>NW_026947493.1:10125000-20125000 GCF_034190915.1 Cavia porcellus
GCAATACCAAATCAATAGCAGACTGATTTAGTAATCACCCATCCTCAATCCTAGAATTGCACCATGGATCAATCACACACTCTGGATTCAGCCACCTCTGAAAAAGCCCTGCCTTTGATCACGTGAGGCTTTGGGGAGACATCTAGATATAAGCCATAACACCACATAAACTTGACATCAAAAAGATGTTGAGCATTTGGAAGCTAACCAAAACAGAGTTTCATAGAACACCCACAATGTTCAGAAAGTTCACAATGTAAGGAGGTCTCACAACAAGTGAGAGGAGAGAGGATGGAAGAAAGTGAGACCTGCCTGAATGACAAGAACTACCTAAGACAGAGTTCAGTCCCTCATCTTTACTAGAAATGGGAGAGTGGAGAGATTTTTGTCACCTGCTGCCTGGATATGCCATTGGATATGCTCTTCCTGAGGTATGACAGTTCCTTGAAGAAGAAAACCGAGTCTTCATTGTAAGTTCTGTTAACCATGGAATTATATGTAGAGGCATCAATTATAATTTTACAGGACACCCTGATATCAGAGAGGAAATTGAAGCTAACTGAATTTTTTAAGTTATTTTTCTGTTAACAGTATGTTGAATATATAATTGATGCTTAATAAACATGTGTCATTTTTAAATAGAGAAAACTACATAGAACAATACATTAAATCTCAATGTATCCACCAGGTAGAATCAACATCTTTCAATATCCTACTATCTTGATTTCAGATATTTTTCATTCCCCATGAATGTAGGAAGATGACATATATTCAATTAAATCTTTGAAATTATATTCTGACATATAATCTGAAATTATATTCTTCCTTAATATTAAAGTTATCTAGGACCATGAATACTATACTTATTCACATACATGTTAGATTTAAATTAGATATGTATATATTTTTCATGTCATATGTTTTACAAAACGTGATTCTACAATTTGTGTTTTAATTACACATTATTTTTCAGAGATTTATCCCTATTTGTGCATACAATATAAACTTTTTATGGCCATATTGAACTTTATTACATCTATGTACCTATCTATAAGTATACAGCAATATAATTAGCTCATTCTTTATCAATGTACTAATTAATTATTTCATTTCTGATTTTACAAAAAATTATGCAATGTGTTTTTGTCCTTTATCTGTGCAATAATTTTTTTCTAAAATATGTACATAGAGTTAGAATTTCTAGATTGTGATAGAAGTGTTATATATGCATTAATGGTTTACAATAGTTTGTATTTTTCCAGAATCTGCTTAATACCTGATATCAGTCTTAAAACTTTGCCAGTGGATGAGAAAAGTGAACACTTCCTTCAAGGAGACTGAATATCTTTCCCCATTTTTGCTAACCATTTAGATTTCTTCTCTTGTGAGTTTCTTGTAAATATCCTCTGTAAATTTTTACTTGGTTTGTTTGACTTTTTCTTACTGATTTATAGTGAATTCTTTGTATATTTTGAGTGCTGATATTTTCCTGTTTACTTAAATTCTCTTTGTGGGAGGAGGAGAGATTAGATTGCTTTTCATTTGTGAGTTTTGGATATGGTGATTTGTTAAACAAAATTAAAAATTTTAATATAAACATATGACTCTTATATATGTCAGTTTTTCATCACTATAGGAAAGTACCTGAGGCTGAATAATTCTATTAAGAAGGGAGGTTTTTTTAAGTCACATTTCAGGATGTTCAAGCGTGGCACCACATTCAGCTCGGCTCTGTTAAATCCTTCTGGTGGATGGTATCAGAGTGAGAGTGCATGCAGGAATGAGAGATAACCTCAAAAGGCAGAGCACTGGATAGGGACATGCTTGCTTTTTAAAGTAGTAACCTCTCATGAGAACTAACTCAGGGGTCCCTTGAGAAGTATTGTAACCCTTTCTGAGCACAGCCTCAAATAACATAAAAGCCTGCCTTTTGAAAATTCCATACCACCACTCAACATATCTACTCTGCTAATAAGCTTACAAAACTCAGCTCTCAGGTGTGAAAATCAATCACATCCAATCCATAGCAAATCTTATTAAGATGTACGAGTTTTGCACTTTGCAAAAGAAATGTCTCCTAATGTGATATTATAACTAAACTCCTCTGTAGTTTCTTCTAATTGTACGTGTTTTATTTTGGGGGGTAAGTTTTGTAAAATTTCAAATTGCAAGTAGAATAATACGTGTTTTATTTTGGGGGGTAAGTTTTGTAAAATTTCAAATTGCAAGTAGAATAAAGTGGGTTTTTACCCTAGTTCACATTTTAATCGTTGGATGAGTCAATCAGAATGGGATATGATACATATTCAGGACTGAATTTGAAACCAGTCTTACTTCTAACCCTTCAACAGGACCAAATGAGAATTCCCTCAGCATCTGCTGCCTTCTACCACAATCTGATCAAGGATAGGTCCACACTTATCCTTTCCATACATTTTATTGTTACGGATTATATCAATATTCAGTCTTTCTACCTGGATGCTCCTCCATTTCTCTGTAGGTTTGAGGATACAGTAGAAATGAGGCAGGAGATTTATAATCATGCTTCAACTAATGGCTTTCAGATCCGAATATCTAGAGATGTAAAGGGAAAGAATTGATACAATCTTTCCTACCAGTGTGGACCTGGCGCTCAGGTCAGCCAAAATATCCAGCTACATAATTAATGGAAACTAATCCTGTCTCTGTTTAATGTTTTATTCCTGATGAAATAGCTGTGTAAATAGGGAGATTATACCTATAATCCTTTCAGAGGGTTATATTTTAGGATGACTTTACTGGTTTATACAATATGCATTATCTAGAGAGAGAAGGAAAGTGAAAGGAGAAGGTATGAGATTATTAACTAATCACTAAATACTCGAGGCTTCAAACACATTATTCAGTATAATATGGAGAAACCTTTAGTTGGCAACTAGGTCTGTAGGATATTAATATGTAGGCAAATCATCCCCAAATCAGTGGCTTAAAACAACTACTCATTACTTTCATGAGTCTACAGGTTACCTGGGTGGTTCAGTTGATGTGGGCCAGGCATGGCCAAGCCCATGTGGGCTTGCTCCTGTGTCTGTGGTCACATGACATGTTGATCAGTGGCCACCTGGTCCAAGAAAATCTGTTAGGGAGACTCAGATCTGCTTTACAGGGCCTCTCATCCCTGAGAAGCGAGCCATGATTGTTCACATGGGAGAAGCAGAGCTCCAAAGCAATGAATGGAAGTACTGAAAACTTTTGACTCGGCTTTTGAGTTAGCCTAGGCTTAGAATTGGTCCACCCTTCATTCTTTTGCCAAAGGAAATACCAAGGCCATCTTAAGTTCAAAATGGTGTAGAAATCAACTCTACTGATGGTGTGAGTTACAAAGTCACATTTTGAAGCATGTGCATACAGGAAAATTATCAGTTGAGCTGTTAGTGAAACCAGCCTACTGCAGCAGTTAACACAGATGCCCTTAATGCTTCTTATTATTAGAATACGTGGTCAGAGACTCTGAGTTCCTGTCAGTGTTCCCTAAAATGGGCATTCATTTATTGGAAACATTAAGTGCATATAATATATATGTGCAAGTATAGTCACATATATGGTAAATGTTATAAAGAAAAAGTTTGGAGACTAACCTAAAAGGAGAACTCACCATAGGCTTAAAGGTCACAGAATATTTTATTGAAATATAATGTGACATTGAACTCTTAAGGATGAACAGGTGAAAAGGCCTACACATGTGCCAAAGCCTTTAGGCAAGTAGGAACATAGACTTTCAGAGGAACTAAAAAGAGACAGAGTGTTTAAAACAGGGGACTAAGAAGAATGAAATAGAGACAATCCTTTTAAAATTAGATATGGCCCCGTTTTGTAGACTTTTGTGTTTAGGCCATGGTAGAGTCTAGAGTTTTTATCCCCAGACAAATGAAAACACCGACAGTTCTTTAAATAAGAATGGCTAGGTCAGATTTCCATTTCTCATACAATAGTCCTGATTGAAATGGGGAGATTAGTTGAGAGTGAAGCAAAGAGAAATGTGAGGTGATGAGTTAGGAAGATTTGCAGAAGGCACGTGTCTAAGGTGTGACAGTGGAGACAGATGTGCGAAACATCTTAGTCTATTTAGAAAATGAAATTGATGGATAATGAGAAAGAGGCATGTCTGTGGCCTCTGGACATGGAGATCTCATTGGTTGAATTCAGAAATACGGTAGGAGATCCAAGATGAGTGGAAAGATCATGCATTTGGCTTTAAATATGCTTACTTTAAATGCTTTTCAGACATACCAGCAAACACTAAAAGACATCTGAGCTAGAATCTTAAATTAGGGAGCCATAGGTATGTAGAGCATAGCAGAAGCCTTGGACAGTGATAGATCCCTCTAAGACACTTGACTGTTAAAAAGAAGAGTTTCTGGGTGCCTTAAGAACTCTACAATTTAAATTTGGGCAGAAGAGGATCTGATTATGCTAAGGATATGTGTTATGACAGCTCAGAGAAAGGTTAGGAAGCCAGAGGATGTGAACATTTCTAGTGGTCCACATCTTTGATTTACTGAAGGTTCAAAGAAAACTAGGAGTGAAATGGCTCACTGGATTTTGTGACATGGAATTATTGTCAACTTCATTAAGTAGTATGGGAGCTAAGCAGTGGGAAGAGAAAAAAATTAATGGACACTCCCTTCCAAATACCACCTTAGTGTTTTGTTGCAGAAGATCCATCTCTGAAGATTTCGCAGAAATCTGGGGATAGAACTGCTACAGTGACTTCCCCTGCCATTTTCTTCTAAATTTAGTAGAATGAGCTCTTCCATAGCATGTTAGATTTGATATCTTCATCTTAGTATGCATGGGATGAAAAATACTATGAAACATTTTATAAGAAAGTGAGAGTGAATTTCACCAGTACTGATTGACTTGGTAATACTTGAAACTTATGTCTTTTCCTGTGTCTACCCAAGGTTAAGGTAAGATCTAAGTGAGCTGATGTCCCACTTTTTCATTAATTTTGCTTCCTAGTAATTTAGAACCCGAAACCCTCATATGTGTTTTGCTGCTCTTACTGTGAACTCTTTAGATCTCAAAGTCCCTGTCAGTGCAGTCATCTGGCTCTGCAGTATTTCCATACAAGACTTGAGAGGAAGGAAAAGTCATTGTACTGGTAATATTAACATGCACTTCCTGTGTCTCAGTTTCACACCAAAGGTATAATTTTGTGTCAGAGTAGCTTGTTCCTACTTTCTCTTATTTCAGTCTCTTTGCATGGAATAAATTCTTACCAAGCTTTGGCTTTCCTGACTTTTGAGTTCTTTTTCTGCTTCCATTAGTACAGCAACATTGGATTATTTTTCAGGGTTACTCTGGCATTTCACATAAACAAGATTGTATTTCCTTGTGTATTCTATAATGTAAAAATATACCCCAAATATTGTGGGAAGCCGCCTATGAATGGCGCCCATTTCCTGCTTCTGGGTTCTTCCCGGCCTGAACAAGCCCGCCAAATTGTCATATCTGCCCAGTTATCCGTGACGCTAGCCTATCAGCTTGTTAGGCACGCTTCTCTGTGATTGGATACTGCTTCCCCTTATAAGAGGTTGTTCCTGCCCCCAACGGCGGAAGAGGAACCAACGTTGAGGGTGGCGGACCTTGTCAGGTCCGGTTCGCTGTACGTAATAAAGTTTGAGAGCTGATCCTGCTCGAGTTTGGTCTCCTGTCTCCCGCGGCTCCGGTCATCTGGTGGCCCGTACGGGGAAAAAGGTAAAAGACTCAGCGACGTGCCTCTTCGGCCGGGAGGTGCGATTGCTGTCGCCTGCGGTACGACGGAGGACCTGGCCCAATAACAACGGAAGGCCGCGAGCACCTCTTCTCTTCATCCTGATCAGCTACGTGAGATACAGCGGTTCCCGGGACAGGTGAGTACTGGGTCACCTGGGTTGGGTGGACGCACCTAACAGATTTTGAGCGCCACACGAGTGGACGCCGTTTTTTTTTTTTTTTTTCTTTTCTTTTCCCTTTGCATCTGTTTTGCTTTCGCTTCGCTAATACAGCCCGACAGGCTTTTGATAGAGCTCGATCGGAATGCTCAGAGGAGCCCGGAGCCACTGCCGATTGTGGGTCTCCAGAGGACCCTCAGGGCTCTAATTCTGATTCGGATTCGGAAGGCTCAGAAGAGGAGGTCGTCTTTGCTAAGCATGACCCTCCTACACCGTTAAAAGAGGAACTTAGGGCTCAGGAAGATAAAAAGGGGAACCAAACACCACCCTGCCCGAGCTACTCCGCCTTACGGGAAGAGCTTAAGCCCTTCCGCCCTTTGGCAAGTTCGCGACCCATGGTCGCTCCCTTCAGGGCGCCAGGCCCCACTGCACCACCGTGGCCGGAAGAGGAGTTGCTCCCTGGGCTGCCACCACAACCTATGGCACCGCCCTGGTTAGAGGGAGAGCTACTTCCTGGGTTGCCTTCTGCGCCCCCATCTGGGGAGGGAGGAGGACGTTCCTTCCACCAGAGGGTATGGTCGAGGCTTCCCTTTGAGTGTTCCGGTCTCCATGCATTCCCGGTACAAGTAGGAGGCAGGGGAGGAGGAGGATATTATGAGCCCTTAGAAATTAAACAACTTAAAGCTATCAAGGACGCAGTTTCAGCTTATGGGCCCAATGCGCCATTTACCATGGCGCTTTTAGAGGCATTGGCAGGTCTGCTTTTAACTCCTGGAGATTGGACCCAGCTGGCACGCGCCTGCCTCTCCCCCGGACAATATTTAGATTGGAAGTCCTGGAATGAGGAATTCTGTGTAGAGCAGGCGGCAGCCAACAGGGAAAATAACCAGAGAGAGTGGAACAGGGATATGCTATTAGGGCGAGGAGCCTTTGAAGAAGATCAAACTCAATACCCTCGCCAGGTTTATGAACAAATTAGCCGCTGTGGCCTCCAGGCCTGGAGACGGCTGGCTGGAAAGGGAGAACATACGGGTCACCTTACAAAAATTATACAAGGGCAGGGAGAGCCATTTTCAGACTTTGTGGCCCACATGCTTGAGGCCGCTAACAGGATTTTTCCAGATGCTGAGGCGGCTCACCCTCTCATAAAACAATTGATTTTTGAACAGTGCACTAAGGAGTGCTGTGATGTCCTAAGAACTAACAAAAATAGGTCCTTAGAAGAGTGGACACGCCTGTGCCGTGAATTGGGTGGCCACGGCCTAACGCCCAAAGGAAGAATATCATTGGCACTCTTTACCATAAATTTTTAAAATCTTAATCACAATAATCATTCCCCTGCCATGGAGCACAATAACCCGTCCCCGGCCGACAAAGGGCTGGTGAGATGGAAAGATGTCCTTACAGGACAATGGATGGGCCCGGATCCAGTGGTTAGTTGGACCCGAGGTGCGGTTTGTGTCTTCCCACAGGAACCAGGCTGCGAACCGCTGTGGGTCCCGGAAAGATTGACGTGAGCAGTAAACTCCCCACCAGTTCCTGATAAAGCACAGGAAGATAAGCCCGCGGACACAAGTCAACTCGACCCTTCTGGGACCGACGCTCAGCGCCCGAGACCATCTACAAACTAAAATGTCTGGTTTGGAGCTTTTTCTATTCTGTGGGTTCCTATTAATCACCCCTGTGATATGCTCAGATTCCACAGAACCACCACAATATCTTTGGGGTCCTTGGCACCACCCGCCCACATTGGCACCTTTTTCGGCGGCCTCGCCCGCCTCACCCAGGGTTTACACCATCAATCAAACAGTCCTTGATTATGCTAATTGCCATGGCTATCCTAGTAGGGCTTGTGGTTATTAAATGCTTGTTAGATCGCCTCATACAAACTCAGCAGCAGGTTAAGATCACAGCTATGGCAGCCATGCAAATGGCAGCAGGTGGCCCATCAGGCCAGCAGGCCGCCGCATATCTCCTTCACATTGCAGAACATCAGCTATAAGAGCTGAGTGGGCAAGCCAATGACGGGTAAGACGGGAAAAGCCCTCCCAGTCAACCTAAGACAGGCTCCACTCAGATATATATGGCCTATAAGGCCAGGGGTCCCTCCCGGAGTCAAATTATTGGCATTGAGATGCGAGACCAAGGGTACTGCAGTGCCATCCGCCCCAAAGGTTGGGGGGAAGGCAGGAATGAATGTCTATATGCATCCAGGTTCGGTTCACAAAAGCCTGGCCCTGCGAAAAAATGAACCACTCACCTTGAGCATGGTCCTGGCGCAAGGATATGCACAAAACAGGGTGATGCACAGCAGGGTATAGACCTCTACATTCTCTCATGCCTCGGCCTACAAGGTAGGCCCACTCCTAGGTGTCTAACAGCAACAAGGTCATAGACACCTTGGAGGGACCTACAGACCATCCTATTTTAATAAATAAAAAAGGGGGAGATGTGGGAAGCCGCCTATGATGGCGCCCATTTCCTGCTTCCGGGTTCTTCCCGGCCTAAACAAGCCCGCCAAATTGTCATATCTGCCCAGTTACCCGTGACGCTAGCCTATCAGCTTGTTAGGCGCGCTTCTCTGTGATTGGATACTGCTTCCCCTTATAAGAGGTTGTTCCTGCCCCCAACGGCGGAAGAGGAACCAACGTTGAGGGTGGCGGACCTTGTCAGGTCCGGTTCGCTGTACGTAATAAAGTTTGAGAGCTGATCCTGCTCGAGTTTGGTCTCCTGTCTCCCGCGGCTCCGGTCAAAATATCACTAATTGTTTCTTTGGACAAATTGTTACCACCAAGAACAGTGACACTGAGAAACACATGTCATCAGTATTTAGCAAGGGCATGTAAAAATGCTTTAGTAGATGGCTTAAGAATATTTAGTGAAGAACAACCCAAGAAAGAAACTCAGTTTCATTTAAAAGTCCTGCTAAAACCCAGGATGCTCCATTTTTCTCTCTCAACTTTTCTTCTTGCTTTAGTGACCTTATCATCAGTCACCTGTCACCAAACTAGAAGAATTAGATCTGCACTTTAGTGGCAATATTGGTCCTGTCAGTGGGATGGACAGTTTCTTAGTTCTTTGGCCATAGGAAGGCCTCATCAAACCACCAAAGTCCTCAGCTGGCACGTGGGCAGGTTAACAGCAAAAGAATGAAACAGAGTTCCGCTGGGGACAAAATGGTCTTTGTTACTTTATCCTTCTTTGTTCTTGGGAAATGGTGTGTCTCGTCAAAGAAGGTGCTCTAAGTATATTAGAAGAAGGCAAGTGGGATAAATCCCTGGGAGAGCAGGGCTTTCTATTTGAGAATGTATATTTTCGAAGCTCACAGAGTGTTTCTGTGTAAGAAATGTGTGATCCATAACAATATGGCTTCTATTTTATTTCTACTTGGCTGTACGTTATGGAGAAGAGCTAGGTTTCTAGTAACTGCGTCATTCACTTAGTAATTCAGCAAGGTCAGGAAGGAGGAGCAGCGCTCTGTGGTCAGAAGCTGCTGTGGTGGCAAGAGTGCTGGAGCGCAGAGCCCTGTTCTGAACTGGTGAAGCACAGCCAGCTCTGTGGCCACAGATAACCCTTTTGTACCTCCATTTCTTCCACTGTAAAATGGGTTGATCATAAAATGTTGTACAGAGTGGTTGTAAGGGTTCAGCCAGCTAACATGTGAATGGTAGCTTTCAGCATTGTGGGAGTGTTTTGTTAACTGATACATGGGTTCCATCTGTTCCTAAGGATGTCCTATAAGTGAGCAATACAGATATTACTGTCTTACATGCTTAATAAAATTCATAAGAAAGTACTGTGATATAATACGTTCATTGTATAGAAGAGCAAGTAGAGATTTAGAGATATTAACTCCCTCCCCAAAGTCAGTACAGATAGATAAGTGGCAGAATCCTCAAACTCCAGGGGCTGGAGCATTAAGCGCGTGCCTTGCAAGCAGGCAGTCATAAGTTCGATCCCCGGTACCGATAAAAAGGAAAAACACAGAAAAAAAAAAAAAAAAAGAATCCTCAAACTCCAGCCTCCTGACCACATACCATATTGTTTTCGAAGCATTGTAAGGAGCCTTCCTGCCCACCCTGCAGCGTACCTTTGTTCTTTAAAATTGCACACTCCAGGGTGAGCACACCAACCGGAAAATATAGCTTTGTTGGCCCTATTTCTTGAGCGCAAGGAGGTTGATGCAAAACTTGATTAAAGGAGTACAGGATTGGATTTGAGTTATTTCCATTGCCTTCTCTATGACCATGAGAAGGTCACATAACTGCTAAAACTGAGTTTCTCACATTTAAATGAGGATCACAGATTTTTCTTCGTGGTGGCTCTGAAGATTAGCTGAGATGCATATTAATAATACTTCACAAATGTTTCATTCTGTTGAGTAAAACCTGGGTGGGGTTTTGGTGAGGATTATCTGAATGCACAACCTCCTGAGGGATGGTCTTGGGCTGTGAGAAGTAACTGTCACTCTCATAGGAGAACCAGCTGTTATTTGTCTTGCTCCTCCAGTGTCTTTCAAGTTTAAGCCTAATGCTTGAAATAAGCAGCTATTTCCAGTTAGGGTCCTCAAATGATTGGCCACTACCAAGAGGGTTTGTTGTACATGCCCATGGTAATAGACTGAATTTAGGAAAGGGTGCATTGAGTGGGGTACTTATTGACCAGAGAAAAAACAAGCCAAAGCCTTGGCTAATTTGTGTAATCAGCTTTATCAATTTGCATAAATTGTGCATCAGGCTATATTCCTCTTGGGCATAATAAGCTCAAATTTAGTTTTTCTAATTTTAAAGTCATCAGTCGCTTTTTTTTTTTTTCTCGCTCCTTCTATTCCTTTTTGGGACTTGTATGGGTTACACCTCCATGCATCTGTCAGGTGGTCAGATGGGTCCCTAATTCATAGGAACCCTGTCAGCGCCTTGCTATAGCATCTAATACTTACACTCCAAAAGAGATGTAGCCTTGACCCTGGATTCTCTACACTGTTTTACATATTTTCATCTGAAGTTTTTTATGCCCCTGATTTGGTTGTGTCCGTGTTCAGATCAGGATCTTCTGGATATTTTTAAATGAGCCCTTTCCATTTTCTGTGAAGTTTTACCACATCTTTTCACATGACTGCCAAACGCTAGATGTTTTCCCTCTAGCAGGCTTTCTGTCCCATATTCCACCCATTTCTTTCTTTCATTAACACTTCTTCCAACTTATCATTTCTACTAAAGATTTCTGAATAGTTCTAAATGGTTTTGAAAGACTTTGGCTTTACGTTGTGGTTATTGGGTGGTTTTTCAATATTTTAGGGCTATAATAGCTGAGTAGCCCACTTTCTCTCAAACCCAGGCCACTCTCTCAATTCCACCCCACTCCTCATTTTTCCTGGACCACTTCTGAGGTATCTTACTAGTTTTCTGCTTTCAGTCTTACCGTATGTATTAATTCATCTTTCACATTGCCACGAGTCTGAGCCTGGAGATGACTAAACTGCCTAAACAAAAGAGGTGAACACAGAACTTGTTCTCCAACCTTAGTAGTTAGAAGCAATGAACCTCCTTGAAACTAGCAAGTGCTGAAGAATAAACATGAGAAAATAATATTTTACAGAGTATGTAAATAGCGTAAGCAAGGTCATTCAAGCTGAAAACATTAACTGCTCTGAGAAGGGTTTAAATTTATAGATGGTACCTTAAACACATGTCCCTAAGCTTTGAGGGGGGTGAAGTCACATGGGACCTGGGCCAAAAACCACCATCAAAGACAAAATACTGGATTCCTGGACAACTGGTGTAACAGACAAGATTCCTTATAATTTTATGCTGTCCAGAGGGCTTAACTTATGACATAAAATCTTTATCTTGAAGATGCAAATGTGAACCTAATGTCCTTTTTAAAGCAGTAGCTAGTTATGAAGCTAGAGATGTTTAAGCCCCAGGCTTTACAAACAGTTTTATAATAGCATTAGCCTGAAGATTACCCCTGCCTCTATTTTATAACACAAACATTTGCAAATCTGGGCATTTGCAACTATTTCTGTGTCTTTCAGTGTCGCCAGAACTTGAACAACTACTTTCAGAGAGGCTTTGCTTCCTCTCTCAAATCCATGGAGAATGGCGGAGGAGAGCAATGCTGAACTTCCATTCTGTCCGCAGCCTTGTCGGAGCTAACCTGCTCACATTTCCTTTGGGCCAATCATTTTCATGGCTGGTTTAAAGACTATGTGCCTTATTTGGAGCTGCTGACGCAGGGCAGGGAATAGCCACCTGGCAAATGCCTGGGGTTTTGAATGATTCCACTAACTTGAAGTCTAGGCCAAATTCCCCTCAAGTTGTACTGAGGTTTGTAAACCTTTTGGCAATGTTGGACTAGGACTGGACAAGGTAATCAGTGTTTCATGGTCCTCAGCTAGGTGTGAAATTTTAATCAAAGAAATTTATTTTTGCAAAAATATAACACACCACCAGAAATGTCACATAGAATTAAGCTTTAGATTCGCTGAGGTTCAAGATGCATCAGATGGTATTTTACAAAATAACAACAAATTCTATTCTCTTTGGCGGGGAAGGTAAGGGCATTAAAAATAAACAGAATCGAGGTCATTCTGGTACTCCTTTAGTCTTGTGGGGTAATATTACAATGGTTTTTACTTCATCCACATTTTGGAACTACATGATTATTTTCTACTTTCAATTGCGAGATGACACAGACCATATAACTTCAGCTTCAAAATATACTGTCTAGATCAAAGAGATATAATGGAATATTGTAGCTACTGCTGTTACGTCCTATATGGTCTCCAGACCTGCTCTAGACTACCGCAAGTTCATCTAGAATGGTTTCTATAATTCCAACATCTGGAAAAAAATTAACAGTCTAGAAAACATTGGGACATTAGGCTAAAATGAGAACAGACTCTCACCCTCTTACCCAGGCAGAAAGGGCAGAGCTGGTTTCTTCATGAAGGAAATTCAAGGTTTGATAAGGAAGCATACTAATTCAATGTGGAAAATGGATAAGAAAGATCCTTCTGTGAATTGTGGTACACTAAATTCACCAGAGCGTATCCAGGATATCCTGGAGAGACAGGGTCCTCTGAGTATTGTCTGCCAGACTTGTGCCAAAAAAATCATCCCAAGTCACCATATGTTAGCCATTACAAATGTTAATTCACACAAATGCCATAGGAACTATTTTCTCACCATCTCTCATTGACCTTGGGTAAGTCCATAGGTCTTCATCAGTTTTGTGATGGCTTTTTGTTATGTTTTGCATGTGGAAACAAGGGTTGGAGTTAGGGGGCAGTTTTGGGCATGCAGCAGAATGTTCTAGCATCACAGTGCTTGGTTTATATCTTGGCTGTGCAATTTCCAGCTGTGTGATGTTGGAAAAGTTGCTTATCCTTTATGTGCCTGTTTGTCACCTATAAACAGTTTGCAGTAGACTCTACCTTAGAGAGTTATTGTAAGTATTAGAAATACTATCAATGATGATGTCTTTAACACAATAATCATTAAATATGTTAACAGTGATGCCTTAGCATAGTGTGTGTGTGTGTGTGTGTGTGTGTGTGTGTGTGTGTGTGTGTGTTTACAGAAAGAAGTATGTAATAATGGGTTTTAACAAGAGAGTCCAGGCCTATGGCGGCTTGAGCTATGATAGAAAACTAACTCCATGGAAGAGATTTCCAAGCCTCATTCTTGACCTTGAGGCCTGTGATAGAGGTGGAGACCCTGGGTCGTTTCAATAATTGCTGATGTCAGAGGCAGGGCTCTTCAAAGTCATTGCAGATTGTCCTGCTGGAAATAAAACTGACATTGAATGTAGCACAATAACTAAAAGTTTGAAAGATGGAAAGAGGTAACTGAGCAAAGGTTTTAACTTTCTCTCTTCCAGACAAAGATAATAATCAGGTCGTGGACCATTGGGCTGTGTAAATATTCCTGGAGGTGTCAGAAAGATCCAAGGTAGAACACCCGGGAAGCATTCTCATTATAGGCACAGTGAGACTCAGATTCTTCCAATATGAATATTAAATAAGCATTAAATAAGGAAAGGAGAGAGTTTAGGGATTTTTTAAAAAAATCAAATTATCCAGTAAAACCTTTTATGCTAAACATGTGCAACCCAAATCAGTTATGTATAAAATGCCTCATGCTAGTTAATTTATGTATTAGTTTCAAATATGAATTAATTAATTCAGTAAATACGTGAACTCCTATAGCATGGACCTCTATTTTCTGTGCCATCCCATATTTATTCTAGTTTCCTAAGTAATTAGGAAGTAACTTTCTTATTGGTTTTCTTGTTTGAGATCATAAATATTTAATACAATGATTTGTCAATATTCTTAATATTCTTGGATTTTCATTTTATTCAATACGTATTTTTTATTGTTCATGCAGTAAACCTAGAACTATCATGGTTCTAGATACAGAAAATGCAGACTAGTCTTTGAGAATTTTACAATCTTACTGAAACAACAGACACACATAGAATGATTCAACCATCACGATGCTAAAAAGGTTTGTAAGAATAGAGAAAACATCAATTCATTTCAGTGTGTCAGAGAGGACTTTGGGAATAATAAGGCCCTGTTTGGTACCTGAAAGATAATAGACTAATCAAATTGAGAGAGGAGGAGGTTCTGAGTAGGAAGATCATCCTGACCTAAGGCTTGTATCATCTTTAGTGTTTTGTTTTCATTGTCTTATTGAAGCGGGCTGCTAACATAAGTTTGGGACCTGGTATGGGACAAACTCCTTTAAATTCATCCAGTTTAAACCCTCCATCTGTAATTTTAGAGATGAACTATGGGTGAAATCATAAATCATAAGAGTTCTTTTTCATTTTGTGAGCCTAATGCTGAGCAGCACTAGAGTTTCTCTGTGGTTGGTAAGTGAATGGAAGGGCTTTTCAGGGTGTAGAATTTTTCAGTGTAGCTTGCCTGAGAAGTAGCCACACAGTCCTGCTTGGTCAGGCTCACTGACTGGAAGCTCTGTTCTACCACAATCCATACCATTGTTGGACTTGATTTCTAGAAACCCTTTCCAAATAATGGATTGGAAATTGCTTCCAGCAGCTTCTGCCCACTGGTCCTGGTTGTGCCTTCTGGAGCCAGTTTGGCAACTTATGGGCTCATTCAGGTGGCAAAACATTTTCAGCCCGGTCCATTTTGGCTTAGGTTATTAGGGCACACCCATGTGCTTGACTTCTTTTGAAGATGTTCTGTGAGATTATTCATCACTATGGTTCAAAACCAGGCAGCTAGCACAAATGGCCTACATCTTTTGTTCTTTTTTGTGGAAGAACAGAAGGGCACACTGACCCTCCTAAAATCCTCCAAAACTGGCAATTCATTTATTTTGTTGTGATACATTGATGAGAGCAGTTCTGAGTTGTATCATCCAAATTCTGGGGCATTGCAAAGCCCAGCTGCCTGTGGTCTAGGGAGAATTGCTTCCTCTAACCCTCCTCCAGCAACAGAGATCAACCCCTTTACCATGCTGGCTAATCCATATTTTTATTTCTTGTTTCTCAAGGTAGATTTCAATCACTTCAGTCAGTGTCACTCACCAATTGGATAGCTTCTGACCTGAGATGGTTCCCACTTTGGGAAATGCATCCAGGCAGCAAGAAATGCTAGCAAGGGAGGCAATCTGGGACTGCAGTAAAGATTATTTGTAGTGTTTTTTGGTAGGACTGTGGTGATCCTACAGAGGAGGGAAGGTGTTGCCCAATTCAAAATTCATAATAATCTATCATTGCCTTATAAATTTAAATTTTTAAAACATTAAGTAAGATATTTTCTCCTCGTTTATGTACAGTATCTTTTTCATGTTTGTCTAGAAATATTTGACCATCCCTGATGGCACAAGGTAAGAGGAAGTGATCTTTGTTAGCTGTTCCAGTCCACAGAAATGCATGGTTTGCTTCATAAATGCAGTTTACCAGTAATGCACCCGATTGCAGTGTTCCAGTGGAAACTCCAGTGTTCTTCACTCCACTTTCCATGTTTGCAGATAAAGATCCATTACCTGGTTATTACTTAAACTTCCAAACTCACCGGTCTAGGAATGATGCAAATAAATATCATCCAACATACCACTCGCAGCATGCCTCAAGCTGCAGAGTCCTGCCTAAGATCCTGCTGTCTATGTAGGTGAACCATGGAGCCTCCAATCTTATCCTTAGATGCTAAATGAATTGTGTGCAATATGCTGGGGTATACATATAAGTTGTGGCTATTCCTATAGAAATGCTTGAACAGCAAGTTATGCTATTTATCATCAATTAATTGTAAATTATTCATATTTTTTTGGAAATTGTTAAAAATGAGCAATACTTGGGAAATGTTACATTTAGATTTTTAAATTCATCAATGGTGCCAGTTTTCTGAGAATGACCACACACAGAGGCCTCAACTTGAACCTGAATTACTTAGGCCCCTTATCAATGGTTATACCTTGATACCTTTTGCCCTTCTAGATTCCTGATGGCCTCTACAGGTAGCCTTTTGGACTTCTTTTCCTCACCTTCCTTCCTGGCTTCATGCCAGACCCTGTGAATCACAAACCCTGGGGTTAGGACCCAAGAATTTGTGTTGACAAGCTGGTCATGGATTCTGATGTAGTCTACAGTCTGGTAGCTAGATTGAATGGTATCGGGAGTGGAGACTGGAAGAAAGTACTGGATTCAAAATCTGCTAACACTTCACTGTCTTCATTTGTGCTTGGATTTACTTACCCAGTTTTTTCTCAGGCATTGAATTGCTTTAGCACATGTATCCTGTGTATGGTGGCCCAGAATTTAGGGGGAAATGTTCACAGAATTACAAACTTCTTTGCTCTTCCATGTGTTGATGTTTTTGTTATTCAGTCTTCCCTGTAGTCCAAGGCCCATTACTATTGTTTTGTTTTCTTTGAGACAGTGTCTTCCTATGTAGTTCAGGCGGGCCTTGAACTCAGTATATAGTGCAGACTGCCCTCAAATTCATGGCAACCCTCTTGCCTGAGCCTTCTGAGTGCTGGGACCCAGTGGGCACTACCACATCTAGCAAGGCTCATTATTAATAGTTGAAAAATCCATTTTTTTCCCTATCTCCAGGCCAGATTCTGTGTGCTCAGGATTATCCTGTGGACTAAGGGATTTGCAAAGCCATACTATTAACAAGGATCATTGACCTGGGCCAAATACACTGGAAAAAAAGGTTGCATGGACAAGTATGAGTGAAGTTGAGATTAGAATGTATAATTTATATTTATTTTAAAGACAAAACCACTGATTTGTAGGATTGTTCCAGGCTCTGCCTTGCAGAACCTCCAGGAAACATATTTACTCCTCTTTGATAGTGTAAGTGTCTAATGAGTCTTGATGTAGGCACCCTGAGGTGTGGGGAGAATACAATTTGTTAGCATAGGTTGGGCACTTAAATGGTTCATAGATGAGAAACTCTTCCAGCTAGCCTCTTTAAGTTACTCAAATATGTATAAAGTCTCTTTTCTTAATTATATACAGTCCAAGCTTAGATTTGTTTTCTTTCTTCATACTCATTTCTATTCCTTCATCCATGCCTCCACTTCATCTGGTGCATCTAAAGCCAATTGGCCATGTTTTTAAGAAAGCCACTGATTTAGTCAACATTTGAATAAATGTCGTGGGGGATTCTTTGGTTTTTTGTTTTTGTTGTTTTGAGATAGGTCTTGCTATGTAGTTCAGGCTGGCCTGTAACTTGTGATGATCCTCCTGCTTTAGTCTCTGGAGTGCTGGGACTTCAGGTGTGTCCCACCATGCCTAGCTTACAAGTTCTTCAGGTCCCATTTTTACTTTAGTAGTGTGATACCTAAGAATTGCAACTGATATCTTTTAATATAAAATAGCTGTACTTTCATTACCCATTGCTTATTTAGCTATCTCTTCCCAGCATTCTGCCAAAATCAACATGTTGTGGGATTGAGCTGGCTTGTGAGACAGATAAACCTTGCTGGTTTTCCCACAATAGAATATGCATGTGCAGTAGTGTGTTCACCTACATTTTATGTACACGTTTTGGGGCCCTTTAAAAATATAACCCTTGAGGGGGGCAGAGAAAAGATGGTGGATAGATAACAGCCAGCTACAGAAGCTCCCTGAGATAGTCAACTTAGAATTCAACACAATACAATGTGGGGAGTCCCAAACAGAGGAAGAGCAATTCTCTCATCCCAAGAAGAAACTAAGGTGAGAAAAAATCAAACATACAGTCTGATGTGCAGCCCTGAGCACCTCTGGGCCGAACACCTCTTCAGACAATAATAAAAAAAATACAGAACCAGAACTTTCCAATTTCCTGCTGTGCTTGACCAGCTTTGCGGAATTGGACCTGCCTGCCTGTGCCCTGAACTCTGGACTGGGCAGCCTGGGGTGAGTGTCCCCACACCATCCCAAGCCCCTGGGAGGGAGTTTAAGATACCTCAGATAACAGCAAACTGGGGAGGGCAGAAAATCCCAGTCAGCACACTTCAGAAAGACCCTAAGCAATACAGAGAGGGCCAGAGACCCCCCCCCCAGACACACCTGTCTGAAAGAAACCGGAAACATGACAAGAGACAGAAAAACAAAACAAAACAAAACAAAAACCTCCAGCTGCTGATCCTGGAAAAATAATCTTAGGAGAGGTAAATACAGAAGAGAACCAGTGCAGTAATCATGCAATATTAGATACAGCATCAGTGGACATAAAGAAATATCTTCATGACCTCATAGGCGAATTTAAAACTTTACTTCTGATCCAAGTGAGGCAAGATATAAAAAGATTAATTAAAGAAATAATAAGCCCCTTCCAAGAGAACATAGATGGAAGAATGGAAGAACTCAGAAAGGGAAGAGAAACCTTTGATGAAGAATATAAACAAAATCTAGAATACATGAAACAGATCCAAAGAGATTACTAGGAAACTAAAAACTCTATTGAAAACTAGCAAATTGCCTTGATAGAAACTAAAGTTAGCCTTTTGAAACTTGAAGAGAGATTTATGGTGTGTGATCATGAAAGAAAAGATCTCTTAAAAATAACAAGGAACCAAGAAGAAACCATTCAAAGGCTAGAAGACAAGAGGATTTATAACTTAAGAATAAAAAATGTGAGCAAAGAAGCAAGAGTAACTACAAATGAATTACAAAGACTATTCACAGATATAATTAAGGAAAACTTCCCAAGCATGGGAAGAAGAAATGATATCCAGATAAAAGAGGCATACAGAACTGCAGCCACCTACAACCAAAACAGATCTACACCCAGACATACAATAATCAAGATTGCAGAAACCCACCACAAGAACAGAATATTAAAAGCAGAGAAAAGAAGCAGATTACCTACAATGGAAAAATTATCAAAATAATGACACATCAACACAAACTCTCAAATAGAGAAGAGCCTGGGGGAAAATAGTCCAAATCCTGAAAGAATAACCTCCAACCAAGACTGATGTACCCAGAAAAACTCTCTCTCAAAATTAATGGAGAAACAAGATATTTCCAAGACAAGGAGGAACTGTGTGAGTTCATGGTCACCAACCCAACCCTACAAAAAATATTGAAGGACATTCCAGGGAGAGAGAGGAAAAAATACCAGGATTCCAGCAACAGTGACAGAGAGGCCTCACTGAATGGGGCAGACAGTGGAATGAAGGAATAAAGTGGACAAATAATAGCAGAAGAATAAAATAGCAGAAATGAGGCAGAGACAGTAAGCTAGAGTCTTTAGTATAGATAGCCCTGATACACTAACAAAAAAAGAAACACAGGCAGAGTAGATTAGGAGGCAGGACCCATCGAGATGCTCTGAATAGGAAATACACTCAACCTGAAAGAGGGTTAATAAACTGAGAGTCAAAGATGAGAAAACAATGCTATATGTGACAGGAAACCAGAGAGAGACAGGGACAACTCGTCCAGCAGCTGCAGATAGATTGGAAACCAAAACACTTTGGGGCAGTGTAGAACTACACAGCTGGAAGGAAGGAAAACCTTGTGACTTTAGTAAGTAAAGGAGTACAGCTCAAGATCAAGCTCAGGGGTAAACAGGTTCAGCAACACTCAGATAGATAACAGAGTGGCCCCCTAATCTAAAAGCTAAAAGAGCTATTGGGACCCAAAATATACAAAGCACCCTGAGAAAGGGAAAGGGGAGGAATTGTCTAAAAAAAGGAAGGCAGAGGACATTGTTAATAATGTACCAGGATTTAAAAGTCACAATAGTCTTATCACTCTGTTTAGTTTGATTATATTTTGTTCCAGTCTGTCTACTCATATTAGATTTGAGAGACTGAGAAACATTATGGTAGTCATTATTCCATTGTGTAATGGTGAGCACTCTGGACTCTGGTAGTCATTATTGACTTCCCCAAAATCAGTTCTTGAAAACCTAAAAAGCCTTCATGATCCTGTAATGAGTTGATTAGTTCTATAATGTTCATATATATTCAATGTGTGTGAAGATGGGGACAACTATTTGGAAGAAAACTAGAGACAATAAGATAGACAGTGAAGATCTCTAGTGGACTTGCTTTGAAATCTGTATTTCTTTAAATTATTTTCTTATAAACTGTTTTGTTCTGCTTAATCTTACCCTCTTTAAGGTAAAAAAACAAGTGTGTAGGACTGATAACTGTATTACTAAGTTCTTGTTGGATCGTTGAGCAGAACTGTTTGCAGTGTCATTATTTGAATATCACTTTGTATAATTTTGTAACTCGAGCAACTATTTCTAAGATGATGGTATGTAACTTATCAACTGGTAATTTCTTACTGTTTATTTTTCTGAAATTCTGTATTGTTTCTACCCTTTTTTCTGTTTTTTCTTTCTTTTTAAATTAAAAAAATAAAAAAATAAAAATATAACCCTCAAGGTAAAATTTCCACAGATTTCCTTTAAGTGTTTTTTTTTCCATTCCTTTTATCATAGACTTTCCATTTTTTTCATTTTTTATTTTAAAGAGATTAAGTCAAAAAAGGACATAACAAAGCAGATCAGAATAGAACAATGTAGCAACACAGTATTTCACCAGAAGACAACCCATAATTAACAGTAACTACCATAATGTCTCTTTTTTTGAAATAGTTGAGTATAACTTCATGCACAATAATATCAAACATAACAAAATAGTTTAAAAACATTCAAGAGAATGAGAGTATTACAGGGCATTCAGAACCAAATATCAGAAAACAAACAATGGCTACTATATTATCTCAGTATCCATAGAAAATTTGTTTATACTTTCACAAGTAATACAATCCAATAAGGTACAGCATGATAGAGCCAATGGAAACAGAAGAGCAAAAGCATGGTAGGACTTCAGAGTAAGATATTATATCAGTATTGGCTATTATAATGATTTATTTCCCTCAAATTAGCTGTTCATAGCATCACAGATAATAAAATCAAACAAAACCGGTCAAACCCATTCCAACTAATGAATGTGATCAGTATAAGGCTTCAAAACAATGTCATGGGGAATCATAATTACCACAAACACTTATGTAATCTTACTATTTCTTACAATAGGGATACTATATGGTATTTAAACACATGAGTTTGATTTATTTTGCTTATGAGTATGGTCTCAACCTGCGTCCATTTATTAGTATCTACACTCCCACCAACAGTGCAGGAGAGCTTCTTTTTCCCCACAGACTCTGAAGCATTTGTTGTTGGTAGTTTTCTTGATCCTGGCCATCCTTTCAGGAGTGAGATGGAATCTCAGTATTGTTTTAATTTGAATTTCTCTAATGATTAATGATGATGAACATTTTTTCATGTATTGATTTGCCATCTGTAGTTCTTCATCTGAGAACTGTGTAATCATCTCAGATGCCCATTTTTGGACTGGGTCCTTGAGTTTTGGGGATCTGATTTTTAAAAATTCTTTATGTTTTACACATAAGTCCTTCGTCTGAGGGACAGTTCACTAAGATTTTTCCCAGTTTGTGGGTTTTCTTTTCACTATGCTGAAGATTTCTTTTGACATGCAGAAATTTTTTAATAAGACATGATCCCAGTTATTGATTCTGGGAAGTAGTTCCTGTGTGGTTTGATTCCTGTTCATGAATTCTCTACCTACTCCTATGTCTTCAAGATGTTTACCTACTTTGTCTTCCAACAGATTCAGTATTTCTGTTTTAATATTCAGATTTTGATCTATTTAGATTTTAGTTTAGTATATGGTGATAGGCATGGGTCTAGTTTTAGTTTTTAGCATATGGAGAGCCAGTTTTTCCAGCACCATTTATTAAAGAGACTGTTGTTTTTCCAGTGAACATGTTTAGCCCCTTTATCAAAGATAAGGTGGTTGAGTATGTTGGTAGTTGTGGTTGTATCTTCTAATCTATTCCATTGATCTTCAGATCTGTTTTTATTCCAGTAACATGTTGATTTTATTCCAGTAGCTTTGTAGTATGATTTCAAGTCAGGGATTGTGATGCCTCCTGCCTTGCCTTTGCTGCTTAGAATTACCTTTGCTGGTTGCAGATGAATTTTAGGAATGATTTCTCTAGGTCTATAAGGTATATTGATGGTATTTTCATTGGGATTGCATTGAATCTATATAACAATTTTGGGAGAATGGACATTTTCACAATATTTATTCTCCCTATCCATGAACAAGGTATGTCTTTCCATTTTCTGAGATCCTCTTCAATTTCTTTTCTCAGGGTATTATAGTTTTGCCTGTATAGATATTTTACTTCTTTCATGCAATTAATTCCTAAGTATTTCATTTTTTTTTGGATGCTAGAGTGAATGGTGTGGCTTCTCTTATAACTGTATCCATAATTTTATTGTTAGTGTATAGAAATGCTATTGATTTCTGAGCATTGATTTTGTATCCAGCTACATTGCTGAATTTATTTATTGTATTTAAGAGTATTTCAATGGAGTTTTGGGGGTCTTCTATGTTGATTATCACGTCATCTGCAAATAATGATAATTTAACTTCCTCTTTGCCTATATTTATCTCTTTTATTTTTCTCTCTTGTCTAATTGCTCTGGCTAGTATTTCCAGTACTATATTGAATAGGAATTGTGATAAGGGACATCCTTGTTTTGTGTGATTTTAAGGCAAAGGCCTTTAGTTTTTGGCCATTTAATATGATGCTGGCTGTTGGTTTGTCATGATGACCTTTATCATATTGAGGTAAAGACCATCTATTCCAATTTTCTGTAAGGTTCTTATCATGAATGAGTGTTGGACCTTATCAAAAGCTTTTTCTGCATCTATAGAAATTATCATGTGATTCTTACTTTTGCCTTTATTGATATGGTGGATTGCATTTATTGATTTACATATGTTGAACCATCCCTGCATGCCTAAGATGAATCCCATTTGGTCGTGGTGTATAATCTTCTTGATGATTTGCTGCATCCTGTTTGCCAATATTTTATTGAGGATTTTTGCATCTGTGTTCATTAAGGAGATTGGCCTGTAGTTCTCTTTTTTAGATGGGTCTTTCTCAGGTTTTGGTACTAGAGTTATATTTGCTTCCAGGAATGACTTAGGAAGAATCACTTCCTTTTCAATTTCATTGAAGAGTTTGAGGAGCGTCAGCATTAAGTCTTCTTTGTATTTCTTGTAAAATTCTGCAGTGAATCCATCTGGGCCTGGGTTCTTCTTTGTAGTTAAGGACTTAATTACATTTTCAATTTCATTAATAGAAATTGGGCTATTCAGCAGTTTTACATGTTCTTGACCCAGCTTTGTTACTTCATAGATTTCTAGGAATCTATCCATTTCTTCTGTGTTATTGAACCTATGAGAGTAGAGATTTTTGAAATAGGTGTTGATGACCTTCTGTATTTCCACAGAGTCTGTAGTGATTTCATGTTTTCATTCCTTATGGCATGAATTTGATATTTTTCTTTCCTTTTTTAAATTAGGTTGGCTAGGGATTTATCAATTTTATTGATTCTTTCAAAGAACCAAGTCTTTGATTCATTGTTTTTTTGGATTGTTTTCTCAGTCTCTATTGCATTAATTTCTGCTCTGATTTTTATAATTTCTTCTCTTCTTTTGGCTTTGGACTTGACTTGATCTTCTTTTTCTAGATGTTTGAGGTGTAGCATTAGGTTGTTTATTTGTATTCATTCTATTTTCCTGAGGTGGGAACTCAGTGTAATAAATTTTCCTCTGAGGACTGCTTTCATTGCATCCCATAGATTCTGGTAAGTTGTATTTGTGTTTGCATTTGCTGGTAGGTTTTGTTTAATTTCTTCTTCTTTAATTTTCCCTGTGACCCACTGATTGCTCAAGAGTGTATTATTCAATTTCCATTTGTGGGGTTTCTTTTATCATTAATTTCTAGTTTCATGGCGCTGTGATCTGATAATATGCATGGGATAATTTCAACTCTTTTGCATTTATTTAAATATGTTCTGTGGGTTAGTATGTGGTCTATTTTAGAGAATGTCCCATGTACCACTGAGAAGAATGTATATGCTGATATTGTTGGATGGAACACTCTGTATGTGTCTATTAAGTCCATTTGTTCACAAGTGTGATTCAGTTCTGTTATTTCTTTGCTGATTTTGTGTCTGGTTGATCTGTCCCTTGGTGTAAATGGTGTGTTAAGTTCTCCTGTTACAATTGTGTTATTGTTTTTTGATTTTTTTCATTTCTATTAATATTTGCTTTGTATAACTGGGTGCTCTAGAATTTGATGCATATATATTTAAGATTGTTTTCTCTTCCTCTTGAAGTTTTCCCCTAACCAGTATGTAATGACTTTCTTTATCTCTTAGGATCATTCTTGGTTTGAAGTTCACATTGTCTGCAAACAGAGTAGCTACCCCTGCTTTTTATTGGGTTCCTATTCCATGCAGTATTGTTTTCCATCCTCTGACTTTCAGTCTGTGAGTTTCCTTTTGGGTTAGATGGGATCTTGTAGTTAGCATATGGTTGGATGTTGTTTCTTGATCCATTCTGCCAGTCTGTTTCTTTTAATTGGTGAATTGAGACCATTTACATTAATGGTTATTACTGTTATATATTGGTTTATTGTTGACATGTTATCTTTTTGCTGTTTCATCTTTATCTTTCCATTCTGTTTAATTGTCTGCCTTGTTTAGTGTTTTCTTTTTCCTATGTGTATCTAGACTGTCTTTCAGTATTCTTTGCAGGGTTGGCTTGGTGATCATGAAGTTTTTTAGCTGTTCTTCCTAATGGAAGTATCTTATTTGTCTATCCATTTTGAAGGACAGTTTTGCAGGTACATCAGTCTAGGTGGGAAATCATTTTCCTTTAGGGTCTGTAATACTTCACTCCAGCTCTTCTTGACTTCATTGTTTGTGTTGAGAAGTCTGCTGTGATTCTGATAGGCTTTCCTTTATAGGTGATCTGTCTCTTCTCTAATTGTTTTTAATATTCTATTTTTATGTTTGATTTCTGGGATGGTGATTATTATATGTCTGGGTGTAGTTTTGTTTTGGTTATGGCTCTTTTGGTGTTCTATATGCTTCACTAATCCTAATGTCAGTTTCCATTCTCATGTTTGGGAAATTTTCAGCTATTGCTTCTGTAAATAGTCTCTTTATATCATTTGTGTTGTCCCCTTCTTTTTCATTTATCTATCAATCTTATGTTGTTTTTCTTTGCATCATCATGTAGCTGTTGAATTGTTATTTCCTGATTCCTTGTTATTTTTAAGGGATCTTTCCTTTCCTATTCACTAGCTGCAACCTTGTCTTCAAGATCTGAAACTCTATCGTCACTTTTGTTGAGGTGGTTTTGACAACTTTCAATGGAATTTTTGATTTCCTGTATATCTCTTTGAATCTGCTTAGGTATTTTGTTTGTTTCTTATATTGTTCATCCAGGGACTCTTTTTGTTTTGTTCCTCTAATTTTTAACTGTGTCTTCTTTAGATGTATTCAGCATCTCTTTCATTATTTTTATCATTTCTTCTTTTACCTGGGAGATTATTTCTAGTTTGAATTCCTTTAAAGCTTCCTGGAGTTGCTTCTTTATTTCAGTTACTATTATTTCAGGTATTTCTGGCAAATGGCATACATTTTCCTCTATGTACATGGCTCCTAGGCTTTCTTGGGATGGGCTGGATGTTTGAGATTGCATTTTGGTCTTTCATTTTGTCATTTTCCTCTATTTCTGTGCTTCAAGAGTTGTTCTGGAGCTTCCCCTGGGCATGTTGGAAATTGTCTCCTATGTCCTGGGCTCCTGGTAGCATATCTCAGCAAGGCCCCCCGATTAAAAGAAGGTTACCAGGTGCGGCTCAGGCAAGCCTAGAGCCTTCTCAAGCCGTGCAGCTCCCCACCTCCAGCAGCAAAGCTCCCTGGAATGAAAGAAGGCCACCACGCACGGTCCAGGGAGGCCCAAATCCCACCAAGCCCAGTCTAGTGTGGCTGCAAGCTGGGCGGGTCCCCAACCACCCAGAGCAAGGATCTCAAACTGTCCTGGGGATTGGATGTTAGGCAGGCATCCTCCTCCTTGGGTGGCAAAGCTTCCCGGGCTGAAGGAAGGTCACCTGCATGGCCTACACAGGCCCACCGTGCAGCTCCCTCTTCCGGGCAGTGGCAGCGGCACTCTCAGGACCAAGAGAAGGCCACCAGCAAGGCCTAAGAAGGCCTCCGCCCCGCAGCTTCCTTCTCCAGGTGGCAGTAGCAGTGGAGGTGCCCTCCGGACCAAGAGAAGGTCACCAGCAAGGCACAAGCAGGCCCCTGCAGCGCAGCTCCCTCCTAGTCTTTCCATTTTTGAAAGCTGGTCAGAGTAAGAAAGTCTTATAGCCAAATGTAAGTAGGAATTTTTTAAATTTCCATTTGGAGTTTCCCATATTATTTGATAATTTTTGCTATGAGGACAGTGATAAGAAAGGAATTGGACCTGGGTTTTTTTTTTTTTTTTTTTTTTTTTTTTTTTTTGGCTTTGGTTTGCTAAATAATTCACAGCAAATTTTAAGTCTTTTCAAGGATCTTTTCTATTTCAAATAGTACTGAACTAAAGAACAACAAATAAAGGTTAAAACAGTGGTTCTCAGCATTTGACTTCCTTTTCTTTTATTAGCAGAAACTTTCTACATCAACCTTGTATCTAAGTTCAGTGGTTTACCAGCCCAAACAAATCGGGCACTTTCCATTCCTTTTTAGATGCAGGCAGAAAAAATAGCAATTGAAGTATGGAGGCTCTTATATTGATTTTAAAATGCTGATTACCTTTTCCAAGGTGTCTTTTGGAAGTGATACACTAGATATTGTTGACATGTGATACCCATCTGAAGATAGTGAAGAAATAGATATTTGCTATGGTTTGAATATGCTTAGTACCCCCCTGAAACTCATGTTGATGTTTAACGCTTGTATGAGATATTAAGAGGGGAAACCAAAGGGGACTTTTTTTTAAAGAGGCGATAAGACTCTGTACTCATGAGTGGACTAATAGGCTAAGGGTTACTCTGTATATATCGCTAATGGGTTATAAGCTACAAAAACTAGTTTGGTTCAGTTTCTTCTTCGTGTGCTCCCTATCTCTCACTATGTAATGCTTGGCAGTGCCCCCTGACTCTACTGGTAAAGTGGCCATCACTTGATTCCTCGCCTGAATCCTGGATTAGGACTGGGATCCAGCCCTAGACTAGGACTGTGAATGCCTTCATAATTCACCAAGACTTTGAAATTGGCAACAGAAATAATATTATAGTACTTTGTGTTATTAGCATCAAAAAACAGAACTACAACAATATTCAACTAAATTCTGCATTCCATTTTAGCCATTTCCTCAAATATTTCAGAGATCTTATTTGCAATAAGCTCCTAAATGACTAGTTAAAGAAAAATAAATCATTCAACACAGTGGAATCTCCTGGCAGATTTTATGGGATCCAATCACTGGAGTTAATCCCATGCCAGTGAGAACTCTGTCATCAGTTTTAATGGCGAGAGTTTGGAGCAGTATATCAACTCGAAATGATTCTACATGAAAACATCCATTTCCCTCTAAGCAAAGAAAATCAGCAATTTGATTTTCAATAATGAAAACTGTCGTGAAGTATTTCACACTCTAAACCACTTTCCTGGCCAGATTAGATGCACCCTTTGTCATCTAAGGGCTGCCAGGTTTGGCCTATCTGTTGTAAGACTAGGTACCTTATCTCAGCTCATATTTCCTATTGTCTTTTATGGCATGATAGTGTTCTAGTGATGCTTCTGGCAAAAGAGGACATTCGGTTAGTTTACCTTGGTTGGTGGAGTAGCATCGCTGTACTTTCCCTGAAGGACAGGAGAAGGCAGAACTGTGAATCATATGGCATCAGCTGCTTCTCATTCAGGACTTACCATAATAAACCTCATCCTGTGGAAAACTAGAGAAATTTGTATAGAACTTTCCCCACTCTCCCTTTCCTTACTAGAAAACATTTATGAAATATTGTTTTCCTCGTAGGCAACAAGGTAATCATAAAATATCTGTGCAATGTCCTTTGACAATAAGGAGCCTACCCAAGCTCCTTATCCTTTTTGATTATAGACTTATAATCAAAAAGTCCTTTTGATTAGTAGGACCATTGCACTAAGGAGGAATGGGAGTTTTAAACCATTGCTTTCCTTGGCATGAGTACTAACTGGCCAGCAGTGAACCTGAGTCTGTCTGTCTGTCTCTTTCTCTTCCTCTTCCTCTCCTTTTTTCTCACTCTCTCTCTCCCTCCTCCTTCCCTCTTTCTCTTCCGCCCTCTGTGTCTCTCTCCTGACTCAGGAGAAAAGCTACCCTCATGAGACCTAAACAGAAATGACAAGATGTGTACAAAAGTAAAGGAGCTGCTCTGAAATCAAAATTCACAATATCTAGGCACAGACATGAATTGAAAAATTAAAATGAAACAAGTAAAGGAAGGGAAGAAGAAAGAAACTTCAATCCTGTTGTGTGTAAAAAGCTCAGGGCAAGATTCCCTCTCCAACTGTATCAAGAAGCTCTCAATTGTGCATTCCAAACTCATTCCAGGAGCAGCTCCCCCACCGATGTCGATGGGAGTTCTACACTCTAAAGCACTGAAGCAACCGCAATAAAGTTCTACAGTGTACAAAGGGAAAAGAAAATACATGACGACCACCACCACCAACAAAAAACCCACTTAGCATGGGCACTAGGCAGGGAATTTCTACCCTTAGCAACCAGAGCAGGAATGCAGGGTAGACACCAAGTGAGCTTGTCTATTTGTTGGTCCCCCTAAAATTCTGAGCCTGAGTCAATGGATGGCAAATTTGGCAGCACATTGAATCACCTGGGGAGCTTTAAAAACATAATAATACCCCAAACCCACCCCCAGAGATTCAGATTTAATTGATCTGAGGAGAAGTTTGGGCATTGGTATCTTTGAAAAGCTTCCCTGGTGATTCTAATGTGCAGTGGAGTTGAGATCCACTGTTCACATTCTGAAATTGCTTGGAAGGTTTTGCATCTGAACCACAGAGAGCAGGTGGTCAGCAGACCTGCCCCTTAGCACTGTCTGGAGGACTGGGGAATGCAGGTGGAATTAAATCTTTGTTCATGAAAACTATTGAGAAAATAAAGTATTGATCTTACTTGAGAGACTTTTATGTTAGTCAATTAAATTAGTACTGTACCTTTCTACTAGTAAAATAAGAGTACCATTACTATATGGAAATATAATGTTCCATAATATTTTTATTGTGAGACAGGGGACGTGTCTTACAGCACTCAAATGTACAGTTTATGCACAACTATAAAGTTAGCTGTAATCCATAAACAGGCGATATAGATCTTAGATATCTCTTTTAAGATCAGTTGGAAAGAAAATTCCTTATTCCTTAGCAACACCATAGGAAGCAGGATTGCCTCCAAGAAAAAAAAATCTTTATCTTTCCTAATTATTCCACATGAAAAGGCAATAGAACATTCCATTTTTCTAATATTTGAAGGGGAATAAACATGCTTCTGATTGTTCTCATGTATAACCATTGTTTAAATATTGCAAATGAAAACTGAAAAAATCTTTATTTCATTTTTTTTTTTGTTATTTTGCTTCAGTGTTACTTATTCAGCTCTCCTGCAATGAGAACCAAGAGATAAATTTTCTGTGAATGTCATATGCTACAATGGAAAACAACACAATATGTGGGAAGGTTACGTGTTTCCTGGGTGGTTAGGGAGCTGATAGTTTCAAGCATAGCACAAATAGACATATTACAAGAGCATTTTCACTTTAGGCTATTTGGAAATGTGTCATTTAAAATGTGGAATCCTGGCATAAGATTTTCACACTAAAAATTTTTCAAAAATATCTAAAATGTGTCTTATTTGTGAAAATGCATCTTATTAATCCATTGTGATATAAAATAACAGCTGCTAATATGATTTTAAAGTTTGTAATAAAGTGCATCAAAATGTCTATAGAACGGATCGTGACAGCACAGCCAACAAGCGATATTTCAGGGACTTTTAATATGTGAGTGAAATGCCAACATGGCAGAAAAGAAAAGCTCCCAAATGTAATTTTCTTGATTTTGACATTTATTCTCTTAATTGGGACCCCACAAATGTCCCAGACATTTTTTTTGTTAGACAAGAGGAAGGCAATAGTAATTGATGTTAAAATAGATGTTACAACCCTGATGCCAGTCTGTATCCGTTAGCTATTGCTACAATAATGCTGTGTAACAAACCCTTTACCTTAGTTAGTTAAAATTATATATTCTGGTTTCTGTGGGTCAGATGGGTTTGGCTTGGCTACATACTGTGGTTTGGGTCTATTTCTGCTATAGGGGTGGCTCATAATTTTTGGATTTGGGGTTAATCAAAGCATAGTTTTCTGTTGGTAATGGCACAACTCCAAAAGAAATTAGTAGAAATAGAAGACATTATAAGGCCTAGGCATGTACTGGCACATTGTAAGGTCCACTTGCATTCTATTAGCTAAAACAATTCATATAGTAATGGATCATCTGAATGATGGAGGGTCAGACGGATATAGACTAATACTCCTGAGATGAATTGCATCAGGAGACAATTGTTATTTTGGCTATGAAAGGGCAGGATCCTGGTATGGCTGTGACTTTTCTTTTTAAAATAATGACATGATAGTCTCATAACTGTACCTATTAAAGGTAATAGAATTTCTAGTGCTAGATTGCCACAGTTAAAACTATACCTCTAATAACTACAGACTTTGTGACTTTCAGCACGTAACTCTGTTTCTTTAGTTCATCTATTAATGTGTAAAACAATAATGTCTAACACAGAGAGTTGTACAAGAGTGAAATGAGTTAATATGTGTATTAGCCCACCTTCTGAAAGCCAATTCTACTAGGAACACACCAGTGGTTAATCCATTGAAAGTTAGGTATCCTCATGATCTGATCACTTCCCCAAAATCATTCAGCTGATAATTTTGTCTTTAATTTTGCATTTTGAGGTTTTTTTATATATATGCTGTAATAATTCTGTTCTCTTAAAGAGTTTTAATTCTATCAGGAATGGGTCATAAATTTTGAGGTAAGTTGTTTCACAGCAGTAGATAACTAGAATAAATAGTTAACATTTATTTAATACTTACTATGTGCCATTTTCTGTGATAATGCTTTACCCCCTCAACTGACAGTTTCAATATTTTAATCTCACTCTAAATATCAGGAGACAAAAGCTCTGAGAACTTCTGATGGTTGTATAGATAGGATATGGTGCAACTACAGTCAGAAATGAAACCCAGAACTTGTAATTCTAACCACTATGACTGTTTCAGTCTAAAGCAAGGATTCAAGGTCAGCAGTTTATTTTGAAATTGATCTTCTCTTCATAAACTTCTGTGGTTTGGGGAAGAAGTGAACAGGGGAAAGGAACAGAACTGACAACGAGTGAGTCACCAAAGTGCAAGCAGCCAGAGTTCTGTCCTGTTGAGTCATTTTAAGGGACAGTGTGGAACATGCTTGAGAGTTGCCTCAACTCTGGGTTGAATTAGCTGGAGTATTTTTTTTCTGAGTCCCCATATGTGATTAGTTATGGGCTGCTTCCAGGGATATTAACTCTCCAACAGGTCTGGCTTGAGCTGAAAATGGGCTGACTATAGCCTTATGACCATAAAAGAGCCCTCAGGTGGAGTCACAGGTGTTTGCAGTCAGCAGCCTTCTGTGAGTATAGACATGAGTGCTTGAGGGCATACAGGGAGGGACACTGAAGTGTCTGCCTTTGATGCTTGTCACTCTCACACTCCCCTTGGCAGCCCAGATATGAATTACAGAAAGGTAAACATCATAGAAGAAGATAGAAATAATGAGAGCTTAATAAATAACCACTTCCTTTTGAGGAAATGTGTATATATATATGTACACATATCTGTAAGAATAAAATAGAATTTGTAAAGGCAAATCAAGGGGATGATGAGCTACTGCCCCATTTCAGAAATGATGAAGAGAGAATTACTCTGCTTTTGTTGAGTAGTCTCTTTATCAGTCGTAGGCTGCGCATATATGGCTTACTTGTGGCCAACTAGGGTCAGCAGAAAAGGTGAACATTTAATTTATTGTACATTTATTAGACATTAACATTCACTGACAACCTGTTGAATAACACTGGAATAGGTTACTGAGCTATACCAGCTAACTGGGGTATACCTTCCCCAAATAATAATGCCCCTAAGCCAAAGTTACAGAGCAGAGGGATTTAGCACATCTCAATCATGGTATAAATCCCTCCAGTTCCTCTTATCTTGAGGAAGGTACGAAGTATAGGCCAGAGTATGTTAGGAATGAAAGAAATTTTGTTTTTTTAGTGAGTTTGGAAAATTGTGACTGTTCCTCAACAAGATCGGTTGAGATGGTAGTAAATAAAAATGTAAAGAAATAGAACAAGAGTGAATTTTGGGCATTTTTCAGAGGCAAATACATATGCTTGTTTTTAACCCATAAGGCCAAATATTTCCTTTTCCTCATTTGGACCGTATGCTTAATCCACTAAATAAGAAGAAAAACAAAGAATATTAACCCTGAAGTCTGGGGTGTTTACTGCTGATTCTATCACGAACTAGCCATGTGACTCTGGGTGACTCATTCTAGGAGCCTGGAAGCCACCCCAAAATGAAAAACAAAGGGGATGTGGAGTCTTTCATGTTCTTTCCAGCATTATGCTGCTATAAAATGCTACTTAACAGAAGCTCTGCTGGGAAAAGAATTAAATCCAAAAGGAAAATAGCTTCTGCAATCATATCTGAACATTTAATTTGTCATTTGGTTTATGACATATGCACGAGGCTTATTTAAAATAACTTTACAAGGTTAATTACTGGTGCAGAATACAACGATTGTGTCAGTAGTACAATATTTTGTTAAGCATGTGTGACAACATTGCAAAGTGAATCAGCTGCATGACTGCTTGTGATTTGGCTTCCTCTTAGTTTAAAATGGCCAGCGTCCTACACATGTTCTCCCAACTCCCTTCTATGGATCAAAAAGAGAGATTAAAAAAGAGATTACTGATAATTTCTTGAACTTATTTAAAGGTACACAAAGGAAAGCAAGCCAGGCACAAAGTTTTCATGATGCTATTTCCACAGCAGCATATAGGTATGCAACTAAAAAGCCATTAGAGTGCTAGCAAGTAATTTGTTCCAAACTAAGAAAGATTCTTTTATCAGTTAAGAGGATAATGTTGGAAAGCATCAGTTCATTATTTAAATACTTATTGTATTGCTTCTCTTGTAATAACATGTCTCTTAAATATTCTGTAAATTCACTTTTTGAATAACCCAAAAATAGCAACCTAATATCTAAAAAGGATGGTTTGCCATCCAAATTACCTAATGTTGTATATGTATAATGCCAGTTTTTACTCCCAGAAAAAAATTCATCATAGCATTTCACTGGGCTAAGAAAATAGAAGCACCTCTCCATGAAAAACAATTCCTGGAAGATCTGACTTTTCTCTCTTCTTGAGAAAGCAAAACAAATTGACCGGTTGAAGATGTATTGAATAAGTCCCATAAATAACAAATGCCAGTTTTTCAGTGATTGTTAACAATAGTGAATATCACTTTGTTGTTATTGCATATTGTCTCTTTTCATTTGTATGAACAAGTGTAAATAAAGTATGTTACAATAGGAGTGTTTACGTTAGTCTTAGATACACTAACCCATGTATTTTGTTATAGTTTCGCACCAGTTATTTAAACCAACAATATAAGATTTTATCCTAACATTTTGTAACAGAATGGAGCAACTGAAGAGTCTAACTAATTGGATAAAGGGTTTAATCCTTGTGATAGTTCCAGGAAAAGGTTTCTAGTTAGAAAAGTACCATGGCTGATCAACTCTGGCTGACACAAATAAACAGAGAGAAGCTGTATTGATTTAGGAACTCTTTAAGGTCATTGTGACCTAGACTAGAAGGCTATAATTTTTGTTTTTCCTGAAAAGTGATCTAAGTGGATCCCAGTTATTTTCATCTGTGCAACCATAGGGATATTATTGTATGCATGTAGTGTACACTTTGCTGTCATATCAGACTTGGATAGTACTTTGGAATCTTATGTTAGCAGTTGACATAAAGTTAATCAAGGATTTTAAATAGTAAGAAAGCAACCATAGGGCCAGAGAATTATAACTCAGTGGACTAAGTGCCTCCCTGGTAAGGACAAAGTCCTGAGTTCAATTTCTGCTACAAAAAAGCAACCATATACACACTATGACTATGAATGTTTGCTTTTTAAAAAATTTATCACAGTGAAAGATGCAGTGCATTAGTTTCACTGAAAATACTCTTTCCCAATCAAATGCTTTATCCCATTATTCTTGCCACTTTGTGAAGCAGCCCTAGAAGTCCTCTCTCCTAAGTATCTTTATGAGGTGTAATTAAAAATATGGTGAATGCTGCCACTGATTGCCACCTATTGGAAAAACGGGCTATAAAGACATTATAATGTGTGTTTATTCATTTATTCATGGGATCAATAACTGTGCAACTTTTGGTTCTTCCCCAGACTCAAAGTGAGCACAAAAAATGCAATGTTTTGAATCAATTCAGGACATTGAGATATCCATGACAGCAAAACTAAAGACACTCATGAAAGAAGACTTCCAAAACTGCTTCAGAAGGTTTCAGGAACAGTGGGATAAATGTGTTTGAAAGGAAGGGAAGGGAAGTAATTCTAGGATAATTAATGGCAACATGTCTTTTACTGTAATAAATTTAAAAAAAAAAAGTTGAAGCATTTGTTGTATATTTTGATCTTACCCAATCCAGTCAAGGGAAACAGAGAAAATTGAATTTTATCTTTATTCTGCATGATCAGTTTATGGCTAGCTATTTTGTCTTAGTTTCTTTTCTCTTGTTGCTGAGACAAAAAAGATACCTGACTCTCAAAGTTAAAGGGGAAAGGTTTATTTAACCCACAGCTGGTAGAGATGTCAGTCCATAATTGGCTGCTTCCAAGCCAAAGTGGCTTCACAGACAAGAGCAGTTCATGGTGGCCAGAAGGTGGCAAAACAAACAAGGGCGGAGTCGAGCCTCTTTCTGTCCCTTATATGGTAGGCAGGCTACCTGCCCTAGGGTGGGTGTAACACTCACAACCTTAGCTCTAGCCAGAACTATGCCAAACCAATCAGTGAACTGATTTACTAATAACACACTTTAATCCCAGCATCACACACTCTAGATCCAGCCACTTCTGGAAAGCCCACACCTCCATAACTGCATGAGGCCTTGGGGAACATTTAGACACAGCCATAACATATTTGTTTCTAACATCTGTACTCAAATATTCTTCATTGTTAACAAATGTGTGTATTGACTGCCAAAAGGACGTTAAAATCACACTGTAACTGAACCAACTAAAAAAATTTCCCTAAACACAGAAGAAAGGAATGTATTGCTACAGGCACTTAGAAAATATTCAGCCTAGTCTGAATGAAATGTATTCCACTTTTAGGCTTTAAATTCATTCCTTAGAACATCAATTTCTGTCAGATGTGACTATGTATGGATACCAAAATGAAAAAGAAAATTGACATCATTATACGGATAGCAAACATTGTTACTCTGCATAGAACACACATTTTTGTAACACCACAATTTGTTTAATAATCTCTTATTGTTACATATTTAGGCTATTCCCCAATGCTGATTTTTCTATTTGGTTCCATGATTTTTTCCCTTTTCTTCTCTCTGATTCTTGCTATGTGGTGCCGACCTATTTGGACTATACCAAAGGACTTCTTTGACCTCTGATTTCTGGATGGATTCAGCAAGGGTGGGAGGAAACACAGAAGGTCAAAGGAAAAGAAGGATAGGGTTGGTGATCATTTCCTCCTGGCGCCCTCCCTAAAGGGCTGCCTTGGTCTGGCAACCGATGTTGGTTCAGATCTTAACTCTTGCCTCAGTAGCCCTCTGGACATGGCTTCCCTTCTGTATCTGGGAACTGCTCCCTCCCCTTTTCTTTTCAGCTCTAGAAATGATGGTAACTCTATGGTTACCATCTCCTGCGTATTAGTAGTTTCCCTATTACACCATTTACTAACAATCTGTGTCCTACTAGGACATTTGCTGAAACATCGATGCATTGACAGTGAGGATTTCTCGGTAAATCAGAAGTGTACAAAGTGATGTTCCAAACACGAGGCAATATTCTGCTATCTTATATGTTTTCTGCATAAAGGTGAAGGTGACGTGTTTGCCTCCACAAATGCTATAGTCTTGGAAATATTTCTCACAAAAGAACAAAAGCTAGATGAAGTATACTTACCTTCTGAAGTATTAAGCTAAAAAGTTACAAAACAGAACATGTTATATTATGCTTTGGGTTGTTGCTAAAACTATATAACAAATGTAAGCACTTTTGAGAAGGTAGATTTTTTTTGGTACTATAATTTTCTGTTTTGATTTTTTTTCTGTGTACTCAAAGCTTTCTACAATGATCATGTGATATTTTTGCCAATAAACAAAAATTACTGATCAAATAAGTAAAAGCTCAAACAGATGTTAAACCCTAAATGCCAACTATAAGAGTAGAAGCTCAGTGAGCTTTTAAGGTGTTCTGTTCTTCTGGCTAGAAAGATATGCCAAGCCCATGAGCTGATAGCTGCAGCATTCCCAGAGGGGACCCTGAGCCACACTGAGAACACACCCCATCTATCCTGTTTTCTTTATGTGTTTGCTCATTGCTTTGATCCCTTCCTTTCCTGTGTCCCTAACTGTGCCTTCAGGATGCTTATACCCATGCTATCGCATGCTTGGTTTTGTTTCTAGATTTTCATCATGGCTCTGCTTGGTGACTCTTGGTGACATCTGTCCCTTCTGTTCTGTGGTTCTGCGAGTGGTCTTCGCCATGTAACTCCCTTGAGGTCAGGCTGTCCTGGAATCCTTGCTCTCTATTACCTCCCCTGCACTAAACTTTGCAATCCTCAGGGGTAGGATTTGGGTGGTCTGGTTCACATTCTTTACCTTGATGTTATATGTCATGATTTTATGTGTTTCTGTGTGATTTGTTGTTTGTTTTGCAGTACTGGGATTAAACCCAGGACTTTCACACTGAGCTCTATCCCCAGTCCTTTAATTTTTTTTTCTTCAAGACACATTTTTACTAAGTCATTGAGTTGCTCAGGCTGGTCTCAAATTTGAAATTTTCTGCCTTAATCACTGAGATGTTCAGGCTGGGATTGTAGGCATGTACTACTCTTTCTGCCTAAAGTCCTTAATTTCTTTGAAAGAGAGAAAGAAACTTCCCTGTCAAGTTTGATCCATGATAGGTAGATTCTGCTATAATTTTGCACATGAAGCCATGTGGGTTTTTACTGATTAATCATCTTATGTTTTAACTACATTAAATCAAATGTAGACATAATTTAAATCAAAGCTCCATGTTGTTTATGTCCTTTTTCCCTAATATCTCAGCAATCTAGGAGACCCACAACTGGAGCTCCACAGAGCTTTGTGCCTTTCCTACACAGGATATATCCATGAATGGCTTCAAACCTGGTGTATTTCAAAAATTTAAGCTATCCTATATGAAGAAACTTTTAAGCAATGAAAAATCATGTTGCTAAAATAAGGTTTACACACAAAAGCTAGTCCTTTTTAACTTTATAAATACAGGGCAGTCACTATTTGAAATTCATTACATCCTACACTCATATAGAAGTATCCCAAATTCTAAATTTCTCCTTACAGCTAGAAACTGGAATATTTGCAATAACTAAAAGGAATTCCATAAAATTATCATTTTTTATCCTAAGAAAGACTTCAGCTCATGTAATATTTATACAGTAGGTTCTGTCAGTGCTCTGCCCATATGCCCTCAGAAAAGATCACCGTTTAACAGTACATGGCAGCCTTGTTTTTAATGGGGACCACCTGCCCCCTTTCAGAGGCCTGCCCTTGAGTTGGTAAATTCTAGTGCACCCAGGTGACATGTCTGCAATTAACATTTTCTCTGGAACATTTCTTTATCAGTGACTCATAGCTATGGGTATACAAATATCCCAGTTCCCTGTCCCTTGACCAATATTTTATAGTTTGTCCCACCTAATCTGAGCTTTGGTCACTTACTGTAAGCTTTAGTCACTTACTGTAGTAGCTGGCTTAATAATTCATTCCAATTGCCTGCCTTTACTGTCCCATTTTCCTTGCTATTGGCATACTAGTGTCCCTGTGCCTCCCAAAGAAGCCACAATAATCTACTTCAGATTTGCTTCCCCAGGGAACTAAAAAGAGTGTTAAGATTAGGACTCAACTGTTCAAAATTATGGATCAATACCTACCATGCTTTCTATTAAGTTTTTCCTTTGTGTTGCTATTTGCTGAGGAGGGTGGCATTCAATAGGAATGAATCACTGGAACAGCATGCTAGTTCTTTTGTATCTCTAAGAAACGTTTTGTCATAATGAAATTGTTCTTGTTAGTAGAGATACTTGAAAAATTATGATGGGAAGTTCTGAATCTGGTTAGATTCCAAATGTCACCATCTTTATCCTTCTACTTAGGACTAAAAGTAAGTCATTGATTAAACATTCACTTGACCAATCATGGTTGAAAGGAATAAAAATAATTTTTTAAAAGATAATAAAACAAAACAAGGCTAAACAAAATAAAACAGAACAAAACAAACCAGGAGCAAAGCAATACAAATAACACAGGACTCCACAACATGACAACAGGAAATCAACACTGCTACCATAATGTCTCTTGCTTTCTTCAAAATAATTGTCCATACCTTCACACAAAATAAATTAAAGCAAAACAAAATACTATAAAAGCAGTCAAAAAAGAAGAATTAGAGCCTTATGGGTCTTCAAAACCAGACAATAGGAAATCAGTAATGACTACCATAATGTTTCTTTTGTTTCAAAATAGCTATCCATACCTTCACACATACTGAAATCAAATAATTGAAAACAGACTGAAACCAATCAAAATCAAGAATAAAAGTATTTTTGGACTTCAAAACAAAATGATAGGAAATCAGCAATGGCTACCATGATGTCTCATTTTCTTCAGTGTAGCTGTTCATTCAATCACACATACTAAAATCAATTCTTGTAAACTCTTTAGGTGAAGTTCTGGGCATATATAAGCCTAAACATGTACATCTATCATTTCTGTATTATATGGAAAAAGAAAAGTATTAAAAAATAAGCAAGAATCAAATAAATAACAAAGAGCCCAAAACATAACAATATAGGCTTTCAAATCAAAGTGAAAAGAATATAACTAATTTTGTTGTTTTATGTAGTTATCCTCAAAAGTCTTACTCAAATTACTAGATATAGTCATGCAAAATTGATCTAATACTACGGAAGTAACTGTTTTGTTCCAAGAACTAATAGAATTAGTAGTACAATCATTTTAGTAATCTTTAAGATACAAATTTATATCTTTTTTCTTTTCCTTCTTTTCTCCTTTTCCCTGAGATATTTTTTCCTCTTTGAACAATTTCATACCCTCTCACAATATTTATTGAAGATTTTGTGTCTTATTTACTCTTTTAGTTTCTTACAGTAGGGAGGCAATATGGTATTTATACATGTGTGTTGGATTTATTTCACTTATGAGTATGGTCTCAAGTCACATTCATTTGCCTATAAAAGTCTCAATATGGTCCTTCTTTATAGCTGAGTAGAATTCCATTGTATAAAAATACTATACCTTTTTTATCCATTCCTCAGTTTATGGGCATTTGGATTGTTTCCAAGATTTAACAATTACAAATTGTGCTTCTTTGAACATGGGTGCACATATATCACTGTGGTATGGTGTTTTAAGTTCCTCTGGGAATATGCCCAGAAGTGAAATAGCTGGGTCGAATGGAACCTCAATCCCAGGTTTTTGAGGAACCTCCACACTGATTTCCACATTGGGTGCACCAGTTTGCCCTCCCACCAACAGTGCAGAAGAGTTCCTTTTTTCCCTACTGCTTCATCAGCATTTGTTATTGGTGGTTTTCTTGAGCCCGAGCATTCTTTCTGGAGTGAGATGGGATCTCAGTGTGGTTTTAATTTGCATTTCTCTAATGACTAATGATGCTGAACATTTTTCATGTATTTATTTGCCATTTGTATTTCTTCATCTGAGAAGTGTGTATTCATCTCAGATGCCCATTTTTGGATTGGGTCTTTGAATTTCAGAGGCCTGATTTTTTAAAAAAAATTCATTATATGTTCTAGATAGAAGTCCTTTATCTGAGGGACAGTTGACTAAGATTTTTCCCTAATTCATGGGTTTTCTTTTTACTATGTTGGAGATTTCTTTTGACGTAGAAAAACTTTTTAATAAAACGAGATCCTAGTTGTTGATTCTGGAAAGTATTTCCTGTGCAGTTTGATTTTTTTCATGAATTCTCTGCCTACCCCTATAACTTCAAGATTTCTATCTTCTTTGTCTTGCAGTAGATTTAGTGTTTCTATTTTAATATTTAGATCTTTGATTCATTTTGATTTTTAGTGCATGGTAATAGGCATGGGTCTAGTTTTAGTTTTTCAGCATATGGGAGCCAGTTTTTCCTGTACCACTTATTAAAGAGGCTATCTTTCTTCCATTGGATGTGTTTGGCCCCTTTGTCAAAGATAAAGTGGCTGCCTGTGTTTGTAGTTGTGGCTGTATCTTTTAATCTATTCCACTGACCTTAAGGTCTGTGTTTATCAGTATCATGCTGATTTAATCACAGTAGCTTTGTAGTATAACTTCAAGTCAGGGATTGTGACGCCTCCTGCCTTGCCTTTGTTGCCTAGAATTGCCTTTGCTATTCTACATCTCTTCTGGTTTCAGATGAATTTTAGGAATGATTTCTCTAGACTTGTAAGGGATGCTAATTGTATTTTGATTGGAATTGTATTAAATCTGTATAACAGTTTTGGGAGAAAGGGCATTTTCACAATGTTTGTTTTTCCTGTCCATGAACAAGAAATGTCTTTCCATTTTTCTGAGATCCTCTTCAATTTCTTTTTACAGAGTATTATAATTTTCACTGAAGAGAAATAATCTTATGGGGAACAAAAAAAATTTCATGAAACTCCAAAACTGTTTAAATCTAAGTTTTAAAAATATATCCAATGCTAACTATATAAAAAATAAACAAAAAACAAATCTCCAGAAAAGGTTCCAATCTTCTTTTCCTTTGCCTTGTGCTGCCATTTCATCAAACAGTTTACCCTGGACAGAACACTGTCATCGTGAATGTACTACATAATGGGCTGTGGACCATAACTCTGCATGAATGTATTAAACTGTATTTAAAACTTTCGTTAATATTTACATTTTAAAATGTTATAAGGGTAGCCATCATACCTTTACCCCTTTGAAATTTTCTTATATTTTTGTTTCCAAAGCAAACATCATACATAGGAATGATAGATATCTCTTTCTCAGTGATGCCTGGCATTCTGGGGTATGTGTGGTAGAGTGTTTTATGTGTGAAGTAATTGGATATAGCAGTAGGGATATGGCAGTAGTTAAAGAAGAAGTAAAGTAGAGTTGATTTGAAAGAGACAATAATTATGCTTGCAAAAATCCAATATCCTCTTTTGAGCTGTAAACTTTAATATTGAAAAGTACATTGAGTACAGTCCAAAATATGAGAAAAAGTAAACAAGGATTCTAATGCTCAAGTGTCTAGAGCTGGGCTGCCAGTATGGTGGCTACTTAAATCTACAATAAGTAAAGTTAACCAAGATTAAAATTGTACTGATTTAATAAATTAATCACATTTTAAGTGCGCAACATGAGGCTAGTGGCTACCGTATTGGACAGCCGTGGGCCACAGTGGAGCGTTTCCGTCGTGGCCCAAAGCTGTGCTGGACAGAATGCGCAGCACGACAGCATTGTGTGCCAGCAGACGTAACTACAGGTTGTTCTCTGATGAAACGCTGGAAATTCCTCTGTTCTCTGATCCCATTTTCTCTCTTCTAGAGACTTAAAAATGAATTTAAAAATCCAATAAAACTACAAAAAAGAGAGAAAATACAAAGAGGACTGTTGTAAAAATGCTTTGAAGAATATGAAGCAGATGTTGTGCTGGGAGCTAGTATGTGCTATAATACCACCTGTGCCCACTTAATTCCATCAAAATAACCTCCTCCAATTACCGTGAAGAAAGATTTAAGAATATATGTGGGGGCAGGGGAAGAAAGTGAGTGGAAGTTGAGTGCAGATGTGGAGTTCATCTGCAAATGGAGATAACGGTTTCTAGCCAGTGGATGCTTCTGGTCTGTGGGTTAAGATATGTTTCTTTGTCCTAGAGCTCAGCTTGTTAGCTGGACCACCAGGCAAACTATTCCACATGTGTACGTTGTAAGTGAAAATTTATATGTGTGCTGCTGCTTATTTATCTAACCGTCTGCCCTTCTACTACCTACCTTCCTACTCATCGCTACAATTTAGTTAAAGATATAGTCCAGTAGAAGCACAATTTTTTTAGTGAAAAATAGTCAAGGACAGTTTTCTTATCCTTCCAGCAACTACCTCCCCTCCCCTCCCCTCCCCTCTCGCCCCTCCCCTGCCCTCCCCTCCCCTCCTCTCCCCTCCCCTCTCCTCTCCTGTTCTGTCCTGTCCTCTTCTCTCACGTCTCACTTCTTTCTTCCCTTTTCTCTCTTCTGCCTTCCCTTCCCTTCCCTTCGCTTCCCTTCCTTTATCTTTCTGCATATATTTCATACTATTTTCATGGTTCTGAGTCCATCTCAGATGCTATTGCTCAACTCTTTCCTTGAAGGAATTTGCTTATCTTCTGGAGTAAGCCTTACTTTATTATTCCAACTGAAGAGCACTGCCAGCTAGTTGGTTCTGAGTACTATCGGTATCCTATTACTAAACTCGTGGAGACAGGTTGCATTATCTGATGAATAACTTGAACTTTCACCTCAAAAAACAAATTGCCTGAAAAAGGACATATTCCTCAGACTATGCCAACGTTTTTCTTCTTGAAAAGTTACTAGTTCCCATTAATGGGTGTAAATCATAAAGTCTTAATGCATCGAAAAAGAAGCTGTTTTGGAGTTGATGTGGAAGACTCAGTATTTTACCAGGCTTTTGACAGTAGAATCTTTCTGGAAACAGAATAGAAAATGTCAGCTGACTGGGAATGCGTCCTGTCTACAGGCACATAGAGAGCAAGAGCTGTCCCAGCTCTATGATTTGCTAACATCTTTGATTATTCTCTTGGCTTGGCATAATTCTTCTCTCTTTGCAGAAGAGGGCTCATTTTTCACATTCTCACAGCCGAAGTTTTCCCTTCTGACCCATGTAGAGAAACTTGACATTATTGGCTTCATTTTCTATTTGATTCTTTGCATTTGTGACTCTGATAGAGGAAAAATGAACATTTTGTTTGAAGACTTCAAGTTGAACTTTTGAATATCAGTCACAATTTTTTAGTACTTTCATTTATTCCCTTAGTCTTCTACTTACCCAGCAAACATTTGTCAAGCACTGTGCTACAAATTGAAGATACAATGAAAAAAGAAGACGTAGCTCCTCTTGAAGATTGTTTCTAGTATAAGACAATAACCATAGGACATTTGTTTCATATTGCCACTGTAATAAATTACCATAAATTCAGAGGCTTAAAAGTACACAAGTTTATTATTTTAGCATGTTTGTAGGTCAGAAGTGTAATCTCATATCACTGGGCTAAAATGAAGATACGTTCCTTCCTGAATAAAGGAATCAGCTTCTTCCTTTGGGATAAAAGAGTGGATAAAGGCAAACCCATTTCTTTTCCTTCTCCCACTTTAGTGACTGCATGGATTCCTTGGCAGGAATCTAATCCTGTATCCTCAAAGCCAGACAGCAGTGCAAGTCCTTCTCAGGTTTCATTTTTCTGACATTTCTGCCTCACCACGTCTGTCCTTGAACCATAGCACAGAAAGATGTTCTGTTTTCAAGGAATTATGTGAAACAAGTGGGTCCACTGAGATGTTCTCCCTATTTCTAAGTCCAATAGTCTTAATATATGTACACAGAATTCCTTTTTGCCATACAGGGTAATATAGTTACAGTTTCTGAGGATAGGCCATGGACATCTTTTGGGGGCTATTCTTATGCCTCCAATATCAGGTAAATAAATGGATAAAAACAGAATTGTTACACACTGTAGTGCACACTGCAAAAGAACTGATAAAGGTTCTGTGAAAGAGAATGACAGCATGATAGCTGTGTCAGATGAGTGCATAGAGGAGGAACTTAGGAGAGGTTGTATTTAAGTTGAGCATCAAAGGATAACAAGGAACTTCCTTCATCCATCACTGGGGCTTGCCTTGGGTGTCGTCATCTTCTTATGGATTGTGCCTCTGCTTCCCGTTGATTAGCCCAGGCACAGGCACATGATTTAGGTTAGGTCAACAAGAAGCCTTCCTTGAAAGTTTTAAAATTTACTTCCAGACAAAATGCTTCCATTTCTCTCTACAGTGAAGCTTCAAAATATGAGGTCTTGGAATAGTCCTCAATAAACTTCTTCCTGTATAGAGGACCTTGATATAAAAGAGGAAAATACACAGAGTTACACAGAAGAGTTACAAGAGTATTTTCCTCAAAGTAAAATTACTAATTGTGTTATTTGGGATTCTTTGAATTAAGTTTCAATCCTAAAAACCTATCTTTCTTTAGCAAAAGAGTGAAATTTATTGGAAAATGCATGTTATCTTCAGAACAGATGCAGCCAGCCTTGAAGAATAGCTTTCTAGCACATGGAGCTGAAGAGCTCTGTTTTATTCTTTTGCGTAAGACAAAAAAATCAGATTTCTAATATTTAAAACCAAAAGGATCCTAAATAATGCAATCAGTAACTTTTATTTTACAATTAGTAACTTAATTTTAACAATTAGTTCTCATTATGCTATGAGAAATCATGTTAGTCCCAGAGCTCTCCATGAGAATGATAAACACTTTTCTAATTTGTGTATAATGTTATCACTGAATATTTTTAAAGCCAAAACTGCAAATACTTATTTGGATCATATTGCAAGAGTTGGTTTTCCTTATTTGCTTTACTGAATACATTGTGATCTCTACAAGCTAGCCATTTATTCTTACTTTTTAAAAATGCAAGTAAAGCATATATATATGTGTATATACATACACACATATATTTCATGTAAAATACATAAGTACAATTTAAAGACTAGTAGCAAATAATAATAAAATGAACACTTTTGCACAGACTGAGAGTAAGAATTAGAACAATCTCTCTACCTCTCCATATGTGCATCTCTTTGCCCCCTTCCAAAATTAAGCTGCTTCTGATCTTCCATTAATCACATTCTCATTTTTCTCTAAAACATTACTGTGTATATATGTATTCCTAAACAATATGTTTTTCATTTGCCAATTTAAAAATCTTATATAAATGGATTTATGAAGAGCAGATTCTTTTACAGCTTGTTTTTTGATGTTCAACATTGGCTTTTAAGACTCATTCATATTGATATGTGTAGGTAAATTTATGCATCTCTACTATGGTGTACTGTGCCATTTTATGACTATACTGCAATTTACTTATGCATTTTACTACTGATAGGCAAACATATAATTTCTAGTTTTTTGCTATCATAAATGTTGTCACCTAGAGTATTTTTGTCAGTTTTTCTAGGGTGCTTATCTGGGGGTGCAATTGCTAGATCATAGATAAAGAACATCTTCATTGCTGCAGATTATTCTAAAGAGGTTTTCAAAGTAGTTGCACTATGTAATGGTGCCACCAGGGGTATAAGAGAGATAACTTTGCTTCATGTTTCAGCTAAAATTTGGTATTGGGAGTCTGTTATTATTATAATTACTGATCTGGTGGGCATAAAATATTATCTCCAGATTTTAAAATATACTTCCTTGATTAGTAAGACTATTGATCATTTTTTTTGCATGCTAATGGGAAAAGCATATATTATCTTTGGCAAAAGCACATTCATATAAATTGAATATTTTGTAAGTTTGTGTTGTAATATTTCACTCAAATAATGAGTTGCCTTTTCTAATTCTCTATTATATTTTTCATAAAGTTCTTAATTTTAATGTTGTATAATTTGTTGCTCCTTTTTAAGAGTTTGCATTTTTATGTTATGTTTAAAATAATTTTTACACCAAAATTATGAGTATACTTCACACAAAAGTTGTAACACTTTGCTTTTTATAGTAAGCCAATTGGAATTGACATTGTGATAATGTAAGTTGTATTCAGATGGTCAGACAGCTATCATTGTATTAATAAATAATTAGTTCTTTCTGATATATAATGCAGTTCTGTCAAAGATTAGATCTTCGTGTGTGTGCAGTCTGTGTGGGCGTTATTTTGTTGTTTTTAATTACTTATGTATCTCTGCATCAAACTATGTCATCATCATTGCTAGAACATTATCAAAAATTTTGTGATCTGGTAGAATTGATTTTGTTAGTACTTTCTTGATTATTATTGGCCATTTGCCATCCCTTATAAATATTCTGTTTTTTTTTTTTGTTTTGTTTTGTTTTTTGCCACATTCTACAAAAAGACTTCTGGAGGTTTCAAAAACACCGAACATAGAAGTTAACTTGTGGAAAATTGTCATCTTTAAAAACATGATCTCCTGGGGCTGGGGATTTAGCTCAGCGGCATAAGTGCCTGCCTTGCAAGCAGGCAGTTGTGAGTTCAAGCCCTGGTACCTATAAAAACAAAAAAAGACCAAACAAAAACAAAAACATGATCTTCCTATCTATACACATGATTTCCTTGACTTTCATATTTTGAAACTGGCCTACACAAAAGTCTATACATATTGCAGCTGGGGATTTAGCTCAGCGGCATAAGTACCTGTCTTGCAAGCAGACAGTCGTGAGTTCAATCCCCGGTACTGATAGAAAAAAAAAAAGAAAAAGATCAAAAAAAAAAAAAAAAGTCTATACATATTGTGTTCAATTCATTTCTTTGTACCTCACATTTTTGTTGAGATCTTATATTTATATTTTCTATTTGTTTATATTTTCTAATTTGCTCTATTTGATATATAAGATGTAAATGTCTTTTATTTGTTACTATTTTACTTAGCAAACTTGCTTAATCTTTTAAAGCCTAATTTGGTTTTTGAAGATTTCTTGTGCTTTTATATATATTCTCTTAGCATACAAATACAGAAAAAATAGATAAAAATTAGAAGGAATGCAGTTTTATTCCTTTTTCTTAATTGGCTCTTTAGTGTAATATCTATAAAGTAGATATTTTAAACTCTTTGTGTAATTATTGAATGATTTTTCTACATTTGTAGTGATCATATGATTTTTATTCTGTATTCTTTTAATATAATAAGTTACATAAATATATTTTTTACTTTTTGTCTTTTTCGTTTTTATCGGTACCGGGGATTGAACTCACAACTGCCTGCTTGCAAGGCAGGCACTTATGCCGCTGAGCTAAACCTCAAGCTCCTATTTTCTACTTTTGAGCCAACCTTGCATTCCTAGAACAAACTAAGCTTAATCATAAGGTGTTACATTTCTCTTTAATATAATGCTAAATTTAATTTGATAAATTTTGCTTAGATTTTTGAATAGATGTTTGTGAGTGAGATGATCTACATATTTTCATTGTCTTTTCTTTCTTTATTTCAATAATAAGCTTATACTCATCTCAAGTTCAGAAACATTTAATTGGGCATTGTTATAGTAATGATTCTGGTTTCTCAATGATTTGAAGTATCACTTGGCTTTTGGTAGTTACGTGTTCTATTGTGATTCTGATTGTCTTCCCTGGTCATAGTTTGCTCTGCCCCATGTTCCCTTTCCTTCTAGAATCCAGGCCAAAAGAGCCACTCATATTTGATACATGCGGTTTTCATCAATGAGGATTAGCACATAAAAGCTAAGATATATGTTAAATATCAGGTCTTCTCATTGGCCAAAGTAAATATGATCAAACTCAAAGTCAGTAAGCTGGGACATGACACTTACAATTTCAGTGTAACAGACTGAGAAGGAACTTTTTATAAGCTGCAGTCTACCATCATCATCCCCTTTGGTCACAGTTTTCTGCCTTCTGCCTGCTCACTGAACTATCCAGTAATCTCGTGTACATGTGGCATTAGGTTCTAGCTCCAGGATCTCATGTTTGTACATCATGTATGAGTTCATTTCTCTTATCTCTGTAACCTAAATAGAAGGGTAAAGTTATATGCCCTGTCTCCTCATCTTAATTCTAGAATAGAGTCAGTGGAACCCAATCTCTTTATTGGAAAAAGGAAGACTAGTAAGTACACCATTGATATTAAGAAATTCTAAAATTCTCTGGGAAAACATAGCAATGCCACCTACTCTAGGAACAGCAAGTCTTTCTTAATTAGTCTGTGGTCATAGTTCCGAGGAGCCCTTTCTTGGCCAACAGTATTCCTTGACTCTTACTTTAAAAAAAAAAAATCCTTTATATTCCATCATTTTCCTCAGCCGTACATTGAGAAAAAAACTTAGTCCCCTCTGTTATGGACAGTCAGTTTCTTTTGATTCAGGCTATTGAAGTTTTGTAAACAAAATTCTCTAGATGATTTTAAAAAGTGGTTCTACTCATTGTGTAAAATAGAGTACACTGTGTTCTTTTGGAGATCTCATATTAAACATAAGTTCAAGCCCTTTGAACTCTGAATCTGTTGTATTTTTTCTTAAACTTAGTTCTTGATCCATTTCTTGAGCCATTCAAAAGGGGCATACAGGGAGTCATTTTAACCCAATAAGAGTGTTCAGTGTGGGTGTGATACCCAGATCTTTGACTGGGTATTTTTCCCAAGTTTTGCTTCAGTGACCACATCTTAGCCCTTGAAGTACAAAGTCGAAAATTTTTTTTGGAGATGAGCAATAGCTTCAAATTTTGCCCTTCAATTTCTGGGATCTGGAGGGTTTTTTTTTTTTTTTCTATTCCTGCCTTTTAAGAATTTGAAAACCTAAGATATACCCAATAAATTTGTGATTTGGGCAGTGAGTAAAGTTTTAAGACAAAGTATATTCTTTCTCTAGGAAGGATATTTAGATCAGGTTTATGTTTTACACACGTTTATGAATGGAATTTATTGAGTTTATTTAAATTTTAAGTTTACTTTTATAAATTTTATTTTTATATTAAGATTTTAATTTCTGTATTAATTGTGCTCATTTTTATTGCTAAAATATATATTCTTTCTCTTCAGTTGCTAGAAGGCTGTTAATTTTCTTATTCCTAAGTACCATCTTCACATTTTATTTTTCATTAGTATATTTATTTCTAGTACCTTAATTTTTGTGCTTATTTTTACATTTGTTTTTCTTTTTCTTCTTTGTATCAATTATGTTATGCTCATTTTACATCATAATTTGGGTTCCTCTTCTTAATTTGAGTTCACTCTTTATCTTTTATTACAAAATATATATGCCTATAAATTTCCCTCTGAATACGATTTTTGTGGAATCTCATACTGCAATATTCAGTTTAAAAATATCATTTAGTTTTTATAATTTGCCTTATGTTTTCTCCTTTACCTGTCAATTATTTAGACGTATTTTCATGTATATGGATTTTAAATTATCTCTGTATTGGTTCAGATTTCAATTGTATTATTCAGACTATGTATGCTTGATATTGAGATATTTTGAACTTGATCTGTAGCAACGTAGACAATTTTTTGTAAGAATATGCATCCAAAAAAGATCTGCATAAGCATATTTATTTTTTCCTCATCCTTGCTTCAAACTAGAAACTAATAGGGATCCATCAGCAGGAAAATGAGTAGAATATTCATACAGTTAAACACTGTTTAACAACACTCAACAGTAAAAAAGAATGACATATAATTAATGAAAAAACTTTATGCTGAAAGCAACCTTACCTTAAAGAGTACATAAACTGTGCAAATACGCGAAGTTCCATTTATATGAAGTCCTACAACTGACAAGGCTAGTTTATGTCAGATAAAGTATCAGAACTTATTTGCCCTGGAGCAGGTGTATGGGGGGTGTGTGTTGGAGCACAGGGAACGAATGGGAAGTGGAATGACAGACTTTTTTGGTAAGAGGTAATGTTCCATATCTTGACACCTCCGCTGGACATGGCGTGGTGGTTGTTAAAAATCATCATGCTTATACTGAATGTGGTATGTCCCGATACTGGGAGGCTGAGGAAGGCGCTTTGAAAGTACATTTGAGCCATACCTAGGAAACTTAGTGGCTTAGGAAGACCTTATCTCAAAACTTAAAAATCAGCTAACAAAAAGGGCCGAGGAAGTAGCTCAATATGAAGGTCCTAGGTTTAATCCCCAATACTGCCAAAACAAAACAAAAACAAAAACTAAGCACTTAAGGTTTGTAAGGCTTATACATTATTGTCTGAAAAGACCCATTTTTTATGACTGGAAATGTGCTTTTTAGCCATTACTTTTCAAAGTTGATTTAATTAAATACACAATTTTGAGTTAACAGTTGGTTTACACAAAACACTTTGAAAATGTTTTTAATTGTCTTTGGGTTTCCATTGTTATTGTTGGGAAATCATTTGATAACCTAGTTGCTGTGCTTCTGTAGAACCTATTTGGCTACTTTCATCATTTTTTCTCTTTGTTAGTGTTTTATACCTTCAATATAGGTAAATCTTTTTTTTTTTTTTTTTTTTTTTTTTTTTGCAACTTCAACTGCACTGTGTCGCTGGGCCCTTTTTGCCTCATTTTTTAAAAAATTTTATTTAAAAGAAAGAGAGAAAAAACAAAACAAAACAAAGTGGTTTAAGGGTACAAGTAATACAGAACTACAAAAAGAAAAAAAAAAAAAAAAAAAAACCAGTAAGAAATCACCAGTTAATAGATTACACATTGTCATCTTACAAATAGTTGCTCAAGTCACAGTATCAAAGCATACAAAGTGAACATTCAAACCGAGAGACTGCAAACAGTTGTGTTCAATGATCCAACCAAAAACATTCATATGGCCAGCTATTTAACACCCCTAAACACACTTGCTGTTGTATCCTTTAGAGCACTTTTTTTCCCTCTCTTTTTTACAACAAAATTTACACATTTTGGGTTTTATTACTCCTTAGTTCTTATTACTTTTTTTTGGGCGAGAATAAAGTCAAATATTGCAAAACAAAGCTGTTAGTCAAAACCAAGGATAGACATAGCACATGATGTAAAAACAGAGTACAAGGTTATCAACAATGGTTACCATAATGCCTCTTGCTTCCTTAAAAAGAAATGTCTATCTCATTAGGTATTATAAAGTTGAACAAAACAGTAGAGAACAAGACCAATAAAACTTAAACATTGTAAACATTACAGGACTTCCAAAGGAGACAATAGTCAAACCAGAATAGGCATCTTAGTGAATCTTATTGCCTTCAAAGTAGTTGCCTATACCCTCAAACTTGATACTATCATACAGAACAGAACAGAGTCTAATCAGTCAAAACAAGATAATGGGAGTATTACAGGACTTCAAAACAAGTTAATAGGAAATCAAAAAAAGTTACTATAATATATCCTGCTAATTTTTTAAAATTTTTCCCTTTAATTAAAAAAAACATAAAAATAACTAATTTTTTTAATGAATAAGGGAGAGATCGAGATAAAAGAGGACATAACAACATAACAATACAGGTCAAAGCATGACTGTTTCAGCAACCTAGTGCTTCACCACCAAATAACCCGACTTAATACTAGTTATGAAGATTGTTTTCATTTACTCTGTTGAGAATCTATAGGCTCTCAAATCTGATGCTGCTATGATCCATTGTAGATAATTCTTAGCCGTGGTTCTTTGGAATGCCACTCCTCTCCATTTGCAAAATCAGCTTCTGTCGGACTAATCAAATATCATATACTCTCTTTTTCTACATTCTAGACAATATTATCTAAACACTCTTATAACTTACTGACCTGTTATTGGCCATACCTAAGTCACAATTACACTATGAGCTGAGTTAGAAACTGGGTTTCTAGACTGGGTGTGGTAGAACACTCCTGTAATCCCAGCATGAGAGAACTTGAAGCAAGAAGATGGTCAGATAAAGGTATCTGGACTACATAGTAACACCTTGTCTCAAAAATTTAAAATATTTTTTTAGGTTCTTTTTTAAGTTACTGTGTTTTTAACTTTAAGAATTTGTTGTTGAAATCTGCTTGATTGATTTTGGAGAAGCTTATTATTTTGGTATATTATTTTTAGCTTTAAAATTTCTTTAAATATATAGAAGTGACATTATACACTGTGCATGTGCTAATTCCAATATCTATGATCTTTGGTCTTTGGGTATCTGGTCATGCCGTCTTTTGTGAGTATTTTGCATTTGATGTCCTGTGAAACATGAGAATTTTTGACATCTGGGTTTAAAATAATTTTCATGGAGTATTTGTGCTTGCTTATGTTTGATGTATTTGGGTACCACTAACATAATATAACTTTAAAATGAGTTTCCAGTCTGAGGTTGTCAGAAATGACCTCAACTATGTGTAATTGTGTCTTGCAATTGTCAATTCTCAGGTGAGACATTTGTCTTTTCTACTTAGCAAAAATTCAGAGCCTAGATTGACAATTATCTTTTCTGTTTCCTGTTGCAGGGTAGATTTTTCCTGCTCTAAACTTCGGGAGTCTGAACTTTAAGTAGTGTTCTCTGGTGTGACCTTAGAGACTTTATTTTCTGCCTGCTGTGTGCTTGGCCCATTAAGCCCAGGGAATGGGCCATCAGGGATTGGCAAATACCACCGGGGAAATTAGTGCCTATTGCGCTACCTTCTTTCTCTGGATTTAGGTATTACATGGATGAGGTCCTTTTTTTCACAAACCTAACTTTGTTGTGTAATGATAGGCACTTCTATCATGAGAGACTTGATTATAATTTAAATTTCAAATGATTCCCTTTTCTCTAAATTTTAAGCAAAATTGCCTTATAGTTAAGCATCTTTGGTAACTTACTACCACTGACTTCATTTAGTTTTCTTTACTACATATCAGTAATAGGGTATATGAAAAAATAACAAAAGCATTTACAGTAGTAAAATATTAGTTTATTCTACCTTCCACCTCATTTGCAAAAATGAAGGTTGCTGCGAAAAGCAGACTATCTTATCCTCCCCTCTACCCCCATTACACAACCCCTCCCATCAAACCCACCCCATCAGCCACTAAAAATAAACAAAAATCCAATTAAAAACCATGTGCTTGCTCTGCAAACACAGCTTCGCGATAAATCTCTTGGCCTTCCCTTTCAACCAGATTGTCATCCCTAAATATCCTAAATCTTCCTTTATAAAAATTTTGGAGCCTGCACAGTTCGTTCTGTTTCTGCCTTTAAATTCTCCAAAATCTTGGTTGTTGGATTGCCCTTCACTATTGATTTTGGATTAGTTATTTTTGCTTCCATGGAAATCTTAAATCCACAAACATGAGAATTTTCTTTCAGATTTTCAGTTCCTTTAGTGCAGTTTCTTCCACCTCCACTTTTGCTGTTATTCCACAGATCTTACCTAATTTTAAAGGGAGATGTTTGAGTTAGAGGCTTGTATCTTGTCAAAGCTGAGTTCTCTTCATTTCATAAAGCAATTTCAGTTTTACCTTTGTCTTTTCCTCAAAGTCTATTAATCACCACAGCAAAAGTTTTACCATCAGTGACAGAGGAGACGTTTTTTCCAGAGCACTGATGCAAAAGTAACCGTAAGTGAAGTTCATTTTTATTCTTTGTATTCTGCATATACATTAAAACAAAACAATAGCAATAAAATTTTTGTCTTAGTTATGCAGAATACTGTTTTGGTCCTTGGAATCTTATGGCTTTAAGAGAGCACAAGAATCATCCGAAGAGAGGCACTGAATTCTCTTTTACTTAGCCAGGGACTGGACTCCCACAGAGGAATATGGAGAGGCAAGAAGGAACTGAGCTGGGACTTTGAGTCTATTCTTCCTGATTTATGGTTTATGTGGTATATGATTTCTTATCACCTGTATTTTTAAAGTAACTTAATAAAAAGTGCATAAAAAAGGCAACTACCCCTGTTCATTGCTCCTGCCCCATAACAATTTGTTGTAATTTTCTAGTTATCTCTTATGCCCTTAAATACTCTAATTAAATATATTTAACTCAGTGCTCACAACTCCATCGTTATACTCCCCACTTTCCAGTACAGAAAGTGAGACCCGGTGACTGGGACGGCTTCCACGAATCTCACCCTCTGGAGTCGCAGGATTTGTGTTTTAACTCAGGTGTATCATCAGCTCCCGTGTTTGTGCTTTTAACTACTTTTTTTCTGTTTTTATTTTTATTAGAATGTATTTTCAGTGCATAATGATTATATTCTTTGTGGGGAATTATAACATGTACCTAACTACTTTTTAAAATTGTCTTTGAGTTTACTGTGGTTTTATTGTTCACAGTATGTATGCATAAAAATTCTGTATGCATAAAGATAATATTTATTAATTTTTTTTCTTGGTCTTTTTCCTTTTTATCGGTACCGGGGATCGAACTCACGACTGCCTGCTTGCAAGGCAGGCACTTGTGCCACTGAGCTAAATCCCCAGCCCCATACTTATTAATTTTTAGTATATTATACCTTATGTCTAAGTGAGGCATACTCTTTGCTATTATATTGCATTTTATCTATTATTATTTAACATTGCCACATTTTCTTGTATTTGCCATAGAACGTCTATTTCTATAACTTATCTTTGTCCTTTTAGATAAAATTTGGTCTTACCGGTATTTGTCAGCACAGAAGTAGATTTTCTTTCTATTCCAGTGTAAGAGGCCCTTAGTGGTTAAGTTAGTTTTTGGTTCATTGTATTTATTGCCTTGTGGATTTGTTTCTGGATGTTTTGATTTAAAATGATCTATCTTTATTACTTTTTTCTTCTTTTTGAATTAAACAGATTGTGTTCCAATTTCCATCTAAGGATTTTTAATTTAAATGTTGTAATTGCTGGCATTTTAGTAATATGTATATGCACTGATTTAAAAATATCGGTCTCTAGAGTTAACTGCTCCCTGCATGATGTCCCTCGCTTCGTGCTCCTTTCCTTGCTCACGCTCGTCGTGGTCACCCTGTAGAAGTGGTGTGCATTGCCTACTCGAAACGTGCTCTGAACATCACGACTGATGACACCACATACCCACCGACACGATGTAATAAGGGTTTCTGGGGAAAGCAGCCGAGATTCTAGCTGGTCCAAACATAGCCGAAAACAGGGAGAGGACACAGGCTGAACTGCTGTAAAGAGAGTTGCCAGCACAGTGAGACCTTTGCACTAGGAGAGGTCCGTGTGGTTTGGACTTCCTGCTAGCACTAAAGGAGGGACAACATTAAAACTTCTTATCATGTTGCTCAGATGTTGGAAAGAAGGGAAAGGTGAAATAGGGAAGTGATCAGTCAAAAATCAAAAATGGAGTCAGACTGTTTATTTCCCTTCCTCACATGTTGAGATATTTTAGCTCCAAATTGTTAACTGCTTTTTTAATGTATATCAAATTGTCTTTTGATTTAAGTAGGAGTATGTTTTCTTTATTCATTGGCATTTCTTATGCCTATCATTTTGCTTTTCTTGGCATTCATTTTTTTACTTTGTTAGAATGACTTTGTTTATAGATAATAAAATATAGATTATAAAATCTTTTATTTTGTATTTTTACTGAGTGCCAGTTTTGTTAGAGGACTTATATGTAAAACAATTTTCTCCCAAAGCTTTGATCTTATACTCCTCCTAGCATCTGCTTTTGCTAATAAAATTTCAAATCTGATTTTGTTTCCATTTTTATTTTCCCAACCCTCTTTTTTGATGAATATAACTGTACAATAATACATACAATAATATATAATATAATATAACTGTACAATAATAAGTGTTCATGAACGCTTCTGTTCACAAACAATTCATTTGTCAAACAGAAGTATTTGGCAAAGTTTTGCTTCCATTTGAGAACTCGGCACTGGGTGGCACACACCACCATAGCTATTGTCCCCAGAATCATGGATCAAGACACTACCACTGTACAAATTTGTGGGTTATCGTGTGAAGAATTGATTTGTATAGAAATTGTGGAATGATCAAGTCAGACTAATTAAGATATCTGTCACCTCACATTCGTATCACTCCTTGGTTATAAGAACATTCAGAATCTGTTCTGTTAGTAAGTTTGGAACAGACAATATACTGTTGCTAACTATTGCTATCTTGCTGTGCAGTAGATCAGTAGCATTTATTCCTCGTCTAACTGAAACGTTACACCCTTGGATCAATATTTCCCTTCCTCACCTCCACGCCTATCCCAGGCTTCTAGTAAATACTCTTCTCTCTACTTCTAGGAGTTTAACGTTTTTGGATTCTACATATAAAGGAGATCATGAAGTGTTTGTCTAGGAGTTTTATTCTCTGTTTTTAACTTTAAAAAAATTATTATTATCTATCCTGCGTGGCATTCACTGAGAGACCATTTTAGTCTGAAGTCTCTATGGTTTCGGAGTGTTATTAATCTTACTGCTTACTACTTTACTCTTCACCTGTGCTGATTCTACCTTTCCGTTCGTTTCATGATGTTTTAATTTTGTTATTGAAGTATTACTTTTAGAGTTTTTATACTTGAAATCTCTCCAATGGATATCCAATGTACTTATTTAAAAACCATCTCCTTGATTTGAGTGTTTTATTAGCTTTATTTCCTCGCGTTAGTTCTGTGCATTCATCTCTTATCATGTTGGACTCTGAAACATTTGTGAATTTCTTATTATCTGCTTTTCTTATTTGAAAATACCTCTTTACTTCTATGAAGATTCTGGCTTTGATACAGGACCACACATCTACAGTTTTTGAGTAGTTGGATGTACTTCCAAAGGAGGTAACCCAGATACCATATTCCCTACACGGATGCCGTCCTGTCCATCCTGAATCTTCACCTGTTTATAGCATTGTTCTCACCCTTTCACGTGGTCTGCTTTCACATGAAGATTGGTGCCAATCACAACTGCATAACTCAAGTGATGGTTTGGGAGAAAAGCGAACATGCCTTGCCGCTCCACATGTTTTCCTGGCTATATCCTGGCTACATTTAGGTTATAAATATGTGATTCTCTTATTTTTAACGATTTATGCCCAGACTCTCATCCTAAGCAAGCCTCCTGCTCTATATTTCAGCTGTTTACATCTCGAGTTTCCACACAGGAATTCTTATTGTTTTAACTGTAAACTTACATGTATGTAGTTTGAGTTCTGCATGAACTCAGAAAAAAAATCTAAGTATAATCTGCCAGTCTTAGAAGACTTTTAGTACACCTCACCAGTACAGATCAGATGTAGGATTCAGTCATGTGTAGGAGGGCGCAACCACTGGTGTGGCCAATGCATAGACCATCTCTGACATGTGAAAGTCATCTCTGTTCAATTTCAGTATTCTGTAGTGCACTATGAGCGACATTGGACAGGAAGCTGATTTTCTATTATTTGACTAGGGTGGGTGGAATAATTTTAATTGCTAAGAAATTGCATTTTCATTGTAAAGCAATTCAAGTTATAGCAGATTCATAATGCAGCTATTGTAAAAATGACATTTCAGTGACATTTCTGTGAGAAGAACATGGTGATTTTGCAAATGACATGATGAGGGCATAGCAGTTACACGAATAACAGTTTCACAATATGTGTGCTGGGAGCATAAATAATGGTGATGGCAATAATATTAATAATAGTGGCATTCCAGGAGATAAAACCACTTATCAGTGTGATTCCAAAGTTCCTTCACTCACATGTGTGCACTTTACACTCCACTCAAACAACTGGTCTTGACTCTTTTTGATGAATGGGAATTGAGTAACCCAGTAGTCACCCAATTCTGCAGCAAATTAATGCCATAGAATCTGAACTCTGGTTTCTTGTAAAAAAGTCTTTGGGGATGACTCACTGGAATGAGTATCATTCAACTACCCCCAAATTATATTGTTCTAGTTTTATTGTAGATGTATTTCTATCAGGGTTTTTTTTTTTTTTTGACATATTTTAGGTGAGCAATTAGCATCTTCTCCCTTTCTGTGCATAAAAGAAAATGTAGCATTATTTTATTTCTGGATGAACTGACTTGCTCATTTCAAATGTGTTTATAGAATACTCTAATAAGTTAAATAGGTAAACTGCTTTTGTTAGCCTGAAGGCATATTATTCCCATAATGGATATGTCATCACCGCTTTATTTTCACAATGTCATTACCATGTCATTAATATAGAATTTTTCCATTTTTTTCCTTCTATGCATATTTTAAAAGAAAAGTAGCTTCTTAGCAACTAGATTGTCAGTGATTGGGAGTAAGGTCTGGAGTGATGGCTGTCAGTAAGCATGACCCATCTGGTCAGTATTCTGCTACCAGGGTCACCGATATAATTTATTAAACATACTACTAGCCAGAGGAAAATTTGCATTTATTTACATACCTTTTGACCAAATGTCTTAGACAGTTATTTTGCTGATTTCATCTCAGTGTGTATGTGTGAAATAGCTTTACTGTAATTTAAGAATCGAGAGCCAAAGCCTGAATACATGTATTAATACCTTACATTTAGATTAGAATATTTATCCTAATGCAGACCATATTGAAGCTGAGGCCCTCTCCTATACTTGAGGGAACTGAAATATAAGGTCAGAGGCACCCTTTAGTTTAGAAATTCCAGTATGGATCCATTTGAAACATGTTTGCCAATAACCAGCTGTTTACTTTGTTATGCATTAAGTTAACATTGCAAGCACACTTAGTCGCTTTGGTCTTTTTGAAGGGTGAATAGAGTAAATTAAATTTACATGAAAATTTTTGTTTCAGCAAAGGGTGTTTCTCTGTTTGTTAGTCAAACTATTCTTTTGTAAATCCAGCTTCCTTTTCTAGGCAAAAAATATGATTCCAAGCTAACTCCATCATTAGTTCATTGCCACACCAATTTCTAAAGAACTACCGAATTCTTCTGGTTCATGGGTTGTGATTTACATTTTGTTTGGATCACTTGGTCTCATGATACGTAGCTTTCAATCAGAATTATGTGGTGTAACTTCTTCATTTCCACAGCTTGCAGGCAGTAGCTTCCACATTCTGCCAAGACAGGGTGCTCATGTCTCTTGTCAGTGCTCTGTCAGATGACTAAACGGCAAGGTGTATCAATGCATGTTAAAGCCACAATGCAAATTTGCTGCAAAACATTGACATTGTAACATCTGCAAAGGAGTCATCACCGTGTCAATAACAATAAGTAATGCTGCCATTTCTCTCCCATCGCTTCAGCTAAGGAAGACATTGTTACAGAGGCACTATGGGAAAAATTTGACTACATTTTTTTGTTAAAAGGCTATTTTCAAAAACAAAGGAAAATATAAGAAAGTGCATTTTAAAGATTTAAAGGTAAACACTCAAGATGGTGGTTGGATAAGACCCAGAATGTAATTGAACTTGTGTGGAGCATGGATGAGAAAAATGATACAACAATGAGACTACCACTATATAAAAACCCCATCTAATTTTTAGGATCTTGATACAACCATTTAAATGAGTAAAAATAACTGCCAGTCAAAACTAATGAAAGGGTTGTATATCACTGAAAACCTTGGTTCCACTGCCTGTTAGCAAGTGGAAAGATGAAGCAGAATCTGAGACACCATACATGAAATAATCATTTCAAACAATGCAGTGAAAAAGGAACTCTCCAGGAAGTTCCAGGCCTCATGGAGATGAGGTTTCCTCTCAGCTGAGACTGTAATGCTAGGCTCCTAGACCCTGCAGCCACCATCTTGCATGTTGCATATCATTTCCTGGCCGCTGGCATGCTCAAGCCTCATCTATGTATGGATAGACCAGATTCCCAGTCCCCTTTTCTATGAAAAGTGGTGTTCTATAATGTTGACCTGTGAGCCTGTTAAGTCTATGTCTCAGCAGCTTTGTAATCCAGTGCAGGCTGCACGTGTGCACTACTTAAAGAAGAGCGTGCTAGCTGAGCTCAGGCTCTGTCTTGCCGCACACCCACAATTGAAGACAGCTTTTCCAATTCTTAACTAACATTTGTTTGTAAAAGGGCTCTTCTGCGTATGGTAATGAAACGCAATTCCAATTCCACTCCTCATTTCACAGAAACCTAAATAAACTAGAGAGGGGAAGTGATTTACCAGTTTGGGGCCATGTGGCTAGATGCAGGTAATTAATAAGATGGGAACTATTTTGCCTAATTGACAGAAAAATAACATACAGAATTTGGTGGCTGGAGAATTAATGAGTTGGTTAGGAGCAGAAAAGCTATAGTTTTTGATTGGTATTCATTTGCCATCTCTTTTGTTTTACTGTTTCTTAGCCAGAATATCTGGTTTTTCTGCCAGGAATCTTGGTTAGGCCACCTCTACAAAAGAGAAACTTCTCCCTGTAATAGATTTCTCAGCATGAAATAGCACCGTGGACAACACAAACAGTTCCCATCACTTAGACTTCTTATCAGAGGAGCTCATTTTGGCACCAGAAAAAGAATTCTGGCCCTGGTACTATGTTGGCTGTGATTTCAGATCCCATGGTGCTGATCCCAGAGCACTGAACCACTCTGGGCTCAAAGACTGTAGTAACAAAGACTAGAAGTTCTCATTCTGAGCTCTGTGTCCTGTGCCCATGGCGTGGGGCCTTATACCCTGCTAAGCCACCCACATCTCCTTCTGTGGAGCCCAGATCCTTGATATGTTTGTCGGATGCCTCTGACTTAATTTTGTGCAGACCTCTCCCACCGTTGTCTGACTTCCTTCCTTGTAAGGAAGGCAGCTGCTGCCAGCCATTCTGCAGCACCACTCAGAGAGGCCCGGGGAGCAGCCGGAACTCTCCCAAAGGCTGATTTCACACACTGGGTTTAGTCCCAAATATTTCCTACTTCATGGAAAATATATTCAAGGAATTGCTACTTAGAGCTAGAAGTATAGAAATTGACCATATTGTTGTGTGAGTTGTTTGCACTATTTGCTTTAGTCTGTTAAACTGAATTGTGGGGGTATTTTCTGTAATAATGCATCTTATTTTTCTGAAGCTCAAATTGAGGTCACAGATCAGATTCACTCACTAAAAAATGCAGCTTTCTTGTGCAGGAAGAGAGATTATTCTTGCTTTTTTTTTGTTAAAGATCCTAAATTCTTTTTCTCTACCTAACCTTCCTCATCAGTCCTTTACCTCCTACCTTGAAAACTTGGACATCTAAAGCTGCAGGCTTAAATAAAGGTGCTATCCCTTTAAATGCCGCGATAGCAAATGGGTTTTAATAACCCAACAGGATCTTGGTCCATCATAACATTTAATCTGCATTATATCTCACTTCCTAATCACTGTTTCCATTCCAATTGAGAGCAGAGAGGGTGGGCAATTGGGGCATTTCAGATAAGTGCCAGTAAAACAAGTTTGCCTTACATCTGGTGAGTCCCAAACACACGTTCACAGTGCCTTGTGGTTGTGTTCGACTAGATGATCCCATAAACTAAAAATAATCACCCCTAATACTAATATCTCTTCTCCTTCATTGCTGCTGGTCGCTATGGTGCTGCATTCGACTGTGAAGAATTCACCGCCATTATTACCCTCAGTATCTCTCTCTGAAATGTGATCTAATTGCAGAATCCACACCTGTTCCACAGTTCAATAGAATTCAGCTTTGATGGAGGCAGACTTTCAAATCATACACACACACACATACATGCACACAAGCACACTTGTGCACACACATTGGCAATTACCTAAGAGTTCAATTGGGGCCAAAAATAAATAAATTAACAAACAGGGTGAGTTTATCAGAAAATAATATTATGGAGAGGAGGATGGGGAAAAAGGCTGTGTTTTGTGGTCACTGGAAGATTGCTGATGGGTGCATAAATAAGGCATGCTGGAACATCTGTTCTTTGTTGTGCATTCAGCTTTTTAATGTGTTCAAAGAGCAGCTCTGACGCATCGCTGACTACCACTCCCCATCCGAGCAACATTTTACCAGAAAATAATAAACCTTCCTGGTGGGGTGCAGGGAGCCAAGGCATTCGGGCAATGCCATTAATTTGGAAATTTCTCTTTTTCTGGGATTTAAAAACACCTCTCTCTCTCTCTCCCTCTCTCTCTCCCTCTCTCTCTCTCTCTCTCTCTCTCTCTCTCTCTCTCTCTCTCTCCTCCATCTCACACAAATTTGGGACCCAGCCTAGCATCCCTATCAGCCTAAGCATTAAATTAGTTTGATTATCTACTCAATCATTTTTTTTAAGTCAGTGAGGGAAAGGGAAGTAGTCAAGTCAAAGTTTATATACATTTCCCGCTGCTCTGCTCTTAATTCTATTAACGTTAGCTCTAATCTATTGGGATTATTTGTAACATGCTCCAGTATTTATTTGTACTGATAAAATTCAGAAGCAGCTGAGGCCCCTGACAGTTGAACAGTATTGGCTGGTTATTTTGATACAGTGTGGTAGGCAGCAAAAGATTAAAAAACAGAGCATCCTAAACTGAGGAAAACCAGCTTGAATTCTAAAATAAAATTTTAGCAGCATGGATTTCTCTTGCCATAGGCTATGAGGCTACTATGAATTTCAGATGCATTTCCTGAGCTGTCAATGAGGTGGAAAGATGAGATTGGCATTACGAAGATTTGTTGCGGCTCCATTCAGTGTAATTGCAATTGAAGGTATAGAGACATTAAACCACCACCCAAGAAGAGCTGTTTGTGTGCACGCAGTATAGAAAACGCTCACCAGACAACCGTAGGACTGGGATAGAAATTACTTTATGTCACTTTATTTGGCTTTAACACCTTCCTCCGCCCCTTTCAGGTCACAGCTGAGAAGCACTGCAGTACCAATTAGCTGCTGGAGGTTGCTTCCACAGTGAGCTTGACTAAGTCCTGAGAAAGAGAGATAGGATCTTTTGGGTGAAGGGCTACTGTGTAATTCTCTTTCAAATAGTCTCTCCTTCTAGTTTTACGGTCCAGACTCCAGATTTTGTTCTTCCCTCCGCCACCCCTTTATAAGGGCACTTAGAATCTGATCTAAGGGGGTAGGTCACCAGTAAGTGGAGCATTGTGGATAGTGGGTCATCAGAGCTTGAGTCTGTGATGCCGAGGGAGATGTTTGTGTGGTTAGGCAAGTGACCCTGATTTTTCTTATCCTTTATTTGGCTTTGCAAGGTCCTCTTTTTGCATAATTTGGCTTTTACAATGTTCAAGGTCAAGTTAACATTGTCCTGTGGTATTGGTTTTTGTTACAAACTAAACCTAGTTATGTTATATTTGAATGTGTCTCTGCTGCTTACGAATTCTATACAATAACCTGCTAAGGGGTCAACTGAAGTGACTGCTTCCAGGAGGGTCCTTTACTCTATGCTTTCAATACTGTCAGTAGAGAAGTGAAGGATGATTTATGAACAGCTATAGAAGATGGAAGAAAATTTAATTATCTTAAAATTTGAAGGTGTGTTTCATGAATGTGTGGTTAGAATACATTGTATACAAACTTACTACATGCAATGGTTGTTCAGTTAGGGAATTTTTACCGTATGAACACTGAAAGCCTATCCTATTTTATCAAACATTACACATGTGTGTAACTCTGAAACTGCTAGATAAAACATGCTGTAGCAGTATTTTTTTGCACAATTTTTTAAGTGAAGTCATATTTGCTAATTTACTCAACATAACACTACCCAATCAAAGAATGAAATGTAGAACAAACTTGAATTTCATGCCATGTTTGGATGAATCCCTAAATTTTACTTTGCATATGTAAGTCAACAAAAAAGGAAGAAGACCTAACATGTTCTATTACACTAATTCCATGTGTTCTAAACTCAACTTAGCTCTTTTATTTTTTTTGGTGAAAGTTTCAAAAAAAAATAATTCTGATGTCAAATATGTGTCTGGAAATCAACCACCTGACATTTCACAACCTTCCAAAAACTCTCCACTAACATGCACATTGTGACGTACAAACTAGGTTTCTCTTTGGTGGTGAAGGATTGTTACTTAATATTTGGGAGTAAAAATCACCGACAGCTCTAAATGTGTGCTGCTCTCTAGGAATTATCCCAGTTGGAAGAGTGTTACCTTGATCAAGGGTGTTACTGTGTGTTCCGGGGGGAGCATGACTGGTAAAGTGAGGGCAGGATAAAATTCCAGCCCCCTCATTTCAGCAGGACGTTTGGAAAGGCCACCCCAGAGCCACCAATGGAAGTGGCTCCGGAACTTTTTGAGACCCCAATGCCCAGTTTTTGTCCTTTCCTTCCCTTTCACGGGTTATTGAGCTTAGGAGGGACCCCTTGACAACCCTTTGGTTTGCTGTTCTATTTCAGAAGCTCTTTCCTTGGAAGGAGATCTTATCTGCACACTGCTGAATCGGTTTTCTGTACTACTGTTACCACCTTTAGTGACTATAAGGAACCTTCCTTCCTTAGCTCATATTTTGTGTACAAATTATATTTATCTGCAATTCTATTGTTATGAATATGGACTTATTTTCAATGATTAGTGAATAGTTTACAATCTGTGAAATTACTTGACTCGGGCCTGGGGATTTAGCTCAGTGGCATACGCGCCAGCCTTGCAAGTGTGTGGTCATGAGTTCAATCCCCGGTACCGATAAAAAAAAAAAAAAAAAGAAATTACTTGACTCATCAATTTCCTCATTGAAATTAGTAAATGTATTCTTTCATTTAAATACTTTCAGACCACAACGTAGCCCTAAGAAAACTCAAAGTTGTTAAGTGAGGTGTGGGTGTCGTTCGCGGCTGTGGCAATAGGAGTGCTCGTAGCTACAAGACAATTCAAACCGATGTGATTTCAATAAACAGGAAAACATTATCTCAGTTGATGAGTCCATGAGCAGGAAAATTCTGGAGCTTGATAGTTCAGTCATTCAATGATGTCATCAAGGACCTAACTTCTTTCTGTGTATTCATCCCTTCACCTTCAATATAACATAAACTGTATTCTGTGAAGTCACATGTGTACAGCCACCATAGGTGACAGCATGAAAAGGCTGGAGAGGAGAAAGAACCATGGTACTTTTTGGGTCCATCTTGAAGAACAAACAAAATTTCCCAGAAGTTCCCTCAGTAGGCTTCACTCATGTGATTTTGACAAAAATATGTCTTCATGTTCATTCTTGAAGCAGTAACTGGCAGCAGGCATAAAATGACCCTGATTGACTTCCATGAATGAATCAGTGTTCACCTCCTGACCGTGGGGCAGGGTCCATCCTCCCTGGAGTGTGATACTGTCTGACACTTGAGGAGATGTGGAATTCTGTGAGTGTGGAAACGTAGAAAATGGCTGTTGGGTAGGTTACCAATATATTAGAAAAGTCGATAGGCTTTCATTACCAAAGGTTTCTCACCCTGTCACTGACAGAAAGCAATTTATGATTTAATTCTAAGAAGGATGATTCGGTAATGACTTTAGCAGTAAGTTATTTTACAAAATAACTTTGCACATCAACATTTTGAAATATGTTTAGCATGTGCACATTGTATGTCTAGTATAAGTTTGTGAGTATAGATATGAATACAAAACTATGCCAAAGCCATGAATCTGTATTGATGACTCTTCCAGGGTACCCTTTCATCTGTTTAAAAACAGAAATTTCAGTTAAACTTCATTTCATATGCCTTAAGTATGTTTCTATCAAGCTTATTGGATATAAATAAAGCATTTCTTCATTTTATTTTACTCAATCAAATCACTTTCAATGTGTTGACATAGTTTATGTGCAGAAATAACTTTTTGCCTATAATTTATGTATATTGTTTCTTATTACAAAATAATTCATTCTAAATGCTGAAGTCTTTGAATGTTTGAAAGATACTTTTTATCTGGAAAGCTCAGAGACATATGAGGAAATAAAATCCAACCATTATCCAAATATCCAGGGCTTCCTCCTTTCTATGCACATTGGGACCTGCAGTGAATATGTACTCAGTAGGTATGACTCCAGGACTGATGCAGGGTGGCAATATGCTCTATGCCATTTTATTATGCTTTAAACTTAACAATATACATAATTAGTTTCTTCAGTGAATAAATGAGATTGTCAATATGGTTTGGATGACTCTAATATTTCACTATGTGGAAATAATACTCAAATACTCTATTATTAAGATTTAGATTTTTAAATGTTAATGTTTTAGCCATTATAAAGCAGTTAAGAGCCCATTCAGATCAATAGGCTTACTCAGAACTTACATATTTTTTTAAAGGATTTGTTTTTTAAGGATTATTAGAATGAGGGACACGCACATTTTAAAGAAATTCAATTCAAATCTCATGTGATAAAATCTCACTGAAAAATTTAATTCTTCTCCCAGCACCAGATATAGGTGATTTTTGGAATTCCTTGGAGAAGTGTTCATTTTATGTCAGTCTTTGGCCCGTTTTTAAATTATTCTTGTGATTTATAAGTTACGTATATATCCTAGATATTAAGCTTAGTAGGATATGTAATTTACAAATATTTTACTTCTCCTGTGTGTTGTCCTTTTACTCTATCCCTTAATGCTCAAAAGCTTAGTTTTGGTAAGTCAGTTTTTTTCTTTCATTTCTTGTGCTTCTGTTATCATATCCAAGAAATCAGTGCCAAATCTGAGATCATGAAGTTTTGTCCTATATTTTCTTCCAGTTTTTGTAGTTTCAGATCTTACATTTAGGTCATAAATTCACTTTGAATTAATTTTTGTAAATGATATTAGGCAAGGTTACATTTTTTTGTGTAGTTTTCTCATCATTGTTGATTGAAAACATTGTTTTGCTTATTGAATGATGTTGACATCCTTATTAAAAATCATTTGACCCTATGTGCTAGTTGTTTTTTTTTTTAAACTATTTGAGTGTGCTTGATTTATGTGTCTGTATTTTTACCACAACCACATTGTTCTGATTATTTAGCTTTTTTTTTCTTTTTTTGTATTAGGGATCAAACTTATAACCTTTTGCTTGCCATGCAGGCACTGTGCAGCTGAGCTAATGTCCCCCCAACCTTGATTATTTAGTTTTGTAGTCAAATTTGCAATCAGGAAATGCAAATCTTTCAGTTTCACTCTTTTTTCAGGATTGTTTTGGTTACTCTGGATCCCTTGAAATTCCATATGAATTTTAGCATAGGCATCCCTTACTGCAAACAATAGTATTGGGATTTTGATAGGGATTACATTAAACCTATAGATAGCTTTGAGTAGTATTAACAGCCTAACAAAATCAAATTTTTCAACTAAAGAACATGGGATGTCTTTTCACCTATTTATGTCTCCTCTTTTTTCTTAAATGATGTTTTGTGGTTTCCATTGTACAAGTCTTTTACCTTGTTGGTTAAGTTTATTTCTAAATGGTTTATTCCTTCTCATTATATTGTAAATAGAATTCTTTTAACTTCATTTTGTTAAATTTTGTTTAATTTCATTTCATCGTTAGTATATAGATATTCAACTGTTTATGTTGACTTTTACCTTGCTAGATTTCTATGATTATTTATTCTAATAGAGTGTTGGTGAATCTTAATAGTGTTGTCTACATAAAAATATCATATTGTCTGTAGATGGAGATAATTTTACTCCTTCCTTTATAATTTGAATATTTTTTATTTTTTACTTCCAGGTAGGACTTCAAGTACAATATTGAATAGAAGTTGTGAAAGCAGAAATTTTTGCTTTCCTGATCTCAGAGTAAAAGTTTTCAGTCTTTCTTCTACTGAATTTAATATTCACTTTGCGTATTTTGTATGTGCCTTTTTTTTTTAAATCATGTTAAGGGTGCTTCTATTTCTTTTTGAGTTTTTACCATGGAAGGGTGCTAAGTTTTATCACATGATTTTTCAGTATTGAGATGATCATGCAGTTTTATTTGATTAATGTAGCGTTAGTTTTCATATGTTGAGCTAGCCTTGTGTCTCAGGAATTAATCCTGGAATGAATCTTGGTCATTCTGTTTAATCTTTTTAATATTTTGCTAAATTATTTGATGATTGTTGAGGATTTATATATCACTATTCATATGTACTTCTCTATAGTTTTCTCTTTTTTTTATAATGTCTTTGGCTTTATTTCGGGGTAATCTTGTCCATATAGAATAAGTTAGGGAATGTTCCTTGTTTTTCAATTTTTGGGGAAAGTTTGAGAAGTATTGGTTCTTTTTTAAACATTTGACAGAATTTCCGAGTAAATCCATCAGATCTAGAAATTTCTTTCTTGGAAGATTTTAAATTAGAGATTCAGTGTCTATCTAGATACTGTAGAGAGCTATTCAGATTTTATTTAAATTTCTTTGCTGTTTAGTATTGTTAGCTTGGTATTTCTAGGCATTGTCCATTTCATTTAGGTCATTCAAGTTGTTGGCACATGATTATCCACACTGCTCCTTTATAATCCTTTTTATTTCTCTAAAGTTGGTAGTAATATAGGCAGCATTGTGTCTGACGCTTGTGATTTACAGTCTTCTGTCTCCCCTCCCCTCCCCTCTCTCCTCCGGCTCCTCTTTTCTTCTCTCCCCTCCCCTCATCTCCCCATTTCTCTTCAATGTAACCAAAGTTTTGTCAATTTTTAAAATCATTTCAAAGAAACTCCAGCTTATTTTCTATATATTTTTTTCTCTTTGCTATTTTATTTATCTCTGGCTCTGATCGGTACTACTTCTCTTCTGTTAATTTTGGGTTTAGATTGTTCTGTTTTTTTTCTAGTTCCTTAAATTATCAAGTCAAATGGTCCACAGATTATCCGTTTTCATCCTATTAGTAATTTCTAACTTTATCCCATCATGGGTAGAGAATATACTTTGTATGGTATCTATCATTTTAAATCCACTGAGATTTAACATGATGGCTTTTATTGAAACATGACCCAGGTACACTTGGGGGGAAAATGCTCATTCTATGGGTGTGGATAAAGTGTTTGGATATGTGTTGGATGTAGTTGTTTTGTTGTATTGTTCAAGTTCTCTATATCCTTATATACCTCCGATCTGGTTTTCCAGTATCAATCTATAATGTCCTTTTTAATATCTTGTCATTGGTTTTGAGTTTGATGACAGTACAACCACCTTTTCATCTACTATTTGCATGAAATACCTCTTTCCTTTCATCCCATTTTCAGTCTATTTTCATCTTTAGATCTAAAAGGAGTCTTTTGTAGGAGCATATAGTGGCATCATACTTATTTTTCATCCATCTTATCAAGTTCTTTAGATTGGAGAGTTTAATATATTTATATTTTAAATGAGTATTAATAAAAGACGTTTCTGTCACTCTGCTACTTGTTTTCTATGTCTTATATCTTCTTTTGTTCCTCATATCCTGCATTACTATCTTCTTTTTTGTTTAGTTGATTTGGGGGAGCATAATGTTTAAATTTCTTCCTCATTTTCTTCCGTGTATATCCTTTAGCTATTTTGCTTTATGAGGATTACATTCAGAAATGGATTGAGATTCACGAGCTGAAGCGTAAGTTTGACCACACCATTAGATGGCTAAAAGACTAACTGTAAGGCACCCAAATGGATAGGCTGTGATTAGAAGTACTCTCCTATAAAATAAACTAAAAACTCAGTAACTGATTACATTAAAAAAGAAAATCCAACTTTATGAAAATGATCTGTTGGAGAAAAGCATGTCTCCTCCCGGCTCTCCTGTGGTGTGTCTGGGGTGGCAAGTTGACTGAAGTGCTGAAGGGGCTTTCAACTCATAAGGAAAAAAATGTACTGGGAGAGACTTCAAAATGAATCTGTTAATCTTAATTTTTCAGTGAGAAAAGTGTTGGTCACTTGCAATGAATGATTAAACTGATTTTGAATATTAAAAGAGCATTAAGCATGTCATACAAAGCATTATCCTTCTGAGATGCTCACATAAAAAGGACTCTATTAGTCTATCATTCCTATTATAGTTTTAGCATAAAAACTCAAAAGATCTTTTAAGGGCTCCGAGAAGTCTCATCTGTGCAGCTATCTTTTAAAATGAGATGTACTATCTATTCTTTAGTTCAATATTTATTATGTGTCCACTAGCACCAGACACTATGTAAAGTGACTTGATATACCATAGGGTGATGCTTACAGTGTCTGCATGGAGCTTACATTTTAATGGGTGAGGCCAAGAATAAACATGTCAACAATTGCATTTTTAATAAGCTTTTTTCACAAAATAAATAGATATTTCTGTAAGTCTAGGAAAGAAATGGCCAGGGTCTTGTTATATTGCAGTGTCAGGACTTATTTAGAACAAGAAATATCCTGTCTAAATGAGTGACATGTAAACTGGAAATAAAATCTTAGACCTAACAGAAGTGTAGTAGCAAGAACAAGAGTCCAAGATGAAATTGGAGACATGATAGAAACCAGACTGCATGGGGCTTTTCTTTAGATTTTATTCTGTGGTCGGCAAAAGCAACTGATGAATATTACGCAGAGGAACGATATGATCTACTTTATATTTTAAAGTCATATATCACATTTAATAGTGGCTTATTTTCTAGTTTTAGTAATTGGATAAAAAATGATGCCATTCCTAGCCTAGGGAAGATTTGATAAAGAACGGGTTTATATTCAATGAAACTGTGTTCATCTTTGGTGAACAGGCAAAGTTTAGCAACTAGGGTAATTCACAACATATCCAAATGGGAGTAGTTCAAGTCATCTCAGAAGGGTGAAGAAATATAGAAAAGAACCCAGAAAAACTCTACGGATTTCAGTATTTAATGATGGAATAAAGGCTGAGGAGCCAGAAAGGAAACAGAAGGAGCACCTGTGGAAGAAAAATGGAAACAAACAACAATAAAATCAGGTTTCTAAAATGGAGGAAGTGGCCAACTCCATAAAATACAGCTTAAAATTCAGATAAGCAGAAAAAGAAAAATTATTGGTGCCCTTTCCAGATTAGTTTCAGGGAGAACTGGGTGGAGGCTGGGGTGGAAGAAGCCGTATAGGGTTGGATTCAAGGTTGTCCAGACCAGAAAGAAGTAGGCCAAGTGTATGTAGAAAGCTTCTCAAGCAGTTTTTCTATGAAGGAATCAGGGAATAGGGATATGGAGAGAATGTGCGTTCAGGAGCAGTTTTATTAAAAACAAGAGGTGCTAGAGCTGATTGTAGTGATCCAGCAAAAAAGAAAAAGTTAGTAATGCAGGAGGGATTAAAAGAGAGAGGACGTAAGGGTAGACGAAGTCTGAGGAGATCAGCCTTGAGAGGAACAGAGGAACTCCTCATTATTCAAGAGAAAAGAACAAGAGGCGAGTGTAAATCCCATCAGGATGAATATAAAATTCATCCTGGATGAAACCATGAATGTGGTTTCGGAGGATATGGCGTCTTCATCTCTAAAGGCTTTTAGCTTTGAGATGAAATAGGAAGACAAACCAAGAGTTAATGGTAGGTTATATTTTTGGGGAGTATAAGGATTAATTTTAATGCCAGCTTATTGATGTGAGGAGGGTTGAAAGTGAATATGTTTATCTGCTCGTGTTCAGTTAAAGAAGTAGAACCACCATGGGTGGCATAAAATGGCTTTATTACAGTGATTAGCTCTTGCACAATTGTAGGGGTGACTACTGAGTCCATATGAGCCACTTGTATCTGGTATTAGGCCTGAGGTCATTTTAGGTCAACAGGATTAAGAGTTGGGAAGAAAACCAGAATGCTGGACATAAAGAGGGAGAGAGAAACAAGAATGCGTGAGGACACAGTAGAATCTACAAGGACAAACCGGAATCCACTGCGGACAATTGGAAACCTTCCTCTATCTCTCACCACTCCCAGCCTCAATAATAAAATGGTTGGTCCATAGCCAGGGCATCACAGAGTCATATGAGCACCCACCCTCAGATTCAGAAGCTACAGGACAAGGTCCAGTAAAAACGATTATATGGGATTCAGGTGTTTGGAGAGATGCCATTCAGATGACCCAACAAGATGATCCAGGAGTCCAGAGACATCATGGATGAGCTGGAACAGTGCCTGAAACTATGCTCTCACCTCTATGCGTACATTTTTATGCATGCCTTCCAAATCTTGTATTCATCTCTCATGGTCAACTGCAACCTGCTACAAGGAAAGACATTCCAAGAAACATGGCAGAACTGGTACAAATCGCTAATGGATTATATAAGAGGGAAAGAAAAAATTCAAAAATGGTCAGGAAGAGCAAATGCTTGATATCAGCAGAGCCCTATCTGAAGCTTTAGATAGCATCAGCAGAAGAGACAGGGAAAGAGAAAGACAGATGGGATCGGTCAAGATGAGGACTTCACTGAAATCACATAAGGAAGAGAGACTGGACCGTGATAGATGATCACAGCGTCTTGGAATTTGGTAGTCACTGCAGTAAAAAGGCCATAAAGCAGAGTTGGGAAAATCCTGGAGGATGATTTCAAGTGTTTCCTAGGACTAATCCCTAACATTTCATTCTGTTAAATAGTTGCTGCTGGAAGAAGGGTGTTGAGGCTCTGTGGAAATGCTCTTCATTTAGTGGAATAGCTGTGTTCTTAGCAGTGTGAAGCCAAGCTTTTGAAAATTTCTGGTTGTTCATTATGCTGAAGTAACTTCATCAAGTTTAATAAGGATTCTTCTAATTTATCCTCTGCACAAAAGCCAACATTTCTCAGAAGCAAGTAGTTAAAAATGGTCAGAGCAAAAGTCAAAACTTTATTACATATACAACTATTTGTTGAATAAGTATGTCTTATTGGGTATAGTAAAAAAGCTACTTAGTTTTTTAACCTGTTCCTTTAAATATATTCTGTAGTGTCAGATTTTATCTTGTTCTTAAATGATGTCTAGGACAAGCCTCATGTATGACTTTCCATCTTAGGCAATCAAATGGCCACTGGTCCCTCTAAGTCACAAAATGTAACACCTGTAACCCTGCATAACAACATTAACAATAACATAATAATAATGATAATAATGACAGGGCCGTGTGGAGAAAGAAGGGCTAAGAGAAAAGTAGCAAAATTTTTTTTTAACTTGAGAAAGTGGTGATAATCTAGTTTCCACACGGTTTGAATTTGCCAAGTTTAAAATTTTCTTCTCCTTTGATAATGCTCTTTTGGGTTCATTGGAGAGGCCGAGTATCAGACATTTCTTGTGCATTATCTCACAACTTCTTAATTCCTTTTGTTTTAATCACTGGTACAGAAAACACAAAATTCAGAATTAACCTGGGACATTTTACCTCTGGTATTCAACACATTCTGTCTGATAGGAATTTTGGATGCTGCTGTGTATGATGCGTCTGAAAACCTACATGAAATACATGCAAATGTGATGGAATTGATACGTATTGGATAAATTCCTTTCTGTTTGTCCCTCATGTGTACAATTCTCAGACACATTCTATCTTGCTCACTTAGAGGATTTGTGTCCCAGCTGCTGCTGTCCAGCTCAGCAACACCCTTATGCAGGCTTCCCTGCTTTCCTGTGCTTTTTTATCCAATCTCCACTCTTCTTCTTCACTTTATTTTCCAAGGTAAGCTACTTGTGTGCAAATCCTTGGCTCCGGATCTGCATTCTAGGGATAATCCATAGAAATTCATACCATCAGCTCACCTGACACAAGACTCATTTGCATTTCCCCTGGGACAAGTAAATACATCTTCCTAATTGATCTCTACCTGCCTCTTTAGCCCCGTGGCAGCCAGTAGTATATTTCCAACTTTTGTCTGCTTAAGTATTTGTGTTTCTGGAGGGTCTTCTTGGACAATACCTAAGTTAATCTTTATTCCAGCCATCTTTTGCAAAAGAACTCATTTCTGGTTTATAGAAAATTATGAATTTTTAGTAACAAAACAAACAAACAAAAAACTCTGGGCGTGCAGGTTAATCCAACACACTCATCTTTCTGTACCCTATCATCAGCCAGTTTTTTGTATGTTAGTTTTTTTTCAGGGGTGAAGAAGATACAAGCTACTGTAACACCTGGCTCAAAGGTTTCACTTTAAACTCTCCAGGTAATTTCTCTACAACCTCTTCCCTACACTTCTTCAACTCCACCTTGAGCCCTCCAACAGATGTCTCAAAAATATTGTCTTCTTATTTGATGTCCAGTATTGTCTCCTTCCCTTTCATAGGACAAAGGTCAACAAAGAATTGCATAATTGGTTACCAAACATTACCTTTACATGTCCTGAATAGGTAAGTCACATTTGATGTAAAATATGACCTCTGTTGTATGGAGAACTCAACCAACAATTGTTCATATTTAATACTGGACATGCAAAGGATTACCAATTTATGAGTGCTCTGAATTTCCAATATCTGTCATTAGGTCTGCAGTTGTTTGATTGTAGTTTACATTGTGGCACATTTGGAATAACTCAGTGCTTAAAAAGTCAGAGGCAAAACATTAAACTTAAGATCACTCAATTTTAGTAAATAACTGATTTTGTATGTAGATACTGAATTTGTTGGCAATTGAAAATATAATCATTCTTTCAAGCAAAAGCTGTTTTCACAAATTTGCTGTAACTCTTTCTGTATTTGGGGGCCTCCAAAGGAAAAACAATGGACAGACTGATGAAGAAAGAATGGGGGAATAAATAATGTAATTATGAGCTGGATAACAAATACTACTTAGGCATGTTACAACTATTTCTACAAAATCCACAATTATGGAAAAAAAATCTTAATGTTTACGTATTGATCAAGTTTTTTTCATACCAAAAGAGAATACTTTGTAATACATTTCTCACTAATTTGGAAAAAAAGCGTATTCCCCTAAAGTGTTAGATGAATGCTTCATGTCATCTTTTATTTTTACCACCACAACAAAACAGGCATATTTGAAGGGAAGTATTGCGCTGTATAATCTATTCATGAATGAATAAGCCCCCCAAAAGAGAGAGATGTCCAGGTTCTGTTTACTGTCTGCCTATTCATGAGAATGCATTATCTGAAATGAGAGTGGATTTGGGAAACTCTTGCCCCGGAGCCACTGACAGAGATTTATATGGTTTGCCACAAGGAGTCGACTTCCCTTTGAATGCTGACAGTGACTAATGCTGTTCCTGTCTTAAAGGAAGCATTTTTTATCTTATGCATGTTTCATGGAAGATGATCTTTGGTTTATAGACTCAAGAACTGGAAAACAAACTTAGAGAACACCTCATCCATGCCTTTATTATTACGAATGAGAAAAACCAGGTCAGAGAGATTAAATGAACATGTTGCTCAAATGGCAGAGAATTGTCTAGAACTTGTGCCTTCTAATTTGATACCTAGTATCCTTTTTATTGCACCATGCTATGAAAGATTATAATTAGCTGCACCTATTACCCTAAAATAAGCATTATGACATTGGTTTCTGAAATAAATGCGGTACTTAAAATATGTCATAGTGCTCAAATTATCTATGGAACATAGAGCTTTATCTCATTACTGGGAATTGAACTCAGGAGCACTGCACTCTATATCCAGACCTTTTTATTTTTTATTTTGATACAGGATCTCTTTAAAATGCCCAGGCTGGGCTGAAAACTTCTGATCTTCTTGGCTCAGCCTCTCAGATAGCTGAGATTACAGGTGTGCAACATTGTGCCCATACAAAACAGGACATTTTTTTCAAAGTGTGAAAGGATGTCAGCTCTCAGTTTTTACTTGACTTTTTGTCTAGGAGGAATTTCCCTTATATTTGTAATCTCTCCCAGGTTGGATAAAGATGAACCAAATTTGGCCTCACTGCATAGACATGCGTGAATCCTGGGCAGTCACAGAGAAAGGGACTAGATGAACGGGTGAGAGCTGCTGCTGGTGGAGGCCTGGGGCACGCGTGGTCTACGTGGCCTCTGTGGGCAGCCTTCCTTCCTCCCGGGTCTGGGCCAGGGTCCTTATGTAATTGGTCTTGTGATCTGGTATCAGGCAGAACAGGTGAGAGAATGTCCTTAGGGCCAGCTCTAAGATGGGGGAGAAGGTTAAAATATGGCCTGCCTTTAGAATTCCCCCACCTGTGACCTCCCGTGACCTTGGGGAGGGAGTTATGAGCCCAGAACCACTGTGAATGAGTGGCAGGAATGTAAAAGTGGCCTCTTGATATCTAACGTTGTGTTGAATTTTCATATATGGTGGTGTGTGCAGTGGTGAGAGAAGCAAGTGTTCAACCAGGTTGTTAGAATTATTTGTGACTGCCGTGATCATGCCATATGACCCCTGTAAATCAGTTAAGGATTTGCAGAGGGTTTTGGTTCTTGGGTTTCCACCCGGGGTCACTACCATAAAAACCCCCATCAACCACACATTCAGTTTCCCTCTGTTATCTGTTATGCATCAAATATATGTGCTGTAATTTTTGAATGTACACAGATGGAATAATGATTTAAAAATACATAATGGTAAGAAGAAAAAAAGATGAACCAAATTGATACAATTAATAAACAAGCCTTTGTTCCTGCTAGTTAACCATAGGTATCACTAAAAGCTTGTTTTCTGCAATGTCCGTTTAACCATCAGGAGCATTACTACAGAGTTCGGTCACTTGACCAGCTGGATGCAATTGAGAAAGCAGTCTTTCATCTGTACTCCTCAAACTCTCAATCCTAAATAACATGAAGATATGCTTTAGTCTCGTCACTTTTCTCTTACGGTTGTAGTGACTAGCCTAACTAAACATGTGACTTCAAACATTGTAAGAAAATTGTCATTTCAAAGTGTTTGCAGCTGTGCAAGGCTAAGAGACTTAGTTGCTTGAAAAGACCCTGGTCCACCAGCATGCCTGTAGGCATGGCCTATTATTCTAGAATGAATAAAGGAAGTGAAGCACTATTTGTGCTGGAGTAAGAGGAAGGCTGTGATGTGTATGTGGAAATTTCCCTCGGTTACCAAATGAGTGTGAACTGCACCACCTCTGAGTAGCACAGTTTCAACTCAGGCAGAGCATACCTGAGATGGAGGTAGTCACTTTCTGAATAATAAGTGGTGAGATGATATTACCACTACAGATGGATGCAAAGACCTTGAAGTGGGCCAAGCCCTGAAAGCCATAATGTGCTCTGAAATGAGCCAATGAAGCTTTCTGGAAGTTGTTTTAGAAGTGATAATTCGGGTTTTGGAAAAAAAGTTATAATATTCACCACTGTTTACTAATGATATGTGGAACCATTGTGGAAAAACTATTGATGAAGGATTCGAGAAATGGGGATGCAATGGAAATAGGAGAAAATAGAAGGGTTCTCTCTATGAGAGAAAGAATAGGGAACATTCACAGGGAAACTCTTTAAAAGATTTAAGCTTTTGTTCTTTACCCTGAGATTAATGATGCTCAGCTATTGGTGCTTTTACCTTTAGGGAGAATTTGGCAGTACTTGAAAGTACTTTTTGTTGTTATAACAAAAGGTGCAACTGACATCTAGTGAGTAGACACCAGGGATGCTGCTAAGCATACTACATGTCCACTTTTTTACACCAAAGCATCATCCAGCCTCAAATGTCAGTGGTAGTTGAAGGTGTTGAAAAATTTTACCTTTGACTAAGCATAGACATCTACAACTACCTTTCTAAAACACCTCTGCTGGATAGATTTCCATTAGGTTCTGTCTTTGAAAGGTACTGACAGGAGACTGGAGGGTAGAAAGAAGGAAGGAACCATTGCTTTTTTGTTTCCAGTCCCTGAAAATTCTCCAGCACCCAGGAAGATACATCTACAGCTTCTAGCTTTAATAGGACACCTCCAGAACCAGCCTTTGACATGGACTTAGCGGTACCATTACCAGTTCCACAGCTGTACCCCACTTTGTGATAGGAGGGCTAGTTTTACCATACTCCCACCAGTGTATCAGCCAAGGCCACCCTGTGTCTGAGCACTAACTACGTAGGGCCTTCCTTTTACTCCTGTTTTCCCTTTGATTCCTTCAGCCCTAGAGATGGTAGCTGCTTCCTCTAGCTATGATGATTTCCAGATTTTTTTTTTTTTTTGCCATTTTAGTTTTTGGTAACTGTGTAATCAATTACTGGTATTGAATACACTCTGAATATCCTATAAATGTATATTTTCCTGAAGTAACTCTTATAACACCAATGGTAGAGCTGACAGAAGCAGCCAGAGAAGAATAGAAGCAACCAAGTGGTGTTTTGGGAGATAATCACAAGGTACGTCTTTTCCTCCAGATCTATCTAGGGACCCTAGAACACAGAGAGGCTGACATTTGTATCATCTTAGTGAAATTCAGGCATTTGCTCCTGATCTCTGTGATACAGAGGAACTGTAAGATTGGTTTTCATTTGCATAGGAAGATACATGATTTCATATCGAGATGGGACTAAACTGGACAGGTGCTGCTGTTTTTCTCAGCCCACATCTCTGGATTGCTAGGGATTATAGCTCCTGGCAAAGATATCCTCTGACAACAGATGATGAGCTCAGATTATTCTAGTGAAGTTACAGAGAGAACTTGCTATTGCCACACTCATGGGGCTACCATGAAAATTCTCCTCTGGGGCAAAGGATTATAATTATTTAGCTACCAGCAATAATGACCAAACTTGCACAGAAAATGACACCACTGTCACAAATGAGTCTAGCTAACTATGCGATGTTAGTCATGGTACTGTGCCTTCAAATTTCATATAGATTTAAATGTGAGCAAATAATGTTTGTAAAATTGCTTAATATTGAAAGCCTGATCCCAGAGGGGTAGATGACAACTAAGAAAACCAATAAAAACCAGGAAGCTAAATGCACAAGAACCATCTCCTTGAAAATGGAGATGATTCTCAGTTATAAAATTTGAATTTGATAAAAATCCCATGGCAAGTTTTTCATGGAAGTCCCAAAATTTAATCAAATATCAATACCTCATTGTCATGAGATAGATTTATTTGGTTATTTATATCTTTAGCCCATAGTTCTATTTAGCATGTGACTTATGCTCTGGAAATTTCTTCTTTAAAGCATTTTAGTTACCATTGACCATCCACAGCCATGTAGTATCATGGTGTAAGTGTCTACTACTTCGAGAAAGAAGTCCTTCTCTTTAAGAGTAATCTGAACTCTTTAAGTCTTATAGGGTAACAGCCTTTCACTTTTCTCCCTCCAGTGGTTGGTGATAAGATCATTTGGACAAAGATACAGTGCATTATGGGTTATTCACAGCTGCACTGGGCAGAGGAAGAGATTAGGGAGTGGCTCAAGATCTGTATGACAAAGCATGAGAGCTCAAAGTATAGCCTAGCTGCTATGTTGGGACCTGGAGAGTCCAGGCAAAGCCATTGAAAATCTGTGTCCTGACCTTCCAAGAGCGAATGTGGAGAAGTGAACAAACTCACTAATGCCAGATGATGAATGTGGATATAAGGATGTATTTACCTGTTGCTGAAGCATAATAGAGAAACGATGTGCTAAATAGTTTTAGGCAGTAAATTCAGAATTCGAAGTTGACATAGTGTTTGGACTGAGTCTTGATGCATGACTTAGAATTTCTCTGAAAGACAAAAGTACAAGAAAGACAGATAAATTCCAGATTCAGGAGCAACATGTGCAAAGGCAGGATGGGAGATAAATAGTTGGCTATTTTCTGAAATATGTATGCCTGGGAAAAGTTATTAATTGAAACAAGACAAAATGGTAGAAAATGCATAATTGATAACTGGCTGAATGCAAAACTTCAGAGATAGGGGGTAAGGAACAAAGATATGAGGATGGCGTTACTAGAGCCCCCAATCAGGAGTATAGATGATGGAGAACAGATAAAATCATTGACTTGCCTATAAAATATTTTCATATGACTTATTTTTCAGCTAAAAGCATAGGTTAGAGCGTGGGAGAACTGGCTATGGTGGGGGCAGAGATGTGAAAGCAATCAGCATTTAGACATTTAGCACTCCAGCCACAAATGAGATTGTTTCATGATATTTGAAAAAGATAGAAATAAAAAAAGGATGGCTGATAACATAATGTTGGGATCTTTGGCCTATCATTTAGGTAGAAGAAAAAAAGATAAAAATGGAAAGTAGCAAGTAAGGAGGCAGATAAAAGAAGTAATGGAAATCAAGGTAGAACAAACATGGTCAATGAAGTGGTGAAGGCTGCCCAGGACAGCAGAAAGTAAATTTTGGAAGTCAGAACATATTGATGTGATCTAGCGATTGGGAGGTCAGAGGCCCTCTTGGCTTGAGGGTCTTAGTGGGGTGGTTAAGGCTAAAAATTGGAGTTGATAGAGAAACAAAATGGAAATAGATTAAACTGCTTTGACAAAGGGAAAGTTTGAAAGTGAAGGAAAGCAAAACAAAGAGTACCTAGAGGATAGTATGATCCTAGAGGAGACGGGGCAGACCTGAACATCTTTACACTCTGAGGCGATGGAGTAGACAGAGACAGTGCAAAGGGAGAAGAAGGAATGAAATCTTGAGCACACAAGGAGGAAGGAAAGATGTCCTTTATTCCAAGATAGGAGTGAAGGGTAGTTTGGTATAAATTCAGTATATACGTAAGGCATGACACAATCCTGATGGTCACCAATTCTATGAGGAAGGAAAACTATTTTTTAAAATAAAAATTCCAGCGAGGGGAAGCTTTTCAGATTCTGGTGAAATCATAGGTTTTGGAGAGAGACCAGCTCCTGATTCTGACACCTGCTAGTGGAGTGACCTTAAGTTATTTAAATTATTTCTTGGCTTCAATTCCTTTATTTATAAATTTAATTTTGGATTTTAATTATAATTGTGTTATGGCATGGCACAAAGACTCAATGGAATAGCACATGTAAAAGTACCTAACATCCCCAAAATGCTCAGATACAATTGTGCTCTTAAAAATAAAAATTAGAACCATGGTAGAAATTCAGATATATATGTGGATAAGGCCATTTCTGAAACAGGAAAAAAGTCACTGGAACCTAGTGGCAACCCTGGACAATGGGATTAGTAGCCAGTACCTCTGGGAACCGTATGGATGTCCATGGCTTACAGCTGGCCTTGAGCGTGGTGACTCTGCTTTGTAGCCAGTATCTCACCTAAAACAGAGCAGCCTCAGAGACCTCTTCTTGTTTAGATATTCCTGCTTTATTTCCAGACGAAAGTGCCATCTTGAACACAGCGAGCTTCCAATGCCATTCAGTGTCAAAAACAGTACAAGAACTAGGACATTTTGTACCTGTTCTAGAAACTAGATAGGGACAAGGAGAAATAGCTGTTTCATAAAAAGGACTCTCGATGATAGAGATGAAGGACTGACACTGAGAAAGTGATGTGGTTTTGAAAAAAAAAGTAGAGGAAATTCTAGAGGCATTTTATAAGACCCTAAAATACAAAGTCAGTGTAGCTCTTTTCTCCTGAAATTCCTGCAGAACCTCGGGCAGCCACAATAAGGTTGGCCACTGTTTGAGGAGTTGGCAAACTTGAAAAGTAACTTTGTAAACCTGAAAAGGTTTTAAAGCTATTTTAACCTTTTGTGTTAGAAAAAGTGAGTCCTCACCAATTCATATCAGGCCGTTGGCACAATGGTTGCCATATAGGGAAAGTTATGATCTCAGCTCACGGAAAATCCAAATGAACCTCCCATCTGGGTGTTTAACCACTGAATGGGTAAAATGCTATACAGCATAAACTCTAAGAAAGGACTAGAAGAAATCCATTTGGGTCCAAGAAAAATCTATTAACTTCATTTTGCAGAAAAATAACAGGCCTGATAAAATAGTCATCATTCAAAGATGAATAAACAGGGAAAATAAAACTTCATTAAGAGGTAGATGAAAACTTTTGTAACTTTAAGTAATGAAAATATAGCACTCAAGAGGCAGAGGAAGAGCATACTTTGAAATGATTTACTATAGGAAATGGGAATAAATTAAAACAGCATATGCTTTGTGATCTAAATAACATTCAAGGACCCCATGAAGCAACAGTCAAAAAATGAGATAAGAAAACAAATTGAGATGAGAAAACTGATCAAGAAGCTAGGATGTAGAGAAGTTGAACAAAGAAAAAAATGTAAAGCTGAGTGTAAAACCTCAAAATCGAAAATACATTAAAATCAGCAGATCACTTAACTGCTGCAGCTTATCATCAAAGGAGGACTAGGACAAATCTGAGGCACTCTGCCAGAGTTAAGGAAAACCAAAATGGGATAAAAATGCTGGGAAAGGAGGTAATAGATTTAGGGGGCAGAGAGTAGCACTCCAACATAAAGCAAACCGAGTGTGCTGGAGGAAGACACTGTAACAAGTAGGAAAGTAATAATTAAGATGTACGTAAATGCTTAGAGCAAATAGGCTTGATATGTATTAGTCAGATTAGAATAAAAACAATTTCTCGAGAAGTTTGGAATTTCAATTTAAAGGGTCCTGAAAGACAGGAGAAAATAAAACAAAGAAAACAAATAAACAAGTTAGCAAGAAGGGGATAAAAAATTAGGAGCAGATGTTACTAGTGTGAATCTACAGAGGACCAGTATGGGGGAAATGAAGACCCGAGACTGCCAGGTCTGGACAATTTGTCATTCACATTTGAAGTCAATAAGACAGTATACTCTGATGTAAAGCCTCAGACAGTGAATGCATTAGGTTCTCTTCATGCAAAAAAATTAAATTAAAAAAAAAGTTTTCCAGGCTACTATGAAATGAGTATAATAGTAAAAAAAAAAAAAAAAAAAAAAAAAAAAACCAGATGAACAAGGAAGGTATGCTATGAAAGGACCAGTACTAAGCATAGAAATACTGTCATATGAAAGCAAGTCTAAATTATAAATACACTGTAAATAAAAGTCAATTCCAAAAAATAAAATAAAATGTAGCTAACAATGTTTACCAAACAAGAATGATTTAGGACTAAGTGGCCAGGCTGTGGCAGATACAGGAGCAAGGAAACCTTTGCTAATGTCTGCGTCACACACGCAAGGAAAGTGTGAGGTAATGATTCCCCTTGACATGGACTCAGAAATACACTAGAGGCGTCCCACAATTATGGGTATGTCCTCACATTAGAGAGATGAGAGGGGAAGGAAAACACGTATGGTAGAGTCAGGGGTAAATATTACAGAAAAAAGTAGACAAACTAAAACGTGAATTACTTTGAGTAAGCATAGATATTTGCACTTCATGAAGAATATAATTTTATTACATTAAAAGCAAAGATTAGGAATAATTGCCAATGATTTTCTATCAAAGAAACCCAAGGAAGTGTAACTCAGGAAAATCAGAAGTATAAGATTAAAACATAAAAGAGCTACTCTTTTTCCTCAAAAGTTGGAATTATTGTATATACGAAGTAAATTTTCAAAGAAAAAAATACCTCATTGATAACAGTTTTTCTATTGTTGGTAGGGAGATCCCATAGGAAAAGTTTGTCCAGATTCAATTATGTGCCAAATGTCATCTGAAATGGATCCATAGCGAGAAACGAAGCTTTTTTTCCCTGCTCTTGAGGTTAAGGTAGGAAATAAACAAGGCAGAAGAGTATCTGATAATGCAAACCAGTGATTTAAAAATGCACATAGAAACTCAATAACTGAAATAGATGACATTTCATTTATGTGTGAAATGGTAAAAATTTTATGTATATTAGATCACAAATATTCACAAAGAATTTTTTTAAAAAGCTGATCTATACAAACCACATTCTTTAATCAAAAAGGAATACAGTTTATAGTGGAACAACAATAACTTAAAATTTTCCCCACACTCTTTGGTAATGATGAAACAAAAACAAAATTCTTCCAAATATCTCTGTGTCAAATAGGAGATTAGAGCATAATTACAAAATACCTAAATAACATTACACATTTAAACTTACTGTACATAGTCAGAACTGTAGTCAGGAAAATTCACAAAACGTACTTTCATTATTTTTAAATAATAAAAGAAATAAGTGAATTAAACTATTGAGAAGCTAAGTGCAAAATAAGACAAGGCTAGCCAGAAACAAAAATAAAGGAGAAGAAATAATCATAGATGAAAGCAGGAATCAAAATTTAGTTAACAAAAACGAGTAGAACAGATAAATTTTAGAGGCAGAAAAAAGTAAATAATAAATAGAGCAAAAAGAATAAAATAAACCTCCATTCTAATCAGGGAAATAATGAGACAAAAATTAGGAAGAAGAAAGGAGGTGTCATCTTAGACATAAAAACATTGGAAAATCTTGGTGTAATGAATCTTTCCCATTTATAACAAATACAATTATTAACTAGTAAAGAAATAACTTTTTCAAAGAGATACTGAAGACAAGCACTTACCTACTCAGAAAATTTAAAGAAAAATAATTTCATATTTTAAAGAAAAATTAATTTTCTTTGTTAACTCTTTAAGAGCATTAAAATATAAGGGAAAAAACTTAATTCAAATATCAATGGCAAAATCCTAAAAAAAAAAAAAATGAACAGAAGCCACTGAGAAGGGAAAAAGACAAAATAATCTCATAAATATATGACAAAATCTAAAGTGTAGTACTAAATTTAGTCAGCCATTTATGAGATATTACAAAAAAACTTTGTATAGGTTTTGTTTCACAACTACAAATATAATTCAGTATTGTGCATTTATTAATATAATTTTTCACATCCATATGTCATAGGAAAAGAGGAAGTGATCATTTCTAATATGCCAAAAATTTCTAGTATAGGAAAGAATAGGAATGAAGTCTTTTTCAGTTTGGTTTAGAATTTTTATCTCACATGGTATCTAATAATAAAATTCTAGGAACATTCACTTTAAAAGAAAAATATAAGAATGTTTCCCATTATACAGCATTATACAGCATTTTTCTGCAATTTGTAACCCATGAAAAAAATCAGACAATAGAAAAACATGATTATTGAAAAAAAAGGACAAATATTACTTTTTGGCATTTTGATTATTTCAAAATCTCTCAAACAGGAAAAGCTATTCAAAACTAGCAGCCTTAATGAGATTTAATTTAGGTAACTAATTATAAGCCAAATGTCCATGAATAACCAGCTTTTCTTTCTTTCTTTCTTTCTTTCTCTCTTTCTTTCTTTCTTTTTTTGTATTGGACATTGAACTTAGGCCTGTGCCCCGAGTTATATGTTAGGCAGCATCTCACTAAGCTACAAAGTTACACAGGCTGGGCTTGAAATTGCAGTACTCCTGCCTCAGCTTCCCCTAGTGCTGGAATTATAGGTGTAAGCACCATGCCCTGCTCAACTAACTTCATATATAATTCCGATAATTATCTAGATTTAATTTAGGTACCTCATTCATAATTAAATAAATAAATTACCTAGAAATATATTTTAAAAGAAATGTTTAATAAGCTCAGGAAGAAAATGACAAAAAGTTGTAAGTTTAAGAAGACACAAATAAATGGAGAGTAATGCTGTATATTAATCCAGGTTGTTTACTGAAACTTGTAACATTATCAGTGTTTAATGGGGCCCAGAGCAACATAATCTAGTTTTAGTATTGAGCACAGATTCAAAAATCCTAAGTAAAACAAAGCAATCTAAGGACAGCAACATATAAAACAGTAAGACTTCTAAATTGAATAGAGTTTATCTTAGGAATGTAATTATAAATCAGTCTGGGCAGAGAGATTGTCTTGCTCTTTTATTCTCTGCATTTACATTCTAGGCACATAATAGTTGCTCAATAAGTTTGCATTACCTGAAAAAAATAAAAGGTAACATTTTATTTTGCTACACGAAAAGGTTAAAGAAGAGTATTTATACCATATCTTAATTATGGCAAAAATTTTGATAGGTCCAATATCCACTTTTTCTCAAATTTCAAGAAAGCTAGAAATACCATAAACACTTGATTGTTAATAATAAAGAGAAAACAAATAAGAATTGTGAATTGGAGGGAAGAAACAAAAGTAGTTACTCATAAACAATACTATCTGTATTCGGAAAAGCCGGAGAGGTACAAGTGAGAACTGCTAATGCTGTGGAGTGGATGTCTGAGCCTCCTCAATATTTTATGTGGAAGCCGTGATCTCCGATGTGATGGTGTTGAGAGGTGAGGCTTTGGGGAAGGAATACAGTCACAAAGGCGGCGCCGTCATGATGACAGGGGTGCCTTTAGAAGACACAGGCCATAGCTGGCTTCCTGGCTCCCCCACCATGTAAGGAAGAGGCAGAGGCAGCTCCGCAAGCCAAGCCAGGAAACCAGCCCTCGGAGAGCATGACGTGCTGGTACCCTGATCTTACAATTCCCGTCTCCAGATTGTGAAAAATTAATGTTTATTGTTGAAGCTACTTATTCTGTGCTATTTTGTTGTAGGAGATCCAGCAGCCTGTGACAGGTAAATAAAGAGCTTAGCCTCCAGGTCAATTCACACAGATCTCTGGCTCTCCGTGTTCTAACAGTAACTAAGTAAAATTTTAACATTATCCCACTCACAAATTTAACAAAACAGATTCTTAGGAATAAAATAAGAGAAATGTTCAAGACCTAGACGAAAAATATCATAAAACCTTATGAAAATGCTGAATAAATGAAGAGGAGACCATGTTCCTGGATTGAAAAACATTTCCCTATAACTTATTTATAAATTAAATTAAATATTAATACTACTTCCTACAGAAATTCAACAACCCACTTCCAAATTTTGAAAGAGAAAAGAAAAGAAAAGCCAAGACTGTTTTGAAAAAGAACACCAAGCAGGAACTTCCAACCAAATGTGAAAGCAAATTATAATCTACAGTAAATAATAAAGTGTGATATTGGTTAGGAGGTGAGAATTAATAAATGGGCCACAAAGAAAATTAATTTTAGATGCTTACTATATATGATTTACTAAAAAGAATTTCTTGCGAATTTAAAAATCATATAGTATTTTTTAAAATTTAAAATTACACAGATACTATACTTTTTAAACTTCCCAGAAGCAAAAACAAACAAACAAACAAAAAAGTGTGAAGCTCATCTAAGCTTTGTCACAATAGGGCATCTAATGGCTCTCAGAGTTCCCAAGGTGCACCCGTGGTGCACTCTGCTGTGGCTCGTAAGTGTGACTTTTGGTTTTCTGCACCATCGTGTAAGGCGTGCTTTCCTGAAACTGTGTTATGATATTGGCAAATTACCCGTTTGATATGAATGTAGAAGGAAACAGAGGAGGGTCTCAAATGAGCAGGGCAGAAGGTGGGTGACCTACCACGGCTTAGCTTCTAGTGCCAACACCGTAGCTTCTGCCATATTCTGCTGTTCAACCAATCACTAAAGTCGCTCCAGATTCAAGCAGAATACATAAAAAGCTCACTAGCAGGAACGTCAAAGGATATGAAATATGTTTTTAGTTTGCTGTACCCTCACAGTCCCAAACGGTATACTGTATTGAAGAAGGAACAGATTTCTCTGTGAGGTGTCCCTTGAGCTGAATACCATTTTGTTTTCTGATTATTTAGACTCATAAGCATTTAATAAATTAACTCTTGTAAGACACCAAGTTACATGTTTAGAAAAAGTTACTATCTTTGCATTAGTTGAAAATAAAGAGACTGTTCATCTATTTGCATAATCATAGTAGTGTTTCACATGATCATAATGAATTCATCTTGGCTGTATATTAGGAAATTTTGAGATATAACAATAGGTAAATTTCTATGATCTGTATGTATAGAGTGATAATAAAATTTCTGGTTCTCCTTTACCTTTTGAGAAAGTACAAAGTGTATGTCTTTCCAAAAAACTCTCATAGTACATATTTCCAAATATATAATGTCTAGTTTCCTACCTTTAAGAAAGCCTGGTTTCAAACATAAATAAAACCACCTGGGTTGACTCTCCCCTCTTCTTTCTATCCCTAGCATAGTGGGCATCATGATATATACAATACCTGGAAAGTTCAACATTTCCACAGAAACCCCTCTCAGGATTCACCATGCAATGGTCTTTGCTCATGCTTAAATGGTGAGCAAAAGCTCATAAAATGCATATCATATCATTATGTTATGTTTAAACATTTTTATTTCTCCAGAGAATGTAAAATATACAAACATGTGACTCTGTGAGGAAATGATCCAAAAAAGATTATAAATGCAGCTATAAATGTCAAAGTTCCTAAAACATTTCACTGGCACTATCTTCAGAAGAAAGTGTTTACACAGAGCACACGCCACTGTGTTTTATTATTGTTATTGTGGGCATTAAATGTTACAAATGCGCTCTGTTTGACATACACGTAAGCGATGGTCTCCACAAACTTGGAGAGTCACCTCTAACTCTGTTAGGCTGACCAGGAAGAACAATTCAGTGTGAGGCTCAGCCAGCGCCGTCTGAAATGCAGCCCTGACGTCCCTACTACAGGACCTGGAAATGGGGCCTTGGATATCATTTTTTAGGTTAATAAATGTTTAACTTAGATTTTGCTCATTTTCCAGGAGTTTTCTGAAGAGTATTTGATGAAGTAATTAATCATGACTCCCTTTCTTGTTTGATCTGTTCAGGATAATCAAGATTTGTGCTTTTCTTAAAAATATGTATATATATTTATATGAATGAGACTGAAAAGTGCGTGTGTGCGTGCATGTGTGTAATGAAGAAGGAAGGGAGAGAGCTAAAGGAAAGAGAGGAGGGAAGCAGACACTAAGAAAACAGAAAGAAAGGACGGGGCCACGAGAAGGAAGAAAGCAAGCTTTGCAGCACGGATTTGGAGTATCTGGAGCATCTTACTAGCTGCTCTTACCTTTGTCTTATTGGTGCATCCTTGAGTACATAATGGTCACAGTCCTCTTGGGGAGTTGGCTCCTACACACCACACATCTGAATTCTTTTTCATCCTTTTCCCCTTCCCTCTCTTCCCTTCAACTCTTGGTCCCCTTTCCTTTTCCAAAGTTCTATCTCCCGACATACTATCATTTATCTTTTATTTTGCTCTTAATTTATGATTTATGTTTCTCATATAAGAGAAACCATTTAATATTTAAACTGAAGCGTCTGATTTATTTCACTTAACTTTATGGTCTCAAGATGCACCCATTTTCCTAAAATGACTAAGTTTATCCTTTTTATGAAAGAATGGTACTCCATTGAGTTCAAATACCACATTTTCTTTACTCATTTATCTATTGATGGGCATCCAGTACAGGCCACTTCCATGATTTAGCTATTATGAGTTGTGCTGTTATAAACATGGGTATACATGTATCATTGTAGTATGAAGTTTTAAAATCTTTCAGAGAAATAGCTGGGTTCAGTGGAATTCTATCTTTAGGGTTTTTTTTTTTGTTTTGCTTTGTTTTTTTGAGGAATCTAGACCCTGATTTCTGGTTGTCATAGCTTACATTTTCACTAACAATGTAGACGGGATCCTTTTTTCCCCACCGCCTTGTCAGCATTTGTTATTATTTGGTTTCGGGATGATTGTCATTCTTTCTGGGGTAAGGTGAAATCTCAGGCTTGTTTTAACTTGCGTTTCCCTGATGGTCAGACACGTTGAACATGTTATCATATATTTCTTGGTCATTTGTCCTTCTCAAAAGTGGCTGTTCATTTTAGTTGCCCACGTTTTTGACTGGGTCTTTAAGTTTGGGAGAGTCTAATTATTCTGACTGCATTGTATATTGTATATACTAGTCCTCTGAGGAACAGCTGGCAAAAATTTTTTTCTCATTGCTTGAAAAGAAAGAACAACTTGTAGATGTACACATATCACTGTATGTATGTTAAGTGTGCAAGATAGATAACCATGCTACTAAATTTTTGTTCATCAAACAATAGTTTGTGCTGTCATTGTTCACTTTGTATGCTTTGATTTTGTAACTTGAACAACTACTTCTAAGATGACAATATGTAATTTATCAACTAGTGATTTCTTACTGTTTTTTGAAATTGTGATTATTTCTACCCTTTTTTCTGTTTTGCTTTTTTTCCCTCTAAATTCAATTTTTTCTCATTCTTAGGTTTTACTCTTCACTCTTGTTTACTATACCATGCACAAGATTTTTAAATTTGTTATTGTAGCATGTATTGATTCTTTTTTATTTTTAATTTTTTTTGAGTCAGTCTTAGTTGTAGTGCAGGCTGACCTTGAATTTGAGGTGATCCTCCTGCCTCGGCCTCCTGAAATCAGGGATGTGCCACCACATCCAACTCATTTATTGATTCTTGATGTCATTTCTTTGCTGGTGGGGTTCTGTTCAGAAACTTTTTGCATTTGTCTATGTCTTCAAGAGTTTTACCTATTTTACCATGTAGCAAAGTAAGTATTTCTGTTTTAACATTTGGATCTTTGATTCATTTTGATTTTAAACTAGTGCATAGAAATATTATTTAATATTTTACATATGGATTTTCAGTTTCCCCAGCACCATTTTAAAAAGGCTGTCTTTCTTTCAGCAGATTTTTTTGGCCCCTTAGTCAAAGATCAGATAGCTAAATGTGCCTGGAGTTGTTTCTGTAACCTCTGTTCTGTTGCACTGACCCACATGTCTGGTTTTGTGCTAATGCTATGCTGTTTTTGTAACTGTAACTTTGCTGTATAACTTGAAGTTCAGGATTGCAATGCTTTCTGCTTTGCTTTCATTACCCATGATTGCCTTTGGAATCCCAGGTCTCTTCTAGTTCCATAAGAATCTTAGGATTGTATTCTCTAGCTCTGTGAGGTAGGCTATTGGTATTTTGACTGTGATAGCATTAAATATGTATTTCATTTTAAAAAGTATTGCCATTTTGACTAATATTGTCTAATTTGACTAATATCTGCCTATCCAGGATCAGGGGGTAGCTTCCACTTTCTGATGTTCTGTTCTCTTGTGGTGTTTTCTTTCTTTTTTTTTTTTTTAAGCAGCCATAGTTTTAACTGTAGACATCCTTCTCATTCTTGGTTACATTAATTCCTAAATATTTGTTTATGCTATTTTGAAGGATATTGTTTTCCTAATTTATTTTTCAATGAGTTCATTATTGGCATACAGGAACACTATTGGTTTTTGTGTGTTGATTGTCTATCTTTTAATGCTACTGAATTTGGTATTAATTCTAGAAGTCTTTTGGTAGATTTTGGGGGGTCTAGAGAAACATGTCATCTGCACATAATCATACTTTGGCTTCTTCCATTCCTATGTGTGTCAGGTTTCTTTCTTTCTTTACTCTGGCTAATGGTCTGGGGACTACATTGAACAGGAGTGGTGATAGTGACCATGTTTGTATTGTTCCTGATTTTAGAGGAAAAGCTTTGAGCTTCACCCACTTAGTATGATGTTTGTCATAAATGGATTTTATCAGATTGAGATAAGGTCCTTCTATAGCTATTTTCTTCATAAATTATGTAGAATTTTGTCAAAAGCTTTTTCTGTATCTATTGAAATGATGTGATTTTTTGGTCCTTGCTTCTGTTTATGTGATGTGTTACATTTTTTGATTTGTGAATGTTGAATCAATCATTCTTGCATCCTGGAATGAAGCCTACTTGGTCATGATATATGATCTTTTTGATGATTTGTTACATTTTGTTTGCCAGTTTCTTGTTGAGGAATTTCTGTGTGTATGTTCTCTGAAGAGATTGACCTGTCATTTGCTCTTTTGGTTGGATCTCTGTCTGGTTTTGGTATTAAAGCAACGCTAGCTTCCAAGGATGACTTTTGGATGACACACATATTTTGTATGTGTGTAACACATAATATTTACATCCCCTGTGGGAAGCTGGTACAGGTACCTAACATGTCTCAGTTCCTTTTCTTCATCCCTTATCCCTTCCCTATTCTCTCCCTCTTTTGATTGCTTTGTCAGTGAAAGTAATCTTCTCCCTATTTCCTATTGTCTGCCTTGATTTTTATTCTGGATGTCTGGAATAAGTTAATCAATGTAATATTTAAGTTTGCGTTTTCACGTCACACTCTGGTCTCCAGGTGCATCCATTTTCCGACAGATGACTTACAAAATTGTGCTGCTGTAAATAGGTATGCATGTGTCACTGTAATGTAATGTTTGTAACTCTTTTAGGAAAAGAATTACTAGGTCATGTGGAATTTGTAGTTTTGGCTTTGGGAGAAATCTCCGTCCTGCTTTCTCTAAGAGGTTATACTAGAATATAAACTAGTATACTAGTACACTGTTTAGCATTGGTAATTCTTATGTGTCTAGGAATGTTGTTTCTTCTCAGTTCTCGAATTTATTGGAGTACATATTTTCAAAGTAGTCACTAATAAGCTTTTGGATTTTGTCCTTACCATTTTGATTTCACTTTTTAAATTTCTAATTGTATCAATTTTAGTCCTCCCCCCATTTTTTGTATGATTGACTAAGGGTGTATCTATTTTGTTTATTCTTTCAAAGAACTGGCACTTCAATTTATTGATTCTTCATATTTTTAAGCCTCAATTTCATTTATTTCTGCTCTGATCTTTATATTTTCCTTCCAGATATTAGCTTTAGATTTGGATTGTTCTTGTTTGTTTAGGACCTTGAGATGTGTGGTTGGGTTTTTATTTGGGCTCACTCTTTTTTTTTTTTTTTCCTAATGTGTGCATTGCATCTACTTACATCACTTTTAGGGCTGCCCTCATTGTATCCCATAAGTTATACTATGTTGTATTTTGCATGATCCTTTGATTCTAGGAACTATTGATTTCTTTTTTCTGTGACCCATTGATTATTCAAGAGTATATTATTAAATTTCCATGTATTTGTGTAATTTCTATAGTTTCTTTTTCCATTGATCTCTAGTTTTATTTTTGGTATGGTCTAATAGTATGTATGAAATAATTTTTTACTCTTTTGCATTTACTTGTGCATGTTTTATGGATTAGGATATGGTTTATTTTGGAGAAAGTTCTATGTGCTGCTATTAAGTGAAACAGTCTATAGCTATCTATTAAGTTCATTTCTTCAAAGGTTTGGTTTAAGTCTAACATCTCTTCATTGATTTTTTTTTTTGTCTCACTGATCTATTTGGGACAGTAAGATATGGAAGTACCCAGTATGATTGTGTTGATATTTAGATGATCTTTTATATCAGGTAATGTCTATTTTATAAAGATGGGTGTGCCATTGGTCAGTGCATATATGTTTATCATTGTTTTTTCTTTCTATTGAACTGTTCCTTTACCATTTGTAGTGACCTTGTTTGCTCCTTCTCATCAGTTTTGGAGTGAAGTCCACCTTGTTTGAAAATAGAACAGTTGGGGCTGGGGATTTAGCTCAGCGGCATAAGCGCCTGCCTTGCAAGCAGCCAGTCGTGAGTTCGATCCCTGGTACCGATAAAAACGAAAAAGACCAAAAAAAAAAAAAAAAAAAAAAAAAAAAAAGAAAATAGAACAGTTATTCTTGTTTGTCTTCAGGTTGCTGTTGCATTGAATATTTTTTCCATCCTTTGATTGTTAGTCTATCAATTTCTTTCTGGATTAAATGTGTTTCTTGTAAATATCATATCACTCTCTTGTTCCATTCTGCTGATCTGTGTCTTCTGACTGGGGAATTAAGACCATTCACACTGAATATTAGTACTGAAAGTGACTGACTTATTCCTGTTGTTGCATTATTTTCCTGTTGCTGGTTTCTTTCTTTTTCTTTTCTTCCTTTTTGCTTACCTGTTCATCCTAACTGGTGTATTTTATTCTGTAGGACAGTTTTGCAATGTTGGCTTCACTGTCTCTTTCTGAAACAGTGGTGGTGAACCTTTTAGGGCTTTCAGTGATACAAACAGCTGTGGCATGGATGACACATGTTATCTACCACTGTTCTAGGATAGCTTTACAAAGTTTTTGGAGTGCTGGTTTAGTGATCATAAATTTTTAAGTGCTTCTTCATGGGAAAACTATATTTTTTTGAGATATATCAATCTGGGTTGGAGGTGGTTTCATTTGGGACTAGAAACACTTCATTTCAACCTCTCCTGGGCTTCAAAATATGTGTTTTGAAGTCTGATATAATTCTAATGGGTCTACCTTTACAAGTGATTTGTTACATTTCTTTAACAGGTTTTAATACTCAGTCCTGTATTGCATTTCTGGGATTTTGACTATGATGTGTCATGGAGAAGTTTTTTTCTGATTATGTCTGTTTGGAGTCCTATATGACTCACTTTTCTGTATGCTAACTCCTTTCCCCATTTGGGAACATTTTGTTATTATTTCTGTAAATAGCTTTTGGCTTTTTAATGTCATTTGGTTGTCTTCTGATTTTTCACTAATTCCCATTAACTTAGATCAGTATTATTTGTGTCATCTAGCAGTTCTTGGATCTGTTTTTCATATTCCCTCTAAGGTCTCGCTAAGTAATTAGTCTCTGACATCACACCTGTCTTCTAGTTCTGACACTGTGTTCACATTTGTGACTCGGACTTCTGATACTTTCAGTGGAGTTTTTTAACCTACTGGGTTTCTGTTTGGTGTCTTTTCATGGATTCAAATTCTTCACTAAACTCTTCATTTTTTTATACTTTTGTTTAGCTCATCTGTTTTTTTTTTTATTAGTGTCTTATGTGTACTTACCTAACATTTGGTTTATTAAGTCCATTATCTGGTTCTTTATATCTTCTTTGAACCAAGCAGGATCCAAACGTGTCATTGATTTATTTTTTAACTTTCTATTTTACAATTCAGGATAATTCATCTATGTGGCTTTTGATTTCCTCCCTTTGATTCTCTAGGATCACCGCTGGAGACCTGAGAGGTTTTGGATGCATTTTGTTGCCTTGTCTTCTCATGTTTCGTGTGTGAGTGTGTGTGTGTGTGTGTGTGTGCTGAGGTTTGCTGCTACTTATAGTGGCAAGAGTTTGTTGCTAGTATGGCGATCTCTTTAGTGAGTGTCTGTTTCTTGGTGCTGCACTCTGGGTGTGATTGTACTTGGATCTTTACCTCTGTCCCAAGATGTGACCCCCTTCATTAATTTGGAAGAGGGAAATAAGTGTAATATGCCTAGAGCCCAGTTCCCCAGGAATTAATTGCAATATTGTTAATGACCCAAAGACACTGCAGGTATTGTCATAGAGAGCAAAACCAATGAATAGTAACAATTATGCCTCTCTAGCAAAAGCAACAAAACCAGCAACAATTGTAGTATCAGAGACAAACTTGGATATTGACATACCACACCTCATTGAACCAATAATGTACCCTTAAGCATGAAAAAGAGATCTGTAATTGTACTATAAAATCTAAGACAGGAAATATTGATCCACAGTGAATATCTACTAAATGCAACAACCAGCAATAAAAGAATTCAACAGTAATAGCGTAATTATTAAAAGATTAGTAACCTAATTATCAAAAGATTAATAAAGTTTTATGGTTAATCTAGTCAAGTTAGAGGGCATGGTAAAATGGGAGAATGAAAAATGAAAAACTGGAAAAATTAAGCAAAGAAAGAAGAGCAAGGGTAAAGTGAGATAAAGAATTTTATTAAGGAGTAAAAGGAAATTAATAGAATTAATAAAACTAAATAAAGGTAACTGAAAAGAACAAACAAAGAAAAAAAGAGGGAAAATCTTTAAAGAAAAAAACCCTCCAAACTTCAAAAAACCAGAGGCAAAACAAAAACCAAAATGAAACAAAACCTGAGAAGCAAAAGGTTTTTTTCTCTCTTTTTTTTGAATGTGTGGGTTTTTTTTCCCCCCAAGATGAACAGTCTTAGAGTAGTCGTGGTTTTCCCTACATAGATTTATCAGCTGTGCATTTGCAAGGTACCCTCTCTGCCCTACCCATGCAGCAGAGGCCCCTCTGTTGTTATACCCCAGAGTGTGGCAGACATCCAACCTGAGGCCTGTCTGGCCCACACTGGTAGTTGGGAAAGCAATCAGTCTGAGTTGTACCAAATGTGGACTGCAGAGCTGGGGTTCAAGGAGACCACCGAACTTAACTCCAAGCACTTTCAGACCCCATTGCCTCTGAAAGCCACACACACCGGCTTAGCTTCTTAAGGAGGGCAAGGCCCTGTTTCTTTCCTGGCTGCAATGTAAACTAGTTGATGTCTGGCCTGCTCCTGCTCCACAGCCATCTCCCATGACTGTTCCTAACCCAGTCATGGGGGAAGGTAACACTGGAAACCCTGCAGGGAAGTCGTTTTGGAGTGTAGTGTGGGTCAGTCCTAGTCAATGTCTTTCCAAAATGGCTCATACTTAAACATTCTCTTGCAGCATGGCATGACACCACACTGAACTTCTTCTTCAACTGTAGACTGCAGTGTGCAAGAAGTCACTTTTTGAGTAAAATTCCATGTTGCTTTTGCAGTTTACATGGATACACTTTTCCTGGGGTTAGTGCTGCTGGACTGGGCCCTTGTTTATCCCTGGAGCTCCTGACCCTGAGGCTTACCTTGTATCCATAGAGACAGTTTTCCCAGTTTCACTCACCTTTAGTTGGTCAACAGTAAATTATATCTAATTAGGTCCACATTCTTTTCTAAAGAAAACTTTCTACTTTCAGCTGCTTTGCCCTCCCTGTTTTGTATAAAGAGAATCCCCCATCCTAGCATTCACCCAAAGCCAACATCTCCAAAATGGTGCTGCCCAACACATGTAACTTGAGGCTGGGTGTGATGACACATACCTTCAGTCCCAGCTACTCACAAGTCAGATGCAAGAGGATTGTCTGAGGTCAGGAATTCAAAGCCAGGCTAGGCAACAAATAGTGAGACCCTCTCCCAAAAGAAAAGAAGAAGGGGGGGGGGCAAAAATGTAAACTGTGCATTAACTTTATATTTCTAGCACTTGCCTTAAGAAAATTGAAAAGAACCAGAGCATGTTAATACATTCATGAAATCCCAGCACTCTGGGAAGCTGAGACAGGAAGATTGCAAGCTCAAGGCCAGATTGGGCAATTTAAAAACTTACCAAACACTGTCTAAATAAAAAATAGAAGAAGCAGTGGGAATTGTATCTCAGTGTGAAGGCCTTGGGTTCAACCCTTCGTACTGTAAAGAAAAAAAAAGAAGAAGAAAAGAAACAGATGAAATTAATTTGAATAATATATTTTAAATAATCTAATTTCAAAACATTATCAATATATCAGTATTTATATATTGATAAGCTTTTCTGTATCATGGTTTCATTATATATATAATGATGCAGAAATATGTATATGTATATCTGTCTATCTCTATATATTGATATTGATATTCTGTGTGCTTTACACTCACAGCACATTTCAAGTCAAGCTAGCCATTCTACCAATAGTCCCTGTCCTCCTATTGTACCCTGTTTATCCTTAAAATAAATTTCTCTTACCTTGAACCAGCTTGAGTTTGGTTCTGCTCCTTAAAACCAAACCAAGTTGAACACAGCAGCAAGGGGAGGGCTTGATCACAGTGCTTTAGTTATTTATTTCTTGTCTTTGAGGAATTATATGGTGCAACACAAGACTTTTTTATTCACCTATGTGCCATTGGAGATGTTTAGAATTGTTCGTTCTTTACTTGATAATAGAATTTTGCTTCGTCTTCAGATGTACCTCTTTCTATTTGATGTTACGTTCTGTTTGCAAAAATGCTAGTACAGTGCAATTTTTCATCAAGCAATTCAAAGAGTGCTTAACAATGCCCTTTGAGACTATTCTGAAAGTTGCTAGTATTAAACTGCCCTTAGTGAGGTGCTGTCTCTGATATCATATAATTTCATTAATTTAAATCCAAGCAAAACTCCAGTTTTCCAATTCATCTAAGCCATTTATTAGCCTTAGCTTTCTTGGTGATTAACTTTGATGACAATAACTTTTCACACAATGTGTGAACATAAAACTATGCTTTTCACATTACAGTGGATTATCTTTTGGTAAACATATTACTTGGGAACAGTTTGGAGGAACCACAAGTATAGAAGTTAATGATCCAAGCCTCAGTTTACCTATTCATTAAATGGAAGAGATTTCTGGCCATAAACTAAGCTGAAAACAGCAGATCTTATTTGTGTTATGAGTGGTGTATATATGCAATATTACACAGTATTATGGTTGTTTTAAATTTATTTTCATGTTATTGATAGGTTTTAGGAGTGAGAGAACTGCTTGGAAACAATGGAAACTTGTTTTTGTTTTGTTTTGTTTTTTACTTCTACAATTACTCTGATTGTAATTGTTTCCATATCACTGATCTTACATATGCAGCAAGAGTCCAGACTAAGACCTCAAATGCAAAATTTAAGGATTGTCCCAAAATGCAGCAATTAATGCAAATACTTTGGTGTGATATTATAAAAATTAACACAAAAATTATTGAAAACATATTTGAATTTTAGAAGTAAGATGAGAGATTGTAGTGAGCAGAGAACACTGACTTTGGCTGACAGTAAAATTTGGTAACCCACATTACTCAAGTTTGCGTATAACTTTAGAAGCATCTACCACACGTACATTTCACTCAGTTTTATGTAATCACTGGCTTCTAATCTCTTTTCTTACATATCATTGTTCTCTCAATCTTCTCACTTAGGGGTCTCCCCAGATATTGTAAGAGGAGATTTAAATGTGTTTCACTCTTCAAATCAAATTTAAGGAAGTACTCTGTTGATGCTGCATAATTCTAAATAGCTGTGAAACCTACTTTTAGGCAGAATATAAATAACATGCTTGAGAATAGGAATCTATGAATAGTTCTCTGAGTAAAAGAACGGTGTAGCTAATTTCACTCCATTGAGGTAACACTAAACAAGATGAGTTGTTTTATTTCATACAAAGGAATGACAAAATTAAAACATGTGAAAATGTGGTAAGATTTTCAATTATGATTTTCCCCTCAGCTTGAATTTTTTACTCTTCTGCGCTGCTAGAAATAGAATTCTCAAAAGAGCCCCACTCTCTTTCATGAGCCTTGTAAAAATCAATTTGGTCTAGACTTGACTTTATTAGTGGTCTCCTGATTCTTTGATGTTATTATAATTTCAGATTATTGTTCAGGTCAAATGGGAAGAAGGAAGTAGTAAGGTTGATAGTGTGAGGGACTAAGGGCACTTCTCAAACTCGATTCCCTGGATTCTTATTAAAATCTGAATGCCAGAATGACCCCTGAAAGTCTGCATTTCTAGCAAATTCTCTGGTGATTCCCAAGTTGCTGTCTCTTGGATCCCACCTTGAGAATGAAGAGCTAACTACTTGTGAGATTCTGGGGTTGGTTTCAAAACTGAATGTTTAAATAATTACTGAATCTGAAAAAATAAATTCTGTAGAACATGAGGTCCTTGAAAATAAGAATTTTGTTTTGCTTTTATAATCCTAGTTCCTAGGATCGTGCAGAACTTGTTGAAGGTACTAAAATGTTGAAGGTAATTAATTGTTGCCATTTGAATGATACATTTGGGACTAATTTTATAACAAAGGTTTCTTGATTTTTGAGTTTTTTTTTTCTTTTTTATTCATGGGATCCTGTTCTCTTTGGCAATCTGGTAAACTCTATGGATGTCCCAGAATAATTTTTTTTTCCTTTTTATCGGTACCAGGGATCGAACTCACGACTGCCTGCTTGCAAGGCAGGCGCTTATGCCACTGAGCTAAATCTCCAGCCCCCAGAATAATATTTTTAAATGCATAAAATAAAATTCATAGGGTTTAAAAAGAAAATCAATTATATGGATGTACTTATCAAAATATATAAAGTCAAATGTCTGATGTAATAATGTATATGCTTCTAAAAAAACAAAACCTAGCAGTGTATCTAATTACTGTAATTTTGAAGAAGTAATGAATATCAACAATGTTTTCAGATATCTACAATGACTGTAATTTGATAGGAAAATATCTGTGATTTCTCTTAGAGACAGATACAGCTAATAGTACTAATGGTTGTTTCGTAATTGAAGGATATACTAAGTTTCCGTTGGAATTGAGTGAAAATAATGTAACTGTTTTCACATGCAGGTTCACAGAAATGCTGAATTCTGTCCATAACCCAGCCTCAGTTTCAGAGCCTGATTTTAGACCATTCCTGGGCTTTGGATTTTTTTAAGCTTTTCCAATATTGGATGGAAACTGTTTCATGAAAACAACAACCAAAAAATGAAACTCTACTTATGATTATTTAATCCAACCAAGTGTCTCATTGTAGACACATTTTTTACACAGCATTTCTGCTTGCAAAACTCTGGAATGACTTTTTCTGGCAATTATTTTCTTTCCTTTTATTCATGTCTATAACAATGACAAAAATATAATGTATACCCTTGTTCACTGAATAAACAACTCACAAGTGCAACTTTGTGAAGTGCATTCCCATGAAACAGATCCATAAACCAGGTAAATGCATCAAGACCTTCCAGGAATGCTTGAACTAAATCTTCATTTGTTATTCACAAACATTTCACTTGGCCCTGTAAATGAATTATGTGCCACCTCATTGACAAGAAACGTAACAGACTACACATTGGAGAGACACAACAGGGCTTGTGGGATTGGTTTATGGAACAATTTCACAGGTGTTAACAATAGAGGGAGGCAGGAGGAGTTTCAGGCAAGAGAAGGTAACTCTGAGATGAGTTACTCTAACACCTGTTGGCAAGTGGCATTCTTTACCTTGTTTGCTTTGTGTGTCACGGAGCCACCTCATTGGTCTCCTCCTTTGAAGACAGAAATGAGCAGAGGGAATGAATAAGCATTGCAATTTAGCACACTGCCAAAGGCAGCCTCACCCCTGGCTCCGAGGGCTCCAACTTACAGCCTCTGGGCGCGATACAGCAGAGAATGCGTTTTATTTGGCTCACATGCCATTAGTAAAAAATTGAACTTGAATGTTTTTAGGTATTGGTGTGTAGGTAAATGTTTAAACAGCCAAGTCTCTGGGGGATAAGAAGACACAGAGGCTGTGATTTCTGGAGCTGGCCAATTTCTGAGGTATAAATAGTGGATTCCTAGCTTAACAGTGAGAAATCTGAGAGAAGCCTTGGGAAGACCTGCAGGCAGCCCGCTCTCTGGAGCCCGAATCTCCGGTTCCAGCACAGAGCATATTTTCCTGTGGGTTTCCACATCTTCAGAGTCCAGGTCAACCCACTCTCATGCTCCTCCTGAGCCATTTCCCTGGTCCTGGTGAGTGCTATGAACTGTGACTTCTGCCTTTGGCGTTTCTAGGCTCCTGACTTCGTTCACAAAGCCAGAGTGAGGAGCATGCCAGCTATTTTGAGGTGCGATCAGAGACTTGAATTCATTGTGCAGAAAGCAGGGTGATTTAGCAGGAAAGACCGAGAATTGAAGCTGGGATGCAGGAGCTACAGGAAGTGTGGTTTGGGTGTCACTTAACTGGCTGCTGCTTGTCTCTGTTTCCATCTGTCGAAAACAGCTGCAAGGTCATAGTAAATGAAAGGTGGGATTCATCTGAGCATGCGAGAGGATCACATAGAAGAACAAACATTACAATTTCTTCCTCTCAGCTTCCCCATTCTACTAAATGAGACATTGGGCAAGGATCGAGTACTATTCCTGTCTTTCCACACATCTGTTTGTCAATTTTCAGTGGGCTTCTGAGAGCTGATATAAATGTGTAGGCCATGTGGAAACTGATGGAGAGACAGATTTACATTAAAAATTATATACATCTATTTTACTACCACATTTAATGATGCAGTTATTGTTAAAATGAAATAAATTTTAAGTTTCTCAAAACAAAATAAAGGCTTAAAAACATATTACTTAAAAATTGTATTTAGGTGTCATTTTGCTTCATATTTAAACTAGGAGAGAAAGCTATATTCACTAGTAGTAATGCTTAGAAAACAACTAAAAGATTTTCTCCCAAGCTCCCAAATCAGTAGATCATGATTACAAGCCCTGCATGATCCAGGGCACACACCCCATGGCTCCCCACCCGGCCCATCGCACACTGCCCTCCCGCATCGCCTCCTTTTTTAAGAAGTCAGCTGCTGTGCCCCTTGGCAGCTCTCCTCCCACGTCAGTCCCTAAGAAGAGTTACTGTCTACATAATGATGTTAATGTCTGGTGACATCAACAGAGGGCTCCTAACAAGAACGCTGGGGACACTGTTTAACTCCATAGCTGCCCCTCATTTCCCGTCTGAAGTGTCTCTGAATTCATTAGTGTCTTCCCTGGTGTCCCTTAGGGCACTCGTCTGTTCCTGTGAGCCTCTCTTTGCAGTGTCCACAGTATATTGCCCATCTGTCCATTCTCTGAGAGTAGAGAATGCAACTGGTCTATCACTGTGAACTCCCCTGATACATTGTCATATAAAAGCTCCAAAGAGGTTTTGTGAATGAATGGATGAATGAAGGAAGAAGGAAGGAAAGAAGGCTTAATGGATTCTAGAGGAAATGGAAATAAACTAGATGGAGTTCATAGAAGCAGGAGGTTTTAGAAAGAATTTTGAAGAATGTAATGTTTGCCTGAGGAGCTATATTTCTGTGCAGAAATGAGGAAGTAAATGAGGTGTCTGTCTGCAGGGGTGACATTTCAGTTTGATTATCTGATGTCTGACTTTCAGATAAACAGAAGAGGGGAGCCAAATAATAGAGAGGGCAATTGGTGCAGTTTGAAGTCACTATGCATAGGGATTTAGTTATGAGGAAAAGCTGCTCAAACCACATGGAGTCTGCATGACCCATATATATAGAAAGCTCACGATTAAGCTACATTGTTTTGCAAACTCCAGAGTCCCAGGGGAGTTGTGGCTGATGTACAAAGGAATGAAACAATCCTGGGTCCCTGGGTTTCCTTCTCGGTTACCTCACAGAGTACTTTTTAGGTCAAATTTGAACCTGCTATTGAAAACTATTTTTCTTCTTCATCTCTTGGAAATAACATTCTATGCCATATAAATATCTTCACACGTTCATTAGATTATCAATGACATCACAAAATGTTTTCATTTTTTGTTAAATTTCATCTTTCATAAAAATTATGTGTAATTTCTTTATTGGATGGTGGGTGGGGCAGAATCACACACAGAAAATCCTTCATACCTAGATTCTTTGTTTGCTTATTAAACACTTTTGACAAGGGTAATTTTATTTTTTCTTACACGTGTGTGTGCGCATGCACACACACACATACACCCCATTAGTAAGCAATCTTTAGTGTCTCCTACAGAAAATCTGCAATGTATTATTTTAAATCCTCACTTTTTGTAGATCCTGTTACTTTGTTGATCCACCTCAGTGTTTAAGACTTCCTCAGCAATTCTGTTGAAGAGATATATATGCTTGTCCTGATATGAACATTACACATGTATAAAACATCACAAGGTACCCCATAAACATACACACTCTTTTTTTTTTTGGTACCAGGGAATGAACTTACTACCTCAGGTGCTTATACCACTGAGCAAAGTCTGCAGCCCCAATATATACAATTTTTCTGGATTAAATAGGAGACAAACTAGGAAAATGGATGCACTTTGAGTCCATACTCTTAAGTGAAATAAATTTGACACACATGTGTGAATACCATATTATTTCTTTGACATGAGAAACCAAAAGTACAAATAAGGACAAAAATGTATTTTGAAATAGGAGAAAAATGTTCAAATGGGAGGGGAACCACAAAAAGGGGAGGGGAAAAGGAAAGAAGGGAAAAGTAAAAACAGAGAAAGAAGGAAAACAGGGAAACAAAGCTTTGTAAAGGGGGAAGGGAGGAGGGGCTGAAGGGAGGGGAGGGGAATGGGAGGAAAAGTTATATCATATGCAAGTTCTCTATTATGAATATTGGTTGTTTTGCATATCTAAAATGTACCATTAAAATCTAATGTTAAAAATAGCACAAATTTTTAAGTAGGGCAAAACAATAAAAATTAACCTAAGGGAAAAAAATAAATTTTAAAGGCACTACCGGAAGTTACCTATACCCCTGCATTACCTCTTTAACCCTCCACCCATTTCTCCTCTATGCATTAAGAATGTCTGTTCGCTTCTAATTTATTATCTTAAGGAATTTTCTGTTTTTCTCCCAAGGGGAGGGGGAAAAAAGCCCTTATTCTTTAAGATGTTACTTTGTTTACTCCTGTTAATTATTTAACAGGATTCTTTAAGCCCTCACCATCAACCTTTACAATTCCACACAGAAACAAAGAGAACTCAGAAGACCCAGAATCCTTATGCAAATTGAGGTTTTTCAGAGCTGGAAGCTGGCACATCTTGGCTTTAGCCTAGAGAGGAATTGGACAGGAGGGCACAATGGTCTTGGTAGCATGTGGTAGGGGGATTTTGGCCGTAAATATGGAGCTATTTGTTGAACATGTAAGCGAATATTAATAATACAGCATTAATTTATTGTTTCTGCAGATTATTTCTAATAGAGACTTGCTGACTTGTACATGTATAATACATAAACACAGTCATGAAAATTTAATGCCTTCAGAGTAGTACATTCACACACAACACTGCCTGTTGACACATTTTTGTCTTCTTAATACAGCTTCCAAAGGAGTCAACTTGATGTCAAGGTGACAGAATTAAGAAGGACACCAGAAGAATAGTCAGAGAATTAACTTTGTAAAACTTTTGTGGCAACTAGATATTTGGATGGACATTTAGTAAAATCGGTGATAAAGGACTTGGCTTCATTCTGAAAACTGGATCCTGAATTACCAAGGAGAGCAGCAAAAGAACACTTCCAGATTCCAAGAGCAAACTACAATGAAGTCCAAAAGTCATTTTGAGGAGTACTCTATGGTACAGATTAGGATTTTAGATTCTTAAAAAATATGTTTTACATCATTTGACAGAGAATAGTCAACCTTAAAAACTTTAGCCCACAAATTTCTTTCAAAATTAACACTTGTAAAGCATAGGAGTTGAAGAGGAGAGTGGTACTTTGTCTGCACAATCTGCACCATGAATTTGGGGAACAGGCTCTTCCCTCCTCTCCTTAAATGCATTTGAGACTAGACCTCAAGTTTATGAATGTAATAAGCTCTGGGTTCCTAACAGGAAAGACAGAATGCAACAGGAAAATATCACCACTTCTTACTTTGCTGTTTGAAAACTAGTCCCATTTATCGTCTGTATTTTCATTTTTTCATTTTTTTGCAAGGCATTTGAATACATTCTGCTTTTTCAGCGTCTATGTGTCAGTAGCAGAAATGGAAGTTGGAACCAGCCAGCTCTGACAGTTGTCTACCCCTAAACATTCTCAGAAATTTCTGCTCCTCGCTGGATAGTGGATGTTCTGTCGTTTTGCAGCACTCAATTCGGCTCTAATAACAACTCTATTATGGCCCTGTGGCCTTTTTCATAACATTGATTTTCAGGTCTGCCATGTGTTGAGCATCCATAACAGCCGGGCTGACTGTCACTCTGTGGCTCCAAAGGCGTCGGCAATGAGAGCGACGTAGGCTCCTGCGACATGTAGCGGAATTGGCCAGGTTTCCTGTGACAAGCTCAGATGATGCTCCATTGTTCAGAGCGGGCATGAAAGAGACAGCAAGGCTTGAAACAGGCCCTGTCTCTAACCACGTGGAAAGGACAACTTATGGTGATTTTGTTGTTGTCATTGTTAAATTTCAACTTTTGTGATCTCAAAGCTCTGCCATTTAGGTAGGCAGCTTGCTTTACTGCGAATTTTCTTGGGACCAACACTGGTAAAGGAAATCACTGCTCACATGAAGCTGGATCCAATTTATGGCAGAAACAAACATTCGAATAGCTCCTTCCTGTGAATCAACTCATTGCCCTGGACTCTTGGTCTAGTATTTCTTTATGGAGATTTAAGGATCACCTGCCTAGGGATACATCTATATTATCAGCAATCAACAGTTAATAGATATTGTCTCTCTCTCTTTTTTTTACCTGAAAACATCTTTTGACAATTGTGCTTGTCAAGAATTTTTTTCACGTTAAAACGATATGTGAAAAGTCCTTGAACATATGCCTTGGGAAAAAGCAATTTATCACTTTACTGAACTGCCTGTTTTCAATACTAAAATAGCTAATGAAGATAGCAGCCATTTTAAGCATATTATAGATTGAGACTATTGATAGGCAATACCAACGTGCTGATCAGTGAGGTGCAGGAAGCAAAACTACATGATTTAAACAAATATTTTGAGTTGCCTATGTGCCAGTTTCACCTAGATATTTTAATAGGTCACTCAAATCGGTCATATCCAAGACAGAATTCTTGATTTCTCTATCGCTCCAAACTCACTCAACCTTAGGCTTCCAGTTTTTCCAAGTTTTGCCAAGATGCTTAGACTGCAAAGTTGGGATTCACCCTGGATTTTCTTTTTGCCAAATGCTTTATTACGGAGACAGCCAAGCGTATAGGAACATCAGCTCTACCTTTGCATAGTCTCCAAATCTAAGCAGGGCTCAATTCCGTCATTCCTCTCTGCACCAAACGACCGACATGTCATAGCTGGTTTGGAAGATCTCCTAACTGATCTTTCTGTTCTCCACGTGCTCTCTCTTGGTCCACTTTCCACACGGCAGTTGTGGTGGTAATTGTTTTATACTGTGTGTCAGATTATACTGACTCTTACTCAGCAATTTTCTGTGCTTTTTTTTTTTAAATCTTGCTTATATCTACGAGATCGTACAAAACTTCCCTCTGCTCACTTCCCTAAAGTCATTACCTATCACCCCTGTATTCATTTGCTCTACCCGTTCTTGTTTTCCTGTTTCTCAAATACTAAGAATACTTTCACCCCACTAACTTTGTGCTTGCTCTTCCATTTTTATGATTTTATCTTTAATTGACATGTATGTATATTTATTTACAGAGTACAGTGTTGTGATTCAACATGCATATATGATGTATAATAATCAAGTGAGGACAATTAGCATTTCTATCTCCTCAAATATTTTTCTTTCTCTATGCTGATAACTTTCAAACCCTTCTGTAGTTATGTTAAAATGTATAATTAATTGATGCAGACCATGATTCCCTTTATTGTGCCATATAAAATTAGAACTACCCTGACACATACACAAATCAACTGTTTTGGTGCAGATTGCACTGTCCTTTCTCTCTTTCTCTCTCTGGCTCATTCTATCATTTTATTCAGATTTCTGTTGACAAGACACTTCCCCAGGGAAGCACCCCTCCCACTCCCACTCCCATTCCAAATCGTCTTCCATTTCCCCTGCTTCAATTCCCTCAGAGCACTTGTATCAATCAGAAATTTCCAGAGATACAGAGCCAATAGGATGCATCAGTAAATAACTACGTAGACTGATTTTAAAGAATTGTCTTATATAATCAAGGGGTTGGCAAGTTTTTAATTTGTAGGAAAGGCCACTGGCTGGAAACTCAGGCAGAATCTCTGTGGTATAGTACTGGAGCAGGATACCTTTTTCTCTGAAGAAATTTCAGCTTTTGTTTTTAGTGCCTTCACCTGGTTGAATAAAGTCCACCAATATTATTGAGGGCAGTTTTTATCTCAAAGCAAATGATTGTGGATGTCAATCACACCTACAAATTATGTTCATATCAGCAAACCCAAATACCTGGGCATCACTGCCTGGCCAAGGTATTATAAAAAAAATTTTTGACTATCATAGTCCTTATAGGGATTGATTTGCTTGTTATAATAATTCTCCTTACTAGAATGCAAGGTCAAGAACAAGACTATTTGACTCAAACCTATATTCCAATCCCTGTACACATAACCTCTAGATAAAGTAGATAAGTAAATAGGGCCTTTGTTTTACACAAAACAATCTCCAAAACAAGTCACAGGTAGCATTTTGATAGTATAACCATTCAGTGTATTTATAAAAAGTAGCCCCACTTATATATGTGTATGTACTTGCTCAAATGTAGTCTCAAGTCTGGGTCAAAAGAAACTGATAACCCATAAGAGACAGTCAATTTCAACCACCCAATGTGGTTAACTTGTGCATAAAAGAAGAAAACTGGAGTTGAAAATTACTTTTGTGTTTCACATATTAGTAAACAAATCCTGTAGAAAAGTATCATTCAGTGAAAAATGCAGCACATAAGATATCTGCTCATCAACTTAAGTTAAAACTGTAAGTTTTGGGAGCAAAAGTTGTAAGTTTAATTAAGAAGTTCTAAAAACTTGTATTTATCTTCACAAAAGGATTTTTCCTTATTTCATTTGATATAGAGTGGCAACATAGAGGAAAGGAAAACATCAAGGAACTTGGGAATTTGAAGGCCAAGCACCTGGTAAATGTAGGACATGATTTACTCTGGGGATGGAGTCAGGTGGTCTGAAACAACACATTTTTCCAATTGTAATATGACTTTGCCAAAGCAAGGCTGAGAAACCCAGGCTTCTCAGACAGCAAAAGGATATAAGTTTATTTAATCTTGATAGTTATTATACGAATTTGCAAAAATGAGTCCTACCTCACTTTTATGCTTTGAGATGTAAGATTGTGAATAACATATTGGACTTGGTAAATCATATAGGTATCTTTTAATGTGTGCCATGTGAGTGAGATTTATGGCTTTCAGCTTCCAACACACTATTTAACTTTGTGCTCCTAAATCTTTAACTGTTGCAGTGATCTTTTCCCATGTTGATAAGCCTGTTGGAGCCTTATGGCAGTGTTGAGGTAAACAGGATGAAAGCATCATACCTGTTTCACCAGAGTGGAATAAATTCTGAATAAATTACTTGTAGAGGCTACACAACAAGGAAGGATTCAAACTCAGGTTCAGGAGCCTTTCAAACCCCCCCCCCCCCGTGACTATTATGATTGTCAACCTGACTGGATTAAGACTCTGGAGAGGAAATGAGGTTGTAGGGGCACTGTACTCATCAGTGAATTAATGCACTGATGCTTAGAGCCTAATGTTCAGTTAAGAGGTGTGGCTCCATTGCATGGGGTGGGTAACTGAGGGTATCCCTTTGGAAGGTTTATCTCTGCCTAGTTCCCTTCCCCTGTGCACTGCTTCTTGGCTTCCAAAAGTGAACAATTTTGCTCCCACAGACCCTTTCACCATGATGATTCTATTTTAGAGCCAGTGTTGTAGTCAGGGGTTATACACAGAGAACAATTAGGATCAAGACATGGAGTTTATAATATTATTTTTATAATGATTACCGGGAGTTAACACAGGAAAATGCAAGAAATCTATCCACAACACTAAAGACATAGAATATTTAGTCAAGAGCCTAAATCCCACAGCAATGTCCCACATGAGTCCAGATAAAAACCCAGAGCTCAGGACAAAGCCTCCCACGAGTCCAACTGGAGGTTCAGAGCCCACAAGGACTCATGCCAGTCTGTTTTATGGATCCGTGCCAGGAAGACTCAAGGGTCAGCGGTGGAGGCCAGAAAGTCTATGCCAGCAGGATGAAGGAGCTGTGCTAATGGGTTGAGGGTTCTACACTGGAGCCGAGAAGTCACACTCACAACAAAGACCAGGGCTATCCTGAGGACAACTGTCCTCAGTGACACAGAGGCCCGAGCTCCTCCTCTGACAAGCAGTCAGGTACATGCCAGGAAGCAGTGTGACGAGTTCATCCTGGAGACCAAGCAGCATACGTCTTCCCCTCCGGAGCCAGGAAGCAATGCTCTATGTGACGACCAGAGCTCCTGTTGAGAACCAACAGCTCAAACAGCAACTCGTAGAAGAACCCACAATGCCTCCATATAACAACGCATTAACACCTCAACCCTCAACACCTCCCTTCTTCTCCACCTATTTATCCTGGCAACTTTCCTCAGGTGGAACATCTTCGCTCAATGCCATGCTGATGTAATCCAGCTGGCATTAAGTTGACCACCAGTTCTTAAACCATAACAGCCAGCACATTATGGACTGAAACCTCTGAAATCATAAGCCTGATATATATTTCCACCTTTAAATTTGGGTCACAGCAACAGGAGACTAATTCAACTGCTTTGTATCTTTTCTAGTGAAGGCTAAGATGGCCAAGCTACTGTATAAAATTTTTGACTGTTCAAAACTAGATGAATTGGTCATTCTGTTAACACAGATAAATATTTTCCCATAACAAATCCTAGAGTTTTTGTGAAACAACAGAATGTTTCTCTGCTTAAATCTTAGATTTAAATCCTACTTAAATTCCAGTAGGATGTGTTCTTTACTTCTTGTATCACAGACTTATCTGCATTAACTATTACCATGTTTAATGTGATTGCCTTTTATTTCATACAAAATCACACAGAAATTTTTTCATAAAAGAACGAGTTTCTCTATAATCAACTCATTTCTTTCTTGTCTTCTTTTTAAAAAGTCTATCAGAGCCTTTTGCTTGTTTCTTTTCCCCCGTTACTTCCTTTGATTTTGAACAATTAACCTTGACACATTACTTTTATGTAAACTACGTTGGGAACTAAATATTACCCAGTATTCAGAATAGTTTTGCCAACTCTTTGAGTTTAACTTTCTTTTCTCCTAAGTTGTTTTACTTGTTATGGAAATATACTTTATAAAAACAAGTATGAGGCTATAAATTTGGTCATGATATTAAGTATGAATTTTGACAAATTATACCATCTCTTAATTTTAGAAAACTTCCAGCAGTTAAGAATATAATGCACTGGTAAAAGTAGAAGAAAGTGGAGGCCAACACCTTAAAGCAATCTTCTTGACAGTGCTTTAATGATAATGATATTCACGATTTCTGAAACTTGCAAACACTTTGCTCTTCCTATTCCATATTCCAAAGTAGGAATTTATGGAAATATTCAAATATTTCTGCAAAAGCTTAGTTACATGACAATTTAATGAACATTGTTCAGAAGACTAAAAATGTAGAAATATACTAAACTGCTAATATTAGAAGATTTAATAAATACATCATGGTATGTCCTTTATATTGGTTTTTATATCTGTTTAAGGAAGAGCTTAAAGGATGGGGGATGTAGCTCAGTGGCACAAAACTTGCCTTGCAAATGCGAAGTCATGAGTTCAATCTCCAGTACAAAAAAAAAAAAAAAGACTGAAAGAAAAGAAAAATATGTGTTACCATAGGAAGTTGTTCAAGATATATTTTAAAATTAAAATAAAACTAAAACAATATTTAGAAGAGTAGCCCACCTATTTTAAGAGCCTGAATAGAAAAAAAATGAAATTATACACAAAAATTGTGATACAGTATGTCCCCAGGATGGATGGAATCCATATTTATTTTTTAAATTTTCTTATTTGTAGTTTTCACACTTCTTATCTTATTTTTGTAAAGAGAAAAAGTATGAGTTATTTAAAATCCCATTCATTTGATTTCGTAGGTCCTAACTGGTTATGAAGCAATGTATGTCACACAGATATACAGTCTTGATTTAGAACTTTCTGTAACAAAGGAAGCAGATAACATTGCAAAGACTCCAGAGAAAGAAGGGAGTTGCACCAAGGCTAGAACCTTGGATGACATATTGAAAGAGACAAGACAGAAGTTTAACTCCTTAAAAAGATGAAAAGATCCAGATGATGGAGTATCACAAACACCAAGAGAGCTTTGAACAGTCAAAAGTTTTATACAGTAGCTTGGTCATCTTAGCCTTCACTAGAAAAGATAAAAGCAGTTGAATTAGTCTCCTGTTGCTGTGACCCAAATTTAAAGGTGGAAATATTTATCGGGCTTATGATTTCAGAGGTTTCAGTCCATGGTGTGCTGGCTGTCATCACTTTGTTTACTGTTTTCTTTGGTATCCTTTAAATAGCTTTTGTTAGAAGAGAAACAGAATTCATATAAGTCTTGAGATAACTCAAATGATGAGATATGGATCAATAAATTTGGCTGTTTGAGTAAAAACTGTGTGTTAAAGATGGTGCTAATTTAGGATGGTTATAGGGTCAAAGGAAGACTTCTAAATTTAGTGAAGAGCTAAGCATGTGTGCTGGCAAGAAGAGTTTGGCCTAGTGGAAGGAGAGTGGAAGATAAATAACAGTTGAAGTTACGAGATCTAATCATAGGATATGCTTGAATGATTCTTGGTAGAAAAGAGAACTATTTCTTCCTCTGACACAAGGGCAAAAGGAAGCTGAGAGCAGAAAGGCTTTGAGTGAGGAGGAGAGAAACAAAGAAGTCCCATCCTGTGCTTCTCAGACTTTTGAGCAACCCAACAGTCAAGTTGTGTCTCAAATAAGGAGCCAGGGATGGGGTAGGAGTGTCAGACAAAAGTTTGGAACAATTCTTATGGGAAATTTGACTGTCAGTTAGAAAGCAATATAAATACATTACTGTACGTGAAAAGCCCACCTGAAATCTAACAGCATGACCATATGGTGGCCCACTGTTGAAACCTTGGCTGCTTAGGATTTGATAGGCCATGTTATCTCCAAGAATGAGGTCTTGAATATCAAGGGAGCAAAGTGATCTTGGCTGGTCGAGAAAGAAGGAAGGCCCACAGCATGGCGAAGGAATGGAAAGGAAGTGGTACTCGGTGGACGTCACGTGGCATGACCAGGGGAAAGTATCAGTGTGCAGAACAGATCTGAAAGATAATTCTTGAGCTTCGCAGCTGACGTGAGGTGAGATAGAGATGTGAGGATTTGGAACTGAAGCCATCAAGATTGCCCAATAAGACACGGCGACATCAGAAGACTGTGGACCACGGCCCCCTCAGCTGGGTGGGTGGATGGAGGGCAGGTCCCTGAGCCAGGGTCCTTGAAGCACCTGCAGCTCAGCGCTCAGCACACATGCTCCCTTCTCTGCCCACGCAGACTGTCTGTCAGGGCTTCCTTCCAGCAGTTTTGACAGACTGGTATTTTTCAATCTGGAACTCCTATTCATCTCAAAAGACCCTGCTTTTCTGGGTCTCCCCACAGGAGAGAATGTGCCTACCTGCATTTTCCCTGAAGTGCTTGTTTGTTCACTACTCAGATCCCCAAATATCATCAAACCTCCCTGTTGTGCCAGCCTGCGCCTCTGTGTAGAGGCGTGTGATGCTGCTATCGGTTCCACAGTCTTTGTGTGCATCAAAACAAACAAACAGAGACCCAAACACACCCCAGCAGGCTTATTGTCAGAGAATTAGCTCCCATGCTGGCGCAGCCAGACAAATTCAGATAAGAATAGCTTAAAATAAATCCTGGCAGGCAAACTGGTCACAGGCCAGAACTATGGGATAACTTCTGGCTACAACCATATTCTGTACACATGTTCTGTTATCCTAAAAGATTTTATTTCATGTTTTAAAATGGAGCCAGAGATAAAAAGGGCAGCAAATTAAAACTGCCTTCTCACTGAAATCTGAGGTAATCGAGGAGGTATTTGGTTGAGAAGTCAGACAGCTTGGTTGAACATTCAAGAGCACCTGTTTGTGATAATTTTTTGCCTCCAGGTAAATGGAAATTTGATCTTTTACTGCTGGAGGCTTCTCCTTCCTACAAACATTAACCACATGCATCATTTGGAAGGCATTCGCTCCCGGGTCAATCCTGTGCTTCCTGCCTCGGCTCTGTGAATTTTGGGCCCTCCACTGTAACCTTGAAAGCTACCTAGGAGCAGTCCTTGACAGTTGGTGCCAGTTTAATATACTAAAATCTTTTAGGACCCAGTAGTTACAGAAAGAAAATCATTTTCAGCTTGTAGCTGACTGGAATGGATTGAAAGCCAGTGCTTAGGTTATCCTTAAATACCTCATTCTTCAGGGAAATCTGAGCCTAACGTTGTAACATTACATTTGCCAGTTTCAAATTATTACAAGACTTATTTGGACATTCATATATCTGACCAGGTGGATAGATGGTGACTTAGAAAGCATGCACAAGTCTAGCTCGTAGAAGTTCTATTTTCTTTTTGAGTGAATTTGTAAAACCTGGGATTCACTTTGTTTAAAAAGTGAAGGGGAGTTGTGATGACAACCACCTTTGGTCCATTTCATGAACCAGTAAGTGAAACAGAACTTTTCCAAATCTGTATTTCTAGAGCAAAAACTTGCTTTCACTTAGCACTACCAATCACCAATCTAGGAGACCTCATTCCATCCCAAAGTGAGTTATAAGGCTCACAGGAGTGTGGCATAACTTATAGGGGCAGTGCTTCGTGGTACAAACAGAGCTGCTTTTAAACTCAACTACTGAGGAATCCTCAGTAAGTAACTTAACCTCTGATGTTTTCATTTTGGCTTTTTATAAAATAATAACATTTTTCTAGATGTCAGGGTTACCCTAAGGGTTCAGTGATGTGATATATATAAAATAATTAGTGTAATTTATGCTTTGTTGCAGGAAGAGGAGTAGTAATGATGATCTCTGGCTGTGTATAAAGCATAATGCTGAATTCCTTAGAAAGAGTCACTCGTTTCATTCTCGCCATTGGAAGTGATCAAGATGATGCCCCACACATGTCGAGCTGTATTTGAGCAGCTTAGTTAGTTAGTTAGTTAGTTAGTTAGTTAGTATACCTAGCTGTTCTCAGCTGCACAATAGAGCTAATCCAATCACCTGCCTTCAATACAGATATCCACATGTGCAGTATTAGGCCTGTTCCCAGAACATATAACCACTTGATAAGCATTAACTGTTATTACTTGAAAAAATGAAGCCTTTCTGAAAAGAATTGGGGATCATTCTATGAGATGTATTTAGATTAAAGTCAATTTTACATTCTAATTTACAGAGATAACTGTGGAAGGGCACCCAGGTGGTGAAGGACCTTGTTTCCTGGGTACTGCCCATTACCAGAAAACAGGATAGGAAATAACTAACTTTGATCTCAACTTTTTTACTTTTTGATTCAGTAAAGACCACACCCTACTGTGAGTAACAGGCTGTGAGTGAATTGAGAACTATGGACTTAACTGCTCTGGGTCACTAATTAGTGCTAAAGGAATGGCTACTGTTTCAAATCCATTTTTAGTTTTAATCTGGCCAGCGCAAACTCCCTCTAAGTACCTCATTAATTTGAACATTTGAGAAAAAGATTCTTCAGCCTCTCCCCTCCAAACCCAACTGGTGGCTTCTTACTTCTACTCAGAGATAGAGAGAGCTAACTGCATGGCACGGCGTGAGCACCACGAAGGGACAACTGCTGACAGCCTAGGGAGGTATCTCTTGCCCTTGTGAAGAGTCTGCCTGACATGGAGGTGCCACTTTATACCCAATATATTCTCCAGAATGTTCTTTATTACTTACAGGATAAGCCCCATGCACTGCATGCCCTGTCCCTCCATTATGGGAGCCTGAGAAACTGTGTTAGTTTACTAGTGCCACAAGGAGAGGGGCTGAACGATAGAATTCTTTTGTCTTTGTTCTGAACTAGAAGTCCAAAGTCAAGGTGTAGGAAGGGATGGCTCCTTCTGTTTCACGCCTCTGTTTTTGGTGATTTGCCAATGATCTCTGGTGCTACTTGGCTTTTGCCATATACTCTTCATCTTGACGTGGTGATCTCCCCATGAGGGTCTGTGTCCCAACATTTTCTTTCTGCAAGGACTCCCTTTTTAGTGGATAAAGGCCAAGTTAAACTTCAGTATGACTTCATATTAACAAATAATATCTTCAGTAACCCTATTTTCAAATAAAATACATACTGGAAGTTAGGACTTCACTATGCGAATGTTAGGAAGGACAAAATTCAGCTTACACCAGATGATGAATGAAACTCTATATCCACCAAGCAGACAGATCTGGCCTATTCAAACGCAGCCGTAGCAGTGCTTCCCAAACTGCAGTGTGCACATGACTTACCTGAGGATTTAGCTACTGTGTAGATTTTTCTTCAGTTGGTCTAGAAAAGAATAAGATTCTGTAATTCTGGCCATCTCCTAAAGATGCTGCTGTGGCTACTGGAGGAACAAGGTCCCAAAAGAATTCATGGATAGTTTATTTGATTTTCTGTTTCTCATATCTTCTGTGCTTCTACTCAAGGGTTTTCAGGTTTCCACCTCTATACTTGGAACCATATTTCAGAATAAGCCACAGTTCATGGGATAAAAATGCTCAGACTAACACAATTCAGGGCTTCTACAAGTTCCCATGCCTGAGTGCTGGGGTTGGGCTACGTGGTGTCTGGCGCAGAAGGTCTTTCCCTGGCTATGTCTATTGTACTAGGCCCATCCATGTTATTTTTCAGCCTTCCAGAGCTGTAGTCTCAGCATGGCCATGGTCGCCTCTGTGTGGTTTAATTCTCCTGGGATCTCACTCATTGAGACTATTTGAGAATGAAATATGTGTTCCTTAAAGCACTTCAATAAATTAATACCTAGAGTGCAGGAAAAATATTTGTAACCTATGTTACAAACCAAGTATAACATGCAGAACATACAAAGAACCTCTCCAGATCAAACTACTCAATATATAAAAATGGTCAAAGGTTATAAAGAGAAAATTCTCCTAAGAGGAAATCTCAAGGGCTAATAAATATGTGAAAATATTTTTGTTCCCATTCATAATTAGGAAAATTTAAATTAAAACATTAAAACAAGGCCGTTTCTCTTTTTAGAGGAGTGAACACTGAACATGTTAATTGATAGTAAAAGTGAGAAGAAGTGGTACGGTGGGTCATGGACAGAAATATAAATCAGAGGCCAGTTTGGCATTACTGCTCCATCAAGTATGCATATCTGTGGGGTTCTACTTCTTGATATCTACCGTATGGAAACACATAGTTACTTAAGGAAGCATGTCTAAGGACATAATGGAAAGTTTCTTTATTAATAATGGCAAAAATTCTTGACAATCTAAATATGGATCAGTAGGGAAATAAACTATGATGTAGACATACTACACTGTTATAAAAATGAACATTTCTTGGCTACTCGCAATGTAACAGACTCTTAAGAGTTTTTCACATATTAGCTCTTTAATATGCACAAGAACTCGCTGATGTAGATACCATTTGTTGTTGTTGTTGTTGTTGTTGTTTTGTTTGTTTGTTTTTGTTGTTTTCTTTTTTATTGGTACCAGGGATCAAACTCACGACTGCCTGCTTGCAAGGCAGGCGCTTATGCCACTGAGCTAAATCGCCAGCCCCGTAGGTACCATTTGTATATCTATTTTAGAAATATAGACAGTGAGGTACAGAAGTTTGCTTTACTTGCTTAATGTCACATAGCTGGACAGAGACAATATATGAATTCATATCATCTAGCTTCACAGGATACATACACTCTTAATCATTTCAAGGTAGGACGCCTAGACCACCAGGATGGGGTGGTTCCTATGTCCTGGTCTGCAAAGATCTCTAAAAATTAATAAATGAAAAGTGCAGGTCACAGAATGAGTCATACAGGTCAACACCATTTATATGAGAGAAACTTCAAGCACAATATTTTGAGGAGGGACTTATATGTACACGTGAATGCAGTCACATCATCCATTTCCCCTGCGCTGTCCAGAAGACAGGGACAGGAGTGACTCTGGAGACTGTAGGTGTGGAAGAAATTTTTATGTTTATTTGTAGTGTTTCTTTTTAAAAGATTATATGCTAATACATTATTTTTGATGAACATTAATTATAAAACATGAACTTATGATGTCAGTTCTTTGTTCTTTTTTCACTTGGCTCTGCTCTTCAAAGAGAAGACCAGCTGCCCGGCAGACGCATCTACCGCATTCCCTTTGGCCTGTGTGGGCATCCCTTCCCTTCCTGCTCCACCTGGTGCATGCATGGAGCCGTGCCCCAAGCATCTTACCTTTCCTTTCTCACCCCATCATTTGTTTCTCTTTTGTCACAGTGTCATTTATTATCCCTGTGGTGGCTGTTTATGAATGTTACTGTTTTAATCGGGAAGTACATGCAAACTTTAGTTTGAGGGGGGAGACTGGGAATCTGACAGCCACAGCATGGTTTCAAGTGGCTGATGGCTGGGAAAAGGGAGAATTTCAGGAGATTCCTGCATTCTTGAAATCTTTTCCTGGGTCTAGCAAATCCTTACTTCCCCTGAAAAGTCAAAATGAGTTTTGCGTGTGAAGTTTATGCTACTTCATTGTCTTGTCCTCCCATTTCGACCCTTACCTGTGCCCAAGCCATTCCTGTAACCAAATGAACAGAGACTTGTAGGAAGAAATGGAATTTAAGACGATTTTTATTTACTGAGTGTGCAGATGTACTAAGTAATGCCTAGAGCAGATAGACAGCAGATTTAAATAGTCATTTTTCATTTTTAGGCTCAAGCCAGATGGCCAGTTCTAGCTATTGCATCTAGCTATTGCATCTAGCACATTCTGATTGGCTGACCTGAAAAAGGACATGTTTGCAGCATATCCCAGCCCTGTCCTCTCCTCCACACTCACATCAAAGTCATACAACAAACCATCCCCCCGCAAAGGCATAGTCACTCTACAAGGCTTAAATTTCATGGATTCTTTTCTGTTTGACCTCCAGAAAACATTGAGGATAAAAATGATATCAGATCCTTTGTAATTCCAAAAAACAGAGCACTATTTTTGTGCCTTGTATAGGTGTTATAAGGCAGGACTGTATACCTAAAGACAAGAGTGAAAACAATAAAACTTCTAGAAGAAAATGTAAAAGTAAATGTTGTCTTCAGTTGGGCAAAAAGTTCTTGGCTACTACAATGAGATGATCATTAAAGCAGAAAACTGATAAACTGTACTTTTATCAAACTTGTTAACTTTTATGTTTCAAGAGACACCACTAAGATAATGAAAAGATCAACCACACACTAGGATAAAATATTTGCAAATCATATATTTAATAAAGAGTTTTATGCAAAATATATGAAGAAGTATATCTTATAAGACAAATGACCCAATTATATAATGAGCAAACAATCTGATAGACATTTCATCAAAAAGAAACACAATAACTAATAAGCACATAAAATGCTCAATATTATGAATCATTAGAGAACAAAAGTTAAAACCATAATGAAATGACACTACGCACTTAGAGAGTGGCCCTAAGAAAAAAAGATCAACATCGTCAAATGTGGGAAAGATATATGTAGAGAAATCAGAGTCTTCATGCACTGCTGGTCAAAATGCAATAATTTATGGCTACTATGGAAGCAGTATAGCAGTCCCTTAAAATTAAACTTTCCATACAACATACCAGTTCTACTCCTACAAATCCAGACAAGAGAAAATGCATTTCCACATAAAGACAAACACACAAGCAGTCCTACTACTATTATTTATAATGACTAAAACCTAACAACCTAATATGAACCCCAACCTGCTATAGCTATACAGTGGATGTTATCAAACAATAAGAGGAAATGAAGTAATGATCATTGCATGTAAGACAGAAGGCATCAAAAGACCTGCTAAGTGAAAGAAAGTAGGTGTGAAAGGCATGTGTTATCTGATTTTATTTATATGAAATGCTTAAAGAGGCAAAACAATAATGACAGAAGGTAGATCAGTGGTTGTCTATATCTAAGAGCAGGAGTGGAAATTAATTGGAAATGGACATGAGAAAACTTTTTGGGGTGATGAAAACATTGCAGCCTTCTATACATTTACTAAAAATGAGCAAATTGTATACTTATAACTGATGAATTTTATGCTGTGCAACAAAACATTTCAATAATGCAAAAGAAAACTAATAGTATATTTTTACATGTCTGTCCTGGTCTATCACTCCAGTAGTAGCTAAATTATTCGCTACATTAACTAAGACCTTTTGTTTTGGGGGAAGTTAATTATTCACTCCAGGGAATGACCAATATTGTTTCATTTTAAAGACATAGTACTAAAATAATAAAGGGCAGAGCAGATAACAAAGATGCCATTCTATCATACAGTAGTTACAATTCCAAGAAAATTTAAGAAAAAATAACTGCCAACCTATTAGTTAAAGAAGTCTTGATAAGTGCTGCTAACATCTTATAGATAAATATTCCCTCTTCTTCACTCACCGCTGAACATCTTCAGAGTAATTTAGCCATTTTATCAATGTGTCATTGAGGAAAGTGCCCAGCAAGCTGACTGGAGAAGTCAACATGGACTCAGAAGTGGACCAGCAGTCATACATTCAAGCCACACCTCTAGCTATTTAATGAATATGTGACAATGTTTGGGAACTTTTAAATTACTTCATACATATTGAGTGATGTGTTAGTCAACTTCCTATTATTGTAGTAAATGCCCAAGATAATCAACTTTTAAAGAGAAAAGGTTTATTTTGGTTCATCATTCCAGTTCATGATCCATTGGCCTGTGGCAGGACAGCACATCATGGTAGAAATCTGTGTGGAGCAAATCTGCCCACCTCATGGCCATGAAGCAGAAAAACAAAGGAGGAAGGGTAGAGGACCCACTGTCCTTTTCAATGGCACACCCCTCAGTGACTTGAAGACCTGCTAGGCCCTACATTCTAAGGGCTCTAAGACCTCCAGGACTGTCATGCAGAGGTCCAAACGTTTACCACATGGACCCTCGCAACACTTAAGATTCAAACCATGCCAAGAGGCATTATTAGAACCCAATCACTGCTGTGTTCAGAACAATAAAAATGGGTAACTAAGTTTAAAGTCAGAGTTGGTGTAAATTTTGCCAAAAAGAATCCATGTTTTCTGCAGTTTAAATCAAGCTGGTTATCATCTTCTTTAAACTTTTAATTTACCCATTTACTTAACTATCTCTTGAATCCCTTGAAGGTTAAATTCATCCTCAATGCTGGTTCTTTGCTTTTCCATATTTTCCCTAGGTACTGGCCTTTGCTTCATTTCAGTGATGATCACTCCAATGAGTGATAGCTGCACCTAAGCTTAGATAGAAAGGCTTTGTCTTAGTCCTCAGTTCATTATTCTTCACATTATATCCTGGATCTATCACTTTTCCATCTAAAATATGCAGCAACTCACCATGACCTCTTGGTTTACTATTATCCATTGAGGTATCAGCTGCATTCTGGTATTATCTGTTCTCCTATAACAGGTTCCCAGCATCTCGCTCCCCAGCCAGGATTCACTTCTCCACTCAAATCATCCTCTTTATGGCCCCCTCAGCTTTACTTCTAGTTTAGCTTCCATCAAACCCTTGTTTTATTTCTAAATCTTTAGAAATCTTAAAGATTATCTCAAGACTCCGTTTATAAATAACAATGTAGGAGAAGAGGTAGTCTCTGTACTCCTAAATATGTCTACTTTCTTAGACACCCAGTACCCTTTGATTCTGAGTTTCTACTAACCTCAAAAGTATCTGCTTTATCAATCTAAGCACACTTGTGTTTCCTTTCTTCAGACCTCAGATACTTTTAGGAGCTCATACATTAATTTATATTATGAAGAAATGCATTCACACATCTGAACCCTGTCATGAATAAATATCCCACTTTAAAAGGGGACCACTAGTGGCCTGCAGAGGTAGCCCAGTGAACACTAACAATAGAGTGTCAGGTGGGCAGGAAGGGATACAGGGAGGAGGTGAGGAGCATATAAAGGAGCACTGTCCCAAGTGCTTGACCTCACGCTTTGTAAGCTCCTATTCACCATCTGTTGAAACAGTTCCTTGCTCCACTTTGATACTTGTCTTGATTCTTTCTGGTAGTGTTCCTGGAAACACTCAAGTTTAGGAGTCACAAATATCTGAAACTTGTGAATACAAATCTGGCTCTGCTAATGACTATGTGCCCCTAGGTAAGTCGCTCAAACTTTCTGGCTTCATTTTTGTATACATTCAGGATTACAATATTTAGCTTAGGGTCAGATGAAAAAAGATATGCAAAGTCCCAGCACAAGCAACCAACACATAATAAAAGATGCAAACACAGGTAGTTTATTATCTTTTGAAGCCATACTCTTGAGTTATTCCATGAATACATGCTGCATTGCTTCAGAATTTTCTCAAGGACAATAACTTACCCAATCATTCTTTATGATAGTGACTTTCTTTTTTGTTTATGTTTGTTTATTTCGATGTCATTCCATAAGGAATTTGATATCGTCTTTGTCTCTAAATGAGGCATTTAAAAAAAGTCAACCTCAAATTTATTTTTAGTCCTTAAGTAATATAAACCTATATACAAAGTCAAAGCTCAAGAGGTCTTTTACCCAAGGTATACTATTGCCTGGCTTTATTATAATCCAAGAGATCTCCAGTAACACAATAAATCAACATATAGACTTTTATGAGGTCAGAGTGCTTCTAAATGCATTCTTGCTGCAATACAAAACCTCTTTTGTGGCTAAGTAGTTAATCTTTTCAAATACCTGAGTAGTTTAGCACTACTCTTTTTCTGTGACATTTTTTCCAAGTAAGTTTCATGCTGTAACCAATATATAACCTGAGACTTTTAAGGCTAAAAAAAAAAATTCATATTGACTAATCAAAAACGTATAATATGTTGATTTGGTAGTTAAGAGTATAATTTTAGTCTTGGTTTGAATCTCAGCTTTTACTCTCTTGAAACGTTTAACTTCTCTCAGACTTAATTTCCTCATCAGGAAATTGTATGATACTTATACATTCAAATAAATTCAAATAATTAATATAAAGTGCTTAGCACAATGTTTGGCACATATGAGTCCCAGTTGTTATTCTATTCATAAAGTTATAATTTCAGTAGTTAAGCACTCTCTACATACTTTAATTACATCTTCCTCAGAGACATGTGGCTTTCTAGACTCCGGAAGCCCAGAAGAGAACACAGGTCATATGAAGCCAACATTGTCCTGATTCCTTGCCCACTCAAATGCTCCAAAGAGACTTGTATTTTTTGAAACAAGGTCTTGCTATGCTCCAGGCTGGCTTTGAACCCTCTATGAAGCCCAGGCTAGCTTCCTAATCCATCTGAGTGCTGAAATTACAGGCACATGTGTAACCATATTTGGATATTTTTTCTTACCATTTTTTCTAAATTATTGTAAATGCATATAAAACTTGCCACCTTAACCATTTTGAATGTACACTTCGATGGTGTTAAACACCATCACATTTATGTGCATGCAATCTTTAGAACTCTTTGTCTTACAAAATTGACAGTCTACATCTGCTAAAGAAGAACTTCTATCCCCTTAGAAGCCCCTGACAAACATCATTCTACTCCTGTCTGTATGAATATAGCACTCTGGTTATGTTGGATTACTCCAGTAGTAATCCATATAGTACTGCCTATGCTGTAGCATGTGTCAGCATTTTTTCTTTTTAAGCTTGAGTACTCTTCTGTTATATGTATGTACATACCACAATTTGTTTATCCATTCATCTTTAGATGTACACCTAAGGTTGCTTCCGCTTTATGACTGTTGTAAATAGTGGCACTGTGGACAAGAAGGCACAAATATCTCTTCAAGACCCTGCTTTCAATTCTGTTGAGCATGTCCCCACAAGTGGAATCGCTGCATTGTATGGTATTCCCATTTTTAAGTTTTAAGGAGCTGCTATCCTGTTTTCCCTAGGATGAGCCACCCTTGTAAGATTCTTTGCCAGTTTCCAAGGATCTTCAGAGCCGGGTGACAGAGCTTCCCAGCTGCCTCATCTCCTTGCTCTGCTCACAAGGAGAAAGTACCTGCTCAACAGCTAATAAAGACCAAGATTTTTCCTATCCTTAACTGACCTTGACGTCTGCCATGGTTTGTATTCTGTGGGCTAGAATTGTCTATGCTTAGATGCTATCCCTTGTCACAGCCAGAGCTCTAACAGTCATGGTTTATTGAAGGATCACTGTGCACTGGGAGCAGGCCATATACTGTGCTCCTTTAGTTTATTTAATCTCTGACTCCCCAGTTCTGGAGTTGGCATGAATACTGGCACGTTAGACCAGTATAATTCCTACAGTGTGACTCAAGGTGTGTGCATGTGGAAGGATTAAAAGTTCCACTTTCTAATCTCACTCTAATCAATAGGAATCTTTGGGAAGTTTTTTTTTAAAGAAGATCCCCGGCTAAATCCAGTGTACCTGCAAGTTAGAGTAATAGGACTTTGGGCCTTGTTCAGGGTTGATCCAGTAGTGTTGAGCTTACTGAGAATTCCCTAAAAATGCAGTCTTGGGCCTCACTCCAAATTTGCTGAATCAGAATCCACATCTTAATAGGAAAGCTCTCAGGATTCAAATTCACATTATAGTTTGAGAAGCACTGCCTTAAAGCATGGAACATTTAACTCAGACAAATAAATCCAGGAGAGCACTGAAGCCTTCACCTGAGGATACCTACCAAATCCCAGCCAACTGGGATTCATCTTTCTAAGGGGATATCACATCTCTTTTAGAGATAAGGAAGGACATGGTTGCAATTTTTAATTATTTGATTGCTTCTCATTGTTGAGTGTTCTTATTTCCAGACCGAAGTATTATGACTCTTTAAATCATTCTTTCCCTTGTAATTCCTAAATCAATTTCTAAAGCCAAAATCAAATGTAGTAAGCATCCAGATGAAGACAGACCTATACAGCGGGAAAAACATTGTTTTTAGACCTATCGCAGGTTCTCACTTATTTGCTCATTGGCTCTTCTGTGTACCCAGTAACCACTCAAAAGATTTCCTGTCAGATTGTCAGCTCACTGCTACTTGTAGGGTCCTTTGGCAGTAACTTCTCCCAAGAATTTAGAGTATCATGTGCACATAGGTCCTGTTTCCTTAGCATTCTCCTAACCTTTCCAGTTTTATATTTAAACAAAAAATTGACTTTCAACTTTGCCAAGCCCACAAATATTTGTACAATTAGGCAACAACCTTTGTAGTTAGAAGGGGAAGAGAGTTCCTTCACATTTTGTGATGACAAGAAGACTTTTTTTCCCAGTTAGATTAAGTCAAATTAACAATTGCAGATAAATAGGGCAACTGTCAAGCATTCAGCAATAGATTGAAGAATTCTATTTAAGGGACTGATAATTCAACAGCTTGGTAAGTGGAAGTTCTCTATCGCTCCCAGGGAGTTAGGGCCCATAGAGAAATTCATCAGAAAGTCATTAGAACAAGAGGTTTTACAGGATTTTGGAAAATTAACAATCAAGGAATATGCCCTAGATGAACCCAAAGCTCTAGAGGATAACCAAGGTGAAGGCTTCTGACCCCAAACCCTATTAATCTGCTTTATTTCCAGGGGTATTGTGAGCTAATCTTCTGTAAATGATCTATGTGGCACCATTATTCATGGCTGCATCCTGACCAGGCCACAGCCTCTGGTTTCTGGTTCCCAACGGCAGTCACAATGCAGAAACAGGCCAGGCTTGAATGCGAGCCAGGCCCCATGCCTGGAGGACAGAGGCTGTGTGCCAACAGCTTTTTATTCTTATTCTAACCATAACTGTTTCTTGCCTCTTTCTTTCTGAAGGGGTAGAGTTTATAATCTTTAAAATGAATCTCTCTATCTCAAAGCAAGGATTCATGAACAAACCCTCCTTTCTGATCCAGGGCAGAGAAGGAGGGTGAAGTGGAGGAGGAGCCTGAGTGGAGGAGAGATAGAATACATTATGATAAGTTTTCTCTGAGAACCAAAGCAGGCAGCCTGCAGAGTTGCCTTCAGAAACCTCTAAGACATCCTTTTCTGGGGTCAGAGGCAGAGCACACATGAGAACAGATGGGAAGGAAAAGAGGGAAATTTTCTACCGTATTTCAGAATTTTGAGTTATAAATGCAGATCAGCCAGGCCAGTCCTTGCGGAAACCGGATAGAACTGCAAGCCCTGCAGAAGAAGCTTGTTGACGTGCTGTGGCTCACCAGAATAAGCACAATTATGATACTTTTGGTCTTCATCAGTCTCTCAGGATCTCCTCAGCACCAAAAGAGTGACATGGAAGTTTGCTGAAGACAGGAACACTGTTCAGAGTCCCCCATGGGCAGCTGTTAGGAGTCTAACTGGTATTTTCCAGGCTTGGAAAAGTTCCCTCCATTTCTTTGGTAAAAGAAACCATTACATGAATTTTTTGTTTTTGTTTTATTTTGTTTTTAATTTCATATAACAGTCCTGAAGGGACTTACATGAAAATAATGCTTTGGCTTTTCCTCATACCTCTTACATATTGCAGGCTTAATACTGAGGGAATTTTAGGACAGCTGAATAGTTCTCCTGCTGTGTTTGAAATCAACCTTCCCTTTCTCACCAATAACATGGCCACACTATTAAGCAGCCATGCTACTTATCTGAGGGTGTGTTCTCTCAGAGGCTGTGTCTCAGATGGTTCTTTGTAGTTTTTCCAGGAAGTTCTCTTATCTTCTGAGACCACAGCACTAAACTGTCCATACCATAAGCCACTAGGAATGTTTAGCCTGTTTTCTTTACCAGGGCTCAGCTGTGACTCCCATGCATATCCAGTATGGAGACCACAGAATTCAGTGGATGGGGCCACAGCAGGCTTTACTTCCTGTCTAGAAAAGATTACGCAGGTACTCACCAGGATAGAAAGGCAATACTATCAGTCACAAAGTGATAGTCACCTTGTCCTGAATCCATATCACATGCTAGAAAGATTACAAGTATTTTTATAGATTAATTATATTATATATTTAATCCTCATAGAAAATAAATGATTATCATCATCATCACTATTTCAACCTGAGGTACAGAGAAGTTTAACAATTTGCTCAAGATCTCACGGCAAGTAAGTGACGAAGCTAGAATTCGAATCCAGGTACTTAAATACTGGTCCCGCACTTTAAGAACTATGTTATTCTGAAGAGAATCAATCTTGCTATATCAGATAACTGATCCAGTTAGACCTAAGTCTATCAAATCTTAAAAAATAGAACTGTCCCGCCTCTCCTAAGGGGTTTCTAACTGAAGGGCAAAGCATTGCCTGTGAGGAGACCTCTCAGTGTGGGGCAGGTGCTGAGTTCCACCCCTCGGCACCCACCATATTACATGTGCATGACAGAAACCGTATTTGATGTTTTCAAATGCAGAAATACTCTTCCAGTGGGGAGTGATATCTCATACTCATAAAGCAATCAGGTTAAAGAATAAAAAAGATTGATATGACTGATAGTTTTGAGAACAAAAAATGGGATCACGATCCCTTTCTTTTGTTTGAAATTAATTCTACATCTGACCACTTAACAAAATTGATGAGAAACCCCACACTGGTTAATTGTCAAGTTCAAGGGACCCTTTCTCCTACTTTCATTTATACAAGATCTTTGGGTTACACCTGTCTGGAGCAATGAATGAGGGGCTACGTTCTCAGCTCCTGTGAAGTTACCTCTCCGGCTTGCATGGATTATTTTAAATACTAGCCCTGCTGTTATTTCATTCCGACCATGTCAAGCTCAAACCAGGATTCAAATTTCTACACTCTCGGAAATATACAACCCTGTTGTTGGCTCTCTGCATCACCAGCACACCTCAGCCAGGAGAAATCAATCAGTTAGGATCAGGGCATTGGTGTCTCACCTGAGAGAAAGAAGGGGCAAACATCTGTAAGGCCCAGAGGAAGCAAGAAGGTCCTCAAAGTAAATTGCTATGAGGAGAGGAAGAGGCAGCCTGTTGAAAGAGTGGTTCGAGGGGAAATGGTCCCACAGCCTGCATTTAGCTAACCAGGCTGAGGACAAGCTTTGCTTTGGAGACAAGGAAATGTGAAAGATACTGAAAATACCAGTCTCCAGAAAATGTTTTCAGATAGGGATTGTCCTCCCTCCCATCTTGAAAGAGATAGAGGCAACCAAGACAGGAAGTTAGAACTCACTGTGATGACCACACCATGGGCTCCAACAGCTATGGCAGCAACCACAAAGACCGTATCTGTGGGAGCTGTGGAGGGCTATGTTCCAACCCCTGGCTACCAGCAGTGGTGGAAGCTCATGACAGCTACCAGTGTCTAGGAGCAGGCTTGCTCTCCAAGCTTGGTGAGGGCCTCTCAGGGATAGCTCTGCCATGAATGCGGAGCAACAAGGCTGTTTATTGCTATGCAATGTTTATCACCAGTGGCATTTCGTCAACTCGTAATATAGAGGGGCTTTTCATTAGAGAACTTTTGTAAGAGGATAAGGCTTTGGTATCTGACAAGTTTGGGTTCAAATTGTTACTGAACTATTCTACAACTTGCCTATGGGAGGAAATTATTACACCTCTGAGTTTCCATTTTTAACATTAAAATCATGTGATCTATTCTTGTCATTGTTGTCAGTATTAAATGGTATACTAACTTATAATTCACTGATTCAAAGTCTGATAAATTCTTAATTTGGGACAAATGGTAGATATATTACGATTATTTCTCAAATTTTCCTTTCCTTCCTATCCTTATCTATAAAATGGTTTTGCCTTACAAGGTTGTTAGAAAGAATAATTAAATACAACTAACAACTCAAAGTGCCTAAAAGAGATGGCATATACACTTCATAGACCCCTGAAAATGAACCCAGCTCAATATCTGCATGAACGTCCCCTCCTCAAGTACCCCATAGATTCCTTTTTATGTGGTCTTTCTGCAGAATGATTCAATTTTCTCATTTTGGTGGAATTTTTTTTGAAAGGAGACATACAATGAAACCTTGTTGTATTGCTTGTCTGTGCCCACTTTCAACATGTTTCTGCTTGTAATATTGCTGGTTCCTTAAAAAATGAAAACAACATGGCTTTCAGTGTTTTTCTCAGTCTTCAAAGAACTCTCCTACCTGCCCCTGGCAGTGGTGACCTTGGACCTGTCTTTTTTTTGCCATTGGTTGTGGGTGATTTGCATGCTTTTGAGCAGCTCTGCCCCTTGCCCCTGCATAGGCAACAGTGCTGCCTTGGCAATAGTGGATGTTTCTTGTGGTTTGAGTGGAAGGAAGACTTTGGGGAGCTTCCATTACAACTGCTCAGATTCAGTAAAGAAGAGAAACGTGAAGGTCAGAGATGTCCTTTAAGTAGACTTCCTTATTCTCACACATGGATTGAGATTAACAATTTTTGAGGATTAACACTTATAATTATATTGAGGTTCTAATGTAATAATAATGTAGTAGTTCTGATTTTTAAAACCTTTATGAATTCCTATGTAATTGAAGCATTTCAGATCATTTATTTGATTTATGCCTCTAAATTTGACCTCTAGGCATCTGTGCCTATAAAGAGTTTAAAGTTAGAGCAGAAGAACATTTAATTAGTCTTTCTCTATAGCAATCTGATGAGTTTGGTTAGTTTTGAAGTGAAGAGGTTCAATTGCCAAAGAAGGATGCTAATTTTATACTTTACACACAGAGAAGGTCCAGAAATAACCTCCCTATAGCATGTTACTTGAAGCCAAGCATTTCAAATCCACTAAATTAAAAGGTATAAGCATCCTTGGTCAAATTTAGAAAGCTACTAAAATCTCATCTTTTTTTTTTTTTTTTTGTTTTTGAAAGCCTATTTGGAATAATGCTCTGCATTTGGCTTTTGTTTACGTACGTTAAAGTTGTATAGTTCCAATTTACATAAGCCTGCTAAAGTTGCCTTGTCTTTTTTGACTGTTAATAGTGATAATATTTTTTCAAACTTATCTTTTATTGTCACTCAATCATGCCATGATATGCTAGAGTATTTACGGGCTTCATGAGAGCAAGCCAAATGGTGCCCTCTCAGGACCATTTTCCCCTTGACCAAGATAGCTTTGATCTCAGCTCGCTACAGAAACCTTAGTTGACTACCAGTCTCACTTCACAGTGTAATTCAGTGAGACAAGAAGGAATATGTGAGCACAGAAATACATCAAAATATGCAGGCCTTGAGAAAAGAGCAGTTGTTTGAGCAAAGAAATGTATGATACAGAAAATGAAATCAATACTTGATGAATAAAACAATGATTTTATTGAGTCTTAGGGATGGATGTAAGTGCTATACATATATTATCGTATTTATATTTTACGAAACCCTCAATAACCTAGGATTTACAAATAAGTAAAACTTTAACTAAGGCTTAAATGATCAGTAACTTTCCCAAGGGTACAAACCAGCAAGAGTGATGAAGAGGACATCACCCTGCTCCGGCAGCAGGAACGAAAGAGCAGGAACTCCTTTCCCCCTGTTGGCAGAGGTGGGAAGGGGTGGCCAGGAATCTCCACAGAACTTCCAGCTTGGGTCACACATTTATTAAATTTAAACAATAAAGGAAATTTTCGTGGTTCTATGTCTAAAACTAGCAAATTCACAACAGTTCTCATATTTTATTAAGTATGCATTGTAAAATTTCAAGGGTAACCACAAAAAAACCTTAAAACCTTATAGAATTAGATGTATAATTTCCAAACTGATAAAAAGACAAATATTGAATTTTTAAAAATAAGTGCAAACCATTTTTAAAAGGTAAAAAAAGGGGGAGAAAAGCATAGAAAAAATTGATAGGTCTAAGATCAAACATATTAGTAATTACAGTAAATATTTTTAGACAATATTCTTAATTTAAAACACAGATTTTCAGCTTGTATTAAAATTTTTCCTATATGCTGCTTATAGCATAACACCCAAAATATAATAATAATATTAAGAACAAAGGGATAAAAAACATACATCCAAAATACTAACAAAAGCGAATTGGTATAAATTTAATAGTGACAAAATTGATATTAAGACAAAAAGGATTCCTGAGGATAAGGAGTATATTAATTTTATATTGCTGTGAGACAAGTTATCACAAACTCGGGCTTTAAAAATACCAATTTATTATTAACAGTGGGCATGAGTCAAAAGCCTGCAATGATGTGCCTGGGCTGTGTTCTCAGAGTTCCAGAGACCTGATTCCTGGGTGGCAGTGGGCAGCGTCCTCACACGGGAGGCCTGACAAGGGAGAGGTTTGCCGACTTCCTGATTGGTGGCAGAACTTACTGCCTTGTTACTAAAAAACTGCACTGTGAACTTGCTAACCATTACGCAGAGGCCGTTTTAAAGGGCTATTCTCTGATCCTTGCTCTGTGATCCTTTCCATTTTGACAACTGAGAGCCTCCTTCACATCAGATTTCTCTTTGCGCTCCAGATCTCTTTGGCTTCTGCTTTTGCTCCCGGTCAATAAAATCTCTGCTTTTAAAGACTTACATGATTACACTAGGCCCACCTAGGTAATCTCCCTTGCTTTGATCACCTGGGACGTATCATATTCTGGAACTATGCTGTGGCAAATTCACAGTAGAGGAGATTCTAGAGGATGTGTTCAGCCAGGAAACAGGAAATCTAGGGGCACAAAAGTGTAAAATTCTGCATTCCACGAAAGGCACTGTGGTTATCGAATGTGACTTTGTCAGGGAAGGGATCATAATTTGCACTAAAGATTTGATTTACTAGGAAAACATGTCTAAATTTCTATTTATCACTAAAATATCTTAAATAAATAAATATCTGATAGGAAACCAGGGAAAGTTACATATCTATTATTTTAGTAAGTCATTTCAGTATATCCTTAAAGCAAAAAATGCTTGAAAAATGCTTCTAAAAAATGTGCGATACTAAAAATTTACATAAAATGCACTTAACATATTCTTTTCAAATAAAGATAGATCGACTACATACGAGGTAATGGCAGAAGTCTTTAAACCAGGTTTGAAGAACCAGCTTCACAATGACCACATTCTCTGAGCATGTGGTTAAATGAGATTATAATATCAAAAGAAAATCATATATTTGGAAATAAAATTATACTAATCCAAATAAGTGGCCAAAGATGAACTTTATGGAACAAAAAAATCCCGGAATGAAAGAATAATGAAAATACTAAAGAACAAAACTTGAAGGATTTTACTAAAGTTATTGCTGTGATTTGGCTAATAGATCTCCCTGCAGAGACTCATGCGTTTTCAGGTGGGATTTTTGAAAGGTGATTAGATTACAGGAGACATTAACCTAATGAACAGATTGATCCACAGATGAGTTCATAGCTGAATGTGCTTTTAGGATGTGGGCCTGGTTGGAAGGGAAGGTCACTGGGGACATTACTTGGAAAGGCACATTCTTGACCCAAACCCCCAAACCCTTTCCCCTGCCCCTTCTCTCTCTTTGTGCTGTTTCCTACCTACCATGAGATAAGAAGCTTTCTTCTGCCATGCCTGTCTAACCATCATGCTTTTGTCTTAGAGCCAGCCAACCATGGACTGAAACCTCTGAACCACAAGCCATAATAAACCTTTTCCCCTTAATTATGCATGTCAACTATTTTCTCCAAGTAACAGAAAGGTGACTAATACAGTAATAACTAAAGGAAGTTTGTATCTTTAAACATGTATATTAAAAAGAAAAACTCCTGGAAATTAAAACAGTGAGAACAGATATTTACAATATAGAAACATAAGCCATCTAGTAGATATATCATAATGAATCATATGTAGATACATATGTGCAATATATGCTGTATGTATACACATTTATATTATAAATAGATTCTATTTTTCTTAAAGAAAATAAAGAAATCATAATATTTATACTTTTATGTCAGTTGGAACTATGACTTATTTATATATATTTTAATATTTTCTAAAGTTTTTGTAATGAATAGTAATGAGGAAGAATTATAACCAATATTAATTGAGACAACTCTGCACAGACAGTGAAAACTTGATTCTTGAAATTTTTTTTGAGAGTAAAGATCTACCTGGACTCAGATGGAGATTAGGGCGTCCATTACAAAAGTTTTGTACATTAATCTGACAATGATTTTTAAAATCCTTTTTAAAAAGTAGAAATAAACATGTATGTTAGCCTGAAGGAGGGTACAATCAAAAAGGAAATACGAGTATTTTTCTTACTGATGAGAATGTTCCTCCTAGTCAGGAAGAAGACGAGACTGCTGGAGTACCCACTCACCATTTTATTCAAGACTGGATTCGAATTCTTAGCTATTGGAATAGAATAAGAAGGAAAATTAGAAGATATGCCACAGAAGAAACAAAAGTTTGGTTTCTCATAGAGGGGGAGGCTTTCAACATAAAACAAAACTTTCCAAAAATTTCTGATAATTTATTAGAAATAAAAGAGTTTGACAGTAAGGCTAGAGAAGAGGTCTTCTGAGAAATAAAACTCTTACCTTCAACTCCTTACAAATATAAATGCTTGATAACAGATTTTAGTGAAAGAAAAAATGTAAAGCATTTTAAAGTACACTTTACTGATGATATTTTTTTTTACTCAGAGTATGAAAATCTTTCTTTAAAAAAATCAACTATGTGTAAAAAGATTGTCCAATTAAACTGCCATTAAAATATGGTCACATGGCTCAGGATAATTATATATAGGCAAAAAAGAAGATAATTATATACATATATATGGAACAGTGCTTCTTAAACTGCTGTGAAGCAAGATAGTTTTTAAAGACATTTTTAATCCATCATGGATCCATACCTTTGTAAACAACTCTGATCCTGTACTTGGTATACTTGCTATTAATGTGATATCAAATTATTGTAAGGAGTTTTGATATGCCTATTGTAATTTATGTCCTTACTTTGTGGTAGCAAACAATTCATAGACTGGCATTGTGCATAGAGTACACTTTGGAAACAATATCATAAAGTATAGTAAGTTGAGGATATAAATTTATTTTTTAGTTTAGAAAATTTTAGAATGGATAAGCAAAACAAAACAAAAAAATATACCAACTCATACTGATGACTAGCAGAATGCAGAGACCAAACCATTTTAAATCTAATGAAGAGAGAATTAAAAAGAAGAAATAACCCTGTCAACAAACATGAAAGCCAGCTCCGTAAATGGATACCTCTTGTTTGTGTTCTGGTTTATCTTTACTCCTAGACTAACAGGAGTGAAGAAAGAACTAATGGATCTGTAGAATTTTGCCACATTGAAATTCTTCCCCATAAATATCACTTATAGGAATGACTGCCTCTTTATCTTGTTTCTGAAATACAGGGGAGGAAATCAGATGACAATCACTATTCTATCTGGCAAGAAAGACGTTGGCCTTGAAGATAGAGTTTTACTCTCTTATCATGGCATTGGAAGTCAGAACAGTATGATTACTGTGTGAAAGGAATTTGACAGCAATTAACAAAAGTTCATGGACCTTTGTTTTTGATCAAGAAATTTCATTTCTAGGTATCTATTCCAAAGCTATCTTGCCAAGAATATAAAAAGATATATGCGTTAAGATACAGGACTGGTGGGGTTTTTTGTTTGTTTGTTTTTTGAGCCAGAATATTGGTATGTAGCCCAGGCTGGTCTTGAACTCATAGTGATCCTCCTGCCTCAGCCTCTCACATGCTAGGATGCCTAACTTCAGGACTATTTTTAATAGCAAATGTTGAAAATTAATCCAAATAGATATGAATAGGAGGCTAGTTGAAAAAACTATGGTAAAGCCATAGAGTGGGTGCTATGCAATTTGAAAGATTAAGAAATATTTTTATATGCTGCTACTCTCAAACTTTCACTAGAATGAAAAAAGCAAAGTGGTTTAAAATATGTGTAGTGAGTCACTTTATCTGAAGAGAAGGGCAGACACATATATAGATATCAACTTATATTTAACTAACAAACGACTAATTTTTTTTAGCACTCAAGCTCCAGGCCTTTGTACTGAGCTACATCCCCAGTACTTTTTAATTTTTTAAATTTTAAAAGAGATTCTCACTCAGGGGTCCCAGTTGCTCAAATTTGTGATCCTTCTGCTTAAACTTTATGGAATTTTGAGATTACAGGCATGCATCTACCTAAGGTAGAAGTAATTTTTAAAAGAATACATTGTCTGTGGTTTATGGGAATAAAGAAGGAATAGGCACAGGGACAAATGCAGAATAGCTTGAGCTTGTCTTATTGGTGGATTTGACTTTCACGCCATGCAAATATTTTATACATTTCTTATAAAATAAAAATAAAATTTAAAAAGCAGTTTTTAGAAAGAGAAACAAATAAATCCAATGTGCATAAGTTGATAGCATAATAAGAAAGAGAAAAATAATTTCATATAATTTGACATCTCTAATGGGAACTATTTCATTATACAAAAAGAAGCAAAAAGTATTATTTTCAGTAATCACTTGCTCTGATAGAGTAGATATTGCTACTTTGACCTTGGCACAATATGCTGTGAGATAAAGCAACTTTCTCTTAATTCTCTACAGTAAGTATATGAATAGTTGTGGCGTGTTTCAGTTCAATTATTGCTGTTATTGTTGAGAAATTGAGATATTTGACAAGGAAGAGAAGAGATACAGACTTAAGACTGAAGAATTTGTACAAAAATCCTGCAGTCCTGACTTTGAACTGGAAGCAGCACTATGATTAATGGTATACATATCACTGAGTTACCTGTCCATTGAAAAGGGCTAGAACCACTCACTAGCCCGGTAACACTGATCAGTCTAAGTGTCCTGGCTGTACAACCCAAATACAATTTCCCATAAAAACTAACCGGGCACATTTAAGAAATGGCTGATCCCAGATCTGAAAATATGCACAAAATGAGACTGAAAGATCTTGTAGCAGATAATAAGAAAGCTACTGAATTTACTCAGTCATGTCAAAAATCTTCTCTTCAGAAAAACAAAATCATCAAGGCATGTAAAACTTTAGTTATTGATACTACTCAAATGTTTAAACCCATGAGTTCATGAAGATACTTTAAAATTAGGTAACTATTACAAAAGGTAGGAAAATCATCTACTACAAAATTGATATATAAATGGAAAGATTGTCTTTAGCTCACCTTTCCTATATAAACTCTTCCACTAAGTATCCAAAGGTTGATGGGGGAATGTTTCTCTTTATGGAATTTTTATAGCCAGTAAACAAAGAAGATATAACAGGATTAGAATAGTAATATTTTTCATAGAATGAACTTGTGAATATAGATATTAATCATTAACAACTGCTGACATGACAGAAACAGAAGCTGCCAGACAACATAAGCCCCTAATACAAGAAAAAATACCATCAGCCAGATCATTTGGGGGGGGGGAAGCCTTAATCACACCAAGCCTTTGATCTACAATAAACATAGTGATCAAGTTTTTGACTACCTATCTATTATACGGTATAGTGTATTTACTATCTCCTACCATACCAAAAATAGAGGATACAAGAACTTGTTAAATGACACCATGGAGATGCAATTAGCATGACAAATAATGGTGCCAGGGTAAATGGCAAGAAAATGTGTTGCAATATGGATCTTATCTGGGTCCTGATTTCAAACACATAAACTTCCCCAAATCGTAAGACAATTAGAAACTTGAATTGACTATTTAAAGATACCAAGGAATCATTGTGACATTTTTAAGGAAGATAGTGAAAATGATATATTCACGTCTTTTTTTTTTTAAAGGCAGAAACCAGATTCTTTATCAGGAAAATTGGTTTCAGCTGAAGAACAAAAGGATTTATGAAAGTAAAAAAGAAAGATACGCTAAGGAGCACCCTTCCCCAGTGTGTGGAAGGTATCTATAGAATAACAACAGATGTCCTAGGAAAAAATGCAAAGCCTTATTTTCTCTCAAGATTCTAAATCTATTCATAAACTGTTCAACTATTTTATGTCATCACCAGAATTTCTCTGGTGAATTACAGCCTTCTATCCACTCTGGGACCATCCATTACAAGATGCAACCAGCAGCCAAGATGTAGTTGGCTCATCACACTAAGTGTTTTCATAAGCAGATTTATAATGAGAAGAAAATGCATTTTTATCGACACTAAACTGGCCTACAGAGAACTCCCCCAAATTATTAGGGGTTGTTACTGGGGCGATTTGCTGAGCCTTCTTCAAACCACATTGTAAAACAGCCCCCAACCCTGGTAGCTTTTTAAAATCTACTAAACAACGTGAAGCTACAGTTTCATTTTTTTCTTTCTGGCTGGAGATGGTGTAAATGTTCATCACCCAGTGTGAAGTAATATGTGAAACAGGTGTTTTATTCCCTAGCAGGTAAAATGGGTTTGATTCCTGTGAGATGTAGACATTTCAAGGCTACCAGCAAGAGGTCCAGATGGTGTGTATTTTCATATCTAATATTATATAAAAGATTTCAGATGTACCCTGACTCTTAACAAAACCATAAATTCACTGCTTATTGCCATGTTGAACAGCTCTGGTAGCTACTAATTAGTATTACTGTTTTTGTTTTGTTCTTCCAGGGATCACTAGCATGTCTGAAGCCTTTTCATTTTTAGCTTCCAGTAAAAAGACAAAGAATTTCAGGGTAGGAGCGCATCTCACTTAAGGACCAGCTGCATGTGGCACATTAGAACGTTAGGGGACATAAAGATGTTTACAGAGCCACGGGTGGAAACGTGGCTTAGCCTTTCACAGAAAAGCTCTTTCCATATCAAGGACTTTGCCTAGTCATTCTCTATCTAGTTATAACACCGTGCCAGAAATGTCTATCACCTTCTAGACTAATGGTAACAGTGGCAAGCATTATCATAAGTTTACTATGAACCCAGCATTTTTCAGATTATACTACCTCCATTCTCTCATTCAGTATTCCTGATCACCCTTGTAGACAGCAGGATGAGCTCTGTTACAGATAAGGCAGCCAAGGATTAGAGAATTTCAGCCACTTGTTCAAGAGCCAGCTCACACCTCACTAGTAGCAGAGACCTCATTCTTAACAAGAACACAATGCTTTCTCTTTTCTTCATAGCAGAGTAGTCCATGAAATGAAGGCATGATGGATGTTATATCCTGAAAAAGCCCTGTGGTAACAGTTCTATGGGATATGTGAATAAGCCATTAGGAAAAAAAGAAGTCAAATCAGCAGCACAGTGATTTGGGATTGTTCCCCTTATAGGAGGCAACTGTCTATGACAGAGGAGGGGCAGCCCATGCTCCTTAAAAGCCAGGGACAGAGTGTAGCCTCCTAACCAGTATTTCTGCCTCTCACTCTTGCATGCTAATCACTGTGTCAACCACAGCTCTGTGGAAAGTACGCTTTGCTTCTTTATACGAATACTGAATATACTCTACTGAGTGCCTGGCAAGGGAGAGAAGCATAGGAACTAGCACGGTACATCAGAGAAAATCTCACACTGTTCGTGTTATAAACTAGTTTCTCCTGTTTTCTCTTGAAAAGGATCGACATAATTGCCTTCTCTGGTCTCAAGCCCCAAGGCTTAAGCTTTCACTGACACTGGCCTCTGTAAATGCCTATCATTATTTCATCCTCAAATCCATGGTGTGAAGAAAGCAACATTGAAAGAATCCAGGCTGCTGTTCCTGCCCGTCAGTTTTGGCCCTAAAACTGTCCTTGTGATTTTTCAGCCAGTCCCTTCACCTTAGGGGGGTTAAGCGCTCTCATCTCCAGAAGTGTTGTGGGGGATAATGTCTAAAAGCTCCTATTTCTTATGCAATGGCCATAGCTTGAATATGAGTGGGCTTCTCAATGATTAAATTATTATTTTGTTTTGAAGGGGCATGATCGCTTGCATAGAAACTCTTTAACACAAGAATTTAAAAACTTACCTTACAAACATAAAAATGAGGGTCTAATTTGCCATGATTTTATAGGTGATTCTCACAAAAAGAATTTTAAATACAATAATATTTCTGGAAAGCTTTGCGGAATGAAGTTCCTTGTTTTATCTTCATGATAATGGATTGCTCCCTTATCGCAGATGTGTAGGTGTCTTAACTTTTTAAAGAACCGAGCGAGCACTGGGCACAAAATTAAAGGCCTTAGTTTCTAACATTTAGAGTGCCTTTTGCAGACAGAGGTGGCTTGACTTTTAGTTATCTCTTTAGTTCTTTGTTTTTTACAAACAAGAAGGATTTTGACCAGTGTGATCTAAACAGATTTTCCCTTTCTATGCTCAAATGCATCATGAAGGAATCCCGCCTTCCCTTTCTGCTCAGGTGTGAGGTACAAAAAGAAGTCAGCTGTAAAAGACAGGAAGGAATAAATGCAAGTTACCTTCTTCATGGAACAAGCAGTTGCTCCAAATCCAGACCCCAGAGTACAGCTCCAGATTCTGCTTCCATTTCTCAATGATATGTGTTTTGTGTCCTATCTTCTCCCCCTTTATTCCTGCAATATTTGCATTTCATGTTCTTACTCTCTTAATGCCTGAGCAATTTGAAACTCTCATATTTAGGCAATTCCCAAATCTCATTCCTAAAGCATTGTGATTCCCTTTCAGCTTTTCAGAGCCATGTGTGCTGGGGAAGGCACCGAGTCCTCCCTGTCAATCCAATTTGTGATAAGGATTTCCCCCAGGTGCACCCATTCCGTGGTCTCTCTGCTGCTTTGTGCCTGCTTGGCATCCTTTGGGGAAGCATTTGTATTGCTTTTTCATCTCAGAAAAGATACTCTAGTCACAAACCAGTCATCTGCCTGTTAAGCTGTATTTAGAACAAATCACTCCAAAGCAAAACAACGACAGCAACAACAAAAGAGCTACACTTATTTCTTTCTAGACTTTTAACAAAATGTTTGATGTTATGGAGATTTCCTAACAATTAATGTGAAATTGGGGACCGCTGTTCACATGACTTATTTACCATATATAGAGAGCTCAGCTGGAGACTGCTGCCAGTGATACTCCCAATGAAGTTTTAGTGGAGAGTTGGAAAATCGGTGAACATTTTCTTAGAAGGCAGTAAATTTTCAAAGGAACAAAGTTCATAGGAGTAGTGGTGCTTAAAAATCACATGATACAGGAAAACCTACTTCAATCCACCAAACGGTACATCTTGCTGTGAACACTGGGTTTCATATTCACCACTGGGCAGTTATGCAACGCAGGGAATTCTTTGTGGGGTGAGAAATTGCTTAGTGCTTTTCACAGCCTTCTGTGTCATAGATGAGACATATGTGTTCAAACACAGAACAAGGGAAGGAGAATGTGTAACAGGTAGCAGGTTTTATAAAAGTCAAATCCCACACCTGAAAACTCAAAAACTCTCCTAAAACTTTACAAATGGAAAATGGTATACTCAAAAAGAGTACAACCTATTGCCTTGAACAGTTTTTTTGTCTCTCAGTGCAGGCCCCAGGAGATCAGCCAGGTTTCCATTCTACAGGGTAACGCAAAAGGAGGCCAGAAGTGAAAAGGAGCAACAGTTCCATACAAAATAATAAAAATGAAATAGAGAAGGTACGAAGTTAGATATCTGATTTATGTGTGGAAAACCAGCGCTGAGAATATTGTTATGGGGCTGGCTCCTAGACGCAAGCTTTGTTAGCAAAAACTGTCTCTAAATATTTATGCTCAACTAAATAATTGCTAAATAATTTTAGTTCTCAGCTGAAAATATAGAATCAGGCCTGGTCTAAATTAGTAGATCCATGAAATAGGATATTGGTATTTTACCAAGCCGCACCCCTGCTCAATGATACTTTTATTGTGCAGTGAATAATTAATATTCTTTTATAAAAGTCTTGCATGCCCCGCATAGGAAGGCTTCTTTTGTAAATATTTCCTTAAAATAAATAAAGCACTTATAGCAGTCCATTCAATAACATTTGGTTTAGCGTTATTAAAGAAATATGTGGTGTTGGCTTCTGTAGAGTGTGCTAAGGTGAATTCTTGCATTTGCTGGTTCTTGCCTGTGAGATGGAGGTTGAAAGTGGGAAGGGTAATGGCATACTTCTTCACCTTGGACATGAACTTCCCGAGAATCAGCACATGTTTCTAACACTTTTTTTTTATGGCCATGACTGGTGCTTAGTGAACTCAAGATTAAAAGCAGGACTCCAATCTGCAGAGACTCTAGAAGAAAATATTTTGAATGAACCCAGAGACATAGAGGAAGCTTTATTATTTAATTCAACTACCAGAGAAACATCTATAAAATTCCCACATTCTTCTCATATCAGAACAGGAAATTATTGTAGTTTTTTTTTAAAACCAAAACATGAAATAGTCTAAATTTGAAAGGTGTTAGTCGAAATGGAAACCGATGCTTATACTTCTCATTTTTTTCTCCTAAACCTATAAAAGTATTTCAGATATAAGATCTGGAGTCCAGAGTGGATACTGCCATGCCCAAGTCATGTGATGAGTGACTTCTCTGTGCTCTGGTTTTCTCATCTGAGACTGGGAAAGTGGATGGTGTGAGAGAGCCTTTCCAGCTCGCTCCACCCTGCAGCCATTTATCTCTGACTTTTAAAAACCATGCTACCAAAACAGAGACTACCAGAGAGGAAGAGACTGATGAAAGAGATCATTTCAGCAGGAGAATTGAAGGGGTTGAGATAAATATTTTTATAGTATAAAAAAAGAAACTAGGATGTGGCTTTTTACTGTTACTGCTAGCTGACTATCTTCTGGCCTAAAGGAGAACAGTGTATTAATATTACCAAAAGATATTTTGGAGAAAGCATAAAGTAATTATTTATCTAGAGCTAAGAGATATGTCTGTTTGCACACACACACACTTACGTTTTAAAACAGACTAAGAACTAGAGAGTTACCAGACAGAGATATGAGATGGGGTTTGCAATCTAGCATGGATCTATTTTGTCCACTACGCAGAAATAATATGTGCATTTACAAAGCTCTGGATCTGTTTAAATCAATTAAAGCAAAGTTAATGTATTTTGATATCTGAGCTCTTCCCTTATCTCAGTAACTCTGCAGTGTCTTCTTCTCAGAGTCCAAGGTGATGAAAAATAGGGTCATTTACTCTATTACATCTTATAATGCTGGCTTCAATATTTTGTTCTTTAGTTGTGAAGCCACAAGCTAACTCTGTGCCTCAGAAACTGCTGCTGGTCTTTACACCACAATACTCAAGAGTGTTTTTCCTTTTGAGCTGCCATTGTATCCAATCTGGAAATAAACAAACACTGATAAAACTATTTTAATGATGCTAATGTTAATACTTTTGTCAAATGCTTTATCTGCTAGTAATAGCTTTAAAGAGTTTTTTGAGATTTTTGTCATCTCATACATGTTAATGGAATACCAAATTTACAATAAGCAAGAAAAATACAGTAACTTCACTTCTCGAGTCTCTCACATTCATATAATGATTAGCAGTGGGATATTTGCTATTTTATGCTCTTTGTAGGCCAATCAATATTTTGGTGAATGAGAAAGTCTAAAGAGAGAATTGTAGTGTAAACAAATGTGAAACATTACAAGTACGTTAAATATTATAGCCAGTTGATTATGTAAATTTAAACAGTGTAGGAGAAATTGATTATTAAATTAGTCTGTTTTTAGTTCACGTGGCGTTGTTTATTATACAACATAGCCAGATATTTCATAAATAGAGCCCTTTTACAACTTGCGGGTTTGGGGAATGCCAGCCGAGTAATGAAATGGCTTATGGGCTTGGAGTTGTGAAGAAAAGAATTTATCTTATGATCATTTTCATTGTGTTACTCAAGCCATTTGAGAGAGAGAGAGAAATTAAGACTGTGGCATTTAGTACCAACATGAGCACCTGTTAATCAATGTGTGGATTGGTTTATTTTCATCTACATCTTGTTACTGATCTTCATAAAAGCAATAGGCTAAAGTTTTCTATTAAAAATTCAACAAACTCATTCCATTTAGAGTAGACTTGATTGCCCAACTGTAAGAGTATCTACAGTTGTAACTCCTGAGTTTGCGAATTCCTAAACAATGTTCAAAGTGACCCAGTGACATGGGACACATCTTGGAATAATGGATTAGAAATTCAGTGGTGACCCAAGAAAGAGACATCTGATCTAATCTTCTATATTCTATTTGAGAACAAATCATGGATAAAGAGAAACCAGAAGCAAAATGTTGGCAACCCTGTCTTGGAAGCTAAGAAGGATAGCTGTTAGGAAAATTCATCTTCTGCCTAGGTAAATCCTGATTTTGAAGGTTTCTCAGTCTACTCAAATCCAATGCTTTTAAATTAACTCATCCTATTTTTCAGTTTCCCCAGATTTCTAGCGGTTTTGGTGTTCACTGAGTATTCATTCCTGAGTCTCACTACTTAGAGTTCATTCCAGCCAACAACCCGGTCCCCATCTCCCGTCTATTCCTTCCCCTCTGTCTGCAAGAAAAATAATTTACTACTTTTCCAAAGTTCTGGCTTTATGTAGATACTTTGCACTTTGTTTCCATGGCACTCTTCCGGCATCTTCTCCCCCTTGGCATACCTCCTTCCCATCTGCCTACCGCACAGCTACTTCTACTTCATACGAAAAGAGAATTTTCTCTTTCTAATTCTACTCTTATGCCACTGATTACTCTTTTTTCCTTAGCAACCCAAACCCTTGAAAAATCATTCCGCTTGCTTCCTGCCAATCTATCATGGTTTAGGTGCCTGCCATCTCGTAGAAACTGTAATGTTGGTGATCGTCAATAACCTTTTTGTGAGCAAGTACACTGGCCTTTTCTCTATTGGACTCTGCTTCTGTTATCTTGTCCCATACGGGTCTCCAGATCACTTCTTATTCACGAAATTCTGCCCTTCCTTGACATTCACGATACGATGCCCTCTTGATTTTTATTCTTTGGTTGCTGCCTTTGTGCCTCCTTCATTTACCTTTTCAAAAGCACTTCAGGTGTACACAGGCATCATATATATTATACAGAACTTCAGTGGGTTCACTGTATGGTCATTGCCATTTTAGATGAAGAGATGGAGACTCAGGAAGTTTAAATAAGTGACTCACAGTCACGTAGCTCATAACTGCTGAAGCCAAGATTTCATATCAGGTCTAACTTCAAAGACTTGTCCCACACATTCTTCAGTTAATGACTCCAAAGAACTGAAAATTTGTCTTCTCAGAGCCCAGTGTGATGAAAAATAGGCTCCTTTCCCCTACTGCATCTTATAACTGTGGCTTCAAGGTTTTTTAAAAATTTATTTGCAAAGCCATAGGCAATATTACTTGCACTTTCCAAGCCAGCTTCTTAATCTAGAATCTGTCTGCATCTGCACATGTGATGTCTGCTTTTTTTCTCTAGTATAATAGAAGGTAAACCTCTTCCACTCATGCTCTGGATCTCTCTTGTATGCTTTCTTAAGACATTCTCCTCCTTCTGTGGTTCTCTCATGCCCCCACTTTCCGCTGCACCAGTCTCCTAAGCAGGCAAACATGCTCTCCTTTTTCTCATTTTAAAAACAAAAAAAAAAATCTTTCCCCGAGACCATACTCCTTGGTTGCTTTTGCCCATTTCTGTAGAGACTCTATACTGGGCTCCCTGTTTCGCCACCTCTCCTTTGTTTTTCAGGTAATTGCATTCTGGCTATGTTCTTGTTTGTCAACTGCAGCCACTCTGACGGTTTCTGGAGCCTCCATGGCTTGCCTCTCCCACCCTCCTCCTATTCTGAGCTCAGCAGTGTCTGCTCCTCAAGTGGCTTTCGTGCTTCCGCGCTCCGCTGCCTTCCTCCTTCTTCTCTGTTTCTCTGTAGCCCTCTCTGGGCCTCTCTTCTCCTCCACTAGTAAATGTAGTGATGGCTCAGCATTGGACTTTTCATTTCCTACCTCCCTGCTCAGCTCAGATGAGTTCATCCACTTTTGTGGATTTTCATACCACCTACTGGATGGTCAGTCTCAAACTCACAGCCTACCTTAATTTTTCTGCTGGCTCAGATTTATTCATCTAACTTTCTATTTTTCAACATCCTGGTAAAGATGCTAAATTGGCATTTTAAAGTTAACACAGACAAATGAGAAATATCCTAATTTACATGAGGTTTACCCTTCGGTTATCTTCCTAGCTTCAGTAAATGGCACCATTGTCTCCCTCAGTTGCTCAATGCAGGCATAATTATTGATTTCTCACTTCTAGTCATTCCCAGCATCGAATCCATCAGCAAACCCACTGGTCTTTCCTCCAAATTATATTGCAAGCCCAACCTAATTTCTATTTCTGTTGCCACAGTCTGGCTCCATTTGTCTTCATGTGTTGCCTTTGACCAAGTTTCCCCCTGCACTCCGGTCCTGTCCTATGTAGAATCCTATGCTTTCACACGTGAATCAGAACATGGTGTTTCTTTTCATCCTTTCAGAGACTCCCTATGAAAATGAGTACACAGTCGTCTTCATCATTGCTGCTTCCTCTCCTCCTCCACCTTGTAACATCCCCCAGTGCTCCAGCCACAATGGCTTTTTAAAAGAATATTAAGTTTATTGGTACTATTTAGATACACATGATGAACATGTTCATTATAGGGAATTTGTACTGGTACACGATATATCATGATTCTTTTTCTTCTTCTTTTTTTTGCATTCCCCTGCCCTCGCTTCAGCCCCTCTTCCACTTCTTATTTACAAAAACTTTGCTTCCATTTTCTTTTTTCACATTTTTTCTTTTCCTTTCCTTCTTTTCCCCCTCCCTGTTCCCCTTCTCACTTGAACAATTTCTTCCTATTTCACAATATCTATTATACATTTGGCTCCTTATTTACACTTTCACTTTCTCATACCAGAGACACAATGTGTTATTTATACAAGTGTATCTGGTTTATTTCACTTAAAAGTATGGGCTCTGGGTGCATCCATTTGTCTAGAAATGTCTTGGATTTATTCTTCTTTGTGGTTGAGTCGTACTCTATTGTGTAAAATACCACATCTTCTTTATCCATTAATCATTTGGATTGTTTCCAAGATTTAGTTATTGCAGGATGTGCTGCTGTAAACACGGCTGTGCTTATAGCCTTGTGGTATGATGCTTTTAATTCTTTCAGGGAAATACCAAGAAGGGGATAGGGGTCAAATGGGACCTCTGGTGTTAGTTTTTTGAGGAATCTCCACACTGATTTGCACAGTAGTTGCACCAGTCTACACTCCCACCAACAGTGGAGAAAGGCTCCTTTTTCTCCACAGCCCTGCCAGCATTGGTTACTTGTTGATTTCTTGATGATTCTTTCTGGAGTGAGGTGGAATCTCAGTATTGTTTTAATTTGTACTTCTTGAATGACCAGTGATGATCAAATTTGTTCCGTGTACTCATTTTTCATTCATGCTTCATCATCTGAGAAGTGTGTATTCATGTTTAGGTGATTTTTGGATTTGGTCTTTAAATTTGGGAGGAATTTTTTTTTTTCAGTTCTTTGTGTGTTCTAATTCTTAGTCCTGTTTTTGAGGAACAACTGGCAAAATTTTTTTCCCACTCTGTGAGTTGTCTCTTCACTCTCTTGGTGATTTCTTTTGCTGTGGAAAAGATTTTTTTTTAATAAGGTGATATTCCAGTTGTTGATTCTTTGTAATATTTCCCATGTGATTGGGATTTTGCTCCTGAAGTCTTTGCTTACACTCACGTCTTCAAGAGTTCTATCTATTCTATTTTCCAGAAGATTTAGTGTTTCTATTTTAATATTTAAATCTTTGATCCATTTCAATTTTAGTTTAGTGCCTAATGAGAGACATGGGTCAGACTTCAGTCTTTGGCATGTGGAAAGTCAGTTTTTCTAGCATCATTTATTAAAGAGGCTGTCTTTCTTCCACTGAACATGTTTGGCCCCTTTGTCAAACATAAAAGTGTGTTTGGAGTTATTTCTGCACTTTCTAATTTGTTCCATTGTTCCTCAATATCATGCTGAGTTGTCTTTGCCAGTACCACACTTTATCATAGTAGCTTTATAGTATAATTCCAAGTCAGGTACAGTGATGCCTCTACTTTGCCTTTGTTGTCCAGAACACAATGACTCTTTCCGCCTCATTACATACCTCTGATTCTTTCCGAGGACCTTTGCATATGCTAACTATTGACTTTGATACTGTTTCTATAGTTGAATTCTTTAGTTTTCAGTTCACTTTGCTTAGCTTATAAGAAGTGGCCAATCCAGTCCCTGAATTTTCTCTTTCATATTACCCTATTAATTTCCTTCAGTTTTTATCACAGCCTAAAAGTGGTTTTTCTTTATTTAATTATTGTTTTTCCTCTGTCTAAACTCTTGTGCGTAAGGGGACATTTCTTGCCACGAGGGCGTGAGTCTTTATCTAACATGTTCTGTGTTGTATCATCAGTGTTTACAAAAGTATTGAAGCAAGAGTCATTGGGTGGAGCATGGCAGGGGATGTAAAAAGAACTAAGATGTGTCGTGTACATGTACTACTGAGTTTCCAATTTACAATGAATGTATTCATTATGTACCACAAGTATGAATTATTACTGCTAATAATGAATTACCTGAGACATGGACGATGTTAACAATATTTACAGAGTGAATGAATGATGAATGAATGATTTCTGACTGTAGGAAAATTCTGGGAGAAAAAGAAGATTTTTATGGATTGTAGTATGCCTGGTAAGTAATACAATTTTTCCTCAAAAAATATGTGTCTTAATTAGGATTCTAAAAGAAAGACCTAATATTGTAAATTAAATTTTTGACCATGTTGAAAACATGGTTGATTCTTTTGCTGTGTTTTGTTAACCAGTGGTACAATTATGCTATCTATGGTGTTATCATGTGTAATTAATGAATTAATCAATTTACTTAATTCAAAGGCAGAAAGATATTCTGTTTTCTAGTGTTATCTACTAATTATGCAGTAAACTAAGGCTTTGAAGAGTTTCAACAACCATTCACTTTTATGAATTAATCTTTCATTGGCTTTCTTTCTAGGGGTGAGCAAATAATGCAAACACAGACCCAGGAAAATATGAAGTCTGAATGCTATGAGCATGCAAAAGATGTCACTGAATATAAAAATATGTGGAATAAATTTTCAGAGGGTGTTCTAATGTCACCGGGTACAGAGAGAGTCAATTCGTGCCAAGAGCAGGGGACATCCTGTGGTGAGAGGACAGCTGAGTAGCAAGATCTTGCTTTCTTAAAGAAAGGTGTCAGATTAAAGTATAATCAAAAAAAGATAATAAGCATGTATAAGCAGTGAAAATAACAAAAAAATCCAACAGCAAATGTGCAGCTTTGGCCATTTTGATGCTAATGCTTACATAGGAGTAAGTACTACTAAATACTAGCTATTCCTGCTAGTATTTCTACTGCCATTCTTTGAGAACCTACTCTGTGCCATAACAATAATACTTTGCACATATGATTCTATCGAATCAACTCTATTGATATCAAATCTACATGTTGGATGTTAATTTCTCTATTTTGAAGATGATGAAATAAGCTTAGATTAGATTCATGGCTTGTGAATAGTGGAGTTGCAAGATAGCCTCAAGTAAATTTGACTCAAAAATCTGTGGTCTTAAAAAGAAAAATGTTCAAAGTCTGATATTGTTTTTAGCATCCAAAATAGACACATACATGTAAAGAGTATGATCCTTTTGAATATGCCTTTTCTAAAATTATTTCTCTTTGTTAACAATTCATGGTCTAGAGAAAATGAAATGAATGTCATTTAAATGCAAAGGCATACAAGATAGAGGAGTGAGGTCTGTGGCAAAATGGAAAACATATGTCTATCTCAAAGAATTTAAAATTCATTTTAAAATGCTATTATAAATTCAGCTGTCTCCAACTAGGTGTAGTGGTACATGCCTATAATCCTAGCAGTAGGGAGGCTGAGGCAAGAGGGTTGCTGTAGTTCAAGACCAGCCTGGCCTACATAGTGAGACCTAGTCTAAAAAAAATTGTGTCTCCAAAAATGAGACACTTAGAAGTCCTGACCCTTATTACTCAGCATGACAGCTTATTTGGGAGTAAGTTTACTGCAGATTTAAATTAAGAATAGACCATACAAAATTATGGAGGGTAGGCTTACTTGTAAGAGTTGAAGCTCAGGGACACAGGAGAAAAGCATTTGGAGATGGAAGATTGGATGATGCATCTATCAGCCAAGATATGCCAAATATGCCCAACAAACAACTAAAAGAAAAGAATAATCAATGAAAAACTCCTTAAAGATTCAGTGGGGCACAGCTCTTGTTGACACTAATTTTTGACTCTTAACTCCAGAACTGTGACCAAATTAAAATCTGTTATTGTACTTTATTGCAGCAGTCCTAGGAAACTTAATGCAGAGGCCTCAAAAGGACCCTCCATGCTCTACATGAGAATATTAAATGGAATTGATGAGAATCATTCTAAACTGTTGACACAATGATCTATAAGACAAACGTAATCATTGAGCATGAATACATCAATGCAAACTAAGGCATAGTTTTGAATTTCTCTGATTTTATGTAACTATAAAGCATTTACTATATTCTAGATAACATCCAAGAGTTTTCTAAGCACTAACTAATTCATCTGTTACTATAATCTTATTTGTTAGAAATTACTACTACTAACACTTCCATTTTATACAGGGAGAAATTAAAGAACGTAGAGGTTAAGCGACACCCATGATCACGGAGCTTAGAAGTGTCAGAAATAGTTTCCAAGCCAGGCGCTGAAGTTCAAGGTGTCTGCCTTTGTGAGCTCCTGCTCTCTGAAATCAGAGGAGACTGATGTCCTCATCCTTTCCATGAGGGCTGACACCTCACAGGAGAGGAGCCAAGGCAGTTCTGTCCGTGATCCTTTCCAAACAGGAGGATGATTTGCGCCTGCCAGCAGGGCAGAGGTGGACAACCAGCCCAAATTTCAGCTCTGTGTCTTCTCATCCATTTCCTTGTATTAGTGGTTTTTAAGCTTGAACATGTGTCAGAATTACTCCAAGGGCTTGTTAAAACCCTTCATGGGCCACAGCCCTAGGGTTTCTGATTCACTAGATTGGGGTAGAGCCCCAGACTCTTCTTCCTTTCTAAGAAATTCCTAAAGAATACTGATGCTCTTGCACACTTTGAGGGCCACTTCTCTACCTTATGGCATAGGGTTAGGGTCTTTTATTTTAAGCTCCCGAGGAGGCATAGATATCTGCATTCACCAATCTAGAAAACTTTTAGAACCACAGCTGTCTCTGCTAACCCATTAATGATAGAAATTCAAACCAACCGAGCTATTTGCCCTCTGGCAGCCTCAGTGGACAATTCTTAAAGGCCTGTCTCTTGTGAAAACAGTGAATGTACCAGAAGCCTTGGTGGCACAGCTCTCTGGCTCTACGGAAAGCAGAGGAGTGGCCGATAGGGACAAATGGCGTCTGGCCCCCGACCGGATCCTTCGACATGGGCACTGCCCAGGCTGTCTGCAGGCTCTTCATGATTTGATGGTTTGTGCCAAGAAGTCTGCTGTAATTCTGATGGTGTTCTCTTATCATTAATAACTTCATTCCTTGAAGGATTCTGAAAATGGCGGCGGGCTAGGGGATCGAGCGAAGAGTCTCTCCAGAGAATTCAAACTCGAAGCTAAAAAAAGACAGCATGGAGAGGGCCAAACAAATCGATAGCGATTCTTATTAACCAAGACAGTACAGCTGGAGGATTTAAAGTCGTGCTGAGACCTTCAACGCCGACAATGGGAGGCTGCAAATCTCGCGCCCTTAAATCAACAAACAGACTCGTGGACCCAGCACGAAAAGCTGAGTTGCTTTTGGGGACTGCGGGAAACGGAGACCCGGACCGAGACTCCAAGTAGCAGCCAAGTCTGCACCGCTGCACCAGAGCGGACATACAAAGCTTGGGCGTTTCAAATTTAAACGGTGCACAGATATCTGACCGGTCAGCGCTCTGCTGGGAGCGCACGCTGTGCACCGCTCCACGCTGTCCTGGGAGTGCGGGAAAAGTGGGCAGCTTGGTGTGCGGCGGTCCCGGAACGAGGACTTGCACCGGACTCTGGTGAGTACAGAGAACCCCGCGGCAGCTGGGTTTGGCCAGAGAACAGCTGGCCCGCCACCACGGGGAAATCAATAACACAGAGTCTGGGGCAGACATATTAGCCTGGCGGCAGAAACCGCAGCTTGGTGACATCACCAGGTCCCCTTGTAGGGAGGGCTGGTGGAAGACATCTTGAGTCCTGGCAGAGCCTGATTACTTGCTGGCTTCAGCTCCACACAGAGAACTTAGTGGGAGCCATCTTAGTTTTGGGCAGATCTGCTTTTCTGGTGCTCCTGTCACAGAGAGGTTTGGAAGAGAATGGCTGGGACTTGGGCAGAATCCTGTGCCATTACTCAGCTGCTTCTGATTCAAAGAGAACTGGCAGGAGCTACTGGGGCTAAACCAAGCCTCTGCTTGGGGCCCAATAAGCGGATACAAAATAGTCACAACTCAGTGACAACCAGAAAGTACAGCCTAATTTATGAACTAACTGACACAGAGGCTAGAGACTAGACTGTACCGCCCCTGCATCCCAGCCTACCCCAGATAACAGCAAATTGGGGAGGACAGCAAAAACTCAAGCCAGGACACTTCTGAGAGGCCCTAAGCAATTCGGAGAGGGCCAGAGAACTCCAGGACAGTCTGAAAGAAACCAGAAACATGACAAGAGATAAAAATAAAAAAAATCTCCAGCTGTTCAACAGGAGAAAATAAACCCAAGAGAACTAAACACTGAAGAGAACAAACACAGTAACCATCCTCTACTCGACACAGCATCAGCCGAAATTAAAAAGTACTTACATGATCTCATAGAGGAATTTAAAGATGTACTCCTGATCCAAGTGAGGCAAGATATAAAGAGATTAATTAAAGAAATGACAAGCCCCGCCCAAGAGAACACAGATGGAAGAACTGAGGAATTCAGAAAAGAAAGAGAAACATCTGAAGAAGAATTTAAGCATAACTTAGAATACATGAAACACATCCAAAGAGAATATCAGGAAACTAAAAACTACATTGAATATTGGCAAAATGCCTTGACAGAAACTAAAGACAACCTTCTGAAACTTGAAGAGAGATTTAGGGCTTATGAACGTGAAAGAAAAAGCCTCTTAAAAATAACAAGGAACCAGAAAGAAGCAATTCTAAAACTGGAAGATGATAAAAAGATACATAACCTAAGAATAAAGAATGTGAGTGAGGAAGCAGGAACATCCAAAAATGAAATACAAAAAATATTCACAGATATATTAAAGCAAAATTTCCCACGTATAGCAAAAAGAAATGATATCCAGATAAAAGAAGCATACAGAACGCCAGCTACCTACAACCAAAACAGATCTACGCCTAGGCATATAATAATCGAGATCCCAGAAATCCACCAAAAAACCAGAATATTAAAAGCAGCCAGAGAAAAGATGCAGGTTACCTATAACGGGAAATCTATCAAAATAACAGCAGACTTATCAACACAAACTCTTAAGTCAAGAAGGGAGTGGGGAGAAATATTCCAAGTCCTGAAGGAAAAAAATATGCAACCGAAGTTCATATATCCGTCAAAACTCTCTCTAAAAATTAATGAAGAAATAAGATACTTTCAAGACAAGGAGGAACTGTGGGAGTTCGTGGCCACCAATCCAACCCTACAGAGAGCGCTGAAGGACATTACAGAGAAAGAGAGGAAGAGAAATCAGGATTACAGCTACAGTGGCAGAGAGGCCTCAGTGAACGGGGCAGACAATGGAATGAGGGAATAAGGTGGACAAAATATAGCAGAAAAGTGGAGTAGCAGACATGAAGCAGAGACAGTAAGCTAGTCTTTAGTAGAGACAGCTCTGAAACTATATTTAAAAAAAAAAAGCAGAGGTCATTGCTAATGGTGTATAACGATTTAAAAGACACAGTAGTCCTAGTGCCATATTTAGATTGAATTAAATTTGTTCTGGTCTGTCCACTCATGTCAGATTTGAGGACACAGACCTCTAGAACCAAAAATAGCAGGTTATACCATGGTAACTATCCTTACTTTCCTATTGACTTAGGCTGAAATCCTGTATTACTTACATTGTCTTACTATGACTGATCTTAATTGTATCTGAATCATAAGACTATTGGTTGGCCTTGACTGATCCTATTTGAAATCGGTATGCGTGTTAGAATCAACCCTAAAAGTAGAGGAAACTACTCTGAGCATGACAAGATGTAAAGGATATCCATACTGGTATGAATCAGTAACAGCTCTCAAATACTACAATGCAGTCAAAGATAAGTTTTTATAAAAATAGGTGTTAGTATGTTTAACTATAATAAGCCAGTGTTGTGGACAAATCTATTGAAAATAACAAGAGAAAACATAGTAGCTACGGAAGATCATTTATATTATAGTTTTATAAGTCTTATCCATTGCATGTTTTTCTAGGAAATTGTTTCGCTGTCTTGTTATGACTTGGTTTTCCCTATAATACAGAGAGGATAGGAACAAATACTCTAAGGAAGAGACCTGAAAAACCCGAGGCTTATTTTGTAGCATTATAATATAAATTCTAGCAATCTATTGCTTGCTGATTAGAATGACATTGGACTGGTTTCTTCAGCTCAACTTCAGCATATGCAGAGATGGGGACGGCTATCACAAAGAGAATGAGAGATGCGATGGTAGTTGCTATTGTCTTCCCTAATTTGGAACTTGAGGACCTAAAAAGACTCCATCATCCTGTAATGATTTGATTAGTTCTATAATATGCAATAAGTATAGAAAGTGGGTGAAGTTAGGGACAACAATTTTAAGAAGCTAGAGACAGTTAGATAAGGTAGATCTCCAGTGGACTTGCTTTGAAATCTGTATTTCTTTAAATTGTTTTTTATTTTTATTTTTTTAAAATGTTCTGTTCTGTTTTGATATGGTTAACCTTACCCTCTTAGAAATGTAAAACAAATAGGTGGGACTGATAATCATATTACGGAGCTTTTGTTCGACCATAGAGCAGAATGGTTTGTAGGGTCACTTTTTTGAATGTCATTCTAAATACTTTAATTCTATAACCTGAACAGCCATTTCGAAGATGACAATTTGTAACTTATCAACTGGCAATTTCTTACCTTTTGTTTGTCTGTAATTTAGTATTATTTCTACCCTTTTTTTTATCTCCATGTATTTTTTTTTCTTTTTTCGTTTCCTTTTCTTTAAATAAAAAAAAAAAAAGAAATTCAAACCAACCAATGTTTTTATCAAGTGCCTTTGAAACCTCTCTCCATAAATTAGCTATAGAGATACATCACCAAATTTCTGAAACTTGTGTGTTTGCTCCAACTCCACATTTCCCCTATTAGTCCTGTTGAGATCACATCCTGGAAACACTGTGTCAGGAGTCAGACCACTACCTAACCTTCACACAGGAGACTTTCTAGGACTGCGAATTCAATTATCATTATAATTCAGCACTCTAGAAAAACTTACTGTGGGCTTTGTCTTTTGGAGATCTTAGATCTTATGTACACAAGGCAAGAGATTTCCTTTTTCATGATGATCAGTATAGTCTGACTTGAATTTGGTGCCTTGAGGCAGGAGTTTATATACTTAAATTTCCCACCCCCTCACCTTGAAGGTAACCAATGCTAACCTACCTCAGTTCCAGAATTTCATATATCTTTTGTTTTGTGGAACTAAAACTACACCAGAGTTTTGTTTCCAACCAGCATATGATGTCAGGTACCCACAGGCAGTTACTTAGTTGTTTTGCCATTGTATCTTTTCCTAATTACCAATATCCAGTATGACACAGTGTTCTGATGATGTAAGCTCTCTTCTACTCCATGGTCCAATTTCTGTATCAGGGTTCTGTGGTTGCAAACCAAAGATACCAAGAAAAAAAGAATATATGATCTTACTAAAAGGATATGAGATAGCCCTTCAAATTGGAGGAAAAGCTAAAATGAAAGTTTTGAAAGTACTGGAAACCAAAACAGCTCTGGATGGCTAAGTAGCAGAAGTTGATGGGTATTTTCTTTAGGAATACATGGTTACAATAAATGACCTGAGCATGTTCAGCTTTTGAAGAATAAAACTCAATATTCAAATTCCAAGGGAAGAAGACTAATGTCTCCCTAGTCGTCTGCCCACCCACTGGTCAGAAGAAGATGGGTCTTGTTGACAGTCTGTCCCATTAATATTGTACTCACTTGCGGACATATTTCCAAAAGCAAAAGTAGGACCCTATGTCCAGAAAAGGGTGGACAAGTAAAAGCAGATGTGTCCACACCAGTCATGAACCCAGTTTACACAAAAATGTTCTACTGAGTATCTCCCTAGTGAATGTGAAGAAAATGTTTAAATTGTGATAAGCTCGCATATTTGGGAGACCCCTATTTTACAAAAATAATTTGGCTTCAGGAGAGTCTGCTTTCTAGGTTGTCTTTGTTCTTATTTTGGCTGCTTTCAGTACAAAATTATATGCACCTTCTCGATAAAGCATAGCATCTTTTTAAGGGCAGCAAAATAAAGAAGACAGGAGTGGGTTTTAATATCCCGGAGTGTAATAGTGTAAATCTCCTTTAAACTTAAAACATGTGGGTTTACAGAGCAGTTGAAAATAAGTCTGAAAGGCATTAATAGCCTTGACTAAATAGAAACAGACATCAAGCTAAGCACACGAACGGCTAGAAAACCAATGGGATGACAGAGATACACAATAAACACAATAAAACAGGCTCAATCAAATGTAGAATGCAACACATCAAAGGTAAAACCTTTACCTATTATTAATTATGACAGTAATTTCTATCTCATAACACTTTACATAGCAACTGTAACCAAGAACATCTGCATTTTAAACCAAAGGTGCCGCATATGCTAACGGGAAGCAGGGTGTGAGCACATCTTCCAGCAGCAAGGAACAATGATTGAGCAACTCGAAGCATTCAGGAAAGCATCATCTTCTGTGTTATGTGATAGCAAGTAGTTTAACAAGAGTTTGAAAAACGAAGGCATGTTAGTTTAAGATCCAGTTTTCTTTGTTACTTATTTGAACAAATGCCATTCAAAATAGTACCCTCTTTTCATAAATACCATTCAACCAGGGTATAAATAATAACAAGTATCTTTCATCTAGAAATAAGTGGGCAAACAGAGTCATGTTAGGCTAAGAATTCTTTGTAAGTAGAATATATTTTGTGTACATGTACCGGAGATTGAATCCTTTACACTGAGCTATATCCCTGGCTGATTTTAAAATATTTTACTCTGATACAGGGGCTTGCTAAATCAGTGAGTTGCCCAGACTAGATTTGCAATTGTATCCCTCCTGCCTCAGCCTCCCAAAGTGTACCACTGTAAGTGGATTTTATTTAAAGTCAATCTCTTGATTTCTCTCATGTCTGCTAAATCAAAATCTGCTGTCCAGGGTTCCCTTGTGTCCATTCACATGAACTTACAGAATCCTCACACCTGCTCTCCTCACTTTTATCCCATGGCTAGCCTGTGGCCTGACTAGTTGAGGCCTCTTTCCTCAACTCATTAAAGCAAATATTTAGTCATATGAGAGTTCTTAATAACTGAGCTAGGTTTTGCTGACAAGCCATTAGTTGGTGCTTACTTTGTGTATCCAGCTCAACTCCAGTTTCTTGTAACAGCTTTTAATAAAACACATACTTTTAAACAAGTGTCCTGTGGGGTGACCACCTACCAAAGACCTCGTGCGCACACTATAATTTAGATGAGTATCAGTGTGTTAAAAACTTGCTCCCCAGAATTGGGAAGTACAGTGAACTCTAAGAAGTGAGACCTAGTGAGAAGCCCGTGGATCTTCGGAGAACCCTCCTAAAGAGCTTGGGGCTGTGGTCTCTTCCTTCTTCTCTCTCTTAATTGGCTTGAGATATAAGCTCTCCTCTGACAAGTGCTGCTGCCTTGATGTGCTGCCTTCACAAGAGTCCTGGATCAATGGTGCTGCCTGATCTTACACTTTACCCTCCAAAATCTCGAGCCAGGATAAACCTCTTTTTGCTTCAAAGGTAGCCTGGGCTGGGCATTTTGTCATAGTGCATCGCCTCAAGTGTACCTCACTCATTATGTGAGGTGAGTCCTTTGAATGGACATCCATTGTTTGAGAGTTCTCTAAATGAATCCCATCTGTACAAGGTGAACATAAATGCCTGCCTCTCAGGCTCCATGTAGCTAATGTGTCATAAATTTAACCGAAATGATGCACTCCTGTAACACCATGCAGAACTGAGTGGCCTGAAGTAGGCAGGTTTTTCATAGATGGGGAAAAGCAGGAATTTTTCTGACACAAGTGACTGTTGAAATGGGTGGCAGTGGCAGATGCAGAGCAGCCCTGTCCACCTTGGCTCATGAAGCCATTCTGGTGAAAGGATCCTCCACCCATCCAATTCTTTACCGTTGCTTGGGGCATGGTTCTTTGCTCCTGACACTAGAATCTGAGCTGCCTAGTATCCTTTAAGATTTTTGAGTTCACCTAAACACAGCAAAAAATAATGACCAACAGGGTATTATTAATATCTTTAATTTGCAGTGAGGCACTTATAAGCTAAGCATTGTGGTTTGTCTTTTGACACACAGAGTAAGTAAGTATTGGAACTGAAATTAAAAATCAGTGACTTTTCTATACTTTGTACTATTAACTTCTCTCCCTAGAGAAGACAGCATTTTGAATTGTTCCCAGTCACATCATCCTTGGTATACATTTCTGTCTTTTTTCTTGGCCAATTTTTAGACTATAAGGACATGTTATGTTGTGAGAGAAAAGAAGTCATAAAAAAAAAAGTGTCTTTGAGTCTTAAGAATTACCCTGCAAAGCTGGGCGTGGTGGCTCACGCCTGTAATCCCAGCACTCGGGAGGCTGAGGCAGGAGGATCGTTGTGAGTTTGAGACCAGCCTGGGCTACAAAGTGAGCTCAGCTCAAGGCCAGCCTGAACTGCATAGCGAGACCCTGTCTCAAAAGAAAGAAAGAAAAAAAAAAGAGTTACACTGCAAAAGCCTGAGAAGAGAACATCTAAAGTCATCTGCAGAGATTAAGAAAAGGAGAATAAACGTGCAAAGCAAAGTTTTCTTGCTTAGATTCTGTCTTTTAGAGGCTTCTTCTGTTGTGTTCATTTTGATGACATTTTGCAAAGCATAGTGTAAAAATTAGAGAATACCATTGTAGGAGACATCAGAACTGCCTAAGCTCCTGCCTCTTCATGAAAGGCTGCAGGTCTATGTCATATGGTATTTGGTTTAGTTACATTTGACTTTTAAAATGATGTGTTTGTTTGGATGGCTTTTAATTTTCTAATTATTTCCCCTCCTCGCTGCCACAGTAGCATGCATCTCCTATTGCAACATCCAATCATTTTTCAGCATTGTTAGGGACTCTTCTGGCTGATGTCATTATGAAGCCTTTTGAATCCCTTCTTGCTAATCTTCTGCACATACTGTTTAGAGTTACATAACTCTCTAGCAATGTTCTGTTGAGTGTCATTTGACTTTGTATTTAGCTTGTTCTCAAAGATCTGTAAAATGAATTTTGAGATGTGTATATCCTTTGAATAGGCAAATATTCTTGGTTTCCTTTTTTAATTTTATTTTTAAAAAAGTAAAATTAAATGGAAGAAAACAGATCATAAGAAAACAATGTAAGAAACACAGATTTCAAAGCAAGACAACCAGAGCTCTTCACTGTCTATATCATATTGTCTCTTGTTTTCTTCCAAATAGTTGTCCATATCTTCACATAGAATGATTCATACAAAACAAAGTAGTATAAAACTGTTCAGAACCGGATGATGAAGGCATTTTAGGTCTTCAAGACCAGACCATTCTTGGTTTCTGAGAAAGCTATCTTTGTTTGTATTTTGAGTTGATTCTCTGTATTTCTAACCCTTTAGTGCCCTTCCTTGTTCCTTTATTAATTAGATATTTCAATGAGTCTTTTAAAATTAAAGTTCCCATTATTATATTTAAATCACAGCTTCATTGTTATTATAGATTAATTATCCATCATTTTTAAACTTCAATCACTTTTTTCCAAAAAACATTAAGGGATTATACAAAATGACCAAAGAACATGGTCCAAGTTACTGGAGTTGGATTTTCTTTCTTAAAACTTTTTTAAAGGACATAGATTGAGAAATGTAAACTTCAAAATTCCAAAATTGATGACCTGTAGTCTGTTGTATCAATCGGTTCTTTTGTACTCAGGAAAAACCAGAAGGAAAATAAGAGACAGACATGCAGCCTAGATACTAACAGCAGCAGAAAGTTGCTATACGCTCTAGGACCAGAAAGACAAACAGAAGAGGTCTTGGTGCCAGGGTTCAGGTGCCAGAACTTTCCTCCAGAGAGCTGGATGTGGGGAGAACATGCAGTCTCTCCTGGAGACGGCCAAGCAAAGAAATGGAGAGGAAATATGTGACTTCTCTTTCCTCACACATCCAGTTTCCTGCCAGGAACCTCACTGACAGAATCTGACTGAAAGTGAGTTGGTAAAAGAACCTGAGAAATACACGTTTCGGTACTCCCGATAACATGGCACCAGCGGGGAGGAGCAGGAAATGAGCCGAGCAGCAATAGTCTAACCACTCCCACAGCAACCTAAGCAGATTTTAGAACTGTTTCTATTTATTCTCCTACCCAGAAGCTGTTTAACAGGGCTTTCTGTAGTCTCCTGTTCTATGAACGGTCTCATTGACTGAAAAACTGTGGTTCTGATAATACAAAATACTTTCTAATGTCATAAGATTATAGTTATTTTTTAAATATTAGTTTATTTGCCTTGTCTTATGATGAGCTATTTATTTTTCTTTCTTCTATATATAGAACCCAAGATAGTGTCAGTGCTAATGAAGTCTCATAATAATTATTATTAGCACGCTCTTACTCCATAAACTGGCAAGTTTCCGGCATGCCTTCAGCTCTGTTCCCATTATTATAATCACGTAATATCAAGCAATAACATCACATTAAAATTTCAAAGAATTTTTCTATGTACCCTGGCAAAATAAAAATTTTTCTTATTTACAGATTACATTTTCTATTTTTAGTTCTAAGTGAATGCTGTTATTAGGAAGTTTCTAGTCGACAGCACTGAAGGGAGCAAAAAGAAAATGTGGTGCCCAATATTTCATCAAAGTTCTGAGTGATGGTCGATGACCAAGGTTTTCTCCAACTACAGGGGGAGAAAGCAGGGGTGCCAGGTGGAAAGGGGAGTAGGCTGCCAAGAGCCTGTTGGTAGAGGAGAGGCCATTTAGGTTATTCCACAGATATTTAACAAGCACCCCCCACATGCCAGGCCCCATAGCAGCTGCGGGCAGTGGAGTGGAAAACGGGACAGACACACTTGGTGCTTTCATGGTCTTGTTCTCTTCTGGGAAAGATGAACAGAACAAGTTTAAAAACTGCTACTATACCAGATAGTGGTGCCAAAAAGAGACAGTGTTTGCTGAATGAGTAACCCAAGTGTGGATAGCCCAGCAGTTCCTCTCTGAGGGGGTACTTTAGAACAGAGACCTGAATGAGGACCTTGGGAAACAGCATTCCAGACAGGACAGAGTCCCAGAAGTCATAACAGATTTGGCAGTTTTGAACAATGAGTAGGTGCCCACGTAGCCAGAGCCCCATTAGGGAGGGAAACAAAATGAGTGGCTGCTGCAACAATGCATTTATTAAACCTACAACTTAGGGTGGAACCGTTATTCCAGGATGACTGCTAGACAAACAGCCCTGGGATTGTAAAGGAGGGATTCGGTGTGTGTGACATTGTACTGGGTGCTTGAAGGATCTAAAGATGAATAAGGCATTGTTTCTGCCTCTCAGAACTCCCATGCTACAGAGAGACAGACCTCAATGAAAAATTTCTTGGCAGGAGAAAATCCTGAAAAATGCAATGGGAATATAGAAGAAAAAAATGGGAAGGCAGAAAGTCATTAAAGGGAACATTATTTTCATTAAAAAATTAAGATGGATTAAAATGCTTCAAATATGAAACAAAATAGTTCAACTCCAGGCAAATGTCTTCCGTTATCAAACTAGAATTTAGGCCACAGAGTTTACAGCCAAGAGGGATGATAGCTCCAAGCTCTTTGTTACAAAAGAGGAAATAGGAGAGGCTAAAGGGCTGGCTCAGGGTGATAAACTGATACTGTCTCCCCATGAATCTTTTAGAAGGTATTTTGGTATTTATTTATTTAAATTTTTTGGAGGGGGTACCAGTAGTGTCAGCTTCAAACCAGTGCTCTTTGAGTTCTGAGATACAGTTTAGAAGTATGGGTGACCTGGCTTATTCATTCATTCCTTTAATAATTCAAGAAATACTCAACAAAAATATGTCTGCAATATGTTATGGAATATATATATACATATACATATATATATATATATATATATATATATATATGCTAAGCATCTGTATGCTACTGAACATTTTATACTAATCATAGAAATCCTACAGAGTGAATAAAAAAGCACAGTTATTTCCCCCTACAGAAAGTAATAAGTCATTGTAAGTAGAACTATAATTTTCTCAAAGCATGGCAGTAATTCTGGGCTTTCTATCTATAAATAGGTTGGTCCACTCTAAATGGACCCCACTGCACTTCTTTAACTCACAATTACTAAATAAACATCTACAATCTGCTGATGTTAGAATTCCAGGATCAAGATGAGCAGACTTCATACTAGGACATTTACAGATACGTCTGTGGGATGACTAATAGTCTATATGGAGGGTGAAATGCTCAGCTGCTTGAAATCCTTATCAGTTCTCTGAATTATGTATAAAAATATTGACAACATCTTCTGCCCTCATGGTTGATTCAGGCTGAGGAAGATTTCACATCATCCAGATCAGATAGGCTCGTGGCTTCCAGGGAACAGAATAAAAAGCCTCTATCCAGAAATTGGGATAGACTGATCTAAACTTCTTTGGGAAACATCAAAAACTGTTGGAAATTTATATTTTAGTTTTAGGAAGATTGGTAATTACTAAAGGACTCATTCACTGAAAGTCAAGAGATGGATTCTGTGCTATGAACAATTTCTTGCATTTGAATATCCATTTTATCTGCTCTAGGAACAACCTGAGGATCATATATAAATGATACATATATGTACATTTCAATTTGACTTCCGAACACATGTACATATTTTCTAACTCCAGTGCCTTTGCTGTTGTTTTCTCTGTGTGTAAAACAACAGAAAGTAATAAGCAAACCTCTCTTCATTTTTTAAGGCCTTGCTTTGAAATGCTTGCAGCTTTCATCAGGAAAAGTGATCGCATCTTTGACAGTATTCTATAACTTGATCATATACAATTTCTTACTGTCACATACTTTATGTGCATTCATCTAATTTAATTCACACACCTATTATCCCACTTACAAAGCAGGGAAATGAGAGCCACGGTCAATTGGTGCCAATTAGCAGGGCTGGGTTTTGGATACTATGGCTTATCTATTTTATTTTTTAGCTACCTGGCTTCTATCATCCAAGTATCAAAACTAGTTTTATAAGTCTTTATTTATATCATAGTTTGTGAATTCTTTGACTAGAAGGACCAATACCTAGTGGATCTGAGGTTTGAAATAAAAAGATCAGTTCGTTTTACACATTTAGTTTGATGTTGGTGGCACAAACTACCATATTGGTGACAAGATTGGAATCTGTTATGCTATACTAGAAGTTAACTAGGCAGGTTTAGAACTAGAAAGCACTATTTGTTTGGGCAGCATAAAGATCGATCCTTCTCTTTCTTAGTTGTTTTAAAAAAATCTCCAATCCATACAAGATAAATGGTAGATGTATCATTTTTTCAGCTAGACTGTGAACAATACTCTAGAATCATTCATTTACCCAATTAACACTTGGTGAGCATCTATTGTTCTCACAGCACAATAGAGGGTCCATAGAGGTATAAGGTAAAATCCATACCCTCAGAAACAAACATAAGTGAGATAAAGCATGCACATAAATAACTATAATGGAATTTTGGGTCAGCATTCAATTTTAGGGGAAATACTATGTACATTTTTTAATCCAGAGTTTTACTTCTAACTCACAGCTAGTTTAAAACACATTTTTGTTATCATGCCAAACAGGAAGTTGTTTAAAGTGGAAGAGAGGAAAGGTTAGAGACAGAATAGAGACAGAACACAGAAGGGATGTACCTAAAAGAAAATCAGACATAAGACACTATCATGTTAGTTCTGAATAAATATCTCAAAAATTCATTTTGCATTTTTGTTGTAAGTGATGTTTTAGATCCAATACTTACAGTCAGATGGTGCACCATCCAGAGCATTGCCCAGAATGGTAACAATATAAATACATAATGTTTTCTCCTCCCACATACATATTCAACTACAACTGACATAACTGAGGTCATCAGTGTCTCACCAATCTGGGAGATTTTTTGTTTCTATTCCTATGTCTTTTACTCTCGTTCCTTTAGGCTAATTAGCACATGCATTCTTAATTCATAAGCAGGTAATACTTGGAGCTGGCAAGTCTCATAACTGTGTATGGTCTTGGCATTCATTTCTTATCCAACACACCAGCAATTGCTCAATAGCCAAATCTCCCTTTAGGTCCTGCACCACACTCTTCATGTCTCCTGTAGGTCATCAGAATGCATTGCATACCTGGTTTTTGCCAGTCAGAATTGGAAACCCAACAACACTGGTTAGAAGAAATGTGAGCTGTTCCGTGGGTTGTTTATTCTTACGTTGCATTTTGCAGCTCTCTTCCTGGTATTACCATCAAGAGACATTTGGTGAGTCGGTCTCCCCTTGTATTTCTATTCCAGTGGTTAAAGAATACTCACTGAAATCTGTACCTTTTGTGTTTTAAAAAAAGAATTTAGAGGTGAAGAGTTATAATTTTATAGATTTATCTATTGGTTGTAAATGATACAAATTTGAAACCTTGGATTCCTATCAGAATAATCCATAAAATTATATATAAGGCCTTTGGGAGTACAAACTATACTCATCAAACTGTGTTTAAATCCCTTTTGTACCTCACAGAAAGTTTCCAGGATGGGTGCTTAGTACATGTTTGGGTTAAATTCAACTGAATAAAACACTGTGGTTCATTTTGTTTATACTGCAGAAAGGAGTCTGCTGATGATGTCACCTAACTTTGGAAAAGTTTTGTGAATGTTTAAAAAACTTAGTTAAGTCAAAGAGTAAGTGGAATTAACTCAGAAGACTTTTGCTTTGAGTTCCCAAATACTTGGGAAATACCTTAATCAGCATATCCTCTTCTGTACCCTTCCCTGCCTTATACTTTCTCCCCTAAACTAACACATATCAAGTTGACGCTTGGATAAAAAGACAAACAAAAGTAATGGAATATATATTTAAGCAAACAAATGGTGGAAAATACTCCAGCTTCTTTTACATCTGACCTTTACATACATTTCCTTCCTTAGCCTTAAGATTTCAGTGCTCACCCTAAAGTGCTTAACCTGCTTTGTCAAGCAGGTGGTAACTGCAAGAAGACATGGCGACTGTGCAGAGAAAAAGTGGAACAATGTTCACTTGTCCCTGTTGTACTCACTTTATCAGCCAGAAGAGAAAGTTTTCCCCTGTGGCTCCCTTCAGCTTGGTGGTCATTTTTCAGTGGTGAAAGCTCCATCAACAGATCGCAGCCTCTCCAACAGAAGGAGGACCTGCCACTTTAAATTTTCAGCAGGCAACTGGCATTTTATTATTTACGTATTTCATGTCATTATGTTGGATAATATAACAAATGATGCAATCAGATCCAAGGGAAATTTAAAGTGGTGTACACCTGTTCTCACCTGGGAGAGGAGCAATCTCTCACACACAACTTCCCCAGCTGAAAATCAGCAGTACACAAAGCCTTTGCATAGAGCCGTGCTTCGAGCCTGACAAAAAGAGCAGGCTGGAGAACATGAAATAAATTTCTTTAACCTGTTTTGATGATTCAGGGACCTTAATTTTTTTTTCAAAGTGGCATATTTCTTTTATTGAAAAATTTTTTAAGCAAAATCATTTCCCTAAAGTGTCATTGACACAAACACATGAAAACCAAATACAGTATATATTACAACTGCTTTTCTGGCTCCTGACTGAATTTGATTGCTAATCCTAGAGATGCTCTTATTTCTATGCAGAGGAACTGTGATTGTGTTTTCTGCAGTTAGTGAACCAGGAAAATATATTGCTCAAAAGAAATTCATTATGGGTCATGCAAAAGAACCAGATCCACCCTTTTGGGGAAATTTGGAAATTACTCAGTGGGAAAAATGACTTAATCATAAAGATGGTCAGGTGATTTTTATTAAGACAGTGTTTGTGCAGAATACAGGAATGCTAAGCACCTGCCATTCACTGGTTACTAGGCCAGGTTGCTGAAGGAGGCTGAGCATTTAGCTAAAATCCTTCTTGACTTTTGTAGACTCTACTAAGAAACTAAGTCTACCTAGTAAGTTTACCTAGTACAGATGCCAGATGACATAGAAGACACCCCATTAATTTGAATTTCAGATAGCACTAAATAATAGATATAAGTATGTCCTAAATATTACATGTTGGAAGTATACCTCCTCCAAAATGCTCAATATAATGAGTATGTAGACTTATAACAATAATAAAATCTTAGTTACAAAACCATGTATACCATATAGTAAATTTCAAATGCTACATGGGATATATTTATACTAATAGGTTATTTATTTGAAATTCAAATATAACTGAGCACTAAGGGTTTTTTACTTGTTTTTATTAAATGTAGTAAACCTACAAAGGAGAAAGGGTTCCTTTTCCCTGAGCTGCTAAGACAAGGGCCATTTAGCCCTTTTGCAGGTCCCATGTGCCCTTCAAGCAGAGACATCGTGACTAGGCCACCAGCTAGCAAAATACAGCAAAGTGGAAAAGGCAACAGATCTTCTCCCTCAAGTCTGCAGCAGATGGATCTAAACTTTCAGCCTTGGCTTCTCCACAAAGACGCTTTCTCCCAAATGCAGGCTGGCCCAGGGCCCCTCTATCGTCTGCCATGGCTAAACAGAGAAAGTGAGATTAGTAAGAACCAGCCTCCTTCTGGGCTTGAGCCTTACACCTTCAAATGTTACCAGCAGATCTCCATCACTGGGTGCTATGGTCCAACTGATGACCTTAGACGGGGCTCATAGACATGAGTGCCTTTCTTCCACAGTAGGTAAGTGATGGAGAATCCCTTCCCCTAAAACACAGGAGACCAGATTCTTTCACTATGATGATAGATGGGTTGAACTGGTAGGTTCACAAAAACTTTGGTAGTACATCAGATAGTATTTTCATTTTTTACAGTGAATGTATATGGCATATCAGAACTACAAAGGAAGTAAAATCAGGTTCTTTCTTGTATTAAATCTAGCACTTGCAGTTGATCACAACTTCTGGATTGTTATGTAGCTGGGCTTCAGGGATGCTTCTGCCTCTCAGAGTTTTATTTTTTCAGGATTATACCTGTAAAAACCTCCGGCTCTTCTAATAGTGTTCATGCTGCTATGTAAGTGGCTTCCAAATTTGCACACAGTGGAATCATCTAAAGGGCTGTTACAGCACAGGCTTTCTGATTTTGTTGGTCTTGGGTGAACCTGGAGGATCGGTCTTTGAAATATGAATGCAGCTGCTGCTGTCCCTTTGAGCACCACTGAGCTACAGTCTTCGTCATGGTGGCCAAATGTGTCTGCTCACAGAGAGAGCACACCACTGTCCTGTTAAACACACTCAAGTCAGTTTTAGAAGATCTATATACCTATATCAATATGTGTATTTTTACATATATTATTGTAGATCAATTATCTTGAAAGATGATAAAGTTGCAGCTAGATAGTGTTACATTAAATATGGATTTTCATGTATCTTTGTTTTGGGCTGGACATAGAAATTTCTATACCTGAGAATAAATTTTCCTTCCAAACCCCAGACCACTATATATATAATATTAAAGAAATAGAGCTTTTGCAAATAAATTAGCCCATAAATTGATAATTTAAAAAATAGAATTGCGAGAGTTCCAGCCATGGAGGGATTCAGGCGGCTTACATACCCGCCTCTTGGTAAGCATGTGCACCGCGGGCCAGGAGAACAGAGCTCCAGAGTTCCGGCCATGGAGGGATTCAGGCAGCTTATTCACCTGCCCTCTTGATAAGCACCTGCAGCTTGGGCCTGGAGGAGAACCATTACCTGTGAGCCAACTTCCACTCGAGCTGAAACTCAAGCACCCTTCTCCCATCTGCTTGCTCCCCCCTTACCTACTGAGGATAGAAATTTCAACATCTCTTGGGAGGATGACCATATGCAGTATAGCAAATATGGGGGATTTCCTTCTATCTTCTGTTTGAAGGAATAGGTTGTTTTCACTTTTTGTTATATTTCTTTTGCTCTATTCAGTATTCTCAATCGGTTTTACAATGTTCTATTTTTGGTTTGATTTTACAATACGTAATTGACTGGATAGCTATTGTTAAATTAAAGAAATATAACATAGTACTTAGTACTACTATCCCAGTATCCTACTGTGAAATCCTGTACCAATTTCACTGCATTGTCTCGATTGGCTTTGTTCTGTCTTGTGCTGTTGCATATTTGCTACTTTCAAAATTAAAAAAAAAATACATGTTAAGATCCATGCATGTGTAGAATCTATAAACAGTTTATGAGAACTGATCTTATGACAATTGATGAAATGAACAGATACTTTGAAGAAAAGGAGACACTAAAATACCCATTGCTGATCCTGGAGTGTCATAATGTGAAACCCAGCAATAGTGTTATTCTTTGTTCAGAGTGATATTAGCCTTCTTGGGTTTATTGAAAGTCAACATAATTGAGGATATGGGTAACTGCATATATGTTTAAGTGTAGAGGATTGATACCATATTTCTAAGTTTTTGTTGGATAGTTGAACAATACTGGTTGCAATCTCATTGTTTGAATCCCCACTTTATATGCTCTAATTTAGTATCTTGAATAACTATTTGTAAGAAGACAATCTGTAGTCATCAACTAGTGATTTCTTACTGTTTATTTTTCTTTGAAATTATGTATTATTTCTACCCATTTTCTGTTTTTTTAGTCTTTCTTTAAATTCAGTTTTAAAAAGAAGACACCCCAGTACCCAGTGCTGATCATGGAGTGTCATGAAGTGAAATCCAGCAATAGTATTATTCTTTGTTCAAAATGATTTTAACCTGCTTTAGTTTGTTTAATCTAAACATAAGTGAAGATATGGATAACTGCATGTATGTTTAAATGTATAGGACTGACAATCATGTTACTAAGTTTTTGTTGGACAGTTGATTAGAACTTTTTGCAGTGTCTCTGTTTGAATTCCCACTTTACATGTTCCATTTTTGTTGGGAGCCACCACATTGCCGAGCCGCCGCATATAGCGATCATGCGGCCTGTGGTAAAGAGTAAAGCCTGAGTTAGATTACCCCTCCCATCGAGCACGTTAGTTTCCTGCTTACTGCGTAAACAACCCGCTCAATAATATGTTAGCCAATCAGCTTGCCTTGCTTACTTTAATATGATTGGACACTGTATCCGTATATATACTGGTGCCACCCCTGGGGGGAAGTAGAAGCCCGGAAGGAGCCGCGGAGAGCGGACCGGTAGAGGCTTCGGAGCGAAGCACGGAAGGAGCCGCGGGGAGCGGACCAGAGGAGGCTTCGGCTGGGAGCGATCCCAGGGCAGGCTGTACGGAGAGAAAATAAAAGAAAAGGTTGTCCACTGCCAGACTTTGTCGTGTGTCCTTCCTGCCGGCCGGGAGCGACATCGACATTTGGTGGCCCGTACGGGGAACAACTGATCACCCCCGAGACGTGGTAGTGGACAACGTTCCTTGATACAGCACTGCGAGACAGGTGAGTAGGGGATAAACCTGGGCCCTGGGTGGCGCGCACCTACAGGGTTTTTAGACTCCCCTCAGGCTCACGCGTAAGTGGCGGATTTTTGGGCCTCACGCGGTGAGTAACATATTAAATATGGGTAACGTACCGAGTAACGACACCCAGCCCTTGGTACAGGTCCTCCGGAAGCTCTTAAAGTCCAGAGACCTCAAGGTGGGACGCAAAACGCTGGAGAGCTTTTTTGAGGAGATTGATAGTTTCGCTCCCTGGTTCTTGCCCACAGGGCACTTAAACCTGCCCTCGTGGGAGAAGTTGGGCAGGGATCTTTCTCTAGCAGAAAGGGAGGGCGGGGCTTCGGTCTTCGCTCGGCCACTGTGGGAAATGATATATGCATGCTTGAAGAGCGAGGGTGGTTACAGGGAAGGTTCTCAAGAGCTCATTAAAGTGCGTAGGGCATTCGAACAGGCCCAGTCAGGGAGCTCCCGGGAGGGGTCCGTCAAAGGAGACAAAGATATAAAGGAGGAAGACGGGGCTCAGGCCTCGGAGTCGTCTGACTCCAAGAACGAGGAAGGCTTAGACAACGATGAGACCAAGGAGCCTAGATGCCAAGAGGATAGGCCGCTCGATAAGGAGTCGCAGGGTTCTTTCCCAGCGTTGCGCCGCGAATTGCGCTCCGCTCAACTTGGTCTGCGGAGGAGTAGAGAGCTCCTGAGCGCCCCCTGGCGCAAGAGGGAGGCGAAGCCTTCCGCCCCACCTTGGGGGCTGTTCCCGGAAGCGATCCCTCGCCACGAGGCGGCCGCGTGGGAGCTCCCTCCCCTTTCGCCAGAACAGGAAGTGATGCACGGGCCCCCATTTTCCGCCCAATCACGGCCGCCGTCTTATGCTCCGCCGCCGGCGGGTCGGTATTTTTACAGGCGGCTTTGGCAGGGGGGACGTTTGTCTCATGAGGTACATCCACCACCTGGGATAGATAGTGGCCCCTACAGGATATTTCCTGTACAAGTAGCTATGGGCCAGGGACGTAATGCATGGGAGCCTTTTGAGATAAAGCAGATTAGAGAACTTAAAAATGCAGTTACAACCTTTGGGCCGACTGCGCCTTACACCATTGCCATGCTGGAGAACCTGTCTTCTGGGCCCCTCACCCCCGCGGACTGGATTCAGCTGGCAAAGGCGTGTCTGCCCTCGGGTAGTTACCTGGATTGGCGAGCCTGGTACGCAGAGTTCTCTGCAGAGCAGGCTGAGAGAAACGCCAGTCGGGGAAACCGGGGGTGGAACAAGGAAATGCTTATGGGAGAAGGTCGGCACGCTGATGATCAGACTCAGTTCCCCGGCGCTGTCTATGAACAAATCAATGCCATAGGGCTCCACGCCTGGAAGCAGGTAAGTGGTGCCGGAACAGCCTCCTTGTGTCTTTCAAAAATAATTCAGGGTACCACAGAGCCATTTGTTGACTTTGTGGCCCGAATGCAAGATGCTGCCGATAAAATATTTTCTGATCCGGGAGTGGCTCGACCGCTGGTAAGGCAGCTGATTTTCGAGCAATGTACAAAGGAGTGCAAGGCAGCGATAGCCCCTCATAAGAACAAGGACCTCAACACCTGGATTAGGATATGCAGAGAGATAGGGGGGCCGCTCTCCAACTCGGGAGTGGCTGCTCTCCTGGCTGCGGCTGTACAGCAGAGGGGACCTCGCGGGTCAGGAGGGGAATGTAAGGCCAGAGGGTGTTTTGCCTGCGGGGAGCCAGGACACATTAAACGTCACTGCCCAAACAATGCAGATGCTAGGCCCCGTCCTAGGAATGAAGAACCATATGTTTGTGGGCGATGCAAGAAGGGATCACACAAAGCTGAGGAGTGTAGGTCGGTCTTTGATGCTCAGGGCAACCGTATTTGTGGACGAGATGCTAGAGAGCCAAAAAACGGCCAGAGGGGGCCCTCCTCACAGGCGGGCCCCCGCCCCAGAGACAGGACAGCTCAGGATGGCAGCCTTCAACAAGGGCCACCCCTGGGTCAGCAGGTGTGGACCTCAGTGTCGCCTCCAGACTTATATTAGTGCCTGACATGGGTGTTCAAGTGGTTGAAACCACCTTTAAGGGACCGTTACCCGAAAATTCCGTGGGTCTGGTGATCGGGAGATCCTCCACGGCCCTCCGGGGTCTCACAGTAGTCCCGGGGGTCATAGACTCAGACTACACAGGACATATTAAAATTATGGTTCAATCTCTTGTGGGTACTATGGTAATCAATAAAGGAGACAAGATAGCGCAGCTCTTGCTGCTCCCCAGTCTCCACAAGAGATTTCCCTCAAAGCAGAAAATTAGAGAAAGTCAAGGTTTCGGTTCCTCAGGGGAAGTCTTCGAGGGACTCCATATGACACTTGATAAAAGGCCCATGCTCTCACTTAAGGTCAATGGCAAGAATATAACAGGGCTCCTAGATACAGGAGCTGACCGTTCCATTATCTCCAAAAAGGATTGGCCTTCCAACTGGCCCACCAACACTGCAGATAACACGCTGCAGGGCCTGGGGATGGTGTCAGCTCCTCAGGTTAGTGCTTCAACCCTGCTCTGGTGCGATGAGGAGGGTCATCAGGGCCATTTCCAACCATTTGTGTTGCAGTTGCCAGTGTCTCTATGGGGAAGGGACATCCTCACTCAGATGGATGTCACGCTTACGTCAAACTGCTCCCCCCAGGCTAAGGATATACTCAGGAACCAGGGATATACCCCCGGCAAAGGCTTGGGCAATGCCCTACAGGGTCGGACATCCCCAATACCAGTAGAGAACAAAAAAGGTAGGCAAGGGCTGGGTTTTTCTTAGGGGCCGCTGAAGAAGCTCTCCTACCCACTTCGATCAAAATCACCTGGAAATCAAATGATCCGGTTTGGGTACCTCAGTGGCCCCTGCCTAAGGAGAAGCTATTAGCCTTGTCAGAAATAGTCAGTGCACAACTTAGATTAGGACACATTAAGCCGTCGACCTCCCCATGGAACACCCCCATTTTTATAATTAAGAAAAAGTCTGGCAAGTGGAGGCTGCTCCATGATCTAAGGGCGGTCAACGCGCAGATGCAGTCCCTGGGGGCGGTCCAGAGGGGGCTGCCAGCTCTCTCAGCCATCCCTCAGTCTTGGCCGATTTATGTTATAGATCTTAGAGACTGTTTCTTCTCAATCCCCCTGCATCCAGAGGACACCCATAGGTTCGCCTTTACTTTACCCACCATTAACCAAGAAAGCCCTGATCTCAGATACGAGTGGATAACGCTGCCCCAAGGTGTGGCCAATAGTCCCACTATGTGTCAGATTTACCTTGATTCCCTACTGGCCCCCCTACGGAAATCCTTTCCCAAGATAAGATGTGTGCATTACATGGACGAACTTTTGCTCAGCGGCAGGGACCCAGACATGCTAAATAATATGCTCGGCCAGTTGGTCGAGGCCCTGAGACAAGCCAATCTACATGTTGCCCCCGACAAGATTCAGGGAGGAGAAATGGTGACCTACTTAGGCGCGAGAATCTCCCCTATGCTAGTCTCTCCGCAGAAGGTCACCATTAGGACGGATGGCGTTAGGACCCTAAATGACATGCAAAAGCTATTGGGAGACATTAATTGGATTAGGCCATATTTACATATACCAAATTCAGATCTCAAACCCCTGTTCGACCTTCTGAAGGGAGACCCAGATATAGCCTCCCACAGGAGGCTCACTCCTGAGGCAAGAGCTGCCTTACAGAGAGTGGAGGAAGCCTTAGGTGGGGCTACCTTACACAGAATTGAGCCAGGGCGACCCTTTGATGTCTGTTTGCTACAGACTAGTCTACAGCCCACAGCGGTGATTTGGCAGAAAGGACCACTACTGTGGATACACCCTAAGGTCTCACCTGCAAAAGTCATAGAGCATTACCCGGAGGCAGTCGCTTCATTGGCCCTTGAAGCGCATGATAGAGCTGTCCAACATTTTGGCTCACGACCACAAGCCATCCGAGTACCCTATACCGCCAGCCAGATCAAGACCCTGGCTGCCTGCATAGATACTTGGGCCATTTTGAGATGTGTTTTCCATGGGGATATAAACAATCAATACCCTAAAGACCCTATCTTGTCATTTGTTACTCAGCACCCTGTAATTTTTCCAAAGGTTACTGCCTCTGAGCCATTAGTCCCAGCAACTACAATATATACAGATGGCTCCAAGACGGGGATAGGCGCCTATGTGATCCTAGGCAAGCCCCCGGTTACCATACAATTTGAACCTGATCAGCCTCAGGTGGTGGAACTGCAGATCGTTAAAATGATTTTTGAACGGTTCTCAGGAGCCATTAACATTGTCTCCGATTCTAGGTATGTGGTCAATGCTATGCAAGTGCTTGAGACTGCCGGTTTAATTAGATCCACTTCCACAGTGGCTGGGCTGTTCCTGTCTATCCAGACATTGCTCCAGAACAGACACCATAAGGTCTTCACCACCCACATAAGAGCACATACATCCCTGCCAGGGCCTATGGCACAGGGGAATGCGGCTGCTGACACTGCCACTCGCCCGTTATGGATTTTTACCTTACTAACACCAATCGAGCGAGCCCGTGCCTTCCATGATAAGTTTCATGTCAATGCCAGGACACTAGCAAACCATTTCCATGTTTCCAGAGCAGATGCACGAGATATCGTGCGACTATGTGGCTCCTGTGCCACATCCAAACCTGCCATACCGATGGGAGTAAACCCTCGAGGTTTGATCCCTGGTGATGTTTGGCAGATGGACATCACACATATACAGGAGTTTGGGACTCTTAAATATGTTCATGTTTCCACAGACACCTGTTCTCACGTCATATTTGCAACAGCAGAAACAGGTGAAAAAGTGTCTAATGTGATCAATCATTGCCTGGCGGCTTGGGCCGCATGGGGCAAACCAAAAATATTAAAGACTGATAATGGACCAGCCTATATAGGCAAAGCCTTCAATGAGTTCTGCAAAATGATGGAGGTTCAATTAAAACATGGTATCCCATACAATCCCCAAGGTCAAGGAATCATCGAAAGAGCCCATAGAAGTCTCAAAGCAATTCTAGCTAAACAAAAAGGGGGAGTAGGCCAAGGCCTGGCCCCAAAGGCACGATTATCCATGGCACTATTCACACACAATTTTTTAAATTTAAATAATGATAATTGCTCCCCAGCTGTGGAGCACTGCAACCCTTCCCCCAACCATAAAGGGTGGGTGAAGTGGAAAGATGTCCTGACAGGACAATGGATGGGCCCGGATCCAGTGGTCAGCTGGAACCGAGGTGCGGTTTGTGTCTTCCCACAGGAACCGGGACGAGAACCACTGTGGGTACCGGAGAGACTGACACGGGCGACAAAGCCCTCGACTGAAGATCAGACCTGCCCTACCGGAGATCCATCACAGACCAACCAACAAGATGAATAGAAATAGCGGTAGCCCAAAATGGACAAGAAGATCCTCAGGCATATGCATGGCTCGCTCGCCTAGCCTACGACCGAGTCTAGGGACGGTGAGCTTCCCACACTCCTCCTCTAAAAAATTATGATATAGCAGGGTAGATGAGTCAATGACGGGTAAGAGCATGCCTCCCCAGCATGACTCAACCTAAGACAGGCCCTACCCCATACCGCACGAAAGCCGCTGAATTACTAGGTTCCGCCCGAACCAAATGTCGCCCCGGGGGGATCATGCGGAGCGACATGAGTGTATGCCTGTGTGCATCCAGGTTCCGTCCGGTTCCTTCCTGGCCCTGGAAAAAGGACGAGGGCCTCGGGGCCTCGGCAGACTCGGGGACGGCCGACCCGGGCCGACGCCGAGAGCCCTTGGTGGGCCTCCTATCAGGGCATAGGCCTCTACACTCAATTCAGGACGGGCTGCGATGTGTAGACTTATTTAAAATAAAAAAGGGGGAGATGTTGGGAGCCACCACATTGCCGAGCCGCCGCATATAGCGATCATGCGGCCTGTGGTAAAGAGTAAAGCCTGAGTTAGATTACCCCTCCCATCGAGCACGTTAGTTTCCTGCTTACCGCGTAAACAACCCGCTCAATAATATGTTAGCCAATCAGCTTGCCTTGCTTACTTTAATATGATTGGACACTGTATCCGTATATATACTGGTGCCACCCCTGGGGGGAAGTAGAAGCCCGGAAGGAGCCGCGGAGAGCGGACCGGTAGAGGCTTCGGAGCGAAGCACGGAAGGAGCCGCGGGGAGCGGACCAGAGGAGGCTTCGGCTGGGAGCGATCCCAGGGCAGGCTGTACGGAGAGAAAATAAAAGAAAAGGTTGTCCACTGCCAGACTTTGTCGTGTGTCCTTCCTGCCGGCCGGGAGCGACATCGACACATTTTTGTACCTTGAACAATTATTTGTAAAATGACATCAACTAGTGATTTCTTACTGTTTTTTTCTCTGAATGTATGTACTATTTCTACCTATTTTCTGTTTTGTTTAATCTTTCTTTAAATAAAAAAATAGAATTGCTATCCTTATTTAAATAACTAATGTATAAATAGAAGGTTTAAAATAAAAATTAAAATAAAATTTAAAAATCATAAAAATGTTCAACATAAAATATGAAAGTTACCACCAAGTTCACTGCCTGGACAGCAACTAAGAATGTTCTAGTATATATATTTTTCCTGCTTTTTTTGCTTTCCTTTCTATGTTGCCTTGTTGCCTTGTGATGCAGTATACATGGTGTTGTGTAATTTTTTTAACTTAAATGATAAATTGTGGGCATTTCTCTGTGCCATTAAATATGCTTCGACAATATGATTTCTAATGAGTAGAAAGTATTTTTCAGAAAGATATGTTGTAATTTATTTTGCTTATCTTCTACTGTTGGGCATTTAAAATATTTTCTTTTTCACTAATATAAATAATGTCATAAGAGAGTTTCAAGTTAAAATGCCATCCTGGCTGGATGCCACAATACAACTTCATCTAATTTTCTACTAAAACACTTACAAAGACCAGAATACAAAAAACTCACAGAAATTCCAAAATGCATGATTTATGAAGAATTTAATGATAGAATCTGGAAAGACTAACTGCTAACTAAAAAGGGGAAAAAATTCAGCAAAAAATATTCAAATTTACCTCATGAAGTGCTCAACCTTCACCCTCTGTGAAGCGGAAACTGTGAGAACCTGAAAAATGAAAGAAAGAAAAAAAAGATTCTATATGTACTTCAGTTGAGTGTCCCCTGAATCAGGACTTTAGTTCTTACTAAACAGAAATTTAAAACCCGTTCTTTGATTCATAAATATGGTTGTTCTCAGGGAGGCCTCTTTTGCGTTCAGTATCGCTTTCCTCTAACCTCTGCAGAAACTTCGGTACTCAGAGCACCACTGATGAAGCGAATGCAGTGCTGCTGGTGAGCACTCCCGCCCTCCTAGGTGCAGTCTCACACACAAATCTGTTTGTCTGGGCAAACACAGGCGGAACACTGGGAAGTGTATGTCAAAACAGCGCCATGCTCCATGTATTTACCTGCTCACAGCATCACGGGAGAGGCTGTCTCAGTAGCACAGAGGTGCGATAGAGAAATGCCTTTTCGAAAGTAAGTATTGAACTTGAAATGAACCCATCTGCCAACCTTTTAATTGTTCTGATGAATAAAGAATTTAAAAATCATACCAGTGGACAGAAGTAAAGGAACCCACACATCTTGTTTTCTGACATATTTCAAGGTTATTCTACAAATAAAAGAAAACAAAAGTCAGGCTATGTGAAAATAATGCCAATCCATAAGGGAGTGGAATTATAAACATTACTGACTTTTATTTCAGAGAAAAAAATCACAAAACACTTTAACATCTTCAATGAAGTCACAGAAAAATTGCTTTGAGGAAGAAAAGCTGAAATGTGAATGATGAGAATAACCCAGGAGAAAAACCTTGAAGTTGATATAAATTAGCAATTGTAAAAACAGATGTGGATGAGACGTGGAAGTTTTACAGATAAATTAAAATGTAATAGCATTTAAAATGATGTTAGAGATCAATAATGGAAGAATTGACGTAGAGAACTGTTTTACTTTGGATGCTACATGTTCCCTCATGGCAAGAAGCTAAAGGTTTGCTCACCAGCCTATGGCACTGTTGGAAGTAGTAGAATCTTAGGAGCACAGCCTAGTGGAAAGAAGTTAGGTCACTGAGGGTGTGTCCTTGAAGTGTATATTGAAACCTTCAACCTCTTCCTCTATCTCTTTGTTTCCCTGCTACCTCAGGAGAAGAATCTTTTGTATGCACCTGTGGTACCATGATGTATAGCACCACCATGGACCAAAGCGTCCAGGCCACATGACCATGCACTGAAACTCCTGAGTCCATGGCCCAGTCTTTCCTTCTTACTTATCTCAGGTATCTTGTCACAGTGACAGAAAGCTGACTAAAGCAAATGCAAATTTGGAATCCTTTTCCAGATTACAGGGGAAAGAACATAAATATTAAAGTTACAAAAGAGAACAGAGACAGGACTATAGAGAATGGAAACATATAATTCACTTTGTGGAATCTTTGCAATTTATGAAAAATTCTAAAGAATAAATTCCAAGAATATTATTGAAATAAGTCCCTCCACCAAAAAAAAAGAAAAAGTCCCAATGAAAGATAAGGTTTTATGAGCCAATGAGCCACAGGGAAAATAATGAATGAAAGTACATCCACAATTGAACTTATTTTCTGGTAGTTTTAAAAAATGATCACAAAATTCTTGTATTTATCCTTTCAAGAGGTGGAACTTAATTTTCCTTCTTTTGAGTATGGGCCACATATAGTCACTGACTTCTAATGGAATAAGGTAGAAATGACATAAACACTCATGAAACTGGCACATGAATGACTTAAAGACTAAAATAGGAAGGATATCACATTATAGTTTGAGAATATTTATGTTGACTATAATGCAGGAGGAATTGCTCCTTAAATTTTTTTAAATTGAAATTTCTCATTTAAAATTCCAAATTCAAATTTTTAAATGTGTACAAAATCAGTAAGATCAAGAAGATAGAGAAAGAGGTAGGGAGGAGAAGTGAGGAGGGAGAGGGGGTGGTAAAGAAGCTGAATACAGTCAGGATACATTATACGTACCAGTGCCCCAAAACAAACATCACTCTTCTGTGTTACAAACATGCACCGATTCTTAAAAATCCAAGAAGTAAAGTGGGAGGGGGTACTCATAACTATCGTGTTTTATTGTAAAGAAAATTATCATTTAGTAATAAAGAATAACAGCATTCATGGTTTATTAAACACTTGCTGACATGTTAAGCACATTGTGCAATTATATTCGCTAGTCAACATATCAACCTGATAGGGCAGAAATGATTATTTGTAATTTCAGATAAGGAACTGAGGCTCAGAAAAGTTAGGTAGCTTTCTCCAAATCATATTCTATCTAGTTGTTGAGGCAAGATTCGAGTCAGTCTGATTCACTGACAAGTGTTTTAGGGAACTGAGCATCTACAGTGAATATACTTTACAGCCTTAACAGGAGAAAAAAACAATAGTTTGGTTGTCATTACTTGAAATACTACACGATGAATTTATGTACTTTAGCCAAGATATCTCTGGAAGAAAATATTCAGCTTTATAATTCAGCTTGATATAAAGGGTTTAGTAAGAATTACAACTTTGTATGAATTAAAATAAATAACATTTGTCGTACTCTCCATAATATGCTAACTACAAAAGCAAACATACTTTCCTGAATTCTTTATCTAGCATCTTACTAGCTGGAGGAACCTCTAAGTCAATATTTCTAGTTTTCACACGTGTAAGAATACATTAAAATACTTGTCCAGTATTCTTGTTACTCATCCTCTGTCTCACCTGCACATTCTTGTCAACCAGAAAAAAAAATCTGAAAAAAGATTATTATTTTTCCAGTAAGCTGTTTTAGTACAAAGGTCTCACTTCAACCACATTGCCCCAGATTTCCTCCCAGCTTCCTATTATCCACCAAACTGTGCCAATATAGGCATGGTGTTTCCTTCAACCTGACTTTGTTAACAGCATAAAGTAAATGTCATTCTTGGACTGAGAGTCCAAAGATACTAACTGTGAGACTCTATTCAACATCCAGAAGGAAAGAATCTAAATCTCTTATATTTTCCTTAGGGTGCTTGAAAAGAGAAAGGAGAGTTTTAACATGCACGTAGTAGGCACAATTGGTTCAGCGTTTGTAGCAGACTCACCCGAAATGACAGTGTCTTAAATCATGTAAGAATTTGGGTTGTTGTTGTTGTTGTTGTTGTTTTAAAATTTTATTTAAGAGGAAAAAGAGGAAAACACAAAACAAAACAAAGCGGTATAAGGTTACACATAATACAGAACTACAAAAAAAAATAACAGTAAGAAATCACCTGTTAATAGATTACATATTATCATCTTGGAAATACTTGCTCAAATCACAGTATCAGAGAATACAAAGTGGACATTCAAACAGAGAGACTGCAAACAGCTGTGTTCAATGATCCAAAAACATTAATATAGTCAGCTATTTAACACCCCTAAACATACTTGCTGTTATATCCGTTAGAGCTCTTTTTTTTTCCTCCCTCTCTTTTTTACAACAAAATTTACACATTTTGGATTTTATTACTCCTTAGTTCTTATTACTTTTTTGGGGGGGAGAGAATAAAGTCAAATATGGCAAAACAAAGCTGTCAGTCAAAACCAAGGATAGACATAGCACATGATGTAAAACAGAGTACAAGGTTATCAACAATGGTTATCAACGTTGTCTCTTGTTTCCTTAAAAAGAATTGTCTATCTCATTAGATATTATAAAGTTGGACAAAACAGTAGAGAACAAGACCAATAAAACTGAGGCATTGTAAACATTACAGGACTTCCAAAGGAGACAATAGTCAAACCAGAATGGGCATCTTAGTGAATCTTATTGCCTTCAAAGTAGTTGCCTATACCCTCAAACTTGATACTATCACACAGAATGGAACAGAGTCTAATCAGTCAAAACAAGATCGTGGGAGTATTACAGGACTTCAAAACAAGTTAATAGGAAATCAAAAAGAGTTACTATTATATATCCTAATTTAAAAAATTTTTCCCCTTAATTAAAATAAACATAAGAAATAACTAAATAATTTTTTTAAAGAATAAGGGAGAGATTGAGATAAAACAGGACATAACAATATAACAATACAGGTCAAAGCATGACTGTTTCAGCAACCTACTGGTTCACCACCAAATAACCTGACTTAATAGTAGTTACCATAGTGTCTGTCTTTTTCCTTGAAATATTTGGATAAAACTTCATATACTATAGCTTCAAATATTTCCATATCAAGAAGCCCAGAATAAAGCCTTTCTAATTAATAACTGAAAATTTTATAGGGCTTCAAGGCCACATAATGGGGAATCATGATTACCACATATTTTTATATATTTGAATCATTACTTACATTAGGGAAACTATTCGGTATTCATACATGCGAGATTGATTTATTTCACTTATGAGTATGGTCTCAAGCTGCGCCCATTTATTGATAAATATCTCAATGTGACCCTTCTTTATAGCTGAATAATACTCCATTGTATAGAAATACCACAACTTTTTTATCCATTCCTCAGTTGATGGACACTTGGGTTGTTTCCAAGATCTGGCAATTACAAATTGTGCTGCTATAAACATAGGTGCACATATATCACTGTGGTATGATGCTTTCAGTTTTTCTGGGAATATGCCTAGAAGTGGAATAGCTGGAATAAATGGGATTTCCAATCCCAACTTTTTGAGAAATCTCCAGACAGACCTCCACAAAGGCTGTACCAGTCTACATTCCCACCAGCAGTGCAGGAGAGTTCCTTTTTCCCCACAGCCTCTCCAGCATTTGTTGTTGGTTTTCTTGATCCTGGCCATTCTTTCAGGAGTGAGATGGTATCTCAGTGTGGTTTTAATTTGCACTTCTCTAATGACCAGTGATGATGAGCATTTTTTCATGTATTTATTTGACATTTGCATTTCTTCATCTGAGAATTGCGTATTCATCTCAGATGCCCATTTTTGGATTGGATCTTTAAATTTTGGAGGTCTGAGTTTTTTTAATTCTTTATATGTTTTAGACAAGAGTCCCTTGTCTGAGAGAGAGTTCACTAAAATCTTCTCCCAGTTTGTGGGTTTTCTTTTCACTATGCTGGAGATTTCTTTTGACATGCAGAAACTTTTTAATAAGAAGTGGTCCCAGTTATTGATTCTGGGAAGTATTTCCCGTGCGGTTTGAGTCCTGTTCATGAATTCTTTACCTACTCCTATGTCTCCAAGGTTTCTACCCAATTTGTCTTCCAATAGATTTAGTGTTTCTGTTTTAATATTCAGAACTTTGACCCATTTAGATTTTAATTTAGTACATGGTGATAGACATGGGTCTAGCTTTAGTTTTTGGCAAATGGAGAGCCAGTTTTTCCAGCACCATTTATTAAAGAGACTGTCGTTCTTCCAGTGAACCTGCTTGGCTCCTTTATCAAAGATAAGGTGGTTGAGTGTGTTTGTAGTTGTGGTTGTATCTTCTAATCTATTCCATTGATCTTCAGCTCTGATTTGATTCCAATACTATGTTGATTTTACTACTGTTGCTTTGTAGTATAATTTCAAGTCAGGGATTGTGATGCCTCCTGCTTTGTCTTTGCTGCTTAGAATTGCCTTTGCGATTCTAGGTCTCTTCTGGTTCCAGATGAAATTTAGGAGTGATTTCTCTAGATCTATAAGGTATGTTGATGGTATTTCTATTGGGATTGCATTGAATCTGTATAACAGTTTTGGGAGAATGGCCATCTTCACAATGTTTGTTCTTCCTATCCATGAGCAAGGGATGTCTTTCCATTTTCTGAGATCATCTTCAATTTCCTTTTTCAGTGTATTATAGTTTTCACTGTATAAGTCTTTCACTTCTTTCGTGAGAGTAATTCCTAAATATTTCATTTTTTTGCTTGCTAATGTGAATAGTCCAGTTTCTCTTATTTCCCTCTCTGTGATTTTGTTGTTTGTGTATAGGAATGCTATTGATTTCTGAGTATTGATTTTGTATCCAGCCACATTACTGAATTTATTTATTGTATCTAAGAGTCTTTCAATGGAGTTTAGGGGGTCTTCTATGTAGAGTATCATGTCATCTGCAAACAATGATAACTTAACTTCTTCTTTTCCTATCTTTACCCCTTTTATTTCTCTTTCTTGCCTAATTGCTCTGGCTAGTACTTCCAGTACTATATTAAATAGGAGTGGTGATAAAGGACATCCTTGTCTTGTGCCTGATTTTAAAGTAAAGGCTTTCAATTTTTGGCCATTTAGTATGATGCTGGCTGTTGGTTTGTCATAAATGGCCTTTATTATATTAAGGTAAAGACCATCTATTCCAATTTTCTGTAAAGTTTTTATCATGAATAAATGTTGGACCTTATCGAAGGCTTTTTCTGCATCTATAGAAATGATCATGTGATTCTTATTTTTGGCTTTATTGATATGGTGGATTACATTTATTGATTTGCGTATGTTGAACCATCCTTGCATTCCTGGGATGAATCCCACTTGGTCATGGTGTATAATCTTCTTGATAATTTGCTGGATCCTATTTTCCAATATTTTATTGAGGATTTTTGCATCTGTGTTCATTAGGGAGATCGGTCTATAGTTCTCTTTTTTAGTTGGGTCTTTCTCAGGTTTTGGTACTAGAGTAATATTTGCTTCCAGGAATGACTTAGGAAGGATTGCTTCCCTTTCAATTTCATTGAATAGTTTGAGGAGTGTCGGCATTAGGTTTTCTTTGTATTTCTTGTAGAATTCTGCAGTGAATCCATCTGGGCCTGGGCTCTTCTTGGTGGGAGCCTGTGATCCCTCCCTGCTTGCAGAGATATCCACAGTCCTCCAGACAAAGGAAGGCGCGGCAGCAAAGCAGGCTGGGCTCGGGGGATAGTGTGGGCCCGCCCACCCATCGGGAGCTCAGCAGACCTCCAAGTATAGCCGGGATGGGGAGGCGGATGTAGTGGCCTCTAACCCACTGCTCTACTTCACTGCACCCGGAAGCCTGGGGGGTCCGGAACAGTCTGAGATTTGGGCAGAGTGTGCTGAGCACTCACTACAGGCCGAGGTGCCTCAGGAACCTGCGATCCCTCCCTGCTTGCAGAGATATTCAGGTCTCCAGACAAAGGAAGGGGCTTCTGCAGGCACTCCAGATCCGCCCAGCTCCTCCTCTGCACACCGATGGCTAGGCGCGGCTGGGCTCGGGGGCTACTGTAGGCCCACCCACCCGTCGGGAGCTCAGCAGACCTCCAAGTGTAGCCGGGATGGGGAGGCGGATGCAGTGGCCTCTAACCCACTGCTCCACTTCACTGCACCCGGAAGCCTGGGGGTCCGGAACAGTCTGAGATTTGGGCAGACTGTGCTGAGCACTCACCACAGGCCGAGGTGTCTCAGGAACCTGTGATCCCTCCCTGCTTGCAGAGATATTCACTGGGTTGTTGTTTTAATAATCCATACTGTCATAGCAGCTCTATGTCATGAAATTTTCAGGGAAGTTTCCAGTCTTGTTTTGCCTTCATTCACTGATACTTTACCTTTAACAGTATGGTCCAATGCTTGGATTTCTTTCCATGTGGAAAAGGAAAGGAATGGTTGCCCTTTCCTTTCATTGGTATAGATGATATCTTTTCACATTTATTGGCCATACCTACCTATAAATATGGCTCAGACTGTAGAGTTACTTTGAGTGGATACATGCTTCATTAAAAATTTTATAAGTTAGAAGAGTCATTTTACCATAAAAGAGAAGGAGAGGATGAATATTGTGGGAATTTACAAAAGTATGCACCATGTTTGTCCAGTGATGAAAACTGTCTCGGTTTAAGTGAAAAAAAGTTCCGGGAACTGGTTGCACAAACACTACTGAAGAATATGCTTAAAATGGTTAAGATGAAAAATTTTATGATTCTGTACATTTTACCACAGTTAGAAATTTTTAAAGAGAACCATAACAGAAAGAGTAAAGAGACATGATTTCTAGTCCTATCTCTACCATGGTTAACTGTGACTTCGAGTTATTTCAATTTTATTAAACCTGTTTACTCATCTATCTATATCGTGTTAGGTATAATTTAACTCTATTGGCTAGCTTAAGTAAAAGTGATGTTGAAAAAATTAGGGAACTGGATAACCATGAGCAACAAGGAAGATTAGGTGACCAGAAAGACCACTGCATGTGCCTACTGGTTCAGCCTTTCCCATATTGCCACTGTGGCAAGTTAATTCCCACCTCCTGGCTATTTACATTTGAAGTAGAATACAATGGTTGAAACTGACCCCACCAGATCTGCATTGTCTCAGGGACTCCTGGCCCCTTTTGTTTCACCATAGAATATGGGAGATTCTTTTTACCCTCACTGCTCACGATGAAGCCAAGATGCACTAAGAACTCATGCTCGGAAGTCAGAACAATATTATCCATTCTCCTTTTTCTCAAAATTCTCTTCTCCTTAGCTTCCATCACACTATATGGTCCTAGCTTTTCTCCTGCATCTGTAATATTTTCATGTTCTCAGGATTTCCTCTCTCCCTGATTCTGCAGTCACTGAGATCTTCAAAGGTCTTGTATCAGGCTTTATCTTTTCTCTATTGTATTTCTGGATCCTTGTTCAATATTTCACGTCCTAAATCTCTGGATGCCTGCTAAATCTGTATCTTCCTGACTTTCCCTGCAGTACATATACATAGATATATAATTCCCTAGAAGATTTATCACTACATGTTTCATTTTCAGACCATACTCAGCTTTTCCTCACACCATACTCCTTTAAAAAAAAAAAAATCTCCTACTTTGGTTAGTGGAATTACATAATCCAGTAGCCTGCAGAGCAAAATCAAGCAAAGCAAACACACAAAACAGGATTTATCTTAAACTGATGCCTTCTCATCATCTATGTGTCTGATACATTTCCTAAACACTCGGTTGTTCTTTATTGATCCTGGCAAAGCCTTTGCCTCTTTAATAAGATATTTGTGACCATTACCTTACTTAGCTCTCTGCCTAGAGAGGAAGCCTGATGGCTCATCTATCCTTGCTAATGTTGCTGGACAGATTTAAGTACAAGTTGGTGCCATCTTTTAGAACTCTCCTATGGTGGTATGACACATCCTGGCCCCCATGAGCTAGACCCCACCACTCCTGCTAATCCCATGTGTCAATCTATGCACATACAATTGTCATACACAACTGCAATCTTCACTCTTAACACTCTTTTATACTGATGAATGCTTCATTAAATATCCTTTTCCCTGCTGTCCCAAAGATGCTTTTCTCTCTTTTGTCCTCCTAGTGAAATCTACTCATTACTCACAAATCTACTTTGATGTCAACTCAATATTATCTGTTCTGCAAACTTGTCCTGGTATTTGACTCATCCAAGTGGAAGTCGCTGATTTGGGCACCTGTAAGATCTAACATATACCTATTATTACATCTCCTTGTGTTACAATCGCTTATTTGTAGGTTTTCTATATCCACCAAACTGGATGAGTTGTCCACCAGGCTGTGAAATACTCTAGCATAAACATCATCTCATCATTATCTATATTCTTCTTATAAAAGGAAAATAAGAGTATGGAGGACATAGCCACTTACTAAAAGCCTTGGCCCAGGAATGACTCACATCACTTTTGCACATTGTGCTGGGCAGAACTTATCACATAGCCACATCTAACTACAAAGAAGTTCTTATGCCCAGGAAGAAAAATACCAAAAATTTGAGGCAAACAACCATAGCCATATCAAATGAGAATATAATATAGGCACCAAAAATATTTAGCACCTAGTGCCACTTATCTTTTCTGTGGATCATGGCAGACATTGCTAAATAATTATTGTGATGAGCTTGCTCAAAATCTGAGAACCTCTCTCAGTTTCTAGGGAGCTACCAACCAGCGATTCATGGATATCTGATCAGAAATATACTCACCATCCCTCATGAAATTATTATTTTAAAATGAAGTCCTTGGGCTGGGAGATTTAGCTCAGTGGCACAAGGGCTTGCCAGGCAAGTGTAAGATCATGAATTCAATCCCCAGTACAAAAAACCAAAACCAAAACAAAACAAAACAAAACACCCCCAAAATATTTTTTAAACAAATGAAGTCCTTACCTGGATGTTTACATGATGACTTGTTCCTTGACCTTCATTGTTATTAAAGTTGCCACTTCTAGCACAAGGTCTATTTAGGTCATTCTGGTCATTTTGGTCCTCTCAGAGACAGTACAATAGGAAGAACCTAACCTAGAGTTAGAAGATTTGGATTCTAATTTTAGTTCTGTGGTTCTAAGTTCATTGCCTCATTTGTCTGGAGGTTCAGTGATTATTTGTTGACTGATAAACTCTTGAGAGATATAGAACTGTGCATCTTCAACCCAAAACTGGTCAGAAAATTTGAAGAAGCATGCCTTTGGTGTAGTGCATTCAGCAAGCAACTAGAGAGTATCTTTAAATCAAACCAGAGAAACTGGTTGTTATTGCTGCTTATAAAACAATATACTCTGGAACTGCAATCACAATTTAAAGTTAAATTGAAGGAAATTCACAGTAAAAATACAATTACTAGGGCACATAGCCTTGCTTTAACTTTTTGAGTATTTCTTTTAGCATGGTAACTTTGAAAACATGGAGCAAAAGTCATATTAAATGCCACAGTTACATTGATACATTGATTTAATCTGTGAATTAGCTCTGGAGTATTATCATTTTAATCTTGGAAATATTCCAGCTGCACTGATTGGAATTTCATAACTTATTTGAAAGTCTGATGTTTAAAGGGACTTTTTGAAATAGAATTTGACCAACATCATTGAAGTTTTTAAATGATAGTGGCTACTCAATCATTAGTATTTCCATTCCTTTATAGAACTTTGTTTTAAAACATCAAAGGTCAGGTGTTTGTAGGTTTATAATTCAAATTCGTGTCTAGTTAAAATAAAAAAACACCGAGGTATTTTATTCCATGTGCAGTTAAGAAGGAAGTCATTGTTCAGTGGAGATAGAAGACTGGGTTGTCAACAGGCAATGCTTTCGATAAACACCCAAAGAAATGCACAGATGGCTTCCTCCCAGTTTCCCATGCCTCACACTTTCCCTTGTTACTTATGCAAGGCTCTTTGTATATACTAAGTGCATATTTATCCCTCTAAGGGCTGATGTCTTTTAGTAAGTATAAAGGGATATTTTTCTGACTTGAAATCCAGGTGGCAATTGGTGGAAATGACACTCACTCTCAAGCCACCACCAGTATCAGGTGGTGTTTAATGATATTCATGGGAACAGTTACTTTGTATCTAGTTGAGAAAGGAAGATTTGGTTGAAGGCAGAACCCACAAAGCATGAAGAGGAGATGAATATTTCAGAAGAGGTACCTGAGCACCTGGGAAGTACCCAGCTTGGGAAGGGGCTGTGGCTCTGTCTGGGGAGTACCTGAGGACTAGGGACTTCTTTTATGAGAGACTTTGCTAAGATCTAGGCAGAAACAAGTCAGTTCCAACTTCTAGGTATGGGATGAGGGCGAGAGTCACTTTTTCATTCATGTAGTCTGACAGGACATAACAAAGACTTGGGAGCATTGAAAGCATTTTTCACAGTGAGTACCTCAGAGAATGGCAGGAACAAAACATGAGAGTGGCTTTTTTAGAGACACACTCTCCTGTGCTTCTCCCCTGTCAAGCAGGTAGGAGAAGCAACCAGAGACAAATGATATCCATAACATACAGACTCATTTGCCATCATGTACCAGGATATCAAAACAAAGTGTTTAATAGTGTATACACATAGTCTGATGCCATGACAGCCTGGTAGACCAGAAGTCCGCACCAGCAGTCAGTCAGCACTCTAGTGAATCTTAGAGATATTCAAAAGAAGTTTTGAAAAGGAAGAGTGTTTTAGTTTAGGAAGACAGAAACGAGAATAATCACTATGGATTCTACTTGTTTCTGTATGCAAACTGATGAGGAACTATTTCTATTAGCATTACACAGAAATTGAGTCTTAAAATCCAAGAGGTAGATTTACCCAGATGGTACAGCTGCCATCCTGGGGGTGAAGGAAGATACATTTTCCTCCTTTTGACGAAGAGAAACAGTGCTTATCTCATATATTTCAGGGAGAAGTTCTTTGAGCAAACTATTACCAATAGAATGCACCTTAAATCACTGTGGTATGTGAGCCAATGGAATGAATATCTAATAAAGAATTTTATTCATTGGGGCTGGGGATTTAGCTCAGTGGCATAAGCGCCTGCCTTGCAAGCAGGCAGTCATGAGTTCGATCGCTGGTACCGATAAAAATGAAAAAGACAAAAAAAAAAAAAAAAGAATTTTATTCACTACCAAAAATATATATTTTTAAAACAGTAGGACCCCATCACCTACTTCTGGCCAGCTTCTTCTGATACGGTTTCTCAATAGCAGCCTTTTATTTTCCCAAGTACACAACTTGTTAACAATTTGCATACATCTACTTTTATTCAGGCATTGAATTTTTTTAATGCCTTCACTCAGGTTCCCAGAGTCTAAGTATCACTCCATCAAGATTCAGGCCAAGGTTTGTCATTCAGTCTTCATCTCATTTTTCTCTGAAGCCAAAGAGGATTTTCACTTGTATCACTGACAAAATAAGATTCTGCAGTATACATTATGTTCATGGAATTGTCAATGGCCAGATTTTTAGTAGTAATCAATACATTTGCCAAAATATTCATTTTGGTAAGTATCCTATTACTGGACATTTATTCATACATTCTAGTCTGTAGTCTGTCACACATTAGCTGTGTAGCACTGAATCTTAATTAATCTCCCTGGATCCTAGTTTTCTGATAAAGAAACTTATTTTTTTATTTTTATTTTAAAGACAAAACAAAATTTCCAAGCAAGATAATAGGAGGATAGCAATGGTTAATATATTGCATATGCTATCTTTAAATTAGTTACTCAGAGTACAGGATATAGGCATTTAATTACCCAAACAGTATTAATACAACCTTTCCTTTTCAATGAACTAAGAGAAATTAATAATATAATTATCTTAACTATTATATATATATTTGCTTTTCCCTTCCTTCTTTTCTCCTTTCCCCCATTCTATTTCTCTTTCCTTTTGAACAGTTTCTTCCCATTTTACAATATCTATTATATAATTGGATCTTATTTACACTTCCAGCTTCTCACACTAAGGAGACATGATGTTTGCACAGGAGCAACTGGTTTATTACACTTATGGATATGGTCTCGAGTTGCACCCATTTACCTACATCAGTCTCCCGTTTATCCTTCTTTATGTCTGAGTATTACTCCATTGTATAAAAGACTACATGTTTTTATCCATTCCTTGATTGATGGGCATTTGCGTTAGATCTAACTATTACAAGTTGTCAGGCTCCAAACATGTGTGCACATATATCATTGTGGTATGATTTTAAATCTTCTGGGAAGATACTCAGCAGGGGAATAGTTGGGTCAAATAGGACCTCCAATCCTAGTTTATTCGACATTGGTTTTACCAGTCTACACTCCCACCAACACTGGAGACGGGTTCCTTTTTCCTCACAGCCCCTCCAGCACTTGTTATTGGTTGATTTCTTGATAACAGCCATTCTTTCCAGGATGAAATCTCAGTGATGTTTTAATTTGATCTCTCAAATGACCAGAGTGATTTTTTTTCATTTATTTATTTATTTGCTGTTTGTATTTCTTCACTTGAGAAGTATATATTCATCTCAGATGCCCATTTTTAGATTGGGTCTTTATATTTGGGAGGTCTAATATGTTTGAGTTCTTTATATGTTCTTGGTAGTGTAAGAAACAGCTGGAAAACATTTTTAACCATATTGTGGGTTATCTATTCATTCTGTTGGTGATTTCTCTTGCTGTGCAAAGGCTTTTTAATGACATGAGATCCCAGTGGTTGGTTCTTTGTGAGAGTTTTTGTGCAATTGGGGTTCTATTCATAAAGCCTACATACAACAATGTCTTCAAGAGTTTTACCTATTCTATCTTCTGGCAGATTTAATGTTTCTGTTTTGATATTTAGGTTTTGATCCATTTTTAACTTAGTTTAGAGCATAGTAAAAGATATGAGTACAATTTTAATTTTGGGCATGTGCAGAGCTAGTTTTTCCAGCACCATTTATCTTTTTCCAGTGAATATTTGTCACCCTTGTTGAAGATGTGTTGGCTTAGTATGTTTGGGATTGTTTCTGCATCTTCTAATCTGTTCCATTAGTCTTTGGGGCTGTTGTTGTTGTTGTTTTTTTTTTTTTTTTTGCCAGTGCCATGCTGTTTTTGTTACAGTAGCTTTATAGTATAATTTCAAATCAGGGGTTGTGATGCCTCCTACCTTGATTTTGTGCCCCAGAGCTACCCTTGCTATTCCAGGTGTCTTCTGGTTCCAATGAATTTTAGGATTTTTTTCCCTAATTCTGTGAGATATACATTGTAATTTTGATTGTAATTGCATTAAATCTGTATTACAGTTTTGGAAGTATGACCATTTTCACTATATTGATTTTTCCTACCCACGACCAAGAAATAACTTTCCATTTTTTGATACTCTCTTCAATCGCCTTTTTGAGTATGGTAGTTTTCAATGCATAGGTCTGTTATATTGTTTATTTGATCAATTCCTAGGTATTTCCTTTTTTGTTATTGTGAGGGGTATTGTTTCCCTAATTTCTCTCTTAATGAATTTATTATTCATGTATGGGAAGACTATTGATTTTCAGCTATGCCATTGAATTTTCTTATTAAATCTACTAATTTTTTAGTGTAGCTTTATGGGTCTTCCATGTAAAGTATCATGTCACCTGTAAATCATAATTTAATTTCTTCCTTTCCTATCATTATTCCTTTTATTTATTTCTCATCTAATTTCTCTGGCTAAAGGTTTCAGGACTATCTTGAATAGAAGTGGAGACAGTGGACAACCTTGTCATGTTCTTGATTTTAGAGTGAAAGCTTTCAGTTTTGCCATTTAATGTGATGTTGGCTGTTGGTTTGTCATAGATGGCTTTTATCAGACTAAAATAAAGACTATTCCAATTTTCTGTAGGGTTTTAATCAGGAATAGGTGGTGGATTTTTTCAAAAGCTTTTTCTGCATCTATTGAGATGACCACATGAGTTTTGTCCTTTGCTCTATTAATATGATGCATTAATTTATTTATATATGTTGAACTATCCTTGCATTCCTGGGATAAATACCACTTGATCATGACTCATGATTTGCTACGTTCCCTCTTAGGACTGCTTTCCTTGTGTCCCATAAGTTTCAGTATGTTGTATTGTCATTATCATTTAGCTGTAGAAACTAATCTCCTCTTTAATTTAATCTATGACCCATTGGTTGTTCAGGAAGATGTCATTTAATTTCCATGTGTTTATGAAGTTCTTGTTGTTTCTTTTGTTGTTGATTTACATTTCATTGCACTATGATCTGATAATATGCAAGGAATAATTTCAATTCCTTTGCACTTACTTAAACATGTTCTATGTGATAGTATGTGGCATATTTTGGAGAACATCCCATGTGCAGCTGAGAAGAATGTGTATTCTGGTTCAAAAGTGGTTTAGTTCTAATATTTCATTGTTGATTTCTTGTCTAGTTGATCTGTCTTTTTGTCATAGTGGGGTATTGAGATTTCCCCAATACAGCTGTATTAGTGCTTATTTGATTTTTGTTTTGTATAGTTGGGTGGACTAGCATTTGTTACATATTTGTTTATTATTGTTATATCTTCCTCTTGGATTATTTCAGTATGAGGATATAGTGACCTTCTTTATCTTAATCTGTCTTGTTTCAAAATTCTCTTTGTCTGAAAATAGAATAGCTACCCCTGCTTTTTTGTGGGTTTTTGTTGCATGGAGTATTGTTTTTCATCCTTTGACTATGAATTTCTTTTTGAAAGTGTTTCTTGTATGTAGCATATTGTTGGATCTTGCTCTTTTTTTTTGGTACCAGGTATTGAACTCACAACCTTACACTTTCCAGGCAGATCCTTGGCCCACTGATCTTGCTTCTTGATCCATTCTGCCAGTCTGTGTCTTTTGATTGGTGCATTGAGACCATTAACAATGATGGTTATAACTGATCTGTATTAAATTATCCTTATCATGCTATTTTCCTGGTTTTGGCTCACCCCTCTTTTCCCTTTCCTCTGTTTAAATGTTTGTCTTGCCTGGTGGATTATTCTTTTGGGGTTCATGGAACTGTAGTTCTTTTATCTCTTTCTGGAAGGTCCTTCAAAACATTTTGAAGTACTGGTTTGATGATTTAAATTTCCTCAGATATTCTTTGTCAAGGAAGTATCTCATTTCTTCAACAGTTTTGAAAGATAGTTTTGTGGGGGTACATCAATCTGGGTTGAGGTTTGCTTTCATTTAGAACTTGAAATACTTTAGTGCAAGCTCTCCTTGACTTGAAGGTTTGTGCTGAGAAGTTAGCTGTGATTCTGATGGGCTTTCCTTTATAGGTGATTTGTTTCTTTTCCCTAACACCTTTTAAGACTCTATTCTTTTGTTGAATTTTTTGAATCTTGATTGAAATTCCTGGATGTAGATTTTTTAAATTGTGGCTAGTTGAAGTTATATATGTATCATTTATTTGTGTGTCAAATTCTTTTTCTTTAGAAAAAGAATCATGGCAGAGAAATTTTCTGCCATGATGTCTGTGAAAAAATTTTTATATCATTTGTGCTATTGCCTACTTTTTCATTGACTCCAATCAATCTTAAATTATTCTTTTTTACCTCATCTAGCAGGTCTTGATTGGTTTATCATGGTCCCTTGCTATTTTTAAGTAAACGTTTTTCCATGATCACTAACTGCAAAGCTTCTTATTTTTATATAATATAGAAGTCTTCTATATTTGGGATCCTGTACTCACATTGGCTTAATCTGCTGTGAATACTTTCAATGGAATTTTTATTCTCCTGGATATCTGCTGGAATTTGTTTTATGGATTCTCCGTCTTTCCTATGCTGAACATTCATCACTTCCATAATTTTCTTAAGGTCCTCTAATTTTTTTTTGTCTGTATCTGCTCTAGTGTTACTAAGCATGATTTTCATGGTGGACACCATCTCGGTGATTGTCTGAGAAATTATTTCTGATTTGACTTTTTGAAGAGTCTCATTCAATTGCTTCATTATTAGCACTTCAGAGAGTGGCCTGGCGGTGGGTGGTTTTCAGATTGTCCCATTTCATTACCTACTGCATTTGGTGAACTGGATATTTGGCCTTTCATCTTAATTGACTTCTCATTTTTTCCCTTTTAAAGCTTAATTCCTTGGGGTGATGCTTGTAAACTACATATGGTGAGTTGCTTTATTGCTAGTCTTTAGCATCCTTAGGAAATGACTACTTCTCTGAGATGTCTTCTAGGTGTAAGTAGGTTTTTAGGCTTTGAGTCTGTTACAGATCCTACATCTTCAATTTGTTAGAGATGAGAAGTTGCTGTCTATTTGGTCTAGCCCCTGATTCTTTGGCCCTGTGGCACAATATTTTCTATGACCTTAGTCAATATCTGTTATAGAATACCAGAAAGAATAGCTGTTTTGAACAATTATGTTGATTTTGGCTAAAGTGGTACCATCAACAATAACAGTAGAAACTATCACAGCCTAGAAAATGACAAACTGATGTAACCATTAATTTGCTACCTTTAATTGTATAAGCTATATTTTTACTAGATTTTTTATACAACAAAATCTAAAACAGAGCAGAAAATTATATGCACTATATAAGTCCTTAATATGTCAATTTTACCCTCAGGAATTAAAAATTAAAAGAGGTGAGGGGAAAAAATAGAAGAAGAGAGAGATTAGAAGTAAGGCTGGAGGAGAAAGGGAGATCACACTAAGTTTCAGAAACTGGTACAGAAGACCAGAGGGAAAGAAGGAAGAGATAAAAAGAAGAACAGAACAAAACAACCACAGCCACAAAGAGGCTAGAAACCACATTCACACTCATCAAAACAAAAACAATGAAGGTGAAAAAAAACAACAACAACAACAAAACCAGAGAGAGAGAGAACAAAAAGTCCAGTTCCAGGCTTGTCTCTGCTGCCACTGGTAGACAATGTGTGGACAGTGCAGATTTATCCCAGCATGCCAGCAGTAGCGTTTTGTCAGGACAGGGGATAATTTCAGTGACCCTGCACCTTGTGGCTGAAACCAGACTCATTTGTTCTTCTGTCATCAGTGCATCTCCCATGGGCCAGAGCCCAGCTGGGAGCCATTAGATAGAGCCAGTGGCCACTTTGAAATCTGAGCTGAGTCAGCCACTCTTCAAAATGGCTCGTGGCCATCACTCTCTCACTCCGAGGACTGAGCCCTCAGCACTCACCGCCAGGTGGTGCAGTCCTTCATGTCCAGTGCTCCCATGCACTGCTGTGTCTCTCTATGGGAGGCCTCTGGGGTTACCAGCAGTCGCTGTGTGTCTGCAGATTTGAGCAGCTCCTCTCATGCAGTGAGTCCCACGTCAGGGAAAAGTGCTGCAGGGTACCTCCTCCTTCTTCTTCCTTGAAGTTTCTCTCTTCACTGTCTCCATGAACTTCAATTTGTACATTAGACCTTCCGGGGTCCAGGGAACCTGTGTCCCTCCTACTTGTCTTCCTCACACTGCAATATTATTCCAGCATCTGGATGGCAACTTTCAGAGAGGCTCTTTCTTTGCTGCTTACCACTCTGCCATCTTGGTGCCTCCCAAGAAATTGATTTAAATACTACTTCATAAAGTATAAACTATGTGAAGCAAAAATTATATGATATGATACTTTTCAAAAGAGGCCTACAATCAAACAGTTTTGAAAAATATGTGTCCTGTCAACTTCAGTTCATGTCACTGTTACCACAAATCAACTCATTTAATCATAGAGTTCTTTTTTTTCTGGCTAAGAACTATTAAAATCCACAAAAATGACTTAGAATTGCCTAGCACACTTGAGACTGAGGCAAGATTATGAGTTCAAGGCCAACCTGGGCTATATACTAAGACTCTATCTCAAAAACAAAAAAAAAGACATAGTAATGGGCATATTACAAGAGCTATACGTTTATCATTACTTCTAAAATTCTTACATGTGATTTATTAAGCACAAACATAAAATTATAAATAACCTAAGACTCCAATAAACTAAACAAATCTTTATTATTATACACCAATAATGAAGAAATGCACCAAATGAACAAATAATCCTGATAATAATGTGGCATTAAACTTTTATATCTCAAAATAAACTTTTCTGTCAATATCTTGTTTTGATAATTCAAAATTAACTTTATACCAAACTAAAACTTTTTGCTATGTCACTGTCAAATAATACTTGATCATATAATATCATGCTGATTTTGGATTACTGTTTATCAAACTTTTGACTAATTTTTAGTAGGGTGTAGCTAACAAAAGTGGACATTTCAAAATCTCATAAATCAAGCTATATCATGTACAGGTACAAATTCCCTATGATGAATGTGATTATTATATACACCTAAATTGTACCTATAAACCTAATTTTTAAAAAGTCTCAGTGACTATTGTTCTAAGATGTAGACATTACCTTCTGTGAGCAAGAAACCATCACACACTCACCCTTGTATGTATCTCATGTTTGTCTCAAATTCCTTGGCATGTTTGGTTAATTCATTGAACCACTGTAAGACTTTGTCCCCTGAACTAGAAAAGGATGCTCCTGATCTTATCATCATGACCCATATTCACATTCTGTCCTCTCTTCCATGGCTGAATTGATTTTTGCACCCACATGGATTTGCTGATACAATCTTTTGGTTTTCTTTGCTTAGCAAAGTTTAGGCACAGAGATGGGTTTTAGAGTGTGCCTTCAAACATAGTTGGTTACAAATGAAAAAAGTTAATATCTGTTTAATTTCTGTTTTAAATGATGTCAAGATATTTCTTTGAGTAAAACTTTAGCTGTTAATGGGCTGTCTTTTGGAAGAACTCTGATTTTATGATTTTAAAAAAAAATCTACAGAAGCGATATATGCTTGTTATCCCAGCCACTTGGAAGGCTGAGATAGGAGGATTACAAGTTCAAGGCCAGCATGAACTACTTAGTGAGAACTTGTCTTAAAGTAAAAAATTGGAAGGGTTTGGGGATATAGCTCAGTGTAGAATACTTGTTAGTATGAATGAGGTCTTCGATTTGAACATCAGCCCTGCAAAATATCAACAACAAAACAAATATTCTTTTCAGTGAACCAATTACGCAGAAATAATTCTTCATTGTTCTAAATAAAATTCATATTAAGATAGGCATTGGATTCCTAACATTAGAATAACATAAAGTAAGAGCTAAAATGTCCTATTTTGCAACTAATGTATAAGAAGAGAGATCCCACTTCTCGGTATCCTTCTGGTGGTAAACCCAAACCTCATAGAAAAGTCAGGCTGAAAGTAGAGTAGTGATCAATAGAGAGTAGAAAGGGTATTGGTTATAGGGATGAGGGCCTGGGGAAAAAGGTTATATTTGATTAATGCATGCTGTATACAAGTATGGAAATAACACACTGAACCTCATGAATATGTATAATGTATGTTAATAAAAGTTAAAGTTTGAAAAATAAAAAACAAAGACGTGTTGTCCTTTTTGTTGTTGTTCTTTCTTGTTAGGACCTATTGAAAAAGCAAATCACCACAGACCATCTCTTGACCTCCAGAAGATTTCTCTCCCCTACATTCTTCAACATCTGCAGAGCTTTACCTTCTGCCAGAGATTCACTTGCAGGGAGTCTGTCACCTTTTTTATGCCAAATTCAAGCTACATGTGCTGATGATTCATCCTGGAAGATGACTACATCACACCTGACCCTAAAGAGTCCCAGTATTCTGTCAAATCACTTTTCACACTCTAGGATGTTGACTGCAGGATATTGACTTCCTCCTCACCCCAAGATTAGTGTAACTACTTGAGTGTTGATGAGCATTTGAGTTAAAACAACAATAATAAGAAAGGTAGGGAAGGAGGGAGGAAAGGAAGGACAGAAGGGAGGAAGGGAAAAAATAAAAAAAGGAAGGAGGGAGAGACAGAGGAAATTAAGACAACTCTGAGCCATATGGATTGTAGAAGCTACAAAGGATGATCCAAAAATATGAATATTTAAATTTTAAAAAGCTTATTATACACAAAAAAATATTGTCAAAAACAGTGCACTATGTTCAAAATAGAAGAATATTTTGAGGGGTTAATGGTAACGTGTGTTTTACTGCAGTAAATATTTTTATCTGAATATTCACCCTTCATTGATCAAAAACATTAAAGTCCACTTTTTTCACTGAATATGGCACTATACAACTTCTCACTATGAAAGGTAAACTTTTTTTTTTTTGGCACCAGGGATTGAACTCACCACCTTAAGCTTTCCAGGCAAGCATTTATGCCGCTGAGCTAACTTCCCAGCCCCGAGGTAAACATTTTTAACGGATTCCAAACATTAAGGCAACCATGACAGCACCACCAACATTTATGAAAGAGGACCTCCAGAACTGCTTCAGAAAGTGGAAAGAGTGAGGGGCTAAATATGTCCAAAACTAGGAGGAGGAATAATAGCAAGAGGTCATTTACTATCATAATTTTAGAAAATTATATTCTCATTTATCTTATTAATCTTATTTTTATCACACTTTGAGTAACTGTCTTTTTTCTTTTAACCAACAATTATGAGATATAATTTACATAAATTAAGATGCATCTATTTTAAAAGAAATAATTTTAATGAATTTTGACATACTTATCTACTAGTGTACCAAGATCATGACTGGTAGAATAGAATACTTCTACCATCCTAAAGAATCCTTCAGGGCCCATTATGGTTAATCCTCACACATTTCTGCCCTCAGCAACCTCTGCTTTCAATCACTGTGGAATGATTTTGCCAGTGAAATAATCACATGTAAATGGAGTTGTACCATAAACACTCTTTTATGTCTGATTTCTTTTATTCGGTATGTTTTGCAATTTATCTTGTATATTGCGTTATGTATTAATAATCCATTCTCTTATTGCTGAGTAGTATTCCATAATATGAATATGCCACAACTTGTTTGCTCATTCTCCAGCTGATAGCCATTTAGGTTGCTTATAGTTTGGAGCTCTTATGAATGAGGTGCTGTGAACATTTCTGCACAAGTCTCAGTGTGAACAAACACTGCCTTTTCCTTCAGTGACTCTCTAGGAGTCAAATGATTGGATCATAAAGCTAGTTAATGCTCTATAAGTTCTTATTTTTTCACTTTACAGTACCCCTGAGCTGCTTCAGATATCTGCAAAGCTATCTGTCTTCAAAGAATGTGAACACAACTACCTAAGAAGAAGAATAAAGGGAGTGAGCTCAGTATTACCCTAAATGTCTTCTAAACAGATCGCTCGAGCCCCGTTTCCTCCGGAGAAGGTTCTGGGCCTCCAGAGTGGCTGTTAGTTTTAAGTCCTCTTTCAGTTCAGAAATCCACCTCCATTTCTTACTGGTTTACTATCTTAGTCCCCAGTTCTTGGTTTGGAGTTCAGAAAGAACCTTGATCTCCACAATTTTAAGTAGCAACAGATCCAGTCTCTTTGGTGATTTCATTGTAGAAAATGCCATTTGGTACACACCAAGTCAATCAAGATTATAAACGAAAGTATAATATTTTCAACTTATTGAAAATATATAAATTTACATTAATGAAGAGTGAAAAAACAAACAAGAATACATAGTAGTCTTTTGTGTGAAGATTTTAAATATCATTAGCAACTTCTGACTTCTGATTTCTGGAACATATGATATTAACTAATTCAGTCAATGATAAAATATTGGGGTCTAATATTGGTTCAGATGCTTTAACATTTCTAGGTGTTGGTGGTGGTGACTTTAGGCAAATGAGGAGCCCGTTGGTGAAATAACAAAAATCTCAATTCATACAAATGAGGTATATTGACTTTTTATCACATTTGAAAAGCATGATATTAAGTAAAATTAAATGTAGCGTTTTAAAAGAGTGCCAAGAAGAATTATTTGCAAATGACATGAAAATCCCCCCAATACTGATGTCAGTATGACAAATAAATTTTAGCAACCAGGTGACTTAGCAACTATAGAATTGGTGAACAATAAGAGGAAACTGTAAATGGAATCATATAGAATGTGACCTTTTGGAGACTGGCTGTGTTCAGTCAGCAAAATGCTTCTGTGATTCATCTAACTGGTTTCAGTTTCCGAACTTTTTACTGCTCAGCAGTAGTCCATTGTATGGATTTTTACTATAGTATGTTTGGAGCACATCAGCATTTCTTTTAGATTTTGGCAACTTTGAATGGAGCTGCTATAAGGATTTCTGTACAGATTTTTGTGTGGACACAAGTTTTCATGTTACTAGGGTAGATATGCAGTATCAAGGTCATCACATTATAAGGTATATGTATGTTTAAACTTGTAAGAAACTGGCAACCAATTTCTCAGAATAGCTGTGTTGCTTCACATGTGCTCTCTCAGCATATCAGAGTTCTTTGCACTCTGTCTTCTTCAACATTTGTTAATTTTAGTATATTTTATATGAAGTATTCTAATCGGTGTGTTGCAGTAATTCACTGGGGTCTTCATTACCATTTATCTAATGGATAATGACATTAAACATCCTTTCAACACTCCGCTTTGCTCTTGGTTGAAATGTGTTCAAAGCTTATTTTCAAACTTATAATTTGTTTCTTGGATTTGTTTTTTGAGCTCTCATAGTCTGGCAACAAGTGTCTTGTTAAATATGGGGTTTACAAATATTTTCAGCAACTCTGTAGCTTGTCTTTTCTCAGCAGTGTCTTCTACAGAGCAAAAATTTCTAATTTTTATTATGTCAAACTTATTTTTTGTTTTATGGCTTGCAGTTTTTATGCTATGGTTGAGAACATATTGTAAAACTTGCCAGGCATGGTGGTGCACACCTGTAATTCCAGCACTGGATTGCAAATTAAGCCAGCCCTGGATTGCAAACTAAGCCTGGACTATTTAGCAATTTAAAAAGACCCTGTCTCAAAATGAAAAAGGGGGGACTGTAGTTCTGTGCAAAGGCCCTGGATTCAATCTCCAGGACAATCTCCCCAAAAATAACTTGAAAAACCCAAAATGACACAGATTTTCAGTTTCTTCTAAAAATTTTATAATTTTATATTTAGACCGGTGTCCCACTTTGGGTTAACTTTGAGAAAGTGTGTGGTTTAGGTTAAATCTATTTTGTTTTTATGTGACTTTGGTTTCAGTTTCTTTTTGCTCTATGAATACCCAGTTGTTTCAGTGCTGTTTGTTGAAGAGATCATACTTTGTCAAATTGCTTGTGTAACTTCATCAAAAATTAGGCGTGTTTTTGTGACTCTGGGTTTCTGGGCTCTGGGATATTAATCTAAGTGTCCCTTCCTTTGCAATATGGCCTCCATTACTATCAGTGGGGAAAGTCCATCAGCTTTATTGTTTTTTAGCTATTCCAGTTCCTTTGCATCACTGTAATACATTTTAGAATTCAATACAATACATAAAAATAGGAGTTTGCCTGTTTACTCGTTGCTGAGACAAAATACCTGAAGCCCAAAGTTGGGAAAGGAAAGGTTTATTTCTTACAGTTTTTTGGAGATTTCAGTCCACACTCAGTTGGCTCCAAGACGGGCAGGCATGGCTGGGCTGCAGTTCATGGCGGCTGCCAACAGCAAACTCGAACCAGCAAAGAGAAAAACACACCTTCTTCCTGCCTTACATCACATCCTGGCTCCACCCCTATGTGGGTGGAGCACTGACACCATCAATCCAAGCACTATACAATGAACCATCACAAATGAACAATGCAAACTCATGAGGCCTGGGGGACACAAACATAAACCATGACAGCCTGGTATTGGATTTAATTTATAGATCAATTGGGTGAGCTGAAATTTCACCACATTGTGTTTTCCAATGCATGAATTTATACATTTATGAATTTTTTCTTTCATTGGTGTTACAATTCTTAGTATAGATATTGTGTACATTTTGATAGATACACACCAAAACTGTTGATTTTTTAAACCTATTAAACAATATTAGTTTCTCAAATTCACTTTTCAGTTTTACATTGCTTGTATATAGAAATATGATTGTTTTTGTTGAACTTGAATCTTGTGACCAGGCTAAATTCACACTATTTCTAGAAAATTGACTCTTTGGAATTTCACATTATTGATGAACAGGGAAAGTTCAATATATTCCATTCTACATTACATTCCTTTTATTTCTTTTCTTAATCTGTTACAAAAAATATGAGTGGTAAGGCTAGATACCCTTGTCTTTCTTCTGATTTTAAGTAATAGCAATCAATCTTTCAATATGTATTATGATGTTCGTCATGAGTGTTTTGGGATTTGGATTTTTTTGGTTTGGTTATTTTTATGTTGTTTGTTTTGTAGATAGTTTTTTCTGGTTGAAAAAGTGATCTTTTATTTCTGGCTTTAAAAAATATTTTTCTGCATTGATATCAGTGTATAGAATTAGCAATATTCTTTTTAATATTAATATGATAGATTCTATTGACTCCCAAACCTTGAATCAGTGTTGCATTCTCTGTATAAATCAGTTACCTACCATGTTTTATTCTTTTTTTAAGATAATAAAACCAAATGAGAGAAAATAAAATAAGCTCAGTCAAAAAAAAAAAAAAAAAAGGAAGGACATAGTACATGACACTTAAAACCAAAATACAAGGTGATCAACAATGGTTACCATAATGTCTCTTGTTATCTTCAACATAATTGCCCATATCATCAGGCATAATAAAATTGAACATAACAGCACACAACTAAATCAATAAAAACAAAACATTGGGGACATTATAGGACCTCAAAAGAAGTAATAGTCAAGCCAGAATGGGTATCATAATATATCTTATTGTCTTCAAAGTAGTTGCCCATACCTTCAGACTTTATACTATCAAACAAAACAGATTCAAATAAAATCAGTTAAAACAAGACAGTGAAAGCAGTAGAGGGCTTCAAATTAAGTTAATAGGAAATTAAAAATGGTTACCATAGTATATCCTGCTATCTTTGGAATAGCTGTCCATGCTATCAAATCTAGTACAAGTAGACAAACTGGAACAGAACATAACCAAACTAAACAGAGCAATGAAAACAATATGGGCTTCAAATCATGATACAAGATTAACAATGTCCACTGCCTTCCCTTTTTAGACAATTCTTCCCCTTTCACTTTCACAGGGTACACTGTACATTTTCTACCCCACTAACACCTTTAGTTTTTAGATTAAGGAGGCAACCTACTATTTACCTAAGTGATTCTGAATGTTTTTATCCCTGAGCATGATCTCAAGTTGTATCCATTTACCTACAAGAGCCTTAAAGTTTTCCTTCCTTAGAGCTGAGTAATTCTCCATTATATAAAAGTGTTATGTCTTTCCAACCAATCTAGAGTTAATGGGCAAGCTACTCCCACTCTTTTCTGGTTCTAGAGCATTATTTTCTCATCTTTAACTTTCAGTCCATAAGCCCTCTTTCAGGTTAATTATATTTCTTATATAGAGCATCTAGATGGACCCTATCTCCTGATCTACTCTGCCTGTGTTTCTTTTTATTAATGTATCGAGGCCATCCATGTTAGCGATTATGGCCAACCTTCTCTGCCTCATCTCTGCCATTCTATTTTTCTGCCATTGGTTATCTCCTTTTCCCCTGATTTCACTGTCTTCCCCATTCAGTGAGCCCCCTCTGCTACTATTCCTGAAACCATGGTCTTTTTTCTCTCTCTCTAGAATGTCCTTCAGTATTTTTTGTAGTTTTGGATTGGTGGTCATGAACTCCCCCAGTTCCTCTTTGTCATGGAAGCATCTTGTTTCTCCATTAATTTTGAGAGATAGATTTGTAGGGTACATCAATCTGGGTTGGAGGTTATTTTCTTTCAGGGCTTAGAATAGTTCACTCCAACCTCTTCTTGATTTGATGGTTTGTGTCAAGAATTCTGTCATGATTCTGACGGATTTTCCTTTATAGGTGATCTGTTTCTTTTCTCTGACAATTTTAATATTCTGTTCTCAGGTTAAATTTCTAGGATCTTGATTATTATATGTCTGGGTGTAGATCTATTTTGGTTATAGCTGGCTGGAGTTCTGTATGGCCCATATATCTGTATCATTTCCTTTTCCTATGCTTTGAAAGTTTTCTTTAATTATTTCTGTAAATAGCCTTTGTATTTCATTTGTGTTTACCCTTGCTTCTTCACTCACACTTTTTATTCTTAAGTTATAGTTCCTCTTGTCATCTTCTAGCCTTTGTATTGTTACTTCCTGTTTCCTTGTTATTTTTAAGAGATCTTTTCTTTTGTGATCACAAGTTTCAAACCTGTCTTCAAGGTTTGATAGTTTACTTTCTTTCAAGCAGTTTTGTCAGCTTTCAATGGAGTTTTTAATTTCCTGGGAATCTCTTTGAATCTGTTTCACATATTCTAATTTTTTTAATATTCATCATTGAAGGTTTCCCTTCTTTTTCTAAGCCCCTCTATTCTTCCATTTGTATCTCTTGAGAGGTGCTTAGCATTTCTTTTATTAGTTTTCTTATGTCTTCCTTTAATTGTATTAATATTTCTGTTTTAAGTTATTTTATAGTTTCATGAAGTTGTTTCTTTATGGCAGATGCTGTTCCTTCAGAAACTGCAGGTGTGCAACTCCCTATCTTTTCTGTGTTTACCTCTCCTGGATCAGTACTGCTTGAGTTGGAGGTCAGAGACTGCCTTTTGTTTCTTCCTCTTTCCACGTTCCTGGTTTCTTCCAGACAAGTGGGTAGAGGAGTCCCTGGCACTTCTTGTATGGGTTATACTTACTCTGAAGCATCCTGGATAGGGATTGCTGCTTTCTCCAATCTGCTGGTGACTACTGGAGTATAAGCATCAGTGGGGCAGGCTGGCCTCTCCCTAATGAGCTGGTTAACTACTAGAAGTCTTCACCACATTAGTGTGTGCCGCGCAGTCGGGTTGGTTAGGAATAGCTTTAGGGAAAACTTGATCTTGGCTATTGGATTGCGTACAGGGTTGGGACTCAGTTCAAGCAACTTTCATCAGTCTGCTCTGTGCAAGAGTAATTGAATGAAGCCACTGCAGCTCTGGTTCCAGGCTTATCCTGCCCAGCTATAAAATGGTGCCCAGACCAATTGCCCACTCCTGTGGGAAAACTGAGTCCCCTACACTCCTTGCAAGCTGGTTCAGTTCTCCGGTCCATTGCTCCCCTCCGCAACCACATCTTCCCACTGAGTCCTTCAGGCTTACCAACCCCTAACGTCACTATGACTGTGCATCTCTGGATTCCAGTAGTTTTCACACACAGTGGGACCAGCTCTGGTGAAAGCATGTCTGGCTACCACCTTCTGTTTAAGTTTTTCTTTTCTTTTCCTTTTTTTTTTCACTTTAGTTTCTTCCTGGGTCAAGAGGATCCATTTCTTTCCTTCTGGTCTTCTTCAGAATACTTATTCCAGCATCTGGGCTGTTTCTCTCAAAGAAGCTTTTTACTTCACTGCTTATTGTTCTGCCGTCTTCCAAGAATCCCTTATTCTTTTTATATATTGCTGGAGTCAATATTCTCTTTTTTTGAGGACTTTTATGTTTGTATTCTTCACAGATATTAGCCCATGATTTTATTTTAATGTCTCTGATTTTGTAAGAGGATAACACTAATCTCATAAGTTGAAAAGTATTTCTTTCTCTTCTCTTGTCTGTAAATACTTGCATAGATTCAAGATTTTTTTCTCTGAAATGTTTAATTAAACCCACTGTGAAATCATCTAAGCCAGGAGATTCCTTCTTAGAATTTTATTTATTTTAATTTTTTTGGTCCTGGGAATTGAACTCAGGACTTATGCTTCCAAGGCAGGCACTGTGCCACTGAGCTATATCCCTGGCCCAGAATTTTTAAATAATGAATTAAATTTCCTTAATGATTATTCAGCTTATTCATTTTATTTTGGGCAAGTTTTGGTAACTTGTGGATTTTGAAGAGTTTTTCCACTTCGTGTTGTTGAACTTGTGTGTAGAACTGGTCGGGGCACCCCCTTATTTTACCTTTTCACCACCTACTTGATTTGGAGTTTCCTTCATGTCTTACATGTGTAATTTGAGTGCCTTTCTCTTTCTTAATAAAAATTTATCAGTTTATTAATATTTTCAAAGAATCAATTTTTGCTTTTACTTATTTTTTGTACTGTTTTTCTTTGATTTTTTTCCCCTTCTGCTTATTTGGATTTATTTTGCTTTTTTTCTCTAGTTTCCAACAATGGTAACTTAATTTTTTGCTTTGAGACATCCTTTCATTTCTACTATAAGCATTTTCATATTATAAATTTACTCTAAGCTCTGTTTTACCTAGAGTATATTTTAATTTTTATTCACTTGCAAATGGTGTTACAGGTTTTTTCTGAGATTTACTCATAGATTACTTATTAGTTGCTTAATTTATTCTTGAAGTTTTTGTATTACTTTTCTGTTACTGGTTTCTAGTTTAATTCCGTTATATTTCAAGATGTACTTTATATAATTTCAGTTAAATTCTGCCATACTTACCTTTTTGATTTTTCAACTAATCAGCATTCTCTACTCCACTGAAGCAAGTAGAGTGACAGTGTATAGTGGGAATAGATTTAAACCAGGTCAATATGATGCCTGACACAATGGCAAATATGCTTTTCCACATGTTTGTAATGAAAGTTAACTTGTATTTTTATATTCAAGTGAAAAAATTGAAGAAAAACATTCAAATATTTGAGTGTTTGGGGAGTCTTATGGGTGACTTTGGTTTGTCACTGTGGTTTGTGAACAGAATTTCCATTCCACCCAAGTCATCCTACTAATTTAGACAATGGGAAAAGAACCTTAGTATTTTAAAAGATATTTCAACAACTTCAAAATAGTCTCAGGAATAACAGGTTGGAGTGGGTGTCCTAGAAAGAGCTTTTGCTCTATGTTTTGATAGCATTCTCCTCACTGCAGATTTTTTTCTTTTTTACTATGACTTGCCATTGGTTTTAAGATATCCTGGTACATTCTCTACACTGTTCCTAAAACCCCGGAGTTTTCAGGGGGAGGAGAACAAAATGAAAGGCATAATGATGTACTTGGAAGGGACTTTAACCTGGAAATTAGCAAACTCTTGTTGTTTTTCCTCAGATGGAAAAATAACTTCTCCCATGTGTCTTATTTTTTCTATCAACAGAATCTTACTTCACAGGCTAGGGCACCCTCTAAATTTCAGTAAGAATGACTCTCCTGACATTTTGTTGTTATACAATTTACCCCCAGAAATTTACAACTCTACATTTTTCAAAGCACCAAGAATATTACTCTCCAGATTACACTGTAAAATGCATAGTTTAATCCATATGTGGGCCATTAATGCTCCCAGGTAAGAGACTACTTGGAACATCTTCAGTTAACCTGTTCCAATTCAGTCACGTTTCTAATATTTCTTACTACAGCTGGCAACTTTTATAAATAAGGTTTTATTAAGAATATCAACTACCATACTATTGAACAAGTGCAGAAGCATCTGTCTTCATCACTTGCTCATCACTGGGACACAATGCCTGACACCCACAACTTAGAGGAAGAGAGGTTTATTTGGATCACAGTTACAGTGCACACTGTTGGCAGCTTCAGGGCAGAAATGGCATGGCAGAAGGACATAGACATAGTAAAGAAGGCTGCTTCCTTCTTGATTTGCTCTCAGTAATTATTCATGGCTGTTCCTATCAAAGAACTTATCCATAGTGCCACTGGTCTGTGGTTGTTTTTTTAATGAACTTTTTTTTTTTTTTTTGGTTCTTACCTCATTTAAGATAATAATAATGGTCCAAATTCTTCTAATAAAATTATAATATTCTCTATTGGTTTTCTCTGCCTCTTGTCTTAATAACCCTGCTTGTGTTTTCTTTGTTTAGTTGATAAAATTTAGACTCTCAGTCATTGTTACAGTGATGCTGTGTAGTACGGCAACCGAAAAGTCAGGAGCATCCAATAATAAATTTACTCTTACAGCCATTGATCTGCAGTATAATGTGCAGTCAGCTGGTCTATGATATGATCAGTGGAGTTCTGTTGCAGGCTATGTGTTCAGTTGAGCTTGGTTACTCACTATGAGTTGGACTGAGGTCTGGTCCATGCTCATTTATTTGGATCTTCAGCTGACAAGAAGTAGATATTTAAAGCTTCTTGCTTCAAGTCTTCCAAGACTTCATTGAAGCAACTCACATGACCAAGTCCAAAATCGAGGAGTAGATTGTACTTGGCCAATGCAAGAATGTTGATGTAAATACTATGACATGCATATTAGGAATTATGACAAGCACCTCAGTCCTCCACAAGCCCCTGTTCATTGTGATGATGAGTAATCTTGTTCAGTGGTTCTGAATTCATGATGTGAAAACGTGTGGGGTTCCTCCAGACTGTTTTCCATGTGTGCAAGGTCAAAACTGCATTCATAATGCCAGTGAGATATTTGACTTATTTCATCTTATTCTCTCATGATGTAAAGTTCTGCTTCCTAAGGTCTACAAAACATATAACCTGATAGCTGATTGAACACAGAATCAGATATAAAAATCCAGCTTTTGAGGAGGAAGACATTTAAAGAGATAAACAGAAATGTAAAGAATGCCACCATTTTTGGCAATTATTTCAAATATATAGTAATTTCCATAAAAGATGCCATTTAAGTAACTAGACAACAGCTTTATAATTATTATTTTAAATTAATTTATAAATATTTTTACACTTCTGTTTGTCAGTGTAGTAAATAACAAATATATCTAAACAATAGATCTTTATAGTCTTCAAGGATTTTTTTCCATTTTTCACTATGACAAAAATAGGTAACACAAAACTTACCATCTGAAACATTTATAAGTTTACAGTTTAGTTGTTTGGTAGTTCAAGGGTACTGAAATCTCCACAAATAGCTAGATAAACTTTTCCTTCCATAATTTTGAGTGTCAGGTATCTTGTCTTTTCTCTTTCGAGTATTCAAATGACAGTAATGGTAGATTGTGCAGATTTCTTAATCTTATTTGTTTGTTTGTTTGCTTAGCTTTGATCTCTCTGTTGTTTAGATTCAAATCCTATTTTGCTGAACATCTACTTTTTCTTCTGTCCCCTCTAGTCTGCCATTCAACCTGACTGCTGAGTTTTTTCACTTTTCAGCTCTAAACGTTTCCTTTGGTCCTGGTTTGTTGCTTCTACTCCTTTACTAAGCTCTTTTCACTTTTTCCTAACATGTTTGCACTCGCTCCTTGCAGCAGCTTTAAAACCCATGTTGGGAGGGGGCGTCCTGCTCAGAGGCAGAGCGCTTGCTTCTCACGCTCAGGACCTGGGCTCCACAAAATAAGCCAGACAATTCTAATGTATCTGTATCTCAGTGTGTGTATATATAACTTTTTCTAGTGCTTAGTACGTTTTTAAAAATGGCCCTTTATACACATAAATTCTTCTCTATTTCAGTCCTTTTTCTAAAAGTGGGTAAAGCAAACATATCCTATATTTGTAAAATTTCATTTTGGAACATGGCAATCATGACAAACTACTTTTTTAAAACCAAAAGTTGTTCGTTATTTCTCATAACTGTGAGATACTTTAAAATTTCACTTGCTGGGAACTAATACCAACTCATAGTTATCTGGTTTTTTAAAAAACCTTTAAATGGACTTTTAGAACAGTTTTTGTGGGAACACTCAGTTGTGGGTTCACAGCAAAGCTGAGTGGAAGATACAGAGACTTCCGATCTATGCCCTGCCCTCATCACCCACATGCCCAGCCTGTCACCAACATCCCTGCCCAAGTGGGACAGGTGTCAGAGCCCATGAACCTACACGGACACATCTGTGTCCAGGTCCAGCATCTGCATTAAGATTCCGTCTGAGGTGCTTTTTGTGATGTGGGACCAGTTTACATGACACGTGTCTACTACTATCGTGTCATGCACAACAGTTTCACTGCCCTAAACCTCCTCTGTGCTCAACCTGGTCTTCTTTCCTTCCCTCTTCTCTAACCTTTATGTTTTTTTTTTACATCGTTTGAGATTTTCTTGGGATTTGATATGATTATTTCATTATTATTATGTATGACTAGTTATATGGGATTAACTAGTTTTTATGGAACCCTGAATATTTTGGGTATCATGCTAACGAGATTCTGGATCTCATTCAAACTTTGTGTCAGTTGGTTGTTTTCTGAAATGCTCTGGTGAGAGAAGTGGGGGTGACCATTTTATTGCCAAAGGGGTTAGAAGTTCCAGCTCCTCATTAGGACTCCACTGATAGCTCACTGGCTGATAAAAGTGCAGATACCTTGTTAGTACACTATGTTCCCTCCACTGCCACCATTAGGAGGTAGTTTTGTCATCACTGGGCAGTAAGAAAAGCTTTGACTGTCTATGAGGTCTCGTGTATCACCGCATCAAGAGATACTGGGGGCCGCTGGCTGCACTCTTGAAGGTAGAATCTAGGCCCCTAATCTGCTTTCCCAGCCTCAGTCAGGGAGGGCTGTGTCTTTTTGCTCTGATGCTTGGATGGAATATGGTGGTTTTGTCTAAAAGTTTTCTGTCTTGCTATGCTGCCTCCTTTTTTTCCCTTAGGATAAAGAGAGCAGGTGTTGAGAGTTTTCTTTTTGCTGAACCCATTGATATTTTTGGATTACTTCCTTCTTTAAGATGAGTCATAAAGAAAACCCAGAGAAATTAGAACTACTGTATTGTTCCCTAGTCCCGAGACTCCTGCTAATCTGCCTCGTCTTGTCAAATGTTCGAGTCTCCTAATGTTTTTATATAGTAATGTTAAGAGGTTTTAGCTGTATTTACCAAAAGAAATAGAAAATTACGTCATTTTTTAGGAAATAAAGATCTCACTAATTTTTAAGAATATACAGAAATCTTGAAACCAAAAGATTTGAGAACTGTTGGCCAGTACGAATTTCATGAATATGTAAAACAAAACAAAGACTTTGACAAGTATACGCAGTAAGGTTCTAATATTGAATACATATAGACAGTAGAAAAATGGTCATTTCATAATTTATCACATTTTACAATAGAGATACTTTACCACAAAAAATAAGAAACCGAAAAATTTCAAAACTTACAATCCTTTCAAATGTGCAAGTTCAGCATTAGAAAATCTTTTGCCTCCATCATCTTTGTTATTTTTCTATTTTAAAAGCTACTTTCTCACTTTGTTTCTAGTAGAAACTCAGCTTCACTTAGGCATCTCTGAAGAGTCAAACTGTGGGAATTCTTCCTCTCCTTTACCAGTCTGGCAACAGTAATTTTAAACCAGTACTGCTTGGGCACATAGAAAGGAACGATATTTAATCAAATGATATTGGTTAGTTTCCTTATTACTGGGATAAAGTACAACAGCCACAGACTGAGAAACAAAGGGTTGATATTTGGCTCACGGTCTCAGAGGCTTGAGTCCATGGCTTTAGGAGTGTTCCCTGGCAGGCCTGTCATTGAGGAAGGCAATGATGGCAGCCAGGAAGCAGCACGTAGAGGGAAGAGTGCTGTGAGAGGTACATCTTCCCCAAAGCCACACCCCAATGCCCGGCTCCTCAAATTGGGGCACCATCCTAACAGAACATCCAGGTATGAACATCAGTGGATTAATTCACTGAGAAGTATAGCACTGTACAATCCAGTCACAACCTCAAAAGGCTCTTAATCCAGTCATATTAACAAATAAGATTAACTTGCCAAAATACTCCCCAGATTCAATTTGTGGGACTTGCACGGGAACTTTTTTTCCACATTTGATATGTAAAATCAAGTTGCTTCTTCTGTGCAGAACACTGCACTTCCTGTACCCACATTCTGTAATTCCAGTGCAATAAGGTGTGTGGGGAGGACTGTAATGGCAGACATTTGTTGCAAATTTCAGCTAAAATCTTATTGTAAGTGTTTCTTGTGGTTTCCTTTTTTCTTTTTTACTCAGAGGATATTGTTATAGGTATAATTTTAAGAATAAGCAAATAAATAATACAATGTAATTATACCCTGGGTGCAATCCAGATAGAATCAGGCTGTGCTGGTAGGGCATGGTGTCACATGCCTATAATTCCAACATTGGGGAGGCTGAGGTAGGAGGATCAGTGCAAGCTTGAGACCAGCTTGAGGTACAAAGTGAGTTTAAGGCCAGTCTGAAGTGAAACCTTGTCTCAAAAAGACAAATGGACAAATATAAAAGTAAATATTAGGTTATACAGCTGTTTTCTCTTAGACATATTAGTGATATTCCTCAGTCTGCAGGAGTCATGAACCAGCACTGAGAGAGAGGCAAGCAAGATGCTTTGTTGAACCTTGGTTCTCCAGCACTCAGGAGAACATGGCTCCAGGATGTGGCACCAACCGCTGGGTTTGCAGAAAGAAAGCTTTTCTGAAATATTGGAGGTTCTCTGTAGAGGAAGGAATCATTTAAGTATTAGGATCTTGGTTTACTCTGACAGAACTCTCTGTAGACTGAATTATTTCCCAAAGGGCCATCAGGCCAAGTGCAGTTTAATCTCAAATCCTCTGAGGAAAGGCTTGCATTTGTCGCCGTGCACCCTCTTCAGGATGGAACGAGCGCTCCAGCTTTCTGCTGGGCTGGGAAGCACTGATTGCAGGAGTACAAATGCTATCACCATCTAATCAATCTCACGGAGCAGATGGATATGGCAATTAGTACAAAATAGTTTTGCCAAGAATATTAATGCTGCTAGAGTTTATCAGAAAGGGGTGAAGTTTCTAGCAATAACTTTCTAAATTTATAGAATATTTACTGTTGAGCAACAGGGTATAGGATGTAGGGTCTTCAATCTTCTGCTCTCCATTAGGCCAAGGAAATCAGTAGAAGTGAGTGAATTAGTTTCTTTACACACATCAAGTAAAACATAGACTTGTGAATGACAGTTTTCTGGTTAATGTATTTTCCAACTCTTCTGAAAAATATAATGTATAGAGAGCATTTATGTTGTTAACATGACAATTTCCTCCAAAATGATCTCTGGAATTCATCAAAATCTAGCGAAAATTTTTTTTGTAGAAATTGAAAAGTTAAATCTGAAATTAAAAGGGAGATGAAAATATGCAGAGACAGTTTAAAGAAGAAATTTAGAAAACTTAGACTACTTAAGTTTAAGACATTATTATAAAGCTATAGTAGTCAAGATATTGAAAAGGTAAAGAGAGCAACAAAACAAAATAGAGGACTCTGGAAACAATAATATGAAAAAATCTAGTAAGAGACGAAACAACAGGTACAAAAGGTATATGGATAGCAGGTTTATGGAAAATATATTCAATGAAAGAAATGTAATGCACCAGAGAAATGCAAATTAGAATTAGAATGAAATCACTACATACTTAGAAGAATGTTTCAAACTAAAAAGACTGACCATATCAAGTAAAGTGGTACCTTGATTCACAAATGCTTTTATTTGCAAATGATTTAATTCACAAACAGAAGTGTTTGGCAAAATTTTGTGTTTGTTTTCAGGTGACAAACATTACTGTAGCCATGTTTCCTGCACAAACGCCAATGTGGCCATCTTTTCCAGAATAGTGGAACAAATTAAGTTCGTGAACTGAGATATCACTGTATTGGTAAGATTGTAGAGCAAGGGGCTGGGGATTTAGCTCAGCGGCATAAGCCCCTGCCTTGCAAGCAGGCAGTCGTGAGTTCGATCTCTGGTACCGATAAAAAGACAAAAAAAAAAAAAACCACTTTGAGAAAGTCTATCACTTTCTTAAGAAATTAAACATGCATCTGTCATATAATAGACCTTGGAATTCCTCCTAGGAATTTGTCCAAGAGAAATGTAAGCATATTGACCATTCAAAGGCTTGAATATAAATCTTCATAATATTTTTATTTGTAATAGCCTCAGAATAAAAAAAAAACCTAAAATATATATCAGACACTTAGTGGATAGGCAAAGTGCAACACATCCATAAAGAAGAATATTCCTATTCTCCCAGATGCCTCCCGGCGCTGCAAAAAAAGACTCCATGTGATGATAGGTGGGGCTTTGGGAGGGGATGAGATTACAAGGATATCATAGCTGACTTGCTGTGTGATGGTCAGTTCTAGCTGGAAGAGGAAAGTCACTGCAGGTACAGCCTGGCAGGGCCCGTCTCCCTTCCCTGTTCCTTCCTTCAGCCTTTGCTTCCCTACTACGGTTAAGAGGAATGATATCTTCTCCAGGATGCCCCTCTGCCATGCCATCCTGCCTTGGGGGCCAGCCATCTATGGACTGAAATCTCTACGAAGTGTGCACCAAAATAAACCTCTCTTCCCTTATCCTGGGGACAAAGGAAATGAGTTAGACAATTCTTCAACAATAAACCGGAATGAACAAGAGTGAATATTATGCTGGTTATGCTGAGTGAAAAAAGCCTAACAAGAGTGAGTAGTATATTCTGAATGATTATATTCATATAAAATCCTACAATGTACAAACTAGTCTAGAATAAAAAATATACATAGATTAGTGGTTTTTTGGGGTTGGTGATGGATGAAGGGGTGAAAGGGAGGATTTATTACACTAGGGCATAAGGAAACTATTGCCAGGATGATAGATATGCTCCTTACATTTCCAATGTCTGTGTGTATACAGATGTTGTGTTTTTGACATACATGTTAAAACATCAAATTGTACACTTTAGTTTATCATATATCAATTATACTTCAATAATTTTTTGCTGGTACCACTAATTATATAGGATCTCATGATAGTGAATTTCCTTGAAGTTACATGGTTATTACTTGTAGTTTAAACATTACATGAAAAATTTTAGATACTAGAAAGTCCTACTGATGTTAAGTGCAGACTTTCATCTAATGTTATTTGCTTCTTAGAAGATCAGTAGGATAAATTTTTTTGAGAATAATCCTGACACCTTCTGACACTTGAGTGGTTTAATTTTACTTGATGTGTTACCCTTTAAAAGGTAGGATTGATGCCAAATGCCTCTATTAACTTCACTATTGCAAAGAATTAATAATTTCTTCAGTTGACAAATAAGCTTACTAGACTATACTAGAATATAAATTAATTTAATATAGTTTGAAATATATAAGTAACCAAACTCAGTTAACTTTTTATTATGTTATTTCTATTTCTTGACACACAATACTCCATTTAAATTTTTTTCTCCCTAGGCAAAGATTTTGGTCCTTTTTAATTTAGTGTTCTTGAGCATGTTGCAGATATTCTCCCTGTGTTTTTGAGGTCTATTGTATTTAAGCCAATTTTTCATTTTCTTTGCTTCTCACCTGTTTCTGTCTATTTATTTGTGTATAAGATGTCAAAGGAAAATGAAAAGTAACACCTCAAAATACCACCTTGAAAAAGAAAATGCCAACAAATTCTTTTCTGCACCTGAAGCTTTTAATTCTTTAATCCACCATGGAATGTTGCTTAATTACATATTTTATTATGCATAACTGAAAATTATGTACTTTAGTTTCAACAATGATATGAAAGCATGTATTGTTTATAAATAAAGAGAGGCTGGCTTGTCTCTTTTTGTGTGACAAATATTTGTGCAATCCTCACAGGTTTTGCTTCTAAAACTTGGCTTTTTGAAAACTGTTCTGAGAAACAACTTCAAGTTCTAATGTTTACTCTAGAAATCAGAAATCTCATTACTTTGCAAAACTATGATGACAACATATTATTGGAGGCAAAAAGCACTGAACAGTTGAGTGTGTATTGGCTTCATCTTAATTTTAAAAGTTTTACACAGTTTATTAACTGAAAAATGTTACAATGATTACAGTGGGGGATGCATCATGGGAGTTATTATTGTCTACATTTTTATGTCCATTTGAATATTTCCATAGTAAGGTTTGCTTATAAAACATACTTGACAGATGTAAATTATACTAGGACAGCAGAATTTTAGGATTAACATTTTAGAATGGAACTTGATTTCAATTACTTAATGATCAACCTGTCCATATTAGGAAAATTTTGAGTTACAATTAGTTCTTTATTTGAGAAACCTTTTACTAAGGAGAAAGTAGACAAACATTTGAGATAGAAGATTGGATTGATAATAATGTGGTCATTTAACTGCTGAACAAACCAGTTAACCTATTTGAATTTCTCTTTCCTTGTCTTTGAAGTTAAGAATTTCAGTGTCTGCCTTAAACACCTCATACTACAAAGGAGAGCTTTAAGCAGGGTAAAATAAAGCACCATATAAATGTTGCTATTATTATTATTTAAACATGTTAAGGAGACAGTGCTAGGAACGGGCCTCAGAAGTTAGGACCCTCTTTGTACTAGGTAGGCCAACGACAAATACTATACTTAGGAATTAAAACTAGAAACAAAAGTGGAATCCATGAAACTTGTTTCCACAGAGATGCTGCCCAACAGGTTTGCACTCCAGACAAATGCTCATTTGTATCAATTACTGCATACGCAGTGAATTAGTAGACATGTTTAAATACTCAAAACTTTCTCCAGCATTCTCATTAAGCAAATACAATTGGTTCTTTCATGAGTGGAACATTAGAGCAGCATGTGGGACATCATTCTTTTTTTGAAGGTGTAAAGGTGTGAACTAAAACTCAGTGACTAATGAAAACATTTGAATACATTTATGATTCAATAGTAAAATAATACTCAACATTTAACTTTGGGCAAAATGTCACTTTAGAGTTGCTCTGAAAATGTTTATTTTGCAAGGCAATCAATATACTGCTCTACTGCATTGCTTCATCAACCACACCTTCAGTTAAAGTCAGTACTTTGAGCATGGTAGGTCCCTAAGCAGCTGAAAGTAACTGAAAGATGGTGCCTTACCCCAAAGCAAGGGTCCAAGGCAAGGAACTGTGACTGAATTTTGAGAGCGAGCTTTCATTTGATAAAGCTGAGTTTGGAATATATATGTGTTCCAGATGAGTAGGGTAATGTAAGAAAGGCTTAAAAATGTTGATCTTCTTTTAGACATTTAGATTCGAAGATGTTTTTATTAACATGTTATGGTTGAACAGGAATAGTACTCTAAACATTCACCTTCCACATTTAATAAGGATATTTTATATTTTATCAAAATGTGCATAATAGATTGTAGTTTGGCTTTTGTGAAGACATGCAACTACTTATTATTTACATTAAAAGAATTGCCTCAGAAGAAACATCCAGTCCACATTTCCCCTTAAAGAGTAAAAAATATATATATTTGTAAGGTAGATTCTATTGTCAATACTTGTATTTTAGATGACTAACACTTTGGACTTCTGTTGGTCTCCACACTATCATGCAAATTTCTGGCTTGCCTTAACACAATAGTCCCACTTTTGTCACTATTATTATATGGTGTACACATTTTAATTGCTCTCTTCGAAAATATCACCAGGCAGTTCAGAATATCTCATTTATTAAAAATATTGTGACAATCAAGGACCTTAATATCAGCCAGATGTTAACAATAGGTAATAGTGCAGGATTTATAATGGAATGTATGGGGTTCTCATTTTTACTGATCCATTTAAATGTTTTCTACTCAAGCTATGTATTTAAGTAAACACAGTTAAGTACAGTTACTACTACTTAGGAAAAGAAAACTATTCAAGCTCAGAAATCCTGAAGACTAAATGCTACTCAATACACATCTTATATATAATATGTACAGCCTTTGTTATCAAGTGCCACACAGCTAGGGCACACGTATTAGTAACCTTGGTTTTCAAAGGTTATGTGTCAACTCTGCATATTGTGTGGCAAGAAGATACTACCAACATTATTTTTTGCATAATGTGCAAGTATTATATGGCCACAGAGTGTAATACAAATTAGTGGCAAAGTGCTGAGTGAAGGAATCCATGACAGATTCAGATGCACAAGGTTGCATATTACCCGTAAACTACCTGACTCTGCTAAGGTCTTGAACAGCACGAAGCACTATGTCATAGGCCCAACTTTTAAGTCTCCAGAATCCCTGGACACAATGAAGCTTATTAAAGGGATTTTGCCATAGTCATGGGCAACAAACAAGAAGGTTGGCAAGGCCAAAAAGTGACACTGGGGGAAAAGGACCATTTGGACATGTTTTCTGAAACCTGCTGTCTTCCCTGAAAATCCTGTTCAATTTTGATCAGTCTTGCTCATGACCATCGTTGTTTAACATGTACTTTTACACTAGTAAGCAAAAACTTGGCTGACTTTAAAATCTTAAAAAATTACCTAAGTAGCTAATTTTAAATCAAAATGTCTTTATTTCATTGAAAACATTTCAAAAAGAATTCAGCCTATTAAAAACGTGAAATTGTACTTGCAATCCTATTTCTTCCAAAAATTTATTAAACTTCCTATTTGATAACTTACATTGAATGTTGCACTGGTTACAAGTGGACATCAATTCGACTTGATGCTAATCTAAGCCTCTTCTCTTGAATTTAGGGGAAAGAAGATGCATTCTAGTTTAATGTGAAATTTGGTTGCTATTTTCTTAATTCAAATTCCTTTGGCTCAAAAGATTACTCTTCTGAACTCTAGCAAAAAAATTTTACAGTTTTCTCATAAAAAGGATCCAAGTAGTTTGCAACAAACCAGCGGCCTTCAGTGTAGCTGAGCTGTGCTTCAAAAGTAAATGAAATTTTAAAGATTTATTGAGAGTTCTCAATGATCCAATTTGAGCTTCCTAAGTAAAAGCTCAATGTTAAAGGTGCCCACTTACATACTAACGAGCTCACAGGGGCCTGTGGAAATGGTGCAAAACAAGAAAGGGCAACTGCAGAACCCCATCCAGGTCTCCAGAATCCAGACACCCCTACCACCGAGGGAGCTGCGGGACGAGGAAGGAAAGGTAGAGAGAAAACACAAATGAGAAACATCAAGAACTGCACCACTGGCCCAAATCCTTTGTGATGTTTACCTCGCAAGAATTTTAAAGACTGTGATGAAATTCCAGCTGTTATTTTCTTCATGTAGTTCTTATAGTTATGACATATGCAGTGAACTGAGTTACTTTCTCTTCTTAAAAGAAAAACAATGCTCCCTAAAAGGTTTTAACACACATTTCCCACCTATTTTGTTACTATTTAATGACCTTTAAAATACGCCTTAGCTTACGGAAGTGTTGCCATACTTGAAGGATTGTGAAATAAATGCAGATGAACCATTTCTAAGTAACTACTGAAGACTAGATTTATGCTTTTGTTGGAGTCTTCATTGTCCTATCTCTGTTTATTAAGCAAAATGTTACCCCCAAACAAGTTATCACTGTAAAATTTCACACCTATTAAAAAATGAGCATGTGTTTGTGATTTAAATTTACAGTATTCCAAGTGACTTTTCAGTTGTTCTTTTTAAAAGCAGTAAAATAGCTTCAAGTATTAACATGCACCTAAATGAGGGCCACCCTTTGACTTGGGTCAGTTACTTCACATAAGCAGACAAACCCTACTATGTCATACCATACAAACAGTTTTAATTGTGTAGTTACAGTCAATAACCACTCCTATTCAGAACATTTCTGCAGAAAGAAAATTGTGGTACACTTATAAAAACAACCAGCTGTAACAAAATAGCTGGTGTTTTCATAGCCATAAACTCATAAAAAAGAAATACACCTTTATACAGAAATTTTATACAGATGTAGCTTTAAAATTGATTGTAAACCAAAGGAAGACACGTTGCAAACATCGATTATTTTCACATTAATTGCATAATTTTCTAAGGTGATCTATTAGTTTATTTACCTAAGCTTATTTGCATGATAGTAAAAATTGCATACAACAATAAGAGTGAAGCTTACAGTATGAATTGCTTGGATAACATAGAGCACTTTTTATAGGCAACTGTGTAAAGCACATTTTCTCTATTTAAAACTTTTAAGACACTTTGTTTTACTGCCCATCAAAATACATTTATAAATAGAAAAGAATCAGTATGGTAACAAGAGAAGCAATATTGCATTTAACGGAAACTTCCAAAAAATTAATTACAACATGACGCTGCAGAATCTACAAATAAATAATGAGGACTAAACTGTGTTTCACATTTTTTCCTTTTTTTTCTTTAAAAAAAATCACATAACAATGAGAACGAAAAAAAATGACAGTGAACCTTTATTCCCAAAATAAAAACAAATTTGACTTCCGGCAGTGCCATATAATACAAGGCATTTGTTGGCATATGTCATCTTTAAACTGCATTCCACAGTCTACAGTTCTTTTGTAACATACAATAGAGTAACAAACTCTTTTTTTTCTTTTTTAAAATAAGGGGCGAGTTTTTAAAGGTCAGTGTGAAGTGTTACAGAAATAATTGAAGGACAGGAAATGATAATCACAGAAGTTATAATGCTTATTTGAGGCTCCAGAATATTTAAAAAAAAAATCTCTGGTATCATGCTTATGGGGTACACACCTTGTACCCCTTGAACACAAACTTTAATACCAAACAATCCTCGCTGCTTCACCTGGGACTGCCAACCAGTTTATAAGACAGAGTAAAACATTTAGTGCAGTCTGTACTATCCTTTCCCAGCTGTTCTGTTTGTGCAAGTTTCTGAAGATTCATTGGCCAAACCATGAACAACAAAGATAGTTTGAACAAATACAAGGTGGACTTTCATTTTATTAGTAAATACCAGTGGCACTGTTGAATGAAAATAATACTTTTATCTCAGTCTTTCAAATCAGCATCAATGTCTGTGTTTCCTTCCACCGAGAGCTCTTCCTCTAGTTTCACTGAAAAAAGGGTGTTAGCATTTTTATCTAGGACGCTCTCTTCTAAATCCTTAAGCAACTCCTCTTCTTTATATTCTGCCACATCCACTTCCAGCCCGGAGTTGTCCTTCAGTTTGCCATGGTGCTTGAGATAGTACCGCTGGTTCTGGAAGAACTTGATGATGGTGTACTTGGGGAGGTCGAGCTGGGCTGACAGAGTCTGGATAGCTTCCTCGTCTGGGTACAGGCCCACATCTTGGATGAAGCTCTGGAGGATGCCCAGGGCTTCCACTGAAATTTTGGTTCGTGGCCGGGACTTCTGTCGGTTCTCCTCATCTGACTCCGCGGGGGAGGCCACGGTGGGCTGCCGTGGGGGGAGCCGGGGGCCCGCCTGTGCCTGCGGCTGCGGCTGCGGCTGCGGCTGCGGAGGGGCCGGTGGTTGCTGCTGCTGCTGCTGTTGCTGTTGCTGCTGCTGCTGAAAAGAAACAAGCAATCAGATCTCTGCTCTGGCATCATGCACAAAGCCATCTAGAATTGGAAAACATGTACTTATGAGCCCATGTATACAGTAGCTTCTTTAATGGGAGCACAGACTCAGGGTTAAAAAGTCAGGCCACTGAAGTGGCCCGCAGCATTTAGGAAAAAATCAAAATGACACAAAGTGGCGACACACAAATTAGTACAGCTTTCAGGAGCTACTGTGCCTGCTTATCAGCATCAGCACATGAGGAGAAAACTCAGCGCTCTGGAAATGCAACCCAGAAACTTCTTCGGGAGATACGCATCAAAGACAAAGACAGCGAAGCAAACTATGATGTAAATAATTAACAAAGATTTGAAGCAAAGATTGAGAAACAAGTATTTCAAAGACACTGTAGAAAGGTGAGCTACAGAGTGGTGGGGAAAGAAACTCATATTTTGCCCCCTTTCATCAGATAGCTAAAACATAGAGCAGGAACAGAAGAGAAGCACCTGCTCTTGTTTAGCTCTGTGGCTTACAAGTCCAGCACACTGTGAATTTTCTATCAGACACTTCCAATTAAATATGCACAATTCCTTTTCAAATTGCACTAGGCTGACTTTCATGTATTTTTCTTAACCAAAAATAAAGGTTCAGTCCAAAAGACGGCTAGCAAATTGTTTTGTCTACAGTAAACTCAGATGTGATTAGGATTTAAATTTAGTGTATACACTGTCTCATAATTAGTATGTGTGTGTGCCGTAATTTCTATATACAATTATACATAACAAATGTGACACAGCCATCTACTATATACTCGATATCTGTAATTCTTATCAGCAAAGTAAATCAATCTGAGTATGTGGCAAAATATTACATTTGTACTATGCCTCAGCATTTTCTTTTATCCTGCTAAGAAGCAATTTTATTAAAAACAATTTACATTTCCAAACAAGTACTATTTTTGTTATTTAACATATATCTTTGTCTTCTTTGTTTTTTGCTAGAACAGTAAGGTTTTCAGGCTTTCACGATTATTTTAGTGCTTGATATCCTCAAGGATTCTCTATTCCAATTTGTTTTATCTTTAATATGAACTCAAGGGGGAGGACAGAGACATGTGTGTGGGATGGTGTGTGTGTGTTTGTGTGTTTATTTATGTATTTTCCACAGCAATACCAAGAAATAATGCAGGTGACTGAACAAAGAGTAGTATTTTAATGGCTCAGGAAGGAGAAAGCTAAATACATCCCTACATCCCTTTGATTTGACACAAATAAGTCACGCAGCTCACATTCAATTGGAACATGCCTTCTAAGCTACCAAGGCCACAGGAGTTCCCAACGAACTGACTGGTCCATAATCCAGCAATGTATTCTCAGGACGGTCCCTCAGGAGACAGATGGAGACATACCCCTTGACAGGACACTTTAAGCACAAGGCTAGATCTGCTAGCACACGGGTCTCTGGCCACAGCATTGGTTAATGCACATCTGTGCATGTCTGAAAAATGCTCACCAAGGAGCAGATCTTTTTCCTACCCTGGTCTTCCTTTCTTGTTGGCGTAGGTAATGTGCCTGCTCACCTAAGGATCAGCACCAAGCTATGGTATAGGAGTCAGCGGACCTGGTAAGTGAAGGCCTCTAGACGCTCCTTTCCCAAGCATGGGGGAGAAGGGCTCTCAAGGAAAGACAAACAGATGTGACTCGCTCCCCAGCTGCACTTGGGGGCACAGGGAGATGCTATAAGCTCAAGGGAGAGTGGAAGAGTTTAAAGCAGGAGTCGTTAGGTTTTCCTCCCCTCTTCAGACAGAACCCAAGGTGTAACACTGTGATTCTACAAACTTCCTCTACACAACAGCAATAATTTCTCTCCCTGGGAGTAGTATGGTACTGAAATAGGTGATGTTTTAAGTTTCACTTTTTGAAAACAAAAAAAAATTTCTAGGCATTCACAGACAAATCCCAACACTGACAAATATACTTGCCAAACAAGAAGTGCAGGAAAAGAGTTTCTGCCACTTTAGGGCTGGGGAAAAACACACAGTACTCATGCTGCGAAAGGTATGTTGATTTTCCTTTTATTCCCCTGAGCAAGATGGTAGCACATTGTTACCTTTCACTAAAAAGCCTACTTTTAGCCTGGTGGGAAGGAGAGAAACGCTAACTTCCCGCTAAGTTGAAAACTTTATCTACTTAGTGCTACATTTATTGAGTTGGCCAGGGTAAACCAACCTGAAGCTGCTCCGCTGGAACATGGATGATGTGGGGCGGCCTGTCACCATGGTGATGCACAGCATTGCTTTCCTGTTCATAAATGGCGTCCCGCTCTGGCTGAGGAAGACTGAGGAACCTCCGGATCATGGACAGGTTCTCCCACAGGGTCCTGTTTTCAGGAGAAGGATCTTCTTTCCAGCGTAACAGCTCACACAACCATCCCTTTGGGATAAAGGGATGATAGGTCAGTCCATGTTTATGAGGTTGGGGCTGGCATTGTTCCCTAGGAGCTAAGCAGGAAAGCCCCTCTAAGTTAACTTTTCTGTATGCTTACAACATTCCAATTTGCGTTAAAAGTTTTTCTTTTAATCTGTTAGAAAGGAGAGCAATGGCTGTCTAGAAAGCAGGCAGCATGTCTGAGTGTGCTGATTTATACCCTGAAGGAAAAACATTGTTTTTCATACTCCAGATATGAGAATACTAACCACGGATGTGGAACAGGAGAAGAGCAAAGACGTGTACTTTTACTTGTGCCAAACTTTCTTCTCTGATGGTGGCCACATAAGAACACAGAAGGTATATAAGAGGTAGAACAGACTGTAGAAACAAACTTTTCTAAAAGGCTTTTCTAATTGTATACTTTTTGCAACAGAAAAAAAGAACTGCATGAAAACTTGCATTTATAGTGTGTGTGTGTGTGTGTAAGAGGAAGAGGGACATGTGCAATGGTGTGAGCAAAAACAATGTTCTGTTTAGGCAACACAATCATCAGAAGCATCGGAAGAATGGCCATTTACCTGAATGAATATCAACTAAATTTAAAAATCATCTCCAAGGAAGAGTTTTCAAAAGAAAACTTGGGAGTTCGGCTTTTTTGCTTGCTGCAAAATGAGCACAGGATTTATGAGGTAAGAATTTTAATAGGTTTCCTGGGTTAAAAGAGAAGGAAATGTCCAATGAATGCCAAATCTGAACCTCTCTAAAACATCCTAAGCCCCAAATTGTGATCCTAGGATTCTTGACAACTGAGTGATCAAGGAAGCATATTTTTCAGACACCCTCTCAAACCTTCATTCCGGTTGCCATGACGGACACACACAGTCCAGAAGAAAAAGGAAGGTTTCCCATCCAGGTATTCACTGGCCAAGGCAGTCACCCCTTGGTTGGTGTGCTTCCTGCTAACAGCTATGAGCTGTGCTCTGCTATGGAAAAATATCACAGGGCTGCCTTCCCTACAGACCACTCGGAAGCTGCTCTGCTTCTTCCTGGGTTCCCTTCCCTAATCCCAGCATGGTCAGTGAAGGCTAGCCCTAGTGTACAACCATCCTAAGTGAGCAACTCACTCTGTCTGCAGGTCGGTCTCTAGAGATAGTCACCCCATCGTTCTTTCGCTTCCTTCCCCATCATTCTAGACCTAGTCTTCATCTCAGGCTGTATTCTTACTGGCTGTACTCATCTGACTGTATTCTCCTTCTCGTGATCCTTTCTCCCTCATCAAATCATAAGGACCGAATTCCCTATCCAGGGGTCTGATCTTAGGGAACCTGACCTAAGATAAAGAGTTTTCTTGGACATTGCAGTAAGTTAATTTGATGTGAATAGACAGAGTAGTTAGTGTCTTCAACTGTATCATCTTAAGATCTAATGTATATATCTATAGATATATATATTTATATATAATATATATAATATATATAGATATAATTTATTTAAATATTAATTACTGGGTGATGAGACCAAAGAATGACATGAATTTTCTTTCTTCCTCCAAAGGAACCACTAGAATATTCTTCTGATTGTATAGACAATGAAAAAAATCCAGGTCTGTTCTCCACAAAATGGCAAAGTTGAGAGATTATAAAAGAAAACATGGAGACTGACACAAAACATTCCCAACTGCTAACCAGCTAATAGAAACTGCTGCTAAAACTTAGGAGATCTACTAATTTTTCTAAGAGTGTTATGAGACTCCAATCAACAAGTCTTTTAATTAAATACATATATGGGCATGGTCATATCATAACGCATTCATTCAATGCCACTGAAAGTACTATTTAAGGTGAAGAGAGCAGGCCATAAAATTAAGATTTTTCTGAAACAATATCAGCTAAATAAAAAAATTGCTTTTAATCATTGTGATGACAATGTCATCTAGCAGGCTTCTCTTCTAACCACAGCAATTCTATGCTTATCCCCAGAAAATTGTAAATAAACTCAATTTATGTGAAAATAGCATTATCTACTTAATAGTATTTGAATATTTGAAGCACCTGCATATGGTGCCCTGGAGACATTTATTTAGCTTTTATGGGTAAATATTTGCTATCTGGATTAAGCAATGAAAATATATTTTCATACATCTAGGCTATTTTGTTATACTTCTAAATTTTATTGCTGTGCAGGTTTTAGATACAGCTCTTCCTGTAGACTTGAATATTAACGGTGGTAAAGGGTACTTTCTCTTTCCCCCTTCTCTGCATCCTTTGGCTGTGACAACTGATGGAATTCCTATATGCCACAACACAGCAAATCATGTAATTTTATTTATGTTTCAAGAGAAGTTAGAAGGTTCATCAAGTACAGAGCAGAAAGGATTTTTAAACTTATTTGGTATTCTACTATTGCAATAAATGCTAAACATTGAGCTTCTACAAAATTTTTTTTAGAAATAAATGGTTGTAACTAAAAATTGTTAAAAGTTAAATGAAGAACGATTCACATAAGAAAAGCTTCGTGGAGAGAACTGAAAATTTTTAATAATTTTTTCACATCCTTTAGAGAATTTTAAAAGTAATGTAGAGACCAGTTAACACTTGGATGTATGTGAAAAAACATGTGGATCACAGATGTTCTTTGGAAAAGAAAATCATTAGTTCTTTTAAAATGGTTAATAATGACAGCTAATTCCTAAACAATCATACTCATGCTGGTTTAACAAATATTTCAGAAAAAGAGCCCTGACTCATTCGACAAATATTTTGCTTATATTGTCACTTTTGCATCTCTATACTTATAAGACAAATTCTTATTTTTATTAATTGCCCATGACTAACATAACATTTTCAGTAGCTTGCTATTAACCTCTGCCCTTAAATAATACTTCTAATTCCTTATCTAAAAATAATTTGATGAATTACAAGTTGAAGCATGTCTCTGCTAGTCTTTCAAGAGATACGATGATTTTAAGAGACTGAAATCAGATGCTTCTTAGAAAAAAATTTTAACGGTGCAGCTGGGAACTGTTAGTTCTACAAGGATATTTCAAAAAACCAAAGTCGGGATGGGGGTGCTTGGCTTGATAGGCATATCTCTTTAGAAATAACGGAGAACAAGTATTTTCACACATTAGTTCTTTGTCAGCTTGGAATAAACTGTTTCATTCCCAATTTGCACTGGCAAAAGAGTACTTCAGTTTAATACTAAGCACCTTGCAATTGTCTATTTCAAATCCTACCAATTGTGACTATTAATGATGATAAGTAATTACTCTGATATACAGGAAATGACTAAAAATACCAAATGCTAATTCCCCATTATCTTTTAAGTCAATTTTCTGTAAGTATCTTTAAAGCAAATAAACTCAGAAAGACAATGCAGAGGTCAGAACATCTGCAGTATCTAACCAATAAAAGTAATTCCCCAAAGCACCGTGCCAGAGTTAAAAGGGTAACTATAGATTTACTTGGGATAAGAACTATGGGGAGTGAAATACGTACTTTGCTACAAAATGTGAACATCATTATTTTTAAGAGAAGTCACTGGGACTTGATGTACTTTAAAATCACACGCAGGAAGAGTAGGGAACTACTTTGAAAATTAAATTACATCACGACTGTCTTGAACTGTCTTGAATAGCCTTAAAATAACAAGACCATTCTCAGAAAACTAAAATGGTACAAGGAACAACCTAAGGTTTAAGTGTAGTGAATTTGCCAAGCAATGTTACACTGCATATAAAGAGGGCAAAATATAAACAGTAGCCACATGTAAATAAATTAGTAAAACTTTCAGGATGTTACTACTTTTCAAACTGACAAAGTTTAATTTGACACCTTCTGTTCTAAACCCTTTGTTTTTATTCAAAATCACGCCTTGAGCTGTTGCTATCAATCACAGCCCTCTCTCTATTACTTAAAAAAACTGGCATGGACCCTGAATAAGCTGAAAATGCCATGCAGATGAATTCTGAGATAATATGTTCAAACCTGTTATATACAACACAAATCCTGTAAAGTTATGTATTGTAAACCTACATTTATTGAGAACTAAAAGTCTTAAATCCATCTGCCACAAAGGAAATACTGTTATGTACTTTACAGTAACCAAGAACCATCTGCAAATGTCTTGCTACCGTAAGCAAGAAAGTGACGCAAACGATGCTAACCCTAAGACTGAAATAAATAGCATGCTTCTTTGACTGGCTATAGTTAGGGCTCTAGTAAGGAACTGTGAGACCAAAAAAAAAAAAAAAGGAAAGGAGAAAATGCAGAGCGACTGCCAAACTAGTACGGAAAAAGGAAAACAAACTCAATGACAACACAATGGCAATTTATTATGGTCCATGAAACACATGACTGTATGTTCATTTTGAAGGAAAAATTAGCAGCTCTAAACTCAATATTCTAATGATGCGCTTTACTGACAGAATCTTGTTGTACCACATTTAAATAAAAATCCTGGCACCTTCATCTCTCAGCTGTTAATTTCCAACCAAACTCAATCTCTGGTTTCCAACCTACTCTTTTTAGAATAGTTAATTCCAGTCAATTCGCTTCTACCATTTGATCAGATAAGGGGTGCATAGTGATTTTAATCGAATTAGGGAAGTAAGGTCCTTTAGCATTTTGCTGTATCCATGAAGCCTCTCACACATATAGAGAAACTCCTACAAGCCAGTCTGTGACAGAGCTGCAAGACAACCAGTCTTCCAGGGGAAATAGACGTTAATATTCTCTGAGGTGGAAAGTCATCTAATGCAATATACATATATGTATACATCATCATTATGCACACATACATTTTAAAACTAAGCTATTAAAACAGAAAGAAAATGACAATTCTGGCTGCAACTGAGAAGGAAAAACACATTTTAAAAAACAGAATGGTAATTTGAGTTCTAAAAAGCACAACATTTTATATAGACTATTTATTCCCCCTCATCCTCATCTTTTATGTGTTATTTGCAGGAGTATTTTGTTCCAATCTCTAGGATATCTAGTATAATAATATATGATATTAAAAGAAATCAACCTAAATAGGAAAGTATTTGATACAAACATTTTAGTGGAAAGCATGAATTACATTTTTGCAAGTAGTAGGAACAAGGATTAAGTACATAATCCATTAAATAGTACTTATGACAAAAATTCAGTATTGTAGACTGAACCACACTAGGCATTTTGAATGAGTACATTTTCAACAACTAACCATAAAGCTAGCAATTTATTATTCAGCAAATAATTTTCTACTTTTAAAAGAATCTGTAAGTGTTACTTATGCTAATGAAGATAGTTTTTAATCTGCCCACAAACATGCTAATAGAGGGAATTTTTTTTTATTTACAAAGCTGTCGGCACTCAAGGGTAATTTTGTATCAGTGTTCTATAAACCAAGGGAAAATGGGTTCTAATTGTCAGTTACCGAATCCCTCACCTTTAGCATAACTGTTTAACAATATCACAGAAGATGTAGTGACTAACGAGGTTTTAAACCACCCCTTTTACACAATCGAAGGGTGCCATTTTCCCATCTTTTATATTTTATACATATTGCACCTGAAATGTAGCATTTAAACATATTATTAGGGGGGAGCCTTTAGGCGGTCCAGACCTCATGGAAGAACAAGCCCACTTCTGGGTGTGAGGCCTGAGTGCTTCAGAATCCAGCTTTCAATCCTTTTTCATTAAGAATCCTGACACTCAGAATGGTGAGAAACAAAACACTGGCAAAACAGTACCAAAGCATTTAAAATTATTTACTAGGTTAAAAGGGTGAAATTATACTTTAAATACATCAAATTTCACTATCTAGGCCATTTTTTTGGTGGCAAAGTGGTACTGATCTTTCCAAATGCTTAAAATTAACTATTTTCCAGAAGGTTATTATTTGATTAAAGGCATTAAAAATGAAGACATGACGTGATGTACTTTCTCTTCTTCCACATTCAAATCATATAATCTAATAAAAATGATCCCATCATGTTCTGTAATAAAAACACTTGTCTTACGATATTGTTCTTTACCTAACGTATCAACCTTTAATGTTATGAAGTTCTTCAGAAGGAAAACCTTTGCGAAAGTTGATTATTCTATAACATAATGAGAGGCCCCCACCATTAACATTAATAAAGATACATGTTCCTTTCTATGGAATTAGTAGGAAATGCATTAATCTTTCTCTCCAGTTTAATAACTTCTACTTTGTATAAAGTGGAAGAAATCTCAGTGGGCATTACAACTAACTTTTCCTGCTAAGTTAACACTGGTCTTATTAAAGAAAACATGGGAAATGAATTTGAACAGAGACATACCAATAAATGCAATTTCCTTTCTTAAAGTAACACATTACATCTAATACTCTATTGAAAGATGGGTCTTAAAGAGAAACAGTTTAAAAAGCATGTGTGTGTATATATATGTCCTTGTATCTCCTAATACATTCTTTTTCAAAGTATGGTTTCTAATACTTGTATTTTCTACAAAGAAGAAAAGCTAATAGAAATGTTTTAAATTGTTATCTTTTTTTGGCATTAGGAAGTGAACCTAGGGCCTTACAAATGCTAGGAAGGACTTTACTACTGAGCTACATCCCCACCAAATTGTTATTGCTTTAAACTCCTATACTGTTTATAAACTCTCCTCAGATTCTTTGATTTATTTAAAGGACTGGATATTTAAGCCAGAACTCTGTGGGTTTCTATATTGGGGATTTAATAGGAAATGGGTTTCCAGAAATTTCTCATTGGAATAAATTTTGTCACTTGTTAGTAAAAGGTTAAATAACTCTAGCAGTGTTTCTGCAGATTTATTATTAGCATAAAAAATAATGTTTACACAACACAGGGGAAAGTTTCCATCAAAATTTTGTGAAAAGTTACACTGGTAAATGATCTTTATGTTTCAATTTCACTTAAAATTTAATGAGATAAAAAATGGAAATCATTTGCTTTCTATGATTTTTATGTTTACCTCTTTTCTACCTCCTCTGAGCCACTGACTTTAGGGCACACATAAATATTGTAGTCTTTCTTTTGTTACAAATTGCTTGGCTCATTATAAGATTATTAACTGACAACCTGGCCAGATCTAAAAGTCTGTTAGAAAGGGAAATCTGATATTTTAGAGGATATTCTCAGACAGAATTTCAGAAAAAGAAAAAAAAAGAATAAAAACAAAAGTATGAAATTCTAGATAATCTATTAAGCTAGCAGGCAAAAAGATAATCACTTAATTTGATTCAAAAAGAATTTCCAAAGAAGGTCTAATTTATCTTCAAACATTAGTATTTGTCAATACCTAATTTATAAGTGCCATTTTTACATATACTTCAAAACTATCTTTAGGATAGTTTCTTCAAAGGTGAAGCAAATACAAATCTAGCTTGTGTGTCTGATATTTGAACATGTGCTTTAATAAAGAATGTCTTACCTGTTCTTCTTTTTCTACCAAACATGTATTTTTGACATGATATAAATCTAGGTGATATGGTCTGTTTAACATTTACACATTCTGCCTTAAAATTGTAAATTCTCATTTTTCCACTCATTCTTCAGAAATGGTGCCATTCAACAGCAAAAAATAACTCCCAAGTTTCATGCCACCATATTCTTTTTATTAATGTTACCCTCTACCCTGTCAGTAAGAACTATTCACTTCTTTCTGTTCTGCCCACTAAACTGGGTGTCTCTTCCCTGAATTACCCTCTTAAGTATCAAACACTCTTTTATATTATTTCCCAACAGGAATTTGTTTTGATTTCTGAACAGAAAAGATTTTAAGCATGCACTCTTAACTTATGGGGTAAAGTATGGTATATTAATGATGAGAACAGTTTTGATGAACACAGGAGCAGTGTTGTCACAAGAATTTATGCCATTAGTGCAAAAATAAATTAATCTTATGCCTAATTTGGTCTGTGTAACCTGCTGATAGGTAAATATAGAGTTCCATTAATTTCTGAATTTCCTTAACCATCTTTGAGATGCTGGTCGAAATGGGACTCCAAAATATAAATCATTGTGCCCATCACTGACCTTCAACCGCCCATCCTTGGTCTCCTGCTCAACTTGACTTTCAGTTGGCTTCCCAATAAAGGGAAAAAGTTCACCCTTTCCAAGGCTGCTTTTAAGCCTCCTCCCAATTGCACATCCATTCTAATTAGGTACTGCCCACCAACCCTCCCCACCCCAATTCTGTTCTCCATTCTTCTCATAGCTTTCATAGGAAAGGTTGTTCTCTTAAATGGAGAGGAAGAACTGATGGGGTAAGCTAGTCACAGAAGTCTTCACTGATGAAGAGAAGAACTGGCTTGACTTTGAACAGCAGGCAATATTTAAGAAGTAAGAAGAACAGTTGGGGTAAAAGGATGAATTAGGAAGTAAACCACTTGATTTTGGATTGACTATGTCACTTTTTTTTGGCTTAGTTAACTAACTTTTTTCTTGACTTAGTTACTGTAACTTTTTGTCTATCTACTATACTTCAATGGTCTATTTAAATCCTGCGTTTTTAATTTGGATATCTGCTCAACCACATATTAGCTTTGTAATCTTGAGCAGGTAACTCAAATTGTCTAGACCTCAATTATCTCCTCTGTAAAACAGGGTCTAATTTTACTACCTAATTCACAGTCTAGTGAAAACTGAGAAAAACTATGGAAGAGGCTTGGCACTTAGTACCAGTCCCACGAATATTAGCTATAACTGTTTCTGTTATTTTTGCCATTAGGACACTTGCTTCATCCCATAAGCAGCTCACTAAGAAGTTAATGAAAATAAATCAGTTAGCACCTTTCAATCTAGATCTGGCATTTTCCTCCCACATAATGTTTACCTTTGGTGATTTAATAACCATCATTCACAGAGTCTGGAAATTTATTTGAACAATAAATTGATACAATTTTTCTGAAGTGTGATGTAAAAATGCAGAAAGTAGAAGTATCTACACCTTTAAAGCACAAATGCTTTTTTTATTTACAAATGCCTTTTTTGATCCAATAATACCACTTTCAAAAGTTTAAGTGATAGACATATGTAAGTATAATTATAGTAATGCTTACATTGTCATTATTTATAACAGCAAAAGTTGAATGTAACCTAAATATACCTCAATATGGAATTAATGATAAAGCGTAAGAGTAAATGTAAGACACATACACATACAGCTTTACATTCATAAATACATACAAAGTGTATGTGTGTGCATTAAAGAGCCTAAATGAGGGTATTAAAAGTAGCTAATTTTAGATTAGGAATATGGATAATTTTATCTTCTTCCTTATGCTTGTATTTTCTGATTGCTCTATAGTGACTGTGTACTGCTTTTATAATAAATATATAGCAAATGCTTTAATTAAAAATCAAAATGTTGTCTGTTTCATCCATAAAAAAAAAAATCACAATTTCCTATCAATAGTACTACTTCGGAACTTCTCTTGGATTTGTCCCCTCCTATCCTTTCCTTCTTTCCTTTTGCACTGGTTCGGTCCTTTAACACCATCCTCCATGCTTCAGCCCATCCTCAACTGTCCCATTTGAGTTACGCTCCTATCACAAACAAATGTCAGTATGAATAATCCTTTGAGTAGCAAAATCTTCCCTCTCTTCCACCAAGCAGGTCTGAAAACACCTTGAAACTCTTTATTTCAATGAGTATAAAAACATGGTTTAAGATTTAGCACAGAAAACTGAAAGAACAGTAAACTGAAGGAACAGAGACAGATATAAAAGCGGCATATTCTGGGTCGTATAGTGGTGAAAAATTGTATACATTTCTGTAATTCCTGAGGGCTCGGTGCGTATATGGTAGCAAAGTCCAACAGCATAAACTCAAAATGAAGTTGCTACATTTTAAAGAAGTACAGTTCAAAATGAGCACAGTTTCCTAAGTTTAAGAGCAGTGTCATACCAACAGAGTTCTGTCAAGACAAATAACTGAAGGGACGGGGCACGCAGCTTAGTAGCAGAATGCCTACCCAGTGTACACGAGGCTTTGAGTTTGAGCCTTACTCACCACTGAACAGGAAGCTTTTTTCCCCAAATCCCTCCATTCAAATAATATGTGCTCCTACAAAGCAAACTTCGTATCACATTACTTCCTAAAGTCACTGGTAAAAATTTGGAATATTTATTTTCCTATTCAAAATTGTAAAGATCATTAAGGAAAAAATGTGGCTGAAAATTTGTGTATGCTAAGTGCAAAAAATACATAAAAGTAAGAACTCTTAAAATGAGGAATTTTTAGGTGATGATTTACCTGATTTGTTTGCAAAAATAATTACTACCACCGTAGATTGTTTTAAACAACTATTTCTATACTGCAGTTTTAATTAATTTATACACAACTTTTCAACACTGCAAGTATCTTCTAAAATGAGTGATACTCCCCATTATGCATATTTAGGGGCTGGGAATTAAAAATTTAAATCTTCCCTCTATGTTCTAGGAGAGATAACAAAGAATTTTCAAAACCACAAGAAGGCAATCTGGGATTGTAGAAGTTATGGGAATCATATCCTAAGAGGAACAATCAAGCAGGGTCATTATGTGCTCTCAACTTGCTTATGATTGTGCTGATAAAGTAACACCCATTTTGTGGCCCAAAACCACATCATTTTATCCATTATGCAAACCTGCTAATCAGAAGTTGGCTTAATTTGAGACCCAAATCTTGTGATTCACAAGTAGGCATTAAAAACAGAAAGCATAAATATTTCTGGAAGCGTCATGTGGGTCCTGGTGGTAATGGCTGGGTTATAATTTTACCAATAAAAGGAGACAAGGGAGGCTGATGCTCTCAACAGTGGTGTCAGGATCACCTTGGGGCAACACAGAGATGCCCCGGGGAAGACCAGCAGAGATGGGGTCTGACCCTACTCTGTCCCTAGTTCCCTCTAACTCCTCCTCTCACTGTTTCACATACAACTTGGATGGGGGGGAGGATGGGAATGAGAATAAACCAATCTATCAAAAATCTGTGATCAGTAATAGATGTGCTTCTTCATTAACACAGTAAATAATAAGATTGAGGAACAGATCTAATCATTGTTCTAATTTTTAGTGATGAGCAAACCTGAGTTCTCAAGGTATCTGCAACAATCTAATGTGATATGAAAATACTTGAAATTTTATTGTTGCCTATGTTGAAAACTGAATAAAATGCCAACTCCTCAGTTAAATGGTTACAGAAGATAGAAATGCATTTTTTTTCCAAAGTTCATGGTCCCCTTGAGGAAAGCAAGACTCAGGTTGGGTATTCCTGGATGGGGAGCCTCCCCCATTTGCATATGCATCACTTTTCTAAGACTAACCGATGTAAACTCCCAGATTAGAGAAACTTGGTATTAATAGATTTGTGGAACAATTTTTTTTCCTCAGAGATAGGTCAGGGGCAAACCGTTAATCCCTGGCAGAGTGGTTCCCAGCTGTGTCCCTGGGTGCCCAGCTTTCATCAGGGGTGTTCAGGAGAACCCTGGTTGTGTTATGTGCAGGGTGGGCCGACTCGATTCTCAGGGAAACCGAAATGAGAAAAGACTTTTATCTGATTTATATGTTTCAGTTTGGGGTAAGATTTCATTCATAAAACAGTTTTGTATATTAAAATACTGACAGCTTCACTAGCACATACATATAATACTTTTTCTAGTTCTTTAACAAACACAGAGAAAGGTTCTAAAACAATCAGCATTTTAGCTTGGTTAACTTCATATCATACAAGTTAACTTGGTTAACTTTATATGAAGTAACTCTAAAGGTGAAGAGTGTCTGCCAGAAGAGTAACACTGTCAAGGTTTTCAAAGACACATGGGGTCTCTAAACAGGAGGGGTAGGGTGACAGGGCAGACAGAGGACACAGGCAGACTGAGAACAGTGGCACATGCCAGTATGTGGGAAGGTGAGGTGCAGCTGAGGAGAGTAGTCTCTGCTCCTCAACTTTTCAAGGAGCAAGTGGCTAAGAAAGTATTTACCTTTTAGACTAGAGGACCAGGCACAAGGGAACTAGTGAAATGGAGGATGAAAGAAAGAAAATGAATAGGAAAGATGGTAAAGGGAAGACAGGTAGAAAACAATGAAGCATGTAACTATATATCATACCACAGATCAAGCTAAATTTAACCAAAAATACAAACAAACTTGTCTGGAAATAAACGCTTTTTGTCCTTATGGTTATGCAAGGCCCAAGTTACTCTCTTTAATCAAAATACTAAAACAAAATCATTACCCATTAGACTATTATCCTTCCCCCAATTTTCAAACATACAAGCAAAAACTAATTACAAGAAAAAAGAAGAAAATTTAGACAGTAAGAGCTTGGCATGGACTGAGATGCATTTCATAATAACATCTGTATGTTTGTGAATGTATATTTACCTAACTGGCATTTCATTTAAATTATCAAATACTCCATTATGGAGCCAGTAGTACCCATGACAAGTTGTCCTCATGTTGGTACCATGAATAAAACAGGTATAAGTTTAAAGGAGACATTTGGGATGGACACTTTTCAATTGCTGTTAAATGCTACAGGTACCAATTCTTGAATTTGCAAATCAGGGTTTCAAGATCTGTTCTCAAATAAGATGTGATCACATGTTGCAAACCTCTGACCTCTCATGGGAAAATTTAGGATTCTCATTGTTTTTCCTTCTTCAATGTGCTATCCTTCCTAGAAAAGTATCCATCAAAAAACAAAACAAAACAAACAAAAAAACACAAGCAGTTGAGAGTGGACATTCAGACACTATTTAAAAAACGAAGGCAACATATTTAAGGAGACACTTTAGCACTTTTCAAGTCATATCATGCTAGCTCCTACCACATGTTAAGCTAGATCCATTCCCCAAGTGATTTCAGCTTCATCTCACTCTTTAAACTGGCCTGACTCTGCTAAATTCCTGCATATAAAAAAGAGATCTTCCAATCATCTATTAGCAAGTCTCAGATAAAGATGAGCAAGCTCGAGTTCATCTTCTATTATGAGATACAGAGTTCAGATACTAGATCCCAACAGTTCTGCTAAGTGCCACCCATAAATAACCCTTCTTGCCTACAGACCCAAAAGCAGCATAAACTCACTCCCAAAGCTAAACTTCCATTACTTAGCCCCTTACCTCCTTTGTGATTCATTCCCAGACTCAAACACCTGTCAGCAGTATTTTCAATCAAAATATGTCCTCTTTTACACTGGTACACTTGTCTTAGTCACAAACTCCCCGGACCTAGAACTCCAACGGACATTATCCATAATGTAAGTACACTTATTTTGTGTTCCTGAAGAAGTCCAAAATTTAGTTAAATGACGTGCCTGCAGCTACACAGCATTTCTGCAGTGGATTTGCAACCTCCACTTGCAAATCCCAAAGTCTTCCCTGAAAGATGAAGTTCATGTACAAGTTATGACATAAATCATCTTGTGCGTTTGCAAATTAACCACTGTTACTCTCTTTGTATTTGCTGCAGATCAAGAGGGAACTTTGCCCTCTAATTCCTTTTAGCTCAAAATAGAAATGTGAGCATAAATGATACTGACACTTTCAACGAAGGTGATTTAAAACATGAAGATAGTAGGTCCAGAAAATATCAAAAATATTAGAAGAAACCAGTTTTCCTTCCTGTACATATTGAGAAAAATCTAAGAAACTGGGAAGAACAGCTGAGGTGGGGTAGAATTAAAGTTCTTTAACTACATTTCCATCAAATTGTCATCTGTCATTTTTTGACGCACAGAAATTATGCAGTTATTAGGAACCTAGCAGGGTCCATTCAGAAAATTAAAATGTTTTCCTTGAAAAGTGAGATTCTTGTATTTTAAGAAAACGTAATGGAAAGATAAACTCTTCCCTTGTACTCACAATACTGAATAATCTCAAACTCCATAAATACTGTGACATCCCTAAACAGCCACTTGCTGTTTTGTCCTGCTCCGTTTTGCATCACTAGGATGAAGAAATTCAAATAAACAAAAACGAAAGTTTGCAAACATTAAAAACTAGTAATAATTTTTCACATTATGGGTAAAATCTTTGATTTGCAAAGAAATAATCCAAGGCTTCATTTAACTGTGACCTCTACCAGTGATGATGAAATGTGACTCCACTTATCCCTATCCATGAAGTATATTGAAGTAGCTGTGCAAAACCTTCAGAGTTATTAAATAAAGGCAAGAGTAATGAAGTCATAATTTTATTTACTTCCTCTTATTTCCTGGATTCATCTACCACACAGCTAGGCTATGAAAATGAAATTCTTCTTGAGAATCCAAAAATACAAGTGACTGTAGCAGGGAATTCTTTCTTACTACATAATAATAGGGGCCTTCACTTTGATGCTAAGAAGGATTCTGAAGGCGATGCCTGTATTCAGCAGAAAAATGTAACACAGGGGTGATGAGGAGATTGAATGAAATCTTCCATAATCACCGAATCTTGCAAAAAAGACCACAAAGGAGGGATAGAATGATAAAAAGCTAAATGACCCAATAACTTGGCAAAGGTAGGTTAAGATTGTACAAGGAAAAAACCAGATGAAGAAAAAATAACTACGTAAACTTTGATAGCAGTTTATACAGAAAGATTCCAACTAAAAGCAAAAATTTTATGTTCCCTTTAAAATGATATCCAGGCCAATAAGAAAGCATGAATAGGCAGAAAATGTCAGATTTCAAAGTTGGAAGAGAACATGAAGCAAACACAAAACATACAGAAAACAACCAGGTTAGAAGAAAAGTTTAGTGAAGAACTACCAAAGATTAAACAGGACAGTGCGACAAAACGAACTACGAAGCAAGAATGAAAATGAAAATAAGAACAAAGGCAAAGATCCACTATTCTACGAGAAATGGCTTTCTTATCACCAGATAATAACTATCAGAGGAAGCTCCTTAGCTAGTTACATAACTAGGGTAGTAAAACAAAAAATAAAGATAAAAAGGAAAAGTGTGTTTTATTTGGCATTAAAAGACATTTAACTATGCGATAGCTCTGCCTGAAATGTTCTCTAAAGTGGATTGTGTGAACTTCTGCAGAGGTATGATTCTAAATCATCACTGATCTTATTTCCCTCTCCTCTCTTTGCTTTAGTTTTTCACCAGCTTATTTGCCTTCTGATGGCTGCAATGCTTTAAGAATTTTTTTTTTTTTTTTTTTTTTTTTTTTTTTTTTTTTTTATGGCTGGATTCTTCTGAGACTGTGATAACTTCAGTTTTTTATAGTTACCTACTGTTGTCTGTACCTTCTGTCAGGTATCTCCAATATTCTACAAGAACAGAATTTTAGTCAACTTTTCTTCCAAAATAATGCCTCCATCAACAAATATCTCTACAAAACAAAATTCCCCACTAGGATCTTTTTTGTTTTGGAATTGGCTGGTATTTGACCATAAAGACTAAAGTAGTAACTTTTTACTAAAAACAAAAAAAGGAAAATTCCTTTTTAGAAAATTATGTATGCCTAGTCTTAAGAAATCCTTTGAGAATTTATTTTCAATGGAAAGGTTTAACAGTGAAAAAAACAAAGGTCAAAGAGTTATTATGCTCTCCACTGAAATAAAATCTTACCGGAAAAAAAAAGAAAAGAAAAAACAGAAAGCCCAATGGAGAATATGAATTTTTTTCTCGTTTGAGTTTGGGTAAAAGTATAAAAATAATTTCCTGAAGGTTTTGATAAAATAACCTGGAACAAACTAAGCAACTTCTCCATTTTTCTAGATACTTAACTTCTTTTGCTTGCATTTTATTTTTATTTAAGCACATCTCACACATATATACCCCAACCCTTACAAAAAACAAAACAACAACAAAAAAAAGGGCCTGAAATTTTAGTTACACCACATGTGGTTTTCATTTGTGAAAAATGAACAAGCTGTTTGTGGTTAAACTGTCTAATCGCTTGTGATCAATCTAGCGCTGCATTCAAGATTTACAGGATACATCAGCTTCTGTGCCACATTAGCTGTAAGGGGGGGGGGGGGAGAGGCGGAGGAGTTAGTTTATCCTGAGGAATAATATTTCCAATGCAGCCACACTCGCACTACATCTGGTTGTGCTGGTAGCGGCAGTTAAATTGAAATATTTCACAGCGTGTGTCAGAAACATGCAGAATGGTAATTATGACAGATCTGATTAAGCCGGAGTGCCACAAGCTCCCTGGCCAGCGCCGGTTGTGCAGGTGTGACCTTGTGCGTGCCTGCGTGTGTAAATAAAATTAATTACAAGCGAGAGGGTGAAGGCTTCAGTGACATCACAAAGCGGAGAAACTCCCAAGGGGGAGACCTAATGGAATATTTTCCCTCAGTCTAATAATACAGTTCATATTGACTTGAGGTAATTAGTGGGATCATTAAAGCAGTTTTCCCGGCGTATTTGGCTGCCTGATCAGATTAGTGAAAATGTTCTTCAGAACAAGCCCTGTGTGGTCTGCCAGAGAGGAGGAAATAAAAAGCAACAAAGCATATTTTGGAATGATAAGCAGCACTGGACTTTTACGGCAGCACAAAACCTCTACTTCTCTGTGGAGTCCACAGATCTGTCCTGTCCATTTTAATTCTTCTATCAACTTGTATATTCTTACGCATATGCTCACTCTTTCATTTCTTCCCTCAGTTAAATCATAGTGCTTTACCAGTAAGAGCCATCCCCAACTCTCCAACAAATCTCTTCTAAACAAGGCAATTTTAAATTTGGGGAAACGTATCTTAGATGACTGCTTTACTATTAACCAACAATATGGGACATTAGGGAAAGGCTAGGAAAACAGTAAACAAAAACCAGGAAGAAAAGAATGCCACTTAAAATTCACCCGCTAAACAAAAGATTCCCTTTTACGTAACATGTAACAAAGATTTAAATATTTATTTGCATGTGGATCTCAAAAAGGGCTTCGCACAGGACAAAGTTGGGTCATACATTCTTCCAGTTGCACAGAACACAGAGCATTCGTCAAGAAGAGAGCCATTTGTTTGAAAATACTCTATTGAGCATGCTCTACCTTGCCACTGGAATATGCCAAGCGCTGTCACAGATGGCAGGCTCTGACAGTTCCCATCCGTAGCGTCGATACTCGACAGTTCAGCACAAGATCAGTGACATTCTGTCTCATTAGAACCACGCTAATTATCACAGCTAGTTTCAGGGGAAACCATGTGTTGCAATGGTCAATTTGAAGGAGTCTGTGCATCAACAAACTGGTAATAAGGATCAGACACCTTATTATATGACAGCGTGCTGCCTATGATCTGATTTACAGATCAGAGCACTGGGGCGGCTGAGGAGGCTGGTGGTTTATAAAACAGTGTGGTTAAACCCAATTCTTGAAGCATACTGGTTGAAAAAGAAATTGCTAAAAAAAAAAAATGTAAAGGCAACTGGAAATGTTGAATCAAGGAATCAAACGAGTAGATTTTCTACTAACACACAGAATAGATTAAAACTTAGAGGAAAGCAACAACTTCATCCACTTGGCAACTGTAGCCAATATCACAAATTGGGGCTCGTCTTTTTATCAGATATTTAAAGATAAAGAACGATTATATTTCCACTAGCTCTGAAATATGGACATTTATTTTTTTAAAAGGTGGTCTGATTATTTGTGTCATTTTGCTAAGTACAGAACTGCATGTGTAAAAGTAAATACCCTTAGAAAATGAGTTCTCTCTAAAGTCACCTTTTCAGATACCTAAAGTACTCTTCATAGGAAGGAAAAAATTTTACATTAAATTTCTATTACTGTAGCTAATGTAAGTTCTTCCATCTTTCTCTCAGTACCTTTCACTGGTGTGAAATTTTAATAGTACAGCTTCTTTCAGAAGCTATTTTTCTATTGTCATTTTGCATAAATGCATTTTCATAGCTCATTCATTTCAGTGCCTTTATTTTCATTTCTCATGTAAGAAAAAAAGTTAAAATAAAACCCACCTTTCATTATCAGAAACATAAAAGACAACTATTGAGACTTCTTAGAAAATACTGTCTTTTAATTTGATAGTTTGTTAAGGGATTTTATCAGTGTTACAGCTGCATTCTGTTTAACTGAATGATATTAAGTTTTGAGGACAATTATCACAAGGTAAACTCCTTGGGTTTGTTCTTTACTCCATTTTTCCAGGTCCCAAATCCTGTTCTGCAGAACTGACTATTCAGTTTTCAATGCTGATCATAGGAGAGCTTCCAAAAAGAGAAGCCTCTGTAAAATATTCTCAGTTCCTACTTACTCTTCAGCCTGTGCTATCTTTTAGTACAAAAACCACCTACAATTACAGCAGTTTCTATGAATGTGTCATTTGTGAGCCGGTTTCAAACGTGCACTGCACTGCTGTGAAGTGCTCCTGCAGTAACCTGCCTTGTTCTCCCCACGAGATGTTAGCCAATATATATTCACTGGTTTTCCTGCCTGGAATTTTCTTGTAATATTTCCAAGAAATGAAGAAACGTGCTCAATGAATTAAGACTGTATGTTGTAATGTTTTTAAGTGGGTTGAAGAAGAATATTTATGGCTTTCATTTGGATCAATTTTAAATATAAAGCTAAATAAAAGAAAAATAAATAATTTGATGGTAACAACGAGATAGCCAAAGATCTTTTAATCAATTTGTTAAAGTTTATCCCCAAATGCCCAGGAGATAATTCTTAGCCAAAAATATAATAGATAACTAAGTGCTCTATCTAATAATTTTGAATCTCCCTGTCTAAACCCTAGACTTCCTAAAATATACCCAAGTTTATAGGACACAGAAATCTCAAAATTAACCTGCTCTTTTAAAAAATCATGTAGCATATATACCTTCAGAGCATCAGAAAAATGCAAATTTCACCAGTTTGTGAAATATGTCTTACTTTATTTAAAACATTCCAATCACCATCTAGGAATTTCCAAACCTAAAAGTCAGACTTATGCTTTCTTTTTTCAAACTTACAAACTCAAGGAATACTGAAGTATTCTCCCTTCCTACCTCTCAGCCATCCTCTCTCAATTGCCCTGAATTTCAAAGACAGAAGTATATAAAAAGTGGATAGAAAAACACAAAAGGTTTTTAAATTAATTGTTTTTTTCTACCAGTCACCAACTGTACTTTTTTTGCAGACAGGTTTTTTTGTTTTATTTTGTAATTTTAGTGCTAAACATCATACCTGTCAATCCAGCCAAAGCTGTAATGGCTAGAGTCCTGTAACTCAGGACTTTACAAAAGATTGTGCTAAAAATATAATCAGTCAAATGAAATCTTCATATCTAGTCATTTTACTTAAAAGAAATAATCTGCTTAATAAAGCACCAGAGAGGAATCATTTTCTAAATACAGGTTGTGCCGCAGTGCAGCTCTGTGAAAGCCTTCGACTCTTACTGTGCTGCTGTCTCTGTAGAATCCACTCCTGAGAACATGAAAATCAGTGTAACAATCTAGTGTACAGGCAGGGCCTAACAGCGCTGCTAATGTCCCTTTGCTGGACACACACCTTAAGTCTCAGAGCTCTCAAGGGGTTTGCTGTGGAGTAAAATTAGATTCTAACATCTGCCACTATTAAGGAAAAAATTCCATTTCCATCTCCCATATGAAAACACTATAACCAATGAACAGTAACTGAACCTTGATACCATAATGGTTATTACCCAAATCAACTATTTTTTTTAAACAGTAAAATTAGCAAATTTTGCTCTCATAATTATTTGAATGTTATCAGACTAAATGTTTGATAAAATTCCAATATGATTCACTTGGAAAAACTGCTGCTTATTTGAATACCCAGAATATAAAGTATATTCATTTGTAGCTCTTCGCATGTTTAAAGCACATCATCTATTTAAAGTTTGCATTAGCCTGCTTTCTCAACCAAGCAAAGAAGTAGCCTACCTTCAGTTTTCAGTTGCATATTTTATTCAGACAGTTCTATTAGAGGTAAAAAAAAAAAATCTCATTTCTATTATTCATTGAAGAGAATGTAATATACGTGAAATGGTAGAATCTACACAAGTTGGCTTCTTTTACTGAAAATACCTTGTACGTTAGCACTGCAGAGCACTCTAACTTTTAAAAATGGAAGGCATTGGAAATAAATACATGATAAATCACTTATATCAATGTGGAGGACTGAACTTCTTATTTAGCACTTACCAAATACAATCTTGTGCATAGTGCTATATGATCTTAAAATGTTTCTTATACATTATAACACGTGACTTCCTCCTGAATTAAAAGAATCTTAGGTTCAATTTCTTGATATTGTAGTACAAGAGGCATAGCTGATCACCTGTGGCCCTTCAATCACGTATCCTCACTTCTACTAGCCATGAAAATATCTGGATTGCAACAAACCTGGTGTTCAACAAACAAGTCAATGAAGGAAAGAAAGCCCTTGCTGCTACCTTTATCAACTACTCCAATATCATTAAATTCTTCTTCTCCAGAGCAGGTGAAACTTTAGTACTGATGCTGCCTTGAAACCTAAAGAGATTATTAATACAACTTGAGGGATACAATTCAGAGTTGGCTCTACTATTTACTAGCTGAGTGACCCACATGTGTAAGTTGAGGAAATTAACAGGGCTACAAAATAAATGCAGTTAGTACATAATGTGTGAAGGGATCTAGTGGGAAAGAGGTGGTGACTATCAAGCTGACCTAGACAACCCGAGTGAAGACACAGAAGCAGGCAGAGGGAAACGGAAGTGCTCTGCTCGCACTCCAGACAGACTTAACCCCGGTGGAGCACTGCTTCATGCTGACAAGCTCCAACACATATAATCTGGAGACCTAGTTAACTATTCTAGAAATTACAAATTTTGACCATGAGAAATTCAACAAGAAAGGTCAATCTGACTTAAGAGTCTACTTTCATTGATTTGTTAGCTTTTGCTCCTTTCATAACCTAAGAAAAAGACCACTCTTCCTTGTTAGATATCCTGTTAGTGTCATACACAGTTTTTACCTGTCTGAAGTAATCATCAATCTTTGTACATATTTTCATAAGGAGCATAGTGCTTAACATTTAAACTGAACAGCTATGAGAAGACCATAAAAATGCTCTTCTCGGAAGTTGAAATACATTAAAAATCAGGAATGACTATCCAAAAGAATGAAAGCAGTTTGCAGAACCCCACAGTTAGTCCCTTGGATTCTCACTCGACCAGTAATAAGGAGCTTGAAGTTTGGGAATCCTAAGAAACACATTATCATGTGTTAGAAAGTATCCTTTTACAATGTGGAAACAGGGACTTAGGAGAACTGTGAATCACAAAAGTGTTAAAAAACCCTCAGAACATCACTTACATGACAGTATCAGACAACTGCTGGTGTTTTCTAAACAGTTACAAAATCAGTAAATCAGCTCAGAGATGGAAAAATCCAGGGTATCATTCAAAAGCAAAGGTAGCAAAGGACTGTTAGTCATAAAGAGCTGTACTACAATCAAAAGGGAAACTGGGGGAGAGCAGTGGATTAAATGAAAGTGATGGGTAACTGATAGTACTCACTGAAAAGCTTTAATATTAATTTGGGTTTGTTTTGCTTTTAAGGCTGACCTGGATTATCATAATGCATGTCTAATTTTTCCATTTTGGAGATTTGGGGAAAGCGCTTGGCTCTTGTAGGAATGCAGTCTGTTATTCTTGATAATTAGACAGGTCAGGAAAAAAAGATGTAAGATCACGAAGAAAGGCAAGATAATATATATTTAAATAAGAGATTCTCATCATAATTAGACTAAATAGTCAAAACAAGAATGTTCAGGGTGGGTGGGAAAGTGAGAACAGGACATTTCTCCTTAATGCATAGTCTTGGCATGTAAATGAAGACATCTGAAGAAGCACACAGGTTTGAAGCGGCTCTAACATTCTATCATAATTAGAAACATTTCAAGAGCCCTGTAATTTCCAATCAAAATTACAGTAATTTCCGATATACAAGCCATGATTCATGACAGAATTTTACATTCCATGAGAGATTACGGTGGCCTGATGTATGGCACGCTGAGTACAGCACTAACATAAACAATTCAGTTTAATGTTTAAACAGCACTCGATGTTTAGAATCTCACAATAAAAGAAACATATTATTGTAGAAATTATCACTTTGACAGTGATTGAAGGGTAGGCAGGCATGTGGCCTATAAAGCTATAATTTTTACAGTCCACAGCTTGGGTTTAATCATTTTTATATAACATTTCTAAGATATCCCTTAAGTATTTCATCTAGTCTATAACTTAAACAAGAACAACATTTTCCTAAAGTTAAACTCCCATTAAATACCACTATTAATTTTGATCAAGTAAAAGTTTTAAAAAGCTAAAAAGGTTATTGGGTTATAAATACACCCACAATTATATATTTTTTCACAAAATGACAACAGCCAGGATGTTATGTAAAAGAAGATTTACTAATGATAATGAAAATATACTTGTGCACCAATTCAAGTTGTTCAAATCTCACCTGGAGCCCTTGATTGCCTCTAAATCTCACCTTGAAAGTGTTATTAAATCTTTTGCCAAGGTGAAGAAAATTTAGAATTCTTCTGCTCCTTTAAAAAGTATTCTTGGAGAAGGATTTATAGGCAGCTAGGAGTTTGTTCTTACAGACGACTGATTCTACTTTTGATGAACAAAAATTATCAACATATGACAGTTATATGGACAAAGGCTACAGTAATTATCCTTTGCCTTGATAGATTTGCAACTTTTCTGATTAAAGGCCATGCAGTAATTCATCCAAATTGTTCAAGTTTTCTAATAGTAATTCAATTTGAACATCTTGTATCTATGTAAAAACTATCACTATATGCAAAGACGTGTGAAATTTGTTGTAATAACAGGTTCAAACAGAAGAAACTATGTCGTATTTTAGAATGAAAATTATGATTTAAGTCACACGAAAACAAGTAATTTTTTCTATGAAACTTTCTCTACACTGTTATTTTTCTGAAAGCAACTCTTAACTGATTGACAGATAAATCCTTGATCTAGAAGTGGCTGTGAAAAGGAAACAAAACCAAGTGTCTCTGACCTGAAACTGAACACTGTTTATCTGAGAAGTCATACATAACACTAGAGGTTGTGACCCTTCACTAACACAGGTTCATATCAGAGCAGATAGCCCTGTTAATAAAAATTTCACAGGCATCACAGAAAAATACTTTCAATACCTAATAGAGGCTCTTACCTGGCTTTTTGTTGCTGCAACCTTTGCAAACAGTGCTTGGGACACTTTAGCACGCTTCATTTCCTGCTGAATCTCATCATAAATGGAAGCATTAATGTTCATGGTATTGTTCTCTGGTTTCCCATTCCTCTCAGAGGCAATCGTAGCTGTTTTCACCTACAAAACATTTTGAATACAGCTGTCATTTTTCATTGGCCAAATTGTTTTGAAGCTTCTCAGGCTCAGCATCCAAACTGGACACTGTTGCTCCTTTTATGATCAAGGTGATCAACAGTGCAGTCATTCAACATTACTTATTGCCCTGAGATCAGATTGGTTAAGTTAAGAAAGTCACATTGTCACAGGTGATTGCATCTATAATGTGACAGCAACTGCCAGCTGACAACCAGGAATTATAATGTCATAAAGTAAGTTTTCTGGAAAACAGAATAGTTTGAAAGACTTGAAAACCCTAAACTAATTGTCTCCCAATTATCTTCCATTGCAATCCTAACAACGGAAATTCACAATTAAAAACATAATGCACAATGCTGTATCTTCACTGGGTGCCCGGTGCCTGATAGACCACTGCATCACTAATAGCTACTATATAATATGGCCTTTTTAATTTTAGACTCTTTTATGCCTTTTCCTCTTATGCTTCATTTTAAAAATCTTCCATAACAAAGCCATTTGCAGAACTGCATATTTAAATCTTCTATCCATCCATGAAACAGGTAGAGTGCCTTGCTTAATCATCATAAAGCCTGGCTGCATTTTACATGTGCATGTCCAAGCTGTTCTATATAATTATTTCATCTTTTCCTGGCACCTTTGTATACAACTATTTCCTTTTGACTTGTGGAACCAGACAATAAGAAAATGTTTTACAACGTTTAATACAACATTAATGTAACAAAATATATCAGTGACGTCACAAATATAGCCCAAATGTATAATTGTGAAAGATTAGTACTAGCCTTGCATAATCATGAAAAAGTTATCAGCAGAAAAATTTCACAAAATTTTAGTGAGAAAATGAAATCACCCCAAAATTTATTGATAGCAATAGTATTTTTTTTTTAGCACTAGCATTTTTTAACTTTAACTTTTAATTTTTATTATGCAGTTACACAAACTGGCCCTAAATATTACATATCAACTATATAAATCATTTTTTTAATTGAGAAGTTCATGAAAGTGGAAGTGAAAAATTACTAGATTCAGGACCATGCATTTCCTAGCAAAATGACTAAGGAGGAACAATAGAAAATGAAGTGCATTTTATGATAAAAGAGTAATTTTTTTGGTACTGACACATTTACAAGTTTTCCATGTTTTTTTCACTCTATCCTCAAAATATCTGGCAAGAAAATAGCACAGAGGTTACCTCAGAAAATTCAATTCTCAAGAGTAAATTTAAGTCCCCTTTTGTTGCCATCCTTCTGAATTTCTCTAACTTCTAGTCAGAAAAATACTTCACCTCTTGTCCATCTTGAAGAGCATTCTAACATGACATTATCCCTGTAAGCCAGGGAAGGATAAGGCAGTTTGATGGTTGGACCACCAGCCTGAAGACTACATCACCTAGACATGGATGACAAGAATCTAGGTTACATTGCCAGAGTTCCCTTTTCATCTCTAGGAGTCCAGTAAAGCAGGGGCACTCAATATTCATGACAAGGCCACTGCGAAGTGCGCTTTGAAGCAATTATCTTCTAAACATCACTTTAGAAGCCAGAAGAATTAATGCATTACCATAAATTGCCTACAAAGTCAGCTATGGTGAGATTTGAAATCTTGCTCTGGGGTGGTCTTGCCGTGAGGTAAAGGGATATATCTGATCACCCCATGGGGTCTCTTTTAATACCTATTTTCTCACTGCTTAAATGAAAGAAAAAGAAAAGTCATTTCAATTGCTTTGAAAATTGAATGTTATGTTAATTGAGGAATAAAGTCCAGGGCCTTGAAAGAAACAGTTCCTGAGTAGCAATCTACTTCGTAATAGTTAAGATCAGATTTGCAAAACTGTTGTGATCTGTTTTTAAAACAATTTTTATTCTTCTGTAAAAATTACATTGGAAAATTTATCATTGTAGTGGGCTACAATCATTTGTTTCAAGCCTGGGATTCTGTTTCTAAAAATTTCTTTAATTTTTTTAATAAAACAAATACAACTTGAACAAGCTAAAAATTCTAAATTAAAAAAAATTTAAATATGTTTTCTAAGTGGCAATGCAAACCAAGTGGAAAACACACATGAAACATTAGCAAAAAAAAAAAAAAAAAAAAAAAAAAAAGTATCTGTCCAGATTACTCACTTAAAAAATATTTAGAAAAGTTCTTCTTTCTCATCTTCCTGGCCCAGATATGCATCTTATCATAGATAAGCTATTAGATTTCTGGAATTACATCTCCCTCCCTGCAAACTCAAGCTATTGCTTAAGGGTAACTGACTTGGACAGCTTTTCAAAATATGAAAGCTGACTTTTTCCCCAGGTAAAAATGGAAACAAAAATCTTTTATACTTCACTCTACTAAGTATTATTTTAGCTTAGTACAAAAAAAACCCTCTTTAATCTGGGTTTAGCTTTTAATATTATATCACACATTAAAATTCATAAAGTAGTTCATTCCAGGCAAAACAAACTACTCTTCAGCTCTTCTCCACAAATAGCACAGGAGGTAAAATAAATGCAGTTGCTTTCTGAATAGCTTTTATCAAGGTGAGGTGTACTACTCCGTTATTACTGCGGCGCCAGGGAAGTAGTTAAGATTGGGAGCTTCTGCGATTTACCCTCTCTTACAGGGGTGGGTGCAGCACTGGGGACTGCTTTTTATTTCACTGAAATTGTCCAGTAGAACACACATTTCCCATAAAAAAGTATTTTGCTTTTTCATGGATTGCTAAATTCATCAAATCACGTTTTCAAGGTTACACAAACAAACTGTCCTTTGGCACTGATTGGTGAATGTGCCCCTCTCTGATGCAGGAAGAACTGCCTGCAAGCACACAGCTCTTACATATACAAAATTAAGTTTTTATGTACTTCTAATAATTATGATAATAAAGGTTGACATTTATTAGTTGGTTATTATGTGTTGGGCATTCTGTAAATGTATAATATTAACTTAACCTCATAATAGCCCAGAATAGGTACTATTTTTAAGTTGAAAAAGAAATTTTGTCTTAACAAAGATTAATTTCTTCATGGCTCAAGGTTAAGACTGTAAGTTTGTCTAAAGCTCATTCTTAGAGATCGCAGAGTTGCATGGAATTCATGTTGTGAGGGCTTTTTCAGAAACATTTTATGTTAACCCGCTTTTTGGTGGCTCTTTGCTAAATCTAATTAGCAGTTTCATAATTGATGCTACATATCAACTTAATTTTTCAAGTTATGGAAACCATAAACTTTTTTGTTTTGTTCCACTTTATTTTTGAGACAGGTTCTCACTTAGGCAGGTCTTGAAACTCATTATACAGCCCAATCTAATTTGCTGTGTTTCTTTTGCCTCATCCTCCAGAGTGCTGGGATTACAGGTATGTACCACCACGCATGGTTACAAGTGTTTTCCCAGTCCAGTTGTTTAAGAAATGTGTGATTCTGTGGGATGCTTATTGGTAATAAAATATAGTCCTGCTCTTAAATTTTTATATATTTAAAACTATCTTTAATAACATGGTTTGATCTTTTTAGACGTTCTTTATTCTGCAGAAACATTATTTTCCAAATATAGACTTTAAAGGTCTTTTAGTTTTTAAGAAACGACTATTTATGAGAAGCATTTTACAAATATGATCTTAATGTTTTCCATAACAAACATTTCATCAAAGGTTAAATTCATGATTATAACTACAGCTGAAATCAAAAGAGCCTACAGTTTTTTACACAGGGATTTGTTGTAGAGATACCACAGTGCAGCTACCAGCCCATATATATATATATATATATATATATATATATATATATATATATATATATGCTTAGAAATGCTTAGAAAATGTCTATATATATATATATATATATATATATATGTATAAACTTTGGACATTTTCTAAGCATTGTTATAAATATCAAACCTTACTTTAGAAGCAACTAAAGAATCATACAGCAATGTAACAAATAAATTATGTAATTCATGTAAAAGTTGTAACTTGATAATTATATGCTTTCAAAGAGTCTTTACGAAAATGGAACTTACACAATTGACTCCAAAGTCACATGTATAAAAATACACAAATAGAAACTATAATAATAACAAGTAGAACTATAACTATAATAATAACAGGTAGAAATTCTCAAATTAAAATTGACTTTGCTATGGAAAAAAATCATTAAAAGAAAAAATAATCACTCATTATTATTAATAGAATTCTTCTAGTAAACCCATAAGGCAAATTTGTAAAGCATGGTGAGAAAAGAAACTTTCAAGGTCCTGTAAGTTTGAGGGGACTGGGAGCTCCTGGGTATTTTCCTATTATTGCAGTTTGGAAGGAATATTTTCTCCACAACATCAGAACCCCACTGTTCAAGCGCTTTCCATGTGGATCACTTGTCAAACATTTCATTTATTCCACCAGGTCAATGTTTTCTGGTATGTTCCTTTTTCTTAGCTAACTATATAATCTCATATGACAAAGTCCCCAGGCTTCATTTTCCCCTTTCAAAAATAAGTTGTCTGTATTTTGATGAAGTGGTCTGAGGTAAAGAAAAGAACTAAAAGGACTTACTAGGGGATTTGACAACTTGAATTCAAACTTACATTAGAGCTCCTGATTTTTCTCTTACCAAAAGGTTGGCATGAGTCAACAAATTAATACAGGTGAAGGTGTTTAGAAAACTGTGAATCACTTTCAAGAGGGGACATTCTTATTTCTTGAATTAGAACCTATAGATTGTGAAAATACACTTTCACCATCAGGTCTGGTCCAGAGCTACTGCCCCAGGCAGAGCACGAAGTCTGTAGCGTGACTGCCCCAAATGGAGGGCAAGGGGCAGTCATGTACACAGGTTCCAAGCATCTGCCGCTTCCTGAGGCTTGTCTAAGACTCCCCAAGTGAGGTATCTGTAAGATCTCTACCTGAAACTCCCCCTTCCCAAGGGACGTTCTTAGAGATTTAAGTCCCTCTGGAATCCAAGACTCTAGCAGTTCAGCTCCTTGGTCTGATATGGCCCCAGGCACTTTCTAAATTCATCCAGCACCCCCTAAGGAGCTGGAAGAAAATCTAGCCTCTCAGGAGTAAAGGTGGCTTAGATCTTCTGTGAGCCACTGAACTGCAATTCTTCAATCTGTAATTCTCTAGAAAAAAATTAGGGTTTAGGCTAATTCAAGCCCAAAGTTGTCTCAAAATAACTTTCAAACCTCTTCATTGTGTGTAAAATAAAATGCACAGTGATTTTACATAGACTCTTCTTGGGAAAACACAAAATTAAATTTGCACTATTTTTTTGTATCTGTGATTTATTCCATTTTCCTCTCCCTTTTTAGCCATATTAAAACCCTCTTAATGCAATGCATTGGCTCCAGTTTAAGAGTTCAATTTCAGCTGCTGTAAAACAGTATAAATTCAGTTGTGCTATGCATGTTTGTTCCAAAGCTAAAGTACTCATACCTTTAATATAACAAGAATTCCTGTTGATAAATTTTTCTTTTTGGTTTTGAGACAGCGTTTCACTATGCAAGTTCAGGCTGGCCTTGAACTCACTTTGAAGCCCAGGCTGGCCTCAAATTCATAGTAATTCTCCTGCTTCAGCCTCCCAAGTTCTGGGATTATAGCCATATGCCACCAGATCCCACAAGAATTTCTCAACATTTAACTCAATCACTAATAATGGATAAAGTGTAAACAGTTTGGTAGTGAGCTTTACTATAATATTGAGTAACACAAAGGGATTCTTTGAGAAGCAAGGAAGATACCTTAAAGATGTGTATAAAACAAAATTATGCATATATGTATCAGCCTATTATTTCACAATTTAGTTAAATGGCCAGTAATACTACATTGATGGAAGCATTTCCTTTGAAAGGTCACTAAAAATCTAGTGTATTTCCATAATACATTCATCAGTGACTTATTAATAGTACAGCTTAAAAGCTTGGTTTTGAGTCTATATTTTTGACAATACTGGGAATGGAACAGAGTCTTGTGCATGCTAAACAACTGCTCATTATGCTACATCCTCAGTGTATTTGTCTTGAGAACAAACAAATTCACTGTACAACTAGGGTGGCTTAACTAGGTAATTGATAAGTCAGGCCAAAATACAAATATTTTCTACCTCCACTTTCTACAGCAGATAATGCCTTCATACATACACACAGAAAAGCACTGTAGTATCTTAAGAGTGCATAAAACAAGTATCATTTAATAAGAATTAGTGTCATTTTGGCTAAACAAAGTGAACGAGTATCATAATTACATTTGGAAAAAAAATCCAAAATCCTATAGAGAAATATGAAAACAAAAGCTGTACTAAGAAATCACCCCGTCAGATATTTTGGCAGATTTTTTCTAAAAAGGGGGTGTTCAGTGTTGAATTGTATTCCTTTTGAGTAAGCCATTCTTTCATTACAATTGCAGAACAAGCGATAAGCAAAATAACTGCCCAGAAGCTAGTGAGAGGACTACAGAGCAATGGTAACTCATTATAGTGTGTGCATTAACTCCAAACTTGCAAAATAAGTGTTAAACCAAGGCCAAGGAGGAAGATTTCTAATCATTCTGACAAAAATGATATGTATATGTAAATGTTTACAACTACAGAGTTTTTCTTAGAAAGTTATTTTAAATAAGGGTTTACTAAAGATCAGCCTGATTGTGTATGTGGCATACACCAAAGCAGGTGGCTGTGTGTGTCTGTGTATGCAGTTGCTACTCTCCGTCTCCACTACAGAAACAGGACTTCTTATTCACAACTTCAGCAATGACTTCCTTATAGTCTGCTCCCACAGGTATCAAGACTAGAAAAAGTTTTAAGAGCCGCAACAAGTGGCTGGATAGTATATCTATTTCTCATTTATGGAGAGCCTATAGGAGTTGCATCTTTACTGTTAAATAGGCTTTTGCTAGATTTTTATATTTAGAAATACACGCTTTTTGCTTTTTTGAACTACTGACGAAAAAATAAAATTCAATGCATAGTTTCATAACACTATATGTTATATGAATACTTGACTTTGTGTTTCATATTCAACTTTTATTCATTTTAGTTGACCTTACTTTTAAGGGCTGGGCAAGCCAAAGATTAAACATGTAGAAAACAGATGAGCCTCACCCTCAATTTTTCTCTAATAGTTTGTACTACATAATTTATTGAATTCTTAAGAGTAATTACAAGGCTATACATTGTTATTGTTATCTTATAGTTACTTGTTTTGTTTTTCCCTCTAATTCAGAAAGGATAGATGTATATTTATATATAGGCTTATAAATGCCTATAACTACACCTGAAGAGTTTACAAGAATTGATTTTAGTATGTGTGATGGTGTGAACAGCTACACTGAAGAAAACAAGACACCATGGTAGCCACTGATTACTTCCTATCATTTTGTTTTGAAGTCCAATAATGCTTTTATTCTTGGCTTTGATTGGCTTTAATCTGTTTTCAATTATTTGATTTCAGTATGTATGAAGGGTATGGACAGCTATTTTGATGAAAACAAGAGACATTATGGTAGCCATTACTGATTTCCTAGTGTCTGGTTTTGAAAGTCCTTAAGGCTCTCATTCTTGTGTTTTGGTTGCTTTTATACTATTTTGATTTATATTAATTTATTATGTGTGAAGGTATGGACAGGTATTTTGAAGAAAGTAAGAGACATCACGGTAGCCACTATTAATTTCCTGTTGTCATTTTCTGAAATCCTGTGTTGTTTTCATTGTTTTACACTGCTCTGCTTTGTTGTTTTGCTTTGTTTTATTCTCTTTAAAATAAAAAAAAAAATTGTAAGGTTACTTCTAAACTTGACTTTTTAAAATAATACTACAATAGGAAGCACAGAGATAAATGTGCAAATGAGAAAAGGGTAAGAGATGGAAGGAAAACAGAGAGGGAGGGGAAAGGAACATAAAAGGAATTAAGATGTGCTGTATACATGGACCAAGTCCCCACCATGCATGCACTCATTATGTACTATGAACATGTACTAACAAAAATAAAAATTAAATAACAACACAAATGGACAGCTACAAAATAACTTGGAAGGTAATGTTTTTCTCTCCTAAAAAGTGACCAAAAACTTAAAAACAGAAAATGTGCCCATTTCTGGGAATATGGACTGAATTCCTTATCAGCCCCATTTAAAGCTGCCTTTAAGGATTGTTTTAAACTTAATTATGAAAGATTACAAATGAGAAGACGTGTAATTGGTACCAGCTGCAGTTCGCATTGGAAAGCATAAATACAAATGGAATTGCTTATTTATTTTTATTTACTATTCAAATGGCAGTTCTAAAACTAGTAGGCATAAAACTGACCTTTTTTTCCTTAGAGTTTAATATACTTTTTATTTAACATTAGTAGTAGAAGTAAATATCCCACTTAAAGATTCTTTTCACCCCCAAAAACCCAAAGAATGGAGCAGCACAAAGCAATTTTTTTTTTCTTGCTAATTAGTAGCTTATTGTTTTCATATCAGAACTAGTGATTTGGGATGAAATTTTCCTCAAGCAACTCTATGAATTTTTAAAAATTTGTATCTATCTAGTTTCTTGCTGAAATCCTTTTTTAAAAGAAAGTCAGTCAGTTAGTCTAGGAAAAGAAGAGACTGCACCTGGGGAGGGCGGCTGGGAGGTGTGCTTATCAGGGGAGCTGGACCCATGGCCGAGGCAGCATTCAAGCTCCTTTCCCTTTCATCCTGGTATATTCTGTCTCTTTCAGCTTCTGGTAATTGCAAGAAATTCTGCATAGCCCGAAGGTTTACCAGCAAAGACTGGGATGCAGTCTTGGGGTCCTCTTCCTTCCGGAGGATTTCCGAAAGCAAGCCCTGCAGGAAGGAAAGGCACATGGTGAGTTTGCTCCTGGGCTCTGGCCAGCCCCAGGTGATCTCTTCCCCTCTTCTACTCTGCTTGGAGAATTAACAGTCAGAAGTATTAGTTCTGCATAGGAATATATTAGTTACAATTGGAGTGAAGAAGAGCACACCTCAATTGTATTCTTAATTTTATTAAGCATCTGCTTTACACACAACATAAACTGAAACTGCCTAAATGGTCTCCTTCCTTTAAGCAGCTTAACTTGCCATAAAATCCTTCGCAGACAGACGATGGAGGGAAGTTAAGAATAAATGAAATCCTCATAATACACTAGCATCGGACTTTATAGTTCTCAACCTGCCTAGACAAAGACAGTGGAATGCCAGTAGCTTAGTATAGAAAAATAATAGAAAAGTAATAGCTTAGTATAAAAAGTTGTATGTAAAGCAGAAGGTAGAACTTTTAAAGAAAACACCAGAAAATGAACTGCAACACATTAGGGGGAAAATCAGAATTACTATTTCATCATCTGAGAATTATGTGAATTTTTACAGGCAATGTTTTAAGTTACTCTTTAATCTTCAAATTGCCAAAGTAAACGACACCAGGTAGCCCTTTCAATTTGCCATTTCAAGGAACCACTGACTATCCCAAAAGATTCTAAATACAACTTTGCTATATTATAACCACTAGCTAACAAGTTAAAATTTTGGACTTCGATCAAATTTGAAAAACATAATCACTTTTATATTACAAAAATCCATCATGATATTTTCTCGAATATTATCCAGAATTATTATCACTAATTACCAAATCTCTTAAGAAATAAAAAGCATTATTAGTAACAGAAGAAATTTACACTACTGGAAACTCTTTGAAGGTGTCTTTCTTCCCCCAAATTATAGGACACTACTGTTCAACTGTTTCACTTTTGGAAGAACTCTTTAAAACTGTTTTATTCCCAATTTGTTTATGGGATAACGTGAAACAAAAATACTAAACTGATAACTTCATAAGGGCTGAGCAGCCTGTGACTCTTTCATCTTGGACATGGAATAATGCTTGAAATATCAAAATGCATTTGCTTTCTTTATTTAGCCAGATTATCAGCTTCTCATAGTACAGCCAAGAATACAATCTCATCAAAATTAGTACGTAATTTTCAAATTCACCTTCCAAATAACCCTCCAGAATGAAGGATAGTAAGATGTCAAAATAGTGGAGTAATACAAACTGAGGTTTGTGCCCAATTCCTCAAGATAATGTACTACATTGCTTAAATAGAACAGTTGGGTGCAGATAGGGTAAAAGCACGGTCCACTTTGTAAATGATTTATAAGCTAGTTTTCAAGAACTTCCAGCAGTCTCTGGGGCCTTCACAGAATCAATTTTAAAGAAACCTCTCACGTGATCTATTGCAATCACAGCCTGGAAACAGGCCCTGAACTTTCAGTTTCAACTTAGAAATGTGACTGAAAAATGAGGGGCACAGGTCCTTTTATTCATGTTAACAGTGAGTAATGTTCCAACTTTATCTACACAGGAACAAAACAACTCCAGTCAATTTAACTAAAATTCAGTCACACAGGTAGTCAATCATCCAGCTATTTAATTCGCACAATGCCAACAAATTAGATTCAAGAATTTCTGATGTGTCATACTGAAACCAAAATACATGTTACACACAAACACACGCACCACAATTATAAAGGAAAATCTGAAAAGTGGTATATTAACAGAGCCCTTCCTCACCAAGTGTTATGTCTTTTTAAATGTCCTTGGCAAAGCAACCTATCTCAACTACACAGGAATAGGGATGCAAACTCAGTACACATAAATACAATGTTATAAATTCCTTAAATATAAAATTCAGTATTGTCATCCCAGCACAATGCTTGACACCTAAGTATTTGATAAATATTTACTCAACTGATGATGCTTATACATATCACAAAGAAATTCAAATAGGCAATAAAAACATGAACAAAACCCAATGGGTAAATTCTAATGGTAATTACTCTTACTGGAGTGGACCTTCACTGAAAAGTTATGTGGCACTCTTCGAGATGTTATCTACACAATTGTTCAGTAATTTTAAAAAAAGGTTAGGGAAAAAGATAACCTATAGGTATTAAGGAGAAATATCTGAAATTAGATATTTAAAATTTTAAATAGCAAAGTAATATATCACATATTTCTTCCTTAAGTAGCAGAGCTACCGAGAAAAATGAAACACATGGAAAAACACCTAATTGTCTCTTGAGTCTTGCTAATGTGAACCTAAGACATTTTGCTATAGATTAAGATAGAAGAAAACATGTCCTTTGGGAGAGAATTTAGAAAATTCTTTACCCACTGCCTGTATTTTGAAGTGCCTTCCCATTTAAGCACACAAGTGTTACAGGGCAAAGTATTTTATTTCCACTTAAATTAATTATCCTACAGGAACAAGAGCAGTTTTTCTGCCTGGAATATGCTAATAGTCTGATGCAATGTTTTAAATTTATGAACATCCAAGATCTAAAACAGCCAGTGTAGACAATCCCGTGTTAAAATTTTTTTTTTTCCCAGAGCTTTCAATGAGGGGAGTGCCCCCTGGTGGAAATGCTTAAAAATATTCTTAGAAAATGTTCTGATTAATGTTAATTATCCTAAATAAATAAATAAATAAATATCACTTTAGAGTAACTAGATGCAAAATAATTATCAGAATTAAGATACAGAATGCATGTTTTGTTCCCATTTCAGATCCTTGTTATTTAAATTGATGTGTCCGTGGACTCGAACCTTTTGTGGCCCTTATCTCCCGGTTTCTATAGTTTAAAACAGTACAGATTTGCCAGGTTAGGACCAGATCTTGCGTGGTAATTCCCCATAGCTGACTGACAGAAGGCTCTCACACCAGAAATCCTTCATACTAACAAAGAAGACAGACAAGGCCTCGTATGTCTCATTTGTTATACCAGAATTATGCTGATACTAGGATTAACATGTCAACGTGGTGTGCCACAGGTACTCAATAAATTTGCTGAGCTAAATTAAGCCAAACTCATGGTTTTGTCTCTAAAAAGAACTTGAGAAGTTGTAATATTATGTAAGAAGTTATAGCAATTAATTTTATTACAAATGAGTAGCTGTCGTTCACTGGAACATCACATCTTACAGATAATTAGATGTGTGTTGTATATATGAAAGCATAAAACTATTCTACATTGTTGTTACATAGTGGTTAAATGAGAATCCTAATTCTTCTCAATTAAAGAATAAATACACTGATAAATTCCTAATCTTGTTTTTTACATTCCAACGAGACTTTTTAAGTTATAAACGAGTAAAATTCATAATGAAAAATCTTCAATAAATAGGATCAGTACTTCCAAAAGCTAATAATGAATTTGTTAAAATGGCAGATAAGCAAAAGAAACTTCCAATCTGAACAAAAAGCCTTTCTGGCTTGTTTGTCTCCTCTTTAAACATAATCGCTCATTCAAACAGATTGTATCAGCTTCAGCTTCATGGAACTTCAAAGCCCTCAGAAAGAAAATATAACTTGATGAAACCTTCCTCATAAAAAAGAAAATACACAGAATATTCTTCAGCACTACCTGCCTGTGTTGTTTGCTGAATTTTTCATCACACTTCCAGGTGAAAGACTACTTTCAAACTCCACCTACTCCTTAAACTCTTACCCATGTAAGTTATAAGTAGACGCATTTATCTCTGTCCTTTAGTAGGCTGAGAGCTGTCATGTTGGGGTAATAGCACCTTTTTACCTTTTATTCAATAGTGATATGGATAGTGAACTTTTCTTAAATTACACTGCGAAGAATTATAGGAATACAGTAGCAATTTCTGTTATACTTAAGCAGGCAAATTTCTCTCCACCACATAATTTACAGAACTCAAATTCAATAAAACATTACATGATGGTCCATTACTGTTATCAGTTTTGAATAATCCATCTTCATTTTTTATTTTACTGGAAAATAAAGTATGCCAAAGACAAGAGGAGGAGGGAGAAAGAGAAAAAAGCCATACAGAGGGATCAGTTAAACACTTACATTTTATTTGTGGGGAGGGGGCATTAAAGAATGCATTTTCTTGTATTACAAACTTTAAATAGCAGTATTACAGAGAGGTGTACTGGAAAGTGTAAGTCTAGCTTTGGCAATTACTTTTTGCCATAGGTTTCCATTAAAAAGACATCAAGTAGGCATAACTGAATGAATGACATATGCTAAAAGCTGGAATCTTCAATAGCTATTAAAGAGCACATGTCCATCAACTCAGAAAGGTGAAAATTCCTTAAAACAAGTAATTATATAAGTTTTCAGTAAAGGTAGACTTTTAAAAAAGTCATGTGTAAAAATCTAAGAGAGGTTTGTGTTTTAATTTAGGAAACCCTACTAAGATGAGCAAAAAATTCTCAAGAATTGAAACATGAAATCCAGATTTTCAAGTTATTCTGAGCTGTCAATGACTAAAACAATTCTCAGTTCAAAACTATACTGTTATAATAATGCTTAGCATACTGTTTATAGGGTATGTCTTTATCCAACTGTATCATATAACTGTTCTTATATACATACTTTACATTAATTGTTTAAAACGTGGAGTTGGAATTGCATATTGTAATAAGTACACACAAATGTGTGATGTGCAGTTTAACTCTGCAGAGCTCCTTGTCTATACATATGCATTAGCATGTGTATTTTCGTACTCCACACTCACCATACTTTCACTCTGCACCTGCTTTTATTGAAATGCATACACTCTGAAATAAACACACTACATGCATTCATATGAATGTATAATCATTAAATGCAGCTGTGTGTGCGTGATTTTTAAGTATGACCGCTGAAAATACATACATGCTTGCGTGTGCAAAAGCTAGTCATCAGCCAGTGAACATTTAAATATACATATAAAATCACTCCTATTTAAATCAAACAGCTTCAAATAGGCCCCAGTGTCTACTTCTACTAAGAAGCATCAATTATCAATATAAAGATTTATAGTCAAACCCCTTTATAGCCCAGGCCCCCAAATAATTTTTTGGTAGTAATTTTTTCTAAATCGACTGTTTAAACAGTGGTTCCTGTATGAAGCTATACCCGGTTTTCATTCTTTTATCATCCTCAAGAATGTATTTAATGGTCAACTACAGAGATACCTATCTTTTCAAGGAGATTAAGTTGGTATAAAAGGAGAAAAATTCTACCTTTCCTCCAGTAATAAATCTTATAGACATATGTGACATTTTTCAGTGTAAGAACCAAAAGCATAAACAGTGGGCGGGAGCCCAGGAAAACGTCAGTGATGGTGGTCATCGGCCTTCTTCAGCTCGGCTCGGTCCTGAGGCACTCAGCACAACATAAGAGGCACTTTCCACAGTGCTGTGAGCTTAGCTGCTCAAGTTTTACAACACTTATCAATAAATCTATAATTTGTGTCTACGGCAATGTTGTCTTTGTCTGTGGGTTTTTAATTGAATTCAACAAGCATTATTGTACTTTTATGGAGAGTCCTATTTTTGCCCAGGACTGAGAATTACTAGTACTGTGTTTACAAAAAAAAGAATGTTACCAGAAACAGGAATATTTAGAAAGCCGATTTTGGATTTATTTTTTAAAAAATGATTGTCCCTACCTAAAATTAAACGTCATATTAAAATTACTAGCTAATAATGAACAGCTTTAAGCTGTAAAAATATGAAACTAAGTAAAAACTCAGGACTATAAAAGGTCTATCGCATTGACCTGAGATACAATATACTTATATATATATAATATACATACTCACATATGTACATATACACACACATATATTATACACACACGTATATATATATATAATACACACACACACACACACACACATATGTATTTGAGACAACTGAAAGAAAACCCCACTTTTGTTCACTTTCCTAACTCCCAATCTAGAGAGGCAACCAAAAATTAGACACAGTTAGGGTTCTCCTAAGTATGGAAACTGCCAATAAGGAATTAATACTAAATAATCTCTATACTAGAATTTTATTCTTATAATCATAAGACAACTTAAAATGCAAGAAAAATTCAGTCAGGAAAATAATAAAAAATAACCTCACCAAAGAAAGAACAGCTAAAGGTTAAAAGAAAAAAGGTCTTCAAGCTCATCAAAATTACATGTTCTTCTCATTTTTTAGTGTGCCTTGGCCAACGATAAACATACATATGATGTTGATATCCAAACAAATAAAAAAACCTTTTCATTTACAGTTTAATAGAGTCAATTTGCCTAGAGCTTCTCAAAAACCGTTCATCTTGTGACTTCTCAGATCATAGATCATTTTTTCTCCATGTCCTCTAAGTACCATCCATGGATATAAATATTAAGAGATTTACACATATCTCAATAGGAAGTCTAAAGATGGGTCTGTAAAGCAAGGCCAGCAAACCAAATCTGCTTCATGGCCTGTTTTGCAGATAGACTGCCTTTTTGTGTATTGTTTATGGCTGCTCATCCTACAATGCAATAGAGCTTTTATGGCCCTCAAAGCCTAAAATATTTACTATCTGGCCCCTTACTACAGGCAAAAGTGTGCTGATCTCTGGTCTAAAGAATAATTTGGAAGAACATTAATAACAACATGAAAGAGAAGACAAAGCTAAGCAACATTTTATGTTAATAAGCATTTCTTTAAATGACTGCTTATATGTAAATACCAGTAAATTGTTATTGAGTTCCAAGGAGTCAAAAATAATGTTATTAAAAAAAACTTTTAACAAAGCACATCTACACACTTAAGTTTGCTATCAGTGGAAATGGAAAATACACTAAGCTTGAAGCCTAGGATCTTATCCAAGGCCTTGACCAACTCACGATGCTTTTTTCAATCTTCTATTACTAACAGTTTAAGATTCTATCATACAAGAATATGGGTAATGCCCGTGTGAGATGTTTTCATACTTAATTTCTTCTTGCAAGTCCTCTGTCTTGGGATAAATCTGTACACAGGCATCCTTTGAGAGAGGAGATCTATTATAGGGAGACGGAGTTAAAAAATTTAGGTTCTACCAGAATAAGCAATATGATCATGTCAAGAGAAAAGTGAAACGTTAGCAGAGTCAAAGAATAAACATGAGCCTAGACGGAACTGAAGAAAGTAAGGCAGGGGAAGGAAGAGAGAGCAAAACAGTTTACAAACAGAGCAAAACTGACCTGAGTTCTGTTAAATGCCACACGTGCAAACACTGCCTGGGAGATTCCTGCTCGTTTTAGTTCATCACGCACCCACTGGTAGATTTCGGAAGACACCTCTGTGTTGGTTGAAACCTGTTGCTCCAAAGGCTTATTCATAGATCTACTGACAGGGGGAGGATGGTTCAAGTATTGTTGGTTTAAGGACTGCTGGGCTAAGAGTCTGTTCACTGCATACTGCTGGTTCAGCAGCTGCGCCATCACCAACTGCTGGTTGACCAACTGAGGACTGATAGGTGTTGATACAAGCCCAGGATGCAGGTTCGGAAGAGGGGTGCGGACAGAAGGCTGGCTGCCATGGGAGAGCTGTGCTGGGGACGGAGGCTGCTCAGCTGTGTTCCCGGGGACTGGCTGCTGGCCAAAGTTGACGTGGTTGGCCCCTTGCTGGGATAGTTCAGAGAGACTATCCATCTCAACTGAAGGGGACAGAAAGCAAAATCATGTTCAGTCATCACCGGTGGGCACCGACAGAGCTTTTGGATCATTTCCTAAATAAAAAAGGACAGTAGACACAGGGCACGCTGAAGAGCCAAAGAAATCAAGAAAATTTCAAGATGGAACTTACCGGACTATAGTTTTATTTTCTTCTTCTTAACAATTCCACAGTCTTTCAAAGTGGGGCAACACTCCAGATCTCAGTTTTTAAAATGTAGTTAGATGAAGGGATAAAATCTACTCTATCCAAATTGTTTCTGTGAGTAGCTACAGCGCCAAACTGTTACTCATTTTCACTTATGGCTTCAAGTAAGTTTCTATAAGCAATGATTTACTTTAAAATGGCTTGTAGAAAAATTTCACTTGCTTAAACGCTTATCATGAGCTCAGAAGTATGTGAAAAGGAAAATAAATTTATAAACATTTTCTCCTGATATATATTAACTTCAGTAATTTAGTCAGAAAGTGTGACAGAAAAAAGATGACCTAAAATATTACCTACATTCCATTTTTACATAGCAGACAATACAAAGACACAGTCTATAGAATGAAGATATCGTAAAACTGGGCTTAAAAACAACCAAGTGTTACAACTGAATGTCAAGCTGAGTATCTTACACAGCTTGTTCAAGTTTAACCATCATGGACAATAGATATTTCTGCAAACAGCATTTGTTTGAAGGAAAGCAAGTGATTTATTGTATAGTAAGATAGTATATCCTGTTAAAACCCAATTTTTTTTTTTTTTTTACTTTTTTTGTTTTTTAAATATATTTTATCGGTACCGGGGATCAAACTCACGACTGCCTGCTTGTAAGGCAGGTGCTTATGCCGCTGAGCTAAATCCCCAGCCCCAAAACCCAATTTTTTTTTCAAGAAGCCAATGCTGATAGCGGGGCATGGTGATGCACAGCTATAATCCTAGCACTTGGGAGACTGAGGCAGGAGGATCACAGTGAGTTCCAGGCCAGCCTGGGATAAATGGTAAGTTCAGATGCTAAAGGCAATCTTGCAAGGAAGGAGCAAGGGGGTCATTTCCCTGTTAACAGTGATACTGTTACTATTTTGCAATGTATTTCCACTAACCCGGGATGAATGCTTCTTCTTCAGCTAGGTCGCTTACATGGATTGGCAAAAGTCAGGTCTAAGTGTGTTAAATACTTGTTACACAGAGGGACACTAGTTTGATGTTCTTGACTGAAAAGGCTAAGCATTTGAACAGGTAAACCTTTTCAAATTTACACCACAGTTCCCATGTATAGATTATTTTGATTTTAATCATCATTTCTCTTGTCATTAAATATGCAGGTTTTACATTTAGAGGAACGTACCATATTGCTATAGTCACTGACAGATGCAAAATATAAGTAAGAATTGAAGTAGGAAACCTTTAATTTCTACCAGTGATATCAGCCCAAGTGGGCCATTCACAGAGAATAGTAATTCAAGCAATTATTCCAAAAATGATGCATAGTCTTCATTATAGCTCTAAGCTATAAAAGGCAAAGAATCTGTTTTGGTAGATAGATAGCTTTTCTTCAAATATTAAAAGCTAAAGCATGCTCAAAATACAAGTTCCCTAGTCTCTTAAAATCTTTAGGAAATGTTATAGTTATTCCTATTAAATGAATGTAATAGAAATAAGAAATAGAATTAAACAAAGCATGTTATGTGTACTAAACATCCCATTCTTATATTATTTTAAAATATACACTTGGTACAACTATGTGGAAGAACTCATTAATAGAAATTAGAACATTAACGTTAACCATAGTGTTTGCTTTTGTGAGCACTAATAAACTTAGTATGGAGAAAATACCACAATCTAAATGCTTAGATACAGCACTCAGTCTTTATCTGTTATTTTACACTGCGGATAATTTTATCATATTTCTTGCACAACAAATACTGACTTAGCACTGCATGTCAAGATACGATGCAACATTGAAAAGTTTAGAAATTATGCAATGGTAAACCAATATGCTCACCAAAGTGCCTAATCTATGGGAGTGTGGAGGCTGGGACTACTGGATCTCAATTGTACAAACTATAAATACAGCTTAAGAACATTACTATTGGGGCTGGGGATTTAGCTCAGCGGCATAAGCACCTGCCTTGCAAGCAGGTGGTCGTGAGTTCGATCCCTGGTACCGGTAAAAAGGAAAAAGACAAAAAAAAAAAAAAAAAAAAAAAAAAAAAAAAAAAAAAAGAACATTACTATTTAGTTTCCTTAAAAAAAAAAAAAAAAGTTTAAAAACAGGTCCTGTTTCTTTCAAACAAAAACCAAAACCCTAAAAGCATATTCTACTTCTGAGAGAAATTACTGCTAATATTAGTCATTCAAGGCCTGGTTAGGTCTTCACTGAGACGTTAAAAAAAATGACAGCTCCTTTCCTCACGCCTCGATTTCCTGCATGTCTGACAACCAAGTCAGTTTGGTTGATTTAAACACAAACATTTATTGAATTTAATTATCTCATTATACTCATATCCCACTCCCTACCCTCAAAGAAACATTCTAAATTGATCTCTAATTGGGCAATCAAAAGACCTGGTTTAAGATGTGACTTTGATAAACCCCCAAATGACAAGTAATGGTATGTAGTTTCCACCGCAATGATTTTTTTGCTTACCCATCATATCTTTTGTCTTCTTGAAATGTTTGTACCACCTTCCAAATTCTTGACATTTTGCTGCTGAGACATTTGCATAGTAAGTGCTGTTCACAATGGAAGAAATCATACTCTGCGTGAAGAGGGGGAGAACATTTGTAACACACAGCATCACAAGATAAAACACAGAAATAATTTCAGTTGTGCAAACTGTTTTTAATCAAACTGATGACCAATGCATTTTTGTTTCATACTTCAGCTTAACACTTCAACTTCTTACAAATTCATTGAGTATACCAACAAATGCTTATTTAAGTACCAGGCCAACAGCCCACTGAGACCAGTAGAAAGCAATCAAACTCACAGACTTTCACCTTCCATTACTTATCCAATCTCCACCAAAATCATCTATTCCTATCCTGATATAATTCACAGATCCCAAGAAATCAAATGCATGAAGACATTAGAAAAGCAATTAGAAAATCCTTTGAGGACTAGTGACTGGGCTGTACATCCATACTACTTTAAATATTATGTTCCAGGAATCAACAATATGGGTATCAACCAAGGAGCTTGCTAGAAATGCAGGATTTGAGGCCTTACCTCAGACCTCTAACAATCAGCACTTGTATTTTACCAAGATCCAGGAGATCTAATTCACGTGCATTTAAAATTTGAGAAATACCACTTACACTTTCCTTTTATTATTAGGATTTCAACTGGAGGAGTGCTAACACTACTCAAAGTTTAACTGATCACATTTGAGAAGTAACAAAACTAATCACAGAGATCCTCTATCAGAAGAAAAAGGCATACTACAATCTAATTACTGAATTTACCTACAGTAAAGCTTGAGTTCTGGAATTTCAATTAGCTATTAAAAAATTTTAATATTTGTATTTCATATTTACTAAATTTGTCAAGGATATCACAAAAAAAGAAAATGAGTTATTATGTCACTTTGGCTTTAAATAAAAGCCTGGAAATATTCAATTATTTAATACATAAAATAAAAATGATTTAATGTATAAATAAGAGAAATAAAAATAAAAACCCCAATAAAGAAAAATGTTTCAATAAATAAGAGTGTTCTCTTCCCAGAAAAGTTTGGTTTTGGTGCTTTCAGTGACTTAATACTTAGTTCTTTTATATCATACTATGCATATTCTTTAGTAACAGCTAAATTAATCTCCTATTGAGTCTTAGGAATGAGACTATTATCACCAAGCTCTCCCTTGTCCTCAGGAGGAGAAACACAAGAAGATACGGTTCAGACTTCAGTTCTTCTATGAGGAAATAGTTTATAGAAGGCAGCATTGTTCAAGAGCAGTGAACAACCAGAAAAGCCAGTTTGGGGGACAAAGGTATTTTATATCATTATCTCTGTCAAGCTGCTCCTAATGGAAAGCTCTTTGGCTGTTACTAACTCTCCTGACATCCATATCAGTGTTAATTTTGCAGCATGCACACATTTCTGCAATGTGTAAATTTGGGAGATCTAAAGAATTTGGAGTAATGAATAAGCTTAAGTTGCATTATTTATGTAAAATACAGCTATCTCTGCTAAGAGGCACTGTGATGGTTTTTTTTTGACACTTTCTACTTTATAGTCATTTTCACATTTTATTCTTAATGTGCTGGTGATACTCGGCCATTAATCCAATAATTCATAATTTCACTAAGAGCCTCCCATAGTCCACAGTGCAAAAAGACATTTAGCAAGGTTGCCAAAACCAGAGCCAGAAGATTACCTGATCCAGTTAACAATCGGTCAACTTCAATCTCACTTACTCTTGTAATGATGGATCAATAAAGTCAGACACTAATAAAACTACTGAGCTCACTGATGGATAACAGTGATTCTGCAAATGGATGACAGGCAATGTTCTTCCACTTTGGTACAATTTTTTAAAAAATTATTACTCTTTACCAAGACATCCTGACAATTTCTTATATATTAATATAATAGAACATAGATGTGTGAGACATAGTTTATGTCTCGCTTTTTAGAAATGCATGGAATATCTAAATTTTGCTGAGGGTTTTGACAAACATCCAGTCTACTTCAGTTTGCCAATAGTTCTATACTATGAAATTTACTCTTAGATGCAGACCTATATTACATATACCACTGGTATTAAGGATACAAAGATGGATAAGACAAAGTCTTTGCTACAAGATGCTTACCATTTATTAGGAAAACAGATAGTGTAAACAAACCATCCTGATATGATTCATTCTATCAACCATGAAGATATACAGGAGGAAAAAAAAATGAATCTATAGTGTATGTGAAAAAAACTCTGGAATATTTTTATAAAACTAAAGCCCATATGTAACAGTGCTATGTAGTTCATTACTATCCATATGTGGAAAATAATATCCATCTGTGCATCACTGTCAAAGCTTCCCTTGCCCTTGCTTAACCCTAAAGTGGTAGCTGTATGTGTCAAGTGGTTTTTCTGAGTGCTGTCTACTCTGTCAAGTAGTAGGTGCTTGGTGAACTGATTACCATAAATATTAGCCTAAGCAAAACATGATTAAAAGGCTAATTCACAGGTAATACAGCACACCTCAAAGAAAACTTTCACCACTGCAACCATTTTGCACTGTTAAACAGGGCACAACTTCATAATTTAGAGAATTTGGGATCAACTCTATTTTATTGACACAATATACATAAATACATCTAATTAAATTTATCATATACCCACTTTATGGAATTTTCTTTTTCTTCTGGTAAAGTCCCTATTGTAGGCTTAGATACTACATAAAAAGTAGATTAGTGACTTTTGATGGCAGAAGAGAAATTACAAAATCATATGGTACATACACATGTCATTTGAAATATCATAATCCATACTGTAATCTTAAATTCAAAAAAATCAGAAACACTTACTGCACTGATACAACTAACAGAAAGTCAACACTGGTAATATTTTTCTGGGTGATAGGGATGTACAGAGTTGGTCAAGTTCTGTGTCTTCAATAAAAAAGACTCAGGATTCATTTTTTTGTTTTATTTTTAGGCTTGGGATCCACATCAGTTAAAAGGAGACACTGGTTTTAAAATATTGTGTAAAGCAAAAAATTCACATAGGACTGATGCTCCATGTTATTTCCCACCCCAGCACCTGGCATGCATTAAATACACACTGAACCTGCACCTGATGAAATGGAATAGGAATAAACCTGTATTCAAATGCAAGGTGTGTCAGACACTAGAAATAGGATCTTGAGTCAATTAACTGACCACAATTTTCCATATTAAACCAGAGTAATAGGAGCACTCAGATTAAGGTGTTTTTTTTTTTTTAAATTCATTCACTGAGAGAACCCCTTCCCCATTTCACGTATATTTACTGAACTCCTTTTATATGTCAACCGTGGGTCAAGTTACTAGAAAATAACAGCTTGAAGAGACACAAAATAAAACAGAAGTGATACAAGTAGGACACAGAGCCTAGAAGACAGATATCAAATATGAACTTATGCTATAAATTACTATGACAACCCTTATGCCTACTCCTCCTCAGTGGCTTTTTATTACATGATTATATAGATCAGTCAACTATAAATAATGGAAAGGTATCAGATAAAATGCTGAAAATGATTGAAGTCACATTTTCTTAAGGCAGGGTGAATAATGTACTATTTTTAAGCATAAAAAGGGGAAGTATCTCCATTTCGGCCAACATTCTGATCTGTGGTATTTTCTGAAGCTGGCCAGTCTGGTGGCTAACATCAAGTCTGCACACAGCACACCTGCAGTGGAGTCCTGTGCTCACTTCCATCTCAGGTTAGCAGCTGTCTACCCTTCAAGATACAGCTCAAGACTCTGCTTCTGTAGGGCCTTTCTTGACTTGCCAAACATCCTATGCACACTGCCTCCATTTCACTTACCAGACTTATCACAACCCAAACCTTAAATCTTATCTTGGTACAGCCTGGACTCACCACAGTGTTGGGCACAATCAGATGATCCATAAAGGACCAGTGAAATAACTACTGCAGGCCACCAACACATCTCTTCCCTTTTTCTTTCCTTAAACATCACAGACAATGGCAGTTGAATCATTACATAAACCTTTAAAATCCACCACTTTTAGCTATCACAAAAGAAATCATAGTTTCAAAAACCTTTGTTCACTAATTTGCAAGAGATCCCTTCCCAGGTTTTTCAAAATACATCCAAACAGATGTCTCGGAAGTTGCAGTGCTCAGTGGTTAAGTCATTCCAGTTCTCTCTTGGTATCTATTTATATGAGCTCTTCAAATCACTTTGAAAAAAGACACAACTTGTATGGCAAGTTTTTTGCTCAGTAACCAGTACGTATAAAAACACCAGTGTTCTGAGAATAAAATAATCCAACTGACAAAACCTAAGAAGCAGAAATCCCAAGTTCAAATGCCACAAAGTACACCAATGAATAAACAGGCTGTGACTTCCAGTGTGGGAAAATACAATGTGAAAGTTGGCAGAAATTGGCTGTGGGTCTCATAACCTCAGTGTGACACAATATTCTCATCATAGGAGCCAAGTTGTAAGCTTTTCTAAGATCCATAAAGCACATGTCTACTCCCCATGAGGAGCTTCAGTTCTTTCTGTGTCTGCTGAAGTTCCGATCTGAAAGAATGCCATCTTCACAGAAACCCCAGTCCTCTAGAATGATACCATCTGCCACAGGCTGAGCTTCCTTTTCAGCCAAATACATTATTTATAACCTTTCTAATTGTGAAAAGGTAAGGGTGGAATTTTTCTAAAGCCTGACTTACATATAGTTAGAACATTCAGAACCTTTGCACTAAAATACACAGGTTTCAGAATTTGAAAACAAAACAAACAACCACGTGGAATTCACTGAAGTTACATAATTTTTCTGAATGTTATATTTTCCAACCTCTGCCATGATATCATAGACTCTGTAAGTAGATATGTCTAACACAAAAGGAAAGGACGTAGTTTTTTTTTTTTTTAACATGATCACCTTAATAGTTATTGAAATCGGCTCTGGAGAAGTGAGGCTTTCTCAAAAAAAGATTCATCACTAGGGAAAGGCAGTGATCTGATTACTCTTAAAATTGCTTTGTTGTGCCTTTAACAACAACCAAAAAAACCCACCCCAAAACAATGCTAATCAGGTTATTCAATCATTTAAACCAAAACTGTTCATGCTTTTCTGCCAAATCAACCAACCACAGCAAAATCTGTTATCTCTGATTGCTCAGCTTCCAGTCAAAAAACAGTTAACCCCCACTATACCAAAAGTTATCTAAAATACCCTCAAAACACTGCATGTTCATAGAGAATAAAGAGAAAATCATGCCATCTTTAAAGGGTAATAGGAGTGCTGTACCTTATTTGCATATTACAATATACTCTAATAAACTAAACAGCCTGTACCGGAAGCCAGCAGCTCCATGGCATTTCATGTGATCTCCATACTGGCTTTTTGTGCACATTTATTTTTTCTTTAAGCAGGATTGTGATATCAGGATCCAAACTTACTAAGGACTTGCAGATGGGTTAACTGAGGTAGGAGGAGGTAGAAATAGCATCTACAAAATGGTGGTTTACCCATGTTTAAAGCTTTCAGGTTTCCTCAGCAGAGAGGGCAAGGGCTACAACATCTTATTTACACAATTATCTAAATACGATTAAACAGCTGATGGACAAATATTAAACTGGAAAATGTATAGTCATTTCAGCTTAATGTAATCCTCTTTCTGTAAACACCCAAGATGATTTTTTTCAACCAGAACAGTCCTGACATCTCATAAGCCTAAGGGTGAATAGCAAGAGATTGTTTTTGATAGTTATAAATATTCAAAAGACATGCAGACCATCTGCTTTCATAATACAGGTAAAGCAAGACTGAAATGGTGACTGCTGTATAAAAATGATTCTTTTAACAAAGTCTTCCTCTCCTCGAAAACTATAAAGACAGATGTCAAAAACTGTTTACACAGAGCAATCAGGAGCGTGCAAAATGTAATATTCCTTTTACACACAGTGCTTGCTAAAGAGATTTTTTTTTTCTTTTTCTTCCCATCTGTGTGTTGCAACACATTTCTACAAGTTAAAAACATTTTTTTCAAACAGAGATCTCATGAATACCCAAAAACATGCTATCTGGTTTCTGAATGCTAATTAATTTCAACTAAGGAATCTGAATATCTTTTTCTGTGAGGAGGAAGGTATATTTTGAATTAGAATACTCTAGAGAGACAGCAAGGGGAATATTCTTGCACAGGTTTAATTCTATAAGGCAAATTCTGTGGTTCTAACTTTGTCTGTAATATGTATCTTGTTATACCCATGTTTAAATGAAAGCACATTATTGCTAATATCTTCAGTGTAAAGTCTAAAGTAATTATTTTTTGAATAAATGCCCATACATGCAGAATGCATATTTAAAAAAAGTAAACTCAGTCTACTCAAAGTGAGTTACAAAGACCGACAGTTAATTTCTGGACTAGAAAACTAATCTTGATAGTAACCATTTTATGTGGTACAGAGATAGTAAGTATCTTTTTATAATTTTCAATAAAGTGTGCATTTACTAAACAACTATAAAACTACCAGCTTTACATTATTTCATATTGTTTTGGTAAGTACAATTTTACAGGATTTTGATCATTCTTGTATTTTCCTGTCCTGTTTTCCAATGGCCTCAATTTTCATAGCAGTTTTTTATACATCAGAGGAAAATTCAGAAGTCAAACTTTAACTCTACATTGGAACACAACTGAGTTAACTCCACATTCAAACAGTTTTAGGAGATATCCTCTTTAAATGGAGTTTTCTTTTATTCCCCAAAATATATCAAATACTACAGTCTCTAAAGAGGTATCCCATGAGATGTTGACATGGAATAAATTTGTTGAAAATTAACAGGTAGTCTCTGTCTGGTACCTGTGGATGGAAAGAATAGGAGATGGGCTTCAATTTATGAAAGTGAACAGCAGGATTTCTAAGTATATCTGTTTGTGCTTGTTAGCTTATGTTATCCATATCTTTTCTTTTGGATCCTCTGTAGCTTTCTAAACTATTCTCTTGGGAGAGACAACTGGGGTTTATTTGAAATCTCAATTTGTTGAGAAGAGACTAATCACTTCCCAATTTTACTTAAACTTCAATTGTCAGATTTGTGACTCCTGCCATCCTGATCCAGCCAAGAGCCTTGAAAATGGCATTTTTGCACAGAGTAACCCAGACATACCACTAAAAATGGAAACTCTGCAAAGCTACAAAGAAATACAAAAGGAAGCAAAGAAAGGACACATCCAATTTTGTTTTAATTTCCCTAATACATTTCCTAAAGATGAAAATGTGATCATTTCAAAGCAGGAAAATTTTATTTAATTATTTAAAAACCCAATTCATAACTTTTAAAGAAAACATTGGCTCACAGTTCAGATGATGGCTCCTTCACATAATTAAAGTAATTTTATATAATCCCCACATAATATCTTTTAACCAGATTCTTTGTGCTTGTGTGTAAGTACCTAGGTAGATCTTTCTAACTACATTGATATCTTCTTAGTCAAAATAAAATGTTAGTAAATAGAACTTAATTTATAAAGTAGTTGCTAACAGATATTATTTAGGGTATGTGATATCACAAATTAACTACACACAGAGTATAATATAAAGAGAATTTAGATAATCTTCAAAGTCCCTTCTAATAGAATTACAGGACTATGAAATGCTTCTCAGATAGTCTTCTGAAAGTCTGAAGACTACGAAAGTCTTCTCAGATACAGGGAGAAGAATTGACTGCAGGACACATCATTCTCAGGCACTCTGTAAACATTTTCAACTACACTATTTTTAGGAAGGTTAAAACTCTATAGCATTGTACTTATGAAGTGATAAATTGTAAGTATTATAAATTATAATTATTAAGCATTATGCTAAACCAAATACAATTTTCACATTGTTTCTCTGATCAAGTTTTATTTGATATTTATGGCAGAAGTTATTTTCTGATATTCTGAATCTAAGGTGCTCTACACCAACTTACATTTAGGGAATGCTTTTTCCTTCTCTGATGCCCTTGGGTGGACAAATGTCTCACCCTCTATACAGATTAAAATTTCTAGTATGTATGCTTAGAGGCAGAGAGAAAGAGATACCAAATTTATGGTACATTTCATAGGTCCTAAACACAGACTTCTGAAAAGATGCACAGTAGAAACAAAAACTCAAATACTCTGAACAATTCATTTTTCTAAAAGTAAATATTACAATTAGGCTTGATAATTCTTCTCAAGAGACCTCATACTCCCTCTTTGCATTCCTTCATTATTTGAACACTATTTGATTTTAAACCACTATGCCTAAAAATGTGGGGGTGGGGATGGAGCCCCAGCCTTTAGCTATATCACAGGGAGTCTCATGAAACTGATACAGCTATCCCTAAAGAGAGGATCTGCACGAACCATCAGAAGTCCCCCATGAGGTCCATGAACTCCACTCAGATCTGACCTAACACTTAATTGGACAATAAGGACCTTAACTTCTGTATTTTATTCATCACCATGAGCTTTTAGCCACAAATTTCCCATGTCTCCAGGATAAACATAAACCAATGTCATCTGGATTAGGATATAAAGAAAGTCTGGTTTCTTCTCTATCAATATTATGAAAATCTTTCACATTTCAGGAAAATGCCATCTTCTCTCCGGTAATCGCCTTTTCAGGAGTTAGAGTGAAACAGTAAGAATGAATGGGATGGGCTGCATATCATGAAATAAAGTGCTCCACTCAGCACTGACTGAACTGGTGCCAATGCAGAGGGGAGGGTGCCCCAAGTCCTGTAGGCTTCTTCTGCAATGGATGAACAGTTATCCACACTTGTGGTTCTTTTCAAATTCAAGTGATTCTGGACTCTTACACACTGACTCTAAAACATTGTATGTTTAGCAGCACTAAATGGAGTCTCCACTGCAAATAACAGACTTCAAAACATCAACCAAAGATCAGATACTATGAACAAACATCAGGTGACTACAAACGCTAACATTTCCATGTTGCCAATACCATCTTTGTATATAAATCATGTGGCTCTGTCAAATGACATTTTCCCTCTTCTTTCTTGAATATGAAAAGAAAATGGACACATGGAAGTAACAGTTAAATTGTGTCTCAGATATAACACAATTGTGACAATGAAAATTATTAGCTAAGCTAAAATACACGTTCAGTTGTGAAAGAAAAATATAAAACATGTATAGAAATGCTTAAAAAAGTTACCAAAAAGTGCTTAATTGTGATATAATTAGTGTTTTTAAAACATTTTTTGATCGCTTAGTACATTTTACCTTCAAGACTTTTTTCTGCTTATAAACATTTAAGTTTTGTATACATACTGAAGAATACTCAAATATACAAAAAATGTGACAACCTGGAGTATCAGTAGGTTTTTTTAAAAGAAATTCACAAGTTATTTTCTTTTAGTTTGGTAAGCTATAAATCTACAATTAAATGTAGTAAGATAACTGGTGGGCACAAAAAGGACAAAGCACTGGGTACTGAGAAAGGAAAAGTGGACTCACATCCTGAGGACAGTTTAATGACCTTGTTTACTGTAAGGATCACATCTGCTTAATTGTAAATGAATTTACTTCTAAATATAATGCCAAGCCTTCCCTCATTTCCATTAAAAATGTTCTAACTTTATATAGATTGTAAGGTTGTTTATAAAAGTGTTCATTAAAGGTGAAAATCAATTATAAGGTCTCTTTTTAACAAACACAACAATCTTTTTTCCACTAATTAAAAAAAGCTTGTATTACAATCTAAATAGCAATTGTTTCTTAATTCATGTTGCATGCACAAGTATAATTGCAGATTCTCAATGCCCACATTTCACAAAAACTAAAGTTAGTGTACACTTCACAATTGAGAAATATCTTAAATGTTTTAAAAGTTTCATTTAATTCTGACAGTAATACTGAAAACTTGGTATTGTTCTCTTCTTTTATAGATAGGAAAACTGAGACATGGCACAAGCTGGCACAGCTGGTCATGACGAAGCTCAACTCTGAACTGCTATGATGATGACACCTCACCAACACAACTGATAAAGAGCAACGAAAAAGACACATGTAAAAGGTGCCAGAATGAAGTTGTTGCAGAAATGCACTGCTTCAAGAAATAACTGTTGTATGGTAAAATAACTCAGGGGAAATTCCAAGTGTGTAATTCCAGTTTAGCTCCACATTTTTGATTGTTTTGGAATAGCTAGCTAACAGAAAAATGGTATAAGTCTCTGACAGTCAGTGGTACCCAATAATGAAGGACCAGGTCTTATTATCTAGTAAGAATACAATCTCCAATGATAGAACAATTAAAGCTTTAATCTTTTCTTATTTCCAAGGTATCATCTGGTTTACATCTTTAGCCCCTCTGAGTAAGCTAAATTAGATTAGCATTTCTATGGGAAAATATTGCAATACAAAATAATCAATATTTTCCACCAAAAAAAAAAGATTAAAGAGAATAAAGTTTTAAAGAATTACAGAAGGAAAAACAGACTGTTAACAAAGGTCAGCTACCTTCTCCACAATGAGGAATTCTGCAACCTTATGCAATGTCCATGATGAAACTCTAGCACTCCATAATAAAACAGCATATTAGAACACAATACAATCTTATATTTCTGTAGCGCCCTTCATACAAGCATCCCAGGGTGCTTTACAATCATTATGAGTTAAAATTAAAACTGAAGCACATACAATTCCTAATAGAATCATTTTAAAAATGCTAAACAGAACAAATAACTTTTAAGTCTAGATTTAAAAGTCCCAACAGTCAGAGCGTTCCTTACTTCAATTGGCAGTGAGCTGCAGAACCAGGGCTGCGGCTCTCTCCTGTTATGTTACAGGCTCTCTTCTGTTTTTTTATACTCACAGCATGCTATCATCAAGCAGTTTCTAGTGAAAAGGGGAAAATTGGGTTTGTATATCTGTTAGTTTTGAATATTTTGAACTTAGTTGTGTTTTTTTGTTTGTTTGGGGGACAAATCTGGCATTGAAATAAAGTAGATTTAAAAAGCAAATCCAAGTAGATCCCAATTTCAAATTTCAGTAGTGAACTGAAGGAGAAAATGCTCAAGCAGCACTCTAGAGCTAGTTCTGTTTAACAAGAAAATTAGTTTGGTTAGTATGATTTAGTTAAGTTTTTTTAAAAAACAATTAGAAAATAGCATTTAATAGGACCACGTTTACTGTTAAACCTTGGGAATATTTATTACTCCATGCAACAGGAAAAAAAGAGGGTACATGCTCTCATGAAACGGTAATTTTCCTTGTGTTAGGGATTCTGAGGTCAAAGATCTAAAACAAGACAAGGTAAAAATCTATTAAGTGACAATGAAGTACTTGCACTCTTTAAGCACTCTAAATTGACATGGTTTAAACTCTTATGGTTGATTATTGTGAAAAGACAATGGCTATAAAATTGAGATGATCCATTTTAAATGAGATGTTTAAAGTTTGACTTCTTTTGATTAACACATCTGAAAGGTTACAGGGACCTAGGGTCAAGCTGCTATAAAATACTTACGTTATTTGAACCAGCTAAAAATGAGCTTGATACACTAGATTGAAAAAGGAAAATTTGCACTTTGGAGGGCACTTTTTTTGTAGGTTACATATATCATAATATTAACATGGAGCAGACATTTCAAAAAGTTGAAAGAGGAACTGGAATGATGCCATGTCTTGTTAAGAAAAGGAAGCAAATTGTCTGATGTAACTTCTGAAATTCATACAGCTACTCATGTTAAGAATGGTTTGCATTTCTTTTATGCATTTCATACAATGCATAAACTAATACAATAATACAATAGCAAAAATTGATAATAATACAATACTGGTAATAATATCCAGTTAGTTATTATCAAGTACTTCAGCAACTGACAAAAGCAAATATTTACCTCAGATTCCCATGGTTAGATTAAGAATTGAGAAAATATTTTGTAATTTTAAAAAGGAAAGTAAATCTACGGAGCTTTTCCTCAAAACATATGATGCTTAACCACAAGACTTACAATTTTAAGCTAGAAAGTGGCAAGTACAAACTCCTCACATCATAGTTTTAAATGCCAGTTGTATCCTTTGCTCACCAGATCAGTTTGATGACACAGGTTTGTACTTTCCAAGAGACTTGAGAAATTAATTTTCAGCATTCTCAATTTAGCAAAAAAGCTTAAAATTACCTTGAGTTTCAAACAAAGGGCTATTAGTACAATTATACCTACTCATCTTGAGAAAATAAGAGAGTAGGGAACACAAGTGACAGCCTGAGTGCCAGCTTATCCAGCAGAGTCCCAGTGGTCTTAACTACTCTGACATGTCTTGAAAAGGGGGCGAGGAACGATGGGACTTTTAAAACAAGTCAATATATGAGCAAGACAAACAAAAACACCTTTGCCAAACAAAATCAAAGACGGTGAAAATAAACACAACTGGAAAAAGGCAAATAGTATCACTATTTCTGAGAAATTCAAGAGCATTATGAAACACAGCAAATTAATATGAAGTTTCTTTTTCTTTTTTAAACCTTATCTACATATGTGGCCAAGGACACTGGGTTAAGTTCCCTGGCTCTGGGCCTCTCAGTTCTTGTGTTCTCTTTCACCAGCAGCGTAGTTATGGACAATCACACCTTTTGTGATGCAGGTTCTCATTTGAACAAGGGGTATAAAAGTGTTTACTACTTAGGGAGACAGAAGCATGAGACACATGGAAAGCACTAAATGAAGTTAATCATGTGTTATTTCAGCTATTAAGATGTGCTATCTTTACTGCGACAGGAAATAGGATGCCTGGGACAAACCAAACAATCAATACACTTTTTAAAATTACTGTTTCAATACATATTTTTGAGTGAATAAACATATGAATGTGCGAATACATAGATTAGTCTCTCATTAATAATTAATATATTGTAAAATACAATATATTAATATTGAGGTTTGATACTCTTTTGAAAGAGTGTGACTATTAATATTTTAAAATTTAAGAAATGTGTCATTACAGTAAAAAATGTTAAGGGAAAAACCATAGTGCAGTTGTTTTTAAGAAAATTACTATTATAGAATAGATTTAAAAATTTTTCTTCCAGTATGTATTCTTGTAATACATACTGAAAATCAGCTGAACACTCGAGTTTATTAAAACACCTATTGAAATGACTGTCAAATTTTAGAGAATCAACCTCCTTAACTATGAAGTGTCAGGAAGGCGGGAAAGTTTCTGATTATTTGTTTTGTTAGTGCCTAATGAAAACTCCAATGCCCATCAGATCCTCAGATGTCCTCAGAAAAAGCAAAATTTTAAGTCACCTTTCTCAATTTTATTTCTAAATAAGATGTTCAAATTTAAATTTATCTTAATATGTTTTACTAGCTGAAAATAGAAATGACAATTCTCACTCACTTTATATTGCATTTGACGTGGAGATACCTTTTCCCCAGCTGAGAAATCAAATAGAAAATGTCTTACTCAATGACTTTAAAAAACGTGCAAGTTCTCTGCGCGTACATGCCTGTGTATTCACACAAGCATACATGTATGGCGAAGGTAGGGAGGTAAAAATGCACGCAGCAGTTTAAAAATCTTTCAGTACTATTTGACTCAAACATTTTTAAAAAGAAAACATTAGACTGGCAGAAATAATAACTGACCTTTTACTTAAGGTAACTTTAACAAAATTATCTGTCCCTGTATCAGAATGTATGTATTTATCCAATGTTTAAATTAAATTTCTAAAACTCTAGGGGAAAATACAATCAAGATTTAATGTTTCACTGTTATGTTTTTTAATTCCCAACTTACTATTAAATCCATACCTCAGAAGTTTTGTGACTACAAGCTTTCCTACCCCTAAATCAGACTTTATTTTCTCCTACTTAGTCTCAGTTTAGAATGCAACATCCAACTTATCTAACCACATCCACTGAAAGAAAACAAAAGCCACAAAACATCCAACCACCTCAGATCTATAATGAGCGAAGCATTTTTATGTCTTAGAACATTTTACAAAAATAAGCAAACACGTGATACACAGAAGTTAATAAACACACATCAATCTACTTGGGCAGATTTATGATAGGAAACTAATAACAGAAATAAAAGTACGAGTTGTAAATCAAACCACGTACCCACTTACGGAATTTCTGCAGCTGGAGAAAACTTTGCAAATATTATCAAAGAAAACATTATTGCACAAAAACCTAAGGAACTATTTTAATATCGACACTAAAATCCACCACTGGGCAAGGACATAGGAAATAGGACATCTGGGTTAGTCATTACCTGGCACTTTGACTTTAAACCTCTAGGGACATTAGTTCCTTCATCTTTCAAAAGAGGAGCCAGGAAGGGATGGTCTTTTCTAAATCGAAGAATCCAAGAACAACTAGACATTTGCTTGGCAAATATTAGACAATCCTCCTAAGAGTTTTGGACACAGAGTTTGTCAAATACCCCAGGCAAATTCTTGATGGTTTGCTATTCTTTCTCCATTTTAGCCTCTGCAGAAGGCCACTATTTGCCCACAGGGTAGATTTTCTGCTAAACACTATTTAGGGAGCTTGTAATCATCTACTGGAATATTGCATCATATTAAAGAAAACAAAACCTTTAATATACAGTAAAATGTATATGTTGAAAAATATATCAACAGTTCTCACATGAATGAAACAAAATTTTCATGAGAGAAGTACAACCTCAATAAAGAATCTCTTGGAATTAAGCTCCATTCTGTATAAAAGTAAGGCAGTATTTATTTAGTAGGCATTTTTCAGTACAATGTCTACACCACCGAATCTCAAACACAGAAGAAAGAGAAATATTTATTTAGGCTTAGGCCCCTAGGGAGCCCCTTCCATCTTGAGGGAAAAAAATGAAGGAAAAGTAGAAAAGTTCTAATAAAATCATTGAGCATTTAATTTATAGATTCATTCTAAAGAAGATGATACAGCAAAATATAAAGTTGTTCCCTCACTGAAAGGTTATTTTTTTAAAAATAGTAGTTGAATTAAAAAGTTTGCTGCCACTAAAATATGCACACTATTTTCAAAAGATATTAAGAAAAGAATATTGTAATAATAACACATGCTATAATCACAGTCTAGTTCCATCGAATTATGGTGAGGTCTTCATCAACACAAGGTCATGTGTTCCTCTGAAGACCTCCATACAAGAAATTCACCTATGTATGACTCTACCCAGTTCTAAATTTTATTAAATCATTTTATTTAATGTTGTAATTATCAGCATTCATTTTGCATGACAACATTAAGTTCACAATTATATTTAAAAGCTACAGTGTGGTAGTTTATTGGCTGAATGTTGATACCATTTAACAAATAGTTCTCACTGAATGTATCAATAAGTATTTGTAGTATACATTTTTCCAGGTCATAGTAAAATGCATTATGTCTAGGGGCTGGGGATTTAGCTCAGTGGCATAAGCGCCTGCCTGGTAAGCAGGCAGTCTTGGGTTCGATCCCTGGTACCCAGAAAAATGAAAAAGACAAAAAAATACAGTATGTTTTTAAATGCACTTCTGAAACCAACGGGACATTCAGTAACATGAAGATATATGAGATTCATATTCTTAAACTCTGAATTTAAAAATCATTTAATTCTAGGTCATTCCAAATACCTAAAATGTTAATAAACATGTTACCTGGAGTTGTTTGCAAAACACAAAATCCAAAAGTAAATAAGTTATCTTTATGTAATTCTATTGCTGTACCTCTGTTAATTTAAAATTTTTATATGACAATTATAATTTCAGATTCTATTTGAGAGAAGCAGGATAGAAATTAGCTGCATGGATAACTGAACTGACAAAAAAAACCATTTGCCCTAAATTGTAAGAAACTGGTGCTTAACAATACAGAGAATATTTAATTTGAGGCTGTAGCTTAATTTAGATTTTCTCTACTCCTAAAACTGCTAAAAGTGAAGCTATAGGATTATAATGTATGAAACCTGACTTGCAAAGAGTGCTTCATGAAAAGTAGAAAAAAAGCCCACAAGGTTCCTTCCTAAGGTACGTATTTTCATGAGCCTTACACAAAATACTCCTTGAGAGTATATTTGAGAGTATCTACTACCCAGAATACAGTATAAATTTGACAATCTCTCAATTACAGAAATGCTTACAGAAGTCCTAGATACAATTTTAAATGACAGATTAATATTTGAATCACAGTTCTCAGCCTGAATTAAAAGAAAACTTTAAAATTTAACAAAAATCTAACAGACTTATACCTCAATTACAGTATATTATGGGTTTGGGTAATAAGGGACAGCATAATAACATGTTACGTTGTAACCACATAAGCAGACTACCAAGAGTGGGTCTACAGCATCCTTTTTCTTTCTTATTTGAGATCAACTGAGCATTTTTAAAAATGATGCATGGTTTTTAAATCTGGAAACAATGGCAGTTTCTATCTAAAGCTTTGGTAGTTCTTCAACAAAATTCATCCAAAGAATGAAGTACAGTAATAAATCTCATTTCAGAAATCCCTAATGATAAAACAGGCATCTCAAAAGAAAAAAGATTCCACTTAAAAACATAAAAACACCAACAAACTAATGCTATAAAACAGCTCACAGAATCCTAATGAATAATAACTATTCAATCTTTGATCTGGACAAGAAATTCCTGTATTTATTTTTTCTTCTGCTAAATACACCCACACCCCATAATGAACAAAGTAGCCAATAACTATATTCTTAGTTTATTTGGACAACATGTTGAAACTCTGCATGTTAACACTAACACTGCTATTTCCATGTGCCAAACCCCTGAGCAAGTTATACCACTCTGCCTCTTACTTCAAGAAGTCACTAAAGAGACTGTAGCTACCATGCTCAGAGCACTAAGAAAAATCTAAGACTAGCCAGCACAGTTTTCTGCTTAACTGTTTTTCCTGTGAACAGTCCTTAATGCTTTCCCCCAAGGGAGAAAAGTGTAAAGACTATTCAGAATGAATTGGGCACATTTTAAAGGTCAACAGTGGTCAAGTAATTGTGCATTTTTGGCAAAATTCTTGCTTCAGATACCAGTTGCTTTATACTCTAGAGCACCATCAGACCTCAAGCCCAAATTGCCCACGATATCTTATTATTTATTACATGCTATGCTAAGTACCTGTGAAAGGGGGCACTCCTTGGCCAATGAACTCTGATTCATATCTTTGAGTAAGTCCTTCAGAGCATTCCTTACTGTGGTGTGCGACCATTGTTCAGGAGGCAAGTCTTCTAGTTTGGGGCAACTATTTGAGACATAGATTAGAAAGGGGATTATTACAAGATTGCATCCCGCTGCAGAACATTCCTTTAAGACAGACAGATTTCATTTTGCGCATCAAACAGATGCATCTGGAGATTGCTCTCGGTCTCCTGATTGTTCCGATTAGTTAATTACTTTATACAACACATCTGCTGTATCGATGCATGAATTATACATCAGCTGCCTGTGGTGGCTATTTTTTCATGTTACTTCTACCTTCCTGCTCTGATGCGCTTGGGAAGACAATTTAAGGTGTACTGCTTTCTCAGAAGCCATTGTGAAAAGCATTAATGTATTAACTGATTTCCCTTCGTTACTCTGTTCATATGAAATAAAATGGTAAAAAACAGTAAATAAATAAGATCATGGCAATAGTGAATAAGGCATTCTTTCACAAAATGTACACAGATGGTACTGTTCATGATATGCAAAAATATTTTTTCTTAAGTAAACTTTATGTAAAATGCCTCCTTATAATGCATCATTTAACTGAGTATAAAAAGTCTTGTCTTTTGATGACCTAGAAAAATCTACAAATTTGAGGGACATTAAATTATATACTGAAGTTAGGGTAAAAGAACAGAAGGGGTAAGGTAACAAAATAAATCTGGATTAACCTTTCCGGAACACAGGGTAATGACATGTTATTTCAGACCTAGCAAGGAGAATGTTTCATCCCAGAGCCACAGCCTTGACTCACCTGTGTAACTGAATTTTCAGTGTGACCACATGATACACATCTTGAAGCATATCTGCTACCGTGGCATCAGGGGCATCTGTCACATAAGACAGTGGAACTGGATTCCACTTTCCAACCTGGATTAGCCCTACCAGATAAAGAGAATATGTCACTGACTATTTTACTCTCACATGATATATCTAATAGAAGGTTTTTTTTTTTCCACTGCCCCCACCACAAGCAATATTGTTGTTTCTGTTTGAATGATTTCCTTTCCTCTAAAAGGCAGGTCAATGAAAATATTCACAGCTTAGCTTTCCAAATTGTGAAATTATGTAAATGACTATAGGGTTGTTTATTATTTTGGAAATAAAACCTCATCAATAAAACCTATGCGTAAGGCCACATTTTCCTAACTTACAGAAAGTTCTAATAAGACAGCAGAACCAGTTCTAAATGGCTTTACGATTTAGATAAGATTCTCTATTGCAGTGGGAATCAGCATTGAAAAATACTTTACAGCCCATAAAACCATCAGAAACAGAATAAAAGAAACAGAACTAGATATTCAGTCATAAATGCAAATTGACTCTCAACAGTCCATCTGCTCAAATACGCTCCTCACTTCCTTGTGGGTCCTCAGTGGAGCAGATTATTAAGGTCAATAAGCATACTAATGATTCAGCTGAAGTAATTTAAAAAAAAAATTTACCTCAACATTCCACATGAGCAAAATGTGTGTTAACTAAACCAAACTGAATTAAGCCAATTTTTTAAAGCCACAGTCTATAAGGAACCAATGTAAAACACGGGCTACAGCTCTTTGAATAAAGATATTCACTGCTTTCTCTACGAGGTAAACAAAGGATGCCAAGCAATTTTTCCCACCCCACATATGCATTATTTACCTTTGGCCTGGGCAGCAGAGCTATGTGAGTACCCTAGAGACAGCAGTGCCATTTCTATCAGCTGGTTGAAAAGCATATCCTTTCTCACCAACACAAATTCCGCATGCTCCTCCTTGCAATCATATTCAATGGCGTTTTCATAATGTTCCACCACACAGAAAACTGGAAGCATGGTTCCTATCAAAAAGACCGAGAAAAAGACAGGAAAACAACAATCTTCAGAAATACCATTGGAGGGGCAGGAAAAATCAAGCTATAAAAATAAATATAACTGTGAGAGACTGCTTCCAAGCCAGACAGGGCACAGAGATGCAGACATTCACACACAAATATAAAATATATGCAATCTTTTATTTTTTAAAGTTGTAAGAGAAATATTTAAATGGAATATGAAGTTGGTCTTAAGATAACATGAGCTCTGCTTTAATTTTACTGGTGCATTTTCCAATGCAGAATTACCTTTTTTGATCCAATAATAATGCTGACAAGAGAGAAATGTGTCTTATCCGACTTGCTGAGGAGTATACAGCATACACAACAGAATGCACTGCAGCTGTCTTCAGAACCCACCTTCTCACTGCGTATCTGCTTCCGTTAATGATAAACTTTTCTTGTTTGTGTCTAAACAAATTATTTTTGGTCAAAAAATTACCATTCTTTTTGAGATATTTACTCTAATGGTTCCATTCAAGGAAAAAAACCAAACTGATGTTCCTAACACACAATTTCAATGTGTATAATGTAGCAATAAATAACACTTATTTCTGAAACTACTCATTTAATCTTCCCAACTAAAAAGGTATCATAGTGGCCATAGTCTTTAAAATGAAGAAGTTCCATTATATAACATGATAAAAATGAGAGAGAAAAGGAAAGTGGCCTCTTCAGGATATATCAGAATCAAGGAATTTACACGGATTTGATGTGCTCTCACTTGCTTTACTTTAATCCAAGATAATAACTCAGTAGCCAGATGATTAATAAGCATAGGTCACACCACTGTTCACAGTCTTTAACATGAGCAAGTTCCATTATATAACATGATAAGAATGAGAGAGAAAAATAAAGTGGCCTTTTCAGGATGTATTAGAATCAAGGAATTTACATGGATCTGATGTGCTCTCTTGGTTTATTTTAATCCAAGGTAATAACTCAGTTACCAGATGATTAATAAGGACAGGTCACACCACTCTTAGAAAAGAGGCTATGACTAGAAACTGAAATCACAGACTGCTATTGCACCCAAGGTGCTTAGCCAGCATACTGCCATACTTGCAGTGATAACTGAAAAGGGTTAAAAACAGATGTAACTGAACTGTACCATGGCAAACTGCCAGAAGGGTATCACTTTTAGAATCATGATGACAAGGGTTACTTTAACGGGGTACTTAGGATCCCCAGTTAGTCCTATAACATCATGCCAGTGTAATATCTATTCTCTGGACTCAAGAACCACCAACTTCTGAAGATGTCTAGTGCATACCAACCATCTCCAAAAATGTGTATTTCCTACTGACACCAGAGAGGCCCTTTACAAATTCTCTATTTGCCTGTTTCTTCTGAACAAAAGCCTGTGATAAAATAGCTACATTTTTCCACATGTGTGTCTTCACCAAAGCTTTAGTGAACTATTTACAAGAGATTCTAGCTCTGACAAACCCCTTTAGTTTTTAGAGAAGCTTATAAACTCATTCAGAAGTACCAACAGACTAGGCATGAAAAATAAGCTACGAAGCTTGCCAGTATTCTTGTCATTCATTCAGCTGTTGTATACCAGAGAGAGAGCCCATCACGGATCAGAAGATGACTTAGGGAGACTACAGCAAAAATAGCAATATGCAAACTGGTGATTTCTTCCTTGGCTTGAAGGTATTTTGGCAAAATCTCTTAAACAAAAAAAAACATTCAATCCCTTTTTCTTAGTAGTGTGTTCTCAGCTTACCTACAATTTTTATCTAGCACCTGTCAAACAAAAACCATACTCATAAAAAATAAGATGAGAGGGACAAAACACTGAAAGGCTTTAGTGACACTATATTTTGATTAAAGAGAGACTTTTCTACATAAACTGTATTCCTAAAAATGTCATCATAAATAAAATTTTTTCTCAAAAAAAAAAAATTTCAGCAGAAAGTGAAATTACTATACTTTGGTTCTTCTTCCCATTGCACTGATGTCTTCAAAGAATTAGGTTAGTACAACAAAAACATATACAATGATTTTTTTCTTCTTATGGGATGAAACAGATGTGTTCCATTATATACTGCTTCTCAGGCCTATGAAATAACTTCTCAGATTATGAAACAATGTAGGCTTTTTAAACTATTGAAATATACTGAATTTACTTTGTACTGTATTGATCAAATTTAAAGGTACCTTATAAGCTAATAAAGGCAGCAACAGAGAAAGTAACAATAATATCATCCAATTATAGATCCAGCTGCTAAATTTTCTAGCAAACTGTCAGAGTTGCCCTGCTGTTACTGGGAGTAATGCTAAGCAGGAGCCTTCTAGAATGTTTGATTATTTGTCCTAATGTTTGGTGAGACTTCCAACTACAGCAACTTCACAATCTTCCAGCATTAAAAGGGGAAGAGTACTGGTCACTGCTGAACGCTAAAAATACCACATGATTTAAACCTGAAGGCAGTCTTAGGAGCTTTTGCTGAAGGTTTATGAGCCTGTGTAAACAGCACGTCTGCCATAAGGAGCAGTGAAGTCTGTAGAATCCTTGTCTAAAACTGTCCTGGCATTAAAGTTTGCTGTGCAAATATCACATAATACCAGAGACAGCTGAAATCTCCTATTTAGGAATTTATGGAACTTATATGTTTGCAGGCGTCAGAAAGTCTTTTTTATAGAGCCCCAGTGCTTCACAGTACAATATTAATGCACTCTGTTTGAAAAGCCATAATAAATTATATTTTTAATGCTCTTACCCTGGCTTTCTTAAGATGCATACATTCTTGGCAAACAATCAATAAATAGGGTAATCATGAGTAGAGGCCAAAGAATTTGCTGAAGTGCTGTTTTTCCATTTTTAATAGATAAAGATCTAACAATACGGACTGCTGTGTCTGTTCATTTCAGGATCAATATATTCTTTGTTTTCTCCAAACCAAGGAAAAAATAAATGATTGTATGATAAATGTTATGCATCAAACACAATGAAATTCCTCTGCCTTCTAACTTTATCTACTTAATATTCTTGGTTGCTAAAAGATGGCATTTTTATCCTTTGCTTAGCAAATGAAAGGAGAATCTGATTTCTATACATGTTATTCAGAAACAAAATAAAAATCCTTATAAAGCACACACAAGGTAGGCCCTACTTTATATCACACATACTCAAAGTTGTTAAACTTTATCAAGTTTCATATTGGTAAAAAGCAGTTATATGCCTTTTTTTTTCATAAAGTCATCTAAATCTTCCCTTCCTATAACCAAATATAGCAAAACTTAAAAAACTAGCATCATCAGATTTTCTACTGCAAAATAATGAATATGCTCTTCAGAAAAGAAAAACTGTTTTACCAAACTTTTATATCACCTTAGGTAAGATTTTCATGAATTCTGAAATTACCTTACAAGTCATACTCATTTAAAAAAAAATAAAATAGCTAGGTGATTTACAAACAACCTGTCTTATTCTTAACAAGGATCAGTAACAGTCACCTACTACTCTTCACCATAATTACACCTTTTGAACCGACCCAGGCATAAACTATAACCACTGTACTTAATCTTTATCATTCAAAAAGTCCAATCATTCCAGTCTGTAATAGAGTAAGATCTCCCTCTCAAGAACACAGGCTATACACTGAAAACATAACTGATACTGAAATCCAGAATATAACTAATTTCACAGCAGAAGGAGAATCTAGGAGAAGAATATACAAAGCATGGTCTTGTCTCTCCACCCCATAAAACAGGGCTCGGGGAAGACACCATACTTGCATGTAGCAATCTAGGTTTGGCTCAAAAATATTTACCTTTCCTAAGGTTGGTTTTCATCAGATGGCCAGAGTGTTTTAAAGGAACTCCCTGCATTTTGGCACCTGTACTCCCAAGCCTTCCTCTTCCGAGAGGGCTTCCGTTCTGCTCCAGGCGGGCAATCTTGGCTGGTGGACCCTTCGGATCACTCACATTGTTAGACATTTCTGAATGTTCTTTCCCCTGAGTTGTCTCGTTCAAATGATCCATACTCAGTCACTCTCTACAAAGATTACCTGCCAGTATTTAAAGAGAAGAGAGACATGTTACAATTGGGTGAGGGTTTCTAGCTATGTATGTGTCCCATAAAAACATTTACTAGACTTTTCTCTCTACAAATATATTTGTAAAGCTACACATCTATTATACAGGTGTTACTATATTTCTAGATAGTAGCACATTTCTGTTCAAATGAATAATTTGTGGCACCTGTATCAACAAACATTAATAAAAAGGTGATTTGTTATTTACAAACAAAACTAAAGTGAACAAAATCCGGCTTGCTTTTAGAACAAGCTAGAAAGAAAAGTAACAAATTGTATTTATGCAGTTGTAATTTTTAAAAACTACAAACCCATTACATACCACAACAGCAACATTTTAATAAGATAGAATAATCACTCTAAAATACTAAACCTGGTGCATGTTCATGTTTTACACGTGTTTTAATTGAGAAAAACATATTCAACATCTCAAAAGGCAATGAACATTTTTAAATACTGTTTAGATTCCCAATTGGCTTCCCACACTAACACAGACAAGTTTTCTATTATCAAAGTTTCAAGAGGTCTGCTGACCAAAGGTCTAGTCAAGTCTTGGGTCACACATGATACTGGGTCATTTCATCCCTAAGCGAACAGCAAGAAGTGGAGGGTTTCTTTAAATATTCTAGGTGCTGAAGAATTACAAGCCAACTTGTCTTTCAAAGTTAACATTTACTTGTGCATTACCAATAAAATGTGTTCTTCCATTTAAAAAGCAAAACCTGAAAAGACTTTATATCACAATAGGGGGATGTGCTAAGTTCACGCTAAAACAAAAAACCTTGATATTGGTAAAACATCATTCCCAGTATTCAAAAATAATCTCATTATGCAATGAAGGTAGTACTGTAATTTCGGGAAAAAACATAATTATGTTGTTTTAGTGAATATTTTACATTGTTTATAAGGTGATATTAGTTCAATATAAAAGTCACTTCTAAAATAAGTTTTAACTACAGTTGACAAGAGCAGGTGAGAATTATTAATTTAGGAATACCAACACTAAGGGGAACATATTTAGGAAAAAGGACACTGATAATTACCAATTTCTCCCAGCTGTCTATTAATTTAACATATCTTGTATTAAAGAAATTATACCTAAACTATTTACACTTGATTTGTTGAAAGTCAGTTTGTATTACATGGCTTTCTGTGAGCATTTTTTAACTACAGACTGCTTCATCCTACATAATCAAGCAAGGGAAGAGTGATGGTTAATCTGGAGGTAAAAGCAACCTTAAGAAGTGCCAACTGAAGAACTATAAAGTTTGAGAAATAATAATGCTATTTATCTTTGTACTTCAGGGTGGCACACTGAGAACCAAAGGTTTACCGTTGATCGGGGGTCCCATCTGTTTTTGGTTATGAGGTTCATTAACAATAAATGCACCCTTTTAAACCACTTTTTATCAAGATTACTCTTTTCCATTATATTAAACTGCAGTCTAAAGCCAAAATTAGATGATTATTAACTTATTCAAAACACGGTTTATAATGTTTCATGTGGACTATAATGGAGAACTGCTTTTTCTAAATTGGTTGCCTTACAGCAATGAATTTTAGAACACATGATATCCAAAGAAAAATCTTTAACCCTTGGGGCAACACAAGAGAAAAGAGGAAAAAGTACACAACAGTATCAAAGTTAACACCACAAAACATAGTAAGTAATCACCAGGCTTTAACAGCACTATAAACTGTAGAGCAAATGAAAGTGATAGAGTATAATTTAGCTAATGTATTGGCAAACAAAACATCATATAGGTCATGCAGAATTGTCCTTTGAATACCCACCTATAAGCGTCTATTAACATTAAGTCATCCTGTAAAAAGCTTTACATTATAAAGCAAAATTACATGCACATAAAACACCCAATTTATTTTTTTAAATTCTATGCCCAAGGCTAAAGTTCACCAATCTCAGTTTGGAATTGAGAAAAGCAACCTCCCAACAGGCCTGCATGGACTGACAGCAGCAGCAGCAGGAACTAACTGTGGTCTCAACAGATGCCAAACTGAAGAGTTTCTTTTGAGTTATACATTTTACAACCCATTTTAGTGCAACGTCTGTTTGGCACATACAGTGCAGGCTATTTTATCAAAATCCCATTTCCCTGTCCATAAAGTAAGACCGTATATGAGAATTACTGAATAAAACAGTGAACTCAGCCTCAGCAATTATTTTCTTAAAAAGAAAGAAAAACAAGAAATTCCGTTTTCAAGAACCTAATTTTTGCATAGTGGGATCCTTTTCAATGAGTTCCTTGCTAGATCTCTTCTCTGGCCCCCACTGAGCCCCATAATCACAATTTAAGAGCCGGTGCCCTTATCCATTCCATATGGCCAGCGTGATCCAGGCCAAGCTTTCACTGTGACCTTTTAAAGAGACAAAGAAGCAAAGTACTATCTAGAAACAGAAACACTGCAGTTTTACTGAGTGAAATTAGCAAAACCGACCTGAAACTCACCACTTCAAAACTTGACAGCATATAAATAACAAAAACAAAGGAGATTTCCTTTGCAGCCCGGGGTTCTTGAAGTGAAGTTCAAGACTGATGTTTTCTATATCCCTTCTTTTTAATTAAAAAAAAAAAAAAAAAAAAAAAAAAAAGGCAGCAGACCTGAAGGCGACTTCCCCTGAAATTGTATTATTTTCTCTTTCCCTACTCCCGCCCCCCCTAAGCGGGGGAAGGGCAGAAATAAACGTCTACAAGAGTAGCCATGGGAGAGGGCTTTAAAAAAAAAAAAATCACAGTTCGAAAAACAACATATGTAGGGTTTGTAAAATGTCTAACCTCAGAGAACAAGGTTTTCGATGGGGAGGAGGGGAGAGTGGGAAGTAGAGAGGAGGAAGAAGATAAAATTGATCTGACAAGTGATTCTGTGGGGGGGGGGTAGCAAAAACAAAGCAAAACGCTTTAGGAGCTGTGCACTATGGTGGTGCTGGGGAGGCGAGGTGGTGACTGAAGAATCTCTTAAAAAGGAAAAAAAAAAAAAAAAAACAACCACTGCGGACAAGGTCTCCAGAAAGGAGAGGGGGGGAAAGGGGTTCTCTTGTCCTCCCTCGCGCTTGCTAGGGTTCTTCGGTGCGAGAACAGAAAGTCTACTTCTGGCTGTCACTTGCAGTATTCTCCTCCAGAACCCCGGAGAACGCGGAGCAGGAAAGGCCACCTCGCCTCCCTCCCCACCACCCCCACCCCCTCCCCGACAATTGCGGCTAATATTAACAAACCTTAAACTTTTCCCACAGTCTCGCACCCCCGAGAGCATCTACCAGGGGACAGCGGGAGTCTGGGACACAGGGTCGCCAAAAGAGCCCCGGAAAGGCACTAAAATGCCACTTTTGCTCCCGCCCTCGCTGACAACAGCCCGGAGGACCCCGTCCCTGCCCATGGACGCGGGGCTGCGCGCGTCCCGGGCGCCCAGGGCGCGGGGGGAGCGGGGGTCTGGGGCGGGGGAGGGGCGGAAGATGGGGCGCCCCCAGCCCCCGCCGTGCCTGGCGGCGACGCGCTCCCCGCCCCCTCCCCCCAAAAGTCGCCCGGCTCCCCTTCAGCCCGAGTACGAGGTAAACAACGAGCACCACAATGGCACTAGGACGGGGGCAGGAAGGCGCCCAGAAAGCCGACCAAACTGCTCAGGAGTTTCCCGGGAGGAGAGGGGAGGCGGGCAGCGTCCCCTGGAGGCGCCCTGCCCCACGCTCGGTCCCGGGCGGGCCGGAGGGCGGCAGTTGCTGTTGTTGTTGTTGTGACGAGGCCGGTGGTTGCCGGGTGGCACAGGGAGAGGTGTGAGTGTGCGCTCGTGTGTGCGTGCGTGTGAGCGCGAGTCCCGGGCGGGCGGGCTGGCGGCGGGCGCGCGGGCCGCCTCCTCCTCGCTCGGCCCTGGCCGCCTCTCTGGCCCCATTAAACGCGGAGTTGACTCATCCCGGCCGCAGTCGCTGCCGCCGCCGCCGCCGCCGCCGGGCCCCGCTCGGCTCCGCGCGTCCGCCCCGGCTGCAGCCCGGTCCGCCGCCGCGCCTGCTCCCGCTGCCGCCGCCGCCGCTGTGGCTGCCTCCTCTTCCTCCTCCTCATTTTAATACAGAGCACCCGGCCGCGGCCCCGCCGGAGCACGCAGCCTCCTCCCGGCCGCCCGCCGCCGCCGCCGCCCGGAGCTCCCCAGCGGGGCCGGCTGCTCCGTCGCGTCCGGGGAGCGGGAGCGGGAGCGAGCGGCGGCGGCGAGGGGGAGGCGGAGGCGGAGGAAGGGGCGCGAGCGGCGGAGGACGCGGGGGGCAGGGTGCACGGCGCGGCGAGGGACGGGGATTAAAACCCGGGCTGGAGGCCGGGACTGGGGAGGGGGCGGGGAGGCGAGCGGAGCCTCCGCCGAGAAACTCGTGAATGAGTGCGGCTGGGGGTGGGGAGGCGCGCGGCTTCCGGCCCGGGCGCGCACGAATTTGTAATGAGCTTGATTAGAGTGAGGCGGCCCGACATTTATTACACACAATACCCAGAATAACAGGGCGCCGAGTGGGGTTGGTGTTGGCCGCCGCCAGGCGCGCCGGGGAGAGCGCGGAGGGGAGGAGGCGAGGGGCTTCCCTGGCAGCGGCCGCCACGCAGCGCAGCGCCGCGCGGAGAGGAGCGGAGCGAGCAGCCGGGAGGGGAGGGGAAGGGAGCGGCGGGAGGGGCAGCCGCCGCGGGAGGGGCGGGCAGGTGTGCGGGGGGCGGGGGGCAGGGCGGCACCGCGGGGCGGGGGCGGGGGCGAAAGTGAAGGGAGGAAGGGGCCGGAGCCGGGCGTGGGGCACGACCCAGCCACCCACAGCCACAAAAGCCGCAGAAAGGACTACGCCGGGAGCGTCGCCTGCGGCCACCGAGGGACGGACGGACGGACGGGCGAGCGGGCGGGGCGCGGCCCGCGGGAGAGGGGCTGGCACGCCAGGTGGCCGGCGCCCACGCGGAGGTGGGGGACACTCCAGGAAGTGGCCGGAGGGACAGTCGGGAGGTGATCGTGCGGAGACGCGCGGAAGGCGCAGAATCATTTGCTGGGCTATAAAGGCCAAGAGCTAGAAAATGCTCTCCTAAGTATTCTCAGAGGAGAGTAGTCCCTAAACTGTCAAAGAGCGAACGTTAAAAACGACGGAGTAAGAGCTTGTTGTCCAAGTCAGAGATAGAATAGTTTGGAAAAGGAAATACAAGGCCCATAGTGGCAGAATTCAACAAATTTTGGGTCCTCTGACTTATGTCTTCTTGTTACAAAAAAAAGTGTCATCTTTTTAAAAATAATTTATACCGAGTGAAAGACAAGTTTAAGTTGGTAAATCTGTCAACAGTAAATACTTCTGCAGTTATAAGGGAAATTCTCAGTTAAATCAATACTAATTAATCACACCAGTGTGATATTAATCTATTAAGTGTAGTTTACATAACAATGGTGAACATTACGATCTCACCTTAAGTAGAAATGTATTATTTATTGCTTAAGTTTTAGTATCTTCATTTTAGCACTCTAAGCAAACCGTTCAAAAAATTACTTTACAAAATACACTTGTAGGAAAAAGAGAAAAATCAGACAGATAAACATTCTGTTGCACATAAAAAAGCAACAAGTTAGCACAAGTAGTAAGATAAGAGGGAAATATGCAAATTAAGCTCTTTAAAACTACCACTACACTTAGACACACTGTTTATACAAGAAATCTAAGAAAAGCAGAAGGTAAAGTGGAAGATAAAGTATAGGAAATTATGGCCTCCTGGGGGAGGACAAGTGTAGGAGAAACAGTAAAAATATATCATTCTAATAACACCCAGCTTTCACCTACAAACCTGAAAGGTTAAGTCAAAATAAAGGGCAGCAACCTTACCCTGGCACATACAAACAGAGTATTTGATGATCAAACTCAAAATAGCATCCAAAACAAGAAACATAAGGCAATCTTTATTTAAAGACCTTGATAACACTATTTTTTAAAAGCTACAGTGTGGAAGTATGGGACTTCTAACTAAGCTATAAAAAAATATAATCAATATCAGTTAAACAAGTATGATAAAATATAGCGTGGATGTGAGACTGTACTTTGAAGGGAGATACTTAAATGTTTAAAAAATTTGATATTAAAAAAACAAATTATCTTTAACCCAGGCATGGTAGCGCACACTTGTAATTCCAGCACTCAGAATGAAGCAACAGGATACTGGTGAGTTTAAGTCCAGCGTGGGCTACACTGTGGCTAGCCTTCTAGACCCTGTCTCAGAACGTAAACAAAAAAAAAAAAGGACATAAAAGACAAAACAAAAACCTCAATAATGATATTTTTAATATGTTACATTTGAAGTTAATACAGATATTTTAGTAGTTGATCCACATTGGTAATGTTTCACATGCTTCTCTGAAATATCACTTGTCAGTAGGGACAGTGGATTCTAATAGCATGTTGGACAAATTAACAAACAATGGTAACATGAACAGAAAACATAGGCTAGGAACAAGGAACGTGAAAGAATGTTCCTTGCCCACCCAACTTAACCTCAAGTTAAATGTCTTTAACAACAGAAAAGAGGCAGAGAGAGAGAAAAGGAAATACACAAAGCAAAATTTGAGCTCAGAGAAAAACACTAAAAAAAGTTACTGAAAATATATTAAGACACATCAGAAATGCTGTAAATATGTTTATCATTTTACACAAGACAAAATGCCTCTTGATTTTCTTAGCTTCTGAAAGACCTGGTCAATGATAATGTAATATTAAACAGTAGCCTTTAAATCTGAATAGCACCTTTTATACAGGAATCACAAACCTATTCATAAACATAACTAGATAAAAGTAGTAAGAACTGCATGGTCTTGAAAAATGATAAACAATAAATGAGCATGAAGGCAATTAATTATTATAAAAAGTAACATTGGATCATGAATCTATTAATCAATTGTACATATTAATTTTTCCTAAAGCACATTCTTTATTCCGCAACTGTATGACCATGAGAAAGAATATAAGAAAAATGGCATACAGAGGGTTATACCCTAGTAATACACATTGAACTTACCATATATTATCTACTACTTTAGAATGTTGTATCATAGCAACTGAGTATTGGCCACTATAAATTCCAGTCAAAATATAAAAGAAAGATAATTAGAAACCCCACCTTCTAAGACATATATAAGTTATCATGGCATGCAAGGAGCATCAACTGATTCTACACAAGCATCTTTTTTCTGTGTATAATGATGAAACAAAGTAATGAAAAAACTATAAATTTCCTATCAAAATAGAAAACTTAAGAAATTTGAAATATTTCAACTCATTTAACATGTGGACATACACTTAAAATGAAGTATATCAATTTTCTCTCACAGAAGGAGGCATTCAAACTGCCTATATAAAGAAAGCAAAGAGAAACTATTGTAACAGATACACAAGATTTTTTTAAAAACTTAGAGAACCACTGCATGTTTCAGATAGCAACGTATTAAGATAAATATGCAGGCATATATTTGAAAGCATTAAAATACATTCAGAGTTCTCAATAGCACATACATTTGTAATAAACAGTGAAAGCATTTAGAATTTGAATGCTTTTAAGATATAGCAAATCAGCCAGTGTCTTCCTGAAGCAATGCTTACCACCATAACACTTTCTAAGGACATTTTTTCATCTTTTTAAATTCAAATACAGTTGGCTATCTCTTAATGGCAGCAAAATTTATATAGCATATTGCTCTTTTTGTCATGTCAACTCTATTTTTTGGCTTTAGCTGCAGGTGGTGTTTTCCATATATGAATTTCTGGGAATCTGGTCTGTTCTGGCCATATAAGGACGCCTATTTAAGCCATATGTTTTGCTGTCGTGTGCCTCATTTTGTCTGTCTGGGATGTCAGTACTCATTTACACCTCCCCCACACACCCCACAATACTAGGGATTGAACCTAGAGCCTTGTTCATGCTAGACAAGCGCTCTACCACTGAGCTACATTCCCACCCTCCATATTGTTTCTCGAATGGACCAAATACCAATTTGTAGCAAAGAGTAGAGAAAAATGGCAGCTGGGGTTGCAGCCCTAACAACTTTGTCAAAACATATACTGGAGAGGAAATGCAATATCCTGTAAACATTTGCAGCCTCTTGTCACATATTATCTATGACCGACATCAGTACAACTGCATACAGTTTAGGAAAGAATGTACTTGTTCAAAAGTCTGCAGTACATGTGAACACACGGCTTTTACATACAAATTGGCACTCATGACATGGCACATGCTAGCTGCCTTGCTGTGACCCAGCCCTGAATATGGAAGAGGAGGTTGCCTTCTACTTTTCTCTAACTAAACTCTGATTAATCCTACAAGAAAGTTCTGGCCTCCCTTACATATTCTCATAGAATCTTATATTTCTTCTTTGTAACAGTCTTAACAATCTGGATAATTATGTCTTAATAAATACTTCCATTAGACTATAAACCCTATGAGAGAAGTCTCTGTTTGCTGTCATATTACCAAGAACTTAACACAATATCCTTATATTTACATTAGGAATAATATTTACATTATGCAGGAATAAAAAGTTCATAGTGTCACTTACAACCAGTTTCCATTACTAACTGGGGTAACAATACTTTTCATAGATTCCAAAACTGAGGCAGGAACTGGTGAAAGTGATTATGTCATTTATATTTGAATTAATTAAAACTGAATGAAATGCACAACTTAGTTCCTGCATCATATTTTAAGTGCTCAATAGCCTACTGTGGCTAGTTGATATCATAAAGGACAGCAGAGATTATAGAACCTCGCCCCTTTGCAGAAAGTTCCACTCACAGTACTTACCTAAAGAACTTCTATAAAAAGGCTAAGTGAAGCCAGGACCAGATCAGGAATCTTTCAGATGGTGAATGGCTTTCAGACATTCTAATGATGCCTGAACCAAGATAATTTTCCATTTTAGGATGAGTCCATAGATTTGTAAAGTTGCATGGAACGAGACTTGTAGACTGCTGAACACAAATTCAAGACAACTTTCTAGACATGTCTGTGCTTGAAAGGGTTCTGTAATACATTTGGAATAATATGCTTTTACTCCAAATGTTGCTTTGCATGAGCATTTAAACATCTCCTCAGTGAAGTTAAAAACCACAGTCATTCCTAACCTTACCTCGAGCCCTCACATTAAGCTAGCAGAGCTGGCCTTAGAAATGGCTCTTCGGAAGCTTTAATTGCAGATACTATACCTACTCAAACTGGGAGGGCCTCCAGATACCAAACAAATAATGGGATACTGCAAAAAATAATGATAAAAGCCTGGGGAACGTTGCTAGAAAGATAAAAGAGTAATGATAATGAACTTTAAATATAGGGTTTTAAGGGTTTTGTTTTTGTTTTTCCCAAAATAAATAGGGTTTCAGTTACAACCCTGAGTGATAGTGCTCAAAAGTTGTTTCCTAATTACTTTGGGTTGGATGTAGAAACCCATGGGTAGTTTACGATTTAGTTTTAACAGACAAAGGTCATTACAATGACAAAGCAAAGAAAGGTCAGTATTTATGCTAGTTTAAGAAATCTGGGTAACAATGGCAATTGTAGTTGACTCCTAGAAATAGACAAGACATCTGGTCCTTTTACTCAGAAATACTACTTTTTTTATCAGCAAAAATTAATTATACAAAAAAATTTTTAAAGTGACTATTCTTTCCATAAGTTTTGGAATGGATCATTTTTCTGAGATGGCACAATGGTAACAATTCCACCAAAACTGCTATTCTACCTAAGCCAGGTTCAAAACTAAACAGTGAGTAGGAATGATTCCTGCAAAAGCCACTGAGTTCACCCATGTGGAGATCACCACCGAAGCTTTTTTTACAGTTTCAAGGTGCCTCATTCAGTTCCATGGCTCTGAGAGCCTTTCCACCCCTTCTCTCTTGAAGACCTCCCTTCTGCTATCTCCTTTCCTAGGCAGATGGTTTTCCACCTTGGTCCACAGCCTGTTCCAGCTGTTGGTATTCCCTCTGATGCTCCATCACAGCTACCTGTCCCACCTGCAATGTCACATTCCATATTTATATGTTGGCACCGCCAAACTGCAAAACAGTAAGCATCTTAAGGCTTCTAATGTATACACTTAGGGAATCTCACTGTGTCTGCTGCTACAGGGGAGAAAGTCGAGAACTGTTTTTATGAACTGGTGCTTCTAAGAATGCCGCTTAATTTCTTGAGGATGTGAAGCCAGGTGCAGGGATCACAACAGGATGCCCAGGCTGCACCCCACTGCAATTAAAACAGAATAGCTGAGGGTAAAAGCGAGGCTATTTCTTAAAACTCCCCGGGTGATTCTGAGGTTCAGCCAGGTTCTGCATCTGTTTTAGGTCCTGTTTTAGAGAGAGAGAATTAAATATGCCTGCTAGTCACCCTTGAGGTAATTTTTAATCCAATCCTATGGTTGAGGTCATTTAGAAAAGACAAATCTGTTCTAGGAATCATACATGATCAAAAATTTAATGTATGTGTAGGGAAGCCCCTTGTTCAAACAAACAAAAAGGGTAAAAAAAAAAGAGGGGAGGACAAGCCATTAGATCACTGATTTGGCGAATAAAGGTGTGCTATTTGAGGAACCATGATAAATTAGCATTTGGGCACTTGCTTGAGATTTACCAGGGTGCCAGAAATCCTGTGCAGGTATGTGATTTATCATCACAGACATAAGCGACTAACCACAAAATTACACATGGAAGTACATTCTAAATCCAGTCTATTATTTACTGGAGCCAGAACCATCCAAGTTTCCTCTCTTTTTTTCAACACAGTTGAATGTGATCTTCCCCACCAACCAACAAACAAACAAACAAACAAACAAACTACTGAACCTTGAGCAGGCTTTTCCTTAAATGTTTGAAAACTTCGATTTATTTCCAGACTAAGTCACTGCACTTGAGCAAAACCAAAGCATTCACAATGTCTCTGCCCTGGAGCGAGCTGCAGGGCATCTGAGTCCTAGCTGGTAAGCCTTCAACACTGGTGAGCTCAGGGGATTTTAATTCCAAGGAAGTCAAACAGCAACCTTTCCCAATCAACCTTTATCAAAACCCATTAACTTCAGCAATGAGAAAATTATCCTAATTTTTCTGTTACAGATGTTGGGAGAAAGAGTTGAGGTTACAATGAGTTTAAATCCTAGTCCAGGTCATTTTTGTGGGACCATCCGCCAAAGGCAATATGAGACATCACAGTGTTCGCCATGTCAAATAGCACAAGACACAAGACCAGGGAGTAAAGGCCAACACTAGGGACACGCGCTTTGCATGTGGACAGTCAACATAACTATAATGCCTGACATTTGCTGAAGTGAAAAGCAAGTTTAATTCAAAAGATGGCGTATTCTATTTGACCTGACAGAAAAGAGTTTAAGAACAGCTGTGATAAAAGTTGCTTGATACTGTGAATGTAACTTGTATCGCTGAACTGTACACTTAATAATATAAAAATGGTATATTTGGTTATATATTTTACCATGAATTTTATAAAAGCAAAACAATGTTTTACCTATTCCTAAGATAAAAATATCATATCACACCAAACATGAGCAACACAATAACCTACAATAAGCCCCCTCCTCATCCCAACTTTCTAATGTTTGACAGTATGTGCTAACAGTCACAGTCCAGACTATGTGAAGACAACTAATACATATGACAAATAGCTGACTCCAAAATAAGTAACATGGATTGGCATTAGAGACCAAGGTCTCACCCAATTTGAGGGTCCTCCAGTGCTGGAAGGTCACAGTCAATGTAACTTGACAGAGAGAAGGAAGCATAGAAAAACTGAAAAATTATATTACATCCAAAAATTCCTTTAATGTTTTTCAAAGCAGTAAAAATTAACTACATTCATGAAATATGACACCTTCCCACTTAAATGGTACTTAGAATGTCACACACTTATATGCAAAACAGGTGCATCTGTAACAACTGTAGAAATGTGGCCTAATAACATATAAATTGTTTACATAGGAAGGCTTTAAAAAAATTCTATTTTCAAATAAAATAACATTTTTAAAAGGCCTCCAAATTTAGTCTGTTATTCTTTAGTGATGGTATGTCTTGTTCAACAATTAGGAATATCTTTTCTTCCACGCTGTACAGTGTTCTGTTTCACACTTCTATTGATTTTGTATCAGGGTCTTTTATATTAAATGGAGATAGAAATTCACATATATTATATTGGAGATTTAATACATAGGTATCTGCATAATATTGCATGACTAAGGAATATTAATATACTGCATAAAGCCAAACTAAGACATATTTGTGTAAAAGCAAAAAACAATAGCTTTACAGTGTAGCGCTATCTGTGCCTCTTCATTAGTGTGTTTACTGTAAAACTTAATTCATTAGGAAATGAACATGGACTGTAAATATGCATGCAAATTCCAGCTGCTATGAAGCAAAAAGTTTATAATTCTGCAAATAACTTTTTAAAAAGAACTAGAGAGCCTGAGTCTATTTTTTAAACATTGATTTTTATTTTGTAAAAAGTACTTATATTTATGTACATATACAGGTAGTAGAGAAACAAACATCATATTCATGAAAAACTGATGAGAACCAGCTTGTGTGTTTTGAGACTCCATTGTTTTAAAGATGGTCAATATCTACTGTTTTTCTATTTCTTTTGCAATTGAACAAACTCTACATAATCTTGTTCTATTTGATGAAAATTTAAACTTCTTATCTCTCTTGGAGGTAGTAAGGCCTTCAAATGTAACTTTATAGTTCACTCTGCACAAATGGTATCTGACACTAGAAATTTACCACATTGCAAACTAAGTGCATTTCTCAAGCTAGCATACTAGCATATGCCATAATTTGGGTTATAAAGTCTCATAGCATTTTTAATAGATTTGAGAAATTCAGTTGTTTGCCTAGCATCCAAGTATGAATAAATGTGTGTATGAGATATGTTACACCCAGATAACATGTGAATCTGAAGAAAGGCAGTATTACATAATTAACAACTCATCTACTACTGTCCTAAGGAGAAATCCTTTAAATCCCACAGTTAATGTAACACCCCTATTACAAAAGAAAGGATAACTGACATGGGAGGAAAATAATGGAGAAAAGACAGAGAAACTAAATTCGGGTGGTTTTTTCTTATTCCACTAGCAAGCTGAATGATCCTGCATTAGTCAAACAGGATCTGGTTTCATATCTATAAAATGAGGGAACAAAGCCTGATAATCTTTAAGGCCCGAAAGAAAAATTCTCTGACTTTACATATAAAAAGTTAAGTTCACTCCAAAGAGAAAATAAAGATACAAGGAAATTTCTCACATGCTAAGCTAGATGTTTATCTATATGTAAGAGACAGGTGTCAAACAAACAAATAAAAAAAAAAAAACCACTAAGGCAAAGAGAAACTTAACTCACCAGATTCCATCTGTTACATTTGAATTCATGCATAATTGATTATCCATGACTGGTAAGTTCTTTTCTCACTAGCCGACCACAGTTTTCTAAACATTATGTATTAAATCACTACTAAAGTAGACTGTGTTTCAGAAACAGCAAGGCAGAATAAGAATATTTTAAATGAAAAATTACATGCCGGTTAATAATAATACAGCTGACCTATGTTTAAGGGAAAGAAATTTTAATCATGTGCATATGAAATATTAATAACCTATTCTGTTATTGTTATAATAAGGTTAAGTAGGTTTCTCCATGCTTAAGGAAAGAGAGGGAAGTAGGACTGCATAATGGTGCAAAAAGACACAGAGACAGACATAAGGAAAATGTGTCAACAATAAACAAGAGGAAATAAGGAAAAGATGAAGGTAGAAACTAATCTCTATGTGTCATTATGACTGCCAGAGTACTGGCAAAGAAGCAGCATCCTTTTATTTCAATTTTAATCATTTCTGAATTTTAATACCCAGCTCCTTTTGTAATTCTCCTGGCATTCCCCATATGCCTCCATCCCAGCCAAAACACCAGTGTAAATTAAATGGCAGGCAACCACACCACTGATGCAGTCTCCCCAAAGAACTACCAGGTGACCAAAAGCAAAAAAGGTATGTCTACTTTACATCCCTGCAGGCCTCCAGGCAATTAACTGGCTGAATGTTTTCTACTTTCTTTAATTTTGAAAAGAAGGAGAGTAGTTAGGTAAGCTACAGATAGAGAATCCTTAAAAAGAAACAAAATAAATAAAGCAGCCAGTAGTAATACAATAATCAGTGACCATCAGGGCCTGGAAAAATGAGTTTGCTCTCACTGGCACTAAGGAGCATCACATGATTATTTAATTACAGCTCTAATTTTTGTCTCGTGGATGGCAACGTATCAACAATTAATAGGGCAAATAGAGGAGACTGTGTTTTTAAAGAGACAGAATGTGCATGACAGTGTAATAGGTCATCCAGCAGTGCACCACCTAAGGAATACTTTCTTTTGAGTAACTAAATAGGAATGTCTTACAAATAGCCCCACATGTTTTAAAAATAAAGTTCAGAAGAAAGCATCATTTTAGGTAACTTGCCAGGAACTTTTGGGAATGTCTTACATGCAGTTAATTCAACCCTATGGCAACTCTAGTATTAGTTTCAAAGAATGGAGTGAAATCTTCATTAACATAAGTACCCTGACTCTTAGAATATTTTTTAAACAATACAAATATAGCTACAATTGGGATTTTTTTTAAAAAAAATCATTATTAGGAAAGAACAGTAAAGGTCAATCAAACTTGGACTACCCATATCTGAAAGGCCCCTAAAACTGTCCTAACTGCAGAAATCTAAGGTGAGAGTTCCCAGTTGACTCTGGTAGTTTGTTACCACAATCAAATATCAAAGGAACATGAACCTGAACAGAGACAGTTAATCTAATCCTGGAGGTCAGACAATGAGGATAAAATAGAAACCCTAGGGTTACTGTTCAAACAAAACGAAGAAAAGAAGAGATGACAATATGTTGTTAAAGAAAAGCATCCAATTATACAGAACACTGGGGCATGAATAGATTAACTGTGTAGATGACCTCTGTATAAACAGAAAATCAGAAGGAAAATTCTTTTCCAATAAATCTTTGTGAGTTACATGCAGCATTTATTATGAGTTTAGCACTTATTTAATAAATGTTCACAATATACACAGTATAGAATGTTGTAAATGAAGTTCTATTTTATACAGTACATATATTTAATTTTTCTTTGTTCAAATTAATAATAGCAAGATCCATAAATGTGATAAAGTAGGACACTAAGGCTTTTATAAGTGCCATATTACAAAGTAACAAGGCATACAAATTCAAGTTAGTCAAAAGATTCAAACTAGTCAACAAATTTGACAGAATTATCTATATAAGGGTAAATCTAGCTTTACCTCTGTAGTTACATTGTCTATTGTTTTTGTGCCATAAAAGAAATCATAGCTAGAACCCAGGTTTGACATTTGGACAAGAAAATATTAGGTTATATGGAATCGTGAGAAAATATGATTTGATTAAAGAACCAGTGACAAATATTTCACAAAATAATTATTAAGAGGTGTTACATCAATAATTAGTAGCTTATGTTGGCCAAAGTCATTAAAAAATAGGAAAATGTAGGCATCTCAAAATACAATCTGAAAAGCTAAAACTGCTGAGGGGCAACAATTTCAAATGCCACTCGCAAAGCCATCAAGCCAATACTAATTACAGAAAAAGAAAAACCAGAAGAAATTTTTATTAACTTAGCAAACGTTTTAAGATTAAGTCATTTTAGAAGAAAATCTTTGATGATTCTGAACCAAAAATGTGACTCCATACATTCTGGAAGAATTTTTTCTAGGAGTCTAGCAAGCAGCAGCTTGTGTGCAAGAGTACACATCATTCTTTTTTAACATGATTGTTAATATACAGTTAACATGTCTCAGAAAAGGCTGTAATTAACTGTCTACTTCTCTAATAACACTAATAAGCATACAGTATTACTAAAACACAATGACTCCATACAAACTAAAGCTGTCATTTTTAAACTTTTGAGATAATGTTCTAAATTATTTTTAAATCCTCAAACCACCCAAAAAGAAGCCCACCTTTTAAGATTTCTTTTTTAAAAACCATACTTACTAAAATATTGCTCTTTCTTCCCACAGTCTGAAGAATCTGTCTACCACTGTATAGAACATGTATACTTTCAGATGGTAAAAATACAAAGATAAACACTTAGGTTATCAATCAATTGCAGATTATTTTAAAATTTAAAACTGTAAACGTTTTGATTTAGCACTTCATTCACTGATAAAATATTTTCTGGGGAAAGAAAAGCTTGCCGTATATCAAGATTCACATAGCCCTGCTGTTAATCCCAAATGAGTCCCACCGTCTGGTTCACTAAAGCAGGAAAACTCAATTCCATTCAACATCGGACAGCTAATTATGAGCATGCTATATTCAAGACCACCTTTATTTTAAAAGATATCTACATACACTAGCTTCTATCTTATATAGTAATTATTATAAAATATTTATAACATAAAACCTCTTTTAAAGTCCATAATATTAGAAACATTTAAAGAGCAGACTGTCATTTACATGCTCTTAACAGCATATGAGAAACCATGGAGTAAACTACAGAGGAATCTCTACCAATCTACTCATTACATGCTGGGCTTCTAGGAAAATTGAATCTAAAGAATTCCCCATCATATAGATTACTAACTTTTCTGTAAATATCTCAAGAAAAGAAGTCTGACTTCCTCTGGGAGATTGTTACCATATCTCAACATTCAAAAAATGCCCATGGAACAATTTTTCTTAGTACCTAGTTCCAAATCATCTATCAATGAGAAAAAGCAAATCTCAACCTATAAACCTCCCAGACATTAACAGCCAGGCTAATGTCCTCCTCTCATTATGGCTGTATCTCTGATTGCCCACATGGCACTGGCTGTAGGAACTTTTCTGGCACTTACCCTCTCAGTATCAGAGGCTTTTGTCGGAATCTAGCCCTACAGAAGAGATCTGAAAAAGTAGGCTCTGATGAGGTGACAATGACGAAGTTCGCTCTGGCACTGCTAGCAAGGCAGAAGCATCCCCAAACAAGGTGGTTACCAGATGCCTGTGAAGCAGCTGGACCATTACTGCAGTTCTGAGGGTGCGTCACAAATCAGGTCATAGCTCTGAGTAGAGTCCACCCACTTCATTGGGTACAACGCCCTCTACTTCCTGCTCACCTTGGGGTAGGGGTATAGAGGAAGAGGGCTAGCTGCCCTCCACAGGCAGTCCAGTAAAGGCACAGCCTGACATTTGCCTCTTTGGCATGAATTTCAACCTCTTGAGGGACCTGTACCTCTAGGTGCTCAAAACGTGCACGCAGCAATAAGCCTCTAACATGAATGATCACCTGTAATAAAATATTGCATAGTTACATGCATGTTTTTATCCAGCCAAGATATTTTTTCCACTGGAAATAGAACCAACTCTTTATTTTTTATCGTAAGAAACCTCTCAACCAAATGTTAAATAATTGGACTGAATTGATTTCAGCAGAAAACAGGGACATAAATTCTGGGGTACCAGTTAACCAATTCTCCTCTCTTGTAACTAAACTGCATCACTGCATAAACTGAATTACATCTTTGAAAGTCCACTGAAACAGGTGATTAGAACTTCTATTATAAACCTCCAGACGACAACAACTGTGGAAGTAATACAGAATAACTTGAAAGAATAAAAATAGGCCAATATGCTGGAGAAATTCTACACTACTAAATCTCATCCTGAATATATATACACACAAGCTGTATCTATTTACTCTGAAATGAAATATCTGATCTTAAAAAAGACTTTTAAAAAAAATAAACAGCAAAAGGTACCATTGGCATAAGTTCAAGAGTACGAAATAATATGTGTTAATGTGTTGATCACACTCTATGAAGACATCAAGTTTAAACAGAGTTACCACTGAGGATAGCAGTTAGAAATCATATATAAATTACCATAGTAGACACTTTTTCTTTGGTATAATGAAGCAAAAGAACCTTGTGTAACAGATTTGATTTATATGCTATATTAAGACCATATTCTGTTCTGATGTCAGTGTGTGCATGATTCCAGATTGACAACTGTGTGCAGACAGTGAGCGTAAGAGCTTCTTAAATAATTTAAGTGAAATAAGCAGTTTTTTAGAGTTAATTATGAGCTCAGGAATTCAACTTTAACAGGACTTAGATGTTTCAAGGGGTCTTTGAAAAAGAAGGGACCTTAAAAAAAAACCACATATATTTGGTATCCAAAATGTAGGAGTCTCACTTACTTTAAGGATGCACATCAACAAAAAGGCAAACAAGGGAGGCGAGAATATTTTCAGAGGAAAGCTAAAAGGCTCAATCAACCCATGAGTTCCACTTTGTATTCATATTTGCAGAATATTAAAACTGAAGCATTCCACCTGAGACTTGGAAGGGAAGGCTCTTTATCACAGTTATAATCTATGGATCAAATAGTTTATTTAGAACTTTGCAGAAAGTTAATTTAGCAAACACACACTTGAATGTGTTTGAACATATCTGTCCTAAGGTTGCTTCAAGATGACTATTTTAAGTGGCATGCAAATTCTTTTGGAGTTTTGATGTTATAGTTGAGGTATGCAAAGTACAAGTGCATAACATTTCTTTCAACTGGTTCTTACACGACAGAAATGAGATGAAATTACTCTTCTTTAAAGTTTTGCCACTGGGAAATGATAAGAAAAACTCCTTTAGACCCTTACTCCCAACTAAGAAGAGTTAGAAGCCCTGGGTTATAGCACAGGTAGATATTAAAATGGAGACAGAGCCGTTATTTAGTAGTGACAGGAATATAAATACATGCACTAACCTATAAACTGGTATTTACTTCAGGAAGGTAAGTAATATTTTTCCCCTGATTGCTGAGCTGTCAGTTTAATGCAGCGTAAATAAACAGTAGGTGCCTGCTAGCTTGAAGTAGGAAGTGTTCATTCCACACGAGGAACAGATTACTGAAGCCTGATGCTCATCATGCTGAAACATAACTTTCATTTTACCAGAAAATATACCCTACCATGGATGATTTTTTTGTGCCTGATCTATTAATTAACTTAACTCTGTTCTGTCAAAATGTAAACCAATTTGTTAAAATCATCAGAGTTTTGGAGTTTGAAAACCAAATCAATTTGAAAAGCAAGGGTAATGGCTGTTGTGTAATCTGATCATGAATGCTAAAAATGAACACAATAAGCATAAACTATTTAACAACAAAAATGACAAAGAATATATTTAAATAACATAGAATTCAATAATATGAATTATCTAATTTGCTCAAAATTCTCCTCCACCAAATAGCACCTTTATTATTTTGTAGCCTGTGTTAACTTTGCACTTTTTCATGTGTATGCTTATTTTGTTTTCTGAAATATCTAAAGGTAAACTATTTTTAAAAATCAAAACATAGTCCCTAATTCTAGCAGAAAAGAATTCTGAATGCTCCTGAGAAAGGCAGCAAGTCTGAAGATCATAAGATGATATGCTTCCTAAAGCAGTCACATAAAATGTGGGTTTTCTCCTATGCTGTAAATGCCATAAAGCTATGATGACATATAGCAATTAATTTTCCCTTATGTTTAGGGACTGAGCAAAACATTTCATGGTATCATTTAAAAGGGGTCACATCTAAAAAGTATAAAACAGAAATTTTAAAATGTTTCTATTAACACACCAATATTCTGATAACTGATCAATAGATTCTAAAGGGAAAGGGGGAGTTCTGAAAAGGAATGTTTTTTCCCATTCAACTACAGATATGTCTAGACACAACCTGGAGTCTCGTTTCATGATCTACACATGTATACATCATCAATTCCAAGTATTAATAAATATTAATTGCCATCATCTGAGACAATGTATGGGAGAAATGATACATTTGCGTAAAGGGCGTATCTAGGTGTGGGCCTTTTGAAAATTTACAAAGCAAATGAAAAACCACTAGCGTGCTTTATAGAGTCCCTACTGTATATCCATGTTGTGTTTAGCTTAATAGTGTTTGTAACCAAAAGATTTTTACAATAATGAGGAACAGGTGCTTGTCACCTGACCTTTTAGGCCTAATTTACAATCCATAAGCTGTCACATTAAAAAAAAAAACCCTGAAATTCTCCTCTAGATATTTCATTTGTTTCTAATTTAATATAGTATTTCTTAACCATCATTCATATATTGTGTCTTATTCAATCACGGGTTCACATAGGTAGCAAGGGACTTCTTTGCAGAAATAAACCAACTTTTTGGTTGTTTTTCTTGTTTAAGATGCTGGGAAACAAAAGAACTACTTTTGTAGATTATCAACCAGAAAATATATTATTTATTACAACAACTGAACAAAAGACATTCCTTTTGAATACTTTTACATACAAAGAACTATTATTTATTACATATTTCAGCTTGTGGGAAAGTGAGGAATGCATTGATTCTGGTAATAACTACTACTCAGACTTTTTGGAAGTTCTTTGGGTCTTCTTCCTCCCTTCCCCCCCCAAACACATTTTAGGGAGCTAGTACTTTAGGAGGAAAATCCCTACTTGTTCTTTTTTGTTTCATCCGTCATTTGTATTCATTATTCAGAACTGAATACAAAATTGAGGAGTGATTTTATTTCTCTTGCATAATCTTGTTACATGTAGTCATATTCAAATTTAACACTGCTTTGTTCTTTAGAGCTACTGTTTACCTATTATATATTACAAATGACTGAAGGACTCTACATTTAAAATATTGTTTCCATTAGAAAAAACATGAAGTAATAAGTGTCAAATGGAGATGAAGAATAAACATATTTGGTATATTTATAAAATGCAGTCATTTAAAATGTGCACAAATAGGACACATATTTTGTTGCTACTACTTGTTACGTTGTATGCATTCTGTCTAAAGTGTATTTTATAACGTGCTTAACCAAGTTAATTAAAGTATTTATGACTGGTGATTGTGTTAAACACTTGGAGAGGTAGTGAAAGATACAGCCAGTTTACTTCTGCTAGCTAAAGTTGAAATTATGCACTTATTATAACCTTTTCTAACAATGTGAAAAAAACAGAGTAAATATATTAAATTTGTTTCACAACAGATGCTTAGGTTGTTAATATTTAAGATGCCTATTCATGCTATTCCTGTCTGCACATTTGTCAAAAATGTAAGCTTGAATGCTAATGTTTGCCAGCAGACTGGAGCAGCCAGTATATGAATGTACTACTGTTCTAGTAAAATAATATGCAATAGAAATATAGGACTGCTGCTAAATCATAGCACTAGTACCACATACGAGATTAGTAAAGGTTTTTAGACCAAACACCTCAGCCTTGGCTTTCTTCAGACTTGAAGTAATAGATTATTTATTTATTGCAGCAATATTTGGTAGAATAAACCTCACATTCTCAGAAAACCCTCTTTAGACTGAGGGTAAATTTCAGTAAAGTTTTGACGGGTGACTTACTTTGTTAGCAGCCCACTGTAAATTTCAGAGTCAGCTTAGGACAAAACCTGACAGGAGCATTCTACTCTGGGAGCATTCTATTCTCTTGGGAAAGGCAAGTCCTCTGGACTCCAAGGATGCAAACATGGAACCCCATGCAGTTGGGGCAGAAAGGATCTCTCCAGGAAACTGGGTGTCTTCCTTTTTTTCCTCTTTTACACCCGCGTGGAGCCCAAGTCTTACATCATGTGCCTAGAAATTCAGACTGTCGCCGAGAAAGTTCTCCAAGAAAGGCCTAGAGATCAAAGTTGCCAGCCGGGGCACTCAGAGATGACCCTGTGGTTGACACTTTGTAAGTAAGCACAGTCTGGCCCTAATGGAGGCCAGAGCTCAAACCTCCAAAGAGCGTTCTACAGGGTTCTCCCCTCTCGCTCTTCAGGGTCACTCCAAAAGCGTACCGCTCACTGCTTTTCCCCAGACGCACGTGTCCCTCTCCTGACCTGCCACCTGCCCTCGTGGTAGTGGCCTAAAACCCGGTTCCGCCGCCCAGGGGGCCTTTGCAGTGGTGAAGCTCCCTAAGAAGGCCGCAGCGCTCAAGTCCGAGCAGCAAAAGGGGAACGCGGGACTAATCCCGAAGCTGCACCTGTGTGGTCCCATCTCCTAAGAGGGCAGCTCTACCTCCGGCCTCCAACCCGACTCTGCACCCGCGTCCGCCCTAGGAGCCCATCTGAGACCGACCTCGGAATAGCAAGCATCAACCCAAACATAGAGTGCTTCAGCAAAACTCTAAGCTCCACCTTGAGCGCTCGAGTGGCTCCCGGGATGGAGAAGTTGTCACAAACTTGCCGGCCCCTCTCCGCTGCCGCTTCCCACCAGCCTGGCTGGCAGGGATCGGAGGAAGGCGGAGATGAGCTGGGAAGGGAGGCCGAGCGGACTCGCGATCGGGTGGGGAAGTCTCCATTCCCCTCAGCCCGCTCCTCTGGGCACCTTGCGCCGGCCCGGCTCGGGGCGCAGAGAACCCCCTTGCCCATCTGCTCTCTTCGGCCCCTTACATTCCTCTTTATCTTCTAAAAGGGACCACAGCGGTGACCCAAAGGAGTTTGTTCAGCGTGGGTCTGTCCGGCAGGTGTGCCAGGGCGTCCCCACCCTGAGAATGAATGGCATCTTCACGTCTCCATCCCGGCCGCTCTCCCTCACTCCACCGACCCACCCTTCCGTGCTCCAAGTGCAAGCGCGAGAGGGGGCGCGGAGACCCCTGCGCCTGGCGCCCACGAGCGGCAAAGGGGAGCCGCTCTGGCAAGGGGCGCCGAGGGTGGGTGCTACCGAGAAGTTTGGATCAATTGCGAAAAAACAAAAAGAGACAGAGACAGGGATAAAAGAGCTTGAGTAGCACAGGCAAAGGGAGGCAAAGGAGCGGAACTCACTCAGGCATGAGCGTTGGGGGCCGCGGTGGTGTCGGAGCGCGGGCCGGAGACCACGCTCGGCTCCCCGAGCTGGCGCGCCGGCGTCGGACTTCCGAGGCGGCGGCTACAGCCTCTTCTGCCGCTGCTGCCGCCGAGCTGCGGCAGCCGCGGAAGTTAATTGCAACTTGACTTCAACTTGTCTTCTTTCCCCATCCGAAGTGGGCGTTTAAAGGGAGAGCGAGACGAGGAGCGAGCGAGCGAGCGAGCGCGCCGGGCCGCGGGAAGGAAGAGGCGAGGGGAGGGAGGAGATGTTAAGGGGAGGGAGGGGGCGGTGGCGGGGGCGGGCGGGGGAAGGGGCCGGCGGGAGCTGCTCTCCGCTCGGCGGTCGCCGCGCCCGCAGTCTGGAGGCGCACCGCAGCGGCCCGGGCGCCCCCCGCGGGAGCCCGCAGCCGCCGGGGCGCGCATCCAGACGCGGCGCCTCGGGCCGGCACGCTGCGCCGGGGGGCTCTGCGGACCCCGCGCCGCCGCGGCCGCCGGTCCGGTAGTGCGGCGAGGACTGGCCGGCGGGGCGGCCCGGGCCCGGCCCGCCTCCCCAGCGCCCGCCCGGCTTCTCCCCCTGGCGGTGGGAGCCTCGGCGGCTGCTGGCCGCTCGAAGCGCACGGGCGCCCGAGCCGAGCCGAGCCCGAGCTGCGCCACCGCTCCGGGGCTTCTTCAGAGAGCGCCGCCGGGGCGGGGGGCCGGCGGTCCGGAGCCGCGAGGGCAGGCGAGGGGCGCGCCTGGGGCGGGCGCGGAAGACCGGACCCTGCGCCGCGAGGGTAAGTGTGGCGCGTGGGAGTGCGCCGGGGGACGCGCGGCGCGGCGCGACGCCCGCTAACCCTGCCCCCTCACCTCTTGGGCCCCCACCACGCGCACCCCTCCTCTTGCCGCCTGCGGCTTCCTCTTGTTGTTCGTTGTTTGGCTTGCCTTTAGGGGGGCAACAATGGGGAGTCTGTCGTGTGTGCCAGCGTAGAAGGAAGTCAGGTGAGAGGCCTCGAGACACCCCCACACATACACCCTAGCCTGCTTGGGGGTGCATTACTCTCCACTAGGGGCATGTGGGCCAATGTTTTTGGGTTTTTTTTTTTTTTTTTTTTTTTTTTTTGCCTTCAGTGTTCCGTTGGAGATGATCTTTTTTCCTAGAGGGCCCGGTTCCCTTCAGCCTGGACTGTTTTCATCCCACGAGCATTCCTTTCAGCCCCCTGCCGAGGAATTCTGCACCCCAGCTGAACTGCACGCAGGGGTAAGGAGGACGAGGGCACCTCCTTTGCAGACCTTGACTCTGTGCCCCAGCCTATTTGGCTCATCTGCATGACAACAGTTGTACTTTTCGACCTACTGAAAGGAGATGCCTACACTAATGTCCAGTTTTACCCCCCAAAAAGCTGGGGGCAAAGAGGGCAAAAGAAAGCCGATATCATTAACAGTGGACTCAGGAAAAAAGGGCCAAGACATCCTTACCAAATGGAGACACTCCAGCGACCCCTGAAAGGTTAGGACTCCAAGCTAAAGAAAAATTGGAACTGATTTTAATCCTATGCGCCCCCGGGCCCACCCCCACTCCCCCATCTCCAGTTCTAAGGGAACTAACAGGTCTTTTGTTTGTATTCTGTCGCTTTGGGGAAATTTGCATTGGTTACAACCAGAAAATTTCTACTCTTCACTCAAAGGGATTGCAGGAAGAGAAACAATTTTTACTTTTCCTCCTTGTGGCTGTTTGGCAAGGAGTGAAGTTGTGAGCTTCATAGCATGAAGCTGCACAAGGTCCGTTTAGGACAATAAAGACTGTGAAGCTGCTTGTGTATATTTTTAGAAAGTGTACTTTCTTGAGTTCCTTTCACACAAGGCTTGCTCTCTCATCAAGACCCATAAATAATTGTATCTAGAGAGAAGGAAATATGGAAACAGGAGAAAGATTGCTAAGATTTCCATCCCGACAGTGCAGAGCATGGTTTGCAGGGAGTTCCTGGAAAGTGAGTGTGGGCTGAGAATTCAGTTTTTCCTAAAAGCTCTATTGGGTCCTCTTCTGTCAGATGTCTATGAATAAAACACACTGGGAAAATCCTGATATCCGTGAAGTCTTATTTTATCTTTTACACGATAGTTGATTCACAATTCAAGTCCTCGAAACAAACATCAACTGTGCTGTATTTTTGTATGGCTTTTCTGAATAAAGGAGAATAGCTGTGTATTTATGCTGCTTTTGACATGCCCTCCCCTCGCATTTCCTTGTTGATAATTAATGTAGACAATTCCAAAGATACAAAAAAATTTCAATTAGTGTTCTTTTAAGAGATACCTTCCCCCACTAAGATACACGTGCACATGTCAACTCCCAGTTCTGTAACGCAAAGTAAAAGCATATAAATCATTGCAGTGGGCAAAACTAAGTCAAACACAAGTGTTCTCTGATCCACTCTGCACCCCTACAGGTCTGAGGAGTCATCACATTCTCCTGCCTTAATTTATTAAGACGCTGAATTGCCTAACCAATACCAGTGTCTCCATCTGAGAAAGACTTCAGATTTAGGGAAAAATACATTCTCAGTCTTTAATTACTGCTTATCATTAATATCTTGAGGTAGGCAATGATTCTCCCGTTCTGAAAGTATGAGATGGTGCTTACCAGAAATTTGAAATTCAGAAAAAAGATTGCTTTTTTTCTCCTTTACATGCTTACATATTTATTTCCCCAAATTATCATCAACTAAACCCCCATAATTTAGTGTGTGATATTTCCCTGGATTAAACCAAGCAAAGGTTGTGCTCCAGACCTTTTGAATTTGCTTCTCCCACCCTCGATGGTCGTACACAGAAAGCTTCTATTAATGTATTAAATATCACAGTTTGGTAAATTTCTGTTTAAGCCTTTCCACCGGCACATAGTAGGGATTCATTAAGTACTTAACCAAATGAAGATGTTTGTGAAATATTGTAGTTGGCCATATATTCAATAGCACAAGGCTAAGGCCTTTTTTTTTTTTTTTTTTTTTTAGAAGTTTAGGGCATCTTGGATAAAAGTTGTTATTTACTATGGCCTGAATGTTGGTGTCCCCACAGAATTCAGTGTTACAATATTAAAAGGTAGAGCCTTCGTGAATGAGATAAACATCCTTATATAAACTCTACAGCTAGCTTTCTTACCCTATTCACTATATAAAGACACAATATGGTGGCATCTATGAAGCAGAGAACAAGATACCAATTCTACTGGCACCTTGGATTTTCCAATCTGTAGAAATGTGACCAGTAAGTTTCTGATGCTTATGAATTACTCAGTTAAGGTATTTTGTTATAGCAGCCAGAATGGACTAAGTAATAACATTTGTGCTACTAGATTTTAAATGTAATTTAAATTGCTAAGTGACAAATCTGAAATACATCAAATAGTCAATAATGGCTAGTATCAAAAGCTACGCTAAGAGAACACATAGAGTGTTGCCTGTTAAGTCTTATAAGATGCCATGAGTGGGATAAAATAGTATTAGCCTTTAGGAGAGCTTATTGAAATGTGCAAAAATAACTCAGTGTGTCAATATAGGGTTTGAAATGAGAAAACAGATTTTTTTTTTCTTTTTAGAGCAGGAATAGAGGTCCTGAAGCTCTAGGTTGGAATGGGTGCCATTGCTTAAGAGAAACAGATTTAATGCAAGATACACAAATATATAAGGATTTATAAGATTGGCTTACAAGCACCTCCCATAGTCAGGTGAGGAAGCATGCAGAGAGACTGTCTGCGCATTGGAGACCCAAAGGATCCAGCTGAAGGCCTGGAAGCACACCGCAGTGTCTCATGGGAGTCAATATTGGGAGGCTGTAGAGTTTGCGCTGGAAGCCAGAAGAGCACATCCAAGACAAAGACTGGAGCTTCATTTCCCTTGTATGCCTTTCAGGCTGTAAGCCAGTATTACTAGTTGGTGTCACTCACACCCAGGGTAGGTTTTCTGTCTTCAATAAATCCTTCAGCCACTAAAAACTATGCTGATTTAATTTAGTTGGGCATTTCTTACTCAAGTTGACACAATCAACCAAAGAGGTAACACAAAAGATATTTTTAAAAGTTATTTTGTGCCAGGGAGATCTTTAGGGCCATTCAATATAGAAATCTTGGGTGAAGGGGAACTTACTACTTACTTGCACTATAGTAGGCCTTTTATTTATGGAGATTTTAACCACAGAATAGAGTTCAGTGTGTAGTTTGTACATGAGTGAATAATTTCCAGAGTAGTTCATTCCATCTTTGTGCACGTCATTACATTTTTTCTTAATGTTTCACAGGCCCAGTCTTCCTGAAATTCCAAGTCTTAGTTCTGACATTTCCATCAAAACAGAATAAATACGTTGTATCCATCAGGATAGGTTTTGTTATGCTGAAGCAACAAATAAGTACCAGTTTTTGGTGGCCTGCAACAGCAAAGTTGTTTTCTTGGTCATGCAATGAGTCCACGGCATATCAGCAGGTCAGTTGCATATCTTTTCAGTCCAAGCCTCAGGCTGTATTTATTGTTTCATGTTCTCTTGCAGAAATAAAGGTCAGTCTGAAAGGTTTCTTGCTGGCATTTAAGTACTTGGGCTAAGCAGAGACATACATCATTTGAACTCACAACTAGTATACCAGGATTAGTTGCAGGCAACCCCTAATCATCATAAGATAGTACAGCCTACCTTGTGCCAAAGTATAGGGTTACAGGGTAAACCCTTGTCCTGTGATGGCTTGCCACATAAACTGTATATTCTGCCAATCCATAGCCCAATTTTTCTATATTCCAGAGTGAACTGCCAAGACGGCCACCAGCCTACAGGGACACATGATGTAACTTCTTTCACCATCTACTATTTTTGAATACAGCACTACAATATTCACTCCCCACAAAAGTTTGTGACCCAGTTAATTTTCAATTACTCATATTTACTAATATTACATACATTTTATTTTCTTGAGAAGCATGTGTTCCTTACAAGGGTACAACAAACAGGAACTTTTAACAACTGTTATCTGAAGACATTACAATCATTATCAAAATTTGAAAGTTGATTTTGAGTAGTTATTTCCCTTATTGTAAACATCAAAAGCTTTATATAGTTTTGTAATACAGAAATTCTTGAGGCACTTGTTTATTCATTTATTGGCTATTTTTGTTTATTTAGTAAATATTCCTTTCATATCTAGATAGCAGACACTGTAAAAGTCTGGACATATGGAGATAAGTCAGAGTTCTCCATAAGGAACAAATTTTGCGGATATGCAGACATAAAAAGTTACCACTGTGCTAATGCTAATAGAAAGGCAGTGTTATGGTTAGGAAGATGCAAATAGCTAGCTGGCAGGAATTAGGAAAGTTCCATAGAGAAACTGCCACTTGAATTAAGTCTTAAGGGTAGGAGAGATTCCGCCAGGCAGAAAGGAAAAGGGTCCAGCATGGACAGAGACACTGAGAATGGCAAAGTATATCGATTAAGGCACTGAAGGGGATTCAGTGAGAGTGGATCACAGGGTCTTCATAAAGGTTCAAACCAAACTCCAAACTGGGAAGGACTTTCAAGACCTTCTGTGTAATTGAGACATTGTTCCACACACCAAGAATTGCGGACTTACATTTACTCTGGCCGGAACATGGGTGTAAGTGAGCAGCGCAGTGTGAGACCATAGGCAGTGCCAGGGACTACCACAATCTGAAAAATGTGTCTGTGTCTATGTGGGACAGTGCCAATAGTGCCAAATATCAGGTCTTCCAGTTTCTAGATAAAAAGTGAAATTTTGGGTTTATGTGAAAAACTGAAATTAAATTTTGACACTTTGCCCACATTTTAAGTATCCTTAAACTTTCAATCAATGGCATGGTTTGTGTAACTTACGTATATATATTTGTAGTGAGGGCCAAACTACAGATACAATTAATAGAATATTTTAATTCAATCTGTGTCACAGCCATGTCCTTACACTGTACGGGAGTTACTGTTCACTGTTTTTTAAAAATTGAGTCCCATTAGTTGCTTGCTTATTCTTTTTAGTCTGCTTTGAAGCCATATTTGCGTGTCATTCAACAGTCAGAGGTGACCCCACGTTTTATAAACGTTAAATATTGGAATTATTAGGTATATTTTCATAAGGCAACTGGAACTACATCTTGTACATTTAGTCTCATGGACACATCCGTATTTTTAAAGCCATTCAATTTACTAGACAGTCAGGTCTTTACATTGTTAACAACTTGGTTCTACAGACCATAATTTTTTATTCAACATTCTTCACTAAAATTGGACTTTTATCGTGTAATTTATGTACAATGAAATTCATCCATTTTATGTGTTCTATGAGTTTTGAATACAAAAGGGCAGAAAGTTATATTTCAAGTGAACTTTAAAGTAAATATGTATAGCCATAACAGCCTTAGGTGTCCAGCTGCCTTGATTCAGATCCTAGTTCAACTAGTTCGTACCTCTGTGACCTAGAGTAAGTCTCCTTATTTCTCCATGCCTCACTTCACTCATCCACGTGGTTGGGTAATAATAGTACCCATCTCCGGAAGTTAGTATATTATATAATGCTTGCACATGAGTTAGTACGCAGTAAAGACTAACAGTTGTTTCTTTTGTTATTGATGTTACAGTTGTCATTATTATTCTAATAAAAAGACATGTAAGATATAAATAAGAGTAGAAAAATGAATGTAATATAAGTTGGTTAGAAGTAAGTGCTTCCTGGATGAGTTGATGGTGCACTGGAGTACACAAGTCAAACGATAATGATTGTCTTTATTTCTGGAATATTTATTTTTTACTTAAAATGTTATAATAAATTATTTTTCTATTAAAACACATATGCAGGGAAATTGAATGTACCATTTTAAACAAAAACAAGTGTCTTTAACGACCTTTTGGCTGCTTGAGAATAGGATGTAGGTGGGTACTGCATTTACTTCCTTCTGCTACTTTCCCACTTTACGCCAAAAATGCATTGCAGTAAGGAAGAAAACTTAGAGAATGAATTTAGAGACACCAAGTCACCATGAAGAAAGGAGCTAAACCTAAATACTCTTCATAGCTAGACTGTGAAGTCCATGGGAGCAAAGATTTTTATTCTTTCCATTGATTATGCTTGCACACTTAAATAGGTGATGCGCAGTGATCTTGCAAGACATTTAATCTTTGTAAGTTACAGTTTGCTCAGCCATAAAATAAATAGATTGCATCAGATCGCAAATTTTAGTGCATTTAGTTTTTAAACAGACTGCTTGTTGAAAATGCAGATTCCTTGCTTCATACCCAGAAGTTCAGGTTTAGTAGAACCAGATGGGATCCACCCATCCAAGTGGATTTGGAAGACAGGTGGTAAAGGGGCAGAAATCCAACTCAAAAAAGAAAGTTTTATTTACTGTTTAACTTTTTGTTCCTCCTTTTTTCCTTCTCCCCACATAAGTTGGAAAAATACTATGTAACTACAAGTTAAAGAATACTTGGATCTAGCTGCTTAACCAATGTCAGCAGTCATTTCTTGGTTCTGTTTCCTTCTGCGCTGACTTGTGTTTTAACTTTATTCTTAGTCTGGGTTACCTTTGAGAACTTCATTCTCTTTGAAGTCTTAAACTTTACTCTTAGTCCGAAGTTTCTCCCAGCTTTCATTCCCCTGACACGGAAACACCAGCACAAGAGCATATCTTTGTTTTTCCAGATCAAGAACGGCACCTTGATTGTGATTGCAGCAGGTGGAGTCACATATCCCTACCTGCACTCATCTCCATGGGCAGCAACCGTGCTTCTGTAACTCAGCAGCTTTGGATCAAATGCCCACCCATGAATTATGGAAAGCCCAATACTCCAAACAGGAAGGCTGGATGTGAATGAGGAGTAGTTTTTCAGGATAAAGTGGGTGAATTTTTCCAGCAACTGGCAAATGGATGCTTGTTAACCAAAACTATAAATCTCCATTTTTTAAAAATATTAAATAAAAATGGCCCAAAATGCAGTTACAAAAATACGGTATGCTGAAATTTTTAGGCCAGTCAGGGTCTAGGAAATTCCTAAAATTGTCATAGTCCCTGATCCAGTTGTCTCATCTGTTTAATGTTTCAGGGCAAATATTAAGCATTTTGTATATATCATGAAGGTGATTAATATGCAGATGATTTGTGCTTTGCCAGTCTATGGATTTTGAGAATCATTCTCAATTTGAGGTCATCTCAAACATACCATAATAACAGTATTCAAGTATCTTCATGAGATAACCTGCAGTCAAAAAGATAACAAAAGCTATAGCTATAGTACAAAGAAATGAGGCAAACAAGCAAACTTGATCATTGGTTTAGTTTTAGTTACTAAATCTTGGCCAGATGTGGTCTATTATATTTAATAGATGCAGCCCCAGCCTGGATATCAGCACACCTGGTTCCTTTCAATGTTGGGGACATAAATGAATACACGTTATGCAGACAGTGAAGAGGGTTACTGTGGGCCACAGTGTAGAACCAAACACTGATTTACTATCAGATATGTTTTAGGTGAATTACAAGTGAATTTATGGGGAAGGTGAATTTTATGAGTGAATCCTTAAGTGATTGTTTTGTTAAGTGAAGCTGCTATCCCTTTCTTAAACTCAGTAGTGAAGTATATCTCCCTCTTCAATTTACTGTAAGCCTTGGGTTAAATTCCAAAGGCTTTTCCATACCTCTCTCACCACCATACTTTCAGCCTCACCAGGGCAACCCAGTGTGCAAAAGAAAGTGCTTTCATCAAATGATGCTAGAAGAAGTAGATATTCGTGGGGTTGGGGCTTGATTCCCTACCTTACACACCATACACACACAAAAAGAATTAGCAGTGGATTATAAAATTAAACAAGCTAAAAACACAAAGCTTTTAGAGGAAAATGTAACATAACTTGGAGACAAACATTTTTAGATAAACCATGGGAAACTATAAATAAAAAGGGGGGGTGCAATTACCAGTTAAAAAGTTATCTAAAGGTGAGCAGGGTGAGAAGTAAAGCCTAGAAATCTATGATTAAATTGTTATTAGTATGAGAAAGATTTGCTTTCTTATGCACTTTATATTTTCAAGCATTGGTTCCTAAGTAGAAGAGGGAAAATACTTTGGGGCTTTTCATGCAATCCAGTATCAAGGATGCAACAAGGCTTCAGGAATAGAAGGATTAGATTACTGTAGGGACCTGGTCAGTCTTTCCATAGCTCATCTTGGTCTTTATTCTTCATGATGGTCTAGTTTCCTCTTAGTTCACATGATGAATCATGGTTGCCAGCTATTCCTGAGCCTGGCTGTACCATTCCAACCACCTGGAGAAAGGACCATTTTTCTGTCTTTCACAGTTTTCAGGAAAGAATCTGATTGACCACTAAGGTCTAGGTCCACTCTCAGTCCAACACTGTGACCAGAGGCAGGACAGTATTTAAAGAAACGTAGTAGTTCCTTTCATGGATGAAGAGGTAGAATGAAAAGAACTTGCACTCTACTTTATATTACCAATAGGTAGAGACATAGTTAATGAAAATTTTAGAGTTGGTCACAGTTTCTAATAGATACTGTTTTTGGTGTTGATAAGACTACCTCTTTGATGACCTAATATCAGTGTCTCTTTTTGCATATACACATATTGACTAATATCTCTTAAGAGTCATAAACATAAATGGTTCATTTTACAAGCTGGCACATTTATTTGTAAATTATTAGCCAAGATCTATACAAATGCAGACATGGTTTGTTTTAGTCTGTATATACAATAAAATTAATTTAAATAACTTTAATCAACTTCAAAAACCAGCAAATTCCAAGACAATTAGGTTAACTTTAAAAACTCGTATTTATTGAGTTAACAGATGGTAAATTAAAAAACAATGAAGCTAATTTTTAAAATCATTCATTGAATTAAAAAACAGACTCACTTGACAAAACTCTTTTTAATCTGTCTTTTCATCCCCAATAAGCATATTTTAATATTCCAATTTGAGGAGCTTCTGAAAGACACCAATTTAGGGACCATTTATGAACACTTTTCCACTGAATTACTTTTTTTTTGGAACCATCTGAAATTTAATTTTTATGTACCAACAACAATAAATATATTAAGTAAGTATAATCCCATTTTCAGAAGCAATGAAGATTCCATTTACCACCTAATATATTGCTATGGTCTTGGTGCTTCTGACCCTGACACACTTTGGGAATTTCCTGTGTCACCAGAGGAAAAGTTGCTTCTGAACATACTGTATTTCTATATTTTAACTGTTGAATACAGAATCTTCCTCTGATGCATTCTTTAGAGTTATGCACCAGTGTTGAAAGATGTTAGCACCATGAAAGTCTTTTTTGATTTTTTTGGTTACTCCTTAGCTCTCTGGTGCTAAATTACAAGACTGTCCCGCTCACAGGAAGTACCCAGAAAGCATGGAATGCTTGTCCTCCTGGGTTCCTATGGTGTGGGATCTCCTCGCAGCTTTTCAGCTTGAAATAGTTAATATCTCCCAGTATATGAAGTGGACTGAAAACTGTAGGTGCTTCCTTAAGAGAATTCATCTACTACCTGAGGTTTTTTTTAGATGGAATTGGAGATAACACTATAAATACATGATGATAAATCATTTGCGTTGTACTGGCTATTAATAGTTTTAATATGATGGCATATTTAGAACTAGAACTGTTTGTTTTGAAATAAAATTGCTCCCAAGATAGATAGATAAGCAGATAGATATATCAGAATAGATTTGGTAAAATGGCTGCTTGCTCAGTTAGTACTAGAGTCTTTACCGTGGACAGACGGAAACTACAGTGTAATTTACCTTATGGTCCTAGAAACTCCTTGTGTAAGAACTGCTCTTGCTTTACATTGTATTACATTATTTAATCAGTAATGTTTAAAACTAATTTACTGGTTTTAATAGATAAATTTATTACTTGTAATTTGAATTAAAAGCAGTTAGAGATCTAAAACACAGTTATCCTGGAGACTATTATAGTAAAAAAAAAAAATCTTATTAGTGCACTTTTGAAGTGCTTTAGCCCTTAACCCCTTTCCCTCTTAAAATAACTGTTTTTATAATAACGTCTGATAATATGACCTTTCTTAGGAATTTGATGATAACAACATAGCAGGAGAGACTTTTATTATTTTTAGTTAAACAAGAACAAGTCAAAATAATAGGTAATGACTGGATTAAAAAGATGTAGATAAAATTTGTTTTGTAGAAATAAAAAGAGATACAGAAGGGAAAGAGCTTATGTAAGGAACACTTAAGGTAACACCTAGAGAAATAAGTGAAAAAGGATAAAAGATAAAATGACTAATCAAATTATAGGTTTTCCAGTTTAGAATGTAAATTCCTTAAGGGAAATCAACATTATTATAATCCTTCCTTAACCAAAGACTTCACATGTAACATATACTATTAGCATTAAATAAATAAATGTATTTTGAATTTATGAGTAAAATAATGTTCTTCCCTAAGAATATAGACAGTAGATCAGAAGAAAAAGTCAAAATTAGAACAGAAGAAAACTGTCCATGTGTTAAAAACTGCGTCAGAATTTTAAGGTTTCCACCAATCAATATTAAGAAATAGAGATAAATACCGGTCATAAGCTAGTAAGCTAAATTTTGAGGAAAGATGTTTTTTTTGCATATATATGTGAAGAAAAACATACATGCCTTTGTTAATTGCCCTCATACTTCCTAGAACAAGAACAAAAGACTTCACGTTAAATTTCCCTTACTTTTAAGAGAAACTAGTGTGATTCTGCATGTTATGTGCTTAGTTACTGGTTGATTTCTAAAGGCAACAGAATAAAACTTTAAATAGACCAGATATCAGAAAGCATAACAACTAAGAATCTTTTTTCCAAAAGTTGCAGAGAGATATTGTCCAGATCACTGCTGTGTGTGTGTGTGATAGTATAAAAACTCATGCGAAATTTTAATAGATTAATGCTAAACATTGAAGATATATGGCTAATAAATGAGTAAATTACCTAAATCCAAGTGAATGAAGAATTGATGCTGGTAGCTAGATAGATTTTACTTTCAATATAACAGTGCTTTCAATATACCAAAAGGTGGTAAAATTTTAACCGTCTGTAATCCACAGAATGCAGAAAGAAGAGAGGAGTAAAACAAAAGTTTTCGTTGTTGCTTTACATAGAATACATTTTAGGATAATTGTGAACAAGTTCATTCAGATACTAGTTACCACTAATTGTAGGTGCTATAAAAGTAAACTAAATTTAGTCCATGTGAAAGACAAGATGGTAAGAAAACATCGAGGAACTATTGAAAAAAATTATAAAATAAGTCTATCAAGCTTAAAAATTATGACAAGCATCAATGGCCTAAATTTTCTATTCGAATGTTAAGGTCCTTCAATTAAGTTAAAATGAAAGTCTCAGTGTTGCTTAAAAGGGTCAGACTGACACAGAGACATTTTTTAACGGCAAAGAATGTTTTTCAGCCTAAAATTTACACATCCAAATCAGATATGGCAATTTGAATATCAAGTAAAGCAGAATTTTTGTTGAAAAACAGCTAATGAAAAGGACTGTTTTACAATCACTAATAGTGCAAGACCAATGAAGGAACAATGACGGGAAATGATCTCATGTCCACAACTTTAAACAAGTAATAATTTTTATATTTTTTATTTAATGTAAATAGAACTTACCAAATAAATAATGTGTATTCAAGCCAACATAGACGTTTACAGAATTAGAAAGAGTACTAATGAATCTCTTTCTTTCCTTCTCTCTCTTTCTCTCTTTCCTTCTAATACTGGAGTTTCAAGCTAGACCATAAAAATTTTTTTAAAGCATTGTTTTTTGAAAGTGCATTGAAAAGTCACTAAATTTCCTAGGCTGAGTTCAAAGTTGCTATTCTCCTGCTTCAGCCTTCCAGGTGCTGGGATTACAGGCATGCACCACCTGTAATACATGAAATATTTAATAGTAGTAGGTTAATGAAGAAAATAAAATAATTCAGTACATTATATTTAAAAGCATTAAATAAAATTTAATACCTATCCTTGATAAAAAGGACACAGGTACAAAGAAGAAAAACATTTTATCAATATAATATTTTACACTAGCTGTCGATATTTAAAATTGATGTAACATTTTTAGAAATGTTCATGTTTAAAATTTGTCAAATTGCTATAAAGATTTTGCCACAATAAATTAACTTAATAATTTTTAAACCCCTGATCATGTAATAAAACAGACCAAAAAGAAAAACCTATAAAGAGAAGAAAAAAAATACAACCTCTCATGCACTGGGAAAATACTAGATAGTTTGAAATCCCAAAGTAATTAATGGAAATTTGAATAACTTTAATGAGTTAGTAGAATATTAAAAGACAATAAAGATATGACATAAACCAACTGTATTCCTAAATCAGCTACTTTTAACTCAAACATGAACTTTTAAAAAGACTGACTTTACAAAGCAACGAAATACTGTATACAAAGCTTTGTCACAGATTTTAGTCAGAAATATGTGAACCATCTAAACAAAACTTTGAGAACTATAAAAATCTTAAATTACTCAGAACGCTGGTTTCTTGTTTAAAACAATATTTTTGTAGTTAACTCTTTTCCAAATTTATATTTGATGAAAATCCAATAACATTCTCTTTTTTCATATATTTTGAGGTAATGGTGAAGAGACCATTATTTTATCATAAATCCTAGTGAGAGGCAACAGTAGCAAAGCTCATTTTTTTTTTCTTTCTTTTTTGTTTTTTGTACCCGGGGTTGAACTCGTGATCTTGTGCTTGCCAGGTAAGTGCCTAGCAAAGCTCAGTTTTGAGAAGGAAGAGTAATAAGAGCAGACTGTTTTTCATATTTTAAAACTTATTATAAAGATATAATTAAAACCATGTGATACTGACACTAAACTAGATTATTGAGGCAAGGTATATGATCAAAATAAATTTTATATTTGATAATGACAAAAGTACAAAGTAATCCGAAGGAAAATATTTTGCTGTGTACTTTCTGATTGCCAGGCACAGTGGTGGACACCTAGAATCCCAGAACTTGGGAGGCTGAGGCAGAAATATCAGAGTGACCGCTAGGCTAGCCTGAGCTACATAGTGAGTTCAAAACCAGCCTGAACTACTTATCATGAGTCTGTCTGAAAGAAAGAAAGAAAATGTTCTAACTTGAAAAAAATTTTTACATTTGTCTACATAAAATAAATTACTAAAACTCAAACTGTAGAAAATTAAAGTAACTATTGTGTAAGCTTAGAATGTTGTAGCAAATTTCAAAGTGAAATTTTATGTGTTGTTGTATTTAAAGAACAATAATACATCAAACAGTTACCTAGGTGCAGTTATTTGAACATAATAACAGCAAGGGTTAATAGCGTCCTTATATATAGGTATATAAATTCAATACCTAACAAGTGTCTATGATATGAATAGAATTAACCAGTATACATCGGAATAGAATCACATTTAACAAAAGTTGAAACATATTTGCAAATGTAGGAAAATATCCAGCCCTCATAATAAATAAATATACATTATGACAAAATAATTTATATTTAGGTTTAAATCATTTACTTAAAAATTAATGTCAAGCACTTACACTCCTAGCTATCACACTTAAATTAACTCATGCTCCAAGAAAAAGTGGAAAAGCTGAATGAAATCTGGCAAGCATTTCTTTAAAGGCAGTTTGTTTAAATGCACTGGAGAGAGCTTGAGAAGTAAAGACCCCAGAAAGCAAGGAATAAGTTAAAATGTCCAAAAAACAGAGGTAGAAGAGACCCAGATAGAGAAGTAACAGCCTGTATCATATTGGGAATAATAAATTAAGGATATTGAATAAAAGGAAAGTTTTAATGATTAGTGATAACTACGGTAAACACCCAGAAATTGAACACATTAGAGACAGTTAAAGAACATGTCAGTGAACCAGAAAATTTAGTGCATTGGAAAATGACTTATTTTTATAGAACTGTTGGTTTGGGAAATAGTTTCCCAATACTATTTGGGAAATAGTTTAGCAACATAAATCAATTATGTGAACAAAAATGATGTATGTCTCTTGACCAATTGCTCTTATCTCTGTGAATATATCATCAAGAGGTGATGAAATGGTCACTCACATACTATTTAGGATAGTAATGACTACCTGCAAACATTGTTCAAAGTGCTTCATTTCAATTAATGCAGTTAATCTTTACAACCCTAGGTGGTAATACTATTACTGCGCTCATTTTACAGATGAAAAAAAGTAAACTACTGAAAGGTCAAGTAGCTTGTTCGAGATTATGTAGCTTGTGAGTAAAGAAGCAAAATTTGAACTGGGCTTTCTGGCTCTATATTCATTTTGACCTGCTCCAGGCATTTGGAAGCGCCTAAATAACCAGCAACTCTACACTGCTAAGTAAGCACAGTATACCCAATCTATGTAATATTTTTCAGGTGTTAAAAATGGGCATTCTAAAACCTTGAGGAGCATGGGAAATGCTTAAGATATAAAGAGAAAAGATCAAGAGCTAAAAATTGAAAAATACATATAAAATGTAAATGTGAGTATCTCAGTAGACTATCAGCAATTATTTAAGGTTAATGTTAGTATCACTAAGATTTTTCTTTTCTCATTTTCTCAAAATTTTAGTAATATGCATTTCTTATCTTGGAAAAATATATTATTAAACATTTAAAAGCAGTGGAATACATTGAGCAAGAGCAGACAGGAATCAGACTGCCTGTGCTATCACCTATCAGGTATGTAACCTTGGGCAAATAATTGAACTTTTGTTTCTAAGTAAATACTGTAGAATGAGGGTTATGATGGTAACTACCTAATAAAGGCAATTATGAGAAGTAAATCAACACTAAAATGTTACCTAGAAATTCTCTGGCACTTAGAAAACATGCAAGCATAAATTATTTTGTTGTTGTTATTGCTATTTTACAAGTACACCTCATTGTTTTGGTGCTCCTTGGTAACCACACAAAATGACACACACATACCCCAGCTGGTGCTCCGGGAGACACACGCATTTGCAAAAGTTTTGTTTCTATATATGTATTTTAATTCATCTTTACTATGAATTCCCCAGCACAGAGGTTTCTAGGAACCAGTCTACTACCATTGGTTGAAATGTTGCTTTTGAACTTTTCTAAGAAATAGTTATAGAAATCAAATATGTGATGTGTCTTAATGTTCAAGAAGCCCAGGCTAAATCGAGTGTGGTGGTATTTGCCTCTAATCCCAGCACTAAGAGGCTGAGGCAGGAGGATCAGTGGGAGTTCAAGGCCAGCCTGGGCTACATAGTGAGTTCAGGGCCAGCCTGAACTATACAGGGAAGCCCTGGTCAAAAACAAACAAACAGACAAAACAAACAAACGAACAAACAAAAGAGGCCCAGGCTCTCTCCTCCATCTCTCATATCTGAGCTCACATTCATTGCATTGTCCATCAAGGCCTGTATTGCATTAGCATCATTAGTAGTGAATTTGAGAAAATACCTACTTCCCTACTTGTACCTAACTGTATTTACCTGACGTTTCATCAGTGCCTTGAACTGACAGGCTGAATAACAACAGAAAGCTATTTAAAAAGTAGGGTATTTACTGTGAATGTATTTTTTTTTCAATTGACCCTCCCAGGGGACCTAAAAAAAAGTGCTTTAAAACTTTTTTTGTAACCCCCACCTGATAGATCTAAAACCTTTGCAAACTTTTGGTAGAATTTCCTCATTACATGAAATTGTTTTATTAAAATTGTAAACATTATAGATGTGTTTGAATGTTAAGATGCCAATCTTTCTGATGAGCTGTCTTAATGGCTAATGAAATGATAAGTAAGACCTTGTAATAACCCTAGCCAACTAAACTAATGGGTTTTAACCAGATGGAGTATTGCAGTACCTGTGAAAGAAAGGGTACTATTGTTAGTTCATCCTTGTGTGAGAGCACCTTTGTGCATGTGTTTTTCAGAATGTTGCAGGTCTCCGCTCTGTTAAATGTAGCTGCAGAACTCCCATGTGAATTGTCCTAGGTAAGTCCACCAGGTCTCTGCTGTCTGACACTTACTGGTTGCTGTCAGATATACCTGACATTTACTGGTAAAGGTTTTTTTTTTTTTTTTTTTTTTTTGGTTAAACTCCCTAACACAGTTCTTAGTTCTATCATATGGTACATGTTGAATACGTTGCCTAAATGACTTAGTGTTCCATTTTTTCCTTAATTTTTTATTCCTTTGAAGATTATTCATGAGGAATTTTGGGGTATGTCTATAACCTTACAGCATTTTCCCCAGCCTTTCACACATTTTTTAGGGCACATTCTGTCATGACATAGTTCTGCTTGTTAAGGCAGATTTACCATCTAAGTCTCAGGCCATCATTTCTAACCAGTGATAACTGGTCACATGGAGAATTTGAAAAAGAGTATGAGCATAATGAAATTCCTTTCTCTTCTTGAAAGAATGGAGCAAAATATTTGACATCCAGTGGGGAGTCAATGATAAGCAGTGGTAACAAGATGAGAAAGAAAGTTATCAAAAGGTGATTTCAAGATGATTATAATTATATTTACGTATGAACATGAATTAATTTCTTATGTTGGCAGGTACTGGGCAAATTCTTAATATAATTAGGTATGATTTTGTGGTGCCATATGAGGCTAATTGGAATTGGGGTGCCCTCTTCAGCGTGTCTCAGTGTCTGAACTACACTGGTTGCTAAAGAGTTCTAAGTTTTAAAACCTGCACTTGAAAATGTGAACCACAGTGTTTATCTCTTCTTTATCTAATGGGATACAAAGTGAAGATATAATAGTTTAAAACATTTGGCACATAGTACGCACTTAATTAAGTGCTTCTAGTCTTCCCCACTTCCATTTATTTAAGAGAGAAAGGGGTTATATAAACTTTGCTTTTTTCTTTAAATGTGCCCTTCATTAATTAATCTATGAATAAACGAATGACTTGGGGGAAAGTGTGAGAATTTCATCACTTCATCATGCCTTCATTGATTTTTCAGCACTTGCTTGGATCTCTACTATAAACTCACAGTGGTGCAGTGGGAAACAAAAGGGAGAGTCAGGTATTGGTTGTATTCTCAAGAATGCTGGAATTTATAAAGGGAGTTTAAAAAGAAACCAGCAGAAAAACAGTAGGCAGGAAAAATGATTTCAACCAACATTACCAGGGAAGTTTCACAGAGGAAGCAATATTTGGGCTTTAGAGAAAAGGGATAATTGGAACAGCAAAGGGAAGATGCAGTGAGTCAGTTGGGTGACTGGGTGGGAAGGCACTGGCTAGCCTGGAATGATGAGTTGGCTTCTCCCTGCCCAGACTCTGGAAGAGCTGCTTCTCTCTGGTATTGCATCTTTTCACTTGTAACCTTGACCACCCTGTCAGCCTTCCAGGACTCTGGGGAAGATTGTATGGGGCTTTGCATGTGGAAGCGCTTTTGGAAACTATGAAGTACTCTGTAGATGAAAAAGGTACTCTTTTCTTTTCTTCCTTGTATCATAGCCCTGTGATGGCCTTTGACCTTTAAACATGGTGAAATAGTGAACCGCCTGTTGAATGAATCCACAATGAGTGGATAAGTGGCCAAAATAAAGGCTTGCCTTAGGAAGATGTGCACTAGGGACAGGAAATGGGGAGTTCTTGGAAGCGTGGATGAGACTTGGGAATCAGGACTGTGAATGGGGCTGACTGGAAGGGTTCATTTGTTAGTGTGGTTCATGGAGCAGAAGCAGTGTCACCTAGGAACTGGTTAAGAAGTACAAAATTCTCTTGTATCTCTACTCAAGATCTACTGAATCTGAATCTCAGGGTGGGGCCAGTAACCTAGGCTTTTTTTTTTGGCCCCTCCTAACTAGAGAGCAAACCTAGGGCCTTTATACTGATGTTCCCCATCCCTTTACTTTTTATTTTGAGCTGAAGTCTTACTAAGGCATTGTTGCCCAGGCTGAGTTCGAACTTGCTATGTCTTTGCTTCAGGCTCCCAGAGTGCTGGGATTGCAGGTATGCACCTCCACGCCCAGCTAGCAATCTGTTCTTAACAATCTCTCTGGCTCTTTCTGATGTATAGTAGAAGTTTGAGAACCACCACTATGTTCTAATGTAGGAAATTTGAAAGTGTTTCTGCTGTAAATTCTGTGTTAATCTTTTCAACCATGGATGGATATAATCAGAATTAATGTTTCTAGGATACTGAAGCAAGAGGTTGTGCCTGAAAGATTTTCTAACTTCCAACATAAAAAGGACAGTTGGAAATATTAGAAAACACACTGTGTTATCAAGCTACAGACTTAAGATTTTATTCTGGATAATATCCACATAATCACATAAGCAAAGCAGAGGAGGTATTCCTCCCTGTTCCTAGGGATCCCGCTCAGTCTGCAGAGAGCTGGCAAGATCAGAGTGACAGTGTAGAAATATGATAGCAAGTTGTCAGGCATGGCCCTAAACTCTTTGCAGAGCGAGTAGTATAGGTATCTTAGTTTTGGTCAACTGTGAAGAAACCTTCCAAACTAATTCAAGCAGACAGCTGTAGGATTGTACCAACTACACTAGCTGCCCATAAACACAGCTCTGTCTTCGGGTCTGAGATCCACATCTGCCCAAGGAGATGCCAAAGGGAGAAAGCGTTTCAAGGAAAATACTTACCCTAAGCAAAAGAAAATCAAGATACAAAAGCACTGTAAGTCGTTTGTGGAGGAGATGGGCAGGCCGCAAGGATGAGCTGCTCAGATTGTTTGAGTCCCCAATCCAGACTGTAGAGTGACAGGCATCCTGGTCAGTCCTCAAGAAAGAACTATCCTGTCCACATAGTGCAGGACAGTCCTTGTCAGAGTAGGACAGTTGGTTACCCCCATACTATGTCCACCCTCCTCTGAGACCTGGGGACAAGGCATGATGAAAGTAGGAAGATCCTTGCTCTCAAAATACTGTACACAAAGCATCAGCATAGGATTCACCCGCGATCTTGTTAGAAATGCAGCTGCATAGGTCCTACTCTAAATCAAAACTACACATTAAACTGTGGTGTGTAACCAATAAACAGCTTTACTTTAGAACTTCTTAGCAATCCCTGAGTGATTTGTGCTGTGTGCTTTACATTTGCAAATGACTGCCTTAGAAGATACTGTGAGCCCTGGTTAGTGTCCTCCAGGAAGATACTGGGGCACAGGTGGAGAGAAGAGAATTTCTTCTTAATTATAATGTGGCCAATATCCAGGGTCAGACATACTCTACGCTAAAACCAGCCTTAACTGGGAGGAGCAGAAGCACCAAAAGGGGCACCAAGATTGGAGCAGAGCCAAGACAGAGAAAAAGAAGGAAGGATGACACAAATTCCTCAGGAATGGACCTCCTGAACTGTGAACAGGAGCGGTCATGCAGACTGTAAGGGTGGCCGGGAGCTCAGCAGTTAGTTGTATGGTGTGCATAAAGTTATAGAACTATTTTTGTTATTAATACCACGACTTTATTTTTATCAGTTATAATCTGATGGGGAGATGGTTTATGCTTGGAAATGTGGAGCCACAAGCAGTAGGGGTAAGTTCATAGAGAAAAATGAAAAGTGATTGCCTTCTGAAAGTGTTTAACTTGCCTTGCTTACTTGCATATGATCAAGTGTGCAAAGTTTAGTTTCTTCTCTTTTCCTTTACATAGTCTTACCATCTCCAGGGGCTCCACCTTTACAGTCTAGTGTGGATAATTTACATATAATGCTGTTTCATCCTTCTGTACTTTGAGCATAATTCTGTTACTTTAAAAATTTGGTAAATTTAATCTAGTGTTTCTTAAATTATTGTAAGGCTTGTTAAAACACAGATTTCTGGGCCTACCCTCCTTTTTACAGTTCCTAATTTAGTACACATAGGGTGGGGCCCTAGAATTTGCATTTCTAATAAGTTCTCAGGTAATACTGCTTTTGTTGGTCCACAGACCTGGCTTTGAGAATTTCTGATTCATACTAATCAGAGGTTAGTTTCCATCCAAAGGTGACAGTTTTTAAAGGTTTTTGGATTAACGGTCTTCAACTGATTGATCTTTCCAGTCATTTACCCACCGAATACATAGTCCTTTGTCATGTGACCAGTATTTAGCTTGTGCCACAAGTAACTCACCTTGCCAGTTCAGCATACCTAAACTGGTCTATGGCCTGTTCAACAGGAAAAATCCAATGGTCAAATACTGGAAAGTCATGGGAATATCAAAAATAAAATTTCTAAACATGAACTCCCAACTATATTTGTCTCACTTCAGACCAGTAGCAATTTGGGAACTGGCACTGATCCCTGGACCGTACTGAGTGACATGTTATGGATAACCCAGGAACAGACGTAGTCTTTTTCAGATTCCCCACCTCCTTGTCACTTCTTACTGCTCATAGAGAATCTGGTCCTGTGGATCCTGGTCTTGGATCCTGGTGGCATCAATGAAGCATGCTCAGTTCTCTGAGTTCATCTTTTCCCTGGCGTTGGGACCACTGAAAAATAATCAGGCTCCACCTGATCTTGTGGGATGGTCTGTGCTGGTCCTTACCATTGCTGCCACGGTCCTGAACATTCCCACTGGTATCAAAGAGGTCCCAGGACCTCTGCTTGACAGGAGCTCTGACCATTTTGACCATCACTGTCATTCTTCACAAGGAAATGAGAAACTCCTAGGGCCTCACATCCTCCACACAGGCCATGATGAGACAGGAACGCTCTCCTGGGCTGTATGATACCCGTGTGACACAGGGTATGGTACTGGGCCAATGGAGCAGTTTTCCAGAAGCTGTGGAGTGCTAAATGCAGAGTTATACCTTAACCGATCATTCATTTTTCAGGAATTTTGCCAGCCAGCTGTTAAAAATAGCCATTATTAAACATTAAATGACACAAACTTAAATGTAAACAAGTTATATTTTAAACAGAGCTAATTAAGATTCCATTTAGGTGGAAACTTAACTCTTTCTTTCCTTTTTTCTTTACAGTCTTGCTGTAAGAGTCCTAGTCACTCTTTGTGAAGACATCCACGTCTCCAGAAAATGCAAGTGACTGTCTATCCAGAAAGTACATTAAAGTAAACTAAAAGCCTCACCTCTGTTTCATGTCTCTGAAAATGGGTCAGTGTTCACAATGCTGCATGTTCTTCCAGACAGGAGGTTAGGCAGGAAGAAAGTGCTTGACATGGAAGACTAAAGTTGCTATAGGATAATGCTGCTAAATTTCAGTTTGTATTTGCATCTGTGGAGGATCTTGTTTCAAGGTCTTTTCAGACTCAGAAGGTTTGGAATGGGTGCCAGTATTCTGTTCTTTAACAAGAGCATGCCAAGCTGCTATTCTGTGAATGGGAAGAATTTAGGATTTTTTTTTCTTACTCATCTCCTTTCCTCTCTATATATTCAGCAAAAGAAAAGCACTTCCTGGTCAGAGGTTTAGGAAAACAAGAAATAAACAGTATATACTTCGATGAGACTAGTCAACAAAGAAGAATGCATTAACCAAAACCTGACGTTATTACTCATGCTGAGATGGAATGAAGTCCAAGATGGGCTACCCAGGCATTGGCTGTGTTGAACTGGAGCTGCTTTTGAAGTTTAATTTTAAATCTCTAACAAGAATCATTGTACCTAGTCATATCCTTTCCTAGAAAGGAAAACTCAACAGTTCCTATAAAGAAGAAACTAATGCTCCCAGAATGACTGAGTTGCAGAGTATTAGTTTATATGAATGTGTTCTTTCCTCCAAAAGTTTCTAATGATTATAGCCCCTAGAAAACAATGTATCACGTTTTTAATATACGAAGCAACAACAATGATAGCAAAGAACTTTAAGCTAGAAAAACATTTTAGAATTTAAAATCTCACAGGCAGAGAATAAAGTGCCATATATGGGTATGCGTTTGCTTAGTCTATATTATTAGAAGCTTCCAGAGTACAGCATACATTTTCAGAGCCACTTTCTTAGCATTGAAACTGTGCGGTCTTTTTGTAGAATCCTTCGTCTTGCTCACTGTCAAACCCTATAGACAACTTTGAAAATCTTATATGTGATTTATTCGTGTTGTGATGGTCCTGGCCAAAGTAGATTGATAATTTGGATAATTTTGCTAATTACTTACCAATATTTATTTCTTTGATGAAGAAGCAACATTGCTGCTTTTACCAAATATATTTTGTCCAACTTGCAGAAAATATTAATAATATTACAGATAACAAAATGAAATTATGTGTACAGACCCCTGCATCCTAGTGGGCACAGTCATGTTTGGTAATAGATTTTCCTTGTGCCATGGCCATTGCCAAACGGACTGATTAGGAGAACTTTGGCTTGCTCAGTGTCTCTTCAGGAATCACTAAAATGTTTTGTTTTTCCTAAATACCATCTTCATCTCCTTTTAAGAATACAGTATTAGTTTAAAGGGATATTTGATTTAAATGAAACTTGAAGATTCAGTCACGTGTGACGTTAGGCAAGCAGAAACAAAAATAGGATGATTTTTATCCTCTTATATCTTTGATGGTGAAGGGAGCTACTTTTTCTAAACTGCAGCCTGATACATACTGTTTGAAAACTTGTTTGAAAGTTATTTTAGCCTCTACTGTTCTTCTGATTTTATCTGTAGAAATGAGAAAGCATACATACTGGCTACTTGTTTAAGTACTCAAATTTGTATTTCTCTTGAAATATGTATTAATAATTACAGTTTTAAATTATCATGTTAATGTTTTATGTGGAATAAGCCCAGTATGTATACACAGCATAGCAGTAAAGACATATGTTTCCAATAATAACAAGTACTTCATGAAACCAAGTTTGAAATTTAAGCATTGCTAATATGTCTAAATATTTGTATTTTGCTTTTTCTTAGACTTGATCTGTTTAAAATAATAGATTTGCCTATTATTTTGTTATTCTGTCATTTAAAATATACATTATACTCTTGAATGTTTTGTGTAAATCTGAGTTTGTCAATAAATACAAATATAAATAAGTAACCAGTGATCACATTTTTACTGGGAAAAATCATTACTCCTATTTTAAATGTACCAACAATGTCAATCTTAAATTTATACACATGATAGTTTGCCTGATCTTTATTCTTTTTTTAAAGGAAAAATTGGCAAATCTCAAATAAAGAATAAAGTATTATATTTAAGTCTTATGTACACACTAATAATACAAAGAAAACAGAACTTTCTTTAAAATTACTTCTCTAGAAGACATTTATAAATAGGAACTTGATTAATAAATCACATTATTGTTCTTAGCTTCAGTCATGGTCCCTTGACTGCATTACTTCAGAGGACCTTTTTTCTTTGCACCTCACACTAGATAATGTGTGTTGTTTTGTATTTTTATATCAGGAACCAAGTTATTTGAAAATTAATAAAAAGTTGTAGAGGAAAGGGATATTTCCATAATAGATAAAAGTGAGTATAGCTTTTTTATACCATCTTTTTAGAAACTCTTTAGAGGGTTCTATGATTCCTTTAGAAATATAAAATGATATATTGTTTGAAAATTGCTTTAACCAGCAATGTTAGGATAGTAGATTAACATAACCTTTAAGACAGGTGGACAATGGTCACTTAAAAAAATCTACATAAAGCTCTTCCTACATAGACACTCAGGTTTAAGAATTTGTGCTAAGGAAATAATTATGAGTGTGTTCACAATTAAGCATAACCATATTTATCTCAGTATAACATTTATTGAATGAAATTTTGACACACCCTAATTAATATTTGGTTTAAAATTTTTTTATTTAAAGAAAACAAAACAGTAAAAGGGTAGAAATACATAATTTCAAAAAACAACAGTAAGAAATCACTGGTTGATAATTACATATTGTCCTCTTACAAACAGTTGTTCAAGCCTAATTAATATTTGAACATAGAGTACTTCAAAAGTTATAATACATATAATCTAAAATTCCTTTACTACCCCAAACAATGAAAAGATTTAATAATATTAATAATGTAAGATACTAAATAGCCAAAACAGTAAATTACAAAATAATCTGTATAAAATAATCTTACACACTCATACACATGCACTCCTTCTATATATGCATACAGTAGGTAATAAAATAAATGTTAACAGTATCTGGTTTTAAGTATTGAGGTTATTTTCTTTTTGCTTATCTACAACTTCTTGACTTTTCAACAAATAATAAGGAAAACTGATGTTTTTTAAAAATGAATTCCATTAATATGCTCCTGTTGTCCTTTGAAATTCAATAGCTTTATATACTAATAATTAAAAACAGGTAGTTGAACATAGAAGTAGACCAAGTAGTTGTTCTAAAACAAAGCAAAAATTGTCCTGTTAAATATTATTGTGAACTAATTAATAGATAATCTGTGAATATCCTGATGAATTATTTCCTGGTGAAAAATAATTGCTCTGGCTTAGGGTTACGTTTTCTTGGAATGCCACCAGAGTCATAACCTGTTTGCATAGCTATTCCAACTTTGTATCTTAAGGAGTAGGTTTTAACATTTCTTGCACAGATAAGATAACTCTTGGAATCTTCCCAGTATGCAGCTATTTCTTTGATGACTATAGTGGTTGATTTGTTGATAGGAACACTAGACTGAATTATATATATTTCTATTAATAGTTACATATTATTAACTACTCAACATATCAAGAGAGTCTGTAGTATGGTCTCTGACCTGAAGGAACTGTAGATTGCTGAGAAATAAATAATATGAAACAAATAGAAAAAATTCAAAAACGAATATAATCCAAGTTCTAAACTGAAAAGATAAGAACTAAGGTATTTATAGAAAGAAAGGATAAATGTAGGTTGATGGTTTGGGAAAAGACTGAAGAAAAAGCACCTTGCCCTGTTTTTAGAAAGGTGAGCCAGGTTTCAGTGTAGAAGAGGAAAGAAACAGTTCATTGAGTTGGAGCAGTAAAGGAAAAGTCCAGAGGCTAAGTGTGAGTTGTGGCTGTGTTTACGGAAATTCAGGCAGTTGGGAGCTTTGGTTAGCCCAGGACAATAAGAGTGGCTGGATAGAAGATTCTAGTTTTCCCGATGAGCAAACAGCAAGACAAAGGTCGCAGGGTCATGGCAGAGCCCACGAGGGCACCCTGAAGTTTCAGCTGAGGGTTGCTTTCTCTGAAGACATGCTGTGCATTTCCTCTTATGGCTTTAATGCCTCCTTCTCTTCTTTCTTCATTGGCTCCAAACCCTTTTTCTCTGTTTAGTGTCTGAAAGTTGGACTTATTCTTAGGTGCTTTCAGTTTCTTCTGATTTTGTTCTCATCCTGTGGATAAGGGTAAAGGGTTTTAAACTTGTACCACGGTGGTTTAAATCATCCACACAGCTCATGGGAAAAGTGACCGAGTGTTGGTCCAGGGCAAGGATAATATAAGATGAACCTACAGTGTCTTGTGATATACATGAGGAAATATACCTACTTCAATAAAAAGGGTCACACAGGAGCTACCCTAAGAAATCTCTAGACAGCAAGATTTAGAACAAGTTCAGCAACAAAATAAGATATTGGAATATGAAACAAAATCAAGTAAGTCTATACTGATATAAATAAGTAATTGCAAAAAATAATGGATAAAGGATGACTCCTTACAGAAAAATTCCAGTTCATAAGTGTAAAAGGAAAGAAGGAAACAGAAAATCATCATTAGACCATCATAACATTGGTAGAAATTCTGGAAGGGAATATCAACCTGTGTATGCTTTAATTAGTGAGCAGAATTTTATGGAACAAATGGGCATGAGATAACCCCAAGGTACTTCTCCCTAAATCTTTTTTATTTACAAAGGAGAAATAAAGTAACTTTGCAGTAACTAAAAACCATAGTGGACACCACTTTAACCAAAGGATCAAGGTTAGCACCACCATTGACAAGACCTACTAACATGTGTAGACCTACTAACAGGTCCCCTGATACATTGCACTCAAAGGATAGCTCACCTCTGTGGGATCTTTCCTGTTAGCTATAACTACACTCTGATCATGAGAAAACACCAAACAAATGCAAAGTGTGGGGTATTTTATTAAATGCCTGACAAGTATTCCTCAAGAATACTGTACTGAGGTATTAGTGGTACATACCTAAGTACCATACCAGTACTTGGGAGGCTGAGGCAGAACTACAGTGAATTCAGGGCCAGCCTTGACTACATGGTAAGTTCAAGGCCAGGTTGAACTACATAGTGAGGCTCCTCCTCAAAAAAATAAAGAATGCTATGAAGGCTGGGGATGTACCTCAGTGGTAGAGCGCCAGCACTGCAAAAAATAAAATTTTAAAGAATGTCATGAAAGGCTATAATAAACACTGAGACTGTCTAACCTTAAGAGAGATTAAGGAACCCATCTAAACACCATGTAAAATGTTGGATTGGATGCAGAGACAGGAAAAAAATATTAGTGAAAAGGTGGTAAAAATCTTAGCTGTAATTTAGTTAATGATATTGTACAATGTTAATTTCTTTTGATCATATCATACTTTTGATCACTGTAGATAATATTAGAAGAAACTAAGTGGATAGAATGTGGAAATTCTGTACTATCTTTACAACTCTTATGTAAATATAAAATGATTTCAAAATAAAAGTAAAAAATACAAATAAAGCATCTATAGAGAGAAAACTGTTAGTCTTCAATGTCTCTGGAGAAATCTGAATGTTCTACCATTTTAAAACCTTTACACTCTTCCTCCCCACATTTAAAACATCATCTTCTAGGTCTTCATACACATTTATCTCCTTATCTTAAAAATTAAACAGTTTTTTTCAGATAATTCACTAGATAAAAGTGAATGCTGACATCCCTTTTTGCCCTCAATGTACAGAAATAACAGATCAAATATCGTTTTTAATAATGTGCAAAATATATAAATGAACTCAACTATAGCTGGACAGAGGAGAACCGTGGGCCTCTGGGCAGGGGCAGAACTTGTGATGTGATTGCAGGGCCAGGGAACACAGCTCAGTCCTGAGTGAGGTCAGGTGTGAAATCAGAGTCCCCACAATCCTTCCTAGCAGAGGACCAGGAGAACTACAAATGCCTGAGCAGAGAGGGATCAGGGAAGTGTGCCACACTACAGGCCCTGAATGAGAAAGGAGTCACTGGTAAATATCAGCCCTCCACTCTTCATGGTTGTGAGATCCGCGTTTACACTACCTATGCGGAGGGAGGCTAAGAAGCCAGTGTAGAAATTGTTAACGGACTGAGTAAACTCCTGAAGGCTTGGCAGGGGCAAATGCAAAACCGCCTTTTAGAAATGTTTTTATAATTTTGAGGGTCTCATGGGTAAAAACGCTTGTTTATTATAGAAAACTTATAAACCAAGGAAACAAAGCATTATGAGTAACAAACCCAGAAGATCAGCACTGTAAAAACCAGAGGTAACAAAATAACTTAAAATACACTGAATTATGCTTAATTTGTTTAAAAAGAAAAATGAAATTATTAAAATGTATTTCAAAAAAAGGTCTGTATGAGACTAGAAAAGGATTTGGGAAAAATTGGAACTTTAGAAATACTATATAGTTATTGGTACTAAAACCTCAGTGGAAATATTACACAGTAGATTAGACACAGTGGAGAACAAGAATTAATAAAAATCAAATCTGAGAAACTCATCTAGAATAAATATCAAAAAAGCACAGAGAATTTAAGAGTCTTGAAGGCCGAAAGAGAGTGCAGTATTTTTCTAGAAGCAATCCTATGAGGCTGGCATAGAGTGGAGAAGCAGTGCTTACATTTTATCTGTTCAAATTTATGGACACATGCATATCGCCAGAAGCTGAACAGTAAACACTATCTGCTGTACTTAGGGTAATGTCATCACTTGGCCAACTCCTACGCTCTGACTATTTCTTGGATTGTGAGCAGCAATCCAGTCAGCAGTAGCTTTTCTTTCACTGTCCTACTACCTTTTAGATTCAGTTTAAGTACTGTAGACTTTTTATGAAAGGATTTTAATGATATTTCTTTCTCCCTTCATTTCTCATTTCTTTCTCATTCAGATAACCACCCTGCTAAATACTAAATTATATCCTACATGGAGAATTAGGGAACTATAAGCTGAGCAGGGTGGTGCTCGCCTGTGAGCCCAGCACTTAGAAAACTGAGGCGGGAGGATTGCCTCAAGTTCAAGGCCAGCCTGAATGCCAGAGTCAGTTCAAGGCTGGCCTGGAGTACAGTAGTGAAACCCTATCTTAAAAACCAAAACAACAACAACCAAAGAATTGGGAAACTATAAAAGCCAAACAAAGCCTGGCCCACTGTCTGTTCATGTATGGCCCACAAACTATAAGAATAATGTCTGCATTGGTGGGGGGCATGGGGATCCAACTCACGACCTTACATTTGCTGAGCTAAATCTCTAGCCTTTTATTTTGAAATGGTTAAAGTCAAAAGAAGTAGAGCACTTATGGCTTATTTAAAGTATATGAAATTCAAATTTTTAGTGCCCCCCCTTGTGTCTATAAAGCTTTATTGAAACACAGTTATGCCCATTCATTTACATATTGCCATCTGTGCTAAAGCAGAGTTGATATAACAGAAAATACATACATGGCCAGCAATGAGTGATATTTACTCTCTGGTTCTTTAAAATGAGATTCGCCAATCTTTAAATCTTTGTTTTATTTTATTTCTAACACTATCATGCATATGAATCTTGCTTCTCAAATTCACTTGAAAACTACTTGAAGCTAGGAAAATTGTCACAAACTTCTTTTGTCTCCCTGGCACCTGACTCCATGTAGGACAGTTATGAATTATTTCTCTAGCAAATTTTGACATGTCAAGTACAGGATTTTAAGAAATGAATCTGAATTTATAGTGCAGAATGAATTAGAGGAATAATAATAGCTTATATGCATTAATTTAGGCTTGCAGGCAGACACTATCCTATTTTGGAGCTGGTTAACTGCAATGGTATAAGGATAAGGTGGTAGACACAGGGTTCTTGAATAAGATCTTGCCCTTAGGTAGCTCAAGCCAAGAGGGAGCAGACAAGAGATTTGTCCAAGGGCCTTGACCTCACACACATGGGCAGAGAGCCTTGGGAAGATCACAGAGTGCAGAGCTCTGAGAAATAAAGGGGAAGGAACAGAGCCTCAAGCTACCTGCAGGAATGCTGGGTTACCAGGGAAGGCACAATGACCTGGGAAGTTGGCTGGCTGGGTTATACTCTGCTTGCATTTAGGGCATTGGTAAAGCCAGGACTCTGGGAAGAGATCAAACATTATCAATCACATGGTGGTAGAAATTTGACTGAATCTTATGATTGTTATGGTCTGAGGATCAAGCTCTGAACCTAACCAGGAGTAGAAATATTTAAACATCAAGTCCTATAGAGAACTAGGCTGGAGTTTCTTTCTTCTTCAAATTAGATTTGACTCTAGACATCAGGCTGGCATTGGCCACACAGTGAGTATCCTGGCCCCCAGATGTAGCAGTGTGCCTGACTCACTGGGAAGCAGCTGCTAGGGAGAGAGCTGCTGTAGGGTGAGCCAGGGCCTCACCAAGGACCATCCATGGCAGTGATGAGAAAGCTGGCTGTGGAGACATCTGAAACAGCAAAGACTGATTTGTCACAAGCTTCTAAGAGATCAAAGGAAGACACTTGCTAAAAGAGAATGCACGAAACGATGGAGGCCATGCACTGCAGCAGACCCTGGCAGTGCTCTGCCACACCCTGCACTGGCTTCTGTGGGAAGGCTTCTCACTGTGCACACCTGCGCCATCTACACCAAGCTCTTTCTGGGGTAAGCAAGTGTAGTCACATGCACAGCTGCCAAAGGCCCCAGAAACAGCCGCTAACTAGCAATCGTCCACGACGCTGGTAAGCGCCCAGTTTCTTTCCCTTTATGTTGGAATAACTCTAAGGCATGCGCTACATCTGTATCACCCAGTCCAGCAGTCACTAGCCACGTATGGCTTCTAGGCATGTAGAATGTGACAGGTGTCACTGAAAGGTGAAACTTTAAAGCTGACTTAATTTTAAGCAATTAAATAATTTTAATGATACTTGTGTCAGTTATTAGAAAACTTTTAAAAACTATATTTGATAAAACCTTGAAAGTGTGCAAGAGAGATAACCATACTACTAGGTTTTTGTTAGGACATGAAACAGAATAGTTTGTGCTGTCATTGTTTGATTGTCTGTTCATTTTTAATTCTTTGATTTTGTAACGACCAACTACTTCTAAGATAATATGTAATATATCAACTAGTGATGATTTCTTAATGTTATTTTTTGAAATTCTGTATCATTTTTACCTTTTTTTCTGTTTTGCTTTTCTTTAATAAAAAACTAAACGTTTTCATAAAATTGAGAGTCTAAAAAGTTGATTCACATGGCCAAAGATTTTTTAATTAAAAAAAGATGAAAATTGAGTGTCCAAATTGAGTTGTAAGTGTAAAACACATACCTGATATCAAAGACTGAATAAAAATAATTTATATAGCTCATAAGTTTTGCATTCATTAGATGAACTGTGATTTATTGGATTTAATGAATTAAGTGAAAGATAGCATTAAAATTAATTTCACTTGTTTTGCTGCTTTTAAAAATGTGGCTGCTAGAAAATTTAGAAGTACTGGCTTGACTTACCTGATTTCTGTTGGGATCTCTTTTTTTACACCGTTTCCCTGGGCTCCTCTGTATTCCCTGTGCCCACAGCGGTAACTGGCCTGATAATACACACTTGATTGGCTTACTTTTCTGTCTCATCTTCTCTATTAGGTTTGTAGCTACCTCCTGGACCAGCCAGGACCCTTTCCCTTTGTGCTGCCCAGGCTTCCACTTCATTCACGTGGGAGTCAAGCCAAGCTCTCTGGGGCACTCCAATTGCGAGGATCCCAGGTCCGCCCACATAAGATGTCCTATAGAAAATCTTTTCCTTTCCCTGGGGGAGAGGTCACAGAGGCACCTTCCCCTAGGGAGTTATTCTTCCCACAGATTCTTCTTTGGTCTGCCAAATCTGACGTTCATATTCCTAACTGAGGTGGGTAAGGGATTCCAGCAGGTTTGTAACAGTTTCTGCACATCACCTTGGTAAATTTCATAAGGTCCAGCCCCACCTGTGCCCAGGTCATTATTCTAGTGGCGTGAGGCTCCGGAAACCACCAACTTAACATTTTGATAGAGGAAAATAGTGAAGAAAGCAAAAGTTTAGTCTTAAGGTTTTATAAAATTATATTTAAATAAGATAAATAGATCATTTAGATCCTGGCTGAAACTCCAGAGCAATAATATTGTTTTACTATGGTATCTTCCCCCCCCCCTTGCCATTTTTGGCTTTAAGTTGTGTATTTTAATGAAATAAATACATATTGAATGCCTTGAAAGCTATGATTTCCTTTGATAACTACTAAGACACCAGAGATTTCAACTGTTTTTGATCCTCTTTGATCTCTTTCAGCTACTCTTGTAGCATATTTGAAATTTTTACAAGAGAATGAAAAATAAAAGTTAAGGCTGTCATTATAATTAATTTGAAAGTATGGCTGTGTCTACACCACAAACTCATTTGCAAACATCACCTTCATTTTTTCTCATAGAGTATTTTATTGGTTTGTATATAGCACAACTATAGTAATGGTGAGAAAATATATTTTCAAAATAAAGACATTTTTAAAAGTTCAAAATAATTTAAAAAGGTTTGAGAACTTTTCATGGTTCTAACATTTAGCATTGCAGTGTTTCAAACATTACTGTTTGGGGACTTACTCTTTTTTTATACTTGGAGTCGAAATCACATCCTTATGCTTTCCAGAAGCTGGTGCTCTGAGCTAAGTCTCTGGCTAAGTCTCCGGCTTTTATAGGGATAATCGAATGTTTAATAACCAAACTCCAACCATACCAAACTCCAAATTTCTTGTTTCAAAGTAAAAACCTAAAATCCCTAATGTGACGATATTGTTGTTTAGTAAAAAACAAAACAAAACAAACAAACAAAACACAGGCTTTATTTAGACAGATAACTCATCAAGAATTTCCACTAATAATCCTGTCCACTAAATTGAGTGGGAACACGAACAAGTGTGATACCACATCCATGTACTCTTAAGTTAGCTGTTTTTTGCTCTGAGTCAGCAGTAGCTTTCAGTCAGTGTTAGCTGTGTTTTAAAATGAACAAAGAAGAAAAGAAATGAGAAAGATGCAATGTTAATAGGTTTCCTTCCGCGCTCTCTCAGGGAGAGGTCTTTTTAAATAAGGGTCTTGAACTTGACCTCCAATGGCACAAAGGTCCAATGCACAGTTTTTAAAGTTATATTTAAATTTTAATAATTTTACTCTTTGGAGGCTGTGAGAACTAGATGCTCAAATCTAATCCTTTTATTGTAACCAATGAGAAAAGAATGAAAACGTAGGGAGGAAGTCTGTAACTGGTACGCAAATATTTTCCTGATTTGGACATTGCACAAAAGCGAACCAATGGCTTTCAAATCATTATAGTTACAGCATTTGAATGTACAAAATGTAATTTAGCTAACTTTGAAGCTGACTTCAAGGTGAAGTGCAGATTTAGGAACCAGCTACTAAAACCTAGATTTTTAAGACTTATAGCAATCATATTCTCTGCACTGGCAAAACAGGCAGAAAGAAGCACTGTTGTATGCTGTTGGTGAGAGTATAAATTTTTAAAATCTTTCTGGAAGGCAGTTTGGTTACAACTATTGAATGCCACAGACTATTGCATAAAACCTTTAAACCAGAATTTTTACTTTGCGAGATGCATGCTAAGAAAACAGTTATAGATGTCTACAAACTTGTAACTACAAGATTTTTATGCAAGTGTTTTTGGCAGTGCCAAGAACCAGATAAAACATAAATACTTAATGACCAGGCTTTATTCAGTCATTACAAATGATACTAGAAAAATATTAGTTCCATGGCAAAGGTGGAGAAAGCTGATTTAAAAAGCTGATTTGTACAATGTGATCCATTTTGTTAAAAAATTTGTATCAAAAATGTTAGATGAAAACAAACAGAAGTTTTAGCAGTAGTATCTCTACATAATGGAATTATTCATAACTTTTTTCCAACATGGCAGTGGCTTTGTTTTATTAGATGTTTTAAATTATAATGTGTAGTAGGTATAGTAGGTGTAGAACTCTCAAATCATAGGAAAGTAAAGTAATAATTGTAAGTTTTTCTCCCTGAAGTTGCATTGTTTGATAAAATACACAAGTGCACACACACACACACACACACACACACACATTTCTATATCTTGTTTTCCTTTATTAACTCAACAATATATATGGCAGAGTTTTTCAGTATAGTGCATGTTGATGAGCTTTGTTCTTTAAATTGCTACATAGTATTCCATAGTAGAAATACATTGTACTTAATAGCTAAATCCTGGAAGCAGCCTGTGTACCCATCAACAGATGACTGGATAAAGAAAATGGGGCATGTATACATGATGGAATACCACACTGCTATAAAGATGGGCAAACCTGAGGCATTTGTAGGAAAATTGATGCACCTGGGCAATATAATAGTGAGTGAAATAAATCATATGGACAAGCTTAGCTACTATATAGTATCTACTATTTAAGTAAAGCAATGTACAAACAGCACAATAAAAGATATATAGAAGGATTTATAAGGATCCCTTACAAATAAGGAAGGATTCAAGAGAACATATATGAAAGGAGAGGGGCTGGGAAAGGGGAAATAAGTAGACTAAAGACATGCCATGCACAGTAAATTCCCAGTTTACAAACTTTTCTGTTGTGAACTTTCACAGATGCAAGTGGACCTTGCATTACGAACGTCATAGATATGAACAAATCACAGGGGCAGCTCAGGTGCTCAGGATGTTCAAGCAAGAGGGAGGGCAGTGGTGACATGGAGGGTACTGCTAGACACTGCAATGCAATTACCATGAGAAAAGAGAGAGAAAGTAGCAGAGATTGAGCCAACGTGAGAAGATGGTTGATATTATTTGTTATTTTTTTCTTTTTTCTTTTTTGGACTGGGGATCAAGCTCATGACCCTGGGCTTGCTAGATAGGCACTGGTGCCACTGAGCTAAATCCTTGGACTGATATCACTTGTTCTTTTTTTTTTTTTTTTGAGATGGGGTCTTGCTGTGCAGTTCAGGCTGGCCGTGAGCTCACTTTGTAGCCCAGGCTAGTCTTGAACTCACAAGGATTCTCCCACCTCAGCCTCCCGAGTGCTGGGATTCCAGGTGTGAGCCACCACGCCTGGTTATCACTTGTTCTTATAACCTGAGCTGTTCAACCATTGGCACAATTCTAAAGAACAAAGGACAAGATTGTGGAACACATAACGTTTGTTATGCTTCACATATTTATATATTTGTGTCAAATGTGTTTACGACTCACTCTGTCAGACTTACAAATGAATCCAACTTGCACACATCCTCCCAGAACAGAGCTTGTTCCTGAGTCGGGGACTTACTGTAGAGGAATCTGTTAGCCTCAAAGAATGAAAATTGTATATGCCATATCTATATGTCATAAACATGAGATAAGGTGAATAATAATATCAGTGAGTGAAATTGGGGAAAGAGGATTTAGAGGAGGAAGGAGGAGAATCGAAGGGAAGAAAGTTAAAAACAAAACCAAGCTGTAGTGTGTACATACACCCACTCGAGAAGATGATTGTAAACTGCATGTACCATAAACATGTACTAATTTTAAAAATACATTATACTGCTCTTTGCCAATCACTCCCATCTTGACTATTCTGTTCCAATACCAAGTTTTATAAATTACTAATCTACTTTTTCTCTACTTTTTACTTCTGTCTATTTCCGGTTTGGATAATCAGACAGGTATATTTCCACTAACCTCTGTCACTGTCTCTCTCTCTGTGTCTCAGGATGGAAAAGTAGGTCTTGGGAATATTTAATAAAAGTTTACTAGTGAAAGTAATAAATATTCTTGCTCCACTCAAAATTCTGTGGATGACAAACCAGGGAAGCTATCCTGGCCAGACAGATATAGAGTAGGTGTTAGAATCTGGATGAATAAGTAATATAGAAGCAATAGATCAGTAAAAGAGATAGATTAGATTGTCAAGGAAATGGGTGTAAAACAATGTGATGGAAAATCGCTTTTAATTATTTTCTTTCAAAAGTTTCCTAATGTCAGATTTAAAGCAAGAGTTTGAGTTTTCAGATAATTCTCCCCTTCCTCCCCCTCCTCCTCTTTTTCTTTCTCCTCCTCCTCCTCCTGGTTTTTCTGCTTCTTCTTCTCACCCTTCTCCTTCTTCTTTGTTGCTGGTACTGAGAATCAAACCTAAAGCCTTTTATGCTGAACTACATTCCACTCTTTTTTTTTTTTAATTTTGAGACAAGGTCACTGGAACACTAAGTCTCTCAGTTACCCGGGCTTGAACTAATTTGTGATCCTCCTTCCTCTGCCTGCCAGAGTTGCAGGGATTACAGGTGTGCTTCTTGATGCCTGGCTCAGGGGTTCAGGGGATGAAGGGAGGGGAGGATGTTTGAGAAAAAAGAAAAATCAAGCTATATCATGTACAGGTACAAATTCCTTATGATGAATGTGATCATGATGTATATCTAAAGTATGCCAATAAATAAATTAAAAAAATTTTTTGAGACAGGGTCTCACTGAGTACTTCAGGGCGACCTTGAGTTCACCCTGTAGCCCAGCCTGGCCTTGAACTCTCAGTGATCCTTCTGCCTCAGTCTCCCGAGTGCAAGAATTACAGGTGTACAGCACTATGGCTGGCCAAAAAAAAAAAAAAAAAAGTTGACTCTAAAATGAACCCAGGTCTTCAGCTTTTTCATACTTCTGGGATTTGTTAAGATATTTTGCTAAACATGTATTTCCCCATAGGTACATGTGTCTAAGTCTATAAGCAAGGCAAACAAAATACAGTATAATGTACAGAAATTTCATGTATATTTGTATTTACAAAACTATATTTCAGACCAACCTTCTGAATGTTACAGTTTAAGAATTGCTGTGTACCATAAATCGATGTTAAATAATACTTAACGTTCAGTGTTTCTTTGTCAGTAAAGTGGATTTCATAAAAACATTTTAAACTTTATATAGCAATATATAAATTCAGTGAAATTAATATTGATTATTGACTGCATAGCAATCAGTGTTCTTGATGCTTGAGTTACAACCATTGAGCAATCAGGTAAAATGCGCCTCTCTGGAGGGATTTATGTTCCTTGAGGTGTGGGGTCAGATTAAGCAATAAACATATTATACAGTGTGTGACTCTGTACAGAAACCAAGTTAGAAAGAAATGTTATGAAAAACAGAATAGTTTAAAAAAAAGTCATGAAGAATCAGAACAAAAAAACAGGTCAGAGGGGATAATTAGTGTGGGTGAGATATTTCAATTTTAAATTTTAAACAGGTCTTCACATTAGGTCTCATTGAGCAAGAAACATTTAAGCAAAGGCACGAAGGAGGTAAAATTGTGGAATATGATTATGAAATATTGTGTTAAGTATCCTACAAAAGGAAATTTGTTTTCATAGGGAAATTTGGATTTAACTTTCACTTAAACTGGCAAATTCTTTTGATTACTCAACATCTCTAATTCATATTACCCCAGCACGTTTCCTCAAATATACTAAAGTTCTTTTCACAGCATTATCTAACTGCATCTTTTGAAATAATTTATATTAATTCATGTGTATTAGTTCATGCTTATTCTCAGAATCCAAGATGGAGGTAATCTTTTTTTTAAAGACATATCTATCAAAAAACAGGTATTACACTTCAATTATTCCAGCATTCTGGAAGGCAGAAGCAGGAAGATTGCAAGTTTGGGCGCAGTCTGGATAATTAGTCATTTAGCAAGCCCTTGTGTCAGAAACGTGGAGAAGGGGAATCTAGAGCTATAGTTCAGTGTAAAGCTCTTCGGTTCAATCATTACAAAAAAAAAAAAAAAAAAAAAAGAAAGAAAGAAAGAAAAAAAAAGGAAAAGAAAGGAAAGAAGGATCTGAGACTTATGCCTTATATTTCACATTGGGAAACTTGAATGAAAACAATTAAAAGCAAATCTATTCACCTCTCTCCTTAAAATTATAAAGCTTTTTGATTTCTAAGAATTATATAAAGTGATACAGGGATTTCTGAGTGAATGTCAAGCTTAAAGTATTTGAAAAATAATTTAGCTCAATAAACAGTTTAGATGTGAAATATGTACGTGTTTTTCCCTTTCATGTGTGTTTGCTTTTCCATCCGGGCAGTATTTGTTTGCTGAGGATGTAAATGTCTCTGCAGTGATAGTTTTATAGTCAGGTGACAGGTTCGATTTGATTGCACTGAAAAAGGTGCAATGATTTGCACTCGTTTTTTCTAAAGATATTAATTTTGGAGGTTATTGGAATAGACCTATACATTATATATGTTTGTCACTTTTATCTATTTAAAGACATCTGTTTTTATTACTTTTTGATTGTTGTCTCACTGTGCTAAATATTAAAATACCTCTGCTTTATTTAGTCATTATTTAAGGAGTTATGAGTTTCATGTGCCAACTTTCTAATTTAATTGATTAAAAGGAAAACTCATTTTCTTAATCACAGTTTGTTTGATATTGCATAGCTCAACTTGCAGAGGGATTTTTGAAAAGAATACAATGCAAATCAGCAATCCCTACTTTTATAAAAAAGTTTTGAACAATCCAAAACAAATGTAAAATTATAGTCAAATAAACAATATTAATTCAGTGATGGAACTATACTTTAAATAAATGAATCAATGTCTTTTCTTTGAAAATCAAGCACTTATTTGTGTCCTTATTCTGGTGAGAATTTGTACACTTATTTCAGAGAACAGGACTGTTGTGTCTATTAATAAAACAGAAAAGAAATGGGTCATTGTTCAGTTCTGTGCCCAGTGGTATACAGAACAAACAAAAAAGTCAGGAAACTTCATTGCCTCTCCATGTGTGTGTGCACGCTTGCATGCATGAGTGGTATATGGGGAAAGCACACATGAGCCACACAAGCCTTCTGACACTTCTAGCATATCATGCTAATCTCTCAGTTATATGGTGATGTACATGTTTACTGCCTGTGGTTGTGTGATACAGTTATAGATAGGTAGTTTGCTTTTCTTGGCATAGTTACACGTCTTACAACTAAGGACCTGATTTTTTTTTAATCCATGCAGTGCTCAAGTACTAAAGTTAAGCTTTATTAAGCTTTATTAGAAGGCACGGAATTTTCAATTCTTAAACTACATTCACTACATGGATATTTTTAACTCTTACTATCTGCTCATCATAGTAATATTCAGAGACAAACAAGATGAAGCTTTGACCTCATGGAACCACCCTTGGTTATTTGCAGAGACAGAGCGGGCACAGAGTCCTCACAGCACGGCATCGATCAGGGAGTCTAGTCTAGCAGAGGGGAGGACAGAGGAAGGGATGAGGTATGTCAGGAAAGGCTCTCCGAGGTGCCCAGGAGGGGGTGGATTTGGAGCCCAAGCCTCAGGGAAAGTGATTGTATGTGGGTGGGGCAAGTGCAGGTGGTGGGTCCTTTTACACTTGGGAACAAAGTCTCCAAAGCAGAGGTGCCAGAGAGAACATTTGAAGCACTCGTCGTCGTTAAATGCAGTGACATTTCCGATATGCCATTTTCACTCACAGAAAAATAAGTAAAATCAAGATGCCAAGTTTGGGGAGATTGATATCCTACTTCACATCGGAATTATTGAGAAATCCTTAAACACAAAATGTTTTTGAAAGTTGGATGTTTGAACATTACTTGCTTTGCCAGAAGAAAACGTCATAGTGAACAAAATTTTCTGAATATACTGTATTAGAAAGAAAATGTAGATTTTCCTTGCACCAATAAATGCGATTTTATGCATTTATTTGGACTTGGCCATAGGAGGATGAGAGTAAATTTTGCTTTTGTCTGGAGTTGTTTCCTGGGCCTGCTAGCACATCTTCATATCTGAGGCAAAGTTCCCAACCACATCAAGGTAATTGTATGTTCTCACATGCGAATTCACTCTCGCTCTCACTGACAATGACCGTGTGTATCCATTTCTCAGCGGCATAAATTCAAGTGGTTCGGTTCGGTTGGAGTTTCCTTTTTCAACAAAGTGGCGTGTGAAATTTTATACTTTTCAAATAACATTTTCACAAGTTCTTACAGCGCATTCAGAACTGTGAGGAACTCAGTCAACTGGGTCCAGATAACTCTTTCCTGTGATGTCATCTTGGGCTAAGTAGGTCAGGAAGACCACCTTCCACATTTTGAGAAAATACAGATTTCCTGGTTCCAGATTTATTAGTTTAGGGTCTATGTGGATCTGAAGAGTATATTTTCAGCAGGTCTCCAGGAGATTTCTGGTGCTTAGAATTGGAGAAGTATTAGATCTTTAATCTATTTTTATCAGGGCTAAACATTTAGGGACAAAAAATAAGTGAAATTCAGTGGCATATGTTTGTTTGACTTGATTCACTGAGCTTTAAAAATATCTGTATTTTATCAGATATATTTAAAAGATCAGAACTGTAGTCTTATAGCATCATTTTCATAATTTGAAAATTCCTTTAATGACTATGGAATGCACATGGACATTATATCTTGATTTTACACACATAATACTTTCAGAAGTTCAAATCTCAATTTTATCAGACATGGAGCTCAAATCATTTATTTCTCTCTGGCACATTTCAATTTGTCTCACAGAAAATTTTTTCTTTACTGATTTATGCCCCTCAATGTTACATTTACCTACGGATTTTGCTTTTGGTATTTTGGTATTTATGGCAGGTAGTAAAAGCTATTTAAATTATTTCTGAGATACATTTCTCTTCAAATGCCATAAACATTTCCTTGTCTCACCAAAATGTCCAATGTTACTTTTGTCCTATCTTTGATTTTAAAAAAATGCTCCTGATTACTGTTCCTGTCCATTGTTTGCCCATTAGATCTTTGTCTTTTAGACAATACCTTAATTTCCTTGCTATTGACAAAATAACAAACAAACAAACAAAAACACTTCCTGAGTCCTAAACAAGGGTAAGGAATGCCTTTAATGTTTTTTTAAGCAGCTATTTCACACAACTACAGGCATAGTGAGTGCATCGTGTGAATGGGATAGTTGGAGGATGTTTTCCAGTATCAACAATGCTAAGGAATCAAACTAGCATTGGATCCCCAAAATATTTTGTGATGATGTATAATGCTAAAACAAAATTTAATCCTTAGCACCTGTCCTCTGAACTCTTGGGTTGTGGTATCTGTCAGGGTTGAACTGTGAACCACACAGAACCACTGTGAGTATGTAGTATATAGAATGCAAAATACACAAATATGGGAGAGTTAAAGTCCAAAAGAGTCGAAAGATCAGGTAAAAACCACTAACCAGTCCAGATGACACGCTGATATGAAGAGAAGCAGTAGCTATAGGAAAATCCGAGAGGTTAGCCATGTCAAAGTGCCGAGGTTGTGCCTGGAAGGGGGACTGGGAGGGAAATCCCGGATAGTACCACTTCTTAATTTGTTAGCAGGTCTGGGGGAGCTGCTGGTCAGCAGCACAGTGGGGTTGGGGGAGAACACCAGGTCGAAGGCCGATGCTGGGGAGCGTGAGGACAAGCTAGAAGCCATCAGACCCCTGCATTAGGCCTTGCTACGTCTAACTGTGAACACCTTCACAATAAAACGGCTATGTCTGGGCATGACAGTGCACATTTGTAATCTCAACCCACTGGAAACTGATGCAGGAGGATTACTGTGAGTTTGAGGCCAGTCTGGGCTACCAAGTGAGTTCAAGGCCATCTAGAGACCTTGCCAAAAAACAAAAGCAAAAACACAGAGACAAATATAATAGCTATGGCTTCAACTCCACATTTGAAAAAGCTTATGCAAATTTCTTTTTTTAAGCAACTGTACTCTGGAAGACAAATTAAGAGAAATTCTGGGGAAATTCTTGCACTATAGCCAGTATAAAGCCTTTATAATGATTGCCTGATGCATATATTTTTATTTTTTCTAGGACCTTGTGTTTTATTTTTATACTAATAGCCAAGATTCTATTTTAATGTACCTAAGAACAAGTAAAAAGTCATAGCCTTCCCCCTCTGTTCCTTATGTACTTCTTACACTGTTGATATACTCTATCTTCCTATCTATCTGTCATCTATTTTTGAGACAGGGTCTGACTGTGCACTTCAGACTGGTCTTGAGCTCACTTTGCAGCCTCGGCTGGTCTCAAATTTGCAGTGATCCTCCTGCCTCTGCCATCAAAATGCTGGGATTATAGGTGTGTGCCACCACACCCAGTTTGTTGATATGCTCTAAATACATGTTTTTCTAACTGAATTGAGTGAGGTTCTAAAAAGCTAGTAATTTGTTCATAAATATGCTCTTGAGAAGTTGAATGAAATCTCTGGCTCACCTCTCTGTATCTGATCCTCAACATTTCATATCGGAATCCCTTAATAGCAACACACGTTGAGGCCAACCCAGGGAACCATCTGTTTGTTAGTCACTGCTGTGTAACAAATCACCCCAAAATTTAGAGGCTTAAAACAACAATTCCTTATTTCTCGTGACTCTGTTAGTTGAGTGGGTATTTCCTTTGCTATTTTCCCCTGGGTTCACTCTTGGGCCTGATTTAGCTGCAGTTTCAGAGGCCTACATAGTCCAAGTGGCCACACACCTGGCAGTTGGTGCTCATTCTAGGTTGGGATCCTTTGGTTTGTTTTTAGATGCCGTCTCATCTTCTTGGAAGCCAACATGACTTCCCTGAAGGCTATGGTGATGCTTAGGAAAGCACCACAAGACAACACATTTGTAGCCTCAAAGCCTTCTGAGGCTTAGCTTCACAAGTAACACAATATCATTTCTGTACACGCTTTTTGCCAGCATTCTTTCCAAGGCAGAGGAGAGGGATAGTTTACCTCTTTGGAGTTGATTGCCAAATGCTGTGGTCATGTCTTTTAAGGTACAATACCACTGTAAAAATTTGTCTCTCAGGTCACTTGCTTTAATAAGGAACTCCAACCTTTCCTCCTCTGCCTTCCTGAAAGCACACTCACACTACACAGTTATGCATTGGATTAGTGATTTTCAAAATTGAAGGGATTTTCTCCCTATCACCCCAGAAGAGATTTGTCAGCACCTGGAGGAGACATGTATGAATCTCACAAATGGCACTGGCGGTTGCTACTAGTATCTGGAGGATAGAGACTGACGATGGTGCTAAACACCCCATGATTCACAGGGACAGTCTCTAGAATAATAAATTATCTGATCCAAAGTGTGCTGAGGTACAGCAACCCTGCTGCACATGGAATATAATTCTAGCAAGTCACCTGAGAGTTTTGGTCAAGAATAATACCTAGAGGTATTCTTTTTACATGGTTTGAAATGATTTAAAATTTTGAAAGGAACATAAATTTTCTTTTGGATGGAAAGGGACTTTTGGTATAGAAGCTACTTTTCTATCATTCATTATTTATGAGCAAACCATTTTAGGTAGAATATGAACCACTCAGTCCCATCTTTTAAGATTCAAACTGAAAACTTTGCTTATTTGTTTTAATTTTTACATCTCACTTTGGTTTATATCCCAAATGTAAGGAATGTACACAATTGTTTGTCTGCAATTATACACACACAGACACACACACATACACACACACACACACACACACAGAACCATGGTTTACCTACTTTTTGTCAGAAATCTTTTAAGGAGTTTTCCATCTTGTTTAACAGTTGAGAAAGTATGTATTCATCATTCAAAGCCAATGTTTCATTAAAGAAGGGATAATAATTTATGTAAAATCCTGTGGTTTTTCTCAACTGTATCCTTCAATACGGACTGATAGAGGTGATAAAACTTACCATGGATGTTCCACACACTGTCCCTTTGGAAAGGCTGAAATTTTAAAAGTTTCCTCTTTATAACAAATTAGAGTCAATTTAAAATAAAATAAGACAAACTAGTGATGACACAAGTCTGAATTATATGCAACAATAAATTAGATTTCCTTGGGGCACAGAAAAATAGAAGTGCTAAAAGGGCATTTCCTCCATTGTTCTCTAATAAAAATTGTAAAAATAGAAATCGGTGGGAGCCAGCTTTGTTCCATAGCTACAGTCTGGGTTCCTATTGCAGGCCTCAAGTTCTTCTGGGCTTGGATGGTCACCAAGCTTGTTTTTTCACCTTTCTTACCCCAACATTCCCCATCTGCTCCCTCCTGAAGGTGTGTGATCACAGGTATCTTACCTAATTCCTTCTCAACTGAGAGAGGCTGTTTGCTGTGTTCATGCTCCAAAGCAGTGTTTATTAATGATGGTAGTGAGGATACCTAATTTGAATTCCTGAATAGAAGTGTATCACCTAAGCTCAGGCTTGAAGCTTCTTGCATAATTTTGAGAGAGAGAGAGAGGGAGAGAGAGAGAGAGAGAGAGAGAGAGAGAGAGAGAGAGAGAGAGAGAGAGAGAGAGAGAGATTTTGAATGCTTGAAAAGTCAAGAATCCATTGAGATCAACAAAATCATTCTCCTAATCTATGGATGAGTCCACAAATCCACAGATGTAATTAAGATCACTGTGGTTGCATCAACAACAGATTAATTCCTTTTTTTCAGCTAAAGGTTGATGTCATGAAAGCAATATTTTACTGGAGAGAAATTACTGAAAACTGTTCGCTTAACAAAGCAATTATTGATAACTTATAATTACTTACTGCTGCCCAAATCATGAACTTGTTAGCAATAGCAATGTCATGTTTCAATAGTGGTGTTAACTGTATTTCAGAGAAGACTGACAAATAATATTATTTCATAGAAACATATCAGAAACAATAAACCTAAAACTATGAGATGTTATATCTGTATAGATTGTATCAGTGTTTCCTAAGTACTGAACACTTGGTTGCATTTTCTGCTTCTGGAGTCTTGACCTTCGACTTGCAATCACTATCTCACCTCAGAATAGTAGCCCTGGATAACGGAAACAGATAACTTTAACTTGTGTGTCACAGAACCAAGCTTTTTAAAAAATTTTTTATTTATAAAACTCAGCTTATATGTGTCTTCCAAGAAGCAGATCAATGAACTCAGTTTGAAGGGTTGTTGCATGCAAACGTTCTCTTTGTAACTGCAGCAGGAAAATGTAGGTACCCCAGGCAGGCCTGCATCAGTCTTGAAGGAGTTGTTTTGTTTGCTACTTTTTGTCAAGCTCTTCCAACTCCCACTCAAAAATAGATAGGAGCAGCTTCTGGTAACATGGCCCCTTATTGTGAGTTCTTGAAATTATAAAAAAATGGTTTTGAAGTGTTACTGTGCCCAATTGCTAAGGTATAACTACACTCACTTAAATGACTCCCAAGGAAGGCTGTACCATGTACATCACTTTAAATATTGCCTCTCTTGGATGTTAGCAGTAAGATATGCATAAGATTCAAACTCCTTTTCAGTGGCCATGGTGTCAACACCATGTAACATTTATAAAGACTGTTACACCTTTTCAAAGTACACTTAAATGCATTACAGAAGTCAAAAACTTATATTTCAGGGACAAGATGATGTATTTGTATCTATGTACAGGCTCAGTTTCAATCATCTTTGGAATACAGGTAATAGAATGTAAGTTGTAACATTATGATAAAGGCCAGCTGCATGTACACAGCTTGTTCTTGTGTCAGTGCCCTAGTTAGCATAGCTATTATTGCTGCTACCATAATACGAGGGTCTTTTTCACCAGTACCATATATTCAGATCCTAAAAGAGTTATCACGGACTTATTACAAAAGTATGAAATTCATAAAAATCTACATGAGAATTGAAGTATCTGAAGATTCTAAACAAAAAAATAAGAAAGGCATTTAGGTTCTCCATGCCCAAATAAATTATATTCTTACTGAAAACTCTTCCAAGATCATGGGCTCCAGCTAACATCTTGCAAATAGTATCTTCAAATACTGTAAACCCTGTCCAAATACATCATGTAGGTTATCAATTTTAAATCAGAGTCTCAAATTCGGATACTGCTGACAGAGCACCAGATACAGCTGAAACAGATTGGACCGATTTCCAATTCTTGCACTCCATGGTATCAGGAACACCTTTGCAATCTTTCTCTGAGGTGCTAATTTACTAAACAAGCAGCACACATTACCCCAGGCACCAGATCCTTCAATATGCTCCCAAGTTGCCCTTATTCTTCCTTGAGGTTGTTTGGGTCCACACAAAGCCCAACAACTGTTTCAGAGCCTGCTGCCTGGGGTGCTGAAGAATTATGCACAAATAAAACCCGGGGTGGCAGAGAGATGCAAGATGCTAAGCTAAGCATCTTAAAGACTTGGTGGCAAAGGACTTAAAAGCTTTAAACCACCCAGAAAAATTCAAGTTGGAGATGGATAGGTAGTCACAAAGAGCATCTGAATTGTGATGTAAGATAAAATACTAAAGTAATATGCTCAGGCCTGACATTCTAGTGCAGCAAACCCATTCACCGATTCTGAAATGGAACAGTGTATAGATAGACTGCACATTGTAGACATCCTAAAAGCCAAAATTAGAACATAGGAATATATAAATGTGGGGGAGTCCTTTAAATGATAGGCTTTTCTTGTGAATTAAAAAATATGACAGATCTGAAATATGCCATAAGTCTATCTTTTACAAGAATGCATTACATTTGTTGAAGGATTGTAACCACTGTTTCCTGAGATGGCCATCAAGAGTCGCAAGCATGTCCCCTCAGTCCTTTTAACAATACACTAGAAACGACAAAGAATGGTATCGCTAGAATATATTCGCTTCGGCCTTGATGTCATTCTAGAGCATCGGGCCTTTTAATTTTTGCTTAGTCCCCAGGCTGGTCACAAGTTTTTTTTGTTGTTTGTGTTTTCTTTTTCTTTTTTTCTAGCTATTTGTTGAGTTAGAGTTTAGACTTCAAGAGTGATTTGAAGGTTGTTTGTCCACCCAGTGTGTTTAAAGGAACTCTGTCATTTTCCTGTATCTGTCTTCTCCCTTCCTTGTGTCTAGTATGAAGGCTTTAGGCCTGCTGGTAAAAAGCACATGCACGAACATGTGTGGGTACATGTTAAAGATAGTTGTCTTCCAAGGGTTTCTGAGGTGGCATTTCAAGGCTGGTCAAAATTTTTAAGTTCTACTGGTTGTCTAGGAATATTTTGCTTGAGATGAGATAAATATGTTAATACTGCATTTTAACACCAAAAAGTTCTAATTGTGTTTATAATACACAATTAGATCCAAACCTTAAAGTAAAATAGGAAATTCTCAAAGAGTTAATTGTATGAGGACAGCAATTTTTTAATAGTTTTTTATTGTTTTATAAGTCTTTCCTATATTACGACTCTGATCTTATGCAAAGTCTATTTACACATTCACTGTGAAATCTAAAAGGTCATTTCAAACCTTCTGGAGCATGTTCACTTCTTTAGGTTGGTATCAATTTTTTTTTATATCTTCCAACCTTAGCAAGGTGTCGAGGAATTAATTACACTTTCTAGTTCTCATCAATAGCCAGAAAGTTTGTCCAACTGTGTCCTTATAAAAGAGTAGGAGATCACAGCCAGCACTTAGTTTCTGCCTCTTCAACAGCATTGCTGAAATATATTCAGAGATATTTTTTTCCTGAAAATAAGTGGGTCTTATGGTCATCATCTGAAATAAAGTATGCATTATTTTAAAATAATTATGAAGATTACCCAAGCAATTGTTTGATTCAATGACTTCTTTTGCTATCTGCCAAGCTATCTCCTTCCCTTTGTTTAAAGTTTTCAGGAGATATTTCCAGAAAATGAGTAACACTTGTAACAAAGGTGTCAAACAAAATTCCCAAAACTTGAACATTACCTACCAAGAATGTTGATGAAATAAGCAACTGTATATTAGCTCCACTCTGAGACAAGTGATTTATAAGTGATTTCCACCTGGGAGTCTGGTGAGAGAAGGCAGAAGCTGAAGGCTTGGGAGGTGGTGGAAAGAAGGGGCAGAAACAGGAGCATCATGCTCAGGAGAACACAGGGCAACCCCAGCACTGCAGTGTGGGACCTGGGAATGAAGAGGAGTACTGTAGTTGGGGCCAAAGTCCAAGGAACGGGGTGAAGTACAGTGAGCCTCTAGTCAAGGACATTACCAGTGAGCTGAATTCATTTATAAAGCTACTGGGTGGCATGCATACTGATGAAACCTACCTACTGTAGTTTAGATTGACAAATTTTATCTTTTACATAAAGAAAATGCCTTTAGTTTGTCCCCCAAAGTGTCTTTTCAGTTTCAGAATGCATTGTAGTTTGGGAGCAGATTAATTTTAGGGCACTCCTTATTTCTTATTTTAGGGTTGCATTTATGAATGAATGTGTATGTGAATTGTGCCTATTTATAAGCTGACTGGCACCAACTATTTTGTTTTACAAAATAGCTGTATGTGTTTTTATGACAACAAATTCAGCCTTCAGGATTTTCCTGACAAAACAGTAACTTTCACTTGTTTTCTGACTCCCATTCATTAGTCCCATAAACATATAGACCTTTTATAGTTATGTTTAAGATAGTCCTCTGGAATATCACTTTTTAGGATCCTCTAAAAACTTTAATTACTGTCATTCTTTTTAAAACTTGTTTTCCTTATTATTCCTATGTGAACCCCACCTAAAACATACTGCTATATCTTGTTTATGCTTTAGTCATGAAATGTGATTTGTTTGGTAATGTGATTTGTTTCCTGAGAATCTCAGAAAGAAGAAGTCATGAAAATTGCTTCCATTGGTCAGAATTTTCACATTTTAAAATAATGACATCTTTGTAGCCTATCAAGAAAGGAAAAAAATCTTTCTTTTACACAAGAATGAGTTACACAAATTAATTTGAAGTATGGAACAGAAATAAAATCACTGAAATATAATCAGGGATTTTTTTTTCCTGAAAATAACTGTGTCTGGTGGACAATAGTTCACGAATGAGCAAGTTTCACACAAATCATTACCAAGTAAAATAACAAATTTTACTTTGGAGAGCATATGTCATATAGAGGTTAAAATTATGGTGCGTTGGGAATTCCTAAATGATGTCATTGGAATCTGAAAACACAACTGTGATGCAGTGATGATGACACTGAAGTGTAATTTCTGACACAGGAGCTGAGTTTTCTGGCAAGCAGGATGCATAGCTGGTTATAGGCTGCGGAGACTTCCGCCCGAGAACTCATGAGCGGCTTCCTGTTTTGGTCTGACAGCGTTCCCCCAGGCTTTCGTAGATGCAAAACACAGACATGGGTTGCCCATGCAAAGGAGTGGTATCTTATTTTTAGAAAGCTTCATTTCACATCATCTTTGTCTTTTTACTCGCATTTTAAATGTCATTTCACCTGTCTTTGAGAAATATTTTCTCCCCCTCTTGGGCGATTTCCCTTGTTATCTGTTTTCTTTTTCCTCTTTATGCACTTCTCTATTGTTACTGGTCTATTTGTTTTCCATATTAGTAGTCTGCTAAAAGTCTTAAAATGTGCATTAATTCATCGGATCAATCATTGAAAAATTCCTCTGTCTCTCTGTGTGTACATATTTTGAAGATTCAAAGGTGCCTCAAATGTTTATTCTGCTTTTAAGTTGTGTACCATTTTGAGTTGGGCCTTATTCTTATACAAAGTATAGTATCGAGTACAAAATCTTATGGCACCAAAGGAGCATACAGATGAAGGGCAGGAGACATTTTCTCATGTGGTTTTGGCTGTTGTATGCACACCATTCTTTCATGAAAGACCTGTTCAATTTTTTGCTTATTTTTTCCAGTTGGATTTCTTAAAAAGCTTGAGTTGTAGAAGTTGTCTGTATATGCTGAATACAAGTCCTTTGATGTATGTATTAATTTATGTGTATGTCTTTTTCGCTCATTGAATAGTGTTTTAATTTCTATGAAATCCCCTAGATTTAGTTTTGCTTTTCTGTCATATTAACACTCTCTGGGTCCTGGCAAAGGAGTTTTGCCTCATTGTAAATTTATTGGGATATACTCCTGGATTGGGTCATTTGTGGAATATAAATTCATACCAGTGGATTATTATTACATGCTCACTCAAATGGCTAAAATAAAAAAGAATGGGAATGCTAAGTATGTTAAGGTTAAGGAGAAAGTAGAATCGTCATATACTGCTAATGGCATTATAAAATGACAAAACAATTTTGGGAATTAGCCTGGCAGTTTCTCATATAGGTAACCTAATCCATGACAGCTCATGTACTTTTAAATATCACTCAAAAGAAATGCAAGCATCTGTTAACAAAAAGACATATGCATGAAGGAATATCATAAGCATTTTTATTCCTAACAACCAACCATCCAAATACCCATTAATAAAAGAGTGCACAAACATTGGTTTATTTGTATAATGAAATGTTACAACCAGACACAAATTACTGGTATTCATAAATAATGTGGATTATTCTCAAAAGTGCTGAGCTAGAAAGCGTGTCCACAAGACTGCATGCTATCACTCTGTATCAAGTTCTAAGGTAGAAAAAATTCATCTGATGAAATAAATCACAATACTTTACTGTATATGAATATCTGTTTCTCTTCCAAATTCATATGTTGACTTTTAATCATCAATGTGATACTATTTTACCTGGGCTATTAGAGGATGACTAGGTCATGAGGAGAGAGCTCTTATCGTTGAGATAAGCGGCCTTAATCCCATTAAGAGGCCCCAGAATGTTGCCTTGTGTTTTGTACTATGCTGAGAACACACCAAGTATCATCTATAAATTAAACCAACCCTTTAGCAGACATGGCATTTGCTGGCACCTTGGTTTTGAATTTTCTTATCTTTAGAAATAGATGTGGGAAATCTTATGGATTATAGGTTACCTGATATATAGTATTCTATTATGGTACCATTCTGAGAATATTATTTTACTGTGATACAAGTATGTTGACGGTAATAAAGGAGGAATTGATTGGAACAGGCAAGGAGGAAAGATTCTGAAGGTAATGGGAATTGTTCTATGTGGACAGATGTGTTAGTTATGCAAGTCTGTGTATTTGTCAGCATTCAGTAAATGTACATTTAAGACCTTTGCTTTTCATTTTATGTGAATAATACCTCCATAAAAATGAAAAGAGTCTTGAAGAGCTGAATTTGGCAATTGAGGGGCTGGAGATTTAGCTCAGTGGCATAAGTGCCGAGCACCCGGTCATGAATTTGATCCCCAGTACCAAAAAAAAAAAAAAAAAAAGAATTTGGCAACAGACTGGTTATATGACGTACTGGTTTAAGGGGCGGAGGTTTGTAATCACAGGGTCTTGGATTCAAATTGTAGTTATAAAATTTATCAAACTTGTGAAAGATTGATAAATACCATAACTTCATTGAGTTTCACTTTTTCCTTTAAATAATTAATACTTTTTAGCAAGAAATGTGTGGGAATGTATGTGAAGGGCTCTTTGCAAGGTCTGACATGATGTGCTAAGAAATTAATGCCACTTGAATAATTCTCCACCTTCTTTTTTTGCTTGTTTATTACTGAGTAAGGTGTCAACTATGATTATGAGGTTTCAGTGCTGGTGTTTGAAAAGATACAAATTGTGTAAAAACTATAGAACTAATAATATACTTCAGGGAGAGTACGATTCTTTCTCTTTAGAACCTAATGAATTTGAAGCAAGTGAAGACATCCTGAATGCACCGGGAATAATGGGTCTTGAAATCAGGAGAAAAATCAGAAAGCAGCTTTGGATTTGAAGTATGCCGAGTTGATAAACTAGATTTTCAAGAAGCAAGCAAAAAGCCTCTGAATTACACCATTTGCTGATTTCCATGCTGTAAACATTTCCATCATAGCCAATTTCAAGTTACCAAACTGGTTTGCAAAATTCCTGAACATTTACCAATCACCTCTTCCCAAATGGAGCCTGCCGGCTCCCAGACAGGACCAGGTCTGAGTCTTTTGCTGAGGCAGAGAAGGAGAGAGATACAAATCTTTTCTCACCTTGCCCCAGGTCCTTTGGCCTTCAGGGTGCTTCAGGTTTAATCAAATCTTTTGCCCAGAATCCTCATTTCTGACTGCTTCTCTATAGCTCACACCTCTTTCTTGGACTTCAGTCATGGTATAGAAATACCTTTTCTTCCCATGTCTACGGCTTTTTATAGAGGGTGTCTTTTCTTTCATAGAGAGAACAGAGAGGCTGCACTTCCCAGGGATACTTAGGTGCTGTCAGGTGCCTCAGCATGAGTGGGATTCCAGCATAGCACCATACAGTGACAAAAATAAATTCTGCCTTTATTCTCTTAGTGTTTCTTGGATGATGTGGTGCAGGCCTATAATCCCAGCCCTCTGGAGTCTGATGCAGCAGAATCACAAATTCAAGTCCAGTCTGAGCACCTGTCTTAAATTTTTTTTTGAAAATTGCTGGAGATATAGCTCCACAGGTCACAGGCCCTAGATTCAACTGCCAGTAGCATGCTTGCACACACATGACACAAATTCTATTGTATGGGGAAAAGTGAGACACTTCCACGTCCATTATCTCTCTAACCCTGTCCATTGCTTACATCTGGGGTTGCATGAGCTGCAGGGGTAACTAGGGCTCTTTCCGCGAGCTGCGGGAATTCTGACAAGCCATGGGCTAAGGAAGTGATCTTTCACATCACTGAGCTGTCTGTAGCAATAAGGACACTTTGTCAAGGGTGCATGGGGACATCTTTTAACCACCTCAAATACTTTTCTAAATAGATGTGCATCTCTAAAAATTCTTGGTCTTATAAATAATAGGGATATAAAAAGGGTCCTCCCCAAAGATGCTGCCCTTCAAAGTTATTTTTATAGCAAAGTAAGATAAAAATAAACTACATGCCCACATTTTCATAGAAAAATATGATATATTCATTTAAAATGACATTATGTAGCTCTTAAAATAATTCTTAAAACAATAGTTTTTGAAAAATTTTTATTTACATGAAACATACTGTACTAAAAGAGGGTATTTACCATTTTAATGCTGTAAAATTATGGAAACAAATAACTAAAAATACATTTCTCTAATTATTAACAGTGATTTTTCTTTCCAGTGATGGGATTATGGGTGGCTCCTTCTTTCTGTGTGCTTTTAGGGCCTTTTTATATTTTCTATGCAAGCAATAATATACAACAAATTTCTAGTGCCCTTCAAAGAAAGCATTTATATTTCAAAATCTAGTTTTATGTATTCCAGTTTTTTTAAAAAATTAAAAATCTACTTAAAGTCTACGGTCAAATCATTTCTAAACTACAGGAAAAATACATATATTGCTTCATACAGACGGTCCTCTTTGGCTGTATTTTTTTTTCTTTTTGATATCGGGGATTGAATTCTTGACCTTATGCTTTCTAAGCAAGTGCTTAGGCTGCTGAGCTAAATATGTAGCCTGACTGTGCTGTTTGAAGTTGTTACCCCTTTTCTTATTTTTTTTTTTCTATGCTTCAATAAAGAAAGGTCGCTTCAAAGTTAAAGCCTAAGTTTTCCTCATCACGAAATATCTTTTTATAGGTAATTCAAATTTTCAAATTCCCCTTTCAAAAAATCTATGTATTAAACTGCGTATGGTGGCACACTTCCATAATTTCAGAACTCCAAAAAACGGAGGCAGGATGATGGCAATTTCAAGTCTACCTGGGCAACCTAGTGACTTAGAGAGACCATATTTCAAAATAGAAAGTAAACAGAGCTAAGAATGCAGCTCAGTGTGAATTGCTCAATCCGTAGTACCATAAAAAACTATTAATATATTATTTTAGTTGTATTTTCCCAATGTTTTATAATGAAAAATTTCAAGCATATAAAACTATGAAATAATAGTTGAGTGAATATTCATAAATACCAGATAAGTTTTATAATTAACATTTTAATATACTTGCTTTATCATATGTCCATCCATCAGTGTGTCTTGTTATTTGATTAGTGATAAAGTAAGTTGTAGATATGAGTATTCTTTGCTCCTAATACTGTATCATGGAACTCTTTCACTGGAATTCAACATTTTTCATTCTTCCCTTGTTTTCAGGTAAAACTTAGATGCAGTAGAATGTACATACCTCTAATATATTCAATGAGTTTTGACAAAAACATATCTTCATGTCATCTACAATATCCATCAAGATATAACCTCCGCAACACCCAGGAAAACTCCTCATGGTTATTCTCAGTAAATCCCTGCAGTGTCCCTCTATAACTAACCCTGTCTTGATTCAATTCTACACTATAACAGTTTCCCAATCTAGGACTCAATATAAATTGAATCCTATAGCATTCAATCTTCTTGTCCCTGGCTGCTTACACTCAGCATAATATATTTGTGATTCACCACCCTGTTATGTTTTTAAAAAGTAATTTGTTCTTTTCATTGCTGACTTGTAGCTCATCATATACATATAGCATAATTGTTTAGTGATTTCCTTGTTGATGGACTCCTAAGCACTTCATATTTCAGTACTCTGCATATTCCTGTACTAGTTTTTTTTTGTGGACCTGTGTTTTCACCACTCTTAGGAAAATACCTAGGAGATGATTTGCTGGGTCAGAATGTAGGTGTATGTTTAGTTAAAAAAAAAAAAAAAAAAGCAACTCTCCTACTTTTCCCAGGAACCAACCTAATGTAACCTCTCTGTTTATAGCACATTGTAATTGGCAAAATCTAGCATGGCTCAAGAATTTTATTTATTTTTTTCCCACTCTATTTTTCCGGGATGTGAATGTTAATTATTATTGGATCACCCATAATTACCCTCACATTACCATTGGTCCCTCTTCCTCAATTCTTTCCTTCCCTTTCTTTCACTTGCCTTGGACCACCTGTAGGGATTTTGGAGTTGCTCCATACATTCCAAACATCTCTGACCGATGGCATGTCACATGCTTTCAGGCTGCAGGCATATGCATTCATTTTTCATTTATTTCTCAATCTGTAGACATCTTGAAGAAAAGGGACATTTACTTTCTTTGAATTCAGTAGGTGCTCAGTGAACATTTTTGAAATGTGTGATTGAATGAGAGGTGACTGTGGAGTTAAACCCTGTTGGCTCTGGTTGCATGATCTCCAGCAGATTCCTTAATGCCACTAAGCCTCCACTGCCTTGGAAAAATGAGGATAATAACAGTACCCACTTTGCTCAACTTTCATGAAAATTAACGAGTCAATCTTTAAAAAGTGCTTACACTTAGTAAATACAAATAAAACGAATGCAATCTGCTTTGGACCATATACATGATTTCATAGAACACAACTGTTTTATAATTGATATCCATCCTGCTATATGAAAAAATTCCCTTTAATTACAACATTAAAAACAACAAACAATGGAAATAATTCAATCTAAAACTACTCCTTTCAAGCAATACAGTTTTGTTAATCTAGAATTTGGTAAATCAGTCAGTATACCCATGGATATTTTATAACCTTTGAGCATATTCCTCTCAACCAACAGACTTTTAGACTAAGCTAATTGTATCCATAGTGTCTCCTCCTCTTCCTCCTCCTCTTCTTCTTCTTCTTCTTCTCCTTCTTCTTTTATTCTTCTTTTTTGAAATTTGGTCTTTTACTATGCTTTCTTTAATGTGCTCCAATCAGTTCTGAAACTCCCAACTTTGTTTTTTTTTTTAAATAGAAGAGTAATTTAATTCTTTATACTCCTAAATATTATTCAGTTTACCCTACATTCAATTCCTTTATATAAGAAAGGAATATATCATTAGCAGTAGAGTAAACAGGAAACTGATATTTTTTATCAAGGATTATCACTGATGGGAGCTACAAGTTCTGAAATATCATGTACATTCTTAAAAGAAAACTTCAGAGTTTTCTATTGAAAGAATTTGAGAAAGATTTGGAAGGGTTCTGAGAGCTACTTCCTATGAATAAAAAACTAAATCATATTCTGAGATCGTTGATAGCACTAATACTATAGTTGGGTTTTCTTTATTTCACAAGCTTCCATAAAGAAGTATCTTATTTTCTGAAGTCAGAATGTATCTATGAGTCTTATTTCAAAATAGAGAAAACATGCTTATAAAATCAAATGAGAGCATTGACCAATGTGACCTGTTTAACATGTTTCTACATTTTTGCTTCAGATGAAACACTTCAAGTCACAGCATTAATGTGGTGAGAAGTATTGAATTGGAAAACGTTAACATTGTCTTTTCACATGGATTCATCTTCTGTTTGCAACGTGAGAAGATATTAATGGTCACTTTACTTTATTTGTAACCCCCAATGTGGCTTGTGATTTAAATTAAATCTGGATTGGGGCATCTGGGAATAAGGAGTGGAAATCCGCAAGGTGCAGAGTAAAGGGGGTCCACTTGGTATTAAAGGAATGCTTTGCAAGCAAAAAAAAAGATAGCGCTGATATTTGGTAGAAATAAGCATGTTTTCCCCTGCTTTGGCATCTGCTTGTGTTCACAATGGCCGCAGTGTTTTTCTTTACCTGGTAGGTGGCCTCTCCAAGTACCGATGAGGCACTGCGTGAAAATGTGCCTCCTTATGTCAAAGGGAAATTTGCTTTCAATTCTTTGCCTGGCTTTCCCATGCCTCCCTTTGTTCTAATCATGCATGTGAGGAGAAAAGCCAGTGATATCAGCAACCATTTTCTTCTCCAGCCATTTTTGGGAGTTAATAATTCAAACGGATCTTTTACAAACTCATTTTAGTCTTAGAAATGGCCTTACTGCTAACAGTCGGCTCTCCAGTTGTACTTTATCAAACAGCAGATCTGTTGTAAAATGTGATGACTGGATTTCATCTGTTTTGCCACCCCCTAAGAATTCATTGCCCACAGTGCTTCAACTGCTGTTATAAGAGACGGTTTAATTTTTGTGGTACATTGATTGATAACTGGGCTCCCTGGTAACATGGTCTTCCTTGAATAGGACTGCTGTTTTCTAGGTCTCAGATCCCCTGAAGATGCTACATAACTCCCTGTATGAAACAAATCTTCCACACCCTAATAGTAATATCCTGAATCCTCCAAAGAGCACAACACACACACAAGTGCCTATAGGTATCTCTATGCCTGTAGGTGATACAATATGGGAAGGGAATTTCCCCCCTGGTTGTAGATATCAAGGAATCAGAGCAGCAGAAAAACAGACAAACAGCCGACCAAACAAACAAACAAAACTGGAAGACTTGCCACAATTCCGAAAAGTTGTCTAAATTAGTCTCTACTGAATAATAAAATTGCAGGTACTTTTTTACTCTGTGGTTAATTTTCTGTTGCTATCAGGTGAACTATATAGGATTCCTGCTATGTACCTCCAAATTAAAAAATAATAATAGCAACATAAAAGAAGGCAAAAAAAAAAAAAAAAAGAGTTGGCAAACAAGAGAATTGTGAAATTAAGGAAAACAAAGGATAGAGTACTCAGGCAGAGGGATTCGGATTTCTAAACTGTGGTATGTATCAGTTTATGAAAAACCCATTTTAAAACAAAGCTTACATTTTTTTTATGTACTAAGCACAAGAAACCTTATTTATATGTACCTAAAGAAAGGACCAATGTTATAAGTTCTAAAGTCATTACTACTGGGCAGTAAATTTGGTAAGCCTCCTGCATGCAAAACAATTGAGAGCTAAGTGAAGCCTCGGCAGATGATTCAGTGTGAAATAAATTCTTAGCAGCCTAGCGAGTATGAGGATTTTGAAAAAGCCTATTTCTTATCAACCACATGCATGCCATGACAGCAGTGGGGTTAAGATGGGAAATTTAGGGGTTCTAGAGTGCCATTTCTTTTTGCTTCAGTGACTTCAGGCCTGATCCTCCTGTGACTACTCTTGTATCCACTCTCAGAGCAACTGTTACTTTGTTTAACCTCTTTTTGTTTGGGGTAGTATGGTGGTTAGAGAAGACTGTATTCACTGGGCATTGCTCATTCGTGGAATATGCACAGAGTGCCCACTCTGCATCAAGCAGTAGGTGCTGAGAGTATAGTACTGAACAAAACAAAAACGTGCTTCTTGCATCTTATAGTCTAGCAGGTGAGATGAAAGATGAACAAAATTATGTAAGGAAAGTAAATGCAATAAGACAATTATAAGGGCTAGTAAGCAATAAAGGAGGGGAAGAGAGGAAAGTTTTAGATAGCTTATTCAAAGGTAAGCTCAATGAGAATGAGACTTTGCTTTGATTAAAGAGCTGGAGGAAGTAGGAGACCTAGCCAGCCATACAAATATCTAGTGACTTAGCAGTCCAGAAAGAGAGAATAGCAATTACAAAAGTCACAGGACTGGGACGTGCCTGGCAGTGTGGGAAAAATGTAAATAGGTTGAGATTACTAGAGTGGAACCAATGAAGGGGAGGGAAATTATGAGAGATGACATCATGTATTTAACGAAGTGTAGACTATGTAAGGCCTTGTATGTCATAAAAAGAACATTGGTCTTTAGGTTGCTTGGAAAGCCATTAGAATGCTCTGTGTGTATGCGTGTGTTACTGGGGGTTGAACATTCACGCTGAGCTTTAATCTTTTATTCTGTTGACCAGACTGGGCTCAGTCTTGTGTGGTACTCCTACCTAGCCTCCTGGAGCCTAGGATTATAGGTCCACCGCGCCTAGCTCCTAGCAATGTTTTGTACAGAATACCATCATGATTAGCTCTGTTTTAACTGGATAACTCTGTTGTGTTCACAGAGATTGAATGGAAATGGTGCAAGAGCTGATAGAGACCAGTTAAAAGCCTGAAATTATATAGACAAGACTGAACAATGGTGGTGGTCATAGGGATGGTAAACAGTCAAATTCTGGATATATTTTGAAGGAAGAGACAATAGGATTTGGTCAGACAAGATTGAGTGTGCTCAGGGTTGTGTGACTGGAGACAGTTGGGATTTGATAATGCTGGTTAGCATAAGAGTAGAATTAAGTATACCACAAACATATTGATCTGAATTGCTGGAAATGAGATATGATCAGTGGAGATCAGGAAGACTGAAATAGGAGGACTGTTTTGGTGAGGGGAATACCTAGAGATTCTAATTTTTGAGGATGTTACTGATACCAAACACCCGGGTCATGTCCCATGGTGACAAATAATGAAACTGTGGGTGTAGGAGGTAGGATACTCACAGATTTATTTAAAAGATACAAAGGCATGGAAGTAGAGCTGTTTCCAGCTGGGAGGGGGCTTGACCAGGATACTCAGGAGGATTCTTTGTCTAAGGAGTTTTAGGGGTTTAAAAAGATCTTGGACCGCTGTACAAAAATGGTATGATCTCGACCTTACAGGAGGCCACACACTCTTTAGGTTTCCATCTATGCAGTGTTCATACAGTGCCCATGCAGGGACCAGGTGCTCTTGAGCCAATGTCCTTCCCAATCATTCTCTAGGAAGGTTCCTGACAACTATGTGACACCTGGAAGGTGCTTTGGTAAGATTCCCAGAGGGTTATGACTTTGGCTTGGGCTTCCTGACCCTGTTTTGGGGGCCACTGTTCCTACTGCCTTCCATCCTAACTTCCATCTCACTAATTCCTGTCTCAGAAAGTCTGTTTAGGTATTGCCGTGGAGCTATCAAGTAAGCATTTTGATATACAGCGCTAGAGTACAGGAAACAGGCTAGTTGGAAATTTGTGTATCATCAGCATATAGTACTGAAAGTCATAAAACTGGATGAAAACTCTTAGATCACATCTCAGAGAAGGGTAGACCATATTGAATCCTGGGATTCAGGGACATATGGAGAAAACAGCTGTGAAACTGACGAGGAGTGGACAAATGGGGATGATGTTCTGTGAAAAACGTATTTCAAGGCAGATACACTGACACATCGTGTCATATGGGGCTGACAGGTCAAATAAGATGAGAATTATCAGATGAGATTTAGCCACTCCACTCAACAGTGTATAATCTATCCGTGACCTTCAGGAGAACTTGTTTATGTTGGTCTCAAGGTTTGAAGTCATCAGAAGACACCTCATCAAGTGGTACGTATTATGCAAGGACATGTTTTCAGATGTAATTTGTTTGAAAGTAGGTTGGAGTGAGAGAACTAGATATTGAAAGAATGAGTTTAAAATTCTATCTTCTACCGTGCTGTACAGTGAAGTACTGCAATGTAACGACATCTAAAACAAATAAACAAACAAGCAAACAAATAAGCAAGCAAACAGAACATTATCTGAATAGCATCACCATAGGTAACAGTCTTCAATAGAAACCATGACAACAAGGAAGATAGACCTTGTGAAATAACGCGTGTGTGTATGTGTGTGCACTTTGCTTCCTTGATGTATTTATCACACTGTGGCCTTGGCAAGAGCAACAGCAGAAGAAAAACAAATAAATGGTTCTTCATCTTTTGTGAAAAAAAAACCCCACAAAGCCTAAAATGGATGGGGTTGCAGTCGTGTGGGTGGATTTGGGCAGAAGTCAACTGCATTACAGAGTGATGGGTAAGCTTAGCTAAAACAAAACTTCATCCCTTCGGGTTAGAAGACCTCAAATTTGGGCTGACCAAAATGAGAACTCGCACAGAGAGATGATAGTGAATGATCAGATTAATTTTAAAACTGGAAAAATCTAGACCCTAGTGAAACTCGAGATGGCCAGTTACATATAGAGATAATTAAAATGCAGCTTGACGCATTTGGTATTGCACTTTTGATAGTCTAAACTAACCAAAATACAGCCTCTTAAAAGAGGGCTGCCTTACAGCCGGGACAGGTCAGGTACAGGCCTTCAGGAGAGAGAGGAAGAGGCACATAATGGTTAATGGTAATCATGAAACGATTCGTGTTGGTTACTTGATTTCCCTTTCAAAGTTTGAGACAGTAGAAATACTAATTTCTGAACAACGTAGAGGTGGAGGGGTAGAAACAAGGTAAGGAATAGGCACATCAGAAGAAAAATGAGCTTATTGTAAGTCCTTTAATGGCCTCCCTCAGGAGTGACTAGCCTCTGTCCTGGCTGATCTGTAGCTCTGAAATCTCCACGTGTCTGTTCCACTCCCAGGCCATATGTGCAGTAATTCAAAGGACTGCTAGAAAGGACCGCGGAGACCTACTGAAAAGTCTTCACTGTTTGTGTCCTTAACCTTCCCTGGGATGCCATCACTTCACTCCGTGTTGTGCTTGTCTCTCAGACACCTGATTCTCTTGTCTCCTTTCCCAGAGTGACTCAGGTAAGAGACATGGCTCCAGCTCCTGAAGGCTGTCTCTAAATGGCTGGAGGTGAAGCTCCGTGGCAGAGCACTTGCCTGCAGTTTCTAAAGAGCGAATGATTTTATAGACATTCAGATACCCTAAAACCTCCCTTGTTTCCTGGTAATTCAGTAAAGAATTCACTATACTCTATAGTTTGTTGTAGATATGAGTTAAGAAAATTTCCCTATTAGGAATTTTTTCAAAGCATTTGTCCGCCTGAAAAATATCAGCCCTATCTCTGGAACTGAGGTATTCCAACAACTTGAGCTATGAGGAAGGAGAATGATTATTGGTAATTGTCATACAGTTACCCTGAGGCAGGCTCTAAGATGAAGATTTGAATTCGGGTGGTTTATTAAGGAAGTGCTCTCCAAGCTATTGATAAGAAGATGGGGCGCTGGGCAGGACAAGGGAAGAAGCCAAGTGAAGTAAGCTCTGCCTGGTCAGGCTGAGCTCCATAGTAGGAAGTCTGTGCTTGGTTCTTGCGGGTGAACCCCAGAGTGCAAGCTGAGTTTCTGTCACAAGGTAATCGGGAGGGAGCTGGCTGTTTCAGAGGCTGCTAAGGACTGCCCTAGGGCCCTGTTAGATTCTAGACACTTCTGCTTCAACTGCCCAAGGATAATCCTGATCAAACAAATAGGTGGGTGCTTGGAAGTCAATATTATGGATAAAGGAAAGAATGCATGAAACAGGGAATTAAGTGTAATCGAAAATGAGCTTTGTAGTATTTGCTAGACAGCTAGTGCCTGAAACACTTTGGGCGTGTATCTAATATGCCTTTGTGCTCTCTAGCACACCTATGGCTCACAGGCTAGAGCGCCCAAGTATTCAGTCATTTGAGTGTGTTCAGAAAAGGTCAGTGTCAGGGCAAAGACTCAAATCCTGCTCTGTCAAAAGACCACGACTATAGTTCTATGTCTCTCTTATAATTTTCCGGGTGGTCGGTGTTGTAATTAAGTAAGGGCTTCAATTAAAGGGGAAAGAAGAAATAAGGGTAAGATAATGGGTAAAACAAATGGTGAAATAGCTCAAGAATAAAAATGCTACTGTAAGTGAGTACAGATTATTTTTTGGCCAGAAGTAAAGATGGAGAAGAAATTTAGTAATAATTTTCAAGTTCGTGAAAGGTTTTAACACAGAATAGATTGACCAGCTGTGCCTCAGTCTCTACATAGTAGCATAAAAAGATCCTCCTCGCTATTATAGCATAAGAGTTTTAAGTTGGACAGAAGCAAGTGTTCCCTGGCCAAAAAGGCTGTTGAGCACTGGAGTGAGATCCTATAAACTCAAATTAGAAAGGGGAAAAAACAGGAAAGGAAAGAAAAAGGAGGACGCAAACCCAGTCTGCCACACTGTGCAAGCCTGTGAGCCATTGCCCGGACCCAGCAGCTGCGCACCTGCACCCTTCCACGTGGAGGGTGAGTTAAAAAAAAAGCCCAGATTTCTGTGCAGCTGAGCATACGCGGAAACCTGATGACCTTCCGGAAACTATCAAATGAATCAGGGAGCCAGGGAAGAGGTGCACACTGGCCTGGTCTGCTGGTTTACTTCTTCATGAGGGCTCTATCCTCGTAGGCCCTTCCCCCAAGAGCTAAAGATCTCAAACACCACTGAGTATGGAGAGGTATCATTGTGGATCAGTGTGGAGAGAACCCATGACTGCTTGGTCAGCAGAGGGAACGGACTTTGGTCTCCTACTTTGTGCAGAGCCACACACCTTAAATAATCTGTGTTTTGGTGCCTTCTGTTCAGTCACAGTACCTGCTTCTGGGAAATTTCTGTATAGACTAATTCCATTTAGATGTCTTAAAACTTAAAAAAACATATAAATGTGTATGTTCTCAGTGATATGCTGTATTACCACAAACAGATAACCTATTCCACTATTTTGTAATGGATTCACATATGGATGTGTCTTCTCCATAGAAACTCGGACATGGATAAAATTATGAAATATCATTGCGATCACAACAAATATATCTGTGAAGGCCCTATTTTTCTTTTTTCTTTTTCTTTTAAAAAAAAAGACTAAAAACAATGATACAGAATTTCAAATCAACATAGTAGAAGATCAGAGATGGTTACTACACTGCATATTGTTATCTTCAAAATATATTTATAAAATCTTTTTCCATTTTTCTTTTCTCCTTTCCCTCATCCCAGTTGTTCTTTCCTTTTAAGTAGTTTTTTCTCCTTTTGCTCTCACAAAATCTATTGTACATCTTAGATCTTATTTATTCTTTCACCTTTTTTTTACACTAAGGAGACAATTTAATGTTTACACATGTGAGTTTGATTTATTTCACTTATGAATATGGTTTCAAGTTGCATCCATTTACCTATAAAAGTCTCCAGTGTGTCCTTGTTTATGGCTGAGTAGTACTCTGCTGTATAAAAATATCATATCATTTTTTATTCTTTCAGTGGTTGATGGGCATTTGTTTCCAAGATTTAGTTATTATAAGTTGTGCTGCTATAAACATAGGTGCACATATGTCACTGTGGTATGATATTTTCAATTCTTCTGGGAAAATACCCAGAAGGAGAATAGCTGGGTTGAATGGGACTTCCAAAGCTAGTTTTTTGAGGAACCTCCGCACTGATTTCCACAGTGGTTTTACCAGTCTACACTCCCACCAACAGTGAAGAAGGGTTCCTTTTTCTCTGCAGCCCTGCCAGCATTTGTTATTGGTTAATTTCTTGGTGATAACCATTCTTTAAGAACCGAAATGGAATCTCAGTGTTGTTTTAATTTGCATTTCTCAAATGACCAATGCTGTTGAACATTTTTTCATGTATTTATTTGTCATTTGTATTTCTTCATCTGAGAAGTGTGTATTTATCTCAGATGCCCATTTTTGGATTGGGACTTTGAATTTGGGAGTTATGATTTTTTTCAATTCTTTATATGTTCTAGAGAGAAGTCTTTTATCTGAGGGATAGTTGGCTAAAATTTTTTCATGTTCTGTGGATTTTCTTTTCACTCTGTCAGTGATTTCTTTTGATGTTCAAAAACTTTTTAATAAGATGAGATCCCAGTGTTTTATTCTTTAATTCTCTGCCTACCCTTATGTCTCCAAGATTTCAACCTACCTTTTCTTCCAGTAGATTTAGTGTTTCTATTTTAGTATGGAGATCTTTGATTCATTTGGACTTTATTTTAGTTCATGATGACAGTCATGAACTAAAATTTTAGTCTTTGACATGTAGAAAGTCAGTTTTTCCAACGCCATTTATTAAAGATGCTATCTTTCTTCCAGTGAGTATATTTGGCCCCTTTGTCAATGATAAGTTGGCTGAGTGTCTTTGTAGTTGTGTCTGCATCTAATCTGTTCCACTGATCCTGCGGTCTGGTTTTTTTTTTTTTTTTTTTTTTTTTTTACCAGTAAGTACCATGTTGATTTTATCACAGTAGCTTTATAGTATAATTTCAAGTCATGGATTGTGATACCTCCTTTCTTGCTTTTGTTGTTCAGGATGTGAAGGCCCTGTTTTTCAGCTACACTGTGGATGGAATAAATATATCTGATCTATTGAAGAAACTTGTCCACAATTCAGATCACTATTTTTCTGTAAAAATGCAAATTTGCATTTGGAGTTTGGATTTCATAAATTTTTTAAAACAATTTCATTTTAAAGAGATTAAGACAAAAGAGGACATAACAAAGCAGATCAGAATATAACAATGTAAGCAACACAGTATTTCACCACAAGACAACGCGTAATTAACAGTAACTACCATAATGTCTCTTTCTTTGAAGTAGTTGAGCATAACTTCATATACAATAGTATCAAACAGAACAAAGTAGTATAAAACCATTTAAGAGAATGAAAGTATTACAGGGCATTCAGAACCAAATAACAGAGAACGAACAATGGCTCCTATTATCTCATTTTCCATAGTGACTTCAAAAATATTTCTATCCTCATGGTGTTATGGTTTGGATCATAACTAGCCTTCAAAAGCCTTTATGTTGAAACGTTGATTCTGTTTATGGTGCTCCGAATGATGTGGCCTATCGGAAGAAACTCAGGTTGTTAGAGGCATGCCCATGGGGACTTTACTGAGCACCCTTCTCCGGCCCAGGCCCAGCTTTTTCCTGCCGTATGTTTGCCACCCTTCACCTTGCCAGAGGCTCAAAAGCAGCAGAATCACCTGATAATGGACTGCAACCTCTGCAACCCTGAGCCAGAGTCAATTTTTTCATAGCTATGGAAAGGTAACACACATAGCTTTCAGAGGAGGTTTGCAGGAAGATGTTCTGTACAGTGGCTAAAGCCAATGGCTAAAATTCTCTTGCTCCTTGAAGTCGTTCTACCTCTGCCCAGAATGCTGAATTGTTCTCTGTGGTAGGGAATTCCCTTGCCTTCCACTTGAGTGGCAGATATTCACAGCACTAAAGAATTTGTCCACAGTTATTGGTGAGCACCAGCGTTACATTTGGACACTTTCTCACTCACCCATTTACCATTATGGTCATCATCATCATCATCATCACCATCATCATTGTATCACCATTATCATTATTTTGTGGTCCTGGAGATTACACCATGCCCTCTTGCATGCCAGCTGAATGTTCTATCTCTAAACTACGTCTCCCGTCTGACTTCATGTGTATTATCTTGTACAGCCTTCATAACAACCTCAGGGTTCTGGTATTATTATGTCATTTACAGAAGACACTGTCTTAAAACAGTCAATTGACTTGAAATCCTATAATGACAAATAGTAGATTTAGGTTGTCCTATGATTGGAAATGTCCATTCGACATTTAATTACCATTATAATACTGTTAAGAAGTGAGGCTGTAGGCTGGGCACACCTCTAATCTCAGCACTTGGGAGGCTGAGGCAGGAGATCACCATGAATCTGAGGCCAGCCTGTGATACACAGTGAGTCCAACACCAACCTGAACTACATAGAAAGGCCATTTCAAAACGAAAAAAAGAGTGCGATCCTAAATGACCTAATCACAGGCCAGGAGGCCTTTGCCCTCATGAATGGAATTAACATTGCTGTTATGCAAGTGAGTTTGTGATGGCAGGAATGCTTGTTTAAAAAGCGTGAATCAGGCCCTTGCTGTCTCTTGCCTTCTTGTGGACTCTTTGTAGGATGATGAACAATGAAACAAGCTGGCCCTGGCAGACGCTGCCCTGTGCTCTTGGACCTCCCTGCCACCATACTGAAATTATTTTTTTCTTTATAAACTATCCATTATAAAGGTGAATTAACATGTAAGTTTGTAACAGGTGGGTATGTGTTATAGAAGCACAAAACAGACACACAGAACAAGTTGTGAGCTCTGGTCTGCCTGAGCCTAGTGTCTAATGGACATTTGTTGGTTGCATCCCTAATATGCACCCTTCATTTCCATTATTTTCCTTGAGCTCCTGGATCCAGCTTTACCTGAAGTCAGAGATACTTCTGGATCCAACCACAAACACATTTGAGGTACTTTATGGGTTTGTGTCATTTTCAAGATAAGGAGTTGTGACACAGAACGCCCCCCCCCCCAGATACATAACTTCATTAAAAACCTTATTTTTTCCAAACCCCTGATATGATGAGAATTGACTTCCAGAATCACATTCATGAAACAATTTAGCAACCTAATTAACCAAATTAGATTACAGTCAGGCTATTCTCCTAGTTAAGTGAGAAAAGTTGCCACTTAAGATTTACAAGAGTTTTGAACAATGTACAGTGAAAACAAAAGAATGTTTTAATGATTTTAAATTAGGCAGAAATATTTAAATGCCTTTCTCTGATAATTCTAGTTCATTGAAATTTTAATTCCAATGGGAATAATAAAAATCTTGGATTAAATTTGTATAAGAAGCAAAGTTTTCAAACTATTTACATATGCTTAATTTTACAATATATATGTTTACATTAGTTTCTTATCTGAGGCAATATATTAAATTATATGATACATCTTAGGCTAAATGTATTTCTCTTTATTGTGATAATTACAGAATATCTTCTGCCCCTTCCCAGATATGTGCCCAGAATTCACAGCTATGTTTCTCAAGGTGTTATAAAATGCACATATAAATTCAAATGCCTGTTATTATACCCTAAATTAAGAAAATGAGAAAAACTGGGGAATGATAATGGGAGAAGAAAGCAGAGAATACAGGGAAAACCAAAGAATGTAGGGGAAAATGATAAAAAAAAAGAGGCTCTTTTCAACAGTCATTTTACTATGCAATTAAGGAAGCTTAAACTTCAAGATCCCTCACTGGTAAGGAACTATAACTTTCCTTGGTGCATGTAACTATGGACCCTAGCAATGAGCTGAGTGGCATTGGAAAGACCACAGAAAACTCTGGGATCCAGGTGAGGGAAAATTCTATTGGGGACACATTTACAGGGGGACATTCATATGGGGTATAGACACTTCCTTTGTTAGCCGTATCTTAACTAAGTACAGTGTAGGATGGCCTCTTAGGAACATATAGTCCTTCAAATGTGCTCACTCAAATGACGTTGTGACAGGAACCTGCTTGGTCTGATTTTAGCAGGATGAGAGCGGATACCAAGTTGTCTAACACTAGAAGTGCAGTATACGTGTAGTACAGATAAACCTGTTTTGAAATGTAATCTATGGAAATTCTTCCAATTATCAGTAACATAAAATTTTCAGCAGATGACTCCGTTCTTATCAATGTGAAGTGAAATAGAAAATTTGCTCCTCTTGGGAATATAATATAACAAATAAGACTGTGTATGGAAATCTTTTTATTAGTACATGCTTGTAGTGCATGCATTTTACAATCATCCCGCGGAGTGGGTACCTATACATAACAACAGCTCACTTCCTGCTCTAAAATCACCTTCCCCAGTCCTCTCTTCTCTCCTTCTCTGATTCCCTTTCCCCATTTTCATTCTTATTGATGTTATTAGTCTTAGTTCGCGTTTATGCCGTTATAGTGTTTACATTCTCTGAGGTTATGGGGTTCATAGATGGCAGATCTTCAGTCTACTATTTCCTCTTCCACTCTTCCTTGGTCTCTTAGACCCCTTCCCATTTGCAAGAGGCCGTGCGCCTTGTCTCCTTCTATCCATCTTTTATTATTCTCTCTGGTTTTGCTTTGACATACTCAAATGTGAGATACCATATGGTATTTAAATCTGTGTGTCTGGTTTATTTCAGTCAACATTATATTTTCTAGGTGCATCCATTTTCCTACAAATGTCTCAAATTTGTCCTTTATAGACAAGTAGTATTCCATTATGTATAGATACCACATTTCCGTTATCCATTCATCTGTTGATGGGTATACAAGCTGCTTCCAGAATTTAGCTATTATGAATTGTGCTGCCATAAACATTGGTATGCATGTACTGCTACAGTATGATAAAAGCTCTTTGGGGATGATATCTAGAAGAAGATTGCTGGGCTATATGGAATGCCTAATTGAGCAATATGGAAGAAAGACTGAATTATCTTTTACTTGCTCATAGACAATGTAAAGTTGTCATATCAACAATCATCAAAGAGTTTGTACAAAAAAGTGTTAAATAGTATGTTGGCAAATTTTCCCTCCCTCACCCTGTGGAAACCATGATTCTATTTTCTGCTTCTGTGAGTTGTTTAGTGGATATAAAGTTGTAGTTATAAAGGTGTTTCAGTTTTAGAGATCTACCATACAACAGAGTGCATGTAGTTGAAAATATTATATTGTTTTCTTAATAATGTACTAAGAGGATAGATCTTATGTTAAGTTTCCTAGCACACACATACATATGCATAGAGTGAAAGGGTACAGGGAAGCTTTAGAATGCCCTGGGTAGGCTTATAATTTTGATTGTGATGTTGGTATCACGCATGTATGTATATGTCCAAACTCAAAATTGAATGCATTAAACATATGCAGTTATTTGTATGTTATTATACTTTAACAAAGCCATAAAAATCTGAAGTGTGTAGTTGTTATTTTATTTTTAGGAATTTTATGCTACTTGTGGTCTTTCTCAGTCTTTTAATATTTAAATATTTTCTGGCTTCTTATTTTATAGTAATAATGACTTTCAAAACTAACTTTATATTTCAATTTTTGTGTTTTTTTTTCCTGAAAGAGAGCCCTTTCTACTAACATTCATACTCCAAGCACATAGATCTGACCTTGGCCCATTAAAGCTTTAGATAGAAACAAACTAGTTTCAACTTCCCTGTTACTTCCTTAGGTTACTGTGCAAGGAATTTTTGTGGGGTCCCATAGACACGCTCTCATCTTTATTCTTGGGCTGAAGGCAAGATCAAGTCTACTTACTTCGTATGTAACATAATTCTTCAGCTTTGTTGAGGAATAATTGACATAAAACAATAACGCATAAAGTTTTTGATTTGATAAATTTTGACACTTTTATAGCCATGAAATTTCAACATAATCAAGCTAATGAAAATTTACACTACTCCCAAAAATTTCTTCAAGTGGCTTTGTATCTCTTTTTTCTGCCATGGCCCCATAGTCAAGTTAAACACTGATCTGTTTTCTGTTAAAATTGGCTTTCCAAGAAACTTGTACAAATGGAATATAAACATAGTTATTTTGGGATTCATCCATATTGTTTCTTGTACCAATGCTTCATTTTTCTGTATTGCCACATAGTAGTCTACTGTGCGGCAGTGTGACAGTTTATCTGTGCTGCTCTGCTATGGGCAGTTTGTGAAATGAAGTCATCCTGACCATTGTGTACAAGATTGTGTACTGACGTATGCTTTAGCTGTCTTGGGGAAATACTTGAAAATTGATTGCTTGTATCATATATGTATATATGTTTTACTTTTTAAGAAAATTTTAAATGGTTTTGCAAGGTAGCTAAACTATTTTGTACTCCCATCAACTGTGTGTGAGAGTTCTATTTGCTTGAAATTCTTGCTACAACCAGATAACTGTCATTTAAAAATTTTTTACCCATTCCAATAAGATTGTAATGCTATCTCATTATGGTTTTGATTTATTGCTGCTGAGATTTTTTTGTATGCTTATTTTCATTCGTATATCTTCTGTGGTGGGGCTTCTGCTAGAATCTTTTGACTCATTGTTTGTTCTCTTGTTATTTTTTAAAATGTGGTTTCTTTATAAGTCCTTAATCAGATATATGACTTGAGAACATTTGCTCCCAGTATGTAGCTTGTATTTTCGTTCTGTTAACAATGTGTTTAAAAAACAGATTTTTTAAAAAGTTGATGATGCCTGATTTATCAATATTTCCCTTTGCAGATTTTAATTTGGGCATCATATCTAAGAAATCTTTACGTAGGCAAAGTTGTAAAAGTTTTTGCCTAAAAAACTTTTACATTTAGGTCAATGACTCATGTTGAGTTAATTTTATGGTGTGAGATATGATCAAAGTTTATTTTTTTTCTTGCATATGTATATATCCAATTATTCCAGCACCATTTGTTGAAAAGACTAATCTTTCTCTACTGAATTGCCTTTGAAACTTTGTCAAAATCATTTGCCTGTGTATGTGTGGATCTATTTCTGGACTTTCTTCTGTTCTGTTCATATATTTGTCTATCTTTACACCACTACCAAACTGTCTTGATTATTGTAGCTTCATAATACATGTTAGGTCTCTAAATTTATTCATCTCTTTTCAAAATTGTTTTATCTATTCTAGGTTCTTTGAATTTTTATTTCAATTTTAGAATAAGTCAGTTAATTTCTACAAAAAGAGCCTGCTAGGATTTTAATTTGGATTGATTTAAATCTATGGATTGGTGGGGGAGAGTGACAGTTTTTTTAAGCACTGTTGAGTTTTCTGACCAGTGAATACAGAATATCTTACCTTTTATTTAGTTTTTCCTTAGTTACTCTCAGAAATGTTTGGTAGTTTTTAGCACATAGATCTTCCACACTGTTTTCAGATTTATCCCTAATTATTTTATATTTTGATGTCTTTTTAAATGTAATTGTTTTTAAATTTCTGAGGATGATTGATAGCATATAGAAATCCAATAGACTCCTTGTATAACTTAGTTTTTGTCTTTTTGAGACAGGGTCTCAACTTGGGCTCATTTTGCAGCCCCGGCTAGTCTTGAACATGCAATGATCCGATCCACCTGGCTCAGCCTCCTGAGTGCTGGGATTACAGGAGCGCGCCACCACGCCTGGCTGTGTAATGATCTTTTATCCTAAAACATTTCTTCAGTTAGCTTAATTGTTCTAGCAATGATTTTTATCTATTCTAGTAGAGTCTCCACATGAACAGTTATATCACTTATGACAATGACAGTTTTCTTTTTTTTTCTAATTTGAGCATTTAAAAAATTCTTTTACTTGCTTTATTCCACTGGCTAAAATTTCAATTCTATGTTCAAAGCATGTTATGAATGTGAACCTCCTGCTTTGTTCCCATCTTAAAGCTGTATTTAAAGTTAGATACTCTTCTCAAGCTGAGAAAGTTCCTTTTTATTCTTATTCCCAGTTTTCTGAGTTTTTTTAAAAATCAAGAATGCATTCTGATTTTTTGTTAAATGTCCTTCAGCGCTTACTGAGATGCATGTCATTTACCTTCCTTTCATTTGGTTCTTTGTTATCATGGTACATTGATACATTTTCTACTGTTAATCCAGTCTTACACTTGATCATGACGTAATTAGTTTTTTACACAGTGTTGAACTTGCTCAGCTCTTGCTATGAACTTTCCCTCAATCTGCATGAAGGATGTTAGTTGTAGATTTCTTTTCCTGTATTTACCGTCCTTTGTTTTTGATACAAGGTAATTTTGGACCCATGCTTGCACTAAAACTTGCTTTTTCAATTTTTTGGAAGTGCTTGTGTATAGTTTCTGTTATTTTCATTAAATCTTTGATAGAATTATCCAGTGAAGGGTTCAGCCTTCTTGGTGGGAAGTTTTGGTACTATTAATTTAATATATTTAGTAGAGGAAGGGCCATTCATGTCCTCTAATATTTTTCCCGAGTGACACTGATAATTTGTATCATTCACAGAAGTTATGCGCTGCATCTAAATGGTAAAGCCTGGTTATATTTTGAAGCTGGTAAAATCTGTAGTAATATCACCATTCTCATTCCTGCTATTGACAATGTTTATTGTCTCTTTTTTCACTGATTGTTCTGGTTAGAGATTAACTTTCTCAAAGAAAGTCTTGATTTTTGAAAGATCTTCTCACTAGGTATAAAGATATTACTCTCCTGTGCTTTTTTCTCTTTTCTATTGATTTTCTTTTGTACTGGACATTTGATATGTTATGTTTGTTTCTCTATACGTAATATTACCTTTGTCTTTTGCTTTTAAAGTTTTATATTTATCATCAACTTTGATGATTTTGATAACCATTGTATTCCTTAATATTGCTTTTTTTTTATTTAGATGCTTTGAGTTTAGTGAGATTTTAGTTTTGCTCGGACCTGGAAACTTTTATACATAATTCTTCAAATATTTGTACCTATTATTATTCCAATTACTCAGATTTTAGGTTACATGAATTGTCCCTGACCTTGCTGACCCAATGTCCAGTTTTCACAAGTTGTGCCTTTTTGTCTGGATCTGGGGATGCAATCCAATAGCAGAGTGCTTGCCAGGCTTTGTGTGAGGTCCTGTGTTCAATTCCTAGAGCACATAAAAGAAAGAAAAAGAAATGAAGGAAGGAAAGAAGGAAGAAAAAAAGAAAGAGAAAGGGAAAGAAAGAAAAAGAAAGAAAGAAAGAAAGAAAGAGAAAGAAAAGAAGGAAGGAAGGAAGGAAAAAAGAGAGACAGAAAGAGAAAGAAAGAGAAAGAAAGAAAAGAAAGAGAAAGGAAGGAAGGAAGGAAGGAAGGAAGGGAGAAAAAAGAGTAAGTTGTAAGTTCTGTTTTGGGTCTTTCCCACTGCTAGACTTTCAAGTTCACTAATCTTTTCTTCCCCAATTTCTAATCTGCTGTTTATCCCAGAAACTGTGTTTTTTGTATCACACAGTTTAGTTTGAGTCACTACAAGTTTGAACTGGATCTTTTTCAGACCTTGTTTTGTCTAACTTTCTGAACATATGGAATATAGTTATAATAACCATTTTAATATCCTTCTCTGCTAACTACAACATCTGTGGTTAGTTCTTAATAAGATCTAATCAATTGATTTATCTCCTCATTATGGATTATATTTTCCTGTTTTGTGTGTCTGGAAATTTTTGATTGGATGCCAGATATTGTAAATTATACCTTGTGGGATGTTGAGTATTTTTGTGTTCCTGTAAATACTGAACTTTGTTCCAGGACATAGCTAACTTACTTGGAAACTGTTTGACTCCTTCTGGTCTTGGGTTAAGAACTGCTAGGTGGAATAGGGTGGTATTAATTATGGGCTTGTTATTCTCCACTACAGAAGCAACACTTTCCTGAGTAGTATTCTCTGTGAATTGTGAATCTTGTAGTTTTGCAGTCTGCCTTGTGGGTGAAGACACTATTCTCAACCCTGAGTGTTCACTTTCAGCTTTTTGAGTGTTTTTTTTCCCCTTCTGGCCTCAAATGGTTTGCTCATATGAATGTCCTAAGTTCTCAGGGAACATAGTCCAGAGATCTGGAGTCCTCCTTAGCTCTTTCCTCCATGACACTGACCTCCAGCTGCACGTTTCCTGACCTCCCAGCGGTGTCCTCTCTGCCCAACTGAGTCCTCTGCCCACCACCCAGATCCCTGTCTTTGTCCTGTTCTCTGGAACTCCCCTGAGGTGGAAGGTAGAGGGGACTATGGGATCCATGTCACATTTCTCATATGTCAGGGATCAGATCCCTCATTTCCTGATGATTTCGTGTCTTGAACACCATTGCTTTGTATATTTTGGCAAATTTTTAATATTTTTAAGGGTACGAGTAAATTGTTCTTTTCTTTACCTCGGTTGGGAGCAGAAGTTCTCTTTTTTTTTTTTTTCTGAATTCTTTAATATCAGAGTGAAACTATAAAACAATCTTCTAGGAACCATAAAGAGAGTTCAAGTATGCAATTAGAACAGCAGTCCAGTGTCTATTTCATGAAGTAGTTAATGAAAAAGAAGAATTTGCATGAATGTCACAACTCACATTGCCATGTTATCCATAATGTCACAAGGCCTGAAAGCTAAATCTTGGAGAAACAAAATATCCGACAGTTGTTGATGTTTTTTGTAATAGGAGGTTTCTGTTATTTTAGCAAACAGAAAGACTGTATAAAACTGTCAAAAAGAAACTACATTTGAAGAAAAAAACAGAAACTGACTTTCTAAAGAGACCTATTGGGGATAATTATCCAGAGCCTGTGGTAGATCTGGAGGGCTGATTTAAAGTTATTGTTTTTGCAAATTCTGCAAAAAAACCAAAAAAACAAAACAAAGATTCCCCTCCTGGCTTTGCAGTAGTTCACAAATTCCTTTCACAGCTGTAATCTCATCTAAATTGCAAAAGTGCATTTTATTCTTTCAATTTGTCAATCCTCCTTTTCTGTAATATAAATTACTGTTAGTTAATGATAAAATACTAAAAGCTATCCTTTCAAATAATGTTTTGATGTTTGATTGGTAGCCTGGAAATAGATCACAGGAACTTTAACTTGTCTGCATCTGACTGTCATAGGTGAATAAACCCTGAACTTTGTCATCTGGCACTTGTTCAGATCTAAGGATGCTGATGAATTCATGGTGAAAATGTATCATTTTTCACGTTTACATTTTTCAACCAAGCCCCTACATTCTTGAAATATTTTTCTCATGGGAGACATTAACTGGGTTTTGAATGAATTGTGGGTAAATAAATATCCAAAATGTTAGATACCACCATATTTTCTTTCTTTCAAAAATACTCCTTATTTGACATTTCTCATCAAACGGTTTATTTTAAAATGTTAAATTAACATCACATCAAAATTATTGCATTATCTCTGAATTATATCAGTGTTTTTATGGTCCTGAAGGTACTAGTTATTCTTAACTTGCATAAACATACCTTCGATTAAAATCTAACTGTTCAGCTTAAAATGTACAGATTCTTATTAGAAAAGAATTTCAAATAGATTTAACAACAACAACAAGAAAAGGTAAAATATAGATAGTAACTGTAGATAATCATGGAATAACTGAGTGGCTTTTCACATTTTTGGAAGTCTGGTCCATCTCTTGAGACCTGAAAGTTCCCAGGTCTTACTTCAAATTAAGCCTTCAGGATGAGGCCATTCCTCTCCTTGGGCTTGGTTGTTGTCAGAACAGAATTGCTGAAGTTACAATCAGATGCACACCGAGCAAGTGTCATGCTGAAGCGTGATCCAGTTCCCTTTCTGTCGGTTGATCAACATGTTAGGTGTTGATGGCTGACTAAGATTATTTTCTGTCTCTGTGTCTCTTGGGAAGAATCAATGGTATGGTCCTTGAATACAGGCAGTAGAGTCCAAAGTGTTCCCTTCTTCTTCTCTTCCCATGGAGTCCTGGACACAGAAATAATACATATTTGCTAGTTCTTATCATATAGTCTCCTTAGACTAGGTGGCCCCAGCATTGATGATTTCTAAACACTTGGAGCTTAATCTGGAAATCCTGATTTATGCAGAGCCTTCCCCCAACTCTTCACAGGGTCTTTGGATTTAAACATTTTTCTCTTGTTCTTTTCTGACAGACTTAGAGGGCTTATTAAACCCTAGGTCCAACCATTTGCAAACAAATAATTAGCTTCAGTTTTCTTGAGGTCAGGGACAGAATTTAAACTTAGTGGTTAGGGAAAATATTTGCATACTGTCTTTCAAGGAGTGTAAAGAAAGATAAACAGAATGAAGAAAGTTGATTTACAGGGCGGAGTCAGTACATATACACTGCTGCAGAATTTTAGAATTGCAGGGCAAGTTAAAAGTGTAGGAATGCTTTGATGAGTTTGCTCTGCCTACCAATAAAATAGATGCAAACATGACTATTCGGTATCTGAAAACTCTTTTTTGAGAGAACTGTAGCTGTTCCTTTAGTCTTCTCCCATTGCGATAGAGATGTAAGAACTGATTCCTAAGGAAAAGTGACTTGGTTAAGATCAGATGGGAATCGGAATTTGTCTCCTTTTAGCTTTGTCTAATTCATATGCACCCAGCATGAGCTGCATTTTTAAGTATTGTGAGTTCTAGCTTTTTGATAGACCAAACTAAGGAATGTTAGATCCTTTTTTCTCGTTTTGAATTTGTGCATGATAATCATGATGGGTAGATAATGGCCCCATCTTTCTCAAGTTGTTAGTCAGATTTTTTGAGCATGAAATTTTATTAAAGACAACAAAAAATGCCTTCTATCGTCATTATGGCAGAAAGCTGAGACAGTAGGTTACAAAGGCAAAGCTGCTATAATCCAATTCTTCTAGAGTTTTTTACATCAATTCATTGATCAAGAAAAAATGGTCTCCTGCTTCTCTTTGCTTTTCTCCATTTAAAGACCATCCTTTTTCCATCCATAGTGGGGGAGATGAACAGAATATGGGAGAAAATATGACACAATGAAAGCAAGGCTATAATCTGTGTAATTAAATATTTAAATATCATCATTTAAAATCTTTCATGATCTTCACAATGTATTTTGCCAGCTATAGCCCATCCTGTACCCCTTTGTGTATAGATTAATCCAGAAAACCAACTAGCTCACATTTTTCAAATGTATTATTTGTTTATGTGCCTCACAATCCATTCACACACTGCTTTCTCTACCTTACCTGACTCATTCCCAACACTTTTTGAAACTAAATTTTAACTTAGTTTTGAAACTAAGTTAAACTAAGTTTAATTTGAAACTAAATTTTACCTGAGAAACAGTGAGATAAGATTTTCAAGTCCAAGTATTTAGCAGCAGGGAAAGTAGGGGAAATGGTAAGTGACACTAAAATGGGAGCATGACTTTTGAAGAACAAATTCTCAAGCTGGCTTCCAGTTCCAGGAAGCAACTGAAACAGAATCCCACCGAGGAAGCTCTGCAGATCCAGGTGAGCCATTGCAACCTCCAGTTTCCCAGCCAAGGGTTACAGAGGCTGCGGTCTTTTTGTAACAGTGCTCTTCATGTATCATTTGAGAATTGCTCCTAGAACAAGGTTCCAGAACTTTCCAACTTATTGAACAGGTGGCAGAGTGAGTTGGAGTGAGAGGACACCTTCAACAAAGAAGAACAGGCACTAGAAGTGGAAGTTGGGCCAAGTGCAGTTGCTAACAGGCAGGCGATATGAAAGGCACTGGCATCATCTGCTACAAAACTGTACCCCAAAGCAAAGCTGGGATAGAAAAGTGAGTAGGCTGCAGTTAAAAAACAACCAAAAACCAAAAAATGGCTCAGTATCACGAAAGTTTATTTTCCACTCATGATTTTCAGAAGACCTCTGTGGACTATATTAATTTAGAGACCCTGGCTGATGAAACACTATCATCTGGAATATGGCCTGATGCTACGTCAAGGGTAAGGATGAGGTCTTATATTGGCAAATAAATTGATCTGCTGACCTGTACTATCACTTACACTCACAAAGATTGCCTCTGCCTGGATGCCTGGCTTCTCTCCTCCGCAGGTCTTGTCATGTCCTCTGCCATGAACCTGAACAACAGAGAAACAAACAATTAATGACTACCACGGGAGAAGACTAATGATAGTTTCAGACGGATCAATGATTTAAGTGAAAAAGTGGTCATTTAAGGAATAGAAAAACCTAAGTGAGTTTTGCATAAATTTAAAGTGATTGCTATGTAACACACCAAACTCAAGACGTACAAGGATAGAATGACAAATTTAAATTCTTAGAGCTTTGAAGTTTGATAGAGACAAAAAATACTATGAGTCTAAAATCTTTTTGAAAATTAACAGGAGTTGAAGACTAGTTTCATTAGTATTTGAAGACCTCAGTGGCAGAAGTTTTGTACATAGAACAATGAGTATGGAAACAGATAATCACAGATAACTGAAGTCATTTGTCCAACAGAACATTTAGTGACTAGGAAAGTTATGAGTTGAGAATTGGTCAAATCAGAGTGCATGCTGAGACCTGTTTGTGAATGCTTAGAAGTGTAAACTCTGTAAACTCTTTTTCTGTGTGCAAGCATGGAAGGGTGTATGTCAGTGCTGCTCAGTGTTTGAAAATTTTGGAAAAGAAACAAAGCAAAGAGGAAGAAGCAGAATGGAAATGTTCAGAGCTAAATTCATGGACAGTTGATGAAATAACACAAACAATTAAAATAAACCAGGTTTATTTTCCTTAGGCAACTTTGTTCTAGCACCTACCTAAGGTAGGCTTTTTTTTCCTTTAATATTCTTATGTTTGGTTGGAAACGACATGTAGGCTTTTGTAGTACAAAGTTTCTTATAAATAATATAACTAGTTTACAATCACATTTTAAAAAAGAAACATACAATGGAAACTGGAATATATCAAGTGAGATATTTCTAAATGTGCTGTAAGACATCTTTTAGAAATAATAGTAGAAGTTGAGTTATTTGTATTCATAAATAAAGATGCTGCAGAAGTAGGAGAAAATAATAGATTCCAGAAAAACCATATAGAGTATGTTTTATTTGTATCAAAGAACAAAACATTTAATATGTTGATTAAAATTTTGAAAGCTGTAACGTAGATAAAATAGTTATTTCCAAAGAATGAGGTTTTGGGAGAGGCTTTGTCTTTTATTTTACACATCCATAGAAACATTTTATCTTTGTCTTTAGATGATAAAGTTGTAAAAAATGAGGTTAATATCATCTTTGATTTCTGTAGATTACCTACTCATATTAGGTTACAAATAAATGTTTGTGGAATTTAAAAGCATGAAAGAAGGAAAATATACAGTTAATTAAGAAGGGGACTTTATTTCATGTAACAAAGAAAGCTGAGGCACTCCTATGTGTTTGTTAAAGGCAAATCTCAAATATCGCCAGTTCTGAAAATTTCGAAGAACTACTCATATTACATGACTCTACTCTCTACTGCAATTCTGCTTGGCTCTTTGCAGATAAAATTATTTAGATAATGAGAAATATTTTATAATTTTTACTGAAGTTTCTATCTTTCATAGAGGATGTGTCAGGATAAACTGTGGTTGTGCTACAGTGGCAAATGACTCCCAAATCTTAATGACTTAAAAGGATGAAAAGTTTATTTATTACAAATAATCTTTCCAAAGTAAATTAGAGTATATCTTTGCTCATTATCATCACTCAAGAACAACAGGTAGAAAACACGTGTCTTGGTTACCTTTGTTATTGATGAGACAAAATACCCAACATCCAAAGTTAAAGGAGAGAAAGTTTATTTGGCTCATGGTTTAGAGGTTTCAGTTCATAGTTGACTGGATCCAAGACTCGGTGGCCTGTCACCGAGGGGCGTCTCAGAGGAGAAACAGTTCATGGAGGCAGAAAGCAGCAAGGCAGAGAAGTAGGGAAAAAGTAGCAGCAAGCGAAACAGCACCCCTCTTTCTGTCCCTTGTATTCTGTCCAGGCTACACACCCGTAGGGTAGGCAGTGCTCACGCCAGGGTGGGCTTTCCCTCTACAACCAGAACTAACCCAAGCGAATCCGTGGACAGACAGTAATACACCCTTAATCCCAGTGTCTTATACTCTAGATCTAGATGCCTGTGAAAAGTTCTACCTGTGACCACATGGGGCTTTAGGGGGCCATCTATGCATAAGCCATAAGAATATGGGTCCGTGATTACAGTGGAAAGAAAAAGTGCTCATTGTAAATTGTGAAATGGTTATTCAAGTTGAGGTCTGAAAGTGAAACATACCTTTACATTTCACTGACTTATGCAAATTAGGTGAATGTATCTCCTTACAAAGAGACAAGGAAATGCAATCTTACTTTATGGGTATTCTAAGGAATTACAGAAGATAGGATTTACCTCCATGTAATGCCACTCACATGTACTTATTTTTCAGCATCCTAATTTGGTCTGCTTTCTCTTGATGCCAGTTTTTTATGTCCATAAAATGCTTCCCCAAACACTTCTCTTTACTTATTAACAGTGACATAACAATTTTCTTTGAAATAAAAATTTTTCTTGGCTTCTTAATTGCCATTTTCAGTAAATACAAAGTCATTTTCCCTGGGGTGAATTGAGGACTCAAAAATATTCAGGTGAAAATATTTGTCCTGTTTAAAGTTATAAAGTAAATGCTTATATTTGAAAAGATTGATTTTATTTCACAAGGTTTGAGTAAAAAAAGCTTTATTTTTTTTCAATAATCATGTGTGATGGAAAATATACAATGTATTATGAAGTTAACTTCCCTGTGTTATACTGTTATGTTTACTGGTTAATTTGAACTCTAGAAGATATGAGTTCCTTGCTCATTTTTGGCATCATTCTAACATTCTTCATATTTAAAAGAATAATTTATATTTTTGTTTGTTTTGTTTATGTCAGAGATGTCCTTCTATATATTGTCTGTTCAAGTGTCTTTTATTCATAATGCAGCCATTTAAAGTTCTATTGCTAAATTCACAACTTTGGTAGAAATAAATTTGAATTGACCTTGGTAAACACAAGTGGAAGTTAAAAAGGCCTAAGGTATTATATCATACAAAAGTAAATTTAACACTGTGCATACCAGTCAGAGATAGCATGCTATATTCAGCTCTGCAATAAATAAGGCTTCCCTTCCACAGTGAAGGCTTTGCAAAGTTATTTTATTGCAAGACAATCTATCTGTCTAACTGAATGGGACTTATTAATTAAATTATGATGTGATTACAAAATAAGATATTATAGTATTTATAAATAATTTAAATCATAGGATAGTGGAACATTGAGGAAGTGCATAAAATGTGGATTAGAACTATTTAAAACAGTAAGATAGAAATACAACATTGTGTAAGGGAATATCTCTGTGTGCTATGGTTAAATGTAATTCCTATTGTTTTATATTGCTATTTTTTTGAAGTTTATTATTTTGGGTGTTTAGAACAATATTACTTATTAATTTTTTAACAACAACTATAACAATATCTTTTTGTGTTGTTTGCTGGTTTTATCTGCACTAGGACAGATGCTGAATTCATTGCAGGGCATTTGAACCATAAGCATCTTCAGAACTGGAAAAATATGACTAAAAGTTCAGAAAATATGAATAAAGGATATCAGACCTAATATTCTGGTATTTAAATAGATGATAAATTTCTATGCTGAGTGAGTATGGTCATGATGTACGATTACACTCATCATCAATCATTGCTTTTCAAATTATTTTTTATTTTAAAGAGAAAAAAATAAAACAATACAGAATTTCATATCAAGATAATAGGAAATTCAGAATGGTTAATATATTGTGCATTGTTATCTTCAAAGTCTTACATTATTTTAAAAACAAATGCATAAATATATAATGAAAACTATAATTTTTCTTTCATATAAATTTATTTAGAACTTGGTAGATATTCATCACACATGAATATTGCAAAAATAGTTGGGGGAGAGGTTAGAAAATGAAAGGGCAAGTTGGAGGGCTAATTAACTATGATGTTACACTGAATATTAAAGTCTCAAATTTGGGGCTCTTTAAGGAATGGCGAAAAAGAGCCAACTTCAGGTAATAAGACATTGACTCTGGCAGACTTGATATAGCCACAAATGACTGGTTTCTGAATTCTGGGATATTAATATGTTAGATATAAATTGTTGTTTCACAAGGAAATCTACTAGGCAAAACACTTTAGTCTACAGAATGTGTTAAATGATTATATATTATCAATTATCCAGAGAGAAAAAATGTGGTTAAATTCCTTTGACCTATTAATGTTAGATTAAAATTACTGATTGTTCAATATCTGTCAAGTATCCATAGAGAGTTAATTTTATTTCCCAGGACTTACCACCTGTATAGGCAATATTTGTGTATACATCCATTTATTTGTGTACAAGAATAAGTCAGTCTTTTTTATTATTAATTCCATGTTTATGAATTTCTCAACTTGCTAAACTTTACCTGTAATCCACCAAATCAGAGCTTGCAGCACCTCCACAGTCATTCAACGATACTCAGTTTCTTGCTTTGGACACCCATGCTCTCCACACAGGCAGTATATCATACTGATACTGTGAAGAAATGCCTTTATTGTCTCTTTAGTGGCACATAAAAAAAAATACTTTGTGCTTTTGCTGATGTCATTGTTAAAATGACCCCCGAGCATAGTGCAGAGGCACCAAAGAGCTGCCCAGTATTTGCAAGCAGAAAGCCGTGCTGTGGCATACAATGAAATGTGGAGTGTGTTAGCTGAACTTCAGTGATCTGAAGGGACCATCAGACTTAAGACATAGGACTGCTGACCACAGGTCCAGTGTGAGTGCGCTGACAATATATCTTAAATATGTTGTCTTTAAATGAAAACACACGAAACCAAGATTACATATTAAGTAGTCAATGAAAATATGGCTGAAGGCCCACAGAATTTAATCCATACTTCTGCTATGCATAATGAGTAGGTATTCACTAATTCAGTGCTCATGGAGATCGTTTAGAAAAATAACTATCAAGAATTTACATAATGTGTGTATATATAAACACATACATGGTGAGTATATAGAATAATTTAGATATATTCTGAAAATACTGATATTCAAAGCCTTCACAGATTTAAAAATTTAAACTATAAATGTCAGGATTATATTTATTACTTTAATAAAAATTCTTAACATTTCCATTAAACAAGGATGTTTTCTAAACAAAAAAACTACAGTAGTGTTTTTTCTGAAGACTTAATTGGAAAAAATCATTTTATTATACATTTTTCTAATTTATACCACCACCACCAACATACACATGATGACAATTAAATATAGACAGCTTAATAGAAACCTTATAAGTGGATAGAAGTTGTTATGTTATGTGTGAGTTTTTACACATAAAATGTACAAAAATGAGTTTACTTTAATAAAAATATCAAACTGTCTTTACTCAAAAACAATTGTTGGGCAAGAAGTTAATTCTGTTACTCCTAAGTAAATGCAATTACTTCTGGATACGAATTTTGTGAATTTAGGGTTTTAGCTCTATTAAGTTAAGGAAAATATCATTTTACCCTTACCCTGCTCCTAAGAATTATTTTAAGCCCTTTGAGGACACAGGTTCACACTACGAGAATCTTGTGTTTTGCACTAATTTTCTGTTATGTATATTTCCTATGAGCCATAAATCACTATTATCCCATATTTTGATCCTGGTGTTCAATACTGAAATGTGGGTGACTGCTGTGATTCCTTGGCAGGCTCTTTGTCCTCCCCTCCTGACGTTTTGAATGCTAAAGTCCTTTTCAATTTATTGTCTCCCTTCTCACTTGTAGGGCTCTGAAAGTCTTGGCTACTTTCTTTGCCCCAGACTCCACTAAACGAGCTTCACTCAACTGTCAGTTACTGTTAGTCTGCAAAGCTGAATTATTCCCTGAACTCTGCTGTAGTTATCAAGATACTAGTCTGCCACAAAATCTGAAGGAAATAGACTGACATAAATATAAACATCCATAATATTCACTGCTGGTAAAGATGTGAAGGAACTAGAATTCTTATACTTTTCTGGTGGGAATGCAAAATGGTTCAGTCACATTAGAAAGCAGTTTAGCAGTCTGTCTCACTCTTGTCTTTTTGAGATAGGGTCTCACTAGGCAGTTTGGACTATCCTTGAGCTCACTTTGTAGCTCAGGCTGGTCTCAAACTTGCAATGATCCTCTTGCCTCAGCCTCCTGAATGTTGAAATTACAGGCATGTGTTACTATGTCTGGCTGAGCAATCTCTTCTTGAGCTACCATGTGACCCATGATTTCTACTCCAAAGTATTCATACAGGAGAAATGGAAAGAGTTATATCCTGAAGACTCTTATGTAACTATTAATAATACTCATTATTCATGATTACCTAAATATTCATGGTAACCTAAAGTCAAAACAGCCTAAATAATAATCAGCTGATGAATGAATAAGAAATTTTAATACATCTATATAATGGAGTACTACTCACCAATAAAAAGGAATGAATTACTGATACTGGCAATGGCACAGATGAATCTCAAAACCATTGCATTATGTAGAAGTAGTCAGACCTAAAATTGTACACACAGAATGATTCTATTTATATAAAACTAGAAAAGACAAGTCTAATTTAGGTCATTTGTTGCCCAGGACCAGCAGGCTGTCGGGGTTGGCTAAAAAAGAAAGTAAAGAAATTTTCTGGGATGCTGGAATGTTTCCACATCTTTATTGTCATGGTTGCATGAGTTAATAAATTCAGCCAAAACTCATACAAATGTTTACTTACAGTGAGTACATGTTGTTATATACCAATAAAGTTGGTATAAAAATAAACTGGAAACTTAGTTTACTTCGTAACTTTCTTTGAGTTTTTTGTTTGTTTGTGTGTTTGTTTTTGCTGCTGTCTGGGTGAAAATGCATGAGTGCCATTGGTTTTCAGAGTGGGGAAAATGCAGGAGAACCTACTCAGTTAACACAAATTCTCCGCATTTCTAATCCTTATTCTAATGAAAGGGGCAATTTGAAGAGAAACCATTTTACAAATAAAATATAAGATATTAAGTCATAATAGATGTTTGTTCATTATCATCATGCGCTAAGTACTGGTAAGAGTTGGGAACTCATCTAAGGGCAAAGTGTTTGGCTGCAAGCATCTCAGGCCTCGCCTGAGCATCCAGTGTTGGGTCTCCGTGCCCAGCTCCACATGAGTAACACATCGTTACTGAATGAACCAGATGAAGACCTTGCCCTCCTCTGACGGATACCGAAGTCTAGTGCAAGTGGTAGGCTTAGGTTCATGACACTGTAAACGGTGGACAGATGCTATGATGACATATTTAGTGCTGTGGGTATAGAGAGGAGGAATAATTCACCTAAACTGGAATTTCTGGAAGGACTGTTTTTCGGAAGGAATGATCTCTTGCGTACACAGTTCCTAGCAGGGTTCATGCTCTGGAAAGGATATAATGCCTGATGATCGGGGGCAGAGATGAGGCAGTCATGATAGACAGTGGAGGAAAGAGCAGCTGGAATTAGATGACGCTGTTTGCCAGACTGGCATTCACTTCTGTGTGACTGCATTCCTAACAGGCCGCGGACCAGTGCCAGTCAGTGGCACCAGGGGCTGGGGGTGCCGCTTCACGAAGTTTCCAACTCTCTCCACTCTGCTATCACACAGGCTGTTTGAGGACGGGGCCTGTGTCAATCCAATGAACTTCTGTTATATTTGACAGAGCTGCCATTTACTCCTTTTAAACTCTTGTTGCACTTCGCTTCTTGACTTAAACCATTTGACCACTCAATGCAGGAGGAGCACAAAAGTGTAGAGGCATTAGATGAGTGATGTGATAAATACTTTTTGATTTACTCCAAGCATAAAATCTCAGAGGTTTATCCTGCTCTTATCTTAAGCCTCATCACCCTGGGAATGGAAAAATGGCCTTATTACTGAGCGTGATTTCAAGGGATCCCTTTGGTGCATCTGGCCGCACACGATGCCTTGCATGTTTCAGATAAACATCTATTTTTAAAAAGGTTGAGTGTGACTATTGCAGCTTCTATTAATCTAAGGGGCTGTGCTAAGTGCTGATCATATTTGTCAGTGGTAAAATTTTGATCAGTTTTGTTTTAGCAAGAGATCACTTGTAGACATTTGTGATCATCAATATGAAAAAGAAATTTTTGCATCAGAAACAGTCATGTGAACATTATTATTCAGCTGGATAATAGGTTTTGATTACTTAAATATGTCAGTTTTTTATAGAGCTTAACAGATATTCCATCTGCCTTTATAAATTATTTAATGTTAAGATCTTGCATTATGGGGAACGGCATGGGCAGAAGTACGGGTAGGTAAAATCTGCTCCTAAATGTCACTTCCCATACAGGCATCTCTGAAGACATCCATCACTTCATTTACTCCTCAATGATCTCTGTTTACAATGGCTGTGAATTTTCTTGTTTTCTTTGGACTTCTGCTATTATGATGGATAAATACCTCCTTCTAGTACCCAGGATCAATTCAGGTCCAGTGGTCCACCTGTCGTCTCTGCACCACCCTTGCCTAAAGATAACCCCTTCCCTTTCTGCTATACAGTAAAATGGGAAACTGTAGCATTGTCTGAAGTGTCGTCTGCTTGAATTTACTCAACAGTCACTTCTTCCTTAGGGTTTACTTTTTATGGTTCAGTCTAGTTGACAAACTTCTCAGGATTTCGTTCCCTTCTTTGGATGTGGCCTCGGAGCTGGACAAAGCCCCTCCCCGGGGAGGCAGCCCAGTTTGTGTTTGAGTTGCATTTCCTTTGCTACGGCATCTGTCTTCACCAAACAAACACTGTTTTCTAGCTTGGCTGTGAGGGTCCAGGGAAAGCTTGGGATTTTATCCTCAGTTCTTTGCAAGGCAGGTTATGATTTCTTTCTATCCCTTCGCCCCATCACTTAGGCTTTTGAATTCAAAAGCTGAGAAGTGATTACTTTTTTCTCTGTTTTTTGCTGTCACAGCCCTTTTCTGAAACAATTAGATGTGAACAGCCTCGCTGACTGAGCAGAGAGTAAGCCAACGAATGGTAAGAGACCACTTGGGGTGTGTGGGTGGGGATCATGCTGGCTAATATTTTAACATTATTATTCCATCACTCAATTAAATGTCAACTTTTTATTTAAAAATAAGAATTATAAGTAGCCAAATCATGTAATTTCCATTTTAGTGCTTCGTGCTCTCCTATCCAGGCATTAACAGAAAAGTTAGTAAGAATTCGAAGGGAAAATTAAGGTAGTAAAGTAGCGGAATAGACACTAGAGAACCTTTAATTCTTAGATTTTCTGTAATTCCTTTATTGAGAAATTCTGTGTGTTCAGAAGTATTTGAATATTTGCAGTAGTTATCAAATCTTTCTTATCCAACCCCCTGGAGAAATGACAAAGGGATACATAAAGCAAATAAGGTCCCACATTTGATAAATTTTATTCCCAACTTTTTTGAATCTCTCCTTTCTTCCAAAGCTCCAAAATCTTAGCCTGTGTGTACACAGACATACATGTCATGCATGTTCCCATATACACACAGCATGTAGACACGGGTACACATGCATTGGCGAGTTAACAAATTACTTATTTGAATCAATAAATTACTCTTTTATAGGACAAAAACAATTCTGTACTCAATGCTAACTTGTTTTCAAAGCAATCTGGGTTTGGAGGTTTAAGGGGTGAAGAAAACCAGAAAAAAAAAGACAGGAAGAAGGGATTTGTGTCAGCGCAGCTCCAGCTCTGCTATGCAGGAGCCACCTTTCCACCTCCTTCTCTGTCTCAGTACAACAGCCAAACTATGCTACCGTTGTACGATTTGGGAAACCAAGCTGTATGCAATTTGGAAAGTCTGAGAGAATGACGGACAGTTAAAGGATGATAAAAAATTGGAGAATGATAAAAAATCGACAGTGATGGGGGACTGGGGGATGAGGGGAGTTTGTTTTGTTTTGCCTTTTAATTTTTTTTGGCCTTTTTCTTTTTTATCGGTACCAGGGATCGAACTCACAACCACACACTTGCAAGGCAGTTGCTTATGCTTCTGAGCCAAATCCCCAACCCCTGTTTGTTTTGTTTTTGAGGAGATGATATAATTGGACAGGGCAAACACAGGACCTGTGGTACAGTTGGGAGTTATCCAACCACACACATACAGTGAGCCTCCGAGATTGGAGCTGTTGACCCTGGGAAGCCACACAGGGAGACTTCGAACTGTTAGAGTAAATTAGAAATCATCCTGCTCGTCTCTAAGATTTTAATACTAAGTGATCTGGTTCAGAGCAGGAATGACCCCCGGTAATGTCCTGTGCACAGAAGTGGGATTTTCGGAAGATAACTGGACCATGGCGGCATTACAGCTGACTTGGTGTTAGGAAGTGGGGCCCAGTCAGGGGTGGACCCTTGGGAGAATGGCCTGGAAGGGTGCACCTCCCTTTCCGGGGCCTCCCTTGGCTCTCTGTGTCCGGACAGTCGTGGCTGGAGCAGCTTTCCTCTCCCTGCCTCTCACTCTCTGCTTCCTGGCTGCCATGGAGTGAGCAGCTGTCCTCTCCCCGGGCCTTCTGCTGTGCTCTCTTGGCCTTCAAGTCAGCCTACACTAGCCTGAAAATGGGAGGCAACAGAATCTTTTCCTCTTTTAAATTTTAGGTCTCCGTAATTTGTCTGCTGCTTTTCTCAGTGATGAGAAAGTGATCAAGACACTGAGAGGTCATTTTTATTTTTATTATTATATGGTAGTATGCTGCTTTGCAATGCAGATAAATCTCCAGTTTCTGTTTTTCATCTTTGGCTATGTGTGATTTGAGGGCAGTGGTTGTATTATGTTCGCCTTAGAATTCTTTATAAGTTTCCGGTATTATTGGCTCACATAAAGCACTTAAACAATGTGCTGAAGATTACGAGCTCGCTTTCTGCTGAAGATTACGTGCTCACTTGTTACTTCTAAAATTTTGCTTTTTCTCTGACTATATGGTAAGTTTATTGAAGATAGGGACCAGACTCTTTTCACTTTCCTATTATTCCCCGTAGAGAGACAGACACAACTTGGTATGCAGTTATTGATGCACCCAGTGTTTGCCTAAAAATTTCCTGGAGATTCTTACTCTGGAAGTTGAAGATTAGTGTGATCTTTGTTAGAACAAAGCGCATGCCCCAACATTAGCATCACTAGATGTGTTTGTGGTTCTGCCAGTGTCACTAACACAAGGCTCTTGCATTCATTAGAATCTGTTTTAGCTGTTAATAACAGAATTTGTGCTCAAATATGCCTTCACAGAATGAATGAAAAGTTCACCAAAATTAAATTTATTTAATTACATAATTGATGAGTTTATGATCAAAGCTGCATTGCTTGTGCTTCTAGTTGTTCTCTTCGTTCCTCTGTATTGCTTTTCGTTATAGGTTTTTTTCTCATGTGGTCATAGCAGCTCAGGTTTTGTACTTAACACTCTAGAAAAGTCCCAGTGCTGACTTTTGGTTACGCTGTAATGTACTTGAACCAGTTATGGTGACTGAGAGTTTGTACGATCTGCACTATGTAGACCTGGCCTCATGGTTGTCCCAGAACCAGATGTAATATGCTCAACTAAACTTAGATAGACCCAAAGGGAGGGATAGTTCCCCAATACAAAGTGGGAGTGTTGCTTCAGAAAGAGGAAGAGTGGATTTGTGAAGGCAAAAACTACAGAGGTCTACCAGAGATCTCCTTAGTGTTCCCAGATGCAGCCCATGTTGAAAGAGATTAGTTTACTAAAAATGTTTATATCATTATTCACTTCATTTTTTGCCTATCAAAGAAATTAATTTGTCTCATGACACAACACTGAGTCAAACGACCAGTCAAGCAATTAGCCAACCAACCAAACCAAACCAGCAAAACCCTTACAGAGAGCACAGTGGCTCAGGTTTATGATCCCAGGAATTCAGGAGGCTGAGATAGTGGGATTGCAAGTTTGAGACCAGGCTGGGCAACTTGCTAACATCCTATCGCAAAATGAAAAAATAAAAATGGCTAAGTGATACAGTGCTCTTGGGTTTGCTACCTAGTAATGCAAAAACAAAAACAAAACAAAGCAAGCAAGCAAACAAACAAAAATCTGGATGCTATAAGTTGCACAGGAGGTTTATCTTTGGGTCCTGGAAACTCTACCACTTTCCTGTTTTTCCTATTGCTTTAGGAACATGAGTTGAAAACGACTGCTAATGTCTGTTTTAATGCAGGGATTTTCAAACTTAACTGTACATCAGAATTATTAGGGGTTGTTGGGAAATACTGATATTCATGTCCCATGTTCACAGGATCTTATTTAGTAATCTTGAAGAAGAAATTGGGTAATGGAGTTTTTGTTTGTTTGTTTGTATAAACTGGTGAGTCTAAAATGCAGCCAAGGTTGGAGACTTTTGCATGACTTTTTCTTTGTGGTAGCTTTGGGGACTGAAAATTAGAACATACAATGATGAACACAGTCCTGTGTCTATGGCTGTACTATCGACTCTAGGTATACCTTTCTCTCTGCCCATCACATCTCTGAAAAATCTCGCAGACACAATTCCTATACAGAAGTTCACAGAAAGGTTGACACCAGAGATGTGATTTCCCTTGTGCCTATGTGCTAATTTTCCTTTCACATTTGTAAACAGTGACTGGTTTACATTTTTGGCAGGATTGTACTTCGGAGTTAATCTGCATTGTGAGTGCCAGTTAAGCGAAGTTTTCCCAAGAACTTTAGCATTGTTTGTGGTTGCGAGGTCATTCATAATGACTTAAAGAGTTAAGCTGGAGTTTTGATCCTTCAGTTTTTGTTTTTCTTGCAGAATGCTATTATTTTTCTTAATTAATTAAATATGTTTCTCCAAGAAGGTACAGGCTTTACTAGAAATAATCCTGCCATCTGATTTAACCTGTATATGTCTATGTTTTCAAAGAAATGTAGGAAGAGGTGAACAATGAAGCAATATGGGAAAGAGACCTGTAAGGCGACATAGGGCAGATTCCACAGAGAACTGAGAGAACTACAGACTTCTTGTATTATCTAATTTAATACATATATCACCAATACATATTTCCACTACAGAATGATGGGAACACGTGGTAAAGTATAGTTTCACATAGTGGCATGGTCAGAGGATAGAGAAAAAATGGGATTTTAAATGCTTGGTTTCATCGTCTCCATAAATCATCAAAATATGGTGAAAATTTTATACCTTGTATATAAATGATATGTATCAGTTGTTTCCACGTCAGCTGCATCTAAGCTATCTGATTTTAGGATTGGAAAAACTTACAATAACAGATGAAGCAAATAAGGGTTGTGGAGAAGTAAAATTGGTAAAATTCAGGATTTAGCCTTTGATTTTCCTTCAGAGAGAGCACTGAGGTATCTTATAGATTGTGAAATTACAGGAAATTAATGTGATAGAATAAATATAGCCATATTTGAATTTCTCCATCTCATAGTTTGAACTCTACAATCAAGCCCAGTTGAATTTCTAATTGAGTCTATAAAACTTGACCTACTCAAAGGAAAATTTAGCTTTTAGAATTATGTATAATTTCAAAGATCACTCATGAATTTTCTAATTGTTTCCGGTTTTGATTTTATTCCTTTAGGCCAAAGGTATTGCAAGATTTACATGGTAATAAAGAGACACAGATAGTCTCTAAAATGACTTACGACATTAAAATAGAACAAAATTGGAATGAGGTATTGAATGTTAGAACTGGCAGTGTTCTAGAGGAGCTATCTTAAAACAATTTATCAACCAATAATAATTCTTTCCTGTCATAAAAATTATAGTGATAACTTGGTTCAGAAACTTGATTCTTCCCACAATTCTGGTTGCAAACCTAGTTGGATGAGAACTAAATCAAATTCACTAGTTGTAGTCAATGTTGATATGATGGGGAAATTTGATTCAGTTCTTGTCCTGTTTGGTTTGCAACCAGAATCCTGGAGAGACTTGAGTTCAGGGTACAACTCCATTTAATATTTAGCTACACTGTATATAATAAACTAGTTATAGAAATTAGTGAAATCTGAAGACATAATGAATTAAGGAATAAGTGAATCTGAGTACTGACTCTACTTATTTGAGAATCATTCCACTAAAAAACAATGTCTGAGAGTTCCAGTTGCTCCATGCACTCATCAACCTTTGCTATTGTTAATCTTTTAAATTGTAATGGAAGTATCAAGGCATTTCATCATGCTTTTAATTTGCATTTCTCTGATGACTAATGATATTGAACATTTATTCATATACTTTCTTGCTATCTGTTTATCTTCGTTGAGGAAATGTCTGTTCAAACCTTTTGCCTATGTTTTTATTTAGTGTTTGAATTCTTATCATTGAGTTGTAAAAGTTATTTTTATATTCAGTTGCAAGTTCTTTTACACACACACACACACACACACACACACACACACACACACAGAATAAGTAGTTTCTCCTAGGCTGCTGCTCGCCTTAATTCCTTAGTACAGTCCTTACAACAGAGAATTTTTAACTCTGAAGTCCTATATTTAAAATTTCTTCTTTTATGGTTTTGCATTTCCTCTGAGAATTTTCTATCCATTCCAAGATTGGAATTACTTTTTTCTCCTGGAAGCTTTATGGCTAAAATCACTTTGAAAAACTGTGTAGATTTTTTTAAAATGAGGTTAAACATATAGATACCATATAATACATGAGTCCCTCTGATGGATATTTAATAGGTCAACAGAAAGATTTTAATAAAAACGTCCACAAAAGTCTTTATTCATGGTACTCTCAAATGGACACAATTTAAATGACTGTCAGTAGATTAATAGGTCAAAATGTGTGGATATGCATGTAAAACACTAGAGAGAAACCAAAGTAATACGTTACATCATGAGTATTTCTGTTCATATATCATTGAGTTGCAAAAAGAGACATTTGGTGAGATTTTCCTTCCATTGGTGACCTCTGCATTGAGTGAAGAGCTGGACTGAGGCCGTCTTCCCCAGAATCATGGATAAAAGGAAGTTTGTGAATCAAGGCACTGCTGTATTGGTAGATGTGACAACATAGATTGATCTCAAAACATTATGTGAAAGGAGTCGATTCAGAAAAGTAAAAGTGTATGAGTGCAGTTTAACTACTTCCAGAACAGGAAAAACTAATAATCTACAGTGATTAAAAACAAATACGTAGTTTTACAAGTGTGGGAAAATTTGGCTGAGGAGGGGCACAAGGAAGTCTTTTTAAAGTGGCAGACTTGTTCTGTGTTGTGATAGTAGTATGCTTCATGGGTTTGTATGCTTATCAAAACTATCAAACTGTCCACATTTGAATGTATTTTGAGGTACGTATCTTCAGAAAAATTTCACTAGAAGTCATTAAAAAATACTTCATGGCTAGCCAGTAATGATATTCTTATTGGATATCCACATTAGTTTTTAAAAAATGTTACTATTTCCACCATGAGCCTTTGGCTCATGAAATTATCTTATGATTTAAGATAAGACATTTTCCATAATGGAAATTTTAAGTACACAGAAAAGTTCAAAGAGCAAAAAATTCCTTACCTCAGTATTCAAGCTTTTTTTCTCAGTTTTGTATTTTTTCTTTTTGAAGCTAGAAGCATATGTTTTTATAATATTAAAGTTTATTTTCTTCAATTAACATTATATCATGATTTTCCAATAGTTCCATAGTTTTACACATATAATTTTAGTTGCAAAATATTCAGAGAAATATACACCATAAATTATTGAAAATTATCTGCCACATTTTGTGCCCTTTGTGGGAGGCTTTTGCATTTCCACCTATACAGTGCTGTGGAGATCAGCACCACAGCTTCCCCACTGAGGACTGTTGCTTAGGATGGATTCCCAAACACCTTGATCAAAGGATGATTCATTTAACATTATTACTTGTAACCAAAATATTAGAATATGCTGCCCTTTATCTTGTTTCCATTCTAGGAAAACTCCTATTCTTCTTATTTTGCAACAAATTATTGTTTTTTGAGGCAGAGCACTGAAGAGAAAGAGGATTTTTCACCTACTCCTCTGAATATACTGCGTTGCCTGAATTAGCCTCATCTATCTGTCAAAGTGCCCAGAAACCATGATGATAGGAGCTGTAGAAATAGATATCTAGCATATGGGAACCTGCTTATAATTTCTTGCTCACAGCATTTATCCCACATACAGCATTTATCTTTAAAAGAGCAAGACTAATGAACCCGTATGTATTGTTTTCTACTTATAGCCTATCCTCATTTGAAATACATCCCGTGAAAAACAAAGCTCTTCTAATGAGTAAGGAATTGCAGGGTTTTATAGTGAGTAGTGTCACAGTGCCTTATGGTATTTCTTGCTTTTGATACTGATCTGATTGAACTTTCCATGTTTTTTTTTTTAATCAGAGAGACAACTTATTGTTTGAAAAGCTTTGATCGTCTCCATATTAGTTTTCTGTTGCTATGACAAAATAGCTGGGAGAAATAAACTTAAAAGAGAAAAGGTTTATTTTGACTCAAGGTTTCAGAAGTTTCAGTCCATGGTCAGCTGCTTCTATTACTTTGAGTCTAAAGTAAGGTAGAACACTTTGGTGGAATGGCGTGCCAGGGGAAAGCTGTGTATTTCTTGACATTCAGGAAGGAGAAACAGAGGACAGAGAAACACAGAGACACACACACTGACACACACACATGCAGAGAGAGACAGAGACAGAGAGAGAGACAGAGAGAGAGAGAGAGAGAGAGAGAGAGAGAGAGAGAGAGAGAACAACAAGCTCTAGTCTCCAAAGTCACACTCCCATGACCTTCTCCCTGTAACTAGGACCCACCTCCTAAATTTCTATCACCCCTCACTAATGCCATTGAGTTATGAATCCATCAATGGACTGTCCATTGAGAGTCCTTATGATCTAATCACCTTCAAAGAGAATTACCACCACCACTACCACATAAAAAGCAATATCTAGGAATAGCTTCATCATGCCTCATAATTCTGCTCATCATCCTATCATTCATGCTTTGAGCTCTTATCCTAACACTTCTGGCTTAGGATTGACTCTCCCCTCCTTTTCAAATCTTGACCTCTGTCCTGGTAAGTAAGGCATCTCAAGTTTCAGGCTTTTCAGTGAATTTCCACTTTACCCCTTGGACTGAAATCCGGCCGCTGTCCTCTGCAAGTCTTGCCAAGCTCTCTCTCTCTCTCTCTCTCTCTCTCTCTCTCTCTCTCTCTTTCTTCTGGGGATTGAACTCAGGGCTTTGCTCATGCTAGACAAGTGTTCTACCACTAAGATACACCTTCAGCCCTAGCTGCTCTCTTTTGTGAAAAGATTTTCCATTTCTTTCCTTGTCATCCTCTGTCCTCTGGACTGAAAAAAGACATAAATATCTTCCTTGGCATTCTGCTGTTTGTAAACCAAGGTTTTCTTTCTTTCTCCCACCTTGCATCTTTGAGGATCAGTCTTGCTAGAAAGACCATCATCTTCTTCCTGTGACCATGACTTTATAATTTCTTGCCAGGTATTTTTTTTTTTTTTTGCTTTCATTAAATTTTGCCCCAGTATCTTCATTTCCTTCTGTCATTTGGAGGAACTTGGTTTTTCAGTTTCTTCACTTCATATTACTATCCACCCCAAAATCTCAAATGTGTATCTCCTTTTCTTCAACCTCAACTTCCCACTTACTGGCATTTATTACGTGCTCATAGTATATCAGCTCATTTCTCCTTTTTTTTATTTATTTATTTATTTATTTATTTATTTATTTATTTTTTGTGATAGTGAGAATTGAGTGTGGTGCTTTCACACTGAGTTACATCCTTAGCCCCATTTTTTGCTTTGAGAAACGATTTTGCCAAGTTGCCATATCAGAGGTGGAGCTCACATCACCCTACCTCAACTTTGCAGAGTGCTGGAATTACGGGCATGGGCACCATCCTTGGCTACGTCCCTTTCTTTCTAGTTTAAATTTTATGATCCATTATTACATTTCAAATCTTCTCAGTGCTCTTGTCCTCTGCTGTCTAAGTTTTATAAAATTTCACTCTTGTTATGACTTGTTACTGTTTCCACATCTGCAATATGATGAAGGGTAATGGTTGAAGAAAAGAATCAAAACATAGGAACTTAAAATGCTTCTCAACTCTATCCATAATTCCACGTGTTTTAAAATTAGTACCATTCAAACCTTTTTTCTGCTTTCTTTCTTTCCCCCTCATTTCAGCTAGTAGCCTAGTGTCGTAAGGAAGAGAAAATGTATTGTCATTTTCTTCATCATTAAGATGGATGATCCAAACCTGTCTGCACAGTATCTCTCCCCTTCTTTCTCCCTAGTAAAGTGAAGGACATGTCCCTTCTTTCCCAGATTGGCATCTCCATACACACTTCAGATCTCACCTTTTCTTAATTTATTAAAGTTTTTGCTGAATTGCTCACTCTCTTTTCCAGACATTGGCCATCTTTATCTTCCTGAACGATCTCTCCCTTAATACAAAGATGCTGTTTTATCTTCCACCTCTGTGCATGCTTGACTCTGTCCCATCTGCTCCGTTTCCCCTACCCTTGTCAGGGCCTGGCTTCCTCATAGTGACTAACAGAGGCCACTTCCACATTTCCACTGAGTTCATCCTTTAAGAATTTATCAAATGGCTCCCACCGTTAGTGCTTCACAAAAACTGCTTTTGTTTGAACTTCCAACTTCACAGTAATATTTCAAAATTTCAATCTCAGCATACAGCAGGATGTTCAGTAAATGAGCACCTCAATTGTCTTAAATTGGCCAGTGTGAACATCTTTAAATGGGAGAGAGACTGTTGTGCTTGTAGTTCTCTCTCTCTACTCTGAGCGGCGAGTTGAAGGCCAGTGAAATGGTTTCCACTCTTCCTTTTTCACTTCTGCTTCAATCCTGGATTGATGTGTTAGTACTTCAAATTCAGATATGGATTTAAGACATTTTAAGATCTGTCAGTACAGTGTAAGCATGTATGCAAATGGAACTAAAATTCAAAGAATAACAGAAGAAAATAAACTGATAAAGAATCTAGCAAGGTAATATTGTGGTCTACAGCGTGGCTCATTCATCACAGCATAATATTTTCAAGGTGCTAATTTGTAAAGAATGACCTGTGGTCCCACTGTCACTCATTAGGAGTCTCCTTTGCGCAGAAACTGACCCCAAATGACACGTTATCTTCTTTAATTCTTGAGGATGAATAATTTGCCATTTCACAGACTTTCATTGTTACAGTGACTAGGATTTATATGCAAATAACTTATTCAATTATTACTTATTAGCTAACCAAACTTGGTTGGGTTATTTGATATTGCATAATATCAACTACAAGTTGGCATCCACAAATGAAAGTGACTAAGTAAATAGATTTGCTTGCCTCAGAGGGGAGCAGGTGCTGGGGAGCCACTGGTCTCAGTTTTGTGTCCAGGTAGGAGGAATCATTTTAGTAGCACCTATTAGAGAATAATTCTTTCTCAAAGCTAAGTGTAAAGAAGATGGTCCTCAAAGTATAAATTTGACCTTGATACTCTGATGTCGGAATGAAAGGGAACTCCTGTATTTTTTGAACTGCTGTGTTGGATTTGAACTTTAAGATGCACCTGCGTCTACCGTCTACTGGTTCCACGGTGTTGGGGAGGGGAGCCTCCTCAGAGTGAGGTAATTGGGAAGCAAGACAAGGGGTCACCCCTTTGCTGTAGTAGTCCTTGTTCTTTTGGATTTCTAGGACAAGTAAAGTTTAAGAAGTAGGGGAGTAACACAGAATGACTAACTTATTGTTTTATCAAGTAAGGATACAATCTAGTTTTATATGGAAGGGCTCTTTACGATAAGAATGAGCACAGAATATCAAATAAATAACTATAATTATTAGACATTTTACATGTGAAAATCTTACTCCATTTTTTTCTTCTCCATTTGGCTGCCTTATGTGCCAGTAAGCACCCTATCAGAGTGTTACTCTAGCAATTGGAATCAATAGTCTATCACAACATACTTCACATTTTTCTCCTATTTATTGTCTTATTTTCCCCACTCTGAATCCTTCGTAAAGTCAGTTTGTTTGTTTCTCACTCATCACAGTAAAAAAAGAAATATGAATCTGTGTCTGGAGGCGGAAGTCCTCTGAAACCAGGATGATGTTAGATATGGTAGTGTTTTAGAGATTTCCTGGAAAATGTAAGGCTCGGGGAAGAGAACTTAGGGGAAAAGCCGAGATATTTATCGCAAGTAAAGCTATGTCCTATACTAGCTATTGGAGATTTGTATGGGAACTTGAAAGTTTTCTAATGAAGCTTTTCTACTTCCTGGAATCACTTTTTGGGGAATCTCTGAAAAATAGAAAGGAGTATCCTAGACATCCCAGTCTACTCCTAAAAACTGGAGAGGTATTCCTGAAACATTCCAGTCTCTCTCCACTTCTTCACTGTACATTGAAATATACCAAACTCAGCATATGGGATGTGAAGCAGACGGCACTGCAGTGTGTGGGGAGGTTCTCCCTGATAGTGACCCCACTGGCCAGCTTGGCCATCTTTCCTGCAGGATTCATGGAACCATGGAGCTGACACATAGTCTATCAGGTGAAAACCTGGCAGATGACTTCCCTGGGGAAAAAACCGGTCATTTAGATGTCAGTAAGGTGAGGGGGCAAGGACTCAGGCAGGCAATGACTCAGCAAGCTACAACAAAGGACCCCAGCATCTCACTGAGTGGGCTTTGGGTAGCCACTGTGATCCTGTGTCAACGTGTGAGCTGCTCTTTTCTAGACCACTGGCAATTAGGCTAAAAGGTGAAAAGTAAGTTTCAGCTGTTAGTCACACCAATTCTTTGGCTTGTTTCATTCATCACATTTTCTGTATTGGTGAGATGGAGTCATTGAGGCTACTTGTAAAACTAATTTCCACTTGGGTTGAGCTTTCCAGTCCAGCTCAATGTGGCTGTATTAGGAAACCCTAAATACAGGTCTTCATCCAGGAGAGGCAGTTAAGAGTCCACTGAGAGTAATGCTGTTGATGGACCAACAAACAAATAAAAAACAGCAAAAATAAAAAGGGAAAAAGAAAGTGGGGCTCTGGGAATTACAACTGATTTGTGGAGCAGGCATCCTGTTTCTGCCGCACTGTGCAGCCTGAGCTGAGAAGGCTGAGCAAATGTGGTTTTAGCTTTGCATTGCTGAGGCGTTAACTGCATCACGCTGAGGTGGACTGAAACTTCAAGGGCATCAGTGACATATGTGTTTCGTCACCAGTCTTCCCATTCTTGCATTTATCAGAGATTCAAAGCCATATATATATATATATGTATATATATATATATATATATATATATATATATATAACTTCACATCATGATGCCTGATTTATAATTTCCCGAGGGCAGTATTTTTTTTACAGCGACTGGCAGAATTTTTTGTTCTTCATTAGGCCTTTTATTAACCCACTGCCAGAGCTCTGTATCTAACCACTCCCAGTGTTTCAGTGATCATATTATCAGTAATAGCATATTTCCTCTGGGAGGTATGAATACAGTCTATTGCAGGTGGAAGGCTGGGAGGAGGCGGCGTAGACTGGAGCTTTCCCATTTCTGTCTGCACTCTGCCTCCAGACTCCACACTAAACTTGCACATGTTGCTCACTGGAGACTTTGATATTTCCTTAATTTGTTATTATGTATAATAGTGACGACTCTACTTGTTAAGAGATTTTGATATACCTTAAAAACCATACTCTGTGAAACGTGGGTTTTGCCTACACACTTAGGGGTTTAGATTGCTGACTTTTCTTTAAGATATTTGTCTTCACCAAACAAAAACAAAACAAAACAAAAACCACAGAAAATCTAGATAGTGAACATAGACCAGTTTGAAAAGAGAGCCACACCAGGTAGAGGGCTGGTTCCTTCCTGTTTGGCTAAAGAACTAAGAGAAAGGAAATATGGGAGCCTGATGCTTTATTACCATCACCACTGCCTTTTCATATGTACAGAAAGAAATGGTCCCAGTTAAAGGGCTAGCAAGGTGCCGAAGAGGTCTTTTGGTCTCTGTTCTTACCTTTGTCAGTCATGTACGAAAATGATTTAAAGATGCTATAGAACAGTGGTGGTGAACCTATCACACGTGAGTTGTTTTTCTTTTATGACAAACAATGTTAATGTATGAGTTGTTTTTTCTAAACTCAAACCTCAGTGTTCCGGTTTAATGGCAGTGTTGGCACTTGCGATAAGTAAGGGGTTTTGGGCTGCAGTGGGGCCCTCGTCTCTAAAAGGTTTTCTATCATTGCTACAGGACCTATGTGGAATATAGATTTTTCAGGGAGGAAGTTTCATAAATTTTCTTGGCATTTAACGCCCCTGATAACACCATTTTATCTCAGCATGCATGTTTATGAAGAGAGTGTACTTGAACAAGTCCCTTCATCTTTCGGAACCTCATTTGTCAAATGCTAATTCTAATAATGACCTGCAGAACACATTATTTTATTCTAAAGATCAAACCAAACAGCCACTTTAAAGAGTTTTTTATCCCATGATGTACTATACAGCAATAAGTTCCTAAGATGTTAAGCAAAATCCCCATTCATGCAGCACCTCTCAAAAATAAATACAAGAAACAAAACACCCTGAGCACCTTGGCAGAGATGGAAAACTAAATAGCTATCTTCGCTATGACTGTTATTTTTATGTTGAATAATTTTACAAAGGAAAAGGATCCAAGAACATACGATCTGTCATTGAGACTTAAAATATTGATGTCCCTGCTTTGAATATTCTTTCGATTTCTTGACTCTGGTTCCATACCCTCTGAATGACATTTCCACTGTCTAAGAAAAGTAATAGCCTTACCTTATTATCTGGAATCTGGACTATTACCCTGAGTTCACTTTCCCAAGGAAGATCTTTCAGTAAATTAGCCTGAGAGATATCTCCCTGCAAATCTGGTACCTGACAATAATGTTGTGAAATTTCACCTGTTTACCATCTATGATTTATTTTACCTACCCCTTTCTTATTGAAATGTTATCCTGGCAGGTTTGACTCCAAATTGAAGTTTCTTGGGTTTAGGTAGTATTTTTCCATCACAGATTGTCCATTGCATTTTGTAGAGGGAAAGGTCTATGACCTGGATAAATCTTTCAGATGTATCCAGAAGACCAATATAAAAAGAGAAAGAATGTATAGAAGAAATGGAAATGTTTGACTCACTGGTTTTGGATTAGTTGGGCTTTAGATGCAATTACCTGGTAATCTAAAGTGACCGACAAATTTCATCTGATTAGACATGCCATTAGATCTGTGAACTACTCAATAGATCAATATCTAATGCCTTAAAGTGTCTCCTTTGACAAAATGGCCTAATAAAGACAGAGTGGGAAGCTGCCAGAGTCTGCGCTGACACCAAGTCGACATCCTCTTCATAAATAATGTGAAGCAAAAAACAAAACAAAGCCAAAAACCTTTATTTCATTAATGGAGAGAAATGAATATAATGAATAATAGCATTTTAAAAAGATCTTACCCCTCTCCTCAAAAATCATATCTGCAATGAGGTCTTTGACCTCTAGAAAAGTATGACTCTAATTTCAAAGAAGTAGTTATACGAATTCCTCAAACAAGCTTGTGGGCAGTGTGTGCACTTATGTCCCAGTTCAGAGTGCTTGGAGCTTCTGTGCCAGCGAAGGCTGTGCCAGAGTCTTCTCATCATCCACTCGTTTAATTCTCATACACGAGGCTGTGCGGTAGGTGCCATTGTGCCCTTCATTCTTCACAGGCTCGAGAGGCTAAATACCTGGTTCAAAGGTACAGACCCAGAGACTGAAGGGACCAGAATTGGACTCATTTTTGTGGCTCTCTAAAGTCGTCTTTCTAATCACTACAGTAATACCATTTCATTGAAGAATTAAGCTTGAGAAAATGCAGAGAACACTAGGAAGGTGTTACGGGCCCACTGGCTGCATGCCGTTCCAGAGTCTCTCAGAATCACTGCCACACACATGCCTCAGACAATCCTAAAAGTATTGTTTGTGTCACGCAAAACTAAAGTGGTCTTTGTTTCTAAGTGTTGTTCCCCACACATACCACAAGGTGGCTCCACATAGAGTGATTGCCCTTGGTGTGTATTCCCAGAGGGTAGAAACAAATAGGTGTTTCCAGTCATACTGGATTTCACAGCATAGCTCCTCCCTGCTTAAAGAACAAAGAAGCCATGCACCTCAGCTGGGCACTTTAGCCTCTCCAGGTTGTACTCCAGGGGAGACTCACTGGAAATGGGCCTCCCATTGCCCACAGGAGTCTCTGTCAGCACCTCAGTGTCAAGTGATTAGCTGAAAAGAAGTCATGACTTGCTTTAAAAACACCACACATGCAGACACAGATGAGGACACACACACACACACACACACACACACACACACTGGCTGCCGAGAACACCCGGGTAGGTGAAAAGCCCCTCAAGCTTTAGAGTTCGTGAAGAATGTGAAGGCTTGTTAAATTGTGATCCAGCTCCCCCCTCCCTACACCTCCACCTTCAACCTTTGGAAGATGAATCTTTTTAGATAAGGATTCTGAGCAGGCTGTGGAAGGGTACCACGGGGTTTGCCCGGCACTGAAGCTGAATGAACTTTTTCACCCCTTTTAAATATTTAAAAACAGAAAATCTCCTGATACAGGCAAATAGGTCATGAAATGCCAAAAAATATATCTGAGAATATGTCTGCTTTTGAGATCATAACTCCTGATCATACTGTGTCCATTTTGATTTGCTTTACTGCCCAAATATGGAGTCACCAAAGTCTTAGCCAAGGAGTAACTCACATGCCCAGTGCCTCAGGAAAGGGAGATCCCTTTTGGGTAAATGAAAGGAATGTTCTGGCATTCAAATGGATGTCCTTAGGCATACTGTGGTTATCTGTTCCCCTGGACTAAAGGTCAGACCAAGTTAATGTCTAGACACTGAGTACAAATGACTAACAGTAGCTCTTCTACTGACTGAAGAGAATGGTAAGCATGTACACAGGAATGGTTACAAAGGCTTGGGAAGAGAAGATAAGGAGAATAAGAAACCTCTTATCATTTTGACAATCAAGTCTTTAGCTGATCTTGTGCTGAGATCAAATTTTGCCCATCTATTTTGTTTTCTTTCCAAAAAAACCCAATCTGTGGAACATTAATTTCTTGCTACAAGGCTGCATTTTGTATGATTTGTTGGGTGGTATCTTTGCTTAGGATGAGAAGATTTGAGGTAGAAAGGTTTAGGAGAAGTAGGATTGAAACTTCAAATTTATAATCATCCTTCCCACTCAAGGCTAACCTGTTCCCTTTCGTATGGTGTGAGCTCTGCATTGCCTTGTATTCACATTAATTGTACTGTAGTAGCAGCCAATCCAAGTTCAAGCTGGATTTCTAGCTTCAGTTACTTTTTGTGGAAGGCTTGAGGCTGATATTTCTTTCCTTCTAAACTGAGAAACAAGGAAAAATTTGTAGAGGAGAGGAAAGAAGATGAGGTAGGGTGGGGGGGGGAGGGAGAGAGAGAGAGAGGGAGAGAGAGAATCTCAAGACGCAGTCTAGTGATGAGAGATAGACCATTGTGATGAGCTTGTAGTTTCCCTGCTATTGCCTATAAGGCTGTAGAACTTCAGGCCATGAAATGTAGCAACCTAGAAGATTGCATTGATTTGCTGGAGTTGGCTTATGTCAATTTCTGCTTCTTGCAATGAAAGCTATCTAATGAATACTAGTCTTTGTATCTCTGTTATTCAAGGCTTGGCAGGAGGCTTTCTAGAATACTGTGTATAGAAGAATGAATGGGTGAAGGGATGATCATCAATCATTCACAGATCTAATAGGCTTCATTTTGTACCTTTCCGGTTAACCTCTAGCTATCCCTAACCAGATAAAGCTTTTCTGGAAGCCTGTTTGTAGTGGTTCTCCAAGTTGGGTCTGAAGACCTCCTTCACTCAAACAGACTCTCTGAAAGTGGATCCAGGAATCTCCGTTGTGAGTAATGCTCAAAGTGGTTCTTACACAGAACAGTTTAATAACTAATGTATTAATTGCACTAACTGTGTGAGAACTTCTGTGATTGATCCTAGGAAAGCGAATGTGCTCCCTCCATATTGTTGATTCTGAGGTAAGACTCTATCAATATTTATTAGCTGAACAACGTCCACTTAGTTCACCCATTTAGGTTCACCACTTAGGATTTTTCTTGCTTCCCATCCTAGTTAGCATTCTTAATTAGATAGGTTTAGTAGGGCTTTCGCATCCAGAACTCTGCAATTTCTTCTGGTCACTTCTTTTTTCCACCCATATATCGACACCTGTGACAACAGAGAAAGGTAACTTGTAGGTTCTCTGGGGGCCCCTGGCATAGTTTGGTGTAAGTTCTGTTTAAGCTCTTTAAAGCATCTCTGGCATAGGACCAAGAAATGGAAGCTTAAGAAGGGGGGAAATCAATGGACCAATCAATATGATGAATATATGGTTCCATTAGCTACTTCCCGATCTCTCAGATCTGAATGATGGTTTCTGCATTTTCTTTGTTGCAGGTTTTTGATGGAAAATTAAATTAGAGGAAACTGTCACTGCCTGTTTTAAAACTGCCTCATCTTATCTTAACGTCTAGTTTTGGACACTTCTACACTTGAAGCATGAGAGACTTAAAGAGCCTTTTGGATCAACAAGTTTGTTTTTTTTTCTAACTCTCCCAAGAGTTTAAGACTTCTCCAGAGATGAAATTCAGCTGCCTCTAAACCACTCATTACCTGGTGACTTCACTCAGTGAATTCCTTCCTTTGCCACGCTGACTTGAACATTGACTCTGAAATTTTTTTCCTCAAGTGCCTTGTTTAGTCACATTTTACAACTTTACTCTTCACTGAGACATGCAGGTCACACGGTCACCCTACAAAGAAGTGTTTACAAAGTGAGTTCTTCTCTTCAAGTAATTCTGGAAACCGTAAAGGGAATGATTAGGGGACAGAAAAGGATCAAAGCTTGTTTGTAGAACTTCCATATTGAAAAATAATAGTTTTGCAGAAAACATAAGCACTCTCCAAAGACATTTCTACAAAAATGTAACTCATTCCAGGAGGAGTAAAGATTTCTGGTTCAGGGTTACAGAATAAATTTCCTAAACCTCAACTAAACATAAAAGGAGGTTTTCAGAGAGGTCTTCTTCTTTTAGAGAGAGGTTAGGTACATAGGATGAGTACTGTGTCAGTGTTTGTTTGCTAACCATTTGCTAAATTCTAGCTGAGAGCTTGTACTACACTAGTTCTAACAATCAAAGTGGCACCTGTTTAGCAGTTTATGTTTTTATTGTACAGGGGAATGACTTGCTAGCTCAAGTAACTGTGTTTTTAATAGAGGTTATTATGATATAAGGGGAGTTCAAGTACTTAAGGGTTATAAGAAGGTAGAAATTGGTTCATGCTTTGCCTGCATTTCCCTGAAGAATATACCGTGGATTCTGGCAGATTCCCAGATGAACCTAAGGAATGTGACCCTCTTTCTAAGCATTCCTGTAGGATGTATACGTCGCAGAGGCCAGTTTGTGGCTTATTACCTAATCACCAAGTTAGGCAACTGCAAAAAATGGGCTGGCATGTGACACTCAAGTAGGTATTTAGACAAGGATACTGTGCCTGAAGGGAAGATGTAGATGACAAGTGCAGGGTCACCAGAAAGGTGGCATTTAAAGCTGTCAAAGTCAGTGTGCTTTTGATAATACATTTGGTATTAATGCCAGAATGGAGAAAAGAGGTGGGCACATTCTTTGCTGGTGAAAAGTCTGCATTTCATTGTGTCGGCCACTCTTGATATTTATTGACATTTTAGTGCTGGGTTTCCTGTCCAAGAAAAACCAGAATCATATATACATTTTCCTAATGTAAGAAAATGATGTATATCAATGAGCCAAAGTGTGTTTACTCTTATTTATTGACTAATACTGCATACAATATTTCCAACAGTGTTTTTTCTTTTTCACATGGACTTGATCTTCCTTATCCTCCATGAAAGTCAAAACCATACTCTTGACATGTGACGCTGGGAAACCAGTCACTTCATTAGTTTCAAAGTGAAGCTTTCTGATGATTCAGTTTGACAACAGTAATGGTAGATCCCTCCATTCAACCTTCTTCCCAAGTAACAATGTTTTGGGTCTCTCGCAGAACTAGGGAGAAATTTAATAGTAACTACTAAAAATGAGCCTGAAATGTGTCAGCCCATTGACTCAGTAATTCTATGCTTATCTGTTCTACTGTTCTATCATTCAGAAACAGTCTGAAGCACCCAAGATCTTCACTTAAGTATTACTTACATATAATATTTTAAAGTGGAAAATATACAAATTATAAATAAATCAAATATTACATACAATAAACTGTCAACTTTGAACTATTAAGAAATAACATAGATTGGATGAAGCATATGATATAAAGCAAACAAGAAAGACTCATCAAACTTAGAATGGTACTTGAAGCTAAGCATAGTGCCATTTATCTGTAATCTCAGAACTCTGGGAGTTTAAGGGAACAGGACTACAAGTTTTAGCTCAACTTGGGCAACTTAGCAACTTAGTAAAATTGTCTCTAAATAAAAAATACATAAAAGAACTGGCAATATAATTCAGTGCAAAGATCTTGGGTTCAACTCCCAGCCCCCCCCCCAAACACACATGAGAATAGTTAACATACAGTTTATTGTATACTACAATTAATTATTATTAGCAATGAGACAAAAGCAAAATCCACATTATTCACTGAGAGATACACATATCTCTCATAAACTGGACATCTCATATAGAGAATTGGTTCAGTATTAGGAGGGTAACTCTAATAAATTAATTTATTCATTATCCCCCCTGGCTCCATTAAACAATTAGTCTTTGGTAAGGATGTTGGTGCCTTACTTATGGTTGCCAAAGAAATGACCAAATCCATAGAAAAGGAAGATATCTAAGAGATGCAAAATCCCAGAAAACAGGAAACAGTTTTATTGCTGAACACCCCTGAACCCTCTCTCTTTGAAGGACAGAGTAGCAGTGTCTAGAAATGTTCAGCTCTCTCTTAAAAGGGACTGCCCCAGCACTGTGAGTTTTTGAAAAAAGAATCTACACAAGTAGCCAGGCATGGTGGTGCATGCTTGTAATCCCAGCACTCCAGAGGCTGAGGCAAGAGGATCACTGTGTGTTTGAGGCCAGCTTGGGCTACAATGTGAGTTCACAGCCAGTCTACATGTCTTAAAAAGAAAAAAAATACTCTAAAAAAATCTGACCACACACCACTAATTACTAATACATACATAAACAGAGAGAGAGAGAGAATGAGAGAACTGCAAGATTAGATATCATCTCAATTTTTCATCAATGGGTATTATACTGAAATATTTTCTTAAAAATGTATCTTAAAGAGTTCAGTATCCACCCCCCAGGAGTCTTTTTGAGAAGCCAGTTGTACATTAATTCTATTGAAATATATGCTTCACTTGTTAGTGAAACAAAACAATTTGAATTGGCTAAGGTCACACTAAACCAGGCCTTTGCTCTGAAGTTAAAGGCTCTAAATAGATCAAAACATTCTTTGTAATGCCCTTGAGTGATCCATTTATTGCACTTAACTTTCTCATTACTTAAATGCAAAAGACTAAAGTTGAAGAGGCCAAAACATACATTTGGAAATTTCAGAAAACGTAATAGGCTGAGAGAGATAATGTAATACTTCTCCATGAAGAAGAAAGCTTGAATATCTTGATTACAGCTTCCCAACCCATCCCTCACACATTCAAATCCAATATATGTGCTTTTATTAATGCGTGAGTGCAGAGATATGCATAAATGAATATTGATAAGGCAAGATACTGTATATTTATGAGATTTTATATGTTTTTGCTTTATGTTTTATTTGTATTTATATCCAGGGCTGTATATTGTATATATGTGTTTGTAAGTATAGCAGCTATGGAAAGAAATAAGATTTTAATCGATTTCATAACATTTTGCAACCACATATACACTACATTGATTTTAGTGATGTACATTGTCATGGGGAGGGGAATGACCCTTTCTAGGAGTCTCAGTGAGAACTTGTAATAAATATCTTAATGCTTAAGTGAGGTTTTATAAATAACCTCAAGTTATAATGGAAACGTATCCTTAAATTTTTCGTGCATGAGAGTCAGAAATTTGGGGTTGTCATAGTAACATTAATTCTGGCCCTTTCCAAAAGTGCAGTATTTTGTCATATAGCATAAAATGTTAATGCTTGTGCCTCTGTGACTCGGCAATGAGACTGAGTTACATTTGCCATGGAAATCATGAGTTTGGAGAGCTTTACTGTCGACATTTAAAATCAGAGACATAACATGTTGCACTGAATTTCCCTAATTAAAAAAGACACACAAGACAAGAGTAACAAACTGGACAAAAGGGCAAAGATTATTATTTTCCAAATGAGTAGAACAAAAGGAAGAAAGAAAAAAGAAGATATTATAACATTTTCTGGAGGAAATTTAGTGACCCAAACGTGTTGATGCGAATATAGCACACACTAGAACAAAGACTTCAGCATTAAGGCCAGTGCATTTTTCCATGAAAACATAGCTCTCCATTCAGGATAAGCAACATCTGCATAAAATCCTGCAGCAAACAAGCAAGTCAGAGTGTCATGTTTCTGTCCCTAAGGATTAGCAAAAAGGAAACAAATAATTATCTTTTGTGGGGAAGTTTGACAAATACCTGTCTGAAGACAGATAATCTGATGGGCGATTTGTGTCGAAAATCTCTGCCCTACTGTATGATCCTATGATTGTTTAATAAAAGTGAATATTTCTCAATTGTCATGTAAAGCCTGAGGTGATAAATGGACAGAATTCTGACACCCACTGGGAAAGTTTCCCATGCACCCCATAGACCGGAAGTGCAGGGAAGGAGGAAGTGAGGGTGGGATGGGAGTGGAGAGATGAAAATGGATTGGGTCTCTTCTCACTGTGTCTGGTGACATGGTGACATCTCACATGAAGATCTCTTGGCACCTGAGCTCAAGTGGCTTCACCTGAAACTAGAGTGAGCCTAAGCATGTGCCTTAGTCTTTCTTGTCCTTTTGGAACACCTGAGACTGCTCTTCATAAAGGACAATCTTTCTTAAAATGGAGGCTGACAGTCCAAGCTTGCAGAGCTGCATTTTGCTGTGTTGTGTCTTCACAGTGGAAGAGCAGGAAAGCAAGGCCAAAGAGAGAAAAAGGGGTCAACTTTGCTTTTATAACAAACCCATTCTTGCAATAAAGCAAAAGTGGTGTCAGAGCTCTCCTGACCAGATCATTTCTTCTACCTTGCAGCTTAGGAATTAATTTCCAAGCACCCTTCTCAGAGGCACATTCAATCCACAGCAGACTATTTGGTCTTTCTGAAGTACATGTGCTCAGTGTGTTTTTGGTTTCTATGGTGGTCGTGCCTCTGAAATTGACCCCACTGAGGACAATATAGTATTATTATCTCCACTCCTTTGGGAACTCAGCTCAACCTACACCACTGCTTATCCATTACTCTTTGTTCTAAAATTTTTACTTCTCTTAGAAACCTTCTTGTATCTTCTGTAGTTCCTGTTTGCATGACTGTCTAGGCAGAATTCTCTGAAAATTTGTGACAATATTGATTGGAATCCCTCCAATAGAGCAACAGTTTCCTCCTCTAATAAGAAAAAGCTATCATTCTTTTGTTTGTTTTTGTTTTTAAAGAACAATACTTTTCCTTTGTATATACTGTATTCTTTTGAGTGTAGAAAGTCTAGCTGTTAGAGTTGATATATGCATGTTGAATGACAATTTCCTTTCTCCTCTCATGAAAGATATCTGTAATAAAATTAATGATGCACCTGTCTTGGTTACATTTATCCCATTGCTAGGACAAAATAATCGATGCCCAAAATTAAGGAAGGAAAGGTTTATTTAACTTACATTTTGCAGAAGTTTCAATCCATAATAATCTTGTTCCAAGTCAGTGTGACTCATGGCAGAGGGGTAACAGTTTATGATGGCAGAAGACATCAAAAGCAACTAGAGCAAAAAGGGAAGAGAGCAGAGAGGACTTTTTCTGTCCCTTATACTGTATGTAGGCCACGCTTGGGAAGGTATATACTCACACCCATAATCCTTGTATTGGATCACAAATCAATCACAAACTCTAGGATTCTATCCCCATGACTGCACGTGGTTTTGGAGGGACATCCAGACACAAATCATAACATTCTGTCTCTGGTCCCCCAAAGACTCATCACATCTCTTTAAAGAAAAGACATTTAGTTCATTTATAAGAGTTATCAAAGTTCTAACAATTGGCATTCATGAAAAGTCCAACTCTGAAGTCACCTGTAAGATCTAAGGCAAACTCTTAGCTGCAAATCCTGTACAAATGAAAAGTTAAAAACCCAGCATTCAATGGCACAATATAGACATTACCATTCTAAAAGACACAAAGAGGGAAATACAAAGCAGTGGGATTAAAGCAAGTCCAAAATCCATCAGGGCAAATATTAAGTCTGGCAGTTCCATGTGGAACAGCTGAAGCTATCTGTGGTAGCTCCAAAGGACTTGAGTAACTCCACCCTTATGGCACTTCTGGTGGTTATAGCTCCCCTGGTTTCCCTCTTGGGCCTGCTCTTTCCTCAGACAATCCATGTGCCTACCTTCTCCAAACTTCTGGGGTCTACACTGCACCTTTGGCTTTACCCTCACAGCTTCACACACTGCCCTCTCAGGAGCACACTGGCTGGCCTCCCAGGCCTTCTTCTGAAATTGGAGTGGATGCCTGCTTAACCTTAGAACTCTGGCATTTTGGATCTGCCTAAAACCAGTGCCATGGGGATAATGCCAAGGTCTACTGCCAGCTGGAGCAATATCCAGGCTTTCTTTTTACTTAGGTATTATGGTTGAGTGCCTGGATTGCTGAGCACTCTGAAACTGATTCTGAGGAACAAATTCTCTGTGCTGCCACCATTCTGGAACATGGTCGTCTATGACTTTCACCTCAAAGCAAAATCTTTCACTTTTGCAGTTTTGAGACTGCAAAGGGTGGAGATCTGCTTCTTCTTGTAATGCCCTCAAGTAATCTTTTATATTCTCTTGTTCCTTCTCAGCAATTGAGATCTCAGCTCTGTCTTTGTAGCCCACAGTTTTACTGGAGTGTCTCTTCTGGCCAAACTCACATTTTAAATCATCCTGCTCTTTGCTCTTGGTTCTCAACATAAATCTGGCTAAAAGTCTCCAACAATAGTCATGCCAACACCTCAACATTCAACTGCCTTGAAATTTCTTCTGCCAAATTAATTGTTCTGCCCCCCCTTAATCTTAGTCTCAGACATATCTCTGGACATGAGAAAAAAAAGCAGACAAACTTTCTGCCAAGCCGTAACACACATCATCTGGAGTCCAACAACCAAAGCAGTTCTTCTTCTGAGCAGAAACCTCCTGAGACTGGTCTTTACTGGTTTTCTGAGCTCTAAACAATATCTCCTATTCAGAACAGCCTAAGGCATTCCAGCTCTACTCTTTCAGGTGACATCTCAAAACCTTTCCAAACTTTTCCCACAAGCCATTCCCAAAGATGTTGAACCACATGGTCAGGTATAGTCACAGCAACAATCCCATTTCTCTGGTATTGAACTCTGTGTTGGTTACTTTCCTCTCATTGCTGAGACAAAATTGCTGATGCCCAAAATGAAGAAAGGACAAGTTTATTTAGCTCACACTTTGTGGAGGTTTTAGTCTGACTCCAGCTGAAACAGCTGACTTCAAGGTACCCTACCTACCAAGATAGATGAGGGGCAACAGTTAATGGAGCAGAAGACAGCAACAGCAAAAAGAGCAAAAGGGGTAAAAAGGGAGGACTGCTAGAGAAGACTCTTGAATTGTACAAAGGCTATCTACCCACAGAAAAGTCCTTATATTGTATGTGGGCTACCCACTCTAATGTGGGTATAGCACTCACACCCATAATCCTAGCATTGGACCATGAATCAGTCCCAAACTCTAGAAGCCCACCCCCATGACTTCATGAGACTTTGAGGGGACATCTAGAAACAAGTTATAACAGTGCGACAGCACCTTAAAGTTGAAAACATCCTAGAATTCAAGATAGACAATCACTTCAATGTCCTCAGTCTGCTCTTTCTAATGACTCTGAGTCAGACCACACATAATTTTTGAAAGGCGAGTCTTTTTATTTTTTCTGAGATAATTTTTATGCATGAGAGTGTAGTTCTAGTTTTATTATCATTTGAATTTTAGTTTCTGGGTCACTCTTAAACCCATTGTGATTTAACTCATCACCCTACTACACTCCAGTAGGTATCAAAGGTCATTATGATCACTCAAAGGTACCATCAATGGAAATATTCTCAGCATCTTTGTTTTTCCTCATCTGTTACATCTCTGCTGATAAGATTAGCCACTTTCCCCTAGCTTTTATAAAGCTAGTTTTGGGAGTTTTTTTTCTGTCCACTTTTTTTTTCATAATTTCATTTATGGCTCCTCAACTTCCTTCTACTCCTAAATTCTACCACTATTGGAGATTCTTTTCATGTGCTTTCTTCTATTATCTACTGGATTAGTTTACCCAGTTCCTCAGCTGCAATTATCATCTAGATTTGCACTGCTAAATATGGTTAACACTACCACATATAGTTATTGAATCTACTTAAAATAGAATAAAGTTAACATTCTGTTCTTTAGTCATAGTACACAAATTCCAAGTATTCATTATCCTTGTGGGCCAATGGGTACCATATTGAACAGCCCCAATACAAAACAATTTCCTCATTGCAGAGTGCTTTTTTGGACAACTCTGCATTTATGTTACTAATTCTCAAACTGTAGAAAAACAAATTGCCTTTTGAGGCCCAGACTTCTAGATAACAGGCAGAGGGAGAAATATGGTGAGAATAGAACTCACCATTTTGTTATTTAGGTGTTTCAGCTAACCTGAGATATTAAACTCTGAACTTTTGAAGTACTCTAGTTGGTCACTAGCTTTCTATATATTGTCCCAAGATATGTAATATTAAGGCAACATGTGAGGTTTTGATGCTATCCAATTTTTTTCCTGGCAGGTAATACAATACGAGCACTTGAAATGCTGTTACTTTATTCATGACATGATAGCGGTGGCCTGCAACTTGGCGAAGATAGGCTTCATGGGGGAAAACTAATTTCAAAAGCAGTCGAACACTATCTCCTTTGTGTGCTTGCACTTCCTGCCTTGATGGACTCCCTCCTTTCATAGCCCTCACCAAAATCTTTCTGAATCTATTTCTCTAGGCCCCTCTTTCTGGAGAAAGAGGTGTCATGGTGTTACTTTTCCATGTGTTCTGGACCAGAACCACCAAATGCCATTTTTGCTTTATTCCCTTTTCTCATGAACTCATTTATCCTCTCACCAGCTCTACAATTATTTTTTGATCCTTGTCCCTAGATTTCTTTCTCCCATTCTCAGTTCGATGACTGTTTTCAAAGATCAAGCCTTAACCCTAACTCAGCTGGATGGTTGTAATAGTTTTGGCCCTTTCCTCACTAAATCCTTCCATCTGCCACTATCGGGATAACTGTGATCATTTTCACCTTGTTTATACACATTTCACTGATTCCTCAGAGCTTACTCAGACTTCTTTGCCCAATAGTTTAGTGACATCTAATTGTTTATTATCATTTCCATCTCTTCCAAAGTGCTTCCCTTCATGACACATATCCAAAGCCATTTCTCCATGAAGTCCCTTCTGAGTTCTTACTTATACTCCAATTGGTTGTAATTTGTATCTCTATCTCTTTTTTTGTGTGTCTCTATGAAGAACTAGAAAACTAAGATCTTCAGTCCAAGTCTAGCCTATCTCCTGTTTCTGTACTGTTTGCAAGGGAAGGATGGTAGCTATGTTTTTAAATGGTTAGCAAACAAACAACAGCAACAACAAAAGCAAAAAAAAAAAAAAAAATAAGAGCACTTTAAAATTCAAATTCCAATGTCTATAAAGTTTATTAGGAAACAGTGATATTAATTTATACATAATCTATGAATGTTTTAGGCTATAAAGTCAGAGTCTAGTATGATCCACAGAGGTTGACATATTTCCTTTCTGGTTCAGTAGGGAATAAAGTGTGACAACTCTTAATTTATATCCATTGTTGCATCTACATCTAAACATAATGTTTGAAATAGCTATAACACTTTGTGGTTATATCTGTGTCACTGTCACTTAGCTAACTTTATCTAATGTTTGTTTCCTTGTATTTCTAACTACCTGATAAATTGTAAATAACTTGACAGCATATATATTGAGTTTATTGTTCATTTTTGTATCTTCTGCTAGCACTTAGCACAAGACCTTGCATATAAAAAAGTGTTTCCTAAATATTTTTATAAAAGTGATAAAACAGAGTTCCGTAGGCAAAATCACTCCAGGCCTCATTTTGGTGTGAATTATAGCACATTACGTTGTATACTCTTATATATACTCAAATGCACACTCAAATACACACACAATTATATACATATATATGAATAGTTATTCATATATATAAGATATAAATATTTATATCAGCACTGTGTTTAGTAACAGAAACATGATTTGTATTAGATAAATTTTATGCATAATATCACATGAACAAATTTCAGTATTTGACAGATATGGGCATATATTCTAAATATTTTATATTTGAAGAATAATCTATATTCTCAATTGAGTCATAGTATTTTTTAATAAATGCTTAATCCCATGTAAATAGTAGAAATTTTCATTTATGCAATGTATTTGAGATTTGTTGAGCTGTAAAATCCACTTAATCCTATTTTTATAATTATGAATAAATTTTAACAAAAATCTTTGGTGATTACACAAATAATAACTAATTAGTACAGAAAAGATTCAAAATATAAATGTACTTGTACACAGTTGCACTACCCAGATACTATCACTGTAAATATTTTCTACCTTGAGGAAGAAGTTATTGCTGAATAAGTGAAATAAATCAAATTCACATTTGTAAATATTGTAGTGTTTTCCTAGTGCAAAAAAAAAAAAAAAAAAAAAGGAAAGAAACCAGAAGAGTAATAAGATCCAAAATGTACAATAGATACTGTGATAACGAATGGGAAAGAAAGCTCTCAAAATGAAAGAACAACTGGGATAGGGGAAAGGAGAAAAAAAGAAAGGAAAAGATTGTATGTATATGTACAGGCACAGGTGTGTGTGTGTGTGTGTGTGTGTGTGTGTGTGTATACATATATAAATCACTGTTAGTTCATCTAAAAGAACAGTTTGTATTTTTATTACTTGATTGTTTGTCTTTTTTGTGCCTAAATCTTGTAATCTGAACCACTACTTCTAAGATAACAACATGCAATATATAAATGTTAATTTCCTACGATTATTTTGAAATTCTGTATTGTTTCTATCCTTTTTTTTTTGCTTTTTAAAAGTAAGCTACTGCTGTTATCACATTTTATGCATGAGATTAAACAATTTGATTTGTGTAACAAACTTCTTGTCCTTTTTATGACTTGTGTAGTAATTAGGCTACCAGCTTTTAGACGTATGAGTCCTTTTTTGTTCTTGTATTTGTTAGCACTGTGGTCCTGAGACCAGATACTTACTTCCACATTTAGCTTCTTCACTGACAGAGTTGAGGGCACCAGCTTGCTGAGAGGAATGAGATATTTTATAAAAATGCTATAACAAGTTTTTGGAATATAGGAAAGACTCATGGTATGCTAAAGGTTGCTAGACAGCAGATTATCCAAGCATTGACAGCACTCTTTCTTTTATTCTCTGGTTACTTCGCTATGGCAGTGAGTCAGAGTTGGCATTTATAGACGACATGTCTTTGGTTTGATCGTGTGGTAGAGATGCTCAGCAAGTTCTGGTGCAGGAACAGCTACAGATAATTTTAATACCATACCACATTCACAATAAAAACTCATCTGCGGGGGACGCAAGTCTTTTCATTTTGTATTTCAGAGATTAAACAAAACTCAAACTTCCTTAGCACCTATGCATGACTTCTATAATGATTCCCATGTCACTGGCCTATACCCAAGTGGAGCCCTATTTTTTCAAGAAGAAACTCTTGGCCAAAGACAAATTGCCTTTGAAGAAAGCAAAAATACAGCTGGAGCCAGAATTCGACTGGAATGGCAGGCGACTGTGAGCTTGTGGGCAAAGAGGCTTAAGTCGCAGCCTTGCCAATGGCCACAGAGTCCATGTGGCCATGGATATTTTAAAGACATTTCCTAATCCTGTGAGAACTTTGCCTCCATCTGTGTGAGTTTTGATTTAAGTGACCAGCTGCTTTAAAATAGACTAAGCATATGACATAGGCACTCAGGACATCTTGAGAATCAGGATGGATTTTATTCATTTAAAACTGTATTTCCCTCATTCCTGCATTTTGTCCAAGCATTTAATGTTAAGAGTAAAGAGTTCTTCCACTCCACTCTTTTTTTTGTGTGTGCCGGGAATTGAACTCAGGACCTTGTGCTTGCCAGGCAGGTGCCGTGTCGCTGAGCTGCCTCCTCTACTCTACTCTTAATCAAACGAATGAGGTCTTTTCATCCCTCACTTAGTCTCTTCAGGCAGCTTTTAGTTGCATTTCTTTTCTGTATAAACCTAGGTTGGTTTTCACAAGAACCAGAGGAGACTAACAGAGCAAGAAACTCCAAAGCTATTGTGTCATATCTGACAATGCAGGTGAATGAACATTCAGGAGGCTTGGAGTCTGACTTTACCGTTGTTTTTTAGTGTCCATTGAAATATAATCAATACAGCCAGCCTAGTTTAGAGATGAGTAATCTCTCAGACTCAAGAGTCCTAACTGCGTAGTGGATCAGGTTACTCAGCACAAGTGCTTTAATAGTTGCGACATATAGAAAGAAATGTAGCTGCTGGGTAGCCCAAAGACAAGCACATCAGCTGCCTTGTGCTTGGGCCCCATTCTGCCCTTGAAGACAAGGGGCAGGCGTTGCGAGCTTGCAGGAATTTCAGAGCCGTGTCTGAAACAGAAATCGGATGGTGTTTGCCTTTTGGCAGTAGCTGCACCTTTGTCTGGGCTGGGCTTCACGCCTGCACTTTTTGGAGGCGTTTCTTTGTATCTGCATTTACAATTAGCTTGCCTAAAGGGAGAGCTGGAAGGGGAAACTGTACCCAGTGCAGGATCAAGGAGTCTCCAGCATGCCACTCACTGCATTTTCTCCCAAGGAATGTCAGGAACACACAAAGCACAGGTGGTGATGTGGTAGAGAGGAGGGTGAGTGTAAGAGGGGGTGATAATTGATGGGGGCCTGGAGTCCAGACCGCAGCTGTCCCCAGGTGCACCCAACTGCATCTGTTCTTCTGCGAGGACGACACAGTAGCAGATTTTGGATTATTTAAGTACGAAAAAAAAAAAAAAAAAGGAAAGTTAACAAAGCTCTTGGAGAAGGAAGGTGAGGAGGTGCGATTGCCACGTGTGAGGAAGGGAATAAATCGTATGAGGGACCTTGGCACTCAGTAACAGATTCTGCCCCTGTGTCATCTGTAAACCTGGTGGTTCCGAGAAGGGTGGGGTATGGAGGCGGAGCACTCCCTGGCTCCACACTGTCCCACTCTGGTGAGCGAGTGCTGGAATTTATAATGTGCTAGATTGGTGTGAAAACTTGGAGGGGAATTATAAAACCCAGATGAAGTGTATTCTGCCTTCCTTTTCATCTTCTTCCTTTTCTCTTTTTCTTTCTTTCTGGGTTGTTTTAAATTTTTATTGGGACTACAGGAAGGAAATAGCTCTATCTGCAATTACCAGGAATGTTCTTCCAAGCCAGTGTTCCCCTCAAGTCTCTCTGATTCAATGATAATAGTAAAAGAAATAAATTCATTTACTGGATATGATTCTTAATGCAGGCCTGAGTCTGGAGTCCCACTGTCTGTCCTGAGTCAGTGAGGAGGAAGGCCAAATTGACAACATTGGGATGATGGGAAGCCCAGGCCATTTGTCATCCACAATTCAGATCATATGATGCATTTTGAGATTCCTCTTGACATAGCTTATTTGGGAAAAGTCTTGAAAGGTCTTCTCAATGTAACAGTGCAAACTGACAGTGAGGGAAAACAGTTATTTCTTTACTTTTTTTGACATAACTTTTCAAAGGTGGCATTAAAAATTTACCTGGTTTGATTTATGGGGATATAAAGATGTTAGAAGTAAGGAGAGAGTATAACAGAGTTTTCTCATGGTCTCATGATGCTTCCAGCACCAAGTAATATTGGCAGATACTATTTCCACTGGAGTGAGTGGTCAGCAGGAGAGAAGCTGAGCGCAGGAAAGGCATGGCAGAGCCCTGGACATGGGCATTCCCTGAACGTTAGAAATGTAGGATAAAAGACAAACTGCCTGTCTTAGTTATTTTTCTCATGTTGCTGCGACAAAATACCTGACACTTAAAATTAAGGAAGGAAAGGTTTATTTAACTCACTGTTTGTGGAGGTTTCAGTTCATAATCGCTGGCTCCAAGACCAGGGTGGCATGGCACAGGGGGAACAGTTCAAGGGGATGGAAGGCAGGGAAAGCAGCAAGAGCAAAGCCAGGAGGAGACAAGCCTCTTCTCCTGCCTCATATTGTAAGCAAGCTGTCCACCCACATCTTGGTGCCCTCCTCATACACTGGGCTCAGGATGTTTACCAGGTAAACACTCTGGCTCCATGCTGAATTACTTAAACTTCTCAAGTTGACAATGTATTAATCATTTTTGTGTCCTGGATGCTCAACAGATTATCACAAAAGAATATTTCCCACAAGAAATTCTGATGTTTGCTATAATAATGAAACTTGAATTATCTTTTATTCTTTTGTGTTATTAAATATATATCAACTAATACTTTGGTATATGTAATAGCTATAAAGTAAAAATTATTTGACTGTATGGTAAAAAATGTAAAGCTTCTATTTCAAGAGAAATGAGGTAAATCTAGGAAAATCAGTTTTTGAACTACCTTAAGTAAATAGATTTATACTCTTTTTCTCTCTTTTTTTAGTGATACAACTCAGGCAGTTTCAAACATTTGGTACAACTTTTAAACAGTGTGCTTGAGTGATCCTTTTAAAACTGTGTCCATCAGAGAGCATGTTTTTGGTTGCAAGTAACAGAATATGCTATTAAAAATTGAACAATGAAAAGAATTTATATATTCATAAAACTGGAGCATAGAAAATAGATAGTTCTGAGATTATTAATTTCATGGCCACAGATAATATTGACCCAAGTTCTTTCCATCTGTCTTCTCTCCCACACTCATCCAGTGTTTCTTCAAGGCCACTAGATGACTAGCACACCTCAGCGGGCCATGTCCTCACACAACTGTGAGATCAGGCAGAGAAGAGGACACTGTATTGATGTTTCTTTTCATCAAAGAGGGAAACTTTCCCCCGAAGCTTCTTAATTTCTTGTTTTGTAAGTCTTATTGGACAGTGATATCACATGCTTACTTAATTACTTGCAAATACCATGGAATTACCAAAAATAGTTGATCAATTTGAGGAACTGTACACATTAAATTTGTATATAATTGTTCTCCTTTCTATATGCAAAATTCACATTTTGTGATCTTAAGGGAATAATTTTCAACAGATAAGAAGATTATTAAAGTTGATCCTTTATATCTATGGGTTTTACATGCATGGAGATGTAACCAATTTTAGAAAAAATATTTTTTAAAATCACATCTGTACTGAATATATTATAAATTTCATATTCTTCTTATTATTTTAAAAGCCAGCATCACAACTATTTGTATAGGATTTACAATATGTTAAACAAGCAGCTCATTAACTGCTCCATTACTCATGCCCTCTTTGCTTTCTTACCCAATTGCAAATGTAACCTCAACTTCCTCCTGAGCACCTCTCATTACCAAGAGCCTTTGATGATGTCTCAGGTGCTCAGAATATTTACCCCATATTTTGAACTCTGCCCTCCTCAGTGGTAGGTTACTTGTGAGGCCAAGTGCTTCTCTCTGGCCACAATGACTGGTAGCCACATGAGAAGACAGCTGCCTCTGGCAGGGTGCTTCCTCCGGGACCCTCAAGTCTTCAAGTCCTCCTTCAGGCTATCAGCATGGTACTGGATTCTCACCGGTCTGCTTAGATGTCGGGTTAAATGCACTCTGCACAGAATAAACAAAAGGTTGCCTTTTCAGATAGTGTCATGGTTTCTCAGATAATAGCCAATAGAGCTTATTTCTGTGGTCTCCCAGAGTCCACTGCTTTTTCTTCATGAAACACAGAGTCAATACTACAAAATTGATTCTGCTTATTCCAATTCTTTTTTCTGTTGCCTTTTGCATTACAAATCCTTTTTCTACCCACTATTTTGCTTATTTCCTAAGATACAATTGTATGAACTCCATATGAGCTCAGACAGGAGCCAGATAACATATTTTTGCAGGAATGGAGATTTGAACCAAGGGCTTCACAAATGGTAGGCTTACACTTTAACACAGCTAGACTCCCAGCCTGATAACAATTGATGATTCTTCCTATTCTCTCTTCCTACAAGAATTAAGATGTTTATTACAAAAGCACAGGAGAACCACCTACAGAGAAGATTTGATTTCTTGCTAGTTGGACAACCTCTCAACCCACAGTTCTGTGACTTGCTTGTCAGAGGTTTAAATGCCACCATGGTGAGAGAAGAGGGTCCTGCATCCATCTTCTCTATGTTCTTCTTTACAAGTTCCCAAAGAATCTTGGAGAAGCACTTTCAATTCTTCCTGGGGAATTTCTCTGGTCCCTGGAGGGTGGGAGACCCAATCAGGGGGCAAACAGAAGAGTTCATGCTCCCGAGGCCGTGCACAGTAGACACATGCAAGTTGGAGAATACACACCTGCCCTGCGCAGTCCCTCAGAGGGGTTACTCAGAGGAGTGCCCTATATTATCAGCCCCTTGCGAGGATCGGCTCAGTTGTCCATGGTTGTGTCTTCTTGGTAATGCACAGCTTATTATAGGCTTTTTCTCCTTGTTTCACTCCCCCCTTCCCTCACCAGAGCTTCCTAGGATCGTGTTCCAAATATACTTCTTTCACTCAAATCCTTATGTCAGGGTCTGCTTCTGGGAACCAAATCAAGACAGACATTCAAAAGTATTAAGTCTATCAGGATTAATTTTAAAAATTCTCACTTTCAAATGTACTTGGATTGACACTGGTGTTATAACCTTATTATGGGCCAAATGCAAGGGAATTCAGAGGAGTGTAATTTCTCTTTCCTAGCTTCAGTAAAGGGCACGAAACATTTTGGAGTAAAAAAAGTGAACAAGACAATAGGATTGTGAATATTTCTAAGAATAATACCTTGAGTTTTTAGTGACATTTTCTCACTTGTTTATAAGAAGTATTCCTGCGGTATAAATGTACAGGAGCCTTTCTGTAAAGATTTCTGAGTCTCTTCTGTAGGGCTTCTGTTGTTGACAGTAACTCCAACTGCCTCTTGTTTGGTACTGAAGTTCATACAGCAGACTATGAGCCAAAGTTAGTGATTAACTGTTTTGAAAGAATCTCCCAAAATACACTTGTTTGTAACATGCCTTGCTTTTGTGTCTCAGGTGTAAAATAATTGGCATTTCGTGCCCAGTTTGCCTTTTGTGAGAGGTATATGCGGGGGACTTAGGTGTCTTCATAGGACACACTTTTGGAGGAGCAGTTCAGAGTGTTGCCATAATCTCAAGCCACTGAGCGGAGAGTATTTTAATCCCCTATTTTCATCCAGGTCATTACAAAAATGTTCAATTATTCTTCTGGAGTCGAATAGTTCTATTTTAAATACAAGAACTCATAAATTGTATATTATCTCCTCCTGCCATAATAATCTCTTACAGTAATTTAAGCTGTTTTTCTATTTTTCACATATATTACAATACTCTAAAATAACTTTAAATGGCTTGAATGAGTTAATCTAATACTTCTCTTTTGATAAGTTGGGGTGCAGACAACTAGAGTGTTTAAAGTCAGTTTACAGTGCTTTTATTAAAGTGTGTTTATTTATATTAAAATACAAATATTTGGGGGCTGGGGGTTTAGCTCAGCGGCGTAAGCACCTGCCTTGCAAGCAGGCAGTCGTGAGTTCGATCCCTGGTACCGATAAAAAAAAGGAAAAAGACAAAAAAAAAAAAATACAAATATTTAAGATTAGATATTTGGCAGAACAGATGCATCATTTATGTACTTCATTCCCAAGGGTTATTCTATTCCTGACAATAGGGTCCAAGTTTTCATTTTTTAAAAAAGGCTGTGTCCTAAAGAGTTAGCCGAGATCACTGTTTCAAATCCTGACATCCATGACTTGTGAGAAGTCCAGAATTCTCCACTAGGGATTCCAGTAGTCATGCTTGTGTTCCTACCCTGACTCTGTTCACTTCAGTGGCTTCTACGGTCCTCTCCTGATGTACTGCTGTTGTGCATTTCACTGACCCAGACCTGAGATTCATCTCTAGCCTGTGTTCCAAGATTCTCCACATCCCCTTCAAACAATGGTTCCGCAGAGCACTTCCTGTGTTGTGTGGGGCCGATTTCATTGAAGACTCTGGGCAATATGGGATATTTATATTACAGAAATGCAACAGATTTTGTATTAGAATTTAGACATCCTCATACACAAATGTACTTCAGATTTTTCCTTCTGTGGGGTTAGATTTCTGATCATACCTTTGATTGGCACTGTGGCTTAATCACTGTTGATCTGTTTTCTTGCCTTTATCTTCCCTGTTGTCAATATTGAAAAAAACAAGTTAAAATTATTATTTTTTTATTCTACTTGGCAAAACAGCTGAGGTTTTGTTCTTCTCTTATTCGGGTGGTGGTGACATCTATCTTTCCATAACTATCTCATCTACCAAGGCCTTTTCCTATGGTAAATGGAAATGGTTGCCTATGAGGATTCCTGGTATTGGCTCTTAGGATGACAGGTTGCTCTTCTATAAGAACTTTACAGCTGACCTTCTCATATCCTGCCTGGCTTTAAACAAGACTGCGTGTGTTTTTAAAATGTGAACTTGATGTTGTCATAAGGGCCCTTTGTTTCAGCCTTCTCCTGGTCCTCACTGTGCTGCAGCTCAAAGCTTCCTTTCTGGTGTCTTCTGGGAGTAGGAAACAGCAGTCACAGCGTAAAGCTCCTAGAAATATGTCCCTGGAAGAATAAAAGTCTTAATGTGTGACAAGCCAACAGTAAGTGTCCTCTTAGGGCACTGGTGGAAACCTGTTCCACTAGGGTAAGAGAACAAGAAAAACAGAAATCAAACCACAGACCTCCACTTCTGGGGAGGGGCAGGCATGCATGACATACAAAGCACACACCTGTTGAGGGGCCGGGTTAGTAGCACAGCTGTCCCCACCCCTGGCAGGCCCAAGCCTAGTGCTCAGAGTCTGCCTAGAACTGAACATTAATCAGAGCATCAGGAAATCCATCTTCCCTCCAGCTCCCAACATCAGACTAACAAATGTCAAGCAGTTATAGCAATGTACTAAACTTTGAGGGGCTGGTCTGTGAGAGACAGATTCTCTTTGTAGAACAGTAAAAAAGCTTGAGAGGAAAATAAAGATAGAGGAAATGATTTGTGGTGAGCCATCCCCAACCTACAGGGGTTGTATTACAAGCAAAATTTGAAGGCTGAGGTAAGAGGGTAACTATAGCAATCGCAAATCTGACAAGCAGTCAGTTCCTGAGTTCACAAACCTCCAGCATTAACTGCTCAGCAGAAGGGAAAGTGTGCTCATCTCTATTCACAAAAAGAATTTACCTCAGTCTGGGTGTGATGGTGCATACCTGCAATCCCAGCATTCAGAGGCTGAGACAGAAGAATTACAAATTCATGCCCTGCCTGGGCAACTAAGTGACTTAGTGCGAACTGTCTCAAAATCAAAAATAAAAAAGACTGGGGTACAACTCAGTGTGAAAGTTCTGGGTTTAATCCTCAGGACTGAAAAAAGTGTGTTTGCCTCATTATTGACTGTGTCATACTAGATGAAAGGCTTTCAACAAAAGTTGCCTGACATATGCAAAGACAAGTAAAACATACTCAGAAGGAACAAAGTGACTGACAGAAACAGAGTTAGAAAAGACACAGACAGTGTGATAGTGGCCCGTGTAGACCAGGGAGCTACATACGAAGCTCAGGGACAGACCCACATAATTAGAGTCCACATGTTTTTGACCAATATGCAGAGGCAGTTTAATGCAGAAGTCTCTTTTCAGAAAACAGCTATAAAAATTTGATATCTATATTAAAAAAATAAAAAGAAGCTAGACACATACCTTAAACATTGTACAAAATTCAAAATAGTTCATTGACTTAAATTTAAAATATAAAACTCTAAAGCCAGAAGAAAAGTAATATAAACTTAGATTTGCCAAAGTTTTAAACTATAAAACTGAAAGACAGTCTATCAAATGAAAGGATTAACAATTTGAACATCAAAGTTAAAAACTTTTATGAATAACATTTTCGGAGAATGAAAAAAGACTGAAACAGTAGGAATAAAATGTTTTCAAAATATATATCTAATAAGATATTTGTATCTAAGACATAAAAATTCTCTTTCTTTGCTGTTTTTTTGAGATAGGGTTTCATTATGCAGTTCAGGCTGGCTTTGGATTCACTTTGTACCATCCACCACCACACCTGTTACCATAAAAATTCTTAAAACAACAATACAGAAATAAATCTCACTTAAAAACTAGAGGCATACATCTAAATTGATAGTGTATCAAAAAAGATACAGGGAAATAAAAACTATAAAAATAAACTCAATATTAATTCTTAAGAAAATACAAATTAAACCCATATAGCCAGCAAGGGTGGTGCCTGCCTATAGTCCTAGAACTCAGTGAGGCTGAGGTGGAAGGGTCACAAGTTTGAGCTGAGCCTGGGAAATTTAGCAACTTTCTGACACCCTGTCTCAAAATAAAAAATAAAAGAGGACTGGGGATGTGGCTGTGTTTAACCCCACGTATCACACCCAATAAAGACCTCAGTAAAGTAACATTACATTAGGGTAGCTAAAACAAAACACAACAAAACAAAACAAAACAACCTCAAACACTGAGATGGTGCAGACCAGCTGAGTTTAGTTCTAGTAGAATGCACCAAGAACAGTTGCTTGGGAAAATGATTTGGTAGTTTCTCTGTCTCTCTTTTTATTCTTAAAAAGCAAAGGGTAGAAATAATGCAGAATTGCAAAACAATAACAGTAAGAAATCAACATTAGTTAGTACATTACATATTGTTGTCTTAGAAGAAGTTGTTCAAGTTATAAAATCAAGACACAAAAAATGAACAAACAATGACAGCACAAACTATTCATTTTGATGAACTATCAGAGAATTAGTAGCACGGTTATCTATCTTGTACACTTAAACATACACATGTATGTTTATATATGTATATGTGTATACTACAAGTTGTTCTTTCCTTTTGAGCATTTTTAAAAGCATGTTCTTGTCATATGCTTTATCAATCCTACTCTTTGTAGTTAGCTAACTGAATTGAAAACTTATGCTCACACACAATGTGTGCAAACAATAAAAGCAATGTGTATTTATATAGCCTTTTCCCTAATCCGCTGGAAACTGCCCAGATGCTCTTCAGCAGGAGGCTGAGTGAACACACCTCATCTGTGAAGTGGAATACCACTCAACAGTAAAGGGAGTAAACTGGGCTTGCTCGCGTGAAGTTTCAAGACATTTCCTTAAACGAAAGTAGCCAGATACAGGAGTCCATACGCTGTCGGAATCCATTTCCCTGGCAGTCTAGACAAGGCAAAATAGCAGCACTGAAAAGCAGAGCAGTGAGGAAAGGGTGGGACAGGCACAGACAACAAAGTCCCCGTGGGAAAGAGCTCGAGGAGATGACAGTCAGAGTGGCATTGCGACTGTGGTGTATGACTGTATATCTGTTAAACCCCGAACTTCCCAAAGATGGAGTTTTATTTACATAAATTAAAGAAAAAACCAAGATGTCAAGGAAAACCAAGAAGTAACACAGATTGTACAGGCAGGGGTATAACATAACTTAAAGTGCCGGGAAAGAAAGGAGCGGACTGATGTAATACTGAGAACAATATCATGTCTGTGTTCTATGAAGGCTAAACAAAAGCGCTGTACACAAGCTGTGTATCCTCATTGACAAGTTTGTTCCTCAGAGTGGTGTGTACTAGGATCAAACAAATAAATGTGTGTAGTATAGAAATGAGCACCATAGTTCTCACCAAAGAAAGGAGCTTAGGAATAAGCAGAGGAAGCAGGGAAAGGACTCTGTTAGGTTAGATTCACAATTGTCACCATGTTTGCTTTAACAACACAGACTGATCCAGAGACAGATGTCAGTGTGTATCTGTGGTTTGTGTGGGTTACTCCTCATTGGTCAGTCCATTCACACGTACACCAAAAAGGGGCCACGGCAGCAACACCCTAGTAACAAGGAGTGTTAGCACCCTAACCTTAGACCCTGAATACCTTTCTCCAAGAAAAAGAATCAGGGCTCCCTGAAGGACTGAGGTAGGGAAAAAACAAAATGACAGTGAGACATCTTGGAGTCCAGAGAGCAGGAAGTTAAAAAGAAGAAAGAAAAGAAAAGAAGGAAAAAGAGTGAAGAATACAAGAGTCCTTAACCTTAAAGAACTCTCAATAGCTGAAGCTAGAAGAGTATGAGTGAAAAAAAAATTGTCATAGTACTGGATGATCCAAAGGATGAAATAAATACCCAGGAATAAATATATATTCAAAAGCATATATATTTCAGATACTTATAAAGATTACAAATGCATTTCTTCATTAGAAAAAAACTATTAATAAAGAGACACAAAATGAGGAAAATGGAACTAATGGTGTATGCTAAAATTTTTAGGTAAAGTTTAAGAAGAGGCTTTTGCATCAACACAGCATCTCTTCTAAAATATTTATTAATTGTTGTAGTGGATTGAATCACATATCCATGAACTCCATGGTGCCTCTCTCTCCAGGAGGTGGAGCTGATTTCTTCTCCCCTTGAGTGAAGACTAGAGTTGCTGACTCACATTTAATTAACTGAGAGAGGAAGGGAACCTTAGTAACTTTACAGTGGGGAAACCTAGGAGAATCCAGCCAAGTCATCGTGGCTGTTATCACTTGTAAAAAAGTGTATTGAAATCAATGCGCTCTGTGCAATATTACGACAAGGCCTCTGGTCTGTGAAATTTCTTCCCTAGGTCTCATAGTCTGTCCAGATGTGAGAAAACAGAAATCCAAATGTAAGGACATCTAAAACTAACCTCATCAGTATGCTTCAAAAGATCAAAGTCATGAGAGACAATGAAAAACTGAGAAGCCATCTCAGATTAGAGGAGAATAAAGACACATAGAAACTAAAGCGTGCAAGTTAGTTAATAGTATGGTACCAATGTAAATTTCTTACCTTGGGACAATTATATCATCATTATGTAAGTTGTTCAAATGAGGATAAAAGTTGTGAAATTACATGGAAACTCTAGGGACATTTTTGTGACCCTCCATAATCTAAAATTATTTCAAAATAAAGTTATTTTTCAAAAAGAAATATTACATTGTTGAAGTTTTGAACCTTTGGTAGCTATTCATCAAATCTGTTTCTTGGTCCTAGAAATATAAAGATAGCGGCGAGAGACCATTTGCTTATTCTCGTAGAACAGTGATCCTACTTTTATAATCATCTTAGCATTAATAATACTAATACTAATACTATTTTACATTTATATAGGGCTGCTTACATACCGGTAGGCCAAGTGTTCTGCTCAGATGTATTCTCACTCAGTACTCCAGGCACTCCTATGCCGACATTCTGCTCACTGTTACTGATGTGGAAACCAAGGTAAAGAGAAGTTATATCTGAGCTCTATGATTAGTGGCTGTTGAAGTTATATCTGAAGTTATATATATATATATATATATGTAAAGAGAAGTTATATCTGAGCCCTATGATTAGTGCTTCCAAACACACTAATAATAGTTTGAGTAACCAAAGTGTATTATACCATCTATTAATTTATTAAAAGTGTTATTTTAATAGACCCTAAAGCTTGTCATTTTTATTGTCTTTAGTTTATTGATGGGGAAAGTGAACCCTGAAAAGCAAGCAACTTGCTGGGATCCAGAGCCCGCTCGCCTGACACCTGGCTCTTAATGACCGCTGACTTTGCCTCACTGTCTTTAGGAAAGTGTGTCTTTTCCTCCAAGCTGCTGCCATACTCTGGGGCTGGACCATGATATTTTTTTTTTTTTAAATGACAGAACAATGTTCTGTTGCTCACCCTGATTCAAACTGCTTTAAAATCAAAGTGATTTAACATTGTTCCCTGAAAGTTCCTGGATGTCTAGAATGTAGCTGGAAGAACACTACCAGCTCCCTGGATGACAGGGTAAGTGTTTCACATAGTATTTCACTTCATGATGCCGTCTAAAGCTTCCTCTACCTGCCAGCTCATGTTGTGGTCCGTCTTTATTAATATGATCTGTTAGCTCCTTTTATGTCGAATCTTGAGAGCGAAGCTGTGTGCACCTTGGGTATCCAGGACAAGGCCCTTGCTTCTCATGAGTTCGGCAGGGCCCCCTGAGAAGTGTACGCAGGAAGCAGTCTTCCCCTGAGATCATACAGACAGGTCCTCTCTTGTTCCCCGTGTAACCACCAAGATATGATGTTCTGTTGAAGACTGGAGGTCCTTCCTGTTCTGATCTTACCCTCCCCTTAACATTCTAGGCAAGCAGCCTCTTCTACCGATTGTGGAAGTGAATGTGCTGCGGTTGGGCAGTCCTTTCTCCCATCAGGAGAGGGGAGGGGCTCCTCCTGACATCAACCTTCTGCACTCCTGCTCTTGTCTTCATGTCTTCATCCTCCACCATCCTCCCCACAGAGTCTCGAGCTGTGCTGGGCATGGTAGTCAGAGTGCCTTCCTTTCAAAAAAACCAAAGGAAAAAACAGTCCAGCAGTGGGATGTCCTTCCTACTTCTAACTCTAACCTTAGCCCTGAGGAAAAAGCCTAAAGCTGCCCGGATAAGACATGATGATACTATTAAAAGTACTTTTCACTGCCGACCAGCAGAGAAACTACTGTGGCTTTGGGACAGAGACCAGGCACCCTCTGTTGCACATTACCTTTCTGTCTGCTTTCCAAAACTGAGTACTTGCATTCAATGTCAGGAAGCCATTTTGCTCAGGAAGGCTCTGTACGGATTTTATCACTGATATTAATTTAGCCAAAAGTAACCTGGGGTCCTCCATCTTCATCTCTGTGGGGCTAAATCTGCTGGATCAGAGCCAATTGTCAAATGTAAGAAAATTATGGTGCCACATAAATGTGTGCAAGCAGGTACCATGAGAGCAAGGACACTAAAAGATGATGTAACCAGGCTACAAGGCAAAGCATGATGGGTAGAGGAAACAGATTGCACTGGTAAGTAGAATAATTCACTGTTGTCAACAACCTAGTCTCTATAAAATCCTTTTACATTCCCATTTCTTATTTAATACCCCTTGTTTATGAATAGTTAGCAAAAGAGTATTTAAATGAAGGCAACCATGTAGAGTAGCAATCTCTGTTTAGTCATTCAACAAATATTTACTAAACACTCACCATGAACTAGGCAATATGCCAGAAGCAGAGGTAGAAAAAATTATAAGACAGACTCTGTCTTTGAGGACTCTCAGTCTACTTAAGAAGTCAGACTTGAAAACAAATAATTGCAATTCTGTGTGATATGTCCTAATGTAAGTTTAGGGACTGACTTGTTAGAAGAGCCCAAAAGGGTAAGATTTCTGTAAACATTTTACTTCATGGAAATAAAATAATTATGAATGCTGAACAATATTTCTTAAGACAGTTTTACATACACGTATCTGCAAAAGTGGTGCCATCTATTGTGATTATAAAATTATTGTGAAGTTAAAATTAATTTAAAGTTAATTTGTGTTCACTGCTTTTTTTGGCTACTCCATACAGAACAAAAACAAAAACAAAAACAAAAGCTAATATTAGCCTTCTTTTTCCTTTTTTTATTTTTATTTTTTTTTATCAGTACTGGGGATTGAACTTATGACTGCCTCCTTGCAAGGCGGGCGCTAATGCTGCTGAGCTAAATCTCCAGCCCCTACTATTAGCCTTCTATGCAGGGGAATGTCTTCCAGTCCATAGCCAACCTGTTTTCCAAAACTAACTCCTCCCTACATTTCCACCTCAATAATGTGCCCATGTTCCTAAAATGTGCTTTTTTTGGTCTCATTTCTACATTTTTGTATATAGTATTGCTTTTTCCTGAGTTTGTCTTAATAAATACTTAACAAAGTCCAATCCTCCCTCTTACAAGTCAACCCTAGTATTGCTTCTTGTCAATCAGTAAAGTTTTCCTTTCGAATCTCTACCCTGAGACGCTTCTGGGTCCTTTATCTCATTCATCACACACTCTCAGGTTTGGGTTGTAATCCTGAAAGACACAATCCTGGATTCAAAAGATCAAAATCCAAAAATATATTTCTGGCAAAAACAATGAAAAACTTTTTTAAAGGTATTTATTTACATTTTTAAAATGAAATTTATTTCAGAAATATATAAAAACACAGTAGAATATTTCCCAGGCCATTTTATAACAATAAAATAGGCAGAAATAGGATATTTTTATAATCATAAACACTTGGGTATATGTGAATCACACAGGTATAACAGTTATGAGCAGGTGAGCAGTATTCATAACGAGATGTGTAGATCAAAACAAGATGTATAAAAGTCCATTGTGGTTGGTAATTGTGGGCAGCTACTTTTATAACTGAAATACTGTGATCAACAACCTGAGTCTTTCGATGAGGTGGATCAAAAAACCACACCCTATGCAGTTGCCCAAGGAGCTGAGACTTGAGAAAGTTTATTTTTCAAAAATGAGGAGGTACCAAAAATAAAAAAAGACATCTCTTTATTTATGGAGAAAGTTTCACTATTTTTGCCTACATGCATAGCACTTATACCCAAAGTAATGCTGTAATAATGAGATTTATAAAACATGCATAGAATGATTAGAATTCCTTTAAAGTCTTCAAATAATGTATGCCTCTAGTATTAGAAATGATACAAAAATAAAACACATAACATAGTGATATTTCTAGTTCTACTTTTTGATAGTAATATTTATTATACTATATATTGTTCTCTTCAACTGGCTACTTAGTACAAGACATAAACTGAAACAATTCTTACAAAAAAGAAACTAACAGATAATAATACCAACAAACAAAGATAAGCTAGGAGTATAAATAAACAAATTAGCATATCAATTTCCATAGTGGTTGTATTACTTTATATTCCCACCAAAAAGATTTCCTTTTCTCCTACAGCCTCACCAGCATTGTTATTAGAGTTTCTGTTGTTAGCCATTCTTTCTAGGGTTAAATAGTATCTCTAAGTATTTTCAATGTGCATTTTCTAATGGTCAGCAATGTTGAACACTTTTTCATGTATTTATTGGCCATTTGCACTTTTTCTTCTGAGAAGTGTCTTTTCATTTTAGTTGTCCATCTTTAGATTGAGTCTCTTATTTTGGAGGCTCTAAATTTTTTAGCTCTTTATACATTCTAGATAATGAGTCCACTTTCTGATGAATAACTGCCAAAATTTTTCCCCGTTCTTAGGTTCTCTCCTCGTTGCGTTGGTTGTTTCCTTTGCTGTGTAGGAGTTTTAAAATTTGATGTTATCCCACTCGCTGATTCTCAGTATTATTCCTTATGCCATTGGAGTTCTGTTAAAAAAACTCTTTGCCTATGCCTAAGTCTTTTTAAAGAGTTGTACCTATTTTCCAGCAGATTTAATGTTTCTGTTTTACCTTTTAGATGTTTCATCCATTTTGATTTTTGGCTCAGTACATGGTGAGATATACATATCTGGAATCAATCTGCTGCACATGGGTATCCAGTTTTCCCATCATCATTTATTAAATGGTATCTCTTTCCTCTAGTGTATGTTTTTGGCTCCTTTGTCGAAGATCAAATAGCTGTGTGTCGCTGTTTTTTTCCTGCTTCCTATATTCTGTTTCATTCATCCACACGGCTGTTTTTGATGCTAGTACCACGTTGTTTAATTCCTGTAGAGTACAGTATAACTTCAGGTCAGGGACTGTGATGCCACCTCCTTTGCTTTTGTTACCCAAGATTGCTTTTTCTATTCTGGGTCTCTTCTTGTTTCATATAAATTTTACAATTGTCTACTCTAGATCTGTGAGAAGCATCATTAATAATCTGGATTGGGATTGCATTAAATCTAACATCAGTTTGGAAGGGCAGCCGTTTTCATCATATTGATTCTCTCTATCCAGAAACAGGGAATTTCTTTCCATTTTCTCATGACTTCCTTGTTTTCCTTTATCAGTGTGTGCAGTTTTCATTAGGCCTTCCATTTCCCTGATTAGGTTAATTTCTAAGGATTTAATCTTTTTGATGCTATTGTAAATAGTATTGTTTTCTTAATTTCTTTTTCAACAAGTTCATTGTTACTGTACAGAAATGCTATTGATCTTTGTGTGTTTATCTTATATCCTGCTACATTGCTGATTAAAGAGTTTGGGGAGTATTTAGAGCTTTCCTAACGTTCTTATAGAATTTATCTATGAATCCATCAGGTACCAGGCTTTTCTTAGTTGGTAGTGTTTTTACTTCTGCTTTGTATCATTGATTATTATTGGAGTGTTCAAGGTCTTTAAGTCTTTTTTTCTCTGATATTTCATACATATTTTAGAATCTCCATTCCTTCTGAATTCTCAATTTTTTTGTCATGTATGTTTGTGAAGTAGTTTCTATAATTTTCTAGATTTTGGTAATATCTGTGGTGATTTCAACTAATTGCATTGATTTGTATCTTTCCTTTTCTTTTTTTGTAAGATTGGCTAAAGGTTTGACTCTTTTGTTTATTTTTAAAGAAACAGCTCTCCAATTCATTGATTTCTATTTTTTTGGGTCTCTGTTTCATTGTTTTCTGATCTGATCTTTATAACTTTCTTCCTTGTAGAAGTTATAGATGTGGATTGTTCTTGATTTTTCTGGAACCTTGAGATGTATCATTAGGTTATTTAGCTGGTTTCATTTTTTTATTTCTGATGTGAATATTTACAGCTTTAAGCTTCTTCATAGGACAGCTTTCATTGCATTCTTAAGGGCTGGTATGTTGTGCTGGCATTATTGTTTAATACTAGGAACTATCTTATTTCTTAATTTCCACTATGATCCATTGACTATTCAAAAATTTGTTTCTTAATTTCCATACATTTGCATGTTTTCCGTGACGTTTTTCTTTTTTGCTATTGATTTCTAGTTTCATTGCACTGCCATCTGATATGTGTGCCATGCTTTTACATTGCTTTGGTTATACAGGAATTCGTTCCTCCTGCACTCATACAGACTACAAATTTGGCAGAATCAACACTGGTGATTGAGCACAGCACTGTTGTGTAAGCATCTTCTTATTTTGCCGTGCACACACTTATTTCGAAACCAGTCAGTAACTTTGCTTGCTTCTTCAGACACATGTGACTTTAAATTCTTAAATTTTAATGGAATTTATTTAGCTGGAATAAATGCCAATGCAGATAAATGACACATTTTTAAATTAAGTTTTTGTCATTGCTACATTGTGGCCCTTCCTTGGAATTCAGCTTTCTATCATTCTTATAAATCAGACTCTCCACGAGAAATGCATGTTTTTAAAGGTTTCATATTCAAGAATTTAACATTCTGAATTTTAATCTTTCACTATTATAATTTTGAGATTTCAGATTAAGGAATTTTGATCTTTTGAGATTTCAACTTTTGGTAGTATAGCTTTTATGATTATATTCAGCATCATGAACTTCCTTAGATTGCAAATATTTCATCCTCTAAATTATGCAGGGTTTCATACCTTTTTTCAGAAGCTTTCATGATAGCTGGGACATTGAATAGATTTGATACATCTGGCAAATAAATATACTTATGGATGTGATGATGATAGGATGGTAGAAAACTTGGACTTGAATAGTTGTGAGTAAATAAAGAATGGTCCCCAAAGAGACACATAGCTCAGGATTACCATTAAAGAAAGGGAGAATTGAAGACATTGGAACTTTCTCAAATACTTGGTACAACTGGTCAGGGCCAGCTTTACAGGGCTGCAACTCTGTAATGGCACAAGATTCCACGCTTGGTTTAATGGTCTGTGGTTGTCATCTGGAGACTCTGAACTATGTTTGAACAAAGGGCTTTACATTTTCATTTTGCTGTTGGTTCTTCAGACTATATAACTGGTCTTCAACTCAGTTGAGAAAGTAATTTTGTGATTCAGAAAGTTATCAAGAATCAGTAAATCCTGACCCTTGTTGATAACCTGGAGAGTAACGATGGAAGGAGTCAAGAAGACCTGATCATGTCCTTACAGAAGTCATATAACTGTTACTTCATTTCTGCCTTGAGAGTCCCCTCCCATCCTTGGGACAATTATGTGCCTCTGTTTGGATTGAGCAAGGTAGGGTGTTGTAAGTATTGGTTTTCTTAGATTATCAAAATAAAATATCACAAACTTGGTGGCTTAAATGACAGAAATTTATTCTTTTAGTTTTGGGGTGTAAAGGTCCAAAGTCAAGGTGCCAGAAAGAATATAAAGAGAATGTTTTCCACTTTTCTCTCGCAACTCCTAGAGCTGGAGGTGTTCCTTGGCTTGTAGTAATTCTCTGTGTTTGTAATCTACATGCGTGTGTCTTTGTCTTAAAGTTTCTTCTGTCTATATGGACACCAGTCTTTTTGGATTAGGTCTGAGCCTCATTTTATCTTGATCATCTTCATAAATAACCAAGTCCAAACATTTTGAGACGCTGAGGGTTATGCTTTATCATATGATGTATTTTTGAAAGGAGAATAATTTAATCCATAACACAAGTCTTTGTCATACACAACTATTATCATGATATTAATTTCTCATTTCAATATGATTTATCTAAATGTCAAATTTTTCTGTTGTATTATGAAAGCATTATGCCCTCTCTACTCCTTCTTCTCAGAATTATACTATTTAAAGGACATTAAAAGCTGGCTTCTCTCAATGGGTAAAAAGTATTGTTAAGATTCTCCTTTCACCACTACACTCATCCTCATGCCAAGAGGAAACTCATGTGTGAAGCTGAGTTCAGAGGTTACACATTTCTGCCACATAAGAGGCACAGTTCTAGAACAGAACTGGATGCAACATTAAAGGCAACTTAGTATGATAACTTTGTTTTCCTAATGCAGAAATTCAGGTCCAAGAATTTAAAATAATTTGCATCCCTGCACTTAGCTAAGGTTAGAAGTGAAATCGAAGCCTAGCATTTCACTCTGACTGAAAAGCTTTTCAGTGTATCATTATTTTCTAACATATGAACAAAAATCCTAAAATCTATGAGTTAAAAAATTTCTCAGATAGATATCACTTGTGTGTTAGCTTTCTTTTGCTGTAGTAAAAGACACAGGAACGACAATTTAAAAGAGTAGAAAATTTCTCTTGGGTCGTAGTTTCAAAGGTTGAAACTATGGTGGGCTGGCTCCACTGCCATGGCCTGAAGTGAGGCAGAAATGTCATCCTAGAAGGGTTTGGCCGAATAATGTGGCTCATCTCAGGCATCCAGGACTCCAAGAGGGAAAGAGAGTCTGAGAGAAGGGGGCTGGGCCAGATGTAGTCCCCACACAGCTGATCACCCTCCCAAGACCCACTCCTTCAGCTGTACCTCGAATCCTGTTTCCATTGCCTCCCAGGAATGCAACAAATCACGATCTCATTAGTAGATGAACCCACTGATGAAGTTACAGCTCTCATCATCCAGTCAGTCCCCACAAACCCGCCAACAGCAAAGCCTTCCACATAAGAGCCTTTTCTCAGAATCGTTTGCGTCTCAACTATAAAGACCTGTATTCCTTCCCAAGCGTTTACAACCCAAGTAAGGGCCTTGGATGTTTACAAGAGCCCCGGGGGTCCAGGGAAGAGAACTGAGCAGGCTGAGCATCTTCACCAACTCAAGAAGACAGACTGTGAAAAGTGGGGAAGAGAGTAAACATTTCTCAGCTCGGCTGCTTACTGCTCTGGGAAATGATGTGCCCACTTTCCCAGATCTGCTGATATTTGAAGGAAATCTGAGAATCTGAATTTTATTTAGAATTTTCCCAGTTTCAAATGAAGGAAGGAAAACTTCCACACATTTTAGAAGCAGTTTATAAATGAAAGACAATCCACCAGCGGGATTGGCCAGCCTAAAGTCTCTGATTCTTATCTTCCCTCTCTTACTTATCCAATAATCCCTTTACTCCCTGGTTGTTGTTAGATTTAAGAGCACAAAGAGCACTTTATGCTGGATTTTCCAAGCTTTCTTTTAAGGGTTTTTACATTTTTATTATATATGCTGCTAATAAATTTTAGGATTGGTGTGTGAAAGTAGGAAAGTTTGTATAATCAATAATTAATGGGACTGAATCTTACCTTAATGTTTGAAGTTCACAAAATAAGGTTTGATTCATAGTTAAAAATATTAAATTCTTAGTAATAAATATTTGGTTCAAATGTTTTTTGGGTTCTGAAGGCAGTACTCTTAGGGCAATGTTATTTGCACAGATAGTTTATCATAAACCTGTGATTGTAAGCTCAAAATACTTATTCTTAATTTTCTAGACACTGGTAATTTTCTTTAATCTCTAATTTTACTGACCGAAACTGAGTGGTAACTCTATTTTTCCTTTAAAGATCAAGCCAATAGCTCATCGCAGCATAAAAAGCTGTCAGTTTTACATTCATTCAATGATCTCCCTCCTTGGATTTTCTGCCTGTTTAAAAATTGTGCCTCTTTGGTGTGTGTGTCTGAGATAGAAAGGTGGCAGTGGTGTGCTTTCCATTATGGAAAGAGTGACTTTGGCTTTGGAAGCACTTGATCTAAAGGTGACATTCCGGAGACAACTTGCGATGGATTCTCTTTTTCTCTTTCTTTTCCTCTACTGGGCAGGCAGACACTCTGGTGGTGTTTTTCATTCTTTGCAGTGCAGAAATTGTGGGGAAGACAATAGGCTTGTTTCTAATTTGGTGTTTCCGAAAGCTTGGCAAAATAGAAATAAGAGTGTATTCAAAAGTTGAAAAAGAGCATGTAAATAGCAATAACTGAAATTTGTGATTAAACAATTAGCGAAAAAGAACCCTATGAAGTCATTGAAAGTGTAAAGCAGGAGGCGCTTCCTGCTTTATCATTACGGGTTTGAGCTGTTATTATTTAACACTGATTGAGCACCAGCGTGTGGGAGCCATTCTGTGAATGCCAGAGTTGGAAATAGTCACTTCTCAGTAGTATTTGCATTGGAGACAGAAAGAAAACCTGAGCACATGCTAGATAGCACTTTATGAAGATGTGAATAAAGACAGGGAAATATTGACTGATGCAAATACTGGAGACTACAGAATGAAGGCATGAGTTTTGGAACAAAACAAGCAAAGGTGAGTTGGAATCTTGCCTGCTTCCTTCATGTCTAGGACCTTTGGCAAGTTATTTAATTTCTCCCAATCTCAGTATTCTTATCCTTAAAATGGGAGTAAAACTGTGTTTCTCACAGCCTTTTTGTGAGATTTGATGATGATCGTGTGAAGTGCAAGAACATTCTAAGACCTCAGTGACAAATAGCCATTTTATTATGATTCTCACTGCTAGCTGTCTTCATTTATAACCATCTCGTTGTTTTATAATATCGATGAATTCTAAGAATACTTAAATGTCATAGAGAATTTGAAAAAGAAAGGAATTTTAAGGGATCAGAGTGAAGTGTACCAGTCAGTTAGGATTATGTTATTTCATTTGGCTTTATGCCAAGCAAATGTTCGGCTGCCAGTTAAAAATGTACCACCTGCCTTCACCCTCTCTTTAATATATTCTTTAAAGTAACATGGTGGAAGATATCCAGCTATACTCAGAACATGCCTTTTAATTTGCAGTTTTAAGCATCCAGATTCTTGAAGGGATCCTAGATTTGGACTTAGAAACAATGAAGGAATTTAAATATTTGCACCCAATATGTTTAAAGGAACTGCTCTGTAGACAAATGCAGTGTACTACATTTGCTTAGGGTTTATCTGTGTTCAGTGACTGTTATTTACCAGATTGCAAACTGGAGATTATGTAAGAATGGCTTTGTGGAGATAAGCATATTTTCTTGGGAGAGATGAGACAAGTTAGCAGACAGCAGAGAGCAAAGCCCTCTCCCACAGTAAGGAATATATCTTATGACCTGATGCAAATATTATACACTTTTGAAAGTGCTTGATATTACAAGTACCATTCTGAGTGTGGACTTCACTCAGCACGTCTGTTACTTTATTTTAAAATGCCCACAATTAACATTATGTAATAAATGACATGCACACCGAGGAAGTAGCCGTGGTGAGCAAGGGAAAGCTGAGAGAGTGGGCAAACCAGCTCTCTCACTTCCCTTCCCTTCCCAGTTTTAGTCAAAGGAATGCAGCAGGCAGTACAAGAGGAGAGAGGAGACAGACAGACAGACAGACAGACAGACAGGCAGAGTCAAAAACATCCTACTAGGTTGCCGGCACATAATAAGACACTGGATACATTTTGTTAGTCTCTGCTCTTTCAGAAAGGAAGCCAATGTTGCCAGCCAGTGGAGAACTTACTGAAGGCCTATTTTGCACCATGCAGGTTTTTTACCTCGCATTGTAGCACTTAAAAAAAAATATTTTCTTGTCCTGAGGCATACTTTCTATAAAGCTTGCTACACTGAGACAGGTTTTTAGATTTCTTTCTTTCTTTCTTTCTTTCTTTCTTTCTTTCTTTCTTTCTTTCTTTCTTTCTTTCCTTCCTTCCTTCCTTCCTTCCTTTCTTCCTTCCCTTTCTTTCTTTCTTTCTTTCTTTCTTTCTTTCTTTCTTTCTTTCTTTCTTTCTTTCTTTCCTTCCTTCCTTCCTTTCTTCCTTCCCTTTCTTTCTTTCTTTCTTTCTTTCTTTCTTTCTTTCTTTCTTTCTTTCTTTCTTTCTTTCTTTCTTTCTTTTTTACCAGTGACTGAACTTGAGACCTTGCGCTTACCAAGCAGGCACTTATGCTACTGAGCTAAATTGCCAGCCTCAAAGTTTTTTTTTTTTTGTGTGTGTGTGTGTCAGGGATGGAACTCACTACCTTGCGCCTGCCAAGCAGGTGCTTACGCCACTGATCTAAATCTCTGGCCCCAGATTTCTCCTAGTCTTCACTGCTCTTAGTTTTAAATGCATAACACAGGTATGCCGTGCAGTCTACATACAGATAGTTAAAACAAAACCTGACGCGTCCTCGCCTCAAAACTCAGCCTTAGTAATGTTAGAAACTTGAGACTTGCAGATTTTCAACCAGGTCTGGGTGTGTTGAGTTCCAAACAGTGAGCCATTCCTTTCTTCTCTGGTGTGTGCACAACTTTTGCCTCTATTCCTTCTCCTCTGTCCTGCCTAATAAAATCTAGAGTGCCTCAAAACACGGCATATGACCTAAAGAATCTCGATTTTTGATAGGCTTCTGGGTGAGGATCCACTGAGAGGTAGAGTTCTTGTCTAGAACGTACGTGGCTCTGGGTTTGGTTGCCAATGCTGAAAGAAATAAAGGAAACCAGGAAAAAAAGAAAGGAAGGAAGGAAGGAGGGGAGGGAGGGAGGGAGGAAGGAAGGAAGGAAGAAAGAAAAAAAGAGAAAGAAAGAAAAAGAAAGGGAAAAAGGGAAAGGGAGAAAGAAAAAATGAAAGAAACTAGGACATTCTGTGTTCTGTTACTGGAATATCTATTCGTATGACTCAGTAGTTCTGGTAGGCATGGAACCCTTGCTATTCATACCCTAGCATGAATCATAACATAGTCATTTAAAACATACAGCTATGATACTGTGAAGTCCTTAAGTAGATAACATTCTTAAATTTCCACTTGTTTCCTTGACTTTTCTCAGTTATTGTTTAAAATATAGGTTTAGGACAATAACATCAGCAACAAAGTTTCATAACTCAGCCATCAGTTGTTACAAATAGATTTTCTATCGCATCCTTATGAACCATATTGTTAATTGACAATTAAGAATGATGTACGTCTATTGGATTAGTTTAAATTAATTCTTTCCCTTGGACAACCAGTAAGTTTTTGGAGGGAACACACATGTTTGTTTAGAGGGCTAAAGAATGTGTTTATAGGTCTGATGGTGAGTTAGAAGGTCATCATGCCCAAAGGATAACTGTGCCCATTTTTTGGAGAGCTGTGAAGGAGTATATTATTGTGGGATGGATAATGGTAGGCGGCTTTTACAGTGAGCAATTTCATAGCAATGATACAGCTGTGTTCCACGGGAAACCACCCAAATACTTGGCAGAAGTAGAGTACCAATGGTTCATTTCTAATTAAACTTGTTTAGTTTTTTTCCTCAGGATGCAATGGCCTTATTTCAGCTCTGAACTCTTTCTGAGATACAAAGACTGAATGTAGACAAAACAGAATCTGCAAAGAGAAGACTAATTTCTAGTCTCATTTTTTCTGCTTTCTCCTTCCTTTTCTTCATCAGTCCCTCATAAGAGATGTTCATTTCCTTATCTCTCAGGCAAGATTTTTAGGGAACACTTGCTAATGGATATTAGAAGTGTAAATATAAATCAATACAGCTTTTCTTAAGCATACGTAGATTTAAAATCTTATTTTGATTCTGGTTTAAAAGTGATGTATCATTCCTTAGGAAATTAGACATTAATAAGCTGTTAGAAGTAGAAGAACATTACAGAATTTCTGGTTTAAGCGCAAGGCACTAGTGGATTAGGAGTGTTTTGAAGACCAAAATAGCCTTTCCAGTTGGCTTGAGAGTTCTTTGAGACTTAAATGACTTTATAATTAGTAGGCAAATGATCAACACCATGTGTTCCCGTTTGCCAAGGACTCTTTTTCCCCTCTACCCAAAAAGTTAACTTAAATTTGAGGATAATTCAGATTTCACAGCAGAAAGGGTTTATACTACATTGTACCTTGCAAAAATGCCTTCTAATTTTGCTATTTTATCCCCCTACATTTTATGCTTAGATGATGGCAGAAGCAGAAAAAAGACAAAAAAGAGAAAAACAAAATTATGGCAATTGTGTTGCTCATTCACTTATTCTTCCTGCAAATATTTATGGAGCACGTAGAACTAGGTACTGTGAGGAATACAAGGAACTGTAATTTTTTCCCTTTGAGAGGAAAAACTAATTTTGACTAATTTTAAAATAATAAACTCTTCAGATGAGTGAGGGATTTTATGAAAACTATATACATATTCCCACAGAATAAATATGTGGGCACCATATGCATGATTGTGGCGTGGCATTCCCAGCAGGACCTGGTTCCTAGTGGAGCGGTGCACTCCTAACCTGCCCAGTCCTCTGAGGCAGCCCTGTGATAATTACTTTAGGAACAATAAAGGAAAAAATGACTTTTTATCTTTAAAATACTTGTCAGATACTTTCTTCTTTGGTAATATGATAACCCAATTTTCTCTTACCCTTAAAACAACAAATATCCCAAATTGATCTAAATGGTCTAGAATGTTTTCTATTTAAAGGTCTTTCTGAATTCTCTTGGGGGGAAAGATAAAACAATGGAAGGGATTTTGAAGCAATTTCTAGTAATTCTACCTTCTTGTTACTATAGATTTTTAGGGCTACTGAAAAGTAGGTCTTAACTCACTAATTGGATAGAACCTGTGTAACTCTCCTCTCCAGAAAAAAAAATACTCATTTTGAGTCAAATATTTAGCATCTGTATGTGCAAACTTCATTATTTTAAAAGAATAATTGGAGCCTTTAAGGACAAAAAGACTGAGTAGTCATAGAAAACCATAATTGTCAATGCTTTGTCATCACCCATTTTTTAAAACACAGTGACTTGCAATTAAAGGTAAGCTATTTCACTTGGGCCAGTGCAAGCGCACAGCCATCAAAGGGTTTCCTGAGTAATTAGTAATGTGAATGCAGCCATCACATTCGGAGATGTGTGTATATCAATCCAAGCAGAGGGGAAATCGTGTAATTAATTTTGAAGCTGTTATGATGTTTCAATTGATTTGGATCAGAAAAAGGAGAACAATTAAGAAGAATCAGAAAACAATATCCCTTTTAGTATTCTAAAGGGAAGAGAAAAATTAAATAGGAGTTTAATTGAAAATTCTGCTTTATATGAGAGAAGTGGAAGGTTGTGTGGGAAGGAATTCTGACAATCTGGGAGCACTGATACTGGACTGGCATCTTGAACAATAAAAGTCCAGATTCTAGTGACCACAAAACCTTCAATAGAATGAGAAGGTCACCTCAGAACCTAAAATGTTAAAATTATTTCAGGTATCCACTTAAGTCAAAATTCTTGCTCAAATAACAATGCTATTGGGAAAATATTGCTTGTTGTAAGTTTCCAGTATAAAGAATAAAATATTGCCATTATTTTAGTCATTCCATTACTTTTTATGGGCGGTTTCACCCTTTTTATAAGACACTTTGACTATGAAGTTGGATTATAAACGTCTGTCTTCACAGCCTAGATCCTGTGGAAATACCATAGCTTATTTGCTTACAACAAAAATTATATTTATAATGTTTCCAGGATAATTATATAGGGTAAAAAATTTAAAAATTAATTCCTTTTAAAGTTTTCAGGATAAGCTTGCTTATTCTGAATCACATGGCTATAAAAACTGCATTGTCACTATCTACATTTACCACTGATTACTTAATCATGTATTAAATGTCAACTATGTCTATAATACTACTTCCTATTGCTGCTTCTTCTATTTTTACTAGAAAGATTGTTAGGATTTCCTATGTCTGCTGTACTTATAAGTCTCTTGTACGTACAGGTTTTTCAGGAAAGCCACTTGTATTATACCAGAACCTCAAAATACATTGCCATGACTTGTGTCTAGATTTCACCCCAAAGTCTCATGCCTCCACGCTTTTCAGAGGTGCCTGGATTTAAGGTGAGTGATACAGGGATTAATGGTGCATGGTACTGGATTTTTCACTAATTGGTTTATTGTAGTTCTTGGCGTGGGCAATGGGAAGGTCCACTCTGGGTGTGGGTGACACCACTCTAAAGGGTTGGAGCCTGCGTAGGATAAGAGGGAAGAGAAGGCCAACTTCTTCTGTTGGTGCTGGCTTCCTTCCTCTTGTCACATCATGGACTATTTCTCCACCATCTCATCCTGCTTTGGAACCAGCTGATTATGGACTGAAATCACACACACTGTGAGCTGAGATAAACTTTTTCTTCTTTAACTGTGGGTGTCAGGTACTGTGTCTCAGAAATAAGAAAAGTAACTAGGACACATGTGTTCTTTAGAACTGTGCTTATGTAATGAAATAGGCAAGATAAACACTATATCAACCAGAGGAACTACTGTTTAATAGTTTTATTAAAAAATAGTGACATGCCTCCAAATTGTAGCAGTCTGTTTATCTTAAATAGATAGCAGTTAGTGTTCAGTATATTTTGTTCTAACTGTATAATTAATTTGCTTCCAACAAATAGAGTTGCATGACCTGAAATTTCCTTGTAAACTAGTTTATTAGAGTGAGGTTTTTCTAATCCTGTAAGAAAAGTGGAATCAAAACAAAACAAATCCATGAAAAATCTTATTTTATAGAAACAGTCATTTCTGGACCTATGGCCAGAATATGTGTGTGTGTGTGTGTGTGTGTGTGTGTGTGTGTGTGTGTGTTTGTATGTGTGTTTGGCACTTTCTTGCTCTAAGGTGTTTGCTATTTTGTGAGAGATCTCTTCAGGTAGGCTGGATGAGATGAGTTTCTTCTGCCCTTAAATTTTTATTTGCTTAGTTCCAAGTACATGGTAAAGCAGTAAGATTTGGTTGATGCTTGATGCAGGAAACAACTTGTTAAAATATGCAAAATCACATCTAATTCATTACTGTATGTTATGATTTGTAGATAAACTTTATGTGCATAGACAGTGTTGGCTGGTCCTGTTTCCTTCCTCAGTCCTTTGCCCTCCTCCCATGTTCTCCCTTCAGTGTCAAGGTCAGCTAACCTGGGGGATTTCGCACAGTCCTCCCAAACAGCTCTTGACTGTCAGATGGAAAGAACACAGAACACAGAACCAGCAAAAGCCACTCCACAGGTACAAGCAAGCTTTGTTTGATGTATTTAGAGAAACTTGAACCATTTTTGTATTCTTATTTCATCCAGTTAACCTCTCTTTCTTTTTACCTAAGAATTCTATTAACTTTTTCCCTAGCTACACTGCCAAGAGATATTGTTAATTAATTAATTAATTAGCCTTCCTTGAAAATTGTGTGCCTTCCTCCATAGTGTCATTTATTCAGTAATAATGCAAAATTTGCTCCGAGGGCCCTTTCTCCTCCAGCATGTAACCCTTATGTAGATGATGTTTGCATTTCAGTATGGTGATAATAAATCAGTGTGGCATGGAGACTAAATTGCCAAAAAATTATGGATTCCTTTAGAAAGCAGAAAATTTGGAATTCCTTTAATCACATAATAAAAGAGACATTTGGTTTAAGAGGCTGGGAAAGCCCCATGTTCCTTCCCTCCAATCATCCCTTGCTTCCCTGCTCCTTGACTGAATAATCAACGTGAATCATGTGGATAATCATGCAAGTACAGCAGAGGCCTTCATACCTGGTCGGTGAGCCTCTGTCTCCTTGGCAACTAAACTTTTCAGAGATTACAGAGAAAACATTTCCTTCAGCCCTGGAGCTGTTTTAATACTTTCAAATGTCAGAAAAAATATTCTGTGGTCTCTCAGGTGCTGGTGTGAATGGGGCAAGAGACACTATTTACAAACATGTTTAGTAGATTCTTCACCAGGCACAACCTTCAAAACATGAACATGCATTTTAAAACTAAGAAATAATGTAAATACACTGTGGAAATTAAACAGAAGATCCTCCCTGCTTGATTACCCTAAAGGCCTCTGGCATGGAGTATTGTGATTTCCTCCACGTATCCATTGTTAAGGCAATAGATTCGCTGTTACAATCACCGGAGGCAAATGAAATTGGGTACAAGAGTTTTCACTATAATTTTCATTTGATTATGCAAAGAAAATGCGGTTTTAAACATTTCTTTATTAATTACTAGATCCTTCATATGAGCCCCCAACTACCATATCCCAGGTTTGGGGAATATATTTAACCAATCCTTAATAAGGACCATTCTCTTTAAGTGCCTTGATACTAGAGATATGTTATTTTTAAAACTCTTCTCTAATCCTTGTACCGCAATGCATTTCCTCTAAAACACACCATGTGGTAAAGGAGAGGGAATTATTGTCTTCTCATGGCACTGGGGAAGTACATTCTCAGCCCATGGTTTGGTTTACTAAATCTTATACATTTTTTTCTGGAGTGGGGACCCTTGAGGAGTGATTGATCCCGTCCACACTGGTATCTGGCAATGCATCATGAAGCTCTCGGGATCTCCATCCTTTTCTAGTCTGGTCAAACCCTAGGGGGGTCCTCTTTCTGATTTGATACCATTTGAGTACCTCCTAATATGTGGATATCCTCCCTGGAAGGACAGAGAGGAGACCAATGCTTAAGGCCTGAACACGTGCTTTGGGGTCCTAAGCACACAACTCTGTTCTATTGCCATAGGGACCATGAGTATGAGACCCATGTGCCCTCAGCCCCATGGAGATTCATGGGAGCCTGACCCATGCCTGCGAGGATTAAATCTGACTGAGGAGAAATGAACTCTAACTCTACTTCTGTTTCCTACACTAATAAGACCCCTTTTCCAGGTTGACCCCAGAGTCCCAAACATGAGTGCAATGAAAGTTTCCTGGTGTCTATGTTTATCATGCACACTTTCAACTGTACTCATCACATACACCTGCCGCCAGGTCCACCACCACTTACACTTACAGATGGATGAGCAGGAGGTAGTTCCCTCATCCCATTCTTCTACATTTTTGCCTCTGAACACAATTCCACATGTCTCACAGGAGCAAGATTTTCTTTTGTTTCCTTCTTTTTATCTGTCTAGGCCTTTTTCTACATCACATTTTTCTCTAAGTGCTTTTATGCTTAAATTTTAATGGTGGAAGAATTATGGGAAAGTCGGAGAGGTGGTGTAAGATGGACATTTTCTAATCAAGGGCATAGATCAGAAGGCTTTTCAAATATTACAACTACTGATCACTGTATTCAATGTGGAGAGGCTGGAGGTCGTAAATGGTAAAAAGAAGAAACATCCTTAAACAGAGAAAGGGATCATGCATCAGGGATACACAGAGGTAGATTAGGTAGATAGGGCAGCAGTTGGGGAAAGGAGACTCCTTATGTGTACGCTGGGATATGCTGAACAAAGAAGAAATGATGGAGGAGGAAAACTGAGGGCAGGGCTGAGGGGCTGGACTGGATATCAAGTTGAACATGGCGGCTAACACGGAACAGGAAGAGGCAGCAGAGTGAGAGACAAGGGCTCCTAGAGTAACAGCGAGGTCAAGGAGGTCAAGACACGAGGACCAATGTTCTTTAAAGTTAGGCAGGTGGAAGTCAGTTCCACCATGTAAAACTTTTGACCCATCTTCTTGGGGTACCTCTTTAGCAAAAATAGATGGGACGTGCCAAACACCAAAATAACAGTATTATTGTCAGTGCTACCTCAGGAGAGGGCATTAAAACAAATTTTCATTGTCACAGATTCTTTTGGTCCCACTCAGAGTTCCATGCAAGCAGGCATGAATGTGTCACCCCAGTAGTGAGTTCTCACACAGGTAGACAAACCACCACCCTCCTCCTCAACACCACTAGCACACTATGACGGATGTGTATTAGACCCCAACTACGCATTTGGCAAATGAATGAGTTGATGAGTGAATGAATGACTCAGCTGGTTCCCTAAAGAGTATAATAAGTCTCCAGCCCAGCTGAATTCATCCTTAAATACTTAAGTGTATACTCAATTCATTTTCAGTTGAGAAAGGAGGTGTTCAGTACCAGGTCATTTAGTAAATTAGTCAAAAAATTTAAAAAGCAGAAATATTCTAGATGTGATCTGTTAAGACACTCCTGTGAGGATCTTTATTACCTTGCCTGGGAAATAATAGCCCATCATCAATACAGATAATTACTGAAGCACATTGATAGGAAAGGAATCTTAATTAAAGATTCTATTGGAAACATATGTGAACCAATTCAATTTCTAGGCCACAGGGCAATAATAACCTTCATATCTAATATGTTTCTTATGAGCATTTATTGTTTGGAGCAATACAGTATAATTGGCCCATGCACGGGGGAAAAAAGCATTAATGCTATTTGGTTTGTGTTTGATGCAGTCTTTGAACAGGGACATGATTGCGAAGCGCAAGAGTATGTGAAGATTCCATGTAATCCAACTTTCAGGACCTGATGAAACACAGAGAAGTCCTGTTACAGCCAGGGGACACCAGGTGCTGTTGCTTTATCGATATTCAAGCGTCAGTGCGAGTCGCATTTCTCTTGTTACCCTAGTGTCCTCCCATGCTGAATAGATTCTTTTCCAACTTACCGAGTTCTAAAAGAAAAGAATAGAAGTCTAAATGCAATATACAAAAAATAAAAGCCTTAAAGGATAACACTAAAATTGCAATTAGAAGTAATAGCATACAAATCCTGAAAGATGCACAGCTTCTGTTTGCAGTAGGGTAGTAAGCCTTGAAATAAGCATGGCTGGTTATAAAATATACTAAAAATTTTGCCTCGTATCAATGTGCTCATGGAGTTTCAGAATTTTTTACTAAGAGTGTGTGCCGGAAATAGAGAAACGTACCTTTATAATTTAAAACCATGATTGGTTGCATAGAATATTTGCTCTGTGTTCAGGAAATAGTTTGGATTATGATTCAGAATAAACTTGGGGGCTTGTTCATGTAACAGGAAAATGGATATGATGTGATTTATTTTTTATTCAGGTTATTAATAGAAAAAGGAAGTCCTTTTCTACGTTGTTTTTTCAGTGTTTTATGACATTTCACTAAAACATGTTTATATATGAAACACACACACACACACACTTTTCAGCAGCATAAACTACTCAACTTGTCTGTTAATAACAGTTGTGCTTTGGAATCAACATAGTATTCTAATTTCTTTGCTTTAAAAACACAATTGTGACACAAGATGGCCTCCTCTTGAGTACCTTCAAACGTGGTTTAGTTCTCTCTCAGCATTCATTCCCATTTGGCTGAAATTTTTCCTTCTTTGTCCTTTTTTATCTTTTCTACCTTTGTTGGCATCTGAATAGTCTTTGTTTAGTTGTTGTATTGTTTATTTCATCTCAGAGGCTTAAAGGGTAGAAGCCAGGAGATCCACGACACAGTCTAAGCAAGTGATCTCCCAAACGAAGTCTACGTTTTCTGCTACTGTGACCAAATAACTGAGACGTAATTTATATAGAGCAAGAAGTTATTTCTTACAGTTCTGGGAGCTGGGAAGTTTAAGAGCAAGGCACTGACATATGCTGAGGGCTTTCTTGTTGTGTGGAAGGTACAAAGGCAAGAGAGTACGAACCCCATCCATCATGTTCCTTAACTTGGGACCTAATCCCACTCACAAAGGGGAGCTCTTGTGACCTATTTGCCCTGTGAAGGCCCCTCCTAAGACAATCATTTCGGCCACACTTGAAGTTTGGAGTCACATTCACTGCATGATAGAATCCTTATTACGGGAGAATTTAATGTGCCATCATCGCATTACAGCAGCAGCACACCATTAGGAGTGGAGAGGTGGTGGAGAACGAACCTTCACCGACAGGACCTGGTAGATAATTCCTTTAGCTGTAGTTAATTAAGAGACATTTGTTATTTGTGGCTAACTTTAACATTATCCATCATGAGATATTCTAATGTCAAGTTCTCTTTGACTTTTCTCTGATACCCTTTAATTATTTACTAGAGCAGAGATGTTTTAGGGCATGAAAGGGCGAGTGGGGGAAAGAACGCTGACACATGTGAGCAAGTGAGTAATTTATAATGGAACTAAAATATTCATAAAACGACAACTCAGATACTTCAATTAACACCATACATTCTATTTCCATTTCAAATAATAAATTGAAGCCTCTAAATAATGTTTGTTTTGCAATGAATGATGCATTTGTGAACTGAGCAGGCAAATCTGAAGTTACTATCTTTATGCTCAGTTGATCTCTGAGTTTTTGAGTAAGAAATAGAACCTCTGTTATACATCAGTACAAGTTAAAACACGTAAATTCTTTAGTGGACGCATTTTGTAAGCAATGGTGTTTCAGTTTCCAGGAAGACAGGTCACTGATTTAGCTTGGTTACTTGATAATATTTTCCATTGATTTTGTTAATATTTTATTTTTTGTTTTTTGAAGGGGAACAGGAGGGCCAGAATGCATACAACTGGGTAAATCATAATTCTTAGTCCATGATATGTGCTTATAACTGGTTCTTTTATGGCCAGTTTAATGTGGTTACATAGTTAACTATTTTAAACATATAATTTGTAGCTGCACAAAACTCAAACAAAAACAAAAAGCAAACCTTGCTAATAACTACTCTTTATCCTTCCATTAAATTTTCCTGGTTGCAAGGGAAATTCAAAGTCAGGAAAGATAAATGACTTGACTAAGGTCACAGAGACGTTAAGACAAGAGAGAGGGTTCAAAATTATGGCTAAACTTTCACCATTAAATCTAGGCTTAGAGGGGCTGGGGATTTAGCTCAGCGGCATAAGCGCCTGCCTTGCAAGCAGGCAGTCCTGAGTTCGATCCCTGGTACCGATAAAAATGAAAAAGACAAAAAAAAAAAAAATCTAGGCTTAGAAAAAATAGCAAAATGATAAAAGTTTCGTAGAAGAGATAACCTATCTCATCGTCAGCAGATGAATTATCTATTACAGAGGGGTAGAAGTGAAAAATATTGAGGGACATCCTGTGAGTGATATGTATTTGTCATAGTCACGTTATCTGCAAAGACAAAATATATAGTACAGGAAAAGGCAATAATATATAAAGTCATCTTTACATACCCTCATAGACTACTGGCATTTCCTAACTTGCTTAAGCCACTGACCTAACATGCTTCACTTATGTAGGCTAAAACTTCTGTTATAATATGCCCTATATGCTCTGAAGAACTATCACAAAGTGCCTCCTTTACGTGTCCATCTTAACTTCATTTCCCTCAAATAGTCAGACACCTTGGAGGGTTTGACACTTGCTCTAATAATGTTGCCAATTTCTTGAAATGTTTTTGGAGCTTCCTTTAATTGGATTTTCACTCACTGATATTTGCCTAATAAAACCAGCATCATTGTTTCAATATTCTACCTGCCTACTCCACCACCACTCATAATAGTAGCATCCGTTATTACACCAGCCAGGATTTTTAGCTGTATACAACAGAAACTGACTTTTACTGATATAAATGGAAAAGTCATTTATTGATAGCAAACTGGTAATTTATAGAATTTCTGGGAAAGCTGGATAACTAAAAATTTTAAGCAGGCTACTTCTAAGGGCATCTGTGCATTGAGAAGAATAGCCCAAATAATTCTCAGGACCCAGCATTGTGAAAGTACAATTAATACTTGCAGATAATCCTGGCACTCTGGGAGGCCGAAGCAGGATGATGATCACAAGTTCCGGCTCAGTTGCTTGGGCCACTGAGTGAGATCCTTTATATGTATAAAAAGGCAGGAGATGTAGCTTAGTGTGACAAACAGAGGAAGAAGGAGAAATAGGAGGAAGAAGAAGAGGAAGGAGGAGGAGGAGAAAACAGAAAAGAAGAAGGGAGAGGAGGAGGAAGAGGAAGAAGGAGGAGGAGGAGAAAGAAGGCACAACTACAAGCTTGGCTGTCATAACACTGCCTTTGAGTCATCAGCAAGGGGCCTTGGCTGCTGGCACAGGCATTTTGTACATTGCTTCTGCTGCCTCAGAGCAGGGAAAATTCTTCCCTGACCCGTCTTTGGTCTGCCTGGTCCAGATTGTATAGCCTGGTTGGGTTTATCTGACAGGCTTATACTTCATTACAGTTCTGTGTCTTTCAGCAAAGCCAGGAAAACAACTGTTTGGTTTGTCATCTTTTATAGTAATCAGTGAGTTTTCATATGACAGAGATGCAAGGAGACTAAAAAATATTTGGGTTTTTCATCTGAAACGCAGAATTGTTTTGAACAGCTTCTATATTTCCCAGTCCATCTTGCAGGCCCATGACACTAATTCTTGTGACTAGAATGGAAGTGGAAATGCATGCTGATGATGAGGGTAAGGATGGGTGTCATTTCTTCACTTCTCTTTCTTCTTCTATAGGACTTTGTATTGCAGACAGTGACAACCAAAGATGAAAGGAATTTGGAACTCTGAATCAGAGTGGCTGGCTGCATGGAAGTTTACACTATTGTATGAATGAGAAACTTCTGACGTTTGAGAAGTTTAATTATTACAGATACTTCCATATTAAATTTTTTTCTCAGCTTCATCCTCATTTCTTTTTGGTATTAATCGTTGGACTGGCTTGTGATACAGCAGTACCTCTAGGGGATCATTGAAAGTGTGAAGTACTTCTGTAGCAGGAAGAGAATCAATTGATTTCCACTTAAGGATGGAAACCTGGAGGAAGGTTGGTGGCCTTTTTAGAATCAAACCAAAAGACTCATCATCTTATGTGATGCCAGAATGAGCGGCTCAGGCTTGGTTGGCTCCTATGCTGTCTTGAATGCCAATCATGAAAATTAATTCAACAAGATTTAATTCTTAGAGTGACCTTAAGTGTATGCCTAACATACACTTAAAAATCACTCAAGCTCATATTTACATATGTTAGTGTTAATAGCAAATTACTGTAAGACATGCCTTCAATAATGCAGCGTATCAGCATGTCAAGACTCAGATGGACCAAATGAGAGCTTGAATAGACATTTCCTGAGGAAAACAATAAGGTGCTTTTGGTTCTTGAAAAATGGAACTCAGCTGACAACTATAGTTTTACTGTAGTACCTTTATTTGCTGGAATTTTCAAGCTCCAATACAATTCAATTTCTTATAAGATTTTACTGTATATTTTTGTAACATAATAAATTACTATATTTTATTATGAACAGTAATAGTAACATATCTATGCTGTTTTGGACTTTACAATACCTCCCAGGCAATAGTGAACTGAAAATCTCCTGTGAACAGTTTTCTTCTCCAAAGAAGTAGTTTAAACCTTCCAGGACTGAGGCACTGCTATCCAAGGTACGTGTGCTTAACACAAACCTGGAATTTGCACCAATTGTCAAGATTTAAGAAATCCACAGTTTATAGATGTCTAATAAATTTCTCCAGTGTCACACAGAAAATCAGTTCAGGTACACTGCGTGGGTATAGAGGGGCTGCTTTCTCAAGAAAAAAGACAACATATTAACTTTTTAATAATAAAGATTAATACAATGGAATGATTTTCTTATCTTGATTTTTACAGCAAAACTGGGAAGTAATTGAGGCAGGGGTCTTTCTTACTGTCAAGTTTGCTCTGGGATAAAGCTGTGATTGGAGAACTTAAATAGAGTCCCGTTGCTCTTACCAGCAATACCCAGAGGCTGTTAGCAAGGTGTGAGCCCAGGCCCAGTGGAAGTGGACCAAATCAGGTCTGTACTATGACTAGATCCCAAGCAACACCTAAGGACTTGAAATGTTTGGAGGCCCCTGGTAGAGCAGATTCCTGGGCCACTCCTAAGACTGTGCACTGGCAGCTTTCGAAGACACTTGCTCTTCCTGTCAGTGACGACATTGCCCAGTGAATTCTTACCACATTTCCAGCATGATTTCAGTCTGGCCTTTTCTGATTTTCTTAGTACACATAGAAGGAAAACAAATGCCATCAGGCTTTTTGTTGAGGTTTCTCAGTGGAGGCCTGATAAGGTGTCTGTTACTGAAACACTGTCATAATGTTTGAGCTATTTTAGGCTTATATTGTACTGTACTGTTAAATATTTAAATAGTAACAAAAGAACAATGTGTATGTACTGTAGGTGAAAACTTGTATTTCCTAGAATTTGAGTTGTTAAATTCCCAACCTTTAAATTGCATTAAATATAAGTGTTTTTTTTTCATTTTGATTTATTTTTTCTTTTAAATGTAGAGAAAAAAAGAATGAGGCTAGAGAGTGTGCTATTTGTAATAACCAAAGGAGAAAAACCATAAAACCACAGCTATTGGAAAGTGTGGAAAGTCATACAAAGCTTGTCTAAATTTAACTATGATTTTATTAAATAATCAAAAGCTATCATTTTCCACATAATAAACATAATTCAAATCAAGAGTTTCAGGTGACAATTCATTAAGTATTGTTATTATTATATTACCTTTATTGTTTAAATAAAATAGATAGATATTACCATGAAGTCAGAGGTTTATTAGAAACTCTAAATGGCTTGGTTTATAGGTGTGTGTGTGTACACGCATTCATGCATTTCTGTTGATAGGCTGAATCTTTTTTGGAGAAATTATTTGTGCATGAACTCTTCAGGAATGCCCTCAGCCTCACTAAGATTTGGACTTTCTAAGGTAGAAAAGTTCCTGTCTTTTATTGGGAATTTCAGAGCTAGCGACCGTCTCTTACTCACCCAAAGACTTTGCTTATTCAACAGCGGTATTGAAAGTGTCATCAAAGCCTGAACAACCCTCCTATTTGCATATTTTTCTCAGTGGTATTTTCCCTGTTTGCTGGATTTGTTTGCAGCTTGAGTAGCCCAGTTACTTAACTTGTTAAGGATTAAAAGAGACACAGGGAGCTGGCACCAAGTTTGGGAAAGGCTAAAATCAGAACAAAAGAGCCAGGGGCAACAGCTGGCAATCTGCCCCATTTCTACTACTGGTCAAGTAGTCCTCAAACGTCACATAATCTAGAGCAGTAATTCTCAAACTTGAGCCTGAATCTTATCACATGGAAGGACTGTTAAAACTTGGATTTCTGGGGTCCACCCCGCTTCTGATTCTGCAATCTGGGTAGGCTTCAGAATTTCAACGTCTCGCAACCAGTTGATGCAAATGCTGCTACTCTAGAGCCCACAGTTTATTGATAATTCTAATAAACACTAAGAAAAACACTCTTTACTAGCCTAGGTAGTCATGTACAAGGTACCTAACTTATTAGATCTCAATTTCCTTATCTGCCAAATGAGGATAATAATATCTCACTCACAGGAGTTTTCTGCAGATGAAATGAAATCGATACTTTTTGTATTAGTCACTTTCTCATCATTGAGGCAAAATACTTGGCCACCAAAATTTAAAGCCAAGAAAAGCTATGGAACCCATGGCAGCCAAGGGGAAAGAGGGTGAGAAGGAGAGAAGGAAAGAGGGAAAGGGAAGTGGGGGGGGGAGAATGAAGAAGAAGCAAGAGGAGGAGAAAGAGAGGGGAGGGGAGAGGAGAGACAGAAAGACAAGAATGAACACTTCCAGGTAGTGCCCTCAGTGATCTACTTACTTCAACCAGGCTCCTTGTTTTAGCAGCACATTCAGCCATGAACCCATCAGTAGACCCATGCACTGACGGGTGTTAGCACCCCACAACCCAGTGATTCTCTGAAAGCCTCACCTCTGAACACATGAGACTTGGGGGAACATTTAGATCTAGACCATAGCACTTTTAAAGTACAACTTTAAAAATATCCCACTATCAATGATTATGTCCTATTCATACATGAATGGGCTGCTTCTGCAGGTTCACTCAGGCACTGCCAGATCAGAAACGTACCTGCTTTGCTAAGAGGCATCATCACCTGTAAACTCAGTGCTAAGCCTTATAGTATCATTCCGTACAACTCATTTCAGTTCAGCAAATGTTTATAGAATGCTCATTCTGTCCTCAAGACCAGATGCTAAGTACTGAACCAATGCCCAAACATTTTTGACTTTCATTGTATCTATTATCTACTGCCACAGTGACTCTAAGATTAAGTGGCTTCATATTTATAATCTTATTGTCAGTGGGTTGGAAATTCACATGCAGCTTTGCTAGTGGCACTCCTGATTCCTGGTTTCCTGAGTTTCAGTTAGAAGAGATGTAGCCAGCTCACAGCTTATTGGAGGACAGAAGATCCACTTGCAACATGGCTTTCAGGTACCCTTGAAATGTTAGTGCTAGTTATTGGCAGGAGACATCATTCTCGTCTCAGATGGCTTTTGTGTAGGGAGATTTAATTGTCCTCATAACATGGCAACAGACTTCTTCCAGATCAATGATCTAATGGAGAAAGCAAGAAGGCAGCATCAGTTCCTTTTGTGGTCTGGCCTTCGAAGTCACGCTGTTATTTCTGCAGTGCCTCATTAGCTGTACGTATCATCACTATTTAGCATTTCCTGGTTGGGTTGCAAGAGAAGAGAACTACGTAACAAGTGTAAATATGAGAGGTAAGTAGGGGCACTGTTTTGGAGCTTGGCTACCATGTCAGAGAACTAGAAGTGTGGGGAGAGTGTTGTGCCCACTAGTAAGGAACTGTAGCCAGTGATGCAAATGGTAATCATCACAAAGAGACAGACTCAGTATTATGCGGGAGAAACTGGTTCCAGCCAATGAGGGTATGCCTGTGTTAGAAGGGGCACATGATTTCGGACTTAAAAACTTGTTACACTTAAATATACCTGGAAGAGAGATGAAATGAACACAGAAAATAAGCTCATGGGAAACAGTAAAAGTAATTTTCCTTAGGTCTGGTCTTAGACCTACATACCTGTCCTAGCATTGTGATTGTTGTCTACAAAATACATAAATAAGCTTGCAATCTACGTTCTATGTGCTGAACTGGGGACTCCATATGAATACTTATGCCTCAGCAGTTATATATAATAATGACTTCAAAATTAGAAATTGGAAGATCTCATACAATGGAAAAGTCTCTGCTTTCCAAGATTATACAGCTTCAATGATCCATGCACTCATAAATAGGGCAACCATCTGTCCCGATTTGCCCAAGAAACTTGCAGTTTTTGCCTGTTGTCCTTGTGCAATTAAGAGTTCCTGTTCTCACTCTCAAAAATATCCTGGTGTAGACACTAAATTGCATGGTCATTGCACCTGCTAAGGAAGTGGATGGGATATGCTTTCCCATTATAGATTTATGGCTACAGGACTACTGAAGACAGACTGCCAATGATCTTCCTCATATGCTGTGATATCTAGACAATATATTAGAGGTGGTAGAGACCTTTTGTTGGTGGGAATTATACATGGCATAGCAGTTACTGCATGTAAGTCTGTTACTCAGTGTTAAAATACATTTCAGAAGGCAATCAGATATTGTAAATTTCAGTGAAGGGGATGGAAAAGGAAGGGGAAAGCAGTAGACTGACATCCGTGGGGAGTTGCTTTACTGAGCAGGTAAGGGGTTAAAGCAGCTCTTTAAGCTCTGGGTGTGAACTACACAGTGTTTTAATAATACCTCTAATACCTGTGCATTTATATGAGCAGAACAAGTGAAAACCTGCCTTGCAGAAATTAGATTAAACAGTTGAAGGAGACAGTCATTTTAATAAGGAGCTTCTATATAAAAACCCTTGATACTTCATTATCTATTTATTCCTCTCAGTCACTCAATTTTATTTTATCCTTCATAATTAAAAAGGAGACAAAACCAAGTCTTTAAAAAATGATTCGATGCCACTGTGTTTTGTGTAAACAATATTGGTTGGATGTAGTTCATTTGCCTACTTTCATGGTCGATTGCTACTCTTTTTCTCCCTCACCCCACTTTAATGCTTTTTTCTTGTGAGAGCTTTTGCAGTTTCATGGGGGTAGAAATATCTCGCTCTACTGAGGCTATTACAATTATGCTCACACTTTGAGAATTATACCATTGAAAAACATTTCAAAACATGAGGCAGTTTTAAAACACTTTGGGAGGGGGAGTCTGGATAGCATCTATGATCCCCTGTACCCCCCCAAATATACCATTTTTATTGGTACCAAAACTATTTACTACTGGTTCATTCTCTCATTCTCTTGTAAGTCTCAAGAACCAAGCTTTTGTTTGGGGACCCTGCTGTAAATATGGCCCAGTGTAAAGTTTCTGGGAAAGCTGTGATAAATGCTACGTAAGGGTGTTGCTGTAATGATTACACCTATTTCTTCCCTCATCGCCCCAAAGAAGTCTTGTATGCAAGACATAGACTTTTCTTTCTTACACACATTCACTCATTGATAGAATTCATACAATTTCCAGTGGTAAATCTCAAACAATGAGAGCTAGTTGGTTGAACATTGAAGTTTCTGACTCCTTTTTCATTACTGAGTAATAAACTCAAGCTTTATTTATTAAATTTTTTGTTGCTAAGAAATGAGGAAAATTAAGCAGTTATGAAAGTTAAGATCACTATTATTTAAATGTGAAGTTTGCCACAAGTGGAACATGCAGGTGGGTAGGAAAGAAAGAGGTTGTGGCATGGGCCATGACTCATTCATTTTGGTATGGTATCATGATGTTCAGTAAGTATTGTGAGCAAATTTCCTGTGTGTTTTCTTGGCTATGGGGCATTGATTGTGCCTCTTGGATATAAAAGGATATCCTTGTGTAATTTAACCATTAAAAGATTTAAATATGTGGAGGGAGAATAAAAGGGAAATAACTTGCAGATATGGCAAACTGTGTTCTAGCTTTTTTGCTGAGGTCTGCTCTCTGTGATTAACATGCACCTCTACCTGATTTTCTTTTAACCTCTTTATCTGAGGTTCTTAAAAGTAAAGAGTGAATAGAAGTGAAGCAACTTTAAATGTAAGACGACACAGCTAGACGTCTGTTGTGTGGAGTCCTAGGGATGGCACTGCTGGGTCATATGATGAGGTGGTTTACCTGTTTAACAAATTAACAAACTATTTCCAAAGTGGCTGACCATCTTGCTTTTTTTCCATCCACGTATGAAGTTTTCAATTTCTCCATATCTTTACCAACACCTGGAATTTTCTTTCTTTTAGATGATAGCTATATTAGTGGGTGAGTAGGGGTATAAAAAAACTCATTGTGCTTTTAATCTGCGTTCCATTATGATTATGTTGTACATATTTTCATGTTCAAATTGACCATTTGTGTGCCTTCTTAGTTGAAATCTCCTCTCAAATATTTTGCCCACTTTTGCATCTACATTTTTTGAGACAAGGTTTCCCTGTGTAGTTCAGGCTGCCTTGAACTCCTGGTGATACTCCTGATTCAGCCTCTGGAGTGCTGGGATGACAGATACTCACCACCATGCCAGGCTTTTTGTTCTCTTATTGAGTTGTAAGAGTTCTTTTTGTATTCTGAATACAAGCCTTTTATCAGAGATGTGACTGCAAATAATTTCTTCTAGTCTTTTAATTTTTCACTCTCTCCCTCCTCCTCCTGTCTTCTCCTTTCTTCTCTTTCTTTCTCTTCCCTGCCCCTCTCTGTTCATTTTTGACAGGGTCTTGATAAGTTGCTCAGCTGGCCTAAAACTCTGGACCTTCCTGCCTTAGCTTCCCAAGTAGCTGGGATGACCATCATACCCAGCTTGTCTTTCAGTTACCTAATGGTATACTTGAAGCATAAAAGTTCTCACTGAAATTCAGTGCACACTCTTTGAAATGAATTATATCTTCATATACAAATGCTACTGTCTTATTTTTCTAGCAAAACTCTACCAGAATCCACTCTATAGCTTTATTTTCCGGTATTTCAGCTACTTAAAGTGATACCATAGATGATCAATTCTTGCTTACTGACCCTCTATTTCAAATCCACACATTGTATATTTACCCTTTCATAAATATCCTGCACAGCCACCCGCAAAAAAGGGGTCAGTGCTGTTTTATAAGTAAACTGAGATTCTAAAGCATTAACCCCTTGGACAGAACTAAAAGGAGAATTACCAGAGCTGTGTTTGAACCCAGATGTGTACCACTGTAAACCCTATGCTTCCCAAATAGTGCTAAGATGGCTTTATCTGGCCTGCAAAGCACTGGGTCCTGCGGACTGAACCTGAAAGGTAAACCATGGAAACGTCGTTGCTCTCTGCCCTCGGCCCGGCGAGCAGTGACAGGCAACTTCATTCTCCTGCGGCCATGCTAGCCACACAGGAGCCCCTGTCAGGCATCAGAGCTAAAGCAAAGAAGTACTGTTTCATTTTAAACAGTTACTATTCATCAAACTTGGGCAATAATATATAACAAATAATTACAATAAACATGGTATCTGATTAAGATGAGAGAGACGACAATCCTGTGAATTTTTCATTTGTAAAAGAATGTCACATTAATAAGACTTAATTATATCATTAAATATTTAAAATTACTTTCTTTAATAGATTTTATTTTTATTTAATGTATTTCCTTTTCAAATGTCTGCAACACTTTCATGAAATTGGTACATAAAACCCTATCAACTGTTATGGCAAAAGAGAATTTTAACTTAATTTATTCATCATATTGATCTCACAACTTCCACTTTATTTATTGTTCAGAAAAGCTAATAGCCCTTTTACACTTTATTATAATTGATATTTTCTGCACATAGAGTGATAAATAATTAATACCATTATAGGCACATCATGTGCAGTATACTTCTTTGGGGGAAAAATACAACAAACCATCTGAGTAGTATATTATACATTCCATTTTAATTCTCTACACTTACAATTAATGCTACATTTTACAGGAAAACATAATTAACTTTGGGAATCTATCTTGAAATGACCACACTTTGGCAGCTGAAGCTAAGGCAAGGGATCTAGTCTAAGCCAGCCCTCTGGTTTTTCCACATTTCAGATGCTTCTAAAGGATCAGTAAAATTATATACCTATCACTGAGTCTTTCCATGCCTTAGGAAAGGTGTTTTTAAAAGGGAAAGGATGGTCTACTTAAACACTGAATTTGATTTTTAATTTTTATGGAGTTTTGATGATTGTGTTTTAATGGAAAAAGCAATAACTTTCTCAAAATTTCTAAGAATATAATTAAATTCATTTGTTTTTTCGTTCTTATCATCACAAGAGCCTTTGCAGGGATGAAGGGAAACATGGCCATTGCTTCCGTAATACCGTGGGCTACTTGATTGCTTACATCTTCCAGGAAGGAAAGTGAATTAAGGGTCCCAGGAGAGGGGTCTAGGGATCAGAGTTGAGATGCCAGCTCTGTCTCTTTCTAGTCCTGTCACTTTAGACAAGTTTCCCACCTCTCTGTGCCTTAGCTTCCTCTTACTGTGTTGTAAACTACATTAGAGCAGGGACTATGTTGGTATTTTCCATTTTATTTTTCAAGCGCTGTGCAACCCATGGTGATATTCATCAATATTTGAGAAGGACAGAAAGAACAAACGATGAAATTATTAGATTGCAGAGTGCCAATGTGCCGGAAGAATTACATTTGAGCTTATTTCATAAAATTGATAATGTCAATCAGAGCAAAGCACACAATTATTGTTTTCTGATTTTTGTACCTGTAACCCAACAAATTATGTTATACTTAGTAGGATTAACCAGCACAAAGCCAAGCTGAACAACACGGTCTTATGAATAATTTTTAATTCCTTACTCTCTCCCATCTGGCTTTGTACCCTATCCTTTGTCTTGTTTTCACCTCCTAGTGCTGACATTTGGACACTACAGTTGCTCTTCTTGGATCTGGGGGTCTCTTCCTGATTTCTGGGTGTCCCTTCATTAGCTTCTGTGTATGTCTTGCTTCTAACGAGCTGTGCCTGTGAATGTGTAATGCTGGAAGTTTACTGCAGGCTACAGAAGCCTCTTGTCCATATAAACAGACCTCTGTCTGCTTATATCGAGAAGCCTGTCCACTGGACTCCTGCATCATCTTCTCGCCAACACTAGTTTCTGTCAAGTCATTGGCTAGCACAGGGGCATAGTGAGTCGGGTAATTTATACGCTACAACTCCCTGTGAGACTGGGCTGATGGAGGCAGGGGCTTTTTGAAATTTTATCTTTGATTAGCTTCTTTGTCTTTCTATCTGTCTCTGTTTCTGTCTGTCTGTCTGTCTGTCTGTCTGTCTGTCTCTCTCTCTCTCTCTCTCTCTCTCTCTCTTTCTCTTTCCATGCTTCCTCCACTTCCCGAGAACATGTTTTAAAAAATACATTCAGTTTGACTCTCCTCATCTCAGGATATGCTTCTGGGGAACATGACATAAGATACACAAAGCTAGATTTGGATTTCCATATTTGAACAACAGTATTTCTCCGTTGCTTCACCTTTGTGCCCAATCTGTTAGTGTTTGTTTATTTGTTTTGTTTTGTCTTTGGAACTGGGAATTAAGCTCAGGACCTTGTGCTTGTGCTTCAAATCCAAAAAGCCCCCAAGACTTTGCTGTAGTGCTGGCTGGAATGGCCAACTCCTATTCATCCGATGGACTGGATCCAGCCCTTCTAAAAAGAAACAGGACTTTCTTTCTTACATAATTTCACATTTATAAACACTGCACAGGAATTCTTTGGTTCATAGCAATTTGTAAATTTTTAAAAATCTGTGGCAAACAGGTTTCAGAATTGTTCTTTAATTTTTATTCTTGGGAATCATGAGGTTGCTACAAGGATCACGTCATCGATTGTAAAACTAATCAAATTAAGACAATATGGGACAGTGTTCTCATAAAACTCAGTGACAATGAGTTGGACATTGGTGGAGAGTAATCAGTGCATAATAGGTGTTCAATAAAGAGCACTGGATTCAGGTGTAGCAATACGCGTTCTCCTCACTACCAAGGTTCAGAGGAGGCATAGAAGCCTGTGAGTGGGTTTCAAAGGCTGTCTCAAGTTGAGTGACTGAAATGGAAAGAAATAAAGGATTGGAATCAGAGGTGCTAGCCCAAGAGAATGCACGCATTGAAATGGAAGGTAAAGTGCTCAGAATGGGTCGAATAGTCATACTGTAGGCTGTTCCTTACAGTAAGTAACATTAGCTGGTAAAATAAATAACGAAGTTTCAGTGGCGTAACACAATGAAGACTTCCTTTTTTGTTGTTTTTGTTTTGGCTCATACAGAATTTTATGCAGGTTCAATTGTCAAACATTCCATCTGTGGGTCGAATAAAATATTTATCCTACTTTGCATTTTATAAAAAATATAGTTCCCAGTGAATTTTGGATATCATTGTGAATGTTAGCAACAAAGCTTCTAGAATCACTATTGTCCATTGGAATTCTTCATAATAGTGGAAATTTCACTGTTGACTAGCCACTAGTCACATACTAATACAGTACTGACATCTTGCAGTGCAGTTCATACAACTGAAGAAATTAGCTCATAATTTTATTTAATTTTCATTGGCCTAAATTTAAATAGCCACATGTGGCTAGTGGCAACTCCATTGGATGGCACAATTTTAGAAGATAATATAGGGCAATATCTTCACCTATTCTGTGTTGGTACATATTTCTTAAAAAAAAAAAAAAGGATCAACCATAAAGAAAAAGACTGATCCATTTGATTTAATTAAAATGAAGAATTTCTGCCCATTAGAAGTTGCCATAAGGAAAGTAAAAATGGCAGTACAAATTTGCAATGCAAAAATATTACAAAAGACATATAGCCCAAGCACACGCACACGCGCACACAAACACACACATTGAATAAGTAAATCAAAAGCAATATAATCAAATTTTAAAATGGCAAAAGATTTAAAAAAAAACTCTGTAAAATAAATGGCCCAACATTCATATGAACAGGTGCTCAGTATAATTAGTCATTAGGTAAAGTAAATTAATAAAACCAAGGATATACTATTCATCAGATGGCTGTAAACAACATAACAAAACAAGAACTAGCCAGGTGTGGTGGCACACGTCTCTAATCTCAGCATTCTGAGAGGCAGGGCCAGAAGGCGTGCAAATCTGAGCTTAGCCTTGGCAACTTAGTGACTTAGCAAGACCCTTTCTCAAATTTTTAAAAAATTAGAATGAGGGGGCGGTGCTGGAATTAGTTCAGAGTCTGGGTTCAATCCCACTACTGAGCACAAAATGAAACCCACCAAAAACTGAACAAAACGAAAACCCAAGGACTGACAGTGTTAAATATTGGCAAGGGTAAGCTGAGACTCATTCTTTGTTAATGAAAATGGAAATTAGTGAAACCACTTTGGAATATTGGAAGTTTTTAATAAAGTTTAATGTACATGTAAGGTCAGTGATTCTCCTATTTATAAGTATCAAGCATGAGCAGGCCCATATTTGCACAAACAATGTGAAGTAGATGTGTGCAGCAGCTATCGTGATAAAGAGCCCACGTGGGAGTAAGTCAAGTAGCAGAATGCATAGATAAATGTGTAATCTGTGTACATGTGGAAGTGTGAATCCACACATGACATAATAGTGCACAGGAATGGACAACACATAACTATTGGAGAGGATCTTATGCCAGAAAATGGACTGAAAGAAACTAGGTGCAGAAGGTACAATTAATAATTTATTTAAAAACAGGTCCAAATAATTCATGCAGTATTATAAGATCAGAAGGATAGGGGTGTGTGTGTGCATGCGTGTGTGTGCACGGGGGAAAGTGCAAAGGCCGAGACGCAGGAAATCATACAGGTGCTGGTAATCTTTAGTTTCTTAACTCAGATGGTGGTTAACCAAGAATGATTACATGGTAAAAATACTTTGAGCTGTACACTTTATGCACTTTTCTGTGACTGCTGTATGTCAATAAAATATTTACTTAAAATTTCTCTATCAAAATTTATGAAGCAAGTCAAAAGCATGAAGACAAGAGCCTCCAAGTGTGAATGACAGAAAATGTCTAGATCAATAATAAGAGGTGTTGTTTTCCTTTGTGTGGCTTGTTGCATGGCAAGCCAATGAATTAGAGCTTGGGGCACCTCCTAGTCTGAGTCTGACCTGTCACTCTTCAGAGGTGGATTTGCATTTTTACAAAGTTATATGAGGACAGGGTTTACACAGCCAATTCGTGGCATCACTGAGCATCTCTACTGTGTGCTAGCTTTAGTTTGGAGGCGTATTTTGAAGTAGCCAGGCTCTTACTTCTTCAGAGGTAGAGAAACTACACAGTGGGCCATTTAACCTTTTATTTCTCTTCTGGGTTTTATTAACAGCATCTCAGATTTCTTCTGTCTGCAACAATCTATGGAATTTCACAGTTCATGTTAAGCTAATTGTTAACGCCTAATGAGATGAACAGAAGGCTTCCAGGTGAATAAATTTGTACCTGAGTGTCAACTCTCAAGGGCAGTGCCTTTGCCTGTTCTCTGAGTTTCTGTGCCTGTGACAGTGTCCATCACTGAGTTGACAGTGTCCCTCACTGATTTGACAGTGAAAGATTAGAGGTGTGGAGAATAAACGCAACTATTGTGAGAGTTAGCTAACAGCATTTTCCTGCTTCCATCCTGTTCTCTTTTTCCTTTCTGCTCAACAGAAGGTTAATTTCTGGATTATTGTAACTCAACAAACAATGACAGCGACTTTCTTTCCTGACATTTAGATGTGGATATTTTCTAGATGACTCCCATTCTCATCACCTACTTTGTGCACGTCCAGTTAGCAAATGCTGGGAGATACTGTGTGAATTAAATAATTTCCCTTAAATGGTGACTTCCCCTTATCTAACACGAAGAGCATGTCAGTAGCAAACTGTACCTGTATTTGGTTATTCCTTCATGCCAGGTAAATGAAGAAGTACAGGCTTACGTTCCTGCACACTGACCCGGGGTTTGTAGTTTATGATCTCATTGAAGGAACTTAGAAATGTGTGCTATTAATCTTGAGAAAAAAAAGGAGATCTAGATTTTTTAGTTGGGTCTTTTCATGTGCTTAACCATGAAGATTATCTTCCTGGGGACACTGGAGTCTTAATTCTGATGACCTCATTTCCTTTGACATTTTTGATGCTATGTCTTCTTTGTCTGAAGTATTTTCTCTGGTGCTAATGAAACTACAGAGAGGAAGATACAACAGAAAGCCTGTCCTTTAGAAGGCCTGTGGATATGGTGGTGGCAAGAACAATTCTTGGCTTTGCCCTGGAGTAGCAGAGCTCACTGGAAGATGCTAGAAAGCTAGCTGCCTGAAGGTACTTTCTGTTTTCTTAGATGTATAAACACAATGATGGGGTAGGAGTGGTGAGTTGATTCAAAGATGGATTAAACAGATGATGGATTACTCAGACCTCTGCTTCTTCTCCATTTCTCTTGCCCTGCTGGGCTCTTTGTCCTATTACAAACAGCTATTTTCAAGGGTATAGAAGCAGGAAAGGAAGATACGGTGTCCAGTGGTTCATAGTTAGACCCAGAGGAGTGAAAAGAAAACTAGTCTGATTAGGAGGCGTCCAGCCTTGTGTTTGGGCCAGGGACTGCATGAACTCAGTCACCTGAGTTACTTTCAAGGCTTGTATTCAGCCTGTTTGAAAAGCAAAGCAAAACATCAAGTTGATACATAGATGCAAATAGTGAGTAATGGTGGAACTATTTGGTGGAACGACGTGACATAGGCAGGATTCCAACATGGGTTTCCATCGAAGGCACACTCTAGTGTACAATGTGCATTCAAGCTTGATGATTTTGGGGCTGCCTAAAAGATGACAGGAATGCCTACTGCATGATAGTTGCTTCCCAAACGCTTACCATGACATTTCACTTCAAATTTTAGTAGATCTAATGGTAGTTAAAGTACAAATTCAATTAATGGTGAAGCGTAACTGATACTTGAGAGGTAGGGATTGCAGAGTGGGTATTGAACTCCAGACTTGTCATGTAAATCAACAATTTTCTGTTTTTTGTTTTATAGTTAGGTTGAACATTTCAAAACATGTTTTCTAACATGATTGAAATTGGCTGCTGAAGTTCAAAATATTGTATCTTGAATGGAGTGGAGGGAAAAGTGGAAACAAAAGGATTTTATACCCCCACTGTTGTTTTTTTATTAAGGAAGCAAAATTTTTCTAGGGCCCAGAAACAGAATTTCTCTTACATTTCATTGGCCAGAAGAGGGTCACATGTTCCTATACTGTGACTAGGAAAGCAGAAAGGAAACATCACTGTTGTAAAACCATCTATAATTAACTGCATTGTTTCAAGTAGTGACCTTGAGAGAGAAAATGGGAAGAAGAGACGATGAAAATTGGGTAGATAACCAATGTTGCTCAGAACTTGAGTGGGCTAAGTCTGCTGAATATCCTTTAGGGTCTGCAAGAGTAGGGAAGGTGAGTTTGGACACTCATCCGTCCCTCAGATTTAGATTAGTAACTACAGTGGCCCAATGAGACCAGTGGCTAAAGTCTCCAGGTTTCTTATTCTTGATGGCCATGTGGTTTATTTTACTGTCATTAGCTATTTAATTCTTAATGAATTTGTTATCCCATTTGTGGAATAAAGCAAAGCTCATGCCCTTGGAGTATTAAGTTTATATTTTCATAGGTGCTTGAGGTTTTGCTGAAGATTTATGGAGATTATTAATGAGTGTGGAATTTTTTCTTAATCTAAATACATATCTCTTTGACTTTAACTATGCTGAAAATTATATGAGGTACAAACACATGCATATGTATACTTATTTATGTGAACATATGACAAGGATAAAAATATAGTATATTTTGTTCATTCTCACCACAGTTTAGATTTTTGTGATGCACAGTTTAAAACATTTTAAGAATAAAGTTGAATTTAAAATTTATGCATCAATGAAAATGTTAATAGTAAAAAGTTACCCCATTAAATGAGGGAACTATCTGAAAATCACAGATGTGATAAGAGATTAATTTGCAGAACATATAGGGAACTCCTAAAACTCAGCAACAGGAAACCCAAGAAGTATAACTCAAAATGAACACACTTGAATAGATAATTTCTTCAAAGATGAACAAATTGCCAATAAGCAGAAAAAAAGATTCATCATTAATCATTAGGGAAGTGCAAAAAAATGTAAATGACTGCGTCTCACCCCTTAGAATGGCAAATGTTAGAAAAAAATTTAAGAAATAACAAGTACTGCAAAGATATGGAAAAACTGAAACACTTGTGCAGTGTTAGTGGAGATGTAATGAGATACAATCTGTGTGGAGACAGTGTGGTGCTTCCCTAAAAAGATAAAGCTATAAGATGATCCAGCATTTTAGATATATGCCCCCCAAAAATGAAAGTGGAGTCTCCATTGTGAATAAGCACTATTATTCACAGTAGACAAAACACACAAACAACTAATTGTGCATGCAGATGAGTAAGTGATATATGAAACAGAATATTATTCAGCCTTGTAAAGGAAGGAAATTCTGAACATGCCAGCCAATTGATAAGCCTCGTGGACATTAGTGTAGTGAACCAGTCAAAAAATGACAGGTAGTATGCTCATGTATTCGTACGAGATTCTTGGAATGGTCAAAATCATGGAGATAGACAGTGCAATAGTGGCTTCCAGCACAGGGGAGGGAGAGGGAAATGGGAAGTTATTGGGAATAGAACTTCACGTTTACAAGATGAAAAATATTATGGAGATGGATGATGGTGATGGCTGCACAGCATAAAAACTGAATTTAATACCATCAAACTGTGCACTTAAAAATAGTTAAGTGTACCATTATATGATGGATTTTAATACAATAAATAAGTTGGGAAAAATAATTTAAACGACCAGTTTAAATATGAATACTTTAGCTGTATTGCTGCATGCACCTATTTGACTCAATCGACCAAATGCAGAATTTCTTTTTTGGCTTTATTAATGTTACCTCCAGCTTGAATACTTAAATCTATCTCTATCTAAGTAAGCTGCCTTTCTCATGTTCCTTATGTGGTTATTGTAGCACCGAGTTGCTTAGTTTTGAGAATTATGGTTCGTTAAGATGACTTCCCTCTCACCACAGTCAGCCAAGCAGGACCGCTTATCAGCTCCACTTCCACACAGTTCCCAGGCTCACTGTGTGTCTTTGTTTTTCAGGCTAGCAGACGGTCAGACACACGTGAGTGATCTTTGTCTCTAGGGAACTTTCCTTGTCTTTGGAGAGTTTTCTGAATTTTCTAAATTTTCAGTAATCAATTATCACCAGGGAAACAAATTTAAAATTATGATAAAAGCTGCTCTTCAAAGGTTATAATTTGGTTATTTTCAAAGCCTTTATATATCTGATGCATTTTTTGAAACTTTCTCAATGTATAAGGCATGTGTCTATTTGTATTGAATATAACCTTCTAGAGGGCTAACCAAAAATTTGAGAGCATTTCATAGAGCTTAGGGTCCCATAAATATTCAATAACTTAAATTTAGCTAATGTTTTTGAATAAAGTAGGTAAAATAAGTAAAATGAATCTTTAAAATATCATTCCTCAAAACTCTTCAAAATTTCTATTGGGGGTCAAGGAAAAGAGAGCCTTTCCTCAATCCCAGATATTTTTGCAAGTTATCATTAAGCTTTATCATTCAAGAATTTACTTATGGCTGGAGTTAAGTTCACTGGTAGAGTGCTTATCTACCAGAGAGTGAAACCCTGTCCTTGACTCCCAACACACACACACACACACACACACACACACACACACACACACGCACGTACACACACACATGCACGCACGCAAAACTTCATTTTTTAGAGCGTTCACCAACTTCTAGTTTAAGTCCATTTTGCACATTTTTTCATAGGTTTCCTTTCTGCTTTTTAAAGTTGGGTCAAATCATATCATTTAGAATCTAGTCAGGAAATTTCAGAGTAGTTAATACGCTGGGATATTGCAGTGTTAAGACTAATTAATTCTAGACCATTAGTATATAGCACATGCCTATTTAGCCTAAATTTTTGACAAAGTCTTTGAAAGAAACTGAAGGAAAGCAGTTCCCTGGGAAGGAAAAAAAGAAATTATATTCTAACTTGCTACATTAGAATGCATTTTGATTTCCTACCACTACTCCAAATATTGGCAAATAATGATTTTGGTGTAAATAATATACTTTCATATGTACAGAAGTTATGGAGCATTTTATACAAAGTAATATACTAAGTAATTTGACTGAACTAATGATTACTTAATCTGACAACTAATGAAACAAACAACACAAAATCTGATACACTCACCCCTTAAGGACTTAAATTCTGGGCAGTTCATTTTTGCTGATCTTTAAGTAACTTTTATAACAAGCACAAAATTTTCAATCTTCTGTTTACAAATTTTGTGAGAACTTCCACAAAGACTGTTAAATTCCTCCTTATTCTTTTCAACCTATAATGATTATATATGGTTTTTCAAATAAATTATTGTTGAATTTTCATTGAAATGTATACATACTCATTAAATTATATCTGTGAGGTCTCATAGATGGGAAATAGGTGAAATTAAGTTCAGCTCTCTACATCAGAAAGTAAGTTCTATGTATTCATGACTTTCTAGATTTAAGTTTCTTTAATACATAATGATGTCTTATAAATTGGCCTTCAGTTCTTTTGGGACAATGTCAACAAGGGACATAATTGGGTCCTATCTAGTCCCAGTTTTCTGAGGAATCTCCACACTGGTTTTATTTTTTTAATCTCCACACTGATTTCCATAGTGGTTGCAACAGTTTACACTCCCACCAGCAGTGAAGAAGTGTTCCTTTTCCCAAAAGCCCCTCCAGCATTTGTTATTGGTTGATTCACTGGTAACTGCCATTATTTCTAGAGTGAGACGGAATCTTAGCATTGTTTAATTATCATCTCTTAAACAACCAGTGACACTGAACATTGTTTTCATATATTTATTTGTTTGTACTTTTTCTACATTTTTAAATTTGGAGAGATCTGATTTTTAATCCTTTGTATGTCTAGATATTAGTCCTCTGTCTGAGAAAAAACTGGCTAAGAGTTTTCCCACTCATCACTCCATAGTATCCCACTCTGAGGGAAAAGCATCATACCACAGCGATGTATACACACCCATATTTATAGCAGCACAATTTGTAACAGCTAAATCTTGGAAACAACCCAAATGCATATCAATGAATGAATGATTAAAAAAGATGTGTTTCTTCTAAAACAGTGGAGTACTACTCGGTCATAAAGAAGGATAAACTTGAGATATTTGTGGTTAACTGGATGGACCTTGAATCCATACTAAGAGTAATAAATTGGACATGCATCTATAGATAACACATTACTTCTCTATTATGAGAAACTGAAAGTGTAAATAAGAACCACAGTATAATAGATACTGTGATATAGGAAGAGATTATTCAAAAGGGAGGGGGAACTGGGAAGAGGGAGAAGGAAAGGAAGGAGGAGAAAAAACATGAGAGGAGAATGATAAAATGGATACAAAGCTTTATAAATAAGGAGAGAAAGGGAGGCTGAAGCGGGGGGAGGAATGCATTGAATGGCTGAGAATACCTACCTCCTTTTCCTCTTGGATTACTATATTAGTAGGATATTCACACGAGTAGCGTCAGATAGGTTGCTGAATGTAGCTGAAAAATGCCTGCCAAGTGCTTAACAAAATGCCTGGCACCTGGGATACACAGCGTGATTCTTGTCTTTGTGGAGTCTCACATAAAAAGTTTCTCTCTAGTGGGCGTGTGCTAATGACTTTTGTGTGCTAATGAATTTAGTGAATGACTAAATAAATGAAAAGCAAATGAATGGAGTTAGTAAGGAGCTCCAGTTTCAATAAACCTGTCTGTTACAAGCTGTATTCTAGGACTCCGTGACGGAGGATTAGATGTCACTCCTACGCTGTCACCCTCTTTCGCGTCTTCGTCCCTGTGTGAGGGACCTGCTCTCATCTTACCAGGAGCCAGTGTTTAGCATTTCTAAGGGTATGGCGCTGGAAATCTGTGCCAGCACTTACACTTTTGTGACTTCACCATAATGTAGAGGGACCTTCCTCCCTTAGCAAAGAGGTATTAATTGAAATGCCTGCAGGAGCCAAGTTATTAATGCAAATGGCTGAAATGTGCTCGGTGTGCAGACAATAGAGAATGATTGGGATTGTGGAGGACTGGAGACTGGACATCCGAAACATGGGCACTCGCACGGAAACATTTTTATACCTTGCATGAACCAACAGCAAAACAAAACAAAACAAAACAAAAAAACCTGCCGGACTGGGTTTGGCTCATAGGGCCCACAACATTTAATCTTTGGACTTTCACGCCAAAAATGGTTTGATTTGAAATCTAGTTCTGCCACTCGGCAGCTGATGGCATGGGGCAAGACAAACATTTAGGGCTGCAGAACCCAAGGATTTGCTGTGATTACCCCAGCATACAGGGCTCTATCAGTGTTAGGGGACACATTTTTTAAGCACACATAAGTTGAAATGTTGATCCTCTAATAATTCCAGGCAAGACACAGGAAGCTGAGGACCACTATAACTGCTCCTTTCTCTTCTTGGAGAAAAAAAGTTTCTCCAAGCTATTGTCATAGACAGCCTAGTACAATAACTGGTTCTCAGACTTGACTGCTCATTCAAATCACCTTGGGAGTTAAAAACAGCCATTCCTGGATTATAAAGACCATGCTTTAATATAACTGATCAGGGATATAGTATGGGCACTGAGTGAGGCTCATGTGTAGCTAGGGTTAAGAAATAGAGGACAAAAAATGCAGTGAGAAAAAATTGTAATTTTTTAGGGATATTACGTGAATTACTTTTATGAGCCCTTTGCAGTTTGCTATTTTCTTTAACAAATGAGCGAACAAAAACTATTTCCATTGGACCTCAAATATTTATTTAAAAAAAAAAAAAAAACCAAACAGCTGGGCCTAGTGGTGCACACCCCTCATCCTATCACTTAAGAAGCTGAGGCAGGAGGACCCCTACAAGTTCCAGGCCAGAGTGGGCTGGCTGTGGAGTGAATTCAAGGCCAGCCTGAACTACATACTAAAATCCTGTCTAAAAAATAAAAAAAACAAAGCAAAACAAAAAATAAAAAATAAAAAATGCAGACAGCTACTTTAAAAAGCCAACATTCTAAACTTATGTATGCTTGCATTTTATCCAAACTGCTTTCTGTTAAAAAAAAAAATGAATTTTGCCTTTATAGGACATGTGGAATGACATGTCATCACTACTTTAAAACATGAATATTCCATCAGTCATTTTTCTCTGCCTGCGTTTTGCCTTGCTCTCTGTACAAACGCCCACCAAAAAAGCGTAAATGTCTCACCTAATTTGCCAGGCACTGCTTACCTATTTAGGTTAGGGTACCAGATGAGAAATTCTTTGGGAAGCCAAGCACAAGTTTTTGCTTTCAACTATTTATAGCAATCAGCTGGCTTTTCCAGTCCCTCATTAGATCAATCATGGCCATTGTCTTACAGTTGAGTGGGAAATCGTTACAGGTGGAAGAAGGCATGATGCCTCTAATTCAGCAGAGTCCCCTGCCCCCCAAGGGAAAGCTGCAGAGAATTACAATCACACAGAAGCCTTACCAGGGGAGAGGGGTTGCTTCCAAGACAGAATTTCTCAAGACTCGGGATTCTGGGTTGAACACAAACAAAACACATTCACAGTCTGGTGTTGGACTTTCAGCTTTAGTAAATGCTGCTTGGTACCAACACTGCCTGGCAGGGGCTTACCTTTTTTTATGGGCCATTTATTTGGGAATGTGTTTTACAGGTGCCCTGGTGTTGAGTCCAAACCCTGGACTTATGTAGCATAGTATACTGCACATCTTTGTGAGTGAATCCAGTCACACTCTGTGGGCTGCTGTCGGCTGGTAATTTGGGAAGTTCTCTCTCTCTCTCTCTCTCTGTCTCTCTCTCTCTCTCTCTCTCTCTCTCTCTCTCTCTCTCTCTCTCGCTCTCTCGCTCTCTCGCTCTCTCGCTCTCGCTCTCTCTGCTTTTTCCCTGGCCTTTTGAGCAATGACAGTGAAAAGCCAGTGAATCCATCTTGAGGGTTAGGCATGAGACAAATTGCCAGAGTCCAGATCTTTGCCCGAGCCTGGACTTGGGCTCTGGTAGGTTTGGGGAGTAGGTAAGATTATTTGGCTCCCCACCCATTAAAAACTGCCTCAGAAAACAGTCTAATTTGAAGGAGTTAATGAAAGTGCTAAATATTTTCTGCCCACTGGCAGAGGGAAAAGTAGTGCACACGTCTGAATAAATAACTGAAAATGGCTTCTCACTGTTCAGGAAGTACAATCAATTTGAAATTAGGATTATGGAAACATCTGCGAAAATTCAAGTGTCATCTCAATTTGGGCTCATTCAGATCTTGTATTTTTCAACTTCCCAAGCAGTGCATTTAAAATCTAATCCTAATTAACACACATAGTTTAATTATAGCCAACAAAATATTCTACAAAAAATTGTGTGCTGTTTGGGGGGATGGGTAGGAAGGGAGGAGGCGAGGGGGAAGCCAGACAAATGTTCCCTGATTGTAAAAATTCTTGTTTGGTTAATAATATAAATCCTCAAGATTTTAAACACACACTGAAGTTTGCTTATCATGAATCAAAGTAACATAAAAAAGCATGGAGTCTGCATTATGTCCTACTTGTACTTTTGTCTTTCTACTTCTTGTTAACCTGGAAAGAACAAAGAACTTGTTCGTTTGGCTCACGGATCCTCTTTTGTGAAAACCTTTGTTTGTTTTCTTCTGTCTCTGTTCAGAAGATAAACCTTTATGGTTGTGTATGAGTGTGAATAAAGAAATAAATCTACTTGTATAAAGCAAATTTTATGGTCTGTTGTTTTAGTGATGAAGAAACACCTCTAAGGATTTGAGAGTTTGACTTAGAGGCTCACCAACATACTTGGCTGCTTTATCTGAACCTCATTCTAATCAACCAAAACACAGCAATCAACCATCTTGCAGAATTACCAAAGCTTTTCTTTCCCAAACCTGGCATAAATGGAATGTGCAAAGGGAACATAAATTGGAGGAAAACAAAACAAATGTCAAGCAAACAAGAGAAAGACTAGGAAACATTTAGAGCCTAAAAAATTATTTTAACTAAAATCAAGTTTAAAAACCCCAATTTGACTTAATCGTCATGATCATGGCCAATTCATCTGAGGAAAAAGGTGGGATTATCTTACACACTTATGTAAACACTTTGTTTCTTTGTTACTTAGTTGAAATACGGGGGACTGACTTGTTAGGATTTTATTGTCTTATTATTTTTGAAAATTGAAAAACATTCAAAGTATTAGGCTTATCCTAAAAATTTTGCTGTGAAATTTAAGATAATGAAATTTGATCCTATGTTAGTATTAAACTACTCTGGATTTTTGAAGGTAAAGAGGTGATCTTTTTTCTTAGATTAATAGTACTATATTTTCCTATGCGTAAGTCTAGAAATGAAAATGTTGTCATTTTCTTTACTCTTGCTTTGTTTAAAAATCAGTTGCACTGCTCTATCTGCCATGAGTTTCAAGAATCGATAATAATGAAACAGTTTTTGCTTAGTGGAGGGTAATACATGAATTAGACAGAATGTTCTATAACATTTTGTGGAGGAGAAGCCTGTATTGCTCTTCAGAATCTAGAGGCTCACAAAGGCTGATATCATAGGAATATAAGATTTTCCACACTTACAGGATGAAATTTGGACACTAGAATCCATTTTGAAAAGTTGTCTGCAGGATAAATATCTATCAAATTTTACCTACTGCATAGTAGACTTGTAATATTTGGAGGCCAATTCATTTTCTCTCCCATTATTTTTTCTTCTCTCATCTTATCTCTATTTAATATTGTCATGCTTTCCTAACTCCATGAGTGAAGAGACTGGTTATAATTATATTTATCCGAAAGCCAAGCGCAGTACCTGGCACATAATACAAAAGTGGAAAAAAAAAACCCCACATGAATTGAATAAAAGAATGAATTCTACTTATTCATTGATTTCCATGAAGAAATGAGGGCGGGGTATGATTTTTGAGGGCTAGATGTAGAGGGCTAGTAAATCGAATTTACTACTTTCATGCTGAAAAAGACAGTAAAGTCTCATGTTACCTTGACATTTTATCATAATAATGGTCAAAGTTACAAAACTAGAATTAAAAAAAACTAAAACTACAAAGGTTTTAGAACTGAGGCTTTATTTGGGTCAGACCACCTAGATTCAAATTCCAGGCTCCCTCTAACCAGCTGTGTGGCATAATTATCTGCTTAACCTGTAAATTTTGGTGTTCTCATCTATGGCATGGATATAGAATTTTCAAAACAATAAATGCAATAATGCTTGTAAAACACTTAGCAAAGTGCCTGGAAGTTAGTTTAAGATTATAAAGTGAAGTGATTCTTATTAGCTAGTAATATTTTTATTTTTGGCACAATAATTTAAAGGTCTGAAGGAAAAATACCAACAGCTGAACCATGCAGAACACCATGGATTGAAATGACCCCAAGTGTCCTTCCACATATTCTGTGGCAGAAAGCTCTATGCTGTCCGTGGATTGCGGGCTCTGTTTTCCAGTGTAATGGGGAAGCTATTGGCTTGTGGGAGGGAACAGCTTGTTCTGGACCGAGGAAGGGGAAATACAACGATAAAAAAATGCAACTACAATTAAGGAAACAAAACAAAAAACCTCACAAAAATCTCAGTTTTAGCAGGTTTTTCTACCTTCCATGGTTCATATTTATCCAAATACGTTATCAAAGGCTCTGATTCCCAAGGTGATGAAAATGAAAAGCATATTTTGTCTAAGAAGGAAAAGGGATTCTGTTCTGTTGCTGATCAGAAACAAGTGCCAAGGCTCACAAAATTACTGTAGTATAAAGGTTAAGAACAAGACCAAAACTAATACGAATAACGATTCCATTTTGTATTACAATATCCTGATACTAAGGCTATAATTTTAGTTATAGATATTGTAAAACCCAAAGAACGTATGAAATCAGAATCATGCAGGATAAATATCTTGTATTGCTGTAACTAATATACAATTAAGCAGACATGATGGCTTTGCTATCAACATGTTTATGTATGCTAATAGATGAAGGAGGTAGGGCTGATCAGAGCATTATGCACAACTCCAACTTAAAGCTTAAAGATAAATTGCAAGACACGGATGGCAAAGGATTGGTAGCAGGAGTGCAAGGCGGAATGTGGGAGTGTAGAAGCATTCCGGACTTCAACGACACCTTTGTTGGAGTGGGGTGGGCCATCATAATAGGGAATTAGAAGGCCCTACATGTGTATTTCCCATGCAAAATGACCTGAGAGGGTAACGTGCATCAGGTAATGTCAGCTGGAGACAGGCCATGGTGAGGAGAGTTGGCTTTCCACCCATGTGGCTCCCTGCTTTCTGGTTCCATTCCATCTGTGATGTAGCATTGCCACCAGTTTTGTTCTTTGACCATAACTGATTAATATAAAGATAGAAATGCATGTTGCAGCTGGACAAGAGATTCTGTCCAGGAAATTTGGAACATGAGCAGAGATTCTTTGCAGTAGGGTGTTTGGGAGCTATGGTTTCATTATCAGAGCCCTGGTGCACACTTCCTCCTGTACTTCAAGGTTTTGTTTGGCTCTGCCTTAGTTCTGTGGGCTGTCTAGTATTTTACCAATGAATTCTCCTCTACCCCTTTTGTATTAGTTCATCAGCATTTACTTGGCATCAAAAGCTTTATTGATAATTATTCATATCTTTATTTCAGTGATAGTGGCTGGATAATCATATAAGGTGAAAAGGATTAGATGACTAAGTGTAGAGTAAGTTGTTCATAGCTAAAAATCCCATGAGCTATTAAAGAAACAAATGACAATATCTCATTTCAATTTCCAAGCATAAAAAAATAAATTAGGAAAATAGAAGCTAACTGGGAAGGCGTTAGAGACTGAATTTTACTTCTGGTCATTTATTATGGGATCTCAGTTATTTAAACTCTAGGTGCTTGATCCCTAAACCTGAGATAATTCAGGGTTATGAGGAGTAAATAAGGAGAGAGAGATAAAGCAGTTAGCTTTATGTAAGTACTTTTTAAGAACTGACTAATACTGGAAATTTCATTGGTTTATATTATTGTGAGATGTCCCAGGAAACTAACAGGAAAGTTAGTTTCCCTTCTTATATTTTCAAAAACCAAGGGCCTAAAAGATAAGTTGACTTAAGCAAGGTGACACAACAATAGGGTTAGGGTCATACTCTAATTTGGATGTCATTCACAAATATCTATCGAGTGCATGTAATGTTCTGTACCTTGAAACTGTAGGTCCTCTCTTTCATAAACTTTATAGTCTAGAGTAAGATCAACCAACTATCACCTGTGGGACCACCCAATTAACTTACCTGCCTTTATTGATAAAATTTATTGAAACACTACCAAATTCATTCATTTGTGTATTGTCTAAGACTTTTCTGCTACAATAGAAGACATTGAACGGTTACTATAGAAGCCATATTGTCCTCAGAGGATATTTAGTGTCTATTCCTTGTGAGATAAGGGTGGGGATTTTGTGGCCGTCTCATGTAGTAGTTTTAAGGTTTTTTTTGTTTTTTTTTTTGAATTTTTTTTTTAATAAAAAGGACAAATTAAGACCAGAAAGAAGGGGCTGGGGATTTAGCTCAGCGGCATAAGCTCCTGCCTTGCAAGCAGGCAGTCGTGAGTTCGATCCCTGGTACCGATAAAAAGGAAAAAGACAAAAAAAAAAAAAAAAAAAAAAAAACCAGAAAGAAAGTTCTGCAGAATACAACCAAGTACTACTGTTAGCTTCAGCTATTTCCCAATTAAATATGTCCCCATCTCTCTCTCTCTCTCTCTCTCTCTCTCTCTATCTCTCTCTCTTTCTCTCTCTCTCTCTCTTTTTTGGTACTGGGTTTCGACCTCATGGCCTCATACTTGCCAGGTAGGCACTTATGCCACTGAGCTAAATCCCCAGCCCTAACCTGCCCTCCCCTTACCCCCATCTCTTAAGAAAAGAATTATCTTTTTGTAACTACAAGAAGTGGGAAAATGATTTCTCTTGGTTTCATATTTCCTCTGCAGTGTTCTCAATACTTATTCTGGAAATATCCTCCAAATCAATATCTTTGTATATTGTCCTTACTTTTCTGATTAGGAAGAAAAATCAAGGTGTCTTGTTACACAACATGACTAAATTACAAAGTTTATGACCCTTCGAGTTTGTAGTCTAGAAATGTCTTATGTCCATTGCTTAGTAATAAGCCATGCACCCACATTTACTTAAAGAGTTCAGATTTCTAGTTATTTCTAGTTTCATAATTGTTTCTAAAAGAAGTAGAGTTTTTCCCCAAAATGATAGTTAAGTACAGCCATGTCATTATCAAAGAATGTCCTCTCTCCCTGCTGGTAGGGAACAACAAGTGGCCTTTGAAACAGGAATACTGATTGGAGTGTCTGGCTGACCGCGGATGGCTGTGCTTAGAAGGGGAATACTATCCAGGGAGAAGGCAGTGCTGGTGGACTCTAGATGTGTGGAACGTTACCATCTGATCATGACAATATCATTCAGACTTACTTTCTGGATAAGCAGTGGCTTGGTGATAGGCTTGGAGAAAGAGTCTAAGTCTTGCTGCTTAGCAAGGAACAAGCTGAAGTTAGCAAAATTACCTGGGCCAGAACTTCTGAGGGCTGTGGTATGGACACCGCATCTCTTCAAAACCTCATTCACCCTGGGTTCCAACTGCCTGGTGCAAAGAAAGTAAGCTGTGGGCCACATAAGAAGGAAACTTTAGAAATGAAGTATTTAAGTTTCTTCTGACATAGTAGGAAAGAATAAAGGAATGTCAGGCTGCTGCAGAATGTGCATTCAGAGTTATTGAGTGTTAATGGGAGGAAAACATGACTCTTCCCGGTACAGGTGAGCCATGCCCATCTTGTTAGTGAAAATACGGCTTAAGGGGCTGGGGATTTAGCTCAGCGGCATAAGCGCCTGCCTTGCAAGCAGGCAGTCATGAGTTCGATCCCTGGTACGGATAAAAATGAAAAAGACAAAAAAAAAAAAAAAATAGGGTTTAAAAATTTTTTTATTTAAAGTAAAAAACAGAAAAATGGTGGAAATAACACATAATTAAAAAAAATAAAGAGTAAGAAATCGCTAGTTGATAATTACACATTGTCCTTTTACAAAAAGTTGTTCAAGTTACAAAAGTGAAGCATACAAAGTGGATATTCAAACAGCGAGACTACAAATAGTTCTGGTCAACTATCCAACAAAAACTAAGTAATATGGTTATCAATCCTATGCACTTAAACATGTATGCAGTTATATCTTTTAGAGCACTTTCTTTTCCTCTCTTTTTTACAATAGCAATTACACATTTAGGGTTTTATTACTACTACATTTCTTATTGCTTTTTACACTACAGATACAATGTGATATTTATAAATATAATTCTTGTTTATTTCACTAATGAGGATAGCCTCACGTTGTCTCCATTTGCCTATGCAGGCCTCAAGATCATTCTTTTTATAGCTGAGTATTATTCCATTGTATACAAATACCACATCTTTCTCATCCACTCTTCAGTTGATGGGCATCTTAGTTGTTTCCAAGATTTATTTATTACAAATTGTGCTGCTATGAACATGAGTGCACATATATTGCTGATATATGATCTTTTCAGTTTTTCTGGGAGAATACTCAGAAGGGGAATAGCTAGATTGAATGGAACTTCCAATCCTAGTCTTCTGAGAAGTCTCCATACTGATTTCCATATTGGCTGCCCAAGTCTCCCACCAACAGTGTTCCTTTTTCTCCTCGTCCTCGCCAGCATTTGTTATCAGTTGATTTCTTGATGGCAGCCATTCTTTCTGGAGTGAGATGCAATCCCAGTACTGTTTTAATTTGCATTTCTCAAATGACCAGTGATGGTGAACATTTCTTCATGTATTTATTTGTCATTTGTATTTCTTCACCTGAGAACAGAGTGTTCATCTCAGATGCCAATTTTTGGAGAGGGTCTTTGAGTTTGGGGGGTTTGATATGTTTCAATTCTTTATATGTTCTGGATATAAGTCCTTTGTCTGAGGCGTTACTGGTGAAAATTCTTTCCCATTCTGTGGATTTTCTTTTCACTCTGTTGGTGATTTCTTTTGAAGTGCAGAAACTTTTCAATAATATGAAATACCAGTTGTTAATTCTTTGAAGTGTTTCTTGTGCAGTTTGCATTTTTTCATGAATTCTCAGCCTACCCCTATGTCTCCAAGACTTCTACCTATCTTGTCTTCCAGTAGATTTAGTGTTTCTGTTTTAATATTTAGGTCTTTGATCCATTTAGACTTTAGTTTAGTGCATGGTTTTAGGCATGGGTCTAGTTTCAATCTTGGGCATATGGAGAGCCAATTTTTCCAACACCATATGTTAAAGAGGCTATATCCTTCTTCCAGTGAACATATTTAGCCCCTTTGTCAAATATCAGGTAGCTGAGTGTCTCTGTAGTTGTCCTTGCATCTTCTAATCTGTTCCATTAATCCTCGGATCTATTTCTTTGCCAGTACCATGCAGACTTTATCACTGAGGCTTTGTAGTATAGTTTCAAATCAGGAATTACAATGCCTCCTGCCTTGCCTTTGTTGCCCAGAATTGCCTTTGATATTCTAGGTTTCTTCTGTTTCCAAGTGAACTTTAGGAATGTTTTCTCTGGATCTGTGAGGTATGTTAATGGTATTTTGATTGGGATTGCATTAAATCTGTAGAACAGTTTTGGGGTATGGTCATTTTCACAATATTGGTTCTTTCTAGCCAAGAGCAAGGAATACCCTTCCATTTTCTAATATCCTCTTCAACTTCCTTTTTAGCATAACAAAGTTTTTAGCATATTGGTCTTTTACAGTCTTACGCTGATTCCTAAATAATTCATTTTTTAGATGCTATTGTGAAGGTTGATGTTTTCCTAATTTTTCTCTTGGTGACTTTTGGTTTGTCAGGAATGCTATTGATTTTTGAGCATTGACTTTGTACCCAGCTACACTGCTGAATTTGTTTATTACTTCTATTAGTCTTTTAACGGAGTTTTTTGTTCTTCTATATAAAGTATCAGATCATCTGCAAATAGTAATAATTTAACTTCTTTCTTTCCTATTTTTATTCCTTTTATTTCTCTCTCATGTCTGATCTCTCTGGCTAGTGTTTTCAGAAATATGTTGCACAGGAGTGGTGATAGTGGACATCTCTGTCTTGTTCTTGATTTTAAAGTCAAAGCTTTCAGTTTTTGTCCATTTAGTATAATGTTGGCTGTTGATTTGTCATAGATGGCCTTTATAAGATTGAGGTAGACACCATGTATTTCAAGTTTCTGAGGAGTTTTTTTTTTTTTTTACACTTTTTTTTCTTTTTTGTTTCTTTTTTTTTTTTTTTTTTTTTATCGGTACCAGGGATCGAACTCATGACTGCCTGCTTACAAGGCATGCCGCTGAGCTAAATCCCCAGCCCCTTCTGAAGAGTTTTTATCATGAACATGTGTTGTACTTTATCAAAAGCTTTTCCGCATCTATTGAGATGACCATGTGGTTTTTGTTTTTGGCTCTGTTGATGTGTTTTACATTTATTGTTTTGCCATCTCTGCATTCCTGGGATGAATCTCCCTTAGTCGTGATGTATAATCTTCTTGATGATTTGCTGCATTCCCTTCTATTTGCTGGTATTTTATTGAGAATCTTTGCATCAATGTTCATTAGTGAGATTGGCCTTTAGTTCTCCTTTTTGGTTGAGTCTTTCTCTGGTTTTGGTATCAGAGTAATACTTGCCTACAGGAATGATTTAGGGATTTTTTCCTTTTCAATTTCATCGAAGAGTTTAAGAAATATTAGCATCAAATGTTCTCTAAATTTCTTGTAGAATTCAGCTGTGAATCCATCTGGACCTGGGCTTTTCTTTGTTAGTAAGTTTTTAATTATATTTTCAATTTTAATATCTGATATTGGGTTATTCAAAATTGCTATATCTTCTTGGTTGAGCTTTAGTAGTTCATATGTTTCTAGAAATCTGTCCATTTCCTGTGTTTTCCACTCTAAGTGAGTAGAGGTTTTCAAAGTAAGTATTTATGATCTTTTGCATATCTATGGGATCTGTAGTAATTTCCCCCTTTTCAGTCCTTATTGTGTGAATTTGGCTTTTTTCTTTCTTTTTCTTTATAAGGTTAGCTAGAAGTTTGCCAATTTTGTTTATTCTCTCAAAAAACCAGCTTTTTGATTCATTAATTCTTTGTATTGTTTTTTAGTTTCAGTTGCATTGATTTCTGCTGTAATCCTTACTATTTCTTTTCTTCTATGAGCTTTGGGTTTAACTTACTCTTGTTTTTCTAGAAGCTTGAGATGAAGCATTAGGTTGTTTATTAGTGCTTGTTCTGTTTTCTTGATATGACAATTTGTTGCTATATATTTCCCTCTTAAGACCGTTTTTATTGCATCTCACAGATTACAGTATATTGTTTCTGCATTTTCATTGAATTGTAGGTATTGTTTTATTTTTTATTTAATTTCATCCAGAGCCCACTGGTTGTTCAAAAGATTGTTATTTAATTTCCATGTATTTATGCTGGTTTTTCATTTTTTTGCCATTAATTTCCAGTTTCAGTACGCTATGTTCAGATATTATGCATGGGATAATCTCAATACCTTTGCATTTGCTTAAGAATGTTTTATGGGACAATATATGGTCTATTTTGGCGAATGTCCCATGTGCAGCTGAGACGAATGTGTATTTCGATGTGGTTGGGTGGAACACTAAATGTCTATTAAGTCCAATTCAGGTATGATTCAGGTATGATTCAATTCTATTATTTCTTTGCTGACTTTTTGTCTAGTTGATCTATCTCATTGAGACAATGGGCTGTTAAGGTCATTGTGTTATAATTGTGTTCTTATGTATTTGGTTTTTCGTGTCCATTAAAATATGTCTTATATAGTTGGGTGCTCCTGTATTTGATGCATATGTATTTGTAATTATTAGTTCTTCCTTTTGAATTTTTCCACTAACAAGTATGTAGTGACCTTCTTTACCTCTTTTAATCATTTTAGGTTTGAAGTTCATATTGTCTGCAAATAAAATAGTTATCCCTGCTTTTCCTGTTGCATGAAATACTATTTTCCATCCTTTGACTTTTAGTCTATGAGTTTCCTTTTGGATCAGATGTGTTTCTTTTATTCAGCATATTGTGGGATCTTGTTTCTTAATTCATTCTGTCAACCTATTTCTTTTGATAGGTGCATTGAGGCCATTTCCATTTATGGATATCACTGATATGTACTGGCTCGACTTTGCCATATTATGTTCCAGTTGTTTGTCTTCTGTTTACCCCCATTGTTTAATTGCTTGTCCTACCTGGTGGTTTCTTTCTGTTGTTCTGGGATTGTGGTCATTTTTATCTCTATTATGTTTTTCAATACTCTTTCTAGAGTTGGTTTGGTGGACATGAATTTCTTTAGTTGTTCTTTGTAATGGAAGTATCTTGTTTCTCCATTAAATTTGAAAGAAAATTTTTCTGGGTACATCAATCTGGGTTGAAAGTTGTTTGCTTTCAGGGCTTGAAATACCTCACTCCAAGCTTGTGTTGACTTGAGGATTTGTGATTCTAATTGGCTTTCCAGCATTTTCTCTAGCAGCATTCCGTATTGTTTTTATGCTGTATGTCTGAGATCTTAATTATTGTATGTCTGGGTGTAGATTTATGTTGATTGTGACTGTTTGGCATTCTATATGCCTCACTTATCTGCATGTCAGATTTTTTCCCCATGTTTGGGAAATTTTCTGCTATTACTTCTGTGACTATTTTAGTTATGTCTTTGCATTGACTCCTGCATCTTCACTGATGCCTATTAATCTTACGTTGCTGCTCTTGGCATCATCTTGAAGCTGCTGGACTGTCATTTCATGCTGCTTTGTTATTTTTAAAAGTACTAACCTTTCATGATTGCTAATTGCGATCCTGTACTCAAAGTCCAAAATCCTATCCTCAGCTTCATTTAGACAGTTCTGCCAGCTCTGAATAGAATTTTTTGTTTCTTGAATGTCCCTTTGAGTTTGTTTCATGAATTCTCCTTGTTTTCTATATAGTTCATTCAAGGTTTCAATCAGTTTCCCATGCTCCTGTACTTTTTTCTCTATTTCTTCTTTAGCTATGCTCAGCAACTCCTTTGCTAAGGTTGTTATTTCTATCTTTACATGGGAGAGTACTTCTAATTTGATTTCCTCTATAGCCTCATGGAGTTTTTTTTATTTCACTTATTATCTTTTCAGAGATTTCCAGTGTGTTATTTTTTAAGTACTCTATTTGAATGTCTCCTGTACTTGCTTCTGGTGGGCTAGATGTTTGAGATTGAATTTTGCTTTTTCATTTTGCCATTTTCCCTGTTCGAGTTAATATTTGGTCCTTCAATCCCACTAGTATCAACAGTTGGTAGTGTGTATCTTGGGGTCCTAATGTAAATTTGATGTTTGTTCAATTGCTGGGTCCCCCAGTAAAGAGGTGGGCTAGTCACCTGACTCTTTTCCAGGGCCTGTTGGGTGAGTCCATATTCTTCCTGGGCTGACAAGCCCTGTAGTATTGATGTAGGTCATCTTTTAGTGCCTGTTATTACTTTATCTTCAGGTTATTCCAGGTCACCAAATCTCCCTGTCTATAGTATTTGTGTTGGCCGGGGCCCTACTGTGTCCCTATTGTGTTTCATAAGCCTTTTGGTTTTCTCCAAGTAGGGGGAGTCCTTATTGGCACACTCCTCACCCTGCCTGGTGTTTTCTGTGTGCAGGAAGGGGTCACCCATACTCTTTCCAGACTCACCAAGGTCTTACAGTTAGTTGGAAGGAGCTTCATTACTCGCCCTATTTACCCACTGTACACCTCTATTTTAGGGGCATACTCACCACACTGACCAGAGCCTGTGGAGATTTTCTGTTTGGGTGAGGCAGTTACTGAATCTCCATTCAGGCTAGCATAGTTAACCTGCTGTAGTCCAAGGTTCTGGGAGAAAGGTGGAGCTAAAGATCAACAGCAGTATTAGGTAGAGGAGGTAGGGAGTGTGCCTGAGGGGCCAGCAGATGTCCTGGGTCCAGTGTCCGCTGGGCACAGGCCCAGATCCCAGGGCAGCATGACATTCCTCAGTGCTGACTGAAGTCACAGAAAACAGGCAGCTGCACGGGCCAAGGTCCGAGGGCAGCATGCGTTCCCCAGGGCTGTTGGGAATTGCTCAGGAAGCTCTTGGCGGCCTGGGCCAAGGTTCCTGGGCAGTGTGGCGTTCCTCAGTGCTGGCTGGAGTCGCACCCATTTCTGGGTTTTGAGCGATGTTTCAAAGCTTCCTCAGTGCACTGGGAATCACCTGGCCCACTTTGGCTCCCGGGGCAGACTGCTGGCAACTGCTTGCCACTTGGAGCTTGCTGGGTGTGGGCCAGTTGGGCCTGCGGGGACTCTCTGTGTCCTCTGGTGATTTCAAATGCAAGGCATAGTCTTATTTCCCGGGAGCCAAGTTCCAAATCTTTCCAGTGTACTAAAGTTCAGCCGGTGCTCTGTCAGAGCCCGGGACTCAAAAAGAGGGGTTTAAATGTGAATCACCACCAGGAAATATCTAATTCAACATGTTGTGAGTGGGGAAAAAAGTGCTGAAAAGTAGAGAAATAAGTAGTTATTTAAGGTACTTTAAAGTTACTTGGAATTAAAAATTAAATCAAAAGTGTTATGTCAACATTGTGTGTGTGTGTGTGTGGGGGGGGGCTAGGCCAACTAAGACTATGTGACTCTTCAGCACTTAAAAAATGTTTAATTTTGAGATCTTAGAATTTCAGTCTTGCAAGCTGAATGTGTACATTTCCTCTCTCTTCTCTGGACCTCTTTTCAATGGGTATTTCTCATTAATCCTGAGAGTATTTTTATCAGAAAGAGGATTGTCTCCACAGTTGCTGGGTACTGGCTCTTTTGCTTACTATTTTAGTGAACAGCAGATTGGCTGATCCTCTCTGGACACAAGAAAACACAGCTAAGAACAAGAGAGCTTTGTGTGGAGGTGAGGTTAGGAAGCCGGCTGCAGTATATCTAATTAGAAGGAATTAGGAGCCTCTGGAATGATTTCCGCACATGACATCCCTTGTCCCTCTCTCACTGTAACTCCAATGTCCTGTTTAGATTTCCAGTTCCGTTTTTATCTAAATGTTCACATAGATTACTTTGGTACTCTCTTCTCCTTTGAATGAGTAAGTTCAGTCCTTTCTCCTATATGCTGGAGACTCCTGGGTGGGAGGCAGGTGCTTAGAGAGGTAGTTGCCTCTTGCCACCTCTTGCTTGTAGTCCATACTCCAGATTCTGTGTTGATACCAATGACTCCCTGACAGTGTCTCTCCTGGAGACATCAGCCTGTGTCCAAATCTAAACCTAGCTGCTGTTTAATTCACCAAGGCAGCTTGCTCCAGGGTTGCTGCTTACCTAGGATGTCTATTGCTCTTCACCTGAGGATCTTGGGAGCAGGGAAGCACGGAAGACATGTTAGTCACTTTCCTGTCTTTGGAACACAATGTCTGACACATAGAACTAAGGGGGGGAAAGTTTAATTAGGCTCAAGGTGTCAAAGGATTCAGTCCGATGGCCTGGCTCCAAGGAACATGGCAAAGGGACATGGGGGCGGGGAGTAGAGCAGGGAAACAGTGCTAGAGAGCAAGAGACGAGTAACTCTGTGTAGTGACTACAGCCACATCATCCAGGCATAGGCAGAGATGTACTTTTAGTAATTGTCTAGGCAGCTCCCAAGTCAAACAAGCTGACGCAGGTAACACTAACAATCTCCCAAGGACACATCGCCCTGGGGAGTGGCATCCCTTGCCTACACTTCATCATGGGGACGTGGTTGTTTCTCTCCCTGGAGTCTGTTCTCAGCCACACCACTGAGGTCTTGCTGTCTTCTTCCATTTTCTTCTTCCTTCCTTTGTCTTAGTTCTCACTTCCCTTCCTCCTAATTCAGTTGTTTAATTCATCAGAGGAAGTGTAAAAATCCCTTCAAAGTCATGCTTAGACCTGTATGTCCCACCCTTTGCCCTGTGCCTTATTCAGACTACGTTTATCTTTACTTCTCTTTGGTGGAGTTAGAAATACTCAATATGTAAAATCAATAGTAACACTAGAAGTAAAAAAGTTTTCTGTTCAGGATTAATTCTGTAGTCACTGCATAGATCAACCTTTAATCAACTGCTAGATTAAAAAGAAAATCTAAGACAGCAGTGGTGGTGTGTGCCTATCTTAGCACTATGGGAGACTGAGGCAGGAATAAATTTGAACCTAATCTGGGCAATTTAGTGACTTACCAAGGGTCTGTCTCAAAATACTTACAAAAAACAAGGCTGGAAATGTAACTAATTGGAAAGACCTAGGATTCAATCCCAGTCCTGGGAAAGAAATCTGATTTCCTTCCCAGGACTTTGTGGATTGGGAAGAGCATCAATTGGTAGGCTATGGGACAGGGTTCTTGTCCTGACTCTGCACCTGTAACAAGAGTAGTGACCTTGGGAGGGTCACCTCTTCTCTGATCCTTAGGCAACTCACCCATAAACAGAATAGGTAGGTCTTCTGACCTGCATTCTTCATACACTAGTTTGGCAGGAAGTTAAGGATGGCCTGGGGGTGAAGGTCTCCTGAGATTGACTCCTGAGGACTGCATACTCCAGCAGCATGGATCAGGTTTACTTGCTGCAGGACTTCCAGATCTCTTAATAAGCAAATGTACACTGTGACTATGTAGGAGAGACAGGCAGGGTTTCCCGAATGGATCTGAAAGATCTTCCTCCAGGTTTAAGTAGGAAACCTATTAATAAGCTGTAGAAGCACCGTTAACTGACCACTGTCATTTTGGAGAATAATTAAGAGTCACTTTATTCTCTTCATATTCACTTGCCATTATTTCTACCTGTTCAAATGCCATGAAACAATACCAAGTCAGCATAAGGGAGGACAAGTTACTCTTGGTGATTTTATCTTTCTGGTTAATTAAAATCTTCTCACCCAATAATTTCAGCACTCTAGGAAAGTGAGGTATGGCAGTGCTCCTCATAAAGATTGCCCTGGACTCTGTTACAGCCAACTCCAACTCTGCCTCACTGAGACTCTCCGGCTACTCGCTACCTGCTGCACGGGCTTATGTTTGAGGTTTGGCTGTGATCATGAGTCAAAATACTAGAAAGATTAAGTTATTGTCCTTGGCTCAGTGCTACTCTCCTACCTGGTAAGTCAAAGTGTGAAAATTAATTTTTTGAGATGATTCAACATTTTTATTCATGTTGAAATGAAAAGAACATCTTTCTAGATTATCTGATTACAGAATTCTGAGTAAACTTGTCGAAGTGGAAGATTTTTCGGTGTTTGTGTAGATGAGTGTGCATAGAGCTCCTATGAGCTTGCTTCTCTAAGACTATACTTCAGCTGCTAAAAGGATAATTCGACCATCAGTGAGGGGGAGGCTTCCAGTGGATCCTGGGAAACATCTCGAAGTGAGATAGGAAACTGGTGTACAGCATAGTGTGATTTAATGCTGTCAACCAAATGTTTTTCCTCTCAACCTTCTCTTTACCAAGATCTGTTTTCCTCGTTTGTGTTCCCTGAGTGGTTCACTCAGGCCTCATGTTGTCTTGCCACTGAATGGCTCTGGAGGGAAAATGACACAGGCTCAGGAATAAATGTCTTGGTGGGTGCTATCATGTGCCACCTAGATTTCCCTTCAGTTATGAGAAAGCTGTTGAAAATACACCTACAGACACCCCAACTTTGTCAGTCTGCTAAGGGGCATCATGGGAAGAGAGCCCTCTCGCCCAGACTGACTGCATCCAGTGACTGTGTGGGTGCAGGGATCAGAGGCTTCAGGACTCAGCTTTCTTCTAAAGGGCTATTCCAGCTTCATGCCCGAGGCTTCTGTTGAACCACATCCAGTTCAGCTGCCTGACCTGTGCGTGTAGTTGTTGGTCCTAAGAGCTCACCTTAAAAAATCTGGGGCTTTAAAAATCTGGGGATTTAAAAAGCTGGGGATTTAGCTCAGTGGCATAAGCGCCTGCCTTGCAAATGTGTGGTCGTGAGTTCGATCCCTGGTACCCGTACTGATAGAAAAGAAAAAGACAAAAAAAAAAAAAAAAAAAAAAAAAAAAAAATCCTGAATGCTAAACGTCATCTTAGAATCTGCTTCTTAGGAAACCCAACATATAGTGGAGACCTAATATGTTACCAGTGTCTGGAAGATATGTGGATTTTAAAGGAATCGCATACTGTTAGGATTGCATTTGACACAAGAAGGTGAGCTCCTAATTAATAGTTCAGTTGCTTGGTGGTGTGACACCTGGGAGGCAATGGGAAAAGAGATTGTGAATATGTAAAGAAGGAAGTTTTGTTTTTGCTTTTTCTTTCACTCAGCACAGCTTTTTGGTCTCATTTAAAATAGTGCGTAACTGGAAGCCCTAAAGATAAAGGTATTATCCTTTATTTTCTATTAAAATTTGGGACATTGGGCTATTGACGGTTCCAGTTAGGATTGATTTTAGTGTGACTGTCAATTCTTACAAAGTGAAAAAACCCAAATAAAACAAAAGATGGTGTTCAGTGGTATGAATATTTGTGATATAACTGTGTAGAAGAAAGAAAATGATAGACATAAAATGCATGGTTTTTGCTTCAGTAAATAGAAATAGGAGTAGGATGGAGAATCAGGCACGAGTGATTTCAGTGGAAATGGTAAGGCTTTAAAATTTGTGCTGGCTGGTGTACTCAGAGGTTATTCATTTTCATCGTCAACTGTACCATACATCCATGCATTACACACATGCTTCCTATGTGTCAGTAGAACGTGTTTTGCTTTATTTTCTTTTGTTCTGTTCTGTTCTTTTTTCTTTTGGGGGGGGAGTACTGGGAATTGAACTTAAAATCTTGCACTTCCCAGGTAGGCACTGCGCTGCTGAACTAGATCCTCAGCCCTTGCTTCATTTCTTAAGAAAGAAAATGAGAGGAGAACATGTGACAATAACAAGAAACATTCTCCATTACACTCCTGCCTCTATTTACTGAAGCAAAAACCAACATTTTGTTGTAAAAGACATTGTAGAAAGGCGCGATGGCTAGAGTGCAGGGTGGAAGTCCTATGGGGTTATTCTTAAAGCTACGTGAGACTGCAGCAAATTTGTAGGAGATTAAACAAATCTGGCAGAACAAGGACATTTTAAAATGCAGCATGAAGCAGAGATACTGGATGAGCAGTGCCTTTGTTTTTCTGTAAGGCACTTTTCCTGGGTTATCACTTTTGCATTTAGTGTATCATCATCTCCTCTACGTTGCTTGTTTTATTCTTTTATTCACTTGTGGTTTTGCACAAATATTGTTGAGCTTTTCCTAGGTGTTAGGAGCTCGTGCATGAGCTGAGTTGGTGCTAACGTCTGCTTTTGTTCCAGTTACAGTCTTACTCTGTTTTCTTTTGCTATTAGCACAATACCAGGGACTGAGTAAGTTATAAAGAGGTTTATTTGGTTTACAATTGTGCTCAAAAGTCAAAGGTCTGCATCTGGTGGTCGCCTTGCTGGCAGAGTCCCAAGGCAGTGCAGGGCATCACATGGCAAGAGGTAGGCAGACAGGAAAAACCAGCCAAACTGGCTTTGAAGCAAACCTAGTCCCAAAGAGGAGATAACCCATTAACACATTAATTGCATGAAGGAATTATTCATTCAAGAGTGATGATCTGCAATTTCTTCTTAAAGGTTCCACCTGGTCTTATCTCCTAATAGCTCATAATGGGAAATAAATTTCAACAAGAGTTTCGGAGGAGACTAACCATATTCAAACCCTTGAAGCTACCTGTGTTAATGAGTTTAATACTCTAGTATCCTGCGTTGGTTTACCTAAGCTACGGAACTGGTTACCTTACTAAGGTGTCAATTCTGGCTCTGTCAGTCTCTTAAGTCTCTGTAAGAATGACAGTTTTATTATCTGACTAGTCTTGCTTATATGACCCTCATTGGCAATATTTTTGTAGTACTTGTAATTCAACATGCATTTGTCAGTCTCCCTAGTTAGACAAGAGAACTCTCTGAGGGTAGGGACTCTGTCCCCTTGGTGTGAGCATCTGAGTGTGGTTTATGTGGCAGGTGCTTCCCAGACACATGGTGGTCTCTGTCTTCCTGCTGTTTCGGTCCTCTACTGGAGACAAAACTGAGCTCAACAAGAAGAGGTCAGATGTAGATGAAAAATTAATTCTTAATCCAGTTTTGTTCCTATTACAGTTACAGGGTTTGGATTAGTGGCTACTCAGCAGTTTTAAGAAAAAATGAACTAATCATCACATCAGAGCATGTTAAAACTGGAAGGGACCCAGAAAGGCCTAATGGAAATATCTCTGGGGTAAAGAATGACAGACAAGAAGAAAAGAAATAAATGGCATAAGCTAAAGGCAACTATTTACTAAGTGCTTAATATGCGTTAGCCTTGTACTAAGAGCTTTTCCTACATGACCTATTTTAATTCCTTTGAATTTCCTGAGCGAAGGTCAATTAGCCTATTTTACTGTTAAAGTAAACTGAAACTCCAAGAATTTATATTCTTTGTCTAAGATTATACCTAGGAAGTGCAGGTGCTAAGGCTGTAGCCAGGAGTATGTGGACCTAGTAGAAAGCTTTCCCAACTTTAATATGGTGCAGCTCACCTGGGGATTCATTAAGGTAGAAGTTCTGACTCAAGGAGACATGAGATTCTTCCTTAGTAATAGGCTTCCTGGGGGTGCTCATGAAACTGGTCCTAGAGACACACTTTGAGGACTGCCAACTTGTCTCAGCATTTCTCAAACTTTAACATGCATAGGAATCGCAGATTATGAATCAGATTATGAATCACTGGCTCTGGAATGGAGCTTGGGATCTTGCATTTAAAACAAAAACAAAAAACATAGTTTGAATTGTGCATTCAAGATGGAGACTGGCATGAGCCTTAGAGCTTTCTAGTAACTGTTGATAACTAGAGCATTCACACCAGGTTTTTACTGTAGTTATCTTTGAAAATAACAAAATCCTATCTTCTTTGGTTTCCCCCCTCCAAAACTCATGTTAAAATTTGATATCTTTATGAGACATTAAGAACTGGGATCAGGTAGAACCTTTTAGAGATGATAAGGGCTCCTTCCCATTAGGATGAATTAATCCTCATATGATTAATAAATTAATGAGTGAATAGATTTACCTCCAGAGTTGGCCTGATATAAAAGCCAATTTGACTAGACTTGTCATGTTTCCTGTCTCTGACTTGTGATGACCTGTGCCACCTCAGGACCTTGCCAGCGAAGAAGATTATCACCAGATTATCAAGAGCTAGACCAGAACTGTGGACAAGCCGAAGAGCCTCTTTTCTTTAGAAGGTACCCAGTCTGTGGTATTGTGTATGGCATCTCTAACAGGAGCAGTGCAGGGGTGCACCAGAAAGCTAGTGGCCTGGAAAAGGGAGAGGGTTTTGTGTGATGTCAGTGGGGAGGCCTGCAGCACCCTCCAAGTTCACCTGAGCATTGAGCAGAGACACCACCCCCACCCTTCCCAACAGTTCAAAGCAACGTGACATCACCAGTTCTAAAAAAACCCCAGGTTCATAATGAAACTTGTAATCAGGTGAGTCTTGTTTTGTTCTGAGTTCATTTATACTGTTTCTCACAGTCCCTCAGTTGGTAACTTGGAGGGTACACTCAGGGGGTGAATTCTGGGAACTCTAACTGATCTTTCAGGTTTACATAGAGTGGGTTTACTCCCCCCAGAGAACACCACTGGCCTTCTTGTAAATCTCTTTTTGCTCAAAGGGGAGAAGCTGGTTGTCATTGCCAATTGACACTTTCAGGGACTACAGATGTTGTGTGCACTGTGTCTTGTCTCTATCTCTCATCTTGTGTGAACATAGAGAAGACACCAGGACAGATACAGGAGACTAGACACACAGTTGAGCTTCATGTTCAATAGTATTCTGCCCCACTGCCCAAAAACCTTGATTATAAAGGTATTCATTTCATTCATGTCCAAAGAGCCCAGCCTAGCTTTATACCGGAGGCTCCTTTCTGAATAAGAAGGACTCCCCTCTTTTCAGTGAGGTGCATGGGATGAAGGACACCTACTGGAAAACAGCTCAGCCTGAATACTTAGAAACCAGCAGAGAAGGAGTCCGTCAAAGAGCAGAAGAGTGTATTTTCCTTGATGTGCACACAAGGTGGAAGCGGAGGAAGTGGGTGTGCATGGGTGTTAGAATCTGAAAAGCTCTGTCTCCATCATATATTAATGCTACATCCTCGGGCAGGCCGTTGGCAGTTTTTAAGTGCTTTGCACAGAGGTCCATTCAAGTTCTCAGTTCCGCTGCTTATTTCTGTATTCTTGCCTTCTGATGTGTATCTGTGAGTCTCTGTGATTCCACACTGCTGTCACTCAGAGCGCCAGCAGACACCAACAGATTCTGTCACAACAGCTGATGGCGCAGGCCCGCCTCAGCATCTGATCAGCAAAGATTCTGCTCAGGCCCCGAAGGAGCCACTCAAGGCCAACTTTATTTTAAGAAATTGGTTGCTTTATTTACAAAGAGACCCTTCCAAAAGGTTTCCCAGCAGGACCTAAATTGGTGATTTTGTGCAGAAGAATTAAAAACCAGGTTCCAGCCGTGTCGTTTATGGAGGTCTGCCACATGTGCAGCCCAGACAACGCGCGGCCTTAATGCTTTATTAGATTGGAGTCATTTCTGGCTCTTAAACATTTTCATGAAATTTGTTCAATTTTCTGGGTGTGTTTTATATGAAAAAATTAAATGTTTTTTGGCAGTTCTATTAAATAGACACCGGCAACATCTCTGGATAGTTTAGTGCTCAGAAATCAATGACACAGCATTCTCCTATTTAATCCACTAATTGAGAGCTGTATTGCAGTGATTCCCTTTTCTTCTGGGCCACACATGATCATCATGACTGTATACGAACAGTGAACACGAAGTGGGGACATTATCATTTTTGTGAGGAAAACAAGCCTTTGCCAACATACACTGTATGATTGTATGCCTCGGAAAAGAAATCACACCTGGGCAGATATTGCCTTTGGTCTCTCAGTTTGGCAAGTAGAGTAAGCTGGATTTTGACACTTACTTGTGTTTGGACAGTTCCATTGTGCAGTACACAGACTGAGCAACAGTATAGTGCTTCTTGGTCAAGCCTGGAATGCTCCTTCCCACTTCATCTAAATAAGAATCATGCCTCTGCATTAAGATTCCTTGTGTTTCTTTCTTAAAGCTTAGCCTCTGAATTGGTCTTTTCTCCATAATTAGCTATGAATACTTGATCTTAAAATCAAAAATACTTATTTTCTGTCCCTCAGCTCTTAATTCATGAGTGTTTATAAAGCATTTCCTGTATGACAACATGTAGAAGATCTTTGGTGAACATCTGGGGAACGATTAATTGTGTCTTTATCTCACTCAGATGGAGTGAAAGATCATAGTAAAAGGGAACACAGTGCACTGGAGGTCCCGGAAATGACATCTGTCGTGTTGTGAATGAAGGAGAGAGACCTTTCCTTGCATCCTGTTCACCTTTTCCTCAGTGTCGAGGAGCATAGATACCTGTCTCAGAATCTATGACTGCAGGCTAATAATTCTCTTTTGGGGATAAAAACGAAATTGGCATAAGACAAAAAGGTGTATTTCCAACAAGTGAGTGAAAGACCGTCAATGGATGCAGTACATGAACTTGCAGAACATTCATAGGTTATGTCTGTCCCGAATCTCCCTTTCATTCAATACTGTTTTGTGATGATTGGGCGTTGGGCTGACCCTTAAGAGTTTGCCCTTATGTTCCTGCCTTCCTCCTTTTACGTTAGAAAAAGAGGAAACCGGAGAGTCAGATGTCACCACAGACAAAGCAGAAGGGCAAGGATACAGAAAAGGCTGCAGCTTGATGAGTTTTCATTAAACAATATTTCAGCCTTGTGGTTGCATCTAAGTGCAAATGGCCACACAGCCAAGGACTGACTTCGTTTTCAGGGGAAGATCTGCAGGGGAAAAGGAGAAGGCAGGGCCGTGCCTCATTTTGCCCTTGAGAAGCCCTTATCCGAAGTCACACTGGCTTTTCCCCCTGGGGATGGGATGGACGGTACAGAAGGACTTCCGCACTGGGTAACTGAGCACCTGAAGAGAAGGATGGTGCCCTGAATGTGTCCTTCCAGTGGGTCCTCATCGTGAGCTGTGGATTTTAGAGCCTCGTCTTGCCCTTTCCACTCCACCCTCCTCTGCTTTCAGCTCGTTCCCCGTCAGCTTCCTGAGGCCGCTCTTCCACTCTACCACACGCACTGCTCCATCTGCGTTTCATGAGTCACGACTGAAGGAGGAGGGATGCGGGGGGCCACAAACACACCAGGAGCCTCTCTCTTTCTGCGCTGAGTCACAAAGGGGTTTTAAGGGAGGATTAATACTCACAACTTCCCTGTGAGGTCAGGAAGCACATTAATACCTTACCATCCTGAGGACACTGAGGTCAAGGCTCCTTCTCAGGGGCAGGGACCTGGGCTTCCTGAGTGGCCTCATCACTCCCGGTCTCTCACCAGATTGCTCTCTCTCCTCGTCCCTTCCCACAGGACTCCTTTGAGAGGGCAGCTGGCACTTGCAACTTCAGGGGCTGTGACTAGGTAGGGTCACATGGGAGAATACTCCAAGTCTCATATTCTTTCAAATAGGAAACACCTTGGACTTGCACAGCCAGAAATTCCAGATTCAAAGACGGACAATACCTATTAATATGGGCAAAGTAGTTTTGCTCTGTGATACTTATTTCCCTCATCTTTATAATGGGAATAATAAATGCTTATACACAAGAGGAAGAATTTCAAAAAACTTTAGGGAAAGACTGGGATTATGTAAAACTTGCGGTGAACCTGTCCTCAAGTTCTTGAGAACCTCATTTACTAGTTTCTTTTCTTTTGGGGATTTGAAGTAATGATACTCATTTCAGGGCTGAGAAAAGGCTTGGCTAAGGCTGGGTGCCCATTTAATAAATATCAGGGAGAAAAAAAGAGAACAAGATCTCAGAAGTTTGACCAGGGGGAGCACGTTTCTAGACATATGGTAGAAAACTACTTACTGGAAATAATTTTACGCAAGGAGCACCTTTTAATATCTATGTACCTTCTTTCCCCCTGCGTCATATACCGGCGTGCCTTTAGTCTACGGAAACCCACTTCGCTTTTTCTCCGTGCCCCAGCTTTGGTATGTATCACAAGCATAATGAATAATAGAAGGAAATGTGCTGAGGGAGGGGAGGAGAGGTATAAAGGGTCAGGGAAGAGAAACAGGAAAGAAACAGAACACAGAGAAAGCAAGCGAAGTGAGGAGCAGACAGTTCAATAAAATCTGCTCCCCTGCTTCCCAATATCCCTGGGGCTGGCCCCAGGATAACAGTGAGAATGGGTAGGTGCGGGGCGTGAGCGCAAGTATTATAATCTGCTTTTATACCAGTTCTATAGACAACAAGGCAACATGTGGCAAACAGTACTGGGACCTCATTATTTCCATTAGAAACAGTGGCCCAGAAAAACAGGCGAAGAATAGTTTGAATGAATGAGGGTTTTACTTATCCTGTGCTGCAGAGACCCCTGGGTTAGCAACCCAGGACGACTGCAACTTTTCCAGGGTTTTCAGAGTTTGAGCCCATGTTCCTCTTCCTGCTTTACTGACCCGGATGTATGCAGATTGTGCTGCATACACCCAGACAGCAGAAAAGCAAAGAGGGCACACAGGAAAGGCAAACATTGCCCAACAACCTTTAGCTTCCCTTTCATTGGCCAGACTTGTTCAAGTGGTCACTGATAGCAATGCAGTGTGTGCACTGTAAACTTTTCCCTCCATTTATGCTCCATCGGTGCTTCAGTTAAATCCACATTGCTCTTTTTTAGTATTGCATTGTCCAGTAAAAATTAAACAGCTGGGCGTGGTATACCATACTCGTAGTTCCAGCTACTAGGGAAGCTGAGGTAGGAGGATCATTTGAGACTATGAGTTCAAAGTCAGCCTGAAAGCAAAGACTCTATTTTAAAAAAATGAATAAAATTAAACATTAATTGCATTAGTACCATTAAGCCCATGTGGCTGCTGTCCACCTTGTAAGGCAGTATAGATATAGAATATTTTTCTTATCATAGAAAATTCTGTTGGACAACAGGATTTTATATGAATGCAAGTAAGTGCTGAATCTTCATGAAGAGTTGTCAGAAATAGAAAACAGATACATGAAAGGACGCTAATATTCTTGGTGATTACCAAGGCTGTAACTTGTGGTTGTGTAGGAGGGAGGTTAAGGGCCCTGGATGGGTGATGACTCTAGAACACTCATGATCAGTTGTCAGCAAAGGCTGGTAAATCTGTAAGCAATGCTGGTCTTGTCACCAGCCTTCCTCAGAAAGGTCTGAGGTTGTCTCTGAGTTTGGAAAAGAGAGTCAAGTTTAGTTCTTTTTCTAACAGTATTGGCAGTCAAGTTCATGATTTCCCTTCTCTGAAATCATCACTGAGATATATTCTCTACTTAATTTTGTCTATCACTATCTCAGTCCAGTCTTTAGAAGGTCTCAGAAGCTAGGGTGGGTAGGTGGGTAGAGACAGACACAGTCTGATTCCCAGGAATGTGGAAGTGCTATTTGTCTAAGCATTAGGGTGAATTACTCAGCTAAGTCCTGACGTCTGGATGGCAAGTTTACCGTGGAGAGTGTTTTTCCCTTTCCTTCATGTCACCAACTTCATTACTCACTTAAGATGCTTGGCCTGCCAATGGCCTGTCGTGTGGATTCACTCTGACTAGCCGGAATTTTAGCTTTACCTTGGATTTACTGGCTTAGCCTGTCTGTTTCTCCTGGGCCATGTGCATAGTTACGTTACATGCTTATTTCTAACATTTTGAGCTGAAATAGTGGTACCAAGCCATGTTACCTTTATTCTCCCCTCTTGGTTCTTTTCACAGTGACAGCTTATTTCGTGTTTGTGAATTGGTGGCACTGCCCCCTGTTAGAGAAAAGTCTGCCTTAATAAATACTGTGTGCGGTATCACGCCTGAAAGTTTTCCCTCTTCCGAGCCAGCTGAAATTAATTACACTTATTGTCTCCCTCCTCATCTATCTTCGCATCTAGAAAAGTGATAAAAAGTTCTGATCTTCCTTTCGCGGTTCCATGCAGTCACAGTTACCAGTAATTAAAAATGCAGCGCCATTGTCATGCAATCAGAGCTGGCCTAGGAACCAAATGAATAAGATGGCCTGCCTCTGTGCCATGCTTTTATAACTTCCTCTCCGTAGTAGGGACCCCGTTGGCACCCAATAAGTAATAAATAATAATGATAAGTAGTCTCATCTCGTGCTTTCCTGAACAGTGCCTTGCTTTTTCTAATTTTGTAAAATGGCTTGCTGATGAAGTGAAATGTCCATGTCACTATCACAGAAAATATGGATTGGTCTTCAATAAAATATTAATGATTACCAACTCTTTGGGCTTTTTCTGTGTGTGAGAACTGGAATAAAAAAGAGCTGGATTTCTTCAAAACGAGTTAAAATATTATTGCTTCAGTATTAACAGTAGCAGATGCATCCCCCTTTAGTTTTTAAGCCTATTTTTCCGCCTCATCTCATTTATCCTCTAATTGCCCTCTTTCTCCATATTTTCCTTCTTCCATAGAAACTTCAGGAAGATAATTACATAGTGTGACAAATAGCGTGTGGGATGCTTGAGCCATCCAGAAGCAAGTCTTGCCTGGGTTGCACAGTAAATTTCTTTCATTGAAGAGAAAGCTACTTATCTGAAAATGGAAATAACAATTATATCTATTTCCCATGGTTGTGATACGAATTAGTGAAAAAATAGGTAAGGATAGTGTCTTAATGACTGTCAGACTGTAATACCTAAGGATTATTAACTCAATTTAAACCTCTGAAATATATATACATATATCGATACATATATGCTATTGCTTAGTATTTAATTGTCTATTAGAAAAAGATTTCAAGAAATGTTAATTTTATTATTTGGTGGTACGGAGCAAAAAGAAACTAAAATCTGTCAATGTGGCCAAGTTAGCCACTTGAATGAGCGATATGGTAGAGGAGGAGATTGTCACAGAAGAGGCTGAATGCTGTTTGGGGGATTATCTGTGGCTTTCTGCTTCCTGTCTTCTTCTGCTTCCTGATAATCACTTAAGAGTTGATTTTGCAGACTTCAGACCTGCTATGGAGCTTTCTCCCACCTCCACTGCTGTGGTCAGGATTAGCAGGAGGGCAAGGGCCATTTGGATCTTCAGACTCGTGAGAAGAGTTATGCCTCTGAATTCTGGGAGGAACGGGCTTTGGCTAGGAAAGGGGTTCTGAGTGAGCTTCTCTTCCCCAGAAACTGCCACCTGCAGCCACCAGCACTGTTCCCTGGGGTGTTCCCACCCCTCCTCTTCCTTAGGCTGTTTGCAGCCTTATCTGGAGAGCCACAGAGGGCTGAGGTGAGATGGAGCGATAAGCAGGAAGTGCACTGGAATTTCATTCCTGGAAAAAAAAAAAGGACCTTGGCATGAGAAGCAGAATGGAGGGTTCAGGATGTTAATCACTGCTCCTTTTATCAGACAGCTTTATTAAGATCAATGTTTTGTGTTGCCAAATTAGAGCGGACCTAGAGCGAACTTCCCAGCAGTTATTAACACAAGTCCACATTTGCTGGAAGGATTGGGCACCTCCACGTGCTCAGCCATAGCTGGAAGTTACACAATATCTATATCATTTTTCACAGCTTTGTCATTAGCTGGTAATGATTTGATTATTTTGCAGATGAATCACAGTATAAATCTCTTTCACAAACACTACCTCCAAGTATTAATCAAAACCATTAAGGCAAAGCAGTCGGTGCAAATTAAAAAATTTGCATGTCTAAATTAAAAATTACAGTAATACATCATAAATAAATCTTTTAAATTCTCTATGGCCTCTATGCACATCCTTTCTTTGGTGTGTGTATTTTATAATGAGTTCAGGAATACCAAGATTTTCTCTCTCTCTCTCTGTCTCTCTCTCTCTCTCTCTGTATTACATGTACATAAGAGCATTATTTAATTTTAAAGGTGGAAATTAGGTCCTTAGGTGAACCTGGTATTACAACGTGAAAGGTAAAGAGCAATTTTTCTTTTCTTTCCCTCATTTATTTATTTTTTCCCAAAAGAAGATTCAGAGAAGGCGCAGAAGAGAATAGAGATTGTCACAGATAATTTTCAGTGTCTTCTGTTGTTGCAAAGTAAATATTTGTGAAAGGTGATGCGTCTTTTTCAAATAACTTTGAACTGTGAGGAAAATTACCAAGTTGTGTTTTAGGTAATATTTCATTTTGGGACTATTAACACATTACTTGCAATATGGGAGGAAATTAGAGGGTTTTGAGTGATGAAAGCCACCTTTGGCATTAAAAAACTATTATTATTCCCTTGAAACACTGAAGCAAATTAAAACAGGCAAATGAAACTTTCAAGTGCCCTGGATTTGAAAAGGCATTTTCCCCCCCTTTCATTTGTCAAAAAAATTTTTAAATGACTTGTTTCAGTGGAAACTTGGAAGAAATCATTTACAAGACAGAAAGTACTCTTTGCAAAATGTGTTTGCTACAGAATTGAGTAGTGATACTGTACCTATGAATCGCTGCCATGCACAGGGTACAAAAAAGCCTCTAGTGAGTGGAACACAGACTAGTGTAGAGTAGAGATTCATCTCAGATCCAGGTAATGGGATGGCAGCACCAATTAGAAAGCACTTTAACTCTGCCCAGGATTTAACCCAATTAACCTATCTGTAACCTATTAACCTAATTAAAAAGAAGAGCTTCTCTGGGAGGGAGGGTTACAGGACTCTACTTTTTGCGGGTAGAAGATGGGAAGAAGGGTCAGGGAATATCATAATTTGAAATCTAATTTTATTTTCAATAGAATGAAGGTGTCAAAACACAGTTGTAAGGTTCTTGGTGTTTTCCTTACAGGAGGCTGTGAATTAGGTAGCTGGTTGGTTTTATACTTATGTGTACCTCTCTGCTTTATAGTGATTTTATCCTAAATTCTTTCTTACTGATACAGAGAGATTAAGAGGCAAGGAGAGCCATTTTACCCAAGGCTTGTTTATCACTTGTTCCTTACTTCAAGATCAAAGAGTAAGGAGAGAAGTCCTTTTCATCATATTCTTTAGCTTAAATCAATCATAATTGTTTAGACACTGTGGCTAAACATTTAATATCACGTCTGATGACCGAAGATTTATTGTGGGGCAGGATTCATATCTGGCCCTCTAATAGCTTGTGTGAGCTCAATGACTTGCTTAATCTTTCTGGGTCTCAGTTTACCCATCTGTGTAAATGAGTGGATTGGATGAGATGGTCTCAGAAAGGTTTTTTCCAGCTCTCAATGGTTTGTGAATTTTACATCATTACTTCTCTCTCTACTTCCCCTCCTTCTGATTCCATTTTACCAAAAGTAAAACCTTCTTGAAAGACTTCAGCTAGAATTGCGCTGTCCAATATGGTAGCCACATGTCTTTAAATTTCAATCAATTAAAGTAATGTTTAAAAAGAAATCCTGTTCTTTAGTCACACTAACCACACATCCAGGGCTGAGTAGCCACTTGAGGCTAGTGGGTGTCTATTGGACAGCACAGAAGCATAACACCTCCTTCCATACAGAGCTCTGTATGTGATGATAAACCCAGGGCCCCTTACTAGCTGCATGATCTGGTGAAAATGCTTCAGCTCTGCTAAGCCCCAGTTTCCTTCTCTGTAAAGGCTGTAATATTACCTCCTCTGCCCGGTGGTGCCACGTGAAGCACCTGTCATGGTGCTGAATTATAGATGACACTTAATTACTGTTATTGTTAACTTTCATTTCATGGAATAACAAATGTCATTGGGCTGCTGAGAAACTATTATTTGGGAAAAAATATTGGATTGAGAATGAGACTTGTAGAAAGAAGACTATGGGTTTTTTGGCTTCTGATAAAAAAGATTAGACAATATCAAATTGATAGCAAAAACCTTAGAAGTCCTAGATCTACTGGGGCAGAGGAAGGAGCATGGGACATCTAAACAGCACCAGTCTGGTCTGTGTCATGCTTTAGTGCTGGCGATGTCTCTTTTCCACTCACAACCCAGGACACAGGGGAAGGGCCTCGTCGCCTTCCCCTCACTTCCACGTCTGAGTGAGTAGATCCTCCAGCACTAAGCTTGTTGCAAAAGAAATCATTTACGTTTTGAACTCTTTCGCAGTCGGTGGAGGTGGTGTGCTTCTGAAAAGTTTGAACAACTCTTGACTTGGGATTCTAATTTTATTTTCCCTGCACATAACTGTCTCCACCTTTTATAATATTTATTGCAATAATCTCACAGCACAGATAACCTCTGTTGACATTTTAAAAATTTAAGAGAGTAGCACGTGAACGTATTTAGAAAATTCAGACAAGGCAGAAAGGTACAAAACATAGTAAAAATCTTACCCTACCCCACTCCTTCACTCGAGTTCCTCTGACAAAGTCAGTCACTGGTAATACGTGTGGCGTGATCTTAATTTAAAAAGCATAATACCTGTACAGCCTCTTAGCAATGTGTAGAATAAAAACCATAATATAAGTAATGTTCTGACTCTCTTATTGTTGTTTGCCTTTCTGAAATGTCTGAGATTTTTTTCTGTATCAGAACGTGTAAAACTTCTTCAAGTTTTATTTTATTGGCTGGGTAACTTTCACCATATGGAAATTCTATTTTATAATTATTTTATCCTTCTCTAACTGATAGACATTTAGGCTGTTTCCAAGTACAATCTTTTTACTATGACAAATTATGGCTCAGTTTACGTCGTTTTTGCAATGTATATGTCAAGTAATTTTCTAGCTCTGTAATTGGCAGGTCAAAGATAATGAGTGTTTTTATTTTAATAAGTACTGTCTACTGACCATCTAAAACATTCAAAGTTGATACCATGCTTATTATTGGTGTTAAAAATAATTGCCTTCCTCTAGGCCAGCTAATGTCAGGTGTGTTCACAATTTAGTATTTTCCCATCTATTGGTGAATAGTGGTTTCGTTCCTGTTTTGATTTAGATTCCTTCAATTATGAGTAAGATTGAGCATTCTTTTGTATTTATCTACCATCTTCATTTGTATCTTCCTCCCCATAAATTTCCTATTCCGCAACGTTCACTAAGTTTCGAGAATTTCCTTGTTGTTCTGTTTGAGCATTTTTTAAATTAGCCAAATTGGTCTCCTATTCATGTTTTGCAAATATAGCCTTTGTCCACATTGCTGTTTAGTTTTAGACTTTACCTATAGTACCTTCCCCACTCTTGGTGCAAACAAAAGCGCTATTAATAATTGTTTGGGGCCAACAGAGTTTATAAATCATTTATTTTTGCTTTCGGAACATCACAGTTCAAATTATCCAAAAGAAATGATTGGGAATTGGCTACACGAAATGAAACCCCAATATGTGAGAGGTGGTATCCTAGTTTGTTGATAAATTAATAATCATCCTCAGCTTTGGTCTTTCTCCATCATCCACTTCAAGGAGACGACTTCCTAGTGATATAAAGGGGTCAGCATAAAATTGAAACTATGCTTTTTGAGGCAAAAAACCCCACCCTGATACGGAAGCCCACTTACACAGGAGCCTCATTTTTCTTGTTCAACAGAATTCACTGAAACATACCAGCTCAAAATCTTGTTCTAAGCCTTAAGAGCAATCCAAAGACAAGCTTATAATCTAACAAGAAAGGCATGAAAACCACTATGGTATAAATAAAAGCATGTTTATCTAAAGTAAGAGTCTCAGCTCAATCCACTTTTGTGGGTATATAAATGCAAATTTTCCTTTCATGTAAGTGCCAACAAATAAGAAGGCCTTTTCCTTTGCATCTGTGAATTAGGGGACTTGTTTACAAAATAGTTATCATGGATCACACCCACAACTCTTTTTTCCTCCAGGTGAATAATATAAATTAGCAATCAGCTTTTTCTCACAGAGAACTGGGTAGAAGAATAGATGAGGCAAACCAGTTGGTGGTTCTTAAGATACTTGACTGTGTGTTAAGAGTTGGTTGTCTAAGGATAAACAACACATCTTTCATGAAGTTGCTTTGAAAAGAGCAGCTCTGTTCGGCACTGTTTGCCATGCCGCAGGTGCATCAGTAGTTTCAGAACCATCCTCAGGTTCTTCTAGGTCCCTGATAACCATGATCAAGGATGCTCTTGGCATAAAAAGTGGAAGAAAGTATAAACAAAGATGGAGAGATAAAAATAAAGGTTTGTAAAATTTCTAACAAAACAGCTGTTGATGGCTAACGATTGTTCCTTTTCTATGGAGTAGTAATTAATTTTAACCACTTTTGTTGATCTGTAGGTGTGCCCTTTTGTTTTGTGTTTCATTTTTTTCCCCTCCCAAATATAAACAAAACAGAGAGGAAGAGCTTTGCACATAAGTATGTGTATCGCTGAACAGTGCATTGGGAGGGATTCTTTGATGAGAAGCTCTGGGGTGAAAGGACGTGACCTTTCTGAGCTGTTCTGTCTACGTGCCAATTCTGGGTAGTGAGTTGGGGATTCCTGCTGCCAGAGGTGTGATGTTGTGACTTGGTATGGTCCTGCTGTGGTACTGTGCACCACAGAAGAGAATTTGTAGTCAGGCCGATATGTGGCTTAATAAGAAAACCAATGCACGTGTGACAATAAAGAGACAAGCCATCAGTTTTTGTTCTGATATAGCAAATTCTTGTCCCTGTGGAAGGGAATTTCATTTTGGTCTTTCATGCTGTAAATGTTCATCATGTAGCACAAACCAGAGATTTTTTTCACTATCATTTTCTGGCCAATTATGTGTACATTGTTTGGATAAGTCTACTTTCTTGTTGTAGGTTCTGGGTCAACAAAGATAAAGTCATTCAAGTTCATCTTCCCCTGTTATGCTTGAGAATTTCCACTTGCTGTCCCTGTGGTTAAATCTTAATTCACTTTATACTTTCCCTGACTCCCCAAAGGAATGCATGGCTACATCTTTGTAGTATTCAGAGAAAGAAGAATTCCTAACAATTCTAGGCACAGTGTAGTGTGGTATGTTGAGTGCATATAGAGTTTTTAAGGGTGAGCCAGGACTCACAGAGGTAAGATTTGTATTTAAACAGGAATAAATGACTGAGTCATTTGGGATGAAAACCTGTTTGGCAATCCTCAAGAAGGGGCAGATTACTTCTGACAGGTCTCAACAGCCCAGGTAGATAGGATCATTTAACTACATTTAACCAACACTGACAAAAGAATGCTTGATTAATGTCTCCCACCCAAATATCCAGGGACAGGCAGGTCACCTTCTCAAACCAATAGGCAGTTGAGAAATTCTTCATTATGAATGATTACAACATGCTCTGAAGGGTCTGACGAGGACACGCTCCACCAAGATCTCAGTCAGGTTTGCTTTGGCTTTTTTGGAGACGCAGTGTTCACTTCAGCTGTGGCCGATCCATGACTGAGGGTCTGTTTCGTAGAACCATACCTATCTATGTGAAGCCAAAATAAACTAGTGGTTTGAAAACAGAAGCAAATCAACAAAAATCCAAACAACTCCTCTTAAAATTGTTAACTGTTGGAAATTTCGGTGATTTAGTATTTGTTGAAAATAACTGAATTTTAAATTTTTTGTAGGCCTTTGTGCAGTAATGTCGTTATATGTATGCCAAGCTTTTCTATGTGGTTCTATTTACTTTTGCTATCTCTTCAGCTACTGGTGAGTTTCTCACTTTTAAGATTTAAAATGCAATCTGTTTTTGATCCTTCCAACTAAAATTTCAATAGGAAGCTACACCAATCGCAAACCCAGAGGTCATTTGTCTAACATTGGCAGTTCCTAGAGCTGGAGCTGAGACTCTATCTCTTTCTGCTGTTAACATTATTTGAACATGCTGGCAAAGAATGGGAACCAGCTAAGTTGACTGATTCTTCTAGCCAGGTAGACTAAATTATCAGTGTTTGGAATTTTTTCCTGGGATCTCTTTTGAACTGGGTGCCTTCATAATACTTTCTAAGATTATACCAAGTTTCCGTGTCTGAGTTTGCTCTTCAAAAGAAATTATAATCAAATAGTTAATCCTCTCCAATGAATCCTCTCTAATGAAGATGTGTTCTGGTTATTTTCCACCAACAGGAAAATTAATTCTCTCTTTTATTCACTGCTGTATCCTCAAGCCCTTGATTAGAGCCTGGCACATAGTAGGTGCTCGGTTAGTATTTGTTGAAAGAAGGGAAACATGTGGCAGTGACTGTATAATGGAAGGAGATACCAGTGAAAGCTACATGGTTCCATGGAGCTTGCTACTAGTGCGACCTCCTGGACCAGCTGTCTCAGGAAAATATACAGAAGTCATCAAAGAGAAAGCCATGGGTATCAGTGCCCTGTGTGGGTTATGAAAGAAGGAGGGACAGAAATTTGTGGGCAAGGCAGTCCACCTACTTTTAACTTGCTTATTAACTCTCAAATTCCTCAAGGAGGCTTTTTCTGGCCCCCTTCTCCTCCTATCTTACTATGTGAAGGATAGTATGTGTTTTGTATGGCTGCTATAACAAATTAGCACAATCTCAGTGTCATGCAAATAACAGATGGAAATTCATTGTGTTACAATTTTGTAGGTCAGAGGCATGATGCAGGTCTTGCTAGGCTAAAATCAGAATGTCAGCTATCTGCTCTCTTTTCTGGGGGCTCTTTCCTGTAGGGTGTTTTCCTGCCAAGCCACCCTCATTTCTTGGCTTCTGGCTCTCCCCCTTCCCCATTTTCAAATTCAGTGGTGGCAGGTTGAGTTCTTTTCTTGTTCTTTCCCTGAAAACTTCCCTTGTACTGTCCCCTCTGCCTTTTTCTCTCACTTTAGGGAACCTTGTGACTCAGCCTCAGAATAATTCAGGATCGTTTACCCATTTTTGCTCCTTAACTTGATCACAACTGCAAGGTCCCTTTTGCCACGCAAGGTTACATACTAACAGGCTCCAGGTGTTGGGACCTGACACTGTACGGTGGCTGTCTGTTGGCTTCAGTATATCAAAAAGAGACTTGACTATATATTCCTACAACACCCTGCACTTTACAAGCTTTTCTCATAGCATTTGACAAGTGTTAATACTTACCACATTCTGTGACTATGCATTTAACACTTGTCTTCCCCACTAAACCAAAAGGCCTATGAGCACAAGGGCAGTGTCTCTGTTGTTTACTGTGTGACCCTTGGCATAGTATTTGATTTATGCTAAATATTTAATAATTGTTATTTTGTTAAATGAATGAAAATTCTGTCAACTTTATTCCACTGATATCCCAATCCTCCTGTGAAACAGAGGTACCATACCCTTTGTACAGAAGGAGACCCTGAGGTTCACAGAGCAAATGACTTCCTCATTACTTCCGAGTTAGCTCTCTGCGTATTCGGATATGTGGCAGGTGGTATCAGGTGCCACACCCACAGAGCACATCAGAAGGCACAGATAAAACTTCCAAGAAGCCAGCTAAGATATCATCAGGTGCTGATGTCACTGCTGGGGACTGCCTCACTCTTTTGACTGGAAATGACTATTTGTGATTTGATAAGACTGAGTGATCAGCACCCAAACAGGGTTTCTTGGTTCAGCAGGTTGAGTGTCAACTGCTCAGAGTGAAGAGAAAATCAGCTGTCAGTGACCACTATTAACCAGCCTCCATTGCTTTGCTTCTATTAAAAAATACTCAATGATTGTAAAACATGTTTTTCAATCTCGTCAAAACACTAGTCTGTTCAAACTGGTATTACGGTCCTCGTCCTTTGGGCAGCTCTCACTTTAAGGAACCCTGTGACTCAGCCCACCAGGATAATTCAGAATCATTTACCCATTAGGGAAGTCTGTGAAGAATCTTTCAAGTGTTTGGCCCATATTAGGTACTGGGTAAATAGGTGCTGAGTTATTGGAATGTCTACTGATGAGAGCTGAGGCTCTGTGGTAAATATTAGGGAGTTAATATTATGGGAAAATAGTAGAAATATCCATTCATTTATGTTGGTGATCTCTATTTCAGAAAGTAATTGACAGGGATAGGAGTGTGATGGAAAGCTTGTGAAAGCTGAAAACTCAAATAAGCTCTAAACTATTAAAGTAGCTGCTTTTCAGTGATAATATATCACTGGCTTCAAGAGCCACCAACCTTATCAGCTGACCAGTGTTGGAAAGGACACCACACGATGGAGTGAGATCAGACTTTGGAAGAAGGTAGAGCTGAGTTTTGTATTTTTGGAATCACCACTTACTAGCTGTGAGAATTTAGATGAGTTAATTTATCTCATTTGTGAAATAAGTATGCACTTTGAGGTTTAAAAGAAATATGTGGAAAGTACCTAACAAAATGACTGGCTTAAATTATTTGTCTTTTTCCTCCATGATTCGAAGGGCTTAAAAGGGTTAACTTTGTTGCTTTGCAAACATTTCTTCAAAGAGCATCCATTATCCTCTATTGCTCCAGCCTCAATAGAATAAAGAGAAAGAGGCACTTGATAATGATAACCCACTGTTACACTAAGTTACTGAGCACGTGGACAATGAACTAACCAGAAATGTCTAATACTCCTGGAGTAACGCACTTCACAAAGTAAGCGAATGTGGTCAGTGTGGCTGTGGACTTGGTCACCAGCACAGAACTGTGAGAATTCCAAAGTGGTCATACAATGAGAGCTTTCTGAATCAGACCATCTGGAAAGACACAGTGACTTTTATTTGGGACTGTCACCAGCCCAGTAGGATTGTGATGTGGTTACCTGTATAAATCAGTACCAGACAAGGTTGTAGGGCCTGCAAATGAGCTCTTTGCCGACATTTCTGAGTAGGTGAACACATGCTTATGTCACGAATGAGTTCCTGAGGAAGTAACTACTCGGATGTGGAGGTGCTTGACAATGAGGATGGCAGAATACACTCCAGACTTGTGTGGATGAAAAACACACACACGCGTGCACACACACACACACACACACACACACACACACACACCCTCTCTCAGGCAAATTCAATGACCATAGAAAGATGTCCTTGAAAATTTGGAAAGAAAAGCAACAGATAAGAGCAAATTTTGACCTCAAGAGGTTGAATGGACTGGAGATGGGGCTTGCACAACTTGACTGCATTCTTGTTAATCAAATTAGGTTTCCAAAGAAAGAATGTATCCTTGAAAATAAGAAGGCAATATGGGAAAAGGAGGACTTCAGGGGCAAACCCATGCTCTCAGCAGGAGCCTGTGGACACTGGCATTTCGCCTGTGCTGCCCTGGAGACTTCAGCATCATGGTTACCTTACTCTCTGGGCAGCTACTCCTGTACAGTTCATTTCAACTCCTCTCTCTGATTAGGTACTCAGTGAGCAACTTTCTGATCACTAGTTTGATCCAAGATAGAGTGGACATGGGATAGCCAAGTGGTCACAATGACATAAAATATATGCTTATTTCATGCACAACAATTTCATGATATTTGGTTAATTTACCTCTTGCCATGGCTGATTCACTTAAAGAAAATGTATTGTTTCTATTTTTTAAGGCAAACTACCTACTAGCTGCCATCCTGAGCCTTCTTATGAGGCTACCAGCCTTTTTCCCATGTAAGAAAGTGCCCCTTGCATATTTTTCTTTGTGTTTCTATCGATGGCTCTCCAGATCAGTTGTTTTGGTAAATGTCCAGTAGGTAAGCACTGCAGACTTTGTGGGCCATCGGTCTCTGGCTTAACTGCACATCTCTGCTACTGTATGGGGAAGCAGCCATAGATGATGCTGCTTAAACGAAGGGTGCAGCTGTGTGCCAGCAAAACTTCATGCATCTAAGTATGAACCAAATAAGAATGAAGTTAGTGAGCTAGTAATCCCCACAAATTCTTTGTGAAAGGATATGTGATTGCAGAAAGCAGTAAAGTGACCACCATGAAGACACAATCAGAAGTGAGATTTCTTTCAAGAAAAAAAGTGCTATTTTATTTTGAATTATATATGGTAGTGATAAAGGGAGGTGAGCACCACGATCAATCTCTTCAGGAATTCAGGCCTCCAAAGATGTGGACCTGGCCCTTGCTTGCTCACGCCCTTCTGTTTGCAGGCAGCATTGCGTCTTAGGGCCCCAGATCACTTTATTATCACTATAACATAGGCACAGAGAGACTGCCTCTCTCCTGCCCTAGTGAAAACTCCTAGCTTCTGTCTCATAGTGCAGTTATTTTTAAATTTGTCTTACTTAAGGAATCCATTCTAGGAACACCACATTTCTCATTTCTCATATTCAGCTTTCTCCTATATAAAGTGGAACCAGAATGCATACTGGAAGAGGGCTCATTTATCCTCCAGCATCACTGCCCATGATGCCAAGAATAGCATCTCATAGGGCTTTGTCACTTCTTTGGTGCTTGGCAAAAACATCTGACATCCACAGTTTAAGGTGGGAGATGTTTATTTTGGCTTATCTTTCAGTCCCTAGTCAGCTGGTTCCAAGACAATGGCATGGCAGACAGGAAGCTGAGAGCTAAGGGAGGAACATAAACCCTTCCAGGTCACATCCACTGTGACCCTCCTCTTCCAACCAGACCCTACCTCTTTTTAGCAAGCCAACTGTGTCATGCCATAATCCAATTGCCTTTCCAAAATGCCCCAGTGAGGGCAGGAGGCTTTGGGAGGACACCTTGATATAAACTATAACTTGTAGTAACTTCTTAATAAATTTTTCAATGAATGACTGCCTTAATTTGGAGTATCTGGCTGAGGATTTAGCTCAGTGGTTCAAGCGCTTACCTGGTAAGTGTGAGGTCATGTGTTTGGTCTCTAGCACAAAAGAAAAAAGAGAGTATCTGGTCTCTTTAATTTTGAACTTTGGTGTCCCCCCTTTTTTCAAATGAGTAGCCATCTGTGTCTTTTCTTTTTTTCTGGCATCAGGATGTGGAATAAAGGTCTCACCATGTAGTTTAGGCTGAACTTGAACTTATTTTGTAGCCCAACTGGCCTCAAAATCACAGTGAGCACAGGCAGCTGACCTTGTGCCTCGGCTTCCCAAGATTGCATGTGAACCACAGGCATCAGTGTCTTTTCTTTTGATCCTAGAGTTTTCAGTTATGAACTAGGGTTTCTCTGTTGCAGATTTTGCTAGGTTCCTTCCCATCCCTGAAATGTGAGGCGAGCTCAGGAATTCCACCAAAGCCCTGGAGTTATTTAAGTATATGGTATGCAAACAGCCTGCCTGGGATTCCCCTATCTTGTGGTTTTGTTTTGAGTAGAATACGTGAGGAAGATAATTTACTGAAAATGTATGTAAAGGGGAAGGTATGAGGGGTGTTACTTACAGAAGAAGAATAATACATCTGTTGGAAAAATGTGTAACTTAAATTGTTTTAACTCCATGAGAGGGTTTGAGGATTATAGTGACTAACAAGATAAGTCTCTGTTTATAAACCACACACATGAATACAAATAAAATGGACTTTGTTATCAATGGAGGTTACACATGTGGACACATAGTTTTCGTTTTTCTAAATAATCACTCAAGTGTCCACTTGCCCAGATGTTTGTGTGTGAATAGTGTGTGTGATAGTAATGAAGTGTGTATATACCCATATGTGTGTGTGTATATATATGTATGCTCTAATATATATAAGTATATGTATATATATATATATATATAGAGAGAGAGAGAGAGAGAGAGACAGAGACAGAGACAGAGACAGAGACAGAGACAGAAATCACGATCAGATTTAAAGGAATTTTCCTACATGGTAGCAGGGGCTGGCAAGTCAGAAATTCGTGAGAACAAGCTGGTATGCTGGAAACTTGAGCAAGATTTCCATGTTTTAGAGGTTTCAGGTAAAATTCTTATTCAGGAAACTTTAGTGTTTTGTTTTGTTTCTTTCATTATTAGGGATTTAACCCAGGGATATTACAATGAAATATATTTGCAACGCTTTTTAATTTTTATTTTGAAACAGAATCTCACTAAGTTTCCTACGTAGTATTGAAGCTTGACAATTCTCCTGTGTCAGCCACCCAAAGTAGTGAGATTACAGGCAGAAACCTCAGTTTTTGCTCTTACAACCTCTAACTAATTGGGTAAGGCGCACACATACCATATTACTGAGGTCAATCTTCTTGTCAGTTGTTCGTAGTTATCACTCATATCTACACCACATTTCCGAACAACAGCTACATTGCTGTCTGATGTCCAACAACTGGTCATCGTAGTCTAGCTAAGTAGATACATAAAACTAATTATCATATTGGATTAGGAAGAAATCCAGCAATAACTAATTCAGATCAATTGCACTTCCAAATTATAGTTTCTTGGGATTTATACTATTGAAAGAGTTGCAGTCTGTACGTGGAGAACGTGAAAAGGACTGTTGAGCCTCTTCCTTTAAGCAGCTCTTCCTTCCGCTGCAGCAGCCTTGTGGTCAGCTAGAAATCCTTTTGCTGACTTGTTCCCTACCTCACTTGAAGAAGTGAGTGGCTGCACAAGGGTGCATGAGTGCCAATGTATTAGGGTTCGTACCTCATATTTGGGACCATTGTCCCAAAGCATTGCTTTGATGCTGAAGGAATTTGCATGAAACTCCATGAGATAGCTAATCCCAGGCATTATGTTAGCCCTCAGTCCAGCATCTAATTTCCACTGCTTTTCCTTTTGTAGATCTGAGTTGTTACTCAGCTAATCATTTGTAGTGGATCTTGGATTGTCTGGTTTTTGAGGGCGTTCTTGATTGTTTTGAGACTGGATGCTTCCAGCAAGCTTTCCACCTTTATGCTTGTGAGCCAAATGCCTTCCTAGTTCTGAGTTTAGTGTTCACAGCTTAGCAGGGAAACAGCTATAAAAGGATCTGCAATGTTGGTGTAAGCAGTGACTCCTAAATTTATGCTCGAATAACAGAAGTCATTTTTTAAGGGAAGAATTAAGGATCTGCTGCCAGCTAGTTGCTGAGTACGATGCTTGACTGGCAGCTTCTCCTGTAAAGGTGTCAGTTTTATCTCAGCTATCATCAGGCAGGTGTGTGTGTGCATGTGCGTGCGTGCATGCCTGTGTGTGTGTCTGCTTGCCCTTGTGAGTCTGTCTCTCCGTCTGTGTGTGTGCACGCATGCGCGCATCTAACAGAAATTGCAATGCTATTTTGTATTTTGTACCCTCCAATAATATAGATTCTGTTCGATAGTCTCAGAACAGTAAGCCGCCTAGGAGGTGTTCATATTTTCATGTCATCTTACTATGAGATATTTTACTGCTCCAAGTTTCAATGTAGAACTATGTATATAAATAATAATAATGTAAAGAGATTTCATGCTTCTAAATGGCCACATCGAAATCTATAAATTCAACTCACCTCTGTTAATGGAGTCTCTTTGCTAGCCAGATTGTTCTTTACATGACATTATTTTGAAGATTGTTGAAATCCTTGCATCTCATGAAAAAAAAAAAAACTATGACATTTGTAGCTTAGGTGGTTTGTCCTATTGTCCTTGGCTAAATTTTCTTTGTAGCCTAGATAAAACTTGGACACCTGGGAGCTTAAATTATCCCTGTAGGATATTAGTATATTAGCTACCTATAAAAATGAAATTTATATGAGGCATCTGTTTACATTGAGCATCCCATAAAACTGTAGCAGAGAATTCAAAGGAAAAGGCTTTCAAATGAAGGTTTCATAGCCAAGAGCAAAAGGCTCTTGAGAATGGCATCTAGATAACTAATTTCCATTTCAGATATTAAAAAGAATTTTTAATAGACAAAGGATCTAATTTTTCCCCCAAATGGCAGTCTAGAATGTACAAAAGCTTTCAAGGATCTTTCAATATTCACATTAGGTGTTTCAATGTTATTTATTTTATCATTAGTATTGCATCTGAGAGAAAATAAAGGAACAGAGTTTTTAGCATGAATCTGTTGACACTTAATTGAGGACTCAGTGAGCAAGAAAAACAACATTTCTAATTGTTGGCTAATAGTGAAAGATTTTTATCAAGTCCGTGTGTGAAAATCATAAAAGCCCCTAAAGCTGGAACCAGGGCGTATCTCTGTCTGGTACAAGGTGTGATAAGAGAAGTCATGTTCAATGCATACAGTAACAATCAGATTTGTCCACTCTACTTCTAGTACTCTTTTTTTTTTTTTTTATTAAAAATACATGGCAAATAGATGGACCCAGCTTAATCCAAAAGGAAAAAAAAAAAGGAGAGGGGAATTGACTTTTCAGATGTAATAACTCACAGGTATAAAGGAAAAGGTGAAGAATTGAACCTTGGGGTGCACAGAGATAAGAACACCCAGAGGTTATAATTAACATTGTGGACAAGGGCTGTGGTCACTGGTTGTCAGGGTTTATGGTTATAGGGAGTCTGCAGTGCTCTTCCCGCTAAGACTCCTGTATTCAGCGCTGGGGCTTCTGGAAAGTGACTGGATCTTGCAGCCACTATATTCATCTGCGATGACTCCGTGAAGAATTTAATAGCTGGTGGTGCCGTTAGGAGGAGGGTCCTGGTTGGAAGTGGGTGACTGGAGGGCACGACATAGGAGGATATGCTCATGTCCTCGGCTCCTCTCTTTTCTCTCTCTGTTTCTTGGTGCCACAAGGAGTGTAACTTTCTTTTGGCATGCCCTTCTGCCAAGATGTTTCTGTCTTGGTACAAGATTATCATGGACTGTGTACCCTGAACCATGAACTAAATTCAACATGTCCTTCTTTAAATTGTAGGTGGCAGGTATTTTGTCCCGGAGACCGAAAAGCTGACTAACACCAGTACAATACAGATATTGACCAAATAGGACAGATTTCTACGAAACAGCTGGCACAAGGACAATGAACCTTCCCGATTGAGGACGATCCTTGCATCTGCGAAAAGGGGCCCAATAGGCTTTCTCTTGAGGAAATCTCCCTGGTAAAGGAAACAAAGGAGTCTCTCTGCCTTCTTGGTGCCACTTCCTTCCGGAGGAAGAGCTGGTCAGTTCAGATGGAGGCTTTTGACTCCAAGAAGATGATCCACATTTCATCAAGCATGGGGGCTAGTGCAGTGATAGTTTCCAAGGGAAAACGAAGGAGCTACTATCAGAAAATGGAGACTGGATACTTGGCAGACAAGACTAATCACCCATATTCACAGGGATGTATAAATATATAAATATTTTTTGACAGTCGAGATTACCAAGTGTAAGAATGGGTTCAGAGTAATGAATTTGATACTCATAATATTGACAATGAGTCATATTATTTTTTTCACATCAGAATTTTGACTCTGCTTTCAGTAGCAGTTACCGTTCAGTTTTGTTTCTACTCTTTTCAGTAGAACTTTGTGGGGGAAAATCTGTTCTCATTTTCTCAGAATTTTCTCCTATCGTTTCTTATAGTACAAATTTTCTTCCTTTACCACCATCACCGCTCCATCAACAGCTCTCTGTCCAGTTAGCAATGGACTTTATATGACCCACTCAACTGTCAGTCTCATCTTACACGACCTCTTAGTAGTTTATGTAGTGATCATTGGCTTCTGTGAGAGACACATTCTTGACATGGCTTTCAAGTATGTCTCCTTAGATTTTTTCTTAATTCATTGATCACTGGCCTGTTCGCAGGGTCTTTAGTTTCCTGTCGTTTCCATCCAGTCTCACAGCTTAGATATTTCTAAATGCTGATGACTCCCAAGTTGAAATACCCAATTCAGATGTTTCTTTTCAGCTTTAAATTCATACGTGCTGCTGCTCACTGGATATCTGTAATATTGCTACTTGAATGTTTAATGGAAATTTGCACCGAATTCCTGGTCGGTTTGTCCTGTGACTTGATCAAACTACAGCCCTCCTTGTCTATGTGGAGGTGGTTCCAAATCCAAGGGTTTGCATTGATTCCTTTCCACTTCTCACACATAACCTTCAGTTCATTAGGAAATTTTGTGGTTATTATTTCCAGCTTTGCTCCATTCCAGAATTATTGTTAGCTTTTTTCTCCTTCCCACAATCTGCCTCCTAACTGGTTGGCTTTCTATATTCGTATGTCCTCCCAGTTGGAAAGTCTCAACACAGTAACCAAGTAATTCCTTCAGCAGCATTAATCCAATCATCTCACTGCCTCTTTAAAACTTTACACATCCTTTAGTGTAACAACGTCCTGTGTTACCCTCTTCCCTTTCTCTCACGTGTCTAACTGGTTTCTCCGTGGCTTTCTTCTTCCCAGCCACACTGGCTTCCATGCTGTTGAGCCTGTTTAGGGTGATCCCTGTTCCCTGCAGTGCTCTCCCTGTCCTCTCCTACTTGACCGACTTACTGACTCTGTTTAAGCTTCTGCTCAAATCACACTTTCTCAAAGGACCCTACCCTGATCATCACATTAAACACTGTATTGTATTATCCCTTCCCTCAAGCCACAGCATTTCCTGACAAACTCCGTTATTGCCTACCTCTTTGTCTTTTCTCCTGTAGCATTCATAATCTTTTGGCAGTTTATATACATTATTATTTTTATAGTTGTTATTTAATGTCTGTCTTTTCTTACCACATCTAAAACCTCCATGGCACAAAGATTTCTGTTTGTTTTGTTGACTGTTAATTGTCCCACCTGTCTGCGATGATAGATTCTAAAAATATTTTATTACACAAGGGAAGTAAGAGATTGAATAAATGATCTCACCTAAAATGCAAAGAAATTCCAGTTTGTATAAACTGCTTTCCCTTTTTTTCAGATGAGACAGAGGCTTATGTTAAGAATCGAGAAAGTTCACGGAGCATACAGTAAGTATGCAGCTGGGATTCTAAACAAGCTTATTTATCTTTAAAGTCCTTAATTGTATTCAAACTCATTGAGAATGTTTGTGACTTCTAACTTTGGGTGCTTCGTTGTTTTTTTTTGTACAGCTCAGGCTTTGTCTTTTAGATGCCTTCCTTATGGATAGGTTAAGGGGTACTAGGAAGGGATAAAGAGAACCAACATTTAGTCTAGTATTTTTTGTTGTTATTGTTGAAATCTGCTTGTAATAGCTTAGGTAATCCCAAAATGATTCTACAGATTTGGGGCTTATAGCTTTAGCAGATACAGACTATATAGTTCAAAGAAACTTTAAAAAATTAAGTGAATTGAATACCGCCATTCTAGTACTGTTACAGTGTCTTAATTGCCAGAGTTTGATTTCTGCACTCTGTACTGGATCACTTCCGCCATTCAAGCCTCTAAAATCTGAGCGTTGGGGAGAATATGTGAACTGTGAGCACTGAAAACTCTGAAACCTTCCTCATAAACTTTTTCCGTTGCTCCAGAGGGAAAATATGGGTACAGAGCAGATATGTGTTTTATAAAAGTAAAAGCAAAAGTTATATTTGAATGTGTTCAGGATCACAATTCCTCATTGGAAGCAGGTCTGTCCATAGTCATTAGTTTTTGCTAATGCTGGGTTACAGCAAAGTTTTCTGCAAGGAGAAAGAACCGTGACGTTTGGAGCTCTTAGCTCTTTCAACTATTTCTAATAAAGACTTTAAGCAGGAGGAGAGACAAGAATGCAGCAGCTCATTTAGACCTCAAGCAATGAAGTGGTGACCATGAATTTGCTTCACACGGGCGCCCCTTCTCCCCCTGGGCTGTAGGTGACAGGCTGGTAGCCACAGGGCTAATTATTACCTGCTCTGCCATCTCTGAATTCACACTGCAGTTTTTGGTAGCAGCCAGTGATCTCTCTTTCTCTTTCTTGCCTTTGCAGCTCTTTTCTCACTCACTTCCTGACAAATAAAACTAATTTTCATTCTGAAACTGTATCTAACCCTGTTCACTATTGCCAGTAATTCAAAACCAGTAATTCCCCAGACTACTTAAATTCAAGGAACTTTATTAAAATTTCAGGTTGCTATAATGATTTTAAGAAATCAAAAGAAACCTTTTCACTGTGTTTTTGCAAGTGGAACTGGTACTTTATGACAACTTCCATCCTATTTGCAAACTTCTAATCTCTCCATAGATGTCACCTCCCAGTTTGTCTCCTCTCAGTGAACTCAATAACCCCCAAATTTCCTCCATCTTAGAGGCTTAGGGAAACTTAAAAAAATGTTCACTTTACTGAGTGAAAACAACTAAATGTTGGCAAAATTGAGTTAAAAGTTACATTTGAAAGTTGTTCTATCTTTAAGTGTTTCCATCACAGTTTTAGTACTTTCAAGTGACATTTTATTTATAAGAGAACATTTCCATACTGAATATTTGAACAAACAATCAGTCATGGATATTTAAGTATAATGAATAAACATAGCTGTCAGTGTGCTACCTGCATAAGTTAACTGCTTTAATGTTAATAGTGGCTCTATATTAGTGAGACATAATTTGAGCAATCTTTTTCATAATAGCCCAAAAAATAGAGAAGGAAAGAAAAACCTAGAAAAGATCTCCCATGTTCGTAGGTTAGAAGAATTAATATTGCTGAAATCTCCATGCTACCCAAAGTGATTTACAAACTCTGTGCAATACCAATCAAAATATTAAAGACATTTGACACAGAAAGAGAAAAAAACAACTCTAAAATTCATATGGAAGCACAAAAGAACTTAAATAGACAAAGGACTGAAAAAAAGAACAAAACTGAAATAAGCATAATATCTGATTTAAAACATACTGCAAAGCCATAGAATATAAAATAGCATGATATTGGTATAAGAACACACACACACACAGACCAATGGAACAGAAGTCCCAGAAATAAACCTGCGTATTTATACTCAACTGAGTCTTAACAAAGACTTCAAAAACACAGATTGAAGGAAGAGTTGGCTATCCCAGTAAATAGTGCTGTGAAAGCTGGATATGCACATGCAGATTGAAAGGACTCCTATTCTTAATCTGTTGAAGATATGATTCACTGCAGTTAGAATGACTGTTAACAACACACCAAAAGAAAATGTTGGTGAGGATGTGGAGAAAAAAACCCTTTCCATACCCTGTTGGTGGGAATGTAAATTGGTATGGTCATTATGGAAGTTCCTCAAAACACTAAAAACAGATTTGTCATATGACCTAGCTATGCCAATCCTGGATATAGACCCAAAGGAAGAAATCCAGCATACCAAAAGATACCTACTACCCATGTTTATTGTGAAATTTTTCCCTGTAGCCAACTAATGGGTCAACCTGGTTGGCCATCAGTGGGTGAATGAATAGAGGAAACATAGTACAGAGACACAATGTAATGTGATCCAACATTAAAGAAGAACGAAATTCCGTCTTTTGCAGCAAAATGGATGGAATTGGAGGACACTGAATTAAGTGAGATAAGCCACAGACAGGAAGATAAGTACTATATGTTCCCTTTCTTATATTTAAGCTTACAAATATCAATGTGAATACAGAACTAAATATTACTAAAGGTTAGGACAGTAAAAGAGAATAAAAGGAGGTTGGATTTGGGAAAATGGATACTATGTATATGCGCTGAAATATCACACCAAATTCCATTAATAGGTACAATGAATACAGATTAATAAGAGTAAAATAAAATATTTTAAAAGAACCATTATTTATCTATGCAGAACTAGACAAACTAAAAATTTGGAAGTCCACAAAAATTATACTAATTGTGAGCCCAACCTTGAAATATATATATAAAATTCTAATGCTTTGTGGAGCACAACATTACTTGGAACTAATGAGTAGGGGAATAACACTTAGGTTAAGTATTAGCTGCACCACTGTCTGCAATTTTAAATAGCTTTGCCAAATCATATCACTTGAGTTTTATAATACCCTTGGAAAGCAACTTTGATTGTTTTAGCAGTTTTCTCATATTATCAGTGAAGCAATTAAAACTGAATGAGGTAAATGACAATCTTAAGGCAACACAGTAATAAATAACAGAGATGAATACATAGATGTTCTTAACTCATAGTGCAGTGCTGTTGCTACAACCTGTGAATCAAAATGAATCTTGAATTTAAATACATAATGGTGATAATAAGTTGGAATAAATATTAATAATAATCATATTAAACATTATTTCAGAGCCAGAAAATCAAACTATAAATATTAGTCTTTTGATTTATTGAAAAGATTGACTCCAAAATGGACTTGGGTAATTTTCTTCATGTGAATTAAGCGTTAAAGTATACAAAGCAGTCTTTTTTTGTAGGGTGGAGAAAAGAAGCAATCGTGTTCCTTTGGCCTTTGGAGAGTAGAGGGAAAGAAACTGCGTTTTTTTCCAGGGTAGCAAAACTGCTGAAAATGGATGAGTCGCCAATTTTGATAAGATCCATGACTGGTATCATAATTTGCTGTGATTCATCTGTGAGTTTTTTTCCTTTTCCAAAATAAGGTCTGAAACAAAACTAAAGCCTTAGGAAAAAAGATAACAACTGGCATTTTTATCTCTTTTGTGTGTTCCATGGTGTGTGAAATGGAACTTATGAGAGACTTAGAATACATTTGATTCCAGCGCAGTAAGCAATCTGAAAGATCATCTGGTCCACCCCTTCACTGTCCTTCCCCCAAAGCCTATGGTAGAAGAAAGTAAGACTTTCATTATTTGTGGGATACAATATTCTTGTTTTATGCTTTGTTTTTAAAGACACAGAAAAATAAGAGTCTTTCACTCAGCTTCCTATTGTGGGATGGGTTTTCCTGTTGTTTACTAAACAAAAGAATCATCCTCTTTCCCCCTAACTGGAAAGCAGTGTGACATTAGAGATACCTTCCTCGTTCCAAAAACTAAATTGTGCTATATCAGATGCTTTGTTTTTTCTTTTACTTGTTCCCACAATTCTTAATTAAAAAAAAAATTATGTCCTCCTGTGAACCTACAATCCCAAGGCAATGAACTCTGTAGCATGTAAGTCTGCCAGAAGGTTTCCTTTTTTTTGTTTGTTATTAAATGTGTAGTTAGAAATAAATCCTGAATCCTCGGACAGAAGGAAAAAATCCAACAGATTATGGTTTTGTCTTACTATGTTTTAGACAACATTTAGTCAAATATCTAGAGGAATTCTTTTGACCTACAGTAGTAATTGCTATAGCAAAATTTCTCACAGAGACGTTTGTCTGTGGGATTTTAAAAGCTATCCAGTTTAAATGCATTTCTAAGCAGATTATTTGTTTTCATTATAGCTGTGTATATTGTTTTGGTGGGGGAGGAATTTCAACAGATGCTGGAGAACGATAGATACCTGTGCGTACATGCCAGTGACTTGCTCTCTGCCTACGACTTTCATAATAAGAAAGAATAAAGAGAAATGAGAAATGGCTTATTTGATTTATGACTTTTTAAAATAAAAGTTCCATGTAATTAAACATCAAGTCTTTCTAGATATTTCACTCTTCACTAAGAAACCTTTGAATTCTTGGCAATAATGTAATCACATATAATTCTTGGCAATAATACTAATAAATACTTCTATGTAACTTTTCAACAAAGCAAATTTCCAGCTCCAAATTTCTATCAGTTAGAGTTTTGAACCCATGTTTGAAACTATTAATATTTATCTTGATTGGCTTACTCAAGTTTTCAAAATCTTTTTTCTTCTGGCCCATGTGAAAAGGATTAGGGAAATTTTATCAATGCTTATTCATAACTGCCATATGTGGTGCTAAATTATTATAAGAAATTGAACTGATTATGGGCAGTGAATATTAATTCGCTGCTGAAAATCTCCTCATTTTTGGATCTCAGTATTACCTTGAAAAGCATGTTATCTCTTGTGGTGAGGGGCTGACAAGTTGGTGAGCATAAAGGCAGAGAAAAATGGGGATTAGGAAGTGTGGTAATGCTTTGCCAAACAAAAGGGAAATTTGTAAGAATAAAATACAGGCTCATAATGGAAAGTCAGGGGGTTATGCTGACCTATTCACAGTCATAATCTTATATGTACATGCAATGTATATATTTCTGGGTCGAAGGCTGGGACATTAGAGAAGACATCTGTTTTTCTCTGAAGAACAGAACTAGAGATATTTCAGTCAAGGTCTGGCATGAAAGAAATAGCACAGTCACGCTGGTTGTGATGGCACATGCCTATTATCCCAGCTTTGATGAGGCTGAGGCAGGAGGATCACCTTGAGTTAGAGGCCAGCCTGGGCTACATAGTGAGATCAAGGCCAACGTGAACTGCATAGTAAGACTGTCTCAAAACAAACGAACAAACAAATAAACAAACAAAGCACAGTCAAGCAGGGAAATTGAGAAGTGGTTTTTAATAGAAATTCTTTAGGGCGGGGTTAAATGAAACCAAAAAAGGTAGAGAACTCAAGAGCCAGCAATAACAGGGAGATACCGCCATTGCTTGGATCGTCAAGAAAGACCAGAGGACACAGCGAAGCCCAGAGAACATCTGAGGCCCACATGAGAGGAATCACAGCTTTACAAATAGGAAAATAGAAATGTGGAAGTCAAGGAATCTGATTTCCTGTTCTACCCTCTACTCTGTGGGTGGAGCCCACTTACTGGTCAAACTGAACTGGAAACCAGAGGGCAAGGGTAAGAGTTGACAAAGTCTCTGTCAAATGGCTCTTGGGGCACAGAGGTGGGGGAGGGCGCTGGAGAGTAGATCTGAGTGGCCAAGAGAGGAGTCCAAAGCAGCTCATAACTGCTTGAAGGAGTTGCTAAGTTCTACTGCAAGCACTCAGACAGTTTAGAGCTGAGCCATGGCAAAGCCACAGGCCTCCCTCTTCTGTAGTGTAATCTAAATAACTGGATTCATTCATCTCTATGCTGACTTTTTTCAGGCTGCCCAGGTTAAGATAGTACTGCATAGGCAAGTACGCTGTACAGGAGAGAGGTCCCCAAATTTTAGGATTGTGTGTTGCATTTATGTTTCTTCCCACAAATTCTGGATCTTGTGATAACAGAGACTCCTCAAAAGACCATTTATACCCATAGCATTTCTATATTCATCCATATTCTGTTTTATATCAATCATTTTTGATAAATTTTAAGTTTAAAATTATATTGTATGATTGAAAGTCAATTTTATTAATATGCCTTAAAAACATAGAACTAAATAAATTGATAGTTAAAATTGTTTCAAGGATGTTCAGTGGATTTAACATTACAATCACAGATTATAGACTAAAGGTGTGTCAGAGATTGTGAATTTTTATTGTTAGATTAAAAATCAAACAAACAAATTATAATTGTATGCAATTATAATTGTGTAATTGGATTTAAGATGGGACATGACGTGGTGGTATAAAACTTTCAGAATCAAATTTATCAGTATTATTTTAATAAATCACATCAAATAATTTCCAGTTATTTAAAATACTCTGATTTTTCACCATTTATACTTAGAATTTCTTTTTCCTTATAACAATTAAATAGAATTTAAATGATTAGGTTTCTTGAGTATCACTGATACTGGGTGAATTTGCTGCTGAATGGAGCTTGGAAGTCACTATCCATAAGGATGTGCAATTTGCATCGGTTTTATCAACTACAGCACATACCTGAGGATCTAGTTCAGGGCAGTCACTAGCACAGGGATGACTAGAACAATGCTGTGGTGATCTTAGATATAGTGAGTGCTAGAATGTTTATACCTCATCTTTTTTTATGCTTCTTATATTTTTATTAATGAAGTTGCAGAGAAGTCATTTTAAGATGTGAGATACTAAAGTTTGTCATGTGCAAAGACTATATGCTGCTTCTATCTTTAGTTTTAAAGATAGCCTCCACTATTTAAGTGGGAAACCAGGGTAGGCAGGCATCTGGGCACTGCAGTGAGTGTTTACTTTACGTAGAGCTATCTCACAAGTGAGCTGGCCAAAGATTGCCTGGGAATTAGTGATTGAGCTTGTACTGGTAGAAGATAGAATGTCAGTGAAGTTTTCAGAGAAGCATAAACTCAAGGGACTGTCCCACCAAGCAGAGGAAAAGGCAAATCAAAATAGTTATGAGGTGAGAAGAAATGGGACATTGGAAAAGGCACTACATGTCCATGTTTGTTTTCTGTTGGTCTGCTAAAAGTGACAAATGACCAGTTCCTCACCAAAGACTAATTCTTCATTATAGTTTACTGTCACAAAGCTGAAGGAGATGCTGGGGATTTAGCTCAGTAGTATAAGCGCCTGGTTGTGAGTTTGATCCCCAGTACAAAAAACAAAACAAAAAATGAAAACAAATCACCTTCAGTCCAAGATAAGATCTAATAAATGAGCACAAATCATTTTCAATCCAAGACAAGATCTAATAAACGAGCCTAATTGCAACAGTGGTATACCCACCTCCGTTATGCCATACACCTCACCATTATGGACTGATTTTTAAAAAATATTTTTCTTATTTATTTTCTGCCTTCCTAATTAAGAAGTAAGTTCCCTGAGGATGATGACTTTCGTCTACTTAGCACACACCTGTATTCTCATGGCAGGTAGGTAGTCAATCTATATTTGTTGAATAACCAAATGTTTATTCTTGGATGCTAAGTATTATATACATCAAAATGACTGTAACTATACATATAGGAAATCCACAAGGCTTATTATTATAACAACACTGGACCATCCTTATAACCATCCGTATACTTGTCAGGCCCTGGAATCCTAGATTCTCATCGGAGGTGATAGTCATTTCAGAAATTGAAAATCTTTGAAATATGGCTATAGGAACTAGATAAGTTGGCAAAGAAACATTTTCCCTGTTATGTTAAATAGAGAAGATTTCAAAAGACTCTGTAAACTTACCTGGATTTCAGTGCTTTTGAAGACATCAGGAATAAGAAAGTACCAACAAACAAATACAATATAATGCATTCAGATACTCTTTCTCAGTATGGATTTTGCTTATTTTTATGGAATTTGTTGGTGTTTACTAGCAACAACAAAAAACTGGATTGCCTCCTTTAATTTGACAGTTTTCTCTATGTCTTCTAAAACTACCTGTATGTTTTGATCCATGAATTCTTTCCAGCAACTTGTTCAGTGCCTTATGATAAAAAGGGTGCAATCAGGACAGAGAAATCCACAAGTTAGCATTATTTGGCGTTTGTCACTGTTCTATCATGGTATGACCTCTGATGTCAGAAGCCTGCTGGGGTACCCTTCTTTTTGTATAAAACCGCGGGCAGTGAGAGATAAGCATCCTATTTGCACACTGCCACATGGATTAAAATTTCCCCAGCTTGTCACCGTTTCTATCTGATCTTTGCTGTCCTCCCATTTTTCTTTACTATTTGGGATCCCAGGACAATGGCACACATGAGTGGAAGGGAAGCCCACACAACAGCCTTTTTTAAATTTTAAGGAGATTATCTGCAATGGCCCATCATTAAGCAAGATGGATACTGTATTTGTGCATATCCTTATCTAGTTGAGAAAAAAGGCCATTTCTAGTAAGAGTTTACTTAAAATGTGATTTCTAAATGGAATTAATTTTAATGTATTCCTGGATTTGGTATGCTCGTATTTTAAATAGAGCTTTTTCATTTACATTGTGAATGAGTTTGGAATGCAATTTTTTTCTTGATTTGTGTTTGTCAAGTTTGGATATCAAGGTCATTTTATCCTCAGAAAATAAATTGAAGAGTGTATTTTAATTTTTTGCCTCTAGAACATTTTGTATATCACTGAAATTATGTATTCCTGTACTATTTAGTAGAATTTACCATCAAAAGTATATGAGCGTGACCGGTACATACCCATTAGAACAGGTATTTTTTTCTACGACATATCAAATACTGGTGAAGATGTGTACTAATGCAAAGGGTTACTGGAAACACAAATTAATACAACTACTTTGAGTATCACTTTGACAATTTCCTACAAAGTTAAGCATAGGATTCCCATATAACCCAGCAATCTCACTCTTAAGTATTTACCCAAGAGAACTGGAAACAGATGTCTACACAAAGATCTATCTGAGAATGTTTATTGACGGTTTATTCATAATTGCTAAAGAACTGGAAATAATCCAATTGTTCATCTACTAGTGCGTGAATACATGAATTGTGCAGCCACACAGTGGCATCCTTAGCATAAAAAAGAAATGGATAACTACAATATGGAAGAATCTCTAAACTTTCACGCTGAATGGCTAAAAGTCAGACAAACAGTATACAGATTATATTAACTTCTGAAAAAAAAAAAAAACCAACCTAAGTTATAAGTTCATAAATCAAGTCTGTAGTAGCCAGGAACCGGAGTAGGGTGAAAAGAGTGGACTGTAGTAGAAAGGGAATTTGGGAAATTATGGAATTGATCTATGTGGATCATTGTGGCAAGGACCTCATGGTTGTATGTTCTTGTCAAAGCTCACTGAACTGCACACATGAAATGTTTCAGTTTTACATTTCCCAAACTATGAATCAATAAAAACAACCCTGGCACTGAATTCACTTTAGATTTTAAATTATCAATTCAGTTCCTTTAAGTGTGAAGCTATTTAGATCATCTAATTCCCCCAATTTTTTTCCTAGGAGTTTAACCTCTGCCTTAAACTATTTCTTAGATTGTCTCTTTAATATTGCAACATGTGTAGTTACAATTTTCTCATTTCATTTATTTGCAACATTTTTATTAATAAATCTGAAGAAAGATTTGTACATTTTTAAATCTTTACAATAATGACTTTGATTTCTTTAAGTTATGCAATAATAAAATTATTTTCTGTTTTATTATCCTTTACTCTTTTCATTTTTCCTTTAATTTTGTGGTATTTGTCAAGTTCTTGAGATAAATATCACTTCTTTAATCTTTGACATTTGTGTTTCTCAAAGTAAAAAATACATGTTGCTCTAAATACTACTTTTGTTGCATTCCGTATGTTTCAAAAAGTAGGTGTTTTTAAATTATTCACTTTAAATGTATAATTTATGGTGCACTTTTATATTTGACCGTTGGGTAACTTAGAAGTATGGTCCTTCATTTTCCAACTTATGGGGTGTTTGTAGTTACTTTTGATTAGGTTTGCTAGAATAATTATTTAATGATAGGAGGACATTCTCTTTTACTTTGGTCCATGAATTTTGTTGGTGTGTGCTTTATTATTTAATATATAATCACATTTGAAAAGATCATGTAGAATAAAACATGTTGAGGTCTGTACAGTGATTGATGTGTTCATTTCATCAGACAAATGACAAATATATATATATATATTATAAATTGTATACATCCTAACAGTTACTTAGTGAAATATGATTATTTCCTCTCTGAAGGTAGACTTTTTCCTCAATTAGTGTTTTATTACCATAACTTGAGACTGTTATTAGGTGCTTTTGGTTTTAGCTTCCTACCCCACACCGGTGAACCCAAAATTTTTAGTATCAATATGTGACCTTTCTTAAATCTAGTAATGCTTTATGGTTTAATACTTTTCGTGTTGTGAACATGCCTATGCTATCTTTCTCTTTTGAGAATTTTTATTTTTCTTTTACTTTCATAAGTTTTTATAACCTTATATTTTAAATTAATATAGTAAGTAGCACAAAAACATTTAAAAACACTTCAACTGAAACAGCCTATTTATACTTATAATTATTGGTATGTTGGATTCTGAACTATATTTCCCTTACCTCAGAATGTTTGGTTTTGTATTTTGTTCTCTTAATTTATTTTGAATTAATTATATATATGTATATATATATATATATATATATATATATATATATATATATATTTACTAATTTGGGAGTTGTGAAACCTAGTTCTGTTCTTTTGGTACAATGCTAAAAATTCTAACATAAAAATTTACCAAAATTTAAAGTTAATTAATATTCGTAAACTCTTGAACAATATAATATATTCTCCAATTGAAAAGGGATCTAGAGGTGGAGAGAGGGAGCCAGGAGGCAAAAAGGAACTGTAAATAAGGTGTGTTACACATGTGTACTAACTCTCTACAATGAATGTGATGCAAAAATGTACTACTGAAAATTGTAAAAAGTAACTTAGAACATCATAATTTCAGTTCTAATATAATTATTGACTTATGTGCTACATGTTACAGTTTTGTTTTATATAGCTACTATTATATAGATTTCTTTAGATTTTGCATCTCTTCTCATTTCTGACTTTCTTTTTTGATGATTTTCTCGTTATTCAAATAGGACTAGGATTTGCTTTCATATGGGTAGCAAAATGCTCTGATTTTACATTAATTTTGAAAGACATTTTTACTTGGTAAAAGATTTTGGGTTGATGTTTATATTCTTTCTGTTAAGTCCAAAAAGTTCCCTTGACTTCTTTAGATCTTTAGACTGTGATGTATCTTTCCTGCTTGATTCCTTTTCCTATCTTCTGATGATACACCAAAATGTGCTAAAGCTTGGATTTCCCTTTCTCTTCTGAGTTTTCTGGGAGGCTTATTTACAAGGAAATCGATGGGTAAAATACATTTTGGAAGGTTTTCAGTCATTATGGTATCTGGGCCTTTAATTCAGGATAATATTTTTAGAACTCTGATTAGCTATGTGTTAGAATTTCTCACTCCATTTTCCAGGTATGCTAATCTCCAGCCCATCCCCCACTGAGGTTTTATCACTGGTTTGCATTCTGGATAACAAATTTTTCTCTGTCTTCTATTTTTCCTCCTTTCCCATTTCTGCCAGATCTATTGGCTCTGTTACTAAATGTGTCCACTGAGAGTATAATTTCAATTTGACTTGTAATTTATTTGAGTTCCATTTGGTTCTTTACAAATCTACTTGTCATGATGTTTTCAAGCTTCTTTGAATTCTCAAACCTCATGAAATACACTTACTGCATACTTTGTGTTGACGCTTATGCTAGTTTTTCTTGTCATGATGCCTCCTTTCCTTGTGAATTTAATAATTCTTGATGAAAAGCTGCTCATTTTCCTTGTAACTTTATCTTAGGAAATTCTTAAGGCCTGGGGTGAGAAGAGTGTTTTTGTAGAAAATTTATATTCATTTTTGTAAGGAGCTTGTAGCTATTACCTGTGTAAAACCACTTTAAACTGAGTTTTTGCTTAAGCTTTTAGATTAACCTGGTGGAAGAAAATTGGGCATAAAGCCTGGCAGCTGACTCGGGATTATTATTTCTCCAGAAACTCATTTCCCTAGTCCCCCTGGTAGCAAGATTTAAGACAGGTGATACTGTTAGATGCTTTGATGTGGACAGAGTTTTGTTAGCTCAAGTGTGTAGATCTTTGTGAACATAGTATGAGAATCCCTCACTCCACTTTGGGTACTGAGTACTGCACCCAGGGCCACCCCACCACTGCTCCGTATGCCACCCCTTTTTAAAGCAGTTTCGCTGTGAGGTGGAGTCTCACTCAGTTGATCGGCTTGTATTGGACTTCCAGGTGCTCTCCTCACCTTCTTGAGTAGATGGGACTGTGTGTGTGCTTGGCTCCAATCTATTTATTTTTCCTCCAGTTCAGGCTCTGAGCTTTGTTTTTCTGTCCAGAAAATAAGCCTCGTTTGTGAAAATCCAATGATTAAGTGTGTCTGGTTTTGTAAATGATTTCAAGGTAAACTGAAGTTTTATAGAATTTTAAATATTTTTTAGTTTTAAGCCTGAACTTTTCACATTCTCTTACCTGATCATGGTTGCTTTTCCATAATTTATTTATCGTATTTTGATTGTCTTCAGAGGGAATTTCAACCAGCTTACCTAGCCTTCCATATATCTGGAAATGGAAGTACCAAATCCTTTCTTTTCAAAATTTGAATTAGTAAAATAAATAAAAGTTGAATCAATGATTGGAAGTATGTTTTACGATGAGTGCTAAATGCAGTTAATTAGAATCTGTTAATGGAAGTGTTCAGTTGAAGTGTTTTCTGAGCCCATATCCACATGTGGGAGATAAGAAGGCTGTATTGGTTTGTGCTGCTCTAGACTGGGGTAGTGGGAATAGCATACCCGCTTCATGTGCAATTATGAACTCTTCCCTGATTACCTCGAACATTTCAAAGAACAGTCATTGCAGTCTTTCAGAACTGTTCTTTATTCTGAGTTCTAGAACTTATTCAGTAGCAGACTTTTTTAAAAATGGAGCTTGACATGTTTTAGTATTTGAATAGACTTACAAAAATTAAAGAGGCCACTGGGAAATCATAGGCTCATTAAATCAAATGTAAAGTCACTACGATATATATTTTGGATGGTACCATGAATGGCTAGCATGATCTGGCTGCATTTTTCTCCTGTATTTTCTTCTTTTCTGTTTTTGAAAGATGCTGTGAAAAATAAATGACTTGCAGCTATCTCTATTCTTTGGAGGCAGCATCTATACAAATATTTCATAGTTACATTTTTGAAAGATGCTACTAACTGTGAGTGAAATGAATATTGAGAAAAGGCTTATAGGAAAATGGTAGTGTCATGGTTTACGTCTGTGGCCGCCAGGCCTCATGTGTTTGCATTGTGCATTTGTGATTGGCTCATTGTCTAGCACTTGGACTGATGGTGTCAGTGCTGCACCCACCTAGCGGTGGACCCAGCATACAATGTAATGGCAGGAAGAAGGTATGTCTCACTCTTTTGCCTGTTTCCTCCCTGCTGTTTGCAGCCACCATGAACAGCGGCCCCACCATGCCACCCTGCCTTGGAGCCAACTGAGTAGGGACTGAAACCTCCAAAAACTGTAAGAAATCAACCTTTCTTTTCCCAATTTTGGCCATTAGGTATTTTGTCTCAGCAACAAGGAATAAGTAATAACACAGGTAGTGATTTTGGTGAGCAGTCAGAAAAAAGAAAGATTTGAGTGCTTGTCAGTTTGATTAGTCATTATAGTAGAATCAACCAGTATTAAATCATGTCATTGATCTTTGCTGAAAAAAATTTTCATCAAATTCAAACTAAAATGGTTACACAGGTACATATTTCAGTACAGATAGAGTCCCTGATAAAACTTCACAAAACATAGCCATGTAATTATAATAATGTAATGATATTTATAAGAAAAATAGTATCCCGTATCTACATACAATTCATTCTAAGGCCACTAAAAATACCTGAAAGCACAGATAGTAAAAAATTCTGTATATATAATTTTTCCTATACATACTTTATAAATTAAGCATAACAAAGTATTGAAAACTGTAATGTTCTTATTTTAGCTACATAGCATATTTTTTTTCTTTCTTTATTGAGAACTTCTACCTTCACTTAAAGAAACACTACAGGACTTCTCTTTGGCATATCCAAACTGCCAGGATCATTATTTTTATGATTTCAAGCCACTAGTCTGTAAAATATGGGTTACTTGAAAACACAAACACTGTGCTACTGTGACAGATAGTCTGATACCTGAGATGGCTGCTGTGGTAGTAGCTTTCAATGGCTATCACCATGTACTTGACAGAAATGACTTAAAGGAGGATTTATCTGGGCTCCCAGATTTGAAGGCATAAGTCCATGGCAAGCTGATTGTTGCTTTTAGGCCTATGGGGCAGAAATATCATGGAAGAAGGAGGAAAACAATTTGCCTCATCACAAGCAAGGGGAGAGAGAAACAGACAGAGGCAAAGAGAGAGAGAGAGAGAGAGAGAGAGAGAGAGAGAGAGAGAGAAAACAGAGAGACAGACAGAGAGAGACAGACAGACAGAGAGAGACAGACAGGCAGAGAGAGAGAGAGAGAGAGAGAGAGAGAACCTAAGAATCCAGGGACCAGATTACAATCTCCATGTCATAGCCCCATGACCCATGCCCTTAATTAGCTTCCATCTCCTAAGTTTCCTTTACCTCCCACTATGCCATCAAATTATGATCCCATCTATGGAATAAACCACTAATAATGTTAAAACTCTCCCCATCCAATCACTTTTTCTAGGACTCATCTCTGAAAATTGTTGCTTTCAGAGTCAAGCCCTCAATGCATGAGTCTCAGAGACCCTTCATATTTAAAGTACAACAGCTACCAAGAGGCTAACAGGATGGTGGTGTATGCAGTATGAATCCTAGAGACAAAAAAGATTTACATATCAGGTGAACAGGGCACACAAACTTTCACCTTGCTACTCATAATATAATGAAATTTTAACATTTATCAATTGTTTATTTCTGTAATTTTCCATATTTTCAAGTCACAGTTAACTGTGACTAGTTAAATTTTCATATTTTCATATTTTCAAGTCACAGTTAACTGTGACTAGCTGAAATATGGAAAGGGAAAACACAGATAAGAGGACTATAGCAAGTCTGGAGTTGGCTTACGTCTATGCTAGCTGTGTACCCAAAACAGACAGGATTTTCACTTTATATTCACACTGCTCTAAAGAGGAGCAGAGGGGAAAAAAGAGGAAAGAAAGACTCTTCTTTGTGAGAAGACAGCAATAAAAGTTTGGCATTATCAAATATGCTGAGACAAGCAGTGCTGATTATAAAATTTATTGGCAAACAGATAAAAAAGTCAAACAAATGGCACTAAAAATGAAGGAGAAAATGCGAGTGAGGGGAAATGTGTGAGAGAAGGAGGCGACCATATTCTTCTTCTGCTGTAACAAACGGAATAACCAGTTGGTTCACTGAGCTGTGTCTCCTGCCCCTTTTTACCTTTGTGACTCAGAGTCTAGATAAGTAGGTAAGTTGCCCAGGCTGGACTCAAACTTTTGATCTCTGGCCTCAACCCACCAGAGAGCTGAGATCACAGTGGGCCACCATGCCCAGGAAATCTAGTATAGTTTTAGTTTCCTTGGTGAGGTAGAAGGTTGTGCATCTTTTCATATGTAAGGAAATATTTTGTATTTATTTTACAAGCTGTCTTAAAATGTCTTTTTTCACTGATTTATTTGATTGTTCATTCCATTCCTTAGATTTCAGCAGTCCTTTGCATACCAGAGGTATTGTTTCACTGAGATATCAAATATTTAGGGATTATTATTTCTTATACTTGCTTTTATTTTATGTCTTAAATTTTTATGCAATAAAATTTATCTATCTTTAGTTACTTTTTGAGTTGAATCATAGGAAGGATTTCCCCACTCCAAAATTATAAAATTATCTTCCACTGTTGGTTTAGTTTCAAAGTCTACATTTAGCATTCTGGTCTAAATGTGTACATGGTGCGTATATGAGATGCACATTCACATTCATATCTGTATGTTTTCCTAATGACTAGTAGTTAACCTAGGAATTTATTAAAAATTCCATCTTTCCTGTGATAATTTATATTTTCATTGTTATCACCTTTGTTACATTTTCTTCTATTTGTCTATGTATTTATGTAGTATAATATTTTAAATGTGGATTTCTAAAAGTTTGCATGTAGGTGTTAATACCTGGTAGATCTGGGAATCATATATTGTTCCTTTTTTCCCCCCATGAAACAGATCTCACTATGTTGTCCAGGCTGGTCTCGAACTCCTATGATCCTCTTCTCTCAGTCTCTCAATTGCTGGAATTAGAGGCATGCACTGGCACAACTACCACATTGTTTCATCTTTGTGCTAAAGCATTACTTACTGATTCTAATTTCAATAAATTTTATCAAGATGCTTTTCCACATCTATGAAGATGATCACATAATTTCATTCCTTAATTGTATTCAAGTGGTACATTATTTAAGAGTTTCCTAATATTAGTCAATCTTTATATTCCTAGGATACTATGTGGTCAGATGTATTGTTATTAAAAAAACTTTTACTGGGGCATAACTTTAGATTTATGTTGTTGTTAAGGATAGAATGAAGAAAGAAATGCCTGAAAAACCCTTAAAATAAGCTTCTCTTGTTAGGATTTTGGTATGTTTCTTGTATCATTCTGTGTGTCTCTGCCTCTTCCTTTCTGTCTCTTTCCCCATACATGGTACACAACACATTTACACACACATACACACACACACACACACACACACACACACACACACACACATTATCCAATCCATAAATGCCAACAACACACACATACATTTTTCAGTCATTTCAAGATGTTGTATTCTTTTATTCTTAAATACTTCTTGTATTTGACACAAAGAAGATCATTCTCTTACATAATATTACTGTTTTTAATCTCAAAAAAAGGACACCAATGCAACACTAATAGCAGAGATGGGCATGGGGGCACAGGCCTGCAATACCAGCAGTTGGAAGGCTGAGACAGGAGGATAACTGTGAATTCAAGGCCAGCCTGGGGTACACAGTGAGACCCTGTCTTAGAAAAAAAAATACTGTTATCAAATTTAACTTCAACATTTGGTGTAATTCACCAGTGAAGCAATCTGGCCCTCTGCTTTTCTTTGTGGAAAGATTTTTGTCTAATTTTATCTCTCGTTATTAGCATATTCAAATTTTCTACTTTTTCTTGAGTCATTTTCAATAGTTTCTGTTTTTTAGGAATTTGTTCATTTTATTATAGATAATCTATGTCAAATGTTAGTATACATATGAATACAGATATTCCTCGTTTAACAAACTACCTGTTAATGACTGTTCAGACGTATGACTCACCTCTTGGACTTATAGCCTGTCTTTTTTGTGTGCAGTTTCATACCTCTTGTTTATAGTGTCTTGAATTCTTTTTTGGTACACTAAACCTTGTTTATAAATTATTGCATTTTTTCTGATTGTGTTATACAGTACAGTACTGTAATTTTATGTTGTCATATATATTAGAGTCTGCATATATGAATTATATAAATAAAATCTAATCAAATTGGGATTACCTTTTACTTTTTTTATTTAGAGGAAAAGGCAAAATAGAAAAAAGGGTGGCAATAACACAGAATTTAAAAAAATAAGTAAGAAGTCACTAGTTGATAGATTACATATTGTAATCTTAGAAGTAAATCAAAGCATAAAAAGTGGACAATCAAACAATGACAGTGCAAACCATTCTATTTGATGAACTAACAAAAACAGTAGGTGGTTATCTATCTTGCACACTTAAATATATACACAGTTATATCCTTTAGAGCACTTTCTTTCCCTCTTATTATCACTATATCTATTACACATTTTGGATCTTATTACTCTTTCAGTTTATTATTATTATTTGTTATACTAGACAGTCAACATGATATTTACAAATGAGTATGATATATTTCACTTTTGAGGATATTCTCAAGCTGCTTCTATTTGCTTTCCATATAGTAGTGTATTTACTATATATAATTGTTCATTTAAGAATAAATTCATTTAATGACCAATTCGCAGGAGAGTGACCTGATTGTTAAACAAGAAATATCTACATTGTGTACCTTTGGCATCTTATCCTTATTAATTTTGAAAGAGGAATAGTGGTGCCCACATTTTATTCTTGTTTTTAATAATTTTAGTCTTCTGTCTTTTTCTTTTGGAATTATTAATTATAAAGTGTTGTCAATCCTTTGAAGAAACAATGCTTGTTTTTTCTATTCTCATTAATTTCCACTCTAATATCTATTTTTTTGCTTTATTTTTCTTGCATTAGGTTTAGTTTGTTCTTTTTCTAGTGTCTTAAGGTAGGAGTTGAGAGAATCTTTCCTTTTTAAAAAAAAATATAGTGTTTAGAGTTATCAGTTTCTTTCTAAGTACCACCTTACCTGCCTTCTTTAAGTACTGGTATTTTATGGCATGTTTCTTTTATTTACAGTATTTTCTGATTTGCTATGTAATTTCTTCCTTTAATCCATTTTTAAAGGAGTTTGTTCAATTTCTGCATATTTGTGAATTCCCCAAATTTCTTTCTGTTATTGATCTCATTTATTTCAGAAAGATTAGGGAGACTTCCGGGAGAACATGGCGGACAGATAACAGCAACTACTGGAGGCTCTCTGAAAAACTAGGCTCAGAAGCCAGGTATGGTGCGGACTAAAGAGACATAAGCAGTTGGAGTTATGCTCTGCTGACTTAGGAACGAACTCGGCTGAGAGAAACCAACTTGGAATGCAGTCCTGGTGCTAAAACAGGAACAGAAAAGTCTCGCTGCTGAGGCTGGACCCTGCGCCATTGGAAGCCGCGATTTGGGTTTCCCGCCGCGCAGTGGCTGGCTGCCTCTACATCGGCTCGACAAGGAGAGAGACGCGCGGAAACTCTGAGAACGGGAGTCTGCGAACGGAGTCGAAAACAGGACGGGCAGGGAGGCATGTTCTGACTTGTGGCGAGGTGAGTGAGAGAAACTGACACTCCACCACAGTTTGACTCCAGCGGACTTTCTGGGCCTGAGCAGTCCTGCGGGAGCAGGGCGCGCAGGCAACTCCAGCCACACATTCCCCTCTCGGGAGGGATTGGTGAAAAGTGCCTGGCCTGCGTGACGCTGCCGGCGGACCCCGTAGGCTGGCCCAACCCAGATCCCAGAGCCTGAAGGTGGCCGGGAGGGGCGGGCCCCCGCGTAGGCTGCCTGGTGCGCAGCGGTGAGTGGGAACACCTAACCGGCGCAATTCGATCAGGCTGTGGCTGACAGGGAGAGAAGCTGGGCCTCTCATATAAGCTTGCATATATAAGGAACAGAGAATATGGGAAGAGGCAGCAACAAGAAAGGCTCCTCGGCCCCCAATTCTGAGAAACAGGCAATAGCAGACACCGCACCAATACACATAAAGCACCATATAGAGAGCCTCATAGACCAATTCAGGAATGAAGTTATCAACGACCTGAAGCTAGAAGTATGCAAAATAGTTAGAGAAATGCTAAGCCCCACCCAAGAAAAAACAGATGGTGGAATGGAAGAACAGAAAAAGAGGGGAGAATTGTTTGATGGAGAAAACAGGGAAAGCATAGAATACGTGAAGCAGGTTCAAAGGGACTACCAAGAAACTAAGAAGTCTATCGAAGACTGGCATAACAGCTTGAAAGAAACTAAGGACAGACTATCTGAACTGGAGGGCAGAATTGTAATATGGGAGAATGAAATGAAAAACGTCTTAAAAATAACAAAGAAACAAACAGCAATAATACAAAGACAAGAAGATGATAAGAGGATCCATAACTTAAGGATTAAGAACATAAAAGAAGAAGTAGGGACACAAACAAATGAACTACAAAAGCTACTCACAGAAATAATCCAAGAGAATTTTCCTAATTTAGCAAAAGGTAAAGATACTCAGATGTATGAGGCATACAGGACCCCAGCTACCTACAACCCAAACAGAGCAACACCCAGGCATATAATAATAAAAATTCCAGAAATTCAATACAAGAACAGAATATTAAAAGCTGTCAGAGACAAGAAACAGACCACTTACAAGGGAGCACCCATCAGAATTACAGCAGATTTCTCTGCACAAACCATCAAATCACGAAGAGCGTGGGGGGAAATAATTCAAGCTTTGAAAGATAATAATCTTCAGCCAAGATTGAGATATCCTGCACAACTGTCCCTGGAAATTGATGGGAAAACAAGGTGCTTCCAGGATAAAGAGGAACTGGGGGAATTTGCAACCACCAATTCAACTCTACAGAGAGTATTGCAGGATATTCTAAAAAAAGAAAAATACAAAGAATCCAGAAATAGTGGAGGCCACGACTAATGGAGCAGAGAACAAAGTGAAGAAGACAAACTGACAGCTACTGACAGAATAAGAGCTCAACAGAAATGAGGCAGAGAAGATTGGATGATAGGAACAGCTATTTTGGAGAAAATGACATCTTAATAGGTAATACTGATTTAGTATCATTTTGTCTTGAAGTCTCATCTAGCTTTTGTCCTTCTGTCTCCAATGGTCTAAATAGGTTGTATCTTACTGGATTTTATTATGTACAATAGTATAAGCAAAAACCTTTTAAAGACAAGGAGATTATACAGAAACCATTATTCATTTTCTGTTAGTCGATTCTAAATACTCTGTAATGCTGTCATTCTCTTAAATGGTTTTACATTGTTTTGATATACTTAATGCTACAGTATACGAAGTTGTACTCAAGGATTTCAAGGAAAGAGACAATATGGTAACTACTTTTAGGTCAGGATTATCTGGTGGTGAAACACTATTCTGTTTAAATGGTTATGTTTTGATCTGTGCTGTTTCGTTGTTATGCCCTCTTTTATCTCAATCTCCACTCCATTATTTACTTTTTTAATACTTTTTAAAAAAAATTTTTATCCTTTTAATTAAAGGAAAAAAATAGCAGGATATATTATAGTAACCCACTTTGACTTTCCATTGCCTCGATTTGAAGCCCTGTATTACTCTCACCATCTGGTTTTTAACTGATGTTCCCCTATTCTGTTTTGCTGGATAGTATCAGGTTCGAAAATTTAGGCATCAGCTGTGAAGATAATGAGATTCATTATAACGCCCATTCTCGTTGACTTTTATCTACTTTTGAAGACCTACAATGTCTCCAATGGTTTGGCTTTGTCGGTTTTGTTCTTTACTGTTTTGTTCAATTGTATTATAACTAATGGTATAGGCAATTCTATTAGAGATAGCGGGAGGCATTATGGTAACCATTGTTGATCACCTTGTATTATGTTTTCACATTATCTATTATGTCCACCCTTTTGACTTGACCAATTCTGTTGTTATGTCACATTTGGTTTTACTTTCTTCCAAAAAAGTAATAAGAACCGTGAGAGCAATGAAACCCAAAATGTGTAATAGTCATTGTACAAAAGAGAGGAAATGAAAGTGCTCTAAACTATATAACTGCATGTATATTTAACTGTATAAGATAGAATATGATATCACAGAGTTTTATTGGATCATTGAACAGAACTGTTTGCAGTATCATTGATGGAATGTCCACTTTACAAGCTTTAATTTTGTGACTTGAACAATTATTTCTAAGATGACAGTATGTAATCCATTAACTAGTGATTTCCTACTGCTCATTTTTTTTCTGCAAATCTGTATAACTTGTACCCTTTCTCTGCTTTTTTTTCTTTTCTCCTTAAATAAAATTAAAAAAAAAAAAACTGAAAAAAAAAAAAAAGAAAGATTAGGGAAATTAGTTTGTATAATTTCAATCATTTTAAATCTGTAGGGACTTGTTTCATGGCTTAGAACATGATACATTTTAGGAAATATGCCATTGTGCTTTCAGAGATTGCAAATTAAGCTGTCCCAAGAAGAAAGTTCAATGACTGTCCAGTAGGTTTTTGAGAAGGTATTTGGATTCTAGGGCCAGTAATATTTTCCATTTTCTTATTGATCTTCTGCTTAGTTCTAATCATGATAGACAGTGGTGTATTAAAATTTCCAACTGTTGAATTACCTGTTTCTCCTTTTAATTCTGCCCTGTTTGTTTCATACATTTAGGGCTCTTTATTGTATATATACTTGTAGTTCCTGAATCTTCCTATAGATTAACCTTTGTTATTTATTGCATTCTTTACCGTACTATTTTAAAACTTAAAATCCATATTACTTTATTATTAGTATAAACCCTGTAGCTTTATTATGGTGCTGTGTTTATGATTTTTTTCACTTCATGTCCATAAGTCAGGTTGATCTACACTTTTTCTTTTATGAAGCAGGCCTTTTACCTTTAATGCTAGTGTTATACTTGATTCGTAGTCAAATGGAACATTTCTTTGTTTTTAGGTCTTTTGAGAAATATATCAATTATAGATAAATTATACATAAATTTCAAAACAATATTGAGCTTGGTGGACATTACGTAATTTCAGAGAAATAATGTTAATCTTTTGGTATTATGGCTTTCCAAGAAAATGTGTTAATTTGGAGAGGTGTATATTGCAATGCATGGTGATAAAATGGCATAATATCTGTACTTAATTAAAATACTTCAGCAAGAAAAAAATATCTCAACTCTTGATAGATGTTAAGTAATTTAGGGGAGAGTACACGGGAATTTGTTGTATTATATTTTCTATTTTGTTTTGTATTTTAACAGTTTTTCTTAATATAAAATAGGCATCAGTTTGAATTTAGAATTTACTTTGCATTTTCAATATTAAGCCCAGCAATCTCTATTTTTAAATCTGGTGAAATAATTAGGATCATTATCTAAATTCACAGGAATAAAGAGAGGGAAAGCAGACTTCATCAGTTAAAAGAAGTTAGTACAAATTCTTGAGACAGCAAATGGAGCTGTGGGAAGTAATAAGGTGAAATGAGAGGAAACGCAGCTTCGAGTTTCTGCCTTTGGGGGGATCCAGCAAAGTGAAAAGTTGATTTATACCACAAACCCAGTGCATCAGGAATGTGGTGGGTTGAAGTGAGAGCAGGGCTATAAACAGGAAATCGGGTAAAAATCTGTAATTGGATGAGATTGGGCACATTCAGGGTGATATGGCTGAAGAGAAAATCTGTGTTGGGGAGAGCTAACGTATCTATCTTCCACTACAGCAAAGAGTCATAGACTCTCAGGTAGACCCCCAGGTAGCTTTTTTCTCATGAGAAATTCAGTGGCCCCAGATAGAAGATGACTGGGATCCAGGTAGCTATTCTGTGTGCAGTGCTGCGCCTGCCTCATTACTCCCAGGGATTTAAAAGTTACTTCAAGATTGAGTCTTTTAGGAGAAGTTGTACTGATTTCTCTGAAAAAAAAAAGTACTACAAAAACAAGCAAACAAACAAACACACAAACAAACTTGGAAAAAGCAGTACTATTTGCCCCCACTATGTTATCTTTCCAGTGCGTCACTTTCCAGGGAAGGTTATCAAGTCTCCACTACACAATTTGACCCAAATCTCAACATTTGGAGGCTAAATGCTCAGGTGTCAACCCTATCTTCACTGTGACTATACTGACTCCCCAAATTCCTTTACAGTGAAGTTTGGATGAAAAAACACGAGTAGAATTAGTGTGTACAACAAATTCCACTGCTAATCTCCCGCACCTCCAGTTAGCTGAGTGGAATGAAGCGGTCACTAGTATGAAATTGGTAACTGGAAGATGGAAGGTACAGTCCTGAGGCGTCGGTCAACCCTCGGAAGAATGGTGTCTGCTCACTAATAACGTCCAGCCCAGACTTCAGATGGGTGAGAAGCAACCTTGTATTAGAGGAAGCCACAGAGATCTGGGGGTTGTTCTCTCACAGAAGCCAGGTTCCTGCTGGCTAATGCACCATTCTTTCTTGGCCTCTTATTCAACTTAGCAAAGAAAAATATAAGTGTAGCTGTATCCAAAGAAGTGCAAGGAACAGGGATGGTTTTACATCAACACTTTGTTCCCCTGCAGATAGCAACTGGCTGTTCCAAACTCTGCAGGAGAAGCAGTGGAATGCTTCAAATGCCTGCAGAACGCTCATACCAGGAGGCAAGGGATAATAACAACAATAACAGTAATACTATTAATGGCAATAATAATCAACATTAATCTTTCTTCAGCAAACCCTGAATGTCGCTCAGTGACCTGAGGGCCATTATGACTCCAGTGTGACGAGGCCCCGCGCTGTGGGTCTTTTCTAAGCTAAAGAGGAGGGTGGGAGAGCGCAAACCTCTGAACCTTGCACACAATAGAGCATCACCTCCTTCTTTCGGTTGCTTTTCATAGGAAGTCAGTGGAGATCTGTCAGCGCTAAAGCTTTCGACAGAGTCTCCTAGAATGAGAACGCCTGGTGCTGAGCACTTTTACTGGCGAGCACCAGGCAACATAATGAAGTCAGTAATTTCTCCTGCTTGCAGCCTTGAATTAGGCCACATGGTAGAGCTTTTTAGACTGGGGCGGGTGATGTGTGTGGGGGGGACCTGAAAACTTTAGAAAAATGGTAATGCCTTATTAAGTGATTTGAAATCTTTGGAGTTGCATCTCTCTCATAGCTCCAAATTGGCATACCTGTTAACGTCGAGTATTCAAATTTCTCTAAAATATTATTGTATTTAAGATGTAGTGCCATCCCCAAACTGCACATGAATTACAGAGTATCAGGGAAAGAGAGAGAGGCTCCCCATTTCCTGGCTTAAAAACCTTTACCACAATTAGTAGTTAGTAGCTTTCAGAAACATTTACTGGATAAGTAACCATGGTCAAATCGCATAATTTTGCTCCCATCTCCTCCTCCTCTCTTTTCTTTTATTCCAGGGTTTTGAGTGCTGGTCTAAGAGCTATAATTTCATCTTTAGGCATATTTCTTCAGGCATTCTTAATGAGGTATTTGATTTGTCCAGTCCTGCCTTCTTGAATTCAGCCTCTAAGGGATTTGGGGTTGGGAGAGTGTGGGAAAAAGGGAGCGTGGAATACCACCATGCTGCTGAGAAAATACAATCTAGGGATTCGAAGAGATTGTGAATTATCTCTTTTCCCCTTCAGGCAAGGCTATATCTAAAAGTATTTGAGACATACAATTTTCCATTCTCAAATATTTATTACATGTCTATTGTGTGCCATGCATATCTCGGGATGAGAGAAACAAAGTGAATTTATCTTATTTTTAAAAAGCTTTTAGACATGAGGGAATGCTAGTATTTATAAACTTCTTTTTTCTGCATTCAGTCTACTAGAATATTTACCTTTATTATTTAGCAACCTTGGACATGAAAATAAGAAAGTAGAAAAAGAAATCATCTGTAAAAATCTAAAGTTTTGTCTCACTGGTTGGCATAATTCTGGGCCCTTAAATATGCCCTCAGTACCACTTGACCAGTAAACAGAAGAATAATGAGAAAAGAAGACTTTTAGATAATTCTATAATAACTGAAATAAAAACTGTGCAGATATAAGTGAAATATTCAAAAAAATATTTTCATTCCAGTGGTACAAATTATTTTTGTTGCCTGCACTAAAGCTTTTCAAAAAATTAAGTACAAGTTTTTGGTGGAAAATGAATATATTTTAATAGTAAAATTAAGTACAAAATTACATTCTTTTGCTCGGCTGTTAATTGAGAAAAGCATTTTTAATTAAAAAGAGCATGAGGATATAAATGTAGGTAGATTTGACAGAAATTTGAAGATGCTGCTCAGTGCTATCATCATGTATTTCATTTTGTGCAGCTAAAAAAATCCTCCTGTAGGCAATTGAATTTAACACTTAAAATATGTTTTGTTTTCCATTTTGTTTATTCTGTTATAGTATTTTATTCCTCGGGTAATATTTTGAGTTTAACAATAAAACAAAGAGCAGGAGAAGGAAAGAAAGAACAGAAGACTTTTCTGAGGAGAAAGGAAAATGATTGGTGTTAAGAGTTAAACTTCCAAAATGAAAATGTGGAGAAATAAGAGCTGAGAACAGTGAAAATACCATGGGGTCAGCCATTCCGTAAGAGGGTGAAAATGGTGGTAGGCAAAAGAAGATTCTGGAAGCAGTTTTCACTGGAAAGAATGGTGGGAACTGTACAGGATGGAGATCACAACTTGCCTGAGAAATGAGCAGCATTTTATTAACTTGGAGGTAAGCTCACTGGGAAAGGAGGGATATTATTGTGTTTTTCTCTGAAGGATGATAGAGTTTATTGTTCTGAGTGGTAGCTTGCTTTATCTCAACAGAAAGTTGAGAAACCTTTAGAAGATTAAACTAGTGACTGAGAATCACCTTGACATATATGTGGACATTTAGTAAGTTAAAGGAGCAGAGAATTTTAACTTCAAAAATTAAATCTGCTGGAACTTGGCAACTGGGAGTTGGATGGGTCTTCTGCCTTGTGCTCAGATAATAGTGTCAAAGCCTGGGGCCCCTAGTGCTACATGGATGCCTCAAGAAGCTGCAGAAAGGCTACCTGGATGCTGGACATTAACACTAGTGACGGCGGCACTGGGGGCTGTAATACAGGTTCCAGAGTCATGGTAGGCATAAGAGAAAGTGTGATGCAAACACTTGGCGTTCCTGTTTGCAAGGGCTCTCAGTAATTCAGGCAGTGGCCTCTCAACTGTGACTCCAGTGAGCTGCAAACTAGAGGTTTCCTTCAGTGTCTCTAGGTTGCCACAGCAGCAGGTTTCTTGTAATATTTTAAGTGACAGAGAAACCCACACTGCAAAATGACTGAGGTGTGATTTCTTGGAACCCCTGGTGTGTAGGAATTACATTACATTTAATGTAAATTAGAAAAACAACAAAAAAAATTCTGCTGTTGTCATGTCCTGACATACTTGTTTCTATAATTTTACTATGTTTGCAGTGGCCCATAAAAATACATAGCTTGTTTTGAGTGTTATAAAACTTTATATAAATGGCATAGAATTGAGAGGAGTAGGGTGAATATGTAGTCATGTGTGTACTATTATTTATTTCAAAAATGTCTGAAGTGAATATAGCAAAATGTTAACATTTGTTAAACCTGGTTGGTGGATATACAGGTGTCTTGTAAATTTTTATTCCTGTAGTTTTCTGTATGTTTGAACATTTGGTATTTTTTTTTAAATAAGGAAAAGAAAAAGAAAAAAGCAAGTGAAATGTTTCTGGGCCGTAACAGTCCTAGAATATTTAAAACTGGGTTTACCTAACTTGTTTGCAAATTGGCTTATTGAAGAACTTCAACAATTTGAATAAAAGCCTTGCTTATCTGATGACATCCTACCATTGTAAACTGGACATGTCTCCATTAGAGCTCTTCAGCTTTTATTATCAGCCTTGGTTTCTACTTCTCCAATTTAGCAAAAGTTACAACCATTCATTTATTCAGTAGAAATCCCCCACAATTCTTCTTCTTTCCTAACTTACAAAATTCAAGTCACTAATTCTGCCTCAAATGTATTCCTCTGATGCAGCCCTGGATCTCCACATGTACAGTTATTTCCTTATTTGGAGCCAGGTTCTCCCTCCCACAGTCCCAGATATCACAACAGTCTCCCATCTGATACCTCAATCTGATTCCTCAGTTATCAATTCCTTCTCCAGAAGATGGCCAAAAGTGTTTTTCTTAAATAGTAGAAATTGGATTGTTTTACTTCTTTACTGAAAACTCACACTGACTTCCTGTTGTTCTGGGAATAAAATGCAAACCACCAACCACAGCCCAAGAGGTCCCGCATTAGCTGACTTCTGCCCATATCTCCAGCCCGGCCTTTTTCTGTCCTTTGTGCTCCAGCTACGATTAGTTATGAGAACACACCAAGCTCCTGCCTGATCGACGGTTTGCCTTGATTCTTCCCTCTGTGTGTAACCAAGCTTTGCCTAGTCAATCCTTCTCTTCTTTGGGTTAGAGGTTCCATCCCTCATTGACTACAGTGTTTTAAGTGTGTTTCTCTTATTTTTTTCAACTCCTAGTATTGGTTTCTTTTGTAGGAACCTAAAGAACCTTTCCTGCTTTGCAATATTGACTAACTGATTGACTAACATTTAGAATCCATTTTTGGATCTAAACTCCTATAAATTTAGAAAATCTCTGCATCATAATGAATCTAAGATTTTCCTCAGCTTAGAAGTTAAAAATGGCATGCACTCACTTCTCATATCTCCTGCATCTTGGACATATGATTGCAGTTCAAATTGCATGCCCTGACCTTAACTCTGAAGATAGTGAAGTGATGAACTGATTTCGTTGAGAATGGCAATAACAGGGACCATGGCAGTAGTGGAGAGTTCTGGCATTGCACTAGGTGAAACTATTTACTACCACAAAATAGGCTACTTACAAGCTAATAATGATCGGAGAAGTAGTGGGGAAACCCAAGATGCCATGCTGGGGAAACAGAAGCAGGGAGCGTAAGGTACTCCTGAGTGCAGTGCAGGTCAGCTCTTTACATGCTAGGCACAGCAAAGAACTGCACTTCCCGGCCCTGTCTCAGCTTCCGGATTGACCATATAAGTTGCCTATAAAATGTAGGTAGGATTGAAAAGTGTCACTTCCAGACAGGAGTTTTCAAAAGTAGTGCCATGTTCTTTCCGTTGCTATGGTGATCATGAATACTCATGTTGAGATAACGCTTCAGGTAGTTGACTCTAAGGAGGAAAACCCTGATGACCACTTGCATGGACCTGCAGGAGGAGTGAGAAATAAACCTCTGCTGTGATAGGCGACCAAGATTTCTGAGTTGTTTGGGCTGAATATTTAGTTGAACTATGGTACTTATTAATGCTGTTCATCAAATAGTTCTAGTAACCTGGTTAGTAGGCAAGTTCAAATGATAGAATTGGGCTTCCTGCCAGTTGCTAGAATATGGCTATTCTGTCAATGACTTGTGAGCAGAAGCTACATGAATTCTCTACTAAATGGAACCTGCAGATGTGGACTGAATTTCCAGAGATTCCCCAGAAACTCATTTTCCCATCTAGATTGTCAGATCCAACAGAGATCTTTGAAATATATCAATTATTTACAAAGGGTGGACTTAGCAAATAAGAAATTTTATTATAGTTTACTTTTCTTTCTTTCGTTTCTTCCTCCTTCTTGTGTTCTCCTTTGCACTAATTATTGTGGCTGAAATCTCATTCCATGCCAAACTAATAGTTTTAGCCAATTAGGGTAACTTTACTCCATTGCCAGTGGTTGGTGTGTAAATTGCATGTGACCCAATCTGACCCATGAATAAATTCTTATGGGAATTTTTAGAAATAATTTTCTTTCTTGGCAAAGAAAACACAAGAACAAATAGTTATCTTCTCTCTCCTAGTCTTGTCATGCCTGCTGTGATGCCTGGAATTATGACATCTATTTTCTTATTGGCCCAAGGTTGAAGAAAACACAGAGAAAGACCAAGCCAAGAGAATTGCAGGTGTGGTGTGCAACCTACCTCTGGGCTTTTATTATGAGAATTAATTAATCCCATATTTTTTTCTACCAATATGAGTCAAATTTTGCTGTTGGTTGCTGCTCAAAGTGTTCTGTCTTACTATACTTATAATCTTGTATTTATTTGCATCCATATAAAAGTAAATTAATAAGGAAATAAAGCTACATAATTAGTACACTTTCCAAGAGAGTGTCTTGCTAAGGACTCAAGGAGAAGGTCATCAGTTTAGGAGAATGGACCCAGTTTGGGGAGAATTGAACCCAGAATCAGATGAAAGGTCTGGAAAGATGAGGTCTATGTAAGAAAAAGAGAATAGAGAAAATACATCAAATAGAGCAGAGGTAGACAGAGAGTGGCTCAGGATTTAATGTGCGAATGTCATTGGGATGTTTCTTCGCCTACAGCCTCAGAATCCACACACAGAAGTTTCATACTTTAAAGGGAGGTCAAAGCCCTTCATGGTTTTCTGTCTTAAGTGTACATTTATAAATTATCTGGTATAAGAAAAATTTAAATATTTAATGTGATAAAAATCTTCTTTCAATGATTTTGTATCATACTAGAGAAAAAATATACTGAATAATTTTACATTTTTGTGGAGTCTTTGAGTCCCAGCTAAAGTTTTACCAATTAGTTAATATATTAAATGAGTAATTGAGTATCTATGAGGTTCAAAGAATGAGATTGATGTGGCAAAAATAAATTTGGTATCTACTGCAGGTATGTAAGGAGCAAGAACTTAGGGAGATGGATGGCCCATGCATCACTAACCTGAAACACCTATCCAAACAGACCTTTGAAAAGAATTTTTAAACTATTCTCAAGGAGCTGTTTGGAATAGTCTTTTCTGTCCTACAAGTGAATCAAGACATGCTTGAAAGGAGAAGGGATACTCCTAGATTATATCTTAAATAATGAGTGTGTTTTCAAAAGACAGAATAATATTGATTAAAGTGAGGCCAGGCATGGAAAGAGAAGGGATTCAGTTAACCTGAAAAGAATTATACTCGAGCAGTTGTGCTGTGAGGTGGGTACCCAACACCCAACAGCAGCTGAACATCACACACAGGACAGCCCTGTCCTGCTGGTACCAAAGAAACTGCTCCCAACCATGTAAATCAGAATAGGACTGAAAGGTGAACTGAGCACCACTGTGAGGACATCGACTCAGAAAGAGAAAAAAAAAAAAAGACCAGAATCTGGAAGACTTCTGAAGGAATTACTTTGGTGAGATAAAGAGTACCTGGAAAAGAATGATGTCAGTAGAGGAGGAAAAGGAAAAGGAAGAACATGTTCTTATTTCATTGAGGAAGAATCCAGTTGTGGGAGCCCTGTGGCTGAATGCTGGCAAACAGAATATTGTTAGGCATGAGATAAACCACTAAGAGATTTGTTCTTTAAAATGTTTGACGTGAACTTCCTTTCCTCATTTCCCTTCTGAAATGAGTTTGGAAATCTCTGTGGATCCACACAAGGTTGACAGTCCAAAGACTTGTCACGGTGCTGCTGAGGAGAGCCACCTGACCGCCAGTGCACTGTGACATGAAGTTTGGTTCTGTTTTCAGTGAAGTATAGCCTAGAGCATACACGAATTTAGTTCAGAATGTAGCATATTGATAAGGTCACAATCAGAGGCATTCGCAAACCCAACAGGAAATTGGAAAGGCAAAGGCATGTACGGAGTTCAGTAGACTGTGAAAACAGAGTGGCTGTGTTCCTACTCATCCACACAAAATTCCATACATAAAATAACTAGTATACATAATAAAAAGGACTAAGAAGCTTTTTCCACATTCAACGCAAAAACTATTGCTAAAATTAGCTCCTAAATTGAGACTTCTTTAAAATATATTCAGAAAATCCTTTTTGTTTTCCTTTTCTTTTTCTAGCTTTACCAAGTATAGGTGACAAATTAAAAATAAATGTATCTAAGGTTTATAATACAATGTTTTGACATGTGTGTACATCATGAAATGATTGTTACAACCCAGCTAATTAATATATCTATTATTTCATTATTCATCTAAATGTTGTTCCGTACTATTGCATACAAGATCAAAATCTTAGAAGGAAAACCTACTCCATCCTTTTAGTTCTGGGACCATAAGACACAAGAAATCTATTTGTGTGATGTGGTGTCACCATAGAGAGTTAAAGTCTTTCCAAAGAGATTAAATTAGCATCTGAACAGAGCTTTCTATCATCAGGCAGACTTCTTCCTTTAGGGATAAAAGTCCATTAACTCAGATATATGTTACACCTTCTGACTGAGAAAAAAATTTGTGAAAAAGAGATTGAAAGGAGGAGCATGGCATCCAAGGGCACTTATGTACATGGGTGTCACACAACCTGGCCTTCCTGCCTGTTCCCCTAATAGTTTATAACCTTATACATAAGGTCGATGGCAGTGCCACTGTGTTCATGCTGCTGATAACGAGGACGACTTAGGAACTGTAGAACTTTAGTAGCATTCGCAGTTCTGGAGGCCTGGAAATCAAAACCAAGGTGATGACAGAGTTAGTGTCTGCTGAGGCCTCATTCTCTGGCTTACAGAGGTCACACTCTCCCTCTGTACTCACATGGAGGAGGAGCAAAATCTTCTCTTGGGGGCCTCTTGTATAAGGGTACTGATCGCTTCATAAAGGTTCACTCTAACGATCTAATCGTCTCCTAAAGTCTCCACTTTCAACTATCATCATATTGGAGATTAGGCTTCAATAAATGAGTTTTGGGGGAAAACATTTAGTCCTTCTTTAGGACTCTTAATAATGACAATAGATAATCTTTAGCATAAACTTGCCGTACCCCAAGCGTCTTGTCTTATATTCATTCGCTTATTTAAGAGTACCCTTTTCTTCATTCTCTTATTTAAGCAGTACCTTTCTGCACTGGGTTGTAATAAGAACACTATTTTGCAGCTGATGTTAGAGGCTTAGTCATTTGTTGATGGTTACAGAATGTAGAATTACCCAGATTTCTTTTTTTTAAATTTTATTTAAGGAGAAAAAGAAAAAAAAAGCAGAAAAAGGGTACAAGTTATACAGAATTTCAGGAAAAAAAAATAAAGAGTAGGAAATCACTAGTTACTGGATTACATATTGCCATCTTAGAAATAGTTACAAAATTAAAGCATATAAAGTGGACATTCAAACAGTGAGACTGCAAACAGTTTTGATCAATGATCCAACAAAACTCAGTAATATCATTGTCTATCTTATACACTTAAATATACATGCAGTTATATCATTTAGAGCACTTTCTTTTCCTCTCTTTTGTACAATGACTATTACACATTTTGGGTTTTATTACTCCCACAGCTCTTATTACTTTTTGGGAAGAGAGTAAAACCAAATGTGACATAACAGAACAGAGTCGGTTAAATCAAAAGGGTGGACATAATAGATAATGTAAAAACATAATACAAGGTGATCAACAATGGTTACCATAATGCCTCCCGCTATCTCAAATAGAATTGCCTATATCATCAGTTATAATAAAATTGAACAAAACAGTAAAGTACGAAACCAACAAAACCAAAACATTGGAGACATTACAGGTCTTCAAAAGTAGATAATAGGCAACCAGAATGGGCGCCTAAGTAATCTGGATTAAAAGTTCAAGCTTCTTTTTCTTTTTCCTGTTTGGTGGTGTTGGGAATTGAACTCAGAGCTCTTGCACTGATCTACACCTGTAGCCCATTTTATTTTATTTTTATTATTATATTTGGAGTACATAATGGTTGCATTTAATGGGAGGAGTTGGTACGTGAACATAACACATTATAATTCCTTTTCCTGACCCCCATCTCAACTGTTTCTTTCTTCTCCTAAATTTTTGGTTCCCTTCCAATTTGCAAAAGCTCTGTTTCCATTTTTTTCTTTTGATTATTTTAAAATTCCCTTTCCCTTCTCTTTCTCCTCTCTCCATCTCTTTTTTCCTCTTCCATTTAGAGAAAAATCGCTCTACTCTTAGTATGTTCTTTTATTTCACTTTTTACTTATATTTTGGGTTTCTCATATGAGAGGACCATACAATATTTAAGCTTGTGTGTCTAATTTATCTCACTTAATATTATGGTCTCAAGGGTCATCTATTTACATAGGAAGTCCTTTATGTTTGTGCTTCTTTTTGGCAGAATGGTATTCCACTGTGTTTAAATACTGTATTTTCTTTTTCCAACATCTATTGATGGGCATATAGACTATTTCAAAGATTTAGCTATTATGAACTATGCTGCTATAAATATGGCTGTGCATATATCACTGTGGTATAATGTCTTTATCTCTGTGGAGTAGACACCGAAAAGAAGAATACCTGAGTCAAATGAAATTTCTAGTTTTAGTTCTCTGGGGAATCTCCTACAATCTCCATAATGGTTGAACTAATTTACATTCCTATAAACAATATGGAAGGGTTCTTTTTTCCACGCAAAAGTTTTGTAGCATTTGTTATTACATGATTTCCTGATGATGGCCACTCTTTCTAGGGTAATTTAGAATCTCAGTGTTGTTTTAATTTGCATTTTCCTAATGGCCAATTATGTTGAAAACTTTTTTTCATGCATTTGTTGGTCATTTCTACTTCTTTTCATTGAAGTTGCCCATTTTTTGATTGGATTTATATTTTGGAGTGGCTAATTGTTTTAGCTATTTATGCATTCTAGATGTGAGCCCTTTTTCTGAGGACTAACTGGCAAAAAATTTTCCATTCTTAGGTTGTTTCTTCACTCTGTTGGTTGTTCCCTTTGCTGTGCATACATTTTTAAAACTTGATACGATCTCATTTTTTGATTCTCTCTTATTTTTTAAATTTTTCCCAGGCTGACTTAAATTCCCAATCCTCTTGCCTCAGGCCCCTACAATGCTAGTAATGTAGGTATACAACCCTCGATATACTTTTTAAAAGTTTTAAGATCTCCGAGTTAATGGCATTCTAGTTTCACTGGAATTTTTTTCTTTTTGCACATAAAATGATAGTATACTTTACAACGAATTGTGCAATAGAATGCATAAATATAACACAAAGCTATCACATCCACTGACTGCTCAGTGATGTGCAATGCAGTAGGAGGGTAGAGACTAAGATGCTATATATTAGGAAGCAGTTCTCTAACTTTCCCATAGAACAGCATGGATTTGGTAAACAAAATCTGGAACAGAACTCTAATATGTAAAGCAGAGAAGAGTAATATTTTATTTATGTAAACCCACTTTACCCTAAAATTGGCATATACCTATTAAATGGCTAGTCAGTCAAACACACTAAGAAACCTTGTCTTTGACAAAACAGCCACACATGTTCATTGGAAGAAAGACAGCCTCTTTAATAAGTGGTATTGGAAAAGCTGGCTCTCCATACGCCAAAAACTAACACCAGACCCATGTCTATCACCATGCACTAAAGTCAAAATGGATCAAAGATATAAATATTAAGACAAAAATACTAATCCTACTAGAAGGCGAAGTAGGTAGAAGTCTTAAGGATATAGGGGTAGGTCAAGAGTTTATGAATAAAAATCAAACTTCACAAGAAGTACTTCAAAGAGACAACTGGAATTTCATCTTCCTAAAAAGGTTTTTATTGAGGGGTTAATGAGAATGAAACTCATGACCTCGCACTTGCCAGGCAGGCAATGTGCCACTGAGCTATATTCACAGCCTCTAAAAAACTTTTTTTTCATATGGAAAGAAATCACCAATGATGTGAAAAGAAAATTCACAGATTGGGAAAAGAGTTTTGCCAACTGTTCCTTGAACAAAGGACTTTTATATGGAATGTAAAGAACTGAAAAAAAATCAGGTCCCCCAAAGTTAAAGACCCAATCCCAAAACAAGCATCTGAGATGAATATACAATACTCAGATGAAAAATACAAATGGCAAATAAATATATGAAAATGTTCAACACATTGATCATTCAAGAAATGCAAATTCAAACAACACTGAGATATCATCTCACTCCAAAAAGGATGGTTAACATCAAGAAATTAACCAATAACAATTGCCAGTGGGACTGTGGGAGAAATGGAACCCTTCTTCATTGTTGGTAGGTTTGTAGACTGGTACAACCACTGTGGAAATCAGTGTGGGAATTTCTCAAAAAACTAAGATTAGTGGTTTCATTTGACCCAGATATTCTTATTTTGGGTATTTTCCCAGAAGAACTGAAAATAACATACTATATCAATATATGCGTACCCACGTTTATAGCAGCAGAATTCTTAATAGCTAAGTCATGGGAACAACCTAAATGCCCATCAATGAAGGAATGGATAAAAAAAGATATTTTTTTTAAATAATGGAATAGTACTCAGTAATAAAGAATGATAAGCTTGAGGCTTTTATAAATAAATGGATGCAATTAGACCATACTCACAAGTGAAATGAATCAGACTTGTGTGTGTAAACTCTGTATTGTTTTGCTAGTGTAGAAACTGAAAAAAGTAATTAAGATTTGAAAATTAGAATAGATACAGTAAAAGGGAAAGAAACTAACTCAAAGGGGAATTATATTGTTTGATCAGTCTTAAATGCCTGTATCTGAGCAATTACTATGAGGATAATGGTATGCAATATACCAACCATTGTTAAATTCCTATCATCTTGTTTTGAAATCCTGTATTGCATTTTTTGTTGCTCTTGTTGTCATCATTTTGCTTTTGTTATTGTTTATTAATTGTTAGTTGACTACTTGATTTTTCTGTTTTCTTCTCTTCATAATAAATAAGTAAATAAATAAATAAATGATTAGTCAGTGACACAATCAGTTAGCTCATTGGAGATCCCTAGTACTTTGAATTGTCACTTGACTGTGCTTTCATTTCTTTTAAATTAGTATTCTAAAAATATTTGAGATTTATTTCTATCTTTACTTTTATATTCATATGAAATATGGAGAAAATCAGTACACACCTTGGGGAAACCATTGTTAAAAGCTACTCTTTAAGGTTTATAAATCACCACACAATTAATCATCATAAGGTCAAAAGATCACTCCACATTCTTTTTTGTACAAAACATTATTCTATTGAAAATTACTTGATATGACTCAGTTATTTGGGAAATAGTCTTGAGGTATCATAGAGTTCAGGTGAATCAGAAGAAATACCTACTTCAAGTTCTCTGAATTCTAAACCATCATTGGGTACTTTAAGCTGAACAACAATACTCCTAGGCTTAGCACTCCACGTGTGGGTCCAAGCTCCATAACTTGCTAACAGTATGAGCTTGGAAGAGTTGCTTAGTTTCTCCAGCCTTGAGTTTTTCCCCTGTAAGTAGGAATCAAAAGACTTGTAGTTATTTTACAATGGTTTTGAGAAGCAAATAAAAGTGATGTAAATAGAGCATTACTTATATAATGGCATGACCTACAGTAAGTAATGAATGAATTTTGGGTTTTATATTTATTACTGTGTCTCTACAACAGGAAATTGGGCATGCTACTAGGGTATCAAAAGATCCTTGAGAAATGATTTTTAATATGCAAACAGTCTCATCAATATGAGAATTTGGAAATAAACATGAAAAGTAAAATAGCAGTAAAAACCAACACAAAGTCAAGACTAGATGAATAATAAAGACAGTGTGCTACATTCACAAGAGTAAGACATTTCATCTTAGACTTCATGGTCCTATCAACGTGTATAACACAAGTTGTAGATCTTGGATCTGTGAGATACGTTTGAGCTGCTAAAATGAAAATATTGGTAAATAATTGTTAGAAAGATCTTGAGTCACCGTTTAGTGTCAGAATATTTCAAATAAATATCCAGATATCATTTTTTTCTTTTTTAGCCAAGAGACTTCACACTGCTTGTTAATAGTCACTTTGGACCTAGCTGAGATTGCTTCGATTACAAAAGTGGATCATCTGTCTGATCTGTTACAGCACTCATCAGCCCTTGTTGCTTCTCTGATACTGTGATTAATTACACTTACCTAATCATGCTGCCTATGTCTGCTGCTGCTGTTGCTTTTCAACGTTGGGCGATGCTCCTTCTACCTCTTTGCCTATGTGCGGAAGTAAAGACTATTACTTGCTTCCATGCAAACAAATGTCTCTTATATCTGGTTTGCTTTACTCACTTATGTTATCTTTCTCTTGTCTAGCCTTGTGATTCTGTATTCTGAATGATTTACAAAGATTTGGATACGCAATGACAAAGAATATTTCATTACTAGAATATGTACAAGGAAGTAAATGATATAGGGACAAAAAACAAATATGACAGGGGTCAGTGGTAGTGTTAGATGATACTTCATAGAGTAAAGCAGGTCTTAAAGGAAGCATGAGTCCTTGGGCTAAGAGGATGATTGGACAGGTAAATGCCTAAGTTGTAAAACATAGTGCTTATCTAGTGACCCTCCATGTACTTTGGTCTTCAGTTATAATCACATCATTACTTGTTTAACTATTTTCCGTGGTTTCTCACAGTCATCAAGATAAAATGCAGGACTAGGGATGTAGCTCAGTGGTGGGATGTGTGCTCAGTATGCACAAACACTTCAGTCAGGTTCCCAGAGCAAGCTGCACAGACATAGACACTAACGCACACACACCACCACCACCACCACCACTACCACACAAATTTCAAACTCTTCAGGTTGACTTATGAAATTCTTTCTGAATTGGTCCCTCCATTGCCTTCCTAGGGCACCCAAATCCCCAAAATTGGCCACAGGGAAGGAGGTGAGCTCGGTGATTGGCTGTTGCATCAGAGTACCAGGCAGTCTTGGATTCTGAACACACTGTTTGCTCAGATTACTCCCAGCTGCATCCCTCTTCTAAGAAAGCTCCTCCAATACTGTCTCCCTCCAAGGCTGAGTTTACCTAACACAGTGATCAGCATGGCATCTTTACGTGTGTGCTCCTTGAGTTTTTGTAGACCATTCACTTGTGGCCTTCAATGGATTCACTGTGTTGACCAAGGGGGTCAGAGTCCATCCCTGGGAGGAAATCATGGCAGGACTTGTTATCCCTGAGGCAGAGAGTCTCTTCATAACCTAGGAGACCATAGAAGAATCTTTCTCTTTTATCTTTTTTTGGAAGGGGCACAAGGCTAAAGCAAGGGGTCCCTTTTCTTGGGGCATGTTAACCCATCATGAACTTTTCTGAAATTCCAGAGCTCTCCGCATTGTGCAGATTCCTAGTAGCATACATCTTCACGCATCACTCCATCCACATTCCAGCTGTCATACTTCAGTCTTTGCTTCCATCCTCATTTTCACGGAGGTATTGCTCAGCCCCCTTCCGCTCCTTTTCCGTAAAAGATTCTCTGGAAATTAGCTTTTTGTTATTTTACTCATTTTGTTGAAAACTGCAGGGTGTGACAATGGAGAGGGTTCTACATACAACAGAACATGCTATCTGTACCTAAAACTCCATAATATTCATCTTATTCTTTAGTGGTTGTTAGGGTATATCTGTGAGCAAACCCTGTTCCCTTTCTAATTGGAAATAGGGTTTTGGTAATGAATAAAATGACATTTCTACATCAAAAATATATGTTGACCCTGAGTCCTACCCTTTATATATTTCCCTCCATCTGCCTTCATTGTACCTTTACCATGGTCCAGAATGAGTTTATCTTCTACAAGACAGATTTCCAAATCTGTCGCATAGTCCTGTCTTTTGAGTAGAGTGTTCTCAGTTCCTTATTCAGAGTTAGAGTTCTGAGTGGACTGTGAGATTTTCATTGCAATATTTTCTAGAGTTTTTATGTGAAAACCTTTTTTTCAAGGTTACTCTAAATTACGTTTTAGGGTAAAACCTTTGAAATCTAAATTTTCTGTCACCTTCAAGTGCATAAACATTTTGGGAGACAAGTAAAATGGGTTATTATACCTGACTTATTTATTCAAAGTAAGAAACAGGTCACAGCCTTTTTATTTAAGCTGATCATCTTAATTATATCTTTTGGATACAAGTATTTGCAATGTTTTCTGCGGTTTGGGTGTAATTTCCTGCCAGTGGGGGATGTGGAGGCGGAGGGAAGAGGAGGGGCTGCTGAGCTTGAGCATCAAATTCTTCAGTCCAGCTGCTCTCTGTTAAGTGTCAGTGACCTTACTCAGCAGTCCCCAGACTGGTCAAGGTCCTTGTAATGAGAAAACCAAATTACAGGTACGTAATTTTCACAGTTTTCTGCCAGGATCTCCAAGCTGGTGACAAATTGATATACTACTGTCTGTGTGAAAGGCTGCTTTCAGAACGCAGGCCACTGGGCTGAAATACTATAGCTAAAGGATTTTGCAATTTCAAGCCTCTGAGATATTTTTATAAAAAAAAAAAAAAAAAAAAAAAGAAACCTTCACCCAACTCCCTTGTAGAGTGCTAAACTGTAGAACATATTTGTTTCAGCGTAGAGAACCTTGCCAAAATGACAAAATGTGAGAAAATAATCTTCAGGCACCAGGGACCAAGAGATCACAAAAAAGCAACCAACCTTGAGAGATGGTGTATATCTTGGGATTCGAATCTCAAATGGTGAATTTGTTAGGCATTTCTCTCTCTAACTTTTAAATGTTGACAGTTAGGCAATAACTCCCTTAATGTCACGCACGTTTCTGCAAAGTAATTTTCTAAAATAATAAAAGCAGTTACTTTAATAGTAACATAACATTTGCTAGTTTTCCTTTGTCAGGTTCAGCTCTGGACACTTCCTCTGCAGGCATCCAGTCACCCTTTTCATTACTGTGCCCATCTTACAAGTGAAAAGACTCAGGCGCAGAAGGAAATTGTCTGGCTATTGTCTGCACAGCCAGTGAAGGCCAGGACCAGTAGTCACAGAGGTAACTGTCTCCAGGGCTCTCTCTGTCAGTCACAGAACTGGATCTGTTCTAGATACACAGTCATTTCCTGTAGGAGCAAAGGCATTATTGGTTGGTATGTTTCTGACAAGAACTGAGCCTTTTGCAGAAACAAATACTAGATGAATATTTAAAAAGTGAACCTATAACTAAATGGATCTTTTCTCAGTAAAAATAGTAAATAGTCAAACCGAAGTCTTAGGCACTCTCAAATTGTCTTTATCCCTGGATTCTCCACTGGGTTACAGGCCAACCATGAGAATCTGTATTTCTAACATTTTTGCAGATGATTTAAATGCACATATCCATTAGGAAATCACTGAACTAAGTTTCGTGTTTGAACACATATTGAGCTTCAACTATTTGCTGGATAAATATAAGTAAAAACAGCCATGACCTCAAGGTACTTAAAAAAGTCAAGGTTTGCATGTGTTGGAGGGAAATAAGAAAATAAACAGCTATAATAAGTTATAATAAAAGTCTCTGACTGATCAAAGAAGGTGATAACATTACCAAGAAAAGAAAAAAAGCTAGAACCAGAAAATGTAAAGAGGAGAAGACCTTTAGGCTGAAAGACATTGGATGGGATATTTTTTCAGGAAAAGGAGGTTGGAAGAAGGGCAGGGAGGGTTTTGCTGGACACGTGGCATACATCCACTGAACAATCACCACTTGCTACCTATTTCCATGTATTAGATATCATATTATGTGGGGGGCAAAACACAGAGGAGAAAGAGGCGGGGTGAAAGTGTGTGGTCTGCTCCAGGTCCTGTGAGTTGCAGTTCTGCTTGGGTTGGCCACCAGGTAAGAGCAGGACTGTTGCAGAAGTCACAGATTGTTTCCTGCAGGCGCACTCTCAGCTGGTACCTATGGGCAGGGTGTGTATTAGGAATGTCCTCGTGAATGACACTCAAAAAAGGAGAGCAGGCAAGATCTGGACTAGCAGATGCTGCGTTTCCCTGCAGTTTCTACACGGTCACAGTGGATCCCATTGGAAGCTCTGGGTCTAGGATACCAAAAAGAGGAAGCAGAATTTTAAGAACCATTGCATTTAAAAGAAAAATAAATTTTTCCAAAAAGGGTAACCAGCTCATTTTGAAGTAGGCCATTTACTATGTTCTTGATACTTTTCTAAATATATATTCTAAATACATATTCTATGTATATAGTGTGTAAACAACCTCATTTATTATCATTTTCCTCTTGGTTCCACCCACTATTCAATGAGCTGTGTGCACACACAGCCCTTGTCCTTATCTCACCAGTGAAGATTAAAGACCCTGGTGTCTTGGGTTCCCCAGCTGGAAGGAGAGAGCTTGGCCTTGAATCCTCACATCCTGGCCCCTGAACGCTCTTACTCAGCAGCTAAAATACATTTAGAATGACTTTGGTCTACAGTGACTTCTGTTGCTCTGTCCCGAACGTCTATACAATGAAATACAACGTAATCCTCCTGCCTAGAGGGAAGGGAGTTCACATAAGGAGGTGCAGCTTTCTGCTCTGCTGCTGGGCTTTGGCAGCGGTTCTTGACTCAGTCTGGACCTTCATGTCTCGACTCTAGCGCCACCTTCCACAAATGGAGCGACAGTTTTTTCTTTAAATTCCTGTTACTAACTTACCTCCATTTTGTCTTCTTATGTTTCTCCCTCCCCCTTGACCCCTCATGCTTATGTATCTATATAAAACTAATAAAAATTTGAACAGGAAATATAAAATCACCATGAAACCAAACCAAACCTGCAGCAAGACCTCGGAGGGCCCCATGCAATCAGAGCTGTGTGAAACTATTTTCTAGGAGCTGTAAACCTAATAGCTTGCTCTGTTTAAGGCACAGCTGCAAAGCTCCTGGGACAGATATGCCCCTTGTTGGAAAACAGAAGGCTTGTAAAATTATTTTCACAAAATTTTTCCCTTTAATATTTTCCTGGCTACCTCAGGCACTCCTTTGCCTCTTGCCCCACTTAGCTAAGTAACTGGAATGTGGGAGGTGTAATGGTGATGGAATACTAATTTTTCTGTTTACTTATTTATTTATTTATTAATTATTGATGAATAGCAAATTATTGGTACAATATCTTCTACTCTTTTTCCTACAGTAGTTAAAAGGGTTCTTTTCCTTTCTTGTAAATTTCATAGTGTGTGTGTATATATATTTAGTGCAGGAAAATTGTCCTATGTCTGTGGCCCTCACTCCACCACAAAAACAGTCTATTTCTTGAAGAGACACTGTTATATGTTTATATACAAGGTGGCCTTGCTGCTGGTGTGTACCAGGATGCCCTCTCCTCACCCCACATAGATACGGCTCTTTTGCCTGTGCAAAAGTCCGTTCTTTTTCAACCTTACATTTCTGTACAATTCCCTGTGTTTGGGAGATGAGAGATATCTTTTGGTTAGTGCTCCTTAGTCTAATGTTGTGCTGAGAAGGATTAGATACTGCTTTGGCTTTGCTTGTATTTTCATTTTCTTAGGCGCTAAAGATTTGGAATCAGCCACAGACAGGTTTGCATCATGTTTGTCCAATTACTACATCTATGAGGTAGCTGTGAATGAACCATTCAATCTTTCCTGCACTTGGTCTCTTCAGATATACAATGTATTCAATACTACACATCATCTTAATAAGGATTTATCATGCTGCCAATCCCTGTCCACATATTAATTTATTTAGTCTTTATATCCCTATAAAAGAGATACAATTAAAATCCTGTTTTACAAATGAAGAGAAAAGGAGGTAAACATCATACCCCAGGTCATTAACGTGGTAAAGAAAGATCTGGAATTCACTCATGGGTGTTATGATTTGGGTTTCACTTTAAGTAGCAGCGTCACAGCTACAAACTGCACAGCTGTCAAAGATAAGGGTCTGGGGCCTGCTGACGTCCAGGACATGACTCTGAGACAGAGAGTGGTAAATGTTGCTTTTACTTCATTTATGCACTTACATCTGTAATACTGTTTCTTTTGCTTCTTGGTTTACACCAACACTGAAATTTCTGGCTTTTTGTTATCTTCGTAGAAAATTTAGTTACATTATCGTGAATCTATTACCTTCTGGATGCGTCTTCCAAAGATGGAGAAAGGAGAGCTAAGAAAGAATGTGGATAAGGCAGAAGGAATTGAAGATCTAAATCTGCATTTAACCACAAGAACTCTCCCATTCACTCTCCAACTCTTTCCATTGCCCCTGATCTCTATCCAACACGGAGGAAATAGAAATATGAAGTCTATTAAAATTGTCGTAACAGTGCTGTTGCTCACCAAAAATACAATATAATAGACTTACGACTTTACCTCATTAGCAGCAGTATAAGCCCCATATCCTTAGAGGAGAGGGTCTCCAGTTGCATCAGTGTTCCCAGAGATACTGGGGAATTAGGGTTCTGGGACCGACCCCAGACCCACTGAGCTAGAAGCGCTGGAAGATGGTGAAGGCTCTCTTTCAATTCATGCTCAAATTTGATAATAATGGTGGAGACGGTGGAAGACAGCAAACTGTAGCCACAAGCTAAAGGCAGCCCACTACTTGTTTTTTATACAGTTTTATTTAAATACAGCCATACCCATCTATTTTCAGATGGCCTATGGCTACTTTTATAACACAGTCAAAGCTTGCATGGTTGCAGACTTATGGCTGTCAAAGCTAAAAATATTTACTATTTCTAGAATTTTATAGAAAAATATCTTCTGACCCTCACCTTGGAGAATCACAGAAACAGAGGGTTTTGAGTCAGTCACTTGGAAGTGCTCCTGTCACCTAGATGCTTTTTGACCTCAGGAAAATTTTTCTGTGTTGTTTAACTTCTTCCTCCACTTGGAGTAGGAATAACCGATCTACTTTTAAAATTGTAATGATGAGTTAGTACACACAGACATGCGCAGAATTCTTAGCACCTAAAAATTGCTTAGTGAGTAGAAATTGCTGTTATCAAGACAACATTAAATAAAATTTTCTGTTAGTTTACAGAAGTCTGAAGAAAAGTAAAGGCCAAAATATTTGATTTATCAATTAAACTGTTTAGTGCAATAAAGAACAGTCAAAATGTTTAGTCTAACAATTCTTCAGCTGGAAATACAACTTTTAAAAGTTGTTATGTGCTCAGGTTGACACTTCAGTTTTAAAATGTTTTATATGCTAAATGCCTTCGATCTTGATTACATCTAAATAATAAAGAAAAATATTCACTTCTTCATACTTCTAAATTTTTGAAGTCTTAATTGGTGATTTCATTTTGATGACAAACATAGTAGAAGATATTTTTGGAAAAGAGACATTAATTAAAGTATAATTTACACTTGGCAATTTTTCTTCTCCATTATGGATATTAGGGACTTGATGTGAATAGGATAAACAAGAACAAGAACTAACATTCACATCACGGTGTTTATATACTTTGTATTATTTGCTGTAATATATGTATGCATGGCATATTTACATTTTATGTGCACCAAAATGTGGGGTTAAACCTGTATAACTAGTGTTTCCATTTTTTGTTACTTTACTTAGACATTTAAATTATTATTATTACATTTAAATTACTATTATTATGATTTTGTGGGATGATCAAGCTCAACTGATCAGTTTTCTATTCCACATGGTAGAGTTGAGGTCTCAGTCCTGTATCTTTATTTAGGTGGAATTTTATGGGGGCTGGGACTTCCCAGATAATCACTCCCTTCCCAGATCCTCACTCTACATGAAGTCTCAGTACTCAATAGTCATCCTTTGGAATAATTGCCTTCAAAGGTGAGATATTACTAGAAGATAATCTATGTGAATCATTTTCAAGCCTCTGTTTGCATTAGGCTGATTGATGCAGGTCCCATTTGCTAGCACCAGTCCTGTGTCCAAACCTAGTATCAATGTGAAAGGAACTTGAATGTACAAGTGTGTGAAGTCCCGGAGGCTTGCCTATTGGGGGTGACCAACGCTCCAGTCAACCAAAATTTCTGAATAATGAGAATTTAGTGAATCTTGAAGATACACTGATTGACTAGATTCCTTCTGGCTGGGTGAGTATTGAAGAAAGGTTTACGCACACTTACTTTAATGTGTGCTTAGAATTGATTATAGAAAGCAAATTTGTTTCTGAATGTTTGTGCAAGGGCCTAGATTTTGCATATCTAAGCTCAGAAAGAAGCCTTTTTGTTTTCCATTATTCTGTATCATCTTTTAGAGATTTTGAGCACAAAATGCAGGACAGATGTTTTGGATTAGTTTATACAAGGCAGCCAGAGTTTGTAGCACCATCATATAATATACAAATTATGCCAGATTTTTCAGAGATGAATCAAAAGCCAGAGTCTAGTATTAAGAAATCAAGGAAGCATTTGGGAGGTAATATTGAACCATCTTAAAAAAAAATAAAAACAAATACATTCTAAAAAACCACTTGACAATAAACAGGATCGTAACTACCATCAAATTCTACAGTGACAACTGATTTTTAATACATGGGCAAAATCTCTTACTGCTTATTGTGCCAAATACTTTTGGAGATTTATGGCTTTTTTTTTTTGTCTCAAATGTCACTGGATTTTATCAAGGTTTTATTTTGTTTGAGGTAATTAAATAATAAGGAAATATGAAAATGGTATCATCTCTTAAGATCAATTTATTTGAATGCACAAGGAACATTTTGGGGTATTACCTATTATATGCCCTACCTCCACAATTTTGCAGAAATTCTTCCTCTTGAAAAATACCAGAGGAGTTTCTGAAGTAGAGAGAGATCAAGGTGAAAGGAGTAGGATCCCTAAATTGTTCCTTAAATTCTGAAATATTATCATTTTTCGCTGCTTGCATTAGATTCTCAAAGGAACCTAGAGACTCCAAAGATGTGTAGAACATTATACCAACAGGGATGGGAAGGTACATGACTTTTTGACCTAAGACTCATTTTCTAGTCAAAACCCCTCACTTCTCAAGTGAAAAAAATATAGGCTCAGAAACCTGACATGAGCCTGTGGTTCAAAATTCACTCATCTGATTACCGAGACAGCTCCATTTAAATTGAGTGGGCGTTTCCACTTTAGATTGTAACCATAGTTTGTCCAAATGTCTTATTGTTATCAGCATTCCAAACTACAGAACAAAATTGCAGTTCTAGTCATGGGATCTTAGCAGGAAATACACCCTTCCCCACGATTTGCCCACTCTCTGGCTCCATCATTCCCTGGAGCTAGAGAGATAGGGTTAGTACTTGATTAGGGCCATGGAGACTGTGAAGAAGAATGGCTTCAGTGACCTAACAGTACAGGAATCTTGGATATGTGAAGTAGGAAGAGAAATTCTACCATCACCCTCCATGAAGTGAGAGCTGACAGTGAGATTGTATCTTCTCATTTCTCAGTTCCTCTTTTCTGATGTTGTGAATTAGGCTTTGTTTATTAGAAGATGATTCATAGCATTAGTACACTTAGTAGACACCAAACCAATTAAATCCAGCTTAGAAGGATTCTGTAGGACCTTAAGAGAAGCTAAATGGAGGAAAAATATGGCAGACAGTGTATGTCCATTGATAGCATCCCAAGAGTAAGATAAGACAAGTTAAGGCTCAACCAAATGGAGAAACGGTCCAGTTGTCATTGAACTTCCAAGATCCACTTCCATTTACATAATATGAATGAGATTTTACAGATAAAAACCATACACAAATCTAGGAAGCATAGTTTGAGTGTGGAGAAACACACTAACTTTACTGGGAGTTACGTCTTGGGAAATAGTTTGGGAGGCTTCTTTATTGTAGACAGTGGAAGGTCTAATATACTTAACAAAGAAATGGGTTGCTTAATTCTACGTATACTGGAAATTTTGCTGACTGTTGACATGACCATAGTTACTGTATGCAACTATGAGTGCATCCATTTGGCCTCTTCTTCCACCTGGTGGTCATTGGAAGTTGAAGTGATGCTCAGAAGAGAAATTTATAGTGATTTTTCTCTTTGTGTTATATAACTTTTGGGGACCATCCTCATTAATTTGTGTGCATTGTCTGGATTTCTTCCTGTCAGTTAAAAATGGAAAATTGTCCCTTTACTACTACCTAAATAGTAGGATATAGAACCTAAGCATTTTAAGATATCACTTTCCATGGTCAGAGGTCCAACTCCATGCAGTGTGAACTCTTCTTTAATCCATTGAGAAACACAAAGGGCCTCAGCTGTAGATTTCGTTCTTGGCTTTGAGACCAAGGGCAGGTTCAATAACATTCTTCGGCTTTGAATTTTCACTACATAAAAAGAAGAATTTTTAAAATGCAAGTTTATTAATGGTCTGAGAGTGAATGTTTAGATGCCTTGTAGGCACAAAATGTTAAATTTTGCCACTGCTTACTTTTTACCAACACTAAGATTTGGTAAACTCTTAAAGTCAGGCCGTTTCTATTGTAGTAGAAGAAGATTAAGCAAGGCAATAACTACCTTCTCTAGGCCCTGTTGCTTATGGAAATTTGTGCCAGAGAGGTTCAAGTGGTCCTGTTTAATTATCTTCAAGGTAGAGCAATGACAAAAGGGATCGAGCCAAATTGATGCTTTGTTCTCTGTTAGTCCATTATGTTTGGATAACAAACTATAAATTCCAGGAACAAAAATTTTGGCAACCGAATGGCAGAGTCATTCTCGGATACATGTGAACATCATTCATATTTCATACAGAAGTGAGACGCAGTCTTTCTAAAGCAAAAATCTAACTCTGTTCCTTCTTTATTTAAAACTGTTTGATGAGCCTATATCACAAACAAAACAAAACAACAGCACAACAAGATTTGTTGGAAAGAGTCTTGTTTTACGCTTGTTTCAGTGTGAGTTTTTCCTACAATTCATTCATGTTTGAGCTTTTCAGTAATCAAACTTATTGATGGTTCCACCCCCGCCCCCCGAAACTCGTAGAATGCATGGGACAAACTACTCAGTAAGTAGGACAAGAGAATAACTGGATTGCTGCGGTCAGATCTTGGACAGCAGTGTCTTTGAGGACGTTTCAAGATGCTTACCTTTAGTGGGAGAAATGCAGGTCAAATCTCTTTTTCTATGTAAGGGTACAGAGAGAATCTTTCTTACTGTACCAGCTAACATTTGAGTGTTATTCTTATTCTCTACACCAATCCCTTTTTTCAGAAAAAGAGACTGATGGCACTTCTTGCCATTGAAAAATCTACCAAAAAGTGAACAACCTGAAAAGAATACTCATTTGCATTGACTCATAGGGTGCCAAGGGCAGGAAATGAAACTTTTTATGTTGAAAGGCAACAGAAAGTAGTGGCTGAGGTCATAGACTGAGTTGAAATCTCAGCTTTGCCACCTACTAGTGTGTGATCTTGGGCAAATAGCAAAACCTCCTTCTCCCTAAATTTTCCATATTAAAAAAATAATATTTTTTAAATTACTGTACCAAACTTACAGACACCACAATAAATAAATTTATTATTATTAGCTTAAAATAATGTCCGGCAAAATGACTCAGGAACCAATGTAATATAATGACCATCAAACCATTTTGAAAAAGATATGTCTGACTTTGAGTTTTTGTTTTCCCATTTGTTAGCAGGGTGAGTCTTGGTGAGTTTTAGATACTCCTAGTTTTAGCTTCCTGTCTCTGTAGCTTAGAGCTAATACAAACTGCCACACCCTCTAGGTGAGATATTATACTGAAAGCATATAGCTTAATGAATGTTCAACAGATTGTATCTCCTATTGTTATTTCATAAAAAGAAAAAATTAAATGGTTATCAATGGGAAGAATGCTTATGAAGATAAAATGGGCTCTCAGTACATATTTGGATTTGAGTTCTAACTGAATTAATGATAAAGATACTCTTACCATTAAATCTTTAATTAGTTCTACTCACAATTCAGAAAAATATTTTGCTTCCTGTTTTTCTTATCTTTACAGATATGAATTGAGTTGAAAACAGTTCTCTTGTATGAACAGATTGGCTATATATCAATAATCTTAGGATGTTTACAAGTAGAATTTTAGAACAGGAAGCTGTCATAAATTTTAACTATTTACTTTAAATAAGTAGTATTTAATTAAGGGTTATTTTGTCTTGTTCCTCCAGGGAACTGCATTGTCAGTGTCTGGAGACTATGATAGGTGATATTGCTCTGTAGAGCATAGAGACCAGTTCTGCTGGAAAATACTCTCCAGAATATGTCATAGCTTCCTACAACAAGGAATTAACCATCTCAAAAGGCCAGATAATGGGATTAAGAATCTTGATTGTTGACTGAAGAGAAGTGAAGCTCAGAGAGACTAAATAAATGATTTTTCGTGATTGTAGAATGTGATGGTATTTGTTGTGAAAATAGTGTAGAATTTGATAACATTTTTCATGGATCCATGCCATGGGATTCCTAAACAATGTTAGGTGACAAAAAACAGCCTAATATTCAAATTCTTTCCCAATACTCCGAATTCCTCAGTTATAAAAGAAATGTGCAGATTTCTGTTTTTCTCATACATCACTTTTTACCTCATTGTCTTCCATTCATTAAAATACATATATGTGTATACGATTTCTTTTCTGGAGAACTAAAGCAGAGAGCTCATCACCTAGCAAAGGTGAATGCTTTCTCCTAGGCCCGACCACTACAAACTATCCAATTTCTTCACCATCACCAGCCCCACAGAAGCCCGGGTGAATCCCCACAGTCTTCAGGACTCTGTTGCTATGGCGCCAGGACTGGACCAGTGTTCTCATATGTAAAAATCATGGCTTTTTGCTAATGAGGGTCCACAGACAACTGCAGAAATACTGACTACAGAACAAAGAATAAGAATAGAAATGGGTATGTCTTGATGAGCAAGCCACACAAATTCACAGGAAGTAGGCTTCATCAGTTCTAGTATCTGTGGTTTTCTTGAATTCTCTTCAGATCTTATTCTGGGAAAAGAAAGTTACCAAGTCAATAGTGTTAATGTGCTTTGCTTTGTTTTGTTTTTGTTGCTCCAAACCAGCAAAACACGAAGGGTCATACACTTTTCAACATAGACTGGGAACAGAAGAGAAAGCATCATCCTAAGAGGAATCCTGGGTTCTATTCAGAGGGGGGGAAGCAGATAGGGAATGAACTTAGGAGGATGCATTGGTTTTGTACACTAAGAGAACGACTGAAAATAGCTTGTTCTCCTCTAAATATTATTAATGAAACCACATGGTGATGTCACTTCTGATCACGCTGTAGTTTTGAGTTGCTGATCTGGAGATAAAAAACTTCCTTTTTGCGCATTCACAGCATTTCTACAGTGGAAAAGACCTTCAGGGTAACTAGAGTGGGTGGGACGCAGTGAGAAAAATAACTTCACCACAACAACAACAAATGACAGGAGAGACAGAAACTTCTCTGGGAGAGCAGAGGGAAAAAAGGTGAAATCTAAGTATTATTGAGCATGTGAAAGAGGAGTCATTTATTTAAGAGGAAGTAACTCATTCACACAAATGTAACCCTGTGGTCCCTCAAAAGTACGTAAATACTACCAATCAGTCCACCACAGATTATCATCAACACTTCTTGGGAAATGCCTCGTTAAAGAATCTTTAAAGCATAATGTGAATGTACATGTCAAGTACTTTCCAAAAGTCATTAAACACCAACCACAGTACCATAATTTTCTTCCCTTCCACAGGCACCACATTTTGCCAAATTTAGTACAAGTTTTGTATTGAGGTCAAACATAAACCCTTTGAATCCAATGGTCTTCAGAAGAGGTCTTCAGATCTATTTCTTAGACAAAGGCCTTAAATCAACCAAAGGAAACTCTTCTTGGGCTTTAAATAACTCTTCTTGGATTTGTTTATTGAATAATAAACAAAATAATTGTATTGCATAAAATGATGAAAAACAATTGTTGAGAAATATTTAAGGATTATGAATCCTAGGCTGTAAAAAATAATACAAAAATGGTGTCCTTAAACCCACCTACCCCTTTTATATGCTCACTTTTCTCTGTTACTTTATGCCTGATTTTGTAAGCTGTTTATTTCTTCCATTAAAAGAATGTTACAGGCCACATAACAGTTACAGTAATCACTTCATTAAAAGATCCACATGTGCTATATTTTGAGTGGTTAATTAGTTCGTTTTTACTTTCTACTGAAGTTTGTTTCCACCAAATCATAGCTGTCTCAAGACTATTAATGTCTGTTTTGTTTGTAGGTTGCACATTGCTGAAAATTAGAGTTCTGGACCATTTGCTTCACAGGCCTCCAGTTGTGCTGGTTAAAAATGCCTACTTCTTTGCCTAACACTGAACTTATTAAATCAGAGTCTCTTGGAAAATGGGACTCTAAAAACTGTATTTAACCTGTGTTTTCAGTGACTCATCTGTTTAGGGGTGAACAGTAAAGATTGGAAAACAAGAAAGATTAACTGTATCATACAAATTGAGCAGAGATAATAGATTAAGTTCACAAATGGAGACATTTTGGAGAGTAAAAAATTTCTTCAAGAATAAAACTGCAAAAACGTATACTGCAAAACTGCAGTATAAGTTATACTGCAAAAACATTTTTGTATATATACAAGTTATTTTTTACATTTTATTCTTTATGCAGAATTTCTTCACTTCTTTTTCTCAGATTTATTTTTTTTTCCATTTAAGCTGTTTTAACACCTCTACTAGAAGAGAAGAAAGGAAAGAAAGGGGAAAAATAGGAAAACTTAGAAATGAAATGTACTATTAAAAGTACTTTAACCTTTAAAAAATATATCCATCTTGACTTCTTAATGCTATCTGGCATTATCCAATTTGTGTTTTCTATATTAGCACATGTTAGGAAATAGAAAATAAGTGGAATTATTTCACGAACAGTTAACATTATTATCCTATTCAATTTATTATATATTTTTAAGGAAACGGGCACACCAATTATAGGGCCCTACTTAAACACATGAGAAAAAAATATCTATTGTTAAAGTGTTTATGCTTAACCTTAAGAATTTTAGCATTTATTTTCCATTCCACAATACAAAACTGTAGGAATTTTTATTAACATTTCAACCGACTGAATACTTTGCAAATTGTTTCTAATAAAATAAAAAAGAAAAACTTTCACTGCCACCAAGTTCTAGTAACAGTAGTAATCCTGAATCTGTCCTCAACTTAACTTTCAGCAAGAGGGAGCAATAATGGTTTGTGGGCCATTACGTAGACTATGCTTTAATTCCCCTGACTTTTGGGCCCACATTTAATTTCCTAGGATCAAAACTTGAAATTATGTCATTATTTTAGTTCAGAATTCTTGTCTCACAATCATCATTAATAAGATTCTTGCTTTGTTCAGAGAGTTACTGTTACAATCAGCAGTAATGATAGCCATTATTATTAAAAATGCAGGGCAGACAATAAGGTTTGGACCGAATCTGAAGCTCAGCGTGTGCACTACTGGGCCACTGTGTAAAGCTGCCCTGAAAACTGTGTGGGACCCACAGTGCAATGAAGTCATCTTTGCCCAGTGCCTGGGGGAAGCCTTGGCACAGAGCGTTAGGATGCCAGCAGGACAGGGAGTTCAGAGCCTGGGCCTCTTGGGAAGCAAGAACCTTCTTAATTAACTATGGGTGTGATGATTCAGAATGTGTTTTGAAATGTTGGTGATGCATGGGCCAAAATTCAGGAAAGGATTAAATAAGATCATGAAGGGCAAAACATTGTCTACAAAGTATGATGGCACCCCTGACAGTGTGATCTGAGGCCAGCTCTCTGCTCAGGTATTCTACCTCCCACTGGTCATCTCTGAAGATGGGCCTTTCCTTTACTCATCTGTGTGCCACCTCATCACCTCATCCGACCACAAAGGTCAGCGAAGAGCAACTGTGGCATAATTTTCAAGTGATCTTCAATGTGTACTGATTACCATTGTGCATGGCACGGTGCTGGAACTATGTGCTAGGGGCAAACCCAAAAGGATTCAGTGGGAAAGAGCTGAGTGGCTTTCACTTTCCCAACCCATAAGAACAAATCCTGGAAGACATTCAGCCAGAACTCAGCTAGTGCAAGACAAAAGTCCAGCCTCTAAGTGCGGGTACCCTTCCTTTAGGTACTAAAACTTTAAAGATTAGTTTGGGGTCTGTCTTTTGCCTTTAACAAAAATTAGAATGAGATTTCTGTCTTCAGACTGCTAGTTAAAACAATGATAAAAATAATCCTAAAAGTAATCTTTCTTTGAAAACTTTAAGTATGTGAACTATTCTGTTAGATATTGAATGAATACACATTCTCCCTCTCATGAATGTGGGAGTACGGGAATGCATGCAAGCGCGCACACACACACACACACACACACACACACAGAGGCACAAGTGAGCACACATTTATTTTACTCTGTTCTGGGAGAACGGAAAGTGATAAAGAGCACTTTCTGTTGGCAGAAGGTGACAGAGTTGTAGAAAGGGAAGGGGAAGACTATACTTTGGAACAAAACACTCCGTCCTGGGTTAGTGCAAACACGAGGATCAAGGAACCAAAGTCTTGTGATGGAATCATCAGTATCTGGACACTTAGTTGTAGCCTCCCTCCCTGAAGATCTTTATTAAGGTTTTGGGCAATCTATGCTTTGAGATTTCTCATTTGTAGAACCTGATTATACATCTTGACTTGTTTCTCAGGAAAGTAAGGTGATACATTAATATTTGTGGAAACACTTTGAGACCTAACAATAAAAGGTGCATTATAGTAAATAGTACTCAGTCTTTCCTAGCCTCTCCCTCTTTCATATACATATTTTTGCAAAGTTCATCTAAATGATTGGAGGCTGTTTTGTTCAAGAAAAAATCAGTGTTTCAGTTATCTCTCAAGAACCTAACAAAATCACTAAACATGACAAATAAAGAGTAATGGTGACACACAATGAGGGTTAAGGTTTTTAAAATTTTGAAAGAAAACAGATTTCAGTTCTAGCCTCATGTGAGGTTATTATAAGCAACAGTGAATATTAATGATTACAAAATGAGGAAAAATACATTGACAGTGTCATTTGAAAACAATTGTGTTAAGAGGCTTTTTACACACATTTTACACAGTGTGGATATCCAAAATGGGTTTTAGAGGAAATTAAGAGGATTGTTTTTCAAAGTATTAAATACACAAAGGCAGGAAGGGAAAAGAGGAAGAGTTGGCTGATGGAATTCAGCCTCGAGACAGAATCTTCTTACCGAGGACACAGAGATGGCAATAGTGACTTCCTCTTTGGGCTTTTTTAGGGGTTTAGGTACCTGTAAATGATGAGTTTCTTTTGCATATATTTAACCAAAAATATTTTCTTTGTTTTTCCCTCTCATTTAGTTTCTCTGTACATGTGGGGATTCTGAATATTGGAAGCAAACTACGTGTGATTGCTATTGATTTGATTGGCACAAAGTGTGAGCGGTAAGTTCCTCTTTTCCAAACCCAAGTGGCATCTTTCTGTCTCTTTCTCACTCCTACTTCAAAACCAGTTCCTCATCTTATCTTCCTTATTTTAGCTACTGCCATCTTTGTTTTCCCAGTCACTCAGTCTTCAAAACACGGGCTCCTCTAACCTCACGGATACTCTACAAATCATACACAATGGGCCAACAGACTCTCGTCCCTATGCGGGTATATGAGCCTCAGCACTTAAAGTAGTGCCCGTGAATCCCCTGGAGCAGATCTTTGATTCTGTAGAACCCAGGAATGGCCCAAGATTCTGCATTTGTAATAAGCTCTGGGTACCATATTGTAAATAGCAAGGCATGTACATTTGCCTTCAAGCAACAGATTTGCTTGGTACTGATGTAACTATCTCTTTCGCTGCTTGTTTTTGAAACCTCAGCCCAGGCAGCACTGAGCAGGTAATCATGAGTATATGATACTTTGCCACTGAGCTAAATCCTTGACCCTGAGTTAAAGTTTTTTAAAGGAATAGAATAAAGAGCATCATGAAGACACAATCCCCAGACAAATGGGAGACCAATGAAACTTTGTCTTCTCTCCTGTTCTGCTTTCTGACTGCTCTTTATATTTCATTCTTTACATGTTATTGTGTGCTTTGTTTTATCATTGTTCATTCCTTTTTCCTAAACTATATTCAGGGAATAAAAATTAAAATAAATGACATGATTTCACAACATCAAGAAACTTATAATCTTACATAGAAAATATCTTTGTAAACAAAGCAATACATTGAAATGTAATATTTTCCTGTGCCTATAATAGGTTTCTCATTCTTCTGAACTCTTTCCCGCCTCAAAGCCCTCATGGTCACACATACCATATCAATATTAAACTGTCTTGTGTAATATTCTAATACTAATTATAATTGTAATCTCCAAAAATATTGCATTATCAATGGTCAAAGCTATCAATGGTCACACTGTCAAAAATGAACTGTTATTGTTTCAATGAAGAGATCATGGTTTTGAGGCTGGATTGTTTATGGGTTGTCTTGGTTACTTTTCTCTTGTTATTGAGACAAAATACCTGATGCCCAAGTGAAGCAAATAAAAGTTTATTTAGCTTACCGTGTTTTGATGTTTCAGTTCACACTCAGCTGGCTCCAAGGCAGGATGGAGTGACTGAGGGGCAGCCATTCATGGTGGCCACAAACAACAAGAGAGAAAGGACAAAAGAGGAAAAGCACTCCTCCTTTCCTCCCTTATATAGTATGCCAGCTACCTGCCCCTGGACAGGTACAACACTCACACTGCTAATCCCAGCACTAGACAATGACCCAGTGACAAATGCTAGATTCATCTTCTGGGTAATTGCATGAGGCTTGGAGGAGTGTCATCCAAACATAAACCATAACATTTCACATGTGGACCCCCAAAGACTCATGCACATCCTTTGCGCAAAAGACATTCAGTCCATCTCCAAGAGCTCCCAAAGTCCTATCAGTTTCAGCATTGGTGAAAAGTGCAAGTCCTAAGTCTCCTCCAAGTTTTAAGGCAAACTTGCAGCGATAACCACCTGTACAAATGAAAACAAAACTAAACACTTCCAATATTAAATGATACAAGATAAACAGTACCATTCCAGAGGGTACAAATCGAGGGATACAAAGGAATGGGACTAAAGGAAGTCCAAAATCTAGCAGGATTAACATTAAATCCTGGAGTTCCTCACTCAGCATTTAAAGAAATCTGGTTGTGAGCTCCAAAGGTCTTGGGTGACTCAACTCTATAGCATTTCCAGTGGTTTTAGCTCCCACTGCTTCTCTCTTGGGCTGGCTTTGCTCTCTCCTTGCAAGTTTTCTTAGACAGTCCACCCTGCTGGCTTTTCCAGACTTTTGGGCTCTCTGTTACACCTTTGACTTCACACTTAAAGCTTCACATACTGCCCTCTCAGGGGCACACTGCCCACACTCCCAGACCCTATGGAATCAGGGTGGAAGTGTTTTTAACCTCAGAACTTGTGCATTCTCTGGGCACCTAAAACCAGTGACATGTGGATGCTGTCAGGGCCTACTGCTAGCCAGAGCAGTAGCCGGGATTTCCTCTCTCTTGGCCATTGGAATTGAGTCCCTGGATTGCTCAGCACTCTGAACCTGATTGTGAGGAATAGATTGTCTGTATTGCTGCCATTCTGCAACCTACTGTGGCAGCTGCCATTTTGGACCTTCCTGTGGCCTCTGCTGCCATTCTGGAACATGGCACTCTACACATTTCTCCTCTGCACAAAGTCTTTCACTTTTACTGTGCTGAGGCTGCAAAGATGGAGACTCAATTGCTTTCGAGAATGCCCACATCATCTTTTTAATTTATCTGTTCCTTCTCAGCAATCAAGGTCTCAGCTCTATCTTTGTAGTCCACAGTTTTCTGATCAAACTCACAACATTTTGAGTCATCCTTGGGAAAGGCAGAGGCAGACAGTAGATTCCAGGGAGCCCCAATTCCTTCCACCCCAATTTCTGCATATCAGGATGCCAAATTTTGTATTCACTTTGTGGAAGATTCCTGGAATATCTGTTGCTCTTCTGATATTTCAGGTAGTCTCAGCCACTGAATTTAACTAACTGCTATTTCGTACTATGTAGAATAGGACAAGGATAACTTTGGATCATGCAAATGGACCAACAACACAGAGATTACACAAGCACTTCCCTTAACTTGCAGTGGTATGCCTTATGGTTTCCTGCACTTGATTACAGTGAGCTTCTAGTGATGGCATTTCAGACTTCTAGTGATGGCATTTCTCTTTCTTCCTTTTCAGCCCAGGGCTCACTCACTTTATTTCTTTTCACTTATGTTATAATAAAAAGGCGAAGACCATTCAAAGGAAAGTAGCTAGTTCCTGATCCAGGTATCTCAATATTCAGCAGCAATCTGGTAATGCAAATTCTATTTTCTTACTACCTGTTATAATCATAATAAAATATAAAAAATAGTGTTTATAATGTGCCAGAATTATTTGAAGTGTATACATCCATTGACTTATTTAATTCTCATAGCAAATTTATGAGCTATTCATTTGCAAGATAAACTTGAAGTACAGAGAAGTAAGGCAACTTGTCCAAGGTCACACAGTAGGCAGCAAAGCTAATATTCAAACGTAGACAGTTCAACTTCAGATCCTATATCTATAGCCTCCTTTGGTCATGAAGACTGTCACACACATGCAGGGCTGTATTCAGATGTTCTAGGGAGCTGTTGAAAGATTCTCAAAATGGGTTATAATCAGATTGACTACTGCATCAAGATTGTAGTAGTAGCTCAGGACATTTCTGTATTTCCTGGTCAATTCCCTCTCTCGAAGTCTATCTTAATGATTCTGTGGTTAAACGATTAGGCAATGCATTCCAGCAAGCTTTAGAAGAAAAGCCTTGTTAATAATAATAGCAAACATTTTATTAAGTGTTACTGAGACTTGGCAAATTTTACATGGATTGTGGCTTTTAATCTTCATAATATTCCCAAAGGCAATAATACTATGTTCCTCTTTCTGGTGTGTATAAACTATGTGTCCAGATTATACCTTCAGTATGTGGAGCACAAATTAGAAAAATAATTTAATCTCATTCTCAGAATCTTAGTTACTGTTGTGTAATTTAATAAAATACAGATTGGTGATTCTGACCCTTGTTAATGGTAATATATTTGACATTTTATGTAATGTTTCTTAATTTTTGAAAATGGGAATTTTTAATCTTCTGGGTGATGGGGAAAAGTAACAAAGAAAAAACTATGTCACCAATTTAGAAAGTTAAAAATTCAACTAATAAAGGACATTTTTGATTTCTCCATTCTTCTATACAATGGTTCACTTTTGCTCTTTGCGTAGAAACTAATCTCCTTTCTTCTTAAATGTATACCTGAATCTCCTTTCAGATATACCACTCAACATTTTTTGGCAGAGATCTTCCTTTATTTTCACATGTTCATCAACATTTTGTTACTTTGTGAATACAAAAGCTTTCTTTCTGGTGGATTCCACAATAAATTCTGGAATAGACGTGCTTTGGAAATTTTAGGTGTTATTCATTACAAAAGAATTATTGTGTGAATTGATATACAATAACTTTCTTCTTTTTGATAGGTGACATGTCTTCCTTATTTCTTACTACATTAAGAGCTCATATAAACAAAGAAACTCGAAGTTTCTGGGTCTTTAATTTTATTTCTATAATTGTTAACATGAATAAATAAACCTTTTCCACATTGTAAATTTTTAGTGTTAATATTAGTAATAATGGTAGTAGTAGTATCCCTGCTGCTAGTAATATTAGCTTGATTACTGTAACATTGTAGCACTAATAGCCAAAGTCTTAAAGGGGGAAAGGACTGAGATCCCAAGGAGTTGAAAAAGCTGTTTACAATCAAGGAAGAGACTGGAATAGCTGGGTTCAGAACTGATGACCCCTCTTATCTAGGTATTAAACAATGAATTCTAATAAAAGAACTTTTAATCACTGCCTGAGTAATGACATCCTCAACAATAGAGCTAATCACAAAACAGTTTCTGCGTGTTCACATATAGCTGTTCATCCACACAGTACGACTCTCACCTTATCTTTTAGCTTTATCCAACTGTTATTAGAGAGGCTACTTCACTCATTCATGGAGGATGCATTTCTGAAGCCCATGTGCTGTTTCAGGAGTGGAGCTATGTAATGATAACAAAAATGAATTTCATTGTCCCTTTATAAGTCGAATCTTTTGTTTGTTTTACATAAAGTTTTGGCCTCTATTTCCACATATTGCCAGATTCTTAAAACTAGCCCCAGGTGCTTAAGACAACTGAGTGATTGCATCCATCTACCTGTCCATCCATCTATCCATCCAGTGGAAATTTATAGAGAATTCACTGTGTGCCATGAGGATAAAGGGATACAGGAAACAAACATAATCCTTCTCTCTGGTAGATTAAAAACAAAGAAACAAAATAATCACAAACCTTGAAATATACCATGTAATAAACAAATCTGAGATAATAGAACGTGAGTCAACTTTAGAGAAGATAGCTAGTAAAGCCCTTTGAGAAGGTGATATTTATTCTGCTATCTGTAAAATGAGAAGGAACTAGCCAAGTGAAGAGTGTAAAACAATTCCAGTAAAGGATCAGAGCAGAGATACCTTGGGGCAGAAAAGAATAGGGGATTTTCTAAGCAGAAATCGGCACCATCTGATTTGGTTTTTAAGAATATACAGTAGTTTTGGCTGCTATAATGAGTGGGTTAAAAGGAGCAAGGATTAAAATTGGAAACTACTGCATATTTAGGAGCAGTCTCTGTATCACAGGTAAGAGACCATGGCGGGTAGGTGGTAGAAATGGAGAGATAAAGGTCTAGAAGACACAAAAGAGATTTCGCAGGGAGCTCTGTTATGGCGTGCATGAAGATATTCCTCTGAAGTCTCAAGCAGTCACAGATGGGGCTTTTCAGAGGTGGCTGGTCTAGGCTGTGTGACGCTAGTGTTAAATTTGTGATGCTGGAATTGTGTGTTCCATCTTGGGTGTGGGAAGCACCAATCAAAGACGTGTATCCTGGATGAGACACATGGGAGAGGCGGGCTTGTGGTTGCTTCTTTTGTTCTGCTGTTTACTTTGCAGTCTTCTGCCCGCCCTGCTTTGCCATGGACTGTTTCTTCTCTGTGATGCTCCTCTGCCATGCAGCCTGCCTGGGAGCCAGCTGACTATGGGTGGGAGTTCCTACAAACTGAACTGAAATAAGTCTTTTTTCTTTTGATCTTGGGACTTGTGTATTTCGCCTCAGCAATAAGAACAGTAACTAAGACAAGAAACAATAGGATTTTCTGATGGACTTAAAGCAACAGAAAGGTAAAATCAATAGCCACGAATAATTTTCAAGTTGCAACTTGGAAAAATTGTGTGATCGTTTTTGTCACTGACTGAGATGAGAAATGCTAGGGATTGGAATGCAGATTTTGGGGAGAAAATATGAGTTGAATGTAAAGGAAGAAGACATTTTGAAAGCATCCCTCATATTCATAATTTAGAAATTCAATCTCATATTTATGGAGTAGAAAGAATATTATTTGAAAGAGTATTCTGACCTCATTCTTCAGGAAGTATACTTGTGCACAACAGCAAAGATATCTGGTACACTAGGATAAAGTCATCACAGAACTTGTTGGTTGGTGTAGTACTGACTCAAAATACTTTATTTGCAGCTTAAATCTTTTGTGTTCCATACCTGCCAAGGAATCACACAGACCGTGTAGAATACTCATCACTATAGAGGATACATGACAATAATAAAAATGATGATGATGATGATAATAATAGCATCTATTTCCTATATACATCAGAGACTCTTCTCAGGAGTTAACAAAAAAATACGTTTGTCAAATATTTCTTAAACTCAATGATGTGTTACCCAGTCTACACTTTCATTAATTTAATCTTTGGGACCACCTCAAAACAAGCAAATTGCAGAGTATTGAGGTAGTGGGTGAATGGAATGACTTGCAGGGTTAAGAAGGTTCCCTTGTTCTTATTCCAGCTTACTCAGCACTTTAGCCTGTAATCTTTTTCTTACTGGCACTGGCAAAGTTGGATGAGATATCATTTGAATTCCTTTCTCGCTCTAAATTTCAACAGTTCCAAGGTTTTTATATTCACGTTTAAATGGTCAAAAGAGTGAGGTGGACATGCCTCTCTGCAATCCCCAGCAATCCATATACTATGTCAAGAGAATTACCATGAGTCTAGCACCATTTCTGAGCTACATAGTGAGTTCAAGACCAGCCTGAGGTACTTACTAAGACCCTGTATCAAAAAATTAAAACAACAACAAAAATGTCTATATATATATTCAAGGAAAGAAATATTCTTTCATATAAAATATATTCTATGAAAGAATGGAACTGCCAAAGGACTAAGATGATCCAGTCCTGTAGTTTTTATGTACAAGATTTATATTTAAACTTGTGTTGGTTAATGGAATCCTTAGTCTTTTTAAGGAATAGAAATGCCATCCATTTTTTTGTACTATTTTTGAAATTTTTGGCCAAAATCCAAGTTGAATACATTGTCTGCTATTATACAAAACATGTATTTTATTTTTTCCACAAATCCAAACGCTTAAAACCTTCCGGAGTTCTAAGAGAAGACTAATTCTACAGATAAAAAAATGTGTATTTTCCATACCTATTGTGAGTGTCATCACTTATTGAATGCTGTCCTGGGAGAGTCGCTGATGTAGAAGGAATGGACGGAGACCAGGCCAGAGTGGAGGTAAGAGACGCAAGAGCTCTTCGCTGCTCATTCACTCCATCTCCTGCTTCAGCAAGAGCAAGGGGAGAACACGATAAGTGACACCCATAAGGATGCAGCACGTCTGGTACCAGCTTAATGCGGAAACCCCAATAAATCCCATAATTCATGCCATTAATGAGGAATCTGAAAGATCACACGTAATAACTCCACAAGATCCTCTACCTTCACCCCATGAAGACATTCGTGACTTATCTTCAAGCTCAGTTCTTATTGGAGGTGAACCTGCAGGTGTTTTTTCTCCCCAGGAATCCATGAGATGGAACTCCAAGAGCCATACAATAGGTTTCCTCACTTTACTGCCAGGGTACTCAAGACCCAACTCCTAAGGGGGAGGACACTTCAGGTGCTCAGCAGTACTTATGCCTTTGTCCTAATCATTCTATCTGATTTGTGATAACTTTGCAATGATAACAAGTTTGCTGCATTAATTGTTGCTCTTCCCTTTGACAAAAGTGCAGAATGATGTCCTGTCTCGCGGGCCTATATTTTTATGTTCGCATCAGTTGCATGGATTGTTTGCCAAGGAGGCACAGTGTTTGACTCTGAGCTAGTGTAGACTGGTTGTGATGGAATAATTGTTATAATACCAAATCTAATTAAATATTCTGTAAACTTTGAAGTATTTATGCAAAAGAAATACAATTGTTTCTATGAAAACAAAGTTGTATGCGTTAGAATGACTCAATAATGTGAAGTTGCTAAAAATAAAGATGTGGAATTAGGCATGAGAGAGACAAGTGGAAAAACTTGGGGAAAGGTCGGTTAGCAACGTGACTTCCACATTCGATTGCTTTGAAAGTATTTCTACATTCTCCTTCATTTGAGAAAAACCAAATCTTGACATTGCAGTAGTGCTGGATCATAAATGTGGTCTTATGAATGTATATTTGTTTAAAGTAAAATAAAATGATTAAATGTTTACTTTTAATTTCCCCTTTAACTTTATTAATTAATCAACTAATGATCATGTCAGATAAGAAAATTTCTACTAGAAAAGTCAATTTCAATCAACTTGTGTGGGAGGGATATATCTGAAAAGGTATACAAAGGAATAAAAACTAACTCATCTGTGCTTAATGAATCTAGTATCATCATTTCAATTTGGCCAAATTATGTAGGCAACTCATTGATAAGATGGGAATGTGAGACACAAACTCACTTGCTTTGGAATTGCTTTACAGTGGATTTGTGTTCTTATAGTGAACACAAAGGCATGCAATACAAAGAGTTGCATTTTCAGACATCCTCTGAGACTGTTTGCAGCAGCCTGCTATGGTACCAGAAAAATCCCAGAGTTTGGAGTCAGCTAGATGTAGGTTTTGTGACTCAACCTAGCAGTGACCACCTTCTTGATCTTAGGTAAAAATTAAGCATTTTGGAGTCTGAAGTTTCCTCAGTTCTAGAGAATGTGGCCAGAACTTTATATCTCATAGACTTCAGTAAAATTCAATAAAATATCTACAAGTATCTAGCATGACTATCATTTTTAAACATTCAGTGAAAGGTTCATTTTCATTCCCTTGTTGTTTCCAAGTGCAAAACAATATTTGTTGTCACAGATAGAGGTTTAACAGACACATATAGAAGCTATCAACTCTTGCTCGCTCTGTTATTTTAACTTCTGTTCTTACATTTTTGTATTCTACATGTAAGCAATACACTTAAGAAATGTATCAGCTGGTGGCCTTTTTGTGCATCACAATATATGAAATACTCTTTATGATAGTTATCTTTTAGCAACAGTTGTCTTTGATTCACTCACACAATATTATAGATAATCTTGGCTTACCAGCTGATTCAGAAAAAAAATGAGAAAGACTTTTATTCTCTAAGTCCATATGGATAAATGGGGTAAACTGAGGTACAAGTACCTTCAAGGGGCTTAAATTCAGGGTAAATATCCATACTTACCTGAGCAACAGTTCAACATCTTGATATTTAAGCATCTACAAATTCTATGCACACCCATAACCTTCTTTAAATTTAATCTTGCTTTTTTTACATGGGGAAACAATCTTTTGAAAAGGCCTACATCAAGGATTTCCTGGGCCACCCTGTGCTCTGAGTTTCCATGGTAAATCTAGGCCAGTATGCTGCTCTGAATAGATGACAAATTCCAGTGTTGCTTACTTTTTTCCCATGAAATTTAAAATAAATAATTAACCTATTTCCAACACAGTGTTTGGTATTGATTTAATTTAGCATGTGTTATTCATCTGCATGCCTCACAACGGTTGCTTAATTGTCTAAATCTTCCCGTGTAGAGTGCTGCCTATGGAATCTCTTTCCACAGAACACTCCTTGCAGAGTGTGGCTTACTATTTCCATAACATCTGTCTTTTCTACTAAGTAGCAGATTAACAATTATGCTTCTTTTAAAGTAAGTGTGTGTGTGTTTGTGTGTGTGTGTGTGTGTGTGTGTGTGTGTATTTAGGGAGGGATGGACAAGATAATTTGCTTTCTGATACAGTAGTTTGCAGTCTATCACCAAGTCTGAGATTTTGCTTGTACCCATAATGCAGCTGGCAAGATCACCCTTTTCTTATGCCTTATTATTCTACATAATGCCACAGTGTTTCCACTAAACCGGATTGTTTGCAAAAGAGACAACTTATGCAACTCTTTCTCCTGCTACTACCCTTCATGTTTCTCTCCCCCTCTCACACATACAAACACACACAAATGTATACACACATGCACACAAAGCTCCTTTTAACTGTATTAAGCAGTAAAGCAGAAGGATTTTTTAAATTAGTGTTTTGTTTTGGCAATGGTTGCTGATGTGTTCGTGTAATACAGTTTTAATCAAATCCCCAAAGCTGAAGACCTTTCAGCATATCTTAGGCTGCACTGTGCAGGGCTTATTCCACTTGAAGTGGCCACCAGGGAAGTACAATTAGCTGTTCCCATGGAGAAGTTTGTTACCAGTAATAAATAATAAGTAGCATAGGTAGCGATGGAATCAATTAAAGATATTTTTGACCATCTAATGGTTTATGGGAATGCTAAATAATTGACAACAAGTTTTTGACTATGTTTTCTATCTACATGTCTCCTTATAACTAACATTGACCATGCACATAGGACAGTGTCTGGGGTTGCTACATTTTTGTTCTTAAAGCCACACTGTTGAGGGTGCTCTATGAAAGACAATTGCAGCCCTTACATAACTGAGCTGATTTTGAGAGGGTTAAAACTCTGCTGTAAATATTTGCTGCAGGCGGAAATCTAACATATGAAGCAGGAGAACAAATTGTGTTATCAGTTTCAAAAACAATCTGTTTCGCCATTCATTTATTTTTTTAACCAGTGTAAAACAGAACAATAGGAGTTGACTGGCTGAGAGGGCTTTGTGCTTTGTCTCTGGGTTCCAACAGCTTTGATGTTAAAATGGAAATTTGGCGAGTGGGATTTGGTAAAGTGCTCTAAATGCTTTTGGCATCCTGACAGGGAAAAGAATGAAAATGGTCAAGCCACCTTGGTTCAAAATTGGTGTTCATGAATTGCTTTCTAAATAAAATCTTAGAAAGAAAGAGGAGAGATGGCTTCATTGTGTGTATTCAGGTGAATCGATGTGCCCTCTGTCACCTACAGCAGATCAGTGATCCACAAGTTTACCAGTTAGCTAAATTACACCAACAGATGCAGTTGTTCCTGCGAAGCTACTGAATAAGTGACACACAGACTCAATGCCAGTGTAGGTCTCCCTGGGAATCAGACTAAAAGTTGGGCCAAATGAACCTTAAGTCATAATTACCATTATTTGATTGGAAAAAGTAGTTTCACCTGATGATCTATTACTATTGTAAAAGCCCCCGTGCAGGTTGGTTTACCTCGATGCAGAATGCTCCTACTCTTTCCTGAGGATGTTTATGAAGTCCACACGAACAATGAGTTATACAAGGGGGACAGAAACTCTCTTTCTGGGCTCTGACGTGGGAAATTTGTAAGCACATGCTAAGTTATTTCGCAGGTCAAATGTGCTGTATTTCATGTGATAGTACCTGGTATTTTATCAAGGGCCAGCCAGCTACAGACCATGGCTCATTCTCAGTTTTGTAAACAAAGGGTTATTATAACACAGAAACATCCTCTCATTTATGTATCGTGCACGAGTGCTTTATAATATGCTGGCAGAGCTGAATAGTTGCAACAGAGACCATATGTATTGTCGGCAAAGCTGAAAATACTTACAGTTTGACCCTTTACCGAAATCAGTTTGCCAGCCCCACTTTAAAGAATCCTTTTATCTGAAGATTTAAACTCACCTGTTGTCCTTGTGACATTCTTTTGACAGGAAAGTTTGTGCTTCACCTCTGTCATCTCTGGTTTTCATTCTGAAACTGTAAGGCAAGAAATCTGAGAATGAGAAAATAAACAAATATCATCATACAGTTATTCACACCAGGTCTGATGATAGATATTGATAAGAGAGTCCACAGTGATCGACAGAATGACCTGGCTCTCTGTGGGAGAGATGTGGAAGGATTAGGCCACCTTAGGAGCTGGATCACACGTGACAGGGTCCTCTGGAAGTTTGTCACAATAGTGATGAGCTCTGGAAGGAGAAAGTGGGGGTGAAACTAGGAACAACACAAAAAAATGAAACGTAAAGTGGCTCTAGAATTTGGAGGGAGCCAGCACGTGCACCAGAAGAAAGCAAAGTGCTCTAAAGAGACTGCTAACATGCAGAAGAGTGGCTGGGATATTTTTCCTGAATGGTGGCTTCTTGGTGCCCACCTTGCTGAGTGAGGGTGAACAGTTTCCATTTTTCTGCAGTAGCTGGCTCCTTTCTCTCCAGCCATGTACAGAGTTGTCTGCACTGAGCTAAAAAACAATGAGCAAAGTTGGAGACAGCGGAGCAGTCTTTCTGTGAGTCTGGAAATCCTTCCCCTCCACACTACTAAACACAAATGAGGGTGTGGGCTAGAGTTTACCATGGTATGCTTCTAGCATGGACGGGCTCACTCGACAACCCACATCTCTTCCAGCTAGGTAGGAATTAGTAAATGTGACCTGTGGTTAGGACTTTTCAATGCACATGGAGAGACCATTGGCAGTTAAAAAAAAGTATTTTTGACAATTACTGGGAAAATAGAGAAAAAAGCAGTAAGAGAAGAGGAAATACTGAGTAGCTCAATCCTTACTATCTTGCAGATGCAAAAAGCCGAAGACAACTGTATGTCAGGCTCCCTAGACTGCTCCTGTCTCCCTCTGCCAAGGGGCACATCTCCTTTTGCCCAAATGACTCTTTTTTTAAAAAATTTCTTAACTTCTCTCTTTTCTTTTTGTTTTTTCCCTCTCTCTCTTTCCTTTCTTTCTTTTCTATCAAACCCGAGACCTATAAAAGCATCTGTAAGCATTTTTTGTCCTGCTTATGACCCCAAACATTACTGGCTCTGTTTTATTTCCTGGAAATACTATATCTCCATCTCACTCTATGTCTTCCCAGTCAAGACCTTGTATTTTCAGTACCTGAAATGCTTGCAAACTCATAATTAGGCTTTGTGTAAACACGTAAGGCTTTTACTTTCCTTTTATAAAGGGTTGTTAAACAAGATTTGGGTGGAGATTTTGGCACATCCGATCTTTATTTTTTCAAATCACTTATTAACAAGAGACAAGCCACATTCATTTTATATAACACAAGTAGGAATTCAGCTCTCCAAAGTTATCTTTCCTCTCAGTGTCTTATAAAATTAATAGATTAAATAAAATTCTTAAACAAGAAAATCAAAATAGATATTCATTTAAAGTTGTTTTACCTTCATTGTTATCTAAAGGAGTCAGAGATATGCTTGTTAAAAAACTCTTTTGAAGTCTTTCATGATGCAATACTTAATCTTTAAAATTAAAGACTAGAGAAGGAGAAATTCTTGTTCAGTGTCAAGGTAAAACTGAAGCTGAAATTGTCCTTGAACATACCACTTAATTTTTGAGAATCTGTGCTCATTGTATTTACCACTCTTTGTTAGTACAGTGAAGATGACCTTCCTGATGAAGGGAGCACACATCTTTATCATTCGGGATGGTGGTTTTCACCTCTGTTCCCAGAGTCTTTTAATCTTCTTTCTGACAGGCTTGCCAGCAGTTGTGTCAAACTCAAAGCCTGAGCAACCTGCCGATTTGGTGTCTAAATTATTATCTGCTTTTGAACAATTGTTTAGTCAATAGATGCCCTGTCCTCTTGACTTTTCAGTCCATGATGCATCCTTTATTCATGATTGCCTGCTTCCACTCTTTGCTGCTCGTAATCCTGCTACCTACTCTTTGTCTTACATGGTTCCTTCTGCGTATGATGTCCAGCCACAGAGGTAAAGGAGAATCACTGAAATACATTGTTCTCTTTACTCCTTCTGCATTCCATCCCTTTTGTACCAAAATCCTTTGTCTCGCTTGTTTTCTTTGGTGGCATTCTTGGAGATCATCTCCTCCTCATGCAGTTAACCGCAGTGGGTGATATTGTTGAGTTAAAACTCTTCTCAAAGTTACTTTAGAAGCTCAGTTATATTTTGTGGCTCACACTGCTGAACAAGTATATGTTAATGTCTTTCTTCCCAGGTATCAGGGGCCATGAGCTTCCTTTATCACTAATGTTTAAATTAGGAAATGACATATGGTTAGAAGTCCCAGGTATATTGTGAGCTGGGTTGCGGAACAGGTGAAATCAAAGTTGTCTGATTCTTGGGAGAGTGAGTAAAAAGGCTGGGCATAAATACTTTAAAATTTCAGTATAGCTTGTCATCGAATTCATATGAATCCCTTTTGTTAGTCCCTACAGTGTTGACTGCTGGAGTAAGATCACTGGAGATGAAGATAAGGAGATGAAGAGAAGCTTAATTTTTAAATGGATGAATTCCAATCAGATTCACCAGTGTTTTGGAAACATGGGCCATATACATAAAGATATAATCCAGTATCTGCAAAACTGACACATACAAGTCCTTCCTTCTAGTGTGTTGCCCGAATACAAAATCATCTATAATTCAAGAAACAAAAAGCACTAGAGGGGAGAATTTTGCCAAACTGGACCAACCTGTTCTAGCAGTTATGGACAAAGAAGTATCTGATGAAGTCTCAAGGTACAAGAGTTGTAGCACGGGTTGCAAGAAGCATCCTGTGTCTCCCCCTGCTGGTTGGTGCAATAAGTTAATGAAACAACCCCAGGACTCCTAAGGAGGCCTATAAGGCCATGACTTCATGCTTTGTGGTGTCTGGTCATCTGGCCTCTGTGAACTTTGAGTACGCAAGGTTGATCTAGAGTTCATATCAGGATATTTTCTCTCATCCTCAGCCTTCCAAATCTGTTTAATTAGCATTCTGCATTTCTTAACAATTCTAACTTCACATCCCATTGAAATAAACCATTAAGAACTCACTTCTTGCATATTTTAATTCCAGGCTATCACTGCATTTTGATTAGATTAAAATTGGTTAAAAAAAGGGTTGCATTTGAAAATAATCTGAAATGTTACCACATGGAGTATAATTTCCTTTAGTCTTCTCAGGATGATGTTAGTCTACCAGCAAACCTCGAAATACTAAAAAAAAGTAATCATTATAAATTGCAATGCCAGAAAAGGTAAATCCACAGATAATTTTGGAAGAAAAGAATTATTCAAAATATATTTCTATTATTTCATTACCTTTATTTGGTGATTACATATCTGGCAAAATTAAATCCCAAGAGACCTTGAAAAGGCTTTTATTGTGAATATTCATGATATGATCTGAGACAAGCCAATAGCCTACAATGGTGATATTGTGGGAAAGATGGTTTACAAACCAGAAAATGTTCTCATTGAATAGTGACAGCTAAACCACCCAACCCCAGTCCATTCACAGTTAAAAAGTGAAGGCTATACAACAAACAGTAGGAAAAAAAAAAAAAAAGATAAGGAAGCCTAAACAGGTAGCATATCTAAGGTTAGATATAATAACAAGAATAAAACACCAAACAGTCAGTCAAAGAATGAACAAAGAAAAATAGCAAGAGAAAAAAAAGGAAGAGAGAAAAGATATCATGATGGAGAGAACAGGTTTTGAAAAGTATAAAGGCATACAAGAACATACATTGTGGAAATCTTTGTAGATTTGTCTAGTTGAATATAAAATTAGTTAATACTAATAATTAGATAAGGTTCATTACATTTTTCCTATGTTAGGAAACTTTTATCTTTTAGGTTGATTCAATTAAAATAATATAAATTTTTTGGAAAATATTTAACAAATGCTGGACTTTTTAGGCGTGTATTAATTCTTTAAATAGTTCTGATATATCAGCACCATAGCTTGATGTAAGGATTTGTTTCCTGCAGGTACCGCAATGTAGTTCTGGTCATTTGGAAGCCACACTCCTCCTATCCTAAGGTACTACCATCTTTAACAGACAGCCTTTATGTTTGCTGAAGAGGAAGAGAGAGGAACACAGCTCATGAAAGTTTTTTATGGACTTGGCCTGGAGGTGCCTCCAACTCTTCTGCCCATGTTACGTTGACCAGAAATCACTCACATGACTTCAGTCTAACTGTGCAGAGCTTTGGAAAATGACATCTTTCTACTGGATCAAGAAAACAAGCATGCATATGGATATCATTCTCTGTTTGAGTGCCTGAAGACTCAGCAGTCATTGGCAGCAAATAGGAAAAGAGATAAAAACTCTGCCTTTCAGGGCAGAGAACAGCAATGAAGCGCAATGGAAAATTTAAATACATGGTAATTAGATGGTAATATATCCTAAGTAGAGGACAAAAGCACGCAAATAAGGAAAGCACTCAGAAAAGGAATGGGATTCAGTTACAATTTAAATAAGGCAATTGAGAAAAGGACTCGCTGAGAAGGAGGTATTTGAGGAAAGACCCAGGAAGGCAAGCAGAAGTATGCACTTTCCTCAGAGGATGCAGCCACTTGGAGAGCTCTGGACAGGGATGTAGCTGCCATGGCAGAGGCATGGCGAGGAGCCCAATATGGGTAAAGTAGAGTGAGCCTCTGGTCGCCGGTCACGGGAGTTAGACGAGATCAGCGAGGTAATGAGGGTGGCAAATTCCATGCTGTTTGAGGACTGGCTTTTCTGTGGTTGGTCTTTGTTGGTTTTATATTGGAAACACTGATAGTTTTGCAAAGAGTTCTGACATTCATGGAACTCCTTTTAATAGGATTATTCTAGTTGCTAAACTGAGAGTAGAATGCAGAGAAAGAGTGGACATAAGTGGAGTAGGTAAAAGATCATTGAAATAGTCTGAAATGACTGGGTCAGTGATAATTGGGAGAATTGGACCAGATCACTAATAACGAAGAGGAAGCCAAAGATTATCTAATATGGTAGAGAGAAAAAAATAAAAATTGACTCCAAGTTTTTGTGCCTCAGCCCACAGACAGGTAGAATGGTATGGAAATGCAGGTTCTTTCCAGGGAATGTGATGGTCAGACTAAGAACAAGTTTCTGACGCACTGAAGTTGAGGTGATTTTTAGCTATTCCAATAAAAATTATACAGGAAGAATTTGAATATAATGCATGTGTAGTTCAGGGAAGTAGTATTTCTGGAGATAGGAATTTGCTAGTTAAAGATACAAGCTAGTCAGATGAAACGCTAATGCAATAGAAGAAGAGTTAAAGGACGCAGGTAGGGCCACTGTGACTTTCCAAGATTGGAGAGGAGGACGATAAGAGATCAGAATGTCTACTGGAGAAAATGGGAAAGAAGCAACCAGTGAGAGACAAGGAAAATAAGTAGAAGGCAGGGGAAGCAAATGCTTCCATAAGGGAGAAATCAAATGTAGCAAACACTGCAGAGAGATCCAATAAACAAGAAATGAGATTTGACTGTTGGATTTAGAACATGAATGCCATTGGTGTCCTTGACAAGAGCCTTCCATCAAGTGATGATGAAGAAACTTGACTAGAGTGAGTTCAAAGGAAAACGAGGGGAGGAACTGCAGAAATAGGAACGTAGAAAACACTTACTGCTCTAAAGGGAGAGGAGGAAATCAGTTACCATTTGGAGTGGGAAGTGGGTTTAAAGAAGCCGTTTTTCCTTAGGTATCTGTACGTTGATGAGAAATAGTAAGCAGGAGTGTTACAGAAGAGAGAAGGAAGAGCTCTAAGAGGAGTTTTGTTTAATTTACAGAAGTAGACCAGATCAAATGTGTAAGGGAAGGTTGAAAGTGACATCCACTTCTTACAGGGAAGAAGGCATAGATGTAGGTCAGGAAGGGATGAGGGGATACTTGTGGAGTCTCATCTGATTGCCTCTATTTCTTCAGCAGAATGAAAGTGAAAACGAAGAAGGGACTGTTAGACATTTGAGGAGAGAGGCGATAGTACAAAATGGTCACCTAGGAAATAGGGAGAGTGAATGGGCTGGGGAAATGTGGTGCGATTGGCCACATGAAGGGCTCTCTTGTGGAGAGTGCATGCATTTAAAGTGAGGCGAGTCAGCAGCCCTGTGTTTATTTCCAGCTTCATTTAGTTTCATGGGTGCAGGTGAGGATAAGAAGAGGGCTAAGTTTAACCAGAGTTGCATTTTTCAAGTGAGTAGGCCAAAGAGAGAGTAAACTTCAGAACGCAGAGTGAGGGTGCGGAGAGTTCAAAGGCAGTTTCAAAAGTGAATTCCATGGGGTGCTAATGCCAGTGCTGAGTTGCAGTAGCAGAGGGTGCGAATTGGAAAGGCTAAAGTCACTGAAGAGCAGGAGTGACTTAAGAGGAATTTACAATTTGGGGGATCAAGTTCTAAGGCATGAAAGGATAACTGAAATCATGAAAGGAGTTCAGGGCGAAGAGAAACAATTTCAGAACTTGCATCTGTTTGGGCACTAAAATCACTAGGACTTAAGATAGGAGTAATTTTGTAGACTATCAAATTGTGTTAGGAATTAAATTTTTGAAGCACCAGTCCCTGGCAGCTATGGGGAAGAAGGGAAAATGGGTCCTATAATCAGATGTCCAGGGATCCCAGCCGGGTAGTATGTGGGATCTCGGGGTGGCAATGGTGAGAAAGAAATGAGTATAGGGGAATGGTGACTTAGAAGAGACAATAAACATGAGAACAGGTGGAGGGCGTTGATTTTCATGACCTCCAACTGGAGCTCTCCAAAGGGCTTTAACTGGGAAGAATTCAGGGTATCAAGAGAAATGAGAACTACCTCCAGAAAAGGGTTCACACAGAGCTGTATGCAAATTAGAATACAGGAGTCTAGGGCACACCATTCAGTTTGATCTTTAAATGAACAGTCGATACTTGTTTGTATTTATACCCATCCTAGCTCATCCCCACCTCCTGTCTCAGTCTTGCCCCTTAATATCCACTGATCTGTTCTTCATCTCTGTAGTTTCCTTATTTTGAAGATGCTCAATGAATGAGTGAAGTCATACACTATATAACCTTTTATGAGTAGCATTTTTCAGTCAGCATGATACCCTGAAGTCCATTCCAGTTGTCACGAGAATCAATCATCCATTCTTTTTCATTGTTGAACTGTACTTTGTAATGTGAAAAGTCATATTTTGCCCATCTACTTGTGTGTCTAAAGACATGAGTTGTTTTTAGAATTTTTCTGTAATCCATAAACCTGACAAGAGCACTTCATGCACAGGATTGCCACCGTCTTTTAAAAATTTGCTTTGTTTTAACATTTCTTTAAATAATAACTTAAATAGTCGTTGTGTACATTTATGATTTTTAAAAGTCTAAAATAATTTCAACTGTGGAAGTAACATTGGAGACACAGTCTATAGTAAATTACATGCACAAACTGCACACAGCAGTATGGATGACTTTTGCAACATTATGCGGAGTGAACAGAGCCAGGCCACTTACATGAAACAAGACAAAGGTTTGAATGAGACAAAGAGCAAGGGCTTTTGATAATATCAGTTTTTATCCTTGAGAAATTGTGACTGGCTCCCGGCCTGCTGGTAATTAATGTCTGTTATTTGATTTGGTTGATAGATTCATTGGTCTTTTAGATTGGTGAAAGCCCATAGAATGGTACATATTTAAGAGGTGCACTTTTCTAAATAGATATATACTCCAACAAAGTGTTTACAGAATGAACTTTAGCCTGTGAATCCAGGGTTTCTTTAGTTTGTTCCTTTATTTAATTGCTCATAGTGGGCTAGAATCTATAATTCTGTTTCAGTTTCAATCATCAAGAACATTTTATTTTGTAATGCTCTCAGAGAAAAGAAAAGAGAAATGCTTAAGCTGGGTATCTTGAACAAACTCTCACTAATTTATTGATAGTGGTAGCATTGATTTCATCTGTAATTCTTTTTTTTTTTTCCCTGTAATTGATCTCATTGTCAACACCCAACCTGAGAACAATGGAATGGATAAGTAGAATTCTTATTTATTAAAAGGGCAACATCTTAGAAATGAAAGTACAATTTAGTTGGGATAAACTGTCTTATAAATTCATTTTTTTGCATTAGAGCTATAATTGAGGGGCATTATATGCTGTTTATCACTGCAATGAAAATGTAGTTAGAATGAACTTCTTGATGCTGTTAAACTGCCTCTTATTAGCATTGAAACTATACTCTCAGCCCATTATCTTGGGCTATATTTTTTGGCATAAGGGAATTGCTATCAAAGTGTACTTAATCTGAAAGGAATTGGAATATAATTGGAGTCTTTTTGAAAAAGGAATTAAAATTATTTCCTATCGTCATAAGGTAACAATGTACTGTTAGAATGTTACAGCGATATGGCAGTGACATTGGAAGAGCACATTTGTTATTAGCAGCTGATGTCAAATGACACTCTGCAGTTTTACTCCTTGTCAATCTGGGTAGCAAAAGAGAGACGATATTTATTAATTTATCCCATAAAGGTGTTTTTCAAAGAACATTGGAGAGTTTGCATCATGTTCAGTTATCCATTCACAGATACAACTTCACAGGGAGCAGGAGAACCTGAGGCTGGGATTTTCTGCATTCAGAATATAGTAGTTGTTTCATTAAGGTCAGTTGTGTGCATTGAATTACACTGCCAACAGATCTGAGTAGAGGAGAACAGAATCTCCCTCCTAATGGATGGTTTTAAAAGTAGTGAGACAATGCATGTGGGATCATTATTGTCATTTTTATGCTATGGTATGCCAATCCAAGTGCTGCCAGACATCCAGTTAACATAAAAAAAAATTAAACACAAGATCCAGGTGAGAGATTGGCAGGTTTTTCTGTGAAAAGCCAAATAGCACATATTTTAGCTTTGAAGGCCATACAGTCTTTGTTAAAACGCAGCTATTGCTATGTGAAACTACACATAGACAACACACAAATGAAAGAATGTAGCTGTGCTATACAATATATAACTACGAAATCCACACAGCTATCCAGACCTGTGGCTCATCTGCAATCACAGCACTCTGCAAGCTGAGGCAAGTTTACAAGTGTGAGGCCAGTCCAGGCAATTCAGCTACTTAGTTAGATCCCATCCCAAAAATGAGAGAAAAAAAGTATAAGAGGGTTGGGGATAATAGCTCAATGCCAAGGCTTTAGACCCAATCCAAGTACTGCAACAAACAACAATAAGAACAATAACAAAAACAACAACAAAAACAAAAATAGACAACGGATGGATTTAACTTGTGGGCCACAGTTTGTAGAACCTGGTCTCGGAGATTTTCTGGCAGTTTTGTAAACAGGAAAGCAAACCCACAGCTGAAATCTCGTGGTTGGATAGGTTGTAAGTTGACTACGCAAGTGCAAACTATGGCTTTGCTTGTTATGGTGATGATTTTCACGTTAAATTATTAACTGCAAGGTAACTTAATAGAACTACTTTAGCTATAATATACTGATAATTATTGTTATCATTAAAAATAAGAGCACATTGTTCTTTTCTCTTTGGAGATACTCAAGTACATAGCACCTTTTATTCTTAAATAGAAACATAAAAAGGAAGTTAGTTTGATTTTTAAACAAAGGAAGAGTTTAAAGGCTCATTTTCAGGTTGTTCCTTCTTAACTACATAGCATCTACGCAGCCCTTGTGTGTGTGGTGTGTGTGAGTTAGTGTAAGTGTGTACAAAGCTGTGATTGACACGAGTGTTTGTTGACTCTGCACTGCGTTCCCGTTCCCGAGGATGTTTAGGAAGGCAGCCTGCGAGTGGGTTGGCCCCTCTCCTGATCTGTGAGTGTTTTTGTTGCTTTACTGACACAGCAGTCATGACAGGATTCCACAATTTGCAGGCCTGCATACATCCAGACATGAAGAAGGGGGCTTCTTCCACCAGGAAGAGACATTTGGGCCATCGGTGCTGACTGGAGAGCTGGAGGGAAAGTTCGTTCAGAAAGCAACCCAAGTTGTAACTGAAGAGCAAAATGAAACATAGACAGTAGGAAGTGGAGAGAGATCTTTCTGAAAATGGAAGGGAATCAAGAGATGGAAGGAAGAGGAAGGAGCGAGGAAGAAAGGAATTGAGTTGTGTTCTGTATGTGGACCAGCTTCATGAAAGGAACATAAACATTATATACTACAAACAAGTACAAAAAAGAAAGAAAGAAAGAAAGAAAGAAAGAAAGAAAGAAAGAGAGAGAGAGAGAAAGAAAGAACCAAGCAAGCAGCCATGGAATCGTGGAGTTTATGTACACCACCCACCACCACCACCAACATTGATAATGGCACCAGTTACCTTGTGACTAATAATTAGACTTCTCCAAATAGCATTGTCTTCACTAGTAAAATTCATATAACTGTCATACTTGTTAGAATTTATCATTAAATGAGAAGGAATGAGAGTGCTAGGTTCATTTAGCCAAGAGCTTATTGTACTCATGTGTCTTGGCCCCTTATGCAGTTCTGGTTGCTGCTTTGTTGATGATGAGAGCTGGTGACTTGCAGCCACTGGACTTCTTTTCCCGCCTGCCTCCTGGTTTGTGTTCCTTCTAGAAGCCCGACAGACACCAGGAGGCCGTGCCCACATCTGGCAGTGACAGGCCCACATCCTTTAGCTACACAGACAATCTAGGGCAGTGCTCTTAGTGACTTTCCCAATACGTATAGTTCCAGTAGTTTTTGACATTTAACACCATTAGAATATACAGCAGAATCCAAGTATAGTTGCTCTGAGGTAAAAATGTGAGTGTTTTTTCATATCTCTCTGTTGAATAACCTTTACATGCAAAGTTAACACAGCAAACATTGACACGCTGTAGGCAGCTTGGTGCAGAGGGCCTAAAAATAAACACAAGAAGTTCATATGCTACAAAAAGCTAAGAATATAAATGGAAAAAAATCAGCTTTGAGGCTTGCAGACTTTTGAGATCCTGTTATTGTCTTTGTACTCGTGTATCCAGTTGATTGGAAGAAGACAGTATATACAGCTGTACCAGTTATATAAACACATAATCCACATGAACACATATGTAGTGCACATGTAATACATTTATATTTTTTTTCTCAGATAAACCTTTCAATTTACTTTTGGCCTATTGTTTTAATATTTTTTTGCTGTTGTGAAATTTAGTTATTTCAACTGGGGTCTCGATTTGTTTGTCTGTGTAAAGTCATAATTTTGGAAGTATAAATGCTGACTTTGAGTAATAAATTTACCGTTCTAGGCAACTTGAAGACATTTTAGCTCTTACTCTTCTTCTTCATATAACATCTGTCTCTCTCTCTCTCTCTGTCTCTCTCTCTGTCTCTCTCTCTGTCTCTCTCTCTCTCTGTCTCTCTCTCTGTCTCTCTCTCTGTCTCTCTCTGTCTCTCTCTCTCTGTCTCTCTCTGTCTCTCTCTGTCTCTCTCTCTCTCTGTCTCTCTCTCTCTCTCTCTGTCTCTCTCTCTCTCTGTCTCTCTCTCTCTCTGTCTCTCTCTGTCTCTCTCTCTCTCTGTCTCTCTCTCTCTCTCTCTGTCTCTCTCTCTCTCTCTCTGTTCCTCTCTCTCTCTCTGTCTCTCTCTCTCTCTCTGTCTCTCTCTGTCTCTCTCTCTCTCTCTGTCTCTCTCTGTCTCTCTCTGTCTCTCTCTCTCTCTCTGTCTCTCTCTCTCTGTCTCTCTCTCTCTCTGTTCCTCTCTCTCTCTCTGTCTCTCTCTCTCTCTCTCTCTCTCTCTCTCTCTCTCTCTGGTACTGGGAATCGAACTCGTGACCTGGCACCTGCTGGGGAGGCCCTTATGATGCTGAGCTAATTCCCCAGCCCCAACATAACATCTTTTAAGGATGACCTAAAAGTCTAATGTTTAGGGATGGGGATGCAGATCACTGATAGAGTGCTTGCTTAGCATGATGAATCCTTGGGTTCAATCCCTAGGATCAAAAATTTAAAAAAAAAAAAAATTAGAAGTGAAATACAGAAGTAACAACCAATGTTCCTGCAAGATTGCATGCTTCTCACCCTGTCACCTTCACCTTCCACAGGGTATGATCCTCAAATGAAGCCCTAAAGTCTGGATTCTTTTTTCTTTTTTTCTTTTAAAAGTAGTAAAGTACAACAGAACAAGACGGAATAAAGTCAACTGAGACAGGGTAGTGAAATTGTTACAGAACTTCAGAGGTTACTGGGATAACAGTAATAGGTATCACAGTATATTTTGTTATCTTTACAATAGTTGTTCTTTCAAATACATATATCAAAATAAAATGAAATATAGAACATTATAGAACTTATCAAAACAGAACATTGAATAGAGAAGTACCATTAATCAGAATAAAGCAAAACAGTAATAAAAATACAGTAAAGAGATGGTAGAAGGAAATCCCCCTTATTTGCTATGATCAACCTCCCATGAGATGCTCAGATTTCTGGTTCCCATTTGCTAATGGGGGGACAGACAGGAGGGTTGGGGAAGTGGGGTGTTTGACTCTAGGCCGTGCACCAGTAGGCTCACTATTGCTTAGCAGGGAGTCGAGCTGCTTGCTTGGTTTCCCAGGTCCTAAGTTCCAACATGGTGTGGATCTCAGGAGACACTGGTGGTTCTCCCCCTGGAAGGGGATTCTTTTTTCTTGAAGATATAGTCTCCCCTCAAGGTATTTTCCAGTCCCTCAAATGCCATTATTTGTGGACAGAGCTGATTACCTTCTTTTAACGGTAATGCGATTTTCAAGACCTTTGGAAGATGGCCCTCCTTTCCATTCCATTTCTCCCTGTTGAGTAATGAGACTGACCCTAATTTCAGTTTCACTGGTGAGTCCAGATTAGTGTAGGAAAGTCAGTGTATTCTCTTCAGAATATCAGAGCGAAGACTAAAGGACACTCAAGTATCCCAGGATGGACTCTCACAGCTGCAGTTTGAGTCATGTGTATCTAACTTGAGCTGCCAAGGTGTCTGTGAAGATTTTGGCTTGAATGCTCACAAACAGACTCTGTCTTTTCTGCTGGTTGGGGAGGCAGATGCAAGCATCCTTGAGAATACCTGGCAGTCATTTTCAGACTTATGTATGAATATAACTGGGCTCTTGGTGGCATTTGAGTCATGGGTCCATGCTTTGCTTGAAGCAAGCGTTACTTCCATACTGTAGGTTTATGAGTGCATAAATTTGTTTCTGTATTTAAGCTTGTCAGACTAGTCCTTTTGTCACTAGCCAAAGAAAAATCCAAGTTGAAGTATACAGCCTAAGTATAAACACATGTATCTGACCATGAGGATGACTTGAATAGATTCAAATAGAACTCTAATTCTAATAAGAGAGGTTAATAAAACTAGACTTTATCTAGCATTTACTAAACAATAGTGTATTATCTGACTTCTAAGAACGTCTAATCTATAACACCTGCTGTTAAAGTATAATTATTTTAATTTTCAGATGAGGACATTGAGATTTAAAATGACAAAGGTCACACACTAGTAAGCAGCATGACTAGGACGGGTCTAGGTATTCTCATACCAGAGTTTGTGTCCTAGCTCTGTGTTAACCTGAGAATCTGATAATCAGTTTATGGGCATGTGCTCAGGACATGAAGTAAATTCTTATGGGCTTCCAGCCTTTCATGTTTATTCAGTTCAACAAATAATTATTGGCATTTTAATATGTGCCAAATATTTTACTGTGGATGGATAGATACAACCGTAAACTAACTATGCTTACACTCTGCCTTTCGAAGGCTTGTAGCCTAGAGGGATATATATATATATATATATATATATATATATATATATATCAGTTAGATTGAGTATCCATCCCATGTGGCAAGAGCTGTCAAAGGGAAAGCCACTAAGCAATATGGGGCACTATTACCCTACCCAGCATAAATTATCAAGAAAAATTCCAGGATAAAGTGAAGCCCTCATCACGAGTCAGTATTAATTGGCCTGGTGACAGGTGCTTAAATAGGGGAAATGAGGAGTATATCAGGGAGACAGAATGATAGAAACAAAAATCTAGTGAGAGTATAGTGGGTTCAGGAAACCAAAACAGATTTGACCCCTGTGGCAGAAATGGCCACAAAGACGCCAGCAGGCAATCAGGAGCCAAGGTGCAGAATTCAATCTTCATTTTAAGAACGACAGTGGGAATTAAACATTCATGGAAGTGGCTGGATCAGAACTATATTTTAGGAAGCTTACTTTGGACTAGAGGAGCACATGACTGAAAACCGAAGATTAGACTGGATGCTAAGCGATGATGTAGGGGGAGAGAAGAGAGATCTGAAGTAGAAGACAGGAATAGAGAAGAGGGAGAAAGACACCCAAGGGGAGGGAAGGATGAAAAGCAAGAGAAGGAGACAGAGAAAAAGAGATATGAATGGATATGAAACCTCTTTAGAAAACAGAATTGGTCTGACTCAGCGAAATTTAAAGAAGAAGGGATGTTAAGAATTACTCAGGACTTTATCCAGGAAGTGTCCACATTCCCTGATGTGAAGCTACTGAGCAGGAGTCAGCAGAAGGGCTGGAGGGGAAGAGAGATGTGGTCAGTCATCCGGCACTGCATCGGTGGTTTCTGAACTCTCGTGTTGAAGAGCCCGTTCTTTCCTCTCTGGTGGAAACCAACCTGCAATATTAGGTAAGTGCACTGTCTACCTTTCTTAGAAAGCAAACATTTGGAAAAGTGACTGCCATCCAGCATATACAAAAGCCACAGCACTGAGTGAAGTGTCAGTTGCTTCTCCAGACCAGAAGTCCAGTGTTCCCCAATTATACTTATTTTCTATCAGAATTTTAAAAAACAAATGAAGCAAACAACTTGATAGTGCTTGAAGGCTTAAATGTATATTGAGAGCAAACAATATATTATATATGGGTGTTCCAATAATACTGCAGTAAAAAAAGAAGTAAAAGCTAACACTGAAATGCTAGTCAGTTTCTTGAACTTTTAAGTAAATTATCGATAAGCTTTAATAAGGAGTTCACATGGGAAAAGTCCTTTAGCCCAAAAATGGACTTTTTTGGGAAGCCAAATGCAGACTCCACCTGCAGAACCTTAAACTCTTTCCCAGCCAGTGTTGATTGGCAGTGTCTCTCACTCACACCACTGATTCTGCCCCGTTGTATCTTCCTCAGTATTTTCATTCTTAGGCAGGGGAACTGTATGTGTGACTGTAGTAAGGACAGCCAGTGAGCTCCAAAACACAGTCTGGAATGGTGAAAAGAAAAACCAGGAGAGAGTGTCAGACTGTAATAAAGAGTGTGACAAAGTTACTGACTAGTGAAATTTCCTGAGCACTGGAATTATTGACAAATAATTACTTTCTAGAGTGATCGATCTGTTTTAACTGTCAACAACAGCTCTACAGCTTTTATTTTGTCATTTTATGTGCTGTGGACATAGGAGTGTCAACTTAATTATGGTTCACGCTCTCAACGCAGTTTGCATTGCTGTATCAAAATATCTTAGACTCGGGACATATAAAGAGTATAATTCATTGTTCACAGTTGTAGAGACTTGGAATTTGATGATCAAGATGCCACCACATTCTGGGTCTGATAAGAATTTTCTCTCTGCTTCAGAGATATGTTTTCTTACATGGCAGAAAGGGTTGCAAAGGTCCTGCATGCTGTTTCATTAGGACATTAAGCCTATTTATTAAGATACAGCCCTGAAACTCACTTCATAGGCTTCAACCTTCAAGTTTTGGAGGGAGATAAAGCTTCACAGGTCACACTCACTTTTGAAGGAGCTCTGGTGAAACTTCAGAATGTTTCTTAACCCAGTATTCCAGGAGGTCATGGGTATCTGGTAGAAATTGGTTGATTGGTGTAGTACTTTGAGGTATTGCTACCCATTGATTCCCCTCCATTTTTCCAAATCAATTTGTGTTTTCTGCTACTTTTCTCTTGGGATTAGCTAGTAGAATATTATTGGACTCATGTAAACCAAAACTTAAAATATGGTTTTGAAGCTGAACCTTGGCCTTATCCTAGTGACCCACATATGTCACAAGAGCCAAGAGGAAAATAAACTAGAAATTCCCATTGAAAAGAGAAAAATATATCCTTCTATGAACCTCAATCACTGATTAATTTCACCACTAAGAATTAAGTAGCAAACCATTTTGCTTGATGAATTAACAAAAACTTAGTAGGATGGTTATCTACCTTGCATACTTAAACATCCATACAGTTATATCCTTTAGAGCACTTTCTTTCCCTATCACAATATATGTTATACATTTTGGATCTTATTACTCTTTCAGTTTTTTATTATTGTTATTTTTATACTAGAGAGACAATACAGTATTTACAAATGTGAGTCTGATTTATCAACTAGTGATTTTCTACTGTATTTTTAAAATTCTGTATTATTCTTATCCTTTTTTCTGCTTTGCTTTCTTTCTCTAAATAAAAAAATAAGTAAAAAATAAAAAAGAATTAAGTAACAGATTGAGAGGATATAACAGAAGGTCTGTGTGGAGGAAGGTTGGTTGAAATAAAATGATTAACAAGGGCTTCTCTAAGGAGAAGAGCCTGAGCGTTTCCTGAAGGCTAGATGAAGGGGAATGGAGGCATAGGAGAATTTGCTGGTACACACAACATATTTGTGTGACAGCAAAGAGAATCCCTATGAAGTGTTGACCCCAAGAATGCCCTTCCACTGGGTGATTCGGGTTGGCAAACAAACCAAGGGCTATCGTTCCATCCCTGCTGGTTTAGCTGTCCTAGATAAATGCACATGCAGCTAAATCCTGTGGTATTATGACAACTATCAGAGGTCCACCCTGACTTGCAAGTATGACCAACTAGGACTTATTATTTAAATCACAGATTCAACCAGTGCATGATAAAAATGAATCCCGAGGGCACTGTAAACATCTGGGGTTGCTAGATTAGTATGTGTCACTGCTTGAGTAAGAGGCATTAACATTTAGTGTTAAGAATCACTGCCCATTAATCAATCAACAATAAAGTCAGAGTCTTTGAAAAAATGTACATTCATGAGAAAATGTAATTTATCTCTTAAGGTTTATATGTGTTGTTTTAAAAATGCATCTACAAGGTAAGATGAGTCATGACTCTCAAGTTAAGGCAAGACAGAAAGCTGTTTTTGTGATATTAACACTTAAGCAATGCAAAATGAAATGGGAAGAGAATAAATTTCCTAACAGGGCTTTCAAAATCAGGACAGTCATTTTTGTACCTTGTATGGAAACAGGATGAAGGTAGATTATTGAGATTAGGTCACAGCTCATCCCGTCCCACGAACTGTCTCTTAAAGGATTGACATTGTCTCTAAAACCTGAATAGAACTTCCTGGTGCTCCCTTCTGGTTTGGAAATATTTGTCTTTGTGTCATTCTAGAAGCAGAACAGAAGGAGAAAAAGAAAGCTTAAAATTCTGTGGTCCTTGTTGTAGGAACCTCTGTTAAGAATCTTGGTTCAGGAGATCATGGGTAACTGTGAGACTGCGTTAATTATTCCTGTTTTGCAGAAGAGACAGAGGAGAGGCGAAGCGAGAGAACGAACATTAGGAGCGATGAGGGAGTCGAAGCTGAGCAAGCTGCAGTGACTAAGCAAGCAGCTGGTGTGTGGCTGGACAGCTTGAATTCTCCGCGGGTAGATTGGATATTTGGATGGAAGGGCATGAGTTGCTTGGCTTGGGCTTACATTGTGAGCAGCAGGTGTTATAATGGGCAGCCGGAATAATTTTATTTATTTATTTTTTTTTCTGAGAGGCTGGAAAGAGAATTAGACTTTGCCATTGCTACTTCGGTAGCAAAAACACTTTTTGCTATTGTTTCTAGTATATCTACCCTGAATCTCATCTGATGGGGTTGGACAGAATTAAATCATTTAACAAAATTGGGCAGAATTGAGTATTTTAGAAGGGTCATGTCTGAACATTTGAGCACTTCAATTCTATTTCATTTTCCAGCCAATGGCTTTAAAACAATCAGCATTCTTTCCCAAAATACAGTCATGCAAAAATGTCTTTATGATTTTTGCTTGAAGAGAAGGAGACCCTATGTTTTCCTATATTGTTACCTCTGCCTTTGGCCAATTTGGGAGTGGGCTCCCTAGTCAGTGTGGAAGGCATGCTGCTGAGGGTAACTGCTGTCTCATTATATTTGCCTATTTTTCAAGGTTTTATAGGATTCATACACACTCACACTAACTCCAAATTGCATAAAATGAAACAAAATTAAAAATTGGCAATTTCAAAATTAAATGCAAAAATGGAAAGATAGAAGCCTCTTCCCCCACACTTCCCCTTCCTCGAGGCCAGTTGTCCACATGGTGACCTCCCTGGGAAATACATCAAGTACTTTAGAGTCCAGCTGGCTTTCTGGGGGACGTTCAAGAGCGTTCTTATATGTCTCACCCTTATTTTCTGTAAGTGATAATTTGGCTGTCCTGATGTTTCCTCCTAGAATCAGGTGGGAAGGCATGGTGTCTTGTGAATACAATTGCTTTCTGCAATGCAATCCACAGAATGAGCCAGGCAAATCAGAAGAACATTGCCCCAGCACTGGGATGGAGTGTCTAACTGGTTGGGTAATGGTGACAGTTTGGGAACAGGAAACGACTTGTGTTGATCAGGATCTCTGCTGCCCAAGCTGATGGCTGGGAAGCAGGCCCCTTTCTGGCTGGCTGCAGGGTGGGAAGCAGTGTTAGTCTGAGCAAAGCAAGCAGGTTAATCTTGGAATCGTCTAAGAAAAGGCAATCGCCTGGCGCTTCTTCAGCACACAAAGTAGCAAGTTCTATCTGTACTGTCATCAACAAGGTGTGGTCGGACACACGCTTTGGAACAGCTGCATAATATACCCTCAGTTATCTGCTGGTCTGGAGAAGACCACTATCTCCTGAAGAAAAGGGAAATTCACAGAACACGTGGAGGCTATGGGTTAAGTAAAACTTAGAGTTATTCTTAAGTTTTACTTGGACATATTGTTAAAACATATATTCCTAAGCTCTTCAGTAAGAATTTCAGAGAAGCTCTAGATCATGGTGTAAGCCTTTGAATTTCTATTAAACCATGTATTAAGAATGCTGAAACATCCGGGGACCAAAGATTGAGTTGCATGGCCATACAATCTGTAGGGTGCAAAGGTAGTGTTCTGGGAAGTTTCTTCTCTGCCCCTAAATGTACCGGACCATCTGCAATTTCTAACTACTGGTCTTTGAGCTCTGATTGGCTGATAGCTTTATACATGGCCCAGTGAACACTAGATTCAGAGTCAAAGAAATGCAATAAAAATATCTCCAATATGAACTAGTGTTCCTTAATGAGAAGTCCTTTCCTGCCTACCAAAAGATGTTATGACTGGCAGTGGAGAAAGGGAAAGAGAGAGAGAGTAGAGAGAAAAGGAAAAAGGTGGATTTGTGCACATACATGTATGTATGTGTAATTGTGCACTAATGAAACAAAATTTTAAAAAGATTGTCCATTTACTTTTCAGAGAAGGATGCTGTGTTACACAAAAGTGAGTGAAAATCTCACCCAGGCCCCTGAGGTGCCAAAGAGAATCCAGTTTGCATTTATATCCCACACAAAGTTCATGGTTTTGAGATGATCCCTCAATATTGAGAACAGAAGCACTGATTCCCGCTATGGCCAGATTGTTGGAGTATTTGACTGATTGACTGATCCAATAATAATTACTCCCATGGTGTTCTCAGGTAACTATCGTAGAATCATTGGTTTAAAACTTTGTTCTTCTTCCTCCAAGTAGTCTTATTCTCAACAATATATAAGCTGATTTTGAAAGAAATATCACATCTGCAGTCATGATCAAATATTAACAATTATAGATATAAAATAATATAATTCAGAAAAATAATTATCTATAGACAAGTTGGGTTTCCAAAAGTCTACAACAAAACTATTAGGTGAATAAATAAGATTTTTGTGCTTTCAAGCTATTCCCAGAGAAAATGTAACACTTCTCTTACCTTAACATATATCACTCAATGCATTTATTTGTTTTTCTAATTATTTTCATGTCTCATAATGCATCAGAGAAGACTGATCTGGGTTTTTTGAGAAAGGGTCTCACTATGAAGTTCAGGCTAGTCTTGAGCTCACTTTATAGTCCAGGCTCGTTTCAAACTCACAGTGATCGTCCTGCATCAGCTTCCTAAGTGCTGGGATTGCAGGCATGAGCCACAGTGCCTGGTGAGAAGACTAATCTGATCCAATAGTGTTTCAATATTCCATGACATAGCTGGGTCACATCCAATTATTCTGCACTAATAAGTGACTCCCTGAGTGACCCTGGTTCATTCTATTTGTCCAATATTGGCTAGCTCTGCTTCTTGTAGTCACTTGTGGGCCATGTAGAGGTGAGTCTGTTTTGATTTATGCTATTTTTCCTTGGAAAATCAGGGAAAGGGGAAAATATCCACTTATGTGATGTGGCCTAAATATGATACATGTCACATCTGACCACAATCAGTACACTAACTTCAAAGACTTCAAAGAATGAAGCACTTTGAGGGAAACAGGGTACCGGTGAACTGCCAGAAGGTCTCCCTCAGGAATTGGCATAACAGTTTGAATGTAGAAGAAAAGAGGCTAGTAATTCTTCCTTAGTTTATAAAGCATAAATAGATGGCAGTTTGTGGCGTGCATCTAGGCCTGACAAGTGCGTTCTTAGAGAAGGTCACATCTCTTTTTGGAAAATGGGGTGATTAACAGTTAGATCAATCACTTTTAGAAGAAGATGTAGACCAGTAAGTTAATCCTCCTGTGCTAATACTCTGTAAGTGGGAAGTGTCCTGCATGGCAGTGAAACTACGCGTCTAGCCTGTGTCTAAAATTTTGTAGCTTTAGACAAATTGCCTTACTACCTTTGTATGTGAAAGAATTTCCTAGCTTTCTTTAAGTTTCAAGATGCTGTGATTCTATGAATTATGACCTTCACTTAGATTTATGTATTATTGACCAGAATATGGTAGAGTTGAAATAAAGATACTTGGGAATATTAATGATAATAGTGTTGGCTTTATAATGGAACATGCATAAGCTTTGTAGAGATCCCTTTAATATTATATACATCTCCTTTGATGCCAGAGTTGAATTAACACATCCAAATCATCTAAAAGGCCAGGATTATAGTCTTCACAGGAGTCCTGGGTGGTGTGGAGGAGAATCAGACCGGTAAAGATTAATTGTAAAGGACAGAGACTTTGGCTTTTCACCTGCCTGATCTCTTCGTTTCCAAGGTCCTGTCTATGTGGATCAATTGTCTGCTAATTACAAACTGTCTTTGGACGGCTCCAGCATACTCTCTGGTGATTCATGTTTTTGTATTGATTTTCACATAAGCTAAGATGCAGTTGCACCATTTAAGCACTTTGAAATTGGTCATCAATGAACTATTTTGAACTTAATAGATTTGATAACACTTGAAGATGCTTATATTTTGATTTTTGCACTCTACTTAGACCTGAAACTTTCCCTGAGAGGGAGGTGAAAGTTTCAGGTGGAAAATTCTTAAGTGGAAAATTCTTCCTCATGTGCACTGCGGCCAAACTTCAATTACTAAACTATAGGTTTAGAAACATACTGAGTCTTTTGGATCATAAATACTAATTTAAGAAAATTGCAGGTACTAGGTTGTCTGGCAGAGACTTGGAGCAAATGATATAAACAATGTTTCTAAAATAATTTTTTGTGTTCTAGAAAAGAGTGTGCACATGACGAATGTGGGGCTTGATCTTGTACTCCCACTCCAATGCCACAGCCCTCTTTGTTCCTTCCCAGAGTGCCCCTAGGGCAACTCAGTAGCATACTGAGTGCAAAAGGATATGTCTACAAAGGAAACAGTGACCTTGTGGTTTGGAATTATACTTGGTCAAGAAGGAGAAGGCTGAGCCTCTGTCTTGAGATCTAGGTCCACTTTGAATACTTTCATTTATCATTTGCGTTCTGTCTGAACTCCTTAATCTTGCTGTCTTACATGTGAAATCAATATAATTATACCTAATTTAACCATCCTCAGGGAGAAAAATGAGAGTAAGGAAATTAGTAAGGCATCCTGGCATATAGTAAACAGAGTGCTAACTGTTCTTTCTTCTCGTTTTGTCTTTGTGAGTCAGATGGTTTACCTTATGGCTGTGCATTGGTCAACCTTCGTGTTGATGTCTAGCACTCACAATTTCCAGGAAGACAGATTCGTGTGTTTGGCTCACAGTTGCAGAGAATTTCTGAAAGTCTCTGGTTTGTGTTTGTGTTTGGCTGTCTCAAAGGCAAAAACATCATGGCAGAAAGATAGGGTGGAGCAAAGCTTCTTGGTAGCTGGAAAGCAGAGAAGAAAAACAGATCCAAAAAACAAAACAAAACAAAAAAGAGTGCCAGGGACTGAATACAGGAACCAAAGTCACACCTCATGGTCCACGGAGACATACCACAGCACGCTCTGCTAGTTTCCTAAGTGTCTCCAAAGCCAGTCAAGTTGACAGTGAAGCTTAACCATCGCAAGTGCAAAGTTTGATAAATTATTAGGAAAACTGACTGGCTTTGGTCAGTGATTGATATGGTGATGTCTAATTTTACCTTCTAAATTTGAGAATTAATTCCATTGCAAAAAAAATCAGCCCTGAAGCGTCAAATCTAACAGATGGAAGGAACATTTCATTCATCAAATTCACGTCTTCCTGTTTAAGTGTCACTTCCCTCCCTGGGTATTCCCAAATCTTCCAGATTGTGGGGTCACTCTTCCCTAGATGTCTAAATAAAAATAAAAAATGATTTGAATTCATGGCATTAATACTCAAGTCCCCCACACCTTCCCGTCTTCTTCTGTGGAGATTCTCAGGCTCTGATTCTTTTGCATAAATATTTTTTGTTTTATTTCCTGCTTCTACTGAATTTTTGAAGTTCATCAGGTCTTCTCCTATGGCGTATTTCTTCTCTGTAGTAAGATTTCACTCAAATTTCTTCTTGTGACTTTCCCTAAAGCATCACCATTCAAAGTAGAGGTGTGAAGGTTTAGAGATGGCACTGCACAGCTAACAACTCAAAACTGTGACTAATGTACCCTTCTACCTTGTGATGGCTAGTTTTATGTGTCAGAAATGAGGATTCTCTTAAAAAAAAATTTCCGTCTCAAGACAGCAAAATAAGCACTGGCCTCAGAGAACTTATGTCAACCTACCTGTCCTTCCCATAATTGTGTAAGCCAATCAATTCATCTTCTATCTGTTTATATCTATCTATCTGTCTGTTTATCCATCCACCCATCCATTTATTCAACCATCTATCCATCCATCCTGTTTCTTTGGAGAACTCCAACTACCAATATGAACACATTATCCCAAATTGAAATTTTCTACCTATCTTTTTTTCTCTCAAAAACCGTATTTTATAAAGAAAAAAAAAAACAGTTACGGCATCGATTTGTTGTTACATTCGTCATTATAAATAATGTTAGCTACCAGTTTGTACTGGTATGTTTCTAACATTATTCCTGTGTTCATATTTATTCAATACTTTTTTTGTGCATCAGTAGGAATATATAAAGATCCTGCTAGTTTCAACAAGGTAGTATAATTTTAAAGGGAAACTTGTTAGCATCCCCTACCAATAGCTGGACTACTCCAGAGAGTTCTGGAAACTCTCTCATTCCTTTGGGAAAATTTTTTGTTATAGTGATTCATTTACTTAGTGGAAGTAATCTGGGAAGATAATAATAATTGTGATTTTGGAGATCCAGTGTTATAGCAAACAAAAAAAATGTTTGACTTTCAGATAGGCAATAAACAATGGCCTAAATTTTTAATAAGTACAGTCTTGATTTTTATCCCCAGGGAGCAGACCTGGATGAAGCTCCCCAGTGGGAAGGGGGGTCCCAGGCACCTGCAGGATGCAGTAGAAGGGAGAGGGAGAAGAAAGGTGGGAGATTGCCAAAGGAAGTGTCAGCTCCTTCACACTTGAATTGGTTCCAATCACACCTGCTCCCTTTAGGGGAAGGCTTTCCATTAAAAAACGATTGTGACAGCTTGGCAGGCAGATCAAATTTGGATGCAGGTAAATTATCAAAAGGATTTTTGCCCTAAGAACTATTCTTACCTGCACTGCTAAATGTGTTCTTTGCTCCTGCTTACTTTTTCAGAGTCTCATGGAAAGGAAAAAGTGATTGATCCACAGTCTACAGATCGTTTCTCCGACTTTTCCTGTAACCTCATAATACCCTCTTGTTTCTGAAGAGCTTTGAAACATTGATTTTTCCACTTTCTTCGCTGTTGTTGTTGTCGTCGTTGTTGTTGTCATCATTGTTGTTTGTTTTGTTTTGTCCGTCCTGAGTCTTCCTTCTGCAATTGATCTAATATTTTTTATCTTGATAAAAAACTTTCCCCGCACCCCTTTGCCATTGCTTTAATCTCATTATAAAATGTATCTATATTTTCTGTCTCAATTTCTGCACTGTCCTTAACTCAAAACAATGTGGTTTCCATACATCTCTTTGTATTAGAACTCTACAAGAATCATTTCAACTGATTGTGAAAAACAGTCTTTTAGTCATTCTTATCTTCCTGGACCTTTTTTAGCACCAAGTGCTGCCAGCTACAGAGCGTTCAGCATCAGGTCTCACTTAGGCTTTCTTTCTTTTTAAAATCTCCACATTTCTGGTGCGTTTCTACTTCTCATCCCTAAATTTTGATTTATTTAAAGTTTTAAATCTTATTTCTCTATAATTGTATTTAGTCAAGATTTCCCCCTTTCGTAACAATTTTATTTCTTCTGGATAAGGCTCTGAGAGTTGTTGTTGATCATTCTTCTCAATTTCATTTCCAGGAAGACCTACTGGTAGCTTGCATTTTGGCAATTTTTATGTCATCTCACTAATAGAATATCAGCAAGTGTTTACCAGCACTGACAAACCAGTGTGTCTCTCCCAAGTACCCTTTTTCATCTCCTACTCCTTGGGTCACAGATTTTGTGATCTCTGTACTTATGTCTTTCATACCTTATTGAGTCTTCGCAATGATGCGGGCAGTAGATTTCTTAACTTCCTTTTTCCATTGTCAAGTTATGTGCCCAGGCACCATGCATTAGATCTGAATAACAGTCATCCTCACCTTCCTGATCTATCTGATCAAATGGTGCCAGGGAAACGCTGCCCCCTGCCTTTGTTCCAGTTATTCTCTCCTCCAGAAGCAGCAGTTAAACAATGAAGTTTAACTTCCTTCCCCTGATATTCAGGACACTCTACTATCCAATTCCTGTCTTTCTTACATTTTAAACTTCTGTGTTATGGTGACCTGTAACCTTGAATGACATGTCATTATCTTGCATTTCTATCCCTGAGCACAATATTTTTTATTTCTCTGAAATATTTTCTTCTTATTCTCTTCCTATTCATCCTTTGGCACTCACACCAAAATTTGATACCTCTTTTTCTGCTTCAGTTGCTAATAAAGTCTGCCTTTTCTGAACTTATGTAGCATTTCTAAGCACAACTATATATCTTTATGTATCTGTCTGTCTGCCTACCTATTATCTATCTATCTATCTATCTATCTATCTATCTATCTATCATTTGTCTATCTATCTATCCATCTGTGTGTTTGTCTGCCATCTGTGTTAATGTGGTCCGGTTTTGCTGAGCAGACCTTAAACTCTAGAAGTCAGGGTCCAGTTCTCTGAATTGTTTAAGGGAATATTTGTTGCTGTTAATAAAAATTTGCTTACCAATGCAAGCATCAGATTTGGGTTTGTGTTTCTACTCTGCCATGTACTAGCTGTGTGATCTAGGGCACATTATTTCTACTCACTAAGCCTTACCTGAAAAATGCAGGTAATAATAGTACTTGCCCAGATGGTTGTAAGAATGAGAGAGATAATATATGTAAAGTGCTCAGCATACTACTGCCTGGTACACATTAAGGAGACAATAAATGTTAGCTATTACATGGTGTATACTCAATACATACGTGATGAAGCACTGAATTAATACTATATTGCGGAATTAGAAAATTATACACTTTATAATTTTAACATGTTCTCTAAGTCCTATTTCTGTATTAGTTTATCAGAACTTGAATGACTAAAATGAATTAAATGTATATTGCTGAATTACTTTTTACTAGCTAGAGCTGGGAAAAGTCGGTCATATTTATTAACTGATTGTTGTGCATACAATTCCGTAGCAAGCTTATAGTGCTTTTGGGTATAGATTAGAATGACTTCATTTTTCAATAGAAAAGGCAGATTAGAAAAATTTTCATCATGGTTACATTAATAATTAGCTCTGTGATTTAAAATGTGTTGCTTTGTTTCTGAGAGCTTTAGCTTTTTAGCTTTTCTGGAATATAGCAAGAATTAAATGAAATCCTATATCTAAAATATTTAGATATTATATTCTCTGAACAAAACGTCATATGATTTATGCTCTTACTTGAATATTTATCCTTGAAATTATTGTCATGTAATTTTTAATAGTTTTCAAACTATTTTAATGGATTTCTTCTGCTTTTCTGTAATACATGGTCTTTCTATATTGGAGTTTTTTTCTGACTAGTACAATGTGAACTCACAGATTACTTTTTCTGGCTGAGAGCTATGGTAGGCATTCACAAATATATAATGGTAATAATATTTAATAAAGCTATACTAAAATGCTTAGTGAACACAGAAAAATGAATAATTAATGATTCTCTTACACCAGAGGGTGGTGGCAAAACTATCAATGAAGACTAAATGTTTTTCCTGGGCCATGGAGGAAAAGTATAAGTTTGCCAGTGTATCTGTGAATAGATAGTCCTGTCAGTAATAACAACTTTAACAAAAATAGGGAGGCTTAAAAAGGTTGTTATATTTATGAAATCAGGGTACAGTGATTACAGTATTGATGTATGCATTGGTGCAGAATGCAGTGTTATGCTAGTGTCAGTATATACCAGCTCATTCATGAGAACCAATTTTGTACATCTCTTTCTGTCTCTGTTTTTCATCAGTATCCCGGAGTAACTTGAAATTGGACAATATGAAAGTATTTACATCTGGAAAATTAGCAAACACAACAAATCAGGATTTGGTTTTGTTGGTATAATTCTTTACTTCCTTCAGAGAGGTGATTTTTAAACACTCATCAGTATACCTACGGTAAAAAGTGGCAGTTTTGGCAAGGTGAGGCTCACAAAAGTTAGATAAGGTAGATCATGAATGGCTTTGTAAGATAAGATAAGGAGTCTGAATTTTAAATAAACTCCATTTATGATTTATATAGATGTGTGACATTTTGTGGGCAAAAGCCCTGTAGATAAATGCAGCTTTAACAAAGGGTTACACATGTCCAGACAGAAAGCTGGTGTGGAGGGCAGTGATTATAAACTGTGTAGACCAGCATTGGCAATACTCAAAGCAAGAAGCGAAAACATTTGGAAAATACGTGGTAGTCTTGTTTGCAAAAATAAAATGTTCTGTGCTGCTGTATGAATTCTAAGAGTCATTTCCACTGTGTAAGTACGTGTTGGTAATGCTAACATTTCCTCTTGATAGCATTTCATCTTTCAGGAAATGACAGGTAAACAATGGACCTAGAGAATTATTTTTAAGGACCTTTTCTCTTTCTGTTGCTTTTAGAAAACGAATGACCAATAAAGTCCTTAGTGTAGTAAGAAGGTATACTAAAAGGTAGCCTTTGCAGATGAGGTAGCTTCCTTTAAGTAAGTGATCAGTGACTATGATCTGAAACTTACTTGTTCTCAAAGTAAAAGTCAATGACAAAAAATCTAATTACTAATCTTGCACATATTTAACTGAATGTTACAATCAGAATAGAAAAAACAAGGAAAAAAGAAGAAAATACTTTTAAATTCTTTAGAGGAAAATGGCCCAAATTTGTAAGTTTATATGGATCTTTATTAGCAGATAATCTCTTTCAGTGCCTTTGTTGGGATAAGCAGTGCTTCAGGAAATGTCCTACAAATTTTACCTGTGTTCTTTTGTTTGATGTTTTCAGTAATTGTGTAACATAGGTTATTCTTATCACTATTTTATTGCAAAAGAAGTAGAGGCACAATATGATAAAACTAGCAGGTAGAAAATCTTGGGTTCAAGTCCAAATTTTCTGTGTGAAGCAGCAGCAGCTGTGACACTCTTACTTACCACATATACTACGGTGGTTTTCAAAATGCTTCTCCCAAATCACCAGCATGGGGGAACTTAGTTAGAAATGCATATTTTCAGGGCCCACTCCAGGACTATTGAATCAGATAATCTGGAATGGGGATCACATTCTGGGTTTTAACCAGGCTGCTGAATGATCCAGATGTAAGCTAAAGTCGGCTTCAGTTGCCAGTAAGTTCTGCCTTTTCTGAACATAACAAGATTTAAACCACATCAAAAATGCAAAGATTAGCAGAAAATGAGCAATGATCCAGGACTCATAGAACTTATATTCCATAAGGAGTAGATGATAAGTTAATAAACAACTAAATATCTAGTATGATGCGCGATAGTGATAAATGTCATGCAGAAAAATAAAGCAGGGCAGAGAATGGTGGTCATTATTTTAGGCAAGGTAGTCAGGGAGAGACTCCTTGGTAAAATAACCTCAGAGCTTCTAAAGGTATATAGGCAGAGCACACAGAGTTTTTGATCATACAGAGAAAGCCTGGAGGCTAGGCTGAGGTGCCTACTGAGTTCAAGAATCTACATAGATGTGCCCAATAATATCTTAGGTGAGTTTGTCTAGAAGTTGAGTCTGAAGCAAAGTTTTGTTGTTGTTGTTGTTGTTTTCTGGATGTGATCTCCAGAAACACCAAGAGGCAAATTGAAGAAGTAAGACAAGGTTGTAAAGGTATCCAATATATGTGCATAATGAACCTAGTTCACTGGGGAACTCTGAGACCAATATAGAACATGGGCCTTACAGTAGGCTAAGGGTGTACTAATAAGTAATTTGGCTTCCTGAAGAAAAAAAAAAGAATTCTGTAGTATTTGCTAATTTCTCTGGCACAGACTTTTTTGAGCTACTAATGTGACATCATTAAATGTGGAGTTTGGAAGATTGTACTGCAGCCCATCATTACAAGATTTCTACCACCTAGATATGATAGATGTAAAAACCACAAGAACACAGATAAGAATAAAGTCATTAGGAGATGATACATTTGAATATTTATTATCTTTGTTTTTAAAATATATTTAACTGACATGTATATAATTAAATCATCAATAATGATTTTATCAACTGCCTGGTCAAATGTCTGAAAATTTAATGCCAACCCTTGCAAGTTGGTGTGAGCTGAACTGGCTCACCCTTGCAGTAGCTCATTTGGGAGGAAAGAAGTCTGGGACATTTTCCATCATGGTTGATGACCGCTCCTGAAAGGCGGAGAAGCGGCAGGGGCTGATTCTGCTGTGTGTGAGGATTATATTCGTTGTGAGTAAAGTCATCGTTTTCACTGATGGCTTTCTAGTGTCAAGGTGGCAATGGTAAGAACTGAGGATTAGCAGGAAATACTGATAGGTTTTATCTTTGTAGTAAAAATCTAATATGCACAGTACTTTTGGTGTCTTTGAGGAAACAAAAGGGGACGTGACTGTTTCCTGCAGAGATCAAGACTGGGAAAGAATAGTAGCTGAAGACACGAGGATGGAGACATTGGTACTCATATCTCAGGAGCAGTAGAGAGGAGATACAAGAACATCTGACTCTGAAGCAGACTTTTCTCTAAACACCAAGAATAAGATGATTCTTGTAAAAGGTTTTGGTGAACTCCTGTTGCTCTGTAGATGCAACCAAGAAGGCAAAATCTTGGGTAACAGATCATTTTTAAAAGATGGAGAATTGGGGCTGGGGATTTAGCTCAGCAGCATAAGTACCTGCCTTGCAAGCAGGCAGTCGTGAGTTCGATCCCCGGTACCGATAAAAAGTGTAAAGAAAGATGGAGAATTGGAGATTGAGGAACTCTCTTGATTAGCCTTTTCAAGTTTATAAATTCAAATATCCTAATTGCTATTAATATTTAAAAATCAAACATTTATTCAAGAAATATTTATTGAGCACTTCCTGTTTGCCAGATACTACCCTGGAGTTGTGGCTACATCAAGGAAATCAGTACAATTACTTTACCATTTAAGAATACTGTACCTTAGTAGCTCTCAAGGAACAGAGAGGATTTCATTGGTTTAAAGCCTGTTTCTACCCTCTTTGCTTACATTTATCAGGAGATGCAACATAATCTCAGACCTGCAGTACTGGACACGTGCTTTGTAAAATCAGGTTCTGACTTAAGACCTATTTCAGCTTCAAGAATATGCCCCAGCTCTAAGCCAAAATACAGAATATAATTCATTACATAATGTAAGGCTCCTCTATCTTCCTGTAAGAAAATTCCCCCTCTTTACATAAAAACAAAATCAGGGGCATGCAGGATGCAAGAAGCTGGGACAAATTTCAAAAGCACTGATTCTAACTTTATTTGTACTGCCTGTAAGACCTCACAATCCTATTTGTTTTTGAGGAAGACTGAGACACCACCTTGGAGGAAAAAGTGCAAGGCCCAAATATGAAATCCAGGGTTAACTCCAGCAATGCTTTCACATAAGCATATTCTATAAAACAAATACTTATTGACCATTTCATCCCCTAGGCACTATTCTAAGAAATTAGGGTATAATAGTGCCCATGACATAAAAAGCTTCTAACATCATGGAGCTCAGTTTAATTTCTGATGGGGAAAGAAAATGCCAACAACTAATAATGAGTGAATTGATAAACACTCAGGATGATTTTAAATAGTAATTATGCTACTAAAGCTGAGATTACTGGCCACTAAATCTTGATTTTGCTACTGCTGCACTTGTAGCTGGGAAGTGGCTCTAGACAAATACATGGTAAAGCCCTTGTCACTGACTGCATTGTCAGGGGAATCAGTCTACCCAAAGAAATCATTGTTTTCCAGTTCTAGGACACATGGCTTTCCCTTCCCAGGAACTGGGTGAAAGCCTGAAACAGAGCAGCCATAGGGAAGCACTCTGGATTTTTTGCATCATTGTTGTAGATGACTCATCCTTCAATTAGCAACACACACCTTGGAATATTATATACGAGAAACTCCTCTCTGCTAACCATGAGTCATTCTGCCTTGGGGAAGGAAGAGTCATCAAGTGTCCTTTACTTAACATAATGATACAGTTATCAAGAAAAGATAACAGCGAATGCAAATGCCATGAAGTAGGAAGAGTTTTAATACACTTAGTGGGTCAGACAGAAAGGTCACCTGACTATGGAAACTGAGCAAGTAGAGACCACACTGAGAAGAAATTAGAGAAGTAAGCAGTGGAGGGGTTATGGGGATCCTACTAGCACACAGTGAAGAGCTTGGGGTTTCCCAGGGGTGATGGTAGCCATGCATGTTTGAAGATGAGCAGGGGCATGGAATAGGTATCAGTCAGTGTTTTGTAAAAAAATTTTCAGCTGTTCTGTGGAGAATGGGTTATCCTGAGGGAGAAACAGAATGGAATTTTCTCTCAGAATAAAGTCCAGACCTACTTATGGGTCTTGTGAGTTCCACTGAATCCGTCTCTGAGTCCATCTTTATTATCTACCATCATCCCTCACACTGTACTAGTCATAGTCAACTTTTTTCATTTCTGTTTACTTTTTTCTCTGAGAACTTACATGAGTTTACTTTTTGCCTGAAATATCTTTTCCCCAAAGTTTTTTTTTTCTTTATTTACTGGTATGTGGAAGTCTTAGTCAATGCCTTTTGAATCCCAATAATTTATTGTGACCTTGGTTGAAATTACTCAACTTTTCTTCCCATGTGAAACATATGTCACCCTTTATCAAGTGTTTCACTGACCCCTTCAATAATTTTGGTCTACTCTTAGATGTGGGTTTATACCACAGTATCTCTTACTCCTGGGACTTTGGCCATGATATTTCATTTGGTTTTGGTCTTCTTAATTTTGACACAATCCTCTAATTATAGCTGAGCTGGAATATCATTTTAAAAGCCTTTCTCTCTTTCCTAAGAATAAGGAAGGCATTCTATTCAATGCCTCTGAAACTCACAGAGCTTTGAGGTTCATATGGTATAATTACCTGCCTATTGGAGTAAGAATTCTTTAAATTAGCAACCTTGATTTCTATGGTACTTACCACATAGACATTCAACAAACAGTGGCCGAATGAAAAAAATCAAACCAATTTTTACTTCAAAGGGCATTTTCAAGGCTGTGAATGTGAAAAGGAACTATGACTTAAAAGGTGGGAAGACGTTCACTTGAAATGGGATGAGGTTAAGGATAAATGAAGCAAGACCAGTAAAAATGACCTGAGATGGTGAGGTGTCTCCTTGTTTGCTATTGCAGTCGACAATCTTTGGCTTATTTCAAGGTAGAGTGTTGGGTTTGCCAGTGCCTTGAAGAGGGGACAGCTCTTTGTAAATTGGAGAATGCCACACAAATATTAAATGATATTTTAATAATATATCCATACATTATTATAAGCACTTGTGATGGACTCATTTTTCTGTCTGACAGAGAAAAACAGCTTGGGAATTTTCTTAAACACGCAAATGTTCTCGTCTGGAAAATGTTTAGTGATAAAGGTCACTGTGAACTTATCGAGGAGCTCAGTGGGACAGAAGCGGCATTTGTTTATGTGTATTTATGTGCTTATTCACTGATGGCTTTGCTGAGGAAAGCTATATTGTCAAGTGCTCTAATTAAGAAATAATAATGTAATTGATTTTTTATGGATTATCTTCAATTGAGTCCCTTTACCACAGCAAACTCTCATTGACGACTCAGGATAATTGATGGCTTCTCAGCACAATGCCCTTGGCTGATTGCAGAGCCACTGTTACAGTATCTGACAGTGATCATGAGCAAGCTTGGCTTTCGCAGTGGCGACCCTTAGAATGGCAGCAAGCTGACAGTGGAAAGGATACTATTAATTCACTGGGTAACACAGGTCAAGTCCCTTTCATTTTCACAAAATGAGAGGTTGAACTAAATCAGTGGTTTGGAAACTCAAGATAAAATTCAACAGATCCTCTCCATCACACAAATTTGATGCAAAAGCAGTGTATATAAAATAGACCCAAGTGGTAACTCTCATAAATAAGCTTTGGAAAATTCAGAATTAGAGGCAGCTCCTTGTCTGTTACCAAACAAGTGAATGCTCAGGGATTCTAGGATGCACAGAGTGAAACTTCTTGGAGATGACCTCCAAGTTTGAATTCAGTTCTAAAACTCTAGGATTCTGTGACATGACTTCAAGGACTCTAGAGTAAACCAAAATAGCCTCATCTCAGCTTTGCAATAGATGCTTTTTGAAGCATATACCATCCCAATTAAGTGACAATATTAAACTTGGCCGAAAACATCCATGCTATGGTCAAAGCAGAGTGGAGTAGTTTGTTTACTATTTTGAAAATTTCATATCGGATTGTTTGCATGTTTGTGTATGTGTATGTGCTTGTATGCTTTCCTGTGTACGTATACATGGCATATGTCATGAGTTTTCTCATTTCAGCAGATTTTGGGGGATTGTGAAGATTCTGAGGGTCAGGGAGACATTTTATAAAAGGAGACATATGCCTCACATTCTTTAATGGGGGAAGCAAATTTTAGTAATTTCAGCCAAGACCACAATAAATCATGATTTCAAAGAAAGCTATTGCTTTTTATAACATGGTGACTTACTCTCATGTTTAAGAGAGAGAGAGAAAGAGACTCAGTTACTTTGTTTGGAGAAGAAAGCAATACACTCACTCATTATGAAAAACTTCTAGGGGCTGGGGATTGAGCTCAGCGGCATAAGCACCTGCCTTGCAAGCTGGTGGTTGTGAGTTTGATCCCCGGTATTGATAAAAAAGAAAAAGAAAAGAAAAAGAAAAATTTCTGCAGGTTGTAATATTTTATACCTTTTACTCTTTGGGGGCTGAAGGAATAGGATAACTAAGTCATATTCCACTTCAGTGGTCGTTAACTAGAGCAGTGGTTGTCTTCAAGATTGATTTCATTGCCCTACCCCAAGGGTCCATTTGGAAATGTCTGGAGACATTTTGGTTGTTACCATGGAGGAGGGGGAGTGTTTTGCTACTGGGATCTGCTGTCAAACATCCTCAGTGTACAAGGGAGGGTCCTACCACAAAGAATGGCTCAAAAGTTCAAAAGCACCAAGGTTGATAAATTCTGAATTGGATAGCAATTAAGAAGAAATTAAAAGACAGGAAGGTAAATAAGATCAGTATGGGAACCCAGATATAACTTGTAACCTATTTGATTTTTTGGAGCTTTTTAGTTTGCTCCAAAGTTTCTTAGCAAGCTAATGATGCCCTGATTAATAAATCTGCTGGGAACAAAGAATAAGCCCTGCTTAAAAACACCCACATGTATAAGGCACATTTTGATAAATCATCTGGAGCAGATGTTACTATTATTAGGGTTCCAGAAAAATCATTCTCCAAATTTATGTTTTATTTTGTGCTTTTCATTAGATCAACTTTACTTAAGTCAAGATAACACTTTTGCCCATCAAATGTCCAGGTCTCTTATATCTTTTTCAGATACTACTCCTATTAAAATGCATTTAAACATACATTTATTTTAGGTTAATAGAGTGAAATTTACTGTGTGTGTGTGAAACAGAATAATCCCCACCCCCACCCCAAGATGTCTGTGCTCTAATCCTGGGCTTTCTGTGACAAAAGAGACTTTTCAGAAATTGTTAGATGAAAAGCTTTGAGACAAGGGCATGCTTTTTACCTGACTAACTCACAGTAATTACAAGTGTAGTTGAAGAAGTCAGCATGATGTGATGTGGGAAGGACTTGATGGGCTTTGATGGAGGAAGAGGCTGTAAGCTAAGGAATGCAGGTGGCTTCTGAAATCTGGAAAAAGCAAGGCAATAGGATCTACCTAGAACTTATGGAAAGGAATACAGCTTTACCAAAGCCTTGATTTTGGCCTAGAGAGTCCCATGTTAATCTTCAGAACTACAGTACTGTGACGTAATCTATTTTTGTGAAGCCACGTAGTTTGTGGTCATATCCTAAGGCAGGTGCAGAAAGTTAATACAATTTCCTTCCTCCACGAGTTTGGACAGTTACTTAAGGCCTAATTAACTGTAAAAGTGTTAGGAGACTCGTAAAGGGACCACCTCCAAGGTATATGTTTAATGTTTTGATATTCATGGAGAAATTACATCCTTGCTTTAAGTTGGAGAGGGTGTGTCAAATACCACTGCCTGGGATGAAGAAAAGAAAGAGATAATATTAAAAGTTTAGGTATTGAGCTAATCACATCCATGATCTTGACCTGCTATCCTAAAGCAATGTGCCCAACAGAATTCAAATGCAAGCTTTATATGTAATTTCATCTTTTCTAACAGCCAGTTTAAATATCAAGAAACAGATAAAATTAATTTTAATAGTTTGCTTCCTTTAAATTGCTGAGAAAGTATCATAGGTAAGTCCTTCATACTATCTTTTTTGAAACATTTCAGTTTAGACTAGTACATTTCAAGTGCTCACAAGCCATGCGTGACTACTGTATTGGACAGTATGGCTCCAAATAGAGAGATAAGAGATTTAGACTAACCTTGAACAAGTTATTTTGATGGCAGAATTTGGAAAATATAAGTCATTTGAAATGTTGCCTTTGGAGCCAGATGATAAAGGTGCTCCATGTGGGATAATGAGTCGGTGTCCTTATTTTTGCAAGGATCACAGCAGCAGACTCTAGCAGGGATGCTGGAGAGGAAAATGGCCGTGAAGAGATTGCTACAGCATCTGCATGATCCAAAAGCTGCTCTAAGATTAACAAAAGGCAGTTCGTTTCACTGGCAGTCCAAAGCAGAGACAAATTCTTAGTCTCTATGCATTCCTGTCTTATCTCCCATTTTATCAGATAGGTTTTGACTGGAGAAGACCATTTTTCTCAAGAAAGGTTGTCTATCATTGTCTCTTGAGTTAACCAATCATTATATAATTGGATTTATTTGAGCAGAATAAGATGATTTATTCATTTTTGAATGAAAACTAGCAAATAGCGAGTCAGAAGAATGCTGGAATTTTGTAGTATTTTTACCTCGTCCTACAGTGCCTGGCACATATTAGGTGATTGTTTTTGTTTGTAGAATAAAATATCTGGCCTATTTAGAGAACATCATAGTGCTAAAACTAGCTCAATAAATTATTATATGTTTGGCTAATGGAATAGCAGTACAACATTTCTCTTTTAAATGAGAAAGGAAATGGTTCTGTTACCACCATGAAAAAACATACTAAAACAACGAAAACATCAAATCCAATATAACTTTGTAGATTTTCTATTAGTAGCCCCAGTGAGTGCTGACCAATGTTTGCAGTTTACCGCAATCCCCAAATCAAAACCCTTAAATGGTGTGACCACACAGGCTGTGAGCTCTGGAGCCTGTAAGCTAATGGCCAAGATGCTAACTATCAACCTAAGATCGAGATATATATTTTTAATTACACTGGCATGTGCTTCTGCTTAATCCATTACATAGGAGCCAAGACCATGCCTTCCTCTCCCCAGTTTCTGGCTTCATCCATTGGTGATGTCCAACTTCGGTCAGCAGCATCGGGTAGGAGGCAAACCACTAAAGGGGTGAGTGATTGACCCAGATGACACGTGAGTACCACAGACAAAACCAAATGAACCCGAGGAAGCGATGTTCTTAGACAATCATTGCTCACATTTCACAGCACATTATTATTCTTCCACAGAACGCTGCATTGAAATCCAGGTTAGGATGAAGTCTCTACTTTACCTTTTCACTTTTCCTGGTAACGTGAAGTAAGAGGCATTGTCGCAGAAAGGCCAGTTCTAGGAGGCAAAAGCCTTTCAGCCTATACTTTGCATTGGATGATAGTATTTGAGGAACTTAAATTTCCTGAATTTTAGTTGTCTAATTATGAATGGAAGATTAAAAAATAGCTACCCCTTTTCTCCAAATATATTCTCTCAGGGTCAAATGACAAGATTTTGTTGATGTTATTGTTGAAGGGAAATACCAATGTTTAAGTGAACTCTGCTTTTCTGATCAACATCACTGTTCTGTCTATCAGTGCGATAGAATGAGGCCAGGCCTGTTTGCCTGTGTTCATCTCTTCTTGTCTTTTTTGAACTCATTTGCCTGCCTATTGACATTTCCAGACAGTGCAACCTGTCAGATGTCCGTTTTGATTGTGTTCTGTTTCTCTCTCCCTGTCTAGCTCTACTTTTATAAATTTCAGTTTTAAAATTTGAAACGGCACGATAAAATTATAGAAAATATTTTAAAAAGGTACATAGTAACAAGTTCCTCCCTTGAGTTTGATATTCATCTTGTGCCCATTTCCTAATAATGATCTTTTTACATTGTGAACATATATATGTACGTATTCACTACACATGTACCATACACATAGTCTGCATAGATTAGCTATTGCCACATTACAAATTTCCTCAAGACACAGTAACTTTTAAAAAAAGGCAATTTATAACTTTCACTATCAGTAGGAATTTGGCAAGGGATTTTCTAGGCAGTTCTACTGTAAGATGTCAGCTTCAGTCGTTGATTTAACTTCTTTCAGCTACAGACTGGGGTGAATGAGAAGATTTAAGAAAGCAATTTATGTGTCTTGTGGCACAGTAATCCCTCGGGTGGTTTTCTGTTTTCCTAAGTGACTTGGGCTTCCTTGCAATGCAGAGGATGGTGTAAAGACAAGGGGACTTCTTACATAGTGGCTGGCTTTCAAGAGCCAGAGTTCCAGGGGCTTAAGGGGGATGCCCCAGGGCTATTAATTCTTACATCATAGTAATCAAAGGCTCCAGCAAACCATCAAATGGGGCATATTTGAAATTTAATAACCAATCACGGTCTCCTTTTCTCTGGTTAGCCAATTTTAAGGCTATGTTTGGGCTCAGACTTGTAAATAAAACAGTCATTCGTACCATATTACATAGAACAGAACAGATCAAAATGTCACCTCATTTTCAGAGGAAGAGAAAAAGATTATCCTTCTAAAATGAACGAATGGTAAAGAATTTCCAGCCACCTTGAATTCACTGCAGAATCAACCTAAGTTTGTACACGTTTTAAAGTTCGTGGATAGCACACGGTTAGTGATAGGAAGAAGTCTGCTATGCGCCATGAAAAGCTTGATTCTGCTTCTCAAAAATAATCAAGATTTTGAGAAATATTGAGGTAAGAAGCAGTATTTTTTGAAGTAAAAGGAATTTCTTTTTAAAACTATTAGGATCTTATGGTTTTGCTTTAAAGCCTGCATTTTTATGACAATGTTTTGTTAATTAAGAAAAAAATTCCCCAAAGTAATTTTAATCACTTGGACACATCTTGACTGGCAGTTGTGGACTGGCTAGTTTCTTCATGCATGCTTTGGCATATACATTAAACCTTCTCTTACTATTCTCCTGATGAATCTAATTCCCATCAAACTTGTGACATGACCTATAGCTATCACCAGCTTCTTTGTGGGAGTTTATGATCTTCATGATATATGTCTTCTGAAATATACGTCTTTAGGCTTATGGTAAAATTAATAAAACTGAAATTAAAACTGACAGCTCTGAAATGATATGCTACCCTTAGCATATGGAATAACTACCGTGAACACTTATGGGGTTTGTTGCAAGATTATAGACAGTTACCCAATGGAGGATAACTTCTGAACTGTGTTGCTAAATCTCATTTGACAGGTTTTGGATTTGGTATAATTTTCCTATAGCATTTTAGTGTTGGGCAAGCAATATGTTAGCAATGATTCAGATGACATTTTATTTCTAAGCCCATTAAGTTTCCCCTCTGAGTTCTCCCTCACTTCCCTGTCACACCCTCCTTTTTTTCCTCTTCCTCTCTCTATGTACACTCAATCTTATCTAAATATTTTAGCAGTTAGTTCATGGCTAGGGGATTCTTTATGAAGTATGATATTAAAGAAGTCCTTTTCTCTGCTGCAAATCAGAGTGTGCACATCTGCAGTCTTAGAGTATGTATCAGTGTTACTTGTCTTTTGATTTATGATGTTTTTGTTTCCACAGCCACATGTTTATATGAATTTCTTCTGTGATAGTAGCAAGCCAAATGTCAAGAGTTTGATTCTGTACATTGTGTTCAGTAAATCATACTTTTATAAAGCCTCTCATGGCCCTATCTCCAAACACACACACACACACACACACACACACACACACACACACACACCTCAGCATCAGCATCATTATTTACTGTTGTTTTAAAGGTTGGATTTATCTTTCTTGTTGGTGGGTGAGATGTTTCTAAACAGAAGCTGACTTTGTAAAGAGCAGTAATGTTCTTACACAAAAAAGGCAGGAAAAAAAGGTTATGAATTGATTTCTACAACAGTAAGGAAATCCTCATATACTGAATTAATAATAAAATTCTCAGAACTTTATATGCTAGAAAGTATATGGAATTACTCAAAAGATGAAAATAGCAAGGAAATAAAGCTAGAAGAAATTTGTTCTTTTGAGGAGAGAGTTCTTCCTCTCTTTTACTATAGTTTTACCTTGAAAACATAGAAATTCTATAAAAGCTTTCTAAGAATGATACATAAAAATAAAAACATATTAATAAGTTTAGTGCTTTCGTACAGGGATATGATTTGAGTGTAAATTCATGAACATGAGAGTTTTCAAAATTTGTCAGAGAAAATAAAAGGTAACGCTTGTTCTGAGACAGGTTAGCCTGGGACTTCCCTTAATGACTTGTAAATTATTAACCCTAAATTATTTCTGTCTCTTCAATCAGGAGCATTATTGGCTATGAAACTCTTTTATAAATAAGGAGATGCTATGCAAGTACCAGACATATTCTTGGTCACATATTCAACATACAATTTATTCTTCTTTCTTGGCAACAGGGTCAAAATGAACTGTATTAAATGTCCATGTTCCAAGTCTTTCTGTTAAGAATGAACCTGGTTTCAAGCAATGAGTTTTGTGAACAAAATCAGTAAGTAGGATAATGTTATTTTACCATCACTTTTCCCACCTTCTTGTTGCTTGAAAGAAGATATACTGGTTATATTGGGAGCAGCCATATGATGACCACATAGAAAAAGATGGACACGGTTCAGAGACCTTGGCCCTCACAATTGACAGCTGCTCAGCCTGTGCTGCAGCTTCCTGTATTAATTACAAATTCTTAAAAAATTTTTCCACTTCTTTCAACTATCAGATCCCTTGTTATCCTTAGTCAATTCTAATTACTATGTGACCTCAAGCTTCTAGTCGTACTGTTTTCTGTGGCATTATTCCCTTTCCCACTGACAGAACACAATAGCAAGCTTAAAGGAGGAGAGGTTTATTTGGTTCACAATCTCCAGTGGGGTCAGTGCAAAGTTGTTTTGAATCAAGGCAGAAATACGCGGTGGGTGGGCTGTGGAAAGGAGGAAGCAGTTCACTCCATGCATACGTCAAGCACAGAGAGAAGGAGCTGGGACAAGAGTGTGCTTTTCCAGGTCACAGTCCGCAGTGACTTTCCATCAGGTCCCACCTCCTGGGGGCGCGCATTCAGCTCTGGAACTCACGGATGGGTGTGGTGCCCCCATGTTCTATCGTTGTCCAAAAGCCCAAGACTTTTTAGGGGACATTTTAGATCTAAATCATAATATCTGCTGCGATTGTCATTATCATTTTTAGTGGAGTTTTGTTCTGGTATTTCTTGTATTCTCTAACCAGGCTCTGTTCTGCGATACCTATAATGTTTGCAATGCACTTCCGGAAGTTCTAATTTTAAAGCTTATATTCATCAAAGAACTTGGAGAAGCAAGGGTTTTTATATGAATAAGGCTGCATCCCCCCCCTGTCTAACTGTTTTTGTGTTTTTGAGTTGGGGAGGTCTGTGTGTATAATGACTACCGAGCGCTGGTTGTGGCAAGGGTGTGACTGCGTGGGGAATTTGGCACAGAACCTCCCGGCTCTCCTAGTTTCTGTATTGTAAGCACAGAGCAGAGGCAGTAGAACTAGGGCATCTGCTAGGATGAATTCCTCTCAGTCCAGGTGCCAATCATTCTCAAGCCTTCCAGCTGAAATGTCCCATCTGACTTCTCCCTGGGGCTTTTCACATGCCTTTACCATATGTACCCTTCAGGTTTGCTGTCCTTTGGAATGGCATTCTGGTTCCACAGGATGTCACTTGGCTACCCTCCATGACCAGAGGTGGCACCAGAGGCCTCTGCAGCGCTGCTCAGAGTTTCTACCCAGAGGAAACAGTGCAAATGCCCTTCTTTGTGCTCTATCAGTGCAGGAAGAACATTTCCTGCTGAGATGTTCTGTCCCTGGACACCTGGAGCAAAAGTAGGAGTACAGCACCTCTGTGCTCAGATCCACAGGATAATGTGAGGTTCTCTTCCTACTGGGGATACCTTTGGAAAAGGAGTGGGTTCATGGACCAGAGGTTGCTTTCTTTTGCTAGGTATATTAGCATATTTTACATTACCAACCATAATTTGTAGAACAAATTGCAAAACACACAAAACAAATCGATAATTCAGTGGATGCTCACAAAGTAAACAACCACGTTATTACTTCCAGTTTAACAAATAAAACGTTGCCAGTTCCCTGAAACCCTTTTTAGGAATTTTCTCAGTATCATCCCACCACTCTTTCCCAAAAGTAATTCAGATTTTTAGTTATCTTTTTCTTGGTTTTACTTATAGTTTTATAGCTTAAGAGAAAAGTTAACTATTAGTTATGTCTCTTTAAATTTTATGTATATTTAAAATTTACATATAATGCAGCATATATTCGTTGGGTTTTTAAAATTATATTTGTGCAATTCATGCATAGAATGTGCAATTGCAATTCAGTCATTTTTATTGCTTAGTAGCATTCCATTGTATAAAAGCACAAGAACAATAACCATGTTATTGCTGGAGGAAATTTGTTTTGGCTCTTAAACTAAGAAGATGAGCTTACAAAGAGCAAGTAGATTCAAAGATAACCTCCCCTTCTCTAGACGTTCACTACTAACTCCTGTATTAGAGGTGCTGACATAGCAGGTTAATCACAATTCCTTCAAGAGATCTTTCCTAGTTGGGGAAATGGATTGGCTTAGGAATCTCTTGGTCTCAATTTTCTCCAAAGAATGACTTTCTAGAAAGTTTGAATTAAAGTGGAAGGAGACCTATTTCTTTGAGTTCCTAGAGTGTAACTTGTGAATCCAGGCACCAATAGGAGCCATATTTTTCAAATAGATTGAAAGAAAATATTAGATTTATCTACAGAAAAGGAAAGAGTGAAGTAAATGCCCAGTGATATATACTTCTGAGACTGTAAGGGGGTCTAGTGATCTAATTCCTGCTTCCTGTTTTTTCTGAAAAATTTTCGTTAGTTCATATTTCCCATGCATAGTGTTGATATTCATCATAGAGGATTTCCACCTGTGCAGAATACACTTCTTTTTTCTCCATTCCTCTCCTCTCCCTTCAGCCTTTGTTCTTCTTCCCATTTGTAGAAGCCTGTGTTTCCATTCTTTCCCATTCTTTTAAAAAAGATATTTTCTCTTCTTTCCCTTGAATTCTTATAAAAATTTCACTTCGGCCTAGGAGAATTTTAATTGACTTTCTATTACTTTCATATACAAGAGCCTTTACTGCAAGGTATCATAATTATTTCTTAAGTAATGACATTTTTGATAATTTCTTAACTGAGTATTCATCTATTTGGTGATATCAACTTGTTGGATAAAATGAACAAGTAAAAATAACCTCTGATTCAATTTTCTTATCGGGGATGTAGGAATTTGGATGGTAAGATCTTCAAGATTTATTTTGTATCCAACACAAAGTTACTCTACCAAGGTAACAATAGGTAAACTTACAATTTATTACTTGTAGTTGGCTTCTTGGAGGATACAGTGAGGATTCTATTGAAAATTTATTTGAATAATTTTAAGGCCAAAATATTTTAGGGTGTTGCTGCCTCTTTGTAAGTGAGGCATTGTCCATTAGAATATTTCCTGCTACACAGAAAACAATACATATTTGAAAAATGAAAGAATGAACAAATGACCATCAATTTATAGTGTTTTATATTTCAAGAGCTAAAACATTATGTTATCGTAAAACATCAGTTCTTATTTGATCCCTACCATGAATCCCTACTCTGCTACAAATCCCTAGTTCTTATGAAAGCCAAATGAAGTCATTCAAACATGCGAGCTTCTGCATCTGGGTGATTCAGAACTGAAGGAGTTAAGGAAGAGTCAGATGCCTCCGTAGGATTTCTGTGAAGCACAAAAAGTACAGTGCCAACAAAATCCCCTGAAGAGTAAACAAAACTTGGAACTGTTGCAAACAATAAATTGTCAATACCTTATAGAAGAAATGGATAATGAAAACTTATCATGCCTATAGTTAGCATCCTCTTTAAAAGAATTTACAGAGCCTATGAAATTAAATTCTGTGCACAGTTCTCTTAATTTGTCCTTAATTAAACAATACTCCATAAATGGTGCATTCAGTGACCAAATGTTCAGAGACAGCAAAATGGTGGGTCCCGAGCCATTAGGAATGAAATAAAGGCAGTCCCTGGAGGGTCTGCAGGAATCTGGTCTTTCTAAGTGACAACTGATGGTTTAGGAAAGATAATTAACTTCGCAATTACAAACTGCAGCTTTCACCAATGCTGTTTTCTACCAGTATAATCTTTTAAATGTTGGATTATTTTCTATAACGTGAAATAGTTTGCTTGGAAAGGGGAAAAACAAACAAATGCTCCACCCTTAGGCTGCTGAATTCATCAGGAATTAAGTCTTTATTGATTAATTTAATGGGTATTGTTTTTTATTTCTAATGTCAGATCAATATCCATTTAATGTGCAGCAGCTATGCAGCAGTAAATTTCTACATGTAAAATAATATGTGTATTTTACTCAAAACCGGAAAAATAGACCTCTAATTTTATAAGAAATAAACATAACATCTTGTCCAATAAATTTATAGATAAAACTTTTAAAGAAATATTATTCTGTTATAATCTTGTTCCGTTAGTAACTTTAGGATTTTTTTCTGCTTAAGTGATTTTTCTGAAAATCTCATTACTTTATTTATTATGGATTTTTAAATTACCTCAGTCCCGGAATAATCCAATACTTTCCCCCTCCTTCCTACTCGATGAATTCAGTCTACCCTAAATTTACCTGACCAGTTTTTCTTAATGTCAACTGACACTACCCATTAGGCAGATGTTAATGGCAAATAAGAATTGTTATTTTTAAAACATATGATTGCATATGTTTTCCATGTAAGAGAAACCATGTGATATTTTAGCTTGCGCTTCACTTAAAATTATAGTTTCAAGGGTTACAGGAAAACAGAGAAAGAAAAATATATTGTAATCCAGTATGGACAAAGTAACTAAAAGTGTACCTTGATGTAGACCAATTGTCTTATATGTTTTGTATGTTTTTTGTCCTTATAGTCTGATTTTCAATCTGTATATATAACAATTAACTTTATAAGGCCTTGCAAGGTAAATTAATGAATCAGATACTGGAAAAATAAGGAGGAGGCGGTGTGAGGAGGGGATAGAAAGGAATTGAAATGTGTTATAATCATTATATACTGTAAGCATGTACTAATGCAAGTAAGAAAACTATGATTGTGGGAAGGACATTTCATCACTTTCATGCAGAAAAAACGTGAACTGCATGAAAATTCTGGAGTAATTTTAGATAAAATATACCCATCTTCTCCTGAATGTTGCTCAACTCATCAGATGAAATTGTCCTTTTCTGATTTGCTACATATGCTAGTTATTTATGTTTCTAAATAGTTGTGCTGTGAGTATGTTAATGTGGCCCTTTTGTTCACAACACTCCAGCAAGTGGACTCAGACAACAAATAACAAACTGACTTTTGCATACACTATGTAAGAAAGATAAAGACTTGGAAAGTACCTGAAAGATATACAGAGAAAAATTGTCACAGTGTGTGCTATGTCATTAGACTTTAAATAAATGTACTAAAATTTTGTAGGAAATCTTCAAGTTAAATTATCCTTACATGTTCGCTGAAGTAGGGTAGAATTACTCTAACTCTTTATTCCATATTTCATTTCTTCCTTCTTTTACTAACTAATCAAATATTTATTGAACGCTTACTACAATCTAAAGTGAGTCAGAACATATGAGCAGAGAAATATGTAAAAATATATAAAATATATTTTAAAAGTCACTATTAAGTGGAACCTGAAGTCTTTTTCTTGTGGATTTCAATCATATATATATATATATATAGCCATTGGGTTTTTGGCTAAATTTTGAGAAATTTGGTGCTTCTCTTCCCAGAGGCTAGCTTCTACGTTGCTACCAATAACCTAAAAATCTTTCCATATACATTTCCATATCTGTCTAACAAAATTTCCATCATTTTATAGGTAAAACAGCAAGGGTACAAATTATTCACCAAGCCTCTGGATAAAAGATCATTTTCTCTGTAAGACTGTGTCTATTTCCACTTTAATCAACCTCCAAGTTATATAGATGTTTCTTTGTCAGTGTCTTTAAGCTCTCTTCTTACTGCTTGCACCTTTAAATTAACCTACTATGGTCACTACCTTGGGCTGACATCCTAATTAAATGTGTACATCTCCTGGGCTCCAGAGCCGTCCTCCCACTTACCTGATTGACTGCTTTTTATTTTGATCCATACATCATTTTCTGCCTTGGTCTTCTCTTCTAGTCCTCTTGAATGATTTTCTGGTTTGCGTTCACTCCTCCACCACTGACAAATGCCTTCATGTCTCAAGCAATATCTAGAGCACGTAGCCTCACCATGCTTGTTGATCTCATGCAGTTTCTTAGCTGATCCTGGACTCAATCGCCATGAGAGAGGAAAAGAAATGCTGAAGAACATCAACAAGTAGAATCTAGTTCAAGGCTTTATCACCTTCCTTTTGCACAATTATAAAAGTTTTGAAACTCTTATCTATGCATTTATTTCTGCAACACTCAAGTGCATTTCAAGAATATATCTTTGGAGCTGTCTTAATTATGTTGCTTTCAAATTGCAAATCATTCAGTGAGCTTTGTGTTTTAATCACTGTAAGGGATAATGTTCCTTATGGCAGGAAATATACCATATTCATCCTTGCATAAACCTGAAAACTACCATAGCATCATAGTAGAATTTTTAAAAGAATTTATACATTGATACTAATTTTGCTTGATATTAGTGTGAATTTTGTACGGAAAAATTTTCTTCAGCAAGAAAATAGGTTGTTTTATTTCAGGATTTCTGAAAAATATTTAGATATGAAAGTGTACTTGGACTAATCCACGAGGGAAGTAAAGTTCATGGCACTTAACAAGAACTCCTTTTTTCTGTTCCTCTAGAAAACCTTGAGCAGCTATTGTTCTATGCAACATATATTTTCTAAAACAGTGTTCAAAGAAATACGCATTCTGAGACTAATTATGTCTTCCATGATTTGGTCATCTAAAAATGTCTCATAACTAAATGGATTGTCAAGGCAAAAAAGGTCATTTGTTATTCCCACATAATCCACACTATGATAAATATTTTCTTTTGCTCCTTCTGCCCCATTATCGCATCTAACTTTCACCAGTTAAAATTTTACCCATAATCGAAGACATTCAAGAAATACCTTCTTATAGCCTTGGTTTATTTCTTAATTACATGTAGATCCCATATTTTCAGATTTAGTAATACCATTGTGATAGCATGTATCATATGTGATATGCTACATTTACATTACAAGTTTATAAACATTTTTGTTTTATTTTAGAGATTGAAATCAGGGCCTCAGGCATACTAAATACATACTGTATTAACACTAAACTTTATCTCTCCAAGTCTGGGTTACAAAAGTTTAAAATTATACTATTGAATGTTGAATGATTACAACGAACCAGCTGTTCTTCTCAGCATTTTATCCACTTATTGAATCAATCCTTCATCCATTCTTGGATTGTTTTTGTCACCCAAAACAGCTAGTGTCAGTCCAACCATCAGCCTTACTTAGTGAGAGTACCAGCATGTGTTCTAGGACTAAAGCATGGAGCTAGAATAATAGATGAGGGAGACATGACACACTGCCTTTAGACTTTAAATCCAGTTGGAGGGAAATAGATGACAAATATGCAAAAAAGATTATTTAGAGAATGGCCAGTAGTATGTAGAAAAACAAAACAGAATAATGGTATAGTTGCATTAATTAAACTACTTTGGACATTTTTTGTGCCAGCAAATTGAAATTTTGAAATTTCACATGAAGCAAGGTGAATTTCAATTGTTAGTTGATGGCCAAGTATTTCATTTTTTAAAATTCTATTGTGAAGGGTGTTGTTTTCCTAATTTCAGTCTCAGTGTGTTTGTTATTTGTGTACAAGAATACTATTGATTTTTGAGCGCTAACTTTGTATCCAGCTAGCTACTGAGTTTGGTCATTAAATCTATAAGTTTTTTAGGGACTTCTATATGGAGTATCATGTCATCTGAAAATAATGATAATTTAATTCTTCCTTTCCTATCTTTGTTTTTATTTCTTATTCTTGTCTAATTGCTCCAACTAATGTTTCCAGAACTATATTAAATAGAAGTAGTGATAGTGGACATCCTTGTCTTGTTTCTGATTTTACAATGAAAGCTTTCAGTTTTTGGCCATTTGGTATGATGTTGATTCTTAGTTTGGCATAGATACCTTTATCATATTGAGATAAAGATTTATTCCAATTTTCTGTAGGATTTTTATCATGAATGGGTGTTAGACTTTGCTATATACTTTTTCAGCATCAATTGAGATGATCATGTGGTTTTTGTCCTTTGCTCTGTTGAAATAAAGTATTATATTTATTGATTTGCATATGTTGAACCTTCCCTGCATCCTTGGGATGAATTACACTTGGTCATGGGATATAATATTCTTGATTATTTTCTGCATTCTTTTTGCCAATATTTTGCTGAGAATTTTTGCATCTATGTTCATTAAGGAGATGGCCTGTACTTATTTTTCTTGGCTGGGTCCTTCTCTGACTTTGATATCAGGGTAATATTTGCTTCTGGTAATGAGTTTGGAGTATTACTTCTCTTTCAATTCATTAAAGAATTCCATTGGTAGTGGCATTATATCTCTTCTAAATTTCTTGTAGAATTCAGCAGTGAACCAATCAGGACTTTTATTTGTTGGTGGTTTTTTTATTACTTTTTCTATTTCATTGACTGATATTGAATAATTTATAATTTTTATATCTTATTGATTCAGTTTTGGCAATTCATACATGTCTGGAAACCTGTCTGTTTCTTCTGTGTTTTTTTAAATCTTATTAGATAAGAGTACAGGTTCTTGAAGTAGATATTGTTGATCTGAATTAACACAAGATCCAATGTGATTTCACCCTTTTCACTCCTAATTTCATGAATTTGAGTCTTTTCAATCTTCTTGTTAATAAGATTGGCTAAGAGTTTATTTTATTTAATCTTTTAAAGAATCAACTCGATCTATTGAATTTTTGTGTTTTGTTAGGCAAATTGCATCAGTTTTTACTCTTATCTTTATAATTTCCTCCCTTATACAAGCTTTGGGTTTGATTTGTTCTTTTTTTTCTAGAAGTTTGAGGTTCAACCTTATTTGAGCTCATTCTGGTTTCCTGATATAAGAATTCACTGCAATAAATTTCTTCTTAGAACTGCTTTCATCATGTTGTATAACTTCCAGTATCTTATATCAGAATTATCATTTTTATTTATAGAGACTTTAATTTTCTTTTCAAGATTTATATATTGAAAATTACAGTACTCTGAAAATGGAGATTGAAGAGGATATCAGAAAATGGAAAGATATCCTATGTCCATGGGTAGGAAGATCCAACATAGTGGAAATACTTCCAAAAATGTTATATATATATATATATATATATATATATGTGTGTGTGTGTGTGTGTGTGTGTAATGCAAGCCCAATCAAAATACCATTAGTGTACTTCACATAACTAGATAAAAGGGAATTACTAAAATTCATTTGGAACTAGAAAAGATCTAAAATATCAAAAACAATCATAGGCAACAAAGGCAAGGCAGGGGGCATCAAAATCCTTGACTTGAAATTATGCTACAAAGCTACATTGATAAGAACAACATGATAAAGAAACAGAGCTGAGGATCAATGGAACAACTCCAAACATACTCAGCCACTTTATCTTTGACAAAGGAGCTAAGCATATGTAGTGGAAGAAAAATAATCTTTTTAATAAATGATGTGGAAAAACTGGCTTTTCAAATACTAGAGACTAAAACTTAGACCCATGTCTCTCACCATGCAATAGACTAAAAACAAAGTGGATCAGAGATCTAAATATTCAAACAGAAACACTAAATACACTAGAAGAGAAAGACATAGGTGTAGGCAAAGATTCCATGAACAAAACCCTGATCATATGTAAAATATTACAAAGAATCAACAACCATTTCACATCCTATTAAAAAGCTTTTACACAGCAATATAAATTACTAAGACAACCCTAGAGTGGCAAAAACTTTTAGTCAGTTGTCCCTCAGATAAAGGATTTGAAGGGAGGAGGAAAAATTGGGTGAAAAAAAGAGAATTCAGGATGTATCATGTACAGGTACAAATTTCCTATGATGAGTGTGGTTGTTTCGTACATATGTACCAATAAACTTAATAAGAAAAAAAGATGAGATTTGCTAGGTAGTTCATATTTACTTAGATAATAAAAATTAGAGTAGAGATGGCACATATGATTGGACAGGTTGTACAATATGAAACTCCTAAGAGAAACTCACTCCATCTTTGTGTGAGTGGTGCCAGATTTCTACAGAGAAGCCCCCAAGAGTGACATGGATCTGGGATTTATGATAGCGATTATGCCTTAAATAATTTTGAATGCTCACAGAGTGTCCTATGAAACTTTGTGCTTCATTGTATACATGGAAGTCATTGTAGGAATAAGGGCTGCTGGAACCCAAGTACAGATTACAAAAATGGGAAAAACCAAGAACAAACAGGAAGCCCAAGGACAGAAGGAATACCCAGGAACAAATTAGAATCCATTCTGTATGTCACTGCCTCAAACCTAAATAAAGTGAGTGATCTACAATAGGACCTGGTGTCTGCCATCACGCGGCTGAACAAGCTTCTTACTCAGGTCTTAGAAAAGCCAGAGGAGGAGACAAATTAGAAACCTGGGTGGCTAAAGCCTGGTTTCTGCCTGTGTTTATAAGGTGAGCTATATAATCAGTGACTGTGTATAAGTTACAGCAGAGTATTATTATTTAGGAAATGTAGAGTGTAATATTTGATGCTTCCAAATCTTGCAGAATGTCTCCTGTGAGCAGTCCTATCCAGAATCATAAAGAGTGAGACTCTTGGCAGCATGCTCCAGTTTAGCTGAAATGACACAGTGGACTGGGGTTATGTGGTGCGTACAGCCCTGCATTGTCACACACAATGTATCTCTTATTGCAGAGCTAGACCTTCACTAGGACCTTGGGCTCCCACAGTGGCATGCTTTTGGCAATATAGTGTTGTCTCTTTCATGGAGGGATGGCCTCATAATTGTATGTCTCATCACACCTACCACAGAAAGCAAGTGTTTACTAGATATGTATTTAATGAATAAATATTGTTCATGGTATTGAATAGGCTTGACCTGAAAGTGACTGCAGAGAATTAATTCTTACTTTAAGTAACTAAACTGTATCGCAGAACATAGATTGTGGGAAAAAAATCTATAGTCAATTTTGACTAGAGTAAAATAGAGTTATTTCATTGCCATTGAAATAGTTTGCCTTTAAGAGAATAGAGCTATTAAGGGTATCGTTTATAATATAAGCATTTGTATTCTGATATTCCTCGGTAAGAAATCCCAAGATCAGAAGCATTAACACTACTTAGAATTTGTTAGAAATGGAAATTCTTAACCTCTATTGAATCATAGATGCTAGGAGTAGAGCCTAGCAATCTATATTTGATAACCTGTTCAGGAAATTTTGAGGCCTGTTTAAGTTTAAGAATTCTAAATTTAAGTTTTTGAATCCTTTGGCAATTAAATAAAACAAGGTGCTAAAGTAGGTACCCATTGGAGAATCTGAAACTTTGGTGAGTAAGAGGAGTGGTAGTAAGTTGCAATTATAGACAAGTTAGGGTAGCTGAAAAATATGAAATGACATGGGCAGTCATTAAGAGCAAAGCCTCTTAGAAACAAATGCACAATGAAGTTTCAATAAGAGTCACCAAGTGGCAACCCCAGAGACTTCTGTTGTGGTATATGGCAGCACACATACTTATGGCAGATGGGATGCCAATTGCTTCTTCCTTGGGCAAGTTTATGCATAGTCATGTCTCTCATTAGAAACTTTCTTGTCCATTCAAAGGAGCATCAATTCCTTTAGGATCAACCATCAGAAAGGCTAAGCGATAGCCTGACTCTGATCAGAGGTAGCACCCCCACCTGCCTGATGTTCATTTGCTTGATGCTAGAGCTTAGCAGACTCTCAGTCCAAACACCTTTTGCTGACTCAATGTATGACATTATAGCATGATAATACTGTATTTTGAAATGCCAATAACTGTGAAGAATTCTTTTACCTTTTATTTTCTCTTTGTTCCTTTGTCCCTATTCTCAAAGTTGGAACCCTAATTCTCTATGGCTTTTCTCATCAAGCATCCTAAGACTTTAAGGGATTCTAGCAGATGTGTCTATCAAGTGAAAAAAGGATTGAGCAACTGACAACATATCTTTGGAAAAAATAAATACAAAGAAGAGATTTCTATCAATGGATAGAAATTACAAAGGTAACAGAGAAATAAGAGTGAAGGAGATTTTCCACATATTTCTGATGGTGAAAAAGAATTTCAGAAACAAAATGATTTATATGGTATGGCCAAGCCTACAGAAGCAGGGGTAGTGTCACAGGACCATAAACTCTAAACCTGAGAGAAAAAAGAACAGAAATCTTCTATGATAGTGGAGACCATACAAGAAATAGGTGGACAAATGATCCAATCCTACTTTGACGGTGGTCCCCAAACATTTTACCATTGTGTAAAACTCTAGAAGAGGAACATAATAGAGTGGCTAAAATTGAATTTTCCTATAAGCCTATGAAATGCTCTGTAGAAAAAAAGTAGTAGTTCTTGCAGACCTAAGTGTGTAAGCTGAATGTAATGCTTACTACAGTTGTATCTCTTTTTCTCATTAAGATTCTGTCTTCTCAATTACTTTATTTTGATAAACACTCTGCAACATTGTAAAGCCTATTATTCTTAAATGAACTTAAACATTGCTAGATTGATTGCTTTTAGAGTTTGGTTCTAGAAATAGTGGGCAAAAGAAAAAAGAAGGGCAAATTTAATCAGATTCCAGATTTGTTCATCATATGTTTTATATGAATCTGATCTAGAAAGTTTGGATTTCATAATAGTGATGCTCCTGCAAGAAGTTCACCTTAATGCTTTGCTCCTATTTGTCTCGTAGAAGACTGAGACTAGTAAATACCATACATACACAATGCAATATATGGACTATTTTAAATGTTAATCTAACACCCTGGAAAGTAAGAGGAGTGAATAAATTTGGAAACAGGAGGATATTTGAATCAGGATCTCAATACAGAACACATGAGATATTTCAAATAAAAATTTTTTTTCAAATACTGTGACTATAAAAGGAAAAAGGCAAAAAATTCTCATCTAGAGCTTAGTAGAAGCAATGTTATCACTATACAAGTTTCAAGAGGAAGAGAAGCATACTAGGAAATGGAATGGTACTAAATTCTGTCAAAATAGTTATGCATTGTCAGAGAATTTAAGAGAAACAGTGGTCTTCATTTGAAAGAAGCCAGAGATAAAGTGATAAGGAGAATCATGACATATAATATTTTATAACTAATATCTTACCCACCTACCTCTTCCAGTTTCATCCTAGGAATCCTTATTTTATTTTATTTTATTTTATTTTTTGGTACTGAGGATCCAACTCATGACCTCGCACTTACCAGGAAAGTGCTTGAGCCCCTGAGCTAAATTCCCAGCCCTCACTTGTAGTTTAAGTGTAGCCTGAATCCAGAATTTGTGAGGCCTCAGTTTGCAAAATCCATGAAGTTACACCAGGCAGGGATAAGGAGAAGCAGAGCCAGATGGAAGGATGGGAAAGGGGGAGAAGTGCAGAGAATAAATGGACCAGAGATGATAGAGCAGGTGATACCTATTGGGAAGAATCTGTAGGTATTTTCCAGGTACATAATGGAAAGAATTAATTTAAGTGTACTCTTTTCTTTTTGCTTTTATGTTGGAAAAATTATGACAATCTGAGAAAATTGCCACCTATTATAATGAATGTAAAGGACATGCTAAAGCATTTTCACTCATGGCTGGTGTATCAGTATCTTGTCACTTGTCGTTATAAGTTGAATTGTATCTCTTCAAAAGATCTTGAAATCATTACCCCCAGTACCTATGAATGTGATTTATTTTGAAATTGGATCATTATTGCTAGTTAATATAAAATGAGCATGATGGGTCTCAATTCAATATGATGCATGTTCCTATTTAAAAACAAAAAATAAAAGAGAGTTTGGGTGCATGTGCACAGGGAAAACATCAGGTGAAGATGAAGGCAGAGATCAGAGTAAAGCAACTACAGGCAGGCAGAAGAAAGCTAAATATTGTCCGCAAAGTATCACAAGCCAGTGGAAAGATCCAGGACAGACTGCCCCTCCCCCCCATTAACCCTCAGAAGGAACTCTCCCTGGGCACAGCTTGGTCTTGACTACTATCTTATAGAACTGAGAGAATAACTTTATTTTAAATCACATTATTATCATTGTTAAAGCAGCTTTAGCAAATAAATGAACATGTGATTAACATATTCTTTTATCCCCATCATTCTTTTTATTACAAAGTACGTATATCATTGCAAAAGTCCTGCTCAGCTTTACACAAATATAAATGATCAGTTCATATGTATTGTATTTAATAAGATTTTATCTCCAAGGTAGGCCAACTTATCAGGAAATCAAAGAAATCTAAGTTTTGAGACCCATTCACATTGGCCCCTTTTAAAAACTCAGTATTTTAAATTTTAAATTTATATTTTAGTATTCTAAAATACACCTCCCCCCTACTATCCAAGCTTTGGACTCTACGTAGTCTGAATTCACCCTTTTACATCTCTGTTAATGTAACTTCCAATCTCAGTTAACAACTATGTTGTATCTTTACATCCTAATTCACTGCTAATGTGCTTTCAAATTCGTTGTTCTCATAAGCAACAACCATTAAAAATAAAAAGGGAGAAAGGGAGAAATAACAAACTAAAAGAACAACTCTGAGAGTCCTTGAATGTGGAGAGTCTCAGGCCCGGTGGGACTAGAAAATGAGGACAAGAAGCCTTCTCTTCCAGGCACCAAATGGTAGGTTTTATTTTCTCATTTCCTTATTCTATGTCTGAGGGTTCCTGTTTCAGGTGAATTACCTCAGGGAGAAGCCCATTTCTGGTACTTCTAGGCTCCCATCATTTTGTTTTATGTCGTGAAACTTCAATTGTTTTATAGAAAAGTTAGATTAAAATTAAAATTGCATTCATTAACATATTTAAATGGAAGCATCTTGTCTTACTATACATAATTCCAGAATTTGTCTCATTAATTAGGTGATGGATTCATGTACATTCTCAGAACCAGGCAGGATGGGAGGAGCCAGTGTATTCTGACCCAACCTAGCTGTGATTCTAGGGATTTTCGGTGTATATAATTTATATACTTCTTTCCAACATGGACCCTACTCCCTTCTGTCGTTACAATAGTCATCTTCAGGTTTCACAAGTATGTACTCAAATCCTATCTTTTAAAGGGAACAGGTATCTCAAATAGCTGCATGGAATTGGGCAAATTGGCTGAGGTACTGCTAAGATCATCTCAGAAAAACAGATACGATTTACTTTTTTTTTCTTTTGCCTTGGATAGCAATATCCTGGCACTTTTCTAACTCATGCTGACTAGTAGGAAATGTGGAATTCAAGTATACCATCTGATATGTTGCTTTGCACAACGTGCATGGCCAGTGCTATGACAGCAAATTTATTCCTCAGTTCTCATACTTCCATACAAGTGACATTCTATTGGAGACACACAGTAGGCCCCACTAGTTCTCTTACTCAATATACCCCAGGCAGGAGAGCCAGTCTCATTGGTGAGCAGAGGAGAAAGCAGTAAAAATTCTCAAAACGTTGCCTTCCTTCTCTTTTTTGGATACACTTAACTGCGATGGACACCTGTTCCCCCTTCTCTCTGCTATGCAGTCAGTCTCCCCGGGTGTTAGAGCTTGTGTCTAGACATCCCCCACTAAAGGCTTGTGTGGCCATAGATGGGGCTGGATCTGGAGTGTGTGATGCTGAGATCAGGGTGTGGGATTACTACATCAGTCCACTGATTGGTTTGACACAGTTCTGGGAGTGGATAGTGTGAAGCTCCTCTCTGGGTTTGAGTGCTGCCCTCCCTAAGCAAGAGTAGCCTGGATAGAACAGAAGGGACAGAAAGAAGACTACTGTGGTTGCTTGTTGTTTGTTGATTTTTCCAGTTTCTGTCAGCCATAGATTGTTTCTCCTCTGTGATGTCCTTCTGCCGTGCCACCTTGCCTTGGAGCCAGTTGATCACGGACTGAAACCTCTACAAACTAAAGCAAAATAAACCTTTCCTCTAATTTGGGTGTTGAATATTTTGTCTCAGCCCTGATAAAAACAAGAAACGAGTCACTGTTGACATGATATTTCCCACTATAAATAGGGGTGTGTGTGTGTGTGTATATATATATATATATATATATATATATATGTGTGTATATATAGATAATCCCCTCAAATGGCCTACTACAATCTCTGCTCTCCTATCAAGAGGTGGAATTTATTTCTTCACCCAAGTTGATTTGACTTATTTACACAAACCAAGTGCAGTGGATGTCTTGCATCACAAGTTCCAAGTCTAGTTCTTGAAAGACTTTAAAACTTCCATTTTCTCTCTCTCAGACTACAGTTGCCATGTTGTGTGAAAGTTTAGGCTGTCCTGGAGAAAGGGAGGGCAGATGGAGAGAGAGGGAGTACTATATTAAGTAAAGGACCATGCGGATGGTAACCAAAATACCACGGCTAGCTCCAGGATTGAGGCTCCATGAAGAGCTAATAAACCTGTCAGTCTGTGTATCCCAGCCTGCCTTTACAAACATTATTTTAACACTCTAAATTTTGGAATTTATTACAGACAAATAGATAGCTCATCTTATTTTCATAGTTTTATTTAATTTTAGTAGTGAAAATTTAGTAAGGTCTTTTGCATACACTTGCACATGCTCTTCAAACAGCTTCATCAGTAAATGATGTTTTATTCTGTATCTTCTACTCTTAGATCTGCTTATCCATTGAGTAGTACTTCATATAGTAAAAGAAATGGTTTCTTTGGTATGTGTTTTAGTTTAGGGTTTGCAAAGAAAACAATTGCATACAGGATGCATAATTTATAATATTATTTATAATGGTCAACCAAGGAGTCAAATACAAAGAAACTGCATGAAATCTGTTGACACGCAAAAGACCAAGAAAATCCAGCCAAGGACTTGGATCCCATGACAACACACTGTATGAGTTTAGCTGAAGACCTAGAGCCCATGACAATGTCTCCCATGAGTTTACCTGGAGGCCTCAGGCCCACAACAATGATTCACGCAAGTCTGTGCTGGGAGAGCCCCAGTGTCTGTGGTGGAAGATAGAAAAATCTGTGCCACTGGGATGAAGGATCTGTGCCAGTAGGCTAGGAATCTGCACTGGAGCCAGGAAGCAACACTCAAAGTAAGGTCAAGAGCTCCCCTGAAAAGTACCACAGCCATCCTCAGCGAGAATGAGGATGAGAATAGCTGAGTTCATATCAGGAAGCCAGCATGACAAGCTTCTCCAGGAGACTGAATCATACCATCTTCCCCTCCAGAGCCAGGAGTACTGGTCAAAATAAAGACCAGAGCTCCCCTAAAGTGAACCACAGTCATTCTAAGCAACAGGGTCCCGAGCTTCCTTGATGATGAGAACAGCCAACTTCATATCAGGAAAGAAGCTCAGAAAGCTCCGCCAGGAGAACCCATGACAACAGGAGAACCGATAGCATCAAATAACAGCATTACTCTTCCTCTCCAGGTCTCCTTTTTATGCTGGCAGCAGTTCTCAGGTGAGCCATCTATACTCAGCACCATGCTGATTCAGTTTAGCTGAGCTGATATTAAATCGATCACCAGTTTTTAATCCACCACAGTATGTATTACATGGTTAATACTGTCTAAATGTAAATACCTATTTCATCTACTCCAAAACCTGTGTGTCCTTTATTGTCAGGCCCATTGTCTTTTCCAGATAACTTATTTGATTTAGATTCTTCTTTTCTGTTATTTTTCCACAGCATGATTTTACCTAGAGTACATTTGCACTCTTTGTGCACCTCACTCATGAAATCCAGCCATGTGTTTTATTTGAATTGGAATTAACATATGAACAGGCTTACCACAAAGTTATGTTCAGGAAATTCTGGAATGTAGTATTTGAAAAACTGTCCGGTTTGCTGCATAAATAGTATGAAAATGTTTCATTTCTACATTCCCTTTATTAATTTTTTTCTAAAAACTTTTTATTTCAATGCTTGAATCTAGTTTTTGATATAGAAATAAGAGCAGCTTTTAATGAAAATGGGGTTGAGTTTCAAATATTTCTTTATGGATTTTTGCTCACTTAACTTTGACAAATCACTGTCTATTTCTGAGTTTTAAATACTAGAGGAAATAGTTATTGATAGACTTTCTGTATTGTACTGTATTTTTAAATAGTTTTGTTGAGATATAATTCACATAATTCAATAATTTAAAGGGTGAAATAACTACATTATAATTTTGGAATTTTCCTGCCATCTTATGCCTATTAGCAATCAATCTCTTTCTTTTTCTTAATCCTGAGCAACCACAAACTTACTTTTTGGCTTGAATTATCTAATCTAGACATGTCATATAAGTGGAATTGTATGATATGTAATCTTGGTGATCATGTTCTCAGACATAACACTTTCAGAGTTCATTATGTTGTAGCATGTACTATTAATGCTCTGTGTATTTATCCACACTTCTCCACCTTCCTCTCCTTTCCTTCTTTCTTTCCTCTCTTTTCTCTTCCTTTTTTTTTTTTTTTTCTTTTGCAGTGCCGAGAATGAACTCAAGGTCTCGTTTATGCTAGGTGAATACTGTACCACTGAGTAACATCCTTATCCATTATTCTTATCCTCAGGCAATAGTTCGTGTAACCCATTGTCCATGTTTTAGTCAGTGAATATGCGAGTGATTTCTACTTTTCATTATTATGATTAATTGTGCTACAAATATTTGTGTATGAGTTTTTGTGGACATTTAAAATATTTCTCTTAAGAATATTATTAGGAATGTAAATGCAGTGCATAAATTCTCTAATTTCCCAATATTGTTATCCATGCTTATTATTATCTACCTTTTCTATTTCAGTCATACTAGTGACTATGAAATAGTATATTATTCTCACTGTGGTTTGTATTTCCCTAATGAATAATTATACTGAGCATTTTTTCACATGATTATTTCTCACCAGTAGAAGTTCCTTTGGAACATTTCTATTGATATCCATTGCTCATCTTAAAAATTGAGATATTTGCCTTTTTATTATTGAGTTGTAATATTTCTTTATTCTAGATATAATACTGCACAAACACATAATTTGCAAAAATTTCTTCCAACTCTGTAAGGTGTCTTGGTACTTTATGGGTGGCATGCTGTGAGGCACAAAAGTTTTAAAATTTAAATGAAATATGATTTGTCTATATTTTCCTTTAGCCACTTTTTGTTCTTGTGTTATAGCTAAAAGGCCTTTGCCTAATGAAAGGGCCCAAAAATTGACTCCTTTTTTAAAAATAAATTTCATGATTTTAGCTTTTACAGTGTATTGAGTTAATTTTTGTGTATTGTATGGGGAAAGGATACAATTTCACCTTTTCATATAAACATTCAATTATAAAGATTATAATTTTCTCACTGAGGTGTTAGAACTCTGGTCAAAAATCAGTTGATCATAATTTTAAGGATTTATTTATAGACTTTCAACTCTGTAACTTTTTAAGACTCCATTTCAGATTTATACTGACTTCAGACAAAATTGAGAAGTTTTATTATTTCATTTTCTCTGCTATGATTTCATCCATATTATGTCTACAGATATTTTAAGCACAATATATTTTGTACTTCTGATTTTTAAAGCAAGTGAGAGGAAAAAGAGGATATATAGAAATTTAGAGAGTATATTAACTTTTATCTTTTCTCATCTCTCCATTTACTTCTGTGGATTTTAGTTTTCATTTGGTACTTCTTACTCCAAGAGAGTTATATTCCTGCCTATCCCTATAATACTACTATCATCAAATATATAATTATGATTTTGTATGTTATAGATACAACAATGCAAATATGTATATTTGATGCAGCACATTCATTTTTACTGCTACTCTTTTTCCTGTACATATATGGTATATGAATTACTTTCTGAGACTATTTGGTTCCTCCCTGAAGAATGTTGTTCAGGTTTTCTTGTCAAAAAATCAGGTCTACTAGCAAAGAAGTCTTCTATTTTTTTTTATCTTGATACATATTTATTTCACTGTTATTGATGAAAGATTTTTTTATGTTGTACAATTTTTAGTTGTCATTAAAAATTTTTAGCATATTAACCTCCTTTTAGTATCCATTATCTCTTATGATAAATCAATTGTTAAATCTTTGGATTTTACATTTATATGATGAGAAAGTCACTGTTTTCAGGGTTTTAGTCTTTTATCTTTCAACATTAACTATTATATATATATATATTTAGGTGTAGATATATGTATTTCTTTGTATTTGTTCTACTGAAGTTTCTTGAACTTTGGATATTTGTGGATTAAATTTTTTTGTCAAATTTAGGATGATTTTAGTATATTATTTCAAATATGTTTTTCTAGTTTCCCTCTTTCCACTATTGACATGCCCATTAGGTTTATATTAATGTACTTAATGGTGTCTTATATTTTTCTAAGAATTTGCAAGTTTTCATTTATTCTTTTATTCTCTGTATTTATCAGAATTCAGAGTCTCTATTGATTCATCTTCAGGTTTTTTTATTCCCCCTCTTTTGCCAGCACAAATTTACTCTTGAGCTCATCTAGTGACCTATCATTTTGCTTTTTTGGATAACCCCACAATTTCCAATTGAAAAAAAAAATTTGTCTCTATTGATGTTCTCTACTTGATGAGGCACTGCCACCTTGATAGGTTATAAAGAGACAGACCTGTCTTTTAGTATTTAAAAATAGTTTTCTTTAGTTCTTTGAAGACATTTTTAAATGGCTATGGTCATGTCTATGCCTGTTAAATATAAAATCTGACCACTTTTCACAGGCAATTCATTTGTTACATTTCTTCTTATGCATAAGTCATTCTTTCTGGTTTATTTTTATACCTCTTATTTTTTCATTCAAAAATATACATTTGTATGAATCAGCTTTCTGTTTCTATGATAAAATACCTGAGAAGCATCAGCTGTATGGCGGAAATATTTACTTTGACTCATGGTTTGGAAGTCTCAGTGCATAACCAGCTGGCTTGTTTGCTTTTGGGCTTGTAGTGAGGTAGAATGCTATGCCAGCAAGCCTGTGCTGGACCAAACTGGCTCCCATCATGTCAGATAGGAGCCAGAGCAAGAGAAGGGTCAGGGATGAAATATAACCTTCAGGACTTCTGGGAGAACATGGCGGACAAATGACAGCAGCCATGGAGGCTCTCTGAGATTACCAGCTTAAAATCCAGGAGCGGTGTCGTGTGAGGAGTCCTAAGGGAGGGGTAGATGTACCCTGCTGACCCAGGAATGAACTAAGCTGAGAGAAACCAACTGGAAATGCAATCCTGATGCTGTAACAGAAACAGATAAAATCTCAGCATGGAAGCTGGATCCTGCACCACTGGAAGCCATGATTTGAATTTCCTGCTGCCGCTACTGCATCCCAATCGGCACGGCAGGGAGAGAGACACGTGAGGCGGGAATCGACAAACCAAACGGCATTGAGAGCGGGACTGGCAGGGAGCCCTGCATCAACCTGCGGTGAGTGAGAGAAATGGGGATCCTTTCATAGACTAGGAGGCTCCAACAGAGGACATTCTGGGAATGACCAGACTAGCCAGAACAGGGCCCTGCAGTGACTTTAGTCACATATTCCCCTCTCAAGGGGGATTGGTGGGGAGCGCTTGGCCTGATGATGCCGTGGACTAAGATTGAGTAGGCTGGCCCAAATCAGGTCTCTGTGCCTGGTGGTGCACCCTAGCAGTGAAGCCCTCACTAGGTTGATCTGGAGGGATGGGCCCAGCAGAGGCTGCCCAGGTCTGTGTCTCCCTAGTACACTGCAGTGGGTGGGAACACCTAGCCGGTGGATTCAAACAAACTGTAACAGACAAAGAGAAAAAAAAAAAAAAAAAAAAAAAAAAACGACCTCCTACATACGCTTGTATGGAAAGAACAAAAAGTATGGGAAAAGGGAGCAACAAGAAAGCGTCCTCAGTCCCCAATACTGAGAACACTGATCGAGGAAAGGTAAATGCAAAAGAGAATGAAGACAGAAAACATGCAATATCAGACATGGCACCAATAAATACAAAGCGGTATCTCTGGAGCCTCAAGACGAGTTCAAAAATGAAGTATTTAATGAAATAAAGCAAGAAATAAGTAGAATAGTTAGAGAAATGCTAAGTACCACCCAAGAAAAAACAGCTGGTGGAATGGAAGAACAGAAAAAAAGGGGAGAATTGTTTGATGGAGAAAATAGAGAAAACATAGAATACGTGAAGCAGGTTCAAAGAGATTACCAGGAAATTAAAAACTCTATCAAAAGCTGGCATAACAGCTTGAAAGAAACTAAGGATAGATTATCAGAACTGGAGGACAGATTTGTAAGGTGGGAGCATGAAATGAAAAACTTCTTAAAAATAACAAGAAAACAAACAACAATAATACAAAGACTAGAAGATGATAAGAGGATCTATAACTTAAGAATTAAGAACATAAAAGAAGAAGTAGGGACACAAACAAATGAACTACAAAAGCTATTCACAGAAATAATCCAGGAGAATTTCCCTAATTTAGCAAAAGGTAAAGATACTCAGACGTATGAGGCATACAGGAACCCAGCCACCTACAACCCAAACAGAGATACACCCAGTCATATAATAATCAAAATTCCAGAAATCCAATATAAGAACAGAATATTAAAAGCCGTCAGAAACAAGAAACAGATCACTTACAAGGGAACACCCATCAGAATTACAGAAGACTTCTCGGCACAAACCATCAAATCACGAAGAGCATGGGGGGAAATAATTCAAGCTTTGAAAGATAATAACCTCCAGCCAATATTGATATATCCTGCACAACTGTCCCTAGAAATTGATGGAAAAACAAGGTGCTTCCAAGATAAAGAGGAACTAGGGGAATTTGCAACCACCAATTCAACTCTATAAAGATTACTGCAGGATATTCTAAAAATAAAAATACCAAGATTCCAGAAACAGTGCCAGAGAGGCCATAATGAATGGAGCAGAAAGCAAAATGAAGAGACAAACTGACAACTAATGACAGAAAAAGAGCTCAACAGAAATGAGGCAGAGAAGGTTGGATGATAGGAACAGCCATTTTGGAGAAAACAAGACATCATAATAGGTAGTGCTGATTTAATATCTTCTTGTTTTGAAGTCCCATCAAGCTTTTGTTCTTCTGTCTCCATCGGTTTTAACCTGTTGTATCTTATTGGATTTTATTATATGTGATAATATAAACAAAAACTTTTATAGACAAGGAGATTATACAGAAACCATTGTTCATTGTCTGTTAGTTGATTCTAAATACCCTGTAATACTGTCATTCTCTTGAACGGTTTTACATTGTCTTGATATGTTTGATGCTACAGTATATGAAGTTATACCCAAAGATTTTAAGGGAAGAGACACTATGGTAACTACTTTTATGTCGAGATTATCTTGTGGTGAAACACTATTTTGCTTAAATGGCTATGTTTTGACCTGTGCTGTTTTGTTGTTATGCCCTCTTTTTTTTAATCTCAATCTCCTTTTTATTATCTACTTTTTCATTTTTATTCTTTTAATTAAGGGAAAAATAAATAAAAAATAGCAGGATATATTATAGTAACCCACTTTGATTTCCTATTAACTTGATTTGAAACCCTGTATTGCTCTCACCATCTTATTTTGACTAATTTTCCTCTATTCTGTTATGCTTGATAGTACTGAGTTCAAAAGTATAGGCAACAACTATGAAGACAATGAGATTCATTATGACGCCCATTCTGGTTTGACTATTATCTTCTTTTGAAGTCCTCTAATGTCTCCAATGTTTTGGCTTTATTGGTCTTATTCTTTACTGTTTTGTTCAATTTTATTATAATTGATGATATAGGCAATTCTTTTTAAGATAACAAGAGGCATTATGGTAACCATTGTTGATCACCTTGTATTTTGTTTTTTCATTATGTATTATGTCCATCCTTTTGATTTGACTAACTCTGTCCCGTTATGTCACATTTGGTTTTAGTTTCTTCAAAAAAAAAAAGTATTAAGAATTGTGGGAGTAATAAAACCCAAAATGTGTAATTGTCATTGTACAAAAGAAAGGAAAAGAAAGTGCTCTGAAGGATATAACTGCATATATATTTTAGTGTATAAGATAGATAACATATTACTGAGTTTTGTTGGATCATTGAACAAAACTGTTTGCAGTCTCATTGTTTGAAAGTCTCTCTATATGCTTTAATTTTGTAACTTGAACAACTATTTCTAAGATGACAATATGTAATTAACTACTGATTTCCTACTGTTTATTTTTTCTGAAATTCTGTATAACTTGTACCCTTTTTTTCTGTTTTTTTTCTCCTTAAATAAAATTTAAAATATTAAAAAAAAAAAAGAAATATAACCTTCAGAGACATTTTCCTGGTGGTCCACATCCTCAGCTAGACTCCATCTCTTACGGTCTCCACCACCTTCCAGTAGTGTTACCAACTGGATCACCAAATTTTCAAAATGTAAGGTTTTAAGGGACAGTCTGGACTCAAACCCTGATGACATTTTAGAAATTATTCTGTTTATTCATTTCCCATGCTTCAAGAGTTGTTACTGTGTTTTCTTGATCCTTTATTTGCTTAGTAACTTAGATGAACTAATTATGTGCAGTGTAATATATTATGGTGCGTCTTTGGGCATTTCCCAAGTCCTCTGCTCTCCCCATGTTAGTGGTTTTAGCCAGGTTCGCTCTGTCTCTCTTTCTCTTTCTTTCTCTCTCTCTGTTTATATCTTTACTAGACTTAACGGTTAAGCTTCGGTTAGTCTTCTACTGGCATCATACTCAGATGTTAGTGTTCATTAATCACTAGTTTATTACTCTGTTGCTTTCAACAATACTCTGGGTCATAAGTTCTTCCACTGTCTGATAAATTAAACATGGACTCCTGTGTGTGGGTATTCTCTGAGACCTGACTTTGAGTCTTATTTAGACCCTAAGAGGGCTGTGCTTAGCTAATTCTTTCCATGATGCTCTCTGTTATAGTTCTACTTATTCTATTCTTTCCCTTATTTCTAATATTAAGGTACTAGATTCTGTTTAATATCTTATCATCAAACTATCTATTGTTTTCAGTATTGACCTTTTGTTTGAACTTCCCTATATTTTGTTCCAAATTCTGTATCCTATCCAAATTCTTATTCTATCCTTATGTTCTCTACTCTTGCAGTCTATTTCTCACCCTGGACAGAATCTCAGTATGGTTTTTCCAGAGCTGGGGCATGGGAAGTGGCCAGCATCTCTCCTTCTGACACTCTTTTCTGTGAGTGGGCTCTGGGTCTAGAAGGAAACCCTATGAGTGATGGCCAATAATGCTGAGCTGCCACTTCAATCGTATAAATGAGGACTAAATGGAAGAAGGTCCTCTGTACCTTCGTAGCACAATTGACTTGAATCCAGCTTCGTCTAGCTTAAAGTCTAGCTTGAGTCTTAAAGAAGAGAAATACTGGTATCCTGACCCTAGACTAAAAGATGAAAGTCTTATGATTTTGCTCATGTCCAATAAAAATAGAGCTTCCATCCCACTGAAATGGGGTCTGTGGGTTTATAGGGAGAAGTTCTTGTTAGTATTACCAAGATATAAATTCTCCAGTTTTTTGCATGTTTGTAGAATAATTTTCAGAGCCTTTAAATTTTTTTCTTGAAAGAACTTTTGCCAGAAGAAGGGAGCTGCTGGCTGGAACAGGCTACTGATTGAGCAGCACTCCTGGAAAGGAGGTGGTGTGGCACAGCCAATGAGGCCTGAGCTGAACGATACAGCCAGGTCAGTGAGTGAGTGGACTGGTGAGCATCGGATTTAGTCACGATCATATCGGCCACTAGAATTATTTCTCTTCTGGATGAAGAAGAAACAAATATTAAAGAATTTGCATGACACAAATTGAATGCAGTTGTCAATGATTTCTGGGCAGAAATTTCTCAGTCTGTAGAGAAAATAGAAGTTTTGTGTGAAGAAGAAGGTTTCCAGACACAGCATTTTGCAGCCTTAATGACGTCTAAAGTATTTTATCACCTGGGATTTTTTGAGGAGTCTCTGAATTATGCTCTTGGGGAAGATCATTTCTTCAATGTCAGTGATAACTCTGAGTATGTGGAGACTATTGTAGCAAAATGCATTGTTCACTATACCAACCAGTGTGTAGAAAATGCAGAGAAAAACTAAACAAAAACCTAAAAAACAAATTGACCAGAGATTGGAAGACACTGTAAGTAAAATGTTCCAATGATACCTAGATGATCAGAGGTATAAGCAGCCTGTTGGCATGGCTTTAGAGTCATGAAGACTAGATGTCTTTGAGAAGGCCATACTGGAATCATATGATGTTCCAGGAATGCTGGCTTATAGCCACAAAGCTCCATATATCTTTAATGAAAAAAAAAGTTCTTAAAAAACTAAGAGTTCTAGTTAAAATCTGCATGAATTTGGAGAAAACTGACTTCATCATTGGCAATGAAAACAGTCCTGAAGGGAAATATATTGTGTTGAATTCACACATCAGGAAAAGAAAATAAACACAAATGAACAACCTGATGCTACATCTCAAACACCTGGAAAAAGAAGAGCAAGTCAAACCCAATGCCCAAAGAAGAGAGTAAATTATAAAGATCAAAGCATAAATTAACAATTGAGGCTAAAAAGTATAAAGAATTAATGAACTGAAGGGTTGGTTCTTTGAAAGAATAGATAAGTCCCTATCCAATCTTATCAAAAAAAGAAAAGAAAAAACTCAAATTCATGTAAGGAATGAAAAGGGTGAAATCACTACAGACTCTATGGAAATATAAAAGACCATCAATACCTACTTTAACAACATTTACTGTCATAGTTCTGATAATGCAAAAGAAATGGACAGATTCCTGGAAACATACGAATTACCAAAAGTGGATCAAGAAGATATAAAACTGCTGAATAACTCAATTTCAGTTAATGCAATTGAAAATGTAATTAGAACCTTACCAACAAAGAAAAGCCCAGGTCTTGATGGAATCACAGCTGTATTCTAAAAGAAATTTAGGGAAGTCTTAATGCCAACATTCCTCAAATTCTTCAATGAAATTCAAAGGGAAACAATTCTCTCTATCTCATTCCTGGAGGCAAGTATTACCCTGATATCAAAAGCAGAGAAAGACCCAACCAAAAAAGGGACCTGCAGGCCAATCTCCTAATGAACATAGATAGAAAAATCCTCAATAAAATGCTGGCAAACAGAATGCCATCATATCCCACGACCAACTGGGATTCATCCCAGGAATGCAGGGATGGTTCAACATACGCAAATCAATAAATGTAATATACCATATCAATAGAGCCAAAGATAAGCATCACACAACCATCTCAATAGATGCAGAAAAAGTTTTTGATAAAGTCTTACACTCATTCATGATTAAAAACCCTGTAGAAAACCCTACAGAAAATCAGAATAGATGATCTTTATTCAGTCTATATGATAAACCAACAGCCAACGTTATACTAAATGGACAAAAACTGAAATCGGGAACAAGACAAGGATGTCCACTATCACTATTCCTATTCAATATAGTTTAAGAAACACTACCCAGGGCAGTTAGACAAGAGAAAGAAATAAATGAATAAGGATAGGAAAGGAATAACTTAAATTATCATTATTTATGGATGACATGATACTCTACATAGGAGATCCCCAAAGCTCTATTGAAAGACTTCTAGATCTAATAACCAAATTCAGCACTGTAGCTGGATACATAGTCAACACTCAAAAATCAATAGCATTCCTGTACACAAACAACAAACTCAGAAAGAAATAAAGGAAACCATACCCTTTTCAATAGCCTCTGAAAAATGGAATACTCAGGCACCAATCTAACAAAGGAAGCAAAGAATCTATACATTGAAAATTACAGTACTCTAACAAAGAAGACTGAAGAAGATATTATAAAATGGAAAGACATTCCCTGTTCATGGATAGGGAGAAAAAACATTGTGAAAATGGCCATTGTCCCAAAGTTGTTATGCAGGTTTAATGCTATTCCAGTCAAAATACCATTAACATAACATACAGATCTAGAGAAATCATCCCTAAAATTCATCTGGAATCAGAAGAGTCCCAGAATAGCAAAGACAATTCTGGGCAACAAAGTCAAAGCAGGCAACATTATAATCCCTGACTTGAAATTATACTACAAAATCACTATAATAAAATCAGCATAGTAGTGACACAAAAAGAGACCTGAAGATCAATAGAATAAATTAGAAGATAGAGCCACAAATACAAACACATTCATCCACCTTATCTTTGACAAAGGGACCAAACATGTTCACTGGAAGGATAGCCTCTTTAATAAGTAGTGCTAGAACAACTGGCTCTCCACATGCCAAACACTAAAACTAGACTCATGTCTATTACCATGTACTAAACGAAAGTCAAAATGGGTCAAAGTTCTAAAGGTTAAGACAGATACACTAAATCTGCTAGAAGACAAAGTAGGTGGAAATCTTGAAGACATAAAGGTAGTCTGAGAGTTCATGAACAAAAATCAAACTGCATGGGAAATGCTTCCCAAAATCAACAACTGGGATCTCATCTTATCAAACAGTTTTTGCATGTCAAGCTACTGAAAAGAAAACCATGAATTAGTAAAAAATATCAGTCAACTGCCCCTCAGAAAAAAGGACTTTTATCTAGATCATATAAAGAATTAAAAAAAATCAGGCTCTGAAATTCAAAGACTCAATCCAAAAATGGGCATTTGGGATGAATACGCATTTTTTAGGTGAAGAAATACAGAAATACAATACAAAATAGCAAATAAAAAATCTTCAGTATCATTGGTCACTTGAGAAATTCAAATTAAAACAACATTGAGATTCCATTTTGCTCCAGAAAAAATGGCCAAAATCAAGAAACAAACCAATGACAGATGCTGAAAGGGCTGTGGGGAAGAGGGAGCCCTTCTCTACTGTGGGTGGGAGTGCAGACTGGAGCAACCATTGTGGAAATCAGTGTGGAGATTCCTCTAAAAGCTTGGATTAGAGGTTACATTTGTCCCAGTTACCCTGCTTCTGGACATTTTCCCAGGACAATTAAAACATCACACCACAGTGATATATTTGTGCATCTGTGTTTATAGTAGCACAGTTTTTAATAGCAAAATCTTGGAAACAAATGCCCATCAATGGAGGAATGGATAAAAAAGATGTGGTATTTTTATGCAATGGAGTGCTACTCAGCTCTAAAGAAGGATAACATTGAGGCTTTTATAGGTAAATGGTTGTAACTTGAGATCATACTCGTAAGTGAATTAAAACAGACACACATGTGTAAATACTGTCTCCCTGTGAGAAAGTTAAGGAGTAAATAAGATCCAAAATCTATAATGAATATTGTGAAAGGATAAAGAACTACTCGAAGGAGAAAAATAACTGAGATAGGGAAAAGGAGAAAAGAAAAAGGGAAAAGAAAAAAAGATACAAATTTGATACATAGACATAAGATAGTAAAAATGATTATACTGCTAATTCAATTAGGTCTTGGAAAAGAAGAATTAATACTTATAGAATTGGATCAATTTTGCATGTCTATGTCTGGTAATCTGAGTAGCTGTTTTGAAGATAACAATATGTAATATATTAACAAACATTGTTAAATTCCTGTCATCTTGTTTTGAAAGCCTATATTGTTATTGTTTGGGTTTTGGGGGAGTTGTTTGAATCTTTTGCTTTTTATTTTTCTTGACTGTGTTCCTGCCCTTTAAAAAAAATAAGAATATTTAAGAAAAGAACTTTTGCTAGTTATGGTTGTTCATTGATAAAGTGGAGCTCCTCATACTGCCGTCCCCACTCAGCAATGCATCCGTGTTTGCATTCAATAATTCAATAATAGTACACATTCAATAATTCACTACAGTGTTATGCAATATAGGAGGTTTGTATATCTTTAGTTTTTACTAGAAATATAATGGTTTCCTTTTCTTGCTATCTTTACATTGTTAGGGACCTCAGATATTCAAATATCATGAGCAGAGACTGCACAGTGGAAAATTGGAGAATATTCAGAAACATATTACAGAAAAATTTCATTATCCCTTCAGAAATGAAAATACAATTTTTTCTGCTAAAATACACAACACACAAAAAGAACTGAGTAACTATGTAGTCCAGTCAAGATCTGATTTACACCTTAAAAGCTAATCTAACATTTAACTATAATTTAAATATTTTTGGAGTCTTTTATAAACGTGGGAAGAGGACATCATATGATGTAATCATATTTTAAGTTCTTATTCCTTGAAAACTATTTCTTTCACTTAGATACTCAATCTCCCTTCATTTTTTTACAAGTTCATTCAATTCTGTTCTCATTCCATCCACCTACAACCAAATTCACATGGTTTTTGTCTTTAATTCCCTCATCCTTTGTGGCTGCATAGATCTAATTCTTTCCCTTCCCCCTCTAATCTATTTCTTCTAGTGTCAGTCATTCAAATAATTGTCAATGACTTGCTGTGTTCTTCCTCATTTCCTTTCTTGATTCTGTACAAAACAGACTTAGGAATCAAGCTGATAGATTCAAATTTCTCTTTAATAGCATGTGTGCTTGGGGTAGGAGAACAGGTTTTTGCATACTTACCCATCAACTTTTTGTTTCTTATTCAGTAGAAAATAGCACCGACACTATTGGAAACTTGGAGTAATAAATGTATAAAACACTATCTTTAACCTATTTGTTTTTTATTGCTTTGGAAAACTGAAGCATATAGCAGACACCAGTAACATTTCTCTTGTAAAAATTCGACTAAATAACCAGCATAACTATTCCTTTAGTATCTGTTGGATACATGTAACATACATTTCTGTTTTCTGCCTATTGGTGGACAATTGAGTGTGTATATACAGAGTCAGTGGCATACTTCCTGTAGGCTTGTACTAGATCCTTTGTGTTTCCCAAGCATGTAAAAATTTGCCTAAACTCTTGGAAATAATTTTCTAGGACTTAGCAGTTGAAAAAAAGAGTCTTATGACAGTATCTTAGGGTTATACACTAACATTTTTCTGTACAGTTATAGATTGGTGAATCTAGGCAAGAACAGAAGCTATATTTTACATTTACATTTACTAACAAGACACTGGCAAGTGGCTCTGTGTATGACTTAAAAATCTCTATAACTTACTATTGATTATGTTGGTCTCTTGAAAATGCACAGTGGAAATCTATTTTTACAAAATAATCTTTTCTTTGGCTCTATAAGCATTCTATTTTCTCATTTGAGTTTTCCCCATTTTCTGACTCATAGAATTAAAGATTACTTTAAAGACTGATAACAAGTAGATAAATATATACAAAAGCTTAGTGATTCTGAATCATCAATAAAATACTAGAGTATAGAAATAGCTTCACTTGAGCCAATGAACTCCATTGAATAACATGTATTATATATTAGTCAGCTTTCTTGTTGAGCCAGAATTCCTGACATAAACAACATAAAGGAGAGGTTTATTTTGGCTCAAGGTCACAGAGAACTCAGTGTGTAGTCAGCTGGTCCATGGAAGATGCATCACAGCAGAACGGTGTGGTAGGATAAAGCTTAGTTCATGGTGGTTGGGATACAGACCAGAAGAGTAGAGAGGAACAAGATATAGACAGGCTTGACTTTATAGTAACCAAGATCAAGCTTTCATGACCCACCCAGGCACACCCAAGAGCATGCTTTACCAATCTACTAGGCATTTCTTAATCCAATGAAGTTGACAGATGAGAATTAATGGTCACAATCCAGTCCTTGTCAATATCAGTGCCCATAGCTTTATGAACTATACTTGATCTCTAAAGAAAAAAGATAGCAAGTTCCTAAGTCCACCTAACATACTACAGCTATCCTCTGTATAACTGCAAATGCAATAATACCTTCCCAAAAGTGTCAATAATGCCAGTATTTTGCAAAAACCCATGTCTCTTTTTAGACTCAAGACAAGTTCTTTACTGTGGAGTTACTCCTCTGTAAAAGTAGAAAACAAGTTACATAATACCAAAGTACAATGTCACAGAGCTAACGTACTCATTGCAAAAGGGAGGAACTGGGTGATAGAAAAAAAATTGGAAAAAAGTAAGTCTGAAATTCAGTAGGGCAAACACTGAGTCCTATAGCTCTATATCTATAATCTGGGAACAAAATGTTAAAACATGAATTCAAAAAGGCTTGGGGGACCTTACCTCTACAGCCTTGCCAGTTGTAGCCTACAAAGCCTTTCCCCTGTGCTGGCTTTACTTACGGTTTATGGCTTTTCTCAGCAGACATTCTATATTCCTGGTATATCTGGTTTATTGGAGTATTCACTGCAATGCTGACTTTATTCAAAAGCTTTCCGCACTACCTTCACAGGGTTCCTTGTCTGCCCTTCTTGGCTTTCCTTTAAAATCTTGAGGGAATCCTACCTTATACCACAATTCTTGCATTCTGCATGCCTTTTTTTTTATTTAAGGAGAAAAGAAAAAAAAAACAGTGAAAGGGTACAAGTTATACAGATTTACAGAAGAAAAAAATGAACAGTAGGAAATCACTAGTTAATGGATTACATATTGCCATCTTAGAAATAATTGTTCAAGTCACAAAATTAAAGCTTGTAGAGTGGACATTCCAACAATGATACTGCAAACAGTTCTGTTCAATGATCCAATAAAACTCTGTGATATCATTTTCTATCTTATACACTTAAATATACATGCAGTTATATAGTTTAGAGCACTTTCTTTTCCTCTCTTTTGTACAATGACTATTACACATTTTGGGTTTCATTGCTCCCACGGTTCTTATTGCTTTTTTGGAAGAGAGTAAAACCAAATGAGACATAACAGAACAGAATCGGTCAAGTCAAAAGGGTGGACATAATAGATAATATAAAAACATAATACAAGGTGATCAACAATGGTTACCATAATGCCTCCCGCTATCTCTAATAGAATTGCCTATATCATTAGTTATAATACAATTGAACAAAACAGTAAAGAACAAAACCAACAAAACCAAAACATTGGAGACATTGTAGGTCTTCAAAAGTAGACAAAAGTCAACGAGAATGGGCGTTATAATGAATCTCATTATCTTCTCAGCTGATGCCTAAACTTTCGAACCTGATACTATCCAGCAAAACAGAATAGGGGAACATCAGTCAAAAACAAGATGGTGAGAGTAATACAGGGCTTCAAATCGAGATAATAGAAAGTCAAAGTGGGTTACTATATTATATCCTGCTATTTTTTCCCCTTTAATTAAACGGATAAAAATAAAAAAGTAAATAATGGAGTGGAGATTGAGAAAAAAGAGGGCATAACAGCGAAACAGCGCAGATCAAAACATAACCATTTAAGCAGAATAGTGTTTCACCACCAGATAATTCCGACCCAAAAGTAGTTACCATATTGACTCTTTCCTTGAAGTCCTTGAGTACAACTTCGTATACTGTAGCATTAAGTATATCAAAACAATGTAAAACCATTTAAGAGAAGGACAGCATTACAGAGTATTTAGAATCGACTAACAGAAAATGAACAATGGTTTCTGTATAATCTCCTTGTCTTTAAAAGGTTTTTGCATATACTATTGTACATAATAAAATCCAATAAGATACAACCTGTTTAGACCCAGGAGACAGAAGGACAAAAGCTAGATGAGACTTCAAAACAAGATGATACTAAATCAGTATTACCTATTAAGATGTCATTTTCTCCAAAATAGCTGTTCCTATCATCCAATCTTCTCTGTCTCATTTCTGTTGAGCTCTTTTTCTGTCAGTAGCTGTCAGTTTGTCTTCTTCATTTTGTTCTCTGCTCCATTCGTTGTGGCCTCCCCGCCACTATTTCTGGGTTCTTTGTATTTTTCTTTTTTTAGAATATCCTGCAATACTTTCTGTAGGGTTGAATTGGTGGTTGCAAATTCTCCCAGTTCCTCTTTATCCTGGAAGCACCTTGTTTTTCCATCAATTTCCAGGGACAGTTGTGCAGGATATCTCAATCTTGGCTGGAGATTATTATCTTTCAAAGCTTGAATTATTTCCCCCCATGCTCTTCGTGATTTGATGGTTTGTGCAGAGAAATCTGCTGTAATTATGATGGGTGTTCCCTTGTAAGTGGTCTGTTTCTTGTCTCTTACAGCTTTTAATATTCTGTTCTTGTATTGAATTTCTGGAATTTTTATTATTATATGCCTGGGTGTTTCTCTGTTAGGGTTGTATGTAGCTGGGGTCCTGTATGCCTCGTACATCTGAGTATGTTTACCTTTTGCTAAATTACGAAAATTCTCCTGGATTATTTCTGTGAGTAGCTTTTGTAGTTCACTTGTTTGTGTCCCTACTTCTTCTTTTATGTTCTTAATCCTTAAGTTATGGCTCCTCTTATCATCTTCTTGTCTTTGTATTATTGCTGTTTGTTTCTTTGTTATTTTTAAGAAGTTTTTCATTTCATTCTCCCATATTACAAGTCTGCCCTCCAGTTCAGATAGTCTGTCCTTAGTTTCTTTCAAGCTGTTATGCCAGTCTTGGATAGACTTCTTAATTTCTTGATAGTCCCTTTGAACCTGCTTCACGTACTCTATGCTTTCTCTGTTTTCTCCATCAAACAATTCTCCCCTCTTTTTCTGTTCTTCCATTCCACCATCTGTTTTTTCCTGGGTGGTGCTTAGCATTTCTCTAACTATTCTGCATACTTCTAGCTTCAGGTCGTCGATAACTTCATTCCTGAATTGGTCTATGAGGCTCTCTATATGGCGCTTAATGTCTATTGGTGCAGTGTCCGCTATTGCCTGTTTCTCAGAATTGGGGGCTGAGGGGCCTTTCTTGTTGCTTCCCTTCCCCATATTTTCTGTGTCTGCATGCCTTTTAAACCAGCAGCACATGGACAACACAAAGGTCTGCTGTCAGTGAGCCTAGGCCCTCTAGTACCATGGCTGCCACAGGCTCTGAATGCCTAGATGACAGAATACACTGAAATGAATTTCAAGGAACCAGTTCCCTAGGAAGCCTTTATAAACAGTGGTCCCTTGGACTTTTTTTCTCAAATGGAAAACTGACATTTCTGCACTCTTGAGCCTTCAATGAGTAGGATCTTATTAATTCCTGAAATGTTTTCAGGTATTTGTCTTCTTGTCCCCATACAAAGTCCTTGGTTTCTTTGTAAATGGTGTTAATCTCTTTAAAACTCACATGTCCTATCGCACCCACTTTACACATAGTCCTTTTTAGGCCAAAATTTAAGTTTTAAATTTCTTTTGCTCTGATTTTGGCCCCTGACTCTCACTATAAATGTGGCTAAAAATAGTCAGCAGTGCCTGAACTACAGCCTGATTAGTCAGATTAATTTGCCCACATTCTTAACCTCAGTCTCCTGCAATCTCATGACTTGAGCAATATACAGACAAATTTTCATCTAGAGTGTAACACACAGTGTCTTGAGCCAAAATGCCCGTGCAATTATTGCTTCCAGTTGAAATTCCCTGAGCCTAGCCTTTACTGTCTACATGCCTATCACTGATTTGGTCTTTTGAGCTGTAACTATCATCAACAATCTTAAGAGTATGATTATGGCATTTAAGGTTTACTGCACTTAAGATTTCTCTAGCCCTCATCTCCAAACCTTTCTAAACACCTCCCACAAACCAGTTTCAAAGATTTCTAAGCTCATGGTGAGTTATAGTTGTAACAATGATCACATTCCTGCTAATGATTTTCTCCAGTAGTTAGATTACTCATTGTTGGGACAGAATGCCTGACATACAGAACTTAAAGAAGAGATTTAATTTGTTTCATAGTCATAGAAGATTCAGCTGTGATCAGCTGACTCCAAGACGTAACCATCATGACAAGACTCCATGACAAGAGAGTGTGGCAAGGCAAAATTGCTTAGTTCATGGCACCTGGGAGGCAGAGAAGAGGAGCACTGAGGAACTGATGAAGGACCAAGCACAGAACCCAAGATCAAGCCTTAGTGAACTACCCGACATATACCCAGGAGTTTTACTAACCTGCTACATGTTTCTTAATCCAATGAAGTTGTCATATTAAGATTAATGGTCACATACCACAAAAATAGCAGAGTGCAGAATTATGAAACTATTCCACTCCCTGCAGGTACTTAACACCCCACCATTATCCCTACCATTTTATTTTCATGGCCATCATCACAAACACTACCCTGAATCTCTATCTCCAATGCAAAGAACACAGGGACAGCCTTCTTACAAAGTACATAGTCTGCTTTTATCCAGTTTCACTAAGGTGGAGCATGGAACATTTCCTGTTTAATTTGATCAGTGAACATAATCAAATGCATATTATTTATAATTGTGAAGGACTGTGCCTGGAATTGATAATTGCCACATCTCTGCTTCAGTATAATATAATGTGCTATGGGTTTTTTTTTATACCTAAGACATGAAAAAAATGCAGCAAAGTTTACCAACTATCCTTAACTGATGAGGTTTTGGGTTAAAAGTAATATGTTCTATGTAACTACAGGTGAAAGAGATACAAGGAAAGAGAATGAGAATATTGGATAGAAAGAATAATAAAAGACAGAAATGTGAAAAGTTTAAGAGTCTTGGAAAAGAGCACAAGAATGAATAGAAATCCATAAACCAAGATGACCTGACAGGTCATAGAAATAATCTCATCTATTGAATCAGGCATCATCTACAATTTTTTCCATCACCTGAGAACAGCTGAGAATCTGATGTGTGAAACTGATCATAGGAGAATGTTGTTTGCTTTCTGACAACTTTGTCTCTTGATTCATGTCAGTGTTGATGGATAACTGGTGTTAAACAGAAACTTTTCAAGAATTATATTTTGTTAGTTCTAATCCTGGTGGATCTAAATAGTTGTTGCATCAATGATATTAAATTACTGAATGAATTACTAAAAAATTTAATTCTCTGCAGAGCTTGTTAGGGCTTCTTGACTTGTTGATCTCCAAAACAGAGATGAAAAGCAATAATTCTTCAATCATCTTTGATTGCAGACTGTTTTTTTTTAATAGAACTTCTCACAGGATATAGGAACACAGTGAAATGGTAAGGCCCCAAGAGGGAAATGTTCATTTACTTAAAGTATTTCATTGTTTTAAGTTAATAAAAGCAAAACAGTTAAATTGTTCACCGGAACCAGGAGAAAGAAGATAAGATAATATATTGTAAATGTTTTGTTTAAATTGGGAGAGGTTTACGTTAACAAACCCTTAAGCAGTTTGCCAATGTAAGATTTCCCCATGGCCAAGAATAATATACATGTGTGACTTTTTCTTCACTTCTTTAATTGAAAATACTGCCTTGTGTCATAGAAGGAGTAACTTTAAAAATGACAGAACACCTACAAGTTTCCCTTCAGTTGGAAGCCCACCCACTCATTATCATTCATGTATTCAAATATCTGTTGCATATTGCACATGATTATTCAGTGAGCACAAGAATGACAGACTTTGTAAGACATAAAGCCAAATGCTCTTAGCCACTTGGTTTACAAGAGCTTGGCTGACAATTCTCTGCAATTGTTATCATCCTGTTTAGGATCTAGGTCCAGTGACTGAACCCTGGTTGCTTTCACAGGGAGCCATCTTATCAATGCACATTTTCTATTTACTTTTCTTCTTCCTAGAGCTTCCTGAGATCATCTCCAAAATCAGTTACTTGTGTTCTAGTCTTTTTCTCATGATGTGAGTTTGAGTAAACCAAATTAAGTTAGTATGAACACATTCACAGTAGCCCTTTCCTAAATAAAGTTGCATCCCAAGACAGTAGTGATTATTAACACAGAAATTATGGAAGAAACACAATCAATAATAGCATTCTATAGGAATGATCATCCTAATATTGGTTCGAGAATTTTTATGCCTCTATCTTGTACCTTGAATAACTACTTTGAAGATGAAAGCATGCCATGTACTAACTATTGTAATTCTCCTATTATTTTGTTGTGAAATTCCCTCTTGCTTTTCTTTTTAAAAGGAGCATCCTGGCCATCCATGTCCTTCTTACATCTAGAACATATTCACCCCATCCCAATATCTCTGTAAATCTTTTTTTATTTAAAAACTTAAGAAGAGAAAATGAAAAAAAATAGAAAAAAATGTGAAAAAAGTAGAATACAGAATTTTTAAAAAAATTAACATTATAAAAATGCTAGTTGATGTATTATATATTGTCATCTTAACAACAGTTGTTAAAGTTACAGAATCAAAGCACAAAAAGTCGCTAGGCACTCAAACATTGACAGTGAAAACTCTTCTATTCAACGATCTAATAGAAATTTAGTAATATGGTCATTGATCTTAAACACTGTACATACCATAATATCCTTTAGAGAACTTTCCTTCCCTTTCACTTTTACAATATCTCTTATACTTTTTGGATCCCATTATTATGTCAGTTTTATTGTTTTTATATTAGAGAGACAATGTGATATTTACTAATGTAAGTCTTATTTATTTCACTAAAGAGGATATTCTCAAGTTGCCTCCATTTACCTAAAAGACCTCAAGATCATCTTTTTTTTATAGCTGAATAGTATTTAATTGTATAAAAATACCACTTTTTAAGTGGTATTTTAAGTGGCATTTTTGTTGTTTTCAAGATTTAGTTGTCACAAATTGTGCTGCTATGAACATGGATGCACATATATAACTGTGACATGACCTTTTCAATTTTTCTGGGAAAATACCCAGGAGAGGAATAGCTGGATTGAATGGAACTTTCAATCCTAGTTTTTTGAGGAATCTCCATGAGGAATTTCCACAGTGGTTGCATCAGCCTTCACTCCCACCAACAGTGGAGAAGAGTTTCTATTTCCCCACATCCTCACCAGCATTTGTTATCAGTTGTTTTCTTGATGGGGTGAGATGAAATCTCAATGCTGTTTTAATTTGCATTTCTAGAATAACCAGTGATAGTGAACATTTCTTCATGTATTTATTTGCCATTTGTATATCTTCATTTGAGAACTGTGTGTTCATCTCCAATGCACATTTTTCTAGAGGGTCTTTGAATTTGGGGGCCTTGATGTTTTTCAGTTCTTTATATGTTCTGGATATAAGTCCTTTGTCTGAGGGATTGTTGGCTAATCCTTCCCATTCTGTGGATTTTCTTTTCACTTTGTCGGTGACTTATTTTGAAGTGCAAAAACTTTTCAAAAATATGGTATCCCAGTTGTTGATTCTTTGAAGCATTTCCTATGTGGTTTGCCATGAATTCTCTTCCTACCCTATGTCTCCAAGATTTTTACTTATCTTGTCCTTCAGGAGATTTAGTGTTTCTGTTGGCAATATTTAGATCTTGAACCATTTTGACTTTAGTTTAGTGTATGGTGATAGGCATGGATCTATTTTTAGTCTTCAGTATGTGGAGAGCCAAGGTGGTTGAGTGTCTTTGTAGCTGTGTTTACATCTTCTAATCTGTTTCATTGATCCTCAGGTTTATTTCTTTGCCAGTACCATACAGACTTTATCACTGTGGCTTTGTAGTATAGTTTCAAGTCAGGAATTGAGATGCCTCTTGTCTTGCCTTTGTTGCCAAGAATCACCTTTGCTATTCTAGGTTTCTTCATTTCAAGTTGAATTTTAGGAGTATTTTCCTCTAGATCTGTCAGGTATGTTAATGCTATTTTAATGGGGATTGCATTGAATCTGTATAACAGTTTTGGGAGTATGGCCATTTTCACAATGTTGGTTCTTCCTAACTAAAAGCAAGGAATATCCTTCCATTTTTCTTATATTGTCTTCAATCTCCTATTTTGGAGTAGTATAATTTTTAGAGTAGTATAATACAGGTCTCTTACATTCTTGGTTAGGATGATTCCTAGATATTTCATTCTTTTAGATGCTAATGTGAAAGGTGATATTTCCATAATTTCTCTCTCATGGAGTTTGTTGTTGGTGTACAGGAATGCCATTGATTTTTGAGTGTTGATTTTGTGTCCTATGCTGCTGAACTTGTTTATTACTTCTAGCAGTCTTTTAATGGAGTTTTAAGGGATTTCTATGTAGAGTATCATGTCATCTGCAAATAATGATAATTTTACTTCTTAATTTCCTATTTTTATTCCTCTTATTTCTCCCTCTTGTCTGATTACTCTGGCTAGTATTTCCAGAACTATATTGAATAGGAGTGTTAATAGTAGACATCTTTGTCTTGTTCTTGATTTTAGAGTGAAGGCTTTCAATTTTTGCCCATTTAGTATAATGTTGGCTGTTGATTTGTAGATAGCCTTTATGAGATTGAGGTACACAGCATCTATTCTGAGTTTCTGTAGGGTTTTTATCATGAAACGGTGTTGGACTTTTTCAAAAGCTTTTTCTGCATCCATTGAGATGATCATGTGATTTTTATTTTTGACCATGTTGATGTGGTATATTACATTTATTGATTTGCATATGTTGAAACATCCCTGCATTCCTGGAATAAATCCCACTTTGGTCATGGTGTATAATCTTCTTGATAATTAGCTGCATTCTATTTCCCAGTATTTTATTGAGAATCTTTGCATCAATGTTCATTAGTGAGGTTGGTCTATATTCTCCTTTTTGGTTGGATCTTTCTCTGGTTTTGGTATCAGAGTGATACTTGCCTCCAAGAATGAGCTAGGGAGGACTGCTTATGTTTCAATTTTATTGAAGAGTTTAAGGAGTTATTGGCATTAAATCTTCTCTAAATTTCTTATAGACTTCAGTCATGAATTCATCAGGACCTGGGCTTTTCTTTGTTGGCAAGTTTTCAATAACATTTTTGATTTCAGTAGCTGATATTGGGTTATTCAAAATTGTTATATCTTCTTGATTGAGCTTTGTTAGTTCATATGTTCCTAGAAACCTGTCAAGTTCCTCTGTGTTTTCCACCCTATCTGAGTAGAAATTTTCAAAGTAGGTGTTCATGATCTTTTGAATTTCCATGAGATCTATAGTAATTTCCTTGTTTTCAGTCCTTATTGTGTGGATTTGAGTTTTTTCTTTCTTTTTCTTGATAAGGTTGGTCTGCAGTTTATCAATTTTGTTTATTATCTCAAAAAACCAGCTCTTTGATTCATTAATTCTTTGCATTTTTTTAGTTTCAATTGCATTAATTTCTGTTCTAATCTTTGCAATTTCCTCTGTTCTATGAGCTTTGGGTTTGACTTGCTCTTCTTTTCTAGAAACTTGAGATATACAATTAGGTTATTTATTTGTGTTTGTTGCATTTTCTTTATGTTACTATTTTATTGCTATATATTTCCCTCTTAGGACTGCTTCTTTTGTGTCCCATAGAGTTCGGTTTGTTGTATCTGCGTTTTCATTGTATTGTAGATATTGTTTTATTTCTTCTTTAATTTCATCTGTAACCCATTTGTTATTTAGATGGTTGTTATTTAATTTCCATGTATTTTTGCAGGTTTTGCAGGTTTTTTGCCATTAATTTCCAATTTTAGTGCACTATGATCAGATATTATGCATGGGATAATTTTGCTCCCTTTACATTTAGTTAAGAATGCTTTATGTGTTAATATATTGTGTATTTTGGAGAATGTCCGATCTGCAACTGAAAAGAATGTATATTCTGATGCGGTTGGGTGGAACACTCTGTAAACATCCACTAAGTCCATTCGCTCACAGATGTGATTCTGTCCTGCTATTTCTTTGCTGACTTTTTGTCTAGTTGATCTATGTGTTTGTGACAGTAAGGTGTTAAGGTCTCCTATTACAATTGTGTTCTTCTGTATTTGGTTTTTCATATCTGTTAGTATTTGTCTTATATAGCTGGGTGCTCCTGTATAATTGTTAGTTGTTCCTCTTATAGTTTTCCACTTACAAGTATGGAGTGGCCTTCTTCATCTCTTTTAATCCTTTTAGGTTTGAAATTCACATTGTCTGCAAACAGAATAGCCATCCCTGCTTTTTTCTGGGTTCCTGAAGCATGGGATGTTTTCTAACCTTTGACTTTTAATCTATGAATTTCTTTTTGAGTCAGATGTGTTTCTTGCACACAGTATATTGTGGGATCCTGTTTCTTGATCCATTCTGTCAACCTGTTTCTTTTGATAGGTGAATTGAGGCCATTTACATTTATGAATATCACTGATATGTACTGGCTTGACTTTGTCAGGTTGTGTTCCTATTGCTGGTTTCCTGCTTTTCTCCTTTGTTTATTTTCTTGGTCTGCTGGTGGTTTCTTTCTGTTGTTGTTTTGGAGATTGTGGTCATTTTTGTGGTCTATCTAGCATGTCTTTCATACTCTTTCCAGGGTTGGTTTGATGAACCTGAATTCCTTTAGTTGTTCTTTGTCATGGAAGTATTTTGTTTCTCCACTAAATTTGAAAGACAGTTTTCTGGGTACATGAATTTGGGTTGAAAGTTGTTTTCTTTTAGGGCTTGAAATACTTCACTCCAAGTTCATCTTAACTTGAAGGTTTGTGCTGAAAAGTCTGCCTTGATTCTAATAGGCTTTCCTTTATGTGTGAGCTGTGCCTTTTCTCTAACACCTTTAAGTATTCTGTTTTTATGCTGCATGTCTGGGATCTTAATTATTATATGTCTGGGTGTAGATTTATGTTGGTTGTGACTGTTTTGCATTCTGTATGCCTCACTTCTTTGTATATCAGATTTTTTTCCCGATGTGTGGGAAATTTTCTGCTATTACTTCTATGAATAGTTTAGTTATGTCATTTGCATTGACTCCTGCCTCTTTACTGATGCCTATTAGTCTTATATTTGTTTCTCTTGGCATTGTCTTGAAGCTGCTTGATTGTCATTTCATGCTGCTTTGTTGTTTTTATAAGTTCTACCCTTTCATGATTATTATCTGTGATGCTGTCTTCAGAGTCTTAAATTCTATCCTCAGCTTCATTTAAGTGATTTTACCAGCTCTCAATAGTTTTTTGTTTCTTGGGTATCTCTTTGAATTTGTTTCATGGATTCTGCTTGTTTTCTGTATTGTTCATTCAAAGTTTCAATCAATTTCCTATGCTCCAGTATTTTTTTTTTTGTCTATTTCTTCTCTAGCTATGTTGAGCAACTTATTTATTAAGTTTGCTATTTCTGTCTTTATATAAGACACTGTTTCTAATTTGATTTCCTCTATAGCCTCATGGATTTGTATCTTTACTTCATTTGCTATCTTTTCAGAAATTTCTGGTGTGTGACTTTTAAAGATCTCTATTTCAGTGTCGCCTGTACTTGTTCCTCATGGACTAGATGTTTGAGATTGCATTTTGCCTTTTCACCTTTTTTATAAATATTTGGTCTTTCAATCCCAACAGTCTCAGCTGTCCATAGTATGAATTTTAGGGTCCTATTGTGTGGATTTTGTTGTCCAATTGCTGGGTACCACAATGTAGAGAAGAACCAGTCACCTGGATTCCTCCCACAGCCTGTTAGGTGAGTCCTATATTCTTTCTCGGCTAATTAGCATAGAAGTATTGATATAGGTCAACTCTTAGTTCCTGCTGTTGCTATGTCTTCAAGTTGTTGCAGGTCATCAGATCTATCTGTGTACAGTATTTATGTTAGCTGAGGCCCTACTGCGTCACTGGGGGTCTCAAAACTCTTTTAATTTTCTCCAAGTTGGCAGAGACCTTATTGGCACACTCCTCAACCTATCTGATCTCTGTTTGGAGGAGGGGATTACCCACTCTCTTGTCAGGTTCATCAAGGTCTTACAGTTGGAGGGAATTTCACTTTTGCTCCTATTTACCCACTGCAGACCTCTATTTTAGGGGCAAACTCACCACGCTGACTGAAGCCTGCTGAGGTATTGTGTTTGGGTGAGGGGTTCCTGAGTTTCCCGTCCATCCAGCATGGTAATTCACTGTAGTCCAAGGTTTTGAAAGAAGGGCTTGGATCCAAAGATCTACTGCAGCACTAGGTCCAGAAGGTGTGTGGGTTCCCCAAAGGACATCCCATGGCAGCAGTTTGAGGCGACTCAGTTGTCCTGCAGGTGTCCCTCGTATTCCCGCATAGGGGTAGGCCCAGTGGAGGTAGTCCGAGGTAACTAGGTTGGGCCAAGTGTCCCAGGTGTTCACAGCCAAAGGGTGGGCCCAGCAGGGACAGTCAGAGGCAGCAAGGTCCTGCCTGGGTGTCCCAGGTGTTTACATCCAAGGGGCGGGCCCTGCTATCTCTGTAAATCTTTACCTGTTTCAGCATCAGCTCTCAATCCAAATTTTCATCTAAATCATCAAATATTTGGGTAATATTCAAGGGACAGTTTTGGGAAAAAATTCTTCAATATTGAGCAATAAATCTTCTATTTATGAACTTCATTGATTCCAAAAGAAATTAATCACAATAGTTCCTGCAAGCAGCAAGTGTGAGCAGGGAGACAACCAGATCCACCTCTGCTTGCCAGCTAATGCCTTTGGATGGCTTTCTTTCTGCAAACAGCCAAGGGGCAAAGGGAGATGCAGCCAGATAAACCCCATTGGAGATCCTTGCTTTCTTTGAGCAGCCAGTACCCACTGGGAGAATCAGACAAACACACTCCTGCTTCTATTTGGGAGAGTCCCAGTACAGACACACAGGCCAAGAGAAGAAGCAGCCCCACACACATCCCTAGACACTGGGGTAGCACCAGCATAGCTGCAACACTCTGGAGAAGCCTGTTCACTGGGAACGTGCGGTCAGAGGGAACCCATTCCCCTTTAGAGGCAGCCAATGTGGGAAGTGCCTCAGAGCCCACAACTGGCTTGTTGGGAGGAATAAAGGAGACTGTCAAGATGAAGGAGCAATCTCAGACCTCCAGCCCACACAGAACAAGTCTGGGAGATATAGACATGGAAGAAAATGAAAGTTACACACCTAAAATCTCCAAAAGGATAGCAACTGAAATACATACACAACTTTGTGAGACTATAAAAGTAATCAGATCAGAAATAATGTCTCATGTTAATAGAAGAAATCAAAAGCTTCATGAAATGATTTCTGAGGATATCTAAAGAAGACAGATAAAAAATGAGGAACATAGGAAAATGTTGGAAACCTTGAATGAATAATATAGGAAGAAATTACCGTGCATGAAACAGATTCAACGAGATATCCGAGAAATTAAAAAGTCAATTGAAAGCTGGCAAAACTGCTTGAAAGAGGCTGAAGATAGACTTTCTGACTTTGAAGAGGATCACAGCTAGTGACTGTGAAAAGAAACCAGAAAATAACAATTCAATGGCTATAAGGTGATGCAAAGAAAAATAATTTAAGAGTGACAGAGATCAATAAAGAAGCAGGAGTCAAAACACATGACACAAAAAAGCTATTTACAGAAGTAAGAGCAGAAAACTTCTTAAACATGGGAAAAAGATCTGCCTACGCAAGGCATTTACAATGCCAGTTAGCCATAACCAAAGTAAATCTACACCTAGACGTATGATAATCAAGATCTTAGAAATTCATCAAAATAGCGGAATTAAAAGCTGTTAGAGAAAAAGAAAAATATCACCTATGAAGGAAAACCAATCAGAATCACAGCAGACTTGTCAACTGTGATCAAGAAGATTTTGGAGTAAAGTGTTTCAAATCCTGAAAGAAAATAACTTCCAACCCATATTATGTACCCTGAAAAACTATTTTTCAAAATTGATGGAAAAATAATATACTTCCATGATAAAGAACAACTGAAGGAATTCATGACCACCAAACCAACACTACAGAGAGGACATTCTAGAGACAGATAAACATGATCATGTTTCCAAAGAGAGCAGCAGAGGAGGATCACCAAACAGGACAAGACAGGCAATTGAATGAAGGGGAAAAGTGGAAGGCCAACAGCAGGAGGTTTGCATGGCAAAGATGAACCGATAAATGCTGGTTGTAACCATTAATGTAGATGGCCTCAATTCAACAGTAAAAATAAACACAGGAAGAATGGATCAAGAAACAACATCCATCAATATACTGTAAACAAGAAACACATATAACTCAAAAGGAAATTCAAAGACTGAAAATCAAAAGAGATAAAACAACGTTGTATGCAACAGGAGACCAGAAAAAAGTAAGGGTAACTTGCTCACCAACTGCAGAATGGGTAAGAAAGACATGGTATTTTCATACAATGGAAAGCTACCCAGCTATAAAGTAGGGTAATCTTGAGGCTCTTATAGATAAATGGATGCAACTGGAGATCATGTTCCTGGGCAAAATAGTTTAAGCTCATATGAGTGAACACCAAGTTATCTCCATAGCATAAAAAACTGAAGGATTTAGTGGGATCCAAAAAGCGCAATAGATATTATGAAAGTGATAGGGGAGAAAACGCCTAGGAGGGGATTGGTAATCACTGTTAATTTCTTATTGTCTTGTCTTTAACTCTTGTATTGTTTTCACAATTTTGCTAATTTGATTTTATTCTATCTTGTTTTGTTAGATTTTACTGTGTCTGATGGTATTACTATTTTGAACATAATAGGATGTATTATTGTAACCATCATTGGTTTCCTATTATCTTGTTTTGAATTCTATAATACTTTCATTCTTTTGTTTAAATTGGTTTTATTCTGTTTTGTTCTGTTTGACTTTAATATGTGTGATGGTATGGACAACTATTTTGAAGAAAATAAGAGACACTATGGTAGCCATTATTGATTTTCTATCCTCTTGTTTTGAAGTGTAAAATTCTTTCATTCTTTTGATTGGTTTTATTCTATTCTGTTTTGTTTGATTTTACTGTGTGCAATGGTATGGACAGCTATTTTGAAGAAAATGAGAGACATTGTTTTAGATATTGTAGATTTTCTATTGTTTTGAAGTCCTGTATTGCTTGCCTTGCTCTGTTTTGATTTGCTTCATTATGTTCTGTTTTGATTTACTCTCTTTAAAATAGAACTTAAAACATTAATCACCGTGAAAAAGAAGACCATGGGTCCCAAAGAGCTCCAAGATAAATTTCATTTTATTTTAACATGTGGAAAGTTCTGTCTCATATGCCCATCAGCATGGTGACCCAGCCCTCTGGTCTCTGCACAGTGGCTCCAAAGTCTACAAATGATGAGGTGATTAAGCCTCTTGGACCGAGGAGGACTCAGTCCTTAAACCACTTTTGGTTTTATTATTCTTTCCATTTGTCCCAGTCTCTCTCCCTTACCAGCTAGGCTGGCTATTCTTTGGTGATATAAAATTCTCAAAAATTGTGTTGGTCTTTTGTGCAATTCACAGCAACCCTCAGATAAGAGTCCTTTACAGATTTCCCCTGGATAACTCATTTCTGTTTTTGGCTTCTGCTGAGATGGCTGATGGGATTAATGATTTGCTTGCCTAATTTCTTTAGCAAATCACTGTCTAGTCACATCCTTGACATTCATTCCAAAGCAAACTTCCTAATTTTCTGCAATATGGCCAGTTTGAGATTTTTCCAAATCCTCAAGTATTTATTCTTTGTTGCTTAATGACCTCTTGTTCAATTCTCTATTCTTTCACACTTTAATATAAGCAGCAATCAGAAGCCAGGATATACTTTCAACATTACTTAGAAATCTCAGTTAAAAACTAAGGTTTGAGGGTCAGGGGTTTAGCTCAGCAGCTCAAGCACCTACCTGGCAAGCATGAGGTTGTGAGTTAAAAAAAAAAAAAAAACAAAAAAAAAACCCCAAAAAACAAAAAACAAACGAAAAACCAAAGTTTGAAATTAATAAGGCCTTTTCCCCCACAAAACAGATCTTCACTTTATAACAAGGGTCAAATTCTACTTGATAAAAAGAATCATTTTATAGCCAGTTTCTAGTAACATGTGATTTATTTCTATGAGAGATCTCACCAGAAGTACCACTAAAATCCACATTTATACAACTAGCCTCTAAGATTTTTCTATCATGTACTTCCAAACCTTTGTGTCTTTCCCCAAATCCAAAGCCACCTATTCATTATTAGTTGCTTTTTTACAGTAGCATTCTTTTCCCAGTAGAGAAATCTGCATTAATGTATCCATACCAAAGTACCACAAACTGGATGGCTTAAAAGTAGAAATTAGGTTCATAATACTAGAATCTAGAAGTTCAAAATCAAGGTGCAATATTGGCAGAATTGGTTCCTTTTGAAGATTTTAAGAGAGGCGTCTGTCCCAGATATTGTATCTTTAAAGATAGTCATCTCGATGCTTATGTGGCATTCTCCCAGTACATGTCCTGATGTCTAATTTTTATTCTTTTATGTTGAATTTGGAGCACATATTCTTAAATATGACCTCATAATAACTAATTACATTTGCAACGTCACTATTTTCAAATAAGATCACATTATGAGATGGCTAGATCTTCTTTTCAGTATACAAATTTTGCAGGAGACATAATTACAACTGCAACAATATTGATGACTGAAACTGTGGAGATAGTTTGTAAAAACCACCCAATAATTCAGGTTACCTTATCCAGATACGTGGCAGGATGGTCCATCTACTCCCTTTTGAATGGGAAGGTGGTAGCTTGTACTAGCCTATGAATTTTGAGGGATTTGTATAACTCTTTGACTGAACATATAATTTCTGATGCAAAAATACTCAAGATTTTTCTTTTCCTTTGGGTAAAGCAACCAGTATGTTGCAGAAAAGGGCTATATGGCTGCTTAGGTTCCTGAGTAACTTTTATAAGCAGAAGACCTCCACTCACATAAAATCAATACTTGGGTGAATGCAAAATAAAGCTTATGTGTTTTAAATTCCTGGGACTTATCAGTTATTTGTAAGTGCAATAGAAATTGACGCAGCCTCACTAATGCCAACTATTTATAGCCTATCATGGATCGTACAGTGAAGATTAGGTGTTTCATTAAAACATCAAACTCTTTTCAAGTGCCTTCTAGGAGTAAGAAGCTATTAAGCATTGATGATACAAAGATAATTCTTGCTTCTGCCTTCAAAGAATTTAGGAATAGTGAGTAAGGGAGAGAGAAAGGGACAGAGAAAGCGAGACACAGAAAGAGAGGGGAGAGGGCGAGTGAGAATAGGTAAGTATTTCAGCGTAGGTATAGTCTGATAAAGGCAAGCACAGATTACAGAAAAATGACATAAATAAGGTAGTGTAATGTATTTTTGGGAAAGTAAAAAAGGGGTAGTCAGCCACCTAACACTTCTAATGATACTCAGAGTGAACTAGGAAAGTCTCAGCCTTCTAAGTGCTGGGGTTACAGGTGTGTATCACCGTGCCTAGATCTTTTCCCCTCTGTAAGTCTATTGTTTCAGGTATTTGTTACAGTAATGAAATGCTGACTAATGTATCTCCCAATAAACATTTGCAACCAAATTTGTGCTTCAATCTCTGTTTTCTGGGGAAACTAAATTAAGATGTGTGCCAACACCAAAGATAGATGTATCAAAGATTTTTAAAGTTAAATCACAACTCTTAACAAATATAAAATGAACATATGTCAAATATTTTATTTAAGTTATTAATCAGGGAATCAGTAAGATATTATAACTGGTTCAACGGAGAATGAAAAGTGCTACAAAAAATTAGCTGTCATGAATACTGAACTAGATTTGTACTTCATACGGGAAAAACAGAGGGAAACCGTTCTTTCCCAGAGTAGAATTCATTTGTGTGCATTGACTGTATCCATTTGTAATGCTACTGGTTATCTATCATTTACAGAGTTTTAAATAAGTAAAAAATTGTGGGAAACAGCAATAATCTGGGGTGGCTGCTAGGCAGGACATTTGTTTGCTTAGTAATTTTCAAATACTTTTTCAATTTCTCACAGATAAGGTAGGAAGGATCAGCGGAAGAACTCCATTAGGAATGCATGCAAGAGCCAAATGGCAAATTGTGAGCACCTAACCTAATGGGGAAGAAAGATAAACTAAGGGCACTGCTGCAAGATAGAGAAGTACTTGCCCCTCGATTGGATGTGGGGAGCATGACATGCAGAACAGAAGATCATACCCTGTTTACAAGGGCAACTGAATGCTTCCACTGATTGAACCTTGGTGGTGGGTGGAAGAGGAGCTGTCAGTGACCAAATTTAGTATTGCAAACATCTTACTGCTTTCATCTAGAGGCAGACGTTAAAAAGGAGGAGGAGGCAGTATAGCTTAGTAGTTAAGAGCACGGGCCTGGAGTCAATCGAACAAGAATGAAATCATGATTTACCACTTCCTGGCTGCGTTAAGAAGTTATGTAGCCATTTGGAGGTGAAGTAGGTTGTTTTTTGCAAAGTTGATGTGAGGACTCAGTGACCTATTTTTTGTAAAGATCTTGTTTTATCTCTTAATACATAGGAGCTATTACTATGTAATCAGAATGAGAGCAGTAGTTTGGGCTCTGCCTTTAAGCACTGAAGGCCTGGAATTGTATTGCTACAGGAATAACTATAGTAAGCCCTCCAGGAGTATTTCTCTATCTATTAAACAGGGCACAGTTATTACCTGTGCTACCTTTGTCTTTGAATGTGTTTTAATTCTTATTAATTAAATGGAATTTATATAAACTTAGCAGTTACCTGAAAATAGGGTAAAGACACACCAGCAATATGCTTACTTTACTGTGGGTTGTTCACTTTCAATAGCTCATGGGAAAAAGCTATTAGCATTTTAAAATTCAAGTTGAAATGTCAGTAGAGAGCTGACTTAGTCATTACTGATAATACTCCTCTTTCTTCCATGCATCAGGATAGTGTGTAGTTTTGTGTTCAAAAGAGGTTAGATTTCATGAAATGATTATGTAAAAGAGATTCTTGATGCCTCTACAGGCTTTGGTAAAAGTGAATGCCTTTGAGGACCGGAGTGTTGCATGGTCCTATATGTGCCTTTCTTCACAAGGGTAACAGAGTTTCCCATGATTGTAAATTTGACTCATCTTACTGTTTTTATAAGAACTGCCAAGTCATGACCCTAGAAAAGGAGTTCTTGGATTTGGTGAACTGAGTAACGAAGATTATAATGGTACTGCTACTGGAACTGGTACTGGTGCTGGTACTGGTGTTGGTAATTGCGGCAGAGAATGATTACACCATGTCACTGTGTACACATACTCATTTTCACATGTCAAGCATGAACTGACAAGCATGAACTTGAATGTAAAAGAAAATGGAAAAGAGAAAGAAAGAGAAAATATTCTCTGGCTAGAAATAGGTTAATGATGGGCAGGTCTCCAGAGAATGTGTGACAAGTTATTCCTCAGCAATCCTTCTACCTCCAGAGGCAGGATGACACTAGAGTACACTCCAAGACCCAGATTTCTGATTCTCAAAAAAAAATCCAATGACCAGAATCGGCAGAGCCATTGGACCAAAAAGATATCAGAGATCTGAGAGAATCAGTGACTGCTGATCACCAAAAAAGGAAGGATTTTTCTAATGATTTAGTTTTGGGAAGATTAAGAATCTTCATGTGCCATGTTTTGAGTGTGTGTGTGTGTGTGTGTGTGTGTGTGTGTGTGTGTGTGTGTCTGTGTGCGTGAGTACATATGAACCAAAACAATAAGCAAAACAGAATTCTGAGTTCATCTAAACAAAATAGAGAAATGTGACATTCTTGGAGTCTTGAAGCTTGTAGTGAGAATCAAGTGAATCTATGAAGATGATAACAATGATAATGATCATAACAAAAAGAAGATAAGATTGGTTTGGGGATTATTTATATCAGGAAATTTTCATATACTTACAATAACTCCAGCATAGATACTATGTACAAATACCAGAAAGCAGGAAAGTTAGTAAGTTGTGCATGGCAGAGAAGCAAAAGATTTGCACACCCAGAACTAAAGCATAGGTTTCAAAGCTCATCTTTTAATGGCCATAGCAGCAACTTTCACATGCAATATAAAAAATAATGCTCTGGGGAAGAAAAACCAGATGCCTGGCATGCAGCAGGGATTTAGAAATTGAGAAAAGATACCTATGCAGAAAAAGTCCCTCCTTCAAGGACATTCAAAGAGGAGGAGAGGGTGAGATGCTTTTTTCTAACTAGCCAAAAGTCAAGTGGAGATGGACATCACTAGGGATAAGGAGTAGGCGTTTGTAATCCCAACAGAAGGGTGGTCTGGGAGAAAATGAGGGAATGGGCTGGAGTAAAGGAGGGTCTGAAGCAGAAGGTTGTTGGGAAAAACTCTGAAGCAGGATTATGTGTCTACCTCATGGTCTTCACAAAAGTCAACTTTACCGCCTTAACCACCTTGAAATTTCCTGGCACCTTAGGCTAGCTGAAAGTCTGCCAGACTGAAGTGTGGGAGAAGGTGGCAACTTCCAAGATGTAACATGAGAGCTCGGAAAAAAGTCAAAAGGTCATTGTCCCCAAGGGTGTGCCAAGTTAGAAGCAGGGTGTGCCAAAGAGAAAAAAGAGCTCCCTTGGTTGAGTTGAGTTGGAAGATTAGTGTACTGCATGTTTTTTCCTCCCTTTTCCTAGTGTGGGTCTGTTTGACTTCAAAAGGTAACTAGTGCTGGAAAGGAAAACTTTAAAAAAAGTAAAACCAGGAGTCTTAACACCTCATTGCATTGACAAGCAAAGCTAATGCTAAAAAGATGAAGTCCATAGCAGATGGTCTTGACCCAATATCTCTTGTTCCTTAAGTCAATATTTTTATTTTCCTTTTCACTAGGCAGATTTTCTATATCTTATCTATCTAATCTCTCAGGAGCCCCTTAGAATTGACAAGTTAAGTAGATGCTGCCAGTTCTACAGGAACCACAGTGAATTAGCCAGTCTCTCCTATTGCCAGGATATGGAAGACAGTTTAAGACAACCTTTATCATAAACTCACAAGCAAATTAAGAACGAAATTTTATTCCCATTTTGTGGATGGGTAATGTGAAGTTTAAGTAAATTTACGCTGAAGATTGTGAAGTAAATCAGATCAGGGGCCAGAATTCGAATACAATCTATCTGACTCTACAAATCCTCATTCTTCCCCGGGTGTTTCCCTTAGATCAGCAGGGAGGCTATTTCCCTTGGTGATTCTGCTTTACCTTCTCCAAAGTCTACTTGAATGAAGAGTAACCTAAAATTCTGAAACTCCATCCATGCTAAACACAGAAACACACACACATACACACCCACAGTAATCATGCAAGGCTATCCATGGTCTATAAAACAAATTTAACAGTTAAGTTTTCCTTAGCTGAATCACGAGATTAGAAAAACAAAATTGTACAATATTGCCATGAAAGAATGCTTCAGTCTCTGGATGGACAGCGTATCACATCCGGTGGAGGCGAAGGACAGGGCAGAGGAAGGGAGGGAGAACACTGCCTTTGAAAACATCGCACTTCTGAGCTTACTCCACAGGGGTGCCGAGCAAGATGAGAAACTGACCCTATATGTTCAGTGGGAAAATCAAAAAGTAGGCCAAGTGCACATTAGTTAATATTAAAGTGAGAGTCTCTGGAATTGTTTCTGCAAATCCCTCACTCACTGGTCTAATTAGGGAAAATGGAGGATCCCAATGTATCAGTAATTTCACACCAGTGTAAAGTGTTGGAGTTATATAAAAGTTTACCTCAATAATCCAGGCGTGGGGTTATGCTTGCCTCTGAAGAGTTTGTGAAGGAGGAGGGGACATGAGTGACTGAAGCTAACAAAGTCGCTCTCAAATATAAGAAATTAAAATTTGACCAATGATCAGTGTCAGAGTATGACACTCACAAATTCCATTTTCTGGTCGCTTTTAGCAGGCTCCGATCCAACATAGAACCCATGCTCAGTTGGTCAGAGGCATAAAGGTAAACAGGGATCATCTGTCATTTTTGGCTAGGTAGCCCAAGATGGAGGAAATGAATCTCGTCGCCATCCCTTTCTCCTTATTTAAAAAACACCAATGGAAACACAAGTGACAAGTGACTACAGGAAGCAGCATCACTCATCATCCTAGTGCCTTTGTCCTGGCTCGGTGCAGTAATTAAGCCACTTGCATGGCTCGTCACAGTTTATGCAATTCCTTCACCAGTACCCATCAATTACATTCTCATACAAAAACTGCTGGAATGACCAGAGACTTTCAGCTGGAAATGAAGAGACCGACTCGCAGACCAGCTCAGCAGCTTTCCCAGGATCACACAGTAAGAAGTTATGAAGCCAGAGTTAGAAACCGGGTCTTTTGATTTCTAAATCAGCTGCATTGCCCTTCTTTCCCTCTCGAACTGTCACCTGAATGCCAGTGTTGTCAGTTTTCCTATTAATCGTGTCTCTCCTCATGAATCTCTCTCTCTCCCAGCAAATGATAACACAGTACAATTTTTTTCCAATCCTAACTGAGTGATTTTCCAATAATTTTTAAATACTCATCAGTAAAACATTTCTACAAGGTTATTAAGTCCTTCACAAGCCTGTTAGAGGGCCACTTTACCAGCAGCCAAAAAATGCATTAATACATTCTTATGTGTGAAGTAGGTCAAAAATAATATGTACACCAGAGATAATGGAAACATGTTGACATTATTAAGGTTATAACACATTTGAAGTTACCTTAATTGTAATATCGAGCAAATTAAAGATTATCAAGTACAGTGTCCCTGAACATACGGGAGCAGCATCCTTCCCCATCTGACTAATTGCTGTGACACTTGAGATCTCAGTGTGATGTTTTCCTCCACATAAGAGCACAAGTGGAGGCCACAGCACCTCTTTAAATAAAAAGGCAGATGTGCTTAAATAAAAAATTAATTTATCTACGGAAGCCAGAGTCGCAGCCTCAGTCCTTGGGCTCTGCTATAAACATCTTCTGCCAGCTGAACAAAAGAGGTGACTGAGAGTTTTGCTCCTTTGAGCATGTGTCAGAGGGAGAGAGAGAGTGTGTTCTCACTGCCCTTCCTGTAAGTGAGCCCGTAGGCAACGGTGCCTCCAACACTACCACGATGAGGTGCAGGGATCCGCAGACTCTGGCTCTCAGGTAGTAAATATTTGAGGGTCTCTGTCACCACTACTCAGGTTTGCTGAGGAAATGAGGAGGCAGCTAAAAACAAGAGGCAAATGAATGGGCATAGATGTTATTTCACAAAAAGATAGTGGCTGAATCTGGCAGCTAGAAGCGCTGTAGATTGCCTGCTCTTGAAGTAGCAGAGGGAATGTTGGATGCAGGCCCTGGAGAGAGAGGCAAGTCTGTGGTGTAGCCTCTGACAACTCAGTGGTCTCCAAAATGATTGCTGTTTCTCACACTCTGAGATGATGAAATATTTTTGTAGAGCAGTTAGGGCCCAGAAGACAGTAAAATCAGTGATGACAGAACTAGTTGCATGGAGGTCCTGTCTTAGTTTGAGTTTTTCCCCCACAAAGATCTCAAGATAAGAGTTTAAATGCAAGTAGCTTATTTTGGAGATGATCCTGGAAAGCATGTGTGGGGACAGAGTAGAGAGTTAGCAAAGCAGAGACAGTTACTAAAGCACGTGCAGTGGGAAGTGGGAGTCTAACCTGATGGGAACTCAAACACCACACGGAAATGCTGCAGAATAGTCATGCAGAGGTGGCTGAAACTGGAGTACCCAGCATAGGACTCCCGTTCCACATTGGCTGAGGTTACTGGCCTTGTCCACACACTTGTGCAGAGTACTCCAGCAGGAAAAGGAAAAAACCACCTTAGGCAGAGAGGCATAAGAGCTGCCTGGGGTAGGACTTCCAGAGCACCCATGAAGTCCCAAGAGCGAGAATGAGGGAAATTGTCCTGTTGATGAGGCACAAGTCCGTGGTGGGGATTTTGTCAATTTAGAGATGAGTCATCAACTTTAAAGAGACTGTTGATTTGGGGGGCACTGGTAAATGTGTCAGTCTTTCAGTAGTATTGTGAAATGCTTATTTTTATGTAGTCTTTGCATTTTTACATCTTAGAAACTAATTCAAAATTTTCCACACACAATTCCCTGAGATCAAAAAACATGTCAAGGCTATCATGATGACAAGACCCATCCTACAACAATCTAAAAACAAAAGACCAAAGATCCAAAATGAATAAATGAATGCATATCAGTTTAGCTACCGCAGAACTATTTCCTTCAGACTTTGCAAATGTTCTGTTACTTATTTTTTTGAGCAGTTGGTCCCAATCTTACCAATCCAGTTACAAAGAACACAGAGAGATATTTTACATTTTCTCCAAATCATTTTCTTTTTACCATTTATTTTCTTTCCCCCTTGACTGTTCCTTACATCCTTTTCTTTCTCTATTTCTCTCTCTCTTTCTTTCTTTTCTTCCTCTCTCTTTCATTCTTTCTTTTTCCCCCTCTCTCTTTTCCTTTCTTCCTTCCTTCCATCCTTTCTGTTCCCTTCCTACCACTCCCCTTTCTTTCTTCTTCTCTCCTTCCTTCCTTCTTTTGTTGTTTTCTGGAAGCTCACAAACTGTTTGCTATCACTTACCTTCCCAATGTCTCTTATCTTGCTTCAAAATCTCTTTGTTTTTTCTACTTTATGGTCTCATCACCTTTTTTACTGGCATACCCTGCAGTTAATATTGTTGACTTCAGCCTATTTCAAACTTCAAGTGCATTACTCTCTCTAAAATGTTGGTCTGACAATATGAGTTTTCAATTGAAAACCAAGGGAGAGATTTTCATTGTTGAATAATAAGCCTGGGATGCATTATGGTTTGTCACAGGCAGCAGCATGTTTGGCACCATTGCTGCCCCTCTGCCATTATGAAGGGTCGTATCAAGCCAGCTGTTATCCGCCACATTCCTTTGCCCTGTGTCTTCAACCTGTTCTAGAACCAACAGGCCTTCAAGCTTCCTCTTGTTGAGGACATATGCACATGTGCCTCCCCTCAGGCTTTCTTGCTGCCAGAAAGGAGAAAGACTGGAGTGCTCTGTAGAACTGGAAGATAGATGATGCCTCCATTCCCCATTGGCTTATAGAATAGAATATCCCAAGTCAAGCTCAAAGAAATAGTTTTCTTCAAGTTTGGATGTGCCAGGTCCCCTTTCCACACCCCATACCTCTCCTAAATTAACCCTGTCCACCATGGCTTCTACTTTTAATAATAAACAAATAGGACAAAGATATCCTTCAATGCTTCTTTTTGGGGGTCCTCTAAAAAGATGGCTATTCCTTGAAGCTCAGGAGGTCTTCGTACTTGCAATATGCAACACCTGACAATTAGTTCTGTGACAGTCCCCAGATGAACCCAGGTGCTCAGACTTCGAGGCACCCAGTGTATCACTTGAATCTGTGAGTGTCTCCTCCTAATTTCCAGCGTCCACACATCAAATTAAGAAAAGCATTACAGTTACATAAATTTGATACAATAAATGTGTACAGAGAGAAAAATCTCTTTTATTTGCTTATATTCTAATAATAAAAGAGATTATTCAAACAAACCAAGTCAAAAGGAAATGCAGAATGCAGTCAGATATGTAGATTTATTAAGTTCTCTTAAGGTTTAAGAGAACTGTAGTCTGTTATTAAGGCTATAACTAGGGTCCCCAGGGTGCAGAGCACAGTCTAAAAAAGAGGAGACAGCTTAAAAGCATTTAAGACTTTAAGAACTGCATATGAGTGTGTACCCAGGGACATAGGCTTTCTCTCAAGGAGGCAGGCCTGAAGTCCTCTGCCCCTGAGCATGGGGCTCACTAGGTTTCAGGTTTCTCTAAGCATCTCCTACCTTAGAAGACTCAAAGCTGTATCTTAACCCATGGCTCCCTGCCCATTGTTTTGCTTTCCAAGGTTTCACTTTCTTATGGGCAGTGTGGTCTAAGAACATGAAGTACACAGTTCCAGAAATTAGTAATTTGCAAGTTTCCGATTGTGTGCCATCCTGAGTAGAATAATGAAATCTCATGCTGCTTCACTTGGGATGTGAATCATCCCTTTGTCCAGAATTATTCATCTGGTTTATGTTGTCTGCCTTTTAATCACGTGGTAGTCTTCTGGGCTGTCAAGTCCACTGTGGCGATATCAAAGTGCTGGTGGTCAAGGAACCAGCCTTTTACTTAATAATGGCCCCAAAGTACTACAAGAGCGGTGATGCTGCTAACTCAGTTATACCAAAATGAAGTCTTCATGAAGTGCTGAGTTTAAGAGAAAAAGTGAAAGTTGGTAGAATGAACCAGAAAACAATTCAGTAGGTGAGAGTCTACCAGGCGACCAGGCTCAGATAACCCATGGAAAGCAAGAACTCGTTTTAGATCCCTACAAAGTAGAGGGACCAAAAAATGTGACAAAATCCTTTGAAATATTTTATTTATTTCCTTAGAAAGTACCAGTAACCTCAGACTTACTGGGTTTCCTTAGTTTTGCTTTACAGTTCAAAATTGCTTTTATATTATTTTGAATTACATAGGGAAGCCCATATTTTTTCAGAATTTAGGGACTAAAAAATCTAAATGTATCCCTCTCTGTTTGTTTTTCTTTCAACAGTTTAATTCATCCACAAGTATTAAGCAACTACTGGGTGCGAAGACTTATGCTAAATGCTGGAAATTTAAAGAAAAATTTTGTTCATACTTTTCCTCTATATCTATTTCAATATTGTTCTTCAGCTTACTTTTCTTTTTCCTGTCCAATATTTCTAAGAAGACCTTCAGTCTGGTTTTCTTGGGAGTTCTAATCTCAAGAGTTGCTTATAGCCCTAAACTTTTGTCTTATAAAGAATTCAGCCCTATCTGGAGTCTGTTGGTACATGCCTGTAATCTCAGGTACTCAGGAAGCTGAAGCAGGAGGATCAAAAATTCAAGGTAAGCCTGGGTAACTTAGTGAGATCCTTCTGCAAAAGAAATACTAAAAAGACATCACCGAGTAGCAAAGTGCCCCTGGATTTGATCCCTAAGTGTCACAAAACAAAATAATCATCCAGCCCTAACTCAGCAGGTATTGAAAGTTTTTAACATATTGATAGTGAACCCAACCTATCCTAGATATGGAATACAGTTGTCATAGTGAAAATACTTGGAAACTCACTTTGACTCTCTGAAGTATTTATAGTAGTAAACCCAAACTTGTCTAAATTTTTACTTTTAATTTTCTTCCCAAGCATTATAACTGTTGCCTGTTACCACGGTGGTGTTTGCTCAGGTGCCTCCAGCAATGAAAGGTAAATGGGACCACAGTGCTCTTCAGCCAGCTTGTGAAAACTGTTTGCAGCTTCTTCAGCCTCGGTTGATTAATGGACCAAGCCCTTTGGTTGTTATTCTTGCTTAAAATGTGCAAGTGTTTTGATATGGAAAGTGGTTGATTTTGGTACAAGAGGAAGTAGCTCAGAGCAGTCCCTCGCCCCTTAATAATGTGACAGAAGACACCTGTGAGAAAGGGGCACTCAATCTTACTCTTTTTTTTCCTAACAAAGGGACCTGGGGGTATGAGCCTGGAGGTTCAGTCATTGGTTGACCACTGTGTGGAAGTCTGGTTGGTTTTACTCAATGATCCTGTGCCTTTTAACCTTAGCTCAGTTTCAACTGGTTCATTTATAAGTGTTAAAGAGCCAGGAGCCGGAAGGATGTACATTCAAACTATCCAAGGTTGGGGACAATAAGGCCCAAGTCATAGCCTAATGCTTTTTAAAAGTGAAATCCTGTACCCAACACTGATTAATGGAACACATACACGATAAAGTGGGGAAAAAGTAATAGGTGTTTATCTATAATTCCACTTATGGTAAAAGTTGGTAGCTTTGTGTTACAACTTTTATGCTCGTCAAATTTGCTGGTCTGAAGACATAGATAAGGAAAATGTGAAACTTATGTTGACAGGAGTTTTTTTTAAACTTTAAGTAAAGATTAAATTTTAGATATTGTTTTATGTGGTTGCTCCCTTGATAGTGAGAGGATGACTAACCTGGGAAAGTGCTAAGAGTGGGCATGGAAGAAAGAAATGAAACATTTTGAAGTGCTTGCTATGTGCTAGGAACCACCCTTTCATATTCTTCTAACCGATCTGCAGTCAAACTAACTCCCATTATCCTGATAGAAAACTGATACTGTTAGGAAGTAACTTAATCAGAGGCAGAATATCCATCACACTTCTCTGCATCACTATCACCTGCGCTGAGCCACAGGGACAATAGTGCTTCTGATATTTACTGCAGCACAACCAACAAAAAGCAACCTTACACCTAGAGTCTTTTTCCTCTCTTTTCCTTCTCCATCTTTCTTCTCCTGATGTATTATATTTAATACACACATTGCTGTTATAAATTCCTATCATAGACCAAGAACTCCCACTGTATTCTCTTTTTTTCTAATAGATGGTTAAGTAACTTATTTTGTTGGTGACCTTAAGTTGAAGGCCCAGCGGACAGGACAAGTCACATAGGATTTCATGAGCTAAGAAAAACTGTAATTACCGTATGTCTTTAGTACAGTATAGTGTGTATGTGTATTCATATACCAATGTATGTATAAATATGTGATCCTATATATATATTCATTTGGGAGATGTTACATGTCAACAGCTCCTTTTAGAATGGCATTGCTGTGCTAACATGCTTTCTCCAAAATTTAAGGTTTCTATCCTAACGTGCTTGGCAGGAAGGGTAATTTCGCATGCCATTAACAAAAATGTGTTGGTCAAGATCACAGAACTAGCAAATGGCAAAGCCAAAGACTGGAATTGAGGTCTGCCTTACTCTCTAAAGATATGCTCTTAACCTATTTTCTATGTTGATGATAAACTGGAAATGAACCAACTGTAACACACACATATGCAGATTTTTTTTTCTTCTGAAAAACATCCAAAAGCAGTATATTTTTCAGCTTTTCCTGGGGATGTCTCTAGACCTATACTATCCAATAAATAAGTAATATTTGTCTGTGTAAATTTGAATTTATTAAAAAGTGAAACTTTAAATGAAGTTGCAGCTTCTCAATCACACTAGCCAAGTGTTAACTCTTCAGTAGCCATGTCGGCTGGTGGCCAGGGTGCTGGGTGGTACAGATGTAGAATACGTCCACAAGTTCTACTGGACTGTACTGCTCTAATCCTGCCACCTGCCATTCTGTGTGCAGAGGACTAGTAGCAAAAGATCATGTAATGTATCCTCAGTAGGGTCCCTTATTTAAATACAGCTCCTTTCCTTATTAAGTATGCACCTGCTTTTGTTGGAAGAGTTTTAATTAATTCATGTGAATCTATTCATTTATCATTTTTCTTGAATAGTTACTCTTTGCTTGTAACTGTGCAAAATCAATTGAATAAAAAGCATAATACCTTTCCTATGAGTAGCACAGAGACAGATGTGGAATAAGACCATTTTTTTCATAGCCTGGAGAGGGTTGCACCAGAAGTGAATGTAATGGGAGTGGAACGCCAGTGGAACTGTGGTTGGTCCTCACTTCTCTGACAATTCAACACAACTGTCTTTCAGAAAAACACCTTCATGGAAGTTGCATAAATATCCATTGTAGTTGGTGAGATAGTCACTGTCCTCAGACTTGACTCTTCCCTTTCGTTGCTGCTGAAGATGGCACCAGGCACCCGCATGACACAGCAGTGAGCACTAGCTGTACAGCAGGTGGGCACTGTTCTTTTCCTATTTCTGTTTTACGCATAAGATATCACCTCAAAATCACTCTGAGACGTGGGAAGCCAGAAATGAACAGACTTAGATCAGGCGGCCTTCCCACTCGTCCCCAATAAATCATTTGAAATTAAGAGCACTTCCATTTGGAGCCAAGCAACATGGAAACACTAGAGGGCAAATGCTAGGGTACACGGGAGGAAGTAATAGCTGGCCCACAGGCAAGGTGCGGGTGCCGCATGGCTCTCCATTAAGATGCCACTTTTGTTATAAGGGAGAACAAGCAATCTTTATCTAGAGTCTGCATGTGTTGGCTTGTAGCTTTAAATAAATAATTTCTAACTCAGTGTTTCATTCTCCCTGGTCTAGTTAGAGTTGCAAAGGGGAAAATAAAATGGCAAAGTTGTACCATTGAATTACCCCAAGGAGTGTGCCTAATATTTGACTTGCAAGCGCTGATTAATACTGCATAGGTAATGCTTTTCGTGGAAGGCAGGAATAGTGGTCCACATGTTGTTTGGAGAAAGTTGAAGCCTGTTACACAGAAAAGAAATCTGAAGCATTCATCCTGGGGATCAAAGAGTCACTCAGAAGATATCTAAGGATTCGCAAACTCTTCCCTTGAGAGAAGGGAGCCTTGGGTAGCACGGAGAAGGGAATGATCCCCTTGTTTAGGAAAAGTCTCAGGTGGGAGTATTTCCTATAACACACCATGGTGTCAGCTTCACATTTTAGTTGCCACCAATTCTGAGTCTCATTTACATATAAAGCATCTGGAATAAGCAGAACTAATTTGAATTTTCTTTTTATAAAATGTTAGCTGGATTAAAGGATCAGATAGCTGGTTCCTCTACAAGATTCACTGGAGAGAAGTCAGATGGAGAATGAGAAAAAATCATTAGGCCAATCCCACACTGGTAACTGTTCCTGTGTACACTCAGTCTCTAAAAAGAGTATATGGATCTGGTGGCCCCTCCTCCCCCTATCCAGACTCCATTTTACAGTGCAGAACTCTGTAGCTGTAGCTGCACCTGTGATCACTCTTACCCAGATTCCTTTGTTCCTCTAATCTTTGACTACATCACCGAGATGTGGGTGCACCTAGAAGATGTCCCACTTTAAACATCTGCTGGGGTCATTGCAGTCTCTACCGGAGCCTGTGTTCTCCAGGGTTGCTTTCCACCCCAAGCTTGTGGCAAAGATAAGATCTGGCAAAACGACAAAATGGCACCACTCATGTGTAAAAAGGTGAAGTCATTTTGAAGATTTATTTTAAAATTCATAACAAAACACAGACACATAGCTGGAAGGAATTTTAGACATCACAATTCATTCCAACTCATACATTTAACAGAGACAAAAACGGAAATACAAAAAGGCCGAGACTTTGAAAAAGTCGTATGTATAGTTAATGACAGAGTCAGGCTTAGAATTCAAGGCTTCTTATGTAGAGTTCATGGTTTTGTCCCTTACATGTAGCTTTATTCAATTTTTATTCAACAAGTAGTTGTTCAGAAATGTTTCTGGGCTGAATGTGGTGGTGCCCAGTCACAATGCCAGAACCATGTGAGGCTGAGGCACAAGAAGATTGCAAGTTTCAGCCCAGCCTGGACACTTGGTAACTGTCTGTCTCAAAATAAAAGATGATGTTGTAACTCAGTGGGAAGGCTCTGGGGGTGGAGCGGGAGAGAGGAAGAGAGGGAGAGAGGCAATGTGGGGCTGAGTAGGACAGCGAAATGACTGACAGAAATAAAAACCAGAAAAATAAGACAAAGAAATAAAAATGCTATTGATACTTAGAAGTAAGAGATTAGGGATAGAGTTCTAGGGTTATAGAGAGCCTTTAAACACGGAAATTAGCTATTCATTGTGATAATGGGTGGTTTTAAAATACCGTTTCAATCCACGAGGCCAGGCTTTCTACTTCAAAAATTAACTTATTGGCCTGGAGTTTTGGAGGTGAGAACGGTTCTGCACACCTCTTGAATCTGCCCTTCCTTTCTGCCTCCTTCCTTGTGTTATGCTTCATGAATTCTCATGAGCATTTCTCTGGAACCATCTAAGAAACTGCCTCATGGAAGATTTCTTCTATTTTATTTGCTAAGCATTTTATTTTGAGTGGGTGTTAGAGTTTGTTAAGTGACTTACTTTGCTGTGTCTATTAAACTGATATAGTCAAATGGTTGGATTTTTTTGTTTGTTTGTTTTTTGGTCTGGTTGGTTGTTTTTGCTTTTTTAATGAGATGAGTTACACCGGTTGTTTGGGATGCTAAGTCATGAAGAATAAATTTTCACAGTTCTTTTTGTGAGCTGTTCTCCTCATTCCCTCCCTCTCTTCTTTGGCTCTCTCTCTTTCCTCTTCTTATTCTCACTTCCTTCCTTTTCCTCCTCTTTTTCTTCCTATTGTATCCTTTCAGACTGCTGCTCATACCATTAGCTTTCATATCATTCCTTAGCATTTCTCTCAAGAGCTTTTCATTATCATGGTTTCTTTCTCTCTATTGCTATTATCTACGTGGTATCAGGAAATGAATCACTTCACTCTTCACCTCTTACCTGGCCCAACGGAGGCAACTTACCAAACTGGTGAGACCTTGTCTCAAAAAGGTGGAGGGGCAAGGATGTAGCTCAGCGTGGAGGCCTCGGGTTCAATTAATTCCCAGCACCAGAAAGAACAAAAAATAAGCATAAAAACACCATGTGATTTGGAGAAATAACACTGAACTTTGACTTTTTCACCCATTTCAACATGGATGTTTTAATAGTGGTGAATCAGATGGCTTTTGATGCTAGAATGACAGAAGAGCCTCTGTTCATGGGAGCTGGCTCTTCGTGGTGGCCTGGGGTCTCTGTGCAGCTTCCTGCTGTACAGTTTTTCCCTTTGGGACTGCAAGTTAGAAGGGGAGACATTGAGGCTTGAGACAAATTTACAATGATTTTCCGATTCAAGTTCTTACATTAATAATGCTTATGAAATTTGTGAGGATTGGAAAACAGATTGGGAGATAAATCAAACTAGATCACACCGTAATTTCCTTGACTGCCCCTTTTATTCCTCTCCTCCCCTCCCCTCTCCTCCCCTCTCCTCCCCTCTCCTCTCCTCTCCTCTCCTCTCCTCTCCTCTCCTCTCCTCCCCTCCCCTCTCCTCCCCTCTCCTCCCCTCTCCTCTCTTTTCTTTCCTCTCCTCTCCTCTCCTTTCTTCCCCTCTCCTCTCCTCTCCTCTCTTCTCTCCCTCTCTCTCTCTCAGTTTTGGGGATTGAATACACAGCTTCATGCACACTAGGCAAGGGTTCTATCCCTGAATGATACCTTTCTTTCTTGATGATTTGATAGACTGGATTATTTTCTTCCAAATTTTAAATGACTCCATTATGTTTTGAGAGCAATAAATTCTGTGATTAAATTCTACTCTGACTTTTTTGTGGTTCATGGAACTTTATACTATTTTTAAGAATAACAAGCAGAAGCACACACACTTTAAAAATAAGTTCCTGTACTTAATTCGAAGTAATACATGCACATTACTAATGAGAACAGAAGGTCTTATAATGAAAAAGTAGGTGTTTCTACTCTACAATCTAAGAGGTAAGATTTCAAACAAATTTCTACACTTACTTATTGATTTTGTAATCTTAAATAGTACTCTTCTATTGCTATTTTGACTTGCTAAATTTAAATAATCTATTGATTCTCCTTTCTTAATTAACCACTAAAAAGAGATTATTTCCTAATGCCAGTGTCTAATAGCATCTTGTCTTAGTCTCAGTTCCCTAGGAAAAAATTCTGGAAACAAATCTGTATGCAGGAATGCTATTGGAGAGTGTTCTCAGGAGCATGTGCCACCTGCAAGGGTGTGAGACAGGCAAGATGGGGCACAGGGAGACATTTGCAGAAACGAAGCATCATCTCTGAAATTGAAATGGCCTTTTAGAGTTGCATTGAATGATAACAAGGAGACTGAGCATTTTTAGATTCACCTAGACCAGGAGTTTTCTGTGAGCTGCCTTTGAAGAAGAGGTCTATTGCTGGTTGGAGCAGCTACATTTGGCAGAAGAGAGTTCTTAAGGAGAATTCATGGTGAGTCATCTGAACGCAGCCCTGCTGTGCAGGAGTGAAATCCATGGACCTAAAGAGATGTCTGGATGGTACACCACAGCACTCATTTCAATGTTGTTGTTTTAATACACGAAGTCATAGTTAGAACATCCATTTCTTCTGCATACTTGACTTTCCTGTAGTTTCTAATTGACTTAATTTTTTGATGATAAAAAATGTACATACTCACTTTACCACAATATAATACAGTCTCATCTGAGATTAGGAAATCACATTTTCATTGGTGAAAAGTTACTCCTTATGAAACAGAAACCCCGGTAGTATTGATATCTGGCATGAAGTATCATTTCATCACTGAGCTCATTTTCATGAGAATGAAAATGGTTTCACTAATGGTTCAGTTTGAGGACTAATGTGGTTATTCCAAAACTGACTAATGCTTGCAAATAATCTTTTTAGCCAAGAAAGAAGAGACACACAGATCATGCCCATAGTTCACTTTCATTTCTTTTTTTTTTTTTTTTTTGTCTTTTTCCTTTTTATCGGTACCGGGAATCGAACTCACGACTGCCTGCTTGCAAGGCAGGCGCATATGCCGCTGAGCTAAATCCCCAGCCCCTTTCATTTCGTTCTTTATATTTTAAAGTATTAAGACAGACTCTCCCTAGTAGTTCAAGCAGTACTCTAACTTGTAATCCTCCTACCTCAGCCTCCCCGAGTACTAAGATTACGAGTGTACACCACCCTTCCTGGCCCAACTTTCTCAATTTTTAAAACATAGGTGGTCTTATTTTAAGGTGATTGAGACATCGTAAAGTCTTTGTAAGGCATATCAGAAAGGTAATTATTCCTACGTTTTAGATGAAGAAAATGAGAAATAGGGAGACTGTGAGACAAAAGTCAGGTCGAAATGAGTAACCAGTATTTCAATTACATTTTTGCTTTGTTTTTTAAAAAAACTATAGCCATAACTCATAATCTACTTTTTTAAAAAAGTAGATTAAAAACCAGCCCTGCTTAAAATCATTGAAAGCGAAGTCTCCTTGCTGAATAGCTTGTCAGTCCCCATCAAGGACTTCTGTATCTTGTTAAGTTAATCAGCATTCTTTGGGCACCCAACACCTGGCAGCTCATGTCTATTTTGCTTTCCTTCTTTATAAATATAGTAGTATTTTAACATGATTAATTAAAAAGCTGAAAATTCCATATTGATGTAAAGGATCAATAACTGTAAAAATTTTTTTCCTAATTTTTTAGCAGAAGTAACTGACAAAGACCAAGACACTTCAAACTAAAGTTAAAGTCCCTTACCCCAGTATCTATAGCCTCTACTTTGCACCATTTTATTCTCAGGTTCTGTAAAATTGTTTTTTTTTTTTTTTAGGTTCTGTATTTAGTGAGATCATATGGAACCTGTCTTTCTGTGCCCCACTTACTGCATTTAAGTATCTCCAAATCTACCCAGGTTGTTGCAAAGAACAGAATCCTATCCTTTTTAATGGTCAAGTAGAGTTCCATTGTATATGGACCCCATTTTCTTTATCCACCCATCAGCTGAGGGACAGTCAGGTTGCTCCCACTGCTCAAGCATTATGTGTGCCACAGCAATCAATGTGAGAGTGCAGGTGCTTCTTCCACACACTGATATGAATCAGTATGATGCCTTTGAACATGTACCCCATAGAGGGATTGCTAGATCATATGGTAGTTTTATACTAAATTTTTGAGCAAATTTCATACTGTTTTCCAAAGTAGCTATGTTAATTTACATTCTGCCCAACAGTGTATAAGAATTCTCTTTTCTCTATGTCCTCAGAAACACATTATCTTTAGTGGTTTTGATAGTAGGCATTTTTATTGGAGTAGGATGGCATTGCATTTTGGTTTTGATTTATATTTCCTTGATGGTTTGTGATGATGGGAATTTTTTTTCCATGTACCTATCAGTTAGTATGTCTTCTTCTGAAATGTGTCAGTGTAGATCTATTTACTATTTTTAATTGTTTTGCTTTATTATTTAAGTTTTAGGGTCTCTTCTATGTATTCTGGATATCAACTTGTTAGATGTATGCACCACAAGTAGCTTCTTCCATTCTGTAGATTGTCTCTGTATCGTGAGTGTTTCCTTGGCTATGCAGATTTCAGATTTATGTAATTGTGTTTATCTTTTGTTGTCTTGTCCAAAAAATCAGTGCCTATTCAACTATGAAGAATTTCTCTTATATTCTCCCAGAAGTTTCATACTTTCAGTTTATACATTTGTCTATAATTAATTGAGTTGATTTGGAACTGGCAAAGGATAGGGGTTTAGCTTCACTTGCTGCATGTGAGTATTTATTTTGACCAACACCATTTGTTGAAATGGCAGTCCTTTCTCCAATGCATGTTCTCACCACCTTGTCAGAAACCACTTGGCTATTGATATGTGGGTTTCTCCATGCTCTCTGTTTCTGTCTTTTCAGATTTAAAAAAAAAATATTGCCTTTGCCCTGCTTATTGTTTCCACCATTAATCTTAAGGAGTAAAGAGTAAATTGGAAAAATATTCATGAGCTATTTTTCCATATATCACTGTATTTATCTTTGCAGAAAAACATCTGAGCAGCTGTACATTAGACTACTTATTCCATATTTTGAGCTCTTCAATCTTCCATTTTATACTTTGAATGTCAATTTTGTGGGTATATATGCTTGTTATATGATCACTGAGGTACTCTAATTTATTGTCCCTGAGCTGTGAAAGACAATAATTGGGTAAGCTGGATAACTGTTTGTTTTGCTAAGTTTGCACAAACAATAGATGGTGACTGTCTCGTTCTAAAGTGAAACATGAGATCATTTTGACCAGTTTCACATGAATATTCAAAAATATTTCTTAGTCATGTGATTTGTCCAATTTAAATTTGACATTTTTCTTTGTATCATTCTACCTCTGCAACTTTCTCTTTCAAAAAGTAATAAAAATATTGCAGTTGGATTATGAAAATGGCTTTGTAGTTACAGATATTTGTCCCAGTTGGGTTTGACTGTTTTTCCTAATACTTAAGAAAGTTTGGTGCTCTCACCATGCATTTGATCATGAACAGAATTTAAAGAGGAAAAACAGAATGCTGTTAAGAAAATGTACTAGATTTTAAAGCCAAATCCGGCCATTGCCTTCTTATAGGATAGCCTTTCATGCTAATTTTATATTTGACATACTTCCAATTACCACAAGGTGGCAAAACTTGTAATTGACTTAGATCATTAAAATCTCATGAGATTTGGCTTTTGCTAGCCAAAGGCCTTAACATAAAAAAAGTGAATTTTGGTGGCCTTTTACTTTAAGGGATACTTCATGTCCTTGGATTGCTTCTTTTTTAAAGAAAAACAATAAAATCTATCATTAAAAGTTGATTCTTAACAAGGCACTACATCCTTTAAAATAGTTAATTGTTTATAGTGGATATTACTATAGAAATCAGATCTTCTGATTAACAAGTAAATTTACAAAATATTTCCAAAGGTTTTTTCATAAATCTGCTAAAATTCCATTTAGCTTTGGAAATCCCTCCAGATCTGGAAGTTATTCTGAAACCTCTAATATAATCCCCTTGAGCACGCTCTTAAGACCCTCAGCTTGCATTGGTACTTATCAAATGTATTTAAATATTTGGCAATAAAATTAAAATGTGAAAACTAATATAGCAATTGCCCTGAAACAGTGTTTTCCAAAGAGACTTTGATCATCCAGAAATAAATCTATGGAGACTTTTTGATATTTATATAAAAAGGTTGTGTTCTGAAATCGCTTCTTATAAAAATAGCCTAAGAATATAATAAAAATAATCTGTATAAATTAGCTATATTCCATCAGAAAAACAGGGAACAGGGAGAGTAAATTCGCCTTCAGGGCTATCTTCTATTTTTTGTAAAGTTGATGTAGAAAATTCATTTTACAAATCAAGGCTTTAATGGAGTATTTATTCACTTTACAAAATAACCTTCCATAGAATATTTTATTAAGTAACTGTTCTCAGTGCATTTAAAATATGATTCATTCCTGTAACCCCAGCACTCCAGAGGCTGAGGCAAAAGCATGTTGTAAGTTCGAGATCAGCCAGGGCAACAGAATCAGCCTACATTGTATAGCAAGACATTGCCTCAAAAAGACCAAAAAAAAAAAAAAATTCAATTAGCAGAAAAATAAAGTTCAACTTTTAAAGAATATAAATATTATATAAAAATAAGTACATATAATTATTTTAGGCAGTAATTTTCAATTAAACTGCTGCACACACATAGATGTATGCATATGTGCTATGTATAGATTTGTGGAAATAGTTATGTTTATGTTATTAGTCATCAGATAAAGTATATCTTTGATGTATTAATTTATGTGACTATAATATACATGTTAGTTATGACTGTACAACAGATAGTTTGTTTTTTTAAAAAAAAATAAAATTTAAGTGAAAATTTTTAATTTTAAAAATTAATTTTTATTACAGTGTTACTTCAGTATATGTAAAAATATAGATAGAATTATAAAATGCTTTTTAAAAATTTTATTTTTTTGGTACTGGGGATTGAACTCATGGCTTTGCACTTGCAAGAAAGGCACACAGGATGCTGAGCTAATAACTTCTGATATATTCTCTAAGGATAAACAATTGTTTTTTCATTGAATTGATTTGGTACCAGTATTTCTTCTATCTATTCAAACATGGTATAGATAGCTTGTTATGTCGCTTTATTTTGTGAATTTTTAAAATGATGTAGTATCAGGCATGTCCTCCGTAGCTTAATTTTGCCACTCAGCAAAGTGTCTGTTTTAGCTACTTTTCTCTTGTTGATGACACAAAATATCTGACACCCAAAATTAAAGGGGCAAAGGGTTTTTTTAGCTCATGTTTTGTGTAAGTTTCAGTCCGTAATCTGCTATAATCAAGGCAGGGTGGCAGAGGAGACAGACATTGCAGTGAAGAAATAGTTCATGTCAGGCAAAAGACAGCACAAACAAATGGGGGACAAGACAAACCTCTTTTGTTCCTAATACTGTGTGCAGGCTACTGGATTAGGGCAGTGCCAAGCTAATCAGTGGACTGCTTTATTAATCAAATACCATCATCCTAGCATTGGACACTCTACATGCAGCCTCCTCTGTAAAAGCCCCACCCATGACTGCATAAGGTTTTGGGGGGATGTCTAGACACAAGCCGTAGCAATGTCCTGATACTTCATTCACATCATTTATGTGAATTTGTTGTTTTTTGTCCAAATTATGCATAGAGCACATTGTACAGATACATCTTCTTTTTTCATTCTGATGAACCTTTTCACTATTAATTTTGTTATTCCTGCAGTGCTGCGAGAACCATCATGCTGTATGTCTTCATGCACAGATCTTCGTGTTGCCCAAGACTAAATAACAAGAAACATAGTCCATAGACAAAAGGAAATTCATTCATCTATTTCATTTTACAGTACTCAGATATCCTGTTAAAATGACTACAGATATTTATTTTCCACCAGCAATATCTAAAAAAGATACAGTCTGCTGAGAAAACAGAGTATCATGAGTAACATTTAAGAACTGCCATTCCTTCCCATTTTCATCACTTTTTAAGATTATGAAGTATTGTATTTATCCAGGCTTGAATTCTTTGATATTTGTCTGGCTTCTAGTGCAACTTTGAAATGTTTATCACTTGTGTGTATTTCTAGTTCTATAAATAATCTGATCGATATAGGCATTTTTCAGCTTGCCTATATTTCAGTTGGGTTTAGAAGTCTCTTTTAAAATAAACTTTAAGAGTTTTAAGATATATTCTGAGTTTTAGTCCTTCTCAGTTATAAACAATGCAAACATATCCAAATTAATGCTATGTGAATTTTTCTTGGTATCACTTGTCTTACTGGCATTTTCTTCAAGTATAAAATATTTTGGCCTTTTTCATGTATTATTCTTTAAGAAGATATGACCTATCCCAAATTTCTAAAAACACTTTGCCTACATTCCTTTGAATAGATTTTAAAATGCCTTAGCAAATTTAGAGCTTTAATTCACTTTAGATTTTATTATATTTATTTAAAGATAAATGACAGAAATCTAGAATCATAACAGCACCTTTTTCGCTGCATATAAAACATACATTTCTTTGTGTGTGATAGGTCTATATCTGGGATTTTTACTTTTTTTCTGCTAATGGATGTTTTTATACATCTATCTCACCCTTTTGTAATTACCACAATTTTAAAAGAAATCAGAGCTTCTGGAGAAAAACCTTGTTCCAGAGCTAGGACAGCAAAAGTATAAAGCGAGTCAAGCATATCTTGGGCCAGAAAGTAGTATTACAAAATTATGGAGTCATGTCCAAGAGACCAAGGAGATGGCCTGAAGGAGCTTGTGCCAGCCAAATTTGCACCAATTTTTAGTTCAAAATAAGTGACAGTTGCAACATATTACATCCTCTTGACTACAGTTAGAATACATCTTTTAATGTAGCTATGAATCGATATGGGAAAAGGAAGCCCTTAAAAAACAGTGCCATTTGTTGTTAAATTATTTGCAATGTGAATCTCATTTTTTCCTTAATTCAAGATTTCTTAGAAGTTGTGATTTTAAATTACCAGTTAAATAGATAAGAATGGTGATATGTGTTTGTGGTAATAATGGTAGAGATTTGTGCTATTTACAATTAATCTCTGATTTTTAAAAATTAGAGTTAATACAGTTATCTCAAAGAATTTGTAATTTTTTTGAAGGCACTGAGATACCGTGTGTAGAAAAATTTTACAAAATAAATTCTGTTAATTTTTCCTGTGTTAGATACAACCCCCTCATTTAAATACATATTCTTTTATTTAAAACATGAAGTTTTACTAAACTACACATATAGCTCTCTGTACATATAATATCTACAAAAGTGATAGAAATTATTTTTCTTGCAGCATGAGAAGTCTAGGGTAGCAGTCATACTCTATGATGTCATTTCTCAATTTTTTAAAAGTCCCATCTATTGTTACACTATTCCCATATATCGTTACACTATTTTTAGTAGGTATCTTTCTTCTTTATGGCCACCTCTTGTTCATGAGAAAGTTGTTTTGATTTTTCATTTATGGTCCCATTCTGTCCACGAAGAGAGAAGAGTGGCACTTTGGTAGTCATACTGGAAAGACTGAGTACACAGAGATATACCCAGTAGTCATCTGCATATATGTCATTGGTCAGCGCTGTGACAAGTAGCTGCTCCTATAACTGGTGTAGAACTAAAGAGAGAGCTGATTTGTAGAAAGATGGCTTGGATGATCATGCAGCTTTGTGGAGGACGAAATGAAGTCTTTCAGGAGAGTGTGTAAACAACAAACAACTTAGGGCCTAGGAGCAATGCCAATTATGAAAGATGAGCAGAGGAAAAGAAGTCTGCAAAGGAAATAAAAATCAGCCAGCCAAGGAGATTGGGAAGCAACAGGAGACTTTAGAATCATAGTTCAGCAAGTATTTCAAGAACGGCCATGAATCAAAGATAACAAGAACTGCAGAAAATGTGAGATCATACACTTTTTTTATAATATCCAAAATCGTGTGATTTTTCCTCTTTTCTTCTAGTTGTGACATGCTATAGCTAAGAAATCACTTCTCCAAGGTCCTGCTATCAGGGCCCCTAATACATGATTGGTCTTCTGTTAAGCTATCAGTAGGCTTAATTCACTTCGTTTTCATCATTTTTCAGGAAATCTAAAGAAAAAATCCTAACAAAATTTTTAAGGAAGAAGTCTAAATTCACTGCTCAGAATGATATTTTCTGTGAGCCATGTTTTCCAGAACAACCAATTCCTTGGGACATATCTAAGGATCAGTCTCCCCAGGGCCAAGCAGAAGGGATAATTTCTTTGCAACATTCTGTTTTCTTCTAAAACACTCAGTTCAACACAAAACAACAGAGAAAAAAAAAAAAAAGAAGAAGAAAGAAAAAAAGAGGGGGGAAAAAGCCCTTATCTACACAGTTGAGATGAATAGACTTGATTGGGCTTGCACACAGCAGGCAGGTGATGGCCACTGCCTATCTATTTCAGGACTAAACTTCAGTCTGGCCACAGGTGTTTTTCCTTTTTTGGATCTGCGGCCCTGCCATCATTAAGTTTGCCTGAGGCAGCAGACAGCATCTGAGAGACCAAAAGATAGGGGGAGGCAGGGTGCAGAGACAATCCAGCTGACATTTTAAGCAGGAAATGCAACCATCTGAATGTAAAGAAGATAAACCCTGTCTCTACACAGATTGTTCACTCAGGGGAAATTGAGGTAAAATATGACAGAGTTTAGAGAAGACGAACACTGTGTGTGCTTTTGCGATCACCCTTGCTCCTGACACCTTAATGGTCTCTTTACTGAGAAAGACTGAAAAAAGAGGAAAGTGAAGTTTAAAGTTTTACAGTTTTCTGTCCTGAATTTGATAATTATTTAAAAATATGTACTAAATCTATCAACATAAATATAAAACAGATACAGATAGGATATGGACTTTGAGGAGATTCTCCTTAATATAGGTAGACTGTGTTGCTGTCTGTGAAGTATATTGCTCGAAAATTCTTTAAACTATGATATTTGAGAAAATTCTTTAAAATTCTTGACTTGTATCCCTAGTAATTTCTCACTTATCAACTGTTCTGAATTTCTTTCACAAGGGTCAAATATTTCAAATTTGAGTTTGGGCTTCACACCCAAGTTCCCTTAGAAAGTGAATATATTTAATTTACCTGTGAATATAAATGAAGCCATAGCTTGAGATCATGATTTTACAAGAAGGGTGCTACGTAGAAAGAACAGAAAGGGGAAAGTGATCAATGTGTAGGCAGTGTTGCTGAGACTTTGTACATGGGTTTGGATTTTTTTTTTACGCTGATGAGTATATAAACTACCCTGGAGTGTATATTAGTAAATATATGCAAAATGCAGATTGTACTTCTGCATATGAAAAATTTCAAATCATAAGAGGAAAAATTATGTAAAATAAAATGAACATCGTTGCTTACATAATTTCTAAACATAGCTTAAAAGTACAGATTCATAGATTTTTAAAATATAGGGATCATCGGGAAAGTTAATGGTTTCATATGCTTGTTTTTCTTTTTGCTTTTTAAACAGAGTAGAAGGATTTTTCCCCAGTTGTTGAAAGCTGATTTCTATAAAAGATTATAGAATCTTTTATTTAAAATGATCTTAAATTTTCATGAAAGCCCAGTCACTTATTTTGTAATCAAAATGTATTTTTAAGAAAATTCTTTAAAAATTATGCATTGTGCCATTCCTGTAGTTGTAGGGAGGAAAATGATGCCTTATATTAGAACAAATACTTTTTAAACATCAGCCCAGAAAATCAGCAGCATTGCCAGAGTTAGAGATGAGAGATTTATCTTGTAGGTCCTATTCTAATATGCTGGATATTCTTGTCTTTCAGTTATCACACAAAACCATCCTTGTAGCTCCAGAGAAAAAATTGATTTTTTTTTCATTAAGTGAGCCAAAGACATTTTGGCAACCACTTTCTAAATTACTACAAAGGCTATTATTTCTCAGTCTCCTACTTCCACCCTATTCACAATGGTGAGTCAGTTTCAAATCATGAACTCATTCCTCTCAGAAAAGGAGTAGGTGATATTTACATGACTGTCTCCTTTACAGGGATAATGCTTCCAGGGGGACTTCAGAAGTGCGAATTGTGTAATCTGCTGAGATACTGCTCAAGGTTCTCCATATTTGGAATCTGGGAATGGTTTCCTCAAGCTAGAATTACTTAAGAATGCTCCAGGGGTGACCTGACTGCTGTTGGGCTACAGAAACTGTGGTGAATTGTATCTGGACTTGCATGTAAATCACTGCTTGGAGGTACTAATGATGATAAACAGTCATTAACTTTGAGTTTCATCCCAGAATCTGAGTCCTGGGCTAATGGATAATAGAGAAGGATTAGACAGTTTGCATGTGCATTCCAACGGGCACACGGAGTCTTAGCTTATTAGGAGAAAATGCTCTGTTCTTGATGTTTATCACTATGATACTTTCAAGGGTCAACAGATGCAGACAATTTTTTGAGTTTTAAATGCTCCTGTGCATATATGAATCATAAAATATAGTTTTTTGGGGATAGATTAAGAATAAAGCTACAATGAAAGAAATCATGATTATAAATCAGCTCCCTTTCATCACTGGCATATTAGGGAAACAGAAGTAATGTCTCTTTTTCTAGCTCTTCGTTAATTATTTTACAAAGTATAATCTTTATTATGGTATTTTTTAGTGGTGCTAATATAAAGCCTCAATGTTATGAAGAAATCAATCATGTTTATTCAACAGACATGGTTGTAGCCTAACTTGCTGAAGGAAGGAGGACTGTAGGGAGGGCACAGAGTGAGAGCAAAGGGCCTGCCTGCCTTTGAGGGCACTGAGGTGTCCAGGAGCCACAGACATAAGCAGTTAGAAGCAGAGGAAGGAGACGGGTCACAAGACAGTGTAAATCAGAGAAGGTTTCCTTGTAGAACTGATGCAAAACTAGGACTTCAAAGGACTGATAAAGTTTGAATATGAAGAGATAAGACACCAAGAATTCTAGGAGATAGTGTAAGGAACTAAAAGAGTAAGTAAGATACAAAGTCTGAAATACGTTTTGAGAAAGTGAAAAACACTACTCACAAGAAAAGATCAACTGGGATGAGATCAATGAGAAATAAAGGAAGGGAAAACAAAATAAATATGTATGTACACATATTTACACAAATACATATATATATATATATATATGTTCATTGAAGGGTGCTTACATTTGTTGATTAATCTTGCATGCATATATCTTGTAATCTGAGCAACTACTCTGAAGACAATACACAATATATTCACCATTGTTCACTTGTTATTATCCTGTTTTGAAACTCTGTATTGTTCCTATTTTTGCTCACTTTTCTCTCTTTAAAATAAAAGAAATTGAATTAAAAGAATTCTAGAAGAAGAAACTAATGCAATCAAAAGCTTAGAAAATTAGGTAGAAAGACTGACGGCCACATGCTGGAAATAAGAAAGTTCATTTCAACTGAATTTTTATTAATGAATTCATAATTTGATTGTTTGAGTGCTTAGCAAAATGTATCTTGTTGCAAGAATACTTTCACTGCTTTATGTATAGGATTTATTACTGCCTTTGGAGGAGATCGCAAGTGGTTATGGGAAAGACCAAAGACCATGAGGGTGATTGATATCAGTGCAGCTGCGGAAACCCGTCATGACAAAGGAGAAAACTGCTCAGGTGGGCATCTCACAGAGACTCTAGAAATAAGTATGTTGAGTGGGTAAAAAACTCTACTACCGGGCAGTGGTTGGATAACATTTTTGACTTCTGGATTTTATCATCAATGTTCATTTCAGGAAGTTTTGTTTTGTTTTTATTATATCCCTCAGATTATTTTTCACACTAATTTATACTATTTTCAAGATTCAGCAACCAGTGCTACCTGCTGAATGAAGCATTCTTTCCTCTATAGTTTTTGGCAAGTGTTTGTCTTATCCTTTATTAGATACCAACATAAATAATCTTTTTTAAGCCTATTTATTCTAATCCACCGCATCCCACCCAGGAAGTATTTTGAAGTAATACTGGTGGTTGGTAGAGAAAGGAATAAAGAATTACTGATTAAATGCATACATTTTAAAATTGCAGGTCTGTTTGCTGTTTTACTATGAACCATACATATGTTTGTTCTATTTTCCTTTGTGTCATTAATTATTGATTTGATTGCTTAATTCTTCTTAAGAAAGTACATATCTGCACAGTCTGCAACGTTGGCCATCCCACCTATGATTTGGGGCTTTAAAATTAGTATTCTGAGTGTGTGACCCAACTCCAATACTTTAGTCAGCAAGAACCAAACAAAAGTGACGATCTACTTACCAGACTTGGAATTTTGCTGTATATGGGAGGGGCAGATTGGACCCTCATTGTCCTAGAAATTGGGATTTTAATGGTGTTTTGTTTACTATTCCAGAATCACATCTGAGATTTCCACCGATGATTTTGAATCTTTCTTTTTATGAAATTCCCTTGCACACCTCATCTTCCCTGTATTTAGTTTTTGTGACCACTGTGATTCTTGGCATCCTCCTGACTCTTAATAATGCTGACTGTCTACAATTTCTTCCTCCATTTTTTTGAGTATCTTTTTTATAGAAGCCTATAAACTACCTCATTAATCAGATAGTGTAAAATCCAATTAGAGGCATTAGAATCCAGAAATACAAGTGTTAAGGAATGTATTTCTTGATTGACAAGGAAGCCAAATAGACCTATCTATTTAGAATCTTAGCAACAATTAGCTGCCGTAGTTTCATTTATTGTGACATAAAAAATCTGGTTTACTGAGAGCTCTATTGAAGAAGATTTCTATGATATGCACCATGAGAAAATATCTTCAAACTGAAATGATTGTTTTGCTGTAATAAATTGAACCATATGTACACTATGTTATTCAATCTTTTTTCTTCAAGGCATAAATTGATATTAAAGAACATTTAAGTCATAACACATGGTTATCCAGGCATGAACGAGGCAATAACCCATATAAGTTGTCAAGGTGAAGCCAAAGCATTTATTAGAGGTTTGTGTTGTTTTTGAAAAGTGCATGGTTGGATAAACATGGATTAGTGCTATTATGCTGCTACGATGACTCAAGTGTGTTTTTACAGTGTCAGTAATTTTTATGTTTAAAAATCACTGGTGCAGTATATTAGCTATAATTTATGTTTATCATCTTGTGTACTCTAATAGGTTTCAACAAACCATTTAACACTTCAGCTTGTGCATATACATTACTTAATAGGTATTTATCTTTAAAAAAGAGATACTTAACGGGACTTTCAAAGCTTGCAACTGCATGCTAAGAGAGAATACTGCAGTATGTCACATTAACTTTCTTTTTCCTGTTTGCAGTTAACTTTGAACAGTCTGGCCACTTACTTCTTTGTTTGATGCACCTCAGAACAACATGAGAAGACTAAAGTACGTAAAGTCCTTGTCAGCAAGAATGACACCAACTTCTCCCAGCACTGAGTGTCCGTCACACTTGCTAAGTAGGGTGGCTGCATGATATAGCCAGCACAGCTAAAAATGTGACAAAGGTCCAGCGATCAGTCACCACATTGTGGTGTCCTTTCAGTTTATTTAAGAGTAACTGTATCTATGAGGCTTCTCACACATGGTGTGACCTGGGTTTCTTTCTTCGGCAAGGCTTGGAGAGAAATGTAGGGGTGAGTACAGAGGAGGAGGAGTGGGCAGGGAGTCAGATGGGACTTCCTAGTCACAGGAGGTTTCTTGCAGCAACACAAGAGGAGAACTTCATTTATCACAACACTATCGATTCTCCCAAATAGTGCTATGCTTTATTGTTTATGCTGCAATGATGACCTATTTCTCTTTTGGATATTCTACATAGATGAATTACTGGAGTTTAGTCTTTTTGTAAAGGAGATTGATTCATTTTTAAAACATACTCAGAATAGGGAATGTGGTGGTAAGATTTATGTCTTTTTTTAAACTATATTTTGACTTACTGACAAGGATGACAAAGATGGAATTGGAGGGAAAACACTGAGGAAACTAGTCACTGCTAAATAAATGATGTCACTTTACTCATTTTGTGAGATAGACAGGTAAGGGTTTGTTTGGAATCCTGAAATTATGAATATACTGATACACTCAGTAATAAATATTTAGAAAGAGACTATAAATTCTCTGAAGTCAATCAAGCACATGAGTTGCCTAGGTTAGCAAACAAGATAGATTTATTATTCACTAGAGACAAATTGACCAAGATGGACTGTTTAGTATCATGAACTAACTTTTCCCCTGTGAAACCAGTCATGTCACTTTGATACCTTAATACAAACTGTCCTTTACAACTTGATAATCTTTTCAGAATTGACAACTTCCACCAACTGAACCAAAATTGTTTCTTAATTTCAAACTTCACTACTTTCATGATACTATCAAAATTTTATGCAAAATATTTTGGACAATTCATATGAAAATGAATATAATTGTGTTTCCCATGAAGAGAATTAGAGGCAAAACTCATTAGCATTCTGCTTGAATATTTTCAATTTCAAAAGAATCAAGAAAGACAATGATCTAGCCAAAAATGTCGGATAGAACTTTCTGCAGTAATGTAGAACTTTCTGAAAGATTGCATCTTTTTATATTTGAGCTATCTAAGACAATAGTCAATAGTCACATACAATTGAATACTTGACAAGTGGCTAATATGACTGAAATTGTATGTATTTTTAATATTAAAAATCGCTCATCACTAATAATTACCGTATCAGATAGTGCCAGGAGATCAGCCTTGTAAAACAAAGTCCTGAAGAACTATTTACTTGTGGGATCAGTACTGGATTGAAAAAACAGAATTGATGATTGTGGGAAGACAACCACAAGTGCCATCTTTTAAAAGTCACTCGAGGACAAATAAGAAAGCATAAGAAAGAAGAAGGAACCCATATAGATTTTTCAAACCTGCATCATGAGAGATTTAATTGTAAGAGCAAGATGTCGATAATTGAAAACTAATGGCAGTCTATGTGAGTAAAGACCAAGTTACAACAAAACAGATGAAAATTTGTTTAAGCTTATATTTAGAGAGCAGAGTGTATACCTAGTAAGGAAGTATTGATGCACGTAAGTATCTTTGCTATTCATATTTATCTTTTGCTCTAAATAAGGATTTTTGTAAGTAGAAAGTAAATATGTATGCACACATATTTATAGATAATGTATATTATATAAATATATATCTGTATTTATACAGTGATAGCTTGGTTCACAAACTTAATTTGTTCTACAATTTTGGGAAAGATATTTGGAAAAAAAGACCACAGTCCTGTTTGTCACCTGATGTAGAATTTGCAAAATAAAACAAAAACAAAAAACCTCAAATTTTGTCAAATGCTTCTGTTTGCAAACAATGTAGTTTTAGTTCTGAAAGTACATATTTCTATATATGTGATTACCATATACGGTAAATGTTTAAATTTTTAAAATTATACTGCAGTAAAAGAGACATTTTCATTAATCCTCAAAATACGTTCTCTCTTGAATCGCACTTACCCTGCCCTTCTGCTGCTTTCTGCAGCAGTTCTAGAAGTCCTGTTTCTTCCTGTCTTTATCAATGTAATGAAAAATATTAGAATACTGCTGCAAAGTCCCATCCAAAGGAAAGGAAAGTTACTCAAAGCTTCGTGGTGTGTTCCCAGCTCCCTTACTGACCAGATCTGGCACCATGTGACAACGGGCTCTTCTCAGAGGTCAGAATGACTGTGCAGGGTAAATGGTTGAATTGATTCTGGATATTAAGGTAGTCCTGACAGTGCAACTCAAAGCTTTTACCAAAGAAATCCCCTAGCATTGCTTCAGAAGGTGACAGGAACAGTGAGATAAGAGGGTTCAAGGCACGGACGGGGAAGGGTTTTGATGGCGATTAATAGAAACTTGTTTTTTGCTGTAATTATTTTTCTCTCAGCTCAGAAAATGGTAATTCCATTCCTGGGTACCCAAACTTGAACTACAGGACCTTACCTACTTTCTCACTTTTCTCTCATCTCCAGTACATAATTAATCACAAATCCTCTCTTATCTTTTATACAGAACTCATATTGATCCTCTTAAAATTCTTTAAGGGTTTGTGGAGTGAAATGTCTACCATATGCAGATACTGAAGACCAAATTCCCAATATATGAAGGGAACTGGAAGAGAGGCTTATGGCAGATAATTAGATCATGAGGCTGAAACTCTGGAACACGAACTAGATTCCTGAAAAGAAAAGATGCGAGTTTGTGTCAGCTCTGTCTCTGCTCTCCTTTAGGCGAGGATACAAGGAAAAGATGTCCTTCTGCGAAGCAGGAAGACAGCCTTCTCCAGACACTGGACCTGCCAACATCCTGACTCTGGACTTCTCAGCTTCCGCAACTGTGAGTAACAAATTCTGTTATTTAAGTTGCCCACCATCGGGGATTTTGTTTAGCAGAGCAAACCAACTAGGACAAAGGGATTCTCGACTCAAGTTAGTGCTCAAATTCAATAGCACATTGTCCATGCCACTTTTTCACCTGTCCCTTTATCTTTCAAATCCTGAAAGATGTTGAGTTACATATTTTCTGTTCTTACCGAGGCCTCACACCCCCTTATCTGGCTTTTCATATTTGTATGTACAGTATATAATGTTTCTATGATTTCCTCCCCATTTCTGTCTTTAATACTCACTTCAGGATCTCTTTCTCTTCAATTCTTCTCCATCACGTCCCACATCCCCCTAGAAAGAAAACAAGTAATCTGACAGTCTTATTCTATCCTCTGACTCTAGTAGTTATGACACTGATTATGATTTTCTGTTTCCTTACTTCCCAATGGACTGGAACTGTGTGGAATAAGAAGGTGACTTGCTTGTCCTTACATGTCCACTACCCAGTGGTGGCTGACACTCAGCAGGGAGTTCTGGATGTCGCATGAATGAATGGAGATGTGGCCATGTTCAAGGTGTACATAGCTGCTGGGGCCTTGCCGTGGCTGGCATGTTCCTCCAGAAACTACCATAGGTTAAGTGTCCACAAGTTGGAAAACTTAAATACTCCTCTATTTTATATTTATCTAATGACCTAATGCTTTATTTCTGAAGAATTTTTAGCCTGCCATATAATTAAGAAGGAGTACTTTAAGGCCACTCATTTAATGTTTAATAATCCTAAATAAATGAATTAATAAAAAGAATTTGGGGGCTGATACTTTATATAAATATTGTTACTTTTCAATGTTTTTGATATCTGTGGTATTTTCAGAATTTTAAAATATTTTCTCATGTCATACCTATTTCCTAATTCTTAATAATTGTTCATGTGTATAACTAGTGTGCATAATTTTTTTTCTTTTGCTTAAAAATACCTTCAGAATTGTGTTAAGCCTCAGATCTTATAAAAGAAAGCAAAAGTATTCACTTTCTCTAATGTGCAAAATGTATATATTATTTGGAAAAAGACTAAAAGTTAGCTTTTGTTATAAATATGGGCACATTAATTAACCTCCCTCTATCTCCATATCCTTACTACAAAATCAAAAAGTAGGATTAGATTGTCCCAAGGCCCCTGAAAACTCTAAATTCTATTATCTACTTAAGCTTAATGTGTAGTTGGCTATTTTGTTCCCACCTATGGCATACATGGTTTTGCGCTGGGGTCCTATAGGTATAACATTAGGAAAACACCTGGTCTCCTTCTTTGAATCAGTAGGTAATGTACTTACATAGGGAAAAGAAGAAAGGGAGGACCTTAGGTTAAAGGATGAGAGGACATTAGATTAAAGGGCAGCAAGACGTATTGGTGATTCTGGTGGAAAAATATTAACTATGGTCAGTATAACAGGTATATTAGTCTTTAATAAATAGCTTAATTTATTAACTCACTAGGAATTTATTTAAGTATATGACTCAAGAGCTAAGTTAGCAATACAAATGAAAAAATTAACAAAGTCTATGCCTTCTAATGATTATACAAAATAGTTGGTAAGACAGAGAGGCATAAAGAAGTTCAAAACAGTCATCTGGAAAGGCTAATGGAAAGGAAGAATATGAAGTGGTGGGCTGAATATGGTCAGATGCAGAAATAATACATGGAGATAGGGAGTGAGGTGGGGATGCATCAGTATTTGGAATAAATTTCAAGCATGTAATAAAGTATGAACATGAGCTCTAAGAAGAAATGTAATTTCAGATGTTGGACTTTTTCATGGCTAAAATTTTCCAGGCAGGTGCAGTGGGTGAGGGCCACAGAGGGGATAATAGAAGACTGTGCTCAGCACATACTGTCTCTAGCTGAGAAAGAATGTTGCTACTCTCCTCCAGCAGACTCTTAGGTTGGAGAAGGCAGAGCCACCATTACACAAGGCTCATCCCACACCCACTATAAAAAGTGGCCATTCAAACATATGAGAAGGCTGTGATAGACAGCAGAGACGAATGTAAGGAGATGCTGCCCGACTTGATATCACAGCTAGAAGAAGCAAGATATGGTGGCAAGGCTATGTGATTCAGCGTTCTCATAGATTTTATTATATTCTAGTGTAATTACTCTAAATATTATTACTGCATTAGACTGCAGTTTTTCTTACAGTATTCTTAAAATACCTTCATTGGGATCAATACAGTATTCAAAACTTTTAATTTTCTCAAATTATAAGTATGCACAAAATTAGAGAAGATACTGCCATGTTCAGAATATAATGTCCACGCATAATGGTTACCAACAACTTTAGCATTCTTGTTTAATCCACCTTTTCATTCTTCAAATCCCAGGTATCTCATTCATTTACCTCTGAGAGAAAAAGACCTTTTGGGATAGAGATTTAGCTCCATGGCCTACGTACCTGCCTGGGAAGCATAAGGTCCTGAGTTTGATTCCCAATACCAAATTACAGTTTTTAATATTATCACACTGAAAAATATTACACTAGTTCCTTATAACCATTGATCAGTCTGTTTAGCATTTCTAAATTATTCTAAAAGACTGTCACTTGTAGTTTTCAGTCTTTTTGTTCAAGTCAGGATCTAAGCATGTTCCACACATTTAAAATCATTTTATGATCTCCTCAAAAATTAATTTGCAACAGACTGACTTACTGTAAAGAAACTGTGACACCCTCAATGACAAAGGCCTGAAAAGTGGGCTGTGGTTATGATTCTTTGTCATGCTTTCATTTTGGAGTCAACCTGGGTTCAAATTCAGGCTCTGCTCATTTTTGTTCTGTGATCTTGAGTTTAATCTTTGGTTAAGTTCCTCCATCTGTAAAATGAAGATGAAGAAGAAGCTGTCTCATGGAATCTTTCCTAGGATCAAATTAAAGTGTCTAATGTTAGAGGATTTAGAATAGTGTCTACTACAGGCAAGCCTTGCGTAAAGGTCTGTTAAATAAACAAACAAACATAAATACATAAAATCAGGTTGTACCTGTGACACACTAAAAGTGAATGAATTGTCCAGGGATGGAAGGAAGATCTGTTCTTAGTCCAGAAATTATGGCCACAGTACATTTTCCCACAGAATCGTGCAGATGACACACATGCGGTCACACACACATAAGAATTGCACAATTTTGTATTAGAAACAATACACACGGAATTTATAAACCAGATTATTATGGAAAGATTATTAAGCAGATTCCTTGAGCTCCGACTTTGTTGTGGGTGTGATGATCAAAGAGAGACTGGAGGAGGCTGAAGATTGGCAGGAGGTGAACATCTAGGTATTCATTACTCTGGTTCCATCCCTGCCAGCCCAGGAGTTGGCAGTGATGATTCCTCAACTGAAGACAGCAGTGCTTATTAGGCAATCCTTTCAACTAGAAGGTTCTAGAAATTGCTCCCTGTACTCTCTCTTTCAGATCTACAGGTACAGTCTCCCCATAATTATTGTCTAGCTTTAAGGTTCTTCCTTTATTCCCTGTTGACTTTCCATAATAGTCTCTTCATTAAATTTATACCACTGACACATCTGAGTATGCCATTTGTGTTTTTCCTGGATGTTGACTGGTATAGTTTAATAACAGGTAAGATAGGAAATTTGTCTATATGATGCCTTGATGGATAACAGCTACATTTAGAGAGATCTTACTCTGTGAGAGGCACTCTACTTCCAGATGTATATTCCAAGTTCGTTTAATTCTTACAATTATTCTACAGATTACAAAACGAAGGCTTCAAGAGGTTGGTTACTCCAAACTGTGCATTTAGTGAGGAGAGTTATTTAAATGTCAAAAGAGCATGTCCTTGTGGTATAGAGTACAGGCTCCAAAGTCTGACTGTCTAGATCTAAATTTTTGTGCCACTTTTATACTCTTGATTTTAGGTACATTTCAAGGGATCAATTTCTTCAATTAAAAAAGGGATAAAAATAGCACTTACTTCACAGGGTGGTTGTGAGGATGAAATGTGTTAATTTATGTAACACATTTAGAGAACTTGGCTTATAGGAAATGCCAATATATGTTTGTTCTTATCTATGAATCCAAAGCCCAAGTACTCCACTGTACTCCCTCCTATCAAAGAGAATGTACTATTTACTCACAGTGTAATGCCCTATCCCCAGGTTCAAATCTTTGGCATGATGCTCTATGTTTTGCACAGTGGAACAGTCTTTCATTTAGAAATGAGGCGCTTGTGTTATAAAAAGTAAAATAGTTTTTTTTTTTTCACTGTCAGAAATGCAAGTGTCAACAGTGTCACGGAAGTCATGGAATCGCTTGTTTTTATTGAATGAATAGAACTCATATAACATCTTAAATATCATGAGGTTTATGATTCTTTTATTTGTAAAGTATGTGTAAGAGAAATGAGAGGTTTGGCTTACAGTCTTTGTGTTGTTTTATTATACTTAAAAGAGGGATTTTTGTGGGCACTCATATGGTTAATATGTAAATAAACTTTTGCCTTAGATGACAAGTAAAGTGAATTTCAAATTGTAAGACCCTTTTTATTGTCCCAGAAAAAATAAACTTGTACAAACTTCATAAATAACCATGTACTCTGATCCTTTAAAGTCATAAGACTTTAGAGAAAAGAGCCAGTGAGAGAGTAAAATGGAAAAATATGGGAAGAGTTGAGTCAAACAATCTCAGGCATTTTAGATGTTTCTGATTTCTTGTGTTATATAAAAATATTTTGACCATGTAACAAAGTTATAAATGTATAAACCTATAATTTGTATTTCTTCATCTTGATCCAAGATAACACAGATAAAAACAATTTTTAAAAAATGCTAAATATTGTATTATAGGCATTACAGGGAGCTTTAGTAGACATAGCCCCACAATACTCTTTATTATATTCTCTGCATAAAAGTCAGAAAAACCTTGTTGTACAGAGGATTACAGAAAATACTACCAGTGTTTCATTACTATAATGAGCTTTATCAAGTCTTTTAACTTTTATGTATCTTGAACAAGTAATAGACATTTTAAAAGAATTACCATTTTTGTTTTTGTTCTTTCTGACTTATATACTTTTTTATTAATATATTTAATTATGTGCTTATCAATCACCTGACACTCAGTGTGTTGCATGCTTGGTCAGCACTGGGAATGAAAAGGCAAACAAGACTTACAGCTGTCCTCAAAATGCTCACAGTCCAGGAAGAGATCATGCTGCCAAACAATAAGCACACAACCCAAAGTTTTTATAACTGAAATTTCATAGTCAGCATATACAAAGCCAAAGAGATATACCTATACAAATTTTCCTCTTCTGGAAAATGTAAGGCTTAAAGAATCACTAAAACACAGAGGAGACCTGAAGGGAAATTTGAAGTATAGCAAAATATGTATACAGATGATAGTGCCAGGCAGGCTATTAGAGACATGGGGTTGGGGTTCAGGAAAAAACCCTGGCCCAAAAACTGGTGAGTCCACAGCATCTAGGCAGAAGGTAAAGGGATGCAGGGATGCAGAAGAGATTTCCAGGGACAACATGTTACAGAAGCACAAAGGACAATTGTTTCAACAGAGTTTAAGACAGCCTCACTCCATCAGAGATACTAAGATAAAAATGTAGTTTATGTAGCCTGAGTATGGTTCATATCCTTCTCTGAAAGCCATTTGTAAAAGGTATCTTCACTTTAAGGAAGCGAAAGAAAGTTCAGAAGAGGAAAAAGAAGCCGATATGAATTTTTGTCTTCTCTAAATAAGATGAAAAGGTGGAGACTTGGCCTTAAATTCGAAACATTTTTTTTTTTGTATCCCTACGAAAAACATGTGCCAAAAACTCGGGAAGAAATTCTGATTACAGCATATTCTTGTCTCCAAGAGGCAATAAGAGGTTTGTGAACTTAAAAGTGGGTTTGAGGCTCACTTTTAGAGAGTGATTTATAAACATATAGATTAAGTTTCCTGGTAAAATTAGGTTAGGAACCAAGGATGAAAGAGTTTACTGAGAATGCTGATGCCAAACTGTCTTGAAAAACAGAAGAGTGTTATTTACGCACCTAAATATGCCTCTGGGTTTGACTCCTCATATTATTATAGATAGTTATTGAAGAGTTGTGTAACACGTAATCAAGTGTCTGAGTACAATAGCTTTGATGAACTGTCTCTGAGTTTGATTCCTCTGATCTAATCTCCCACAGGTCTCTGCTGGCAGCTACTCTTACACCCAGATACATGAACTGGGACCACGGAGGTTTGCAGTGGGATAGTGAAGAAGTCTGTGTAGATGTCCAGATACCTTTCCATGCTGAGTAACCATCCATCTTGGTGACGTTGGGCAAATCCTAAAGTCCTGGTGATATTCATGAGCTTTGATGTTCTCATCTGTAAAATGAAAAATAAAGATTGAACATGATAATCTAAGTATCATCGGGATGGAGAATTTGTCTTGCTTTTGACCAATTCTCACCTAGAGCAAACATTCTATCATTATTCATTTAATGACCTGAAGTTACATTAAGTATGTAAGATTATCCAGCATCAAAAGATATTTAGTAGTTATTTGTGCCTTTTGAAAATTACTATTTTGACAGCATCTTCCCACCTCTTATGCTGAGGTATCTCACCATTTGCCTACATATGTTAAAGATGTCTATGAAAGAAACACAATTGGTCTACTTCCTTACACTTAGGAGACTCTGCCCATCCAAGAGAAAGCATCACTGGATGAAATATTGTTACAACCAATATTTCAGAGTTTTGCTAGTGGTTTGCAAATATTGTTAATGAGATCATTGTAGGACTAAAACCGTAACAAGTGTCAAGTCCAAAAATGTTGAGAAATACTGCCTTTAACGGTTTTCTTCATTTTTAAGCTTTTCTAAGCTTTTATTATTCATATGTGAATCATGATTCTCCAGGAGGGAAAGAATAGTTTCCCAACCCAACTTGAGTGGAGGATTCTTTCCTAACAGAACATCCCATTGTACTGAGATAATTCCTTGTGAAATGTGGATTTAATCATTAGCTAAAAGAGTATACACAGAGCAAAAGGATTTATTTTATAGGGCAGTAAAATGCTTTTTTAGGTCAGGGAAGGCTTATTTAGAAATGAGATGTGGAGTTCACATAACCCAAGACAGTCATCGAGGAAATTTCATTCCAATGAAGCAGTTAGGTGAGTGAAAACAAATGAACATAAAATAAGTATATAATAACACCTTGGGAAAATTAAACATTTCTCCATTTAACATCTGTCACATAGATAATCGTAGCAACTAGATTGATTATGGAAGAGGAAACTGTAAGTTTAAAGGGAAGCAGCTGAGTTTGCTTATATCACCTGCAAAGGGACTACTTTCTTTGGCAGATTGATATTGCACAAAGGTTTGGGGCTTCATTAAAGACTTATGGTTGAGTGGTGCAGCAGTATGTTACAGAATGTGTATGTGTGTGTGAGTGTGTGTGTGTGTTATCAGATAATATAGTGCATGATGCTATTATAAAAGAAACTGCTATTATGCATTCTGGATTATGCTGCACTTCAATTGACATCTTCATACAACAATTGTTCACTATCATGTCATATCTGTAACAAGGACAATATTATTACATGAATTATAAGATGATATATGATTGGCATCAATTGAGAACTTTTTTCTTGTGCAATTCTGTAATATTTTAAAAATTATGTGTTTTTGTATTTTCTGAAAAACCTGGTTATAGATCATGGAAGAATTCAAAAACAAATATAAAACATAAACAAAGCCAAATAACACAACAGAATTCTTAAGTTAATCTATGTCAAGGGGCCTTCACACCTGCAAATAATAATGTCTTCTTTACAAGTAAACTTCCTGCTGAAAGCAGGTCAGAGATAACAGCTGTATTAACTTGGAGTGGTTTTGGTGGGGGGAGGGGTTGTTAGTTTTTAAACAATTAGTTTTATGTTCTTTTAAATAATTGCTTCATTATATTTTGTACATCTGTGCAAGGGTCTGATGATGACATTTGGTAAATTTCCAAAAGCTGTAAAACTGGATAACACCAGTAAGCAACAGTATAACTCACCTGTAGGTTAGAAAAAAGGCTTTGTGGAACAGCTCCCCCCTAAAAAATTCCTTAAACAAAAGAACCAATTCTGTTCTGTGAGGAAACGGTTCTGCATCAGGTGAAGCTATCAGACACAGTATTCTCTTTAAGAAGACAGGCTGTAGGTAGCTCAGAAGAGACCAACAAAAATGATAAAAGGTTTGGAAAACAAGACCTGGGAGACAAGGTTAAGAACATGGGAACACTCATTCAAGTGGAAAGAGGCTGAGGGGAGATATAACTGTCTAGCTACAAGTTAAATGATGTTACAATAACAGACATTGATTATTATTATTAGCAGAAGAGGGCAGTTAGAACAAAAGAGCTGTACCCACTTTACTTCATATCAGAAACAATTCTTTAGCACAATAAACATTCATATAATGGAGTTAGCTGCTATAAGAATCTAAAGTTTAGTTGCTGTGGAATCCAAAGGAAATCCTTGAGAATAACTTGAAGCACTTTGTCAGTTTGTGTTCTGGAAAATGGCTTGTAACTCAGTCCTTTTGTAATAAATAATCAGGTGAATCCTTCCTTGCTCCTGTACTTTTGATTGGTTGAGGAAGGAAATGTGTATAAGGACTTCACAGATCCACAAATTACTCCCAAGGGATAAGCACCAAAATTCAGTGTAGGGCTGTGGATCCATCCCAGGGGTGGAAACTTTACATAATTTATGCAAGATCTTGGATTTGACTAAAAGCAGTGAAAAAAATACATATTCAAACCACACATGATTGATATTTCCATTTAAACATAATTAATAAACACAAGAATTTTTGCATTCATTCTTTGAACCACTAGGTAATGAAACTTTAAAAACTTGAAGTTATCAAAAGAATGTAGAGCTGTCCTATGATTCACAAAGTGGGTAAAAGAAACAGGATAAAACCCAGAAATGCATCCTTACTTATATACAGTAATGTACATTCTTTATTATAGAGAATTTACATATGATAAGAAAGTGGGAAGGTAAAATAAATTTTATTTTAAAATGTATTATGAGGGAAGGATGAATAATTTAAAATTTATCTAAAGGAGTTTTTTGGATAAAAATAAGGTCAATAGTTACACATGACACCAAAAGCAAGTCTTGCTTGATTAAAACAATGATTCTTAACAGCAAATAATGAGAGATAATAGAAGAGTGTTGTCTCGCAATATTCTCAAATTTTTGTCTGGTTTGGTTTTGTTTTCAAACTATACATGTTTTTCCACCCAGTGGATTTGCTATACACACTAAAAGTTACAGTCTCATCCCTGGTAAACTAAGATTAGCATAATGTAGTGGCTTTTCCACTCAGTAATTAATTTGTTGACCATTTACTATTTGATCAAGTATTATGTTAAGCAGTAGGAATAAGCATAAATAAGTGGTAAATCAGATAGGTTGGTAAAAGAGTATAAGCCCAATGGAAAACAAAAGTAAAGCACTATATGACACGTACATGTGCATGATGGGAAACCCAGTTTAAAAACTGGATGTCCAAAATAGAACCTTTTAAAATGGTGACATATGAGCAAAGATATGAAGGATTTGGAGGACTTATGGAGAACTGAGAAAATCCAGTTCCTAAGACAGGAGATTAATAAAGAGATCTAATTGCTACAAAAGCATCTTTGCCCTATCTTCCTCTTTTAGACAGAATCATATTAATTTCCTTCAACTGCTGTATTCCAGTTGACCTTGGAAGTTAGTCATTAATAAAGAATTCATTAATACTCAAAGAGCTCTATATTTGAAAAGCTAAAATCTAGAGCAAAAATTATCTAAGTGTTTGCATATAACTATGTAAATATATATATAAACTTTTACACATGTACATATATATACACACACTATACTTTTATTTTTCTCAAAGTTTACTTAGAATGACATTTGTAATTATATGCTATTAGTCCTTTGCACTATTTTTGAAAACAGATCTTGACAAATGAAAATTTAAGCCTGTATACAGTGATTCCATATCAAAGTTTAAAATATTTTCCAAACAACCATTTAGAACCAACCACACTAAGTAAGGTACCATCAGCTTTAACACAAGAAATCCTGGCAAACAATTATTTTCATTGCAGCACTGACAATTACGTAAATGTGTCTGAAACAGCAATGGGCACCTAATTATGACATCTAGTTATGTTCATTTATGTATACATCTCTTTGAACAACATTTTATTTATAAAAACCACTCATTCAAGGATAAGATAAAGTAAGGACATAAGGATCATCTATATATGAATACTTCATCTTTGCCATATGAACAGAAGTTTGTCTCTTTGACCTGAATTATCTGGTATATATGTTACTCACATATACCTTTATTTTTTCTCTGCTCTTAGGAAGGTGAACAGACATTAATGTGGCCCTGGCTAAAAAAACTGCTGATGCGTTTTCTTTTTCTAACCAAAGGGCTATCTCATCTGATCTTGTTTGGGAGGTGGACGAACTCCAGCTTGCCTCAATCCTTCTGCCTCATCCTCCCATGTACTGGAATTATAGGCATAAACAAACACCTTCAGCTGCAGCTCAACTTGTATTATTTAAGCAAAAAATCAACAAAAGTAGTTCTTTGTACTTAGCGTGAGCAATTATTCTGCATTTAAAATACAGAGAACAACTCAAGAGTACACATCACCATTCCACCACAGACTGGTTTTCTGCCATTTAGGTGTATTCCTTTATTTAACCAACTTGCCCTCTTTCCTTTCTTTCCTTCCATGTTCTCTGACGTCTTCCTTCCACTTTTGTTCCACCTCCTTTCCCTTCTTTGTCTTCTAAAACTGGCGGCAGTTATCACATATCTCAGGTCAGTTCCCTGGACACAGAGCCTCAAGAGAATTGTCGAATTAAGTGATTTGTGGAGGGGCTGCTCTCAGGCAAACAGAGGAAAGAAAGCAATGTGTGTCTGTGGAAGGAACTAAGGGGGTGTTCGCTGGAGTCCTAGCCAGAACACGGGCAGCCTGTGAGGGCCGTTCAGAGACAAGGAAGGTGCTGATGACTTGGGCATTTGTCCAGGTGTAGTGGGAGCAGAGGCCCAGGCCCTGGAAACCCCTGGGACCAGCAGATTCTCACTGGACCGGGTCGCCCAGGATGCCCCTCCTTCCCTGCCCCAGGCCTGGCACGTACAGAAACAGGGACTGCCAGGGACCTGGACGAGGTACACACAGTACTCTGAAGACTCCACAAATGATAGGTTTGTATATTATTTTGATTTTCTTTAGAACTTAAAAGATTGTCCATCCTAGCACAAAAACGTATTTCAAATTTGAGCAATTTGAAATTAAACTTTTAGTTGGGGATTTAGCTAGTGGCATGAGCACCAGGCTTGGCAAGCACAAGGTCGTGAGTTCCATTCCCAGTACCAAAAACAAAAACAAAAACAAAAACAAAACAAACAAACAAAAAAAAACAGTGAGATTAGGCTTCTAACAACCTCTTTTCTCATTCATGAAGTGATGGACAATTCTAAAACTTTGTTGGTAAAATAAAGAAAATGTGCTCCCAACAGTCCTAAAACTTTCAATTTCAAGTGGCCTTTCTTTCTTTCTTTCTTTCTTTCTTTCTTTCTTTCTTTCTTTCTTTCTTTCTTTCTTTCTTTTTCTTTCTTTCTCTCTTTCTCTCTTTTTCTTTCTTTCTTTCTTTCTTTCTTTCTTTCTTTCTTTCTTTCTTTCTTTCTCTCTCTCTCTCTCTTTCTTTCTTTTAGAATCTCTGCCCTATTCTACTAATCCAAAACATTTAATTTTGAATTAAATGTAGTTTAATTCAAAATTGTAGTTGAAAAATCCCTAGAAGCACTGAAGGATCAACTCGGAGCTGAGTGACACCTCTGGACACTTGAAAAATCAAAGTGTTGTCTATACACCAGTATATCACATGAGAACTTCTTAGAAATGCAAACACCAGTTCTCACACCTTAAAACAAAACATTTGAACAAATATCCACAGGAAACTCATGCACACATTAAACTGAGAAACACTAAGACATAGTAAGTTGCTGAAATAAACTCTTCAGGTTTTGACACCTTCTGCTGACAAGGTTATGGAGCTTATAGTTAAAAAATTGAATTTAATAAAATCTCCAAGAACAGGTGGAACTGAACCATTTTCTGAACAGGGTGAAGCAATTGACTACTTTGAGTGGTACTCCCCAAATCACTCATCGCTTTAATAAACAAATCATCCCGGAGTTTTTAATCTTCTTAACAGAGCTGTGAAAAAAGGTGGGTGAGTAATCAGCCTCTGTAACCCACCATGCATCTCTTCCCATTCCCATTTTGGCAAGTCAGTTGAAGTCATTTAAGAAAACTATTCAACAGCTTCTACTTAAACCTTAGAAAATCTTACTTTGATGGGTTATCCAGAAAGGAGGAAACCAAATTGAGTTTTGACTGCCAAAGAGGGAAGGAGTGAATCATTTTCATCCCATGGTTGCCAAATCATCAATCATTTTAAATTAGTTCTCCCTTTCACTGACACCTGGGAAGTACCCAAGCACACATAAGAAAATGTCTTGAAGAAAAATCTAGGATGTAAGAGCCATCATTTGTACTTGTAAGGGCTACCACTTCAAGAAGCTAATATTCCACACCCATTGCTTGGGTTCAGGTTTGCCAATCAAATTGGAGCTCTGTAGTATTTAATATTTGGCAAGACTCTTTGGAACCCTGTAGGCCCGAGGGCACTCATATATTCCACACGATTCTTTTCAAAATATTATCAGCTTCTAAAAAGATGCAAATATGTGTGAGAGCTATAAATTCTTCTGTTTTAAATATCATGCTGTCCCTTTGGGAGAATCTCATGGGCATAGATAATTACTTCTATATGGGGAATAATGAATCAAAACATTTTTTGATTCATATCTACACTCTTCTGGCAGGTCTCTGGCACAAATCACATGCAAATGAATGAAATGCGTTTTGAATTTTACTAGCACAGCTATACTGTACTTCAAACTCCAAAATATATGCAACATGGAGTAAAATAGAATATTTCTACCCCACACATTCTTGTCTAAAAAGATCATATAGAAAACCTAGAATGGCCAATTTCTGTTTTACTGGATAAAGATGATCAGGGACAAGGCTTCCTGCCATTTAACAACCTGGGACAAGATTTGTTGGAGGTGAAAGTAGAATATTAGTGCTCTTAAAAACTTCTAAAGTCCCTGTAGGTTTTTGTGTATCACATGCTACTTTTTGATTTTCCATTGTCTTATTCAACCAACAATCTTTGTTGTATCACTATGAAGTGACAGGCACTTGATTGGTTTTCTGGGCAACTCAAATGGATTTAATAACATTAACATTTAATGGGTGAGATATGCACTCAAATCAATATATATATATATATATATATATATATATATATATTGGACAAAGCACCAGTGGACAAAGCACCACTGGTATAAAGAGAGGATCTAACTACCTACCATATCACAGATAGCTTCTGTGGATGGTATTTAAGAATCAGCATTCTCTAAAAAGGTAAGAAGAGGAAAACTTCTTAGAATGAAAGCTGTATTTGAAATTTAACAAACTTATACTGATTGCAAACTTACTATGTGCAATAGCTTTTCTGAACACCAGATATATAAATACACACACATATGTATGTATGTATGTTTGTGTTAATCCACAAGGATTAAAATTTTAACACATGAGATTTCTATTAGACAAAATGGAATCTTAAAACATTAATTAAAATGAATATGAAAAAAAAAAACAAAGAAATGGCATTGAAAAGAATCTGCTCCCTGACGAAGTAGTGAAAGAAAAAGAATGTTCTCTAAGGAGAAAATATTCTTGAGGGAATATGCTTACAAAGTTTCCTGCTGAACATATTTTAGCATTTTAGACTTAGTTTCTTTTTAAGGGTCTGCATAAAAACAGGTTTGTTATTTAGATTTTCATTATATGAAAAGAACAAGATTTTGAATCAAGCAAAAATTGATTGGTCATACAAACTCTACCACTTAATGTATGTGTCATTTGAGATGAATCCCCTGGACTACTTACGACTGAGTTTTCTCATCAAACATTAAGAAAGTAAACCTTACAGTCCTAAGAAGTTTAATTGAGAAAACTTAAGTTGACAGTCACAGTTGGGAGAAGATATGCTTCATCTCAGTCAGTTCTGTTTCAAACATTTGTTTCAAGATTTCATTGCATTCTTGGACAACTTTTGAGCTTTGGAATCTGAGAAGCTGGCTGCAGGAAATGTTCTAACTAGCAGTTTACAGCAGCTTAGCTGGAAATACTGTAGAGGCAAATGAAGGAGGAAGTAACATGTGGAAGCCCGTCTCTTCTTACTCTGCTCCTTCCACATAGTATATTAAACTAGACACACACACACACACACACACACACACACACACACACACACACAATCAGTTTTTCTTTCGTCATTCACACCATAGTAAAAACTATGGTGTGAAAAGTAACAAGATAGAGTGTGCATGAGAGCATTTGGAAAATGATAGCTCTTTAAATACAAGGCATTGTTATTATTTCCAAAACAGTATGCCTGGGCTAAACTGTACTGGCTCTGGGAAGTGTGCATCTTTTAAACAGAGGTCACAAGACTGAACCCCTACTTGACTTGAACTGCTGAAGCTTCCATTATCCTCTTCACTGATTCGGAGAGGCAAGCACAAATAAAACCCAAATTACTGTCTCCAACAACAAGAAATCTTTAAATGTGCATCATTTGGCAGTGGCATTATCTTAAGACGATTATCCAGTGTATGAATGTTTATTGCCTTGCTCTTAGATGCACAATGTAAGATTAACAATCACAGTGTTTTTTGTATAAATGCAATATTTCTGCTATTGTGTTTGTGGATTTCAGCTAGATAATAATTGATTCCATGACAGGGATTGGCTAATTTGCCAACAGTATAGTATAAAACACATTTATACAGTCAATTACACCCAAGTGCATGGCCTATTTGCTTTATAATTTCATAAACTTGCCAGCAATTTAAATAAAAAAGTTCCATTAAATTATCATATCATGTGATGGAATGATATTGCCAAGTATATTAAACCATGTGTGTTCAGCCAGAATTAATTAAATATTATTACTTTTTTCTTATTAACACATTGAACTTACCCTTCCTACTCTCTCCTCGAAATAGAAGCCTATTAGTGAACAAAGTAAACTTAAGGGCAAAGTTTAAACATTTTCCTGAGGGTGTTTCATTAAGAACTCTGGTTCTTTTGTTTAAACATTTGCTCTTGGTAAATGTACTTGTATTGTGAAAATATTTTATGTTCTTAGATATGAATACTGGAAAAGTTTAAAGAATTCCTTTACTTGAATTATTCTGCAATTAAAAAAGAAAGAAGTATGTCTTTATCTTAGAGAAAATCAAGGAATAAGCTATTTCTGAATTATCTCAGTAATATTTGTTTATGGTTTTATTATTTGTGATGCCATGAATCTATTTAATCTTACTAAAAAAAGTATACAAAGCTAGATCATTTAACACTTTGAAAATGAATAAAATAAAATATTTTCCAGTACAGAAGATACCTGTTTCATAGGAAATAAATTAAGCAGCCCCCCAAGGGACTCACAGTTCAATAACTCTACAGTGAATAATAAAAATTAAACTCTTAATATTGCCCCATTTTATTTTATTAAAAGCAAAATACAGAGAGGAATGTCTCCCTGACATATACTAATTATTGTAATGAGATGCTCACAGTCACACATCAACTTTGACTTCTACTCTCAATCCTGTTATCTGTCCATCTTCCAGCTTAGGCTTCTGTATACTTAACTCATTTGGACTCATCAGGAAATCTCTTTTACTTTATTTTTTTAACTTTAACTTTGATATTTTGATTTGTGTCTAATTACTGTACATTATTCCTTTCATTTTATAGCTAAGATGCATGTATTTTTATAGAGCTTTTTTATCACAAGTCCCATGGAGATTAAGTGAAGGTGTTGAAAGGACTTAGAGAATTTGTAGGTGGCGGAGGGCAAGCAGAAAAGACAAAACCCAGAATCCTTGCACCACTGAGTAGCAGGGTCCACGACAGGAACCAGCCCACGGTGACAGCTGGGGTCCAGGCCTCATGGTGTTGATAACTGTATCTCACATACTGTGCCCTAAAAGTCAGTCTTAGAGTTAGGGCCCTCGTTGGCTTTGAGTTATGGTCTAGGTCCCAATGTCCTGGGGGAAAGAGTGCCAGTGGAGACAAGAAGCTGTAAGAAATAACTGGTTTGTCTGACCTCGTTGGAGGGAGAGTGTGACTGTCTTCAGGCAAAGCTCACACAGCAGAGAGGTCCCTTACTGAGGAGACCAAGGAGAAAGGAGAAGAGTAAGGGCTTGAGTGTTGCCACCCAACACTGTAGAAAGGTTATGCAAACAGACAACTGTTAAAATCTGCCACTTGTGAAAACACTAAACCCTAGAGAAGTTAATAAAAATTTAAAAAGTGAAAATGCCTTTATAACTGGCCTACCGGAGATTAGCAACATTGTTGGTTTTAACTTTCTAATCTTTTAAATATATCTATATAAATATATCTTTCTATATTATATCATGTAAATTATTCTGTCACTGAAGCAAAAGTATTAACTTTTCTGCCACTTCTATATATAGAGATTTTCATCCAATTTATTTTTATGGCTTTCTAGTATTTCATTATATGGTTTTTTATAATATGACCAATTTTCTATTCATGAGTAGAGAGACTGTGTTTCATTTTCCTGTTCTTATGAACATCTTTACACATTAATCTTTGCCTTCCTCCCCAATTATTTCTTCAGGAATAATTCTCAGAAGTACAACTTTTAGGCCAAAGGGTATATTCATTTGAGTGATAATGCCCAATCGCCCTCCAGAAAAACCATGACAATTTACACCCCACAAACAGTACGTGAGATACAGTTATCAACACCATCAACTTCACCATTTTTCTTTCTGATCACCAGAAAGGTGTGAAAAAAAACCGTTGCACTTAAACATTTATAATTACTAGCACTTACCTTAATAAGACAGCGCTTAGAATTGGGTAAGCATAACTCTTTAACAACAGTCTACCCAGACTCAGCAGAAAGAAAAAAAGCTACTGCAGATATTTAATTATTATAGTCAAAAAACATACCTTGAATAACAGTGTAGACAGGAGTCATTCACAGACTGCATATTTTAACTTGTTTCCTGTGTACTTTGTTAAATACAACATTACTTATCGTATGTAGGTGACTTGAAATTTATGTAATTGTATACAACAAATCTATGAGTCAACCAGATTTCTACTTATTTACAGTGAAAAAATAAGGATAAAGAGATGATGCCAAGAGAATTCAGGTTTGGGTGATCATATTTTCCCCTTCACAATGATTACTTAGAAATCGCCTTATTTCACCAATCACTTAGAAAAATTCTCACATTTAGGAAATCCTTGCCTTTGAATCTTTATTGACATGATCGTGAAAACGAAAAGTATTTCTAAAGCAATTTCAGAAATCAGGGAACTAACTCTCTTAACAAAAGAAGACTGTGTTGATGCCAAATCTGAAAATGTGAAGATTTTGCTTATTTTAGTGAATGGTGTTTTTGAATAAAGCAAAATCTATAATCTTAGTAAATATTACACACTATTATTAAAGAAGCAAAAAAGAATTGTGCTGGAGTTAATTAAGGCTTTAAGAAATGCCTGCTTTTATTGGCAAAAAATTTTTTGTTGCAACAAGAAAACTAAAAATTAAGAGGATGGTTGGCAGCAATATTGATATGCTAATGGATAAACATGCTAATTTAGAAAAAACTAATCAGCAAAGACATTACTAATGGAAATGTACAGGAAAATGGCTAATGCTGTATGCAAACCTGGTATCCACAAAATTAAGAAGAAACCAGTTTTGTTTTCATAATTGTAACTTGAGAGTCGTATCTTCTCTATCTAAGCTTTGCTACAGAAAGATACTGGCAAACTCACTGGATGCCAGGGACACTAATTTGTACATTCATGCACACATTCATACACACATGCATGCACACACACTTACGTATAAATATATGCAATTATTTTATCCACCTATATCCACTCAGAATTTAAGGCTTTTATTTTCTTAGTCTATGTGATGTAGGCGGTACCAATCTTTGGATGAATGGAAGTAATTGTTTCCAGGCACAACAAATTCTGAAGCAGGCATAAAGTAGAAACTTCATTGTCAAAATTAACAGGTAAATAGAATTTTTCTGCATATATATATATATATCTTCTGGGTAATTCTTTTCCTTTTCTTAATTCACTGACAGACATTAAAACACCTACATGTTCTAGGATAGTAATTTCAATGAGCTAAGGTGAAATTCACTAGGAATAATATATGAGATGGAAGAAGGAGGTTGATGCACACTGGATGTCTAAGTTTAAGAGACACGGATAATATTCAGTTTCACTGGAAAAATGCTAGGCCACAATGCATCTCTTGTATTACCAGTCTGAAATGAAATCTTTCCAAATTGCATGCTATTGAATCAGATTTAATGTCATTCAACTACAGAGTTTTCTTTTCCCACCATAGTCTTCTTTGGCTAATACCTAAGTCCGAGGGCTTCATGGGCACTCGTGGATGTGTATCATTGAAAGTGGTCCATGAAGATGATCAGGCCTCCAAGATGTGATTTGTGATTGAGACAGATAATAAATACAGGGCCCCATTTTGAAATGTCTCTAAACTTTTAATCTTGGTTTGTTTCTGACTTGCACTGCTACACTGACCAACCTATAGAGCCATTACTTAGTTTGATGTGGTTATAATTACTTATTTTGACTTATCATATATTCCTTGGTATCTCTAATTTAAGTCAGGATCTTAGAGTCTACTGTTCTAAAGATATGGGTTCTTGCCACTCAGAAGAACTAAATTTCTCAAAGCTGTGATTTGTTTGCCTTGAAATTACATCTTTTTAGAAGCTTCCAGCCTTAATATTGTCAATTTCTGTTTACATTTTCACAGATGCAAACATGCTCTATGGATAATATGGATCAGTGTTTTGGAAGCTACTTTGGAAAAGGTATTGATCAATAAATGAAAATTTTATTTCAACACATCAGCTATCATGATGATTTGTATTTTCAGTTTAGAAGTCCAAACATCTTATTGATAAAAAGTTACTTGAGAGACTAATAAAAAAAAGGTAGCTTGGTTCAGACAAATATATTCCTGCTATTGGAGTTGAAAACAAAATGTAAATAAGAACCCAGTTAGTAGATGGAAAAATGATCACTCCTCAATTTTTTGCTTTATTCCATTCTATAGACACCATAGCTATGAAAGGCTCTCTTGTGGAATGTGAAGTTATTTGAGGATATATTTCCAACTTGTGTTTTCCAATGTAAAGGAAAAAATCCTCATTCTGATGACAGTGGATGAGTTACACTTACTTTACCACCACCATTAAGAGTTAGCATCTCAGAACAAATCACTTGTTAACTTTTGTCATTTATATGATCAATACAAATCTCAAAGCCAACAGTCAATAATTAAAAGAACTATATTTTCTACTTCAGCTGAGTGGAAGGAGATATTTAGTATTAAGAATTAAATATAGTTTGTGTTAGGTTTAAAGTGAGTGGAGATAGGTTTTGAGTTTTTCAGAACTAAAAAAAAAAATTATCACTCAAACACAGAAACAAGGAATAAAGTAATTTGGCACTCATAGGAAGAAACAGTGACCAACTGACAGGAAGAACAAGTAAGAAAAAGAAATGCAAATGATCACTTCTTGCATCAAAATCAAGAACACTCAACCAAGAGGTGAGATGTGAGGAAAAAATTAGAACCAGAGTAAGTAAGGTCCAGGAAAAAGGAGGCAAAACTTCAGAAACACTTGAGCTTTGCCTCAGTGTGGGCCTCCTTACAAATAGAGGCCAAAAGAATTGTACACGTGTCCTTTATTTGGGAAAGAATCCCAGGAAGCAGAGATAAGAGATTAGAAAAAATAAGATGAGTAACTAAGAAAAGTAATAACTGCACATTATCGAACTGGTTATTTTTGTGATTAACTGGAGCTCCACCAGCCGGAGAAATGTAAAGAACTGAAATTGCATCAGAATTGTTCCTTTAAAGACCAGTCATCCACCAACATCTATTTACCTCTTATAGATTGGCGGGCTTTCTTGGTGATATTAACTGTGCTCATGCCCAGGGAGTTTCTGGGGACTTTCTGAGAGTGATTTTTCTTTTCAGGTAATTCTAGGACAGAAAAGCAGAAAGATCCTGCCTTGACTGGCTGAGTTGGGAAGGCCACTGTCATGGACACAACTGTGCACCACAGCTACACACAATATGAGCTCTGTTGAGGATATGGGTCCATAGGGAACAGCAAGAATCTGATGCAACTCGTACACACAAACATAGGTCTTACTTTCATAGAACGGCAGATTTGTGGCATGTGATAAAGTGTATTAACTAACCCAGGAATTAACATGAAGAAAGCCTCCTAACGCAATAGAGCCGTGAGTCAATGCCATCTTAATGCTGTATTCCCAAGTGGTTTTGTATTTAGATGACAAACTGCAAGCTTGATAGTGTGCATTTCCTGTTGTCTCACATGTGATGGTGGAAACTTTCCATGCTTTCCTAATTTGAACAAGAAAGTCAGATAATCTCTCAGGAGCTTGTCAATTTTCAGTTCTTGAAAAATCAGTTTGCATATAGCAGAAAATTTCCCTTGTTCTTCCTCTGTAACTTGACACATGTCATTTACATTTGCAGCTTTCTCATGTGCCCTTTTTGTGACTTGGATTTTGGTTGTCTGGTTCACTGCAGGGTCTTACTGTTACAAAGATCCCAACCCACAGAACCACCCACTAAATAAATGTCAGAAGGCTTCGTCTTTTCCTCTTCTTTGGAATTATCCATGGGACAGATCACATCTCCAACTTGGTCCAAGCTTAAGTTCATCTAGGGTTTGTTTACTTCTACAATTATTTTTCCTCAATGCATTTTGAGAAATCTTACTCAAGCCTTCTCAGAAGCATGTCCTCCATATTCATCTATTGTATTCTAGCATTCATGAAAACGTTCTCTTAAAACCTTTCTATTAATCCTAATCTGTGGCTGGGCCTTTTGTAGGGTCATCATTTTACAGTTATTCAATGGAACCATCTAACTGTAACTCATGTAGGTGCAGAGCTCCTACGGTTCTCCATACATTGCCTCACCAAATTTGTCAGAGTTGGACATATTTTTCCAATTTTTTGTATTTTTCTATTTGCTTTTATCCAAAATATAATGTAACATATTTTGTTGGGCTCTTATATAAAACATGCATTGAAGGTTATTTTTCTTCTCTAATAGGTTCATTGTTGCACCTCCTAAATGTATAACTATTCTGATTTAGTACTAAAATATTTTATAGTAACTCTTTTCAAATGAGACTTCAAGACACAGAAAAGGTATATATGCAAATGAGAGGAAGAAAAACAAAAGAGGTATACAATCCAGAGAGGAGAAGAGAAAAATATTAAGCTGGACATAAGATCAATGCAGTTGTAATAAAGGGACAAAGCTGGCTGAGCACTGTAGTATCTCTACACCTAGATAATGTGACAACTAATCTATTTCCTGCGGTAGTCAGAAAACTTCTACTAAGTTTTAAGGGAAACAGTTGAGGGGCATTTAAATACTGCTGAGTATGTGAGACCTAACACAGGTTATAGAGGATGAGGTCAGTGATGTCCTGCCAACCACTCCACAGGGAAAACAAAGTCTTCCCTTCGTAATTCTTCTTTGCAGTGACATTGACAAAAGCTGAGGCCTGAGCATTAATTCAGTGTGGCGTGGTGATGAGTATGTTCACTGCCCAATAATCAATAGTGCCCCTTTGCTCTTCACTTACATGTAGAATTAGAAGTGTTGTGTAACATCGGTGCTTTTAAACCAAAGCAGGATGTGCTCACATAAAAAACAAGAAATAGCTAAAGTTTAAATTTCATACCTGCTGATGTCTCCCCACACCACCATTTAACTGAATTTAATATGTGCCCACTTTTCATACTGTCTTCAGTTTTCCTCCCTTTCCTTGGCTCCTCACACACAGAGCTTCATTTGAGAAATAAAGAGCAAGGCAGAAAACGTTCCACACTGGTAGGATAGAAACACTAAAGGTTAATGCAGTCATATGTAGATAAAATCACATAGTTTTTGTGTTTATGTGAATTACAACCAGGTACTTCTACCGTGCTCAGGTGAGCTACTTGCTTCTCTGCAATAAGGTGTAAATTCTATTCTTAGAAAAGCTTGTAAACCATCTATTTCCATAGATTTTAGGGACCTTAAAAAAATCCAATAATTAAGCAAGACCAATAATTGGCAAGCACAAATTAATTTCCTTTATTCGCACTATATATTGTTTCCATCTTCTAGTCTATTATTCAAAAAGTCTTTCTGTTCACTAACAAAGTTTTTAATAGAATCAACAGGTAGAGATGATTGTAAAAATGCACTCAGTATTGTGATAAGCAGATAACAACATGGGCTTTAGACATCAGTTGCTAATTATGCCTTCTTTGGTCTCTCATTGTATAATTTAAACCGATTTAAACCTGTTTTCTCACATGTAGAGGATTTTCAATAAGATTAGGTGAATAATGAACAAGGTGCTATGAATAGCACCTATATACACAAAGTGCTCATGTGAAGGCTTTTCAGTGCTGACTTTTGAGATTGTTGATGAGAGGAGTCCCGAGCTTTGGAACCCTAACTAGCTGTGACAGCGGCTATGCATTCCCATGACAAAATCTGAAGAAGGTTCTCCACTGCCATACAGGTTCCTCGGGTGAAGCCCCAGTTCCTCCTGGAAGAAGATTTCTTTTCAACAGCTTCGCTGAGACCAAAGTTTTTGAAATGAGCAATTTCCAATAAGGCTACTATTTCTTTCTAAGTAAAAGAGATCTCCAAATGGCCCTGTGAAAGTACTAGGCACAGCTGACAAGTATTTTTCAGAAATACGATTTCATATGACCCCCTAAGAAGGCTCTGTGCGGTATGTTTTATATGATCACTCATTTCATAAAGGAAACAAAATGGAGGCACAGAGTAATTTAAGACTTGAACAAGGAAACACAAGTGTAAAGTGTATCTAGGATTATAACATGGGTCTTTGGATTGGGAAATTTCTATCTCTGTCATTTCTCTATGGAACATCTCTATTGAGTAATACTCTTAGGCTAATGTGAATTGTACAATGCACCATCATATTGGAGTAGCTGGCATACCTGAATAACTTTCAGTGAAGTTGTTCTATTCCTAAAGTATGCATTTATTAGGTGAAAAGTTTTTGATGGTTTAAATTTTTATGGCCCCCTTTTCCTTTGTTTTTACTTAGCATTAGACTTGGTAAAATAAACCTCACACTAATAAAAAGACTGGAAAGTTAAGGGATCCAGAATCGAAAGAATATCTTTTTCTCCTTCTGCTCTTCCTGCAATCCTTTTCCCGTTTCCTGTCTTCTCGCTCTCTCTACCTCTCTGTGTTTCATTCCTCCTCATTCTGGTCTATTTTATCCCATCCTGCCCCAATCAAGCCAGTCTTTCTTCTCTCTCTCTTCCATCTTTCCTCCTCTTTTCTTTTCTCTTCTCTCCTTCCAATCTTCCCTCTCTGCCATCTCTCTCTTAAACATACATGAACACATGCACATGCACACACCCTTACTTTTTCTTCAGATATTTTAGAGAAAATGCTCTAAAAATGCTTAAGGTTACAACAAGTGAATAAATGTTTCTTTCACCAGGAACTTTAGCTTTTCCTTTGAAGTTTAATTTAGTTCCTGAATGTTAAAGATGATATATTTGATATCTGTAAATCTGTCTGTACTCGTCTGTGCATGTGAATATATATACATGAGCAAAAATGAAAAAAAAGAAAAAAAAATCCCCCAAACTTCTGCTTTGACTGCAAGATTAGAGGTTCTAACTTCTTGATTATTCCTTAACAAGAACATTTTGGAGAAATCAGTATCTTTTGTCCTCTTTCCACATAGATTACTGCAGTTTGCAGACAGCACTTTTTACATATTATGTAAATAGAAAGTTACATTAACAACACTGTAGGTAACGCAGGAACATTTTTTAAATTTCTTTTTTTCTCATAGAAAGAGCTTCTGATTAAGAGCTGTGAATGCTGTTCATGTTTAATTCCTTGCTGACTCTCCAAGTGCTGTCTGGGAAGCCTTAAAGACTTGTAGTAAAACCATTAGTGAAACTATTTGCATTTGGTCCCACCCATCCTGACAGGATCTCAGGATGGTGCAACAGGAGGTGTGGAGTCAAATACATTCTGTCTGAGTTATGAAGGTGAGAGTCAAGACTGCGCTAAGGAATAGGTGATCAAAATAAAATCTAGCATCCACAGGTATTATGTTTATAAGAGTGTTGGGAACTGAGGACAGAGTGGGGAAAAGCAGAGTTTTAAAACACTTTAAGCCAAAGGAATAAAGTTTTACTCTAACAGAGAGCAGAAGGATGTATGAAGGGAAGACCTTGATGGTCCTAACAGGGCATTTCAAATTACATATAACGTACACTTAGTGCTTTGTTAACATATGTTAGAATTTTGAAAAATTAGAATAATTAAATGTTGTTCAATAGCTGATTAGAACATTTAATAGATAACAGAGAGACATATAAAGGTATTACAACATTCTCCTGCAAGGACAATGCAGTAATAGTTACTAAAGGTTTTGCTTTTGAGAGTGAGTGAGTTAAACAAAGCATTCTATTTGGAAATTACCTCAGTGCCCCCAGGCCTGAATCACCTGAAATTCTAGAGATGAGGTCTTGCTTCAATCCAGGCTTTCTCAAAGTCGCTGGAATCCATGAAAGTGGATAGTCAACCAGTTTATCTCAGAATGTGACTTCCACCTTAACACAGAGAAGAAAGTTACTTTGTTGATTCCAGCACATGTATCTAATTGTAATTTATATAGTTACACAAAATTATATGGCTGCATCAGTTTATGAGCCCGTCTCACTTAAAAAGTCACTAAAATTTCTCTCCTTGAACAAATACACTTTATAATGTGTCTACACTATCAACATTGAGTGGATTCCTCCATGTTCTTTTGGAAATGTTTGTTGTGATAGAGCATGACACAATTTACTTATTATTGTGGCAGTAGGAGTTTAATGCGATTGAAAGCCATCAAAAGACATAGCGTCTGAATGTCAAACATGACTTGTATCTGTAATTCCAGACAACGATTTGGATGCCTGTTGATGTTCTTCCTCGCCTACAATGATTTTTTTTTTTCCTCCATTTCCACTAAGTGGCACTGTGTTATTTGCATTTTTTCTGTTCAGGTCAAAATATCCGAACATTTGGAATGCTGGTATAAAAACCAGTTTAAAGCTTTGTTATAAATTTCTACTAAATAGGTTAGGCTGAAGGAAAAAAGCAGCAATTAAATTTTTATAGGGAAAAAATCTTCCAGGAATCTCATTCTATTCTGTATTTAATTCTTTCCCACTTTTTTCTTTCCAATTCCATTAGCCTCCAAATAAGCACAGCACATTATATATGTTGAAGGAAGTTTTATTTAGACTTATAAGGGCTGATCTATTCCCATACTGTTTAAATTAATGTTCAAAAAAGAATTCAAGCTACATTCTAACATTTGGACTATGTAAGAAGGAAACAGATTTTTTGGGGAAAAAAAAGATGTTGTTTTAGCTAGGCAGAATGGGCTGCAGGGACACAGACACGTGCAGACTGAATTTCTAAATGTGTGTATTATCTGATAAGATCTAGGCTGCTCATGCGTCAATTCAAAACCTAAATGAGTCCATGAGCAGAGTTTTTTTTCCGTATTTTTCTGCCATTCTTTTCCTTCTTTTATTCTTCCTTTTCATCTCATATTTTCCTTCTTAATTTTTCTCAACGCATCTTTCTCTTCCTCCTTTTCCTCTAGCAGAATGGGATTCACTTTTATCTCAGCCACCTGCAGCCTATGGCTTGGAAATACTCTGAGTTTTCACCTAACTGATTACTTTTCAGTCCAAATTAGCTCCAGAAATGCAGGGTGACTTTGAAAAAGGAAACTGGAATCTCTTGAAATAGAATGGCCTCAATTTGCATCAGGTGTAATGTTTTGAGAATTAAATTCTGATTACCCTCTCCAAATACAGCACACCACCAGCAGACAAAATGCTTTGTTAGGTTGGCGTCTATACATACAATCATTCCACATCAGAAAATAGTCACAGAAAAAGAAGTTACTGACTTTGTGTGTGAGTGGCTGTCTTCAGCTTTAATACAATACATTTTTTTTTGTTTCAAATGTAGCAAAATTACTGCCAGATAAAAAAAGCATAATGCAACTTTCAGGAAGGTTTTAAAGACAAAATTCCGTATGTATATGCTTGTGTGTGTGTGTGTGTGTGTGTGTGTGTGTGTGTGTGTGCAGGGGGTGGAGAAACTCTGTTAGAAACTAATGAATTACATTTCAATTAGGCAGCTTTTAGCAGCAGTTACTTTCTTTGGTGTGTTGGCTTCTATTTGTAGCACGTATGGTAATACATTTTTCTCATAAATGAAGTGTATTTTTAATGAGAAAAAGAAAAGAAATTAGTGAGCCAGAAAAACGTCAAAGTCTACCTTTATAAAAAAAAAGTCACCTTCTAGAGAATAACATCATACTTTCTCTGAAACCAGCTAATATTGAAGAGCAGGCAAATTTGCAGGTGCCCTCAGGCCAGTGGATACAAAGAACAGGAAACACTGCACAGGCACCTGCCCTATGCTCCCGTCACTCAGGAAAGAGGATTTCTCTGATGCCATGGTGTGGGCCCAAAGGCTAGGGAGGTGGTGATGGTAAGCCAAGGCATGTTCCTTGGTACATTAGCTCGTTAGGATGGTCTTCAAATAGAAGCCTATTTGGGACATTTGTATTTCTTTACTATAGTTTTATGATGATGGCTCAAAAACCATTAATGGATCCAAAGCTGTTTAATTTTGCTCACATTCGCTTGCCTTTACATCCCTTTTGGCCAATCACATGTATTGCAGCCCGAATGAAGTGATTCTACAGAAAGAGGAGGCTTGGTTTTACTGACATGACCAAGAGCCTCCCAGCTATCACTGGCTTTTCTCAGTGAGGATTTCTTTCTCATCTGTGTAGGATCTGTGTCCACAATGGCCTGAAAGGTGAGCAAGAGATCCTTGGCACCACCTAAGACCAAACCTGAAGCAAGAGCCGACCCGTGAAGCAAACAAGAGAGAAAACAGACACCTGTGGGAAGTCCCATCTGAACGTTGACTCTGCATGCTCTGGACAGAGATATCCCACAGTGCTCTTGAGCACACCTCATGGTGCCTAACTAAACCCGTGGTTACATCCAAAGAAATGGGTACAGGGAGTGTAATCTGAATCCCTACCCCAAGGGCAGAGATCTAAAAATAATTTGAGGACATCATTAATAGCCACCCGTATCTAATGCATTTCAGAATACATTTTAAGATGTTCTGTACACTTCTACATGCTACATGTGGTGATTATCACTGTGGCTGTTTTTTCTAACATCAAGGAGTGTTGCACTTCAGAAAAGGGGGGACACACTGACAATTCTACAAAAATACGTGTCTGTACATTGTACCTTGTAACAACCCACACATACTAGTAGGGCAAAGGTTATGATAAGCCATATTTTCTTTGAAGGAAACTGGGAGACATGTGAAATAATCTAATATTCAAATGGTCCCTATGGATCACAAGGAAATGCCGAGATACTAAACATGTGATCAGATTCAAAATCAGAGATGTTGAACGAGCAACCCGTATCATTGCAGTTCAACATTATTTTGAATTCTACCAGATTTATCCAGAACTTGACCCCAAGTGTTGGAGAGGTTATTTTTTTTTTACTAGTATCTATTTGCAGTACATAATAATTACACTCCTTGTGCAGAGCTGGTACAGGGACACAGGTCACTAGGGGAAAACAATGAAAGATGAAACTCACTAGCAAACATGGGGCGGAACATACGCCAAGGGGTGCAATTTGTTTCTTGAATATCTTGAAAGTTTCTGGCCACCAGAAGCAACAAACAATGAATCACTGATGGTAACATTGGACAGAACACTTCAAATTATAATTTCATCCTCCAAAAAACAATTAAAATTATAAGAAAAAAGTCTGCCCTTTCTATTTGCTGTTGAACTCCTGTTGAGCAAAATATATTGATATCTCCCTGAGAAAGACGGATGGAGGCAGGCACCACATGACATTGTATGGCTCTGTTTTGGTTTGTCCGTGTAGGTGGGGGACCCGGCTGTGGGAGAGGGCAGGCAACACAGACATCAGCAAGCCACAGCCTCTTTCTATTACCCACCTCACGTCCTGCCTCATCTCCGTCTCCCCTGGCCCCCAAAGCCACCATAACTATGCTTGCGAGGCTTACATTTCCCCAACCACACATTTGAGGCATTATCTCCTATCTGTGGTATTATGTGCTGTAATCCCACAGCTAAATGTGGTAACCCAAATTTCACAGAGACGCTGTAGCAGGCTTGCTGAGATAACCCTTCTCGCTATGTGCCGTGCCAGGTCGCACAGAGCCTGTAGGCTTGGAGAGCTATGGATGCTTTGTGTAGCTTCATCCTACGCACCCTATAGCTTACCCATCCTTCCAGAGATCACAGGAACCCTAAATAGCAAATATGGCATCCTAACTAGAACACCACCTGTTTTGTGCAAGTGTACATGGGCTTCTGCCACCCGGCTGCTTCTCTCTCTCTCTCTCTCTCTCTCTCTCTCTCTCTCTCTCTCTCTCTCCTCTCTCTCTGTCCTTGTCTCTTTGTCTCTCTCCCTCTCTCTCAGTAGAAAAGAAACAAACTTTAGAGTCCGTCTCTGTTGTGTGACTGCCTAAATAGAAATAGAATCGGTACTTTGTACCTCAATGGCTAGGCCAATAGTACCACCACGATCTACACAGCAGTGACCTACATATATCTTTCACATATGTTGCTTTGAACATTTTACATATGCTTGCAGGTGCTTGGATCCTAAGCAATAAAAATCGTTGTTTGACAAGCCTCTTTGTTCCACATTTCAGAAAATCTTTGTGGCTTTTCGTTGTCAAAAAAGATATATTCTTTTTCCTCTTTCTGTCTCCGTGTGTGTGTGTCTCTCTCACACTTTGTGGTGTGAGATTGCTTAGAAACATGCACGGTTTGACACATGCTTTTACCTGAAAATGTATCTACTCCTGCTGCTTTATTGGACCCTCTAATTACCTGCAAAAAATAATAATAAATTGGGCAGGTGTTTGCTCTTCCAGTTGATTAATTGACAATGATTTCTCTACAATTGATGGCAGAAAGCTGGGAAGCAGAGGGTTGGGGATCATCAGCTTGAGAGGAAAATTTACAAAAGGCTTAAATTGCCAGCAAACTATATGTTTTTCATTCCAGGCTTAGTCCCAGTGTTGAGCACTGTCACATATATAATTCTCTGTTTTACACTCATGCAACTCTGGAGCTGATAAAGTGAGTTTAAATCTGTTTTTTCCCTAAGTGAAAAGATCGACCAGATCAGTCACTATTAGGTGTGGATGGAAGTGCATTATAGCAGGAACAATGAAGTCTGATGGAAACTTGACCGTGCTTTTTCACTGTGTCAGTGATGTTTTGCTTTTCAATTTACCAGCAACAGAGCAGCAGCAGCCAGCCTGAGACAGTCTCTGAGGATCGTGTCTCCCAAACACTAGCACAGTGAAGTTAGGCGACTGTGTAGTAATATTTGTTAAAGCTTCAAACAAGGGCACATATTTTCACACTAGTGAGTAAATAAACATGTACACAAAAAACAAGAATATCTGACCTTCAGAAATAGATAAGTGAAACTAAAGCCTTTTCTTCATCTTTGACTGATTCTCAAATTTTCCTGGTTTTACATGGATTCTGGTGATATACAGAAGACATAAATATTTTCATTTTAATTAAGAATCCTGGGCATAAATCTTAATTTCAAATGAATAGGTTTTTTTTAAAAAATGAAAGTAGATTGGCTAATAGAATTTTTCATGAAGAAAGAATGAGGTGAACTATGTAAAATAAGTTAGATTCAAGGTTTGGCTGGAGTTCAGGCCGTATTTTTATGTTGATCCTTAGAACTCACTCATTCACTCTATTTTTATTTTACAGCTGGCCTTGTAAGCATGAATAATGTAGATACACAAATAGCAGAGAAAGTGACTGTAGCCAGGAGGTAGTGAGAAAGAGAAAAGAGTGTATATTTCCAAACAGGAGAGACATCTCCATGCTTTTAAAAGACAATAACTAAGATGACTTACTAGCAACCTTACCCTTTGAAGGATCCCTTGAAACATTTTTCCTTAAACACAGATGCTATAGCAGTTATAAGGAATTATGGATATTTTTATGATTTGTTTCACTGACTAAATTTAGAAGAAGGAAATAATGACATTCTAGAGTCAAGTCCCTAAAAACATGAAAATGACAATTCATCTCATCTTTTAAAAATTCCTCAACATGTCGTTGAAATTCAGTGTATTAAAGAAACAATTCAGAAAACCTAGTAGATCATTTAACAAAGTAACAAATATGTGAATTCTGACTTAAAGGTTTGCATAGGGAAATTATAATGTTTTTTTATTAAAATGAGATTAAAGAATAGAGATTTAAAACCATTGTGTATTTTCAACAACGAGCTTTGAATCTCTTCTCCTTCTCTGAGATTCCTAGCCTTGATTAAAAAATGACCTTATATTACGTTTGATTTTCTGATTTGCCAAGCAATTAAAGGACTTGATTCTTCTAACTTGTTCTTTCACTAGAAAGAATTAAAAATATATAGAAATAAAGAAATCCAGAAATTCTTTTCGGAGAATTTATGAATTCCTCCCTTGTTCCTAGGGAAACCGAATAACCAACAAACAAACAAACAAAAACTTCCCACACAATAGCCTTACTAAAAGATGTGCATCATCCATTTCTTTTTGGTTCTGAAAATTAAGATTGAATGTTTCTGCCTGTTTTTATCATAACTGTAAAATCCACCCTCGCTGTTGCTTTACCTTATTAAGCAAAACAGAGAGCTATTTGCTGTAAGCCTGAATGGTCCAAAGGCACCAGGCTCCTGTAGCTGGCTCTCCTAGTGATTTAAGAATTAAGACTTTTCTAAGAAAACGGCATCAATGTCTGCATTCTAACAGTTAATAAACTTATTGCAGTTTGTACAGGTGCACTAATGTAACTGTCCTGAGATCACACACACACACACACACACACACACTCACACACAGTGGCACTAACCGCTTTCCTAAGATGGCACAAAAAATAAACGTTAAAAAGAAAAAGGGTGGAGAGAGAGCACTTCAAAAGTTCTTGCAGATAATAAAGGTTTCTTTTTCCTATAATTCTCCATTTTCCCAGTTCTACCTAAGCACCTTGATTGTTTTATGGATTAAACTATGTACTGGATACCTAGCCGGATAGGCTGTGAGCAGGGGAAGATACAAAGCAGACGAGCATATCCCAGCTGTAAAATTACACACTCTACCATAAGCGAGCGATCCAGATTACCTACTTCATCTCCTTCTACCAAAATATTGCATTTCCCCTCTCCATAAAGATGTTTTATATTGGCAGAGAGGTGCCATAACTCACGGAGTTTCCGCTGCTTACCTGCTCTCTGTGTCCTCTAACTCCCACTCTATCAGGAGAGCATATGCCGTATCTCCGTCATGAATTATTATTTGACGGTTCCACATTAGAATTTGTATTTGGAAGGCAGTTTCCCCGCCCTTTCTAAGGAAGATACCTGTTCTTTCTCAGAAGGTCCATATTGTTTAATGACTTTCATATTGTAAAGCAGCTCCTTAGGTGTTGCATCCAGGAATTTGGTCTCCTAAATTCTCAATTAGCAAAGCTATCATGAATTTATATAGGTATCTAAGGTGCTATACCTCCTCGTTTTGAAGGAAACATTTGTATACACCGTGTTCAAGGAGATTCACTTTTCAATGAGCAAACTCAACTGGAACTGTTTCAGGTGACAGTGATGAAAATCTCACTGGCACAGATCAAGGGGAGAGGAAAATCCACCTTAGCTTGCACTGTCTTGTACTTTTCTCTCTACTGCTAAGTTCATAAGGTAAAGAATAATAAAACACATTTTGTTTTAGTCTTTGTGATTCTGATGCTCAGCAAAGGGATTCCAAACTACTCTCCTGTGAGTAGGATTTTCTTTCAAATGAATATTTTTTGGTTATCTCCCCTGGTTGTTCACAAGAGCTGTCTAAATCCAACTCACAAAAACTGAATAGGAACTCTTCTTTAATGCATGTTTGGCAGATGCCTTTTTATCTTAAAATAAGCCATTGTGGGAGAGTTTCACTGCAGAAATCAACAAATTGGAAACTTTCTTGGGAGAAAAAGTGCTTATTTTTAAACAATTGCCAGCACACCACTGCCTCCTACCTCATAAATGAGATATTGTACAGCTGCTGAAGGAACCGTGCATGACACTTTACATGGAAATGCCTAGATTCTGGCTGTGGAGGCAACACATTTAGGAAATCAGTAGAAAAGGTGTCCAGTTAGTGGTGTGACTTACCATTTAAGAGAGCTTGGCTCAGTTTGCACTTTTCTACCCACTAACTGAATCGCCTTTTTAACTCATTCACTACCCTGAACCTCAATTTGGCCCATTTTAAAATGGAAATAGTGAAAGTTACCTTTGTCAAATTAATTAAGAAAACAAATTAACATACTTAATATTTGACATGTTAAGGGTTCAATATATTTAGTCATTTTTTTTGTTTGTTTGTTTTTGAGACAGTCTTGCTTTGTAGTTCAGGATGGCCTTGAACTCACTATGTAGCCCAGATTTTAGCCATTTTTATTAAATGTAATCTAATCTTATTTTAGTTCTAGGAACTTACTTGCTTAGTTCCAACCACACAAATCTTGTTTACTGTCCTCCAGCTGTTTTTTGCCTCTGAGCTCTTGCATCTGCTGTTCCCTTGCATGAAGAAGATCTCTCCTCTGGAGCTTTGCATGGTTGATGCTTTCTCATTTTTCTGGCCTCAGTTCAGATTTACCTTTATAAAGAGAACTTTTTTGGTCCACACATCCACTCCTTCCACAACTGGTGACAATGTAATGTATTCCTATAGAACTTATCATCAAAAGAATTTCTGCTGCATGTACTTGTTTATAGACTCTCTCTTACTGAATTGTAAATTCACACAAGCCACAAGGTTACACTTTTTCACCAGTTTCTTAGCACCAGGTATAATGCCTGGTGCATGGTAGGCACGCAATAACTATCAATGCATGATGACGGTAACTTTAGAGCCAAAAAGTTAATGTAACACTTAGGTGGAGCAACTCTCCAATCCTATTTTTAGTCCAATTAAGTGTTGTTTTTGATAATAGAATAGAAATATTTATGGATCCACAGGAGGTAGAGAAGTTCATTAATGCTCTGGATAAATAACAGAATTAGCGTTGGAAAATCTATTGACGTTTTTAATCAGGAAATTGTGAAAACAACTGGATATAGCTGATTTTGCAAGGCATAGAAAGATTGGATTCAGAATAACTTGATTGGGTATATTTGACGAGATTTTTCTTTCCCTACACATCGCCAGAAGTTTATTTATTTCTATGATCTTAGCATAATGATTGGAAGTAAGAAAGTGGAATATAAATTCCCAATCATTAGCCATTTTGATTATTATAATTTGGGATGGAACAGAAGATATAAACTGAACTAGCTTTCTTGGTATGCAAGATGGGGCAAAGGCACCCACTTCATCTTACTTGTTTAAACATACGAAGGGGGTGGGAGAGCACTGGAAGAAGACAAAATAAATCAGGTAGAAAAACATCTTTTAAATTTTCTATGGCCCCAAGTAATGAAATAAACATTAGTATGTGAAAATACATTATAAAGAACATGAGGGATTTGGAGAACTTAAAAATATTATAAAAGTGAAGGACTTTAATTAATTAGAAATATTTGCTACCCATTATACAGTAAGATTAAGAAGAATGTTATGAAAGAAGAAACAATTTTAGGATAAATATGCATTTCTTGCTTTCCTGAGTGAAAGATATTTTTGTAAGTGGAAAAGAGACTGCAAATGCTAAAGTATGTGAGAGTAGAACTCTTTATTTTATATCTGTTTATTTTTCAGATTAGCTAAAATAGAGCATGAGATAATACACATAATGTTGGTAGGATTTTCAATTAAACTGTAAACAAATAGATAATTGGATTAAACTTTTAAAAAAATACAGAAAAATCTCAAGTATTACTGAAGGAAAATTAAAAACCAGGTAATTAATGCTGATATATATATATGTGTGTTCTTGTGTGTACTTGAGAAATCACCTATCTCACCAATCTTACTTTAGTTGTCATTACTTATACATAGCATATACTATATAGAGATATGTATATACACACACAAAATATAATTATCAACATTTTGAGGCAAACAGTTCAGTATGCAGTTACCTACAATCATACAGTCTTCTCTTTATATTCATTGCTTCAGATTCTTAAAAATATAAAATGCTCCTGACTTCCTCTGTCACATACTATTCAATTGTACTTAATGAAGTATAAAATGGGACAAATTAGTATATTCCACATAAAATACAGATTTCTGATTATCATACATGTGATCTATTGTTTTTTAAACATGTAAGCACATACTTCATATGAATTGTTATGCCTGAGCTATACATAGGCTAATTCATACCATGGTTGATGTATGACCCTGCAATCAGAGATTAATCCTACATTACAGCACACTATAGAGAAACAGTATTTTGCAGTATATCATATGCTAGAAAATTCTAGGTGCTATGTGTATTTTACTAAGTCTCTGTAATAATTTATTCAGATATGTTAAGATAAACAGGTTATTAAATTGAAAATGCATTTAATTCCTTTATCATGCTCAATACCATAGCTTTGTAACACACCCCAGTGCAGAATACCTGTTGTTTATCCTTGTGATCAGTGTGATCAATTGATTCTGTGGTCCATTGCTGCCTCTCAGCATCATCAGTGTCTTGTGCTATATATTACTACCCATGGAAATGATCAAAACTCAGATTTTGAAGTATTATTTCTATGGACTGCATAATTCTCACACCATTGTAAAGTTTAAAATGGTAAGTTGAACTATCATTAAATGAGGACAATCAGGTTGCCTATTTGTGAGTATATATATTATATGGTATATGTTATATAGTATACATATGATACTTACCATATGTATATATATATATCATATGGTATATATATACTATATGATGTATATATTATATGGTATACATATGATATATTTGTTAACTTCCTGCTTTTATTGCTAATCATGTGACTTGAGATTCATTAGCACTATATCATAATGTTTGAGCATCACTAATATTACAGCATCATATTTAAACTACAGGGCATCAAGTAGGGCATACATCATCAAAGAATTTTATATACTCTTCTGGGAAAAGGTTAATGTGTTATTAGGAGAGTTGTGTCATATTAGCTCAGAAATCTGACCTAGTGATCATCTTTATTTGAAGATGGAGTATGACTCTAGGAGGTGTACATGGGTACCTATTTGTGGAAGATCATTTGTGATGGAAAATTTGATACAGCGACTTGACTATGCAGATATGTGATTACACACTCTAGATAACTGTGTAAAACTAGGTAAGATGAAATGAACATTTAAATCAGCTTTGATTAAAGAAGATAAGCATATTGTTTAAAATACATTGAATATACCTAATGTACTATGAACACTGTGGCTTTTCAGCACCCCACATTGCAGAGTACTAGCTCTATAAAGTTGGTGGGCCTCATTAATCAAGTGAAGACTATTGTAAAAACTGTTATAGAAATAAAGCCTGATATCCCTCCAGCAAGAGGGAATTAAGCAGCAGATGCCTTTAGACTTGAAGCATCAACTTGTCCCTGGGTTTCTAGTCTGCCAGCTCATGCCTAATATTTTGAACTTTGAACCTGCTGGACTCCAAAATCACAAAGCCAATTCTATAAAGTAAATCTCTCTCTCCCCCCCGTCTCTGTCTCTGTCTTTGTCTCTGTCTCTCTCTCTCTCTCTCTCTCTCTCTCTCTCTCTCTCTCTCTCTCCACACACACACACACACACACACACACACACACACTCCATTGGTTCTGGTTATTTACACACTTCTGACAAATATAGACTCCAGTAATGAAAGGACTCATGTTTGCTTTATGTAGATGAGGAAAATGAGGCTCAGAGAGTTTTAATTGTCTACTAGCAAATACTGGAGTTGGAATCAGAAGCCACATCTCCTGGTGTGAACGCGAGCATTAGTTTGCATCTGCTTCACGATCCTCAAAGGATTTAATAATCAACATTTTAACAATTTATTATTTGGGTGCATGAGTCACTTTGAACATCTGTTAATCTGTAAAGTCTGAAAGGACATGAAAAATGCCTTAGCTGTCTTGTTGATGGCTAATGCAATGTCTTATTTAGGAGTAAATAGAAAGTACATGCATGTACAATATGGATACATGTGTACACACACATACAAACAATTTCTTAACCCTCCCACACACTCACCCATATCACAAGCACATATGCATACCTTATGGTATACATTATTTAATTCGTCAGTGTCTACAATATATAATAAATTTAGGTATTGGCTTATTCCTTTTCTTCAGAGGGTTTGATCCCGTGAGTAACACTGAGCAAGATAAATTCTCTCAAACCACTGAGCTGTTGTTTATTTGTTAGACCTAACTTTGACCTGTGTTTGCCACTTTCAAACATTAGATGTTTGCAAATCTCCATTTTGACTTGTGTCCTGTGCACATACCTACAAAAATGTGTGTACTGTGCTGTTGAAAAGAATATAGAGATCATGTAAAGGAACTACTCACAATAGACTCAACCTAAGCATTAATATTATTTTTGAATAATTTTTCAGATAGATGTATAATTTTAAAAGTTTTAAAAAACTGTTTGTGTAATGTACAACCCTACTGTTTTACAATGAAATGAGTGCCACATACAGGAATAAGATTCTAAATGAGAATTTAAAGCCTTAATAGCTCTACCTTTATATGCTTATACATTCACAAGTGAACGTTAGCAAGTGCTATAAATTACTCTACTGATATCACTTAAAACCTAAAACCTGATTCTCCTTTAAAATCTAAAGCCTCTTACATAGGAGAAGACATCTTTTGTTATTGTCATTGCTGTCTGTGATTCTGAGATTGAACCCAAGGCCTTGTGCATACTACACAAGTGCTCTACACTGAGCTACATCCTTAGGCTGGGGAATCTTCTCCATCTTCACTGTTCCTACTTGCTCACTGGCTGCTTGGACACCTTGTGTAGCAGGAGTCACAGGTCCTATAAATTATTCATTGACACATGAGAACATACATGTTTAAAACTTCAATAAGTTGTCCTATATTCCTTTTAAAATTCATAATTTTACTATAGTGCATAAACACTTTATAAAATGCATTTATATTACAACCCAACACAGTATTAAAGAAGTGTTTATACTTGCTTTATTCTATTTCGTTCTATTCTATTCTTTCAGTTCACCTACTCTATCTCATCCTTTATGTTGCAGATTTAATTTCATATAGCATTTTTCTTAATGACCTATAGAATCATATTGTCACAAATATTACAGCACAAAACAGCACTCTCTTATTTCCTCACAGTTTCTATGGGCCAGGTGTCTATGCTTTGCTTGACGATGTCCCTGCTCTCCAAGGCGGTGATAATGGTGTCAGCTGGGGCTGCATGTCACGTGAGACTCAGCTTAGAAAGGATTCGTTTCCTTACCTACTTGAATTCTAGCAGCGTTGCGTTCTCTGCAGGCTGCTGGACGGAGGTCCCCATTTCTTGCTCACTGCCAGGCAGAGCTGCCTTTACTTTTGTGCTATATGGTCTTTTCCACAGAGAGATTACAACATGGCAGCTTTCTTCTTTATAACCAGCGAGAGAGGGACTCTCCTTATAAAGGGACCTCCAGGCTTATGCAATGTGGTCTGACTCAAGTTCTCTTGTATGCAGCCTCTTACCTTTACCCATCCTTTGGTTAGAAACCCATCACGGGGCCCATCCATACCCAAAATGAAACTTTTATGCAAACAGGTAAATACTAGGAGGAAAGAAAACTGGGTACATGTGTGTGTGGAGAGGGGACCTTAGATCTTGCCAGCTGCACAAATTAATGTATTAATCTATGAAATTAGAAAGACATTTATCCAAAATTAATTTTTCTAATATGATATTCTAAGCTTCTATAGATCAGCATGGCAAGTGTCATCACCTATGATTTGTACAAGTCACAAATGAAGCCACAATTTTTGCTCCACATCATTCAATTCTTTAGTGACAGAATCAAGACGAGATTCACACTTTTTTTGGCTTCCAGTCTCATGTTTTCATTCTACCAAGTACCTAGCATGTATAGGATATGGTAAGAAGAGCCATTCAATTAATGTGTTTTGAATAAATAAATAAATAAATAAATAATTAAATGACAGTGTATCACTGTGTATTCATGAATTTCTTGGAGGTTGTCAATTAGAAGTGCTAATAAGTCTAGAATATCATCTTGGTTATTTAAAAGATCATTTAACTTCTTACTGATTTTTTGTCTGATCTTTGACATCATAAATTCTTTTGTGTGTGTGTGTGTGTGTGTGCAGATTCATGGAGCTAAGTTTTATTGTCACCATCATTGGAAAGCGTTGGGGTATGATTCTGTGACTACCCTGGTTGCTCAACTCTGGTACAGACAAACCATGGGCCACGTCTCAGATGACATGGAGGTTTGTGGTCTCTCTGACCATGGGACTCTTGGATCATTTTCCTTGGAACTGGACTTCCACCATGTTGACTGAACCTCTCCAGGCCTGCCTTGGTGGGGTTCCTCTTGCAACTCCAGTTGGCCTTGAGTTTCCGAGCGGCACACGTGGAGCTGGACTTCTTGTGCTCCTGCTACGGGCACCTTCTGGAGTTTGTCATCCTGTCGCATGCCCCAGACCAAACCCCACTGCTGCTTCCCTTCTCTTCGGGTCACCAGCGCAAGTGGGAACAGCCAGGGAGATGTTGTAGTCCATGTCCAGGGGCTGGCTCTTGGTCCTGTTTGATTTCTTGTTCACTTTGCTCTTAAATTTAAACACTGAAATTGCCCTTCTCTTCCTTCTCAGAAGGATTCTTGGTCGTGCTTTTTCAGTTGATCTAAGCTGCCCCTGCCTCTTACGTTGACATCTGGCCATCCTTCTTAGGTGAGCTCCCTCCAGCGGTCTCCTATAAGTTCTTAACCTCTTCTTATATACATACTTTTAAAAATGATAATACTAATCTTGAATGTAAGTTTTTCCTGCCTGAGCTTAACATTCACTGTTCTCACCATCTAAGTGTAGTATGAGTACATAAATTGTATGTACACACAGTTAAAGGCTAGCACAATAGTGAAATTAGGGATTTTTGAGGCAGATATTTGGGTCAATAGAACTTTGCTATTTTAGGAGATGGCACTCAGAATTAGTGATAAGGAGAGATTAGAGAAAAGGTTGAATGTGAAGGCTGAGATTAGATAAATACTTCTTGGAGTACTAGGACAAAGAGAAAGGTTGTCTGAAAAGACACAGGTACTTGGCAGGCTGACAGGGAGAACAGGATGCCAGTCCTTCCTATGAGTCTGTGCCGTTTGGGGACTGCAGGTGAGGGGGTTAGGTGACTTTGTTTTATCTGATGGCATGGGCAGCTACTTCAAAGATACGATATATTATGGCAGTCATTTATTAATATTTTGTTTAGAAATCCTGTATTGTACTTATCATTTTTTATTGGTTCTATTCTATTTGTTTTGCTTGGTTTTACTATATCTGAAGGTATGGGCAGCTATTTTGAAGACAACAAGAGGCATTATGGTGAGATAAAAGTTCCAAAGGGCAGCGGTAGCTCCATCCTATGGTCTTGCTGGTTGTCACCTGTAGGGCCTGTCTCTTGGGCCCTCTGCTTGTGATCACTGCTTGTGATTTCCTGGCACCTGTAATCTCCTGGAATAGTCAGTTAATGTTTGGCTTCATTCCCACAGCTTCACTTGTCCTCTCATACACAAACTTCCTGTTCTCCCAGGCTTCCTTTTGAAACTTTGGTGAAAGCTTTCACCACCTTGCAACATTTATGTCTCGGATGCTTGAACAACCAGCATCACACAGATGGGGCCAAAGCCTGGCACCACCTCAAGCAGTAGCCAGGTCCCCTTGGACCATGTCTGCAGGAGCGAGTACTATTCTTGGATAGTTGTGCATAATAAAATAAATCCGGGAAACTAATCCTCTATGTGGTCTTTCTTCAGCAGGGAATTCAAGTATCTCTTCTCAGTGCAACCTTTAACTTACACTGGTTAGGGTCTGGGCAATTCCTGAGAGGCCCTCATGGCATCTGTCTTCTTGTCCTTTGTCAAAGTACTTCCCTTTCTGTTTTTCCTCGTTCTCTTTCCTGCTCTTGCTCTTACTCTTCCCTCCCCTTCCCTTCCCTTCTCTTCCCTCCCCTTCCATCCTCTCCTACCCCTTCCCTTTCCTTTCTTCCCCTTCTCCCTCCTCCTTTCTTCCTTCCCTTCCCACCACTCATCATCTCTCCTCTTCTCTCCTCCCTTCTCTCCTCTCCTTTCCTCTTCTCTTCTCTTCCCTTCTGTCTCATCCCCTGATATTTTTTCCTACATTATTAGAGATTGAGCCAAGGGTCTTTGCATTAGGCTACATCTCTAGCCCCTTTTACTTTTTATTTTGAGGCTGGTTATCACTCAGTTGCCTCAGCTTGGCTCAAATTTTCCATCTTCCTGCCTCAGCTTCCCAAAGGGACACAATTACATGAGTGTGTCACCACAACCCACTTGGCTTCATTTTGGTGGCACTCATTTCTCTCTAATCATTTATCTCTAATTTTACACACACTTCTTGTAGAGCCAAAAATTAAGTTTTAAGGTTTCTTCTCTATTTTTGTTTTCAACTCTCATTTTACAGCATCTAAAACTAACCAGAAGCTCCCATGCCATAGCCTGAATTTGAATTTAGCCTGCCTTAATATTTCTTCTGCCAAACCAATTAGTCTATAACCCTCGAACTCAGCCTCCTTTCAAATTTCAGGATGTGGGTGCAATACACACTTTTTTTCTTCTTCTTCTTTTTTTTTTTTTTTACCAGAGCATGGAATCCATAGACTTTAGTCCAATTCCCAAAAAAGTTTCTGTTCCCACCTCAAACTTCATTAGCTTGGGCTGTGCTGTCTGCACTTACATCAGCATTCTGGTCCTCTGACCTCTGACCAGAAACTCAATAACTCTGCTCACAATATACTATATTTTCTCTGGTTGGCAATACAAACTTTCTAAACTCTGAAACCCAAGTCCAACCACAATGTTAGTATAATCACAGCAACACTCTTCATGCTGTGGTACCAATTTTCTGAATTAGTCAGCTTTTCATTGCTAGGACATATAATACCCTAAACCCACAATTGAAGAGAGGAGACTTTTCATTTGGTTCAACGTTGGTTGTGTATTTTCAGAGGATTCAGTCCATGATCAGTGGCCAAGTGAGGATGGTCAAGGCCGGAGGTCATGATAAAGCAAAGCTCTTCACTACAAGGCAGCAAAGAAGCCAAGCACAGGAGAGGAGCACTGGAAAGGAAGGGGTCAGGGACCCGACATAGACATAGGTGTCACACCTCCATGCACGTGGTCACACCCAGAAGCGTCCTTCACTAATCCTCTAGAGGAAGCCCAAGTGGATCAGGTTGCCAGTTAAGTATAATTGTCACAGAAGTGAACAGGTACTTCACAACATCCATCTTTACAAGTCTTGTTACTCATATTCATTTCATGTGAGCTTCCACTTTGAAGGAGGACAAACAAAGAAAGAGCCGTTTCTCAGCCAGGAGTCATTTCTTATCAGAGGTCTTTTAAATTAGATGTGTTTCCCTAAAACTCTCATGACTCAGCTCTCTGAATTTCACTTCCTTTTAACTTCTACACATTTAAAATTATGGTTGCATATTTTCATGTCCTAGAAACATTTTTATCTTCATAAGAACAATAATTTTTTAGGATGGGAAGAGTTTGTAGTGTACAACTGATTTGAAAATGTATCTTATTTAAAATACTGCATTATCTCACAAAGTTATGCAGTCATCTCTTTCATCCCAATAAATTATTTATAGATGGTGAGTGAACACTTCTTTCCAACAAGACAAAAAATTTCCTATGCCAGACACGATCAAAATATATGGTAAATGATTAAATGTGAAAGAGTACTACAGTAAAAGGCACATTGCCATTAATCTCAAAATAGCCCCCCTTGCTTCAAACACACTTATTGCTATTTTCTGAAGCAATTCTGAAAGTTCTCTTAAGAAGTATGATTAAAAATACAGTGAAGGCTGCTGCCGGGTGCTATCCAATAGAAAGACATACTCTTAATAACATTACAGTATGCCCTAATCTATCTTTGTCTTAGCTACTTTCTCATTGCTAGGACACAATATGTGAAACCATAATTTAAAGAAGAAGAGTTTCTTTTGGCTCATAATTTCACCAGTCCAGGTTCATAAGTCCACTGGTCTCAAGGGAGGATAGCATAGCAGAGGAAAATCTGCTGATCTCATGGCAGCCAGGAAGCAGTGAATAAAGAGAGGAGCCTAGAGGAAGGATGCAGCATTTCAGCTCAGGCCCCCAGTGTCCCACCTCCTCTGACCAGATCCAGTCTCCCAATAGAAAACCATCTATAATGCTCCTGTAATCTAATCACTTTCCAAATGCATGAGACTTTGGGGATATTTTAGATCTAAACCATAACAATCTTAATCTTCAGATTGGGTACTATGCAACTTCCAGGTCTTACCCAAGATCAAAATGACCATGGGTAGTAGACACTTTGAATAAATTCAGGATAAGGAAGCGGCTATGACAGCTCCACTAAAGAGGACTTTCACAAGTGCTCCAGAAAGTGGCAAGAATGATAGAATAAGCATGTTGAAGGCCAGAGGGATTTCAGGAGGGGTTACCTGGCAATGTATTCTTTATTGTAATAAATTTTTAAAACCATTTAAACATTCATTGTAATTTTTGATCATAGCTAATAGTCGCTCACATCTTGATGAGAATTTTTGCAGGCCTTTTTGTGGTGAAACCTGAAAGGCTTCTCAAGTCACTTTACTGAAAAAATACCGCCCTACATGTGGTCCTAGGTAAGTCAGTGTGGACACCATTCAATATGTAATTAACCAAACCTTACTTGAAATTTAAAAACAGTAAAGCTTTCAATTAGTACCCTGCTACTGTCCCTATATAAATTCATTTTTACTATACACCTTATTGTTTTTATGGTCATAATTGCTGTACCATCTAGTTTTTCTCGATGATTTATCATAAGGGAAGCAATGTGTTCAGTGTTTGATGCATTAATTCATATAAAAACTGTAGGAGGCAAATATTATCTCCAACTTATGGATCAGAAGACAGACTTGGAAAAGCCAAAAAACTTCCCATACATCACACAAAAATATAAAATCAGTTAGGCAAAAATTCCAGGTAATTATTCTTACCCATAGTGTTGTACACTCTGGGGTTACTCAAATATAACTTGACTTGTAGATTTAACCAGCTCTCAACTGGTTATGGTGGAAACAACATTTAAGCTGATCACCATACTGTTAAAAGTAGAAAAAACAAGTTAAGGGCCTGGGGATTTAGCTCAGTGGCCTTGAAAGCAGGAGGTCGTGAGTTCGATCCCCAGTACCAATTTTAAAAAATTTTAAAAAAAAGAAAAAAGAAGTTAAGATTTATGGCAATGACTGTTATCTCAGGACTGTGAGAGTGTGAGACAAGAGGATTTCAAGTTCAAGCCCAACCAGGGGTACAGAGTAACTTAGTGAGTTAAGTCTCAAATCTAAAAAGAGATAAGCAGGGACTATAGCTCAGTGTGAAGGCCTTGAACTGAATTTCTAATATCACATGCACACACAAACACAAATGAACTGTATACTGCATTTACACTATAGATTAGAGTATATCTATTTATAATACACACTATATTACATTATGCTGTGCATAATATTTCTGAGTATATCTGACTAACTTTCAAAGGGCATTTCATTTATGAAAAGTTAATTCTTTAAACAATGATCTTTCACCTTGGATCCACTAGAGAATGTTTTACAAACCCAGTCAAAATTAGGTCCTTTCCTGAATTTCTGATGTGGTGGAAATGCAACGGGGCCATGGAAACTATATATGTTTTAATAGTTTTAAGAGGCTTGTATATATAATCATGGCGTAGAACAGATAGTTACTCTATGATATTAGTGTGTAGGACTTTGATACTGGTAACAAACCACTAAATGACTGAAGTCATGTTCAGGTCATGGTAATGATACATCTTCTCTTTAAATGAGCATCTCTAAGCAGTTACAATCTTCTCTAGAAGCAAAAAGTAAATTAGTGCAATTAAGACTAAAAAAATGATACAAAATTAATGAATCAAAGAGCTGGTTTTTTGAGAGAATAAACAAAACTGATACACCTCTAGTCAACCTTATCAAGAAAAAGAAAGAAAAAACAAATTCATGCAATAAGGAATAAAAGAGAGAAATTACTATAGATCCCATGGAAATTCAAAAAATCATGAGTATCTATTTTAAAAATCTTTCCTCACATAGAGTGGAAAATACAGTAAGTGGACAGATTTCTAGAATGTATGAACTACCAAAGTTCAATCAAGAAAATATAACAATTCTGAATAACCCAATATTAGCCACCAAAAGTGAAAACAGTGATTAAAAACTTACCAACCAAAACAACAACAAAAACCAGCAAACCCAGGTCCTCATGTATTCATGGTTGAATTCTACAAGACATTTAGAGAATATTTAAAGCCAATACTCCTCAAACTCTTCATTGAAACTGAAAAAGAACAATCTTCCCTAACTCATTGCTAGAGGAAGGTGTCACTCTCTTATACCAAAATCAGAGAAAGACCAAACCAAAAGAAGAACCATAGGCCAATTTCACTAATGAACATTGATGCGAAGATTCTCAATAAAACACTGACAAATAGAATACAGCAAATCATCAAGAAGATTATACATCATGACCAAGTGAGATTTATCCCAGGAATGCAAATAAAAAAATGTAACACACTGTATCAACAGAGCCAAAACCAAAAATCACATGATCATCTCAATAGATGCAAAAAAAGCTTTTGATAAAGTCCAACACATGTTTATGATAAAAACCCTACAGAAACTTGAAATAAATGGCATCTACCTCAATCTAATAAAGGCCATCTATGACAAACCAACAGCCAACATTATACTAAATGGGAAAACTTTCACTCTAAATTCAGGAACAAGACAAGGATGTGCACTATCATGACTCCTATTCAGTATAGTTCTAGAAACATTAGCCAGAGCAATCAGATGAGAGAGAAATAAAAGGAATAAAGACAGGAAAGGAAGAAGTTAAAATTTCACTATTTGCAGATGACGATACTCTACATAAAAGACCCCAAAACCTTCATTAAAAGACTACTAGAACTAATAAACAAATTCAGCAGTGTAGCTGGATACAAAGTTAACACTCAGAAATTAATAGCATTCCTGTACACAAACAACAACTCACTGAAAGAGAAATTATGGAAATATCACCTTTCACAATAGCATCTTAAAAAATGAAATACTTAGGAATCAACCTAACCAAGAATGAAAAAGACCTACATGCAGAAAATTATACTACTCTAAATAAAGGAGATTTAAAAGGATATTAGAAAATGGAAGGGTATTCCTTGCTTTTGGTTAGGAAGAACCAATCGTGAGAAAATGACCATATTCCCAAAACTTATACAGATTTAGTGCAATCCCAATCAAAATACCATTAACACACCTCACAGATCTAGAGAAAACATTCCTAAAATCCATTTGGAAACAGAAGAAAGCTAAAATAGAAAAGACAATTCTGGGGAACAAAGGCAAAGCAGAAGGCATCTCAATTCCTTACTTGAATTCATACTACAAAGCCACAGTGATAAAATCAGCATGGTACTAGCAAAGAAATAGACATGAAGATCAATGGAACAGAATAGAAGATGCAAGCACAACTACAAAGACACTCAGCCACCTGATATTTGACAAAAGGGTTGAACCTGTTGACTCTAAGAAGGATAGCCTCTTTAATAAATGGTGTTGGAAAAACTGGCTCTCGACATGCCAAAGACTGAAACTAGACCCATGTTATTACCATGCACTAACCTATAGTCAAAATGGGTCAAAGATCTAAATATTAAAACAGAAAAACTAAATCTACTGGAAGCTAAGGTAGTAGAAATCTTGGAGTCAGGGGCAGGCAAAAAATTCATGAACAAAATGCAAACCGCAGGAGAAGTACTTCAAAGAATCAAGAACCAGAATCTCATCTTATTAAATGGTTTTGCACTTCAAAAGAAATCAGCAACAAAGTGAAAAGAAAACCCACAGAATGGGAAATAATTTTAGCCAGTAGTCCCTTAGTCAAAAGACTTATATCCAGAACATACAAAGAACTGAAAAACATCAAGCCCTCAAATTCAAAGACCCAATCCAACACTGAGCATCTGAGATGAACACACATTTCTCAGGTGAAGACATACAAATGGCAACTAAGACATGAAGAAATATTCACCATCACTGGTCATTTGAGAAATGCAAATTAAAACAGCATTGAGATTTCATCTCTCCCTGGAAAGAATGGCTGCCATCAGGAAAACAACTGATAACAGATGCTGGTGAGGATGAGGGGAAAAGGGAACACTTCCTCACTGTTGGTGGGAGTGTAGACTGGCACAGCCACTGTGGCAGTCACTATGGAGATTCCTCAAAAAACTAGGATTGGAAGTTCCATACAATCTAGCTATTCCCCTCCTGGGTATCTTCCCAGTAAAATTGAAAAGATCACGTCACAGTGATATATGTGCACCCATGTTCATAGCAGCACAGTTTTTGATAGCTAAATCTTGGAAACAACCAAAATGCCCATCAACTGCAGAGTGGATGAAGAAAATGTGGTATTTTTATACAATAGAATACTATTCAGCTACAAAAAGGATAATCTTGAGGTCTTTATAGGTAAATGGAGGCAACTTGAGAATATCTTCATTAGTGAAATAAACAAGACTCACATTAGTAAATATCACATTGTCTCTCTGGTGTAAAAATCAATAAAAACTGACAGAATAATGGGACCCAAAAAGTATAATAGATATTGTAATAATGAAAGGGAAAAAAGTGCTCTAAAGGATATAACTGTATGTTTAAGTGTGCCAGATATGTAACCATACTACTAAGTTTTTGTTAGTTTATCAAACAGAATAGTTTTTGCTATCATTGTTTGATTGTCCACTTTTTATGCTTTGATTTTGTAGCTTGAACAACTACTTCTAAGAGAGTAATACTTAATTTATCAACTAGTGATTTCGTACTGTTTTGTTTTGCATTCTATATTATTTCTACCTTTTTTCTGTTTTGCTTTTTTTCTCTAAAAAAAAAAATCCAAAAGAGTCCTTGCCTGTATTGCTCATCTACCCCAAGCTTGTTTTTCAGAAATCGGCTTTAGGATTGGAGGGGCTGCTCTCTCCAGAAAACCCAGCTCCTCATTGCAAATCCTTAGCTTGGTAGTGACGTCTCCCCCATCACTGCCAGTGCCTTCCTCAGTTTTGAGAGAAACTTTGATTTGGGAGAACTTAACAAATTTAAATAGAATGTTTGGGGTACTTTACCAGTATTTTGGATCAAGAATAGAATTCTATAATTCAGTATCTAGCATGAGTGAGAGCAGGCACAGGAGAATCATGGTACATTGTGGAAGAACGAACTAGAATAGTAACCCCCGGCACTCTCTACACATGGTCTTTATAGATCTTCAAAACTGACATGAAGTACAGAACCTAGCAAGGAGCCTTGCCTTCAGGAGTGTGCTTTTGGTAGTCTCAACTGCAATTACATATGCTTTACAGAGAGCTATCACTCCGTTTGTGATTTCATTTATATATTCCAAGGAATTTCATCTAAATCAGATTATGCTACATGTGCAATGGCAGCCTCTGATGAGGTAGCACCACTGGAAAAAGGTTCATCTTAGTATCAGGGCTGAGAACAGATTAAATCACACTACGTTCAGGCTCAGTCTTACTGAAGTGAGTCATGAGGCAAACTCGGATTTAGTAGGTAGGGAGATAAAAGTGGAGGATGAAATGTGGAAAGAAAAAAGCATCATGAACCATAAAATCAGAGGGAGATGTGTTAGTTCCCAAAATGTTGCACTGAGGAAGGCACTGGCAGTGATGGGGGAACGTCACTACCAAGCTAAGGATTTGCAATGAGGAGCTGGGTTTTCTGGAGAGAGCAGCCCCTCCAATCCTAAAGCCGATTTCTGAAAAACAAGGCTTGGGCTAGATGAGCAATACTGGGATGCACTGCTCTCCAAGAAGGTGGTGCAGAAGAAGGGTAACAGGATGACTGTGTTCTTTATAACTAATGTTATAAAACCACCCCAACATCTTGTGCATGGAGCTGGTAATAGAGATGGAAAACAGATTGTAACACACTGTGCTACAACAACATTCCCTCCCTCCCATTCCACCAAAACCCCTCACTAAAATATTAAATTATGAGAGGGAAGGGGTAGCATCAGCAGGAGAAGGCCGACTCTCAGGAGACAGAATTTTAATTCTCTATGTCATTTGGCTTTTAAAAAATGATGAAAAGTTGCTGCCTTAAAAAAAAGACAGTATTCTTCTTCCCCACAGGTAAGTATTTTTAAAGGAAATTGTACTATCAATATCTGATTGAGCAGATTTCTATTCCCTCTAGATTTAATGTTTTCCATCTGCAATATAAAAGGAAGATAATGCACAATTATGCTAGTAAGACTCTCTCTTCCAATAATGTTTGCACTTCTCAATACTGCATTTAAAAAGGAAATAGTAGCACTTGAAAAGTTAAGTAAGAAGACGAACAAAATTGAACAAAGGAAAAATAACTGTCTGAAGACACGCTGAAAATACATTTAAAGACAGTCTGTCTGAGACAGCAGCCCACTGTGCCAGCCTGTCTTTTAAAGAGCAAAGCATCAGTCAGGTGTCAGTTACCTGACCTGGTGACTGGGAGGGAAGTGAGATTCCCACACAAATATCAAAAATCAAGAAAGAACCAAAAGACTCTTCTCAGGAATCAGCTAACAAATTAAGAGGTCTGCTCTCTGCTAGGTAAATTGCTGTTTCTTCCTGCAATGAATTTTAAAATGTATGCAATATATAATGCCTTAGTAAGTGACTTTTATGTATTTCTAAAAACTCTTCCAAAGAGAAGCTGTTAAATGATAAAAGGTTTCTTTTAAATAGAAAAACCATAACATGTTTCATCTCATTTTACCCAAAAGATACAAAAGGAATTATATATAGTCAATATGTATCAAAATATTCCAATTTAAAAGATCAATTAAACAATGAAGCAAGCTTACATAAGTAACAAAGAATAATTAAAGATTAATAAGTACAGTTTATTCTTAAAATGTAATAAATTGCAAACTTATGGCACTTAATATAAGCAGCAGAAGAAACTTAATAGAACGTTGTGGGTGGTGGAGCAGAACTCCAAAGGAGGTATTTTTTGGAAAATGTACTTTTGTGTCTGAATCATTTTATTCACAAATTTTTCTCCGTGTTTTGGGAATGTATGATTTTCTTGAACTCATGCTAGATTAAAAATAAAGCTGTAACAGTGAAGAAACTTTTGAAGGGAAATAAAAGTTAAACAAGTCTTTTGATAGACATGGAATTAATGCATACAGACATACACACCACAGAATTAACAGACATACAAGTCAGGCCTGGCCAACCCTCTTAATTACACATATGTACAGTGAATTATTTGGGGCTCAGGCAAGCGTGGGTGAAGTCAAACAGATCAATGTGATATTCTTTGATTAGAAAATCTTGTGGAGTAAGTAGGTGACTACATTTTTTGCTTAAAACAGTATGTTGAAACACAAACAATATAAAGAGTAAGTTTACAGCATACTTATTTATTACCATTGTGGTGAAAAATTGAACAGACAGAAAAAAAGGAATTGCCAATAACTAACAAGGAGGTGTTTTGAAGATATATTATCCCTTGAGTAAATGAACTAAGTTTGTGCCACTCTCGTAAAGGAATTCAGTGTGACTCTGTTTATTTTTCCACTGGTCAGTGGAAGTCACTACATATACTGATGAAAAACAGCTATGGTCCAAAAGTTGCTATCCATACTTGTCCTATGACTTATGGAATTGAAGTTCCACTGCAAGTCAGAGTCTTAGAGAGCCCAGGTGAGAGGGACACCTGACACTCCCTTCAGCCTTCTCACCTGCAGGTGTACACAGTAGCTCCTTCCTCTGACTAGGTTGTGGAGAAGAAATTAAGTTGTTCTTTCTTAATAAAGGTTACAAACTTAAAACCTGATGAAGTTACAGGTGTTATCTGGGCCCCCCAAGGGGAACTTGTGGTCTCATTGTCTCAATAGGCTGATCAGAGGAGCCTAGAGACAGACTGAATGTACTTTTAAATGATGTACTTTGCATTCCCTGGAGACATCACATAATCATTAATTCAGCTTAACTGGAAGTTCACGGGGGTTAGGAGATATGATATTGGCAATATAGTCATTTCAGGGAGAGGCCTTATGCCTGAAAACACTTATAAGAAAACAAATTCTTGTGTTATGTTTTCTTCCATTAAAATGAAATTTCAGATAAAAAGTAAAAGCAGAGTATTCGTAAATATTAGACATAATAAAATCTCTAAAGGTTTTATAGATACACAAGTGTTATTGTGTTTATTCCTGACTTCTGTGTAGAATATAAAGGGCAACCATTTCTATTTTACTGCTATTTAAAAGTAAGAAAACTAAAAGGTTGCATAAAGGCACAGTCAAAATAAATCAAAGTCGCCATAAAGTCCAGGTCTCTGGAATTTGAAATCAGGTCTTTGGCTTACAAATTTAGACTTTTTCATATTTCCATAAACTCTAGAATGTGAAAATAAATCTAACCCTGAAAAAGCATATTTTCTTTCAGTCATCATAGTATTCACTCATTATGATGGAAATAGAAATGATTTTCTTAGAAAGTGCATTCTGGTTCAAATAATTTGTATACAGGGTATGAAAACACAATAATGTGGCATTCTTTTTAGTAGTCTTGTTTTTATTTCTAATTATACTCTGATTTAATGTTATTTTAAAGAAACATCCATTTTTTCCCTCAAGCAGAAAAGTCTTATGTGTACACTAAGAAAAATTCAAACATAAAAAAAAAATTTGAACATAAAAAAATGTAGAAAATGTAACAGATAAATTTCCTTTCTTTTCATTTTGTCTTCTTGAGACAGGATCTTGCTATGCAGTTCAGACTGGACTTGGGCTCACTTTGCAGTCCAAGGTGGTCTTGAACTTGCCTCTGCCTCCCAGGTTCTGGGATTACAGGGGTGCACCACCATGCCCCATTTCTGCAACTAAATTTCTAAAGCATTCAAAAGGGACAAATGACGTAGTATTAAATTAGGAAAATTGCCTTGTAAGGTATTCATTCGAGTTACAGGGGAGGGGACTGATTAGCTTAGAATCTAGAGACAGCGCATGGTTCTCAGACTAGCCACCTGAGCATTACCAGTGAATGTGTTGGCTGTGCATTCTCGGTACCATCGCAGACCTCTGGCTCAGAAGCCTTAGTTTTGACAAGCTCTCCAGGAAATTCTGAGCCAGTTTCTTTTGGAGAAAAGCTGCCTTACAGAAAACATTTGCATTTTTAAATTATTGAAAAATATTTTTTTAAATAAATGAGACTTACTTGTTTAGGATACATAACTAATCCACAGCATAGATGAGGTAGATTTTTACCTAGCACAGACAGGAACTTCCAGTTGAATATAGTTTTCTGGGAGTGAGGCTGCTCCTCCATCCCAAATAAATGAGTACAAATCTCAAGTCAAGAGACAAGTGTTTATATTGAATGGTACTTAGGAAAGATTTGTGCTAATGTGCTTACATTGTTTATAGGTTGGCATCATTAGATAATATTTACAATTATTCTGTTGCTGACAAAGGATATAAAGGAGAGCCTCCATTATACTTCCCATAGCCCTATTCCAGTGCCTACTTCTTGTACTTGAATTTTTATACATTCTAATGTGAGACTCTAACCATAACTAGAAACCCCTAACATAGAACTCAATGTAAATGTACTGTGATAAAAATTGTTTTGAAAGCATCAGGAATATTTTTTTCTGATTCTTCCATCCAGTAACCTGTGACTCTGTTCTTTTTTGTAATATTAAGAAGTTGAAGTACCAGTTCCTTGAGTCTCATTTAACTGAAAGTCTCTGTAGCACGTACTGAGTCTCTCTCCTGTATATCTACCCTTTTGGACAATTATACCTTCAGAATTTCTATACACAGAAGATGGATATCTGCCTGTATCACCTAAACAGGAAACTCATTATCTTTATAGTTTTTATTCTAGCCAGACTCCAGATGCTGAGCAAGAACTATAGAACAATCATTTCACGAAAAGTGATGAGATGGTACAAAGAAAAAAATATTTTCTTTTTAGATCCGTAAGCTCGATAGGGAGCCTGACGGGGTGGGCGTGGGGGGGACAGATAGATTCCGAATTGGAAAAAGTTTTAAAATGAAACCTGATGAACTAAATACCTTTGTACCATTACAAAGAAGAAAAAGGAGGAATTTCATAGCTGAAAAAAGTGAAATCCACTTTACTTAATGCGGACCTCTATCTCTGGTGTACAGGTCCTCTGTGTCCAAAGATAATTAGCATTTTATAATGCTAATTATTATAATTATGTCTGAGAAAAAAATCATTAGGGGGTAAGTCCGTTCACTGATTTTCAATTGCCCCTTCTATTTAAAAATAAGGTCACTTTTCTGTGAAATAGCTTTAGGAGATCAAAGCAGAAAGAGACTTAAAAAAATTTTGTGTAGGCATAGACTCAAGTTTTAAATTTTGTTTCTAATTTTGTGATATGTCCAGGAACAGAATACAGAGGCAAACAGCGATATTATTTAGTCTAGAAGATTAGAAATAAAGACCCAGAAGAGCCAGCATTTTTGTAAGTTAGTCATTAAATAAATGTTTATTGATCACTCCCCTTGTTTGTGCCTGGCACTGTAAGTTCTTTCTACCTGGTTCCTCATATAACAATCTTCCAGTTCCAAAATGCAAGCCTAATCAATCCAGGTTTTTTAAGAGATTAAAAATTAATGTCTTACGGATTATCCTAAAGTTCAGTGTCATGAGTGTAAGAAATGGAAAACTGTGCTCTGACTCAGCTTTGCTCACTGTAAACACTTCATTATCCTGGACGTATGCATCACTGAACCACTTTTTTTTCTTTCTGTCTGTCTGTCTGTCTGTCTGTCTGTCTGTCTCTCTCTCTCTCTCTCTCTCTCTCTCTTTCTTTCTTCTTGTTTTATTCTTTTTTGTACAGGACATGAACTCACAACCTCAGACTTGCCAGAAGTGTACATTTCTGTTAAGGCTCTTGAATTACTGAACTAATGGATAGTGGGAAGCAGTTTGCAGACACCTTGACTATGACTACTTGTTTGAGTTAAGCTCACTGTCACATCGTAGGACATCAATATAACAAAAGAGTTAAAAGCATTTTCTGAAAGCCCCAGAAAAAGCAGTGGCATAGAGAAAGGAATTTGAGCAATGGACTGAAAATAGCATAGCTTTGAACATAAGTTCCTTTCCTTCCTTTTTAGATTATGGAAAAGACTGAACTTCACCAAACCTTACTTACTAATTTCTAAAATGTCTCAAGCAGTTGCTATTAATACTACTGATTCTGCTGTAACATAATGACCCATGACCAGCTGCTGAGAACTCACTAGATGCCAAGCAAACACTTGGCATTTTGTGTGCGTCACCTTGTCAAGTACTTACAAAATGTATTAATAATCCAGTTTCATATTTGAAAAAGTTGGGATCAAAGAAGTTAAGTAATTTGTGTGTGAATGTACTGTATGTTATATGTAGCTGATATCACTATTACTAAGAAACTATCAGCTAGGGAAGAGGAATTGGCCTTTCATCTTTCTTAGGTGAGCAGTTGTCATTGTGTTTAATGATTTTTCAAAAATCCTCTTGTGACAAGCTCCAGAGGACAAATAATTTATTTCTTGTGGTGTATTGCTCTCTAAATGAATTAATTGATAGCATTCCACCATCAGTCTGAGGAATATGGAAATAAAACAGGCATGAGAGCTTCTTTAACATACTAATTCTTACTTTACACATATGATAATTTTTTAGAACTAAATATGTATTTACCATTTCTTCTGGTTCTCTTCACACTTGAGAACCTGTCTTTATTATGTTACTGCACAATAGCTGAGAAGTTTGACTTCGTTTTTCTGAATGTTAGTAAATAGAATGAAATCACGATTATTGCCACAGAGAAAAGGAAAGTAAAAAATAAATAAATAAATGAATAAACTGTCCAGTTCCCTCTACCTCATTCACTGAAAAGAGAACAGAACCAGTACTGAATCCTCATGGTCAGAGCGAGAATAGAGTAGCAGGAGCCATCTGTCTTTTTCACAACACTGTGCTGTAAAAATTGTATCCCTAGTAATATTTGAATGTCATTTTGCTTTTCACTGTATTGGCATTTACAATGATTGTGCAAAAGTCATGGTGCTTTAGCACAAAGTAAGACAGTGGAAATAAACTATACTCATTGTAAACATAGTCTTCACTACTATTTATTTACAGGGAGCAAAAGGCCCAGTTCCAGAAAGAAACTCATTGGTAAAATAGTAAAAAACACTAATTTTATTAGATCTTGACCCTTGCATATGAGTCTTTTTAATATTCTCTGTGACAGAGAGGAGAAAGTACTGAGGAGTTTCTTTGAATGCTGCAGCGTGACAGTTGAGAGCTCGTGTGTTGTGTTTGTTGGAGACGTCCACTGAATTAACCCCTTTAGTCCTACGACCACACTCTTCCTGAAAGACACAGGCGGATATGCACATCCCAGGTCTGGGTATTTTCAGACAGTCATGAAGAAAGTCTTTGGTTTCAAGAAAAATAAGACATTATTTTGAGCCAGTGATAAATGTAAAGCTCTCAAGGAACTATGACTTGACAACTCCTGGTACTTTTGGTGATATTGTAGATGGGATTAAGAAATGGAATTTTTGATATTGTATAAATGAACTGTGTCCAAGTTTAGAATATGTATATAACTAAGAAAAATATTTTTAAGTTATCAGCATACAATTTTCCACAACTGTGAATAAAGGTACATGAAAGTGGAGGATACAAAAATAGATTTGAAAGCAACAGGGTTCTCATTTCTTACTGTAAGTAACCCTTAAGAAGTCACAACTTGTTGAATTCTGAGTAGAATCTCTACGTAGCTACAGTTATATAAAAACTTTATGAAAAGATTTTGCACTTTGATAGCTACTTTACTAAGTCAAAATTTTCTTCATTTATTTCATCCAAAAGCACATAGACTTGTAGAAAGAGAATCTATCCGTCTATTGTTTAATCAGATATAAGAGATTTGCAAATTAAAAGTAAAATTATTCTTTTCAATATTTGTTGGTTTAGAAAAAAGTTACATTTCATTATGTTATTTAATATGTTTATTATTAGTACATTAAAATTGATACATGAACATTATGTCCTCAGCTTTCATTTCTCATATGACAAATACTAACCTACCAAAAAAAGAAAACTTTTTGGAGGCCTTAACAATTCCTAAGAGGTCAGGAATTTAGCTCAGCACCCTAAGTGCCTATCTGGCAAGCATGAAGTCATGAGTTCAATCCCTAGTACAACCCCCCAAAAAAACTACAAAACAAAACAAACAAACAACAACAAAAAAACCCAATTCCTAAGAGTGCACTTGAGGTTAGAATACTTGGGAACTGCTCAGTAAGATAATGAACAATTGTAATTGAATTTATAAATTGATAGACTTATTTATTGCAGAATAGTTTGTTAAATTATGAAAGAAGCTAAATTGGGTAGCTTTTCATCAACAATTTCATCTTTAATAGTTTATTCTTGAGAAAGAATTGTGGATTTGTATATACATTTATTTATTTAGTTTTTAGACATTAAATTTTTTTCATAATCTTTGTGTAAGAAAATAACACCTATAAATATCTAGAGGTTTTTAAAATAAATTTTGATATCATCTTAAGCTGAAATAACATTTAAATGTTACATTATAAAAAGTAATTGATGACATAGCAAATTTTAATAATACATTAAATTAGAAATAAATATAAAAATATAGATATAGATTTATATTAGAAAACTAAAACTGTTCCATATGTATTTGGAATTTTTGTTTCTGTGTCTCTATATATCTAAAAATTTAGCTGAAATGTAATACATTTTGGAAGGCAAAGGGTAAACAATAGGTTATTCTTTTAATTTTTTACTATTTTAGCAATTTTATATAAAATACATAAATTTTTATCAGAAAAACTTGCAAAAATGCAGTGCATTAACTACAACTTTCACATCATCAGTCTTTTATTCCTGAGCTTTGAAAGAAGTGGCTAAATTCTATATTTGAGCCAATGAAAGGATAAATGACATTATTTGGGCCATTTGGTAAACAAAAGTAGACAGAGGGTTGTCTAAGAAAAGTGACTTTTATTGATACTCTATACTGGTTTATCTTTTACATTTGATGCAGAGTTGAAAATATGAAATTATTGTGTTTGTAAGTCTAAAATGGCCAAAGCCTAGCAATTGTATATTATTCCAACTATATATCTCATTTAATACAATAGATATTATTATTATGACCATTATCCCGTTGAGGAAATATATATCCTAGGTTAAAATAACAGTGTAGGATAACATGTTTTTTCAACTTGGTTTTCCTTTCTTCAAAGTTCTGCCCTGGATCTAGTTGAGGAAGATTCTCAGTGGGGACAGGGAATGTTGTTATTGAATTACATATAATTTTCTTCTAGAAAACTTTATCTACATATCTAAAATTACATTGGCTCCCCACTAGGTATTTGAACCTTGTATGTACAGGGTGATTAAAATTGTTTGGTGTGCCTTTAATGTGAATAAATGTATTATAAATGACAAAGAGATGAATTTTTAAGAGTTCATCATCAGGTCTATTCCAAAAATAACTGAGGCTGCTGAGAAAGAGACGTAGAGTGATACCGACTGAGATTTACCACCTAGCCTGCCCGCAAAAGGCTGAAACACATAATCCAGGTGTAAAAATGTCAACTGCAGTTGTGTAACAACTAATAGAAGCCCTACTTATGGTAAAGGAAATAGAACACTAAAAGGAGACGAGAGCTTGAAGCAAATATGAAATAGAATAAAACGAAAATCTCAGAATAGATTTGAACCCTTCAAACAAATTCTAAAATGTTATTAATCTGTATATATTATAGTAACTTTATAAGGACTTATAAAATGAGTAAATTAATCCAATGCTGGAAAAATAAGTGAGGATGGAAGAGATAAAAAATTGAGATGTGTTATGCACATGTGCCAACTCTCTACAATGAATAATTATCATGTACTTCCAATATGTACTAATAAAAATTTAAAATATCAAGAATACACAAGCCCTACTTTAACGTGAAAAGACATAGTGGAGAAAATGAAGCTAAGAACCACAGAAACACATTCTAAATGTTAAATTGGAGAAGGACCTGTGTTGAGGGAACTTGAAAAGGAAGAAACTCCCAAAACTTGGATAAAGCTGCCTGGGTACCCATGAGTAACGTATTCCTGTATATGACTTATCCTGGGAATAACAAAAAGCAGCCACAGCCGGGAAAAGTGCAATATCAGTATCAATATGGGCAGAACTGGAATGAAGGAAGTACACACATTTGTGTCCACAAGGCTCACAAGGCATTGTCCTATCAATGCAAAAGCTAGGAAGAAATATTTTCTTTTGGGAATGGTAGATTTGACACACGTAAAAAAGAATTCTCAAGTCAGGAACTTTCTCAGGGTATTTAATATTCTGATGTCTAATGCGGATGCACCATGCACCTTGGTAGAAATACTTCCTTCTTAAAACCATACCTTAGAGAACAAATACTGTGTGGAATGTACTTTGTTCAAAGCTGGCCTTGGCCGGGGATTTAGTTCTGGCATAAGTGCCTACCTGGCAAGTGTGAGGTTGTGAGTTTGATTCTCAGTACCACAAACAACAACAACAACAACAACAAAAAGAAACTGGCCTTGTTCTCCAACAACATTTTATAAATGCAGAAATTTGAATTCAAAGAGGTAAAAAGCTTTTCTCAATGGTTTTGAATGATTCTAATTGAAAACTTAGCCCAAGTCTTTTGTGTGGTCATTCAATGTTTATATGTTTTAATTGACTATCATGTGAGTAAATTTGCTATAAATCAATGCTTTCTCAAGCAAAATAGCCTGGCTAACCTACTCCTGATAAGAGTAAAGAGTGGACACGAAAGTGCTAGGGAAGTGCTGATAGTGACCATTGGTGGCAGTTGTGGGGTACAGGGTTGTAATTCTACTTGGGGAAGAGCAGATGAAGAGACCCTGGAATAGCTATGGAAATACAGACTCCAAGTGGAATTCTGATGCAACAGATGAACCTCCTTTAGCACTTTGCTCAGATATACTTACTACAAAATATAAGATTTTACACTGATGATGTTTCGGACCTCGTATTTAGACCTCAGTTAAACTTGCCTTGAACCTCTAATTTCATGCATCTAAAATCCAGTGCCTTCCCTAAGACTTCAGCAAATTTCTAAAATTACATCCCCGTAGTCCCCAAGAGTTTTATTCTCTTTATATTACTATAAGGGAATGATTTTATTTCAACTAAAATACTGACTCTATCCCATTCACTCTTTTCCCAAAGAAATACATTCATATAATTTTGTGGCATCTGTAACAAATATTTATAATGGGATGAATCGCATTGGGAACTATACAGTCTCCTATAGTTTTCTAAGCTCTCTTCTTCACGTTCTCTCTAAACTTCCTAAAGCTTGGTCTTACATCAGTAGTGACAGAAGAATTCATTTTTTGAAAATCAGGACATTTTGAAATTAAAAGGGATTGCCTTTAATAATTGCATAAGAACCATAAGTTAAAACCAGGATTGTGTGGAAGAGAAGAAGTTATAGATGCTCCTATAGTATGAAACTCTTATTACTGAGAATTCTCTAAAGGAAATGTAATTTCAACTCCTCAGCTCTGAGGTCTTTCTGGATTGGACAGTGAGTTTCTAAAGGACCTCAGATATTCTGAAGAATTATTTCACTGAAGCTTAATAATAAAACTTTTAACATCAACAACTTAACTCTTTCCTAAAATTAATTCATGATATGCATAATACATTTTTATGCTAAAGCTGAGCACAGTTAGCTTTAATAATTTATGTGCATATTCATTTTCATTTTTCACTTTAGTGATGAACTTTGGGGCAAAGACCACATCAGGTTCAGTATAGAAAAAATGTTCTTGTTGTCTCCCAGTATATTTTCTCCAGTTTCTGGTATAATGAAACATTAAACATTTACCTAAAACAATGGGTATCCAGAACTAAAGTACACTTTTCAGGTCCCTTACAGCTGAGATTAACTTTGTGACAAAATTTTATGCAATGGAATATGAGAGCTAGTTATGTCTATACTTTCTGGACATACTCTATCCTTTGCCAGTTCATTCTTTTTTGCTGGTTGACTTATGAGCATGTTATTGTGGAGAAAAATTAGTTATCACCAGTCATACATGTGGTATTATTTGCCATCTCCACTTGGCTATAATTGGGGCCCATGTGACTATCTCTTAACAACAGAATGTGATCAAAATCATAAGAGAAGTCACTTCCAGAAAAAATCAGTGTCTTCTCAATATTTCTTTCTTCATTACAGTAATTTCAGAGGTTAGTCATTCCAGATCTATAGCTACAGGAGTAAGGGTCATAAATGCCATATTATGGGCAACTTAGATTTGGAATCAATTTGTTACTAAATCACAACCTACATTATTTTGACAACCATAGAAGCTTTGCCAGTTAGAGACATGAAATCAAGATCAACATTTTAGGAATGAAAGAGTCACAATACAAAAGCTCTCTAAGTTCTTGACATTGGGGATATACCATATCACCTCTGAACTGGCTCTTGAGACTCAAACGAAAAACAAAGTCCCTATTTTGTTTTAACTACCAGCAACTTGGGTCAGCTTTGTGGCAGTTTGATCCACTCTTAATAATAAACCTATCTTTGCATGACCTGTCTCATAGGGTCTTGTGATAACTCACTCAATAGAGATGCTCTTTTAAGATTTGGTAAATTGGAACCAAAGAAGGAGACTACGTAAGAGGGCAAAAGCATATTTAGGCAAAGTATGCTCAGTAAACATTCACTGAAGTGAAAATGCTATTTAAAATCCCTGATGTTCTGGACAAACTTTCCTGATGTATCCATTGCAAAATATAGTCACAAACTAGTGGTTGTACTTTGCTACTGCGTGGATCTAATCAAATTCACAGATGGAGTTTTGGTTGGCTTGCACTACATTTTCTGAAATACGTGAATTAGTTGCTAACAGTCATAAATAAGAAGAGTTTATAGGGAAATCATTTTTTTTGCTTACTTTAAAAAATTAAACTACCTGGCAACAGAGGGCATGCATTCTCACAGGCTAAAAAAAATGGCTACAGATTTAGTCAGTACATGAGTTCATCAGTTTGTGACCAGTATGGCATTGTCTGTTTAATATTAAGGCTATGTTTCATTTGCTGTCTATATTTAAAGTGCTTGATTTGTTTTGTTTTAAACCTAGCCTGCTTTCCTTAGGGGACCCTATAAATAAGACAAATCAAAGCACTGCCAGGGAATTTGGTTTAGGGGGAAGATCTAACGTTAGAGGTTGAAGAGCAAGAGTAAAAAGAAGTGGGAGATAACAGCAAATTAATACTGGCAAGAGAAGAATCTCAGGCAACCAGAAACTTCATGGCAGAATGTATTTATTTGAGCAATGTGATGACAGGACAGTGATCTCAGTAGGCATACGACCATCGTAGTCTCTGCTTGTTCTTTTAGTCCCATCAAAAGATGAAGTGGCCCCCAGGCCCCAGGTCTAATGTAACAACCCAGGTCGAATGTAAGATCCATATGCTACGGGCCTCTTTTGAGCCCTGCTCCTAGATCTTGATAGAATTTTTGACAACTTGAATGGTGATTGGTACTTCTCTAAAGATTTATAAGATTGAGAGGAAAGTAGATAGTCCATACACCTCTCCTCACTCATCTTGGTTTCAATAAGAAATGTGGGAATGGAAGGTGAAATACAAGCAGAGAGAAAATGAGGTTGTAAATCAAACACTTTCCTGCTTTCCTTGCTTGGAAAAGCCTGTTGAGCACTTAAGAAATGAACAGAAAGAGCAAGATGTGAGGAGGAAGGGAGGAGCCTCTTATCCAGACAAAGGGAAAAGTCGTATTTGTGTTTCAGTTAATCTCTTGGTGGTGGTGGGTATAGGGACCCAGATGTTAGAGCTAATACAATATGCATTAGTCCATCACGTTGGGAAATCTCTAGTCCCCACAACAAGGAATTAATAAATCTAGTAATTGTGTCATGTCTGTAATATTGGCTAGGAAAAAAATTGTGTAAATCATTTGATAAATGTGCATGCCTAGAGAGCATGTGTTTCTGGGGCCTTCCAGGGGGATTCACCCAAAAGGTTGCCCAGGCATTTCTTCTCTTCCACTGTGCCGTCTGAAGGAGGCTCTGAAACAAAACAGAATGGCTGTTTGTGTAGTGTACCACTGGCATCCAATTAATACCACCCAAAATCAATTTGCTATGCTTTATTTCTTATCAACACCCCTGTCCAGAATGTGAGTTCTCTAAGGCAATTAGAAGCAATCATAGACTTGCCAAAACATGGATTTTTTTTCCGTTTTTCTAAACATTATAACTGGAATGTTGTTCAGATTTAGTTCTTAAGAGGCTTACTATTTTTAAAATCAAATGAACAACTAAGCAATTATTTGCAGCACCAGGACACTATATATGTACCCAGAGTGACATAGGCAACATGATTTATAAAATACTTCCAAATTTCTCTTTAGCTTTATTCTGTGGCATGTTGAAGCTAAGAAATTAAAAGTCATTGGGATTATATTACTGATTTTGATTTTTGTACCTTTTCAGTGTGCTAAATTCTACACAGAGGTGTGGATGTAGGAGGAGAAGAAGAAACAGTGAAAAAGTTTGCAAAGAAAGTATCTGGCAGTCAAAATCATATTTGCCATAATTATATCAATTTCTTTGCTCTTGGTATATTTCTCTAGTATTTATGATGACAAGTTATGTAGGCTTGAGTAAACCAATGAATAATAGCAAGCTATTTCCCCATGTGTAGCCAAGGTGATTAATCTCTTAGAGGCCGAAGACAAAATAATTTGGAGGTGCCACATGTCACAATCAACACAAGCAATTATTGACTACACGTGCTTGGCTGGATCCTTTGACAAGACTGCCTCATGCCAGGCAGAAATCCTCCAAACTCACATCACTGTAAATGATCCTTGTGCCACCAGTACATTTTGGAAGCAATATCCACCCCCAGTGTTTAGTAAATAAACTCAACATTATCTTCATTTCATCTCCTTTGCCTTGGATTATGGACTCAAAAAGGCAAATTCATTTATGTTGTTTGCCAACTGTGGTAGATCTATGGGTAGAAACTTATAAGATGGTATGTTGAGCTCATTTCCCAGCTGCAAGGTCATAATTTATCAGCTATGCCTTCTATGGGTAAAGAACAGTGTGGCACAACTAACTACTGGGTGTTTGCCAGCTTTGTTCTGACTTTTCAGGTTTCACTTTTTAGAGGATCTGTGGTTGACTCCTGGCTATCTCCTTTGTTGTGCAGCATCTCTTAGTGAATCAAAAATAATTTCTCCTATATGTAACATATGGTTTAGAATCTTCTTAGAAACACTGATCTCCTGGGTTAAACCCTCAGTATTTCTTTTTTTTAGAATTATCAAAATCAGCTTCTATGGTACCATAAAATATAATGCTATACCTTTAAAATAATCTAAAAATGAATGGAAAAGTCTTAAAATTATTTTATTACTATTTAGCCCTGAATAGAGCTAGAAAAAATGACACAAAGTTAGAGAAGACAGAGAATGATAGAAGAGTTGGTTAAATATCATATAACAATGCCAGGTGTGGTGGTGCATGCCTGTAACCTCAGAACTCAGGAGACTAAGGCAGAAGGGTCATTGCAACTTGCATTTGCAACTTTGAGGCCAACCTGGGCTACAAAGTGATTTCAAAGCTAGTCTGAACTGCAACTGCATAGTGAAAACCTGTCTCAGACAAATGTATATCTTTTGTCACTTGATACACACACACACACACACACACACACGTGTGTGTGTGTGTGTGTGTGTGTGTGTGTGTGTATCAAGTGACAAAGAAGCCAAAAAGACATTTAATCATGACAGTGAAGACAACACTTCCAGTATGTTAAAGTAATGAGCAGAGTATGAGAGTAAGACAGAGATAAAATGAAATGCTAAAGAGACAGAGGTAGTCAAAGTTTTAAGGGAAAAAATGTGTGCAGAATCCTTGACACTCCCATGTAAAGATCAGCTAATTCATCACCAGTGTAAGGACTGGTCTTGGTCGAAGTGTTTTCAGAGGCTACTCATGAAAGATGACACAAATAATTCTTTCTCTCTTTCTCTCTCTGTCGCTGTCTCTGTCTCTCTGATGCACTTTTGGATTCCTGAGCCACAAGTGAAGAAACTCAAGTACCCTGAGGCTGCCATACTGGATAGACCATGTGGTGGAAACACCACCATATAAAGATAAAGAAAGATGCTGGAGAAGGCTGGTTGTTCCAGTTTCCACTTGACTGAGCCAGCAGGCAACATTAACCACTGGGCACACGAATGAACAAGCCTCGGGTGGTTCCAGTTCCACTGTCCATTTGATTCTCTACATAGGAACTTCAAATGAGAACTGCCTCGCTGACCCTAGTCAACACCAAAACTATCAGAAATAGTGAGGTGATAATAATAGCAACAGCAAAAAGCTTTTTTTGTTGTTTTAAGATTCAGGATGTTTTGCTGGACAGTAACAGATAGCCGAATTGTACCTTTAAATTAAATTTTTTTTTCAGAGACCTTTTCTGTTCGTCAGAGACAGAGGATGGCTGTCTTTAAAAGTCTTTACAAATCTAAAAATATAGTAAAAATCTAACTTGAATTTGAAGCCCAAGTAGTCTAATCATTTAAGGAAAATTTTAGGGTTATCTTAATCCTGTATTATACTTCCTTCACTTCTTCCTCTTCAAAGTACGTACTTTGAAGTATCTGGCCTTGCTGTGGTAAAGAGTGCTGTAAATCTGTCTTTTTGTTTCCTAAATCTTGACCTTTAGAAAACTATGTGCATTTTGTAGAGGTTGAAGAAATGAAGTAAAGTAGCATACAAACAGAAGCAGAGCTGCTTAAAAAATACATGAAAAGTACAAGGGAAATATTCTCCTTCTTCCTCAATCAAGTAATTCCATGAGCCTGAGATTGGAGTGGGCACCAGGAGAGAACTAGCTGGAAGTCCTCTGGGCAGGGAGAGCCGTGGCAGAGCAGCTTGAAGAAGCGGTGGGTCTTCAGAGAGGAATGGTGTACCTGGACTGTAGAAGTCTTTGAGATAGTGCCTCATGTCTCACACTCAGCATAAAGTTCCGGAGAGGATGACCAGGTGGGAAGGACCCAAAAACCAAAATGTCAAGGTAGGCTAATGAATAGATGCCATCTTTCGTTTGTCTTCCTGAGTTTGTGAACTCCATAGTGATTTTGAGGTAATCAAAAATACTTTAGAAACTTATCAGTTGAATTCTAGGTTCTGGGGCTTTGTTTGATTGGACTGTGAAGGAGAAACAGTTTTTTTTTTAATTTTAAAGAGATTAAGACAAAACAGGACATAACAAAGCAGATCAGAACAGAACAATGTAAGCAACACAGAATTTCACTAGAAGACAACACCTAATTAACAGTAACTACCATGATGTCTCTTTCTTTGAAATAGTTGATTATAACTTCATATATAATAGTATCAAACATAACACAATAGTCTAAAAACATTCAAGAGAATGAGAGTATTACAGGGCATTCAGAACCAAATAACAGAAAACAAACAATGGCTACTATATTATCTCATTTTCCATAGAAAATTTGTTTATATTTTCACACATAATACAAACCAATAAGGTACAACATGATAGAGCCAATGGAAACAGAAGAGCAAGAGCACGGTAGGACTTCAGAGTAAGATAATATTATACCAGTACTGGCTATTATAATGACTTGTCTCCCTCAAATTAGCTGTTCATACCATCACAGATAATAAAATCAAACAAACCAGGACAAACCCATTCCAACTAATAAATGTGATCAGTATAAGGCTTCAAAACAATGTCATGGGGAATCATGATTACCACAAACACTTATGCACTCTTACTATTTCTTACACTAGGGAGACTATACAGCATTTATACATGTGAGTTTGATTTATTTCATTTATGAGTATGGCCTCAAGTTGCACCCATTTATTAGTAAATATCTCAATGTGATCATTCTTTATAGCTGAGTAGTACTCCATTGTATAAAAATACCACAACACTTTTATCCATTTCTCAGTTGATGGACACTTAGGTTTTTTTCCAAGATCTGGCTATTACAAATTGTGCTGTTATAAACATGGTTGCACATATATCACTGTAGTATGATATTTTCAGTTCTTTTGGGAATATGCCCAGAAGTAAAATAGCTGAGTTGAATGGGACTTCCAGTCCCAGCTTTTTGAGGAATCTCCAGACTGACCTCCACAGTGGTTGCACCACTCTACACTCCCACCAACAGTGCAGGAGAGTTCCTTTTACCCCACAGTCTCTCTAGAATTTGTTGTTGGTAGTTTTCTTGATCTTGGCCATTCTTTCAGGAGTGAGATGAAATCTCAGTGTTGTTTTAATTTGTATTTCTCTAATGACTAACGATGATGAACATTTTTATTCATGTATTTATTTGCCATTTGTATTTCTTCATCTGAGAACTGTATATTCATCTCAGATGCCCATTTTTGGATTGGGTCTTTGAATTTAGGGGATCTGATTTTTTAAAATTCTTTATATGTTTTAGGCAGAAGACCTTTGTCTGAGGGACAGTTCACTAAGATTTTTTTTCCCAGTTTGTGGGTTTTCTTTTCACTATGCTGGAGATTTCTTTTGACATGCAGAAACTTTTTAATAAGATGTGATCCCAGTTATTGATTTTGGGTAGTTCCTGTGTGGTTTGATTCCTCTTCATGAATTCTCTACCTACTCCATTGTCTTCAAGATGTTTACCTACTTTGTCTTCCAACAGATTTAGTGTTTCTTTTTTAATATTTAGATGTTTTATCCATTTAGATTTTATTTTAGTACATGGTGATAGGCATGGGTCTAGTTTTAGTTTCGGCATATGGAGAACCAGTTTTTCCAGCACCATCTATTACAGACCATTTTTTTTTCCAGTGAACATGTTTGGCCCCTTTATCAAAGATAAGATGGTTGAATGTGTTTGTAGTTGTGGTTGTATCTTCTAATCTATTCCACTGATCTTCAGATCTGTTTTTATTCCAGTAACGCTGATTTTATTGCAGTAGCTTTGTAGTATAATTTCAAGTCAGGGATTGTGATGCCTTCTGCTGTGCCTTTGCTGCCTAGAATTGCCTTTGTAATTCCAGGTCTCTTCTGGTTCCAGATAACATTTTAGGAGTGATTTCTCTAGGTCTGTGAGGTATGTTGATGATATTTTCATTGGGATTGCATTGAATCTGTATAACAGTTTTGGGAGAATTGTCATTTTCACAATATTTATTCTTCCTATCCATGAACAAGGGATGTCTTTCCATTTTCTGAGATCCTCTTCAATTTCTTTTTCAGGGCATTATAGTTTTCCCTGTGTAGATTTTTTACTTCTTTCATGAGATTAATTCCTAAGTATTTCATTTTTTTAGATGCTAGGGTTAAGGATGTGGCTTCTCTTATTTCTTGCTCCATAATTTGTTGTTAGTGTATAGAAATGCTATTGATTTTTGAGCATTGATTTTTTTATCCTACTACATTGATGAATTTATTTATTATATCTAGGAGTCTGTCAATGGAGTTGTGGGGGTCTTCTATATAGAATATCATGGCATCCACAAATAATAGTAATTTAACTTCTTTTTCTATATTTACCCCTTTTATTTCTCTCTCTTGTCTAATTGCTCTGGCTAGTATTTCCAGCACTATATTGAATAAGAGTGGTGGTAAGGGACATCATTGTCTTGTGCCTGATTTTAAGATAAAGGTCTTCAGTTTTTGGTCATTTAATTTGATGCTAGCTGTTGGTTTGTATCTATGACAAACCAACAGGAGAAACATTTTTTACCTGAAAAAGAAATAGGGAAAAAAAAATAGGGAAAGTGTGTGCACAATGGGAGAAGAAAGCAGCATTTGTTTGAAAATTATTCCTCTTCAGAATCACATGGGTTTGTGTGAAGGCACAACTGAAAATGTGTGTGTGTGTGTGTGTGTGTGTGTGTGTGTGTGAACATGAGGTGATGCAGTGCATGAAAATACAAGCCACACACTGCCTGTTTTACAAAAAGTCCCAAACCTTTTCCTCCTTATCTGAGTAAAACTTTGCTGCAGGAAAACAACTGGGAAACAACATTGCTAAATGGGTTGTCTTAGTTACTGGTCACTGAGACAAAATACCTGACGACCAAAGCTGGGAAAGGAAAGGCTTATTTCTTACAGTTTTTGGAGGTTTCAGTCCATACTCAGTTGGCTCCAAGGCAGGGTGGCATGGCAGGGCCACAGTTCATGGCAGCTGCAAACAGCAATGTGGAAACCGCCAAGAGAGAGAGAGAGACACACCTTCTTCCTGCCATTACATCACATGCTGGCTCCACCCCTATGTGGGTGTAGCACTGACACCGTCTATCCAAGTGCTAGACAATGAACCAATCACAAATGCATAATGCAAACGCAGAGGCCTGGGGGCCATCGACATAAACCATGACAAGAGTCATTGAGGCAGTCTAGTAGAATCCAGATTAGCATTTAGAGATGGCTTTGGACCTCAGCAAGGGGGAAAGGCTACTGAAGTGGTCCCATGAAACTTTTTCAAGAATGTCTAGGAATACGTATATACAATACTAAGGCCTAGATCTTCTAAGTGGCACACACTGAGACAAGATGATGGATAATATACAGGCATCATGTAAGTGAACTGTGTCATCTTTAGAGTGATAAAGTTTGGGGAAGCCTAGGGCCCGAACACTGGCTCATTGAAAAATGATTTTGTGATCCAATTGGCAATCAGTAAGCCTCTCATAGATCACTGTGCAAATCTAATTCTGTGATTCTTAGTCGTGAAATTAAGTGAAGTTAGGATGCTTCATTTCCTTCTATTCCTTAAACCATGAGTTAAACGCTGTCTTAGAATTAATCTTTTTCCCCTTTATGTACCGTATAGAAGTCTGATTGTTTCTCTGTAGAAACAATTATCACAATCTGCTTTGGATTACTCTGTTGTGCTCGTGGTTGTCTCCCCTTTACATTTCCTGAAGACCAGTGACTTTGTCCTCTTCATTAAATGCCTATCAGAATTTCCCTTAAGGAATTTTGCTTAGTATATTTTTTTATTCATTGAGAATATCTTTTTTGGGCCTGGTACTATGCTCAATAAATGGTTCGGGGAATTGAGAACAAAATCTTCTCATTTGTTTAAAAAAAAAAGCTGTTTGACACAACTAAGAATGTGTTTCCAACAATATTTTACAACATTTTCAAAGTTAAAAAGTAGTTATAAAAACTTGATCTGAAAATATTTTATTTAAGATATTTTCCTCCACATTCATGTAGTTCTTATGTTTTATGCTTTGCCCATTATTTGTATGAAGGTTATGATATATTTCGTATATAGAAATTATTTTATATTTTCTATAATCCTCAGTAATTTATAACATTGGAATTTGTTCTTGAAATTTAAATAGAATTCATCTGTCTTGGGTGAATTCTTGGAAAAACTTTATAAGGTACCACTCCCACCTTTATAATGAAAACTTGAATGAACAGAAAATCAGTACCTTTCTTTGGGTCTGTCATGCACTTGGGTCGCAAGGCAAATCACTGCATTGAAAGTCAAAGAGGGAAATAGGCAGATGAAGAAGGTGCTTCTGGCATTAGCAACTGGTAGTGCATTTCAGTGACAATCAAGGAATTGCTGGAGACTGTGCATCAGTTTGAGAGTAAAAATCTTCTGGGGACCAGCTTCTGAAGGATCTTCTGTAAGTTTGCACTTGGGTGTCTAACCAGGTACTCATTCTGAAGATCAAAGGAAAATCCTCTGCTGCTTCCAACAGGGAAAGAATAAAATTAATTCTGAAATAAACCTAGAATATTCTGTTTTCCTTAACAATGACTTTTTCTCAAGAGAAAGTATCTTTCAGGGTCTATGTGGCGTGAGGTTTTTGAGGAAGAAGAAACAACTTAATCTCACCCAGAAAGGGAAAATGTACCAAGAACTTAGAAAGGTCACGAGACTGGGACATAAACCTATTAAAAGACTAAAATCTAGTGACACGATCAGAGAATGTTTCTCCTCTTTGACACCTTACTATCACATGAATAGGGTTCCTTTATAATGCTGGAATTACAGCTAGAAAAAAATTGGGACCTGGACTTAGTTAAGGAGTCTAGAGTGAACACAAGAAAATGGAAGAGATAAAAATGAGAAGACCGCAGGAAACTTTAGCCTTTGATACAGCAAACTGTAGACAAAGCCCATCCTCATGCTACAGGTTGGTTTACATCAGTATCTTTTCATTTTCTTATTGTCCAGCTTTTAACAAAAAATTACAAGACATGATTTCAAAAAGCATAATTTGAAGAGACAAAATGAGATTATAATCAGACTCAGACATGGTAGAAAATTTGGAATTACCAAACTGGAATTTAATGTAGCTATGATATATACAATAAAAGCTTTAGGGAAAAATGGGAATCCAGCGTACAATATACAAACACAGGGAAATATATAACCTGAGAGATAGAAACTCAAAAAATTCAAGAAGTATGAGGAATACCTTTGATAGATTCATCAATACATTGGACATATCCCAAAAGAAGATTACTGAATTTGAAGATATGTCAATGGACTTGTATGAAACTGAAAAGCAAAGATAAAAGCAGAATTATAAAACCACAGCATAATATCTAAGAACTGTGGACCAATTTCAAAAGTTCTATGACATATACATTGTTAGTATCAGAGGAAAATAGACAGAAATGAGTGAATTTGCTATACCTAGATATATCATGGTCAATTGTGGAAATCAAAGAAAAGAGGAAAATCTTAGGAAAAGCCAGAAAGAAAAATTATCTTCATATAAGAACAAAGATAAAGAATTACATACCCCTGAAAACTACATAAGAACACAGTGAGGTGAATTATGTAATACCAAAAGCAAAAACTACCAACACAAAATTCTATATTCAGTGACGTTATCCTTTTAAATTGATAGGAAATAAAGTCCTTTTCAGACAGACAGATGAACAGACAGACACTGAAGAAATTTATCACCACTAGATCTATATTGCAGGAAGTGTAAAATAATGTCTTTTCAAAAAGATAAAATAATGATAGTAAGAAATTTCTGTCTACATAAAGGAAAAAAATAAAAAGAAAAGAAAAATTTTTCTTAATTTTAGTCTAATAGGTATTAGTTTATGAACAAGGGAAACGAATGATAGCAATTTTATAAGGGATGACAGAAAGAAATTGAGAATACTATTATAAGGCACCTTCATTAGCTGAGAAGTAACACAGTGCTACTAAAACATTACATTAGCTGTAGATATGTATTGAAAACTCCAGAACAATCACTGCAACATTTTAAAAGAAGCATAGCTGTAAACTAGATGAGGAGAGGAAAAGGATCATATAACATGCTCAGTTAAAATCAGAAAAGGAAGAAAAAGACAAATGTTAAGTGAATAAGTACATTGAATACAAAACAATTGCAAATATGATAGATTTAACTCAGCTGTACTAATTAATAATCATGTCTAAAATGAATACTTGTATTATGTTTTTACATTATCTATAATGTCCACCCTTTTGACTTGACCGATTCTGTTCTGTTATGTCACATTTGGTTTTACTCTCTTTCAAAAAAGTAATAAGAACCGTGGGAGCAATGAAACCCAAAATGTGTAATAGTTATGGTACAAAAGAGAGGAAAAGAAAGTGCTCCAAACTATATAACTGCATGTATATTTAAGTGTATAAGATAGAAAATGATATCACAGAGTTTTATTGGATCAATGAACAGAACTGTTTGCAGTATCATTGATGGAATGTCCACTTTACAAGCTTTAATTTTGTGACTTGAACAATTATTTCTAAGATGACAATATGTAATCCATTAACTAGTGATTTCCTACTGTTCATTTTTTTTCTGTAAATCTGTATAACTTGTACCCTTTCTCTGCTTTTTTTTTCTTTTCTCCTTAAATAAAATTAAAAAAAAAATGAATACTCTAAGTAAAATAATTTAAAAGCAGAGGTTGTCAGAGGAATGTAAGAAATAAATAAAAACAAGACCCAGCCATAGGTTGGCTACAAATAACTCACTTTAAATAAAAATATACAGATAGAATAAAAGTAAAGAAATGAAGAAAATTATACCATGGACGCACAAGTCAAAAGAAGCTGAAGTAGATTCAGCTAAAGCAGATTTCAAAGCAAGGAAAATTTTCAAAGACAGAGACATTACACATGGTAGAAGAGTCATTTTTCCTAGAAGACATAGCAATTCTTAATACCTAACAACAGAGTGTCAAAATATGTGAGACAAAAATTGATAGAATTTCAAGGACAAATAGTTGGAGTCTATTATACTTGAAGACTTCAACATCCTACTATCAGTAATTGACATAGGCACAGAATACCTAAGGATACATTCCTGCATAACAGCACCATCAATCAACTAGAACTAATTGACATTTAGAAAATACATGTCATCTAACAATAGCAGAATACACAGTCTTCTCATTGTTATATAAAGCATTCACCAAAAAGCATAATATTCTAGAACATAAAACAAATTATAACAAGTTTTAAAGGAGAGAATTACTGTAAGTTATGTGTTCAGAGAACAGTGAAGTTACAACAGAAAACATGAACAGAAGGATGGCTGCAGTACTTCAAAATACTAGGGGATTATACAGTGCACATCCAAATAGCATGTCTCAAAGGAGACTCAAGATAAATTAAGATATAATTTAAACTAAAGAAAATACAACTTATCAAACATATAGGATCAGCAAAATTAAGACATCAGAAAATTTATAGCATTTAAGGTGTACATTGGAAGAAAATCTAAAATCACTAGTTTAAGCTTGTACCTTAGAAAACTTGAAAAAGAGCAAATTAAATTTATAACAAACAAAGGAAATGAAATAATAAATTTAAGCAGAAGTCAACAAAGTTCAAAGCAGGAAAACAATATAGAAAACAAACCCAAAATTTGTTTGCTTTTAAAATTGATACATTTCTAACCAGGCTAAGAAAAAACAGGGAAAACATACTAACAATACAGGAAATCAAGTAAGATGGCATTGTTACTAGTCCAGTGGACATTTAAAAGATAGAAGAAGAAGGTTATGAAAATTTTTTTCACACAAATTTCATAACATTGGAGAAACAGGTAGTAGGTTCCTTTAAGAGTACTGTTTATCAATAATCATACAAAGAATCAGATAATGTTAACATGCTAATACCTATAAAAGAAATTAAGATAATGACTAATATCTTTCCAAAATGAAATCAGTAACCCTAGATGATTTCATTGTTGAATTCTAACAAATATTTAGAGATGAAATTATACCAAGACTCTAGAATTTCTTTCAGAAATGTAAGCAAACTGTAATGTACTTTACTGGGCCAGGATTACTCTAATACTAAAACCAGACAAAACCGCCTATCAATATAGTTACAAGAAAGAACCTATAGACTAATATCTCACATGAACATGGATGCAGAAATCTCCAATTTACTATTATCAAATTGAATCTAACAATCCAAAAAAGAATCATGTACCACAACCAAATGAAATTTATTTCATGTATGCAAACATGGCTCAACATCTGAAAATTAAATAATTTAATCAGTCATATCTGTAGGCTACTAAGAAAAATCACATTGTCAAACCTATAGATATAAAAATGACACAATGATTAGAAAATCCAGTATTAATTCATGGTAGAAAATAGGAACAGAACTATTTTCTCAAATTGATAAAGAGTATTTTCAAAATGCTTACAGATAATAGCCATAATTAAGGCAAAAAACTACATACTTTCCCCCAATGTTAAAATAAAGGCACTCTCATCATCACAGTATAGTTCTTAGCCAATGTAATGACATAAAAAAGTAGAAGCTATGTATATTAAGAAGGAAGAAATAAAATTACTTTCATTCAGAGATGGCATGATCAGCTACATAAAAATTCTCAAATAGTTAAAAACTATTAAGAACAAAAATTGAATCTAATAACAATTACTGCAAAGGTACAGGTTACAATAACATCTACAAGTCAATTACTTTTGTATGTGCCAGCAATTTGAAAGGAAAATATAAGACTCTGTATATTATCAGCAAAAATGAAATAAAATATGACAAGATTTATTTGAGGAAAATTTAAAAATTTTGATGGAAGAAATCAAATATAGTCTAAGTAGAAAGAGAGATATTCCATGTTCATGATTAGAAAGACTTACAATTCAGTTCTTCCCAATATGATCTATAGATTCAGTATAATTACGCAAAACAATCTCAACAAGATATTTTGTGTGTACATACAATTCTAAAGTTTATGTAGATAAACAGGAGACTCAAATTAAACAACACAATACTAAACAATAAAATTAGTGAACAAATACTACCTGATTTCAAGTATTATTATAAAACTATAATAATCATTATCAGTACTGCCCCCCCGCAAAAAAAAAAAAAAAACAGCAAAGAAATCAACGGAACAGAAGAGATTCCAGAAAAGGGCTTTAAACAGTCAATCCTTTTTTTGCTGAAACGTTGATAAAGAAATAAATGTAATTCAATAGAGAAATGACAGTCATTTTTAGCAAACGCAACTGCAGCAACTAGACATCTATAAAACCACCTACCTCCAAAAGAAAAAAAAAATATAATTTAGACATAGACCTTTATTATGACTTGGGTCTAGATGGTCCCTTTTTCAGAAGTGGCCAAATCTAGAATGTGTGATTAATTCATGGTGCAGTGCTAAGATTAAGGGTGCTAAAATAAAGGATGGGTAATTACTACCTCAATCCACTCATGGGTTTGGCACCCTTCTAATCCCAGTATCCTGGACACAATATAAGGAATAGAAAGAGGCTTGTCTTGTCCTTTGCTTATTTGCTTTTGCTGTCTTCTGCTTGCTATGAATTGTTTCTCTGTGATGCCTGTCTGGCATGTCACCTTGCCTTGGAACCAGCCAATTATAGACCGAAATCTCTACACACTCTACACACTTAAATCTCCTTAAGTTTGGGTGTTGGATATTTTGCGTCAGCAATGAGAAAAGTAACTAAGACAGAATTTGGTACCAAAAAAGTAGGGTCATTGCTGTGGCAATATCTAATCATATGGTTCAGGAGCCTTTGGGACTGGCTTGTGGAAACAGGAAACATTTGAAGGTTCCAACTGAAAAAGTAGCTCTGGAATGCCTTAGGCTGTATCTGATGGTGTATTCTGGTTAGAACTCAAAATACCAGAAAGCTGATAGAGATCCTGTCCCTAAATCCCAGGCTCAAAAGGTTTCTGCTGGAATGAAGGACTGTATTGGCTGTTGGTTTGTATTGTGTTATACCATGACACAATTTAGTCTGTATTTTGCATGTGTTCAGAAACTGGTTGAGACTGAAATTAAGAGCAGCAAATTAATTAATCTTGCAGAAGAAATTTCACAGCAGCAGCAAGGCTACTTCAGGGGGCCTAGGAAGAGCACATCAGAATGATTTAAAATATTTTGAGTTTGACTAGAAAGGAAGCCCCAGTAAAGTTTTGGCCTACAAAGATGGAACATAGGAGAAATTAATCACCAAAAAGACCTACAAGAAAAAGTCAAGTATTTCAGAAGAAAAACAAAAGATTGCCTGAGGCCATCAGAAGAATAAGCAGGACTTTAGTCTGTACAGCCTCAGAGTTGCAAAGGCGAAAGATTTTGCTTTGACAAAATAATCCCACAGCATCATATTCTAGAATAGTAGTGAGCAAGAGAATTTCTTCCTCAGGATTGGGTACAGAGTGCTTAGTGATCCAGGCACTTGACTCCTATAGCCAAGAGAGAAGACAGACTTCTGCTCCAGCTGGTGGCAAACCTTGGCATCATTCACATAGTGCTTGTTTTAGGTGCATGCAGAATGCAAGATTTGTGGGGTCAGGAAGGCTTTGACCCAGATTTCCAGGCAATGCTCCCCTGAGAGGGCAGAATGTGAATCTGTGAGGATGAAGCCAAAAGTGCAGTGAAGACCCCTGAAGCTTGGAGAAGCCAGGATTGTGATTGTCTAAGAAAAACTGCAAGAGATCAGAGTCAGCCCAAAAGAGAAGCTATAGAAGGTATAACCACCAGTAGTGCCATAAGAGTGGAGCCACCCAAACCCTTTGGAGTTCACAATTGCCAGATTTCTGGGGAACCTGGAAGTGGAACAATGGGATTTAATGTTTGCTCTTCTGGAGTTTGGTCTTGCTTTGTTCCCATTCCTTACTATCCTCCTATTTGTAACTTTTGGAATAGTAATGTCTAACTGAATGTTGGCAGTATTTAACTTTTTAAAATTTGTATAGCTGCTTAAAGCTGAGTTTGCCCTCAGTCTCTTAGGAGACTTTGAACTTTGACTTTTCAGCAATTCTGAGAGTGTCAGGATTTTGGCAACTCTTAGAAATGGGCTAAATGTCTTTTGCATAAAGAAATGTGCATGAGCCTTTAGGGTTTAGGGGTGGAATACTCTTCTTGTGTCTAGATCCTAGACCCTAGAATCTCATGTAGTCATAAGTGGGGCTGTTACAGAGGTGGCTGCATCTTCAGTATGTGGTTGATTCACAGTGTGATTCTAGGATTACAGTGCTAGGATTAAGGGTGGATGATTATCAAATCAGTTCACTAATTTGCTTGGCACCACCCTAATCCCAGTACCCTGAACACAATATATCCATACACAAAGAGGCTTATCTTTTCCCTTGCTTGTTTGCTTCTGCTTTCTTCTGCCCTCCATGAACAGTTTCTCCTCTGTGATGCCTGTGTAGCATGTCACCCTGCCATGGAGCTGGCAAATTACTGAAACTCCTATACACTGTGAGCTAAATAAAACTTACCTGCCTCAACTTGTGCATGTTGGAGGGGCTGGGGATTTAGCTCAGCGGCATAAGTGCCTGCCTTGCAAGCAGCAGGCAGTCGTGAGTTCGATCCCTGGTACCGATAAAAATGAAAAAGACTTTAAAAAAAAGTGACTTCTAATGTAAATATAGCTAATAATTCATAGATATTGCATCATTAACACACTAATGTATCCTATTAACAATAGGATAAATTATACAGGAGAGGGGGAGCTCTCATGGAAAAGGGGCTTTGGGAAACTATACTTTCTGCTCGACTTTCTGTAAGTCTAAAACTGTTGTATGAAATCAAGTACTAATTTCTTTAAAAATATCTATGGTATCTGTATCTTTATAAAAGACAATATTTTTTTAAAAGATGATAGTTGATCACCTTTAATTTTTTGGTGATGTTTAATCATTTCATATCACATGTCGGAATGTCAAATATTACTTCTATTATAAATAAGAAATATTTATAATGGAAAAAGTATATAAATAGGAAAGAAGTCAAAAGAATTTGGATCCCCATACCAGGTTAAACATATATTTCTGTGCTTTGATTACACATGACAATAATGAGATTACAGAAAGCCTGTATCATCAGAGGGTAATGTAACACATTCACATTTATTATGAATTAATCTTGTCACCATATTTCATATTTTCTATTCATCACACTTTTCCCCTATTGTTAGTGAGTTGTTCTATCTGTGACCTATATTGTTCTCTCTTAATTTAGAAACATTAAATACATTTACTCTATATTGTTATATTTCATTTAGTATTTTTATCTCATGATGTTACATGTTAATAACATCATGTAATACAAAAGGATTTCTGAGCAAAAGAAAGAATCTTTTTATTTCCTATTCACAGACATTTCACACAACTGTAGTTTTAGTTGTCTAGTAATAATACTAAAACTCTGATAACTTTTCTTGATTCACTAATTCTAACTAAATATGAAGATTAGAAATTTCACATTGAAATGTTCCTTTATTATTTTACATAGTACATCTATAAATCTTATAAATTTCTTAGACAAATATTAAATGCTTAATAAGTATTAGTTATAATTTTCACTATCATAATTATTGCTATCTTTAGTCCATTTATTATTGATTGTTTTCTGGGTCTAATATCTAGGGGTCATTAAGAACCATCAATCTGCTATATGGTTCTATCTGGAAACATAATTTAGTGCACAATACTAAAATGTTAAATTTCCAAATTTTAACATGCCAGCCTAAGGTCTTACACAAGTTATATTTATTCATTAAAGACAGTAGAATCTTTGCTTCCTTCCTTTCCTAATCATTATTTTCTCAGAAAAAAAGGACATAAAATAAAATCAGAGTATTTTTAGTCTCAGAAGTAAAACTAAAACTATAGATTTATGACTAAAAGTAGGAGGTAGATCCTATGCAAAAGGAATATGATTAACTTTAGATTTTTTAGTAGCTTAATACTTACAGGTGAATGGTGATTCATACATTTTTAAAGAAGGCCATAAGGATGTGATGAAACAATATGGATAAAAATGAGACTAGAATATATTTTTAAAGAAAATTTATTTCAGTGGTCCCAAACCAGCCTTACTGAGAGCACTACTGAAAATCTATGACACACTTGAATTTGTACACAAATATAAACACAAGTGTATAACTAGCTTTCCACAGAATCTTAAATGTTGTGGTCTTAGGAAAAGACTCAGTCGTGAGAGTAATTTTTAATCCTTTTATTTTAGAAGTTAAAAAAACAGAGGCTTCAGAAAAGGAAATTGATTACCCTAGGAAGTACTAAATATTCCTGCCATAAATGGTCTGTGCGTCCAGATGAAAACTCACCAAACTGTCTCTGACCACTGCTATACTTTTACTCTGTCTCCAGCAGCACCAGTCCTGAAACACACGCCTTCTGTTTTCCTCAACCTCAAAAGTTTACTTCACATCATAATGAGAAGAAGATTAGATGGTCTGAGTCATACTTGGTATTTATAATCTATTTTTAGGTTCACATCAGTGATCAATAATGCCTATAATAAATAAATAATGTATAAATTTGTAGAAAGCCAACCCATAGCTAAGCTATGACAGTTCTCGAAGAGGTATGGGCTACTTACATAAAGGTTACTTATGTGTCTTTTGTTTTATTCTGAGCCTATACTTCACTCTACGGATTTTCTTTGCAGATCCATAAACATAAAGCGTCACAAATTCCACTGTTCTAGCCATATTTAAATAGAGTATGTGATCTTCAAACTTTAGATGTAGAAAGAAAATGAGACAAGCTGGAGAGGGAATGACCTGTGAAATAACATTGAATATTTTTAGTCTATTTTACCTTGAAGGTTTTTATACTAACATTACTTTAATAAATTTTCTAATACTAAAGAAATGCACTTGAAATATACACCATCTGTGCTTTGTCTGGTTAGCTGGTCCAAATGGAATGGATGTCAAATTCTGAGTTGTTTTATTTTTATGAAAATAAAAAGGATCTTCACTTCTAACTCAGCTTTATGAGTGAATCAATGAGAAGTCATCTACTGCATAATCTTTTCCTTAGAAAGTGATAAATATTTACAGTATATAATGAGATTTCATGTCAAAAATTGATGGTATTTATTGTGTTTTAATAAAAGCAGAGTTGAAAACATTAGTTTTATTAAACAAAAAACATAATATTGTTTTAAAAATTGCCAATTTCATATTTGCTTTTCCTGTGGAGACTTTACATACAAAAGCAGAATTTTAGCTAACTATATTACTATGGAAATTAGTTCCTACTGAAGAGAAATAGTACAAAATAATGAAAATACTAATACATCTTTACACATTGTATTATTCATCTATCAATTACTTTCCCTTTTGTGGTGTTCACTCTTCCAAGTTTGGTTGTTTAACAGTCATATATTTTCCAATATTTATTTTCAATTTCTTTCCTCAATCTTGATCCTAAGAATTAACTAAAAAGAATATTTAAAAGGTCATGCTGTCCTTTCTGTGCAAATCTGGGAGATAAGGCTGTTACTAACACATTTTCTAATTTTTTAAGTAAATGTTAAGGGGAACATTTGGTTCTCATAAGAAAAACAGGTCAAATATGTTATAGGTAGTGGAAACAGAATTCCTTTGTGACCTCAGTAGGTCCTTTGACTCCTGAAACTCCAGGTTAAAGGATCATCTCTTCAAACTTCAGCTGGCTATTTGAAGTCAGCGTCTCGTCTGTAGAGAAAAGGGCTCATAAAGAGCAGTGTAAACACAGTGATAGTACCCATAGCAGTCACAAGTAACTAATTATCTGAGATTATCACTCAAAAGATTTGTAGGTGATAGTATAAAATAATAGGCACACATTGGTGACTTTGGGCCCATAGAAAGCCTAAGATTGCCATTAAAAAAGTAAGATATTGTCCAGGGGAAAAAAAAAACAAAAAACAAAAAACAACCATGTGTTGAATTTAGGCAATAAGACAACACATTTTGATCTTCAAATTACACAATGTATTTAAAGTTATGGATCTAATTCTACTTCTTCCTCTTTCATATTTGCCCTTTAGTCTTTGTGTTATAACTCAATGTATCTGTCCCCATTCACATTACTCTGGTTGCTAGGAATAATTCTGTATTGAAGTTTTATTTTTCCATTTTATATGTTCATAAATTTAATTTTAAGTACATAACATATTTCTCAAATGATCTGTTTTGAAAAGAAAAATGTGTGCATACAGGAATATTACATACATGGGAAGCTGTTATGGACTGTGTCTAGATAGGCCTCATGTAGGAGGTGGGCTTTTGCAGAGGTGGCTGATCTAGAGTATGTGACTGACTCACAGAGCAATGCTAGGATTAAGAGTGCTAGGATTCAGGGAGGGTGATTACTAAATGAGTACACATGGTTTGACACAACCCTAATCCCTGTAGCCTGAATTTATGAACATATAAAATATATAAATATACATTTGAACACAGCCTATGTCTACATAAATGACCTGTAGATATCTATATTTCTTTATTCCTTTATACTACAACATGTTTCTTTGTATAGATGTATATTAACTTCTTAAAACTGATACTTCATAAGGAATAGGCTATGTCTTTGTGGAGGAAAGGGTAACTTCTGTGAAACAAATGTTATTTCTAGAATCACACTCATTTCTAGAACCACATTTATTGAACTTTTGAAGGTCAACTAGAGTAAGAAATACATTTTACAAAATCACCAACTACTCATGTTTATGTAGTGGAAATAAACATTTAAAAAGAGAAAAAAATATTAACTTCCAATAATGATGGATATTTAAATTATTTTCAAACTTTCCCTATTATGAACACCATAGTAGGCATTATTTTGTGCTTGTCTACATATGTATGTGAGATAAATGGGATAATTGAGTCAAAGGATAAATGTATTTACAAGCTTGATAAATAGTTTCAAATTGCCATCAGAAACAATATTTATCTGAATCAGTATTTATTCTTAACATATCCAGTACTAGTGTGTTTGTGAATAAAGGTGCTATCAAACTTTCAGATTTTTGCCAATATTGGCTAATGTTAAATTTAGTTTTAAAGTCTCAATTTCTAATTCATTATAAATTAGGGAGATTAGACCTTTATTTGTACAATCAGATATAAATATTAGTCCCACTTTGTTGTGTTTCTTTTATTATTACTGGTAGTGATTTCATCTTTCAGGAAGAGATTTTTTGTGCAACTAAATTTATAAACATTTGCCTTTATTGCTTCTATACTTTGCGTTACATCTTCCACACTCTAAGGTTATAATTAATTTAAGTTTTCTTCTAGCATTTTTCTCATTTCACATTTTTGCATCCAAACTTTTCTTCTTCTTAATTTCCTGTGGCATATAAAATGACATATGCATGCAACTTTAATGGTTGTCTTAAAGGCTTTGTATACCATCTTTATTATATAATGCACTTGGCTATGTATTTGGTCCAATTTCTGGAGTTCTATTCAACTGGCTTTATCACAGTATTATCCATGTATCCATATTAAAAGGCTTAGCCCATTCCCTAAAGTTCTTTCTTAATAGACTTTCTGAAGTTCTTTCTTTTCCTCAGGTATATTTATTTTGTTTCATTGAAATTTACCAATATTTTGATTTTGCTTAAAAAATGTTATTTTTGAGAAAAGTCATGAAAAAATTAACATGGGAATAATGGGTATACTAGTAATCTTGAATGTATTATCAAGAACACAGTTCTTTCCATTTTTTAAAAATGTAGGCTGCCTTGGACTGCTGCCGCAGGCCTGCTTCTCAGTCCAGAACACCTTAGATGGCCCCAGTATGACTCAGCTGCCTTAGAATGCTCCTGCAGGCCCACCTTGGGCCTGCACACCTGGGTCACCTCCGACTGCTGCTGTGGGCCTGCCCCTCGGCCTGGGACACTTGGGATGCCCCAGGCACAACTGAGCTGCCTCAGACCACCGCCATGGCCTGCCGCTTGGGAACTCACTGCCTCCTGGATCTAGTGCTGTGGTTGATCTTTGGATCCAACCCCTACTTGCAGAACCTTGGACTACAGTGAATTTCTGTGCTGCTGGATGGGAAACTCAGGAAACAATCACCCAAACAGAAGACCTCAGCAGGGTCCAGTCAGTGTAGTGAGTTTGCCCCTAAAAATAGAGGTCTGTAGGTAAATAGGAGCAGCAGTGACATTTCCTCCAAATGTAAGACATTGGAAAACCTGGCAAGAGAGTGGGTAATCCCCTCCTCCACACAGAGAACATCAGACAGGTTGAGTAGTGTGCCAAGGAGGCCTACCCCAACTTGGAGGAAATTAAAAGAGCTAATGAGACCCTCAGTGACACAGCAGGGCCTCAGCTGACACAGATACTATAGACAGAGAGATCTGGTGACCTGCAATAACCTGGAGACATAGCAAGAACAGGAACTAAGAGTTGACCTACATCAATACATCTAGGCTAGTTAACCCAGAAAGAATATAGGACTCACTGAACAGGCCCTGTAGGAGGAATTCAGGTGACTGGCTCTTCAACGTGGTATCTGGCAACTGGACAAACATCAATCACACAATAGGACCCTACAACTCGCTATGGACAGCTGATACTGTTGGGATTTAAAGACCAAATATTTACACAAAAGGTGAAAATGAGAAAACAAAAAGGTAAAATGTCATCTCAAACATCCAGTCTATCAGGAGCAAGTACAGGTGACACTGAAATAGAGGACTTTAAAAGTCATACACCAGAAATCTCTGAAAAGATACCAAATGAAGTAAAAAACAAATCCATGAGGCTAGAGAGGAAATCAAATTAGAAATAATGTCTTATGTAAAGATAGAAATAACTACTTTAGTAAATGAGTTGCTCAACATAGCTAGAGAAGAAATAGATTAAAAAAATACAGGAGCATGGGAAATTGATTGAAACTCTGAATGAACAATGTAGAAAACAAGTAGAATCCATGAAACAAATTCAAAGAAATATCCAAGAAACAAAAATTCTATTGAAAGCTGGGAAAACTGTTTAAATGAAGCCGAGGATACAATTTCAGACCTTGAAGATAGGACCGCAGATAATGATCATGAAAGGGTAGAACTTACAAAACAATAAAGCAGTATAAAATTACAATCCAGCAGCTTCAAGACAACGCCAAGAGAAACAATATAACACTAATAGCTATCAGTGAATAGGCAGGAATCAATGCAAATGACATAACTAAAATATTCATAGAAGTAAAAACAGAAAATTTCCCAAACATGAGGTGGGGGGATCTGATATACAAAGAAGTGAGGCATACAGAATCCCAAACAGTCACAACCAGCACAAATCTACCCCCCAGACATATAATAATTAAGATCCTAGACATACAGCATAAAAACAGAATGCTAAAAGCTATTAGGGAAAAGACACAGTTCACCTATCAAGGAAAGCCTGTTAGAAGCACAGCATACTTTTCAGCACAAACCTTCAGGTTAAAGCAAGCTTGGAGTGAGGTATTTAAAGCCCTAAAAGAAAACAGCTTTCAACCCAGATTGATGAACTCAACAAAACTGTCTTTCAAATTTAATGGAGAACTGAGATACTTCCATGACAAAGAAAACTGAAGAAATGCATGTGCACAAAACCAATGCCAGAAAGAATACTGCAAAGACATGCTAGATAGAGATAAAAATGATCACAATCTCCAGACAACAACAGAAATAAACCACCAGCTTGGACAAGAAATTACACAAGGGAGAAAATCAGGAAACCAGCGATAAGAACACAACATAACAAAGTCAAGCCAGTACATATCAGTGATATCCATAAATGTAAATGGCCTCATTTCACCTATCAAAAGAAACAGGTTGACAGAATGGATCGAAAAACAGCATCATACAATATGCTGTGCACAAGAAACACATCTGACCCAAAAAGAAACTCATAGATTAAAAGTCAAAGCATGGAAAAGAGTATTCCATGCAATAGGAACCCACCAAAAAGTAGGGATAGCTATTCTGTTTGCAGACAAAGTGAACTTCAAACCTAAAAGGATTGAAAGTGAAAAAGGAGGCCACTACATACTTCTAAGTGGAAAACTACAAGAGAAAGAACTAACAATTATAAATATGCATGCACCAAATACAGGAGCACCCAACTATATAAGAAAAATACTAATGGACATGAAAAACCAAATACACAAGAACACAGTTGTAATAGGAGACCTTAACATCCCACTATAACAAAGAGATAGGTCAACTAGACAAACGTCATCAAAGAAGTAACAGAACCGAATCATATCTGTGACTGAATGGACTTAGTGGATGTTTGCAGAGTGTTCCATCCAACCAAATCAGAATACACATTATGCTCATGTGCACATTGCACATTCTCCAAAATAAACCACATATTAAGCCATAAAATATTCTTAACTAAATGCAAAGGGAGTGAAATTATCCCATGCATAATATCTGATCATAGTGCACTAAAATTGGAAATCAATGGTAAAAACCTGCAAAACTTGCATAAATATGTGGAAATTAAATAACAATCTTCTGAATAACCAGTGGGTTATGGAAAAAATAAAACACTACCTACAATACAATACAAATGCAGATACAACATACCATAACCAATGGAACACAAATGCTTAAGAAGAAATAAATATCAATAAATAGTCACATAAAGAAAATGGAGAGAACACAAATAAATAACCTAATGCTACATCTCAAGCTTCTAGAAAAGCAACGACAAGTCAAATCCAAAGCTCACAGAAGAGAGGAAATTGCAAATATTAGAGCAGAAATTAATGAAATTGAAACTAAAAAAATTACAAAGAATCAAAGCACTGATTTTTTGAAAGAATAAACAAAATTGATAAACCCTAGGCTAACCTTATCAAGGAAAAGGAAGAAAAAACTCAGATCCATGCAATAAAGACTGAGATGAAAGAAATTACTGCAGATCCCATGGAAATTCAAAAGATCATGAAATCGTATTTTGAAAATCTCTACTCACACAGGGTGGAAAACATAGAGGAAATGGACAGATTTCTAGGAACATATGAACTATCAAAGCTCAATCGAGAAGATATAACAATTTGGAATAACCCAATATCAGCTACTGAAATCGAAGACATGATTAATAACTTACCAACAAAGAAAATCCCAGGTCCTGATGGATGCAAAGCTGAATTCTACAAGAAATTTAGAGGTGATTTAGGGCCAATATTCCTTAAACTTTTCAATGAAATTGAAGAAGAACCAGTCCACATAACTCATTCTGGAAGGAAGTATCACTCTGATATCAAAATCAGATAAAGACCCAACCAAAAAGAACTATAGACCAGTCTCACTAATGAACATTGATACAAAGATTCTCAATAAAATATTGTCAAATAGAATGCAGCAAATCATCAAAAAGATTATACACCACAACCAACTGGGATTCATTCCAGGAATGCAGGGATGGTTTAACATACACAACTCAAAAACTGTCAACACCACATCAATAGAGTCAAAAATAAAAATCATGTGATCATCTCAATAGGTGCAGAAAAAGCTTTCTATAAATTTCATTACCGTTTCATTATAAAAATGCTACAGAAACTCGGAATAGATGGTATGTACTTCAATCTCATAAAGGCCATCTATGACAAACCAACAGCCAACATTATACTAAATGGGCAAAAATTGAAAGCCTACACTGTAAAATAAGGAACAAGACAAAGATGTTCTCTATCAGCACTCCTATTCAATATAGTTCTGTAAGTATTACCCAGAGCAATCAGACAAGAGGGAAAAATAAAAGGAATAAAAATAGGAAAAGAAGAAGTTAAATTATCATTATTTGCAGATGACATAATACTCTACATAGAAGACTCCAAAACTTTCATTAAAAGATTACTAGGGGTAATAAATAAATTTAGCAGTGTAGCTGGATACAAAGTCAACACTCAGAAATCAATAGCATTCCTGTACACAAACAAAACTCACTGAGAAACTATGGAAACATAGCCTTTCACAATAGCATCTTAAAAAATGAAATATTTAGGAATCAACCTAAGCCAAGAATGTAAAAGGCCTATGATGAAAATTATATTACTCTAAAAGAGGAGATTGAAGAGGATTTAGAAAATGGAAGGATATTCCTTGCTCTTGGATAGGAAGAACCAACTGTGTGAAATTGACCATACTCCCAAAACTCTTACACAGATTTAATGCAATCCTGATCAAAATATCATTAACATACTTTACAGATCTAGAGAAAACACTCCTAAAATTCATTTGGAAACAGAAGAAGCCTAGAATAGCAAGGGTAACTCTGGGCAACAGAGGCAAGACAGGAAACACCTCAATTCCTAACTTGAAACTGTACTACAAAAAAGCAGTAATAAAATCAGCATGGTAGTGGCAAAGAAATAGATCTGAAAATCAATGCAACAGATTAGAAGATGCAAAAGTCAGCCACCTTATATTTGACAAAGGGGCTAAATATGTTCACTGGAAAAAAGATAAGCTCTTTAATAAATGGTGTTGGAAAAATTGGCTTTCCATATGCAGAAGACTGAATATAGACCCAGGCTTATCACTTTACATTAACTAAAGTCAAAATGGATCAAGAATCCAAATATTAAAACAGAAACATTAAATCTACTGGAGAACAAGGTAGGCAACAATCTTGGAGACATGTGGGTAGGGAGAGAATTCATGAATAAAATGCAAACCACACAGGAAATACTTCAAAGAATCAACAACTGGGATCTCATATTACTAAAAAATTTTTGCACTTCAAATGACATCACGAAGAGAGTGAAAAGAAAATCCACAGAATGGGACAGATTTTAGCCAGCAATCTGTTAGACAAAGGACTTATATCCAGAACATACAAAGAATTGCAAAACATCAAGGCCCCCAAATTCAAAAACCCTCTTCAAAACTGGGTATCTGAGATGAACACACAGTTCTCAAATGAAGATATACAAGTGGCAAATAAATATATGAAGAAATGTTCACCATCACTGGTCATTCAAGAAATTCAAATTAAAACAGCATTGAGATTTCATCTCACTCTGGAAAGAATGGCTGCCATCAAGAAAACAACTGATAACAGATGCTGGCAAAGATAAGGGGAAAAAGGAATACTTCTCCACTGTTGGTGGGTGTGAAGACCAGTACAACCACTGTGAAAATCAGTGTGGTGATTCCTCAAAAATTTAGGATTGGAAGTTCCATGCAATCCAGCTATTCCCTTCCTGGGTATTTTCCCAGAAAAGTTGAAAAGGTCTGTCACAGTGATATATGTGCACCCGTGTTCATAGCAGCATAGTTTGTGATAGCTAAATCTTGGAAAGAACCAAAATGCCCATCAACCGCAGAGTGGATGAAGAAAATGTGGCATTTTTATATAATGGAATACTATTCAGCTATAAAATGGATGATCTTGAGGCCTTTATAGGTACATGGAGGCAACTTGAGAATATCCTCCCACTTAGTTACTTTTTACTCATCACTGAGACAAAATACCTGATGACCAAAGCTGGGAAAGGAAAGGTTTATTTCTTACAGTTTTTGAAGGTTTCAGTCCATACTCAGTTGGCTCCAAGGCAGGGTGGCATAGTAGAGCCACAGTTTATGGCGGCTGCAAACAGCAAGCACAAATCGACAAGAGAGCCAGACACACCTTCTTCCTGCCATTACATTACATGCTGGCTCCACCCTACCTGTGTGTAGCACTTACATCATCAATCCAAGCACTTAGACAATGAACCAGTCACAAATGCACAATGCAAATGCATGAGGCCTGGGGGCCACCGACATAAACCATGACATCCTCATTAGTGAAATAAACAAGACTCACATTAGTAAATATCACATTGTCTCTCTAGTGTAAAAATTAATAAGAACTGACAGAATAATGGGATGCAAAAAGTATAATAGATATTGTAAAAGTGAAAGGAAAAGGAAGTGCCCTAAAGGATATGACGGTATGTACAGTAAGTTAGATGGCCATATGACTAAATTTCTGTTAGATCATTGAACAAAAGGATTTGCACTGTCAGTGTTTGGGTGTCTAGCCACCTTTTATGCTTTGATTTTCTAACTTTAAAAACTATTGTTAAGATGACAATATGTAATGCATCAATTAACAATTTTATGATGTTAATTTTTTTGAATTCTTTATTATTCTACTTTTTTCTATTTTGTTTTTTGTTAATTTTCTTTTCTTTAAATAAAAAATTGGAAAAAAATAAAAATGTCACATTGTGGTATAAGCTCATTTTTTTCCTCAGACATTTCAACTTGATTTATTATATTAATTTCTGTCTTAAAAGTGGAATCTATTTTGCATTTTTAGAACTGAATTTAGCTGACTTTTTGTGCACATTTTATGTTAGTTTTGCTAGACTTCATTTGTGATTTATTTGTCTTACATTGATAGAAACAATGGATATTCTTCTTCAGTACTGTTTTTATGTAGTAGTTGTTCACTTTGGGTACAGGAATAGTATCCATTAAAACAATTTGGAAGTTTTTTACTTTTTCACATTCTGGAAATTTGGATAGAATTATATTACCTACTCACTAAAATTTTGTACAACTCCTTAACAAACCTATCTCTACATAGTATTTTATAGGAGTTGGTTAAATTTCTTATATGGAATCAGTCTGCTTAAATTTTCTGTGTCATCTGAAATAAGCTTTGGAATGTTTTTCATTCTTAATAAGAAAGCATTTCATTGAAGTTTTAAAAGTTATTAAAACATTGCAGCAAATTTACTTTACATAGCTTTGAGTTTCCTGTTTCTCCTTTAATATGTCTTACTTTTACTATTGAATGTTTTTTTAGATTAACAATTCATTAGATAGTGCATGAAATAAACTTATAAATAAAACCTAAACAAATTTTTAAAATAAAAAATACACGTAAGACTCAGTATTATTCTGTTTTCTGATACACTGATCGACGTCTTACTGTCACGCAGCACACATCCACAGGCCCTCTCTGGCACTCTCGTTCTTGGACATTGATGTTACCTGGAGCATTTGCTTTCCAAGCTTTGGAGGCAGGAGTCTCTCTGTTTTGCCATACAAGTTGATGACTGAGATTCTCCTCGAGGTACTTAATGCTCATCCTCCTTGAATCAGTGGCCTACATGGTAATGTTACTCTCAAGGCAACTGCAGAAATTCAATAGGAGTTGTTCAGCTACACTTGTTAAGCTAGAATCCTCTTTGCCGAAGAAATCCACTTGATGACTGAAATCAAAGTCAAGGGCAAAGGAGATGCACAGGAAGAGCTGGAAATGTGGAATGGCTATTCGATCCACATTCAATCCACGGCTAAACATTTCTCTGGTTTCCTTCAGTTGATTTCATTTTCCCTTTGCTAAAGCTTTGACTTATTTGTTTCTCTGTTTTCTTATTGTTTTAAGTAAAGATTATGCATTTTCCTGGAAACCTTGTTTTACCTGCATTTCATAGATTATGAAGTGTTTCTTGCTACATTTCTCTATATATTCTGCAATTTCATTTTTAGCTCTTCTTCAACCTGATTTTGATTTTTTAAAATAAATTCTGGGTAAAAGGGCAATTTTTTTTTTGCATGGTGATTTTTTTGCCTGATGATTAAAGAAGTTTGAATCTGGGATTCCTACTTATTCTAAATTCAGAATAAATTAAGGGGATTTTCTGATTATTTAATATATGGTCAATTTTACTGAATATTCTAAGGTTTATTAAAAATCAATATTAATAATTAGAATTATATTATCTCTATTTGTCTCTATATTTAGTTCTATCTCTATATATGATATGGCTTGACTGTGTTCCCCAAAAGTTTGTGTGTTATAAATCAATTTATATTTGGAGGTAGAGCCTTTGGGATGTACTTGAGCTTAGAAAAGGTCATGAGGCTGCTTGACTGTCCACTCAGTTTCCTATATTCACAATTTAATTCTTTAATGTGAATTACATGCTTCTCTTTTTATAATGGGAAATGCTTTCATCTCTCCAAATTTCCATTTCTTAGTCTATCAAATGGGGATTATTGCATCATGTTTATAGGTGCCATATCTGTGAGAATATTTTGAGATTGAACATCTGATCCCACTGTATAAATCCTAACTGATCATATCAATACCAATTTTAATTGTCCAATGTATAGTTATTTGCATGGATGCAGAAATACTAGGAAATAGTTTTGGAGAAGTCTATAAAAATCCAGAGTACTGGGAAATGCATGTTCCCCTACCCTTCTTTCTTTGGAGTTGGGCACACTGTCAGGAGCCACATATTCCTGGGATTCAGGATTTGTCTTTTGAGCCCTGCTTTGTTCATCAGCTCTCAGGATAACGTAACTATGTCTATCTGGCTAAAGTAGTTGAGGTTATAGAATTTGTACACAGCAAAACTAAGGTGCAGCACGACCTTTCACTCAATGAACAGCATAATGTTTAAAGGCACAACAATGGGTTGTTCCAACCCATCCCCTTCTTTTCTACTCTAAATTTGTACTTGATAATAAGTGTAGCTGGCATCTTAGTAGCTGTGCCTGAGGGATACAGGAAGCAATCTTTGTGTTTAACCACTTAGTAGGAAGAAAGGCAAAGCGTGTGCACATGTGCAAAAGTGTCAAACTGGGATTTTTACCTACAATATGCTCCCTAGCAGGTTTTTGGTAGGTTTATCTGAACATCACAGGGACTAAAATACACCCGTAATACTCCTCTGTTGTGTAAACATGCATTTTACTATGATGGAATGTGGGTGTGACTCACAGTAGCTGTGCACAGGGAAAGGAAAAACCATCTGTGCATTCACCCATTTGGCAGACGAATGGCAAGGTGTGTGCAGGAGCTGCAAGACAGCAACAGGTGAGTTTTAGCCACGAAATTCTTATTGCTAAATTTATGTAGATTTGGAATTTCTTATTTTTTAAGTTTTCTTTTTCTTTTTTCTGGTAGAAGTAGCTCAGTTCAGTACAATGACACATGAAAATGCAGATCTGCAAGTCTTGGATGAGGTGAAAAGTGAACCATCAGATTACCCATGCACAGTTGGTAAGGGTCATAATGACTTTGATGAAATGGAGCAAGAACTGACAGATATAGACGTGGATGATGTAGACCTCTTTGATTCAGATGATGAAGAAGGTAGCGATGTGAGTATGCATTTGACTAGTCAAAATGATACAAAACATTCACACAGCCCAATGGAATGAGCCAATGTTAGAACTACGTCTGAAGATGCAGTGAGGATGTTGGTAGGAGTGAAGCCTGTTGGAAAGAACACCAGCACTGCCATTCAATGTTGAAAATCGTTGGAAAGACTGATAGAAAAGCAGTGGGCCTGGGCTTGAGATTTGATTTCCTTCATAATTTTCTAATAGTTGAGAGCAAAACTAACCACTGAGAAAGAAAGAGAATTGATAATCTGGTTGCTGTCTACTCATGATTTGAGAGACTTGTGAGTAATTCCAAGAAATTTGCACACCATCTGAATACACACCTATTGATAATCATCTTGCTGTATTCTATAATGGCTGTAGCTTCCAGCAATGTATTCCCAAAAATCACTCAAAAATACGGCATAACATTTATGCCCTTGTAGGTGCAAAGACTTATTATGCTTTCAAATTAGAAATTTATCCAAACTCAGCCCCAAGGCTCTTATTTGTGTACTAAAAACCAAACAATTTTGTGAACAGACTTATTGCTCCTAATCAGAATGTGACATTTGACAATTGGTTTACCAGTTTCTTTTTTATTTAGGAAAAAAAAGAAAAACAGAAAAAGGGTAGAAATAACACAGAATTTCATAAAAATAACAGTAAGAAATCACTAGTTGATAAATTACATATTGTTATCTTAGAAGTAGTTGCTCAAGTCACAAAATGAAAGCATAAAAAGTGGATAATCAAACAATGACAGTACAAACCTTTCTGATAGATAGCTGTACTACTAAGTTTTTGTTAGTTCATCAAACCAAATGGTTTACTAGTTTATAACTGATGTTACATTTGCAACTAAGCACAAGTTGACCAGCATAGGAACTGTGTGCAGGAACAAAGCAGAAATTGCAAATGAAACTTTGCAATTCCCAAAACAGAGAATTATATAGCCCAATCTTTGGATTTCAGAAAGATGTAACATTGTCTTCGTATATTTCAAAGAGAAAAGCTGGTCCACTGATGTCAACACTGCACCATGATGGAAATACAATAGGGAATCCTTGATAAAACAGAAGCCTGAGATGGTAACTTTCTACAACAAAAGCAAAGACGGAGGAGACGTGTTGATGAGTTATGCAGTAATCATGATGTCATTTGAAATACAAAGCACTGGCCAGTATTTGTGTTTTACTCAATTCTAATCATACATAACATAAATAGTTTGATAGTTTACCAAAAAATAACAAGTTAAAAATACCACAGAGAAATTTTCTTTAAGTATTGGGACTGAAACTCGTAAGAGATCATTTGTGGCAGAGGAAAAACAAAATATTTCTGCTCCATGGGAAAAAGTTGTGGTGCACACTGGTGAGCTGACAGGTGAATAGGCAGGCACAACATCATGAAGACTGACCACAATAACAGGAAAACCAAAAAGATGTCAACTGTGCCCTGCAAGAAAGGACAGGAAATCAAAACATAGTTTTTATCAGTGTAAGGAATACTTTTGCATAGAACATATAGCTTTCAGGTCCAAAGACTGCCTTGGGTGTAACAGTTGAAGAGAGATTATTTCTGTGGTATACTTTTGTTTATATTTATATTGTCGTTCACGTGGGAATCTCTCTCTCTCTCTCTCTCTCTCTCTCTCTCTCTCTTTTTTTTTTTTTTTTTTTGTCTTTGTGAGCTAGAGACTGGCCTATGCAGATCAGGATAGCCTTGAGCTTATTTGGTAGCCCAGGCTGGTTTCAAAGTTGCAATGATCCTTCTGCCTCTGACTCCCAAATGGGATTACAGGTGTGACAGTGTTCATGTCAGATCCCAGAGATGTTCTGGGTGTGGAGCTGATCTTGGCCTTTGGATGTGAGGGCTGCGACTGGTCTTCTGTTGGTAGATTTCTCCAAAGTTCAACTGCTGGCTTCACCCTGTTGCTTCAGTTGCTTCCATGCCGCTGGTCTTGCTGACAACACACGGTCCGAAGGTGTGGGTGCCCCATGTGCCCGGCCCTACTGTTGTCCTGGGTCTTGGGGTTCCAGTTGGTCCAAAGTGCTAAAGTTGTGTGTGCTTCAATTTTTATTTTTTGGAGATGCTGCTGTTTTAGGGACAATGGAGAAGGCACAGAGCATGGACTTACATTCTTCTTACAAGCTCCACTGTCCCAGGGACAATCTGGTATTTTCATTATGGTTCACACAGGAATTTATTTCTGTTGTTATTTTTTAGGTCTTGTACACCAAAAAATAGTTGATGCTAAAAATGTCAGTGGTTGTTTATGGACATTCAATAAATACTAAAAATGTAATGCTTTATTTTTTGATATTGTTTCCTGTTAAATACCCATTTAATGTAATATAACTCATAAAATTAAAATTAAATAATTCACCAACAGAAATGCTCTAAGTAATAAACATGGGTATTATACTCCTATGTTTCTGCACCTTTAGGACAAAATTTGCACTGTGGCCCTTGGGCAGCTCTGCACTTGCCAGCTGTTCTGATAGCAATTCTCCAAAAGCCGGCCACTCTAGGAACTCCTCACCCTCCTTGGTGGTGGTTTGTTTCCTTTACACATGGTTCTTGTTTTTGTATCTCATCTTGAGAAAGGAAGATTGGTGGTAAAAGTGTCTTGTGTGTATTATATAGCAGGTCACAAGGCAAGGAGAAGGGAGCCCTGACATCAGCAGGAGTTCCTTTCTGACCCTCAGGGAATTGATGTCCTCGTGACTATAGTTTCATGGCATTCACCCCTGCAGCAAATGGGCCTCATTAGGCCGAACTGGCTGAAAAACCAAAAAGCTATTTGTTATCAAATCAGAACTACCCAGACAGGAAGAAAATGGAGTCCATTGGAAGCACAGGGTGGATGAAAATCTATGATTATTTACTATTTAGTTAAAAGAAATTTTCCCTTCAAACAGGTAAAAGGATGAACTTTATGGGGCCTCTGTGATTGGCTCCCAAACAATCATCTGCATTTTTTCACAGCTTGCATCAAGATAAACTAATTTTTTTTTTTTTTTTTTTTTTTTTTACTGAATCGATCCCTATTGCTTTCATTTTCACCATCTCAAAAACAATTGATGGGAAACAATGAAATTGATGCTATGTCATTTTCATACCAAAATAATCGAAATGTGTTACCATTAAGTACCAACCAGTAGAAGTGGGGCTGTAGGAACAGGAAATGTAGACACTAATACAAACCTAAGAAAAAAAGAGAATGTTAACAAATCTGAGGTTTCTTGTGCTGAGAGAGAACAAGATATGCAGTGAATAGTTAATGATCATTTCACTAAGATGCTTCTCAAGTCAAATCGAAGGAACCCCTGAAATCAGGTGATGGATAAATTGGGGCTTGAGAAGGAAGGAGAGGTGGAGACTGAACTGGCATGGAAGAGGAGGCCTATGTCAAGCAAACGGGAAACAGGAGTAGAAGCAGAAAGCTGTGCAGGTCCCTTGTGGACTGACCCTGCCGGCGGACTGTCACTTCCCACCATTGTCCTGTCATGGGCAACTGATTCCCTCATTCATTATTATATCCATGGATTTTCATTTCATTATTGATTTTGATGCCCAAGTTGCTTCATGTTCTGAGCACTGGTAGTCCTTTTCAAGCTGGTTTCAGTGTCCTTTCGATATGTATCTAAGCAACATACTTGAGTATTTTCTTTTTAAAATAATTTATTTTGCATATTCTTAGTTGTACCACTGAGTTAAACTTTCCTCTAAGGAACTTTGGTATCTTTTAGTGAAGTGTGGCATTTAGGAGCTAATGTCTGAATATTAGCTGTGTTTATTAATACTAGCATTTTTTTCCTTTGGTTTTTTTCTCAGTGTTCAAAAACTAGGAAGAAAAAGAAGACTGAAAATGTGTGTGCACACAAACAAATGCATACACATTTATTTCCACACCTACTTACTTACATGTTAAATATAATGAGATTATAGGCTAGTATTTTGTGTTTACCGTAGCTATCCCCATCATATTTATAACTCTTTTTCCAAAGGAAAAAAAGTGACAGCAATATCAACAATACATTTATTTATCCACTTGATGAGACACACAGTAGTTTCAGGGCTGTTTGTCCATTGCAAAAATCAGTCCTACTAACCAGAGGGCAATACTCATAACGGTATTCACAGTCTTATTGTAGAAATTCCTCTCTTGCCTCTTTCTGGTAAATCCTCTTACTAAGTAGGTTAGAGTTTTTCTTTTTAGGAATTTGTGTATATGAAATCAAATCATTTGAATTCTTTTGTGTCTGGCTTCATTTGCTAAACGAGTTGTCTAAGTGAATCATCCACATGATTTTATTGACCAATAGTTTTTATTTTATTGCTTAGTATTATTTAATTACACAGCTAGATCAAATTATTTCTCATTTATTTGATTCACAGGCATTTGGGTTGTTTACAATTTTGACCTATTATGAAGAAAGCTGCTGTGAATGACTTTTTGGTCAAAATTTTTTTCTCATTTCTTTTGGGCAAATTTCTAGGACTGAAATTTGTGTACTGCAAGGAAAATATGTACTCACCTTACAAAGAATAGTTTTCAAAATGAATTCTGCTTTATTAATTCCACTATAAAAGTATGACAACTACTGTTTCTCTGTGTCCTTGAAAACAGTTATATAGGTCTGTTTTTAGTTTAACCATTTGATAAGTATTGAGTGGTTTATTTATGATTTAATTGCATACCCCAGATAATTATGTCACAGTTTTTCATTCACTTATTATCCATAGATACATATATTTCATCCTTTGCATACATCTTTATTCAGGTCTAGTTTTCATTGAATTGTCTTGTAATTGTTGAATTATTATAGGATACATTTTTTGGTCTTTTGTCAAGTATATGACTTGCAAATAATTTCTCTTTTCTCGCTTTCAGGTCATAAAAATATTTCCTTTGGGTTTCTTCTGGAAGACTTATAAGTTTAGCTTTTAAAATTAGTTTTTATTTTTCACTTTTATTAGTACACGTTTGTAGTACATAATAATTGCCTTCTCTGTAAGGGACTAGTGCTCATATATAACACATTTCAATTCCATTATATTTTTCTTTTCTCTTCACCTGCCTTTTATTTTTCCAGCATCAGACTCATTATAAGACCTTATAAAGTTGATTACAATATATACAATTGAAAACCAGCCTAATAGGCCATCAAACATATACAATGAGTAAAATGATTGTACTGCCAAGGTACACACTTAGATGTATTATCTGTACTAGACTACAGTAACTTTTTCTTTCCTTTCTTTTTATCTTATTATACAGGTCTTTTTCTTCACATTATACATATAAAGTTAAAAGGGAGAGAGAGAGTTGTTCATATAAGAGAGACATGTGATATTTGTTTGCGTGTCTGAGTTACTTCTGTTAATATTTGGGTCTCAAAGCACAGTAAAAGAGACACTGCCATTAGCCTTTCTCAGGTTATTCACCTTGCTTGGACACACTTCTATCCCACCATTCTTACCAGTTTATGAAGCAGTTCTGAAGTCTTTTTTTTTTTTTTTTTTCACATCTTCACTTGTACTGTTACGGCTGCAATTCAAAATGTTTACATTTCATTGTCATTTTGACTTTGGAGATGAAGTTTAAGTTGAATGCACCAGATTCCATGAATAAAATTAATGGGGACACATTTTAATATTTTTATGAGCCTATCTTTCCACTGGCAGGCATGTGGCAGCAACATTCACCAATATTTTTTATCATATCTCCTAAAGACACTCACGAAAGAGGACTTGCAGAAGTGCTTTAGACAGTACTTTAGAAATGCCAGCACTATGAGTTGTATGTTTATGTGAGAAGGAGCATTTTAAGGATGATTAATGACACTATTTCTTTATTGTAATAAATTTTTAAAACTTAAACATACCCTTTATTTTTTTGATTATCCCTTGCATTTTATCACCTTACCAGTTAGAATTGTAAACGATAGCAAATTCATTTTCTTTAACTTCTCAACACTTTTCATTTTCTTGAAAAAGGCATGTGATAAATTTTTATTTCCTTCCATGCCACACAACTGGCAAGGAAGACTCCTGGCAAAGTTCTCTCTTTTGTTTTGCCTAAATATGTGTATAATCTTTTGTATTCCCTGTGGCCATCTCATGGTGGCACAGGAGAGAATCTTGCCCATCAGTCACCTCTCCCGGGCCCTGAGACGACAAGCAATGGAGGTGCATTGACTGACTTTCCGGAAAATCCAGGCTGCTCCGTTATGCTATGATTAATCTCTACAAGTATCACGTCTTCCCCTCACACAACGCATCATCTTCATCTTTCTGCCTGGTAAATTGTTCTCCAAATATGGAGTTTTATGATTATGAAGTGACTTTTTGGTAAAACTTAGTGATCTATGATTCTATAAAGCCAGAGGCTTAAAATAGAGAAAATCTTAAGGAGTTAAAAAATATTCTCTTCATAATACTGAAATTTCAAAACTTTTTCTAGCCTTGATCTTCACAATTCTCTTTTAGGAGATGAAAGTTAAATATTGACAGTTTCTTTTCAAATCCTTAATATAAGTATCTAATATTCCTTAAGACAAGAGACACGTCAGGTAAAGCAAAAATGTGATCATATATAAAACAAAAGCAATTAGTATTTTTATGTTATCCAATATTTCTCAAGCCCCTATATGGTGATGAATTTTTGGATTCTACAAATTTAGTCTGTAAAATTTTTCCAAACTAGTTGGACACATACTACTTTTCTTTAAAGAACATCTTGTCTATACTATAATACCATGAAAATAAATCACGACAAAAGTAAGCATGGAACACAACAAACACTGGAACCAGTCAAGGAGCTTCTTCATTTGTCTAGAAAAGCAGTGACCAACATCTAACTGGAGAAATGCCAGTGATCATGACAATGAGAGACAGATTACAGATTCGTAAGAATGCACAAAATGAAATCCGGTGAGAAGACTACCATACTGAATGAGCATCATAGATTTTTCTATTTAACAATGTTTCATAATTTTTTAAATTTTGAGTGAAAATCTGATATATGTATACAAAATCAATGTTTGTGAAGCATATATGGAAAGAAGACATCTTTTGAGCTGGCATTGAAGGTACATTTTCTTAAGGAAATCAACTGCATTTTATTTTCTCCCTTTATTCATGAAAACATTTCAAAAAATTTCCCTTAATTTTTCATCTTTAAAAGCAGACCCAATGTGATAAGAAAGATTGAAAAAATTACCCTCAAGTTATTAGTCAGGGAAATGCAAGATCCAAAACAATTTCAATATTTCAGTACCAAATATTTCTAAAAACATATTAGAGTACATTTCATGGGCTTCTAGTTATGTATACTTTCCACTAAACTCAGTATATTGTGTTTATTGTGATGTACTCTGAATACTAAAGGAAAAAAGAAAGTAAATTCAGTCATAAAATTGCATTAATTAACATTAAATGTTATATATGGTATTACACCAGTTTATACCTAATAAAATCAGTAAAATATAACTGAAGATATTTTAAATAAAAATGTAGTGATTGCTGGATGTGGTGGCTCACAATTGTTATCCCAGTACTTGGGAGGCTGAGGCAGGAAGGTCTGAGGCCATGAGTTTGAGGCCATCCTGGGCTACAAAGTGAGTTCAAGGACAGTATGTACTTCATATTGAAATCTTTTTTTTTTTGTCTTTTTCATTTTTATCGGTACCAGGGATCGAACTCACGACTGCACACTTGCAAGGAAGGCGCTTATGCAACTGACCTTGTCTCAAAAAAGACAAAAAAACAAAAATTAGCGATATTCTTGTTTCTTTTTAGGAAGTAAGGTAAAAAACTCATAGAAATTACTAGTAAGATCTGTCCCAGGGAAAAGTCTTATTTATCAAATGTTTAATGCACGGATAAAAATTGTAAGAAAGAAAAATAATACTAAGGAAAATAGTAATTTGGAAAATGATAATTGTAAAAAAATAAGTCACAAATATTTCATTTCCTTGAATTCAAAATTTTTCTGTCACAAATTTAAATGGAATTACAACACACTGACACTTATCAGGCCATCAAAATTGGTGGTAGAAATCCATATTTAATACCTCATATTCCCCAAAAATAAAGAAATAAAAATAATGACAAGAGAAATACAAAATCAATAAAGGAAAGAATATAGATTAACTCAGGAAGATATAAGCATATTGGAGACTGCAAAAAAATATAAAAGATCAGTGAAATAAAGTTTGTCTTTTGAAAAGACAAACAGAATCAACAAACCTTTAGCTAAATTCAGAAAAAAGACAGACGATCCAAATAAATAAATTGGACATACAAAGAGAAACAATACACTGATACCATGGAAACACAAGGGATCTTTAGATTCTATTTTGAACAACTATATGGCAATAAATTGGAAAACACAATGGATATACATAACCTGTCGAACCCGAAACAAGAAAACACAGAATCTAAATACACCAATAACAAATAGGCACAATCATTATCAAAAACAAATCTCAAAAGAATAATGCAGTATCAAATGATTTTCTACTAAATTCTATCAAACTTTTAAAAAAACTTATGCAAACTCCAAATTCTTTCCAAATTCATTTTATAAGACTAGGATTGCCCTGATTCCAAAGTTAGTAAGGACATAACAAATAAGTGAAAACTATTGGTCCATATTCTTGGAGAACATAGATGCAAAAACTTTCAATAAAATATCAGCAAACCTAATCTAACACTGCATTAAAAAGATTATTCACCATAGTCAAGCGCAATTCACCCCAGAGCCACAAGAATAGTTCCACATATGCAAATTAGTATCTGTAATACATTGTGTAAACAGAATGAAGGATAAAATTTGTATGATTACCTGTAGATGCAGAAAAAGCATTCAATAAAAATCACCATGAGTTCTTTACTAGGGCCGCTGCTCCCATGATCCAATCAACTTTTTTTTTTCAAAGAAAAAAAATCAAAACAGAAAAAAGAGGAAAAATAATACAGAATTCCAAAAGAAATTAATGCTAAGAAATCAACAATTGATAGATCACATATTGTCATCTTAGAAATGGTTGTTCAAGTCCCAAAATTAAAGCATAGAAAGTAGACAATCAAACAATGAGAGGGCAAACCATTCTGTTCAATGATCCAACAAAACTTAGTATATGGTCATCTATCTTACACACTTAAACATACATGCAGTTACATCCTTTAGAGCACTTTCTTTCCCTTTCTTTTTTACAATAGTTATTACACATTTCGGGAATTATTACTCCTACAGTTTTTATTACTTTTTACACTAGAGAGACAATGTGATATTTATAAATATGATTCTTATTTATTTCACTTATGAGGATAGTCTCCAATTGTCTCTATTTACCTTTAAAGGCCTCAAGATTATCCTTTTTATAGCTGAGTAGTGTTTCATTGTATAAAATACCACATCATTTTCATCCACTCTGTGGTTGATGGGCATTTGGTTGTCTCTAAGACTGAGCTATTACAAATTGTGCTGCTATGAACATGGGTGCACATGTATCACTGTGACATGACCTTTTCAGTTTTTCTGGGCAAATAGCCAGGAGAGAATAGGTGAGTTGAATGGAACTTTGAGATGCCCTACCTCTGCTCACATGAACATTTTATACAGGCCATACCAAAGGAGACATTATAGAGGCCATGAAAAAGGCTTCCATGTAATATCTAATTTTAACCTATGAAACAACTAGGAAAAACACAGGGAAATATTTTGAGATATTGGTATATGTAGCATTTTTAAAAAAAATTATGCCCCCAAATGCATAGGCAACAAATATAAAAATACACAAATTGTATTACAGCAAACTATACTGCTTCTGTACTACAAAGAAAACATGGCATGAAGTGCCATGCAAAACGGGAAAAAATATTTCCCAGCTACTCTTCCAGCTAAGAATCAATAATCTAAATATACAAGGAGCTGAAAATAGTCTAACAATTATGAATCAGTTAATTCACTCAGCATAGAAAAATAAATGGACAGTACTCAAAAGAAGAACTAAGAGTGGCCACCAAATACACGAAAAATAATATCACTAATTATCCAGGAAATTTAAGTAAAAACAAGAGATATCTAACTAACTAAGGTGAGATTAGTTATTGTCAACACAAATGTTGAGAGCCATGGGGAGAAAAAAGAATGTATATACAGTATTGGTGGAAATGTAAATTAACACAATGATTATAGAGAACAGAATGGAGAACTGAAAATAGATCTACTGTATGATTCAGTTATCCAACTCCTGAGCATATATATGTAAAAGAAAATGAAATCATTATGCCAAAGAGACACCTGCAGATCCATATTTTTGTGGCATTGTTCACATAGCTAAGATATGAAGTCAATTTTAGTGTCCACGAACAGATGGATTAAAAAATGTGGTACAGATTATTCAGCCACAAAGAAGAATGAAATCCCATCACTTGAGGCAAAGTGAATGGAACTGAAGGACATTGTTTTAAGTGAAATAAGAGGAAGAGAAAGGCAATACTATATTCATATATGGAAATTAAAGTACGTGACCTGAATATACAATATTTATTACTAAGATTTGGGAAGGGGAAGAGGTTGGAATAAAGAAAAGCTAGATTTAATCAGTCTTTGTTAATGCATGTATGGAAATACTGCACTGAATGCCATTAGTATGATATTTATCACCCCCTTTTTTCATCCATGACCCTTTGCAATGTAACTTCTAGATACTTAAAAGATAGATTTGGCTTTTCCACCTGTTGTATCTATTGTGAACCTGTAACTTGCCTTGGCCCAAGTGACATTGTGAGAGTTTCAAATTTAGCTCCTAATGGCCTTGGTAATTGTACTCTTTCTGCAGAAATTCTTCCTTACCTCCATGTGAGCAAGAATGAATTTATTTGTTGTATAATGATCCAACTAAAAATTGAGATTACATAAGGATTGAATCATTCTAAATGAAGCCATCTTAGATCAGCTAACCCTAACAATTGACTATGGGTTCATGGATGAAATCAGTTGAAACCAGAACAGCCCAACTATACCTAACACCAATTGTTAACCTGTATAATTGTGGAGAAATTAAGATGATTACTGTTTAAAACATCCCATTTTTGGGTGGTTTGTAACTCAGCAACTAATTCATCAATCACGTTGCTTCTCTCAGCTACTTTAGTCGCTTTTCAGCAGTCATGCTCTATATTGCCTTTCCTCTCATATTGTATATACACATTGCATTCAATTTCATTGCCTAAACCTTATTCTTATCCGGTAGATTCTTGTGCAAAATACCTTCCATGGCTCTTGATTGCCCATGCAGTAAAGATATAAGAACTTAAATCTGTTGTTCAGCACTCTCCATGATTTTCCACAATATAAAGGTTCCACAATATAAATCCACGACTTCTACTACTTTTCTTCATTCACCCAATTTTGTCAAAAACTGTTATGAAAAGCCTTTGACTATGAGACACAGTTGATTAAAGAGTCCATCATTTATTAACTCACCTCTTACTTTCCAACACACACAGTCAATTTCTTTAGGATTGATACTAAGATAGTTTGTGTTTTTATGGGATTAACATATAGAAAGGTAATGTGACTAAGAAGCAAGAAATTGGAGTCTTCATCATTTTCCGTGTCTCATGTTCGTATTGCCTGTCCCTATCTAGAGTATCTTCTCATTCCATATTCACCAGGGCTACATATTGAAATAGTCGTGTAGACATAACAGCTCATTTTTGTACCCTTCATTAGAAATCCCTGATAACCTTTGTCTTCACTGAGCTAAATGGAGTCACTCTTATATGAACTTCCTTTCAAATTAATAGGAACCACTCTCAGGCAAATTGTTGCCTCTATTTACTGGAGATGTCTCTTTTCTGTTTGACTGTATAGATTGAAGGCAATTTTCAGCACTTGTTGAATATTTCATGTACTCCTTTTGGTGCTCCAGTCCAAAATTCCAAGTGTAATATCTCTTGAGCATTATTTAGTATATTTGTTCATCAAATAATCAATGAAAATCACACTTCAATAAACTCCTGATTTTTGATCTTTCATTTTCACTCAGCCATCAATTAATAATGTGAACTTAAACAACTTATTTAATATCTTATGTCTGATACCTCAAATAATTCAGTAGAGGAGGGATGTACAAACATTCAGTATAACCTATAAAATCAATTCCAAGTAGTAACACTGTTTCCTTTTTTGAGAAATAAGGTAATTGAATTTATCAACTATTTCAAAAATCGCCTTTAAATAGCATCATCCAATGATATGATTGCATGTGGCTGCTTTTTACTTCAGTGTGTTGGCTCAACTATGAGATGACTCAAATGATGAGGCACAGAACCCACATCTTAGAAAGCTTCTCTTGGTAGCAAATGTGCTAGTGAAATATTCCTACTTTGATTATCATTGCTGAAAGCTTTGCACCATTGCAGCTCTGGGCAAGGCAAATGAGACCAAGAGTATTATGAGCTAAAGCTAATCATTCCTGTCTCCTGCAAGGAGACCAAAGGAACCATCCTTACAAAGAAAGAGATAGGTGTTATTACAGTGATATAAATCACTGAAGAATTTGGTTCAAAACTTTTTTTATTAACTAAACTTTTATTAATAAAAGTAGATTAAAAACATATTAAGAGTTCAATATTTTAAAGAATAACCCTTAGGAAATAGGCATATGGAAATTGGTGTTCACTGTGATGATATACCATAATTAACGTGAGCACTCCAGAATCTTGAGCTCCATATCCCTGCATTATGGTAGATTTTCCATTTCAGTTCAGTAAGGTCAATTTATTTAACAGTCACTTAATTTATATTTGTTTTAATTCAAAGTACCATGCAATGTTGTGAAAAGCTCATCTTTATGTAAGATTTCAAAATTTATAAACTTCAAAATCAACTGCTATTTGTATAACATTTGTCAGCCTACCTGCCTTTTGAAACTGAATTTTCATCTGCAAAATGGGAATAAAATTGTAACCACTTCATAACAGATATGAAGACTCTGGTACAATATTCATATTGTGTTCTTCCAGTTTCTTCAATTCATAACTGTTCTGATAATTTAATTTAACATTAACTATTTATCAATTTTAACACTGTAACACAATAATGTATTATAATAGCCTCCTTCCAATATGGACTCCTGGAAAGTTTATCTTGGGTGAAATAAATATCATTTGGTTAAGTACAACATTACAGGGTAAGGGACAGTGAAACAGATGTATTTCATATGGGACAAAAAGTGGTAGGAGATTCTGAGTATCCATGAACATATTCTGAGATATCACACTGGGATAACCAAAATTTTCTAGCTTTCAAGATGTGTTCTGACTTGACAGATGATGTTATAAAGTTTTCAATAAGCTCAGAATGTTATCATATTCCCTCAATGAGAAACTTAACTGCTCTTAAATATTAATTAAAGATAGCACATTGGAGAGCAAGTATGTAACTCACTGGTAAAGCATTTGCTTACCCTGCATAAAGCCCTAGATTGTATCTCCAGCACCAAAAGAAAATAGGACTTTCTGAATAATCTATAACATTGCAGTGTAGCCCCACATCAAAAGGAATTTGCAAGAGTTGAATGGAATTTTAGGCAATATATCTTATAATACAGCACACAATCCCTGGATCTCACTGGTTCTTATATGCTGGGTGACCCTTGAAGGCTTCTGCCTTCCATATGATACTCAGTGATCCAAGCTCTTGTCATTTTGTCACCTCAGTGAACTGTTTCCATGTGTCCTACCCAAAGTGGGAGCCCTGTGCAGTGGCTTTTCTTTACCTTCATTTGAAAGGAACACAAATCAGTTCTTCTTAAGTTTCATTGGCCAGAGCTGTTTTCATGTCTCTGCCTTATTGAACAAGAACTAGGAAGCCTTGGGCCTCACATGCTCAGGAATAAAGAAATGACTGGACATTGGTTGGTTTTGCAGTTGTCTAACACTGATGAGTTTATTAACATGTAGTTAGGAGGAAGATCACAAAGGGAAATTTGATATTTTATATGAAATTCTGATGTCTATACACTATGTTAATATATTAAAAAAGCAAGTTTCTTTGGATTCTTGGGAAGACCACTGTCTTTTCGAACCAGAATTTCAGACAAGGCCTCGGTAGAAGGGCTGAGTGAAGCTATGTGTAGGAATTGGTTGGCTGTTTTCAATCTTTGTTTGCCCCCACCTTGCTCAGACTTAATTTTTTTCCCAGCCACTGTGGCAATAACCAATCCCACCCTCTTTCTACTAGGAATTCATATGTGCCATCCAAATGTGAAAATAAATGAATGGACCAAATATATAAACTCTTTCCTCTTTTATCACCTGGCAGATGGGTCTGAGGTGCATTTCAGGTTTCAAAAAGTCCTATGAGAGAGGTAGCACTCATACAACACTGGGCAACTGGGTCTTATGCCCATACCTTCATCTTTCCCCCTTTTTGTTTCATTCTGTCTGTCCCTCATTCCTGTTCGTTACAGAATTTTAGGATAGATTTTGGCTAGGAAAAAAATTAAAGCTTGAGATGATCTTGCGGAACCCAGGAACTCCAGCCAGCAGTGCGCATAGGGCAGTGCTAGACCCGGGCCCCTCCGGCAACCCTCAACATATGGGCAGACCACCTCGCAGGACCCAGGAACTCCTACCAGCAGCGTGGGTGGGCCAAGATAGACCTGGGCTCCTCCTGTGTCCTGCAGTCCTGGCCACACATCTCAGGACCTAGGAACTCCAACCTGTGATGTGCATGCCTGTAGTCCCACAGCTGCCATCGGGGACCCACCTCACTTCCTGGACCTAATATTGCTATTGATCTTTGGCTCCCACACCTCCCCCAGAACCTTGGACTGCAGTGGATTAACCATGCAGTATCGAGGGGAGACTCGGTAAGAACTCAGCAGGTTTCCATCAGTGAGATGAATTTTCCCCTAAAATAGGAATATAGTTTGCCACCTTCAGTGGGTAAATAGGAGCAGTAGTGAAGCTTCCTCCAGAAGTAGGCCATTGGCCAGGTTGGCAAGTGGGTAGATGAGTCCTTCCTCCACACAGAGAATATCAGGTAGATTGAGGAGTGTGTCAATAAAGCCTCCCCAAACATGCAGAAAATTAAGGGGGGCTGTGGAACACCCAGAGACACAGTAGGGTCCCAGCCAAGATAAATACTATAAACGGGGAGATCCAGTGACTCTAAACAACCTGAAGACATAATATTAGCAGGAACTAGGGATTGATTTCCATCAATTCTCCTAGGCTTGTCAGCCTAAGAAGAACATCGGACTCACCCAAAAAGCCCTGCAGGGGGAATTCAGGTGACTGGCCCACCTCTTCATTGTGGGACCCAGCAATAGGACAAACATGAACCTTACAGGAAGACCCCAAAATATACACTACCAACAGTTGACACTAGTGGGATTGAAGGACCAAATATTAACCAAAAAGGGGAAAATGGCAAAACAAAAAAATGCCATGCAATCTCAGACATCTAGTCCACCAGGAGCAAGTACAGGAGACATTGAAATAGAGGACTTCAAAAGTAACACAACAGAAATATCTGAAAAGATAGCAAGTGAAATTAAAAAAAAACAACTCCATGAGGTTATAGAGGAAATCAAATTAGAAGTAATCTCTCCTGTAAAAACAGAAATAACAACCTTAGTAAAGGAGTTGCTCAGTATAGCTAAAGAAGAAATAGATAAAAAAAAGTACAGGAGCATGGGAAACTGATTGAAACATTGAATGAACTATATAGAAAACAAGCAAAGTTCATCAAACAAACTCAAAGAGACACCCAAGAAACAAAAAATTCTATTCAGAGCTGACAATATCATTTAAATGAAGCTGAGGATACAATTTCAGACCTTGAGGACAGGATTACAATTAGAGATCATGAAAGGATAGAATTTTTAAAAATAACAAAACAAGGGGCTGGGGATTTAGTTGAGCAGCATAAGCACCTGCCTTACAAGCCGGCGGTCGTAGATTCAATCCCCGGTACCAATAAAAAGGAAAAAGACAAAACAAAACAAACAAACAAACAAACAAACAAAAAAACCCAGCATGAGATGACAATCCAGCAGCTTCAACATGATGTCAAGAGAAACAATATAAGACTAATAGGGATCAGTGAAGATGCAGGAGTCAATGCAAATGACATAACTAAAATATTCACAGAAGTAATAGTAGAAAATTTCCCAAACATGGGAAAATCTGATATACAGATAAGTGAGGCATAGAGAACACCAATCACAATTAACATAAATCTACACTGAGACATAACAATTAAGATCCCAGACATGCAGCATAAAAACAGAATACCAAAAGCTGTTAGAGAAAAGACACAACTCACCTATCAAGGAAAGCCCATTAGAATCATGGCAGGCTTTTCAGCACAAACCCTCAAGTCAAGCAAAGCGTAGAGTGAGGTATTTCAAGTCCTGAAAGAAAACAACTGTCAACCCAAACTAATGTACCCAGAAAAACTTTCATTCAAATTTAATGGAGAAACAAGATACTTTCATGACAAAGAACAACTGAAGAAATTCACATCCACCAAACCAACCCTAGAAAGAGTATTGAAAGAAATACTAGATAAAGATAAAAATGACCACAATCCCAAAAATAACAACAGGAAGAAACCACCAAGTAGGACAAGGAATTAAACAAGGGGGAAAAGCAGAAAACAAACAACTGGAACATAACATGGCAAAATTGAGCCAGTACATATGTTATATCCATAAATGGAAATGGCCTCAATTTACCTATCAAAAGAAATAGATTGACAGAATGGATCAAGAAATAGGATCCCCAAATATGCTGTATACAAGAAACACATCTGATCCAAAAGCAAACTCACAGATTAAAAGTCAAAGGATGGAAAACAGTATTCCATGTAACAGGAACCCAGAAAAAAGCAGGAATAAATATTATCTTGCAGACAATGTGAACTTCAAACCTAAAATGATTAAAAGTGAAAAAGAAGGCCACTACATACTTGTAAGTGAAAAACTACAAGAGGAACAACTAAAAATTATAAATATATTTGCACCAAATACAGGAGTACCCAACTATATAAGACAAATACTAATGGACATAAAAAATCAAATACACAAGATCACAATTATAACAGGGGACCTTAATACTCCATTGTCACAAAGAGACCAACTAGACAAAAAAAAATCAGCAAAGAAATAATAGAAGGGAATCATACCTATGAGCAATTGGACTTAGTAAATATTTACTGGGTGCTCCACCCAACCACATCAGAATACACATTCTTCTCAGCTGTACATGGGACATTCTCCAAATTAGACCATATATTGTCCCATAAAACATTCTTGAGCAAATACAAAGGTATTGAGATTATCCCATGCATAATATCTGACCATAGCATACTGAAATTGGAAATTAATGGCAAAAAAATTACAAAACCTCATAAATAAATGGAAATTAAAAACAACCTTCTGAACAACCAGTGGGCCTCAGAAATTAAAGAAGAAATAAAGCAGTACCTACAAATCAATGAAAATACAGAAATCACATACTGTAATCTATGGATGCAATGAAAGCAATCTTAAGAGGGAAATATATAGCAATAAATTGTCATATCAAGAAAACAGAATGAGCACAAATGAACAACCTAATGCTTCATCTCAAGCGTCTAGAAAAAGAAAAGTAAGTGAAACCCAAAGCTCATAGAAGAGAGGTAATTGCAAAGATTAGAGCAGAAATCAATGCAATTGAAACTAAAAAACCAATATTAAGAATTAATGCATCAAAACCTGGTTTTTGAGAGAATAAACAAAATTGAAAAACCTCTAGAAAGAAATAAAAAACTCAAATTCATGCAATAAGGACTGAAAAGCGGGAAATTACTACAGATCTGGTGGAGATTCAAAAGATCATCAATACCTACTTTGAAAATCTCTACTCACGTAGAAGAAGAAATGGACAGATTTCTAAAAACATATGAACTACCAAAGATCAACCAAAAAATATAGCAATTTTAAATAACCCAATATCATCTACTGAAATTGAAAATGAAATTAAAAACTTACCGTCAAAGAAAAGTCCAGGTCTTGATGGACTTACAGCTGAATTCTACAAGAAATTTAGAGAAGATTTGATGCCAATACTCCTAAACTCTTCAATGAAATTGAAAAGGCAACAATCCTCCCTAAATCATTCCTGGAGGCAAGTATTACTGTGATACCAAAACCAGAGAAAGACTCAACCAAAAAAGAGAATGATAGGCCAGTCTCACTAATGATTATTGATGCCAAGATTCTCAGTAAGATAATGGCAAATAGAATGCAGCAAATCATCAAGAAGATTATATATCACGATCAAGTTGGATTCACTCCAGGAATGCAGGGATGATTTAACATAAGCAAATCAATAACTGCAATACACCACATCAACAGAGCCAAAAACAAAAAAAACACATGATCATCTCAGTAGATGCAGAAAAGCTTTTGATGAAGTCCAACACATGTTTATGATAAAAACCCTTCAGAAACTTGGAATCCAGTGTGTCTCAATCTCATAAAGGCCTCAATCTCATAAAGGCCATTGTCTTAGTTACTTTTTACTTGTCGCTGAGACAAAATACCTGAAGTCCAAAGTTGGGAAAGGAAAGGTTTATTTCTTACAGTTATGGGAGGTTTCAGTTCACACTCAGTTGGCTCCAAGGCAGGCAGGCATGGCTGGGCCACAGTTCATGGTGGCCGCAAATGCAAGTTGGAACCGGCAAAGAGCAATGCACACCTTCTTCCTGCCATTACATCACATCCTGGCTCCACCCCTAAGTGGATGTAGCTCTAACACCATCAATCCAAGCACTAGACAATGCAAATACACAAATGTACAATGCAAACTCATGAGGCCTGGGAGACACAGACATAAACCGTGACAGCCATCAATGACAAATCAACAGGCAACATTATACTAAATGGACAAAAAGTGAAAGCTTTCACTCTAAAATCAGGATCAAGACAAGAATGTCCACTATCACCACTCCTATTCAATATAGTTCTAAAACTACTAGCCAGGGCAATCAGACAAGAGAGAGAAATAAAACGAATAAAGATAGGAAAGGAGGAAGTTAACTATCACTATTTGCAGATAACATGATACTCTATATAGAAGACCCAGAAAAGTCCATTAAAGACTATTAGAGGTAATAAACAAATTCAGCAGTGTAGGTGGACACAAGGTCAGTACTTAAAAATCAATACCATTCCTTTACACAAACAAAAAACTCACCAAGAGAGAAATTATGGAAATACCACTTTTCACAATAGCATCTAAAAAAAAAAAAAAAGAAAGAAAGAAATACTTAGGAATCAACCTAACCAAGAATGTAAAAGACCTATATGGTGAAAATTATGCTATGCTAAAAAGGAAATTGAAGAGGATATTATAAAATGGAAGAATATTCCTTGTTTCTGGCTAGAAAGAAGCAACATTGTGAAAATGGCCATAATCCCAAAACTGTTATACAGATTTAATGCAATCCCAATCAAAATACCATTAACATACCTCACAGATATAGAGAAAACACTCCTAAAATTCATTTGGAAACAGAAGAAACCTAGACTAGCAAAGGCAATTCTGGGGAACAAAGGCAAGACAGAAGGCATCTCAATTCCTGACTTAAACTATACTAAGCAACAGTAATAAAATCAGCATGGTACTGGCAAAGAAATAGACCTGAAGATCAATGAAACATATTAGAGGATGCAAACACAACTACAAAGACACTCAGCCATGTGACATTTGACAAAGGGGTTAAACATGTTCACTCTAAAAAGGACAGCCTCTTTAATAAATGGTGTTGGAAAAATTTGCTCTCCACATGCCAAAGACTGAAACTAGATCCATGTCTGTCACTATGCACTAAACTAAAATCTAAATGGATCAAAGACCTAAATATTAAAACAGAAACACTAAATCTACTGGAAGATAAGGTAGATAGAAATCTTGGAGTCATAGGGGTAGGCAGAGAATTCTTGGACAAAACATGAACTGCATGAGAAACACTTCAAAGAAACAAGAACTGGGATCTCATATTATTGAAAAGAAATCACCATCTAGTGAAAAGAAAACCCATAAAATGGGAAAGAGTTTTAGCCAGCAACCCCTCAGACAAAGGACTTATATCCAGAACATGTAAAGAACTGAAAAACATCAAGCCCCCCAAATTCAAAGACCCTCTCCAAAAATGGTCATCTGAGATGAACACACTGTTCTCAGGTGAAGATATACAAATGGCAAGTAAATATATGAATAAATGTTCACTATCACTAGTCATTCAAGAAATGCAAATTAAAACAGCATTGAGATTTCATCTCACTCTGGAAAGAATGGCTGGCATCAAGAAATCAACTGATAACAAATGTTGGTGAGGCTGCAGGGAAAAAGGAACACTGCTCCACTGTTGGTGGGAATGTAGACTGGTGCAACCACTATGGAAATCACTATGACAATTTCTCAGAAGACTAAGATTAGAAGTTCCATTCAATCCAGCTATTCCCCTCCTACCTACTTTCCCAGAAAAACTGAAAAGATCATGTCATAGTGATATATGTGCACCTATGTTCATAGCAGCACAATTTGTAATAGCTAAATCTTGGAAACAATCAAAAGGCCATAAACTGCAGAGTGGATGAAAAAGATGTGGTATTCTTATGCAATGGAATATTATTCAGCTATAAAAAAGAATGATCTTGAGGTCTTCATAGGGAAATAGAGGCAACTTGAGACTATCCTCATAAGTGAAATAAATAAATATCATATTTATAAATATCACATTGTGTTTCTAGTGTAGAGTAAGAACTGTAGAAGTAATAAAACCCAAAATGTATAATTGCTATTGTAAAAAACAGAGGAAAACAAAGTGCTCTAAAGGATGTAACTGCATGTATATTTAAGTGTGTAGGATTGATAACCACATTACTAAGTTTTTGTTCGATTGTTGAGCAGATCTGTTTGCAGTCTCACTATTTGAATGTCCACTTGTATGCTTTAATTTTGTAACTTGAACAACTATTTCTTAGATGACAGTATGTAATTTATCAACTAGTGATTTCTTATTTTTTTAATTCTGAATTATTTCTACCCTTTTTTCTGTTTTGCTTTTTTCTCTTTAAATAAATTTTTTTTAAAATTTAAAGCTTGAAATAATTGCCATAATTCTTCATATAAACTAGTAATGGTGTTTAACAAAACTTTATTAGAGAAAAGATGGAAATGTCAGATTCTTCAGAGTTCACGGTTATTAGAATAACTCTGATGAATTAAGATGGTCCCAAGTGAGATTAGTCAGCATTAGAAGACACGCAGGGCCCCTAAAATGAATTTTATTATAATGATCAATGTAGATATTGGTTGTTAACCTAGACTTGGATTCCGTATAATGTGGAGAAGAGGTTGTAAATATTTTCTAATCTGAGCTTTGTCGAGGTGTTTAGAGCATGTTAGCCGTGCACGTGAGTATAATCTACACAGCTGTAAAAATGGGAATGTAGTCATAGAGCAACATGTGCCATGACAGATGGAGGTAACCCTGTGGGAAGGTTCTTTGCTTTCTGCTTCCCTGTAAGGGTCTGTATTGAGCACCAAGGTCAGAAGCCAGTGCACGTGGTCATTATCCGATAGGCAGGATTTCATAGGCCTGTGCTGTGCACCACATAGTACTCTGCAATACTTTATTTCCAGAGACTTTTGACACTAGAATTGGGCCCAAGTACAGCTATGGCAAAAGTAACTTTAGTGTTTCTGCTGCTTGGATGGACTTGTCTTTACCCAACAAGGTGGCCTACAGTTCAGATTAGGCATCCTAACAAAATGCTGAAATGATGACTGAGGTGCGACTGTACCAGAGAGAGGACATGTTTATCACAGCAAAGACAGAAGGTGGGTTTGAGCAGCGAGTAGCAGACAGTAAGCAGGCCACATGTATGGCAAGCTCATAATTCAAGCGCCAGAGATTCTTGCGAGTCTCATTGAAAAATGACAAATTTCCTAGCGTATTTTTGGGCCTGCTTGTTGCTCACAGGTATAAAACTAAGTCTACACAGAACCTTATGACAGTTCATGTCTCTCAATTGTTGGATTTTGCATCTTTGTGCTGTAATTTATCCAACTCAGAATTACATTTCCCAGAATCCTCTTTTCTGTGTGGTTCTTGGGTATGGTTGACCAAAGGAAAATTCTGCATGGCGTGAGAAGGCAGAGTGAAGTGACAGCTATGTTTACTGATGGGAATGTGATCCACCAGGAACGGTTACATGGACTTTGTTACAAGTATGCTGGCTCATCTAGTGATTGTAAGGCTGCAGCCATGAACAACTCCTTCAGTTTCAACCAGGTCTCTTCCTTCAGCTTCTCTGCCTCTGAGCCAGAATTCTGTCTGTATCTGCTGTGGGGAGTCAGGCAGTGGGTGGCTTCTCCTGCAGGCTGGTCATGATGACATCACTAGAGGGTTGGCGGCAGGGTCTGACACTTCCGAGGAGTTCCTGCTTACCCTTTCCTTCCCCATTCCATACTGCTTTCTATTCCTGTGCTAATCCTGCTGACATCAGGGTCAGAAACAATGTGACTCCTGTACATTTGCTTCTCTGGATCAGTCTATATCCTGACATCATGAACAAAATCATGACGGTTTCTGTTTTACAACTTCGAGTAAAAACTTGGAGTAAATTCAGCCTGCCTTGGTCAGATTTCACTTGTGCAATGTGGATGGGGGTGAAGAAAAGGGAAATCAGGGTAGAATGGTGATATGTGAGGAAAAAGTGCTCCAGGAGGGATTCCCAGTGTTATACAGGCACAGGGGCAGCTCAGCAACTCATCCCAACACCAGATCCCTTTAGGGCCATGAGCAAGAGGCATACAAAGAGCAAGCAGACTGGCTCAACTAGAAATGCGTGCCCCACCGGAGCTAGGGGAGAATAGTGATGCTCAATATTGCTAGATTTGATTACATGGAAAGCTAAAAATTAAAATTCTTACATAAAATTTCCCAATTTTCAATGCATATAACAACAACAACAAAGTCAATGTCCAAGCCTAACATATTCCATCCACTGGCCAGATTTGCACCAGTTGCAGAATAAACTCCAGAATCACATTATCATGTTCAAGTTTCTGCTTCACCGCCTTGTAGATATGTGGCCTTGGTCAAGTTCCTTCTGTATATCAGTCCTTGATCCGTAAAGTGAGAGTGATAACACCTACCTTACACAGTGTTAATGAGAATCAAATGGGTTACGAACATACTTTCTGGCTTCCATGAGCCTAATGAAATTAAGAAATAAATTATTTTTTATGATTGCCAAAGTGAAAGAATATAGCCATAAATTGATGTCAGACACCAAGCTTTCTTATTATGTGTAACCATTGTTTTATAATTATTGAAAGAGCTCTTGCAGGGCCATTTCAGTATAGTTTTTATCACATACCATTCGTGGGCAGATGTAGAAAGGAAATATAAGTGAAATTTTTTTCCTCAAAATTCCCTATGCCGTAAGTCTGACAACTATGAATTAGTTTTCAACTGTTTTTCAACACAGTATCAGTGTGTGTGCAGTGGGGAACACTGATGAGGTGCTATTTCTTTAAAGGGCGGTGCTCCACCACTCTCTCCAGGATTTTTTTCTGTAGCTGACACAATGGGAGTTTTCATGCTGGCATTTTCTTGATCTTTCCAGAAGATGTCAATGGAAAACTTTCAAACAGAAAGATTTATATTCTTTTCTTACATGATCTTTAGATTAAAGATTGTTGTCTAAACAATCAAAAGATTTCAGTTGTTCAGTCACTCACCAGTTTGTGCAAAACAAACAACAGCACCAGGTAACTATTATTTTGCTGAAGATGACTTAAATTTTCATTAGTTGTAAGATATATTCAGGCTTCCTAGACATTGGAATCTAAAAAGAGAAAAATGTGTATTAAACTAGATTGAATAGAGCCTTTGCAAAGCTCATAAAAGATAAAGTGATAGCATAGTGATAAAAATATGTTTTTATAAAGAAAAACAGTATCTGCAAGTCTTGGCCTCTGGTATATTATCCAAGTGATTCTCCTTAAGACAGTGTTTGTTTTACCAATTAAAACAGATATAACCTGATGTGTAATGGCTGCTTGTGACAAGACAGAAGTCTGAAGCGGACGATAAATCATAGAATGCCACATGCATCTTCAGCTCATCTGACTCTAAGGGCTGGAGAATCAAACCAGGGAAAGAAAACAAGTGCCAAAGGATTAATGGATTAGGTCTCTTTGGGAAGGGCAATTTGAACCTGTAAATTTCCATGGAAAAGCAAAAATAGACAATGCGAATAAACAGGAAAACTTAACCGAGAAAGAGGGCGAATAGCAGAAATGTCACATTTCCAAGCTGGAAGTTCTGGTTGGGTGGCTTTAGAAAGCTTAATCAAGGTTCCTTTGTCTTAAGTTCCTTGTCTGTGATCCTGAAGTCTCAGGGACCCGTGTTCCCATTAAATGCCCATTTCAAATTCTCCTCTCTAGGGAAAAATAGCAATGCTCTGCTTTTGGTTCTCATTGTAGTTCAACTTTTTTCCCCCATCCTAAGCCCCTTGAAGGCTCAGGACTTAGAGAATAAAGGGAGTGCCAAAGAGAAATCAGGCAGAGAAAGGGCGAGCTACTCCCTACCCCACCTCCCAGCATAGTGAATGATTCTGAACCGGGCATTGTATATTTCATTTACAATGATTGTACAACAGCTGTATAATCGACGTTGTAGAAGATATGAGTGTTGCTCAGAGTGTAGCATAAATGTCCACAGTGAGCCGCAAATGTGCGTAAGAATGGCCTTGCCTGCATAGTAATTGGTATTATTACTGGAATGAATGAGAAAGCCACATATGGATGAATGGGTGGAGCTGCAAAGGGTGCAGCATGAGAGACTAATGGTAGCTTTCATTTTCTCCTGTCTTTGGCTATACTTTTAAATAACCAGCCAAAAAGGTAGAGGAAAACGAATAAGAAGTGGAAACATGGTAGAATACAGCTGCTTATCCACTCTTCTGTATCGTACCCGTCTCTTCATCCATGCCCACTCTTGTTAATTGCAATAAACTATATCAGGCCTCCCTTTCTGGAGAAAAATCCTATCTGTTACAAAGAAGTAGAAGGGTAGACTTCGTGAAGGGGTGGGGGTGGGGGGAGGCGTTGGCAAGAGAAACACTTCAGGTTAATTGGAGCTGAGCATATAAAATACTCGTCTTAAAGTGTGTGCTTCAGTTATGAGAAGGAAAGTGTCGAGATCATAATGTTTTCTGTGCAGGATTCAACACAGCATGGGTGTTTTAAAACAAGCGGTAATCATTTCTCATAGAGAAATTAGCAGCTCCTGGGCTCAGGACAAGCACAGCAGAGTCCCATTCTTTCGTTTTAAGGGAGACGGGAGTAGACATACACTAGGCAGCCGAGGGGTCCCTTAAACTAAATGGCAAAGCTAATGTCGTGGAGAATTACACAGTTCAGTTTGCTTAGTGCTTTAATCATTCAGAAAGATGTGACGCCGAAATTTCCTAGAATTCTGAAAATCAGGGAGAAAGAAATTTTGGTAGCAAAAATGGAACTGGCTTTTACAGAGGTTGTAAAGCAAATTAATTGGTCAACTTCATAATCGAGAAATAACAGAACATTGTTACAGTTTCTTTGGCAAAGCCGGCACATTATTTCTTTGAAAGATGAGATCTTTTGAGCCTGCTGCAGAGACAGCCTGTGCCCTGCTAGACAGAGCTTTGGTTTGCTTGCTCTCATCTTGGGTGTATTCATGTGGCATCTGAATCACTATTAGGTCTCTGTTTAACGATTCATTTCTTACTAGAAATAATGTCTCTAAAGTAACAAACAATGCACTGCATAAAGCCAAGTTAAAAATTCTTAAAAATAAATGCAGAAAAATTAGTTACAATTATTCACACAGTTCTTCAAAATGGTAGCACATGAGAAGAAAGAGGGGCCCCTCTCACCCTTTTTTTGAAGACCATCTTTGTTTACTTCATTCCTAAGTATTAAGAGATTGCATGATCCATTTGCATAGGATAACTAACATATACCACATCATTTGCACGTCTGCAAGTACACGTGAGTAACCGTAATTACACGTGACACCAATTACTCTATTACTTTGTATTAAATTATAATGGAAAATTCCACTAGAGAATTGAAGCCTAATTGCATCTTAATTTGCATAATTTTGCATATTAATTACATCTCAGATGAATAATAAATTTCAGCAGATTTTTAATTTATGCATAGACACAAAAACAAGTGGAGAAATAATTTAGAAAAAAAAATACCAGCAACTATTACTTAGGGCATTCAACTAATTTTGCTTAGTTTAGCAAAACAAAACTTGGTTTGTTTAATATAGCATCTTTAGGCTGATTGCTGTTTATTGCACAATATGTCAGTCTTGAAACATAGGTGCAAGCATGCCTTTCTTAATAAAAAAAAGTGTTCAATTACAGTATTTTAAGTTTAGGGATTTTATATTTTGATAAAATTATCTGGGGGATAACATCGTTTAGTTGGAAATATTTTTAATTCTTTTTGTTCATTAAGATTAATTTCTGTTGCAGTTATTTTAAATGCAGAGGAGTACAAAAGATAGAATATAAGAATACACTGGTTACTAATAAAATATGTCAGTTGTTTTCTTGTTTTGAGTGTACAGTGGAGTCACCCATGTTTGTTTTAGTGATTCTGAATGAACAATTCAGAGAATTTCCCTGCATTTTTGTTTTATGGGGTACAATAATTTAGAAGAATGGGCTTTTAAAGTAGACCATTATTTTCTGATTGTTTTCTTTGTTTTTCATTGCCTGCCTGGTAAACAGTGATACTCATTCTTGATTGCTAGAGATTTTAGTTTTAAATTTAGTCACCTTTACTTTGGATTTATTAAACAGAAGGTATATTTCTCAAAGTTAATTAATGCAGTTTGGTGCCATAGCTAAATGTACATTGTCTGCCATAAAAATAAAACATTGACTTAGTATTTGTCAAATGACAATATGCAAGTAAAAATTCATTTTGTCTACCTTTTGCCTAAACCCAAATCTTACTGCTTTATATTTGTTGCTACTATTAAAGGAGGAGAAAAATCCCTAAGGTCTGCCTCCACCAAGTCTAAGACTATGATCATTTGCCAAATTATACAAAAGGAGAGGATGACAACGTCCTAATAAATCAGGAAACTGTCGAGATTAATAATCTCACCCGTCATCTGTTTCCCTATAAAAGCCCTATTGGCATCAAACATTTTCCTGTTTGTTTTGCAGGTCTGCTGGTGCACAAACTGGACCTGCGCCAGTTTGATGCCGTGCGACCCCCAAGAATCCGTTCTATATGTCTTTTATCACATTAGTCTGGATTTCACAATTGCACGGGATCACAGAGCTGTAAGCAAAATTTTTACAACATATGTTCCCCTTCTTTGGTTACTGATCATTGTTATTATTTGCGATGTGATAGGCAACATTTTGAGTTTAAATGTCTGGGTTTGCCTGTTTCCTCATATTTCATTATTTTCTATTTGTGTCAAAAAAGTTTACCTGGTTTCAAGCACACTAAAATCAAAGGAAAAATAAAGATCGCCAGTGCTTTCTTTATTACATGAATTTCTGTTTGATATTTGACTCTGGTTTTTGTTACCAGGTTTCAGTCTTAAGAATACTTTTGATTCCGTGCATACTTAAAATGTGAAACAATTCGGCAATCCAAAGTAGAACCGTGTCAATGATTGCATCTCTCTGTACTTTTTTGTTCGACCGTTTTGATCAGGTTCTTACATTAAAGTGAGATTCGAGCGAGCTGAATTCCTCTGAACGCCCGAATCTTTCCAACATTTGAACAATGGTTCCCTCTTGTGACTATACTTCAGTACTGCAACTAAAGAAAGTTGGGGGAAGTAAAACTCAGAACGTGAAAACAGGTTTTTATGCAGCACACTGTAATTAATCTACTTGAACATTGTACTTGGAGGCCTTCCCAGAGCTTCCACACCTTTTCACTTATTTTCAGTAAGGCGTAAGTTTTGGAATATGGAGGAAAGAACAACTAAACAGCCCGGTGCTTATTACTAGAAGTACTAGGGACAAATCTGCCTTTAGGGATTAATGTTCGTATTTTAGGATGATTGTAGAGATGTTAATGTGTCTAGGAAAAAGGTGAGGTGGCTTCCACGGTAGGCTTCAAAACACTCCAGCGAACAGTATTCATGTTATTCATTACTTTCTAAAGGAGTGTCACATGTGTAGAATTGAGTCTGAACTAAGCTTTTTCTGTCATGCATTTTACCTTTCAAGATCATCTGAGCAGGGTAAAAACTCTTACACTAAACAAACTGCTCAAAAGTGATCTTTCCAAGCACCTCTGAGAGGTGTTTTCAGATTCATTTTAAATCCAGTTCTCCAGGGGCCACCATCTTCTACTCTTCATTTTCCCCTGATAAGGAACGCGCCTCTGATGCCCAAATGCAAGCAGCCCACCAACACATCCTCTTGGTGTTCAGCTGTGTGCGAAGCAGCAGCCGCCAGGAGAAGTCCCTTAAGTAGATTTTTCCTTAGGATCATGTTTAATGTAAAAAGTAAAGTGTTGTTAGTAACAGAGACAGGAATCTGCTCTTGTGGTCATAGGACTGGAAGATTGCAGCCATCCGTGCAAGATGGATGCGTGATTTTTAGTACACTTCACAATTCAGAGTAATAAAAATACCATTTTTCAATTCTATTCTGAGGACCCTTTTTAAAGAATGGAAGCATTTGTATTTTTCAAGCCATTTGCAAGCCGCAGTCCCCCTTATGCACCACAGAGCTTATTTGGAAGTTTAACATGGGAAATGAGGTCTAGGATGAAAATGGACACTATTTACAGTGTCTGGGGAAAGTAGTAGAAAAAGATGATTGCCAAGAAGCAAGAGCACGATATTACTTAATTTTTAAAATTTGAAACTAACTCCTTTGTTCTCCTTCTTCCCCTCAATCCCAGGCTCAGGCACCAAGTCACAGTGTCGGCACTCAGTGCCAAGCCTGGGAGGACACCACCAGCCACCTCTGTGTGCCTGATGGAGAAACCTCCATTTTGTAGAGAACTGTACACTCTGCTGTTATGAATACAAACACAAGTAGCTCATTTTTAGCTATTCACCTGCAACATGAATCATGTCACGATCTGATACAATAAAGGGAGACTACGCATTGTGGAATTAGAACTGGTTTCAGATTAATATTTAGCTACAGTTCAAAATTGCCAAGAATGACTTCTTTTGCTTCAAACAGTGAGCTTAAAAGAATGCATCCCGTCATCATTCTTACTGCTTCTTTTAGTTATCGCTACCCTTTTTCTACCTCCTTTTGTTTGGTACCATAACAATGCAAGAGTAAAAGAAATAGTGATCATGACAGATTTCCCCACGGTGCCTCATTTTTAGCATCTGTGGACATTTCTTTTTAAATCACCATCGCAGGGTTTCTGTAGGATAAGTTCCCCTAAACTCTGAATCTTCCTTGCACTTGTGTGCTCTTTGCCTCCTTCTGTCTCCCTCTCCATCTCATTATTTCTTTGTGGGATTAGCAATCTAATTCATTTGCGTAGGAATAATCAAAAATAAAAAGTCATTTGATTCTTCATTTTCTTTCTTTCTCTTAGGAGATCATAGAAGCCCTTGGAAGTAAGCATAACAAATAAGGAAATAGCAAAATTGTAACCCAGAAAAATCCAAATTTCAGAATTAATGCCACACAAAATATTTAGAATTTGAGGCTGAGATTTTCCAGCTGTTTATTTTGTCAAATAAGGTTAAAAACTACCCAGAAAATTGCCATTTGTCCTATCCATCATTTAGTAAAAGAAAAATTACTTTATCAACAAAAGCACACAAAGAACATAGACCTCCTTTTACATTGGCTACATGTAGCTTTAGGAAATCATCAGTATACTTTTGTTGTTTTCCCCTTTATGCTTTTCCAGTTAGATCAGCTAAACTGCCGTCTAGAGTACTGCAGGTCACACACCAGGACCACAGCTCACCAGGTGACAGGTTGATTGTCCTCCTGATGAAATTCCCCTTCTCCTCTGACTTTCCATATAAAAATGAATAACTGTCATTGAAGCCTTCAGGAAGCATTTTATTTTAAATTTTCATCTATCTCATTTTTAATTTGATTGGTATTTAACGTACCTCCAAATTCAGATTGTAAATTCCATGAGGTTAGAGATTTACTCAGGATTCTACTCATTGACCAAATAATCCCAAATCTAAATGAAAATGATACGATTTATACAACTTGATTTTTCTTCCTACAAGCAAGCAATTTCTTATAGCCACATAGAAAACAAATTAGAAATGCTGTAAAGTGAAATTTCATCACCTTATATCATGCTAGCAATGAAGGCAGTACTTAAGAGGAAGGTGCAAGTCTCACGAATTATTCTTTGTAGGTTCAACCCCCAAATCACTGTGTGTTGTGTGTGAAGTTTTCAGAATTTTGCTCTAATTAGGTCTACAACCTAACATTTAGCTATGAGGAGAAAAGTATGTTTTTAAACACTTTTATTGATAACTACTCCTGTCCAACCACCTCTCTAAACTCTCCATGGGGTGTTGGCTCCTAGTGAGCTGGGAAACAGGTTCTTGGCTGTCTTGGGCTTATGGTTCTTTAGAACCAGCAAGGCAGTGGAAATTTATCTCTTTCAACTTGCAGACTCACAAGAGAGGAAAATTGAGACCCAGAAGTTAAAAAATGATCCTCTTTTGACTTCTCAGCCAGTGCTTTCCTTATTCAAACTATTAAATTGACAGAAGGGAAAACCATGTGGCATTTCATGCTTTTAAAGGAGAGGGTCTCGAGAGATTATTTAATCGTTTTTATATTTCGTTAAGAAAAGAAGAAAGAAAGAAGAGCAAAGCACCAACATCAGGAAGGTAACTCTCCAGAAAAACCTGGTTTTTATCGGTCAGACGTGGTTTGAGGAGTGGAGATCAGGTCTCCGAGGAAAATCCTGCACTGATCCATTCTTGACAGAAACTGTCTTTTTGGGGGAGGTGGGGTGGGGGAGCTGCCTGCTAGCCTTTTTTCCTCCCATCTTCTAGATAAAAATGAGTGTTTAAAAACTGTGTTAAAATTTTCAAAAACACCTTAAAAAGATTCCATTACTTAAAGTGATTTGGATAATTGTGTTCAATGGTAGCCATTATTTAAAAATATAATTAGTTGCTGAACTCAGAGAAGGAGGGAAATTTCTGCAGGTGTTTCTCATTATTTGCTATGCATACAAAATATCTGCATAAATTACCATTATTATTCCAATGTATACTAAGAGACAATAAAGCATTAGCAAGCAAAGAAGAATGTTGTTGACCCGCAGACTAGGAGAGAGGCCTGGATGCCCAGTAATGGTGCGCTGGCCCTCAGCGCTCTTGTGCACATGTGCAATAGCATTCAGCTAGGAACAATTCTGCACCTGTAACAATGTTACATATGGAACACTACTCCATCAGAGCCACATTGAAAATAGGAGAGGGGGTGAGAGGAGCAGCAACGTGGGACAATGGACAGGGAAAGCTAGAATTGTTTAAGGTTGACACACACTGTAGGTGGGGAGCTGGGATATTTCTTTTAGTTAAAATCTCCCATAAAGTACATAGCTGACTCTTTTAAAGCATGTGATGCATTTTGCATTTTTCTTTTATGGTCTTTCTGGGGTGTGATGGCAATGTCAGTATCAGCGTGACCCAAAGGTGGAACCTGTTCTGGTGGAAATGTTCTATATCTGTGTGGCTGCTGAAAGCTTAAAGTGTGGCTTGTGTAACTAAAGAACTATTTTTTTTAGCATTTAATTTTAGTTAATTTAAATGTAAACAATCACATGTGGTAAGGTGGCTATTGGATGAATTAGAGAATTGCCAGTGTCAATAAAAATCATAATTGATATATTTCAAATATTTACTACATACCAAGCACTAATTACAAAACCAACACTGAGGTAGGTCTAGGTAGAAACTGAATTCAATAGGTATTAAATTATCCGTCTTGAGGTCACCAGACCAACATATGAAGAGATCAGGATATAATCTAGATGATCTGACACCATTTTTCTTCCTACTAATTTGTCAAGAAACATGTTGTCATGTATAGTCTGCTTATTCACAAATAAACAACCCCAGGGGTCTACAACATGAGAGCAAATTATAAACAAATAATACAAGAATGTTATATTAGAAGTAAAGATTATCCAGTGATCAACCCAGCTTTTAACAGTAATTCTTAACATGGAGGCCCAGAGAAGTTCAGCTCAAACATGTTAGTGGTTAGCATGCTTAGAACTGAAGGCACCAAGATAGGTCCATTGAGTTCTGAAAATCGTACTTTGTGCCCTGTTCAGAGCTGCTTCTTACTGCTACATGGAAATGTTCTTGATTTAGCCCTGAAATTATGAGTGTAGTCCAATCTGGGTTATGATGTTCAACACGAACATGAAGCTTCAAAGTTGAAGCTTCAAGGCCACAAACCAATTCATCAGATTTTCATAACAATATATTTCAAAATACTTGCTGATTCTGTTTCTTCTCAACTAAATAATACCCCTTACTCTGTGCCATCACCCACAAAATTTCCTAGTGTCCAATTCTTCATAATAATTTTACTGTTTTCCTGGCTCAACTTACTAGGAACAGAACAGCTTATCTGTCAGTGGGCTCGTACCACCATTTTTTACAGGAGCTTCCCCCACCATCTGAAGCTTTCTTGTTTAGGGGCCTGAAGTGTCTCAAGGGCATTCTCTCCTTGTTCCTTTTTGGATCTTCAGTAACTGACAAAGTACCTGAACATTTTGGGTGCTTAGACACTTGTGAATTGGATAAACTGAACCACTAAACAAGTTCACATAAGCTCTACTAAGTACTAATTAATTCTATACATTCCTCTCTCATTGACGGTACTGTTGACTGATCAGTCATAACAGTGTTATCTTCATGATTACATTAGCCTACTGTTTATAATTGTTTCTCCATAGGACAGAGAGCCCTTTAATGCAAGTATTTTGTATATATCCTTGTCACGCATAAGCCAAAAGCAGACTCCAGAGCCAGACTGCCTAATGTAAGTCATAGTCCCACTAAATAGTGCTTTGGCCTTAATTTATAAAAATTCACTGAGTGGTAACACAAACATCATTCTCATTGAAAGAAATATTTAATGTCACTCACTATTTCTCTAGAAATGAGAGGTACAGAGGTGCAGGAAAAAGCTTCAGATTTTCTCAGTAGACAGAGAAAGCAGAAGCCAGAGGAAAGGTTAGCTCAGAGCTTTTATTGGCATTTCTGTAGCAAAGGCAAGGCAGGGTGTAATAAGGACTTTAACAGTCTGAAAAACTGCAGGGGACCTGGGGGTGCAAGAGTGGTCTCCAGTTCACTGGTGACTGATTCTAGAATAGTTTTGGATTAAGAAAACTATGACCTGATGTGAGAGTTAGATAAAGTGGTAACTGGGGTCAGAGATCCTATATCAGTTTGTTTGCATATGAAGGGTAAAACTCTGAAGGTAGTCTTTTGTGATGTGTGATTGGCTGACCCCAAAAGGGCAGTTTGTGTCTGTCCAGCAAGATTTTTAAAATGTCAAAACATAAGATACAGAAAATTGAAACTGACTAATACACTGATCTCGAACAAATTGCTCAGCATGGGTCTTGTTTTACTCATCTGTAGGGGAGACAGTGATAATCTCAACATCAGAGGCCTAGAGAGGATTGAATAAATGCATGCAACAAATGAACAGGACAGTGTGTGACACATCGGAAAAATTAACGATGATCACCACACCACCTCTCATGCACAGAGGCTCTCACAGAAGAAGTGCTTGAAAAGGACTGGATGAACGACTGTAGGGATTAGTGCAAGAGATCTTAATGTTAAATCCTTATTACCAAGGAACTCATATTTTCTAATTTCTTCAAGACAGAAAATGAACGCAAGGGCAAAATTGGCACAAGAATAAGTACAAATCAAGTCTAGAGAAGGAATATAAGACTCCCAGTAACTGCGGCCTTTGTGACTCTTTCCTACCGTGCTTCTTTTAGTTCATCTATCTCTGTCTCAATATTTAAGGCAGACATTTGTCTTTCAGGTTTCTTTTGGCATCAGTGCAGTCATCAAATGAAACATAATTTCTCCCATCCATAATCCAGTGAAGTTTAGTTGGACTTGGTACCACTCCTGATTTAAAAAAGAAAATTTACACCTTCAGACATCAGCAGCATGAAGCAACCTAAAGAAGTAAATGTTCATTAGGCCTCAAAATAGGCGTTGCCTTTATTATGTGTATGTAGCATTTATCTAATGGAAAAGGGAGCAGTGGCGTCTGTCTCCTTCTACAGGCATCACAGCTCTCCTCCAAAGTTCAGAGCATTGAGCTCAAATGCGTTTCTGCTTAGGAGTTTAGAACCAAGGTCACTGATACATACACGTATATGTCAAACACCCAAACAGCAGGCTACAGAGTTAACAAGGCTACAGGGTTAACACAGATTGGTACATCTCCCTTCTTCAGGGAAATCTGATACAGCAGACAGGACGGAAGGAGTGAGAACGAAGTCAGGGCAGGATGTAGTCCCACTTTCTTCTTCCAAGCAACCACCATCCCAGAGACATAGAGGCTTACAATTGGACAATAGAAGGATATTTACTTTATTCCTTGCATTACCAAAGGGGTAAACAAATTCTAGTGTGCTACCTACCATCTCTTGTCAACAGTTGTGGGAAAAGGACTAATTTCTGTGTATTTAGGACAACCAGAATAATACTTTATTTTTCTTAAATCATTGTGACCAAATGATTATTTTATCACAAATAATACAAGAAACTTAACTTCAGTGAGCAATGAGACCTAGAAATGCCCATCTGCTGTACTCCTGGTGCCAATACCATGAGAAAGACAATCTGAGGACAACATAGATGCATAACTAATCCCTGTATTAAAGGGTGTGAAAGGCTGTTTTGTAGATGACGTTGGAAAGAGAGTGTAAGAGGTCCAGACTTGCCAATTTATAGATATGTGACTTTGTGGAAATGATTTAAAAACTGAGGGTCATGAGCTAGAGAAGGTCAGTTATGCATTGCTTGCCTAGCATGGATAAGGACCAGAGTTAAATCCCAATATCACTAAAATAAAATAACTAAAATAAAATCCTCTGTTTTCTTATCTGTTAAATGACATTAAACCAGATGCTCATGATCTAACATACCATGGTTTTATGAGAGAATTTATAATCAGACATCATGGCACTAATTACCTTCAGGTCACTTTAGTACATCTGAGTATCAATGCTATTTCTCATGTACTCAATTCAAAATTAAGCAGACCACATAGTAACCTCATAAATGTGCTCTTTACACATCTATAATCTTTCTGAAACTTTTAAAATTATTTCATATAACAAGAGGTCTAATTTAAAAATGAGTTGAGTTATAGACCTTTATATAGCATTCATTTTTACACACTTGAAATAGGAAATGTTAGATATTTAATCAGTCAGGTTCGTAATTTAGTTTGTAAACTCAGAGACCATATCTAGGTTTTACATAATATTGATTACATGATCAGGGTTCATTAAAGGAGATAATAATTTAAAAATCACATTTAAATGCTAGCATTTTCTAGCTAATTTCCTTTCCATATTGAATGCTTCGTATCTTAATATATTACCCTTTCTTCCATCTATATATTTATTTATTTGCTCTAGAAAACCAGTGAGAATTAATCTAGAATCATGATAAAATTAATGGAAATTTAAATGAAATGTAATCTTACTGGAATTTCATTTTTGATGACATAATAATAGGCTTATATAGCACCTTTCATCTATGGACCTCTAAGCACTTTACAAACATTAGTTAATTCGCACAACAATCCTGTGAGGTTGGCAATTATAATCAGCCCCATTATGTAAATCAGGGAAGTGCAGTACAGGGAGGTTAAGTTCCTTCAGCAACAGGAAAACCAATGACAGAGTCAGATCATACCATAAGCTTTCTGTGCTTAGAACTACACACCCCAAGAGCGCTACGGAAAGCCTGCTCTGTTCATCGGTTGCTGTGAAAAACCTTTTTCCAAAACAAACAAGGTCCCAAAGAACTGACTTATTTTGCCGTATTTTCGTGATCCATACTGCTTGTGAGGACCAGGAGGTATAATGAAGACAGAGGGAAAGCTGCCTTGAAATGGGAAGAGGACTAGGACTCTCCTGAATTTCTTTATCAGTGCAAGGTTCCAATAAGGAACCTCTTTTCATCAGAAACATTTAAAAGAAAAAAATTATCCAAATATGCCATTGTTTATAACAGCAGAAACTCTTTATGTGTTTATTGGTTGATGTTTTAATAGCAGATGTTTTCTGTAAGTTACAGCCATTTTTATCATAACCAATAAAGAGTATTTAGTTAGTCCTTGCTGTGTAACAAAGCACCTTAAAACAGTAACTTAAAAATACATTGCTTCTTTCTTACATATCTGTGAGTCACCTTTGATTTGACTACATAGGTAGGACTTGGCTAAAACAGATGGAACCCAGATTTGCTCCATCAATCCCTCTTTCTCCTTAGACAGCAGGGTTGCTGGAACATATTTTTCTTATGGCCAGCATGTTTTCAACTGTCACTGCATCACATCTCCAAACATCATGTTGATTATGCAAGTGACACAGTCAAGCCCAAAGACAAAACACCATGACACTCTGCCCAGTATGAGAACAGACAATTTGCTTGGCCAAATCCAACCTCTATTAGACAGAAAAGTTTATTCTGCTCAAACAGTGAAAGAATACTGAATATTTTAACCCAACCTACCATGATAGGCACCCTTGTTCCCATTGTATAGATGAGAAACCAGGAAGGAAGCAGAAATACTTTAGAAATTTGAGTTTCGGGGCTGGGGATTTAGCTCAGCGGCATAAGCACCTGCCTTGCAAGCAGGCAGTCGTGAGTTCGATCCCTGGTACTGGTAAAAAGGAAAAAGACAAAAAAAAAAAAAAATTTTAAAAAGAAATTTGAGTTTCTGTATTTCTCCCACCTTCTGTTCATACTGCTGTTTCTCCTTAATTAAGCACCAAATGTATTATGGGCTATTTTCTCATCCTTCAGTTCATCCACTCAAAAGTGGTGCACATCCACTCCTCTTCACTGGAATCTGATGATTTAAATTCCAGGGATATGGACCTCTCTATCCTGGTTATGACTTAGAAGGGCTAAATAACCCTATTTGCTTCTGTGCCCACAGTTTCTCATGAGACCAAGAAGCCTTGAGTCCTCCTCAAACCTTCATCACTAGTGCATTTAAGCTATTAAACCATCTTCTTGCATTTTGAAGAATGATGCAGACAATTCACAGAAAGCAGCCTTTGGCTTTTGATGTATGAATTAATCATCACAGCTAACTAGATACAGAGTTCACCTAAGGTCTCTGACCTCCACAAGATAAATATGAAACATATCAGGCTTGCTCCGTAGAAGCAATGAAAATTACCAACAGTCCTAGGGTCAAGGATCTGAGAGGTGATAAGTTCGAATAAATCAGATTGTAAGGGCAGGCAGGAATTTTATTACTGGTGTGAATGCTGTACATCGTCCCCGTACAGTGGTCTTCTGCCAAAATCAGCAAGGATGCAGGAAGTGCAAGATGGACTGCCTACAACCTTGTACTTTTGCTGGCTGCTGTATCTTACAATTCTATTTACTCCAAAAAATTATGAAAAGAGAAAGATTTGTAGATATATATATTTAAATGGAGACAATACTATTTTATCTCTGCAACACTATGAAATGGACAAAAGCTGCAACATTCCACTGTTTGCTTTTCAAATTCCATTTTGCAGAGTACAAGGATTTCCTGGCAGGGCTACAGGAGCAGCTGCCGGAGAAAAAAGAGAGGCAGAGGTACAGTGCCCTTGGCCTCCCCTTATTCTACTGGAGCAGCTGCATTTTTATCTCCTTTATCAATTGAACTCCATGTACAATTACACTAAAATAAAAGCATTCTGCTGCTGTAAAACATGGCTGCAAACCACTGGTTTGATCATGCCCTGTACTGTAATATCCATTGTTCTAGACTAAAAAATTAAGTTTATCTTGAACATGATCTTTACATTTATTTATGTAATTTTGCACGCTTTGTGTATAGCAAAGAGTAAGATTCTCTTTGCCATGGTTTTATTCTTTTTCTAAAACATGTACCATTTTGTTTTGATTGCTTTAATCTTTTTGTTCCTTTCTCCTTATGTTCAGAATCAAAATTGCTGTTTTACTCCTAGCCTAGGGACAGACATGTTTAATATCATTTCAAATAAATAATCTAACTGAATATTGGAGAGGAAAATAATGTGATCTCTCAGGTCTAGAGATATTTGTGTTACATTTAATTTATGCAAAGCCTTCTGTAACACACTCCCTATAGGATTTCCTTCAGAAACCTGGCCACTACCTTTCAAGATAGTGGAATTTTATAGCACATAAGGTTAAGGATCACTGTAACCCAAAGGGCTCTTTCCAATCACTTTCACTTTCCATTTCTTTTCTTCTGTATGTCAGACGTGATGAACACAGAGACAACAGACACACACAGGTTGTTTCCTGAGAACTAGAAGTGGTTTTCCTCAGGTAGCATAACTCTGAGGACCATGTTATACACTGACCTCTGGATTTCTCCAGTGGTGTTAAATTCCAGCTGCCTACAGTGATAGCTGACTTAATGATGCATAATGTTTATGTTCTTTTCCACTTCCTCACTACTTCCTAAATATCCTGCTGGCATCTTCTAGGATCACCTCCCAAGCAATGACTTGCACTCAGATCCTTGTTTCATGATATCCTTCATGGACAGCTCAAATAATAATACAACTCTTAACCTCAGGTCCATCACTGATAAAAGGTGAGAAGTACTAACTTCTCATGGACTTGTAAAGATTAAGTGAAACACCCTATCTATAAATAATTCTTACCATTGCTTCTATCTCAAGTAGTCGTTGAACTATAGTTATCCACAGCATGTTCCCTCTTGTCTTGCCTAGATGCCAGTGTCACTTAATTCCCTACCACATTATCTCTTGCTCACTATCATCACCACAGTTGTTTTTCTTGCTCGTCCTTAAACATGCAAGTCTATCTTTTCTATAGGCTTTACAACCTTAAACAACCTTTATAACCCAGGAGCCTTTTCCTGGGTATCTATAAGGACTTTTCCATCACTTCTTTTAAACATTTGTCAAATACAATTTGACCAGTGCGGGTTGCCCTGTCCATTATATATAAAGTAGTGCTTTTCATAAGATCTTGTATCTTCTTTACCTCACTTTCTTTTTCTTCACTGTGTTGTTCACTAAATAGAAACTCCATCATGGAAGGAATCCTGTCTATTTTGTTTCCTGTTATATCCAGCACCTATAATAGAGTTGAGCACATAAAAAGTATAGAAATAGTACTTATTAAATGATTTAATGAATCTTTAAAAAAACTGTAAGCTTAAAAATTCTTTTTAGGTGTTCTTCTGTTGTGATATATTGATTAGGGCCAGCAAATATTATCAGATTGTGCTAGTGGTGACCTGTGGCTGACTTATAATTGCTCACAATAGGTAACTATCAAACATTCAGCAATTTTTCCAATCAGATGTTAAAACGTAGATAAAATTGGTTATGATAGAACATTTACACTATGAAAGTTGACAGATGCTATAAATCAAGACTTTCTTCTGTAGAATCTGTTTTCCAGCATATCACTGGTGAGAGTTTAGACTGTGGAACAAACAAAACTGGTTTCAGATTGGCTAGAATGTTAACTTTGGAATGGAGATAAAAAGTCACATTATTGAATACTGTTGACATCTTTTTTGTTGAAGCTGACTTTAAATGTGGTCATGCAGAATTATACCCAGCAGATCTAGCAAATTTTTTTCTGTTCTGCATCACATCATGCAGACATTTCTACTATTGCTCATATGTCAAGAATTGAACAGTAAAAAATGTTAATAGTGAAAAATTTCAATGTCAATAGTAAAAAGTTAAATGTAGGAGGATGAGACACAGTTCATCTTTATAATTTCTAGAAACTAAGTTTTGTCCACGTAACAGGCTTGGTGAATGTTTGCATGACCCAATGATAAGCGTCAGCGTCATGAAGAATGACACAAAAAGCAGGAACTTATGTAACAAGTTCAAAGATGCTTTCTTTAACAGTGCTTTAAAAATGATATTGAGTTTAATCTCATCTTAAATTTGCAACTATCTGTATGAAGGTTATGAAAGTAATTTAATGAGCTCAGATCAGTTCTTTTAGCACAAATAAGCTACTAATGTAGCAATTTTCAAAATATGAATCCTAAGGGGCTGGGGATTTAGCTCAGCCGCATAAGCCCCTGCCTTGCAAGCAGGCAGTCGTGAGTTCAAACCCCCGTATGGATAAAAAAAAAAAAAAGAAAGAAAAAGGTACGAATCCTAGCCAACTTTTAAGCATAAAGTGACTTCTAGAACCACACAGGTATATGATGAAGAATGAATAAAATTTTAATTTTGACATTGTATGCCATTTGTAAAAGAAGCATTATTAGAAGACTAAATAATGCTTTTCTTTTTAGATGAATATCTTTGGCAAGGCCAGAGAGATTATCACATAATGACAAATAAACCCAGAAATTGTAGTGATAAAAATAAATAAATGTTAATTTTTCTAAACACCTTAGTTTTATGACAGAAATGTGGATCTTTTAGGTATGTCTCCTTGGACACATTTCTGTTCATGTTATGGGGGTCAAAAGTCACTCCAGAACCACTCAATTCTAACTGCAAGAGAAACTAGGAACAGTAATCTTTCTGTGTGTCATGGAAAAGGTAGAGTCTGATGAACAGCTGGTCAGCGTTACCATACTGTGACCAAAAGTGATCAAAGATTCTATGCATAAATTCATTTCATGGGAAAGCTCACTATCCTTGATGACTAAAAACAGACCACTTTCCCTATGTGTAGAAATCTATTTGCTATCTATCCAATATCCATTTATTCCTTTGCCACTGTTGGTTAGAAAATCCTGCTTCCCTTTCCTAGAAACTGATTTTTCCAGCCCACTTTCCTTAGCTTTATGAACCTGGAAATAGGTTTGATGGGAGCTGGTAGGTAAGACTTGTCTCCTTAAGGAGAACAGAGATAAATTCCCCCATTTTCCTCACATGATCTGTGACTCCTGGAATTAGCTTTGCTGTGTTGTGACAATGAGGGAAGATTAACAAAGGCAGAGACGATGGCAGGGCCACAAGGTGGACATGACATGACATGATGTTAATAAGGAGTCATTGAATTAATTCTAGAAGCCACCAACTCTGGCCTCATGTTATCGGACATAACTTTTTCCATAATAAAACTTAGAGCACGTTAGTTATTGATCTATTTAAGGGTATTCATGCTTGCACTCATCAGGCAATTATTGAATGCCTAATTGATACAAGATACTGGGTTGGCCACAGTAAGAGAATTTTTATGCACCTCTATTCTTCCTTCATTATTTTACCCAGTATGCTTCTAGACTTCTCTTTCTAAAAACAGACATGCTCTCTCATTTTGAAATCTGCCTTTCAATTTCTGGAATTATAGAAGTTCAAGTTTTAAAACTGTATTATTCATTATAGTGTTCAAGTTAGACTTTCTGGGTTGATTACTCTTATTTCAGAAAAACATGGAGACAAAGGGTGCACCTTAGCCTCGTCTCTAGTAAAGCAATAAAAGATTTGGGGGCAATGGAGTTAAATTGTCTCTCATTATAAAATAACAGCACTTGTGAAGATTTTTCCTATGGTAGATCAAGGAAAAGTGCTTTGAGTAGGACAGTTTTCTGCAGGGGAAATATTAAACCTAGAAACACATTAGCAAGCCAGCAACATGAGGAACAAGGACTAGGCATCATAGTTACACCGATGTTTGATTTCCATGCTTTTTTCTCTTTCTACTTTTATTTAAGCTTTGTTATCCCAAATATTTCAGAACTAACCAAATTGTATAGTGGTGTCTTAGAGAATAAGATGAACATATCATTCAAGTTTGCTCAAGATTTCTTCAATCCTAGCCTCATACATTCCACATTCCAGGGAAACCCAGACAAATGACTGTTCTACTTAGAGAAAGAAGACAAGAGGGGTAAGGCTCCGGATAACAGTGATAAGCAAAGGATGACAATGGATTCAAACAGAGCCAGGAGCAATATTCTGACCAGGAAGTGACAGATACTAGGAAAATGAAAGTACTTTCCCTGTAATCCCGAAAGATACAGGGTAGGTCATTCTATCTGCCCCGGTTCATGAGAAGTCAAATTGCTCTTTTGAATGGTAAAGAAAAGAGCAATTTCAGACAGTTGGGAAACAGATCCTGAACCAGTTAACCTAAATGAATTTCTGTGATTGTGGTAAGTTCTGCTAAGAAATGCAGGGCTCACTGAGAACACGTAATGGGCAATTTATCTATATCTATCTAGAAAGACCCCCAGAGGACATGAATCCTGGCCACTCTGAATGTGAGGCCTTCCAAGTAAATGAATCTCTTGGTGTCATTGACATAAAATAGTGGCTTCTAATGAGTACAATTAATACTGACTTTTAGAGACTGAAAAAAGAACTTAGAGACTAATATGAGAATTATTATAATGCTGATTTTAGCTACTTCAATCTTTTGTAGACCTTTCCTCTTCCAATGAGGCTACCTCATCCTGCAAATGAGCCATACTTGTATCTCTCTAAAGAGACACTGCCTAAGGGTAAAATTGTTCTAGAGATCAGTAATACTTAATGCGTTAACTAGTTAAAAGGGTGATTCTCCCAGATGTAGTCAGTCAACACGAAGAAGTGATGATAATGCAGGATCACTTCAGATGAAATGTAATTATTGGATCTTTAATGTGATCTGTAAGAATCAAAAGATCCCTTCCATGTTAGTTTTCAGAATGAACAACAAAAATTGTACGTATAGCCACATGAAACACATTCCTCTGAATTCCGTGCTTTTCCTTAGCTAGACAGGTTTTTTTGTCCATGTAGGGAAATATACTGCACAGCTTTTTCAGTGATAGAGAATAAAACTTTCTCCAGCTTGTCAATAAAGTACAGTGTTACTGTCTTCATATTTCTAGTAACTGGTTGAGATCATGTACTTATTCTTTCTGCTTGTACGTCATGGTGTTTCCTAGGGTAAAAAACCACTATGCATGGATTCAGTGACCCAAAGACATTTTTACAATTCATTTTAAGAGTGGGCAGTTGAAAAACAGGTTGCAATCAAGACTATACAAAGTGCTTGCTCTTCAGTAAAAATTTCCATGCATTCTAAGCTGAATAAACCTAACATAGATTTTAAATACTATAGTTTTTAAAACCTAATAAATCACTAATGAATTAAAGAAACCGATTAAAGGGATTGAAAGGCGACATGATTTGAGACCTAATGAGTTGATATAATAATAGTGTAGGCAGATCCATCGCCAATATGCTGTTTACTCACTTTCTGCTTGTTGACTTGATGTTCATGGGATCATCACAGAATTGTCACATCAGCTAATGCCAGTGAGATGCTTTCTGGTTATCAGATCCCAGTTCTGGAAGGCCAAGAGAAGCTTTAATACAAGTGACAAGAAACAAACCACAAAGCTAACTACTTGGACTTCGTTTCACTTGGAGCTTTAAAAGCGAAAGGCGTGTTGATGATGGTAGATGGCACTGCACTGTAGTGTATGCCTGCAAGTCCCCTCAGGGCTTCATGAGCTCACGGGTGGGGCTTTTGGAAAAGGCTTGGATCATGAGGTTGCCAGAGTTGGTTTGCTGTTGAGAGAGGGGTGCTGGTGGCAACAGGTGGGTCACTGGGAGAGACCCAAAAGGATGTATCTCCTTCCACAGCTCCACCTTCTCTCCTTGCTTCCTGACTACTGTGATTTCAACAGCTTTTCCTCAGCCATGTTCTTCTGCCATGCCATGCTGCCTTGGAACCAACCCAGCTGACCATGGACTGTTACCGGAACCAAAACAAACCTCTCCCCCAACCAACTGTGCATGTCAGGTATGGCATCATAAGAAGGTGCCGAAGACACATGGTTCAGCCCAGCACATTTGGATAAGAAATCAGATTTGGAGTTCAGCATCAAACACATTTCTTACAGGCATTTCACCTCATCATCCAAGTCTCCAAAGCTAAAAGGAATGTGCAAAGTATAAACCAGAGCTTCCCAGAGAAGAGAATTCTATTCTGCCAAAAGTCAGTTAATCTCATAATGTGTTTTGTGTGCTAAGTGGTGTTTCCCTGTGTAAGTTGTCTGAGCAGCACACTCTGGATTGCCACCAGCCTCCAGAGCTATAAGAATAGAAAATGATCACTTATGTATCTTGGTGGTTTATCAGGGAACACAGAAGAATTAATGTATTTATTCTTTCTTCTGAGATTAAATATAATTGCTTTAAAAAGATAATCATGCTATTGTTTGAATTGTATGCAGTTCTTATGAAGCACTAATACATTTTCCTGTAGTCTGACAAAGTGTATGGTCTCTTATCCTCATTTCCCTGTGGATAAATACTTTGTTAATTAATAAAGTATTATATGAGCACTTAGTGTCTGCATTTAACAGTGCAAGGATTTCATTCAGATTATGTTAATAGATTGTTCACATTATTTCTTGCATTAATTACAACTTCTTTCTGTGGTTTCATCATAAGAGCATTGTCTCTGTGAATACAGGGGGCTTTTTGGATTATATTCTTGTTTGACTGCTGAATTAATGCTAAGAAAATATTATTATATTGAGACCTATTCTCTAGGAATTGGATCAAAGGACAAAAACAGATTCATTTATTTCAAAATCTTTGAGGCATCACAATTAGTCAGTCTGCCCTACTTGAATCAAAATTGAGCAAGGTGGAGATTTTTCTAGAAGTCATAATATCTTAGGAACAAATTTATGAAATTGGTATTCCATATCATAATACCATAAGCATAATTATGAGTAAAAATTAAAAGGTTTCCTCCTAGTAATTGGCAAATGAGGAATTCAAATGAAGCCAATATGTGGTGTGAGTATAAATCTTAGGCCACAGGTGTGCAGGAAATTTCACTGCCTATTTTCTCGAATCAACTTAATTTTGACTCTTCCTGCTGTGCTGGTGGGAAATTCAATCATCATTAGCATGTGGACTACCTCCCATCAGCCTCTGTTAAGCAAAAGTTTTGAGGTCTTAGGTAACATCTAGAAATGAAGATGTTCCTAGGTCATCTGCCATCAGTCCATCACGGTTACCATGGAAGTGTGTGTCTAGTCCTCAGGGTCTCTTCAGGCTTGACTGTATTGCATCTGTACCTGAGCAATTTGGTATAGCTAGGAAGGTGGAGGATCCATATGTCCACTCCAGTCTAGCTTCCCTAGCTGTATCTGTAAGGAGACAAGATGCCACCAGTCTGCAAGTGGAAGGAACACTGATATTACGAACTTCTTGTCCCCACTTTCTCATTCTCTCTTTCGATCTCTTTTCTCTTTCCTAGGGAGTATTTCACTTCTACACTCCTTGTGCTCTGACATCCTGTTACTTCTACGGCGGCAGTAGTTGCCATCAGAAGCAATCTCAGAATTTCTGATTTTAGACTTTTCTTAGGCAAATAAGCTCCAGGGAACTAGGAGGTCGGGGGCGGAGGAGTGTGTAGGCCAAAGCATCTCAGAGGTTTGCAAGAGAATTATCTGTGCGATCCACATAAAGAGAGAAATAAACACAGGGCAACTACATATATTATACTGGCGATAAATCTGAAATATAAATTGTTTTCCAAGACCCCAAATTTTGCTTTTAAAATTTAAATTTCACAAAATACAGTTTTCAGGTCATTATTTCATGCAAAAAAGAGAAACAAGTTATAAAAACTAGTTTGAATTCATAATTGACCAAAGTCTAAATTTTGTCTTCTAGATGATGATGTGACAAAACAGTAACACTTGATGGTTTATCTAATTTTGTTTGCTTATAAATGATTAGACTTTCATTTTATTTTTCATATAGTCTCATGAAGTATAACTCCTGAAATTATGAAGCATAGATACACTTACCCAGTTTGTCACTCTTTCCTCTTCATTCCATCTTTTCAAGATATACCCGGCTTAATATGCAATTTATTTCACTCTTGACTACCTCCTGTCCTTTGTGTCTAGACTTTCCCCATATTATTGGATGCAAATTTAGCGAATAAAGATACAGGAGAGCCAACAGCATCAAATTCCAAAAGAACAAGAGTGAGGTGGTTAGTATAAGTGGACTCCAAATATTGCATGAATCATACTTACTGTAGTTTGAATGCTAAAGGTCTTCAAAAGCCCATGTTTTAAAGTTCGGTCCTCAGGACGGTGATTGGAGCTGATGGAACTTGCAAGAGAGAGGGCCTTATGAGCATTTTTATGTTACTGAGGCTACGGCCCCTTTCTACCTACTTGCTTTGCTTCTAACCATGAGATGCTTGAATTTTGCTTTACAAGAACTCCACATGACACACTGCAGTGTCACAGGTCGAAAGCAACGTGGTCAGTCATGGACCGGAACCTCCCAAACTGTGAGCCAGAGCAAACCTTTTCATTTCATAAGTTTTTAAAAATATAATGTATTTGTTGTTATAACTTCTACGGTTAGATTTCAACAAAAAGAGAAAAATAAACCTTGGTTTATCTGAATTTCAAAGTGAGGTGTTCTGAATTATGAAAAAATTTCATAGTACAGTTGAAAGGACAGCAGACTGTTGGGTTCCTTTTTTTTCTTTTTAACTTGACAGTAGTAGATTAAGGAAAATGAGCACACAGAATTCTCCTTGGAAATCATGCATTTGCAACCTAAAGATCTTTTTTTATAGAGAGGTGTAGCTGGGGGCACAAGTCTGTTGAAGTTGGCAGGTGTGTGTTGTCAACATTTTAATACAGTTGAAGCAAAGGTAAAGTAGCTGTGATTGTTGCTGTAGGGTTAAATGTGTAGGCCATGAGTCACAAGTAAGATTGCCAAGACAAGAGAAGTAGAGGCTTTTACCTCAATGTAAAATGAGAAATGTGTAAGATACAACTCTAGAATAACAAAGTTTCCAACCTATTCCTTAGTTGGGCGTGTTTTGAGCATTGCAAAGATATTTCATAAAGGCTTTCTCTTAAGCAGTTGCTTATTAAATCAAATCTAAGTCTTACACAGTGACAGTGCAAGACAGGGGAAAGTCAAAAGATGATGCATTAATGTAGTCTTGAAAGTAATTTTCAAGTCTTACTCAGCAATAAGATTTGGTTATATCTTTCATGTAGAATGATTTCATACTTTTACTTTTCTTATCATTCTGCCTTCTACAATAGCCATTTAAATAAAGAATTAAATATATTTAAAAAAATTTTTATTGTAATTATCAGGGACAGAAGAATAATACTATCTTCTCCATCAAATATAGAATGAGAATGTTTGGCATTCAATAATATTTATCCAGAAAGATATGGTTTTATGCAAAAAAATAAAGCAAACAAACAAAAAACCCCAGAAAGGCAGAAGATTTAACCAGATCTGTGTTTAAACCCTGACTCAATCACTTACTAGCTGTGAGTCTTTGAATGAAGCTAACAACCTCTCTGAATTTCTTAATTACTGCAGTAATAAGACCTTGAATGCATGGTAGTTTAGAATTTAAAATAATATGTGTAAGGTGCTTCACATACCTTACCTGTCATTTAATGAGATCTAGTAATCTATCCTGAGGGTCAAAAAGAATTGGTACAACCTCTTGGGTAACATTTCTCAAAATGCATTGAGAAAACGTTAGCTCCTATAGATGGATCTGTTATCATATAACTTTGGAAAAATGCATTGTGTAAACCTCTACTAGAGACTGGAAAGCATCACCTATTGAGAAGACTGTGAGAAGTACTGCAGCTAAGAACTGTGCTTAAATTTAACACTGATATTTCCAAGCTTAGGAATCCTGCAGCCTTTTTTTTTTATACATTGTTGTAGTCTGCTCTCCACTACTACGATGGGATGTGGAGATGGAGTAAATTATAAGCAAGAAGAGTTTGTTTGGCTCTCGGATCTGGAGACTGGAAAGTCCAACAGCACAGAGCCAGATTCTGGTAAGAGCTTTTGCGTTGGTCATAACCAGGTAACCGGGCAAGAGAGCAGACATGAGGGGAAAAAAAAAAAAAAAAAAAAAAAACATGGTCAAACTCATCCTGAAATCAGGAACCTACCGAAATGGCGTTAAACATGGTTAATCACCTCTTCAAAACCTTATCTTTTAATGCTGTCACACTGGACATTTTTCAGGCATGTGAGTTTTGAGGCCCATGTTTTGAGGAACACATTTAAATTATAGCATTCATCAGCAGGATGCCCAGTTTTGGGCAAGAATTAGAAAAGCAAAATTCATCACAGCTAATTCAGCTGAAGACGTTTTCTCCATTCCCAATTTTGTGGGATTTCAACATTGTTATCTTTCTGTTTCACCATTTTTTTACCTCCAGTCTTAACTTATGAAAAGAAATTTGGAGGAAATGCCATTTATTAAAAGTGTACAAATACATTTCTTACAGAAGGTTTTTTTCTTATCTAAAAGTTTAATTTTTATCTGACTTGATTCATTTCTTTAAGAAACTATTATACTTACAATGTAGAAAATGCACTGAAATGTTAGAATCTCTTGGGTGATCCATTTTTTTTGTGAGTGAAATATATTAGCTTTCCAGATTTAGCAGACATAGACCGTAGATTGCTTAAGTATACACTCTGAGGCTGTGTTATCACCTCACTCTTTCAGATCCTGCTGGTTCCTTTCATCTTTGCTCTCTCCATTGAAAGCAATACTTCACCAGCCCTCTATAAATAGAATTCAATGTTTCATTTGCTTTACCTGTAAACTTTGCATTTTCTCTCTGTCATGCATATTCATGAGCAACTGTCTACAAAGAACTATATAAAATATCAATGAATGAGATCATTTTTACCACTTGAGATTCAACATTCCACAACCCATTCATCATCTGCTAGATTCCCCTTTCTTCTCAGACCCCAACAGAGAAGTTCTTATCTAATCAATCCCAACTTCAATGGTTAAAGCCAGGCATTTTCAATAACCCAGAAGCAAAGGTTTAGTTCTCAGAGGGTTAAATAGTTTGTGGATATTTAGAACAGCATTGTTATAGAGCTAGTAAAGTACAAATGACCTGATATATAAGACAAAACTCACCTATTAGCAAGCTGACAACAGTCTTAGCTGCATCCTAATTTTGGTCTTTGGAGGAAGGAAACTATTGGTAATACACTATGATCCAGAAGCTGCCAAGTTGAATATTTCATACCTGGCCATCCTGCAGAGAGCCCAGAGATCAACAGCTCTGATCCCACAGGCCCTGTAGAAAGTGCTGGTTGTGAGATGCAGCCGCCAAAGTACTTATCTCATAATCTCAATTCCTACAGCACTGCACCATCACACAGGCCTGCTGGGTTGGCAGGGGCTACCTCAGTGATGTCCAAATCCAGGGCCATGGCAGGGAAAGGGCTCCAGTGTTTTGGCACCAGGGATGGAGAATGGTTTCTTAGCACCTGCCCACAGCATGCTTGCTTCCAGGTGCTATGATAAAAACCTTGGCTTTTATATGATTCTCTAAAATTAATCTTCAGCCCTATACAAGACTGTAAACAAAGTAGAATATGGATGAACTCCCTGGATGAGGAAACATAGATTCTATTATAGCAGAATGTAATACACCTACTAACAATCAATCTTTGGTTGTTTTTCATATTGCTATTTTCGTGCATATGAAAGCACATTGCAATAAAATGTAAGTTTGTCATCAAGTTTCAGCTTACAAGAGCAAGAGGCTTTTGAATAAAAAGCCCAGTAATAATGCTTAACACACTTAGCCCTTTTCCAATACAAGCACTAGGCAAATACTTCATGAACACTGAGTATTTTAATTCTCACAATAATTCTATAAAGTAGATACTATTATTAGTTCCATTTTATTAGTAAGAAGTTAAGTAAGTCTGAGTGTGGAGATGGAAGCACGATGTTTGTGTGTTAGCAATCACAGGCCAACAGCCTTGCTAGGGTGGGAAGGCAGCCAGATGAGAATAAGAAGAAAGGAAAATCATTGTTACCAAAATCAGCCTCAATTTCCCTGTCTGCAAGATGAGCATGACAACCACCATGCATAGCAGGAGAGCCACTATCAGTAAGTAGCCCAACACTATGGGAATGGAATAACTATAATTTAAGATCAAAGTGTCTGGTCCCTATGCCATAGTGTGTCTCTTGCAAGGAGAATGATGAAATGATGAAAGAGTGCTTTCTCTGCATACATTCAGGGGAAAACTTTGAAGGTAAAGAGGGAGTCACAGTTTATTTAGAGTTTTCTAGTTCAGACCAAATATTAGGATGAGCCAAATGAAATTGTCTACATTCAACCCCTTTTCACATCAGAAAAACTGACGATTTCTTACAGGGTTTCCAAATACAGAGTCTTATACTGTGCGGGAGAGGGGTCTTGAGGAAAAGTAGGGTTACTTAGAAAATAATCTGTTATAAATCTAGGCTAAGATGTTTAACCAAAACAACTAACTTCTGTCAGATCTATAGCAACCTCAAACACCTGACGGCGAGGTGGGTATGCAAATGATAATTATTTCTATGGAAATGAGTCAGCCTATGAAAGAAACCACAGTTAGCACAGGTGACACGCCTGGAAACCAAGGATCTTTGTCCCCATGGTGAGTATTACAGAAAACCTGATGGGACTCTGCCGAAACTTTCCCGGCAGAAAATTTTAAATGCAAATTTTCCAGAAGATATCTTGCAAAACAACAAAATGAAGCACCAACAATAAATCTTCTTCCTGGGGTCTTTTTTTTTTTTTTTTTTTTTGAAAGACAGTGAGGTAATGTAATGGAACTCTGTAATAAACTTCTACAACTGCCATTGTCATCTGTGAGATATCCCTACAAAAACAGATTTGGAGCCGTTCCAGTTCATGCTGTCAGTTTGGACTAAGACAAGCAATACAAATGGGCAGACAATTTTTTTGATAATGAAATCTAGAAATTCATTTGGAAGACCCTTCGCAATTTCATTGGTACTGTTTGACGCTGCAATGCCATCAGGAAGGAGTGGAATAGTTCTGCTTTAAAGTGCCTGGCAAAAAAAGTGGCCGTCTCTGCATCTCAGGAGCACAAGCCGTAAACATCATGTTACTGTAAATTGCAGTTTTGCATAGCAGAAATTTACAATGCATGAGCATACATCTCCTATTGTCATTCCAAGGAACTTCCTGAAGACTTCTAATTCTACACGAAAAATATAGGTGTATAATTTCTATGTTTCCATGTGTGTGCCACACTTATAGTAAGAGATACAGACACATAAAAGAAAAGAAAAATGATAAATCTTGGGAGAATTATCCTTCTATCCATAGTCATATTTTAGTGTCCCTGGAGAAATCAAAAGTGTCACTGCATATATCTCAGAAAGATGGAAGAAATAAAACAAGAGCAGAAGCATATTGGTGTTATGGAGATTTCATTATATATCAGAGAACTGTGCAAGTTAGGAAAAGAAAAAAGGTTTCTTAATCCTCCTAAAAATCCTTTTGAAATTGAAATTAGTTTTCAGGTTGAGTCTGGAACACTTGATCTGGAAAAGGTAGTTCATGTAAGGGTGCATGTTTGCTCTCCCCTGCACACGCATGTAAATATGCCCATATATGAACAAAATATACAAAAGTAGAATATGGATAAGACAATTTTTCTGTCATTGAGATATGAGGTCTTAAGGTGAGAGTTTCATTTTCAGTTCATAAAGTCATTCAACCTCATAGTTACATTACTGTTGGGAAATTTTGTTCAGGTGGCTCTCTTTGCTATGATTAGCTCTTGTCAGTTATGCATGTACCACTTGACTCGTTGAGTGAACTCCACAATTTCTGCTCATTTCTCTTTCGGAGTTCTTTTCTTTATAATGCTATTGTTGATTGTTAACCACCTTATTTCATACAAATCACACACTAACATCTGTTTGATAATACCTTCCCCAGCCCACTACAAACACAATGTAGATGCAGCTCTAATTGTGTGAAGACACTAGAATATTCACATACACATTTATAGGGTCCATTTTTCAGAAATTGATCTTCTAAAAGAAACTTCAAGGCATGTACAAACCTTGCTCTGAGATCAGTTGAGGCTTACTTGTGTTCAGCTTATACGGAAGATGGTGATCGTTGTTTATCTAATATTAATTCTTCAATTTCTTCTTCCTCTTTCATAGCAGGAATGTACCTAGATAAACATAGTGCACTGTAGCTACAGATGCTTATGGGCCGTAATGCTAACCAAACCAAAATGGCTGAGGATTTCTGAAAGAATTTAGATTTCCAAATATGGGTATCACTACCTTATTTTGATTTTTCTGCTTGCAATGGAAATGACATGAAGGTGTGACAGTTATATTGCAACCAGGAGGTGTCAACTAAAAGAATGTTTGAGCATAAAAGTAGACACTTTTATTTCTGAGTTCTTTTTTATTGCTGAGAAGCTGAAAGAGATTAGAACTTACTATGTCTGTATCTTATTATTTGAAAAAAAGTAAATCTTATGAATTCGGGTGACTATAAGCAGGTTTACCTATAACTGACACTCTTCCCAATTTGACACACCATAATCACAAGCAATTTTGACAGCCACTTGAGTGTTTTGTGGTTTTCTTTGAGATCTAAGTGAAAATTTACCAGGACAGTAGCTCATCTTCCAAGATCCTCCCTTTTGGTTAGACCAAAAATACCACTGGAGAACACTAATTCAAATGGGGAACTACCACTTGCACACTTGTTCTTTATAACTCTTATCTTTTATATTTTTATCCCTCTGTCCCTTGGTGTTTCTATTTCACTTTGAAAGAGTAAAGTCAGAGAGACTCTGGATTGAAGGTGAAAGTGTCATCGTTTGGGTTTCCCCAAAGCAGGCCTCAGGTTATGATGCAAATAGTTTATTTAGAAAGTGATTCCAAAAAGCACCTGTAATGCTCTAGTTTCTCTTCAGATCGTATAAATCTTTTGCATTTTACCAAAAAGCATCTGTTGAAAAATAGAGAAGTGAGACAAAAAAGAGGAGAGACGTAAGGTTTATATTATTGTATCACCATCCACAAGGGGCAACTGTTCAGAGAAATGGCATAAATAAAACACGCTTCAAAATTATCTTGACATTCTACCTACAAATATCATGCTACTCATGAACAGCCATTGCTGAGGGGGCGGATAGGGTACCATCAATATCTGTTGTACTCAATCTCTTATACCATTCAGACCACTTGTCCCTTATATTAGGTTTACCCTATAAAGCTGCTGCTACAAAGCAGAGTTTAGTTTCAGTTAAAAATAAAGATAAACGCACATAATAGAGTTAGTGGAAAAAGTTAACTATTTTTCCTCGCCCAAATATTAATGCTTATTAGCTTCCTATTCTACCATACATTCTAGATCCATCTTACCACTGCCTAAGCAAACTGTCTGACAGAGTAATTCAGATATGTATTTTTTCAGTTGTAAAGCTATGCTTGACAAATTACCCAATTATGATTATGTTTAAGCATGAGAGCCTCGGGAGGAATCCCATAGACTCCCTAAGTTCGACCTTCTTGCCTTGATTATACAGTACAATTGCCTCTCCTCATGACAGTCAGGGTCAGTTATGCCAGCCCGCATAATAATTTTGATGTTTTGCTCTTTCTTTAATCTCATGAGAAACACTTAAATCCCAGGTAACATCTATAGCATTAGGTTCTGAGAAACCTTTATTGTTTCTCCTGGTAGAAGGATTCTTACCCAATCTTACCTTAAGAAACCAGAATCTCAGAGCCTAAAAATCTAGGGACAGGAAATCCACAATCTACAAGTGAATCATAGAGATTTGAGGATAAAATAGGCTCCTATAACTTTTATTTATTTAATATTTTTCTAGTAATTCAGATTCTTCTCTTACCGTCTTTTGATGTGATATCTAATTGAGAAGTCATGAATTCTGATTTTGTACTGTGAAAAGATGAGAAACACCTTACATTTGGAAGAGGGACACAAGTGGTTTTGTGATGATTTTTAAAAAGTGACACATGGGTCTACTATGGGATAGAAAGTATAAAAGTGAACAGACTTCAGGAAAATGTGGGACATTATTCAGCACATCAATATAATATGCAAATAATGGTAAAATGAGGAGAGAATAATTTTTAAAAAGGAGTCCAAAAGTGAGTGAAGAAATGTCACTAAAATCTTTGCATATTCACTGAAAATACTAATCTGTATATCAAAGAAGCTAAAAAAGATTCCAAAAAATACATTCATAAGGATGAAAACCCAGAAACATCATAATAAAAATATTGAAAATCAAGACAGAGAAAGTCTTGAAATCAGCAAGAGAGTAATGGCTTGCCACAAACAGGAGGGCCTGATAAAATGCAGCACATCTTTAACAGTGGAGGCAAGAAGTCAGCGGGATATCAGTGTGCTAAGAAGAAAAACTACAGCACACAAAATATCATCACCCAAGAATTTTATATACAGTAAAACCATCTTTCAAAAACTAATGCAAAACAGAAATATTTCCTGAAAGAAAAAGGGAAGAGATGCACTGCTTTATGACCCACTTTACAAGAAACACTAACGAAAACTCTTTAAGCCCAAAACAAGTCAGTCAAGAAGGAAATTCAAATTTATATGATAAGTAAAGTGCACTAATAAAGATAATTATACAGTTATAAAAATACAATATAAGCACATGTTTTTCTCATCTTAATTCACTTAAAAAGCAGTTGTATATATTGATATGCATAGAGTTATATTGTGGAGGTTATATATTAAACATATATATCAGTATATTCAACACAACACATTTTATGGTAACAGAAATAGAAAGCTTGTGAGAACAGATTGCACTGAGATAAAGAAATGACAATAGATCCTACAGTCATATGACAAAACAAAGAAAAACAGGAATGATAAATTTAAAAATTTAGAATAGGTATAAAAGCTGGATGTTGTGGTGCATGTCTGTAATCTCAGGGTTTAGGAGACTGAAGCAAAAGGCTTGTCATGATTTCAAGGCCAGCCTGGGACACACAGTAAGTTCAAGAAAAACCAAACCTACATAATGAGACGCTGTCTCACAAAAACAAATACCAACAACAATCAAAATATATAAGACTAGGCAGAAGATAGAAAAGGTAGCAGGAAATTCAGAAGACAAGACCTAATAGTCATCTAATGAACCTTATATTCAACAAAAACAGAATACACATACTCAAGCGTACACAGAAAATTCTCTAAAATGGATACATACTAGACCATAAAACAAATCTTAATAAATTTAAAAGGATTTAAGTCACACAAATTATGTTCTTTCATTAGAATACATTGGAAATTCATAGCAAAAATCTCATTGAAAATTCATAGCAAAAATAAATTTTGGAATTTGACAGATATGAAAATGAAACTACATATTACTAAATAAGCAGCATTAAATAGAAAATACAATAAGGTAAAACATAAAACACTTTAAGATGGATAAAATGAAGATATAATACAGTATAACTTATGGAATGCAGCTAAAGTGCTGGTTATGAACAAAATGTAGGGTCATAAACACCAACATTAAAGTAGAAGAAAAACCCTAAGTCAATATTCAGTGCTTTCTTTTTAAGATAGTAGAAATAGAAAAAACTTAATTTGTGGCAGCTAAAAGGAAAATAGTAATATGGAGTAGAAATTAATGAAATAGATGAGAGACAATAGTTAAAATCAACCAGAACCAAACTTGAGTGTTCAAAACTGCTAACAAAGTGACAAATTTTAATTAAACTGACCAAGAAAAAAATTCAAATTATAAATATCAGATAAGATAGAGACATTACTACTGATCTTACATAAATAAAAAGGACTATAAAAGATAAACAATCATATGTTACCAAATTATAAAGCTTAAAAGAGGCAGCCATGGGATGGGAGAAGAAACAGGAAGCCAATTCACCCTTCTTATAAACCAGCAGTAACTGTGGGCTGGGAGGAGAAACAAGAAGTGCCCTTCCCATGAGCCAGTGGCAACCATAGACTGGGAGGAGGAAACAGGAAGCCAATTCACCCTTTCTGTAAGTCAGAAGTAACTGTGGTCCAAGAGGAGAAACAAGAAGCACCCTTCCTATGAGCCTGCTGGCATGTGGGCTGGGAGACAAGAAGAGCCAAGTTCCCCCACCCCCATAAGCAACTGGCTGATTCAGAAAAACACTGACTGAGCTGATAGCAACTGAGGTACCAAAACAACTTATTGCTTGTATTGCTTGATTGACTTTTCAAGACTAAATCCTGTATCTGGGTATCTATTAGAGTAGTCTGGGTATCTATTTAGAGATATGCAATATAGCAACTATGGGGGATTTTCTTCTGTCTTATTTTTGAAATCTAATATTGTTTTCTCTATTTTGTTTGATTCATTTTATTGTTTTGTTTTATTCAATGCTTTGTTTTGATTGGTTTTATTTTGTTCTATTTTGTGTGATTTTATTGTGTTTGATGGTATAGGCAGCAAATTTGAAGACAACAAGAGGCATTAGGGTAACAATTGTTGACTTCCTATTATACTGTTTTGAAGTCCTGCATCACTTTCACTGTTTTGTTTTGATTGGTTTATTCTGTTTTATTTTGTTCTCTTTAAAATAAAATAAATAAAGCTTAGAAGAAATTGAAAAATTACTATAAAGAAATAAAAGGTGGGAATAATTTGAATAACTTTAACACCTGAATAAGGTACAATAAATAAAAATATTGAACAAGTAATTTAAAAAATTCTTCAAGAAAATCTCAGGGTCAGTGCTGTTATTTGTGAATTATGGCAAGTAACTTACTACTGATTCTTCACAAACTCTTCCGAGATGACAAGAACCTTCTCAATTCATCCTGTGAGGCCCATATGACCTTAATACCAAAACCAGATGAGCACATCACAAAAAATTAAAGATGAGTAGCTTTTGTAAATATTGATTCAAAAATTATCAGCTTAAAATAGTCAAGAGTCAAACCTAAAATACATAAAACACTGTGTGTTATAACAAAGTGGAATTTATCTCAAGAATGCAAGATTGATTTAATTTTGAAATCCAATTAATGTTATATGCCACATCAACAGAATAAAAGACAAAACTAAGAGATGCACAGAAGTATTTGAAGAAATTCTTCACACATAGCCGTGTGTGGTGGTCCACACCTGTAATTCCATCTATTCAGAAGGGTAGGCAGAGTCATCACAAGTTCATGACCAGTCAGAGCAATTTAGTAAGACCATTTTAAAAGTTTTCAAAACATCCAGTGGTAAAGTGTTTGCCTAGTATGAGCAAGACCCTGTGTTCAATTTCTAGTCACAAAAATCATCATTATTTCTCATGAAATTACTAAACAAACCAAGATTAGATAGGAACTTCCTCATCTGAAAAAGTGTACTTATGAAATAACCACAGCTAACCTAATGCCTAACTGTGACAAACAGAGTGCTCATACCGTAATATTTAGAATCAAATACAGTTATTTATCTGTTCTAGTTGCTTCTACTCAACATATTACTAGGGGTTCTAGCTTTTACAAGTAGACAAGAAAATGAAATTAAAAGGCATCCTGATTACAAAAAAAGAAATACCTTCTATATCTGCAGATGACATGATTTTGTGTATAGAAAATTATAAAGAACTTGCGCAAAAAGTTATAAGTAGTGAATGAGCTCTGTGAACTTGGACAAGCAATTGATATATAAAAATCAATTGTATTTTTATTTAGTAAAATTTACAAGGCAAAAATGAAATTTAAAAAATAGTTCAGTATATAACAGCATGAAAATAAACAAAATGCTCAGGAAAACTTTTAAAGATAAATGTAAGATTTACACCTAAAAAGTAAGACATATTCTTAGAAAAAATTAAAGATGCTCTAAATAAATGGAAAGATATTCTATAATCATTGATCAGAAGACAAAATATTAAGATGGCCTTATTACACAAATTGATCTTCAGATTCAACAGCATGTTTACCAATGTTTCAACTGATTCATTTTCAGAAATTGAAAAGCTGTTCTTATATTTTATAGGAAAATTATAGAAAATAAAATATTGAAAAGAACAAGTTGGGGAATTCACACTTTGCCTGACTTTAGAACTGACTACAAAACTATAGTAACCTATTCATGGACTGTGGGGAGAGAGAACAAGGCCACACCAGGAAGCAAGCTGAGCCTTGCTCAGCATTATGCATGTGCCACCAACGGACTGGGGACAGCCAGACCCCAGCCCCTTCTGATGTGCAGGTTGGCAAACAAGCAGTACCCTCCTCCCATAAGTGACCGGCTGATCCAGAGATTCACAGGCTGTGATGATAGCTATTAAGGTGAAATGCATTTGGATGCCTGTGATGCTTTGGTGTTTCACTGACCTTGCAGGTCTAGTGTCAGTAGTTTGATCATCAGTTCAGAAGATAGTGGTACTCAATGTGGCATCTAGGTGGGATCTCCTTCTGAGGGTGGTAGCCATTGTTGATTCCCTATTGTCTTGTTTTGAAATCCTACATTGTTTTTATTGTTTTGTTGGATTGGGTTTTATCCTCTTTTGTTTTGCTTGATTATGTCAAATCCAACAGCAGGAACAGCTGTTTCAAAGATAGCAAACTATATTATGGTAGCAATGTTGGATTTACTATTGACTTGTTTTGAATCCTGTATTGCGTTCATTGCTTTGTTTTGTTGGTTTTATTCTATTCTCTTCTGTTTGATATTTACTATGTCGGAAGGTGTCTGCAGCTATTTTGAAAACAACAAAGGCATTATGGTAACTATTGTTGATTTTTTAAAATATTTTGAAGTCCTGTATTGCTTATACTGGTTTGTTTTAATTGGTTTTATTCTATTTTCTTATCCTTGGTTTCATCCTCTTTAAAATAAAAAAAAAACCCTACAGTAATCAAGATTACGTGGAATTGTCATTTATAGAGAGATACATTTCCCCCCAAATAAGACTGTGTCCTGTATTAATGTTTTTCTCCAAAAGATTCAATAAGATTTATTTTCCAGAGTTGTCTTATTTTTTTCATGTATTTATTTATGTACATCAAGCTGCATTTATTGAGGTACAGCCACATCATCTTCTGGAACATCATCTTAACTATCTAAACCCTGATTTTGGCCTGAATTTCTTGCAACTCCATTTCCTGTGGAACCATTGCCCCATCTCTCATGGCCAGCAACAGAGCTCTCCTTAAATGAGCACCTCTTGTCCATGTGGCCTGATCGTAGTGCACTGGCAGCACAGCTGTCAGTGACTTTTTCTGATGAATTCTTCACCCAAGTCACAACCCCTTGCAGGCTAGTCTTCAGTAAATCAAGTGTTAATTGCAGATTTACAAGACAGGAGTGGCAGCAAAATGATGACCGTTAAGAATGATGGTCCATGCAAAAGCAATAAAAATTTGCAGGGAGCAAAATTTAAAAAATGTTTATTTCACACAAGTGAATTAAATACAATATTAGACCCAGTTATATCTATACACTATCAAGGGCACCCATTATTCTTTTATTTGCCTGTACTCAGCTGGTCAGTGGACAATGTGCCTTGAGTTCATCTGTTTACATAAGCATTTACAAGGCACTTACTTGACTGTTTAATTATGATATCTATTAATTAACTATCCTTTAAGTATTAATATCAGCAATATTTTATTTATTTACATTTAATTGTATATTAGTATCGTTTACTAATTTAACATGTCTATTATATGTTGCAACAAAAGTACTAAATGTTGGGGGGATGATCTTAACGGGTTTTTTTTTTTGAGGTAGGGGTTATATTACAAGCATCTTGAAAAGTCTTGCTAGGGATTATTTTCTGGTTATTTTGTGGGAAATAGAATTAAATCTTCACATTTACAGTCAGCTGAATTTCAGCAAGCAGAGCAAGCCAATTCAGTGGGACAATTCAACAAATTATGCTGGGCCAAATGGATGTCCATATACAGTTGAAGATGGACTCTATCTCATACTACATAAAAATTAACCAAAAATGAACCAAAAACCTAAACATAAGGGTTAAACCAAAGAAATCTTAGAAGAAAGCATACACATGAATAATTAGGACCTTACCTTAAGCAGTGGTTTCTTAGAGATAATACCTAAATACACACACACCAAGAAAGTAAAAAGACAATCTACAAAAAAGAGTGAATTTTTTCGAATCATATATCTATGGATAATAATGAAATATCTTCTTATATGTTATAATAAAAATATTAATGTGCTGATAGAGATAAGGAAAAATTAAAACCTTCATATGCTATTATATAATGGATGTGAACCAATCTGGTCTCTCTGAAAATCAATCTGGGTATACTTAAAATGGTTAAACAGTATGTTACTATACAATATAGCATTTCCACTTCCAAGATAAGTATACACATAGAGTCATATAAAACATGTACATTCATGTTGTAACAGTACTAGTCACAGTAATCAAAGGTAGAGACAACTGCAATGTGTTTCATATAATCGATAAATCAACAAATATTGTATATGACAACACAAGGGAACAAACATGGATGTATCATGCAAATGTTATGCAAGTTGAGGAAATCAGTGAAATGTATCTTACACTATTTTATTCTGTTGCCATGGGTTAGGAGGCCCAAACAGGTTTCTAGGTTCTTGTGAGCAACAAATAATTGGATATGACACACAGTGTTAAGAAAAAAATCAGTTAAATTTTAATCAGGCCACAGTATGCTCAGAGTGAGCAGTCTTCTGTTGGCAAAAAGGGAAATGGCATCAATGTTCACGGAGTTGTGTTTAACAATTTAAAACGTGGGCTGGGGATTTAGCTCAGCGGCATGAGCGCCTGCCTTGCAAGCACGTAGTCCTGCATTCGATCCCCGCTACCAAAAAAAAAAAAAAAAAAAAAAAAAAAATTAAAATGTTACTTTGTGTCTAGGGCACCTCCTGATAGGTCTTTCAAAGCATGATTGATAATGTGACTGACAGGATACTGAGCCGTATCAGCTATACTGATTGCACATGTCCCTTACCATAATTCAGTCTGTTATTATTGGGTATATGAGATGGAGTCCATATGCACACACCTTCAGTGAGCTCTAAGTGAAAAAGTTACTGTGACACACAGGTATCTGTTTGGGGCTTCTCAATGCTCCAAGGCCCTTGTGTTTCCTATCTCTGTCTCCAGATTGTAGACGATAAGACAATGTCAGACAGGGGCCATGGGGCGCAGCTCAGGTTTAGGTGAGCGGAGGGCAACGGCCCCATAACCCCAGCTATACAATCTATATGAATTCTGTATATGTGGAATATTCAGAATAGGCAAATCTATGGGGAAAGAAAGCATTTGTGGTGCCTTGGGGTGGAGAGATGAGGCAACAGACCCCAGGGGTGACAAGTGATAATTAAGTAGTACAGAGCTTGTTTTTAAGTCGATTGTGATAAATGTGCAACCCTGAATCTGCTAAAATTCACTTTATTGTACACTATGTTACCAATAAAACAGTTTACAGTACGAGAATAACTAAATGCCAGGTTTTTTGTTAATATGATAAGCAGGAACAAAAATACAAATGTACAAATCATATATATTTTCTCTATCAAATACAATAGCTACTAACCACATGTGCCTACATAAATTTAAATTTTAATTAAAATGAATGTGATACAATTAAAAAGTCAACTTTTTACTCAGAGTTACCACATTTCAAGTTTTCAATATCCACATGTGACTAGAGGCTCTCTGTGTAACAGTGCATATGAAGTACGTGCCTGTCATCTCAAAAGTTCTATTAAACAACCCTGATGTCTATGATCTATTAATCACGCATTTATTTTTGGATTTGTCAAATATATTATCCACTTGGGAATAATTTCTTACTATGAAGTTTCTGTCCTTTCTGATTTTAAGTGATTTCTCCTAGTAATGCAAGTTATTTTTGAAAAGCTGTTCTTATCTTGAAAAACAAGGATAATCTATGTTAGCTCTCTCTCCCACTCTAATCTCCTCTCAAAAATGTCTGGGATCATTGAGGTATAATATTTTCCAGTACCACCTCAGTCTAAATGTATGCAAAATAAAAGTAGTTCATAAGAGGGAAAGTAGAGAAAGATGAGAGTCTTAGTGTATTAAGGTGCATATTATTGGTATGTAAATATTGAGTATCAATGTAGAAACAAAGGTGGCTTTTGACAGTGAAGTGCTAATATTTCAACTCATCTGAGGATAAAACATGTAGTTGATTGAATCAAAGGCATTCAAAAAAGCAGGGCTGTTTCAATTGCTATGTCACTGGAGAATAAGAAAAAGGTAAAACAACATATTCTATTGATACATGTTGTCACTTGGCTTTGCTTTCTGTAGTCATCTGCGTGTGACTTTGATTGTATTTTATGTCACCCTGGTGTACAATAGCACAAATGTTAAGATCACTTGGAATTAAACTATAAATGAGCTAAGAAAAGAGTTATGGTTTTCATGTCGACCAGCATTTTCTACTTAGATTGGGAGGCCTTAAAATTAAGTGAAACAGTTAGAAAAAAAGTATCAGACACAATGCATAACAGACAGCCTCACAAAAGCCTTCCTTTATGGCTCATCAGAGTAAATTTCCTGTCAAAATACTCTCTGTGCTAAGTAAAGGTTATCTATTCATATGAACACCTGACTTATAAAATCAATCAGGGCACAATAAGAAAGATGCCTGCTTTTTGCATGCATTCAAATTGTTGCTCCCATTTACTTAACTTCCTAAAAATATATTTCATTTTTTCAGTCTGTGCTGCATAACTCATTAACATCATAATCGCCAGCAATAATTGCCAGAAGTGAGTAAAGAAAATCGCAAAGATGAAGAGTTGAATTACCACTTAATGAAAGAAGAAAAAAAGAAGACAATTTAAATCAACAGTCTACGATGCTGCCACCACTCCCTTCCTTGAGAAAATGTATAGTAATTGTGTTTCTTGGAGTCTGTTGTGTTTATAAATGAGAATTCTCAGACAGTGAATTCTCCAAATGATTCTATGGGCCTAATTGATTGCATAAATCAGATGAACTTAAGAATATTTGCTCAGCAATCTAAAAAGGCGTTTTTATAGCAAATTACAAAATAAAATCATTTAAAATATTTTCAAAATCATCTCTATGGTAATGAGAAGGCCTTACCAAATGAAATGTTTCTTCTTGGTTCTTAAAATGTATGGAGTTTCTCGAAGAAATGTTTGATCTTTTGAGGATTGGATAGTCATCCATTTCAATCATAGTTTCTCATTCGCAGTTGATTTTGACTTCTATAGAACATGGAACAATGAGGAAATTTTTGTACTATTTACAATTTAAAGGACGCTATTGGCATGCCATACAGCTCCTTGAAACAGAACGTTACAAAATATTAATAAGATAAAGTTGAAAATTCCTGATTTATACTAACAAAGGAAGCCTTAGTGGATATTACAAAAGTCAGATGAGAAAATACAGCCTGTCACTTGGACTGCTGTATAGTTCAGTTGCAGAGCACTTGCCTAGCATCTGGAAGGCCCTGGGTTTGATCCTCAATGCCACAAAAAGAAATTACTTAATACCAAAAGAAATGAGAAATTTGCTAATATTATAGATAGCTAAATTAGTAGAAATACAGGCAGTCAGACAGGGGTAGGCCCTCCAAGGAGTCCACATAGAAGATAAGAACTCATTACAATCATGGATGGAGGTGCATTCTTGAAAGCCAGACCTCAAAACAAAGATGAAATGACTACTTCTACTTCCCCAGGAATAAACCGTGATAAGTGATATTCTAAATGGGCATCAAGCACCTGGGTGGGGGACCAGAAACCTTCACCCATCCCTTCCAGGAAAAGTCTTTGGTTTTTCCATGCACGCTTGCTACGTGACTTTATTGGATCAATATTACCTAAGCTATCTTACTTGTAACTGTTAGGGTTTTTCTGGTGCAGTTGAAGACAAAGACAAAGAGCTAAGGAAAGCTATTGGAGACTGTGAGGATCTTCAAAGAGGGGAAGCTGGGAAATAGCTTTCATGGAGTGGGGCTGAGGGTGGAGACAGGACTGCACTATCAGAAGAGGACTGGAGGATCTTCGGCACACTCACGTGAAAGAGCAGGAAGTTTGTTTTGGGATTGGAAGGTGAACATGGAAGTTAATATGGAGGAATACACTGTCATTCTAGGACCCCGCACTATGTTGGGCAGGTACCGTGTTGAGCCTGGCAGAGTCTCCTAGGAGTGGAACCCTTTGTTTGTGCCTTTTTGCTCTTATGGGGTGATGACTCTGTCATATTGCTTCCTGCTGACAAAGGAGCTTGCGGTGGGGGCTGTTGTAGTCATCAGGATGATGGGTTGGGACCATGTAGAAGCTAGTTCCAAGGGTCTTGGCCAGGACAGAGTTCTCTGGTAGTGATTGTCTGTATCCTGGATTGAAGAAATCTTGAAAAAAGTTTTAAAAGGCAAGGTGCTATGAGCAGTATAACAAGCATGTTAATGGTCCCATTAGAGAGAGGATGTACCGAGTCCAAGATCCCCTTGGTAGCAAAAGGGGAAATTGGGAGTCCTGTCGTTCTTGTCATTTTTTTCCTGTGTACTCTCTGGTATAGTTTCCCTTGTCCATGATGATTCCTGACTTCTTGACAAAAAGAAGCATTTTTTTTTCCCCAGCATGACACAGGTTTCCCATTTTTCTACTGTAAGGATATATAGGGCTTAGCAGTATGGAAGGGTTACTACTGCTAAGCTATTGATCTGGGTCTGGAGTGTTTCCACAAAGTTGGTGGGTTGGGAGAGAAGGGAAGAGTAAGAGTTCCTGAGGAGAGGTTTTGGCATAGACAATTGTGGGTGACCTGTTAACAATGTTTTTTAGGGAGGGGTGAGTGGTGAATGGAGTTAGGAGTTTATATAGAGCCTGAGTACCTACATGAAAGTAGTTGTGCAAGTCAGTGATGATTTTTAAGGCTTGGTGATCTCAGAGGTGAAGTTTTGAACCCTGGAAAATCCATCCCTGAGTGTTTTGATCATAGGTAGGTTTGTGGGGTAATTGTAGTTGTTTGGGTAAGTATTGAGAAGCAGGTAGGGTGTTTGGGATAAAGCTGAAAAGATGAGAGAGGTATGGCTGTTGTGCAGCTAACTTGGCCTATGAGTCAATGAAGGCATTACCCTGAGAGATAGGACCCAGTGATGTTTGGTGTCCCCTACAGTGAATGGTGCTACTTATTTTGAGAGTGTGCTGCCTCTACTAGGTTTGAGAATGAGGAGTTGATTAGTGATGGGGGTTCCTTGAGTATTGTTTAAACCCCTTTATTGCCAAATAGCAGTGTGAGAATGAAGGACATTTTGAGACAGCTTAGATATTTATGATCTTGTATTTGTCTAGTGTGACGTGACTGTGTAAGAACGTGTCTGTGTAAAGGAGACAAATTCTGTGTTTTGTGAAGACGTTCCAGTGTATGTGACAGTGGATGTGCTTCTATTACCTTAGAGCCACAGACTAAAACATATTTTGCCCTTCTTTGAGTATCAGCATTGATTGATCTACCATCTATCAACCACATGTTGGAGGCTGTAGAGAGAGGAGTGCTATTGAGGTGGGGGAAAGGGGTAGGGGTAATCTGTAAAACCTCAATGCAATTGTGGTAAGGGATCTTATTAGAGGTGGAGAGTAAGGTGGCCAGATTGAGGGGACTGCTGATAGAGATAGTGATTGAGGAGTTGTATGAGTATTAAGTGAATCTGCTGTAGGTGGGAAGGAGTCATTAAGACAGAAAGTGTTTCATGTGAAATGAACTCATAAAGGCAATGGGGTGGACTGTGATTCGTGGTCCTAAAGTGAAGTTTGCCTCTTGTGTTAATGTGACTGCTGCAACAAAAGCCCAAAGCAGTGGGACCAGCCATGTACTGTGCTAACTGCTTTGAGAAGTAAGCCACTACTTGGAAGGAGGGTCCCTTTTTGTATCCTAGAACTTCCTCAGCATTATGATCCTAAGAGGTAGTATATAAAGTAAGGGGTTGGGTTGGGTTTGGGAGAGTGAGGGCTCGAGTCCTTAAGAGACCTTCTTTTAGTGTATAGAATATACACAAGTTGTGGGGTTGAGAGGTTCTGAAAGGAAATCTTTGGACACTTTATAGAGGAGTTGGGCTAGAATTGCGAAGATAGGAATCCAAAGGCAAAAGAAGTTAGCTAGAACAAGAAAGGACAGGACTTAATGTTTTGTAGTTGGCACCTGAAGGTCACAGAGGAGGGTCTTGTGGTTGGCAGTGGTCGAACAAGTGGTGAGAGGAGGATGAGGCCCAGATATTTGACTTTTGGTGAAGCTGTTTGGGATTTGGTGGGGAACACTCTATATCCATGACTAGAGAGAAAGTTGAGAAGGATAATCATAGGTTGCATAGCTACAGCATAGGAAGGGGAACAGAGAAGGAGATAATTCACATATTGAAGGAAAGAGCTGGATTTGAGGTTGAGAGCTGTGCGTTCAGCAGCAAGGACTTGTCTAAAGAAGTGAGGGCTATCTTTGAAACCTTGGGTAGGACTGTCCATGTAAGCTGTAAAGACTGGAGGATATCTGGATCTGTCCACATGAAAATGAAGAGGTCTTGACAATCTGGGTATAAGTGGATAGTGAAAAATGCATCTTTAATATCTAAGACAGTAAAGTGGGAAATGGATTGGGCAATATGGGAGACACAGAGAGATTGGTACCATTGGGTGGATTGTTGTCATCACATTTTTGACAGGCCTGAGGTCTTGCACCAAGTGATGAGAACCATTTGGTTTGAGTATGGGAAAAATAGAGGTATTGTAGAGCAATGGACAGTCCTTAGGCATCCATTGATTAGTTAAGTATTGCTTATTAGATTTAAATCCCTGTTAGTATTTGGGAGCTATTGGATATTGGAGTATGCAGGGAAAGGCTGAAGGATCTTTAAGGTGAATTAGTACAGGGCTGGCATGGATGGCATAAGTAGGGCTGGAAGTGTCCCCAACTATAGGATTGATAAGGGAGGGAGAAAAAGGGGAAATGGAACTGGCAATGCATAGTGGTTGAGACTGAAGAATGAGAGCCATGGGGAGCAAGAAAGTGAAAGAGAAGTTGAGTTTTTGAAGGAAGTCTATGCCCAAGAAGGGTATAGGGCAGGTGGACAACAAGGAAATTATGGATGAAGAAAAGAGTTTGGAATCAGTAGGGGATGGGGCCTGTCTGAAAGGATTGTGTAGGTTTGCCATCAATTTCCATAACAGAGAATAAGGATTGTGTACAGTGCCATGAAAACTCAGGAAGGACACTGTAACATGTCAACAAGAAAGGAGAATATCTTGCCTGAGATATTCAGCAAGACTCAGGGTCCTGGGAATGTTACCTTGATAGAGGCCATGGACCTCAAGTCCCATCAATCCTCTTCAGTGGTGAGACCAAGAAGGTCAGCTAGTGATGACTCTGGTGGTATTGAAGAGATCTCCTGTAAGTGTAGAGAGTTTAATGTTTTATCCACTCTCTGGTGGATAGGGCAGGCACACTTCCAATGACTCTCCTGGTTGCAGATGGGACAGGTCTCGGTGTTGGCTGTGGGTTGGGATAAGCTTGTGCCCAATGTCCTTCTTTGCTGCACATAAAGTGTGCCTGGAGGAGGGGGGTAGGCTCAGGGGACACCATCTTGTTATGGTTTAACTTTCCCAGAAGCCTCAAGTGACACAGCCAGAAGTTGACATTTAAGTTTGGCATGCTGTTCTTTATCCTGTTTTTGTTGTTCCTCTCTATTGTTGAAGGCCAGATTAAGATCTCACTGTGGAGTCTGAGGGCCAAGATTTGTCTTTTTTAACTTAGTGTGAATGCCAGAAGCAGATTGAAAAATGGAAAGGGAGTTGAAGACTATTCCCTTAGGAGTTTAGGAGTCGACATTAGTGTATCTGGTTAAGGTAGCAGTGAGATGAGAAAGACATTCAGGAGTGTTTTTGCCAGCACATTGGGTTTGTTCATGAGGTTTTTGGTAATTTATTTATGGGAAATTTTATGTAGACCCACAATAATGCAACCAATCACTATATTCATGCATGGTGAGCTTTATTTCCTTGATAATTTTACTGGGAGTCTGAATTTGGTACTGTAGCAACTCCAGTGGGATGTTCAGGGTCATTTGGTGTCTGTCATCAGCTTCAGCTTGAGCCACTTCCCACAGATGAATTTCTTCTGGAGGGGAAAGGATGGATATGAAGATCTTTGCCATGTAGGTCATAGGATTTAATTACAAATTGAAGCTCTTTTATATAATTGTAAGAATCTGTGGAAAAGGAGGCTAGCTTATGAGAGATTTGGGATAGGTCAAAAAGAGAAAAAAGGGACATGAACATGCACCAGCCCTTCAGGGCCAGCCAGCTCCTGGAGAGGAAGGAGGGACTGGGGTTGAGGAAATGGTAGCTGGCTAGGAGATGACAGTTGGTGAGAATATGTGGGAGATGGGAGGGCTGAGGTGACGGCTGGCTAGAAGATGGTAGATGGCGGGAGGTGGAAAGAGTGATATCAGGTGTGATATGCCAGAGGAGAATGGCAATGCAGGGGCAGAGATGCTGGAGGAAAAACTGGCATTGGAGTGGTGGAAGAGGAAGAAGTTGAAGAGGAGGGAGTGCAGGGTGAGATGGGCACAAGGTGATTGAAGCTGGTTAGAGAGATTGAGGGGTGACAGAATCTGTGGATATGGTGGAAGCGGAGTTAAAACAGAAGGAAACCATCAAGAGGATCAGTAAGAGTTTTTGGCAGCGTGGCATGGGCCAGAAGTACTTGGGCCGCATTACACACCCTGAAAGCAAAAAAAGGTTTGTACGTACATTATCTCTGACCATTTGCCATTGCGATAGCAAAAGTATTCTACAGAGGACACTGAAATTGAAAGTGTCCTCCTCAGGCCATTAGTGAGTTTGTATTGGGTTCAAGTTGTCTGGCAGTAAAAGATTAGCCATTTTGAAGATTTCCTGGAGACATAGGGTGAGACACCCAAATGGAGTGTGGTTTAGGGATAGAGAAGGAATATTTTCCATAATGATTGAATTGGTGGTGAACTGCAAGACAAAGCAGGTGATAGCTCCCAAGGAACACTGTCACCTTGTTGAGGCTGTGTCAGAGAAGTGCACTGTTGGCCCCCGTAGGTCATCACCCAGGGGAAAAAGAAGTATTCTGAAGGATATACAGGAGTCCTGACACAAAGCCCATGATTTTTGAGAGAGAGAGAGAGAGACAGAGAAAGAGAGGTGGGGGCAGGGCTCCCAGAATGCGGAATGGCTGACCTGAAAGGTGGGTTGGCTTGGTGTTAGATGGAGAGTTGCAATGACAAACACAAAAATGAGAAGAAGAAGAAAAAGAAGCAGAAGGAGGAGGAGGAGGAGGAAGAGGAGGAGGAGGAGAAGAAGGAGAAGAAGAAGAAGAAGAAGAAGAAGAAGAAGAAGAAGAAGAAGAAGAAGAAGAAGAAGAAGAAGAAGAAGAGTGGTCTGTTGGTGGGGAGAGCTTAAACTGAGGTAGCCCCTAGGTGCTGCACACCCCAATCAATCTAAGTCACGGCACCACAATGTTAGGTTTTTTGGAGCAGTTAAGAGAAAAGACAGAGATAAGAAAGGCCTTTATTGCTAGTGCAGGAGAGCTGCTGGAGACCATGAGGACCATGAAACAGGGAAAGTTAGGAGATGATTTTTATGGAGTTGGGCTGGGGCTAGAGACTGGATAGTGGTGTCAGGAGAGGACTGGAGAATCTTTGGCACATACATGAAAAAAGAACAGGAAGTTTATTTTCAGTTTGGAAGAAGAACGTGGATGTTAGTACTGAAGGGACACACTGTCATTCTGGGGCTTGGGGCCATGTTGGGCTGGTGCCATGCTAATCTGGCAGACTTCCATATGAGCATAATCCATCAGTAATCTTGTTAGTTGATCATAGGTTTGTCCCACTTTAACCTTCCTTGTGATTTTTCCATTGGATTAATATTACCAAGGACACTATACTTGTAATTGTAATTGGTTGATCATAGTTTTCTTCCATGTTATACCCACTTGATGATTCCATACCTACCTTGTGATTTTGCTCTATAAAGCTTCCTCTGAGAAATAGGCTTGTGGGCAACCCACTTTCAAGGTTCCCATTTTCTCTCTCTTATGACTGAAGCTATGTTTCCCTCAATAAATATTTCCTACTCTTAATCTTCAATATTTCTTAGAATTGATTCTTTGATTTTGGAGAACATGAACTCAGTGTATTGAACATCTAGCAGGTTGAGCGTTTTAATATTTCCCTTATGTTATTTGGAATATTTGGAGGTTTTATACTATTCCTATGTCAATCATAACTGAAAATTAATGTAGTGTCACAGTTTAGAGAGCAAAATGAAGTAGAGATATGAGAGAGGAACACTGATGATATATTATTAGTGCTACCCTTACTGGTCAAAATTTCCATTTATGATAATTTAGTCTGATGAATGTTAAATAATGACCAGAATCTAATGCAATCAATATATAATTATCATTTTTACAGTTATTTCTTGAATCTGTAACCATGTGAGTTACTTTGAGGAACATTAGATGGGTTAGTAACTTAAGTCAATTATGTACATGAAATAATACTAAGTTGGAGTTTGGTAAATGCAGTGATTTACAAATATCATCCTGTATCACAATCACTTGAAAGAGGTGGCTACTGTGGTGGAATTAATCTACACTGTTGGGGTTTCTCAAGAAAAAAGATGAACAAGTGTTTTCCATCTGTAGGTCATACATAGCTTGCGTGCAAAGGTCCCACATGGGATAATTTTAAATTTTGTTAAAAATAGTAACACACGGGTTAAAATGACCTTAACAAAAAGACTAGTTATTGCTGCATTCCTAACAGCTGAGAGCAAGTAAGACAGCAATCATAATGAGATGCACTTCATTTGTTAAGGCAATGACAAATGAACATTTATTTAAGAATGAGGAGATAAACTAAACTATAACAATAACAATCCACTATACAATACAACTATAACAATCTACTTAAATGTCTCCAAATTTTCAGTTTTAAATACTTAACAATTTTTGAGAGCTCTAAAATTAGATAACCAGAAGACACCTGTTGAGTAGGACCATTTTCTCCTTAAGGTATAATCCTCTCTCAACATGACACTGAAAAGTTCAGAGGCAAGTTTTAAAAGAAAAAATTTAGACAAATTAAACCTAACAGAGTTTGTTGGAACACAGAAGAATTCATGAATCAGGAAGTACTCAGAACTCTAAAGGGTGCAGAGAGTGCCACCCTGCAGTGAGAGCAGCTAGATTTTGTACACTAAACATAGAACAAATGTAGAGAAATCATCTGATTGAGGACAGATAAGCATTTGCCTCATTTTGAGCATGGTGTAGTTAGCTGGCTATTTGTGATCAACTGAAACTCACTGTTTGTGACTGGCTCAAACCTGGTTATTTGCTACAAAGTCATACTCTTAAATTGGGTGGTTTTCTTTTTCTTTTTAAAAATTACATTTATTTATTCATTCATTCATTCATTTTTGCTTCCATACTATGGTAGGTTGCAGTTTGTGAAAAACAAAATGAAAGCACAGGCAGCCTTACTCCAGTTGCCACCTGATTACTGAACACTTTCCTCTGTTAGATCATACTCTGAATCTTGGGAGATTGACCACAACCTAGGAGAGGAATGCTAGTCTCCATCATCATCACTATAGATTTATTTAGGCTCAGTATGGAATTGACAAACCACAGCATGAAGTCAGTTGAATGGCTCTTTATGTCCTCTTTGTGTTTTTCTTATTTTAGCCAGCGTGAGAGCATTTGATACACAGTGAATTTGCTGCATAAAGCATTTAGCACTGTTAAGATGATACAGTTCACTAGGGACACTGCTGTGATGACTATCAAGAGGCTAATACAAAGGACTAACATTTCCTCATTAAACAAAGTCTCCATGAATCAAACCAATTAAATCAAATAAATTAAAGAATTACCTTGGAAAGGAATCTGCTTATTTTAAGGGAGAAATTTGTTGGTTGATTTCATAGAACTGAGTTTCTACTGTATCAAATGTGTATTTCCAAGTGCAGAAAGCAGGTATTAGGTACTGCACATGCTCCTCCCATTCAGACAACAGATAACACAAGGCAATTCTGGTATTTCAAAAGCCTAAAGCAAGGAAGCTTAGAGAATTGTGTTGGGAGAAAAAAGAAGTAGAGTTAAAGTTTTAGTAGATAATATAAACAGGTATTGAATATTCTCATTTACATTTATGCCAATCCAGAGAAAGAGGATTCTACTAATTAATGCCTCCTTAGGATTGATGTCTGCTGGGAAACTCCCATTACAGTTTAGATCTAAAATATTACCTAAAGTTCTCATATTTGTGGAAAGTGACTAGATATTAGGGCTATATTCATCAACAGATTCATCAACTAGTGAGCTAAATAGCTGATGTGGTGTTGGGGGTGGACATTGGGAACATATCCCAGAAGGCTCCTCTCTCTGAGCTCTGATTCCTGCTAACATGGGATAAGCACCTTTTATTTTTATTTTTATTTTTTTATTTTATTTTATTTTATTTTGTTTAAGAGGAAAAAGAGAAAAACACAAAACAAAACAAAGCAGTGTAAGGTTACACATAATACAGAACTACAAAAAAAAAACATAAAAGTAAGAAATCACCTGTTAATAGATTACATATTATCATCTTGGAAATAGTTGCTCAAATCACAGTATCAAAGAATACAAAGTAGACATTCAAACAGATAGACTGCAAACAGCTGTGTTCAATGATCCAAAAACATTAATATAGTCCGCTATTTAACACCCCTAAACACACTTGCTGTTATAACCGTTAGAGCTCTTTTTTTTTCCTCCCTCTCTTTTTCACAACAAAATTTACACATTTTGGATTTTATTACTCCTTAGTTCTTATTACTTTTTTGGGGGGGGGAGAGAATAAAGTCAAATATGGCAAAACAAAGCTGTCAGTCAAAACCAAGGATAGACATAGCACATGATGTAGAACAGAGTACAAGGTTATTAACAATGGTTATCAACGTTGTCTCTTGTTTCCTTAAAAAGAATTGTCTATCTCATTAGATATTATAAAGTTGGACAAAACAGTAGAGAACAAGACCAATAAAACTTAGGCATTGTAAACATTACAGGACTTCCAAAGGAGACAATAGTCAAACCAGAATGGGCATCTTAGTGAATCTTATTGCCTTCAAAGTAGTTGCCTATACCCTCAAACTTGATACTATCGCACAGAATGGAACAGAGTCTAATCAGTCAAAACAAGATCATGGGAGTATTACAGGACTTCAAAACAAGTTAATAGGAAATCAAAAAGAGTTACTATTATACATCCTAATTTTTTAAATTTTTCCCTTAATTAAAATAAACATAAGATAAGCACCTTTTAACCTGCCATTCCCCTCTGCAACCCAGTTTTTCCCTGGAGCCAGCTACCAGGGGCTGAAATTGTGAGCCAAAATAAACTCCTCCTTTAAGCGATGTGGTTCAGGGATTGTATCCAAGTAAGGCAGATGGTCCTTATGGTAATTTCTCTTTATTCCATAGTTTAACTTAAGAGATATAGACCAATGTTCACTTTCCAATTTGTTGTAGAGCAACAGTGGAATTTTGGAATCTCTAATCTATGTTGACCTATAATTTCCCACATATTGTAACGTGGAGTTTGTCATATGTATGGTTGATTGGTAAATCCACCATAAATAAAATATATTCTTTAGGGACAAAATAGACATTCCCTGTAGGTCTTCTTTGGTGTTAGAGGTGACCTGTACAGAAACACTAGTTGCATTTATCCAAGTCTCTGCTATTCAATTATTACATAGTTGGGGGCTACCATCAACACAAAATTAGGATTACAAATTTGTCTACAAAGTGTCAAGTTTCTTTTAGCTGATGAAAATACATTTTAGTATAATGCATTAAAGCCTTCAAATACTTGTTTAAAAGCAGGAGATATCTGAGGTTCTATTATTAGGGGCACATATTTTCCAGGAATTTGGCCACAAAAAGATTGTTTCTTAGTAGTGGAGGATCATAATGATTCTGATGGCCAACCATAGTATCCTTAGTCAAGACAATACAATTGATTCATTTAGCAGATTCATTCAGTAGAATCCTTGGCAGTAAAAAACTTTCTGATTGTTGAGAATTTTCAGTTTTTATTCAAAGAAAACACATTATATTCTCTTTGGCATATCTGACTTGTAACCAACACTATTACTTGGGGATATTATTAAGTAAAATAAGTTATTTGAATATAAGCACTGTCATACTGTGATAGTATGTCTAATATGACTTACCAAGTGATTAACGGTTACGTAACACACATAGCATGGATACATTGGAAAAAGGTATGATTCACATCCTGAGTGGGCCAGAGGGAGACAGTGTGACATATCATCATGCAACTTAGAATGACATATAGTTAAAAAGTTATGAGTTTTTCATTTCTTAAATTTCTTATTTAATATTTTTGAATATTAAATAAAATCTCCAAAAGTGAAACCATGAAAAAGAGCGGACTAGTGTATTGATATGATAATTCTGGAAAAGAATTTTACTACCAAATTACTCAGTTTCACCAGAGAAATAGAACTAGTATTATATACATGGACATGTCTATATTCATGTATACAATGTGTGTATATATAACATGTGTATATGTATGTGTGCACATAAGTATCTAGGTGATGGACTGAGTAGTAGGTAGTTGTATCTAGTTGTATGGACTGAGCAGACAAATTTGAAATCCATAGGATAAAACTTTAGGAAGATAAGGCTGGAAACTTAGGGCATGAGCTAAATCTCCAGTCCACAGTACATTTCTTCTTCATTAGAGAATATTCCATTCAGCTCTTAAACTTTTTTAATTGATTGGATCAAGTCTACATAGATTAAGGATGATAATCTCTTTCAATTAACAACTAAGCATAGATATCAATCACACCTGAAAAATACCTGCACAGCAACATCTAGGTTGATGTGGATTGAATAACTGGAAACTACAAATCAGCCAAGTTGACACACAAAAATTGACCATCATGACTATAATATCAAAGGACTTAAATAGCTTCATACCATTTGACACAAGATTCTAACCTCTGAAACCTGTTCTAAAGGAACTATGAATAAAGGTGCACAATTTTTTAAATGCATGTGTCTCATTCCACTTGCTACCATGAAATAAAGCTCTGCTCCACCAGCCAGTGCCACATATACTTTACCTAAGAAAGCCTTCTAATTTGGCAAGTTGAAGACAAAGTAATTTCTGAGTCACTAATAAATAAGAGTTTTTAATGAAATTAGGAAAACAGTTAAATGTGTTAGGTCCAGATAGTGTGGTATTTATCTCTCTACCCTGTAGCACTTCTCAAAATTTCATGATAAACATGCATATTTTATGCTCTAAAAATAAACATTTTAATATATATTTAAACAACTCCAAGATGTATTTAAAAGCACCAATAAAGGAGAAAACAACTTTGTAATTAAACTAACTACAGCACTCAGAATATGACAACATAATTTGTATTTATCACAATGTTATGATTTTAGTTTAGTGCCTAACATACCACATGGTATCTAATATTAGGAAATCATGACAATATTAGATAACAGAGCTCACAGACCTGAGTCTACTATGAGATGGGTCAGTGGTGATCAAAGCACATAGTGCGGTGAAAACCACCTTCTAGTGATTAGCAGAAACAGGACCGAATCTATTGTTACTCCACCACCTGCCCACTAGGCTGAAGACAAAGCAAACTTCGTGCCAATGAAAACCACTGTTGTACCATACAGTTGAATCTGTTCTTTGTTATCCAAAAGAATACTAATTTTATCCTTATTCTATATTCAGGGACAAAATTGGCCTCATTTTTAAGAATTTTTGTGCTTTCCCTGTTAAGTCAGAGGAAGCAAAACTGCCTTCCTATTTTTTTTTTTTTTACTAACAGGAGAAAATCATATCACATATAATAATTTACAAAACAATGAAAGTGATGCAACACTTTGAAACACCATAGTAGGAAATCAACAATGACTACCATAATATATCTTGTTATCTTCGAAATAGGTGCCTATGCTATTAGACATAATAAAATCAAACAAAACCAAACAGAATAAAACCAAACCAAATAAAACAATGAAAATGTTACAGGACTACAAAAGAAAATAATAGGAAATTAGCAATGGCTATCATAATTCCTTTTGTTATCTTCAAAGTAGCTGTCCAGACCATCAAACATAAGCCTGTAAAATATACCAAACAATACAAAAACTAAGTTGCTTCCTTTACTTCAGTTATCTTTTCAGGTGTGTTCCCACTAATTTCTACTATGTCTGTGTCTCCTGAACTTGTTTTGTGGGCTAGAAGCTGGAGACTGTATTTGGTTTCTTCATTGTGACATTTTCTTGTGTTCCTCCAAATCATCCCACTGCTGCATCCTGGGTGTTTCCTGCATCAGCTGCCAGTCCCTCAGTGCTGTGGATTGGACTAGGCACCTGTGTTCCTCTGATCCAGGGTTCCTGGGTATGGTGGAAAGGCATGGGGCAGCGGTTTATTGATACTCTCCCAATGCGGGGTGGGGTCTTCTCTGGCTGGCACTGAGCTCACTGGATCTCTCTAGGCCACTGTTACATGACCTAGCAACATGGCTTCTTCCTATTAACTCCATTTGTTCACAAGTTTGGTTCATTTCTCATATTTCTTTGTTGATTTTTTTTGTCTAATTGATATGTCTGTCTGTGACTAAAGGGGTATTGAAGTCTCCTATTACAACTGTATTATTGCTCACTTGATTTTCCTTATTTACCAATAAGTATCTTATATTGTTGGATTCTACTGTACTAAGTGCATATGTGTTTATGATTGTTATGGTGCTTAAGCTGTCTTCAGCTTTCTCACTGACCTCAATCAGCCTTGTGTTATTCTTTTTGCTTTGTCTTGTAGCTGTCGGGTGGATTTCTCATGGTCTCTTGCTATTTTTGAGACATATTTCTTTTCTTGATCACTAGCTCTAAGTCTATATTCAAGATCTGAAACTCTATTCTTTCCTTTGTTTGATCTATTGATGTACTTTCAATGAAGATTTTAATTTCGTGGATCTCTGTTTGGATCTGTTTCATGGATTCCAGTTCTCTACTATGTTGGACATGTTTTTGTTTCCATCTTTTTCTGAATTCATCTATTCTTTTATTTGTGTCTTCCTTAATATCTTTGATTTTAAGCACCGTTTCTTTTTATAGTTGAGTTCTCTATAGCTTTCTTCACTTATTTTTTTCATTTCTGTTGTACCATTTCAGAAATTTCCAATGTTTGACTCCCAACTTCATCCATCCTATTGGGTGCCTATGGGGTAGGCTGGGAGTCTGGGGCCACACCCCTCTTCTGTGCCTTGCCATTCTCCACCTTCTTTTTTCCTTTTGTTTTGTCTTCTATGGTGATGCCTGCCAGCCTCCCATGACATATAGCTCTACCACTAACATTGAGGCCTGTCTCAAAGAGGAAGGGAGATGTCTGTTCCTCAGGGATGTCCTCCAGATGTAGTTGGCTCTTTATGGCTATCCTAAGAACCTACTTTCTTTTGGTGTTTACTGTCTGTGATAATGCCCATGTTACACCCCAGAGATGTGCTAGATATGGAGCCATTCTTAGCCTCCGGACGTGGGAGCTGTGACTATCAAGGGAGTTTTCCAGAGTCCAACGTTGTGCCCCTGCTGTTGCTTCAGGTGTTTCCACATTACTGGCCTCAGTGATTACTTCGCCTTCCAAAGGTGTGTGCATGCATCTGTGGGCTGGGCTTTGTCCTGGGTCTTGGGGTCCCCATTGGTCTTACAGTTTTCCAACTGACCCTCCCACTGACAGTGTTGGGGTGGGGTGTTAATGGAGGAGGCCTAGAGAGTAAATTCACTGTCTTCTAATTGACCTGCCCTCTAAGTAGATGTCACTGATTAATTGATTTGCATTACAGGGAAGAAGTGAAGGGATTTGAAGGTGTAAAACCCAAGTCAGTCAAATTCAAGGAAATCAATAGTATGGTGGTCCTGGGTAAACCTGACTTGACATAGTTCTATTAAAAGAGAATCTAGGGAGAAGAGAAAAGAAGTAGATATGCCTGCCGGCTTTCATGAAACAAACTGCCATGTTGTGGTGAGAGAGGAATAGTAGACAGTGCAGGGTGGCCTCTGCGAAATAAAAATCTCAGTCCTGTCACCAAAAAAGCTAAACTCTCTTAGTAACTATGTGACCTTTGAAGAAGAATCAAAGTTCTAGAAAGCATACTGCCCAGTTGGCACCTGGATTGCAGCCTTATGAAATCTTGAGCAGAAGCACCGTTTAAGACCTGCTTAGAAATCCTGACTCTCAGAAACTGTAACTAACATGTATTGTTTTACTGACTTTGTAATACTGTGTTACACAACAATCCAGATTTTTGTTGTCCTGCAAGTATAAGCAAAGTCTATAGTCCTTAAATACATGTAATTCCAGAACAAGCTAGGACTTTTCTTAACAACTACACCCCAAACAGAGAGAGAGAGGGAGAGAGAGAGAGAGGCAGAGACAGAGACAGAGACAGAGACAGAGACATAGAGAGGAAAAGGAAGAAGAAGGAGGAGGAGGAAGAGAAAGAAGAGGAGGAGGAGGAGAAGGAGAAGGAGAAGGAGAAGGAGAAGAAGAAGAAGAAGAAGAAGAAGAAGAAGAAGAGATGGAGACCGAGATGAGACAGAGACAGAGACAGAGATAAAGAAATGATAGAAAAAAACATTCCTTTAATGTAGACTACCAGTATTTCTTCTGCTATTGCAGGAGCTGACTTCAATTTCAAACCTACAATCCTACTTTCACACACTAAACTGACATCTGCAGACCATCTATCATGATTTTTCTTGAGTCCTGAGATAAAACAACATCGTCTTAGGTCTCAGCTGGGGAGGTTGCTTCCATTAATTACAATAAAAACTGTCTGGAGGTAGTATTGTGAAGTTTGTTTATAAAAATCATATTTATTTTAAAAATGACCACTCTGGTTCCATGAACAAATAATTTTACTTAGGAAAAAAATGTGATTTTTGTACAAGTTGAAAGCTCCTTCCACAAGGAAGCCAGAGAATATTCATTGGAGCAAGACGGTCTCTCCTAAAGCTAAGTATTCTTAAACACATAGATTAAAATGGACAAATCACATAAAAATGGAGATATACACCTTGGAAAGCAAGAAACATTTTTCTTTCGGTTCATTTCTGTATTTTTTTTATAAAAAAGGAAATGATATAACTATCTGGATTTCTCTTTGTGAATAACTACATAATTCATCACTTCAAAACAGAAATCTTTCTCTTTGATGTATAATTCTTCATAGCCTTTGTAATAAACAATGAAATTAACTCAATGTGTCTTAACCATCTCATACTTTGTGACATTCATGTTCAAAGTCATTTTTCAGCTACTTGACACCCTGACAGAGTATCTTCATATATGCAATTCCATATTTACAGCTATGAGTCATATTTACTGGATAGATTGTGATGATTTGCACTGTGATTTGTAAGGTATACACCTAAAAGCAACCACCCAGATACAAATTGCATTATAAAAACCACACTTGATGTTCCAATCAAGACAAATCATTATAATTTTGAAAATTCCACCATGCATAGGTCATAGCTACCACTTTGCATATTTGGTAATTTTCATGCTCATGGATTAGAAATATTTGAATTTTAACTTATTTTCTAGATCCAACTGAATGCTAATAATCAGAGAAAAGCTATTTGGTTTCAACTATTGTAGTAAAATAGCAGGTCTGGTTGATTACAAATAAAATATGCAATTCTATAATCAGAATTCTTGCATGACTATACAAGCCTTGAAGAAAGTAAGATGCTGAGCAAGATAAGAGCTTGTTTACAGTCAAGAGAAACAGGAATGATTCATTTCTGGGCTCTCTTTTCCTACCATAAATGATGATAATAATAATAGTGCAATAATCTACCATGTTGGCCATTGAAAAATAAATATGTAAATGAATTAAAACCAAAGTTGTACTAAAATCATGATTCCCTTCTGCAGTACCAACTGTTCTCCTAGATATTTCAGAATTTTACTGAGTGTCTTGACCTGTGTCTAGTGGATGTGATATGGAGGTGGTTTGTCCTCCGAGAATTCATGTATTGAAGAATTTGTCTTCAGTGTGGTGGTATGGAGGTGGTAGGACCTTTAACAGGTGGAGCCCAGTGGGCGGCCCTTAGTCACTGGGTCAGAAGGTGTTAAAGAACTTTTCATTGGATCATTGAGTTAATTCTTATGAAAGCTTGTGTTTGTGTTAAACCTAAGCTTAGTCCTTGAGCCTCTCTTAGGCTTATTATGTGGCCATATAATCTCACCTCTTCATCATGCTTCTGTCACTGCAATGCCATCTGTCATAAGTTTCCCATTAGAGCTAAGGAGATACCATTTCCATGCCTCTCAACTTCCAGAACTGACAGCAAAATAAACCTCCTCTCTGCATCAAATAGCCCAGCTTACTATACTTATTATAGTGAGGAAAATAGACTACTAAACTACAAAAAAATAATTTTGAAATGAGTAACAAAACCAAATTAAAAGAAAATTTATATGATCACTTTTTCATGCCCATCTGAAACCTAAATATGGATTTTTGTGATTTTCTCACTCATTTGCATGCCAGGAGGTTGCAGATCCCACAGAGTTAAGAGATTCACATAACATTTCTAGTTTAACCTGATACATAGGAAGTACTAGGAGTTTAATATGGGTAGTGTTTCCCAAAGTTTTATGTGTTAAGGGGACCTGGTGCCCAAAGTAGAGCTATTGGAAGGTGACAGAATCTTTCAAGTGGTGTCTGAGTATTCCACAGTGGTGTCTGAGAGTTCCACAGGTTATTGGGGGTGTGCCTTGAAAAAGGATTGTGGGATCCCACCCAACTTCTCTCTCTTCTTCAATGAGAGATGTGACTTGTTCCCACATGCACTCTGTCATGGTTTACGTCAGTGGACCTCAAGCCTCATGCAATTATGGATGGGAACATATCTAGTGTTTGTGATTGGTTCACTGTATAGCACTTGGATTGGTGGTATGAGTTTTTCATCTGCCCAGGGGTAGAATCAGGATATGCTGTAATGGAAGGAAGGTCTCTCTCTCTCTCTCTCTCTCTCTCTCTCTCTCTCTCTCTCTGTCTCTTGTTGATTCACTTTTGCTGTTTGCAGTGGCCATGAATGGTTGCCCCACCATGCCATGTTGCCTTGAAGCCAACTGAGTATGGACTGAAACTTTGGGAACTGTAAGAAATATACTTTTCCTTCCTTAACTTTGAGCATCAGGTATTTTGTCTCAGTAATGAGTAAAAAGTAACTAAGACACATTTCTAGCAATATGTGACACTATGCACCTCATCAAAGCCCAAGTAATGGAGCCACCCAATCTCAGACTTTGAATCTCAGAAACTGTGAATGAAGTAAACAATTGTTCTTTATAAAATTAGTTGCCACAGATATTCAATTGTAGTAATATAACCTGACAAACACAGTAGAACTCTTAAAACTATTTGTGGAATATATGAACATCTCTATACATATTTAGAAATTTGAGACTCTTAAAATTTAAAAAAAAAATCATTTAAATAGACCATAGGTATTAGTCTGTGTAGTGGTTGATTGTTTGTGTCAACTTGAGACATTTAAAAGCTTAACTAAATGGGTTTAGCAACTCTACACCCTAGGGTGTAGAAGACCTGTCCTACGGTAGCTCATTACCTGGAAATATAAAAGGGAAGGAGGAAAGAGGAATGCATTTCATTGGTTGGAGGAGCTCCAGTCTTCACCTTTGATTTGGACATCATCTCCTGGCTTCCAGTGTAGACTCTTCAGCTTTCCAGCACACACTCTTCAGCCTTTCATTGTAGAGCCTTCGGCCTTCTGTCGCAGACCCATCAGCCTGCTGATGTGGACTTGCATGAGACACTAGGATGAACTCCAGACCTTGGATTGAATCCTTCAGCTTCCAGTGTGTAGACACCCTCTCACGCTTCCTCATCTGACTCTGTGGCTGTAAGTCAATCTTGTCATTTCTTATTTGTATATTTCATGTTACATCCGTTTTCTCTAGTAAAACACTGACTAATACAGATTTTGGTACACTGCAATGAAATGCTTGACACCAGGCACTTACAACAAAGAAGAATTTTATTTGTTCACTGTCCTGGAGATTTGAATTCCAAACAGCACAGCCAGGACTCTATGGTGAAGATTGCCTCTGGCTGCATCACTCTTGGCTGATATCAGCAGCAGGAGTAAACCAGTCAGCAGAGAGCTATGGTCCCATAATCCTTTCTTAGAACACAAATACTTGCAATGTCCACATAAGAGAGGTGAAAATAAGAATTGGGAGTATGTAAAGTTTAACTAAAATATCCAGCAGAAAACTGGATAAAAAATAATTCAAACAGTGTTCCAAATATACAGTGAATTCAGCTGTTGAGTGCCGTCCTATAGGAAGGCAAATTTGTAAAAACATAGTGGTATGTCCTCATCCATATTAATCAAGAGATATAGCACCTTGCCACTTCTAGCTTCTCCCCAAAATCAAAATGACCATGAAAACTAAAGGCCTTGAATCAATTCAGGACCCTGAAGCAGCCATGACAGCAAAACTAGAGACATAAAAAAGGACATTCAGAACTGATACAGAAAGATGGGCACCAATAACTAGGCAAGTGTGTTTGAAATGGAGGAGATTATTTTGAAGGAGGACGATAGTAATGTATCATTTACCAGTCATTTTTTCTGAAATTGAAACATTCACCATATTTTTTATCCTACCTCCTATGGAGCAATATATAGGAAAAGCATGTCTGCTTCATTAAAAACGGAGGGAGCACAATTTGAGACTCGGCAGACACAAAGAAATAGCTGCCAAATATATTGAAAAGCAAAAAGATACTACTATACTGTATAGTAGCAAAAAGATACTACTATACAGTATAGTACTATACTACTATACTGAGTAGCTGGTGCGATGGTGTACACTTGTAATCCCAGCACCAAGGATGGCAAGGAGAGGAAGGTGGATAACAAGTTCAGCTCCCATCTGGCAACCTAGAGAGAGCTTGTCTCAAAAAATAAAAACATAAATGAATACATAATTAAAATAAAAGGGCTGAGGATTTATCTCAGTTGCAGAGCACTCTTCATTTAGGTCTTCAGTACTAAAAAATAAAAAGAAAGAAATATGCTCAAAGAAGGTAGGATGATGGCAATAGCTCATCAAGTAAAGAGTATTAGCAAAGATGGAAATTATTTTTAAAATGACGAGAATAAGCTTAGGAATAAAAAACATAAGAATTCACTAGCACAGCTGAATAGAAGATTTGGCCTGGCAGAAGAAAGAATCAGCCAGTATAAAACAGGTAAACAAACATTATTCAATTTGAAGAACAGAAAGAAAAAAAGAATAGAGGAAGACGTGAAGAGAGCCACAGAAGCATGTGAAATATCACCAAGCAGACCAATATATGTGTAAAGAGTGTCAGGAAGAGAGAGGAAGGAAAAAATAGGGAGAAATAATGACTAGCCATTTTCAAAATATAATTGTTTCTGCAAAAAAATATTAATCTATATGTTCAAAAATAACAAACCTCAGGTATGATAAGTCTAAAGAGCTCCACATCTAGCTACACCACAGAAGAATCCAAAGAAAATCTTAAAAGCAAAATACCTTCCTAAATCCATTATGAATAAGGAGAACACATTAAAATTAAGAGATGACAGAAAAAACTGAGGCCAGAGACAGTCGTACGGTACAGTCCAAATGTTGAAAGAATAATACTTGTTTAAAAAGATTCCAAACAAAAATAAGAAGAACCAGTAAATCATATTATTTGAGTAACTATAAAGATGAAGTAAAAACAAATATGTACATAAATATATATTTATACCCTTTATAACACTTTTATAATACTGTATTGTGGGAATTATACAAAAATGAAAATATATGACACTAATAGGGTAAAGATGGGAGGGAGTGGCTAAATGTATGTTAGACAAATTTCCACATTTCACAAAATTAAGGTGTCATGGGAACTGAAATACTTTAGAACTTATCTCAATAGCTAGGAATGCTGCCTTAGGAACTGGGTAGGGCAATGAAAATAGAATGAATAAATTTGAGTATGCTAATAAGACATACATTTTATTTGTTTGTTTGTTTATTGATTATCTTTTTGAGACAGGGTCTCACTATGCGGTTCAGACTGGGCTGGAGCTCACTTTGTAGCCCAGGTTGGTCTCGAATTTGCAATGATCCTCCTGCCTCAGCCTGTACCACCATGCTCCACTGATACCAAGAGGTACATGTTAATATCAGATTAAAGATAACTGGGCAAAAGTGGAAACAAGAGGAATTATAGGGTAAAATAATTTAAAGCAGATTTGAAGTAAAAGATTATTCATTAACATAATCTAAAATGATACTTCATTATACACATGCTTAGATTGTTTTTCAGTCTTAGAATTAAGTAAAACAAAACAAAACAAAACACCCAAAAAACTCCAGGTCACTGCCATAGGAAACTATTTGTGGGTATAACATGAAGGTAACAAATTTCAGCAAGAAGAGGAATTAAACATAATAAATGTCAACCTGTGGTGATAGTAAATAAAAGTTCATAATATTAATATTGTCTTACACTGCTGCTGTTAGGGGAATGACTGTATTTTAACTTGTGTTGTTAGAGTTTCTTAAAGTTGTTACAGTTTAATGATTACTATATGGAAAACTGCTAATATTTCAGATTTGAATGAGACTAGAAAAAGAAAGTAAGAAAACTCTGAAAGTGCCATTCTGTCAGCAGGTTAAGCAGAGGGGCAGAGACCTCATTAGGGAGTCTATCTAACCTTGACCTTGACTTTCTCTTTTCCCTCATTCTCTACATGCTGAGAGATGATCTCATTGTTCTTTTTCTTTTTCCCATGATCCATGGTTATTTTAATTCCTTCCTGAACTTACAAAGATATTTTAAAAATTCAAAGCTCCTTGCTATTACTCCAACAAATATTTCCCCCTATATTTCATACTCCATTAAGATGGTCTTTGAAATTCTGATGAAATACTTGGATTCCCTGCACCCACAAATCTATGCAGATAAATCACTGACATTTAGAAGTTCTGATTCTCTGGTTTATCATTACTCACTGCCATTAAGTTTGGTATGAATTATGCCAATACCATTTTGGGGAAAGGGGTACAAAGATTTAGAGAAATACATAATTTTTCTAGAGCCTGATGTTTATGTGAATGGACAGAAAAAAAAATGCCAGCACTAATAAAAATGGCCAGGGGGAGTTCCATCCAATTACTTTTTCTCTTCCTGTGCCTTCTCATATCATCTCTTTTTACTCCTTTGCTATCATTTGTTTATAAGATGAAATATTCATGCCAGAAAGTTGCTTTGGTTCTCAGCAGGAGTATTCACTATGAAGACCTGGTCAAAGAGTTTTGAATAAATGAGGGATCCCTCTTAAAACTTAGTAACATCACAAAAGCATCTTGGCTCAAAGAAGACATCAGTTTGGGCTATTTCTATTAACATGAAGAGAATACTCAAACACTATTTATAACAGTTTGTCCTCCTTTTTTGAGAATACCCTACTTTCCCCCCAAATAGATAATCTTGTCTACTTAAGATCCACAGATAACAAGATTTGACCTATGATAACAATTAGGTTTTTTTATTATATATATATATTTAAGGTGATTTTTAAAAACCAAATTTTATGTCATAATAATTTACAACATATTCTATTGAAAAAGTATGAATAGATGAATTTATTAAATTGGGGCGACATAAGGTAGCTCATGCTGAGTAGTTATTCTGGTTCAAGGACATTGTACAGATTGTCCCTGAGTTACAATGTTCAACTTTCAGTTATTTTGACTTAATAATAGTAGAAAAGTGATCTGTAATCAGTAGAAATTATGCTTCATATTTTCAATTTTGATCTTTTCAGTTGCTAATGGTCTATCATGCACAGAAATACTTGTGATGCTGGCAAGATCATGAAGATTAAACAACTGATACTCTATAATGTACTGTATTGCTAAGCTATGATATGCAGTAAATTGAATGTAATAAAAGAGTTTTGACTTACAATTTCACCTTACAATAAGGTTTTTAGGATATAATTTCATTATAACTTGAGGAGCTTATGTATTATTATTTAATTTTAATCATTTCAATGTTTCTATGAAGAAGATGCTTCTGATTTGGCCATCTGAATTGGCCAAATCTCATAAAATTTAAATAACTTCCTTGGGATTGAATAATAAGTCCCAAAGAGATTAAAAGGTGGGCTGTCTAGACATATTTGGTATTTCCCTATTGGGCATTAGGATAGTACTTAAGTATTGGAAAACTTTCGACAATGAATCAATCTAAGAATTCACATTAGATTCCTAATGATCATGTGGGATATGTAATGGATGTTCTAGGGTCGAAGCAGAAGAGACAATAGAATGTAACATTTTATACCAGCATTAACCTATCCCTGGAAGGCAAATGCTGATCAAGCCTTAAATAAATGTTCTTAAAAGTAAGCCTGAATTGTTACTATTTTAAAGACCTTGCCTGTCTCAATCCAGTCTGGTTTTATAGTACCATATATGTAGTTGAGTTTCCCAGGAATGAACTCTCAGATAGTTACAGAGCAGACAGTTTATTAAAGAATATTCCTCCTCCAGAACTGCTCTTAATTAGGCTGAGAGGACCAGGGTTTTATCTATGCATGTCAGCTACTCATTGAAAATATGCAGTTGTCTTCTCTGCAGAAGGCTGTGACCCTGGGCAAATGATTACCAAGAGAAATTCCTGGAAAGAATCCACAACTATCTAGTCAACTGTCTAGTCAATAGGCAGACTCACAAAGACTGGGAGGAAAGAACCTCATTTCTGAAAGAAGTTCAGAATGGATCTTAGCAGCATCGATGACATGTTACTAGTTAATGGTTAAGTCAGTTCAGATTGTCTGATTTTCAGCACATTCTCCATCCTTAGCATTATTTTCCCTGTGTAAATACACAAAGAACCTAGCTTGTGACTATCATCAAAATTTCAAGCTTTCTAATCAGGCATTAGAGTACCTTGAAGAACAAAAATACGTGTGACTGATTGCTCCTGTAAATATTTAGTTTGTTAAACTCATTTATGAACTATGTCTGTGAAGAGCATAATATTCCAACCCCTACTCCCTGTCCTCTCCAGGTATAGCAAAATGACTCAGAGAAACGACCTTAAGAAGCAAGCTCATGGAGGTGTCCACACCAATGCACTACTGCAGGAAGTCATGGAGTGTTCCCAAATTCCTGGGAAGTGTTTTGCAGAATGAACGCAAGGTTCCCGTTAGCCCCTGCTTCCCATTTTGTAGGCCATTTTCAACTTTGCAATGGGACATGGCCAAACTTGCCGTGCATTGGCTTTTGTTTTCCCATAAGAGGTATCAGGTGGCCAAAGACTCATTGCAAGTAAAACAAAGGTAAGTTAATACTGATCCTGTAATACTTCTAGTCAAGAGAAGTGACCTAAAACCAGATGTTTTCCACACCACAATGTTAAAGACAAATAAATCTCCTTGACTTCATAACAGTTTTTTTGACAAACACAATGTGCTACAAGGACTCAGGCACACACAGATATTTTGGGGAGGTAATCACATTGGGATTCAATTCCATTAAGGACATTTGGAGAAAACTTCCTGAAAGTGCCTTAAAATTCTCCTGTGAAAAATGGGTACTTAGGAAACTTTTCTAGTAATTCTAGTTACCTCTGGCAAAATAAATTCATACAAATTTTCCATGCAAGCTCCCTAGGTGTTAGAGAAAATACCGAGAAAGAGCGATGAAGAATTCACCTGGGACACTGTCAGCCTACATAGGAACTGTCCATCATGCCCGCAGCTGAAATCAGACATGCACTGAGAGACTGCAGTATAGAACTCCAAGTGGGTCTGCCATGGCCCACAGTTATCCAAACAAGTACCTTTCACAGGCGCAGGGATGAAGGGGTGGTTATCTTGATTGTCAGCTCTGTTCTTCAACGTTTCTGCTCTCTGATTCTTATTTTAAAATCTCCTACCTTTATCTATATAAGAAAACAATTTCCTCCATATAAATTGTTCTCAACAACAATGTGAGCTTCTTACTTTTAAGTCTGGTACAATCTTCCAGGATACAAGAATGATTTTCCCAAACCACGCAACTCTTCTCATCCTCAATGAATATCTATGTCTATACCTGCTAAGAGGAAAGGGAATGTCAGGAGGTTACGTGGCTTGATAGTGTTTACAAAACTGTGATGTTTTCTCCCATTCCCGCATATTTTTAGTTAATTAACCTAATTAGCTATGGCCATAAAAGCCAATGTCATCAAAACATATCATTTTAGTTACCTTTCATTTCATCCCTTAAAGTCTGTCTCTGGAGATAAACTTTATTATTAACTTTGTTCCCATTTTGTGTTTCTGCATGTCTTATCAGTAAATTCTTTGATTTCATTATAGAATGAAAGGAGCTTCTACGTGATAGTTTTTCAATTATTCTGGAAGTTGAGATATGACATTTCACTTCATTCTGATTTGCTGAATATGATTCATCACAGGGTGGAGAGAAAGCTAAAAATCTATAAGCAGATGCTTTTCACTGCAGACTAGTTGGCTGTTCTCCTACTTTTTGAAAAATTCTGATAACATTCATGCTTTCAGATTTCTTCCTCTTCTACCCTTTTTTCACCATTTCTTTGCATTGAAGCTTAAAATGCAATTTTTCTGTGCAGCCAAAAAGGCCACCTTCTTTGGCAGATGTCTAGAGAACAAAACTAAAAATGACAGTCAGCTTTGAGCTTTCTTCCTTTTATATACAAAATGTGTTAGTTTAAATAAAATGGTGCAAGCTCTAAAACATAGCTACTGGCTACCCCATTTATGCAATAAAGGACACAAATTTTCATTTTCAAACACATTTCTGTGTATGTAGTAACACTATTCTCACTGTATCCTCCTGAGTAACTGATAGTGATAGTTTCAACTATAAATAATGAAACTAACCAATACAGGCAATTGACAATACTTGCAATCTATGCACACAGTAATTCAGTAGAGGAGTCAGAACTAAAACCAGTCCTGCTTTAGAAATGGGGGCTTCTTACCTAAGATCTCATACTGCCTCTTAGTTCAAGTTCTTTCTACACAGGTTTTTCATGTGAATTCACTGAGAACTTTTCACGTCACAATGCAGTTAAGAATACCAACATTATTTGTGGAAACTGTGTAAATTTTTAAATTATCAAGAAAGTGAGAAAATTTCTGCTTAATATGATATTTCTGTATATGACCTAACTCCAGCAATCCTAATTTCTTCCACAAATCAGACTCCAAGGATATGCCTGTGTGTTTTCCTGTTACACTACTGCAAAGTAATATAAATAGGAAAGCTGTGATTTGGAGATACAGTATGTTTAATTGTAGAAAGATATAATAAAAATAGACATTTGAGTGAGCTTTGAACTGCCTACATCTTAAAATCACCAGAAACGTTCTCTAATTGGTTAAATGACATGCGCACATCTGCAACTCTTGATTTTTTCCTGCTTTTGAGATGTAATGAGGTTTGTAGCACACTAGATGGAAGCCTTGCCACATGAGCCTCCAGCCCGAGAACAGAACTAAAGTGAGAAGAGGTTTCATTTCAAAGCAGTGGATACCAGAAACTATGCATGCAGAGGTGATTATGAGTCTGCTTCTCTAATTTCAGTGTTAGAGTAAGACCCATGGAAGAAAGAAGAGTGTGGAGGTAAGAGTGTTGATCTCTGCTCCCAGTTCAGTCAGTGTCAGTGAAAGTCAAGCTTGAGAGGTTTTCCCCTGAGCAACTAGGTAAGGTCACTTTCAGCTCTGAATACAGTTAGAATAATTGTAGAAAACTCTTATTAGGGCTCATCAGAAAAATACAAAGAATTTATTTGAAATTACACACTAACGTATTGATTTCCCTATGCTCTTATAACTTAAGCTTTATTTATGACCATATATGATAAGACAATAGATAAAATATAAACCAATGTGTGTGCTTGTGTGTTTTTCCTTGAAAGCAGAAGAGATTTTTTTCCACAAAAATGTAAGAGACTTGAGGAATAAGAAAAGATTTCATAGTCTTGATATTATTGGGTACAGTCCTTTAGAAACACTGAACCTCCCATTCTTTTCTTCACCCCAGCAATGATGCATCTTCTAAAGTTTATCTTTGCTAAATAAAATAAATAAATAAATAAATAAATAAATAAAATAAATAAAACAAGCTTGGCTAAATGTTCCATGACAAGGTCTTCACTAAATGTGTTTTTCTCACTATTTTATAGGAATTGAAAAGATTAAATGAGGGGAAAAAAGAATCTCCTATATATCATAGACTCTTACAGGGCCACCCCAAACACACTGCCCTGTAAACACGAAAAGTACATCAGGTGTGCAACAGGAATTTGCTAGTTTTTTTTTTTTTAAACTACCTCCTTTGTACAATTCTATGCTTTTGATAACTACATGCATTAAGCACAGTGCAAACCGCACTAATGACTGGGCTACGACCAATTCCTATACTGGGGACTAAAAGTAATGTTTATCTCTTTCATTTTCTTTTGGCCTCCTACAGCTTTAATCAGTTATCCTAAGTCAGATGACTGCTGATATTCCAATTTATCCTGCTACAACTATTTATTAAGAAAACACTAATTGTGACATGACAAACTCAGTGAGACAACTCTGCTTTATGGTTATTTTCCTGTAGATAAAAACAAAAAAACTTTCTGCAAAACCCTACATTTTTCTTAGCAAAATCTAGGTGAGTGTTTTACAGTGTGATTAACAAAGACAACTGAGTCTGAAATATCAAATTATACTTTGATGAAACACAACAAAATCTAAATCCATATAGCAGCGTATTTTGAACTCATTCTACTGGGCTTTAAGCAAGCTTTTTGATCAGAGGCTTGTCATCATTTTATGGTTATAGCTGCTTTCTATTCATTTCTCTGTCTTACAACAAAAATATGAGGTACTTCATATCATTTACTGTGTAACAACCATAATGTGGATACATATCATAAAGGCCAGGAATTCCTCATCTGTTATCTAGCAGATAATTTGAAACCACAGCAAAGCAGATTAACCTGTGAAGATTTACAACACTTCCTGCTCTTTGCTTTATATCATATCATATACTAAGCAATACCAGTTTAACTGTCTCTGAAAGGTATAAAGAAGTTGATGGTCTTGTTCCAGAACACATAGTGATTTCTAGAGCAAAGGTTTGAATTCAGTTGTCTTATATTGATGTCCAGTTGCAAAATAAATGCCTGAACCTGGTCTCTGTTTTGAAATGAAGCCTCACTTAACTACCCCTTAAGTAGTTAAGCACAACACTTGGTAAATTGTTATAAAAATTGTTCTGTTCAGGGTAAGTGGCTGCCTGGGATGGTGGCCCTATCAGCTATGTGCTTATATGTTTAGTTTACAAAAGTTACCCTAAGGTATGAAAAGAAGAACTCAAAGCCAAAATATTTCACTTTTTGCTTATGTAGTTGCAAATAAGGAAGTAAAAAGCACATCAAGATAAAATTATTAACTAAAGGTGGCCCTATTTGCTTCTATCTACTTTCACTGGTGTTTGAACCCTCTTGTCTCTAAAGTTACACATACAATTGAGTCAAACTATGGTGAAGGTCACTGAGAACCAGGGAAAGACGATGATACCTCTGATCTGCTACATGGAAGTATCTGGAAATAAGGCCTATTCTCCAAGTATCTAAGTCAAAATTCCATTAATGCTTTACAATATATAATCAAATCAAAACTAATAATATATTAATAGAATATCCCCATGATTTTTAAGTAGAGTTTATTCCAAGCATACAAGATTGGTTCAACACTCAAGAATGTGTTGATGGTCTACCATATTGATAGACTAAAGAAGAAAATCATATATCAACATATACCAAAAAAACTTTTGGCAAAATTCAACACCTATTCAAGATATATATGTTTTCCATAAACTAGGAACTAGAAGAAACTGCCTCAATTTGATAAAGAACATCTACAACAAAACAAAATATGCAAAAACTACAACTATCATCATACTCTCTGGCAAGAAACTAGAAATTTTCTAAGATCAAGAAAAGATCTTAGTTGCTTTCTCACTATTGGGACAAAATACCCAACACCCACAAGTTGAAGGAAGAAAGATTTATTTTTAGCTCACATTTTGTAGAGATTTTAGTCCACTGTTGGCTGGTTCCAAGGCAATATAGCATGGCATAAGGGCACTGCAGAGGAGAAATTGTTCATGGCAGAAAGGAAGGAATCAGCTGCCTTTTTTATTTCATCTAGGCTATATACCTAATGGTTGATTCTGCTCACATCTATTAGGCCAGGAAGACCCAGTTCATTGGGTGTTTCTTTGTTACAGTGTCCCATGATGTCATTCATTTGGATATTCTCATGTTAGAGTTTCTTTGGTAAAGATAAAGGCCTAGCAGTTTTATCATTTGAAAGACACTGTCATAAAAACAGAAAACATACAACACTCACATCAACATCCTTCTCAGTCTTATTTTGGTCCACCTTGAACCACAAGAGGCATCTGTAAATTAATTAGTGAACAAGTAAGTATAGTTTAATTTTGAACATTCAAAATTAAAATTTTCACTTCTTTGAGAAAGTGTTTTCTGTATACACAAGATAATTTTCAGTAAGAAATGTCTTGTGAAGGAAAAGAACAACACTAGTAATTCTTGAAGTTTTTAGCATTCTTAAATAGGTTCAGATTCATGTGTTAGTTATCATTTATGACTTTAAAAATATTATTTTCTAGCAAAGGTATTTCATAAACACATATAACTACTTCAATAATTTTGTGATGGACATAAATAACTTTTAAGAAATGTAGAGAAATAAAAAGCCCAATTTGTTTGATATTTCGAATCCTGATGTGGTATTCGACTGGGTGAGCTGCATATTATTCATAATTTCAACTGGTACATTTAACACTCCTTAGTGTCACCTGAAAATTGCTTCCTTTTTGAATAACTGTAGAATGAGCTTGTATCTTTTCAATTTAGATTCAGAAAAAATGCTAACGTATTCTTTCAATCACAGAAAGAATGTGTTTTCCGAGAGTCTAAACAATCAGGCTTCTCTTTTTTCAGTTGTAAATTTATGACAATTTTTCCTTAAGCTAATGTTTCCATGCCCTCTTGATTTTAAGACCAAGACTAGCCACCTCCTAGCTTCCTTCTACTAGGAAAAAAAAAAAAAAAAAAAAAAAAAAAAAAAGATAGATGTTGGTTAAAAGAATGTAATTAAATGTAAAAGAAAAAAAAAAAAAGGAGAACCATTTTGCACTTCCCTGTGAAACTCCCACTGTGGAACACTGGCAGGACTGCCTCCAAGTACCTGATTACTGCCAGGTCCCTTGTCTAAGCCGGTCTGCCCATGAAATCAGCTCCAAACTTTATCTTAATTTTTAATTACAACAGTCAATCTAATCGGAGGATCTCCTCTGACATGCCTTCTGCAGTGCTTATCTCCATAGAGTTAGGCAAAATGGAACATACACATGTATCACTTATACACAGTTTATGAAGTATGCCCATATCCCATGTTCTGGCCAAAAGCCCATTACCTCTGTTTATCTTTTGCAGAGAAATACTCAAGGTCTGAGAGGTTATAAAGTTAGTCTCAAGGCCACATAAGAAACAAATTGCAGAGCCAGTATAGAGACCAAGTCCACCAGTTTTTTGTTTCTGATTCTCAAACTGGAGAATATATAGAATCACTTGAAGGATTGTGGAGCTTAGATGGCAGTGGTGATTGGTGGTGGTGCACTGCACTGCTGGTCTGGAACATGGTCTAAGAAGATACCTGTGATATTAACATGTACTCCTACCAGATCCAGTCTCAGGTAAATTCCATAAAATAGAAACAAGCATACAATAAACAAGAGAGATACTATTACTAAAGTATCTTTAGTCCTTCTGCCTCTCTGAGATGGAAGTGTGGGAAGCCAGAGACTGTGGAGAGAGGAAACAGGGTGGGCTGTGTGTTTACCAAACCCATTTGTAGGGTATGACCATTTTAGTGTATTCTGTGGATTTTATGACACACTGCTCTCTCTCTCTGCAGGCTTTCTGCATCTGGCTTCCACAGGAAACTCTTGCCTGAATGAGGTAAATCTTATTTTAGCATTCATCATTTGCCACTGCTCAATGTGTTTTGTTTTGCTTTAGATTTAAATATAAACTTATTAAAAGAAGAAACCCTGAGACCAAAGGAAAAACTGCCCTGTTTGTGTTTGAGAAGCACTGTCTTATTAAACAGCAGTTTCAGCTTAGATATTCTTCAAATTCTTCAGCGAAATACACTGTGATTTTAGGAAGTTACTTGAACTTAAATTCTAGAATGCTCTAACATAATGAGCCTTTATTATGTACCAGGAAGTGATTTATTATTTTCATATAGGTACCTTAGTTAGTGAATGACTGAAATTTTTTTAAACAGTAGAAAAGAGTAAAAATTGTTCAAGAGTGAGGATGGAGGAATTTTATATGGAAAGAACATATTATGGGAAGAAAAAATATATAATTACATAGTGGCTGAGAGCTCAGTGAATGTTTCTAGCTGGGAGCATGCAGTATAGATGGACAGCAAGGCAAAGGACAAGGGTAGAGGCGAGGTCTGACAAGAAGGGAATGTCGTGGCTCACTGAACTCCTGCAGGGCCCTTGAGACATGAGACCTAGCAGCAGACTTACTACCATCAGTTAAAGTGGAGCTTATCATCCACTGTGAAGCCATGATCAAAGGCTTGATCCTTGAACAAAGTAATGGCTGATCCCGATGATACATTTAATATTCCTTTAGGAAGAAAATGTTGACTAACAACCCAAATGGACAGGCTTTTACATGAACACTGTTGTTTTCTTAATCACTGTAAGCAAGTAATTGATAACATTTTAGAAAAATAAATGAATTGAGAAGTCCTTATGTTAAATTTAAAGGAATCAGATAAAAAATTACAGTAATTTTAAAAAAGGTAAAAATACTAGTAAATCTTACAAAGGAAATTCCAGGAAAAGACTAGTTTTTCCAGAAAATTCTATCAAATATTCAAGTTATAAATAACTTCAATCTTACATAATTACTTTTATGAGAATATGTAAATGGGATAACCAAAACAACAAAGCCAAAATGAAAAAAAAAATTGCAAACTGATCTTAGCCATTAACATATATCAAAAAAATCATTTAAAAATATCAAGTCAATTTCATTTCTAGTAGGAGGCTAGGTTATGACAACATGGCTGAGCCGTTGGGTACACCCTACCAGTGCAAAAAGACTTTAACTGAGGGCACAGAACAGCATCACTTGAGCCCAACATGGGATTAAACCACGCCCTGCACCGAATACCAACCTTCGGATACAGAATACACAGAAATGGGACTTGAAATCAATCATCTAGCACCTGATGTCAGTCAGCTAACATACAGAAAATAATCAAGTCAATGATCAAACCCATAAAAAGGCAACAACTGACATTGGGGCCACTGCCCTCTTATTCCCGAGGTGGTCTGCTGTGCTTTCAGGACATATATTTCTCAAAGCACCCTTTTCTCCCTGAGCACTTCTTTTGTTCTTCTTATTTCTGCACTAATATAAACTATAATCTTGCACATCCATCAGTTTTCCTAACCCATTCATTGATCAGAACTGAAATACACCACTGGTCCCTACCCCATCTGATAATAACACAATAATGTGCACAAAAATGTATCCTGCTCAACTTGAGTTCATCCATGTTTCAAAGGACATTTAAATTACAGAAATCAATTAATGTGCTTCATAATGTTAACAAGTTAAAGGGGAAAACGTGGTCTGAATACACTGAGAAAAACAGAGTATTAACTAAGTGGAAATAGACTGTAATCCCTTAACCTGATGAGAGCAGAGTGCTTGAAATCTGCTTGATAGCACTGATTTCATTCCTTCCCTGCTCCCCTTCTTCCAGAATTCCTATTCCTTGAACAGTGCTAAGACGACTGTGAACTCAACAGTCTTTTGGGATCATGAGATGATCTTCAGGATAATTTATATGAGAGATGGTGGAGGAGAAAGACTAAGAAGTTTCCTTTCTGATAATTTTATGTAGCTATAGTCTTCCTTGAGCTGCTTATGTAATAGATCCTCAAGTAGAAAAACTACTTTTATCTTGCACTTTCTAAAAATTTTGTGATAAATTTGAAGTGGATATAATTCTTATATATAATTTATTTGAAAATAAAAAAGAACAGGAAGAATGAGAAAACCTGTGGAATAAGCATCATATTTAAGACTACTATGGAATTACAATTTTATAGAGTTAAAATCAGAATCAAACAAGCATGTCCATTATTTGTGCTTCTAATGAACTGTACCAGAAATGTTAGGCAGTTAGTAAGAAAACAATTAAAAATATAAAGATTTCCCAAATATAAAATAAACCTGGTATTTACAAACAAGGTGATTTTATTATATGGAGTGGCAAATAATCTATAAATAAATTGTTAGAATTAAGAAAAAGATTAGCAACATTTCTGGAATAAAACCTTTAAGAGAAAACAGTTAGGCTGGGGATTTAGCTCAGTGGCATAAGTACCTGCTTGACAAGTGTGAGGTTATGAATTCATCCCCAGAACAACAACAACAAAAAATTATTTCTATATAATCGGGCTAAGTTAGAAAATTTAATAGAAAGTAGCATAAAATATATGACACAGATAAGCCTAACAAAATTTTAATAACTTTATAAAAAATTAGAAAATCTTGTTGATAAACATTATGGAAATTTAAAGAATGAAACAGCATGCCATCTTACAGTCAGGAAGGCAATACTAAGAAGATGATCCTTTTCTCAAGTTGCTTTGTAGATCACTGTGACTCTAATATGATTTCCATTATTTTATTGAATTTAACAAAAAAAATCTATTTAGAAATGGAAAAGCAAAAGACCAAGAAAAGCTAATACCAAAGAAAGAACAGCATGAGAAATCACTGTGCTTAGAACATGGTAATTTTGGAGCTATAAATAAGCAAAGTAATGGAAGAGAATCAAAGAAACAAAGTACTATACAAAGGTCAATTTATTTTATTTTAGGATTGACATTTGACATCAGTGAGACTAATTAAAAATTGTAGTGGAATAAAATAACATAAAATAAAACAAATTAAATGTTTAAGTGTCAACACTTTAAGTGCTTCCATATCACAATAGAGTAAAAAGGTGATCTTGGGATGAAGAAATAATTTTTGGAAAAAATTAGCTAATGAAAATATCCTGAACATCATGAAGACTTTGTATTACAGTGAAATACTTTTCCATTAAAGATTCTATAAAGAAAGGAAGAGACAAGCTGTGAACAGAAGGATGTCAGTATATGGGTGTGCTCAGGTTTTGAGTCGCGTGCACATGTGTGTCCTGGGGATTAAACTTGATGTGTCCCTCTCACTAAGCGTGTGCTGGACCTGTGAGCTACATCCTGAACTCCTAACAGATGTGCTAAGTTCCTTCTCATTTATTCAGATGAGGATCTGTTCACTTGCGGCACCAAAAGGACTCAGGAGTGTGAAGAACCAGTTTGTGATCCTGACTGAAGTGGAGCCATGTGACAGTAGATTTACTGTAAACCAAATCTCAAACTCCCTTGTTCTCAGAAGTCTTTCCCAAGGCACTGAGTAGGGAGTTGGCAATGTATTTTATTTATATTAAATTTTTCCACAGTGCTAGTTTTGTCTCCACTTTAAGTCACCACCTTCTCAGACACCGCGGAAATGCGTGCACATGAGAACAGTTTCACACCCACTCTTCTCACGGACCCACCCAGCCCGCACCTTCCATGCTCAGTGTGTGTTGCGCAGGCGCACCGCAGACTGGGTCACTTTGCCACTGCTTACTTTCCAGCAGGCTGGGACACAAAATTCTTTTCCCGGCATTCCTAGTAATACTGATAGAGAGCCAGAGTTGCTCAAGGAAATCCTGGAAAGAGTTGTTTGAAGATGAGACTCCTTTTATACTTACAGCTCCATATTTTTGTTTCCTTTGCGAAGACTAAGAAAGTTATATAAATATATTAGATTAAAACAGGTTAAATGTAAGGAACATACAACTCTGAGGTGAATGTTGTTATTTTTCAGAGTCAAAGGGAAAAGTGACCTCAGTTTAAAACTCCTCCCAGAGAATATATTTAAAGGCATGCCCATTGTCCTAACCTTGGTCTTTGTTTGGGGTTTACTTTATGGTTTAGGTTTTCTGTTGTTGAAACCCAGTACCTGACACTCATGATTTAAATAAGGAAAGGTACCAGTTTAGTGAATTAAGGTTAGAGGTTTCAGGAGATTCAGGCCATGAATACTTGCTCTGAGGCAGAAGCATCATAGTGGAAGGGCATGGAGGAGCAAACTGCTTGGTTCATGGAGACCAGGAAGCACAAGAGGGAAATGAGAGACTGAACATAGCACCCGAGGTCATGCCTCCATTACCTGTCAGACATCCCTAGGAGCACGCTTTATTAATCTACCCTGTGCTTCTAGATCCAGTGAAGTTTACCTTGAAAGTTACTAGAGACACCTGGGTCTTCATCCTCCTTTTTCTATTTTTAATGTTCTCAATTCTGTTATTCAAGCTAACTTTCTTAGACTTTCTTGACAAACTGTTCAAATTGACTTTGGCATTGTAAGATTCCCAGCGTAATTCAGGCAAGGAAGAGCCTGACTGAATCTATTCTTTTCAGGATAACTCAATTACCATTATTTGCAGCTAGGCTTCTTTTTTTGTCAAATTTTGAGTGAACAAAAGGTCACAGACACACACAATTGCACACATGTTGACAGGATACACTTTCATGTAAAAAAGATTAACTCATATAAAGATTTTTATAATGAAGTCAAAACTCAGATGATTTTCTAGCTGTTCCGCCCCCTAAAGATACTCCAGTAAACAGAAGAATTTGTATTCACGTTTGTATTGAGTGCTGTTTTGTCTCTACATCTCATCCTTTTCTTTCTCTGGCTGTCAAACTATGACCTACCAGACCTACTGGAAACTAAGAAACTGCCTGTTCCTATTGAGTAATCTGTTGTTCTACTAGCCTTGTAAAGGTCAAGCTAGAATCTTAAAAGAATGACTTGTGAGTACCTAATTAGCTTTAGAAATGACACAATATTCTTTTCCTTTTGTCTAGCTGTGCACTGTAGAGAACGATGGTAGGAAAGGGAGACAGGCGTCCTCCTAGAATTGATTACATATTTGTGGCTTCCTTGTCTAGAAAACAGGTCTCAAAGTATGGTTTTCAGGCCAGCAGAGCCAGTATAACTTGGGCAGTTATTAGAACCTATTAAACAGGCACTCAGTCAGAAAGTCAGGGGTGGGGACCTCTGACCTGTGTCACAGTCTGGCAACGGTGGTCTAGGACACCCTCTTAGCTTCTCTTCTGCTCTGCCTGTCAAGACTGGACCCAAATTTCACGCCTTTCTAAAAAGTTAATGGTTTTTCTGATATTTTCAAGAAATATAATGTTTTTGTTTTCAGAGATACTCATTATACTTTGAAGTTGATTGATAATGGCATAGTTCAAAAAATCCCCACTGATATTAGACAATAAGGAAAAGAAACTGTAAGACACTCTTAGAATATTTATACTGTCACATAATTTTAGATATTATATGCTCCAAAAAGTAGAAATATTTTTATTAGAGCTACACCGTGTTAATATCTTCTACATATAATTTCATTAGTTTATAAATAAATAACAGGAAATATTTTCAATATGAATTTTAAAAAGTAAAAATATTAAATGACTATTTTTTAAAAGTTAGGAAATGTAAACATGAAATAAAAAAAACACAATTATGTCTAATCCAATCACTAAAGAAAAAATATATTATTAATATTTCATGACAAATTTTCAAGTAATTACCACTACGTATTTTTTCAAATTTTACACCATAATGTATTTCACTTTTAAATGTGCTTTATTTATTATACCTTGAACTTTTATTTATATATTTACATTTTAAAATACCATAAAGTAACCATATTGTTTGAAAATTTTCTATTGTATCATACTTTTAAATTACTTTCAAACAATTTTAATTAAAAAAGTTTCCATAGATAGACAAGAAATTCTATTTCCATGATATCCAAGAAAAATTGTGAAGAATGTGTATAGTTTAAAGTTCTCTAATAGTCACATTTCAAAAAGTCAAAAGAAAGGTGAAGCTAATTTTAACTGTTTTATTGAACTTATATTCCAAAGTTGCTATTTTAAGATGAGATCAATGTCAAATCTGTTGCACTTTTTTTTGCATTTTAAATTTTGAGATTACCTGTGTACTTCAGAAACACAATGCATCTTAATTCTGACTAGCCACAAAGAGATTTCTCAATATTCACTTGGGATGCAGTTCTTCAAGGTCAACTCGATTGGATTAACGGTTGACTAGGGGGTTGAAAAGCATAATCTTGGGTGTGTCGATGAGAGTGTCCGCAGACAATGTTTGGCATGTGCAACAGAAAACTGAGGAGGAAAGTTGGCTTTACCTGTGGTTATTTTATTTCACCAGGGGTCCAGAAGCAATGGAACCAATGGATCACAGACTGGAACCTTTGAAATTGTGAGCCAAAATCAGTCTTTCATGTTTTAAATTGTTTATGTCAGGCATTTTCTCACAGCAGCAGAAATCTGGCTTCTGTACAGCCCCTGTGTATTAGCCACAGTTTTGGATAGCATAGCTCTGTGTACTGCCTCATATGTTTTCTTTCTGTTTCTTTGACTTTTTTTCTTTACTGCAATAGAATCAAGCAAATATTAAAGCAGGAATCTAGAAGAATATAATTTTCTATACATTGCGCCATTCTGTTTTCTTCTTTGCATATGGCACTAGAGGTTTCACAAAACGTCTCTCAGTGAACTCTGGTTACAGATCCTCACCCTGCTCCACCCCTGGCTTTTTCGTTGTCATCTCCCTCCTCAACAGCACAGTGTCAGAACTCCTGCCCTGGACTTCCTGCTTCAGCCACTTTGCACCCTTGCACTAAAGCAATTCCTTTGTCTCTGTACCTCACGATTTCTTTGAGGTCACGGCATTAGACTGTAGTCTTGGTTGCTCTCCTCTCTTGTCATCTTCCTACACGGGTAAAGCCTGTGTCAGTCAGTCCTTTCAGGCAGCATCTGCAAACCAGAGTGAGCAAATCACTGAATTTCCAATAGATGTGCGGGTATGAGGACATTTTTAAAGAACTGAATTCCAAATCTTCAAATTTCATATAATTTTCATCTATAACTAACCTCCTCAGGCATGCTACATGAAAATGCTTTCCTTCCTTTTAAAAAAATTATTGAAAAAAGGTAACAAATCAATAGAATAACTGTAGTTAACACACTGCATATTGTCATCTTCAAAGTATTTACTCAGAATACAATATATGGGCATAAAAATTCTCCAGTTGATTAGCACAAATCTTCTTTTTCAGTGAATTAAGAAACATTAATAGTATAGCTACCTTGCAGTTTTTTTTCTTTTTGCCTTTCTTCTTTTTACCTCCCCCCTTCCTAGTTCTTTTTTCCTTTTAAACAGTTATTTTCCATCTCACAGTATCTATTGGACTTCCCATTTACATTTCAATCGCTTCTCATATTGCTCCGCTCTGTTGCCCAGGTGGAAAATCTTCCAGTGTGAGCAGGAGAGAACCATCTCTAAACCCGGTGTGGGAACTGAGAAAGTGAGAGTGTAAATGTAAGAAAACAGAACAAACTTCCCATGTTGGGTGCATCTTAATTCTGCTTTCTGTGACTCGTGTAAGTGAATTATTGATTTATAAATTATTAACAAAAGTTTTTGACAATAAGTCACTGAAATTTTTGTTGTGAAATCTGGAAAAGCTATCAAAGAATTGGAGAGTCACTGCTAGTAATGGAAATCTTTCCTTGAACTTATCTTTTCATGCACATATGATTTTTTAGCCTTCATATCTAAAAGAAATTCAAATAAGAATAAAACTAATGCTAAATGCTTTGATTTAAAAATTAAAATTTACCCCACATGCATAAAGAAAATCATTCATCTCCATCAGAAATACAACATAAATTTATGTTTATTCTTTGTGAGTTCCAATCCTGATTTGTTGACTTCATTAGATTTAGAAATGCCTATTAGATTAGGAAAACATGCTCAAGAATGTGTCTGGGTGAATCATTAGGTATGGCCTTAGGTACTCTAAGTGGTCCTTTCTGATTCATCTCTGGGACTGTTACTCTACTCTTCTTTCTGTCTTCCATGAACCAAGCAGATTGGCCCCAAAACCCTTCCACTCTGAGATTTCTGTGTTGAAGATCACTGATCATTGACTGAGTCACCTGAAAAACCTGAAGTAAACTAAACTTTACTTCCTTTAAGTTGTGAACAACAGCGATTGTGCCCAGCATTGGGAAAATAGACCAACATGTGATTTATTAATGTTTTAATACATCTATGTCACTTTTATCAGCTGTATGTTCATTAGTAATATAAAGATAATTCAGTCTGAAGCCTTGGTGTCATGAGAAATAAAATGTTTAAATTCCAACTTGTATGAGTAGTTTTTTAAAAGAAAAACCTTTGATCAACTCAAACCTTTCAAACATAAAATTTATTTAAAGATAATATCTTATAAGTGATGTGAAATTTAAATTTTAGTTGAAAAAGGAATACGTAGAAGTTTCCAGTTGTTCAAGAAAATCTTGTTTGCATGTATTTCTAAGGACAAATGGTGGATATCAAATTGCTCTTAGCCTGGCTTTGTTTCATGCCTATAAAAGCAACATTGCAAATTTTATTACATTACAAAATACCTTATATGTAATTATTTGAATGTATATTGAAATTTCTTTGAATATCAAGGTAAAATATGAATATGATGCAGTGTTTTTTAAGGTCACAGTATGCCAAGAAACTTGAAAACTCCCCCACATTAGCCCTGTTGACCTGCATCTGTCACCTTTCTCTCCACCTCTGTACTATGGAATAGTAATGTTAGTTGACTCAGTTTTGTAAAGTTAAAACAAGGTATCTACATACATATTTTATAAATTATGAAGTAATATAGTGTTTTATTCTTATTCATAATTGTTCTCACCTATGAATTTATTTAATCAAAACTATTTCTTGAACATCTACCCTGTAACAGATATTCTTAGTTTCGCAGGTTCACAGAGGCAATAAAAAGGGATTTTTGCTTTCACATCTTTCATTTTAGTAGCACCAGCAGAACACACAACTTAAACAAATGAACAGAATAAGATAGTTGCTGGTAGTAGTAAGTTTTAGGAAAGAAATAATTCCAGACACTTCAGCTATTGCTGTATTTTCATTTTGTAGGTTCTGAAAGGAAAGAGCAGTGCCTTCGTTACAGGGAGCAATTCTTTCACAGTGTTCTAGACAGACTGAACCTCCACAGTGGTCCGCAGCCCTCCCACCCCAGCCCTGTCACTCAGTGTGCCCCACTGCGTTCCTTATGTTCCCGCCACTCTGACCTTTGTGCTGAGCTGTGGACACTCTCACCGTGTTCTGTGCCTTCAATGATGGTACTGGCTCTGTCCTTCCTCTGGAATGTTCTTGTAATATCAGTATGGATAGCTTCCTCATTCCTTATGTTCTTTTCCGTACAGTTAATCTTTTCAATAAAGACTAATTTGTTCATTCTATTTAAAATCGTATATCATCTCCCTTCCCCTCCAATGCTATTTTAACATTTTTCTTTGCTCTATTTTTCCCCCATAGGACTGATCACATTGTAAAAAATTGGTGTTTTTCTCTCTATCTTTGTCTTTCTCTGTCTCTTTGTCTCTCTATATATACTTTCACATATATATATATATATATATATATATATACATACATATATGTATATGAATATATATATATATAATCTTTTCATCTATTATTTGTGTAATAGAGCCAGGAATTTAGCTCAGCAGCTCAAACACTTGCCTGTAAGCATGAGGACATCAGTTTGATCCCTGGTACCAAAAAATGAAACAAAAACCCCATATTATTTCTATAGTGCTTATTCTAGAATATAAACTTCCTAAAGGGAGAGGTCCTTCAGACTCTGACTCATTGGCACAATGCAGTCCCTCATAGAAACTGAATTAACTTGATGTGTTCCCCACCCAAAAGTAATTTTTGTTATTGCCATCTATCTAATCCTAAGAGCAATGAAATGAGATAGGTTTATCTTGTAATAACAACATAAGAAACTACTCAAAACTGAGTGGGGGAGTATACTGTGTTACCTGATATGTGCCATTTCCTACTATTCAGCCTGTTAGGAGCTCAGGTCTGTCTCATCAATGTATACAATGCTCAGTCATTCATCCTGGCTTCAACTGCTATAGCGCTGGGCTGAAATCTTCAATAAGGGTCTACTAAGATATCTGGTGCCTCAGTGTCCCTTATGTGCTCTCTCACAATATGTTCCTTTCTCCATCTACATACACATCTTGTCTGTGCCTTGTGATAGCAAGTCTTCCTGACTGCTACACTTCTTAAGGTTTATTACTTGGACAGGCTCAGAATCATCTCCTCTACAGTCTTTTGGTAGAAGGAACTGTCCAGCCTAACCTACATTTGAGGGAATAAGACAAAGTGTCTAGCTTTGGGGAAAGGAGCAGCATGCTTCTATAGGAAGAAGGGGAATGGGTGGTATCCTACTTACTAGACAATCAACTGAAATTGCTCATATTTTTCTGATGTGAAATTGTAGCTCAAAAGCAATAGATTGACAAATTGATAATTGATAAGGATGTAATTCACAACCCATTAATATTATTTGTGAATGGGAATCTTAGAGAATGAGAAAGCACACATCACTGAGGAGGCAAAGCTTAACTTCAAATTATTTTATCCATTGAGCTCCCAGTTAAATTTTATTTGAATAAAGGATTTCACATACTTAAGACACAAAAGATGCAAAATAATTACAGATGCCGCTCAGTTTGGGACTGAGCTACCTCTTGTTAAGTTCACCATAAATTGAACAAATTGTAAGTCAAAATCACAGTCAACAGGAAACTTCCTGAGCATAACAGCTTTGCAACCCAGGCTGCCAAGTCTCAATTGCTTTCCATGATTCTGCAGCTAAGCTGGAGCTGTGGCTCAGCACTGCAGCTCAGCATCACATGAGACTATCATGTGCCTAAGAAAAGAACCAAATCCTAACTTGAGGTGTATTTTCTACTTTTTATAACATTTTCACATTTTCAGAAGGTTAAAAGTTGTAAGTCAAGAGATTTTTAATTGTACAGCAAGAATATATAACACCAAAATGAATTTATGTCTCTATGAATAAATGAATAAAAATTTCTAACACATCCATGTAAAAGTACGCTAACCTGGTTTTATAACTGTTGTCACTAATATTTTGCTTAAGAAGATGAATCTTAATATAGATCTTTTCAAAACAGTATTATAGGTATGAATCAAAGGCAGTGCTTATGATTTTACAGTACTAGGTACTTTATTTATTTATTTTAAAGAGAATAAAACCAAGCAAGACAAAACAAAATAAAACCGTTCAAAACAAAACAGTGAGAGTGATACAGGATTTCAAAACCAGATAATAGGAAATTAACATTGGCTACCAAAATGCCTCTTGTTATCTTCAAAATAGCTGCCCATATGACTAGATATAATCACATCAAACAAAACAGAAGTGAATACAACTGATTAAAATAAAACAATGAAAGTGATATAGGACTTCAGAGCAAGATAATAGGAAAGCAAAGATGGCTACCATAATATATCTTGTCATCTTAAAATAGCTGCCCATAATACTAGGCACTGTTTAAGACTCTCTTTGAATTCTTTGATATTATATAATGAATGATGTACACAACTTCAAGCTGATAGGGAAACTGTTCATTTCTACTCATTTCTATGTGTACTCTGAATAAATATAATTTGGGAAGCAGATTCTAATCCTGCTAGTGAACATTTTACATTAGAGTTTTGAGCAATCTGCAAATTCTCTTCCTTCCTTCCTGTCTACTTGCCTTCCTTCCTTCCTTCCTCTCCTCCTTCCTTCCTTCTTTCTTTATATTTTAGTGCTCTCAGTTTGTAAACTTCCAAATGAATGCTAAAATCAATGGATTGTGACAATGAACTATTAACTGATTTTCTTGTTTTTACTACCAGCAAGTAAATATTAAGTAAATAAAATTAGTACCAGGGAATAATTATAGTTTATAAAAAACTATTACATATTTTAGGAAGAGCTAGACAAAAGGAAGTCCATGTATGCAAATAAATAAGTAAAAAAAATATTAATTCAGGACAAGAAATATTTCAGGGAGATTTTCAAACATTGGACAAATGATTAAATACTGTTTTTTAAAAAGTGAATCTTAATCGCTAGAAGTATACATGAACTGGTCACAGGGTAGCGTCTAGAAATAATGTTTAAAAAAAAGGGAACTTTGCGGCTTCCAGCTGCACTGGACCAGCACAGCGGGTCCTGAATAGGCCTGCAACAGCCTCTCCACTTCTGGCTGTGATTGGCGGACTCTGGAGTTCTAAGCAAGCAGGGCACCATCAGTACCAGAGGCTGGGCAGCCTGGGGTGAGTGTCCCATGCACCATCCCCCGAGCCCAGCTAGCTTGGGACCCTTGCTTGGCCCCAGACAGGGAGCTTCGCAGCTTCCAGTTGCTTTGGACCAGTGTGGCCGGTCCTGAGCGGGCCTGCAATGGCCTCCCTGCTCCCAGCCTTGCTTGGCAGAATCTGGAGTTCTGAGCAAGCCAGCATCATCAGTTTCAGAGGTTGGGGTGTGGGGTGAGTGCCCCCCGCACCATCCCTTCAGCCCAACTAGTTGGGATCCTCCCTTGGCCTGAACAGGGATCTTTGTAGCTTCCTGTTGCACTGGACCAGCTCAGTGGGTCTTGAGCCGGCTTGCCCCACCCCCAGTGACCCTCTCTCAAGCTGGGGAACTGGATGGCCAGAGTCCCAGGAGCTGAGGGCATAAAAGAGGATTTCCAACAGACCCTGGGGAAGACTTGGAATAACACTTGAAACACAAAAATATAGGAGGATGACAAAACGAAAGGCCAAATTACAATCTTAAACCTCCAGGCAATCCCAAGAAACCTTAGGAGCTATGTTATGTACATAGAAGAAAATATATGCCATATACCTGAAATATCAGACATAATAGCAACTGAAATAAAGAAGCAACTCTGGGAAGCTTTAAAGGAATTCAAACTAGAAATATTTTCCCAGGTAAAAAAAGAAATGATAAAAGAAAAGAAGGAGATGCTGAACATATCTAAAGAAGACCCAATAAAAAATTGGAGGAACTAAACAAAAAGATAGAATCCCCAGATGAACAATACAAAACACAATCAGAATATATAAAGCAGATGCAAGGAGACATACAGGAAATCAAAAATTCCACTGAAAGTTGTAAAAACCACCTCAATGAAAGTGAAGATACAATATCAGACCTCAAAGACAAGATTGTAGCTAGTGAACAGGAAAGGAAAGATCTTATAAAAATAACAAGGAATCAGGAAATAACAATTCGACAACTGAAAGATGATGAAAAGAAAAACAACATACAATTGATTGGGATAAATGAAAAAGAAGGGGACAAAATAAAGGCTGTCAAGAGGATATTTAGTGAAGTTATAGCTGAAAATTTCCCAAACATGAGATTAGAAACCAACATCAGGAAATAAGATACTTCCATGACAAAGAACAGCTGAAGAACTTCATGATCACTGAGCCAACCCTGCAAAGAATACTGAACGACAAATTACATACACTTAGGAAAAAACCACTAAGCAAAGCAGACAATTAAACAGAATGGAAAGATAAAGATGCAACAGCAGAAAGACAACATGTCAACAATAAACCAGCATATAACAGTTACAACCATAAATGTAAATGGTCTCAATGCACCAATGAAAAAACAGACTGGCAGAATGGATCAAGAAAAAACATCCAGTCATATGCTGTCTACAAGAAACTCATCTAACTCAAAAGGATACTCACAGACTGAAAGTCAAAGGATGGAAAATAATACTTCATGCAACAGGAACCCTCCAAAAAAGCAGGGTAACTCTTCTGTTTGCAGACAGTGTGAACTTCAAACCAATAATGATCAGAAGAGATAAAGCAGATCACTACATACTGGTTAGGGGAAAACTTCAAGAGGAAGAGATAACTATCTTAAATATATATGCACCAAATTCCACAGCACCAGTTATATAAAGCAAGTATTAACAGAAATGAAAAACCAAATTAGCAGTAACACAATTATAACAGGAGACCTTACCACAACATTGACACTAAGGGACAGATCAACCAGACAGAAAATCAGCAAAGAAATAAAAGAACTGAATCACACCTGTGAACAAATGAACTTGATAGACATATACAGAGTGCTGCATCCAACAATATCAGAATACACATTCTTCTAAGCAGTACATGCATCATTCTCTAAAATAGATCATATGTTAGCTCACAGAACATATTTAAATAAGTGTAAAAGATGAAATTATTGCTTGCGTGTTATCGGATCATACCACCATGAAATTAGAAATTAATGATCATACAATTAAATTAGAAATTAATGATAAAAGATAATGCAAAAATCCCACAAACACATGGAAACTGAATAACACACTCTTGAGTAATCAGTGGGTCACAAGGGAAATTTAAAAAGAAATTAAACAATACTTACAAGCAAACAAAAATAGAAACACAACTTACCAGAATCTGTGGGATGCAATGAAAGCGCTCCTCAGAGGAAAATTTATTGCACTGAGATCCCATATCAGGAAAACAGAATGAATACAAATAAATAACCTGCTGTTATACTTGAGATATCTAGAAAAAGAAGAGCAAGTCAAGCCCAAAGCCAAAAGAAGAGAGGAAATTATAAAAATCAGAGCAGAAATCAGTGCAATAGAGACTAAGAAAACAATCCAAAGAATCAATGAATCAAAGAGTTAGTTCTTTGAAAGAATAAATAAAATTGATAAGCCCCTAGCCAATCTAATTTTTAAAAAGCTCAAATTCATGCAATCAGGAATGAAAAAGGTGAAATCACTACAGACCCTGTAGAAATACAGAAGATCATCAACACCTATTTTGAAAACCTCTACACTCAAACGACTGATAACACTGAAGAAATACACAGATTCCTAGAAACCTATGAAGTACCAAAGCTAGGTCAAGAGGATGAAAAACTGCTGAATAACCCAATTTCTATTAATGGAAATTGAAAATGTAATTAAATACTTGCCTACAAAGAAGAGCCCAGGCCCAGACAGATTCACTGCAGAATTCTATAAGAAGACTTAATGCCAACACTCCTCAAACTCTTCAATGAAATTGAAAAGGAAACAATCCTTCCTAACTCATTCCTGGAAGCAAATATTATTCTAGTACCAAAACTTGAGAAAGATCCAACTGAAAAAGAGAACTACACACCAATCTCCCCAATGAACACAGATGCAAAAATCCTCAATAAAATATTGACAAATAGGATGCAGCAAATCATCAAGAAGATTATACAGCATGACCAAGTGGGATTCATGGCAGGCATGCAGGGATGGTTCAACATATGTAAATCAGTAAATGTAATCCACCCTATCAATAATGACAAAACAAGAGTCACATGATCATTTCTATAGATGCAGTTAAAGCTTTTGATAAGGTCCAACATTCATATATGATAAGAAACTTACAGAAAATTGGAATAGACGGTCTTTACCTCAATATAATAAAGGCCATCTATGACAAACCAACAGCAAGTATCATACTAAATGGCCAAATATGGAAGCCTTTACTTTAAAATCAGGCACAAGAAAAGAATGTCCCTTATCACCACTCCTATTTAATATAGTACTGGAAATACTAGCCAGAGCAATTAGACAAGAGAGATAAAAGGCATAAAGATAGGAAAAGAAGAAGCTAAATTATCATTATTTATAGATGACATCATACTCCACGTAGAAGACCCCCAAAACTCCATTGAAAGACTCTTAGAAATAATAAGTAAATTCAGCAATGCAGCTGTATATAAAATGGATACTCAAAAATCAATAGCATTCAATACCCTAACAACAAAATTACAGAGAAAAAAATAAGAGAAGCCACCCCCTCCACACTAACAACCAAAAAAAAAAAAAAAAAAAAAGAAATATTTAGGACTTACTCTCACGAAAGAAGTGAAAGACCTATACAGGGAAAATTATAACACACTGAAAAAAGAAATTAAAGACGATCTCTGAAAATGGAAAGACATCCCTTGGTCATGGATAGGAAGAATAAATATTGTGAAAATGGCCATTCTCCTAATATACAGATTCAAAGCAATCCCAATAAAAATACCATCAACATACTTCATAGATCTAGAGAAATCACTCCTAAAATTCATCTGGAGTGAGAAGAGACCTTGAATAGCAAAGACAGTTCTAAGCAGCAAAGGCAAGGCAGGAGGCATCACAATCCCTGGCTTGAAGTTATACTACAAAGCAACTGTAGTAAAATCAACATGGTACTGGAAGAAAAGCAGAGCTAAATATCAATGGAATAGATTAGAAGATACAACCACAACCACAAATACACTCAACCACCTTATCTCTGATAAAGGGGCCAAACATGTTCACTGGAAGAAGGACAGTCTCTTTAATAAATGGTGTTGGAAAAACTGGCTCTCCATATGCTGAAAACTAAAACTAGACCCATGCCTATCACCATGTACTAAACTAAAATCTAAATGGATCAAAGATCTGAATATTAAAACAGAAACAATAAATCTATGGAAAGACAAATTGGGTAAAAACCTTGAAGACATAGGCGTAAGTAGAGAATTCATGAACAGGACTCAAACTGCACAGGAACTACTTCCCAGAATCAATAACTGGGATCGTCTCTTATTAAAAAGTTTCTGCACATCAAAAGAAATCTCCAGCATAGTGAAAAGAAAACCCACAAACTGGAAAATATCTTAGTGAACTGTCCCTCAGACAAAAGACTTCTGTCTAAAACATATAAAGAATTTTTAAAAATCAGACCCTCAAAATTTAAAGATCCAATCCAAAAATGGGCATCACACTTCTCAGATAGAGAAATACAAATGGCAAATAAATACATGAGAAAATGTTCATCATCATTACTCATTAGAGAAATGCAAATTAAAACCACACTGAGATTTCATCTCACTCCTGAAAGAATGGCCAGGGTGAAGAAAACTACCAACAACAAATGCTGGAGAGGCTGTGGAGAAAAATGAACTCTCCTGCACTGTTGGTGGGAGTGTAGACTGGTTTATGGAAGTCAGTCTGGAGATTTCTCAAAAAAGCTGGGATTGGAAGTTCCATTTGTTCCAGTTATTCCACTTCTAGTCATATTCCCAGAAAAACTGAAATCATCATACCACAGTGATATATGAGCACCCATGTTTATAGCAGCACAATTTGTAATACCCAGATCTTAGAAACAACCTAACAATCCATCAACTGAGGAATGGATTAAAAAGTTGTGGTATTTTTATACAATGGAGTACTACTCAGCTATAAAGAATGATCACATTGAGATATTTATAAATAAATGGGCACAGCTTGAGACCATATTCATAAGTGAAATAAATCAAACTCACAAGTATGAATACCAAGTACTTTCCCCAGTGTAATAAATGATAAGAATACATAAAAGTATGTGGTAATCATGATTCCCCATTATATTGTTTTGAAGCCTTATAATATTTTCACTCAGTAATTAGAATGGTTTTATTCGGGGTTGTTTGATTTTATTATCTGTGATGGTATGAACAGTTATTTTGAAGAAAACAAGCCATCATAATAGCTAGTGCTGATTTAATATCATCTTTTTTGAAGTCCCATCAAGCTGTTGTTCTTCTGTCTCCATTGATTTTATCATGTTGTATTTATTGGATTTTATTGTATGTGATAATATACACAAAATTTTTTATAGACAAAGAGATAATACAGAAACAATTCTTATTCTGTTAGTTGGTTCTAAATACCCTGTAATTCTTTCATTCTCTTGAATGGTTTCACACTGTCTTGATATGTTTGATGGTATAGTATATGAAATTTTATACTCAAGTATTTCAAGGAGAGAGACACTCTGGTAACTACAATTATTTCAGGTTATCTTGTGGTGAAACACTACGTTGTTTAAACTGTTATGTTCTGACCTGTGTTGTTATGTCCTCTTTTATCTCAATTTCCCTTTTTTAAAATTAATTTGTATTTGTTATTATTTTCAATTAAGGGAAAAATAAATTTTAAAAAGCAGGATATATTATAGTAACTTTTCTGATTTCCTGTTAACTTGATTTGAAGCCCTGTATTGCTCTCACCATCTTGTTTTGACTGATTTTACTCTATTCTCTTTTGTTTGATAGTATCAATTTGAGGGTATAGGCAACTACTTTGAAGGCAGTAAGATTCACTATGATGTCCATTCTGATTTGACTGTTATCTTCTTTTGAAGTCCTGTAATGTCTCCAATGTTTTGGTTTTATTGGTTTTGTTCTGCACTGTTTTGTTCAATTTTATTATACCTGATGATATAGGCAATTCTTTTTAAGGTAGCAGAGGCATTATGGTAAGCATTGTTGATCACCTTGTATTGTTCTTACATCATGTACTATGTCCACCCTTTGTTTTGACTAACTCTGTTTTGTTTTGTCACATTTGGTTTTATTCTCTTCCAAAAAAAGTAATAAGAACTGTGGGAATAATAAAACCCCAAATGTGTAATTGTTATTGTAAAAAAGAGAGGAAAAGAAAGTGCTCTAAAGGATATAACTACATGTATGTTTAAGTGTGTAAGATAGATAACCATATTACTAAGTTTTTGTTGGATCATTGAACACAACTGTTTGCAGTCTCACTGTTTGAATGTCCACTTTGGATGTTTTAATTTTGTAACTTGAACAACTATTTCTAAGATGACAATATGTAGTCTATTAACCAGTGATTTCTTACTGTTTATTTTTTTATTACTTTATTAATATTAAGAAGAAAAGGTAAAACAAATTTTCACAACAAAATAATGAAAAAGTAACAATTGTTAATAAATTATACAACATTATCTTTAGTCACTCAAGTACCAAATATGGGCATAAAAATTACTTCAATCAATATTAGCACAACCTTTCCTGTTCAGTGAACTAAGTGACACTAATGGTATAACTAACTTGCATTTTTTTCTTTTCCCTTCTATCCTTTCTCTTTTCCCCTATCTTAGTTTCTTCTTTTTATTGAACAGTTTCCTTCCATTTCACAGTGACTATTGTATATTTTGAATCTTATGGTTTCACATATGTTAACTGTCTATTTTTTTTAAATTCTGTATTACTTGTACCCTTTTTCTGCTTTGTTTTTTTCTCTTTAAATAAAAATTTTTTAAAAAAGAAATAATGTAAAAATTCAAGCAGGAAGTCTTTTAACACGAAATATTGAAAACTACTTTCTTGACCTAACAGTAGGCAAAATTTCTCAGATTGATTAATCTTAAAATTATAAATTTATATTCCCATATATATGAAATGAAATATTGTATTTATAATTAAGAGAAAGAAGTATTATTATATATAATAAATAATGTTATATGTGTAATTAAGAGATGAACCAATAGCAAAGGAAAAATGAAAATAAAATAAGACTTTAAAAAGTGCTTGGAAAAGAAATTTTTATTTTTTATTTTTTTGCAAAAAAAATATTTTAAAAGATGTTCATCTCATTAGCAATTAGTGAAATGCAATTTACAAGCTAATGGGACATACCAGGTTGTGGTGTAATTCTAAAAAAAGCAGAATAAAATGTCCTTATTAGACTGTAAAACAGTAAGGATTATAAAGTCTTGTTTGTAAGTAGAACAATTACTTCGAAAAAATGCAATTTTTGATAAACATTGAACACAGTAATACACCAAATCTATGGCACAATAATTCCAAGGTGTGTATCCAAAGAATCTGTGTATCTATCAAGAGACATTTTATGAAAATGACGTTACAGATTTAGTAATCATAGCCAAAGACAAGAAGCAACTCAAATGTTCATCAATTGTATAATGACTCAGTAGTTAATAGTAAAATTATATAATACAATATTCACAGAAATGAAAGGAAAAAAGTTAGTCTCACAACCAAAACTGTAGTGAAAGAAACTATTCAGAATGTACTGTATGACTTTGTTGTATGAAATTCAACACCAGGAAAAATTAATATCTAGTGGTAAAATCTAGGCAGAGGTAACTTTTATAGAAGAGAGTGAGGTATTAAGTAGGAGAAACCAGACAAAATACCTAAAATGCTTTATTTCTTGATTTGTACAGTGTTTACTGATGTACTCACATTGTTACAAATCCTTGCAAAAATACGTTGTGATTCGTGAACTTTCTTGCATTTATGTTAGAATTCAATAACAGGTATTTTTTTAAATAATAAAAATATAACTAAGTAAAGCATATATAGAATTTCAAAGTTGAATAAAACAACAAACCAGAAAATTCGTGACTACATTTTTGCATTTGGTCTCAGTGTTTCCTGGGAACCAGCATTCTGCACAAGGTGACTGTCTATGACATAAGTTATGTTCTTGGAGCAGCCCTGCGTGGTCTCAGGTGTTAGTCAGTTCAGGCTGCAATGACCTTTGAGCAAGCAATACCCACCAGGTGGCTTCCTCTTGCCCTTTTCTAGCATTTTTTTGACCTATTTACTTTATGCTCCCTTATAGCTGAGAGGTCATTGGTATTGACAAAAAATAAAGAGGCATCTGCAGCTTACACAAAAGAATGTGTTGGGCAATCCCTTTGTGATGAATCATCTGATGTTTTAATAACTTTTGTCCTTTAGATTTCACAGGAGGCCAGAGGGCATTGCCTCAGATCCTGAGACAGATGAGTATATTTTACTGTTTACTTGCCAATAATTGAGGGCTTTGACTTTTCTAAAGTACATGGTAATTGTAGTGATGGTAATGTTCCTTTATACCATAACTTAGAAAACATTTTAACGTGCATTATCTCGATTTGTTCTTCATAGTAGTCCTGTCAAAGAAAGTGGACTGGACATTATTAGCTCCATTATATTCAAGAGTAAACTGAGTTCCAGAGATATCTTACAAAATAAATACCATTCAGATGGATTAGGGTTAGGGTTAGGGTTAGGGTTAGGGTTAGGGTTAGGGTTAGGGTTAGGTGAAGGTGAAATTGCTATATCAGTGTTTGAGTTTTGGTTCCCAAGAGGTAGATTCTGAGGCAAGAAGAGTACAAGTGTTAAGGCTGTCTTTGGGAGAAGAAAATACCAGAAAGCAGGAAAAGTGAAACAGAGGAGGAAAAGCAATCGATAAAAAGATATTTTATCAAAATCTGTCATTGCAGGCTATTGGTATTTAATCCTTCACCAGGAATAAGAATCATATATAAATATTAGAAGCTCTGATTCCAATATTGAAAATTTAATGTGTTTTCATTATATATCAATGGTAGCAACAGTACCTGGAAAGTATGAATAAAAGTCATTTTTATTCTTTTCAAGGAGCATTGTTTTCTGACTATCTGAATCTAACAACAAACATAATATCAACTGCTAATAAAAATTAAAGCTTTAAAAGCTGTTCTATTGAATGTTAGTTTCATTTCATCATTTTTGCAGTCAAATTTACTTTATGAGCATTTTTTTTTGGCAGGACAACTTAGGTTATGCTGCAACAAAAATTAAAACCAAAATTTCAGTGACTGAACACATTAAAGCACACATAAGACTTCTGTTTTTAGTTCACTGGCTATCGCATAGCTACACGGCCCTGCATAACAGCGAGATGAGTAGGAGATGGAAGGACACTGTGTTTATTCTACAAAGAGTCAATGTCTTTACTGCCGTCTTCCCTTCTGGTAAATAAACATTCCTGTATTAATTTCTACTCATTGAACTTTTCATCTTTCCCAAAGAAAACAATCCAGTATTACAGTCAGCTGCTATATCCAGCTCAAAATCCAAGTCACATTGTGTTTTTTCCTCTTTTTGGTTCATGATTTCATTTGGCCCAGCAAACTATCAAATCTAAACCAAATTATCCACTTAGTATTGATGGTGGTGTAAGGACCAGATAATTTTAATGAAGTCTCCTATGCAAAAGGGAGATTATGCAGCCTGACTGGATAGAGCAGTTCTGAACACCTGCTGGGCCCCTATCAGGATCTGATGTGACATTCAGGGATAAGTTCTTCAGGCTTGTTTCTCATTGCTTCTTCAACCTTACAGGAATTTATAATTCTGCTGGGTTCTCTCTGCCATTTTTTTTTTTTTGTGTGTGTGTACGCTAAAAAATATGCTATTTTGTGACACAAAATATGCAATTTTGTGACACAAAATATGCTATTTTGTGAATCGTTTTCCTTTCTCAGCCTGTTTCTTGCTTATGAAGTTTGGGAGTCTAATGACTATTGTTTTGAATAATCACAAATATTTTGGATCAAATTCATGATTTTTTCAGAGAAAACTTGATTTTAAAAATTGAATTACATTTCCTTTTATTTGCTTGCAATCATAGCAATGAGCCATAACCATAACTCAGATTTGAGAGCAGATTTTACTGCTTTTGACCCACAGTTCTTTTGCTTAGATTTCTGGTGAGTATCTTATACACATCAGAAAAGTAGGTACGCTTATGTGATGTTTCTCCTTCATCGTTTTCACAAATTGTGTATGTTACACTTACTGAAAAGAGTTTTCTTAAATTCTCTTTTGAGGTTCAATGTCTAAAATCTATCATTTCACCCCCCAATCTTATATGACTTTAAATTTTAAAACTCCCTTTATTCCTTTTCATTTTTACATTTTTACTTTCATTTTTACCACACACATTTTTTTCCAAAATGTGGGGTTATTTTTCCCTATGATATAACTTGCCATATATAAGCAATGATATCACATGACATTTACAAGTTTTAGCAAGATTTTGCCCCAGCATAATAGGGACCACCATCTTTCAGGAGCTTGTATATGCTGTTTCTTACTTCTTGTTGACTAGTTAGCTAAACCACATACTTTAGGGTTTTCATTTTTGTTGTTGTTACTTTGTACCGGGGATTGAACTTACAACTGTGCGCCTGCAAGGCAGGCACTTACGCCTGCTGAGCTAAATCCCCAGCCCTGTTGTTGTTTTTATAGCAGCCTTAAATTGCAGCATTAATGTTTTCAGTGGTATGTAATTACGTATATTTGAAAGTGAAGAAATAAGTCCTGAAGTCTCAGTGGTTTAACATAACAAAGATTTATTTTTCACAAATGTGCATGTTTTCCATTGCTGGATAATGACTGCTTTGCTTGGCTCATCTTCGTGAAGAATGCCTTACAGATTTAATCTTAACATACGGCTCCAGTTTCCTGCAGAAGGGTAAGAAAAATCTACCGAGGGCACCATCAGTCAGAAGTTATCACATGGTCATATTAACTGACAGGGCACTGCGAGAAAGCACGTGGGTCCTGGGTAAGCACTGATTGTGTCTGTAACATATTTTGGAGAATTGAATCATAAAGAAGAAAAATAACAAGTAAATTTTATATAGCTTATTAGTGTCTCTTTCAAAAGAAAAAGATTGAAGTTAACTTCTAGCAATTATAGCAATTAGAAAGGGCAAATAATACAGTACCCTTTCTTCTTTGTATTCACGTTTTATCTGTACATCAAAATCTGTACATTAATCTTGTTTTACGATTGTGTGGGGCATATGTTTAGATACAATTTTATTATAGAATTCTAGCTTCATTGGTACTATATTTACATTTGAAAATCCTAATATGAGAATTATGTTGTTATAATAACAATTTTAATCTGATTTCCTCACAGAACACTGAAAATTATTAATAGACAATTAATAATTTCTTTGAAACTTTGAAAAAATAGTTCCAATCCTATCCCTTAGTGATAATGTTACTGTTTATGGATATATTTTTTAAATTTTGTACTCATTTCATATTACATATATAATACACTAAATGTAATTTACTATCTTCCTTCTGCTAAATATTTAGCAGTATTTTTATACTATTCATAATTATTTGAAAACATCATTTAATAGGTATGTAATACACAGTATGTGTCATAATTTATATAATTATATCCTGCTTTTTGGACATTCAGATTTCTTCCCAATTTCCTAAATTACAAGTTACTGGAAATGAATACCTTTGTACATAAATCTTTGTACTGAGAATTTCATCAAAATAGATTTGAAGAAGTGCAATTACTTAAACACTATACATAAAAGCTTTAAATATTGGAAAATTTAATTCCATAAATAGACTAATTTGTAGTCTTACTATAAAAATATTAGTGTATCCATGTTACCAAACTTTTAGGAACTTTGATACAGGTATAAATATACATATATGATAAAAACACATATATAGATGTATATTTTATATCTTTGCTAATTTGAGAGATGTGAAAATATTACCTTCTTGTTTCATTCATGTTATTTCTTGGAGTAGCTGTTTTTTTTTTTAATGGAAAAATAATTTGCCTAAGATAAAATGAGTATACCTTAGTATTAGAGTTTGGTAAATTTTGACAAATTATGGGCATTTGTTTTTTGCTTTCTTGTGAGCAAAAGTGATTTAGTTTTACCGGAGGCATGTATTCAAAAACTGGAAGGAATATCAAACACCATGTAGTCCAGTATTTCTTAAACTTGGACCTGTATAGATTAGGAAAGGATTTATTTCCAAATAATCAGGTATCTCCCACCAGAATATATTCTGGTTTATTGTGATCTGCCATATTACTATTTCATGTAATTTAAATATAAGCAAAATAAAATGTAAAAATTAGAGAATATTTCAATCATTACTGAATTAGCACAATATTTTTTCTAAGATATGTTTTCATAAGAGATTATTATTAAAATGAAATAATATCTGCTTGGTACAATTTAAAATTATCCCTCAAATAAGTCAAAGCATCTACTCAGAAGTACTTTACTAGGGGCTTATAAAATCGTGCTGTATGTTTTTCAGAGAAATTTTCATAGAAATGTTAGTGATATTTAATTGAGTCAGTAACTTTCATTTTTGGTGACAAAAACTTTGAATATTTATAATGTGACCCACATATTCTAAGCATTCAAGACTAGTATTCAAATTTGATTTCAAATCCAGGGGTTCTGCAGTTATACTAGGGTTCAGATGATTTTTTCTGCTTCTTTTTTGAAAATTGTTCATGTAAATTATTCAATGCAGTTTTTATAACAATACAATCATTTTTCCACATGAATATAATAATGCGGAAATAGCCTAACCAGTAAGTCAGGCCATGCTTTGGAGTGTTGTAAATTTATAGCACAGAAAGTAGCAAGTTTTTTTTGGTTTATTTTACATTATGTTTCAGTAAGAACTACATAAAATTTGAATTAATGTAAATGAGAAAATAAATTTTCATTATTATTAGCTTTGAACAGTTTAGGTTTGTACTGGAATAAGTTTATAATAAAATTTCTATTTTTTTGCTGAATACAGTTAATGTAAGTATTATTTATCCCCTGAAAATAATAACATATTGTACATTATTTCTTTGAAGGAATACCTTCATAGACTTTTGTAAAAGAACTTAATGTTTAAAAAAGTAAAAGGATAGAGAATTGAGGTGATTTTAGCTGTTCTTCTCAAAGTTCTTCCAGATGTGCTTCAATAAGGATTCTACAGCAATTAAAATAAAATCTCTAGCTGCTCCTGTGTCATTGCCTTTGGCAGGAAAGAGTGAGTAAACTTACACAGTGCTATCTAGGGACAGGCTTAGCTACTGAAATTTGAACTTCAAGGAACTATAATGTGGCCTTGCTGCCTGATAAAAATACTCTTCATTTCCCAAATTCCAATAAACTGTGCATTTTATACCATTGTGAATTCACAGAAACAAATAAAATATGGAACCAAAGCACCTGCTGCTTGATCAAGAAGCATTTGATTCATTCATCCATCCATTCATTCGTTTCCTCATTCATCCTTGGGACAGTCACATCTCTGGTATCTAAATCATATTGTGAATTATTTTCATCAGGAATTTTTTTTTAAGTAAGCACATCTGTGATACTGGTTTGTATGTGTACTTTATGAAGGCATAAGCCAATAGGGATACAACCCATTCAAAGGTATTTATGTCTTGTTTCTAAAGATCTAATCTCCCATATTCCTCCAAATAGTATGAATATCACATGAATTTAATAGCGAAAAGAAACAAGTGACTACTGAAAACTTAATTTCAAAAGCTATTATTTAAAAATTGATAATTTATGTTTTGAAAAACAACATTTCAATAATCTTTCACTTGTAATGTGAAAATGTGGGCATTTATGATTTAAAAAAACCTCAAAGTGTAAAGCATGAAATTATGATTTAAGTATTTCTGAAACTATATTATTTTAAGGTTTCTGTTTCCTCCTTTTCATTAAATCTCAAATATAATTGTTTTTATTTTAATTTTACAGATATTCTAGAATAATATTTTAAATATTAAATTTAAAATACGTAGTATAATTAATTATAATTATAAAAATAATTGTAAAATTATAAAATTATAAATTTAAAATATTAAAATTTAAAATATAAAATTTTTAAAATTTTTAAAAAGTTATTCCAGAATAAAATTTAAAAAGCATATAGAATCAGGAAATTGTGTAATAAATTGATCAGTTCTGTGTATGTAGAAGTTATTGAGCTTTGTATTCTTGTCTTTATGATCTATGCAGATAGAGTTCACTGAACTCTCTTTTTTCTCTATCAGAAAGTTAAAATAAGACTATTTACCAAAGTAAACCTAGAATTGTTCTTTCTTGTTTTTTCTTAGAATTTAAAATATTTGAGATGTGTACTATGGCATATCTGGCTCTTCATATTTTAAGAGGTGGAATCTGCCATACTTTCTACCTCTAAAAACAATCTCAACTATTTGTCACTATTATTGTATCTTGCCCATTTACTAGGAATTTTCTTAGTTATTATGATCAGTTTTCTTTGAAATGAGAGGAAACACAAAGAATAAGATGGTAAGATAGGAAGTCACAGATAAGCCCCACATTATACCATCATTCCAGGGAGTTTATACACTGAGAGTGGAGGTGTTTTGCAGTTTACTAAGTGTTATGGCTTGTATCTGGATGACTCCTAAATCCTCATGCACTAATAGATGGGTTTTTTCAAGCTGGCTGGATCTAGAGTATGTGATACTGAGATTAAGGGTGTGTGGTTACTGAATTATTTCACTGTCTTAGCATAATTCTGGGTGTGAATAATGGGAAGGCCAATATAGAGTGTGGGTGGGCGACATGTGCCCTGGATGGGATAAAAGCAAGAGGGAGGTTTTCTTTTGCAGCTGTTGCTTGCTGCCTTCTGCCTACCCTGCTATGCCATGAGCTGTTTCTCTTCTGTGATTCTCCTCTGCCATGCCACCCTGCCTTGGAACCGGCCAACTTTGGACTGAAACTGTTAAAAGTTATGAGTTGAAATAAACCTTTCTTCCTTTAACTGTTGGTGTTGTATACTTGTTTCAGCAATGAGAAAGGTAACTAAAACACTAGATAATGTCACATTTGCTACTACTGTTATGGCAAACAGAAATGCCAAAATGACGTCCAAGATTTGGAGGCAGATTTATTTTACAGGCACTGATTGGGATCATTCCCAAAATATCAAGCCCTTATCTCTGGTAGTCTAGATCTTACATGGGACAGGCAAGCAAGGAAGCACAGAGGCAGAGTGGCTTGTCAGTTGGAGATTGGTTGTTATGCATCATAGTCACCATATACATCACAGTGGCCAACCATATCTAAGAAACAGAAGTAACAGTAACTGGAACTGGAACTATTACCTGGGAAACTAACAAATTGAACTATACTGAGTAAGGATATGTTCTGCTACATTTCCTGCCTCTTTTTGTCTCCCTGGCAAACCTGTGCTGGGCATGTTGCATGTGATCTTCAGAGACACGGTCCAGCTACAAACAGGAGCATTAGTATTGTCAGTATCCTAGGATAGGCCTTAGCCAAGGTGCCCTAGATTGTCTTATTACAAAGTTTTTTCCTAAGTTGATTTTATGAAGAGGCATGATTAATTCTGTCAGTTTTGTAACATTACTCTGTGAAGGTAATGAGGGAGTTGATCTAATCTAGGAGTGTCCAATGTGTCTTGGACACTTATTGAATCTTGGAGTGTTTGATTATTCTATTTTCTTGAGGAAACTATGTATAGAGTTTAAGGCAAAAACCACAGGTAGCAAGGCTGTGTGGAAGAAAAGACAGGTAAGCAGCCTTAAGAAGTACACAAGTCAAGGAAAATAAATATGGGTAAATCCTGTGGATGATGTACTCAGGCTTCAGCGATGCATGGTTAGCATCTATAGTGACCAGAGCAGGGCTATGAGTGCATCATCTCTTCAGAATGAGCTAGTTGTAGAGGAGCTGTCCAGTTAAACTTTTAGCAATCATCTGGGTGAGATCTTTAAATTTTGGAATGGTGAATCTAAAGCTGGATTTCTGAAACTTGTAGAGGCAGTTAATTTGCATCTGGGTTATGTATATGTGCAAGAGTGTCTTTTAGCTAAACTTTATGGAGCTAGTCACAAGCTGTTTCTGTAGAGCTATGTTTTATTATTTTTTTAAAATTCTTTTAGAACTTTGTGGCCTGCATACTACATGTGACTTTAATTTAGCATGTTCTGCCAGGTTTGAGTTATCTCTGTTATAAATGCAAGCCCATTATCACTGCAAATGATAGAGGAGGGTAGACTGTATCTAGGAATGATTTCTCACAGCAGGACCCTACAAACTTCTGTTGTTTTACCCAGTTTGAATATGTGCAGATGAGCACTGAGTCATGTCAGGTAGAGATCGGAGCCAGTGACACAAATGCTGAAACCTGAGCTGGCTGCAAGAGTATGGGTGCCTGAACTGTGGCTAGAGCTTAGAGAGCAATGGTGGGGGAAGATCTGGCTCTGATCTTCTGGGATACTGGGGAAGGATTTTTGGCTGGGGTTGATGTTTCAGTCAATCAGCTCCCTGGAGGGAGCCCTGGAAGTTTGGCACCACTGATGGCAGGTTTTCAAAGAGCAGCATGAAGCAGTAGCAGGAGAGTTTTGGTCAAAATAACTTTGACCAAGGTGATCACAATACATCTAGCCTGTCAGACTTCATTTCTCGAAGAGCTGCTTCCATCTGTAAATAGGGTGTATTCAGCATCTGTAGTGGTCCATATTTATTTGGAAGGGCCAATATAGCATGTGGCACCTGAACAATTAGGTGTCAGTCTAAGATGAGTTGTTAGTCCTTTGAGGAGGAAGACAGTGGTTGTTAGAGAATGCAGGCAAAGGGGGAAGTCAGCAAATAGTTGAATCTAGCTATTTGTACAGGTAGGAAATTTGGCACTGCCAGGGGCTGATTGAGTATCATTATTTTTGTGAACTCAAGGATCCAGATTCTATACATGTCAACAGCTCGAAGAAATTTGTAGTTTTTTTTTCTTATAACCAGTTTCTGCCCAATATTGTAGCAGTATTACCGTGTCTTTCCAGTATTAATCAGAAGTGCTTTTTTAAAAAGGAAACAAGTTTTTGAACCTCTGGGAGGTTGAGTTCAGGGCAGTTGTGAAGAGGGACAGGATGAGGAGCCAATTCTAGGCAAAAGAAGGCATTTTTTAGGTTAAAGTAGATGCACCTGCAGACTGTTGGTGGGAGTGGATTGAGAAAATATATATGGAGGGCAGTCATGGCAGCATTGGCAGCTCAGATATCTTGAACTGATTTTAAGGCAGGAGAGATGTATTTTAGCAATTTGACAGTTTATTATTTTTTTCTCAAGGGACTCTGATACCAAGCAGGAAGAACATAAAAATAGGCTGTCTTGGAAAAAAGTCCTCATGGCTTGGTCAAATCCATTGTTAAAGCCTTTCTAAAAATAGTGGCAGAGTTTTTAAACTCTTGTAACAATTGAATCCAACTAAGTTGCATCTTGTCTCAGGATTTTCCCAGTTGAAGGGACTTCTGGGACCAACTCATAGCCGAGAAAAGTCTATTTTAACTGTAGACATGTGTCTAGAGTTAACAGTTCAAAAAGGTGTATGAGTTGGGAACCACAGAGTGCAAGGGGATGGCTGCATTGTTGATAGCATGGAGAGCTTGCTCAGAGTGATTAACAGTCTACCAAGATCTCCTTTGAGATGAAGGGAGTAGTTTGGTTCTGTTTTAACTCTAATAAAACCCTTTTTCCTGAAGTCAGGGGCCATAGATTTTGACTAATTAATTTCCATTTCTGACTTCCCACATGTGTGTTGTGTACCCTTTAATGATGTTGCAACAGACATAGGGTGGCTGCCCCTCAGAGAGACAATTCAGATACCTGCCTGGCTACACCCTTCGTGGGGACTTAGGTGTGATTTAGCTAAAGAGAGTATGAGGCCTCTTTTATACCACATGTCAGTTGCCATGGAAACATGGGCGAGGGCCCAATCAGCCACCACAACCAGTGCTTTCCAGTCTTGGTGCACAGATGGAGCAGACTGTTGCTTACACTCTCCATTCCACAAACTCACCCCTCCATTCAACAGGAACTCAGATGTTAAGCGTGCCAACTTATTTTCCTAGAGAGTGTTCCTAATTAGAGTTGATCAAATTCCTCCTCTGATCAAGCTGAGCAGGACTGACTGATTCTCCATCGAGACTTACCAGAATGAGTCAGGCAGGCAGACAGACAGATAGACAAATTGTGTACTCCTCCTTCTGGGATCTGATGTGAGCCACTCAAGTGAGAACCCAAGAGTCGTTCTCTAGATCACTGAGGGGGCTCAAGAAATCTCAAAGGCATGTCTTCCCTTCAGGATCTGGAGACGCTATTATTCTGGTGACCAAAGAGGACAGCATGGTTGGTCTTCCTGAGCAAAGCACAAGATGCTACAGCAAACAGAAACACTGAAATGACACCACTGATTGGTGTCTTTCCTAATATATCAGGCTCTGGTCTCTGGTGATTTAGGGGACAATCAAACAGAAAGTACAGAGGCAGAAGGCTTGTTAATTGGGGATTGGTTCTTATGATATGCACATAGTCACCAGCTATAAATCACAGTGACCAGCTGTTTATAAGAAATAAAAACATGAACTGGAACCAGAACTATTACTTGGGCAACTAACATACTGAAGTTACTGACTAAAGGGGCATCTCTGCTACATACACTACAACCTTATTTTGTGAACTCTACTAAAATAGGGCAATCTGAGTGCCTCCTAAGGAGAGTAGCACATGGGTCAGTACCATAACTTTGAGGTGTCTAAAAATCTCTTGTTGTAAGGGAAATATATCACTATGTTTATTATCAAATAAATTTTCTGGAAGAGTTATTTTGTCTGTCTTGTGACTTTAAAACGAACTTTTCCACATATGAGGAATCAACAGAGACATGAATGAATACTCTGACTTGAGAAGCCTTTAAGATGGTCTACAAAAGATGAACCGCCATGAATATTTTATCAGAAAAGTGATAAACTCAAAAGAGAAGAAAGGAGTTAAACTTCCATGACTATGTTAGAAATGCGCCATGTTAGTACTTTGAAAAAATTATTGATCCAGGAAAGAGCAGAGGTACAGAGGCCAAGTAACAGGAGTAGTTAGCTATGACAATTTAGATTTATTTAATCTCCCTCTCTTGAACTGGCTGTTTGTCCTTAGAAAAGTCATATCCTTTTTTAGTGCACTATCCCTCCTCTGTGAGTATGATGGTCTCTGGTGATTTTCTCTGCTTTTGCCTTTCAATAATCCTTAAGTGTGTCAAATTTCTTGTCACTTCACTGCAATCCACATTGAATTAGACAATGCAATACAGTGACAGTGGTGCCTTAGTGCCAAGCTCCTTACCAGAAAATTGTACCAGAAGTATAATTTTAAAATATTTGACATCCTGCTATCCTAAGATTGCTCAAAAGGAAAAAAAAAAAACTAGCATTTATTCATCTATTAAAATGACTAACCATTGCACATTCAGAAATAGCAAAGAAATAGCCCAATATTACTACCTATAGTCTTAGGAACAATATTTGAATAGTGGAATTATATAAGAAATATTTCAAAACTGGGCAGAAGCAAAGAAAAAATTCTGAATCTTCAAGACTGGAATTGCTTAATATTGAAGGAATAGGCAGAGCGGAAAAGAAATTAAGAGGAGAAGTCTTTCAGACAAAGTGAATTTTGAGCTTCACCTTTGAGTGAATGGCAGTTAAGTAATAGGAAAAAACAGGAAAGCAAAGTTGAGTTGCAGAACTGATAAATCAAAGTGAGCAGGTGATATGAGTTTGCTATTCAAGGACTTTGAAAGAACTAATATAATGAAGAAGTGCCCAACATAGCTCTAGCTAAATTCACTTAATCCATATTGCCTTAATAACACACTTTGTGCAGAAAATATAAATCTGTGTTAAAAACATACAGAGAAAAGAGCTCCAGGCAAGGTGCAAAGAAAGATACAAAGCATCTAAAATACATGCCCACTTCTAAGGCAACTTTGATCTAGTTAGAACTCCAAGATACGTAACCCCGAGATGATGAATATTACATTTTGTAGAAAGAAGTCAAGATATCTAAAGAAGGTACGTCTTGGTATTGCATAAGACATTACTAAATAGAAAATTAGGATTAATACTACTAAAATTTAAAGGATGAAAAGGGATCACTAGGCCAGCCCCATGAAAATAATAGAAAAGTAGAGGATAGCATGATGTCTGACCATCATAGCTTACATTTCATAAGTACCACCTTTATCAATACTTGGAACTGCTTAATCACCTCCCCTTTCTTTCTGTTTTCTGTTAACTGAATGAGTAGAGCATTACAATTTATAACGGGAACTAGGAGCCTAGGAGAGCTATTCTCATTATCTGTTAAAATATTGTGTTTAAATATAAATGTGTATGTATTTGCTTGTTTCTTATTTTCCTAGTATGAAAGATTGAAACTAGAAAACAAACACCACCAACAATGACAACAGCAAAAATTACAACAATTGAAAACCCAGAGACCTAAGTAGAATATACACAAGAGAAAGAGTTTCAAGAGTCACATTTTTTAACTGGAGTACACTAGGCAAGACTAAATTCCTTTTATCTATGTGTGAGCAGGAAGACAAAGATTTTTTTCTACATATTAGGAGTAGCAAAGGTTGTTTAAATTCAACTTTCAGATGTAGGAAAATAGTTTTGAGATTTCTAGAGAAAAAAAGGAGGATGATCAAGTGAAACAGGGAAGGAAAACGAGGAAGACATTAGAGAAGAATGGCTGTGAATGATCAAAGTGTACTACGTGCATGCATGAATATGCCAAAATGAAACCCACTATTCTCAGTGTAAAACTAATATTTACAGAGGAATAGAGAAAGAGAAGAAAAGGGAAAAAGGAAGGGAGGAAAAAGGAGGGAAAGAAGGAGGGAGGGACACAAAAAAAGAAAAAAGAAAACAAAGAATAGCTTCAAATAATTCTGAAATTCCTTTTCTGATCCTACTGGTCTGAAGAAATTCTTCTTCCCATCTTTCTCCATCTGAATCTCCAACATTTGTTTCAGGCTTAAAATCCAGTTAAAAATAAGTTTGGATTGGGCTGGGGGTTTAGCTCAGTGGTACAAGTTCCTGCCTGGCAAGTGCAAGGTTGGGAGTTCAATTCCCTGATACCAAAAATCCTCAAAAGTTTAGACTGAAGTTTTTGTTTTTGATATCTAGTATTCTTCTATTTGAATAAAATCAAGTGATATTTCTTTGTGATTTAGTACTACAAAATATTTTTGTATCACCCAAATGACTAAAATATTTTTTAATCAGGTCATTTTGGGGCCTTAATTTATGACCATACATAATTTAATACTTAGGTGAATAAGCTATATTCTTTGGACAATTAATTGACCCGTCTTCACACAGTTTCTGATTTATCTCATTATCAGTGCATTTCTATTTAATTATTTAAAAATACATATTCATTACGAAAAATTTGTAAAATATGTTATACTCTTATAATTGTGTTACTTTACTTGAACTACATTTCTGTATATAAGATTTAGGTTTAATCAATCTGCAAATAGTTTAAGAAATAGAGATTATCTTATGAATGAATTTATTTGATTAAGCACAAATATGTCCTTCACTTTTCACAAATATTTACCAATCTATGAATATATACAGATCATCAAGCTTAGCAAGCACCTAACAAAAGGGATTTTTAAAATATGTATGTCATAATGAAATGAAAGGCTTCATAGAGAACAGGAACATGGAATTTTAGACACATAGTGAATAGTTAAATGTTTAAGATTCTCTGACCTCAAAATTTTATGATTTAAAAAATTCATTTTAATAGAAATTACCCACATGTTTGGCAATGTGAATGGAGCTGTTTGGATCACCTACTAATTCCTTTGCTCAGTTTTATACCAGAATGATCAGCTCAGCAGTGCAGGAAAAAGTACTCAAAATACCTTTTTAATTTCCAATTTAGATGAGTTACAAGTGAGTGCATAAACACCCTGCTCTCTCATGTCTACATTCAGGAAATCAACTAATTAGAGAAGAAGAGTTGAATAGCCAAGGAAATTGCAATGGAAGTGCCAAGATGTCAATGTTTATGCTCCCTCCTGAGGAAACCATCCTTACACACTAATTTCATTAATCTATTTATGTCTCACTCAACAAACATTCGTTAATACATTCTTTATGTTAGATAACTTTAAAGGTTTGGCTCAGACAACAAGCCTAAGACCCTTAGTGGGAGGGAGAGAGACCTGGAGAGATAGGGAAACACACACCCAGAGAGAGAGAGAGAGAGAGAGAGAGAGAGAGAGAGAGAGAGAGAGAGAGAGACAGAGACAGACAGAGACAGAGACAGAGACAGAGACAGAGAGCTAGCAAAAGAGAAAAATCAGGTATGTGATTGCTAAAATCATTGAGATAATATTTTTTCCAAAAATAATTTTATAGTACAAAAAATATTTGTATGTTTATATACTAACTCCTAGAAATACAATGGCAAACCAACAGTGAATGCCATACTAATCTCTTTCTCTGTTTTCTCATTTATCATTCACAATTATACTGTGAAATGTGTGTTCCTATAATCCCCATGAAAGTCAGAAAACAAAAGTAACTTCCCTAAAAGAGCCCAGGTGAAAGAAAGTCAGAGAATAGACAGGTGTGTTGAAATCAAGTGCCTCCATGTTAAAGGGAATCCAAATTAGGCTACAGTGGACAATGGATATTGAGAAATACTTTCTAGAAAGTGAGACAGCAAGACCAAATCAGAGTAGGAGAGATTTGGATATTTTAGAAGCTTTGAGGAATTTTGTTTTCCTTGGAATATATTTTGAGAATTGAACCATGAGACAGAAGATAAGTTCAGAATTCTAAAGGCAACTTGAGAAGTATTGTGATGAGATCTTTCAATAAGATTGTGCTGGCTGTTATATAGAGAATAACTTTGAGGGAAACAAAGGCTTTAATTCATAAAACCACTTAGGGACTGCATAAATCACACAAGATATCGTAAAGTCTAGGCTGGGCAGCATTTGGATAGAGACATTAGGGACTATTTAGGGTATATTTAGAAGATAAAATAAGGACTTACAGAATAAATGGATGTTCAGAATTAAAACATAAAAAGAATGACTTTCTTGTATCTCACATAGATCACTTGATAAATCATACCAAAGTTTATGTGAGAAATACCAAAAACATAACATCATGCCCATAGCTGTGTTTTGCCATTCGGAAAATCAGAGATGCCTAGAATTCAAACAAATATGTGGAAAGTTCTCAGAGAGAAAATAACAGCAGTCGAGATAGAGAAGTTCAGCATCTTATTATAGACTCTTGATGAGTCAAGAATACAGTGTCTGACAGAAAAAAAAAAAAAAAAGAAATTAAGGAAACAGAAAAGAACCTGTGCCAAACAAGAAAGAACATCATCTTAGGAATTTATGCAGTGGAAGGGTTTTAGGAGCTAACTGACAATTAAATATAGAAAAAGATCTAGATTATATGTGCTGAAAACCAAGTCATTAGTGGCTTGAATAAGAGACATTTTTACAGAATGGTTGAGCAAACAAAATCAGAGAGAATTATTGAGGGAACAGGAAATAAGAGCTTAGTAACAATAATGCTGTATGTGTTTTCAGGAAACTGGCACGTGAAGGAAATGTGAACGTTCAGATAGATTAAAGGAAGTCATTTCTCCGGATGAATGTAACTGGAATATTCACAGGTCAAGAGAAGGAGCTACCAGAAAAGGAAAGGTGAAACTAGGTGACAAATAGGAAAAGACTCTGGAAGTAGACTCCAAAAGTATAGTACGCTTGGTGATACTGTGGAAGTGCAAACCTTAACTTCTGGGAACAAAAAGAAAGAAGATAGGAAGGATGCAGTTATAAATCTACTGGTACCCAGGAGATCAGAAGTTGAGGGTTTTCACCATTGCGTCCAGTAAGATTGGAGTGACAGCTTTTTGTAAGAGGCCTGACGAGATTGTTGAAAAGTGGAGAGACATTAGGACGTATCAAATCCTATGATGGCGTATGTTCAAAGCGAGGGAAATGTAGCGAGATTTAATAACTAAATAAATTCATATTGTCTCACTTTTTTCTTTCCTCTTTTTCTAAGAGGCTCTGATTGATTCACTAGCAGTGAACTATCTTATTTACCAAGAAAGAATTTGGTCATTTATGCCAGCTATTCTGAAAATTTAATAAGAGTTGATGGTACTACTTGGATAAAGCATGTACTGCTAGGGATCTACTAGCTAACTATGATTTTAGGCTCATGGCAGTGACCTAACTTCTTAAGATGAAGGTGTATATAACATAATTTGCATCAATAGTAATGTCCAATATTTGTTAGAATTGTTTTTTCTTTTTTATTTTATAGAGAAAAAACAGAAAAATTGAGAAGCAAAAAGATGATAGGAATTTCATAATGGTTGTTATATTGCATAATGTTATCCTTAACACCAGGACCCCAGATACAGACATACACTTTCTTTCCCTTTCATTTTCACAATATTTATCGCACATTTTGAATTGTATTACATGTGAGTTTGATTTATTCCACTTATGAGTATGGTCTCAAGTATCATCCATTTACTTATAAAAGCCTCAAGCTTTTCCTTCTTTATGGCTGAGTAATATTCCATGGTATAAAAATACCACATCTTTTTTTGTCCATTTCTCAGATGATAGGCATTTGGGTTATTTCCAAGATTTAATTATTACAAATTGTGCTGCTATAAACCTGGATGCACATATACTGCTGTGCCATGATGGTTTCATGAAGTTCTTCTGGGAAAACACCCAGAAGCAGAAGAGCTGGATTTAGTGGGACCTCCGATCTTAGGTTTTTGAGGAATCTCGAACACTGATTTCCACAGTGGTTGTACCAGTCTACATTCACATCAACAGTGGCGGAGGGTTCCTTTTACTCACAGCCCCACTGACATTTGGTATTGGTTGATTTCTTGAGGTCAGCCATTCATTCTGGAGTGAGATACAATCTGAGTGTTGTTTTAATTTGCATCTCTCAAATGACCAGTGATGTTGAACATTTCTTTGTGTATTTATTTGTCATATGTATTTCTCCATCTAAGAATCATGTATTTGTTACAGATGCTCATTTTTGAATTGAGTCTTTAACTTTGGGAGGCCTGATTTTTTTCAATTCCTTTTATGTTCTACACAAATGGTTTTTGTCTGAGTTACAGTTAGAAAAAATTCTTTCCATTTCTGTGGATTTTCTTTTCACTCTGTTGGTGATTTCTTTCAGTGTGCAAGAACTTTTTAATAAGATGAGGTCACAGTTGTTAACATTTTGAAGTACTTCCCATGCAGTTTGGTTTTGGGTCATGAACTTTTGGTCTGTGTCCTCAAGATTTCTATCTACTTTGTCTTCCATTAGATTTGGTGTTTCTGTCTTAATATTTAGATTTTTGATCCATTTTGACTTTAGTTTATTGGGTGATGATAGGCATGGGTCTAGTCTAAATCTTTGGCATACAGAAAAAAAGTTTTTCAACACCAGTTACTAAAAAGGCTGTCTTTCTTCCAATGAACGTATTTGACACTTTTGTCAAAGATAAGGTGGCTGAGTGTATTTGTAGTTATGTCTGCATTTTTAAATCTTTTCCACTGATCCTCAGGTCTATTTTTTTCCAGTACCATGCTGATTTTATTATAGCAGCTTTGTAACATAATTTCAAGTCAGGGATTGTGATGCCTCCTGCCTTTCCCTTGTTGCCCAGGATTGCCTTTGCTATTCTGCATCTCTTATGAATTTTGGGAACATTGTCTCTAGATCTGAGAGGTAAGCTAATGATATTTGATCAGGATTGTATTAAATCTGTATAACAGTTTGGGAGTATGTCCATTTTCATAATGTTAGTTCTTCCTATCCATGAACAAGGGATATCTTTCCATTTTCTGCATTCCAATTCAATTTTTTTTAGAGTATTGTAATTTTCATTGTATAAATCTTTTCTTCCTTTGTTAGATTGATTTCTGTTTCTTTTTTATGTTACTGTGAAAGGTGTGGTTTCTCTAGTTTCTCTCTCATTGAATTTGTTTGTGAACAGGAATATTGCTGACTTTTGAGTATTGACTTTGTACCCAGCTATGCTGCTGAATTTGCTTATGAAGTCTAGAAATCTGTTGGTATAGAGTCTGATGGTCTTCTATGTAGAGAATCATATCATCTGCTAATAATTTCACTTCTTCCTTTCCTATCTTTGTTCCTTTTATTTCTCTCTCTGGGCTAATTGTTCTGGCTAATATGTGCAGAGCAATATTGAATAAAAGTGGTGGTAATAGACAACCTTGTCTTGTTCCTGATTTCAGAGTGAAGCTTTCAGTTTTTGACCATTTAGTATAATGTTGGCTGTTGATTTGTCATAGATGGCTTTTATGAAATTGAGATAAAGATTATCTATTCTGGTTTCCTCTAGGATTTTTTTGATCATGAATGGACAATCAAAAGCTTTTTTCTGCATCTATTGAGATGATCGTGTAGTTTTTGTCTTTTGCTCTGTTTGTATGGTATATTACATTTATTGGTTTGCATACATTGAACCATTCCTGCATTCCTAGGATGAATCACACTTGATTATGGGGTATGATCTCCTTGATGATTTTCTGCATTCTGTTTGCTAGTATTTTATTGAGGATTTTTGCATTTATGCTCATTAGAGAGATTGGCCTATACTTATTTTTTTGGTTGGTTCTTTGATTTTGGTATCAGGGTAATTTGTCCCCCACAATGAATTAGAAAGAATTGTTTCCCTTTCAGTTTCATTAAAGAGTTTGAGAAGTATGTATTGATGATTTCTGTATTTCCACTGGATCTGTAGTAATTTCACCCTTTTCATTACTTATATCATGGATTGAATTTTTAATTTATTTATAACATTTGCTAAGTGTTACCAATTTTGTTTATTCTTTCAAAAAACCAACACTTTGATTCATTAATTCTTTGTGTTTTTTTCTTAGTCTCAATTGCATTAACTTCTGCACTAACATTTATACTTCCCTCTCTCCTTTGGGCTTTGGGCTTGAATTAGTCTTTTTTTTTTTTTTTCCTAGAAGTTGGAGAAACAGTATTAAGCTGTTTATTTGTGCTCAGTCTGTTTTCCTGCTATAGGAATTCACCACTATAAATTTCTCTTTGAGGACTGCTTTCATTGTATTCCTCAGATTATGGTAAATTGCATTTACATTTTTTGTTTGATTATATACATTGTTTAAATTCTTTTTAAATTTCCTCTGTGATACATTGGTTGTTCAGGAGGATGTTACTTAATGTCCATGTGTTTATGGAGCTTTTTTTTTTTTTTTGAAGTTATTTTTTTTTAAATTTTATTTAAGGAGAAAAGAAAAAAAAGCAGGGAAAGGGTACAAGTTATACAGATTTACAGAAAAAAAATGAACAGTAGGAAATCACTAGTTAATGGATTACATATTTTCATCTTAGAAATAATTGTTCAAGTCACAAAACTAAAGCTTGTAAAGTGGACATTCCATCAATGATACTGCAAACAGTTCTGTTATTGATCCAATAAAACTCTGTGATATCATTTTCTATCTTATACACTTAAATATACATGCAGTTATATAGTTTGGAGCACTTTCTTTTCCTCTCTTTTGTACAATGACTATTACACATTTTGGGTTTCATTGCTCCCACGGTTCTTATTGCTTTTTTGGAAGAGAGTAAAACCAAATGTGACATAACAGAACAGAATCGGTCAAGTCAAAAGGGTGGACATAATAGATAATGTAAAAACATAATACAAGGTTATCAACAATGGTTACCATAATGCCTCCCGCTATCTCTAATAGAATTGCCTATATCGTTAGTTATAATACAATTGAACAAAACAGTAAAGAATAAAACCGACAAAACCAAAACATTGGAGACATTGTAGGTCTTCAAAAGAGCTTTTGTGGTTTCTTTTGTCATTAATTTCCAATTTCAGTGTACTATCATTGGATAATGTGCAATGAATAACTTCAATTCCTTTGCATTTACTTAAGCAAGTTCTAAGGGTTAGCATATGGTCTATTTTAGAGAATGTCTATGTGTAGGCAAGAAGAATGTATATTCTAATATTGGGTGGAACACTACTGAGGTTTACTAAGGTTTACTAAGATCATTTGTTCACACATTTGAATCTTTTCTATCAGTTCATTGCTGGTTTTTTGTCTAGTTGATCTGTCTCTTTATGACAATGGGGTTTTAAGGTCTCCTATTATAATTTTATTACTCATTATTTTATTTTTATTGTCTACTAATGTTTGTCTTACATAGTCGGGTACTCTCATATTTGATGCACATATGTTTGTTATCTCTTCCTCTCAAAGTTTTCCCCTAACAAGTATGTAGTGACCTTCTTTATCTTTTTGATCATCTTGGTTTGAAGTTCACATTGTCTGCAAACACAATAGATGGTCCTCTTTTTTTCTGGGTTCCTGTCACAAGGAGTATTGTTTTCCAACTTTTGACTTTTAGTCTATGAATTTTCTTTTGAGTTCAATGTTTCTTGTACATAGCATATTGTTGAATTTTGCTTTTTGATCCACTCTGCCAGTCTGTTCCTTTTGATTGGTGAATTGAGGCCATTTATAATATTGGTTTTGGTTGATATATATTGATCTATCTTTGTCGTGTTATTTGCTTGCTGTTGTTTCCTAGTTTTCCCCTCTATTTAATTGTTTGCCCTGCTTGGTGGTTTCTTTATCTTGTTGTCCTTGGAATTGTGGTCATTCTTTTCTCTTTGTGGTGTGTCTTTCAGTACTGTTTGTAGGATTGGCTGGGTCGTTATGAAGTTCTTCAGCTGTTCTTTGTTGTGGAAATACCTTATTTCTCCATTGATTTTGAAAGATAGTTTTTTAGGGTACATCAGTATGGGCTGCAATTTTTTTTAAAATACTTTATTCTGTGATGTTCTTGACTTGATGGTTTGTGTTGAGAAGTCTGTCATGATTCTGATAGGCTTTCCTTTTTAGATGGCCTATTTCTCTTCTCTATCAGCTTTTAATATTCTGTTTTTGTGCAGAATTTCTGGGATCTTGATTTTTATATGTCAAGATGTGGATTTACCTTGATTATGGCAAATTAGAGTTCTATATTCCTCACTTATATGTATGTCTGGTTCTTTTCCCATGTTTGGATAATTTTCTGCTATTACTTCTGCAAATAGTCTTTTTGTGTCATTTGTGTTGTCTCCATCTTTTTCATTGACACTTATCAACTTATAATTTTCCTCATTGCATTATCTTGCAGCTGTTGAATTGTTATTTCCTGATTCCTTGTTATTTTTAGAGATCTTTCCTTTCATGATCATTAGCCACAGTCCTGTTTGAGAGACTGTCTTCAATTTGATTTATGCAGTTTTTCCATCTATCAGTGGAAATTTTTATTTCCTGAATGTCCCCTTGAATCTGCTTCATGTATTCTAATTGTTTCTTGTATTGTTCACTTGAGGTTTCTATCATTTTTCTATGCTTCTATTTTTTTATATCTATGTCTTCTTTGGATATGCTCACCAATTCTTTCATTATGTTTCTCATTTCTGTTTTTACTCGGGTGATTATTTCTGAGCTGACTTCCTTTACAGCTTCCTGGAGTTGTTTCTGTATTTCCATTGCTATCATTTCAGAAATTTCAGGTATGTGATTTCTAAGTTCATCCACGTCTATGCCTCCTATACTAGATCTGGATGGGCTGGAAGTTTGAGATTGCATTTTTTGTTTTTTTTGTTTGTTTGTTTGTTTGTTTGTTTTTTTGGCATTTTTCTGTGTTCCTCCAAGTCAGCCAGATCTCAAGTCCTAATTGCATCCTGTGCTGGCAGCCTGTCCAGCAGTGGGCCTCATTGAGGAGTGCCGACAGCTGTGGGTCTCTGGTTGTGTACTTTTGATCTGTTCAGACATCAGAGATGGTTTCCAGATGTGGGTGGCTTGCTTAGGGTGAACTCCCAGTCCCTTCAAGCCTTACCAGTGTTTCCAGGTGACTGTGAGTCACTGGGCACAGACCCTCTGTTCTTTTAGGCCTCACAGAGGGTTCCTAAGTGTGAGAAGATGCCTGAATGGAGCTTCCCGGTCCCCAGAAACCTTACTACAGTTCCTTATGTACAGCTTCCCAGTCCCTAGGAGCCTCATCTCTGGGCCCTTGGTATGGACAAGTTACTGGGCACACTTCCTAGTCCCTGTGAACCTCACTGTGGGTTCCCAGATGACCATGGGTAATTCTCCTGTGTGGGCAGGTCCCTGGGTGCAGACTTCCAGTCCCCATGAGCTTCACTGAGGGTTCCTGCATGACTGCAGGTCTCCAGGTCCAGGACCTCAAGGGCCTAAGACAGTTCCTGAGGGTGGGCAAATCACTGGGTGAAGCTTTCCAGTCCCCAGGAGCCTCATCCATGGTTTCTGGATGTGAGCAGGTCACTGAGTGCAGCTTCCAAATCCTTGCAGGCCTCGCTGTGAGTTCCCAGATCACCACACGCTGCTGGGCAGATTCTTGGATCCTACAGACCTCGGTTGGGCTTTTCTTATAATTGAGCCACTGTTTTGTGTTCTTACATTACTGACTCATTTAACTATCACCCCTAAAATCTGAGTAGGTGATATTGTTGTTTCCTTCTTGTATTTGAGTGTTGACAGTATACTTTCCAACCCCCAACCCTTAGTAAGTAACTCTGATTCATGAACTCTTGGAACAAGTGACATGTGTAATTGCTAGGCAGGTGACTTTTCTGTTCAGTGATAATGATGAAAATCTTAGTTTTTGAACATTCAACTATAAGATGGCTGAGTGTCTGTCAACCTGGGTACCTGACCAAATACATAGAGTAGAGCTCCTTCTATTGCTTTACAAACAATAATTAAATTTTTGTGCTTAAATTACTTAGCTTAGGTGGACATTCATTGCTGCTGTAACATAGTCAAATCCATCTTCTCTAACAATTATTCAAACAAGTGAGTGAACACTTACTCTGTAACCAGTGAGCAAAATAAAAGCTATAGTACTACATAAAGGGCTGGTAAGTCCTCTTTACTTTTCCCTGTAATGTCCAGATGGAAAAATGTGGCTTTTAGGAATTGGCTGTCTAGTTCTCTAAGTCCCTGTGGTTTTCTTCATTGTCATGTTAGATACTACTGGTTGATTTTCAGGTCTCTCAATGAACTTGAGATTTACCTAAAAATTAAATTCAATACAGGAAACTATATAGCTCCAGTCAATTTTCCAGAATTTAAATGTGTAACCTTTTTCTCATCCATGTGATGGGCCTTTGTATATGTTTGAAATATGAATTAGAAGCTGTAAATTAGCTGACTCCAAACCCATTTTTAAACTGTTAGATCTTGCATGTTTCATTATTAATTTCTGGGTAATTAATAACTTCCACATTGTTTTTATAACTCCAGATGGTCATATAACACAGTGCTAATAAGACATAGTAGAATTCTCCTGAAAGGGGAAGAGAATGTTTTCCAAGAGAGTTTTGGATTTTCCTAATAAAAATGAATTTTATCCAATACTATATGCTTTGTACTTCTAACGGGAATATAAACATAGTGGGTGGAACTTCAGCTGCTGTCTTGCGAGCATTAAGAAAGGGTCAAGATAATCAGAAAAAAACATTGACATGGTTTAGCTTTTCAAATTGTAACTGCAACTACATTTGATTAGCATTTCAGAAACAATAATCCTGTTTGTTTAATCCATGAATAGCTTCTCCAATTTGAATAATCTGCTACAGCTAACAAATGGAATCTAGTAAATGAAGAGACTTCTCTTTTATATGTACTATAGCAATTTGGGCAATGCCTATATAAGGAAAGGGTTATTATACAAGCATATGTGAATTACTATAGAAAGACAAAGAAAAGAGAACCTAAGTTGGATTAGAAAAACTCAAAGAAAGATTTCACTGCCAGTAACATTGAAGGTAATCCTTAGAGTCACAAATTTGCCTGAAAAGGGGAATTAGCAAGAATGAAATGTTCATAGGTCAATTAGAGATAACAAGTAATAGAGACCAGTAATAGAGACCAGAGACCATTCTAGGAACTGGACACAATTCAGTATGTATCATGTGCAAGATGATTCAGGAGTTAGGCCACTAGATATGTAGTAAATATAGATGAGTCTAGAGGACTGTATGGGGCATCTCCAAGTTTGCTTTAACTGATAGTAATGTGTGTTTTTTTTTGTTGTTGTTTTGTTTTGTTTTTTTTTTTTTTTTTTGCTTCAAAGATATAAGCATTTGAAGGAAAGAGTTACAGGTTAATTTACATTATAAAAACACTTCAGGCAGGCTATGATTTAAAAGGTAAATTGAAGAATGGTGTATAGTTGAGATCTAGAATGGCCTCCAGATGTCTCATATTTTGAGGTTGAAATTTAGGAAGGTGACTGAATCATGGAGACAGTATACTCTCCATTAATCCACTGATGATCTATTGATCCACCAATTAGTTCATACCTAAATGTGCTCTTAGATGGTACTGTCTCGGTGGATGAAATGTGACACTGGTGTGACGTCTTCGGAGAGTATATTTGCCCTGCCCCATCCTCCCTTCTCTGCCTGCTTCCCGGCTTCCTTAAGGTGAGCAGCTTTCCTTTGTGATGCTTTCCTGCTATAACATTTCTACCTTTGGGCCAGATGACCATGAACTTAACCCCCTGAACTGTGAACCAAATTAAAACTCTTCTCCTCTTGTTAGCTATTCTGTCTCAGTGACAGGAAACTTGAGTAATACAGATGGTTTTCTGAGGTGATCAAAGAAGGGAAATAGTCACAGCTATAAATGAATATATCAACTAAAAGAATGACAACAGAAAATGGATAAAAAGCATATTGTACATATCTGAAGATGCTAGAAGAGGCATAAATTAGTAATGGACTATTTGAGTTTTAAGAGGAGGATATTCAGATTGGCTTCCAGATCACATTTTTGGATTGGGACAACCATGGATTACATTTGGAGAATGGGGATAAATAATAGATGCTATAGGGAAGGTAGCAAATATATAGGATTTTGTGTTGGTTTTTAAAATTAGTATTTAATATTCATTGTCAGTTGTAGAATCTAGCACACAGACTCATGTTCTCTTTTCTTAGGAAACTCCTGTCTATGCACCTTTCAGTGTGGATTGTCTGGAAGAAGGACAATGGATAGTTATAGAGGGAAAAGCACATGAGAGGCAGGGACAAGTCTACAGGTTGTGATGCAGGCTGACAACTGGGAACGACAGAATAATATCGGTTTGGAGACTGAGGGGGGTACTACTGATAAAATCTTTGCCAAGCTAATGAGGGATCCCTAAGGAAAGATCACCTATTAGAAAAATACCCATTGACTAGAATTGGGTAACTTTCAATAATGGTATCAGGCTTAGTCATTGTCTAGGAGCAGCCCTGGAAGAGCATGGCTCAGCATGAAAGGGGTAGGGAACAACAGGTTATAAAATCTGGAGATTGGCATCAGCAAAGCTCATTTAGGAAGCTCTTTTGAAATGACATCTGAATGATTTATTTCCTTGTATCACGTATTGGTTCTTGAGCATTCCCGAGCTCCTTTTCTTAATGTTTGTATGGTATTTTCCGATCTCTTTAAAACTAATGTGGTCATTTAATTTATTCTGATCATTTAGTTGTAAGTAGAAGCCTTAAATAGTACATATTTTTACCATATTATTTCTTTCTCTCTCATCAAAGAAAACGTTTTAACAGAATGACCATAGATCTAGGCCCACTGATGAGCATAGGCCTTTGGTAACTCATGTTAAATGTACAGAACAAACAATATCATTGTTAGAGAAAGCCAATGAGCTAGTTTTTATTGAATTGTAACCTACATTATCCTAAAACCATAGCTTTGGAGTTTTGTCAAAGTATTCCAGTGTTGCCACATGTAAGATTAGAAGAAGCACTCCCAATAGCTCTGAAACAAATCTTAGTTGAACTACAGGCATGACAATTTAAAAGCATTAGTCAAAGAAATAAATACACTTGAAATTCTAGACCCATTTACATTTGGAAAGAAAGTTCACGAACTAAGCAGGATTTAATATGCAAATAAAACCCAAAAATGTAATAGTCAATAGTATTTATTGTGTATAAACAACTTTGCATTAATGATATTCGAATAGAAAAAGAAACATACATTATTAACAATCCATTATATCATATGCCATACATTACAGCCTTCTAAGGCTTTCTACAAATATTTGCTTCTGAAGTAGGTAAGGAAAGTACTGTTCTACTTTCATAGGTGAGAAAGTGGAAATCCACAAAGACTGAACAGCCTACCTAAAGTTGTATAAAAGTCACAAAGCAGATCAAGGATAAAGATAAAATGAGCACTCAGGACTTGTGAATAGATGTTCTTTTGTACACATCTGTAAATTAAAATATTTTTTGTCTTAAGACTAAAATTCTTATTGCACTAACAACTTTAAAAGTATTTAAGGCTAACAGTCAAATACGTGTACCACAGTAAGGCATCTGCTGCTGCTGTGTGTGATAGTACTGGGTGGAGCTATACCAGGAAATGTAAGGAAGAAGACCCAAACCATCAAAGAGACGTAAGACATTTTGAAGTCCTTTTCAGCACCATCTAGACTGAAAAGATAGCAGCGAATATTGGTGTTCTCTTTTAAGCCCACTAGGAAAAACAATAATGATTATAATTTCTTTATCTACAACTTAGAGTTCTTAAGTGAATTTAAGGTATGTTTTCTGTCTTTTGTCTCTTATTTTCCCTATAAGGAATTATAGACTTATTTCAGTAAATCCTAAACACTTGGGGAAATACGAAGTGTGCTCAAAACTACGATGAATGTTTAAATTTTTAAAAAAAATTGATTAAGTACTGAATAAGACACATTGCTACTAACTCCCACCTAAAATATTCCAACTTTCTCCTAATGCACTTGCCACTTTCTGAAGCAGTTGTGAAAGTCCTTTTCTGTGAGTACCTTTAGCTGTGCTTTTGTGGCTATCTCAGTGGCCTGGATCCATTCAAAATATTTACTATTCATGGTCATTTTGACTTTTGGGAAGAGCCCAAAATCACATGGTGTCAGATATGATGAATAAAATGGAGGTGGAACACTGTGTTTCTATTTGAGAGAAATTGTTGCAAACATTTGATAAAGAAGGGATGATCATAAGGTAAGCTGGATGTTTGAGTTAAAAAATTTATTATAGTAAATATCACATTGGCATTAATCCACCTCAAAATACTTACTTCAGATACACTTACCTTATTGTTCTTGGAAATGTCTTTTACTACAATTTTTCCAATTGAACCATTCATACCTTTCAATCAGCCTTTGTATACAGAAAAGGTGAAAAAATTTCTTAATCAAATTTTGTAATATTATTTTAAGACAACACCTTAGAAACTCAAATACTAACAAATCAATGTGGAAATTTAAAAATATGGCTCAAAATTATGATACTTATTCCATTAAGAGAATGCATTTTTGTCCACAATTAATCTGGACTTTGTGCCTGCTTTTTTCCCTCTCAGTCTCTGGATCAGGCCTCAAGAAACTCACAGCTCCTATTTCCTGTCTCTTTGCATGCTTACACTTGAATTTACCATGCTATGAGGAAGCCCAAGGCCTTCATGGAAAGATCTTCATGAAGTGAAAGGAAGCAAAGCTCCAGCAGTGCCTGAGCTTCCTCCTGGCAGCCAGCACCAAACTGTTACCCATCTGAGTGAGTCATTTTGGAAATGTGTCTTCCAGTCCCTTGCTAAGTTGACTCAGAAATGTGCCACTCCATTGATCATGTACAACTTGGAGATCTCTGAGCCAAATGAAATATTGTTGTTTTAAGTCAGATGGTTTAGCGGAGGTTTATTTTACATAAACCTTGTGCTTGATTGCAACAGATAAAATCTCTTTAACAGGATTGAGCAAGCTTCAACTCTGAGGACTTCAGGTTGGGCTGGAGAGGTTTGGCCTCCCAAGATACAAGTATTCAGGAGGAACATGAGGTCTTTGATTGGGCTAGAGTTTAGGGAGGACCTGGAATTTAAAATTACAGTTATTATGGCAGTCTTCATCAAAAACAGACTTCTTGAGCTGGGGATGTAGTTAGTAGTAGAATACTTAGCATATATGAGGCCCTAGGTTCCATTCCCAGCACTGAAAAAACAAAGGATATGAAAAAAGCCTTCTGGTTTGAATAAAGATTATTAAGAGGTGATGAAGTCTAGCTCCTGTATCCTGATAGGATCCGGGTTTGAATTTGAATTTAGGGTTGCGGTCTGGCCGTGTTTAGCACTGTCCCTGACTCACAGTAGGTGCTGCAGTTGGGACTAAAATGTTGAATGGTACTTATCAGGCCCCTTTTGACAGACTTGCTGTTCAGTTCTCATTCTTAAATCCCTCTTCTTTCCCTGGCTTAGTTCTAGCAAGAGATTTCCTACATTAAGCAACAGGGAAAAAACGCAGGAGTAAACAATTTTTGGATGCAGCCCCGCTGTGCGAATTTTATGAACCTAAGTCACAGATTACAATGAATAAATTTCATGATGAATTTAAGTCACTATGTCCTTTTCCATCGACAGTGGCAGCCTGGGTATTTTGGATGAGATGCAGCACCCAGGCAGAATCAGGGACTCCCTCATTATCCCCTCTTCGGCTCCGCCCAAACAAGCCCATAGAGCCACTGGCAGCTCTCCAACAGCTGCGTGGGGGACAGGGACGTGAGGCATTTTGCACGACACAGCCGCTTCAGAGCAGCATTGTGGAGGGACCGTGTCAGACGCTTAGTCAGGAGCAGCTTTCCGCTGGTTAAGCGGCCGCACGGCCAGGGCTTCCGCGTGGAGACTGCAGCCCACGCAGGAGTCCCGGCGCCTCGGGGGAGTGTCCTCGCCCCTTGACAGAGAGTTGTGGCCGGATCTTGAATTTCAACACAAAGGGAATCCTCGGCCGCAGGAAGTGCATCACCAGAGGGGTGGGGTGCAGAGGCGGGAGAAGGGGAAGCCTCCTTTGTCTCCGCCCCCGCCCTGCCTTCCAGGAGCCTCGGGCAGCTGTGACGAAACCCGCGGGGTCTCTCCTCCGCCCCAGGAACCCCAGCTGGCTGCAGCCGGGGGAGGGGCAGTCGCTCCCGCCCCGCTGCGCTGGAGCCGGGGAGCCTGGAAACGGGCTGTCCCTACCCGGGGCGGACACCTGTTCCTTTTCCCTTCTTTCCTTCCGGGAGCACCAGCACCTGGGCTCTCGTTTGATGTTGTCTCCCTGGGTTCTCAACTTATCCACACACCTTGCTCCCTTCCGGGGTTTCTGTACTCTCAGGGTTCCGAGTGTCCCTCTCCAAGCTCGCAACAGGGCGAGTTTCCTCTGAGCGCGGGGATAGACAGGGACTCCCGGTCCGCCGGAGGCAGCCGGCGGGGACCACTTTCATTTTCCGAGACATCTGCAGGTCCTGGCCTAGGGCCAGGCTTTCTGCTAGGAGGTGCAGGTCCTGGGGCCGCCTTGCCATCGGAGCAGAGGAGGGGCAGGCGGCTGGGAAATTTCGATTGAAGCTATTTTTGCAAGAAAACGTTAGTGTTTTACTTACATGCTATTTTGCAAATCAATAAAAGCAAACTTTTCTATAAATGCTTTATTCACATTTCACAGGAGTGTGGGAGAACATCCATTTCCATTAAAAATGCTTTTTATTTTTTAGTTTGGAACGGTGATGGCAGGGGGCTCTGGTAACTAGGGGAGGGTGACCATAACTGCACTTTGGGTTGAGGTCGGGAAATCGAGGTTGAGGACGCCAGCGCTTTGGGCCAATTCCCAAGCTAAATAGACCCCAGTGACTGGTGAGACGGGCGGGTGCAACTTGGAGCTGCCTGGCCCTGTCGCTGGGACTCACAAAGGCGGGTGCACCGGAAAGGGGCCACCTCCCCTTGAGCCAGGCCGCCTCCGCTCCCTTAGACGTGCCCCCATTCCCCCGCGCCGGGCCAGTTCCAGGCCGGTTACCTGCGGCGACCTGTCTCCTCCCTCCGACTGACTGCACCACACCCACGGGACTCCGGTCTCCCTGGGAGAGGGCCGGGCGGGAACAAAGGGGTCTTTGTTCGCTGGCTCCCGGGGGGCGGGCGTCGCTCTCCCGCGCCTCTCGGCGTCCCCTGGAGACCCGGAGGCTCCGCGCGCCGCCGCCTCCAGGTCAGGCGCCTCCCTCCGGCGACCCCCGGCTCGGGTCAGGACGCGGCGCCCCAGGCCACCGCGGGCTCGGCTGGCGGGCGCGGTGGGGGCGAGGCCGGCGGGCTCGGCAGCTGGCGGAGGTGGAAGCGGCGGGCGGAGGAGCCCGCGGCGGCGAGCCCCAGGTGCGGGCGGCTCGGAGCGCGCGGCTGCTCCTGCTCGGCGGCAGCCGGACTTCCCCGCCTCGCTGCTGCGTCCTGCGCTTCCCCGCCTGGCCCTCCGCTGCCGTCGCTGCACGCCCCTTCTCCCTTCCTGGCACTTTGCTCGTGAGCCATCCTTCTGGACAAACTTTGATGGAGAATTTCACACCAGGCTGGAAAAATGCCGGTTATGAAAGGATTACTGGCGCCCCAGAACACCTTCCTGGACACCATCGCCACCCGTTTTGACGGAACACGTAAGTCTTACACCTGGGCGAGTTGCATGGTCTTTTCGGAGAAATTTTTTCTCCTTTCTTACACATTACTTTTAATCCCACCTTCAGTTTTGAGCCAGCAGGATGAATTTCCCTTTTTCCTTTGACAAGGTGTCTTTTGTGCGGAGATTTATTTTTTCCTCTAGTGATTCGGTGTACAATTAACACTTTGGATTGGTGTAGTTGGTTCTCTCCACTTCCTGGGTTTGTAAAAGCTGGGAAGCAGCCTAAGAAAGACACACGCCGCGTGTGTTCACCATGAAGCTTGTGTACTTGGTGCCTTTCCAGGGAACTGGTTGTAGTTTAAAGGATACTGTGTACCCTATTTTCCTAGAGTTTCAAGCCTGGGTGGATCAGGTGAGAGAATTTGGAGTGTTCTTTAGTGGAGCTTCATTCCGAGAGGTTTATGTGATAGGCATGATTTCCTATCTGAGTTTAGGAAATGTAGAGTAGAATCAAGATTGATAAGTGTGAGCTTTTGTAGTCTTCTAAGTGTGAGTTTATCAGAACCTTCCTTTCTGCTTTTTATGTTGTATAGCCCGCCTAAACACTCCACGACAGACTGTTTATCAAGGAGGAGCTGGATATTATAAAGACTGACTTGATCGTGAAATAAAGTTTTAACATTTCTCTTGGATCAATATTAGTGGGGGGAAATGGTGTGAGGATGAGTGAACCAGGCTGAGAATTCTCTGCAAATGGTTCTCTTTCAGGACCACGGTCAGATCCCCTCTGTCAGGCTTCTCAAACTCTGCTGCTGGGGCATCTCCTCAGTAGGTTTCAGTCCTATAAATAGGAGCTTACTCCCGCCCTAACAAATGCCCACGGTCGGCTCTATTAGGAATAGCTACCTTTTTTTTTTTCTTTTAAAGCTTATGCTGCTTCTGTGTGTTCTCTTCCCTTTTTGTGTCTATTGTTCAAGAACCACATAACTCTTGTCTCCTGTAAAAGCTTTCTCAGTGTTTCAAGTAGCCTTGCTCTCAATATTACTGTGTATATCTTTGTGCTGATATGAAATAGTACATCTAACTCTATTTCCACTCCCGTAGTCTGTATACATGCTTTTATTATATTGGGAAGCGGGTCTTGGCTGCTTATGTTTGGAAATAGTTGGGCAAGTTTATATGGAACAGAAATGAAGTACTTATTTTGATTTTCTTCATATTTTACCTTTCACGTTCAGCCTAATCATGGATGAATGAGGTTCTTTGGTCACTTCTGTCATGATTTTGTCACCAGTCTACTTCATTCTTTCCCCATTTATATTTGTCTTGAACTGGAGAGAATGAGTGAAGTAGGCTTTGCTATTAGGTATCTGGCTTCTGGAGATAATAATGAGAAAATATATTACAGGAAAACTTCAAGTCCTTGCCATTGGCACTACTACCATCCTCCAGGCCCACCAAAGTCACCACTGAGGTCTTTAACCACACACAATTGTGGGTACTATCATTTATTAATGAGAAACTGATCAGTTTCATGTGGACAGTAATTCGGTGAGAATGTTGGAAACCAAAACATTCTACATATTGATTTTGAATGCGATTCTTGAAGATGAGGTAATTGGAAAATGGTAATTATCTCATTGTCATTTAAAGTAGAGTGGAGTGCAGTGTGTACTGAATCATCCAAGCAGAACCCTGGGAATTGCTGCAGAGGTGCATTTAAATATCATTGCTAATAAAGGGGATTTGCATCGTCAGTGTGAGTTTATCTTGGCCTCTTACTGATTCTCATCAAAAATGTTACACAGAAATTCATGTAGGGAGAGATGGATGTCATGTGAATCACTTTTTTTCTATTTTTAGCAACACATGATCATTAACAAGTAGAAGATTAGAAGTTTTAAATCCTTATTTGAGAAAATCACATCAAACACCAATGTTTAGTACAAGAAAACATTCTAAAATTCTTTTGGAAGCCATGTATGGCTTGTGCTTTATAGACCCTTAGCATTCCTATAGAGATCCTGCCTTCATGGAATCCCAAAATTGGTGAAGCACATTTTGTAATGATTAGTAACATAAAGGTTGATTTTGGCAAGATTCTGTTTAAAATATTTAATGACTATTGTTCCTTCAAAGAATCCTCACTCAGTGAAAATGGATTCACCTTTCTCATTTGCTTTTTAAAAACTGTGTGATGACTTGAATAGTGTGAAACTTCAAGAAAAAACCTTAAGCAAACTTTTAGCCACAAGTTTGCTATATCTAAAATCACAGACAAACCATTTCTCCTGCTAAATATTTAATTTATCTTATTAGCATATTTTCTTATTGACACAATGTTACATGGTATTGTTAGTTACCTTGGAAACTCCTTATGAGCATTTGTTCTCTTTAATTTTATAGTATTTATTTTAATTTGTAAGGTAAAACTATTTGTAGGTTTTAAGTTCTAAAAATTTCTGCCCACTCACATATAAACTATGCTGACATGCATATGATTAGTAGACTCAACATATAATGTGTTGACTTTGTGTGTTTTCTACTCTATGAGGTGTATTTTATAGTCATGCTTCTTTCTTTTTAATTTATATTGAACAATTCTAATAAAAATAAGAAAATAAACAGTAATCTTGGCAGACTATTATTCGTCTAATCAGTGTATGTACCATTAATATTATCCTTGTTGACTTAATAGCATAATGGAAAATAAGACAATTTAAGACTTCACCTAAAATTCTTCCCAGAAAAAACAAAATATGTGAACATATCAAAGCATATCACATAATCTTACTAATTTTTCTGTAGTGAGAGTATCAGAACAACGTCAAAGAAGTTAATGTATGTATCACCCAGTTATACTTTATTGATTTACATAATATAATATATTTTCCTTTGAATATTTATTCAGTGAGCTCTTGGTCAGGACAGAAAGGCAACTGTGGACTCTTAGTTAAAACTTTTTCTGATAAGCAATATAATTTGTAAACATTATTGGAAAGTATATCTAAGTATAAAATTGTAACTGAGATAAATTTACTCAAAGTATGTTCTAGTTTGTGTTTGATTGAAGAACAATGCGAAACAAAACCCAAGAAACACTCAAATGCTGTATATCTACATCTCAGTTAAGGAGAAAAGTAACTTCAATGAATTTCTTTGGATCATTACATGTGACATTACTCACTTCAAACAGTCTAGGACAGATATGAACCCACATAATTTTACCATCATAGCTTACATGTAGTTCAGTCTTACATAGATCATTTTAGAAAAATGTTCAATTAATTCAAAAATATTTGAGTAGATTTTTATGTTAAGTACATGAATATTAATCTGAAAAAAGAAAAATTATAATAAAATACACAAGTACATATTTTAAGAATAAAATTCTAGTACAAATATTTGTTACGAGGTACCATTTGGGAAAAACACACTTTTCTTTTTTGAAAGACATAAAACTTTTAGAGGCAAATGTCCATTTTCAAATGTAATGGTGCATTAGCCTACATTTCCTGGCCATATTAGAATTTGGCCAGAATACTTTTTCCCTTTTCAAGCTACTAAGACAAGATTTAAGTTTTAAAGAAAGTTTGTAATCCAGTGTACTCCATCAAGGACATGCCCATTAAAATATTTAAAATGATACTGGTTTAGAAGCTCACTAGGATTTGCATATATTTTATGTATACTTATATAGCCTTCTCACCAGTGTGTAAGGAAGTTTGTTAAAATTGAAATGCTTCCTTTACAGAGGAACTTCTCAGTCACTTTTCATCTTTGTGCTCTTATTATGGTACGTAAATCTCTTTAACATTAGAAAGATATGGAAACAGGTAACTATGTAACGTTGGAGAAAAGGGGAAGAATAAACAGATGGTGGAGTACTTCCTAAGTCATTGCCGAACTGTGGTTTGGAGCATGTCATCAAAGGCATTCAGTCAATGAAAAATAATGAGCTCTATTAGATACGGGCCTGCCTATAAAAGCCTTTTGCATAAATACATTCAAGGAAATATCTGCTTTTCTAGAGGAAGATTTTAATAAACTAATAGAAATTTGTAAAGATTTTGATGGTTTGTTTTGTATGCTACTGGTAGTCTCTTTGTTCTCTTTTGTTTAGAAACTAGGTTCTTACATCAGATTAGTGTTGCATTTCTGAATAGTAAATTGTCATAAACCCTGTGGCTTTTTCTATCACGTTTTATTTAATTCAAGTATCCAGGCATGGATAAACTGGATTACCTACATAGAGCCTCAAAAGACTGTAAACAAGTTGGCTTCTGGGGCTGTGTTGTCATGTGAGGCCCCAGGTCCTCTTCTAACTTCATGTGGTTGTTGGCAGAGGTGCAGTTTCATGACTGAGGTTCCTGTTTTCTTGCTATGAGAACAGCTATGAATTTATTTCATCCATTAGAGGCTGCCCTCAGGTTTTTGTTACGTGGTCTTTCCTATATACACTGTCATAAGAGAAAACGCACTTCTCTGAGCCTGACAGGTTAGGGTCTACCTTTTAAGCATTCCCATGATTAAGTCAGATTTACTCATAATGGTCTCCATTTTGGAAAATTCCAAGTCAACTCTTTATGAGTTTTAATTACACCCTTAACTTCCGCTACATCCACCACATCTTACATTCCTCCATGTGGCAGGGAAGAAATTACACACGGTGCATACACAAGAAGGGTACAATCCTGGGATCCACCTTAGAATTCTTTCTGCCACTGTTGCTCTCTCTATACTCTTATTGTACACTACACAAAAGCTGGTGTCTTCATACTTGTTCTTCTGTATGAAATATTTTGAGCACATTCTATAGTTCAGAATGCAGGTTCCTTTGCTGAGTTTATATCTGAAATCTTTAGGTGCCAATTTACTGAAGTATTTCTTCATATCTGGTGATGACTAAACCTGGTATAGTCAGCTATAGTTATTCTTAATTTTCTGATCTAGATGTCAAATGAGAGATACAGGAATATTTTCAGAGTATTAATATCAGTCTTTTGGTACTGTGTTCCTATTTACATAAAAGGAAGTCTATAAAAGATTTCTTGATATTTAAACAGGTTTTTTTCTGGGTAGTTGGGATTGAACTCAGGACTGCCTTCTGAGCTATAGCCACTGGAACCCCCCTTTTTTATTTTTAGACAGATTTCATTAAGTTGCTAAATTGCCCAGATTGGGCTCAAATTTATAATCCTACCTCCTCAGCCTTCCGAAGTGGTGCAATCATAGGTATTCATGACAATATCGTACCTTTTCTCAAAGGTGGCAATTAAACATACGCACACATTACCATAATTTGGGTACATTTGGATGTGGGAAGAAAAATTTCTATGGGGAAATGCTTTGGGAGGTCTTTATAAATTAAATGACTTCTGAATAGAAATCTTTGTCTCATATATAATAGGAAGTATTCCATTTACTTTGCCAAAATCTGCAACATTTGATATTGGGGAAAGAGGTGAGAAGACAATGGAAACTAGTTAGGCTGGGCACGGAGCATCAGTAAAGCCAGACCACTTCGTTATTGTCAGATGCTGGAGGTAACAGATTCCTGACTTGAGAAGAAGTATGGTGCCCTGTATGCCTGATGTAAAAACTTTCAGCCTTCCCATTCTACGCTGTAAGCATAACCCAGAAAAACCTTGACTCTTAGGAAGTGTCTCCTTATCTCTTATATTTTTATACATGGACACAGGTCCCATAGAATCCAGTGGAATTGCTATCTTATTTTCTAAGGAATGTCTTATTTTTCCCCAGAGTTAAATTTCTTCTAGGAAAGGAAAATATTTATTTCTTACTGCATGGCTGAGAACTCGCCTCTAGGGCTGTTGACTCCTAAGTTCTACTACAGAATTACATCTGTGGTGATGAAAAAGAATTGAGGATGTGTTAAGGTTAGGTGCTCGTGAATTTATTGAAGAAACACCAGCAGCAAAAGGGCAGAATTATTACTGATGCCAAATAGAGTTGAGGACTCAGCAGAGTGCACCTTGACAATGTGTGTGGGCTGATATCATCTAAATACCAACTTTTTAATGCATTTTGATATAAACAGAGCCTACGTATGAAATGGATGAGACTTCAAATTTACCCATAGCATTGTTCAAATTTGGCAACTAGAGCAACTGAAGAATCTTCTCAGTAATTTAAACAGTCAAATAGAGTTCAAGAAATGATACGAAAGTACATCTCCAAAAAAAGAGTACAGACCTACATATTTTAAATCCCCTGTTCATTCATGACTGTTGATCTCTATTTAACTTGAAGACAAAGTTTCTTTTTGTTCTTCAAGATCTATTCAAAGGTAACCTAAGGTGAGGAGTAGGTAGAGTTAGGTGACAAGTCTGCTTTCACAGACTTTATCCATTCCTTGCATAAACTCTTACAAGAATGGCAGTTTTGTGCTGTCATATTACAACATTCAACTGTGGCCTCTTTAAAGCCCTAAGAGTGTTTTTTTTTAATTCTCATTTTTTAGACTTACACTTGGCACAAAGTCTCTGCTCAATATATACTTAAGTAAAAGTAAAAAGATTTTCAAGTTCCTTCAAAGTCATTACTGTGCATTAAAAAACTTTATTTCCCCTCATTGGCAACTAGTTCTCTCTTTATATAAGATTATGTAGTGAGACATAATTTTGAAACATAGTGGTAGATGAGTTTTTATTTTCATACGGTTAACGCACCAGTTTCTTTAATTAGATTCTAGTGGTAATAGTGACTGCTATCTTGAGTGTGTCTACACTATGCACTGGTGCTTTACCTGTTCTTACCACAACCTGTATCTGGCTGGATGGCAGCAACACCCTCCTTCTAAATTAAAATTGACAAAACCATGGCCTATGATCTTTTTCAACTGTAACCTGTGATTTTCCTACTGCATGACTGCTTTCAAACTGTGTAACAAGAATAATCAGATTGAGTTAATCTGTGATCTCATTTCCAGTTTTTTACTCTTTCAAAAGGGATTTATACTTTAATGTTTGCAGCCATTTCTGATATGTTGATTTTTTTCTTTTGCCATATTATGCTTAAAGTACTTGTCTCAAGGAGAGTTTTTAAATTGTCACTGAAGACATGTTTGGAACTACAGTACTAAATACATTCAGAGGGCAAAGCAGTTTTGCTTTTCAAAATCTACTGTCCATTTTTTAAAATAAAGAAATCAATTTTCTTTGCCAGTTTGATACTTAGAATTTGCTGACATTAGTGTGTGCAAGCATATGTGTTTGTGTTTTCTTGTGAAGTTAATTTCCCTATGAAGATATTCTAATTCTCACAGCAATTTTAGTGACATCACTAATTTTACCACGTAGGGGTTTTTGTTTGAAAGCCTTTTGCTTATTTTCAATTTGCTTTTATTGGGAAAAAACACATTTTCAAGTATTAGGTACTGTTGACATCTTTCAATGGAAATCATGTACTTTTTCAGTACAATAAACTTACAGGAATAAATAACCATAAATATCTTCCCAACTCTTAAATCTAAGCCATAGCTGGCTATTGCTTTTTAGGTTTTCTTTTGTTATTTGAAGTCTTTTGGGTAGACCACATGGTATTTGCAGTCCAGATGAGTTTCTTACTTCAGCTATTAAACTTAAGTGGAATTGAGATTAGAACATTTATGTTTGATCATGTTTTATTTGATTTTCTAGAATGAAAGCTCTATGTAAGAAGTTCAGATGTGAAATACTAAATACTCGGTTTGAAAAGAAGTAGACACTGTCCACTTTCCACATTATATAAAAGGAACACTTTCATGGTAAAGTGAATTGCTTATGTCTTGCCAGTTTTGATTGGTCTTTTGATTCATATATAGATGAACTAACCAACTTTCTGGTTAAATTTCTCTATTTCATGTCATACATAAGAGAGATTTCCTATTTTTTTGTCTATCTTCTATCTCTCTGTCTTTTTTTTTTTTTTTTAAAGAGCAGAATATATTTATTGAGAGAAAGTAAGTGTCTGTCTGGGAGTAAGACAGAAGAGGTCCCTAGTGGGTTGCCAAAGAATGTCTTTTCTAGAGACTTATAGAGCAAAACCACGAGATGAGATGGGTTCACGGTGAGAAAACTTGGGAACTCACAAGGCAGACAGGAATGAGATGGAACCGAACTGTGATCAACCAATAAGAGTAACTGTTCAGGTAAAAGGACCAAATCAGGGACAAATGGGGAAGCCAGCCATGCAGGAAGCAGGCATTCTTATGGAGCAGTGACTCTTTCTGTAGGGTTTGGGATGGTGACTCCTGGCTTCCTTAAAGTGATCCATATCTATTTAGAATATCAATCCCTGATGTTTATACTTTGAATATGGTTGCATTTGTTTTACTTTTTAAATTTTATTTTATTTTATTATTATTATTTTTGTTTTACTTTTTATCTTGTAGTCTGGCCCACAGAAGAAGTGTCTGTCTTCTCCAGAGTTGCAAGGTATCTGTTTTTCTGTAATATCTCCTTTGAGGGACCAGCTCTGTCTGACTGCCTATAATATTTCTAACTCAGCTTCCTGTAACATTTCCCTTTCTGCAGAAGTAAACCAAACTGCCATGAGGTTCCAGTGGGTGATGACTCATCTGGCTTCTTCAGGCTAAAGGGGATTGTGGTTGTTGATTGCCAGTCAAGAATATTCTGCAGAGGTTCTGTAAAAAGGCCCTGTATAGATACCAGGCTTTTGTTGTTGTTTGTTTAATCTTGTGTAGGTGTACAGCTTTAAGTCTGTTAATTATGTCTCTGTTATTTAAGTCTCTCTCAGTTGTCTTGATGGAAGACCACCAAATGCCGTAGGGGAATGAAATTCCCAACCTGCTAGATGTCCGATATGAGTTCATGTTCTCTAAAATCGAAGAAAGAAGTTTAGGAACAACAGAGGTTAAGAGCAGAAATATTTACTGAGAGAAAGAAAGCTTCTGTTTGGGAGACAGAAGGAATCCCAAGTGGGTTGCCCAGGATTTCCTAGTTTGAAAGTAGTTTTAAACTGTATCCCTGGGCTGCAGGAATAGCTTAGAGGTAGAACATTTGCCTAGCATATAGAAGACCCTAGGTTCAATCCCCTGTACTGAAAAAGAAATTCTATGTGTTGTATAATAGTTTCATTTTGTATAGTCAATTTCTTTCTCCATTAATAAATTTTATGACCTTATCTATTGAGTTTAATGTATCAAAATCTATCCTTTTTAAATTCCTCTTCTGTTTTTCTAACAATTCAACAATTTATCTATGATGATCTAAGCTGCATTCATATTCTATATTCCTCTGTGTAAATTTTCTGTAGTTTTTACCCTTTCCTATTATATTTACTTATGTTTTATATTAGACATGCTTAGAGTAAATTATGTTTACATTGCTTGTGTACAGTTGACTTATAACATATCTTAACTCCTTTTAAAATCCCCTTTTCTCCTCCTCTCACCATCTCTTGGTGTGTTTCCCATTTGAGAAAGATCTCCCTACTTCTTGTTACTGGTCTTTTATTTTTATTTTTATGTCAGTACCACAATACAGGCATTTCATAATATGTCTTAAAATTTTCATTCCACATTATTTCCCCCAAATCTTCTTGGCTAACTGTACTTACTTAGAAGTCGTTAAGAATTTAAGTGTTAAATAATTTAGTTTAAAAAATCCTAATAGTATTTTTAAAGAAATGTTATGTAGGTAAAATGATCCTTTTAGGATGTTGAAATTCCTGTCTCTGACCTCTCCAAGAATTTCTATTTTTACATATTTTTGGAGGGTTCTCAATAAATTCTTATATATTTTGTGTTAACTTTGTTCCTAGTAAGGTTATTTTTGAAATTGCTGTGTAAAATAGAATTTTTCTTCTGCCGTTTCTTAAATTTAGTCAGCTTTTTAAATTGACTTCTATAGGTTATTATTTTTTAACCAACCACCTTTCTGGCTTTTTTCCTACTTTTTATAATAATTTTGGAAGTGGTTTGTTCAAGTTTTCAGGTAGGAATTACTATTGTTCTTAAAATTGCCTTGTGTTATTTTACATACGTTAAAAAAGGTAACCATAAAGAAAACCCTTTCTGTTTATAACTTGATTGATTGTAAATTGTTTTGCTGGTTTTTTTCCTATTAAATATTTTCTGACTTTTAGTTGGGAGGATGAATATTATCTATAATATCTACATTAAGAGAGTTTGTCATGTATTCCCATTTTGGTAATCACTTTTACCAGTTTCGTTTTCATCATCTGTCTAAAACATTCTTTGGTTATTATTGAATCAATTAATACAATGAATTCAATAGATTTTATATTAACCTAAATTTGCATTTTTAAATAAAAATTATATATCTGTGTATATGTGTGCACATATATATACATACAGAGTAGGTTTATATATTGCACATAATATTGGCATTTATTTTCACTTTTTGTTTATGAGTATTACTGGAATTTGGTGGGGGAAACACTTTTCCATATTTATGCCAGATTTTTCATATTTTAGTGAAATACTCCTTTTTTGTTTTTGGTACCAGGGTTTGAACTCACAACTTTGCACTTGCCAGGCAGGCACTTATGCTGCTGAGCTAAATCCTCAGTCTCTGAAGTACTCTTTAACTGTTGCATTAAAACAAAGCCAGACTTAATTAGTAGACCTCTAGTTACTTACAGCTTGGACTATCGTATTCTCTAGTGTTCACTTAGCTGCCTGTGTAGTGAATACAGTGAAACTTAGCAATAGCGTATTTTTTTACTAACCTTTTTGAGATACAAATCCTCTATATCTACATCTATAATTATATCTCCTTTCCTAGAGCAACATAAACACTGCAACCTAGTAATATTATTACCCATGAGAGGCATGATGCTACTAGGCTATAAGTTAGTAAAGGCAGTAGCAATTATGGAAAATTATAGATTAAATATATATGAAATACATATTGAACATATTTATACTATTGGCATTTAAATTTTTTTACAGTAAACCCTTTTAGCATAATGAACTCGCAAAAATGAAAAAATGTAGTTAATGGAGTATTAAACTCCCATTTCTTAAGAAAGTTAATGATGAATGTACAACTGGGAAAATGTTGATATCTGTGAATCACGAATGCCCATTTGAAGCAGTATCACTGAATACATTAAAATCAGACTACATAAATCCACTGCCACAACCACAACCCCCTTTAGGCTGAAGCTTGAACTTTAAAAAATGCATTTCTGATTTTAAAAGAAATGATGATGATGGGTGATTCCGTAGAAGGTATCTAGGCTGTATTCTTTGAAGGGTGTCCTTTCTTTACAGATTAAAATCTCTCCTAAATAAATTTCATTCATTAGAGTATTGTAAGGTTTATAAATACATAATTTATATACAATAAATATCACTCTAAGTATACAGTTCAAGGAATTTTTCAGTGTATGCAGTCATGTAACTATCACCAAGATAACAGCAGTGTCCTTACCCCAGAAACTTAATCTCTTTCCTCACTTCCAGTACTGTGCAAATAGTAATGTGTTCTTTCCTTGTTGCTCTGCTTATTTAGATGTGTAATTAATGAAATCACACATTGTGTATCATTTTTGTAGTTTCTTTCACTTAAATTATTTCATAATTTGTTCAGCTTTTTTTCTATTTTACTGTTAAAAATTTGTTGGGCGTTTGTTGGAAATTTTGTTCATTTTTTATTTTAGTTATTTCTTGTTCATGTAGAAAAAATGATTCAGTAATGGTCAATGTATTGTTTCTTTAGTAAAACTTTGCCAATATTAATGCCATTAAGGATTCTAGTAGAAAATCTAATTAATCTTAGTAAATGAAAGCTTTTTAAAGTTCATTTTATAGAAGGTAAAATGTGTTAATGTGTATGTTACTGTAAGTTCAGTTAAAAATAAAAGGTTGCTAATTTTTGTGGCGACAAGACATGTAAATTTTGATAGAACACAGTGTCATACTGAAAACCATTTTATTAAACTTATAAAAAAATCTATTAAGTAAAAATGTTTTTGGACTCTGTATGCCTGCACACATACTTCAATATTTTTCCAAAAAATGATAATGTCCTATCAATTACTATAGAAGCTGCAGTCAAAATTATTAAATTATGCATGAAGAATTAGTTACAGTCATTACACTAAATGATTTATGTTGTTAAATGCAGACAAACATTTGTCATGGCAGTGCAGAATTTCTCTTTTTTTATGCCTGCCATAGTCAGGATTTTAAAATGTCTAAGCCTTAGTACAGGATAAACAACCTAAGTATCAAAGTTATTGGTTTTTTCTAAATGAGTTTTTTTACTATTTAAAAAAAATTTGACATTATTTAAATATACTGAATCAAATCATTTTGATTATTTAGAATACTAAAAACTGCTGTCCTTAAACATTTTTGCGTATAGCAATTATTTTAAACAAAACTTGCAGATGAGTGGGCATAGAAATATATTACTATGTAGGCAAAGAAGAAAAAGTAAGCAATGATAAATTGCAGACAAATTTAATTTTTGGAATCTTTATTTTTCCTTTTAAATATTTCAACCTGGAAGAATATTTTGGTGGAATGTTTTCTTTTTATGGATGAATTTAAGTATTGATTGTGTAGCATGTAAATTTGTCACAACATTAACAGGATTTTTATAGACACATTTTGTGATAAGTGTATTACAAAAATTTTTTAAAGGTAATTACTGTGAATGGGGCAAAATTAGAGGGTAGGTGAAGTATTTTGACTGAAATACTTTCCAACATAAATAAATTAAAAAATATTCTCAATGTAGCAAAATTTGGGAAAAAGTAGAACTTAAAATGCCTTCTATTCAAGTAAGCTTGATATACTTATAAGTTACTTTAGTGACCATAAAAATTTTTTTACATTAAAATTTTTATGATCCATAGTGAAGAGTTCATTGGCAATATCAGCAATTTCAAATTAATCATACCATGCCTTGTGGAGGGAAACTAAACACTACTTTATAGAAATGGCAAATAATAATATTACTATAGAAAATAAGAAACAGTTTTTTGAATATTAATAAGAGAGATACAGCTAGGATCATGTCTTCAAAATGTGAATTTATAATTAAAATATAATTATTTTCATTTTCTGGTAAATTATTTTCTGGTAACTGTCATTTTAGAGAAATTACAAGTTTAAAAACATTGAAAAAATTAATTTTGTGAGTTCAGTGTAATGAAATGGGTCAAAACTAAAAACAGATATTTACAAAAGTACATTATTTTATATTTGTAACTCCTACTGTCTCTGTTAAAGGAACTTCTTTCTCACCAAATTTTATGCTCCTTTCATAATAAGCTTTTCACAGCTGTTTGAATTTGGCACAACTTTTGGCTTTACACAGATTGCTAAAGCCAAATTTCTTAAAATTAGTCTATAATTTAGTATTTATGATATTTTCTGAGGAAAATTGTCATAGTTTTGGTAATACAAATATTAGAACAGAAATCCAGCAGATGTGTAACCCTGTTTGATATCTCTGAATGCAATGTGTTAGACACCTTGAAATCAAAATAATTTGGGTCTCTGTTGTTGTCCTGTATATTTAATGTCCTTATTTGGTAAAGAGTAGAGACCCTAAAAAGGCTTTTATTCCAAAGCTATTATGAAAGGCTGGGGGCTCTTCCTCTGCCTTTAAATTGCAGACAACTACCCTCTTCATTCAACTTTACTCTCCTTTTGCTTTGAAAGAAGAAAGAGGGAAGTGAATTGACATTTAGTAAAAGCAACTATGAACCCCATACACTTGATATTTTCGTCTGACTTGGTTTATTGCATCTCTACAACAGTACAAGTTAGATATAGTAAATTCTCAAAATCACATACTTTGCAAGCAATGAGCTTGGAATTTGTACACATGATTTTGACAATAGCAGGCTGTGTTTAGTAAAAAGCAAAATAAAAAATGACCTAGATTATGAGGAACTAAATGTATGATTTAAAACCTCAGTGATTGTGCTCGACTTTAGTATAATATGTTAACAGGCTAATTTTATGCTTTTAGGAAAACGCCACCAGGGAAACTCAATGTGGAAAGTTACAGTGGCGATGTTTAATAAATAGCATTTGTGAATTATTCAGTAATTTATCTCCCTTGTTAGAATAAAGTAATCAAACAATTCTTTTAACCTTGGGGCTCATAATCCACTAGTGTTGGGCACTTGAGAGCTACATCATAAGCCCAGAAATTTGGTAATATTAGAAAAATTTCAGAGCTCTCTGTAGAATAATGTCACACTAACTTGAATTTCAAGTGCTTCTGACTCAAAGCTTAGCACTGGAGTAGAATTGAAAGCTTGTGAGGATGATGGATATGTATGATCAGTCTGTGACTGTGGTGATAGTGTTTTGGGTGAATGCATCTCTTAAACTTTCAAATTGTATTCCCCAAATATGTTACATCTTTTTTTTAATGTGAATTATACTTTAATAAAGCTGTTAAACATACTTTTTGCATTGATAGAGAGAAAGGCAGATTTATAACTAATTGTCTAGGAATTACACCCTGCATTCAATGTATTTCTCTCTCAGCTTCTTCATAATTAACCTTTTTCTGGTCCATTTTCAGTTTTGTGGAGCCAATTTATTGAGTATATGAGACTTGAGAAACAAGTGAAATTGACAATTAAAGATAATCAAAATTAATTGAAGGTGATCATCTTAATAGTAAAATAAAATGAAAACTAAGGCTGATTTTATTTTATATTTAGTGCAGGCTTGTTCGTTGCTTTAGTTATGTACAGGTTATAACAAGTCACACTGGGTTTAGATGAGTTGCTCTGGAGTCTTGGCTGGGGACAGCACACACTGAGCAACAGGTTCAGGGTAACTGTGCACCTGTTTTAGGTTAAATTCTTTCAGAAATAGTCTGACTGTGCGAAGAAACATGCAAAAGTATGCATTTTTTACACGTGCTGTTTTTCACTCATGCATATGCAGATTGTCTAGAGGCTCTGTCCAGGGTGGCTTGCCTGATGGCTTGTCAGGAGAAACTTCCATGCTGCATTTCTGTTCCAGATGACCACCTTGATATGCCAGTCGGAGCCTGGTCCTGTGGTGACGGCAGAGGTAGAATAAAGTGAGCCCAATAGCACAATGATTTTCAAGACTTCACTTGTGTTGTGTTTATTAAGCTAAGTGACGGACCAGTGTAGGTAAGGGAATGATGCTCCCACACTGTAAGTGGGCACTGAAAGTTATACATTAAAGGAGAATTGGAGTGAGTAACAAAACCTATCACATTTGCCATATTATTGCTATCATTTGGGTAGGGCAGAATAACATTTTTTCAGTTTTTGAAGTGTTTGGAAAAAATACTAGCCATGTTGATTTTCTTTGTATTTTCATGATAGTTGTATATCTTAAAATGACTGTTTTATTTCTTCATATGTAGTTAATATTTAACATGAATATCATAGAATAGAGAAATCGATGATGCTACTTTGAGATGTATAAAAATGTTACAAAGAGTTCTTAATATTTCAACACAATGAAAAACAGCACATGTAAAAAATGCACACTTTTGCATGTTTCTTCGCACAGTCAGACTATTTCTGAAAGAATTTAACCTAAAACAGGTGCGCAGTTACCCTGAACCTGTTACTCAGTGTGTGCCGTGTCCCCAGCATGGTTCGTAGTAAGCGATTAGAATTTTAAGTGCTGAATGAACTTGGAAAAAAAATTGCTTTATTGAAAGCTTTCATGAAATGAAAGACTTTTCTAGTTGTATGGAACCAAGCTTGGCTCTATAAACTTGCTGGAATGTTTCACAATAACAGACACATCAGTAAGGATGGGTGCAGCGATAAGAAAATCAGCAATTTCTTCGAAAGTCAAATGAGGGCTGGTGATAGTACGCAATCTAAACCTCTACACTGCACAAAACAGCAACAGAGAGATCTGCCACTCTTAAAGCAAATATTCTAGAGTTAGGTCTCCCATAGTTTACTTTCTCTGTTTCTATAATATAATAAAGTTACCAATGTTATTTGACCAAGCAAAACAAAATAAAGCAAAACAACAAACCATGACCTGGTATACTAATGTGAAAGTCCTGCTTACAGCTGCGCAGCTGTGGTCCTGCATGTCAGCTGTAAATGACCTGATAGATCATATCCACCTCTTGCACTGACCAGATAACGTGGTATGCTTGTGTAATAATTCCTAATGCTCTCTGTTACAAGTAGGTTTTTTATTTGTTCTTCATACCACCATGCGATAACCATGGTAGAATTTTTTTCTCCATTCAATAGATAAGGAAACTGAGTATTAATTGGCTTATGGTTACTGAGGAGATGAGTGACACGACAGAATTGGGGCCAGTTGTCCTAATTGTCAGGTCTGTTTTTTTTAATCATATCATATTGCTAGCAGAAAGGGTTGTATGTGGGAACTGAGAAGATTTACATCACAGAAACCTCATAAGCATTGAGAAGGCAAAGTGTGGATCATTTCATAAGTTTAAGACTTCTCCTTCAAAAGGAAAGATTATCTATTGAATTTTCGTATTTTAAAATTCGTATCCACAGAATGCAATTTCACTTTCTTCCTGAATGCATGGCATTCCTACATTATTGTTTAAAGTTTTTTTTAATAAATCAGTATCATTCTATTAATGAAGTTATTAAAGCATGAGAGCTACAAAATTAAATGACAATCTATTTCCTGTATCTGGATTATAAATTTTTCATTCTAATTATTGCAGAAAATTGTAGGTTCACATGAAGATTCATCTCAGTCACATAATCATTTTCAAATATGAAAGATAGCTAGCCGGTTTTGGGATGCATTTAAAGGAGGTGCCTCATTAACAAGTTTCCTCAGAAAAACTTGTGGAGCTATCGAATTATCATGTCACAAATGAGAAAAACAATTTGTAATTATGAATGCAGAATCCTATCCATTGAAGTCCTTTGCTTCAGTACCTTAGCATCTAGCACACCTCTGCTTCCTGATGCTTCCCCCAACTACAGCAACTCTGAGACAATCTATTTTACACATTGGGTTTTGCATCATCTTTCCTTTGAAGTATGCGTTCTGTGACTGAAAAGAAATTGGAAGATATCCACTCTGTCGCCTAAATATTCCATAACTGTAGCTGTTCCACTGTATGAGTACTCCTCATCCCCTGGCCCAACTGCCTGTTCTCACCCACGTTTATGGAGCTGGTCTTTTCCTTCTACTTGGATGAAATCTAGATCAAATCCCATGACATTATTTGGTCAATGTTAGATAATAAAATGATCTTTTAATTTCTATAGTTCTCAAAAAAAAAAAAAAAAGAAAGAAAGAAAAAGAAAGAAGAAACCTGAGTTCCACAATGATCCATCTTCTACTGAATATAACATAATACAATACATTATATAATATATGTCATAATTTCCATTTTTGGCTCTTCCAATCGAGGCCCAGTTTGGCCCAATAGATTGCAGTGAAAGATCCCTTCCTTGGAAATTGTATAACCCATTCATTAGACTCTCTTAGGCTTGTGCAGGTTGACTCTAGAGGAGGGAAGAGAAGATATGGAGCAGAAAAGTGTGGTTGATTAATAGTGTAGTTGACATTGGCATCTTGGAGCAAAGTTGATGTTTGAATAATATGTACCTAAAACTGGTAGAAGTCATGCTAATTGATCACTGACAAGTTCTGATTAGTTGGTTACTGTGTCATCTGATTGTTATGTATTTGAAGTATGTCATGTGTTAGGGGGTCCTGGTGAAGGTGGTTCTATTCAGGGACATGTGCTTAAAGCTTTCCCCTTCATGTGTGTGCATGTGGGGACATACACACACACACACACACACACACACACACATCTATGTTATTTATCACCTATTATTTCCTCTCTTGAATGATAGCATTCATCTATAACACAGCTCTTTCTAGTTCCTCAGCATATCCGAGGTTATACCTCCAGCTTTACTTTACCTTTACAGGGATCCTTTCTTGATCAGATCTCAGTCCACTGCATACCAGTTCTTTTGTAAGCCTGTTACATTGAATCGATAGAAAATGTTCTGTGTAGACACTCTTCTGCCACTGGAATTTAATAATATTAGATCGTAGTGTGTTCTTTCTTTTTTATGATACCATGGATCGAACTCATGACCTCATGCTTTTCAGGCAGGCACTTATTCCAACGAGCTAAATCCCCAGAGTGCTAATGTTTTAAGATCTTCATGTTTTTTTTCAAGTCACAGTTAACATGGTAATTTCTGCTCATATAATTGTGCTACCATATAGTTGTCCTCCAATAAATGTATAAATCTAGATAAAGTGGCTCTTATAGAGCCTATCAAGGATCAATATTCTCCTATGAATGAGATAATTTATATACCTTTTGGTTTTTTTTCAAAAAATGCCAACATAAACCTTATTATTAATGAAATTATATACAGTACTTCATTACAAAAACATGCATGTTATCTCAGTTATTTTTCAATCATAGAGCCCTATAATTTTGAGAAGGAATTTGATGTGTTCACATGTGAAATTCTTATTTTTTATTTGTTTTTTTAAGAGAGGGTTCTGCTGTGTAGCCCTGTCTGGCCTCAAATTTGGAGCAATCCTCCTGCCTCATTGTCCCAAGTGCTGGGATTACACACACGTGCCACCATGCCTGGCAAGATCCCAATTTATGTGCTCCAACTTTACATCCTCCATGCAACATTTAACCATATAAATAAACATGTTTTAAAAATTCAGGATTATTATTATTATTATTATTATTATTATTATTTTACTTTCTGAGAAGTTTTCTTCCTAGCTTACTCTTTTCTAGATTAAATTAGGTAACTTGAAGACTATAGCTTATATTTTTCCTTCTATTCATTCATTTTTATATATCTATTTCTCAGTGGTTAGAGGAGTAAAACCTAAATTTTTGGAAGAAAATAAATGATCCTTGCCTGCAATCTGTTTTTCAAATTGTCCTGTGTTGAAGGTTGATCTAAAGGCAGTGATCATCCCGTTTCTTAAATTCTTCTTTAACATTCAAGTAGATACTCAGTAGCATGAATCTATAAATAAATGAACCTATCAGGAGTAAGATGTCATGAATGATAGCTCTGCTTCTCTGATTCTAGATTCACTTACGTGACTTAAAGTGTATTTTTAAATTAGTGTGTGTGACATTCTTTGAGGGGAGCAAGGAAACATGATAATTACTGCTGAGTTTACAGATAAAATCAGAAATACCTCATTAATTAAGTCAAGACATGATTGTAGGTGGTCTATAAAGTCAGAAGCTGAGTTTGGTTTTGAATATCAGAAAAATAACTTACATATAGTTTTACTAAGTTCACGTGGGTTGAGTGAGGGTTTTTCTGCTCACTCAGTTGTCAGGAATCTTCACTCTGCTTGTACGTGTGCAAGAAACTGACATAGTTTGCACTCAGTGTGTGGCAATAGAGTAATCCCATCTGAGTACACCAATGCCTCACTGCAGGCATCGAGCAGAGAGTGAGAAAGACTTCTGGATCTTCTAAGTAAAAAAGGTGGAATTTCCCTGATATCTCTTGTTTCACAGTAATAGGAATTCTTTGACACTTTTCTTAACTGAGCAAGTTAAAAAAATAGCAAATTATTGTAAGTTGTGGAACCTCTTAGTACCTAGATTATCTTTGTAAAAATTATACTTGCAAATACCAGTCTCTGCTGAATGTATTTTGTGCATAATCTAATTTAATTCATACAACAATTTTATAAGAGTATCATTTCCATTTTACAAATGAAAAAATTAATGTATGGAGAAATTAAATAACTCGTCCCATCTGAAAAAATAAGAATGAAAGATCAGACTTAGATCTGAGCTCTTTTGTGATTGTAGAAAGTATTGTTTATCCATCAATCTTCTTGATTGTGTAATAAGTACTTTTTGAAGGGGTTGTCTAGAAGTTAAACTTTGGGCCTTCAATACGCTTAGCACATGTTCTACTTTTGAACTATATTCCTACATAAAAGACCTTTTGTTTATTTTTTAATTCCTCTAGTTCAGTGTCCTGCTAATTGTTTAGTTACTTGTTTCTGAAGATGTGCCTTATGATATTTAAAACAAAATTTCATGTAAGATCAGTTAACTGAAAGAAGAAATAAAAGAAAACCGGGCGTGGTGGCTCACACCTGTAATCCCAGCACTGGGGAGGCTGAGGCAGGAGGATCGTTGAGAGTTCGAGACCAGCCTGGGCTACAAAGTGAGCTCAAGGCCAGCCTGAACTGCATAGCAAAACCCCGTCTTAAAAGGACAAAAAAAAAAAAAAAAATAGAATAAATAAAAGATAGAAGAAAACATATTCTATGTAGTATAAAATATAAAAGGAAAAAGGAAATTTTATTACCTATATTCATAAACTAGATTCTATATTTTATATGCAGCCCATACAAGTCGGATGTATACAACCTGTGGCCTGCAGGTTGGACAGGTTTGCTCGAGATTTGTAGCCTAGAGCAATACGCTCTGTGACACATCCTGGCCCTGTAGTAAACTGTACCACATAGTGTACCCTACGAGGTACACACAGTAATGAAATCTCCTAATGCATTTTTCAAAACATGTCCCCAGCATGCAGGGATGCTGACAATATTTACACTTCCCCCCTCCTGCCAACCTTTCCCTCTCACTGCACCATCTCAGCCTCTGGGGCACCACCGCCACACCTCCTCCTCTTCTCATTTCTCCCTTCTGTGATGAAAAGATAAAGATAAGGACTAAACGTAGAAACCTTGTGGCAGGTATTATGTGCTCTTCTGACTTTTTCCTGTAGCTTACTTTGAGGGCTTTTATAAGTTTCTTTCTTTCTTTCCCTCTTTCTTTCTTTCTTTCTTTCTTTCTTTCTTTCTTTCTTTCTTTCTTCCTTCCTTCCTTCCTTCCTTCCTTCCTTTCTTTCTTTCTTTCTTTCTTTCTTTCTTTCTTTCTTTCTTTCTTTCTTTCTTTCTTTCTTTCATGGTGTTTTGACATCCGATATTTTGTATTTGCTTCAGGCCCTGGAAGGCAACTGTCTTTTCAGAAATTTTAATTACTCAATTATTTTTGACACATTTTAGCTGAATACATCTTTAAAACACAAATACAGTGATCTTCTCAAAAATAATACTAAGAATTCTGCCAGAGGATTTGACAAGCATTATGAAGTAAGTGATGATATCATTTTCTTACTAAATTCACCAATATCAATACTCTTTTTACCTGAAAAACTATTTAAGATAGGGTCAAACAAGCTTGTAAATTGTTCATGATTCACTCCAAGAGCTCTACTTTGAATCTTGTTCAGATTTTGAAGGGATATTCACTTTTGTGTCTCAATATTAACAACTAAATTCAAACTGAATTTTCATGTTTTTAATAAGTATGTTTTCCTATTGTGTCTTAAAACATGTCCCTTAGAATATTAACTTTTTTCAAAGAAGTGATGTCTAATAGAGGAGACAGTATTGCCAAAATTAAAATCAGGAGAGAATTGTAATGGAGAGATCCATATAATTCAAATTATTTTATTTCTGTTTAGTAAAAAAAATATATGCCTGTTTTCTTTCGGAAAACAAATATTTGAGTTCTCTTAATAAAAATTACTATAAATGGAAAAAAGAAAAGTGCCCCTTTGAATTAGTATTAACAATTTTAGATTTTATAATGTAGAATTCTTGCCTTATTAGACATATGAAGTTTTTTGTTTTGTTTTGTTTCTTCTCACTGGTTAATTGGCCTCTTCACTCTATCTGGAGTGCAACAAGTTTTAAAGGAAATTATTTCTCCTTATCTCACAGGGACAAATATTTATGGAGTCCAAACTTTTGATAATATCTTGGCCTGCATATAGTAAATTAGAAATACACTGCATTTGCACATTTCTTTAAGAAGTCGTTTATTGAAGTACATGCAATAATTCTTTTGTAATTTTCTTAGTAATACTTTTTCACGCTTATTCTATTTCAGATTGGTGCATAAAATAGCAATGTTATACTTTTTGTGACTGAATAGTTCAAGTGTTGCTATGTGTGTTTTCTGTAAACTCTATAAAGAATAGAAAGACTAATCATTATACACATTGTAGTGCATTTCTTCTGGAAATCCTGTTGAATAACATTTTTTCCACAGCATCTACAGTGAAATTTAATTTATCATCTTGATTCCTTTATTGATCATATATTTATCCAGTTAGGTGTAAAGGCTGAGTTTAAACTAGTATTTTCAAAATACTCTCTGTGACATTTCAGTTGGAAAAATAAATCTGTGAGCTATTTGTATTTACTTATGAATTAAGTCTAAGTTCTCATATGGTACTCAGATGTCACATTAGACATTTTCTTCAAGTACTGAATTTTCAGCAAGTATATTAGAGTTCAGCGTCCACTTAGGTATATTACCTTGTTTAGGAATAATGTTAGCTAAAATGATAAAAATGCAAATTATATCAGTACTTTCTGTAAACATTTACTGTTATTAGAATTTTCTCAGAAAACTGTGTGTAGCTGAATTTGTGGTAAATTATTTGTTCACTTCTTGTTCTTTAATGATGTATCATTGAGTAAGCATGGCTTTTTCTCAGCAAATCCTTAATTCAGCTTCTTATTGAAAGATAGGCTTTAAGAGGCACAGCGAGCTAGAACCCCTGATTTCTGCACATTGTAATGTCTATTCTACAGAACAATAGATAAAATGGAAAAATAGTGCAGTATTTGACTTTTAGATTATTTTCTTTTCTACATAGACTTTTATTCTATGAAAGTTGACATTGAAAATGATAAACAGCTTAGAGGTTGCATGATTTTCTTGGACAACTAACTATAATGCCAACTTGTTAGTATTTTCTTAAATAATAATTATTTTGTAGATGTAGAGTTGAGATTATGCAAAAGTAGAAAAATCAAAACATAAGGAGAACATGATAAAAAAGAGAAGACCTACAAAATTTAAAGTATGTTTTGGATTCTCCCAGATTTCTCACAATAAGCAAGTCTACATCTATAGAGACTGTTCTAAAAGAGCATTCTATTTTTATTTATTATTTATTTTTTTTTGGTACTGGGAATCAAACTCATAACCTCACACTTGCCAGGCAGGTGCTGTGCCACTGAGCTACATCCCCAGCCCCATCTATGTATTTTTTAAAGTTTGCTACTCACCTTGATTCTTGAGTATAAAGGCTATCCTGATCATTATACAGGTTCCATCAGACTCTTGAGTTCTCTGGTTTGAATCTTTCTTTTACTGCTCTGTAGCAAAAGTAACTTTTATTATACATCCATGAAGTAAAGGAATATAGGATCCTTGAAAAAACATTTTTATTTTGACAAGTGAAAAATGCCACACGGAGTAATTATCCTTAGATTCAGGTTGAGTTTCAGTTATCTAGGTTCCAATATCTAAAACTAATGAACAGTGAATACTAAGTGTGCCCTCTATCACCTGGACTTCTTGTCCATGTGCAAAATCACATCTTGGCAATAGAGTGAGTTTTCTTCCTAAAGTTTCCAGAATTTCATCCTGCAACATTTCTATGCCTTCCTTTGAGGCCAGGATATGAAAATGGATAAAGCTTTTGGTCTTAAAAGATATACTCCCAGAGCACGTTAGCCTATAAGAATAGCCAATCTTTTCTCCAATTCATGTAGCATTATAGTCTACTGTACAACATGTGTAACCTGTCATGGTGAAGCACTACAAATTTGCTTTACAGTGGCAATTTTATTTATTTTTTTGCAAATTCAGGTATTTATTTACTTGGCACTAGGTCAGATCAATCATGCATCCAATAAGTATTTATTGAATGTTCCCTACAGGTCACACATTATTCTAAATATCAGCAATATAGCTGCGAATAATTCAGAGAAAGGTTCTGACTTCCTGAAGCTTATATTCCAAAGGTAAGTGGAGACAAACGGAAATTGGAAATACATGAATGAAATCAGTCTGGCAAACAATAATTGGTGTTAAGAAAGAGAAACAGATCTGGAGCATAACTGAGGTGATAGAAATTTTCCTTTACACATGGTGACTAGAAAAAGGCATTCAAAAAAAGTGACCTTTAAACTGTCTTAAATAATGAGGTTAAGCTGGGAATGGCACATCCAATACAAGAGTGTGCAAGACCGTAGAGGAGGAAAGAGAATGTGATATGAAACAAGTTGTGGTAGAAGAGGTCATTAGACTAATGACTTAATTAAACTACATAGTTATGATAAGTATCTTAAATCATGATAAGTTTTTAAGACTATTTTTTCTATTATTCCACTGATTAAAAGAGAAATTTTTCATAAATGACAGGTGAAAGCAATCTCATTTATTTCGACAAAACTCTGGAACATAATTTAAAGGAGTTGTTTGGGCTGGAGGCATTTTCTGTATTGTGCAAATACTCCACCAATGATACCCAGCTACTCAGCGTGAGATGCTAACAAGAGGGGAGGATTCTCATACTACAGAGACCTTTTAGTTTAAAAAAGAACATTGCAGGCATAAAAACTGTTGGAAAGATCTTAAAATATAAGACTGCAGTTGGTAGCAATTTTGAATGTGGTAAACAAATTCTTTCCTAAGACAACCTTAGAACAACATTCTATTTTTAAAGTAAGCAGAGAAATTAATAGAAAAATGTTCTCCATTTTACCTAAATTTTCTCAGTTGATGAGGACACACTTGATTTTGAGCAGAAGCGCATGTGTCTGATATGCAGCTGATTTTCATTTGCATAAGTAGCATTCAATAAAATCTTATGAACCCTTAGTATAACTGAACCATTTCTCCTAGGAGAGATAAAGTGTTAGATACCCGTGAGCATATCTCTGAGCATTTTTTACTAGTAAATCACTACATAACATTGTTTTATTTGCATTTTTAGTAAAAAGTACTTCAATATTTATGGTTGATTCATTAACATTGAAGTTAAAACCTGTAACTCACACTTCAGTAAACCTTATTGAACACAAATATTTTCTAAAGCACTTGTAGTTTTGTGCTTAGGATTAGTAGACAGTATTTCAGCTCTATGTTTGGGAGCCAATTGAAAGAGCAAAATTACCAACAAAAAGCATGAAAATGTGAAAAACACAGCCTTACATAGACCACAAGAAGCACACCTTGCAGAGGGAACTGAAAAGGGACAACAGAACCAGACTTTGTTCAACCAGGTAGAAACATGTCAAGCGACTCATAAAACCAGTGCCGCATGCGTGGCCTCCAATAACCACACAGACTCAACAAATACTGATTTTGTGGTTACAAATAAATTTTAATAACTAGAAAAATTTTCAACTAAGGAATTCAGAAGTAGTGAGGAAAGACTGTAAATCTGAATCTATGACATGTCTTGGTTAATACAAATGGAAATTAACTCATATTATCTTTTAATTCATGTTCGGTGGAGAGCATCTCCTTTCTGCGGTCGGACTTAGAGACAATTATCCCAGTGTGTAGTATTTTCCTTTTAAGTACATTTTATTAAACACACACACACACACACACACACACACACATGTGCATGCATACTTACGTACATGCGTATTATTTATCTACACATACAAAGACAGAGAACAAGAGTAGAAAAGAGAGTGACAGAGAGAGACAGAGAGAGAGAGAGAGACAGAGAGAGAGAGAAGGGATCTGTTACTGCACAGAAGAAAGTCATGTTTAAAATAAATTCATGCTAGTGCTCACCGGTGACAGTCTTACCCATGAACATGACCTCCAGTTGCATCCATTTACCTTTAAAGTCTCAAGATTATCCTACTTTACAGCTGGGTAGCTTCCCATTGTATAGAAATACCATGTCTGTCTTATCCATTCTGCGGTTGATGGGTAAGTTACCCTTGGTTTGTGTTGGTCTCCTGTCTCATGGAACAATTGTTTTCTCCCTTTGATTTTCAGTCTATGAATTTACATTTGAGTTAAATGTGTTTCTTGTATACAGTCCTGTTCTGATTTGCTTTGTTTTGCTTCATTTTATTTTCTTTAAAATAAAAAAAATTAAAAGTAAACTATCTATTACTATTCTATTTGTGTGTCAGTGCAGCAGGCTGCCTAAAAATTCTTTAAACTATGTAAAATTGACTTCTAATGTTTATAGATTAAAATGAAAAACCTTCATAATTAATAGAATTGTAACATTATTTTTAAATTCAGTTAATAGAAAGTCATCCATCTTCTGACATTGTTAATTCAGTTTTTGCCACACTTCAAACTACTGAATTTGAAAATGTCATTATGCATTTAAGTTGATGTTTTGCTTCACTTTTTTCTTCTAAATATTAAAGTCAGTGGAATGTTTGCTTAGTATATTGCCTACTCATTTCTTTGTTTATTTGTCAAAATTAGTTTAGGAAACTCTGAATATCAAGGAATGTTAGTAGAATAATTGGATGCAGTTGATTATTAATAAGATTTAAAATTGACACTTCTTTGAAAGCAATTAATTCATTGCTTTATATTACATTTTGTAGATGGATTTTTTTTTTCATTGTTCTGTCTTTGGAAAATAGAAATTTGTGCTCATTTAAAGTGTTCCTTTTAAAAAATGAATTGGGAACAGAATTGGTGAGCTCTCTAAGTTTCCTACAATTTAGTCTTAAACTCAATGCATCAATCATCAGTTTAACTACTTTTGTAAATCACTGAATTTTTAAATTTTATTTTAAAGAGGGTAAAACAAAACAAAAAGAACACAGCAGATCAGAATAAAACAATGTAAGTGACACAGATTTCTTTCTTTTTTTGTTTTCAGAAAAGTACAGTTTAAGCAACATATTGTTTCACAACAGAAAAACCCAACATAACAATAGTTACCATAGTGTCTCTTTCCTTGAAATATTTGAGTATGCCTTCGTATACTATTAAACATAACAAGACAGTGTAAAACCATTCCAGAGGGAAAAAGTATTACAGGGTATTTAGAACCAACTAACAGAAAACAAACAATGGTTTCTATATTATCTCCTTGACTATAAAAAATTTTGTTTATACTATCATATATAATAAAATCCATTAAGATACAACATGATAAAACCGATGGAGACAGAAGAACAAAAGCTTGATGGGAATCACCACGAGCTATTATAATGTCTTGTTTTCTTCAAAATAACTGCTCATTCCATCACAGACAATAAAATCAAACACTCCAGAGTAAAACCATTCCAATTAATGAATGAAAACATTATAAGGCTTCAAAACAATATAAAGGGGAATCATATTACCACATACTTTTATGTATTCTTGCCATTTCTTACACTAGGGAAATTATTCCGTATTTATATATGTGAGTTTGATTTATTTCACTTATGAGTATGGTCTCAAGCTGTGCCCACTTATTTATAAATATCTCAATGTGATCATTCTTTATAGCTGAGTAGTACTCCATTGTATAAAAATACCACAACTATTTTTATCCATTTCTCAGTTGATGGACACTTAGGTTGTTTCCAAGAACTGGCTTTTACAAATTGTGCTGCTATAAACATGGGTGCACATATATCATTATAGTACGATGTTTTCAGTTCTTCTGGGAATATGCCTAGAAGTGGAATAGCTGGAACAAATGGGACTTCCAATCCCAGCTTTTTGAGAAATCTTCCAAACTGACCTCCACAGTGGTTATACCAGTCTACACTCCCACCAACAGTGCAGGAGAGTTCCTTTTCCCAACAGCCTCTCAGCATTTGTTGTTGGTGGTTTTCTTGATCCTGGCCATTCTTTCAGGAGTGCGATGGAATCTCAGTGTGGCTGTAATTTACATTTCTCTAATGAGTAATGATGATGAACATTTTTTCATGTATTTATTTGCCATTTGTATTTCTTCATCTGAGAATAATGTATCAGTAGTTACCATAGTGTCTCTTTGCTTGAAATAGTTGAGTATGCCCTTGTATACTATCAAACATAACAAGACGGTCTAAAACCATTCATCTCAGATGCCCGTTTTTGGATTTGATCTTTGAATTTTGGGGGTCTGATTTTTTTTTTATTGGTACCAGGGATCGAACTCGCGGCCAAACGCTTGCAAAGGAGGTGCTTATGCCACTGAGCTAAATCCCCAGTCCCCCTGATTTTTAAAAAAATTCTTTATATGTTTTAGACAGAAGTCCTTTGTCTGAGGGGTGATTCACTAAGATTTTTTCCCAGTTTGTGGGTTTTCTTTTCACTATGCTGGAGATTTCTTTGGACATGCAGAAACTTTTTAATAAGAGGTGATCCAAGTTGTTGATTCTGGAAAATATTTCCCGTGCAGTTTCATTCCTGTTCATGAATTCTCTACCTATCCCTATGTCTTCAAGATTTTTACCCAATTTGCCTTCCAACAGATTTAGTGTTTCTGTTTTAATATTCATATCTTTGATTCATTTAGATTTTAATTTAGTACATGGTGATAAGCATGGGTCTAGTTTTAGCTTTGAGTATATGGAGAGTCAGTTTTTCCAACACCACTTATTAAAGAAACTGTCATTCTTCCAGTGAACATGTTTGGCCCCTTTATCAAAGATAAGATGGTTGAGTGTGTTTGTAGTTGTTGTGTATCTTCTAATCCATTCCATTGATCTTCAACTCTTTTGATTCCAGGGCCATGTTGATTTTACTACAGTTGCTTTGTAGTACAACTTCAAGTCAGGGATTGTGATGCCTTTTGCCTTGCTTTTGCAGTTTAGAATTGTCTTTGCTATTCTAGGTCTCTTCTGGATCCAGATGAATTTTAGGAGTGATTTCTCTAAATCTATGAGGTATGTTGATGGTATTTTTATTGGGATTGCATTGAATCTGTTTAACAGTTTTGAGAGAATGGCCATTTTCACAATATTTATTATTCTTATCCATGAGCAAGAAATGTCTTTCCATTTTCTGAGATCCTTTTCAATTTCTTTTTTCAGTGTATTATAATTTTCTCTATATAGATCTTTCACTTCCCTCATGAGAATAATTCCTAAATATTTCATTTTTTAGTTGCTAGTGTAAAGGGTGTGGCTTCTCATTTCTCTCTCTGTGGTTTTGTTGTTAGTGTATAGAAATGTTATTGATTTTTATGTATTGACTTTGTACCCAGCTGTATTGCTGAAATTATTTATTATATCTAGGAGTGTTTCAATGGAGTTTTGGGGGTCTTCTATGTAGAGTATCATGTCATCTGCAAATAATGATAATTTAAGTTCTTCTTTTCCCCTTTTATTTATTTTATTTCTCTCTCTTGTCTAATTGCTCTGGCTAGTATTTCCAGCACTATATTAAATAGGAGTGGTGTTAAAGGACATCCTTGTGTTGTGCCTGATTTTAAAGGAAAGTCCTTCAGTTTTTGGCCATTTATATGATACTGGCTGTTGGTTTGTCATAGATGGCCTTTATTATATTGAGGTAAAGACCATCTATTCCAATTTTCTGTAAGGTTCTTATCATAAATGAATGCTGGACCTTATCAAAAGCCTTTTCTGCATCTATAGAGATTTTCATGTGATTCTAACTTTTGGCTTTATTGATATGGTGGATTATATTTATTGATTTACATATGTTGAACCACCCCTGCCTGCCTGCCATGAATCCCACTTGGTCGTGGTGTATAATCTTCTTGATGATTTGTTGTATTCTATTTGCCAATATTTTATGAGGATTTTTGCATCTATGTTCATTTTGGATATTGGCCTGTAGTTCTCTTTTTTTAGTTGGGTCTTTATCAGGTTTTGGTACTAGAGTAATATTTGCTTCCAGGAATGACTTAGGAAGGATGGCTTCCCTTTCGATTTCATTGAAGAGTTTGAGGAGTGTCGGCATTAAGTCTTCTTCGTATTTCTTGTAGAACTCTGCAATGAATCTGTCTGGGCCTGGGCTCTTCTTCGTAGGCAAGTATTTAATTACATTTTCAATTTCCATTAATAGAAATTGGGTTATTCAGCAGTTTTACATCTTCTTGACCTAGCTTTGGTACTTCATATGTTTCTAGGAACCTATCTATTTCTTCCGTGTTATCAAACCTATGAGACTAGAGGTTTTCAAAATAGGTGTTGATGATCTTTCTGTATTTCTACAAGGTCTGTACTGATTTCACCTTTTGCATCCCTTATTGCATGAATTTGAGCTTTTTCTTCCCTTTTTAAAATAAGGTTGGCTAGGGGCTTATCAATTTTATTTATTCTTTCAAAGAACTAACTCTTTGATTCCTTGATTCTTTGGATTGTTTTCTTAATCTCTATTGAATTGATTTCTGCTCTGATTTTTATAATTTCCTCTCGTCTTTTGGCTTTGGGCTTGATTTGCTCTTCTTTTTCTAGATGTTTGACGTGTAGCATCAGGTTATTTATTTGTATCCATTCTGTTTTCCTGATGTGGGAACTCAGTGCACTAAATTTTCCTCTGAGGACAGCTTTCATTGCATCCCGCATATTCCAGTAAGTTATATTTGTATTTTTGTTTGCTTGTAGGTATTGTTTAATTTCTTCTTTAATTTCCCCTGTGACCTACTGATTGCTCAAGAGTGTTATTCAGTTTCCATGAGTTCATGGGATTTTTGCAGTATCTTTTATCATTAATTTCTAATTTCATAGCACTATGATCCCATAGCATGCATCGGATAATTTCAACTCTTTTACATTTATTTACATATGTTCTGTGGGCTAATATATGGTCTATTTTAGGGAATATCCCATGTACTGCTGAGAAGAATGTGTATTCTGATGTTATTGGATGGAACACTCTGTATATGTCTATCAAGTCCATTTGTTCACAGGTGTAATTCAGTTCTGTTATTTCTTTGCTGATTTTCTGTCTGGTTGATCTGTCCCTTAGTGTCAATAGTGTGTTAAGGTCTCCTGTTATAATTGTGTTACTGCTAATTTGGTTTTTCATTTCTGTTCATACTTGCTTTATATAACTAGGTGCTCTGGAATTTGGTGCACATATATTTAAGATGTGAAGTTGTTGTTCTTGAAGTTTTTCCCTAACCAGTATGTAATGACCTTCTTTATCTCTTCTGATCATTATTGGTTTAAAGTTCTCATTGTCTGTAAACAGAACAGTTACCCCTGCTTTTTGGGGGCTGAGGGTTCCTGTTGCATGTAGTATTGTTTTCCATCCTTTGACTTTCAGTCTGTGAGTATCCTTTTGGGTTAGATGGATTACTTGTAGACAGCATATGGTTGGATGTCTTGATCCATTCTGCCAATCTGTTTCTTTTGATTTATGCCTTGAGACCATTTACATTAATGGTTATAACTGTTATATGTTGGTTTATTGTTGACATGTTAATCTTTCTGCTGTTGCATCTTTATCTTTCCGTTCTGTTTGTCTGCTTTGCTTAGTGCTTTTTTCCTAAGTGTGTCTAATCTGTCTTTCAGTATTCTTTGCAGGGTTGGCTTGGTGATCATGAAGTTCTTTAGCTGTTCTTTGTCATGGAAGTACCTTATTTCTCCATCTATTTTGAAGGACAGTTTTTCAGAATAAATCAGTCTAGGTTGGAAATGATTTTCCTTTAGGATCTGAAGTACTTCACTTCATTCTCTTCTTGACTTTATTGCTTGTGCTGAGAAGTCTGCTGTGATTCTGATAGATTTTCCTTTATGGATGATCTGTCTTTTCTTTCTGACAGTTTTTAATATTCTACTCTTATATTTGATTTCTGGGATGGTGATTATTATACTTCTGGGTGTGGTTTTATTTTAGTTATGGCTATTTGGAGTTCTAAATGCTTCACTGATCCTGATGTGAGTTTCCATTCTCATGTTTTGGAAATTTTCAGCTAATACTTCTCTAAATGTCCTCTTTACATCCTTTATGTTGTCCCCTTCTTTTTCATTTATCCCTCCCAATCGTATGTTGTTTTTCTTTGCATCATCTTGCAGCTGTTGAATTATTTCCTGATTCCTTATTTTTAAAATATCTTTCCTTTCCTGTTCATTAAAGAAATGCTGAACATATCTAAAGAAGATACAGTTAAAAAATTGGAGGAACTAAACAAAAGTTAGAACCCTGGATGAACAATATAAGAAATAAACAGAATATGTAAAGCAGATGCAAAGAGATATACAGGAAATCAAAAATTCCATTGAAAGTTGTAAAAACCACCTCAATGAAAGTGAAGATAGAATTTCAGATCTCAGTGACAGAGATTTCAAAGCAAGACAATAGCACATCTGTAGTGGCTACCATAAAATCTCTTGTTTTCTTCCAAATAGTTGTCTCTATCTTCACACACAGTGAATTCATACAAAATAAAATAGAATAAAACTGACCAAAACAAAATAATGAAGGCATTACAATCCTTCAAAACCAGACAATAGGAGAAGTGGCTGCCATAATGTCTCTTGTTCTCTTCAAAATAGCTGCCCGTACCTTCATGTATGCTGAAATTGAATAACTACACATTGTTCAAAGAGCTATTAGAACAAAAGAATGAATCTTACCTGTTCAAGATACTCATACTATAATAAGATCAGTGAGACTAACATGAAGGAGAAACAGAGCAGAATGGAAAATTAATACAAAAACCAGCCACAAGGACTATGAGTGGACAGATAAGAAAGAGGCTATGTGAGGAGAAGAGAAGAGAGGATGGTTAAGGCCGAAGCTTGAATTCTAAGTAGAATTTATTAAGAAGAAAAGGAGTGTGGTCCATCATGGATCTCATTAGACTAGAGTTTCTTAAAGACAAGAGGGGGACAAATGCCAGGGACCACAGAATGGGAATTTGGATTTCTGCTGTAGATCTCTTATGCCAGATAATGTGGTGACACATTACTGAGTAGGCAACAGAGAGCTGTTACAAAATGTTCAGCTGGAAAAATCAGAGACTTGCTTTAAAATGCTCTCTCTAGCAATGACGTTTATATGGATTAGGAAAATAAGACACTAGAAGCAAAGAAGTCAGGAAGTTATAGTTTTATGGCATCAAGAGATCCAAACCAGATAGGAAATTTGAACTAGGAAGATGGGGAAGAACTTGAGAACCACTGTTCAGAAAGAACAGGTTTATTTTTGGACAAGTTCTCACTACTTGTCAAACCTGAGCTCAGACTAGTAAATCGCCTGCTTCAGAATAAGAAAACATTTTTTAATGTTTTGTGCTTCTCTGACAGATTTTTAGCCCCAAATGTTGAGTTTTTATAAAGAATTTACTTCTTGTAAATTGTTGGTTCTGTTGTTCTGATTTTTACTTGGGCTGAGATATTTGTTACTTTTTTTCTCTCTAGTTTTGTCAGATGTATTTGTCTGTAGTGTAGTATTCATGAACTATCATATGAATTATCCATTTTTATAGGGAAAATGTTTTAATTAACTCTAAAACTTGATAATAATTTAATACTCTTGGTCATCTAGCATCTATTTTAATATCATGGGGCTTAGTGTCAACTTTAAGAATATGAGTTATCATCTTACTTTATTTTCTATAGCAAACCTGATTTAGGATGGAATTCAGAGGAACAATTCTTGGCTATATATGTCATATAATCAATAATCTTCAGTAGTCTTCTTCAATTACCAAGAATATCAAAAACTTTTGCACTAAGCTTTATTGCTTGCTTTACTTGGGGTGTTTGTTCTCCAAGATGAAATTTATTCCAAGATAAATTGTATACCAAATACTTCTTGTATATATTTTATTTAAAAGAAAAAAACATTGTGCTTCATCTCAAGATCTGTGGAAGATTTATGAATATTTTACCAACAAATTTAGTAAGACCTAACACTTTTCAATAAGATCATTAGTGCTTTTAAGAGAGTTATGTAATATTAACAATAACAAGAAAACAATTTAATCAGTACCAGGAAAATAAAAATATTAAATATTATTATTGAAGCAAAGCCTTGGGCAAATAAAGACATTAGTGCTTGTTCAAAGGTGCTAAAATGCTAGGTAAAAGAGAAGTCTGTGTCGATGTACATTATTCTCAACTCTACTCATAGTAAAAATGACCACAAGGATGGATAAATTTGCAAATGGCACTCATGGTAGTTTTGCAGTGGAGTTGGAGGTAGGAAGGGAAAAGGCTTCAAGAAATAGACATCCTGCTAAAGGAACAATTATGTATTGTCACTGAACATGAGAACTGCTTTTCTGATTGATAGTTTTAAATATGGCCAGAATGAGACCACATCAGAGGCAAATCAGAGGCTTGTTACTATGAACTTTTCTTAAATTTGTACCAACTACTTGATATTGAACCTTCAAAATATTTAAATGTTAAAATCATGGCTTTTCTTCAAAATTAATCTTGTCTACTGAAACTGTTGGAGAAATATATTAGAATAGGATGGAATAAAGTACTGTAAAATGGATGTGCTATTCTCCATCTACTTTCAGAGTTTCATAAAAGCGTTCTGGTAAGAACCACACCTGCTTACAGAGCCAAAGCATGTTTCCAATCAGATATGAAAGAATCCTAATACACTTCAAATATTCACAGAGGCATGCTCATTATCAAAATAATTATGAAAGCTACCATTGAACTGTCAGATATTCATCACTGAATAAACACTAAGCTGTCAAAGTTGAAGATTAGCTTTGGTCTTAAGAATATTGAACTTTGCCTAGCAAGCTCAAGGCTGTGAGTTATATTCCTTGTTACTCACCCCTCCACCACACACACACACACACACACACACACACACACACATACACACACACACACACGCAAAGAATGCTGAACCTTTTGAAATTAGCATTTACTGTTTCTTGTCATTACAAGAATAAGCAATTACAAGTTTCATTAAGATTGACCCTTCTAAAATTAGTCTCATTTTAGACAGGTTCCTCTATCTTTCACCTTGTGGACTTTAAACATCCACAGCTGCCACGGAAGCTTTACTACAAAGTCTGTTGGTACCATCTCATTTATTGGTTGGTTGGTTTAATTTTACATTTAAATCTCCCTGCCAAAAGACAATTTAACAGGTGACGAGGATGTATGCTTTGTAAAATGTTCCATAAAGGCTTATTTATAGGTGATCTAAAGTATGTATTCAATTTAACATTTCTGATTATGTGACTTCTGTATATAATTTCATAGAATGATTGAAGGAAAGTGTTGGAATAGAATAAAATAGGATAGAATAAAATAGAAGTTAAACTATTTTAGTTAGATCAAGACAGAAATATGACATGCTGATGTAAAATACCATGCAATTTTTAGGATAGCCTGAATATTATTTTAACAAATGTAATGTGAGAGGATTAGCATCTTTATGTTATAAATCTTTCCATCATTATGAATTTATTTATAGAAATCTACTTTTATAGAAAAACATGCTATCATTAAGTTTTGCCCAGTACATCTCAGGAAATAATTTTGTGAAAAGTCTACTTAATATAAAAGTTGAGGGGCTAGGGATTTAACTCAGCGGCATAAGCACCTGCCTTGCAAGCAGCCGGTGGTGAGTTCGATCCCCGGTACCAATTAAAAAAAAAAAAAAAAAAAGTTGAACCTGAAAAGGTTTTGTGCTTCTTTGTGATCTTTCTTGTCAGATCTATTTTTTGCCCTTTTGTTTTCTACTGAGTTTTTCACTTGACTGCATGTTTTCTATGAAGAAATTTAAGTAGTTTAAAACTTCTAGTAATGGATGGATGTCTGTAACATTATGTTCTCAAAATTGACTCGAAAAATAGAAAAACTGAGATACAAGTGAAATTTAAAAATCAGTCATCTCAAAAGTATATATATTGTCTTCTCACTGTCCAGTCTTACCTATATAGACTAAGAGTGCTTTAGATTGTTAGAATTATTCATTTTTTGTTACACGTGTTTGTAGCAGTGTTTACTTTCCTTAGGATGCTGACACATGTACATAATATATCTTAATTTCCTTTTTTGTTCAAGTCCTTTCTTATCCTCTCTGTGTATCTATTGATCCCTTTCTTTTTTATTTTGTACATTTTTGCGATACACAATGTTCACTTTCCACGCATGGGGTTGGTTCATGTATGTAACACATCTTGAAAATTTGTTCGGAGGTTCTAGTGGGGGAGCACAACTACCTGCATGCCCTTGCCCAAGGAATGGTTCCCTTCTACGGGGCCTGGTCATCCCTGAGTGTCCAGCCTCCGGGGAACACAGGTGGAACATGAGAGGGGAAGAGGTCACCCACCCAACCAGCCAGATCAGCTGACTCAACCATGTGCTGCAGCCAAGTCGCCCTTACACCCTATATGGCACAATTTAATTCCTCTTTTCCTTCTCTCATTCCTCCTCTCCCCATCTGTTGATTTTTTCTCTTTTGAGAAAGATCTATTTCTCTACCTCCTATTATCTAACTTTTGTGTTGCTCTTAAAAAACTGGATTTTTTTATAAGAGAGATATTTGAGTGTGTGTGTTTGTTTTATGTCATTTAACATTATGGTCTTGAGGTGCATCCATTTTCCAATGAATGACTCAAATTTCTTTCTTTATGGCAGAGTATTATTCCATTGTGGGTAAATCTTTATTTTTAAGGGACTGATAAATCCTAGTCTGGGAAAACTGTTTCCATCGAAGAAGAAATAGTGAAATCTCCTTACTCTAGAAAACTTACCATAAAACTGAACAAAGATAGTAATAGAAAAGAAAATTAGAGACTAATATCTTTTAATATGCAAGCATATTTTGCATAATATTAGCAAAGTGAATTCATTGTCTTCTATGAGACAGTTTTACAGGGCCAAATTCTCAGATGTTTGGCTTACAGGAAAAGTATGACTCCACATCAAAAACAAAAAACTATTGAATGGAACAGGGTACAATATTAAAAAGGAGTGAATGACAAAGTGTTCTTTGCTATTCGTTCCATCAAAAGATGGACCATGTTTTATTAATTCCATGAATTGGGCCTCAGGGGTATGACTTACTTAGATCAATGGGCCATTAGCAAATCTGACGAAAGAAGAGGCCTAAAGGTGGTTGTGGATCAACCTTTCCCTCGCCTTACTGTTACGACCTCAATATAATCATGACACCATGAAGAAGGCCCAGCTACTCTCAAAACCCCAGAAGGCCTGCCTCCTGGATCCGTCAGACTTCATAAGGGCCCTCCAATAAAGAGTAGCTCTGCTCAACAAACACAGGGAGTCACGAAAAAAAGAAATTGTTGTTTTATATTGCTGTTTTGCAACATCTTGCTACTCAGCAAAATTATATAGTAATGGATAATCTTTCAGAAAAAAATTTAAATAGTTTTTAATGCTCCCTCATTATGAAACTTTCTTAACCTGATTAAAGATAATTATCTCAAAACTTGCAGTTAATACGTTTTGTATATTTTGGAATAAAGCATTTGTATTAAAATTTGGAGCCAGTCAAGAATCCTGCTATTATTTGTTCTATTTAATATTGTCCTGGAAGTTTTAGCCAATGCAATATGATAATAAAAAAGGAAATGAGATACACAAATTAAAGAAGAAAAGAAAGTAATGTTTTTATTTGCAGATGGATGACTGTTTATGTAGGAAGCCCTGGAAAATGCAAATTTCATTAGAACAAAAAACACACTGAAAATAATGTTGAAGAGTAATGAGGTATAGAGACCTACTTTACTGTCAACATTTATTATTTGTGAGATTATAAAGAGTAGAAAAAGTACTCTGTAGGCCTAGGCAAACGACCAATAACACAATGCAGAGCTAAGAAAAAAACAACTGAATGTTAGCAAATAACTTGTATAAGATAGAGTTGACATTTCAAACGAATTGGCAAAGGATTAGCTAGTTATTCTCAGAGAAATAAGACTTAAATAAATGAATACATGAAGCTGGGTGGAGTGCCACATCCCATAATCAGTCCCAGGTACCACGGTGTTTGAAGCATGAGCAAAAATGTTGGGGATGTAGCTCCGTGGTAGAGTGCTTGCCTGTTGTGCATTGAGGTCCTGGGTTCAATCCCTGGTATTATTTTAAAGAATAAATGAAAAGTGAATTTAAAAATCAACTTTCAAAAATGTGAAAGACTATATTAGATCGAGGGAAAGGGAATCATGTTTTAGAAGACATAAAATGGCACAAAGTGTAAAGATAATTTAACAATCATTGAATGATAACTTCAAAATTTAGCAACCAAAACAAAACTTGCCATAGGCACAGCTGAGTTGTAAACTACAGATAGAAAATAGAAATTTGTCACAGATAGAGCTGAAAAATAATTACAAACAATTTAAAATAACTCTTTTCATTAGTCTAAATGAGAAATGTGTAAAAGATGATCACAGAGGAAATAACTCTCAAGTTTACAAGAAAAAAAAAAGCAGAGAAATGCTCAATCTCACTAGTAATCCAGGAAATGTACATTCAAACATTTCACTTCTGTATGCCCTGTATATGCTCTAAAAATCTGAATATAGCATGTATTGGCAAGAATTTAAACAGGCTTTCAATATTCTTATGTTGGTGTGAATAAAAAGACTCACTTAAGGAAAGCAATTTAGCAATTTGTGGCAAACCAGAAACATATGCATATTTTCTTACAGAACTTTTAGAAATCCTGCTTTTAGAAACAAATTCTAGAAGATAATACACAACAGTATACAAAAAGATATATTCAGAATGTTTATGCTATCATGTTTTCTTACAGCAGATTTATAGTAAATCGAACAAGTGAATTCTGGATTTAACATATAATGAAATACTAATCCCTGTAATCTGTAAACATTTCCCCTCTCCGGGGTTAAAACTCATGACCTTGCACTTGTTAGGCAGGCACTTATGCCACTGAGCTAAATCCCCAGCCTAACCCCCTATAATTTGGAAAAATCTCAGAAACATAATTTTGATAGAAAAAAAAGACAAGTATGCCATTGCTTTTATAAAGCTTTAAAAATGCAGGAAATACCATGTAATATTTATGAACTACAAACTGGTAATAATGTAAAAGTAGTCATGGAAGCAGTAGACACTGATTTAGGACAGGAAATGCAGCTTAAGGATTGAGGAGGATGGCATTTGCATATATAAGCACTTCAACTATGCATGCGACATGTTTTATTTTTTTTAAATTAATGAAAAATTGAAACAATTTTTTGAAACTATTAATGATTAATAAAAGTTGTTGAAAAAAGAATCTCATTCTCTGTAACATTTTGAGTGCTAATGATAATTTATTAAAGAACAGTATGGTGCTGATAGGATAAAATTGTACTGTGACCAATGTGAGACTTCTCAAAATTAGGGTATGCTGTAAATCTCGAATATATTTGACTGTGGAGTGACTTTGAGGGTCACTCTATGAATAGACTAAGTTACTGCAGGACAAGAGAATTACAGATCTAGAGATGGGCAGTGATTTGAAGTCCTTTATGGAAGCAAGTTGCTGCAGCTGGGGCCACCACCTTCCTTAAGATTTAATGGCATTTAAAGTATACAAAACTTTGTTATATGTTGTTTAGATTTGAGGACATTAATTTTAGAAGCTGTTCAAATTTGTGCTATAAAATAAATATGGCATTTAATTTTAACCAATTTATATGGTTTTTATGAGGTCTAAACATTTATATTTCCAAAATATTTTAAGTATGCAGTTTCGCGATTTTTAGGTAAGGTATAGAATTGTGTCACAGTCCACAGTCCAGTTTGAAAGCATTGTCATCCCTCACAAAATTTGCAGCAGCCAAAGAACAATCAGTCCATACTACCACCCCTACGCAATCAATGATTTGCCTTTCTTCTGTATTTCATACAAATAGAACTATATGATATATAGTCTTTTGCACTTACTTTCTTTATTTAACATAATTTTTTTGAGGTTCATCACTGTTATAGAATGTAGTAATATTTTGTTCCTTTACATTGGTGATTAATTGATTATAGTCCCTTGCATGAAGACACAATAGTGGCTTTATCAGTACAACAATTAATGGTCATTTGAGTTGCTTTTAGTTTTGAGCTATTATAAAAATTCATGGCCAAGTTCTTTTGTAGACATATTTTTCCTTTTAATTTGAATAGATTCCCAAAAGTGAAATTTACATTTAACTTTTAAAAATAACCATCAAAGTGTTTTCTAAAATGGTTACTGAATTTTACATTTCCATTAGTAATATATGAGAATTCTGGTTCGTCTACATCTTTGTCAAAAAGTTTACTGTCTGTGTTTTTATTATAGCCATTTGAGAGAGTTAGTAATGATGTCTTACTGATTTTAATGTGCATTTCTCTAATGATGAATGGTGCTTGACACATTTTTTGTACTTGCTAACTATTCCATGTTTTCATTGGTGAAATGTCTATATTTTTGCCATGTTTTTAACTGGATAATGGTGACAATGAAGATGATTTTTTAAATTTTAAGGGTATTAGTCCAATTCAAGTATATTACTAGAAAAAATTGACAAATATTTTCTTTCTGTAAAAAACAACACGATATTAAAAAGAAGTTTACTTTTATGTGTGACATGTCTCACATGATCTTAATTTGGGCAGAAAGTACTACTCAGAAGGCAATCACTTTACTGAGACTTAGTATGACCCTGTTCCTCTGATTAATTTGCAATTTCTCTTTAAAGGAGACTTAAATCTAAAGAGAAACGATTCACACTTATAGAACTCCAGCCTTCCAATTAATGGTGACTCTGCCAAACCAGTTATCTCATACTTGTTTTCTATATATGTTCCAAAGTATGACCACTATTAAAAAGAGTCTTTGATAAAAGTTTTTTGTTGATTTTCATTCTGAACTTATTTTAAATTCCTGTGCGCGCATGCGCGCGCACACACACCCCATATATATGCATATGTGGGCAGACACGTGCATTTTCTTTGCTTCAGTAATACATTAATATTTTGACACTAGTTAATATCACTCATAAATTTTAGGGAAATTCCAGTTGCAAGATCACTGTCAAATGGAAAACAGGGATTTAGTGAAAGAAAGCAAAGAAAACTATCATTAAATATGATTTTAGTAAAACAATAGTAAGCATTCAAGAAGGCAACTACTTCTAAAGGAACTGGATTAATCAGCATTAAAACTTGGCAGGACAGGCAGCTTCTCGGGGCCACCTGCTTTGATGGTCCAGGAGACACCGCTTTGTGGACACGACCTGCTCACTTGCCTTCTCCCACAGCTTCATTGCACGTACAGTGCTCTTTTAAAAAAGAAGAAAGAAAATTTTGCAACCTGCCCTTACAGGTTTAAATGAATGTCCTTTACACTTGAATGTGCCTTTTGTTTCAGTTTTAAAAGTCTTCCCCAAAGAAAACCTTGTATGAACACCTGGCATTTCACAAATTATTGTGTTGCTTAAGGGCACCTTTTCTAGGCCTTGTCTTTTATTCATACATTAAAAGGGCAGAGCATAAACAGATCACTTTTTTTTTTTTTTTTTTTTTGCTCTACCTTCACAGGATGTGAAGAGGTGAGGGGAGCGCGGGTAACACTCCTTGATGTGTTTTTGTTCTGTTCAAGAGTATTTTTTTTTAAACGAAAAAAAAATAATTATCCTACAATTCTAAAAGAAAAGGGTTGCACCTGCCTGGCAAGCATGAGATCAGGAGTTCAATCTCTGCTACCAATAACTAAACAAACAAACAAATAAATGTTAAAAGTTTCATTTAACTCATTATTAAAAAGAGAACTGAGTAGGTGTTAAAAGGCTCAACAAATCCCAAATTTATTTAGAGGAAAAGGATGTTGAGATGGTTGTAAAAAAGACTTTTGGCTTTTCCCTTGGAGGTGAGTTCGAGGGAGAATGCATAGTACTTCAGTAGAGATACCCAGTAATCTTTCCACTTTCTCTACATCCTTGTACAACTTAGGCAGGGTTTATCGAACTTTTTCTGTAGCATGCGGGGTAGTAAGTATTTTAGATTTTGTGAATCCTACCGTTTCTTATTCAGCTCTTCTGCTACAACATGACAGCAGTTGTAGACAAGACACGAACAGATGTACATGATTACTTCTAAATGAATGCTGAAATTTGAATTTCATATTATTTTCTTGTTCATAAACCATTATTCATTTTATGTTTCCTGTTTTATAGACTTTTAAACACTTAAAAGTTATTGCTTGGACCATATAAAAATAGCGTGCAGAACAAATTGTTCTGCTGTGTAATCTACAGAAAGTAATTTGATAATTCCTAATATTAGTAGAATATTTATGCATAATGGTCTAAATGTATTATATTAGATAGATAGATAGATAGATAGATAGATAGATAGATAGATAGATATGTAGGTACAGAAGTAACTACATAAGTATCTTAGTTACTTTTCTCTCATTGCTGAGACAAAATACCCAACACCCAAAATTAAGAAAGGAAGAGTTTATTTAGTTCACAGTTTGTGGATGTTTCAGTGCATAATCAGCTGGCTCCAAGGCAGGGTGGCACATGGCACAGGGGAAACTGTTCAAGGCAGCAGAATACAGCAAAAGCAGCAAAAGAAGAAGTGAGGAGAGCAAGTCTCTTTTTTCTCTCTTATATTGTATTCAGACTGGCCACCCACAACATCTCTGTACCCTCCTCTTGCACAAGATGACATTGTTCACCAAGTAAGGACCCTGGTTCCCTGCTGAGTTGCTTAGTTAAACTTCTAAATGTCTCAAATAGATAATAGAAAAAAAGAACAAACAGAATCTGATGCTAACATAGTGGGAAAACCCCGGGTGGCAAAGTAAAGATTATAATACTTTATTGTTGACAGGTGTTCTGTCAGCCCAGTGTATCGCTCCTTACTCTTCAGACTCAGCTCCCTATGATAAAGCCACAACCATCTTTGATGGTGAGGACCAGTTTCTCAGAGGTGGGTCTCTTTTAGAACTGCCTCTACTAAATTCACATGGAGTTCCAAATAAAGGCAGCCTAATTAAGATATTAAAGACTTTGCTTATTTGGGTAGTAAAACTTAAACTGAGTCATCAGCATCCATGTCTGGGAAGTTTGTTAGTCAAGTGAACACCTAGAAACTGATGTTTACAGATTTTCAATTGATTAAAATAATTGTAGGAACTAGTGGGTGATTTCCTCTATTTTCACTTGCCGATATTGTAAGGGAGGAATTCTATTCACTGTTGTCCAAGCTGTATTAGCAGTTGATTCTCTTCACGCCATTTTACTTCCCTTGAGCTGTCCAAGAAGACCAAGGTCTTGCCAAGACCAGAGCCTCCACAGAAAACTCAGTAAATGCCGCTGTCTCCGCTCTTTTCTAGCAAACCCACTTGTCCTGAGTGCATCAGGCTTGGTTCCTCTCAGCACACGTATTTTAAAAGGCCATGTGAAATTAGTTTGACTTTTATAAGATATAAGGGTTAAAGATGTATGCATGGCTGCTGTAAAGGGTTTTTTCCCCTGTAATAACCTTGTGGAGGTTATGTCCAATTTATTTATAGTCAAAAATATTAGCTGCGTGAACAAGAAATCTAATAGGTTTAAAACAGGAGAACATAGAATGCTGTTAGAGATGAGTTAATTTCTCAGAGCAACAAGTGGAAGTGACAATGAGGCAACCATCTGGCTTTCACATTTCTGTAAAGAAAGGTAGAATTTAGCACACAGAGACAAACTCATGTGCACCCTCATGTGTCAGACTTTGAATGTCTCAAGGGCTAACGTTATAAAGGGCTGCGAGAATGTTTGGATTTAAGTTTGTTGTGCTGGTTTTTTTTTTAAAGGATAAAGGACCAAGAGATGGAGCAAAGGGACAGGAAGAGAAGGAAAAACAATGTAAAAAAGATGATGATGTGGGGGCTAGGGATTTAGCTCAGCGGCATAAACACCTGCCTTGCAAGCAGGTACCGATAAAAATGAAAAAGACAAAAAAAAAAAAAAAAAAGATGGTGTGTTTTTTCTGTGCATGTACCGACTCCTCACTGTGGATATGATCATTATGCACTACAAACATCTAGTAAAAATAAAAATTAAATTGAAGAAAAAAATTACAAAAGATATATAATAGATGTATATAATCATGGTTTTGATGTATATTAAAAATGGTTGGCACTTTAATTGTTCTTAATTTTATACTGTCAGGTTGATTAGCTTGAAAAATTAGCATGATCATATCTTAAGATTTATGAAGAGGCTTTCATTTTAGATAAGCATAGTAATGTATGACCCATTGAAAAATATTTTTCAATTATGAAATAAATGCATGAAGATAAAATTCAAAGAGTATGTACATATGAAATAAAAAGTACATATTGTCCTAACTCCATTTTTTATATACATACATGCACACGAATGCACACACACATGCTTGCTTGTTAATCTTATGATCCTTTGCACAAGGGTTTAGTAAGCCTCCTTGTGAATATTTATTATGTATTTGCATTCAGATATATATATATATGTAATATAAGTAGGATCGTTTTAATTCATTACACGTTTCCCTCCTACTTTATACATCTTGGGAATCTTCCAGTTTCTATATGTGTTGTAATAAGCAATACAATATTCTCACATAGTACTTTTAACATAGGTAGTCTATATAATATTAAGGGAATTACTATACCTTCTTCCATATGATTGCTGTGTTTATTGCATGTTTCAGACAATAGGTACGTAACTCATAATCATTTTTTACTCTCTTGTATAGTTATGTTCTTTCATTTTTACTATTCAAAATGCTACCATAGCTCACAATTTTATGTTCCAGTACACATGTGCATTTCTATAAGATAGAATGCTAGAAAGGGATTTACTCAGTCAAATCCTATTCACAATTAACATTTTAATGCTCTATAATTTTCCTGCTAAATTCGTCATCATTCCCCTAAAGTTTTATGAGACTATCCATTTTCTAATATCTTATAAGCATTATATTTCAAAAACCTTGTAATATTTGTTAATATTATAAACAAGAGTTAAGTAACATGGTATAATTTGATGTTTTGATTAATAATACAATTAAATTTCTTTTACATGTTAATTATTATTTGTATTTTTCTTCCTTACCTTTAATGGGCAGATTTTATTTTTTGTATACAATTAAATTTTTTATGAAGTCTTAGGAGTAAGAAATTTTTCTCCTTTTTGATTATTGTCCTTTTCTTTTTTTTTTTTCATTTCTGTTGCCTCTTTCTAGAATTCCTATTAGATAAATATTAGACATTGTGTCTTATTGCCACAGCTTTTAACTTTTTTCTCATACTATTCAACTTCACATTCAACTTTGTTCATTGTGTTCAGTGGGGTTCATCCTCTCTTCCAGGTCAAAATTTTTTACTTTGATGATATTTTTCAAACAATAAGCATAGTAAGTACCAACCATGAATTAGATACCCTGGTTGTTAAACATACTGTACTTTTATCTCCTGATTGTATGATCCAATTCTTCCATAAACTTTCTCTGATTAAAATAATCTTAATCTATTGGTTTTTCAGATTAGTCTTAACTGCTGTATGTCTTCCAGGCAATCTAAAATTATCCCAAAATCTAGTTGTTCATTTGCACTTACATTTATATTTTTATTAATTATTTCCAAAAGTATTTGAGAAATGGGGTGATTTCAATCAGCTGTCTTCCATCCTGATATAAAAGATCATGTTTTATTATTGATAATAAATGTGTATATTAAATAAATCATATGCTTATTTGGAATAACTGATTACACCTTTTTCAAAATACTCCTTTTTAGCTTTTTATGGAGTTAGCTTAGGTTTGTTGTTGGACCTTATTCTATTATATTTATGTTCATTCAGTTTGATTCCACTAAAAGAGGTGACAACTTAACATGTTTCATTTTGAAATACCTGTAGCAGTATATTTAGAATGGTCTACAAATTTGCTGGAAATTTAAAACAGTCAAATATTATTAGAAGCATTATCTTTCAGTTCTTCAAATGTTTTAAGTGCAGAATTGCTAGTGATTATCATAACAGATTTAACGTTTCCACATAACCTTTTTAAAAAGATTCATTTATAGAGACTGAAACTTTTTCATTTTAAAGCATCACTAATGAGGGAGTTTTACTTTGAAAGCTAAGCCTAATACTATGTAAGAATTATTTTCATTCTCTATTTGACTAAAAATTTTAGGTTCTCAAATATATACCATTTCTAAACAAAGAGGGCATCTTCTAATTTCAATATTTGATGCACCTTTCTTTCCAAAACTTTTGACTTTGTGCTCAATGCAAAATATGTGTGAGAACTGGATATTAATGTAATTTAATGAAGTTTCAGCATACAGACAAATCACAACCTCTATATCTCCATGGACATTTGTCTTTTTTTACTTTTGAGTCTTGATGTTCTTTCCTTCCCTTCATGTTTTTCTTTACCCTATTTCTTTAAATTTAGTTTGATAATCATTTGTGTAATACGTCCTAAATATCAGGCACCCAGGAGGTGCACAGATGAAGCTGTAACACATGATTTTCACCTCAGAGTTGGACCTTTGTGTGTGTGTGTGTGTGTGTGTGTGTGTGTGTGTGTGTGTGTGTGTAGAGCTGGAAATGATTTGTGATATATATGATAAAGTAGCGATAGAAAGCACAGGATGGCACAGAACTTTATCAATTTAAAATTTAAGTAGAGAAAAAATGTTGTAAATTTAGCTCGAAAAGCTTTCAGGTGATTGTCTTGAGGATTAAATTGGAGATAATTATGGTGTTATAAAAAGGAGACTCGAAAAAGGATGATTTCAGTGAAACATTTTTCTTTACCTTTAAAACTTTAAACATTTTTGGAAGCTTTTTAGTTGGAATATGTTTGTTATAGTTGTGTATTCAAAATCAAATGTAACAGTAGATGTGAACAATTTCTGTAAACTAAAATGCCATATAAATATAAGGTACCATTATAGTGAAAAGAAGTGATAGGAAGAGAGCAGGAAGAAATTTGAATAAGATAAACAACCAGGCACATGTGGGGTACATTTGGACAGGAAGAAATATTAAAGTGACTGTAAGCAAAATTAGAATTACCTAAGGACAGTAGAGTAAGTTTCGAACAAAATTGAAAGTATCTATATGATATATTTTGAAGCATGAGGGAAAGAACTTCATTTCCAAAAATATCTTCTGTTCCTAATGCTATAGCATTTGAAACTGCTACAGAAATTGCTTTTGTTTGATGCTAATAGATGATAATAGTACTCTTGAAAATGGCATTTTTGTAATGCTGTGCTTTGACATTTGGAAGTATTTACTGTTTTACTAGGTCATTTTAAATGAAGCATTGTGCTAGTATTTTTATTCTCGTAATGTTTCGTTTTATTTAAATAATTCACCATAACCAATATGGAGAGTCTTAACCAATCTATGTCACTTTGCTTTCCTTTCCACTCCACCATGATTAAACCTCTGATTAAAAATGTTCATTAAACACCCATTATAAGATTATGGAATTTCAAAATTAGTTAATACAGGGCTACAAAGTAGTTGGAACTGTAAGTCTTATGGATTGGAAATAACTGGAGAAGTGATGTGGCAGCACTTCATTTGAAATACTAAATTGTGCAAGAAGAGCTTTGACAATTTAGATGGTGATAAAAACAGTATGAACGAGTTCAGGTTGAGGTTAAGAAGTGGAATTGTCTTGGTTTTATTTTTTTAGGTGTTGGGTGATGAGGTCAGGGCCTCCCCCATGGGAGGAATGCTGTTTACTACTGAGTTGTATTGCTGTGCTGTCCACATATTATTTAAACTATACTATATTTAGTTATATAAAACAGAGAAAGGCCCTTTTAGGGTAAGTTAAGACCATTGTATGGAAAACTTATTTCTGAGCATGAGAGTAAAAACAATTCATAAAACACAATGTGTTTTGTGGAAACAGTACCCAGAGGAGCTTCTATAGTCCATGATTCCCCTGAACTTCACCCAGAATGACTGCAGGACACTTCAACCATCTTTTGAGGTCTTTCCCCTCTCTGTGGGTCCCTGCATTCTTTTCTTCTGTTGTCTTTAATGCTTCTGATGCGTGCTCCTCTCAGACAGTGGACCTTGCATTCCAAGATATCAGTGTGAGCATTTCTTCTGTTGGCTTTGTCGTGCTCCTTTCCCCTTTCTCTTGCACCACTTGCTTTCTAGGGCTGGCGGAGAACAATCTCAACACCTACTCAGCCCTGATGTCTGCTTTATTGCTTGATCTATTGCTGCCAGTATTTTTGGTGGGATTCGCCATTATGTGTAGGAGTGGTGTGCTGCTGTGCCTTACCTCTCACTACAAAAGTGAAGGGAAAGACACTCTAATCACACACTAATTCCCCAGTAGATCGGGACATATTGAGTAAGCCACGCTCAGCTGATGAGATGGGACAGACTGACACAAGTAACACAATAGCAAAGGATTAGTTAGGAGCTATTCCTGGTGATTACACAGTACTAAAGCTTAGCACAGTTCCGTGTGTGGTCATCTCTTTCCAAAATACCAATTTTGTGATTGTTTGGACTTGCATTTTGGGTCTTTGATTCAGGTCTTCCTTGAGTCTTTTTTTTCCAAATTGCTTAGTTGCCTACCTTTCTTGCAAGACTGTACTTTTATTGGTCTATCAAATTATTGCGTATGTTTTGTTTGTTTGCTTTAAAAAGTTAGTATAATTCATGTTGGTCTTTCTTACAACAAAATATTCTCAAAGAAACAACAACAACAAAATCTTGTTGCCAAGACAGGGTTTATTGGGCCAGGCTAACATTTCTTTTCTTGTGCTAGATTTCCTGATAGCCCCTCAGTTTCTCTTTTGTTCAGCAATTGATATCTTCTCTCACCATAAGATCAACCAGATATTCTTCCATATACTCAATCTCATAAGAGGCATGGATTTTATTTTCCCACTTCTAGATCTTCCAGTTGGTATGCTTACTAAGAACATGATTAGATATTATTAAGAGTGAGGAAGGAAACTTGCGACCAAATTCTGTTGGGAAGCTTCAAATCCTTGTTCTGATCCTAAATCACAGACACTATAACTGAATGATCACACTTGAATCATGAGATAAGAACTCTTAAAAAGTGAGAGACCGAAATGAATTCTTTTGCTGGATGTCTTTAATAGAGAACTAGGCATTTTAAAGCAAAGTATCTTTCCTGCTTATCTGACTGTATATGGTCTTAGTATAGTTCATTGTCTTTGAGCTACTGACAGCTCTGTAAATTGCAGATAGCTCATAGAAATGTAAGTGATTCTTGTTTGTAGATGCACAAATGCATTTTGCAGGCTACATAGATTCCTTTTCTCAGTATGGAAGAAAATAGCTTTTTATTTTTAGCGTATTTGCAGTACATGCAGTTGATAGTCATCTTGGGGAGTGGATTTATGTATATAGTAAAAATTGTCTATTTAATCCCTATCGCCTTCCCTCCACCTGCTACCTTCTCTAAATTCCCCTTCCCCATTTTCATTCTTATTGATATTATTAATCTTAGACTGCATATGTATGGCACACAATGTTTACAGTCATTGAAGTTGTTAAGTTCTTGTATATGGCTTATCTTTAGTTTACATATTCCCTCTTTTATTTCTGCTCTCCCTTAGGCCTTTGTCTCTTGGATCCCTTTCCATTTGCAGGAGAGCTACCCCCTTGTCTACTATGCACCCTGTACGGTGCAGTTTGTGCTTTGCCTTACTTAAATGAGAGATATCATATGGTATTTAAGATGGGGGGCCTGATTTTTTATATATGTGAGTTCCTTTTCAGTATTTCTTCCTGCCCATCTGTGTGATTCTTTGTATTGTCTTTTGAACAACTTGTAACTAAATTGGACTGATTATCTATTAGTTATTAGGTTAAATAAAATCTTTGGCACCTGGCACTTTATTACATGAAAGATGCTATTTTAAAAATTACTCCCTAACAATCTCATTTTGTCACGTGGGAAATGCAGTTTTGGCGTTCAGGGACTTGAGATAGAATTTAAACTCGGATTTTCCATCTTCAAGAGTTTTCAAGTTCAAACTCTTACGGGAAAGATTGGGGATGTAAAACAGCAGCTGCATAACTTCTGTTCAAACCTGTGAATTAATTGTTCTAATTAACTCTTTGTTTCCAAGCTCATTCTCCTTGACTTTTGCTTTACAAGATACTGACATTATTTTTTGGAAACAATGCTGTAATCATTTCTCTTTGGCTGTTTGTCCCAGTGATTTCCACAGTCAGCTAAAAATAATTTGAACTGAATATAGAATTTCTTTCTCAATGATCGTGTTCCATATACACTCCAGTATTTACACTTGAAGAACTTATCCTGTTCTTACTCATCTTTGGTTTCTCAGACTTGTTTTCTCTATGATATGGCTATTTACCACTTAGATGTGCAAAATAAATTCTGAAAAATGAATTCCAAGCTATTTTCACCTCTCCCTTAAAATTTTCCCAAATCTACCTGGAATGGAGTCATTTTACTCTCGTAAAGTTGTAACGTTATTTTTATTCAATCCCTTAGTGGTTAATCTTAATAACTTTTGGAGGAGGTCATACAGGCATTGATATGTTATGTTCTCAGAGGCAACACAGCATAGTAGTTAGAAACAGAGATTTTGGAGTCAGCCTCCTTTCATGTCACAGCTTTTTCTTCAACCGTGGGCATGTCATATAACTTCTCGAAGATTTTGTTTTCTTCCTTCCTAATAGTATAGTGAAAGTTTCTATCAAAGCGGATTGTTATGAAATTTAAATTAATATCTATCAAATGCATTCAAATACCTTTTACTATAGTATGTGTTGTGTAGTTTCACATTATTATTGTTTCTATTTTATTCATTATTGGCATATTCCCCAATTAAATTTTAAATTATTTGAGGACAAAGTAATTTTTAAAATTTGATACAGTGTGTGATACAAATGTGGTGCTTATTCACACGTGTTCTAATGAAGGAAAGCTTTTGAAAGGGTTTGATGTATGTATGTGTGTAAGCACTGTGCAAAAAGATACTGGAAACAGTTTTAAGAAGACTGGATCATGTAATTATGCAATAATTTCAATATGTGATAGTTTTTTATTCATTGCTAAGCAATAGACATTTATGCACTATTTTTTATGCACTTGACAGAGATAAATCATAGGGATTTTTTATCACAGGGACTTGTAATGAACAAATCACCAGTCCAATCTTCAGACCACTTAGCATCCAGTACCAGATAATATTTAAGTGAATAGAGCCAACCCATTGCTGAGCTTTATTAAAGAATACAGGGGGAAACAAGAATGGTGACACAAATGGTTTCCTGTAGTGATTCTTAAGTCCTAAACTGAGTAAGTTAAGAGGCAGAGGTGGGACAAGACTCAGCAAATCCAACAAACTTGCAGAGGTTAGCATCAACATAGAAATAGAAGACTGAGAAGAGTAGATTATGATTTGGCTGTGACATAGATAAAGCTGGGAAATGACAAAGATCTATTTTGCCACAAGAAAAGTTTTGGACCATGTGTCTTGGCCAGTAAAGACTATATACAGATTTGAGTTTCTAAAATAAATAATACGTAATCTGTATGAACTATTGTGATTCTAAGGTTTGTCTTATTTAATATTTCAGAAGTAAGGATATATTCTGCATGGGCATAATTAAAATGTTAGTGTCCTCTTCATTTTGAGAAAAGTAAACTTTCCAATAACAACTAATGCCCATTCCACTTCCCACTGATGTTTTTACATTTTTCTCAGTCTATGGCAAATACAGCATGATTTGATTCTATGATATCTTTAACAATACATAATCCCATTAAGTATGTCATAACTTTAAGGGTGAATTAGTTTTCTTAGTGAAAATAGGGATTTACAGGCATGTGGGCTGCCATTGGAACCCTCCCGTAGGTAACCTGCTCAGGCAGGGAGAAGAAGCAGACAATCCCAACCCTACAAGCATGAAAGCCATCATCAGGAGCCTGTAGCCAGTGTAGGCTGGGAGATCAAGCCAGATACACCTTGGAGAAGCCACATGTGTTTGGAAAAGTCCACCCTGTGCCCCATTGCCTCCCTAGGAACCTAGATTAAGAGAAACCCAGGTATTTGGCCCATTCCCTTACACTGTGGATGGGTAGCCAACCTGGGAATTGCCTGGGACTCTACAACTGGCTCATCCAGAGAAAACTAGAAAAACATCAAGACAAAAGAGCAAAAGGCAATCTCTGGCCTCCAGCCCACACAGAATAAGCCCAGGAGAAATAGACAGGGGAGAAACTGGAAGTCACACACCTGGGATTTCTGAGATAATGGTAACTGAAGTAAAGAAACAATTTCACAAAACTGTAAAAGAGATCAGATCAGAAATAGTATCTCAGGTAAAAGAAGAAATGACAAACATAATGAAAGGGTTGCTGAATGTATCTAAAGATGATATAGATTAAAAAAGGATGCATAGAAAAATAAGGGAAATCTTGAGTGAACAATGTAGGGAAGAATTGGAATGCATGAAACAGATTCAAAGAGATATTCTGGAAATTAAAAAAATTCCATTGGAAGCTAGCAAAATTGCTTGAAAGAAACTGAAGATAGACTCACAGACCTTGAAGTCAGAATTGCAGCTAGCAATTATGAAAGGGAGATCTCTTAAAAATAACAAGGAACCAAGAAATAGCAATTCAATGGCTGCAAGATAATGCAAAGAAAAATAATTCAAGACTGATAGGTGCAGAAAAAGCAGGTATCAACACCAATGACATAAAAAAAGATTATAGAAGTAATAGCAGAAAACTTCCCAAGCATGGAGAAAGGACCTGTAGTACAGATAAGTGAGACACATAGAACTCTAACTACTCATAACCAAAACAAATCTACACTCAGACATAATAATCAACATCCCAGGAACTCAGCACAAGAATGGAATATTAAGTGTTAGAGAAAAGAAACAGATCACTTACAAAGGAAAACTCATCAGAATCAAGACACAGTTTCAACACAAACCATCAAGTCAAGAAGAGCTTGGAGTAAAGACTTTCAATCCTGAAAGAAAACAATTTTCAACCAAGATTGATGTACCCTGAAAAGCTATCTTTCAAAATTAATTTTGAGACACAAGATACTTGCATGACAAAGAATAACTGAAGAAATTCATGACCACAAAACAAACCCTACAAAGAGTACGAGGGACATTCTAGAGAGAGAGAGAAAAATGACCATCATTCCAGGAACAGCAACAGAGGGCGATCACCATTCAGGGCAGGCAATTGTACTCAGGGGAAAATTGAGGAGCCAATGGCATCAAAATAGCAAGGCAGAGACAAACCAGTGTGTTTTGGTCATGACGATTAATGTAGGTGGCCTCAGTTCAGCAATAAAAAGAAACAGGCAGAGTGGTTTAAGAAACAAGATCCCTCAATATGTGGTACACAGAAACATTTAACTCAAAAGGAAATTCATAGACTTTTTTCTAGTTGCAATGAGAAAAAAGCAGAGGTAGCTTGCCCATCAACTGCATAATGGATAAGAAAGATATGGCATTTTCATACAATGAAAAGCTACCCAGCTATAAAGAAGGATAATCATGAGGCTTCTGTAGTTAAATGGATGCAACTGGAGATCATGCTTATGGTTTGGACTCACATAGGTGAACATTGTATTATATCCCTAGTGTAGAAAATTGAAGGAGTTAGTAGAGTCCAAAATGTACAATAGATATTGTGAAAGTGAAAGGAGAGGAAACGTCTAAAAAGGGAAGGTGGTAGCCACTGTTAATTTCCTACTATCTTGTTTTCAAGCCCTGGATCATTTTCATTGTTCTATTTTGTTTGGTTTTACTCTGTTTTGGTTTGTTTCATTTTATTATACCTAATGGTATGGACAGCTAGTTCAAATGTAATAAGATATGTTAAGGTAGCCATTGTTGATTTCCTATTATCTTGTTTTGAAGCCCTATAACATTTTCATTGCTTTGTTTTTATTGATCCTATAGCATTTTGTTTTGTTTTGTTTTGCTTGATTTTATTACGTCTTATGGCATAGGCAACTACTTTGAAGATCACAAGGGCATTATGGTAGCCATTTTTGATTTCCTATTATCTTGTTTTGAAGTTCTGTATTGTGCTCACTGTTTTGTTTGGTTGGTTCTATTCTGTTTTATTTGGTTTGGTTTTATTCTCTTTAAAATAAAATTAAAAAAAAAGAAAATAGTGATTTGCAGGAAGAAGATGCATATTAGAAAATGCAAGAAGAAGAGATGGGAAGAGAGGGCTCCCTTGCAACTGCACTTCTGGGAAGCATTACAGAAAAACCAGGACTGCAAGCAGTGTCTGGTGCTGGTGGGCGTACAGATAAGGAAACAGGCGGGCTGATCAAGATTCATCTATTATTAGCCTCCCATTTAAGAGAAAAAATTAGAAAATCTGAAATAAGCTGTAGGAAGAGATAGATTGACATTTTTTCAAGCTGTTTTTATCATTCTCTCAAATATTTAACTTATACCAGGCTCTCCTTGCATTTGTTGTATCATGTCATCCTACTAATGTACAAGTATAAAGTCTAATAGTTATTCATCACTAATCAAGTTGAAATAAATCATGTTGTGTGCTGCTACCCTCTGTTTTAAATGATAGGATGCTTTTAGAACAATACATTCCACAAATATCAGACTGCAAAAAAACTTTCATTTTAGAAGCAAATCATTAATATTATATTAATCATAGTGAAATACAAAGGACATCTTGTCCTATGAGGCTAACCTTTTTCTAAATTTTATTTTAAAGAGAATAAAACCTAACCAAATAAAGCAGAATAAAGCCAATGAAAACAAAACAGTGAAAGTCTTACAGGACTTCAAAACAGAATCATAGGAAATCAACAATAGTTACCATAAAGCCTCTTGTTTTCTTCAAAATTGCTGAGGTAAACTTTTTGATCATGTAAAGAGAGAAAAGTTTGCCATATTTGTAAACACATATTCTCAGTATACAATATTAGAAGTTCTTGTAGCTACTGGACAAAAAAACCTATGTAATGAGTGCTGAAAAATATGCTTGTTATTTTTTAAAAAATCACACATATGTATTTATATTCTTTCACATATCACATGCACACAAATATACACATTTTTTAAAAAATTTGTTAACAATAAATACTTAAATTTGCCAATTATTAAGTGTTATCTTATTCTCATAAACAAACTATTTTCTTCAGCATATATTCACTAAAGAATGTAAATGTCTAGGAGTTTCACTGACAAATATAGATGTGTCACTAACACAAAGTAGCATGGGCCATCATAAAGTGAGTATTACTGTCTGCATGGGCTGGGTTTTGTTTGGATAATTTCTTAACTTAGTGCCATAGCTAATAATGAATGAGTTCATACTAGTACTTCTTTTTACAGTGTAATGCTATATTTCTAATGCATTCATATCTTGGTATGAATTTTTATTTTGAACCTAAAGAATATGCAATCCTAATTAATTTCTAAGCTTTGCTAATTAGTGGAAAAAGCAAGTAAACCCATTTATTCCCTACTCATTCCAGAACTAATGTGATCATCTTCCAGAGGTAGAAACTAGATAGAAATTTTTCCATATGAAAGAAAACAAATGGGAAATAATGAAAAAATGAGTCAGTTTGTAAGAGAAAGACATAAGAATAAGTTTAAAGTTAAAAATGATATTTATGTATTGCTAAATGTAGTTCAAAAGTATATGCAGATCAGAAAGCAAGCCCAAGTAACTTGTGACTTATTTATTTTTAGATACCTATTTTTAAAAATAATTTTAATAATAATTGCTAAATGGATAACTTCTACTAAAATTTTATATTCTAACACAAATTAGGCCTTTAGAATTTGTTGCAAACCCTAAACAATGTGATACATAACTAAATTTGTGAAGCTTTTACTATACAGTTTTACTATCTAGACTATGTTTTTTTTAATTCCTGAAAAAATGATTCATTGGGGCTAATCAGTCTGATGTTAGCGAATTGTGTTTTTCATTGTTATACGTGTTTTAAATTTTTTGAATTCTTCAGCTTCATTTTCACCAACTAATTTTTCTCAGAGTTAGTTTCGCCTAACCCTTTATGTCAATTTATAGCAACAGTAATTTTCACTTACAAACTTTCCCAAAACAAACATTGAGGTAGAGAATTTCCTCACCCTGTTACCTGTACACTGAAATTTCACTGGTGAAGTTCTGACTTAGACTTGTCCCGTTCCATTAGTTTTAAATTTACCCTCCAGTTAGGCAGCATTGTGTCACTGAGATATTTTGAAGTGTGTAAGAACTATTTAATTTAACAATTATCTCTTAAAATTACAATATATGCTGTTAATTTTTTATCTAATTTATTTTATTTCTCTTTAATTCTTCATTTCTATTTTCAAAACTCAGAATAAAAAACAAATGTATTTATGTGTCATTCTGTTATTTAATCTCACAATCTCTTCCCCAAATATATTAGCATGCTTTTATCTTTTTTAGGTGTTTTCTTCTCTTTTTGGTACTAGAGATTGAGGGTGTTCTGCCACTAGCTATATTCCCACCTCTTTTCAAATCTTTTTATTTTCACAAAATACTTAGATTTTTACATGAATGTAGTACATAGAATTATATTCATCACAGGGAGTTGACACATTTACATAGCGCATCTTAATTCTTACATCCCGTCACATCTCCTCCTCTCCCTCTCACCTCCTTCCATCTCTTAGTCCCCTTCCCATGTAAATTTTATGAATACAAAGACTGGTTTGGCAGTGGTAAAGGACAAGGTAAAGGACAAGGCAGTGGTAAAGGACAAAGGAGCTATCCCTACTGGTACCCACCAAATCCTCAGCCCAACACAGAAAAAGCGAGTGGTATCTCTACCACATCATAACATGAGTTTTTTTCTCTATCAAGTCTCATTCTAATTTTTCTTTGAAATGCTTTACTTATACTATTATTTAGGAGAAATCCTGTTGAGTGTTTTCATAGTTTAGATCAAAATCATGGACATTAATTTCTGTTTCCCTGAAAACAATTCAGAAAACAATTCCATTCCACTCTAAGAAAAAAAAAAAAAAATAACACTAAGAAAACCAAATGAAAGGTCATTTCACTGTTTTACAGATTAATCACTAATTTTAAAGATAAAAGCTGACAATATTTACTTCATAATTTTCTGCACCAAATTAGTGAGGAGAACTGAGTAAGCATATTTTTCCTGTTAGGCCTGGGAGTGCAAAGCGGCCTCATGCGGAGAGTGGCCATCTGTCAAATCGGTTTGCATTAGTCCTCACTGACGGCATGCTATGTGGTCTAGCATCTATCCTCAGTTTTCAGTTTTCAGTGCAAGTTTTATTATCCCTTTTAGTAAAATGACCTGAGTTGAGTTTGATAGGCCTCTGCTTTGCTCTCTGCTTCTGGTATCCTGTCCAGTAGTTTGAGAGAGCCATATGCAGTGGTTAAACCTCAAGGACAATGAACAGTTTATCTCTCTTCTCCCAACCCTTTCTGTATCCATCTCCCTTCAAAGTCCGAACGCTATGTGTTTGTTAATAAAACAAAGAGCTCTCAGACCTTAGGAGATTCTGTTTGTGCCACATGTATGAAGCTGCCAGGTCACCAATAGTTAGAGTAAGTATGAAATGTTGAAAATTGTGCCTATGGTACATGGAAAATGTAAGAAAAATAGTGGACGAGTATGCCTTTCCTGCAGAGTGTAACCTCTAGGGTTTTTGTTATTAATTCTCTGTAATTATATTGCATTATTTAGCAAACACTTTTTTATATTGGAATAAACTCTTTCAACAATAACAGAAAAAATGAAATGGAAATTTGATAGAATGCTAGGTAAAATTTTTCTTTAAAAATTCTATGAGAAACAATTTGTCTAAGTTTATTGACCTTTACTGTCCTTTAGAGGAACCACAGACATGTCGCTAACCACATGTACAACAGAAGATGCAAATTTACTGAAGAAACATCAATATTTGCTGCAAAATTGGTTGAAGCTTAAAGCCAAAAAATTTGATAGCATGTTTTGAACATATAAAAAACTATAATTATTGCCAACAATGCTTGCAAACAAGAACATATTGAAAGGGATCCATACAAAAGGGGAAACTAAGTAAATTAAATGGAAACTCCACTCATGTAAAAGATTTAATTTTAAAGAGTTTTGTGGTTACATTTTGAAATAATTTGAATGATGGGAAGGTTTTGTTGGAGCTCTTCTCGTTCACTGATTCAATTTATACATTCAAAGTGTTTAAATTTAGCTAAGCTTTCAAAATAATCATAATAGAGACAAGTTGTTGACACATTTTTGTTATAGAATTTTGTCAAAGGAAATTATTTCAAATAAAAACAAAAAAGCTGCATTGCGAATGAGACTTAAGTGTTTCAATGTAAAAATATTAAAATCAAAAGTATACTTCATTTGATTTAAAAGTTGAATAGTAGGGGCTGGGGATTTAGCTCAGCAGCATAAGCGCCTGCCTTGAAAGTAGGCAATCGTGAGTTCGATCCCTGGTACCAATAAAAAGGAAAAAGACAAAAAAAAAAAAAGTTGAATAGTATAAAAGAAGGAGTCAGTTGAAAATGTCTATAAGTTTCAATATAATTCATAAAAATACGTTTTTAAAGAAGTTTCCAGGTCATTTCCCCAAAACATTAAAATTAATATGATCATATTGAAATAATTCATTTTTATAATAGCAACTGACCTGATGGTGAAGATAAATGGATGTTTACAATACATACATATGTGCAAAACACCTTTCCTGGTTATATTGATTTAGAACTGATTTCGTATGAAAGCTTCTATAATACCATTTTGTATGTGTTTTTATAAAATTAGTACAGTTACCAGAAACAGGGTATGAACATTGCTTATATGGTATCTAATATGCAGATAAAGTTTGAGGAAAGTTTCAATGTTGCTTTAATATCTAGGATGTGTGGCATTTTTATCTTCAGAAGCAAGTTTATTTTGAGAATAGAAATTATTCATCCACCAATATATTAAAATCAAATTGTCAGTTCTTAATTATTTTGAAATTATATAATTTAAGTAATTGTATTGTTTACATTGACTTTTAAACTCATGCTGATTTCATTGATAAATTCTGTGACTTGCTTGGATGTGACATTTGGAACCAAGAAGTTGATTCCGTGGGGAGCTAAAGCTGCTACTCTGTCTCTGTCTTTTCTCTCCCGTAATCCTGTGTGATTTGAGGAATGGAACTGCGTATGCTCGAGTGACTGAAGGCTCTAAACATTTATAAAAGACCAGTTTTGGGGCTGATTGTAGAGAAGCCCTGAAATCTGTTTATTGCTGATGATTTGAAACTTAAATGACTGTTTTGAAATGTAGCACACTCTTCTGTGATTTTGAGTAACAGGCTGTCCTAAAGGGACTGAAAAAAACCAATCTATCACATAGGTGGTTTTAAATTTTTCTTTCCTTTTAAAATTCATATTTTTTCTAAAACAATTTATGGAAAGCATTTAACCAAAGCCTCGCATTTTTATTTTTTTGACACTGTGCATTAAAGCCAGGACCTTGTGTATGCCAAGCATGCACTCTGCCACCAAGTCACACCTTCAGGTTCCAACAGAAGTAATTGTAAACAAATTGGCAAAATATTGAAGTTGGAGAAGTTACCTATCAGAGATGAGGGTTTGGAAGACTTCATTTTATTCATTATAAATAAAATTAAAACGCTTGTTAATACAGTTTTAATATATTGAATTACTTATACAAATGCTCTGAGAAGTCTTTGCACTTATTTATTCTAAATCTTATCAACATGGAGGACAAATCCTTCGAGAAGAAGATAAATAATGAGGAAGAGAGAATGTTTCCTAGATTTATTAGCAGTAAATGGTCACAAAAGAGACCACACGAGAGATCACAGAAGAAAGAGTTTATAGTATCCATTCATTCACTCACCTATTGTGTTAGTTTTCTTCTCTTTTTTCATTTTTTGGTGAAACAGTCAATTGACTGGTTTAGCACAGTGCTTACTGTGCGTGACTGTGACTGTGTGTGACTGAATGACTGACTTACTGAAGAGGGAAGACCCATTCTGGGTATGGGTGGCACTAACCGGTAGGTTTGTGCCCTGGATGGAATAAATAAGGACTTCAGAAGGAAACTCTGCTTCTGTTCTTCAGGGGAGCTCCAGTCCCTGTGGTTGCCTCCGTCTTTTACACAGAATCCAGCTTGCGGTGCAGACCCTAGGGCTTCCTGATACAGACAGCAGCAATGACAAAAATGTCTTCAAGTTTCGCTGTTTTCTCCTGAGGAGTAAAATCTTCTATATTCAGAATCTTTATTTTGAATGAATACCCTAGAGGATGAATTTAAGGATGAAGACAGGTGGCGGCCAAGTAGATTGGAGTAAGAATCCAGGCAATTATGACAGATGTTTGGGAGACTCTGAGATGGTAAATATCAGAAGAGAAAATTTGGTCCAGGGAAGGGCTGGGAGAAATCATGAGTTTGCTTTTTTTTTTTTAAGATGGGAAATTCCAGGTGCCTGAGTTCATATGCCAAATATATCCAGCAGAGGGTAAAATATACAAATCCAAAAATCCATGAAGAATTTTTCTTGAAGGAAACTTTGGATATTGCTAGAAAAAATGAGGAAGGCAGTAGGTAGGTAAGCCAAACAAGTGGGCTCATAGTTGAACTTTTGGGAACAAAGATAGAAGATTGGATCGCAGAAGAATAAGGAAACAATGATATCAAGTATTTCACAAAAGACTTGCCTTAGTAACAGTGATACAGAATGCACATTCAAATAAGGAAGGAAAAATATTATTTGCATCTAGCAGTTAGTTTAACGGGAAAATGACAAAATTACTGTATTCTGTTAACTTTGTGGCGGGCACATAATGGGTGCTCAAGAGGTCATGAGCTGAGTAAAAGAATGCACAAATCAGTCACAATGAATTAGACAATAAAATATCCCCAAAGGTCTATAGACAGGTTACTAAAATAATTTTTGGTGATAATATTATACATATACATACATATATATATAGGAAAATGGAGATAATTAATGCTACTCTTGTAGTCACTTTAACAAAATAATTTTATGAAACATTTTAAGAATCTCAAAAATAGCTATCACAGGCATTTATATTGTTTTTATACCAATATATACAAATATTTAGCTGAAGTATGCCAGTAATGAAATAAATCCAATTATAGTTGGACTCATTCAATTTATAAATGATCATTTGTGTGTCCTGAAATATGCCAAGTTGTATCTAGAAGTAGAGCTTCTAGAAGTAGACCAGCTACTCCACATAGCTAATAACTTTTCTCATCAAAAATGTAAAAAAGATACAATACTCATCAACATGTGTTTGGCATACTGAGGTGGGAAAAAAGTGCTTTCTTGTTTGAAATTTTAATGAAATTGTTACGATTTTTAAGACTATTTTACTTATTAAGAGTTGTGTACTTAATATCAATTTTCAATTCTATTGAGACTTTCTGAAAGCTAAGAAATTTGTGACAATTAAGTTCATTAAACCCTAGCACATAGAGCCTTTGACTATTTATCTGTGTATTCCACAGCATACAGTGTTAAATTCTATATAGTACAGAATTTATTAATATATCTATTTATTTCCCAAAATTCAGCTCCACTGAAGGAAATTAGTCATTTATTTCTCTTGTCAATGGTGCAAGAAAGAAGATATGCAAAGATCACAAATTTGAAAAATACTACATTATGTTTTATTTGTAAGACTGCATTTCATTCTTTGTATTTACCATCAGAAAGTACACATTTAAAATTTCATATGTCATTACTTTTATTCCAAATTGTGCATCTTTAGTGTATAGCGAAACATTGTAATGATATTTTCTAAAGTTTTCTGGATATTACCAAAAAATAAATTTACACCCTCTCCTTATAATTAAATTAACATCCTAATTCTCTCTGGACATGTTTTCAAGGTCTTGAAAGATTGAGGAGAGTAATATATTATTCTCGATCAAGTTAATATGAGTTAAATATTCATTGGCCGTGAGACACTGCTGTGTACCATGAAGTACAAATAATAAATTTAAACTAATCATTATTCTCAGATGTTAGCGAACCTGTAGGGAAAAAGGAGCCACATATCAATTAGAAGAGAATAATTCTGTGCTGAACATCTTAGAGCTCCATGTGAGTGCAGAAGGCATCTAACAATGGGAGACATCCATGGCATCCAGGAGGAAGTTGGAGGTCTCTGAGGGAGAGAGTCTCCCTCCCGTTCCATGTGATTGTTTTTCCCAATTTGTATTAGAATCTTCTTATGGATGAGGAAGATAGGAAAAGAGAACTGAAATTGCCGTTTGGAAGAGCTCATAAATAAGGGACAAGATAACAGGTCTTCAGTATTTTTGTGCCCAGGGATGCTTTTCCATCTGTATTTTCCTTGTTCAAAAAACACTCTCAGAAGGGCTGCTTCTGATAGAGCTAATTTTCACGAAGTCCTTTGAGAGCTGCAATCGTCAGGAAGTGGCTTCTTTAAAAAGGCTTTAGAAGTGTGTATACATGTGTGTGTTTGCGTGTAATTATACTCCCCTGATTCCTTACCTTAGCTGTTTTGGAAATAGGGTTTTCTTTGGTGTTTGAAGGAGTAATAAGTTTTTACTTGAAAAGATTCATTGTGATGGCCTTCACAAGCAAACCAACCGTCGCTTTGGTGCCTAGAAATTCATTTACTAATGAAAATAAATTACTCAAATGTGCTTTTGTCATTTAGGAGAATAATGTGCATTTCTTGGGCACAAAGCTTTTGTACTTTATGAGGCTAAGGAACTACCTTTAGAAATTAATGATAAATTTAAGAAAAGATTTGACCATTTTAAAATGGAGTAGATTCTTGTGAGCAAAGCTAATTTAATCTTTGGGAATTTGGAGGGTTATTTAACACTTACCAGAGATTGGCTGTTACATTTTAAAGCATTCAAACCAGTCATGTGGACTGTTTCAAATTATCTAAGAGATTTGAATTCCCTTGCAGAAATAAGCAAGTGATTGTGTCTTCACATGTGCTCTGTGTGCACAGTACAGCTCCGTCTACTGGATTCCAAACAAAAAAGCAGCTTTGCATTCAGGGCATTGCATAAAACCTGAGAGGTACCCTGTTTACTCCAGTTGCTGGCGTGTGAAATCATAAACTGTTTGCTAGAGACTTGGAAGAACCATTAGTGGAAGAGTTGTAGGCATCTGCTGAGTTGTTCATTATCCGTGTAAGGTGTACTCCTGTTTTTTCACTTTTACAACAGCTTAATCTGAGAGGGAAGGGAAGCCTCAGGTTTGCTCTTAAAGACCAGAACTCTGAGGGAGATGCTGGGTGACTTGAGGCTATAAGTCTTGCTCGGGAGGTCTCGATTCAAGACCTCCTTTGTCAGGTGTTACTTAGTGATCAGACGTCTACATTCATTTCTGGTCTTCTCTATACAATATTTAGGGAGCTTCTAGAAGCTAGCTCAGTTATAAAATTTAAACTTTACTGTGCATGTCTAGGAAATTCTTTAACATTCTCTGAATGGCAAGAGTTGACACTGCAGTAAAGATGAAGAAGAAACAAAAAAGAATGGCCAACAATACAAAGCCAGCAGCTGTGGGTCCTTTTCTACTACTTGATTTCTTTGCCCGTTATCTGATCTTCCCTAGTGATGGTAGCCAAATGCATAAAATGAAATTTTATCCTCTGAGATTTTATGACTGGCTCTGCAATGATTAACACCTTGATTATTACCAGAAGTCTTGGTAAGAAAATAACACAAAAATCTTACTGCTGGATTGATAAAGCTTTCCATTTAGTGTGCCAATGTGATGTGAGAGAATTCAGTATGATGTGAGAGAATTCATTTTCATATTTTACTTTCATTTCGTGATTTTTTTGAGCACATATTCTTTGAATTAGCTTCCTTCAAGATTGTCTTCTTACTTCTGAAATGCTCCTGTGATGAATTCTGACACACTGTGAAATTGTTGCAGTTTAAGCTTCACAAGCCTATCAATTAAAAAGTGATTAGAAAAACTGGGCCAATGTGATTAGAAAAATACATCTAAATAGAAGCCACTCACATTTCCTAGTGGATCAAATAAAAGGTGATAATAAAGCATACTGGCAAGAAGATGATGGTAGATCCCTTTGGCAGTGCTACCTGGGCAAAGTTTTATTAATAGGGAGCCTGAAGACATGGTAACCTTCCGATTTAGTTCTGATAGCATGCTTCACAACCATGTGCAACCACTCCACTTTAGAAAAATATTTCCCTACTACTCCATATTGAAATATTATTTTACTAAGAGAGACAACCTCCTTCTCTTGGAATTCCATTGCCACTTCTCTTATCTAGATAGTCAAAGTTTAAATTCTTTCTCGGGTACCAATATTTATTTAGCACCTAGCATGTAATTATTCAAAATTTTCATCAAAGTTATCCTACAAGGAAAGTATGAGTTTCAGTGCATGATGGAATAATCTTATCAGGGGTCAGAACTAATAGATGAACAGAATGTATTTTGGAACATATGCCTACTTGATTGAAATGCTATGAGACATCACGTCTGAAAACCCTACTCATCTTTAAATCTCAACATGCATATTAGCTTTTCAGGGGGTCTAAATCCTACTTTCCAACAGATCTTAGTTTCTTCTTTGTCCTTCATGCAGCCACCACTATACATTTCTGAGTAGTGATTTTCTTCTGCCTTTCATGATAATTATCTGGCTATATATTGAGTAGCTTATAGATGCTGAGAAGGTGTGCTCACATGACTCAAGGCATCCACAGGATCTATTTTTCTTGATTAAAGAGAATAAAACAAAGCAAACCAGAGCAGAACAGAACAAAGTAGAGCTGAGTAAAACAATGCAAATAACAGGATTTCAGAAAAAGACAGCAGGAAATCAACAGTGGCCACCATCATGTCTCTTGTTTTGCTCAAAATACTTGTCCGTACCTTCACACACTAAATTAGTACAAATCAAAATAGTATAAAAGCAACCAAAATACAAGAATGAGAGCCTGAAGGGCTTTCAAGACCAGACACTAGGAAATCAATAATGGCTACCATAATGTCTCTTGTTTTCTTCAAAATAGCTATCCATAGTGGAGCTATTATAATTTGAATTGACCTAAATATTCTTCTGTCCTAGCTTATCGCAGAAGTACAGCTGCACTACCTCAAAGTGGAAATGGGAACAGAGTTCTACAAAAGATAACTCAGGAACTACGTGAAAAGGCTCATTTAAGAACTTAATTAATTAATTTTGAGCAAATCAGCAATTCTTCAGATTTGTTAAATCACTTTGGTTTTTTTCTATAGCCAGGTTTTATAACACATAGTTTAAATTGCATAAAAACAAATGCCTAGTAATTATTGAATTTTAGGTCTCATGAGGAAATCATAAAGTATACGTCTTCCAAATCCTTCATTTTATCAGTGAGGAAACTGATAACTCAAGGGCTTTGATGAATTGCTTAAAGCCACAGAACAAATTAAAGAGAGGCCTTCAATTAAAGTTCTCTCTGTTCCTGGTCAATTGTTCTGTACAGTGATGGCTCTGCTCTGGGAGATCACGGGTGATCTCTTCCCATTCGATATTGGAATACCTACTCAGGGATGCTTGGAATCCCTTACAGTGTCCTAAGTGATGCTTGTGCACTTGGAGTAGGAACTCATTCTGTTTGGATGTCATCTGTTCCTTTTCCAATTAGGGGCATTCTTCTCTGTGGAACCAAACAGAACCTCACAGGCCTGACCCATGCTTAAAAAAGGAGTGGGCCCAGGCTGTTTGTGGTTTTGTTGCTGTTGTTTTTGATGCTTACTGTTTTCTATGCTTGTGCACTCCCACAATCCTATTAGTCCTGAGTGTTAAATACATCTATAAATTGAGAACACACGAGATTGTCGTCAATAAAATGGCTTTAAAGAAAAAGCCATTTTATTGATGACAATCTGGTTCAATTCTAGACTCTTATTTTTGGGACAAAATATACGATTATCAAAATTAAGGAAAAGAAAAGTTTGTTTTGCTGATAGTTTGTGGAGGTTTTTGTCCTTAATCAGCTGGTTCCAAGGCAGGGTGTCATGGCATGGGGCAACAGTTCAAGGCAGCAGAAGACAGCACAAGCAGCAGAAATAAAAAGGGGGAGCACAGCTTCTTTCCTCCCTTATGTTGTAAGCAGGCTACCTGCCCTAGGGCTGGTGTAGTACTGACATCATCTGCATGCCCCCTTCTTGCACAGGCTTAGGTTGTTTACAAAGTAAGGACTCTGGCCCCCTGCTGACTCGGTTAAACTTTTAGAAAATAGAACTGCTGATTCACTTAGTTAAGCTTTTAAACTTCTCTATTGACACTGTGTATCAATCATTACAAACTTTTACTGGGTATTTTCCCTTGGATGTCTAGTAGGCATCAGATTTAATCAGAAAGCAAAATATTAATTATACCTTTCATGCCCTCTATCACTGTCGTCTCCTGAGATACAACTTCATCATTTCCAATTTTTTGAATCACAAACTAGAAGTCATGATCATGTGTTTCACTTTCTTGTAATATGTTGCATATGTTGATTCTGAAAATTCCTTCCAGAATCCAACAAATTCTACCCAACTCCACTGCTTTCATTCTAGTCCAAGCTGTCATTCTGTCTTGCACAGACAACTCTTCTACCCTAAGCCTCTGCTCTCCTTATGAGAGAGCAAGTTTGTTCTCTTTGAAGCAGCAGATATGTAAATAAGTTCATGTCATTCTCTGCTTAAACCCTTCAAATATGCTTCAGTATACTCAGAGTAAAATGAAAACCCTCACCAAGGGCTACAGGGTTTTAAATGAGTGGGCTGTAGATTTCATTCTTTTATTTGAAACATAGTCTCACTATGTAGTACAGGCTGGCCTCTAACTCAGAAATCCTCCTGCCTCAGACTCCTTAGTGCTGAGATTAGAGATGTGTGCCACCACACCCAGTTTCTTTCTGGCTTATATCTGCTATTCCTGTTCTTTCCCCACAGTCTCCTCTCTGTAGGAAACCCACTTATTTTTCTCTTATTCCTGTTTATTGTCACGCCACAGGAAGTCTCACCTCCAGGTCTTTGTCTGAAACGCTCTTCCTTCTGACCTGTTTACACTTGCACTCCCCACTGACTTCGGAGGAGCCTTTGCTGGCTGTCCCCCACCCAGTATATTATTCCAGTCATCAGATTTTTTTTACCCATAGCATTTGTCACTGTCTGACAAAATGCATTTATGTATGTTTTCAAGTCCTTTGCACAAAGTGTAAGTTCAGTGAGATTTGGTATTTTATTTTATTTTTGTTGCTTTCTGCAGTTTCTGAAGTATCTAAAATAGTGTCTGTGAAGTGTAGACACTATTTGCACTAGATTGAATAATTGCTAAGTCACTTTCTTCAACTATGAGAGATTTAGCCATATTTTGTAGTGCATTGTTTTCTAACTCAAATATGAAAATTTGCCTGCATTCCCATAAAGTTTTAGTTTGAGGTCCTTAGCTCAACTTGGTAAACTCTTTTTGAATCTGGGTTTTTGTCATCCCATATTAATTTATAACAGTAATATTAGTCATAGTTCCTGTTAGTCGAACACTTGCATCGTTGTCACTCAAATATTTTACAATATTATTTTACTTAATCCTTTCAGTGGCTGAAATTTTGTGTTACATTGTCCTCATGTTACAGATGAAGAAACTCTTAAATTCAGAATGTCACAAAACTTGCTTCTGTGCATGCAACCAGTTAGAGGCCTCATGCTTCTGAATCAAGCAGACTTCAAACATCCCAGATATCTGCCTCTGGCATATCTATGATAGTCACAGTGTCAGCATTCCACTGTATAAATGGAGAAAACAGTAATATGGATCAACAGAATGATTAGATGAGATAGTGCTGGTCACGTTTTAGTAGAATGAAAGCTGAATAAGTGTCTTCTTGAGAGTGATATAATGGAGTGTATTTCCAACTATTGTGCAATGTATATCCTCTTACTGTCATGCTGTGCAACCTCTTTTTCTTTAACTTGCTATGGATTTCTATATCCAGATTAGATCCGGACAGCAAGGACTGCTCAGTCCTAGATACTAGCTATCGCTGACTACTAAATGCACAGCTGCCCCTTTCTTCAGATAATTGTTCTCACCTGATTATGGGACCTGCCTTGCCTAGAAGATTACCTTCCTCTCTTTGCCTCCACATGTGGGCCACAGCCAATGAGTGATGGTATCCTATTAAAGCAGGGATAGTATTGTAATCCAGTTTGCCACCCAGAGCCCTCCTGTGGATCAGACCAAGAATAAACATAACAGGCCAGGGATTTAGCTCAGCACCTTGCTTGGCAAGCAGGAGGTCATGAGTTCAATCCCCTGTACCAAAAATAAATAAATAAATTTTAAAAACTGGAATTTGTGTTCTTTTTCAGCTCTCTCTCTCTCCCCCCTTCTTAATCATCCTTTTCTTATTCTCTTATAGACTTTTTCTGAGAGTACCTCCTCAGTAAATATGATATCCTAAATCTTTGTCTCAGGCTCTGTGTCAAGGGACCATGGCTTGAGATATGTACAAATGCCACACAGAAGACAGTGAAGCTGGTGATTGTACTAGGCCTATCTGTTCCTAATTCTACGTTTTTATCCATCATTTTCTCATGCTTGAGATGATCTCCCACCTCCAGTATATTCTCTTTTATCCAGTGTTTTCCATGCTGAGCCATCTTGGCCACCTGATCCACCACAGGAGCAGAGTGAAGTACGTGATTATTGTTTCAACAATACTCAAGACTTGAGCCCACTGCTACCAGAGTTACATGCCCTTTACCTATTTTCTGAAAGCTGACACATTTCTTGCTATTGTTGCCTATGGTCCATACTTCTCTCTCCCCTACAATGTGTGTATTGATATCTTGATCATAGCTCTGTGCTCCCAGCTCCCTGAAGTGAGTCTGCTTGTCTAGTTAAATTATGCAGCTATTCTCTAATGATGTGTATTTGGGGTAGGCTAGTTCCCGATGCCCTGGAAATTGTGTACTGGAATTCACTAAGGCACAGAAACTAACATGACAGTTTGACACTTGAATGTCTTTTAGGTAAATAACAGTTGTTATTAAAGGGGCATCATGGTGGGTTTATTTATAACTCCTGCCATCACAAAACATTTATGAGGGGATAGAAAGGAGGTAGTCGAAGGGCTGCTTAGAGACCCAGGAGGACTAGGAAGATGCAGATTTACCAGAGATCGTATGTCAAATCTTGAAAGCTAATTGGGCCAACACTGCATTAGAACATCTTTTAGTCCATTGCATTTTCAGAAGCTCTAACATAAATTGAAAGCTTCAGCATACAAGCGAACAGGTCTCGAGTGGCATTGTCTGTTTTCCATGATTCCAGTTTGTATTTTGGTCTTATTGTTTGCTCTTTGTCACATACAGATTTCGTTGGGGACTGTTGAGCTCAGTGTTACTTCGGAGACTTTAAATGACTTACTTTTGTTTTTCAATTTGTAGTAATCATTGACAGATACACACTCTTTTTTCTTCCCTTTTCTCAAAAAAACAAATGAAACAATAAAAGGCTAGCACTTATTAGTGAATCTTCCTTTCATCGGAGAGCCAATCTGTTCCACTTCAGGAAGGCAGATACCCTCTCTCAGCATGATCACGTTTCCTCTGTGGCTAGGTGAAGTACAGCTGTAGCTGATTCAGTCTTGTTTTAGTTATCCTACCCTTAGATGAAATTATTAACCATTCCTATAAAGTGTCAGCAACTGCAAGTAGAAATGTGTCTTTTAAGGCAGCTGAATCCAGCTGGGAATTGGGAAATAAACAGAATAGTCGGCATGGTTGCCATGAACCACTTATGGGTTCAAAAACCTAGTTTCTCTGGTAATTGGAATGAACAGTTTTCCTAACAAAGTTTGTCTGAGTTTAGTGAATCTGTTGGTTCTGCCTGTCATTCACAAAAAACTTGAATTATCACTTTCCCATTAAAATTTGCCCTTCCCCTTACTTAGCTTGTGGGCTGCTGGGGCTGATTTTCTCCACTGTAGGTAAAGAGTGGGAGGAGAAAAAAATATAAACTATTTTATCACCGAATGAGTCAGACTGATCTCCCTCTCCACCAGGGATAAAGGTTATTGGATTTATGTGAGTGTTTTTGGATGAATTTCACATGGTGCCACACGTTTTTGAAATGGCAGATATTCTCCATAGAATTTCCTTGTTATAATCAATATGTATGGTAGTTCTTGACTTCTCGATTTAGTCAGTCTCCAAGTGTTGTGATTTCCACCCCCAGACCACAGTGGACCTTACCTTCTGGAAAATGAGCAAATCTCATCGACTACTTCAAGATTTTAACCATCATAGTAACTCCGTTTACCAGTAAAGTGTGTGAGTTTCCCCATCACCTTATTTATGTGATCTTAGCCATGTCTGTGTAACTTCCTTTTCCCAATGGAAATATGTATCCCTAAGGGAAATTCAAAGTGCTTCCCAGCAACAGAGACACTAGGAACCTGGTTTTTGTTCTCCATATGCTGTTCTCAAGGAAGCAGTCATCAACAGAATTGATTTTTCCATTTGCACCTGGGATCGCAGCAGCGTGGCCACAGTTGAGATCCAGGTGCTGAGGCTCTGGAGGTGAAGGGCAAGGAAGGAGCTGCAGTGGAGAGGGCAGTGAGAGCAATCTGGCTGCATAGCTTTGGAGCATGTGTGGCAGTGTGAAGAGCTCAAACTTAGGTGTCCATGGCTTTCTAGATGGTGTGATGGTAGGGAAGTTAGTCAGCATCTCTGAGATCACTTTTTTTCTTTTGATAGGTGAATATCACAAGATAATTGCAAGGATTGTATGAGAGATACATTAGCCCAGAACCTTCTATCAGGCTAATTTTGCTTTTGTCAGAAAGTGTTTGTTTAGATATGTGATTTAAGAAATTAAAAACCCTATCTAAAATTATTTTCCTGAAATTTCTGTAGTTACTAAAAGCCTGCCTTATTCAAACTTTCTAAATTAGTGCATATCAATTACACAGAGTAATGTGTTTCTTTGTGGTAGTTTCTTACACATATAACATACTTTCATCATATCCTCTCCTATTTACTCTCCCTTCTGCTGTCCACCCCTCCTCTCCCTCTTCTTCTCTAGTAGTCCCCTCTCTACTTTCTTGTTATCTTTTTCTAGATTCCACATATGAAAGTAAGTGACATGTGTCCTTCTAATTCAAGCTTGTTTTGATTAACATGTTATCTTTAATTCTATTCATGTGCCACACAGAAGCAATTTATTTCTTCTTTGTGGATAACTAATACTCCATTGTGTATGTATATCGCATTGTTTTATAAATTCATCCTTTGACAGGGATATCTAGGACACTTTCTTACTCACTATTGTGAATTGAGCCACCTTAAACATGGGTATGCAGATATCTCTCCTGTATGTGGAATTTAATTCCACTGGCCAAACAGCGGTACATGCAGTTACGTCATATAATAATTCTACTTTCAGGTTTTTAAGGAACCTTTTCACTTAGTCCTATAGCTTCTATTCTAATTTTTCCTCCAGCCAACAGTGTATAAGTGTCTTCCCACTTGTAATGGTTGATATAGTGTGTTGACTTAAGTTTAGAAGTTTAACTGAGTCAGCAGCCAGGGCCCTCACTTTGTAAACATCCTGAGCCTGTGCAAGAGGAAGGTACACAGATGGTGTCAGTGCTACACCCGCCCTAGGGCAGGTAGCCTGCTTACAATGTAAGGGAGAAAAAGAGGCTTGTGCTCCCCTTGTTCTTCAGTCGCTTTTGCTGTTTTCTGCTTCCTTGAACTGTTGCCCCTCATCATGTCACCCCACCTTGGAGCCAGCTGATTATGAACTAAACCCTCCACAAACTGAGCATTAAATGAACTTTTCCTTTCCTTAGTTTTGGGCATCAGGTATTTTGTCTCAGCAATGAAAGAAAAGTAACTAAGACACCATCCATTCTCACCATCATTTATTGTTTTTCTTATTTTTGATGATAGTTATCTTGACAGAAGTCATATAGAATCTCAGTGTAGTTTTGATTTCCATATGATGGCTAAAACAACCTAATTTTTGAAGCAAGTAACTGAAGTAACTGCTCTGTGTATACACAGACACCAGATTGAGTAGTTATAACTAGTATATATGCTCATTTCTGGCATCATACATATCAAAAGCCTGGAAAGTTTGCTTTAATATATTGATTTAATATCTCAACTCTTTTATTTTATATTCTTATAAAATTTTACTGTTTATTTTTATATTTTTATTGCTGGGTATTGAACCATTGCTCTCACGTATGCTCAAAACATGGGTTCTCCCACTGAGCTACCCCCTAACCCTATATTCATTTTTATATACTTTATTAAAAACCTTTTCTAGGAATAGTACACATGTGTTGGTGTATTTGACAAATACTTATGTAATATTTAATGAGTTACTGAATTGCAGATATGTGTTGAGTCCATTATAGATTTTAGCTGATGAAATCCTCATTACAACTGACTTTATGAAGTCAGTTCCATTATTACCCTCATGTTACAGTTAAGAAAATTGAAGTACAAAGTAATAAAAAATTGTTCAAATTTAGTCTACATTGAGCTATGTTTTACTCCAGGCAGACTCGGTTTGTGGGTATTTGATCATTTGTGCTATGTGGGCTGAAGAACTTTAGTTGGGATTATTTTTCACTGTTCTGTGTGAAGGCTGGTTTGTGTATGCTTTCTGGGACAATAGTCAGTTAATGCAGTCCTTTTAGGCTGTGGCATTAACCAGAGTTTCCCTCTACTAGGCTTTCTGGTTGAGAGTTAGAGAAGCACAGTAAGGAAATCCACAGAAGCCACATAAATGTCATTAAGGACGCCTCTTCATAACTGTATCATGGAAATCAAGAGCCCTGAAGTTAACCAAATTAAGATGTTTTGTCAAGAAATAGTAACTAGATGGCTACAGAGAACGTTGGCATTCTGCATCACCGTAACAATCTCTGCTTAGCAATTCAAAGCACAGTAGGTCTAATGAGCACAAATAGATGTTCTGTATACAGAGACCAGGACTTTATCATTTATCTTTTATTTTACCATTTGTCGTCTTTCTTTCCTTCTGATAAAGAAGTTAATTTTGTATTTTAAGAAATTGTGAAACTTCACTAACTTCAATGAGCCACACAGATTTTTGCAGACTTTTTTTTTCTTTGTTCTGGGGATCAAACTCATGACCTTGTGCTTGCCAGGCAGGCACTTATGCCACTGAGCTAAATCCCTGGCCCCTCAAGCAGATTTAAGTATGGCTTTTTTCCTTAATGCTTCAGCTAGTTTGGAATGTTTTTAAAGAAGTGCCTAGGCTTGTTTTCCCTCTTCAGCAGTTCTCCTGGCTCTTAAAATGCCAACGGAGCACATTTTTAGTTTGAAAAATAGTTTCGGGCCTTCCCAGTTGCCCCTTCTCCTGATATCCCTCCAGAAGGTGCCCATGGTTGCTTTGCTATGTCTTCCTATTATCTGAGATGTCATAAAACTGGGGTGTGCCAGAAGTCAGCCTTTGGTCATATCCTGTCACTCCTTTCCTCAAAATGTGGTAATGACTCCTTGTTTAAGTCCTTGTGGTAAATTATTTATCTCCTGCTTCTCTCTCTCCTGGTCCAGTTGCTACTGTGTGACTTTGCCAGGGGTGCTACAAACAGTCACAAAGGGCTGCAGACTGAGTGGCTTCAACAGTATTTATTGTCCCAGAGGCCAGACCTCAGAGATCAAGGTATCTGCGGGGCAGGTCCCCGTGAAAGTCCCAGGGAAGGACCTGTCCAGGCCTACTCTGCAGCCTCTGGTAGCTCCCTGGCATGGCACTAGGACTCCAGTCTTCACATGCTATTCTCCCTGGTGCACATCTATCTCTGTGTCTGAATTTCTCCTCTTTTTAAAGATATGAGTCAGGGTTAGAAGTTCAGTATATAACCTGGGGAGGGGAAACTCTTCTGTGCAGTTCCTTGAACACATAGGTTTGACTCTGTCTTAAATCCATCACATTTTTCCCTCTACCTACAGCACTGCCTTAGACCGCATCTGTCCACAGGCACAGCAGAACCACTGTGCTAGGGAACAGCCCCCCCACCCCCCGTACTTCAAGTTAGTCTTTTATTCTCCTTTCCTCATCCTTCCCCTGGTACTCACCACCTTGTAGCATAATCCTGAGTTTGCTTATATAGTAATTTTTTATGTTTATGTTCGGCTTGTCTTTCTGTACCCCAATACTGAATGTAAGCCCAATGAGGGGCTCTTGTTTCTTTTTATTCTGGTTTATTACACACTCCTGGAACAACAGTAGCTCCAATAAAAGGTGCAGATTCACTATTGTTTTCTCTTGGTCTACTTTCAGAGATGCAGATATTTAATACACTAAAGTATAGGGCATGTGGGAGAAGGGAAACTTGAATTCCTTCTTGGGCACTGGGACTTGGCTTTCCCCTACCATGTGCTGAGGGTCTCTAGCCAAATGCCATGTTAATGATGGCTGCAAATCCTGATAGGGGCTTGCTATATCTCCTCTTGAGAGCACAAAGTGTTTTCCACAGGAAGGATATAAACAGAACCTGTCGATGTCCGCTCCCGGCCGGCAGGAAGGACACACGACAAAGTCTGGCAGTGGACAACCTTTTCTTTTATTTTTCTTCTCCGTACAGCCTGCCCTGGGATCGCTCCCAGCCGAAGCCTCCTCTGGTCCGCTCCCCGCGGCTCCTTCTGGGCTTCTACTTCCGGGCTTCTTCTTCCCCCCCAGGGGTGGCACCAGTATATATACGGATACAGTGTCCAATCATGTTAAAGTAAGCAAGGCAAGCTGATTGGCTAACATCATCAGTTGCCAGGCAGACTATATTGTTGAGCGGGTTGCTTACGCGGTAAGCAGGAAACTAACGTGCTCGATGGGAGGGGTAATCTACCTCAGGCTTTACTCTTTACTACAGGCCTCACGTCCGCCAAGTGAGGCGACCGGGCTCGGGGCTGCGGCTCCCAACATCTCCCCCTTTTTTATTTTTTTTATAAATGTGCGCATCATAGCCCTTTCTGGACTGGGTGCAGAGGCTTATGCCCTATGCGTAGGCCCACCGTAGGTCCTTGGCTTAGACCCTGGTCGGCCGTCCCATGGTCTGCCAAGGCCCTGAGGCCCTCGTCTTTTTTCTAGGGCCAGGCACAAACTGGACGGAACCTGGATGCACACAAGCTTGCACTCATTTTCTCTCCGTAAAGAAATCCCCTCGGAGAGAAATTTAGACCTGGGCAGCATCTAACAGTCCAGCGGCTTACGTGCAGGATGGGGTAGGGCCTGGCTTAGGTTGAGTCGCACCGGGGGAGTACGCTCTTACCCGTCATTGACTCTCCTACCCAGCTATGTCATAATTTTTTAGAGGAGGAGTGTGGGAAGCTCACCGTCCCTAGACTCGGTCGTAGGCTAGGCGAGCGAGCCATGCATATGCCTGAGGATCTTCTTGTCCATTTCGGGCTATCGCTATTTTTATTTATCTTGTTGGTTGGTCTGTGATGGATCTCCGGTAGGGCAGGTCTGATCTTCAGTCGAGGGCTTTGTCGCCCGTGTCAGTCTCTCCGGTACCCACAGTGGTTCTCGTCCCGATTCCTGTGGGAAAACACAAACCGCGCCTTGGTTCCAGCTGACCACTGGATCCGGGCCCATCCATTGTCCTGTCAGGACATCTTTCCACTTCACCCACCCTTTATGGTTGGGGGAAGGGTTGCAGTGCTCCACGGCTGGGGAGCAATTATCATTATTTAAATTTAAAAAATTGTGTGTGAATAGTGCCATGGATAATCGTGCCTTTGGGGCCAGGCCTTGGCCTACTCCCCCTTTTTGTTTTTGTAAAATTTGTTTGAGGCTTTTATGAGCCCTCTCAATGATTTCTTGACCTTGGGGATTGTATGGGATATCATGTTTTAATTGAACCTCCATCATTTTGCAGAACTCATTGAAGGCTTTGCCTATATAGGCTGGTCCATTATCAGTTTTTAATATTTTTGGTTTGTCCCATGCGGCCCAAGCCGCCAGGCAATGATTGATCACATTAGACACTTTTTCACCTGTTTCTGTTGTTGTAAATATGACGTGAGAACAGGTATCTGTGGAAACATGAACATATTTAAGAGTCCCAAACTCCTGTATATGTGTGATGTCCATCTGCCAAACATCACCAGGGATCAAACCTCGAGGGTTCACTCCCATCAGTATGGCAGGTTTGTATGTGGCACAGGAGTCACATAGTCGCACGATATCTCGTGCATCTGCTCTGGAAACATGGAAATGGTTTGTTAGTGTCTTGGCATTGACATGAAACTTATCATGGAAGGCACGGGCTCGCTCGATTGGTGTTAGTAAGGTAAAAATCCATAACGGGCGAGTGGCAGTATCAGCAGCCGCATTCCCCTGTGCCATAGGCCCTGGCAGGGATGTATGTGCTCTTATGTGGGTGGTGAAGACCTTATGGTGTCTGTTCTGGAGCAATGTCTGGATAGACAGGAACAGCCCAGCCACTGTGGAAGTGGATCTAATTAAACCGGCAGTCTCAAGCACTTGCATAGCATTGACCACATACCTAGAATCGGAGACAATATTAATGGCTTCTGAGAACCGTTTAAGAATTATTTTAACGATCTGCAGTTTCACCACCTGAGGCTGATCAGGTTTAAATTGTATGGTAACCGGGGGCTTGCCTAGGATCACATAGGCGCCTATCCCCGTCTTGGAGCCATCTGTGTATATTGTAGTTGCTGGGACTAATGGCTCAGAGGCAGTAACCTTTGGAAAAATTATAGGGTGTTGAGTGACAAATGACAAGATAGGGTCTTTAGGGTATTGATTGTTTATATCCCCATGGAAAACACATCTCAGAATGGCCCATGTATCTATGCAGGCAGCCAGGGTCTTGATCTGGCTGGCGGTATAGGGTACTCGGATGGCTTGTGGTCCTGAGCCAAAGTGTTGGACAGCTCTATTATGCGCTTCAAGGGCCAATGAAGCGACTGCCTCCGGGTAATGCTCTATGACTTTTGCAGGTGAGACCTTAGGGTGTATCCACAGTAATGGTCCTTTCTGCCAAATCACCGCTGTGGGCTGTAGACTAGTCTGTAGCAAACAGACATCAAAGGGTCGCCCTGGTTCAATTCTGTGTAAGGTAGCCCCACCTAAGGCTTTTTCCACTCTCTGTAAGGCAGCTCTTGCCTCAGGAGTGAGCCTCCTGTGGGAGGCTATATCTGGGTCTCCCTTTAGAAGGTCGAACAGGGGTTTGAGATCTGAATTTGGTATATGTAAATATGGCCTAATCCAATTAATGTCTCCCAATAGCTTTTGCATGTCATTTAGGGTCCTAACGCCATCCGTCCTAATGGTGACCTTCTGTGGAGAGACTAGCATAGGGGAGATTTTTGCGCCTAAGTAGGTCACCATTTCTCCTCCCTGAATCTTGTCGGGGGCAACATGCAGATTAGCTTGTCTCAGGGCCTCGACCAACTGGCCGAGCATATTATTTAGCATGTCTGGGTCCCTGCCGCTGAGCAAAAGGTCGTCCATGTAATGCACACATCTTATCTTGGGAAAGGATTTCCGTAGGGGGGCCAGTAGGGAATCAAGGTAAATCTGACACATAGTGGGACTGTTGGCCATACCTTGGGGCAGCGTTATCCACTCGTATCTGAGATCAGGGCTTTCTTGGTTAATGGTGGGTAAAGTAAAGGCGAACCTATGAGTGTCCTCTGGATGCAGGGGGATTGAGAAGAAACAGTCTCTAAGATCTATAACATAAACTGGCCAGGACTGAGGGATGGCTGAGAGAGCTGGCAGCCCCCTCTGGACCGCCCCCAGGGACTGCATCTGCGCGTTGACCGCCCTTAGATCATGGAGCAGCCTCCATTTGCCAGACTTTTTCTTAATTATAAAAATGGGGGTGTTCCATGGGGAGGTTGACGGCTTAATGTGTCCTAATCTAAGTTGTGTACTGACTATTTCTGACAAGGCTAATAGCTTCTCCTTAGGCAGGGGCCACTGAGGTACCCAAACCGGATCATTTGACCTCCAGGTGATTTTGATCGAAGTGGGTAGGAGAGCTTCTTCAGCGGCCCCTAAGAAAAACCCAGCCCTTGCCTACCTTTTTTGTTCTCTACTGGTATTGGGGATGTCCGACCCTGTAGGGCATTGCCCAAGCCTTTGCCGGGGGTATATCCCTGCTTCCTGAGTATATCCTTAGCCTGGGGGGAGCAGTTTGACGTAAGCGTGACATCCATCTGAGTGAGGATGTCCCTTCCCCATAGAGACACTGGCAACTGCAACACAAATGGTTGGAAATGGCCCTGATGACCCTCCTCATCACACCAGAACAGGGTTGAAGCACTAACCTGAGGAGCTGACACCATCCCCAGGCCCTGCAGTGTGTTATCTGCAGTGTTGGTGGGCCAGTTGGAGGGCCAATCCTTTTTAGAGATAATGGAACGGTCAGCTCCTGTATCTAGGAGCCCTGTTATATTCTTGTCATTGACCTTAAGTGAGAGCATGGGCCTTTTATCAAGTATTATATGGAGTCCCTCGAAGACTTCCCCTGAGGAACCGAAACCTTGACTTTCTCTAATTTTCTGCTTTGAGGGGAATCTCTTGTGGAGACTGGGGAGCAGCAAGAGCTGCGCTATCTTGTCTCCTTTATTGATTACCATAGTACCCACAAGAGATTGAACCATAATTTTAATGTGTCCTGTGTAGTCTGAGTCTATGACCCCCGGGACTACTATGAGACCCCGAAGGGCCGTGGAGGATCTCCCGATCACCAGACCCACGGAATTTTCGGGTAACGGTCCCTTAAAGGTGGTTTCAACCACTTGAACACCCATATCAGGCACTAATATAAGTCTGGAGGCGACACTGAGGTCCACACCTGCTGACCCAGGGGTGGCCCTTGTTGAAGGCTGCCATCCTGAGCTGTCCTGTCTCTGGGGCGGGGGCCCGCCTGTGAAGGGGGCCCCCTCTGGCCGTTTTTTGGCCCTCTAACATCTCGTCCACAAATACGGTTGCCCTGAGCATCAAAGACCGACCTACACTCCTCAGCTTTGTGTGATCCCCTCTTGCATCGCCCACAAACATATGGTTCTTCATTCCTAGGGCGAGGCCTAGCATCTGTATTGTTTGGGCAATGACGTTTAATGTGTCCTGGCTCCCCGCAGGCAAAACACCCTTTAGCCTTACATTCCCCTTCTAACCCGCGAGGTCCCCTCTGCTGTACAGCCGCGGCCAGGAGAGCAGCCACTCCCGAGTTGGAGAGCGGCCCCCCTATCTCTCTGCATATCCTAATCCAGGCGTTGAGGTCCTTGTTCTTATGAGGAGCTATCGCTGCCTTGCACTCCTTTGTACATTGCTCAAAAATCAGCTGCCTTACCAGCGGTCGAGCCACTCCCGGATCAGAAAATATCTTATCGGCAGCATCTTGCATTCGGGCCACAAAGTCAACAAATGGCTCTGTGGTACCCTGAATTATTTTTGAAAGACACAAGGAGGCTGTTCCGGCACCACTTACCTGCTTTCAGGCGCGGAGCCCTATGGCATTGATTTGTTCATAGACAGCGCCGGGGAATTGAGTCTGATCATCAGCGTGCCGACCTTCTCCCATAAGCATTTCCTTGTTCCACCCCCGGTTTCCCCGATTGGCGTTTCTCTCAGCCTGCTCTGCAGAGAACTCTGCGTACCAGGCTCGCCAATCCAGGTAACTGCCCGAGGGCAGAAACGCCTTTGCCAGCTGAATCCAGTCCGCGGGGGTGAGGGGCCCAGAAGACAGGTTCTCCAGCATGGCAATGGTGTAAGGCGCAGTCGGCCCAAAGGTTGTAACTGCATTTTTAAGTTCTCTAATCTGCTTTATCTCAAAAGGCTCCCATGCATTACGTCCCTGGCCCATAGCTACTTGTACAGGAAATATCCCGTAGGGGCCACTATCTATCCCAGGTGGTGGATGTACCTCATGAGACAAACGTCCCCCCTGCCAAAGCCGCCTGTAAAAATACCGACCCGCCGGCGGCGGAGCATAAGACGGCGGCCATGATTGGGCGGAAAATGGGGGCCCGTGCATCACTTCCTGTTCTGGCGAAGGGGAAGGGAGCTCCCGGGCGGCCGCCTCGTGGCGAGGGATCGCTTCCGGGAACACCCCCCAAGGTGGGGCGGAAGGCTTCGCCTCCCTCTCGCGCCGGGGAGCGCTCAGGAGCTCCCTACTCCTCCGCAGACCAAGTTGAGCGGAGCGCAATTCACGGCGCAACGCTGGGAAGGAACCCTGCGACTCCTTATCGAGCGACTTAGGCTCCTGACAGCTGGTCTCTTTGGCCTCCTTGCCATTCAACTTTCCCTCGTCCTCGGAGTCAGACGACTCCGAGGCTTGAGCCCCGTCCTCCTCCTTAGCATCCTTGTTCCCCTTGACGGACCCCTCTCGGGAGCTCCCTGACTGGGCCTGCTCAAATACCCTGCGTACTTTTGTAAGCTCTTGAGAGCTTTCTCCACAACCACCCTCGCTCTTAGTGTTACTACCTAGCATGTTTCCCATTTTTTAATATGTTACTCACCGCGTGAGGCCCAAGGAATCCGCCACTTACGTGTGAGCCTGAGGGGAGTCTAAAAGCCCTGTAGGTGCGCGCCACCCAGAGCCCAGGCTTATCCCCAACTCACCTGTCTCGCAGCTCTGTACTGGAGCGTTGTCCGCTGTCACATCTCGGGGGTGATCAGTCCCCGTGCGGGCCACCAAATGTCGATGTCCGCTCCCGGCCGGCAGGAAGGACACACGACAAAGTCTGGCAGTGGACAACCTTTTCTTTTATTTTCCTTCTCCGTACAGCCTGCCCTGGGATCGCTCCCAGCCGAAGCCTCCTCTGGTCCGCTCCCCGCGGCTCCTTCTGGGCTTCTACTTCCGGGCTTCTTCTTCCCCCCCAGGGGTGGCACCAGTATATATACGGATACAGTGTCCAATCATGTTAAAGTAAGCAAGGCAAGCTGATTGGCTAACATCATCAGTTGCCAGGCAGACTATATTGTTGAGCGGGTTGCTTACGCGGTAAGCAGGAAACTAACGTGCTCGATGGGAGGGGTAATCTACCTCAGGCTTTACTCTTTACTACAGGCCTCACGTCCGCCAAGTGAGGCGACCGGGCTCGGGGCTGCGGCTCCCAACAAGAACCCTCTGAAATGATGGACAGGAGGCCTCATTTAGCACAGAGTAAAGCGGTCATTGAAACTCCTAGAATGAACTGAGGTTCAGGCTGAGAACTGAGGTATCATGACTCACTGCAATTTTTCTCTTGCTACCTAACATGACCACAGAGTGCTCTAGGAGACATTTCTTTGGTTTCATTGGAGTAAGTAAGGCTAAAAAAGCCCATAGCAGTCACATCAAATTGCCTTAATAGTAATATCAGTGCCTCTCCTGGGCCCCTGGTAGCCCATGTCAGGAGAGACTGCTAGCAGAACCATTGAACTAGCCAAGCTACTGTGCTTTCCTTTGTCCTCAAATCCATCATTGTATGTTTAAATGATATATTTATTAGCAGTTTCCGTCCTCATAAAATTTGGAATCTAATGAGGGCAAGCATGCTTTTCTCTCATCATTTAATATTCTGGTACACAAGCCAGATCCAGTAGGTGCTTTAGAAATGCTTCCTAAACTCCAGTGGAAGCAATTTCAAAGCATTCTCCAAGCAGTCTTGTGAGGGCCGCACCAACACCCAGCTTCCGGGCTGGCGATCATGGATTAAAGTCAATGCTTTGTTTTCTTCAGCAGTTTTTCCTTGACCTCATCAATGGCTCACAAACACAAATGTTAAAACTGCTTTAAATGGCTCTTCTCCCAGAGAGAAGATTGGTGGTTTATAGAGTAGTGGAAAAGTGTTTTGGACAATAGAGGGCCCAGACAATCGAACATCTCAACAATACTTCCTGAATCAATGAGCTTTCAAAAGGGAAGGACTGGCTGCACAGATGTGGGAAATGAGACATTGATTTTGTTTTAACCAAGCTTATTTCTGGATGAAAACATTATCCATGATTGGTCATAAAACAAGAGAAGTATCAAGAGACATTGGTGGACTGAGACTGAACATTTGATCCCTCAGTCCACAGGTAATAAACTTCCTTGGTAGTGCTGTCAACATGAATCTACTCAGAAGAAAATGCTACAAGTGTGGCTCTAGGCCTGCTCCTCCAGAAGAGGCTAGGTTCTTCTGCGGATAGGGTTTAGGTAGACCCTAAGAAAGCCTAACTTCTTCTGGGAAAATGGTAGACTGGTGAGCAGAAGAGAAGAACCTTTATAATTTTTTGTGTCCAGATCTTGGAATATAGCAACATGAGGAAGAAAAGAAGAGAATTGGATCTTCTAGACACAGGAAAGATCTAAACTGAGACTTGAAGCCTGTGGAGAGAGATAATTCAGAAATTCAAAAATAAGAAAACCAGAGGCTATGGGCTTGCTGGACAGAGGGAAACAGCAAGGAAGCAATGCAGCCCCCAGCCCCTGTGTGCGTGCTGAGGCCCTACTAGCTGGGAGAGCAACCTAGGAAGATGCCTCTGCCTCCGGCTCCCCATCTGTAAGCAACCGGACGCGACACAGGCTGAGATGGTAATCACTGAAGTGGGGATGTAACCTGACATTTATGTTATTTGATTGACTGCAGGCTTGAGGCTGATAGTCTGGCAACTATTAAGAGGATAAAATATGCAATATAGTAACTACTGTGGGTTTCCTACTGTCCTATTACTGTTTTGTTTCATTTTACTGTTCTGTTCTACTCCCTTTAAAATAATAGGAAGGAAGGAAAAAGAAAGAGAGAGACAGAAAGAAAAGAACAGAACCTCAGAGCCTTTCAGTTGTACTGGTAGGGGCCTCAGCATGTCCTAAAATCTGTTTATAAAGGGTTTTTTTTTTTTTTTTTTTTTTTTTTTTTGCGGTACTGGGGATCAAACTCATGACCTCGTGCTTGCCAGGCAGGCACTTATGCCACTGAGCTAAATCCGCAGCCCTTATAAAGTTTTCAAAAGTAATATATTTTAGCCATCTCCTTCCAGTTTGATTTCCTTCCTGCCCCATTTCCCTGCCTGTGGCTGCAGGGATTTAGGGAGTCCATCTAAAGTGGGGTATTGGATGGTAATTAATGTAGCTATTGCAACTTAAATAGGAAATAGGGCTATATTTTGCAGCAGTCTCCCAGTGTAGCCATTGCTTGTCATCCGGGATAGTGCAGCACAGCTTAAACTGGAGCAGTCTGCTTTGTGGTCAAGGTGTGAGACCCATAAACTGCAAGGTGGAGCCTTGCCTTGGGATGGGCGGAGCCTCCGCGCCCTGCGCTGCAGTCCAGCGGAGACAAATAAAGAAGGCTTCAAACAGGAAAAGATTTGACTGTATCTTGAAGGATGTATCAGGCAGTGATTAATCAAGCCACTATGTTATTTTTCTGGATTTTTAAATATTGATATCTGTTGCTTTTGTTATTTTTCTTGTATTGAATGAATGCTCTTATTCACTGCTAATGTATTTGTATTTTTGTTACATAATTATCCCTATTTTAAAAAAGCATTAGAACTTCAGAAACATGAATCTTTCCTGGTTCTCTCTTGCTAATTCTCTTTAATTCACTAAATTCTGACAAGTTCTCTGAGGTTCAAGGAATAAAAGTGTCAAATAAAATTTAATGGCATTTTGCAATTAATATAAATAATTTGAAAATTCTAACAAATGGGCATATTACACAGTTCATCCTTATCAGCTTTCTACCTGTGAGAATAAAATAACACTAGCATCCCATTTTTATTGAACAAATGGGGTCAAGCAAATTGAGTAGATTTGTACAACCTTAGAGCCTCTTGAATTATTCAGAATCCTTATCTATCTGCCTTCCAAATAAGACTATGTTCATTACATGAAATTTGTGTTTAACTGTTTGCAGATATTGTGAGTGAATTCTTAAATACCTTTTTTTTTCTACATAGATACAGTAAAATGTAGTACTTCCCTGGAAACTGAATATTTTATATTGCCAAAATACTCTCGGGTTTCCTAGATAAAAAGTGGTAAAACGTGTAAGCATTTGTACATAAACTAGAGTTAACTAATTGGAAATAGTTCGAGAAATATGCATATGTATACAGAGTATCATTTTGTTTGGCATATTCAGTAGTTTTCTAGTAATAGTAAAGATTTCAGAAAATATCAATAAAACATTGCAAAACTGCTAGTGGTGTTTCAAACTCATTCTTTAAATAAATTGTGCCTCTAAGAAAACCAGTAATACTAAGATTTGTTAAAAGTGATTCAGAGGAACGTTGTAGCTTGAGTGTTAGCCAGTTGGAGAACCTTTGAAAAAAGTTCCTTTTGACTATTGTTAAATGAATAACAAAATCACTAGGTCCAATTTATTCCAGGATACTTTTAGGATTAAGTGTATATGGGGATTAAAATATAACCTGCATGATACTTATCTTGCTTAGAAGGGTTTGCATTTCCTCTCTCCAGAGTTTTATCAAGGTTTTCTATTGTGCAAAATCCTACACTAAGTGCAGACTATTACTAGAACCTTTATTGTCTTTGTGTCTCAGTTTTCACATCTTACAAAATGAAAGTTTATGTCTACATCTCTGATCATATTTCCAGCTCAGGCACAAATATTCTGTGGTCTTTATTTCTATGCATAATTAAATGGGTCAGAACCATAAAAGAAGAAGAAGAATTAGCACTCTAGGTGTGCAGAGTATTTTGAGAGATGTAGTCACCACTTAAGCCCTGAGGATTCCACTGAATTATTGCTTAACACTCACAATTACCGGAGAGGATAATTATGGCTGGAGGTTAACACCTCCAGTAGGGAGTCAGAGCAGTAGAACATAGTCATATGTTAGCTAATAATGCTTCACTAAGATTGCTACATAAGATTAAATTTGCATGTGGTCAAAATTATCTACCCACCACTGTCCCTTGGTAAGTAAGTCTATTGCAAATTGACATTTGTCTTATATTAATACAGTCAGATTTCCCACCAGTATCAAATAGATAACTGCATCTTTATTTTAATTTTTTTGAGACAGTGTTTCAATACATATCAGGCAGTCCTTAAACTCATTATGTAGACCAGGCTGGCCTCAAACTCATTGCTATCCTCCTGCCTCAGCCTCCGGAGTACTAGATTATAAGCATACACCACCATGCCTGACTGAAAACGTCTATGTGAGCCTCTGATGAATGGTAAAATAAAATAATTGCCTTACTTTCAGGGGGAGGAATATATATATATATAGTTAAACTAACTGTGTTATTTAATGTTTGCTTTCTTTTTCTTTCTTTTCTTTCTGCTGTTATTCTCTGGAGTTGGCATTCGTGCCAGCATCAGCCCTCTTGTTTCATCATCTTTTTCTTTTTCCTTTTTTTAAGGTTTCATTTTTATTTTAAAGTGAAAAAGAATAAAAATGGTACAGAATCTCAAAGCAAAGTAATAGATCTTTCTTTTCTTTCACTATGTTGCTTAGATTCATCTCAAACTTCCCAGCTAAAGTCATCCTCCTGCCTCAGCTTCCTGTATAGCTGCAATTGCAGGTGTGTGCCACCATGTCCTGCTGCTCCTCCTCCTCTTCCCCTCCTTCTCCTTTTTCCTCAACTTCGCCTCCTCCTTCCTCTCTTCTTTTTCTCTGTCTCTATCTTCTCTCTCTCCATCTCTCTGCTCTGTCTCTGTCTCTATGTCTCTGTCTCTCTCTTTCTCTCTCTCTCAGGTCATACTGGAATTGAACTGAGGACTTTCACACCAACCTGCATTCTTAATCCTATCACTATTTTATATTTGAGACGGGCTCACTAACTTGCTAAATGGTCCTGACTGGCATGAAATTTGTCACTGTCCTGCCTAAGCCTCCCAGAGTGCTGGGATTACAACTGTGGGTCACTGTCCCTGAATTTTCCTCTCTTTTAATTATTTGCTTATTTACTTGTTGCTGCCTTCATGCTGAGTTTCTGTATCAAAACTGTGTAATTTAAAAATACTAATACGGGCTTGCACTCCACTGAGTTACTTTTCATTTGAGATCTCAGAATTTACTGTGACTGTAAGGATTTGTCTCAGCTGATTATTGCTACATCATGCTGTTAGAATAAACTGTTTTCATGATTCACCATCTTTATTTCTTATTCTTGCTTTACCATCTGGGACCATGAAACTCAAATTCATTTTATAAGTGGCTTACTGCTTATAAACACTTAGTATTTCCTTCTGTTTGGGGAAGTTTTATGAATAATTTCTATATCTTAATGGTTATAGCTCTATTTTACCTTCTAATCACATTCCAAATATTTTAATGTTTAATATCTCTTCTGAGATTAAAAATATGCAAAGTTAGGCATGGGAATGATGTAAATAAATGATTTGAAATCATTTGTAGAAGAATTAATTAAAGGCAGATTAAGGCCTTTAGTAACATATTTTATGGACTAGTGCTTGTCTGTGGAAGATTGTATATGTATGTCTTAAAGATAGAGGCAAAAAATTCTATTAAAATAAATCGACATGGAACGGTTTTCCTTTTAGTGATTTCAAAATAAAATTTTATTTTCTTATGCATAAGACATAGAGTACCCTAACTCAATAAAGTGGTCCAGTTTTCCTGGACATTAAAGATAAATTCTGATATGTTTCAAAGGTGAATAGAGTGTGTGTATATTCCAACTTAGAAAATATTCAATCTTTTTCTAGACAGTAGGTTTTTGAAACATTTCACAAAATCATTCGTCAAAAATTTCTGGGCCGAGCATATGGCTTAGAGGCATAATTTCCGCCTTCCAAACACAAGGTCTCTAAGTTCAATTCCAGATACAAAAAAAAAAAAAAAAAATAGCCAGTGAGCAGTCCTACAGTCACGATTTTTCTTATTACCTAAACTGTGTGAGCTTAGTTAATTATGTATTCTAGCTAATCTATGTTTAAAGAGGAAAAAATGCATAATGATCTGAAACATATGACCGTTTATAATGATCTGAAACATAATTTCTCTCTTTTCTAAAAACATTCAGTACCACAAGGATGAGAAGAATTGGCTTCTTTTAAATTTTGTTTTGAATTTTAATAAAATACACCATTGATGAACATGAAATACAGCTTTTTCTCCTATTGCAAAGGACAGAAATATCAGTCATCGCCAAAAATATATTTTGGGTTAAGTCTTTCTTGGTACTGTAGAAATGGATGCCACCATGCACATGGCCTTGCTTTTGACATTTAGGAGCCAAGGGCTTATAAAATGAAACTATTCCTGTAGAAGTCTAACACAGAGATGGCTCTGAAAAATGCTAAGATGCAGTGAAAGATAGTACATTTGAAGAAGAGAAAAAAAAACAGACAACCACGATGAAAAACAAAAGTGGGGACCTGATAGGATACTGATGTAGTTTTGGTAATAGAACAATATACAGGAGGAAACAATGATTGCTGTCATAATATGGGAAATACTGAATACTGTTGTGAGGAATTTATACGTTACTGTCAGTTTCTGGAATTGAACATTGGAATTAAGGAAGACTTGTAGGCATCATAGAGTTGTAGAATGAGGCAATAGGATCCACAAACATCCAATCCATAGTTTTAAAGCTAAAAAAACAGAGGCACAGATAAGCCAAGTGATTTACCAAAGATCGTGTGGACTATCGATAGCTTAGTGAGACCAAGGATTCAAGTCTGTTAACTTTGGTCTAGAATCTTTTCCATCATGTCAGATACACTGGCTACTCTAGGTCAAAGTCTTCAGCAGTTAGTGCTTGTTGAGTATGTATCAATTGGTGTAGTTGTCAGTGTTTATGGATGACTTTTTTTCCTCCTCAGGGCTTATATGAATGAGAGTTTTCTCCTTGACTCCTGAATGTGGTGTGTGTGACAGATAATAGACTTTCCCTACATGTGTGCCCTTTCTCAGTAAATCATGGCTGGTGGAAAGTGATGTGTTTTGTGGGGATAACATTAACAATTTCTTGACCCTTATCTTCTGGGATCTTTCTTATCTACCATGGGAGTCTTTTGATTCCTTGGGTTCCCACTTTCCTATGATTGAATTGAACAAAATCCAGGCACATGATATGGACCAAAGGTGGCAAAAAAACATGTCCATGTCTTTAAAATATTTTCAAGTGCTGTTGTCCTTCATAAGATAACTTTGACTGCTGAACTAGGTCTTCTCATGATTTTAGAAGTCAGTGTATCTTACACAGGCATCCCTTATAAATTCAAGGCTTGTGAAAAATAACCATGAGCAAAGCACATTGTCAGAAACTGCAATGTATATTTTGACAACCCTTTTGATATAAATTTCATCTTGATTATGTAGAGTTTCTTCTAGCTGTGGATGCTCAACTGGTATAAATGTCATGTACTTATCTTGTAAGGCACAATTATACAAATGGTTTTAGGCCATCATATTGGGAATACAGATTTTATTGAACAATGCTTCAGCTACCAGCAGTGTTGGCAAGATACCTCTGGGGAAAGGCAGAGTCTACTATATTACACTATTTTATGAGATCTCTACAGATCTCATGTATATGTATATATCTGTATATATGATGTGTATGGTATAGTTGTATATCTCCTAATATGTGTATGTATAAAATTTTCCATCCTGAGTTCTATAAAAGATAACTTTGATTAATAGTAACTACCTGAAATTTCTTCTGGTCTCAAATAAGGACATGTGTTGCTTGAAGAACAAGGTTCTCATAGAAAGTGTGACTTGTTTAAACCTTGCCTTGATAAAGCCTTAGCAATGAGAGACAAACTTTTAAGATATCATGCCATCTTTGATAACAAGAAAGCTTTTTCATCATTATTCTTTGTCTTGGTTACTATAACTGATTCTCTCTGTCTGTCTCCACACACACACACTCACACACACACACACACACGCACACACACACATGCACACGCACACACACACACACACACACACACACAGAGTAATTCAACTGGCAGCGAAGGCAGCTGTGTCAGCTCATGAATGCTCAGGCTATGCACACCCTGTTCTGCAGAGCTCAAGTGGAAGCCACTCGCAAAAGACCTATAGCCTGTCATTTGACTGTCACCTCCTAAAGTTTTGCGGTGCTCTGCAAGAACAGAGTTCATCTTAAAATATTTCCAAAAATTTTCAGTAACAGAAAACATCACCAGCACACACTGGATCCACAGAATAAGTTCTGGAGATACACACTTGGATTCCTCACTGAAATTCTTTGCTGGAATTAATCCCATGGTTCCTTCTCATCACTACTTGGAATTTTTAGTTTGTATTCCGGACCCGCATACATTTGGCTTATTTTCTAACTTGGTGTTCTTTCTCAGAATGAAAATACACAGTACGTAAAGTACAGATTCCTTCATGTACTATGAATGAACCTTTCTCAGAATGAAAGTATGCAGTAAATAAAATAGAGGATTATTCATGTACTATGTAACCAACATATGTAGCTAATTTATGTTCATTTATATTCATAAGATTATTTTCCAAAATAGATCAAAAGTAGGATATTCGCTGGAAAGTTGTGAATAAAGCTATTAATAGTTTAAGAATGCCCATGAGAGAGACCAAGGGAGCTTGACTCTGGAAAAGAATCATATTAAGACACCTATTATGTATTGTGCATTTTATGGACAGTAACTCACTTCACTCAACTAAGGCTTACAGGTAGTAGAACCATTGCAAGTTTTGTAGCTTCTCAGGAACTAAGTAAAACCAGATATTTGAATGTACAGTTGTATCTTTTTATGAAACAAATTATCAAACATTGATCACTAAAGCTCCTAAATTAATCTACAATGGCTCCTTTGGTTGGACAATGGACTCTTTTTTTCTAACAGAGTTATGTCTGTTTTTATTAGTATTTCAAAGGAAAGTAGTTGAGGTGGTGAATAATATTTCCACTGATTTATAGCCTAAAAAACAGTTGACGATGTTGACAAAAAAAGAACACATTCAAATCATTTGAGGACTTCAATGAATTTTTTCAGCTTTTATAGAAGTGGCAGACATGACTTTCTTGTTGTCTAAGTATGTCACTAATTTTTATTTGTTCTTGGTAGTTATCATAATTTTATAGTTGCAAAGAGTGAACACAGATGTTTGAAACAGTCTGAATAAGGAGTGGATCATTTCATGTTATTCAGAACCAGACAGCATAAAAACATTTGACAAGAGAAAAGAGATCTGTCCCCATACTATGTGAAATATCATGGCTATAGACAATTGTAATAAAAAGTTGCTGGGGAAACATATTAAGTTATTGGTTATCTGTTATCAAAAGTCATGCTTTCTTTTGTTTAAAATACATGTCTTTTACTTTAAAACAAAACTAATAATCATCTCCCAGGTTGTTTTTTCTCCTGTTTGATGGTTGACTCATTTACTTTAGTTTTGCTGTATTAGGGATGGAAACTCAGGGTTCTGGCCTTCAGCTACATCTTCAGCCTTTTTTATTATTATTTTTTTTGTTTTGAGATAAGATCTCACCAAATTGCCCAGGGTGACCTTGAATTTATAATTCTCCTGCCTCAGCCTGCCAAGTATCTGGGAGTGCAGTCATGCACAAACATGTCTGACCATTTCTGTTTCTTTTTATGCAAAGTATATATATATATATATATATATATATATATATATATTTTACAGTTATGAGCCAAGAGATTTAGAAATATTCTTGCCCTTTTGACCAAAACTTTTAACTTCTAGGAATTTGATTTAAAACAAATATGAAATACATTTACCACTATGATAAGCATAAAAGTGAATTTTTTTAAATAACTTGAACAAAGAGGAATAAAAAATGGTTGCGAACTATCTTATATTCACAGTTTGGATTATTTTGCAATTAGTAACATGATATTAATCATGCATATCTCTGATTATGGGAAAAACTTACAAAAAGTGAAAATTAGTGAGTTTTTTAACAAAAGAATTTGATCAGGTCAATATAAACTATTCATATGTACCTTTATGATAACACTGTTCAAAAGTTTTTGCATTTTCTTTTTTATTTCTATATCTTCCCAAATAAGCCGCTTAAATTTGAGGACAGTGATTGTGTATTGGTTACCCATGCATTCTATTTGTTATGCAAATGCATGAAATTAACTGTAGTTCTTTTGAATAAATAAGAAAAAATAATTTGGTTGTCTTCATTTAATTGAACAATTGATTTTTTTGGCCAGTTTACATTTTGTTTTAGTACTTGATTATTTGTTTGAAGAAAACAAACAATTTTCTTTTTGTTTTGTATTGTTTTTTTGTACCAGGGATCAAACTCATGACCTCACGCTTGCCAGGCAGGCACTTATGCCACTGAGCTAAATCCCCAGCTCCAACAATTTTTAAAGTTACAGTAAACTCATCCATTTTGTAAAAGAGATGGAGCTTTTCTCCAGAACTGCAGTGACAGTTTAGATATACTGGATAGTGTTGAGAAAAAAGTTCCTTGTAATGTGACGGAATATAAATAACGTTATCATCAAGGACCAGCATACATTTGGCCTTTTTTCTCCCTTGGTGTTTTTTCTTAGAATGAAAATAGTAATGCAGTACTGAATCATTATTAGCTCTAATTTGGAGGACTGAGATTTGGTGTAATGAGAGTTTGAGGTCTAATGCTATGAATTCTACCCACTCTGTTTTCTTTTCATCAAAGGATCTTATTTTGATTTACAGACTATTGTTTTCACCTAGGATCATCTGCTAAGGCAAATAGATCTTTGCCTGAAATATTAAATCAGTACATCAAATTAATTGCAGTGAGTTGAATGCTGATACCAAAAGAGGATACAGGACACCTGGCTTAACTCAGAGGCGACTGTGCTGAACTGTTTTAAAATCTTTACACCATGCTTTTGAGTTATTTGCTGTATCTCAGTTGGAATTTGTTCATGCTAATGGACTTTTTCTTTTTAAAATAAAAGCTGGATCAAACAGAAAGCTCTTGCATGATCAGCAAACAAAACACACTTCACAGGTTTATTTACTTCAATCAATAGACTGCAAATGCCCTTATGTAACTTGAAAATATCATCTCTGGTTGCCAAGAAGATAATCTGACTCCTAACTTTATTTCCTTATGATAGCATTCACTCAGAATCTGTAGTTGAAAATATCTCAATGACTTCATCAAAGAGATACTTCACACAGAAAGATTTGAGTTGTAAGAAAAACAACTATGACAGAAGAGTTTACATTTGAATGGTTTATGAAGGCCAGGCTTAACTGTGTTTCCTTCTAGTTAATCTTGTGCTTTAATTGTCCACACTTACATGGAATTTTAAAATGTCCAATGGAGCTTCCAAGGTCTTTTTTTTTCTTTTGTGCTGGGGATCAAACTCATGACCTTGCATTTCGCCAAGGTCTTATTTTGAAACTTAGAAAAAGGCAAACACATTGGGCAGATCATTCGGAAGAATGTTCTTGGGTGGACTCTGGAGCACAAAGACTCATGAACCCCTGGTGACTCTTTTGACTGGGCTCCTTTGTGAAATGTACAAATGCACAACTTGAATGGCAGCCTTAGGTGAACAATTAGTGAGTGACAAATACAGGAAGCATTTGAGAGATACAGTATGAAAGGCATCCTTCAGTACCCTTTCTGCAATCAACACCAGCAAAAACAATTCTCTGAACAGTCATATCCTGAAAAATTGTGTACTGTCCCCTTTGTTTTTCCTTTTTCTTGTGCTCAGTCTCTTCAACTTACTTAACACAGGATAGCCCAGTGTTTACTGTTGGGAAAGGGGATGAATGGGGAACACTGACATGCTCTGGGTGTGGTACTTGACTTTGTGAACTAAAGATGGGTTAAGAGGACACCTGCCATAGCCTTGTATTTAAGAAAGAAAAGAAACCCTAAAGATGGAGGAAATGGGCAATTTGGGGATTCTTGAAAAATTAGGCAAAATTATGGTGCACTCAGCAGTTTCACAGGCTGGGTGTACCCTTATCCGAAGTGCTTTGGATGAAAGTGTTTCAAAGTTTAGATTTTTTTTTCGGATTTTGGAATACTTAGCAATGGCATATGCCCAAACCCTAAATCTGAAATCTAAAATGTTTCCGAATCCAAAATTGCTTGAACATGACGTTGATATGCAAAGACTTTTAGATTTTTGGGACACTTCAATTTTTAGATCATTAGAGTCTGGCAAAACAACAATGTGGTATCAATTTAATATGAACAATGTATTATACACTCAAAGTGCAATCTTAGAATGACATGATTTCCAGTGTCTGAGATATCGCAAATCAAGAAAAAAATTTAAATGCAGAAATTACTGATACTTATAGTAGGTTATAGTATTCTATAGCATACCTATATAATGCTAAAATATCTCAATGCAATTGTCAAAAATATCAACTGATTTTAAAACAAGGTTGAACGTGGTTTCATTCTACTTTGACTAATTGTAATTCTTTTGGAATTTATTGTCATTTAATTCATTTGAATTTCAATGTTTGAATCTTTATTGTAAAATGGTATAAGACTGTAAATATAGCCTTCATGATGAAATAAACAACAATATATGTTAGTATAAAGGCTGAAGACTGGGCTTCAATTTTTTTCTTTTGAAATTAGTACAAATTCCCTGGTACAATAGTTGATGAGAATTCATAGGAAGCATCTATGGATTTTTTCACTGTTGTTTCTATTGTTAGATAATAGAAGAATATTCAGATATTAGTCATTTATTAGTTATCAGGGCTGTCCATGTCTTGTGTGGAAATTTTTAAAAAAGCAACCTTCCTCCATTGAGATTAGCTCAACATTATGGCTCATAGCCCCAAGGGGACTGGATTTCAGTCCCCATTCAGTCATTTAGCTGACATTTTTGTTAAAGATGTGCCTTGCTCAGTTGTATATGGCAGTCCTAGTTTTCTTCTCCCAAAATGCCACGATGGCTTATAAAACCTTCCCCTTGACGGTAGTACAAGAAAAACCCAGCTGAGCATTGGAGGGCAATAGAAGCCACCTGCATTGATTAACAGCACAATCCTTAAGTTAAGGGAGCTAGAAATACCCAAATAGAAGCCAATAGAATTACAATTTTGTCAATGCCTGTACTTTCTATAGTGAGCTTGGAGCAAATACAGAGTGAGACTTAGAATTCTGTATAAACTGTGTGTCAGCTTGAGTACATTAAAGTATATGCATTACTGTGAGACCCAGAGCAGAATTAAAGGATAATCGAGATGCAGATTGTGTGTGTGTGTGTGTGTGCCCCTTTTATTGCAAAGCAATTTATATCTAAATCATGTCTCTTTTGGCTTAGAAAAAGTGTGATGAAGCCTTCTTACATTTTGATATGAAGCTGTGAACTTCATAACTTTGTGAAGACAGATGTAAAACCAACATAAGAGGAAAATAAAATCGTTTTACTAAAAAAACGATTAAAGTGTCTATTTTTCTGCTGGGCAAAGGTATATATATATATATATATATATATATATATATATATATATTACCCTATAAGTTTTGTGATGGAAAATTTAGCAGCTTACACTATACTTACAAATAAATATCTCAAAATTTTAGCGCTTCATTGGAGAATACAATTCATAAAACATGACAATATTGTCCTCAGATTTTACAAATGGCCTTGGAAGTCATCTAAGCTTTCTCCTACACTTATAATCCCCTTTCTGTTGGATTCATGTTAGCCTTCCTAACATGAGTTATCTTAGTAACAAGAAACTCAATGAATTTAAGATAGCTTATGACCTTTTGAACAGTCTTAGCCAGTAGATAGAATGATGTTCATACTGAGATAAAAGATTTTTCATCCTAACCTCCAACTATGGGCCCTGCCTCTGCTCTCCTTTGTGACAATGCACCAATATATGAAAAGGCATAATTTCCCCTGTGTCTAGACAAGACAGTGACAAACTGAAAATAGAAGAAAGGAAACATTAAGGAGAGAGATTATTCCAGGTCTTTATTTTTGGAGACACATGTGCTCCTGAGAATTTATTTGTATGGAATAATAACTCTCTTTTTGTGATTTAATAACCACATGCTGAGCAGTATATCTTGCTTTTCATTTGTAGATAAATAACAATACCAAGAGAGCCTTCACAGGGGCAAGGAAACCAGTTACCCAACCTTCCTGTCTGCAATATTGGAGAATAATGTCAAACAAAAGGAGAAATAGAGTGTGAGATGCTGCTGCTTCTTAGCATGTTTATACCGTGAAGTACATGTTTTGGGCTTTTTTATCTATGGACTTTTGTTGTAAATTACAAACCTGTTACAAGCTCTGAAGGTCATTTGGAATCAGTTAACTGTCTACAAGTGGACAGGGGTATCTTACAGTCTTTTTTTTCTGCAATGATGATCCAAAATATTAGCTTTAAAAATGCTAACTTTAATATTTTCAAACAATATTATCTTTAAGGAGCAAACCTAAAAATTTTGCAGAAGACATATAATTCCCAGACTAGGTGACTACCTAGTAATTCTTGACATATCACCAAATTATGATTATTCAATATAGAAATAAAATATCTATTGTATTGTGTATTTCAGTTGGAAATGCTTTCAGTTGCAAATACCCAAAACTCCAAATATCAGTGGTTTAAAAAACAGGACTTTATTTTTTTCACCTACTAAGATATTTGGCTGTAAACATTTTTTGGCCTTAGTTTGCTATTCAAGAAGGTCATCAAAAATCCATACTTCGTTCTATCCTTGTCTTGCATATCGAGGCGTACCACCCCATAGTCACAAGCTGATGTGCACAGCTCTCCACACCATAATTATACCCCACGGCAAGGATGAAGGGTCACAGAAGGTAGAAGGGCACAATGACCTCCATGATAAAAGCATGTATCTTCTCATATCTTTCTTTTCGTAGAAATGAAGACATCTGACTAGATACCTTCAAAGTGACTTATCTAGATATTTCATTGCACAGAACTTATTAACCTGGCCACATGACGGCAAGTGAAAACTCAGTTTCACAACTGTAGCGATACCACAATTGCAATTATCTAAAATATGAGTGAGAAAAACGTTTCAGAAATTAGTCTGAAATTATTAGTAATGACTGAGCAAAGTAAAATGGGGGTATCTGTCTATATATCTGTCTGTCTATCTATCTATCATCTGCTTCCTAAAGTTTATAGTACAGCTCCGTTGGTTTCATAATTAAAGACCATATTAATAATGAAAGTAAATTTATATACACTTTAAGTATTTTGCTTGAAAGAGTTAGGAAATATTTCTCACCCCCCCCCCCACCTCCTACCGGTATCTAACAAAAGCAGGGGAAGGACTAGGGAAAACCAGGCTGATGTCTTTACTGTCATTCTTTTATCTAGAGCAGGAACAATATCACAAAGCCTCCCCTATACTTCTACTCAAAGCAGGATATTCAAAAAGCCATAGTGCAAATCATATTTAAACATATAATTTGTTAGTATTGACTTGGAAATATTAGTTGTATGTCTCATTCTCTATTCCCTTTTACTTTGCTTCCTTGACCACTCTTTCTCTATCTTATTTGATGGGTTCTCTTGAGTTTTTCAATATCTAAACATGAAGTCTTACATTTAGGCTTCATCTTTGCTCTGTTTTTACTCCCTAAATTAATTTCCTCCTGCTAACTCCAAATTCATATCTTCATCATAGCGATGACCTTTCAACTTCAGATTCATTTATTCAACTGCTACTTTACATTTTCTTTTAGACACTTTCCAGTCTTCATAAATTTAGTGTATGTAAGACCAAACTTTTGAAATTCTCTGAATTTGTAAACTTTTCTCCAGCTCTTAAAATACACAGTCTATGGCAAATGCGTTATCATCCTTAAGCTCTTTATTATCTCTACCATTGCCATAGAATCAGTCCATAAAGACATAATATCTGACTACTTCTTAATTTGTGTGTTGCTATCATCACAGTCCAAAATTACAGCTTTAGGCAGGGAGCAGGGCCTCACTATGCAGTTCAGACTGGCTTCAGACTCACTTTGTAGCCCAGGCTGATCTTGAACTCATGGAATTCTTTTGCCTCAGCTTCTCAGCTGCTGGGATTACAGCTGTGTGCCCCTGTGTCAGGAAAAAACCATGACATTTTTAATGAACCATTATGTCAACCTCTAACTAGTTAACAGAGTCTGGTCCTTGCTTTTCTACGGTGCATTCTCAACAGTCTAGCTAGAGTGGTCTTTTCATTGTACAAGACAGAGCAGTCACTCTTTGACTCAAAACATCCCTGGACTACCTTATTACTCAAAGAGTAAAGTCTGGGCCACTTTCTAAGTTTTGCAATGATCTGGTAGTATTGTTCACACTAACTCTGCTCTCTCTGAGGGTCCTTCTGGTCACTATCTTCTAGCCACACGGGGTTTTCTTGCTATTCCACAAACATTCCAAGCGTGTTCCCACCTCATTGCCTTGGAGCTCACTCTTCCCTCTGCCTGCAAACACTTCTTTTACATAACTACATGGCTCACCCGTCACTTCTCTTGGGTCTCAGTGTGTTACCGTCAAAGAATTTAAGGTACTAATTTTTGCAAATATTATTCTATCTGATAAAAAGAAATCCACATATGAGTTAGGTTAGCATCTTTCACAGTCACAGCATTAACATTACCTGATTTACAAGAGCAAGACTCCTGTCATTAGGGTGCTGGTCAGACTGAGAAACCACAACCTGAGAATATTATGTGGGAGCATTGAAGGATTATACAGTGGACATGAGGTTACATATTAATCTTTGTGGCTCTTCCATACTAAATTCCTATGGTTATATGAACTGAGCAAAATATTGAAATTCTTCTTAGCAATTAAAATCATAAGATCAAGGGAATTACTATTCAGAAATAAATTCCTCCAAGCTTTAGAAATCTAGGATATTCTTACAAAGGTGATACCCTTTCCCAATTTGGTAATTAGGGGAGTAAGGTATGTTTTGTATGCTATATATTGCCTAAGTTATCTTGTGTAAAATGACAATTCCCAGGCTTCACAGATTGTAGATTCTAACTTAAGTAGATTTGAGATTGTTCATAAGAAACTGTAGTGTAATACACAATGCAGCGGATTCCAGTGGACAAGGGGGATGGGATGACCAGACTTTGAGAAACCCTGGACTTGGAAATAGAGCTCTGTTGCTCAGGCTCTGATCTATTTTAACTTACTATTCAGCATTGTTAGATTATTAAACCTTTCTCAGCCACCACAGTGACATTTATCCCACAAGATGCTATTGTGAGGGCCAGAAACCCAAAATCCAAAACGCTGACCATAGCATACCTGGTGTATTGTTGCTGCTTACTAAGCAGCAGCTATTATCTGGTGTATTTCAGTCCACCCCGATCATTTAGTGACCTCCTGCCTATTTATCTCTATTTCATAATACAGAGTCAGCATCCACCTGTGTTGGTTTCTTAATTCTTGCCTCCTTCATGCAATCATCTCTCTCAAAAGTTCCAAAACCATCCTGCAAGTGTTACGCTAATTAAAGTTTTGCACCGTCTCCACATTATTTTAAAGATGGTAGGATGAAATACTGATATTATGGCCATGGAATATCTGTAACAATCAAATTAGTTTAGACTGTGTGTCATGCTACAATTAACTTGAAATTATCTCTTGGGTAGCCGCTCATCTTTCCTGTTTAATTTGACTTAAGTATTGTGAAGCAGAGAAGACTGCAATGGACAGATGAGGTTCTGGGAAGTGCTACCAAATTATGAAAAACATTTGATTCTCATTAGTTTCTGCAGAATATAAACAAAGCTTAAACGGAGAAAATTCCGTCTGCACTGCTGCATTAGGCACATTAATTTGTATATTTGTCTTCAAAAATTCAAATTTAAATGGCTTTAAGGATGAGAAAATAAATTAAGTAGCTAAAATAGGGCTGAATTAATCATTTCTTCCCTCAAATTTTCACATGTGTGTGAACAGCGTGTGCCAATTTGTTTAAAATTAAAGAGAAATACTCATTGAATTAAATATAATTGCAAACAAAGTCTAGCTGTGCTGCAAGAGCATCAAGGGACAAGTTAAATTAAATATTTTGGGAATATGGGCATTCATAGTATATGGCTGGTTTTATTTGCTATATTCCATTTAATCTATCTTTTCTGGGCCAAATAGAAACCAAAATAAGTACCTGTTTTTCAGAACAAAAATATTATCATATGATCTTTGCTTTCATATTAAGCAAACTCCTATGAAATATTTATATAAAAGTTAAATCACACTAAGCTCCACTGTTTGAGATTTGTGAACGCTAAATTACACTAAATGAAACTTGTCCTATAAAGTGTGAGCCCTGTAACTTCTCTCCTCACTCTTCATTTTCCCCTTCCCCTGGCTGAAGAAACTCAGCATGTTTAGATTAACCAGTTTTACACACTGAAGAGAGAAAGGTAGGTCAAAGATTCAGCTCTCTTCTCTCCTGCTGTTTGCAAAGCAGGAAATAAACTTTTCGAAAAGTTGGCCTTTGGTTCCTCTCTGATTTGGAGAGGAGGTAGGGAAAGACAGGTATTGCAAATATAGAAATGAAACAGTAAAAATGCGAAAGCAGGACTATTTACATCATACTTATTCTCTATGGGCTGGAAAAAGCTCACCCATCCTTACTGCTGCAGTAGCCAAATTGCAGGACTTTGACAGAAAGTGTTCTGAAGTATTCAAATACTTCTGAAGTATTCAAATGCTCAAATAATCTGTAGCGATCCCCAGTCCTTCATTCATATATACACAGTTTTCCCCACCAGTGCCTCATCATTTCTTGATGTCACATACTAGCAAGTGGGCTTTGCTTTGATAGCATTATTTAGCATTCTAGTTATACTCAATCTATTTTCTAATGGGAAATAAACCTTATCTCCCTTTACTAAAGCCATTTCTGAATGTAACATGACAGAGTGAAACTTGTGGGCATGACTTGAACAGTATAGGGAGGTTCTGATTTTATTTTTAAAAAGTTGTTGCTTTGTGATCAGTGATTCCTGCTTAAAATAAAGCAAATAATAGATTCAGTTAGAAACACTTCACTCTAAGTTGGTGTGCTTTAATAAAAAAGAAATGGCTGTCAGTTCACTTTACTCATTTATTTCACTGTTTGTTAATGAGCTACTACATGCCAGGTATGTTATTGTGTCTGTGACTATACCAATAAACAAAAGGTCCCTTGGAATGTACACCCAAACAGTAGCGTACTGATGATAAGGCTATTTTCTTTAAAAAGGTGAACAAATGATATGAAAGATTTGTCTAAAAGATTAGCTATATGAGATAAGATCCAAAAAAGTTGGAATGCATTTCAATATCATTACCAGTGTATAGACAGAAAAACAATTGTGGAAAAATACTAAAGAAGGGTTTTTCATCATTTTTGAGATTTTCTGAAGTATAGTTTTCATTCATTGTATGTTTGATGAGTAAAATCACTGGGCCTTCATGAATACCATCTTTTTCATCATGAAAATCATTTCTTAAACTGAGACAATAAATTGACAAGGCAATTTAGGCAATTGAAAAAGTGGAATCTGAAAATCATACTGATGATATTGCTAGTTATAAATGATGATAAATACATTCCAATTTATTCTTAATGCAGTTTTATCTCTATTATTAGAAATTAAATTTATTCATAGTATTTTTTATTGATTGACATTTGTTTGTAATCAGTCAAATGAATGGCTACATAAACTCCAGAAACTATTTTAGTAGCTGTTACATGCATATGGCACAACAGTTAAAACTAGAAAAAGGTATATAATGGGAATAAATCTTTCTTTTAGTTATACATCCATGTACTTTCCATCAGTCATGTTTTCAACCAGGTTTTGAGGCTCTGTCCAGTGTTATTGCATGCATGGATCTACACGTGTGTGTATGTTATTAATGTGTGGTTGCAATGCATAATGCATTCATCTTGAGATGTTGGCACATACACACATCACACCTTAATTCTTTTTTCCTCCCTTACTTCCTGTCTGCCACATCCTCAGATCCACTTTCCATCCTCACAGTGTCCACATCTCATTTCTTATCATCCTCTTTTGATTTTGCTCTTTATTTATTTTTTGAGTTTTTCATACAAGATAAACCATGTAATATTTTCTAATGTTATATTAAAGGAACATCTCAAGCTTTAGTGTGCATAGAAATCTTGTTAAAATGCAGATTCTGACTGGGACCTTTTATGAGGGTTAAGAGTGTGAATTTCTAAGAAATTCCAGCTGAGACTGATTGTGGCCCAGGACTGTGCTCACAAGGGCAAGATTATGAAGAACACTGATTTATTTATACTTCTCTGTGCTTGTTTACTGGGCTGAAGGTAGAAAGATATTTGTATAAGCAGATGTGTACACTTGCCTCTTACTACTACTACTACACTAGAGTTACAGCTTTGAATTTTTCTGTCTTAAAATACTTTGATCTTTGTCGAGAGCAAGAATTGACAGTTTCTTAAAAATCAGACCATACATGATGAAAGCCAGCAATATAACAATTTGAATGGTACATAAATCAGCACAACTGTGAGATTCTCTCTTTAGAAATTTCTTATATGTTTTTTCTTTTTTAATGTAAGGTTAGAAAGGTCCTCAATTCTGAGTAACTTCTTAAGTTTTGGCAGAGGATACTATGAGAACTTTAGCTTGCGATCAGTAATAATCTAATAGAAATGCTATTATACTTGAAATTTATGCAATTAAGCTCCCTGAAATCAATATAAAGAACAAAGTTCATTTAAATATTTTAAAGCCATAGATATTAATATTCTGTTTGGGATACTAAAGTAGTCTACAAAGATGACTGCTTAGTATCACAAAGGATATAAATGTTATCTTTGTTGAACCTGTATACAAAGATAATTTTTTAAAGCACAAAGGCAACTCATAAAACAAGCTTAAATGTTCATGTCATTTCTAGCTCCTTGCAGAAAAAATGAGGACTAGAGGGTTTGAATATGTTCATCTTCCTTGTCTTCAGGATATATTGGTATGAGTACTTGTTAACACAAATTTTGGCTCTATAAGAGAATCGATATCAATGACACTCTTCAGAAATAAAAACTTAGATCATAAAAAAAAGCTGAATTTCTGCATTATTGGTAGAAAGATCCAAAAGAATACAGATTTCTTCTAGACATGAGGTCCTGTCTATAAATGACTCTGTTGTTCTCAACGGCTCCAAGGCCTGTCTTATAGAGAATTATTGTGCTGGGTGCTGAGACAGTTGTCTATTAATATTTGAAATTGCAGAAAAAGAATGATTTGGATGTGCCTAGTATTTTTGAGCTGCTTATAGTTGTTAGTCTCAAGCCTGGCACAACATCATAAAAAACAAACAGAACATCTTCATGAAGTTTTCATTGAATTAAAAATTTGGCAGGCTCACATGGGAACAAAATCGAAAATGGTAAAATGAACATGACAATAGGAAGAGTGGAATGCAAAATCCTGATGAATTTTCAGGTTAAACAAGAGATTTCAAAATAAATCAGGCTTAGGTCTGTACCTCCAGATCTCTTGGAGCATGAACTTACTTATTTTGGCCAACAGGGTATTTTAATGGGAAAATTTTAGAAATACTGTGATACATATTGAAAGTATATGTAGAGACTAGAAACCCGGTCATTTGAATAGCAATTACATTTCCATGCTTCTTCCTGTGAAGATTCTGGATAGGCCCTGTGCAAAATATTTTTAAGCCAAGAAAGTTACTGTTGTAGCTTTGAAACACTGATTTTCTGGAGGATTTGCAGGAAGGACACAGAGGTTGCTGAGAAAAGAGAACTAAATTGAATTAGGAAAGCTCAACAATGACCTTTTAACAATCTCTCTAGAAAAACATCTGTGGCATGGGGCTGGGCTTTCTAGAGACTGGAACAGATGAAAATGTTTTTCAATGATTTACTCATTTCTCTTGATAGAAGAGAAGAAGCCACTTCACAGAAAAAATGTATGATGTAGTAAAATGTATGTCACATTGACTAGGGTTTTATCTCAACTTTGGATTGTGGATATAAAATTAAAGTTATCCAGGTCTCACAGCTTTCATTTTAAAAGGCGAGACAAGTGCAATGATGAAAGGAATTAATATTGTATCAATATTTGCTTTAATTTTCCACTATTTTCTATCTCATGTTTTTTTGTATGTTTGAGAAGTCAAAAGAGAATTGTCCATCTTTGTTTGAATGGAAAAATAATTTTCTAGATTAGGAGATGAGACCAAATGACGAGAGTGCCTACCAAACACAGCAGTTCTGATAATCTGTAAAACTTTTCAATAGGGAAGCATTTAGGGAAATAATCAACTGCCTAAGAGGTAAATGCATTTAGAGTTTACTGTTTACTTTTACTTTCAAACTGTAAATAAACAAAAGAATGATCTAGAAAGAAGCAGAGAAAAGCTGTGTGGCATTTAGATGCATATCCCATATGCATAATTGATTCCTTAAAAGGTTAAATATCCTTAGCATATGTCTATATAGTAAGATGTCCATGATGAGTCCCTAATGTTATGGCAGTGGTTTTGTTTTATGTAATTCTAAAGTGAATGTCATGTTTCTTCTTTGGGAATTCCAGGGCTGGTATTCAGAAAAGCGTATGTTTCCAAGTAGATAGCAAAGCAAAGAAGCTATGCTTTCCCAAACAGAAGGCCCATTCATGTAGCTGGTGTACTAAGCTTTATACAGCACAGACTGCCACTAAATTCTCTTTGGAATTGAAATGCAATTACATATCAAGGGCAAGTGCTAAATATAAACAGAAAAGCCAAATGCATGCCTTTATTTTATTTTATTTTATTTTATTTTATTTTATATTGCTTTGTTTTCACAGTACTTTTTCAGAAAGAATTAGCTGCCTCAGATATATTCTATCCTGTTATTGAAGCACACCGATCAGGCATTTTGGTGAATCCTTAAGTATTTTTTTTCTTAGAATCTTATTGTAGCTTTAAAATACCAATCTTTTACTTTTAAGTTTACAAACAATTATAAAGATGCAAGAAAATTACTTAAAAAGCATGTCACTAGGAGAGATACAGAACAAAGCACTATTTTATATGCTTTAGTTATCAGAAAAAATAGCTAATATGTTGCATAATGATAAATAAGGGATAAAAATCTGTAAAAATGAGAATATTGTTATAAATATTGAAATTATGAATTGCTTCATTAGGGAAGAAAAAATACAGTTTACATGGCTCACAGAATGGTTTTTCCTAGACAAATGATGCACAGGTGTCATTTAAAAATACTGAACAATTCTTTGGCATGCTGTGTTTCTAAAATTTTAAAAATAGAAGAAGCAAAATAATGAAACACAAAATAGAGAACAAATTAAGATGGCAAAAATGTGATATAATAATAACAAAAGTAAATATATTAATGTTAGATTGAAGGTTTTAATTCATTAAAATCTTAGCTAAAAATGATATATAGACAATGAACATGATACAATTAAAACATAACTCCCTAGAATATGTGAAAACAAAAAGATAGGAAAAGAAATATCAGTTAAATAATAAAAGAAAACAAATATAGCCATCTAAAAGATAGTAAAACTGAACTTTAGGACAGAATGCAGTATTTACGCTGTGTCAAATTTCTGTTTTCTCCTTTATCCTTTAACCCTACGATATCTGGACATCTCTTCCTTACATTCCATGGTTTTTGATAAGTCATCTCCATCTACTTTTGTCAAATTCCAAGCTAATGACTTTCAAAGACTAGGATGTTTAGCATCCAAACCTCATAATAATTATATCTGTAGTACTCATTTGGTCCTCATACATTATATTTTAGTATTATTTATATTCGTGCATTCTTTAATGGCATTAGTAGACAGGGTGAGAGGCAATGCTTTTTTTCTAAAAACACCCCCTTCCCTTCAGTCCAGGACATGCTTCATGGAAGAATCTCGGCTTCTGGCATTATCGTACAGTAAGAGTCAGTAACATGTCAGTGATCTGCTGACAGATGCCTTGTGAAAGCACAGTGAGTGATGCTTTGGGGGGTATTTGAGGACTTTGCCAGAGCTATTTATTTGTATTTTCTAAGTACTTGCTTGGCCAAAATTTTACTATGGAGGAAGAGACACACACACTGTGGTTGGAGAGTAATCAAAAGTGTGGTATGGGGGAGACTTCGAGCACCAAGAGAAAGGTGCCCATCTCTAGACCTAGCTGAAATTCCAACAGAATCTTAACTGCAGTCTTTAAGGACAGGAATCATATAAACTTGTTTGAAACAATATGTGAGACAAAATGCAACATTTAATATACAGTCAAAAAACCATTTTACAAAGTGTGAGAGAATTGTTGGGATAATCTAATTCTCATGGTTTAAAACAGCATATGGTTTACAATTTCCAAGTGTGAGTCTTTAGGTCTGGTTTTTAGAGGGAGAAAATGTCTGAGAAGAACCAACATAGAAAATAAGGGATATGGATGGTTTCACTACAACTAGTTTGCTAAGGCTTGTGTGAATGATCAGAGCAAGCGGAGTAGCAGACTGTAGTAACAGACTGAACAGAAGATGGGGAAAGTCTTGTTCAGAGCATGTCCTGGGAGCTATGTAGATTAGCTATGGTTCCTCTTTTCTCATAGCATGCAAGAAAAGCTGTCACAAATCCATTTTAAACCTATGATTTGTTTTGAACAGACAACATATAATGCATGTGAAGTTAAATTGGTGCATAGCAGGGTACATCATAAATTTAAGGATCCACTTCACCTCTGCACATAGCTGTTCTCTTTGGGATCTCCAGTTACAGTTACTATATTTATTTTTAGTTACGTACTAACATTTCCTATTTGGTAAATATATACATGTTTACAGATTTTATTTTTCTGACCAATAGTTCATGTTATACCATACTTTGCAAAAAGTATCTTACCTAGTTATCCTACCTAGTTGTTTCAATTTTTAGTTTTCTTGATTTGAAATATCAGCTGGTGATACTATTGGCATACAGACAGTGTTCAACACTTGTTCCATGTGTGAATGAATGAATGCTTTTATACTATCTCCTAAATCATTTCTAAAAATGCATCCTGCATAAACTTCTTGAACACTGACTCTCAGTTTCTCCTTTGTGGATTATTGCTAAGCATTTATGAGTATTCTCCTGCTTTTGATTAGCATCTGGTTCTTTATTGTTACTATAATAACCATAAATATGTAAATAGCACCTTTAATAGTAATTGCACTGAGTATGCCAAACATGTGATTAGGAATATTTGTGATGCCTCCTTAATCGTTGTAACTGGGCTGGGGGAATGGTTCAACATGTGTGAGCGCCTATGTTTGATCCTCAAGACCAGAAAAAAGAGTCCCTATAACAACCTACAGAGTAACATAGTTCTTATAGCACACTTGTCAATGCCCTGTAAATTTTACTTTACTCACCTTGATATATGCAGACCAAAGTATTCAGTTAGGTACACTATTCACAGCTGTCCTGGAGAGCAAGCAATTTCCTTAAACAAGTAATTTTGAGCACCTAGCTGCCTAAGTGACCTTTGGAAAACATGAACGAGTCTAAAGTGCTAACATCCTGACACACAAGTAGTGATTTTTAATCTAGGAAGAGCGCTGGACATTGGTAGATAAATACTTCTTTCCTTTAGTGGAAAAGTCTTGAATCCTTGAATCCCTGTGTGACTGAGCCTCAGTTATTCATAGCAGAAAACCCCTCTTTAGCTCCCTTTCTATTGTCTTTCCTCTCTTCCACGTATCAATTTTCTATTTGCTTACCTCCTAGAATCACTTCTCAAGTAAACTACTTATACCTAAATCTTGGTCTTGGGATCTGCCTGGGGAAAAATTAAATCTGAGGAAGGTTTAGAATGTTTAAGGATCTTAAGCAAGTTCATCTATAATATTACATGGCAGCATCAAGACAAAAACCTTTTTCCGTCTCCCTCACTGCCAGGTGGATGCTAAGTGCCTCTCCACAAGCCAACGCACATGCAAGCCAAAGCCACAGCTTAATACGTACTTCTGCAGCTCAGGGCCGCTATATGCCTTAGACTGTCCCTTTTCCATCACAGCATAGCAAGACTCGAATTTTCGATACTAACCACGTGCTTATAATTTGTTACACAGACTGTGGTTTACAGACAAGTTAAGTTGCTGGGTATCTTCTCTTTGTTTTTCAACAGATAGCAACTTCATTCTCGCCAATGCCCAGGTGGCTAAGGGTTTCCCCATAGTCTACTGCTCGGATGGCTTCTGCGAACTCGCTGGATTTGCCCGCACTGAGGTCATGCAAAAGAGCTGCAGCTGCAGGTTCTTATTTGGTGTTGAAACCAATGAGCAACTGATGCTTCAGATCGAAAAGTCACTGGAGGAAAAAACTGAATTCAAAGGAGAAATTATGTTCTACAAGAAGAACGGTGAGTTGGCTTTCTTTGGTGCTCACTGGATAGTAGGACGGGTCACCTTTTTTCAACTCTAGCAAACGGGCACTGATGGTTGGACAAAATCCAAGACACAGTGAATGGGAGAGTGCTAAATCAAAATTATAACAAATCATCATTTTCCAGAATCTGAAAATCCCTCCCTTATTAATTGCTGTTCTTTTGTCTCTCAGTAACGTAGCCCACTACATTTCAGTCAAGTGCATAGATACCATGCTAGAGAACACGTCCAGCCTTCTTTGTAGTTTGGGTATGTGTCTAAGTTTCAGGACAATGTGTGTGAAAACGAACAATTTATCTAATTTATAGGTAACATTCCTAAATGTGGAATTATTTTCTAATTTCTCATCTTTCCCACAGTATTACAGACAAAATTATGCCAAATCCGTAACCCTTAGTGTGACTGTAGACAGGGATTTTTTTTTTTACAGAGATAAGTAAGGATTAATGAGGATGAAGACAGGGACCTGAATCTAATGTGACTTGTGATCCTACAAATAGAAAAAGCCCCAAGCATGTGCATAGGCAGGAGAAAGCAGGATTCAACATGGAGGCAGTTCTCTGTCTACTGCAGAGGGGCCCTTGAGAGCAATCAGGTAGGCTAGTGTTTTGATTTTGGACTTACAGCCTTCAGAACCATAAGAAAATAAACTGTTGTTCATGTCACCCAGCCTGTGGTATGTTGTAATAGGTGCCATAGTAAATTGATACAATGGTCAGTAAATAGCGTGAACTGGAAAGTGGCCTTTAGCCATTTGGCAAGTTCACCACCATGGTGGAGGTCAAGCGAAAAGATAGAAAGAATCTGGTATTGTTACAGTTTCACCTTTTCTGCTCAGACAAAAATGAATTATTTGTATCTCGTTTGAGTCATGGTAGTTTTGGGTTTCTACCTAACAAGATTAAAGCTTACTCCATGACAGAGTTTCTCACCTTTGTCACTAATGACCTCTTACAGAAATTCTTTGTTCAGAGAATCTGTCCTGTGCAGCGTGGATTATTAGCAGAATGCTTGACCTCTGTACCTATTTCTCAGTACCTTTGATGATACTGCGGCCATTGTCAGGAAGTAAAAAGGAGTCTTCACATAGAAACTTCATCTCCCTTTGTAATTTACTTGCCCTTAGAGGACATTCCTGATCGTGTGGGTTTTGCAATCACAAAATATTGGAGAATATATCTTTGGAAGAAGACACCCCAATGTTTTGGTGCTAGGAGCATTTGTTTAGTCCAATGAGTTTTCACAGTATCAATAGATAAGGCTTATGTAGCAAATATGATAAAAATAAAAGGATTCTAGCTCTGTGTCATCATACAGCAATCTCTGAAAAGAGGACCTGAGATAAAAGTAGAGGATGTCGCCGAGAATTCAGACTGGCAAGGAGTGATAAAACCACCACTTAGTAGAACAAAGGAAAGGATATCCTTTGTGCGAAATATCTGCTGAGTAAAGGCTCATCCTTCTTAAGACAGATGCCTTCAATAGACACGGCAAATCCATTTGAGTGTCTTTCTTTTTCTTCCTCTTCAAAATATCCAAAAGTGCTATCACAGAGAAATGTGCAGCACAAGGAGGAACATGTACGTGTGCAGAACAAAGGAGGGAGACTTTGGGTGACTTGGTAGGCAAAAGGATGAGTCATATGCTGGTAGCCAACACCCTAAAGAATTCCCTGAGCTCATTTTCTCTTCAGGTACCTTCAACCTTGAAGTCAGGTGAATGGGAATCTTTAAAGGCACCACTCCTCATTAGCAGCCGCCGGGAAGTTGTTTGACATTCTGAGCAAAGTAATCGATCCAGTTACAACTTATTGAAAATTGCTGTCTACTTTAGGCTAATAACGCTGTATCATGACTATTTATGTGTAAATATCTGTCTGTGCCCTTGTGAGCCTGTGAAGGCACAAGCTCTGCATAAGTGATCCACATTCCTGGTGCCTAGAGCCTTGATTCAGATGGTAGCTTCATTGTAACTGCATACAGAAGGCAACTGAAATCCATTATTAGAAGGACTTAAAGATATTTGAAACAATGTCTACATTCTACTTTTAGTAATATATTTACCTCCTCAAGAGTCCTTTCCTTCAAGGATCATTTTCATTTAATGTATTTTATATCGGTCTGTTGATTCATAACTGGCTCACCTTTCTGACACTCCAGGTATAAGTTTTGTGGCTGGCTGTGCTTTCAAAATGACTTCACTTCCCTGCAGCTCTAGCAGTCTCTGGAGAGCTCGCCCAGTTTTTACTCCTCCTTCGTGAGACCACCGTGTGAGGCAGTCACTATTTATTCCCTGCCATCTTCGTTCCTTCCCTGGGGTAGATGTATTCAGACACAAATTTGGGATGGAAGAACCAAGCTGTTTATAAATACAAAAATGTGTAGGAGTATACAGAAAGGACTGGTGCTAGGGAGGAGAAGATCATTCTTTCAGCCAAAATGGATGCAGAAAGTGGAAAGATTGGGAGACAGGAAAAAAGAAGCGAGCGGGGGAGTGAGTGTGGTGGAAATGAGGAATCATCTGTTGGTATCTGTGTCTACCAACATGCTAATGCTAGGATTGATGTTTTTGCTTTAAATATGCATTTTAATTGACACATACATATTAAAATGCAAAATATTTAGATGTATCACCGAAAAGAACCTAAAACCCACTGCTAGGTGGATTCCCGTCACCAGTCGCTAAGACATCACCTTGCTCAAGCGTACACATGAAATGATTCAAATACACCGACTCAGTCTTACAAGTTCAATAGAGACATCAGAAGGAAATTTCTTCATGAAGTTCCTGTTTTGTTATTAGCTGCGTATAGCAGATGTTGTAGTAAAAAACATTATTTCTTTTTAAATTAAAATTGTAATCGGAGAAGTATGTGCTATTACAAGATATGATCAAGATATATGAATATTAATTTTTTTAAAAGGTTACTAGAGTAAAAGGTTAATCCCCCTCAAAATATGCCCCTTGCTCTGCACATACTGATCTCATTGCTCTTGATACTCTCTGAAGCAGTTTTGGAAGTCTTTTTCGTGAGTGTCTTAGCGAGCTATGATCTAATATACCCTGGACACTGTTGCCAGATGGCATCCCATGGGAAGGAAGGCTCCTAAAAACAGGGGGACATCTCCCCATTCCTCTTGAGGTGGATGTGCCACCAGGCAGCTTCTTACTCTTCATGGAAGTCACAATGACGTGGAAGTAAACACGCTGAGTCAGCTCTGATACCAAGGCAGCCACAAGAGTACAGTTAAGGACACTCACCAGGAGTCTCCCAGATCCACTTCAGAAAATGGTGGGAACGACCGGAACGTTATGAGAGGAACGAATGCCAATGTGTCTTTTACTGTAGCAAGTTTTCTAAGTGCAAACACTCATCGTGTTTTTTACCATACTCATATATAGTAAAATGATTAGCATAATGGAACAAATAGATACATTCATCATCTCAAACAGTTACTGTACTCCACTCCTCTGTGGCAAGAGCTACAATCCACTAATTTGACAAAGTCTTAATTATAATATACTGTTATTTACTATAGTACTCATTTTGGTACATTAGTTCTCTTATACTATTTTTCTTTTTAGCTTTGACCCACGTCTTCCTATTTTCTTCTCCGCCACTCTGACCCTGATGACCATACTTCATTTCTATTTCTGTATGTTTTCAGTTCGTTTGTTTGTTTGTGTCTGGCTAATCTGAGGTAACACAATGTTTGCAAGTCCATCTGTGTAGTGACAAATTACAAGGTCTCCTTTTTATATGTTAAATAGTATTCCATTGGGTACATGTACTCATGACAGTTTCTTTATCCATTGATCCACTGATGGGCTCATAGATGGTTTCCTTTTTTTGGGAATCATAAAAAATGCTGCAAACAACATGGAATGCAGATATTTTTACTGGGTGGTGATTGCTTTTTCTTTAGGTGTACACCTAGAAGAGGGAATGCGTGGGCCATATGATAGTTTAGTTTAATTTCATTACGAATTGTCGTGCTGTTTTCCACAATGGTAACACAAGTCACATTTCCAGAAAGCGTATACAAGGGTTTCCTCATCATCATACCATTTTCTACACTTATCATCGCCTGTCTTTCTCACAGCAGCTACCTAGCTGTAGGATGGTATCTCATGGTTCTTTTGATATCTATTTCCCAAGGGTTAGTGATGGTGACCTGCTTTTTATTTACGTGCCAGCTATTTTATCTCATCTTCGGAGAAAGGTCTGTTCAAGTCCATTATGAACTTTTAATTGAATTTTACATTTTCTTGCTATTGAATTAAATGAGTTACTTGTAAATATTTTAAAATAACTCTTTATCTGGTTTATGATTTGCAAAGATTTCCCCCAGTCTATAGATTGCCTGTTCATTTTGTTGATTTTTCTTTTGCTGTGCGGAATATGTTAGTTTGATGTGTCCTATTTATTGATTTCTATTCTGTGACTTGAGCTTCTGCTGTGATCATTACCAAATCCAAAGTCAAGGAAATCTTGCCTTCTAACTTATACTAGGGATTTAAAAGTTTTTAAATGTAAATTTATGTCTTTCATTCATTTTGAACTGATTTTTTTTCTGTATGGTATAAGCTAAGTGTCCAGTTTCATTCTCTTGCATGTTTAAATATAGTTGTTTCATCCCCACTCACTAAAAAAACTATCCTTTCCCTTTGTGTCTTCTTGTTGTCAATGCTGAAAATTAATCATTTGTGTTTATGTCATTTGTTTGACTTGCTACTATGTTTCATTGGTTTATGTGTCTGTTTTTATGACAGTGCTATATTGTTTTGATTATTATAGTTTTACAATATAATTTTATATCAGAAAGTGTGACACCTCAAACTCTATTTTTTCCTTTATTTTGGTTGTTCTGCGAGGTTTTGTAAAAAAACAAATTATTATGGTAGCTATTGTTAATTCCTTGTTGTTTTGTTTTAACAGTCTAATCACTTTCATTGTTCTGATTTGCTTTATTCTGTTTTGTTTTGTTCTGTTTATTCTCTTTGAAACTAAAAAAAAAGATTTTCAGTTTTTTTTAAATCTCTGTGAAGTATACCACTGGGATTTTGATAAAGACTGCACTGGTATTTAGTAGTAAGGATGGGAGGGACCCTTGGGTCATTCACATGGTCCTCCATATATGGACACTTAACATAATGAATTTTTCTTATCCATGAGCATGGATTCTCTTCTCATTCCTTTGTGTATCCTCTTTGACTTGTTTTATCAGGGTTTTTGTAAGTGTTTCTTAAATCAGACATGGTTGTATACATCTTTTAGCCCTAGCACTCAGGAGACTGATGCAGAAGGTTTTCCATGAGTTCGAGGCCAACTTGGGATACATAGTAAGACCCTGTCTCAAACAAACAAACAAACAAACAAACAAAATTTTTCCTAAGTGTACAGATCCTTCAGCTCCTTTGCTTCCCTTGGTACTCTAAGTTTATACATAAGATGTTCTTAGTTCTTTTATATTCAATTTTCCAATATGAATCTCCAGTATGTTTTTAGAATATTTATGTCCTATAGATATTTTAGGATTTGATCTTAATACAGGAAAAAAGGCAAAGCCCTGGGTTGTGGAATGTCTTGATTATTTTCAAAATCACCCTTTTGGATGTGTAAATTTGACTGTTAAATGGTGAGCTTACAGCATTGCTACAGATCATTTCATTTAAGGTCCAAATCTCAGAGCAAAGGTAAGATCCCATTCATGTAATAAATTAGGGCAAGAATGGACTTTTTAATGGGAAAATTGTGTCTGGCTGAGTATTTTATGGATATGAGTATTTTATGTGAATATGAGAGTTCCCTGAATGGGCTTTACTTGTAGTTACTGTAGAATTTTGCCACATGTAGAAAAGAATAAAACAAGTCAGCTAGGAATCTATTCCAATGAGAGTTAGGGAAAACAGGTTTAAGATTATAGAAAATAAACTATTTTTCCTACAATTGAGTGATCATTAGAGAACAAAAAAGACTCTTCTGAATAAAAGTAAGACCATTTTCCCACCTAGGCTTCACACCAGAATACAAACAAACAGAAAGCAGTATCACAGTGAAGCGTAGTATTTTTCATGAAGATCTCCTTAGGCTGTTGCAGTTATCAAACCCCACAGCACCATGGACATTAGCCTGGCAATGGTGGCACTGGTGGCAAGTGAGTGGATCCAAGTAAGCCTGGAAGACAATGCAGAACTTTGATTGTTGCATCTTGGAAACCAAGAAGAGTATTTTGTGGAGAAATTTCTGCTAAATTTTAGAAATATTTGTGAAGATTCTAAAGAGAACTTGATTTCTCAAAAAAGCTTTGAAAGTAAGACTGAAAACTTTTGTCTGTGTAGAGGATGTAGAATTAAGGAACGACAGTGCAACTTACACAGCATTGCAGTTATCTGTTGCTGTGTGACGAACTACCTTACAGCCTAGTTGCTTAAAATAGCTGCTGTTATATCTTACAATTCTGTGATTCAGGAATTCGGAACAGCCTTAGGTAGAAGATTACTATTCCACACAGTGTTAGGAAAGCTTGGTTTTCTGATGTGTTCAGATGAGAGTTACTCGGGTTTGAAGGGGCTGAAATCGGTATGATCACTGAGGACAGTCAACTAAAATGCCTGGAGATGGCCTTTTTAGCATGAAAATTGTGGCTAGTCAACGTGCCATAAACCAGGCAGAAGACTTCTTGTGACTTCATTTAGGCTGACCGCAGAATAACTTCTGTCATACCAACTGGTTGGGCCAGCCACAAGACCATTCAGATTCACGTGAAGGAGACCTAGTTCTTACATGTTTTCTTCGTGTGTGTGTGTGTGTGTGTGTGTGTGTGTGTGTGTGTGTTACCTGAGATGGAACCAAAGAAATTTATATTGAACTACTTTCCTAACATTTAAAAAAAAAAAAAAAAAGAATCTCTCTTAAGTCATTTGGGCCACATTAGGCTCACATTTAATGACACACCTGCTGCAGCCTCCAAGTGCTGTGCTGTGATGTATTACAATCCCCACACTTAGACAAGAAGTTACACATTTGTTGACTGTGTATGTGTGTGTGTATATGGATGCATCCATGTATATGTGGCAAGAGGCAAGAATACATTGAACTTCTATCCTTGTAAAGTTTTGAAGTCTGTAGGGCCATCCAAGAGGTACCCTGGTTGCTACCACTCAGTGTGTTAGATGTCCTAGCACAGATTTTTGTCCCTCCTCAGTTTCTTTTTCCCAGTCTGTTTCCCCTCACACTTGCCTGCTCTTACTTACAAAAAGGCATTGTTCTTTATATTTTGAGTGAAGATATTTTAATATGAAGCTTGATTTCAGGCATGATTGGAGATTAGTATTTTTATTTTTCCTCCCTGTGTCTTTTACATTTAAGAGGTCAATCTAAGAAATGCAAATAAGGTGACAATTTTAGAGTGATTGTAACAAGGAGACCAAGTGCTCAGCAACAAAAGGCACAGAGGCTGGCTGTGTGAGGAGCCCGCCTGTCAGCTTTTCTCTGTGTGTGCCTGTATTTAAGCACACTAGGAAGCAGGCCCCGTGCCTGGTCGCCTTCTCAGATATCTGAATGAGCCTGTCGGTCAAACAGAATCTGCCCTTGCTCTGTGCCATGGTTGAGGACGCACTGTTTAATTAATGAGCAGTGGTTTTACGTCAGCTCGGTTACTGAAGTGTTCTGTGCTGACCCAGGCTCTCTAGTCAAGATGATCAGAAAAGAGATATTTGTGTAGATCAGGCTGCAAAGCTTTAGGCAAGAACTGCTCAGCCTGTCCATCCCGCTGAGCTTCAGTGGTCATTGTCACTATTATTAGATCCTCTACATTGTTACCTCTTTAAAGTCAGCCTTAGTTCCTTCCTGACTCAGCTGAGACAACCTCATACAATAATAGCTAGTATTTACTAAGCATTTATTGTAGGTCAAGCTCTGTGGTCTGTTGTTGCTTCCAATTAATCTTGTGTCAAATCTCTAAGGCAGAGATGACTAATGTCCTATTTCACAGTTAAAGACATTGATTCATGCAAAAGGTAAAGGGAATGGCTGGGCTCTCGGCCCGGCAGCCTGACTCCTGGCTCCTTGTACTCTTAAACATTAAATTGTGCTCACATGATAGCAAACCCAAGAGCCCAGGGCTCCCTCACCTTTCCAGCTGTTATACGTATCCCTGAGGGGTGGAAGGAATAACAAGCAAACTATGAACCAAAGAACTCAAGTTATTTTTTATTTGTGGCTATTCATTATTCCAGCCTATTCAGCACACACTATCAAGATCAGTCACATTATTTGCAGGGCCCATTGCAAAATTTCAATACAGACACCTATGTTAAAAGATATATAAATATTTTAAGGCAGAAACACTAGAACATTCTGTGGAAGCGTGGAATCCTTCTGATAGTGGGTAACCTTTGTGACTGCACAGGCCGTGTGCCCCTGATGCTGATCCTGAATGTAATAACCACGTGATGACTATTATTTCCTTACCTGACTTCTTCTCCTTATGAGAAAAACATTCACAAGCTTAGTCGCAGTTCCTAATCTATGTTTTTAAACTCATCTTTTGTCTTTTCCATCCTCTGTTCTCACTGTAGCACCCCTTCAGTATGACTAATAATTTTGTAATTTTTTCACATTTCATATTTTCACTTGCCTTGTGTCTCTGTGTTTGAGCCCTCTACAAGGAATGTGATGCCCACTTCTGGCTCTCTCCCTCACATTAAACTAATTAAGTTATTAAGACTCAATCCAAGCTGAACAGCTTCCTGGTTACCTTTGCTTTAGATTTCTTAAGACCTCGGATCCCATCCCCTCCCCACTTTTTTTTGAATTTGAGGACGGGGGCTCCATTGCTAGGATATTTTCTTTTTTTCTGCTCAGCAAACACCTTTCAGTCATCAGTCCTGATACAGATGAAGAAAACAGCTTTTCTGTGTTCTCTGATGAATTGATAAGTGAACATTGGTTTCCATGGGAAATGGCCAGAGTACTGTGTGGCCTCTTAGTTCAGGAACATGAGATTGAGACCTGAAGGGTCATTCTCTGTGTGGTTTTCTGCCCTGGCCCTGTCTATCACAGCTGCCTCTGGGAGGTTGGACCAATGCGAGCACAAAGGAAGTAAACAAGGAAAGCAGCCAAGAAAGGCAAATGTCCCCTAGAGCCCCATGGCAGGAGACAGCCAGGTGACAGTAGCTGGAGAGATAGCCACCAGAGAACTCGAACAGCATCAGCCATCTGCATGCAACTCTGGGGCTCCTGGCCTTTTGTTGGGGACAGTGGTCAATGCTGCTGCTCTGAATGGGAAAGGAAATGTATCGGCCTTCCTAGAAGCTCTGTCTGGTAAACATTGCTCAAGGTTGAAAGAGCAAAGAACCATTTCAGTTTGCTTTTAGCAACTTGGCAGGATGCTCAAATGTATTCACACTTTGAGATGCATATTTGAGAACAAAAATACAGTAAAAATTGTCTTATCATATCATAGAATATACCTCTTGGGAATTCCCAGTGTGCCAAAATGGAAAAGAAAATTGAACTTTGTGTGTGAGAAATAAGTTTAGGTTCTTGTGCAGTCACTGATATGCTGGGTGTAATTTTCACCAGTGAACCCCTTAGTAATCCTTTATATAAAAGACTAACAGATATTTACCTCTTAAAGAAATAAGCCACAGTTACTTAAAGAGCTACAAAAAAAGGCTTGTTGTTATGATTCTCAGTCTGGAGTAATATTTACCAGGCAAGGAAATTTCTGTCACTTCATGACCAGTGTGAATTGGGGCAATTTAGCTAACTTCATGTGCCTTATTTTTCTTTTCTGGAAGACGTCAGTAACAGTCATAGCATCTGCTTGGAAGGCTTATATGAAATCCTGTTCACAAGTCTTTGCCCAATCTGACAAGATGTGTGTGCAGTAAACATTAACTATCCCTCTTGTAACAGACAACATTATTATTTCAAAATTTAAATTCTTCATGCAATAATTAATTTTATTCTTTGAATGTAAATTTTAAAGCTGCTCCAAGGTTTGAGCCAGACCCTTTGCTTTGCACAGGAAAAAGAAGAAAAATGAAGAGACAGTCCTTAGCCTCCTGCACTTCACAGCCTCTCAAGAGAAGAATGATAATATGATCACACAAGTCTATTAAATAGCTTAAAGAGAAGTTGCAAAGACACTAGAGAAAGGAATACCAGCAGTGTATGATCAAATGTAGCATGCAAATGGTTACATTAAAGAAACTTGTCAGATAGGTCCTTTAAAATCAGCTCACCATGCAAAAGTATTCCTGGTCCTTCTCATCTAACAGAGAATTGGATGAGATAAGCCAAAAATGGGACCAAAAGTTTATTTTAAAAATGCGAGGTGAAAGGGTAAGGGCAGAACAAATGAAAATGTAAAAGCAGAAAGAAAACCACACCCAGCGTCTAGAGGATGGTGGGCTATCTCGAGGCTCCTCCTGGCTTTATCCATCCACACCTGGTGTGAACCTGAGAGAAGTTCTACACAGGAGGTCCTGAGAATCACCTAGCACTACCCTGGGGCTTTGGTATAGACAGGTCCTACCCACTTCTCCAGGCAACTCTGCCACACTCTGTCTCCCATAACAATGATACTTGAATGGAGTTTAGAAGGATGAGTAGAAATTGTCTACATGAAGTTGGAAATGAAAGCATTCTAGACAATGAGAGCCACATGTGCAAAGGTCCTAGGAGAGCCAGTCTCATATGAGAAATGGAAAGAAGGTCAGTAGAACATTAAAATAGGCGGGGAGACATCAACTGGAGAAATCAACACAACTTGCAAACAGAGCTCAAGAAATTGAGGAGTAACAAAGTGAACTGAAGCATTTTTTTTTTTTCTTTAAGGAGAAAAGAAAAAAAACAGTGAAAGGGTACAAGTTATACAGATTTACAGAAGAAAAAAATGAACAGTAGGAAATCACTAGTTAATGGATTACATATTGCCATCTTAAAAATAATTGTTCAAGTCACAAAATTAAAGCTTGTAGAGTGGACATTCCAACAATGATACTGCAAACAGTTCTGTTCAATGATCCAATAAAACTCTGTGATATCATTTTCTGTCTTATACACTTAAATATACATGCAGTTATATAGTTTAGAGCACTTTCTTTTCCTCTCTTTTGTACAATGACTATTACACATTTTGGGTTTCATTGCTCCCACGGTTCTTATTGCTTTTTTGGAAGAGAGTAAAACCAAATGAGACATAACAGGACAGAATCAGTCAAGTCAAAAGGGTGGACATAATAGATAATATAAAAACATAATACAAGGTGATCATCAATGGTTACCATAATGCCTCCCGCTATCTCTAATAGAATTGCCTATATCATTAGTTATAATACAATTGAACAAAATAGTAAAGAACAAAACCGACAAAACCAACACATTGGAGACATTGCAGGTCTTCAAAAGTAGATAAAAGTCAACGAGAATGGGCGTTATAATGAATCTCATTATCTTCTCAGCTGATGCCTAAACTTTCGAACCTGATACTATCCATCAAAACAGAATAGGGGAGCATCAGTCAAAAACAAGATGGTGAGAGTAATACAGGGCTTCAAATCAAGATAATAGAAAGTCAAAGTGGGTTACTATGTTATATCCTGCTATTTTTTTCCCTTTAATTAAACCGATAAAAATAAAAAAGTAAATAATGGAGTGGAGATTCAGAAAAAAGAGGGCATAACAGCAAAACAGCGCAGATCAAAACATAACCATTTAAGCAGAATAGTGTTTCACCACCAGATAATTCCGACCTAAAAGTAGTTACCATATTGACTCTTTCCTTGAAGTCCTTGAGCACAACTTCATATACTGTAGCATTAAGAATATCAAAACAATGTAAAACCATTTAAGAGAATGACAGCATTATAGAGTATTTAGAATTGACTAACAGAAAATGAACAATGGTTTCTGTATAATCTCCTTGTCTTTAAAAGGTTTTTGCTTATACTATCGTACATAATAAAATCCAATAAGATACAACCTGTTTAGACCATTGGAGACAGAAGAACAAAAGCTAGATGAGACTTCAAAACAAGATGATACTAAATCAGTATTACCTATTAAGATGTCATTTTCTCTAAAATAGCTGTTCCTATCATCCAATCTTCTCTGTCTCATTTCTGTTGAGCTCTTTTTCTGTCAGTAGCTGTCAGTTTGTCTTCTTCATTTTGTTCTCTGCTCCATTCGTTGTGGCCTCCCTGCCATCATTTCTGGGTTCTTTGTATTTTTCTTTTTTTAGAATATCCTGCAATACTTTCTGTAGGGTTGAATTGGTGGTTGCAAATTCCCCCAGTTCCTCTTTATCCTGAAAGCACCTTGTTTTTCCATCAATTTCCAGGGACAGTTGTGCAGGATATCTCAATCTTGGCTGGAGATTATTATCTTTCAAAGCTTGAATTATTTCCCCCCACGCTCTTCGTGATTTGATGGTTTGTGCAGAGAAATCTGCTGTAATTCTGATGGGTGTTCCCTTGTAAGTGGTCTGTTTCTTGTCTCTTACAGCTTTTAATATTCTGTTCTTGTATTGAATTTCTGGAATTTTTATTATTATATGCCTGGGTGTTTCTCTGTTAGGGTTGTAGGTAGCTGGGGTCCTGTATGCCTCGTACATCTGAGTATCTTTACCATTTGCTAAATTAGGAAAATTCTCCTGGATTATTTCTGTGAGTAGCTTTTGTAGTTCACTTGTTTGTGTCCCTACTTCTTCTTTTATGTTCTTAATCCGTAAGTTATGGCTCCTCTTATCATCTTCTTGTCTTTGTATTATTGCTGTTTGTTTCTTTGTTATTTTTAAGAAGTTTTTCATTTCATTCTCCCATATTACAAGTCAGATAGTCTGTCCTTAGTTTCTTTCAAGCTGTTATGCCAGTCTTGGATAGATTTCTTAATTTCTTGATAGTCCCTTTGAACCTGCTTCACGTACTCTATGCTTTCTCTGTTTTCTCCATCAAACAATTCTCCCCTCTTTTTCTGTTCTTCCATTCCACCATCTGTTTTTTCCTGGGTGGTGCTTAGCATTTCTCTAACTATTCTGCATACTTCTAGCTTCAGGTCGTTGATAACTTTATTCCTGAATTGGTCTATGAGGCTCTCTATATGGCACTTAATGTCTATTGGTGCGGTGTCTGCTATTGCCTGTTTCTCAGAATTGGGGGCCGAGGAGCCTTTCTTGTTGCTTCCCTTCCCCATTTTCTCCGTTCCTTATAAAATGCAAGCTTACATAGGAGGCCCAGTTTCCCTGCCTGTCAGCCACAGCCTAATCAAATTGTGCTGGCTAGGTGTTCCCGCCCACCGCTGCGCACCAGGGAGTTACAGACTAGGCAGCCTACGCGGGAGTCACCCCTCCGGGCCACTGTCAGGCTCTGGGATCTGGGTTAGGCCAGCCTACCAAGTCCGCCTGCAGCGTCACGCAGGCCAGGCACTTTTCACCAATCCCGTCCGAGAGGGGAGTGTGTGGCTGGAGTCGCCACCGCGCCCTGCTCTTACAGGACTGCCTGAGCCCAGAAAGTCCTCCGCTGGGGTCAAACTGTGGTAGGGGGTCAGTTTCTCTCACTCACCTCGCCACCAGTCAGTTTTCGTGTACGCCTCCTTGTCCGTCCTGTTTTTGACTCCATTCACAGACTCCCGTTCCCAGAGCTTCTGCGCGTCTCTCCTTGCCGAGCCGCTGTGGAGGCAGTCAGCCGCCGAGCGGCGGGAAATCCAAACCGCGGTTTCCAATGGCGCGGGGTCCAGCCTCCACACCGAGACTTTTCTGTTCCTATTTTAGCGCCAGGACTGTATTCTAAGTTGGTCTCTCTCAGCCCAGTTCGTTCCTGAGTCAGCAGAGCATATCTCTACCGGCTCGTGTCTCCTTAGTCCACATCATTCCTGATTTCTGAGCCGAGCTTTTCAGAGAGCCTCCGGTAGTTGCTGTTAACTATCCGCCATGTTCTCCTGAAGTACTTGAACTGAAGCATTTTAAGCAGGAAAGTTGTAGAATGAATACTTCATTTTGCAAAGACCACTTTTCCTACCATGTGAGGCAGGTAATCCACATAAGCAATGAATGTGCTTCTCAGAGTGGGGTCTGAAGATCCAGCATAAAATTGATGAAAAATGCAGTTTATCAGGCCCTGTCCAGACTTCTGACTCGAATCTGGGTTAGGTGCTTCTGGGTAATCCTGATATGCACCAAAGCTTGAGAATCTCTAGCTTTCCCTCTAATGTGGCAGTGAACACCGACGAGGAAATGTGTTCATGAATAATTTCAGAGGTTTAGCTACTTGAATAGACGAGATTTAGTGATCTTCTTTTGTGAGAAAGGAGTGAGGAAGACTGAAGTGTCAAGAAAAACCCTAAAAAGTGCACCTGCAACAGAAACCACAGATCCGGCTTTGACTTTGCTGGGTATAGGAGTGCTGGGTGTTTTCAATGAGCGGGGAGCGGCGGCCACAGCAAGATTCTTGGCTTTTCATGTCTATGTCTGTTTGTTTGTGTAACACATTCTAATTCACAGAGCACTGTCTATAGGATCTAAGTGGCATCCTTATAAAAAGATGACTTTGGATGAAAAAATATCTTACAACTTGGAATATCTCTACCAACTGGCAATCTGGCCAGGTTATCAATGGAAAACTATGAAAAGGAGAGTTTTTATTTTAGAAAGCTTTATTTCTCAGAATTCTTCAATTTGGAGTTCACTAACATCTTTTGAGGCATCACGTTCCACTATTTAAAAAAAATATTCTCTTTCAGAAATGCACTAGAGCTCAAACAGCAAAAGAAACCTTGTTAGCAATGCTAAGAACAACAGTAAGTACTAACGGGAAACTACAAAAGCACAGGGTGTGTTTTGATATTTTAAAAAGTCTCTGCCTACCCAGGGTTTTTCATTGTATATACAGTCTGTAATGATTTAGAAAATACTTGCTCTTCTGCATGCATAATAGAGATTGGCAGAGTGCAAATTTCACACACCTTTTAACTTCCATTTGCTTTGGCCTGACTCTGCAGACTAAACACAATCTCCATTTCACTCCTGTGGACTCTTGATTTCCATGCAGTTTGCTTTGTGATACAGCTCACAAAGCTCCTACTCAGTGCCGTAATTCCCAAAGCAGCTTCTGTTCCTGGATTTGGAAATTAAAGACAAAAACAAAAAAATCTTTCAAGAGTGTCTCTAGGTCTTTGATAGCCATGCCTATTTTTCAGGTGAAGAATAATTTAGTGTAGTCTTATTATCCAATAGGAAAAGAAATAGTCTTTATTAAGAAAATAGGGTTTTCTGATTAGAAACTTTTTACAAGCTATCATTATTCTATCTAAAGAAAGTCGATTTCTTGTATTAACATACAGTATTTCTTAAATACTTTGTAAATACAAATTTAAATACAAATACAAGTTTGGTCAAAACTCCCAAGAATCTAGAATTAACCCCTAGTATACAGAAATGTGTAGGCTTCCTTATCAGGAGATGATATACTATGGCCTGTACCTGGTAGGATGCTTGTTTCTATAAATGAAGGTTCACTGGAATGTTCATTGTCATGCTAATTAGCAGACATATTATCTATTACTGCTTTAGCCCTATAACAGCCAAATTGAGTACCTGAGACAGAGACCATATGAACCAAAAAGGCAAAAATGTTTATCTTCTGGCCTTATATTCATAGAATGAATTCGCTAACCTCTGAAGGCAAATAACCAAATTGATCAAAATGAAGCCCTCACAGTATAGGAGAGATTTTAATTACTATGTGTTAATTGTACACATTAGACTAAAAATGTGCCTTTCTTCTATTGGAGGATAATTCTTATAATTTTATGAGTCGTGGTGAGAAAATTTTCTGTAAAAATTTGTTTTTTATAACAGATGTTTTCTTGGGCAGATGTCTGATAAGTAATGCAGAATTAATCTTCTTAGAAATTATGTGTAACGTAGTAATCTATGTGTGTGATGGTAATGGGGTTTGGCCTCCAGTGCTGGTGAGGTGTCTACTCTGTTTCAGAGAGAAGCAATGAGTTGTGGAAGATGTCTGAGTGTTTTGCCTCACATGCCTGCCAAGTTGTGACTCCAGGCAATCTGGCGCAGTGTTCACGAGTCTGTATTGCAAGTTGAGTTTGCACAATGGAAGAAATGTTCAGTCTGTTTGTTGTCTGCATATTCTTGGAAGGTGTTAAATTGTCACCTAAAACTGTAATCATATATTTATTCCCTAGAGAATTGGCATAAGGGTCTTAACTCTTTCTTTTCAATTCTTTTTCAACTATTTCCAATCTCACCTCAGCGTTTCTGCCTTCTCACATAGGACATGTTTTCCATGCCCTTTTACCTTTGACCTTATCTGTCCAATCTTGTAGGGAACGATTCTAATTCTAAGCTTAGTTTCTTGAAAAGGGAATTCATCAAGGCTGGATTTATATCTCCTAGCTTATTTTATCAATAACATGTGCACATATAATTTTTCCACCCAACATTCTGTAATCAAATGTTAGTTTCTTTGATAGTTTTGCCTTTGGCTGTTTTAGCTGAAGGAATGCAGGTTTCCTGGAATGCTCATGATAGTGAGAGCCATGTGATTTGAGGCCTAATTCCAACTCTTCCAACAATTAACATCTTGGCCATAGACAATTCATTACTCTAAACTTTTCTTCACTATAAAGAGTTCCTTCTTATCATTTTCTAAGTACTTTTCTAACTCCAGAAATCTGAAATGATTTTGCATTTTCAAATTAATAGTAATGTGTTCAAGGAAAAGATGAACTCTCTGTTTTCCAAAGTGTATATATGGTATGTATCTGCTTCACTTAAAAATTCAGAAAATGTTTCATTTATGAGGACTATAGGCAAATGTCCTAGAGTATAGCAGAGTAATACATGAAGTATCCACCCTGCACCACCACTGACTTTAGAAAATATTAATTCCGAAAAATAGTTGTGCCTGCTTTCTTTGGCTAAAGAATCAAAGTGCTGTATGTACAGCTAAACCATTTAAAATGTGCAAAGTGACTGGGCATCACCTGTAAATTCTAACACTCAAGGCAAGAGGATCACTGAATTACATATTGGGACCCTGTCTCAAAAAACCAAGCAAACATAAAAAAATGAAAAAATAAAACCTACAACGTACTTCGAAGCCCTTAATCTCCTAGTCTTTTCAAAGCTCTGAATCATAAAAAGTAGCTTTGTATCCAACAGGCACATAGGGTGCAGTGATGCTACAAACACACCTTAGGATATTCAGTCAGTAAATAGAAAGTATATGACTTTGGCCGTATGCAATGCTATCGTAGCTCTGTATTCTTCTCACTATGTCTTGGCCCTGCTTTTCTACACACACATTCTTTAACAAGCGCTGTTCATAAACAACATAGATTGATTCTGATTATGTTAAGCAAAAATAATTTATCGATACCATGGTGTAATTTCTGTAACTGAAAAGAATAAAGATAAGGACAGGAGGCAGTGCTGTTCCATGAGGTTTGCTAGCAGGAATAAAGATTCTTTGGACATTCATTGTTGAGTGAACCTAATGCCTTCACTGTTGGTCTTGGCAGGAAGAAAGGTTGACCATTCCATGATGAATCAGTGAGGGACAGGTGGCAGTAGGAAGCCTGCATTCAGATAGGAGATTTGGTTCCCGGTGGAATTGGAAATGTCATGCAGGAAGGAAGGGCCGCGAGGGATACTATCCTGTATGACTGAAGTAGCCAAGAGAACGTGTTTGCCATATCTCTGATAAGAGGCAGTAGTTGACTGACAGCCCCAATCGCTGTCCTCTGAAACTCATCAGTGTGCTGGCACAGGCTAAACTTTTCATGAATTTCTCTTGTCCAATGAATAAATGAGGCAATGTTTCCTACGAAAGGCTTGTTCCTCCTCCAACGACTCCCTGAGGTCTTGCTGGTCTTCTCAGAACGGTGTCACACCTTGAGACACCTTCACCTGATTTGTCTTCTTTCTGTTTTTCTCTTGACCTCCAACCAGGATCACGGTTGCCTCATGGCTTGTTTATAGGAGGGCCTGGAGTAATACACCTCTTCTTTAGTAGTCAAAAGTGGTATTAAGTGGCACCTGGTGAGCAGTGCCTTGGGAATTGTACCATCCTGCACACTCTTTGTACACTCTCCCACACTTCTCTCCCTATCCTGCTCTACTTTTTCTTCATTAGCATTTAAGACCTTTTAATTAACCAAATCATTTACTTGTATATCATGTTTACAGTTTATTGTTTTTTCTCTCCAAGCTAAAATATAAGTCGAAAGCGTAAGACAGATCTATTCTGTTTTCCTTACTGATGTAGACAAAAACCTGATATAGACATCATCAGTAGACACTGATACCTACTGATATAGACAAAAAAACAGTACCTTTGGGAGGACCTCAAAAAATATTTATGGAATTGATGAGTGACTTTATGTCCAATTTCTTGCAATATAATCTCCAAAAATTTTATTTGGGCTCTAAAATAGCTAATTCCAAGATCCCAGTCTCTCCTTCTTTCCATGGTGAGCTCATGTGAGCATTTTGTTTGTTTATGGGTACAATTATTCCCATTGCCCTGAAAACAAAATCATAGATTCCTTCAGTTAAAGCCCTATGCAATTAGAGAGGGTTAACTTAATCTTCACATTCTTATTCAAATGAAGTATTTTCTCAGTGAGCCAAGAAACTTCAAAAAAATCTTGAGTTGTTTTCTTAAAGTCTGGTATCAAGGGAATGAGTCTATCTATATCAGTGTCATGTTCTTAGAAGTAGCAGTCATGAAAACAAATATGTGGGATTAGAAATTTTCTGCTCACTAAGAATGATCAGTGACATACAGCCTTCTTTCCTTGGAGGAGCAATGGAAAAAGAGAGCCTTGAGCCAGGCATTTCATGAGGCTAGGTTGCCTTCTAGTCTCAGAAGAGATTGCTCTGGGATGTTGCTGTGTGTTTTGCATAGAGCTTCTGTGCTCCACCATTACCAATCTGAAGCGTCCTGGGAGGATAGAAACAGAGATAGCCTTGCAGATGAGGTCAAGCGATGGCTATAAAAGACTTATGACCTGTGTAGGCTGCACTAGAGATAGATGGTGCCTGGAGAGGTGCTCACTGAAGGAAGGTGAAGCCTTCACATATTTTTTTGAAAGAAACATTACTTGCCAGACACCAAGAAGAACTAGGGAGAGTGCTGGAAATGTCCCACGTAGCATTGGGCAATCCAGGAGACCTTGCCCTGCATTTTAATGTAGCACTTCCATTAGTTTACCGCTTCACACTGCCTGTTCCACTTGTTTTCCTTTGTAGACCCTTGAAAATTGACCTTGCATATTGATCAGATTCTTGAATGTCACGCTAATGATTTGCACAAGCTGTGACAAGCCATTGATTGGTTTTATTCAGAACCCTACACTTTCAAAGATTATTGAACGAAAACACAGGAGGAAAACTAGGTCCAGAGGAAATACTTCTAACGAGCCAGTGACAGATGACTAAGGGTAGAACATGGTGGGAGCACAAGTGACAGACTGTTAGGACTTGCGTCACCGTCCAACCTTCTCTGCTGTAGACACCAGCTTCCTGTCACTGCACTCCCACTGGGAGCAGTATTGTTTGTTCATTTGCAGCTGTTCTCCTACAGCTACTCTGTGACACATCCCTTGAACCTATTTCTAAAACTGACCAACCTCTCACTGCATCATAAGTAGCACAGAGATAATGGTTTAGAAGCAGGACTCATTAAACTTCAGGTGAAGTATGAGAAGCACCTGAAAATGCTCAGTTGTATGACACTCAGGAAATTATATTTATTATTGACATAATTTCATGAAATGAAGGTCATGTGTATTTATTATTAAGATTCCTTTCCAGCTTCTGCTTAATATAAAAAATTGTGGCGACATGCAAAGTGTTCTTATCCCACTTTGAGCCACTGTTTTACTTTCTGCAGCAAAACTATTTCCTATCATGACAGCACAACCACTGATTGCACAACTTTCTTTTATTTATTTATTTGTTGTTTTGGTCTTTTTCGTTTTTATCGGTACCAGGGATCGAACTCACGACTGCCTGCTTGCAAGGCAGGCGCTTAAGCCGCTGAGCTAAATCCCCAGCCCCACAACTTTCTTTATATCTGTACTTTTTTGTATTGAATCATGGATTCATACCGGAAGCATTATCATAGCTTCTGTTTTCTGGCAAATATAAGTTGTGTGGTGTAGGCGGTGTATAGAAAGCACATGAATCCTTTTGAAATTCCAAATGTTAACAAATCAAATTCTTTTGCACCCTGCTTTCCTAATCAGGAAAAAGGAAGTGACAAAAAAGAGATGTGGGATATTCTATTTATTTGATTCTAAAAGTAAACTTTACCATATAAAGTATATACCCTCTTTTCTTCCCATCAATTGTACTTATCCACGGAAATTAAAGGTGTTATTAGCTTTAGTCTGGCGGAGTCTCATTTGTTTTGCCATTCCCCACCTTGCATAATAATTACTGCTGCTATATACAGAAGAAGTTAAAAACCGATACAAGATTGCTGCTCTCCAACCCTTCTCTTAAGAATCATTCACATCTCTGAAGTCAAGACTGAGGGATTTGGTAACCGCCACTGTATCCCTGTAAGAACTCTGTTAGACTGGGCCTGAATTGCTGTTGAGTAAAGAAGTTGATCATCATCATGCTTGTGCCTACCACAAGAAAAGTCATACCCGAATGAACAGTCTTAAATAATTGCAGTTATGAAAGGTTGAAAACGTTGTGAACGAGCCAGAATGAAAGTCTGGTAGAGAGATCTGAGAAAACGGGGAAGGAAAGGACAGATGAGCCAGCTAAAAGGGAAGGGTCTGGCTTCCAATCTGACCAGAGGCTTTTTGCATCTGTCCTCTCTTTTTTGGAAAAAGAAGTACTTGGCTTATGCTTTGCTCTCTAAGTTTAGAGGTTCCCAAAGCTACATTTGTAGTGCAGTTTGTGTAGATTAATATGAAGTGGCAACTGAAAGAGAAAAAGAAGGAAAGAAATGGAAGGACGGAAGAGGGAGGGAGAGAGGAAAGGACAGAGAAAAGAATGGAGGGAAAGAGATAAAGAGAGGAGAATGAAAGAAGGAAGGAAATAGATCTATATGTCCATTTTACTGTTTTCTTAAGAACTTTTTGTCATATAAACACTGGGAATGTAGATGCCATCCTAGTTCATGCAAAATTATTATAGAAGTTGAACTTACAGATACCCATACTAATAAAGTCTTACTGGATTTATAAAATGTGAAACGTTGGGGCTGGGGATTTAGCTCAGCGGCATAAGCACCTGCCTTGCTAGCAGGCGGTCGTGAGTTCGATCCCCGGTATCGATAAAAACGAAAAAGACAAAAAAAAAAATGTGAAACATTACATGTTGTAATTTAAAAAGCAAAATTCAAAGAAACTTTTAGCTCTCCTGGAACATAATGTGAAATGATGGTTATGCATAAAGAGCTGATTACAGAATATTGCTGTGTTGGCAGCTATTTCCTTGGCTTTTACCTCATTTTGTTCCGTTTCTTTTTTCCAAAGTACATTGGTGCACCTGGGTAGAGACTCTGCAGAGACAATTATGGCGCTTGTCTGAGAGCAGAGATAAGAGACCTTTAGAAAAATTAATAGCCTACTATTATTTGGTTATATTTTTACAAAGTAATGGATGGCAAGAGACTTAAGATGTGACCCAAATATCAAAGCCATCATTCTCTGGGTCCTCACTGTTGTTTTTTCTTGGAACTCATTGCTAGCTTGAACTGATTGCTCTGTTTTACCATAGTTGCAACATGAGTGAAAAAGGCCCCCAAGCTGAAATGATGCCATAGACAAACTTGGAAATAAAAATCATTCTGGGATGATGGGGAGAATAGTGTTTGTTCAGAGCTATGGCTTGTTTACACCCTACACTCCTAGGAGGTTTCCATATTAGTCACGAACAGTGGAATTATTTTTTAATTCAGTATTGGAGAGTTACTATCTCCACTAGTGAATATAGATATAAGGATATTACAATGCAGGGAACCAGGTTGCAGGAAGATTAATCGATTGACCCATACTCACATAGCTAATTAGTATTGGAACAATGGTTAGATCCACAGTTTCCAGGCTCCTAGTGATAAGAGTATTGAAATCAGGGCTCTCTGGCATTGATCCTGGGCCAGGTGAATGAAATGTGAAACCACAGGTCTAGGTCAAGAAAACAAGCAGAAAATCATAACTTTGAAAGTGTTGGGAAAAGTAAACATTCTTTATCATACTCCATGCATACTTAATCATATTTCACAATTTCCATGTGTATTTTATGATAGAAACATATTAGACACTTTTATTGTGATAGTCACATTATCAGCTATAATAAAATATGATTTTTGCATAGCATCGCCTCTAAATAGAAATCAACTACTTCATATTGTAAAGCTGGATGGATATATCAACTGTGTTGTGAAGTTTAATACAATATATACAACTCAAACTATCAGGTATTTCTAGGTATTTTTTATTTTATACTCTGACTTAGATATTAATTCTCAAGTAAGTGGAAATGCACAGTACCAAATACTTTTTTCCCATCATAAAAAATGAAGGAAAATATATGTGAAAAGACTGATCTGTGGTTTTCAATGAAAAAACAGCTTTTCTATCATTTTCAAATATTTCTATCCAGAACCCATTTTTTTTTGTTTAGAGAAAAAAGCAAAACAGAAAGAAGAGTAGAAATGTAGAATTACAAAAAACAATAAGACATCACTAGTTGATGAATTACGTATTGTTATTGTGGAAGTAATTCCTCATGTCACAAAATCAGAGCACAAAATGGATTACTACTCAGCTACTAAAAGGATGACTTGAGGCTTTTTTAGGTAAATGGAGGCAACTTGAGACTATCCTCGTAAGTGAAATAAATCAAACTCACATTTGTAAATATCATATTGTCTCTCTAGTGTAAAAATGATAACTGAAAAAGTAAAAGGATTCAGAATCCCTTCTAATGGGAATTATTGTGCAGGAAATTTTATGTATTTTTAAATGCATACTTTAAAGTAGATAACAACATTTAAGAATATAAGCCTTAAGCAAGACCCTTTGGTTACTATAGATTTGAATTTAAGTCTTAATTTTTTTCTCGTGGTTATTTTGCTCACAAAGTGCAATTGTTTGTGATTATTTTGCAAATATATTCTTGAATTGTAATATATTGAAAAATACATGTTTTCAAAGAATGAATCTATCTGATGTAAATAGCAAGAAGTACATGAAACAAAATTTAACCAGCAAAATTTTACCAGCATTCCAGAAATTCCTGTGTTTTTCTGTCACGATCCTCAATAGTCATCCCTAAACTTACTTTTAACATCACAGATTAGTTTGTCATATTTTTGTACTTAATGTAAGTGAATTTATATTTCATTCTACTCAATTGAGTTTAGCTGTTTTTGCTCAAAATGATATTTGTGGTATTTATCCTCTTAATCGTGAATAATCATAAGTCACCCATTCACAGTGATGTATACTGCTGTATAAAACCTCACAGTGCCAAACAGTTGTTAAAGTACATGTATTAATTTGAAACCAACCCAAGATATATAGAGTTTAAAAGACTTCTCTCAAACTTGGTATTTTCTGTCTTTTTATTTTGGCCACTCTAGTGAGTGATCATTGATTTTTTTAAACTGACTTAATAAACCTAGAACAGACTCATACCAAATGAAGTCCCTACAAACCACTGTGTGCTGGGATGAAATGTGGCAAGCTCTCTTCAAGTGGATGCTTTTACCATCAAGCTCAAATAAGAAATATTATTTGCATGATGTCTGCAGAAACGTATTACCACAGAAAGACATGTCCGTTCAAAATAGTGCATATCATCAAGAAAGCATTTTACTCAAGAATGAAGAGGTGCACATGGGCTTGATATTTATGGAATCTGAAAACTGATGTTTTTAAGATGAGGGAAGAGGGGAGCTGAAGAAAACAGTAGGGACTTTATTTTTATTGTTGGTTAGACTTTTTGAGAACCAACAGAAAGCAGTGATGCTTTGTCTTTTTGTTATCATTGCAGGGTCCCCATTTTGGTGTCTCCTGGATATCGTCCCTATAAAGAATGAGAAAGGAGATGTGGTACTTTTTCTGGCCTCATTCAAAGATATAACAGATACAAAAGTGAAGATTACTCCAGAAGATAGAAAAGAAGGTTTGTACTGTTTTCAGAAAACACTGACAGATGGAGTAACATTTTGAAATGGTTTATTCAACAACTTGGGAAGGAAAAAATTGCCTTTTTAATAACACCAACTGATAAATATTCATACCAGTTAGCAGTCAGTATTTTGCGTGTGATCCGAAATCACAGAGACTCACATTCATTTATATTCCTGCCTTTGCTATAGACTCATTTGACAGAAACCAAAAGTTCATATTCCTACATAATTGTAATGAGAATGAGAAAACAATTTTGCAGTGTAAAAACTTACACTGCCTCATTTTATTAGGTATAAATGAGTTGATAAGTGGAACCAAGGTGATTGGATTTAAATACATCTCTAGGTTTCCTCTTTGGAACTATACCTCATATCATATAAGTGCAAAATTTTATTTTATGTTCGACATTAGGAACTTTAGAGTTGTTAGAATGGTGTATTGCAAACAAATGTGTATCCTATACCTTATTGCATATGACAGTGATAATAGTTTAAGACACAAACAAGCTTTGAAAATCTTTTAAAATAATTCATTCTATGAATTTATGTTGTTCATTTTCAATGTTTTTTATGGTTTATGAAACAGTTGCCTGCATTTCACATAGGTCAACAAAAATCAATCTTGACAAAAGGTGATTTTATTTGTTTTTATAATTAGATGTTCTAATAACCAGAGAAATAGTGATTTTTGTTGTATCAATTTTCTATGTAATAAGTTCCTTACTAGAATCAACAATTTATATGTTCAACAGTGTAGCCTTTTAGGAATGGATCCCTCTCTTTTAAAAAATATGTGTGAGTATTTTAAATATATTGTGTCTCTTGAAAGGTAAGCATAAATGAAAAATTATCACAGTTTGGATGCCCTTTGTACATATATAGCTTTTTCTATGCATTTCCATCCAGCTGTAACATACTCTAGATACGTAATGAAAAAGCAAACTTTACACTAAAGTTACTTGGATATTAGAGCGAGAGTTCATAACTGTTCCAATGTGAATTCCACAGAGATAAATGGGAAATTGGTATATGTAATATTTATTACTTTTTGTTTTTATCATTTTCTTTGGAACATAGGAAAACAAAAGGTAGGTATTCTTTCAGTAAAATTACTCATTTTGAATACAAGGGCCATATCTAATGGTTTTTCAAAATATTGACACATATTCTTAATCCCAGCACTCTGGGTGGCTGAAACATGTAAGTTCAAACCTAGCCTGGACAAATTAGCAACTTAGTAACATCCTGTTTCAAAATAAAAATAAAAATAAATAAATTAATGGTGAAATTGGCTAGGTCTGTAGTTCAGTGCAAACTTTAGTACCACTCATGCACACATACAGATGCACACACACACACACACACACACACACACACACACACACACAAAATTTAATCATCTTGTCTTGTTCTTTATGTCTGTTGCTGCAGACAAATCATTTTGGCTGACTGTGAGGGCTGAGGAGGAAGTGAGCCTATTGATTCAAGGGCTAGGATAACAGCATGATTGCACTCCTTTTGTAACCACTCAGATTCTAAATCAACTGAGAGAGGAAAAAGAGTAGCCGATGGGGGCCAAAGTGTCACCTTTATTTCAAATAAAATCAACAAAATAAAATGTGGTATATCTTCAGAATCACCTGAGTCTCCCCTTGGTGAGCTTCACTTTTAGGCAAAGTTGTGCTCCACCCAAAAGTTGGACTGGAACAGAGATGCAGATTTCAGGGATAGCTCAATCCTGGGGGGAACAGAGCTACACGCCAAAGACAGAAAGAAAAAGGGGCTACCTGCTACATGTTTGTGTCTCCTTCCAAACTCACTTAGGTAAATGCTTCCTCTTTCTCTAGGGTGAATGGGAAAGCACAAAGGGACCTCGTTACCCCAGCACAGCTTTCTGAACATGCAAGATTGTGACAGCCATTTGGGAGTGAAGGGCACATATTTTAACACTATGCAACCAATGATAATGTAATAATTCCAAATTGCATCTTAAAATGAGTTTCATATTTACATTGAAATAAATACAAAAATTGTGTTTAATAATAGTTTCACCTTTGTTGAAGAAATGTATATATCATAAAGGTAATCTGTAAATTTTAATAAATAAAAAACACTTCTAATATTAATTATATTTTGTAAAATAATTAAAAATTTGGAAATATCTGTTAATAAATCTTAAACTTTTTAGTTTGGATGACTTTATTCCTCAAAGGATTATTATTTCATGGGAAATTAAGTGCAACTTCTGAAGGATATCAAACACTCATGAAAAACTTTTTTTCTATTGCTACTTTTTATTTGTCCCACAAAATCATGGAAAATTTTTACAGAGGCAGACAAACAAGTCAGCTTGGTTATAAAATGATCACTGTTTAGACATATATTTATTTGTTCCTCTTTTTACGTCTATTTCAGGAGAAAATGTTAAAATTCACCAACTAATAGCATATCTCTCAGGAAAGACACACTTTTTAGCATGGTGTTTTTAGAAATTCAGGATAAGCATTTGAAAATTGTTAAAATATCGCTGTATAAGTGGAGTAGTATAAAATCCCAGCACTAGTCCATGTGGCTGGAAGTCACAAAAAGCAACAAGAGCAAAAATGGGAGGAGCACACAGAGAAGACTGTTTCTATCCCTTATATTGGATGTAGGTTACCACCTAGAGTGAATATAGCATGCGCACATAATTCTAGCATTAGACTATGAATCAATCACAAACTGTACAAGCCCACCCCCATGACTGCATGTGGCTTTGGGGGGACATCCAGACACAACCTATAACCTTCTGTCCCTGGCCCCACAAAGATTTATGTACATTCTTTATGCAAAAGGCATTTAGTCCATCTCTAAGAGTTGCCAAAATTCTAACAGTTTCAGCATTGCTAAAAAGTACTAGTCCCAATCTCCTCCCAGATAAAAGGTAAACTCTTTAACTGCAACCCTTTTTTGAGTAAAAACAAAGTTAAACACTTTCAACATTCAGTGACACAAGATAAACATTTTATTCCAAAAGTCACAAACAGGAGGATACAAAGGATTAGGACAAAAGCAAGTCCCAAAATCCAGCAGGGCAAGCATTAAGTCCTGTTCAACATCCAACATCTGAAACAGTCTGGTTGTGAGTGCCAAAGATCTTGAGTGACTTCACCCCCTTGGCACTTCTGGTGGTTATAGCTCCCACATCTCTTTTGGGCCCACTTTTCTCCCTTCTTATATATTTCTTTAGGCAATGTGCATTCCTGGGTTTTTGAAACTTCTGGGGTCTCTAGCGCACCTTTGGCTTCACCTTCATATCTTCACACACTGCCCTCACAGAGGCACACTGTCAGGGCTCCTGGGCCTTCTGAAATCTGGGAAGAAGCCTTTTAACCTCAGAACTCTTACATTATGCATGGGCCTAAACCGAGTGCCATGTGGATGATGCCAAGGTCTGAGGCCAGCTGGAGCAGTAGCCACAGTACCTGTAAAGACTGAGTGCCTGAACTGCTGTGCATTCTGAGTCTAAATATGAGGAACAAATTCTCTGTGCTGTCTCTATTCTGGAACCTGGTGCTCTGCAGCTTTCATCTCAAAGCAAAGTTTCACTTTTTCAATGTTAAAGCTGCAAAGGTTCAAGACTTGCTGCTTTTTCTAATGCCTTCAGGCCATCTTTTCTGTTTTCCTCTTCCTTCTGAGAAATCAAGATTTTCTCAGGTTTATTTCTGCAGTCCATAGCTTTATTCGAGCTTCCTTCTGTCCAAACTCACAACATTTTAAATCATCCTGCTGGACCCTTTGCTCTTGACTTGCAACATAAATTTGACTGAAAGCCCCCAACACTAGCCATACCATCATCTCAATGTTCAACTGCCTTGAAATTTCTTCTTCCCGATTAATTAGTCTGCCACCTTAATCTTAGTCTCAGACAAAGTCTCTGGACATGAGAAAAATGCTGACAAACTTTTTGCCAACCTATAACATCCATCATCTGGAGTCCAACAATCAAAGAAGTTCTTCTTCCCAGCAGAACCTCCTGAGCCTGAACAGCTTAAGGCATTTCAGCTCTACCTTTTCAGGCAATGTCTCAAAACCTTTCCAAACTTCCCGCAAGCCATTCTCTCCAAGGGAACCACACATGGCCGGGAATAGTCACAGCAATAACCTCACTTCTCTAGCACCAAATTTTGTTTTGCTTACTTTTCTCCCATTACTGGGATAAAACACCCTGCACTCAAAATTAAGGAAGGAAAGGTTTTCTTAGCTCACAGTCTGTGAAGATTTCAGTTCATAATCTACTGGATCCAAGGCAGGGTAGAATGGTAAAGGAGCAACGGCTCATGGCAGCAGAATACAGCAAAAGCAACAAGAGAAAAACGAGGGAAACATAACAGATGACAATTTCTGTTCCTTATATTGTATGTAGGCCGCACACTCTAGAGAGGTTGTAGTGCTCACATCCATAATCCCAGAATTAGACCATGAATCAATCACAGACTCTAGATGCTCACCCTCATGACCCCATGAAACTTTGAGTGGACATCCAGACACAAACCATAACTGCAGGACTCTATCTCAAAACAGAAAAATACATTATTTGACATATTTTATGTTCATCCCCCAAAACCCTGCCACATCACTAACTTCTATGTCCACATCTAACATTACTTATTGAGTGAATTTAATGAGGCTCTGAGGCCCTGTGTACATCTTTCCCTGTTGGTAAGATATATTTTAATATAAATTTAATTCTATATGCAATCACTTTGGCAACAGAGGTATTTTTTCTTGCTGCTTAAAGTTTTGCTTGACAGTTAAATGTCTTTTAAAAGGAGAGAGAGAAAAAAGAGAAATAGGAAAGCTTCCCAAATAAGTAGCTGGGCAGGCAAATTTTTTCTGGTCACAAAAATTGAGGGTCCAAAAATTGAGAAAAAATAGCAAAATCTTTACCAGGTTTGCTTAGTAAGCACTTGTGAACTAAGGAATTGCAAGGAGGCTTTAATTTTTAATTAATTAAAATTTAATTAAGTATAATTAGACTTAATTTTTAAAGTTACATTTAAAATTTAAAATAATTATAATTGAATTCATAGTACATTGGGTAAATCAGCAGATATTTACTGAACACCTACCCTGCCTTCAGTATTGAATTAGCGTATAGAGAAGGCAAAGTGGAGCTTGTACCGTTTAGGTCCTCTAAATCTCAACTGAATTCCTAGTTCTACCACACACTGTCTGTTGAAATTTAGACAAGACCTTACCTTTTCAGAAATTGAGTTTCTTGATTTGTTGCTGCATTTTGTGTGTTTTTACAAGAAAAGCTGGTGTTTGTTGAGTTGATGTTTAATGGTGCATCTGTTAGTTTACTTGTTTCTTGTAAACTTGTGAAAGAAGTATTGTTCTATATCCATGGACTTAGATAACTTGACAAAATTGACAGCTAAAATCTTAAAACTAAGATTTATACTCATGTATTCAGACTCCAGGGTCTACATTCCCTGTCTCCCCTGTCCTTCATTCCTTAGCCCTAAAACGCTATGGTCATAGAGAAGGTGAATTCAGGAATTGCACTTTGTGTGTTCAGTGGTAGTAGAATGGCAGAAATGATAAACTTCCCTGATGGGGAGCCAGGTAGCATGAGGCAAACGTGCACTGGAGCAGGGTCAAGAACTTCCCATGGAAAACACTGCAGCAAATCTTGGAGTTCCACTAAAGAGAAGGGGAGCTCATTCCAAATGATAAAGTAGTTGACCTTTGTTCAAGAGAATATAAAAATCAGGGAGTTCACGTTCAGCCACAGACAGGCAGGGTTTAAATCCTACAGACTTTTTATACCCTTCTGAGGAGTCTAGGAGATGTGAAGGTATATATCGTAGTTAAAACGCACCAATCTTGAGAGTGGATCTGATCGAAACATATGATAAATTCTCAGGCTTGTGTCTAAGGGCTGCTGAGAACTGACTGTGTTTACTATACCCCAAATTCAGATGTTTAAACTCTAAACTCCCATAATTCAGAATGTGGCATTTTGAAGACAGTGACTTCATTCAATCCAGTCAAACTGATGTCCTTTTTTTTTTTTTTTATTTAAGGAGAAAAGAAAAGAAAGAAAAAAAAACAGTGAAGGGGTACAAGTTATACAGATTTACAGAATAAAAAATGCGCAGTAGGAAATCACTAGTTGGCAATTAGGACATGCAGAGTGATACCAGGGGTGTACTTCAGAGAGGGACAGCTCCCTATGTGACCTAGTCATCCATCTGCTAACCAAGCAGACAGTCCTCAGAATTTAATCATGGGAAGACCCGGATTTTGGTCTCCCAGGCTCCAAAACTGTGAGAAAATGAATTGCTCTCATTTAGATCACCCAGTTTGTGCCATTTTGTTGTATAATTTGTGGTTAATATGATTTTTTTCCTGGTGGAGGAAAGAAGAGAAAGCAGCTTTAGAAGGAATTCACTACTGAATGTGCCTTTTGAACTGTCTGTGTGCGTTGTAGACTTTTGAGACATGTGGATCAGGGGAACATGGGAGAGTTATGGCTTGAAAGTACACAAAAGATACTTGTGTTTATGTATGTTGATAAGGATGTCCTGATAGTCATGGAGGAACGTCAAAAGGAGGGAGAGAGAACGTGAACCAGGGATAGGACTCTAGAACAAACTGATACTTGGGGGACCAGGAGGAGGTAATAAGTGGGGAAGATAAACAACAGTGAAAAATTAAACACAGCCAAATGTGATACAGAGGTCAGATAAGCACACATCTGCCTGTTGAATTTGGAAACTGAAAGACTGCTAGATTGCAGTTTCAAGACAGTAGTGTGCATGAAAACTAGAGTGCTTCTGTAGTAAACAGTTACTGAGTCTCTGACATTTGGGATGGGACATCACTTTGTTAAAAATAAAGAGATAACTGTAGCCTTTGCCATGTGCTTTTAGCTCATGTTAAGCAGGCTTTAAATTCAAATTATGTAAGAGTTGACTGATAAACCCCCAATAATACATTTTTTAGTTACAATTTCACCTCTTGTTTACAGCCATGCTTCCCCAAAACACCTTAACTTATGGCAAGCATCCCTCCTTAGACATCTCTGCTTATTTTTTCTCACTCATCTTGTACTGAGGTATCATATAGTGTGACCTTGTCTTTACCAAATCAGGACAGAGCTTGAAGTTAGCATACTGTGTTGTCTTTGCATTTCCTGAAGCACCTCTCATATAGTAGATACCATGTAAGTAATTATTTAACAAACTTTATTAGAGAACCTTCACCCACGTAGCTCTGTTTAACTTTCTTTAGGACTATTTCTCCCCTGTACCCAGCTCAACTTTCCAAATATCTTTCACAGCAATTCATTCATTATGCTAATATGGTTTTCCATTTAAACCAATTCAGAATAATTCATTGTGTCTCGTTTTACCAGGCACAGGGTCCAATGCAGCTATTTTTGTGTATTTCTTATAGAGTGTTCCAGATTTGCTCTGAAATGATAGTTGACACTGGGTTATTCAGTATGTAGCAAGAATATCATCAGTCATCGTAGACTAAGAGACACTCATTTACAATTTCGAAAAAGTGGGTACTCCAAGTTTGCCTTGAGAACTTAGAAAGTGATCTATGGGGCTTCTCATATTATTTTCAGCAGTAATAGAAATCAGAATTAAATTAAAATGGCATTACTTGATAGTCTAACTTTTGACAAGCAGCAGGTTGTGATGTTAAGTGCACTAAAAATGTTTTGTTTTGCTTTGGCTGTGACTAGTTGTCTTTAGAAGTAATGATAATGAATAGCTTTACTAAATAATTAGATATGCATTAAATTTAGCCTTAAGAACCAGAAAACCCTGCTAACACATGCTTGAACAGCCAGGGCTTATTTTTCTCTTAGTTTAAAAAGTCTTGATGAGTAACCCATGGTTGGAATACTGACTTTACAGTGGACATGAGGGTTTTTTGACGTTTCTGTTCTGATGTTTTTAATTTGCCGTTTTTATCATCAAACTTGTCACTGCATGAATATGAGCACCCTGTTACACCGTTAAAAATGTTTCTGCAGTTTAGACAGTAAGAAAATTGAAAAATGAATGCAAGAATTTCTCCCTGAAAGGCTTTGGTTTTGTTTGTTGGAATTTTTTTCTCTTTGCTTCCCTTCTTGCCAGGCTTTTTTTGTCAATATGTCATGAGTGTAACTCTGTTACATGGCCATGGTGATCTTCAGCTGCAAGACAGTCTAGGAAATCAAAGCACTTTGGTTTGGTTTATATGCTTTTATGTTTTAAGTGGGCAAAAGGGAAAACATTTGCAAATGATAGTGAGTCAGCCAGTGCAGACTATCTATCATAGTATCATGTATTTACTGTTTTTTATGTGCCAGACTGATTACCTAAGCTTCCTATAATGTAAGAGAGTAACTGAGAGAGAAGGAAAAAAAAAAAACTACTCCGATCCACTATGCTGCCAAGAGACAGCAAAAGAATCAAAGCCCAGGACAGTCTGGTCTCAGAATTCATATATTTTCACCATGCCTTCTACTAGAGCTTCCTATGAAACAAATGAGGAAAAACTGGAAATGAGATGGAGAGAAACCTGAGAATTTCTCAGTTCTTTGCTGACCAAAATCACTGCACATTATTATCATTAAAACACTCGTTGATACCCTAATTCATTTCACCATTCTCATTTCTTGTTTAAAGTCCATAATATTCAAAGTGTGGCATGAAAGCCTGATATATCACCATCTGGGAGTTCATTTCAGATGCAGACTTTCAGGTTCCACAAATCCACAAATTTGAATTTCCAAAGACCGTCATTTGACTTACAGGCACATTTAAGTTTGAGAACCCTTGTACCTACCACACACTCCTTCAAACCCTTCCATGACAATCTAAACTATAGTAACTCACATTTGGCCACACTGTCTTGTGACGCTGTTCATTTTCATAGCACTTATGCCTTGTGAAACAGCTGTTTCAACAGCTGGCTTCTCTTACTATTTGTTCTCTGCTTAATTGAAATTGAAATTTCACTGGGGAACAGGATTTGCCTCTTTTGTTGGAGATCCTTCTCCACTATTTACAGAGTAAGTGACACATACTAAGTGTTCAGTAATTATTGGGATAGAGGGGAGGATAAATACATGACTGCAGAAATGTTGTCCAACATAGAAAACCTGGTTATTCAGAGATAAGTAACAGCGTATCATTCTTGCTATTTCAAAAATAATCAGATGAGAATTATGAAAACTTCATGTCTCAGGTGCACGACCTGATGGGTACACTATATGGCTGTGTTCTGCTTGGTTTGCCATGTATTTGTCTAAGCCTGTTTCTTTTCAAAATGTATTCATATTGAAGGCACCGAATGCCCTTTCATTTCAAATAGAATCTCTGTGGTTGGTTAATTTTTTTGTTCTTGTTGACTTTTCTGTTTGTCTGTTTGTTCTTTCAATTTCTGAGAATCTCTATTGGGTCCCATTTTAAAACATAATTTAAGTCACTTGGTAAAAAATATAATGATATTCTCCAAAAAGGCAGATATTAAGTCAGTGGTCAGATGATAATTAAATATAAGATGACTTTTATGCACTTTGAATATTTCAATTTTCAATGTAGAAAATTATAATAATAATAATATTTCTTTTACTTGCTGAAACATTCTGCCTCATTTTGTGAAAGAGAAGAAATACATGCAAATGTCCTAATAAAGAGGAATTACCTGGTAAAGAAACTATTGAAAAACTGGTGTTTATCTTAGGAGATAATTCGTGCCTCTAAGATATCTATACTAATTCTTTATTAGTCATCAGATATCTGATAAATTTGGAACAGAAAAGTCCATATTGAGCCTTAAACTAATATATAAGGCCTGAAGCATAAAATATATGATACACTATGTTGACTTATTTCAATTTAAAGAAAAAATTAAAATGCCCTGCTATCAGTCAACCCTGGTCTGTTGAATTAGTTCTGTTGTTTTTGTGCTCCTTGAACAAAATCTTTATCAAGTTCTACCCCTTTTATCTAATTTTTTCATGAAACATATTTCTAATTTTATCATTTTAAGAATAGAAAACAGCTTCAATGTGTTTCTGGGTGAATTTGACTTTTTAAAAACTTTACAATTGAATAATCAATTTGTTGAACACTAGATGAATATTGCATAAATAAAATACTTAAGTTCAATCAGGCTGGTGGTACAAACCTCTGTTCCCAGCACTCCAAAAAGCTGAAGAAGGATCATAAATTTCAACTCAGTCCAGAGAACTTAGTGACTCAGTGAGCTTGGCCTCAAAGCAAAAAATTAAAAATGAGCTGGACACAGCTCAGTGTAAGGGTGCTGGATTCAATCCTCAGAACAGAAAAAAGATATAAATTCATGCTGGTAGTAAAAAAAAAAAAAAAGCCATATAATATGATTCCTTGTACAAGTACAGATTCTTGGTACTATTTACAAACCCAGCAGAATTCAGATAAACATTGGCGTTAAGCAACATTCTCAATTCTTGGGACCACAGTAGGCATTTAACTGTCAAGAATGGTATGACAGCAGTACTACATACAACAATAGGCTGAAAATTTTATCAGAAAGGTCAGTAGTTGCTTGTATCTCTGGCCTCCCAGCATTTGGCAATTTGTAAAATCATTTGTAGAGAAACATTCTTAAACTGGCAGGAAGTTCATGTCTTAGCGAATGGGTAGGTATTTCTCCTTTGCTTGCCTTTTTATATGGAGTTAGTCTGGCAAGGAATTTGTCAGGGTGGAAAACAAGTGAATAGCATGATAGCAGGATAGACACTAGCCCGCTGGAACAGTGCTGGGTAGCACTAAGTGACCTAAACAGGGAATGCTCAGTCCTCAATCTGAGGGTTTGGATTTTGTTTGTGTTCCTACCTTCAGTAAGAATGAAGTGTACAACCTAACTAGCTTGTTTCTACAGGGTGGAAAATGTACAGAGGTGCCACTGACCATCCTGCTTTATCTTTACAATGAGCTTTCAGAGGTTCATTTTGCACATAATTGTGAGGACCAATTTGACTCCGACAACATAGAACTTTTATGATTAAATAAATATTCATGTAATTGCTTCAGTCCCTGAACAGTATTTGGTAGCTCAATTTTGCTTTCAGTTCCTAAGGGAAAAAACCATGTAAATAATTAGGAGACGTCTCACCAATTTCAAGAGTGAAAATTTTCTTCAGGTATTAACGTTTCATAGCAGGCATTCACAGTGAGAGTGTTTATGCAAATTGGAGGTGAGCCAACCATATGTTAAGTAGAAAGCTAGAAGTGACTGGTTATAATAATAAAGGACTTTGGAATTTATAAATGATGCTTATGGGCAACTTGGTTTGTGCTTTTTTTTTTAGTGCTCTTGTTTTATTCCTTCTAGACTAAGAGCTCTGGGAAGGCAGAGGCATCTGAGTCACTTTTGATCCCAGAATTTGAACTAGGGTCATACACCATTAACTGGATAGAATCAAGAGATGCAGAGTCTTGTAGCTAGGAAGTGATTTGGAATAACTTTCTAAAACCTTGAAGTAAAAAAAACATTGAGATAATCCCAACAATAGCCCAAAATTTTGAGGATGGGTAAGCATTTTTTAAAATTTTAGCTATTATAAACTGGAGTATAAAATATAGTATCAAAACAGGCAAAAAGTGGAAGTGTTGAGAAGAACGGGAGCAACTTTTATTAATAAATGAAGGAAATTTATGATTCTTTTATAAAGAGTAAGAAGAGAATACTCCAAATATATCAGATATAAAATACATTATTTATTAGTACACTCAGTGCAAAAGTGAAAAACATTACAGTACAGGATAAGACAGACCACCAGAGTACCAATTTATTCCCCCCAACATGTTTCATAATACAGTAATATAACCAAGAACTGAAAAAAAAACCTGAGATACTTATTATAGAAAGGAAGAATAAGGTACAATCCTTCCATCGTCAGAGCAGTTTATTAAGAAGTAGCCATTAAAATGCTGAGAATCCTGATTTTATTTTTGAGATTTCCATTCTCTCACATTTAGAGTATCATAATCTAAGTTTAAGGAAGTAGTTAAGTGAGGTAGTCCAAACATAATTCCACTGTATATACAATAGGTTTTCATCAAAACTTGTATAATACATTGATAAAAATTGTAAGTTAATGTTATTTAGTAGCATATTTGCATATATTACAATGTCAATACAGAAAATCAAGCATGCCATCTGATGTAGCTTTCTGACTAGATAATCTAGCTTTGAGTTGATTGACTAAATTAAGTTCATGGTAAAAAGTACTGTTATTAATGTTCTGTCATTACACTTTGTAAATGAATATTACTTTAGAGAAACCTAATACTTGTATCTATGATGTACCTTAAAAACTAACTTTCAGTTCTCCATTCTACTGGCAAAACTCTTAGAAATGTAAGTAAAAAAGAACTAGAGGATATCTAAAATGTCACACATGCTGAAAACCAGGGAAATTGTGAGGAGAGTTTCACCAAGTCTTTTCGGAATCATCTTCTGAATCAGGTGGCCTCACTGGCAGCAATGGGCCAGTATCAAAACCTGAAAGTGGAATGCTTACCAAACTCTCCAGAAGTACTGGTGGTAGCCATTTTAGTCTTACGTAGCCATTTTTCAGACTTGTAGATAGGAATTTTATCCATAGCTTGCATTAAAGAAAAGCACGTTTTTTGCTGATGTTTATTGGTATCTTTCCAAGTTGCTATCAGCTTTGCATACTCATAAGCATTAGAGTCATAAGACATAATTTAAATTTGTGAGAATAACTATATGAGTGAGAATGAACAGTGAATCTAATGAGCTAGCACTGGATGATGAATATGACTAACCATGTGCAATGTAGCTAGTACCGGCTACCTAGAATTGTATGTTCAAAGAACTTTTGAGGTAATTACCTCACTAGGGAAGAGTGCCATAATCAAGTACTGCCCTCTGCCAAGGTCATGATGACTGGGAAAAACAGGAATGGTCACAAGCCACACAGAAATTTGCTGTCCCTGCTATTTAAAAAGGCAGCATCATTTTTGTACCATGCAGAAAATTAGAGACTTCAACCTTCTCCTGTTGGGTCAGGTTACTGATATCCTACAAAAGAGTACAACTTTCATTTGTTTTTAAAATGTGAACAGTCCATCCATTGTGACTTGCAATGGAGTTCTCCGGGACCAGTGATTACCAAAACTAAAACAATTACATAATTTAAAGACATATGTTAAGCTAAAGGTGCAGAAAGACAGAGATCAGGCTGAAAATATCAGTATACACCGGGACAAATGAAAGATGGTATTAACAGTGACAGTTTTGACAGGAAAGCAGACTTGCTTATTTAACTTTAGCTCTAGACAGCACACGAAAAAACAAGAACAATGAAAATTTCTAAACAAGTCTACTGTGGTTTATACCTAGATGTTCCCTCAAAGCCTTGCATGCTCACAGTTGGACTTTGGGAGTGATACTGGATTGCGAGGTCTCACAGCTGACTTACTGTAAGGAGATGAAGGTCTGGCCTGAAAAGGCAAGTCACTGAGACTTGGCTTGGAAAAGTGAATGTCTCTCCCCGTCTCTTCTTTTCCTCTTTGCTTCCTGACTGCAATGAGGTAGCAGCTCTTCCTCCTCCATGCTCCTGTGCCGTGGTGTTTTGCCTTGGAATCAAACAACTATGGACTGAAACCTGAGCCAAAATAAACATATAGAAATATGTTAGAAGAAAGATCCAAAATACATCTGAGGTTTCAGAAAAACCAGAATTGTAAAATAAAATTACTGCGGTTTTTTCATAATTCATAAAACTCAATACTCAGATTTAAGACCCCTAATCATCTGAACAGAATACATTTAATAAAGAAACAAGACCCAGAAAAGTAGGGACTGAAGACCACTAGCTACAAAAATATGATAATGATCATTCTAAAAACAACTTTAGAGAAATAATTTGCAAACAAAAGCCAAGTTGATGGACAGCTCTCCTCTCAATAGAAATAGTAAGACCCAGGAAAGAATAACATAGGATCTTCAAAATTGTTGGTAGAAATCAATGTTTTATCCAGTTGAAGTCTTAAAATTATGGAAATAAGATACAGAAAATTGAAGAAAATGGAAAGCATCCACTGATAATAAAACTTTACAATTAGAAATGACTAATTAGAAGTGAAAAAAGGAGCACAGGATTATGAGATTAAAAAATTAAGAGTAAAAACTTGTGAAAACAATATTGAAAAACCACATGAAAAAGAAGTTAACTGAATACTTTTGAAACTGATTCAGAAAGAGAAAGAAAATTTGAGTTATCCTATAATCTTTAAAATATTAAACTGTTTACAATCTTTCCCAAAATATAAAGTTGCAATGATTGTGCAGATGCATATTCCCAAACATTTAGTAAACAGATAAACAGATGAGCCTTATTTTAAATTCTGCCAAAGAATGCAATCCTGACAGTAGGGAAGGACGACGTTAGAACTATGGGAAAAGAGAATGGAAAGTCATCTCGCCATAAATACAGATGCAAAAATTCTCAACAAAGGCATAAATATATTAAAATAAGCTTGTTCATGTCAACTAGTTTGCATATGTGCTGAATGCCATTTTGTTCAGGAAGAAATACGTCATCCTTTATGCAATACAATATGTAAGGTGAAGCACAGAGCATTCGCCCTGACAGCATCCTCTGCCTCCCCTCTTTGAACCCTGGTTCAGTTCAGACAAAATGCTTTCCTGGATTCAGATTTTCCAGATAAAACAAGCAACAGACATTGCTGAGAGTAAGAGGTGCAGAAGTAGAGCGCAGTGCAAGCTCTATCACTAGCCTACAAAGTGTGCAGAGTGGTCACACAGCATTCTGGAGAAGTAGTTGCAACGCACAGAAAACTAATAATTAGTATCACGACTAAGAAAAACTTGCAAATAAGTAGCCAAAATGATAATAGGTATAATAGTTCAAAGCAGATGAAGCATGAATTAGTCATCAGTGTACCAAGAGATTCAACTTAGTTAGTAGTCAGGAAATTCCTAGTGAAAAACAGTGATAGACTTTCAAATCCACAACAGGGACAAAAATGAAACTCAACCAATGGCTGTTTTATTTATTAAGCCTTGCCTTTAAAAATACCCATAATCATGCTGAATAAAACAAATTGTTTGAGTTTTTGTTTGTTTGTTTGTTTTTGAGGCAGGTTCTCATCATATAGCCCAGACTGGCCTTGAATTCACTGGGATCTTCCTGCCTCAGCCTCCCTAGTGCTGGGATTATAGGACTACACCACCACACCTGGTCAGATTGTTTAGAGTGCAAAGAATTTGTTGTTTAATAGCCTTATATGATTTTGATCTGTCACAGTGCCCTAAATTTTTGGATAGAATTTGATACTATAATAGTAAAGCAAAAAAAAAAGCATCAATAATTCCATGAAGTAGAGATTAAAGCAACAACAACAAAATTGACACAGCTGTTTCTTTGAGAAAGGCAAATGACATAGAACCTTAGCCAGATGTATTAAGAAAAGGAAAAAAGAAGATTGAAATAAATAAATCAGAGATGAAAAGTGAAATATTACAACTGATACCACAGAAACACAAAAGACCATTGAAAGAAATGAATGCTAAAACTTGATAATCTTGAAGAAATGGACAGATTCCTACATATGTACACCTTCCCAAGACCAAATCATGGGATAAAAAAAGAAACCTGCACAAACCAATAATAATGAGACTGAATCACAAATAAAAAGCCTATTTTTAAAGAAAAACGCAGGACTGGATGACTTTCCTGTTTAACTACCAGACATTTAAGAAGAACTAAAATCAATTCTCCTTAAGTCATTCAAAAATCAGAAAAGAAGGGAACTCTTTCAAATATAATTTATGAGGCCAGGTGTTGTTACCAAAACCAGATCAGGACACAACTGAAAAAGAAAACTATAGGTCAATATCCTTGATAGAAACAGACACAAAGATCTTCAACATCATGCTGGCAAACTGAGTCCAACAGTGTGTTAAAAAGATTATTTACTGTGACCAAGTGGGATTCTATGCAGGGAAGCAAAGGTGATTCAACATATGCAAATCAACATAAGCAAATCACTGTCAACAAAAGCAAGGACTCAAACCCTCTGATCATATCCACTGAGGCAGAAAGGGCATCAAGTACAATTCAACAGCCTTCAGTGATGAAAATGCTACTGAGAGGAATGCACCTCTACAAAATAAAGATCACTTACAATAAACCAATCACCAACTTTGTTTTGAAGGGAAGAAACTTGATAATAATTTCCCCTCTGAGACCCCAAGCCCCTACTTTTATTCAATATACTGCTGGAAGTCCTAACTAAAGCAACTAGATAAAAAAAAAAAAAAAAAAAAAAAAGAGTTAAGGACATAGCAGGTGGAGGGAGGGGCAGGAAAGGCTCGATCAGTGGGCACAAAGTTACAGGGTGAACCCAGCAAGACACAATGCGTTCAATAGTAAAGTAAGGTGACTACAGATAGCAAAATGTACTGTGTGCTTCCAAAGGTCAGAAAAGGACTTCAAAAGTTCTCACCACAACAAGGTGTTAAATGTTTGAGATGAACATGGTTAATCTGATTCAAATACACACAGTGTTATAGGTGGGAAACATTATGTGACATCCTGTTAATAGGTACAACTTTTATGCTTTTTGTGTGTCACTTAAAAATTTATGAAAGTATTTTTTAATTAGTCACTCTTGCTAAGGTGAAACAGCTTGATTTTAGTGGAAGATTTGCTTCTCAAAATTTCTTTTCTTTGATTTCCAAATTAGAGATTATTAGCTTCACACTTAAGGTGTAAGCTTAAATATGAACGTGTGTGTCAAAATATAATCCTCTGAACTAATATTTCCAAAGAGTAGTACAAATCATGAATATTGCCAGTAATACTCAGGGACTTTAAATGATATAAAAATAACTTTGTAAAGAAAACGTTCTGGTTTAATATATATTAGAAAACATAATGTATGGATATTATTATAGTGCTCTAAATAAAAATCAATGTGCTATTTAGAAATAAATTTGTGCAGGATAAAATATATAATAAAATAAGTGCAGGATGATGGAAGTAGAGCAAAATGAGGAAACTGGTCTTTAAATACAATAATTTGAAGTGAATTCATCAGTTATAGGAAGGTTCACCATGGATTAGGTGATAAATCAGATAAAGAGAAACAGGGCTAACTTTGAAAGCTTACAGCTTTCTTAGGCATTGATCTATTTACCAGTACTCAGCGGGAAAATGCACAGCTGTTACTATGCAGTGCTTTTGTCATGCAGCTGTGACTGAGTTTTTATTGTGGGAGAGAGGGCTCATTTATCAGAATAAACTTGGATTCCTGGGCATAAATGATATGAAGATACTCAGTTTTCAAAGTAAATGAGCGTGGAGACTACAAAACTTTATACATTTTCTGATAAGTAAGTTATTTATCTCCATGACTCTTTTATAAGGGTCATGTGAAAAGATTTCTCTTGTCAAGGTACAAGCTTTGTTATTTAAAAAAGAATTACAGAAGAATGCCAGGTGTGGTGGCACATGCCTATAATCCCAGCACTTGGGAGGCTAAGGCAGGAGGATTGCCACAAGTTCAAGACAAGGCTGGGATTATATATAGTGAGTTCAAGGCCAGCCTGAACTACTTAGTAAAAGCCTGTCTCAACTCCCCTCCCCCCAGAAAAATAAATAAACAGAGTTCAATGATTGAGAGCCTTTTGGAGACCTAATGCCCAAATCGCAACTCAGAGCCCACTTACTTATTGAAAAATGCCAGCACTGCACTTAAATGTGATACTGGTTTTAATTTAGAAAAAACAACTGGTCCATTAAAAGCAAAACATGACAATAAGCACTTTCAGTGAAACCAACATCCTGCTGTAGCACACATTCTGTAGATGTGGGCCACCACTGTTACAGACACCATCGTCACTACATTCTACCCAATTGCCTCTTTTCAACCAAGAGCTATAAATTTTATAATATTATTAAATTCTATTCAATTTTTAGGTTCATTATTTTCTACCCTTCAGCTAAATTCTTATTCTTATTTAAAATGTATCTAATATATTATTTTTTAAAGTTACTTAAATGACTTTTAGGGATGTAAACAATATCTAACTTTTACTGAGTGCTTATCATGAGTTGGTTTTCTTCTCAATGATTTAATAATATTTATTAATTTCATCCTTTCAACAGCTCTCTCGTATAGGCAACAGTATTATCAGTGTTTCCAAAAATTAAGTAAAATGCTCAGAGTCACAAAGCTAGAAGGTAGAAAATCTAGAACTTGAACTCACACTTTACTAAGCTTTGATGTCTTGATATTCATGACAAAGGTCTCTACATCATGAGTAAAGGAATATCTATACATTATATGTTGCATCTAAAAATACAAATAGTGATAGTTTGTGACTATCCTAAATATTATCTGCTATCATATAAATTTAAAGAAAAATGAGAAAATAAAGAAAAAATGTAGAACAAAGGAAATACATAATTCCTAGGTTTGTTACCCAGAGAAATCTTTCACATATTCATGTATTTCCAACTAAAAGAAAAACTTACCTAACACTACATGTGTGCATTTTGCATATCAAGCAATTGTCTGAGTCTCTGTGAAATCTCAGTGATTAGTTAAGTTCTGCCAGCACCCGGAGACCCTAGGGCTTAGAGCCTTGAGACTCCTCCTCTAGTTCCGTACTTTTCTCTCCAACTCAGCTACAGATGTACACATGACCCACTCTTGCAGCTCAATAATTGCTCGAATGACTCATAGAACTCAAGTTATTTCTTAAGTGCAGAGCTTTTGCACTCAGCAATATCCTTAGCTCTTTTCATTGTGTGTTTTATTTTGAGACAAGATCTCACTAAATGCACAGATTGTGCTCAAACTTATGGTCCTCTTGCATCAGCCTCCCAGAGTGCTAGGATTACAGGCGTCCACCAAAATCCCTGGTTCAACTTAGAGGTTTTGTGGAGGCTCCATTACATAGATAGGATTGATTAAATCATCAGCGGCCGAGATGAATTCAATCTCCAACCCTTCTTCCTGGGAGGGGACACTGAAAGCTTCAATTTTCCAATCTTCAGAGAGGTTGCTCTGATAAGGAGTCTCCACCTTTCAAGAGTTATAACATTAATGTAAATTCAGATATGGTTGAAAGAGGCTTATTATAGATAACAAAAGATGCTCTTCTGGCTCTGTCATTCAGGGAATTCTAAGAATTTTGGAAATTCTCTGTCAGAAATAAGGCAGGAAGAACAAATATGTCTCCTTATATTCTGTCATATTTTCATTCTTTTTTAATGCAAAGTTTTAAAGGAATTCTATAACCATCTTAGCCTCTAGAAGATTCTTCCTGAAATCTTCAACACTCCTGTTGAGATTAAAGATGATTCTTTCATGCTTGAATCCTTTGTGAAGGAAGAAAACATCTACTGCCCTATTATTATAAAGTACATTTTAAACCAATTACCCCATTAAATTTTCCCAGAGAAAGCACTTAGAAATGTGTAAAAGAATTAGCATTACTTTATACGTTTAAAGAGCATTAGAGAACCATCTAATTTTTCTCATTTAAAAAAAGCATCTGGTCTTCTGCTAACTACTTAAGTTCTCTCCATCTACAAACATTTAGTCATCTTTGTTATTTTCTTTTCAACCCTCTCAAAATCCATTTGCTCTTAAGTCTAGAGCAGCACATAGTAATTCATATTAAATCTCATAAGTACCAGATTTAATGAAAGGATAGCTTTTAAGTGCCTGCATTTTATGTATTCTATTCTGTCAAGAATACTGTTAAGAATAATTATTACTGTCATTCAAGTCCTTAGCCTCCCATGATCCTTGAGATAGTTTCTTTTTTAATCTATCTTCTTGCAATATCAAAACATATAATTCTACCCATGCTGATCCTAAATACAATAGCTTCTACCACTTACTTTCTCAGGGATTTATAAAATTGTAAGATACATATCCGTTTCTTTTTCATTCTCCCTTCATGCATTAATGCCATCAGAAAGTTCTAAAGATGACAGTTTCCACTTACTTTGTAATATGGTTTAGAAATAAAAATGTTAGAAGTTCTAGATATAAAGATTATGTCAGGAAACTTACAAATTAATTGCATGCATTGTCAAAACATCATTAAAATGACAGTGACATAATTCTTAAAAGACGTAACTCTAAAAGCAAAAGATTATAGAAAATATGACAAATGGTTAAAACTTTAAAAAATGAATGAGTGTGGACTAACAATAGATCTGAGAAACTTAAATCTTAAGAAACACTGAAAAGCACTAAGAAGCAACACAGTTGTTATCACAGAACCTTCCAAAAGCTCAAGGAGTACCTCTGAGAGTGACAATGATAGCAAGACTGAAATCATAAAGATAATTCGGAAGTAGTTTTGAAAAGCATTCTGCTGCATAGATTTCCTCACTTGATTAAGCAATCAGAAAATTGCCCTTCTCAAACTATTAGGCAATTTAGGAAAAAAAGATTAGTGAGTTCAATACCTGTGTGGGAAAGAAAGAAAGCAGGAGAAAGCAGGTCCTGGGCTCTGGAAGTAGTCATAAAGAGCTTCCCAGTGCACTGACCAAAAGACGTGTCTTGAGTTGGTCCAAAAACCTAAAATTTGCAAACACTCCGAGCAACCAATCATTGTAGGAAAATCGTTCTCAGAAAAAGTACAAGGCTGTGGCCAAAGTAACCCTTTTCTATCAAGAGTATTCCCAACAGCTGGAGAAACAGATCTTTCAATTATGAAAAGAGAATTTTTAGTGCACAATGTACTTCTAATACTCGGGCCCCTTGCAGAATATTTGAGGCTTATTCTTTTTTGATGGTAACCCTGAAGTTCTCTAGACCAAAGAAAACTAAGCAGTACTAAACAATGGAAAAAATATACAAATAATTTACATCGGTACGAAGACTTCCAGTTTCTTCCTCATCCTGGCTCCAACAATACTAGCAACTAAGAAGTCCCCACAAGATTTTGTAAAACTTTACCCCAAATATTTTGGATAGTAAAGGAGGAAGTTCTACATAACTGAATATAAAGACATTTTAAAAGAAAATGGTCCATCCACATCACCCTATTGCAAGGAATAAATATGGCACATCCTACACCAACCCAGATTATTTTTATTGGAAGATTGAACTCAGGAATTTTCCAAAAACTAAAATGACAAAGATATAGAAAATTGAATGAAATGATAGAGGATGTCTAAGTTTCTTATCCTAGAACTTTGTGTGATGCTTGTAAATTGCCCACTGTGAACAGCTTTATTGCTGGTATTTGGATCCCTTAGGAAATTTTTACTCCTCAGAGGTTTCTTCCAGGTGTATCTGGTTTTTGAGTTTTGGGTCTGTCACACAACCCTACCTCTTCAATTTTAGGGAATGAGAAATTGTTGCCTGTTTGACCCAGTCCCTGGTTCTTTGACACTGGCCCACAGTATTTCCAACAAATCTTACGCAATCTCACTCTTGGTATACTAGGAAGAACAGGTGGTTAAACAATTATATCACTTGGCTAAACTAGTACAAGCCACAATAACAACAGCATCAAACAAAGCCTAGAGAATGACAAACCGAGGTAACCATTGACTTGCCCTCTTTAACCATGTGAATCAGATTTGTGGTTATAGAACAAAATCTAAAACAAACCAGAAAACTGTATACAATAATTAAGACCTCAATCTGTCAATTTTACCCTTGGGGAGAAAATTTAAAAGGGGAAGAGAAAGATACTGGAAGCAGGACTGGAGGACAAGGAAAGATCATGCAAACTTCGAGAAACTGGTGCACAGGAGAGGAGGGGATACTATATTCCACAGTGAGAGAGATGATTACTGTCCGGTAACTATACAACCATACTGAGAGGAAGAGAAAGAGAGAAAGGATGTGCATGATTGTGGACTGGAATATAAAACTGAGCTAGTCTCATTTGGAAAACAAATTGCTAATACTTACAAGTGAAAAATCAACACAGCAATTAGTTATGTGTAAAAAAGTAATTATGAACAAACAAAACAACAATCATTAAACATAGCCATGGAGCTTTAAAAGCTTTGCTTCTGATGCCGAGGAAATGGGAAATGACGGTCTGGAGCTTCTGACTTTCTAAGAACTGTTAATAGTTTCTAGTGAATGAGTCCGAGACTAACTCCGAAGCTCAAAGGAAGCATTTCATTCTAAAGAATCAGCAAAATCTGAGCTGGTGAGGAGGTGAATCAGTGAAAAGAAGACTGGAACAGGAGGAGCCAGCACTGGTGCCTTGTTTTTCTTGCCAATGAAATGAAGGAACAGATAGGATTTGAGTGTGATTTGTTGATGCTTTTCTATTAAGTGATATAGTATCGCATCAAGGATTAAATATTACAGATGGTCTATTTCCTCCAATTGTCAACCAAGGGTTCTAGACCTACCAAAAAAGTAAAAGCTTTTCAGATCTATCTTAAAGATGGCAGATTTTCTAAAACATAAAACAAAGAATTTTCCCTCATTTTTAAAGGATGATAATAAGAACATTTTTATATGATACCAGAAGCCTTCAAAGGAATCTGTGTATTATAATCTATCCTATATGGACGGCTTTTCCCTTAGTTGACCTAACTTTGAATAGTCTTATTTTCTGCTTAAAACATAGCCACTTATTTTTGGAGGGATATTTTAAGGTTTGTCAAAATTTTAAGGTTTAATAAAATAAAGCTTTTGCTGATTTCATCACACTCATTATACTTGAGTGAAATCTGGAAAGTCACATAAAGTTCAATACTACTATAGCATAAACATTAAAAAAAAAGTATTTTGAAATTCCAGCGAGTCTACTTATGAAGAGACTCTGCAAATGCTGCACTTGTTTCTACAAGAAATTTGCAAGGACAAGGCATTGTTTTTTCAACTTCACTTGCTATTATAATTTTTGTGCAAATCACTGAGACATGAAGCATTTCTATTCATATTACACCAGGAAGCTGTGGTCCTGCAGTGGCCTTTGAGTGATCAGATATATTGCATCTCAAGTGACGTTCATGAAGCCAAGTTGCCAGAAAGCCTCAAGGCACTGAACTAACTACTAATATCATACATCTTCCTTTTGAAATCTCTTCCAACTTTTGGTAGAAATCAATCATTATTAACAAAGTGATATTATTTGTAAATTTTGTGTTGAGACACACAGAATTGACTACTTCTAGTTTTAATTACAAAATATCTGAAACAAAAAATAATTTCAGAGGAAATAACACCAGGAATCAAATTTGCACCACCTTGTCATATAAAATACATGTATGTCTTTCGTTTCTTAAGTAGGCATAAAAACATATATGTCCACTCAGAGGGTCAATTAATGTCACGAAATACAAAAACAACCCAAACAATAAACTCAATACATTTAAGTACCTCTAAATGGACTAATAGTACATTTTTATAGGTGAAAAAAATAAAAGAGCCAAGTTATATGTTTGCTGGTTCTCAGTGATTCTCTTACTGCCGTCTCCAACTGATTTGGAGAGAAAGTAATTGAAGATGAAGCAGGTTTTTAAATGCTATTCAGCTGCCAAGATCCCTGTGCTATGTTAGCAATTCTTTTTAGGAATGAAGATCATATTCCCTCCCAGTTTTTGGTTCTCAGTTTTGAGCCTTTAATCTCTATGGCTATTACTGGGCTAAAAAGAGGACCTATCCATGATCATAACCCTTTCAAGGTAATTTTTCTTCTATGGTTTTTCAACTGATGGGAAAAGAAGCATAAAAATACTGACTCTTTTCCTCCAGCTTGAGACAATTCTGAAGCATCCTCCCAGTCCCAGAGCTCTAGAAAAAATCAGCTGAGACTTGTATTGAGGTTTATAACGGCCCTACTGTTCCCTCTGCCCAATAGTAATCCACTCCTGTTTCAATTTATTTCCAATAGACACTAATTCTGGGAACTCTGTCTTCACTCTGCTTTAGTTGGTCTCTTCGGGAATAATACCACTGTACAGCTTTTCTTTCTTCTCTCTTCTTGCTCCTCTCATCCCTGGAGAAAATTTGACTTCTATCACAATAAAATCCAAAAATTAAATTACATTCATTTTCAAGGGAACAAGGCAGACCAGCTCAATATAAAGTTCAGTGATTCCAACCAGCACAGATTAATCATGTGAGCAATAGCATCGAACTGGAAACAATACTGAATCACAATTCTTTAGTGTTCAAGTGGAATCTGATTGTGATAATAGCATTATAACTTGCTATCAGCCAAATGATCGTTTCTTTGCTATTCTTTTGGTTTGACATGCTTCGTGACTTGATTCTCATACAAATGAATTCAGTGTTTCTCCTTTTCAGACTGTTGCTATGCTATTTCTTTCTCCAACGATCTCAGCAGATCCTGCCTTTGTCTAAGATGCCCTGGGCTTTCCCCGTAGCCAAGAGAAGAGAGGGATGCACACTCGAAGTGATAGCTACCATCTTTATGCTCTTTAACACAGGAAGGCAAAGAGCTGCCTGACGAGAATATCAAATTTGATAAGTTAAAAAAATCTGAAGGTTTTGTGGCATTATATAGAAACAACATAACTTCATAAATATACTTCTTAAAAGCTTAAAATGCACCTGAAGTACTGTCTGTAGATTCATATCCACTCAGCAAAGGATCCTAAAACATGTAAAAACATCAAGATGAAAAATAAAAGTTATTAACCTTTTTATTAAGTGTTATCTACTAATAAGCTGCATTGTCAAAAAATCTAATGTGTATTTTACACTAAAGTAGAGCTGTAGAAAAATTATTTTGAGAAAATGATTCTTATTAAGCACAAACGGAGAGAATGAAAGTGCTGACTTCAAAACCACTTGAGAGTTTCAGAAGAAAAATACTTGGATAGAATAACTGTAGAATATAGATCCAAAGCAACACTTCTGCATGTTCTTATTGCAATCACTGAACGTAATAACTGAATGAGAAACTGTATGAAAATCTGTCACCCCTGTCATGATACGCAGACATGGGAATTCGGTTTGCTTAGTCATGGGTTCAGTTCATCGGTGAGTCAAGTTCTGTGTCCCCTGCCCATCATCTCTGTTCTCTTGGGATGACTTTCTGCTAGATAATCAGGGGATTTTGTTGGTGTCGTTTGTTGTTGTTGTTGTTGTTGTTGTTGTTATTTGGTTGATTTATAATCTTCTATGTGAAGAAACCTAGTGTAAAGAAAAAACAGGAACCCCAGAAATATTAAAATATACATGCAACAGGGCTATGCTTTTGTTTTTTTAGCTCCCAGCACAGTGTCTGACACAATAGTAAGTGTGTATATTTACAAGGGTGGGGGTGAAGCAAAATAACATGAAAACATTTTATGGCCTCACTTCAGTTCATTAGAATATTTCTGAGTACTTCTTGAAGAATAATGCCTTCTTTTATATGAAGCAACTTATAAAAATAATGAATAAATCTAGTGCAGAATTCTTAACTTCTAGAAATTATTGCTGACTCTTATTCAGAGATACAATATGACATAACAAAAAATGTCCATATAAAGGATATGGTTTTCTCTGTGTTATTTATGGACTTTCATGAAAAAGGAATCATAAGATTTTTATTTTTGAAGTGTCTGGGGAAATACTATGAGAAAGGCCTTAACGGATCTAGCAGAGACGAAAGGCATCAGTACAGTACAAATTCTTTGAAGTAAGAAAAATAACCCTTAGATTAACACATTTCATATCAGCAAAATCAATTCATGTTCTTGAATTCAAAAGTCAGTTGTTAAAATATATTTCTTAACAGCATAATTGCATGATTGTGTCATAAGTCATATTATGATCTCTTTATTAGAATTGTTTTTAATAACTGGGTTAAATAAAATGGGATGTATAATTGTTTCATAATGAAAGGCATAAATCTAAGCTGAAAAATTCTTCAATTATATTTCAGAATCACAGTCTAGTGTAATTACCTGCATAACTTTTTAGAAAAGCCTGGCATCTAAGACCCTGTTACTTCAATATTGTCTTAGTTACTTTTTACTCCTTGCTGAGACAAAATACCTGATACACCAAGTCGGGAAAGGAAAGGTTTATTTCTTACAGTTTTGGGAATTTTCGGTCCATATTCTGTTGGTTCCAAGACAGGGTGGCATGGCAGGGCCGCAATTCATGGCAGCTGCAAACAGCAAGGCAGAAACCCACAAGAGAGCAAGACACACCTTCTTCCTGCCATTACATCACATCCTGGCTCCACTCCTAGACCGGTATAACACTCACACCCCCAATCCAAGCACGAGACGATGAACCAATCACAATGCACAATGCAGATGCATGAAGCCTGGAGGCCACCAACATAAATCGTAATAATGTCAATCACACTGGTTGGGCCTATAGTGATTTTGCTTTGTTACAATTCCTTGTTAGCCTGGGATATTCTGACCTTCATGCAGAAGGCTGTCTCCTCACCCCTCTGTTACAAGTCCTTGCTCTTGACGTAGAAGTCACAATCAACTCTACCCTCCCTCCCTCCCTCCATAAATGTTCTTTCCAGCTTTGATACTCTACAAGGCTTAGCTTGGCCTCTCATACCTAGTAATAATAATGGTAGTGACCAAAATTCATCAATGATCCTCTTGTGTCAGGCCTCATTTAACTGTCATAGAATACCACTTAGTAGGTTTGAGTATCACTGCCACTCACAGAGATGAGTAAATTGAAGCCTAGAGAGGGTAAGTAACTTACCTACACTCACACAGGTATCAAGTAGTCCACTGAGGATTTGAACCTCTGCTTTCTAGTTTCAGAGCTCAAACTATTACTGCTGCTCTTTTGCCTTTCTATTGACCTTGTTGCATTGTTTGCTGTGAGTATTACACTTCTTTTTTTTTGCCTCTTGGCCATCTTACCTTCACGTATTCTACTCCCTGTCACATGCTTGGAAGAAAGGGGGAAGTATTTCTCCTTGTCAGATTGTTATTCTTTGCCTCACAGATGTGGCAGGCACTATTTGAGGCAGGCTGGCCTGAACATAGCTGTATACTCCTCTGACACAGAAACTGATTTAGTTTCATAAAGATCCCACTACAGTAAAGAAGAGAAGAGATACCAGCATATGTATTTCTAATGAGATTTGAATCTAAGATGATGAAAATTTTGGGAGTTTTTCTAAGAATTGAATTAAAAAGTACCTTGAACAAATTTCCTTTTTCTCCCCCTTCAGTCAATTTGTATAGAATCTGATGTCAATTGCTACAAAAAGTATCTTAATTGACTTAAAGAAAACTTGGATTAAATGGTGAATTTTTAGAAATAAGGAGTACCTTTCTCAACCCTTTGCTTCTGTATAGTTTTGAACTTACATATGTATATTATGTGTAATTCTGTAAATATACTATATGACTCAAAAGCTTGTCTATAATATAGATTGAACTTGTTTTGAAAATTAGCTGAATCAATGTGCTAAATCAAAATTCATTCTAAGTGTACTTCAAATTATGTACTAATTTAGATTTGTCTTTGCAGTGATTGCAACTTAAATGTCTTTATTTGAAATCATACACTCTAAAAATGCAAATATTGTAGATACATTAATAACAAGAAAGAGGTAAATTACTTCTATCTTTTTCACTCCTTTTCTTTATTTTTCTTTCTTCATTTCAGAAAATGAAGTAGAGCAAGTATTGTGACCTATTTGCTGTGCAAGATTTCTTGCTATGAACTAGCAAACCATGTTATGAGGAACACTGATTTAGAAATGGGAAATTTATCAAGCTATATGTTTGAATAATCCTTGAATATATTCTCAGACTCAGGCCTGAGCTCCCTTATGCATACTTTGAGTACATCAAATGATGTCATCTTTTGACATCTGTTTTATTAAAAAGAATGAGAAAATAAGCACAGAACATTTCTGGACCATCAGTCACTTCTCAGAAATCATGCTGAGGACATCGGGTACCAATGAGAGCTTCTATCCATGTAATATTAGTAAATCAGTAAATATTATTCTGGATAAAGTTTGAGGGATTTTAATGGATAGAAATATTCTCCTGGGTTTTACAGATTATTAAAATTACCTCAAAGAATTTTCTCCACTGCTTTTCTGGACCATTTAAGTGGAATGCAGAACACATGCTACATACTCCGTCAGGCCTCTTCCAGCCCCAGCTTCCTTTGAAAAGGCACAGCCCTGCCTGGGAAGGAGCCTAAGAGTTTCTTAAGGAGTCAAAATTTGGAATGTGGCCTCCTTTTTTAAAACATTTTTTTTTTTTTTTGGTCTTTTTGAGACAGGGTCTCCCTGTGCAGTTTGGGCTGGCCTTGAGCTCACTTTGTAGCCTAGGCTGGTCTTGAACTCACAACAATCCTTCTGCCTCTGCCTCTCTAAGTGCTGGGATTGCAGGCATGAGCCACCATGTCCAGCAGTGTGGCCCCTTAAAACAATGATTTCTCTTTTTCTGACTATCTATTTTTTGGGGGAACCGGATGATTTCCAGCGTCCAAAGCTTGCTAAAGGCACTTTTTCTTGTGATCTGCCCTAGATTACTGAGATTTCATGGTGACCTCCTGCCTGTGAGCTCTTCCAAAATGCCAAGTGTATGAATGGTTGAACTTAGGGAGAACTCATAGGTACTTCAGGCCTCCTTCTATAGGCCACACTAAGGAATTCAACTTTGTTTTTTCATTTAGCGATGCCTTCCTTCCAAAATGTAATCAGAAAGAATTTAGGACTTCTTTAGAGTTGTTTGAGGACACCCATCCTCCACATTACAGTCTAATATGGACAGGCCATCTTTCTTGCTCTGTTATGCAGTAAAAATGTCCTCAGAGCTAAGGCTTCAAGCTCGATCTCTGTCACTAATTAACTATGTGACCTCTGGCTAGGAACTTTGCTTTAACTACTTGTTACTTTTTTCAACTACAGTTTAAAATATTGGATTAGATAACTTTTAAGACTTCTTCCACTGCAAGAATCCACAATCACACTACATGATTTGAAAGCTTGTAAGATGCTGGACCATACAGCCTTACAAGTGTGAACTAGAGACCCTATTGCTCTGGTATGCTGTCTATGGTCACCAAAGCCAGAGAACAATCAGTGAGTTTGCCACATGTAGTGTTACCAGCTGAACTCCTGTTCTACCCTAAGTTCTTGAAATTATCAAGTGTATGTTTTTTATTTCTGATGCTCTGGCAGAATCAATTGGAAATATTCCATACATAGCTCTGTGAATAAACACATTCTCATGAGTGTCATGAATAAGACCATAGAGGGTCACATAATGTTCTAAGAGTCCTGACTTGTGGTCCCATTTAAGAAGAAACACATACACAGACTAACATTTTTGCTGAGTTTAACAGGAGTTGGCATTTCAATGCCAGAGCTTAAATGGATTGATTCTCATGAACTGTGCATTTTATGGAGTGTGTGATGTTTCATAATGGTGGAATGAACGGAAGTGGGAAATATTTGAACTTCAGATGTACTCAATGATATGCATCCTTTCCTTCTTTTAAACCACCTACATACACAAACTAAGACTTAACTGTATATAGTTTAATTTCTAAAAGTTTTAATAAAGCTGGATCATTTTACTTTTTTCTTCATAAAGTTAGTTCTTAAATAAGGAATATATTTGGAAAAATATTCTAGATTTGTTCCAGAATCTAGGTTTGAGGTCAGCAAATCTCTTCTATAAAGATCTAATAATATTTTAGGCTTTGTGTCATATAATCTCTATCACAACTCCTTAAATTATTTATTATTGTAGGAAAGCTGTCATAGACAATATGTAAACAAATGAGGATGGCTGAGTTCTAATAAAACTTCATTTACAACAAGTTATAATAAAACTTTATTTACTCAGCTATAAAGAAGCCATACAAAAATACCACATCCTTTTAATTTATTGCAAAGTAATTTATGGTTGAAATATTAATGTAGTAGATCTATGGTAGGTATTAAGTAAATTCAATAAATCCCTTTTTCTCTCCTGGGAGGAAAAAAAAGCAAAACAAAGAGCTAACTGCTTAGGAGCCCAAGTTTAAAAGTCCTCAATCTGGATCATTAACAAGTTATTTTTCCTTTCTCAATCCTAGATTATTCTGTACTGAAAAGAGCATTAAAATAAGGAGTCTGGATGTCTGGCTACAATTATGACTTTTGTAATTTTTAGACATTCCTATCCATAATACTTTGCAAAGTCTGATATGGATCTTATTTCAGGCATCATATTTGGTATTTAACATATGTTAGCTAAGAACTAACAAGATTGTGATTGGCGATGTTCTTCATACCTTGTACAATACATTAATTATTAGATCACAGGAACCTCTGTAGCCTTAAGAAATGGAGATCAGAAAAGGGTTTAGGTCAGCAGAGCTAAATTTCTGGTCTGTAGTGAAAACAAGGAAAACAAAAAACTCTTCTCCAATGTGGTCTTGGTGGTGTTTATAACATTCATGGCACAAGATTCTGCAGAGTGAAAATTAAGAACTGAGGTATATTGTAATTAGTAAAGAAATCAATGGTTTCACTTTGACCCAACAGGTAGGTCAGGGTAGTTTAGGTCTGTGCAGAAATCCAAAGAAATCATAGGGTCAAAATGGTCAAGTATCGGGAGCCTGGGACAAGACACTAAGAAACGAAGGCTTGCTTGCACTCTGTATTAGCTCTACCAATCCTGACTGGCTGCTTTCTCATTCACCAGTTGCTTTTAATGAACTAGGGATATGTTTCTCAGCTGCTGTTTCATAAAATTTAAAGGTGCATAGGTAAATTGCAGCATCAGACACAAGGACAGTGCATGTGAAATAAAATGTTAACATATGGAGATATTTTGAACATCTATTTCAATGTCTAAAAAGAGAATATAGGTTAGTTTTCTGTGGCTGTAACAAAATATCTTAACAAGAGGAAGTATTTATTTGACCTGTGAAATCAGCAGTTTCTGTCGATGGTCACATGCTCTATCTTTGTCCTACTGTGAGGCCAAACATCATGATAAAGTGTGTTGTGGAGCAAAGTTGCTCAGCTCACAGTAGCTGGGAAGTAAGGACAGAAAGGCAAGCACAGAGAGTGTCAGTATACTTTCCCAAGTTGTCAAGGGCACCGCTCCATGACCCAGCTGTCCTCCAAGAGGGCAGACCTCCCACCTTCCCACCATGTCCAAGAAGCCCATCATCTGGGGACCAAACTGTCAACATATGAGGTTGGGGGAGATTATTTAGGATTCAAATCATAGCAGTACAAGGGGTGTTAAAAATACAATGAATATTTAGATATTTAAAAATAACGTATTACAGTGAAAGATACATTGGCATTAATCTTTCTCAAAAACCCTCCCTCTTGTTTTGAACATTCTTGTTGCATCATTCTTTCCATTTTCTGAAGTAGATCTGGAAATCCTCTTGCCTGTGTGCAAACGTCTTCATTCTCCATCATGACACTGCTCCATGTTACACCTTCCTTCTACTATGTCAGCTTCTGACAAAAACACTCTAGTGTTCACTTACCTTATTCACCAAGCGTGACACTGTAGTGTTTCTTCACTCACCGTATTCACCAGATGTGGCCCAGTGTCACTTCGGGCTTTTCCCCAAAGTCAAAATGTAAACCAAAGGTAAATGTTTTGAGCCAACTCAGGACAATGAGACAGCTATGGCAGTGCAACTAAAAACACTCAGGAAGAAATTCAGGACCAGATGCATGAGTTAATAACCTCTTAGTAGATTGCCATCTTGTTAGTCCATCAAGAATGCTTCAGTGTGCCTCAAAATATTTCTTTTGTGCCCATAAAATATGTTCCCCAAAGTATGAACTATCTGTATGATCTTTATTTAGTGAATCAGGAATGAAGGTCCGAACATTTTATTTTAGATATCACTGCGGTTTATACAAAGTCAAAATTTGGATGTAAGTAAACAAGGCATTCAGTTTTCATTTAAGAAAAAAATTAATGCTTGATCAGTGGTAGAACACTAGCTTAGCATGCATGAGGCCATTGGTCGAATGAGTGAATGAAAGAAATGCAGGGAAAGAAATGCAGGGAATATTTTACAGCTTGCCACTATGTGTAAGAGTTGTTTAAAAGGAAAATCTCTGTAGTCAGAGACTTAGATCACCATTTGTGACTGATGTGCATGCCTGGAAAAACCTGGACCAGTTGAAAGTGACTGTTTCCAAATAAATGCATATGTTACTCTAATTGTTAATGTCTGACCCAAAGGTTTAAAGGAAATGAAGTCATTCACTGGTTTCAAGTCATATGTCTTCTGTGCAACTCCATTTCTTTATTTTTTTTAGGGAAAAATGAACATTCTTGAAATTTTTAGTGGTTTGTCTTTTGTGCTTATGTTGTGAATGCATCCTAATTTTGGTTGAGTCATATGGAAATATTTTAAAATTGTTGTAAAATGATACAGAGCAGCTTTCCTTACCCATGGTACTAATGATATTTTAAGTAAGATATTCCTTATGGGAGGGATGAGATGTGTATTGTAGGATTTTTAGCAAAATCTTTGGTCTGTACCCAGTAGATTCCATTTATATCCACATACCAATTCACAATCCTAACTTCTTCCAAACATTGACAAATATAAGATAAATGTAAGATAAACTCCTCAAACTGAGAAGCACTGGTGTACTGAAACAAAGCTGTCACTCTATAACATATACCGTTAAAGAATAGAAGTGGACTTAAGATGATTTAACAGTTGAGCTTTGGAACTGAAGTGAACTGACTTGTGTTATTCTGTGTTTTTCAATGGTACATTATTGCCCATGACTTTCCATGAAAGTCATAATTTAGAAATGAACCAACCCTCCACAAAGAGCTCCCTCTCTCTCTCTATTCCCCCTGCTATTATACATCATGCTGCCAACAACAAGCTGAGGTTATAATAAGAGTATTACATTATTAACTGTTTTTCAACCAGAAATTGAATCTAGAGTACAATTAGTGGAGTTGCATCTCAGAATGGAAAATGAAGCCAGGTTTCCGTCAGTGGGAACAAATATCCAACACATACAATTCAAAGGCAGGGTATAAACATTTTTATTAGTACATGCCTGAAGTCCTTTGATTATATTTGTCTTTGGTGGAAGCAGTGTTTACTTTTCATTGTAGTATCAGATTTCAAAGGTGCTAATTTCATAGTGGTAAAGGAGGTAGGCACAGGGGAAGAGAGGCAGGGAGAAACATATCCTCCAAAGACCTGTGCCAGGGACCTACCTCCAACTCGGCCCCACCTCCAACTCGGCATTCAGCTGTGAACATCAGGAGATTAATCCAATAATAAATATACTTCCACCATGATCCAATCACCTTTTACTGCCCATCTCATAATCCAATCAAGTTGACAATTATGTTTAACAGTCACAGATATTATCTTGGAGATCTCATGAATTAGGCACATCACTGTCAAATCTCTCATTGTATTTTTTTCCTAGATAAATCAGATTGTGTACTTTTCCTTGAGGATTAAATAATGTGATTTATTTACCACTGCCTCTATAGAGCAGGGACTTGCACAAGATGAATAGATGCTTAAACACAGGATGAATAGGTCCAATGTATTTGTTGATCTTACAGATAAGAAATTGCAATAGGTCCAATGTATTTGTTGATCTTACAGATAAGAAATTGCATATACTTTTAGCACCTTCTGGGTTTCCCTCTCATTTGTTCCTATGTTTTCATCTTGGATATCTTTCTACACTGATTTTGTCATAAATATCCTATTCTACCACTAGCTCGAAGTACAGTCAATACTGTCATTTTGACTTCTATAAACGTAAGAAAATTTCAGAACCATTAAGCTCCATGGAATTTTAATATAGGACACTGGGGAATCCCAGTGAGAAACGATATTGTATCATCTCATTACCCAACATGGCTATAATAAAATAATGTAGGCAGCTGTAAGTCAATTATAATAAGTGATGATGGCTAATGTAACAGTGGAGGTAACAGTGGTGGTGGCAAAAACATGGCAAGATACACAACTTTGCAGTATCATGATTTCTCTGGTGATTTGCTGACTTCCTTTTCCGAGCCAGCTTTCTCAATACCCTTAATCATATGTTGGCATTCTTTTTTTTTTTTTTTTTTTTTTTTGGTACTGGGGATCGAACTATGACTGTGTGCTTGCAAGGCAGGCGCTTAGGCCACTGAGCTAAATCCTCAGCCTTATGTTGATATTCTATTGACTATCAGCTAATTCTTGGTAAGCAAGTAACTATTGCTCCCAGGGAATATTTATATTTTATAGAGGTATTCTTGTCAGATGTGACAAGATGTGGCTTAAGATTTGAATGAAAATAGCAATTAAGGTAAGATTATCCCTCTGCCTATATTATCTTAATGATTTGTTTTCTCTCCTTCAGGATTCCCTAAAGAATTATATTGATTAGTTTTTTGCTGCATATCAAATTTTTCCCAAATTAAAAAGAGTAAGAATGTATTATTTCCCATAGTTTTATTGCTAGACTTTGTAGCTCTTTTCAAATCATATAAGCCAGTTATTTGTGTGGCTGCCATCAAGCTGGCATATGGCTGAGGCTGAACCCCCTAAAGAACAGTATTTAAGTACGTGGCTTCTAACCCGAGGAGGGTAGGATGGCTAGGGTTGTCTAAGATATCTACATTTCTCTATCTCAGTTGAATTGCTGCATTATGCAGTAGTTGGATCCCAAGAGGACATGTATGGAAACTGTATATGTTTAAAAATCACACACCATTCCTTCTGCCATTTTCCTTTTAAAAAAATACTTTAACTGGTGCTGATTAATTTTACAGAATGTTGTGTTTCAATGAGTATAGTATGGTTTGATCAGGTCTGTCTCCCACTAATCTCTCTTACACCTCTCCTCTCCTCTTCCTATTACTCCCTTCTTATCGCCTAATAACACCTTTCCTCCTACCTAATTTTATGTCAACTTTTTTAGATTGAGCATAGTAGAGAGAACATGTGAATTTTGTCTTTATCAGTCTGGCTTATTTCACTCAACATTGAGTACCCTGTTCCACCGATTTTCCTTCAAATGACACAATTTTTTCCTTATGGCGAAATAGTACCTATACCAGATTGTCTTTACTCAGTCATCTGTTGATGGACATGTGGGTTGGCTCTATTTCTTCCTTTGTCATTTTCTAACAGTCAGAGAAAGTTACAAGACCAGCCCAAACTCTAAGAGTGAGAAAACAGTGTCTTCCTATTCATAGGGAAAAAGCCAAGTATGAATATGAATATGAAGATTGGTAGCCATACTTACAATCTAGTATTTCACCCAACTTCCTACTTTCTTGTTTTGCTCTTCCTTGTTCCTCCCTCTCCTTCTCAAGGTCAGTGGAATCTCTCATTTCTTAGGTCAAAAGGTGGAGTGGAAGTCATCCTTCTCTTTAATGAGGTATATTTATTGAAAAGACAGATTTTTCAGCACACGTCCAAATATGGACTGGAGGTTCCTAGGTGCATGAAACTGAGCAAGGAACATCAGTCTCTTACTGAAGTCTTTGTTGACTAAATGGAGAGGTTACCTAAAATGACGCTTACTTTGCTATTGTTTATGAATTTTGATTAACTGAAACTTTATAGGCATTCCATCAATGTTACTGCTTTTATTTTCTATGCTTCTGCTCCTCTCTGATTTTTCTAATCCATTTTCTTTTCCTAGAACAAACAGATTCTTTTTCTTTATTTTACTTTGAAGATACTGCCTACAATAATCAAAGATTTTCCCTACACCTACTGATAGTGTCCAAAAATGCTGGATTGATTGATCATTTAATAATTACTGTTCTCTTGTGATGCTAACACTCTAATTGGTCTTGTGTTTCCCATGTTATTGTTACTCTGAAACTTTGATTAATAGTTTCCTTTGGCCAATTAATCCACTTGCCTACTATAAATGTCATGGACATGCTGTCTAAGGCTTCTAGGACTTAATACTATTTCCAACCTTATGTTTTAATCCTGTATGTTTCTCAATTCTGTTGATCGGTTTTGTGCTCCATGATGATACTGTTTGGGGGGGGCGGTGCTTACACCATTGCTCTCATCAAATATTCACTACAAATTTCACTCAATCTAAGTAGAATTAAACCTTTGGCAACTTTTCAGTGACAGAATGTTGAATTGAATTCTTCGCCCACATAACGAAAGAGACATTAAAAGTTTGCTTTTAGCACTACATCATCCATGAAATGTTCTAGAGTTACTTAATGCCTTGATAAATTCAGTGGAAAAAATAGAAATAGAAAGTAATAGCTGTGATTAGGGACAATTGAGTGATTGTAATTTTTGAAAAGACAAAATTGAAGAAAATACATTATCTTTCTTGATTCATACATTATTCTGTGTGATTAGAATTTACATAAAAGAAATTCCTAACTAAATATGACTAAGCATTAAAATAAATCAGTGAATTTGAGAATTTGTTTCTGTCGTGTTGTAATACTTGCTATAGTTAGCATGTTCAGGGAAAGTTTTTGTCTTTAGTGTGTGCTGCTAGATAATTTATCTGTTTATGTCCTTGATTATTATTGTCAAAAGGACAGGTCATACAAATTCATTGAAGTTTATATAGTTAAATGCGGTTGGTTAGTCTTTCTGCCTCTAAAATCCTTCTGTATCGCATACTTGTGTCTAAATCCAAAAGTAAAACCCAAATTAGTGGCTTTCCCATCCTATATTTCCCTTATTTTTTTTTTAAGAGTTAACATTAAATTCTCTAGCATATCATGCGATATTTTTAACAAATTTTATTTAATATTTATCTTCCTTTGCATTCACCACACACTGGATTCATTATCCATAATATATATACTATTGCTCCAAAGCCATGTAGTATCTTAAGACAGTATCCCTAAAATACTCTTTCTTCTCTGTCTTTGAGCCAAAATATCTTACTCAGTCCAGATGAAAGACCAACTTCTCCATAGATATTTTGTTGCTGTTGTTATTTTGCCTTTTAAGCTTATTCGTTGGGTCACACAAGAACTTTCAGTAAGGATTTTCACTTAGCGTTCATATCTTCACATAAGGCGTGCTCCTCAGAAGGTTAAAACTTGCTGCTTCCAGAATCGTCATGGTACCTGATTGAATCATAACAAAACCTTATGAATCCTGCAAAAACCTTTTGTGAAACTGTTTTTGTTTTTGTCTTTTTGAGACAAGTGTCACTATACAGTTCAGGTTGGTCTTCAGCTTATTTTGTAGCCAGCCTGGTTTCAAATTTGTAATGATCCTCCTACTGAGTGCCAGGATTACAGTCGTGAGCCGCCACACCCAGTTTTGACGTTTAAATTGAATCACTGTCAAGTTTATTTTAGAAACATCAAAATTGTCTTGAAATTAGTGTCATTGTAGTGCGTTATAAATATAAGATTCAGAATAATATTGAGGTTAAAATATAAAATTAAAAAAATCCTTTTCAATTTTAACCATTAATAGGATAATATTACATTTTGCGCTGGTATCATCTAGTACAAGCTTAAAAGATACCATTTCTTAGGCACACAGATAATATTTCTTAGGCAACCTTTACCAAAGACAAAACTTTGTTACTTCTTCATAACCTGTTCAGCTGTGGAAGAGTTCCTGCAGGCAAAACATAATTATATACTGTGGTGTGTCTCGTCTTTTGAACTACATTTCAGTGCCCAAATTCCCTCAAAAACTTTTTTCTATTCTTTTTTAAAATGTCACATTCTCTATAGAAAAGGTGAACTTCAAAATTGCAGTACCTGTGACACTCCTAGGAAGGACAGAAATCTCCAACTGCTAATGTCAAACGATAATCAATTCATTGAACGTAGGTTATTTTTGACAATATGGTACAATACTTTTTAAAAAAATCAAAGTTAAAAAATCAAAAATAATACTTTGCATTTTTTTCTACTCTTGTAGGGAATTTTTTAAAAGAGATTTTTCCCATAGTTCAGATTTCTGGTTACCTGATGTTGGTAATTATAATAGCTACATGTTGACTTTTAGAAGAATTTGGATTCTTAGATGGGTTTCTGTCATTACAAAACCAAGTCTAAATCAGTTATAATCAATCAGGCTTTTAGTTGTTATACTTGTGAAGGTTCATATTTACGAGTATATCAGATTATTTTGTGAGGAAGAGTATGTATTTAATTATTAGTACTTAAAATATGCATGCTATCATTTTAACTGCATTAGGTGCTTCTGTGTCAATGTAGAATTTCTTCTTCAAGAAACTTCCACTTATATATTTAAAGCTACTCACACTATAAGTGATAATCTACTGAAAATAAACTGATTATACATATTAACTGTATCTAGAGTATACCTTTACAGCAACATTCAAATCAGCATTAGAGTTAAATGGAACTTAATCTAGTCAAGCAGATGCATAAAATTTAGGATTATAGTGGACCATTTTCTCTTTTATATGAATATGTAATTTTCTAAAATAAAAGCTACATAATTAGGTACCAAGTTGTAATTTTTGAAAGCGGTCCCATACTGTTCCATCATATCAGAGTTTTTAGGTGATATTTTGATGTTCCAAGATCAGAAATGTGGTAGGGGTCAGGCTGATGAAGTTGACCACAAATCTAGTGTTTGATTCAGTTTTTGAAGTATATAAGAATGAGAAATGTATAACTTAAAGGAAAACTCTGATACCAGACTATATTTTACTATTAATTCCATGTTTACAATGGTTAGTTTTGTTATAACTTTCCCTCACAAACCAAATCCACAACCATGAAAAAGTAAAAGTATTTTTGTTTAATCTAGATTTGCTTAAGGTAAATAAGGTAGATTTGGTTATGCATTCATTAATTGAATAAATCTCCAGTGAAATACAAGAATTACTACAAGGGCTGAGGTAAGATCATCTACCAAATAATCAATATATAAAAGGCGTGAGGCTCAGATGCTAACCAATGTTAGGGATGGAGGGCAATTGGGAAATACTATGTCTCACAGTAAAGATTAATTTTCTGTTAATAGGAAATATCTTAGAAGTTATACATTTTGCCTGAAAACTCTACTTTTTGAGAAAGAGAGGATACATAGATATATTACACTATAGTATATGGTAAAAAAGCATGTAACCCAGAATCTCAAGAATACAAGAGTTCTAACTTGGAAATCATAAGTATTAGTCTTTTAAATTATGAATTACATTGTCTTTTTAATATGTTTAATAATAAGAAAAAGTAAAACAAAACAAAACATTAGAATTTCAGTCTCACTGTCAACCTAGTAGGTAAGAGGGATGAGGAATTTCTCACCCCAGAGCAGACGGAACAAGTCGATACAGCCCAGATCCAGAAAACAGGCCAAAAACATTGTGAACGTTCTTCATTATCTTCCCGAGTTAGTAACTCAAGATCAACACCAAGCCAAAACAAAGTTGTGTAATTTTGATTTGTCTATTTTTCCACATATATATTATAGTCAAAATATTTACCTCAAAAGGTCAATAAAATAAGTAAATTAAAAATGATTACACGAGAGGCTATATAAACATATATGAATTTATTAAATATAAAGTTTATCCTATGTATAGCAGTCAACAGTTTCTCTTAAATGTACTTAAAAAGGCAAGAGCTGAAAATAGTGATGGTGACCATGCGTGGTGATAAGCAATGCATCCAGCTGACTCGGAGTAACCCGGGCATCCGAATGCCCAGCGTCATACACAATACGTAACAGGGAAGTTTTCTTCTTGGTTTCCACTCATCTAAAAAGTTTAAAATATCTGTTATAGATCAGGGTCTATTTTATTTTATTTTATTTTATTTATTTTTGGTACCAGGATCAAACTCATAACCTTGCACTTGCCAGGCAGGCACATATGCCACATATGCCAACAGTCCATTTTAAATATCAGTAATACAATAATGAGTCACATGTGTAAAAAATACATCTAAAATATATCTAAATATATAGAAATAGTACATCTACAATTATACTTCTAAAACATAGATATCTAATGCATATCTTTTATGATGAATTTTGTGACACATGAGTAAAGTATTTTTAACTAGATCAATTCATAGTAATCATTTTACAATAGGTGAAATAGCATGCTGTGAGGAAGAATTTTTTTTCAAACTCGACCAACTTATGGGTTAGGCTAGTATCACTGAACATACAAAATCAATTCTAGGTTTTTATGACACTTAAATTTTCAAGTGCGGAAAGCAATGAAAAAGGCCACAATGTACTTCCCTCCCAATCAGTAAAATAGACTAACACCCGGTCACAATCTGAAAATAATTTGTAACTCTGTATTGTAAAATAACCACAGATTCTCAGGACTTTACAATAACAGTACTGAGAGTCCCAGTGCCCCCTCACTTAGTTTTTCCAGTGGTTAAAACTTGATTATGGTGCACTGTCAAAACCAAGAAACCCACACTGCTGTAATACATATGCGCAGTTTTATCCAGTTCTGTGTGGATGTTTGCATAACCAGCACCATAATTAAGATATTCAGCTATCCCATCGCTACAAGATTTCCTTATTCACATCCTCTGATAGTCATATTCTTACCTCTCCCTAACCCCTAACTATCTCTCATCTATTCTCTAACATTTAGAAAATATTAAAGAATGCTCTATGAATGAATAACATAGCATATAACCTTTGATGTTAGTTCTTTAGTGGATATGATGATACTCCAGAAATCACACAAGTTCCGTCTATAAATTTCTTCCTTTTTCCCTCCTACTCTGCATTTCATGTTACAGATATACCAGGTTTTTTACCCATTCACGCATTGAAGGACATTTTGGTTATTTCCAATGTTTGGAAATCTGATGTAAATAGTGGACCTAGGTTTTGTGAGATTGTTCTCAGGAAAATTACCCCAAGAATATTATTGCTGGCTTACCTGGTAAGGACATGACTAGGCAATTTTTTCCTTAAAAAACTGCTACCCTATTTTCTAAAGTGACTGTATCACTTTATATTAGAAATGTTTGAAAAATTCAGATCCTCTGCCAAGTCATGAGCATTTTACTTTGTGACTGTTTCATGACAGCTATTTTAGCAGGTATATACTGATACCTCACTATAGTGTTGGTTTCTATGGTCCTGATGGGTAGTGTTCCCTAACATCTTCTCATGTTAGTGTTCACCATTCTTACTGCTCTAATAACTTGTCTCTTCATGTCTTTCGTTTATTTTCTAGTTGGGTTGTTTGGTTTTTGTATCGCTGAATTTTGAGAATTCTTCATGTGTTTTAGACATAGATTAGTTCCAAGCTTACATATATTATTAAAATTCAATACTAACTTTAGCAATTGTTTTTAACTTGGACCAACAGAAGTTTTTGCTTAGAATTGTCAGTACAAGATGGTAATAAAAAGCTAACCAAATGCAGTTGTATTTATAATTGTTTTAGAGTTCTACAGACAGTTCCTTATTTCCTTATACCCACTTAGTTTCAAGCAGTCTGCTTCTGCTCATTCTAGAATCAAAGATTAATACATTTTTTTTTTTTTGTTTTTGTTTTTGGCACTCTAAGAGTAACAAAATTTGTAAGAGAGTATTACACAATTCAGTATATGGAAAAATCATAAGATACAACACATATCTCTCTTAAAGTATCATTTGATGATTTCCAATTGAGTTCTTCAAAATTACAAATTTAAGAATATAGAAGAGAGAAATCTGTGTTTTTTCTTAACTAATTTAGACCAGTTATCTATTAATTCAGAAAGACTCTTCAGTTCAGAATACATCAGGCCTGTTCGCCATTCCCTACAATATTCCTCTTTCAATTCACAGAAATGTCAGTAACTTTTGGTTTTCCTTGCGGAATATCCACAATTCAGATAGTTACTGTTACCGATCAAATCTCTACTGTACACACCTAACCCTAATGCTTAACACGACTAACTGTGCTTAAAGTCACTGAGAAGAGTGGGTGAGCTGCAATGCTGGAGGAAAGGAGTGTTCTCAGGCCAAATCTGTGTAAAGGAAAGTGAAAGACTGGGCAGAGAACAGGGGTTGGAATGTCACTGCAGAAGGACACTTGCTAGCTTCAGGTCAGGTTCACCACAGGCTGAAACAGTGAGCCCGGTGTGTTCAAACAAGCCGCAGGCCTCCCATTACACTCCCGTATGAGCTGGTCATGAACACGGCCTGTTCTGAAAACGGGGACTGGATCTCTGTCAAGATCAGTGTCTTCCTCTAAAGGCAATTCCAGGGAGACTGAGGGCTGCGAGAGTGTACCTGGGACAGGCCTGCTTCCAGCAGCTGTGGATTAGGTCTTTTAGCCTCTGACAGTGTGTCCTACATAGCAGTGCTGTGACTCTGGAAGGGTCTCACGCTTCGTTTTCCATCACAAACACAGGACTGAATTCCTGAAAAATGGCTCCTTACCATGTTAAGCTTTTAAAAATTTTTGTATATTTTAAATTCACATTGATTGAACTAAATCATGAATTTTAATTGGATAAAACTAACAATACAGTCCCAATTCTACTCTCTCTCTCTCTCTTTCTCTCTCTCACTCTATATATATTATAATATATATTATAATATATATATATTGATTTTCCCTTAAGACTTTTTTATATTCAGGATCTGTAATTGTTCTTTGTTAATTATATTAGGATTATTTATATAATAGATGGTCAGTGATAGGAAAAAAGAAAATCTAGAACAAAAACAATATAAATGTACTAAAATGTTAGATTATTTTTCAAAAATTGCATTATAAAAATAGTCATTTCCTGCTTCACATCTTTTGTATTCTAGATTTTGTAAAATGCAAATGTATTATTTTAATATTCAAAGAATGAATGTGTATAAGCTACATAATTGCCACTCAGTTTATAAAGGATAAATGCTGTAAAAATTCTCAAGAAAATATATGAGATTTGATATTCAAGGTAATCAGGACTTCTTTATTTTACGTTTTGCTATGTTTTCTCAAATTTTTCATCATAAATTTGTATTACCTTTATTTTCTACTTTTCAAACATTTTGGTCTTATAAAATTGTTGAAACTGTCTCCTCACTAAGTATGATTATGCCATTAGCTACTGATACTCTGTATGTGGTCACAGCTGATTATTTTATTGCTTGCAAAATGGGCAGTTAGTGCTGTTAAAGGAAAGTTACATAAAAATCACTATTTACAGAGAAGACTTCTCTTTATCAATCTACTTAAAGGTTTATAAATTGAGCCCACCCTTTGTATAAATCCTATATGAGTATGGGACATTTTTTCCACTGGACTTATATGTTCAGTTTAGTAATGTTTTATTTAATATTTTTGCATCTATATTCATAAGTGAAAGTGTTCCATGGCCTTCTTTAAATACTCATCCTGTCTTGGTTTTAGACTTTTACAGACTTAAATATTGAATTCAGAAATTTTCAGTCTTTTTTTTTATTCCCTGAAGCTGTTAAGATACTTAGTTCTTCCTTCAAAGTCTGATAACATTCAGCTTTAAAAGTGTTTAAAATGGGCCTTGGATGATAGCAAGCAGCGGAAACAATAATCTGTTTCCTAGAGATCTATTTAGGGCTTTTATTAGTTTTTAGGACTGTTTTGGTAAATAACTGCTCCTCTCAAAGAATTAATTTAACCTGGAAGACTATGCAAGTATAATTTTTCAAAAATTAACCTCAGAATCTTTAAGATCTTCTAAAATGTATGGTTCTTTTAATAAATATTAGCATATTATCTCTATCTTTGTCCTTAAATATAATTGTCAGTTTTTAATTATCTTCTTTTATTTAATTGACCACAATTTTTAAAAATTTGCTTTTATGCAACCCATTTTACTTCCTATAAACTTCCAACTTTTATTTACTTTGCTCTGTCAGATTATTATGTTTGCTTTGTAATGTGAAGAGAAGTTCTTCATATTTTACAGTTCAAATACCTACTTTGTTTCAAGTATTTGTTTTATGATAACATAAAATACTTGTGTTGAAAGTTAATTTCCTCTGGTCCATTTTGTTTGCAGTCATTGAGTCTGGATGCCAAGTAGATTTAGAAACATTTCCTTTTTACAGTAATACTCATTCAGCTGAGGAAAGGGTGGCAGCCGTGGACTGAGGGCAGGGCACCTACCTGCCTGTGGTAGATGCAGCATTCACAAGAAACTACTACAGTTCCTGTGAAACCAGAGAATTATTTAAGAACATAACGAATGGTAGTGAGGAGAAATCTCACGGTGACTATGAAGGTCCTGATGTCATGAATATCAAACTGATACTTTCTCATGAGCATAGATTAATTATAAAAAAAGAATATGAACCAACATAGGTGCAACAAAAAGGCATGTTGAATGACTCTAGTAGGTCAGTCTGCTGAAAACAAAACCAGTAAATTCAATTTTACGGAGATCCCTTCACATGTGCTTTCAAAAGTCAGCATGTATTTTACCTACAAGATTTGCTACACTAGCAGTGTAGCACATTCCTAAATTTTCCATTGCACCCAAAACAGTCCTGGAACAGATGATGACTGTGAACTTCCTAGAATGTTGAATAAAATAAATTATAATAAGGTGATTTTTTCATTATTTAATAGGTACTTGTAGTTCAGTTAGTTTTTCGTATATAGCATGTTGCCTGAATGCATTTGAACTTCAAAGTTAATTGCGAAGCAAATCACCTTCTGTTCTTTTCCATAGCAATCAGAGTTGAAGTTTGTTTGCCGCATTGACGAATTAAGGAAATAATTCACAAGATGTGCTTCTGAACAGAATGGACACTGACAGATCCCACAGGCATATGTTTATTATCTACCACTTTCTAAGACAAGTTTACACTATGTCTGTGATTTTGAGTTTTCAAATTTCTTATGCGTTTAACAATCTTTGCACAAGATAAAAATCCAGAGCTTTTATTATACGTTTTTCACTAAGGATTTTTATTTAGCTAACTTGAACCTGAAGTCTGCACTTTAATATCTAAATTAAGAACCCTCCCTAATACCATTAGAAGTGTGTTATGAAAATAGTTTGCAATGTAAAAGGGGAATTTGAGGGAATATAGAGGGGAGAGGGAACCTAAGATGACAGGAGGGAAGAGGACACTTTCCAGTGTCTGCTGTGATGGGAGAAAGCAAAGGAAATGAGGAGGAGGCTGTGTAACAGATGAAATAACTTCCGGGGAATGTGCATTCTGATGCTATCGGTCAGTGTGCCTCACAATTCTTCCCTTCTCAGTGGCTGACAATTTATTCTGTAAATTAGAAAACACAAGAAAGAGCGCTGAGAATTCAGATATCACCCATCTCACTTGCTAACTGTTTAAGTTCTGACAAGTACTCAATTTCTGTAGCCTTTAGTCTTCTTTTCAATAAATGAAAAAATTGATGCCTCATAAGATGAAGATTCAGTGAAAATCAAGACCAAATTCCCGGAACGAAGCATAGATCTCGACAGTGGCTAAGAAATGGAAATCATGCACGATGTCTTATTGAGAAGTCTTAACTTGCTGAGTGAGAAACGGACTTTGATTTTTTCCTGGGAATTTACATCACTTGGTACTAGTTAATAAAATTGTTTATTTAATGATTTGCTTACTGAATAGAACATCTTTCCTTACATTGCATTCACTAGTTTTGACCTGGTAACCACCTACAGATCACTAAAATTTTCACTTTCTTTCTGTTAGTCCACTACTGCTGATTGTTTTTTTCTTTCTCCTTCAGTTATTTTATGGTTCATAACGATGTTTTCTGAATGTATTTTAAAGTCACTTGCACCTATTTTCTCTATACTCATCTGGCAAAGCTACAAACTGAAAAGAATAATTTGTATTCTCTATTCTGCACACAGATAACTAAATATATCTAGGATAAAACTAACAAGGAGAAAAATGAGAACTATGCTAAATTTATTGTTAGTGGCCTCATAGGAACTGGTACAGTTCCTTAATGCAGCTGTTATTACTTACTGGGCTTACAGAGATTTCAAGCATTCCTTACTATCCCAAGCCAACAGCTCCTGCTTAATATTTTTCACCCTTAGCATTGGATTTCAGTTCCAAAACAAAAAGGGGGAGAGAAGGAAAGGAAGAAAATAGGAAAAAGAAGAAAGGAGAAGGAGGGAGGTAGGGAGGGAAGGAAGGAAGGAAGGAAGGAAGGAAGGAAGGAAGGAAGGAAGGAAGGAAGGAAAGAAGAAGGAAGGAAGGAAGGAAGGAAAAGAAGGGCAGAAAAATACCCACACAGAAAGGGAGAGAAGGAGGAAAAAAGTGAGAAAAAAGAAAGGTATCTCCTTATCCAAGCCACTACAAACACATATTAATGGTCTCCTTGCTGGAAAAGCTAAAATTGCTTCTCGACTACTACGGTCATCATTACATACAGAATCAGGCACAGACATTTTCAGGTGACTTTGAAGCCTTTGCAGAGTCTGTGGACTTCCCCTTGTCTTCAGTGTCCCTGCATCTCTCCTCTCACATTCTGTATTATCTCTTCAAGACTTTCTCAGGTCTTCAAAATTGTTGAACTCTTTTCTACCTAAGGTGCTTACACATTTCATTTTCATTTCTTCTGTCAAAAAAGGTCTTCTCTCTTACCTCCCTTTGCTCCCTAACGATAATCGTTTTTCAGATTTAAACCCACAATCATCCAACTCAAGCATTTGGTGCCCCTCACCACCACTACTGCAAAGATTCTATCAGATCTTGATATATATATATATAATCGTTTTGGATGTTTTATATATATATATATATATATATATATACACAAAAAACTTTAAAGTTATACATATATAGTTTAATATATATAGTATATTATAAAGTATTTCCATGAATCATCAAGTCCCCCAAACCCAATTAAAGCAGTCAGATTTTACTAACATAATTTAGTAATGTACATAACTCTTCAAGCTAAAGGATGTATTTCTCAGCTTCTTTTGCAACTAGTTGCTGTCATGTACTTATGTACAGTTTTAAAAGTTATACATTTCTCCAAATAATATGTTGTTTAATTTTCCACATATATGAATATTCTTAAAAGTGTTGCCATGTTTTTGTGTGGTTTTTTGGCTTTAATTCTCATTTATGTGTTTTTGATGTATTTCTATATAAATACGAACTTTATTTCATTCATTTTTTTATTTAAGTCTGCCATAAATGCAGCTTGATTGAATTATAATATTCTGTGCATGCCTATACCAAATGAGCAGCTGCTTCATTTCTAATTATGCACATATACACAAATACATGTGTATGCTCTCTCTCTATGCAAATGTGCTTGTGTGTGTGTGTGTGTGTATATATATATATATATATATATTTCACACATATTACTGTAATGACTATTTTAACATCTTTTTTAAAGAATGAGTTCTTGTATATTTTATTTAGGATTTTTATTTTATTCAGTAGTCACAATTTAGGACCACTTTAGATCCCTTTCTGTTTTGGAGATTTAGATCCCAAAAGCAGAGTGATTCACAACCTCAATCTTAAATGAGAATTAAATAGTAACTACACATTCTGAGGAATTTTCTTCCTTCCATTTAGAGCCAAGATGAAGACAAACATGCATCTTTAAAATTCTTCTGTGATAGGCCCTTTATTAACATGATAAAGTTGCTATTGTTTGATTTGGAGAATCTCAGCTGTTAATTAGAGCTCCTCACTAAAAGGGGAATTGTCTCACTGACTGTCATAAATATCTGCTCTGCTCCATTTTGCAGTTAGCCTTGTAATTTGACTTGGCATTTCAAAACCAAGTGTTATTGTGTAAGCAGTTTGCTGGTCTTACATATTTCTGTAGACATCGTCTTACGACTTTAGATGCTTCAAAATTTAAAGACGTTCAAAATTAGTCGTTAATGTAGTAAAAGTTACATTTTCAAGTGTAATTTACAAGACTTCTACGTGAATTGAAAAATTTAACATGCAAAGTGATGATTTGAACTTACAGCAATATAATGATGCTTTGTTCAACTATGAATTTTTTTAGAAACTGCCCCCTTTATAACTATTTTTTGCACTTTAATATGCTTTTACTGATTTGTATCTATAGCAATGTAGTAGATTATTTTATTTTAAACAGTTTATGATGTGTGGTAGAAAGTGTACATTTAAAGAAAAACCAGAGCATCATACTAGATTTTGCAGTGAATAAAATGCCCTGCTAGTTGGTCATTAAAGCATCTCAAGTGGTGGAGAAGTGGGAGGATCATTAGAGTCCTCCAGCTCTGAAGTCTAAACTTGAGGAGCAGGGCATATTCTACCCACTGTGCATGTGACACTTAGGAAAATATTGCAGTTCCCAACGTGGATGAAAGTCATTGGGAAACTGTAGAAGGACTTGGGATCTCAGAGCAAAGTCCTTCACATCTGACTCTACTCATTACATCAATCAGTGTGACTAAAGGACACATTAGACTTTCAGGCTTTGTGTCTGTAAATAAAAGGTAGTAATAGTATCACATAGATATTAGGGGGTTAATTGGAGTAATAAATACTGAAGACGTAGGACATATCTCTGATACACAGTAGTAGTTACATAACTTGTCCAATGCAGTAGCCAAGTCAAATTATTTTTATAAATGAGAGAAATTAGAGAGTTCAAATTAGAATGATTTGACAATGAAACTTAAGACAAATATTAGAATTTTACCTTTTGAATAGCTTTCTGTCATTGTGAATGAATATAGTTTATTAGGATGAAATCATATGTTGATTAATCAGCCAAATTAAGGCTAAATGTTTCTTAACCTAACATAAATCGCATTATTTACTTCTTTTGGTCAATAGGACTTTGGAAAAAAATAATACAGTTGATTTCTTAAACTCATTTTACTAAAATAAAGCCCAACTGTATTAAAAATTTGAATACAAAAATTTAAAAATAAAGGTTTAAAGATATCGGAAGAAATTTGAACACATTTTTAAAAATGATTTTGATGTGAAAAACATTTGTCTAAGCAAGACATAATGTTTAAAGACCACAAATAGACTGATAAGCTCCAAGTACAAAAATTTCAAATTTTCAGAATATATAATAAGACACAAAATCAGGTAAAAACTTGGGTACACTTTTGACAGCATGTATGATATGGAAAATGGAGAGTAGGTTACAAATAACTATTATAAACAATTATTAATTTAACTTTAAACTTGGCAAAAACGTATAACCTGACCTCTGAAAATTAAAAGACATCAACAATAAGTATTTTAAACTAAGTCGTATCCATGGTTTTTAGAAGGTCCAATTATGATGTGGTATTTTACAGCTCTCAAAGACAGAGAGTTCATAGGATATTTTGTAATTTGTGATAAAAGCAGACTTATCCATTCGCTTGCCTCCAATGTGAGTTGCTGGAATTAAATTTGGAAACTCAGTATAAAAATTCAAAATGAACATACTCATCACTGGTGGTTTCTATGTTCACAAACACAAAGCTCCATGCCTTCAAGAGTTTTCACTGTAGGATTTTCTAAACTGATTTTTTGTAAACCCTGCATAAATGTAAATAATGATGATAGAGAAACAATGTAATTAATAAAACTAGTTATATCTTTTAGGTGATGACTACAATCTTTAAAATCAATGTAATAAGTGCTGGGGATTTAGCTCAGTGGTATAAGCACCTGCCTGGCAAGTGTGAAGGTACCAAATCCGGTATCTAAATAAATAAATAAAGTCAGTGGGGCAAAACCACAATGTAGCAATTTGGAATGATTTTCAAGTTATCTTGATGTGAAAAAGTAATATGTACATAGATTTTATTGTAGACTTCTACTTACATAAAGAAAAATAATTATAAAATGGCTATAACACATTTAATAGAAATTTTCATTTAAAACTGTTGAATGAAATCAGGGAGGAGACTATATCTCCTTAAAATTCTTTTGAACTATTTGAAAGTTCTTCTATTCTCATGTATTTTTTTAAAAATTAATGGAGTTAATGCACTGATAGAAAAATATAAATTAAAAAATTGACTGAAGTCTCACCAGCAGCCTGCAGATCATTCTGTGTGCCAAAGCATGGACCTTTCATGTACTTTTGAAAGTGAACTATCAGAGCACTTTCCTGAGATGAGCTGGTGCAGTGAATGCATCGATATCTGAATGAGTTTTATTTTCCTCTAGACAAAGCCCGAGGAAGGTCGAGAGCAGGGACCCACTTTGACTCAGCGCGGAGGCGGAGCCGAGCTGTTCTTTACCACATCTCTGGGCATCTGCAAAGAAGAGAAAAGAACAAACTGAAGATAAATAATGTAGGTGACATGTGCGTTGCACTGTGAGTTTTACACTTTTCCTTCGGTGGTAGTGTTTTATTCACTAAAAATCGGCACGAATTACTCATTTATTGGTTTTCTTGGAATTTTTTTTCCACTTTGGGTTGTGCTTGCCTATAAAGAACAAATTGGGAAAGGTCAGCAGTCATGAGACATTTCTGCAACAAAAGTGCTTAATCATAGGGCTGTCACAGCAGCGAGTTTAGAATATTACTAAAATGCAGTGTAGTATCAGACTGAGGACTTGCAAATGAGGACATACTGGTTACATATGTGAGGCACAATGATACAGAACAGTATTGCATACTCACAGCCTGTTGGTTAAAATTTCTGAACTTTAATTTCCATTTCACTTACTTTACACTTTATATAATTTCTCTTAACATTTTTACCCAGAGGCACCATGAACAAATCAGTTATTATTTCTTTTTACAAATTTGTATTTTGTACAAAACTCTTGCAATATTAGATGTGAAATTACATGGCTTAGATTACACAGTTTTGCAAAAACGTTGTTCTTCTAATGAATTAAAATAGGGCTGCTTTCTGATAAAAACCTGATGTTTGTCAGTCAAAAGCCCCAGCAAATAACTGTGCCTATAAAAGATGTTTCTTTGCTGAATTTTACATGGCACATAGCTTCAAGAATACTACACTTAGTTGACTTTCATTGCAGAGACTTTGCCTTCACTGAGAAACCCAGAATGATGCCTGTTTAGATGTAGGTAACAAAGTTAATCTTTCAAATGATGTTAATGTCATTAATTTGCAATATGGGATCATAAATACATATCCGGGGTTTTGTGACTGTAATTGGCAGACTGAATATGTGGTCTAATTTTCCAGCGACCTTAGAGAGAGTTAAAGCAAGCAACTAGAGCTATTTGGATTTGATCTATAGTAAGATCCAGAAGTTCTGGGAGTCAAGAACACAAGAGAGTCTTTAGCATCTTACTATAATACAGCAAGCTCTGGAAACACCTAATCTTATGCACACTTTTCATTAAAATAAGCTTTGCACTTGTCATGCTAAATGTCTATCTCTGTCTATTGTGAATAAAGAAAGATGTAGAAACCTAGGGTGTAGAGAGTTGATAAGGAGGGCTAAGCCTCTGTTTATAGAAGCTAAACCAAGATATTTAGATCTATTAATTCCCCAAATATTGTCAGTCATGACCATGCATCACTTCAGAGAGTCACCTGGTGGTTTTTGTTGTTGTAGTAGTAGTAGCTATTGTTTTTGTTGTTGTTGCTGTTTTGACTTAATAAAAAGATTTTCTGGGCACCTTTGTGCCTTAGTACCTCTTTAACTTGCTGAGAATTCAGAGAGAGACCTTGCAGGGCATGTCGTTTAATCTATGGATATTCCCTGGTTCTTATTCACATTTCTCTTAAGTCTCCGAGTCCGCCTTGGTCCTATAGACAAGTTCTTGGAAGAAACAAAGATGCAAGCAAGATTTCCAGCTTTTAGTTCAGTAATATTATTTAGTTGAGAATCATTTACGTGTTGCTAATATCAATGAGCTTTAAAATTCCCCTTTATATTTAATAAACTACAAAAACACTACTTAAAACCTAATTTTAAAAACACACAACTCACACCGCTTTAATTGTCATCCGTTTCAAAAACATAAACATTAGGATAGAGCACTAAAATAATACCAGGTAATTAAGGGTATCTAATCAACACAGAGAGTCTGGTAACTACAGGTAAATCTTACTTGTGAAGCAGAGTGTGAAGCCAGATGGCCCTCTTCACCATCCTTTCATGAGCAGTACAGAATGGCCAAAACGTCTGATAGCAGAGAGGGAGAAGACAGAAAGGAAATGACCTGAATAGTTTACTGGCAGAACAATGTCTGGATGGATTCTGGCTGTAATAGCATTTGCATATCTGAAAAAGAATTTCAGTATTTTAGGGTGCTAGCTATTAAAACACGTGTTGAAAATTTCCCTGCACTTCTTTTATGCTATTTAATTCTTCCATTCAGCAAGTAGTAGGTGTATTTTTATTAGTTCCATTTTAATGATGGGATAAAACCAGCTTATTTAAAATCTTGACAGAAGAAACACCAGCTGTGGGACTCAGCACTTCATCTTGTGACTTAAGGCCGCTGTCTTGCCCCCTACCTTGCTCCTTTCCTGAAAACATTCTATGCACCAGGCTGGCATATGTGCTCCAACAAAAGACAAATGAATGCATCAGGCCATTAGCAGGGAGCATCACACCCTTAGTGCTAGCTCTAGCTTTTCCAGGTACCTCTTGGAAAAGGTACTTACTTTCTGCTTTCTTGATTTGTTATTCTGTCTATAAAGGAGATGGTGCAGGTGTTTCCACACACCAAAATATCATAAAGGTCGCATAATAGAGAGCCTGTGGAGCTTGCAAGTAAAAGCAAAGCCTTGTCAGCAGGGAACTGTGTGAGTGGTCATCAAAGGCACACCCTGCACCTGGCTTACCCACTGTAGTAAAGTGGAAATGTGCCTCCCTCTGTTAACTCAGATGATAGTTTCAAAGGAATGTTGCAAAATACTTTAGGAAATAGCGACTTTAATTAGGCACTGGAGTTAAAGATTGTGTTTCAGTAATTCGTAGGGTAAGAGTCTAGTCAAAACTTGACTGGTACTAAAGAAATATACTTTAAAATTAATAAGTACTATATACCTAAGATTGTGACAAGTTGGGTGCATTATTTCTCAGGCAAAATTTATGTATTATAAATTTGACAACTGCCCTCACTTCCTTCTAAAAGCAGAAATTTACGAATGTGCACATTTAAATTCTTTACAAGAATATGAAATTTTATTTCACTCAAAACAATTTTGATAAAATTTAGAAATACTGTGGTAGGTGTAGAAGATCATCTATTTTTCCACCTAGACAATTGTGTAAACATATGTGAAGGCTTTAACAATTCAAAACTTAGTCTAACCTAAAATATATTGAAGTCAGCATAATTTAAAAGTAAAGTTTTATCAATAATTCAGTAATGTTAAATAACATGCTTTAAATAGCCTATAAAGTGATTAATTTTCTAATTTGTATGTATAATGAATATATCACTGAATTTTTTTACATCAGCTATTAATTCTTCATGTGATCAGTGTACTCCAAATAAACACTTTAGTTCATGAGTTTTTCCAGTCTTCAACACAGAATTTGCTTTTCCTTTCAACAAAATAAATTTAAGTCACGTTATGGTAAACTACATGGATAAAAAATAAAATGCTTTCCATGGCTTCTGATAATTTCTTATTGTAGTAAGTATTAAGCGAAAAATGACACGGAAACATATCATGTGCTATTATATTTAGAAACTGCTTATGGACCTTGAGGAGATGAATCCCCATAAACCTTAAATCCCTCTTATGTGCACCTACCTGGGTTTTCATGTCATCCCAGCAGTTTCTCTCCTTTTTTTAGTTTTATGCCAAAGTCCACCTTCGAAAGCTGTTTCTCAGACCTGAATATGAGATAAAGCACCCAGGTCCAGTCTCAGGGACTTGGATGATACTATAGAGCGTTCTGGAAGTAGGGAAGCAGTGACCACCATGAAGTACCAGCATGATAGGTACCTGTGTAAGTTGAGGGAAAACATTAACAGGAAGGAGAAACCAGCACTGGGAATGCCTGTTACTGAGACATGACAGTCGTGGGTAGTAGGACTACAGTATTGGATCACACTTAGTCACTACCAAGAACTAAGTGTTCCTGGTCTCTCTTATTGCTCTTTGAACCGTCAGGTACTTCAGGGTTCTCTGAACACACTATATTAATCTGCTCCTCCCTCAGTAATTGGGACAAGAAAACAACACTGTGACCTGCAGATAATACGTGTTCCAGAACTTTTAACTATTCTGTTGATTCAACTTAACTTTCAAATTTAAGTTCTCATTGCCCATCTTGTATTTCTCATTAATTGAGGTCAAACAAAGTCTGCAAGTAACTAGTCATAGGCTTGTCAAGTTTTCGCACATGCTATTGTTGGGTCTTCCTTTGTCTCATAGTAATAAGGGAATTGTCCATCAACTGCACTGCTTTGAAAGTGAACTGCTTTTGCAGTTATCAAAAACTCCAGTTATTTTTTTACATTTAATCAGCTGCACAGTAAACATTATCTTCCTCCTACCACGAGTTGAATAATAAGCCTTCAGCAACTATTTCTCACTTTACCATTTACCAAGGGCTGGCCACTCTCAGACTACATCCACATAGAACAAGGGAAAGAGGTTTGAGGCCCTAGCTGAAAATACCAACACCAACAGTGCAGGAGTGCATGTAAAGCCTGGTGATACTGTAAAGAAATAGAAATAGCTTTCACAGTAGAATATTGATAATCTCTATGCTTTGTTTAAAGAAAGCAATCTTTGCTGACTGACAAAAGCCTAGGTCAAATATATTCTTTAGATAATGACTGCCATCTGCAAACCATAAGCGTACAGAATGCTCCTATGGCCGGAGGCATATAAATACATGTCTGCGTCGATAATGTGATTAGGGCATAGTATTATACTTAGAACTGTGGATATTTTTAGATGACATTATAGATAATGATCTTTGGTTTTAACAAACAAGTCTGTATTACTCATTTGACATGCATGACGAAATTCTGAGCATTCCTGTTGTTGAAAGCAAAGCCCCTGCTTAATTTCAGTACAGTCATGTATTACCTAATGACAGAGATACATCCTAAGAATCAAGTCCCCAGATGATTTCACTGCTGTGTGGACATCATGGAGTGTGGTTACACAAGCCCAAATAAGTACAGGTCTATCTTGGATTCAGCCTCCTTGTGTGATCAGTATGGGAAGTAAAGGAGATCCGTGGAAGGCTGCTCCTGGTGTAACAGAGTGTGCTGTTTTGCAGTAAAGTTTTATTGTATAAGTAGGAGTACACTCTAAAATAACAATAAAAACATAAACCGGTAACATATGTGTGGTCATTAGTAAGTATCAATTGTGGTATATATTTCTCTATGCTATATTTGTATATGACTGGCAATACAGTATCACCTCAAAAAACAGCATCACCTCAAAAAGATGAGTAACTTGCTGGGATGCCTCATTACAGTGATTACAGTGTCACTAAGCAATAAGAATGCTTCCTTTCCATTGTAATCTCTTGGGACCTCATCATATACGAAGTCCATTGCTGACTGAACCAGTTATATGACACATGAACCAATATATGTCGCAAGTGTAAAAGTCACTTGTAAGATCTACTTACATAGTAGGCATGAATGATCCTTTTCATAGAAGTGTGTACTTAATGTACTGTGTTCCTTGCTTCTAATCTTGTGCCCCTCCCCTTTCTTTTTTTGTCTTTATCCACAGAATGTTTTTGTAGATAAACCAGCGTTTCCGGAGTATAAAGTTTCTGATGCAAAGAAGTCCAAATTCATACTATTGCATTTTAGCACTTTTAAAGCTGGCTGGGACTGGCTTATATTGTTGGCGACGTTTTATGTTGCTGTGACTGTACCTTACAACGTTTGCTTTATTGGCAATGATGACCTATCCACAACTCGGAGCACAACAGTCAGTGACATTGCAGTGGAGATTCTTTTTATTATAGGTAAGATCCAGTAGCTGGTTTCCTAGGAGATTTGCATATGGGAATTAAGTGTGTTCCAGACTTTTCTGATGGGTTTGAACTAAAATGATTTGCATGGACATGACTCAGCCTGGATGCAAATTTTGGAGAGGTACATATTTGGATTTCTGAAAACTGCCCCTTCTGGTTGTTCTACTGTTCCTTTATTCAAAACAATCTCAAATGATGTTCTGTGTTTCTGTACTCACTTTGGCAAAATGAGGTAAGAAAAGACTTACTGGCTTTTCTGTTTGTACTTCCACCATCCATCATTATACTAATTGTATGGCGTTAGACATAGGGCTTGGCGAGAACCCACCTCTAGCATTCTAGTAACCCTGAGCAGATGGTTCTTTCTTCACATCTTTCCAAGTCCTTGCAGTTTGCTGCTGGTAGTTTCAGTAAATGATGTGGTGGCAAAAGTAAAGGATTACATAATAAGTGAATCAAGACAAGCAAGAGGGTAGGCCCCAATGGACGTTTGTCAGAATATTATTGGAAACCTCAGTTGGTGCTACATCTGTTCCAGACTTGAGAACCTCTTCCTACTTTCCTCTGTCTTACAGCCTAATGCTTGTTTGCCCAGGTAGAACAGATTCTGTGTTTGTTTTAAGGCTTCGGTTGTCTCCCTGTTGTGTTAGTGAATGTAACTTGCAACTGATCCTACTCCTTTACCTGGCTGTGATAATGAAGGGCAACTCTGAATGTAAAGAGGACAGCATGTTTGGGAAACAGTTCAAGCAAGTAGCTGAACAAAGTAATGAAAAATGGACCGTAAAAGCTAAAAGACAGAAGACATAATTGAGGTTGATCAAAACTGTGTTTGAGCGGTGGTAATTTATCCATAGTGGGTACTCTAACAATATTGGCGCATGCTTGCTCTGGACAAATGTGTGTATTCTTGGTATAACTTCTGCATGCATGTTGTCATTGTATCTTTTGGACACTGCTCAGGCTCCTGAAAAGGCCCCCATTGGCACCCCAAAAGTGGTAACTGTAGTATTTAAAGCCACTAGATGGCAATGTTGTCTATTAGGTAGTTTTCAAGGCTACAAACTCAATTTAATTTTTTCAATTAAAGATATTCTTTGATTAAAAGGTATAATCATAAAGAGTGCTACTAAATCACTGTTTTGTGGAAAATGATATCTTTCTGATTGAAACAAGAGTTAAGGATAAAAGTCATAGATAAATTGGCTGTATCTAAACATCAATCCATAGCGAGTTTACATTCCCTTACTCTGAGCTTGGATTCTTTTCCCAGTCATTCTTTATGCACACGTCTGTGATCATCCTGAGCACACTCTCCGTGATCCTGCTCAGAGTTCTCAGGTCCCGGGCAGTCAGCCCATATGTGCAAGACCACGTTTCCTTCCGTGTAATAACTAGCTGACAGGTTTTGTGAAATGCGATATGTAAGTACCTGTTTAATGCGTATTTCATCACCTGCTTATTGATGGATTCTTTGATTCTGCAAATAGGACATTTTGCCTGAAATTTCCTCTGAATATTTGACATGGCAAGGACATAGGAATCACGTCTAGTGTTATGCGCTCAGTGGCAACATCTTATTTTTCTCTGTGAGAATTCATATCTAAGAAAGAGATATTTTATGAATTTTTGTTTGGTTGTTTGTGTTTAGGCTGCCTCGTTCTTCTGAATTGATGGGGACTATTTTGCTCCCTAACAACTATGGTCAAAATCCTTGGTGTCTTCTCTCGTCTGCTGAGACAGTCAGCAAGATGTTTCTCCCAATGGGCGATACCCATCCATTACTAACTACATGACAAAGTAATGGAAGCCCTATTTTTTTGCAGCTTAGTTAATGTAAAGCTTACTTTGGAATTTCAGATGTTGGTCTTCCAGTCCTATTAGTGTCACCCTTGCCTGAATTCCTACTTCCATGAGCAGTAAGAACACCCTCACTCTTCTCTGCTCAGATCTTCTTTTACTTTGTCTTTAAAATGACAAGTACATTAATTACAAAGTACTTGAAAAACAGTTAATACTAACATCTCTCCAAATGAATTTCCCTGAACCTGTATTCTATACATTTTTCACAAAGTTTGCTTAAAAATGATGCTTGATAAATGAATTAAAATACTAGAGAAAAATGCATTGTATCTTTACAATACTAACACAGTGTTTGTACCATTTAATACTTATTAAATTAGTATTTGTGATTAATTCAAATGTATTTTCAACATACTATTTGCTTTCTATTTCGAGAATAGTGTCACTCAATTGGAATCTTATAATCATCAGTTGGCTTGGTTTTACAAAAGTTTAAGAAGAAAAGGTTTTCACATAGTTAAAAGATGGTGCTTTAAAAGTATATTGTTATTTGCATCAAGTCCACACAAGTGTTAACCAATATAATTATTTTAAATGTGACACAAATAAAAAGAGGAATGATTAAATAAAAAAGAATTCATAGACGAAATTAAAGTCAGGAAATTACAGATGTCTTTGGGGTTTTGCAATATATTTTAGCAATGTACACCTCTAGAAATCTTGTGATAAAAAAATCTAAAGGTGATTAATATAGCATCTTGCTGGATTTATTGTTTCCTCAAGACTCATTTCTCCAAAGACCACTGAGTAATACTCGTGTGGCATGACTGGCTGAAAACCATTCTTTTTTCAGATGGAATCACCATTTTAAAGAATAGTGTCTAATTTTGTTAATCAGAACTTAAATATAAATAGCGAGCTCAAAGCTCTCCTGGCTACTCTCTCACTTCTAAATTAAATTATTTTGCAACCTGTGTTAGTTCTCTAAATCAATAGGGTGCAATGCTTGGCTGAGTTACACAGTTAGCCATTAAAGTTACCCGTGTGATTTGAAAATTGTCATAGTTAAGTCAGCTGCTGATTGAAAGTCTTACAGAAACTTAAAATGAGGAAGTACCAGAATAGTTATTTTGTCCAATTTTTCTTACTTTATAGGTGGGGAAACTGAAGCTTGATTGTCTTTCCAAGTTCACATAACTGATGGCAGAGGAAGGTCTCCAGGTTGTTGGAGCAAGTTTCTTGTTTATGAATTGATAGTCAGTATGATTCTGTTGTATGAAAAGTTTTATTCAGCTTGCTTTCTTTTGTTTATAGTAATGAAGCAGACAGAGAAAGAAGGCCAACTTGAATCACTGAAATTTTGATAGTGAAGCTGCTATATACCAATAACAAGTCATCTCCCTCATTTCCTTAGTAAAAACACAAGGAACCTAAATTTGTGCAGGCGGCACTACGCCCAGACCCAGAGATAAATTATGAGCTGTATAAACCATGTTAATTCCTTCCCATTAGTCTAATGCTAGTATAGGGGTGAGTATGTATCAGTTTTATCCAGTGGGGCATAAATCAATCTTTTGGGGAGGAGACTGCCTGAAACAGTACGAAAAAATGAGACAAGCAATGGGAAATACTTTCATGCTCATCCCTCCTCTTACTCCAGGGTGTATGAGTGGAACGGTTATGATGTTACTGGAGTCATCTTGTGATCTTTAGAGACAGGTGGCATGGATGTAGAGGGTAGAGCAGAAAGTCTGAGATGCTGAATCTCCACTTTCTTGGGCAATATAAAATGTTCATTCCATTGATGCTGTTTTCAATAGTCTATTCTGTCTATAATACCTATATCACTAAAATACAAACACATATATACCACTCACTCATTTTTGGCTCCTTTCCACTGGGCTATTTTGATGACTCTGAGCTATAATCTCTTAAAAGGAAATAGACTTGCTTTTTTCCATTTTATCATTCCACTGAGGGCCTATTTAGCAAGAAATTTGCTCCCCCTTATAATCTGCTCTTATAGCCAGAAAGGCTTAGGTCATAGACTACACTACAAAGCTGTGACTGACTGGCTTCTATCTCTTAGATTTCCTTAGGAAATTCAATGTCTAAGGAGACATGGTATTCAATTGCACTTTTAGTTTATGTCCACTTTAGTCATCATCAAGTTATTTAATAAGACTTCCAAAATGATAGAATAGAAAGATCAATGATGGAAAATATACTAAAAGCATAACAGCTTGGAATTTTCCAGAATAGAAAAATGCATATAAATTCTGAAATCAAAAGACTATTCCAGGTACCAAACTGGATAAATAAAAACATTTATACAGCTAAACAATTAAGAGCAACAATATAAACTATAAAGGATTAAAACCAAAATCTTAGATTTTCTAGAAGGAAAGAAAATTTACTTATGAAGGGTAAAAATTAGAGCAAAATTGTATTTCTCAGCAGCAACAGAGACTAGATACAATGAGATTATCTGGTTTATAAGAAAAAAAATACAGTTTCCTTTGTTCATGTCCACCCTCACCCTCTCCTTCTCTTCTTTCTCTTTCCCCATCTCTTTTCTTTTTCCATCTCTTTAATTTTTTTCTGTCAGTTTACTGTTCTTCACAAAAGGAGACATATTGAAGACATTTCACAAAACAAAGTAAAACAGGTTTATCATTCATAGATTCTCACTAAATCGACTACTATAATATGGAAGAAAAGGAACCTAGTAAGAAGGAATGGATCCAAGATTAAAGAGAACAAAATTAGAACAAAAACTGATAAAATGTGTTAACAAAATTAGACTGTTGGATGAAAAATATGCTTTGATGGACCCAAAAGAGAAAAAAGCAAATCATAGCAGACTGATAAGTTTAGTTAACTATTGAGTAAAAACATATTAATGCGTTTTATGTATTTTGAATAGGGAGAAATCAAAATTTTAAACAAGGGTGACCAGATAAAAGCAATGATAGGGAGATGAAAAACAATATGTCATGTTTCAATATGCTCAGAATAAGAGTGATAAGACTAAGACTTAGGAAGGTATTGTTAGACAATTTTTCAATTAGTTGTATGCTTTAAACTTTAAAAATACCTGTGAAACCTTAAAAAAAGAAAATGGTTGATGATTTTCAAACACCAGGCAAAAGAAAAACACAAAAAATATGGAATATTATCTATCCAAAGAAAAGGAAAAGAAGAAAATCACATAAGGAAGAAAAAAAATGAGAATTATAAGATGAAAAATTTAAAAATTAAAATAGGAATGATTTTAAGATATAAACATTTAGTAAGTAGTCACTCATCTACTAAAAGAAATAATATTCAAATGAATTTTTAAGTCAATAAATAAGCTAGTTATAGAATTAGAATTAATGTAAAATGACTCAGAAAGTAGAAATATACCAATGGAAAGAGAAAAGTTTGTTACGTAAGTACTAACCAATGGAAATGGGAATATTAATAACAAAAATGCAAAACTTAAGACAGACCTTTTAATAAAGATGTAATTTTGTCAATAAAAGAAACTAGATATTGAGTATACATATATGCATATATGTATGTATATTTATATGTTGGTATATAAAGTTAATGTGATCTAGAATACATAAATCATAGGTTGCGATGGAATTATATGTACTTATTTTTAAAATCAAAGGATATTAGATTATTTTAAAACAGTATCAAAAAGCTGAAAAGCTAGGAAACTAATGTTGCAAACGTTTGGAAAGCTGAAAAACATAACTGACCAACAGTATCATTTGGGCAGGATTCCTCCCTGTGGGCAACTAGTGACCTTCTGGGCTGGATAATTCTTTTTTGTGGGGACTGGCCTCTGAATTGCAGGCTGCTTAACAGCAACTGTCTTATTCCATGCCAATCACATGTGTGCTCCAATGTAACAAAACTGTCTCTATACACTGTCAGTGTGATAGAGGAAAGAACAGAAATTAGTGCTCTAGAAAACAAACAAAACCAAGAACAATTTGGTAGCATCTATCAAGCTGAAAATGCACGTACTCCAGATTCAACCCTTCTCCTTCTAGGTGGAGAATTGCTTGAAGATGCACATGGGGAGCTGAGCGTTATTTTCTGAAGCAAGATAGTGAAAACAAACTAAATGATCGGCAAGTACAGGATATAAACTGGGTGTTCATGCGTGTATGCAATGAAACACTGGGGAGATTAGTAAGCCAGTTCCCTGAGACTAAACACTGCTGTCTACCTTTAAAATTAAAAACTTATTATTAACACAGTCACAATCTCTTCCATACTTTTATTCTTTTTTTATTAGTACACGTTTGCAATACATAATGATTGCATACATGGTGGGAATTTGGTACATGTAACATAACGTATCTTAATTCTTTTCTTACCCTTACCTTTCCTATCTTTCCCTGTTCCTTCCACCTCTTGGCTCCCTCCCATTTGCAAAAGCTCTATTTCCATTTTCTCTTCTATTCTTTTTTCTAACCCGTTTTCCTCCTCTTCTCCCTTTCCCTCCATCTCTGGATCTGGATATTTGAAAAATATCTTCCTACTTAAAATTATCTGTCTTTTATTTTGCTCTTCTTTTATATTTTATAGTTTTGTATAACAGAAACAATGCAACATTTAAGCTTGTGTGACTGACTTACTTAATATTACGGTTTCAGAGTGCATCCATTCACCTACTAAAGCTGTATTAGTACATTAACATTGCCACAGCAGAATTGAGTAGCTTTGAGAAAAATATATATTTATAATTTGGTTCTTTACAAAAAAAAAAAAATTGCCAGCCCCTCATCTAGAGCTCTAGTTTCTGACCCAGCATCCCCTTTATCATAACAAATGTGTTGTAATGCCTCCTCACTTTCCACTGATTTCTTTTAAAAAGTCAGCATAACACATTAACTGCAATTTCAAGAAGAGCACAAAGAAAAACATTTATGATAATTTCTTGCTTATTTCAATGTGTAAGGACTGTACCAAAATACCACCAAAAAACAAAATGAGGTACATACTTGCACTTATAATAAACAAATGCAAATTTATGAGAATTCTACTGAAGAAGTAAAAGCAAATTGAAAGGCCAGAAGTGTAAATAGACATAGAACAGGAACCAACAAGAGGTAAGTGTCAGTGAAAGCCCATCTGTATATGACAATAAAAGCTGAGAAACAGCTAACTCGGGGAGAGATCGAATGTTAAGAGAGATCTGCGAAAATAGAAGCCAAGCATTCTGGAAAATCAGATGGATCTCATTTCTACATGAAGTATCTTAATATGTAACTCTTGTGATTAGACCTGGGGATCAGTTATGAAGTGTGAAAGCGATCCTACAATCCTCTGATAGGAAAACTGGACGTGTTTTGTGGTGAAAGACAAGCACACATTGTATGCACCATCCTGTCCAAGACTAAATATGTAACACATCAGTTACACACCAGCAACACTCAGCAATCCTTATGGCAACCCAAAACACTCCAAGTTTGCTTGAAACATGTATTTGCTTAGTGTTTTTTTAAGTTTATGACCTACGTTGGTTTAAGTAGCTCCCTTTCACTAGTGCGTAGTGGGATCAGTATCAACCAGAGGTGGCATGTTAGAAATCTATGTGTTTTACTTTAATTCAAAATCATGACTACCATCATTTGGTATTGATTTTGTGCTTTTAAAATGCAGTTTACATATTTACAATGACTGCACTGCAAGTAGTGTGAATAGAATTCCTATAAGTGCAGTATTTCTTGTGAACATATCTCCATATTTTGTTTCTTCCTTCTTTTGTTTTTAATGCTTTATTATTAACAAATATTTCTGTTCACCTAAAAGTCTCCATATTTTGCCATCTCAGACTTTTTATCTCTTCACGCTAATTTTATTATCACATTATGATGCAAATAAAGCAAGTGTATTTGTTTATGCATAGGTGAAGAAAGTGGGAAAAATATAAGCAGTTTGTACTACATATAGCCAGTCACTGTTCAAGGTAGGATTAAATGTTTCATTTAATTTTAATATTTCACTTGTAAAATGGGCAAATTTATAAGTACCATCATTGTGCGGATTTAGTGAGGTAATTATATCAAGAAATAAGCTCACGTACCATCCAATCAATAGTGAGGATTATTTCCACTAATGTTTCCAGAGAGGAAAGACTGCCTTCTACCTTCCTAGATGCGATGGCTGGGACTGGGACTGAGCATGCAGTCAACACAGGACAGATAAATAGGAGGAAAAACACCCAAACTTTGTACTAATTCCTTTATGTCTATGTAGGAGTTCTCATAAAGAAAATGAAGAACTGCAGAGATCATTAGACCCAAAAGCTTATCTACCTTTTTAAACAAAGAACACTTAAGTCATGAGACTGTGGCAAGACAAGGGTCTCAGGCTAGGAACAATAAATTGTAGCCCAGTGACTACGACACTGCTGAAACTTGAGGAAGATTCCAATTATTTTAGTAGCTGTGTTTCTCTAGAGCCACTTCAGCATCAACTCCCAGTCTTAACCCATAAGAATTTTCCTCTCTTCCTGATGCAGTCAGGGCAACTCTCCCATGGGAAACATTATGACTTGCTTGGAAGAGAGATCAGAAAGCCTGTCCCACATCTGCCCTTTCCTTGGTACCTTTAGCTAAAAATAGTTAACATGCTAATGTGATACATCTTGGGGTATAATATTCTGAATCCCTTCAAGCTATCAAGCCCACATCTTCCCAATTTGTTTTAATATCAACTATTTTCAGAACACCTACATTCTTGTACTTACACAATATAAAGGAGCTACTTGTGAAACTGAGATACAGCAGATCATCCCATATCCTAGGAATACAAGTGCCTGGAACCCATTTACTACTTAAGTGATTAGAGCCTTCTTCAGATACAAACAGAGACTTTGCTCAGCTTCCTGTCTGAAAACTCAAGAGAAATTCTCTGAATTACCACCCTCCTACATTTACCTAAGCCAAGCTCTTTTATCTGCAGTGCACCAAGGGACCAGAATGAATCAGATCATCCCACATTATATCAGATTTAATCAGGCCGGTGTCCTCCCATTAAACTTTCCATCCACACTTCTGTGAACAAGAAAATGGACTTATCTCCATCTCATGGCCTCTATTTTTTTTTTTTTTCTGCTCAGCTCTGATAGTGCTGAAAGGTAAAAGTTGGGCTTCCATTAACTCATTCTAGAAGGATAACTCAATCACTAGCATTAGGTAAGCTGGGATTTCTCTCTCTTCAAGAACTCTATAGTTTGCTGGATCTGAATTCCATCCTAGTAGTATTTACAAACGTGTTTGTTTCATGAAATTTCCCCCCCCCCAGTGTCTTCATTGCACACAATCTCCATACGTATGCCTTTTTCCACTCAGTGTGGAGCGGAGGGATAATGTTTTATAATATGTTTGTATCAATCTTCACTACTTTCTAATGGAAACCAAGCCCGCAAAAGGGGAAGTTTAATTCTGTCAAATCCTTTTGTCTTTTTCTATCATGATAAAGTACAGAAAGTTCAGTAGAATTTGATAGGGTATAGATATTTCATTATTACTTCATTGTACAAGCAAATCTTAATTTCTTTTTTAATTTTATTTTGAAAATGGTAAGATACAACAGAACAAGACAGAATAAAGCCAACTAAGATCATACAGTGAAATTGGTACAGAAATTCACAGCAGGTTACCGGGATAACAGTAATAAGTATCACAATACATTTCGCTATCTTTATAATAGATTCTTTCAATCACGTATATCAAAATGAGATGAAATACAGAATATTATAGAACTTATCAAAATGGAATATTGAGTAGAGCAGTACCATTAATCAGAATAGAGCAAAACAGTAATAAAAATATTTGCCTTCAAAGAGATGGTAGAAGGAAGTCCCCCTTATTTGCTATGGTCAACCTCCCTGGAGATGCTCAGATTTCTGGTTCCTATTTGCTAACGGGGGTGGGGGGGCAGGAGAAGGGGGTTAGGGGAAGTGGGATGTTTGACTCTAGGCCGTGCATCAACAGGTTCACTATTGCTTAGCAGGGAGGCAGGCTGGTTGTTTGGTTTCACAGCGTCCTAAGTTCCAACATGGCATGGATCTCAGGAGCTGCTGGTGATTTTCCCCCTGGAAGAGCCACAGTCTGCCACACCGCCACTGCTTACCAGGGCAAACCCTGATTTTTAAGACAGTCATTTCCCCCCAAAAGTGCAAAGATATATCCTTTACTTAAAAGAGTAAAGCTAAAGGTGACTAGGATATTTGAGGAAAATATTTCTAAAAATAAAATTGAAATTTCATGACATTGAGAGAATTAAATAAAATTTGTCCTCTGTCTTAATTTTCTTATTGCTGAGATGCAATAGCTGACACCCAAAGGTGAAGGAGGAAGGTTTATTGTAGCTCACAGTTTGTAGAAATGTAGGTTCAGCATTGGCTCCAGTGTAGGGTGGCATGGCCGAGGGGCGTCATGGAGGAGGGACAGTTCATGATGCAGAGAACAGCAAAGCAACCGAGTAGTGAAGGAGCTGCCCGTGACTCGCAGCACTCCAGGATGACAGCACCCTCTTTCTGCCCCTCACGTTCAGTCCAGGCTGCCTGCCCTCACCCACTCACACCCAGGGTGGGGCCCCTTAGTCCTGGCATTGCACCTTGAGTAAGTCCCAGCATCAGATCTTCAATTCCAGCATCACATACTCTAGATCAAACCACCTCTGAGAAGCCCCGCCTATGGCCACATGAGGCTTTGGAGGGGTGGAGAGGAGATGTCTAGATACAACGCTAACACCCTTAAATGGATAAAGGGTTTCGGTGTTCTTGGACTGGATAGTTTGGAGTTTTGATTACTTGAACTCATTCATCTTTTAGTGTGTGGGTACCGATTTCCTCCCCTCTCCTCCATCCAGTCTTCCTCCTTCCCTGTCGTTTACACTCTCCCAAATATTTTTACTCTGACTTTTTAGCCATGGGGTAGTAACAGAGGCTCACACATACATCTGTAAACTTCCATCTCCATTACCCAAAGCCTTAAGCAAGTGAAGTGGAATCTGTCCAGTTTATTTAACCATGCACACTGGTCTTGCATTGAGTAAAAGTATAAGCAAAAGCATAAGCAAAATGTATAAGCAATGCCAGGACTAAGGGGCCCCACCCTGGTGTGAGTGGGTGAGGGCAGGCAGCCTGGACTGAACCTGAGGGACAGAAAGAGGGTGCTGTCATCCTGGAGTGCTGCGAGTCACGGGCAGCTCCTTCACTAGTTGGTTGCTTTGCTGTTTTCTGCTTCATGAACTGTCCCTCCTCCGTGATGCCCCTTGGCCATAAGCAAAAGTATGGCAATCATAGTTCTGGCTCATATTTGACCTTTAACCCCTGTAGCTACTTACAACCCAACTGTGAGAATATTTAGTGTCTATGAGTTTATTTGAATATGAATATTGTCTATTAATATTACAAGATAAAATATTTGAAATATTGAATAAGTGGAATGTACTATCATAAGCATTAATCATTGACTGGAAAAGAAGCAGCTGCTCATCAGCTGTTTTCCACTAAATAAATTTAAATCTAAGAATAAAGCAGTAATTATATAAAAAACAGAAAATTACCCTGCTGTGCTACTTCAGATTCTTGGTGAAGGGTAACATAGTCAATGTCTTACTGCAAAAGTCAAGAGATTTCTTGTGTTCCTGGGAAGAAAAAAGAGAATACATTGAAAATAAAGATAATGTTTTCATTCTTGCTATTAAGAACTTCCAAATACGTTAGCTCAAAAGTACCTACTTAAGCAAAGACTAAAAATGCATATAAATTATCAGTTCAAGTATTACTTCTCTAGACTTTTCAGAATTCTGAATGGAAAGATGGACACTGTGGTAAATTAGCTACTGGGCAGATACCCAAGATATGTGATTACTGTATTTGCCTTAACTATTTGAAATTGCAAAGTAGTGTTTTCTGTTTAATTGGTTCAAGCATAGCAATTGATACTTTCCTTAGTCTACTGATAATGGACTCAAGTTTGATTCACTACCAGATCTTACTAGGTAGACGCACAAATTCTTTCAAATACCCCTACCAGTCTTCACTGTGAACAAAACCATACTCAAGGTTCTCCATGAACCTACATTTTAAGGTATTTTCTTTTAATTTCTTCTCTGTCTCCATAGAATGTTAATTATGTAAACTTTTAAAATTAAATAATGGGAAAAAAGATGCTCCTAAGTGAAACCCATGACTACCATCACTTTCATATTAAATCCTTCTTTTTGTTGTTTTCTCTCTCTGAATCTCTCTCTGAATGTGGGTGTGATCGTGTTCTATGCATATTGGTGGAATAACCTAATGATAATATTAATTTTAATATTTCTTTTATGAATATGTATAAGCACATTTAACAGTTTATTAATATTTTATAGTGTGAAGAAGGTGTTTAATCATGTCTCAACTGTTCCACATTTAAAATTTTTTGCCACTGCAATAAAAAAGTACAATGAACACATCTGTTCAAATGTATTTGTTCACTAACTAGGCAGATATAGATCGAGTGCTTGTTATTTACCACGCAGTGTTCTGGGTGTTAGAAATGCAACAGTGAAGTAAATAGCTGGAGACCTTGGCCCCTGTAGGATTTATGACCCCATATGAAGACAAACAGTAACCAAACCAAGCAGTAAATGATATATGCTAGGTAACAGTGAGTTGATGTAGAAAAATAAGGTAGATAAGGAAGAAAAAATTAGTCATAATTTTAAGTAAAATGGTTTGGAAAAGTACAATTAAGAAACAGCATCTAAATAAAGATGATGGGAATATGGAAACAATTGTTACAGCTCAATAGAGGGAATTGCAGGTGTGAAAGGTCCTTCTCCTACATTTAGAGATATTTTCAAAAGGAGTGATATTAAGCCAAAGAATATTAACACATGCAGATTGAAACATATTTTCAAAGGATTTTAAAGTCACATAGACGTACAATATTTCATCAATCAATAAAGTTTTACTTGAAATGTAGTTTGTGCACATTAAAAGCCATTGTGAAAACTTTTAGATTAAACTTTGCTTTCTGAATGCTTTGTAATACTATTAAGTCACTTCATTTAATAGACTAATTCAGATAATACTATCAATATTGCATTAGTGTTATTTATTCATATTTTTAATAGCTGTAAGAATATAGATTGGTATTTGACATGCACAAAGCTACTCTCACAGCATCCATCAGCATTGTGCTCTGTATGCTACGGAGAAAATTGGTATATCCCAGAATGCTGCTGCCCTCTGCCTTACCTGTTACCGAAAACAGGCTATGAAGAGTTGGTGTTCATAAAATATGGAACAACACTATTTATTTTGAACAAGGCAGGGACATTAAGAGTGGAATGTTACTAAATTAGAATCCCAGACAAAAATTGAGTTACTGATTTAGAAATTTATTGCAGACTAATTCTTTTTTCCATTTGCCTCTTACCAAACATGAACTCTGCTATGCCATCCTCTTTTCTTTGTACTTTTTCAAGTATGCTAAAATAAAAACTTTATCTAAGTAGAAATGACATTATTCACGTGATTTATTATTCCCATTCCAATATGTGGAGTTAGCATTTATCATGGGAATAAACTCCTCTCTCTCTCTCTCTCTCTCTCTCTCTCTCTCTCTCTCTCTATCTCTATCTCTCTCTCTCTCTCAATGACTCCAAAAGTTTTCTAAAAGTGTAAAACAGATATTAGATATCATGAGAACAAATTTGGCAATCACTTGGGTTTGCATGTAATTCCTTACGTATTGTGAAATTCGTTACATGTTTGTAGAGGGCTGATAAGATGTCACCCAAGTGAGTAGATGGGGCAGATCTTCAACATAACATAGAAATTTCTTCGTAGTCTGGACTTCGTGTCTCTATTCTTTCTTTTTTTATCCCACTTGCTCCTCCGTCCTGTGGCTCCAGTCACACTGAGTCATTTGTAGTCCTGTGACTGTGACATTTCTTTCTCTTCCTTCACAGCCTTTTTACTCCTAGATAAAGCAAGACAGCTCTGTAGATCCTCTTTATCCAGACCAGTTGTCCATCAAGTATCATCTACGAGCTCTTCTCTGAAGTCTTCTTTAATCTTTCTTTTTAGGTTCCTTTTCAGGTTTCATTAACCCCATATCATAATTGTCTATTTCTCTACCCACTATATACTATAAGCAAATAGAAGGTATCTTAAGAAATCCTATAGCTTTTATACCTACCAAATCTTGGCAAACACACAAGTCCTCGTCAAGAACTTGCAAATGGCCAAGTAGAAAAGCTTAGCAACTCTTAATGATAGATGTTAGGATGCACCCTTCTTGAAAGATAGCCAAGGAGAGTGGGTTTGTGGACATAGAAGAGTTGGGAAATGTCACAGCCCCAACTCAGCTCCATGCAGTTAAGCCTTCTTAGCAAGGTGTGGTAGCACACAGCTGTAATCCCAGAACTTGGGAGGCTGAGGCAGAAGGATCACTTGAGTTTGGTGCCAACCTAAACTTCATAGTGAGACTATATCTAAAAAGTCTTTTCAATTAATTAATAATAATTATTTAACTGATGTTAGCGAATGTAATTTAATCCAATCAAGCTTGATGTAAACATGATAATATGGCTTGATGATTAAAAAATGTGCTGTAAAAGTTGAAATCATTCTGTGTATGGCAATTGGGGAAATTTGTCTATCACATGGAAAACCGTTAGCAGCTAGTAAAAATGTAGTGATGCCCTTCCCCTAAATTGTCTAGTATGATTCCAAAACTTCAGGGAAAACATCCTGGTATATTTTAGAATAGAGGTAGAGCTGGTTCACATCACTGTCAGTGAAGGTTGATCAGAAGAGAAAGGCCGATAGGAAGTGGAATGAGAGGCCATGAGTGCAAAGTACCTGGAATAAGGAGGGGCTCGCCAAAGTGGACACAAGCGAGAAGCTGTGTTTTTGTTTCTTCACCAACTCATAATTCTACATAAGCCCAGATAGATAAAAAACAAAGATTCTAGAGCGGAATGTTTCAAGAGATTTTCCAGAAATAAAGCCATCGGATAAATATCATACTCTGAAAAACGAAATCGAACAAAATTACAGGATCCTTGGTGTTAAGCATATGGTAGTTAGTCAGTAAATTTATGTTGAATATTTGAAAGTGAGAATTTCTGGGAATTGACGATAGTAAATAAGACTATGATTCACTTGGGCTAATTCAGATACTAACAGATAAAACAGATGGATTCACCAAGAAACATGGTGATGTAACAGGTTTATTTTTAGAAATTAGTGGTACTATATAGCTACAAAGATACTAGAATATTTAAAGCATATTTATGTAATTATCTCATTTTAAAATGCAAAGCCTTTTTAGAAGACCTATTCCATTCTTACTTTCCCTGACTTGCAATGTTGGTAGAGCTGGTCACTCTCTCTCCTGATACTACTTTAATTCCAGTCCCTATAAGCTTGGGATACATAATTAAGAGCCAATTAAACTGTAATATTCATTCCAGTGAAAAGATCAAGAGTGAAACTCAAAGAGTTTGAATGATTTTGTAAAGAAAGGAAATGTGAAGTAATATGACGTAAAAACTTATATGTTAGACTGTAGACTTAAGAGCATTTTCACATTTATTATTTCATTTAACAACTGCAAGAAAAGTACAGAAGTTTTTCAATCACCTCTCATTTGCCCATCAGTGCTTGTAGGTCTTTCTGTATTTTAAACAAATGACCCCTTCTTCCTTGGCTTCTGTCGAGTTCTGTTGATTTCCCCCCACTCCATAGTGCTCTTACTCGCTCTCTTCCATGAGATTCCTCTCTGTTTTCTGTGACCTAAGAAAGTTCGCTCCCAAGCTCACTCCTCTCTCTAGTTCCAGGTAAGATAAAAAAAATATGATTAATGTTTAGATTTTAAAAATTTATAACTGTATATTTGGTGGCACACGCCTGTAGTCTCAGTACACTGGAAGCTAAGGCAGGAGGATCGTTGAGAGTTTGAGAGCAGCCTGGACTACAAAGTGAGCTCCAGGCCTGCCTGAACTGCTTAGTGAGACCCTGTCTCAAAAGGACCAAATAAACAAATATTTGTTATAGTGAAAGACACATTGAATTAATTGTCTCAAAATACTCCCCCTCGTTCTTGCCACTATCTGAAACAGTTCTGCAAGTCCTTCTTTGTGAATGTCTTTAGTTGCACTGGCATGACTGCCTTGATGTCCAGAACCCATTCAAAACAGTTTTTTTGGATCACTTTTGAATTGGGAAGGGCTAGACATCAAAAGGTGTGATGAGGATACATCAGAAGGTTTTTATAAACCTGCTTTCCCACTGGATGTCAGTCAACAGTTTTCACTGTACTGTGTTAACATACCTCATAAAGCCACCCCCAAAAAAGAACTTCAAGAAACTGCTTCAGAAAATGGGAAGAATGTTGGGGTAAATGTGTTTGAAGCAAGCAGGTATATTTTGAGGGAGATTAATTGTAATGTGGCTTTTAATTTGTAAAAAGTGTGTAAATATTCGTGGTATGTTTTGATCACCCCTCATATTTTCCACACTCACTCCTGGTGATGACATCATTTCCTGATGTTTCAGTGTTGAGAGTTCCCAGAACACTATTGAAAGAGTTTTGGCCCAGACAGGACACTGTAGCCGGTGAAGCCTTAGAGGCAGAACCAAGGAGTTCCTATCTCCCCCACAGTTCTATCATAGGGTACTATCTCCAGACTGATTCTTTCCCCACATCCAGACGTGTGAATTCAAGCACTATAGGGCATCATCCCAATGAAACTCAACTGCTTCGAATAGTTTTTCATGTCGGAAATTGAGCTCTTCACCTTCGCTTCTAAACCCCACTCATTTTCTTCCACATTACATGGCATCTGCGAATGAGTCTATGAGCTCTAAAGGTAGTGCTCTTCAGATTTCTCCCCAATCTCCTTGAATCACCCAGGAAAAATCAAACTCAAAATTCTTTCTCCCACCTACTTTTACACACTTTCTTCTTATGCTAATTCCAGTCTTCTAAGCTGGGGATGCATTACTAAATTCCTGATTAACTTTTTTGCCTACATTCTCTCTTGTGATTTATTCCTTTGCAATAGCCAGGATTTTTTCTCTTATTATTATTATTGTTTTAATAAAATGTATAACTGGTGAAACTTTTCAGCAACTTATTCGTGAAGTATAAATAAATGTAAACTTGCCACTGCCAGTCAATTACTTTTATTCACCCATCAGGATGTGGGTCACTTACCATGTCCCACTTCTGTCTGAAACTCCCTTTCAATTATGTAATAGCTATTCTTTCTTGGTGTCTTAAAAGTATTCATTACATAGCTTTATAATTTCCTGTTCGCTTACCTGTATCCTCTACTAAACTGTAATTTATTGAAATGTAAAAAGAGAATATTAATCATATTTGTACTCCCACTATCCAGGTAATATATACCAGGTGCTCAGTAAGTACTAACTGAGTAAACACAAGGAGGATAATCATTGTCAGTTCCATGTTTCTTAAATGGAAATTTGAACTTAAGAAAAGGAATTAACTTTTCAAAGGACACGCTACCACTGAAAGGGAGGACTGGAATTGAAATCTAATATTTTATTTTAAGTCCAAGAGTCTTCCCATAGGGTCATAACATTTTACCATAATACCACATATGACTAATATAATTTAAAACATAAAATGCATATAATCTTAGCATATTTTAAGTTTGCTAACTTTGCTGTCCTAGCATGATTATTATAATTATCACAGAAATAGTATTTTGGTGGCATTCCTCTAAAGAACCCAAACATTTTTAATTGATTAGTCTATACGGAAGAAAAAATACAGAGATTTGAACTTATACTGGTGTAAAAATAAAAATTTTAGGACACTGAACAAGAAACAATATCACTTGCTTTTTGGGGAAACCAAAAATGAACAAACAGACTTCCAAAATTAGTGATTAAAAAAAATCCTGAAGATATGAAAAAGTCGTTTTATAGGTACACAATAATATGGTCCCAAATAAGACAGAGAGTTGGAGTTTATAATCATAAAAGTAGATGGGAAGAGGGAGACTGAATGCTTTCTGCTTTGTATGAGTCGACAGCAGAAACGAAGGTCTGGAATGTAAGCTGTATAATGCACCATGCAACAGTGAAACCAGAAGAAATAGGGAGGTTAACAGCTATAACATCAACAGAGACAGTTTATACAAAGAATAACAAAAGATACTAGCGGTAGGGAGATGAGTGAAAAGGTGATGTTTTCATGTGTGTGATGAGGAAATAGATTTATCTGTGTAACGTACTTTTATATCAAGAGCCATGTAATGATATTCATACACATTTCAGGATCGTGATCAGGACACTGAGTAGTTTGTGCCCAGCTGGGGAGCGACAGTGAAGTCAATTTTAGATAATCTAGATGTGTATGGAGAAGCTTATGAAGTCCTAAAGTGATTACAGGAGTTTTCTTCTGTAAGGAATATACTTATGCTAAAGAATTAGCCTTTTTTATGTGAAATTCAAAGTTAACTGGTTGTCCTGAGTTTTATTCGCAGACTTCAACAAGTAGACACAGGACCGATCTCAATCTATCATATTAATGCCTTGACTTTAGCAAGCAGCACCGGGAGATCTGATGGCCAGGTGCAGCTGCAGAACTCGTGTATGCGAGATGATATAGATCAGTATTTGATGAGGAAAAATACTGTTTAATGTTATTGCTATACTTGTCAGAAGGGAAGAATTGAGTAGATCTCTCATCCATAATCACAAAGGACATATTTTCACTGAACTATAGAGACTAAACACAAAAACTATTCTCTTGGAGATAGGAAGTGTTAAAATGCTGAATTAATCGAAGAAAGGAAGAGTAGACTTGTCTATGTCCTAGTCAGTGGTGTTAAGATATTTGAACAAGAGTTCCAACAATAATTTAGTGGCGTGTGATATGCAGACATTTCTCTTTGAAAAATGGTTTGGAGCACCTTGAAAACTAGTGGGGAAGTGTATGTGTATGTGTATGTGTCTTGTGCACATAGGAATATTCTCTTACATAATCACTTAGAGCCTGAGACTGAGAGCAGCTCTACTACCCATAACAAGTGGCTTTTGGGTTCAAAAGGAACATGAAAGCAAAAGGGCATGAAAAAGCCAATGTAGACGACTTTATGGGCAAACCACAAAATCTGTACACTTGAATTCTATTGCAACAGTCCAGACTTGTGTTTATACAGGATATAAAGAGGACTGGGAAGTATCATCTCAACTACAGTCCTGCTACTTGGGGGATAGAAAAATAGACAACATTTTTTTTTTTTTTGCTATTTTCAAATTATACACTAGGATTGTGTTATAAGCTTTGTAGGTTGAACAGAAGATACACAAGTAAAACAGAGAAATTTTTAAATAGTAGAGACAATTTTTTCATCATTTGATTTAAAAAGAATCTGGAGTCAGATCTGAGAATGGTGACCACATTCTGTGATGCCCTACATTGGTCTTTGTTTGGCCTGGAAAGTGGAGATGTTACTCCCTTGAATGTAATTTTAGTATGTTAAAGAACATAACAATATTATTTCTTCACAGCCATTTATTAAAAATTGGCTATTTTTAATTTTGAATATGCTGAATATATGTAGTGTGTATTACAAGAAGTCAAATATGTTCTTCTAAAATGGTAATACCTGCAAAGGCAAGCAATTTGCATGCCCATTAAAGATAACACAAGAAAAGAAAGTGGAAAGAAAAATAGCGAGCAAATTTGGATGGTAGGGTTTGATTAGATAAGCCCTGTACTGAACAACTCTATTAATAGAATACAAATGAACACTTTCTTATCGCTGAGAAGGTATTTTCATAACCTAGTGAAAATCTGAACTGACCATACACATCAAAGCCTGATTACAATTGAAATGTACATATTACAAGGCCAGTAGGAACCCTGAAACAAGACACAATCATGTTTGAATTTCTTGAATGGCAAGGAAGGCTGCTTGTATTTAAACGTGTATTCAAAAGAGTATCACAAAAAAGTATCACTAATAACGGGTTTTGAAATGCTAAATAACCTGAGTAGCAAAATTCATCAAAACCACCCGGTCAAACAACACTGTAGTAATAATCATGCATCACTGAGACATTACTCTATTGTTGAAGTTATACCTCAGCAAAGAATTTTGAATAAAATTTTAGCCTTACAGTTTACATGTGTGAGAAAAAGACCTTTCTTGGGTAAATGATTAGCTCATTTCTAACAAATAATAGTGTTTTGGTAGAGTTTTAGTTATTAATCTTTACATCAACAACCTGTACCTTGGGAACAATAAGTAAAAGTTATACCAAGTTGGTAGATTTTAAGAGTTATGCTTACTGTCTCACAATCCTGAGAAACTGTAGACTTTATGTTTCATTTATCTAAGCAGATGTAAGGCAGTTTCTTCCCTTTCCTCTAATATTCATTAAGTATTTATTAAAAGGATAAACTTTGTAAGAACCTAAAAAACCTATCTTGTGAAATACAAACAAATAAAAATAGAAATTTAACATTTCTTTTAAGGCTCTAGTTCAAACCAGCAATTCTCTTGACATTGTACATCTCCAACTCATTGATTTAATGCCTTACATCATGTCTTCCACCTAAGACTTACTGTAAACCAGGTATCCGTACGGAGGATTGAACTCACAACCTCAGACTTGTCAGGCAGGTGCTTGTGCTGCTGAGCTAAGTCCCAAGCCCATCCTGCTCTTCCTTACTGAGATTCACATACAATTATTTGGACCCTGACTTCTGCTTGCCTTTTGATTTCCTTTCTCAGCTTCGGTAGTCGGCACAATGAAATTCTTACTGATACTGACTTGACTTGTCATTAGGCTACTTTCACTCCTCCAACAACCCTGAGAGAGAATTAATAAAACATAGACACTATTTTGCTTCCCAAGTTGCCTTGTCATTTCCGTGGAGTATACTATAGAAACACTAGAGCAAAGAACCACTTCGTGCCCTGACCCTTACACATTACTGAAATCAAATGGGTGTGGCTTGACACTGTTGATCTTTTTGTTATTTTACTGTTCATGATGACTAAAAATAGACTGAACTATTGAAATCACAAATAGAAATGCAATTCTAGCATAGCAAAAATATGAAGTTTCTACTGATAGCATTTCATAAAAATAACTATGGAGTAATGTGCTCTTGAAAACCTATATTTCTTTCCATCTAAAAGGTTCCATCTTCAAGTATTGGATATCTTATTCTATCTCATTTTTATAAACTGTACCGTATGTAACTTTTATTAGTCATATTGCTTACCATATGCAAGTAAATATTAATCAGATTTTAAATGATTTTGACAGTCTCTTAAATATTTCCAACATATCTGTTTCCAGCTGCTGGAAAAGTGGGCAAGCTGGTGTCTGGCAAACAGGTCATTAGAACAAAACGTAGGGGCTGTAAACAAGTCTATACACAGGGGGTCACCTAACTTACGGCAAAGGTACAACTGCAATGCACTGAGGAGATGATGTGGTTTAAAGTGGTGCTCTGGGAGGGGACTTCCCTCCAGAAATGTAAACATTGACCATCATGCTGGGATTGCAGGCTTGCACCACAATGCCAGACTCTTGTTCCAAACTGTGTGTAAAATCAATGGCAGACAAAACATAAAGGCTAAAACAAAATCCTACAGGGCATCAAAGGAGAATACATTAATGACTTTAGGGAAAGCATAATTTACCTAACCTATATGCTGTTTATATCCAGAATATACAGCTTCTATAAATCAGGAAAAATAAGGTGAAGGTGATTTTCATTACACAAAAATTCGAACTGATACTTCATGAAAGAGATTATAACCTGTAATTAGCCTGTGTTCAGTGTCATTATTCAGTAAAAAAATTAAAATTACTTCATCACCACCAAAATAGTTAAAATTTAAAAAGAAAAAAAAACAAATTACTCTGAATTGCAGAAAGTTATGAAGTACCCTGAGAATTCATGTAATACACATGAATTCACAGTCAATGTAAACTGCAGACTGTGTCTACATTGACTGTGAATTAGTATGGTTTTGTGCAACTCTGTCAATGTCTATTAAAGTGAAATGATTATAGATATACAGACAGACAGACAGACAGACAATATTACTTTCTACTCTAATATTTTTAAAAATTTAATCATTATTTTTGGACTATACATTGTACATGCTGATAGATATATACATATATGTGTACACATATATTCCCATATATAGGTGTGTATATGTTGGTAAAAATTATGTGTATGTGTACAAATGTTTCTAAGCGCATTAGTAATCATCGTCCAAACTTGAAACAGTCCAATTTCCATCACACTAAAACAAGTGAATTTCCAAATGGTTACACAGTGAAATACTACACAGCAACAAATAATAAATATGCTACCAAATTGATAAGTATCACATAGGCAATGTCCAGTAAAAGAATACATACCCAAAAATACATACCACAGTGTTCCACTTACATGAAGTTTTAAACTAATTTAAGCAAAATTAATATAAGGCAGTTAGGACAGTAGTTGGCTTGGTGGAGTTAATGGTTAGTTATGGTCATAAAGGAATCGTCTTCTGTCCCAATCCTAGTTATATCTTTATCATTTGATGATTACAAAGATTATTAGCTTTGGGAAATTCATCAAAATATTTCTTAAGATCAGTGCATTTTATATTTATGCTATTTTTCAAATGCAACATTTGAAACAAAATTTTGTATAGAACAATCTACAGTTTAGATGCTAGATATTATGTCTATATGATTCTAAAAATTAACTAAATCTGAATAAAATGTTACTTATAGACATCTCTGGAAGTATCATATTTCTTGGCTAGAAGAAGCGAATGATTTTAATTAAAGAATGTATTGGTGGCAACATGTGATAGGCCCTTAAAGTATAAATGCCAGCTGTGCTTCTTAACTGGATAACATGAGCAAGTTTATTATCTGAGTTTATAATGTGTCATTAAACAGATATACTGCCTACTTTATAGTGGCATCATGAAGATAAAAATAGTTCACTCATATAAAACTGTCAAAGCCATCCCTTCCATAAGGCAAAATATTAATCAAAGTAACAGTATCATTATCATTATTACCAGTATTTTATTGGCACATTAGCATGATTGCATGATACATTTGAGATCTGTAAAGTAACAATTTAAAAAGTGTTAATATGCCTCTAGATCTTAGATACATTGCTCATTGCCCCTTCTCCCCAGTTTCTAAGCCTGCACAGTAGTAGTAACAGCAGCAGCAGTAATCACAGTGACCAGTAACACTTGCTTGGGGATGTGAAAGCTCAAAGAATCTGATTCTGGATTTTACAGTTAGCCGCTCTGCTGTATGGTATTTCATGAATATCTGTTAGGGTAGGTGAGGGCTTGCTGTGATAGCAATCAGCCTCACAGTTAAGAGAGATGTGGTTTATGTCTCACCTGTCCTGTGTGTGCATTGTGAGTGAGCAAAGAGCTCCGCCCACTGCAGTCACTCAGCTGGCAGAAGACATATCCCATCCATCTTGTCACTTGAGTACATGATTGACAGGCCACAGAGAAGACACTGCACCTTTACTCCCAAAACTTATCCATAGAAGTAGTTGAGGCCATTTGTTCTCTCATAATTTTGACCTAATTAGGTCACAGGGACATACCTGATCCCTTCAGTAGGGAGCAAATATACCAGAGTAGTAAGGAGAGAGTTGTAATATTTGATAAATAGTCCTAGAGAATGCCAAATACTAAGGATATTTTTTCCTCAAAGATTAAAATGAGCATAATGGTTTTAATTAAAATGTAAAGAACTATGCAACTATAAAAGTTAGCATTTAATGAAATTTTCTGTCTGATGAGTTTGTACATAGAATTTCACATTAGAGTAAACATTAACTTTATTAATACTTTATTATTTATCTCAGTTTTCATTAATGCTAAGCTTCTTAGTTGTACAACCAATATATATCTCAAATGAAATTAAGACCCCAATTATTAACTTTTTATATTGCATACTTTAAATGTCCTTATGTTTTCAATGCTACCTAAAGGTGGAGTTGTACCACCTAATGTCTATGTTCATAAACTGAATAAGTATGTCAAGACATTCTGTAATTAAAAAAGATATCCTTCAATCAGGATTTTCAGGAGGTATATATTTAATCATTATTTTTATTAAAATGATCCAATAATTCTGAAGTTCAACATCTAACTTTATATATAAATTTATATATCTCCTAATTTTATATATAAATACAAGGTGAATAATTTATAGATAGCCAAAGTAAACAGTGTTCATGCAATACAATGTACATGTTGTATTGAAATATATTGTCTATTTATATTAGAAAGGAAAAGAAATTTACAAGAGTAATGTAGTAAAAATAATTGTAGATAAAAGTGGATAATTTTAATAAAGATCTACTGGGAATGTTCACTACTCCATGTAATCCACCAACAAATTTCATTGTTGGGTCTTGCTTACATGTCTAAAAGTGGAAGGAAATCATGATAAAAATGTGAGCTTCTCTTTTAAATTTTATGTTTTTGTCTTCAAATACCCAGGGCCCTGCACATGGCAAAAGAAGAAAAATAACAAACAAGGCCTCGATAACAATAACTTGAAAGGAATACTTATTCTTTAGTTATCTGAGAACATAAGCATTTTATTGGGGGCAATATATATGAAAAACAACACTTGGGACTTTAAATTAGAAAAAGTTCATTTTAGTAAATAGCAACAGAATTTTTTTAACCCTACTAAGAAATTACTAGGACTGGGTTACTGAAACTTTTAAAATCAATTCTAAATGTATTACTAGAAAAACTGTATTTCCACCTAATTGGAAAAACTGTTTTAAAAAAAAAAAAAAAAAAAAAAACACCCAAAAGCTAGCAACATCAAGTTCCGGAAAGGCTGTGGAGTAACGAGAAAACACTGCTAGCTGAGTTTCCATATTTGCTACTGCCCTACACTGGCCAAGCATTCCAGTTCCCTGAATTCTAAGGACGCAGTGCTGTGGTGGGATCTGAAATGTCTACCAACGCCCCTCTGCTGAAGGATAGAATCCCCAACGCAGTAGCATTCAGAGGTGGAGCTTTGGAGAAGTTGCTGGGTCGTGAGGGATCTGGCCCCTTCGGTGGGTTAATTTACAGAGGGCTTTGTGACTCAGTGGGATGTTGGGACACGAAGAAAACTTTAGGACGTGTGGCCCAGCTGGAGGAAGTGTGTCACTTGGGGCTTGTCCTTAGAGAAAAGAATATATTATGTCCCAGCTATTCATTCTCCTCCCTCTCTCTCCCTCTCTCCCTCTCTCCCTCTCTCTCTCCTCTTCCATTACATTGTGCCTCACTGTAAGATAATCAAGTGACCAGAGACTGAAAAGATGAACCAAAATAATTCTTTTTTCCCTAAATTGACTTTTCAGGTATTTCGCTGAGAGAGCAACAAAAAGCTAACTAATGCAGGCAATCATCCATTACAAGACTGTTTTTATTTATTTATTTATTTATTTATTTTTTGCTATGCTAAAGACTTGAACATTCCTTTTCAAAATAAAAATTTATGTGGGAGCTCACTATCAAAATGAATAAAAGCGGTGAGAAGAGGCAGAGCGGGATGGACAGAAATACCCTTAAGCCCAAATACTTTCTCACATGAGACTTTCTTGTGATACCCACCAAGTTAATGATATCATCAGGCTTTGAAGAGGAAATTGTCTCAGGAAGGGAGAGTTGCAAGAAATAAAAATACTCAGTTTGGGGAACTGAGAGATCAGTTTGATGATTGGGAGGTGGGTGTTTTTAGAAAGGACTTTTGCCTGGGAGAGAACAATGTATTCTTTGCTGCTGCTGAGAACAAAATTAGCACCAACAACAGGTATTTTTAAGGAAGGAGGCATTTCTTCTGATTCAAGAAAAGAAAGACCAACCTAATGTGCAAGCCCAACTATGATACTCTCAAGAAGGAGAATTTGCCATTATTAGAAGTATTTGGTGGCTGGTTGACTGTGTCCTTTAAAAGGATGGCCTGGGTCAAGCCTGGTGGTGCATTCCTGTATCCCAGCCCTCAGGAGGCTGAGGCAGGAGGATTACTGTGAGTCTGAGGCTATCCTGGGCTACGTAGTGAGTTCAAGTCCAGCTTGAACTATGTAGTGAGACTGTCTCAAAAAAAAAAGTAGGATTTTTGCATGAGAAGAAACATTAGGATGAAGATCTTTTGGGTTCCCTTTCTTCTGTGTGGTTCTCTGTATTGTCAGTACTGGAAGTAAAACCTACAATTTCACCTTGATGAGATTTTCTCTACTTATACAAAACTAAAGCCAGTATGAGCATCAATCACCTTGCTCTCAATCCACCTGGTAGTCTTCATTTGGCTTCGTCTTTTTTTCTGAGCTGGGTGGCCCTCGTGCTATTTGGTACCACATAAATCTTTTGCATTAGACTGATAGGGAGAAGTGCTGACAATATAAGCAAGTGTTTATATGAAAATCTCATCGCAGTTATGCTGGCAATCAACTGCAGTCATTCTTAAGACTCTTAAATCCACAGACCTCTTCAATACTCAGGTCTCCATTCATTCTTCCCACATCGTCTGGCCCAAGTGTGCTGTGACATCGTACTGTGCTCAAAGGAGCACCTTGCTCACAGTGAAAAAAAGAGAGACTATCTTTAGAATAGGAGTCGGCAGTGGGTTTAGCTAAACATCCTTCAACCCGCACTGTACTACATTGATTAATTTTTAAAGAAATGGCTAAATGAAGTTATTAATTATTTGTACGTAGTGCATATGCTCTCATGCACACCATTATATTTTAATTTACTTTTAATGAGTAAGCCAATATGATTTTAAAATTCTTTCCCATCTGGCATGCAAGCTAATAAAGAAATCCAGTAATTTATGCCATGTCAAATTTAACCTTTTTTCTTTAACTAATTACATAGTTCTTGAAAAAATCAAACTACAAAAAATGTATTAACCTCCTTGCTTTTTAGTCCACATACCTAGCAGTATATTATAGGATGGAAATGAAATACTCATTTTTGGAGGTCTTAATAATATGAAAACAGTGTGCACACCATTATCTATCATTTGTCTTTAATCATGCCATGTAAAACTACATGACAAAAAGAAATTGATTATTTTACAAAATAATTAATTGTCATCTGAGTTATCACAGGGTTCAATTATATTCTGATTCATTTTGATGGCATCCTTGTGGTTTGGAAATGCTGCAGACCACATAGAGTGTATATATGATAATTCTTTTCTACTCTGCATTTAGTCATTACATAAGATACTAGTACCATGTACCACATGGTTTGCACATAAGCAGCATGTTGTGCACAAGCACATGTATTTGCTATGGACTTGGAATATGTTTTGTGACTAAGAAAGTATATGTTTTGTAACTATGGACAATTGTACACAATAATAGTAAATAGAACCAACAAAATAACTCACATATTGTTTGTGTATATTGTGCACACATATTTGTGTACAAATTGTTTGTGTACAAAATTGGGATATTAATGAATATACTTGCATGTGCCTTTTCCACAAAACGTCTGTGAGTTTTCCCATATGATTATGAAATAAAAAAACATTATATTTTCTAGATGTCTCGAAATGAAACTATACTGTTGCTTTTCCCATAGGTTATTGTTTGTGTGGAGGGGAATTCAGACTTACTGTAATATTTGAGTAAGTCATTAATTTACTTAGCAAAATGTATAAAACTCTCATGGGAAGTAAAGTATCGTGGGAAGAATAGTAGCAGCAAGTGTTTGTGAGGCTTGGTTTTACCCCTCCAGTTCTCTCAGGAAGGACACCAGATCTAGAAAACTCTCTTCTTTCTTGTCACAATTTTATTTTCTTGTGTATTTTCTCCTTCTGGAGAAAATTTTGTATTAAGCCCCTTCTCCATTCATATTTACAAACACTGAGTTCTCCTGGCTCTTGGACACCATCACCACATCCTCGGAAGCAGACAGAAAGCAGAGTGCACTCTCAATTGCTGATGAACCAAATAGAGCCTTTTTGTTTCCAGAATCAAAGGAAGTGCATTTCTCCACATTTAATTCTGTGACTCTGATTTAGTATTCTTTTACATGGGTGATGCTGAATTGATCTGAGGAGTACAATCAGAAATGCATATCCTTGCACTGACCCACCATTATTCCCTCTAAAATGTATTCAGAAGTGCAATAATCTTAGATAACGGGAGAAAAATGGGATCAAGTGTCAAAAGATTGCCATCTGCATGACTTAATTCAATTTACTTAAATCTTCTGTGTCTTTGGTAAAATGAGGGTGATAGTTTCCTACCCAAAAGAGAACTATAAAAACTGAGAAACATTAAAAGAAGTCTTGCAAATGCTCCAGAATTGTGTCTTCTGTGTGTGACAAAAACGGTTTTATTTTTACATCAACTACCCAAAGATAAAGTCAAACATTGAATAAACCACTGCACACTTATTTTTGCCGCAGTCCTGGAAATCTTAAGATTGTATTATTCATCTAGATTTTTCTCCTTGAAAATAAACAAATTATTCAGATGTTTTAAAATAGATCTGAACATATTTTTACTCTTTTATTCTTTTACTATTTGGGTATAAAAACCTTATAATTACTTCTTTTTAACCTAAAATTAGCTTATTTCATCTCATCCAATTAATCCAATTGAATAACAAGTGTTTTTTGTAAAAGTTTTCTTAATTTATATTCTGTTATATTCTTTATATCTATTCTATTCAAAAATCAGGCCTCTATTTTCTCTTTAGTCAGTAACATAACTAACTACATAGCTTTAAAAATGTTTGCTGTGTATATCAATTAAATCATTCATTTTAGTAATTCTTCCTTTCATGGGAACCCATCAGATATTTGGATTGTGGCATTGGGTTTTCTGTGAAGTTTGTGGTAGACTCTGTGATCAGCTAGTAGCTAGACAAGAAATTACTCTCTTTGATTTAAAAAATATATATTTATATATTACTTTTAATTGACACATCCTCATACATATCTATGGGATACATTGTGACATCCCAGTACATATATAAAATGTACAATGATCAGATCAGAATAATTGGCATATCTATCACATCAAAAGTTCATCATTTAAATCATATTAGCTATTTTGAAATATACACTTTCTGTCAGTTGCAGTCATCTACTCTGCTACAGAACATTGGAAGTTACTCCTCTTATCCAACATCCTTGTGCCTTCAGTGTTATAATGAACTGACAGGCTTAACCTCAGCCTGTGCTGGGGAAACCAAGCATCACTAGCAGCCTTAATGAACAATTCTAGATTTCTCGCTAAGAAAAGGAGACTCTAAATCCCTCATCTGACCTTCTTTCTGGAAACAGTAACTTTAAAACATCTCCTGTATTTCAAACATTGTGGCCTATTATGTTAAATTGCTTGCCCCATACAGACACACATAGCCTTGATAATCAAAGACAGGAAGGAGAAGTGACACACAAAGAAACTGATGGCATTTCCCTCCCTCCCTGGCCACTTTGATGGTCCTTTGCCAGTATAGCATTTTACACTGTAGTTAGAAATGATTCAGAATTGATTTCATTTTATGTAAGTGGCTTTATGTATTGTCATAATCTTTTCCTATTTTCAATATTAACAGAAATATCTAGATATTTTATAATTTTGGCACAAATGTAACTTTTAGTAAGGGCATTTTTTTTAAAAAAGAAAGAATGAAAATAAAATTTAAAAACAAAAGAGAAAAAAGTAGAATAATAAAGAATTCAAAAAAATTAACATCATAAAATTGCTAGTTGATACATTACACATTGTCATCCTAAAAATAGCTGTTGAAGTTACAAAATCAAAGCATAAAAAGTGACTAGACACTCAAACATTGACAGTGAAAACCCTCTGTTCAATAATGTAACAGAAATTTAGGAATATGGCCATCTATCTTACACACTACATACCATTATATCTTTTAGAGCACTTTACTTCTCTTTCATTTTTAAAATATCTATTATACTTTTTAGATCATATTATCCTGTCAGTTTTTATTTCTTTTTACACTAAAGAGACAATGTGATATTTACTAATGTAAGTCTTATGAGGGTATTTTAATGAGGGTATTCTCAAGTTGCCTCCATTTACCTATAAAAGCCTCAAGATCATCCTTTTTTTATAGCTGAGTAGTATTCTATTGTATAAAAATATCTTTTTCATCCACTCTGCAGTTGATGGACATTTTGGTTGTTTCAGAATTCAATTCAGAATTCTGAATTGTGCTGCAATGAACATGGGTGACATGACCTTTTCAATTTTTCTGGGAAAATACCCAGGAGGGGAATAGCTGGATTGAATGGAACTTCCAATCCTAGTTTTTTGAGGAATCTCCATGCTGATTTCCACAGTGGTTGCACCAGTTGCACTCCCACCAACAGTGGAAAGTGTTCCCTTTTCCCCACAGCCTCACCAACATTTCTTATCAGTTGATTTCTTGATGGCAGCCATTCTTTCTGGGGTGAGATGAAATCTCAATGCTGTTTCAATTTGCATTTCTCGAATGACCAGTGATGGTGAACATTTCTTTATATATTTATTTGTCATTTGTATATCTTCATCTGAGAACTGTGTGTTCATCTCTGATGCCAGTTTTTGGAGGGGGGTCTTTGAATTTGAGGGTCCTGATTATTTTCAATACTTTTTATGTTCTGGATATAAGTCATTTGTCTGAGGGATTACTGGCTAAAATTCTTTCCCATTTTGTGGGTTTTCTTTTCACTTTGTTGGTGATTTCTTTTAAAGTGAAAAACCTTTTTAGTAATATGAGATCCCAGTTGTTGATCCTTTGAAGTATTTCCCATGTGGTTTGCATTTTATTCATGAATTCTCTGCCTACCCTTATGTCTCCAAAATTTCTACCTACTTTGTCCTCCAGTAGATTTAGTGTTTCTGTTTTAATATTTAGATCCTTGACCCATTTTCACCCTAGTTTTATGCATGGTGATAGACATGGTTCTAGTTTCAGTCTTCAGCATGTGGAAAGCCAATTTTTCCAACACCATTTATTATTAAAGAGCTATTTTTTCCCAGTGAACATGTTTAGCCCCTTTGTCAAATATCAGATGGCTGAGTATCTTTGTAAATTCTAATCTGTTCCATTGATCCTCAGGTCTATTTCTTTGCTGGTACCTATTATTGTGGCTTTATAGTAGAGCTTCACGTCAGATATTGAGATGCCTCCTGTCTTGCCTTTGTTGCCCAGAATCACCTTTCCTATTCTAGGTTTCTTCTGTTTCAAGATGAATTTTAGGAATGTTTTCTCTAGATCTGTAAGGTATGTTAATGATATTTTGATTGGGATTGCATTGAATCTGTATAACTGTTTTGGGAGTATGGCCATTTTCACAATGCTGGTTATTCCTAACTAAGAGCATGGGACCATTTTCTAATATCCTCTTGAATCTTCTTTTTAGAGTAGTATAATTTTCAGCATATAGGTCTCTTACATTCTTGGTTAGGTTGATTCATAAGTATTTCATTTATTTAGATGCTATTATGGAAGGTAAATTTCAATAATGTCACTCTCAAGAAGTTTTTTGTTTGTGTACAGGAATGCTATTGATTTTTCAATGTTGACTTTGTATTTGGCTATGCTGCTGAATTTGTTTATTACCTCCAGTAGTCTTTTAATGGAGTTTTTGGGGGTCTTCTATGTAGATGACATGTATCATGTCATCTGCAAATAATGATAATTTAACTCTTTTTCCTACTTTTATTCCTTCTATTTCTCCCTCTTGTCTGATTGCTCTGGCTAATATTTCCAGAATTATATTGAATAGGAGAGGTGATAGTGGACATCTTTGTCTTGTTCCTAATTTTAGAATGAAGGCTTTTACTTTTGCCCATTTAGTATAACATTGGCTGTTGGTTTGTCATAAATGGCCTTTATGAGATTGAGATTCATACCATCTATTCTGCATTCTACTTGCCAATATTTTATTGAGAATCTTTCATCAGTGTTCATTAGGGTGACTGGCCTATAGTTCTCCTTTTTGTTTGGGTATTTCTCTGGTTTTGGTATTGAAGTGATACTTGCCTCCAAGAGTGAGTTAGGGAGGACTGCTTCTCTCTCAATTTCATCAAGAGTTTAAGGAGTATTGGCATTAAGTCTTCTCTAAATATCTTATAGAATTCAGCCGTGAATCCATACGGACCTGGGCTTTTCTTTGTTGGTAAGTTTTTAATCATGTTTTTTATTTCAATAGCTGATATTAGGTTATTCAAAATTGTTACGTCTTCTTGATTGAGCTTTGGTAGCTCATACATTTCTAGAAATCTGTCTAATTTCTCTGTGTTTTCCACCCTATGTGAGTAAAGATTTTCAAAGTAGGTGTTCATGATCTTTTGAATTTCCATGAGATAAGTAGTAATTTCCTTCTTTTTAGTCCTTTTGTGTGGATTTGAGTTTTTTCTTTCTTTTTCTTGATAAAGAAAGCTCTGGTTGGCCAGAGCTTTATCAATTTTGTTTATTCTCTCAAAAAGGCAGTTCTTTGATTCACTAATTCTGTGTTGTTTTTTAAATTTCAATTGCATTAATTTCTGCTCTAATCTTTACAATTTCCTCTCTTCTGTGAGCTTTGGGTTTGACTTGCTCTTTCTTTTCTAGAAGCTTGAGATGTAACATTATTTATTTGTGTTCATTCCATTTTCTTGATGTGACTATCCACTGCTATATATTTTCCTCTTAGGACTGCTTTCATTGCATCCCATAGGTTATGATATGTTGTATCTGCATTTTCATTTTATTGTATTGTTTTATTTCTTCTTTAATTTCATATGTATCCCACTGATTGTTCAGAAGGTTGATATTTAATTTCCATGTATTTATCCAGATTTTTCAGGGATTTTTGCCATTAATTTCCAATTTTAGTGCTCTATGGTCAGATATTATGCATGGGATAATTTCGCTCCCTTTGCATTTAGTTAAGAATACTTTATGGGTTAATATATGGCCTAATTTGGAGAATGTCCCATGTGCAGCTGAGAAGAATGTGTATTCTGATGTAGTTGGGTGGAACACTCTGTCAACATCCACTAAGTCCATTCGCTCACAGGTATGATTCAGTTCTGTTATTTCTTTGCCTTTTGTCTAGTTGATCTATGTCTTTGTGGCAGCGGGGTGTTCAGGTCTCCTATTAAAATAGTATTCTTGTGTATTTTGTTTTTCATGTCCATTAGCATCTATCTTAGATAGTAGGGTGCTCCTGTATTTGGTGCATATATATTTATAATTGTTAGTTTTTCCTCTAGTAGTTTCCCACTTACAAGTATGCAGTGGCCTTTTTATTTCTTTTAATCATTTTAGGTTTGAAGTTCACTTGGCCTGCAAACACAATAGCTACCCCTGCTTTTTTCTGATTCCTAAAGCATGGAATACTGTTTTCCATCCTTTGACTTTTAGTCTATGAATTTTTTTTTGAGTCAGATGTGTTTCTTGTATACAGCATATTGTGGATTCCTGTTTCTTGATCCATTCTGTCAACCTGTTTCTTTTGATAGGTGAATTGAGCCCATTTACATTTATGGATATCACTGATATATACTGGCTTGACTTTGCCATGTTGTGTTCCTGTTGTTGTTTTCCTTTCTTTCTCTCTTGTTTAATTCCTTGTGAAGCGGGTTATTTCTTTCTGTTGTTCTGGAGATTGTGGTCATTTTTATCTCTGTCTTGTGTGTCTTTCAGTACTCTTTCTCAGGTTGGTTTGGTGGACATGAATTTCTTCAGGTGTTCTTTGTCATGGAAGTGTCGTGTTTCTCCATTAAATTTGAAAGACAGTTTTTCTGGGTACGTCAATCTGGGTTGAAAGTTGTTTTCTTTTAGGGCTTGAAATACTTCAAGCTCATCTTAATTTGAAGGTTTGTGCTGAAAAGTCAGGCATGATTCTAATAGGGTTTCTTTGATAGGTAAGTTGTGTCTTTTCTCCAACAGCTTTTAGTATTGTTTTTATGCTGTATGTCTGGGATCTTAATTATTATATGTCTGGCTGTAGATTTATGTTGCTTATGACTGTTTGGTGTTCTCTATGCTTCACTTATTTGTGTATTAGATTTTTAACCATGTTTGGGAAATTTTATGCTATTACTTCTGTGAATATTTTAGTTATGTCATTTGCATTGACTCCTGCATCTTCACTGATGCCTATTAATCTTATATTGTTTCTCTTGGCATCATCATGAAGCTGCTGAATTGTCATTTCATGTTGTTTTGTTGTTTTTATAAGTTCTACCCTTTCATGTTTGTTATCTGCAATCTGGTCCTCAAGGTCTGAAATTGTATCCTCAGATTCATTTATACGATTTTGCCAGCTTTCAATAGAATTTTTTTGTTTTGTTGGATATCTCTTTGAATTTGTTGCATGAATTCTGCTTATTTTCTACATTGTTCATTCAAAGTTTCCATTGTTTTCCCAAGCTCCTGTTTTTTTTTTTAAATCTATTTCTTCTCTAGCTATGTTGAGCAACTCATTTACTAAGGTTGTTATTTCTGTCTTTATATAAGACATAATTTCTAATTTGATTTCCTCTATAGCTTCATGGATTTGTATCTTACTTCATTTGCTATCTTTTCAGAGATTTCTGGTGTATGAGTTTTAAAGTCCTCTGCTTCAGTGTTGTCTCTACTTGCTCCTGATAAACTAGATGTTTGAAATTTCATTTTGCCTTTTCATTTTGTCATTTTCATCTTTTGGGTAAATATTTGGTCTTTAAATCCCAACTGTCTCAACTGTCTATAGTGTTAATTGTAGGCTCCTACTGTGTGGTTGATGTTTGTCCATTGCTGGGTACCACAATGAAGAGGAGGGCCAGTCAGCTGAATTCCTCCTACAGGGTCTGTTGGATAAGCCCTATGTTCTTCCTGGGCTAACTAGCCAGAAGTACCGATGTAGGTCAACTCTTAGTTCCTCCTATTGCTGTGTCTTCAGATTGTTGCAGGTCATCAGATCTCCCTGTCTATAGTGTTTGCATCAGCTGAGGCTCTACTGTGTCACTAGATGTCTCATAGGCTCTTTTTATTTTCCCCAAGTTGGAGGAGGCCTTATTGACACACTCCTCAACCTGTCTAATGTTCTCTGTGCACAGAAGGGCATTATCCACTCTCTTGCCAGGTTCACTAAGGCTTTACAGGAGAAAGGAGCTTCACTTCTGCTCCTGTTTATCCACTGCAAACCTCTATTTTAGGGGCAAGCTCACCATACTGACTGGAGCCTGCTGAGGTCTTCTGTTTGAGTGAGGGGTTCCTGAGTCTCCCATCAAGCCAGCACGGTAGTCCACTGTAATCCAAGATTCTGGGAGAAGGGGTTGGATCCAAAGATCAACCACAGTATTAGGTCCAGGAGGTGGAGGAATCCCCCAAGGGGCAGGCCCGCGGTGGTGGTCTGAGAGGGTTCAGTCATACTGGGGGCATCCCAGCTTCTCTGGGCCAAGGGGTGGGCCCATGGCAGTGGTCTGAGGCAACCCAGCATGCTGACCTAGGGGTGGGTCCACAGCAGCAGTTCAAGGTAGCTCAGTTGTGCTGGGGGTGACCCAGCTGTTCCAGGCGAAGCAGTAAGGCCATTTTTAAATGTTAGATCATTCACAATGGACTATATCAAGTATAGCTTTCTTTTTGGGTCACTTGGAACTTTCTTCCAGACCTGTGCCATGGCTATTCACTGTGAAGAAACAAAACCCAAAGCACTGAATTAGAGCTCAGAAGGTATAGAGGTGAATCATTCACTAACTAGTTTAAAGAATTTAATGCTATACTTTAGTATCATCATCTGTGTGGCTCTGGGCAGATCACTTGATCTTTCAATGCCTGCATTTCCTCATCTGTAAAAGTATACAATAAAAATGTCTACATCCTAGAGTTATTACAAGGTGTCTATGAGACTACAGTTACAAAGGGTTAGAATAATACTGGGTTCATGTTAATAATATGTGTGCTAAAAGTTCAAAGGGACAAACGAAATGCATTAATTTTTTATTATTGCATGGCAATTCACAAATTTAGCTGTGCATAACAATGCCTATCTATTATGTGACTGTTTCTATAAGTAAGAAAAATCAGGTGTGTCTTAGCTGGATTCTGTCCTCATAGATTCAAAAGGCTGAAATCAGTGTCAGCTGAACTGAGTTTTGTTCTTGGCCTCAGATTTTTTTCTAAGCCCCATTTACCTGCTGGAGGAATTCACATGTCTCTGGTTATAGGACTGAGACCCACATTTTACTATCAAATGTCAGCCTCTGGTTCCTCTTGGCAAGAATAGCCCACTTGTTCCTCGCCACATGGGATTCTCCTGAAATGACGTCATGTTCTTCTCATTCATTGACTTTCAGTCCCTTGTCACTGGCTGAATAAAAGTCATTGGATTTAGAGAGTCTACCTGATTAGATCATGTGGAATGTTCTCTTTTTGCTGAAAAATGTTATCAAGTCATAGACATATCTCTGCACATTGTATCTTAACAAGAGGGAGAGATCATTTGTGAGAAGAGTCACTGGAAGTCATCTTAGAATTTTCCTGTCTACAAACATGAAATAAAACTTAAAAGTGATATTAAATGTGAAATGAGCCTTATTGTGAATAATTTTTGTCACTATCATTGTGATCTTAACACCAACATATTCTTTACCTCATACAACAGTATTCTTTCTTATCTTTAATGGTTTAAATTAGCCTGCAGCTGCGTGTGGTGGCTCATATCTCTAATCCCAGCCCTCAGAAGGCTGAGGCAGGAGAATCACAGTGAGTTTAAGGCCAGCCTGGCAACATAGTGACTTCAAGGCTGGCCTGAAGTACATAGGGAGACACTGTCTACAAAATTAATTAACTGATTAATTAATTAAAAATAAATGATAAATTAACCATGAAGAATATTCCAGGTCATTTGATAATTATGTAACTTAAAACCTAGCATTAGCCAGGCCCAGTGGTTCACATCTGTAATTCTAGCACTTGGGAGGCTGAGATGGGAGGATTGCCATGAGTTCGAGGCCAGCATGGACTAGATAGTAAGTTCACAGCCCGCGTGGACTGTATAGCAAGACCTTATTTCCCTGAATTCCTTCTCTCACTGACTAAGATATTTATTTCGTGTGCTTCTTTGACCCTTGAGTAATTGAATCAGGAGAGTCTCTGAAAACAGCTCCATAGAGCACTCCAATTACAGTCACCAGTCTATAAAATGATCCACAATTACGGCCCTTTCATATATGTACTAATCTTGAAATTCCTTGTGGTCGGATTACAACAAATCAGAGAAAATCCCTTAATGACATATAACCCAGGGAGTAAATGGCAGGCAGTCTCAGAGTTATTTCTTCGTAAGCAGCAGGAGTGAGTTTACCATGACCCACTCGGCTATGGCTTTGGCATTGGCTCGACTCTCTTGAGCACTTCATGTATTGTAAAAAGTTCAATAAACATATAATAAGATAAACTTGTACTGAAAAGTAAAAAATTATCCCATCAAATATATATTTTTAAAGGAATATTCAACATACACACCAAAAACTCCTGGCATTTTGTTAATAGGCACATCTTCAAAGCAGGAATGAAGTTCATGTGTTCACAGAGCTAAATAAACTTTTATATGTACAATTAAATAGTATCACACAAATTACATACACATTCAAAATCATCACCGCCTCCATTGGCAGTATGATCTTGGGTAAGTGTTTTTCCTCATGGGGACTTCATTTTTGCCCCTTTAACATAGGAGTAATGCCATCTATGTCAAGGGAGGTTAAGTGAAATAACTCATGCTAACTCTTGGAACAATGTCTGTAGAGTGAACATTTATTTTTTACTATTATTGTTTTTATACTTATTTATCTCAATATATAATCTAAAATCTGAACCATAATAAACGCTCAGAAAATATTTCTTTCTTCGTCATTCTTTGATATCTGTTTCTTGTGTTGAATTAGATCACGACTATTTTGAATAGTAACAATCCATAACAGGCTGAGTTTCTGTTTATCTAATTTTGTTTAAGTTTATACGATTGTTTCCTTCCTCCCTCCCCCCTCCCTCCCTTCCTTCCCTCCTTTCTCCCTTTTTTCTTCCCTCCTTTGGTCATTTCTTCCTTTTATTTCTTTCCCCTCTCTTCCTTTTTTCCCTCTCAATCTTCTTTTCCCCAAGCAGATATTATTTTAAATTTCCGAACAACTTACGTCAGCAAGTCCGGCCAAGTGATTTTCGAAGCAAGATCGATTTGCATCCACTACGTCACCACTTGGTTCATCATTGATTTAATCGCTGCGCTGCCCTTTGACCTCCTCTACGCTTTCAACGTGACAGTGGTGAGTAGGGCTCTCCTGTCCCCAGGGCTTTAGGCTTGGCTTTGACTTTTGTGTTTTTTCCTTCTTTTCCAAGTTTAAATATTTATGGCCATGTGTATTTCCTGTGTTTTGTACCCTTTTTAACAAAGTTGCAGGTGCCCAGCAAAATACAGTCCCATTTACTCCACTTTAAGGAGTAACTTTCTTTTGAAATCTCATTACCTGTTTCCACTTATTTGTATATTTAGAGTATTTATACACAAATAGCTTGAATTTAGCATAAAGGGTAATTCAGTAAGTAAATCTTTGTGTAAGGAAACCATTTGGGGGACTTAAGCATTCCTTTTTATTACATAAAAAATACAATATTTGGCAGAGAATTTATACATTTTTTTCCTTCTTTTTATGACCTTTAACTCCCTAGGCCTTGACTATTTCATTATCCACAGACAAAACCAACTGAAAACTTATTGATAGAGAAAAAATTGCTAAAATCATATTAAGGAAATTTAGTAATTTACTAGAAATCTTTCTTAAAATGTTGGTGAGGCAAAAACCTGAAGGATTTGATGATCAACAAAACACTTGGGAGTTCTCTGAGTTTGCATTAAGGCTTGTACCTTCTCCTCTTTCTTCCTCAAACCTGCTCTCTTTGTGAATCCTCACACGAGACAAAAAAAATCCTCACTATGCTAGTTTACTATTTAACAATTGATACTGTTAAAGGTATCAAGGGCTTCCTCATAAATAAGAGACTCTTAGTGAGGTCATCTTTGTATCATTAATACAATTTTCTGCTAGTATAAACAATTTCACTGTAAACAGTTACTTAAAATTAGTTCTAATTAGACAAACTTCAATCAGTTGACAACCTTTCATAGAAATCACATTAAGAATGTAAAATTAAATTCGAAATTAAACAGACTGCTCAGTGCTTCAAATATAGACATTATTGAGTTTAACATGAATAGATAACTGTGGTCCTAGTTAGTACAGAATTGTACACCTTTTAATTGCCTGAATAATAGTAATCTTGTTAAACTGGGAGGTTTATAATGCAACTCCAAGGAAAAAGCTTGTATATAATATCAATCTGTGCCACACTGAATTGTTATCTGGGCTTTCTAAAAGTGCTTTTAAGTTTGAATTTGACTAGATAAGTATACTATAATGAAAGCATAATGACTTAAGGCTTTTGCAAGAATGCAAAAGAATTTAAAAGAAGTATATAATTCACAATGTGTTAAAAAATTTTCTGTATTCTTCTGGTAAATTGTTAAATAAATGCCATTTAATAGAATTCTGTTTTAAATCAATTTGCTACTAATACTAACATGATTTTCATATTCTATATTTCTTTGGATAATGAAAAATAGATATTTTTAAAGTGTATATACAGTGTTATAATATATTGAAATTATTTAGCATATATTTACATATCATTAATATTTTCATTCCATAAAATTAATATGCATCAAGGAATTTTAGAGGTCTAATTGTCATATTTGAATGAATTTTACATACTTCTCTTTCCAGTGCTGTTTTGTTTCTTCACAGTCACTGTGTCTTATAAATCTATGTCAGAAAGAAAATAAAAGGAAGGAGAAAATTTCTCTTTTCCTGATTCTTTTGCTAGTTTTCAAGGGATTGAGGATATCTTCATTTTTAAAATTGGCACATAAATTTGTTGTTCTCCTCAAATAAATTAGTGAGTATAAAATATTCAGGTGGAACAGAAAAACTTGTTTAAGGTATTATGTTTCTTTCTTGCGAATAATTTATGAGTTATTTTTTTATATTGCAAAGACTTAGAAAAAGAAACAAATAAACAAACAAATGGTTTTGCTTTCCACATATAAAAAGCGCCCAGGTAGTGTGATGATAATAAAGATGCATTACAGCCACAAAAAAATGTATTATGTATTTTAGCTTTTCTTCTGCCCAGAACTGCTCACAGCAATTGTTTTAAATATAATTCACACATTTATTTATGGAAACTTACTTTGTATGTCACTATGAAAGGCACTATAAGAGATAGTCATTAATAAGAATTCTCTTTTTCTTCATACTACATATTCACATTTAGATCAAATTTGCCTCTTTCTGTTACTCATCAAGACAAAAATTCACATTTATTGCAATCAGCTGTTGATTCTTACGGGAGCAAGTGTCTTTTCTTAAAAAAGTGTGGTGGCAAAATAATGAAGGCTGTCTCATGCTGGACACGCAGGTTCACACTCCTGGAAATGATTTTTTTTCCATATGAAGGTAGTTTCACGTTCTTCTCTGATGTGTTCCTTGGAGACTGCATCCATATCACATTCGTTGTCTTCTTTCATTCCGCACTTCCCAGCTCCCATCCTCCCACCTCGATAGGCCGACCTATCAAATAAACTCCATTGCCAGGAATTCCTCCGAGTGACAAGATGGAGATTGAAAAATATTAGTGTGTGGCCATCTAGCTTACCACAGCTTGAAGAATGATAAGTAAGAACTGGCCTGGAAAAGAGAAATAAAAGAACAGATAATGGGCAGTTCCGCAGTTGGAAGTGCAGAGGGTTTTGCTTAAAGTTCAAGTTCCTGGAAGTTCTGTTGTGATGAGTATAAAATAATTCACAAGGATTGGGTACAATTTTATTGACTATTTTAATATTGGAGTTGAAGTATTTTGTATCTTAATTTAATGATTCATTTATTCATCTAATCAAGATTTATTGAATGTCTCCTAAATTTCAGGCACTGCTCTAGGCATGTTTTTTTGAGACAAAAGACGATGATTAACACAGGCAAGTGACTAATACAAAAGAAAGCAGACTGATTTTGTTTATGGTTACGCTCCACCGAGGAAAGTCTGTAATTAACTATAGCCTACATCGTCCCTCTTCCTCCTTTTACTTACAGCCCCCTCCAAGAAATTAGATAAAGTCAAGAAATGTACCAAGCTGTATTTTCACATGACTTAATGTTTTGTGTTTCCGCTTTGAATGTTCTTTGAGGTTCTCTGAGTGTGTGAAGTGTGAGTGTTAAGTGCACATTCATTAAATAGTGACAGTGACCAAGCTGTAGACATGGGTACATTCGTCTCATTTGGACTCTGAAGTCAGGAAAAAGCCACTTAAATTTAAATCTACCTCTTTAGTGCATAAAAGGTGGTATGTAAGATATTTTTCAAAAAGTTCTGTTCCATTGTTTTCTAAAGCACATTTTTGAGTGAAAGCTCAGGAAATACGTATTTAAAGCACATGTTTTCTCTGCCCACTGATAATGAAGAAGCAACATAATTGATAATTTAATCCACATAAGTTATTGTTATAAAACAAATCCTTTACATGGGGAAAGAGCAGTACTGTTGAAAGAAAATGTGTGTGAAGGGTGACAACATCTGTGTCACACTTGATGCCTATGTTTCAGCTGTTTATCTTATCTTTCCTCATCCTTTTGATACAGTGTGTCAATAAAGAAACATTCACTGGAGTGACCTTGGGGTGAGACCATGACTGCTTATTTCAAAATGCTTCAAAATGGCTCTAAGTTTAAGGACACTCGTGGCATGAATTTAACCCGCGTGCCAACCGCTGCCTCTGTCTCCACCGCAGGTGTCCCTGGTGCATCTCCTGAAAACCGTGCGGCTGTTGCGCCTTTTGCGTCTTCTGCAGAAGCTGGACCGCTACTCGCAGCACAGCACGATCGTGCTGACTCTGCTCATGTCCATGTTTGCGCTCCTCGCACACTGGATGGCCTGCATCTGGTACGTCATTGGAAAAATGGAGAGGGAAGAAAACAGCCTGCTCAAGTGGGAAGTTGGTAAGGGCTCACTTTTGTCCTGTTTTCCATTTTTAAACTGAGGAATATGGCAATCTGTCTGTCTGTCTGTCTGTCTCTCCCCCCCCCATGATATTAGCGATTTGTTTCAAAATGTTTTCTGAAACAGCCTTGTATTTAAAAAAAGAATTAAAAGAGTTAAGTGTTCAGCCTAAGGTAACTTGAAAAGTAACTAAGCTATTCAAAATAACAAGCAGGCTGTAGAGCTGTTTACATAAACATCTGATCTTTTTTCGACATGTTTCAATGCAGAGCTATAACAGTAAGTCACAGGAAATAGTGCAGGTGCGCACTATTTCAGTCATAAGAAAATAATTCCTTGAATTTGAGGTGGAACGTGAGTAGAAAGTAATTCCCTTTTTTTCTTCTCTTTAAAAAAAAGAGAAGAAATGATAATGATGGTACAGGCTTCACAATTAGTTCTCTTTAAGAATCTATGATGCTGGGAAGGACAGGATATTTACAAATAACCTTTTTAAAAATGTTTATCCCCATAATCTATAAAAGTTTAAAGGAAATTGTAAAGTGCTATATAATTCTGCACAAATAGATCTGAAATACTGTTTACATAAGTACTATGCACATAAATTCATTTTAACCACCACAAATTAACAGAGAAATAAATTTCTAAAGACATAATCCTCATCCTAAAATATCTACTTTGTTCTCACAGTCATACCTTATTTAGAGAATTGTCATAGTACTCTACGTAACATTTTTTAAGTCTTAATCTAAGAATCTGTTTCTTAGTTTGCTAGAAAAATCCCTCACTCATTATCTCCACCAAAAACCAATCTCGAACTTTTCAAAGACATTCAGACCTTAGCACGGAGATAAGTCCACAAGAGACTCCTGAGAGACAGAAATGTCACAACACTTCCCTCCAGCACTCCATGACAGAATTCATTGGAATATCCCCATGTCGACTTTCCTAAATGCCACTCTTTCAACATCTGACATACACAAAGCCCTCAAAGGGTGTCATGGGAGATCTTAGGAAAAAGGATCGGAAAAGGAATCTTGCATCCAGCTTCTGTAAAAATGCCTCTATGCTTCTCTACTTTGTTTCTGAACTACGCTAAACAGCTGATAAGTTCTGATAATTTTTCGGAATACTTTTCTTTATCTTTTTATCAAAGTACTTTTTTAAGCTTTACTGGGGATCTCAATTCTCATAAGCTGATAAAAGGGGTAAGTAAACTGCTGAGTGCAATCCAGTGAGAAAGTGGGCCAGAGGGAGAGAGAGAGGAAGTGGGAGACAGAGAGAGAGAGAGAGACAGAGACAGAGACAGGGACAGCCTGAGGTCTTATCGTGCTCCCATTAAAATATTCGCCCTCATCACATTTCTAGCTTGGTCACCTCTGGTCCTTATTTTGCCCTGTAGTAAAATTCTGTCTTGTGATCAACACCTGATTCCTTTTAAGACATAAACTAATTTCCTGCAGGCCCCAGACCTATACATACGTGTTAATTTGTAATTGTCTAGTGTGAGTCTCCAGAAGGGGAAATTCAGCTTATTCACACTCTCAAATTGAGTTATATGAAGAAAGCTTTTCATCATCTCCAACATGTCAGTCCTGCCTCAGAGGTAGAGCTTAGCTATTGTTTTCTTCCCACAAATACACAGAGATGTTTATCTAACAAAGCAAAGGAGCCAGCGGCCTAATCTGCCCATGTGCCACTCCCTGGATGCTGCTGCTATGGTTGTGTTAATGAATGGAAGGTTAAAGAGCCATATCTACCCCCCAGAGACAGCCAGGCAGGAGAGTGCTAGGCTGGGGCAGTTACCTCCTCTGTCATTAGGTCTCCAAAACCAGCTGACTGGAGGATTGTCAATAAATGTGTCACCTTTCTAGACATAGATTTCTTCATCTATAATATAAGAGACTTCACCATATAACTTCAAAGTCTTTTATCTTTGTCAGGTCAATTACTTAGAGTGTATTTCAGTATTTTGCATGAGACCAAATTAAAGTTAATGTTTAAAAGATAGTATCATTTCTTCATAACATATTTATTTTTGCATGGAAAAATTCTTTTTGTGGATTTGTTACATCATAAGCTGATTATGAAATGATTTACTTTGTGTTGCTAGTTCATATTATTTTGTTTTATATTTCATGTTAGCTGTAATTTAAGAAATTTTGAGATTCTTCTACTTTCATATGGAATTTTAGATCTTGGAGGACTTCAGGGCAGCCTTTTGATTTTATCAGATCAGACTCGGTCAGCTGCAGATTCTCTGAGTGCCATGATGAAAGAATTGGTCCAGTGTGCTCATTGCTTCAGTCCATGACTACTGTGGTATACTGCTCTTGGCATGTGACCAAGCCACAAGAAAGAATAGAATGAGTCCCTGTTAAAGGTCATTCAATTACTAAATGACAGTCATGGTACAATAATCTACATTCCCTAACTCCTTGCCTGAAGATCCTTCGAATAATTTCTGATGTTATGAAATTATAGAGAATAGTTCATTGGCAAACTCTTTCCAACTAGAAAGATTAAGAGACAAATAGGGTGATTATTAAATTTTGATCATTAATTAGAAAAATATGTTTCTGCACTCACTGCATGCTTAATCCTATGTTAGGTACTAAACAAGTGATATTACATTCTCTAAGAAGAATATGCATAGGTGACTGGCAGATAAATCTGCCTATAGTATCAGCAAAGGCTTGCTAGAGATAACTTTAGTTTTACAAATTAGGTAGGTCTTATCTTTACAAATGTGAAAGAAAGGGCGTTTGTGGAAGCAAGAACATGCCTGCACTAAGCAGTTCAGCAGAACATGTGTGAAGGGTGAACACTGAGGAGTCATAGACCAGATCTTTATCGCCAGCTAGCATGCCAGGCTTTAGAACTTGTTCTTTATCTTAAAACTAACATAAGACATAGAGCTGTCTCTTTAAACAGAGGTCTTTAGAATATAGGACACTAGAAAATGGAATATGGTTCACTGTGCTTTGTGTGCAATCTAAAATAGCCATCATTACAGTGCTACATTTGAGAGATTGTCAGTATTAAATTACACTGCATTTGTGGCTCTACCAGATACCCAATAACTGCTAAATAAATATTAGTTATTTTAACTATTATCACAATATTATTATAACCCTTATTTCTCATCAAAGAAAGCAAAATGAACTATGATCAGTGAATACTTACCATTTTATATGGGAAAGCTACTAGAAATTGTTTTAAAATGCTGCCATCTTTAGTTGTACCTGCTTTCCATTTGATAGCCAGTCTTTGAGAACTTAGTAGTTTTTACATAGGATTACAGTTGTGCACATCTAGATTTCCTTGAAGGCTAATACAAGAGACATATTCTATGTCCACTCTAAAGCTTAGTGGGATACCTCAAATTTTTAGGGGATTTGGATATAGTGATTTGAGTGCAAGATTAATACTGCATTAAATAGATGTTAGAACAATTTGTTATTTTAAAATCTAATTTTCATTTCAGTTACAAAGAAACATTTTGACATCCACTGTGGTGGTCGTGGTGGGACTTTGTCATCTGTAAGAGAAGATCGACAGTTATGTGTGTAGGAAGTTCTGAGGATACAGCTCAGTAGTAAAATGCTTTTCTAGCATACATAGGGCCCTCAGTTGGATCCTCAGTACCACAAAGAAAAAGAGTATTTCCTTATGCCTCAATCACTGTGCATCCATGTATTTTTTTATTCAATTAATACATCAAATAGCTGTTAAAGAGTTAGCACCGCTAGATTCCTAATAAGAATTCTGACTTCAAGCTTAAGAGATTGAGATTGAGATTCTACTTCAGGAATTCAATAAGCATATGATTTGGGCCAAAATAACCTCATCGTGTGGCATTCTGAAGAATAGTTTTAGTTCTCTTATCTCTGAAATGAATGTATTAGTATATATCCAATTCTTCATCTGGTTTCTGTGCACAGTGTGCTTTTAGCTGGTAACCATCACCATTATCACCACCACCCCACTGCCTCTGCTTTTACCACTAACAGAGCCCATTTTCAAACACCAGCCACCCGCCCAAACTTACATCAGTGAGCAACGTAGAAATACCATTACTGTTCATGTCTAGAAGAAAGAGGATATTTCTGATGAGTCATGATTCTTGATTGCATGAAAAAAGTAAGAATTTATTAGTAGGACTTGCAGACCCAGAATTAAATTAGAGATCAACTCTTAGGAAAAGAACTACAAAGCAGTTCCAAGTTCCCCTTGGCAGATATTTTGCAAGAATGGCTTGAACATATTTGTGTCTTGTTAGAACCTATGAAGAAGTCTGAAGCTCACCTTAACCTGTGATTAACAGGTCCTATGAGGAGAATGCAATGGCCAAACCAAAGTTACATGTTTGCAATTCCTAGGACATAGAAATGTACCCTACCTTTTCATGGTGAAAGATGGGGACTTAGACCTCTGCGACTGTCTACAGTGGAAAATTTCCTCTCCAAATAATATTTTAGTTAGCTCAAAAAGAGAAAAAACTAAGCCAATATTTGCACTATCAGTTCAATCTTTACATTTAAAAAGAAATGCAGGCTGGGGGAGTGCAGCTTAGTGATAGAGTTTGATTAAGTTAATAATTAGTTAAATATAGCGCTAAAGTTTATAATTTATTAAAAGATTTTTATAAATCAATATACCCTTCACAGGCATCATTGTAAAATGGAATTAGTCAAAATATGGGAATGCATTAGATGCCTTCTATTCATTTTCATGCTAACTCACTCCGTGCTCCTTGCTGAAGCCTAACAGTAGAATTCTACCTACCAAGCTATTTCCCCAACTAACTGGTATCTCGGTCAGTAGCTCTTTTTTTAGCTAAAATGTTATCTTATATTCTTTTTCAAAACTGTCTTTATTTTTGAGGCTACAACATGCTGAACTTTACAAGGAATAATATACCTCAAAAGTTAGAGGTTATTATATAATAGAGACAAGCTCTGTTATATCTTACTTCCTTTTGGAGTAGGCTTATTCACTGTATCTATATCAATGGACCTGAAAAATGTATCTATATCAATGAACCTTTAAAAAATCTATAGAAAAAAATTAAGTTAGACATTGCTTTCAGATTGCTATTTTTCATCAATAATTTTAGTCCTCAGTCTCCTGATCCTTCGTGGATAAAATGTCATAAAAGTTGCTTGATGTGAAAGCTTCTCTGGTTATTAATCGCTCAGCATGTATAAGCCTCATGTCAGGAAAAAGTGACCAGGTTTGTGATATTGTGATCTGATTATTTTAATAACTGAATCATATTTTCTTCAAGGAGAATTTAGTAGTACTCTACTTTGAGGGATATATAAAATTCTTAATAAAATTTTTGAGATAATTTAAAATTAAATTTTTTGAGATAGTTTCATGTTCTTGAAACTATAGGAACGATGCTAAAATGAAAGTTTGCAGCCACTAAATTGTATGCTAGTGAAGGACTCCTGCACTTAACTTTTTAAAAAATGCCTTGAAATTTAATGTGCTCCCAAGTCACCTGCATATTTCTTCACAATACAAATTCTAATTCCGTAAGTCTCAGAGGAGTTGAGCCCTTCCTATTTAATAAGGTCTGGTGTGGTCCTAGGGTTCCTGGTCTCCTTCTCCATCTTTTGCAAAGCAGGATTTTAGAGTCTTGAAAATTTGCAGAAGGCTATGCTCATTATATTAAATGGTCTCAACAGGCGACAATTCAGTGCTTACTTGCTTTCTCTATCCTATCTTTTCTTGGTCCCTAACATATTGGCAAATTTATTTGGATATCACTTATTTCTAATGGACCAAAGATGTCTGCTGAACAGCAATTAATCTCAATGCTAAAGCCACCCAATAAAGACTTTCAAATGATACTACTAGAAACTATTTTATGTTTCTATTAGTTCTGGAAAATAAAAGTCGAATGCTATTTAAAAGACTTTTAGAAAGAGAAAATTTTCCATAAGAACACTATTTTATAAGTATACTATAAAAAGCAAGTGGCTTTTTTTTTTATTTTAGAGATACTAAAACCAGGAAAAATAAAACAGAATAAAGTCAATCAAAACAAGACAGTGTAAGCGACACAGAATTTCAAAACAAGGTAACAGACAATCAGCAATGGTTACCATAATGCCTCTTGTTATATTTGAAATAGCTGCTCATGACATCATATACAACAAAATCAAACAAGCTAAAACATAATAAAACCCAACTGAACAAAACAATGAGAATGATACAAGATTTCAAAACAAGATAATAAGGAATTAACAATGGCTACCACCTTCAGAAGGAGATTCCCCCATAGATGCTACATTGCACATTGTTATCCTCTGAATAGATGGTCAGACTACCAGCTTCAGACCTGCAAAGTCAGTGAAACACTAAGCATTACAGCATTAAGTTGTATTTTACCTCATTGGCTATTATCACAGCCTGTGTTCCTCTGAATCAGCAAGTCACTTGAGGTGGGTGCCAGAGGGTAAGAAAGTTGACTCTTCTTGTCTCCTTGTCTATGCCAGAAGGGGCTGGCACCTGGCTCTCCCCCAGTCAGCATGCATGTCAAATGGTTTATTAATAAAAGTAGGATTTCTTCACATTTTGAGTTTGGAGAAATAAAGTGTATATGACTATCCATCATAAAGTTAAATTATCTCTGCAATCTGGTCTATGTTTAAAAGTCATTTGTTCATAGACAGTGAAGAACATAAAAATTAGCTTTTAATTCCATTATGTTCTCAATTATTTGAAAGAAAAAGTCGGGGCTTTAGGTAGCACAGAGCAGTTCATACCACTCCAGGTTGCCAGGGTTGGTTGAAGAGGGAGTAATATTTATTCCCAGAAAGTCTTTGCAACAGAATTTTCAAATAGGCTCACACTTCATACCAAACACTTCAAGTCACAAGGGTTCTATTGTCACCTACTTTTGTGACATTGCACATGACATCCTTATATTTAAGGACTGACTAGTATATTAGCATAAAACGAGCTCCCAGTGATCAGAAGAAACAGATTACACTTTAACCAAAAGCTGCATGAATTTATTTTACCTTGTAATCTTTCCTTTTTGTACATTTTATTACTAGTCTGTTAACATGTTGACATTTCGGGGTTAGAAATGTATTTTAGAAAAAGTTATTAAAATACCATAATAGATTATTGGGCTGGGGATTTAGCTCAGCGTCATAAGCGCCTGCCTTGAAGCAGGCGGTTGTGAGTTCGATTCCTGGTACCGATAAAAACTGAAAAAGACAAAAAAAATACCATAATAGAATACTAATAATGTTAATCTTTCAAAAATATCAGATATCACAGTTATAATCCCATAAAAATCTACAGTAAGGAGATTGTTCTATAAAATATAAAATTGGATAAAATAGAAGAGATTGTTCTATAAAGTAGACAGCTAAAGTGATTGATAGGCTTAAGTAAGATAATGAATATGAACGTTTACGAACTTAAGTGTTATAAAATTATGTTATATAACATAATAACATACAATTGCATGTACAAATGAATGTATGTGTGCATCAAAGAATGTACCTGCCTCTCTCTGAAGACAGAGACATTTATGTACCCACTGCACTCTGTACCCAACTAATGCATGATACTGATTGCAATTTGCACAGCAGTCCATGCACAACACAATTATTAGAGTGAGGGAATGCAGAATGAATGGGCAGACCACAAAACAGGCCTCTGTAACATATCAGTAGTTCACCCCACAGATTAAGAGGATGAAGTTCTAAAATCAGTTCTTCTTGAGCGTTCAGACATGTTACACTGTTTCTGTAACTTTTATAATATATCATCATTTATACTATTAAATAACAATATAAGGATTGTTTATTTACACCTGAACTGCCACAAAGAATAAATAATAAACTCATAGGAAACTAGCAATAAGAATTCTGCTTCTACTGAATAATATTATTTCTTTTGGAGGTTATTGCTATTTGAGTTAATCAGTGTTCAGATCACACTTGAGGAAGAAATGTTTTGTTTTTGTCTTACAAAACTTTATAATGCCTTGCAGTCATTCATGTAAGTACCAATGCTTTTCTAAAGAATAAAAAGTATTTATTCACCAATTTTTAAAAATGTCGTTTTACCATTCTATAACTTTTAATGGCAATGAATTATGGTTCTCTCACTTCTATTTCACTCTCTCTGCCTCTTTCTCTCTCCTCCCTGTCTCTCTCTCGCTCTCCCTGTCCCTTTTGCTCTCTTTCTCTCTTTCTATCTTCCTTCCATATACAGTCATTATGACATATTTGTAAAGAATAACCATCCTAATATTAATTTTACACCAATCACCAAGCATGCTGTTAAAAGAGAAATCACAGATGGTCACATATGCTGAGTTGTAAATACTATAATACTGGGTTATTCATTTTCTTAAGTATCTCAGACTCTTCTGATTCCTAATGTACCATAATATTATGTTCTGGACTTTGGTAGATATATTTGCATTGCTATGTACAAATAATTCTGTATGAAGCACATAAAACACTGTTGTAATCTGAGATCATGTAACCTCACTGATGACATGCTCTTGATACGAATCGTGTGCTAATTGACTCTCTAAAACTATTTTCTGCATTACTCCCCAGTGGGTCACAAAAATCACCACATATCCCAAAATACACCATTTCAGCCACAGAATAATTCTGCAAACCATAAGCCAAAACCAACATATTTTAAAAATTAATGAAATTAGCTAGCACTAAAAGATAATTTTATGGGCAGATGATAAAATTAGAAAAACCACCCTCCTACTGTGCATCACACTCAAAAACCCATATCCCAACCACCTTGACTGAATTCCATTTCAAGCTGGAAAAAATGCTAAGAATAAGCCTGTAATCACTGACCAACAACAACAGGTTTTCAGTACAAATATTAGGCAGTGTGAGCACTGCCTTTAACACAGAGTTACAAAGAATTTCATAGGAACAAAATCAACTATTGCAGTCACTTAAAAAAATACCACCATTTGAATAGTAACAATATCAGTAGCAATGCCAACAGTAGCAACCGACATATATGGAGGTTTACTAATCACTGTGCATTATGTAATCCTCATGACAACCTGATGAAGTTTCTATTGCTAAAACTGTGCCTCACAGAGCAGTAGGTCCCATAAACATACACAGGTAGTAAGAGGAAGGGTTCGGTTTTGAAGTCTGAATTTAGAACACAGCTTATTCATTTTGTTTTATGAGACCAAACATAGTTTCACAGAAGAATAATTAAGCCAAAGATCAATTTTTAAATATCTTCAAAATAGACAATTGATGTAGATGTTGACTGCTACTTAAAGGTAAATGTGCATTGAGTTTTACTTTGAACATTAATAATCCAATTAAATGGATCTTTCAGTATCTAATTCCTACCTGCCCACTTGAATGTAGCGTAAAGGACAAAGGTGTATGAAGAATCTATCACTATGTGAGTCTACTACTTTTTGAAAAAAAACTTTTTAAATATTTTTAATAGTCTATAGGATTTATATTTTTAATTGGCTATAGGATTCTGGCTTTTGAGTTTCTGAGGAATTAAATTTGAACTTTGTCTCTATCTTTTTAGACTAAATTCAATGGAAAAAAAAAAACCAAACAGAACAAACATAAAAGAAACTCCTGTGTCCAAATAAAGGACATATTAGCAAAGAGAATTTGGCAGGGCTTCTTTGCAGTTGAAAACTATGAAACATATTTGAATTATTTCTTCTGCCAGTGGCTGGTTGGAAAAAAGTCTAAATATAAAACAAACACCCACACATGCACATGACACAAAAGGAGAAAAGAGGTATTGAATGCTTTATGCTAGATGTCTAATTAGTTTAGATCAAATGTTTAATTATCTTTTATTTCCTATCATGTAACTATGAGTTATACTCATGTTTGTTAAAATCTCATATGGATAAAGTATTTCAGTGGGAATTCTTTATAAATGCAAAGTGCTTTGTAAAACATTCACACAATTAGAATAACAAACAGGAAAACTTTTCATTAGTGTAAGAATAGTGTGTGAGACCAATTAGATAAAAACAATCTCTGAACTCTTCTCATAAGAATGTGCAGCTGGATGAAACAGTTGAAAATAGTGAAGAAAAGCATTTTCTGCATTTGTGTCTTTTGAGTTTAGATAAAAATTCCTCAAATACTATACTAATCCATTAAGTCACACCTGTTGTCAGAGCTATTGCCTGTGGTCTCTGCTAAGGTAACATTGTATATAGCACCTAGAATTCTAACCCATCATTTTGGTATGAACCATCTTTTATTTGCTCTTTCACTGGCATGATAAATTGATGGCCTATACATTTTAATATTTTGCTTGGTCCTTATACTATGCATTTCAATTTCTGAATAATTTGCCAATGCTTACATAATGGAGATTTGCCAATGTATTCTGATGCCAGATTCTGGGGGAAGATCAGGTGTGGCCGTACTTCCTATACACGGGTGCTGGGGTAAGGTAGTGGTTAGTTTCCTCAGGTGGAAGGTACACTCTCTACTTCGTCCAGAGAGGTTCAGAAAGAATTACCCCTACCTCTTTCTGAGAATTTTTTTTAAAAATATACTCAGTATTGAATTTAGGGCCTCACCCATGCAAGGCAATAGAAGCAACATGCCCAGACCTTTTGTTGTTTCTTGTTTTGATATAGAATTTCACCAGTTGCCTAGCTTGGCCTTGAATTCACAATTCTCATACCTGGGTCTCTCAAATTGACCTGGATTATAGATTGGGATTACAGATGCGCCCCACCAAGACTGGCCTCTTTCAGAACTTTTAAGGAAGTTTTTACTTTAGAAACATATGCCAAACTAACATTATTGTCTTTTAAATATTATTTCACTTTATTAGTATCTGAATATTTTTGTATCCATCTTTTGAATATTTTTTAAAAATTAGTCATATATATGTTATAGACCATTTATTATAACTATTTTTCTATCAAACACAAGACAAAAATCTATTTGGTACCTTTTCAGATTTCTTTACTTTCTATAGTTGTTTTTTCTAGTTTTTATTATTTAGCATCTGAATTGACTTTCTTCGTTTATTTTTGTTTTTTGTTTTTTTTTATCGGTACCAGGGATTGAACTCACGACTGCCTGCTTGCAAGGCAGGCACTTATGCCGCTGAGCTAAATCCCCAGCCCCTGAATTGACTTTCAAACAAGAGAATAAATTTCTGGAAAGTAACCTTTATTTTTCAACTCTTAGTATTTTTCACAGTTCATAGTGAAAAATTCCTCTGAGGGACACAATAGATACCTACATAAAATAGTGAAAATCTTGTAGGGCTTAAATTAATAATTGCAATTTTATTCTTTATTCATAATATTTTTCTCTGTGCAGTGTGTTTATGTAATGTCTTAAGAATATGATCTGCAGTATAAGAAATTGTCACATTTTCACAAAAAGTCACTATCATTAATATAGTACTTAGAAAGAGATGGATTATACAGTAAGCATCTTAAAAAGTCTCTTTTCACTACATTAATGTAATTTGTTTTCCTGATACCTGACCAATTCTGTTTGAAGGATATGACATTTGAGATTTTAAGTTTAAGTGATTTTGTCCTAAAAAGGTATTCCAAGTGCAAATAAGTTCTGAAGTAATTAACCTATATTGAGTTGGCCTTTTATGGATTCAATAAAAACTATTATATTTCAAAGGAAACAGACAATAAAAATCACAGTGGACTTTATAATATTTGGGTAGAAATGTATACTATGGTTCCAGCAAGAAAATGAATTTAGCAAGCTCATCTGATACAAACACCTGGAAATACTAGAAGTATCCATGCCTGCATGTGTGTGCATATATACATATTTGTAGTCTTTAAAAGGAAGAGGGACATGTCCCTGAGTAGCAAGTTTATTGGCTGACACTGTGGAGGTGTGACTCATGAGCACAGCAGCTAATCAGTGGTAACAAAGTCTTTGAGCCTGTGTTTCAAATGCCTGTGAAAAGTACAGAAGATGACACACCCTATAAAAACAGGGAACTACACCTCATGCAAAATTGGAATATTCAGTATAACAAATGCTGCCAGAAAGGTAAAAATAATTTGCATGCCAGTTTATGGGAATGACAGGGAAGCTTAACAAAAGTAGTTTCTTAGAAATTCAGTGTTGAGCCTTGAACACACACTATCTGTTAGGTATGAGCACTCTGAAGCTAAGAAATTTTTTGAAACTTTCCTTGTAGGCCAGTTGACAATCCAGACAATCCTTTGTGCGTCCTTGACAGAAACAAAGAGAAATATAAAACCAGCCATTGTACTTCATATTTCCTCTTGCACTTCAGTCTGCACAAGATTTTATAGAAAGAATACCTAATATATTGTGAGTGGGTTGTTGTCGGTTCCCCAGCCAGCCTTCAGGTGACTGGTGTTGACATGCAGTGAGTGACTAGGGATTGATCACTGGGTGTCACAGCTCTTGTTCAGTGATGCACACCCCAGGAGTCCCTGAGTAGATAGTGGAAGGTGCAATGGACAGCCCAGCCCAGAAAAACTATCAGCTTATAGAAGCTATTGAGCTCAAGTTCCTGTGCATCATCCCAAGCCTGGGAGAATTTAAGATTACACTCCCAGTAGCCAAGGACCCACCCAGCTTCCAGCCACACTAGCCTGGGCTCTGCAGCTTTCAAGACTGCCTGGCCACATGAATCAGCGTGCCTCAGATAAACTGAAACCGACAAAGAAAGAAACTGGGCTCCAATATATGCCTGTATGGAAGGAACAAAAAATATGAGAAGAAGAGGCAACAAGAAAGGGTCCTTGGTCCCCAATCCTGAGAACACTGATCCAGGAAAGGTAAAAGCAAAGGAGAATGAGGGCAGAAAACATGCAATATCAGGCATGGCACCAATAGACATAAAGCGATATCTTCGGGACCTCATAGACGAGTTCAAAATTGAAGTATTTAACCAAGTAAAGCAAGATATAAGTAGAATAGTTCAAGAAATGCTAAGCACCTCCCAAGAAAAAGCAGGTGGTAAAATAGAAGAACAAAAAAAGGGGGAGAATTGTTTGATGGAGAAAATAGAGAAAACAGAATACATGAAGCAAGTTCAAAGAGATTACCAGGAAACTAAAAACTCTATTGAAAACTGGAATAACAGCTTGAAAGAAACTAAGGATAGATTATCTGAACTGGAGGACAGGTTTGTAATGTGGGAACATGAAAGGAAAAACTTCTTAAAAATTACAAGGAAACAAGCAGTAACAATACACAGGCTAGAAGATGACAAGAGAATCTATAACTTAAGAATAAAGAATGTGAGAGAAGAAGCAGGGGTACAAACAAAGGAACTTCAAAGGCTATTCACAGAAATAATCAAGGAAAATTTCCCAAACATAGGAAAGGGAAAGATGCTCAGATGTATGAGGCATACAGAACTCCAGTCACCTTTAATCAAAACATAACTACACCCAGGCATGTAATAATCAAGATTCCAGAAATCCAATATAAGAACAGAATATTAAAAGCTGTCAGAGACAAGAAACAAATCACTTACAAGGAACATCCACTAGAATTACAGCAGACTTCTCGGCACAAACCATCAAATCTTGAAGAAGGTGGGGCGAAATAATCCAAGCCTTCAAAGACAATAACTTCCAGCCAAGATTGATATATCCTGCACAATTTTCCCTAGAAATTAATGGAGAAACAAGGTGCTTCCAAGATAAAGAGGAACTGGGAGAATTCGCAGCCACCAATCCAACTCTACAGAAAATACTGCAGGACAATCTAAAGGGGGAGAAAAGTACCAGGATTCTAGAAACAATGGCAGAGAGGCCACAATGAAAGGAGCAGAAAGTGAAATGAAAAAGACAAACAGACAACTAATGACAAAAAAGAGCATAACAGAAAATAGGCAAAAAGGTTGGTTATAATTTCTAATATGGATGGCCTAAATACACTAACATAAGAGAAAAAAGAGCGAATCTCAGGCAGAGTGGATCATGAGGTAGGGTCCACTGAGAGGCACTTTATAGGAAATATAATTAGCCCGAAGAAGGTTATATGGACCAAAATGAAATATGAGAAAAATGGAACTTGATGTGATAGGGAACCAGAGAGTAATAGGGATAACTGGGCCAGTATTTATGGATAGGTTGAACAGAAAGACTTTAATAAATGAAGAAATATAACTAGAAATCCAGCCCAGGAGTGAGAAAGTTCAGAAATATTTAGGTAAATAGCAGGTTGGCCCCCCCCCCAATATAAAACCGTGAGTGATGGGGAGACCTGAAAATACACAGTTCATTCTGGGGGAGTAAAGGGGAGGAATAGTCTTCAAAAAAAAAAAAAACCAGTAGAGGATATAGTTAATAGTATATCAGGAATTAAAACCCTATTACTCTCACTTACTCTTCTTGGTTGGAACTTGTTCTATCTTAGTTTGTATACAAGCACTGGATCTGAGGGCACAGACAGCTGTCCTGATGATATCAGGACATAGCACAGTGGTCATCTTTAATTTCCTATTAACTCAATCAGGATCCTTGTGTGACTTATACTGTTGTATCATGACTGATCTTAGTTGAATCTGACTTGTTTGATTGCTGCTTATTATTGACAGATTTTATTCAAAACTGTTAGGTTGCTGGTATCAAGTTGAGGAGTATAGACAACTATACTGAAAATGACAATGATTCACCATGATATCCATTCTGATTTGATTACTACCTGTTTTTGTAGCTCTACATTATCTACAAAGTTGTATTTCTGTTAATTCTGTTATGTACTGATATGTTCAATTATACTTTATCTGATGATATAGCCAATTCTGTTGATGATAACAAAAAACAGCCCAGTGACCATGTAAAACTCCTTATACACAAGTTTTATATGTCTTTTTAGTTTTAGGTGTCTATAGGAATGTGTTTAGTTCTGTCCTGCTTTGTTCTGTTTCTCCCTCTAATTAGAAAGGATAGAAATGCATGTTAAGACTCATGCTTGCATAAAACCTATAAACAGTTTATGAGAACTGATCTCATGACACATGATGAAATGAACAAATACTTTGAAAGAAAGGGGCACTGCAGTACCCCGTGCTGATTCCAGAACGTTATGATGTGAAATCCAGCAATATTATTAATCTTTGTTCAAAAATAAATTTTGTTAGGTTTCAACATAAACGAAGATATAGATAAATGCATACATGTCTAAGTGTCTAGGATTGATAGCCATATTACTTAGTTTTTGTTGGATAGTTGAACAGAAGTGTTTGCAGTTTCCCTGGTTTAATTCCCATTTATATGTTCCACTTTTGGATCTTGAACAGCTATCTATGGGGGGACAATATATATACATCAACTAGTGATTTATTACTGTTTATTTCTTTTCTTTGAAAGTATGTACTATTTCTGCCCATTTTCTATTGTTTTATCTTTCTTTAAATAATAAAAAAAAAGAAAGAATAGCTAATATAGATGTACTCATAATGTAAGGGAAAACAATTACAAAACATAGGAGAAAATAACCCACCTTTCACAAAAGTTAGCAGAACAGAATGTTAAACCACATTTTAATATAATAAAACTGTATGCTTGAAATATTTAAATTAGTTTAGCAGGCAGAATGTGATGGAATATTAGAATTATGAAAAACAGAGTAAACAATGAAAAATAGAGATCTGAAAAGCATCAAATAGAATTTCACTTGTACTTGACAAAAAGAAACAGTTACAGTAATAAGGATCTATACCATGACTATAACTGAATCAGGACTTAATCTGATGGACATATATGAAACCTTGAACTCAAATCATGTGCCTATGCTGTTCATATATGCAAAAAGTCTAAATTAAGTTTTAACAAATGCTGAAGAATCAGTATTATAGATCAAATTCTGTAATGATAAATGGACGTAACTAGAAATCAACAAGAGCTAGGTCAAAAGTCTCATATAATTTGAGTAGTAATTTTAAATGACTTTGTCACTTAAAAATGTTTATTATTCAGAAAAAAAGAGAACTGGCAAATTAATAAGTGTCTAATTCACTAAAGAGAAACAGGACTGACCAAAACACTTTGTGAAAAGATGGTTCGCCTTTCCTTAGTAGGGAAATGGAAATTAGATTAAGAATTAGGCACTATTCCATATTTCCCCAGATTTTACTTCTTAAAAAACATTGGTAACAATTGTGACTACCACTTAATAAGCTGGCACAACTGCTTTAGAGAATAATTTGGCCTAAGCTGTGAACTCTATACATGTAGGAACATTTTAAACTGAGCAATTGCACTTGTATATATTTTACCCAGATAAATTCTTACATGCTTGCATAGGAAATTTTTCATTTAATTGTTCATTTCTCGCCACTTGTAATTATAAAAGATGTAAAGCAACTAATTTTCCCTCAGAAGATGAAATGTATAAATCAAGCAAGAGAATAAGTAGTTGATATATTGTACAAGATAATTCTATTGAAGAATTAGTAATAAACATGTGAGATATACATTAATTATCGTGGATAAACCTTTTAAAAAGAGAAACAGTGAGAAAGTGAAAAGCTAAGAAGTAGGACAGAAATCTCAGCTTCAATAAATATTGTTATCTTGGGCACATTGTTTAATTTATGTGCCTAAGTTTTCTCATCTGTAAGGGATAACAATAATTTGACTCATAGAATTATTGCAGGGTTGTCTGTGAGTATACTTACAGCAGCAACTGACTATGAGAAGGTCCTTATATATCTATTATAATTCTTGTTGTTACCATTTCTTCTTCTACTTGTGATGACTCACATAAAAGTTAAAAACAAAATAATGTTATACATGGTTTACTAATATATTTGTGCAGTACAAGAAGCATCTAAGAAAATCTGACCATTTTAGAATAGAGTAGAGATAAGGTGACAGGCAAGATGAAATGAAGGTAATGAGGATTTGGCTTTGTTTTGGTGAATTTAAAGTAGAGAATAAGTAAATATGATCAGGTATTAAAAAGAAGCAATTATGGAAATGTCCATTATATTAGTTCTAAACCTTTGCGTATTTTCTAATTTAAAAAAAAAAAGTCCTCTAGGAAAACTCAAACTTCAAGTCTTCATTTCTTTCTGATAACAAAACATTGAACTGATTCATCTCAATAGATTATAGTAATGATTCTATGAGAATACATTATGAACTATATGTAGTTTTTTCTAAATGAACGCAAGCAAAATATTAATATCTTTTTAAATGTAAAAAGAAAAATTACAAAAAATTCTATTCAGTGAATTCATTTGTAGTTATTTCATGTGTGTATATTTTTATATCAAAAAGACCATATAATATTTAGAAAATTATTTCCTCAGTTCTTCACTTGCAATAATTTATATTTTGCTCTGCCATTAAATATTAATAAAATGATGATATTTAATGGCCTATTTTTAAATGATGGTGCATTTTGTTTTTTCATTTTTCCTACATATTTTTATGGATTCCATGGTTTGCATGACCTATAAAGTATGTGTCCTATTTTAAATTCCATTTGGTGGTGACCAGTAATTTTTCAAAATCCCATTTAGTGAGATTTTTTTCTATACTTCTACCAACCTTGACAACTTATCAATTAGCTCCTCCTTTTCCTGTCTCCATCTCTAAGACAGGAAATTTTGTACAGTTTAGTGTTTCTTTTATTATTAAGTAGATTAAGAAAAGCTATTGATCTTGGTGGAGTTATATCTGCTTTACAGCAGTGTCTCATAGAGGGAAATTGTCGCATCTTCCTGGAGATCTTAGTTCTGAATCAGAGGAGAGCATGAGTACGGGATAAGATATTTTGCATTACATAACCCAGTGTATCTGTTGATTACAATTTAAAATTTGGTGTTATTTATCTAGTTTTTATGTGGCAGTTGTTCTAGTTTCTTATCAATAATTAGAATCAATAATTGATTTTAACTTTCAGTGATGGTTAATATGTGATATTATATCTCTAACCTGGCAAAGTTATTAATTAATGAAGATAATAACTTTAATGGGCAGACAGGAGACATTGCATCAAGACTTTGTGTTCAGTGAACTCTTAGCTGGCTCTAAGGTTTTTTAATTTACTGAGGAGGGAACCAGGCAAATGAAGGTAAGGAAGATACTAAGAAAAAATGCAACTACTTGTGAGAGGAATTTGGCAATTGATATGACTTGATTCTTTCCCATTACAATCATGCATTATTTTCTATTACATCTTGTGTTATCTTTACTTTTGAATGATAAAAATTAAGGAGAATATTTATACCAGAGAAAAGGAACATCCGTACTAAAAATAATTTAGAAAGAGCTCTGTCTGGTCCATTTGAGTTACTGTTATTTAAGGCAAATTTAGCTCATTGAGTCACAAAGTGTTACTGTAAGAGAGACTCTAGTATAATATATTCTAAATTCTCATCCAATTATTTCCCTTTGAAGAAACATCATAACATACTGGAAAGAATATAGATCAGAAACCGCGAAAAGGGAGGTCCAATCCAGGTTCTAGAACTCATTATCTTTCTGGAAAATGAAGTGTTTATCATGTGTGAATTAAAAAATAAAACAAAATGAAAAAATAAAGATAAATAAAAAATGATGCAGTGGTCAGAACAAACGGTCTCCCAGATCTTCAGAACACCAACCTTTCTTATTCAGGAGAGAGAAAAACAAAAACAAAAGGAATTGATTTTATGAGGAAAAATTGCTGGCACACACACATACAATACTTACTGTGTTCATTTGGAACAAAACTCAAATATACTCTCTGGCATTACACAAAATGTTCATAAAAGGAGGTACAGGACAGGAAATAATGTCATATGCCTGAAAAGATAGTAGTATAGAAGTGATAGAGTTGGAGGTGAGGTGCTGACAATTATACTTTTAAACATTAGAAATGCTGAATAACATGTCTATTTCCTGGAAATTGTACTGAAGGGTTTTGGAGAATACCACACATAGATAGATAATGAACACATTTTTTTTTCCAAACTGGTAAAGCAAAACTGATGCAAATAAGTAAATAAAATTTCTAATAACTTCTATGAATCTGATATCCCCAAACCTCTAAGGCAGTTATACAAATTGGGCTTCTGGATATTTACTATATCACAAAGAACATTCTGATAATCAAAATTGTCTTAAAATGGTTGTAATATACCTGAGAACTGAAATAAATATGGTCTTAGCACTGGTGATCAGAAGCTAGGTGTAATTTGATTCAATATTGTAAGTTCAATGTCAATGTGGATGACCTCTGAGTTCCTTACTATCCCCGTGATTTAATGAAAATTTCGTAAACAGAGAGGAAGTGAAACACAAAAACTGATTTCATAGGTGGGAGATGCTGGTCAGTAGTACACTGCTTGCTCAGCATGTACTAAAGCCCTGTGTTTTATTCCCAGGGTCCCCCCAAACAAACAAAAAACAATTCATTTTGCTTAACTACGAGTCACTCTAATGTTGTCCTGCTTCCCACTTTTGCCTACTTTTAAATCTAATATATTTTTGTTTTTTACTCTTTCACATTGTCACTTTATCCTTTTTTTCCCTTTTTCCAGTAAATATTTTCTTTATCTCCAGTCCCCTCTCACAGACCTGTCTTCTGCATGTTTCTTTGTAAAATGTTATTCCTTTCTGCTTTCTCTAGATTCCTTCCTTTTTCTCATCTTGGTGGTAAAGAAATAAGTATCCATGGTTTTAAATGACGAAAGTTTTCAGACTGTATAATATGTCAACAGTCATATTATACATATGACTGTATTCATATGTCAATATGCAAGGTCAAGAGCAGAAAGGGGCATGGCCAGAAGTAGAAATTTGAGAATCAACGCAAAGGAATCAGAAGGATTATTTCTTTCTTAAAAAAAAAAAAAAAAAAAAAAGAGAGAGAGAGAGAGAGAGAGAGAGACCTTGAAGATTTTTTAGTGCCTTAAGTCTAAACATGGACAAGTCACATTCTTTACATGTTCAATAGGTCTTGGATCATCATTTTGACAGTGTTCTTAAAAAAACTAGTATAGCTCTTGATTAAGTTTACATATTCAAACTGTACATTGCACTTGGATTACATTATGAATTAAGCTAGTCTAGGCTTTGTATGCCAGGCTAGAGACTAATATGTGTTTTGTCCTTATTTCCATTGTTATAAATCCATCAAAAAGTCATATGGTTTCCAAACAGTGAATTTGTAACAGGTAGTGTCTGTGAGCAAAATTAGAAGTCATTTGATGGCCAATGAATGGAAGTAACTAAAACTGATTTGAAGTGTTTAATTTATCCCATATTTTAATAAGGTCAATGAAACTATATTGGAAAGTGAATTCTCATAAGAAAAACAAAAGTCATAAGTTCTTTAATTTCTCAGCAGCATTAGGCTGACCTATATAAAATCTCTTGCAGTGGCCACAAGAGAGTAGTCAAAGAGTTCTATTCCTGGAAAATGAAGCATTGGAAAGTTGCTGGGAGCTCAATCTGTGGTTCCAAAAAAGCTCTTCTAACATCCAAGTCTTTGCACACACTGAACACTAACATGTCAATTTCCATCAACTGCCTTTGGAATAATAGCTAGGATTTTTGAGGGAAGGAGAAAAGACTTACAAAATTTCCACGTTGAGAATAAAAATAGAAAGGTCCACAAATCATATGTCCTAGATGATAGTGACACTAAACGGAAGGAAGACGACATGAGAAACTCCCCTTTGCAGATAGAAATGAAAGATCAGTTACTGAGAAAAGTCCACTGGGGCAGCTAACTCTATGAAAGAGATAAAGTCAAGCAGGAGTTCATTCTCTTCAAAACCTTGACTGACAACCAATGTCAATAGTAGAACAGACTACTAAATGGTATTATTTTCAATTCAAAACCTGGTCCTTTGTTATAACAGGTACCTCCCCTTGAAGTGCTCTATTTAACCTTCCTAAGTACCAGCATTTTAATATTGACATTTCAAGTTGTAATCCAACTCTTTGAATGTAAAAAATTAATTTACATGATACAAGATTAAATTAAATACTACATAATCACCTCAGATGATCAGTGCATTGTCTCTAACTTTGAATGAACAAATGAGAATGTCACAACATACTGCTTTTATTATAAGAAATTGAGTAACAGTAAGATGAATTAATGCCAGAATACATTCCATATCTTTTTGATTTAATATCTTCAGTAATTTTAGTGGAAAATGTCATTTGTAAGTATGAATGATGAGAGACCTTTGATTTCCAAGAATGGTATAATTGTGTATGTGTATTTTTTATTTATGTAATTAGAATTCTTGATTAATGCTTTATATAGCTCTTGATAATAAAGGATACCTTAAATCTGCATAGTTTTCAGTTCAACTGAAAATCTTCGTTCCCTTCAAAAAATGGAATAATAATAGCTTTCATTGACTGTATGCTATGCATAATAAAATCTCTGCTTCACACTTTCCGTGACTGACATCAACCTCACAACAGATTACAAAGCTTACTGACATGTTATCCATTTTAGAGAGATTATGACACACACATAAAGCAACTTACTCAACATTATACAATTATTAAATGACAGCATAGGAAATGAAATGAAATCTTGGAACATAATTCTAAGGCAAGATTTCTTTTACACTTCCATAGGCTCCATTGCTTGCACCCTAGAATGTCAAGAGTCTGAGACGTATCTCTATACTAATATTTCTCTTCTTCATTTACCGGTATTTCTTGTTTCTCTGTGTTGTATGTCAGTACACTTACCTACTTTTCAGTTTTAAGTTTCCATGCCACCCTTTTGGTCTCTCTGATACAAGCCTATCACAAGTCTGTTGCCCTGTTTCCAAACCAGTTGACTTCCTATTGGCTAAGAACTTATTTTGGAATATTTGTGCAAAGTCTCACTGCTCATCGTATTTCGCACCCATCAAGCTATCAAACAAAGTTAGTTATACATTTTCAAATGCATTGTTAGGCAAATGGACCAAAATGACCTCTTCTAAGGTGCAAAAATGACTAACACTTTAAAGGAGGGCTCTCATTATCAGACTTGAGCATTTTCTTGGAAAAGAAAATCCCAGAATAGTGTCAATATCAAACTAAGATAAAGAAAATCTGATAGACTCTTCTCCAACATATTTGTATACAGCATACTAGCATAGTTTGTGATCTAATTTATTTTGGAGTTACATTTAAGTGGCGATTTAGAAAATATACCTCTCTCTAGTGCATTTGGAAGAAATGTAATAGGGTACATTGAGATGCCTTTCCAGTGGATAATAAACTTCTATACTCTTAAGTAAAATGGCTAACAGGTGACTACTGAAGTGGTTTGCAAATGTGGGTCCACTTCTCTGAAAATTTTTTCCCTAGCTTTGTCCTATTCCGAAGCTTTCAGAGAAAAGAGAAGTCAAGGAGGAGATTTTTTTTTTTCAAGACAGAGTCTCACTATGTAGTTCAGGCAAGTCTTGAACTTACTATGCAGCCCACGATGGCTTCCAATTGACAGTGATTATTCTGCCTCAGCCACCTAAGTTCTGGGATTACAGACATGCTGTGTCACCCTGGTTGGGAGAAAATTTGAAGCAGATCATAAATATGCACTTTAGGATACCAGTATTGCAACTTTACTGCTGGGTTCAATTTTTTTTATCATAATTGTCTCCCTAAAACAGATTGTTAATGCAGGTATCACTGATGAATGCTTTACATTAGTATTATTTTCTAAATGGATGAATGCTTTGAATTATGATTTAAGTGTGAAAAATTCTTAGTAATGATACTTTAAACTAAGGCATAAAATGTGTATTCCAGAAATTCATTTAAATTGCAAGAAATAGTAGGGCAATTATCTATGAAAGAAGTACCCATGCTGGATCATAGATATGGAAGCATTTTGAATTGCAAGTATTTTATGCAAGAAGGTTAAATGCAAACTGTTTATGTTCTGCCAACCTAATCTTGAACCTAATCTTTGTCACACTTTCTTCTATTTCCAGTTGAGATTTGAGAGGAATGTGGATGTGCCCTAGTTAGCTGGAAACAGATGGCCTGTTCTGTGTCTTAAAATCAGACAGATGCTCTACAGTAGCTGCTCAAGTGGTTTCAGACTGTTTCACATTTTTCATTTTTCTAGGTTCTTTTGTAGGAGGTAAATATGATGATGGTTTAGTTTGGCAATTTTAATCTTTAACGTAATCATCGCTTAAAAGTGAAATGCTATACTTTATAAGTCAACATTCAGGGCATTTCTATTGTGCATACTTTTCAAATTTTATGTAACAGAGAACAGACAAACTCTAGATTGGTTTTAACCAGACTATCATTTTTTTCTTGACAGTACTAATATCATAATATTCTGTTCTCTGAAAGGTTGTTTGAGAGTAGTAATAGAGTAAAAGTTGCCCATATATCATCTTTATCTCATCAAAATTCAATGATGAGTCTTTATTCAAATAATTTAAAAAATGAAATATGAATTCACAAAGTTAAGGATTATTACACAAGAATTTTGCCTTGAAAAGAAAATTCACCCATTCATGAAGAAACATACAGATTCTCAAGTCATAAAAATTTGGACCTGAAAAAGAAAACTGAGCAATTACTCAGTTATATCAACTCACATTCAAGTTTGAGATTAAAAAGACCAGAAAGCTTAGTGGATGCATGAAACTTCACACAGCTCTTTAATTAGCAACAAAGCCATGGATAGGATCCCAGGTTCTCACTCAAAACCTAGCCTCTTCTACTTTATGATGAGTTGTTACTGTTTCAGTCTTTCACCTTAAAAGTAGACTTGACCATTTTGGAAATGTAAAATATCTCTTGCTTTATGAAAATGAAATTGTGAGATTAGTGGAACCCTCAAGTAATGACCATTATCCTATCAAATTTAGACCTGCATTCTGGATCAACAAGTCAATATCAAATGCCGCTACAACCAGTCAGTAGGTATACTTTAAAGTATGGTGGTGTTTCTTACCAGTGATGTTCCATATGAGTGCTATGGGATATAGATTATAAGAGACTATGTACAAGAAAAATCAAGCTTTTCTCTAGTGTTTACTCTCATAAACTTACTAGTAGTAGGTATAATACCTTACAAATTCTGAGTCGTAATTACCATCCCACACCTCCCACCTACACACACACACACACACACACACACATATAAAAGCACAAACACACTCAGACTCTGACATTATTTCTATGATATCTCTCAGTCAACTCTGCCACTGGGCATCCTCCACCCCTCAGCCCCTTACCAAGAGGGATGAGAAGAGAGAGAACTGCTCATATGTTTCCCATGTCAGTCACTTCCCCCCAGTTCTCTGCCTCGTATGAATCATAGTGCTTTTCCACATCTTATTCTAATGAAGTCCATGAGGATTAAGTGAGTCTTCAGAGTTAAGAAAGCAAAAGAAACAAGCATTAATGGTAGTATGTGTTTTCTATGAAGCCTCCTGAGTACCTCTAAAGTTACAATCGGACTCTAAACACCAAAGTGTGCCATGCTTACATTGTACATTATACTTAAATGATTCATCTGCTTTTATCTAATATGACATTATGCTTTGAGGTTATATTTTCCCATGTTAAGTAAAAGTGGGGATTGAAAATACAAACTTTTAAATAATTATTTCAACATATAACTTAAAATGATAATTTGATGGGATCTATTATAGAACATGATAACATAGTTTATAGTAATGGAAGATGTATAGTTAATAATCATGTAAATAATGTAAATGAATTATAAATTTAAAAATTACAAAGACAATTGATCTTAAATGTTCTTACTACAAAAAAGAGATAACCACAATTTGATAGATAATGCTAATGAGCTTGATGATGGTAATTATTTCACAATGTATATATAAATCAAGACATTTTGATGTGCGTCATAAAAATACACAATTTTATTTGTTAATTATAATTCAGTGAGGCTGGAAATTTAAAAAATCAAATACATTTAAAAGGCCACTGAAGAATAAAGTAGAATAAATGGTTGCCATTTTATGTAGTATAGCAGAGAGAATGAGAACGTTTAAGTTATAAAGTTGTAGATTTTTATCTCACTACTTTTAAAGAGAAAGAAAATTGTTTAACTTGTCTGTTGGTATCAACCAAAAAAAAAAGAGAGACAGAATTCCTGTGAGTGTTGGGAAGTATTATTTAGCATTAAAATTTAGGAAAGTGCTACACTAGTAGGTGTTGCCTGGTGTTCTAAACATGATGCTCCTCCCTTGGCTTTTCAGCCCATGAGATTTGCATCCTTAGACTCTGTGTCTAGGTATCCAAGACATTTTCCCAGGCTGAAGCAAGCACTCTGCTAGGAGACATAGCAATGAATCAGGGGCTGGGAATATAGCTCGGCAGCACCTGCCCACCAACACAAGGTCCTGACTTCAATTCACTTGGCAAGCATAAGTTCCTGAGTTCGATTAATTGTTTAGGAAGAAAAAGAACCAGCAGTCCCCAAGAGCAGTCCTTAGTGATGACTATAGCTGGTGCCCATATTTCCTTGTGATAAAAGCATCGTATATTCTATACTGTTGCTAGACACCTCCTTGCAGGATTAAGCTCTCATTACTTACAGTGAGTGGTAGCTTTTCTGATGGCATGTGTTTCATTGTCTGCTTCTCTTTTCTTTGTACCTCCCCAGTGCTTCCTAAAGATGTTTACTGAATTAAACAGCAGGCAGATTTGGGTTAAAATCCTAACAGTGCCAATTTGAACAAATTGTTTTAAACTTTTTGAGTCTCCTTTTATTTTTCAAAAAGAGATGATTCATTCCTAAAGTATTATGATCATTAAAGAAATAATGAATAAAAATGTGGATGGTAACTGTATCTATTCAAGAGGCCAAGTGTGCACAAATGGGGTGGAAGATGGACCACATCAGCGGTGCGCGCAGCCCAGGTAGCGCTTGGGTGAAATACTAACCTTGTGCTAATCTCCTAATGAGAAAACGCCGATCTGGGTTCCATCCTTACTTCTGATTAGTTCCTATTATAATATGGCTCATTCTTAAGTAGAACACCGTTTTTGATTATAGGTGTGATTAATTGTAAATTCTTTCTCCCCTTTCTCTCTCTGTGTGCACATAAACACACACCTATATCTAAATTCACAAGCTTGTATTTTACTGAATTGCTTTTTTCATATACCTGAAGTGTTTTATAGAAATGGATTTTCCTTTCAACATATTTTTATTTCTAGTCTAAAGTATCCATTAATTTACCAAGAGGTAATATAAAACTTTTCAGGACCACAGCTGTTGAATTAAACAGGTCACACACCCGTACAAATTATGAATGCACACACATAGTCAAAAAACTAGAGAATAAAATAATAAGAAACTCCTTTTAGAGTTAAATATATGCATTTAAGTAAAATACTTGGGATGTAAGTATCCAAAAAAAATACAGGTGTTGAGTTTGATACATATTATAGACTTTCCCAGGTATTATCGTCAAAAGTCGTTTTCTCTTCAAGATTTGCATAATTACTTCACAAATCTACACTTTCATTCATCTAATCTATTTTGCTAACAATAGGATTATTTTATGATATCTTTTGCTTGTATCATATGACAGCTTTTCAGTATATTTAGGTTTTACTTCATACCATTTGTGCTTTTTCCTTCAAAATGTTCTTTAGTAAAAAAATGAGCAGAAGCAGACAGGCTGTTCTAGGACATCCCTTCCTTTAGAGACATGAGTTTCTCTGGCATAAAAAAAGACTGTATCCCAAATTGGTTAAATTGCTTCTTCTGTACAGTACAGTGACATGTTGCCTTGTTACAGTGGAACAAGTGCTCCCCTTTCAGATGAGCTGTTCTGTGAAAAGTTTTATTTAGCCCAGAGTCAGTCCTCCAGTTTGTGGGTGTTACCTGCTTCCAAGCTACCAGGTTTCTTCATTATCATTATTGCTTCTGCTCTGTCAGTTGTAGCACAATTAAGTCACAAGTGTTCTCTAAAAACATGATATTTCTCAAAATAGAACAGTTGGAGACAGAAAAAAGATACAGTACCAACAAAAGTTAGGTCTGTTGTTCATCTGTGTGTTGCCCCTTAATCACTTCTGGAACATAATCTCCCATGTATGTACGTGAACAGACATCAGGAAAGAACGTAATTGTGTCCTAACAAACTTTTATCTTATTTTATTGAAGAAATCAAATGATATGGTTCATAGAATACTTACACATTTTACCTTTATTCCAATTAAAGCAGTTAAATACATGACTGACTTTGCTTATTTTTTAATGAGAAAACTTTGATGCCATATATAAGTAAAACCTTTAATTCAATTGAAGATCAACAGATGAGTCCAGTTGTATTTTTGTGTCTGACTAGACAGCTGACTCAGCTGAGAGAAGGCAGTCGCTTTATTGTGAGTACTTTCTTTTTCTTCTGTAGATCAACTAAAACAAAAATTGGGTCATGCAATATTTATTCTCTGGACAAAATGACATTTTTCAGCAGCTCGAACTTCCCTATAATTAGCAAGAATGACTAACATGGTACAAAGAAGCAAAGCCTTTTTACTGTTTCTTTGTCAAGCAGAAATGATATAACACCCCTTTCAGAGTCCAACTTGGAAGATTCCTGAAATACAACCAGTGCACCAGCTACCCAAAACCTCATTGTTGTCCACAGACAATAGCGCTTTAATCCAGTACCTGAGAAAGCACTGCTTTGTGTAAGCCTCCATCCTGAAAATGATGATAAATACATCTTATTCCTGCTTCCTAACTTAGCATACACCTCTCTTCCTACATTGCACATGTATTCAATACAATATTTTAAATGCATATTTGATTCGCTTTTCTGGTAGCTCTTTAATTATTTTTTAATTACGTTGTCTTTCTTTCTAAACCTCTCTACATAAGAGTAATGTTACCAACCCTTGCTGCATCCACTTTTTCTCCTCTCTCTCACTTAAAATTGTAAAGCAGATTTTTAATCTATGTCCTTGGACCAGGCATGTAGAGAGGAACTATATGAAGCCAAGAGCTACCTGAGAATGTACACAGAATGGTTGTGTCTCTTGAGAAAAGCATCTCTGCCTTTCTTCAGATTCAAAAGTAGATGTGTAACCCTCTGAATTTTAGAAATTACTCTCTTCTTCATCTTTCTCATTTGCACATCTATTGGTTAGCAAATGCTTAATTATATCACTTGCTACGCCTCGGTTCTACCAAAAAATTTCATCTCCATCTTCCTTTATAACTCACTACTGACTTCATTATACTTCACTTCTGGCTTCATATTTTGTCTTATCTTTCTGAATTTTGTGCTTTCTGTGTTCAAATTCAAAGAGAGAAGAGATATACCTTAAATCTCTGTGATAGTGATTGCCATCTTCTTTATGTGGCATCTTATTTAATGCCATTGCAATCCAGCAAGTTAGACAAAATCCCTATTTTTAACAATGAGAAAAACAAACTTAAAGAAATTATTCCCACAGCATATATAAATAGCAGAGTCCAGATTTAAATCTGTATTTGAATCTAGAACTTACTCTTTCCATGCATACTTTCTAGTCAGGGTAAATGTCTTTAAAACACATTAATGGTGTCATGTTTTGTCACAAAACTAATATTTGATAATGATTGTCTATCAAAATATTTTTATTACATGATGTATAAATATAATATGATATATAAATTTTGCGTATGTTGTTATACCTGCATCAGTGTTGTCATGTTGTCTCAGTTCAGCAAAAAGAAACATTTGTCCATTAGTTAATGCATTTACTTCTTAAACTTAACATTTATTAACTCCCACTATTGTCAGAAGTTTTGCTAACTTCTAGAATATAGAAAGTAGGCTTGTGCTGGACATAGTGATGCATGTTTGTAGTCCCAGCACTCGGGAGTTGAGGTGAGAGGATTTCTGCAAGCTTGAAGCTAGTTTGGGCTACTAGGCAACTTTAGAACACACGAATGCTGGAGATGCCAGCCATAATTCTGATTCAGCTTGTGGAGGTGGAACCTGGGTATTGTATTCCTATAACTTTCCTCAGCTTCCCCCACCTTTGAGAATCATTACTACAGAGGGGTGCATTTCAAAGTATGCTCCAACAGCATTGGCATCTTGCAGGCTTGTTACAAAGCTAATGTCTGTCCTTTCTCCAGCTTCCCTACCTGTGCTGGGATAAAGCCTGACAATCTGTTCAACAAGCCTCCTATATGTTTTCAGTGTAAGGAGAAGTTTGGAAAATGCTTCTCTAGAGACATAGGGTGAATCAGGCATGGTACTCACTGCTCCTGAATCCCGAGGAATTCTCAGAAGCTTCCAATTTACCTATTAGTAACTAGCACAGTTCCACAATCTATAACTTTAAAGTATTATTTTTTCTGTTTAAAAAATGTAATAATAGTTTTTCATATATCTCTAGGCAATCACTGAATAAAAATACTTTACAGAACGTATTGTTTTGTGAATATCTATTAACAAAAGTCTTATAGACCTTACATACTGCAGAGAGAAAATTATAAAATATAAAATAAAATATCTTAAGGGGCAAATGTTTCAATAAAGGGTTTTAAAATAGTCATTTTCATTCTAGATAATATTACTGTCATCATCATTGTTATTTTACGCTTGGTTGTCTCATTGTTAATGCAATGTTTTATGAATTTGCTACAGTATAACTGACATATAATGCACTAGATATATTTAAAGCATTCAATTTGATAAAAGTTCATAAATGTATGTAACATACCAGTATCATAAAACAATTATAGGGATGCATCCAGTTATACTGAAAGTATCTGTTACTTGTACAAGTCCCCCCACCACACACACAGCCCCCAAATGCAGAATGGGGTTTCAGAGAGTAACATGAGCTGGGTCTCACATGGTTCTACCAAAAAATTTAGTCTCCACCTTCCTTTTCGATTCTAATTCACTGCTGGCTTCATGGGTATTAGTAAATGGTATCATCAAAAAAGGCAAAGCTTTTGCAGAATAGAGATAAAGTCCCTCTCACTTAGCTGGTCTAGACTTTTGTGGATTTTGTTATTTATCATGAAGGGATTTTGGATACTGTATACATCCAACCACTTTATTTCTTAAAATTTCAGTTAGCTTTCCAAGGCTAGTGAAAGGCATAACACTGTGACAGAAAGCAGCAATCCTGCTTCAATCTCTGCAGTTAGTTTCTTCCAATAGAGTAATCTCTTGTTTGGACCATCAATTCATTCTCAAGTGCACATTTCTATGCTGTGTGTATTACAGGGAACAGCATCTATAAACATGATATTTTGATAGCAACAAAATCTAATGTTTTACCTTTAACTTCCTTTTAATTTTCTTTCTTTTTCCTCTCAAGTAAATTATGCCCTTGATTGTGCATTTGTCATTATCCACATGTGCTAATAGGATGTTACTTCTCGGTCTTAAATTCTTATTCTTTCCTCCATGGTAGGCTGGCTCCATGAGTTGGGAAAGAGACTGGAATCTCCATACTACGGCAACAACACCCTGGGGGGACCATCCATCCGAAGTGCCTACATTGCAGCCTTGTACTTCACTCTCAGCAGCCTCACCAGCGTGGGGTTTGGGAATGTTTCTGCCAACACGGACGCAGAGAAGATTTTCTCCATCTGCACCATGCTGATTGGTGGTAAGGGAGCAGTTTCTCCAGTCCAAGAGAAGGAGCATGCATCTGCCACACTGTTGCTGCCCTGTTTGCTCCGTCCTGAAACACAATAGAGATAAATTGGTCACACTGGAAGATTCTAGAAGTGCTAATTTAGGAAATCAGTGACAAACGTTTTAGTGTACATATGAATTAGCAATGAAAGCCTGCAATGTTAATGAATCCCATTTTCTGGACAGATGAATAAGCACCTGATGCTAATTTTGAAAGAGCAAGCACTTTACTTTCTTAACGCGCTGTTTCCCGCCTGTGTTTGGGAGTTACATGATTCTGAATTGCAGGTGAATGTATAAAATTCCATTATAAAGCCCCAAGCAGAGCAGTGTTACTGTTTTATTAATATTAATTAGTAAATTAAAGATACTGGAGAGATAATTCAGTTAAATGTGGGAAAAAAACCAAAAGCTAAAACCACCAATAAGTAGTTAACATTTATTATTATTTTCATGTTCTAGTCTCTGTGCTAAGTGCTTTAGTAGAATACCAACATAATTCGTAAGAGAAATCAGCAGGGGTAGTTGCTTCCAGCCTTTCATGTTTTTAGGCAGTGACAGAACCAGCTTCATTGGACCTCCTTAGAGGTCTGTCGGGCACAGAGGATGCCACCACAGCCGCCACTATCAGGAGTAGCCTGACTTTAGCAAACACCAGGTCCCTTCTCGGCATGTCTCTGATAACCCCACTTCTTTCGCCTTATGTATACAGCTGTAAGGGTGGCAGTATATTCTTCATTCATTATGTCCATGTGAACTCTGCGCTCCCTTTTTGCTCATTCAGACCTCTAATAACAGGGAAACAAACCAATCTTTTGTAAAAACTCCCTCTGTTGACAGCTCGCACAGGAGCCTCACACAGGAAAGGTGATGAGAGTAATGAGACCTGCACAATTTTCATAAGAATACAGTGAAATCAAAATACAAAACCAAACCTTCTGCTCATAGAGCTTACGTTACAGTTTGGAGGACACAGGCTGAAATATAAGAAAAGAGTTTGAATAATACCAAGCAGTCAGTGCGAAATGCCAAATCAGTTAGAAAGTTCAGAGAAGTGAGAAAAGACTGCCAGAGGCAGGAGAATTTCATGAAAAGCAGGGCTGTTGCAAGGAGAGTTGCTGAAATAGCAAGCTGGGACCACAGCGATTTTAACCATCTTTTGGCTCAAGTAGAGCATTAAAGGCCTAGGGAACACAGAACAAGAATTCTCATTTTCTGTAGAGCTCCAATGGGCCAGGCCTCATGGCGACTATTTCTTATCGAGTGTTATGAATATATAATTTCCACTCTCCTTGATGGCCCATCCTTCTGCCTAGCAAAATGACAAGTATTTTGCAAGTCTGTACTTATTTACTATTTGCCCATGTTTCTTCTACTCCTGATGGAAAATTTGGGGAAGTGTTCGAGGCTTAATCCAACGGATTGGGCATTCAAAGAATCAGTTAAGGTAATTATGAGTGGTCCTGGATCATAAATTATTACAATTTAAGCTATTTCCTACTGTTGACTACACGTAGGAGCTACACGGGCTGTACAAAAGGCCAAAGGATAGAGAAAATAATCTGATGATGTTACTTTGTCAATTCTTTGTTACATATTTATTGAGCAAATTTCATGGTACAAAACCAATGCTCATTGGTATTAAAACTTTAGGTGACTTAGGCAGCACTTAGGAAATTATTGTCTTTGAATGCCAAATGGCATGTAAGTGACTTGAATTTATTAAGAAAAGCTTTTAATATTGTGTTTGTGGGGAATAACTTTATGTTACTGTGAAAATTACTCTAGGACAAGAAAAATGATGCCTGCATTTTTAATATTTCCTAATTAACTAATTACTTGCATAACATTGTGAAACAAACGCAAGAGTTCACAATACTGAGCATTTTGTTCATTTAATTCCCATAACACTATGAGACAGCTATTAACACCATGATGTAAATAAAAGGTAGAGGTTAAAATACCAAGACCTAGTAAAGTTCTTGTAAAATATGTACTTCATTATACACTAGAAATTACTTTGGTTTACTTAATATCTATACATAAATAATATATTTTTAAAAAGAAAAAGTTTAAATGTATACTACTATGATCTTAAGTGTAGGTTATCCTATCCTGTTAGGAATCTCAACACTAGGCTGATGAATTTGCTAATAGCAGAGATACAATAGTTGCTACAAAAGTAGGTAACAGTAATGTCACATGAGAAGAACACCACAACCCAGATAATTATGGAGAATTATGCAGAATCTGAGTGAAGGGGAAAGCAGTGGAAAGTGTTGACTGGATCAATCCGAGAGAACTCCAGAAATCCTAAGAATTTCCTCAGGAGTTATTCAGGGCTTATCCTTTACTTCCATTTAAAAATACAGTCTAAGCTTCCACATAAGCATCTGTACTTAAGGATATGAAAACCACTAGTATGTGGCAATAATATTTAAAACCATAAAACAAAGAGTATAAGCAAGAATAATTTTAAAATTTGCACCTAGACAAATCTACATGAACTTTGAGAATGCCCAAAACAAAGGAGTAATTCCAAACACTTTATAGAGAGCTACAATATTAGTATTGATTAAGTGAAATTAGCAAGGTTAATGGATAGAAGATCAGTATGTAAAAATCAATTCTATGTATAAGCTAGTTACAGATAATTAAGAAAATGAAGTGTAGAAAGCAATTCTACACAAAAACTGTAAAATAGTAAGAAAGAATACACATGGTTTTAAATAATGGAAGGATATGCAACGGTAGTGGTTAGAGGATAGACTCACTACTGTAATAATATCAGTTTTGCCCAAATTGGTCTAAAGGTTTAATGTCACTTAAATTAAAAAATCCCAATAGAGGTGTGCTTGTGTCCATGTGAGAATGGGAGCTTCAAAATGACGAAGTGTTTGTAGAACTTAGTAAAAATGAGAATGGCTGAAATGAATCAAAGAAATATGAAAAAGAAAAAATTGGAATACTCACACTACAGATAACAGGTTGTATTATAAGGTTACAGCAAGTAAGACAGTTGAAGAATAGACAACGAAATGGAAGCGTTCAGGAACAGACCCATACATATCTGGTCACTTTATTTGGGTCATAAGTGATACTGCAGCAAAAGGAGGAAGTATATTTTTTCAGTGAACGTTTCTGGCAAATGTCTATCCATGTGGTGAAGAATAACTTTGACTTATCTCAAAATTGTCCATTAAAGTTAACTCCAGACAGGTTTTATCTAAGCATGAAAGCAAAAACAATAAAAGAGTATTTTCATAACCTTGTATTTGGCAAAAGTTTCTTACACATAACACAACCATTCTAATCATAGGGAGAAGAATAATAGATTGAACTGGGAAACTTCTCTTTATACAAAGACATTATTAAGAACAAGAAGAGGTGAGCCACAAGATAAGAGAAGATATTTGCAAATATTACCTGTCAAAGGACACTTCTCTAGTACATTTAAAGAACTTTTTACAAACATATGGGAAAAAAACAGTCCCCCCAAAACATGAACAAAAGATTGAAAAAAGCACTTCAACAATTCAATACCTAAATGGACAATAATGAGCATCATTCATGGACATGCAAACTAAAACCAAAATTAAGTACCATTTTATACTCACCAGAATGGGATGGTAAAAACAATCCTGGAAGACGTATATACTTAGAACAATACTAGAATACTTTAGTCTTTTGTATGCTATTGAAAATCATTCCAATTGGTACAAAAATTTTATCCACAACCAAATTGGAGCATAATTCTACTCTGTGACTCAACAATTCCACTTCTAGATGTATAACTATCAGAAATTTATACACATATGGATCAAAACTCATACATAGATGTCTATAGAAGCATTACCTTAAGAATTGCAAACAGGAAATGACTGGTTAATAGAAAAATGCTATTAATCATGGAAGATTTATTGATGGAAGATAAATAAGTAAGTCGTAATATAGTTATTCATGGGACAACTATGCAATAAGGAGAATGGTTACCTATCATGTCATACAATTAGACGGATAAATCTTACAAACTCAATGCTCAGCAAAGATGTCCCTTTTGGCCAAACCCAAAAAGGACATCCTATATAATTTTATTTAGAGTAGCCAGAAATTATTGATTATAATTTGATTCATAACTGTGTTCCCCTTGATGAGAATAATGTTCAGTATGAAGACAGGCTTACAGGATACTATTAACCTCATTACTCATAGGCAAAGTTATTCCATGCTTATGCTCATTTGAGGGGTACCAATGAGGTATAATTTAATTCTTGTGTGGTTTTCTCTGTGTATATCTCCAATATTAATTTTACCTCATAAAAATTACAGTAAATGAGCTGAAAATAACTATCAAGTGAAGGATGAGAAGCTGAATAATGACCTAAGATCTCTTCTTTTTTTGTTTTACAGATAATAAAACCAAGCAAAATAAAACAGAATAAAGTCAATCAAAGCAAAACAGTTTTAAGTGACACAGGACTTCAAAACGAGATAGTAGGAAATCAACAATGGTTACCTTAATTTCTCTTGTTGTCTTCAAAATAGCTGCCCATACCTTTAGACAGTAAGAATCAAACAAAGCAGAATAGAATAGAACCAATAAAAACAAAATAATAAATGCAGTAAAGGACTTCAAAACAAGAGAATAGTAAATCCAAAATGGCTACCATAATATATCTTGTTATCATTGAAATAGCTGCCCCTGTCATTGTATATAATAAAGTCAAACTAGACAAAACAGAATAAAATCCAACCCAACAAAACAATGAAAATGATACAGGCCTTCAAAACAAGATAATAATTAACAATGGTTACCACCTTCAGAAGGAGATCCCTCATAGATGCTACACTGTGTAATATTAACCTGTGAATAAATGATCAGACTATCAGCTTTAGACCTGCAAAGTCAGTGAAACACTAAATAAAACAAATATTAAATTGTGTTTTACCTCAGTAGCTATCATTGCAGCCTGTGTTCCTCTGGATCAGCTGGCCCCATACAGCAGGGGTTGGAGCAGCCAGGGTGACAGTTATCTCTTCTTGTCTCCCAGTGCGTGCACCAGAAGGGGCTGGCAGCTGGTCCCCCTGCAGTGGCCCACACATGGCACCAATTCAGGGAAAGCTTGCATCATGTTGACTTCTTGTTCTCCTCTGTAGTCCTTGAATGGCACCGACTCATGAGAATGAGGTTCCCTTTTATATAAGGTTTATCTTAACAATCATGAACCAAACAGTAAGCGTAAAATCACATGATGTAAAATCTTGGTTATAACCACAAGAAGATCTAAAAGAAATCATTTGTAAAAATGTTAAAAGTTGACTTTTGAGAAGTAAATCAAAGTGGAAATACAGAATTCATAAATTTTATCCTTATCTAGGATTATAAAAACTTTAATGAGAGGATCAAGTAACAAAATGTTCATTTTAGTTCAATAAATATGTGGCATACTTAACTATGCCAATTGTGCTAGACTTTGGAAACAAAGATGAACAAAATAGTGCATATGGGTTTGTTTGAGTCTATGTCATACAGAAATCCAGTTTTTCCAACACCATTTATTAAAAAGACATCTTACTTCAGGTAAACATGGTGGACTCCTTTGTCAAAGATGAGGTAGCTGAATGTGTCTGAATTTGCTTATCTGTCTTCTAATCTGTTTCACTCATCCTCAGGTTTTGGGTTTTGTTTTGCTGGTCCATGCTGAGTTTTTCTTTTCTTTTATTTTCTTTTTTATCACAGTAGCTCTATAGTATAATTTCAAGTCAGGGACTGTGACACCCTAGGATTGTGATGTCGCATCGCCTTTGTCGCCTAGAATTGCCTTTGTTCTTCCAGGTCTCTTCCATTTTATAATGATTTTAGTTCTGTTTTCTCTAATTCTGTGATCTGTATTAATGATATTTTGGTTGGGTTTACATTAAATCTATATAATGATTTTGGAATTTATGGCATTTTTACTATCTTGGTTCTTCCTACCCAAGAACAAGGCATATCTTTCCATTTTCTGGTATCTTCTACAATCTCCTTTTTCAGAATATGTAGTCTTCAGCATAGAGATCTATTAGTTCCTTTGTTAAATTGATTCCTAGGTATTTCTTTTTTTAATGCTATTGTGAAATCCTTTATTTCTCTCTCAGTGAGTTTGTTTTTTGTATGCTATTGATTTTTAAGTATTCCTTTTTTTTTTTTTTTTTTTTTTTTGGTACCAGGGATTGTACTTATGACCTTGCACTTGCCAGGCAGGTGCTTATACCACTGAGCTAAATCCCAGGCCCTGATTTTTGAGTATTGACTTCATATCCAGTTACATAACTCAATTTGGCTATTAAGTCTAGAAATCCTTTGGTTGTGTTTTTGGGGTCTTCTATGTAGAGTATCATGTCATTAACAAATAATGACAATTGGCCTTATTCCTTTCTTCTCTTTATTTCTTCTTTTGTTTTTCTCTTGTCTAATTACTTTAGGTAATGTTTCTAAACCTACATTCATTGGAGTGATGACAGTGGACATCCTTGTCTTGTTTCTAATTTTAGAATGAAACTTTTGGTTTTTGGCCATGTAGTATAATATTGGCTGTTGGTTTCTCATAGATGGCTTTTATTGGATTGAGGTAAAGACCATCTATTCAAATTTTCTGCAGAAGTTTTATCATGAGTGTGTGTTGAATATTGTCAAATGCTCTTTCTACATCAACTGAGATGATTATGTGGTTTTTGTCCCTGGTCCTGCTGATATGGTGAATTACATTTTTTGATTTGCATATGTTGAATCATCCCTGCATATTTGGGATGAATCCTGCTTGATCATGGTGTGTAATCTTCTTGACAATTTGATGAATTTGGTTTTCCTTTATTTTATTAAGGATTTTTATATCTATGTTCATTAGGGAGATTGTCCTATAGTTCTCTTTTTGTTGGATCTTTCTCAGGTTTAGGTATCAAGATAAAACTTGCTACCAGGAATGACCTTTGGAGTATTGATTCCCTGTCAATTTTATTACTGAGTTTCAGAAGTAGTAGCCTTTGATTTTCTCCAACTTTCTTGTAGAATTCAGGAGTGGCTCCATCAGGACCTTGGCTTTTCTTTGTTGATAAATTTTTAATTACATTCTTATTTCATTGACTGATATTGGGTTATTTAGAATCAAACAGCTTTTGCACAGCAAATAAAATCACCAACAGAGTGAAAAGGCAATCTATAGAGGGGGAAAAATTTTTACCCAGTTGTTCCTCAGACAAAAGACTAATATCTAGAACATACAAATGATTTAAAAAATTGACCCTCCAAATTTAAGAACCCAATTCAAAAATGAGCATCTGAGATAATTATACACTTCTCAGATGAAAAACTACAAATGACAAATAAGTACATGAAAAAATTTTCATCATCACTGGTCATCTGAGAGATACAAATTAAAACAATGCTGAGATTCCATCTCACTCCACAAAGGATGGCTATTATCAAGAAATCAACCAATAACAGGTGTTGTCAGGGATGTGAGAAGAAAGGAACCCTTCTCCACTGCTGGTGAGAATATAGACTAGTGCAACCACTGGAGAAATCAATGTAGAAATTCCTCAAAAAACTAAGACTAGAGATCTCATTTGACCCAGATATTCTACTTTTTGATATTTTTCCAAAAGAATTAAAAGCATCATATCATAGCAAATATATGCAGTCATGTTTATAAAAGCACAGTTTGCAGAAACTAAATCATAGAAACAATCCAAATATCCGCCAACTGGTGAGTGGATAAAAAACTGTGGTTTTCAAAAATATATTGAGTAGTATTCACCATAAAGAAGGATACATTTGGGACATTTATAGCTAAAGGCATGCATCTTGAGATCCTACTGTTAAATGAAATAAATTGGACACACATAAGTAAATATTACATTATCTCTCTATGTAAAAAACTGAAAGTATAATATCCACAAAAATTTAAAATGTACAATAGCTATTGTGAAATATGAAGAAATTGTTCAAAAGGAAAGGGGGACAAGGAAAGAGTGGGCAGGGAGAGGAAGGAAGAAAAAAGGATAAAATGGATACAAAGATTTGTAAATAAAGAGGTAAAGAGAAGTTTAAGGAAGAGGACAAGAATGGGGGGAAAATATAACAAAATAGGATTTTTTCTTTCAAGAAGTTCACAATTCAGGAATGGACTTAAGTATTTATACAGGTAAATTTCTCTTTTTACTTTTCAGTTTTTTGTTTTATAATTCACATTTTAAAAAGACTGGCAATACATAAAATTTTTGAATTATATACAATTCCATTCCAAAACAATCTTTAGTCTTTTTATATATGTATGTGCATTTTAATACATATACTTCCATATTGTCAGAAATACTTGAATCTAACTACATATATCTTTTCTTGCCTCAGACAAAATATATTGAAGATAGTTTTCTCAGCCTTTAAGTATTCTTCTATCATACTAAGTAGTGACTGTCTATAAGTTTGTCTCAATTGATGGGACCATCAACTCAGTCTGAATAATGAGATGAAGTTTCCTGGTATAGACGGCTCATCTCTGAGGACAGGTCTATTTTAAGTGAAACATTATTGTTGTGAATCAAGCAGTCGACACTCTCCCTGGGTTCATCAACCCTATATATATTTCCTGGACATAATTTTATTGGACCCACGTGAGCTGTAATGTCCATAAATCCAAGCCATTTTTAATATGCCTTTGCACTGCTATTTAAATTCGTTATCTAGGAATGTTTCCTCACTTTTTATTCTGTGCCATTTGTTATCCATAACCCACTACACTTGTAATTAGGAAGGGAAAGATCTAGAGCAAAGAGGGGCTGAGAGGGAAGGGTAGGGCTGCTAAGGTCACCTAAAATGTAATCTCTGGTCTCTATTTCAGGAGAAAACTGCATGCATAGATTCTAAAGCTACTGTAGGATAGTTGGCTAAAGAAATGAGAAATTTTGTTACATCCTAGGAGGATAAATTTGCCCCAAATCCAGGGAAGGAAAGAGAAAGGGAAGGGGGGAGAAGAAAGGAAAGGAAAAGAACAAGAGAGAGAAAAAAAATCGGACAGTTCCACAGAAGGGCTTCTTTTCATTTGAGATATATTCACTTTCTTCTATGATCTCAATTGATAATTTTCCTCCAAAGACATGATACTGAAATGATATGTTACAAAATGCTTTTTATGCAAAACTCCTACATAAAGAGAAAGAGCCTCCCACACACTAAGCAGGTCTAGTACTCAAGAATTATATGCATCAAGTTTGCTAGGAATAAAGAAAAAGTAAGTGATAATTTCCAAACTGACCTGGATATAGAAGTTCTTGAGTCAAACTTTATAGCAGGTGGAATGATTTAGTCTGACAGTTATACATACTCTTTGTCAGGGTGAAATGAAATCATGACAGAAAGGCCGTAACAACTTTGGAAAGTGAAAAACTATGAGAATCATGATTTTATTTTTTTTATTCCTTAAATTATAAATAGTCTCTTATGCTGAAATGAGACTTTGAAATTATGATGACTAAGACATAGACTAGTACTTTCCAACAACACTTATGAATACTACAATTAATCCAGTAATTCAGTTTATTGATAATGCACAATTAGTATGCTAAATGATCTGTACATATTACTTTTCTTACTTTAAATGCTTTCCACACTATAATTAAGAAAAGCAAAGTTAAAATCATACACATAATTAAAGAAAGTAGGGTTAAAATAAGTGAAATAAAATTATTCTCTGAACTCAGCGTAATCTCCATGAAAAGACTATTACATTGTGTTAAAGATGGTAAGATTTCCAAACACTTAGCTTGTGTGTTACCAGAGTCTGAAATCAGGGTTTCATTTCTTTGACTTGGAGCAGGATCAGTTCTTTTCTTTGGTAAGTATTTACTGTAAATAGAAATCTCTTCCAAATTAAATATTTAAGCATTAGAAGTGCTATGCTTATAAAACCATAAGAATAAAAAGAACCTATTTAGAATCCACAAAAAGCCATGCAACTTTAAATTGTCCAATAATATACATTTTTCTTGGAGTAACTTTTTAGCATTTAAGAGCCATATTTCACATTAGAACATATAGAAATAAGATACGTTTGCATGTTTCAGGCCTTTATTGATGTTTTTGTTTGTTTGTTTTGTTTTCTTTGAGACAAGTTCTCATGTAGCTCAGGCTGGCCCCAACTTACAGTGATCTTCCTTTTCTTGGTTATTCTTCTCTTGTTGCTGGGACAAAACACCTGACTCCCAAAGTGAAGGAAGGAAAGGTTTATTTAGCTCACTGTTTGTGGAGGTTTCAGTCCATAATTGGCTGGCTCCGAGGCAGGGTGGCTCGGCACTGGGGCAATACTTCAAGTTAGCAGCCAAGTGGAGAACAAGCCTCTTCTCCTCCTTTATGTTGTACACAGGCCATCCCTACCTCCAGGGAGGGTGTAGCACTCACAAAATCTCTCTGCCCTCCTCTTGCACAAGATGAGGATATTTACAAAGTAAAGATCTGGCCTCCTGCTGAGTCTCTCAGTTAAAGTTCTAAACTTCTCAGGTTGACAGTTTATCAACCATAACACTTCTGCCTCAGCCTTGTAAGAGGTAGGATTAAATGTACCTCCATGCTCAGCTTGTAGGTATTTGTTGAATACTTATGGAAATTTTTTCATCAAAAAGTGATTTCCACTATGAACCCTAACTCTTCATTACTCAGGAGTTTACGGGAAATTTTAACACCTGGGTCCTACTCCCCAAAGGGGCACACTGAACTTTGAGCACACCATCAAACATACTGAACTGTCATAAAATACTGTTCACTTTCATAGGAGAAAGCTATCATGAATAGAACAACCACTGTTTTCATTACATATACTAGATATTTTTTAAAATGCATGTTTGTGTGCATATATGTACACTTTAAATCTTAAAACAACTCCGTGAGTAAGATATTAGTTTTACTGCTTAACATATAAAGAAAACGAGTCTGTGTAAAGGAATTATATAACTTTACCAGTTCACAGAATTAGAAAGATGCTGATTCAAGATTCAAATCTCAACCTGTTTAATTCGGAAGTCCCCATTGTCAGTGCCCCACTATGTTGTCTACCATGTGCAGACCCTAAGTTTAACATTATTTTAGCAGGCTTTACAAAATAACTACATAAGGCGGGCTCCCTGGTATTCTCTAGAGAAATTATAATGTATAATATTTTAAGGACTTTAATTCAATGTTTAGATTAAAATAAAGTTAGTGTGCCAATGTTATCTAATTGCTAGTAAATGTAGAGGAAACTAGAAATTGTATTGAGGTGGCCCTATAATGTTTAGGAAGGAAGGGGGTAGGGGTTTAGGTCAGTGGCATAAGTGCCTGCCTGGCAAGCAGACAGTTGTGGGTTCGATCCCTGGTACCGATAAATAGGAAAAAGAAAAAAAAATATTTAGGACAGAAAATGTAACAAAATTTTGACACATTTATACTAATGTATCTATTTTGATGCCAGGAACATTTTAAAATAGCTCCTTAAACATTGAGACTTTATTGCAGTAGACAAACTACTGTTTTTAATCTTTTTAAGGTAAAATTTGTGAAACAGATGATTTCACTCAAACTCTGAGCTTCTCTCTTCACTGCCAGTCTCCTAGAATGAAGATCAGGGCTAACATCTGCACATTAATCTGCTCATAAATATAAGTATACCCAGTTCTTTCTCTTCCCTCAGTTTCACAACACCAGCTAAACCCAAGCCTTCTGGGTTATTTCCTGGTGTCTCGTGGGCCATTCCAGTTTCACTCTGTTAATGACATTGTTTACAAAATTCTGCTGCGCCCTTTCTACGTCAGGCTACCAGATACTTTCCAGTGTAGGCAATTCCTCAGAAATAAAGTCCATCCTCTCTCCTCTCCTCTCTGGGGGCAAGAAAACTTATCCCCAGCCTTATCACCCTCTGAGTCTATTGGTGAACAGAGACTTTCATTACACTCTGGTAGTAGCTGTGGAAACAGAGATTCTGTGGAAAGAGAAATGTCATCTGACTGCCCAACTTCACTGGAACCAGAGTCCCACGTATATGTACCATGCTGGCTCGGCTCAGGATGGCAGCAGGGACTCTCTGCAGACTATCTTCCTCTGTGAATTTATTTCTGTCTTGAACATGCCCAAATTTGGCAGCAGGCCTGGGGTGGAGCTGAGGACTGGAGCCATATCCTTTTCAGCTTCAGACTGCTCCAGCAATCAATTGTATTTCTGGCACCTTCCTCAATACTCAAGGAGTTCCAATATATAATATTTCATATTCTAAAACTAACTTTAAATGACAACTTTTAGGAGATGAGATAAAATTCCCACATAGAGTAACTATGAAGTTATAAAGTTTATTTTTAAAATTTGTTATAAAAAAGTTTAAGATATAAATTTATAGCATAATCTATCAAAAACTAAAGCTATTTTGTCAGACATATTAAACTATATATAATTCTCTGTGTTGGTGTGTGTGTAGTTTTGAGAAATGTTCCCAGCACTTCACACATGCTAAGCAAGAGCCGTAATACTGAACAACATCCCAAACCTCTTTTTACTTTATTTTGAAACAGTCTGTTTCCAACGTTCTCAGGCTGGCCTGTACCTTACAATCCTCCCACCTTACCTTCTCAAGTAGCTAAGATCACAGGTCTGTGTCACTACAACCTGCCCATAAATATTAAAACATATAGGTGTGGATACGGTCCAAAGTAAGTTCTTATAGTCAGATGACAGCTAAAATATTGATGGTGAACAAAGAGCTTATTTTGAGTATCACTGACAGTTTCTTCATGTTAACTCTGACCAATCTCCAGCTATTTCAGGTGTACCCTGTGACAAAACAGCTGGACCATCACTCAAAATAGCTGTACCAATATAGCCACATAAGATGCTATACTTTGACCCAAGACACGCAGACTGTAAATTGACCTGAATGGGTGCCCCTCCTATTCCTCATTATATGTTGTGTTCTCTCCAGCCTTGATGCATGCTTTGGTATTTGGAAATGTGACCGCAATCATACAGAGGATGTACTCCAGGTGGTCTCTCTACCACACTAGAACCAAGGATCTGAAGGACTTCATTCGTGTTCATCACCTGCCTCAACAGCTCAAGCAGAGGATGCTTGAATATTTTCAAACAACCTGGTCAGTCAACAATGGAATAGATTCAAATGAGGTAATGTTCATTTTTTATTGCTGATGTTTTCAGGCAGAAAACACATATCGTAAGGTAAAAACAAGATACTCAAATGCAGATATCAGAGACAATAAACACACCTAGCAATTTCATTATCTCTTTTGTTAAGCCCTTGTGAAACTCAACTCATCTTCTTTGGACTACACATTCACATTTCCACTCTGAGCTTACTAGTGTGGTTATTAACTTGCTACCTTGGTCAATCAAATAGATTTGTTTTCATTCTCATTGTTCCTCTTTCAAAAACCAATTCTTATGATAAGATAATATGCAATCTTGGATAATTAGGTTAATCAAGCAAAAGTTGCCATTAGAAACAATAAAGTAAAACCAAAAATTCCAGCACAAGTGTTATATGTAGGCTTCCATAAATAGTACCACCACCATGAAAAAGTGTCAGATAAATCAACCAAGCATTTTACCAGTCCACCAACCAAGCCAGTAACCAACATTTTAGGAATGGTAGTTTGGTTTCTCGTTTTTTCATGTGATGATGATGCCACAGGAAATACCATCAGGTCCTGATTCTATAGCAGCTGTCCCAAACAGAAATTTTTAGAAGCCATAATGAGTTAATGCTTTCCTTCCAAGTTCCTTTATTAATTTTTTTCTATTTCTCCAGACTTATCAATTGATCATTCAGTAGCACATAATTAAGGTCAGTCATTGAAAAATATTTCTAAAACTGTAAATATTTATAAAAATGCATAGACTTCTTCTTGTATACACTGGCTGACCAAAAAGCAGTAAGAGCATCCCATTTTCTTGCATTGTAAATCAGTTAGGCTCTACTACCTCAGTTTGATTTCATCCTTTACCTTCTCCCACAGCTTTTGAAAGACTTTCCAGATGAACTGCGTTCTGACATCACTATGCACTTGAACAAGGAGATCTTACAGTTGTCCCTGTTTGAATGTGCCAGCCGGGGCTGCCTCAGGTCTCTGTCTCTACACATCAAAACTTCTTTCTGTGCTCCGGGCGAGTATCTGCTGCGCCAGGGGGACGCTTTGCAGGCCATCTACTTTGTATGCTCGGGCTCCATGGAAGTACTTAAAGACAGCATGGTACTGGCTATTCTTGGTAGGTCTAGTTAAGAAGCTTCTGTGTAGTTTCACTCTGGAGCATGAGTTACAATGAAAAAGGGGAGAAAGGATCACTAGTAACAGAAGGAAAATTAAAGATGGATATATGAACTCAGGAGTACCCTTCATATGAGCTTAATTTACCTAAGTGTTATATCATTTGATTCCTGCAAAAAAAAACATCCAATGGTATAAATTTTACTGCACAAAAGAATAAAGGACATCTTTGTTAACTTGCCGAATCACATATTAAAAGAAAGCAGCTCTATTCTTTCTTTGTCCTAAAGGCAAATTGCTAATCATGATAGACTGCCTCCTGGTGAAATAACGGATCAGTTTTAAGATGGTATTTCTGTATTTTTGCAGAGAATCAATTAGAGAACACAAAAATTAAGCTTTGTTTGTTCTAGAAATAAAGTAAAAATAAACCAAAAAATACTTCCAGAATAAACTTTCACTGCAGCAATTATTGATTTGATGCTGTCAAGGTGACTCTAGGCTCTTTCTAGTTCCTAAAAAATACCCTCATACAAATGTGAAAATGTTGTGCCATGAAGTTTACTCTGAATGTTAAATTAGTCTTTGTGGAAACATAAAGGGCCACTAACCAAAAGATAAATATGGAAAAATTTCTATTACAATTTTATGTGAGCTTCTTTTAAAATTCACTTTCATTTGCTGGTTTACTTATTTACTCAGTGCATACCAAGGACCCATGAGTGATTACAGCACTGTTCTGAAGAACAGGAAAGAAAATAGCCAAATCCCTTGCCCTTGTGGAAGTTACTAGAGGTCATGATAGGAGAATAGCCCATGATAGTAGCAGGATGGTGAGTGGCAAGAGAATTCATAGTATATGTTGGCACAAACATGAAACACTGATATTTGGAATTTTATGCTTTTAAGAAGGACTGCTGTACCTTTTGTTTATTCTCATTTTCTGAGAGCCTAATGTTTATAAATAACCACATGCAAAGCATTTTCATACATGGGACTTCATTTGAATTTTCACGGCACAGAGAAACAGACCACAGTGCTCTTTTCTGTGTTCCCAAAGCTGAGGCTAACCTGTATCTTGGACTCTGTTCCCAGTGCTCATTCCTGATCTACACAGTACCTAACAGTAATTGCTAGTCTGCCATCACTGAGTTCCAGCTACTGAGCTTCACAACAGATTATATTTTGCAAAAAGGAGGAGAATCAATATTTTAGAAACCCTAATGTGAACTGAGTGTTTGTGTCCATTGTCCTATTTAAATCTTGCAACTTTATTAAGTTGGTGTGTGTAATATTCCTCCTGCATCCATGTGTTGAAACAGTAGCAGCAGAATTGTGGCATTAGGAGGTAGGGCCTCAGAGATGGTTAGGTTGTTACCACAGAGCCTTAATGAAAGGAGTAAGTGTCTTTATAAAAGAGGGCCTCAGAGCTGCTTTCCTCTTCTACCACGTGAGCACAGAGTGAAAAAGCATCCGGTAAGAATCAGACAGTAGGCCTCCACTAGACCCTGAATCTGCTGGAGACTTGATCTTGAGCTTTCTTGTATTCAGAACCATGAGAAGCAAACTTCCGCTGCTTACAGACCGTCTAGTTCACAGTATTTGGTGATAGCAGCTCATACAGAGTAAGGTGGTTTGATTATTCCCAATTAAAATCAGAAAAAGAGCTAGTGAAGATGGATAGAGTTGTGTGCTTTTCATCCCTTCTTGTGTAGCACCTTACACAGGAAAAGTGGCACCAGCTTTCAAAGGGTTGGCTCTGTATCTTGACTCCATATTTCTCCTTGAAAGAAAAGCGTGAAATAGAACCCAGATTGTCTATTGCAAACTCACTTGTTCCCTTCTTTATCATTATGCTGCTGAGGCTGCCTACTTGTGTGTTTTCCTTTCCTTAGGTAGAGAATTTCACGTATCGGTGCTCTTTTCTCAAAGTTATACAATTAAAGACCAATTATCCAATCATTTTGTACTTCTAAATTGGAATTGACAATCATTTCTAGTTTGTTTCAAAAATTTTAATTGTAAAATATTTTCCCATAGTTTTCTTCGGTATCACTGTAACTTTTATAGCCTGCCTGTTTACAAAATCTACTTTTAAAGTATCTAGTCATATTTTAAAACCTTATGATTTGATCTACAGAACCAAAACTAATGTGCCATTTGAAAATTGATACAGTGTGGGTTTTGGCTTAATTGTGTACTGTTAAATTTGACAACTAGCAATTATTTTAGGAAAGCCATATAAAGGGGATGTTTCATAATTTAGAACAAGAAGGATGCAAATTTAATGGCTTTTGCATAACTGTTTCAGCTTGTAAAACATAATTTAAGTCAATTTTCTTACTATAAAATATTGATTTATGGCTAAAAGATTTGCTTTATTGCTATCTTGTTCCTAGTCCCAATTATTTCCATGAATTGTGACTTCCAGGATTAACATCTTTACTTTTCTTTCTTTTTTTTTTAACCATGTATATATTTAAAAGAATTTACGTGCAAATTGCCATGTGACCATTTTAAACACTGGTGTGTATTATTAGTGCTAAACCCAAGCAAAGATAATAAATTATTATTTGCTTCTATGATTAGCATTACTTCAAGTGAGATTGATTCTTTCACTTCCCTACGACAAATTATCCAAAGCAACACTGACTTTGGCAAAGTAAAGCCCAGGGCATGACATTTGATCTGCAGATACTGAATACCTATTCACTCTACTTATGAAATAGATTCATATTAGCAGGATTTTGAGGAAGAAGCGCCACCAAACAACTTCCAAGCCATAAATTTATACTGGCAACTGTGCAATCTATTCAGCACGTGAATACACTTCCTAAGCTGATACGACGGGGGCAGTTGTCACAGGAGAAGGAACTCATTATAAGGATAGGATGTTTTCTCTTGTACACTTTAATTTCGTTCCCAAGTAATTGGGTTTTTTTTTTCATCAGTTCGTTCATTGTGGTTCTAAAAGAGAATGATGATACACCCATAAATGGATTCTATATGTACAGATGAACTTTTTCACTTAACTTTATAATTAAACATGTTATGTTCTAACCTAATGGTTTACAGATGTATCTTATCCTTTTTTTTCCTCAATGGAAGGATAACCGATTAACAATTATTAATAATATAATTATGAAAAAATCCAGACCAAAAGACATTATATAAATCTTTCTTTTCTTTTAAAAATAAAGATACTGTGAACCAAAATATTAAGAAACTTAGTTTAAGATCCTAAATCTAGATAGTGAGACTCCCACATGATTATAAAATTACTGAGGGTGAGAAACATGGGTATTTGCCAAGGCTGAGCATAAGGTCCAGCACATATAGTCCATGCTTCATAAATATTCACGGAGTGAATAAAGTGGGATTCTTTCTAGGTTGCTGAGTTTAGCAAGATGTTGGTGCTATTTTTACACTTATTGCCACTGAAGCTGAAAAAGTCACACCAGGGCAATCTAATATATGAAAGCATGATAACTTAAAATTCTGCTTGCTTACCAAAGAATGTGAATGCTCAGTGTACATGATACTGCACCATGCTGAATTCTCCTTAGATGTATGAATTTTAACATTTACTCTATTCAAGACATCCTGGCTATATGTTGCATCCATACATGATTTTGAGTATTTGAGGAGCAATTTAGATTTGTAATAAAATATGCAGAAAACAAAATTCCTAAATTTAGCAATATTCAATAATTCGCTAATTCAACTTAAATTCTTCTACTGCGTGAAACCATTTATCACCTCTTAGTGACTGTAAATACAGATTTTACTGTGTTCTTTTCTCCTGTCAGTTTGAAAGTTTAAATCCAATATTAATTTGAAGTTGATGCCTACATGTAATTCAATGATTTAGAAACCTGTGATTTTTTCAACTTCCATAAATATTTATGAATACTGCAAGTGTTCATGTTTAATTTGATAGGTCTTTTTTAGTGACAAATTAAATAAAACAGACTTTTATTGAAGCTGGCTGTGTGCCAAGGACTTTTTTTCTATTAATTCTGAGTATAAAAAAACAAAAACTTTAGAAGTTAAAAAAATTTCAAATTGGGAATGGGGTAATTTATTTTAATAACATTACAATGGTATCTTATTTGGTGGTAGTTGTTGTTATTTAATTGTTGTTGGTAGTTTCATGTGAAATAAATGAAAATGACCATTAAAATAATAAAATTTAAAGTTAAGACATAATCCCCTTTGTGAACAAAAACTCATAAACTCCTAATTTGTAATCATGAGTGATTTTAGGATTAGTGCCCTCTTATAAACCTCTGATATTTTTTGTAAGTTTGTCTAAAAATTTGGTGAGTTTTCTTTCACGTTTTCACATGGCTTTTGGATGAACTAATGACTGTGTTTAAAAGAAATCCAAAGCATTTGTAGTTATTCTCCCCTTTCTGTCAGCTAAAACTAATTATGTCAATTTAATAATTTCTTAAAGATTCAAGCAAACTGTCCACTATTATCTAATCAACAAACTACAAACAAGTTAACCCCCAGACAGTTGAATTCCAGCCTAAGACTGACATACGGGGATATTACACACATGTGCATACGTGCACATGTCAAGATATATTGGGTGTGAGCCAGGACACAGGACATTTGGATAAAGTAGCTTTGGATCTCTCTCCCCCTCCCTCTCCTTCTGCCTGCTCCTTCTGTGATAGAAGAGGAAAGTACATATTTTTATTTATTAATTTTCTGTTATCAAAGGGAGTTTTATACTTTCAAAGCAATAGAACTGTCTGTTGTATTTATACAATAGGTTTGTTGTCTGTAGTGTACAATAGATGCCTCTTCCTCCAGGCTCCAAGGTGGGAATTTGCTCTTTCCCATAACCCTTCTGTCTTGTAAGCATGATAAGTATGAGCCTGAGTGTATTCAAAAATTGAAGGTCACGCTTACATTATTGTTCAAAGTTCTAAATTAAAATAATTAATAGACTTTTTGCTCATCTTACCCGAGATTTTTCCCCCCAGAAAAACACGATCCATTTTTACTTACCTTGAATGCTTAAGGTGACTAAGACAAAATGTCCACTCATTTGTCTAAAGCCATTTGTAAAGGAGCACCTGTCTGGAGCCCAGAGTTGACCTATGGCTCCTCACTAAATCCTTCAGCTCTTCTTCTGGGATCAGTGTTCCTAACCAATAACAGTTTTGTGTTGCAAAGTTTATTTACAATATTCAAAGATATTTCGAGTTGTCACAGTGGGAGGCTAGCCGCAGTGTGTTCCTGTTTGTCTGTGTTCCACACCAGAGAATTCTCGAGACCCAAATTCAACTCTGCCTGAGATAGAGATTCTTCTCTTTTCAGTGTAATCTGAGGGAAATTAATCTATAACTCAAATGACATTACCAGTCCTAATCTTGCTTTTTCTCTCCCTGTTGTTGGGTTTGTTTTGTTTTCTTTGTGTGGATTTTTTTTTTTTTTTTTTTTTTTTTTTACTGTTTCTAGGGAAAGGGGACCTAATTGGAGCAAACCTATCAATTAAGGACCAAGTGATCAAGACCAACGCAGATGTGAAGGCTTTAACCTACTGTGATCTCCAGTGCATCATCCTAAAAGGACTCTTTGAAGTGCTAGACCTTTACCCAGAATATGCTCACAAATTCGTGGAAGACATTCAGCATGACCTCACATACAATCTACGGGAAGGTCATGAGAGTGATGTAAGTCCCTTTCCTAATTAATGATGTAAGTCTCTTTTCTAATTAGTGCTTAGCTCTGACTGCATGTGCTTTGGAAGACATTTGTAACCGTAAAGGCAGATGTTAAACCTCGCTTTATAAAGCTCTGAGTTATTCAGTCACTGATTGAGTAACTGAAAAAATAACTAGAAATTAAATCTGTACACTGTTAACCAACATACCAAGGAAATATTATTTATAGATGAGTTCCCTTAACCCAATTTCTTTCTTGTTTATTTTCATGTGCTTATGACTAGAATCAATTTCAGTGATACACAATATTCAGCTGGAAATGTGTGATTTCCTCAGAATTTAGAGATTTCCTGATAAAGTATGTGATAGGATTATTTCCAAAAGATGAGAAGTATAAAACAAAAAGCGGCCTTTATTCTGAGAACACGAGAGAGATGACCGGCACCCCCACCATTGGCGACCAGTGATCTCTCAGGCAGACACGTGGCGTGGGGGTATGTAAATAGCCTCGGTTTGGGGTGGAACCTAAGGCAGGCATTAGGGATACACAGGTAGCCCATTGGTCCTAGGTTTGGCGCCATATGTAAATTTCCAGGGGTGGGAAGATGGCGTCACAGGTAAATTCCTAGGGGCAGGGGAGATAGGGGCTTCCTGCTTCCGGTTGAGGCTTTCCTGGCTACAGTGTCCTGTCTGGGCCAAAACCCATTCATAAGGGGGGTGCCAGCCATCTCTCTCCGTGTTCTCAGAATAAAGGCTGCTTTTTATTTTATACTTCTCATCTTTTGGAAATATTTTTCATCTTTTGGAAATAATCCTATCAGTATATGGTTCAAAGTTTGCTATATTTGTGATTGTTCACTATTCCAATGTCTTAACATGGGTTTTGTTTACCAGTAGTCTTTTTATTAAAATAGAACACAAAAATATCTTTAAACAACTACATATGGATAAAAGGATTCTTGCCCAAGATTGTCAAACCAAAGGCATGATGAACATTTTATGGTTATAAATTTGCCACACGCTTCACTTTATGCAAACAACTTTCCTGTCAAAATATGTACTGTTCTGTATTCTGTGATTAAACTGATCATGGACATGACTTCACTAGATGTGTCACAAACAAATGATTTAACAGGAATGATTGTTCCCAGGCAAACCAGTGCATGCATAACATTCTAGAATAAATAATTCCAGATATTTGCAATACTCAATTTCTTAGGGGTTTAAGAAGCTTTAATTTTGACTAGCACATATTGTACAGATATTTTTGGTAGTCACTAACATTCTCTACTTTGAAAGATGTAAAAACAAATTCAAGCTGCATATTCTTTCATCTTGGTTGGGAAAAGTAACATGAGATATACAGACAATATTTCCCAGTTTTTCATGTTTCTCTGTTAATGAGAAGAAACAAGGTAGGAAGTACCATTGGCAACCCACCGTGTGCTAAGCACTCTCCCTGTATAAAGTATATCATTCATTGCTCAAAACATATTTTTAAGGTAAGCTTCAACCTATTTCTTTCTCTTTTTTTAAGATAATAGGAAAACAACAATGGTTACCATAGTATATCTTGTTATCTTCACGATAGTTGTCCATTCCTTCAGATATAGCAAAATCAAGCCAAAACAAAATAATAAAACCAGTCAAACCAGAATATTGAACAAAGCACAATAATAGGGACAAAACAAAACAGAACAATATTGGATTTCAAAAACAAGGTAGAAGAAAATCCCCCATAATTTCTATATTGCATAATGTTATCCTCCTTATAGATGCTCAGACTGCTGGCTCCCGAACTGCAAAGTCAAATAAACAATATAAACATCCAGTTGCTTTTCATACCTCAGTTGCTATCAACTCAGCCTGTCCTCCGAACCAGCCTGTTGCTTATGGGGGATGAGGGGTGATGATTCCCGCGTGCCAGTAGGCTCACGGGGGGCACTGTCTGACTTTTCTCTTCCTGGTCCCCACATGGTCTCCTATTTCTATGAAATAAAAGTCTGGGATTCAGACTGACAAATAGTCACAAATTTGTAGGTGGCTGAGAATGTTTGAGAGTATGAGATTTAAATCTGTACTCTTTTTAGTAAATAGATAGTCTCTTTTTGAAATCACAGTCATGCATTTCATTCAATTGATGAATTTTTAAAACTAAGGCTATCATTTTTTCTTCACAACAACTTAGAATGACCTCTATTTTTCAAGACTGAAAATGAGTTAAGAGATGGGAGCAACCCAAATGGGAAGAAGAAATGAGGAGGAGAAGATGGAAAATATTAGAATTCAATCTTTATTTTCATTTGACTCAAATTTTAAAGATTTTTACCTTTAAATTATATATGATAGCAACATGATGTTTTGAATTGAGTGTACACTGCAAGATGGTTAAATTATGTTAACATATGCATTTCCTCAAATACTTATCATTATTTGCATTGAACACTTTCAAAATGTATTCTTTGCAAGTTTTAAAGGTGCAGTGCATCATTATTATAATCACCAATTGTAAAATAGTTATCTTGAATTTATGCTTCCTGAGATTTTGTAACCTTTGAGTAATAGCTCTCTATCCTGCAGCTCCTTATGAACACCATTTTGCTGTAAGATGGATTCTTTTTAGCTGACTTGTGTGAGAGATCTTGCAAGATTTGTTTTTCTGAGCCTAGCTTATTTTACTAACAGTAATATCCTCCTGTTTCATTCATGTTTTCACAAGTAACAGGATATTCTTTTTAAAGTGTAAATAGTATTCCACTATGTATATGTACCACATTTTCTCTATCCATTCATCCTTTGGACATTTAAGCTGATTCCGTATCTTGTCTATTATGAATAATGTTGCAGTGTGCATGAAAATGCAAATGTCTGGTACAGAGTCAGATTTTAATACTTCTGGCCCTATAATCAGTAGTGGAATTACTGAATGTATGATGGCTTTAATTTTGTGAGAAATCACTATACTGTTTTCTATAGCAGTCCCACTAATCTGCATTCTTTTTCTTCTTTGTAATAATAGCCTTTCTATTACATGAGAGATGATATCTCATAAGTTTCATTTTATACTTCCTTGATGATTATGGATAATTTGTGTGTCTCCTTTGAAGAAATATCTGTATAAACCCTTTGCCCATCTGTATACCAGGTTATTTGCTTTCGTACTATTCAGTTGTTTGAAGTTGATAAGTGTTTTGAGTATTAAACCCTGTCTAACTCATGTTTGCAAATATTCTGTAGGTTATCTCTACTGTGTTGATTTTATTTTTTGTTCTGCAGAGCTTTTTAATTGGATGTATTTCAATTTGTCTTTTTTTTCGTCTTTTTTTTTTTTTTTTTTTTTTTTTTTTTTTGCTTTTGTTGACTATGGTTTTTGGAGTATTATCTCAAATAATCATTGCCCAAACCAAAGTTATGGAAAGTTCTTGTAGTTTTCATTCTGGAATTTTATAGGCTTGGGTATTATATTTAATTCTTTTATCCATTTCAAGTAGATTTTTTAATATGACATGGCATAGTGATTTAATTTTACTCTTTAAATAGGGATCTTTGTCTTTGATAAATTTTTTACTCTTTGTTCTATTTGCTGGAACATCAATCATCATAATTTTAAAATGCTTGTGTGTTTAACTTCAGTGTTTCGATCCTCTTCTATAGCTATGTTTATTCGTGTCATTTTCCTCTAAATAGGCAAGCGTACGTAGTCTCAGCGGATCACTTTGTCCCTGTGTAGCTCATCACAGGCTTTGTCACTCTGGTCTTTTTCAGTCTTGTCCTTAGCCCTGATGTGTAGCCTTTACAGTTCTTCTTGAGTCTCAACCGCAGCATAATTGTGGCACAGCCTGGACTTCAACAGGCCTGGCGTAATTACTCTTCAGTAGTTCAGCTTTGCAGTTGCTGTTTTCATCTGTTTGTGGAGTTCTTGCATGTTTATCTGAGGAGTTGGCTAATACTACAAGAGGAATATTGTTATAATTCCTTCTTCTCTGAGATTTTGTTCTTCAAATCTCACACAATATGGTTTACCTGAATTTTGTCATCTGACTCCTTAGCCTGTAAGACTGACCCTTTGTAGTTTCCTCTATTCTGTTTCACACCAAAATAGTAGATGCCCTCACAAAAACATTTTGCTAAATAAGCTCCAACTTTTCCAGTCGTTCAAGTCTTACCTAAACTGATTTCTCTCAAAGCCTTCACGCTATCATTTTATGTATTTTTTCAACTTTTTTATTACTTTTGTTCAGAAGCTTATTCAATGTAAGTTACTTCATTATAGTTGGAATCAAAAGTAGTGCTACTTTTTAAAGAGAACTTTTGAGCTACAATTTTTGGCAGGGAGGCAGGACTACCTTATGGGCAGTTTGTTGAGCTGTTGAGATATATGGAACTGAAAAATAGTCCTGAGACTTTGTACCATCTAACCTTTTATCACCAAAACTTACACACACACACACACACACACACACACACTGTTCGATGGTCTTGAAAACATAGAGTACATATATATGACTAAATAAGGCTAGGCTTTATTTATATAGACTTTATTTATATAGCCTTGAGGAAAAGTTTTAGGCTCTCCTCAAGAATACAAGGACTGGAACTTTCAGGGGAAATTATATTCTGATGATTAGTTATGATTAGAGATTCTAATGATTTGCAACTCTGATTTGGAGTGATAACAATTTGGAACCAGGTCCCTTCCCTTATTTCCCATGGACACAAACAAACATATGCACTCATTCAGGATTCAGTGGTAGATTGCTGCTCAGGTGGAAAGTTGAATAAAGGGTTGTAGAAGGAACATTTCTATCTCAGAAATGCAAAAAATAACAGGAAACAAACAAAAAAACTCTTGAGCTTATTTATATACCCTTCTTTTTAAAAAGGTATTTACCCATCTTTTTAAAAATCATATGGCTGCCATGCCATATTTTTAGCCATTTATTACCTCTTTGCCCTTTCTCATCCCCATCTATGGTCCTTTACCCCCATTATTTCTGATATAAATTACCTTAATTCTCTCTTTGATTTCCTTGTGTCTTTCTAATTATGCCTTGTGAATGTCACCTTTTACCCAATATAACTTGTAGGCTATCTGATGATAGAAGGAGCTACTAAAATATCTGGATAGAGAAAAGACTGACAGTCAACAATTTTGAAATCAAATAAAGAACAAAAAGTACTTTAAGAAATATTCAAAATTTAGAAGAGATACATGTGTAATAGCAAGGTAACGACTCCTACAATAGTGACAAGTTGTGTAGCTTTAGAATGACAGCTTATGTAATTCTCGTAAGAAAATTAATTAAAATGTATCAAATCTTTTGTAAGTTTGTGGAAAAAGCTAACTAGCCCTGCTTTGATCATATACTAATTACACCCATTTCACATAATCTGTGTGTTTTCTATATTTGCCCTTATTTATAAATCCTAGATGGCTCAATAATGACATACACCTATTCAGATACTTCTACCTATGCACATAATGAAAAATTTGCTTCACTGCTTTTTATGGTAAACCTTGTAAATTTTATTTTAGCACAGTTTCATATCTTGTTGTGAAATCTAGTTTATCTTAGCATAAAAAGTTTAAAATGTTGACAAATAAATAACTGGAGAGTATTCAAAATATCTCTTTTCCAAAATGAATAATGCTAATACATTGAAAATTAGATACTGATATTGATGCATATAAATATCCTATGTGCTGTGTCCATGATAGATATTGACTCATTATTGTTGGTGTTATGGTTGTGAAGCAATAAATGGCAATGATTGTTGAAAAGAAAGATGATGGATTGTCTAGTTTTACCCTCCAAGGGGCTTCTAAATGAAAAAAAAACTATTAAAATTTTTAATGTGTTAATTACCTCATCTCTTCTTCAGCTTTCCACTATTGACATATGCTTTGATCAGTATAAAAATGTCTCCTCTTTCTATTTCTTTAGTAAAACTGGGAACAAGGAGAAATTTCCCCCATGTTCTGGGATTCAGTATCTTCCACTGAAGGTTTTGAACAATAGTACCCTCCCAAATTACAAGAAGTTACACTAAATTTCAGAAAAGGTCCCTGAAGCAGAGACAAGGGGTTCCTGGAGGATCACCTGTTTGCAGGTTTTTTTCAGTTTGATGTATTTGATGGTACTTGAGAGGCTCGTGATACTGACCCATAACAGCATAGAACCAGCATACTTATAAGAATATTACAATGCTCCCCATTTTCCTTATCCCCAGTCACTATGTGTGTATTGTGTAGGGGTGCAAACACTTTGAGTCCTGACATATATGCATGTCTTATGATAATGCTTTTACAATAATAAAACATTATTACAGTTCCACAGCAATCACATGTACCAAATTAACACAAATAAGCATCACTGAAAAATTTCAGACTAGTGGTATGTATAAAACTAATAAAGGAGAGAATAGAATGTACCTATAACACCTGTCTGCAGGTATTAATAAGTAATTAAAAAGTGGCATCATTGTTAAAAATGTCCAAAGATATGAGGAGGCAATTTGTAGATGAAGAAACATAAAAGGGTAACAAGTACAATGAAATATTCTCAAAACAATAGATGCATGAAAGCCAAAGTAAAAATCCACAAATCAAGGTTTTACATTTTCAGATCAAGAAGGAGGTTAATAAAATTGTATAACACTTTTGTGGTTATTGGTGTAACCATATAGACTCGTATATCTATGGCTCATAGAAATCTGGCGTATTTAGTCCATTTAAATATACACAGAACCTACGACTTAATAATTCTACTGTTAGATATATATTGAAATTTTTTCATGTAAGTTGATAAAGGAGTTATATGATATTTTTGTTGTAATTTTGTGGTCAGGCAGGTAAGTGGGTTCCATAAAATTTAATTCATCTGCACCATAGAATTCTATTCAGCACTGAGTACAAATAAATAATCTATACATGGTGATGTACATAGATATGGCAAATATGATATTGATAAGAAAATGAATCAAAATAAATGAAACTGTAATATTTATTTAAAATGTACCCAAATATATAAGCAATTTTACAAGCTGATTACAAGATTAATTTCCCAGAAAAGAAACTATGACAATATTGAAGGACAAAATTTGTGGATGTATGCTACCAGGTCCAAAATATTATAAACCTTCTGTAACTAAACCAATGTGATATTGGTACAAGGCTATACAGTTAGTCAATGGAATAGGTTCTACAAACAGACTCACCATGAATGGGTCTTTATTTATTACAAGTTAGTACCTGAAGCCCTGTAATAAAAGGATAGGCTACATTATCAATGAGTAGAGGATGGTTAATTTAAAATCCATGTGATCTTGATCTCTTGTTCAAGATCTTGATCTCTATCCTCACACTATCCTTAAAACCCTGTTCCAAAAAGCTCATAAATGTAAATATGAGAAGAAAATAATAGATTTCCTAGAAGAAAACATTTCTGAATATCAGTATGACTTTGGGATAAGCCAAGACTTCTTTTTTTAATTTTATTTTAAAGAGGGTAAGATTAAACAGAATAAGACACATGATAAGAAAATAATGTAAGAGACACAGATTTCAAAGCTAAACAACCAGAGATCTTCACTGTCTATCATATTGTCTCTTGTTTTCTTCCAAATAGTTGTCCATATCTTCACATACAATGAATTCATACAAAACAAAATAGTATAAAACTGATCAGAACAGAATGATGAAGGCATTTTAGGTCTTCAACACCAGACAATAGGGAAGTCAACAATGGCTGCCATATGTCTCTCATTCTTTTCAAAATAGCTGTCCATACATTCATGTATGTTGAAATGAAAACAAAACAGCCTAAAATCACTCTGAACAAAAATAATAATAACGCTGTGTTTCACATCATGATACTACAGAATCAGCTATGGGTACCTTAGTGTCTCTTTGCAAAGTAGCAGGTTCATTTCATTGAGCATTATATAATCGATTCTCATAAACTGTTTAGAAGTTCTAAACGTGCATGATTCTCTACATGTATACCTATTCTTTCTGTATTAGAAAGAAAAACAACACAAAGCAAAACAAATTCCTTAAAAACACGAAATGAAAAAGACATATAAACAACAATAACAAAGAGCCCAGAACACTGACAATATGGGCCTTCAAAACAAGGTGATATGAGCATAACTAGGGTTATTTTACATAATGATCTTCAAAGAGTTCCTCAGCTCACTATATAATAATATGCACAATTGTTCCAATCCTATGAGTGTTAACTATTTTGTTCCATGAACTTATAGAATTTGTAGCACAATCATCTTAGCTATACTATGTTTATATAATTTTATTTTTTCCCTTCCTTTATCTTTTTCCTCATTTTCACTGAAATATTATCCTTTCACTTTAAGAAGATTCTTGTCCTTTCACTGTGTTTACTGAGTTTTTGGTATCTTATGCATTCTTACCATTTCATACACTCGGGAAACTATATGGTCTTTATACATGTGAGTTTGATTTATTTCACTTATGAGTATGGTCTCAAGTTGTTATCTATTATGAATATCTCAATGTGATCATTTTTATAGCAGAGTAGTACTCCACTGTATAAAAATAGCACATCTTTTGTATCCATTCCTCAGGTGATGGGCATTTAGATTGTTTTTAAGATCTGGCTATCACACATTGTGCTGCTATAAACATGAGTGCCCATATATAACTGTGGTATGATGTTTTCAGTTCTTCCGGGACTATGCTCAGAGGTTGAATAGCTGGGTCACAAATGGGACTTCTAACCCCAGATTTTTGAGGAATCTCCAGAATGGCCTCACAGTGGTTGTATCACTCTACACTCCCACCAACAGTGCAGGAGAGTTCCTTTTCACCACAGCTCCTCCAGCATTTATTGTTGGTAGTTTTCTTTATCCTGGCCATTCTTTCTGGAGTGAGATGGAACCTCAGTGCTCGTTTTAGTTTGCATTTCTACAATGGCCAATGATGCTGAACATTTTTATGTATTTATTTGCATTTGTATTTCTTCATCTGAGAACTGTGTATTCATGTCAGATGCCCATTTTTGGAATTGGTCTTTGAATTTGGGGGACTTGATTTTTTTTTAATTCCTTTATATGTTCTGAACGGAAGTCCTTTGTCTGAGGGACTATTCACTAAGATTTTTTTTCCCAATTTGTGGTTTTCTTTTCACTATGCAAAAGATTTCTTTTGACATGCAAAAACTCTTTAATAGGAAGAGATCCCAATTATTGATTGTGTGAAATATTTCACGTGCAGTTTGATTCTAGTTCATGAATTCTGTACCTACACCTATGTCTTCAAGATTTCTACCCAATTTGTCTTCCAAAAAATTTAGTGTTTCTGTTTTACTATTTAGATCTTTGATCCATTTAGACTTTAGTTTTATATAGGGTGATAGGCATGGGTCTATTTTTAGTTTTCAGCATATGGGAGCCAATTTTTTCAGCACCACTTACTGAAGAGACTATCTTTCTTCCAGTGGACATTGTTGGCCCTTTTATCGAAGATAAGGTGGCTGAGTGTGTTTGTAGTTGTGGTTGTATCTTCTAATCTATTGCATTGATCTTCAGGTCTGTTTTTATTCCAGTACCATGTTGATTTTATTACAGTTGCTTTGTAGTATAACTTCAAGTCAAGGATTGTGATGCCTCCTGCCTTGCCTTTGCTGCTTAGAATTGCCTTTGCTATTCTAGTTCTTTTCTGGTTCCAGATAAATTTTAGGAGTGATTTCTCTAGATCTGTGTGGTATGCTAGTGGCATTTTGGTTGTGACTACATTAAATCTCTATAAAAATTTTGGGAGAATGGCCATTTTCACAATGATTGTTCTTCCTATCCATGAACAAGGCTTGTTTTACCATTTTTTGAGGTTCTCTTCTATTTCTTTTTCAGGGTATTATAATTTTCCCTGAATAGATTTTTGCTTCTTTTGTTACATTATTTCCTAAGTACTTTATTTTCTTGGATGCTATTGTAAAGGATGTGGCTTCTCTTATTTCTTTCTCAGTGGTTTTGTTGTTAGTGTATAGAAATGCTATTCATTTTTGAGTGTTCACTTTGTATCCAGCTACATTTACTGAATTTATTTTTATGGCTAGGGGTCTTTCAATGGAGTTTTGGGGATCTTCTATGTAGAGTATCATGTCATCTGCAAATAATGATAATTTAACTTCTTTTCCTATCCTTACTCCTTTTATTTCTCTCTTGTCTAATTGCTCTGACTAGTATTTCTAGCACTATTTTGAATAGGAGTGGTGATAATGGACATCCTTGTCTTGTCCCTGATTTTAAGGTAAAGGCTTTCAGTTTTTGGTCTTTTAATATGATGCTGGTTGTTGGTTTATCATAGATGGCCTTTATCATATTGAGGTAAAGACCATCTATTCAAATTTTCTGTAAGGTTTTTATCATGAATAAGTGCTGGACCTTATCAAAAGCTTTTCTGCATCTACATGTCGTTCTTATTTTTGGCTCTATTGATATTGTGGATTACATTTATTGATTTGCATATGTTGAACCATCCCTGAATTCCTGGGATGAATCCCATTTGGTCATGATGTATAATCTTTTTGATGATTTGCTGCATTCTGCTTGCCAAAACTTTATTGAGAAATTTTACATCTATGTTCATTAGGGAGATTGGCCTGTAGTTATATTTTTTATTTGTGTCTTTCTCAGGTTTTGGTATTAGGGTAATGTTTGCTCTTTTGTTTTGTCATTTTCGTATATTTCTGGGTTTTGAGTGATGTTTCAAAGCTTTCCCCAATACACTGGGAATCAACTGGCCCAATTTTGGCTCTTGGGGCAGACTGGTGCCAAATGCTAGCCACTTGGAATTCACTGGGCATGGGCCAGTTTGGCCTGTGGGGATTCCCATGTGTCCTCTGGAGATTTCAGATGCAGGACATGGTCTTATTGCCTGGGAGCAAATTTTCAAGACTTCCCTGTGCACTAGAATTCAACCCATGTCCATGGTCAAGGCCAAGGACTGGATTCACTGCCCCAGGACTGGATTCCAGCCCCTGATAGCTGCTTGGAGTTCACTGAGTGTGGCCGAATTAGGCCCACGGGTACCTCTGGTGCATTTTAGGGTGATTTCAGATGCACTGAGTGATCTTACTGCCTGGGAGCGAAGTTCCAAGGTTTACTCATATGCTGGGATTCAACCCATGTGCACAGTCAAGGCCAGGGGCTGGATTTCATCCCTTGCTAGTTGCTTGGAGATCACTGGGCATGTCCCAGTTCAAGCTAAAACTTCTTTAAAAGAACATGAAGGCATAATGATATAGAATGGATAAATTTAGTAAAAACTTCTATTCATCAAAGATGCCACTAAAAGAATAGGAAGTAAAACTACAAAGTGGGAGGTAATATTTGCATTACATATATACGGAAAAGAATATGCATTAAAACTGACATCTTTAATAGCTCAAATTTTTAAATAGGCAAAGGCAAAAGATATTTCACAACAAAATGTTTTCAAATAGGCAATAAACTCTGATCTTTGACTTCTTGTGCACCTCTTCTTTCTTCAATCTTCTATCTAAGTTAGTGAAAAATAAAATTCTTTACTGTGGCTCTGGTTTCCTTCTATGAAACAAGAAGGAGAAGTAGAAGAATAAATAAGAGGAGGAGGAGAGGAAGAGTTGCAAGAAGGAAAAGAGGAGAAAGAAGAAATACAAAAATAAGAAAAGGAAGAGAAGAAGAAAGAGGAAAATGAGGAAGTCTTGTATAGTGGTACATGCCTATAATCATAGCACTCAAGAGACTGAAGCAGGAAGACAATCACCATGAGTTTGAGGCCAGCCTGGGCTATGTACAATTCAAGGCCAACATAAACTACATAGTTAGACCCTGTCTCAAAAACAGAAACAAGAAAAGAAAAAGGATAAATTAGATGATTACTCTTAGCTAAGTTTTTGAGATTGGCAGAAATAGTAGACAGGATATTGGAGTAATCAAAGGGAACCAAAAAGAGGTCATTCAGAAAAGTTTTGAGTGCATTACATGAAAGATGTATTGCCCCTCTGGCCCCTGATTCTTTATATTCCAGTAATTCTGGAGAAATCACTTCTATCTCACAAATTATGTTTATTAATTTATATTATTCAAAATTTTCATACCAAGCACAAATCTGAGTATGTAAAATGGAACAATAAATGAAATACTGACTGCTCTCCAAAGGCACAGGCAATGGTAGCATATAGTTGTTGCAGTTGTTGAGTTGTTATTTCCTCGTTCCTTGTTATTTTTAAAAGATCTTTCCTTTCCTGTTTCTTCATTCATATCTTCGAGGTCTGAAATTGTATCTTCATTTAAAACACCATTTTAAGGGAGGAGGTCAGTTTCTTGATATTAGTTACAAAGAGAAGCATCACAGGTGCTGCTGAGACTAAGGAACAGCAGGGATTGGGGAAGCGTTGCCAGGGAAATGCTTTGGAAAACAGATAGGAGACAATTAGGGGCTAATTGTGGGAAGAACAATTGGAACTAGAGAAACAATCCCAACTGTAATCTCCATATTGATTTCCAGAGTGGCTGTACCAGTTTACATTCCCACCCTCAACATACAAGGGTACCTTTCCTCTACCCTCAAGCAGCCTTGATGACACTTGAAACTGTTTGAATCTTTTTGGTGATAGCCATTCTTTCTGGAGTAAGGTGGAATCTCAATGTAATTTTAATTTGCATTTTGACAACATCTAAAGATGTTGTCAAACAATTTTTTCATTTATTCATTGGCCATTAGTATTCCCTCTGAGTATTTCAGTTACCCTTTTTTTGATTGAATTTTTTAGGGAAAGTCTGACTTTTTGAGTTCTTTCAACCCAGATATTCCCAGCTAAGTACCTTGACAAAGAGTTAAAGATATACCATCTTTATAGCAGCATAATTCATAATAGCTAAATTCTGAAAGCAGCCTTTATATCCATCAACAGGTGAATAGATGAGGAAAATACAATTTATATATAAGGGAGTACTACTCTCACATAAGGATAAATTTGAGCATGCAAAGGAAATGAATGCCCTTTGAGGCAGTAAAGTGAAATCTGACACACAATTTTAAAAATTACATCATTTCTCTAATACAAGAAACCCAAAATGTAAATAATTCAAAATAAAATGCAGACATTAAGAAACAGGAAGGTAGATCTTTTACAGTTGGGAAGGAAATTGCAAGATTGAGGTGGGGGAGGAAAAAAGAGAAAGAGGAATAAAAGGAATTATGGCATCTCCCTAAGATGAATGTAAACATGTACCAATAAAAACTATTAAATTTATAAAACTTCATGTGTAAAGCAGGTGTAGAGACATGAATGGATGGTGTACCGAAACAGGAGCCTGGAGTGATACAGCGAGACAAGTCATCATCTTTACTTCATGAACTTCATTCTGAAAGTGAAAACAATAGGGAACAACTAGAAAGCTTTGAGCAAAGGAGCAAGGTTATCTATTCTCCTTGGCAGCTGGGTTTAGGGCAGAGACGTCAATATGAGATATAACAAGTAGGAATGAGCAGTTAACAGCAGTAGTTACAGAAAAGACATGAAAAATGTAAGATACATTGCGAGAGTAAAATTGATGGGCTTGGCAATGGGTTTAGCCTAACAGTAAGGCAAAATGCAAACATACTCATGCACACACACAAACATGGGGTGCTCTAAACATACAATGAATGTTTAAATATTTTAAATTATTACAATAAATACATCTTGACATTAACCTCATTCAAAATGTTCCCGCATCCTTGAAGCACACTCACCCCCTCATTTTGCCATTTTCTGAAGTTATTCTGGTGATCCTTTTTACACGGTGTGATAGAAAATCCGTTGAGCGCTGCTACTAAGTGCTATTCAATGGAAAAGCAGCTATTAAACATATTAGTGTGCCCTCATTTGTGTTATTAATCAGAACCTGGAGAATAAAACTTCCGATTCTTCCTCAAAGTCATAATGACCATGAGAGGCAAATATTTTTAATCAATTCAGATGCTGATGCAGGTATACCTAAGCCACTCACAAAAAGGGTTTCTGGAACTGCTTCAGAAAGTGGCAAAAACAATGGGGGAAATATGCTCAACAAAGGGAAAGTATTTTGAGAAAGATTAATGGTAATGTGTCTTTTGCCACAATTTTTTTTTAAGTACATACTATTTTTCTATCATATTGCATACCCAAACCAGATTATGAAATAAGTCATGGAAATATTTATTATGATAAAAAGAGGGGTGAATGAAATGTTTGTAGGGAGATAGTGAGTGCCATTTTAAACATATTAAGGTGAGAGGTGGTGAAATGTTTGAGAGGAATCTCTGCACTCCTAGGTATTTGCTTGTGCCAATCAGAAGTCCCAAGAGGAAGATGTCAGTAAAAACAAAATTCATGTGTTGCTCTTCCTCTTTTTTTAAAAAAAATTATGCTCCATGTATATGTGTTCTTGAACAATATATTGTTTAGATTTGCCTGCTTTCAATGATTTTTTAAAAGGTCCCAACCATAGCTTTGTGATGTTCCCTGTACTGGAAGATTGATCACGATAGTTAACCCTTTCCTCACTTTCATTAGTAGCTAAAATTGTGTTGTGTGGCTATGCAATTTAGTTACTCATTTTATAGCTGAACATTTAAATTGTCTATATTTTGTCTTATTTCCATATTTATCATTTTTATGTAATGATTTGTAAATGATTCTTACAATAATTTTATAATTATTGTAAAATTTGTAATTATATCAAAATAATTTAATTTTGATAATCCTACATCAGTTGTATAAATGGAACATATCTTCCAGCTACAGTTTGCCTCTTGTCAATCTTTATGCTGTTATACAATAAGCAGGTGATTTAATTTTAGTAAGTTGAATTCACAAATGTTTTATTTAAAGCTGATTTTCTTTATGTCTTATTTAAGAAACAATCCATGACCTGTGTTCATAAAAATATTTGCATTTATTTCCTTCAAAATGTCTTAAAGTTTTGACTTTCACCTTTAATTCTTTAATCATTTGGAATTGATTTTGCTAATGAGCTATAGTAAGAAGCTTATGTTTTTACTATGGTTAATGAATTTTCTCAGCACCGTTACTGGATATCTAACTTCCCCACTAATCTGCACAGCTGTCTCTATTATGCACTATTAATATATGTCCACAAGTTTGTAGGATTTCTATTTTATTCTGCGGTGGGTTTTTTGCCCATTTTTGCATAACAGCACACTGCATTTACTAATTTGGATTTATACTAGTTTTCCCTTTCTTGGAAAGCACTGAGTTTCACTTTGCCCTCATGCTAGCAGGCACTTAATATTTGTTTGATAGTTATTTTCTCTCAATTCTTCAAAGTTGTTATTATGGATTTCATTGTTAGATTAGATCATCTTTTTTAATAAGCTGAATTGTGACTTTTTTAAATTGTTCTTTTTTTTATAAGTGATCCATCATCTGTTCTCTCTGGCAGCTTTTTAGTATCTTTTTTTCAGTGTTCTTCCATTTCACTTCAATGCACTGAGACACCAGTGCCCTCTCTCTCCCGCTCCCTCTCCTTCACCTCTGTCTCTTTTAGTGACCATTTTCCCTGGTATTTTGCTGGACTGCCATGGACCACCTGCCTCTTTATGTGTCTGACAAAATCTATGGTTTATGATCGCTTTTAATTACATGTTGGATCCCTTCCCTGTTCACTTACTATGTATCACAATCTGGGGGCCTTACTGACCCATTCAGAATCATTTATTGAGTATAAAAGATCCTTATTAAGGTTGCACACATTAAAAAAAGTCTAGTGGAAATACAATTATATCTTTTATCTTTGCAGATTCTTGTATAAGCAGATACCTACATGCATCCATGCACACGTAGGAATGCATTATACAGCAACTGCTAAGGCTCTGGAGGATTAACATCTGCCTCTTCTAATTACTTACTTGGCCTTAGATGCTGTTTAGTCACTATCTTTTGTAATTTTTATGCTAGTTATGGACTTGAATACCAGCTGTGTTATCTATACTATCTAATGGAAAAATTAACTACCTCTTAATAGACCATGCTGGGGTGTATTCACATATGTGTGCATATGTGTGTACATATGTGTGGTAGATGCTGAAACATATCCAGCTGATCATAACAAATAAGAATAAATAGAATTTCCCCTGCTTCTACTCTTACCATTTACCACCATCTCTCCTCCAGGTAACAGGGGTGATCTTTGCAAAATATAAAGTGCATCATGCCATTTTGTTGCTTAGAATATTTGAATAACTCTGTGCACTGACAGTAACTCCAGGCCTCCTATCATAATCCAAAGTGCCTTCCTACCCTTACCCACCTTTCACATCTGTTTGATGCCACCCCAGATGCCCTTCCTCACATATGAAGACTCCAGCTACTTTTCAGGCATTTGAACTTTTTCCTGGTTCTTTCTGTAATGTTGCTCTGTTCCTCTGACCAGTCCTGACCACCTGCCTGGAGTTTTCCCCCTCACATATGCACTATCATATCACCTTATTTATTTTTTCATAACATTTAATATGATGAGAAATGATTTCAATTTATGTATTTTCTTGTTCCTAGTCAGTTTTTCCTAATAGAACATCTATGAGGGCTTTGTCTTCTCCTAGACTGCTAGTCCCAGGGTTTAGGGCACAACCTTGTACAGAGTCAGCCTTTAATATGCAGTGAATGCATGACAACATATTTACTTTGGGATCTGAAAACCATGTGAGATTTTGAGAAAATGAAGAAAGTCCTAATGGTAGCATCCTGGATGTTCTATCAATAAAGTCGAAAATGAATTACTAAGGGGATTTAAAATTATAAACCCAAAAAATAACAAAGCCAAAGAATGTATCAAGCAGTGAATAACGTTTGAAAGAATAAATGGAAAAAAGTTAAATTGAGTAACAACTATTTTTCACCTCCTCTATCTTTAGGAGGTTTTCAAAACCCACGTATGGAATTTAAGCTGAATAATAGAAAAAATAGCTTGTAATGTTGGTAATATACTTCTTCCAGATGGTTCTATATAATAAGTAGTGTTAAGATGAAAGAAAATTGGCCTTCCAACCTAAGATAGCATATCCATTTTCTGCAGAATATATGAGCTATTATAACAATAATACTTTCCCAGAAAATTGAGATATGGTGCCATTAACCATTAAGTAATTCCAAAATCATCTCACTTTTATTGCCTATGGCACAAGGTTACAAATTTGGGAGGTGAAATGAATTTAAATGTGGAAAACTCCAGGGTCTAGTAAAACAGTTAATCTGTGGTTATAAAATTCTTTGTCACACTGTAATACATAGATCTGTTACCCTGTATGGTACACTGTAAAGCATAGGGTCTGTGATGGGGTCTGATGTTTCTGATACAATCTGATTTCTCCAGTTCCCCAATCAGAAATCACCTTAATAATATCAAGTGTGAATCCGTGCATCTGACTAATCTGGACCCCACACCCTTAACACACAAAGATGAATCTTTTTATGTTTTTAGAAGGTAGGGCCTATCTCAAAAGCAAATATCGTGGTATAAGCATCTATCTAATTCCCATGAATTTTTAAGTTGAATCTGCTTAGACTGCTTAGCATTGGACAATTTCCTGTGTAATTAAGCTGTGGGATAGTCATGAGATTTGACACCACTCTTTTCCCCTTACCTGAAAACAAGTCCAACTAGATTTTTCAAGTGATATCTTTGATTTTCCAGCATCTCTTATCACCTATGTGACTATTTTACAATTTAGTTTAATGCAAGAATGCTTGAAAAAGCAATCTCTTCAAAGAAAAGACTTGGTTTAAGTTTAGTCCACATTTTAATCCAAAATTGAAATTGGGCTGATTGGAAGTAATTTTCTTAAAAATGATTTACTGAATAGCAATTTTAAAAATCATGTCTGACAGATTAGATTCTTAGTTGTTCAAGAGAACTAAGTAAGTTCTGCTGGCACAATTTGAATAACAAGAGAAATAATAATACTGCATCTCTTTGTGATAATTGTTCTTGGAAAATTGCATGTTGAAGGACCTGTGTGTCATTTTACTATGGCAGTTTTCTTGTCGTCTTGAGCCCAATGGGCATTGGGTTTATCAGTTTTCTGTTTAAAATACTGCCCTTTAGGAAGTAAAATATATTTCTTTAAAATATCTTGTAGCAAACTATTTTACTTGCTGTAAGTTCAGTAAGTAGTGGCCTGGAAACTTTACTTGTATCCAGAATGTCTTTTATGTCCTAAAACTTCCCATAATGGTATCTTTCAGTGGACTCAGTGACCGTGGCAAACACAGTACCTTGAAGGAAGAGATTGTGTTCCACTTAGCAGTTCCTAAGCCTAGCACTGTTTCTGCTCAGTGCTCAGTAAGTGAAAGCTACTATTGGACTCCTTACACTTGCCAACACACCCTGCTCCATCTCGCTGTAGCAAAGTGACCCGCAGTGTCCTCTTCTCTTAATGATTGCCTACAATTATTGCATCATTTTCTCCATTTTTGTTAGTTTCATCTCCTTGTTCTTCCTTGAAGATCTCAAGGAAGACTGAATGAATTGGACTCTCCTGGCCTCTAAATTCATGTCCTGTCCAATGCTGAGTTTTTGTCTCTCTTGCCTAGATTTCTACTTCACAGAGTCAGAATCTTTACAGTCCTAAAAGTTATCAAACAACAGAAGTTACTTTCATCCCTTCTTAAACTGCACAGTTCTTTTTTTAAATTCTTATTTTAGAGTAGAGCTAGTGTGGGTGTATTGATGAAAAGGTCATCCTAGGAATCCTAGTAAGCTTTAGAATAATTTAGAATGAGGACAGTGACTGTGAGCAGTAGAAATATAACTGAAATATGGAATAAAGGCAGCAGGAATTTATTGAAAAAATTTCTGGTATCAAATGGAATCAAATAACATAATATACACACATACAAGTTGCCTCGCAGTGAGTTTTACAATCTAGTTCTCAAACTGTGGTAGGATTTTCTTTCCATTTTTTAATGTTCCTTTTCTCTAAACATCCTTTCCATTCTTCCATCATCAACAGGTTTATCACCTTTGTTTCTTTAGCCAAATAGCAGACAGTGTCCAGAGACAAAACACCTTCAATCAGTGTGGGCAGAAAATTAATCTGGACTTCTAGTTGATTCTAGATTCCTACACCTTGAGTGCCCACCCAGGTTTCTTCAACTATTGTGCACATGGGGAAGCAACAAGGATGGAGAGAGAGCACACTGCACTGGTGGCTAGTTTCTATGGCAGATTTAGGGTTAAAAAGTTCAGATATGAAACAGAATCACTGAAAAGGGTGAATGGTCAGAGGTTATGCTGAACAAAAGATGCAAAACTAGTGATGATATGAACTGTGAATCTCCTCTAAGTAACGCCTCACCATTGTTCTCTGTGTATCATTTTCACAGAACTCAAATCCCACTTAAATATGCATTTTACAATAAAAGCAAGTAAAATAGAAAACACACAAAATCTTTAAACCATTCTGTAGTGACAAATGTTCGTGATCTTAGGATTTTCTCATATTGTAGCCTCTCATCAATCAAAGAACGTGATACATTTTCCTGCAAAAAATAAAAGCCACATTTTGGTTGCATCCTTGTACTTTGGATTCCAGTGAGAAGTTGAGTTTTCTAAATTCCTTGGGGGGACAGGGAGGTGAGTTTGACTGGAAAAGGTAGAGGAAAATAAAACCACCTGCTCCCCAATAAACAAAGCCAAAGAGTCTTTTCGTCCTTCCCTTGTTGTTTCCGTCCTCCCGGGAACAGCAGATGTTCAGCCTGAAATAAGAAGTGTCAGATTTGCATATGAGCACCAGGCCTACAGACAGGACTGGCCCCCCTCACACGCACTTTCTGAAAAAGGAAAACTTCCACCAGGAATTCTCAAGCCTGCCCCACTGTGTGGGTGAAAGGGGCCCCATTCCACATGACATTCCACGTGATGATTTAGGCTTCAGAAGCTCGGTGAATGCCTTCTCCGTGGTTCTTTTATAGACTTCAGTGACCGAACCTCACGTTCATGACAAAGTCTGTTTTAAGAGGTTGTGTCAGCACTGCTGACATGAAGCTCCCATGAACCAAGCTAAATACTTGGCACTTTGTAAATATTAGCTTCATTCTTTCTTGCAATAACTTGGGAAATAAGTTGAATATATCTATGTTCTAGTTATAAAAACTAGTTCAAGATGAGAAAAGTGAAAAAAAACTATTTTAGAATCCTTCATCACATAAGCAAGGGAGACAAGGAACTAGAATTCCAGTTATAAATTCTTGTCCTGTGATCACTGAATGCCTCTAAATAATAAGTGAATGGAAGCATTCATAGGAAATATGTTTGCACAGAAAAAACAGCTTCATGAGTTAAGTACAGGATATAAGTAAATGAACTAAAGCACTTTTTAATAACTGAACAAGCCATATACTTTGACTAGTGTTATTGTTTTCCTGTATGCTATACTTCAGTGATAGATTTTTTTAAAAAAAATCAACGGTAAGGATTCAGCCAAGCTGCAAGTAGAGAACTTAGTTGTCGCACGTTTAGGTTCTTTGACAGAAGTAACTGTATTTTGTTAATCATTACAACCCTGTTTCTGTGGAATTGCTGGTACAAAATAGTATGTGTCTGATAAATACTAAGTGGAATTTATTCATATCTGTGCACATACATATTTATATGTACATATGGACCTATGTACATATACACATGCTTATGTATATCCAATATATACCTTCATATTTTCACATATGTATACAGTATTCATATATAAAATAGATTTCCATGTCTACAAAATAATAGAATGTTAGAATCAGAAGGAGTCTTATATACTATCCTCTAAACTATTTTAACTATCCAGTGAAACTATTTTCCTTTTAGTTACAGGTAGCATAAAGTCAAACTTGCTTACATGGAAGGAAAAAGAAAATTTATTCACGCACAGAACTAAAAATCCAGTGATTGGTTAGGTATATGACCTAAATGGGTTACAGTCTGAGTGAACTGTCTTTGGATAAAATCCCCCATGAATCACACCAACCATGTGTTTCAAATGAGATTTAGTAGGTATATCAAGATTCATATCACTAAGTTTTATTTCCTCTTGTCAACTAAATAGTACATCTACTGTCTAAATAGAGGAAAGGAGTCCATTATTTATCAAGTATTTGTCATGGACTAGGCACTTTGTTTACCACCCTTCATTTAACTTTTAATCTTTACATCATCCCCAAGAGTTTAGATTGTGTGTTTACTAGAAAACTAGATGTCTAATGTATTCACCGCTTGATATTATAGAAACAGTATAAGAATCCAACAAGTATAAAAGTGAAACTTCAATCTTTCAAATACAAACAGTATATTTGTTCACTAAAACACTCTGCCAAAAAAACAGAACAAAAAAAAAGCCTAATCTCTATCAGACATGCTTAAAGCAAAAAATATACTGGATTCCCAGAATGATGTCTACTTTCATTTTTAACCATAATTCTACTACTTATTATAGCTCATCAAACTTCATTGTGACTACATATTTCAGGAAATATATGTCCTTAACAAGAGAGAAAGTAAGACAGAAAAAGTACTCTCCTCCTGACATTTGACTTATTCTTATCCCTAGTATTTGTGTCCTTATTTATTCATAAGTCCACCCATTTATTAAATAACCCTGCAACCATGGACTAGCTCTCAGGGAGAATTTCTTCCCCTTCAACTATTACACCGTTTCATTCTACTGAAAAATACATCAATGTTCTTCAACCTTCCTTTATCCCATTTTCAAGAGTAAATCTGTAAAATCTCCATTTCCCCAGTATTTCAAATGTACAAAATAATGTTTTTTATTTTTTTCCAGGCTCAAGTTCATCCTCATAAGAAGTTAGAGGTCTTATGAATTCAAATAAATAAAAATCTCTTTAAGAGTATGAATATACTGTTGCAGTCAACAAGTAAACTTTCTCAGTACTTTTTGTATATAACCACACACACATGCATTGATGTAGAGGGATTTAGAATATAAACAAAAGAAGAATATTTTTAATTTGAATTTTTGTTCACAATTCTGAGTCAGCTTGCAAGTAACTATGCAATTGTTAGAATGTTTGAAAAATATGATTTTATGGTATTTGTTTAAGAATTTGGTTTCCTGGGTCCTGATCAACTAATTCTAGATGATTAATTATAGTAACTTTTACCGCTTGAAGCTGTGTAAGTCTAATAAATTTGTACAGGTTACCCATGGTAATGTGGGACATGTCTATAGTTGCTCTCTAGTCCTAAAGCTAGACTCAGCTGTTACAGTATTCAGTCAGTGGGTAGTAAGATTTAAACTGTTGCAAAGGATCTGAGTTGGTTGCAATTAAAATTAGAAACAAATTACAAATCCCAAGATAAACATCTTTAGTGGTGTGTTTCCCATGAAGTTCCCTGAAAGGGTGTAGACAGCACAGAAGATGACATATGGCAGAGACAGTCTGCTTACAACACAGCACAGTCTGTGCTCAGCAGGCGGATCTTGAGGCCTCCAGTTTGATCAGAGTTTGGGCATCTATTTACTCACCATTTAAATCCAGCAGTCTGGGATAAAAGGATACCAGCTTTCAGCTGAGGAGACAGCAGCCAAACAGTCAGAATGTTAAGCATTCAAGATGGTAACTTAGGGGACAAACTGAAGTACCTCAAAATTATGAATTGGAAGTCTATCCTGTGATAATGATAACTCTGAAAGAGTTGGAGGGACCCGAGAAGATACATTTCTGCCAAATGAATTAGGATTTAAAAGATTTGGGTTCCCAGTCATTTGAGAAAGTGATTAAAGGAAATTCTGAGATAAACATCTGCAAGATGCTAAGCTTTCGATGATGTGGTAATCCCACATGTATTTTCTATAGTTAAGATTGGGATTTCTAAAACCAGAGCATATGGTGACTGATCCATGTCACTGCATTTTGCCAGCATTCGTAAGCAGTCCCACATCTTAGTGATAATGAAGCATGTTCATATTTAGATTACACATCTTCCACTTTTTTCTTTAATGCTGTTAATCACTCTTTCTTCGTGATAATAAAAATACTAACATCATGCATGGAAAGAAAAACATTCTTTCTAAAAAAGAACCACATGGGATCTGTATACACTAAGTATTAGACTCAGTACATATAGCTAAAGCCAGAATCGTTTACCAGAGAATCTAATGTTAGAATTCCCTGTGACCCACAAAGAAACAGCTGAACAAACACAGTTTGGCCCAATAGATCAGAAGATTGAAGAGCTGAAATTGTTTTCTATTAATATATGTCAGTAAATATATGTATGAATAGCCATGGACGCATGCTTCTTCCACTAAAGTCATTTGTCCATATTTTGCTATAAGGGAAACTGTCTTAAACTTTAGAAAGAAAAATTTGTTTTGAAGAGAAGTATATGAGTACATTTTAGATAGTAAAAAGAATAATACCCTTGTATGAATCTATAGACAAATGAGCTACAGTGCCCTGTAATTCAAGAGTGAACCTACTATAAGAATTTATTAAGCACCTGCCTGGCCAGCACAAAGTCGTGAGTTCAATCCCTGGTACCAAAAAAAAAAAAAAAAGAATTTATTATAATTCAAACTGGATTTACCCTCTTCATCACTCCCCTTTGTATGAAGAGTAGCTTCTCAATAGATATCACTGTAGTTTTCTCAAACTTGGCAATGGGAATTTTGTAGTCAGATTGTCATGTGATAATTCTAAAAGCTCAGACACATAATACAGTTCAGTAAAAGGGTGAGTGCTTCACCCCGCTTCCCACAAACCTCTTCCTGGAATGATTTTCTGTTTATTTTAAAAGGTTAAGGAAATGTGTGCCCTGCACTGAAGGTTCAAGCTGAAAATAAAAATGCATATAAGAAAAGAAATAATACCAGGCGTAGTGGTGCATGTCTGTAATCTCAGCACTTGGGAGGCCAAGGCAGGAGGATCGCCACTTTAGTCCTTTTTATTTTCTGTTGGCTTAATGGGATTAACCAAGGCATTACAATTCAAATATGCCAAATAGTTCATTTCAGTTTGCTGCTTCAAACACCATTTTCAACACATAGGCTATGCAACTTTTCTTTCACAGAGTACAATTTACAGTGGGATTCCTAGGCAGCAAATTAAGCATTTCCCATTAAATTTTAAAGAGCTTTTGGGAGTTGGAGTGTATAAACTTCTCATACCAGATTGAGCTTCTTTCTTAGCAGAACTGGTTTGAAACCAAAATTCTTAGTGGGTATCTTGAAAATCTTCAAACCTGCTTTTGTGTTTCCTTATAATTACACAGCAACTGACTCTAGAGATGAACGAGGAGCTATTGTACCCTCCTCAGCAGCCAGTCATTGTGGGCATGGGATTCAGCTCAACATAATGAGTTTAAGCTGTGTAAATTCTTTTATCTCAGATTACCCTGCTGAACTTTCAAATCATTGATTTGGGAAATAACTTCTTACACTTGAAATCTTTAAAACTCTTATATTGCTGCTAAGCAATTTCTAGCAAGTTTTCTGCATATAATAGTGTGCTTGTATATTTTCTTCTGACGATGAGATGAATCAAATATTAGAAAATAATTGTGTCTATCTCCTAATTTTCCTATCTTTTCCAAGTTTTTAAATACATATCAAGGAATGCTTTAGAGATTTTTTAATCTCAAAATCTTGTATTTTATGTACTTGAATTCAAAGATAGCTATGTTAGAATTAATTTGTGCATATTGTCAATATCTTCTTGACTCTTTTTGTACCAATGGAAATTTTAAAATGTGTTACCCTATTTAAAAGAAGTAGATAAAAGACTGAGAAAAAATAAAACAATTAAATATTTTTTTAAATATAAAGTATTCCACTCAGTGTTGTGGAAATATAAGTGTGTTCCTTTTTCCAGGAGACTCACTTGGAGAAAACTGGTGCTGAAGAAAAATATTGCATATTTGAAAAAATATATATACATAGTTAATTTCATATTGGGAAGATCCATATGTGTACATGTTATGATAAGTATGACCCATCTGAACAAGTAATATGAAATGTCATAATGCTCTATTTCCCACATTAACCACAAAAGAAATTTTTGTTCATAATTCATGTATTAATGTTATAGTTAACATTTATTAATATGAATTGTTTCTGATGCTAAACTAAAAATTTAATAAAATTAACAGTAAGAACTTCTTTTCATCGTAAACACTGTGAGAATTCCTTTTGGTTAGTGAAGTTGAAGTGAAATGAGGCTTGCGTTGCTCAGCTGATTCCAAATGTGTATGTGTCTGCTAAAAACAGAGACATGAAGGATTGCACAGCATTCATCTGTGATCTCTGGCAGGAATTCTGGGTGTTATGGCCTGGAGAAAGCAGTGAACAAAAGAGATTGAGTGAGTTTCAGCAAGAGAAATGATAGCAGGTAGGAGAAATGAAAAACATCTCTAAACAATAAAGATGGGTACATTTAATGACCATGGGTTATTAAATGTATCTCATTTGTGGGCCTCCAAACATATATACAAAGATTAGAATTACATTTTACTTTACTATATTTCTTTTAATGTGACACATTGCCAGACTGAATCTGCATGATTTGTTCAATTACAAACGTACCAGTTAACTCTCAAAATAGTTAGTTTTTATCACTATTTTTGAAAGGTGGAAATGAAGGCCCATCTTGATTAATAGTGATTGTAAAATGGGCCCATTGCAATGTAAATCAAAGTGACATGTCACCATAAAGTGAGAGTATTGGCAGGCCCACTATGTTTGGCCCATACATTGTCCTGAGCTTCTCTATGAATGATGCCAGGACAATCTTGATTCACATGATGGCAGAACTTAAAAGCAGAAGAAGCTTGATTCCCTATAACTTCTTGTAGAACTGCTTGACACACACAAAACTGTAGGTGGTCAAGAAATAAAGTTCTTTTGAGTAAGCCACTGAGATTTAGAGATATTGTTACCTTGGCTTTACCTGCTTTGTCCTAATTAATGTGCTTCCAAAGCTATATAGCTAATAGACAGGATTAAGGGAGTCCTGGCTCTTGCTTTCTAAGCTAACCTCTTTCATGAATGGGCCACCTCCCCCAGTGCAAGGACCTTTATTATAACATGCAGCAAGGAAGAGTTTATGTGGTGTTCCCTACACTATGAATAAAAGTAGCTAATTCTCCAACTATAGCAGACAGTAAATCCTAATTTAGGGCCCACTTATCTGACATGTTCTCTATAACACAAGTGATAGTATTTACGTAGAGAAAAAGAATTCGTCTCTAAGTCTTAAGACTTTGTCTTAACCTCAAGTCTCAGGATAAAACTGGGAAATGTCAAAGTCATCAGTTTTCATTAAAATCTCTTTCTTTTTAAAAATTATATAACAAATTAAGAGAACATAATAGACACTGTGCTGCGCACTCAAGGTTTCAGACCAACCTCAAAGCCTCCTCAGATTAAATGGTAGAGAAATATCAAATTGGTTTAGTTGAGAATTAACACTCTGTTGTTCAAAGCCTATCCATTCCCCCAAAAGTTTCCGTCTCCTCTTCTGATCTGCAACTTGCTATTGATGTCATTCACTACCCACTGGCACCTCCATTTCACTCAGTAAGAGGCAAAAAAAGACTAGAAATAAAATGAGATCTATCTAGTTGCTACATATCTCTAGTATATGACAACTATTCCTAGCTTTGCAAAAGTATACACTTTAACTATGTGAATTATGGGATTACTACATACATTTATATTCCCTGTACTTCAAACCACTATCAGTACTGGTTATGTCATTAATCAATGCACAAGATAAAATTTGAAATGCTACCTCTTTCTGAATGAGAGTACATGTTCCTTCAATCTGCTTTGTGACTTAATCTATGTGTCATTATTAATGAAGCAAAAATATTATGATTCACTCAGAAAGAAGAGTGTCAAAACATACATGTCACTTCATAACTGATTGTTCAGTTGTAGATAACATTCCTGATGGACCCCTTCGTGTTTCTGACAGTCCAAAGTTGAGAGGATACTTGCAGGCTCATAATGACCTTATAAATCCTGATTTATGTACCAAGTAAACAATAAAAATCAATTCTTAACCTTGCCACACTCACCCACTAAAGTTATAGTTTAAGACTTATAGGTCCCTACTTCAGGATCCATAAGATTTGCTTCCTTCTTATTCATATTAGTCAAATTATTGGTGGTTTATCTCTTGAAAGGAATTTAAGAGTATAGAAAGGTTACTAACTAAAGTTTAAATAATGTCTCACCTCTTCCAAAAAGCAACTCAAGTTCCTCAAAAGGTAGAGCTTCACCATCCATGATAGACTAAGCCCAAAACTGGTTACCATAGTACCATCTGTGAGAACTCTTTATAGTCATTTAAATGAGTGAGAAAAAAATCTAAAAGAAAAAATCGGAGAGCTCCCTTCCAAACTAAAGTATTCGGTAGAAATTCTAATGGCGAAAAAATAGACCACTGAAGAATGTAAGAACTTTAGGAGAAAATAGATTGAATGGCCATGGACTGGTTTGAGGTTATGAAAGTCTTGTAGAGATATTTTCATTCCAAAGTATAAGGACACCATTAGAGGGTATACTATCATTTTTCAAATCTAAAGTTACTATTAGTGGGCCCCATGTATTTAATTTCCATTTGCAATTCAAGCTCAATAGTAGACTACTGAGATCTTCTGCTCATAGTTTCTTTTGCATTTTTACTGCAGATAGTATAGTACTGAGAAAATATATTTCCTCATCTGATTCTCCACACCAATTTAAGAATCTTCTCTCTCATTTTCCCCTGGACACAAATAAGAGAACAATTTAGGTGAATTAGGAAGAGATGAAAGAGAAGAAGAAAAGTTTGTGAAGATATTTTTATTTAATTACTTTTTAATTTGCTCACTAATTGGGTACATTATGGTAATACTTTATACAATGTATATTAGTCAAATCTGGGGACTAAGCATTTCTATATCCTCAACCATTAATAATTTTATGTATTGGGAATTCCATACTTTTCTTTCCTAGTCATTTTGAAATATATCATACATTATTTTGTACAATATGTATCCTACTTTACAAAAGCAGGATTAGAAGTGATTACCTCACCTTGTGTTTACAAACTTCTTATTAAATTTCTGTTTGTCTATCTTCTTCCTCACCCTTCCCCTTCTACACTTACCACTAGTCCATTCCATTTAATACTTTTACAAGTTTGATTTATTAGCTTTAACAAGTGAGTGAAAATATATGACATTTGTCTTTCTTTGTCTGGTTTCTTTTACATAATGTAATGATATCCAGTTCCATCTATGTCACTTCAAATGACATGACTTCATTCTTTTAGTAGCCAAATAATATTTCATGTGTAAATGTGCAACATTTTCCTTCCTCATTCATCCACCATAGAGCTGAAAACATATGTGGCTGATTTATTTGACTTACAAGTGTGGTATCAACATGTAGCCATTAGCTGGTTTTAAAGTCTTGTAATACTTTCATTCTTTTGTCTTGATTGGTTTTAGTCTGTTTTCTATTGTTTGATTCCATTATGTATGAAAGTATGGACAGCTATTTTGAAGAGAACAAGAGACATTGTGGTAACCATTGATGATTTCCTATTGTCTTGTCCTGAAGTCTCATAATGCTTTCATTTTTTGGTTTTAATTTCTTTGATACTATTTTTTTTTTTTTTTGCACTGTGCATAAAGGTATGGCAACTATTTTGAAGAAAACAAGAGCCACTATGGATTTGCTGCTGTCTTGTTGTAAAGTCCTTTGCTGCTTGCATTGTTTTGTTCTGGTTTGCTTTGTTCTGCTTTGTTTTGCTCTGCTTTGTTTTATTCTCTTTAAAATAAAAAAGATGCAGCCATTCACTCTAAAAACGTCTCATTTATCCTTCTTTATTTCAGAATTCTACTCCATTGTATTTAAAAAAAAAAAACCCACATCTTCCTTATGCATTCCTTGGTTGATGGACATTTGTTCTGCTTCCGAGTTTTCATTATTATAAATTGTGCTCTGTACATATATCACTGTGGTATGCATTTTTTAATTCTGTTGGGAAGATACATAGAAGGGGAATAGCTGAATCAGATGGAACCTCTGAGGAATCTCCACACTGATTCCTACAGCAGTTGCACCATTTCACACTCCCATCAGGAATGGAGAAGTGTTCCTTTTTTTTCCTGCCAGGATTTGTTATCAGTTGATGACTTCATCCTGTTGCAATCTCAGTGTTGGTTTAATCTGCTACTCTTGAACGATGGTGTTGAACATTTTTACATATATTTACCTGCTCTTTGTGCTTCATCCTCTGAGAAGTGTCTATTCATTTCAGGTGCCCATTTTGGGGTTGGTTCTTTAAATTTCAGGAGTCTGATTTTTTTTGAGTTCTTTATATATATATATTATATATAAATCTTTTGACTGAGAAACAGCTGGCAAAAATTATTTCTACTCTGTAGATAATTTCTTCACCCTATTGGTGCTTTATTTTGCTGTGAAAAAGCTTTTTAATAAGATCCCCATTGTGAATGTTTTTATTTCATATGCTATCAGGGCTTTGTTAATAAATTCTTTGCCAACAACTAAGTATTCAAGACAAATCAGAACAGAACAATGCAAGTGACACAGGACTTCAAGACAACAGGATATCAATAGTGGCTACCAATATGTCTCTTGTTTTCTTCAAAATAGTTGTCCATACCTTCCACACACAAGAATATCAAACATAACAAAATAGTATAAAACCAATGAAAACAATGCAAGTATTACAAGACTTAAAAACCAGATAACAGGAAATCAACAATGGTTACTATAATGTCTCATTTTCTTCAAAATGCTTGTCCATACCATCACACATAATAAAATCAAATAAAACACAACAGAATAAAACCAATAAAAGCAAAAGAATAAAAGCATTATAGGGCTTCAAAACAATATGATAGGGAATCAGCAATGGATACCATAATGTTTTGTTTTCTTCAAAATACCTGTTTGTACTGTCACACATAATAAAATCAAACAAACTAAGACAACAAAAATAATTAAACAAATGAATGAAAGCATTATAGGACTTCAAAACAAGACAACAGGAAATCAATCATGATTACCATAACATATCCCATTATGTTCAAAATAGTTGCCCATACCATCAGACACAATAAAATCTAACAAAACAAAACAGAACAAACCAAAACCTAACAAACTTATGAAAACAATGAAAGAGTTCAAGACAAGACAATAAGAAGTTAACAGTAGTTACCACTTGCCCTCCCAGGTGTTTCCTGCCCTATCAATTTTACATTATCTTTTGTGCTTTTTGGGTTCCATTAATTCCTTCTGCTTTTTAAGCTAGAATTCATCCATATGAGTTCAAAATGTTTTGCCCATGAACACGATCTCCAGTTGCATCTATTTACCTACAAGAACCTTGAGATTATTCTACTTTATAGCTGGGTAGCTTTCGGTTGTATGAAAATACCATATCTTTCTTATCCATTCTTCACTTGATAGGCAAGTTACCTTGTTTTTATTCTGATTTTCCTGTTACATGGAACAATTGTTTTCTCTCCTTTGATTTTCAGTCTGCAAATTTCCTTTCCAGTTAAATAGGTTTCCTGTATACAGTATATTCATGGGCCTCATTTTTTGACCCACTCTCTCTGTGTTTCCTGTATTGCTGAATTGAGGTCACCTACATTAATGGTTGCAACCAGCATACATTGGTTTGTCTCTGCTATGCTATCCTCCTGCTGCTGGTCCTCCACTTTTCCCCTATATTCAGTTGCCTGTCCTGTTTGGTGATCCTCCTCTGTTGCTATTACTGGAACCATGGTCATCTTTATCTGTCTCAAGAATATCCTTTAGCACTCTCTGTAGGGTTGATTTGGTGGTCATGAATTCTTTCAGTTTTTCTTTACTATGGAAGTATCTTATTTTTCCATCAATTCTGAAAGATAGTTTTGCAAGTTATATCACTCTTGTTTGAAAGTTGTTTTCTTTCAGGATTTGAAACCCTTCATTCCAAACTCTTCTTGATTTGATGGTTTGTGTTGACAAGTCTGCCATGATTCTGATTGGTGTTCTTTTATGAGTGATCTGTTTCTTTTCTCTAACAGCTTTTATATTCTGTTCTTGTGCTGAATTTCTGGGATCTTAATAATTACATGTCTGGGTGTAGATGTACTTTGGCTATGGCTATTTGGAGAACTATATGCCTGATTTATCTACATACCAGATTCATGTCCCATGTTTGGGAAGTTTTTTTCCATTATTTCTGTAAATAGCCTCTTAATTTCATTTGTGTTGACCCCTACTTTTTTAGCTGATATCTATCACTCTTAAATTACTAATATGTGTCATCTTGCAGCCATTGAGTTGGTATTACCTGATTCCTTGCTATTTTTAATAGATTTTTCCTTCTATGATGGCTAGCTGCAATTCTGTATTCAAAGTTTGAAAGTCTTATTTTCACTCTCTTTCAAGCAGTTTTGCCAGCTTTCAATTAACTCTTTAATTTCTGCATATCTCTTTCAATCTGTTTCATGCATTGTAATTTCTTTCTATATTGTTCAAAGTTTCCATCATTTTCCTATAATCCTCTTTTTTAATCTGTCTTGTTTAGATATGCTGAACAATTATTTCATTATGTTTGTGATTTCTTCTTTTACTTGAGACTGTATTTCTGATCTGACTACTTGTACAGTCTCATGGAGTTGTTTCTTTACTTCAATTATTATCCTTTCAGAGATTTTAGGTGTGTAACTTCTATTTTCTTCCATGACTATATTTCCCAGACTTGTTCTGTATAGACTGAAGGTTTGAGATTGCCTTTTGCTCTTTCATCTTGACATTCTCCTAGATTGCTCCCACTAAGCTGGTCATGGGACCCCAGGCACTTCCCACATTGGCTGCCTTTCCATGATGTAAGGGGATGAAACAGACACTTGGATTCTTCTGACCCCAGATTTACAAGGAAGTAGCACAAAATAGGGCAGGCCTCTCCAGACCTGTGCTTCCCCAGTGGTCAGGGGTGCGTGGTAGTGGGGCTGCTTCTCTCAGCCTGTGTGTCTATGCTGGGACTCCCCTGATGGTGGCAGGTAAACAGGGTTGTGTTTGTCTGATTCTCCCAGTGGGTGCTGGCTACCAAAAGGAACCAACGGCCCCCAGTCATAGCCGACAGGTATATGGGGCTGCTACATGTGCATGGGGATGCATATCTCTGCTTTTTTGCAGATTGCCCACAGAAAGCAAGCCTTTTGGTGGCAGCAACCAGCAGGCAGAGGTGGATCTGCTGGTTCTCTCTGCCCATGTGTTAAATGCTTTTTAAACATTTGTGAAGATGATCATGTGATTTTTGTCTTTCACTCTGTTAATATGGTTTATTATATTTATTGATTTGCACATGTTGAACCATTCCTGCATCCCCGGGGTGAATGCTCTTACTCATGTTGTATGTTATCAATGATTTGCTGAATTCTATTGGCCAACATCTTATTGAGGATTGTTGCATCTATGTTCATTAGGGAGATTTGCCTGTACTACTCTTTTTTGTTTGGATCCTTCTTTCATTTTGGTATCATGGTAATGCTTGCTTCCAGGTATGAGTTTGGGAATATTGATTCTCTTTCAATTCATTAAAGAGTTTGAGGAGTCATGAAATTAGCAAATCTCTAAATTTCTTGTAGATTTCAGTAGTGAATCCATCATCTCTTTGCTGAAAGTTTTTTAATTACATTTTCAGCTTCATTGATTGATATAGCATTATTTAGAATTTTGTATCTTCTTAATTTAGCTTTGGTAATTTATCTGTATCTAGGAATCTGTCAATTTTTTCTGTGTTTTCCAGCTTCTTAGAGTACAGATTCTTGAAGTATGTATTGATAGTCATCTGAATTTCTGCAGAATCTTTTGTCATTTCGTCCTTTCTATTCCTAATTATATGAATTTTAGTCTTTCCTTTTTTGGTAGGGTTGGCTAAGAGCTCATCTATTTTATTTAATCTTTCAAAAAATCTACATTTTTACTCATAGATTCTTTATATTGCTTTCTTAGTCTTAATTGCATTAATTTCTTTCCTAATCTTTACAATTTGTTCCTTCATATGAGCTTTGGATTTAACTTGCCCTTGTGTTTCTAGCAGACATTCAACATTAGTTGTTTAGTTGAGCTTGTTCTGTTTTTCTTATGTGGAAATTCACATGTAAATTACCCTCATAGGAGTTTTTTCATTGTGTCCCATAAGCTCTGGTATGTTGTCTTGGCATTTTCATTTAATTCTAGAGACTGTCTAATCTCTTCTTTAATTTCCTCTGTGATTTGTTGTTTGCTCAGGGGGATTATTTAATTTACAAGTGTTTATGAAGATTTTTTTTTTGGTGTCTTTTGCCACCAATTTCCAATTTCAATCCACAATGGTCTGATAATATACATGGAATAATTTAATGCTTTTGCCTTTACTTGAGTGTGTTCTATGAGCTAGTATGTGGTCTATTTCAATGAACTTCCCATGTACAGCTGAGAAGAATGAGTATTTTGATGTTGAATATCTACTAAATTCTTTTGTTTGAAGGTTTGGTTCAGTTCTGATATTCTTTGTTATATTTTTGTGGTTGATCTGTGTATTTGTGACATTACGCTAGACATCCCTAATAGAATTATATTGGGTTTATTTGATTTTTATGCTGTTGCTATTCGTTTTATGTAGTTGGGTATTCTGGTATTTGGTGCACATACATTTATGCACAATGCACATTTATACATTGTATGTCTTCCTTTCAGATTATATCTTAACAAGGATGTAGTAACATTCTTTGTCTCTTTTGATCAGTATTGGCTTGAAATCTACTTTTTATGTAATTTTCTGTGATTTTTTTCCCCCATGGAGGATGTTTTCTGTCCTTTGCCTTTCAGTCTATGAATTTTTTTAACTTAAATGTGCTTCATATATGAAGCATATTGTTAGAGAATGTTGATCCATTCTGTGAATCTGTAAATCGAGACAATGTAAATCGAGACCATTTACATTGATGTACACAAGTGATATGTATTGTTTACTTTCGTCATATAATTTTCCTGATGTGGGCTCCCTTTCTTTCTCCTCTGTTTAATTTCTTGCCTTGCCTAGGAGATTCACCCTTTGGGGTTTATAAAATTGCTATCTCTTTGTAGAATATCCTTCAGAACATTTTGGAGTACTGATATTCTAGTTATCATTTTCTTTAGGTGTTCTTTGTCATGGAAGTGTCTTATTTATCTATCCATTTTGAAAGACAATATTGTGGAGTACATTAATCTGTGTTAGAAGTTATTTTCATTTAGAATGTGAAATACTTCCTTCAAAGTTCTCCTTGACTTAGCAGCCTATTTGAGAAGTCTGCTGTGATTAATATGTACTTTTCTTCATAGATTGTTAGTTTTTTTCTCCAACAGATTTAATTTCTGTTCTCATGTTAAATTTCTAGAATCTTGACCACTATATGCTTTAGTGTAATTTTTTTCTAATCATGACTAATTGGAGTACTCTATGTCTCACATCCTTATGTTAAGTTCTTTTTCCTTACTGAAGAAGTTTTCTGCCATTATTTGGTGATCAGCGTTTTTTTATGTCATTGGTGTTATCTCTGCTTTTTTCATTGACTCCAATCAATCTTAGGTTATTCATCATTTAGCACTTGAATTGACCTTTTTTTCTGCCCCAATCTATTTTTAGGTAAGCTTTCTTTTCATCACTTATCCACAAGCCTGTCTTCTAGATTGGATATTCTGTCTTCACAGTGGGTCACTCTCCTATGTATACTTTCCATACAATGTTTAATATGCTGAATATCTCTTTATATCTATTTCACAGATTCCATTTCTTTACTCAGTTAACCATTCATGGTTTTCATCATTTTGCTAAGATCGTCTTATCTTTTTTTAATCTGTATCAACTCTAGATTCGCTATCTATGTCTTTTAATATGGTCATCATCTATTTATTTATCTGAGGAATTACTGTTGCCTATTTTTAGAACATCAGACATCTGTTTTGTTACTTCTGCTGCTAACATTTCACATTTCAGTGCAGGTAGGGTAGCTCCACCTTACTGTCCCCTGGGTTTACCTTGAGTGAACTGGAAATCTGGGGTTGCATCTATTTCCATGTCTTCTCATTTTCCATATTTTAAAAATTTATTTCCTACCTTGATAGTTGTAAAATGCCTATGTAAAATAGCTTTATTACTGGTATGGAAAACTCCTTAGGAAATGATGCTTTTCAGAGATGTCTACTGAGTATAGCTGGCTTTTAGAACATTATAGAACTAATCAAATTTGGCTTTTGAGTATGTTACACAACCTCAGTTCTTCAATTTCTTTGGTCCTAGAGTGTAGCATTGGATGGTTTCTTTGGTACTGGACTATGGTATTGTTTATGACCCACAGGTCATCTCAGTCTTAGCATGAAAGGAAGAACAACTTATTACAACAGTTATGTCACCTTGGCTAAAATACTACAATCTAGAATAACAATAGGATTGAGCACAGCCTGGAAAATGACAAACCATAGTAACTATTAATTTACCACCTTTAATTATAAGAACAAGATTTATAGTATTATAGCAAGATCTAAAACAAATCAAGGAATTATATAGAGTAAGTATACCCTCAATTCATTGATTTTGTCCTCTAGGGAGAATATTTTTAAAAGATAGAGAGAAAAATAGAGAAATAAGAAGAGAAAGAGATTAGAGGCAAGGTTGAAGGACAAAGGAAGGTTAACTAAGCTTTTGGAGACTGCTGCAAAAGACAGGCAAACAAAGAAGGAAGAAACAAAAATAAGAAGCAAATCAAAAAACTAAAAATAATGTTTATAGTCATGAAAAAACAAAAACATAGTCAAAAGAAGAAAATTGTGAGATTGCAAATTTGTGTTCAGATTTCAGATTAGATCTTTGATTCAGTTTGAGTCAATTTTTTTGTACAGTGAGTTTCAGTCTTCTGCCTATATACATCCAATTTTTCTAACAACTTTTATTAGAGAAATTCTATTTTACTCACTACATGTTCTTACTATCTTTGTCAAAATCAGTTGGCTGTATAAAAATGAATTAATTCTGGGTTTTCTATTCTGTTCTACTCGGTCTATGTGTCTGTTTTTGTTTCACTACCATTATGTTTAAGTACTTTTATAGTATGTTTTGATGTCAGGTATTGTAATACCTCTAGTCTTACGTCTCTAACCCTCCAGTAGGATTGTTTTGGCTGTTCTGGGTCTTTTGGGTTTTGTATGAATCTTAAGGTTTATTTTTTTGCCTATAAAGGAAGTAATAAATAATGAGATGAGAATTGAGTCCGTAGATAAATTTGGGCCATATATCATTTTAATAATGTTAAATTTTATTATCTAAAAACATAGTATATCTTTCCATTTCTTGGTGTCCTGTATAATTTCTTGCATCAGTATTTTTAAAGAAGATCATTGGTATTGTGATGGGAATTAAATTGAATCTGAAGATCACTTTGGATAGTTTATTATTTTAACAATATTTTTTTTAAAAAGCTATGAACATGAGATGGCTTTTCATTTTTTTGTATTCTTGGTTTATTTATCAGTGTTTTGCAGTTTTCATTATAAAGACTTTAACTTCCTTGATTAAATTTATTTTTAAAATCTTATTTTGTTAGCCATTGTAGGGGAATTTTTTCTTAATTTCTTTTTCAGCAAATACATCATTGGTGCATCCTAACATTTGTTGAATTTGTTTATAAGTTCTAACAATTTTTTATGAAATATTTAGGCTTTGCTATGCTTAAAATCATGTAACTCACAAACTCCTTTATAGACAAAAAAAGAAACCTTAAGATTCATACAAAACCCCAAAAGACCCAGAAGAGCCAAAACAATCCTACTGGAGGGCTACAGATGCAAGACTAGAGGTATTACAATACCTGACATCAAAACATACTATAATGATGGTAATAACATCATTCTTTCCATTTTGGTTACTCTTTTTTTAATCTTTTTTCGTTTTAAAGAGGGTAAGATTAAACATAACAAAACAGAACAAAACAGATCATAAGGAAACAATTTTAAGGAACACAGATTTCAAAGCAAGTCCACTTGAGATCTTCACTGTCTATCTTATTGTCTCTAGTTTTCTTCCAAATAGTTGTCTCCATCTTCACACACATTGAATACATACTGCAAATTATAGAACTAATCAAATCATAACAGGATTATGAAGGCTTTTCAGGTCTTCAAGACCTGACATTGGGGAAGTCAATAATGACTACCATAATGTCTCTCATTCTCTTCGTAGTAGCTGTCCTTATCTTTACCTATGCAGAAACTGAACATAAGAGACTCGACTAATATCACTCTGAACAGTGAATAATAGTATTGCTAGATTTTATATCATAATGCTACAAAATTAGCACTGGGTTTCTTAGTGTCTCTTCTTCAGAGTATCTGTTCATTACATTGTGCATTATATAATCTGTTCCCATAAAACAGTTTAGAAATTCTCCCCATGTGTGAATCTCTGCATGTATATTTATCCTTTCTATGTCATAGGAAAAACAGATCATAACAACAAAACATGAAATGAAAAAGACATGTAAAACCACAATATTAGGTGATCTACGGTAGTTACTGTGCTTTCTCTTTGTTATTTTCAATAGAATTGTCCACATCATCAGGTATAACATAATTGAACATAGCATTATATAGCAATTTTAATAAAAACACAACCTTGGGGACAATGTAGTTCTTCAAAGGCAGTTAATAATCAAACCATAATGGCTATCTTATTACATCTTGTCATCTTCAGAGTAGTTGCCTCTACTCTTAGACTTGATACTATCAAGCATATCAAATTCGAATAAAATTAGTCAAGTCAAAACAGCAGTCTAACAAACCAGCTTCAAAAAAGATCAGTCATAGCAAGACAATGTAAGTAATACAGGGCTTCAGATTAAGGATAGTTACTGTGGTATAGCCTGCTATTTTTGGGATAGCTGTCTGTGCCTTCAAATCTAGTGTAAGTAGACAGAGCAGAGCAAAATAAAATCAAACTGAACAGAGCGGTAAGACTACTGTGACTTTTAAAACCTGATACACTATTAACAATGTCCTCTGCCTTCCTTTTTTAGGCAATTGATCACCTTTCCCCTTCTCAGGATGCTTTGTAAATTTTGGGTCCCACTAGCTCCTTTTGTTTTTAGATTAGGGGGTTCAACTCATTATCTATCTGAGTGTTGCTGAACCTTTTTACCCCTGAGCTTGATCATGAGCTGTACTCCTTTACTTACTAAAGCCACAAGGTTTTCCTTCCTTCCAGCTGTGTAGTTCTATTTCTAAACGATCTGAGGCTGCTGTACAACTTGTCCCTATTTTTCTTTGGTTCCCTGCCACATAAAGCATCGTTTTCTCATCTTTGAATTTCACTTTATTAATCCTCTTTCAGGTTGAGTGTATTTAAGCATCTCGGTGGATCCTGACTCCTAATCTACTCTGCCTGTGTTTCTTTTTGTTAGTATATCAAGGCTACCTATATTAAAGATTATGGCCTACCTTCTTGTCCTCATCTCTACTTTTCTATTTTTCTGCTATTATTTGTCTACCTTTCTCCTTCATTCCACTGTCTGCCCCATTCAATGAGGTCTCTCTGCCACTGTTGCTGGAATCCTGGTAATTTTTTCTCTCTTTCTCTAGAATGTCCTTCAGTATTTTTTGTAGAGTTGGATTGGTGGCCACGAATTTCCACAGTTCCTCCTTGTCTTGGAAACATCTTGTTGCTCAATTAATTTTGAGAGAGAGTTTTTCAGGGTACATCAATCTGGGGTGGAGGTTATTTTCTTTCAGGGCTTGGAGTATTTTCCTTCAGGCTTGATTTGACAGTTTGTGTTGATAAGTCTGTCGTTATTTTGATGATTTGCCCTTTGTAGGTGATCTGCTTCTTTTCTCTGGCCACTTTTAATATTCTGTTCTTGTGGTGAATTTCTGAGATCTTGATTATTATATGTCTGGTTGTACATCTGCTTTGGTTGTAGTTGATTGGAGTTCTGTACGCCTCATTTATCTGGATATCATTTCTTTTTCCTATGCTTGGGAAGTTTTCCTTAATTATTTCAGTGAATAGCGTTTGTAATTCATTTGAGGTTACTCCTGCTTCTTCGCTCACATTTTTTATTCCTAAGTTATAGATCCTCTTGTCGTCTTCTAGCCTTTGAATTGTTTCTTCCTGGTCCCTTGTTGTTTTTAAGAGAGCTTTTCCTTCATGATCACACATTATAAATCTCTCTTCAAGTTTCAAAAGGCTAACATTAGTTTCTATCAAGGCATTTGCCAGCTTTCAATGGAGTTTTTAGTTTCCTGGTAATCTCTTTGGATCTGTTTCATGTATTCTAGCTTTTGTTTATATTCTTCACCAAATGTTTCTCTTCCTTTTCTGGGTTCCTCCATTCTTCCATCTGTGTTTTCTTAGGGCTTATCATTTCTTTAATTAATCATTTTATATCTTGCCTCCCTTGGATTAGAATTTCAGTATTAAGTTCACCTATGAGGTCATGAAGGTATTTCTTTATGTCCACTCATGTTGTGGCTAATAATGCACGATTGCTGCACTGGTTCTCTTCTGTTTTACCTCTCTTGGGCTTATTTTCCCAGGATCAGTGGCTCGAGTTTTTTTTCCTATTTCTATCTCTTGTCATGTTTCTGGCTTCTTTCAGACAGGTGTGTGGTGGAGATCTCTAACCCTCTCTGTACTGCTTACTGTTTTTCCGAAGTGTGCTGACTGGAGTTTTGCTGCCCTCTTCAATTTGCTGTTATCTGAGGCACATGCAGGGACAATGCAGGCTAGCCCCTCGCCTATGAGCTAGTCAACCAGCAAGTGCCTTCAACAACTTAGGCTGTGCTGTAGCGGATCTCACAGGATAGTGACAGTTTCATCCCTGGCTATTGGGTCCTGACCAGGGGCATGACTCAGCCCAAGCTGATCCCAGCAGTCCTCTCTGGACCAGGGGTGGCTGACCGATGCTGTGGTCACAGCGCTGAGCTCTACCCCACTCCAAGATGTCCTCTAACCAGCAACACCCACCACAGGACCCAATATCCCAGCACTCACTGGGAATCAATGTAGTTCTCCACTTGGTGCCACTCCACTGCTGCACCATGACCTCCCACCAAGGACCCAGGACTCACCAACTCTCCTTATCAGCGACCACGACTTCAGCACAAACTTGAATCGTCTGACCACGGTGTTCCCAGCATAGCATGGGTCCAGTCTCAGTGAGAGCGTCAGGCTCTAGCCCTCTACTCATGTTTTTCCTTCCTCTTCCTGTTTTTCTTTTTCCTTCAGTTTTCTCCTGGGTTTGTGAGAGTCACTCTCCATTCATCCAGCCCTCTCCATTTTGTCAAATTCCAGCATCTGAGCTGTTTTTCCAGAGAGGCTCTCCATGCAGCTTCCTAGCAAGCTGCCATCTTCTCTGGTCCTCTCCATTTTGGTTACTCTTTATTTCTTTTGTCCATACTAAGATTCCCAGTAGCATGTTAAATACACATGCTAAAAGTAGATATTATTGTCATGCATCTTATCTTACAGGCAATGCTTTCAGCTTTTCCCCCTTCAATATGATATTGAGTGAGTTCTGCATAGTCTTTATTATTTTGAGGAATATTTCTTCTGTAGTAAATTTATTGGAGTTTTTATCTTGAGGAATATTTAATTTTGCCAGATGTTTTTCTCTATCTACTAAAATGATCATATGGTTTTCATCCTTCATTTTATTGATAAGTTGTATCATATTTATTAATTTGCATATTTTGAAACATCTTGCATCTCTAGAATTAATCATATTTGATTAGATTATCTGTCATATAGTATTTAATTTGATTGGAAAATTTTTAATCTATTTTCACACCAGCAATTCTGGATTGTAGTTTCTTTTTGTCTTTGGTTTTGGTAATAGGGCAGGGTTGGCCTAATACAAAAAGTTTGGCAGAGTTCCCTCCATTTAAACTTTACTGCAATAATTAAAGTAGAATTTGGGTTACATCTTCCTTAGCTATTTTATAAAATTCAACTCTAGAGCTCTCAAGTCCTGGATTTTTAAGACAGTTTTTAATAACTTCTTTGATCTCATTACTTAGTATCAGTCTGTCTAAATTTTCTATTTCTTCTTGATTCAAGTTTGATAGACTGTATATATTCAGGAATTTACTAATTTCTTCTAGATATTCCTTTCTGGTATATAATTATTCATCAAACTTTCTGCTGATCTTTTGTATTTCTGTAGTATCAGAATTTCTGTGGTATGTAATGTGTCATTTTATCTCTGATTGTATTTATTTGAATCTTCTTTTTTTTTCCCTTGATTAGTTGACTTAGTCACTTTTTGTAATGATGGGACAAAATACCAGTCACACACACCTAAAAGATGAGAGGTTTACTTTGGCTCATGGTTACTGTCACAGTTGACTGGCTTTACTGTAAGGCCACATGGCAGAGCGACAGCACGTGAGAAACTCTTCACATCTGCTCCTGTCATGGCAGCAGGGGAAGCAGAGAGCACAGGGAGGAGCACAGTAGGGAGCTAAACACTTCCACACCATGGCCGCTGTGATCCTTCTCCTTGGCCAGACCCCACCTCCACTAATAAGTCCTCATAATCCACATACTTTCAAAACCTTGCTTATGAGCACATGAGGTTCTTGGGAACGTAAAACATAATATTAGTCTAGCTAAGGATTTTTTGTTGTGTTTATCCTTTTAAAAAAGTAACCCAACTCTCTATTTCATTGACCTTTCATAATTTTTTTAAATTGGATTTCATTTATTTCAATTTTGATTTTCATTGTTTCTTCTACTAACTTTGTGATTGGTTTGTTTTTGCTTTTACAGTTTTTCAAGGTGCATTGTTAGAGTGTCTGTTTGAGACTCTTCTAAATTTTTGCTGTATGCATTTATTGCAATGAATATCTTTTTCAGTATCCTTTTACTTTTGTCCCTCAGGAATTGATATGCTGTGTTGTCATTTTCATTAATTTCTAGAACCTTTAATTCTATTTTTAATTTGTTGCAATGTCCATTGATCATTTAGGACCATGTTTTTAAATTTCCACTTATTTGTATTCCACTTATTTCCATTCTTATTACTATTGCTGATTTGCGGTGGTCTGAGAACATAAACGGTATGTTTATAGTTTTTTTTTTAATTTATGGGGACTTGATTTGTGACCTAACATATTATCTACCCCAGAGAATGTTTTATGTGCTGATGAAAAAATGTGCATTCTTCTGCAGTTGGACAAAATATTCAGCAAATGTGTCAGGTCCATTTGCTGTAGAGTATGGTTGAACTCAGATATTGCTTTGCTAATTTTTGTTTCTGGGTGATCTATCCATTGAAAAACTGTATGGAGGGTAAAATTTCCAACTAGAATGCTGTTAGAGTTGACCTCTCCCTTTAGATCTAATAATATTCTTCATGTATATAGGGGTTCTGTATTTGGTATTTATATGCTCACAATTGTTCTGTCTTTTTATTGGATTGACTCTTTTACCAGCATATAATCCCTTTTTTGTGTCTTTAGATTTTTTAAAGTTTCCTTTATCTGATATGAATATTGCTACTCATACATTTTCTGTTGTCATTTGCATATTTTTCAGTAACTTATTAGTAGTCTTTATTCTTACCAGTAAACTAAAAGTTTCTTGTAGGCAGGAAATAGTTTGATCTTCAGAAATTCTGTCTTTGATTGATGAATTTAATCAATTTACATTTCAAAGTCCAAAGTTATATGGACTTCTGTTATTTCATTACCTGTATCCTCCTTGATTTGTTTATTTTAAAACTTTTGTGCCTCTTTTATTGTTTATTTTTGGATTTTTCTGACTGCTGATACTTTCTCCCCTTTCTCTTTTGTGTGTCTGTTTTTCTAATGAGTTTTGCCTATTAATTGAATGATAATATTTATCATCTTATCTCTAGTGCTGGATAAGTATCGATTTTCTTGGATCAAGATGCTCATATTTATTTGAGTATTTGGAAAGTTTTCAGCCATTATTTCATGAAAAAGTTTTCAGTGCCTTTCCTTTTTTTTTACTCCCTTATTTCCATAATGGTTTTTTTTTTCTTTTTTTTTTTTTTTTTTTTTTTTTTTTTTTTTTTTTTTTTTTTGCTTAACCATATCTCATATGTCTTGTGGCCATTCATTCTTTTTAAGTTGTTCTTCTCTTATGTGAGTCAGTTAACTTAATGGGCTTGTCCTCAATTTCCAAAATTATTTTTCTGCTTGTTCTAAGTTGTGGAAGTTTTCTACTGCACTTTTCATTTCACTGAATTATGTTTTTGTTCTAAATATTGTGATTGATGCTTTTCTATGATTTTTATGTCTTTGGTATGTTACTCAATTATATACTGTATTTTTCTCTAATTTCTTTGTTTTTTATCTGCATTCTCTTGTATCTCATTGAGTTTTCTAAGGATCATTATTTTAAATGCTTTCTCAAGAATTTGATAGATTTCCTTCAACTTGAGGTTTATTCCTGGAGAATTAAATTATTTTTCTTTGGAATTCTCATATTTCATGTTATTATGTCCTTGCATTAGCATCTTTGCATTGAGTATAACAGTCATTTCTTCCAATTTTATTAAATAGTATTTGTAGGAAAAATATTTTCATTAGATGCTGGATATCAGTTGGTTAAGTGCTTTAGGCTTAGCTGTGCAGGAGTCAAAAATAAAAAGTCTGTGATTTCTTTATCTTTGTTGTTGTCAATAGCATATATGAGTATATCAGTAGTATAGAGCAAAGCAGTTCATGAAGGTTGTTGTATGATTTTTCAGTGAGTATGGGCTTGAAGATCTACAGAGTTGAGCCCACAAGCACTGAACCTTGTGACAGCATTTGTTGTGGTATTTGTCATGTGGAGTGTGGGAGAAGGCAGTCTCCCAGTCTCTTGGAAGATAGTTTGGCGCAAATAATGCCAATAGTTTTGGCGCAAACAGCAATGATTCTTGAGTCATGAGATGTGAAGGAGACCTTCCCTGGGCAAAAAGGATAAATGTGGAAGACACTTGAGGCTGTGCCACTGACAACCACAATTCTAGATCCACAGATTATAACAGACTTTTTTCCAGGTCCTGCCTGATGAGCACAGGATATCATATCATCTGTGACACCAGTGAAAGTGGACTTATGGTTCCTCTGCGAGGTCCCATCGTATGTCTAGTTGGTACTGAAGCTTTTAGGACTGTTGCTTTCTGGGAGCTGTAGGAGCCAAATGACACCTTCTCCAGGTTCCAGAAGAAAAGTATAAATAGTTCTACAGGTTTTGGCACCAGTATCTGTGGTCTAAAATCTGTCAGCTAAAAAAGAGATATTCCCTAGCTCCTATGGGGTGTATACAGGTAACATTTGGGTTAGGACTGCTGATATCTGCACTCCTTTCAGAGAGAGGCCATAGGTGACTGAAGGTGGAGCATGGATGTTGCTGAGGCTTGTAGATTTGGTATCTGCTATCCTGGAGGCTTCAGAGAACTGTGAGAGTGCCCCATCTTCTGTCCGGAAATGCTTTAGTGGAGAAAAGTCTTAGGGCATTGAGCTGAAGAACACAGATGTGCTGTTCCTAGGTCCTCCAGTTATGAGTGATGCCAACGTTCATCGCATCCTAAAGCTATAGGATGGTTAACAAACCTTGCCTAGATACTATTAGTTAAGTGCAGTGTTGGGGGTACAGGGATGGCAGGGGTTGTAGCTATTCATTACTGCATTCTTAGAGCTTCAGGGCTCTGGCAGGGCTTTTCTCAGCTTTCAATTCCTCCACAGGTACAACCGAAAACTTACAGCAGTGTCTCTCACCCGAAGCTTGTGAGGCAGCAAGAGCCTCTCTCCCAGGTCATGCTGGTAGAGCGTTGGTGTAAGAGGTTCTTGGAAGCTGTGTTCCTGGAGCTGTGGGGCTCATGAAGGTGCTTTCCCACCATGCAGTGCACATGAAAGAGTAAGACTGGGACCTTGCAGCAGTATCCACCATTTTGAGACTGTGAGGTAGAGAGAGACTTTCCCTAGATCACTGCAGAAGAACACAGGCACTGTTGTAGTCAGAAACCACTAGACTGGGTCAGGACTTTTCCAATCTAGGTGCACAGATACACATGAATCCAAGTTTTACAATGGTGGTTTCTGAGAAGGAAGATCCTCCACGGTTCTCATGATTTGAGTCAGCACGGATGGAACTCAAGCTATTATAGGACACTAAGAGGAAGGAATCCCTGGTCTTTCACCCAGTGAGGCTTTAACCAGCCCAGGGCCTCTGCTATGCACTCTCTTGTCACTCTTTCAGCCAAGATGGCATCTAGCAGAGGTTCTTGTAAAGATTTCAGCTCTAGTGTTTGGAGGAGGTCCAGAGTGAATACACCGTTTGGCTCGGAGGGGTCACTTTTAGACCAAATCTCTGCACTGGGTTTAAAACTTGTAAATATTGTAAGTTTCTCTTACAGTCCATTCTCTTTGAAATATACTTTCTTCTTTGCAGCCCTGACTCTTTTCTTCTGTCTCAAGGAGCCAGAGTGTCCTACAGCTTTAGGACCAGTGACAACCAGGGCCACTGAGCCCTGCTTGCACTCACTCAGATCATGGGAATTGAGGAATATTTTCCTCAGAGCACAATTTTGGAGCTATGATCACAATGTAAAAGGGTCCTCCTATGCAATCATTTGGACTTGACTCCTATGTGAAACCATTTTAAGCCAACTCTCTATGGTTGAAGGTTTCTTTCTTTCTCAATCTACAAGGTTTTAAAACCTCACCTCCCTTTGTGATCACCTTGTGCCAAGATATATTTATGTGCACACCTCTAGTCTTCCATCCCGAAAGACAAAATTCTAAATTCTAGATGGACTGACCCTTCTTTAACTCCCTTATCTCTCTCAAGACTATTGTAATGACTACCTTTCCTTATATCTCATTACTTTCTTTTGATTTTTTTCAGCTTCAACTTAAAAACAACTCAGTTTTTAAAAACAACCCCATTAGAGATAACTAGAAATCCTTCTTTTTCTCTAAAATGTATAAAATTGGGTTAGACTGCCTTCCTCAAAACTTCTAAACTTTTTCAATTCTCTTGAAAAATAAAATGGTGTTAATTAATATTCGCCATAGGTTGTATCCATAAATTATTTTTCACATTTCCCTTGGAAAGAAAATAATACTTTACATTTCCAGCAAGATTTATGACCCTGAAAAGTTTAAAGCAGTGTTTGAGTAATCTGATGTTTATAGGTTTTGGGGGGAGTCTGCTTTATTGCAATCATCAAACTCCATGTCGGATCAAATTCTACAAAAAAAAGAAAACATATTGTCTTTGTCTTAGCTATTTTTCTTCATTGCTAAAATGAAATGCCCAACACGTATAAGTTAAAGAAGGGAAAATTTGTTTGAGGTGACAGTTTGTAGAGGTTTCAGACTGTTATCAGCTGATTCCAGGGCAGGACGGCATGGCAGAGGGGCATCACAGAGGAGAAACAGTTTGTGTCCAACAAAAGGCAGGGAAGGAGCAAGCAATAAATAGCGACAAGTCTGCCGCCTCTGTCTTCCTTGAAACTATTCCATTGAGGAATACTCACCGGTACGCCCACACCCAGGGTGAAGCTTCTGTTATCCACATTCTGAATTATAAACTATCACACAAAATTCATCACACAGCCTTAGTCCCAGTACCTCAAGCCCTAGATCCAGCCACTAGCTCAGAAAATCCCCACCTGTGAACATGTGAGTCTTGAGGAACCATCTAGATATACTTGTACCGTGACAAGCTTTCAGCCCAAGTAGCAGCATTGCTTATGAAAGGAAATGCTTGAGAAAACTTGATTTTGTGTGAGGCACATTTGAAGTGAAGATTCAAGGCTTCTGGTAAAGGTTGAAGTAATCAAGTCATTTCAACTCTCTGAAGTTTCTACTCCTCAAAAGTTAGGGAGCTGATCTAACTCTATGCTTTCAAGTATGACCTTAAAAACCTTTTAAAAGTGGTAAACCCACCCACCACCAACTGAAAGAGAGTCACTCACTAGAGTTAACATGCTGGAATCTCATTTTTTTAAAAAAAAGCTTCAAGCAACATTGTTTTATCTACTAGATGTGTAAAACATTGTGGCAGGCACTCTCTGATCACATCTAGATTTAAAATCCTTTGTTTCTATTTGACTAATATTCCCTGCATTTCACAGAATCTGGATTAGTAGGAAGTGTTAGTTAGCAGAATGAATATGTTACAGCACTTTCTTTAAGTATCTGATTAATATTGCATAAAAATAAAATTATTTACTTGTCCATATTTTATAAAATTGCTAATCATATGTACACATATACATAAATGTATATACACATATTTATTTATACATACATAAAATTTACTTGATTCTACTTGACTTTTTTTTTTTGTCTTTTTCATTTTTATCAGTACCAGGAATTGAACTCACGACCACCTGCTTGCAAGGCAGGTGCATATGCCACTGAGCTAAATCCCTAGCCCCAATTCTATTTGACTTTTAACCACAGTGATTTTGGAAAAAGATGATACTGAGTTACCAGAAGTAATCAAAGGTAAAAAATAAAAACCAAGCGAAATAAAAATATACTGCATGGGAGCAAGTTTAAAATATACTATTATATTCTGTCCTCAAAACAGTCAGTCTGTATTCATTCTTCTGCTTCTAGTCCATTATTACCTTGTAGCCTTGAGCAAAAACACTTAACTCAGTCTAAAACTTTGTATCCTTTTCAACAAAATGGAGATTAAAACTAGCTTCTACAACTTCAAGCAGGATTAGTAGACATAATATCTGGGAAACATTTATCAGGGTGCTTGTCACATGACAATTAATTGATTAGTGATAAGGTTATATTGATTGTGATTTAGTAATATGATCTTGCTCTCCAAAGTTTGCCCTGTGGGCAGCAGCATCAATGTGGTATGAGAAGCTGCAAGAAATCCATCTCCTGCATCATAGCCTGCACTGTGACAGGATCACTAAGTGACTCATGGCACATACATGTTTGAAAAGTACTGATATGTGTCGGAGTCGCTCCCGGCCGGCAGGAAGAACACACGACAAGATCTGGCAGTGGCTAGGCTCTCTTTATTTTCCTTCTCCGCACAGTCTGCCCCGGGATTCTTCCCGGCCGAAGCCTCTACAGGTCCGCTCCCCGTGGCTCCTTTCGTGCTTCTTCTCCCGAGCGGGAGAGGCACTCGCTTATATGCAGGCACATCATCCAATCAAGCCGAAGCGGGTCAGGCAAGCTGATTGGCTAACCTCACTAGTTACTAGGCAGGCTATTTTATAGAGCGGGCGATCAGTGCAACGATAACAACCCGGAAGCAGGAAGCGGGCGCCATCTTGGCATACTCGATGGGAGGGGTAATTTAGCTTAGGCTTTGCTCTTTCCTACAGGCCGTATGACCATCACACAAGGTGACCTAGCATTGCTGCGGCTCCCAACAGATATGGAAAATAACGTGGAGCTCAGAATTTATATAGTAGTAAGCCAGGAAGCTGGGAGCACTGCCAGGTCAGAAGGTGATCTGCCCCCGTCTCTCTCTCGTTGTCCTAAGGACTTGTCTAATTGGGAGGTGTTCGGGCTTTCTGAATTCCACTGCAATGTTCTTTCTCTTACCAAAGCTATTCCTGAGGGACTCTTTAAAAAGCACACTGTCATGTTTATCACTTAGGAAAAACAAATCATAATTTTGGGTTTTTCACACTTTTAATTATTCAGCTGTTTTGTCACTGTTTGAGGAATTATTATAAAACCTATGTCTAAAATGTTTCTGATTAATGAGTATTTAGGCAACTAAGCAGATGTAGGGATTGACTGCTTTTGATAAAATTAAACATTGATGAAACATATATTTGCACATAAATAATGACTCATATTTGTATAAATAATAACATCTATTTCCCAAATATCATCTAGGAAAAAACTGAAGAGAGGTTGACAGAATTACTATGTATGTAAGGCTTATGAGGCACATCATTTTCAAGTGCATTTTTTACATTTGAATAAAAGTATGCTAATTTGTAGCATTAATACCACATTAAAATGAAAGAAATTAGGCAAAAAAAATGTGGATGATACCAGTGTATTTTTAGGACATGTCATAATTTTCAGAGTTCCTTTGTGGTTCATGGAAAGTGCATGTATTTAATATAGTCATAGTACTACAGTGATGCAAAATGTATTGTAAAATCTAAGTTTCAGTGATTCTAAGATATACATTTCTTCCCACATTTTATCATCTCTGAAACTGAAAACTGTCTTACAGTCAATGGTACATCACAATTTGATTAATAGTACTTTGATTGTTTTGCTACTGATGGGATCTTAGATTTAGTTAAGTAGGAATATACAGCCCCTAGAGAACTAATCCTAGTTCACGGGAGTACTACAATGAGTAAAAATAAATGGGACAGGAAAGAGATATCGTCCCACATTAGTACTCAAGCAAGAAGAGGAGGTGGGTAAATGAAAAGCAATGAGATTAAATACAACAAGATTCCATAGACGTAGATTTTCACACAGCTAAAGGGGAAAATGAAAGAAGATGAGGCAATATACAAGGAGGATAAAGAAGGAAAAAGAATAAATCTAAAGAAGAAAAAATGAAGCATTAAATGGAAAATATGGCCAGTGTGCTCACTGTTGTGAAGATTGCTCCCAGAGTGTAGTGTGTTGCACTAAGCATTCAACTTGCTGCTGCTTGTTTCATTACACACATTGGTTAATAGAAGCACCTGCTCTTAACTCACTCTCAAATCACCACCACAAACTTACATGATTGCTAAAGCATCTGGTTTTTTTTTTCAGGTAATGTCAAGATTATCAAACAAATCTACAGTCTCACAGGTATGGATTTTTTAAGAAAGAGAATTATGAAGCTGAAACCTGAAAGGTTTCCAATATATTTGTCTTCTTCTTCAGGATTATAGGGATTGACTTGTTAGCCTAATTTCCTTCCTGGTAAGAAATGTGGTAGCTGACTTTCATGAGTTGGAGTATAAAAAGGTATTGAAATGTATATCTCTATTGGAAATGTTTTACAGTAAATGTTATAGAATATGGTGGGTACCAAAACCTGACAAGAGTAGCAAAGTCTTCAGCTGTTAATTTTATAAATACTTTCATTGTGTTAAAAAGTTATAGCCATATTTTTTCTTGTAAACATTTGTAAATATTTGAGTTGCTGGATCAAAATATCTGACACCTAACTTAAAGGAGATGTTTATTTGGCTCACAGGTTCTGAGGTTTTAGGGCATAGTTAGCCTCCTTCAAGAGAGAAACCTTGCAGTGGAGGGGCATGGTGATAAAAGTTGCTCACATCACAGTGTCTGGAAGCAGAGAGCAAAGAAAGAGCCAGAGAGATGATAGAAAATAGATAGACAGATAGATGATAGATAGATAGATAGATGAAAGAAAGAAAGAAAGAAAGAAAGAAAGAAAGAAAGAAAGAAAAAAAGAAAGAAAATAGACTGTCCAAAGGCAACCTCTAATGACTCACCATTTCCAGTAAGGCCCCGCTCCTAACAGTGCATTCAGCTGCAAACTCATCAGTAGGTTAATCCACTGATGAGTATTAAACCACCCATGATCTAAGCACTTTCCAAAACCCTAAACACATGAGATTTTGGTAGCACATCTTAGATCAAAAACATAACAATACAATTTTTCACAAGTATTAATAAAGTCTAAAAATGTGGTTCAGAAAGTAGTTCAACTCTTAAGACAGTTCCAACTTTGAGGTACCCTCCACTATTACAGAATTTTTTGGAACATCAATTTGTCAGATTTAGTAGCTAGACCTTTTCTTTTATTTATTTATTTATTTATTTATTTATTTATTATTTAAGGAGAAAAAGAAAAACAGAAAAAGGGTACAGGTTATACAGAATTTCAGAAAAAAATAGGAAATCACTAGTTAATAGATTATATATTGTTATCTTAGAAATAGTTGTTCAAGTTACAAAATTAAAGCATATAAAGTAGACTTTTGTTAACAATAATTCAACAACAGTGAAGGCTGTGAACAAGTCTTTTCTTTGTTACTTATTAGATCCTACTTCAAAGTTATTCTTTCAAAACAAACTCAACAGCTTTCACATACACAGAGGAACAAATAGATCAAATTTCACATTATCAAAATGGTGATAATTTACTGAAAGGAGAAGGGAAAAATAGCGTTCATTTTTAAGATTATATCGTATTACATTGAGAAATTTCTTTAAACCTCCTCAAAAAATTCTGTGCTTTGGACCAAGTTGCTCTGTGGAGTTGCTCTCTGGTTTTTCTCTCTCACTGCCACAAAATCCCTCATCATCAAAAAACAAAGTAGTATTTATGTTTCACTCCTTCTCCCCAAATAGCCTTTCTTCACAGCAGTGCTGAATCTGCCCCAAACTGTTTATACTCCCTTCCTCATGAAGAGAAATTTGGCTCTTTTAAAGTCACTCTTTTATGCAACCAAAAAAATGAAGAGCCCTCCAAATAATACAACAATTTTAACTTTCAAAAGCATGCTCTTTTGTATAATTTAGGCTGAGGTTCATTTTTAGTGTTAAAATCACAACGATAATAAAGGCATTAAATCAACAGATGTTTATTTCTTTCATATTCACAAATCCAGAAAAAGAATAAATGACTTAGATACATCAGTAGGAGCCCAGGGCTGCTTCTTTCTGGTTCAGTACTCTCAGCATATGGTTTTCTTCTCCAAGATCTCCTCATTTTCTAAGGTAGTTGAATATCCATGCATTGTACCCGTATTGCAGACTACATATCAAAGAAATGTGAAAGAGTGAGACAGATGCTCCCATGTGTTTAGAAGTTTTCTAAAATTTCCTCCAAACCTTTCCATTTATAGCCCAGAACTTAGCCTCATGGCTTAGGCCAGTGGCAAGGGGAGAAAGGTGTTCTTTTGGCCAAGTACATTACTAATAATTCTACTAAGAAAGAAGAAAATATTTCATAAATAGAAGCAACCAGCATCTGCCCCGATATAAAAGTTGTTTCTAACTATTTCCTGATCATCCTCATTTCATGAGAAAGCGCTTAGTCGGTACTTGCTTTGCACATAATTAAGTGCTTAATTTCCATTACTTAGTAGGAAATACTTCCTCCACAGTATTCTTAATTAATAGGCAAATAAATCTTAACCTCTATTAATTATATTACTTAACCAAGAGGTCAGCTAATAAGTCACTTAAGATAGTAGGACTTCTAGGACTGTGTGATTGAAAGTCCATGAATTTGACCATGAAATTTTGTTCTGCTGCTCCTTAGTCAAGATAGCTTTGACTGGACCGATAAGGGTCTGAGATGGCTATTCTAGCAAAATGCATAAGTCAGATTTGACATTCCTTTAACTATAAGTGCAAAAACATGATTGCCTTCATGAAAGTAATTGCCGTGGATAGAGCAAAGGGTTGAATCAGAAGACAAGAAATCTGTGGAATTTTATGCCAGATGAATACATCTGCATAAAGGATGCAGAGTTTTCTCCACAAATGGCCTTAAAACATAACTGGAACTCCTGCAGAGAAGGAAATATGGACTGTGTCCAAGCACACAATAAATATAGGTCCTGTCTGCAGTGATAGTGGGTGGGACATTTAATACTTTGTATAAGTAATGTCTACTGCCTACATTGTAAGAGTCAGTCCCTAAGCAGTTTGCCCAAGGTACCAAATATCCTTGACAAAATGGAAGTATGAAACTTAATCTTCTAGAAGTACAAACATTAGATGTGTTACTATTTGGAAGATTCTAATAGAACAAATAAAGGCTACTTTAAAAAGCAAAATGATGAAAATGTCAATGCAAACATGGTCAGAATTCTAAATAGAACATGTATTCATTGTTTTTCATTTCCTTCATAAATTTACCTGGTGGCATTTTTAGCTAACTTAGCTAAGTTTTCTATCCCATGAAGCTATATACAGTTATTCCCTTAAAATTCTGTATGAATCCAATTTCAATTAAAATACAGTTTTAAATGTCAAGATGTATCAGTCAGTGCTTACTAGAGAAATAGATTTAATGTGAGATATACAAATAAATGAATTTACAAGACTGGCTTCCAATAACTGCCCACAGGCAGCCACGCAAAAGTAAACTGGAGACCCAAAGGAACCAGCTGAAGGCCTAGAACTAAATGCAGCATCCCATGCAAGTTCATGTCAGGAGACCAAGTGGTCAGCAAGAGAAGGTTGAAAGATCTGTGCCAAAAGACTAAACAGTCTGTATTGGAGGCAGAAGTCATGCCGGGAGTCTGAGATGACATCCAAGGTGCAGGTGCGGCCTGGAGCTCCTCTGAAGAAACAGAAGCTACCTTTGCTTCCTCATTTCCCCTTTATTCCTTTCAGGCAACAAGCCTATTAGTTGGTGTCACTCATACTCAGGGTGAGACTTCAGTAAATTCCTTTAGCCACACCCAGAAATATGCTAATTAGGCATTTCTTACTCAAGTTGATACAGTTAACTACCACATGGGTAAAACAAAAAATAAATAAATAAATAAAAGCAACACTAAGCTATCTCAACAAAGAACTTATGCTTTTTATCACTTCTTAAAACAATCATTATCTTGTTTAAGAGTCTAGATATACCATTTCATTCAGAAATTAAACCATTAAGATATATTAAAAAAACATTATGAGTGAACCATTCATTTCACTTACCAGATACCCTGTAAAGTGAATGGAATATTGCCTTTAACTATAATTGCTTGTTGTATACATCATTATAACTATTATAGCAAAATCCAAATATGCCAGTGAACCAGCTGTTTGTTGAAGTCATAACCATGACAACTCAAGAAATTTAAATAATAATCTTAGGGATGTTCAGATTTAATCTCATTTTTATTATGCTATTAGTAATCATATGTAAGTGATTTTATCTTGAAAAAACTGAGACACGGAAAACATGAATTGGTCTTGGAATGAATCGACCTCTGGACATCCCCAGAGAAGCTGGGTCTGAAGCAATGCAAAAAACAGTATTACAGTGACTTTCTTCAGAATCACTGGATTAGTTTTGCTGCCTTCTCTTTCGTTCTTCTGCATTAGCACTTCACCTGTCTTTTCCTATCTTCTTTCTTTTTTCTTAGGTAATAATACTGAATGACTAAGCCTAGAGTTCCAGGGGTTCTAGAATGAGGTTTTTTTTTTTTTTAATTTTATTTAAGGAGAAAAAGAAAAAGGGTACAAGTTATACAGAATTTCAGAAAAAAAATAAACAGTAGGAAATCACTAGTTAATGGATTACATATTCTCATCTTAGAAATATTTATTCAAGTTACAAAATTAAAGCTTATATAGTGGACATTCAAACAGTGAGACCAAACAGTTCTGTTCAATGATCCAACAAAACTCAGTAATATCATTGTCTATCTTATACACTTAAATAGACATGCAGTTATATCGTTTAGAGCACTTTCTTTTCCTCTCTTTTGTACAATGACTATTACACATTTTGGGTTTTATTTCTCCCACAGTTCTTATTACTTTTTTTGGAAGAGAGTAAAACCAAATGTGACATAACAGAACAGAGTCGGTCAAATCAAAAGGGTGGACATAATGGATAATGTAAAAACATAATACAAGGTGATCAACAATGGTTACCATAATGCCTCCCGCTATCTCTAATAGAATTGCCTATATCATCAGTTATAATAAAATTGAACAAAACAGTAAAAAACAAAACCAACAAAACCAAAACATTGGAGACATTACAGGTCTTCAAAAGTATGTAATAGTCAACCAGAATGGGCGTCATAATGAATCCCACTATCTTCACAGCTGTTGCCTATACTTTCAAACCTGGTACTATCAAGCAAAACGGAATAGAGGCACATCAGTTAAAACAAGATGATGAGAGCAATACAGGGCTTCAAATCAAGTTAATAGTAAATCAAAGTGGGTTACTATAATATATCCTACTATTTTTTATTTATTTTCCCTTAATTAAAAGGATAAAAATAAAATAGTAAATAATAAAATGGAGATTGAGATAAAAAAAGGGCATAACAACAAAACAGCGCAGAAAAAACATAACCATTTAAGCAAAATAGTGTTTTACCACAAGATAATCCCGACAAAGCCTATTTTTCTCTTCCTATCCTAAGGTTGCTTCAAAGGGAGAAGTGCAGGTGGTTTGCTCTATTCCTTGTTAGTGATTTATGAGTACAAGAAGAGCAGGAAGCCAAGGAGCTGAGAATGCTTCATATCTTTCTCCACCTATGCAAAGCCCAAAATCCATCACTGGAATTGAAAATGTCCTTATTCTTAAGAATATGCCATCATATGTTTCATGTGACTAGCAGACTAAAATCTATAAGCTAATCTTCTAAAATGCACCTTTCACACAGCTTCCCCACTGGGATGGTTTAAAAGATGCAGCCAAGGGTCAGGAGCTAAAATTAGAATGACAGGGAGGGTGAACCTTAGACCAGAAGTGGGAGACTTTTTATCCCCTGAAAAACTCATAGCAAAATCTACAAAGACGTCAGCCAATGCAATCCTCTAAGGAATGTGATTTTCTTCATGGGCACCTCCAACATAATGATATATATCCTCAGAAGTCTTTACAATCTATGCTAATCTTCATTATCCTCTGATTTAGTCAGAGCCAAAGGGAAATGGCAGCATCAACAAGAGACTCCCATCCATTGTGGAAGATGAAGAGGAGGAGGAGGAGGGGGAAGAAGAGGAAACAGCGTCACTGTCTCCCATCTACACAAGACGATCCTCCTCCTCACGCAACAAGAAGGGTGGAAACAATAAAAGCTACCTAGGATTAAGCTTAAAGCAGCTGGCCTCAGGAACAGTATCATTTCACTCACCTATGAGAGTCTCCAATTCAAATTCCCCCAAAACCAAGCAGGACACCAACCCTCCTAATCACAATAAAAAAAAAGAGAAGAACTTGAAATTGCAGCTTTCCATTTTGAATACTGCTGGACCCCCAGAACTCAGTCCCAGGTAAGAGTTTGCATCATCTAACTTTCCCAGGTGAAAGTAGCTTTAATGTAGACTCGTATATGTCCAGTAAATCACTCAGTCTTCGGGGGCTTTCTCCTACACAAGTTCACGCCTGGATTCATTCACTTCCCTGAATTTTGTGTGCAACATCTTGAGTATTTGAGTTAGTGTGTGAAATTTTTAATATTTTCAAAATAATTCATTCCTTTCATTCTCCCTTTGAAATGCTTCATCTGTACTTCTTAACTGTGCTCTTCTACATTGTGATTTTATAACTTATAAACTTATGAACTTAAACAAGGTGGAGTAAACTCCATCAATGTTGTTCCATTAATGCCTCATCCCAAAAGTTTGAGGAAGCAACAAACTGAGGTCATGAAGTAAGTGAGGAGCTGAGTTTTACTTTCTATTCTGTCTCATTGTTTTTAATGGTTGAAGCTTAGTTTCATTCCTTGTCTCTTCAATAAGCAACAGGTTTGTTTGTTTGTTTATTTGTTTTTGTGGTGCTGGGGATGAAACTCAGAGCCTTGTGCATGCAAGGCAAGACCTCTACCACTGACCCACATCCCCAGCCCTGTGGTTTTATGTTTAATTAAAAATAAAATTACTTTAGAAATTTAGAAAAAACCTTAGAATTATGGCTATGCTATACACTAATATTTCAAAGATATTAAATACTGAAATCAGGACTCAAATTTGGTATTCTTCTCATAGACTAAGTGATATTTGTGATATAGTGGTTCACTTCAAGAACACAAATTATCCACAGAGAAAGAATATTAAGGAAGAAAGAAAGCAGACCAGGTTTAGTGAAAAGTAAGTGAATATTAAATATACAGAGATTAAGTTGAGGATGGTTAATTTGAAAATGGAGCTTAACTCTTCTGGTTTTAAAATTTTTATTAAAATAAAAAGTAATAAAATTTAAATACAGGTGTACATATCAGATATGCAGAGAAAGATTTGTATTAAGTATGAGCCTACATTTGTTTATAAAAACTATATATTTTTTTTACATGCAGAAAGATTTTGAGGACATGTGTCAAACTGTTGAAAGCAGTGGTAACTTACAGGTGGCTTTTACTTTCTGATTTTGTAGCAGCACCCTGCTAACTATATGGCTTATATGACTGTTGAATGCCTGAAATGTTGTTAGTGTAAATTAAGATGTGCCAATCATAAAATGCATTTTGGGTTTTGAAGAATTAGTTTTTAAAAGGGAATTTATTTCATTAGTAATAAAATTTAATATAAACATTACAAATGAACTAGAAACATTTTTAAGTCTTCTAGACATACTAGAACTCATGAATATCAGTTCACAGCCAACTGATCTCCTTTATTTTAAATAGAATTGTTGATGGAATTGAAGACGGAAACAGCAGTGAAGAAAGTCAGACTTTTGATTTTGGCTCTGAACGAATGAGGCCAGAACCCAGAATTTCTCCTCCCCTCGCAGGTAAGTTCAGCCTTCTATCTTGGTGTGATATTTCTTTCGAACTTGTAATGTTAATTTGGCAGGTTCTTTTTTACTTCATTGTTCTTGGAATTTTCTACCAGTAATAAAACTCCACCAATTCAGTTGAATAATCTGACCTGAGACTGTGTCATTTCTAAATTATTAAGGAATTATTTGTAATTGTTCTTCTGTCCGGGCTACATGCCTTTCCATTTAGCAAACAAGATAAATAGTATCCCGGGAGAGTCAAATTACTTCTATCCATCAGTTAGTGCTATGATTTCCTGTCTTAAATGGAGATTAATTCACAAAAATATTATCTAAAGGAAATGCACTGTAGGAACAAAACTATATTTAACCAATTTATTTGGTGAGAAGTTACGAACTTTCAGTCTAAGGATAAACAACTTCAGAATGATGTTATCATGTTGAAAGTGGGAGAGAACTATATGAAACATTATCCTTAATGATAGTAAACTAATGTAGATATCTCAAATCCAAGCCAACACCCACCCCCCACTCAATCACGAGTTTATGGCTTATATTAAAAAAAAGAATCGGTTAACATGATTGAGGGCAGAATTGACAAACTTAAAGATACATCTGTATTTGATAAAAAGAACAATAAACAAGTATATTTAACACAAAACAATTACCAGCCAGCTACCCAATACGAAATGGGCAATTCACTGCCACTTTCTTCTCCCCATCTACCAAATTTTGAGATCTTTATGTTAATTAGCAAATACCAATACGGACAAAATTAAATTGAAGAAAGACATTCGAATTTATAATCTGGTCTAGGGTGTGAGGGAGTCTGTTTGGCAGTTTCCAGTATTTCATCTCAGGCAACAATTCCTCTATCACCTGTCACCTTGTGAGGAAACTGAAGGGTCCTTGAGAGACTCTCTTGGGGGCCAAAAGGAAGAGAAGGGTACAAGAGGGGAAGGAATAAAATCTTGGTTCATTAAGTCAATTATATTACCATTCATGGGGCAAAAGTCAAAGAAATCCTATCATAATCAACCTAGTATATTTGCTGTGGAAAGCCAGTGATGGATCAAAATGGTAAGTTTTTCTTTTTTGGCTCACCTGGAGACAACGCTCATCATGTCTGTACATGGATTTTTGGCTCCACGCCCTGTTAGCTTCCTCCTTCCCCTTACCCATCACCTATCCTTACAGTCACCCATTCAAACAGCAGAGGCTCTTCAGTCTTTCCTCTTAAATATCTCAGTTCTGCAAACTGCCAAGTTTCTGTCTTCACTGCCACTGCTCTTTTCTTAGCCACATCCATTCTGTCTCTTTCCTGGGTTGTTACCAAAGTTTCTTTTCTGGTCTCACACTGTATTCCATGCATAGTGAATATATTTAGCATACCATGCTTAAAATTCTGAAATGGTTTCTTAGCGCTCTCAGTAGGAAATGCAAACCTATCGCATAGGTATTTGTAAGTATCTCTGTTCCCTGCCAGATTCTAAGCTCTATAAGGGTCAACTATGTTTCATTTAGTGATGTCTCCTATAAAGGAGACCTGTCCTATTGTATATAGCCTATAACCAATTGTCAAGTGAATGGATTATCTCTGCAAAATATCTCTGCAAAACAAGCTTTTATCACTCTGTGTTGGACTGTTCTGAGTGATACTCCCACCCCCAGCAAGTTTTGTACTCATAATTGATGATAATTAGTATGACTAAGAAAAAGAAGAAACCAATTCTGTCAAATCTTATCCACTCAAGCTAGCACTGATTTGTATGTACTTTTTGTTCTGGGCAGAAATAAATGTACCTGGAAGTATAAGGCAGAGCAACAAGTAGAGAAGAGAAAACCAGGAAATGGGAGAAATTATCTTTTAGAGTAACACAAGAGGAAACAGGAAATGTACGGTAGATGAAATAGATTTGGAGAAAACATTCTCATTGGAACAAGAATTAGTGTTTAGAAAGGAGACAGAGAAGGAAAGGGACATCCTTTACCTGTGGCATGGGTACCAACTGTATTAACAATTTTAGAAAACAGGCAGAGAAGACAAAAATGTGTCATTCTGGTACACAGTGGTGATTGTGTTCAGGGGAGCAGGAGACTTGCCATGGATAAATCCAGTCAGAATCACTACCAAGATGTATGCCTGGTTCCAAAGAGTGTATCAAGTACCATTCAGAGAAATTACGAATCTTGTGTTATTCTAGAAGGCAAAACTACAATGTTTAGACATTATGAAAGGGTAAAGGTGATAGCTCAATTTCCTCTTGTATTTCAAATTTCCTGATTCTTAAACATGAAATTTATTCCTAAACAGCTCATTCTGTGTGTGTCACTTTTCAGACCCAGAGATTGGAACTGCTGTTCTCTTCATCAAAGCAGAGGAAACCAAGCAGCAGATAAACAAACTCAACAGTGAGGTACGGCAGTCTGTCTTGGTCATGCTGGTGCGGTAAGAGGAGATATAAATCCACTTACCAGCAGAAGTAGTAGGAGAAGCGTGTGCTTCCCCATTAGCCCACCAAAGGCGAACTCCTACTCCGACTCCAGGGAATTCCATGACCTTGACATGTCACTTGACCTCCATCTCCATGTCCCTGTGCATAAGAAAAGGATAACAATAATGCTTAACTTTGGGACCACTGTGAAAGTAAATGGCAACATTTAGGTAAATCACTTAACATAAAAAGAACTAAATAAGTTACAAGTATGATAATATCATAAATACATTGATATTTTAATTGTGGCTTTTCAGTTTTTTGTGTTCTTTGATTTGAACTGATTTAAAGTAAGATCATTATTTCAAAGAACAATGTTATTTTTCAGAGTCACCAAAATGCCTAAATTTTATTCTTTTGCTGACACATACTTGCTGTATAAATTTGGGCACTTTAATGCTCTGGGTCTTACTATCTATATAAAATTAATTTTCATCACTTTGTTCTTACATGAAAAATCTACAATGTAAATAAGTAAGTCAATAAAATAAAGGAGAGATTATAGGAAACTAGAAGATGGACTCAAGGAGATGAGAAAGGGCTCAGGAGGAAGTGAAAGTGAAGAGGGGATGTTAAAGACATTGAAAGTCATCAAGATATGTTACTATATACAGGTACCAATTCCCCAAAGCAACATCATTATGCTGATTATAAATATTCGCTAATAAAAAGTTAATTATTTATAAACAATTTTGCTAATTACCCATTTTAAGTATAATTTAATGAGTTGGAGCAATTTTATTGAGTGATTAAGCCTTCTCCAGGAATGTTTTGTTTATGATCCCAGCAATGACACTCATACAAACTTAGCCTTAATCCCTGTTCCGACATTTATCCTGTCTGCTTTCTATTTCAGTAAAATTTACTTTTCCTACCCACTTAATACAAATAGAGAAACAGAGGAATTTTTTTATGACTGCCTTGAGTTTCATCCTCCTAAAAACAATAAATAAAAACTGTTTCTGAGAATTTAGATGCAGTTTATGGGATCTGACAGGGGAAGCGTGGGGGAGAGTGGAGCACAGCAAGGCTGAAGGCGGTAAGTAAGGCTGCACAGTGAGCAGTTATGCTCGCGGACAATCGGTCCCATCTGGTGGGCTGCTGTGTGAGACTGACGGACAACTCAAATGACGCTACTGAAAAGAAAGGAAGAAGCAGCCGTGGCTGTTTGTGCAGGCCTAGCTGTGAAGGGGATTGGACGATTTCTTGGAAGGAAGATGCAGGAAGACCTGAGATTGTCTCTGATGGCCTTAGCAGGGGCACATGAGCTGGATCAGGGTCACTGAATCCCTTTCTAGGACTGAAATTTTACATTCTATGATGACCACTGGGGGAAATATAGCTATGTTTACACTTAGCAAATTGTTGGTATTGATGCAAATTTTACAAAAGAAATTTATATAGTGGCATTTAATTTCTAATCATTTAAAATAATGAAATATTTTACAGCTTGTCAAAAATCGTTTTCTCTTAAATTTGTATTTTTTCAGCTTGTAAAGATATACATTTAACTGCCATCTATCCTTCTATATCTACATTCTCTGTAAATGCAGTTGTTGCTAGCAAATAAACAGAATAGCAAGACAGAAAAGGTAAAATTAGATAGTCCACTAACTGCATTGAATGCCCTTAGGTCACAAAAACTTACTGAAAGACTCAGTCACTCAAATTACCTCTTGTCAAAATACATCATAAAGTTGGGTGTGGTGGTGCACATCTATAATCCCAGCACTTGGGAGGCTGAGGCAGGAGAACTGCTGAGAGTTTAAGGCTAGTCTACACTCCAAAATGAGTTCAAAACTAGCTTTAATTACATAACAAGAACATGTCTCAAAAAGACCTCCCCCAAAAAACCATAAAGCAAACTAAATATCTTGTTGGAGAACTGGGCATTAGTATTCATTTATTTCTTTTCAGATATTGTTCTCAGATAAACCATCCACTGATACATTTGAATTCTTTCCCTCACATTTAAGAACATTCAATCATTTTAAGAGATGATTGACCTATCTCTTAGCTCAAATATTAGATAGTGATTCTTCGGGGCAGGGAGTGTTTATACTTCTACCTTTTAGAGTATGAATAATTTTTCCAAGTTAGGGGTATATATCTGCACATTATGTTATTTTCCTTTGACAAAATGGGAAAGTGGTGGAGATATTAAGACAAATAGTTACTTGAAAAACAAAATATTTCTCCAGTATTATTTTGTATTTGTGATTTCTTTTCTAGAAAGGAAATAAATATTTTTCTCTCATCATACATTGAAATAAAAAAGCCAAGTAGTCTGTCTTGGTTACTTTTCACTTGTCACTCAGACAAAATACCTGAAGCCCAAAGCTGGGAAAGTAAAGTTTCTTTCTTACAGTTTTTGGAGGTTTCAGTCCATACTCAGTTGGTTCCAAGGCAGGGTGGCATGGCGGGGCCGCAGTTCATGATGGATGCAAACAGCAAGGCAGAAACCAGCAAGAGACAGTGAGACACGTTTTTCTTCCTGCCATTACATTGTATCCTGGCTCCCCCCTCATGTGAGTGTAGCACTGACACCATCAATCCAAGCACTATACAATGAACCAATCACAGATGCACAATGCAAATTCATGAGGCCTGGGGGCCACAGACATAAACCCTGACATGGTCCAAGTATCTTTCTCAAAAATTAAATTTCCCTTACTTTAAAATATTAGATTTCTTGACTGTTGCAGCTTAAACAGAAAATTCTTATTTATGTATAATTTATGCAGTCTTAATGTATAGGGCATCAAAGTCCACTAAACCAGAATACAAATACAGATTGGCTTCAAACTGGAATACTACACTCAGAATTTCTTCCTTTTGTTTTTCACATTGCCTGTAATGTTGTTAATATAGAAAAAATACTTTAAGCTCAAACTTAATTTTTTTTGACTATTTCTTAGTTCTCAATACAAATGAACGTTGATTCCTTTATCAACTGTTTATTCTATTCTTTGGCTAGTAGTAAGCAAGAAAAGAATCAATAAATTTGAAATATGCAGCATGTCAACAGTGTCATCACAAAAAGGCAAGCTCAGATCTGTGTGAGGTATTGTGTGACATGGGAGACAATTGCAAAACCCTTGTTTCAGTATTTGCTTAAAGATTTAAGATATAAACAAATTTTTCATCAATGTGTAGATTTCATAATCATCATTGGTTGACTCCATATGAAAAATCATAAGAGGAATAATGCTGACAATAACCTACACTCATAGAATAGTTAAGAGCATCTAAAAGATGTGGGGCAGCTGCTAATATTAGCACTCTTTGAGCAACTCTGCCCTTGCTTTGCAGTGGAGTGAGATGCGACTCTAAGCAAATTCTTTGAAAATAATAAAACGTCACTGTGGGAGTGATGGGCTGTGTAAGTCAAATGCTCCACTTATGAAAAGGTTTGTAGGTGAGAGTTAGAGTTTGCTCTCATTTCTGAAATCGACTTGACCCAGAAAGAGAGTTAGGAGGCCACCAAGGCAACATACATAAGCTGCCACTGGAGGAACAAGGCATAGACACACCACGGGAAAAGGGAAACAGCTGTGAAAGCAGACAAAAATCCAGGCCTTTATTTAGTGACTTTGACAAGGTGTTTGCCTTTCCTGAGCTTATATTCTCTTGTATTAATTGGCAATAAAATCTGTAATAAAGAGTGCTGAGAACTGAATACCCATATGTAAAACACACGTGAATGCCACATGTAAAGCATGATGGCTTCCCTTAAAAACCGTTCCATAAATTTTGATGCCTTTCTCTTACAGGGTTATAATTCAATTTAGCAATGAGTGGTTCTCATATAAATACCTTCCTGATACATAGCAGTGTGCAGTACAGAACAAAATGGGAAACAATTAGTCAGTGCCTGTGGAATAAATTGAAAGATGAGAGGAGGTAAGGGTATTTGAAGCTGGTGTTGTGGGACATGCTTCACATTGTGAGGCGGAGCCTAGGGGCAACTCAGAGACTTAGTGACTTACAATCTCAAAATTAAAAAAAAAAGAGCTGGGATTGCAGCTCTGTTTGAAGGCCCAGAGTTCAATCCACAAGACTGCAAATTTTTAAAAAAGAATATACCATTAAAATGATTACTTTTACCTGAGAAATTTTCCTTTTGGCTATGAAGACACAATATGAAATTTGAATAGAAAGTTTTGCTAGAGATTCTTTAAACTTCAATACATCGTATTTTAGCTTTAGTAGTCTGATGTGAAAGAATTATTATGTTAATTTTTAAAATGTTTGTGCTTCAGGACTTACAGACTTAAGAGAAATAGAGACAAAATGCCAGTTTGAAAACACTTAGCTGCAATAGAATTGCAGAGGAATAAATCTGCCAAGCTTAACAGAAATATAAGCAGAACCAACTCTACACTGTCAAAATGAGAGAATGAAGGCAGCTTCTTACTCCATTCCTGCTCAGCAAAATTAATTTGATGTAATCCCTTTTGTTTACTCTTGCAGTTATTTCCTGTGCTCTTGGAGTCCCATTCAGAAAGTCTTTCCCTTGACCTATGACATCAAATATTTTCCAGTGTTTACTTGTAGTGCCTTCAAAGTTTCATATTTTATACCTAGATTTTTTTTCATCCATTTTTAAGTAATTTTTCTTACAAGGTAACAGATAGGTCACTAGTTTCAATCTTTTAATATAGATATCTAGTTTTCATGGCACCATTTGCTAAAGAGGCTGTGTTTTCTCCAATGTATGTTTTTGGCCTGTTTGTGAAGAGTAGGTGGTTGTGGTTGTGTGAATTTGTGTCTTCTGCTCTATTTCATTGGTCTATGTGTTCATTGTTGTACCAGTATTATGCTGGGGTTATTTGTTTGTTTGTTTTGTGCAAAATCAGGTACTGTGGTGCCTCCAGCCTTGCATTTCTTGCTTATGACTGCTTTGGCTATTTGGGGTTTTTTGTGTTTGCATATGAATTTTGGGATTGTTTTTGTTAGTCCTATGAAAAAACACATTGGAATTTTGATGGGGATTGTGTGAATCACTGGATCACTTCAATAATATGGTCATTTAAACAAGTATTAAATCTGCCAATCCACGAACATGGAGATCTTTCAATCTTCTAGTGTCTTCTATTCTTTTCTGTGTTCTGTAAATTTTACTGTAGAGGTCTTTCTTATCTTTGGTTAGGTTGATCATTATGTATTTTATTTTTCATTCTCAGTGCATTGCTGGTATCTAGAAAAGTTACTGGTTTTTAATGTTGATTTTGTATCTTGCTTCTTTGCTGCGTATGTTTATGAGCACTAAATGTCTTTTGGTGCAGTTTACTTTAAAGACCTTGCAAGCAGAGGCTATTTTCTGTAGGTAAAGACTTGACTTCTTTTTTTCCTAATTGTATCTCTTTTATTTCTTTTTCTTATATAATTGCTGTGGGTAAAATTTCAATTATTGAAATGATTCAAGTATGTTCAGTAGGAATAGTAAGAGTTGCCATCTTTGATACTGATTTCAGAAGGAATGTTTTCAGTTTTTCCCCATTGAGAATTCTGCTGATAGGATTTTTCTGGATAAGATCATAGAATCTAAAAATAGACAGTTTACCTTCTTCCTTTCTAATTTGAATGGTATTTCCAAAGAGTTCCTTAGGGATTTTTTTTTTCACCTAAGATCTCATCATCAAAAAACTTGGGGTTTTCCAGTGCTTGAAAGAAAACTTTTACTAGAGTCTTGAAACAAGTTTCAAATCCCATGACACTCCAGTAACTTCCTCCTAGACCTTGAAGGATCAGCTTTTTCTCACAAAGATGTTCACAACTCACTTGGTCTGGAAATAAAAGAGGAATTAGTACTTTAATTCATATAAGAAACCTATCACCCAAACTTTGTGTGTTTTTATGAGAATTTACGGTAATTAAAAATTGATCACTGAGGTTTACAATAACCAGAGATAAAGGGGATATAATGCATGAAAACTAGGTAGATTTTTAAGGGAAAATATTTTAGAGTCCTTTTTTATAAATTAAAACTATATAAATGTATCTTAAAAAGCAAGAATCTAGTGTCAATAATAAATTTAGTTTTCTTTAACTTCAAATGATTTTAAATGCATAGAAATCATTATAACAGATGTTCAAGTAATTATCATCATGTTTAACAAATACAGACATGTTGGCATGTTTTAGATATTTTACTTTAAAGAAATAATTTTTATGTTTTTTAACAGTTTTCCCTTTCTTATTTGATGAACTGACAGAGTTTAAGGAAATATTAGATAAGAAAAAAGATAAAAATTAAAAATGAAAGAAGATTATTTTAGAAATTAATACTAAATTAGAAGCAACAGAAAAAATAAATACTAGAAAGCAGACAGTAAAGGGGGAAAAATTTAAAGCTTCTACACAAAGAATGTTTTGAAAAAGAATTTAAGAAAAAAGTAAGAGAAATAAAAAATAAAGATCTAACAGAAAAAATAGAACTCTGAAGAAGAATGCCAAATTAAGGGAACCAAATAAACATTAAAAATGAGTTAATAACTCAGCTAATTAAGAATAAAGATTTGAAACTACGTGATGAGTATCAGTATAGTGGAATCATTAGATTTTAAAGTAAAAGAAAAAATTCTTTGGACATTTACTTAAAGTTCTTTCACAGAATTTACAAGGGAAAAAACTAGACTATCATTAGACTTTCAAGCAGCCCATTTTCTAAGAAGATGAAGGAATCATAAAATAAGTATGATAAAATATATAAGATTTCCTTAAGAAATGAAAATACAAACTAAGTATTTTATAACAACAGAGTTGACCATCAAATATTGAACTGTTACAAGTCTTTCATCGGCCAAAGATAAGATAATTTGGGAGTAAGAATAAACAAGAAAATGTTTTCACCTTTTCCTTCTTTCCACCTCATTTTTTTTCTTTTCCTTCCTTGCTTTCCTTGTCTCTCCCTGTCCCCTTCCCATTTGAACATTTTCTTCCTGTTTCATAATATATTTGATACATTTTGATGTTTATTTACATTTTCAGTTTCTCACACCAGAAAAACAATGCAGCATTTCTCTGTGTGTTTTGTTATTTACTACTTAGGAGAACGGCCTCAAGACACATCCATTAGCCAGAAATGTCTCAAGCTTATCTTTCTTTGTGGCAGAGTAGTACTCATCATTAAAAAAAAACAAAACAAAACAAAAAAAACTACATTTTCTTTAACCAAAGCTTTTTTAAGTAATGAGGGGAAGAGGGATGGATGGGAAGGTATGAGAATGGGGAAAAATGAACCAGGTTATATTGTATACAGATACAAATTCCCTATAATGAATATGGTCATTATGTATACATATAATGTACCAATAAACTTAATAAAAAATACATTTACATTCATGAGTTTTCATAATTTTTTTTAGAAAAAACTGCGAGACTGGGGAGATAGCTCAGTGACACAAGGGCCTGCTTGACAAGTGTAAGGGCCTGAATTTGGTCCCTGGTACAGAAAAGAAAAAAAGAAAAAAGAATTGATCAACTTCAGAGGATGAAAGGAAAGCTACTTTGTTTAATTGATTTTTATGAAAGAGAAAACCAAGCATTTTCCTTCCTTTCTTGTATCAACTGGGAAACCAGATTACTTAAAAGAAAGAAATTTCTTTCAAAAATTATTCAAACTGGGTGTGGTGGTACATGCCTGTAATTCCAACATTCAGGAGGCTGAAGCAGGAGGCTTATTGCAAGTTTGAGACCAGCCTGTGCTACAAAGTCAGCTCAAGTCCAGCTTGAAATGCATAGCAACTCTGTCTCAAAAAGACAATAAATAAATAAATAAATAAATAAATAAATAAAAACTTATTTCAGGTAAATAAAGTTATAAAATTAAATAGAATTAGAATTGTAATTCCATCAATTAACACTTCCCAATTAATTGATAAAGAGATTATTGACCACTTCTTGCTAACATCACAACATGGAAGTCAACCAAAACTCAGTGTCACCCACTCAGTGCCAAAGGAATTGGGAAATGGCAGGTTACATTGAACTTTAAACTCTTGGTGAAAGATCAGTCAGTACAGGACGAGGTAACCAACTCTGGATCAGGGTTGGGGAGATGTTGGTCAAAGGATACAAAATTTTAGTTACACAGGTAAAATAAATCTGGAGACGTGTTGCATAACATGGTGACTATAATTAGTAACAATGTGTTGCTTACTAAAAATTTCTAAGGCAGAATTTTCTCACTACAAAAAATGATGGGAGGTAATTAATATTTTAAGTTGCTTGAAATTGTCATGCCATAAGAAACACATGTATCAAAATGTCATCTTATATACTATAAATAGATGTGATTTCTGTCAATTTAGAAGTAATTGAAAACTCAGGAAACAAGAAAGACTAAATCCATTACTGATGTTATCCATTACTCAGGAAACAAGAAAGACTAATCCATTACTGATGTTATGACTGCTACACAGATCAGAACAGCAATATCGGCATTACCAAGATGCTGGTGGTAAACACAGTATCTCAGGCTCCACCCATATCTACTAAGTCTGAATATACACTTCCTCAAGATCCTTGGTATTTTCTATGTACACTAAAGTATACGGGCATTGTTATTTACAGCTTATATTCTGCGAGTAGATAGACTTGTTTGATGTTTAGTGATGGTAGTAAAGATTTCTTAGGCAGGCAGCAATTTAGATATTAGAAACCAGAAAAGTAGATATGAAAAGCAACAAATTGATAAATGATGGGTTGCCACAGTGCAGCGGAAGTAATAAAGCTACGTGTAAAGCCTGAGCTTGCAGAAATTCAGTGAAGCCAATGAAGTTATTGCCTTAAAGACTATAATTGGTCATTTTTTAGTGGTATTGCTAGACTTAGAATTCTTCTGTTACTGTAATTTAAGAGACAGCAGCTATACTTGCAAAAAAAAAAAAAAAACAAAAAAAAAACACTGAGTACTATTCCTGTGTGACCGAGGACAAGCCACTTAACCCCCAGCATTCTAGTATCTCCAGCTGTAGACAAAGATTTACAATTTCTGTTAGTTGTTCATCTGAGATCCTCACTTGGACAAAATATATGCAAGTGCAATGTATGAGTACTATAACTGATAGGTAAAGACTGGCACTTGTTTTGGGCTGTTTTGTGAAGTAAACGATACAAGGATAAAATTATGCTGACCATGTGTTTTATTTTGCCTACTTACGGAGTTGGATTGAACTTGTCTGAATCTCATGATAAATATGAAACATAATAAAGGATTAAATGAAAGATGGTTTAATTACCTGAATCAAAGCTTGTAAAAAAATGTATATGTATTAGTGGCAGCAGAAGATGATTGGTGGAATTAGTAGCCATAAATTTACGAAAATTGGGTCTGGTAGGAAAATGTGTACAAATTTGGAAAAATTGAGTGACAGGTCAAGATCTCTCCAAGCTAAGAAGATTATGTCAACAGATGCATTCCCCATCTGCTCTCTGAAAGCACAAAACGAGAAATCACATTTTTTTTTCTTTGCCCTCCAACTAAACTTCCAGATATACTCAAAGCCCATGAATAAAACCATACTAATAGCCAAGACTGGAAAAAAGAAAACTTATTAAGATGAAGGAAAGCTTTTTTTATGTGAAAGGAAAAGCATTGTAAAAGATACATTTTATCTTGGCCTTCATTAGAAATTCATACTTCCAAAGTAGAGTTAAAAACATCATAATATATCAGTGGTTGCACCAAAAACCCAATACAACTGAAAAGCTGACAGTACATGGAAATGTCTTGAAAATAGATCACCAACTCGTGAATATCTTAGACACGTAATGAAATAATGTTTTAAAATGATTTCTAAGTGATGTGGATTTCTAGGAGACACTGAAATCATATGGAACATTTTTATCTGCTAGAGGTATACTATCATACGATACATGTATCATATCATGATGTTTAGGAGAGATTGGTGAAAGTAAGTTATTTAAATTCAGTTGTATTAAGCAATTCTTTTTAGTTTACTATTTATTAAGATGTTCTTGTGTCAACGAAGATTTATTGTACTTACTTTATAGCAGGATTGTGCAAGGCCATGAGCTATTATGAAGACCAAGAAAGACCTGCTTAACCTGCTTACCCCATCCTTTAGCCCGAAATTGGTCCTTATTCAACTCAGATCAACTCCAGATTGCACTTCCTTATTTTTTGTCTCACACATTGTTGATAGAAAATTTTCAATCCACTTGACCATAATTACTCAAACATTAGACTGGAACCCAAGATCTTAAGCAGTTATTATCAGTGGTTTCACATATTGCCATTACTTCTTGCTACTTCAAAAAAAAAAAAAAAAATCCATGCAAGGCAATTCTAGAAAGTAAAGACTCTTCTGATATTTATAATGTAAAAATATTTTTTAAAAGACTGATTTTTCAATGCTGATGCATAATTATAGCAATAACTGTGTTTTTTTTTTTTTTTTTTTTTTCCTTGGGTGCAAAATTTCTCTTGGATCAGCATTCCCCAAAGTGCATTCTCAACTGAGCTTGGTGCCTGTTTTGCATTATCAGATCCTGCCACCTGGCATTCAAACATATATACTAGTTATATGTGGACTAAGGTTTCATCCATTACATTATTTAATCCTCACAACAAATTCCTTGAAGAAATATGATTTAGAGGAGTGTGAGAAATAACACTGCATCCGTGGAAGTATTAAACACAGAAGGAGTAAACCAGATCCTTTGTAAATGTAAGCCAACAAAGACTATTTTGATGCCCATAGGAAATCTGATGAACCCTAGATATGGCAGAAGCAAAAGTTGTGTTAGTTAGTACTTCTTTTTTTGAGTCTATGGAAAGATCAGCCTTGGATTATCATGACCAATGAATAAATCTGTTATCACAGAGGTGTCCCTGTTCATGACAAAAAGTGATGTTCAGCAGAAACAAAGGCAGGGTCTGCACACCTGCTCAGGACCTGTGATTCATGTGGCTCCTGGGAAAATAGAGAAGGGGAAATCTTTAGATATTCCAAAAGTTTTGGATAGAAAAATGAACTAGTTGGAAGCACAGATGGTGTTTTCATTGCTTTCTTGTCAACGGTTGGAACTTTGGAAGAGCTAGGGGAGTCTTGGATATGAACAGTTGTCTGTGCAGATGGTGATGGTGAACTGGTTTGGCCAACAGTTTTAAATTCCATACTGATAGATTCATATCCACAGAAGAATAAAGAGGAAGAGAAGGAAGGATAAAAGGGAGAAAGAAAAACATACAAAGAAAGTATACGAGTATACAAGTAAGTGAAGAAGGTGTATTAAATTTCTTTATTCACAATCTCTTTAAGCAGAAACTATCAGAAAGCCACATCAAAAATAGCCATCCACCAGGGAATCACCCAGGGATACGAAAAGTTTGCTAAGCTTCAGTTGATAAATAGCTTTTAATAGCTTAACTGAACTTGTAACTTGACATTCATAAGGCAGATATGATATCTAGGAACTCAAAAATGAAGGAATTTCTCAGAGAATTCAAACTACACATTGAAGTTGTTTATATTAGATTATTTGAAGCAGAAGACTTGGCCAATAGAGACACATATGGAAGTAAAACTAGAGAAAAAAGATTCCTAACAGTGGAATTGTTGTCTTTCCTTATAAACTTTGGGATATTCATAATTTTAGAGTGGAAAATTTATATATAAAAATGTAAACAGCTTGTAATTTTAATATATATACTTAGAATAAAAAGGGATAGAGTTTTTCAACATAGGGCTTCAGCAGGATTTTTATATCAAAACTGTGAAATAAAATAAGATCAAAATTGAAAGTCATATGAAAACCAAAAAAATTTTCAAAAATTCAGAAATTATATTCATTTTTACCCTGAAAATACAGATTGTATGTATGTTCTAGGCATTGTTCTGAATCCAGAAAATACTGAGATAGATAAATTTCTATCTAAAAAGCAACTCATTACCTAATTAGATAATAGACACTGTCTTAGTTACTTTTCTCTATTGTTTTTGAGACAAAATACCTGACACCCAAAGTTAGGGAAGGGAAGGTTTATTTCTTACAGGTTGCAAGTTTCAGTCCATACTCAACTGGCTGTAAGGCAAAATGACATGGCTGAGGGGCAGCCGTTCACGGCAGATGCAAACAGCAAAAGAGAGAAGGACATGCCTTATTCCCTGCCTTACAATATATGCTGGCTCCACCCCGGGCAGGTGTAGCACTCACACCACCAATCCAGTGCCAGACAATGAACCAATCACAAATGCCAAATTTAGCCGCCTCTATAGTTGCATGAGACTTGGGGAACCATCTTACCTAAACCATAACAGATACTCATGTATGATGCAAAATAAGATCTAAATTATTATGTGAATATCAGAGTGAGAGAAAACCCCTGCAGAGAAAAATCAAGAATCAGAAACTTGAAGGGAGAGCAGGAAAGCAAAAAGCAGGAAGAAGTAGAGAAGAACAACTCAGGGTACTAAGGAGAGACTCTAACTCTATCCAGTTTGAGAAAAGGGAAAAATGCAAGATGTGGGATTTAAGACATGAGATGGGGTTTCTGAAAGACATTTTTGGGGTGAGATACTAAGAATCGAACTGAGGACTTTACACTTGCCAGATAGGCACTATGCCTCTTGAGATGTATATGCCTGGCCTGGAAAGACTTTTTAATACCTTATCAAAAAGAGATTGTGTTTCTAACATGAACAGCAGAAACATTTAAAAATTTTAGGCTGCTGTTGAAGTACATAGGAAAAATTTGGTTTCTTTGATCAGAATGATTTAGCTCTGATTTAGTTTGCTTTTGTTTTTCTATTTCTCTGCAGTGCTCTAGCTTTAAACTGTATTTAGAAGACAAATCTCCTTCATGGACAGAAGCTTCACAAAGTAGTTCCAACAACCATTCTTTGCAATTGCAAGTCTTCTAACCTAAATCTGTGGCTTGAGCCTCACACCTCAGAAATGCCTTTGTTTTCTACATTTGATTAAGAATAATGACTTTCCTGTTTTAGAATGAATTCTGCTAGTGAGCACAGCAGGAAGCAGGAAGCAAAGTGCTGTAAAACTTGCATTTTCTGTGGCAGTAGCTGTCACCTCCAAGTCGACATGGTCTCCACCTTCAGGAGATTCTCCCTTTTTGTGACAGCTGGTTTTGTGCTTGTAAAGGGAGAGATCTCTTTCCTTACAAGGATTAATTCCCTATGTGTCTTTAATAAGGTGCAGGGGTGTGCCCCCAGGGTCACTGTGACAGAAATCTTCCTAACATAACTTGATCATTACAGTCTTCTAGAGCTAAAGAAAACTGTTTCCGAGTTCTCTGCTCCTTTTAGTTCACTCTAGCATGGTGATTTGCTTTCTGAAGATGTTAATGCCTGTTTACATTCTGGGAGTCAGTCAAGACCCTGGATTCGTATTCCAAATTCCTGACGTTATATGTGACAGAGCTCAGTAAAAGTTACATGTCAAGAGGGCAGCCAGGGAAAAGAGACTCTAGTCATTTCAGAAGGTTAAGCAGTTCATCAAAAGTAGTTTATTTATAACCAATGGCAAGCCTTTTTTCAGTTACACATATAATTTGCTATGAAGACAATTGACTGTTTTTTCAATCAGTCTTCTATTATTTTTGGAGATGACACTGTTTATTTATTTGATGTCAAATTAATGTTTCAGGCAGCTTTGACCTTCACGCTTTTCACATCGTGTAGTGAAAATTTCAAAGCACGCTGACTCTTCCTCAGATTCAGTTTCAAGAATGAGGCTGAGAACTATTTCTTCTTTCTAGAAATTTAGATCTAATGGAAAATCTGGAAAAGTATTTGGTCAGATCCCTTGAGTTCCATGTCAACAGCAGGGCAGAAATAGTTTTGGCTTGGCAATTTGAGAGCAGGTGTTCCCAGTTGGTGGTCTAAACCAAGGGAAAACCTCCTTCTGGACTTTTTAAATGCCTGGTTTTGAGCAAGGGCTACCTCCCGTGGGCTGCCAGGGAGAATCAGTTTCAGAATGCACTCATAGGAAGTGGATTGAAATAAATTAAGTTGCTGGATAAGTAGGAATGCGTACTTAAGTGTTGAAGAAAATTTATATAAAACTACAGCCTTGGTTTTGACACTCCTGAAATTGAAGCTGCCCTTTCTTTTGTCCTGACGACCTTTAGCCAAGGGATCCAGCTGCTTCTATTGGAGTTTTGTGACTCATGGGGAGCAAAGCAAGTCATAAGCCAGTCTTTTATAAAACACAAAGTGCTTCAGCAATGAAGCAAATGCAGCAAAATATTACTATATTGTACTAGTGTAATGAATCTAATAAAAAATAGAATATATGTGTGTGTGTGTGTGTGTGAGTGTGTGTGTGTGTGCGCGTGTGTGTGTGTGTGTGTGTGTGTGTCTTGCTTTCTGAAATGTAACTCTTCCTTGCTTTGAGGAAAACACTTTTTTAAAAAGTTTTATTTGAGTCAAATTTAACTTTCCAGTAGTCTCTGAGCATTAAGAAAAACAATGCTACTGTTAGAAAAATAACTCTTAGAGTGAAATCATTACTAGTTTTAAATAGAAAATTAAGAAATGAAGACTCCTTAGTGTGTTTACATATTTAGAAAACACATCTCCTTTGATAAACACCAAACGTTTCTCCACCTAGCAAGCTGAACAAAGCACATACTACACATTTTAGGTTATAATTTCATGAGGTCCTCAGTTCGCTGACAGATTCCAGGACTCCCAGGTTCCCAGTCTTATCTGCTCCCTATGCAGGTCTCTATTTTTTCACCTTTATTCTCATTTTGCAGCATTCCATTTTACAAGAACTCTCTCCTTAGCAGATCTGTGAGTCTCACCTGCCATCCTCACTTAATACCACCAAAAGACCCTCTGCCTCTGTCCCTATTACACTGTGACTCTCAGCTAGAAAACGGCAAGAGTTTGGTGTCCAAGCCAAGCAGGTGCTCAGTGCACCAGGGGCTTTCATACAGTCTCCGCTCCTCCACGCTGTTTGAAATGTCTGGCAAGTTTTGTGCACCACTCTCCATTTCACTTATTCCAAGTAAGCAAAACACACCATCAGTGTTTAAAGACTGATGGATCCATATCTCCAATTTTTTTCAAAAACCCCAGAATCACTGACTAAAAGCCCAGACTATGTCTCTTCAACTGCTTTCAGAATGAGAATGGCTTTAGATGAGGGTACATGTTTACCTACATGCCCAGCCTACTCATTCACCACTTGGGTGTGATTGGATTTGGAGCTTGAGCAACATTTCAGACCTACTTCTTAAGAAAGCTCACTTGCATGCTGCACTACTCTGAAACTGGGTCCACGATGTACTGCTAACAGATGCCTTTTTTTTTTTTTTTTTACACAGGTAACCACATTGACTCAGGAGGTATCCCAGTTAGGTAAAGACATGAGGAATGTGATGCAGCTTCTGGAAAATGTTCTGTCACCTCAGCAGCCATCTCAGCTTTGCTCTTTGCATCCCACCTCGGTGTGTCCCACCAGAGAGAGCTTACAGACCAGAATGAGCTGGAGCACACAACCTTACCTGCACTTGCAAACAGATGTGGCTGCTTATAATCAAGCACAGCTTTGTCGCGGTAATGTCACTTCTGACATTTGGAGTGTAAATCCCTCCTCTGTGGGGAGCAGCCCCCAACAGACTGGAATTCATGAGCAAAATTCTGCAGACAGTGACCTTTGTCGTTCTCCAAACCTGGATTATTCACCTTCCCACTACCACGTTGTCCAAGAAGGTCATCTACAATTTTTAAGGTGCATTTCTCCACATTCAGACACTACGCTGACACCTTTGCAATCTATTTCAGCAACACTGTCATCCTCTGTCTGCTCCTCCCCAGAAACATCTTTGCACCTGGTTCTGCCAAGCAGATCAGAGGAGGGCAGCTTCAATCAGGGACCTGTGAGTTCCTTCAGTCTGGAAAACTTGCCAGGTTCTTGGGACCAAGAAGGAACAGCATCGGTCTCTACCAAACCCTTGGAGAACTTTCCGCTGGAAGTTATCACAAGCACAGGAGAAGTGAAAGACAACAAAGCCATAAACGTATGATATCAACATGTAGGATGCGGCTGCCGGTTTCAAACCCACAAATGCATGACAGCTTTAGGTTGCCTTTTTTGCCTCTGGTAGACATGAAGACTGAACAAAGAGGAGAATCCTACAGGAGAGTGAGGAACCAGGGGAAGGCAGAGCCACCTCCATGCTACAGCAAACAATTTCTAGATTTAGAGTGTAATATAAACATTTCTCTGTACTGGTATTAACTTACTGATCTGTCTAACAGACTTTGGTAAAAGTCTGGGGACCTGGAGATTCTGAACAGCTAGAAGTCCAAGAGAAAGATTTTGTGGATTAGTTCTGTCCTGGGTGGCTTTTGTGAAGTGCAGCAAAGTTTTCTCTAGAGTGCCTGTTTGTCATTCTTGAACAATATCCATAGCACCTTTGGCCCTGGGAGTGCACAGCTCCTGCTGATCTATTTTTCTTTTTGTGAAGGCAAAGGGACAATTATCACTGCATGTTCTCTCCTCGACAATCAGTCAAATAGAGCTGGTGGCCAGGGGTTAGCTATTCGCACGTTATTTGCCATGTAAATGAAAAACATCTTTATTTATCAAAAAAGAAGCTATTTTTATATCCTTGGTATGAAAGATGTATTTAAACTATTTAAAATATTTATAAAGAAATGAATGTTTTCTTTTCATTTTGGTAAAAAAAAAGGAAGCTTGCTCTTTTAACAAGAAATGCACTACTGTTATGTATAGTAGATAAAAAATCATTTATTATTAAGAAGATGTAGTTTCAAGAGGAATTTCCCTTTTATTATCTGCATGCAGTTTACAACAAATGTATCCTCACACTTCTGGATCACAAAAGAAAAATGAGGTCATATTTTATTAATGAAATAAAAACATGGAAAGTGTCAACAACATGAGCTTCTGGTATGGCAGTAGAGAGGCTCCATCATTCATGACCTAAATTCAGGCAGCTCCTGCCATGCTAGCAGGTGTGTGTCTTCTCCAGGGACTGTATTTTGTGGTTCAAGAAGCTAAAACTGATCTGTGGAACATGAGATCCCAGTCTAGATTGAGCTACTTAAGGCTCAAAGCGAGGAAGAAAACCCTAAACACGTACTTTCTCAGTGCCTTTCTTTTAGAAGAGGCTGTAAACCAACCAACATTCCCTAATGGAGCCATGACTGTGAGGAGTGACTGTTGGGACTGATACCCACTTGCCTTGGGTCAGCCCTTGAGCTTTTTCCCTTTAAACTCCCACCAGACCAAGCTATGCAGAGCAGTTGTTGGCATTCCTACTTGGTAGGGGAAAGGAAACTGTCCCACAGATCACATAATTAGGAAGCCAATACAGTCTAGAATCAAGAATGCTCCCTATATCTCACACCAGTCAACGTGCAAATTCAGATGCCATGTTTGGCAGTGATTTCACTTGCACTGTATTTAATCAAAGGAACGCGTAGAGCCTGAGCATCCCAGATTTTCTTAGAAGACATGTTGAGTTTACATGCTGGAGTCTTATTTTTATTTATTGCCACAAAGAATAAACAATTTGAGGATTTTATCACTAAAAACATCTAAACAAACCAAAAGTTCTGATGTTCTGAATCATAGCCAGAGCAGTAGAAAGAAATCTTTTCTTAGAAGAAAGAACACAGTACATGTTTGTGAGGCACCTCGCTCAAGATTAATTGCCCTCTGCTCCCCAATCTCTGAATTTCAGACTGTATTTAAGCTAAAAATTGAGGCAAATGCAGCATTCCAGATTTCATATACTCACATATACTTGCCCTTTCTCCTGGTCCTAGCTGTGTAATAACTTTAAGTGCTGTACAAAAATCACTCACTAGTGTTGATGCCTGGTAAACCTAATACCAACAGGCCAATCTGAGTATCCTTACTATCTTTTTTTTTTTTAAGAGAAAGAAAAAAAAAGGTAGAAAAAGTACAGAATTTCAGAAAAATAAACAGTAAGAAATTACCAGTCAATAAGTTAGATACTGTCATTTTAGAAATAGTTGTTCGAGTTACAAAACTGAAATATACAAAGTGGTATTCAAATAATGACACTGCAAACAGTTCTGCTCAATGATCCAACAAGAACTTAGTAATATGGTTATCAGTCCTACACACTTGTTTTTTTATCTTAAAGAGGGTAAGATTAAACATAGCAAAACAGAACAAAACAGTTTATAAGAAAATAATTTTTAAAAACACAGATTTCAAAGTAAGTCCACCAGAGATCTTAACTGTCTATCTTATTATCTATAGTTTTCTTCCAAATAGTTGTCCCCATCTTCACACACATTGAATATATACTGAACATTGTAGAATTAATCAAATCATTACAGGATGAAGAAGGCTTTTTAGGTCTTCAAGACCTAAAAATGTTATGACTACCATAATGTTTCTCAGTCTCTTCATAGTAGCTGTCTTTATCTTTACGTATGCTGAAATTGAACATAAGATACTAGACTAATATCACTCTGAACAGTGAATGATAGTATTGCTAGATTTTATAACATAATATTACAGAATTAGCATTAGGTTTCTTAGTGTCTCTTCTTCAGAGTATCTGTTCATTACATCGTGTATTATATAATCTGTTCCCGTAAATAGTTTAGAAATTCTTCCCATGTGTGAATATCTATATGTGTATCTATCCTTTCTGTATTATAGGGAAAAACAGATCAAAACAAGACAACAAAATAAATTCCTAGAAAAACATGAACTGAAAAAGACACATAGGACCACAATATTAGGTGATCTACGGTAGTTATGCTTTCTCTTGTTATTTTCAATAGAATTGTCCACATCATCAGGTATAATATAATTGAATATAACATTACATAGCTATTTTAATAAAAACACAACTTTGAAGATATTGTAGGACTTGAAAGTAGGTAATAATCAAAACCAGAATGGATATCTTTTACATCTTGTCATCTTCAGAGTAGTTGCCTCTACTCTTAGACTTGATAGTATCAAGCTTACCAAATTCGAATGAAATCAGTTGAGGCTAAAGAGCGGTCTAACAAACCAGCTTCAAATAAGATCAGTCATAATAAGACAATATAAGTAATACAGGGCTTCAGTTTAAGTTAATAGGAAATTAAGGATAGTTACTGTGGTATAGCCTGCTATTTTTGGGTTAGCTGTCTGTGCCCTCAAATCTAATATGAGTAGACAGATCAGAATAAAATATAATCAAACGACAGAATGATAAGACTACTGTGACTTTTAAATCTTGATACACTATTAACAATGTCCTCTGCCTTCCTTTTTTAGATAGTTCCTCCCTTTTCCCTTTCTCAGGGTGCTTTGTATATTTTGGGTCCCACTAGCTCTTTTAGTTTTTAGATTAGGGGGCAACGTGTTATCTATCTGAGTGTTGCTAAACCCTCTTTACCCCTGAGTTTGATCTTGAGCTGTACTCCTTTACTTACTAAAGTCACAAGGTTTTACTTCCTTCCAGCTATATTGTTCTACACTGCCCAAAATTCTCATAACTTTCCAATCTATCTGCAGCTGCTGAACGAGTTGGCCCTATTTCTCTCTGGTCTCCTGTCACATATAGTACTGTCTTCTCATCTTTGACTCTCAGTTTATTAACCCTCTTTCAGGTTGAGTGTATTTCCTATTCATAGCATCTCGATGGGTCCTGCCTCCTAATCTACACTGCCTGTGTTTCTTTTTTTGTTAGTGTATCAGGGCTATCTATACTAAAGATAATAGCTTACTGTCTCTGCCTCGTCTCTGCTATTCTATCCTTCTGCTATTATTTGTCCACTTTACTCCTTCATTCCACTGTCTGCCCCATTCATTGAGGCCTCTCTGTCACTGTTGCTGGAATCCTGGTATTTTTTCCTCTCTCTCTGGAATGTCCTTCAATATTTTTTGTAGGGTTGGGTTGGTGGCCATGAACTCCCACAGTTCCTCCTTGTCTTGGAAATATCGTTTCTCCATTAATTTTGAGGGAGACTTTTTCTGGGTACATCAGTCTTGGTTGGAGGTTATTTTCTTTCAGGGCTTAGACTATTCCCTCACAGGCTCTTCTCAATTTGAGAGTTTGTTTGATAAATCTATCATTATTTTGATAATTTTTCCATTGTAAGTACTTACTTCTTTTCTCTGGCTGCTTTTATTATTCTGTTCTTGTTGTGGATTTCTGGAATCTTGATTATTGTATGTCTGGGTGTAGGTCTGTTTTGGTTGTAGGTGGCTGGAGTTCTGTATGTCTCCTTTATCTGGATATTATTTCTTCTTCCCATGCTTGGGAAGTTTTCCTTAATTATATCTGTGACTAGTCTTTGTAGTTCATTTGTGGTTACTCCTGCTTCTTTGCTCATAATTTTTATTCCTAAATTAAATCCTCTTGTCATTTTCTAGCCTTTGAATTATTTCTTTTTGGTTCCTTGTTATTTTTAAGAGATCTTTTCTTTCACAATCACACACCATAAATCTCTCTTCAAGTTTCAAAAGGCTAACTTTAGTTTCTATCAAGGCATTTTGCCAGCTTTCAATGGAGTTTTTTAGTTTCCTGGTAATCTCTTTGGATCTATTTCATGTATTTTAGATTTTGTTTATATTCTTCATCAAAGGTTTCTCTTCCTCTTCTGAGTTCCTCTGTTCTTCCATCTGAGTTCTCTTGGGAAGGCTTATCATTTCTTTAATTAATCTTTTTATATCTTGCCTCACTTGGATCAGAAGTACAGTTTTAAATTCACGTATGAGGTCATGAAGGTATTTCTTTATGTCCGCTGATGCTGTATCTAATCTTGCATGATTGCTGCACTGGTTCTCTTCTGTATTTACCTCTCCTGGGCTTATTTTTCCAGGGTCAGCAGCTGGAGGGGTTTTTTAATTTCTATCTCTTGTCATGTTTCTGGTTTCTTTCAGACAGATGTGTCTGGGGGGGGTCTCTGGCCCGCTCCATATTGCTTAGGGTCTTTCCAAAGCATGTTGACTGGGGTTTTGCTGCCCTCCCCAATTTGCTGTTATCTGAGGTATCTTAAACTCCCTCCCAGGGGCTTGGGATGGTGCATAGACACTCACCCCAGGCTTCCCAGGCCAGAGTTCAGGGCGCAGGCAGGCAGGCACAATTCCCCAAAACTGGTTGAACATGGCAGGAAACTGGCAAGTTCTAGTTCTGTATTTTTGATTATTGCCTGAATAGGCAATAATGTGTTGTGTTTCCAGAAGCAGATTATCTGGGCTCCATTTGCAGTGATGGCTCTGTGGGGCTCCAGCTGTGCAGGCCTCATGGCAGGGAAGACACACTCACCTGTGACCTCGGGGGTGTTTTGGGGGCAGGCCCACGGGCTCAGGTCCTCTCACAAGCAGCAAGGGCAAAGGCAGCGATGTGTCCCAGCAGGTCCGGTCCCACACCTGTGACACCCGTAACGTGCCCTCCTCCTCTCTCCCTCCATGGCATGGCCCAGATCCAAGGAGGCAGCGGAGTAGGAGGTAGCGGCGGCAGCGGCGGGGCAGAGGCAGCCAGTGGGTGCTGCGTGGCTCCGCTTCCCAGCTTCTGGTAGGCCTGAGGCGACAGGGTCAGAGGTGGGAGCTGGAGCACAGCGGTGCAGGGATGGCCTGTCTCACCAGCAGCCCAGAAGCACTAAGGGCTGCACAGTGGCACAGCCTGCCAGGACTGTATGTTTGATTAATTTTTTCTCACCTTAGTTTCTTCTTGGGATGAGAGAATTCCTCTCCCTCAGTTCAGGGCTCCCCATGTTGTATTGTTGAATTCTAAGTTGACTATCTCAGGGAGCCTCTGTAGCCAGCTGTTGCCGTCTTTGCTCCACCCGGTATCCTTACTATCAAATCCATCCTTTTTGCCTTTTGAAGCTTTACTGGTAAATAATTTATTTCAAAATCAAGGAGTAAAATATTTGTTTTATATTCTTTAAGTTGGCAAAACAAAATGGATGAATTAATTCAGTTCTGAGAATCTGAGGAAGTCCCAGTGAAAGGGTTGGAAACACCCCCACATATTTCCATTCAGTTATTTTCCCTGTCTTTACTCCTAACAGTTGGTTCAGTAGGCTTAGAACCAGCTCCCAAACAGCATGGAATATCATTGGGACAAGAAGGGGGGGTGACGCTTCTGGGCGAAGGCAAAGTTCACACCAATTTCTTACACTGTGGCACCTGCCTCATCTGAGTGAACCCTACATCACTTATTCTCGGCCTTTCCCTTGTCACCCCTTTGACAAGTAGAATTCTGCCATGTCCAAGGCAGCTCAGATGGATGCATTTTTATTATATTTAGGTTATGCGTGTTGTGATATTATTCTTTGAAACTTTTCTAGTGTTGGATTTTCTAATTATTGTTGCTTTTCAAATAGCAGAGGCTCTTCTTTTTTCACTAGGGATGCATTTGGGGATTCTTAAATTTTCCTCACCTACCTGCTCCTCACTGAAGGAGCAAAACAATTCTCCACAAGGGACAAAGACATTTATTTTTAATGAAATGTATTTTATTGAAAAGTAATATGGGGAATTGAAGTCTTAGATGTAATTCTACTTAAAAAAACAGGCAGTAGATTATATGAGACTCTACAGTCACTTAATATAGGAAGAATTTTCTGACAATTAGAACTACTTCTAGTTTATTCTTTATCTTCAGTAGCAAAGTGCATTCTCAGAGACTGTAGGACTTCATAGTAGAGAAGGGCTCTGCATTAGGTGTGAAGTTAGCAGAATGTCTATATTACAATCACATGGTGTATATTTAAAATGCAGAAAATCTGGCTTCAACCCAAGCCCTTTGAATAGGCCTGGAAATCTACCATTAGTAAACTCCCTGGTTGACTTATATACACTGAAAATTGATACATACTAGTTTAGAATAGTCAGAAGTACAATTTTGGGTTCTTGCTAATTAATACTCAGCAGACTAACACCTGAATTCTATTAAAAACAATTCTGGCTGTGTAATTATATAATTGAGAGTCTTGATTAACCCCAAGATTAGTAATTCTCAAGTTCTTTCTAACAGTATATTCTAGAGATCTTATTAAGAAGGAAATTCAGGTCTCTGACCCCTTAGCTGTGCTAATACTGGGTGTTTCCAAAAACAAACTCCATAAACGTTGCAATGAGCATATAATCATTTCTCTAGATAATGAGAAGTTGGTTCTGTTAGAATAAAACCCACATAAAGACAAGACTTTGCAGTACTACTTCAGTGCAGTTCCTAACATACAAAACTTTTTGTTTTTATGAATCTGATCACATTACTTCAACTCAAAACTGTGAATGCCTAGGACGCGCCATACCTCACAGGTACTCTAGGATTGTCATGGGTCTTTGTTTCCTTGTTTCATTTGTGGTTGGGGGAAGGAAAAGAAGGTGAAGATTCCCTTTGAAGTACGGTAAACTGTTCAGTTACTCTTAGACAGGCAAGAATCATATGTGAATGGGAAACAAGATAGCAATGTCGTTTGAGGATAATAACCACTGTGGATGGGGTGGGAACCTAATGTCACACTTGTGACTTGGTGAAAAGGAAGCCAGCCTGCTGGAACAGTTCTTGCCAGTGCTGCTTCTTCTCATGTACAGTCTATTTCTGAAGGTCACCTTATAAGCCACTGATCTTATAACAAAAATCTCTAATGCTCCAAAGTCTGCTCACCAGTTATTGAAACTAAGAGTCTCAGCACCTGCCCAGGCTGCCATAAATGCTGCCCCCAAATCTCTCTTGCCTTTCTCTTTCACTTTATAGAAAGGCAAAAATCTTCAAGTAAATATGATTTGGAGATACGGAGTTTTGAAGGGATACAAAGGAGTTTCGCTTCTAGCCATTCTTGCCTGCTCTGTGATCTCAGAAAGGTTACTGAACTCTTCTGAGCCTTGCTTTCTTGAGGATTAAAATGCGTGTAATTTGCAAACTGTTTGTGCGACTCAGCGAAGTAATTTATGTGAAAGCACCCTGCCTGACATATGATGAATGCCAAGCAAATGTCAGTTTACCTCCCCTGGTCTTCCAGCCCCTCTTTCTCTCCTAATTCTCTCTCCTCACTCCTCTACCTTTCTCAGCTTTTGCCTGACAGTCCTTTTTCTCCATTCTTTTCTCCCCCTCTCTCTTCTCTGCTCTTCTTCCCCTCCTTTTTTCCTCCATTCTGTCAGCTAACTTCTGAAAAATGAGAGCCCTTGACTTCTCTGCGGAAGTCACAACCCAGTTCTCACACTATTGCCCCCACCATCCCTATAGTATTAGCAGTTTGATCTGAATTTACCTTTAGAAATAAAGAAATTTTGAGAAGGCTATGAGGTAGCAAAAATGTACTTCTTTGGCTCCTAAACTAAAAAACTCCAACCTTAGTGACTTTTGATCTGTTTATCTGAATCTAAGTCTTAAGTGACTTTACAAATACAGAAAAATCTAAGAATATTGCTCACTAACATGAATATATTCCATAAGTACATTCCATGAGTTTTTCTTGGTTTGTGTCTGACCCATGAAGTGTTTCTATAAAATCTGCTGTTGCTTCAGCTTCTCACACACATGCAGATGTCACACCCCCCACCCCAGGCCACAGAAGACCCGACACCAATCAGCCAAAGGTGAGTATACTCTCTGTGGAAAGTGACCTTGTGCCTGGTGCTTAGCTCCTCTGGCTGGCAGCAAGGCTGATGAAATGTGCACCACTTCATGGGGACGCTTTAAAGCCTCCTTGCGTTCACATCCAGTGAGTGGTTCCCCCAGAGGAAGTAAGCTAAATGTCACTCCCCGTGGCTCATGTCCTCAAAGAACCTGTTCTTTGGGTCATGGCTTTGAACAGAGCCCTGAACAAAGAACTAATAAAAGATGTGAAGGCAGCACAGGGAGGCAGAGAGCAGCACATCCTCTCCTGGCATCCCAGGACATTAAACAAACTGCTCATTCTAAGGAAAAACAGCTGGGTCGGCAAAATGTACCCTAAGGGCGAAGTGTACCATCCCAGACTTTTCCCTTCTGCCTTAGGCTTTTTTTTCACTATGGAGTTTAGAAACTGGAATTTGGTAGAGTTTGCTGCTGAAATCAATCCTTTGAGTTGTTTTCATATTTGGCTTGATAAGAATAGAACATAGCTATGAAGTACATTTGAGTACTACAAAGAATCAACTAGATGGAAGTGAAAATGTATGCTTGTGCCTTTTATTTTTGTGAAATTTTGTATTAATTTGAAGGAGCTATTCTTACTTAATAATTTCCTCAGTGAGAAAGAGCACCCTAATCCTTTGACTCTCTTGCTTTCAATAGTCAAATATATACGTACGTAGATAAGTGTGTGTGCATGGGTGTGTGTGTGTGTGTGTTTTACCAGTGCTAAACCCTTTGAACTCCAGTTGGTAATTTTATTTTTCATCATGATTTATTTTACCTAAGGGAAAATTATTTCTGAGCATGAGGGCCAGTGTTAAATTTTGTGGAGGAAGAGGCTCATGCTCAGCTGTACTTTTCAAGGCCCACATAGCCCTCTGAGTAGCTGCTACCACACGGCCAATGCTATGTGTGTGTCTGAGATCATTTGCTAAGATTAGGTGTGATGTCCAGGAGACCCCCACATTGAAACAGTTTGCTGAAAGTTGCCATGGTAACCTGTTGTCCACAATGAGTCACAAGAGTCTCTCCTACTCTAAGCAGAAATCAAATTAAATAGCTCTGTCTGACTTCTACAGAATATTCAAAATGTATGGTGTGTGGTTAAGTAAAAAAAATCACAATAAAAGACACATTGCAATCAGTCCCCTTCCAAACACTTCCCCTCACTTGGATCACAGGTCTCCAGTCAGTCTTTGCACTTTGTAAAGTGGTTCTGGAATTTATTGTACTGTCATGGCTGCTTCAGTTTTCAGAATAGTTCAAAGCATTTATCTTTGCAGGCACTGTGACTTTGAGGAAGAGCCAGAAGCCACACAGTGCCAGATCTAGTGAATAAGGTGGAAGAGGACACAGCGTAACATTGTCACAAGCCTGCATTTTCTTTAGATGACGCTCAGTGGCATTGTTCACAATTTTTATAGCACCTTATAACAGTATTCATGAGAGAAAACTTTCAGAACTGCTTCAGAAAGTGGCAAAGACAATGGGATAAGTGTTTTCAAAATGACAGGTGGTATTTTAGGAAGAATAATGGCAATGTACCTTTTAAAAAATTTCAGGCAGGCAAGGTGGCACATGCCTGTAATCCTAGCACTCAGGAGGCTGAGGCAGGAGAATTATTGCAAGTTCAGAACCAGTCTGAGCTACAAAGCGAGTTCAAGTCCAATCTGAACTGCATAGTGAAACCCTGTCTCGATTAATTAAATGAAATTTAGACATTCACTATGATGTTCAATCATCCTTTGATTTGAGGTTAAGATACTTAATCATTTGCCTATAACTCTTAAGCATTTGTTATATCTCTGGTTGGCTTACATGAAAACCAAATCTACCAGAAATGGGTAAAGAAAATAGCATTCCTGACTGTTGGTTCTTGAGCACTCTCTGTCCAGTAACAGCAGCAGCAGTTTCATCAAAGATCTTATTAAAAATGCAAAATCTGCCAAGCATGGTGGTACATGCTTATCATCTTAGCCTGCAAAGCTGAGGCAGAAGGATCTCAAGTCCAAGCCCAGCTTGGATAACATAGCAAGACCTTGTCCCCCATTGAAAATTAAATTTAGGGGAAAGAAAGGATTGGGATTGGGAATGTAGTTCAATGTTTATGCCTTGGCTTCAGTCTCCAGTTTTAAAAAATTCAACAAAATCTGGGCCCCATCTCAGAGAATCAGAATTCAGTCAGAATCTGAATTTTAATGAGATTCCCAGGAAATTTGTATACATGACACAGCCTTAAAAACATTGACATAGATATTAGCTCTTGAAACTAGTTGTACTTTAAAATCTCTTGTGTAGTTTAAGACGGACCCTTGGCCCCAGCCTTAAAGATTCTGATTAACCTGCGTGGGACCCAAGAATAGTATTAGTAATAATTAAAAACTCTCCAAGAGATTTTAGTGCTCACTCAAGACTAGAAGCACTACCTTAGGGGAACAGTACTCTATATATGCTGCCCTGGTCAGCAGCACCTGTATCAGGAGCATGTGAGAGATGCAGTGTGAAAGACTGCTCCCAGACTTCTGGAATCAGAAACTCTGGGGAAGCGCCCTGTAACCTGCAGTGATGCTAATGCAGAACGCAGGTTGACAGCTATTGTTCCAATCTAGATGACAAAGAAACGGTTGGGCAGAGGTCTAAAGCAGGAAGATACACAAAATAATAAAGTACATGATACGATGTACATCAGTGTTAACTTGTTCCTGAAGGCATCACTTTCTTTCTACTCCAACTACTCTTTTGTTTTGAAACTATACTATCATTTTCTAATTAGAATAATAGACATAGACGTAAAAAAACATTATTCTAGAGTGACACTGGCATATCTCACATTATGAAGCTGAGCTTGGGAGAGAAAAATGGTTGCTAAATAAAACAGCAAATCACTGTTGTAGATCTTCTGAACCATGACCCCAAGCCCATCGGCAATGAGTCCCAATGAAAATCTGCCAAATGTTTGTGTTCATGTTGATGTAGATAGTTTTGTGTTAAGAAATCAGGGCTTTAGATTGCAATAGAGAACCAATTCCATACATAAGCCATAAGAGTAGCGTGATGCTATTTAACTGTATTCATAGAAAATAATTAATAATCTATAATCTGACTGTGGGGAGCTGGAAGCTACCAACAACAATATATCATGCACAAAATAACAAGAAGAGAATTTTTCTGTTCTCAGAAAGTGTCTCTTATTCTAGCTCCACTCTTATTTTAATGGGCAGTTCCTACCACAGTTGTCCTTTGTAGAGACTCACTTGTTTTGATGGCATTGTTGATTGGTTTGTCTGGGTTTTTCTGTTTGTTTTTTACAGTACTTGGAATTGAATTTAGAGATTTGCACATGCTAGGTGAGCTTTCTAACAATGAAATACAGTATTGGCTCTACAAGCACTCAGATTTATTTATTTATTTATTTATTTATTTATTTATTATGTAGTTTAGGCTTGCCTTGAACTCACTATGTAGCCCAGGCTGGCCTTGAACTTTAGGCAATTCTCCTGCCTCAGCCTTCTGAGTGCTGGGATTTCAGGTGTGCACCACCACGGCTGGCTATCACTCATTTTTAAACAAGTCAATTTTATTTTTGTAGATGGAACCACTATATTCTACAGTCATATAGTTAGAATTGACTAATAAATTTGTACTTGTCTAATATATAGTGAAAACTAACTTTAAGTATTTACTAAAGTAAATATAAACAATAAGATTTAGACATATTAACCAAGTTTGTAAATCCACTGCTTGGTTATGGTGAGAGGGAAAGGAAGCGGATTGAGCAGATAATCACTGTGAGCACCTGAGGCCCAATTACCCTAAGGGACCTCTGAGAATCACCATGGTACATAACTTCTACGTAAGAAGGAAGAAGTTTATATACCGTCTCTCCTGTCTGTCAGTCACTGAAAGCCGTGTGCAGAGACAAAAGCTCCACAGCATTCGTAGCCCAAGAATTGCACAGACAAAGCCTTGGTGGAGGCCCAGGTACCCGTCTCAGCATGCACGGAATAGCGGGTACACAGTGGCTGGGGGCAGCTCACAAAAGACACCTGCTACGCGGAGTATGTATGTAATCCAGTCACAAGACAGAAATCATACTTAAATTTGACAAAAAAATGCTTCATATATAGTTATTAATTACTAACAGAGTATTGGTTCCTACAAAAAGATAAAAGAGAGTGTTAAGTGATATTCTGGGGTAGAGGGGGCACCCCAGTTTGAAAAAGAACCCCTAGGGCAAGGACTGAGACTTGCTTAGAGAAATGTAGACACTTCTCCTGCAGTCTTGCTGTGTTGCCTTGACCAGACGTGATTCACAGTCATGAAACTGGGGCTGGAGATCAGGGGTACATGCCAGTCAAATCTAAAAACTTTGCTGAGAGCAGGGGAGCCAACACTGGTGTCTCTACTCAGAAACATCATCAGAATTACCCTATTTTGAATAACTTCATCGATTATTCATTTTCAGAAGCTATCTTTAGCATGCAGTCTTCCTCACAGGCTTGTCTTCAGTTTATGAATGCTGTGCACTGACTCCCCTGTCCACACACATCTTTTATGTCTGAAGTCCATTTAACGCAGACAGAATCTTCTTCCAAAATTAATAACAAGGGCAATATGTTATTTTAATCTATAGGGTAAAAGAACTCTAATGTATCTTTCTTTCACGAGTCTTGGTAGGCACTGACCTGGGACTACATAGATAAGCTACTGCTGAGCAGCTGGAACCTTTCTACTCCTCTCCTCAAAGCCCTTCAGGAAACCTGCCTTTCCCTCATTCTAGTGAGCACAGAATTCAGTGCCACAAAGTACCAAGTTGAAATCTTCTGATCTGACATGATTTTCTCCATTTTTTTCTCTAGTGAGGCAACTGTCAGTTAAATAGCTCTTTGCTATGTCTTTGTCATAAATTCATCCAATTAATTAACCTTTCTCCTAAGTGAATTAATTTCTTGCTCATCAGTATACCTTAGGCTATTAATATGTTGTTTCATTCCATTGATGTTCATAGTCACTCAAAATTCTTCAAATAGAAAAACAACGTATCTCATCATCTGCTGATGGATCAGAATATCCTTGCATCAGAAAACTTTTAAGAAATGCATAGAAAATACAGCATGACTCATGGGCACAAAAACCAAGACAAAAAGAGGTGAATGCGGATGGGGACATAAATTCCAATTGGAGAATTGGCACATAGCAGAGAAATTGACATTCTGAATGAATCTGGTATGTCCTTCAAGGTGGCCATGTATGACCCAGCCCGCGGGTAAGTCCACAGAGACCTAGAGGGGCTGTGGGGATGAAAAGGAAGCAAGGGACACAAAGAGTGGAGACAAGTTGAGGAATTCCAATCAAGTCTCTCTTTATTCAAGGAATGAGTATTAAATATATAGGGTGTCGAGGAGGAGGGATTTGGGCGCTGAGACATCAGCAGGTAACTTAGCAACAGTGGCAAGACGGAGGTTCATAGGTCAGTTCGAATTTCCCGAATTTCCCGCACGGGCTCAATAAGCATAAGCCCTGAATAATGGAGCCACGCTAAACAAGTTATGCAAGATGCTGCTTAATTACCAAACTTAACTCCTAGAGGGAATTAAGGTGGTGCGGCCTACAGATATAAGGTGGTAGCCAATTACAGGGCTTCCCACATATGTATGGAATTAAACTAACTAACTGGCTCCTAAAGCCTTTCTCAGTTTGGAACGCTGCAATCCTTGAATAAGGGAGATAACAAAACCAAGAAAAAATTTCATGGACCATTTGAGCTCTACTCAGCTGTGACAAAATTTAAGAGTAGTAGTTCAGAGAAAAGAAGTGATAATCTACTCATGAAAGTGAGTGACAGTTTGGATAGCAGTTAGATATAAGATTAACAAAGCTGAACAGTAGCATAATTGAGAGGAGGATGTCTTCCATAGACATGCAGAACACATCCTCAGCTCTGGGGCAACACAGGTGCTTCACTGAGTTTTTCTAAATAGGCTCCCATGCTGGAGTTCAGCATGGTCATCCTTCCATGTTTTGTTTTTTTGCTTCTTTTCACATCAACGTAACAATGACTCCCATTCACTGTCTACTACATGCCAGGTACGTTAAATACGTGCTATCCCTTTATCACAAGAAATCAGAGGCTGAGAAACTATGCATTTTTTCCATATCAAATAGCAAGCACAGTCCTTTCTCTCAAATTCCAAATACCTTCCTGGGCACCTAAGGTCAATACATTTCTCTCAGACTCCTACCTGTTTATAAGTACATATTTAACCCAATCTGCATCTGAACTTGAAAAAATGTTATTGTTAACTACATGTGCTTGTAAAGCCCCTTAAAAGAGTAAGTCTTTGAAGGTGAGTCTCCTTATAAGCCAATTACATTATCAGAGTGTGCAGCATGAAGCGTATTTTGCAGGTGAAGATACTGAGGCAAAATTGAGCAAAAAATCTAAATTGGAAAGAAAAATTGTTATCATATGGTACAAACTGTTTTAAAGGTCACTAGTGATCCATATAATCTAAACAGTGGCAGTTATTCACATGAGGATTAATAAAAAGACTAGTCATTATGAAACTTCTTATAAAACAATTAGCATCTAATTCAAATAACTAAAATGACATTCAAATCAGACATTTCAAAAGATGTACTTTTTTCTCATTAACTATGAACAAAGGCTAAATGAAAATCAATTTTGATACTGTAGAGTTTCAAACTGATACCCAGATTTAGGCAGCATCCCTACTTGGCACTTTTGACATATTCTTTAATAATTATTAACCCTTTCCTTAATGAAATCCTCTCCAAGGGCTCTTATGAGAGTTTATATGTCTTAGAGTAGTGATCATACAAAAATAAATAAAATAATCTAAGTTCCTATAATTATCATTTTTATTCCTCAAAAAGTAGAATGAAAGGAAATGGCAGCCTTTTGAAGGCGAGGGTCTCTGAGTTGCTCAGATTATTGCTGACACTGCTGATTTGTAAGTAGGAGAGAAATATAAAGGATTCTACGTAGGCCTCTGTCCCAAACAAAATAACACGGCGCTCACACAGACATTCAAGAACCAGCAGACATCTTTCTTCTCAGTCTCCCACTAAAGTAGGCACAAATGAAATTTGATTCTTCTCTCATTTGTACTATTCCGTGTCAAACCTGCAGTTCTTTACTGAGGTCTCAGTTTCTTTGGTTTGCAAGTACAAATTTTTGTTTTAAGAACTAAGCCTTTGCAAAGCTTGAGACGCCATGGAAAATTTCTCTGTCCTTTGTTCCTTCCTCTCTGCCCATTCTTTCATTTTCCTCTTCCATTCTCTCAACTCATCTCTATCTTCTAAGTTGAAATATCAACACAAGAGAGTTGACTTAAATGTGAGGTAAAATATTACCATCAGGTGCTCAGAGATTTCAGTCAAATATCAAGGTTGTTGACCTGCTTGGAGTGTAAATATACTTTGAAAAGCATATGTCAAGGGATCTTGGCTTATGTTATTCACCAGAGGCTGCTCAAAACTAAACTGCTCAAAGACAGCACCATGTCAGAAGCTACAGCAGATCAGAGTGCAGAGTGGCTGCATTTTTATTGCCCTAAATAAAATCAGAAGGATTGGGTCACTTGATACAGTCATTCAGCAATTGAGAAACAACTAAAATGTCCTTACAGAGGAGATACTGGACACAGTAAAAGCAGTTCGATTTGTTTGTTTCTGCCTGATCATTTGTATTAGTTCTCAATAATCATAATGGGTAACAAGTATGATAGACAGCTTCTGACACAACCCTGACAATCTCTTGGTGTTGATGCCCATTTGTACTTTGCTCCACTTAAATGTGGTTTGGACCTAACGCTTTTGTCCAGTGAACAGATGCAGCAAAGAACTAAAAGACAACAGTCCCCTCCTCATTATTAGGTAATAAAGCACTGTGACTCCTCCTGCTGGCATATTCTGTCTCACTTGCTTGCTGTGATGGCAAGCACCTGAAAACCTGGACCTGAGGGCAGCCTCTAGCCAAGATCTGGCAAGGAAATAAGGCCTGCAGCCCCACAGCTAACAGAAACTTAAACTTTACTCCCAAACCTGAGTGAGCTTGGAGCAGACCCTCAGCCAGTGAAGCCTGAAATCAAACTTCCAACTATAGCCATAACACTGTAGCAAATGTGGTATACAATTGGGCACTGCTTATCGCCACTGCGAGACCCTGACAGGGGACCCAGCCCAGCTGTGCTCAAGTTACACACACACACACACACACACACACACACACACACACACCAAGAAATAACGTGTTGTTTTATGCTGATAAATTTGAAATAAGTTTCTATATAGCAATAGGTAATTTATATGATAATGAAGTACATGTTGGGTTAAGCAGACGTCAAAACACCCTTTCCCAGCATTAAAAGTTATAACACAAAACAAAAACACATCATGGTTGTACAGTTGCTTGATGGGCATGACATAAGTAAAAAGGAACTCATTGACTTTAAGAGCAATTTCAGCCCGAGTTTAATAGCTCTTAGTCTGAGAACTAAAAGACAACAGTCCCTTCCTTTAGGCAGGACATGATTTCTTTGCCCCTTTATTTAGAGTGTCCAGTTACAATGTAGTTGATTAGATTTCTGCTTCCTGTAGTTATCTCTCAATATTCATAACTCTCTGACTCTCTGATTGGCTTGCATGTTTTCCAAGCCTGCAGATGCTTCTACTTTCATCTTATGCTGATTATCACTAGTTTCCATCTCAATTTCATCCCAATAACTATAGTATCATTAGCTCTATTTTATGCATAAAGAAATCTGAATGAGGTCATATGACATGTAAGAAGAGCTGAGAATAGAATCCAGTCTCAAGGGCTTGGCCCTCAACTTCTCAGTATAATTTCTTCTTGATTCTTAGAGGAAACACAAAATGAATTTGAAGCCTTGTACCCAGTGCTCCCATTTCTATCTATTCCCATTTCTATCTCTTCACTTCCTGCACTTGGTATCAACCTCTCATCTTCTCACGTTGTATAATTACAGCCCCAGCCTTGTGCCTGCAAAAACTTACTTTGATCTCTTATGAGAAGTTTAGAAGCCAGAATCTTAGATTCCTCCAATGTTCTCTTTTACCTCCTTGGAAAACTCAGAAAACCCATTCATATTGAAGTTTAATATTCCTGGTTTCTATTCCAGCTATACTAATTTCTATATTAACTAAGAAAGTTGTATAAGATCTCTGCTCTTCAGATTCGTAACAGGTACAAGAAATAATAAAACCAGCAATGTCTGTTTTGGTAAGCAAACAAGATGATGAATACAAAACACCAGCCCATAGTGTGCCTTGGTTATAAGTGATAAATAGCTCTTAACTCTTTCTTATCTGTCCCTCCTCCTATCTATGCTACGGTCTTTGACATGGCTATGGGAGGAAATGGCCATTTTTCTTGGCTAACTAATTCCTTCTCTACCTTCCTAAAGCCCAATACCAGTTGAATATATTTTTAATTCCTTAAACTGATTGATTTCCTTAGGTTTGATTCTTTTGCCACATTCTCTCTTGGTTAGTGTTAGCATTTTCACACAAAAATGCTATACAGCATGTTACATGTCAACTATCAATTCAAGGCTGTTGGGGCAGTGATATGTCAGTGATGGTGATACTAAATCCAAAATTAATGTGAACATTGACCCCAAGAGTATCTGCAAATTCCATGAGCTTGTCTACCTTTAGACAGTATTTTAACCCCTGACAAAAATTTCTAAAGTATGTCAAAGATGACCATTGTCAAATCATGCATCACATTCCATGTGATAAACTTCCTTTATTGACAAGTACCCTCTTCTGAGTTTGTTTCCCTGCCACAATTTCACATTATATGGGATGAGAAACTCCACAGGCCTGCTCTGAGACCTATCCTTCCACATCTAGCTGTGTGATGATTACTGTTTTTTCCAGAAAAAAATTGTCTTTGATTGTCTTTATTCTTTTTTTTTTTTTTTTCTGATTAGTTCCTGGTTTTCCCTGTAGCAGGGAAAATGCCTCCAGCTTTTATATAAAACTGTGCTTTGAGTGCTAAAACTTGAAAGTCTTTGCACTTTACTAATGCCTTTACACTGGAACATTTGACAGATGCTGGGTTCATTTGAAAACCAAAAGACTGCAGTACAAACCCTGCTGATGATTTGTTACCCATAGATGGGTTTACAGCCCAACCAGGACAGACTTTCATCCTTACTTTTAAGCTCCCTATATCTCTTTCAATCACTTCTTAGCCATGAGGTACAAATTTCTTTCTTATATGCTATGCCAAGTTTTAAGCCTTAAGTTTTTTCTTAATGGATACAAGAACTGATAGGATTTCCTTTTTTAAAAAAATGTGACAACTCCCTGTTGTCCTTCTTCACTCTTTTCCCTATTAAATCATTATTTTGCATGATCTATGTGCAGATTAGATTCTGCAACAATTTTAAAATGAAACTGGAAATTTCAGTAAGTTACATCTGGCGATTCAGCTAAGTCTCAGCTAAAAGTCACTCTTTAAGGTTTACATCCTCACACACTATGAGATTTTCTTTCCAAATGTTTAAATTTCAAATGTTCTCTATCCAGTTTCTTAATGCCTCTCTTGTCATACTAAAATCTCTTTGACAACACTTTTTATGTTGCTCACCGTGATAGACACAGAGAACAGAGAAGTAACCAAAAAACTGTGTGCCCAATAAGTGAGTAAATGAGAGAAAGAGCAAATCAAAAAACGAAAAGCTCTAATCAGGCTTTTTACACTAGAAGCTTTGTTTTTTCAGAAATGTCGTCGATGTGAAGCAATCTCCACATTTGTCCCCTGTGTTTACTACTTTATAGACGGTGCATATTCTAGCAGAATTCAAGGGTGACTGAACTCTCTAAGACCATGTGAAGTCAGTGGCCTATGGCTGTGCTGCTTGGTAAAGCACACCACATCTCCAGCCTCTTGTACTCATAGGTGGGGCTCTTGATGAGGGGTGATTGGATAATGATGGAGAATGGCTGACTTGCTGTTATGAGGTAAAGATCTGGTTACTGGGGGTGACCTGAGAGGCGTGTCTCCCTCTTAGGTTCCTCTCTCCCATCCTTGCTTCCTGGCAGATGTGAGCAGCTTTTCTCCACCAAAGTCCTTCTGCCATGGTGTTTTCTGTGTTTAAGCCCGCTAACCGTGAACTAAAACTTTCAAACTGTGAGTCAAACTAAACCTGTGTTTCCTTAAATTGTGGGTGCTAGATATTTTGCCCAGTGACAAGAAAGTTACTAAGGCACTCAGACTCTTCAGGCTCCGACTCAGCAGAATGGAGTAGGAACCTGCAAGAACATCCACAACTTCTAGAGCTTTTTTCCCCAAAGAGCTGGAAATGATGTACATACAATCAAAAAGTTCCCCACACCTGAAAGTGGTCCTGAATCCAGCATTCAGCCGTATTTGTTTATGGAGATAAAAAGAGATGAGGGAAAGGGTAGGAGAAATACAGCAGAAGAGATTACTGATATTTAAACACAGTCATTCTCAATAAGAAAAGTAATAATAATACTTGTTTAATTATTTAGATAGACATACAATTACCAGAGAATTATAATATATTTTAAAAGCATTTTTTTAATTGAACCTTGAGACAGTGATATTATCTCTCGCTGTAGAAGATGTTGCTTTTGAGAGCATAGTAAGCTACCTGGTGTTTGGGTTTAATATAAGTTGCTATCTTTTATCTATCAGGGGAAAACTGAATAAGAATGCTGTGATTTAGACTTCCTCAAAATTTCTTAGCTGTAACTCTGTATGCAGATATAATTAGTACTGGGAATGAAAATTCCCTAAACAGGGAATTCTGACTTTATTGCTATTAAATCTTCTATACAGAGGTGGGGCGAGAAGGTCTAGGGACCACATATTTTGCTTCTCCCTTTACCCTATGCCCACTTCTAATACTGCTTAGATTTTCTCTGAGATCTGATAAAACTATCAGGTGTAAATGGCACGTGTTGCCATAGTAGCTAAAATGTTCAATTCTTCTTTCCTCCTCTCAAGGGAACTTTAATGAATTCAATACCTTTCTTGGATTTAGAACGTAAGTTAGAAGCTAGGCTAGAATTAAGCTCTGATATTCTCTCAGCCACATGTGCAAATTCATTGACTTGTGACATTCCAAATCAATGTCAAATCACTTGGAGCCTGAAAAACAGAATCAGCCATAAGATTAACTGATGGTTCAATATTCTGTCTAGGGGCTCTTTTAAGATTTCTAAGGCAAGATAAATGATAATCACTAACCAAGCCTAAACTTTCTATGACTTAGAAAGTTGGGTACAACTACAACTAGATTCATATCATTTATTCTCTACAGTTTAATTTAACAAGCTGTCCCCTAATAAAGTTGACCCTCTCTTTGACTGCTTCAGATGATTACTTGTTTATACTTTCAAGTTGTCAGATTCCTTCCAATTTTTGTTTGTTTTCTCAATGGAACCACTGCCTGCTTGGCCAGTCAAAAGATTAATTTTCCCACCTGAAAGGGACGAAGAGTTTTTACTCCAAAATGCCTACTCTGTGTGTCTTTAATAGAAAAAGGAAAGGCAAAAAGTTGTAAAAACACTGTCATCACATTTATTGGTAAATTTATCCATGTTTGTCTATTTCAAAGCATGAACCCCTGAGGCCATGGGAAACCAAATAAGGAAATGGAAACCAGACAGATGTAGGTCAAAACACATATGCACACAAAATGTACGTAAATATTCACAGCAATCTTATTCATAATAGTCTCAAATTGAGATCATTGCCCATGTCCATTAACAGGAGAATGGATGAACAAAAGTTTTCTCAGCATTAAAAAGGAATAATCTAGTAATGTGTGAAAGAGTTTTGGCCCAGACAGGACACTGTGGCTGGTAAAGCCTTAGAGGCAAAACCAAGGAGCTTCGTCTTCCCACCCCTAGGAATTTACCTTTGGCGTGAAATAAATACCAATGGGCTACCTGTGCATCCCTAATGCCCCTCAGGCACCACCCCCAAACCTAAGCTACATGTATGCCCCCACTTCACGTGTCCGACGACGAGAGATCGCCAACCCAGGGGAGATGCCGGACCCCAGGGGATCAGGGGTCCCTCCCCACATTCTTAAAATAAAGGTCATTTATATTTCATACTTCTGATCTTTTTGGCCGCCGCCACAATTCTATCAATGTGTGAAACAATATAGATGAATATCAAAAGGATTATATGAATAGAAGAAACATACCTTATGACTACATGTATATGAAACTAAAGAAAAGAATAATCTCATCCATAACAACAAAATCCAGATCAGTGAATATCTGTCTCAAAAGGGCATAGTAGAAGCCTAGGAATAAACACAGGGGATCTATTACAGTGCTAAAAATATTCTGTATATTGATTGTAGTTATTATATGGATGTATAAAGTTATCAGAATTCATCAGAATGCTTAAAATGATTTCTCATTTTGCTTATAAATTATATATCAATAAATGTAACTTTAAAACCTATGTATGTACATAGATTCTTCATTTCTTAATATTAACCCTTATCTACATAGAAACTACCTTTTACCTGGACTTCACTTTCAAATGAAGAAATGGATACACCACAAAACAATGTTATATTCTCAGATACACAAATCTTTGGTTTAGATAGTTTTTACCAGTAGTTTTTACTAGTAGTGCTATGAGAGTCTTATCCTGATATGTCCAGGTAAGATCTGAAATGCAGTCTAAGTCCCTCAAGAAAATGGAATATTACACAAAGAGAAAAGAAATGTGAAGACAAATAAACATTAGAGTGATGTAACCACAAGTCAAGGAATGCTGGCAGCCACCAGGAGCTGGATAAAGTAAGGGGAAAAGAAATCTTCCCTAAAACTTCTGGAAAGAATACAGCCCAGCTTTATTTTGGTACAGCAATAGAGATTTGGGGTTATTTGACTTTCACAACTATGACGAGAAAGAGATTTTCTTTGCTAGGTGGTAATTTATTACAGCATTCACAGGAAATTATCTAATAGCTTTGATAAAATCCCAAACTTCTAAGATTTTTAATTCCATTCTATCAGACAAGGATTTAAGAAGCATTATGAATAAGGCCTCAGGGAGAACCTTTCTTAAATCATTTATAATCAAAGGGAGGAAGTAGCTACTAGAAGATGAGGCAGTAAAGATAAGAATGTACCAGATAAGCTATAGAGTAGGAAAACAGGAAATATGATGCCTGAGTTAGGTATCAGAAAATGCTTTAAAAAAATAGCTGCTTCAAGTATGCCCTTAAAAAATTGTTAAGATATCAGGAAAAGGTGACAAGATAGCCAAATGATTTTGAGAGTCACTTCCACAAAGTAATTTGTTGGAAAGCTTTCTTGAAATTCTGTTACCATGGATATGACCAGATGTTTCACATACTGATCCAAGAAATCAGTGCTACTCTCACCCATTCTGGGAAATCTCATAATAGGAGTGTTGTTCTTATATTCTGATACAGCAAGAGTGTAGACTTTCCCCTGTGCTCCTTCCTCTCTATAAGAAAAGTCTTAATATTCAAATGAGTGCTCAAAATACAGACTTTCTTGACACTAACTTTTTACAATTGTGTCCCACAGTAGAAGGCTTAGATTTTATAGTCAATAGCAGTCCCAAATTCTCAGAGAATTATTTTTCCAGAAGAATTATTTCCAGAGAATTATTTTTACAGACAATGTAAGAAAAAAATGAAGAAACATGTCTGAAATGTGTCATCACAAAAGATAGGGATTAGTGACCAATAGCAGCCCAATTTAAAATATAATAGGTACCAGAAATTGCAGATTAACTCCCATAAAATTTCTCTTATATGCACACATACTATCAATAATGAATGGGAATGAGCCCTACTAATGAGGAAGTAAATTATATTAATTAAAGCAGCTTGGTACTAGAAATGAACTATAGAGCTTAATGACACAGAAGAGAAGACTAAAGCTATTTATTTCATATTGATGGTATCAATGGGCAATGAATAATACTAAAACAGCTATTATTTTTTTTTTCATTGCTCCCACGGTTCTTATTGCTTTTTTGGAAGAGAGTAAAACCAAATGTGACGGGGCTGGGGATTTAGCTCAGCGGCATAAGTGCCTGCCTTGGAAGCAGGCAGTCGTGAGTTCGATCCCCGGTACCGATAAAAAGACAAAAAAAAAAAAAAAAACCAAATGTGACATAACAGAACAGAATCGGTCAAGCCAAAAGGGTGGACATAATAGATAATATAGAAACATAATACAAGGTGATCAACAATGGTTACCATAATGCCTCCCGTTATCTCTAATAGAATTGCCTATATCGTTAGTTATAATACAATTGAACAACAGTAAAGAACAAAACTGACAAAACCAAAACATAGGAGACATTGTAGGTCTTCAAAAGTAGATAAAAGTCAACGAGAATGGGCGTTATAATGAATCTCATTATCTTCACAGCTGATGCCTAAACTTTCGAACCTGATACTATCCAGCAAAACAGAATAGGGGAACATCAGTCAAAAACAAGATGGTGAGAGTAATACAGGGCTTCAAATCGAGATAATAGAAAGTCAAAGTGGGTTACTATATTATATCCTGCTATTTTTCCCTTTAATTAAATGGATAAAAATAAAAAAGTAAATAATGGAGTGGAGATTGAGAAAAAAAGAGGGCATAACAGCGAAACAGCGCAGATCAAAACATAACCATTTAAGCAGAATAGTTAAAACAGCTATTATTAAATATATAAGCTGGGTTCTCTATAGTAAGATGAATTCCAGAAGAACAAAAAAATTAAATATTTTAAAACATGAAATAAGAAATGTATCAGAGGAACGCACACATACTGCTAGCACTTTTAAGCACAAAATTCCTTTCTGAGATCTAGAACATTACAGGTAAAAGAAATTAAACCATACAAAATAAAAAAGATTGATAAATCTGAAACACATGAATTAAAAAATTTTCCTACTAAAAAAATTTTGTACTATGAACAAAATCAGTCTGGGAAATATATGTATTAAAGAGCAAAGTTCTAATACCTTAATTGCAAAAATTAATTTTAAAAAGAATAGTTATCCCAAAGAAAAATTACCAATATATAAGGATAAATGATTCACATGACTAATAAACATCTGTTGGTGATTAAGTTGATATTACCTTCTTAAAAGGCAATTGTTCAACATCTGCCGAATTCTGCATGCACATATAATCTGATGGAGATTTGTACTTCCAGAAAATTGTTCAAGTGTTCTCAGGGAAGTGCTTACAAGTATTGTGCATCAGCTTATAAGTATTTTGCATGTGCCAACACTGTAACATTCTATAGGTTTTAAAATTGTTTCAGCTAATCTGTCCATTGAACAAAACTCTTCATTGTTCACAATGAACGAGTACTATCATCACTCTATGAAGACAGATATGTTTTCAATTTTGATTGTAGGAAATTCACCACTATTGTACGAATAGGAAGAAGCATACTATAGTTCCAAAGTCTGTTTGTAACACTTTATTTCAAAAAAGAAAAGTGCAGTAGAATTATAAAATACATGAAGTTTAACACATAGATATTCTCTAGAGCTCACAGTTATATTAAAATCCTTCTTTCTAAAGTCTCCAGTTAATTGCTTTAGAAATGTCTCTCACTCCGCTACCAAATACATGAGCAAATGTCATGCAGGAGGCATCGTTCGTGTGAGGAGTCTTTCCCATCTGATGCTGTTAACCAGTCAACACCCAGAGCTCATCTTCAAAATTATCAACAAGTGATACATGCCAGAATATTCTGAGAGAACTTTTCATAACTGACTTTTAAAATGCTGCTTCCAATTTTGTAAGAAATACCTTTACAAACTTTCAGAATTAAAAATGAATGATACTATCCAGAGAAGAAGCTTCTGCAGCCTCAAGAATTTGAACATTACCTCAGCTTTTTTCTAACCACACAGAGTAGCCTATACAGGGCTACGTGAGAAGGGAAAAGGTCCTTGTGTAGCTTTTAGCAGTAATTTAAACTATGGTAATTCAGGGAGTGAAGGCTTTGTTCTGTTCACCTTGTAGCTGGAAATCTTGTTTCCACCAATGGCTTTGAAGTTTAGCAGCCACATGAATTCCTTGTCCATGAATGAAAGAATTTCTCCTCCTCCGGTGATTTTAATTTAGGCCAAGAGAATACTGAAGGAAAAGGATGTTAAGACATAAGTACACCTCCTCACAAGTCCAGATAGAATTTTAAGATCTAACCTCAGGTGCTCAGGAACCATTCCAACCATCAATAAGGTGCATCAGATTCTGGGATTTGCAGAGATCTCACTCTGAGAAGCCAGGCCTTTTCCTATTTTCAAAGAAATAAAATAATTTGTCTAGACATACACAGTTATGAAGATGCAAAACTTCCAAATGTAAACCACCACCATGGCCACTTTACATGTTCTCTGTTTAATTCTCTTTTACAGCTTGCTGTGTGCTACTAGAGACTTCATATAAGAAGCCATGGCACACTATTGCAGCTGGATAGAAAATACTGACATTTTTATTGTCCATTTGAAAATCTATTTTTCAATAGTTAAACTCTCAGAAAAGTCATCTTGCTTTTAAAATGTAGGGAATATATGTGGCCAACCCTGTTGCTTCACTTTTAAAATTGTTTTTCCAATTTAAATTACATGTGTAAGCTCTATCCCAGCTCCATCAGCACAAACTTTTACTATTTTTTAATTTGCTGTTGAATGTTACTCTGTTTTTATTTTGCTTGCCAGTGTATTTCCTCTTCTGAAGTGTCAGCTTCTGTCACTTTCCTGCTTATCTTTTGTACGCCTGACATTTTTCTCATAACTTTGATTGCATCCATAATGTGTTATAGATATTAAATTGTGTCATATCAGATACAAATATGTTGTGAGCCACCTTATTTTTTACCATTTTTTATCATAAGGTTATATTTTACTTCTACGTATGGACATATTTTCATTCTTCCTAATATGGCTCTGATATTGAAGAAGCTATCATTTCTCCATAAATTAAATAAACTATTTTCTACCAATACTTCTATAATTTGATATTTCATATTTAAACTAATTTGATGTTTCTATACATTTCTTCACCTCCAGTCAAGCAAAAAGATAAATTATGATCCCTGTCCTCATTGAAAATGGAAAAACTACTCCTTTTTTATTCATGCAGCAGATTTCAGTGTGATTTTGAAACTGGCATTTCTTAGTTCAGACTTCTCCACCCACCTCTACCCAGAGGCTAATCACTTATTCAAACATATTTTCATGCAGTGCAAAGTGGTTTTTGTATATCAAGATGCAAACCAATTTTTGCCACGTGACCTACTTTATAAATTCACCCCTCCCCACCAATTGATTAGTGAATTTACTCAAATTTGTGTCTATTCACACAGATTTGCTGCTATTCCATTATTTTATATTTTTGTTTTTCTACCAATGAATAAATGTCTTAAATATCACTACTTTATTACAGATTTTAATACCTGATAGATATTGATTGACTTGTTTCTCTTTAATGTCTGTGTCTTGCCTTTTTCCAACCTTTTTTCAGGTGACTTAAAAGTTGTTACAGAATTCTTTAAAATAGCTTGACTTGCTGCTTTTGACCTGTGATTAGATCAGACCATGGTGGGAAGTGCATGATGGAGTAAACTGCTCACCTCATGGCAGCTTGACCACAAAGAGAGTGGGATAGGAGGGGCCTGGGCCTACATTCACAAGACGCAATCTCCAGGCCTAACTTCCTCCCTGAACTGTACTTGAAGGTTCTATTACTTCCCAATAACTATTGAAGACTAAGTCTGTGGCATATGGGCCTTTGCGTGTGTGCATTTATACAGTTGAAGGCTATACTGGCCTTTGGGGAGCATCTCAGGCCTAATGTACAATAGCCCAGGTGCAGGTGACTGTTATCCTGCTCTTCCTGTATGGACTGTATAAAGATTCCTGCTAGAGTTTTACATATTCTTTGATGTTTTTATTAGGTCAATAAAGGCTTACTGTATTTGCAAATTAAGTTCTCTCTTATGCTTTTCCTGAAGGAATTAGAAGAAGCGGTATTTTATTGTTTTCCTAAACTCAGCATCATTTTAGACATCATCCATTGGGGATTATTGTCAGGAAGAACAATTCTCTGTTAACCTCAATCAAATTAAAAAGAACTAATAGCAAACATAATGATATTATTTCTGCTTTTAAACATTCAGTAGCAATGCTAAAAACAGACATCAATGACAAGTATATAAGGATTTGAATGACGGAGTCATGTTGTAAGGTTCTGCATGCATTCATGCACACACACACATATTCATTCAACTGGCATTAGTCAACCCAAATTAAGTGGGAAAATCTACTTATCTGTAGCTCTGATATCAGTTAAAGTAATAATAAGAGAAATCTTCAAATTACTCATTCCTTTGGCATTACTTTTTTACTTTTGTTTTGGAATGGGTTCTTTCAAATAGTTCCTTTTCCTGGTGTTAGACATTGAAGCAAGGCCTTGTTCATGCTAAATGTATCTTTATCACTGAATGATGCCTCCAGCTCCTAGACACATTTTCTTCCACTCCTATTCTGAAGTTTCATCATCTTAAACCCCACTATTTAAAATCACTGAAGTTTTAATGATTGTGCAAAGGAATGACTGCAGAGTAACAAATAAATAAGTGGACAGACACAGATTGTTTTTCCTGAAAATCGCAGTTTTTCAGCCAAACTCGTAGATTTCCATTATTTCCTGTGATCATGTTAACTTTATTCCCTTCGTCATTAAAACATTCCTGACTAAATAACTTGGCCTGATACTTATAAGAACAACAGTTATGCTTTAAGCCAGATCTACAAATATTTTACATACTACCTTACAGAGTATATTCTGATAGTAAATTTGAATCTTGCCATCAAATTTAACTTAATATTAAAACCCATCTCAGTGGCCTGAAATCAGTGGCCTGGATATGTTGGTCTTCATCATGATTATATAAAAGGCATTAGGTTATTTACCCAGTTTCCACAGCATCAGGATGGAGCAGATAACCCGACCATGTTCTACTTACAAGGCTCCTCTTCTTTCCTGCACAATAGTGCAGAAAGATTAGCAGACCCAACTCCATCAGCCAGGGGCCACACCAAGTCTGGAGTTTTAGATGCAGTCAGCAGGGTGGCTGTGTCTTCAGTGGTAGAAAAGGGTCGTTGACATTCAGAAAGATTGTCTCCTTTTAGCACTTCTTTTCTTTATTTTTTACCTTTAGTATGACTGTCATTGCTTAGACAGCTAGGAAAACAGAACAGATAGGGACAAAGAATGACAATGGGGCAGAAAGAATGAAGCCTAGGTATCAGAGCGTGACTGTACATAATGTCAGAGAGGTTACAATACAATTATCTTCTGCAATTATTTTCTGTACATATCAAATTGATTGTCATGTTACTGAGTAAAGGTGACACTTATTTTATCATTTTTTCCTCCAGCTGCTATGTGAACTAAATATTTCATGCTTATTATACAACTTAGTGAAACTTTAGTTTGTCAAAAGTAGTAAAAGGAATAAAGGAGATAAATATTCGAAGACAAAAGAAAGAAACAATTTCAGGATTCGGAGAACTGTGACAATGCAAAAGGAGCCTGAAAGATGGGGAGGATAAATGCTGAAAACCAAACTGAGACAAAACTTCATTCTATGCTTTCTGGGAATCCAAATCCTGCCAGAATTACATTTTAGTATGAGATAAATGCCTTGTTCAAACAAGATGGAAATGGCTCAGACAAACAAAGAATGCAAAGAGGAAAATGATGTACAGGATCGTGGCCAATATCTACTGTCTCTGGGATAATGGCAAGGCTATGAAAAAATTATTGTGATACTATTGTGATAAAAGCATCTAGAGTGAATTCAGAACTTTTGCTAAGACTGTCTGTAACACCGGTCTAAGAGATATAAAACTTTTAATGTCAGAGATGTCGTCTTTGTGGTGAGCCATCAAAATTTACTGTGCATTTGGTATCAAGGTGATGCTTGCTTCCAGGAATGATTTAGGGAATACTGCTTCCTTTTTTATTTCATTAAAAAGTTTAAGAAGTATTAGCATTAGACCTTCTCTATATTTCTTGTAGAATTCAGAAGTGACTCTCTGGTTCTAGGCTTTTCTTAGTTGATAGGGAGTTTTCTTTTTTCTTTCTTTCTTTGTTTTTTAAATTACTTTTCCAATTTTGTTGACTAATATTGGAGTAGTCAGGATGCCTATATCTTCATGAGTCAGCTTTGGCATTTCATATGTATCTAGGAACCTATCTATTTCTCCTGAAGTTTCCACTTTATTAGAGTGTAGTTTCTCAAGGTAGTTGCTAATGATCTTCTGGATTTCTGCAGGATCCATTCTAATTTCTCTTGTTTAATTTCTAAACTCCTAGACTTAAGTCTCTTCCTTGTTTTGGAAACATTGGCTAGGGTTTGTCTGTTTTATTTAATCTTTCAAAAAACTAATTCTTCGATTCATTGATTCTATTGTTATTTAGTCACAATGGCATTAATTTCTGCTTTATCTTTGTAATTTCCTTCGTGGTACTAGCTTTAGGTTTGAATTGTTATTTTCTGGAACTTCCAGGCTCATTAGGTTATGTATTTGTGCTCACTCTGTTTTTCTGATGTTCACTCTATTTTTCTGATGTGGGAATTCACAGCTACAAACATACTTTTTGGGACTGTTTTCACTGTGTCCCGTAGGTTCCGGTATATAGTACTGGCATCATTGTTTGATTTCAGGGTAATTTCTTCTTTATTTGTAACACCATCGATTGATTATTCAAGAAGGTATTATTCTATTTCCATGTGTTTGCATAGTTTTGTGATTCTTGTGCCTTGTTGCTCAGGAAACATTACCAAGAATCAACAAGTGGGATAACATCAGATTAAAAAGCTTTCACATAGCAAGGGAAACCATCAACAGAGAGAAAAGACAACCTATAGAATGGGAAAACTTTGTACCAGCCACTCCTCAGACAGAGGACTATTATCTAGAATATCGAAAATATTAAACTCCCTCAAATTTAAAGACTGAATCCAAAAATGAGCCTCTGAAATAGACACTTTTGAGATGAAGAAGTACAAATAACCAGTAAGTATATTAAAAATGTTCAACATCATTGGCCATTAGAGAAATGCAAATTAAAACAACACTGAAATTCTGTTACACACCAGAAAGAGTGGCTATTGTAAAGAAACCAACCAATAACAAATACTGTTGAGTCTGTGAAGAAAAACAAATTCTTACTCATTGGTGTGAGCGTAAATTGGTACAACCAATATGCAAAACATTGTTGAGATTCCTCAAAAAATTAAAGAAGAAGCCAGGCATGGTGGCTCCCAGCACTTGGGAGGCTGAGACAGGAGGATTGTTGCAAGTTTGAGACCTACCTGGGCTACAAAGTGAGCTCCAGGCCAGCCTGAACTGCATAGCAAGACCCCGTCTCAAAAAGACCAAAAAAGAAAAAAAAAAAAAAAAGAAAGAAAGAAAGAAAGAAAGAAAGAAAGAAAGAAAGAAACTTCATTTGACACACAACCATTGCCCTTTTAAGTATCTTCTCAAAAGAGTTAAAATCATCATAGCACATGGATACATGAAAACTCACTTTCATAGTAGCAGAATTTATAGTAAATAAGTCTTGGAGACACCCTCATGTGCTCACTAACAGATGAATGGATAAAGAAGATGTGGTATTTATATAAACAGTGGGGTACTATTCTTCCACAAAGAAGGATAAATGAGACATTTTTAGGAAGAGGGATACACCTTGAGATCATAATCTAAAGAGAAATAAATCAGACACCACAAGTATAAATATCACATTGTTCCTGTTGTGTGAGAAGCCCAAAGTATAAATAAGGAGCAAATAGAGGGCAGACATTAAGAAGTAAGATGAATTTTTTCAAATGGGAAGGGGAACAAGAGATGAGGGAAAGGAGAAGGAATGAAGGGAACAGGGATTTAAACAAAAACAGAATTGAAGGAAAAAATAGAAATAGAGCTTTCGTAAATGAGAAGTAGAAAGGTTAGAAGGAGTAGAGAAGTAGGGATAAAAATAGAATTAAGATGTGTTTATACACGCAGAATTACCGTGTGATGAAATCGTTAATTGTGTACTGCAAACATATTCTAATAAAAATAAACTTTAAAGAAAAGAAAAAACAGATGAATGGATAAATAAAAATCTTTGTAGATGTTATTTGTGTTGAACTTCTGGATGTGTGCTTCAGATGGCAGCAACTAAGCTTCATCAATGAAGGGAAAAGACCTTCCCTGCACATATATGTAAATCTACCTCTTTATAGATCTGAACATGAGTCAGCGACCTATGTTCATGAATGCTACAAGGGTGAGTGTCCCTGAAAAGAGTTTCCCCAGGTAGGAATTCCTAACTTATTCCCAAATAATGCAGCCTGGGCCAGTGATGGCAAACCTACTAGGGCTTTCAGTGACACAAACCATTCCCTATGGCATGTGTACCATAGGTTCACCACCCCGATACACCTACCTCATTATTTCAGGTGCCTATCAAATATACAATAGAGAACACTCAAACACTGCTAAAACTTTGATATCACACAGATAACTTTAATGCACTGAACAGGACCTACATATTCCATTCTTGAAATTCAAGGTTAATTTGTAAAGGTTGATACCTCTACGGTTCTATCACAGTTGTTAGAAAAATACTCAGAAAGACCCACATGAGGTTGCATTCATCATGCAGATGAGCCTATAGTTAGTACAGAAGATAGATGTGTTTGGTCTTATTCATCATTACCACTGCAAGAGGATGGGACCACTGCACAGGTCAAACAGCATTGTAATATTCATGAACATACTAATGCATATATGGGACAGATTTCTTCAGTTCAGTCTTTGGATTACATAGAAGAGGTTTTAGTCACAAACCCCATCTAACCTCTTGATATATTTCATCAAGTTGGTCAGAAACCTCAATAGTCTCTGTCTTGAAAGGTGATTGAGGAAAAGCTGTCATAATTTTCATCTATATCAATCACCATTCTTCCTGTAGAAATATTTGCACATTTACAATTGTGTAACTTAAATGTAGCTTCAAATATTAGATCTTGGATCCTATAACTTCAAGTGTAACTTTTATTTACATTCATGATATAGGCAGAACATTTATTTGGCACAGCAAGGTGAGATTAACTAAAAAATTTGCTTTTTCTCCTTTTATTGACTGTAATAGTGCACATCTTCTGGGCTATAAGGTAATCACAAAGCTTTGGGATATATACATATATATATATATATATATATATATATATATATATATATGCATGTATATTGTATATTGATCAACAAAGAATACTTAGGTTAGCTATCTCCTTAAACACTTATCGTTATTTCTCTCACCTAAAAAGGTTTTATGATTTCTCTTTCTTGATTCTGGGTTGCACAATAGGAAGATTGTAGACTTGAGGTCCTAATGCCACCACAGTCTGAAATTTATGTGGTAGATAATAAAGCTTAGTTAAGACATTGTATGGGTTTTCTTCTGCATGTAATTGAGTACATTTCTAATATAAATATTAATTAAAACTAGTAACACATCTTATAACTCAAATTCTGTATGTTTAAAAATTCTTCCCAATCAAGGACAGTAGTGTGCAGCTATAATCCCAGCACCCTGGAAGCCTGACACAGGAGGTTCACAAATGGGAACCAAGCCTGGATAAATTAGCAACGTAAGAAAAAAACCCTGTCTCAAAACAAAAGATAATAAAGTGAGGTGAAGCTTGAGTTAGTGAAAAAGTCCTGAGTTCAGTTCCACTGGAAAAAGAACCAAAAAGCTTTTCTTAATTCTTGCACCACTGTGGTCATCCTGAGTTATGAGCATTCCTAGACTGTGGCAATATCTCTCCTAAACATAAATATTTTCCCAGATAGATCTCATGGTAGATAAATTATAACACAGAATTATGCACCAAACAGTGCTATAACCCAAGCACACAGCAGCATTAATACCTCAACCTGATAATCTTAACTACACTAAAGGGGAAACTGTTGTGATAGCTCCTGCTGCTCTCCAGCCAATTTAGACACTTGCCTAGAATTATTTTTAATGTTGTTATGATCCAAACACCTGCTGCTGTGTAGACAGGAAAATAAGCCAAAAACAACTGAGGAAGCAAAATATATCAAATTAAAAGCAAATGTACACAGTCTCCATGAATAGAACACAAATCAATATCTTCAAATTGGAAGGCAAACGTGTTTGGTTACCAACTTGTCTCTAAACTGCCGTAAGTGCCCAGACACAGACAAGGAGAAAAAAAGAACCCAGATAATTTTAGAAATTATTTTCTATTTGTGTTGCTTTTTGTAGAATGCAATAGAACTTCTCTCTATGTGCATGCTCTTCCTTTTTCAGCAAACTCAGTTTCAACTTCATTTCACATTAATTTATTGTTTTTTACTCAAAAATCATAAGTCTATGCTCAGATACAAAATATAAGCAAGCAAAATTAATCAACCAATATATGATGAAATAAAATAGCAAAATAAAAATCAGAGACATACCACATTGTAGGTGGTAAAGAAAAATGCTAGCATTAGATATATAAGATCTGAACATTGAAATTTTTTTATTTTTTTAAAGTTTAATGACTGGTGGTAGTGACTGGGAAGCTGGAGGAACAAATCCGTTTCTAACACAGAATTTAAGGCTGATTTTTAACATACATATGACATGTCCAGATGCCTTTTGTTATTCCCAAGACAGTCCATGAAAATATTTCCTCTTTACTTTCTTAAGTTTGGAATAAAGAAACAAAGAAGAAAGAAAAAAATACCGACTTGGTTTTATTGATGAGAGGCTTTTGTAGAATGACAGACAAGTGTATTTACTGTTGTTCCACAATGGAGTGCATGTGTGATTCCCGTGAGAAGTGTCATTGGACAGACTATCTTCTCAAAGGTTACACAGAGCTGTTGTAGGGGCTGTGATATACAGTGCTCAACTGTGAGGAGAAAGTCAGCAGTACAATGTGAATAACAGAAAGAAAAAGGTTTTTAGAAAGTTAGCAAAAGTAGATAAAAACCTCAAGGACAAAAAAACAACCTCAAGGGCATAGAGAAGTCTAAAGAAACAAACAAAAAACAACCTCAAGGACAGAGAGAAGTCTAAAGAGTTCTTGTTGAAAGCTATCTGTATTGAAAGAAAATGTTTATTCTGACCCTTGAAAACCTACAACAATGTTGATACTGTCATTTAAAGTTTACAGTAGTAGATGGGTGTTTTATGAATACATAAGTCATGGGGTGACTGAGGTCACTGGTGATATTATATTTAGGTACAGTGTTGGGCTATACTGTAAAGAAAGCACTAAGAAAGATACAAGCTCAACAGTGCCACTATTACAGAGACGCAAATAGAACAGAATGATACCAGGAGGCACAAGGCACCAAACATACTCTGGGGCAATCTGGGAAACAATACAATTTTAATTTCTTTGCTCTGGACAACAAACCAGATGCAGGTAGATTATATGAATTCTTTAAATTATAGAATCTCAAAAACTTGTTCATGAAATTGCCTCTGAGAAATCTGCTCCCTTGTAACAAACTGAATAAATATAAATAACGTGAGACTGGCTGGGCATGGTGGCACACGCCTGTAATCCCAGCACTTGGGAGGCTGAGGCAGGATTGCTGCAAGTTTGAGACCAGCCTGGGCTACAAAGTGAGTTCAAGGCCAGCCTGAACTGCACTGTAAAACCCTTCTTAAAAAAACCGGGACTGGATCCAATCTTTTGCATTATGGATCCAGTCTATTATCTATCACAAATTAGGGGAAAATACTTTGAGGCATGGTTTAGACGTAGTGCCAATAAGAACCCCATTATTTCTGCTTCCTTAATGACTGTGTAATTTTTTCCCTTGAGACTGGGCTGTCCTTAAGACCTTCTTCTAGTGAATAAAATGTCAAATTGCATTACAAAAACATTTTGGCTACCACCTTAGGAAGCATCTTTTATTCTTCTGCTCATTTGTTCTATAAAAAACCAGCTGTCATGTGGTAAATGATTTGTGGTAAGAATTGTATAAAGGTAAGTTTATATTTGTACATCTATCAATTTATGTTCTCCAAGTCTGCACGGATACTTGTACTCCCAATTCAACTACCTATTTTATCTCTCTCTTGAGGGATGCCATGGTCACCTTTTCTTGCTCAGTCTTGATTCACTTTGTTACAAATGGAATTCTGCCTTCCTCTGATTTCCTTCCCATTTGCACGTTCTTTTTACTTGTTAATATCTATCATAGCTGACATTTATTGTCTTACTATCTACTCTTTTTCCTCCTATAATCTCATTTATAAAATTTTCATACTATAGAAAAACATATTTATGGTTATGCTAATGCTTTCTGTACAAACTAGTGAGGGTGAAGGAGAGAAAAAGAGAAAAAAGATAATGGGAAAAATGGAAACAAAGGTTTTGTAAATAGAGGAAGGAGTGAAGGGATAGGAAGGGAATGGGGAAACAGAATGAAAAAGTAAAAGATGGGAAAACATCAAAAGTGAAATGAAAATCTTTCATCCAACAGATATACCATCAAATGCAAATACTTTTCTTTTCCAAAACATGCCTCATAAGCAAATCAGAAAGCTATTTAGCCAAGTACAAGTGCCTTTTAGGACCTATATGATCTGTATTAGTTAAGATTAGTTGAAATGAATTAAGGAGCTGTGTGATCACAGAGAATCCTTGGCTGAAAATCTCAGGGTTTTATTCCTTACTAGATTCTTCCTTGTGACACAGTCTTAGATTTCCACTAGGTAAAACATCAGAAAGTTACATGGTGAGGATCTTTTGAGAGCATTTTGTATCACTAAAGCATATTTTAAAAGATATGATATCATTGTTAGATATGGTTAATAAAATTAATTTCTCCGGAAATTAATGATTACAAAAGGCAGGAAGGGGTTATTTTAATAAATATGCTACTAAAGGCAAACAAAAATCGCAGCTACCTGAAATCACTACCCTATCTGTTCAGAAAAGCTAATCTACCAGAAAACATTTATAAATTACAAAATAAGAGCAAAGAACTATGCTAAGCACCACATGATGGGATTTTCCTTTCCTTTGGAGGTTTTTTATTCAATAAAGGACAGAGATGACCCACCATCAACTCATGTACATCGACATATAAATAAATAAGGTGGGGTTGTAAATGACACATTATAGAAACAGCATAAATACAGCACTGATTGCATAGAAATTAGAAGGACAAAATATGCGCTTTTGGTAGAAAAATCATCACACGAATATTCCTTTGCCCCCTTTCCTGTACTGTACAGTGTTCTGAGGCACCTTACATCTATTTTGCATTAACTAGATTAATCAATGAAGCAGAAAGGGCAATAGCAAAGTTTGCAAATAGAGACATAAACAGAGCCAGAGCTACTCTCAATTCCATCATTGACAGACCGCATGAGATTTGGGCAACTTTTTTACAATAATCAATTATGGGTTTGTTTGTTTGTTTGTTTGTTTGTTTTCCCTAGGCCTTCTTTCATTTCAGATTGCAACTGCCAACTTGCTGCTGTAGGGGAGACAACCAGTCTTAATATCTGATTCTCAGTCATTGTTTTAATTTTTTTTTATTTTAGAGAGAATAAAGCAAAACAAAGCAGATCAGAATAAAACAATGCAATCAATACAATTTCTGAAACAAGACAATAGGGAATCAACAATGGATGTCATAATGTCTCTTGTTTTCTTCAAAATATTTATCCATATCTTCACATACAATGAATTCAAACAAGACGAAAGTAGTATAAAACCATTCAAAACAAAAGAATGAAAGCATTACAGGCCTTCAAAACCAGACAATAGGAAAATCAACAATGGCTACAATAATCTCTCTTGTTCTCTTCAAAATAGCTGTTCATATCTTCACACACACTGAAATTAAATAACAAAACAGACTTAAACCAACCAAAACAAAATAAAAGCGTCACTAAACTTCACAACAAGATGATAAGAAATGAGCAGTGGCTACCCTAATGTCTCAGTTTCTTCAAAATAGCTATTCATGCCATCATACATAATAAAATCAATTCATGTAAACTCTTTAGGAGAAGTTCTAGGCATCCATAAGCCTATACTTATACATATATCCATTCTGTATTAGAGGTAAAAACAAAACAAACCACAAGAAAAACAAGAAACAAAAGAGACAAATAAATAATGATAACAAAGAGCCCAAAACAATGGCAATACAGGCATTCAAAACAAGGTGGTAGGAACATAAGGTTGTTATTTTACATAGTGAACTTCAAAAGAGTTACTCAGATTACCAGGTAAAAACATGCAAAAACATTTAACCCTATGAATGTTAACTGTTTTGTTCCAAGAACTAATAGAATTGGTAACACAGTCATCTTCGCTATCTTAAGTGTGCATATACAAATTTATATCTTTTTTCTTTTTCCTTCCTCTTTTCTCCTTTTCCCTGAGTTATTTTTTCTGCTTTGAGCAGTTTCTTACCCTTTCACAATACTTATTCAAGCTTTTATATCTTATTTACTCTTCTACTTTCTTACATCAGGGAGATAATCTGGTATTTACAAATGAGAGTTGGATTTATTTCACTTATGAATATAGTCTTAAGTCGCATTCATTTATCTATAAAAGCCTCAATGTGATCTTTGTAGCTGAGTATAAAAATTTCCACATCATTTTCATTTCATTTTAGCTCTTTGATTGTGTTTAGGAATCTGTCCATTTCTTCTGTGTTTTCTATATTGTTAGCATGTAGTTCTCATAGGAGGTATTGATGATCTCTTAGATTTCTGTGGCATCCATCGTGATTTCTCCCCTGTTCATTCCTAATTGCTTGAATTTATATTTTTTCCTCTTTTTGATTAGGTTGACTAATAGCTTATCAATTTTATGTATTCTTTCAAAGAAATAGCTTTTCAATTCATTGATTCTTTGTATTGCTTTTCCAGTCCTTTAATTTCTGCTTTTATCTTTATAATCTCATCTATCATATAAGCTTTGCGTTTGATTTGTTCTTCTTTTTCTGGAAGTTTGAGGTTCAGCATTAGGTTGTTTGAGTTCATTCTGTTTTAGTGACCTGAAAGTTCATTGCTATAAATTTCCCTCATAAGACTTCTTTCATTGTGTCCCATAAGTTTCAGTATGTTGTAGTATATACGGCTCAATTCCATCCTCAGTTTCTTCTGTGACCCATTGGTTGTTCATAAGGATGTTTAATTTTCCATATGCTAATGTAGTTTTGTGATCTCCTTTGTCATTGATTTCCAGCTACATTGTGGCTCATATTGCTAATATTGCATGAGGTAGTTCCACACCTCTATTTCTACCTATCCATCATTCACTCCTTAGCCGGGGTCTTACTGTGTTGCTGGCATTCCAACAGGTCTCCAGACTTTGAGTCCCTCCATTGCAGGGAGGTTGAGGTGGACCTCAAACTCCTCTCACTAGCCAAGTGTTCCAGGTCTATGGAGGAAAGAAGGAGCCAAACTCAGACTCATCTTTACCAGCCAGGCCATCCTGGGGCAGTGAAAGAAGGGAGGAGCATGCACTCAGATTCCTCTCTCAAGATGTGCCATCCCAGGGTAATGGAGCTCAATATTCATTTTTATTAAATCTGTCATCCACCTATGTGAATCTCTAAAAGGCTGTCTTCAGATCTACTCACATAATCCACTGTGCTGGGATGGCTTTACCTTAAAAACTTATGAGTTCACCAAAGGAGGCCAGTCTAGAGGACTGACCACAGCTAATCCACGGTCAAAGACTCTAAGGGTGAGTATCGACCTTGTCCAATAGTCATTCTTTTGTCTTTCCTTGCCAATGCACCAAAGTTGCCATGTCTAGCTCCTGGACAGGGAACCAGAGTTACCATACTTACAGGACAAGCACCATTGCTGTGGATCAAGCAGATCACCAGGATCATATACTCAGCCCAAGAAAATTTTATAGGGGCAGAGTTTAATGAAAGAAAGACATTTTATTTTTAAGAAGGGAAAGAAAGGATAGGAAAAGGGAAGAGAGATAGCTGCTCTGATAAGAATCAGAGTAGGGAACTCTACAAAATTGGAGGACCTGTGGAACCTTTGTGGTTTTGTTTTGTTTTGTTTTTAAAGAGATTAAGACAATAGAGAACATAACAAAGCAGATCAGATCAGAGGCTACTTTTGTGGGAGATCAAAGACCCTTCCCCCCAACTTGAAACTTGTCATAACTGAATTGGATTCCAGGCATCCATGCCTGCTGTCATTTCTTCTGGTGATCTGTGTATAGCTTCTTTTGGTATGTTTACTTTTCCTTAACCAATATTTCAGGATCTTATCTTTAAAGTGGGGAGACAGTTGGCAAAGGGCACCCTACTCATGGTTAGCTTAGAGTTAGTAAGGGGCATGTGGCTCTCTCTTGTGCTCTATAATGACCCTTGAGTGGATAATGCAGTGACTCATTCTCAAGTGCATAGGTATGCTGTGAAAATGTATTACCTTAATGTTAAAAACAAGCCTCTAGTCTGGTGTCATGGCATCAATTGCAGCTGAGTTAGTTAGAAATATGAGCAACTGACTTCTGGGAGAACATGGCAGACAGATAGCAGTAGCTACTGAGGCTCTCAGAGAGACCCAGCTTAGAATCCAGGAATGGTGCAGAGTGAGGAATCTAAGCAAGAGGAGATATACCCTGCTGACCCAAGAACGAACTGGGCTGAGAGAAACCAACTGGGAATGCAATCCTGGTACTATAACAGGAACAGATATAGCCTCAGTGTGGAAGCTGGAGCCCATGCCATTGGAAGACTCGATTTGGGTTTCCTGCCACCGCTGCTGCATCTGAATCGGCTTGGCAGGGAGAGATATGCACAAAAGCTCTGAGAACGGGAATCAGTGAACAGAGTTGAGAGTGGGACAGGTGGGGAGCCGTGCATCGACCTGCAGTGAGTGAGGGAAACTGGGACTCTTTCACGGTCTAGGAGACTCCCAGAGGACATTCTGGGACCAGGCAGACTTGCTGGAACAGGGCACTGTAGTGACCTCAGTCACATATCCCCCTCTCAAGCAGGATTGGTGAGGAGTGCCTAGCCTACGTGATGGTGCTGGCTAAGACCAAGTAAGCTAGCACGACCAGGTCTCAGTGCTTGGAGATGCACCGTAGCAGTGAAGGCTTCAGTAGGTTGACCTGGAGGGGTGGGCCCCACATAGGCTGCCTGGTCTGTAACTCCCTGGTGTGCTGCGGTGGGTGGGAACACCTAGCCAGCACAATTCAATCGGACTGTGGCCAACAGGGAAGGAAGCTGGGCCTCCTATATACAGTTGTATTTAAGGAACAAAGAATATGGGAAGAGGGAGCAATAAGAAAGGCTCCTCAGCCCCCAATCCTGAGAAACAGGCAATAGCAGACACAGCACCAATAGACATAAAGCGCTATCTCCAGAGCCTCATAGACGAGTTCAGGAATGAAGTTATTAATGACCTGAAGCAAGACATAAGCAGAATAGTTAGAGAAATGCTAAGCACTACCCAAGAAAAAACAGATGGTGGAATGGACGAACAGAAAAAAAGAGCAGAATTGTTTGATGGAGAAAATAGAGAAAACATAGAATATGTGAAGCAGGTTCAAAAAGATTACCAGGAAACTAAAAACTCTATCAAAAACTGGCATAATAGCTTGAAAGAAACTAAGGATAGATTATCTGAACTGGAGGGCAGATTTGTAATATGGGAGCATGAAATCAAAAACTTCTTAAAAATAACAAAGAAACAAACAGCAATAATACAAAGACTAGAAGATGATAAGAGGATCTATAACTTAAGAATAAAGAACATAAAAGAAGAGGTAGGGACACAAACAAATGAACTACAAAAGCTACTCGCAGAAATAATTCAGGAGAATTTTCCTAATTTAGCAAAAGGTAAAGATATTCAGATGTATGAAGCATACAGGACCCCAGCCACCTACAACTCAAACAGAGCTACACCCAGGCATATAATAATCAAAATACCAGAAATCCAATATAAGAACAGAATATTAAAAGCTGTCAGAGACAAGAAACAGATCACTTACAAGGGAACACCCATCAGAATTACTGCAGACTTCTCAGAACAAACCATCAAATCACGAAGAGCGTGGGGGAAAATAATTCAAGCTTGGAAAGATAATAACCTCCATCCAAGATTGAGATATTCTGCACAACTATCCCTGGAAATTTATGGAAAAACAAGGTGCTTCCAGGATAAAGAGGAACGAGGGGAATATGCAACCACCAATTCAACTCTACAGAGAATACTGCAGGATATTCTAAAAAAGAAAAATACGAAGAATCCAGAAATAGTGGCAGAGAGGCCACAATGAATGGAGCAGAAAACAAAATAAAGAAGACAAACTGACAACTAATGACAGAAAAAGAGCTCAACAGAAATGAGGCAGAGAAGATTGGATGATAGGAACAGCTATTTTGGAGAAAACGACATCATAATAGGTAATGTTGATTTAATATCATCATGTTTTGAAATCCCATCAAGCTTTTGTTCTTCTGTCTCCATAGGTCTTAACATGTTGTATCTTATTGGATTTTATTATATGTGATAGTATAAACAAAAACTTTTATAGACAAGGAGATTATACAGAAACCATTGTTCATTTTCTATTAGTTGATTCTAAATACCCTGTAATACTGTCATTCTCTTGAATGGTTTTACATGGTTTTGATATATTTGACGCTACAGTATATGAAGTTATACTCAAAGATTTCAAGGAAAGAGACAATATGGTAACTACTTTTATGTCAGGATTATTTTCTGGTGAAACACTATTTTGCTTAAATGGTTATGTTTTGACTTGTGCTGTTTTGTTGTTAAGCCCTCTTTTATCTGTCTCCATTTTATTATTTACTTTTTTATTTTTATCCTTTTAATTAAGGGAAAAATAAATTTTAAAATGCAGGATATATTATAGTAACCCACTCTGATTTTCTATTAATTTGATTTGAAGCCTTGTATTGCTCTCACCATCTTGTTTTGACTGATGTTCCTCTATTCTGTTTTGCTTGATATTACCACGTTTGAAAGTTTAGGCAACAGCTGTGAAGATAATGGGGTTCATTATGATGCCCATTCTGGTTGACTATTATCTACTTTTGAAGACCTGTAATGTCTCCAATGTTTTGGTTCTGTTGGTTTCGTTCTTTACTGTTTTGCTCAATTTTATTATAACTGATGATATAGGCAATTCTATTGGAGATAGCGGGAGGCATTATGGTAACCACTGTTGATCACCTTGTATTATGTTTTTACATTATCTATTATGTCCACCCTTTTGATTTGACTGACTCTGTTCTGTTATGTCACATTTGGTTTTACTTTCTTCCAAAAAAGTAATAAGAACTGTGGGAGTAATAAAACCCAAAAAATGTAATAGTCATTGTACAAAAGAGAGGAAAAGAAAGTGCTCTAAATGATATAACTGCATGTATATTTAATTGTATAAGATAGACAATGATATTACTGAGTTTTGTTGGATCATTAAACAGAACTGTTTTCAGTCTCACTGTTTGAATGTCCACTTTATATGCTTTAATTTTGTAACTTGAACAAATATTTCTAAGATGACAATATGTAATCCATTAACTAGTGATTTCCTACTGTTTTATTTTTTTTCTGAAATTCTGTATAACTTGTACCCTTTTTCTGCTTTTTTTATTTTTCTCCTTAAATAAAATTTAAAAAAAAATCCTCTTCTTGTTTTATTGGAAATAGGCAGCTTTTCATTTGTGTGCTTGGTTTTCTCTCTGTTTCTCTGTGCCCTGCCTACAAGTTTTTTCTGGCCACTTGGTGTAAGTCTTTGATGATTTGTTGCCTTTCTTTATCTGGGTCTTCCTCTCTTTCTCTACCCTTGTCTTTCACATATTTCCTAGAGGAATTTCTCTAGTATACTTTGTTTTTAACACCTTGTCAGGATTAGTTGGAAGACCTAACAATGCTATTTTCTTCATCTACAAATGCCCCTACAGTCAGATATAATCAATAAAATGATCTTATTTCTCTGGTACAAATTTTCTGTATTACTCAGCTTTGTGCTGCTTGGACCAAATTCCAAACATACCCAACTCAAAGGAGGAAAAGTTTGTTTTCACTCATGATTTCCAAGGTTTCAGTCCATGGCTGCCTGGTTCCAAAGCAGAAGCATCATGGTGGAAAGGCATGTTGGGGCAAAGCTGCACAGTTCATGTCAGCCAGGAATCAGAGCTCCGGAGAGGAAATGCCCAGTCCCAGATATAGGTCCTACAGGCATGTATTCATGACCCATGCAGCTTGAGTAAAGTCTTCTTTAGTAAACTCTTAGGTATTGCCAAGGTAATCAAGCTGAAAATTATGTTTTACTGTAGCATTATTCTTGGGTTATTTCCTAGGAAAAATTCTAAACAGCCTAAAATCATTTATAAAACACAAGAAGAAGGTAATTTAACCAAAATTTATTGAGCACTTATGTGTCATGTTCTGTATTTATTTACATTATCACATTTAATCCTCACTGCAACACTATGAAGTAGGTTATTTTATTTCTTCTCATTACTGGAAAAAGAAATTGAGTCACTGAACATTTGCATATTATGTTGCTAAGTAGGATTTTTCAAGATCTTATGACTGCTCTCTTATGAGTTTAAAGTTTAAACTTCAAACTCAGGTAGCATGGTATCACAAACTACATCTAAATATTGTGAAACATATGCAATAAATTAAATGCTTCAGATTTTAATCTGGTTCCTTTTTCCTTTCTCATGACCTCATCATCCATATTTTTGCATTTCCTACATAAAGTTTTTGTATATATTAAATCACCATGAATATTAGTAGGCAAGTTTGCCTATCATTTTATATAATGTGAACTCGTCTTAAGAGAAAAATCATTGCTATTATTTCTACTACCTCAACAAACTCCAGAAAAAAAGAAGAAAAAAATGTTCTTATGAGATGAAGATGCAGAGACCAAAGAATTTAGAAAACAGGTTTACTACAGGTTTAATACTGGCAGGGAATCGGCCATGCTGAGATTTAGAGGAGCCTACCAACCAGCTAACTAGCCAGGCTTCCTGGTAAGCCATGTAAACCTTTGCATTTACTTAAGAACGTTTTATGGGATAATATACAGTCTAACTTGGAGAATGTCCCATGTACAACTGAGAAGAATGTGTATTCTGATATGGTTGGGTTGCTCACAGATATGATTCTGTTCTATAATTTCTTTCCTGACTTTTTATTCTAGTTGATCTATCTCTTTGTGACAATGGGATATTAAGGTCCCCTGTTATAATTGTGTTCTTGTGTATTTGGTTTTTCATGTCCCTTAGTATTTGTCTTATATAATTGGGTGCTCCTGTGTTTGGTGAATATATATTTATAGTTGTTAGTTCTTCCTCTTGAATTGTTGCACTAACAAGTATGTAGCGACCTTCTTTATCTCTTTTAATCATTTTAAGTTTGAAGTTTACATTGTCTGCAAATAAAATAGTTAACCCTACTTTTTTCCGGGTTCCTATTTTATGGAATATTGTTTTCCATCCTTTGACTTTCAATCCATGAGTTTCCTTTTGTGTTAGATGTGTTTCTTGTATACAGCATATTGTGAGATCATGTTTCCTGATCCATTCTGTCAACCTATTTCTTTTGATAGGTGAATTGAAGCCATTTATATTTATGGATATAACTGATATGTACTGGCTTGACGTTGCCATGTTATGTTCTAGTCGTTTGTTTTCTGTTTTTCTTCATTGTTTAATTGCTTGTCCTGCCTGGTGGTTTCTTTCTATTGTTGTTCTGGAGATTGTGACATTTTTATCTCTATCTAATATGCCTTTCAATACTCTTTCTAGGGTTGGTTTGGTGGACATGAATTTCTTCAGTTGTTCTTTGTAATGAAAGTATCTTGTTTTTCCATTAAATGTGAATGAAAGTTTTTCTGGGTACATCAATCTGGGTTGAAAGTTGTTTTTTTTTTAGGGCTTGAAATACTTCGCTCCAAGCTCATCTTAACTTGAACGTTTGTGCTGAAAAGTTTGCCATGTTTCTAATGGTCCTTCCATTATAGATGAGTTGTATCTTTTCTCTAACAGCTTTTAGTACTCTGTTTTTATACTGTATGTCTGAGATCTTAATTATCATATGTCTGTGTGTAGATTTATGTTGGTTGTGCCTGTTTGGCATTCTATATGCTTCACTTATCTCATATCAGATTTTTCCCCATGTTTGGGAAATTTTCTGCTATTAGCTCTGTGAATAGTTTATGTATGTCATTTGCATTCCGGTATCTTCACTGATGCCTATTGGTCTTATATTGTTTCTCTTGGCATCTTCTTGAAGCTCTGGATTGTCATTTCATGCTACTTTTTTATTTTTAAAAGTTCTATCCTTTCATGACCACTAATTGTGATTCTATCCTCAAGGTCTGAAATTCTATCCTCAACTTCATTTAGATGGTTTTGCCAGCTTTGAATAAAATTTATTGTTTCTTGGACATCTCTTTGAGTTTGTTTCATGAATTCTGCTTGTTTTCTATATTGTTCATTCAAGGTTTCAATCAATTTCTTATGCTCCTATACTTTTTTAACTATTTCTTCTCTAGCTGTGCTGAGCAACTCCTTTTCTAAGGTTATTATTTCTGTCTTTACATGAGAGATTACTTCTAATTTGATTTCTGTATAGCCTCATGGAGTTTTTTTTTTTTTATTTCACTTGCTATCTTTCCAGAGATTTCAGGTATGTTACTTTTGAAGTCTTCTATTTCAATGTCTCTTGTACTTGCTCCTGATGCACTAGATGTTTGAGATTGCATTTTGCTTTTTTGTTTTGCCATTTTCTCCTTTCAGCTTAATATTTGGTCCTTCAGTCCCACTAGTGTTAACTGATGGTTGTATGTATCTTAGGGTCCTACTGTAAGGTTGATGTTTGCCCAATTTCTGTTTCCCACAATGAAGAGGTGGGACAGTCACCTGAATTACTCCTGCAGGGCCTGTTGGGTGAGTCCTATATTTTTCCTAGGCTTACAAGCTTAGAAGTCTTGATGAAAATCAATCTTTAGTTCCTGCGGTTATTATGTCTTAAAGTTGTTCAGAGTCATGAGATCTCCCTGTTTATAGTGTATATCATAGGTGGGACCCTACTGTGTCTCTTGGTGTCTCATAGGCCCTTTTAATTTTCTCCAGGTTGAGGGAGGCCTTATTGGCACCCTATTCAACCTATCTGATGTTCTCTCTGTGGAAAGAGGACTCATCTACCTTCTCGACAAGCTCACCAATGGCCTTTTTCTGGAGAGGGCTTCACTGTTGCTCCTGTTTACCTACTGAAGGTGGCAAATTCTATTCCTATTTTAGAGGCAAACTTAGCTCACTAATGGAAGCCTGCGAGTTCTTCCATTTGGATGAGGGGTTACTGAGTCTCCCCTCAATATAGCACAGTTAATCTACTGAAGTCCAAAATGCTGGGGGGAGGTGTGGGAGCCAAAGATCAACTGAAATCATAGGTCCAGGAGTGAGGGGGGTCCCTAATGGCAGCAGTGGGGCAGCGGGGGTGCATGTGGTGGCTGAAGTTCCTGGGCCCAGCAAGGTGGTCTGGCAGGACAGCAGGGATAGTGGGAGGGGTCCAGGTCTGGCCCAGCCACATGTGCACCACAGGCTGGAGTTCCTGGGTCCCATGAGGCAGTCTAGTAGGACAGTGGGGGTCACAGGGATTTGGGTCTGGCCTGGCCCTGCATGCACCACTGGCTGGAGTTCCTGGGTCCAGCAAGGTGTTCTGGTGGGACAGCAAGGGTCACAGGAGAGGCCCAGGTCTGGCCTGGCCCCTGCACACACTGCTGGCTGAAGTTCCTGGGTCCCATGAGACAGTCTAGTTTGTAGCCCAGGCTGGCCTCAAACTTGCAACAATTCTTCTGCCTCAGCCTCCTGAGTACTGCAATTGCAAGCATGAACCACCACACCTGACAAAATGACATTAATCTTAATGCAAATTAACTCTCCAGAGTACACTGTTTCATGTTCTCATTGTGACCTAGAATATTTATCTTTTTATTTAATTCACATACAATATTTGTATTATTTTTACATCCAATAATTAATTAAAAATTTAAATTTATTTTTGCACTAATATTTTAACTTTACATAGCTCACTTTTTTCAATGTTTTCCTTTAAAACACCTTTTTCAGTAAGGGACTATGGCTAGTAAACTCTCTTTGTCTTTGTGTATCTGAAATGCCTCTTTTCCTCTGTTTTCCATCTTTTATGGTAGTCTACCTGGATATAAAAGAATAAGTCCATGATTATTTTTCCTCCCTGCACTGATGGGATTCTGTTGCTGATTTTGACATCACTGATCATGACATAATATCTATTATATAATTTGCATTCTAGGTAGTCTGTATTTTTTCTGTGACACCTTTTAATAGCCATATATCTCTTCATGTACTTCAGTTCCACTATCAAGTATGGGTATTTTTAATCATGGACAGTAATTAGAGTGCCATTCCTTTCTAAGTACTCATATAATTCCTTAAATTCTGTCATTAGTTTCTCAAATCATTTCTCTAAAATTCTCTCTGTTATCTTCCTCCAGAATCCAGTAGGCTGGTGTTGAAATTTATTTTCCTTATCTGTGAATTGCTCTTACATACTTTTATTTTGTAAATGTCTATCTCTCTGCTACATTAAAAATGAATTATTCAGAAGTCCTTTCCTTTTCTCTAATTCTACACCTATGTTTACTCTAAAGTTTGTTTCACTGATATTATTTTTAAAAATATTTGTCCTGTTCTGTACATATTTTTCTTTTTAATACTATATGTTTTTATAATTTCCTGTCTATGTAACCAAAGAATATATATGCATACATACCTATATACATATATACACATATATCAAACAATTATATATATACATATATATTTGACATTGTCACATTAATATTTTGTGGAGTGAGCAAATATTACTTTTGTTATTGTTCATAATTTTCTTCCATAACAAGATTAATGATAAATTACAAATGGTAAAAATATTATTTACTCTCTCCAGCACTTTTCTGTTAAATTAGGTTGTTCTTTCATTAACAAGGAAGTCAACACTCCCTTGATTCAGAAATGAAAAATAAAATCTGAAGTTGCATTGTTAGTTCCTATAGATTAAACTCTTTTTCCCTTAATTTATCCTTGTTTTTAAAATTCCATTTTCTAAATGAGTTTACATTAATTACTAAAGCAAATGAAATGAGAAGAGACAGTGAATCCATAAATACTCATGTATAGTCATGACTAAGATTATTCACAGCTAGCAAAAATCCAACCTGTGAAAGGTAGTAAAATAAGATTTTTGCTACAAAACAGATCTGAAGTCATTCACTATGTAATCTACTTTACACTGATTGCTGCTTTATGAATATGCTTTTATATAAACACCACACGATTTATATTTCATTATGCACTCAGATGTAAAGGCAAATTCTGAGAATTTAAAACTCCATAAAAACTGATCCTGGTGAGACTGCATTCCTTTCTCAATGCAACAATTCCTCTATCAGGTGCAGCACAAACACATGGATTCAAGGGAAGTATTCTTTACTGCCAAAATGATTAAGAAATACTGATCAAAGATTTTATTCTGCAAGTTTTTCTATTTAGCTTAGAGATAAAGTAAGATGAACACATCTTTAAAAAAAATTGTCCCATTTATGAGCATCATATTATGTAATTCCCTACAATGTGTAGGTCTGTAGGTGATTTTATACTTCATTAGTGTATCAGTCAGCTTTTTCCTTGCTTAACATAATACCTGACAACCACAACATTTTGAGGAGATTCACTCCATGGCTAGCTGACTCCAATGCAGACACATCTTCACAAAGGTGGAGAAGAAGGTGGGTGGAGTAGAGCCAAACTGCTCAATTCATGGCATCTGGGGAGCACAGCAGGTGAACAGTGCCAGAGAGGAAGAGATGAGAAGCCATATATAGTGTTCAAGGCAACAGCTCTGTGACCCTCCCAGACACAGCCAGAAGTATGCTCCACCAATACCCTCGGCAGCTTCCAAGCCAATCAAATGGATACAATCAAACTTAACTGTTGAATCTCACTCCTTGTCGACTTGATACCCAAACACATTTCCTTGAAATATATTCAATCCCTGAACAAACACAAGGTCACAATCTTGTCTAACATGCTACAACTATCTTGCATACAACTGAAAATGCAATAAGCTCTTCCTCAAAGTCTCAACAGTTCCAGTATTTTTTAAAAGTCAAAGTCTAAATCTTTTCTGAGACTCAAAGCAAACTCTGCTGTGAACTTCTGTAAAATTAAAAAACAAGTTATATGATTCCAAGGCATAGTAGCTCAGGATAAACATTTCCATTCTGAAAAGGTGGAAAGGGAGATTGACCAATAAACCAAGAACAAAATTTAGCCGAACAAACACTAAATTCTGTAGCTCTATGTGTAGCATCTAGGAAACATGGTGCTGAGATATGAATTCCAGAAGAAATGACAGACTCACCTCTCAAGCTTTGCTGGTTATAGCCCATATTGCTTTTGTTTTGGACTAGATGCACTCTAAGGCTACAACTTTCTTCAGCAGATATTCTGCATCCATGACAGTTCCCTGGGTTTTTCACTGCACCTTTGGCTTTATTCCCACAGCTTCATGCACTGCCTTCTCAAGGGTTCCTTGTCATGGCCTCTCAGGTCATCTTTGAAATCCAGACACAAGTCTTTCTGACTCTACTACCCTTACACTCTGAATACCAATAAATCCAGTATCATGTCAATGAAGCTAAGGTAAGATACCGCCTCAGATGGAAAACAGACTCCCTTGGGTCATGGATTCAGGGTACTCACATGCCTGGACAGCTAAGCAGAGTGAAATTTCCTAAGCACCCATACTCATGTAAAGGGCCAAGGGACATTCTTTTAAAATGAAAGATTTGGCCAAAGGTTTAACTCTTAAGCACCTGCCTGCAAAGCACAAGGTCATGAGTTTGATCCCTTGTCCCCCAAAAATAAAAATAAAATGAAAGGTTTACACTTTGTACCCATAACATTATGACTGCTGAAGTCTTGTTGGTTTTTGAACTGTCTTCAGGTCTTTTTTCGTGTCCCTGTACAAAATATTTGAGGGTTTTTTTAAATGGTACTAACCTCTTCAGCCCCAAATTCATAGATGATCCTTCTGGTTCAAAACTGAAGTTTTACAAAATTTTCTCCTCTGACTTTGGTCTCTGATTCTCACCAAGAATATGGATAAAATCAGCCAATAGTACCCATGTCACATCATGAAAGTTAGGGTGTCTTGAAATTTCACTTGCTAGAATATTAGTTTACCATTCTGAAACTCAATCTCCTGCAAAATCTCAGGATATGGGCAAATATAGGTAAATTTTCTGCCACAGTATAACACACATGACCTCTAGTTCAATTTCCAATGAAATCTTTGGCCCCAGTAGAAACCTCCTCATGAGGTTGGTTTTTACCTTCTGCTCTCCTATCACCATTCTCATCTTGTAGAATCCAACTAAAATCACATATCGTGGTTTATTTGCAGCATTGTAGGGCTTCTGTGGCATACATCTACAAACCTTTACAAATTCTTCTGTGAACCAGTTCCAAAGTATTGTAAACCAACTATCAGGTACAGTCACAGCAATAATCGCACTTCTCTGATACCACTGTTCTGTATTAGTCAAATTTCCCATTGCTACATACAATACACAACACCCACAGTTTAAAAGGAGGAGAACTTAATTTGCCTCATGGCTTCAGGGGACCCAGCCCATCCACCAGTTGCTTAGCTCATGTATCAGGAAGCAGAGCAGGGAAAGGTGTCAGAGAAGAAGGGGTAAAGTGACAGATATAATACCCAAAGTCATACTTCTATGACTTACTCAGATATTCCAGAATGTGCCCCCTCAGCCCCCTGGGAAGTTCCCAAGCCTTCCAGTTGATACTATGAAGCTTAATAGTATCTGTTTGGTTCTAGTTTGGTTACTAGTTCACTGACAAAATTTCTATAACTATTGAGTGAAATTTTATAAATGGATGATGTTTCTATTTTCTTCAACAATCAATTGAAATAGTGAGGAAAATCTTAAATTATTCTGTCTTCTCCATGATGAGCATATTGGATTCACATTTAATTAGTTCACCCGGTTTCTTAAATCTGTATTTAGGTAGATCAGTCAACTAGTTATTACCCATTCTTTAAAATATAATAAAAATTCTGTACAATTCCAAATTTTAATGGCACAAATTCTATTTTGCCATTTTTGTTAATTATATTACTCATGAATATCCAGTAACATCCACATAAACATTCTGTTCAATTCCAAATTTTTCATGGCACAAATTCCATTTTGCCACTTTTGTTAATTGTATCACTCATGAATGTTCATATAATGAATAAATTGTGTGGTTGTGAATCAAATTAAAATCAGGTAATTTTAAAATTTTTCATCTGTCAAATATTTATTTAGCAGTTACTATCTGGTAAATAATATCTCTGCTCTATAAAATTCCTCAGGTTCACGTAACATATTTCTCTACACTCCTCCAACTTCTATGTTTTGTTTTTTATGAGCTGTCCTTGAAACACTCTTAAAACAAGTTTCTAGAGATACAAGAGCCACTTCAACTACTTTTAATGTAAGTGGAGACAAAGTAGTTTACATCATTCAGGATGTGATAATTTTTCTAACGTTTTATTTCTGATGATTGACTTGGAGAAATGCTAACTCCCTTACACTGAGCTAAGAAAAGTTTGGACACTGAAACTTGTAAGGGTTCTATCAGGCAGGAGTCAGAACATTGCCTGGATGTATAGCTTAGTTTGAAGTCTTTCCCTAGCGTTGTTTCTTTAACTCTTTTTCACCTGGGAATAATTTCTCATGATATCATTAGCAATCTATGCCTTTCCTAATGTTTTACTGCTAAAGAACCTAGCCTAAGATATACTGTGTGCCAGATTTGATGCTAAAAATACAGTGGAGGGTAAATGAGATACAGACATTGTTGTTTGGAATATGTCTTGGTTACTTTTCTCTGATTGCTGAAACAATACCAGATGCCCAAAATGAAGAAAGGAAAGAGTTATTTAGCTTACAGTTTTTGGAGATTTTAGTCCATGCTTGATTTGTTCCAAGGCAGGGTGGTGTGGTTGCCGGGTAGCTGTTCATGGCTGCTGCAAGCAACAAGAGCAAAAAGGGCAAAAAGGGAAAGCATGCCTCCTTTTCTCCCTGATGTTGTATGCCGGCTACCTGCCCCTGGGCGGGTACAGCACTCACATTGTCAATTCCAGCACAGACAACAAACCAGTCACAAACACTAGACCCAGTAGCCTTTGAAAGGTCCGTGGCCCATAACTTCATGAGGCTCTAAGGGGACATCTAGACAGAAATCATAACAGAATACAGTCTAACAAAGAAGAAGGAACTTAGAATTGGCAATAATATAAAGTATTAGAAGCAACCTCACAAGAGACAAAGAGTGCATTGATAGAAGGAATGCACAATCTTTTAGAAGGACTATGGTTAGAAGTGACTTACCAAAGAAAGTAGCATTCAAACTGAGATCTGAAATCTAAAAATGAGTTATGCAGACAAACAGCGGTGTGAAAAATTGTGAAGTGAATATCATTTGCAAAAGCCCAGAGGGGACTAGCTAGAAGCAGAAATCTAAACACAGTTGCTTATTACTTCATTTTGATGTAGGGGAATGAAACTCCCAACCTACTAGATGTCCGATACAAGTTCATGTTCTCTAAAATCAAAGACTGAATTTTAGGAGCAATGGAAATTAAGAAAAGAATATATTTATTAGAGAAAGAAAGTATCTGTCTGAGACAGAGACAGAAGGAGTCCTGAATATGTTGTCAAAGACTCTGTCTTTACTAGGGACTTTTGTAGAGTAAAACCAAAAAATGAGGTGGATCTAAAGTGGGGCAAACAGGGGAACTCACAAGGTGGGCATGAAGTAGAACAGAACTATGGTTAACCAAAAGGTTAATTTCTCAGGTAAAATTGATTAAATTGGGAACAAATGGAGAAGCAAGTCATGCAGCAAGTGGGAATGCTTAAAGAGTGCTGACTCTTCCTATAGGAAGCTGGATGATGACTCCTGGCTACCTCACTGTGATAGAGACCTATTTAGAATATGACTTCCTGGTGCTTATCCCTAGGAAGCATGTGGGTGTCTTTGATTTATCTTTTGCCTTGGGGTCTGGCTCACAGCAGAAGTATCTGTGTCCCCCACAGTTGCAGAGTGCCTCATCTTCCTCACTGGCTCCTTTAAGGGCCCAGCCCTGACTTCCTATATTCTAACTCAGCCGCCTTTAATAATTGTACTGTAAATCAAAGATGAAATTATAACCAGCATTTAATGGAACTTTCTAGAATGGCATTTTTGTATGCAATAAATATATTTGTGTACTTCTGTTCAGTATTTCTAATGTTTTACAATGTAACAGGAAAGTTCTGGCAAGAGCTATACGAAGATAACAAACAGATCTCTAGTTCAAAATCACAAAAGATCAGTCTGCACTGCAGTGGTCCAAATAGGGTTCAGTGTTTTTGCCTCTCACAGGAAGGATGACAATTTACAGAGAGAAGCAAAAATCTCAGATGATAAGCCCCATAGGAGGTATATTCCAAGGATGGAGAGGCAGGCCTCAGTCTAACTCATCACCTCGTTCTGCTGTCACATTTGCTGACTCATGCAGGCAGCTAATCATCCTTTTCTCTATGCACACTAATACACGCATTTCTATACAATCCCTTTTATAACTTTGATTTCTTCAAAAGACTCTGAGTTACTTACAAAAGAAGAGGTACTTACCTTTAATACATTCATGATTAGCATACAGTCTGTGTGCAAAATTGTCTTTTGGATGATGGAGCTAAAAACTAAATCTTTAGCTTTTGTTCTCTTTCAATATGCACAAGTTATTTTGCATCCAAAATTTCAAACTCATTGGTTCTTCCCTTTTTACCACAGAGCTGTCCAATACAAATATAATGTGAGCCACATATGTAGTTTTAAGTTTCCTAGTAATCACACTGAAAAAATTAGTAAGTAGAATTAATAACTATAAAATCTATTTTATTGTAATATTTCAAAATTATCATGCCAATGTGTAATTAATACTTTTAATTCATTATATATATTACATTATTTTTTCATCCTCCAGAATTTTTTTTACACATACATCAAAACTTGGTCCAGGCTAGACACATTTCAAGTGGTCACTAGCTAAATATAGCTAATAGTTATTCTTATACAATGCAGATGTAGCTATTACCTCAAAATATGAAATTAACATTTTTCTTTTTAAAAGCATGAAAACAAAAGCTTTCCTGTGCGGTGGTATATAACAGAAATCCCAGCACCTGGGAGGCTGAAGCAGAGGGCTGGCATGAGTTTCAGAATAGCCCAGGCTACTTAGCGAGACCAAGGACAGGCTGCTCTAAAAAGCAAGAATCTGTCTCCCCAAAACAAAAAGAAAAACTGTAAGTACAGTTTTCTAACGTAAGACCTTAGTCAGAAACAAGAAAATTTCAGACACACTGACTTCAGTTTCTCATTTGTGACACTATTGAAATTTTGGTAGATAATTCTGTTGTGGGGTTGTCCTATGTACTGTAAGATTTTCATAAGCACCCTCCGTCTCTACTCTCTAGATACCAATAGCAACTAAATGGCCCAAAGAGCATAGTTGCCCCAGTTGAAAACCACTGAACATGATCATCCTTTTCAATTTTGAGAATCAGGAGTGTTTGGCTCCAGCAGTTTGAAGGACAGGTAAATCTCATAAAAACCCATCTTCATGAGAATGGTCAGGCCACCGAGGAAAGCCTACGTGATGCAGGGCTTATTCCAGTTTCTACCTGCTGAGGCTCCACAGACTTTCCAAAGCATTTGTGCATTCTCACACCACATGACACATATGGGGTCCAACTGCTCTTCGTTCAGGGCTGTGCTGCAGACGGCCTTTCCCTGGCTTCTTCTGTCGTATTTCATACAGAAGTCTAAGAATTACTGCTTACAAACAATACGAATTGATTCTGGGTGAAAAAAAATTTATCTTATGAAAAAGAAGAGAACACAGTCAACGGGAAAACTAAATGATCAGACTTATAAAATAGTAAGAACTTTTCAAACTAACACAGAACAGTCTGATTATGATGCCATTATTGGGACCACAATTTCTGGACACTCTTGCTTCTCCTAAATACTTTATCCCAAGACTGTCATTGAGAATATTGTCCAACCTTAAAATCTTCCATTTTCCCATTTGCAATCTCTAGTTGCTTTCCTTTGTACTTACACAAAAATGCAAGAAACCTTGGATGTGCTTAATGTAATCCTTGTTCCACTCTGAGGAAAACTGAGGGATAAACAAGGTGAAGTAGCAGAAGAAGATAAGAAGGAATATTTCTCAAATAATAAATGGCACTACATTGGTCCAATGGCAATATATATATATTATATATATACATATATATATGTATATATATATTATATATATATATATATATATATACATATCTTTGGCAAAAATTTAAAAAATCAGTGCTGACCAAGGCTCCTCTTTATCACCTGATAACCAGTTTTGCTGAATACTATTAACCAAGAATACTATTAACCAAAGAAAGATGTTCTTTGGCTGATTCTTGAAAACTATTTCAGAAAGTAGCCAACTTAAAGTTCTTAATGCACCATATCTGGTTCATGAACTGGTTCCTTGTGTGCTTATGGAAAAGCAAAAGACTTCGGTGAGCCCAACTTCTGAAAACAAACTTTCTTCCAAATTCAGTTGGTATTGCCAGCTAATATCTACCTGTACTGTCAGAGAAAGGAAACTCTCTGGGACCTTGTAATTACCAGCCATGTGCGTAGCTTCACCGCGGTATAAATCTGATGCCAGACTGATGGATGTTCTATCAAAACTGAAGAAAATTTGCTTCTGAAAAATTCTGACTTTCTCAGACAGTCTTTGGAGAAACTGAGTGAGCCTTTCACTTGGATATCTGTTAGCCCACTGCATGTGAACCAACATGTGACTCCATACAGAACTGTTTAAAGCAAATTAAGATGCCTCAGGTAGGACTAGAGTTCTGCTCACAGCTGAGCATCTTAAAACAAGGCGGAAGGAAACCACAGTTTCCTGTCTTCATTTTCACTTCCTCAACCCAGCCCTGTCCCCAAGGCGTGCTGAGTAGTGGCACAGCCACTCTGCTCTCCCTGAGCACTTGACTTATCATCTCTTCTAACTCAAGAAGAGTGGGCTCCATGGAAACTAAAATAAGCAGTTGTTTCCCTCCCGTTTGCAGCAGGCAATTCTACTTTGATGCCACCTTAGATTCTAAGATTAAAGTAGGGAAGCTGCTACCAGGAGCCTCATGCTGCCAAAGATGAGTGACTTATCCTGGCCTTATCCTGATGCTTTTGTAAAAGATTTTCATATTTCGGTGAACCTGTCACTTATTTCGCAACCTGGATCCACCTTGGAAAGAAAAGCCTGTAAGTGACTCATAAAGAAACAATTGGGAAATTAGGGTTTGATATGTCACATTTTTGTTGTCTCAAATTTGTGGATTCTAAAGGCCTACTTAGAGGAAACAAATAATCCAACATAGGCGGACAGAGCTAGAATGGTAAGCAGAACAAGAGGTGAGGAGAAAAGAAAAAGAGAAAGGGAAAGAGAGGAAGATAGAGGTAATTCAGGGGGTAATGAAGAGAGCACAAAAGAAGGAATGAGGAGGTCAAAGCTAGAAAGATGATGGGAGAAAGGAGACTGAGAAGGGTCAGAAACAAACAGGAAAAATGGAAGAGGTTGAGTACAAAGCCAAAGAAAGAGAGAAAGAGAAGGAAAACACAGCAAGAGGTAGGTAGGAGTAAAATACTCCTTCATCAAGATCTATGGAGAACATTCCACAGGAGGCTCCTGTGTTAGCCAGCACCAGGACTACAGCGGTAAATGAACAGTAAAATCACAGCATCACAGAGCCACAGCATGTAAAATAGAGCGCTCTCTGGGAGGAGCAGAGAAGAGATGTCCAGCTTATGCACTGCAAAGGGGATCGTGTACCCTTTGGAGAAAGACATAGATCCTTCCTTTTTTAACAAGTATAGAAAAGAGAAGAAAAGAAAAAAAGAAAAGGAAAGGAAAGGAAAAGGAAAACAATGAAAAGAAAAAAATTAGCTCTGCAGTTAAAAACCAAAAAACTCATCTGTGCTATTGAAGCCTTTCTTTCAGCTGAATTTTACCTGATTTTCAGCCTTCGTAGATATTTTCTGTTGAACTCTTATCTTTCCTAACTGAATTGCCACTAGACTGTGCAGCAACTGTGAAAATTAAAACACAAACATAAAAATGACCTTTACTTCCACCAGCTGGAAAATTGCCATAATGAGCAGGTTTCCTTAGAACAAATACTTTTGCTGCTACCTGCCCCAAGCCATCTGAGTATATATGAATCCTACATGTAAATGTCAGAGATGACTCTTGATAAGTGTGCTCTTGAGTGGTGCTAGTCTGTGCAAATGTACTCAGCAGCCTCCCCTGCGTATTCAGCCCCAGGCCAAAGCCTTGGAATTGAAACAAAGGAAAAGTTTGTTCACTTCTTGTCAAGATTTTTAAACCAGAAGTCTTCAGACTGATGTGTCCCATAGTTGTGCTTGCTTTTGTCTGAAACTTTAAAAGAATTAAAGTAGAAAAAAAGATAAAATCTCAACATCTAGCCTCTCTTGAAATATTAGTTCTGATTAATACTAAATGTTTTTTCATTGCAATAAATAGTTGGAGGAGAGTAGCTCCACCCTTTGTAGCTACAGCATAGGATCTCCCACCCTCTACTCTTCCTTTTCAAACTTAGAACACAGAGGCCAGATAGTCAGTGTTACTCATCACAACTCCTCCATTTCTATCTTGTTTATATTTAATCTACTTCTTATAGACAAGCATAGTGGTACATGCCTGTAATCATAGCTGGAAAGCTGAGGCAATAAGATTGCAAATTCAAGCCCATTATGACTTATAGTTAGATCCCACCCCAAAGCCTCATGCATTCATAGGTGAGGTTTCTAAAGTGGCTGGGTTGGGATGTTTGAATGTGGATTAAGGATGTGATGCTGGGATTAAAAGGTGGGGATAGTGGAAGCGTCTCCCTGAGTATGGGTTGCACCAATTAAGAGGCCCCCAACATGGATGGAATTAGAGGACGTTATGGATTGAAAACTGGTGGTCAACTTAACACCAGCCGAATTAAATCAGCATGACACTGAGCATAGATGTCCCACCTGAGGAAAGTTGCCAGCATAAATAGAGACGTGGAGAAGGAGAAGCTATGCATTTTGAGGCATTGGTGCATTTGTACATTGAGGCATGGAGGCATTATGGATTCTCCTACATGTTGCTGTTTGAGCTGTTAGGTTCTCCTGGAGAAGCTCTGGTCCTCATATCAAGCATTGCTTCCTGGCTCCGGAGGGGAAGATGTGTGCCACTTGGTGTCCAGGATGGACTCGTCATCTGGCTTCTTGGCATATACTCAATTGACGTCAGAGGAGCTTGAGCCCTCCATGTTGCTAAGGATGGCTGTACTTTTCAGGGCAGCCCTGGTCTTTGTTGTGAGTGTGACTTCTCAGCTCCAGCATAGAACCCTCAATCTACCAGCACAGCTCCATCACACCGCTGGCATAGACTTTCTAGCTTCCACCACTGGCCTTTGGGTCTTCCCAGCACAGATCCATAAAAGAGATTGGCATGAGTCATTCTTGTGGGCTCTGGACTTCCAGTTGGATTTGTGGGATGCATTGTCGTAAGCTCTGGGGCTTCATCTGGACTCTTTGGAACATTGCTGTGGGATTGAGGCCCTTGGCTAAATATTCTATGTCTTTATATGTTGTGGACAGATTTCCTGCATTTTCTTGTGTTAACTCTGGGTGACCATAGTAAAACAATATTATAAACTCCATATCCTGATTCCAATTGTTCCCCACACAATGCCTGATTGCAACAGAGGAACAGAAAGAAGATCAGCTTGCTGGTTGCTACCACTGCTGCTGCTGCTGCTGCTATTGCTGCAGCTTACTACTCACTTAACACTGTGCCTGTCACACTATAAACTTTTTCTCCTCTATGATAACCCTCACTGTGCTGCCTTGTCTTGGAGTCAGAAGGCTATGGACAGAAACAGTGAGATGAAATAAACCTTACTTCCTTAACTTTGGGTATCAGGTATTTTGTTTCAGCAGTGAGAAAAGAAACTAAAATAGAAGCCGGGTTGGGCTACTTAATGACATTAGTGATCTACTGAGTAAGACCTGTCTTCAACAATCCAAAGGTCTGGGGATGTAGCACAATGGAAAGCTCCACAATTCAATCCTAGCATTCATGTGTCTTTCTGGCCCCTGTAGTCACACCATTGTGGAAGCATTGATCTCAAGCTGTGGTATCCTATACAGTAGCCTGCAAGTGCAGTGACCAACTAAACAAAATACAATATAAGTTTCATTCATCAGGTGCACTAGCCACATTTTAAGTGCTCAGTGCTACCTGTGGCCAAAGGTTACTGTATTTGACACCACAGACACGTAACACTTCTACCACTGCAGAAAGCTCTGGTGGCTAGTGCTTTTCTACATGATGAAAGATGAGACCAGAATTTCCCTCTAACTCTGTGCCCTAGAGTTCTACAGTTGGGAGATCAGTGGGTAGCACTATGGTCATAATTTCAGAAAATATTGTGTATACTAGGTCTTTTGGCTGCTATAACAAATTATTATAAACTTGACAGCTTAAGATAATACAAATAATTATTTTACAATTCTTGTAGACAGAAGTCCAAAGTGGCTCTCTCTTGGTTAAAATACCAAAGTACTGCATTCCTTTCTGAAAAATGTAGTGAAGAGCCTGTCTTGTGTATTTCTAGCTTTGAGAAGCTTCTTTATCCCACCTTCAAAGCCAGCTATGGCCAGTCATGTCTTCCTATGTCTGATGCTGTGATTGTCCCTTTTTCCCACTTGTGATTACATTGTCCTCACCTATATAATTCAGGGTAATGTTTCCATCTCAAGGTCAGCTCATTCCTACCCTGTCTGCCAACCTAATTTCCCTTTGCCATGTAACATAGTGTATTCATAGGTTGCAGGGATTAAAATATGGACATCTTCAGATTTTTCTATGTACCATTATGTGTTAAATAAAAACTAAATAAAGATTTTTAGCATAAATTCAATGAACATTTAGTATTCAAAAAAGTGTGATTTTTTAGAGGAACTGTGGAACACAGTTTGTCAAACCTATCTCATTGCAGAACTTCTCTTTTTATTATACAGATTTATTAGTGCTTCAAGGAACAAAATCTGAAAAATGTCACCAGTAGAAGTCAGGAAGAGATTTAGAGCAAAGAGGGCAGATAGATAACAGCAGGCTACAGAGGCTCCCTGAGACAGTCAACTTAGAATTCAACATAATACAGCATAGGGAGTCCTGAACAGAGGAAGAAGAATTCTCTGATCCCAAGAAGAAACTAAGGTGAGAAGAACCAATCAAACATACAGTCCCAGTGCTACTATTGGAACAGCTGAAGGTTCAGTGCTCCCATTGCAGCACCCAAACCCAAGTGGCAATGAACTACTGAGCTGTCCAAAATCCCAGTGCTTCGACTTACTGGAAACTCAGTCAAACTGAGGTCAGGGGTCAGTGAGCCAAAAAGAGAGCTGAGCTATTAGGGAATCTGCATCAACCTGTAGAGAGGATGGGAATAAAACCATTCCACAGAGAAGAAGGCTCCAACAAACAATATTCTGGGACCAGGCAAGGCTGGCAGGAACAAGGGGCAGCAGTGACTTCAGTCAGTTGTTCCCTTCACAAATGGTATTGGTGGAGTGAGCTTGGCCTGGGTCATGCAACCTGGCTGAAACCCAATAGGTTATCCAAAATCAATTCCCTATGGCAGCAGTGCACACTAACACATTGAAGGCCTTAGCAGGTTGACTGACCCAGAGGGGAGGCTGCCCACACTAATACAGTGAAGGCCTCATCAGGTTGACTGATCCAAAGGGGAGGAGCCTGCCCCTGTTTGCAACTCACAAGCACACTACAGTGGGAAGGTTCACCTACCCAGCTTGCTTCAGAAGAATTGTAACAAAGAAAGAAAGTGGGGCCTCCTAGAAGAAACAAAACAGATGGAAAGAGGAAGCAACAAGAAAAAGTCCCCAGGCCCCAATCCTGAGAACACTGACACAGGACAGGTAAATACAAAGGAGAATGAAGACAGCAAACATGCAATATCAGACACGGCACCAGTGGACATAAAGAGATATCTTTGGGTCCTCATAGACTAGTTCAAAAGGGAAATATTTAACCAAGTAAATCAAGATATAAGAAGATTAATAAAAGAGATGCTAAGCACCCCTCAAGAAGCCACAGACAGGAAAATGGAGGAAATCAAACAAAGGAGAGAACCATTTGATGAAGAATATAAAGAAAATATAGAATACATGAAGCAGATTCAAAGAGATTACCAGGAAATTAAAAACTCTATGGAAAGATGGTGAAACTGCTTCAGAGAAACTAAGGATAGATTATCCAAACTGGAAGACAGGTTTGCAATATAGGATTATGAAAGGAAAAACTTTTGAAAAATAAAAAGGAAACAAGTAGTAACAATGCAAAGGATAGAAGACCACAAGAGGATCTATAACTTGAGAATAAAGATTGTGAATGAAGAAGCAAGGGTACAAACAAAGGAACTAAAAAGGCTATTCACAGAAATAATTAAGGGAAACTTCCCAAACATAGGAAAATGAAATGATATGCAGAGGTATGAGGCATACAGAACTCCAGCCACTTACAACCAAAATGGAGCTATACCCATGTATATAATATTCAAGATCCCAGAAATTCAATATAAGAACAGAATATTAAAAGCTATTAGACACAAGAAACAGATCACCTGTAAAGGAAGGCCCATCAGAATAATGGCAGACTTCTTGACATAAACCATCAAGTCAACAAGAGCCTGGAGTGAAATATTCCAAGCCCTGAAAGAAAATAACCTACAGCCCAAATTGATATATCCTGCTAATCTGTCTCTAGAAATTAATGTAGAAACAAGATGCTTCCAAGACCAAGAACTCACAGAGAATACTGCAGGGCATTCTAGAAAGAAAGAAAAGTACTAGGATTTTAGGAACAGTGGCAAAGAGGCCTCAATGAATGGAACAGAAAACAGAATGAAGAAGATAAGCAGACAACTGATGGCAAAAAAAGCATAAAAGAAATGAGGCAGAGAAGGTTGATTACAATCTCTAATATAGATGGCCTTGATGCACTAAATTTAAAATAAAAAAGAACCACACATAGAGTAGATCAGGAGGTAGGGTCCACTGAGATCCTATTTTTAGGAAATATAATTAACATGAAAAAGAGTACATGAACTGAAAATCAAATATGAGAAAACAATGCTCTATGTGACAGAGAACCAGATAGTAATAGGGACAACTAGACCAGTATTTGTGGATAGGTTAGAAAGACAGGCTTTAATAGATAAAGGAATACAATTAGAGATCATGTCCAGGAGAGAGAAGGTTTGGAACCACTTAGGTAAATAGCAAGTTGCCTCCAAATTTAAAACCAAGGATCTTGGTGAGACCCAAAAATGCAGAGTGTACCCTGGGGAAGTGAAAATGGAGGGAGAGTCTTAAAAAAGATGGCAGAAGATATTGTTAATAGTGTATCAGGATTTAAAACCCACATTACTTGCACCACTCTGCTTAGATAGATTTTATTCTGTCCCAGTATGTCTACTGTTAGGACTGGAGGGCACAGACAGCTATACCAAAAACATAAGAATATAGCACAGTAATCATCTTTAATTTCCTATTAACTTAATCTGGATCCCTGTATGACTTATCATGTTTTATCATAACTGGTCTTAGTTAAGTCTGGTTTGTTTGATTGCTGTTTGCTATCAACAGATTTTATGCAAAACTGATATGATTGATAGTATCAAGTCTGAGAGTATAGGCAACTACACTAAAGATAACAAGACCCTATGACACACATTCTGGTTTGATAACTGCCTGTTTGTGAAGTTTTATACTATATACAAAGTTGTGTTTTTATTAATACTGTTATGTACTGATACATTCAATTATACTATGTCTGATGATATAGCCAATTCTACTGAAGATAACAAGAGACAACACAGGAACTATGGTAGAACTCCTTGTACAATGGTCATATATGTCTTTTTCATTTCATGTGTATATAGGAATATGTTTTGTTTTGCCCTGCTTTGTTTGTTTCTCCCTCTAATATAGAAAGGATAGAAATACATGTTAAGACTCATGCATGTGTAGAATCTATAAACAGTTTATGAGAACTGATCTTATGACACATGATGAAATGAACAGATACTTTAAAGAAAAAGAGACACTAAAGTACCCAGTGCTGATCCAGGAGTGTCATAATGCTGAAACCCAGCAATAGTATTATTCTTTGTTCAGAGTGATATTAGCTTGCTTGGGTTTGTTTAATCTCAACATAATTAAAAATATGGATAACTGCATGTATGTTTAAGTGTATAGGATTGATAACCATATTTCTAAGTTTTTGTTGGATAGTTGAACAGAACTGGTTGCAGTCTCACTGTTTGAATCCCCGCTTTATATGCTCCACTTTAGTATCTTGAATAACTGTTTGTAAGAGGACAATCTGTAATCAACTAGTGATTTCTTACTGTTTATTTTTTTGAAAGTATGTATGATTTCTATGCATTTTCTATTTTGTTTGTTTGTTTAAATGAAATTTACAAAAAAGACACTACAGTATCCAGTACTGATCCTATAGTGTCATGATGTGAAATCCAGCAATACTACTATTCTTAGTTTAGAATGTTTTTAGCCTGCTTCAGGTTGTTTAATCTAAACATAAATGAAGATATGGATAACTGCATATGCTTAAGGTACAGGATTGATAACCATATTACTAAGTTTTTGTTGGATAGTTGAACAGAACTGTTTGCAGTCTCGCTGTTTGAATTCCCACTTTATATGTTCTACTTTTGTATCTTGAACAGCTATTTGTAAGAGGAGAGTATGTAAACATCAATTAGTGATTTCTTACTGTTCATTTTTTCTTTTAACATATGTATTATTTCTGTTTTGTTTAGTCTTTCTTTAAATAAAATTTAAAAAAGAAGTCAGGAAGAATTATGCAGAAATAGTAGTCTTTCTAATGAAAAACCAAGATAATAACAGAATGGTCTCTAGTGAGCATATATAAAATTTTTGCAGATCCTTTCAGGGCCATGCTGAGTCTTCATTCCTTTCAGTCAGATACCACAGAAAAAGTGAAAATGAGCTAGCCACACTGAAAGTCTACTGAGCTGACTTAGTCTGTGTTTCATGTTTCCAGGAATAAGTGTCTGCCTGGCGTCCACACTCCCAACTCACTCAAATTTTCATGAAATATTAAATGTAGAGGGTCTTTGAGGGATTCTAGTCTGAAGGCTTGAGATATTATTTGTCCTATGTAACACAAGTGGCATGCATCAATAGATACAGTTTCCATATGCAGAAATAAATATTTCTCCCACTTTTGCTGCATCTCCCCAAAGTGTTGAAAACCTTGTAAGCTATGCCCTTTAGAGCTAAATGCCTAAACTATGACACCTGTCCTAGCTAGGGATCAACAATTAAAGACTTTTATTAGAAAAAATATAAATGTTATTTGTTTTCTCTTTCAGAAACTTCCCAGTAACTCCCATGGAGACTTCAGATTTGACTTTCATGCCAATAGCGTCTCTCTAAACAAAAATAAGTCACTTACCTGACCTCTCAAGAAAGTTCTTTTGTTGCATGCCTCCTCCATGAAGCCAGAAATTAAAAAGAATACTACAAAAAATATTCAGTTGGACAGATTGGATGATTTGGAAACTCTATGCATTAAAAATGTGAACAAGAGAATTATTTATTTACAAGGATGAACAAGAGAGATAAATAACTTTGTACACTACTGCCCATCCTCAAGTGGGAAATTCATCTACTGTTGATGTTTCTCTACCAGGTCAACAAATATCCTTACAATGTGTGCTGTTAGAATAAGGCCAGCTTTATTCCACTCCTATTAGAGATTTTATGATACATTTGAAATTTTTCAGTGTTGTTAACATAGTAAGTTTGTTATCTTAACAATACATTTTCCAGTTCTGTTATCTGTCTTATGGGTTGCAGTAGATATGCAGGTCTTTTGCAGGAAAAATATTGATCATATTTGTATCAAAATCAAGTGAAAAATATTCAAGAAATAATGGCAGTTCAAAAGAAGAAGATGGTTAATTGTTGATTAATTCTTATTCCTGGAATTATAAAAAATACATACTAAGTATTCCATCCTTTGAACATGTTTTGATAAACCAAGAAACAAAAATAATGTTCCTTGTAAAATAATCCATACCTATACTACATTAATTTTAAAGAATTTAGATTACTGTAGTTAATTTAAATGTATGAACCTAGATGTGTGGGCCTGTTTTCTAGACACAGTCTGAAATTTGCTCTCACTGGAACAAGACTGCAGTAATCTCTCACAAGACCTCAGGAGTAGAGGGTGACTCTGATAAAGTTGGAAGGTGGATAAATAGAAAGATTTCTGCTCAAGAAATTTAGAGTAACCTTTGAATCAAAGTCTACTTAGTAAACACTAATTTCTACTTAGTAAACACTGATTTCTCATCAGTAAAATGACAGCCCTACATTAATTAACTTCTAAGCTTTCTACCTCCATAAAATAGACAAAGTTTGAGAAAAAAAAACCATGAAAATCAGAGATAGCTTTTTGAATGGATTTTTAGTTTCTCTTCCAAAGAGCTCATCTCACCAGAACTAAGTGGCCAAAATACAGAGGTAGGAAGGAATCCAGTAATATGGGAAACCCCTTATTTTCTGGCCAGTAACTGAGAACAGAGGCAAATGTGGGTACGTTGTCCTAGAAGTATAGGCAGCAGCTACCTAATGGCAGACTAAGCAATGTGCTGTAGTGATAGGTCATGCAGAAATATCAAAACTTTCTGAGTTTCACTTGCAATTTGAGAGGCTTCGTCAGAAGTTCTGATTAAATATACTTCAGCAGAAATACTACCTTGATTCTCTGGTTTAACCAGATATGCAATTTATAAAAATATTTATGTATTGAGTGTTCCCATGTATGTTAGGTTTCCCAGTGCTGAGACATGATACCCAGTCCAACACCTAATTGATTTAAAGGAGGAGAGATTTCACTTAGCTCACAGTTCAGAGGATCCGTGGCAGGCTCCAGGGCAGGAACACCATTGTGAAAGGGCACATCAGAGCAAAGATGTTTAGTTCCATGGTGGCCAAAAACCAGGGCCAGGCAACAGTGCTACCGAATGGGTCAGTTACCAGACATTGGCTCCACAGCTGCATCTTGGTAACTCACACACACTAAGAAATGTGCTCCACCATTCTCTTAGGTAGATTCCAAAGTCAATCCAGTTGACACTACATCCTAACTAGCACATCCCACCACTTGCCAACTTCATACCAAACACATATCTTTAAATCATACTTAACTTCTAAACAAAGATAGGAGCAAATTTATAATTCTGTCCAGCACAACTATTCCACATACAAACAGATGCAATAATCTTTTCTCCAGAATATCAACAGTTCCGATTCTTTTCAAAAGTCTAAGTCTCTTCTGAGACTTGAAGTGCACTTTTAGTTGTGAATTTTTATAAAAATGAAAGACAATTTACATGACCCCAAGGTACAACAAATGACACAGGACAGCTTCCCAGTGACCCTGACTAGATGAGGAGCCTAGGTGCACTGTGTGGGACCCAGTAAAGCTCTGATCAGAAACCCCAACCAGCCAAGGAGCCTTGGTGCACCATGTGGGACCTGTAAAGCCCTACTCAGTGACCCCAACCATCATGGTGCATTGGTACTCCATGCAGAGCCTGCTGAAGGGCTACCCAGAGAACCTCACTCAGCTGGGGAGCCTTGATGTGTTACTCAGGACCTGGTAAAGCCCTACCCAGAGACCCCAATCAACTGCGGAGCAACAGTGCACCATTCAGGGCCTGCTGAAGGTCTGCCCAGAAAACCCCATCCAGCCAATCCCACCCATCTGGGGAGCCTCAGTGTACCACACAGTACCTGGTAAAGCCCCACCCAGATATCCCAACCTGCCAGAGAGCATCAGTGCACCATATGGGCCTTCCTAAAGGTCCATCTGACATACTCTACCCAGCAGAGGAAAATCAGTGAGTCACATAGGGTCAGAGAAAGGCCTGCCCAGTGACCTTACTCAGCCAGTGAGACCCTCTCCAGTATGGACAGCCACACAGAAAGCAACTGGGACTTTGTATTCTGCTGCCACAGGGAAGTACAGAAAAATTACAAAACAAAAGAGTAAAATGCAACCTCAAACCTCTAACCCATCCTAACCAAGTCCAGGAGACATGGACATAGAAGAAAGTATAATCATACGCTTAAATTTCTAAAATGATAGCAACTGAAGTAAAGAAACAATTTCATGAAGCTGTAAAGGAAATCAGATCACAAATAATCTCCTAAGTAAAGCAAGAAATGATAAACTTAATGAAAGAAATCCTGAACACATCTAAAGAAGGCATAGTTCAGAAAAATAGAGGAGCATTGGAAAATGACTGAAATGTTGAATGAACAACATAGGAAAGATTTAGAATGCATGAAATAGATTCAAAGAGATATCTAGGAAATCAAAAATTCCATTTAAAGCTGCCAAAACTACTTGAATTAATGTGAAAATAGACTTTCAGACCTTGAAGATAAGATTGCAGCTAGTAACTAGCAAAGGAAAGATTTTCTAAAGATAAAAATGAACCAGGAAATAACAATCCAACATTGGCAAGACAATGTGAAGAAAAACAATAAAAGATTGATAGCTGTAAATGAAAAAGGTGTCAACAAAAATGATATAAAAAGTCTATTTACAGGAGTAATAGCAGAAATAAAAGTGACATATACATAAGTGAGGCATGTAGAACTCCAGTTAGCCCTAACCAAAATAAATCAACATCCAGATCAAAGAAATTCAGCATAATAACACAATATTAAAAGCTGTTAGAGAAAAGAAACAAATCACCTATGAAGGAAAACCAATCAGAATCACAGAAGACTTCTCAATATAATTAAGAAGAGGCTGGAGTGAAGCATTCCAAGTACTAAAAGAAAACAACTTCCAACTCACACTGATGTACCTGGGAAAACTATCCTTCAAAATTGATGGAGAAATAAGATGCTTCCATGACAAAGAACAACTGAAGAACCTCATGACCACCAAACCAACACTACAAAGAATACTGAAAGAGGTTCTAGATAGAAATAAAAAAGTTTATGATTTAAAGGACAACAACAGGAAAAAAACATTGAGCAGGGCAAACAATTAAGCTGATGGGTAAGGTAAAGAACCAACAACAAAAATATAACATGACAGAAAAAAGTCAATATATATCAGTTATAACCATTGAAATAAATGGCCTCAATTCACCAATTAAAAGAAACAGACTAACAGAAAGGATCAAGAAACAGGATCCAACCAGATGCTGTATACAATAAACCGATACAACTCAAAAGGAGATTTATAAATGGAAAGCTAAAGAATGGAAAATAATATTTCATACAATAAGAACTCATAAAAAAGAAGAGATAGCTATTCTGCTTGCAGACAGTGTGAAATTCAAAAAAGAATGATCAAAAGAGATACAGAAGATCACTACATACTGGTTAGGGGAAAACTTCAAGAAGAAGAGATAACAGTCTTAAAGATATATGTACCAAATATGGGAGCACTTAGCTATATTAAAACAAATATTAATAGACATGAAAAATAAAATAAACAATAATACAATTGTAACAGGAGACCTTAACACCACATTGACACAAAGAGACAGATCAACTAGACAAAAAAATCAGCAAACAAATAACAGAGTCGAATTAAACTTGTGAACAAATGAACTTAGTAGATATGTACAGAGTATTTCACCCAACAACAAAAGAATACATATTCCTCCAGGGTTCACATGGGACATTCTCTAAAATAGTCCATATACTAACCAATAAAACATGATTAAGTAAATGCAAAAGAATTGAAAATATCCTATACATATTGTCTGATAATAATGCCATGAAATTAGAAATTAATGATAAAAGAAATCACCAAAATTCCCTAAACACATGAAAATTAAACAACACCTTCCTAAATAATCAAAGAGTCACAGAGGAAATTAAGAAAGAAATTTTAAAATATCTACAAGCCAACAAAAAAGCAAATACAACTTACAGAACCTGTGGGATGCAATGAAAGCAGTCCTCAGAGGGAAATTTATTGCAGTGAACACTCACATAGGAAAACAGAATGAACACAAATAAGCAACCTGATGCTACACCTCAAATAGCTAGAAAAAGAAGAGCAAGTTAAGCCCAAAGCCCAAAGAAAAGAGTAAATTATAAAGTTCAGAGCTTAAAGTAACACAATTGATACTAAGAAAATGATGCAAAGAATTCACAAACTTAAAAGTTGTTTCTTTAAAAAAATAAATAAAATTGATTAACCCCAAGGCAACCTAGTCAAAAAAGGAAGTTAAAAACCTCAAACTCATGTAAATGAGGAATGAAAATGGTGAAATCACTACAGATCCCGTGGAAATACAGAAGATCATCAACATCAATTTCAAAAATCTTTACTCTCATATATTCAATAACACAGAGGAAATGGACAGATTCCTAAAAACATATGAACTACCAAAGCTGGATCAAGAAGAATGTGAAACTGCTGAATAACCCAGTTTCAATTAATGATATTGAAAATGTAATTAAGTCCTTACCTACAAAGAAGAGCTCAGGCCCAGATGGATTCATTGTGGAATTGCAAAAGAAACACAAAGAAGACTTAATGCCAACACTCCTCAAATTCTTCAATGAAATCAAAGGGAAACAATTCTTCTGAAGTCATTCCTGGAAGCAAATATTACTATAGTAACAAAACTTGAGAAAGATCCAACTAAAAAAGAGAACTACAGGCCAATCTCCCTAATGAACATAGATGCAAACATCCTCAATAAAATATTGGCAAATAGGATGCAGCAAGTCATCAAGAAGATTATATACCATGACCAAGTGGTATTCACCCCAGGTACGCAGGGATGATTCAACATACGTAAATCAATAAATATAATCCACCATATCAATAAAGCCAAAAGGAAGAATCACATGATCATTTCTGTAGATGCAGAAAAAGCTTTTGATAAAGTACAACACTCATTCATGAAAAGAACCTTAAAGAAAATTGGAATAGATGGCCTTTACCTCAATATAATAAAGGCCATCTATGACAAATCAACAGCCAGTATCATATTAAATGGCCAAAAACTGAAGAACTTTACCTTAAAATCATGCAAAAGACAAGGATGTCCCTTATCACTGCTCCTATTCAACATAGTACTGGAAACACTAGCCAGATCAGTTAGACAAGAGAGAGAAATAAAAGGAGTAAAGATATGGAAAGAGGAAGTTAAATTATCATTATTTGCATATGACCTGATAGTCTACATAGAAGACCCCCTAAACTCCATTGAAAGACTCCTAGATATCATAAATAAATTCAGCCATGTAGCTGGATACAAAGTCAATAATCAAAAATCAATAACACTCCTACACACTAACAACAAAATCACTGAAAAAGAAATGAGAAGCCACACCCTTCACATGATCATAAACAAAAATGAAATACTTAGGAATTAATCTCATGAAAGAAGCAAAAGATCTATACAGGGAAAATTATAATACCCTGCAAAAAGAAATTGAAGAGAAAATAAATCTTAGAAAATGAAAAGACAACCCTTGTTCATGGATAGGAAGAATAAATATTGTGAAAATGGCCATTCTCCCAAAACTGTTATACAGATTCAATGCAATCCCAATGCAAATACCATTAGCATACCTCATAGATTTAGAAATCACTCCTAAAATTTCTCTGGAACCAGGAGAGACCTAGAACACCAAAGGCAATTCTGAACAGCAAAGGCAAGGCAGGAAGCATCACAATCTCTGACTTGAAGTTATACTACAAAGAAAATGTAATAAAATCAACATGGTCCTGGAATAAAAACAGACCTGATGATCAATGGAATAGATTAGAAGATACCACCACAGCTACAAACACACTCAACCACCATATCTTTGATAAAGGAGCCAAACATGTTCACTGGAAGAAAGACAGTCTCTTTAATAAATGGTGCTGGAAAAACTGGTTCTCCATATGCCAAAAACTAAAACTAGACCCATGCCTATCACCATGTACTAAACTAGAATCTAAATGGATCAAAGATCTGAATATTAAAACAGAAACACTAAATCTGTTAGAAGACAAATTAGGTAAAAATCTTGAAGACATACGAATAGGTAGAGGATTCATGAACAGGAATCAAACCACATGAGAAATATGTACCAGAATCAGTAATAGGTATCATGTCTTATTAAGGAGTTTCTGCATGTCAAAATAAATCTCCAGCATAGTGAAAAGAAAACCAACAAACTGGGAAAAAATCTTAGTGAACTGTCCCTTAGACAAAGGACTTCTATCTAAAGCATAAAAGAATTTTAAAAAATCAGACCCCAAAAATTCAAAGACCCAATCCAAAAATGGCCATCCAAGATGAATCCACAGTTCTCAGATGAAGGAATACAAATGCCAAATAAATAAATGAAAAAATATTCATCATCATCATTAATCAATAGAGAAATGCAAGTTAAAACAATGCTGAGAGTCCATCTCACTCCAGAAACAATGGCAAAGATCAATAAATCAACCAACAACAAATGTTGGAAGGGCTGAAGAAAATGTAGCCCTCTTCTACTATTGGTATGAGTGTAGACTACTGCAACCACTGTGGAAATCAATGTGGAGATTCCTCAAAACTAGGATAAGAGGTCTCATTTGACCCAGCTTTTCCACTTCTGGACATTTTTCCAGAATTGAAAACATCAGAGGAGCTAAAGATGGCAGATCAATATGCAGCAGTGTACAGTGCCTCTCTGAGACATACAATTCAGATGCCAGAATAAAACATCCCATAGAGGTCTGGATAGAGGGAGAAGGATCCTCTTGACCCAGGAAGAAACTAAATGGAAAAGAGCTGGTTAAACACATAATCCCAGGGCTACCATTTGCAGCAGCTAAGATTAGCGGCCATGGCGCTCTTGCCAGAGCAGCCCAAACTTGCATTGCCTCAACTCGCAGGAGCCACCTGAACTCATGCTGCTGCAACTCACTGGAGCAGCAGTTGTATTGAAGTTGGAGGTCAGCAATCCCATGGAGAATGGAGCCACGTAAGGACCTGCATTGACCCATGATGAGCTCTGGGAAAAAGATCTTCCCATGAGAAAGGGGTGACCAACTGGATGACATGTTGGAATCAGATAGGATGGGCCTGAACTAGGAATGGCAATGACTTTGGTCAGTTACTCCTTTCTCAGAGCAGGTTGGTGGGATCTGCTTGGCCCAACTCACACCCCTGGCCAGAACCCAATAAGTTATCTCAAACCAATTCCATTTGTGCAGCACACACTAACATGGTGAAGACCCCCAAAGACTGACTGGTCCGGAGAGGAGGGGCAAGCATACACAACCCATGCTTGCACCTCAGTGACCAACAGCAAACTGGAGAGGGCACAAATCCCTAGCCAGTGCACTTCAGAAGAACCATAGCCAATATGGAAAGGGGCTGGGACTCCACTATACACCTGTATGGAAGAAACCAAAAACATGACAAGAGAAAGAAAAAAGAAAAATCCCCCACACCCCCAAACCTGAGAATATTGATCCAGGAGCGGTAAATACAAAAGAGACTGAGGGCAACAAACATGCACTATCAAATATGGTATCAGTGGGCATAAAGAGATATCTTTGGGACCTTGTAGATGAGCTCAAAACTGAAATAATAATTCAAGGAAAGCAAGATATAAGTAGATTAATAAAAGAAATGCTAAGTACTTCTCAAGAAGACACAGATGGAAGAATGGAGGAATACAAAAAAAGGAGAGAAACATTCAATGAATATAAAGAAAACAGAATACATGAAGCAGATTCAAAGAGATTAGCAGGAGATTAAAAGCTCCACTGAAAGATGGCAAAACTGCTTGAAAGAAACTAAGGATAGACTATCAAAACTTGAAAACAGATTTGCAATGTGTGATCATGAAAAGAAATATCTCTTTAAAATAACAAGGAAACAGTCAGTAACAATACAAAGGCTAGAAGATGACAAGAGGATCTATAACTTAAGAATAAAAATTGTGAGTAAAGAAGCAGGAGTAAATACAAAGGCTATTCACAGAAATAATTAAAGAAAACTTCCCAAGCATAGGAAAAGGAAATGATATTCAGATGTATCAGGCAAACAGAATTCCAGCCATCTACAACCAAAACATAGCTAACACCCAGACATATAATAATCAAGATCCCAGAAATTCAGTATAAGAACAGAATATTAAAAGCTGTCAGAGAAAAGAAACAGATCACCTATAAAGGAAAACCCATCAAAATCATGGCAGACTTCTCTACACAGGCCATCAAATCAAGAAGAGCTTGGAGTGAAGTATTCCAAGCCCTGAAAGAAAAACCCTCCAGCCCATATTGATGTATCCTAAAAAACTCTTTCTAGAAATTAATGAAGAAACAAGGTGCTTCCAAGACAAAGAGGAACTGGGGAAATTTGTGACCACCAATCCAACCCTACAGAGAAACACTGAAGGGCATTCTAGAGAGAGAGAAAAAAATACCAGATTTCAGGAACAGTGGCAGAGAAGCCTCAATGAACAGGGCAGACAGTGACATGAAGGAGAAAAGTAGACAACCAACAGTGGAAAAATATCATAGCAGAAATGAGGCAGAGAAGGTTGGCTATAATCTCTAACATAAATGGCCTTGATACACTAAAAAAAGAAAAAAGAAATACAGGCAGAGTAGATCAGGAGGTAAAGTCCACCAAGGTGTTCTGTATAGGAAATATAGTTAGCCTGAAAAAGGGTATATGGACCAAAAATCAAATATGAGAAAACAGTGCTCTATGTGAGAGGGAACCAAAGAGTAATAGGGGCAACTTGACAAGCACCTGCAGATAGGTTGGAAAGATACTTATGTGCAGTAAAGAACTACTCAGCTATAATGAAAGAAAACCTTGAGGCTTTTGTAGGTAAAGGAATACAGCTTGAGATCAAGTCTAGGAATGAGAAGGTTCAGAACTACTTAGGTAAATAGCAGGTTGTCCCCCCCACAATCTAAAAAATGAGGGAGTTGGTGGGACCCAAAATATGTAGTACCCTGTGGGAGTGAAAGAGGAGGAATAGTCTTAAAAAAGAAGGCAGAGAATATTGTTAATAGTGTGTCAGGATTTAAAACCCACATTGCTCACACCACTCTGTTCCAGTTGGTCTACTTGTACTAGATTTCAGGGCACAGATAGCTATCCCAAAGTAGCAGGATATAGTATGGTTATCTTCCTTAATTTCCTATTAACTATTCTCGATCTCTGTATAACTTACACTGTTTTACCATGCCTGGTCTTAGTTGAATCTGGTTTGTTAGATTGCTGTTTTGTATTGACAGATTTTATTTAAGTTTGATATGATTGATAGTATCAAGTCTGAGAGTATAGGCAACTATACTGAAAATGACAAGATTCACTAGGATACCTACTCTGGTTTGACTATTACCTGCTTTTGAAATTTTACACTATCTACAATTTTTTATTAATATTGTTATGTATTGCTATATTCAATTATACTATGCCTGATGATATGGACAATTCTATTGAAGATAACAAAGACAACACAGTAACCATTGTAGATCACCTTTACTGTGGTTTTATATGACTTTTTCATTTCATGTTTTTATAGGAATATGTTTTGTTTTGTCTTGCTATGCTTTGTTTTATCCTCTAATAGAGAAAGGATAGAAATACGTGTAGAGACTCATACATATGTAGAACCTATAAACAGTTTATGAGAACTGGCTATATAACATATGATGAAGTGAACTTTGAAGAAAAAGACACACTACAGTACCCAGTGCTGATTCTGAAGCACCATGTTGTAAAATCCAGAAATACTATTATTCTTCATTCAGAGTAAGTGTAGCCTGTTTTGTTTTGTATATAACTTCAACATACATGAAGATATGGACAGCTATTTTAAAGAGAATGAGAGACACTATGACAGTCATTGTTCACTTCCCTATTGTCTGGTCTTGAAGACCTAAATTGCCTTCCTCATCCTGTTCAGTTCAGTTTTATACTATGTTGCTTCATGTGAATTCTCTTTATGTGAAAATATGAACAACTATTTGGAAGAAAACAAGAGACAGTATGATAGATAGTGAAGATCTCTGATTGTCTTGCTTTGAAATTTATGTCTTTTACATTACTTTCTTATGTTATGTTTTGTTGTGTTTAATTTTACCCTCTTTAAAATAAAAACAAATTTTTAAAAAGAGTTGAAAACATCATATCACAGTGATATATGTGCACCCATGTTTATAGCAGCACAGCTTGTAGTTGCAAAATCTTGGAAACAACCCAAATCAGTCAACTGAGGAATGGATAAAAAAGATGTATTTTTATACAATGACATTCTGCTCAGCTATAAAGAAGGTTCACATGAATGAGACTTGAGACTATATTTATAAGTGAAGTATATCAGACTCATATGTGCAAATACCATATTGACTCCCTAGTATAAGAAACTGAAAGGGTAAACAAGATCCAAAATCTACAGGAGACATTGTGAAAGGGTAAGAAACTGCTCAAAGGACAAAAATAACTAGGACAGAGGAATGGAGAAAGAAAGAATGGAAAGGAAAAGATTATACATATATATAGAGAGAGAGACACACACACACACAAGATAGATAAGATGATTATACTACTAATTCTATTAGTTCTTGGAGAAGGGCAGTTACTATTCATATGATTTAATCATTTTTGCATGTCTACATCTGGTAATCTAAGCAACTTTTTTGAAGATAACAATATATAATATAACAACCATTGTTAAATTACCATCATCTTGTTTTGAAAGCCTATATTGTTATTGTTTTAGAGTTTTTTTGTTGTAGTAGTTGTTTGTCTCTTTTACTTTTGTTTTTCTTTTCTATGTTTTTTATTCTCTTTAAAATAAAAAAATGACACAGGATAAATATGCCCATTTTAAAAGGGTAGAAAAGAATTGAATAAGAGCAAAATTGAAATCCAGCAGACTAAACATGAGATCCTATAACTGCCTATTCAGTATCAGTGGGCACATAATGGTAACATGTGAGTTCCACAGTAATTGGGCAGTCCCATCCCTATGGCCTTGCCAGTTGGACACATACCATCTCTTTTAGACCAGCTCTAATCAGAGCTTGCAGTTTTCTTCAGCAGATGTTCCACATTCCTGGCTACTAGCGTCTCCACTACACACTTAGTTTCATTCTCACAGTTTCGTGTACTGCCCGCTCAGGCACTCCTTGCCTGGCCTCCCAGGGCTTCCTTTGAAATCCGTGCGGAAGCCTTTCTAAGCCCTGGCATTTGCATACAAGCACAACTGTTGCATTCGGTATAACAGTAAAACTAAAATCACATGGATAACTCCACTGCCACCCTCAGCTGCCACTGCCACTGTCAACTGTAGAGGAAATAGAAGCAAAGTGCACTTAACACTGTGATTTCAGGGGTCTCTGAGTGCCTGGAAGTCTGGAAGCCTGAAATCAGAAGGAACTAATTTCTTTACCAACCGTTTATGAGCAGAGGGCTGAGGCACTTTTCCCAAATGAAAGGTTGAAGCTCTGATCCTGCCAAGGCTGGAATCCTATAAGATAACCTTGAGACATCTTTCTTATTTCTGCATAGAGCACTTTGGTTTGGTTTTTTTTTTTTTTTTTAATGGTATGAATGTTTCCTGCAAACCAGTTACAAAGGTATCTAAACCATGTAGTCAGATGCAATCACAACAAAGACCCCACTTTTCTAGTATCAACTTTCTGCATTAGGCAGACTTCCCACTATGGAGACAAAATATCCAACAGCTACAACTTAAAGGATGAAAGAGTTAATTCAGCCTGCTCCGATGATTCAGTCTCTGGTCAGCAGACTCCAAGGCAGGAGCATCATGCCAGAAAGACATGGTAGAGAAAAGATGCTTGGTGTATGGCAGGCTGGAAATTAGCGAGAGAGCAGTGCCAGGAGGAAGGGACCAGGTATGAGACATATACTCCATGACCCCACATGTGTGCCGTGACCAGACACATTCAGAAGGTTCTCCAACAATTCCTAGCTAAAACACAAGAAGCAACAGCAGGAGCCAGGGGCACTGGTGAAGGCAGAGGGGAGTACCTCCACTCAGTGCTGAAACAAAGCGATTATTCTGAGGTAAGAGGGAAAGATAGTGTGACATAGGACAATAAAAAAGACAACCCAGCTAGACTAAAATTCAGGGTTTAGAGAGTGAAACAGGGAAAACAATACAGCTCCTCACTACACAAACCCTAAACCAGACCTAGCACCTACTTCCTTTTGGGAAAGCACTATGTTGAGGGGTGAACCTAGGTGGTCCCACATATAGGGTGCATTGTTAAATAAACTCCCCGTAGAGATACAGTCCTCACTGGCTACCTCAAAGTAGACAACTCCAACTCAGAGACTCAGAAACAATGATGGAACAGAGTAAACTGTCAAAGCCATCCACCAACACTATCATCCCCAGAGCTGGCAGGCACCAAAATACTGGGAAAGAGAAGCTTCCTCCAACACAATCGTGTTTAATAAGTAATAACAACGGCATTAATAACCTGCTATTTTCTCTCAGGTACAGTGGAACTACGGTATAAGGTTCAATCAGCATCCTACACACAATTGTTAGCTTCTTCCCATGGATACCTGAATACCTACAGAGAGGGGCAGAAGTGTTTCTCAATTCTCTGACAAAATCAAGAAACAGGGGCAGCACTCTGACTGGGAAACAAGAGAAAGAGTGCCCTCTTGTGGATTTGGCAGGTGGAGCTGAAACCAATAGCAAGGATCAGAACCTAAATTAGCAGCCTTTGGGTCATACAATAGGCAAGAAATATCTGTAAAGGGAAGTGTCCGTTACTTTTTGTCCTTGCTGAGACAAAATATTCAAGACCCAAAGTTAAAGGTGGAAAGATTTATTTCATCTCATAGTTTGTAGAGGTTTCAGTCCATAACCAGCGGTATCCACATCAGGGTGGCATGGCAGAGCGGCAGCACGAGGAGTAATGGTTCATAATGGGAAGAAGGCAGCAAATTGGCATGAGGCTCTGGGGGACATCTAGGTGCAAGCCATAGTAAGAAGACATCTAGAAGTCCAGAACATTTACATCCAAATTGATCAAAACAATCAGGTCCACAGAAGTCTGCAGGGAGTCAAGTAATAGCTCAAAATAAGGGCAGAAATTTGGGGAAACAACAATCCCTAATGCTTTGGACATGCACTCCTCTCCACAGGAAGAAACTGTGCAACTAATCAAAACCATGACACCAGGAACGAGGAAGCTGTGTAGATCTGGATTATAGCTATACCAACTGCATGGAAGTTTTTCTTCTTATTCTATGATTATTTTGGCAATTGTGGTTATTTTAACTCGCTAATGTGTTGGATTTGGGATATTCTGGTTAGTTGTTGTTTCTGTTACTTTTTGTATTTTGTTGTGTTGTTTATATGCTCCATTTTCATTTTCTTACTCTTCTTTCTATTGATGCTTCTTTATTGGCATTGGATAATCATAATATTTTAAGTTTTGAGGATTTCTCATTTGAGCTGCTCCCTCTCTTCCCTTTTATCTTTCAGCTGTTCTCCCCTATATCTCTACCCCACCTTAAACAAACGACACAAAACTAGCAACACACATATTAGCAGTAAGTAACAGTCTCACAGACTTCACAATCTCTAAACACATTCCCACTCATTTGTAAACATCTTATTGACTATACCAATAATCTTCCAAATCATCCATAGGCCAGACCTTTAACACACACACACACACACACACACGAACATGACAAAAAAGGCAATAAAAGTCTCAGGTTCTCCCACTTTTCCTAAATCACATTTAAGGGGCACAGATAGAGAGGAAAGCAAATACCAGGCAGCAGAACTGTGCCAGTTAATTAAGAGAGAACTGAAGAAACTTGGCAAGTTCAAAGAGGACATAACCCAAAACAGAATGGAACTAACATAGAAAGTGACCGATGTGATATGGGAGAAACAAACAACCAACTGGAAGAACTGAGTGAAATGATCAAAATATGACTGACTAATTTACCAAAGATATATACTTCACAACATGCAATTAGAAAGAAATACCAGAAATAAACTGTATAGAATTTATAACTTGCAGAAATGACCTATGTGAAGATGTTTCTAAAATTAGGACAAAATGGAAAATCATGACTAATTCCTCATAGATACCTTGAAAATGATAAGAACAAGAAAAATGCATCCAGCACCTCCTGAGAAGACTGATGTAAGACTAAGTGACATTAGAGAGACATTAGAAGATAGCATATAGAATTTAAAAATCTGCTTACGGAAATAATAATATAAAATTTTCTAGGTATGAGGAAAAATTTCAAAATACAGGTAAATGAAGCCTATAGAACATCAGTGAAATATTTTTAAAAAGCTCTCTATGACAGTTTTAATCAAAATCCCAGATAACCAAAAAAAAAAAAAAAAAAGAATCTTAAAAGCTGACAAAATTTTTAAAAATCATGTACAAAGATAAACCCATGAGGATTAAAAATACTTCTAAATACAAACTTTAAAGGCCAAGAGAGCTTGGGATGAAGGGTTTCAAGCCTAAAAGCAAACAGTGTACAACCCAGACTAATATATTTTGAAAACCTGTCTTTCAAAAGTAAGGAGAAGAACATTACACAATAAAGAACATCTTCACATACATAAACACCAAAATAGCACTCCAAAAATTACTTAGTAATATCCTACATAGAGGCAGCAAAGCCAGCAGAGCCAAACACTCAGATGGAACCAAATACAGCAAAAGAAGGTAATGACAGGAATAGACAGCACCTTTGAATGATTCTCAATGTAAGCGGCTTCAACAAATCAATTAAGATTGGTGTACTTTACCTAAAAACAGAATCCAACAATCTGTTGCATTTAAGAAATTCATCTAATTCAAAAAGTAATGCACAGTATAAAAATCAAAACATGAAGAACAATATTTCCTGCACATATTTCCTGAAAGCAAATAGTAGAAATCTTATTCTCAGATAAAGTACAACTGAAGCTTAAACTGATCAGATGACAAAAAAGGTCACTACATATTAGTAAAAGGAACAATCAAATGGGAAGAGATAGCAATTATAAACATTTATCACTGAATATGTGGCACATAATTTCATAAAATAAATATTGTTGGACATTAAAAGATCAGATAAACACAAGCAATCATAATGGTTGGCCTCAGTATCCCACTTTACCAAACAGAAAAAAAACAACAGCAACAAAAGATTAGACCTGAACAATATGCTTCAACAAAGCTAAATGCATCTCTATGGAGTGTTCTATTTTACTGCAACAGAATCCACATGGAACTTTCTCCAAAAGAGACTACATAATAGTTCACAGAGCCTGCTTGAATAAATGCAAAAGAATCAAAATCATCCCACATATATTATCAGGTCATTGTACACTGAAATTAAAGTCAATCACAAAAGAAACCACAGAAAATGTATAAATACCTGGACATTTAATAAAACACTCAATGGATCACAGAAAAAAATTAAGGAAAAAATTAAATAATTTCTGTAATCAAATAACAATGCCAGTACAGTATTCCAAAACCTACATAATACAATGAAAGAAGTTCTAAATGGGAAATTTATTGCAGTCAATATTCACATTAGAAAAAGAGGACGAGCTAAAATAAATAATCTAATAATGAACCTCAACATACTTGAAAAACAAAAGCAATATAAACTCAGCCTAATTTAAGAAGGAAATCATAAAAGGTAGAACAGAAATCCATCTGGAGAAATACAGGCTGTGATGATGGCTATTGAAGTAAAATACAATTTAATGCTTGTAGTATTTAGTGTTTTACTGACTTTGCAGGTCTAAAGCTGGTAGTCCAATCATCTATTCAGAAGATAACAATGCTCAGGATAGCATCTGTGGGGGATCTCCTTCTGAGGTTCATTGTTGGTTCCCTATTGTCTTGTTTTGAAGTCCTCTATCACTTTCATTGTTTTATTTGGTTGGGTTTTACTCTGTTTTGTCTTGTTTGATTTTGTTGTGTCTGATGGCATGAGAAGCTATTTCAAAAATAACAAGATATATTATGGCAGCCATTTTGGATTTACTATTATCTTGTTTTCAAGTCCTTCATTGTGTTCATTGCTTTGTTTTTATTAGTTCTATTCTGTCATGTTTTGTTTGGTTTTTACTGTGTCTGAGGGTATGGGCGGCTATTTTGAAGACAAGGGGCATTGTGGATCATTGTTGATTTCCTATTATCTTGTCTCGGAGTTCTGTGTCACTTGTACTGTTTTGTTTTGGTTGGCTTTATTCTGTTTTATTTTGCTTGGTTTTATTCCCTTAATAATAAAAATAACCAAAAAAAGGTAGAATAGAATTCATGAAATTGAGACTGAATATACAGTAGAAAAAAATCAACGAATCAAAGAGCTGGTTCTTTGAAAGAATAAACAAAATAGATAGCTAAACTTACAAAAGAAGAAAAGATTCACATTAATTTAACTAGGAATGAAAAAGACAAAATCACAACACACACTGCTGAAATCCAGAAGATTATTAGTAACTGTTAGGAAAAGTTGTACTCCAAAACATTGGAAAATCCTGAAGAAATGGGCATAATTCCAGACAGCAATTATCAAAACTGAACAAAGAAGATATAAAAATTAAGAACAATCCAATAACAAGCAATAAAATATGAACAAAGAAAAGTTTATGACCTTATGAATTCACTGCTGAATTCTGTAAGACCACCAAAGAGATGACGACATCAGTACCTCAAGTTCTTTAATGAATCTGAAAGAGAATCAAGGCTTCCAATCTCAGTCCTAGAACCCTGTCTCCCTTTAATCCCAAAACCTGACAATAACCTAACTGAGAAAGAAAACTATAGGCCAATTTCCTTATTAACATGAATACAAAAATCCTCACTAAGATATTAGCAATTAGAATGCAACAGATTATTAAAAGGACACATCCTGATGAATTAGGATTACTTCATCCCAAAGATGAAAGGATGGTTAACATATGTGAATCAATAAATGTATTGTATTACATAAACCAAAGTAAGGACAAAAATCTCATAGGCATACCAAGAGAAAACATTTAACAAGATCCACACCTACTCATGATAAAAATCCTGGTGAAAATAGATATAGAAGGATTTTACCTCAAACTGATAAAAAAAGTATTTATAGTAAACTAAGGCCAGGATCATACTAAATGAGACAAGCTAAAAATATTCCCTCTAAAATCATGAACAAGACAAGGAAATGTACTATCACCCCTCTTATTTAATACAGTACTCAAAACAATAGAGTAGTTAATGAAAAGAACAGATAAAAGGAAAAATTATGAGAAAGGAAGAAATCAAATTATCATTGTTTACATGAGTCATTTGTACATAAAATGGACCTACCTTAAGACCGTAATTTTAAGTGAACTAAATAAGACACACAAGTTTAAGTATCTTGTTTCTCTTGTACAAGAAACCGTTATGGAAACAAAGGAGGATGGAAGGGGAAGGAAGGGTAAAGGGATTTCATTAAAAAATAATGTGAAAGAAAAAAATGGAATCAAAGCTTCTGTAAATTGGAAGGGGAAAAGGATTGAAGGGTGAGGAAAGAAATGAGAAAAAAAAGAATTCAAATATATATGCACAGATATAAATTCTTATAATGAATGTAATTTTTACATATGGAAAATACATGCCAATAAAAAAAATGAAAAAAAATTATCATTATTTGCAGATAACATAATACTTGGCATAGAACACTCAAAAATTCCATCAAATGACTTGTAAAATTTATGACCAAATTCAGCAATGTGTCAAAATACAAAATCAACATGAAACTGAATACCAATAATAAAATCACCAAAGAAGAAATTATAGAAACCAATGCCATTCTCAATAGCATCAAGAGCCAGGCGTGGTGATGCACACCTGTAGTCTTAGCACTTGGGAAGCTGAAGCAGGAAGAGCTCTGTGAATCTGGGGCCAGTCTGAACTACCTAGTAAGATTCTGTCTCAAAAGAGAAAAGCAAAAACAAAACAAGAAAATCAATATCATCAAGAAAGATTAAGTACTTATGCATTAAAATAACGAAGGAAATGAGCCTTATACATAATAGACAAGCATTTTAAAACCAGTGTACATCTGAAAAGTCTGCATTAGACATTTTAAATAAATTTCCCCCATTCTTAGATCTCTACAAAGTAATAGTCTCAGTTTTGCAAATGAGAAAAGTGACTCTTTGTAACATAGATGCTATAAAGCACACATTCATTTTCTTCCTTTACTCACTGAAGCGTTCTGTGACGGTGTCAGGAGTCTTATTTAAATGATAAAAACAGTTAAAAATCTACTTCTAAACCTTGGTGTTTGTGAATGTCATTATAAATAAACACACTAACATAATTTCGAAGGCTAAATAGATCTTATGTATATGTCAAAATTACTCAGTCATTGGTTGTTGGATATGTTGTTTACAAATTTTCACTATTTTTAATGAGATAAATGTCTTGCTGTTTAGCATCTTTTACTAGGAGGATCTCAATTATCTTAGTTTGAATTCTAAAAAAATAAAATTACTATAGCAAATAACATGTACTTGGGTATTCATTGTTAAATTGACACTTTTCCCAAAAAGCCAATTTAGACTGATATAAACAATGCATGAGTCTACATGTTTTCTCACATTCATACCAACACTGAGTATAAATTTCTTTGCATTATGAGTCAGTTTTATGACACTATAAATAATATCTTATTTTTAATTGTATTACTTCGATTACTCATAAAGCTGGTAATTTCTTCCTATGCTTACAGACTATTTCTGTTACATTTTCTTCTGAATAGCTTGTTCCCAGAACGTTAAGAATATGAGATAAAGTGTCACAAACTTTAAACTGTGAGTTTCATTCAAAATTGTATTGCAAATGGAAATGCTCAATAGAAGGCAATGTTTTGAAAAACTGAGCAATTTTAGTGTTGAAACTTTTGGAAGGTATATTAACACAGAATTAAACTGCTCTAGGAGTACATCAATTCTGATGTCTGCCCAAGATATAGAAGGCATGGAATAGATGAGGTATGAGACACATAAGTAACAGCCATGTAATAAATAAGCACCAAGGAGGCATTGGGAAAATTCCAAAGTCAGTAGATGTTTTAAGTCATCTGTGTGCTCTCTTCCCATCACATTTACTGGCTCTGAGCTGCTGTGAAGGCTGGCTACAAAGAACTCACAAATGCCCATTTTTCACAAACATTGCCCTCTGTGGATAGGAGCCACATAGGTGGCAAAGTTATGATTAATTTCCAAGTCACCCCAGAGCCAGATTAATTGATCTGAGATAGACGAGTGAACCTCTTGTTTCATGGAGGGAAAGTTTTGTAGCATGATTTATCCTAGACCTCACCACCAATTGATCAAGTCAAGGTTGACATTTGCTAAGAATAACTTTGACTGGCAATTTCTCTTCAGCATCTGCTTCCCTCTCTCGCTGTTTGTTACCTATCATGAGTCATAATAAACACCTGGATTCCTGCCCAAGATGTACTTCTAGAAACTTAGTGTAAGACATTGAGGGTTAGGGAGAGGCAATGTGACATTTCAGATAATCCTTGTTATGTGAGTAGGTAAACGTTCAGTGTATGTCAAAAGATGTAACTAGTTCAGGTAGGTAGAATAAGTAATGAAAGACACTGAGGCAGAAACTATCAGATTCCTTCATTTAACAGAGTATAGGAAATTTCCTATACATGATGGCACATGTCTGCATTCCTTACCCTGCGGGAGTCCAAGGCAGAGGAGTTGCAAATTCAAGATCAGCCTGAGAAACTTAGCAATACCCCCTCATAAAATAAAATACAGAAACACAAGGGAAAACAAGGGAAGAGAAGGGAAGAAAAGAGGAAAGGAAATGAGAGGAGAGGAGAAGAGAGGAGAGGAGAGAAGAGGAGAGGAGAGGAGAGGAGAGGAGAGGAGAGGAGAGGAGAGGAGAGAGGGGAAAGAGGAGAGGAAGGGAGGGGAGGGGAGGGGAGGGGAGGGGAGAGGAGAGGAGAGGAGGGGAGAGGAGAGGGGAGGGGAGAGGAGAGGAGAGGGGAGAAATCAGTATAGATATAGCTCAATGGTAGAGTACTTGCCTAGCATATGGGAGGCCTTGAATTCAATTCCAAGTGCTGGGAAAAAAACAAATATAGAGGAAGGAAGGAAGGAAGGAAGGAAGGAAGGAAGGAAGGAAGGAAACTTGGGAATCACAGAGTGAAGTATTGTTTAGCCATTAGAAGAACTAAGGGACTAAATAGATAGTAACCATTTAGGATAAACAAGGCTTAATTTCAGCAATAAAACCCAGAATCCAACTCCCTGACTCTTCAGCAATCGACACTGAGTCTTGAGAAATTATGTAACTTACAGAGTAGAGACAAAACAAATGTGATTTAATGTTTAATGTGACATAGAAAGACACTATTTGCCCAGATCTCCATTTAAAGTCACTCTATCCTGCAGCAAAACCACGTGATTCCTCACTGGAACTCTGCCAAGTGACTAGTCAAAAAGACAACCATCAAATAAAAGTAAGGAAGAAGAAGCTGCCGGCTCAGCAAGGCTTGACAGTGTTCAAGGATTTAGCCTGATTAATGGTTGATGAGTTAGACTGCGGCCCCCTCTGGGAGGAAGTGCACTTGCTGACAAGTCGTGGGAGCGGGGCATGATGAGGAGGAACAGAGCAGCCATAACTGCAGTTGAAATTAAAAGTAATGAGAAAAGCTTAAAAAAAGATACTAATAAACACAAAGGAAGAGTGACAATTTAGATAATCATCCCATAGCAGAATAAAACAAGAATCTAAGACTTGCGTGCTTTACGGGACTGTCTAAGTTGTTTGACCTTTGTATCTTTTAAAGAAAACCACTGAAAATGATGATGAATAATGGCAGTTAATGTACTGAAGATATATTTACCATGAACCATACTCTAAACAAATACTCTCTGAAACAAGCTCTACTTTTAGAAGCTAAAAATACTATTATTTTCCAGGAAAGGTCATTATTTTAACACAAATTACCTCTAGCAGGCTTACTGAAACACTCTGAAATGGGCAGCAGAATGCAAAGAGGGCCATCTAACCCAGTAAGCTTGGAACACAATAAATCTGACTTGCTTTGAATGTCCTTGAACTCCAGCTACTTCCCAGTAACTCAAGTAAAATAAGAACAACCTTACTTTTCGGTTTTTGCAAAGGTAATACACTGTCCTGGAAAATATATCATCTTAAAAACTGATCGTGGTCCTATTCATGTCACTGACCAACTGTGTGACTTTTTTGAAGTCATGACCTTTCTGGATCTCTGGTCTCTTATCTGTAAAATGAATTTACATAAGTTGGATCCAACTGAAAAGTGCTATTCCTCTATGTTGAAACCTACAGCAATTATTCTTAGATAGCAAAGTGACAAAGAAAGATGACTTCGTGCATACTGGACAGCAATTAGTTCTACTGATGACTTTCCCAACTGGTTTCACTTGAAAGCATTTCATATGAGCACAGCTTCTATTGTTACTGAGGACTGGTTCTATCCTTTTGGGTCTAATTTGGTATCAGTCCCACTGATGATAAAGCCTTAGATTTTTTGGTGTGTAATAATGAAATAGCAGTTTGTCCCTATGGCTGTGTAGTTTAATGAAAGAGTGTAGCTCTGGAATGGATGCACTGAAAGCCACTTCTTTCATTACTATTGAACTTCATGGGCCATAGGACAGTTATTTAACTCAGAATGGAGAGCAACAACCACAGACTTCTTCACCTTACCAGGTCAGCAATACACAGAGAGAGCCATTCGAAAGTGCCAAGTATTGTGTTAGATAAATGATGGCGACTCAGTAAAAGAACTGAATTTAGGTTCTGAATGAGACCTCCTGGGAGAACTCCAAAGAGAGTCTGACTTGAGTTTATTTAGCTGGATTTTTATGGATAAGCTTAGGAGGGGTGAGGAAAGCAAGGTATCAGTGAAGCAGCAAAAACTGGGTATGTGGTCATTGCAACAGCAAACGTTCTCGTCAAAACTGCCTGCACGTTGTGACTTAGCAGGCAGGGTGGATATGCTACGTCCCAGCAGAGTAGTGGGGTGACAGCAGGATATGGAAGTCAAGCTGTGAATGTTCCCAGAGCTCAGATGGTTGGGAGCAGCCCCTTAGGACTTGGGAAACTGAGGGAAAATTAAGGTCAAACGTATCACATTGTAAAGATGAATCTTAAGGTATGGACTGAGATTTGTCAGGATGAAACTTTGCTTCTACAGCTAAATTGAATTTGTATTTTTAGTTCCCATTCCTCTTGTAAGAAAAGTTAATTTCCGTCAGCTTCCCCCCCCCCCACTTCCCTTGCTTTCCAATGCTCTGTGCCATACTCCAAAAAGATACAAAGTGTCTAAGTCCTGAGGTCTCTTCACCTGCCCTCCTGCCACCCATATGACCACCTCCCAGCTAGTCTCTGGTTGTCAGTCCCTCCAGATGTCTACTGCATCTTCTTCTTTATAATTTCAAGGGCTCTCCATGTCTGGGAAAACTTGGAAAGATAAAAAAAATCCAGAAAGGTAAAAGAACTGACGCCAAGAAATGGCATGGGGCAGGTGTAACACTTTCCTCACAGGCATTAGGTCCTTGGTTCAATCCCCAAAACTATCAAGGAAAGAAAGAAAGAACATGTACGGAAGTGAAGGAAGGAGAAAAAGCCAAGAAAATGATAGGTGGTTTTAAGTGATTCGAAGATATCTCAGAGTAAAGGGAAACCAAAACACAGCAACCAAAGAACAAAATACACGTGCCAGGGATGTTTCTATTGAATAGTAGATGCACCGTCTTATTTGCAGAGACACAGAAGGGAAAGTAGTAGTGAATATCACAATTTTTAAAGATTTTTTTTTCCTCAAGAAATGTAATTATAAGTATCTTGATTTTGGAAAAGGGAAAAATGAATAGTCACAGTTTTAATTTACAATGCAATAATTTGAGTAAAGGAAAGCAATAACTCTTTGTACTGTTCAGAGAGACTGGACCAAAGAAAGTGTTATCAAACTTTATCTTTCTCTTTAAATAAGATTAAATATTTATTTAAGCCTATAATAATTAGGCCACAACTTCTCTGAACTAATCTTAGAAATATATAACCAATTTAAATTGCACTCCGTTTAATCAGATAACAGTCTGAAATAATGAATGACCATTAAGTCATTTGATAGGTACAGTTTCAGGTGCAAGAGAGAAGGAGAAAGATGATTGAAACTGCTGTCATAGTTTGGAATGGTTCTCACAACTTTTATGCTCATAATTCCATGAGACCATGTATAATCAATATCATCAGCTATGACAGATTCATATCAGAGCATTAAGTACCAATCTTGTTCAGCTCAGAAAGTGCTCAGGCCATGAAAATATTCCTCCTAAATTATTCTGCCGAATTTATGAGTTGGAGGAAGAAGTAAGCAGATGCTATCTGGAGTATGGGGAGAAAATATCACCTGGAGTATAGGGAAAAAATTGACAGCTGTCACAAGTAGCAAAAATATGAACTCCTTATACATAAACATAGCAAAATATGTGCAAGAACTTGGTACTGAAAACTACAAAACACTAATGAGGGAAATAATCAAAAGTCTATCTACATAGAATTATGCATAATATTGGAAAAATGTCAAGCCTTCCCTAGTGGCCTATATATTCATTGCAACCTCATTCAAAATCATAGCAGAATTTTTTCTTGTATGTTGACAAGCCGATTTTAAAAGGTAAAAAAAAACTAAACATTCCCACTAATTTTTAAATTAAATTGTTTTAAAAAAACAATTAAAAGATTCACATTATGAGACAGTCAACTCACCTTAAGGAATTGAACAACTTGTAATAGTGAAACCAAGCAATTGATATGTGGCCTTTAATTTTATGAAAAAAAGCTTAGTTTTTAAAGGAAAAAAAATGCATCACCAAGCCTTCAGCATGGGAACATGCATCAGGCTGGCTGTAACTCTGTTCACTTTGGAAAGCTAATAGATCTCCCCACTCACTCCAAAAAATTTGTCTTTTTCAATATCCAGAATTCTTACAATGACACTGGTAGCACCTGTTGGCTGTTGGAAGGTGACTGCATAGAAGCAAAGGATAAATGTCACTTCAGCACCTCCTCCCTCCTTTCTTCTGATGGCTCCAATGGCCTCTTCAAAGGACATGGTAATTGTCAGTATGAAGAGAGTAGATGCAAAAGGTCAGGGTCTCACTAAGGCAGATCTTGTAAATGTCTTCATTTTATCATGTGCAGTAGAGGTTAGATCTGATTTTTTGAAACGAATTGTTCATACACAGCCAAGAATCTGTTCTGTCTTACGTTCTGAAATATTTTTTATAAAATGTATACCCCCTGAAAATCCAGGCACAGTCCTTTCCTGTGAAGAGACAGCAACATACAAAAAGCAACACCCAAGAAAAGCAGCGGGAATGATTAACGATAGGTTTGAGATTTGAAATCACAAATTCTTGTCATTCTTTGTCTCCAAATCCCTTATCTTCAATTTTTTCCTGACTTTTCCTCATTCCGCTTCCTCTTCCAGTCTCCCCTTCTCCCACAAAACTTCTCATGAACTATCTTTCTTAGATGCTGCTTATACAACAGCACAGATGTGGCATTTGTTCATTTATAAAAAGATGGAAGTTCTGTTATATGCCATGCACCATGCTAGGAATTGAAAATATAAGATTAAAATAGTCTTCATGGGGTTTATAATCTACTGTGGCAAAACTTAAAATCCCTGTGTGGTTGCTGACTCTTCCCTCCACCTGTCCCTCTATTGCTTTCCTTTGTATACATATTTATTACCCATCATCCTTTCCTGTCACGTGTACACGGGATGCAGACTTAGCAACCAGGATAACTTTAATTGATAGACTCAGGAATCAGTAACACGGAAGCCGTCAGAATGCTAAAAATACATACCAAGGCTTCCTATTAAGGCAACAATAATAAATAAAAGAGTTAGGATTAGCAAACAAACCAAAACAATTTATTTTTAGTGACAAGTTGGCTATCAGATGAAGTATAAACAGAATTAAGAAAACGGTATACAAAACACCTGTGCAGATCCCATAAAACCTGTGCTTCTGCCAGACCAGTTAGCGGGGACAGGGAGTCACATTTATACAAACACTGCTGTGTTCTAATTCTTCTCTCATCTATTATTGAATCCTTTTCAGGTCCCTTTAAGAGCTTCCCTCAAGCATGCTGAATGCCCCCAAGATCTCCCACTGGTATTGAGGAATGAGGCATTCCAGCTACCACTTCCTCCTCTCCTGAGCTCTGGCTCAGAGAGGCAGTTATCAGCAAGCCCTTGATCTTTGTGAAGCTGAGGGAATGTGGTGAATATACGGTTTTTCTGATGCTGCCTCTGATGGCATCTTTTGTTAATGTCTACTGGAGTCATGCTGTGCTCACCTTGCGCTTCACTGAAGCTGCTGAATCTCCAGTGTCCTCCCTGCTGATTGCCCAGTGCCTCCAATACAGGAGTGACATTCTATGTTCTCTGCTGACTAGATAAAACACCAAGCCTCACCTGTGTCATTCTACACTAAATATATTATGTTAGTAGTTCAGAATGCAGCAAAAATACTCAACACAAATAAGAAATAAAGTACTAGCTCATTTACAAGGAAATCTCCAACATTCTGAGCCTTTTGGCAGTTATGTCACAAAGCAAGTTTAGGAAGCCAAAGTTGAGCTCTGACCTTGCATTCTAAAAAACCCAGAGTGCAGGCATGAGCACAGAGGCACGCCACGACCTGCAACCCTTTCTTTGTAATGTTGAGACAGTTGGGCTAGCTTTAGCCATCAAATTTCATGTGGTACAGAAGGCTTGGAGAAGAATGAAGTGAAACAAGTGATGACCTGGACCACGGAGTGGGAAGACCTTCCCAAAGAAACAGCAAGAACTAGACTGAGAGAATGGTCAAGTGCAGTACTCCAAGATATTCACTTCATAGGAAGAAAATGTTCTAAGGGGAAGGGGAACCACAAAAGGCAGACGGGAAAAGCAAGGAGAGGGGAAAAAAAAATGAGGAAAGCAGGAAAAACTGAAAACAAAAGTTTGGTAAATAGGGAGAAGAGGGACTGAAGGGTGGGTAGGGGAGTGGGAAAAAGAAGAGTCAAGTTGTGTCATTTTCAGGTAAAAACATTCCCTATGATGAATGTGATCATTATGTATACCTAAAATGTGCCTATAAGCAATTAGTTTTTAGAAAGTCTTTCCACACTCAAAAGAAAAAAAGATATCCATTTCAGAAAGTTTGATTTGCTCATCTCCCTTACTTTGTGCTTCTCTGATCTGGAGGATTCCCTCACTGCCCTTGAGCTGTTGAGATATATTTCTAGTAAACCTATACAAGGGCCAAGGAGGGGTTAGAGACATGCATCCACCAGAGATTCTTAATCTCATGTCTGATCTTTACAGTGCATGCAGAAACATAGCAAAATGAAGTAATAATAGCAGTGAATCTATAAACATTATCTCTACTGTTCCTAAACCTAGACTTACCTTTTGTGTATTGACTATTTCACAAGACTTTCTTCAGAAGATAGGCGATGGCCTATACCAACTTAAAAGACCCAAGGAACAAACATCACTCAACTCTCAAAATGTATCATGTACCAAGACAGGAACATGAGGAAAGAGGCACAAATATTTCTCCCTACAGGTTTGGAAAGAGTAAACACTGGCCAGGTGTAGTGACACAAACCTGTAGTCCCAGCACTTGGGAGGCTGAGACAGGAGAAGAGCTGTGAGTTCAAGGCCAGCCTGAGCTACAAAGTGAGTTCAAAGCCAGCCTAAACTGCATAGTGAGACTCTCTCTGAGAGAGACAGAGACAGAGAGAGACAAAGAGACAGAGAGAGAGAGAGAGAGACAGAGGCAGAGATACACACACAGAGAAAGAGAGAATAAACATTTGAGCCTTTAATGTCACTTAGAATACTGAATAAACAAGTTTCAGTTTTATTGGTAGCCTCCCTCTCTAAAATGCAAGCCAACCATTGCAGGCAATATCTGAGGCTTATTTACGTACAGTGTCTAAAATCTCCTTTACTCTGTCAGTGTTTGAACTTTGGCTGTACCAACACATCTGATTCTTCACACAATCTACTTTCTTGGAAAATTCCTTCCCACAAGGTTCTTATCACTCCCACTGGTGACCTCTGATGAGCTCTATTTCACCCTTCCACACAGCCCTCGATGCTTCTTAAGACAAGTAAAGCATAGCACTAACCTTTGTAAAAGCCAGATCTGCCGTAGACTAGCTTTTGCTAACATTTCGGTCAACTTTATTTATCTTTTTGTCTAATTAATCAAACTATTCACATCACCCTGCGTATAGATAGACACCAGTCAGATAAAAAAAAATTTCTGCCTTAATACAAATAACCAAAACATTTAGACCAAAAATTTCATTAAAATGTAAAAAAAAAAAAGCCCTTTCCTCATTCACTAAGAAATATATTCTGAGGCTATCATCAAAGTTCACATAACTGGCATTGTCTTTTGTGAGTATAATCTTAAATTATGGACTGTTCCTTTTTAATTACTAAATCTAAATGAAGATCTAGGTGTGTAGCCTCTGATATGCAATATTTGCTTATTGTCTTCAATATGCCTATAATTGCAGTACTTCATATTTCCAAAATTATAAGGCCTTAATTGCCTTTATCAAACTGAGATTAAAAAATTAAGCATTTTGATTAGCATTCTTGCAAAAAAAATAAAATTGTCTAAAATTAAAGTCTTTCCCCTAACTTGTTCAGAATGAACTAGATAAAGTTCAGAAACACAGTGGGAAAATCAGGTTCTAAGTAAACAACAAGAAGGACACCACTGAGTTTAAACTTTTAAAACAAGAGGTGGACATGGTGGTGCACACCTGTAATCCCAGGATTTGGGAGGCTGAAGCAGGAAGATTTCTGTGAACTCGAGGACGTCTTGGGCTAAATAGTGAATATAAGGCCAGTCTGAACTACATAGCAAGAAACTACCTCAAAAACTAATCAATCAATCAATAAGTGAAGAAATTAATTACATTTAGTGATTTTTAATCCAATAATCTTTTTGATACATTGCAATTTTTCACTTGTTTCCTGAATCTATACCTTTTGCCGTGTCATTTTGCAGTTACACTAAAAATGTGTTTCAGGATGAGTTTTTTGTTTGGTTGGTTGTTTGATTTTTTTTTTTTTTTTTGACAGTAGACAAATGAGATGGAGGGGAAATTGTGCCAGTTATTTGCTAAACCTAAAGGGTCTCATGTGTTTCTGTTTGCATTGCTGTGTTTCTGACACCTCTGGGAGAATTCTGCCAACTGTTTCAAATGGGTAGTGAACAGTATGTTCTGTTGCTCCAAGAAACCACTCCAGATCACCTGACCCGCACTCAGTCGACAGATGCATCAGTGATAAAAAGAATAAAAAGTAAAGTGTCATTCCATCCAGTCTAGACTTGTGGCTTCCAGCTGATCACAGGAGCCTGAGAAAAATAATGCTTGTTACAGGCCACTGAGGTTTTGTGGGTTGATACACAACAATAATTCACTGATATTATCTATATTTTATTTATTAATTGTAAACTTTATGAATATTTACTTAAATTCCGAAACTTCATGATTTGAACATGCATTTCTTTGTAAAAGCTAACTTCTAACTCCTCTCAAAATTCAAGTTGCAAGACAGAAGCAAAATATTACATTTTCACAACAATGTGTGATGTAGTGATTAGATACATTTCTTACTACATATTTTAAATGCATGTGGGATGTAAGGGGACACAAAAAGTCTAAGATGCTAGCTAGAGAGAAGAAAAAGAAATTCAGAAGAAGGATAATGATAATCATTGATCTTGTGGTAGAACTTTAACCAATACACCCTAGCCAAACCCACAGGTTTGTAATTTGTAATATCCTGGTCCCATCCCACAGGTTATGGAAGGCAGACTTGGTGTCACTTCACCAATCATCTCACAGCTCACCAAGACAGGAAAAGATCGTCTACTTCTAAATTGTGTAATCAAGGGAAACTTTTTAGAAAGCAAAGAGAATGTCAACTCTCAGGCAGTTACTCTGAGCCATTTACTAAGTACCATCAATGTCTGTATTCCATCTTTTTAAACCATTTTTCCAGGCCAGTCATTAGAATTAATAAACAAGCACAGTGCAGGCTCCTAAAATCCCATCAGTTTCATTAGCTAATTTCTAGTTCTTTCTTTTTGCTTCTCCAGGTAAAAATAAAGCCACTCAAAGTCATGCTAACAGTGTTAAAATGTTTGTGTCAATTAAATCAAATTATTACTTTTTTACCTAATAACAAGTTATCTTCCATGAATAACTGAGTCAGAAACTATTTAAAAGGAGGTATTTCCTAACTTGTTTTACATTAATTATTGTCTCAGTCTTATACAGGCTTCTTAAGAAATTAAATATTTAAGAGGATATAAAATAAATTTAGAAGAATAAAAGATGAGAAAGCTAATTTTTATATGCCAAGTAGTCTAAAATTTTCTATTTAAATAGAAATACTTTCCTTTGAAAGTAACCTGGGGATTTAGTTCAGCAGCATAAGCGCCTGCCTTGCAAGCAGGCAGTAATGAGTTCGATCCCCGGTACCGATAAAAAGGAAAAAGACAAAAAAAAAAAAAAAAAAAAAAAAAGAAAGTAACCTGAAACTTAGTAAGCTCTTATAACTATGAATATGCACTGACTCTATTAGGAGTTAAAAATATTAAACATGAGTTCATTAGACATGATATACAGACATGTGTAAACTTTATCATGAATCTGTGAAAGACCACCTATGCCCTTTAATTTTTTTAAAGCATTGGTTCATTAATTCAAGAATATTTGTTGAACTTTGTCTTTGTCATGCTCTAAGTAAACAGGTGTCATTTTCAAATTTGGATGCCTTAAGAAGGAATCATTATAGAGCAGTGAGATGAAGGGGAGAAACTACAAAGTAATGTGTGATTCAGGACTCAAAAACAACACATCTGTAGCATATACACAGGTTTAAAAGCATATCTGTCAGCTTACTGTGACAGGATTTCTTTATCCTGCCCCATTATTTTTCTGTCCCATTTCATTCAATCTAGCAATGTCATTGCACATGTAATTCTAATTTTATTCCTGACCTCTGATGAAATAGACAACTAAATCCTTGAAACATACCCATGATCTTTTTAACAAATTGTTGCTCATTTGTGCCCTTAGTGTTCTCTTCAGAAAAAACTTTCCTTGGTCTGGCAATAAGGATTGGCCAGGATGCCTCAAATCTCTACATCTTGGTGTCCTTTTGCCTTTCTTTTTTCAAAATTTTATTTAAAGAAAGACTACATAAAACAGAAAATAGGTAGAAATAATACATACATTCAGAAGAAAAAACAAACTCTAAGAAATCACTAGTTGATCTTTACATATTGTCATTTTACAAATAGTTGTTCAAGATACAAAAATGGAACATGTAAAGTGGGAATTCAAACAGCGAGACTGCAAACAGTTCTGTTCAACTATCCAACAAAAACTAGTAACATGGTTGTCAATCCTATACACTTAAACATACATACATTTATCCATATCTTCATTTATGTTTAGATTAAACAAACTAAAGCAGGCTAAAGTCAATCTGAACAAAGAATAATAGTATTGCTGGATTTCACATCATGATACTCCGTGATCAGCACATTTTTTTTTAAATGTAATTTAAAGAAAGACTAAACAAAACAGAAAATGGGTAGAAATAATATATCATTTCAAAGAAAAAAATAAACAGTAAGAAATCACTAGTTAATGATTACAGATTGTCTTCTTACAAATAGTTTTTCAAGATACTAAAGTGGAGCATATAAAGCGGGGATTCAAACAGTGAGACTGCAACCAGTTCTGTTCAACTATCCAAAAAAAACTTAGAAATATGGTTATCAATCTTATACACTTAAACATACATGCAATTGTCCATATCTTCAATTATGTTGAGATTGAACAAACCCAAGCAGGCTAAATCACTCTGAACAAAGAATAGTACTATTGCTGGGTTTCACATTATGACACTCTAGGATCAGCACTGAGTATTTTAGTGTCTCTGTTACTTCAAAGTATCTTTTTATTTTATCGTGTGTCATAAGATCAGTTCTCATAAACTATTTATAGGTTCTACACATACATGAGTCTTAACATGTATTTCTATCCTTTCTATATTAGAGGGAGAAACAAAACAAAGCAAAACAAAACAGAACATATTCCTATAAACACATGAAATGAAAAAGCATATAAGATCATTGTACAAAGAGTTCTACCATGGTTCCTGTGTTCCTGTGCCTCTTGTCATATTGACTATATCATCAGACATAGGATAATTGTATATATCAGTACATAACAGTATTAATAAAAGCACAGCTTTGTATATAGTATAGAACTTTAAAAACTGGCAGTTATCAAACCAGAATGTGTATTGTAGAATCTTGTCATCTTCAGTGTAGTTGCCTATACTCTCAGACTTGATACTATCAATTATATCAGTTTTGAATAAAATCTTCTCTGCCTCATTTCTGTTATGCTTTTTTTGCCATCAGTTGTCTGCTTGTCTTCTTCATTCTGTTTTCTGCTCCATTCATTGAGGCCTCTCTGTCCCTGTTCCTAGAATCCTAGTACTTTTCTCTCTCTCTAGAGCGCCCTGGAGTATTCTCTGTAGAGTTGGATTGGTGGTTGTGAATTTCCCAAATTCCTCTTCATCTTGGAAGCATCTTGTTTCTCCATTAATTTCTAGAGACAGTTTATCAGGGTATATCAATCTGGGATGGAGGTTATTTTCTTCCAGGGCTTGGAATATTTCTCTCCAGGCTCTTCTTGACTTGATAGTTTGTGTCAAGAAGTCTGCCTTTATTCTGATGGACCTTCCTTTATAGGTTATCTGTTGCTTGTCTCTAACAGCTTTTAATATTCTGTTCTTATATTGAATTTCTGGGATCTTGATTATTATATCCTAGGTTTGGCTCTGTTTTGGTTTTAGGTGGCTGGAGTTGTGTGTGCCTCATATATCTGAATATCGTTTCATTTTCCTAGGTATGGGAGATTTTCCTTAATTATTTCTGTGAATAGCCTTTGTAGTTCCTTTGTTTGTACCCCTGTTTCTTCATTTATATTCTTTATTCTCAAGTTATAGATCCTCTTGTCATCTTCTAGCCTTTGTATTGTTACTGCTTGTTTCCTTGTTATTTTTAAAAAGTTTTCCCTTTCATACTCCCACATTGCAAATCTGTCATCCAGTTTGGATAATCTATCCTTAGTTTCTTCAAGCAGATTTTCCATATTTCCATAGAGTTTTTAATTTCCTGGTGATCTCTTTGAATCTGCTTCATGTACTCTATATTTTTTTATATTCTTCATCAAATGGTTCTGTCCTTTGTTTGAGCTCCTCCCTTCTTCCATCTGTGTCTGCTTGAGGTGTGCTTAGCATCTCTTTTATTAATCTTTTTATATCTTGCTTTATTTGGCTAAGTATTTCACTTTAGAACTCATCTATGTGGTCCCAAATAATCTCTTCATGTCCCCTGGCACCATGTCTGATATTGCATGTTTGTGGTTCTCATTGTCCTTTGTATGTACCTGTCTTGAGTCAATGTTCTCAAGGTTGGGACCAGGGGACATTTTGTTGTTGCTTCCTCTTTCCATCTTTTTTGCTTCTTCCAAGAGGCCCCAGTTTCTTTCTTTGTTGGTTACAATTCTTCTGAAGCATGCTGGCTAGATGACCTTTCCCACTGCTGTGTGCTAATGTGTTGCAGACAGGGACAGTGTATGCTGGCCTCTCCCTTCCAGATCAGTCAAGCTGCTGTGGCCTGCACTGTATTACTTTGCACCTCCTCCCCTCTGGATCAGTCAAGCTGCTGTGCCCTGCACTGTATTACTTTGCACTGCCTCCCCTCTAGGTCAGTCAAACTCCTGAGGCTTCACTGGGTTAGTGTGGTTAGTGTGCACCACCACTGTAGGGACTTGATTTTGGATAACCTATTGGGTGTCAGCCAGGTCACGTGACCTAGGCCTAGCTCACTCCACCAATCCTGTTCAGGAAGGGAACAACTGACTAAAGTTACTGCTGCCCCTTGTACTTGCCAGTCCTGCCCAGTCCCAGAATGTCGTTCGCCAGAACCCCCTTTCTATGGAATAGATCCATTCTCGTCACTTACCACACGTCAGTCAATGTAGGCACCCTGCCAACTCAGCTCTCTGTTTGGCTCGCCGACCCCCCGAACTCAATGTAACTGTGTCTCCAGTGAGTTGAAGAGGCAGGACCTCGAACAACTCAGCAAGTCAGGCGGGACCTCGAATGGTCACCAAGTTGCCCACTGCGGCAGGAACACTGAAACTTTAGCTGTTCCAATAATAGCACTGGGACTGTACGTTTGGTTGATTCTTTTCATCTTAATTTCTTCTTGGGATGAGAGAATTCATCTCCCTCTGTTCAGACTCCCCACTCTGTATTATGTTGAATTCTAAATTGACTATGTCAGGGAGCCTCTGTAGCCAGTTGTTATCTATCCATCATCTTTGCTCCTCCTCCCTTTTCCCTTTCAATTCCTTCTTCAATTCAACTCACTGTTTGTGTTTTTGCTACCTGCAGTCAGGAGAAACCAAAACTTCTCTTGGCTTTGAAATCTACTCAGCTAAATATGTAACTGCATTGCTCACAATTACTACCACTCATGCAATACTAGGTCTTAATTACTCGGGTCCTTTTCCATGTTATAACTTGGATCACGCATTTCTTCATTTCTTCATTTCTATCTTAGACTTTACTGAATCACCCCTAATATCTACATTTCTAGGATGTACCCCAAAACTCTTTCAAAGTCCCTATCCATTAACTATTTCTAAAGCTACTTCCTCATGTTTAGGTGTTTGCTACAGTAGCATCCCATTCCTTAGTATCCAAAGCTATGTTATCCAGCTCATATTAACAAAATATTGCCTTATCTAGACTCTGAAATCTGAAAGTCATGGTTGTGTTCTGCTGAGGGTTTTCTGCTTGGGTCACAGATGGCTGCCTGCTTCCTGTGTCCTTTCAAAGCAGAGTGAGAGATGGAGATGGATAAGACTGAGACAGATAGAGAAAGGAACTTCTCTGGTGTCTTTATTTCCTAAAGTCACTAATCACATCCTGAAGGCCCCACCCTCTCAACCTCATTAAACTTATTTACTTCCTGAAGGTCACATCTCCAGATACCAAAGCAGTTGCGACTACATCTTCAACACAGGAATTTTGAAAGGATGCAAATCAGTCAATAGTAAAAGAAGAAAGCAGAGTTACCAGAAATCATGAGGAGTGGCCCTGGTAACAAGCATTTACCTTAAGAGAATCAGTATCTTTAGGGATCACAGCCACTGTAATTCACTCCCATAGGACAGGAGCCAGAAGACAAGGCAGTAAGTATTCTCTTCCTCCCTCCCAGGGCCCTCTTGATGAGGAATGGGAATACAGTAGTGAGCAAAGAAACAATGCTGCAACAATGCATGTGTATTCTAAACAAGGGAAACTGAAAAACAAGCTGATAGATGCTCCAGAGAAAAATAAAGCTGCACAGTGTCACAGAAAAACCTTTAATGAAAGAGATGATTTCAACTTAAATAAGATGATCAGGGAGGGCCTTGCTGAATAAAATGCTTTGGACCAAAGATACAAAGGCAATTAAGGACCACTCCAAGTACAAAGAATGTAAAGCACAAAAATCTCTGTGTGATGGGAAAAAAAAAATCTCTGTGTGGTGAACATGCCAGACACCAGGACCACCATCCAAGACAGAGTAAAGAAGGGGAGAGGAGTTGAAGTGGAACTCAGAGAAAGAAGTGGTTCAGTAGGCTCTTGCAGACCAGTGTAAGAATTTAACTTTTTTAATGAGAAGTAGGAAATAAGGTAAAGCTTTCCAAGTTCAGGAATGACACAGTCTGATTTAAACTTTATCAATATCATCGCTGACTTGCGAGTAGACTAAAGGAGGTGAAGTCAGAGGCAGAAAGACTTATTAAAAGGCCACTGTAATGTGCAGCAGGTAACAGGTGACAGTGAGCTGGACTAAAGAGGGAACACAGAAGGTGGCAAGTGAAATTCACTTCACCTACAAAGAGCACAGCAAGTTTGGGAATAAAAATTCGTCAATTCATATCTGTCATTCAAGTGTTAGCATGAATACATCATCCAACCTCTCTGTGCTTCAGATTCTTCATTTGTAAATTAAAAATAATAAAAACAAAATCCTCAATAAATATGACAATTTTAATTAGCTTTTGAAAAACTTCCTAATCTGCCTTTAAAAATTAACTCAGTGCTATAATATTGTACCATCTCATGTAATCTGGGAAAAGTCAGCATAAAATCATTTTACTGAGTATTCAGATTTTTTTCAATTTCCCTAGTGATCTCTGTTCTGAACCCCTGAAGACCGAAAGCAATGAAGAAACTTCTTCTTTTCCTACCTTATCTTACTAAAAAAAAGTTCCTAATAACATGTACATATTGTTGATGGTATAAAGTAGTACAGTAACTATGGAAAACTGCATGGTTTTCTCAACAAAGAGAAACAGAATTATTACTGGGGATGGTGGCATGCACCTATAATCCCAGCATTTAGAAGGATCATTGCAAGTTCAAAGTCAGTGTGAACTATAGAGTGAGTTCAAGTCCAGCCTGAACTGCATGCAGAAACCCTGTCTAAAAAAAAAAAAAAAGTATTGTATTGATCCAGCATCTCACTTTTGGCAAGTACCCCAAAGATTATAAGGTTTGTCAAAGAGACATCTGCAGTCCCTTGTTCATTGCAGCACCAGCTAAAGTCACAATAGAGGAGTTATAGAATCAATCAAAGTGTCCACCAACAGAAGAAATGTGGTACATATTCACAATGAAATGCTATTTGAAAGGGTTGCTGGCCCAGACTGGACACTTTAGCCAGGACAAGCCTCAGCCGGAATTAAAGAACTCCTGCCTCCCCCACCCCTAGAGATTTACCTGTAACCCTATACCCCTGCGCTTAGTAACCTACCTCTGGCGCCAAACGTGTGCCAATGGGCTACCTGTGCATCCCTAATACCCCTTAGAGTCCACCCCAGACAGAGGCTACTTATGGGCCTCACTCCACGTGTTCAAGAGAGAGTGTTCCAGAGAGAGATCCCTGGCCCCGGGGTGGAGATGCTGCGCCCCGGGGGCGGGGGGGGGGGGTCTCTCCCCACATTCCCGAAATAAAGGTTACTTATATTTTATATTTCTTATCTTTGCAGGCACCGCCGGCCACTCCACTCCACTCCACTCCTTCCTTCCTTCCTTCCTTCCCCATCCCCCCCTTCTCAGACCTAACACTATTCTTCTTTAAAAAGTAGGAAATTCTATCATTTAAAAAATGTGAATGGTATTAGAAAGCATTATGGTAAGTGAAATAACCCAAGCACAAGGGAGAAATACTTCATGTTCTCACTTATATGTGAAATATAAAACAATCTCATTCACAGAAGCAAAGAAAAGAAGGGTGGTCACAGAACACGGCTGAAAACAATGAGGGATAACGGTCAAAGGGTACAAAACCTCAGCTGAGGAAACAAAAATTTATTGAGGTATATTACATGATGTGATGAATATAGTTAATAATAATGTATTGGAAAGTTGCATATTTCTGAGAGAAAATGTCAAATGATCTTACAAGAACAAATTGTATTTGAAGTGATATATACATTAACTTGATTTACTTATTGTAAATTAATAAATTACAACATCACTTTATAACCCACAAATATATTAAAGCATAAAGTGTCTATTTATCATAGAAAAAAACTAAATCAAGGAAGAAAAAGTCTTAGTTTGAGTTGTGTCCTGTCTCCCATGGTCCTACCTGCTGATTCTAGAGATCCTTTGGGCTCCCAGGTTTATCCCTCTTTCATGCTACAACAATTTTAGTAGTCAAAGAAAATAATTAGACCCTTCTTTCCTTATCAAAGTAGAATTTCAACTACTGATTTCCCCCAGTCCTCTAGAATAAAGTGCAATAGAAGGCATGAAATGCAAAATGCATGCCCTGAATTTGCAATCCGGTAAACAAACACTTCAACACCTCCTCCCTCCATTTTAAGTTCATTTCTTAGCCACAGTTGATGGGAGCTGAAAGCACACTGAGACCTCTCTTGTGGCTACCAAGAGGGTTGTTGACTCTGTTAAACAATTCAGTAAGGCAGTGTGCTGCTCCTGCTGTCTTCCTGCTCCTTTCCCAGATGATCCATGAAATCAGAGAGGAAGGATCTTGTTTTCTTCCTGGCTGATGTCAGGGAGCCGCACTACCAGTGCTAAACTGTCTCAGATTTCTTCATTCTTAGAAAAATATTTTAATTGTATTCAGATTTCTCTGATAAGGCCATTGAATGCAAGCTTGCCTTTTAAATCACTATAACTCTGATACTATCTATCTGAGTTCAAGCAATTCTGTTTATAATCTGTCTTTATTTTCTTTTAAATTAGTTGTAGGAGCTAGATTAAATATCCAGCAAATCTCCTTCAGGGGCTAATTAATATTCTACCCTTTGGTTTTCTTGTCAAAGTATGCTTTCTAATAAATCTCTGTTTAATTCAGATCAAATAACCTACGTGAAAGCCAAATTCATCCTTTTGATTCATTTTCCTCATTTGAATATGATTAGCCCTAGCCTATTGTCTCAGGCATAGAAAATGCTTATTAGGTGATTGTGGGATTTAATATAGATAGAAAAACTACACTAGGATAATACTACCTGTTTTATCTCCACTTGAGTACTTTGCTTTAATCTTCAGCAATTTGCAAGATAAAATAGCACTTATGTTTGCATCATGTATTAGCTCTTTAAGCTTTCAAATTTGTAAGCTCATTATATCTTTAAGATTACTTCACTATCATATTTTCTGTCCTGATCAAAAATAAATGAATTTTAATTTTAGAAAGTTGGAGTTATTAGAGAAACACAACACTTTTTATTTCTTTACAGCCAATATTATTACTTATACAACATTACAAATTTGAGATTTTGCTAGAAGAATATTATTCTTTTATTTAACATTTTATAATGATACTCCAACTCTTTAAGCAGTTTTATAACATGATATAAAATCATGAATGATTCTTTCCTGAGAAATTTTTTTCAGAGAAAAGTATTTCATCAAGAATTGCTAAACAAAAATACCTTCAACACAAAAATTTTAGTTTTCTGAAATTATGTAGGTTAATATTCAATTACTTTGATTCCATCTGACTTAGCTTTTCCCACTGAACTAAGAAGTAGATGTCCCCCAAAATGATGATACTGATATTGATGATCAAAAATGTGACAAATATAATATTGAGGCAATTTATCACATCAAATGTCACAGATACATAACAATATGAACTTGCAGAGAGGTAAATGGGTGGCTTCAGTAAATGCATGAATGGATGAACTTAATGAAGCTGAGTTGGACTTTTTTTCCATTAGGGCAAGGAACTAAGTTTGCATTACCAAGCACTACAATTATGATCTGAAATATCCCCTGAAGGCACATACATAAAAACTTAATTCCCCCAGATTAGTGTCATTAGAAAGTGGTAGAAATTTTAAGGAGAGAAGCCTAGCAGAAAGTGTTCTGGTCATGATAGGTGAGTCCTTGAAGGGGATGATGGAACCCTGCCCATTCCTCTTTCTTTCTGCCCTACCCTATTCCCACACACCACCCCCACCTCGATCTGTGAAGTGAGTGGGCTGTATATACTGTTCATTTACAGCATGATGTTATCCAATATGAGGACCCACTACAAATAAATACTCATGGTGACAGTCAGCCCACCAGTAATTATCACAGTCAGCCTCTTACATAATAGTAAACACAAATATTTGTTCCTGGAACTCTAGATTTTCTTATTTCTTCATAAGGTCCTAAACAATTATCATCTCTGAAGCACAGAAAACTATGCATTGCGAATAAATTCTTTGTTATCACTAAAGAAAGAGATAGTGAAGAAAGGCATCAGTAACTATCTATCTTGATCTACCTGGGAGGAAGAATTACAATTCTTTCTAGTGCTTTTTCTTTGTCACACATTGCCTGCTACACTGATTTGTGGTGGCAGAGGACATATACCTCTCTCTCATTTGAACTCAGACTCAGAATACAAACTTTAAATTTTCTATGGTGGCACACATAGACAATCCCAACATTTGAGAGGCTAAGGCAGGAGAATCACCATGAATTCAAGGCCAGCCCAGAATTCTAGTGAGTTCAAGGCCAGACTAAACTACATAATGAAAATGCTGTGTTGGGCATCAGGGATAAGGAAGCCCACCTCCAGCAAACTGCCACCATGTGACCCATGAAAAGACAAAAGCCACCAGTCATCATCCAGGGACTCTCAGAGAGGGTCACAGACCCACTGCAACGCAGGCAGTCAGCCTGGCAATCAACCAGGACTTGAAATCCAGGTGATCTGGAGAAACACAGGAAATGCCAAGACAACGCAGCAAAAAGCAATCTCAAACATCCAAAACAAGTCCAGGAGACATACACAGAGATGAAATTTGAAGTCACACACTTGAAATTTCTGAAAAGATAGAAACTGAAGAAAATAAACAATTGTGTTAGGCTGGGGATGTGGCTCAGTGACACAGCGCCTGCCTGGCAAGCATGAGGCCCTGAGTTTGATTCCTGGTACCAGGAAAAAAAGAAAAGAAAGAAACCACTGCGTGAGACTGTAAAGGAAACCAGATCAGAAATAATCTCTCAGGTGAAAGAAAAGACTGAGTGAGTTTTGAAAGATTAAATAAAATTGACAAAACCTCAGCCAACCATATCAAAAAGAAAGAAAGAAAAGACTCAAATCCATGCAATTAGGAATAAAAAGGGCAAAATCACAACAAATCCTGCAGAAATCCAGAAAATCATCTATATCTACTTGGAAAACTTGTATTCTAATAAGATGGCAAATACAGAAGAAATGGACAGATTCCTCCATACATATGAATTATCAAAGCTGAATCAAGAAGATATAAAAATTCTAAATTTCAGCAAATAAAATTGTAGATGTAATTAAAAATTAACACCAAATAAAAGTTCATGTCCTGACAGATTCAATTCTGAAAGCTACAAAAATTTAGAGAAGATCTAATACCACTACTTCTTAAACTCTTTAATGAATTTGAAGGGAAGCAATACTCCCAGATTCATTCCTGGAAACAAGCATTTCCCTGGTACCAAAACCAGAAAAGAACCCAACTGAAAAAGAAAACTACAAGCAAATCTCCCTAATGAACACAGATTCAAAAATGCTCAATAAGATTCTGGCACACAGAATTCAGCAAAAGATCAATAGTTTATACACCACAATCAAGTAGCAGTCATCCCAGGGATACAGGCATGGTTCAACATATGCAAAACAATAAATGTAATACACCCTATTAACAGAACCAAAGACAAAACCATATGATCATCTCAACAGTTGAAGAAAAGATGTTTACAAAGTCCAATACCCATTCATGTTTTTTTAAAAAAGCCTACCAACAATTATAATACATGGTCTCTATCTCAATCCAATAAAAGCCATCTGTGACAACCAACAGTCAGTATGGTGCTAAATGGCCAAAAACTGAAAGCTTTAGCTTGGCATGATGGTTCATGCCTATAATCCCAGCACTCAGGAGGCTGAGGCAATCAAGGTGGAAGCCATCCTACCCTCAGAATTTGTCTATTTTCCTTACACCTAAAATCAGCACCATGTGGATGTTGCCAAGGTTTGCTGCCAGCTGGAGGAGTAGCCAGGCTTTTCTCTCTTGGCTGTAGGGGTTGATTGCCTGGATTGTTGGGCTCTGTGAACCTGATTGTGAAGAAAAGTTTCTCTATGTTGCCACCATTCTGGAACCTCATTGTGGCTTCCATAGGCATTCTAGAGCATGGTGTTCTGCAACTTTCTCCTCTGAGCAAATTCTTTCACTTTTGTAGTTTTGAGGCTGCAAAGGATGGGTACCTGTTGCTTCCTGGGATACCCCAGAGCCATCTTTCTTATTTCTCTGTTTCTTCTCAGCAATAAAAGTCTCAAATCCATCTTTACAATCCACAGCTTCCTGGAGTTTTCCTTCTGGTCAAACTCACAGCATTGAGGCTGGGGATTTAGCTCAGCGGCATAAGCACCTGCCTTGCAAGCAGGCGGTCGTGAGTTCGATCCCCGGTACCAATAAAAATAAAAAAAAAAATTAAAAAAAAAACTCACAGCATTGCAAATTATCCTGCTGGGCTCTTTGCTTTTGATTTGCAATGTAAAGATTTAAGAAGCCCCCAACAATAGCCATGGCACAGCCTTAACATTTGACTGCCTAGAAATTTCCTTTTCCAGATTAATCAGTCCAATGCCCTTTGTCTCAGCCTCAGGCAAAGTCTCTGGGCATGAGCAAAATGCAGACAAACTTTCTGCCAAGCCATAACACACATCATGGGGAGTCCAACTAATGAAATCCTTCTTCCCAGTAGAAACCTCCTAAGCCTGGTCTTACCATGAGGCTTGATATCAGTGTTCTGGTCTCCTGACCTCTGACCAGAATCTCCTCTACAGAGCATCCTAAGATGCCCAGCTCTATGCATGCAGGCAACATGTCTGAACCTTTCCGAACTCTGCTCACAAGCCATTTCCAAAGCCTCTCGAAAACATGTTCAGGTATAGTCACAGCGAACAACCCCACTTCTTGGTACCAAATTCTGTCTTAGTTATTTTTTACTTGTTGCTGAGACAAAATACCTGGTGCCCAATGTTGGGAAAGGAAATGTTTATTTCTTACTCAGTTGGCTCCAAGGCAGAGTGGCATGGCGGGGCCACAGTTCATGGCAGCTGCAAACAGCAAGACAGAAACTGGCAAGAGAGCAAGACACACCTTCCTCCTGCCATTACATTGTATGCTGGCTCCACCTCTTTGTGGGTATAGCACTGACACCATCAATCCAAGCTCTAGATAATGAACCAATCATAAATGCATAATGCAAACTCATGAGGCCTGGGAGCCACCAACATAAAACATGACAGACTGCATAAGGCTTTGTTGGTTGTGGGGGTCTTTTAGGCAGAAAGCATAATAGAATCCCTGTCCTGAAAAATACATTGCAAAGCTATCATGATAAAGCCAGCACAGTATTGGCAAAAATATAAAAAAAATTAAGAGACCTGAGGATAAATTAATGGACTAGAAGGTAAAGAAATACACTCCAAACACACTCAGCCACTTTTTCTTTGACAAAGAGGCCAAATATCTTCACTGGAAGAAAGATAGTCTCTTTAATTAATGGTGCTGGAAACACTGGCTTTCTACATGCCAAAGATTAATGATAGATTATATCCCACACCTTCTCATAAATTAAAATCAAAATGAATTAAAGATCCAAATATTAAAATAGAAACACTAAATCTACTGGGAGATAAAATAGGTAGAACTCTTGAAGACGTTGGTGTAGGCAAAGACTCTATGAATAAAATATCAACCACACAGGTAATATTATAAAGAATTAGCAACTGGGATTTCATCTTATTAAAAAGCCTTTGCACAGCAAAAGAAACCACTAATACAGTGATGAAACAACCCACAGAGTGGGATGAAATTTTGCCAGCTGTTTCTCAGACAAATAACTAATATTAAGGAACATATAAAGAACTGAACACCCCCCCCAATCTAAAGATCCAATCCAAAAATGGGCATCTGAAATAAACAGACATTTCTCAGGTGAGGAAATACAAACAGTAAATAAGCATATGAAAAAATGTTCCACCCCACTGGTCATTCAAGGGATGCAAATTAAAACAATACTGAGATTCCATCTCATTCTAGAAAGAATAACTATTATCAAGAAATCAACCAATAACAAATTCTGACAGGGTTGTGGAGAAAAGGAACTCTTCTCCACCACTGGTGGGAGTGTAGACTGGTGCAACCATTATAGAAATCAATGTGGAAATTCCACAGAAAAACAACTAGAGTTTCCACTTGACTCTGCTATCCCCTTTCTTGGTAGTGCTTAGTCAGTGCTTATGAAAGCGTACAGGGCTGAGGCAAGGCTCCTCAAAAGACTAAGCATGCTCTGAATCAGATTTGATACAAGACACACAAATTTAAAAGATTGGCCTAGAATGACAATCACAGAGTCAAATGTAGAAGAGTGCAAAAGATCTGTCCATGCATAGAGATCTGGATGATGCAGGCAAAGGTCTGGAACCCGCAGCAATATACCATATGAGTTGTCATCAGGAAGCTAAAGGATACACAGCAGAAGACTTGGGGTTTGCACTGCAATGTCAAAGGGTCAGCACTAGCAGCTCAACAGTCTGCGCAAGCTGGCCAAAAGGATGGTGCTGGATGCTGAAGAATCTGCATGGAAAGCCAGAAGACAACTCCCAAGACAAATAAAGACCAGAAGTCCTCCAAAGAGAATAGCAGCCATCATTGGTGACAGCAAGGACTTGAGCTCCTCTGCAGAGAATAGCCAAAGCGCCTCAAAGGAAAAGCACCTGAAATTTTTCCCTCTTGTTCTTTTATACTGTTCTGACAGCAATCCCCAAAGTGGGTCTTCCACCTCCAGAACCATACTAACTCAATTCAGCTCAGCCTTCCCCACTCAAGATTACAATTAATTAACCAATACATTCCCCCAAAGAGTTAAAAGCATCAAACCATATTAATATGTGCACATCCTTGTTTCCAGCAGCACAATTTGTAAGAACTAAATCTTAGAAACAGCCCAAATGTCAACCGATGGGTGATAGATAAAGGAGATGTGACTTTTTTATACAATGGAGAGCCACTCTACCAAAAAGTAAGATAAACTTGAGACATTTCTAGGTAAATGATGCACTTTGAGACCATACTTTTAAGTGAATAAAATAAGATGCCCATGTTTAAACATGCCCATGTTTGGTTTCTCTGGTGTGAGAAACCAAAATTGTAAATGTGGACCAAAATATATAGTAAGTACTGAGAAAAAGGAAGAAAATGTTCAGTTGGGAAGGGGAACAAGGCAGAAAGGAAGGAAGGGAAATAAGAGATTAGAAGCAAAGAAACAGAAACAAGCCTTTTGTAAATTAGGTGAGGAAGACAGGCTGAAGGGAAGAGAAAGGGACTGGGGGAACAAGAAGAATCAAGCCGTATTGTGTACAGGTACAAATTCCCTCATAAATGCAATCATTATATATCTCTAACATGCATCAATAAAATTAATTTTTTATCAGTACCAGGGATCGAACTCACGACCACCTGCTTGCAAGGCAGGTGCTTATGCTGCTGAGCTAAATCCCCAGCCCCCAATAAAATTAATTTTTAAAAACTAAATCTGCAATTTGAAAAAATAACAAGTTTTATCCAGGCATGGATGGATTGCACACCTATAATCCTGGCTCTCTGAAGACTGGAGCAAGAAGATCATGAGTTTGAGGCCAGCCTGGCTCCATAATGAGGCCCTGCCTCAAAGAACACATTAATTTTAAATATTTATGGATGAGTCATAAGGATTTATTTTTAAAATCATAAAATTGTTACATATCTAGTTACTGTTCATCAGCTCATTCTCTCCCCTTCCCATCTGTCTCCTATCTGTCTCCTATTTATGTTTAAGTTTGTATGTTCAAATAAGGAATCTAAGATCATATATTACAATAAATCAATAAATTACTATGTCTCTATAGTTTCTTTTTTGTTTTGTTTTTCATACTTTGTCACTTCATTTATTTATTGTAAAAACCAGACTGTTCATCTTATAATTCCTCATTGTATTTTTTACCACAATCAAGGGTTGTTGTGTAATATATTCCAGGCCCTCCATATTTCTTGAAATTTTATATTAATTTCGGTGTTTTCTATAGCTGTAGAGACTTTATTAGCTTCACACTTGATATTTTGGGAAAGTTACCTCTTTTTGATATGCAAGGTAAATATCTAGGTTTCACATCCCGTACTATCAATCAGTGAGTCATTTTGCTTATTTTTAATATATCTCCTTCCCTTAAACTTTTCAAGAGACCATGGGAAGGATGGTTATCTTTCAACTCTCCTGCCATGATTAAAGATCATCTATCTGGAACTCTGACTCGAAGTCTAACTTCAGTACAGCAGTCTACCAACCATATGCCAATGTCAGACTCTCAAACGCAGTAATAAAACTGGTCATGGTTACAGCTCCCTACGCCTCACTGTGTAATTAGCTCCAGAAAAGGTCTTCATTGAAGATCCTTTCAATACATTGAATTATTTATCATGAAAAAAAAAACTGCTTATGGCCTTGGACTTTTGCTCACAAACAGTCTCTGTGACCCTAGCACCTGTGACCAACTTTTGATCTATCCTTAATAGAATTATGTGTCTAAGAAAAGTAGTTTTCAGTAGTTCTGTCAGCACAGTGATGTAGAAAAAAAATGAGTACTCCTTCCCACAGCCCCATACTGCACAGATTCAACAACTCACGGACAAATTCCATTTGCAATAAACCAAAATCTACTTGAAAGGCTGCTGTGTCCAAAGAACACACTCACTGGAGTCAGTACAGAGATTTGGAACATCTTAATTTGGAACACTGTCCTCAGTCCATTGCTCTATGCTCAGGAGGAGATTCTGTAGCTCCCAGTTTCACTGAGAAGGAGTTGGTTTGTGCAACCAGCACCTCAGCTTTTCCAAAGAGGCTCCCTGGAGGCCTGGCTTCTGTCTTTCATTCTCTGAGGCTTGATGGATCTAGAACAGTCCTTCCCTCTGCTCAGCACAAAGCTCATAAGCAAAATAATCATACCTCTCAACTTCTCCCCAAGGAAGGAAACAGTTAATTTATACAACAGTTGATTTATACATTCAGCTTCTCTGGGGCTGCACTGAAAATTCATTTCTATCTCACCAGTCCTGGATCTCTAACAGAACCTACACTGTCTGACCACCACTGGGGAGAGACTGCAGGCAGCAGCTTAGGCTGATGGATGTCAAGCTCCCCACTGACAAGGACCACAGGTTCTTGCTTCTCCCTGAGACAGGAAGACTTGGCAAAGGCTCAGAATCTCCAACTAGGTGAGTTGGCAGGCAAAGCTACCAAAAACACAAGCAGCAAAAACAGAGTGAGCACAGGACTACAGCAAGCAAAAAAACTTTTGTGTGACAAAGGGAACAATCAGCAGAATAAAAAGGCATCCTAAGGAAAGAAGAAAAGAATTATACACTATTCCAGATAAGGGGTAAAACTCTAGAGAAGGAACTCCTACATTTCAGGTGTAAACCAATTAAGAACCCAATTAAAACTGGGGTAAGGATTCAAACAAATGTACATTTAACAGGTATATGAGGAAGATATACACATGGCTAACAGTCTATGAAAAGTCTCAAAATCACTGAAAATCAGGAAAATGCAAATCAAAACCATAATAATATAGAAGTTACCTCACACCTGTCAGGACAGCAACTACCAAAAGAAACATAGACAAGCATTGGAGAGGATGTGCAGGGATTGTAACATTTGCTACCATTAGTGGAGTTGCAAGGTGGTGCAGGTGTACGGAATTTCCTCAAACACTGAAAAGTAAAACTTGTAGATGATCCAACAATTTCACCTCATGATATGTCTTCAAGGAATTGAAATCAGGATTTTGAAGAGATAATTGTAAGTGATCACTCCTGTGATCACTTATAGCATTATTCATAAAAGTCAGAATATGGAAGCATGTTAAGTGTCTGTTGGCATACAAATTGATGAAAAAATGATATACATACAGAATGACACTCAGTTTTAAAAAAGAAGAAAATTCAGTAATATGTGACAATGTGAATGAAATGAAGACAGGAAAATCACTGCACAAGTCCACTTATATGGAATATATTAAAAAGTTAAATTCCTAAAATTGAGGACTAGAAGTGGGCCTCAGGAGCTAGGGAGAATGATAAAGGGGAGACACTAATCACTAGGTGTAAAATTGTGTTCAGGCAAGGCACATAAGTTCTCAAATTTTGCTTATAAAATGCTATAAATAATCAATAATATTGTATTGTTCACTTAAAAACCTCTATTGAGAATAGATCTCATGGTAAGTGTCCTTAAAACAATAAAAAAAATTTTTCATCCCATCCAGCCCCAATAAAAATATTTTTAAAGAAACTTTAAAGACAGGAACATTTTATGTTAAGTGATTTGTCTCCATCTATATATTAAAATAGCTCAGGACTCTAATTGATAAACCCAGGCTCCCAAGATAGGTTCTAATATAAGCATAATTTTATAGGACTACAGAATTTCATGGAAAGAATCACAGTAAATCTATACAGTTTGTTGTCTTCATATACAAGATACTTACTATCCTTAAAACAACATCCTCATACAGCTGATGAGAAAACAGGCTCAGTAATCTACCTAAGGTTCTCAAAATCTTTTAACACTGTACTATATGTTATTTAATCAATATTCAAATTAGCAGTGGTTGTCTGAGGTAAGAGAATCATATCTCAAAATCTGCATAGGTGTTGCTGTAAGCAATATTCACTCCATAGCTGTGCAGGAAACTTCTTGATGAGAGAGAGAGAGAGAGAGAGAGAGAGAGAGAGAGAGAGAGAGAAGAAACTTACCTGGAGACTGGCAGATTATCTTGGAGGATAATCATCTCTTACTGACTGCAGTGACAGTGCTGGTGTCAAAGAAGCAAATTTGGGTTTTTAGTTCCAAAGCCGTCAGCTTGTTTTTCACTAAGCTGCTTATCTGTCTTCTTTCTGTTCCCTAAGTTGATGTCTACAGTACTCTTCTGTAAAGATCTTTCTTCTATTTACTCAATATTTCCTTTAAATATCAGGATATATTTGGTATTGGGAGTTAGTTAAAAGCAAATCTGTCCATTTTCTATCACACTGAAAGCTAATCTTATTCACTAATACATAATTTTTCTTTCTGGTTAACAATAAAGAATCTGTTTATTCTACCAGGTATCTTCTGAGAACCATGAGACAGGATCTGTCATTTTGGGTCCTTTTAAAGTGATTGGAACCATCAGAAAATCTTTTGAAGATTCTCAAAGAAAGGACCTAATTTACACATATAGCATACAAATTTTTATAGCCATCTTTCATAAGCACATCGTTTTCAACTTGTTTCTCCATCCATTCATCTGTGTGGCTATCCATTTCACTTATCCACTCATTCAACAAGCATTTATTCATTTCTGTTACACATTAGGTACCATGTTCTATTATTCCAAGTTTCCTAACATGTCCTCATCCTTCCCAACTTCTTCTTCTTATTCCATTCAAATTTCAGGACCTACTTCAAAGTTAGTACATCACATCATTTTATCCAGCATTTTGCATATAGTGAGCTGTTAATATCTATTGCTGGTTGAAAAGTAAAATTTAGAGAACAAAAAGTAGAACATAGTGGTAGGTAAGTAAACCAGGAGAAACATTAAAAGGACTTTGATAAGCAAAGTGGGCAGACACTTGACAGTCTAAACAAATTTTTAGGACTACATAGTAGGAGGACTGGTATTTAGCTACACATAAATGGAATGAACAGTTCAAAAACGAAATTGATTTCTCTGTAAGATTAACAGCTTTTCAAAGGCTAAGGTGATGACGATTTTTTTATTGCCTAAAAATAGTATATTTTATATTATGAAAGTATGCAAGAATCCCTTGATACATGTAATTACTGTGCCTTAATTAAAACAATCCAATATGGGTATGGCTTTAAGATTCACTAAATAGTATATATAAGTTGCAGAATGAGACAGACCTGAGTTCAAATCTAAGACTTTCTACCAGTATGATGTTGAGTGAGTTATTGACCTGTCTGAACTTTTTTTTCTTTAGCTTACATGATAAGAGTAATGATCTTCTATCTAGGGATTTGAGAATTAAGTGAAACACATGTTAAAATTTTAATATATGCCCTATTATAGTAGTGATACACAGTGCCACCATATTTGTTTGTTTGTTTAACACTGAATCTAGCTAGTCCAAGCTGAACTTGCACTTGCTCTGTGACTAGGTTAGCCTTAAACATGTACTCCTCCTACCTCCCACCTCCTACCTCAGCCTCCCAAGTGCTAGGATCTGGCCACTCTTTCTTCATTTCTACTTATTTTAAAATAGGAAAGGGGGCCTGAGGAGTGCACCGAAGCTGCCCGCCTGAAGGAGAGAGTGCAGCCAAGCCTAGGGACCCCGTTACAACCCAGCCTGCTGCCTATCCCACCCCAGAAGTGCACCACAGCAGCCGCCCGAAGGAGGGAGCTGGGCCAAGCTGCGGGAACCTGCTCCAGCCTTGCCTGTGACCTTCTTTCGACCTGGAGAGCACCAGCACTACTGTCACTGCCTGGAGGAGGGAGCAGCCCTGCTGAGAAGATTTGAGGCCTACCTAGGCCATAGGGGGACCCTCTATCAGGGGGAGCTTTGCCATCCAAGGAGCTGGATGATTACACAACATCCAATCCCTGGGAGAGTATGAGATCCTTGCTTTAGGGGGTTGGGGGTCTGCTGGGCTTGCAGCCGCACTAGATAGGGCTTAGCAGGATTTGGGATTGCCTAGACCACATCAGGTGGCCTTCTTTCCCTCAGGGGAGCTTTGCTACCAGAGCGGCAAACTGTGCAGCTTGAGGAGGCTTTAGGTCTACCTGAGAGGAGCCTGGCAACCCTCTTTTAATCCAGGGGCTCCACTGCCCAAGGAGAGAGCTACACTACCAGAGGAGTCCCAGGAACCAAGACATAAGAGACAATTTCCAACACGCCCAGGGGAAACTCTGGAACAACACTTGAAACATGGAAATATAGGAAAAGGACAAAACAAAAGACCAAAATGCAATCTCAAACATCCAGTCCATCCCAAGAAACCCTAGGATCCATGTACATAGAAGAAAATACATGCCATATACCTGAAATACGTGAATAATAGTAACTGAAAAGCAACTCTGGGAAGCTTTAAAGGAATTCAAACTAGAAATATTCTCTCAGGTAAAAGAAGAAATGATAAAAGAAATGAGGAAGATGCTGAACATATCTAAAGAAGAAAAGTAAAAAATTGGAGGAACTAAACAAAAAGGTAGATTCCCTGAATGAACAATATAAGAAACAAACAGAATATATAAAACATATGCAAAGAGATATACAGGAAATCAAAACTTCCATTAAAAGTTGTAAAACCACCTCAATGAATGTGAAGATAGAATTTCGGACCTCAAAGACAAGGTTGCAGCCAGTGAACAGGAAAGGAAAGATCTTTTAAAAATAACAAGAAATCAGAAAATAACAATTCAACACCTGCAAGATGATGCAAAGAAAAACAACATAAGTTTGATAGGGATAAATGAAAAAGAAGGGGACAACATAAAGGATGTCAAGAAGATATTTAGAGAAGTAATAGCTGAAACTTTCCCAAACACGAAATTGGAAACTGATATCAGGATCAATGAAGCATATAGAACTCCAAATAGCCATAACCAAAATAAAACTACACCCAGCCATATAATAATCACCATCCCAGAAATCAAACAAATGAATATTAAAAGCTGTCAGAGAGAAAAGACAGATCACCTATAAAGGAAAACCTATCACAATCACAGCAGACTTCTCAACACAAACAAAGTCAAAAAGAGCATGGAGTGAAGTATTTCAGATCCTAAAGGAAAATGATTTCCAATCTACATTGATGTACCTTGCAAAACTGTCCTTCAAAATGGATGGAGAAATAAGATATTTCCATGACAAAGAACAGCTGAAAAACTTCATGATCACCAAGCCAATCCTGCAAAGAATACTGAAAGACAGCCTAGATACATTTAGGAAAAAACCACTAAACAAAGCAGACAATTAAACAGAACAAAAAGATAAAGATGCAACAGCAGAAATATAACATGTCAACAATAAACCAATATATAACAGTTATAACCATTAATGTAAATGGTCTCAATGCACCAATTAAAAGAAACAGACTGGCAGAATGGATCAAGAAACAAAATCCAACCATATGCTGTCTACAAGAAACCCATCTAACCCAAAAGGATACTCACAGACTAAAAGTCAAAGGATGGAAAACAATTCTTCATGCAACAGGAACCCAAAAAAAGTGGGGGTAGTTATTCTGTTTGCAAACAATGTGAACTTCATACAAGAATGATCCTAAGAGATAAAGAAGGTCACTACATACTGGTTAGGGGAAAACTTCAAGAGGAAGAGATAACTATCTTAAATATATATGCACCAAATTCCAGAGAATCCAGTTATATGAAACAAGTAATATCAGAAATGAAAAAGCAAATTAGCAGTAATAAAATTATAACAGGAGATTTTAACACACACCATTGACATCAATGGACAGATCAACCAGACAGAAAATCAGCAAAGAAATACAAGAACTGAATCACACCTGTGAACAAATGGACTTGATAGACATATACAGATTATTCTGCCCAACAACAACAGAATACACATTCTTCTCAGCAGTACATGGATCATTCTCTAAAATAGGCCATATATTAACTCACAGAACATATTTTAATAAATACAAAAAAGTTGAAATTATCCCTTGCATGTTATCGGATCATAGTACTATGAAATTAGAAATTAATGATAAAAGATACTGCAAAAATCCCACAAACATATGGAAACTGAATAACACACTCTTGAGTAATCAGTGGGTCACAGAGGGAATTAAAGAAGAAATTAAACAATACCTACAAACAAATGAAAACACACATACAACTTACCGGAATCTGTGGGATTCAATGAAAGCTGTCCTCAGAGGAAAATTTAGTGCACTGAGGTCCCAAATCAGGAAAACAAAACGAATACAAATAAATAACCTGATGTTACACCTCAAACATCTAGAAAAAGAAGAGCAAGTCAAGCCCAAAGCCAAAAGAAGAAAGGAAACAATAAAAATCAGAGCAGAAATCAATGCAGTAGAGACTAAGAAAACAATCCAAAAAAAGTCAATGAATCAAAGAGTTGGTTCTTTGAAAGAATAAATAAAATTCATAAGCCCCTAGCCAATCTTATGTTAAAAAGGGAAGAAAAAGCTCAAATTCATGCAATAAGAAACAAAAAAGGTGAAATTACCACAATCCAATAGAAATACAGAAGATCATCAGCACCTATTTCAAAAACCTCTACTCTCAAAGGTTTGATAACACAGAAATAGACAGATTCCTAGAAGCATATGAAGTACCAAAGCTAGGTCAAGAAGATGTAAAACTGCTGAACAACCTAATTTCTATTAATGAAATTGAAAACATAATTAAGTCCCTACCTACAAAGAAGAGCCCAGGCCCAGACGGATTCACTGCAGAATTCTACAAGAAATAAAAAGAAGACCTAATGCCGACACTCCTCAAACTCTTCAATGAAATTGAAAGGGAAGCAATCCTTCCTAAGTCATTCCTGGAAGCAAATATTACTCTAGTACCAAAACCTCAGAAAGACCCAACTGAAAAAGAGAACTACAGACCCATCTCCCTAATGAACACAGATGCAAAAATTCTCAATAAAATATTGGCAAATAGGATCCAGCAAATCATCAAGAAGATTATACACCATGACCAAGTGGGATTCATCCCAGGTATGCAGAGATGGTTCAACATACGTAAATCAATAAATGTAATCCACCATATCAATAAAGTCAAAAGTAAGAATCACATGATCATTTCTATAGATGCAGAAAAAGCTTTTGATAAGGTCCAACATTAATTTATGATAAGAACCTTGCAGAAAATTGGAATACATGGTCTTTACCTCAACATAATAAAGGCCACCTATGACAAACCAACAGCCAGTATCATACTAAATTGCCAAAAATTGAAGGCCTCTACTTTAAAATCAGGCGCAAAATGAGGATGTCCCTTATCACTGCTCCTATTTAATGTAGCACTGGAAATACTAGCCAGAGCAATTAGACAAGAGAGAGAAATAAAAGACGTAAAGATAGGAAAAGAAGAAGTTAAAGTATCATTATTTGCAGATGATATGATACTCTACATAGAAGACCCCCAAAACTCCATTGAAAGACTCCTAGATATAATAAATAAATTCAGCAATGTGGCTGGATACAAAATCAATACTCAAAACTCAATAGCATTCCTATACCCTAACAACGAAATCACAGAGAGAGAAATAAGAGAACACCCTTCACACTAGCAACCAAAAAAAATGAAATATTTAGGAATTATTCTCACAAAAGAAGTGAAAGACCTATACAGGGAAAATTATAATACACTGAAAAATGAAATTGAAGGTGATCTCAGAAAATAGGAAGACATCCCTTGCTCATGGATAGGAAGAATAAATACTGTGAAAATGGCCATTCTCCCAAAACTGTTATACAAATTCAATGCAGTCCCGATAAAAATACCATCAACATACCTCATAAATCTCAAGAAATCACTCCTAAAATTCATCTGGAATGAGAAGAGACCTAGAATAGCAAAGTCAGTTCTAAGCAGCAAAGGCAAGGCAGGACACATCACAATCCCTGACTTGAAGTTATACTACAAAGCAACAGTAGTAAAATCAACATGGTACTAGAATCAAAACAGAGCCAAAGATCAGTGGAATAGATTAGAAGGTACAACCACAACTACAAACACACTCAACCACCTTATATTTGATAAAGGGGCCAAATATGTTCACTGGAAGAATGACAGTCTCTTTAATAAATGGTGTTGGAAATCCTGGCTCTCCATATGCCTAAAACTAAAACTAGACCCATGCCTATCACCATATGTTAAAATAAAATCTAAATGGCTCAAAGATCTAAATACTAAAACAGAAACACTAAATCTCTTGGAAGGCAAACTGGGTAAAAACCTTGAAGACATAGGGGTAGGTAGAGAATTCATGAACAAGACTCAAACCATACGGGAAATACTTCCCAGAGTCAATAACTAGGATCACCTCTTATTAAAAAGTTTTTGTACATCAAAAGAAATCTCTAACTTAGTGAAAAGAAAACCCACAAACTGGGAAGAAATCTTAGTGAACTGTCCCTCAGACAAAGGACTTCTGTCTAAAACATATAAAGAATTTTTAAAAATCAGACCTCCAATATTCAAAGACCCAATCCAAAAATGGGCATCTGAGATGAATACACACTTCTCAGGAAGAAACACAAATGGCAAATAAATACATGAAAAAATGTTCATCATCATTAGTCACTAGAAAAATGCAAATTAAAACCACACTGAGATTTCATCTCACTTCTGAAAGAATGGCCAAGATCAAGAAAACCACCAACAACAAATGCTGGAGAGGCTGTGGAGAAAAGGAACTCTTCTGCACTGTTGGTGGGAGTGTAGACTGGTGCAACCATTGTGGAGGTCAGTCTGGAGAGTTCTCAGAAAGCTGGGACTGGAAGCCCCATTTGACCCAGCTATTCCACTTCTAGGCATATTCCCAGAGGAACTGAAAGCATCATACCACAGTGATATATGTGCACCCATGGTTATAGCAGCACAATTTGTAATAGCCAGATCTTTGAAACAACCCAAGGGTCCATCAACTGAGGAATGGATAAAAAAGTTGTGGTATTTTTATACAATGGAGTACTACTCAGATATAAAGAATGATCACATTGAGACATCTATAAATAAATGGACGCAGCTTGAGACCATACTCATAAGTGAAATAAATCAAACTCACATGTATAAATACCAAACAGTTTCCCTAGTGTAAGAAATGGTAAGAATACGTAAAAGTATGTGGTAATCATGATTCCTAGTCATACTGGTTTGAAGCCATATAATGTTTTCACTCATTAATTGGAGTGGTTTTAATCTGGTTTGTTTGATTTTATTGTCTGTGATAGTACGAATAGCTATTTTGAAGAAAATAAGACAGTGTAATAGCTAGTGCTGATTTAGTATTATTCTGTTTTGAAGCTCCATCAAGTTGTTGTTCATCTGTTTCCATTGATTTTTAACATGTTTTGTCTTATTATATTTTAATATATCCGATAGTATAAACAAACATTTTATAGGCAAAGTGATAATATGGAAACCATTGTTCGGTTTCTGTTAGCTGGTTCTAAATACCCTGCAATACTTTCATTCTCTTGAATGGTTTCACACTGTCTTGATAAGTTTGATGCTATAGTATACAAAGTTATACTCAAATATTTCAAGGAACTACTATGGTAACTGCTATTAATGTCAGGCTATCTGGTGGTGAAACACAATGATGCTTAAATTGTTCGGTTCTGACCTGTGTTGTTCTATTGATATGTCCTCTTTTATCTCAATCTCCCCTTTTTTTTCTTTTTTTAAAAATTAATTTATTTCTTCTTATTATGTTTTAATTAAGGGAAAACTAAATTTAAAATAGTGGGATATATTATAGTAGCTGTTTTGTTTTCCTATTAACCTGATTTCAACCCCTATATTTTTCTCCACATCTTGTTCTGACTGATTTTACTATGTTCTGTTTTGTTTAATAGTATCAAGTTTGAAGATATAGGCAACCACTTTGAAGGCAACAAGATGATGCCCATCTTGTTGGGCATCTAAGATGCCCGTTATGGTTTGACTATTATCTTTTTTGGAAGTCCTGTAAGGTCTCCAATGTGAGTTTTATTGGTCTTGTTCTGTACTGTTTTGTTCAACTCTATTATACCAGATGACACAGGCAACTCTTTAAGATAGCAAGAAGCATAATGGTAACCATTGTTGATCACCTGGTATTCTCTTTTTGCATTATATACTATGTCCATCCTCCTGTTCTAACTGACTCCGTTTTGCTTTGTCACATTGGGTGTTTTGTTTTGTTTTGTTTTGTTTTGTTTTTCCTCTTCAAAGAAAAAGTTATAAGAACTGTGGGAGTAATAAAACCAAAATGTGTAATTGTTATCGTAAAAAAGAGAGGAAAGAAAGTGATCTAAAGGATATAACTGCATGGATATTTAAGTGTGTAGGATAGAATACCATATTGTTGAATTTTTGTTAGATCATTGAACAGAATCCTCTGCAATCTCACTATGTTAATGTCCACTTTGTATGATTTAATATTGTAATCTGGATGTTTCTGAGATGATAATATATAATCTATTAACTAGTGATTTCTTACTGTATATTTTTTCACTTGAAATTCTGTATTACTTGTACCCTTTTATTGTTTTGTTTTGTTTTGTTTTGTTTTTCTCTTTAAATAAAATAAAATAAAATAGGAAAGGGAATCATAAATATTAAAATATATCCTCCCTTCAGTTTTCAAAGTTATAATTTGATTGATATAGTTTATCTTTGAAAGAAATATAGAGCCGCATACTATACTGATGAATTGGGGTTTTTTTTTAGATTTTTTTTTATTTTAAAGAGAACAAAAGAAAACAGAATGAAACAAAGCAAATCAGAACAGGAAAATGCAAGCAACACAGCACTTCACAACAAAACAACTGGACATCAACAGTAGCTAACATAATGTCTCTTTTCTTTGAAATAGTTGAGCATACCTTCACACACAATAATATCAAACATAACAATATAGTAAAAAAATTCAAAAGTATGAAAGCATTACAGGACTTCAAAACCAAATACTAGGAAATGAACAATGGATGCTATAATACCTCATTTTCCAAAAAAAAAAATTGTCTATAACATCACATGTAATAAAATCAAATAACATACAACAGGATAGAACCAATCAAAACAGAAGAACAAAGGCACGGTAGGACTTCAAAACAAGATGACAGTAAATCAGCAATAGCTACCATGTCTTGTTTTCTTCAAAATAGCGCTCATACCATCTCACATAATAAAATCAAACAAAACAAATTAAAATCAGACCAATAAATGAAAGCATTATAAGACTCCAAAACAATACAATAGGAAACCATGATTACTACAGTATTTCCCATTATATTCAAAATAGCTGCCCTTACCATCTGAAAGCATAAAATCTAACAAAAGACAGATCAAATCCAAACCTAATAAAATTGTGTGAACAATGCAAGAGTTCAAGATTAGATAATAAGAAATTGATAGTAGTTTCAACCTTTCCCTCCTTTTGCTCTTTTTTAAAAATTTTATTTAAAGAAAGACTACACAAAACCGAAAATGGGAGGAAATAATACATACTTTCCAAGAAAGAATAAACAGTAAGAAATCACTAATTGATATTTACATATTGTTCTCTTACAAGTAGTTATTCAAGATACAAAAGTGGAACATATAAAGTGGGGTTTCAAACAGTGAGACTGCAACCATTCTGTTCAACAAAAAAAAAAAAAAAAAAAAAAAAAAAAACCCACTCTGAGCAAAGAATAATAGTATTGCTGGGTTTCACATTATGATACTCCTGGATCAGCCCTGGGTACTTTAGTGTCTCTTTTTCTTCAAAGTATTTGTTCATTTCACCATGTATCATAAGATCAGTTCTCATAAACTATTTATTGGTTCTATGCATGGATGAGTCTTAACATATATTTCTATCCTTTCTATATTAGAGGGAGGAACAAAACAAAGCAAGACAAAACAAAACATATTCCTATAAACACATGAAATGAAAAAGACATATAAGACCATTGTACAAGGGGTTCTACCATGGATATTGTGTTTTCTCTTGTTATCTTCAATAGAATTGGCTATATCATCAGACATAGTATAATTGAATATATCAGTACATAACAGTATTAATAAAAACACAATTTTGTATGTAATATAAAACTTCAAAAATAGGTAGTAATCAAGCCAGAATGGGGATCATAGTGAGTCTTGTCATCTTCAGTGTAATTGCCTATACTCTCAGACTTGATACTATCAATCATACAAGTTTTGAATAATTCTGTTAATATCAAACAGCAATCAAGCAAACCAGATTTAACTAAGATCAGTCATGATAAAACAGTATAAGTCATACAGGGCTCCAAATTAAGTTAATAGGAAATTAAAGATGATTACTGTGCTATATCCTGGTGTTTTGGGGATAGCTGTCTGAGCTCTCAAATCTAATGCAAATAGACAATCTGGGACAGAATAAAATATATCTAAGGAGAGTGGCACAAGTAATATGGGTTTTAATTCTTGATACACTATTAACAATATATTTTGCCATCTTTTAAAAGACCATTCCTTCCCTTTCACTTCCCCAGGGTACACTGCATATTTTTGGGTCTCACCTAGACCCTTGGTTTTAAATTGGGGGAGGTGGGGGAGGCAACCTGCTGTTTACCTAAGTGGTTCCAAGCATTCTCCCTCCTTGACTTGATCTCTAATTATACTCTTTTACCTATTAAAGCCTGTCTTTCCAATCTATCCACAAATACTGGTCTAGTTGCCCCTGTTACTCTCTGGCTCCCTGTCCCATTGAGCATTTTTTTCCCATATTTGATTTTCAGTCCATATACCCTTTTTCGGGTTAATTATATTTCCTATAAAGAGCATCTTAATGGACCTTTCCTCCTGATCTACTCTACCTGTAATTTTCTTTTTTTAAATTTAGTGTATGAAGGCCATTTATATTAGAGTTTATAACCAACCTTCTCTGCCTCATTTCTGTTATGCTCTTTGTTTGCCATTAGTCGTCTGCTTGTCTTCTCCATTTTGCTTTCTGCTCCATTCATTGAGGCCTCTCTGCCACTGTTCCTGGAATCCTGGTACTTTTCTCTCTCTCTAGAATGCCCTGCAGCATACTCTGTAGAGTTGGATTGGTGGTCATGGATTTCCCTAGTTCCTCTTTGTCTTGGAAGCATCTTGTTTCTCCATTAAGTTCTAGAGACAGTTTTTTAGGGTATATCAATCTGGACTGGAGGTTATTTTCTTTCAGAGCTTGGAATATTTTGTTCCAAGCTCTTCTTGACTTGATGATTTGTGTCAAGAATCCAGCCATAATTCTGATGGGCCTTCCTTTATAGGTGATCTGTTTCTTGTCTCTAACAGCTTTTAATATTCTGTTCTTATATTGAATTTCTGGGATCTTGATTATTATATGCCTAGGTGTGGCTCTGTTTAGTTTGTAGGTGGCTGGAGTTCTGTATGCCTCATACATCTGAATATCATTTCCTTGTTCTAGGTTTGGGAAGGTTTCCTTAATTATTTCTGTGAATAGCCTTTGTAGTTCCTTTGTTTGTACCCCTGTTTCTTCATTCACATTCTTTATTCTCAAGTTATAGATCCTCTTGTCATCTTCTAGCCTTTGTATTGTTACTTCTTGTTTCCTTGTTATTTTTAGAAAGTTTTTCCTTTCATAATCCCACATTGCAAACCTGTCCTCCAGTTTGGATAATCTATCCTTAGTTTCTTTCAAGCAGTTTTGCTAGTTTTCAATGGACTTTTAATTTCCTGGTAACCTCTTTGAATCTGCTTCATGTATTCTATATTTTTTTATATTCTTCATCAAATGGTTCTCTCCTTTGTTTGATTTCCATTCTTCCATCTGTGTCTTCTTGAGAGGTATTTAGCATTTCTTTTATTAATCTATTTATATATTGCTTTACTTGATTAAATATTTCACTTTTGAACTCGATATACTGATGAGTTTTTAAACTAACATGAAATATTGTAATAAATCCCTGATGTTTCATCTAATAAATCAATCATTCTCATCTACTAGTTTTACCACATAATGGGCAATATCCCTTTATCAATTTATCCTGTATATTCTACCAATAAACTTTTAAGGTACAAATTTTATCCAGAAGATAATCAAATGTGAATCAATTAACATTACGGAAGAAATAAGTCAATCACAAAAAACATTTTTAGAGTAACCTGAAGCCAGTCAGAGTTACTCTAACCCTTAAAATAAAAATGAACTTTGGTTTAACCTTATGCCACAGCAGTGACAAATCTAACACTGTATTCATGTTTTCTGCCAATGGTCTGGGAGGCTAGGTCCTGATGATTACCTGGGCCTCCAGTTCCATTTCTGCAAAGGTAGTTAAATTTATGAATAACATCATTATTCTATTCATATTGCTGCCTCCTTCCAATATGATATTTAACCAGATTGAAAATTAAACACTTCTTTTGATTTCTACAAACTCCTCACTAAAAGCTTTTGTGTATGAAACTGACTTTGCCGAGTTTTGCAGAGCAGGAAAGGAAAGGAAGTACCACGCATTATAGTAATACAAGAAAGAGAGAAAAGCAGAAAAGTGGGAGAAGGAAGAGAAAGAGAATGAGAAGAGGAATGAGACAAGAAAGGAAGGAAGGACTGGAGAAAAGATGGAAGGAAAAAGAAAAAAAGGAAAGGAAATTTGACTCTGAGGCATCTTTTAAACTTATTTTTGTTGCAATAATACAAAATTATTCACTCATGCAGTGCTCCAGTTTGGGGGTCACACGAGTCAACTTTTTAATACCTCTTTTGCCTCCAAGCTTTCTTTTCCCAATTCCTACTGAAATATCAACAAAAGTAAACACTTTTTCTTCCTTTTTAAGGTCATTTCAGTTCACTCTGGCTATTCTTTCTAAATCTAGTGCCAAGTGTATTTTATGTGGGAAGAACCTCAAATTCATAATAAATAACTTAAATTCTTAACAAGTGACTGTCTAATTTTAAATAGTTGTTTTTCTTTGTTAGACAAGTATAAAAAGAACTAAGTAGGAAATAAATCAAATAAAGCCAGGAATAATTGAATAGTGCATATTGTAATGAAGGAATGAGTCTTTGAATGTGGAGAATGAGCTCAGAGAATATTCGTAGGATACTTCATTAAAACTGATGTGGAGAAATTTTCTGCTTTTCCCCATCTTGATAAGTTTTTTGAAACACAGGCATTTTATTGGTCTTAGGTACAAAAAAATGGCTTTCAACTTTCACTTATGCCGTACCCAGGACCATAACCTTGAACAAAGGTGCCTCTTAGCCTCATGCAAAGCAGAAATCAATTTCAGCTACATTGTTGGGTTGCTGTGAGGAATAGATGAGAAACTAATTTTATAAGAGTTCTGTAAACAGAAAGGCACAACTGAGCCTCTTTGTAAAAATCTTTAAAATATGGAGATCTATAAAAGATATATAAACTTCATGAAAGCAACTTTAAAGATTTGTACAAAACATCCATCATACTAGTTTTGCAGTGACATTTTAATTTCTGTTCTGCATATAATCATACTAAATACTTCCTTAGTACATAGTATGCAAATCAGAATGTAAAGGAAGGTAAATATCAAAGTAGATAAATCACAGGGAAATTATACTTTGCAATAACCAAAGAGAGTTGTAGACACAGCAGATACCAATTATGTACTTATGCAGTTATATGCCTTTAATTCAGCCTAGAGCATCCATTCTCTTGTGGTAAGAACATTCTTCATTATTTTGAGCTCCAAAGGAGGGCAAGTAAGAATTTAACTGTATGAATCTTTCTTTGTCTGGTTGTTATCAAACAAATGGTAAACCAAAATATCCACTGAACACAGTAGAAGCACACATACCTTTGATATCTTGTGCTCCTGTTAGTTGCCACGGTGGAGAGGGGTTGTTTGTTTGTTTTGTTTTTACCCTAGAGTAGTGATAGCAAACCTTTCAGAGATTGAGTACAAAAAATGAAAACCAAAACCCACTTATTTATTGCAAAGTGCCACCACTGACTATTGAGGTTTTAGTTTAGAAAAACAACTCATACATTAAAAGAAAAATAATAGCTGAGCTTTCAATGACAGAAACAGCCTGCTGTAGTTTCACCACCATAGCTCGAGATTGTTTAACAGTAGGATACTGTTTCTCTGAGTTTTTTTTCTTATATTAACCAAACTGACCAGCCACTCCTCTTTGTTATCTTTTTTTCCAAAATACATAAATATTTCCAGGGACCATTCAATCTTACTAGACTAATCTTACATATTTCTGAAGGTATTGATAGTATTACAACCTAGAGTTATTTATTTCACTCGCCTGAGTGTATATATTATTACTTTATTCTTAAGTCAATTAAGAGGTTCCTCACTGTTATACTGTTTCCCCTTAACACATGAAGAAATATGCTCAAACAAAGAAATATCAGCTTGCCTATTACACTACCAACTACTTCCTCTCCAGGGTGGAAATTCACCTACACTTGTCTTTTGAAAAACCTGAGGGACCTCCCTCAGGCACTGAAGAGCAGCCTAAGAATAGTATTCCCAAAAAAATCAGAAAGGCTATGAGTAATAGCAAGGTATAAATCATAAAGACCTCTAAAAGTCGGTCTCCAGAGATTAAAAATAAAGTTTTAGGAAGTGGTGATAAAGGAACTCAACTTAAGTTTTTGAATTCTCCTAGAGTTCTCTTTACTTTGCTCAAGATATTTCAAAATGGCATAACTTTTAATGAACACTGCGGCAGAAGGTATATACCAACGAATATATATTTCTTAGTACTTGCTACATGTCAGTTTATACATCAGGTGAGCAAGATTAAGCTAAGATCATAATCATGGTTCTCAGACAGAACAAAGAAAACAACAACTATAACAGATGATGAATAGCATTTTTGTAAAGTTGTGTTCGCTGTAAGCACTGACCCTTTTTCTTATCATAATCTTTTGAAAAGGGTTCAATTATCTTTAGCAGGAGCAAGACATTTTTTTAAAAAAATCAAATAAAACAATCATTTCCATTCTTCCCTGTTCTTGGAATTTCTCCTACCTAGTATGCCAGCTGAAACAACAGTAGCAACCTGAGTTCACAAACATTTCATTTATTTATTTTGTTTATAACAACAGCAGGAAAAAACAAAATATCTGTAATATTCTTAAAATTTCCCAAGTCACATACTTCACTCAACACTTCTTAATATTTAAGAACCTTCTTTGACTCTTCTTTGTGCACTGCACAAAACCCTCCAGAAACACTCTCCACAATTTGACAGAGATAGGAGACCATTACTTTCCCAGGGAGTTATGTCATTCAGCTTTTCTTAGTACAATATAACATTAAATAATGAGGAGGAAACAAGGCAAGCAGGAGAGATATCTGCACTTTTTAGTTCCCATTAGATTCTCTGTTTCCTCAAATTGAACATATTACTGCCTTTGGTTGATTATCTGATGCATATGGTCATAAAATTACAAGCACTCAATAATCTTATCCTTACTATTATTATTGTTTCAAATGACCACCAAGAATTCACGGACTTTACATACTCTATTTTGGCATAGAATACAATTCATATTCTTCTTCCTATATGTAATTTAATCAACTTTACCAAATGTAACCAGCTGTGGAGAATAAAAAGAGAAACCTCTACCCCAATCCAGGAAGACTCTCAAAAAAGAAGTTAGCCAAAATGAATATGGAAAAGTGAACATGCATTAAGTAGTTAAGAAAATAATGGGAGGGACATCAAAGTATGGAGATAGCAATGAACACAAGATATAAAAATGCTATTTCTTCAGGGAAGCATGGATTTTGTAAAAACAGGGTATATAGGCTACATGAAAGAAGTCAAAAGTACACAGACAAACCTAGACTCCAACTAAAGAATTCAACACAAGCTCTTTCTATTATTCATCCAAAGGCAATGACTGTATTACTTCCCCATTGCTGTAACCAGAACAAGGGCTGGCACATGATAGAAGTACTGGTTGATGAAAGTCTGATGAATGAACGAATGAATCAGTCAATAACTGATCACAAGCTATCCTTTATATATAGTGTTTACATTTACATTCCAAGCATAATTCTCCCAAGGAAAGGAAGAAAAAGTCCATGTAATCATTGCTCAGATAAAATAGTGCACCTTAAATACTCAAAACACTTCTCACCTGGGCTGGATATGTAACTGAAACAGAGGCCCATGATTGTGACTGAATGCTAGAATCATTGGGGAGTTTTACAACTGTCAAGGCCACAGTCCCAATTAAATCAGAATCTCTAGGTGTGGAACCCAGCACTAGCTTTCTTTCAAGTCTTTGCATGGCTCCAGAGTGCAGCCACAGGTGAAAACTCCTGAACTTGTGAATGAGCATCACACAAGGTTTGCAAAGAGGATTTTCATCTCTGGTATTTATAAGAATCTCCTGGAGACTACTTTTTCGTAAATCACTTGCTTTGTCCCAACTAGCGATACAGTGGACTTAGGAAGCCCCACAATGTGTCTTCTGAAAAAAGAAACAAGATTCTGCTTGATGCCAAAGTTTGAGCACCACTCCCTTAGAAAATGGATAGCAAGTTCTGGCAAATACTCAAGATCACCTAAAGGAAGATGATAAAAGAACTCGCTCTGCCCTCCATTATAAACCATGGAACTGTCATTGCCAGATTGTGCAAAATAGAAGTTAGATGTTTCTACAAGACAAATGATTAAAAGCACCTCCTCATTTGGAGAAGGGAGTGTGGTTATCTACCTAGGCATCCAACTTGTTTCCCGGGAAACCCTTAAGAAAGAGGATCATCTATTGGACTTCACGTATAAGCCTGACATTTGATCATCACCACAGGCAATGCTGAGAAGAGCCCAAGTCCTATAATGAGAGGTTATAGGCCCTATTATTCCCATTGAGACCACATTACAGATCACCTACTCCTGTGTTGCTGTCTCTGAGTAGTGTTCTTACTTTAATTAAATCCCTGGAGGAAAGAATCTTTCCAATCAGAACAAATTCTGGAATGTGCTATAAAGCTAAGCAGATTAAAGAGAAGAAAAATAAAGTTAGCAAATTGTTTGTTATGGAAGCAGGAATCTACTTTTAAAAAAAAGAACATGATTCAGGAGTGTTTTTTTTAAATCCTAATAGCCATCTGCATTGTCTTCTTTACAAAGCAAAACTCTTTTACATTTGTCCCAAGGACTTTGAAGAGAAAATCAGTGAGCTTTGTTGCAGCACTGACAAGAGTTTCTCAGACTACCAAAAAAGCAAAGTTGGCTTTCATTTGTATTAAGCTGCACATTTTCTCTTATCAAAATCAGGGTGCATTCTCTTGTCTTTCTAATATTTCATTTATTAGTTTGTCTACTTACTGTCATTAACTTAATGAAAGTTCACGAAGGCCTAGTAGTTTACTTTTAATATAATTTGTTCCCAAGTTCTTATCTTTTCTCAGAAAAAATTGAGGTTGAATTACTCTTATTATTGATAATTAATTATTATAAAACTTACTGTTCATATAAATATATACAGGACCATTTAATCTAGCTTGTTTTCCAGCTTTAAGACAAATAGCCATATTTTCAGGATGTGTGAGCCTGTTCCATATCTGAATATTTACTTACTCAATGATCCCTGTCACTTTCTCACATTTGCTCAGAAGAAAGAACTGTTTTGCTGACCAGCCTACTGAGTACTTCTGGCTACCTCCCAGACCTTCTAATTCCAAAGTCAGTTACTAATTTTTGCCACACTTAAAGGGAGTTGAATCAAAGAGGGGAAGCAACCTCTTCAGCTCTGCAAACATCAGTGAAAACTGACCATGGTTGTCATACTACCACAAAGGCATAAAGAAGACAAATGGTAAAAGAAAGAAAAAGAAACTCATACTGAGTCTGATAAGAAAAAATACTCAATTTAATATTGATAAATGTCAAATTCTTTCTTTCTAGAAGAACTGAGAAATAATATAAATAATAAAAACTAATATTGATTGAACAATGATGACAAGTTGACATTTTGCTAAGTATTTTACATGAGTTACTTTAGTCTCAGTCTTTTAACAGTCCTTTAGTTGTCTTAGTCCATTTCCTACTGCTATAAAAGAGTATCACAGACTGGCAATTCATAAAGGACACAAGTTGGTTCTTTCACAGATCTGGAGTGAGGAAGCCCAAGATCAAGGTGGGCATCTTGCACTATTTCCTTATATGGAGGAAGGTGAAAGGGCAGAAGAAACTAGTGTCCTAATGTGACAGAACACAGAGGATGGTAAGTCTACCCTACCCCCTAAACCCTTTTGGATAGCAGCATTAATCCACTCATGAAGACTTCTCTGCCCTCAAGACCTAAACGCCCACTGAAAGGGCCCTTCCTACAACATGCCCATACAATAACATCCACACCTTGAAGGTAAAATTTCCAATAAATTACTCTGAAGAATACATTCAGACCATAATAATAGGTAATACTATTATCCCTTTCACAGAAAACTAAGACACAAAAAGATTAAATGGATGACCTAAGTTTCCACATAAGCAAATGAGCAAGCTGTGATTACATCTTGGAATAACTCAAAAATTTACAAGTGATAGTCTCCCAAATGCTCATGACATTCAGTGAAAGAGGGGCAATTACTCAGTTCAGAATTTACCTTCCTGTGTCAAATCTTATTTTTTATATAGTCAGTGTCATTGGTAAATATGGACTTCTGAATGTTATCTATTTTCTCCCAGATAAGTGAATTTTGATACTATGAAATCAATAAGTAAGCATCTCTTGTAGCAAAGTTCTGACTTTAAACCAGTGAAAATTGAATTCTCTCTAAGCTAATTTCTCTGAAGTTATTGGATGTCTATAATACATTTGGTCCTTTTTCTCCATGAAGATCAATAATCATCAAGAGCAAGATGTATCACTGTCAAACATGTATAAACAAGCTCCCTTTCAATTGTTGGAGAATATCAGATACACTTCCAATCATAATCCAGTTTACAGTTGATCTTCTTTTAGTCTCTTTTGGGGAAAAATATACAATGTCTGATGGGTAGGCTCTATCACTGGAAAGATTCCAAAGAGGTTTGCTAAATACTATGAGGATTACAAACAAATATGAAGAAATTCCTTATCTTGGATGTTCCATAATCCAACTAGTAAAGTAATACATTTACATATGAAATAATTTTAAATGATAAAACCGTATAATAAAATAATAATCATGCAGAAGAAATAATGTGACTGAAGTTATTAAAAATAAATTTGAGCTGAATTGTTCATTTCCTCAGTATTAAATATTAATTCAACATTTGTCTAGAGCCAGAGATATAGCTCAGTGGCACTTCACCTACCTGGGAAGCACGAGGTCATGAGATCGATCCCTGATATCAAAAGGAAGGAAGAAGGAAGAAAAAAAAAAGAAGCAGACACAGAAGAAGAAGAAGAAGAAACATTTGTCTAGTTATATGAGATTTAAAAGATAAATTAGATAAATACTCTGCCATAAATTTTAGAGGTTTACAATCTAAATAGAAAAATAAGTTAGCCTGTCAGTAAAAATAAACTATAATACAAGAAAAATGTGATGTGTCTTAAAAAACATTCAACATGGAAAATCAGAGGACTGTTCAGGAAAGAGGTCTCTGATACTCTGATATAGTACTAAAGATATTTCCAGTGGACAGAGAATAAGGAGAGATTTCCAGGAAAAGGAATCATTCATGTGTCTGCATTTTCTTTTATATATGAATGCATTTTTTAAAAATAGGGAAGAAATACATGAAATTGTAACTGGTTATTTATGAATAGGGAAAATAATTTATTTAGTTCCTGTGATATTTCTAAATTTTTCACATTCTTTACATACTTTTTATCATAGTCAGAAAATACTTTTTTATTTTCAAAGTACTTTGCACAGTTTGGAGAACAAATGAACCCTGAAACAACAACAAAGTGGATACCCTTCCTTATTATTTAGGAGAATAAGGAAGTGTCATGAGAGCAGAAGTGCTTCCTTTTCAATACAGAGTGGAGATTTATGCAACTTTCACTGTGTTATCACTCATCTCATATCAAAGGAATTAATCTGACTGTGGTGAACTGTAGGAAAAAAGTGTGATCTTGAAACCTTTTCAGTCCCGTTTCCTGTTGTATAGCCATTCTTAAAGGCTATTTATACTTTCTCACAATTATTTTATATTATTAGCAGTTTAGGAAAAACTTTGAATGACCCGAGTTTAGAAAACAATACAAGACTTAAATGTTGATGATTTGCTGATAGTTGCAACCACTAAGCAGGAGAGACAGAGTAAAATGAGAAGGAATTTTAAGATGATTTTACTAAGCTAGCTAGAATGAGGCATACCTGACCACCCAGCTTTGTTAACACCTTAAAATGAGCTGTAGAAAAAGGAAAAGAGGGGAGAAATTCAGCTCCCCTACCTATCTCTTGTCTCCTATTTAGTCCACATTCACCCATGGAATCTCGGATACTTTGTTGTTCCAGATAACATTAGCTGTACTCCTTTCTGCTGTTGGGTAAGCCAGGTCCAGTGCCCAGTAGCATGAAGTTCATTCTGAGTTCAGTGGAAGAGAAAGAAACTAGGGTTGATAGGCCAAATTGGGTGTGGCTGAGGCTAACCCCTGGTGAGTACCATGAGTCCCTTCTCAGTAGAATAAACTATGGTGTTGTTGGTGACAGAGATTTCCTCATGAATGAATCTGTGGCAAAAGGTCCATGGTATGCAATTTTCAGAGAATATAAAATAATACTTAAAATATATTCAGTTTAACTCTCATTATAGCCTAGGTTTTCTCTGGAAAAAATAGAGCCTCAGACAGAGTCCATGTTATGGTTTATGTTCAGATGCCCCCCCCCACACACACACACTCAAGCCTTATGCAATCATGGATACATCCAAATCTAGCAGTTGTGATTGTTTCTTTGTCTAGCACTCGGATTGGTGGTGTGAGTGGTACACCCACCCAGGGTGGAGTCAGCATATAGCCTAAAGGTGGGAAGAAGGTGCATTTTTTTCTCTTTTGCCTGGTTTGTGCTTTGTGGGAAGAAGGAATGTCTTCTTTCTCTTTTACCTGATTTGTGCTTTGCTGCAGGATGGTCATAAACTGCTGCCCCTCAATCATGTCATTTTTGCCTTGGAGCCAACTGAGTAAGGACTGAAACCTCCAAGCTGTGAGAAATAAATCTTCCTTTGTCTAACTTTGGGCATTAGGTATTTTGTCTCAACAATGAGAAAGAAAAGTAACTAACACAGAATTTGGTACCAGACAAGTGGGGTCATTGCTGTGACTTTACCTGATTAGTAGTACAGCAGTCTTTGGAAATGGCTTGTAGGAAGAGTTTAGGAAAGTTTGGAGAGGTTGCCTGAAAGAGTGGTGCTGGAACAGCTTACGTTGTTTTGTAAGGGACAGTCTGGTCAAAGTTCAGGAGATCGGAAGGCTGATAGAAAACTTGCCAGTAAAGACCAGGTTTTGGAGGTTTCTACTGGGAAGAACTATACTGGTTGTTGGACTGCACATGATATGTGTTATGGCTTGGCAGAAAGTTTGGCTGCCATTTTGCTCGTGTCCAGAGACTTTGCCTGAGACTGATACTAAGAGCAACAGACTGATTAATCTGGCAGAAGAAATTTCAAGGCAGTCATATGTTGAGGCAGTGGCATGGCTATTGTTGGGGGCTTTCAGCCAGATTTATGTTGTGAATCAACAGCAAATGACTCCAGCAGGATGATTTAAAATGTGAGTTTGATCAAAAAATCTGTGGACTATAAGGATAGATCTGAGACTTCAATTGCTAAGAAGGAACAGAGAAATAAAAAAGATGGCTGGGGCATCCCAGGAAACAGTGGGTCTCCACCCTTTAAAGCCTCAAAAGTGAAAGACTTTGCTCAGAGGAGAGAGTCACAGAATGCTATGTTCCAGAGTGGTGATGGAAACCACAGGAAGTTCTTGTGGTTCAAAATGGTGGCAGCAACACCAGATTCCAGAATGGCAATGGCATAGAGAAGCTGTTCCTCCCAGTCAGGTTTAGAAAGCTCAGCAATCCAGGCATTCGACCCCTACAGCCAAGAGAGAGGAAAGCCTGGCCATTGCTTCAGCTGGCAGTGGACCTCAACAGCATCCATGTGGTGCTGGTTTTGGGTGAGTGGAGAACGCACAAGTTCTGTGAGTAAGGCAGCTTCCAGCCCAATTTCATAAGGCCTCAGGGGGCAGGCAGTGTGCTCCTGAAAGGGCAATATGTTAAGCTGTGATGAAAACCCTAAGATGCAATGGGGACCCCAAAAATTCAGAAAACCCAGGAATATGGATCATCCAAGGAAAGCTACAAAGACTGAGCAAAGGGGCATTAAGAGAGAAGCTGTGGAAGCTGAAATCCCTGGACGTGTCAAGGAAATGGAGTCAAAAAGCCTTTTTGAGGTTGCATATAGATTGCTTCAGATGGTGAGCATGGAACTCCAAGACTTAATGTTTGCTTTGCTGGATTTTGGGCTTGCTGTGGTTCCAATGCTTTGTATTCACATTTGTAACTTTTGGAATGGTCACATTTATATAGTGCCATTGTATGTTGGAAGTGTTCAACTTTGTTTTAATTTGTACAGGGATTTGCAGCTATAAGTTTGTCTTAAATCTTGGAAGAGACTTGGGACTAGCCCTTTCAGCAATGCTGAAACTGTTACGACTTTGGTAACTGTTGGAAATGGACTAAATGTCTTTTTTTACAAAGGATGTGCATGAGTCTTTGGGGGGTCAGAGGTGGAATATTATGGTTTATGTTCAGATGCTCCCCCCAACAAGCTTCATGCAGTCATGGATATGTTTTAGTCAAAACTAGTGTTTATGATTGGTTCATTGTCTTGCACTCAGATTAATGATATGAGTGCTACAGTAAGAGTGGGGCCAGCATACAGTGTAATGGCAGAAACAAGGTGTGTCTTCTCTCTCTCTTTTGCCCAGTTCATGTTTCGCTGCAGGTGCAGCCATAAGCCGCCGCCCTCAGCCATGTCATTTTGCCTTGGAGCCAACTGGCTGTGGACTGAAACCTCCAACTTGTAAGAAATAAGTCTTCCCTTCCCTAACTTTGGGCATCAGGTATTTTGTCTCAACAATGAGAAAGAAAAGTAACTAAGATGGCCCTTATGCAAGCAATTACTTTGTGAAGTGATTCTGGCCAGAGAAATAGCAAGCTTAAAAAAGTGAAACAGAAAAGAGGAGCAAGGTAATGTAAGTGGTTCATCTTGGCTTAATCACTTCTGCGGAGACCTGGGCCTCAATCTTTTATGACTCTCTGAAAATCCCTATAGAATATACCACAGAATTGAACACCTAAAGACAGAAGAGGGGGCACTTATCCCCTTCCTCCCAGGTTTTACACATCAATAGTTACTCATGGGAGACTAGCAACCTTGCACTTGCAGATTTTCCATATATAAATACTAAGTAGATTTCCTTGAGCTCCCAAGTAACAGAGTCAGAAAACAGTGATGAAGGAAGGTTACACCAGCACAAAGTTGGTCACAAAAATAGCAGATAAGTAAGATGATGTGTGGCAAGAGGATGAAAGGAGCAGTATCAAAAATGGTCATCGCACCTGTCAACAAGCATTCCAACAGTAGGATTTCTCATTATTTTTACTGTCAGTTCTCCATTTGATTTTGTTTCTTATGTAGCCCTATAAGTAGGCTATTTTCATTTAACAGAAGTTAGGCCATTAAAAGTTTAAGTACACAAACTATATTTACATTAAAATAGTCCAACAAGAAACTAAGTTTTGTTTTTCTTTTCCCTCAAAGAAAAGTCTAAGAAAGAAAAAAAAGTACTTTTACTGTGTATATTAATTGCCATGCATTGTGCCAGACACTCTGGAATATTTTCTCTTTCCATCAACTCTGTGAGATGAGCATTGTAATTCCAGTATTACTCAGAGCATCTTTACACCTCAGAGACTTCAGTTTAATAGATTTAAGCCTCCCTTCTGCAATGTGCATACTGGTTATACTTAATTGTGTCTACTTGATTGGTTTGGAAGCTGCCTATGGGATTATTAGTTCTTAGACACTCCACTTGGTCCATGGCCCCTTCTCTCTGGCACTGGCTCCCCCTCTGCTTTTCAGCCACCATGAAGTGAGCAACTTTGCTCCACCATGCCCTTCCACTATGATGCTCCTGCCTTGGAGCCAGATGAATTTGGAGTACATCCCTTGAAACCATGAGCCAAATTAAGATTCTCCAGTTTTAAACTGTGGGTGGTGGGTATTTGTCCCAACACAGGAAATGTGCAATTCAAGCACTTTGACCCATGAAATTTCCAATTCTACTCCTTCAGAATCTCCTCTGTCTCACCTCCTGAGTGACATCTCAATAATATCCCTTCTCATAAGGCAAACAAGTCTCAGTTCTTGGCAGTTAATACCCCCCAATCCTATCAAGCTAATTATTTCAGTTTGGTTTGGGTTTTCAAGCTTGAGGAATAATGGAAAGAGGTCATGTTCATCACCACACAGGCTTCTGCATCTTCTCTGAAACTTCCATAGTCTGCTCCTTACTAAAAGTCCACTCTGATCTTGTGATCATTCTAATCTGTGCATCCTCTGAGACTGAGAATCGAGTTTTTTGGCTCTGAATGTCACTATTATTGGAAGCTGCCTGGTACATCTTGTCAAAATTCCCCACCTTCACTACAAAAAAATGACATCTACACTAATGAAATAAGATCATTTCTACTTTACATGAAGAGTTTGGCCAAAAAATATGTATTGTCTGTGTAGTCAGCTATATATCAAGTTCTGAAATAAGAACCACAAATTGTAAGTGTTGCCTTTGTCCACAAAGTACTCAGCTTTGTGAAAGACAGACAAACATGATCACACTTCAAAGAGATACACTTAATAACAAAAACACTTTCAAATAACAAGAGATGATTGATCCTTTTAAGGCAACAAACAAATCTTCTAGAAGGTGGTGATGTCTAAGATAAAGGATAGATACAGGCTTTTCATATGGAAAAGCATTTTAGAGACCACATAATTAATAAAATCACACTGGTAGGAGGTCCTGTGCTACATAGTTTGGGTTGAGGAATTAGTACACAGCAGTTTTAAACTGACAGATGAAAACCTGAAAGGAGAGAAGTGTGAAATGAACTAAAATAGGCAAAGACTATATGAAGTGTGCAGTTATGTTAAGGATTTTATATTTTCTTGTGGATGATGAGCTGAGGTCTACTAAAAGAGTTAAAATAGCTCAGTTATGTAGTTAATTTTATTTCTTTCTGATCACCATTTGAAGAGCAGAGATCAGCGAAAATTGGGGCTTCATTGCAACAGCCTAAGTGAATAAGTATTGGGCCCTAAACCCAGGCAGTTATATTAATGGTGATGATTATGAGGTTTAAAAAAAACAGCTTTTAGCACCAGTAAGAAATGAAATTATAGAATTTGGAGACATAGGATGTAGACACTACAGGAAAGGGTAAAGTTAGGAATAATATCTTGTTGTCTGGCTGGCTCAGTGATGAGAAAGAGACCACCAACCAAAAAAAGAAATACAGAACAAAAAGACAGGCTTATAATAGGTTGTAGAAAAGGTGTTCTTTTAAAAAATGACTTGAAATTAGAAGCCAGAGACTTCCATAAAGATGAAAAAAGTATGAGCAGCATATTAACAGCCTTTTCCTTGTTCGGAATTCAGTCACTAGGATATAGCAACATGCGGGAGAAGTAAGAGGGAACTGGGTGCCCAGGAATCAGCAAGGGTCCGAAACAAGATTTAGAGACCATGGGGAAAGTGAAGAGAGAAATCACATATGAAGGAGGGAATTGGCAGTGGTGCTTTCTCCTTGATCCCCAGCTAGAGACATAGAAGGGATAGCTGGAACTTCGAGAGGCACAGTGACTACTGGTGACACCAGAGGCCACCATAGAGAAACACACAATGGAATGGAGCAGTAGATACAAAGAACCACAGTGGCTGGTGAGTTGTTCAGGTTCAGTAGCCATTTTATAAAGGGGCCAAGAGAAGTCAAAAGTCAGAGTAGCTGTGGGTTGGTTCCATTTAGCATCCCTAAGTGTTAGCTTGAGGTGCAACCAAGTAAAGCTGGGAAAAGGTCAGGAAGCTCAGTTTACAACAGCAGCAGTCACTGAGAGTGTTGCAGGCTGAGAAATTTAGATTCCAGCCTCACAGCCCAAAATCAAAAGCAGCCTAAATTTCAGTGGAACTAAAGGCCCAGGTTTGTGATATACCTACTGCAGCCTTGCTTGTGTCGGTCAGCATGGATCTGGGCTGACTGTCCCTCTGTCAAACAGTGACATCAGAGGCACACCTGGAAGTAGACATCTTTTTCTTGATGCTTTATTTTTCTTTCATTTTTAGTTCTTATTCTTCCTATCTGTTTTTCTTCGTTATCCTTATTTTTGCATGAATGAGAGCACCGCTTCTAAGTTTTGCTCTTTGTTTGTTTTATTCTGCTCTCCTTTACTTCTTCCTTCTTTTTTCTCTTGTCTTCTTCACCAGTTCTCAAAACTTGCATAATCTTCCCTTGACCCTTGACCTTCAGCTTTTCTTTTAATTCCTTTCACTTTTGTTTTTCTCTATTTATTCCTCTAATGCTTTTCAAATTTTCTCCCCTGAGGATAAAACCATAACATTGAATATACAATAACTATACACAATTTTATGGTTTTTTTAAGATTTTGTTATAACAAATCCTTTTCACTTGGTTAAAGGTAGCAAAATAATAGTTTCCAGGGCTTGCCATTTTCTAGGTTGTGTTTAATGCTATTGTTGTTGTTTATTTTACAGCTTTATCCAACAGAAGTAATTGTTCTAATCAGTTGTTCTTCCTTGTATGCTGAGATTGACATTGTCTAAGAATCATAAATGATACTATAAGACAAACTGTCAAAATTGATGGAGAAATAAGATACTTCTATGACAAGAAAAAAGCTAAAGAAATTCTTGGCCACCAAATTATCACTCCAAAATATTATGAAAGACATCCTACAAAGAGATAATAAAGACTACAATAGTATGAACCCCAATAGAATAAGTCCACCAGACAAGGCAAAAATTAAAAAGAATGGAAAGAACACATCAAGCTACTTTCTCTTCAACAAAAAGAGCCAAACACATTCACTGGAATAAAGCTGGCCACCTTAACAAATGGTGCTGGAAAAACTGACTCTCCATGTCAAACACTAAAACTAGACCCATATCTCTCACCATGCACTAACTAAAAGTGAAGAGGAACAAAGTTCTAAATTTTAAAACAGAAACAGTAAATCTGCTTGATTATAGAATATATTATACTTTTTATTTTTAAAAAAAGATAAAAATAACAATGAGACAATTTCAAAACAGGTAGGACAGGTACAATAATTAATAAATTACATATTGTTGTCTTCGTAATAGTTATTCAGACTACAAGATAGGCATGATATCTTGTCCAAACAATATTAGCATAAATCTTTCTATTCAATGAGCTAAGAGAAACTAGCTGTATAACTGTCTTCACTATCTTGCACATATATGTAATTTTTTTTCCATTTCTTCATTTCTCCTTTCTTTCATCACAATTTGTCTTTCGTTTTCCACGGGTTCTTCCAAATTCACAATATCTATTTTAGAACTTATTTACTTGTTAAATTTCTCACTAGTGAAACAATATAATATTTATACATATGGGTCTGATTTTTTTTCACTTATGAATATGCTTTTGAGTACAGGTATAGGCAACACAGGAAATATTACAAAGAATAAACAATTGGGATCTGAAGTTACTAAAAAGCTTTTGCATAGTAAAAGAAGCCTTCAACACAGTGAAGAAACAAACCACCAAGTGGAAAAAAGCCTTTTGAACTCTTTATCAGACAAAGGACTAATATCTAAAATACATAAAGAACTTGCAAAACTCAAATTTAAAGATCCAATCCAGAAATGAGTATCTGAAATGAATAGCCACTACTCAAATGATGAAATTCAAACAGTAAGTAAATATATGAAAATCTGTTCAACCTCACTGGCATTTAAGAGATGTAAGTTAAAGCAATGCTGAGACTCCATCTCATTCCAGAAAAAATGACTATCATCAAGTAATCAACCAATAACAAATACTGTTGAAGCTGTGGAGGGAAAGGAACACGTCTGTACTGTTTATGAGAGAGTAGATGTGAAATCACTGTGGAAATGAGCAAAGATTTCTCAAAAAACTAAAACTAAAGATTCCAGCTGAGGCAATTATTTCCCTTTTTGGCATTTTCCTGAAAGAATTAAAAGCATAACAACACAGTGATCCATGTACACCACTGTTTATAGCAGCAGAGTCTGTAATAACTAAATCTTCAGAACAGCTTAAATGCCCATCAACCAATGAACACATAAAGAAGATATGTATATATATATTGAGTACTGCCTTGCCATAAAGAATAATAAACCTGAGGCATTTCTAGGTAAGTGGACGTACCAGACACACATGTTCAAATGCCACATAGTGGGCTGGGGATTTAGCTCAGCAGCATAAGCGCCTGCCTTGCAAGCAGGCAGTCGTGAGTTCGATCCCTGGTACCGATAAAAAAAAGAAAAAGACAAAAAACAAAAACAACAACAAATGCCACATAGTTTCTCTGGTGTGAGAGGCTGAAAAATGTAATTACATGCTAAAGTGTTTAATAGATATTGTAAAATAAGAAGAGAATGTTCACATGGGAAGGGGAAATACATAAAGGGATGGGGAAAGGAAGGAAGGGCAAAGGAAAAAAGATAATAAAAGGGAAACAAGCATTGTATAAATAAAGAGGGGTTGTAAATAAAGGAGGGTATGAAAAGCGGTAAAGGGAAGAATTAAGTTACATAATGTGCAGGAAAAAATTCCATATGATGAATGTTATCATTATGAATGTCTATTTTTTTATTTTAAAGAGAATAAAGCCAAACAAAATAAAATATAATAAATCCAATCAAAATAACAGTGTAAGTGATACGGGATTTCAAAGCAAAGTAATAAGAAATCAATAATGGCTACCATAATGTCTCTTATTACCTCATTATGTATATCTAAAATGCAGCAATACAATAATTTTTTACAAAAGATAGAAGAAAGCCTACTGGCCAGAAACAATAGAGCCAGGAGGAACATGTAAGAGAAGATAATTAGGGATTCTGTGATCAAAAATATGGTATATGTATGTATGAAAATGCCAAAATGAAACCCATATATAATGAAACCCAAAATGGAATATCAGATATGTAGGATATATCATGTATATCATATGCATATTATATATTTTTTTAAAAAAATTTAAATCCTGGCCAGCTGAATTTGAGATGACTTTAGGACATTATCAGCTATTGGTACAAAATCAACAGCCTCAAAAACCATTACTTAAATTCACTCATACATCTGTGCATTGACTTTTTGGCTGATATTTGCTGCATTCACCTGGGTACCCTTACTTTAGGCTCTGATGGATGGCTCTGCTTTGCACCTCAGGTCTTGGCTTAGATGGAAGGCTCTGTTCCATGTTTCATCTACTCTTCAAGAACTATGCATTATCCAAGACATAGTATTCAGGTTTTGAGGAGTTTTATTTTTTGCCCAAAACTCAAAATTTGTACCTCTATACCAGGCTGTTTTATGAATGCCAAATGCATCTCTCCCATCTTTAGAAGTTAATGTTACTAAAAATGCCACATAGTCACAAATAAATGAAGGCTCTGTGTACTTAATGGAATTTATGTGAAGCTCCAAATGGCAGAGACAGAATTTGAACTGTGATTTTTCAAGCTATAAGGTTCTTATACAGACCACATTGAAGTTACTGTAGTAAATGCAATAATAATCCTTCCACATTGCTATGTCACTAAAACTCTTCTCCAAGGGCGTGAATTTAGCACCAAAGTTTTAGATAGCAATATTTCTATCATTTAGTGAATGACAGCTTAACAAAACCACCAAAGAGTAAAAGATATAATCTGCTGCTTTTCTTTCTGATTGATGTGAATTTCAAACATGACCTGACAAGCAGAACTGAAGACCTGGTAAGTAACAGTGATACACATCTGGGAGGCTCTGCCTGCTAGAGCACACAACAAGTGGAACAGATCTCTGGCTACCAAGCCTAATTCAATTTGTTTTTATGGATGTGGCTAGTTCTTTCCAGAAAATTCTAAAATTTAACTTATATGATATAAGATCTTTTAAAATATTACTTGGCAAAAATGGAAGCATTTTCTGTACTATAATTAAAACCTGGTAAATATGGACAAAAAAATAATAGATACTATGAAAACCTGAGGGCCAATTATTGAGCAATCTTTTTCAATTCATAAAACTTTATTATTATTTTATTATAATGTCCATGCGATAAAGTTTTCCTCCTTTTTCTGAATAATTTTGAATCCACTCCCTCGACCTTTAAATGTAAAAAATTTCTAAAGACAAGAAATATTGTGATTGGGAAGCATGCCCCCACCATGAGCCAGTGGAGGCCACGCTAGCAACTGGAGAACTAGGGTGGAAACCACACCCTTCTTGTGAGCCAGCAGAGGCTGCATCAACTGGGAAGAGAAACAGGATGGAAACAACTTGTCCCTATAAGCCAACTGGCATGCAGACCAGGAGAGAAAAACAATGCCCCCTCCAGCAACTGATTGATTCAAAGGAACACAGAATGAGAGGATAGCAATTAAAGTAAAGAAACAACCTAAAGCTTTGTATTGTTTGATTGACCTTGCAAGACTAAAGCTGGTAGTCTGAGCAACTATTTACATAACAATATGCAATATAACTATGGTAGATTTCCTACTACCTTACTTTTGAAATCCAAAATCAGGTTCTCATTGTTTTGTTTTGTTTCATTTTATGATTGTTTTATTCCCTTTAAAGTAAAAATTAAAGCAACCCTCCCCCACACCAGACGACCCCAGCAGCTGAAGGAGGCCTTCACTACCCCTCCTAACCTGCCCAAAAAACCTCAGCAGCCAAGGGAAACCTCAGCCATTCCAGCCCTCTGCACCCAAAAGACGTTCATTAACTAATCAGATCATCGGCCACCACTCTCCCACACCTGGCTGACCTCAGCAGCTGACAGGATCATTGGCTGTCCCTCCTTCACACTTGGATGACCTCAGCACCTGAATGGAACTTCAGTCAACCCCACCCTGCACACAAAAGACCTCAGGCTAAAAGGAACCTTGGCTGCCTCTCCTCTCATCCAGAGGACCTCAGCATGTCAGTGAGAGCACAGTGAGTTCTTTACTAAGCAGAGAACTTCAGTGGGTAAACAGGAGTCTCAGTGAATCCTTGCCCCACAAAGAGGACCCTGGGAGCTGGTGAGAATGCAGAGTCCTTCCATACAGAGAACCCCTGGTTAGTTGTCAAGAGTACCAGAGACTGGGCCTGTGAGACCCCCAGTGACACAGTAGGGCCCCAGGTGGGGCACACACTGTAGACAGGTATGTCTGGAAGCCTGGGATGACCTAAAACTGCAGTAACAATATGAGCTAAGGATTGGTTCACATCAGTACTCCTATGCTAATCAACCTAGGAACAATAAGACTCACACACACACAGGTCACTGACTCCTCCCTGCCACCAACAACTGAATGAACACTAGCCACACACAGTAGGAGCCTAAAACACACACAATGAACATTCAGGATTAGCAGGATTGAAAAGACCAAAATACTAACCCAAGAGGTGAAGATGACAAAATGAAAAGGCAAAATGCAATCTTAAATGACTGACTCTTCTGGAACAACTGCAGGGGACATGAAAATAAAGGACACTGGAAGTCACATGCCCAAAATTTCTGAAAAGATAGCAAGTAAAATAAACAAACAATTCCTGAGGCTATGCAGGAAATCAAATTAGAAATAATCTCTTAGGTAAAGAAAGAAATGACAACCTTAATAAAGGAACTCCTTCAGCATAGCTAGAGAAGGCATAGATTTTTTTAAAAAGTAGAAGAGCATGGGAAAATGATGAAAACCTTTAATAAACAATATAAGAAAGAAACAGAATGCATGAAACAGATTCAAAGTGATATCCAGGAAATTTAAAAATCCATTGAAAGCTGGCAAAGCCACTTGAAGGAAACTGAAGACAGACTTTCAGACCTGAAGGCAGGATTGCAGCTAGTGATTGTGAAAAGCAAGAACTCATAAAAATAAATAGGGATGATAAAATAAAAATTCAACAACTCCAAAACAATTGCAGAGGAAAACAATATAAGATGATAGGTGTCAATGAAAATGCAGAAGTCAACTAAAATACATTTTTAAAAAACTGTTTGCAGAAGTAATGAAAGAAAATATCCTATGCATGAGAAAAGAAGCTGATATACAGGTGAGGTATATACAACTCAAAGCAGCCATAACCAAAATAAATCTACACTCAGATATATAAAAAGCATCTTGAAAATTCAATACAAGAAAAAAATGTTAAAAACTGTTAGACAAAGGAATAGCTTACCTATCAAGGAAAACCTATTGCAATCACAGCCGAATTTCTCTACACAAACCCTCAAGTCAATGCAAGATTGCAGCGAAAGATTTTACGCCCTGAAAGAAAACATCTTTCAACCCAGATTGATGTACCCTGAAAACTTTCTTTCAAAATTGATGGAAAAATAAGATACTTCCAAGACATAGAACAATTGAAGAAATTTATATTCACCAAACCAAACCTAGAAAGAGAACTGAAACACATGCTAGATAGAGATAAAAATGATCACAATTCCCAGAACAGCAACAGAAAAAAACCACCAGTCAGGGCAAGCAATTAAACAAGGGGTGAAATCAGTGAACCAACAACAGGAAAATAACATGACAAAGTTAAGCCAATATATATCAATTATAATCATCAATGTAAATGGCTTCAATTCACCAAATAAAACAAATAGACTGGCAAAATGTATCAAGAAATAATATCCAACGGATATTCTATATACAAGAAACACACCTTACTCAAAAAGAAACCCAAACACTAAAAGTCAAAGGATGGAAAATAATACTGCATGAGACAGGAATCCGGAAAAAGTAGGGGCAGCCATTCATTTTGCAGACAATGTGAACTTCAAACCAAAAATGATCAAAAAAGATAAAGAAGGTCACTATATACTTATTTGAGAAAAAATTCAAGAGGAAGAGATAGTAATAAACTATATATACACCAAACACAGGAGCACCTCAACTATATAAGATAAATACTAATAGATGTAGAAAATCAAATATGCAATAATGGGAGACATTAACCCATTGTCACAAAAAGATGAATCAACTGAAGTTCTGGGAGAACATGGCAGATAGATAACAGCAGCTATGGAGGCTCTCTGAGATAGCCAGCTTAGAATCCAGGAATGGTGCAGTGTGAGGAGTCCTAAGCAAGGGGATATATATCCTGCTGACCCAGGAACGAACTAAGCTGAGAGAAACCAACTGAAAACGCAATCCTAGTGCTATAACCAGATCAGATAAAATCTCAGCGCTGAAGCTGGAACGCTTGCCTCTGGAAACCGCGATTTGAACTTCCTGCCACTGCTGTTGCATCTGAATATTAAAAGCTGTCAGAGACAAGAAACAAATCACTTACAAGGGAACACCCATCAGAATTACAGCAGACTTCTTGGCACAAACCATCAAACCACAAAGAGCGCAGGGGGAAATAATTCAAGCTTTGAAAGATAATAACCTCCAGCCAAGATTGATGTATCCTGCACAACTGTCCCTAGAAATTGATGGAAAAGCAAGGTGCTTCCAGGATAAGGAGGAACTAGGGGAATTTGCAACCACCAATTCAACTCTACAGAGAGTACTGCAGGATATTCTAAAAAAGAAAAATACCAAGATTCCAGAAACAGTCGCAGAGAGGCCACAATGAATGGAGCAGAAAGAAAAATGAAGAAGACAAACTGACAACTAATGACAGAAAAAGAGCTCAACAGAAATGAGGCAGAGAAGGTTGGATGGTAGGAACAGCCATTTTGGAGAAAACAAGACATCATAATAGGTAGTGCTGATTTAACATGTTCACTGGAAAAAAGACAGCCTCTCTAATAAATGGTGCTGAAAAAAAAATGACTTTCCTCATGCTGAAGGCTAAAACTAGATCCATGTCTATCATCCTTCACTAAAGTCAAAATTGATCAAAGATCTAAGTATTATAATAGAAACACTAAATCTACTAGAAGACAAAGTAGGTAGAAATCTTGAAGACATAGGAGTAGGCAAAGAGTTCATAAACAAAATGCAAACCACATGTGAAACAGCCCCAAAGAATCAACAATTGAGATCTCATCTTATTAAAAAGTTTTTTCACTTCAAAAGAAATCAACAACAGAGTGAAAAGGAAACCCAAAGAATAGGAAATAATTTTAGCCAACTGTCCCTCAGACAAAGGACTTATACCTAGAACACACAAAGAATTGAAAACAATCAGATCCCCCCAAAATTAAAAACCTAGTTCAAAAATGGGCATCTGTGATGAATACACACTTCTCAGATGAAGAAATAGAAATGGCAAATAAATACATGAAGAAATCTTCAACATCATTGATTTTTTGAAAGATGCAAATTAAAACAACATTGAGATTGCATCTCACTCCAGAAAGAATGACTACAATCAAGAAATCAACCAATAACAAATGTTGGCAGGCTATGGGGAAAAAGGAACATTTCTCCACTGCTGATGGGAATGCAAACTGGTGCAACCACTGTGAAAATTAGTGAGGAGACTCCTAAGAAAACTAAGATTCAAGGCCCCATGCAATGCAGCTATTCCACTTCTGGATATTTTCCCAGAAGAATTGAAAACATCTAGCCACAATGATAAATGTGCACTCATGTTTATAGCAGGATAATTTGTAACAGCTAAATCTTGGAGATAACCCAAATGCCCATCAGCTAATAAAATGGATAAAAAGGTGTGGCAATTTTCTACAATGGAGTACCACACATCCATAAAGAAGGGTAAACTTGAGGCTTTTATGGATGTAACTTGAGTCCATACTCATAAGTGAAATAAATCAAACTCACATATCATACTGTCTCCCTAGCATTAAAAACCTAAAATGATAATAAGATCTAAAATGTCTAGTGGATATTGTGAAAATGAAAAAGGAATAAATGTACTCAAAAGGAAAGAATTACTGTGATAGGGGAAATGAGAAAAGGAAGAAGGGAAGTAATTATATGTGTGTGTGTGTGTGTGTGTGTGTATGTGTGTGTGTGTGGTTGTACAAGATAGATAGCTACGTTACTAATCTCTGTAAATTGATAAAAAAAAAACCAGTTTGTGCTTTCATTGTTTGATCACTTTTATGCCTATATCTTGTAATCTGAGCAATTGCTTCTAAGTTAATATGCAATATATTAACTAACGTTAATTTCCTATTATTTAAAATTCTATATTGTTTCTATTCTTTTGTTTTGATATTTAAAATAAACTGTTTTTAAAAAATTAAAATTAAAAAATATTTTGTGATTCATTAATATCATGTAAGGAAACTTGTATAAAATATTCCTAAGTATGTTTTAAATAGAAAATATTTATTTAATAAGTTAACAACCAACAGAACCCACTACTAAGGTTCTATTTTCTTTTTGCTTGTAATTATAAGGACACAGTACATACCCATATTATTCCAATTACGTATCCAGGCTTTTAGGTTTAGAAGTAAGTCATTCAGCCCAAAGATAATTAAAATTAATTATATACATTTTTTCCTTAAAAGTTGGGAGAATTCCATTCAGAACACCAAACCTGAAACATACAAAACAACCTTTAATGAGGGGCTATGACTTCATGAATAGCATGAAAAGAGCTTTCTTTAACTCAGCTATACTTCTATCCTAGTAGGTCAAAGCTACAGATTGCTTTCAGTTGGGGAAAATTTCTACTTACATATTTCTTTCAAATATTAGTTGAAAAATATTATAATGTAGTACCCTACACTCTTAGTTTATATCTTTGAAAATAATGGATTATTGTATTATGTTTTTATATTATCTATTATCCACCCTTTTGACTTGACCGATTCTGTCCTGTTATGTCTCATTTGGTTTTACTCTCTTCCAAAAAAGCAATAAGAACCGTGGGAGCAATGAAACCCAAAATGTGTAATAGTCATTGTACAAAAGAGAGGAAAAGAAAGTGCTCTAAACTATATAACTGCATGTATATTTAAGTGTATAAGATAGAAAATGATATCACAGAGTTTTATTGGATCATTGAACAGAACTGTTTGCAATATCATTGTTGGAATGTCCACTCTACAAGCTTTAATTTTGTGACTTAAACAATTATTTTTAAGATGGCAATATGTAATCCATTAACTAGTGATTTCCTACTGTTCATTTTTTTCTTCTGTAAATCTGTATAACTTGTACCCTTTCACTTTTTTTTTCTTTTCTCCTTAAATAAATAAAAAAAAATTTAAAAAAAAAGAAAATAATGGATTATTATATTAAAATTCTTGTATAATTTCCATTTCTATGACAAAACAAAGAGAAACTTGACAGTAAAAATTTCTTGTATTAATTATTGTTCACCATTCTGTACAGCAGTGTCTTATATTATGAAGAGAAGTCATCAAGTGGGCATAGGGAATTGCAAGTAAAAATTGCAGTTGCTGAGGCCCCATCCAGTGACTGAAGATAGTAATAAATGCTGTTTACAAATATCAAAGAATAATGTTAAAGCCTTTATCCCCATCAAGTCTCCATGGGTTTGGTAATATTATTCATTTCATTTTCCTGATAAGGAAACACAGATTAAGAAAAGTAAATATATGTTCAGTGCCTCATAACTAGGAATGTGAAGATTCACATTCAAATACACACATTCTGATTTTCAAATATTCCCAGTATTATAAGCTGTCTACCTTCAGAACTTAGGACAGAATTCTCTAAGGATGCTTTCTTTCTTCTATACCTCAAAGGAGTATGCAAAATGTAGTGAGAAAACATAGTTGCTGTCCGTTCCTTAACTATATTTTTTAGTTCTCTGGTCCTTTTTTATCTTAGAATCCTGGAAAATAAGGAATAAAGTCCTTCCCTCTGGACTGAATTCAACAAATACCTTCAGTTCTTGCCTTTTTTTCCTCCTGCTTTGTGTGTGTGTATGTGTATATGTGTGTGCGTGTGTGCGTGTGTGTGTTTGTGTGTGTGTGTGTGTGTGTGTGTGTGTGTGTGTGTATGCTCTCCAGCTTAAATCATACCCATCATATTGCTCCCAGTTTAGACACAGAAATCACAATTTCTAGAAAGTTCTAGAAAGATTTAGAGAGTTCTTAGGTCAGTCTATGGCTTACACTTACTGCCATAATCACAAACCCTATACTACTGTGGTGAATCTTTTAGAGAATGAGTACCCAAACCACAAATCAAAACACACCAAATATAAAGCACCAAAACTGCAATTAAAGTTGAAGTTTACATTTAGAAAAATATCAAGTTATCTGATGTTCTGCTTCTAGTACTTGACTAACAGAGAGGGCTCCATGTGCCCACTGTAGCATGTATGCCATGGGTTCACAACCCCTGGCCTGGGCTGAAGGCCCTATTGAGCCACAGCTCCGTAAATAACCACATTTTTCATCCCAGATCCAGCCCACATGTACTTCCAGGGAGGAATATCAGCCACTCAGCATTATCTCATCTTCTTTGAGAATATCAAAGACCATTATATTTTAACTGCTTCCAAATTTCATTCCTTACTTCTAAAAACATTGATAATATGCAATCACCAAAGTATAAACTTCATACCAGGGAGTTTTGCAGTATAAAAATTCTCAAACTCCACATTAAGCGTATATAATCAGAATCATAATTTTAGCAAGATTTCTAAGTGATTCCTTGCCCATTAAAATATGAAAACCACTGCAGTAACTGACAACCTCTCATTACTGAACTGAAGGTATTTTCTATATTCTCATTAATATAAAGTAGGTTCTTATTCTTATACACTTCCTCTGTTTCATATTTCCCCTGTGTAACTGAAAATTTTCAAAAATTTCAGGAAACATCTAGATAGTTACTCTGGTTCAGCTTCAGAAATTCATCGAATCAAGGATACTTACTCTGAATGTTGCTCATTATTTTACATTTGTCATCTTACTGTTACTTTCACAAGGTGGCCTTTCTCAAATCAGAGAACATATCATATTAATTTTTGCAGTGCTAGAAGCTACCATGATGGGTTTCTTATAAAATTAATGAGACCATTGTGTTTTGCATATATTTATTTTTATGAATTAACTTTCTTGACATGTTTTAGAACTTGGAAAGCAGACATCTTGTCAAGCTTTTCCTCCCAGCATCTATAAAGTACCTTTCATGTAGTGAAGCTTTATAAAAATTTATTAAGTTGGACTCAGTTGGTCATAGGATATGAAAAACAACTGACCAAATTGAGAATTTAGTCTGAGAGTGAGTTTCAATTTTTTGTCAAATAAGCAGGGTGGATGTGGTATCAATGAGAACAAATTATCATCATTAAAATATAATGGATGAGATCTCACCTGAGAAGAAAGATTCAGGCATTAATATTTTAGTGATTTGGTTAATTCATAATTATTTCCTGACTCTAGTATTTTTATTCTTATACCAACAGCACAAATTTAAGTTTTTTAAAGACACTTTAAAGTCATTATATTGCCATAGGCATTTTACTTGTGTATAAAAGGGTAATAATGATGATACACTTTTTTAGAGATTAATGTGAGGATAAAATAGAACTCAAAAGTTTAAGGATTCCATGTGTATTATCTGAGGAAAGCTGCAATGAAGAAGCAAAATTGGCCCAAAACAGAAACCTTTGGTGCTACAATCACTGGCAGTGCCATAGGAGCAGGACTCAAGCCCTTTGGTGTCTGCAACTTGCCACAGATTGTTTAGGATGCTGGCAGTGGAACTACAAGACTTAATATTTGCCCTAGTGGATTTTAGACTTGCTTTGGTCCCATTCTTCTGTACCCGCTATTTGTAACTTTTGGAATAGGAATGTCTACCTTGTAGACATTGGAAGTATTCCAGTGTTGGAAGTTTTTAACTTTTTTTTCATTTGTACAGGGATTTGCAGTTGGGTTTGTCTTAAATCTCAGAAGAGACTTTGGCCTTGGGCTTTATAGTAAGGCTGAAAAATGTTAGGACTTTGGCAACTTGTAGAGATGGACTAAATGTCTTTTGCACAAAATGATATACATGACTCTTTGAGGGGCCAGAGGCAAAATATTATGGCTTGTGTTTAGGTGTCTAGAGTGCGGACAGTGGGTTTGATTCATGGTGCAATGATAGGATCAAGCATGCTAGGATTAAGAATCTAAGCGCTACCTGCCTGAAGTAGCCTGGATAAGATATAAGGGACAGAAAGAGCTGTGGTCATTCCTTGTTTCTTTGCTGCCTTCTGCCTCCATGAACTATTTCTCCTCTGCTATGCTTGTCTGCCATGCCACCCTCCCTTTCAACCAGCCAATTGTGGACTGAAACCTCTATAAACTGAGAGCTAAATAAACTTTTCCTCCATTAACTTGTGAATATTGAGTGTTTTGTCTCAGCAATGAGAAAAATAACTAAGATAGATGATATCAAGCAAGGATTTATCCAATAACCTTGAGAGACTCATTTCTGTGCTTTTCCTATCCAAGCTTTCAAAAGAGAAAGATCAACCATATGATTATTACAATATCTTGATTTTGGAAAAATATCTCCTAGGCTAAAGAGAGTCAGGCATTTCAAAACAAATTGTTGTACAATGCAACGTGAGTAGCAATAAAATTAAGGGACAAGTAGGCACTAAACATCCTGGAGGTGTTGGAGAAGAAAGTTTTCAAAATAGTATAAAAAGAAGCCAAAGAAAACTAAGATGACTTTTAAGCTGAGGTTTCCAAGGATAATAGAAGATGAATAGATTGATAAAAAGTAAGAAAATCAGGCAGTTTGGACAAAGGCCTAGAAGAGCTAACACAGCATGTGGTCCGGGAAACCACATGTGAGATCTGGAGCAAAGGATAGTACTGAAACGGTTGCAGGCAAAAAGTTTGGAGAAGTAGGCTGGAAACAGAAGAGATGGTTTCTACTAGGTAAAGGAGGGGCAGATAAAGAGTTTCTGTCTATTTCATTTATATTTAGAATTGAAAAGTTATAATTGTATATACTTTTATGGTACAAAGTGGTGGTATAAGTTTTAATATACTTCAAATTTATCAAAGCAAATTAAAGACCATATTCATCAGCTCAAATATCTTTTTGTAATGGAAACTACTTGAAATTTACTCTTAGCAATACCGCACAGTATGATGAATATACATAATAACTGGGTTAAAAATTAAGGAGTTTTTAGGAATGAAGAAATACAAAATTTTTTACTATAGAAAAATCACTCTGGACTAATAGCATAGCATACAAAGAAGGCAGAAAATATAAGACACAGGGAGCCCAAGTCTATTATTGTTGTGAAGTTGTAAAATGAGTGGCAGTGAGAATGCCTAACACACTAAGTGCTTTGAGCTAAGGGGATTTAAAGGTCTCAGATGCTCAGTCTCTCTGACTTTATCTTTCCTTCCTGTCTCTGCTTTTCTCTGCTCAAGGGAGTCATAGAAACCAGAATTCGCCTTACTCAAGACAGAGAGAAAAAAACAAAAAGAAAAAAAGCCTTCTCCCCAAAGCAAACCATAAAATCTAGAAACGTCACTCTCTCTTCTCCTTTCTCCTATGAAAACGCCTATTCCAGAGGGACCCTGACCCACACTTCAGTGAGGGAAACAGCAAGGGTGTGCAGAAGAACCCAAGAAGAACCTGGACAGGACATGCTGAGCTCCTCCTTGGTCTATTACCATTAAATCACCCCTTTTGTCCAATCACATTTTTACATGGCTGTCCATTCTTCATTAAACACAAACATAAAATTTGCCAGGTTTCCCATAATCTTTTGAGTTTTCATTCCTGTAGTTTCTTGCATCGGTTAAAATTTTAATTAAATAAATAACATAATTTTCTTTTGATACACTGTCTTTTGTTGCAGTGGTATCAGCCATGGCCCATATAGTGAACAAGGAAATGCATCACACTTTTTTTTTTATTTTGAGGGGTAGGTCAGGTCTCAATATGTAGCTCCAGCTTCCCTGCACCCACTCGATAGCCCAGGCTGGCCTTGAAATCTTTGTGACCCTCCTACCTCAGTCTCCCAAGTACTGGGATAGCAGGTGTATGCCACCACACCCAGGCTTAGTTCACATTTCTACCCCTACAAATGAAAATGCGTCTGCACAAAAACTTGTACAAGAATGTTTATAGCAGCATTATTCACAGTGACCAAAAGGTAAGACCAATCCAAATGTTTATCAGGCAATGGACAAATAAATAAAATATGTTATATCCACAAGGGAATATTATTTGTCAATAAAAAGGAATGAAATACCTTCAGAGTGAACCTTAAAAACGTTACACTAAATTAAAGAAGCAAGGCAGGAAGGATTACTTATTGTAAGTCCATGTACAGGCTACGTCCTGAACAGGCAAATCCACAGACACAGAGAGTGTGGTGGTGGTTTGGCAGGCTGAATGGCTGAAGAGAAATAAAGAATGAGAACTGAGGACACACAGCCTCTTTCTAAGGCAGTGGAAATATCGTTAAATTTGTATACTGTTTCTTTCCTATTGTTTCATTAAGGTTTTACTTTTTAAAATAAAACATTAAAGTTTTACTTTTGAAATAAATTAGGTCTTTCATGAATATCAGAAAAGTGTGCTAAACAATGAATGTTATCATGATGTATATTTAGAATGTACCATTAAAATAAAAAGGTAAAAAATTGTGCACTGTTACACAAACCTGAATATACTGCAAATCACTGAGTTGTCACTTCCAAGTAAGTGAATCACACATGAACTGTGTCTCAACAAAGGCATTATCTTCTAAGTGCTGGTATCAAATCCTGGAAACACCCTGTATGCTCACCAACAGATGAATGGATAAAGAAAGTGTGATTTTCTTGTGCAATGGGGTTTTACAATGTATGACATAAAGAAGGAAAAATTAAGTAATTTTAGATAAATGGATCCAACTCAAGATCATAATCTTAACTGACACACAAATTTAAATATTGCATTGTTTCTCTTCTGTGAAAAATCCAAAAAAAGGATAGATGTTGAGAAATAGGAAGAACATGTTCAAATGGGAAAGGAAATAAGACAGGAAGGAGGGGGAAGAAAATGAAAGGAGAAAAGATTTTAGAAAAAAAAAGAACAGGAGGAAAATGGTAGCAAAACTTTTACAAGTGGGGAGGAGAAGAAGAGTGGAAGGGAAGGACGTGCAATGGAAAAAAGAACTAAAATATACTACTTTCCAGGTATAGTGGTACATGCCTATAATCACAGCACTCAGGAAGCCGAGGCAGAAGAATCTGCATGAGTTCAAAATCAATCCAGGCTTCAAAGTGAGCTCAAGACCAGCCTACACTGTATAGCAAAGCCATTTATCAAAACAAAAAAGATATGCTATGTCCAGGTACAAACAGATTCCATATGATGAATGTGATCACAATGTATGACAAATATGTACAAAGGAAGGAGGGAAGAATGAATGAAAGAGGAAGAAAGAAAGAAAGAAAGAAAGAAGGGAGGGAGGGAGGGAGGGAGGGAGGGAAGGAAGGAAGGAAGGAAGGAAGGAAGGAAGGAAGGAAGGAAGGAAGGAAGGAAGGTTGTCTATGCTACCATTCCCTACTCCCAACAATAGGTTCCTTGGAGACATGGATCAGAGTTTAGATTTCACAAGACCTCAGCTAAAGCATTCACTGAAATTAAGTTCACTTGGAAAGAACAGAATGAAGATGATAGTAGTTACAATGTCATATGCTGTAAAATATTTTAAACCTGAGTCATACTGCTAGAGTTAAAAATGACCTAGAAAAATATCAAAAGGATGACATTTGCTTTGTGAACCTCTTCTTAAATGTCAATAGCCTGGGTTCATGGCTTCTCTCATTTAACTATATATGAATAATGTGTTCCCAGATCTGCTGAACCTGATAACTAAGATCAGCCTCACACTTCGGTGTCGCATTCTGGAGAACTGTACTGAGAAATGAGGGGCAGGGATGGAAATTGAAATGGGACTGTCTTGTTGGTTTGTTTGTTTATTAATTGATTTTTTGGTATTTGTTTGGATTGGTTTGATTTCGTTTGGTTTCGGGAGCAGTGAAAATAATACAGGAAAAATTTATAAGAATGTGGTTCAGCAGTCTGAATAAAGCTTCAGATGTAACTTCATTGATCAAACAAGGCTTTTTGATTAACTTTTGCATGTTGGGCTCATTTTCTTTTACCTTGACTTTCCTTGTCTGGCCTGGCCTGGCTTTGACTCACTTTGACTTGTGCTTCTCTTGTCTTTATTACCCAAGAATATTTAACAAGCCAGACTTTAGAATAGACACTTCAGTATTTATGGGAAAACAAAACAAAATCAAATTATGCATTATGTAAATAATGTTTGGGTAAGAGATGAGAGGAAAGACATATATTTTCAAATATCTAAGGCTTAATAGTCTTATGATACTACCAAACACCACAGTTACTAAAATAATTCTGAGGTAAATCTTCCCACCTAGAACCTATACCAGTTTAGGTCCCTCTTGTCATTCTCTTATTTCAGCGGCAAAACCGTGAGTGAGGACAAGCTCTGGATAGTCTAAACAGGGAAAGGTCATATACTCTAAAGGGAGGCCCCAGATTGAGATATGGGGAGAAGCTATATATTTAGTAGATTTATCCAGCTTGAGTATATTGCTACCATTCAACACTAACAAGAGTCTTCTTTTTTAGTTGTCATCCATCACTGCAGATATGTGGCCCATAGGGCATCAGCCCTTCCATTAATTAAATACCCAAGGAGAATTCCTTTGAACCCAGTACCATGTATCATTTATCTCTCCAAAACCACAGGGACAGCAACAAATAAATAATGCCTGAGATACTGGCAAAATATTACCGTGTAGCGTAGCAGGAATGATTTGCCTTTGCAGGAAAGTCATAAATGTGGCATAATATATTCAACATGCCTACACACTAAGTCCAAAGAGATTCCACTTCTCAAGATGGCATATGTTTTATCTTTTCCCAGGAAGATGTAACAATATATAAGTGTGAATATATGTTTTCTGCATTTCAGTTCTCTTGCAAACATGTAACATTTAACCCTACTATAAAAGTCAGTGGATGGAGTTCTACTCTCTAGCCTGGCTCCATTATACTTTGTATCACTATTATAAAGAGCACTAATAATGTATGCAAAATAAGATAATAACAATGTTGCAAATTTATACTTTTAATTGGTGTCTTGCTAAGCCTTCCTAGACTGCATACTTAGTTTTTGGTAGAATAACAATAATATAATAATGACAGTAAATATCCAATGAATACCACATGTCAGACACTGTTCAAGTACCCACTGACTCATCTAATTCTTACAACATTTTATAATAAATTATTACACTCATTTCACATTAAAAGGACTAAGTTAGACAGATACTGAGTGACTTGTCAACTCATATAGCTAATGTAGTTATAGCAATTTGGCTTTGGCATTTGTTCTATCATTTGTATCTCCAAAACCACAGAGGTAGCAACAAATTAAGAATACCTGAGATATTGGCAAAATGTTACTGTACCATTACACAATAAAACTTAAAAGTAAAATATCTAAGATTTAGATTAATATATCTTTGGAGTTTTGATATTTTAATTCTAAATAACTCAATGATGTATAAAATAAGCTTTTAGGATGCATAATATGTTCCTTCTTGGTAAGTGGCCTGAGTGAGCCACAGGCACACAAGGGAGAGAACAAGTCAGCATCTCCGGAGAATCAGCCGTGCTGGAACTTGGCGGGGCGGGGGGGACCAAGAAAGCAACGATCCAACTTTTCTGGTAAGCAGCACAAGTAAGCCATGGGCGAGCCAGGGAGAGAACTAGTCAGTGTCTCCCATGAGCCTCCCAGTGCACAGGCTGAGAATCAAACATTCTGTCCCTCCTGTCCTCTCCCCTCTACCCCCCATGAACAACAACTGGATGGTTTTATGGTTAGCCAGAGTTGATAGCAAATAAGGCACATAAAACAACTAAATGCTTGTTGTTTTGGTTGATTATGCTAGCCCGGGGCCAGTGGTCTAGGCATCTCTTGGGAGGATGACCATATGCAATATAGCAAATATGGGGGATTTCCTACTATCTTGTCTCTGAAGGCCAGTGTTGCTTTCACTGCTTTGCTTTGTTCTGATTGTTTTGCTCTATTCAATATTCTCTTTTGGTTAGTTTTATAGTGTTCTATTTTTTATTTGATTTTGCTACACCTGATTGGATGGACAACTATTATGAAGATAACAAAATATACTATGGTGGCTATTACTGTTATCCCGTATCCTGTGCTGAAGTTCAGTACCAATTTCACTGCATTGTCTCAATTGGCTTTGTTCTGTCTTGCTCTGTTGTATTTTACTATCTTTAAAATAAAAAAATTTAAATACAAACTAAAATAAACTAAACTTAATAATAGAATACATAATACATGATAGTAGTAGTCATAATATAGGTTCTTAAAATGGAACATACATTTCCTTAAATATAAATATTATTTCACTTGATATTAATAATATTCCTCATTGTTTCTATTTCATCCATGAAAAAACTGAAACTCATTTATTCCAAATTGCCAATTAGGAAGGAGCAAAAAGGGGATTGCATCCAGAGCCCATGTACTCAAATTCCACCAAGAAATAAAAAAGTATAAAATGCCAATGTGTATTTTTCAAAAAGTGTTGCTTAGTCCACCAAAAAAATCTAGAAATTATATATCAAAATTTTGTATTTCCCTATAAATCAAACCCTTGAGTTTATCCAAAAATGGAAAAAATTATGATTCTAAGCTTTTCACCTCTGCTTTATTTTATGCATCCTTTATTACCTTAAACTGGGTCAGATTCCTCCTCAGTTTCCTACATAGGAATGTTAATCATGTAAACATCTGTATTATGAAGTTTATTAGGCTAAATTTACCTACCATATCTCATCTTCTGTCAAGACGAAGGACACCAGGATGAGTTTTGAAGATGTTTAGAGACACAAATTGCCAGCTTGTTTACAATGTCTAGTTCCAGATCTTTTCAAGTGACACATAGAAGTATCCAAGCCTACAGTCACTTTGGATTCCAGGAAAAACAGAGCCTCATATACTACAACATGCTGAGATTGCTCCCTGAGCAGGAACAATTACTCCATGACCAAAACTGAGACAACCCTTTTTCCCAGAAAGAAAAATCATCTCTGGAAACCTGGCCCACCTCAGCTAATCCACAAAATTTGGCCTCATTTTTTTGTGAGCAGAGAGATCTGAACCTGTACACCAAAATGCGCCCCTCCAGGAGCTCAAGCAGGATTCCTTTTCCCTACTCCCTCTTATTTTCTAAATCTGCCCAATAGATCTGCCTATCCCTCTCACTCATGCACCTGGAAATTCTTTTGTTATGAAAATCCTGAATCTATTCCATGGAGTGAGTTAACACCCCCATCTTCGCTTTGTGGGGCATCCATGGACCTCATCTGCTGACACTACCATTCCCTTTGTTAATAACCTACAGTGGCTTGCTCTTGCCTACACAATATTGCTGCATCCCTAATTCATATATTCCATGAAGCTCTTCTTAGGGTAATTCCTCTATGTCTACATTTCCTGTCACACACTTCTCCCAGTCCTTGTGTATAACAGTTCTGCATGCAGAAACTAATAGCTCCACCAAAGACTAGGCATTTTGCACACTTGCTAGCCTTGACTCTTCAAAATTTCCTGACCAAAACTTCCCAAAATGACTTCCTCAGGGCATCTTTCTTTCTGTCCTTTGTAAAAAGTACTTGATTTCTTTTTAAAGGTGCTAATATCTTTTAAGAACCACTCTTCTTTGGGCCCCTATTTTCTTCATAGTTCCTTCTGGGGGAATTTAAGTTTTCCAACTTTTCTGCTCTGTATTTTGCCCCCAGGTGTTGCTAGAAAACTTACTAAAATAGTAGTACCTGTGCTACAGCCAGAATTTTGGCTTTTTTGCCTCCCTATCAATCTTCTGATTTCTCAAGGAGACTCTGGACATGTCTTTAGAATCCTAAAGACTTCTTTGCAATGAATGACAGTGCAGGTTTGGAAGGATAGACTACCACTAAGAGTTTTAAAATTTCCTCCTGGTGTTTTATGGATGATAGCTTATTAGTCAGCAAGCTCCTTCTTCCAGATTCTGGTGTGTGGGTATGTAGCACCAGAAATGTATTGTACTTTGTGTCTAGATGTCCCCCCAAAACCTCATGTGGCCACAGATGGGACTTTTACAGAGGCAACTAAATCTAGTGTGATTGATCCATTGTGCAATGATAGGATTAAAGGTGCTAGAATTGAGGATGGCCAATCATTAAATCAGTCCACTGACTGGATTTTCATTACCCTAATTCCAGAAGTCTACATATGGTAAAAGAAACTGAAAGAAGCTGCTAAAATCCCTTGCTTGCTTTGTTACTGCTACCCACCATAAACAGTTTCTTCTCTGTGTTGCCTGGTTCCCATTGCCATTCTCTCTTGGAGCCAGTTGATTATGGACTGAAACCTCCACAAACTGTGACCCAAGCAAAGTCTTCCTTTAACTTTGGGTGTTGGGCATTTTATACTGGCAATGAAAAAAGTAACTAAGAAAATATTTGGTACCAAGAATGGGGTCATTGCTGTGACTGTGGTTTAGGAATCTTTGGAAATACCCTGTAGGAAGAGTTTGGAAAGGATAAAAGATGCCAGCTGCAAAAGTAGAGTTAAAGCACTTTACATTGTAGCAGATAGGAGACTCTGCTAAGAGCTCAGAGGACTAAAAGGCTGATACAAATGATGCCAGTAAAGATCAGGCTTGGGAGATTTCTCCCAGGAAGGACAGCATTTGCTTTTGGACTCCAGACAATGTATATCGTATTTTGGCAGAATGCTTTTGTGCATTTTGCACATATTCAGAGACTTTTCCTGATAGAAAAATAAGGGTAGTGGCCTAATTAATGTCAAGGTAGTTTAATATTGAGTTGGTTGCAGAGCTACTACTGAGGCTTTCATTCAGATTTAAGCTAAAATCAAGAGCAACGAGCCCAGAATGACTTAAAATGTTTTGCATCAGTCAGAAACAAAACTTGGGTAAAACTGTGAACTGCAAAGATAGAAAAGATCTTGATTACTGAAAAGAAACAGGACAATTAAAAAATGGCCTGAGGGCATCACAAGAAACCACAGGACTCCACCCTTTGAAGTTTCGAAATTGCAAAAGTGCAAGAATGCTTTGAGAAGACAGCCCCAGAGCACCATGTTCCAGAATAGCAGCATCTTAAGGAAGTTGCTCCTTGGTTCATAGGCACTGGATCCCTGTAGCCAAGAAAGAAGGAAGCCTGGCTACTACTCTAGCTTGCAGTAGGCCTTGGTGTCATCCACGGGGTCTGGTTTCATGCACATGCAGAATGGAAGAATTGTGCAGTCAGGAATTCTTCTGTCTAGATTTCAAAAGAAGGCCTCAGAGGCCAGACAGCATGCCCCTGAGAGAGTAATGTGGATCTTCCATACCCCAAACCATGATGACTCAGTTCACTTGGGTCTTCAAGTTGACCATCAGTTAATTCATCACACCAAATATTAAACCATGATTTCCAATTGTCCCACAGTGTCCTCCTCTTGCTATAAAGACATATGCTAGCAAAATTGGAGGCAATTCTCAAAATCTGGCAAGGGCCAACATTGATTTTACCTTTGGGGTTATGTTAGGTCTCCCTGACCTAATTAGCCAACAGGTGGATCCTCCTGCATGGTGTAGTGGAATACCTGATTTAAGAAGAAGCCTTCTTGCGGGGTATGGTGGCACACTCCTATAATCTCAGTGCTCAGGAGGCTGAGGCAGGAGGATTATTGCAAGTTTGAGATCAGCCTGGGCTACCAAGTGAGCTCAAGGCCAGCCTGAACTGTACAGTGAGAACCTGTCTCAAAATACCATAGTTTCTAGGTTTTTCTGGAACTAAAGAATCACGTAAGGGATTATATTTTAAGCACAGTTTATCAGAAAATAGTCTCATCATTTAAATTGCCATCTTATACTCATCTCCCACCATTTCTTACTTCATATTGAGCCCAAATCTCATGGCAATAGTAGATAAGCTGTTCCTTTTTTAAGTTTGCAGGTTCAAAACTTTCCCACTAACAGAAGATACAACCTAGTGGCAAAGGAAGTGGGGACTGTGCAGCACAGTTCATTGAGTTTCCCTTTGCTTGTGTTTGGGCCTACAGAGAGACAGAAGTAGGTCTTGGTCCTTAAAGTGGCATCCCATGCAGGAGCCCACCACACATCCCTTGTGAGGCTCAAGTATTTGCTAGACAGAATCTCTGTCTGAAGTTAAGATGATGCTGGTACCTTTCATAGAAGCATAGAAGAAAGTCTTATTGAGGGCTTTTTATCTTCTTTGGGTATCCACTAACTCCTTTTGTGCTTTGTTTGAGGCAATAGATATGAAAAACTTTTAAAACCCTAAGAATGAAGATGGCTCTGCCTTTGACTCACAATCACTTGAATTCTACTTTACTGGCTGCCTTTTTTTTCTGTTCATGTTATCATACATGTTCTAAATTACCTGAATTTGTTAGAACAAACAAAGTAGGGAAATAAACATGGTGGAACCCATGTGGCTGATGCAAAACAGGCAGCCAGTTGTATGATGAGATAAAATGATGGATAAAGATAGCACCCTGAGAAAGAAATGGCCATCTAAGGAAGTGGCGCAGATGAGACTCTGAGCATAAAAGGAATGAACTGGGGTAGGTGGTGGCACAGGCAAGCTACCAAGTTACCTGCAGCTACTCTTCTGCAAGAGAGTGAGGAAGCTGAGCAAAGAATCATGGAGATCAGAAACATGAAGCAAAGGGAAAGGGAAAGAAATTGCTCAAAAGGAGAAAGCAACTGGGATAGGGGAAAGGAGAAAAGAGAGAAGGGAAAATATTATATATATAATATATATAATATTATATATAAGTACAACAGAGATAACTATACTACTGATGTCTGTTAGTGAATAAAAAGAACACTTTGTGCTTTCATTGTGCTACTGTTTGATCATTGTTCATGTCTACATCTTGTAATCTGAACAACTACTTAGAAGATAACAATATACAATATATTAACCAGGGTTAACCTCCTATTATTTTGTTTGAAATTCTGTATCATCATTTTTATTCTTTTTTGTTTTTTTTTTTTTTAAGTAAAAACAAAAAAAATACTAAACTCTAAGTTTCACATATGCTACTTAACCAATCTTTGCTGCTACTGGGTTAACTTGTTGGGTTAATTTAACAGTTCTCACTGACTTGTATTAGAAATAAGTGAGCAAACTTGGAAAGTTTTTTTTTTGTCTTTTTTCCTTTTTATTGGTACCAAGGATCGAACTCACGACTGCCTGCTTGCAAGGCAGGCGCTTATGCCGCTGAGCTAAATCCCCAGCCCCCAAACTTGGAAGGTTTGAGACCAGCCTCAGCTACATGGTGAGTTCAAGACCAACCTGGACTACATACCAAAAACCTTTCTTCAAGAAAAAAAATATTACACTATTAAAAAAATCTTCCAGTCTATGAACAAAGTATGGATAGTTTCCCATTCGTTTTAGTTTTGTCTAATTTCTTTCATCAATGTTGCATAGTCTTTATGTATACAATATTTTTTACTTTTTAACTTGTTTTTCCTGTGTGTATCATTTTATTTTGGTATCATTATAAATTATGTTCTTTTCATTATTTTCTTTTCAATGAGCTAATAATCAGTGCAGAGAAATGCAACTAATTTTTGTGTATTGATTCATATTCTGAAGCTGTACTAAATTCATTTATTAGTTCTAAAGGTTCTTATAGAATCTTTAGGATTTTCTACATTTAATGTTACATAATCTGTGAACAGAGATGACTATCTCCTGACAAGAATGCCTCTTATTTCTCTTTTTCTTGCTTAATTGCACTGGAATGTCCATTAGCACATTGAAGGAGTGACAAGGACTGGTGTCCTTGCCAGATTCCTAAGCTTAGAAGTTTTCCATCATTAAGTATGACATTAATGGCAATTTTTTCATATATGGCCTTAGTAACACTGAGAAGGTTCCTTCTATTCCTACTTTATTGAGAGTTTTTATTATGAAAATATAATTGGCTGTGGTACTGATATGGACTTTTCTTCGGGTTTGGGACTCCTCAGAACGAAAAAGAACTCAGAAGCAGGCTGGTCTGCTGGGACCTGGAAACTGGACCCTCTTGGTGATTGCACACCCAGATGATGAGGCTATGTTCTTTGCTCCCACCGTGCTAGGCTTGGCCCACCTAAAGCACCAGGTATCCCTGGTCTGCTTCTCTGTAGGAAATTAGTACAATCAAGGAGAGATTTGTAAGAAAGAACTTTTGCAGAGCTGTGATGTTTTGGGGATTCCACCCTCCTGTGGAATCATTATTGACAACCGATTAGGGCCCTACCATTATGACCTCATTTAAATTTAGTAACTTCCGGGCTTCTGGTAAAGATGGTGGATAGGTAAGAGCAGAATACAGAGGCTCCCTGAGACAGATAACTCAGAAGCTGAAATGAAACATCATGGGGAGTCCTGGACAGAGGGAGAAGGATCCTCTCGACCCAGGAAGAAGCTAAAGTGAAAAGAGCCAGTCAAACATGCAGTCTCAGTGCTGCTATTGAGGCAGCTAAGATTTTGTGCTCTCACGCTCCAGAATTCTCACTGCTTCGACTCACTGGAACCACATTCGCACTGAAGTGCAGTCACACTGAAAGTTATAGGTCAATGAGCCCAATTGAGAATGGAGCCGAAAGGGACCTGAGTGCCACGAATAAAACCCTTCAATGGGAAAGGGGCACCAACGGGATGACATTTTGGAATTGGGCAGGACTGGCAAGAACAAGGAACAGCAGTGACTTCAGTCAGTTCTTCCCTTCCCAGACAAGACTGGTGGGGTATGCAGGGCTGAGTCACATCTCTGGCTGAGACCCAGTAAGTTGTCCCAAACCAAGTCCCTATGCCTGGCACACACTAATTCAGTGAAGGCCTCAGTAGGTTGACTGACCTGGAGGGGAGGAGCCAGTATACGCTGTCCTGTTTGTACCTCAATAACACAATGGAGTGGGCAGGAACACCTAGCCAGTGTGCTTCAGAAGAACCATAAGCAACAAGGAAAGGGACTGGGACCTCCTGTATACACTTGTATGGAAGAAACCATAAATATGACAAAAGGAAGAAATAAGAAAAAGTCCCCAAACTCCATCCCTGAGAACATTGATTCAGGAGAGGTAAATACAAAAGACACTGAGGGGAGCAAACATGCAATACCAGACACAGCATTGGTGGGCATAAAGAGATATGTTCGGGACCTCATAGATGAGCTCAAAAGTGAAATATTTAGCCAAGTAAAGCAAGATACAAGTAGATTAATAAAAGAACTGCTAAGTATCTCTCAAGAAGACACAGAAGGAAGAATGGAGGAATACAAAAATAGGAGAGAAATATTTGATGAAGAATATAAAGAAAACATAGAATACATGAAGCAGGTTCAAAGAGCTTACCAGGAAATAAAAAGCTCCATTGAAAGCTGGCAAAATTGCTTGAAAGAAACTAAGGATAGATTATCCAAACCGGAGGACAGGTTTGCAATGTGTGATCATGCAAGGAAAAATTTCTTAAAAATAACAAGGAAACAGGCAGTAACAATACAAAGGCTAGAAGACAACCAGAGAATCTACAACTTGATAATAAAGAATGTGAATAAAGAAGCAGGGATACCACCAAAGGAACTGCAAAGGCTATTCACAGAAATAATTAAGGAAAATGAAATGATATTCAGATGTATGAGGCATACAGAACTTCAGCCATGTACAACCAAAATAGAGCCACACCCAGACATATAATAATCAAGATCTTAGAAATACAATATAAGAACAGAATATTAAAAGCTGTCAGAGAAAAGAAACAGATCACCTATAAAGGAAAACCCAGCAAAATCACAGCAGATTTCTTCACACAGACCATCAAATCAAGAAAAGCATGAAGGGAAATATTCCAAGCCCTGAAAGAAAATAACCTCCAGCCCAGATTGATGTACCCTACAAAACTGTCTCTAGAAATTAATGGAGAAACAAGATGTTTCCAAGACAAAGAGGAACTGGGGGAATTCACAACCACCAATCCAAATCTACAGAGAATACTCAAGGATATTCTAGAGTGAGAGAAAAGTTCCAGGATACCAGGAACAGTGGCAGAGAGGCCTCAATGAATGGAGCAGAAAGTGGAATGAAGAATAAAAGCACACAACTAATGGCAGAAAAAAGCACAATAGAAATGATGCAGAGAAGGTTGGCTATAATCTCTAATATAGATGGCTTGTAACATTAAAAAAAAGAAAAGGAAAGGAAAAAAAGGGAAACACAGGCAGAGTAAGTCAGGAGGTGGGTCCCCTGAGGTGCTCTTTATAGGAAATATAATTAACCTGAAAAAGGGTTTATGGACTGAAAATCAAATAAAAGAAACCAATGCTCTATGTGACAGAGAACCAGAGAGTAATAGGGGCAACTCGGTCAGTATTTGTAGATAGATCGGAAAGACAGGCTTTAATAGGTAAAGGAATACAACTAGAGATCAAGTCCAGGAGGGAGAAGGTTCGGAACCACTTAGCTAAATAGCAGGTTGTCCCCCTCCATCTAAAAACAGGGTTTTGGTGAGATCCAAAAATGCACAGTGCACCCTGGGAGAGTGAAAGGAATAGTCTTAAAAAGGATGGCAGAGGATATTGTTAATAGTGTATCAGGATTTATAACCCACATTACATGCACTGCTCTGCTTAGATAAATTTTATTCTGTCCCAGTTTGTCTATTTGCATTAGATTTGAGGGCACAAACAGCTATCCCAAAAATAACAGGATATAGTACAGTAATCATCTTTAATTTCCTATTAACTTAATCTCAAGCCCTGTGTAACTTATATTGTTTTATCATTACTGATCTTAGTTAAATCTGGTTTGTTTGATTGCTATTTGGTATTGACAGATTTTATTCAAAACTGTTAAGATTGATAGTATCAAGTCTGAGAGTATAGGCAACTACACTGAAGACAAGATTCACTACGATACCCATTCTGGTTTGATTATTACCTGTTTTTGCAGTTTTACACTACCTACAAAGTTTTTGTTTTTATTATTATTGTTATGTACTGCTACATTCAACTATGCTATGTCTGATGATATACACAATTCTATTGACGATAACAAAAGACAACACAGTAACCATTGTAGAACTCCTTGTACAGTAGTTTTATATGCCTTTTCATTTCATGTGTTTATAGGAATATGTTTTGCTTTGTCTTGCTTTGTTTTGTTTCTCCCACTAATACAGAAAGGATAGAAATACGTGTTAAGACTCATGCATGCGTAGAACTTATAAACAGTTTATGAGAACTGATCTTATAATGCTTGATGAAATGAACAAACACTGGAAAGAAAAAGAGACACTACAGTACCCAGTGCTGATCCCGTAGTGTCATGATGTGAAATCCAACAATACTATTATTCTTTGTTCAAAGTGATTTTAGCCTGCTTTGTTTAATTTCAACATAAATGAAGATATGGATAACTGCATGTCTGTTTAAGTGTAGAGGATTGATAACCATAGTAAATTTTTGTTGGATAGTTGAACAGAACTCTTTGTAGTCTCACTGTTTCACTTTTGTATCTTGAACAACTATTTGTAAGAGGACAATATGTAATCATCAACTAGTGATTTCTCACTGTTTATTTTTTCTTTGAAAGTGTGTACTATTTCTACCCATTTTCTGTTTTGTTTAGTCTTTCTTTAAATAAAATTTTTTTTAAAAAAGAAAATATAATCAAGTTTATCAAATATTTACTCTGTCACCATGAGATATTCATGTGAAATTTATCCTTTATTCTGCTAAAATGGTATATTACATTGATTGATCTTCATATTTTAAAGTATCTTTTATTCCAAGAATAAAAGCCATTTGACACTAATGTAAGATCTCCTTGCTGCACTAATTTGGTTTTATAGTATTTTGTTAAGGATTTGGCATATGTATTCATCAGAGATGTTGCCCATATTTTCTTTTTCTTAATCTTCTTTTTGCTTTGGTATCAGAGAAATGCTAGCCTCACAATTTTGGACGTGTTCTTTTTCTACAACTTTTTGGAATAGTATAAGCATGACTGAGTGATAATTATTTTCTAAATGTTTGGCGGATTTAACCAGTGATACCATCTGTTCCTGAGCTTCTCTTGATTAGGAGGTTTCTGATTACTGATTTAATCTCCTTTCTAGTTATAGCTTTGTTCAGACATTCTATTTCTTCATGATTTAATCTTGGAAGGTTATACTGTGTTAATTTTAAGAGTCAAGCTGGCTAGATTTGGAAACACCTATAAAACCGATAAATCATGTCTGTGTGTATTTGTGATAGGACTCACTGAAGAGATCAGCATATGAGTTGGAGTGTGTGGGAGTGAGCTTCACTCAGATGATACTGACAGCACTGTCTAAACAAATGGTGGCCCAAAGAAGACAAAAAAGGCAGAGTAGAGACAAATTCTCTCTCTTCTCAATGACAATAGGAAAGTAGGACATCTTTCTTCTACCTTTGGACATCAGAATTTGAAGCTTTCTGACCTCTGTACTCTGGGATTTCAGCTGCCTCCAGGTTTTCAGGGCTTTGTTCAGGGTCTAAAAATTACACCATCATCTTCTCTAGCTGTGGGGCTTTCGGACTTGTACTGTACCACCACTGCTGGAATCTGGGGTCTGAAGTTTGCAAGTGGCCTGTTATGAGATTTATCAGCCTCTTTTTCATGATCCAATTATTCTAATCTATCTCCTTTCCTTTTTCTGTATATTAAATAAATGATAGAGACATACAGATAGATACAATTGGCTCTGTTTCTCAGAAGAACTCTAATACAGTATATTTCTATAAATGTATGTATTTATTGTTTTTATTCTGTGACAACAGTTTTCCTTTTATATGTATTTCATTTGATCTCTGTCTGTGTCACACACACACACACACACACACACACACACACACACACACACACTTTTCCTTTAGCTAATATTGTATTAATTTCACCTATTCAAAATATCATGTTCCTAGCCAGGTTTGGTACGTACTTGTAACCCAAGCATGTGGCAGGCTGAGGCCAGATGATCATCAATTTGAGGTCACTCTGAGGTACATATCAAGATCCTGTTTCAAGAAAATGAAGAAAAAAAAACCTGTCAGTTCTCTTGAATTTTTATTTGCTATTTTATTTATTTCTGATTTAATCTTTATTCTCTCCTCCCTTCTGCTAACTTTGAACTTAGTTTGTACTTTTTTTTAGTTTCTTGATACATAGTTAGTTTTTTTACTTGAATTTTTTTAGTTCATGCACCTTTTGCTCTGAAATTCCCTCTTAGTGCTGCTTTTGCTGGTTTCCATATTTAGAATATGTGATATGTTGTTTCCTTTTCCCATTGAAATATTCTTTGATTTGTTGGTTTTTCAATAGTATGTTAATTTCCACACAATTGTGAATTTTCAAGTTTTCCTTTTGCTATTGATACCTACTTTTATTTCAATATGATTGAAAAAGACTTGGTATGAAGAAAATCTGTTAGAGGATTTTGAACATAGATAACCACTATATTATCACACTGACCAATCCCAAAGCATTGTTTGTAGCTTAAAAATAGGATCCCTGAAAACATTTCCCTATACCAATGTTTTTATAACATGGCTTATGAGATGAATTCAGATGATTCAGAGATCAAGTTAGCCTTTAATATTGATCCATATACTTTATTAAAATTTGAAAAATGAAGTTCTCTACTTGTGATAGTGTTTCCATTTTTTTAAAACAAATATGATGAGCTTTAAAGGGGACTTTATTTAAAAAATATTAATTATAAGTATAGAGAGTATAAAAATCATAAAATTGGAAATAGTGCCCTTGAATCTATTCATATTGAATTGTAGCTACCACCAAATAGAGGAGCCACAGGTATGATGATAAAAGTGATCTAAAGATCTGGATTAACGCAATAGCTTGCTCTCTATTCAAAGCCCACTAATTTAATCCCACTTTAAAATAGGTTATATCATATCTGAGTAAAAGAAATCACTAATGAAGATAATGTTATTTGTGTTTTAGGAGTTGGACTGGTGATTAATATTATGCTTATTTCATGAATAGTTGGGTTTTTATTCTTTTTATTATTTTATGATTATAAACAATGAGAGTGTGACAGCAGGTATATTGATGTTTCCTACAGGTAAAAAGGACTGTTTCTAAAACTTGCCTGTCTTCCATCTCGCTATTGTCATCCACAAAATAGCAATGCTGCGATCTGCCCAGATAGTTTGCAAAATTACACAGAGAAAATGATATTGAGATAAATTGTCTGAGAAGTAATTACTGAATAGATAACAATATTATTTCCAAGTAGGACCAAGTTTTTGTAAATGGATTTTGTAATATGTCTTCTGAAGTAGTCTAGGTGGGTGGTTTCTCATCAGTATAGCTAGCCATCATGACGGTAACAACACAGTCCTACAGTGGAGGTAAATCTAACTGAAAAGGAAAAAGGCAATAAACAAACCAGAAGAACATAGTGCCAGGTGAGGCAACCGTCAGGGATCCACCATCAGAAAAGTAAAAGCTAAACAGAATTCAAATGTGTTCCCAGAGGAAACCTCCGGCAGAAACAGTTATTGTAGTAAACTCAAGAGTTATTCACTCATGAAATTATACTTCAGATGTTTAGAAATTATTGTCTGAGTCACTCAATTAAAAATTTAATATAAAATTGTCTTTCAGTGTGTTTAACCTGAATTTTTACTTCAATTTGGAAAATACCAGCTCATGTTACAAGAATATTACAAATCTGGCTCTTATTTTGACTTTTTTGAAACCCAAAAGGGAAAAGATATGCCAAAAATCAGAAAAATTCCTTCCTATCTCAGGACATAAAAATGGAAAGAGGAAAAGAAAAAATATCAGACCTGGGAGAAACACATGATACTTTCATGAAAACACACATTTCTTAGCAAAGCTGTCCTGCACCATTTAAGCTTGGCTTTAAATGCACTGGGAGTCAAGTGTGGTTGTAAACACCTGTAATTCTATTAATCAGGAGACTGAGGCATGAAGAGCTCGACAAGTTTGAGTCCAGCCTGAGCTATCTAGTTCAAGTCCATTCTGAACTTTATAGCAAGATTCTATCTCAAAATACATATTGATTAATTAATTAAAAGGTAAAAAATGAATAAAAATAAAATGGACCAGAAGCCTTCAGTGACTCTAACCAAGGGTGTGTCTGTATCCTGAGTCAAACAGATCTGTGTAAGTTGCTCACCCAGCAAACAGTTGTATTTTCAGATGAGATTATGGCCTCCTCCTTGTCCCTCTGAAGCTAGAGAGTTTCTCCATTCCATTTTTCTTATTCCATCCAACTTCTCCAATAGTTCTCTATCTTTATTAATTACCCTGTGTCTACCTTTTTGCATCTCTCTTCCATGTCTTTCTCTTTTATCTTAGTTTGGCAGGTATCTGCCCTGGCTTATAGAAAGAGACAAGAAGGGACAGAAACCAGCAGTCACAAGTGACAGAAGCACACTGACTGTGAAAGACAGGATGAAGCATCCCTCCTCATTCCCCAGCTTCTGTTTCCACTCATCACACAAATGACCTTGCTCAGTGGTAATAAGACATTAGCACCTGGCAAAGCATATCAAGAGAGGCCTCCTATTATAAGACACAGTCATCAAAGGACTTCAGGCAGTGGTTGATAGTAATAGATTCAAGCATAAGCCCTCAGTCAAGATAGTCACAGTGTGTGCCAGTTAAGCTGCAGTTCCTCTGTGATAGCGATGATGGATGAGCTGCCAGATGACCCTCAGAGCCCGGAGAGAAATCTTGGCAGCAAGCATCAAGGATCACTGGCAAATATCAGGGTGCATTATTGCCTTTCATCCCAAGGCTAGACGTATGGAAATATACTATGTTGGCAAAAGTGTTTATGAATAATCTGCCTGCCTTTCCCAGTACTTGGAAGAGAAAGCTTTTTAGCACAGTGGATAAGTGTGTAGGTTGAGAATAGTCCAACCACACATCAGTTAGTTTTGTTTCTTAGGCAAGTCATTCAAGCTGGCTGGCTGGCTGGCTGGCTGGCTGGCTCTCTCTCTCTCTCTCTCTCTCTCTCTCTTTCTTTCTGTCTCTCTCTTTCTTTTCTTCCTGTAAAATAAGGGCAATATTCTTCATAATGTTAAAAGAATTAAATATATATGTATACATCTATCCATATAGCTAATTTTATTTATATTATATATTATATACTACACATATATGTATATATATAAATGGTTTTTGCACAGTTGCAACTCAATGGAGCTAGAATCACATTTATAAAAACGTCTTTCTGTGTCTGGTTCTAGGCTAGCGATGGTCACAGAACACATTCACATGCAGTCTGTAGGTGCGAGTGAAGTGCAGGCCGTTTCACCAGGTACTGCAGCAGATCACGCACGTCCCCGCGGACCTCAGCTACTCGCTGAGGAAGGCACCCAGCGCAGCTCCTCCTCCAGCTGCCACCACATCTCCTTCAGCTTCTCCAGGCCTTGGGAAGACACACGTACAGCAGCAGGCACAGGGTGCCAAGCTCTCCTGCACATCCCTACCATGCTAGGGCTGCAGGTAGAACTGAAGGTTTACCGCTCTGCTGCCTCTGAGACACCTAATCCTCCGGCTGTCATTTGTGGTGGGTGCTCCAACGCACCACCCAACACCCCTTTCAGGAGGAATAAAGGAGTTAAGGCTGCAGTTTCCAGACAGCTGATGGCAGAGAACACTCTGCTGCTAGTAATTTGGGGGATCTGAGAAAATTGAAAATCACCTTACGCAAAGTTGTGCTCATAGTACAGTGGCCAACATCGGTGCAGACATTGAAAGGCCCAGCCTTTCTTGCAGGGCAGATAGCTCTGAAAATTCACTCAAGTTAGTAGTGGTATGTATTCACAAGTCACATAAAATTGAAATTTTATTCCATTTTCCATTAAAATCATTAAATTCACCTTTTGTAAATCATTCCCTCTAACCTAATGAACTCTCAAAGGTTGGGTTATCTTTTCAACATGAATATTTCTTACTTGTCATTTAATAAGACAAATTAATTTTGTTAATAAGGGGAAGATATAGAATACGATACATGAGTGAAAGTAAACTTCTATTGTGTTATCTCACAACAGAAACTAACATGTAATAGTACTACACATGTACACTGCAGAGACTTAGTTTGAAAATGTGTATCATCTTGCCCACATGGCTGCATCAAGGGAAATTAAACAGTGTTTGTTTTCTCTCCATCACACAGTTACCACAATCTAATATTATGTTTTTATTATCACAGACTGAAGGTGGTGTGGAAAGATTGTGGTGATGCTGGTCAAAAGGTAAAACTTTACAGTCAGACAAAACGAATGTCTAAGAGATTTGCTGTATAAGATGGTAAATATAGTTAATGATAATATGTTCTACTCTTGAAAATTGCTGAGTAGATTTTATGTGTTCCTACTGCAAAAAGAAAAAAGTATTTGAGGCAGTGCATACATTAATTACCTTAACCACTCTGCAATGTTTACATATTTCAAAACAACATGGTAAATATACACAAGTTTATTTGCCAATTAAAAATAGTGTTGTGCTTAGCTAACTATTTATTTCTCTTTGTCTACTTGGGATGGTACTTCCAATGGAGACAGGAATCCTGTCTTTGTTGCTGATGTTTCCCGTTCTATCCCTAAAACATCACAGCACTCCTTCACAGCTGGCCCTTGATAATTAACTAGATACTCAAAATAAGTGAGTGATAAATAGTCAGGCGCTGGAAAAAAAAAGTCATGTAGGAAAACTTTAATTACCTTGTTAGAAACCTAAAAGATATTGATAATACTGAACTGGAACCATTGAAACTTTGCTTTTAAACTCAGTTATTTCTTGTCGAGGGGAATGGTGGAGAGTCACATCTGTTTACTTCCCACAGATTATTTGTGATTATTGTAAAATGTCATCCCTCCCACAGGACAAAATTAAAGAAGGGTAAGTGGACTATAAATTAACCCATTTGAAGAATTGGTGCTTTTCAATGGCAAGTGACAGAAATTCAATGACTAATTCAAGTGAAGGGAGATTAGGTTATCCAAATAAAAATGAGATGATAATAAACTGCTCAAAAGGAAAGAACAACTGGGATGGAGAGAAGGAGAAAAGAAAAGATTATACATACAGATATATCTATATATGTGAACACAAGACAGATAATTGTTCTACTAATCTCTATTAGTTAATAAAAAGGAACAGTTTGTGTTTTCATTATCTGGTCATTTTTTCATACCTATATTTTGTAATCTGAGCAACTACTTTGAAGATAGCAATACACTATATTATCCATTGTTAATCTCTTATTTTGTTTTAAAGTGCTGTACTGTTTTTATTCTTTATTAATTTTAAAAGTTAAAAAATCCATACAAAGAAACAAAGAGTTCTGTTGGGATCTTGATCAGAATACATTGAATTTAGATACCTGTTTGAGGGAAGTCAATACGTCGACTATATCAAAACATTTATCTCCTTACTAAGAGGACTTCTGTAATATCTTTCAACAAATGCTTGTATTTTTCTTGAGCTCCTTGATAAAGATGGTGTATAATTGTGATTATTGTAAAATGCTCCTTAATTAGATTTATTTCAAAGTTTTTTGGTACACGTATGCACAAGTAAGTGATGAAAATATTTCAGTCATATTACTTGAAAATTATATATTCTACTGATTACTTGCTGTGCACAAGAAAATAAAGTTGAACAATGTACACTGGTTTTACACCTGTGTCAGCCACCCAGAGGCACCTTACTGTAAAGGTCAATGGCCTGTGTTCCTGAATCTAAGTTACGGGAAGAGAAGAGATACAAGATTCCCCGTGTTCATGAGATATGAGCTCTTTGGTCTGCTACCCTGTACAGAGATGAATCTGAGTAATTGGTTGATGGATATTAGTCTTCAAACAAATTGATAGTACTCATTCCTAAGACCTGTTCTAAGAAGACAAGAATGCAAAAGAATGTATTTTCCAAAGTAACCAAAGTAATATCTCCCAACACTAATATTTTTCTACATTGCAATCTTGCCATCAGCTCATTACAAATGACCACTCTGTCCTTTCCCTTTGAATTCAGCTGACACCAAAGTTGCTTTGATGAGTAAAGTATGACACAAAGACACTGAGACCTTCTTAGTCCAAGACATAAAAGATGACATTCGGTTTTAATTTCTGGGCTGCCTTGTAAAACTCCAACTACTCTAAGGCCTCCGTGCTTGAGAAGAAGCCAACCCCATGGAAGGTCCACACATCAGTGTCCCACACACACAGCCCAGGAGCCAGCCAAAACCAGCACCAATGTCCAGACATGCCAGTTTCAGAAAGAAAGTCTCCAACTTCCAGAAACTTGAGTTTTCCCAGCTGATGTACCAGCTATCACATGGCAAAGAAACCCATCCTCACACCCTTACTGAATTTTCAACCTAAAGAATAGCTGTTCACTTTACACCAGTAAGTTTGGAATTGTTTGCTACTCAGCAGTAAAAGGAATCAGAGTTCAACCAAATCATTCTGAGACCTCCACTAATAGGGATCTAGAGACCTATTTCTAAGTTCTGCTGAAAGTGAATCATATCACAGCAAGGCTGTGCACAGTACTAGAATCTAAGTCACACTCTACTAGTTTGAGTTTTGAAAGGACTCATTTGCTCTCACAACAATGTATAATTCAGAATCAGTGTTGGCTACTTGGGGCCTTTGCGGAGATCTCTGTCTTTTCAATCAAGACCATAACACCTTTACTGCTACTCTGGAGTGAAGACCGGCACACCCACATCTCTGATGAATTTACACAGCCAGACTTTAATGAGTCAGGTTTAGTCACTTTGGCTTTATTCTGACTTTCCTGAAAGTATGCTTTGTTCAGCTGTTTTTGTAATTTTTTTAACAAGAAAAATTTGACAAAGAGAAACACACACACACACACACACACACACACGCGGTGAAGAGGCTGTAAAAAAACAACCATTGTGTTGCATAATTAATTGCTCCCCAAAACGCAATTCAGCTGCTGGGGCTAAACTGAATTCAAACCTTCTATTTAGTCTTCCATTTTCTTATGTTGGTGTTCCTTTGGGTCCCTAAAGCAGGATTCCTCTGACTTTCTTTTTTGACTGCAACAACAAAAATAAAAACAACCATGCACCTCCCCAATCATTTCCCTCTTTCAAAAGAATTGCTTAGAATATTACACCAGTAATGCAGAAGATTTTTGTTAGCATTATTCTTTATTTTCAATGTAATTCACACAACTATAAAAGCCCTGCTCACCATAAAATACTATCATATGCTAAAAAGACATTATTTGATTGTACAAGTCTGAAATTCCTGATCAAGTTACAAAGTAGTGCCAAAAGAACTCTTTGAGTGAAAACATCTTTCCTTTCTTTTCTTAAGCTTGCTTTTTTTCACTCTGGAAGTAAAATGCAAGCTTCACAGTTTGAGAGACTTTACCTTATCGGCAAGAATCCTAGTTGTCCAAATCCCAGGATAGAAGTACTGATTCCAAAGCCTCTTGTTGGAAATCATAATCACCCATGCAAGACAAAAGCACAAGTTCCTTGTGTATCCTGCTGACAGCCATATTTGCCTCCTTTAGAATAAGAGGCTATCCTAGATTTTTGAGATGGTTAATTACAAAAATCCAAACAAGTCACTTCTTTTAATGAGAGTGTTCTAGATTTGATTGATCTAGATTTGATTTGATTGAAGGATATTCTGGGTTGGAATATTTATAATAAAAACATCATAAAACCAGGAAACTCATATGTCATACAGATAATGATTCTGTATGGTAGCTAGTCTTTAAAGATGTACCAAACAAACTCTTGCATCCCTTACATTTGTATAATGCACTCCAAGCAGAGGTGGATGAGTAAGAAATCTAGGTTAAGCCAGGTGTGTTGGCACACGTCTTGTTGTAGTTAGGGGTTGTGAGGAGAACAATTAGAATCAGGACATGGAGTTTATATTATTTTTATGGTGGTCACCCAGAGTTAACATAAGAAAATGCAAGAAATCTATCTACAGCACTAAGGACATAAAATGTTTAGCCAAGGGCCTCAATCCCAGAGCAAAGTCTCACGAGTCCAGATGAAGACCCAGAGCTCATGACAATGCCTCCCATGAGTCCAACTGGAGGTCTAGAGCCCACAGGAAGGACTCATACCAGTCTCTTTTATAGATCAGTGTTGGAAAGGCCCAAAGGTCAGCGGTGGAAGCTAGAAAGTCCATGACAGCGGGGTGAAGGAGCTGTGCTGGTAGGTTGAGGGTTCTACGCTGGAGTTAAGAAACAACACTTAAAATAAGACAAGGGCTGTTCTGAAAAGCACCACAGCCATCCTCAGTGACACGGATGCCCCGAGCTCCTCCAACGACAAGCGCAGTCGAGTACATGCCAGGAAGCCAGCGTGAGGAGTTCATCCTGGAGATTAAGCAGTATATGCCTTCTCCCCTGGAGCCAAAAAGCAATGCTCAATGTGAGGACCAGAGCTTCTCCAGGAGAACCAATGGCTTAAACAGCAACACATAGGATAACCCACAATGCCTCAATGCCTCAATGCCTCAATGCCTCAATACCTCAATGCATAGCTTCTCCTTCTCCACATCTCTATTTATCCTGGTACCTTTCCTCAGGTGGGACATCTATGCTCAACACCATACTGATTCAATTCAGCTGCCGTTAAGTTGACCACCAGTTCTGAATCTATAACACGCCTGTAATCCCAGCACTCAGGAGGCTGAGGCAGGAAGTTGATAGTTAAGGCCAGGCTGAATTATATAGTAAGACCCTGTCTCAAAACAATGAAGAAGATCTGGGTTACCTTCACAGAGAGATTGCAACATTAAGTGGAGATTACATGTACTAGTGCTAAAGTGAAAAGCATCAAATACGTCTGGGTGTCATGGTACGTGTCTATAATCCCAGCACCCAGGAAGCTGAGGCTCCAGGAGTATCACTGAGAGTTTAATGCCAGCATAGGCAACATATCAAGTTCAAAGACAGCCTAAATTTACATGGTAAGACCCTATCTTAAAAACAAACAAAAATCCAACAGTTATTAGCTCTGTGAAGAATCAAATTACTAAATCTTCCTAATTCAACTTCTGAATTTGTAAGAAGGAAAGTAACATTTAGTTCACATTCTTATTCTAAAATCAAATAAAATTTTTTCTTTTTCTTTTTAGATTTATTGATCACTATGTGTGAGACACTAAGAATACAATAAGAACATAAATGTAGCCTTATGAGTCCTCAAGTCTAGATAAGGACACATACAAAATCTACAAAATCCACATACAAAATTTGGCCCTAGAAGATGTTTCCAAGAAAATTAGCAATAATAATATAGTCCTGAGTTACGCAGGGCACCGAGAAATTGTAGGAGTATATGATGTCATTCGTGTTCTCAAGATATTTTAATATAGTTAGAAATATAAGGCTAATACATGAAATAATAAATTAGGATACTGATAACATATTATTGCTAACATCTACAAATGCTGCCAAAGATATTTAAAAACTGTCAGATGCAGTGGAGAGTAGTCTGCAAGGCCTAAGACAGGTGAGAACGAGCCAGGCTTCAGCAGACAGGTAGCTCTGGCAGATGTGGCACGATGGGCAGCTGACCTGCCAGGTAGGAAACAACTTAAACAAAGTGATGACCACACCAGAACTGTCCATAGAGGATCCAGCCACAGTGGAAATGTCCTGTCTGTGCTGTCCAGTGTGTACATTCCTAGCTGCACATGACTACTGTATACTTTGGATGTGGCCAGTATGGCTAAAAAACCAAAATTTTAATTTATTGACTTGGCATCAATCTAGGTTTAAAGAGCAGAAAGTGATTTGTGGCTACTCAGTAGACGGCCTCTTCCAAAAAAGCTGGGTAAGATCAGTCACAACTGTTTCTGCTGCTCAAAGACATCAGCTAAGCTCAAGGAACACACTACATTTCTTTTTCTGCCACTACTCTGCTCTATCCACTTCAAGGAATAAAGCAGATTCAAAATTAGAGTGTTCCCCTGCAACGTAACAGCAGGGCAACTTTATGAGCTACCAACATCTAGGAAGCGTATCTTCATCCTGGGCTTGCCTGAATCACTGGTTTTCTCCTTTGAAGAAGTGTTGCTTCCTCTAAAATCCAGAGAAGAGGAGGTAAAGAAAAAACACTCAGCAATGAAGACAATGACAGAAGGAGCATTTACCAGATAGAAAGCTTTTCGTGTGTATCAGTTTCCTTGGTTACAGGTAATACAGAGAGTGTGAACTAGGGGAGCAAACATCTGAAGCAGAAACAGCTGGAACGAGAGGCCAGACACAGGGCAGAAAGCTCAGAGCATCATTAGAGCACTAAAAAATCAAAGTGGAAAGAAGAGGCTGTTATTCTGATGGACTGAGGCAACTGGAAATCTTCCACTGGAAATAGTCAGATCATTTCAATAGAGGTTTGGGGGGCCTTCTTGATTTGTTTTGTTTTGTTTCAGTTGATACATTCTGTAGAATGAGCTGCTAATTACTAGAGAATTTGTCTTCAATGTAAGTAAGGCAGAATCATGCATGTGGACCTGTTAAGAACAAACAGGCTACCTTGTGTGAGTCTAATGAAACCCTCAACCCTTGAGAAACTAAACCAAGGAAAATTAAAAAAAAAAAAACTGAAAAAGAATAGCATATGTTCGAATTCTGAAGCCTTGAGAAATATAAGATCAGATGTTATTTCCATGGAATTCTTTATAACTTAGCTGCCAACAGTGGGTTTAAAAGCACCCAAATTGGGATACTGAGAGGAAGGACACGGCACCCAGCAGTAGCTATCCACACACTCATTGCTGCTAATGTTCGCATCAGTAGGCACTAGCAGGTGCCTCCGTCAGTCCTTGTCCTGTTTTTCTCACAGTAGGACTACGAAAAATCTCATTAGAGTGTGGGCAATACAAATATGGATGCCCTAATCCAGGGTAATGTCCCTGAAGGAAAGTGCATTCATTAGATTACTGAGGAGGAGAAATAAAGCAAGCAATAAAAAACACGCTTTGAACCAGTTAAGCTGCATCACCATAAATCGTACATGCCTATCGGCCAAGACACGGCAGAGCTAGAAAATCAGAGTAGATGCTATGGTATGTTACACTAGGGGAAACTCTCAACTGATGAATTAACTTCAGTGCGAGACAGGCAGCTGAGTCTGCTCGATCTCAGCAGGTTAAAAGGCTGACACAGGGGAGCAGGGCTCTCTAAGTGTACATTAGCTACAAAAGGATTCCCCCACTGTTCAGCACATTGTGAGGAACAATTGGATTTCCAAAAATAGACTCACCCTAAACCCCCTCCTTTTTTTTTTTTTTTTTTTATTTTCCAGAGCTAAACCTGAACTTTCAAGGGGCTTGACTTCGCTTTTATTTTGCCCTCTTCTTTTCTTAGATGATTGAATTTCCTAGTGTTGCTTTCAGATCAGATGTTATTTTGGGCACAACTCAAAGCAAGCTTTCCATCTACATTGAGGAGCTGTGGGTGGTAAAAGTTCAGGTTCACTCCTGATTAAGCATAGAAGCTCACCAGGGGGTGCAAGAGAAGGTGGAAAAAAACACTGCAAGCTCCAAGGTCGTGGAAAAGGACAAGTATTTGTCCACATAAGGGATACTGACGGGTACCTGTGTTCTCATAGATTTTAATGAAAGATTTACAGTTTTCAAAATACCAGACCTATGTTTACATTTGTTACCATTACCAACAAAATATTTAATCATTATACCTTTTATTTGAAAAATTAACAATAGGAGCAGCATAAAGTCACAAAGAAAACTATCACTTGATAGAACGAAGGAATTTTTTATTATTTTAAAGAGAATAATAACAACACCAATAACAAAAATGATACAGGTTTACAAAATAAGATGGTAAATTAACAATGGTTATTATATTGCATATTGTTATTTTCAGAATAGTTGCTCAGATTACCAGATACAGGCATGCAAAACTGGTCAAACAATATAAGCACTAACTGCTCCTTTCCATGAACTATAGGAATTAGTAGTCCAGTTATCTTATCTATCATATATATACATTCTCCCTTCCTAAAGGAGGAAGTTAAACTCTCAGTAGGAGAGGAACTCCGTGAGCTTAACGCATAACACACCTTCCACCTTTCTTTCTCTCCTTCCTAACTTCTCCTTCAGGCCTCCATCTCACATGCCACAGGTAGGATCCCAGAGGATTGCTGAGCCCGCGACTCTGTGCAAAACCGTTTGCCTAACTGATTCGCTGTTTTCAGGACAACGCTATAAGAAAACCCGGGCTCGGGTAGATGGGTAACCTGCCAGAGGATAACAGGCCTGACCTCATAACGGGAGCTGAGTGGTTACGCAGCTTTCACTTGACCACAAGGAGAGAGGAGCACTTGTTCTGAACTCAGTATTTGGAGTTTGTGGCGTAATGATGGAGGCAGGGAGCTAGAGATCCTGGTGGCACCGCACTAAGACTCCCAAGTCATGATTTTTCCTTTTCACCAGTTCCAAAGTGCATCAGAGAAACAATATAATTTTAACTTGTTCCCCGGAGGTTCAATAACAAAACACGGTGGCATCTTTAACTTGCTGACGTGAAACAGAAATTATTTTTGTCATCCTTCCCTTCTCTGGGTGTCTGATTCCCCGGAAGCCCCAGGGAGGGCACAGGAGGGCACCCACGCACCTGCCAGCGCCGTGTCTCCACCGAGCGCTCCCTTCCGCTTCTAGCTCTGGTCCTAAGCACAGGAACTGCGTTTGTGCTTGGGGAAAAAATAACAACTGCAACCACGCAGGGAAAACGCCCACAGCAGATGCCACACATCCGTTTCATGGGCCTAAAATCAAACGAGGCAAATAAATGAAAACATGCTTCATAAATTCACAGACGTACACTTTTTCTAAACAATGACTTTCACTTGCTTTCCTCATTGCAGTGAAACATCCACGGTATCTTTGAGGATGTCTTAAAACAAACGAAGTAAGCCCCCTGAACATGTACTGACTTTATTGTCACAACTTACCTTACCTTCTAGAAAAATGCATAGCAATAAGAGATGTATGCCCCGTAAATTAATAAATGTAATCCACCGTATCAATAAAGCCAAAAGTAAGAATCACATGATCATTTCTATAGATGCAGGAAAAAGCCTTCGATAGGGTCCAACATTCATTCATGATATGAAATTTTACAGAAAATTGGGATACATGGTCTTTACCTCAATATAATAAAGGCCATCTGTGACAAACCAATAGCCAGTATCATACTAAATGGCCCAAAACTGAAGGCCTTTACTTTAAAATCAGACACAAGACAAGTATGTCCCTTATCACCACTCCTATTTAATATAGTACTGGAAGTACTAGCCAGAGCAATTAGACAAGAGAGAAAAATAAAAGGGGTAAAGATAGGAAAAGAAGAAGTTAAATTGTCATTATTGCAGATGACATGATACTCTACATAGAAGACCCCTAAACTCCATTGCAAGACTCTTAGATATAAGAAATAAATTCAGTAATGTAGCTGGATACAAAATCAATACTCAGAAATCAATAGCATTCCTATACACTAACAACAAAATCACAGAGAGAGAAATAACAGAAGCCACAACCTTCACACTAGCAACCAAAAAAATGAAACATTTAGGAATTACTCCAAAGAAAGAAGTGAAAGACTTATACACTGAAAAAAGAAATTGAAAAGGATCTCAAGTGGAAAGACATCCCTCGCTCATGGATAGGAAGAATAAATATTGTGAAAATGACCATTCTCCCAAAACTATTACACAGATTCAATGCAATCCCGATAAAAATAGCATCAACATACCTCATACAAGTCGAGAAATGACTCCTAAAATTCATCTGGAGTGAGAAGAGACCTAGAATAGCAAAGACAGTTCTAAGCAGCAAAGGCAAGGCAGGAGGCATCACAATCCCTGACTTGAAGTTATACTACAAAGCAATAGTAGTAAAATCAACATGATACTGGAATCAAAATAGAGCCGAAGATCAGTGGAATAGATTAGAAGATACAACCACAACTACAAACACACTCAACCACCTTATCTTTGACAACGGAGCCAAGCAGGTTCACTGGAAGAACGACAGTCTCTTTAATAAATTGTGTTAGAAAAACTGGCTTTTCATTTGCCGAAAACTAAAACTAGACCCATGCTTATCACCATGTACTAAATTAAAATCTAAATGGATCAAAGATCTGAATATTAAAACAGAAACACTAAATCTATTGGAAGACAAATTGATAGAAACCTTGAAGACAGGGGTAGGTAGAGAATTCATGAACAGGACTCTCAAACCACAGGGGAAATACTTCCCAGAATCAATAACTGGGACCACCTCTTATTAAAGAGTTTCTGCATGTCAAAATAAATCTCCAGCATAGTGAAAAGAAAACCCACAAACTGTGAAAAGTTCTTAGTGAACTCCCCCTCAGACAAGGGACTTTTGTCTAAACATATAAAGAATTTTAAAAAAAACTCAGACCCCAAAATTCAAAGATCCAATCCAAAAATGGACATCTGAGATGAATACGCACTTCTCAGATGAAGAAATACAAATGGCAAATAAATACATGAAAAAATGTTCATCATCATGGGTCATTAGGGAAATGCAAATTAAAACCACACTGAGATTCCATCTCACTCCTGAAAGAATGGCCAGGATCAAGAAAACCAACAACAACAAATGCTGGAGACGCTGTGGGGAAAAAGGAACTCTTCTGCACCATTGGTGGGAGTGTAGACTGATACAACCTTTGAGGAGGTCAGTCTGGAGATTTCTCAAAAAGCTGGAATTGGAAGTCCCATTTGTTCCAGCTATTCCACTTCTAGGAATATTCCCAGAAGAACTGAAAGCATCATACCACAGTGATATATGTGCACCTATGTTTATAGCAGCACAATTTGTAATTGCCAGATCTTGGAAACAACCCAAGAGTCCATCAACTGAGGAATGAATAAAAAAAGTTGTGGTACTTCTATACAATGGAGTACTACTCAGCTATAAAGAAGGATCACATTGAGATATTTATCAATAAATGGGCGCAGCTTGAGACCATACTCATAAGTGAAATAAATCAATCTTGCATGTGTGAATACCGAATAGTTTCCTTAATGTAAAAAATGATTCAAATATATAAAAGTATGTGGTAATCATGATTCCCCATTATTTGGCCTTGAAGCCTTATAAAGTTTTCACTTATTAATTGGACTGGCTTTATTCTGGGCTGCTTGATATTATGGCCTGTGATGAAATGAACAGCTATTTTGAAGAAAACAAGTCATCATTATAGCTAGTCCTGATTTACTATCATCTTGTTTTGAAGCCCACCAAACTTTGGCTCTTCTGTCTCCATTGGTTTTATCATGATGTATCTTGCTGGATTTTATTATATGTGACAGTATAAACAAAAATTGTTATAGGCAAAGATATAATATAGAAACCACTGTTCATTTTCTATTAGCTGGTTCTAAATACCCTACAATGCATTCATCCACCTAAATGGTTTTACACTGACTTGGTATGTTTGATGCTATAGTATATGAAGTTATATTCAAATATTTCAAGGAAAAAGACACTATGGTAACTACTATTAAGTTGGGTTATTTGATGGTGAAGCACTAGATTGCTAAAACTGTCATGCTTTGACCTACATTGTTATGTTGTTATGTCCTCTTTTATCTCAATCTCTCCCTTATTCATTAAAAACATTATTTAGTTACTTTTTATGATTTTTTAATTAAGGGGGAAAATAAAAAAATAGCAGGATATATTATAGTAACTTTTTTGATTTCCTATTAACTTGATTTGAAGTCCTGTAATACTCCCACTATCTTGTTTTGACTGATTAGACTCTGTTCCATTCTGTATGATAGTATCAAATTTGAGGGTATAGGCAACTACTTCGAAGGAATAAGATTCACTATGATGTTCATTCTGGTTTGACTATTATCTTCTTTTGAAGTCCTGTAATGTTTACAGGGTTTAGGTTTTATTGGTCTTGTTCTCTACTGTTTTGTTCAATTTTATTATACCTAATGATATAGGCAATTCTTTTTCAGGTAGCAAGAGTCATCATGGTAACCATTGTTGATAACCTTATACTCTGTTTTTACATCATGTGCTACGTCTATCCTTGGTTTTGACTGACAGCTTTGTTTTGCCATATTTGACTTTATTCTCTTCCAAAAAAAAGTAATAAGAACTATGGAGTAATAAAACCCAAAAAGTGTAAATTTTATTGTAAAAAAGAGAGGGAAAAAAAGTGCTCTAAAGGATACAACTGCAAGTGTGTTTAGGGGTGTTAAATAGATGACCATATTAATGTTTTTGGTTGCATCACTGAACACAACTGTTTGCAGTCTCACTGTTTGAATGTCCACTTTGTATGCTTTGATCCTGTGACTTGAGCAACTATCTCTAAGATGATAATGTGTAATGTATTAACTGGTGATTTCTTACTGTTTTTTTTTTTTTTTGTAGCTCTGTATTACTTGTACCCTTACACCATTTTGTTTTGTTTTGTTTTGTTTTGTTTTGTTTTGTTTTTTTCTCTTTTTCCTTTTAAATAAAAAAAGAGATGTATGCCCCCTTTTTCTGAAATTTCTCAAGTACATTGTTTCGAGTCAAGAGTAGAAGGCAATTCACTCTGGGTATGGTGGCATATTCTTGTAAACCCAGTTCTCTGGGAGGCTGAGTTGAGAGGATCTCAAGTTTGAGTCCAACCTGAACATCTTAGTGACTTAATAAGGCTCTGTCTTACAATTAAAAGAAAAAAAAAGGATTGTGGACATAACTCAGTAAAAAGGCCCTTGATTCAGTTTCCAGTGCTTGAAAATAAAATTTTTTAAAATTATATTCTGAGCCATCCTTACAAATACAAAACATGACAACCAAATGCTTTTATCATGTATTAAAGGACAAGTGTATGGATGAATTTTGCATTTATTACTTTTCCTGGGGTCTATTTTCTGTTTTTAAGTAATGTCATTACTTGTATTTTTTAAAAGATTGCTTCATTTACTAAGAAAGGAAATTAAAACTTTGCATGTTATAAATAAGAGTAAAAATATCTGTGAGACAGCTGGATGAAATACTTCTTTACAGATTTCATTGGATCCATATAACTCTCAAGCACCTTTGCCCTCAAAAATTCAAAGCTGAGGCATCAATAGATTTTAGTGAGAATCCCTGTGGAGCAAAGAGCAAACTCTGGATTCTAATTGCAGCGAGGTTGTTCAATGACAGGATGACCTTGGGCATACCATTTAACCTTTTTAGTTCTTGGCTTGCTTATTAGGGAAAGGAAACACACACTGGATACACTCCAAAGATCTCGCAGTCCCTAACTGTGCCCAAAATCCAATATGCCATATTTTAACTATAGAGAATGCTGCTGCTGTTAGAGGTAATTAGATATCTTTGGGGATTACAAGATGGTAAATGGTTGTCTGTTTCTCTCAAAGGAGATTATTCTCCCATCTGCTGTTCCCTTGGGCCAGGACAATAATCATTAGTTCTCTTTTGAGTTTATTCTTGTCTCTTTTATTGCACATATAGTTGGAAATGATGTATGCTTTCTTATCCTTTGTTGGTAACAAGGCAGATGTTATTCTCTGCCTCCTCACCTGTCCTATAGCCAAATAGTGAGCATTTTTAATCTTTAGAAACATGCTTCAGGACCTAACAAAGACCCAAAAATAGAAGTATTAGATGGGATATTATAAATAGTATGATAGAAAATACCTTGGAAAGACCATTTCTATATGAACTTCCCATGGAAGTGGAAGACAGACCTGAGATAAGATGTATTAGATAAAGAACTGGACATGAGAGGATCAAACCAAGAGTTTCCCACATGGAAGAAACAGTACGTGCAAAGGTCCTTAGGCAGGTGGTTACCATTAGTAGGCTAAACCAACTGGAGCAAAACTATAGATTGGAGACTTAGGAAGACCTGGTTGGTGCAAAAGTATGGAATGACGGGCAGAAGCAGTCACTACACAGAGTGGTGACAGAGTCTCATCTAATTTTACTACGTGTTGCCAGAGTTAGCACAGGAGTTTGATCTAGACTTTGAAAGAAAAACTTTGACTGTTATATGGAAAACAGATATTTAGGGTGTAGGGTAGCATGAACCAAATGGAAAGACATATGGGAGGAATTGCGAAATATCTCAGAAAACAACTAGCTGGATCATGATAACAGCAACAGAGATGGGGAAAGTGAACTGACTTGAGATGCATATTGGAAGTACAAATAACAGACTTGTTAATGGGTCACATGTGGAGGAGTATGGAGCAGGGTGTCTGCAAGAAGCAGCGGTGACTTCCCAGGTTATGACTCGAGGAACAAAGAAGTGGGAAAATTTAATAACATGGGAATTGCAAGGTAGAAACCAAGTTTTTCTAATGAAAGCAACACTATACACAGGCAGTATTTAAACCATAAAGATAGAGAGGTTTATGGGGACACAAAATGTTGATAGGAGAGAGTACTTGGAAGCAACACCAGAGGATTGCAACATTTTCAAAAGACTGTGGGGAAAAAAATGAAGAGATAAGAAAAAAAAGAGGGAGCTGTTCTGAAATACAGGACAGAGAATACTGCAAGAAGAGAAAATAGTAATCCAGGACTAGTGCTACTCAGAAGTTTGGTAAGATGAACACTGGGACCTTTTTATAGTGACATCTATAAAAATACGTGGAAGTCCTCAGTGACTATAAGGAAAACCATTTTGATTGCATGGTGCGAGATCATCTTCAGCATGTTGAGGAATAAATAGAAGAAGAGAAAGCAAAGGCAACACAATTCCTTTTGTTTTTAACAATTTTTAATAGAAAATGAATTTATGTAATTCAAAATTCAATTAGCACAAAAAATTCATCCATTTTTCATGTCTATTTCTTGTAATCTAGGTAACTACTTTGAACATAACAATACACAATATATCAACTATTGTTAATCTCCTATTATTTAGTTTTGAAATTCTTTATCATTGTTTTTATTCTTTTTTCATTTTAAAATTACAGCACGTAATCGTCCATACATGAGCCCCCAAGTGCCAGTTTCTCCTGTAAATGGGAGAGCGACAGACTTGTCTTCTTTGTTTCTTTTTTATACAAATAGCACTGTGTCAATGTCCGCTCCCGGCCGGCAGGAAGGACACACGACAAAGTCTGGCAGTGGATAACCTTTTCTTTTATTTTCCTTCTCCATACAGCCTGCCCTGGGATCGCTCCCAGCCGAAGCCTCCTTTGGTCCGCTCCCCGCGGCTCCTTCCGGGCTTCGCTCCGAAGCCTCTACCGGTCCGCTCTCCGCGGCTCCTTCTGGGCTTCTACTTCCGGGCTTCTTCTTCTCCCCCAGGGGTGGCACCAGTATATATACGGATACAGTGTCCAATCATGTTAAAGTAAGCAAGGCAAGCTGATTGGCTAACATCATCAGTTGCCAGGCAGACTATATTGTTGAGCGGGTTGCTTACGCGGTAAGCAGGAAACTAACGTGCTCGATGGGAGGGGCAATCTACCTCAGGCTTCACTCTTTACTACAGGCCTCACGTCCGCCAAGTGAGGCGACCGGGCTCGGGGCTGCGGCTCCCAACATCTCCCCCTTTTTTATTTTTTATGAATGTGCGCATCGTAGCCCTTCCTGGACTGGGTGCAGAGGCTTATGCCCTATGTGTAGGCCCACCGTAGGTCCTTGGCTTAGACCCTGGCCGGCCGTCCCATGGTCTGCCAAGGCCCTGAGGCCCTCGTCCTTTTTCTAGGGCCAGGCACAAACTGGACGGAACCTGGATGCACACAAGCTTGCACTCATTTTCTCTCCGTAAAGAAATCCCCTCGGAGAGAAATTTAGACCTGGGCAGCATCTAACAGTCCAGCGGCTTACGTGCAGGATGGGGTAGGGCCTGGCTTAGGTTGAGTCGCACCGGGGGAGTACGCTCTTACCCGTCATTGACTCTCCTACCCAGCTATGTCATAATTTTTTAGAGGAGGAGTGTGGGAAGCTCACCACCCCTAGACTCGGTCGTAGGCTAGGCGAGCGAGCCATGCATATGCCTGAGGATCTTCTTGTCCATTTCGGGCTACCGCTATTTCTATTCATCTTGTTGGTTGGTCTGTGATGGATCTCCGGTAGGGCAGGTCTGATCTTCAGTCGAGGGCTTTGTCGCCCGTGTCAGTCTCTCCGGTACCCACAGTGGTTCTCGTCCCGATTCCTGTGGGAAAACACAAACCGCGCCTCGGTTCCAGCTGACCACTGGATCCGGGCCCATCCATTGTCCTGTCAGGACATCTTTCCACTTCACCCACCCTTTATGGTTGGGGGAAGGGTTGCAGTGCTCCACGGCTGGGGAGCAATTATCATTATTTAAATTTAAAAAATTGTGTGTGAATAGTGCCATGGATAATCGTGCCTTTGGGGCCAGGCCTTGGCCTACTCCCCCTTTTTGTTTTTGTAAAATTTCTTTAAGGCTTCTATGAGCCCTCTCAATGATTCCTTGACCTTGGGGATTGTATGGGATACCATGTTTTAATTGAACCTCCATCATTTTGCAGAACTCATTGAAGGCTTTGCCTATATAGGCTGGTCCATTATCAGTTTTTAATATTTTTGGTTTGCCCCATGCGGCCCAAGCCGCCAGGCAATGATTGATCACATTAGACACTTTTTCACCTGTTTCTGCTGTTGCAAATATGACGTGAGAACAGGTGTCTGTGGAAACATGAACATATTTAAGAGTCCCAAACTCCTGTATATGTGTGATGTCCATCTGCCAAACATCACCAGGGATCAAACCTCGAGGGTTTACTCCCATCGGTATGGCAGGTTTGTATGTGGCACAGGAGTCACATAGTCGCACGATATCTCGTGCATCTGCTCTGGAAACATGGAAATGGTTTGCTAGTGTCCTGGCATTGACATGAAACTTATCATGGAAGGCACGGGCTCGCTCGATTGGTGTTAATAAGGTAAAGATCCATAACGGGCGAGTGGCAGTATCAGCAGCCGCATTCCCCTGTGCCATGGGCCCTGGCAGGGATGTATGTGCTCTTATGTGGGTGGTGAAGACCTTATGGTGTCTGTTCTGAAGCAATGTCTGGATAGACAGGAACAGCCCAGCCACTGTGGAAGTGGATCTAATTAAACCGGCAGTCTCAAGCACTTGCATAGCATTGACCACATACCTAGAATCGGAGACAATATTAATGGCTTCTGAGAACCGTTCAAGAATCATTTTAACGATCTGCAGTTCCACCACCTGAGGCTGATCAGGTTCAAATTGTATGGTAACCGGGGGCTTGCCTAGGATCACATAGGCGCCTATCCCCGTCTTGGAGCCATCTGTATATATTGTAGTTGCTGGGACTAATGGCTCAGAGGCAGTAACCTTTGGAAAAATTATAGGGTGCTGAGTGACAAATGACAAGATAGGGTCTTTAGGGTATTGATTGTTTATATCCCCATGGAAAACACATCTCAGAATGGCCCATGTATCTATGCAGGCAGCCAGGGTCTTGATCTGGCTGGCGGTATAGGGTACTCGGATGGCTTGTGGTCCTGAGCCAAAATGTTGGACAGCTCTATCATGCGCTTCAAGGGCCAATGAAGCGACTGCCTCCGGGTAATGCTCTATGACTTTTGCAGGTGAGACCTTAGGGTGTATCCACAGTAGTGGTCCTTTCTGCCAAATCACCGCTGTAGGCTGTAGACTAGTCTGTAGCAAACAGACATCAAAGGGTCGCCCTGGTTCAATTCTGTGTAAGGTAGCCCCACCTAAGGCTTTTTCCACTCTCTGTAAGGCAGCTCTTGCCTCAGGAGTGAGCCTCCTGTGGGAGGCTATATCTGGGTCTCCCTTCAGAAGGTCGAACAGGGGTTTGAGATCTGAATTTGGTATATGTAAATATGGCCTAATCCAATTAATGTCTCCCAATAGCTTTTGCATGTCATTTAGGGTCCTAACGCCATCCGTCCTAATGGTGACCTTCTGTATAAGTCTGGAGGCGACACTGAGGTCCACACCTGCTGACCCAGGGGTGGCCCTTGTTGAAGGCTGCCATCCTGAGCTGTCCTGTCTCTGGGGCGGGGGCCCGCCTGTGAAGGGGGCCCCCTCTGGCCGTTTTTTGGCTCTGTAGCATCTCGTCCACAAATACGGTTGCCCTGAGCATCAAAGACCGACCTACACTCCTCAGCTTTGTGTGATCCCTTCTTGCATCGCGCACAAACATATGGTTCTTCATTCCTAGGGCGAGGCCTAGCATCTGCATTGTTTGGGCAATGACGTTTAATGTGTCCTGGCTCCCCACAGGCAAAACACCCTTTAGCCTTACATTCCCCTTCTAACCCGCGAGGTCCCCTCTGCTGTACAGCCGCGGCCAGGAGAGCAGCCACTCCCGAGTTGGAGAGCGGCCCCCCTATCTCTCTGCATATCCTAATCCAGGCGTTGAGGTCCTTGTTCTTATGAGGAGCTATCGCTGCCTTGCACTCCTTTGTACATTGCTCAAAAATCAGCTGCCTTACCAGCTGTCGAGCCACTCCCGGATCAGAAAATATCTTATCGGCAGCATCTTGCATTCGGGCCACAAAGTCAACAAATGGCTCTGTGGTACCCTGAATTATTTTTGAAAGACACAAGGAGGCTGTTCCGGCACCACTTACCTGCTTCCAGGCGCGGAGCCCTATGGCATTGATTTGTTCATAGACAGCGCCGGGGAACTGAGTCTGATCATCAGCGTGCCGACCTTCTCCCATAAGCATTTCTTTGTTCCACCCCCGGTTTCCCCGATTGGCGTTTCTCTCAGCCTGCTCTGCAGAGAACTCTGCGTACCAGGCTCGCCAATCCAGGTAATTACCCGAGGGCAGACACGCCTTTGCCAGCTGAATCCAGTCCGCGGGGGTGAGGGGCCCAGAAGACAGGTTCTCCAGCATGGCAATGGTGTAAGGCGCAGTCGGCCCAAAGGTTGTAACTGCATTTTTAAGTTCTCTAATCTGCTTTATCTCAAAAGGCTCCCATGCATTGCGTCCCTGGCCCATAGCTACTTGTACAGGAAATATCCCGTAGGGGCCACTATCTATCCCAGGTGGATGTACCTCATGAGACAAGCGTCCCCCCTGCCAAAGCCGCCTGTAAAAATACCGACCCGCCGGCGGCGGAGCATAAGACGGCGGCCGTGATTGGGCGGAAAATGGGGGCCCGTGCATCACTTCCTGTTCTGGCGAAAGGGGAGGGAGCTCCCAGGCGGCCGCCTCGTGGCGAGGGATCGCCTCCCTCTCGCGCCAGGGAGCGCTCAGGAGCTCTCTACTCCTCCGCAGACCAGGTTGAGCAGAGCGCAATTCGCGGCGCAACGCTGGAAAAGAACCCTGTGACTCCTTATCAAGCGACTTGGGCTCCTGACAGCTGGTCTCTTTGGCCTCCTTGCCATTCAACTTTCCCTCGTCCTCGGAGTCAGACGACTCCGAGGCTAGAGCCCCGTCCTCCTCCTTAGCATCTTTGTTCCCCTTGACGGGCCCCTCTCGGGAGCTCCCTGACTGGGCCTGCTCAGATACCCTGCGTACTTTTGTAAGCTCTTGAGAGCTTTCTCCACAACCACCCTCGCTCTTAGTGTTGCTACCTAGCATGTTTCCCATTTTTTAATATGTTACTCACCGCGTGAGGCCCAAGGAATCCGCCACTTACGCGTGAGCCTGAGGGGAGTCTAAAAGCCCTGTAGGTGCACGCCACCCAGAGCCCAGGCTTATCCCCAACTCACCTGTCTCGCAGCTCTGTACTGGAGCGTTGTCCGCTGTCACGTCTCGGGGGTGATCAGTCCCCGGGCGGGCCCCCAAATGTCGATGTCCGCTCCCGGCCGGCAGGAAGGACACACGACAAAGTCTGGCAGTGGACAACCTTTTCTTTTATTTTCCTTCTCCGTACAGCCTGCCCTGGGATCGCTCCCAGCCGAAGCCTCCTTTGGTCCGCTCCCCGCGGCTCCTTCCGGGCTTCGCTCCGAAGCCTCTACCGGTCCGCTCTCCGCGGCTCCTTCTGGGCTTCTACTTCCGGGCTTCTTCTTCTCCCCCAGGGGTGGCACCAGTATATATACGGATACAGTGTCCAATCATGTTAAAGTAAGCAAGGCAAGCTGATTGGCTAACATCATCAGTTGCCAGGCAGACTATATTGTTGAGCGGGTTGCTTACGCGGTAAGCAGGAAACTAACGTGCTCGATGGGAGGGGCAATCTACCTCAGGCTTCACTCTTTACTACAGGCCTCACGTCCACCAAGTGAGGCGACCGGGCTCGGGGCTGCGGCTCCCAACAGCACTGCCCAATATACAGTTCTATATACTGAACTTTTTTACCGAAAATGTCACACATACCAATAATCTAAAATAAAATGTTTTAAATTTTTAAAAACATGTCTTACATCACTTCATATCACTGCATAGTTTCCTTTATCATTTTAAATCTCTATAGAATTCCACTGAATGAATCTAATGGCTTTGTACCTGTTTAACTTTTTGTCATCATGAACAGAACTGAACAAATGCCTTTGTACATGTGTCGTATTATAATGCGTAGGTGCCTCCTGAGAACAACTCAGAAATGGGATTACTATGTCAATCTGTATGTCTTGGTGTGGCAAAGTGGAGTTCCAACTTTACTAGCTTTGGAACTCACTTCAAGGGACAAAAAAAAATATTTTAGTGGGGTTTAGATCCACCAAAAGCCTCATGTGTTTGAAATTGATTGGATCACAGGGGCAGTACATTCATCAGTGGATTTATCCATCGATGAATTCAGTAGCTGAATGCATTCTTAAGACAGAGCCTAGGTAGAGGTTGGCCACTGGGAGGGCCCTGGTTCCTCCCTTGTCTCTCTGATTCCTGGCTGCTGTGACTTGAGCTCCTTGACTTCTGCCAGCTCATCTGCCATCTTACTTCTGCCTTGGAGTCAGCTGATCATAGACTGAAATGATGAGCCAAAATAAATCTCTACTCTTCTAAGCTGGATGTGTTAGGTATTTTATCTCAGTCTTGGGAAAGTGATTTACAGATTTTGGTACCAGAAAAGTGAGGTCACTGCTGTGACTCTACCTGACCATATGGTTAATAAACATTTGAAATGGGTTTGCAGAAGGAATTTGGATGAGATTGGATTGCTGGATAGAAAAGCCCTATACTGCTATAAACAGAACCCAATGGGTAATTCTGGTCAGATCTCAGAAGACCAGAATGCTGATAGTAAGACACATAGTGAAGACCAGACCCAGATGGCTTCAGGTGGGATCAAGAATTCCACTGGCAGTTGGACTAGAGACCACATGTGTTATGCTCTGATAGAAAAATTATCTATACTGTCTTTGCCTATGTCCTGAAACTTTGTGGGAGACAAAGATTCAGTATAATGGACTAACTAATCTGCCAAGAGAAATTTCAAAGCAATCCAACATTTAGGCTGTGAAATGGATGATTCTGGGCAAATCTACAGTAAAGTTCAGGAATAAAAAACAGATATGGAATGTTGCCATTCATTGAAAAGAAGCCCTTACCAAGGTGTGCCAAAGGAGCACTTAGTTGTTGAAAAGACTATCATTAAAAAGAAGCTAGCACTTTGCATCAGGACAACAGAAAACTTGCCTCGAAGTCATCTCAGCAGTCAGAGAAATCTCACCTTTTCAGGTGCAAGGATGCAAAATTATAAAGCTATATTTTGAAAACAGAGTGCCAGGGATGCTTGTTCAAGAAAGGCAATCTGGGGACTTTGTTCCCTGATATTTGGTTGATAGTGTTCAGTCATTCAGGCACTGACAGACCTCTTCTGCCATGAACTAAGGGGCACCAGCTACTGCTCAAGCTACAGGTGCTATCCAAGGCCTGTTCCATTTGGTGTCTTTGTTCTCCTTTCCCTGTTTTTCCTTTGGGCATGACTACATTTAGGCAGTACTTCCACATATTTTGTGACTTGGCTTTCTGTACTTTCACAGTATAAGTATGCATTTCAATTTAGGTGAAAGGGATGCTGAAAGGTTTCCAGATTCAGCCATGCTGGCTTTTCAATTTTCTTAATCCAGAATTCCAGATAATTCTTTAAATTTATGAAATGAAAATGAAATGGAGAAAAATATGGGAATTGGTGAAGAGTTTTTTTAGATAAAGAATCTAAAGTTCTGTTAGTATTGGTTGATGAGAATGATTGAAAGGAAAGAATTACTTATTTTTTAATTTTTATTTTATTAGTACATGTTTGCAGTTCATGTGTTTTATAGTCATCTTGGGGAAATGATTACATGTACATGGCACAGTTTTTTTATCCTTCCTCCTCATTCCCTCCCTCTTCCTCCAATTCCCTTATGCTACTTTTTATTCTTGTTGTTGTTAATCTTAGTCATATTATAGCATATAATCTCTATATTAATTTAATTTATTAGGTTCCTTACATGACACATCTTTTTTTTTTTTTTGAGGCAGGGCCTTACTATATAGTTCAGACTAATCTTAAACTCACTGTGTATCTCAGGCTTGCCTTGAACTCATAGCAATCCTCCTGCCTCAGCCTCCCAAATGCTGGGATTACAGATGTGTCCCACCACACCTGGCTTGCATGATGTCTTTATTTTACTTATTTCCCCTTTCTCTCCTCCTCACCCCTCATGGGTTTTTCCCTTTGGACCACTTCCTTTTTGCAATAAGACCGTCTCCTTGTCCCCTTCTACCCATCTTTATTATTCTCTTCATTTTGTATGTAATCTCACTCAAATGAAAGATGTCATACAGTATTTAAATTTTATATCTGGTTTATTCTACTCAATATTATATTTTCCAGATGCATACATTTTCTATAAATATCTCACATCTTTCTTTATAACAGAGGTAGTATTCCATCATATAAAAAGACCACGTTTTCAATTCCCAATCATCTGTTGGTGGATATTCAGGCTGTTTCCAGAATTTAGTTATTAAGAAGTGTTCTGCTATAAGCATTGATATACCTGTGTCACTGTAGTATTATGTACTAAACTCTTTGGGGAAGACACCTAGAGGAAAGGATCCATGGTATGTGTGCCATCAAATGCTACTGATAAAGAAGAGTTTCTGGTCCGGGGTTAGGGAAGGTAGTCCAGAACTTTTCCAAACTTCTCTATCAAACTAAGGTATGATAACAAGGCTTATCTACTCTGGTTTGCAACCCGCAAAATTAATTAGCTCTACCTCTAAAGTATCCCAGTCAGTTATTAATGGGAAACCTTGTGTCTGTATGGAGGAAATTTGTGTTTTTAATGTTCTGGGAGCAGCATAACCTAAATGACCAAGCATAAATTTATGATAAATTACAAGCATAAACTTATGATAAATTAGAGTGACTAAGAGAATTTTACTTCCATTTTCTTTCTTTTTTTATCTTAAAGATAGTACAAATACAACAAAACAAGAGAGAACAAAGCCAGTCAAGACAATGCAGTGGAACTGGTACAGAACCTCAGTGCAAGAGACCAGGACAACAATAATAGGTATCATAGTATGTCTTGCTATCTTCACAGTAGTTGAAGATACAATCAGGTATAGCAAAATCAAAGCAAAAACAGAACATTATAAAATAAATAGAAAGAGAATATTGAATAGAGCAAAGCAAAACAGTGAAAGCAATATTTGCCTTCAAAGAGAAGATAGAAGGAAATCCCCCATATTTGCTATATTGCATACACTCATCCTCCCAAGAGATGTTCAGACCTCTGGCCCCAGGTCAGCATAATCAACCCAACAATAGAAGCATTTAGTTGTTTTATGTGCCTTAGTTGCTATCAACTTTGGCTGTCCTCATCAACTTCCAGTTGCTAAGTAGGGGAGAGCACGAGACATTTGACTCTCAGCCCACATGCCAATAGGCTCACGGGAGACATGGACTTGTTGTCTCTCTGGTGTGCCTGCGGCTCGCTCGCACCACTTACCAGGAAGGAGGGTTCGTTGCTTTCTTGGTTAGTCCCTTTACTTCCGTGTTCTATCACTTTGTTTTATGAATATAGATACTTCCTATACATGATATTGACATTATAAAGGACAAGAAGCTTTTAAAAAAACATATTGACTTTATTTTTTCTGATACATTAATACTCATTTTACTTTTGAACATATGTCTATGAATCAGGCAAACACTACATTGCCCACATAATCTCTATCCCATGGTATTTGCATTTTTCACATTGTTACACAATCTCCTTTATCTGAATATAGGCAGGACCCGTGTCTTGTTTTTAGCTAATAATGATGGGATATCATTATTAGCTAAAAACAAGGTTTTATTGTTATTTTGTTTCTGGTTTTGGTTTTGACTTTGATTTTTTTTGGCCATTTTGAGTCAGGGTCTTGCTATGCAGCCCAGGCTGACTTCAACTTACTTTGTAGCCCAGGCTGACCTCAAACTCACAATGATCCTCCTGACTCAGCCTCCTGAGTGCTAAGATTACAGGTGTGCATCACCATGCGCATTACTTGCATGGTTATGTTACAGAGGATTGTGATAGGCATTTTTGTAAGAAGAAATTTCCCTTCTTGGCTTTGATAGAAGCAAGTGGCCACAAGAAGGCTCTTGTGCAAGAAACTAAAGATTGCCTCTGGGAAATGAGTGTGGCTTCCAGCCACCAACAAACAAACTGCTAGAACCCTTTACCTCACAGTCTCAAAGGATGGAATCTTGCCAACAACAGTATGAGTTTAGCAGTAGGTCCTCCTTCCTTGAGAACTCAGATGAAAACCTGGCCCTGTCTGGGGTCTTGACTATATCCTTCCAGGGGACCAGTTAAGCCAGAACTGTATCCCTGACCCATAGAAACTGAGATAATAAACATGCACTGCTTAAGCCCCTAAATTTGTGGCAGTATTGTTTTGCTGCAAATCAAATTAGTACTGACTGGAAAAAAAATACTACCGTATTTTATAGAGTAACTTCTCAGTTCAAATAGAAAAAGGTAGAACCTTCTTATTTCAAAAAGATATGATTTCTCTCTAAGTTCTTCATCTTACATTCAAAATATCAGTGTGGTAATTTTATGATGAAGTCATTTTATGTAATATAATATTTTACTTCAGAATATACAAAATATTTTTAAGTCTGAAGTAAATGTTAATAAGAAAGGTGTATACATTGATCTGATTTTTCACTTTTCTTTTGGCCAGAGCTTCCAAACCTGAAGAAATCTTGCTCTGCTGGGTCAGAACCACAGAATACAGTAGAAAAATGAAAGAAGGCTGGCATCTTCCCTGTGTCTAACATATACATTCTACACCATAAACTAAATGCTTTACATACATTCCTTTAATTTTTATCCCTCCCTACAGCATAGATATTTACTTCACTATTTCACAGATAAAGAAACTGAGGCTCAGAAGGTTGATACTACACACTTTAAATATCACAAGTAGTAAATGGGTGAGGATTTACAGCCAGATTCTCATACCTTCCCCATTCTATCGCTTTTATAGACTAGAAAGTTAGAAACACAGTTTGAATATTTTTACCTTTTCTAAAGTCATTGCAAATTATGGTAAGGACAGCTAATATTTATAAGCTTTCCCTGAACCAGCAAGCAACTGGTGTTAGCTGAATATTACTTTGTGGGACAGCTATACAAGGAAACCTTGAGAGTAAAGAAAAAATATGAAAACATCCTTTCTCTTGACAGCTTGTGTTCTAATGGGCCTGGGTCATTTAGGAGGAGGCAGGAGAGGTGATGGCTCCAGGGGAAAGAAATACAGGGGAGCAGTGGCAAGTAACAGTGGTGTCACTGAGAATCTTTGTGAGTGCAGGCTTCCCACAGACTCCTGAATCACAATCTATGCTACGTGCTATGCACAGTGGCAAAGCACTACAGTTGATGGATTCAGAAATTCCTTCCCATGAGATTGAATATCTCTTAAAAAAAAGGTTAAGATAATTTAAATTTTAACTGGAAAAAATGTACGTTGATTTTTGAAGTAGATTAAGACTTTCATATTCAGATATTTAAAGTTATCCTGAGAAAGAATTCAATTCCTGGCTATAATTTCTCAATACATAAGCTCTTAAAAAAATTGCCTTCCTTACACATCCATACCAAATGATATATCAACACACAATAGCACGCTTTGTCTTTTTTTCTCCAAGTTGACAGTGACAACTACATTATACAAAAGGCAACTTTTATTTTGATGGGGTTTTGAGACAGGGTCTTGCCTTGTAGAGCAGGCTGGCCCTGAACTTACTATGTAGCCCAGACCAACCTCAAACTCAAGGTAATCTTCCTGCCTCTGCCTCCCAAGTGCTGGGATTACAAGTGTGCACCACCACATCCAACTCAGAAGACAATTGTGTAAGCTCCCTAAATTTCTTCACAGCCTATGGATTGCTGAAGCAACCTGATCAAAATATTCATAGTAAATATAACTGATTTAATGACATATTCTTAAAGAGGCAAAAAATATAGTGCTTTTTGCCAGTCATCCAGTGAAAACACTTTTAAGCCTTCTATACTTTGCACTGAATGCACTTGTTAGATCCACTGCCAAGTTTGTAACAACAATCAATGTCCTTTCTTTAATTTTTAATCTAAATTGGGATGCAACATGCATAGCTAAATTCCATCACACTTGAAATATTCCTGATAGAGGACAACATTTTCCATGAAACTTCAAGCAGAAGCTCTATTAATTGTATATGCATCTCTAAATGGGCCCGGGATAGTTTAATTAAAAGATTTCTAGCTTTGTGTTGTGATCCTTCTTCCCTTGTGGTTTCTTGTTTTATTATCAGGGGAACTTTAAAAACACTGCTAAAGAGGACATTTGAAGTTAAAACTTGAATTTTCAAGGACTTATTTCAAATACTTTTTAAAAATACTTGGTGTTTTAAAAGATTAATGTACCAAGCCAATACCAAAAAAAAGGAAGAAAAACTACATGTTCTCTTATGCTGTAAATATTTTCTATGAATATCTCTTAACTCTAGTAGATTAGTCAAATTATTCAAAATAAAACCACATTTTATGTCACCTTATTATTCATTAGAAATTACAGTTATTCACCTGAAGTTTAACATTTAAACAATCTATATTCATTCTAATTTTAAAATCCATTTCTTGTGATTACACTGACTTTGTTTTCAAAAATCTCCTATCATGCTCCACACTCCACAGACGAAGGGGTCAGTGATCACTGATCTTGCCCCTTTCCTTGTTCAATGGACCTAGGGGTCAGCAGATTGCTGGCCTTGCCCTCCTCCTTGCTCCATGGGCCTAAGGGTCTGCAGGAACATTGACCCCGCCCCCTCTTCACTCCACCAACCTAGGGTTCTGCAGATCATCTGCCCTGGCCCCCTCCTTGTTCCACAGACCTAGAGGTCAGTAGATCATCAACCTCACCACCTTCCTTGCTCCACAGACTGGGGGGAGGGGGGATTGGTGGATCATTGGCCTCAACCCCTGTCATTCCACAGACCTAAAGAACGTTGATGCAAAAATGTTCAATAAAATACTGAAAAATAGAATGCAGCAAATCATCAAACAGATTATACATTATGACCAGGTGGGATTTATCCCAGGAATGCAGGGATGGTTTAACATATGCAAATCAATAAATGTAATACACCACATCAACTGAGCCAGAGACAAAAACTGCATCACCTCAAAAGATGCAGAAAAAGCTTTTGATAAAGTTCAGTACTTGTTGGTGATAAACACCCTGCAGAAACTTGGAACAGATGATATGTATCTCAATCTGATAAAAGCCAATGACAAACCAATAGCCAACATTGCACTAAATGGACAAAAACTGAAAGCCTTCACTCTAAAATCAGTAACAAGACCAAGATGTCCATTATCACCACTCCTGTTTAATATAGTGCTGGAATCATTAGACAAGAATACTTAGACAAGAGAGTCATATAAAAGTAACAAGGATAGTAAAGGAAGAAGTTAAACTATCACTATTTGCAGGTGACAGAATACATAAAAGATTCCAAAACTCTATCAAAACACTGCTAGAAGCCAGGCGTGGCGGCTCATGCCTGTAATCCCAGCACTTGGGAGGTTGAGGCAGCAGGATTGTTGCAAGTTTGAGACCAGCCTGGGCTACAAAGTGAGTTCAAGGCCAGCCTGAACTGCATAGAGACCCTGTCTCAAAAAGACAAAAAAAAAAAAAAAAACTTTACTAGAGTTAATAAGCAAATTCAGCAGTATAGCTAGATACAAAGTGAATACTCAAAAATCAATAGCATTCCTGTACACAAACAACAAATTCACTGAGAGAAATTTTGGAAATATCTTCTTTCACAATAGCATCCAAAACAGTGAATGTTCTTAGGAACAGTGAACAGGACTTAGGAATCAACCTAACAAAGGATGTAAAAGACCTGCATGCTGAAAACATATAGTACACTAAAAAAGGAGATTGAAGAGGATGTCAGAAAGTGGAAAAATATCCCTTGCTCTTGGTTTGGAATAACCAAGAGCCATACTCTTGAAAATGGCCATACTCTCAAAACTGTTGTACAGAGTTAAGGCAATTCCAATCAAAATGACAATCACATATCTTACAGATCTAGAGAAAACTTTCCAAAACTTCACTTGGAAACAGAAGAAACCTAGAATAGCAAAGGAAATCCTAGGCAACAAAGGCAAGGCAGGAGGCATCACAGTCCCTTGACGTGAAATTATGCTACAAAGCTACAGAGATAAAATCGGCAACAAAAAACAACAGACCTGAGGATCAATGGGAAAGATTAGAAGATATAAACACAACTACAAAGACACTTAGCCACATTATGTTTGAAAAGGGGGCTAAACATATTCACTGGAAGAAAGATAGCCTACTTAATAAATGGTGCTGGAAAAATTGACTTTCCACATGCTGAAGACTGAAAGTAGACCCATGTTTATCACTATACACTAAACTAAAGTCAAAATGGATCAAGCATCTAAATATTAAAACAGAAGCAGTAAATCTACTGGAAGACAAGGTAGGCAGAGAATTGAAGACATAGGGGTAGGTGAAAGCTCAACAAAATACAAACTGTATGGGAAGTACTTCCTAGACTACCACTGTGGAAATCAGTATGGAGACTGCTCAAAACACTAGTATTAGAAGTCCCTTTAACCCAGGTATTCCCCTTTTGGATATCTTCCCATAGAAACTGAAAATGGCATGCCACAGTGATACATATGCACTCATGTTTATAGCAGCACAATTCATAATGACTAAATCTTGGAAACAACCAAAATGCCCATCAACTGAGGAATGGATGTAAAAGATGTGATATTTTTATACGATGGAATATTACTCAGCTATAGTAAAGGATAATCTTGAGGCTTTTATAGGTAAATGGAGACAATTTGAACCATACTCATAAGTGAAATAAATCAAACTCACATTTATAAATATATTGTTTCCATAGTATAAAAAATAAAAATCCGAGTCAAAAAATATACAATAGATAGTGTAATAAGAAAGAGAAAGAAAGTGCTCAAAAGGACAGAACTACTGGAAAAGGGGAAAGGAAGAAAGGCAAGGATTATGTGTATATTGGTGAAGATATACAAATGTATGTATGTATGTATACGCATGCTAGACAGCTATACTACTAATCTCTCTTAGTTCATCAAAAAGAAGAGCATGAGCTATCATTATTTGATTTATCACTTTTGTGTCTAGATTTTGTAACCTGAACAACTAGTTCTGAGATAACAATTTGAAATATATTAACTGTTGTTAATTCCCTACTTTCTTCTTTTTTGAAATTATATATCATTTCTATCCTTTTTGCCATTTTGCTCTTCAAAATAATAAATAATAAATAAATAAATCTCCTTTCATGAAGATCCAAAATTATGAAGTATAACCATTTTTCCTCTAACAGATAACCTTTCTTTAAATCTGTCTTCCTTCCCTAGTATTTACAATTTTTTAGCTCAGAAACGGTCAAACCTCTAGAACTAGAAAGAAAGAAGAACTCTTGAGAGGGCACGTAATTATAAGTAACAGTTATGTTCTTTTGCTACAATTACACTTCCATTTTAGAGCTTCTGCCCCTTCATAATTCCTTCTTCACTAATGGGATCCACAAAGTGAGATATCAGTTTCTAGACAAGATAGATACAGCTCTTAGAGGCATTTGTTTAATTATCTGGTCTGAAATAAGAAGTCAGCTTATTTGATATCTGATGTTGATATCTATCCAGTTAGTTCTCTTTCTTTCTCTGAGAAACACAGATATAATAAACACCATATTTTCCCTCACTGTGTTCTTTATCTTAGTGATTACTCCTCCCTACCTTCCCTACTATACATTTTTACTAAGTATTTCAAGAAGTGTATTCTTGTTCCCAATATTCTTAGGGTTACTTGAAACACGGGAAAATACTCTTTGCCAGAGATTTTATTAGAAAACACACTGTAAAACTGTGGTTTCCAGCCTAGTTCATCACCAAGATCAGTGGGATAGTGCGAACATACAGGTTAAATTATCTGCTCTGCACATTATGCATTTTCTTGGGTTGGTTCTCTGCATTCATCCTTTCTCATGGCTGAAGACACCTTCTGTATTCAGATGGCATCCAAATATATGTCTCTATTCCTGTTATTTTTATATATCACCCTTGATTCTTCCCATACTTCATGTTTTTTCTCTACTAATTTATCAGCAATTCTTGCACATTCTTTCTAATGTATACCTGGAAGCTGTCCATTTCTAACGACAGCAGCATTTTTCAAGCTGATCTCTACGTGGACCACTGCAGCCGTGTCCTAAATGTCCCTGTCCACTCTTGCCTACCTATCACTTAGCAGTAAGTGGGCCTTAACATTCATTATACATTGGATTCACCTGAAAAACACATAAACCCCTGATGCTTGGCTCTTAGTCCTAGATATTATGATTTAACTTGTCTGGAGTGTAGCCTTGGTATGAAAATCTAAATAATTTATGTAAGTGACAGTAATGTGTAACTAATGTTGAAAATCATTACTTCATTCCACATGCATCATGGAGAGACCAATATTTTATACCTCAGTGATTTACTTTCATGTTTAAAGATCTTCAGTGTCCTTTCATTGATGCCAACACATATTAGCATCCCTGGTCTGTGTTGAGCATCCTCTAGACACTATTGCATCTGCTGATGCTTCTGACTAATGGTTCCTCCCTTTTCAAGTACACAATCCCATGTAATGAATTCTGGAAGAGGCTAAGAACATGTTGCCATAAAAACAGTCTCATCTTTCACTAATTTGGCTTGGGAGGACCCTTTCTTCTGCTTCTACTCCTGTTTCCGCTTTGGCACGTGACCCAGGTTTTAAGAACACCTTAACAGTATCCAGTTCAGGACTAATCAGCCTTTTTTTGGGAGGACATGTTTTTGGGTAAAGATACCACTCCTGGAGTATGACAATATTGCATCTTCCTGTTGAATGAAAAGAATTATCTCAAGTAGGATAAAAAGGGATCAATGTGCCAAAAAGAGAACGAGAGAGAGAGAAAAACATAACAGAAAGCTAAATGCTGCTTATATCTCCATATGTGGAAGATAAACAGTTGATCTCATAGAAATAAAGAACAGTGGATTAATGAATATAGAAAGGATGAGGAGCAAGCAGTAGAGAGGGAGTGGTTAATGGGTACAGAAGTGCAGTTGGAGAGGAGGAATAGCAACTAGTGGTCAATGGTACCAAAGGATAACTCTTGTTGGCAATAACTAATCAAATATTTCAAAACAGTTTATCTATCTAAAAAAGATTTTGAATGTTCCCAACACAAACGAATGTTATACATCTGCAGTGACAGATATACTAATTACCCTGTTCTTACTACACATCAAATATGTGTATTTACCTGTAAATATAAACATTCACTAAGTGTTTGTTAAAAATAAAAATATATTTAAGAAAAGAGTGCATAAGAAAGTGTTAGAGATTTTCAAAAATGAAATAAAAAGGGAGCCTTGAGAAACAGGGCAATTCATTTATAATACCTTTATTTATCCTCACTGTAATGCACTAAAATATCTATTACTATTTCATTTTATTAAGAAAGATGAATTTCAGGGAGATTCATACTGCTTACTTGTTACTGTTACAGTACCATTTTAGATCTAAGAAACATTAGCTTGTGAAAAATCAATTTCTGAACTATCATCCCAATATTAACTTTCCCCACCCAAGTTCATTGTGAATATTTCATATCAACTGGGAAAACTGTGTTTTAAGAATGTGCATAGCTATTTGTGGACAGGACATCTGCACATTATCTTCTATAAAATGCTAACAGTACTGGTGGTTGCTGGCAGGCTTATTAAATGGCTTGGCATGCTATTGACTTCAGTCAATTAAGGTTAGGACAGTGTTTTCAAAATTCCATGTAAATAGGAATTATCTATAATATTGCTTTCCTGCAGTTTACGATTCATTACCACTGGGATAGAATCTGGGAATTCTACATTTCTAACAGTCTGTCAGAGATTCCATGCTTTTGCTTACTGAACCATTTTTTGAGTAGCAAAAGGATAGAATACCAGTGGAAGCTTTATTTATTGTACATATCTCTCTGTAACCTTCTGAAAAAGTATAGCTTAGTCATATGCAACAAGATATCACACAAACTCAACTGTCATAAAAGAAAAACTTATCTCATAATTAGTGTTCATAGCCAGGCATGGTGGCTCACGTCTGTAATCCCAGCACTCAGGAGGCTGAGACAGGAGGATCACTGAGAGTTCAAGACCAGCCTAGGCTACAAGGTGAGCTCAAGGCCAGCCTAAACTGCATGGTGAGACCCTGTCTCAAAAAGACAAAAAAAAAATTGGTGTTCATGTGATGAAAGTAAATGTTAGATATCCGGTGTACCATCAGTCTGGGGACAGATGTGCAGAGACCTCTATTACTCTTCCAGAAATATTGGTGAGGAATGTTTGTGTACAATAGTAAGTAAAGCTCTAGTGATGGGGAGTCTCCAAGAGGAACACAGAGGATAGAGATGAAGAATCCATAGAAAGATATTGCTTCCTAAGAATTTAGTTCCTCTCAAAAGTCAAACACATACAAATCAAAAATAAATGACCCTTGGTGCTCATATGTAGAACTGGCTTTGATAACTAGAAGCCTTAACATTTATACTTTATTTTTTTATTTTAAAGATAGTAAAATACAACAGAACAAGAGAGAACAAAGCCAATCAAGACAATGCAGTAAAATTGGTACAGAATTTCCCAGCAGGATACCAGGATAACAATAATAGGTATCATAGTATATCTTGCTATCTTCACCATAGCTGTCCATTCAATAAGATGTAGCAAAATCAAACTAAAAACAGAACATTATAAAACCTATCAAAACAGGATATTAAAACAATCAGCACAAAGCAAAACAGTGAAAACAGTATTGGCCTTCAAAGACATATAGAAGGAAATCTCCCCATATTTGCTGTACTGCATACAGTCATCCTCCCAAGAGATGCTCAGACCTCCGGTCCCCGATTGCTAATGGGGAGGGGGAACCAGGCAGGGAGAATGGGATGCTCTCAGCCCATGTCCCAGTAGGCTCACTGGAGATGCTGACTGGTAACATTTACGTTTTAAAACAGGGAAGTTTTTTTAACTGAAAACCAAGACCAGCTTGCTTGCTTTCCCTATCTTTCAAGCTGCTTTCCTAAAAAAAAGCATTTAATTTACTTTATTAGTTTGTTAATAAACTAACTGCGAGAATGAGAATTCAAAAAAACTAAATATTCTAGAGTTTCTCTGACGCAGACATTATGAGAAAAATATAACTCAGCATCAGTATGTATATAACAAATTTAATGAAGTTTAATGTTTCCAGAGAATTTTTAAAAATTAAAGTTTTGGAATAGTTTTACATTGTGAAAGGCTATATTCTTGTTTGCTTTTAAAATGGACCCTCACAGTATTGCCCAGTATCTTGAACTGCTGTGTTCATGTGATCTTCCTAACCCAGGTTTCTTAGTAGCTGGAACTACAGAGATGTGTGCCACCATGTCTTGTGTCTTGATTACTTTCTCATCTCTGTGAAACAATACCCAAAACCTACAATTTTTTTTTAAAAGGCTTATTTTGGGGGCTGGGGATTTAGCTCAGCGGCATAAGTACATGTCTTGCAAGCAGGCGGTCGTGAGTTCGATCCCCGGTACCGATAAAAATGAAAAAGACAAAAAAAAAAAAAAAAAAAAGGCTTATTTTGGCTCACAATCTGTAGAGGCTTCAATTCATGGTTGGCTGGCTGGCTCCAAGGCAGGCACAACAGAGGAGAATGGCAGAGGAGAAGCAGCTGGTGTGGTGACAAGAAGAAGAGAGAGATCAAGGAGAATAGAAAGAGAGAAACCCAGTCCAGCGAGCGCCCCAGGCCATGACCCATCTCCTCTGATGAGGCTTCACCTCCTACCATTATATTTAGTTATAAAACCATTAGTGGAATAATTCACTGATCAGTATCATGTTCCCATGATCTAATCACCTCTTCAAAGCCCCACCTATAAGTGAATGAGACTTTGAGGGGACTTGAAGATATAAACCTTAACAGCTTGCAAAAGAACATGTTCTCAATTTAGTAACATTTTCTTTATACCTGGAACAATAGGTCAAAAATTGTTCCTTTCCTTTCCCTTTCCTTTCCTTTTATTTCCATCCCTATCATTTCCTTTCCTTTTGTCTTAGTTACTTTTCTCATTACTGAGGCAAAATTTCTGATGCCAAAAATTAAGGAATGAAAGGTTTATTTAATAGTTTATAGAGATTTCGGTTCAAAATCAGCTGGATGCAAGGCAGGCTGTGTGGCAGAGGGGCAACACGGTTAATGGCAGCAGGACACAGAAAAAGCAACAAGAGCAAAAGGGAGGAGCAAGTCTCTTTTCCTCCTTTATATTGTACGCCGTCTATTTGCCCAGGATGAATGCAGCACTCATACCTGCTATCCCAGCGCTAGACAATGAACCAAAACACACACTCTAGATCCAGCCACCTCCAAAAAGCCTACCCCTTGTGACTGCATGAGGCTTTGTGGGGACATCCAGACCAAAGCTGTAACACCTTTCCTTTTTTTCCTTTCCTTTCCTTCCCTTTCTTGTCAATGTAATTTTTCACTCTCTTTTGTGAAATGTAAGGAGAAATTTTTATGTAAGTAGAATTGAATATAATTTCAAAGATTATAGGAGATGCACAAGAAAAGGGATTGATTTAAATTGAACTCAGAGAAGGAGCTTGTTGGGCAGACCTGTTATTTTCAATATTCCTGAAAGTCTGGAGAAAATTTTTTGGTAATTATGTAGTTGGGGTTATCATAACATGATGGCTCCTTAATTTTGACCACTATTACAGAATTTATATGTATCATGGGATCTCATTTTAGAACATACACCTTTATATGAAGAAAGTTGAAAGTAGTGGTAGAGATTTATATGCCTTTACTTAAAAATGAGACAAATTGATCATTTGTGGACTGGGAGAAAGAGAACAAGAAGTCATCAAGAAGCAAGCCCTCCCTGCAAATCAGCACCATAGGCAGGCCACTGAGAGGAGAGCCAGATGTCGCCTTTTCCTGTGAGTCATCACCATTTTCAAACTGTGGGGGAAGAGAACAAGAAGTCGCCAATAAGCAAGCAAATCAGCATCATATGCAGGTTTCTGGGGGAGAGCCAGATTCCAGCCCCTTCCAGTGAATAGTCTGAGAAACAAGAAGAGCCAACCCCCCACACCATAAGTGACCAGCTGATTCTGAGAAACACAGGTTGTCATAATGGCTGGAGAGGTAAAATACAATTTAATACTAGTATTTACTGTTTCACTGACTTGGCAGGTCTAAAGCTTGTGCTCTGATCATCTATTCAAAGCATAACAATAAGTGGCATCTATGGGGAGCTCCTTCTGAAGGAGGTGGCTATTGTTATTCCCTATTATCTTGTTTTGAAGTCCTGTATCATTTTCATTGTTTCCTTGGGTTTGGTTTTACTCTATTTTGTTTTGTTTGCATTTATTAAATCTGATAGTGTGTACAGCTATTACAAAGATGACAAGATATATTATGGTAGCCATTTTGGATTCATTACTGTCTTGTTTTGAAATCCTTTATTGAATTCATTGTTTTGTTTTTATTGACTCTGTTCTGTTCTGTTTTATTTGATTTTTTACTGTGTCTGAAGGTATCTGCGGTTATTTTGAAGACAAGAGACATTATGGTAACTATTGTTGATTTTCTATTGTTTTGAAGTCCTGTGTCACTTACACTGGTTTGCTTTGATTGGCTTTATTATATTTTATTTTGCTTGGTTTTATCCTTTTTAAAATAAAATTAAATAAAGAAGCAAAACACCCAGTTATTCAGTTTCATTGTATTATACATCAAGAACCTCTCTGTGCCACAGAAAGTAGCAAAAAAAAATTAGATGATAGTCTCAAAGGTGTCACGAAAATCATTAATTACCTCGTGGTTCATGTTCCTAACTTTTGAGTTTCAAGAACTCAGGTACAGTATAATGCTTTACTTATGTAAAATAATGTCCAGTGACTGAGTAAGCATGAGTCCTAGAGAGATTTGTGCCCTGCTTGGATGAAATTGGGCTTTAGATGATTGAAAAAGTATCCCTAGCTCACTGATATGGCCTCGCCTAACAACATCATGGTTTTCACAGATTTTACACTATGCTTTATGTACTGAACAAAAACTACAAGCTATAGGGGACAGAGCAGAAAGGATGCTTGTGATATCAAAACATTTAAGAGAAATCTGCAGGTTTTTAAAAGAGGCTTTGAAAGTGGACAGCTAAAATATTTTCCAAATCTAAAAATACATTTACAAAATTCTACATTTCAGACAACCCTATGAACCATCAGAGAATACACAAGGAACTTCCTAGCATTGTAGCAGCTGAAAAGGAGAATTCTAGTAACAGATGTTTATAGCTTAGTGCAATGGGGATAATGCTGTGTTTTCTTGCTTCTCCAGATAAAATCAAATTTTAAAGAACTTGATCTTCCTGCTTATACTGATTAGACTTTGGAAATCTTGAAATGGAGCTATTGAAATTTCAAGATGGTTCTTTCTGGAAAAATAAGTTCCATGAACTAAATTCTGTGTTGTTCTGTGAACAACACTTGAGAGGATATAATGTGAAAGGATCTCAACAGCACGGTTGGTAAGTCTGAAAGTGAAGCGTTTAAATTGTGGAATTCTCTGCCAAATAATTTTAAACCAATAAAAGCATTTGAGATTTCTTTTCTTACTCTGTTTGGATCATCTTATGCTTGTGAGTATCTATCTTCGGCCTTGTATTGTATAAAATCTCATACAAGAAACAGACTAACAGATGACCTTAGTGCTGCATGTGTTTCTTTCAAACTAACATAGTATGAGCCAAGGTTTGACAAATTATCAGCATAAATACAACAGCAAAGATCACATTATATGTGCAAAATCTCACCAAATGGAAAATTTTTCCTTTCAATAAAAAGCTATTTGTATCATTGAAAGCTCATTTTTTCTTTTAAGACAAAATGTGTTAATATATGAGTTGTTTTATCTAAGTTAAAACCTTAGTATTACAGTTTAATTGTAGTGTTGATGCTTTGTGATAAATAAGTGGATTTAAGGTTGCCGTTTGGACACTGGGCCTCTAAAAGTTTTGCCATTTTGATCCTAGATTCTCCACTGCACTGTTGACTTATGGCTTTGTACACTGCCTTCTCAGGAAAACAGTGTCTAATGAATTAATCAGTCAGAAGAAATTCCAAGGCACTCCAAGTTGAAGCCTTTGACCTGGGTCCTGCTGGTATATTTTACCCATATCTACTGTAAGATGCAGAACCAAAGCAGAGAGTTGAATAATTTGAAACTTTTGCTGTTGGTCAAAGGGAAGCTCCTGTAAAGTTATAGCATATAAGATTGGAGCCTGTAAAGTTTTGACTGAGAAGAAGTTGCTGTTTAAAGAAGTCAAGTACTTTGTATCCAGGCAACAGAAATGAGGCTTTAAGGGAATCTAAGGAATCATCAAGACCCCACTTTTCAGGATCAAGGATTCAAAAGTGAAAGGCTTTTCATTGAGAAGAGATGTCCAGGTAAGAGAGCATTTCAGGGCCAATGAGGAAAGAGTTTAAAAAGTGCTCAGCCATCTAAGCACTAGAGCCTCTGCAGCCATAATCCAAGGGGTCCTGGCTATTGCTTGAACTGTAATTGCACTTGATAGCATCTCCATGATAAGAAGTCATTATAATGAAGCCAAAAGTGCAGTGGAGACCTCAGAAAGCTGGAGAATCTTGCAACATGTTATATTAGTTAGTGTTTTACTAGAGAAATAGATATAACACAAAATATACAAATGTATAATAAATTACAAGATTGGCTTAAAATGATCAACCTGAGTACAGAGGGTGTTTGCTTGCTGGAGACCATAGTTTTGGAGTTCATTGCAGTGTTCCATGCAAGTCTACATCAGGTGGCAAAAGGAATGCTGAAGAGTCTATACCAGAAAGCTGAAGAGTCTAATGCAGAAGCCAAAGACCTGGACACTAGAAGCCAGGGAACGATGTCCAGGATGAAGGCAAAGGCTGGAGCTTCTCCAAAAAACAAAAACAAGGCTGTTCTTCTGTATTTCCCCTTTGTGTCATCCAGGTGATGAGTCACCCCAGCGTGGGTCTTTACAGCCCAGGGTGTAGAATTGCTGATTTAGTTAAGCTCCTAAACTTTTCAAGTTAAAACAATCAATCAACAATTTTACATTGATTGTCTGCTGAATAACGTTGCATAGAATGACCAAAATTCATGTTAACAGAAAAAGCCCTGATGACTAATTACAAACTTCAGTGCCAAGGAGGTGGGGTTACTCAAGTCCTTCAGAGTTCATATCTTTGCCCTGGTTGCAGGGCAAAGACACAGAATTAATATTTGCCTGGCAAGACTTTGATCATACTCTGGTCCCATTTCTATCCCTCTTTCTCCCACATTAGGAATGGTAGTGCTTACCCTGCACCACTGTATGTCACTAGTGCTTAACTTTTTGTCTTTTCCAGGGCTACCCAGCAAGGAGATTTTCTTTAGTGTCAGAAAAGGTTTTGAACTTGGAATTTTCAGCATTTTTGGGACTAATGACATGATGGGTCTTATAGATGGAATAAGGGCATTTTGCATAAAGAGATGTACACAGATATTCTGGGGGTTCCATATGTGGTGGTATGGTTTACACTTGGAATGTCCCACAAGGCCTCATGGAATTTTAGAAGGTGATTGGATCATGATTGTGATATAAATGACTTGCCCATAGGAGATGGAAAAGAGGCAAATCACCGAGTGTGTGGCCTGGAAGGCTATTTTTCCTGCCCCCACCTCCTCACTTCCCTCTCTGCCTTTTGGCCATGATGTGAGCAACATTCCTGTGCTCAGTCCCATTGCAGTTTCTGTGTTTAAATCTTCCAAAAATGGGCTGAAACTGATCCAAAATTAACCTCTCATCCTTTAAATTGTTGATGTCAGTTATTTTGTTCCAATATCCCTCAAGTAGTGAAGAAAATTGCTTTTGGTTATATGGCCATTTTGACAATATTAATTCTGCCAATTTAAGAACATGGGAAATCTTTCATCTGTTGTCTTCTTCAACTTCTGTAGTGTTCTAAGATTTTATTCCTTGGTTAGATTGATCCCTAGGTACTTTATTTTATTTGAAGATATCAGAACCATTTTCCTGGCTTCTTTCTCAGCTGTGGCAATACTGGTGTATAGAAAAGCTATTTTTTAATGTTGATTTTATACCCTGGTTCATTGCTGAAATTACTTATCTTTAGACATCTTTTGGTGGAGTCATTAGGGTAGATTAAGTATAGGATCACACTGTTTTTTATGGTGTCTTTTTAAGAAATCTTCCTTCTGTTTTCCATAGCAGCCACATTTTAGTAATAGCTATTATCACACCAGTGGGGTAATATCTCACTGTGATTTTGATTTGAATCTCCCTGATGATTACTGACAAAAGTGTTTTTCATATACCTATTGACCATTTGTATATCTTCTTTGGCAAAATGTATATTCAAATTATCTAATAAATTAATTGGATTATTAGTATGTTGATTTGTAGACATTCTTCCTGTATTTAGAAGATTAAATTCTTATAAAAAATATGGTTTATAGAGCTAGAGGTGTAGCTCAGCAGCAGAAGCACCTCCCTGACAAGCACAAGGTTATGAGTTTGATCCTTGGTACCAAATATATATATAATTATAAACCATAAATTATGTATTATAAAATATAATATATTTTTATATAATTATAAACCATAAATTATATATTATATATTTATATATAATAATTATAAACCATATATTATATAATATTTTTTTCATTCATTCTGTAGATTGTCTTCTCACTCTACTTGTTTTTTCTTTTACTGTACAGAAGATTCTAGGTTAATATAATCCCATTGTTTAATTACTAAAAATAGTAAAATTAAATTGGCATCAGGCTATATAGTTGTTAGTAGTAGAAACCTGACAGAAACTATAGACACTAGAGACTTTGTGAACTTGTAGTTAGTCATTGTATTTTGTCTTCATTGACTGAAAAAAGAAGTGACTATGTCCCTACTCTTTACCAAACAACTCAGGATAAGTGAACTTTTTTTCATTATTATTTAAAGAAAGATGAAACAAAATAGAAAATGGGCAGAAATAGTACATACTTTCAAAGAAGAAAAATAAACAGTAATAAATCACTAGTTGATGTATACATATTGCCCCACAACAAATAGTTCAAGATACACAAGTGGAACATATAAGTGGGAATTCAACCAAGGAGACTGCAAACAGTTCTGTTCAACTATCCAACAAAAACTAAGTAAAATGGCATTTAATCTTATACACTTAGGCATGTACACATTTATCCATATCTTCATTTATGTTGAGATCTAACAAAACTTATTAGATTAAAATCCTTTTGAACAAAGATTAATAATATTGCTGGATTTCACATCATAACACTCCGGGATCAGCACTGGGTACTGCAGTGCACCTTTCTTTCCTTCAAAGTATTTATTCATTTCATCATGTGTCATCAGATCAGTTCTCATAAACTGTTTATAGGTTTTACACAAGCATGAGTCTTAACATGTATTTCTATCCTTTCTATATTAGAGGAAGAAACAGGACAAAGCAGGAAAGAACTAAACATATTCCTATAGACACTAAACTCAAACTAAAAAGACATATAAAACTGCTGTATAAGGAGTTCTATCATGGTCACTCTGGTGTTTCTTGTTATCATCAACATAATTGGCTATACCATCAGATAAAGTTGAACATATCAGTACAAAACAGGATTAACAGAAGTACAACTTTGCAGATAGTGTAGAGCTACAAAAACAGGTAATAATCAAATCAGAATCGATATCATGGTGAATCATTGTGATTTTCAGTATAGTTGTCTATACTCCTCAACTTGATACCAGAAACCTAACAGTTTGAATAAAATCTGTCAACAATTAGCAGCAATCAAACAAGTCAGATTTAACTAAGATCAGTCAGAATACAACAGTATAAGTTATACAGGGATCCTGATTGAGTTAATAGGAAATTAAAGATGGACCACTGTGCTATGTCCTGTTATCTTCGGGACAGCTCTCTGTGCCCTCGGATGTAGTGCTTGTATACAAACTAGGACAGAACAAGTTCCATCCAAGCAGAGTGGTGCAAGTAATAAACGTTTTAATTCCTGATACACTATTAGCTATATCTTCTGCTTTTTGTTTTGAAGACTATTCCTCCCTTTTATTCCCTCAGAATGAACTGTGTATTTTTGGGTCTCCCCAACCCTCATGGTTTTATATTGAGGGGGCAACCTGCTATTTACCTAAGTGTTTCTGAACTTTCTCACTCCTGGGCTGGATTTCTAGTTATATTTCTTCATTTACTAAAGCTGTCTGTTCAACCTACCCATAAATACTGGTCCAGTTACCCCTATTACCCTCTGGTTCCCTATCACATCGAGTTACATTTTCTCATATTTTATTTTGGTCCATATAACCTTCTTCAAGCTAATTATATTTCCTATAAAGAGCCTCTTGGTGGACCCTACCTCTTGATCCACTCTGCCTGTGATTCTCTCTTTTTCCCTTAGGTTAGTGTATCTAGGCCATCTATCTTAGAAACTGTATCCAACTTTCTTTGCTTCATTTATGTTGTGCTCTTTTTCTGTCATTAGTTGTCTGTTTGTCTTCTTCATTTCACTTTCTGCTCCATTCATTGTGGCCCCTCGGCAACTGTTTCTGGAATCCTGGTACTTTTCTCTCTCTTTAGAATGTCCTGCAGTATTCTCTATAGAGTTGGGTTGGTGGTTGTGAATTCCCCCATTTCCTTGTTTCTCTATTAATTTCTAGGGACAGTTGTGCAGGATATATCAATCTTGGCTGGAGGTTATTGTCTTTCAAGGCTTGGATTATTTTGCCCCATGCTCTTCAAGATTTGGTGGTTTGTGTCAAGAAGTCTGCTGTAATTCTGATGGATTTTCCCTTGTAAGTGACCTAATTCTTGTGTCTGACAGCTTTTAATATTCTGTTCTTATAATGGATTTCTGCATTCTTGATTATTATATGCCTGGGTGTAGTTCTGTTTTGATTGTAGGTGGCTGGAGTTCTGTATGCCTCATACATCTGAGCATCTTTTCCTTTATCTATGTTTGGGAAGTTTTCCTTAATTATTTCTGTGAATAGCTTTTGCAGTTCCTTTGTTTGTACCAATGCTTCTTCATTCATATTCTTTATACTTAAGTTATAGATACTCTTATCATCTTCTAGCCTTTGTATTGTTACTGCTTGTTTCCTTATTATTTTTAAGAAGTTTTTCCTTTCATGTTCCCACATTGCAAACCTGTTCTCCAGTTCAGATAATCTATCTTTAGTTTCTTTCAAGCTGTTATGCCAACTTTCAATAGAGTTTTTAGTTTCCTGGTAATCTCTTTGAACCTGCTTCATGTATTCTATGTTTTCTCTATTTTCTCCATCAAACAATTCTCCCCCTTTTTTTGTTCTTCCATTCTACCATCTGTTTTTTCTTGGGAGGTGTTCAGCATTTCTTTAATTATTCTATTTATATCTTGCTTTACTTGGTTAAATACTTCACTTTTGAACTTGTCTATGAGGTCACAAAGATATTGCTTTGTGTCTATTGGTGCTGTGCCTGATATTGCATGTTTTCTGTCCTCATTCTCCTTTGCATTTACCTTTCTTGGATCAGTGTTCTCAGCATTGGGGACTGAGGACCCTTTCTTGTTGCCTCCTCTTCTCATATTTTTTGATCCTTCCGTATAGGCGTGTATAGGAGACCCAGTTTCTTTCTTTATTGGTTTCAGTTTGTCTGAAGCATGCTGACTCAGGATAAGTGAACATTTTGTTGAAATTATATCTGATCCTAGTATTTGGATATTTACATATTTTTAACAATGTTTAAAATATTGTTATAGTAGTTCTAGGACTTATTTATAGGCTAAGATAAAATATTTATTAGGGAAATACATTTTTGGGGATGCAGTTTTAAAAAACTGTATTTGTTAATGTAAAATTTTAAGTTGTGTTTGCCACAACAGGCTGGTTTTATACATCAACTTACTGATAATTAACTCATTGATCTTTTTAGTAAACTTAAATGAGTTCAACATCTTTAAAGGGACTCTGAGGACTTTGTTCATCAAAAATTATGAAAGGACCTCTTGTTTTACAAATTCATAGATAACACTGTAGTTTAAAAACTTTGTATAAGCTTGACATTCTGAGAAACTATCAATATTTATAAATTAAGGTGTAGCTTTAGTGATTATTAAATTCTAGTATGAACCTTGGCTGAATGAAAACACATAAATATCAACCTTACCTAGATTTTTGCTGTGGATTAAAAACTGGTGGTCAATTTAACACCAGCAGAATTAAATCAGCATGGTACTGAATGTAGTTATTCCACTTGAGGAAAGTTGCCAGTATAAATAGAGACTCGGAGAAGAATGAGGCATTGTGGGTTTCTCTAAATGTTGCTGTTTGAGCCATTAGTTCTCCTGGAGGAGCTTGCCATGACTAGCTTCTCCAATGTGAGTTCAACCATCATCATCAGAGGAGCTCAGGACCTTGTTGGTGAGAATAGTTGTGACCTTTGGTCCTTATATCAAGCATTGCTTCCTGGCTCCAGAAAGAGATGTGCCATTTAATCTCCAGGAGAAACTGGTAATGCTGGCTTTCTGGCTTGTTCTCAACTGTTCTTATCATCAGAGGAGCTTAAGGACCTCTATGTGACTGAGGATGGCTGTGGTGCTTTTCAGGACAGCCCTGGTTCTTATTTTGAGTGTGACTTCTTGGCTCCAGTGTAGAACCCTCACCCTACCAGCACAGCTCCTTCACCTCACTGGCATAGACTTTCTAGCCTCCACCACTAACAGTCAGGCCTACCCAACACAGATCCATAAAATGGACTGGTATGAGTGCTTCTTGTGGGCTCTAGACCTCCAGCTTGACTCATGGGAGGCATTTTTGTGAGTTCTAGGTCTTCATATGGACTCATGTAGGACATTGCTTTAGGATTGAGGCCGTTGGCTAAACATTTTATGTCTTTATTGCTGTAGATAGATTTCCTGCAATTTCTTATGTTTTACTCTGTGTGACCATCATAAAATAATATTATAAATGCTGTATCCTGATTCTGATTATTCTCCTCACAACCCTTGACTACAATAATTTCAAAAATATTACTTTAAAAAGTTTTGCACTTAAATCTGTACCTCACCAAGTACAAGTATGATTGGCACTGCAGACAAAGATTAAAATGTGGAAAAAGTCTGTGTAGCATGAGGTATATTGTATTGTGCATATATCATAATAATAGTTTTGTTAAAGAACAGGCCTCTAGGGCACAGAAACACAGTTAAGATTTAATTGAGAGACAGGTTGTTGAAGAGAGGCTGTGGCAGAATGTCAGGGTGGGAGCATCTGGGTTGTGAAAATAAAAAAGGATTGTGGGGAGCATTTTGAAAGGAAATTACCATCTTCACAGCCAAGCACATGCTGTGGTTGCACTGGAGTGTTCTCCCTCCTGCTAGGTCCACTCTTGTCTTTCTTTTCATGGCTGATTTTTCCCTATCCTTCAGATAACAGATCTAATGTCTTATCATAAGAAATGCCATCTTACACTAAGTAGTCCCATGTCCCTGTCAAACAACTCTCTGAATCATTTCCATTATAACACTTAATTATAATTTTAATTATTTATTTTTTTGTTATATTGTGGTTAGTTATTCACCTTAACCTGGTCAAGATCCATTCCATTCCCAGTTTTCAAATTCCAGGAGGAACTATTTGTTCCAGTGTCTACTAGAGTGCCTGGCAAAAAAAGTCACTACTCAGTGATCTGGTCTTCCTTATTGCTTTCAGTAAGTTATCTATGGCACAGAAGAATCAAGCAGACAATTAAAATGTTTCCACATAGGAAAATTTACAATCCTTTTGTTGCTCCCCTCCTCACATACTGTCTCCCATCCACTTCAGGCTATCAACTTAACATAGGACACATGATTTATGGGTAAGACATTTACTGATTAAAAGACTTCATAAATCACTTGAATTGTCCTTTTTAGTTTCAAACAGAATTTCCTCTTTTGCCCAGTGATAATCAAATGACCAGGAGGCAAACAACTCTCCACTTTGTCAAATTTTATGAAAGGATGAGCCAGGCATGGTGGTTTTATCAGGTAGTTTCTTTAGAAATGCCTCACCAGTCAAAAGTATTTCATGTTCTTTTTGTTTTGAACAATTCATTAGATGCCTGATTTTCCAACACAATGATTACTCAGCTTAAATGCACATAGAAATGTGGGAGATATTGTTGGCATATTGACTCTACTTCAAAAGTTCTAGAGTTAACCCTCCAATTCTGTATTTCTAAACTGATTTCATGAGACAATAATGCTGTAGGCCCAAGGATCACTTTTAAATAACAAGGACTTAGTAGAAACTGAACAGCCTCAAACACAAAACCATATGTGCATTTATTCTTCTATTTATACCAAAATATTCCAAGATTAATCATAAAATTCTTAAGTTTTTCCTTTTTGTACCATTATCACTATATGTTTCAAGCACATTAAACCACATTATGCCACACAGTGGGATATGTTATGAAATAAATTTGCCCTGGAGTTGATGTGGAAAGAGAAGCAGAAGAAAATGAAAAAGAATGAGAAAGAGAAAATAAAATAAAATATTCCTTTCAGGTCAAATTGCATGACTATCTGAATAGTCAAATTTTCCACCTAAAAACTAGTGTCTTTCTTTTATTAGGCTTCTTTTAGAGTATGGTTTATTTACATTCTCATCACTGAGACTTAACACCCAACATTCAGAACTTAAAGGAAGGAAAAATTTACTTTGATTCACCTTTTGGCCATAGTTGACAGACTTTAAGACAGGGTGGCATGATAGAGGTGGCATAGTGGAGGGAAATGCACATGGCATGCATATTTAGAAGCAGAATTAATCAAGGGGGAATATGGTAAGAGAAATAAAATTTCAGGTCTTGGCACTAATAATCCATCTCTTCTAATAAGACCTCATCTCCTAACAGCAAGTCAACTGTAAGCCCCACAATTCAGTCACTTCCAAAAGCCCTACCTATGACTGCAGGAGGCTTTAAGAGGACACCTAGATATAAGCCACAACAGAGCAGTTTTAAAGTTATTTTAGTTTTTTTATTTAAAAGAGAAAGGAACACAGAAAATAAAAACAAAGAGCAAGAGACAAACCAACAGCAACAAACCTAAAACAGCAACAATATAGGTGTTCAAAACAAGATGATAGAAATTTAACAATGGCTGTTATATTGCATATTGTTCTCTTCAAAATAAAGTTGCTAAGATTACCAGACATAGACATGAAAAATTAATTTAATCGTATATGTATTAACTGTTTTTTCCAAGAACTAATAGAATTAATAATATAGTCATCTTCCCTTTCCCTTCTTTCCTCCATTCCCCTATTCTAGTTACTTTTCCCCTTTGAGCAGTTTCTTATTCTTACCCAATACTTATCGTAGAGTTTAGATTTTATTTGCTCTTTCAGTTTCCTACACTAGGAAGACAATATGACATTTATACATGTGTGTTTGATTCATTTCACTCATGATTATGGTCTCAAGTCATGTCCACTTACCCATAAAAGCCTCTATACAATCTTTCTTTATAGCTGAGTAGTATAAAATACCACATCTTTTTTTATCCATTCCTCAGTTGATGGACATTTTCATTGTTTCCCAGATTTTGCTATTACAAATTGTACTGCTATAAATATGGATGTATATATATCACTGTGGTATGATGTTTTCAATTCTTCAGGGAAAGTGCTGAGAAGTAGGATAGCTGGGTCAAATAGAAACTCTAATCCTAACTTTTTGAGGAGCACAACACAGATATCCACAGTGGTTGTACTAGTCTACACTCCCACCAAGAGTGGAGAAGAGTTCCTGTTTCCACACAGTCACTGCAGCATTTATTATTGATTGATTTCTTGATCTTGGCCATTCTTTCTGGAGTGATATGGAATCTCATTGTTGTAATAGTTTGCATTTCTCAAATGCCCAATGATGTTGAAAATTTTTTCATACATTTATTTACCATTTTTATTTCTTCATCTGAGAAGTGTGTGTTCATTGCAAATGCCCATTTTTAATTGGGTCTTTGAATGTTAGAGATGTAATTTTTTTAATTCTTTATATGGTCTAGGTAGAAGAAATGGAGCAGTTTTAAGCTCACAACACAACTGAGTAAAAAATACAGAGATTTTTTTCACAGACTCCCGATAAGCTAATGTTTTCAGTGATGCAAAGATATTTTGATCATTTCAAGATATAGCATAAATATCTGTTTACATGGGCCATGAAGCCTGAAAGGGCTCTGTTTCATCAACTTACATTTAAGACAAAGCTAGGACAAGCACAACACAGCAAAGGAATAATACCTGGTAGTACTGGTGTCAAGCGATCCATCCTCCATCATTAACACTTAATTCCTATTAAGTAAACATATCTAGCCTGAGTGGCTCAGAGGTCAGGCTTTAACTTGTACCACTTTAACACTTAGTACAACAAAAATCCTTTTGCCTGTGCTTTGGTATCTATCCAACTGGCTAGATATGGTCATGATCAACAGGCAAGTAAAATATCTCCGCTTACTCTGTGAGAAATAAATGGAAAGTAGTATACTACATCAGCTATTCTTAAATGGAATAGAGACACATTTTCACAACTAACTAAACAAACTCTTCTTAGGAATTAAAAATGCATAAATTTTCACTTTTCTGAAAGTATTTAAGCCACATTAAGTGATTGTTATAAACAACCAATGCCAAAAACATTTCCAGAACCCACTCCAAAAATTAACCTTCAGTATTATCAACTCAATACCATTACTATCATCACTAGAGAGTGATAATTGCCTAGCAATAGCCATTCTACAATTCTACAGCACTAGAATTTAAGTAACAGCTACCTAACTAATACTGTATTTCCTGACTGCAGTTTTAATCTATCTGTAGCCATATCACTGATATCACCACTTTAACACAAACAGAAGTGAAAAGTATCTAAATTAGCTTCTCTTCCTTATAAGGAAAAGTATTTCAAACTCCTATTCTTGCCTATAACATTATGCCTGAGACCCTACTCAACCCTACTAGGTAGCAAGGCTCCAAGTATGAAAGAACTACAAGATACAGAAGTCTCTGTCCCTCAGAATTATGTGAAGCTGGACTGTGCTTTCCTCAACCACCTCAAAACTTCTGTCTGGCTCTTAAGTAAATCCCTGTCTTTTATTATTTTTTTTATTTTAAAAAGAATAAAATGAAACAAAATAAAACAGTAAAGTCAATCAAAAGAAAACAGTGAAAGTGATACAGCACTTCAAAACAGGACAATGGAAAATCAACAATGGCTACCATAACACCTACCATAGCACCTCAAGTTTCTAGAAAAGAAAAGTAAGTCAAGAACAAAGCTCATAAAAAGGAAGAAATTATAAAGATTAGAGCAGAAATTAATGCAATTGAGACCAATAAAATGACACAAAATATTAGTGAATTAAAGCATTTATTCTTTGAAAGCATAAACAAAATTGATAAACCTCTAGCCAACCGTACCCTGAAAAGAAAAGAAAAAACTCAAATTCATGCAATGAAGAATGAAATGGGTGAAATCACTTCAGATCTTGTAAAAATTCAGAAGTTCATCAATACCTACTTTCAAAATCTTTTCTCACATACACTCAGAAAAACAGAAGAAATTAACAGATTCCTAGAAATATGAATGACCAAAACTGAGTCAAGAAGATATGACAATTTTGAATAACCCAGTATCAGTTGCCAAAATTGAAACATAATTGAAAACACCAACAAAGAAAATCCCAGGTCCTGATGAACTCATGGCTGAATTCTACAAGAAACTTAGAGAAGATTTAATGCCAATACTCCTCAAACTCTTTAATGAAATTGAAAGGGAAGAAATTCTCCCTAATTCATTCCTGGAGGCAAGTATTACTTTGATACCAAAACAAGAGAAAGACCCAACAGAAAAGAAGCCAGTCTCCTAATGAACATACAGGCAAAAATCCTCAATAAAATACTACTAAACAGAATGCAGCAAATAAACAAGGAGATTATACACCATAACCAAGTGGAATTCATCCCAGGAATGCAGAGATGGTTCAACACTTGTAAATCAATGAACATAATATACCACATCAACAGAACCAGATCAAAAATCATATGATCCTTTCAACAGATTCAGAAAAGGCTTTTGATAAAGTTCATCATAAAAAAGAAACCTACAGAGTATCAGAATTGTTTATTTTTATCTCAATCAGGTAAAATCCATCTGAGACAAACCAATAACCAATATCATACTAAATAAAAATAAGGATAGGATTGGAAAACGTTAAATTATCACTATTTGCAGATGACATGAGACTCTTCATAGAAGATCCCAAAAACTCCACCAAAAGACTACTAAAGCTAATAAACAAATTAAGCACTAGAGCTGGATACAAAGTAAACATTCAAAAAACCAACAGCATTCTTGTACACAAACAACAGACTCATTAAGAGAAAAATTATAGAAATAAAACCTTTCACAGTAGCATCCCCCAAATGAAATACATAAGAATCAATCTAACAAATAATGTAAAAGATCTATATATTAGGGGCTGAGAATACAGCTCAGTGCCATGGTACCTGCCTAGCAAGCATGAGGTCATGAGTTCAATCCCACTACCAAAAATAAACTATATATTCAAAACTACAGTACTCTGAAAAAGGAGATTAAAGAAAGTGTCAGAAAATAGAAAGATATTCTATACTCAATAGGAATAACTAACATTGTGAAAATGGCCCCATTCCCAAAGCTGTTATACAGATTTAATGCAATTCTGATCAAAATATCACTGAATGCCTTAAAGAAAATATTCCTAAAATTCATTTGTAAATGGATGAGATAGAATAACAAAGGCAACAAGAGCAAGGCAGAAGGTATCACAATCCCACACTTGAAATTATACTACAAAGTTACTGTGATAAAATCATCATAGTACTGGGGCTGGGGATTTAGCTCAGTGGCAAAAGTGCCTGCCTTGCAAGCAAGCAGTCATGAGTTTGATCCTTGGTACTAATAAAAAAAAATCATCATAGTACTGACCAAAAAACAGGACTGATGATAAACAGAACAGATTAGAAAATGCAAACATAATTACAAAGACACTCAGCCACCTTATCTTAGACAAATGTACGAAACATGTTCACTGGAAGAAAGATAGCCTCTTTAATAAATGATGTATGGAAAACTAACCTTCCACGTGCTAAAGAATAAAACTAGACCAGTGTATATCACCATGAACTAAAGTCAACATGGATCAAACATCTAAATATTGAAACAGAAACAGTAAATCTACTAGAAGGCAAGTTGGTAGAAATCTCAATGACACAGAAGTAGGTAAAGAGCTCATGAGCAGAGGTGTGGAGCAAAGATGACGAATAGATAACAGCTGGCTACAGGGGCTCCCTGAGATAGTCAACTTAGAATTCAACATAATACAGCATGGGGAGCCCTGAACAGAAGGAGATGAAATCTCTCATCCTAAAATAAACTAAAGTGAGAAGAACCAATCAAAAATACAGTCCCAGCGCTATTATTGGAACTGCTAAAGATTCAGTGCTCCTGCCACAATAGGCAACTTGCCGAGCCATCCAAGGTACTGCTGCTTTGACTCACTGGAGGCACACTCACACTGAGGTCAGGGGTTGATCAGCCAAATGGAGAACTGAACTGGTGGGGAGCCTGCATCAACCTGTGGTGAGTGACAGAAGTGGAGTCATTTCACAAAAAGGGGGTCTGCAGTGGATGATATTCTGGGATGGGGCAGGACTGGCAAGTACAACGGACAGCAGTGACTTCAGTCAGTTGTTCCCTTACCAAATGGGGTTGGTGGAGTGAGCTTGGCCTGGGTCACACGAACTGGCTGAGAACCAATAGGTTATCCAAAACCAGTCCCGTATGGCAGCAGCTCACACTAAAGCAATGAAGACTCAGAAGTTTGAATGACCCAGAGGCCAGTAGCCACTCAGTAATACAGTGCAGGCCACAGCAGCTTGACTAATCCAGAGGGCGGAGGCCAGCATAGGCTGCCCCTGTTCGCAAATCACTAGCACACTGCTGTGGGAGGAATCATCTGGCCAACATACTTCAGGAAAATTGTAACCCACAAAGAAAGAAACTGGTGCCTCCTGGAAGAAACAAAAAACATGGGAAGAGAAGCAACAACAAAAAGTCCCAAGATCCCAACACTGAGAACATTGACACAGGACAGTTAAACACAAAGAAGAATGAGAAAAGCAAACAAGCAATATCAGACACAGCACCAGTGGACATAAAGAGATATCTTCAGGACATCGTAGACAAGCTCAAAAGTGAAATATTTAGCCAAGTAAAGCCAGATATAAGAACATTAATAAAAGAAATGCTAAGCAACACTCAGGAAGACACAGATGGAAGAAGGGAGGAGCTCAAACACAGAAGAGAACCATTTGAAGAATATTAACAAAATATAGAATACATGAAGAAGATTTAAAGAGATTACCAGGAAATTAAAAACTCTATGGAAAGGTAGGAAATCTGTTTGAAAGAGACTAAGGATAGATTATCCAAACTGGAGGACAGTTTTGCAATGTGGGATAATGAAAGGAAAAATTTTTTTAAAATAACAAGGAATCAAGCAGTAACAACATAAAGACTAGAAGATGACAAGAGGATCTACAACTTGAGAATAAAAAATGTGAATGAAGAAGCAGGGGTACAAACAAAGGAACTACAAAGGCTATTCACAGAAATAATTAAGAAAAACCTCCCAAACCTAGAAAAAGGAAATGATATTCAGATGTATGAGGCATACAGAACTCCAGCCACCTACAACCAAAACAGAGCTACACCCAGGCATATAATAATCAAGATCCCAGAAATTCAATATAAGAACAGAATATTAAAAGCTGTTAAAGACAAGAAACAGATAACCTATGAAGGAAGGCCCATCAGAACAATGGCAGACTTCTCCACACAAACCATCAAGTCAAAAAGAGACTGGAGTGAAATATTCCAAACCCTGAAAGAAAATAACCTCCAGCCCAGACTGATATACACTGCTAAAATGTCTCTGGAAATTAACGGAGAAACAAGATGCTTCCAAGACAAAGAGGAACTTGGGAAATTCGCAACCACCAATCCAACCATACAGAGAATATACTGCAGGGCATTCGAGAGAGAGAAAACTACTAGGATTCCAAAAACAGTAGCAGAGAGGCCTCAATGAATGGAAACAGAATGAAGAAGATAAGTAGACAACCAATGGCAAAAAAGAGCATAACAGAAACGAGGCAGAGAAGGTTGGTTATAATATCTAATATAGATGGCCTTGATATACTAAATTTAAAAAAGAACCACACGTGAAGTAAATCAGGAGGTGGGGTCCACTGAGATGCTATTTATAGGAAATATAATTAACATGAAAAAGAGTACATGGACTGAAAACCAAATATGAGAAAACAATGCTCTATGTGACAGAGAACCAGAAAGTAATAGGGGCAACTAGACGAGTATTTGAGGATAGGTTGGAAAGAAAAGCTTTATTAGGTAAAGGAGTACAATTAGAGATCAAGCCCAAGAGAGAGAAGGTTCAGAACCACTTAGGTAAATAGCAGGTTGCTGCCCCCTCCCCATTTAAAACTAAGGGTCTTGCTCAGACCCAAAAATGCACAGTGAACCCTGGGGAAGTGAAAGGGGAGGGAGAGTCTTAAAAAAGATGGCAGAAGATATTGTTACTAGTTTTTCAGGATTTAAAACCCACATTACTTGCACCACTCTGCTAAGATAGATTTTATTGTGTCCCAGTTTGTCTACTTGCATTAGATTGGAGGGCACAGCTGTCTGGAGGACTATGGATATCTCAGCAAGCAGGGGAGCATCGCAAGTTCCAGGGGTCCCATGGCCTGTGGTAAGTGCTCAGTACACTCTGCCCAAAGCCCAGACTGTTCAGGATCCTCCAGGCTCCCAGGTGCAGTGAAGTGGATAAGTGGGTTTGAGGCATCATCATCCACCTCCCCATTCCAGCTGCACTTGGAGAAACTGTGGAGATTCCAAAAAGTAGTTGGGCACATGCTATCCCCGGAGCCCAGCCTATTTGGGACTCCTGCACCTCACCATCAGTGTGCAGAGGAAAGCCTGGGTGGATCTGGGGCGACTGCATCCGCCTCCCTGTATGTCTTGAGGACTATGGATATCTCAGCAAGCAGGGGAGCATTGCAGGTTCCAGAGGCTCCGTGGCCTGCAGTAAGTGCTCAGTGCACTCAACCCAATGCCCAGACTGTTCAGGACCCTCCAGGCTTCCGGGTGTAGTGAGGTGGATAAGTGGGTTGAGGCATCTACATCCGCCTCCCCATTCCCACTGCAATTGGAGAACTATGGAGCTTCCAACAAGCCTGTGGGCACACTGTCCCTGAAGCCCAGCTTATCTGGAACTATGGAGTTCTAAACAGGCAGAAGAGGGCCATTGGTTCTACAGGCCCAGTGGCTGGGGATAACGGGATGCCAGAGTCTCAGGAGCTGCGAACATAGAAGGGGATTTCCAACAGACCCTGAGGAAGCTTTCAAATAACACTAGAAACACAGAAATATAGGAAAATGACAAAATGAAAGACCAAATTACAACCTCAAACCTCCAACCCATCTCAAGAAACCCTGGGAGCAATGCATATAGAAGAAAATATATGCCATTCACCTCAAATATCGGACACAATAGCTACTGAAATTAACAAGCAACTCCAGGAAGCTTTAAAGAAATTCAAACTCAAAATAATCTCAAAGGTAAAAAAAGAAATGATAAAACAAATGAAAGAGATTCTGAATATATCTAAAGAAAACACAATTTAAAAATTGTAGGAACAAAACAAAAAGATAGAATCCCTAGATGAGCAATATAAGAAACAAACAGAATATGTAATGCAGATGCACAGAGATATACAGGAAATAAAAAACTCCACTGAAAGTTGTAAAAACCACCTCAATGAAAGTGAAGATAGAATTTCAGACCTTGAAGACAGGATTGCAGCTAGTTAACAGGAAAGGAAAGATCTTTTAAAAATAACAAGGAATCAGGAAACAACAATTCAATAACTGCAAGATGATGCTAAGAAAAATAACATAAGAATGATAGGGATTAATGAACAAGAAGGAGACAACATAAAGGATGTCAAGAGGATATTTAGAGAAGTAATAGCTGAAAATTTCCCAAGCATGAGATCAGAAACCGACATCATGATCAGTGAAGCATATAGAACTCCAAATAGTCATAACCAAAATAAAACTACACCCAGACATATAATAATCACCGTCCCAGAAATCCAACACAAGAATAGATTATTAAAAGCTGTCAGAGAGAAAAGACAGATCACTTATAAAGGAAAACCTATCAGAATCACAGCAGACTTCTCAGCACAAAAAATAAAGTCAAGAAGAGCATGGAGTGAAGTATTCCAGATCCTAAAGCAAAATGATTTCCAACCTAGACTGATGTATCCTGAAAAACTATCATTCAAAATTGATGGTGAAATATGATACTTCCATGACAAAGAACAGTTGAAGAACTTCATGAACCCCAAACCAACCCTGCAAAAAATATTGAAAGACAGTTTAGATACACAAAGGAAAAAGCCACTAAGCAAAGCAGATAATTAAACAGAACAGAAAGATAAAGATGCAACAGCAGAGAGATAACATGTCAACAATAAATCAGCATTTAACAGTAATAACCATTAGTGTAAATGGTCTCAATGCACCAATCAAAAGAAACAGACTAGCAAAATGGATCAAGAAACAAAATCCAAACATATGCTGTTTACAGGAAACCCATGTAACCCAGAAGGATACCTCACAGACTGAAAGTCAAAGGATGGAAAACAATACTTCATGCAGCAGGAACCCAAAAAAAAAAAAAAGCAGGAGTAGGCATTCTATTTGCAGACAACGTGAACTTTAAACCAACAATGACCATAAAGAACAAAGAAGGTCACTACATACTCATTAGGGGAAAACTCCAAGAGGAAAAGATAACTATCTTAAATATATATGCACCAAACTCCAGAGCACCCAGTTATATAAAACAACTATTAACAGAAATGAAAACTCAAATTATCAGTAACACAACTGTAACAGGAGACCTTAATAAGCCATTGACACCAAGGGACAGATCAACCAGACAGAAAATGAGCAAAGAAATAACAGAACTGAGTCACACCTGCAAACCAATGGATTTGATAGACATAAACAGAATGTTCCACCCAACAACGTCAGAATACACATTCTTCTCAGCAGTACATCGATCATTCTCTGAAATAGACCATTTATTAGCTCACAGAACATATTTAAACAAATGCAAAAGAGTTGAAATTATCCCTTGCATGTTATCAGATCATAGCACTCTGAAATTAGAAATTAAATATAAAAGATACTGCAAAAGTCCCACAAACATATGGAAACTGAATAACATACTCTTGAGTAATCAGTAGGTCACAGAAGAAATTAAACAATACCTACAAGAAAATGAAAATGCAGATAAAACATACAGGAATTTGTGGGATGCAATGCAAGCTGTCCTCAGAGGAAAATTTATTGCACTGAGTTCCCACATCAGGAAAACAGAACGAATACAAATAAATAACTTGATGCTACACCTCAAACAGCTAGAAAAAGAAGAGCAAGTCAAGACCAAAGCCAAAAGAAGAGAGGAAACAATAAAAATCAAAGCAGAAATCAATGCAATAGAGACTAAGAAAACAATCCAAAGAATCAACGAATCAAAGAGTTGGTTCTTTGAAAGAATAAATAAAATTGATAAGCCCCTAGCCAACCTTATTTAAAAAATGGAAGAAAAAGCTCAAATTCATGCAATAAGAAATGAAAAAGGTGAAATCACTACAGACTCTATAGAAATACAGAAGATCATCAACACCTATTTCGAAAACCTCTACTCTCAAAGGTTTGATAACACAGAAGAAATAGACAGATTCTTAGAAACATATGAAGTACCAAAGCTAGATCAAGAGGATGTAAAACTGCTGAATAACCCAAGCTCTGTTAATGAAATGGAAACATAATTAAGTCCTTACCTACAAAGAAGAGCCCAGGCCCAGATGGATTCACTGCAGAATTCTACAAGAAATATAAAGAAGACCTAATGCCGACACTCCTCAAACTTTTCAATGAAATTGAAAGGGAAGCAATTCTTCCTAAGTCATTCCTGGAAGCAAATATTACTCTAGTACCAAAACCTGAGAAAGACCCAGCTTAAAAAGAGACTATAGACAGATCTTCCTAATGAACACAGATGCAAAAATCCTCAATAAAATATTGGCAAATAGGATGCAGCAAATCATCAAGAAGATTATACACCATGACCAAGTGGGATTCATCCCAGGAATGCAAGGATGGTTCAACATACATAAATCAATAAATGTAATCCACCATATCAATAAAGCCAAAAGGAAGAATCACATGATCATTTCTATAGAAGCAGAAAAAGCCTTCAATAAGGTCCAACATTTATTCATGATAAGAACTTTACAGAAAATTGGAATAGATTGTCCTTACCTCAATATAATAAAGGCCATTTATGACAAACCAACAGCCAGCATCATACTAAATGACCAAAAAATTGAAAGCCTTTACTTTAAAATCAAGCACAAGACAAGGATGTCCTTTATCACCACTCCTATTTAATACAGTACTGGAAGTACTAGCCAGAGCAATTAGGCAAGAGACAAAATAAAAGGGTTAAAGATAGGAAAAGAAGAAGTTAAATTATCATTGTTTGCAGATGACATGATACTCTACATAGAAGACCCCCTAAACTCCATTGAAAGACTCTTAGATATAATAAATTCAGGAATGCAGCTGGATACAAAATCAATACTCAGAAATCAATAGCATTCCTACACATAAACAACAAAATCACAAAGAGGGAAATAAGAGAAACCACACTCTTCACATTAGCAAGCAAAAAAAAGAAATATTTATGAATTACTCATACGAAAGAAGTGAAAGACCAATACAGGGAAAATTATAATACAATGAAGGAAGAAATTGAAGATGATCTCAGAAAATGGAAAGACACCCCATGTTCATGGATAGGAAGAACAAACACTGTGAAAATGGCCATTCTCCCAAAACTGTTATACAGATTCAATGCAATCCCAATAAAAATGCCATCAACATAACTTATAGATCTAGAGAAATCACTCCTAAAATTCATCTGGAACCAGAAGAGACCTAGAATAGCAAAGGCAATTCTAAGCAGCAAAGGCAAGGCAGAAGTCATCACAATCCCTGACTTGAAGTTATACTACAAAGCAAAAGTAGTAAAATCAACACGGTATTGGAATCAAAACAGAGCCTAAGATCAATGGAATAGATTAGAAGATAAAACCACAACTACAAACACACTCAACCACCTTATCTTTGATAAAGGAGCCAAGCAGGCTGGCTGGAAGAACGACAGTCTCTTTAATAAATGGTGCTGGAAAAACGGGCTCTCTATTTGTCAAAAACTAAAGCTAGACCCATGTCTATCACCATGTACTAAATTAAAATCTAAATGGGTCAAAGATCTGAATATGAAAGCAGAAACACTAAATCTATTGGAAGACAAATTGGGTAGAAACCTTGAAGATGTAGAAGTAGGTAGAGAATTCATGAACAGGACTCAAACTGCATGGGAAATACTTCCCAGAATCAATAACTGGGACCACATCTTATTAAAAAGTTTCTGCATGTCAAAAGAAATCTCCAGAATAGTGAAAAGAAAACCCACCAACTGGGAAAAGATTTTAGTGAACTCTCTCTCAGACAAGAGACTCTTGTCTAAAATATATAAAGAATTTAAAAAACTCAGACCCCCAAAATTCAAAGATCCAATCCAAAAATGGGCATCTGAGATGAATACGCACTTCTCAGCTGAAGAAATACAAATAAATACATGAAAAAAATGTTCATCATCATTGATCATTAGAGAAATGCAAAGAGATACCATCTGAGATACCATCTCACTCCTGAAAGAATGGCCAGGATCAAGAAAACCAACAACAACAACTGCTGGAGAGGCTGTGGGGAAAAAGGAACTCTCCTACACTGTTGGTGGGAGTGTAGACTGGTACAACCTTTGAGGAGGTCAGTCTGGAGATTTCTCAAAAAGCTGGGATTGGAAGTCCCATTTATTCCAGCTATTCCACTTCTAGGCATCTTCCCAGAAGAACTAAAAGCATCATACCACAGTGATATATGTGCACCTATGTTTATAGCAGCACAATTTGTAATCACCAGATCTTGGAAACAACCCGAGTGTCCATCAACTGAGGAATGGATAAAAAAGTTGTGGTATTTCTATACAATGGAGTATTACTCAGCTATAAAGAAGGATCACATTGAGATATTTATCAATAAATGGGCGCAGCTTGAGACCATACTCATAAGTGAAGAAATCAATCTCGTGTGTGTGAATACCGAATAGTATCCCTAATGTAAGTAATGATTCAAATATATAAAAATATGTGGTAATCATGATTCCCCATTAGGTGGCCTTGAAGCCTTATAAAGTTTTCACTCATTAATTAGAAAGGCTTTATTCTGGGCTTCTTGATATGGAAATATTTCAAGCTAGAGTATATGAAGTTTTATCCAAATATTTCAAGGAAAAAGACAGACAGTATGGTAACTAGTATTAAGTCGGGTTATTTGGTGGTGAAGCACTAGATTGCTGAAACAGTCATGCTTTGACCTGTATTGTTATAGTGTTATGTCCTGTTTTATCTCAATCTCTCCCTTATATTCATTAAAAAAATTATTTATTTTTTATTTTTTTTAATTAAGGGGAGAAATTTTAAAAATTAGCAGGATATAGAATAGTAACTTTTTTGATTTCCTATTAACTTGTTTTGAAGTCCTGTAGTACTCCCACTATGTTGTTTTGACTGATTAGACTCTGTTCCATTCTGTAGGATAATATCAAGTTTGAGGATATAGGCAACTACTTTGAAGGCAATAAGATTCACTAAGATGCCCATTCTGGTTTGACTATTATCTCTTTTGGAAGTCCTGTAATGTTTACAATGCTTAAGTTTTATTGGTCTTGTTCTCTACAGTTTTGTTCAACTTTATAATACCTAATGAGATAGACAATTCTTTTTAAGGAAACAAGAGACATTATGGTAACCATTGTTGATAACCTTGTACTCTGTTTTTATATCATGTGCTATGTCTATCTTTGGTTTTGACTGACAGCTTTGTTTTGCCATATTTGACTTTATTCTCTCCCAAAACAAAAGTAATAAGAACTAAGGAGTAATAAAACCCAAAATGTGTAAATTTTGTTGTAAAAAGGAGAGGAAAAAAAGGTGCTCTAAAGGATACAACTGCAAGTGTGTTTAGGGGTGTTAAATAGCTGACCATATTAATGTTTTTGGTTGCATCATTGAACACAACTGTTTGCAGTCTCACTGTTTGAATATCCACTTTGTATGCTTTGATACTGTGACTTGAGCAACTATCTCTGAGATGATAGTATGTAATCTATTAACTGGTAATTTCTTACTGTTTTTTTTTTTTTTTTGTAGTTCTGTATTACTTGTACCCTTACACCGCTTTTTTTTGTTTTGCTTTTTCTCTTTTTCCTTTTAAATAAAAACAAAAAACAAAAAAAAAAAGATTGGAGGGCACAGACAGCTATCCCAAAAATATCAGAATATAGCACAGTAATCATCTTTAATTTCCTATTAACTTAATCTGGAGCCCTGTATGACGTACAATGTTTTATCATGACTGATCTTAGTTAAATCTGGTTTGATTGCTGTTTGGTATCGACAGATTTTATTCAAAAAACTGATATGATTGATAGTATCATGTCTGAGAGTATAGACAACTACACTGAAGATGACAAGACTTCATGATACACATTTCAGGTTTGGTAACTGCTTGTTTGTGAAGTTTTATACTATATACAAAGTTTTATACTATATACTATATACAAAGTTTTTATTAATACTGTTATGTACTGATACATTCAATTATGCTATGTCTGATGATATAGCCAATTCTATTGAAGATAACAAGAGACAACACAGGAACTATGGTAGAACTCCTTGTACAATGGTCTTATATGTCTTTTTCATTTCATGTGTTTATAGGAATATGTTTTGTTTTGTCTTACTTTGTTTTGTTCCCCCTCTAATATAGAAAGGATAGAAATACATGTTAAGACTCATGCGTATGTAGATTCTATAAACTGTTTATGAGAACTGGTCTTCTGATACATGATGAAATGAACAGATACTTTGAAGAAAAAGAGACACTAACGTACCCAGTGCTGATCCAGGAGTGTCATAATGTGAAACCCAGCAATAGTATTATTCTTTTTTTTTTTTTTTTTTTTTTTGTCTTTTTCGATACCAGGGATCGAACTCACAACCGCACACTTGCAAGGAAGGCATTTATGCCGCGGAGCTAAATCCCCAGCCCCAATAGTATTATTCTTTGTTCAGAGTGATATTAGCCTGCTTCGATCTCAACATAATTTAAGAGATGGACAACTGCATGTATGTTTAAGTGTATGGGATTGATAACCATATTTCTAAGTTTTTGTTGAATACTTGAACAGATCTTGCTGCAGTCTCAGTGTTTGAATCTCCACTTTATATGCTCCACTTTAGTATCTTGAATAACTATTTGTAAGAGGACAATCTGTAATCAACTAGTGATTTCTTACTGTTTATTTTTTTCTTTGAAAGTATGTATTATTTCTACCATTTTCTATTTGTGTAGTCTTTCCTTAAATAAAATTTAAAACAAAAAGACACTACAGTACCCAATGCTGATCCTGGAGTGTCATGATGTGAAATCCAGCAATACTGTTATTCTTTGTTCAGAATGATTTTAGCCTGCTTTTATTTGTTTTATCTCAGCATAAATGAAGGTATAGATAACTGCATGTAGGTTTAAGTGTATAGGATTGACAACCATGTTACTAAGCTTTTGTTGGACAGTTGAACAGAACTGTTTGCAGTCTCACTTTTTGAATTCCCACTTTATGTGTTCCACTTTTGTATCTTGAAAATCTATTTGTAAAAGGACAATATGTAAACATCAACTCATGATTTCTTAGTGTTTATTTTTTCTCTGAATATATGTATATTTCTACTCATTTTCTGTTTTGTTTAGTCTTTCTTTAAATAATGTTTTTTCTAAATCTATATAACATGTTTCGGATTATGGCCATTTTCACAACACTGAGTCTTCATAATCAGAGCAAGTGGTATCTTTCCATTTTCTGACATCCTCTTCAATCTCCTTTTTTAGAGTACTATACTTTTCAGCATATAGGTATTTTACCTCCTTTGTTAAGTTGATTCCTAAGTATTTCATTGTTTTGCATGCTATTGTGAAAGGAGATATTTCCATAATTTGTCTCTCAGTCAGTTTGTTATTTGTGTATAGGAATGCTATTGATTTTTGAGTATTAACTTTGTTTCCAGCTACACTGCTGAATTTGCTTATTAATTCTAGTAGTGTTTTGATAGAGTTTTTGGAATCCTGTATGTAGAGGATCATGTCAATCTGCAAATAGTGAAAATTTAACTTCTTCCTTTATTATCTTTCTTTCTTTTATATATATCTCTCTCTTGTCTAAGTACTTTTGCTAATTATTCCAGCACTATATTGATTAGGAGTGGTGATAGTGGACATTTTTGCCTTGTCCCTTATTTTAGAGTGATAGCTTTCACATTGTCCATTTAGTATAATGTTGGCTGTTGGTTTGTCATTGATGGCTTTTATCAGATTGAGGTAGATATCATCTGATCCAATTTTCTGTAGGATGTTTATCATGAACATGTATTGAGCTTTATAAAAAGCTTTTTCTGCATCTATTGAGATGATCATGTGATTTTTGTCTTTGGCTCTGTTGATGTGGTATATTACACTTATTGCTCTGTGTATGTTAAGCCATACCTGCATTCCTGGGATAAATCCCACTTGGTCATGATATATAATCCTTTTGATGATTTGCTGCATTCTATTTGGCAGTATTTTATTGAGAATTGTTGCATCAATGTTCATTAGGGAGATTGGCCTGGAGCTCTTTTTGGTTGAGAGTAATACTTTGTCTCTGATTTTGGTATCAGAGTAATATCCGCCTGCAGGAATGAGGCAGAATTGCTTTCCTTTCAATTTCATTGAAAGGTTTGAGGAGTAAATGACAATATGTAAACATCAACTAGTGATTTCTTACTGTTTATTTTTTCTCTGAATGTATGCATTATTTGTACCTATTTTCTGTTTTGTTTAATCTTGCTTTAAATAAAATTTTAAAAAAGAAAAGTTTGAGGAGTATTGGCATTATATCTTTTCTAAATTTCTTGTAGAATTAGCTGCAAATCCATCAGGACCTTGGCTGTTCTCTGTGTGCATTTTTTTAAACACATTTTCAATTTCAGTAGCTAATATTGGGCTACTCACAATTGTTATATCTTTTTTATTCAGCTTTGGTAGTTCATATATTTCTAGGTACTCAATTGCCTATTCTATCTGGCTATCCTCTTCTGATGCTTTTCCTGAAACCATTGTCATCTATATTTCTCTCTAGAATGTCTTCAGCATGCTCTGAAGGGTTGGTTTGGTGGTCATGAATTCCTTCAGTTGCTCTTTATCATGGAAGTATATTGTTTTTCCATCAATTTTGAAAGATAGTTTTTCAGGGTACATCAATCTGGATTGGAAGATGTTTTCTTTCAGGATTTGAAATACTTCACTCCAAGCTTTTCTTGACTTGATGGTTTGTGTTGACAAGTCTGCCATGACTCTGATTAGTCCTGTATAGGTAATCTGTTTCTTTTCTCTAACAGCTTTTAATATTCGGTTCTTGTGCTGAATTTCTGGGATACTGATTATATGTGTGGATGTAGATTTATGGCTAGAAATCTGAATGCCTCACATAGCTGTATGCCAGATCCTTTTCCCATATTTCAGAAGTTTTCTGCTATTACTTCTTTAAATAGTCCTTTTATTTCATTTGTGTTGACTCCTGCTTTTTTGTTGATACCTATCACTTTTAAATCATTTTTCTTTGTATCATCTTAAAGCTGTTGAATATTTATTTCCTGGTTCCTTTTTATTTTTAAGAAATATTTCCTTTCACGATTGCTAGATGTGATCCTGTCTTCAATGTCTGAAAGTTAATCTTCAGTCTTTTTCAAGCAGTTTTGCCAACTTTTTTTAAAGGAAAAAGAGAAAAAACAGAACAAAACACAACAGTGTAAGGGCACAAATAATACACAACTACAAAAAGAAAAAAAAGTAAGATATCACCAGTTAATAGATTACACACTATCATCTTTGAAACAGTGATTCAGGTCACAGGATCAAAGCGTTCAAAGTGAACATTCAAATAGTGAGACTGCAAATAGTTGTGTTCAATGATCCAATCAAAAATATTAATATGGACATCTATTTAACACACCTAAACACACTTGCTGTTGTATCCTTTGGGCAATTTTTCCCCTCTCTTTATTACAACAAAATTTACACATTTTGGGTTTTATTGCTCCCATAGATCTTACTACATTTTTTGTAAGAGAATAAAATCAAACATGATAAAACAAAGCTGTCAGTCAAAACCAAGGATAGACATAGCACATGAGGTAAAAACAGAGTACAAGGTTATCCACAATGGTTACCATAATGCCTCTTGCTTCCTTAAGAAGAATTGTCCATCGCATTAGGTATTATAAAGTTGAACAAAACAGCAGAGAAAAGGCCAATAAAACCTAAACATTGTAAACCTTACAGAACTTCAAAAGAGGATAATAGTCAAACCAGAATGGGCATCAAATGAATCTTATTGCCTTCAAAGTAGTTGCCTATACTCTGATATACTATCATACAGAGAAGAACAGAGTCTAATCAGTCAAAACAAGATAGTGGGAGTATCACAGGAATTCAAATCAAGTTAATAGGAAATCAAGAAGGTTACTATAATATATCCTGCTAGTTTTTTTTTTATTTTGTCCCCTTAGTTTAAAAAAGAAAAAAATTAATAATTTCTTCATGAATAAGGAAGAGGTTGAAATAAAAGAGAGCTTAACAACATAACAATACAGGTCAAAGCATGACAGTTTCAGCAACCTAGTGCTTCACCACCAAATAACCCGACTTAATATTAGTTACCATAGTGTCTTTTTCCTTGAAATATTTCAATATAACTTCATATGCTACAGCATCAAACATATCAAGACAGTGTAACACCATTCAAGTGGATGAAAGCATTGTAAAGTATTTAGAACCAGCTAACAGGAAAATGAACAGTGGTTTCTATATTGTCTCTTTGTCTATAAAAATTTTTGTTTATGCTACCACATACGATAAAATTCAGCAAGATACAACATGATAAAATCAATGGAGACAGAAGATCCATAGTTTGGAGGGCCTTTAAAACAAGATGGTATTAAATCAACACTAGCTATTATGATGTCTTGTTTTCTTCAAAATAGCTGTTCATTGCATCACAGGCCATAATATCAAACAGCCCAGAATAAAGCCATTCCAATTAATGAGTGAAAATTTTATAAGGCTTCAAGGCCACATAATGGGGAATCATGGTTACCACATACTTTTATATATTTGAATCATTTCCTACACTAGGGAAACTATTTGGTGTTCACAGATGTAAGTTTGATTTATTTCACTTATAAGTATGGTTTCAAGCAGCGCCCATTTATTGACAAATATCTCAATGTGATCCTTCTTTATAGCTGAGTAGTACTCCATTATATAGAAACACAATAACTTTTTTATCCATTCCTCAGTTGATGGACACTTGGGTTGTTTCCAAGATCTGGTGATTACAAATTGTGCTGCTATAAACATAGGTGTGCATATATCACTGTGGTATGATGCTTTCAGTTCTTCTGGGAATGTGCCTAGAAGTGGAATAGCTGGAACAGATGGGACTTCCAATCACAGCTTTTTGAGAAATCTCCAGACCTCCACAAAGGTTGTACCAGTCTACACTCCCACCAACAGTGTAGGAGAGTTTCTTTTTCCCCATAGCCTCTCCAGCATTTATTGCTATTGGTTTTTTTGATCCTAACCATTGTTTTAGGAGTGAGATGGTATCTCAGTGTGATTTTAATTTGCATTTCCCTAATGACCCATGATGACGAACATTTTTTCATGTATTTATTTGCCATTTATATTTCTTCATCTGAGAAGTGTGTATTCATCTCAGATGCCCATTTTTGGATGGGGTCTTTGAATTTTGGGGTCTGAGTTTTTTGAATTCTTTATAAGTTTTAGACAAAAGTCCCTTGTCTGAGGAGGAGTTCACTAAGATCTTTTCCCAGATTGTGGGTTTTCTTTTCACTATGCTGAAAATTTTTTTTGACTTGCAGAAACTTTTTAATAAGAGGTGGTTCCAGTTATTGATTCTGGGAAGTATTTCCCGTGCAGTTTGAGTCCTGTTCATGAATTCTCTGCCTACCCGTATGTCGTCAAGATTTCTACCTAATTTTTCTTCCAATAGATTTAGTGTTTCTGTTTTAATATTTAGATCTTTGATCCATTTAGATTTTATTTTAGTACATGGTGACAGGCTTGGGTCGAGTTTTAGTTTTCAGCAAATGGAGAGCCAGTTTTACCAACACCATTTATTAAAGAGACTGTCATTCTTCCAGCGAACCTGCCTGGCTTCTTTATCAGAGATAAGGTGGTTGAGTGTGTTTGTAGTTGTGGTTGTGTCTTCTAATGTATTCCATTGATCTTTGACTCTGTTTTGATTCCAGTACCAAGTTGATTTTACTACAGTTGCTTTGTAGTATAACTTCAAGTCAGGGATTGTGATGCCTCCTGCTTTGCCTTTGTTGCTTAGAATTGCCTTTGATATTCTAGGTCTCTTCTGGTTCCAGATGAATTTTAGGAGTGATTTCTCTAGATCTATAAGGTATGTTGATGGTATTTTTATTGGAATTGCTTTGAATCTGCATAAACGTTTTGGGAGAATGGCCATTTTCACAATGTTTATTCTTCCTATCCATGAACATGGGATGTCTTTCCATTTTCTGAGATCATTTTAAATTTCTTCTTTCAGTGTATTATAATTTTCCCTGTATAGGTCTTTCACTTCTTTTGTAAGAGTAATTCCTAGATATTTCATTTTTTTGCTTTCTAGTGTGAAGAGTGTGGCTTCTCTTATTTCTCTCTCTCTGTGATTTTGTTGTTAGTGTATAGGAATTCTATTGATTTCTGAGTATTGATTTTGTATCCAGCTACATTATTGAATTAATTTTATCTAAGAGTCTTTCAATGGAGTTTAGGGGGTCTTCTATGTAGAGTATCATGTCATCTGCAAACAATGATAATTTAACTTCTTCTTTTCCTATCTTTACCCCTTTTATTTTTGTCTCTTGTCTAATTGTTCTGGCTAGTACTTCCAGTACTATATTAAATAGGAGTGGTGATAAAGGACATCCTTGTCTTGAGCCTGATTTTAAAGTAAAGGCTTTCAATTTTTGGCCATTTAGTATGATACTGGCTGTTGGTTTGTCATGGATGGCCTTTATTATATTGCAGTAAATACCATCTATTCCAATTTTCTGTAAAGTTCTTATCATGAATGAATGTTGGACCTTATCAAAGGCTTTTTCTGCATCTATAGAAATGATCATGTGATTCTTACTTTTGGCTTTATTGATACGGTGGATTACATTTATTGATTTACATATTTTGAACCATCCCTAAATGCCTGGGATGAATCCCACTTGGTCATGGTGTATAATCTTCTTGATGATTTGCTGCATCCTATTTGCCAATATTTTATTGAGGATTTTTGCATCTGTGTTCATTACGGAGATCGGTCTATAGTCTCTTTTTCAGTTGGGTCTTTCTCAGGTTTTAGTACTAGAGTAATATTTGCTTCCAGGAATGACTTAGGAAGGATTGCTTCTCTTTCAATTTCATTGAAAAATTTGAGGAGTGTCGGCATTACGTCTTCTTTGTATTTCTTGTAGAATTCTGTAGTGAATCCGTATGGGCCTAGGCTCTTTTTTGTAGGTAAGGAATTAATTACATGTTGAATTTCATTGATAGAGATTGGGTTATTCCGCAGTTTTACATCCTCTTGATCCAACTTTGGCACTTCATATGTTTCTAAGAATCTGTCTATTTCTTCTGTGTTATCAATCCTTTGAGAGTAGAGGTTTTTGAAATAGGTGTTGATGATCTTCTGTATTTCTATAGAGTCTGTAATGATTTCACCTTTTTCATTTCTTATTGCATGAATTTGAGCTTTTTCCTTCTCTTTTTTTAATGAGGTTGGCTAGGGGCTTATTAATTTTATTTATTCTTTGAAAGAACCAACTCTTCAATTCATTGATTCTTTAGATTGTTTTCTTAGTCTCTATTGCATTGTTTCTGCTCTGATTTTTATAATTTCCTTCTTCTTTTGGCTTTGGGCTTGACTTGCTCTTCTTTTTCTTGCTGTTTGAGGTGTAGCATCAGGTTGTTTATTTGTATTCGTTCTGTTTTCCTTATGTGGGAACTCAGTGCAATAAATTTTCCTCTGAAGACGGCTTTCATTGCATCCCACAGATTTCGGTAAGTTGTATCTGTATTTTCATTTTCTTGTAGGTATTGCTTAATTCCTTCTTTAATTTCCTCTGTGACCCACTGATTACTCAAGAGTGTGTTATTCAGTTTCCATGTGTTTGTGGGATTTTTGCAGTATCTTTTATTGTTAATTTCTAATTTCATAGCACTATGGTCCAATAGCATGCAAGGATAATTTCAATTCTTTTGCATTTATTTAAATATGTTCTGTGAGTTAATATATGGTCTATTTTAGAGAATGTACCATGTACTGCTGAGAAGAATGTGTATTCTGTTGTTATTGGGTGGAGTACTCTGTATATGTCTACTAAGTCCATTTGTTCACAGGTGCAATTTAGTTCTTTTATTTCTTTGTTGATTTTGTGTCTGGTTGATCTGTCCATTGTTGTCAATGGTGTGTTAAGATCTCCTGTTAGGTGAGAGGAAAAAAATTGCAGCTTGCTATGGGATTGGGCAGAGAGTCTCTCCAGAGAAATCATATTAGAAGCTAGAATATGACAACACGGAGAGGGCCACACGAATGGATAAGGATTCTTATTAACCAAGACAGTGCAGCTGGAGGATTTAAAGTCGTGCTGAGACTGTGAAGGCTGATAATGGGAGGCTTCAAATCCCACACCTTTAAATCAGAAAACTGACACGTGGACCCAACAGGAAATGCTGTGTTGACTTTTGGTGACTGCTGGAAACTGAGACCTGGGACCCTGAGAAGCAGCCAGGACTACCCTGCTGCACCAGAGGAGATTGTGAAAGGCTCTGAAGCTCCAAAGCCAAATGCTGTGCAGTTTTCTGACCATTCCACACTGTGCCAAGAGCGCAGGGAGGGCGAGTGGTATGGTGTGCAGTAGACCCAAGAGGAAAACCTGCACCGAACCCTGGTGAGCACTGGGGACCTCACGCCTGCTGGGGTTGGCCAGAGAACAGCTTGGAACTGGGCAGTGCCCGCCACCACGGGTACATCAATAACACAGAGAGTCTGACGGCAGACATCTTAGAGTTGGGCAGAACCTACAGCTCGGTGACATCACCAAGTCCCCCTGAAGGGAGATCTGATGGAAGACATCTTGAAATTGGGCAGAGCCTGACACTGTACTGGCTTCAGCATCATACAGAGAACTAGTGGAAGCCATCTTGGATTTGGGCAGACCTGCTGTCCTGGTGCTCCTGTCACAGAGAGGTCTGGAGGAGAACAGCTGGAATTTGGGCAGAAACCTGTGGCATAGTGATATTAGTCAGCTGCTTCTGGTACAGAGAGAACTGGCAGGAGCTACTGGGGCTAAACCAAGCCTCTGCGTGGGGCCCAATAAGCAGATACAAAATAGTCACAACTCAGTGACATCCAGAAAGTACAGCCTAATTTACAGATTGACTGGCACAGAGGCTGGAGGCTAGCCTGCACCGCCCCTGCATCCCAGCCTACCCCAGATAACAGCAAATTGGGGAGGACGGCAAAAACTCAAGTCAGCACACTTCTGAAAGGCCCTAAGCAATATGGAGAGGGCCAGGGACCCCCAGGACACTCCAGTCTGAAAGAAACCAGAAACATAACAAGAGATAAAAATTAAAAAAAAAAACTCCAGCTGCCCAACATGAGAAAATAAGCCCAGGAGAAGTAAACACTGAAGAGAACAAGCACAGTAACCATCCAATACTCAACACAGCATCAGCCGAAATTTAAAAATACCTTCATGACCTCATAGATGAATTTAAAGCTGTACTCCTGGACTTCCGGGAGAACATGGCGGACAGATAACAGCAACTACCGGAGGCTCTCTGAAAGACTCGGCTCAGAAGCCAGGAATGGTGCGGACTAAGGAGACATAAGCAGGTGGAGATATGCTCTGCTGACTCAGGAACAAACTGGGCTGAGAGAAACCAACTTGGAATGCAGTCCTGGTGCTAAAACAGGAACAGAAAAGCCTCGGTGTGGAGCTGGACCCCGCGCCACTGTAAGCCGCTATTTGGGTTTCCCGCCGCGCGGCGGCTGGCTGCCTTTACAGTGGCTCAGCAAGGAGAGAGACATGCAGAAGCTCTGAGAACAGCAATCTGCGAATGGCAGGGAGGCGTGCACTGACTTGTGGTGAGGTGAGTGAGAGAAACTGACACTCTACCACAGTTTGACTCCAGCGGAGGACTTTCTGGGCCCGAGCAGTCCTGCGGGAGCAGGGCGTGGTGGCGACTCCAGCCACACATCCCCCTCTTGGGCGGGATTGGTGAAAAGTGCCTGGCCTGCGTGACGCTGCCGGCGGACCTGGTAGGCTGTCCCAACCCAGATCCCAGAGCCTGACGGTGGCCCAGAGGGGCGACTCCCGCGTAGGCTGCCTGGTCCGTAACTCCCTGGTGCGCAGCGGTGAGCAGGAACACCTAACTGGCACAATTCGATCAGGCTGTGGCTGACTGGGAGAGAAGCTGGGCCTCTTATATAAGATTGCATATATAAGGAACAGAGAAGAAGAGGCAGCATGGGAAGAGGCAGCAACAAGAAAGGCTCCTCGGCCCCCAATTCTGAGAAACAGGCAATAGCAGACACCGCACCAATATACATAAGGCACCATATAGAGAGCCTCATAGACCAATTCAGGAATGAAGTTATCAACGACCTGAAGCTAGAAGTATGCAGAATAGTTAGAGAAATGCTAAGTACCACCCAAGAAAAAACAGGCAGTGGAATGGAAGAACAGAAAAAAAGGGGAGAATTGTTTGATGGAGAAAACAGAGAAACCATAGAATACGTGAAGCAGGTTCAAAGGGACTACCAAGATACCAAGAAGTCTATAGAAGACTGGCATAACAGCTTGAAAGAAACTAAGGACAGACTATCTGAACTGGAGGGCAGACTTGTAATATGGGAGAATGAAATGAAAAACTTCTTAAAAATAACAAAGAAACAAACAGCAATAATACAAAGACAAGAAGATGATAAGAGGATCCATAACTTAAGGATTAAGAACATAAAAGAAGAAGTAGGGACACAAACAAGTGAACTACAAAAGCTACTCACAGAAATAATCCAGGAGAATTTTCCTAATTTAGCAAAAGGTAAAGATACTCAGATGTATGAGGCATACAGGACCCCAGCTACCTACAACCCAAACAGACCAACACCCAGGCATATAATAATAAAAATTCCAGAAATTCAATACAAGAACAGAATATTAAAAGCTGTCAGAGACAAGAAACAGACCACTTACAAGGGAACACCCATCAGAATTACAGCAGATTTCTCGGCACAAACCATCAAATCACGAAGAGCATGGGGGGAAATAATTCAAGCTTTGAAAGATAATAATCTCCAGCCAAGATTGAGATATCCTGCACGACTGTCCCTGGAAATTGATGGAAAAACAAGGTGCTTCCAGGATAAAGAGGAACTGGGGGAATTTGCAACCACCAATTCAACTCTACAGAGAGTATTGCAGGATATTCTAAAAAAAGAAAAATACAAAGAATCCAGAAATAATGGCAGGGAGGCCACAACGAATGGAGCAGAGAACAAAATGAAGAAGACAAACTGACAGCTACTGACAGAAAAAGAGCTCAACAGAAATGAGGCAGAGAAGATTGGATGATAGGAATAGCTATTTTGGAGAAAATGACATCTTAATAGGTAATACTGATTTAGTATCATCTTGTTTTGAAGTCTCATCTAGCTTTTGTCCTTCTGTCTCCAATGGTCTAAATAGGTTGTATCTTACTGGATTTTATTATGTACGATAGTATAAGCAAAAACCTTGTAAAGACAAGGAGATTATACAGAAACCATTATTCATTTTCTGTTAGTCAATTCTAAATACTCTGTAATGCTGTCATTCTCTTGAATGGTTTTACATCGTTTTGATATACTTAATGCTACAGTATACGAAGTTGTACTCAAGGATTTCAAAAAAAGACAATATAGTAACTACTTTTAGGTTAGAATTATCTGGTGGTGAAACACTATTCTGCTTAAATGGTTATGTTTTGATCTGCGCTGTTTCGTTGTTATGCCCTCTTTTATCTCAATCTCCACTCCATTATTTACTTTTTTATCTTTATCCTTTTAATTAAAGGAAAAAAATAGCAGGATCTATTATAGTAACCCACTTTGACTTTTCATTACTTTGATTTAAAGCCCTGTATTACTCTCACCATCTGGTTTTTAACTGATGTTCCCCTATTCTGTTTTGCTGGATAGTATCAGGTTCGAAAGTTTAGGCATCAGCTGTGAAGATAATGAGATTCATTATGACGCCCATTCTTGTTGACTTTTATCTACTTTTGAAGACCTACAATGTCTCCAATGTTTTGGTTTTGTCGGTTTTATTCTTTACTGTTTTGTTCAATTGTATTATAACTAACGATATAGGCAATTCTATTAGAGATAGCGGGAGGCATTATGGTAACCATTGTTGATCACCTTGTATTATGTTTTTACATTATCTATTATGTCCACCCTTTTGACTTGACCGATTCTGTTCTGTTATATCACATTTGGTTTTACTCTCTTCCAAAAAAGTAATAAGAACCGTGGGAGCAATGAAACCCAAAATGTGTAATAGTCATGGTACAAAAGAGAGGAAAAGAAAGTGCTCCAAACTATATAACTGCATGTATATTTAAGTGTATAAGATAGAAAATGATATCACAGAGTTTTATTGGATCAATGAACAGAACTGTTTGCAGTATCGTTGATGGAATGTCCACTTTACAAGCTTTAATTTTGTGACTTGAACAATTATTTCCAAGATGACAATATGTAATCCATTAACTAGTGATTTCCTACTGTTCATTTTTTTTCTGTAAATCTGTATAACTTGTACCCTTTCCCTGCTTTTTTTTCCTTTTCTCCTTAAATAAAATTTAAAAAAAAAAAAAAAAGCTGTACTCCTGATCCAAGTGAGGCAAGATATAAAAAGATTAATTAAAGAAATGACAAGCCCCGCCCAAGAGAACACAGATGGAAGAACTGAGGAAATCAGAAAAGAAAGAGAAACTTCTGAAGAAGAATTTAAACATAACTTAGAATACATAAAACAGATCCAAAGAGATTACCAGGAAACTAAAAACTCCATTGAACACTGGCAAAATGCCTTGACAGAAACTAAAGATAGCCTTCTGAAACTTGAAGAGAGATTTATGGCATATGATCGTGAAAAAAAAGTCTTTTAAAAATAACAAGGAACCAGAAAGAAGCAATTCAAAAACTAGAAGATGACAAAAAGATACATAACTTAAGAATAAATAATGTGAATGAGGAAGCAGGAGCAACCAAAAATGAAATACAAAGAATATTCACAGATATATTAAAGAAAAATTTCCCATGTATAGCAAAAAGAAATGATACCCAGATAAAAGAGGCATACAAAACACCAGCTACCTACAACCAAAACAGATCTACGCCTAGACATATAATAATCAAGATTCCAGAAATCCACCAAAAGAACAGAATATTAAAAGCAGCCAGAGAAAAGATGCAGATTACCTACAATGGGAAAATTATCAAAATAACAGCAGACTTATCAACACAAACTCTTAAGTCAAGAAGGGAGTGGGGAGAAATATTCCAAGTCCTGAAAGAAAATAATATGCAACCAAAACTCATACACCCATCAAAACTCTCTCTCAAAATTAATGGAGAAATAAGATGCTTCCAAGATAAGGAGGAACTGTGGGAGTTTGTGGCCACCAATCCAACCCTACAGAGAGTGCTGAAGGACATTACAGAAAAAGAGAGGAAGGGATACCAGGATTCCAGCAACAGTGGCAGAGAGGCAGACAGTGGAATGAGGGAATAAGGTGGACAAATTATAGCAGAAAAGTGGAGTAGCAGACAAGAGGCAGAGACGGTAAGCTATAGTCTTTAGTATAGACAGCTCTGAAACACTATTTAAAAAGGCAGAGGTCATTGTTAATGGTGTATAAAGATTTAAAAGACACAGTAGTCTTATCGCCATATTTAGTTTGAATTTAATTTGTTCTGGTCTGTCCACTCATGTCAGATTTGAGGGCACAGACATCTTGACCCAAAAATAGCAGGTTATACCATGTTAACTATCCTTCTTTCCTATTAACTTAAACTGAAATCCTGTATTACTTACATTGTCTTACTATGACTGATTTTAATTGAATCTGAATCATAAGACTATGGGTTGGCCTTGGCTGATTTTATTTGAATTTGGTATGCTTGTTAGTATCAACCCTAAAAGTAGAGGCAACTACTCTGAAGATGACAAGATGTAAAGGATATCCATACTGGTATTAACTATTAACAGCTCTCAAATCCTACAATGCTTTCAAAGTTACCTTTTTATAAAAATAGGTAATACTATGTTTAACTATAATGAGCTGGTGTTGTGGACAAATCTATTGAAAATAACAGGAGAAAACATAGTAACTACGGAAGATCATCTATATTGTGGTCTTATATATCTTATCCATTGCAGGCTTTTCTAGGAAATTGTTTTGCTGTCTTGCTACGACTTGGTTTTCCCTATAATATAGAGAGGATAGATATATATGTAGAAATTCACACATGGGTTTTTTTTTAATTATTTATGGGAACAGATTATATAATGCAAGATGTAATGAACAGATACTCTGAGGAAGAGATGCTAAGAAACCCGAGGCTAATTTTGTAGGATTATGATATAAATTCTAGCAATACTATTGTTCGCTGATTAGAATGACATTGGACTGGTTTCTTGAGTTCAATTTCAGCATTTGTAGAAATGGGGACAGCTATCACAAAGAGAATGAGAGATGCGATGGTGGTTATTATTGTCTTCCCTAATGTTAGATCTTGAAGACCTAAAAAGCCTTCATCATCCTGTAATGATTTGATTAGTTCTATAATATGCAATAAGTATATAAAGTGGGTGAAGATGGGGACAACTATTTGTAAGAAACTGGAAACAGTTAGATAGACAGTGAAGATCTCCAGTGGACTTGCTTTGAAATCTGTATTTCTTTAAATTGTTTTTTTTTAGCTGTTTTGTTCTTTTTTGATATGTTTAATCTTACCCTCTTTGAGATTAAAACAAATGTGTAGGACTGATAACCATATTATGAGCTTTTGTTCGATCATTGAGCAGAACTGTTTGTAGTGTCACTTTTTGAATGTCATTCTAAATACTTTAATTCTGTAACCTGAGCAGCTATTTCTAAGATGACAATATGTAATTTATCAACCAGCAATCTCTTACCATTTGTTTTTCTGTGATTTTGTATTATTTCTACCCTTTTTTTAAATCTCCATGTATTTTTTTTTGTTTCCTTTTCTTTAAATAAAAAAAAAAAGATCTCCTGTTAGAATTGTGTTACTGCTGATTTGGTTTTTCATTTCTGTTAGTACTTGTTTTATATAACTGGTGCTCTAGAGATTGGTACGTATATATTTAAGATAGTTATCTCTTCCTCTTGGAGTTTTCCCCTAACCAGTATATAGTGACCTTCTTTATCCCTTCTGATCATTACTGGCTTGAAGTTCACTTTGTCTTCAAACAGAATAGCTACTCCTGCTTTTTTGTGTGTTACTGTTGCATGGAGTATTGTTTTCCATCCTTTGACTTTCAGTCTGTGAGTATCCTTTTGGGTTAGATGGGTTTCTTGTAGACAGCATATGGTTGGATTTTCTTTCTTGATCCATTCTGCCAGTCTGTTTCTTTTAATTGGTGTATTAAGACCATTTACATTAATAGTAAGAACTGTTATAAATTGGTTTATTGTTGACATATTATCTTTCTGCTGTTGCATGTTTATCTTTCTGCTCCGTTCAACTGTCTGCTTTGTTTAGTTGGTTTTTCCTAAATGTATCTCGGCTGTCTTTCAGTATTCTTTGCAGGCTTGGCTTGGTGATCATGAAGTTTTTCAGCCAATCTTTGTCATGAAAGTATCTTATTTCTCCATCTATTTTGCAGGGTACATCAACCTAGGTTGGAAATCATTTTCCTTTAGGATCTGAAATACTTCACTCCATGCTCTTCTTGACTTTATTGTTTGTGCTGAGAAGTCTGCTGTGATTCTGATAGGTTTTCCATAGTGATCTGTCTTTTCTCTCTGACAGCCTTTAATATTTTATTCTTTTGTTCGATTTCTGGGATGGTCATTATTATATATCTGAGTGTAGATTAATTTTGGTTATGGCTATTTGGAGTTCTATATACTTCATTGATCTTGATACCAGTTTCCAATCTCATGTTTGGGAAATTTTCAGCTATTACTTCTCTAAATATCCTCTTGACATCCTTTATGTTGTCCTCTTCTTTTTCATTTATTCCTATCAACCATATGTTGTTTCTCTTTGCGTCATCTTGCAGGTGTTGAATTGTTATTTCCTGATTTCTTGTTATTTTTAAAAGATCTTTTCTTTCCTATTCACTGGCTGCAATCTTGTCTTTGAGGTCTGAGATTCTATCTTCACATTCATTGAGGTGGTTTTTACAACTTTCAATGGAGTTTTTGATTTTCTGTATATATCTTTGCATCTGTTTTATATATTCTGTTTGTTTCTTATATTGTTCATCCAGGGATTCTATCTTTTTATTTAGTTCCTCCAATTTTTTAACTGTGTCTTCTTTAGCTATGTTTAGCATCTGCTTCATTTCTTTTATCATTTCTTCTTTTAGCTGAGAGATTATTTCTAGTTTGAATTCCTTTAAGGCTTCCCAGAGTTGCTTCTTTATTTCAGTTACTATTATTTCAGGTATTTCAGTTATGTGGCATGTGTTTTCTTCTATGCACATGGCTCCTAGGCTTTCTTAGGATGGGCTGGATGTTTGAGATTGCATTTTGGTCTTTTGTTTTGTCATCTTCCTGTATTTTGGAGCTGCAAGTGTTGTTCCAGGTGTGGGAGAGAATTCTGCCAGTCTGGGATAGGGTTCCCTGCAGAGGCTCCACTCACTAGACCTGGCATGGAATCAGGACTTGGTCCCCAGGCCAGGAAAAGAGTTCCCTCAGGCTAGGCACGGTTCCCAGCCACCACTGCTCCACTCACTGGTCTGGCAGGGACTGTTCTAGTAAATAGGCCAGGAAGAAAGTTCCCTCAGGCTGGGCGGGATTCCCTGCAGCTGCCGCTCCACTCACCTGTCCAGCAGGGACTGGCCCGTCTGGCAGGGACCAGCTTGGTAAACAGGAGTTTTGCCAACTTTTGACTGACTTTAATTTCCTGTATGTCTTTGAATCTGTTTCATGCATTTTAATTTCTTCCTATAGTGTTCATTCAAAGTGACCATCATTTTCCTGTGCTACTCTTTTTTTAATCTATGTCTTCTTTAGATATGTTCAACAATACTTTCATTATGTTTGTGATTTCTTCTTTTACCAGAGACATTATTTCTGATCTGATTACTTTTACAGTCTCATGAAATTGTTTCTTTGCTTCATTTTCTATGCTCTCAGAGATTTCAGATATGTGACTTCCATTACTATATATCTGACTTGTTCTGTGTGGGCTGGATGTTTGAGATTGCCTTTTGCTTCTTCATTTTGACATTCTTCTGAGTTCCTCCCTACAAGCCAGTTTTGGGATCCTGGGCACTTCCTATGTCAGCTGCCCTTTGATGGTAAAGAGATGTTGGACAGGCACTTGGGTTTCTCTGAACCCAGGTTTCCAGGGAGGTAGGAGGATATGTGGTGGACTTTTCCAAACCTGTGCAGCTGCACTGAGGCTTCCATGATGGCCATGGATGCACAGTGGTGAGACTACTTCCTCTCTCAACCTGTGTGTATACACCAGGACACCCTCAATGGTGGCAGGCACACAAGGTTGTTTTTGTCTCTTTATCTAGTGGTACTGGTTGCCCAAAGGAATCAAGAATCTCCAATGGCAGCCTTCAGGTACACAAGGTGTATCTGACTGCATCTCCCTGCCTACACTGGCTGTCCAAAGGATTCAAGCTTTCCTATGTTGGCAGCAGCACACAGAGGTGAATCTGTCTGTGTCTCCCTACCTGCACTAGCTGTCCACAGGAATCAGACCTTCTGATGATGGTGGCAGGCATATGGGGGAAGGTCTGGATGCATCTCTCTGCCTGCACTGGCTGCCTACAGGAAGCAAGCCTGCTGATGGTGGCAGAAGTGTGCAGGGGCAAGACTGGCTGCATCTCCCTTACTGTCCTGGCTCTCACAATATACCTTGAACACACTTCACAAATGTTTATGAACTAATTTATTTGTGTTGTTTTGAATTACTAATTTGTAGTAATTTGCTCCCAGCAGTAGCAGAACTGTAACATAACACATTTATATAAACCTCTTATCAAACTAGGAATAGAAGTGAAAATTGTTAATCTGAGTATATCCACCAAAAATGTACATTTTAGTAATGAAGTTTTGAAAGCTTTCTTCCTTAAATTGAAGAGTAACAGGAGTACCTGCTAGCATTACACAGAAGGACCTAGTCATATAACAAAGTAGGAAAAATAGATTAGAATTAGAAAGAGAGAAAACCTTGATTAATTAGAAATGAAAAAAATTGTGCACAGAAAGGCTAAAATCATCTAGAGATAAATTAATATAGTGAATTCAAGTTTAATTTTTTTTAAAAAGACATAAAATCCACACAAGGGAGTTTTGAAGATGCTGGAAATGTATTGTTCTTTGATTTGAGGATGGATATTTTTATTCACTTTGTGAAAATCAACAGGCCATTCAATTGTGATTTTTTGTTCTTTCACTCATATACATTCATACTTCAATAGAAACATGACTGGGGAAAATGAATACTAAGAGTCTACCTGAGTTACATTATGAGTATAGTGTAAATTTAGATTTCTTCTTGGCTCTGTCTCTTTCAATGAGGTGAACTTATTTGAGTTCCCAACACTTAACTTATCCATAACTATAAAATGAAGATAATAATATTTGCTTAATAATTTAGTATGAGGATACAGCTAATACATATTAACTCTATAAGGTGTTACAATGAACATTTAATATGTACTACTCTATTCCATAGCCAAAAAATCATCCACAAACCTACAATGAAAGTCACTATAGAGATATTGGATTAATTGAGATATCTGAAAATGAATTTTAAATAAGTATAGCTAAAAGCTCTAAAGCATTTTAGATCATAAAGACAGAAATTAATGAAGGAAATCCTGCAGGGACCAGGAAAAGAGACAAACCAGTTTGACCTTCCTGTGAGTCAGCAGAAATTATCCTGGGTCTGAGAGGAGTACAATAAGAATCCAATTTGCCCTTCACAAGAAGCACACAAGCCATGTGGGGCCCAGGAAGACAGACAAGCCAACTATAAGCAAAACAGATCTACACCCAGACATATAATAATCAAGATTCCAGAAATCCACCAAAAGAACAGAATATTAAAAGCAGCCAGGGAAAAGAAGCAGATTACCTACAACAGGAAAATTATCAAAATAACAACAGACTTATCAACACAAACTATTAAATCGAGAAGAGCCTGAGGGAACATAGTCCAAGCCCTGAAAGAAAATAACCTCCAACCAAGATTAATGTACCCTGAAAATCTCTCTTTCAAAATTAATGGAGAAAACAAGATGTTTCCAAGACAAAGAGGAACTGTGGGAGTTCATGGCCACCAACCCAACCCTACAGAAAATACTGATGGATATTCTAGAGAGATAGATAAAAAAAAAAATCCCAGGATTCCAGCAACAGTGGCAGAGAGGCTTCAATGAACAAGAAGGACAGTGGAATGAAGGAAAAAAATGGGCAAATAATAGCAGAAAAATAGAATAGCAGAGTTGAGGCAGAGAAGGGGGGCTATAATTTTTAACACAGATAGCCTAGATACACTAACAAAAAAAAAAGGCAGAATAGACTAGGAGGCAGGATCCAATGAGATGCTCTGAAGAGGAAATATACTCAACCTGAAAGAAGGTTAATAAACTGAAAGTCAAAGGTGAGAAAATGAAGCTCTAATGACAGGAAACCAGAGAGAAATAGGGACAACTCATCCAGCAGCTGCAGATATGTTGGAAAGTTATGACACTTTTGTGCAGTGGAGAACTACAAAGCTAGAAGAAAAGAAAACCTTATGGCTTTAGTAAGTAAAAGAGTACAGCTCAAAATCAAGTTCAGGGGTAAAGAAGGTTCAGCACCACTCAGATTAAAAATTAAAGGAGTTAGTGGGACCCAAAATATACAAAGCATCCTGAGAAAGGGGAAGCTGAGGAATTGCCTAAAAAAGGAAGGCAGAAGACATTGTTAATAGTGTATCAGGATTTAAAAGCCACAGTAATCTTATCACTCTGCTTAGTTTGATTTTATTTTGTTCAGGTCAGTCCACTCAGACTAGATTTGAGAGCATAGATAGCTATCCCCAAAATAACAAGCTATACCATGGTAACTATCCTTAATTTCCTATTAACACAAATTAAAGCCCTGGATTACTTACATTGTCTTACTATGACTGATCTTATTTGAAGTGGTTTCTTAAACTGCTGTTTTGCCTTGACCATTCTTATTCAAATTTGGTATGCTTGATAATATTTAGTTAAGAGTAGAAGCAACCACTCTGAAGATGACAAGATGTAATAACATACCCATTCCTGTTTGATTACTAACTGCTTTTGAAGTCCTACTATGTCTCGAAAGTTGTGTTTTTATTAAAATATCTATGTAATGCTATGTTCAATTATTATATGTCTGATGATTCGGACAACTCTCTTGAAAATAACAAGAGAAAGCATAGTAACTACTGTAGATCACCTAATAATGTGGTTTTGTATGTCTTATTCATTTCATGTTTTTTCTAAGAATTTGGTTTTTTGTCTTGTTATGTTCTGTCTTTCCCTATAATACAGAAAGGATAGATATACATGTAGAGATTCACACATGGGGAGAATTTCTAAACAGTTTACAGGAACAGATTATATTATGCACAATGTAATGAACAGATACTCTAAAGAAGAAGAGACACTAAGAAACCCAGTGCTAATTCTGTAACATTATGGTATAAAATCTAGCAAAACTATTATTCCCTGTTCAGAGTGATATTAGTCTAGTCTCTTACGTTCAATTTCAGCATAGGTAAAGATAAGGACAGCTACTATGAAGAGAATGAGGGACAATGTGGCAGTCACTTTTGACTTTCCCAATGTCAGGTATTAAAGACCTAAAAATCCTTCATTACCCTGTTATGATCAGATTAGTTCTATAATGTTCAGTATGTATTCACTGTGTGTGAAGATTGGGACAACTATTTGGAAGAAAACTAGAGACATAATACAGACAGTGAGGATCTCCAATGGACTTGTTTTGAAGGCAGTGTTTCTTAAAATTGTTTCCTTGTGATCTGTTTTGTTCTGTTTTGGTATGTTTAATCTTACCCTCTTTACGATATGGGCAATTCTTTTGAAGATAGCAAGCAGCCTTATAGTAGCCATTGTTGATCACCTTGTATTTTGTTTTTACATCATATACAATGTCTATTCTTGTTTTAACTGACTCCATTTTGCTTTGTCACATTTGGTTTTATTCTTCTCAAACAAAGTAATAAGAACTGTTGGAGTAATCAAACCTAAAATATGCAATTGTTATTCTAAAAATAGAAGAAAAGAAAGTGCTCTAAAGGATATAACTGTATGCATGTTTAAGTGTGTAAAACAGGTAGCCATATTATTAAGTTTTTGTTGGATCATTGAACAGAACTGTTTGCAGTCTCACTGTTTAAATGTCTACTTTGTATGCTTTAATTTTTTAACTTGAACAGCAACTTCTAAGATGACAATGTGTAATCTATCAACTAGTGGTTTCTTACTATGTTTTTTTAAATTCTGTATTACTTCTACCCTTTTTTCTGTTTTGCTTCTTTTTTCTCTTTAAATAAAATACTTTATAAAATATAGTAAATTCAGAAACTGGTATGAAGTAAAATTCGAAAGTAAACACAGAAAGATAATATGTGGAACATATGAACAAAAGCTAGATTTAGATGCTCCAAATGGCATCAAGTCAGAAGTCCAAAAAAAGACAGTAAAGAAAATCTGGAACTGGCAGTGACTGTTTGCTGACATTCCTGAAAAGCTAAAGAAAGACTTGGTCTTTAAATGTAAATGGCATGCTTGGTCCCAAAAGTATAAATAAAAGAAATTTATACTGAAACATCATTTTTCAGTAAAAGTAATCATTTATGTTAAACAAATTTCAGAAAAACATCCAATTTTCCTTTTTCTGGTATCAGGAATTGAATTAACAACCTTACACTTGCCAGACAGGCACTGTGCTGCTAAGGTATATCCCTCATCCAAAACATGACTACTGAAACATGGTTAATTTTGAAAAGTGACAGCCTGACACTAAGCAAAATGTATTATAAGGAAGCAAGCCATCAGTTAATATTACACACGCTTCTTCAGTTATGCTGCAGGTTATCTTGAGAAATGCAAGGAATGCCAAGGATTTCAGATACAGCACTGGGCTCATGGCATGGTTTGCCTATCATGTTTTATTTATTTCCACATTAAAAATATAACCTTGAAAGGTAAATACTTCATGAAACTGAACCAAATACATATCTGGGGAAAATTCCACTTTTTACCTACTTCATGGAATCTGTTTCTGATTCTATGGCTAGTATTTTATCTCTTTGTTGATTTGTACCCTTGCTCCATTCTCCATACTGAGGAATGGACCCATAGCCTTACACATGACAACAGGCCCAACTTTTCTTTTTCAGATTTTGACATGGGATCCTGCTGAATTGCCCAGGCTGGGCTGGAATCTATAATCCTTTTGCCTCAGCCTCTCCTGTAGCTGTGATTACAAGTGTGTTTCACCACACCCACCTTTGTGATTGTTTTATTTCTTAATATTTATTAAGTTATTTTTTGTTGCTTGAAGCGGTACATTTTTGGGTTTTGGTACCAGGAATGAACTCAGGACCTGGAGCTTGCCAGGAAGGTGCTTGTGTTGCTGAGGTATGTCCCCAGTGGGTTTTGCTATGCAGTGTAGGCTGTCCTCGAAGTTGCTTATGTAGCCCAGGCTGGCATTGAACTCACAGTGATCCTTCTGCCTCCAGAGTGCTGTACTTGCCACCACACCTAGATCTGTGGCTGTTTTTTGTTTGTCTGGGTCTTTTTGAGGCAAGGTGTCACTATGTACTTCAGGCTGGCCCCTGAGCCTCTGGAGTGCTAGGATTATGGGTGTGCACCACCATACCCAGCTGTGATTGTTTTTTGGTTTTTGTTGTTGCTGTTTTGTTTTGTTTTGTTGGTTTTATTTTTTTTTGAGACAAGGTCTTGCTATACTGTTCAGGCTGGCCTTCCTCTAATGTTATAACTCAGGCTAGTCTTAAACTTGCATTGATCCTCCTGCTTCAGCCTCCAAAGGCTGATATTACAAGCATGTGCCACCATACCTGGCTCTGACTGTGGTTGATCTAAACATCATTTTTAAAACCAGAGCCTATCAACACAAAAATAAATCTCAAAAGGCTACCAGAAAGAAAGATAATTATCTAAATTAAAAGATAACTGGACTGGACTGGGGATTTAGCTCAGTTGTATAAGTGCCTGCCTGGCAAGCACAAGGTCATGAGTTCAATCCCAGGTGCCAAATAAAATAAAAGATTGATATAGTCTTGTGGGGGCATGAGGAATAGTTTTCAGTCCGCATTCCCAGGCTGATCTCTCTACCACAGAAAGAAAGAAGGACCTGAATCAGTGAAAACCAAAAGTAGGTTTGTTTGCAAAAGAAAGTAGTACAAAGCCACTCCAAGAATTGGGGATCTGAGCTGGGCAGTGATTCTGTTTGATGGAGTAATGGAACCTCAGGCCTATTTCTTGCCTCCTGACTGGATCTTCTGATTGGTATCAGCTCATTCCCAGGGATATACAATGAAAATCTTGGAATGGGTGTAAAATGCCTGCTTCTTGGAACAGTTTGTACAAAAAGGAACCTTGCTAACCTCTGAGTACATCTACTCTGGGTGCAAACCTCAGTCTAGATTAGCTTTGTCCCATTCTTAAGGGGGACATTGCTACATTATCCCTGTCTGTTGAGGACCTATTTGCCATCAATAAATGTTGTGGCATCCTGGACACAGCTAGCACCAGCTTACCAAAGCCAACTATTAAATTTCCAGAAATTTTATGAGCCACTCATCCAAGTGTCATTAGCTTGAAATCATTCATAATAGGATAGTTGTAGGCTAGTGTGGGTATTTGCATTAGTAATAATGGAAGTTAAAACTAAAGTAACAGAATGACTTTTCAGGCAAAACCTTAATTTGAAGGTAAAAGAGAGGATAAGAAAAGGCCTTCAGCTTTTGAGGGGATGCACTCTGATGAAGAGGATCAGAGTGGTCCACTCATTAGGGCAAGAAGCAGCTTTTATGGACTAGCTGAGGTGGCCTGGGGCCCCTTGACCATTATCTCAGCCCTTGTTTAGTTGCTCTACAGAATCCTCATGACCACAGGCTGATTCTATTCCCATGAAATTGTTCCTTATTTATCATAGTCAGGTGAGGTTCTGCTTTGTCTGGTGTCTTAGTTATTTTCTCCTTGCAGAGACAATACCCAACACCCACAAGTTGAAGGAGGAAAGGCTTATTTTGGCTCACAATTTGTAGAGATTTCAGTCTGTAGTCAGTTGGCTCTAAGGCAGGGAAGCGTGGCAGAAAGCATGGAAGAAAAGAAATACTGCATGGTAGGACAGACACGAGGGAGCATGACTCCCTTCACTTTTCCCTTTTTATTCCCCTCAGCCTGCAATCCTGTTGGCTGATGCCACCAAACCAAAGATTGGTGTTCCTGTTATCATACCCAGAACTATGCTAAACCAATAAGTGAACTAATCTAGTTATCATACCCATGATCCAGCCACCTCTCAAAAACTCCACCTATGAGACCATGAAGCTTTGTGGAAATATCTAGATATAAACCATAAACTTTCAAGCACTGCTCCCATGGGCATGAATCTGGAGCTGATTGCTATAAAAGGTGGAAGTCATGGTAAAATGTCATGGTAAATGAATCTTGAAAATTATTTTCATTGCTTTTATCTTGATGTTCCCTGTCTTGACAGAGGATGAAACATGTTAGGTAGATTTTTGCCATAAGATATATCATCACCAACAAAGAAACTGAGGATAGTAGAAGGCACACACTATTGTCCCAGAGTTGTTTTAATTTACTCTCATGAGGTTATCCCTACTGCATGATACCTTTAGTTTAGAACATTTTACTATTTAAAATATCTTGCAAAGTTCTCATTGAAGACAGTATCCACTCCCTGTCCTTGCCACACCCAGCAGTTCCTTGTAAACAGATGGCCCAATTTTCCTGGGATATTCCTCTCTTATGCCTCTTGTCTGGCATGATTATTAATAACACTCCCTTCCGGGGCTGGGGATTTAGCTCAGTGGCATAAGCACCTGCCTTGCAAGCAGGCGGCCATGAGTTCGCTCCCCAGTACCGATAAAAAGAAAAAAAAAAAAAAAAACACTTCCTTCCATACTCAAAAGTGTCCCATTTGAAACAATAACCAGAGTAAATGTGGAGGGAAGGAGATGAATGTTATTGTGTTCATTTTTATTGAAAACTGAACTAGGAACTATAGAAATAATTTATGCTACATTCCAACATCAACATAGGCAGTAGCCAAAGCTTATTAGCAGCTGGAGTTCAGAAAAGTAATGTTAGTCAGCTATGAAGTGGACCCAAGGCCATACAATTCATGGATGGCTAAGTAAGACTCAGAACTCAGTTCTGAAATCAAGAAGAACAGAATTCTCTTCTTCCCACAGGCCCTTTTCAATGAAATGGAAATAGACCAAATTTCACCACCTGTTCCTGTAGATTTAAGAAGTTTGCCATTCCTCCCTACCAGAAGGCCAGGACACCAGGTATTCACTATAACATAAATGTAGGTGACTGCCTATGGAAAATTAGTTGCCAAGATGATCACCTACAATATCTGGGGCTCCTGCTGCATGTGCTATCTAGGAGTGGTATCTACTGAACCTTCCTTTAAACCTTGGCTGTCACTGTGACTGGCAATGACCAATGGACCTTAGCAAAAGTGACAAGGTGTAAGTCTCGGGTCTTTGGAAGACTTTCAGCTTCCACTTGTGCTTTCTTGCTACACTGAGTTACCACATAAAGAACTCTAGGCTGTCCTGTTGGGAAGAGAGACCTCATGAAGAGAAGTCCAGGTGAAGAAATCCAGAAGGCAGGGGCATTAAGGCCCAGAATGTGAGGGAGACCTTCAAGGATATGACAGCCTCTCCCAGCCTTCAGATGAACAATGCTACTGGAGTGGACTCAGCCAATGCTTGGAGTGGAGAATAAGCCACCTCTGCTGAGTGCTGCCAGGACTTCCTCAGTCACAGGATTGTGAACAGTCAAATGATATTGCTTCAAGGCATTGCACTTTTAGACAGAATTGTCTTACAGCACTAAATAACCAACACACTGTCTTTTTGCTTACTCCCTTATCACCTGGTTCTTTTGAGAAGCCAGGAAAGTTACACCCCATTAGGAACAGTACCAGGAGCCAAATGGGCTGGCACACTTGTTCTTCCCTCCTAGTGGCATTCTCTCCACATTTCCACCTTGCCCATTTCTACCTTGTTTTGCCTTGGATAAAATCCTAAGACATTTTCCATTTGTTATGTACTTTAACCACACCTCTTCCTTGTAAGTCTAAGTCTGCTACCATACCCAGTTTAGAGCTTTCCTCAGAGAGCTTAAAACCACAATTTTTATAGGCTGGTTTTCAGTGTGAGGAATATCACACTGATATTGACATTGACAAATATTGGCAGAGCAGACTGTAAATCCATGTGAATACAGTATTCATCAGAATATATTGTTATTTATCATTTTCTAGCTCTTAATGACATCAAAATTAAGCCTAATTCTATATCTAGTTGATTCATATCATATACATAAATATCTAATCTCTTTACATAAGTTTATGGGTACCAACTAATAATGTACCAATTTCCAAAAAGAAGCACCTTTTATTTCATTAAAGATTCTTTACGTTGAAGGGAGCAGCAAAGATGGTGGATAGGTAACAACTGGATACAGAGGCTCCATGAGATAGTCAACTTAGAATTCAACATAATGCAGAGTAGAGAGCCCCAAACAGAGGGAGATGAATTCTCTCATCCCAAGAAAAAATTAAGGTGACTTGCTGACCAGCCAAGGTCCCACTGCGACTTGCTGAGGTCCCAACAGTGACTTACCAAGGTCCCGCCGTAACTTATCAAGCCTGTCAGGTTCTACCACTTCTACGCACTGCAGGCGCAGTTACATTGAGTAAGGGGGTCAGTGAGCTGAATGGAGAGCTGAGTTGGCAGGGTGCCTACATCAACCTGTGGTGAATGATGGGAGTGGAGCCATTCCATAAATAGGGGGGCTCTGGCAGATGATATTCTGGGACCAGGCAGTACTGGCAAGTACAAGGGGCAGCACTGACTTCAGTCAATTGTTCCCTTCCTGAACAGCATTGGTGGAGTGAGTTAGGCCTGGGTCACGTGACCTGGCTGAGACCCAATAGATTATCTGAAATCAAGTCCCTACAGTGGTGGTGCACACTAACCACACTAACCCAGTGAAGCATCAGAAGTTTGACTGATCCAGAGGGGAGGTAGAGCAAAGTAATATAGTGCAGGTCACAGAAACTTGACTGAGCCAGAGGAGAGAAGCCAGCATACACTGTTCCTGTCTGTAACTCAGTAGCACACGGCAGTGAGAAGGGTTATCTAGCCTGCATGCTTCAGAAGAATAGTAAAAAAAGACCGGGTCCCCACCAGACCAGAGATCAGACCAGAGATCAGGCCAGAGGGGTGAGTGTAACAGCGGTGGCTGGGAGCTCCGCTCAGCCTGCCGGAACTCTCTCCCTGATCTGGGGACCCAGGCCGGTTCCCCACCAGACCCGAGGACTAGGCCAGTTCAGAGACTGTGGCAGCGGCGACTGGGAGCTCTGCCCAGCCTGCGGGAACTTTTGCCCTGACCTGGGGACCCAGGCTGGTTCCCCACCGGACCCGGGGACCAGGCCAGTTCACAGAATGTAGCAGCTGTGGCTGGGAGCTCCAGCCAGCCTGCGGGAACTTTCTCCCTGACTTGGGGAACTAGACCAGCTCCCCACCAGACCAGAGACCAGGCCAGAAGGGTGAGAGTAACAGCAGCGGCTGGGATCTCTGCCCAGCCTGTGGGAACTCTCACCCTGACCTGGGGACCCAGGCCGGTTCCCCACTGGACCCGGGAACCAGTCCAGATGAGAGACTGGCAGCGGCCGCTGGGAGCTCTGCCTAGCCTGCCAGAACTTGCTTCCCGACTTGGGGGACCAGACAGGCTCCCCACCGGACCAGACACCAGGCCAGAAGGGTGAGAGTAACAGCGGCAGCTGGGAGCTCCGCCCAGCCTGCAAGTACTTTATCCCTGACCTGGGGACCAAGGCCTGTTCCCCACGAGACCCTGGGACCAGGCCAGATCAGAGACTGTGGCAGCAGCAGCTAGGAGCTCTGCCAAGCCTGAGGAGACACTCTTCCTGGCCTGAGGAGCAGGCCATAGTTCCCTGCTGGGTCCAGTGAGTAGGGCCATCAGAGGGTGCCCCATTCCAGGCTGGTGGATCTCTCTCCCACACCTGGAACAACACTTGGAGCTCCCAAATACAGGAAAATGACAAAACAAAAGTCGAAAATGCATCTCAAACATCCAGCCTATCTCAAGAAAGCCCAGGAGCCATGTGCATAGAAGAAAACACATGCCACATAACTGAAATACCTGAAATAATGGTAACAGAAATAAAGAAGCAACTCTGGGAAGCCTTAAAGGAATTCAAACTAGAAATAATCTCTCAGGTAAAAAAAGAAATGATAAAAGAAATGAAGCAGATGCTAAACATAGCTAAAAAAGAGGCAGTTAAAAAATTAGAGAAACTAAACAAAAAGATAGAATCCCTGGATAAACAATATAAGAAACAAACAGAATACATAAAACACATGCAAAGGGATATACAGGAAATCAAAAACTCCACTGAAAGTTGTAAAAACCACCTCAATGAATGTGAAGATAGAATCTCAGACCTTGAAGACAAGATTGCAACAAGTGAACAGGAGAGAAAAGATCTTTTAAAAATAACAAGAAATCAGGAAATAACAATTCAACACCTACAGGATGATGCAAAGAGAAACAACATAAGGTTGATAGGGATAAATGAAAAAGAAGGGCACAACATAAAGGATGTCAAGAGGATACTTAGAGAAGTAATAGCTGAAAATTTCCCAAACATCAGATTGGAAACTGATATCAAGATCAATGAAGCATATAGATCTCCAAATAGTCACAACCAAAATAAATCTACACCCAGACATATAATAATTACCATGTCAGAAATTGAACAAAAGAATAGAATATTAAAGGTTGTCAGAGAGAAAAGACAGATGACCTATAAAGGAAAACCTATCAGAATTACAGCAGACTTCTCAGCACAAACAATAAAGTCAAGAAGACCATGGAGTCATGTATTTCAGATCCTAAAGGAAAATGATTTCCAACATAGGCTGATGTACCCTGCAAAACTGTCCTTCAAATTTGATGGAGAAGAGATCTGGGGTGCCCTCACTGGCCTCTCTGCGTGTCTGGAGGACTCTGGATTTCTGCGCCCAGACTGCTGGAGTTCCCTCAGGCTTCCAGGTGCAGTGAAGGAGAGAGGTGGGTTTAAGGCTTCCACATCAGCCTCCCCATTCCCGGCTTCATTTGGAGACCTGCTGAGCTCCCAATAGGTGGGCTGGCCCACACTACCAGCCTAGCCGAGCCTGTTTAGCTGCCGCGCCTGGCCACAGGTCTGCAGAGGAGGAGCTGGGCAGATCTGGGGTGCCCTCACTGGCCTCTCTGCGTGTCTGGAGGACTGTGGATATCTCTGCAACCAGGGAGGGTCCACAGGTTCCTGAAGCACTGCGGCCTGTGGTGAGTACCCTAACCCGGCTGCGATTGAAGAACTGTGGAGCTTCCAAGGGGCAGGTGGGCGCACAGTGTCCCTGAGGCCCAGCTTGTCTGGAACTGCGGAGTTCTGAGCAGGCAGAGGAGGGCCACTGGTTCTGTAGGCCTAATGGCTTGGAGTAGCGCGGCGCCAGAGTCCCAGTAGCTCCAAACATAGAAGGGGATTTTCAACAGATCCTGAGGAAGCTTTCAAGTAACACTTGAAACACAGAAATATAGGAAAATGACAAAACGAAAGACCAAATTACAACCTCAAACCTCCAGCCCATCTCAAGAAACCCTAGGAGCGATGTATATAGAAGAAAATATATCCCATCCACCTCATATATCGGACACAATAGCCACAGAAATTGACAAGCAAATCCAGGAAGCTTTAAAGAAATTCAAACTCGAAATAATCTCCCAGATAAAAGAAGAAATGATAAAAGAAATGAAAGAGATTCTAAATATATCTAAAGAAAACACAGATAAAAAATTGGAGGAACTAAACAAAAAGATAGAATCCCTAGACGAGCAATATAAGAAACAAACAGAATACATAATGCAGATGCACAGAGATATACAGGAAATAAAAAACTCCACTGAAAGTTGTAAAAACCACCTTAATGAAAGTGAAGATAGAATTTCAGACCTTGAAGACAGGATTGCAGCTAGTGAACAGGAAAGGAAAGATCTTTTGAAAATAACAAGGAACCAGGAAACAACAATTCAACAACTGCAAGACGATGCAAAGAAGAATAACATAAGAATGATAGGGATTAATGAAAGAGAGGGAGAAAACATGAAGGATGTCAGGAGGATATTTAGAGAAGTAATAGCTGAAAATTTCCCAAGCATAAGATCAGAAACTGACATCAGGATCAGTGAAGCATATAGAACTCCAAACAGTCATAACCAAAATAAAACTACACCCAGACATATAATAGTCACCATCCCAGAAATCCAACACAAAAATAGATTATTAAAAGCTGTCAGAGAGAAAAGACAAATCACTTATAAAGGAAAACCTATCAGAATCACAGCAGACTTCTCAGCACAAACGATAAAGTCAAGAAGAGCATGGAGTGAAGTATTCCAGATCCTAAAGCAAAATGATTTCCAACCAAGACTGATATATCCTGCAAAACTATCATTCAAAATAGATGGTGCAATACGATACTTCCATGACAAAGAACAGCTGAAGAACTTCATGAACACCAAACCAACCCTGCAAAAAATATTGAAAGACAGTTTAGATACACAAAGGAAAAAACCACTAAGCAAAGCAAATAATTAAACAGAACCGAAAGATAAAGATGCAACAGCAGAGAGATAAGATTCCTACAATTAACCAGCATTTAACAGTAATAACCATTAATGTAAATGGTCTCAATGCACCAATCAAAAGAAACAGACTAGCAGAATGGATCAAGAAACAAAATCCAACCATATGCTGTTTACAGGAAACCCATCTAACCCAGAAAGATACTCACAGACTGAAAGTCAAAGGATGGAAAACAATTCTTCATGCAGCAGGAATCCAAAAAAAGGCAGGAGTAGCCATTCTGTTTGCAGACAACGTGAACTTTAAACCAACAATGACCATAAAGGACAAAGAAGGTCACTACATACTCGTAAGGGGAAAACTCCAAGAGGAAGAGATAACTATCTTAAATATATACGCACCAAACTCCAGAGCACCCAGTTATATAAAACAATTATTAACAGAAATGAAAACTCAAATTATCAGTAACACAATTGTAACAGGAGACCTTAATACACCACTGACACCAAGGGACAGATCAACCAGACAGAAAATGAGCAAAGAAATAACAGAACTGAATCACACCTGTGAACAAATGGGTTTGATAGACATATACAGAATGTTCCACCCAACAACATCAGAATACACATTCTTCTCAGCAGTACATGGATCATTTTCTAAAATAGACCATATATTAGCTCACAGAACATATTTAAACAAGTGCAAAAGAGTTGAAATCATCCCGTGCATGTTATCGGATCATAGCGCTCTGAAATTAGAAATTAATGATAAAAGATACTGCAAAAATTCCGCAAACACATGGAAACTAAATAACACACTCTTGAGTAATCAGTGGGTCACAGAAGAAATTAAAGAAGAAATTAAACAATACCTAAAAGAAAATGAAAATGCAGATACAACTTACCGGAATCTGTGGGATGCAATGAAAGCCGTTCTGAGAGGAAAATTTATTGCACTGAGTTCCCACATCAGGAAAACAGAACGAATACAAGTAAATAACTTGATGCTACACCTCAAACAGCTAGAAAAAGAAGAGCAAGTCAAGCCCAAAGCCAAAAGAAGAGAGGAAATTATAAGAATCAGAGCAGAAATCAATGCAATAGAGACTAAGAAAACAATCCAAAGAATCAACGAATCAAAGAGTTGGTTCTTTGAAAGAATAAATAAAATCGATAAGCCCCTAGCCAACCTTATTAAAAAAAGGAAAGAAAAAGCTCAAAAGCATGCAATAAGAAATGAAAAAGGAGAAATCACTACAGACCCAATAGAAATACAGAGGATCATCAACACCTATTTCGAAAACCTCTACTCTCAAAAGTTTGATAACACAGAAGAAATAGACAGATTCTTAGAAGAATATGAAGTACCAAAGCTAGATCAAGAGGATATAAAACTGTTGAATAACCCAATCTCTGCTAATGAAATTGAGAATGTAATTGGGTCCTTGCCCACCAAGAAGAGCCCAGGCCCAGATGGATTCACTGCAGAATTCTACAAGAAATATAAAGAAGACCTAATGCCGACACTCCTCAAACTATTCAATGAAATTGAAAGGGAAGCAATCCTTCCTAAGTCATTCCTGGAAGCAAATATTACTCTAGAACCAAAACCTGAGAAAGACCCAACTATAAAAGAGAACTATAGACCGATCTCCCTAATGAACACAGATGCAAAAATCCTCAATAAAATATTGGCAAATAGGATCCAGCAAATCATCAAGAAGATTATACACCATGACCAGGTGGGATTCATCCCAAGAATGCAAGGATGGTTCAACATACGCAAATCAATAAATGTAATCCACCATATCAATAAAGCCAAAAATAAGAATCACATGATCATCTCTATAGATGCAGAAAAAGCCTTCGATAAGGTCCAACACTTATTCATGATAAGAACTTTACAGAAAATTGGAATAAATGGTCTTTACCTCAATATAATAAAGGCCATTTATGACAAACCAACAGCCAGCATCATACTAAATGGCCAAAAATTGAAAGCCTTTACTTTAAAATCGGGTACAAGACAAGGATGTCCTTTATCACCACTCCTATTTAATATAGTACTGGAAGTACTAGCCAGAGCAATTAGGCAAGAAAGAGAAATAAAAGGGGTAAAGATAGGAAAAGAAGAAGTTAAATTATCATTGTTTGCAGATGACATGATACTCTACATAGAAGACCCCCTAAACTCCATTGAAATACTCTTAGATACAATAAATAAATTCAGTAATGTGGCTGGATACAAAATCAATACTCAGAAATCAATAGCATTCCTATACACGAACAACAAAATTACAGAGAGGGAAATAAGAGAAACTGGACTATTCACATTACCAAGCAAAAAAATGAAATATTTAGGAATTACTCTTATGAAAGAAGTGAAAGACTTATACAGTGAAAATTATAATACACTGAAAAAGGAAATTGAAGATGATCTCAGAAAATGGAAAGACATCCCTTGCTCATGGATAGGAAGAACAAACATTGTGAAAATGGCCATTCTCCCAAAACTGTTATACAGATTCAATGCAATCCCAATAGAAATACCATCAACATACCTTATAGATCTAGAGAAATCACTCGTAAATTTCATCTGGAACCAGAAGAGACCTAGAATCGCAAAGGCAATTCTAAGCAGCAAAGACAAAGCAGGAGGCATCACAATCCCTGACTTGAAGTTATACTACAAAGCAACAGTAGTAAAATCAACATGGTATTGGAATCAAAACAGAGCTGAAGATCAGTGGAATAGATTAGAAGATACAACCACAACTACGAACACACTCAACCACCTTATTTTTGATAAAGGAGCCAAGCAGGTTCACTGGAAGAACGACAGTCTCTTTAATAAATGGTGCTGGAAAAACTGGCTCTCCATTTGCCGAAAACTAAAGCTAGACCCATGTCTATCACCATGTACTAAATTAAAATGTAAATGGGTCAAAGATCTGAATATTAAAACAGAAACACTAAATCTATTGGAAGACAAAATAGGTAGAAACCTTGGAGACATAGGAGTAGGTAAAGAATTCATGAACAGGACTCAAACCGCACGGGAAATACTTCCCAGAATCAATAACTGGGACCACTTCTTATTAAAAAGTTTCTGCATGTCAAAAGAAATCTCCAGCATAGTGAAAAGAAAACCCACAAACTGGGAAAAGATTTTAGTGAACTCTCTCTCAGACAAGGGCCTCTTGTCTAAAACATATAAAGAATTAAAGAAACTCAGACCTCCGAAATTCAAAGATCCAATCCAAAAATGGGCATCTGAGATGAATATGCAATTCTCAGATGAAGAAATGCAAATGGCAAATAAATACATGAAAAAATGCTCATCATCATTGGTCATTAGAGAAATGCAAATTAAAACCACACTGAGATACCATCTCACCCCTGAAAGAATGGCCAGGATCAAGAAAACCGACAACAAATGCTGGAGAGGCTGTGGGGAAAAAGGAACTCTCCTGCACTGCTGGTGGGAGTGTAGACTGGTACAGCCTTTGTGGAGATCTGTCTGGAGATTTCTCAAAAAGTTGGGACTGGAAATCCCATTTATTCCAGCTATTCCACTTCTAGGCATATTCCCAGAAGAACTGAAAGCATCATACCACAGTGATATATGTGCACCTATGTTTATAGCAGCACAATTTGTAATCGCCAGATCTTGGAAACAACCCAAGTGCCCATCAACTGAGGAATGGATAAAAAAGTTGTGGTATTTCTATACAATGGAGTATTATTCAGCTATAAAGAAGGATCACATTGAGATATTTATCAATAAATGGGCACAGCTTGAGACCATACCTATAAGTGAAATAAATCAATCTCGCATGTGTGAATACCGAATAGTTTCCCTAATGTAAGTAATGATTCAAATATATAAAAATATGTGGTAATCATGATTCCCCATTAGGTGGCCTTGAAGCCTTATAAAGTTTTCACTCATTAATTAGAAAGGCTTTATTCTGGGCTTCTTGATATGAAAATATTTGAAGCTAGAGTATATGAAGTTTTACCCAAATATTTCAAGGAAAAAGACACTATGGTAACTACTATTAAGTCAGGTTATAAGGTGGTGAAGTACTAGGTTATTGAAACAGTCATGCTGTGACCTCTATTGTTATATTGTTATGTCCTGTTTTATCTCAATCTCCCCCTTATTGTTTCAAAAAAAATTATTTAGTCATTTCTTATGTTTGTCTTAATTAAAGAAAAAATTCAAAAAAATTAGGATATATAAATAGTAACTCTTTTCGATTTCCTATTAACTTGTTTTGAAGTCCTGTAGTACTCCCACGATCTTGTTTTGACTGATTAGACTCTGTTCCATTCTATATGATAGTATCAAGTTTGAAGACATAGGCAACTACTTTGAAGACAATAAGATTCACTAAGATACCCATTCTGGTTTGACTATTGTCGTCTTTGGAAGTCCTGTAATGTTTACAATGCCTAAGTTTTATTGGTCTTGTTCTCTACTGTTTTGTCCAACTTTATAATATCCAATAAGATAGACAATTCTTTTTAAGGAAACAAGGGACAACGTTGATAACCATTGTTGATAAACTTGTACTCTGTTCTACACCATGTGCTACGTCTATCCTTGGTATTGACTGACAGCTTTGTTTTGCCATATTTGACTGTATTCTTCCCCCCCCCAAAGAAAGTAATAAGCACTAAGGAGTAATAAAATCCAAGATGTGTAAATTTTGTTGTAAAAAAGAGAGGGAAAAAAAAAAAAGAAAAGGAGCTCTAACGGATATAACAGCAAGTGTGTTTGGGGGTGTTAAATAGCTGACTTTATCAATGTTTTTGGAACATTGAACACAGCTGTTTGCAGTCTCCCTGTTTGAATGTCCACCTTGTGTTCTTTGATACTGTGATTTGAGGAACTATTTTCAAGAAAATAGTGTGTAATCTACTAGCAGGTAATTTCTTACTGTTATGGTTTTTTGTTTTGTTTTGTTTTGTTTTGTTTTGTTTTGTAGTTCTGTATTGCGTGTACCCTTACGCCGCTTTGGTTTGTTTTGTGTTTTTCTCTTTTTCCTCTTAAATAAAAAAAAATTGATAGAGAAATAAGATACTTCCATGACAAAGATCAGCTGAAAAACTTCATGATCACCAAGCCAAGCCTGCAAAGAATACTGAAAGACAGCCGAGATACATTTAGGAAAAACCAACTAAACAAAGCAGACAGTTGAACAGAGCAGAAAGATAAACATGCAACAGCAGAAAGATAATATGTCAACAATAAACCAATTTATAACAGTTCTTACTATTAATGTAAATGGTCTTAATACACCAATTAAAAGAAACAGACTGGCAGAATGGATCAAGAAAAAAATCCAACCATATGCTGTCTACAAGAAACCCACCTAACTCAAAAGGATACTCACAGATTCAAAGTCAAAGGATGGAAAACAACACTCCAGGCAACAGGAACCCAAAAAAAAGCAGGGGTAGCTATTCTGTTTGCAGACAAAGTCAACTTCAAGCCAATAATGATTAGAAAGGATAAAGAAGGTCACTACATACTGGTTAGGGAAAAACTCCAAGAGGAAGAGATAACTATCTTAAATATACATGCACCAAACTCCAGAGCACCCAGTTACATAAAACAAGTACTAACGGAAATGAAAAACCAAATCAGGAGTAACACAATTCTGACAGATCTTAACACACCATTGACACCAATAGACAGATCAACCAAACAGAAAAGCAACAAAGAAATAAAAGAACTGAATTGCACCTGTGAACAAATGGACTTAATAGACATATACAGAGCATTCCACCCAACAACAACAGAATACACATTCTTCTCAGCAGTACATGGGTCATTCTCTAAAATAGACCATATATTAACTCACAGAAAATATTTAAATAAATGCAAAAGAGTTGAAATTATCCCTTGCATGCTATCGGACCGTAGTGCCATGAAATTAGTAATTAACGATAAAAGATACTGCAAAAATCCCACAAACACATGGAAACTGAATAACACACTCTTGAGTAATCAGTGGGTCACAGAGGAAATTAAGCAATACCTACAAACAAATGAAAATACAGATAAAACTTACCGGAATCTATGGGATGCATGGAAAGCCGTCCTCAGAGGAAAATTTATTGCACTGAGCTCCCACATCAGGAAAACAGAACGAATACAAATAAACAACATGGTGCTACACATCAAAAACTAGCAAAAGAAGACCAAGTCAAGCCCAAAGCCAAAAGAAGAGAGGAAATTATAAAAATCAGAGCAGAAATCAATGCAATTGACACTAAGAAAACAATCCAAAGAATCAAAGAATCAAAAAGTTGGTTCTTTGAAAGAATAAATAAAATCGATAAGCCCCTAGCCAACCTTATTTTAAAAAAGGGAACAAAGAGATGAAATCTCTGCAATAAGAAATGAAAAAGGTGAAGTCACTACAGACTCAATAAAAATACATCATCAACACCTATTTCAAAAACCTCTACTCTCAAAGGTTTGCTAACACAGAAGAAATAGACAGATTCTTAGAAACATATGAAGTACCAAAGCTAGATCAAGAGGATGTAAAACTGCTGAATAACCCAATCTCTATCAATGAAATTGAACATGTAATTAATTCCTTACCTACAGAGAAGAGCCTAGGCCCAGACGAATTCACTGCAGAATTCTACAAGAAATACAAACAAAACCTAATACCGACACTCCGCAAACTCTTCAGTGAAATTGAAAGGGAAGCAATCCTTCCTAAGTCATTCCTGGAAGCAAATATTATTCTAGTACCAAAACCTGGGAAATACCCAACTGAAAAAGAGAACTACAGACCAATCTCCCTAATGAACACAAATGCAAAAATCCTCAATAAAATATTGGCAAATAGGATGCAGCAAATCATCAAGAAGATTATACACCATGACCAAGTGGGATTCATCCCAGGCATTTAGGGATGGTTCAAAATATGTAAATCAATAAATGTAATCCACCGTATCAATAAAGCCAAAAGTAAGAATCACATGATCATTTCTATAGATGCAGAAAAAGCCTTCGATAAGGTCCAACATTCATTCATGATAAGAACTTTACAGAAAATTGGAATAGATGGTATTTACTGCAATATAATAAAGGCCATCCATGACAAACCAACAGCCAGTATCATACTAAATGGCCAAAAATTGAAAGCCTTTACTTTAAAATCAGGCTCAAGACAAGGATGTCCTTTATCACCACTCCTATTTAATATAGTACTGGAAATACTAGCCAGAGCAATTAGGCAAGAAAGAGAAATAAAAGGGGTAAAGATAGGAAAAGAAGAAGTTAAATTATCATTGTTTGCAGATGACATGATGCTTTACATAGAAGACCCCCTAAATTCCATTGAAAGACTCTTAGATACAATAAATAAATTCAGTAATGTGGCTGGATACAAAATCAATACTCAGAAATCAATAGCATTCCTATACACGAACAACAAAATCACAGAGAGGGAAATAAGAGAAACTGGACTATTCACATTACCAAGCAAAAAAATGAAATATTTAGGAATTACTCTTATGAAAGAAGTGAAAGACTTATCCAGTGAAAATTATAATACACTGAAAAAGGAAATTGAGGATGATCTCAGAAAATGGAAAGACATCCCTTGCTCATGGATAGGAAGAACAAACATTGTGAAGATGGCCATTCTCCCAAAACTGTTATACAGATTCAATGCAATCCCAATAAAAATACCATCAACATACTTTATAGATCTAGAGAAATCACTCCTAAATTTCATCTGGAACAAGAAGAGACCTAGAATAGCAAAGGCAATTCTAAGCAGCAAAGGCAAGGCAGTAGGCATCACAATCCCTGACTTGAAGTTATACTACAAAGCAACAGTAGTAAAATCAGCATGGTACCGGAATCAAAACAGAGCAGAGGATCAATGGAATAGATTAGAAGATACAACCACAACTACAAACACACTCAACCACCTTATCTTCAATAAAGGAGCCAAGCAGGCTCACTGGAAAAACGACAGTCTTTTTAATAAATGGTGTTGGAAAAACTGGCTCTCCATTTGCCGAAAACTAAAACTGGACCCAAGCCTATCACCATGTACTAAATTAAAATCTAAATGGATCAAAAATCTGAATATTAAAACAGAAACACTAAATCTATTGGAAGAAAAATTAGGTAGAAACCTTGAAGACATACGGGTAGGCAGAGAATTCATGAACAGGACTCAAACTGCACGGGAAATACTGCCCAGAATCAATAACTGGGACCACCTCTTATTAAAAAGTTTCTGCATGTCAAAGGAAATCTCCAGCATAGTGAAAAGAAAATCCACAAATTGGGAAAAGATATTAGTGAACTCCCCCTCAGACAAAGGACTTTTGTCTAAAACATATAAAGAATTAAAAAAAATCAGACCCCCAAAATTCAAAGACCCAATCCAAAAATGGGCATCTGAGATGAATACACGCTTCTCAGAGGAAGAAATACAAATGGCAAATAAATACATGAAAAAATGTTCATCATTATTGGTTATTAGGGAACTGCAAATTAAAACCACACTGAGATTCATTCTCACTCCTGAAAGGATGTCCAGGATCAAGAAAACCAACAACAACAAGGGCTGGAGAGGCTGTGGGGAAAAAGGAACTCTCCTACACTGTTGGTGGGAATGTAGATTGGTACAACCTCTGTGAAGGTCAGTCTGTAGATTTCTCAAAAAGCTGGGATTGGAAGTCCCATTTGTTCCAGCTATTCCACTTCTAGACATATTCCCAGAAGAACTGAAAGCATCATACCACAGTGATATATGCGCACCTATGTTTATAGCAGCACAATTTGTAATTGCCAGATCTTGGAAACAACCCCAATGTCCATCAACTGAGGAATGGATAAAAAAGATGTGGTATTTCTATACAATGGAGTACTACTCGGCTATAAAGAAGGATCACATTGAGGTATTTATCAATAAATGGGCGCAGCTTGAAACCATACTCATAAGTGAACTAAATCAAACTCACATCTGTGAACACCGAATAGTTTCCCTAGTGTAGGAAATGATTCAAATATATAAAAGTATGTGATAACCATGATTCCCCATTATGTGGCCTTGAAGCCTTATAAAATTTTCACTCATTAATTGGAATGGCTTTATTCTTGGATGTTTGATATTATGGCCTGTGATGCAATGAACAGCTACTTTGAAGAAAATAAGACTTAATAATAGCTAGTGCTGATTTAATACCATCTTGTCTTAAAGCCACACCAAACTATGGCTCTTCTGTCTCCATTGATTTTATCATGGTGTAACTTGCTGGATTTTATCGTATGTGGTAGTATAAACAAAAATTGTTATAGGCAAAGAGATAATATAGAAACCATTGATCATTTTTTCTGTTAGCTGGTTCTAAATACTCTACAATGCTTTCATCCACTTGAGTGGTGTTACACAGTGTTAATATGTTTGACTTGTACCCTTACACTCTTTTGTTTTGTTCTTTTTTTTTCTCTTTTTCCTTTTAAATAAAAAAAAGTTGTATTTTTATTAATACTGTTATATACTGATATATTCAATTATACTATGCTGATTACATAGCCAATTCTATTGGAAATAACAAGAGACAACACCATAGTAGAAGTCTTTGTACAATGGTCTCCTGTTTATTTCATTTCATGTGTTTATAGGAATATGTTTTGTTTTGCCTTTGTTTTGTTTCTGCCTCTAATATAGAAAGGATAGAAATACATGTTAAGACTCATGCATGTCTAGAATCTATAAACAGTTTATATATCTATAAACAGAGAACTGATCTTATGACACATGATGAAATGAACAGATATTTTGAAGAAAAAGAGACACTAAAATACCCAGTGCTGATCCTGGAGTGTCATAATGTGAAACCCAGCAATAGTATTATTCTTTGTTCAGAGTGATATTAGCCTGCTTGGGTTTGTTTAACCTCAACATAATTGAAGATATGGATATTGTTTAAGAAATTTGTTTAAGTGTATAGGATTGATAACCATATTTCTCAGTTTTTGTTGGATAGTTGAACAGAACTGGTTGCAGTCTCACTGTTTGAATCCCCAATTTAGTATCTTGAATTTGTAAGAAGACAATTCATAAACATCAGCTAGTGATTTCTTACTGTTTACTTTTTTCTTTGATGTTATGTATTATTTCTACCCATTTTCTGTTTTTAGTCTTTCTTTAAATTAAATTTTTAAAAAAAGAAAAATAAAATAAAAGATTCTTTACTCCAACAGGATTCATTCAGTAGTCACAACATGAATATGCCTTGCTGACCTAAAAAGACTATTCAGTTTTTTTAAAAGTACTAAACTGTTTCCAATAGCAACTGGATAATTAACTTGACATATCAGACTATAAAAGCTTTAGAGTCTATCTATATGATGAGCCCAGCAGAGAACTGAGAGGTTTGTGACATTTTAATCATTGATAATTTTGGTTGTGCTGATGCCACGACTTTTTAATGTGAGGTACTTGGAGAGAATTTCAGGAAAAGCTGCCAAGGTATTTAAAAAAACCTTATAAATTGGTTTGAAAAATATTCCAGGCTGTCAAAATGCCCATCAGCATATCTGACCGAACCTTTCTCTGGCCACCTCCATCTATTCATCAGATATTTTCAGGCTTAATTGAAATTGACCTCACAATGATGACAAAAATTTACCATGCCTCAAGCAGTACTTCCTACCTCATATTCCTCTAGAGAATGTGACACTACATAATAAGATAAATCATTTAAACACTACCAACTTTCTGAAAGTGTTTAAAAGCAGCTTACATGAAAAAATGTGAATAAGACCATGACACAAAAGTAACACAAGATAATAGCCAGGCTCAGCCATTTACAAATTTTATGGCATGTGGTAAAGAAGGAGAAATTAAGCCTATTAAAAAACTAAGTTAGGCTGGTCCGATGGCAGTGGGTTATCAGAACTTATTAACATTAGTGTCACTAAAGTCGGTATACCACCTCCCTCCACTGCTAAATTTGACTGGCTTTTTTAAAAATTTAAAAAATAATTAATTAATTAATTAATTAAAAATTTAAAAAGCTAACTTAATATAAACGTAACTTACACAATATGAAGGATACACTTTATGGAGTATAGATTGTAGAAAGGGACAAAGAACATACCAGTGAAGTTTAGGGGAGACAGGAGAAAGAAAAGAAAGGTGAAGAGAGAATACTACATATTTTCTCTTCAAGTATTCACAAGGTGAGCTATTGGTAGACTATTTGGTGGGGAATTTAATTTTCACAGTAACTAATGAGAAAAATTAAGAATCAGAAATTCCCTTCCTCGCCTGGGGACCAGGCCATGGTTCCCTGCCGGGGACGGTGAGTGGACCAGGGGCAAGGAATTCCACCCCAAGCTGGGGTAAATCTCTTCCTTCCCTGGGGGCCAGGCTCTGGTTCTCTGCTGGGTCCAGTGAATGGGGCCACCACAGGGAACCCCATTCCAGGCTAGCGGAACTCTCTACCTCACTTGGAACAAAACTTGAAGCTCAAAAATATAGGAAAATGACAAAACAAAAGACCAAAATGCAATCTCAAACATCCAGTCCAACCAAAGAAAGCATAGGACGATGTGCATAGAAGAAAATACATCCCACATAACTGAAATACGTGAAATAATAGTAACTGAAATAAAGAAGCAACTCTGGGAAGCCTTAAAGGAATTTAAACTAGAAATAATCTCTCAGCTAAAAGAAGAAATGATAAAAGAAATTAAGGAGATGCTGAACATAGCTAAAGAAAACACAGTTTAAAAATTGGAGGAACTAAACCAAAAGATAGAATCCCAGAATGAACAATAAAAGAAACAAATGAATATATAAAGCAGATGCAAAGAGATATACAGAAAATCAAAAACTCCATTGAAAGTTATAAAAACCGCCTCAATGAATGTGAAGATCGAATCTCAGACCTCGAAGACAAGATTGCAACCAGTGAACAGGAAAGGAAAGATCTTTTTAAAATAACAAGAAATCAGGAAATAACAACTCAACACCTGCAAGATGACGCAAACAGGAACAACATAAGGTTGATAGGGATAAATGAAAAAGAAAAGGACAACATAAAGGATGTCAAGAGGATATTTACAGAAGTAATAGCTGAACATTTCCCAAACACGAGATTGGAAACAGATATCAAGATCAGTGAAGCATATGGAACTCCAAATAGCCATAACCAAAATATATCTACACCCAGACATATAATAATGACCATCCCAGAAATCAAACAAATGAATACAGTATTAAAAGCTGTCAGAGAGAAAAGACAGATCACTATGGAAAACCTATCAGAATCACAGCAGACTTCTCAGCACAAACAATAAAGTCAAGAAGAGCATGGAGTGATGTATTTCAGATCCTAAAGGAAAATGATTTCCAACCTAAGCTGATGTACCCTGCAAAACTGTACTTCAAAATCGATGGAGAAATAAGATACTTCCATGACAAACATCAGCTGAAAAACTTCATGATCAACAAGCCAACCCTGCAAAGAATACTGAAAGCCAGCCGAGATACATTTAAGAAAATACCACTAAATAAAGCAGACAATTAAACAGAGTAGAAGGATAAAGATGCAAGAGCAGAAAGATAACATGTCAACAATAAACCAATATATAACAGTTCTAACCATTAATGTAAATGGTCTCAATTACCAATTAAAACAAACAGACTGGCAGAATGGATCAAGAAACAAAATCCAACCATATGCGGTCTACAAGAAACCCATCTAACACAAAAGAATACTCACAGACTGAAAGTCAAAGATGGAAAACAATACTTCATGCAACAGGAACACACAAAAAAGCAGGGGTAGCTATTCTATTTGCAGACAAACTGAACTTCAAGCCAATAATGATCAGAAGGGATAAAGAAGGTCACTACATGCTTGCTAGGGGAAAACTCCAAGAGGAAGCTATAATTATCTTAAATATATATGCACCAACCTCCAGAGCACCAAGTTATATAAAACAAGTACTAACAGAGATAAAAAACCAAACTAGAAGTAACACAATTCTAACGGGAGATCTTAACACACCATTGACACCAATGGACAGATGAACCAGACAGAAAATCAACAAAGAAATAAAAGAACTGAATCACACCTGTGAACAAATGGACTTAATAGACATATACAGAGTATTCCACCCAACAACAACAGAATACACATTCTTCTCAGCTGCACATGGGACATTCTCTAAAATAGACCATATATTAACTCACAGAACATATATAATAAATGCAAAAGAGTTGAAATTATCCCTTGCATGCTATCAGAAAATAGCGCTATGAAATTAGAAGTTAATAATAACAGATACTGCAAAAATCCCACAAACATATGGAAACTGAATAACACACATTGAGTAATCAGGGAGTCACAGAGGAAATTAAAGAAGAAATTAAACAATACCTACAAGAAAATAAAATACAGATACAAATTGCTGGAATCTGTGGGATGCAATGAAAGCCGTCCTCAGAGGAAAATTTATTGCACTGAGTTCCCACATCAGGAAAACAGAATGAATGCAAATAAATAACTTGATACTACACCTAAAACATCTAGAAAAAGAAGAGCAAGTCAAGCCCAAAGCCAAAAAAAGAGAGGAAATTATAAAAATCAGAGCAGAAATCAATGCAATAGAGACTAAGAAAACAATCCAAAGAATCAATGAATGAAAGAGTTGGTCCTTTTTTTTTTTTTTTGTCTTTTTCATTTTTATCGGTACCAAGGATCGAACTCATGACCGCCTGCTTGCAAGGCAGGCACTTATGCCGCTGAGCTAAATTCCCAGCTCCAAAGAGTTGTTCTTTGAAAGAATAAATAAAATCCACAAGCCCTAGCCAACCTTATTTTAAAAAGGGAAGAAAAAGCTCAAATGCAGGCAGTAAGGAATGAAACAGGTGAGATCACTACATACTCTATAGAAATACAGAACATCACCAACATCTAATTCAAAAACCTCTACTCTCAAAGGTTTGATAACACAGAAGAAATAGACAGATTCTTAGAAACATATGAAGAACCAAAGCTAGGTCAAGAAGATGTAAAACTTCTGAATAACCCAATTTCTATTAATGAATTTGAAAATATAATTAAGTCATTACCTACAAAGAAGAGCCCAGGCCCAGATGGATTCACTGCAGAATTCTACAAGAAATATAAAGAGAACCTAATGCCAACACTCCTCAAATTATCCAATGAAATTGAAAGGGAAGCAATCCTTCCCAAGTCATTCCTGGAAGCAAATATTACTCTAGTAACAAAACCTGAGAAAGACCCAACTGAAAAACAGAAATACAGACCAATCTCACTAATGCATACAGACGCAAAAATTCTCAATAAAATATTGGCAAATAGGATGCAGCAAATCATCAAGAAGATTATACACCATGACCAAGTGAGATTCATCCCAGGTATGCAGGGATGGTTCAACATGCATAAATTAATAAATGTAATCCACCATATCAATAAAGCCAAAAGTAAGAATCACATGGTCATTTCTATATATATAGAAAAAGCATTCCATAAGGTCCAACATTCATTCTTGATAAGAACTTTACAGAAAATTGGGATAAATGGTCTTCACCTCAATATAATAAAGGCCATCTATGACAAACCAACAGCCAGTATCAAACTAAATGGCAAAAAATTGAAGGCCTTTACTTTAAAATCAGGCACAAGACAAGGATGTTCCCTGTCACCGCTCCTATTTAATATAGTACTAGAAATACTAGCCAGAGCAATTAAACAAGAAAGAGAAGTAAAAGGCGTAAAGATAGGAAAAGAAGGAGTTAAATTATCACTATTTGCAGATGATATGATACTCGACATAGAAGACCCCCAAAACTACATTGAAAGTCTCTTAGATACAATAAATAAATTCAGCAATGTGGCTGGATACAAAATCAATACTCAAAAATCAATAGCATTCTTATACACTAACAACAAAATCACACAAAGAGAAATAAGAGAAGCCACACCCTTCACACTAGCAACCAAAAAATGAAATATTTAGGAATTACTCTCATGAAAGAAGTGAAAGACGTATACAGAGAAAATTATAATACACTGAAAAATGAAATTGAAGATGATCCCAGAAAATAGAAAGACATCTCTTGTTCATGGATAGGAAGAATAAATATTGTGAAAATGGCCATTCTCCCAAAACTGTTAAACAGATTCAATGCAATCCCAATAAAAATAGCATCAACATACCTCATACAAGTCGAGAAATCACTCCTAAAATTCATCTGGAGTGAGAAGAGACCTAGAATAGCAAAGACAGTTCTAAGCAGCAAAGGCAAGGCAGGAGGCATCACAATCCCTGACTTGAAGTTATACTACAAAGCCACGGTAGTTAAATCAACATGGTACAGGAATCAAAACAGAGCCAAAGATCAGTGGAATAGATTAGAAGATACAACCACAACTACAAACACACTCCACCACCTTATCTTTGACAAAGGAGCCAAGCAGGTTCACTGGAAAAACGACAGTCTCTTTAATAAATGGTGCTAGAAAAGCTGGCTCTCCATTTGCCGAAAACTAAAGCTAGACCCATGCCTATCACTATGTACTAAATTAAAATCTAAATGGGTCAAAGATATGAATATTAAAACAGAAACACTAAATCTATTGGAAGACAAATTGGGTAGAAACCTTGAAGACATAGGGATAGGTAGAAAATTCATGAACAGGTCTCAAACCACATGGGAAATACTTCCCAGAATCAATAACTGGGACCACTTCTTATTAAAAAGTTCCTGCATGTCAAAAGAAATCTCCAGCATAGTGAAAAGAAAACCCACAAACTGGGAAAAGATTTTAGTGACCTCCCTCTCAGACAAGGGACTCTTGTCTAAAACATATAAAGATCTAAAAAAAACTCAGACCCCCAAAATTCAAAGATCCAATCCAAAAATGGGCATCTGAGATGAATAGGCACTTCTCAGATGAAGAACTACAAATGGCCAATAAATAAATGAAAAAATGTTCATCATCATTGGTCATTAGAGAAATGCAAATTAAAACCACACTGAGATTCCATCTCACTTCTGAAAGGATGGCCAGGATCAAGAAAACCAACAACAACAAGGGCTGGAGAGGCTGTGGGGAAAAGGAACTCTCCTACACTGTTGGTGGGAGTGTAGACTGCTACAACGTTTGTGGAGGTCAGTCTGGAGATTTCTCAAAAAAGCTGGGATTGGAAGTCCCATTTGTTCCAGCTATTCCACTTCTAGGCATATTCCCAGAAGAACTGAAAGCATCATACCACAGTGATATATGTGCACCTATGTTTATAGCAGCACAATTTGTAATCGCCAGATCTTGGAAACAACCCAGGTGCCCATCAACTGAGGAATGGATAAAAAAAGTTGTGGTATTTCTATACAATGGAGTATTACTCAACTATAAAGAAGGATCACATTGAGATATTTATCAATAAATGGGAACAGCTTGAGGCCATACTCATAAGTGAAATAAATCAATCTCACATGTGTGAATACCGAGTAGTTTCCCTAATGTAAGTAATGGTTCAAATATATAAAAGTATGTGGTAATCATGATTCCCCATTATGTGGCCTTGAAGCCTCATAAAGTTTTCACTTATTAATTGGAATGGCTTTATTCTGGGCTTCTTGATATGGAAATATTTGAAGCTATAGTATATGAAGTTATATTCAAATATTTCAAGGAAAAAGACAGACATTATGGTAACTACTATTAAGTCGGGTTATTTGGTGGTGAAGCACTAGGTTGCTGAAACAGTCATGCTTTGACCTGTATTGTTATGTTGTTATGTCCTGTTTTATCTCAATCTCTCCCTTATTCATTAAAAAAATTATTTACTTATTTTTTATGGTCTTTTTAATTAAGGGGAAAATTTTTAAAAACTAGCAGGATATATTATGGTAACTTTTTTGATTTCCTATTAACTTGATTTGAAGTCCTGTAATACTCTCACTGTCTTGTTTTGACTGATTAGACTCTGTTCCATTCTGTATGATAGTATCAAGTTTGAGGGTATAGGCAACTACTTTGAAGGCAATAAGATTCACTAAGTTGCCCATTCTGGTTTGACTATTATCTCCTTTGGAAGTCCTGTAATGTTTACAATGTTTAGGTTTTATTGGTCTTGTTCTCTACAGTTTTGTTCAACTTTATAATACCTAATGAGATAGACAATTCTTTTTAAGGAAGCAAGAGGCATTATGGTAACCATTGTTGATAACCTTGTACTTTGTTTTTACATCATGTACTATGTCTATCCTTGGTTTTGACTGACAGCTTTGTTTTGCCATATTTGACTTTGTTCTCTTCCAAAAAAAAAAGTAACAAGAACTAAGGAGTAATAAAACCCCAAATGTGTAAATTTTGTTGTAAAAAAGAGAGGGAAAAAAAGTGCTCTAAAGGATACAAATGCAAGTGTGTTTAGAGGTGTTAAATAGCTGACCATATTAATGTTTTTGGTTGGATCATTGAACACAACTGATTGCAGTCTCACTGTTTGAGTGTCCACTTTGTATGCTTTGATCCTGTGACTTGAGCAACTATCTCTAAGATGATAATGTGTAATCTATTAACTGATGATTTCTTACTGTTTCTTTTTGTAGTTCTGTATTACTTGTACTCTTACACTGCTTTGTTTGTTTTGTTTTTTTGTTTTTTTTCCTTTTAAATAAAATTTTAAAAAATAAAATAAAATATCAAGGAATAAGGAAATAACAATTCAACAGCTGCAAGATGATGCAAAAAAAAAAAAACAAGATTGAAAGGGATTAATGAAAAAGAAGGGGACGACATAAAGGATGTCAAGAGGATATTTAGAGAAGTAATAGCTGAAAATTTCCCAAACATGAGAATGGAAACTGACATTAAGATTAGTGAAATAAAAAAGTTTTTCTAAAAAAAAAAAAAAAGATTAGTAAAGTATGTAGAACTCCAAATAGCCATAACCAAAATAAAACTACACCCAAACATAAATTCATCACCATCCCAGAAATTCAACATAAGAATAGAATACTAGACTTCCGGGAGAACATGGCAGATAGATAACAGCAACTGCCGGAGGCTCTCTGAAAGGCTCGGCTCAGAAATCAGGAATGATGCGGACTAAGGAGACATGAGCCGGTAGAGATATGCTCTGCTGACTGAGGAATGAACTGGGCTGAGAGAAACCAACTTGGAATGCAGTCCTGGTGCTAAAATAGGAACAGAAAAGTCTCGGTGTGGAGGCTGGACCCCGCACGATTGGAAACCACGGTTTGGATTTCCCACCACTCGGCAGCTGACTGCCTCCACAGCGGCTCGGCAAGGAGAGACGCGCAGAAGTTCTGGGAACAGGAGTCTGCGAACGGAGTCGAAAACAGGACGGACAAGGAGGCGTACACTGACTGGTGGTGAGGTGAGTGAGAGAAACTGACACTCCACCACAGTTTGACTCCGGCGGAGGACTTTCTGGGCTCAGGGAGTCCTGTAAGAGCAGGGCGCGGTGGCGACTCCAGCCACACATTCCCCTCTCGGACGGGATTGGTGAAAAGTGCCTGGGCTGCGTGATGCTGCGGATGGACTTGGTAGGCTGGCCTAACCCAGATCCCAGAGCCTGACAGTGGCCCGGAGGGGTGACTCCCGCGTAGGCTGCCTAGTCCATAACTCCCTGGTGCGCAGTGGTGGGCAGGAACACCTAGCCAGCGCAATTTGATCAGGCTGTGGCTGACAAGCAGGGAAGCTGGGCCTCCTATGTAAGCTTGCATTTTATAAGGAGCGGAGAAAATGGGGAAGGGAAGCAACAAGAAAGGCTCCTGGGCCCCCAATTCTGAGAAACAGGCAATAGCAGACACTGCACCAATAGACATTAAGCGCCATATAGAGAGCCTCATAGACCAATTCAGGAATGAAGTTATCAATGACCTGAAGCTAGAAGTATGCAGAATAGTTAGAGAAATGCTAAGCACCACACAGGAAAAAACAGATGGTGGAATGGAAGAACAGAAAAAGAGGGGAGAATTGTTTGATGGAGAAAACAGAGAAAGCATAGAGTACGTGAAGCAGGTTCAAAGGGACTATCAAGAAATTAAGAAGTCTATCCAAGACTGGCATAACAGATTGAAAGAAACTAAGGACAGACTATCTGAGCTGGAGGGCAGACTTGTAATATGGGAGAATGAAAGGAAAACCTTCTTAAAAATAACAAAGAAACAAACAGCAATAATACAAAGACAAGAAGATGATAAGAGGAGCCATAACTTAAGGATTAAGAACATAAAAGAAGAAGTAGGGACACAAACAAGTGAACTACAAAAGCTACTCACAGAAATAATCCAGGAGAATTTTCCTAATTTAGCAAAAGGTAAAGATACTCAGATATATGAGGCACACAGGACCCCAGCTACCTACAACCCTAACAGAGAAACACCCAGGCATATAATAATAAAAAATCCAGATATTCAATACAAGAACAGAATATTAAAAGCTGTAAGAGACAAGAAACAGACCACTTACAAGGGAACACCCATCAGAATTACAGCAGATTTCTCTGCACAAACCATCAAATCATGAAGAGCATGGGGGGAAATAATTCAAGCTTTGAAAGATAATAATCTCCAGCCAAGATTGAGATATCCTGCACAACTGTCCCTGGAAATTGATGGAAAAACAAGGTGCTTCCAGGATAAAGAGGAACTGGGGGAATTTGCAACCACCAATTCAACCCTACAGAAAGTATTGCAGGATATTCTAAAAAAAGAAAAATATAAAGAATCCAGAAATGGTGGCGGGGAGGCCACAACGAATGGAGCAGAGAACAAAATAAAGAAGACAAACTGACAGCTACTGACAGAAAAAGAGCTCAACAGAAATGAGACAGAGAAGATTGGATGATAGGAACAGCTATTTTAGAGAAAATGACATCTTAATAGGTAATACTGATTTAGTATCATCTTGTTTTGAAGTCTCATCTAGCTTTTGTCCTTCTGTCTCCAATGGTCTAAATAGGTTGTATCTTATTGGATTTTATTATGTACGATAGTATAAGCAAAAACCTTTTAAAGACAAGGAGATTATACAGAAACCATTGTTCATTTTCTGTTAGTCGATTCTAAATACTCTGTAATGCTGTCATTCTCTTAAATGGTTTTACATTGTTTTGATATACTTAATGCTACAGTATATGAAGTTGTACTCAAGGACGTCAAGGAAAGAGTCAATATGGTAACTATTTTTAGGTCGGAATCATCTGGTGGTGAAACACTATTCTGCTTAAATGGTTATGTTTTGATCTGCGCTGTTTTGCTGCTATGCCCTCTTTTTTCTCAATCTCCACTCCATTATTTACTTTTTTATTTTTATCTGTTTAATTAAAGGGAAAAAATAGCAGGATATAATATAGTAACCCACTTTAACTTTCTATTATCTCGATTTGAAGCCCTGTATTACTCTCACCATCTTGTTTTTGACTGATGTTCCCCTATTCTGTTTTGATGGATAGTATCAGGTTCAAAAGTTTAGGCATCAGCTGAGAAGATAATGAGATTCATTATAACGCCCATTCTTGTTGACTTTTATCTACTTTTGAAGACCTACAATGTCTCCAATGTTTTGGTTTTGTCGGTTTTGTTCTTTACTATTTTGTTCAATTGTATTATAACTAATGATATAGGCAATTCTATTAGAGATAGCGGGAGGCATTATGGTAACCATAGTTGATCACCTTGTATTATGTTTTTATATTATCTATTATGTCCACCCTTTTGACTTGACCGATTCTGTCCTGTTATGTCTCATTTGGTTTTACTCTTTTCCAAAAAAGCAATAAGAACCGTGGGAGCAATGAAACCCAAAATGTGTAATAGTCATGGTACAAAAGAGAGGAAAAGAAAGTGCTCCAAACTATATAACTGCATGTATATTTAAGTGTATAAGATAGAAAATGATATCACAGAGTTTTATTGGATCATTGAACAGAACTGTTTGCAGTATCATTGTTGGAATGTCCACTCTACAAGCTTTAATTTTGTGACTTGAACAATTATTTTTAAGATGGCAATATGTAATCCATTAACTAGTGATTTCCTACTGTTCATTTTTTTCTTCTGTAAATCTGTATAACTTGTACCCTTTCACTTTTTTTTTCTTTTCTCCTTAAAGAAAAAAAAAGAATAGAATACTAGAAGCTGTCAGAGAGAAAAGGCAGATCACTTAAAAAAGAAACCCTATCAGAATCAAAGCACACTTCTCAACACAAATAATGAATTCAAGAAGAGCATGGAATGAAGTATTTCAGATCCTAAAGGAAAACAACTTTAAACCTAGACTGATGTACCTTGAAAACTTGTCCTTCAAAATGGATGGAGAAATCAGATACTTCCATGAAAGAACAGCTAAAGGGGCTAGGGATTTAGCTCAGCGGCATAAGCACCTGCCTTGCAAGCAGGCAGTCATGAGTTCGATCCCCAGTACCGATTAAAAAAAAAGAAGAAGAAAGAAAGAACAGCTAAAGAACTTCATGAACACCAAGCCAACCCTGCAAAGAATACTGAAAGACAGTCTAGATACACATACGAAAAAACCACTAAGCAAGGTAGACAAACAGAATGGAAAGATAAAGATGCAACAGCAGAATGATAACGTGTCAAAAATAAACCAATATAGACTGGGCTTGATGGACTCTGGAGTTCTGGGCCCGCCAGCAACAACCATTCCAGAGGCTGGGGGGCCTGGGGTGAGTGCCCCTAGACCATCCCACTGAGCCCAGCTAGTTTAGGACCCTCTTTGGCCCCGGACATGGAATTTTGCAGCTTCCTGTTGCACTGGACCAGCTCGATGGGTCTTGAGCTGGACTGCTCCACCCCCGGTGACCCTCTCTCAATACAGGAACTGGGAAGCCAGAGTCCAAGGAGCAGAGGGCATAAAAAAGGATTTCCAGCAGGCCATGGGGAAGCATTAGAATAACACTGGAAAGACAGAAATATAGAGAAATGACAAAATGAAAGATGAAAATGAATCTCAAAACACCACACCATCCCAGGAAACCTTAGGAGCTAAGCACATAGAAGAAACCATATGCCATACACATGAAAGACCTGAAATAATAACAATGGAAATAAAGCAGCAACTCCAGCAAGTTTTAAAGGAATTCAAACTAGAAATAATCTCCCAGGTAAAAGAAGAAATGATAAAAGTAATGACAGAGATGCTGAACATATCTAAAGAACACACAGCAAAAAAATTGGAGGAACTAAACAAAAAGATAGAATCCCTGGATGAACAATATAAGAAACAAACAGAATATATAAAACAGATGCAAAGAGATATACAGGAAATCAAAAATTAATTCCATTGAAAGTTGTAAAAACGGCCTCAGTGAATGTGAAGATAGAATTTCAGACCTGGAAGACGAGATTGCAGCCAGTGAACAGGAAAGGAAAGATCTTTTAAAAATAACAAGAAATCAAGTAATAACAATTCAACACGGGCAAGATGACACAAAGAAAAACAACATAAGATTGATAGGGAAAAATGAAAAAGAAGGGGACAACATAAAAGATGTCAAGAGGATATTTAGACAATAGCTGAAAATTTCCCAAACATGAGAATGGATACTGACATTAGGATCAGTGAAGCATATAGAACTCCAACTAGCCACAACCAAAATAAAACTATACCCAGACATATAATAACTACCATCCCATAAATCCAACAAAAGAGTAAAATATTAAAAGCTGTCAGAGAGAAAAGACAGATCACCTATAAAGGAAAACCTATCAGAATCACAGCAGACTTCTTGGCACAAAAAATGAAATCAAGAAGAGCATGGAGTGAAGTATTTCAGATCCTAAAGGAAAATGATTTCCAACCTAGACTGATGTACCCTGAAAAACTGTCCTTCAAAATTAATGGAGAAATAAGATACTTCCATGACAAAGGACAGCTAAAGAACTTCATGATCACCATGCCAGCACTGCAAAGAATTCTGAAAGACAGTCTAGATACACCAAGGAGAAAAACACTAAGCAAAGCAGACAATTAAACAGAAGGAAAGATAAAGACACAACAGCAGAAAGATAACATCTTTCTGAACAATACAATAAACAATAAACCAACATATAACAGTTAAACCCATTAATGTAAATGGTCTCAATGCACCAATTAAAAGAAACCGACTGGCAGAATGGATCAAGAAAAAACATCTAACCATATTCTGTCTACAAGAAACCCATCTAACCCAAAAGGATAGACATGGACTGAAAGTCAAAGGATGGAAAACAATATTTCATGCAAAAGGAACCCAAAAAAAGTGGGGGTATCTATTCTGTTGGCAGACAATGTGAACTTCAAACTAATAACAATCAGAAGAGATAAAGCAGGTCATTACATTCTGGTTAGGGGAAAACTTTGAGAGGAAGAGATAACAATCTTAAATATACATGCACCAAATTTCAGAGCACCCAATTATATAAAACAAGTATTAACAGAATGAAAAACCAAATTAGCAGTAATACAATTATAACAGGAGATCTTAATACATCATTGACACCAATGGACAGATCAACCAAACAGAAAATCTGCAAAGAAATAACAGAATTGAATCACACACGTAAACCAATGGACTTGATAGATGTATACAGAGTGTTCCATCCAACAAGATAAGAATCCACATTGTTCTCAACAGTACATGAGTCATTCTCTAAAATATATCATATATTAGCTCACAGAATATATTTAAATAATGCAAAAGAGTTGAAATTATCCATTGTAGGTTATTGGATAATAGCACCATGAAATTGAAAATTGATGATAAAAGATACTGCAAAAATAGCACCAAAAAATGGATACTGAATTACACACTGTTCAGTAATCAGTGTCTGAAAGGAGAAATTTAAAAATACCTACAAGCAAAGGAAAATACAAATACAACTTACCAGAACCTGTGGGATGTAATGAAAGCTGTACTCAGAGCAAAATTTATTGCACTGAGTTTCCACATCAGGAAAACAGAATGAATACAAATAAACAACCTGATGCTACATCTCAAACATCTAGAAAAAGAAAAGGAAGTCAAGCCCAAAGCCAAAAGAAGAGAGGAAATTATAAAACTCAGAGCAGAAATTAATGCAATAGAGACTAAGAAAACAATCCAAAGAATCAATGGATCAAAGAGTTGGTTCTTTGAAAGAATAAACAAAATTGATAAGCCCCTAGCCAACCTTATTAAAAAGGGAAGAAAAAGCACAAATTCATGCAGTAAGAAATGAAAAAGGTGACTTTACTACAGACTCTATAGAAATACAGAAGATCATCAACACCTATTTCAAAAACCTCTACTCTCAAAGGTTTGATAACACAGCAGAAACAGACAAATTCCTACAAACATACGAAGGACCAAAGCTGGGTGAAGAAGATATAAAATTGCTGAATAACCCAATCTCTATTAGTGAAATTGAAAATGTAGTTAAGTCCACACCTACAAAGAAGAGCCCAGGCCCAGGTGTATCACTGCAGAATTCTGTAAGAAATACAAAGACTTAATACCAAAACTCCTCAAACTCTTCAATGAAATTGAAAGGGAAGCAATCCTTCCTAAGTCATTCCTGGAAGCAAATATCACTCTAGTACCAAAACTTGAGAAGGACCCAACTAAAAAAGAGAACTACAGACCAATATCTCTAATGAACACAGACGCAAAAATACTCAATAAAATATGGACAAATAAAATGCAGCAAATCATCAAGAAGATTATACACCATGACCTAGTGGAATTCATCCTAGGCATGCAGGGATGGCTCAGCATACATAAATGAATAAATGTAATCCATCATATCAATAAAACCAAAGATAAGAATCACATGTTCATTTCTATAGATGCAGAAAAAAACTTTTGATAAGGTCCAACATTCATTTATGATAAGGACCTTACAGAAAATTGGAATAGATTGTCTTTACCTCAATATACTAAAGGCCATCTATGACAAACCAATAACCAGTAACATACCAAATGGCAAAAAATTGAAGGCCTTTACTTTAAAATCAGGCACAAGACAAGGATGTCCCTTATCACTGCTCCTATTTAATATAGTACTGGAAATACTAGCCAGAGCAATTAGACAAGAGAGAAAAATAGTAGTGGTAAAAATAGAAAAAGAAGTTAAATTATTATTGTTTGCATATGACATGATACTCTACATAGAAGACTCCCAAAACTCGATTGAAACAGTCTTAGATATAATAAATAAATTCAACAAGGTAGCTGGATACAAAATCAATGCTCAAAAATCAATAGCATTCCTATACACTAACAACAAGATCACAGAGAGACAAATAAGAGAAGCCACAACCTTCACACTAGGGACCCAAAAAATGAAATATTTAGGAATTACTCTAAAGAAAGAAGTGAAAGACCTATACCAGGAAAAGTGTAATACACTGAAAAAAGAAATTGAAGATGATCTCAGAAAGTGGAAAGCCATCCCTCGCTCAAGGATAGGAAGAATAAATATTGTGAAAATGCCCATTCTCCCAAAACTCTTATACAGATTCAATGCAATCCCAATAAAAATACCATCATCATACCTCACAACATACCTCTTTGATATAGACAAATCACTCCTAAAATTCATCTGGAGTGAGAAGAGACCCAGAATAGTAAAGACAGTTCTAAGCAATGAATGCAAGGCAGGAGGCATCACAATCCCTGACTTGAAGTTATACAGCAGGCTGTATAAACTGTAGTAAAGTCAATATGGTACTGGAATCAAAACAGAGCTGAAGATTGATGGAATAGATTAGAAGATACAACCATAATAACAAACACACTCAGCCACCTTATATTCGATAAAGGGCCAAACATGTTCACGGAAAGGACAGTCTCTTTAATAAACGGTGTTGGAAAAGCTGGCTCTCCATATGCCAAAAACTAAAACTAGACCCATGCCTATCACCATGTACTAAATTAAAATCAAAATGGATCAAAGATCTGAATATTAAAACAGAAACAATAAATCTATTGAAATACAAATTGAGCAAAAGCCTTGAAGACATAGGGGTATGTAGAAAACTCATGAATAGGAATCAAACCGCATGGGAAATACTTCACAGAATCAATAACTGGGATCACATCTTATTAAAAAGTTTCTGCATGTCAAATGAAATCTGCAGCATAGTGAAAAGAAATCCACAAACTGGCAAAAAAAAATCTTAGTCAACTGTCCTTCAGACAAAGGACTTCTGCCTGAAACATATAAAGAATTTAAAAAATCAGACCCCCAAAATTCAAAGATCCAATCCAAAAATGGGCATCTGAGATGAATACACAATTCTCAGATGAAAAAATACAAATGGCAAATAAATACATGAAAAAAATATTCATCATCACTACTAATTAGGGAAATGCAAATTAAAACCACACTGAGATTTCATTTCACTCAAGAAAGAATGGCCAGGATCAAGAAAATCACCAATGACAAATGTGGGAGAGGCTGGGGGTGGGGAAAGGAACTCTCCTTCACTGTTGGTGGGAGTGTAGACTGGTGCAACCATTATGGAAGTCAGTCTGGAGATTTCTCAAAAATCTGGGATTGGAAGTCCCATTTGTTCCAGCTATTCCACTTTTAGGCATATTCCCAGAAGAACTGAAAGCATCATACCACAGTGATATATGTGCACCCATGTTTATAGCAGCACAATTTGTAATAGCCAGATCTTGGAAACAATCTAAGTGTTCATCAACTGAGGAATGGATAAAAAAGTTGTGGTATTTTTATACAATGGAGTACTACTCAGCTATAAAGAATGATCACATTGAGACATTTATAAATAAATGGATGCAGCTTGAAACCATGCTCATAAGTGAAATAAATCAAACCCACATGTGTAAATACCAAATAGTTTCCCTAGTGTAAGAAACGATAACAATATATAAAAGTATGTAGTAATCACAATTCCCCATTATATTGCTTTGAAGCTTTATGTTTTCATTCATCAATTGGAATGGTTTTATTCTGAGTTGTTTGATTTTATTGGCTGTGATTGTACGAACAGCTATTTTGAAGAAAAGAAACCATCATAATAGCTAGTGTTGATTTAATATCATCTTGTTTTGAAGTCCCATCAAGCTTTTGTTTTTCTGTCTCAATTGGTCTTAATGTGTTGTATCTTATTGAGTTTTATTATAAGTGATAGTACAAACAAAAACTTTTATAGACAAGGAGATAATATAGAAACCATTGTTCGTTTCTGTTAGTTGGTTCTAAATACCATGTAATACTGTCATTCATTCTCTTGAATGGTTTTACATTGTCTTGATATGTTTGATGCTACAGTATACGAAGTTATACTCAAATATTTCAAGGAAAGAGACACTGTGGTAACACTATTATGTTGGGATATTGTGGTGAAACACTATGTTGCTTAAATTGTTCTGTACTGACCTGTGCTGTTGTGTTATGTCCTCTTTTATCTCAATCTCCTTTTTTTATTATTTACTTTTTTATTTTTTTAACTAAGGGAAAAAATAAATTTTAAAAAGCAGGATATATTATAGTAACCATTTTGATTTCCTATTAACTTGATTTGAAACCCTGTATTGTTCTCACCATCTTGTTTTGAGTAATTTTACTTTATTCTGTTTGGCTTGATAGCATCAAGTTTCAGGGTATAGGCAACTACTTTGAAGACAATAAGATTCACTATGATGCCCATTCTGTCTTGAACATTATCTTCTTTTGAAGTCCTGTAATGTCTCCAATGTTTTGTTTTATTGGTTTTGTTGTTTACTGTTTTGTTCAATTTTATTATAACTGATGATATAGGCAATTCTTTTTAAGATAACAAGAGGCATTATGATAAGCTTGTACTCTGTTTTTACATCATGTACTATGCCCATCCTTTTGATTTGACTGACTCTGTTTTATTACATCACATTTGGTGTTATTCTCTTCAAAAAAGTAATAAGAACTGTGGGAGTAATAAACCCAAAATGTGTAATTGTCATTGTACAAAAGAAAGGAAAAGAAGATGCTCTAAAGGATATAACTGCATATATATTTAAGTGTATAAGATAGATAACCATATTACTGAGTTTTGTTGGATCATTGAACAGAACTGTTTGCAGTCTCACTGTTTGAATGTCCACTTTACATGCATTAATTTTGTAACTTGAACAACTGTTTCTAAGATGACAATATGTAATCTATTAACTAGTGATTTCTTACTGATTATTTTTTTGAAATTCAGTATTACTTATTCCCTTTCTGTTTTTTTTTTTCTTTTTCTCTTTAAATAAATTTTTAAAAACACAATAAACCAATACATATCAGTTATAACCATTAATGTAAATGGTCTCAATTCACTAAATAAATGAGACAGACTGGCAGAATGGATCAAGAAACAACATCCAACCATATACTGTCTGCAAGAAATCCGTCTAATCCAAAAGGAAACTCACAGACTAAAAGTCAAAGGGTGGAAAACAATACTTCATGCAACAAGAACCAAAAAAAGTAGGGGTAGCTATTCTGTCTGCAGATAATGTGAACTTCAAACCAAAAATGATCCTAAGAGATAAAGAAGGTCACTACATACTGGTTGAGGGAAAACTTCAAGAGGAAGAGATAACTATCTTAAATATATATGCACCAAATTCCAGAGCACCCAGTTATACAAAGCAAGTATTAATAGAAATGAAAAACCAAATTAGCAGTAACACAATTATAACAGGAGACCTTAACACACCATTGACAACAAGGAACAGATCAACCAGACAGAAAATCAGCAAAGAAATAACAGAAGTGAATCACACCCATGAACAAATGGACTTGATAGACATATACAGAGTGTTCCATCCAACAACATCAGAATATACATTCTTCTCAGCAGCACATGGGACATTCTCTAAAATAGACCATATACTAGCTCACATAACATACTTAAATAAATACAAAAGAATGGAAATTTTCCCATGCATGTTATCAGATCATAGTGCCATGAAACTATAACTTAATGATAAAAGAAATGCTGAAAACCCCACAAGCACATGGAAGTTGAATAATACACTCTTGGGAAATTAAAGAAGAAATTAAACAATACCTACAAGCAAACAAAAATACAAATACAACTTACCAGAACCTGTGGAATGCAATGATAGCAGTCCTCAGAGGAAAATTTATTGCACTGAGTTACCACATCAAGAAAACAGAATGAGTACAAATAAACAACCTGATGCTACACCTCAAACATCTAGAAAATGAAGAGCAAGTTAAACCCAAAGCCAAAAGAAAAGAGGAAATTATAAAACTCAGAGCAGAAATTAATGCAATAGAGACTAAGAAAACAATCCAAAGAATCAATGAATCAAAGAGTTGGTCCTTTGAAAGAATAAATAAAATTCATAAGCCCCTAGCCAACCTAATTTTAAAAAGGAAATAAAAAGTTCAAATCCATGCAGTAAGGAATGAAAAAGGCAAAATCATTACAGACTCTGTGGAAATACAGAAAATCATCAACACCTATTTCAAAAACCTCTACTCTCATAGGTTCAACAACACAGAAGAAATGGTCAGATTCCTAGAAACATATGATGTACCAAAGCTGGGTCAAGAAGATGTAAAATTCTCACCATCTTGTTTTGAATTATTTTCCCCTATTGTTTTGCTTGATAGTACCAAGTTTGAAAGTATAGGCAACAACTCTGAAGACAAAAAGATTCATTATGATGCCCATTCTGGTTGACTATTATCTTCTTTTAAAGTCCTGTAATGTCTCCAATGTTTTGGTTTTATTCTTTACTGTTTTGTTCAATTTTATTATAACTGATGATATAGGCAATTCTTTTTAAGATAGCAAGAGGCGTTATGGTAACCATTGTGGATCACCTAGTATTTTGTTTTTACTTTATCTTATCTATTATGTCCATCCTTTTGATTTGACTGACTGTGTTCTGTTATGTCACATTTGGTTTTACTCTCTTCAAAAAAAAGTAGTAAGAACTGTGGGAGTAATAAAACCCAAAATGTGTAATTGTCATTGTACAAAAGAAAATGCTCTAAAGGAAAAATCTGCACATATATATTTAAGTGTATAAGATAGATAACCATATTACTGAGTTTTGTTGGATCATTGAACAGAACTGTTTGCAGTCTCACTGTTTGAAAGTCCATTTAATATGCTTTTATTTTGTAACTTGAACAACTATTTCTAAAATAACAATATGTAATCTATTAACTAGTGATTCCCTACTATTTATTTTTTCTGAAATTCTGTATAACTTGTACCCTTTTTCTGTTTTTTTCTTTTTCTCCTTAAATAAAATTTTTAAAAAATGAAGATGTAAAACTGCTGATAACCCAATTTCTATTAATGAAACTGAAAATGAACTTAAGTCCTTACCTACAAAGAAGAGCCCAGGCCCAGATGGATTCACTGCAGAATTCTACAAGAAATACAAAGAAGACTTAATGCTGACAATTCCTCAAACTCTTTAAGGAAATCAATGGGAGGGACTTCCGGGAGAACATGGTGGACAGATAGCAGCAGCTACGGAGGCTCTCCAAGAGACCCAGCTTAGAATCCAGGAATGGTGCAGAGTGAGGAATACTAACCAAGAGGAGATATACCCTGCTGACCCAAGAACGAACAGGGCTGAGAGAAACCAACTGGGAATGCAATCCTGGTGCTATAACAGGAACAGATAAAGCCTCAGTGTGGAAGCTGGAGCCCACGCCATTGGAAGCCACGATTTGGGTTTCCTGCCGCCGCTGCTGCATCTGAATCGGCTCAGCAGGGAGAGAGATGCGCGAAAGCTCTGAGAATGGGAATCGGTGAATGGAGTTGAGAGCAGGATGGGCGGGGAGCCGTGCATCGACCTGCGGTGAGTGAGGGAAACTGGGATTCTTCCACAGTCTAGGAGGCTCCAACAGAGGACATTCTGGGACCTGGCAGACTTGCCGGAACAGGGCACTGCAGTGACTTCAGTCACATATTCCCTTCTCAAGCAAGATTGGTGAGCAGTGCCTAGCCTACGTGACACTGCTGGCTGAGACCCAGTAGGCTAGCACAACCCAGGTCCCAGCACCTGGAGGTGCACACTAGTGGTGAAGCCTGGAGGGGCAAGCCCCGCATAGGCTGCCCGGTCCATAACTCCCTGGTGCACCACAGTGGGCGGGCACACCTAGCCAGCGCAATTCTATCAGACTGTGGCCGACAGGGAAGGAATCTGGGCCTCCTATATACACTTGCATATATAAGGAACAAAGAATATGGGAAGGGGAGCAACATGAAAGGCTCCTTGGCCCCCAATCCTGAGAAAGAGGCAACAGCAGACACGGCACCAATAGATATAAAGCACTATCTCCAGAGCCTCATAGACGAGTTCAGGATTGAAGTTATTAATGACCTTAAGCAAGACATAAGCAAAATAGTTAGAGAAATGCTAAGCACCACCCAAGAAAAAGCAGATGGTGGAATGGAAGAACAGAAAAAGAGGGGAGAATTGTTTGATGGAGAAAATAGAGAAAACATAGAATACGTGAAGCAGGTTCAAAGAGATTACCAGGAAACTAAAAACTCTATTGAAACCTGGCATAAGAGCTTGAAAGAAACTAAGGGTAGATTATCTGAACTAGAGGACAGATTTGTAAGGTGGGAGCATGAAATGAAAAACTTCTTAAAAATAACAAAGAAACAAACAGCAATAATACAAAGACTAGAACATGATAAGAGGATCTATAACTTAAGAATTAAGAACATAAAAGAAGAGGTAGGGACACAAACAAATGAACTACAAAAGCTATTCGCAGAAATAATCCAGGAGAATTTTCCTAATTTAGCAAAAGGTAAAGATACTCAGATGTATGAAGCATACAGGAACCCAGCCACCTATATCCCAAACAGAGCAACACCCAGGCATATAATAATCAAAATACCAGAAATCCAATATAAGAACAGAATATTAAAAGCCGTCAGAGACAAGAAACAGATCACTTACAAGGGAACACCCATCAGAATTACAGCAGACTTTTCAGCACAAACCATCAAATCACAAAGAGCATGGGGGGAAATAATTCAAGCTTTGAAAGATAATAACCTCCAGCCAAGATTGAGATATTCTGCACAACTATCCCTGGAAATTGATGGAGAAACAAGGTGCTTTCAGGATAAAGAGGAACTAGGGGAATATGCAACCACCAATTCAACTCTACAGAGAATGCTGCAGGATATTCTAAAAAAATATATGAAGAATCCAGAAATAGTGGCAGAGAGGCCACAATGAATGGAGCAGAAAACAAAATGAAGACGACAAACTGATAACTAATGACAGAAAAAGAGCTCAAGAGAAATGAGGCAGAGAAGATTGGATGGTAAGAACAGCTATTTTGGAGAAAACAACATCATAATAGGTAGTGCTGATTTGGTATCATCTTGTTTTTAAGTCCCATCAAGCTTCTTCTGTCTCCATAGTTCTCCTGTCTCCATAGGTCTTAACATGTTGTATCTTATTGGATTTTATTATATGTGATAGTATAAACAAAAACTTTTATAGACAAGGAGATTATACAGAAACCATAGTTCATTATCTGTTAGTTGATTCTAAATACCCTGTAATACTGTCATTCTCTTGAATGGTTTTACATTGTTTTGATATATCTCATGCTACAGTATATGAAGTTATACTCAAAGATTTCAAGGAAAGAGACAATACGGTACTACTTTTATGTCAGGATTATCTTGTGGGGAAACACTATTTTGCTTAAATAGTTATGTTTTGATCTACACTGTTTTGTTGTTATTCTCTCTTTTATCTTAATCTCCGTTTTATTATTTACTTTTTTATTTTTATCCTTTTAATTAAGGGAAAAAATAAAAAAAAGCAGGATACATTATAGTAACCCACTATGACTTTCCATTATCTTGATTTAAAGCTTTGTATTGCTCTCACCATCTTGTTTTGACTGATGTTCCTCTATTCTGTTTTGCTTGATAGTACCAGGTTCGAAAGTTTAGGCAACAGCTGTGAAGATAGTGGGATTCATTATGACGCCCATTCTGGTTGACTATTTTCTACTTTTGAAGACCTGTAATATCTCCAATGCTTTGGTTTTGTTGGTTTCATTCTTTACTCTTTTGTTCAATTTTATTATAACTGATGATATAGGCAATTCTATTTGAGATAGTGGGAAGCATTATGGTAACCATTGTTGATCACCTTGTATTATGTTTTTACATTATCTATTATGTCCACCCTTTTGATTTAACTGACTCTGTTCTGTTATGTCACGTTTGGTTTTACTCTCTTCCAAAAAAGTAATAAGAACTGTGGGAGCAATAAAACCCAAAATGTGTAATAGTCATTGTACAAAAGAGAGGTAAAGAAAGTGCTCTAAACTGTATGACTGCATGCATATTTAAGTGTATAATATAGACAACGATATTACTGAGTTTTGTTGGATCATTGAATAGAACTGTTTGCAGTCTCACTGTTTGAATGTTCACTTTATATTCTTTAATTTTGTACTTGAACAAATATTTCTAAGATGACAATATGTAATCCATTAACTAGTGATTTCCTACTGTTTTTTCTTCTGAAATTCTGTATAACTTGTACCCTTTTTCTGCTTTTTTCCCTTTTTCTCCTTAAATAAAATTTAAAAAAAAAAAAGAAATTGAAAGGGAAGCAATTCTTCCTAACCAAAAAAATTTTTAAAAAAAAGACCAGCATTCAATCCTAGTACCAAACTTTAAAAATTTTTTCACTTTGGGCTATCCACTTGGGATCCCTTCTGTCTCTCAGACAGAAGCTTTCTTTCTCTCAATACATATTTCTGCTCTTAGTCTCCATTGTTCTTAAATTTCATTCTTGACTTTAGAGAATACAAACTCATAATGGCCATATAGTAGGCCTGGAGTTTCATTCCTTGATGTCATTTGAAGGTCTTCTACCAAGATCATTGCACAGAGACATGGGCAACTCAATGCCAAAGCCCCTTACTCTTTTGGAATGCATTCTTAGGCAGTGGAAGATGTGTAGCCTTTCCATATTGAAAAAGAATCAGTTGGTATTTCTCTTCATGTGTGTGTGGCCTACCTACAACCTAGAGCCAAAATGAAACACAGAGAGAAATATTAATTATGATGTTCATTTATAACTAAAAGCACACTATAAGAAAGAAGGAAAATGGTTAGAATTAGTGTATGTTCAAACTTTCTTTGAATTAAGAGATAACTCATACCTATTCTCTAGGTATAACTATAATCCTTATGAGGCAACTCCCATTCATAGGTCTCTTTCTCTCAGTGATCTAAAGCAAATTAAGCTAGAACTAGGAAAGTTTTCAGATGACCCTGATAAGTACATCAATGTCTTTAGAAGATTTTCCAGCTAGGCTGGAAAGATGTAATGTTACTGTTAAATCAAACACTAACTTCTAATGAGAAAAGCAGCATTCCAAGGTGCTATTGTCTTTGTGAATGAATATCATATTGTTAATTTTAGACAGCCAGAAGAGCAATAGCCAGAGGAACTACCAATTCCCACTGGATCACAAGCAGTCCTTATGCAAGACTCATATTGGTCTAACAACCAGGTGGGTAATTGGATTAGAAAACATTTTCAAACATGTATTCTTGAAGATCTAAGAAGGACAAAAACCAAGCCTTCTAGTTGTTCTAAATTGGACTTGAGCAAAGATGGCAGATAGATAACAGCTGGCTACAGAGGCTCACTGAGATAGTCAACTGAGAATTCAACATAATACAGCATGGGGAGTCCCAAACAGATGGAGATGAATTCTCTTGTCTCAAGAAGAAACTAAGGTGAGAAGAACCAATCAAACATACAGGCCTAGTTATTCTAAATTGTCAGCTATTTCTCAGGAGAAAGATGAAAAACCCTCTGACTTCTTATAGATCATTTATCAGAGGCACTAATAAAACATGCGTCCATAGATCCTGATTCAATAGAAGGATTTTGCTTAAAGACATATTTATTACTCAGTCAATTTCAGACACTAGAAAAGGCTACAAAAGATAACCTGTGCTCTAGATAGTTCTCTTGATTCTTTAGTAAAAACTGTTTCCTTAGTATTCTATAATGAGGTCTTGGAGAAAACAAAGAGACCAAAAAATGGCTGGCTTTATTGTGACCTTAAAAACACACAGACTGCCAGGCATGGTGGCTTATGCCTGTAATCCCAGCACTTAGGAGGCTGAGGCAGGAGGACTGTTGTGAGTTCGAGACCAGCCTGGGCTACAAAAGTGAGCTCAAGGCCAGCCTAAACTGTATAGTGAGACCCTGTCTCAAAAAGACAAAAGATCCACAGACCTTAAGTCTGATTCTTGGGGCTCCAAGAAGAGCTCAACAATTACATCTACCTGCTACAGCTGCCACAAGCCAGGTCTCCTTAAGAGGGGCTGCCTTAAGAGGCCCTCCAAGCCATGCCCTGACTGCAAAGGGACCACTGGAGACTGTACACCCTCTGAAGCCAAGACCCCAGAGTTTAGACCCATCCTATCAGCTGGGCCAGCAGAACTGAAGGGCCTTGAGGCACTAGTCCCCTCCCTCTGGCCAGACTGTCATCTCTGCATGCCGTCTCAACAGAGGAGCCCTAAGTAATCATGACAAGAAGTAAAAACAAGCTGACATTGGTATATGTTCCTTTGTCCTTCTCAACTCAGGCATTCCTTCCAGGCACTGTACCTCAACACAGTCACCAAAATATAGGTTGCTTAAACTATAACTGGGATAACTTTCTCTTCATTCATTCTTTTATTGATGCCTAGAAGCCTAACTCAAATCCTGGAAGGATTCTATTCTGTCTAAATGCTGTATAATATATACAGAATGCCAACTAATCAAAAGGATGCTGAGACTGGTTTTTACAAATATAGTACCCATGGTTGTTGATGTATAAAAAATTTAAAAGTTTTCATTTTGTCAAAATAATGTATTAATCTTGTTCTCCTACATTATCAAAAATTTAGAGGTAATTATAACTAAAGCTAGAGGGATTCATGACAGAATGTCAGACTCCATCAATAAAAGATCCTAAGAGCCAATGGGTTACAATTGCTATAATTTAGAAGCAGTTTCTAAACCTACCTGTCAACTCTAATGCTAGTGCTTTGATTATTTATGTCTTTGTATATATTCTTTCATTAAAGTTTGTTCTCACCTAGAAGATACCAAAACCCAAGGCATCATACAGATAAAAACAATAACAAATATGCTAAATTTCTTTTAGATTACTTTCACTGAGATCCACCAACTCTTGTCCAGAAAAATGTTATATGATGCACATTGAAGCCTTAATTAACTATACTCAACAAGTTTTAAATGACATTGTGGCTCATAAATAAAACATAAAATTAATGAAACAGGCCATCCTCCAAAATTAGATGGCATTGGACAGTCTAACAGCACAGGAGATACTTACATAATTGTAGAAACTGAATGCGGTGTGTAATTCTTGATCTTTTTACTAATATCTCAATTAACTGTTCAAGATACTAGGTACAAATCAATGGATATGTCAAATTCTAAAATTTCGACTTCCGGGAGAACATGTCAGACAGATAATAGCAACTACCAGAGGCTCTCTGAAAGACTCGGCTCAGAAGCCAGGAATGGTGCAGACTAAGGAGACATAAGCAGGTGGAGATATGCTCTGCTGACTCAGGAACGATCTGGGCTGAGAGAAACCAACTTGGAATGCAGCCCTGGTGCTAAAACAGGAACAGAAAAGCCACGGTGTGGAGGCTGGACCCCGCGCCATTGTAAGTCGCGATTTGGGTTTCCGCTGCGCGGCGGCTGGCTGCCTCTACAGTGGCTCGGCAAGGAGAGAGACACGCAGAAGCTCTGAGAACAGCAATCTGCGAATGGCAGGGAGGCGTGCACTGACTTGTGGTGAGGTGAGTGAGAGAAACTGACACTCTACCACAGTTTGACTCCAGCGGAGGACTTTCTGGGCCCGAGCAGTCCTGTGGGAGCAGGGCGCGGTGGCGACTCCAGCCACACATCCCCCTCTTGGGCAGGATTGATGAAAAGTGGCTGGCCTGCGTGACACTGCCGGCGGACCTGGTAGGCTGTCCCAACCCATATCCCAGAGCCTGACGGTGGCCGGGAGGGGAGACGCGTAGGCTGCCTGGTCCATAACTCCCTGGTGCGCAGCGGTGAGCGGGAACACCTAACTGGCGCAATTCGATCAGGCTGTGGCTGACTGGGAGAGAAGCTGGGCCTCTTATATAAGCTTGCATATATACAGAACAGAGAAGAAGAGGCAGCATGGGAAGAGGCAGCAACAAGAAAGGCTCCTCGGCCCCCAATTCTGAGAAACAGGCAATAGCAGACACCGCACCAATACACATAAGGCACCATATAGAGAGCCTCATAGACCAATTCAGGAATGAAGTTATCAATGACCTGAAGCTAGAAGTATGCAGAATAGTTAGAGAAATGCTAAGTACCACCCAAGAAAAAACAGGCGGTGGAATGGAAGAACAGAAAAAAAGGGGAGAATTGTTTGATGGAGAAAACAGAGAAAGCATAGAATACGTGAAGCAGGTTCAAAGGGACTACCAAGATACTAAGAAGTCTATCGAAGACTGGCATAACAGCTTGAAAGAAACTAAGGACAGACTATCTGAACTGGAGGGCAGACTTGTAATATGGGAGAATGAAATGAAAAACTTCTTAAAAATAACAAAGAAACAAACAGCAATAATACAAAGACAAGAAGATGATAAGAGGAGCCATAACTTAAGGATTAAGAACATAAAAGAAGAAGTAGGGACACAAACAAGTGAACTACAAAAGCTACTCACAGAAATAATCCAGGAGAATTTTCCTAATTTAGCAAAAGGTAAAGATACTCAGATGTATGAGGCATACAGGACCCCAGCTACCTACAACCCTAACAGAGAAACACCCAGGCATATAATAATAAAAATTCCAGAAATTCAATACAAGAACAGAATATTAAAAGCTGTCAGAGACAAGAAACAGACCACTTACAAGGGAACACCCATCAGAATTACAGCAGATTTCTCGGCACAAACCATCAAATCACGAAGAGCATGGGGGGAAATAATTCAAGCTTTGAAAGATAATAATCTCCAGCCAAGATTGAGATATCCTGCACAACTGTCCCTGGAAATTGATGGAAAAACAAGGTGCTTCCAGGATAAAGAGGAACTGGGGGAATTTGCAACCACCAATTCAACTCTACAGAGAGTATTGCAGGATATTCTAAAAAAAAGAAAAATACAAAGAATCCAGAAACAATGGCAGAGAGGCCAAAACGAATGGAGCAGAGAACAAAATAAAGAAGACAAACTGACAGCTACTGACAGAAAAAGAGCTCAACAGAAATGAGGCAGAGAAGATTGGATGATAGGAACAGCTATTTTGGAGAAAATGACATCTTAATAGGTAATACTGATTTAGTATCATCTTGTTTTGAAGTCTCATCTAGCTTTTGTCCTTCTGTCTCCAATGGTCTAAATAGGCTGTATCTTATTGGATTTTATTATGTATGATAGTATAAGCAAAAACCTTTTAAAGACAAGGAGATTATACAGAGACCATTGTTCATTTTCTGTTAGTCGATTCTAAATACTCTGTAATGCTGTCATTCTCTTGAATGGTTTTACATTGTTTTGATATACTTAATGCTACAGTATACGAAGTTGTACTCAAGGATTTCAAAGAAAGAGACAATATGGTAACTACTTTCAGGTTAGGATTATCTGGTGGTGAAACACTATTCTGCTTAAATGGTTATGTTTTGATCTGCGCTGTTTCGTTGTTATGCCCTCTTCTATCTCAATCTCCACTCCATTATTTACTTTTTTATCTTTATCCTTTTAATTAAAGGAAAAAAATAGCAGGATATATTATAGTAACCCACTTTGACTTTTCATTACCTTGATTTAAAGCCCTGTATTGCTCTCACCATCTGGTTTTTAACTGATGTTCCCCTATTCTGTTTTGCTGGATAGTATCAGGTTCGAAAGTTTAGGCATCAGCTGTGAAGATAATGAGATTCATTATGACGCCCATTCTTGTTGACTTTTATCTACTTTTGAAGACCTACAATGTCTCCAATGTTTTGGTTTTGTCGGTTTTATTCTTTACTGTTTTGTTCAATTGTATTATAACTAACGATATAGGCAATTCTATTAGAGATAGCGGGAGGCATTATGGTAACCATTGTTGATCACCTTGTATTATGTTTTTACATTATCTATTATGTCCACCCTTTTGACTTGACCGATTCTGTTCTGTTATGTCACATTTGGTTTTACTCTCTTCCAAAAAAGTAATAAGAACCGTGGGAGCAATGAAACCCAAAATGTGTAATAGTCATGGTACAAAAGAGAGGAAAAGAAAGTGCTCCAAACTATATAACTGCATGTATATTTAAGTGTATAAGATAGAAAATGATATCACAGAGTTTTATTGGATCAATGAACAGAACTGTTTGCAGTATCATTGATGGAATGTCCACTTTACAAGCTTTAATTTTGTGACTTGAACAATTATTTCTAAGATGACAATATGTAATCCATTAACTAGTGATTTCCTACTGTTCATTTTTTTTCTGTAAATCTGTATAACTTGTACCCTTTCCCTGCTTTTTTTTTTCCTCCTTAAATAAAATTTTAAAAAAAATTCTAAAATTTCCTTGACCTTGTCTTTATCCTCCTTGTGGGAAGCCATCACTAGCTCCTCTTGGTGGAACTGTTTGTTAACTCATAATAATCTATTGATTCTATTATTTGACCCATGCATACTAAATTGTTTCTTTGGCTTTGTCTCCTTCAGACTTAAAGCTGTACAGCCACCCAAGATGAACATGCCTGGTATTTACTGAGGGCCATTTTTAGAAGCTCTGTAGAGTATCTCTGGCTGCAGGTTAACTACTATGACCCTTTTCAACCTGAAAAGGCTGGATTGGTCATCACCTATTTCTCATGGCAGTTCAGGATACTTCTTCAGAACTTGGGAATTCAAAGCCTGGGAATGTTATAGGCAGCTGAGCTAGTTAGAAATATTACAGGCAGTGAGACAGGATTAGGCCCTAGAAGAAGATGGCACAGAGGACCAAATGTTTGATGATCTTGGAAGAGGCACATACCTCTTGCTGTGGGCCAAATCTCAAAACAGAAGGGAAAACAAATGAAACCACACCCTTAAGTATAATACTTAGGGATTAAATCTGGATCACCTTGACAATCCAAAAGTCACCATTCCAATCCCTAAGGAAGAGTCACTGATCTATAAAGAGTGCTCACGTTCTACATAACTCACTTCCCCATTTGTCCCCAATGTAGTCAATTTTACCTGAACAATTAAACTTATTGTTTGACTGTAGCTCTGTCCCACCTCATGCCCATCTGCCTTGGAAGTTCCCAGTTTTCCCCATTTTAGATCCACTTCTGTAACCTCAAATGTGAGTTCCTCTTACCTCAGCCTTTCCAGTATCTGGGTTTTACTCTATAAAATCCTAAGAAAATACAAAATCTTTGGCAACCCACTCAGGGACCCTTCTGTCTCTCTCTCAGACAGAACCTTTCTTTCTCTCAATAAATATTTCTGTTCTTTAGAAAATTTTTTCATTTTGTCATCTTGAGACAGAATCTCACTGTGCAATTCAGGCTGGCCTTGAGCTCACTTTGCAACCCAGGCCGGTCTCAAACTTGAAGCAATCCTCCTGCCTCAGTCTCCTATGTGCTGGGATTACAAGCATGTGCCACCACACCCAGTTCCAAATTAAAAATTTTCAAGTAAACAAGCCAAAAGATTTCCTAAAGCAGAATTAGTGATCCAGAAATCATCTGGGACAATAATAGTTAATAGTTATTTAGGCTTACTATATAATGTTTATCCTCCCGTTATCCAATATAACAGATAGGCAAATCAAATCCTGAGATGTTAAAAACTGCCACTAAAGTTATGGTGAACATGAATAAGTAGTCAAAAGCTTCAGTAAAGGAATAGATTTAAAATCAGAAAAAATGCTTTGGTAATGGAACAGATTTCAAATCAGAAAATGATGACATTTCTCATTGCACTGGAAATACAATGCATTCAATTTTGAAATTACTCATCTATCTGTAAATGTGAGTAATTGTGATACATTCTGAAAGAATATGGCCTTAATACATAGCTTCTAGCTCCATCTAAATGCTGGAAAATTTAGTTGTCATTATTGATTAGTCAAAAAGCATTTTCTTCACAGTCAAGACCATTTTTAAATTTTCTGAAATAGTCAATGCTAAAGTGTAGTCTCATTTAAACAGTGATTGTGCACCTTTTCCTGCCATTTGTAGCTTTTTCCCTAGGCTCTTTACAATTTTTTGACTGGCCTGTACATTATAGACATCCATTAAATGTTGCATTGAAAGGAAAGTGAATGAATAAATGAATATTACTGAGGAAACTATTTAAGGTATATTTTGACCATGTTTCAATCCTTGGTTAATTCAGCTGCCTTTTCCTGCTCACAAATTTCCCCAACACTTGGTTGGTAAAAACCCATACCAATTTACTGGGCTTTTGTTTTGTTTTTGTTTTCTCAATTTACTGTTTCTTGTGATTCTGTAAATTGTCTGGGCTCAGCTGTAAAATCGTCCAGCTCCACAAGCTGTTGACCACAGTACTCTTGTGCTGCATCCATGAAGGTACTCAATGGAAGTGCTTTGTGTTCCTGCACACAATTTCATCTCCTTGCCCTAGTTTGCCATCTAACAGATCTCTACAGGCCCTGTCTATGCAGCACAGTATCCTGGACTTCCACTCAGCAGAGGACCTAGACTTCCAGCAGGAGCCTTCCAAGCAGACCTTAAATGTGAACATTTGGAGAGTACTATTCCAGACCAAGACTTGCCTGGAAAGAAATTCAGCAGTATAGTGTGAACCTTGAACAGATCAGGCCATTGAACTGTCATGCTGCAAGCATCTTCTCTGACTTCAAAATTCCTGTTTGTTTCAAGCATCCAATGGTTTGCATCTCTTTTTCTGGAAGATAATTGAATCTTGTTGCTCTTCCTGCATTTTATTTGTGAGGGACATTTGTTAGCAGTGAGAGGAAAAATATCATTAACCGGTCCACAAATCCAAAACTGAATTTCTCCTCTAGTTTGTTCTTTTGTTGGTTTTTGTTGTGTTTATTTGTTTGGTTGGTTTTGAGACAGGGTCTTACTATGTATCCATGCTGGCCTTGAACTCACCATGCAGCCCAGGTTGGCCTGGAACCTAAAGTGATCCTCCTACCTCAGTCATCCGAGTACTGGGGTTACAGCCATGTGACATCACAACTGGCTTCTCCTCTGCTGATGATATCTGAAACTTTAATCCCATTTGGTAAAATCTCCAGTACAATTTAAATCAATTTGTTTTCATTGTTTAATTGGAGAAAATAAGGCATATGAAATTCTGGCTTTTCTTTCAAGTTCCCTCGCTAAAGGTGAACTGAGACGTAAGTAGTCAAGCAAAATGGACCCATACCTATATTACAGTGGAGCTGCAAAGCATCACAAAAGCCATAAAAGCAAGCTGACAGAAAAGACAGATGACCTACGAAGAAACAATTAGGGAAGAAGCAGTTATTTCAAAAGTAGCAATGCAAACTAAAATATAGTGTATATGGTCAACCTGCTGCACAACAAAATTATCAATTAAAATTCTATATCTATTGAGATTCATTATAATGCCCATTCTCGTTGACTTTTATCTACTTTTGAAGACCTACAATGTCTCCAATGTTTTGGTTTTGTCAGTTTTATTCTTTACTCTTTTGTTCAATAGTATTATAACTAATGATATAGGCAATTCTATTAGAGATAGCAGGAGGCATTATGGTAACCATTGTTGATCACCTTGTATTATGTTTTTACATTATCTATTATGTCCACCCTTTTGACTTGACCGATTCTGTTCTGTTATATCACATTTGGTTTTACTCTCTTCCAAAAAAGTAATAAGAACCGTGGGAGCAATGAAACCCAAAATGTGTAATAGTCATTGTACAAAAGAGAGGAAAAGAAAGTGCTCTAAACTATATAACTGCATGTATATTTAAGTGTATAAGATAGAAAATGATATCACAGAGTTTTATTGGATCATTGAACAGAACTGTTTGCAGTATCATTGTTGGAATGTCCACTTTACAAGCTTTAATTTTGTGACTTGAACAATTATTTCTAAGATGACAATATGTAATCCATTAACTAGTGATTTCCTACTGTTTATTTTTTTCTGTAAATCTGTATAACTTGTACCCTTTCTCTGCTTTTTATTTTTCTTTTCTCCTTAAATAAAATTTTTAAAAAAATTCTATATCCAGTTAAAATATCATGTTATTGAGACTAAGCTTGGTGGCACATATCTGTAACCCAAGATACTGGAGAGGCCAAAGTAAGAGGATCTCAAGTTTGAGGTCAATTTGAGGTTTAGAGAATGGCAGCATAAAGAAACACCTGGAGACCAAGGATATGGGAAATAACAGATTTTATTTCACCTCCATTCAGACAGCCTGACATCACAGTGATGTCACTAAATGTCTGAAGGGGAGCTTGTTTATATAAGATTTTTGGATTGGTGCTGGAATCTCAAAGGGCCCCGATAAAGTGTTTGGAGTCAAAGCTGCATTGACATTTGGTGCAAGTGTGTAGACAGACCTGGCTCTGGGAAGACTTCAGATCTTGCCCTAAATTTCCTTATGGCCCTTATTTCTTGTTTGTAAAGGGGAAAGTTATTGTCAGTAGTAGACAGACTAGATTTGTAATAGCACAAAGCTCTCTCTTAGGTCAGTCTCAGGCCAGGCCTGAAATTCCCAGATGCTGGTTAATTTGGGAGAGATTCATCAAATAGACAGGAACATGAACTCTAACAATTCCCTCTTCCCCTCTTATCTCCCAAAGTGAGAACTAGGGAGAGTGGGAAGGTTTTATAATCAAATTGCAATTCATATTGAGTATAGGGTGGAGTCCGGTAGGTGTAGTGTATGAAGAAGGATTAAATTTAGGCAGGGGTGTCAGGTAAATAGAGGGAATAAATAACTGATCAGCAGGAGTCCTTACAGGAGGGGAGGGAGCCACTATACCAGCTGTGGGAAGCTCTGAGAGTGAGAAAGAAGGGGCTGTAGCAGCTGGAGGCCCTAAATAGGAGACAGAATGGGTTGAGAAGAATTGCATGATGACACAAAGTAGGAGTATAAGGGAGGGTAAAGAATGCCTCTAGGGTCGGCACAGTATGCAGGCTGACTGGGAGAGAGCCAGATGCTAGCCCTTTCCTGTGAGTTTGCACCATTCATGGACTGTGAGAGAAGAGAGCAAGAAATCAACAAGAAGCTAAGACCTCCTGAGAATTGATGCCATGCATGGGCTGACTGGGGGAGAACCAGATGCCAACCCCTTCCAGCATGTGGGCAGGGAGACCAGAAGAGCCATAATTCCTCCCCACCTTCCCACTCCATAAGCAACCAGCTGATCCAGAGAAACACAGGCTGTGATGATAGCTACTGAGGTAAAATACAATTTAATGCTTGTAGTCTTTAGTGTTTCACTGACTATGCAGGCCTAAAGCTGGTAATCTAATCATCTGTTCAGAGAATAACAATATGCCATGTGGCATCTAAGGGGGGATCTCCTTCTGAGAGTGATGGCCATTGTTAATTCCCTTGTATCATTCTCATTGTTTTGTTTGGTTGGGTTTTATTCTGTTTTATCTTGTTTGATTTTGTTTTATCTGATGGCATGAGCAGCTATTTCAAAGATAACAAGATATATTATGGTAGCCATTTGGGATTTACTATATTATCTTGTTTTGAAGTCCTATATTACATTCATTATTTTATTCTCATTGCTTCTGTTCTGTTTCTGTTTGTTTGATTTTACTATGTCTGAAGGTGTGGTCAGCTATGTTGAAAACAACAAGAGTCATTATGGTAATCATTGTTGATTTTCTATTACTTTGTTTTGAAATCCTGTGTCACTTACACTGTTTTGATTAGCTCTATTCTGTTTTATTTTGTTTGGTTTTATTCTCTCTAAAATAAATTTTTAAAAAAAGAATGCCTCTAGGTAAGGAGCCACTTTTTTTTGCATTTTTAAAGGTAATGAAACACAACAATTAAGTAAAACAAAACAGTGATAAGACAGTAGGAAATCCACAATAGTTACATTGTATATTGTTATCCTCTAAATAGTTACTCAGAATACCAACTTCAGGCTTATGAAGTAAATCAAACAATACAAGCATTACATTGTTTCTTTACTTCAGTTGTTATCATCTCAGCCCATGTTCCTCTGAATCAGTCAGTTGCTTACAGGGGCACAGGGTTCTTCACTCCTAGCCCTCGTGCTGGCTGGTGCACAGGGGCAGGGGAATGTGGCCACCTTCCTGTTTCTCTCTGGCAGCAGGACTGTCATTGGTACATGGCAGGTGGCTGTGTAGCTCCCTTCCTGGTTCTCCTCACCAGGTCAGCTGCTGGTGCACATAGGGCTGCATAGCTTCCTGCTTTCTCCCTGGTCAGTGGGCTAACCACTTATTTAACTTTTGGCAGTAATTGTCTAATTCTTACAGAATGGAGGGATCAAACATTCCATTTTTTTAATCATCTTAAACATTTTTCTAGTGCGTAGCTTGGCCAGACAGATTAAATGCTTAGATTTCAGATACTTTTGGAGGCAGAGTCATTTTAGATTTTTTGAAAGACAGGCTAGGGGATAAGGAGACTAGAAGAAGGAACAAAAGGAAGAAGATTCACCATCAAAAGCAGAGAAGGATGTGTCACACTTGGCACAGCAAAATAAGAATGGCCACAGAGCATCCTCATTTACAGTGAAAGCCATAAGAGAACATGTTGTATGAATAAATGGGTCATCACTGCAACTGATCAATCTTTAAAGGCAGCCATGCTCCCCAAGAAGCCTCTGTGACTAGTGATAGATTTAAAGGCACTGATAAGGAGTGAAACTTTCTCTGTTTCAAGGGGTAAGAGGAGAGAGTAGAACTGGAGAGCAGTCAACAGCTGGAAGAAGTGGTTTTTATCAGAAAGGGCTAAACATTCAGAAATAAACTGGACAACTATGGCTGCAGCACAGGACAGTGGGGAACAGGGTGGTAGTCTCAAGTGTACAGAGACCATTAGAAGCCTGGAAAGGGAGAGAGCTTACCTGGTCTGAGGCAATGGGAACTGAAGAGCTGCCTGGAGCACTAGAGCCAGGTCCAGAGTCAGTGTCATCTTCTATCCTCAATGAAAAAAAATTGAAATAAGACACATCACTTTCTTTTTTTTTTTTTTTTTTTTTGGTCTTTTTCCTTTTTATCGGTACCGGGGATCGAACTCATGACTGCCTGCTTCCAAGGCAGGCGCTTATGCCGCTGAGCTAAACCCCCAGCCCCTAGACACATCACTTTCTTAAGAGAAGCTCATCTAGCAAATCTGAGTCATGGCACCAATATGTTAGAGAATGGCAGCATGTGGAAACACCCAGAGACTGAGGCTGAGGAAAGACCAGATTTCATTCTCCCTGCATACAGGCAGGCTGATGTCGGAGTTATATCAGCATCTATGTGGAGGGGAGACCCAACACTGGGCAATTTAGCAAGAGTCTGTTTCAAAATAAATAATAAAAAGGGCTTGGGCTGGGCATGATGGCACATGCCTATAATCCCAGCACTCAGCAGGCTGAGGCAGGAGGATCACTGTGAGTCTGAGAGCCGCTTCAGCTACATAGTGAGTTCAAGCTCAGCCTACACTACACATCTACACCCTGTCTCAAAAAAATAAAAGGGAGGTAGGAGATGTAGCTCAGTGGTAGAGAACTTGCCTGACATGTATGAGACACTGGCAGACAGACTCAGTTAATCACAAGTCATTACCTAAAGAACTACTGAAGGATGCTTTTCAATGAGAAGGAATTTAAATCCAAAAGAAAGCAATGATAAACATAGAAATTATAAACATATGGAGTACAAATCTATTCATCCAAAAGTGATTTCAAATCCATAAGATACAAACTAAAAAGAAAAAAGACCAAAATATATCCCTGATATATTCTCTTGACATTTTTATTGTCTCTATTCAACAACAGTACCTATAAGCCCTAACTTTTGAAGTGACCATAGATCCAACAACTGTGCATCACTTTACATCTCTATTAGCTATGAAAATAAGATAGGCCAGGCATGGTGGCTCACGCCTGTAATCCCAGCACTTGGGAAGCTGAGGCAAGAAGATCATTGTGAATTCGAGACCAGTGAGCTCAAGACCAACCTGAAATGCATAGAGAGACCTTGTCTCAAAAAGACAAAAAAATAAAATACAATACAATAAAAGAAGACACTTTTGTATAATTAACACACAAAGTAAATCTCAAACACATCACTTTAAGTTTTTCCTTGTATGTCTCTCCACCAAGATGGAGGTTAGATACAAGTGAAAAATAAATACAACACTTTTGGTTGCCTCCAGCACGTAGAGATTGTGGGAGCCGTGTCTCCCATACTTATAACAGACACTGAACAAATTTAAAATAATAATAACTGTACTAGCCATGCATGGTGGTACACACTATAATCTCAGCACAAAGGAGGTTCAGACAGTAGGATTGTTGTAAGTTCAAGACAAGGCTGCACTACACAAGAGCCTGCTAAAAATAAAATAAAATAAAATTCACTGAGAGACAGTTATCTGAATATGCCTATATTTATTAAAGAAATTGCGCAAAATAATTACATTTTTAAATAATTCAGTAGGCCCTACCGGTACACGGGCTAAGAGTCAAACATCCCACTTCCCCTGCCCCCCCCCTTTAGCAAATGGGAACCAGAGACCTGAATATCTCTTGGGAGGTTGACCATCTGCAATATAGCAAATAAGGGGAATTTCCTTCTACCATCTTTTTGAAGGCAAATATTTTTACTACTGTGTTGCTTTATTCTGATTAATGGTACTGTTCTATTCAATATTCTGTTTTGATAAGTTCTATAATGTTTTGTACTTCATTTTATTTTGCTGTACATTATTGAAAGAAAAAATATTGTAAAAATAACAAGATATACTGCGATTGCTATTACTGTTATGCCAGTAACCTGCTGTGAAGTTCTGTACCAATTTCACTACACTGTCTCTATTGGCTTTGTTCTGTCTTGTTCTGTTGTATTTTACTACCTTCAAAATACTAAAAAATAAATAAATAAATAAATCAGTAGGCCCAAACAATTTCATCTGTGAATTACAAATATCTAAGGAAGAAATGATACAAATTTTACTCAATCTCTTCTAGAAAATAGACGCAAAGGGAAAACATTTTCTAACTAAATGATGAGGTCATTTCCCCAATACCAAAACCAGATAAAGACATAAGAAATGCTGCTACTGGTCACTGTTGCTTACAACATGGATGCAAAAATGCTAGGTAATATTACTAAATTGAATCCAACAATGTACAAAATTAATTATATACCATATCCAATTAGAATTTATTCCAGGTATCAAAGGCTGCTGAAACATTTGAAGGAGAGAGAGAGAGAGTGGGGGATGACTGGGGACAAGAAATACCCTCCTAGAGAATCAGGGCACATCTCTAGTGACCAATTTCCACTAAGTCACATTTCCTGAAGTTTCCACCACCTCCCAATAATGTCATCAGATTATGAAATTATCAATGGATTAACCCATTGATAAGGTTAGAACCATCATAATGCAAGCACCTTCTCAAAAGCTCTACTTCTGAATTTTTTAACTTTGAGTAAATTCCGCCACATGAGCTTTTGGGTGGCATTTTAAATCTAGTAATTATTATTTTAGAGTATACTCCTACTTAAGATGGGGTTCAGTTATATAACAGGCCAGACATGGCAGCACACACCTATAATCCCATCATTCAGGAGGCTGAGGCAGGAGGAGTACTATAAGTTCAAGGCCAGCCTGAACTACATAGCAAGACCCTGTCTCAAAAAAATAAAAATAAATTTTAAGAAATCCTTAGGAAGGTCCAATCAGGAAGTGTTCCTAAAGACAGCATTGTTACAGGAGATATCATCAGCTCCATGCATGTTACTGGCCCTGAAGACCTTCCAGCAGAACAAGATGTACAGGTGTGAGACAGCAGTAGTGATGATCCTGAATTTATATTGGCTTAAGTTAATTTGTGTGTTTTTGTACTTGAACTTTTAACAAAACATTTTAAATTTTTAAAACACACACATATTAAAAATATTAAAAGGTTTACAGAATAAGAATATAAAGAAAATATTTCTACACAATTATACAATATGTTTCAAGTGCTTATTACAAAAAAGTCAAAAACTTAAAAATTAAAGTTTGTGAAAGAAAAAAGGAAAGGCTACCTATTGAAGAAAGAAAAAAATTTTATAAATTTAAGTGTACATCCAGGCCCAGAGCATGTGCAGGTTGAAACCTACTACACAAGTAAGCCTTGGAACTTCACTCCCAGGCAGTTAAGACCACACCCCACATCTGAAATCACCCAACGACCCACAGGAGGTCAAAACAGGCCTAACTGGGGCACAGCAAGCAAACTCCAAGCAGCTGGCAGGGGCCCAAATTGAGTTCCGGGCCCCAGAGCATGTGTGGGTTGAAACCCAGCACACAGGAAAGCCTTAGAAAATGGCTCACAGATAATAAGACCACACCCCATGTCTGAAATCACAGAAAGTTGCACACTAACTGGCCTACATCCAGCAAATTCCAAGCAGCTGGTAGTTGTCTGCTGTCTGCTCCAGGAGTCAAAATTGGGCCAGATGATTCTCAGTACATGAGGGAAGCATTGAAATATTGCTTGAAACCCAGAAATATAGGAAAGTGACAAACAAAAGAGCAAAATGCAATCTCAAACTTCCAGCCCAACTCAAGCAAGCCTAGGAGACATGGACACAGAAAAAAACATAAGCCATACACCTGAAATACCTGAAATGATATCAACTGAAGAAAAGAAAAACTCTAGGAAGCTATAAAAGAACTCAAATCTGAAGTAGTCTTCCAGGTAAAAGAAGAAATGATAAATGTAATGAAAGAAATGAACATATCTAAAGAATATATAGTTAAAAAATTAGAGGAACAATGCAAAAAGATGGAAACTCTGAATGAAGAATAAAAGAAACAAACAGAATGCATGAAGCAGACTCAAAAAAGATGTACCAGAAATCAACAATTCTATCCAAAGTTGGCAAAACCACCTCAGTGAAAGTGAAGACTGAATTTGAGACTTCAAAGACATAACTGCAGCTAGTGAACAGGAAAGGAAAGATCTTTTAAAAATAACAAGGAACCAGGAAATAACAATTCAACAACTGCAAGGATGCAAAGAAAAACAACATAAGATTGATAGGTATAAATGAAAAGGAAGGTAATAACACAAACTATATCAAGAGGCTATTTACAGAAATAATAGCTGAAATTTTCCCAAACATGAGAATGGAAATACATATGGATTAAAGAATCATATAGAACTCCAAATAGCCATAAACAAAATAAAACTACACCCAGACATATAATCATCCCAGAAATCCAACATAAGAATAAAATATTAAAAGCTGTTAGAAAGAAAAGACAGAACACCTATAAAGGAAAGCCTATTAGAATCACAGTAGACTTCTCAACACAAACAATGAAGTCAACAAGGGAATGGAGTGAAGTATTTCAGATCCTGAAGGAAAATGACTTCCAAACTAGACTGATATACCCTGCAAAACTGTCCTTCAAAATGGATAGAGAAATAAAATACTTCCATGACAAGGAACAGCTGAGGAACTTCATGATCACCAAACCAACCCTGTAAAGAATACTAAAAGACAATCTAGATACACATAGGAAAAAACCACTAAACAAGGCAGACAAACAAAATGGAAAGGTAAAGACAACAGCAGAAAGATAACATGTCAACAATCAACCAATATATATCAGTTATACTCATTAATGTAAATGGCCTCAAGTTACCAATTAAAAGAAACATACTGGCAGAATGGATCAAGAAACAACATCCAACCATATGCTGCATACAGGAAACCCATCTAACCAGAAAGGAAACTCATAGATGTAAAGTCAAAGAATTAAAAACAATACTCCATGCAACAGGACCCCAGAAAAAGGCAGGGGTAGCTATTCTGTTTGCAGACAATGTGAACTTCAAACCAAGAATCATCCAAAGAGATAAAGAAGGCCACTACCGATTAGGGGAAAACTTCAAGAGGAAAACATAACCATCTAAAATATATATGCACCAAAATGGGAACACCCAGCTATACAAAACAAATATTAACAGAAATGAAAAATCAAATAAGCAATAACACAATTATATAGGAAACCTTAACGTGCCATTGACACAAAGAGATAGATCAACTAGACAGAAAATCAGCAAAGAAATAACAGAGTTGAGTCATGCCTGTGAACAAATGAATGTAGTAGAAGCACACAGAGTGCTCTACCCAACAACATCAGAATATACATTCTTCTCAGCATCACATGGAACTTTCTCAAAAATAGACCATATACTAGTCCACTTAGTAAATGGGTAAGTAAATGCAAGTACTTTGCTTAAGTAAGTGCAAAAGAATTGAAATTATCCATGCATCTTATCAGATTATAGCACCATAAAACTAGAAATTAATGACAAAAGAAACTACAAAAACCTCACAAGCACATGGAAATTGTATAATACACTCCTGAGCAATCAGTGGGTCAGAGAGGAAATTAAAGAAGAAATTAAACAATAACTACAAGCAAATAAAAATACAAATACAACTTACCAGAATCTGTGGGATGCAATGAAAGCATTCCTCAGAGGAAAATTTATTGCACTGAGTTCCCATATCAGGAAAACAGAATGAACACAAATAGACAACCTGATGCCATACCTCAAACATCTAGAAAAATAAGGGCAAGTGAAGCCCAAAGGCAAAAGAAGAGAGGAAATTATAAAGGTCAGAGCAGAAATCAATGCAACAGAGACTAAGAAAAAAATCCAAAGAATCAATGAGTCAAAGAGTTGGTTCTTTAAAAGAATAAATAAAATTGACAGGTCACTAGTCATCCATATTTTTTAAAGGAAAGAAAAAACTCAAGCCGGGAGAACATGGCGGACAGATAACAGCAACTACCAGAGGCTCTCTGAAAAACTAGGCTCAGAAGCCAGGTATGGTGCGGACTAAAGAGACATAAGCAGGTGGAGTTATGCTCTGCTGACTCAGGAACGAACTCGGCTGAGAGAAACCAACTTGGAATGCAGTCCTGGTGCTAAAACAGGAACAGAAAAGTCTCACTGCTGAGGCTGGACCCTGCGCCATTGGAAACCGCGATTTGGGTTTCCCGCCGCGCGGTGGCTGGCTGCCTCTACATCGGCTCGGCAAGGAGAGAGACACGCAGAAACTCTGAGAACGGGAGTCTGTGAACGGAGTCGAAAACAGGATGGGCAGGGAGGCATGTTCTGACTTGTGGCGAGGTGAGTGAGAGAAACTGACACTCCACCACAGTTTGACTCCAGCGGACTTTCTGGGCCTGAGCAATCCTGCGGGAGCAGGGCGCGGTGGCAACTCCAGCCACACATTCCCCTCTCGGACGGAATTGGTGAAAAGTGCCTGGCCTGTGTGACCCTGCCGGCGGACCCCATAGGCTGGCCCAACCCAGATCCCAGAGCCTGACGGAGGCCGGGAGGGGCGGGCCCCCACGTAGGCTGCCTGGTGTGCAGCGGTGAGTGGGAACACCTAACCGGCGCAATTTGATCAGGCTGTGGCTTGACAGGGAGAGAAGCTGGGCCTCTCATATAAGCTTGCATATATAAGGAACAGAGAATATGGGAAGAGGCAGCAACAAGAAAGGCTCCTCGGCCCCCAATTCTGAGAAACAGGCAATAGCAGACACCGCACCAATACACATAAAGCGCCATATAGAGAGCCTCATAGACCAATTCAGGAATGAAGTTATCAATGACCTGAAGCTAGAAGTATGCAAAATAGTTAGAGAAATGCTAAGCCCCACCCAAGAAAAAACAGATGGTGGAATGGAAGAACAGAAAAAGAGGGGAGAATTGTTTGATGGAGAAAACAGGGAAAGCATAGAATACGTGAAGCAGGTTCAAAGGGACTACCAAGAAACTAAGAAGTCTATCGAAGACTGGCATAACAGCTTGAAAGAAACTAAGGACAGACTATCTGAACTGGAGGGCAGACTTGTAATATGGGAGAATGAAATGGAAAACTTCTTAAAAATAACAAAGAAACAAACAACAATAATACAAAGACAAGAAGATGATAAGAGGATCCATAACTTAAGGATTAAGAACATAAAAGAAGAAGTAGGGACACAAACAAATGAACTACAAAAGCTACTCACAGAAATAATCCAGGAGAATTTTCCTAATTTAGCAAAAGGTAAAGATACTCAGATGTATGAGGCATACAGGACCCCAGCTACCTACAACCCAAACAGAGCAACACCCAGGCATATAATAATAATAATTCCAGAAATTCAATACAAGAACAGAATATTAAAAGCTGTCAGAGACAAGAAACAGACCACTTACAAGGGAGCACCCATCAGAATTACAGCAGATTTCTCTGCACAAACCATCAAATCACGAAGAGCGTGGGGGGAAATAATTCAAGCTTTGAAAGATAATAATCTCCAGCCAAGATTGAGATATCCTGCACAACTGTCCCTGGAAATTGATGGAAAAACAAGGTGCTTCCAGGATAAAGAGGAACTGGGGGAATTTGCAACCACCAATTCAACTCTACAGAGAGTATTGCAGGATATTCTAAAAAAAGAAAAATACAAAGAATCCAGAAATAGTGGAGGCCACAACTAATGGAGCAGAGAACAAAGTGAAGAAGACAAACTGACAGCTACTGACAGAATAAGAGCTCAACAGAAATGAGGCAGAGAAGATTGGATGATAGGAACAGCTATTTTGGAGAAAATGACATCTTAATAGGTAATACTGATTTAGTATCATCTTGTTTTGAAGTCTCATCTAGCTTTTGTCCTTCTGTCTCTAATGGTCTAAATAGGTTGTATCTTACTGGATTTTATTATGTACGATAGTATAAGCAAAAACCTTTTAAAGACAAGGAGATTATACAGAAACCATTGTTCATTTTCTGTTAGTTGATTCTAAATACTCTGTAATGCTGTCATTCTCTTAAATGGTTTTACATTGCTTTGATATACTTAATGCTACAGTATACGAAGTTGTACTCAAGGATTTCAAGGAAAGAGACAATATGGTAACTACTTTTAGGTCAGGATTATCTGGTGGTGAAACACTGTTCTGCTTAAATGGTTATATTTTGATCTGTGCTGTTTCGTTGTTATGCCCTCTTTTATCTCAATCTCCACTCCATTATTTACTTTTTTAATACTTTTTAAAAAATTTTTATCCTTTTAATTAAAGGAAAAAAAATAGCAGGTTATATTATAGTAACCCACTTTGACTTTCCATTACCTCGATTTAAAGCCCTGTATTACTCTCACCATCTGGTTTTTAACTGATGTTCCCCTATTCTGTTTTGCTGGATAGTATCAGGTTCGAAAATTTAGGCATCAGCTGTGAAGATAATGAGATTCATTATAACGCCCATTCTCGTTGACTTTTATCTACTTTTGAAGACCTACAATGTCTCCAATGGTTTGGTTTTGTCGGTTTTGTTCTTTACTGTTTTGTTCAATTGTATTATAACTAATGGTATAGGCAATTCTATTAGAGATAGCGGGAGGCATTATGGTAACCATTGTTGATCACCTTGTATTATGTTTTCACATTATCTATTATGTCCACCCTTTTGCCTTGACCGATTCTGTTCTGTTATGTCACATTTGGTTTTACTCTCTTCCAAAAAAGTAATAAGAACCGTGAGAGCAATGAAACCCAAAATGTGTAATAGTCATTGTACAAAAGAGAGGAAAAGAAAGTGCTCTAAACTATATAACTGCATGTATATTTAAGTGTATAAGATAGAAAATGATATCACAGAGTTTTATTGGATCATTGAACAGAACTGTTTGCAGTATCATTGATGGAATGTCCACTTTACAAGCTTTAATGTTGTGACTTGAACAATTATTTCTAAGATGACAATATGTAATCCATTAACTAGTGATTTCCTACTGTTCATTTTTTTTCTGCAAATCTGTATAACTTGTACCCTTTCTCTGCTTTTTTTTTCTTTTCTCCTTAAATAAAATTAAAAAAAAAAAAGAAAAAACTCAAATTCATTCAATAAGGAATGAAAAAGATGAAATCACTACAGACCATGTGGAAACACAGAAAATCATCAATACCTATTTTGAAAACCTCTACTTTCAAATGCTAGATAACAAAGAAGAAATGGACAGATTCCTAGAAACATATGAAGTACCAAAGCTGGGTCAAGAAGATGTAAAACTGAGGAATAACCCAATTTCAATTAATGAAATTTAAAATGTAATTAAATCCCTACCAACAAAGAAAAGTCCAGGTCCAGATGGGTTCACAGCTGAAATCTACAAGAAATTCAAAGAAGATTTAATGCTGACACTCCTCAAACTCTTCAATGAAATTGAAAGGAAAGCAATTCTCCCTAACTCATTCCTAGAAGCAAATATTACTCTAATGCCAAAACCTGAGAAAGACCCAACTAAAAACAGAACTACAGGGAAATCTCCCTAATGAACTTAGATGCAAAAATCCTCAATAAAATAGTGGCAAACAATGCATCAAGCCATCAAGATTATACACCATGACCAAGTGAGATTCATCCCAGGAATGCAGGAATGATTCAACATACACAATTCAATAAATGTAATCCACCATATCAATAGAACCAAAAATAAGAATCACATGATTACTTCAATAGATGCTAAAAAAGATTTTGATAAAGTCCAACACTCATTCATGATAAGAGCCCTATGGAAAACTGGAATAGATGGTCTTTAATCTCAATCTGATAAGAACCATGTATGACAAACCAACAGCCTGTTTCATATTAAACAGCCAAAAACTGAAAGCTTTTATCCTAAAATCAGGCATAAGACAAGGATGTCCATTATCACCACTCCTATTCAATATAGTGCTGGAAATACTAGCCAGAGCAATAAGACAAGAGAGAGAAATAAAAGGAGTAAGGGTAGGAAAAGAAGAAATTAAATTATCATTATTTGTAGATGACATGATATTCAACATAGAAAACCCCCAAAACTCCATTGAAAAATACCTAGGTATAATAAATAAATTCAGTAATGTAGTTGGATACAAAGTCAACACTAAAAAATCAATAGCATTCCTATACACTAACAACTAAATCACTGAGATAGAAATAAGACAAGCCACATCCTTTACAATAGCATCCAACAAAATAAAATACTTAGGAATCAATCTAACAAAAGAAGCAACAGATCTATTCAGGGAAAATTACAATACCCTGAACAAAGAAGTTGAAGAGGACCTCAGAAAATGGAAAGACATTCTTATTCATAGATAGGAAGAATGAACATTGTGAAAATGTCCATTCTCACAAAATTGTTATACAGATTCAATGCAATCCCAATGAAAACACCACCAGCATATCTCACAGATCTAGAGAAATCACTCCTAACATTCATCTGGAACCAAAGGAGACCCAGAATAGCAGAAGCAATTCTAAGCAAAGAGGCAAAGCAGGAGGCATCACATCCCTGGTTTGAAGTTATACTACAAAGCTGTAATAAAATCAGCATGGTACTGGAATAAAAACAGACCTGAAGAACAATGTAATAGATTAGAAGGTACAACTACAACTACAAACACAATCAGCCACCTTATCTTTGATAAAGGGGCCAAACACAGTCACTGGAAGAAAAATAGCCTCTTCAGTAAGTGGTGCTGGAAAAATTGGCTCTCCATAAGCTGAAAACTAAAACTAGACCCATGCCCATCACCATATGCTAAACTAAAGTCTAAATGGATCAAAGATCTAAATATTAAAACAGAAACACTAAGTCTATTGGAAGACAAAGTAGATAGAAATCTTGAAGGCAAAGGATAGGTAGAGAATTCAGGAACAAAAATCAAACCACACATGAAATACTTCACAGAATCAATAACTGGGATCGCATCCTATTAAAGAATTTTTGCATGTCAAAAGAAATCTCCAGCATAGCCAAAGAAAATCCACAAATTGGGAAAAAATCTTAGTGAATGGCCCCTCAGACAAAGGACTTCTGTCTAGAATATATAAGGAAAATTTGAAAAATCAGATCCCCAAAATTCAAAGGCCCATTCCAAAAATGGGCATCTGACATGAATACACAGTTCTCAGATGAAGAAATACAAATGGCAAATAAACACATGAAAAAAATGTTCAGCATCATTGGTCATTAAAGAAATGCATATTAAAACAACACTGAGGTTCCATCTCACTCCACAAAGAATGGCCAGACTAAAGAAAACTACCAACAACAAATACTGGAGAGGCTACAGGGGAAATTATTTCTTCTGCACTGTTGGTGGGAGTATCGACTGGCGCAACCACTGTGGAGGTCAGTCTGTAGATTCTTCAAAAGCTGGATCTGGAAGCCCCATTTGACCCAGCTATCCCACTTCTGGGCATATTCCCAGAAGAACTGAAAACATCATACCACAGTGATATATGTGCACTGATATTTATAGCAGCAAAATTTGTAATAGCAGATCTTGGAAAGTGTCCATCAACTGAGGAATGGATAAAAAAGATGTGTTATTTTTATACAGTGGAGTACTATCCAGCTATAAAGAAAGATCACACTGAGGTATTTATAAGTAAATGGATGCTCATACTTATAAGAGAAATAAATCAAACTCACATGTGTAAATACCGTATAATCTCCCTAGTGTAAAAAATGGTAAGAGTACATAAGATATTTTCAAAAACTCAGTAATTACAGTGAAAGAATAAGAATCTGCTTAAAGAGAGAAAATAATATCTCAGGGAAAATGAAGAAAAAGAAAAAGAAAAGGAAAGAAGGAGTGTCTAAAATTGTGTAAACACACATGGGATAGCTAAGATGATTGTGCTACAAACTATATAGGTTCTTGGAACAAAATAATTAACATTCATAGGATAAGAATAATTGTGCATATTATTGTATAGTGATCTGAGGAACTCTTGAAGGTCATTATGTAAAATAACAACCCTAGTTATTCTCATGCCATCTTATTTTGAAGGCTTATATTTTCAGTGTTCTAGGCTCTTTGCTATTGTTATTTATATGTCCTTTTTGTTTCATGTTTTTCTAGGAATTTGTTTTGTTTTCCCTGTAATACAGAAAGGATAGGTATACATGTAGAGACTCATGCATGTATAGAACTTGTAAAAAGTTTATGAGAATTGATAATACAATGCATGATGAGATGAATATCTACTTTGAAGAAAAAGAGACACTAAGGTACCCAGTGCTGATTCTGTAGCATCATTATGTGAAATCCAGCAATACTATTATTCTTTGTTTAGAGTGATTTTAGTCTGCTTTGTTTTGTTTTGTTTTGTTTTGTTTTCATTTCAACATACATGAAGGTATGGACAGCTATTTTGAAGAGAATGAGAGACATTCTGGCAGCCATTATTGACTTCCTTATTGTCTAGTCTTGAAGACCTAAAATGCCTTCATCATCCTGTTCTGATTAATTCTATACTATTTTGTTTTGTATGAATTCATTGTATGTGAAGATATGGACAACTATTTGGAAGAAAACAAGACACAATATGATAGACAGTGAAGATCTCCAGTTGTCTTGCTTTGAAATCTATGTCTCTTTCATTGTTATTTTATGATATGTTTTGTTATGTTTAATTTTATCCTCTTTAAGAATAAAAAATATTTAAGTGTGCAGTGTTGATAAAGTCTACAAGAGTGTAACACTGTCCTAAGTGTTTATAGCAGAGGCTGGAAAAAGGTGTACAGCAAAATAAAGTAGCATAAAGTTATAAGTCAAAGTACAAAATAAATAAAAAATGGTTGACTTTTAAAAAAAATAAAAAACATCTCCTATGCAAAAGAATAGGAAATAATCAAGGATGACACCTCCTACCAGAAGCCATGCTCAGCCACCCACCTCTAGCCTCTGTTACCAGCACTGATCATGCCCTTTCCCCCGAACACGTTCCTTTCCTTTTTCCCCAAATCTTTAGTCACATTACTACTGTTTGTGCTTAGCTCTCCCCTCAAAGACTCGTGTGATCTTAAGTGATTCTCAGAGGGAGCTGGATCTAGCGTGTGTGATTGATTCATGGTGCAATGCTGGGATTAAGGAGGCTGGGATTAAAAGTGTGGGTGCTATCCACCCTAACAGCTAGTAACCTGAATACAACATAAGGAACAGAAAAATATTTGCTGTTCATTACTTGTAGCTTGGTGCTTTCTGCCTTTTGTCTTCTGCCTGTCTTGAATTGTTTCGTCTCTGGGGTGCCTTCTCAGTGCCACCCTGCCTTGGAGCTGGCAGACTATGGACTAAAACCTCTACAGTGAACCAAAATAAACCTTTCCTCATTTAACTTTGTTTTTGTTTTTGTTTTTATTTAAGAGGAAAAAGAGAAAAACACAAAACAAAACAAAGCAGTGTAAGGTTACACATAATACAGAACTACAAAAAAAAAACATAACAGTAAGAAATCACCTGTTAATAGATTACATATTATCATCTTGGAAATAGTTGCTCAAATCACAGTATCAAAGAATACAAAGTAGACATTCAAACAGTGAGACTGCAAACACCTGTGTTCAATGATCCAAAAACATTAATATAGTCAGCTATTTAACACCCCTAAACACACTTGCTGTTATATCCTTTAGAGCTCTTATTTTTTTCCTCCCTCTTTTTTACAACAAAATTTACACATTTTGGATTTTATTTCTCCTTAGTTCTTATTACTTTTTGGGGGGGGAGAGAATAAAGTCAAATATGGCAAAACAAAGCTGTCAGTCAAAACCAAGGATAGACATAGCACATGATGTAGAACAGAGTACACGGTTATTAACAATGGTTATCAACGTTGTCTCTTGTTTCCTTAAAAAGAATTGTCTATCCCATTAGATATTATAAAGTTGTACAAAACAGTAGAGAACAAGACCAATAAAACTTAGGCATTGTAAACATTACAGGACTTCCAAAGGAGACAATAGTCAAACCAGAATGGGTATCTTAGTGAATCTTATTGCTTTCAAAGTAGTTGCCTATACCCTCAAACTTGATACTATCATACAGAATGGAACAGAGTCTAATCAGTCAAAACAAGACGTGGGAGTATTACAGGACTTCAAAACAAGTTAATAGGAAATCAAAAAGAGTTACTATTATATATCCTAATTTTTTAAATTTTTCCCTTAATTAAAATAAACATAAGAAATAACTAAATAATTTTTTTAAAGAATAGTAGTTACCATAGTGTCTGTCTTTTTCCTTGAAATATTTGGATAAAACTTCATATACTAAAGTTTCAAATATTTCCATATCAAGAAGCCCAGAATAAAGCCTTTCTAATTAATAAGTGAAAATATATAAGGCTTCAAGGCCACATAATGGGGAATCATGATTACCACATATTTTTATATATTTGAATCATTACTTACATTAGGAACACTATTCGGTATTCATACGTGCGAGATTGATTTATTTCACTTATGAGTATGGTCTCAAGCTGCGCCCATTTATTGATAAATATCTCAATGTGATCCTTCTTTATAGCTGAATAATACTCCATTGTATAGAAATACCAAAACTTTTTTATCCATTCTCAGTTGATGGACACTTGGGTTGTTTCCAAGATCTGGCGATTACAAATTGTGCTGCTATAAACATAGGTGCACATATATCACTGTGGTATGATGCTTTCAGTTCTTCTGGGAATATGCCTAGAAGTGGAATAGCTGGAATAAATGGGATTTCCAATCCCAACTTTTTGAGAAATCTCCAGATAGACCTCCACAAAGGCTGTACCAGTCTACACTCCCACCAACAGTGCAGGAGAGTTCCTTTTTCCCTACAGCCTCTCCAGCATTTGTTGTTGTTGGTTTTCTTGATCCTGGCCATTCTTTCAGGAGTGAGATGGTATCTCAGTGTGGTTTTAATTTGCATTTCTCTAATGACCAATGATGATGAGCATTTTTTCATGTATTTATTTGCCATTTGCATTTCTTCATCGGAGAATTGCGTATTCATCTCAGATGCCCATTTTTGGATTGGATCTTTGAATTTTGGAGGTCTGAGTTTTTTTAATTCTTTATATGTTTTAGACAAGAGTCCCTTGTCTGAGAGAGAGTTCACTAAAATCTTTTCCCAGTTTGTGGGTTTTCTTTTCACTATGCTGGAGATTTCTTTTGACATGCAGAAACTTTTTAATAAGAAGTGGTCCCAGTTATTGATTCTGGGAAGTATTTCCCATGCGGTTTGAGTCCTGTTCATGAATTCTCTACCTACTCCTATGTCTCCAAGGTTTCTACCCAATTTGTCTTCCAATAGATTTAGTGTTTCTGTTTTAATATTCAGATCTTTGACCCATTTAGATTTTAATTTAGTACATGGTGATAGACATGGGTCTAGCTTTAGTTTTTGGCAAATGGAGAGCCAGTTTTCCAGCACCATTTATTAAAGAGACTGTCGTTCTTCCAGTAAACCTGCTTGGCTCCTTTATCAAAGATAAGGTGGTTGAGTGTGTTTGTAGTTGTGGTTGTATCTTCTAATCTATTCCATTGATCTTCAGCTCTGTTTTGATTCCAATACCATGTTGATTTTACTACTGTTGCTTTGTAGTATAATTTCAAGTCAGGGATTGTGATGCCTCCTGCTTTGTCTTTGCTGCTTAGAATTGCCTTTGTGATTCTAGGTCTCTTCTGGTTCCAGATGAAATTTAGGAGTGATTTCTCTAGATCTATAAGGTATGTTGATGGTATTTCTATTGGAATTGCATTGAATCTGTATAACAGTTTTGGGAGAATGGCCATCTTCACAATGTTTGTTCTTCCTATCCATGAGCAAGGGATGTCTTTCCATTTTCTGAGATCATCTTCAATTTCCTTTTTCAGTGTATTATCGTTTTCACTGTATAAGTCTTTCACTTCTTTCATAAGAGTAATTCCTAAATATTTCATTTTTTTTGCTTGCTAATGTGAATAGTCCAGTTTCTCTTATTTCCCTCTCTGTGATTTTGTTGTTTGTGTATAGGAATGCTATTGATTTCTGAGTATTGATTTTGTATCCAGCCACATTACTGAATTTATTTATTGTATCTAAGAGTCTTTCAATGGAGTTTAGGGGGTCTTCTATGTAGCGTATCATGTCATCTGCAAACAATGACAACTTAACTTCTTCTTTTCCTATCTTTACCCCTTTTATTTCTCTTTCTTGCCTAATTGCTCTGGCTAGTACTTCCAGTACTATATTAAATAGGAGTGGTGATAAAGGACATCCTTGTCTTGTGCCTGATTTTAAAGTAAAGGCTTTCAATTTTTGGCCATTTAGTATGATGCTGGCTGTTGGTTTGTCATAGATGGCCTTTATTATATTGAGGTAAAGACCATCTATTCCAATTTTCTGTAAAGTTTTTATCATGAATAAATGTTGGACCTTATCAAAGGCTTTTTCTGCATCTATAGAAATGATCGTGTGATTCTTATTTTTGGCTTTATTGATATGGTGGATTACATTTATTGATTTGCATATGTTGAACCATCCTTGCATTCCTGGGATGAATCCCACTTGGTCATGGTGTATAATCTTCTTGATGATTTGCTGGATCCTATTTGCCAATATTTTATTGAGGATTTTTGCATCTGTGTTCATTAGGGAGATCGGTCTATAGTTCTCTTTTATAGTTGGGTCTTTCTCAGGTTTTGGTACTAGAGTAATATTTACTTCCAGGAATGACTTAGGAAGGATTGCTTCCCTTTCAATTTCATTGAATAGTTTGAGGAGTGTCGGCATTAGGTCTTCTTTGTATTTCTTGTAAAATTCTGCAGTGAATCCATCTGGGCCTGGGCTCTTCTTGGTGGGTAAGGACTTAATTACATTTTCAATTTCAGTAACAGAGATTGGGTTATTCAACAGTTTTACATCCTCTTGATCTAGCTTTGGCACTTCATATGCTTCTAAGAATCTGTCTATTTCTTCTGTGTTATCAAACTTTTGAGAGTAGTGGTTTTTGAAATAGGTGTTGATGATCTTCTGTATTTCTATTGGGTCTGTAGTGATTTCTCCTTTTTCATTTCTTATTGCATGAATTTGAGCTTTTTCTTCCCTTTTTTTAATAAGGTTGGCTAGGGGCTTATCGATTTTATTTATTCTTTCAAAGAATCAACTCTTTGATTCGTTGATTCTTTGGATTGTTTTCTTAGTCTCTATTGCATTGATTTCTGCTCTGATTTTTATAACTTCCTCTCTTCTTTTGGCTTTGGGCTTGACTTGCTCTTCTTTTTCTAGCTGTTTGAGGTGTAGCATCAAGTTATTTATTTGTATTCGTTCTGTTTTCCTGATGTGGGAACTCAGTGTAATAAATTTTCCTCTCAGGACGGCTTTCATTGCATCCCACAGATTCCAGTAAGTTGTATCTGCATTTTCATTTTCTTTTAGGTATTGTTTGATTTCTTCTTTAATTTCTTCTGTGACCCACTGATTACTCAAGAGTGTGTTATTCAGTTTCCATGTGTTTGTGGGATTTTTGCAGTATCTTTTATCATTAATTTCTAATTTCAGAGCGCTATGATCTGATAACATGCAAGGGATGATTTCAGCTCTTTTGCACTTGTTTAAATATGTTCTGTGAGCTAATATATGATCTATTTTAGAAAATGATCCATGTACTGCTGAGAAGAATGTGTATTCTGATGTTGTTGGGTGGAACATTCTGTAGATGTCTATCAAACCCATTTGTTCACAGGTATGATTCAGTTCTGTTATTTCTTTGATCATTTTCTGTCTGGTTGATCTGTCCCTTGGTGTCAATGGCGTATTAAGGTCTCCTGTTACAATTGTGTTACTGATAATTTGAGTTTTCATTTCTGTTAATAATTGTTTTACATAATTGGGTGCTCTGGAGTTTGGTGCGTATATATTTAAGATAGTTATCTCTTCCTCTTGGAGTTTTCCCCTTACGAGTATGTAGTGACCTTCTTTATCCTTTATGGTCATTGTTGGTTTAAAGTTCACATTGTCTGCAAACAGAATGGCTACTCCTGCCTTTTTTTGGATTCCTGCTGCATGAAGAATTGTTTTCCATCCTTTGACTTTCAGTCTGTGAGTATCCTTCTGGGTTAGATGGGTTTCCTGTAAACAGCATATGGTTGGATTTTGTTTCATGATCCATTCTGCTAGTCTGTTTCTTTTGATTGGTGCATTGAGACCATTTACATTAATGGTTATTACTGTTAAATGTTGGTTAATTGTAGGAATGTTATCTCTCTGCTGTTGCATCTTTATCTTTCTGTTCTGTTTAATTATTTGCTTTGCTTAGTGGTTTTTTCCTTTGTGTATCTAAACTGTCTTTCAATATTTTTTGCAGGGTTGGTTTGGTGTTCATGAAGTTCTCCAGCTGTTCTTTGTCATGGAAGTATCGTATTTCACCATCTATTTTGAATGATAGTTTTGCAGGATATATCAGTCTAGGTTGGAAATCATTTTGCTTTAGGATCTGGAATACTTCACTCCATGCTCTTCTTGACTTTATTGTTTGTGATGAGAAGTCTGCTGTGATTCTGATAGGTTTTCCTTTATAAGTGATCTGTCTTTTCTCTCTGACAGCTTTTAATAATCTATTCTTGTGTTGGATTTCTGGGATGGTGATTATTATATGTCTGGGTGTAGTTTTATTTTGGTTATGACTATTTGGAGTTCTATATGCTTCACTGATCCTGATGTCAGTTTCTGATCTCATGCTTGGGAAATTTTCAGCTATTACTTCTCTAAATATCCTCTTGATATCCTTTATGTTGCCTCCTTCTTTTTCATTAATCCCTATCATTCTTATGTTGTTCTTCTTTGCATCATCTTGCAGTTGTTGAATTGTTGTTTCCTGATTCCTTGTTATTTTCAAAAGATCTTTCCTTTCCTGTTCACTAGCTGCAAGCCTGTCTTCAAGGTCTGAAATTCTATCTTCACTTTCATTAAGGTGGTTTTTACAACTTTCAGTGGAGTTTTTTATTTCCTGTATATCTCTGTGCATCTGCATTATGTATTCTGTTTGTTTCTTATATTGCTCGTCTAGGGATTCTATCTTTTTGTTTAGTTCCTCCAATTTTTTATCTGTGTTTTCTTTAGATATATTTAGAATCTCTTTCATTTCTTTTATCATTTCTTCTTTTATCTGGGAAATTATTTCAAGTTTGAATTTCTTTAAAGCTTCCTGGAGTTGCTTGTCAACTTCAGTAGCTATTGTGTCTGATATATGAGGTGGATGGGATATATTTTCTTCTAAATACATTCCTCCTAGGGTTTCCTGAGATAGGCTGGAGGTTTGAGGTTGTAATTTGGTCTTTTGTTTTGTCATTTTCCTATATTTCTGTGTTTCAAGTGTTATTTGAAAGCTTCCTCAGGATCTGTTGAAAATCCCCTTCTATGTTTGGAGCTACTGAGACTCTGGCACCACGCTACCCCAAGGCATTGGGCCTGCAGAACCAATGGCCCTCCTCTGCTTGTTCAGAACTCTGCAGTTCCAGACAAGCTGGGCCTCAGGGACACTGTGCGCCCACCTGCCCCTTGGAAGCTCCACAGCTCTTCAATCGCAGCCGGGTTAGGGTACTCACCACAGGCCACAGTGCCTCAGGAGCCTGTGATCCCTCCCTGCTTGCAGAGATATCCACAGTCCTCCAGACAAAGGAAGGGGCTTCTGTAGGCACTCCAGATCCACCCAGCTCCTCCTCTGCACACCGATGGCTAGGTGCGGCTGGGCTCAGGGGATAGTGTAGGCCCGCCCACCCGTCGGGAGCTCAGCAGACCTCCAAGTGTAGCTGGGGTGGGGAGGCGGATGTAGTGGCCTCTAACCCACTGCTCCACTTCACTGCACCCAGAAGCCTGGGGTGTTCGGAACAGTCTGAGATTTGGGCAGAGTGTGCTGGGCACTCACCACAGGCCAAGGTGCCTTAGGAACCTGCGATCCCTCCCTGCTTGCAGAGATAATCAGTCCTCCAGACAAAGGAAGGGGCTTCTGCAGGCACTCCAGATCCGCCCAGCTCCTCCTCTGCACACCGATGGCTAGGCACTGCTGGGCTCGGGGGATAGTGTAGGCCTGCCCACCCGTCGGGAGCTCAGCAGTCCTCCAAGTGTAGCCGGGGTGGGGAGGCAGATGTAATGGCCTCTAACCCACTGCTCCACTTCACTGCACCCAGAAGCCTGGGGGGTCCGGAACAGTCTGAGATTTGGGCAGAGTGTGCTGGGCACTCACCACAGGCCGAGGTGCCTCAGGAACCTGCGATCCCTCCCTGCTTGCAGAGATATTCAGTCCTCCAGACAAAGGAAGGGGCTTCTGCCGATATCATCAGATGTTAAAACCACATAAATTTACCCAATAGGATCTGCAGGAAAAATTCAGATGACTGGCCCCTCCTTTTCACTGTGGGACCCAGCAATTAGACAAACATCATCCATACAGCAGTACCCCGACCAAACCGAGGCCAGCTCAGCAGCGCAATCCAGGTCCGGCTCTCCGAATTCTCCTCATTTAACTTTAGATGTTGAGTGTTTTGTCTTAATAAGAAAAGTAACTATTACATTCATCTATTTTGATTTTTAAAAAAATAAGTATTAAGTGAGGATGTTTTTGCATTTCCAAAAAAATTCATTTCTAAGAGTAAACTTTACATTTTAGAAAACCTTTCTAATTTTTCATTAAAGCCTAACTAATGTTTGTCACTACATTTATGTTATTATTATCCAAAAATAAACCTAGGTATACCTGGTTTACGTAAAGAACAATTCTGGATTTAGTGATGCTATCACCTCTTTTTTTTACTTTCATGTGATTATTTTTATCTAAAATGTACAGTTTGCTTTATAAGTAAAACCAATGACCTTTTTCTGTTCAAAAAAAATTCTGAATTTAATTTCTCAAATGTTTCAAAGAAAAGTACTCCCTTATCATTAAAAAATTGGCAAATAACTTATATAAATACTCCAAATACCCTCAAATAAATAAAACATAATTTCCCAGCTATCTTACTTAATCAATTCATGTTGCTATAACAAAATACCATAAGCTGAGTGACTTATAAACAACAACAAAAAGCTTATTTCTCATAGTTTTGAATCTTAAAAAAGTCCAAAACCAAGATATCAATAGGTTCAATATCTAGTGAAGAAGACCCCTCTCTTTGACTATGGGTGGAGTCTTCTTGCTGATCCTTATGTGGTAGACAGTGAGGCAGCTCTCTGAAGCCTGCAACCCCATTCATTAGATCTGCCCTCCTGATCTCCTGCCCTCCTAATACTGCGTTAGAGGTCAGATTTTAACATATAAATTTGGGGAAACACAACATCATGACTGTAACACCATTAAGTGTGGGCCAAACATAATGACTTCCTTCCCTTCTATAGTATGGAAAGGTGGGAATAGAACTGAGACCTGAGACCCGAGACCTGAGAACTGAGAACTGAGACCCATCTAAGTGGACAAGGTTAGCACAAACAATGATAGCCATATAGATAGTCCAGAGCCTAAATGACTTACCATGGGATTCTGATTGAATAAACTCACCACAAATCAAAAATATTCTAAGTCAGAAATGCATTTCATACACCTAATCTGCAGAACACCTTAACTTAATGACTCAGTGCACTGTACTCTATTGGTTCTTTCCTATCATGAGCACATAGTTGACAGAAAATTGCAGAAAGCTACACTGTTCAGCATCATGTCTATATTACTACATATTTAGCCTAGGAAAAGATCACAATTCAAAATTAACATACAGCATCTCCTAAAGGTTTATCACTTTCATATCACTATAAAGTCAGAAATCACAAGTTGAACCAGTATAAGTCAGGGGCCATCAGTATAAGTGGGCCTTTGATATTACATGATAAAAATGGAATTTTACATCTGTAGTTTTCCCACAAAAATACATAACCCCAAGAACCACCCAGCATCTCCCGAGATCCCCACCATGTTGGAACTTAGTGTGCTGGGAAACCAAGCAACCATCTCGCCTCTCTGGTAAGCAGCCATGAGCCTAGCAGCACAAAGGCTGTGAATCAACATCCCATTCCCCACCCCACTGTTAGCAAATGGAAGCCAGAGGTCTGAGCATCTCTTGGGAGGTTGACCATATGCAGTGTAGTAAATAGGGGGGATTTCCTTCTACCATCTCTTTGAAGGCAAATATTGTTATCACTGTTTTGCTTTGTTCCAATTAATTGTATTGCTCTGTTCAATATTCTGTTTTGATAAGTTCTATAATGTTCTTTGTTTCATTTAATTTTGCTATACCTTGATTGAAAGAACAACTATTGTGAAGATAATGAGATATTCTATGGTACCTATTACTGTTATCCCGGTAACCTGCTGTGAAGTCTGTGCCAATTTCACTGCACTGTCTCAATTGGCATTGTTCTGTTGTATTTTACTATCTTCAAAATAGTAAAAAAAAAAAAATTTGGAAAATACATAACCCCAGTCTAAACACAAGAAAAACATGAGACAAATTCCAATGACAAATCCTAATTAAGGACCATTCTACAACATACCTAACCAGTGTTCCTCAAAATTGTTAAGGTCACCAAAAACAAGGAAAGTCAGACAATCTGTCATAGCCAAGAGCAGCACAAGGAAACATGACAACTAAATGTAATATGGCATCCTCGATGGGAATCTGGGACACAAAGAAAGGACATCAGGTAAAAATGAAAAAATTTTGAATAATGGTCAAACAATATTAAAATAGTAGTAATATATCAGCATTTGTTCATTTATTATAACCAATACCCTTAATATAAGAAGTTAATTGTGAGGGGCTACATTAATATTTTTTCTACAAACCTAAAACTATTTATTCTAGCATAAAAATGTCAGTTTTTAAAAGAACTAATACAAAAAGAAAGTTCACATGCAAACAGCAAGAGTGTAAAGGGTGAAAGATCTATACATATCCTAGAAGTGTGAATAGTTGTGAGCTATAGTCATAGAAATGCCAGAAAGTTCATAGCCTCATCACTCAAAGTAAGATGGCCAGCCAGCAGCACCAAAGTACAGGAATCTTCAGAAATGCAGAACCTGGGGCCCTTCTCTGGAACAGAATCTGTGTTCTAACAAGATCTACAAGTAATGTGTATGTGCCTGAAAATTTGAAAGACATTAGCTTGGAGGTTACCAAATATGAAATGCATATTTGTCACCTTTTTTCCCCTACTCCACCCCCATCCCAATCTCTCCCCACAAAAATTTGTAATCTCAAAACAAACTTATTTACTGTAAGATTTGATGAACTTATTTTCTACCAAAGATTCTGCTCATGAAAATATTCTCAGTAGGACAAATTTCCATCTAGATCTCTAGACCAAAACAGCATTCTTAGACTTAATTCTAGTTTCTGGTTAACTTCCCTCTAAATTTTGGGTGTGCCTTTTAAAAAGATAGGTGGGTATTGATCAATTCACAGTACTGACATACTATTCAAGTTCACTCCTCAATAAATTGAAAACTCTTCCTCTGCTCAGGTGAAAGGATGCTAACCTCTAACTAATGAGGGAAAAATCAAGCAGAGTAATTACAGGTAGAATAAGAGCCATAAGCTCAAGATTACTCTCAGGAAACATTTCTTAGTCTAAATGCACTTTTTAATTAGCTCTTCCAATAGCATCATGCTAATTGGTTAATTTGGGAATGATACGATACCCTGTGTGCTTTAAAGAAAATCTGTTTGTTGATATATTTGTTTGCAACTGAGACTGTCTTATTGCTGGCAGGACAGATATTATTAAAACAGAATCACCTGCTTATTTTAACCAGGTTTTTTTAATGAACACACATGAATTGGATTATCCCTAGGGTTTCATGAGGAATTATTAGCAGCATTTTGAGTGATAGAAAATTGCCACTTAGCTGGGAAATAAATGAGCTTTAAATAGATATCATTATTTTTACAAGGTTATTATTGTAAATGTTTCATTATAAAGGAAAAGCCCATCTAGCCTATTCTCATTGTTAGTTTATGATTGGGATGTTAACTTCTAACTAGCCCAGCTCTTTACATCAAGCCATGGTGATTTTTTGTAAGGGGTTATTATATAAAATAAAATTACTTTTTACTGGTCCTAATAAATTTCCAACTTTCACAATTTGTTACCTATGGTGTGAATAAAACTGTACTAAGTTTATTTGCCTGAGCTAAGAAATAATGCATTTTAAAACATTATGTGACTTTAATACATTTTACTATTAATAAAGGTGATTCATGAACACCACAGAAACATTATAGAGGTGCCAATACTTGGATATTTGTCACACCTGAAGATTTCATGCTGCTTTACTTGTCTCACTAAGAAATGACACTTCATGATCCAAACTTCCTATCTTCATATTTAAAATGTTCTTTTCCAGCCTAATTCCTGCCAAAGAATAATGAGGGAAAAACAAGTGCATGGTTCACAACAAATTTTGCAAAGTGCCCATGTGAGCAATTGTTCCTCCAGTTTAGCAGTGTCTTTTTAGAAAACAAAATTAAAGGCCAGGCCTGGCAGTACATGCCTATAATCCCAGCACTTTGGAGGGTGAGGCAGGAGGACCACTGTGAGTTCAATGCCAGCCTCAGCTACAAAGTGAGTTCAATGGCACCCTCAATTGCAGTGAAACCCTGTCTCAAAAAAACAAAAAAGAAAAACAAAGGAAAGACAAATAGATTAAGCTGGCTGCAGCTGTTCTAGTCAGTTGAGGTTCACAGGAAACTTTAGAAATCCTAGGGTGCCCCCTAGAGTTTGAAATGGGAAGACAAGTTTCTCTGCCACTGCATTCAGAAAACGTGATTCTTCCAGAAGCATATTTAAACAAAGCACAGATAAGTAATGATTATTAGTCACATAAATACGCAGATGGATAGACAGATGTATATATGGATGGATGAATAGGAAATAAAAATATAAAGAACTTCCCTGTGGATAATTTTAAAGTGTTATAGTTAAAAGCTACTTCATGCATGTGTATAGCTTTCATCATAATTTTAAAGAATGTGTAACACCTCTGTCTCCATTCTCTCTCTCTCTCTCTCTCTCTCTCTCTCTCTCTCTCTCTCTCTTTCTCTCCACATGTGTAGTCTTTTTTCTTCACGATGTCAACATTCATGTAGACAGTTCACCTACTTAACACCAGATAGCTGGCTATGGCAGCACTTGCCTGTAATCCCAGATCTGGGTAGGCTTAGGAAGACAAATCATCATAAGTTCAAGACCAGCCTTGTGTACTTAGTGAGTTCAAGATCAGTTTGAAGTATGTAATGCAACTCTGTCTCAAAAAGCAAGCAAAAAATACCACATTTATTCCTTCTTAAAATCCCCAATGATTCTCTTCTCCATCTTTAGTTACTCAAGCCTATTGTCACATCCTAAAAATAGCATTTTCAGAATCTCACTAGCAAACTTCCTAACACCCCCTCCTATTATTTTAGCTTTATTTTGCTTTGATTCTGCCATACTGGTGATTGAACCCAGGAACATTTGCACTGAGCTACACTGTCAGCTCTTTAACGTTTTTTAAATCTTGAGACAGGATCTTCCTAAGTCACTAAGTTGCCTAGTTTGGAATGGAAATTGTGATTCACCTGCCTCAGCCTCCCAGAGTGCTGGAATTACAAGCATGTAATCTTTTCAAAATATGGGAGATATTATAATGTATTTGGAAATGATAGGAATTATATAGTTGAGGATAAAGTTGGGATGAATAAGTGGGGGGCAGATTTAGTGTAAGGAGAAAAGTTCTTAAATGAGAAAAAGACTGAATAGAAGGAGAAAAGTTCTTAAATGAGAAAAACACTGGATAGAAGCAGAGGGTTTTAGCCAAGTCAACTCGCATTGAATGGGAGGTTAAGAAGGCACCTGTGTACATGGAAAGGGTCATCAGCTTATAGTAAAGGCTGGAAAAGAGATGAGAAAGAATGAAAAGTGAGAATGAGACAGTGAGTTGATGAGAGAAATACACTACGGTTGCCTTAGCTCTTCAATTCTGTGATTATAAATTTAAAGAGGAGGATTTCTTCTGGGATGATGCTGAGCAGTAAGCAATAGAGAAAGCAGCCTCTCTGAAAGCTGACATCCAGACACTGGAGTATAGCATCCCAGGGAAAATAAAAGGGAAAGCAGTGGGTCCCCTAGACCCAGCAAAAATCTGAAGGGTGAATTGAAGTCCACAGACAGAATGCAAAGAGAAACTCCAAGGAGGAAGAAGGTATCCAGCAGCGCTTTCACCCTGAGATGGGACTCACTGTGTGAGAGAAGCTGGGGATACACAGTCACAGTGACAGTGACTGCTGGAGACCCCAGAGGCCTCTGCAGAGAGACATGGCAGTGGAGGAGAGAGGCAGACATAGAGGACTGCACTGGCAAGCACTGAGTGCAGAGGACTTAGTCCTGTCATAGGAAAAGAGCAATTAGTTGAGAGCCATTTTGGATATGGGCAGATTAAGCTCAGAACTTGGAACTGCTCCTAGCTGGGTACAGACCCATAGAAATTGCTTGGACTGCTGCAAACAGTCCAAACACTGGAATATAGCATCATGAGGAAGTGAGTCTAGTCTCAGGGGAGGCCTGCAGAGATTATCCACCATCCTGTCATGAAGCAACTACCAGCTTGCTGGGATAGATCAGCATGATTCATGACTCTGCCTCCACAGGCTGTCTACTAGTGAAACCAGAGAGAATCCTGGAAGTGGGCTGATTGTTTAGCTTTTTATTTTTCTTTTTTTTTTCTCTTTCTCATTCATTGTTTTTATATGAGTGTGAAAGTGGTTCTTAGCCTCTTTGTGAGTGTGGCTCTGTTCTGTTCTTCCCTTTATCTCTTCTATCTCTCTTTTCCTTCAGACTTCTGCCTCAAGTTGACAAGATCCCCCTTTATCCTCCAACCTTAATTCTAGTCTCTTTCTCTTCTTTTTACCTTAAAGAGTATAAAACCAAAGAAAATAAAACATAATAAAACTAATCAAAATTAACCAATATAAGTGATACAGGATTTCAAAACCTTAAAAAATCAACAATAATTAACCTAATGCCTTTTGTTGTCTTCAAAATAGCTCCAGATATTTTCAAACATAGTAAAACTTGACAGAACAGAATAGAATAGAAACAATAAAAACAAAAACAATGAATGCAATAAAGGACTTCAAAACGAGCCAATAGTAAATCCAAAATGACTACCATAATATGTCTTGCTCTTTAAAGTAGCTGCTCATGCCATCATATTTAACATAAGCTAACAAACAAAATAGAATAAAATTCAACCCAACAAAACAGTGAAAATGATACTTCCCAGCAAGGATCACTTTCTGCTGAGGCCTGGTTCTCCACCACCACCACCCACAGCCCAGAAATGGTGCTGACTCATAGAAAGAGCCTTGGATCTGGTAGTCCCCATTCTGGCAGCAGCCTTCACATCTCTTTTTCTCTTCTTCCAATTGTCTATTTTCTCCTTAATCCACTTTAAATTTTCACCTTCAAGGGCAAAACTGACACATTACAGACTTACATATTACATATAATTTATCTAGTTTGTTTTACATTTTGTTATATAATCACAAATCTACTTCATACAATTAAAAGTTGGAAATTAAGGGTTAGCTCAGGTTGTGTTCTAGGCTTTGTTTGATGCTATTGGTACCACTATAGCCACAATTGACATAATTATTCTAAACAGCTGTTTTTCCTGGTATTCCATGGCTGAAATTAACTAAGGGTCACAGAAACTATGGTGGCACAGTGCTAAAGAACCAGGGACTAAGCCAAATGAGCAACAGTTTCTCATATCCAACAAACTGAAGAATTAAGAGCTTCCAATAGACTCAAAACCCAAGACCTAACCACAGGAGAAAGATATCTCAAGGAAGTAATCATCCCCTAAGGGCCCTAAATACTACCAATAAAGCAATCCACTATAGACAACTTACAAGCATCATCTCAGGAATTAAATTTAAAAAAATAGGAAAACACAAACAAAATTTAATCCCAGACATCCAGTTCACCAAAGGCAAGCCCAGGGGACATTGAGATGGAACAATCCAAAAGATCCCCACTAGACCTCTCTGAAGTGGAAACAACAAAGCAATTGAATTAGCCTCTGGAAAATATTAAATCAGAAATAATCTCTCAGATAACTACAGAGATTACCAAAATACACTTCATGCTTAGTAACATTAGAGCAGACACAGACAAAAGAAAAAGATGAACTTATACAAATTATGGAAGCATAGCATAGGAAAGAAATGGAATCCATAAAGCATATTCAAGCAGATATCCAGGAGAATAAAAAACTCCACTGTATGTATTTGAAGCAGATTAGGCTGATGTGGGGATAGGACCTCAGATATTGAAGACAGGTTTGCACTTAGCGACCAGGATAAGAAAGATTTCTCAGCTGGTGACATTCTCTCCACCCAGAGAGCATCCCGTGGCTGCCCTGGCTGGAGAAGGGAGCTGAGCCAGCTGCGGGAACCTGATCAGGCCTTGCCTGCGACCTTCTCTCATCCTGGAGAGCACCACGACTATTGCTACCGCCTGGAGGAGGAAGCAGCCCTGTGGAAGAGGTTTGAGGCCTACCTAGGCCATAGGGGTGACCTAATTTCAGCCCAGGGAGCTTTGCCACCCAAGGACGTGGATGGTTACACAACATCCCATCCCTGGGAGATTTTGAGATCCTTGCTCTAGGTGGTTGGGGGCCCACACAGCTTGCAGACACACTACATTGGGCTTAGTGGGATTCAGGCCTGCCTGGACCACACCTAGTGGCCTTCTTTCCATTCAGGGAGCTTTGCTGCCAGAGCGGGGAGCTGTGTGGCTTGAAGACGCATTAGGCCTACCTGAGAGGAGCCTGGCAACCTCCTTTTAATCTGGGGGCCTCATTGCCCAAGGAGGGAGCTATGCTACCAGAGGAGTCCCTGGAGCCCAGGACATAGGAGACAATTTCCAACACCCCCCAGGGAAGCTTTGTAACAACACTTGAAACATGGAAATATAGGAAAATGACAAAACAAAAGACCAAAATGCAGGCTCAAACATCCAGCCCATCCCAAAAAAGCCTAGGAGCCATGTACATAGAAGAAAATACATGCTATATGCCTGAAATAATAGTAACTGAAATAAAGAAGTAACTCCAGCAAGCTTTAAAGGAATTCAAATGAGAAATAATCTTCCAGGTAAAAGAAGAAATGATAAGCGTAATGACAGAGATGCTGAACACATCTAAAGAAGACACAGTTGAAAAATCAGATGAACAAAACAAAAAGATAGAGTCCCTGGATGCACAATATAAGAAACAAACAGAATACATAAAGCAGGTTCAAAGAGGATATACAGGAAATCAAAAATTACATTGAAAGTTGACAAAACTGTCTCAATGAAAGTGAAGATAGCATTTCAGATCTCAAAGACAAGATTGCAGCTAGTGAACAAGAAAGGAAAGATCTCTTAAAAATAACAAGGAATCAGGATATAACAATCCAACAGTTGAAAGATAACTCAAAGGAAAACAACATACGTTTGGTAGGGATAAATGCAAAAGAAGGGGACAACACAAATGATATCAAGAGACTATTTACAGAAGTAATAGCTGAAAATTGCCCAAACATGAGAATGGAAACTGACATTAGGATTAGTGAAGCATATAGAGCTCCAAATAGTCATAACCAAAACAAAACTACACCCAGACATATAATAACCACCATCCCAGAAATCCAACACAAGAATAGATTATTAAAAGCTGTCAGAGAGAAGAGACAGATCACCTATAAAAGAGAGCTTATCAGAATCACAGAAGACTTCTCAACACAAGCAATAAAGTCAAGAGGAGCATGGAGTGAAGTATATCAGATCCTAAAGAAAAATGACTTCCAATTCAGACTGATGTATCCAGCAAAACTGTCCTTCAAAATGGATGGAGAAACTCCCATGACAAAGAATAGCTGAAGAACTTCATGATCACCAAGCCAACCCTGCAAACAATACAAAAGACACTTTAGATGCACAAAGGAAAAAACCAATAAACAAGAAAGACAACTAAACAGTATGGAAAGATAAAGATGCAACAGCAAAAAGATAATATGTCAACAATAAACCAAAATATAACAGTTACAACCACTAATGTAAATGATGTCAACTCACCAATTAAAAGAAACAGACTGGCAGAATGGATCAAGAAACAACCAACCATATGCTGTCTACAAGACACCCATTTAACCCAAAAGGAAACTCACAGACTGAAAGTCAAAGGATGAAAAACAATACTACATGCAACAAGAACCCAAAAAAAAGTGGGGGTAGCTATCTTGTTTGCAGATAATGTGAATTTCAAACCAAGAATTATCTTAAGAGATAAAGAAGATCATTAGATACTGGTTAGGGGAAAATTTCAAGAGGAAGAGATAACAATCTTAAATATGTATCCACCAAATTCCAGAGCACCAATTAAACAAAGCAAGTATTAATAAAAACGAAAAATCATATTAACAATAACACAATTATAACAGGAGACCTTAACACACCATTGACACCAAGGGACAGATCAACCACACAGAAAATCAGCAAAGAAATAACAGAACTGAATCACACCTGTGAAAAAATGGACTTGATAGACATATACAGAGTGTTCCATCCAACAACATCAGAATATACATTCTTCTCAGCAGTACATGGGATATTCTCTAAAATAGACCTCATACTAACCCACAAAATACACTTAAATAATGCAAAAGAGTTGAAATTATCCCATGTATGCGATCAGATAATGACACCATGAAAATAGAAATTAAAATAAAAGAAACTGCAAAAACCTCACAAATACATGGACATTGAATAATACACTCTTGAGCAATCTGTGGGTCACGGGGGAAATTAAAGAAGAAATTAAACAATACGTACAAGCAAATGAAAATACAAATACAACTTACCAGAATCTGTGGGATGCAATGAAAGCAGTCCTCAGAGGAAAATTTATTGCACTGAGTTCTCACATCAGGAAAACAGAGCGAATACAAATAAACAACCTGTTGCTACATTTCAAACATCTATAAAAAGAAGAGCAAGTCAACTCCAAAGCCAAAAGATGGGAGGAAATCATAAAAATCAGAGCAGAAATTAATGCAATAGAGACTAAAAAAACAATCCAAAGAATCAGGGAATCAAAGAGTTGGTTCTTTGAAAGAATAAATAAAATTCATAAGCCCTTAGCCAACCTAATTTTAAACAGGAAAGAAAAAGCTGACATTCATGCAATAGGAAATGAAAAAGGTGAAATCACTACAGACTCTGTGGAAATACAGACGATCATCAACACCTATTTTGAAAATGTCTACTCTCATAGGTTCAATAACACAGAAGAAATAGACAGATTCCTAGAAACATATGAAGTACCAAAGCTAGGTCAAGAAGATTTAAAACTGCTGAATAACCCAATTTCTATTAATGAAATTAAAAATGTAATTAAGTCCTTACCTACAAAAAAAGAGCCCAGGCCCAGACAGATTCACTGCAGAATTTTACAAGAAATACAAAGAAGACTTAATGCTGACACTACTCAAACTATTCAATGAAATTGAAAGGGAAGCAATTCTTCCTAAGTCATTCCTGGAAGCAAATATAACTCTAGTACCAAAAGCTGAGAAAAACCCAACTAAAAAAAGACAACTATAGGCCAATCTCCCTAATGAACACAGATGCAAAAATCCTCAATAAAATATTGGCAAATAGGATGCAGCAAATCATCAAGAAGATTTTACACCACGACCAAGTGGGATTCATCCCAAGCATGCAGGGATGATTCAACATATGTAAGTCAATAAATATAATCCTTCATATCAATAAAGCCAAAAGTAAGAATCACATGATCATTTCTATAGATGCAGAAAAAGCTTTTGATAAGGTCCAACACTCATTCATGATAGGGACCTTACAGAAAATTGGAATAGATGGCCTTTACCTCAATATGATAAAGACCATCTATGATAAATCAACAGCCAGCATCATATTAAATGGTCAAAAACTGAAGGCCTTTCCCTTAAAATCACACACAAGACAAGGATGTCCCTTACCATTGCTCCTATTCAATATAGTACTGGAAATACTAGCCAGAGCAATTAGACAACAGAGATAAATAAAAGGGGTAAAGAGAGGAAAAGAAGTTAAATTATCATTATTTGCAGATGACATGATTCTCTACATAGAAGACCCCTAAACTCCATTGAAAGATTGTTAGATATAATAAATAAATTCAGCAATGTAGTTGAGTACAAAATCAGTGCTCAAAAATCAATAGCATTTCTATACACTAACAACAAAATCACTGAGATAGAAATAAGGGGAACCACACCCTTCATATTAGTATCCAAAAAATGAAATACTTAGGAATTAATCTCATGAAAGAAGTAAAAGATCTATGCATGGAAAACTATAATACCCTGAAAAAAGAAATTAAAGAAAATCTCAGAAAATGGAAAGACATCCCTTGTTCATGGATAGGGAGAATAAATATTGTGAGAATGGCCATTCTCCCAAAATTTCTATACAGATTCAATGCAATCCTAATGAAAATACCATCAACATACCTCATAGCCCTAGAGAAATCATTGTTAAAATTCATCTGGAACCAGAAGAGACCTAGAATAGCAAAGGCAATTCTAAGCAGCAAAGGCAAGGCAGGATGTATCACAATCCCTGACTTGAAATTATACTACAAAGCAAGTGCAATAAAATCAACATGGTACTGGAATAAAAATAGGTTTGAAGATAAATGGAATAGACTAGAAGATACAACCACAACTACCGACACACTCAAACACCTTATCTTTGATAAAGGGGCCAAACATGTTCACTGGAAGAACGACAGTCTCTTTAATAAATGGTCCTGGAAAAACTGGCTCTCCATATGCAAAAATTAAAACTAGACCCATGCCTATCACCATATACTAAACTAAAATCTAAATGGATCAAAGATCTCAATATTAAAACAGAAACCCTAAATCTGTTGGAAGACAAAGTAGGTAAACATCTTTAAGACACAGGAGTAAGTAGAGTATTCATGAACAGGAATCAAAATGCACGGGAAATAGTTCCCAGAATCAATAACTGGGATCATATCTATTAAAAAGTTTCTGCATGTCAAAAGAAATCTCCAGCATAATAAAAAGAAAACCCACAAACTGGGAAAAAAACTTAGTGGACTGTCCCTCAGACAAAGGATTTCTGTCTAAAACATATAAAGAATTTTTAAAAATCAGATCCCCTAAACTCAAGGACCAAATCCAAATGTGAGCATCTGAGATGAATACATAATTCTCAGATGAAGAAATACAAATGGCCAATAAACACATGAAAAAATATTCATCATCATTAGTCATTAGAGAAATGCAAGTTAAAACAACACTGAGATTTCATCTCACTCCAGAAAGAATGGCCAGGATCAAGAAAACCACCAACAACAAATGCTGGAGAGGCTGTGGGGGAAAAGGAACTCTCCTGCACTGTTGGTGGGAGTGCAGACTGGTACAACCACTATGGAGGTCAGTCTGGAGATTCCTCAAAAATCTTGGATAAGAGGTCCCATTTGACCCAGCTATTCCACTTCTGGGCATATTCCCAGAAGAACTGAAAACATCATAGCACAGTGATATATGTGCAACCATGTTTATAGTAGTACAATTTGTAATAGCCAAATCTTGGAAACAATCTAAGTGTCCATCAGCTGAGGAATGGATAAAAAAGATGTGGGTTTTTTTATACAGTGGAGTACTACTCAGCTATAAATAATGATCACACTGAGATATTTACTAATAAATGGGTGCAACTTGAGACCATACTCATAAATGAAATAAATCAAACTCACATGTGTAAATACCATAGAGTCTCCCTAGTGTAAGGAATAGTAAGAGCACATAAGAGTTTATGGTGATCATGAATCCCATTGCATTGTTTTGAAGCCTTATAATGATCGCAGCTGTAATGTGTTTGTGCTGTTTTTTTTTTTAATTTTATTATCTGTGATGGTATAAACAGCTAATTTGAGGGAAACAAGTCATTATAATAGCCAGTACTGATATAATATCATCTTACTCTGAAGTCCTACCATGCTCTTGCTCTTCTGTTTCCATTGGCTCTATCATGTTGTACCTTATTGGATTGTATTATGTGTGAAAGTATAAACAAATTTCCTATGGAAAATGAGATAATATAGTAGCCATTGTTTGTTTTCTGTTATTTGGTTCTGAAAACCCTGTAATATTCTCATTCTCTTGAATATTTTTGTACCATTTTGTTATGTTTGATACTATTGTATATGAAGTTATACTCAACTATGTCAAAAAAAGAGACATCATGGTAGTTACTGTTAATTATGGGTTGTCTTCTGGTGAAATCCTGTTTTGCTTACATTGTTCTGTTCTGATCTGCCCTGTTATGTCCTGTTTTGTCTTAATCTCTTTAAAATAAAAAAAGAAAGATTTCTCAAAACTAGCAAGGGACAATGAGAAATCAATCCAGCAACTGCTAGATGAGGCAAAGAAAAATAATTTAAGATTAAATAGAGTCAATGAACAAGCAAGAGATAACACAAATCACATTTTAAAAAATGTTTACAGACATAATGACAGAAAACCTTCTTGGTAGAGAAAAGAATTTGACATACAGACAAATGAGATCATTCCAAATTTGATCATTCCAATTAGCAATGATCAAAAAAATCTACAGCCAAGTATATGATAGTCAAGATTCCAGAAATTCAACGTAAGAATATAATATTCAAGACTTTTAGAGAAAAGAGACAGATCACCTATAAAGGAAAGCCCATCAAAATCACAGCTGACTTCTCAGCACAAACTCCAAGTCAAGGACAGCTTGTAGTGAAGTACTCCAAGTTCTAAAAGAAAACAACCTTTAATTCATGCTGATATACCTACAAAACTATCTTTCAAAATTAATGGAGAAATAAGATACTTCAATGACAAAAAAAAAATCCTGAGGAAACTTATAACCACTAAACCAGCACTCTAAAATGTACTGACAGATATTATAGGAAAAAATAACAAGGACTACAACTCCATGAACTCCAATAGAAAGAATCCACCAGAGAAGACAAATAGTTAGAGGGAAAAGTGGGGAGCAAACAACCAGAAAATAACACGACATGGATAAGGCAATACATATTAGTTATAACCATCAATGTTAATGGTCTCAATTCACCAATCAAAAGAAACAAACTGACAGAATAGGTCAAGAAGTAATATCCAGGGCTGGGGATTTAGCTCAGTGGCATAAGCACCTGCCTTGCAAGCAGGCAGTCATGAGTTTGATCTATGGTACCGATGAAAAAAAAAATTCATAAAGAAATAATATCCAACAATATGCTGCATCCACAAAACATATTTAATTCAAAAAGAAATTCATAGACAGAAAGTCAAAGGATAAAAAAACAATAAACCATCCAACAGGAACCCAGAAAAAAGCAGGAGTAGCTATTCTATTTGCAGGTAAAGTGAATTTCAAACCAAGGCTGATTAAAAAAGATAAACGAGGTCACTGCATCCTCATAAAAGGAACAATCAAAGAGGAAGAGATAACAATCATAAATATACATGCAACAAATACCAGTACATCAGGCCCAGCCAAGCGGAGGGGATTCCGGTTCACCCCAGCCTGCTGCCTCTCCCGCCCGGGGAGCACACAACCGCCACCGGCTGGAAGGAGAGGGCCCAGCTGAGCAGAGGGACTCTGGTCCAGCCCTGCCCACTGCCTCGTCTGGCCAAGGAAGACATCACAGCTGCTGGCCGGAAAGAGAGAACTGGGCCAAGCCGCTGGAACCTGCTTTTACCTTGCCTGCAACCTTTTTTTGATCTGGAGAGCACCAGCACTACTGCCACTGCCTGGAGGAAGGAGCAGTCCTGCTGAGGAGGTTTGAGGCCTACTTGGGCCATAAGGGGACCTTCTAGCAGCCTGGGGAGTTTTGCCATCCAAGGAGCTGGATTGTTACACAACATCCATTCCCCGGGAGAGTAAGAGATCCTTGCTCTAGGGGCTTGGGGGCCCACTGGGCTTGCAGCCACACTAGACTGAGTTTAGCAGGATTTGGGATTACCTGGACCACATCAGGTGGCCTTCTATCCCTCAGGGGAGCTTTGCTACCAGAGCAGGAAACTGTGCAGCTTGAGGAGGCTTTAGGTCTACCTGAGGGGAGCCTGGAAAACCTCTTTTAACCCAGGGGCTCCACTGCCCAAGGAGGGAGCTACTACCAGAGGAGTCCCAAGAGCCCAGGACATAAGAGTCAATTTACAACACGACCAGGGGAAACTCTGGAACAACAGTTGCAACATGGTAAAATAGGAAAATGACAAAACGAAAGACAAAAATGCAATCTCAAACATCCAACCCATCTCAAGAAAGCCTAGGAGCCATGTACATAGAAGAAAATACATGCCATATACCTGAAATACCTGAAACAATAGGAACCAAAATAAAGAAGCAACTCCGGGAAGCTTTAAAGGAATTCAAACTAGAAATAATCTCTCAGGTAAAACAAGAAATAATAAAAGAAATGAAACAGATGCTAAACATATCTAAAGAAGACACAGTTAAAAAATTGGAGGAACTAAACAAAAAGATAGAATCTCTAGATGAACAATATAAGAAACAAACAGAATATATAAAGCAGATGCAAAGAGATATACAGGAAATGAAAAACTCCAATGAAAGTTGAAAAAAACCACCTAAATGAATGCAAAGATAGAATTTTGGACCTCGAAGACAAGATTGCAGCCAGTAAACAGGAAAAGAAAGATCTTTTAAAAATAACAAGAAATCAAGAAATAACAATTCAAAACCTGCCAAATGACGCAAAGAAAAACAAGATAAGGTTGATAGGAATAAATGAAAAAGAAGGATACAATATAAAGGATGTCAAGAGGATATTTAGAGAAGCAATTGCTGAAAACGTCCCAAACATGAAATTGGAAACTGATATCAGGATCAATGAAGCATATAGAACTCCAAATAGCCATAGCCAAAATAAAACTATGCCCAGACATATAATAATCACCATCCCAGAAATCGAACAAAAGAATAGAATATTAAAAGCTGTCAGAGAAAAGACAGATCACCTATAAAGGAAAACCTATCAGAATCACAGCAGACTTCTCAACACAAACAATAAACGCTAGAAGAGCATGGAGTGAAGTATTTCAAGTCCTAAAGAAAAATGATTTCCAACCTAGACTGATGTACCCTGAAAAATTGTCCTTCAAAATTAATGGAGAAATAAGATACTTCCACGACAAAAAACACCTGAAGAAATTCATGATCACCAAGCCAATCCTGCAAAGAATACTGAAAGACAGTTTAGATACACTTAGGAAAAAACCACTTAACAAAGCAGACAATTAAACAGAACAGAAAGATAAAGATGCAACAGCAGAAATATAACATGTCAACAATAAACCAATATATAACAGTTACAACCATTAATGTAAATGGCCTCAATGCAGCAATTAAAAGAAACAGACTGGCAGAATGGATCAAGAAACAACATCCAACCATATGCTGTCTACAAGAAACCCATCTAATCCAAAAGGATACTCACAGACTGAAAGTCACAGGATAGAAAACAATACTCCATGCAACAGGAACTCAAAAAAAGTGGGGGGGTAGCTCTTTTATTTGCAGACAATGTGAACTTCAAACCAATAATGATTAGAAGAGATAAAGCAGGTCACTACATATTGGTTATGGGAAAACCCCAAGAGGAAGAGATAACTATCTTAAATATATATGCACCAAATTCCAGAGCACCCAGTTACATAAAACAAGTAATATCAGAAATGAAAAACCAAATTAGCAGTAATACAATTATAACAGGAGATTTTAACACACCATTGACATCAATGGATGATCAACAAGACAGAAAATCAGCAAAGAAATAAAAAAAAAACTGAATCACACCTGTGAGCAAATAGAATTGAGAGACATATACAGAGTATTCCACCCAACAACAACAGAATACACTTTCTTCTCAGAAGTACATGGGTCATTCTCTAAAATAGACCATATATTATCTCACAGAACATATTTAAACAAGTGCAAAAGAGTTGTAATCATCCCCTGCGTGTTATCGGATCATAGCACTATGAAATTAATAATTAATGATAAAATATACTGCAAAAATCCCACAAACACATGTAAACTGAATAACACACTCTTGAGTAATCAGTGGGTCACAGAGGAAATTAAAGAAGAAATTAAACAATATCTACAAACAAATGAAAACACAAATACAACTTACCGGAACCTGTGGGATGCAATGAAAGCTGTCCTCAGAGGGAAATTTATTGCACTGAGTTCCCACATCAGGAAAACAGAACAAATACAAATAAATAACTTGATGCTACACCTCAAACAGCTAGAAAAAGAAGAGCAAGTCAAGCCCAAAGCCAAAAGAAGAGAGGAAACAATAAAAATCAGAGCAGAAATCAATGCAATAGAGACTAAGAAAACAATCCAAAAAATCAATGAATCAAAGAGTTGGTTCTTTGAAAGAATAAATAAAATTGATAAGCCTCTAGCCAACCTGATTTTAAAAAAGGGAAGAAAAAGCTCAAACTCATGCAATAAGGAATGAAAAAGGTGAAATCACTACAGACCCCATAGAAATATAGCAGATCATCAACACCTATATCAAAAACATCTATTCTCAAAGGTTTGAAAACAAAGAAGAAATAGACAGATTTCTAGAAGCATATGAAGTAACAAAGCTAGGTCAAGAAGACGTAAAACTGCTGAATAACCTAATTTCTATTAATGAAATCGAACATGTAATTAAGTCATTACCTACAAAGAAGAGCGCAGGCCCAGACAGAATTCACGCAGAATTCTACAAGAAATACAAAGAGGACCTAATGCGACACTCCTCAAACTCTTTGATGAAATTGAAAGGGAAGCAATCCTTCCCAAGTCATTCCTGGAAGCAAATATTACTCTAGTACCAAAACCTGAGAAAGACCCAACTGAAAAAGAGAACTACAGACCAATCTCCCTAATGAACACAGATGCAAAAATCCTCAATAAAATATTGGCAAATAGGATGCAGCAAATCATCAAGAAGATTATACACCATGACCAAGTGGGATTCATCCCAGGTATGCAGAGATGTTTCAACATACATAAGTCAATAAATGTAATCCACCATATCACTAGAGTCAAAAGTAAGAATCACATGATCATTTCTATAGATGCAGAAAACACTTAAGATAAGGTACAACATTGATTTATAATAACAAACTTGCAGAAAATTAGAATAGACAGTCTTTACCTCAACATAATAAAGGCCATCTATGACAAACCAACAGCCAGTATCATACTAAATGGCCAAAAATTGAAGGCCTTTACTTTAAAATCAGGCACAAGGCAAGGATGTTCCCCGATCACCACTCCTATTTAATATAGTACTGGAAATACTAGCCAGAGCAATTAGACAAGAAAGAGAAATTAAAAGCATAAAGATAGCAAAAGAAGAAGTTAAATTATCTCTATTCATAGATGATATGATACTCTACATAGAAGACCCCCAAAACTCCGTTGAAAGACTCATAGATATAATAAATAAATTCAGCAATGTGGCTGGATACAAAATCAATACTCAAAAACCAATAGCATTCTCATACACTAACAACAAAATCACAGAGAGAGATATAAGAGAGGCCACACCCTTCACACTAGCAACCAAAAAAATGAAATATTTAAGAATTACTCTCACGAAAGAAGTGAAAGACCTATACAGGGAAAATTATAATACACTGAAAATGAAATTGAAGATGATCTCAGAAAATGGAAAGACATCCCTTACTCATGGATAGAAAGAATAAATATTGTGAAAATGGTGATTCTCCCAAAACTCTCATACAGATTCAATGCAATCCCTATAAAAATACCATCAACATATCTCACAGATCTCGAGAAATCAATTCTAAAATTCATCTGCAGTGAGAAGAGACCTAGAATAGCAAGGACAGTTCTAACCAGCAAAGGCAAAGCAGGAGGCATCACAATCCTTGACTTGAAGTTATACTACAAAGCAATAGTAGTTAAATCAACATGGTACTGGAAACAAAACAGAGCCGAAGATCAATGGAATAATTAGAAGATACAAACACACTCAACCACCTTATCTTTGATAAAGGGGCCAAACATGTTCACTGGAAGAATGCCAGTCTGTTTAATAAATGGTGTCAGAAAAACTGGCTGTCCATATGCCAAAAACTAAAACTAGACCCATGCCTGTCACCATATACTAAAATAAAACCTAAATGAATCAAAGATCTAAATATTAAAACAGAAACACTAAATTTATTGGAAGACAAATTGGGTAAAAACCTTGAAGACATAGGGGTAGGTACAGAATTCATGAACAGGAATCAAACCACATGGGACTACTTCTCAGAATCAATAACTGGGATCACATCTTATTAAAAAGTTTCTGCGCATCAAAAAGAAATCTCTAACAGTGAAAAGAAAACCCACAAACTGGGGAAAAAATCCTAGTGAACTGCCCCTCAAAGGACTTCTGTCTAAAACATATAAAGAATTTTAAAAAATCAGACCCCCAAAATTCAAAGACCCCATCCAAAAATGGGCATCTGAGATGAATAAACAATTTCCAGATGATGAAATCCAAATGGCAAATAAATATATGAAAAAATGTTCATCATCATGAGTCATTAAAGAAATGCAAATTTAAAACCACACTGAGATTTCATCTCATCCTGAAAGAATGGCCAAGATCAAGAAAATGATCAACAATAAATGCTGGAGAGGTTGTGGGGAAAAAGGAACTCTCTTGCACTGTTGGTGGGAGTGTAGACTGGTGCAACCATTGTGGAGATCAGTCTGGAGATTTCTCAGGAAGCTGGGACTGGAAGCACCATTTGACCCACTATTCCATTTCTAGGCATATTCCCAGAAGAACTGAAAGCATCATACCACAATGATATATGTGCATCCATGTTTATAGCAGCACAATTTGTGATAGCCAGATCTTGGAAACAACCTAAGTGTCCATCACTGAGAAATGGATAAAAAAAGTTGTGGTATTTTATACAATGGAGTACTACTCAGCTATAAAGAATGATCACATTGAGACATTTATAAATAAATGGATGCAGCTTGAGACCATACTTATAAGTGAAATAAATCAAACTCACATGTATAAATACTGAATAGTTTCCCTTGTAAGAAATGATAAGAATACAGGACTTCCGGGAGAACATGGCGGACAGATAACAGCAACTACCGGAGGCTCTCTGAAAGACTCGGCTCGGAAGCCAGGAATGGTGCGGACTAAGGAGACATAAGCAGGTGGAGATATGCTCTGCTGACTCAGGAATGAACTGGGCTGAGAGAAACCAACTTGGAATGCAGTCCTGGTGCTAAAACGTGAAGAGAAAAGCCTCAGTGTGGAGGCTAGACCCCACGCCATTGTAAGCCGCGAATTGGGTTTCCCGCCGCGGGGCGGCTGGCTGCCTCTACAGTGGCTCGGCAAGGAGAGAGACACGCAGAAGCTCTGAGAACGGCAATCTGCGAACGGCAGGGAGGCGTGCACTGACTTGTGGTGAGGTGAGTGAGAGAAACTGACACTCTACCACAGTTTGACTCCAGCAGAGGACTTTCTGGGCCTGAGCAGTCCTGCGGGAGCAGGGCGCTGTGGCAACTCCAGCCACACATCCCCCTCTTGGGCGGGATTGGTGAAAAGTGCCTGGCCTGCGTGACGCTGCCGGTGGACCTTGTAGGCTGTCCCAACCCAGATCCCAGAGCCTGACGGTGGCCAGGTGGGGAGACGCGTAGGCTGCCTGGTCCGTAACTCCCTGGTGCGCAGTGGTGAGCAGGAACACCTAGCCAGCGCAATTTGATCAGGCTGTGGCTGACAGGCAGGGAAGCTGGGCCTCCTATGTAAGCTTGCATTTTATAAGGAACAGAAAATATGGGGAAGGGAAGCAACAAGAAAGGCTCCTCGGCCCCCAATTCTGAGAAACAGGCAATAGTGGGCACCGCACCAATATACATTAAGCGCCATATAGAGAGCCTCATAGACCAATTCAGGAATGAAGTTATCAATGACCTGAAGCTAGAAGTATGCAGAATAGTTAGAGAAATGCTAAGCACCACCCAGGAAAAAACAGATGGTGGAATGGAAGAACAGAAAAAGAGGGGGAGAATTTCTTGATGGAGAAAACAGAGAAAGCATTGAGTATGTGAAGCAGGTTCAAAGGGACTATCAAGAAATTAAGAAGTCTATCCAAGACTGGCATAACAGCTTGAAAGAAACTAAGGACAGACAATCTGAACTGGAGGGCAGACTTGTAATATGGGAGAATGAAATGAAAAACTTCTTAAAAATAACAAAGAAACAAACAGCAATAATACAAAGACAAGAAGATGATAAGAGGAGCCATAACTTAAGGATTAAGAACATAAAAGAAGAAGTAGGGACACAAACAAGTGAACTACAAAAGCTACTCACAGAAATAATCCAGGAGAATTTTCCTAATTTAGCAAAAGGTAAAGATACTCAGATGTATGAGGCATACAGGACCCCAGCTACCTACAACCCAAACAGAGCAACACCCAGGCATATAATAATAAAAATTCCAGAAATTCAATACAAGAACAGAATATTAAAAGCTGTAAGAGACAAGAAACAGACCACTTACAAGGGAGCACCCATCAGAATTACAGCAGATTTCTCTGCACAAACCATCAAGTCACGAAGAGCATGGGGGGAAATAATTCAAGCTTTGAAAGATAATAATCTCCAGCCAAGATTGAGATATCCTGCACAACTGTCCCTGGAAATTGATGGAAAAACGAGGTGCTTCCAGGATAAAGAGGAACTGGGGGAATTTGCAACCACCAATTCAACTCTAAAGAGAGTATTGCAGGATATTCTAAAAAAAGAAAAATACAAAGAATCCAGAAATAATAGCAGAGAGGCCACAACGAATGGAGCAGAGAACAAAATGAAGAAGACAAACTGACAGCTACTGACAGAAAAAGAGCTCAACAGAAATGAGGCAGAGAGGATTGGATGATAGGAACAGCTATTTTGGAGAAAATGACATCTTAATAGGTAATACTGATTTAGTAACATCTTGTTTTGAAGTCTCATCTAGCTTTTGTCCTTCTGTCTCCAATGGTCTAAATAGGCTGTATCTTACTGGATTTTATTATGTACGATAGTATAAGCAAAAACCTTTTAAAGACAAGGAGATTATACAGAAACCATTGTTCATTTTCTGTTAGTCGATTCTAAATACTCTGTAATGCTGTCATTCTCTTGAATGGTTTTACATTGTTTTGATATACTTAATGTTACAGTATACGAAGTTGTACTCAAGGATTTAAAAGAAAGAGACAATATGGTAACTACTTTTAGGTTAGGATTATCTGGTTGTGAAACACTATTCTGCTTAAATGGTTATGTTTTGATCTGTGCTGTTTCTCTGTTATGCCCTCTTTTTTCTCAATCTCCACTCCATTATTTACTTTTTTATCTTTATCCTTTTAATTAAAGGAAAACAATAGCAGGATATATTATAGTAACCCACTTTGACTTTTCATTACCTTGATTTAAAGCCCTGTATTACTCTCACCATCTGGTTTTTAACTGATGTTCTCCTATTCTGTTTTGCTGGAGAGTATCAGGTTTGAAAGTTTAGGCATCAGCTGTGAAGATAATGAGATTCATTATGACGCCCATTCTTGTTGACTTTTATCTACTTTTGAAGACCTACAATGTCTCCAATGTTTTGGTTTTGTCCGTTTTATTCTTTACTGTTTTGTTCAATTGTATTATAACTAACGATACAGGCAATTCTATTAGAGATAGCGGGAGGCATTATGGTAACCATTGTTGATCACTTTGTATTATGTTTTTACATTATCTATTATGTCCACCCTTTTGACTTGACCGATTCTGTTCTGTTATGTCACATTTGGTTTTACTCTCTTCCAAAAAAGTAATAAGAACCGTGGGAGCAATGAAACCCAAAATGTGTAATAGTCATGGTACAAAAGAGAGGAAAAGAAAGTGCTCCAAACTATATAACTGCATGTATATTTAAGTGTATAAGATAGAAAATGATATCACAGAGTTTTATTGGATCAATGAACAGAACTGTTTGCAGTATCATTGATGGAATGTCCACTTTACAAGCTTTAATTTTGTGACTTGAACAATTATTTCTAAGATGACAATATGTAATCCATTAACTAGTGATTTCCTACTGTTCATTTTTTTTTCTGTAAATCTGTATAACTTGTACCCTTTCCCTGCTTTTTTTTTCTTTTCTCCTTAAAGAAAAAAAAAAGAAATGATAAGAATGCAAAAAGTACATGGTAATCATGATTCCCAGTCATACTGGTTTGAAGCCATATAATGTTTTCACTCATTAACTGGAATGGTTTTAATCTGGGTTGTGTTTTATTTTATTACCTGTGATACTACAAATAACTATTTTGAAGAAATAAGACAGCATAATAGCTAGTGCTGATTTAATATCATCCTGTTTTGAAGCCCCATCAAGTTGTTGTTCATCTGTTTCCATTGGTTCTAACATGTTGTATCTTATTATATTTTAATGTATGAAATAGTATAAGCAAATTTTTTATAGGCAAAAAGATAATATAGAAACTGATGTTCGGTTTCTATTAGCTGGTTCTAAATACCCTACAATAATTTCATTCTCTTGAACGGTTTCACACTGTCTTGATAAGTCTGATGGTATAGTATGTGAAGTTAGACACAAATATTTCAAGGAAAGAGTCACTATAGTAACTACAATCAATGTCAGGCTATCTAGTGGGGAAACACAATGATGCTCAAATTTTTTGGTTCTGACCAGTGTTCTATTGATATGTTCTTTTTTTATCTCAATCTCCCCCCCCCTTTTTTTTAATTAATTTATTTCTTATATCTTTTAACTAAGGAACACTAAATTTAAAATAGTGCAATATATTATAGTAACTTTTTTGTTTCCCTATTAACCTGATTTGAACCCCTGTATTGTTCTCCACATCTTGCTCTGACTGATTTTATTATATTCTGTTTTGTTTAATAGTATCAAGTTTGAGGGTATAGGCAACGATTTGGAAGGCAACTGGATATTCTATGATTCCCATTATTGTTTGATTATTATCTTCTTTGGAAGTTCTGTAAGCTCTCCAATGTGGGTTTTCTTGGTCTTCTGTACTGTTTTGTTCAATTCTTTTATACCAGCTGATATAGGCAACTCTTTTTAGGATAACAAGAGGCATAATGGTAACCATTGTTCATCACCTAGCAATCTTTTTTTTTTTTTTTTTTTTTTTGCATTCGGTCTGTCTTGTTTTGTTTTGTTTTGTTTTTTGTTTTTTATCTTTTTTCTTTTCCTCTTCAAACAAAACAAAACAAGACAGACCAAATAAAAACCCAATGTAACAAAGCAAAACAGAGTCAGTTAGAAGAGGAGGATGGACATAGTATATAATGCAAAAAAAAGTGGGTTTCCTGCTGCCACTGCTGCATCTGAATCGGCTTGGCAGGGAAAGAGATGCACAAAAGCTCTGAGAATGGGACTCAGTGAACAGAGTTGAAAGCGGGATGGGCGGGGAGCCATGTATTAATCTGCAGTGGGTGAGGGAAACATGGACACTTCCACAGTCTAGGAGGCTCCAACAGAGGACATTTCTGGGACCTGGCAGACTTGCCAGAACAAGGCGCTGCAGTGACGTCAGTCACATATCCCCCTCTCAAGCAGGATTGGTGGGCAGTGCCTAGCCTGCATGACGCCACTGGCTGAGACCCAGTAGACGAGCACAACCCAAGTCCCAGCACCTGGAGGTGCAACCTAGCAGAGAAGCTTTCGGTAGACTGACCTGGAGGGGCAGGCCCCGCATAGGCTGCCTGGTCCATATATCCCTGGTGCGCTGCAGTGGGCCAGAACACCTAGCCTGCGCAATTCAAACAGACTGTGGCTGACAGGGAAGGAAGCTGGGCCTCCTATATATGCTTGTATATAAGGGACAAAGAATATGGGAAGAGGGAGCAACAAGAAAGGCTCCTCGGCCCCCAATCCTGAGAAACATGCAATAGCAGACATGGTGCCAATAGACATAAAGTGCTATCTCCAGAGCCTCATAGACAAATTCAGGAATGATGTTATTAATGACCTGAAGCAAGACATAAGCAGAATAGTTAGAGAAATGCTAAGCACCGCCCAAGAAAAAAACAGATGGTGGAATGGAAGAACAGAAAAAAAGGGCAGAACTGTTTGATCGAGAAAATAGAGAAAACATAGAATACGTGAAGCAGGTTCAAAGAGGTTACCAGGAAACTAAAAACTCTATCAAAAACTGGCATAACAGTTTGAAAGAAACTTAGGATAGATTATCTGAACTGGAGAGCAGATTTGTAATATGGGAGCATTAAATGAAAAACTTCTTAAAAATAAAGAAACAAACAGCAATAATACAAAGGCTAGAAGATGATAAGAGGATCTATAACTTAATAATTAAGAACATAAAAGAAGAGGTAGGGATACAAACAAAAGAACTACAAAAGCTACTCACAGAAGTAACCCAAGAGAATGTCCCTAATTTAGCAAAAGGTAAAGATACTCAGATGTATGAAGCATACAGGACCCCAGCCACCTACAACCCAAACAGAGCTACACCAAGGCATATAATAATCAAAATACCAGAAATCCCATATAAGAACAAAATATTAAAAGCCATCAGAGACAAGAAACAGATCACTTACAAGGGAACACCCATCAGAATTACAGCAGATTTCTCTGCACAAACCATCAAATCACAAAGAGCATGGGGGGAAATAATTCAAGCTTTGAAAGATAATAACTTCCAGCCAAGATTGATATATCCTGCACAACTATCCCTGGAAATTGATGGAAAAACAAGGTGCTTCCAGGATAAAGAGGAACTAAGGGAATATGCAACCATCATTTCAACTTTGTAGAGAATACTGCAGGATGTTCTAAAAAAGAAAAATACCAAGATTCCAGAAACAGTGGCAGAGAGGCCACAATGACTGGAGCAGAAAACAAAATGTAGACAAACTGACAACTAATGACAGAAAAAGAGCTCAACAGAAATGAGGCAGAGATTGGATGGTAGGAACAGCTATTTTGGAGAAAACGACATCATAATAGGTAATGCTGTTTTAATATCATCTTGTTTTGAAGTCTCACCAAGCTTTTGTTCTTCTGTCTCCATAGGTCTTAACATGTTGTATCTTATTGGATTTCATTATATGTGATAGTATAAACAAAAACTTTTATAGACAAGGAGATTATACAGAAACCATTTTCATTTTCCTTTAGTTGATTCTAAACACCCTGTAATACTGTCATTCTCTTGAATGGTTTTACATTGTTTTGATATATTTGATGCTACAGTATACAAAGTTATACTCAAAGATTTCAAGGAAAGAGACAATATGGTGGCTACTTTTATGTCAGGATTATCTTGTGGTGAAACACTATTTTGCTTAAATGGTTATGTTTTGATCTGCACTGTTTTGTTGTTATGCCCTCTTTTATCTCAATCTCCATTTTATTATTTACTTTTTTATTTTTAATTAAGAGAAAAATAAATAAAAAATAGCAGGATATATTATAATAACCCACTTTGATTTTCTATTAACTTGATTTGAAGCCCTGTATTGCTCTCACCATCTTGTTTTGACTGATGTTCCTCTATTCTGTTTTGCTTGATAGTACCAGGTTCAAAAGTTTAGGCAACAGCTGTGAAGATAGTGGGATTCATTATGACGCCCATTCTGATTGAGTATTATCTACTTTTGAAGACCTGTAATGTCATTTCCTGTAGTGCCACTGGCTGAGCAACAAGTGGCTTCCTGAGGCTTAGGGCATAAACATCTCCCTCAGCATCTCAGCTTATGTGAATAAGAAAATATGCAGATGCTGACATCAAAAAGCCTGGAGCTATTTACTTTCTACAAAAATTGGACAATGAGCTGAAATGGCTACAAAGGATTAAACAAGTACAGAGATTTGAATTGTCTCTCTGTGCTTCTATACTCTCTATTCCTTACTATAAAAACTCTTCCCCCAAGTGCAGGCAGAGAGAACCAGCAGATACACTTCCACCTGCAAGGTGCTGCCACCAGAACACCCCTTCCTGCAGGCAGACAGCACAGGCAGGGAGACCAATAGATCCACCTCTGCCTGCTAGGTGCCACCACCTGAATGCTCCTTTCTCTGGGCAGCCAGCATAGGCAGAAAGCCAGACAGATCTGCCTCTGCCTGCTGGGCACTGCCACTGGAAGACTCCTTCCTGCAGGCAGCCAACAGGAGCAGATAACACAGCCAGATAAACCCCCTGCACCTGTAGGCCATCATTGGAGGCCCTTGCAGCCATCACCAACCAGGAGAATCAGACAGACACACCCCCCTGTGTGCCTGCCACCACTGTGGGAGTCCCAGTATATTCATACAGGCTGAATCAGTCCTACCTCGACACATCCCTGATCAGGGAAGCCCCAGTATAGCTGCAGAGGTCTGAAGAAGCCCATCCCACACCCTGCTACCTCCCTGTAAATCTGGAGTCAGAGGAACCAGGTGTTTGTCCCATTCCCCTACACTGAAGAGGGGCAGCCAATGTAGAAGTGCTTGGGGCCCCACAACCAGTTTGCTGAGAGGAACTCAGGAAAATGTCAAGATGAAGGAGCAAAAGACAACCTCAGACCTCCAGCTCACACTGAACAAATCTAGGAGATATAGTAATGGAATAAAGTTGAAGTCACACACTTGAAATCTATGAGAGGATAGCAACTGAAGTACAGAAACAACTTCATGAGATTGTAAAAGCAATCAAATCAGGAATAATGTCTCAGAAAGAAAAAATCACAAAGAAACCAAAGAAAGAGTTGATCAGCATATCTGAAGAAGACATACAATAAAAAGAGGAGCATAGGAAAATGATTAAATCTTGAAAGAACATAGAAAGAAATTACAATGTATGAAACAGATTCAAAAAGAGATCTAGGAAACTAAAAAGTCAACCAAAAGCTGGCAAAACTGCTTGAAAGGGACTGAAGACAGATTTTCAAACCTTGAAGATAGGATTGCAGTTAACCATCATGGAAGGAAAGATCTCTTTACAATAACATGGAATCATGGGGCTAGAGGTTTAGCTCAGCGGCATAAGCGCCTGACTTGGAAGCAGACAGTCATGAGTTCAATCGCTGGTACTGATAAAAAGGAAAAAAATATAACAAATAAATAAATAATAATAATAAATAAAATAATAATAATAACATGGAATCAGGAAATAACAATTCAATGGCTGCAAGATGATGCAAAGAAGCATAATCTGACAGTAATAGGTATCAGTGAAGAAGCAGGGGTCAACACAAATGAAATTAAAAGGCTATTTACCAAAGTAATAACAGAAAGCTTCCCAAACATGGGACATGGATCTGGCATGCAGACAAGTGAAACATATAGGACTCCAACTAGCCATAACCAAAGTAAATCTACATCCAGACACAATAATCAAGATCCCAGAAATTCAACACAAAAACAGAATATTAAAGGCTGTTAGACAAAAGAAACAGTTCACCTATAAAGGAAAACCAATCAAAAGCATGGCAGACTTGTCAACACAAACCATTAAATCAAGAAAAGTTTGGAGTGAAGTACTTCAAATCCTGAAATAAAACAACTTTCAACCCAGTTTGATGTACCCTGTAAAACTATCTTTGAAAATTGATGGAAAAATAAGATACTTTCATGACAAAGAACAACTAAAGGAATTCGTGACTACCAAATCAACCCTATAGAAACTGCTAAAGGATATTCCAGAAAGAGACAACAATGACCATGGTTCCAGGAACAGCAACAGAGGAGAATCACCAATTAAGACAGGCAATTGAATGAAGAGGAAAAGTGGAGGATCAACAACAGGAAGATAGCATGGCAGAGACAAGTCAATGTATGCCAGTTGTAACCATTAATGTAGATGGCCTCAGTTCAACAATAAAAAGAAACACAGAGAATGGATCAAGAAACAAGATCCAGTGATATACTATATATAAGAAACACATTTAACCAGAAAGCAATTATAGACTGAAAAATTAAAGGAGCAAAAACAATTGTTCCACGTGACAGGAGATTAGAAAAAAAGCAAGAGAATCCATCAACTGCAGAATGGATAAGAAAGATATGGTATTTTTATGCAGTGGAAAGCTACCCAGCTTTAAAGTAGAATAATCTTGAGGCTCATGTAGGTAAATGGAAGCAACTGGAGATCATGTTCATGGGCAAAACAGTTTGAATTCATATGTATGAACTGCAGCATAAGAAATGTAAGGAGTTAGTGGGATCTAAAAGCAAAATAGTTATTGTAAGAGTGATACAGGAAGAAGCACCTGGGAGAAAAGGCGGTAACAACTATTAATTTCTTATTGTTTGTCTTGAACACTTGTATTGTTTTCATAATTTTATTAGGTTTGGCTTTGCTTTGTCTTGTTTCATTAGATTTTATTTTGTCTGATGTTATGGGTGGTTATTTTGAACATAATGGGATGCATTATGATAATCATGACTGGATTCCTATTATATTATTTTGAAGTTTTATAATGCTTTCATTCGTTTAATTGGTTTTGTTTTGTTTGATTTTATTATGTATGGTGGTATGAGCAGCTATTTTGAAGAAAATGAGAAATTATGGTAGCCATTGCTGATTTCCTATCATCTTGTTTTGAAATCCTATTGCTTTTGATCTTCTGTTTTGATTGGTTCTATTTTATTGTGTTTTATTATGATTTTATTATGCATGATGGTATGGACAACTTTTTTGAGGAAAAAGAGATATTATAGTAGCCACTGTTCATTTCCTGCTATCTGGTTTTGAAATTCTGTTATGCTTTCATTCTCTTGATTGGTTTTATACTATTTTGTTATGTTTGATATTATTGTGTGTGAAGGTATAGAACTAGTTCATAGAAAACAAGAGACGTTATGGTAGCCACTATTGATATCCTGTGGTCTTGTTGTGAACTCCTGTGTTTCTTGCATTGTTCTGTTCTGATTTTCTTTGTTCTGTTTTGTTTTGTTTTATTCTCTTTTTTTCTTTTTTTTTTTTTTTTTTTGTTATTTAAGGAGAAAAGAAAAAAAACAGTGAAGGGGTACAAGTTATACAGATTTACAGAAGAAAAAAATGCGCAGTAGGAAATCACTAGTTAATGGATTACATATTGCCATCTTAGAAATAATTGTTCAAGTCACAAAATTAAAGCTTGTAGAGTGGACATTCCAACAATGATACTGCAAACAGTTCTGTTCAATGATCTAATAAAACTCTGTGATATCATTTTCTATCTTATACACTTAAATATACATGCAGTTATATAGTTTAGAGCACTTTCTTTTCCTCTCTTTTGTACAATGACTATTACACATTTTGGGTTTCATTGCTCCCACGGTTCTTATTGCTTTTTGGAAGAGAGTAAAACCAAATGTGACATAACAGAACAGAATCGGTCAAGTCAATAGGGTGGACATAATAGATAATATAAAAACATAATACAAGGTGATCAACAATGGTTACCATAATGCCTCCCGCTATCTCTAATAGAATTGCCTATATCATTAGTTGTAATACAATTGAACAAAACAGTAAAGAACAAAACCGAGAAAACCAAAACATTGGAGACATTGTAGGTCTTCAAAAGTAGATAAAAGTCAATGAGAATGGGCGTTATAATGAATCTCATTATCTTCTCAGCTGATGCCTAAACTTTCGAACCTGATACTATCCAGCAAAGCAGAATACAGGAACCAGTCAAAAACAAGATGGTGAGAGTAATACAGAGGTTCAAATCGAGATAATAGAAAGTCAAAGTGGGTTACTATATTATATCCTGCTATTTTTTTCCCTTTAATTAAACCGATAAAAATAAAAAAGTAAATAATGGAGTGGAGATTGAGAAAAAAGAGGGCATAACAGAGAAACAGCGCAGATCAAAACATAACCATTTAAGCAGAATAGTGTTTCACCACCAGATAATCCTAACCTAAAAGTAGTTACCATATTGTCTCTTTCTTTGAAATCCTTGAGTACAACTTCATATACTGTAACATTAAGTATATCAAAACAATGTAAAACCATTCAAGAGAATGACAGCATTACAGAGTATTTAGAATCGACTAACAGAAAATGAACAATGGTTTCTGTATAATCTCCTTGTCTTTAAAAGGTTTTTGCTTATACTATCGTACATAATAAAATCCAATAAGATACAACCTGTTTAGACCATTGGAGACAGAAGAACAAAAGCTAGATGAGACTTCAAAACAAGATGGTACTAAATCAGTATTACCTATTAAGATGTCATTTTCTCCAAAATAGCTGTTCCTATCATCCAATCTTCTCTGTCTCATTTCTGTTGAGCTCTTTTTCTGTCAGTAGCTGTCAGTTTGTCTTCTTCATTTTGTTCTCTGCTCCATTCGTTGTGGCCTCCCCACCACTATTTCTGGGTTCTTTGTATTTTTCTTTTTTTAGAATATCCTGCAATACTTTCTGTAGGGTTGAATTGGTGGTTGCAAATTCCCCCAGTTCCTCTTTATCCTGGAAGCACCTCGTTTTTCCATCAATTTCCAGGGACAGTTGTGCAGGATATCTCAATCTTGGCTGGAGATTATTATCTTTCAAAGCTTGAATTATTTCCCCCCATGCTCTTCGTGACTTGATGGTTTGTGCAGAGAAATCTGCTGTAATTCTGATGGGTGTTCCCTTGTAAGTGGTCTGTTTCTTGTCTCTTACAGCTTTCAATATTCTGTTCTTGTATTGAATTTCTGGAATTTTTATTATTATATGCCTGGATGTTGCTCTGTTTGGGTTGTAGGTAGCTGGGGTCCTGTATGCCTCATACATCTGAGTATCTTTACCTTTTGCTAAATTAGGAAAATTCTCCTGGATTATTTCTGTGAGTAGCTTTTGTAGTTCACTTGTTTGTGTCCCTACTTCTTCTTTTATGTTCTTAATCCTTAAGTTATGGCTCCTCTTATCATCTTCTTGTCTTTGTATTATTGCTGTTTGTTTCTTTGTTATTTTTAAGAAGTTTTTCATTTCATTCTCCCATATTACAAGTCTGCCCTCCAGTTCAGATTGTCTGTCCTTAGTTTCTTTCAAGCTGTTATGCCAGTCTTGGATAGACTTCTTAATTTCTTGATAGTCCCTTTGAACCTGCTTCACATACTCAATGCTTTCTCTGTTTTCTCCATCAAGAAATTCTCCCCCTCTTTTTCTGTTCTTCCATTCCACCATCTGTTTTTTCCTGGGTGGTGCTTAGCATTTCTCTAACTATTCTGCATACTTCTAGCTTCAGGTCATTGATAACTTCATTCCTGAATTGGTCTATGAGGCTCTCTATATGGCGCTTAATGTATATTGGTGCGGTGCCCACTATTGCCTGTTTCTCAGAATTGGGGGCCGAGGAGCCTTTCTTGTTGCTTCCCTTCCCCATATTTTCTGTTCCTTATAAAATGCAAGCTTACATAGGAGGCCCAGCTTCCCTGCCTGTCAGCCACAGCCTGATCAAATTGCGCTGGCTAGGTGTTCCCGCCCACCGCTGTGCACCAGGGAGTTGCAGAGGAGGCAGCCTACGCGGGAGTCAGTCCCTCCTCCGGGCCACCGTCAGGCTCTGGGATCTGGGTTAGGCCAGCCTACTGAGTCCACCCGCAGCGTCACGCAGGCCAGGCACTTTTCACCAATCCCGTCCGAGAGGGAATGTGTGGCTGGAGTCGCCACCGCGCCCTGCTCTTACAGGACTGCCTGAGCCCAGAAAGTCCTCCGCTGGAGTCAAACTGTGGTAGGGGGTCAGTTTCTCTCACTCACCTCGCCACCAGTCAGTTTTCGTGTACGCCTCCTTGTCCGTCCTGTTTTCGACTCCGTTCTCAGACTCCCGTTCCCAGAGCTTCTGCGCGTCTCTCCTTGCCGAGCCGCTGTGGAGGCAGCCAGCCCCTGGGTGGCGGGAAACCCAAATCGTGGTTTCCAATGGCGCGGGGTCGAGCCTCCACACTGAGTCTTTTCTGTTCCTATTTTAGCGCCAGGACTGTATTCTAAGTTGGTTTCTCTCAGCCCAGTTTGTTCCTGAGTCAGCAGAGCATATCTCTACCGGTTCATGTCTCCTTAGTCCGCATCATTCCTGGCCTCTGAGCCGAGCCTTTCAGAGAGCCTGCTGTAGTTGCTGTTGTCTGTCCACCATGTTCTCCCGGAAGAATTGTTTTATTCTCTTTAAAATAAAAAAACAAAATAAATAAAAATCAGAGCAAAAATTAACATACTGGCAACTAAAAAACTATTACAAAAATAAATGAATCAAAAAGTTGGTTCTTTGAAAGATTAAATGAAAATAGAAAGAAAAGTCTCAAATCCATTCAGTTAGGAATTAAAAGGATGAAATCACAACTGACCCTGCAGAAATCCATAAAACCATCTAGACCTACTTTGAAAACTTGTATTCTAGTGAGATTGAAATAGAAAAAATGGACAGATTCCTAGATACATAAGAATTACCAAATCTGAGCCGGGCGTGGTGGCTCATGCCTATAATCCCAGCACTTGGGAGGCTGAGGCAGAAGGATTGTTGTGAGTTTGAGACCAGCCTGGGCTACAAAGTGAGCTCAAGGATAGCCTGAACTGCATAGTGAGACCTGACTCAAAAAAGACAAAAAAAATTACCAAATCTTAATCAAGAAGATTTAGATAAAAATCCCAAGTAACCCAATATCAATAAGTGAAATTGAAGATGTGATTAAAAGCCTATCAACAAAGAAAAGTCCAGGCACTGATAAATTCACAGCTGAATTCTACAAGAAATTTAGAGACCACCTAACAGCACTATTTTTCAAACTCTTTAATGAAATTGACAAGGAAGAAATACTTCCAAATTCATTCCTGGAAGTAAGCATTTCTCTGATAGCAAAACTAGAGAAGGATCCAACTAAGAAAAAGAGTTATAGGCAAATTTCTCTAGTGAACATCGATGTAAGAATCCTCAGTAAGATGCTAGCAAACAGATTGCTGCAAAACATTGTACACAATGATCAAGTGGGATTCATCCCAGGGATGCAACTTATGTAAATTCATAACATAATACACCATATTAACAGAACCAGGAATCATCTCGATAGATGCAGAAAAAGATTTTGACACAGTCCAGCACTCATTCATGATAAAAAGAAAAATGAAAACCCTACAGAAAACTGGAATAGATGGTCTTCATCTCAATCTGATAAAAGCCCTCTATGAAAAACCAATAGTCAACATCATACTAAATGAACAAAAACAAAAAGCTTTTTCTCTAAAATCAGGAACAAGATAAGGATGTTCACTGTCTCCAGTCTTATTCAATGTAATCCTGGAAACTTTACCTGGAACAATTAGATGAGTGAAAAAAAATAAAAGTAATAAAAATAGGAAAGAAAGAAGTCATACTATTATTATTTGCAGGTGACATGATTACTCTACTTAGAGGACCCCAAAAACTCCACCAAAAGACTTCTAGATTTAATAAGAAAATTCAGAAATGTAGCTGATTACAAAGCTAGCACTCAAAAATCAATAGCCTTGGGGCTGGGGATTTAGCTCAGCAGCATAAGCGCCTGCCTTGCAAGCAAGCAGTCATGAGTTCGATCCCTGGTACCGATAAAAAAGAAAAAAAAAATCAGTAGCCTTTCTATACACGAATAACAAATTCACTGAGAGAGAAATCAGGGAAAAATACCTTTTGCAATAGCATCCAAAAAAATGAAATACCTAGGAATCAATCTAACAAAGATTGCAAAAGAACTCTACACTGATAAATACAGTATTCTGAAAAAGGGGATTGAACAGAATATTGGAACATGAAGAGATGCCCCATACTCTTGGGTAGGAAGAATCAATACAGTGAAAATGGCTATACTTTCAAAACTGTTATACAGATTCAAGGCAACCCCCTCAAAAATTCCAATAGCATATCTCACAGAATTAGAGAAAACAATCCTAACATTCATCTGGAACCAGAAGAGACCTAGAATAGCAAAGGCAATCCTGGGCAACAAACACAAGAGGAGGGCATCATAATCCCTGATTTGAAATTATACTATAAAGTTACTGTGGTAAAAACAGTATGATTCTGGCAAAAAAGAAAAAAGACCTGAAGATCTATGGAGCAGACAAGGTGCAGAAACAACTCCAGACATATTAAGCCACCTTATTTTTGACAAAGGTGCTATATATCATGGCTTATGTTGGTGGCCCCCAGGCCTCATGCATTTACATTATGCATCTGTGATTGGCTCATGTATAGCACTTGGATTGATGGTGTCAGTGCTACACCCACCTAGGAGTGGAGCCAGGATGTGATGCAATGGCAGGAAGAAAGTGTGTCTTGCTCTTTTGCCAGTTTCTGCTTGCTGTTTGCAGCCACCATGAACTTTGGCCCTGCCATGCCACCCTGCCTTGGAGCCAACCGAGTATGGACTGAAACCTCCAAAAACTGTAAGAAATAAACCTTTCCTTTCCCAACTTTGGGCATCAGTGTTTTTGTCTCAGCGACCAGTAAAGAGTAACTAAAACAGGGGGCAACCACATTCACTGGAAGAAAGATACACTCTTCAATAAGTGGTACTGGAAAAACTGGCTCTATACATGCCAAACTTTAAAACTAACCCATATCTTTCACTATGTACTAAGTTAAAATCAGAATGGATCAAAGATCTTAGTATTAAAACAGAAGCATTAAAACTGCAGGATGATAGAGTAAGTAAAACTCTTGAAGATATTGGTGTAAGCAATGACTTTTTTAAAAAACTCCAGAGGAAAACTATCACAAAGAATGAACAAGTGAGATTTCACCCTATTGAAAAGCTTTTTCACTGGGCTGGGGATTTAGCTCAGCGGCATAAGCACCTGCCTTGCAAGCAGGAGGTCGTGAGTTCAATCCTCAGTACTTATTAAAAAAAAAAAGAAAGAAAAAAAAGAAAAGCTTTTTCACAGCAAGATAAATCACCAAGAATGAAGAGATAACCCACAACATGGGAGAAAATATTTTCCAGCTGTATCTCAGACAAAGGATTACTATCAAGAACATTTAAGAACTCAAAAAATGAGTCCTCCCAGATTTAAAGACCCAATCCAAAAATGGGCATCTGAGATTAATACATGCTTCTCAGATGAAGAAATACAAACAGCAAATAAATATGTTAAGAAGTGTTCAACATCACTCATCATTCAAAAGATGCAAATTAAAATAGCACTGAGATTCCACCTCACTCCAGAAAGAATAGCTACTATCAAAAAATCAAGCAATAACAAATGCTGGAGGGACTGTGGGAGAAAAGGAACCCTTCTCCACTGTGTGGGAATGCAAACTTGTGCGATCACTGTAGAAATCAGTGTGGAGATTCTTCAAAAATCTAGGACTAGATGTCCCATTCTACCAAGCTATTCCCCTTTTGTGCATCTTCCAAAAAGAATTTAAAACATCATACCACAGTGATGTATGTGCACTCTCATTTATAGCAGCATAGTTTATAATAGATCTTTGAAACAACCTAAATGCCCATCAACTGAGGAATAGATTTAAAAAGTGTAGTTTTATACAATAGAGTACCCAGCCATAAAGAAGCATAAACTGCTGATTTTATAGATAAATGTATGCAACTTGAGACTGTACTCACTTGTGAAATAAATAAGATACATGTTTAAGTATTATATTGTCTCATGAGTGTGAGAAGCTGAAACAACACATGTATATGTATATGTGTATGTATATGTGCATATACATTTAAAATAGTTAAGATAGCTATACTACTGTTTTCTCTGAGTTCACTGAAGGGAAAAATTTGTGCTGGTATTGTTCAAACAATTGAATGCAGTTGTTTGGTGCTCTGGGTGAATTATTTGGGGATGTCAATGCACAACATATATACCATTGTTGCTCCCTGATTGCTGTGTTTTGAAATTTTGTTTTAATTTTATTTTTTTCCTTTTCTCCTTGAAATAAAGTGGATTTAGAAAAATAGAGGAGGATTTCTTGATTTTGTTATTTTGTCATTTTTATATGCAATGTTAGATTTTAGATTTGGTATGAGCAGAGATAGATTTGGCTAGGGTTGCAATTTTATTTGCTGTGTAAGCTGTTGCAAAGGAGGGATAAAGGAGTTCACACAAACTGAGTTCACACAGTGATGCACTCTGGAAACTAAAACAAGGAGGAAGTTCAGAAATTAGATGGTACTGAAGAAATGTCAAGGCCTTCAAATAGCATTGAAAGTTGTTATTCCATTCTTCTCAAATCATCTGCTTTGAAAAAATGACATCCAAAAATATTATGAATGCTGTGTTGGGGACCACAAATTCACAGTGACTGGTTTTGCATATTTCCCTTTGGGATGAAAAGAAAGATTGGGATTATTGGTACCACCCGTCTGGGATTTTTCCATTAACTCCTCAAAGCATAAGATCATCTGTGCTTTCTTAAATCATTTGAGGATTATACTCAAGGACAACATACTTCTAAGCATAAGATCATCTACATCTTCTTAAATCACCATAGGATTATATTCAGGTCAAGATACTTCAAACATAGGACTATCTGTGCCCTCTGGAGTTGGATAAATGGTAATCCTTTGCTGCCCCACCTATCACTGTATAGACCAAATAATAAGTAGGTCCTGTTTTGGGAATGGAAAAAGTCAGATCCAGGGACATTAACTTCCCAGCCATTGTTGGAATATGATACTTACCTCTGTTTATTTTTTATTTTTCTCACTGCATTCTTGAAACTGACAATTGGGACTCTCGGCCAGGTTCCTGATAATGCAGAACTAATCATAGCTCCCTAACAAATGAATGGGAAATGGGGGCTTACTTTTTAATATAAGCTTTACATACGTTGGTAGGTAGCTTAGCAAAAATGACACAAATGATCCAATATTTAGTCTTCTTCTAATACTCTACAATTGATTACATACTATTGTCAGTTTAATCTGATCCATATATTTTTTTCATTAATTCCCTAAAGATTTACTAAGAGACAACTATATTTTAACTGATGAACACCCAGAGATTTTTTTTTTAATTTACATTATGTCCTCAGGAAAACTATGCTATAAACAAAAAAGAACAGGCAAGTATGTAGCTAATTATCACACAAAATACAAAGTGATCACTTTGTATTTTATATGTATGAATATATGAAGAGAAATAAGTGAACTTAAGAGAAATGGAAAATATATTCAAAGAAAATGTATTGTGGCAAAATTAGATCTTTAAGGAATATATAGAATGTATATATCTATGTATATAAATTATATATGCTTATATATAAATTATATATATTAGGAGAAGAAAGGTGGAAAGATCTCTAGGAAAGAACAATATAAGCATGATATAAAACAATAATAGGAACACCATGAGGTTCTATTTTTGTAGAAACAAAGGAGAAAAGAAAGAGAATGGTATGAAATGTGATCAAAGAAAATAGCCCTTAAAGAATCAAAGAATATGTCAGCCCCTAAAATTAGCTAAGCTAAGACTATACATTTTACTCTACAAAACAGGCAAAGTATTGAAAATTTTTAGGATAGTAATGGCAAATTTGTACAGAAGGAAAAAAAGATCCAAAGTAGAAAACATGGTCAAAGAAACAGGTGAAGCACTATAAGGAGAATGCCAGTAAATGAGAGGTAATGACAGATCACAGATATTCTAGAAACTGAATAGTTGGGGGGTTTTTTTGCTTTGTTGTTGTTGTTGTTTTGTTTTGTTTTTTTGCAGAACCGAGGATCGAACTCACAACCTCACGCTCACCAGGCAGGCGCTTATGCCACTGAGCTAAGTCCCTGGCCCCACTGAATAGTTTTGACAAAAAAAAAAAAAAAAAAAAAAAGCAAGAACACAGAATTGGTGGCTTGGCACTAGGTTGGAACTAAGTTTTTTTTTTTTTTTTCTTTGTCTTTTTGAGACAGGGTCTCGCTGTGCAGTTCAGGCTGGCCTTGAGCTCACTTTGTAGCCTAGCTTGGTCTCAAACTCCCAACAATCCTCCTGCCTCAGTCTTCCGAGCGCTGGGATTACAGGCATGAGCCACCATGCCCGGCTTGGAACTAAGTTTAACACACAAAGAGATGTCAGGTCCCCCAGTCAATCTATGTGACACATCTCAAGTGAAATCCACACAAGATGTTTGTACAGACAAACTGATTATAAAACTCAACAAATTTTTCTGAAATGAAGACAAACAGCAAAACAACTAGAACAGTCAAGAGAATTCTGAATAAAGAGAAAAACTAGAGGATTCACATTAACTCATTCCAAGATTTATTTGCAAAACTACACTCATCAAGATGGTGTGGTGTTGGTGAAAGGATAAACTCATAAGTCACTGAAACAGAATAAAGTCTATAAATCAACCCAACACTGAAATTAATTATGTATGGCCTAGGTATAAAGAAAATTATTTCAATCCAGAATAATCTTTTCAAAAAGAATGCTGAAACAATTCAAAATCCATAGAAAGTCTCTGACACTGCAAATAAGGCTAATCTTCCACAAAGAAGACACCAAAAGCAAAATCTAGAAATGAAAATTTTGATATATTGGACTTCATCAAAATTTAAAACTTCTATTCTCCTCTCTCAACCTTCCAGAGTGCTGGAATTCCAGGCACAAGAGCCAGGAGGCTCACACACTTGAGCCCAGGTTGGGAAATGAAATGACAGTATGAGACTCTATCTTAAAATTAAAAAGGATGTCTGGGGATTTAGCTCATTTGCAAGGGCCCTGGGCTCAATCTCCAATACTGCAGGGGGAAATAAAAAGAATTTATATTCTTTAAAAGACACAAGTAGGCCTGGGGATTTAGTTCAGCAGTGTAGCTCCTACCTGGCAAGCACAAGGTCATGAGTTGAATCCTCAGTACCAAAAAAAAAAAAAAAAAAAAAAAAGACACAATTAGGAGCCAATGATATTAGCTCAATGCCTTTCTGGCAAGAGTGAGATAGTGAGTTTGATTCCTGGTACAAAAACAAATGACATAGTTTTAAAAGTTAAAAATAAAAAGCTTGCCATGGTGGCACACACCTTCAACCAGTTATTCAATAGGCCTAGGCAGGAGAATTGCAAGTTGACATCAGGACCCTGTCTCAAAATAAGACATTATAAATATGGGAATGCAACTCAGTGGTAGAGTGCCCCTGGATTCCATCTAGAGAGGAAAAAGGAAGAGAAAATCACCTAAAGTCAGAAAAAAATCTTCAATGTGATAAAAGATTTGTCTCCAGAATACATAAAGAACTCTAAAGCCAGGGTGCACACCTATAATCTCAGCACTTGGGAGGCTGAGGCAGGAGGACCACTGCAAGTTTAAGGCCAGCCTGAGCTCCATAGCAACTTGAAGGCCAGTCTGAATGAAGTATATTGTGAGATCTTGTCTCAAAAAACAAAACTAAAAATAATTACCTTCCTCAAAATGATCTCTAGATTCAAAACAATCCCAATAAAAATTCCAGCAGATTGAGACCAGAGCAAAGATGGCAGATAGATAACAGCTGGCTACAGAGGCTCCCTGAGATAGTCAATTTAGAATTCAACATAATACAGTGTGGGGAGCCCCGAAAAGAGGGAGACAAATTTTCTCATCCCAAGAAGAAACTAAGGTAAGAAGAACCAATCAAACATATAGTCCCAGTGCTATTATTGGACCAGCTAAAGGCTCAGTACTCCCACTGCAGTGGGCAACTTGCCAAGCCATCTGAGGTCCCGCAGCTTCAACTCACTGGAGGCGCAGTCACACTGAGGTTGGGGGTCAGCCAGCCAAATGGAGAGCTGAGCTGGTGGGGAGCCTGCATCGACCTGTGGTGAGTGACAGGAGTGGAGCCATTCCACAGAAAGGGGGGGGGGGGCTCCAGCAGACTACATTCTGTGATCAGGCAGGACTGGCAGGTACAAGGGGCAACAGTGACTTCAGTCAGTTGTTCCCTTCCCAAACAGGATTGGTGGAGTGAGCTAGGCCTGGGTCACGTGACCTGGCTGAGACCCAATAGGTTATCTGAAATCAATTCCCTATGGCGGCAGCACACACTAACACAGTAAAGACATCAGAAGTTTGACTGACCCAGAGAGGAGGCGGAGCACAGTAATACAGTGCAGGCCTCAGCAGTTTGACTGATCTGGAGGGGAGGAGCCAGCATGCACTGCCCCTGTTTGCAACTCACTAACACACTGCAATGGGAAGAGTCACCTAGTCAGCAGGCTTCAGAAGAATTGTAACCAACCAAGAAAGAAACTGGGGCCTCCTGGAAGAAACAAAAAAGATGGGACAAGGAAGCAACAACAAAAAGTCCCCAAGCCCCAACCCTGAGAACATTGACCCAGGACAGGTAAATACAAAGGAGAATGAGAACAGCAAACAAGCAATATCAGGCACAGCGCCAGTGGACATAAAGAGATATATGCGAGACCTCATAGATGAGTGCAAAAGTGAAATATTTAGCCAAGTAAAGCAAGATATAAGTAGATTAATAAAAGAAATGCTAAGCACCCCTCAAGAAGACACAGATGGAAGAAGGGAGGAACTCAGACAAAGAAGAAAACCATTTGATGAAGAATATAAACAAAATATAGAATACATGAAGCAGATTCAAAGAAATTACCAGGAAATTAAAAACTCTAAGGAAAGATGGCAAATCTGCTTGAAAGAAACTAAGGATTATCCAAACTGGAGGACAGTTTTGCAATGTGGGATTATGAAAGGAAAAACTTTTTTAAAATAACAAGGAAACAAGCAGTAATAATACAAAGGCTAGAAGACAACAAGAGGATCTATAACTTGAGAATGAAGATTATGAGTGAAGAAGCAGGGCTACAAACAAAGGAACTACAAAGGCTATTCACAGAAATAATTAAGGAAAACTTCCCAAACATAGGAAAAGGAAATGATATTCTGATGTATGAGGCATACAGAACTCCAACCACCTACAACCAAAACAGAGCTACACCCAGGCATGTAAGAATCAAGATCCTAGAAATTCAATATAAGAACAGAATATTAAAAGTTGTTAGAAACAAAAAACAGATAACCTATAGAGGAAAGCCCATCAGAATAACAGCAGATTTCTTGACACAAACCATCAAATCAAGAAGAGCCTGAAGCAAAATATTCCAAGCCCTAAAGAAAATAACCTCCAGTCCAGATTGACATACCCTGCTAAACTGTCTCTAGAAATTAATGGAGAAACAAGATGCTTCCAAGACAAAAAGGAACTTGGGAAATTTGCAACCACCAATCCAACTCTATAGAGAATACTGCAGGGCACTCTAGAGAGAGAGAAAAGTACTAGGATTCCAGAAACAGTGGCAGAGAGGCCTCAATGAATGGAGCAGAAAACAGAATGAAGAAGATAAGCAGACAACTGATGGCAAAAAAATAAAAAGAGCATAACAGAAATGAGGCAGAGAAGGTTGGTTATAATCTCTAATATATATGGCCTTGTAACAGTAAAAAAAAAAAGAAAAGAGAAACACAGGCAGAGTGGATCAGGAGGTGGGTCCACCGAGATGCTTTTTATAGGAAATATAATTAACCTGAAAAGAGGTTTATGGACCAAAAATCAAATATGAGAAAACAATGCTCTATGTGACAGAGAACCAGAGAGTAATGGGGCAACTAGACCAGTATTTGTGGATAGGTTGGAAAGACAGGCTTTAATAGGTAAAGGAATACAATTAGAGATCAAGTCCAGGAGAGAGAAGGTTCAGAACCACTTAGGTAAATAACAGGTTGCCCTCCCAATTTAAAACCAAGGGTCTTAGTGAGACCCAAAAATACACAGTGTACCCTGGTGAAGTGAAAAGGGAGGGAGAGTCTTAAAAAAGATGGCAAAAGATATTGTTAATAGTTTATCAGGATTTAAAACCCATATTACTTGCACTGCTCTGCTTAGATAGATTTTATTCTGTCCCAGTTCGTCTATTTGCACTAGATTTGAGGGCACAGACAGCTATCCCAAAAACATCAGGACATAGCACAGTAATCATCTTTGATTTCCTATTAACTTAATCTGGGGCCCTGTATGACTTATACTGTTTTATCATGACTGATCTTAGTTAAATCTGATTTGTTTGATTGCTGTTTGGTATCGACAGATTTTATTCAAAACTAATATGATTAATAGTATCAAGTCTGAAAGTATAGGCAACTACACTGAAGATGACAAGACCCTATGATACACATTCTGGTTTGATAACTGCCTGTTTGTGAAGTTTTATACTATATACAAAGTTGTGTTTTTATTAATACTGTTATGTTCTACCAATTATACTATGTCTGATGATATAGCCAATTCTACTGAAGATAACAAGAGACAACACAGGAACTATGGTAGAACTCCTTGTACAATGGTCATATATGTCTTTTTCATTTCATGTGTTTATAGGAATATGTTTTGTTTTGTCTTGCTTTGTTTGTTTCTTCCTCTAATATAGAAAGGATAGAAATACATGTTAAGATTCATGCATGTGTGGAATCTATAAACAGTTTATGAGAACTGATCTTATGACACATGATGAAATGAACAGATACTTTGAGGAAAAAGAGACACTACAGTACCCACTGCTGATCCCGGAGTGTCATGATGTGAAATCCAGCAATACTATTATTCTTTGTTCAGAATGATTTTAGCCTGCTTTAGTTTGTCTAATCTTAACATAAATGAAGATATGGATAACTGCATGTAGGTTTAAGTGTATAAGATTGACAACCATATTACTAAGTTTTTGTTGAACAGTTGAACAGAACTGTTTGCAGTCTCGCTCTTTGAATTTCACTTTATATGTTCCACTTTTGTATTTTGCACAACTATTTGTAAAAGGACAGTATGTAAACATTAACTAGTGATTTCTTACTGTTTATTTTTTCCTCTAAATATATGTATTAATTCTACTCATTTTCTGTTTTGTTTAGTCTTTCTTTAAATAAAATTTTAAAAAGAAAAAAATTGCAGCAGATTACATAATAAAAAGCATAGAACAAGTAATAGAAACTAGGCGTTGTGGTACACATCTGTAACTCTTATACTTAGGAGGTGAAAGCAGAAAGATCATGAGGTTGAAGCCATCCCAGGCTACATATAGATTCCCTCTCTCAAAAAAAAGATGAAGACAAGAAATACAAATGCCACTGTAGATATTTCTGAACTACCTGGTGTAGTAAACCAATGAGAAATGTCAGATTTACTAAAGTCAGCAATGGAGCCCAGTTACTAAAATAAAAATAATAGAAATGAAGAAAGAACCAAGAAGTCAATATAATTGTTATATTAATAAATGGCAAATACAGTGGTATTTAGAGTAGACGGAATGAGTTGTAACTCCTAACCCTCTTGATTAATATTTATTAACCTAAATGTGTGCCAGGTGCTTATATATTCTCTGTATCTATCAGCATGAAAATATATGTACAAATTGATAAAGTATTCATAGATATTTCCCCTTTAACAAATTAGAAAGCTATGGATTTATAAGTTTGGGTGTTTCTTAAAGTCATAAGTCCTAATGAACAACAGATTTAATATTGAGATCCAAAGTTCCCATTTTGCTCTCAGGAGGGGATTGATTGGTGCACCAAACTTACTATTATAATACTTTATAGTGAGAATAAGCAAAACATGAGGGAGAGAAGACTGCTGTTGTAGAGATTTTGCCACAAATGAAAATCAAAAAATCAGTACTATGTGTCTGATGTAACACAATTTGGGAAGGGGTTGTCATTTTAGCAAATATAATAATAGAAAAATCTAAATAATGAATTAGAAGCCTAATTCATTACAGGAGGCACAAGCCTGTATTCCCAGAGCTCAGGAGGCTGAAGCAGAAAAATCACCATGAGTTCAAGACCATCCTGCCTTGAATGTGGTGAGACCTTGTCTCCAAAAAAAAAAAAAAAAAAAAAAAACCAAACAAATTTTAAAATAGAATTAGACTGCACAGCATACTCCACCTAGGCTTGCCAGCTTAACACTTCACTTGAAACCCAGGAGGGGCCCATCCAGCACCCCCAAACAGCCAGGGGCCTGCCATAGGTCCTAGCCTGGCCCCACCTAGTGACCCTGAGTGGCAGGGTAACCTCCCCGTGCAGAGTGGTACAAGCCAAAGTCCTGCACAGTGAACTCTACCTAGCCAGGCAACCTCGGCAGCTCACTTGAAACCCAGTAGGCCCCAACCAGCATCCCCAAACAGCTGGAGAGCTTTGGTGTACCATGTGGCACAAGCGGAAGGTCTGCACAGCATAGTCCATTTATCTGTTCAGCTTGGTACATCACTCAGAACCTGGTAGAGTCCCAGCAACCTCAAGCAGCTGGGGAGCTTTGGAGTGCTGCATGGGGTGTGCTGAAGATTCACTCAGCACACTTACTCCATTTGAAGAGCCTTTGAGTGCCACTTGGTACCTGATAAGGTTTGCCTAAGATCCCCACTCAACTGGGAAAATTCCTTGAAGTAGACAGACATCCTCAGTCCAGGAAACAACTGAGACCTTGTATGTGGCTTCCCCAGAGGAATAAAGGAAATTGACAAAATGAAGGAGCAAAATGCAATCTCAGACTTCCAGCTCATCCTAAACAAGCCTAGGAGACACTGACATAGAAGAAAGTGTAAGCCACACACCTGAAATATCTGAAATGATAGCAACTGAGACAAAGAAACAACTCCATGAAGTTATAAAGGAACTCAAATTAGAAATAATCTCCCAAGTAAAAAAAGAAATGATATAATAAAAGAAATGCTGAATACATCTAAAGAAGACATAGCTAAAAAAAGTGAGGAACACTGCAAAAAGATGGAAACCTTGAATGAATAATATAAAAAAGCAATAGAATGCATGAAACCAATTCAAAGAGATATCCAGGAAATCAAAAATTCTATTGCAAGCTGGCAAAACCACCTCAATGAATGGAAGAAAAAGGTAGAACGCTTGGAAAAAATAGGAGTAGGCAGAGAATTCATGAGCAAAAATCAAACTGCATGGGAAATAATTCCCAGAATCAACACCTGGGATCTCATCTTATTAAAAAGATTTTGCATGTCAAAAGAAATCTCCAGCAGATGAAAAGAAAATATATGAATTAGAAAAAAATCTTAGTTAACTGTCCCTCAGACAAAGGACTTACATCTAGTATATATAAAAAATTAAATGAAATCAGATGCCCAAAATTCAAAGACTTAATCCAAAAATGGGCATCTGAGATGAATACACAGTTCTCAGTTGAAGAAATACAAATGGCAAATAAATACATGAAATAATGTTCAGCATCGTTGGTCATTAGAGAAATGCAAATTTAAACAACACTGAGATTCCATCTCACTCCAGAAAGAATAGTCAGGATCAAGAAAACCACCAACAACGAATGCTGGAGAGGCTGGGGGTAAAAGGAACTATTCTGCACTGTTGGGGAAGTGCAGACTGGTGCAACCACTGTGGAGATCAGTTTGGACATTCTTCAAAAAGCTGGGATTGGAAATCTGTTTGAACCAGCTATTCCATTTCTGGGCATATTCCCAAAAGAATCAAAAACATCATACCACATTGATATATGTGCACCTCTGTTTATAGTAGCACATTTTGTAATGGCCAAACCTTGGAAACAACCAAATGCCCATCAACTGAGGAATGGATAAAAAAGATGTAGTATTTTTATACAATGGAGTACTACTCAGCTATGAAGAAGGATCACATTGAGGCTTTTATAGGTAAACGAGTGCAACTTGAGACCATACTCAATAAGTGAAATAAATCAAACTCAAGTGTGCAAATATTGTATTTCCTCCCTATTGTAAGAAACTGAAAAAGTAAATAAGACACAAAATCTTCAATAAATCTTGTGAAAGAATAAGAAACTGCTTAAAGGAGAAAAAATAAATCAGGTAGAGAAAAGGAGAAAATAAGGAAAAGAAAATAAAAAAGACATAAATTTGTATATACACTTAAGATAGCAAAGATGATTGTACAGCTAATTCTACTATATGTTGGAATAAAACAGTTAACATTCATAGGATTAGATCATTCATAGGATTAGATCATTTTGCATGTTTATATCTGGTAATCTGAATAACTCTTTTGAAGATAACTATGCAAAAATAACAACCTTAGTTATGCTCCTACCACCTTGTTTTGAAAGTCTATATTGTTATTATTTGGGGCCCTTCATTATTGTTATTTATTTGTCTCTTTTGTTTCTTGTTTTTCTTGTATTTTGGTTTTGTTGTTGTTGTTGTTTTGTTTTGTTTTTCCCTCTAATACAGAAAGGATAGATGTATATGTACAGGTTTATACATGCCTAGATCTTCTCCTAAAGGATTTATAAGAATTGATTTTATTACATGTGATGGTATCAACGCTACTTAGAAGAAAATGAGCCATTGCTGATTTTATTATCATCTTGTTTTAAAGTCCAGTAATACTTTGATTGGTTTTAGTCTATTTTCTATTATTTTATTTCAGTATGTGTGAAGGTATGGACAGCTATTTTGAAGAGAACAAGAGACATTTATGGTAGCCATTGTTGATTTTCCTGTTGTCTGGTTTTGAAGGCCTATAAAGCTTTCATTCTGTTGTTTTGATCAGCTTATACTACACTGTTTTGTTTGAATTCATTGTGTGTGAAGAGGACAACTATTTCAAAGACAAAAAGAGACATTATGGTATCCACTATTATTTCCCATTGTCTTGTTTTGAAATCTTGTATTGCTTGCATTATTTTGTTCTGATCGGCTTTGTTCTGTTTTGTTTTTTCTCTTTAAATTTAAAAAATAATTAGAAACATCAAAAGCATGAGGCTGATTAAAATGATAATTCTTCGTACTTTTTAATATAGCCAAAAGCTATAGATATCCATATTATTCTACGTAAACTTAAAGAACTCCCTGCTTCATGTTCCTCATAATACCCCAAGCTCCATGCACAGCCATATACTACCATTTCGTTTCAGTAGTTTATGGTGTGGAATGAGGCTGATTTCGCTGGCAAGCCATTGATTTTTGCTAAGCCTTCACCAAAGACAAATGAAGTTCACATTTGCTGGGTTCAAATATTTCTTCAGTGACCGAATAACATATGCCAATAAATGATGTCAAAAAAACAGCCACAGTGCTGGCCTTAACAGGAGGTAAACTAGAAAGTTTTCAACTGATCAGACATTAAGAAAGACAATCTTTACAAAGTTCCAAGAGTCCCTTGATGAAATTCTCAGCCAGACATCTGGCAGCAAACACAAGCCAGATGGCCTGTAACAGACATAGACAGCCTCTGCGTACTTCCTACTGCAATTTAACAGTAAATTTCAGTGAAAACACTGGGCTTACCCAACAGATGGCAGCAATCTTGAGAAGCTGGAGAGCATGCTATAGAGAACTAATAATCATCACTCAAGGCAAAAATCCCATTCTAGTCAGCCATGGTGGTGCATGTTCATAATCCGAGCACTAGGAAGGCTGAGACAGAAGGATCACTGAAAGTTCAAGGCCATTTTGGGCTGCAAAGTGAGTTCAAGGCCAGCCTGAACTACATAGTAAGACCCTATCTCAGAACAGCCCTCCCCTCAAAAATGTGGGCATTAATTTCTCTCTTATTTTTTTCTCTTATCTCACAAAATTGCCTGAACATACATTGTTGCAGTATTGTGTTCTATGTTCTATGATTTGCTTGCTTGGGTTTGTTAAATTAATATTAGTCATTGTTCCCCTTTTTTAATTTTTATTAGTACATGTTTGCAGTACAGATATTACATGCATTGTGAAGAGCTCATTCATGTATGAAACAATTCTCAATTCTTTTTTTGTTTTAATTCTCAGTTCTTTTTACATCCTTTTTTCTTCTATCCCCTTCTGGCTGCATTTCTCTCCTGCTCTCCCTCCCCCCCCCCTTTCCACCTCCCTCCATTTCTTTTTTATTTTTTTTTGTTATCTTTTATTTTTCTCTTTACTTGTATTGTGGGTTTTTCATACAATAAAATCTATGAGGTATGTAAGCTTGGATGTTTGATTTATTTCGCTTAACATTATGGTCTCAAGGTGCATCCATTTACCCATAAAAGACTCAAATTTATCCCTCTTTATAGCAGAGTAATACTAAGTTGTGTAGAAATATCACATTTTCTTTTTTCTCTTTCTTTCTTTTTTGGTCGTTTTGAGACAGGGTCTCACTAGGCAATTTAGTCTCACCTTGGGCTCACTTTGTAACCCAGGCTGTCCTCACACTTGCAAACTATTCTCCTGCCTCAGCCTCCCAGGTGCTGGGATTACAGGACTGTGCTACCACGTTCGATGAAATATTACATTTTCTTTACCCAAATCACCTGTTTGTGAACATTTAAACTAAATCCAAGACTTGGTTATTGTGCTAGACGTGATGGTGCATACCTGTAATCCCAGCATTCAAGGAGGCTAAAGCAGGAGGATCGATGTGAGTTCTAAGGGAGCCTTGGCTACATAGTTCAAGGTCAGCCTGAACTGCATAGTGAAACCCTGTCTTGAAAAAAAAGATTTAGTCATTGTGAATCATGTTGCTATAAATCTGAGTACGCATGTATCACTGCAATATGGTGTGTTTAATACTTTCAGGAAGATACCTCACAGAGAGAAAGAGCTGGATCAAATGGACTTTTGTGTAGTTTTAGCTTTTTGAAGATTCTCCACTGAATTTCAGAGTGGCTGTACTATTTTACATTCCTACTAACAATGAAGAAGGATTCTTTTCTCTCCACAGCCTCGCCAACATTTATTTTCTGATTTCTTCATGGTAGCTATTCTTTCTGGAGTAAAATGAAATGCTGTTTTAATTTGCATTCTCTAATAACCATGTATGTATTGTTCATTTGTACTTCTGTGATGTGTCTGATCATTTCAATTCCCCATTTTTTCATTTGGTCTTTTATATGGGAAGGTCTAAGTTTTTGAGCTCTTTATATATTTTAGATATTAGTCCTCCATCCAATGAATAGCTGGCAAATTTTTTCTATTGTATAAGTTCCCTTCTAATTGTATCACTTGTTCCCTTTGCTGTGCAGAAGCTTTTTAATTTGATGTGATCCCATAGTTGAATCACCAGTGTCTTTGAGAGGTTTTATTTTATCTTCAAGCAAATTGTTTCTGTTTTAGTATTTAGATCTTTGATCCATTTTATTTCAGTTTAGTGTATGGTGAAAGATTTAGGTCTAGTTCAGCCTCTGGCATGTGGATAGCAAGTTTTCCCAGCACTGTTCATTAAAGGACTTATCTTTCTTGTAGTGTAAGTTTGTGGTCCCTTTGTCAAAAATTAGGTAGCTGAATGTGCATCCTCTATTCTGTATCACTGAACTACATATTTGGGAGTTTTGTTGTTGTTGTTACATTGTTTTGTTTTAGCTAATGTTGTGCTGTTTTTATCACTGTAGTTTTATAGGATAACTTGAAGTCTGAAATTGTGATTCTGCCTTGCTCTTGTTGCCCAGGATTGCTATGCAAGTTTTCATCTGGCTCTATATGAATTTTAGGATTATTTTCTCCAGTTCCACAGTGAATGCTTTTGGCATTTTGATTTCAGGATTGTGTTAAACATGCATATTACTTTTGGAAGTATAGCCATTTGGACTGTACTAGTTCTTCCTGTCCAGGAGCAGGGAATGTCGTTCCATTTTCTGATATTCTCTTCAACCACCTTTTTCAGACGACCATGGTTTTTGCTGTGGAAGTATTTCATTTTCTTGGTTAGGTTAATTCCTAATCATTTAATTTTTCTCGATGCTATTGTGAAAGATATTAATTCTCTAATTTCTTTCTAGTGAATTTTTTATTGGTGTACAAAAACACTATTGAGATTTGTGTACTGTCTTTATATCCTTCCGTGCTACTGGGTTTGGTCATTGATTCTAAAAGGTTTTTGGTGGAATCTTCTGAGTCTTCTATGAAAAGAATCATGTCATTTGCAAATGATAATTTAATGTCTCCCTTTTCTTGTACATGTCCCTTTTATTTCTTCTTCTTGCCTAATACGTCTAATATTTTGAGAACTACACTGAACAGAATTGGTGATAGTAAACATTTGTATATTGTTTCTGATTTTAGAGAGAAAGCTTTTACTATCTCCCCATTTAATATGATTTTGGCCATTTGTTTATCATAAATAACTTTTCAGGAGCCAGGTATGGCAGCACACCCCTGTAGTCGCAGGACTTGTGAGGCTGAGGCAGGAGGATTATTGCAAGTCTGAGGCCAGCCTGGGCTACAAAGTGAGTTCAAAGCCAGCTTTAACTGTATAGTGAAACTATGTGTTGAAAAGACAAAAAAAAAGTAGCTTTTCAAATTGAGATAAGATCCTTGTACATCTATTTTCTTTGGGGGTATTTTTTAAACCATGAATTAATGTTGGATTTTGTCAAAGGCTTTTTCTCTGCTTTTTCTCTGCCATCTCAATTGAGATGATCTTATGTTTTTTGTTGCTTCTGTTTATATACTATATTTATTGATACACATATATTGAATCATCCCTCAGATAAATCTTTCTTTGACATGATGGATTAGCATTATTTTCTCTCTGTGAATTCAAGTACAGGGAACTTATTCAAATTTGGTGCATCTGTATGCTGACATTTTATTATTGAAGTGTCCTAATATTATCATTTATTCTCATTACAGAACGCCTTACACATGTCAAACAATGTGGCTAGTCATAATTTGGAATGAGAAATAGAGTAGAAAGTTAATTTTCTACTTGTGAGCCATTATATTCAAGTTGAAAATATACAGTTGTAGTCCATATTATAGCCTACAAGGAACAAAATTTAGATGCCTTATAAGTGATATACATGAAGGACACATATGTTTATACTGAGGAAGTAGATTTTTTTAAAAAGAGAGTCTGGTTTGACATAATGGCAACACTGGTAATCTAAGAGCTCATGTGACTGAGACAAGAATTGCAAGTTTACTGGATATCTCCACCCAGACTGTTGGAGTCCCCCCAGGCTTCCAGGTGCAGTGAAGGGGAGAGGTGGGTTTGAGGCTTCCACATCAGCCTCCCCATTCCGGTTGCACTTGGAGAACTGCTGAGCTCCCGACGGGTGGGAGGGCCCACACTATCAGCCGAGCCCAGCCTGTTGTGCTGCCGCGCCTGGCCATCGGTGTGCAGAGGAGGAGCTGGGCAGATCTGGGGTGCCCTCATCGGCCTCTCCGTGTGTCTGGAGGACTGTGGATATCTCTGCAAGCAGGGAGGGACCACAGGTTCCTGAGGCACAGAGGCCTGTGGTGAGTACCCTAACCCGACTGCAATTGAAGAACTGTGGAGCTTCCAAGGGGCAGGTGGGTGCACAGTGTCCCTGAGGCCCAGCTTGTCTGGAACTGCGGAGTTCTGAGCAGGCAGAGGAGGGCCACTGGTTCTGTAGGCCCAATGGCTTGGGGTAGCGTGGTGCCAGAGTTTCAGTAGCTGCAAACATAGGAGGGGATTTTCAACAGATACTGAGGAAGCTTTCAAATAACACTTGAAACACAGAAATATAGGAAAATGACAAAACGAAAGACCAAATTATAAGCTCAAACCTCCATACCATCTCAAGAAACCCTAGGAGCGATGTATATAGAAGAAAATATATCCCATCCACCTCATATATTGGACACAATAGCTACTGAAATTGACAAGCAACTCCAGGAAGCTTTAAAGAAATTCAAACTCGAAATAATCTCCCAGATAAAAGAAGAAATGATAAAAGAAATGAAAGAGATTCTAAATATATCTAAAGAAAACACAGATAAAAAATTGGAGGAACTAAACAAAAAGATAGAATCCATAGACGAGCAATATAAGAAACAAACAGAATACATAATGCAGATGCACAGAGATATACAGGAAATAAAAAACTCCACTGAAAGTTGTAAAAACCACCTTAATGAAAGTGAAGATAGAATTTCAGACCTTGAAGACAGGATTGCAGCTAGTGAACAGGAAAGAAAAGATCTTTTGAAAATAACAAGGAATCAGGAAACAACAATTCAACAACTGCAAGACGATGCAAAGAAAAACAACATAAGAATGATAGGGATTAATGAAAGAGAGGGAGACAACATGAAGGATGTCAGGAGGATATTTAGAGAAGTAATAGCTGAAAATTTCCCAAGCATGAGATCAGAAACTGACATCGGGATCAGTGAAGCATATAGAACTCCAAATAGTCATAACCAAAATAAAACTACACCCAGACATATAATAATCACCATCCCAGAAATCCAACACAAGAATAGATTATTAAAAGCTGTCAGAGAGAAAAGACAGATCACTTATAAAGGAAAACCTATCAGAATCACAGCAGACTTCTCAGCACAAACGATAAAGTCAAGAAGAACATGGAGTGAAATATTCCAGATCCTAAAGCAAAATGATTTCCAACCAAGACTGATATATCCTGCAAAACTATCATTCAAAATAGATGGTGAAATACGATACTTCCATAACAAAGAACAGCTGAAGAACTTCATGAACACCAAACAAACCCTGCAAAAAATATTGAAAGACAGTTTAGATACACAAAGGAAAAAACCACTAAGCAAAGCAAATAATTAAACAGAACAGAAAGATAAAGATGCAACAGCAGAGAGATAACATTCCTACAATTAACCAGCATTTAACAGTAATAACCATTAATGTAAATGGTCTCAATGCACCAATCAAAAGAAACAGACTAGCAGAATGGATCAAGAAACAAAATCCAACCATATGCTGTTTACAGGAAACCCATCTAACCCAGAAGGATACTCACAGACTGAAAGTCAAAGGATGGAAAACAATTCTTCATGCAGCAGGAATCCAAAAAAAGGCAGGAGTAGCCATTCTGTTTGCAGACAACGTGAACTTTAAACCAACAATGACCATAAAGGACAAAGAAGGTCACTACATACTCGTAAGGGGAAAACTCCAAGAGGAAGAGATAACTATCTTAAATATATACGCACCAAACTCCAGAGCACCAAGTTATATAAAACAATTATTAACAGAAATGAAAACTCAAATTATCAGTAACACAATTGTAACAGGAGACCTTAATATGCCATTGACACCAAGGGACAGATCAACCAGACAGAAAATGAGCAAAGAAATAACAGAACTGAATCACACCTGTGAACAAATGGGTTTGATAGACATATACACAATGTTCCACCCAACAACATCAGATTACACATTCTTCTCAGCAGTACATGGATCATTTTCTAAAATAGACCATATATTAGCTAACAGAACATATTTAAGCAAATGCAAAAGAGTTGAAATCATCCCGTGCATGTTATCGGATCATAGCGCTCTGAAATTAGAAATTAATGATAAAAGATACTGCAAAAATTCCGCAAACACATGGAAACTGAATAACACACTCTTGAGCAATCAGTGGGTCACAGAAGAAATTAAACAATACCTAAAAGAAAATGAAAATGCAGATACAACTTACCGGAATCTGTGGGATGCAATGAAAGCCGTCCTGAGAGGAAAATTTATTGCACTGAGTTCCCACATCAGGAAAACAGAACGAATACAAATAAATAACTTGACACTACACCTCAAACAGCTAGAAAAAGAAGAGCAAGTCAAGCCCAAAGCCAAAAGAAGAGAGGAAATTATAAAAATCAGAGCAGAAATCAATGCAATAGAGACTAAGAAAACAATCCAAAGAATCAACAAATCAAAGAGTTGGTTCTTTGAAAGAATAAATAAAATCGATAAGCCCCTAGCCAACCTTATTTTAAAAAGGGAAGAAAAAGCCCAAATTCATGCAATAAGAAATGAAAAAGGAGAAATCACTACAGACCCAACAGAAATACAGAAGATCATCAACACCTATTTCGAAAACCTCTACTCTCAAAAGTTTGATAACACAGAAGAAATAGACAGATTCTTAGAAGCATATGAAGTACCAAAGCTAGATCAAGAGGATGTAAAACTGTCGAATAACCCAATCTCTGCTAATGAAATTGAAAATGTAATTAAGTCCTTACCCACCAAGAAGAGCTCAGGCCCAGATGGATTCACTGCAGAATTCTACAAGAAATACAAAGAAGACCTAATGCCGACACTCCTCAAACTATTCAATGAAATTGAAAGGGAAGCAATCCTTCCTAAGTCATTCCTGGAAGCAAATTATTACTCTAGTACCAAAACCTAAGAAAGACCCAACTATAAAAGAGAACTATAGACCGATCTCCCTAATGAACACAGATGCAAAAATCCTCAATAAAATATTGGCAAATAGGATCCAGCAAATCATCAAGAAGATTATACACCATGACCAAGTGGGATTCATCCCAGGAATGCAAGGATGGTTCAACATACACAAATCAATAAATGTAATCCACCACATCAGTAAAGCCAAAAATAAGAATCACATGATCATTTCTATAGATACAGAAAAAGCCTTCAATAAGGTCCAACATTTATTCAAGATAAGAATTTTACAGAAAATTGGAATAAATGGTCTTTACCTCAATATAATAAAGGCCATTTAGGACAAACCAACAGCCAACATCATACTAAATGGCCAAAAATTGAAAGCCTTTACTTTAAAATCGGGCACAAGACAAGGATGTCCTTTATCACCACTCCTATTTAATATAGTACTGGAAGTACTAGCCAGAGCAATTAGGCAAGAAAGAGAAATAAAAGGGAGAAAGATAGGAAAAGAAGAAGTTAAATTATCATTGTTTGCAGATGACATGATACTCCACATAGAAGATACCCTAAACTCCATTGAAAGACTCTTAGATACAATAAATAAATTCAGTAATGTGGCTGGATACAAAATCAATACTCAGAAATCAATAGCATTCCTATACTCAAACAACAAAATCGCAGAGAGGGAAATAAGAGAAACTGGACTATTCACATTAGCAACCAAAAAAATGAAATATTTAAGAATTACTCTCACGAAAGAAGTGAAAGACTTATACAGTGAAAATTATAATACACTGAAAAAGGAAATTGAAGATGATCTCAGAAAATGGAAAGACATCCCTTGCTCATGGATAGGAAGAACAAACATTGTGAAAATGGCCATTCTCCCAAAACTGTTATACAGATTCAATGCAATCCCAATAGAAATACCATCAACATACCTTATAGATCTAGAGAAATCACTCCTAAATTTCATCTGGAACCAGAAGAGACCTAGAATCACAAAGGCAATTCTAAGCAGCGAAGACAAAGCAGGAGGCATCACAATCCCTGACTTGAAGTTATACTACAAAGCAACAGTAGTAAAATCAACATTGTATTGGAATCAAAACAGAACCGAAGATCAATGGAATAGATTAGAAGATACAACCACAACTACAAACACACTCAACCACCTTATCTTTGATAAAGGAGCCAAGCAGGTTCACTGGAAGAACGACAGTCTCTTTAATAAATGGTGCTGGAAAAGCTGGCTCTCCATGTGCCGAAAACTAAAGCTAGACCCGTGTCTATCACCATGTACTAAATTAAAATCTAAATGGGTCAAAGATCTGAATATTAAAACAGAAACACTAAATCTATTGGAAGACAAATTAGGTAGAAACCTTGGAGACATAGGAGTAGGTAAAGAATTCATGAACAGGACTCAAACTGCACGGGAAATACTTCCCAGAATCAATAACTGGGACCATTTCTTATTAAAAAGTTTCTGCATGTCAAAAGAAATCTCCAGCATAGTGAAAAGAAAACCCACAAACTAGGAAAAGATTTTAGTGAACTCTCTCTCAGACAAGGGCCTCTTGTCTAAAACATATAAAGAATTTAAAAAACTCAGACCTCCAAAATTCAAAGATCCAATCCAAAAATGGGCATCTGAGATGAATACGCAATTCTCAGATGAAGAAATGCAAATGGCAAATAAATACATGAAAAAATGCTCATCATCATTGGTCATTAGAGAAATGCAAATTAAAACCACACTGAGATACCATCTCACTCCTGAAAGAATGGCCAGGATCAAGAAAACCAACAACAAATGCTGGAGAGGCTGTGGGGAAAAAGGAACTCTCCTGCACTGCTGTTGGGAGTGTAGACTGGTACAGCCTTTGTGGAGATCTGTATGGAGATTTCTCAAAAAGTTGGGATTGGAAATCCCATTTATTCCAGCTATTCCACTTCTAGGCATATTCCCAGAAGAACTGAAAGCATCATACCACAGTGATATATGTGCACCTATGTTTATAGCAGCACAGTTTGTAATCGCCAGATCTTGGAAACAACCCAAGTGTCCATCAACTGAGGAATGGATAAAAAAGTTGTGGTATTTCTATACAATGGAGTATTATTCAGCTATAAAGAAGGATCACATTGAGGAGACCAGAGAACATGGCGGACAGACAACAGCAACTACCAGAGGCTCTCTGAAAGGTTCGGCTCAGAGGCCAGAAATAATGCGGACTAGGGAGACACGAATCAGTAGAGATATGCTCTGCTGACTCAGGAACGAACTGGGCTGAGAGAATCCAACTTGGAATACAGTCCTGGCGCTAAAATAGGAACAGAAAAATCTCGGTGTGGAGGCTCGACTCCGCGCCATCGGAAACCGGTTTGGATTTCCCGCCGTGCGGCGGCCGGCTATCTCCACAGCGGCTCAGCAAGGAGAGACGCGCCGAGCTCTGGGAGCGCCGAGCTCTGGGAACGGGAGAACGGAGTCGAAAAAAAAAAGGACGGACAGAGGTGTACACGAAAACTGACTGGTGGCGAGGTGAGTGAGAATCTGACCCCCCACCACAGTTTGACTCTAGCGGAGATCTCTCTGGGCGCCATTCCCCTCTCGGACGGGATTGGAGAAAAGTGCCTGGCCTGAGTGACGCTGCTGGCGGACTCTCTAGGCTAGACTAGCCTAACCCAGATCCCAGAGCCGGACGATGGCCCGGAGGAGCGACTGACTTCCGCGTAGGCTGCCTCCTCCGACTCCCTGGTGCGCAGCGGTGGGCGGGAACAACTAGCCAGCGCAATTTGATCAGGCTGTGGCTGACAGGCAGGGAAGCCGGGCCTCCTTTGTAAGATTGCATTTTATAAGGAACAAAAAAATATGGGGAAGGGAAGCAACAAAAAAAGCTCCTCGGCCCCCAATCCTGAGAAACAGGCAATAATGGACGCCGCACCAGTATACATTAAGCACCATATTGAGAGCCTCATAGACCAATTCAGGAATGAAGTTATCAATGATCTGAAGCTAGAAGTATGCAGAATAGTTAGAGAAATGCTAAACACCACCCAGGAAAAAACAGATGGTGGAATGGAAGAACAGAAAAAGAGGGGAGAATTGCTTGATGGAGAAAACAGAGAAAGCATTGAGTATGTGAAGCAGGTTCAAAGGGACTATCAAGAAATTAATAAGTCTATACAAGACTGGCATAACAGCTTGAAAGAAACTAAGGACAGACTATCTGAACTGGAGGGCAGACTTGAAATATGGGAGAATGAAATGAAAAACTTCTTAAAAATAACAAAGAAACAAACAGCAATAATACAAAGACAAGAAGATGATAAGAGGAGCCACCACTTAAGGATTAAGAACATAGAAGAAGAAGTAGGGACACAAACAAATGAATTACAAAAGCTACTCACAGAAATAATCCAGGAGAATTTTCCTAATTTAGCAAAAGGTAAAGATACTCAGCTGTATGAGGCATACAGGACCCCAGCTACCTACAACCCTAACAGAGAAACACCCAGGCATATAATAATAAAAATCCCAGAAATTCAATACAAGAACAGAATATTAAAAGCTGTAAGAGACAAGAAACAGATCACTTACAAAGGAACACCCATCAGAATTACAGCAGATTTCTCTTCACAAACCATCAAATCACGAAGAGCATGGGGGGAAATAATTCAAGCTTTGAAAGATAATAATCTCCAGCCAAGATTGAGATATCCTGCACAACTGTCCCTGGAAATTGAAGGAAAAACGAGGTGCTTCCAGGATAAAGAGGAACTGGGGGAATTTGCAACCACCAATTCAACTCTACAGAAAGTATTGCAGGATATTCTAAAAAAAGAAAAATACAAAGAACCCAGAAATAGTGGCAGGGAGGCCACAACGAATGGAGCAGAGAACAAAATGAAGAAGACAAACTGACAGCTACTGACAGAAAAAGAGCTCAACAGAAATGAGACAGAGAAGATTGGATGATAGGAACAGCTATTTTTGAGAAAATGACATCTTAATAGGTAATGCTGATTCAGTACCATCTTGTTTTGAAGTCTCATCTAGCTTTTGTTCTTCTGTCTCCAATGGTCTAACCAGGTTGTATCTTATTGGATTTTGTTATGTACGTTAGTATAAGCAAAAACCTTTTAAAGACAAGGAGATTATACAGAGACCATTGTTCATTTTCTGTTAGTCAATTCCAAATACTCTATAATGCTGTCATTCTCTTAAATGGTTTTACATTGTTTTGATATACTTAATGCTACAGTATATGAAGTTGTACTCAAGGACTTCAGGGAGGGAGTCAATATGGTAACTATTTTTAAGTCGGAAATATCTGGTGGTGAAACACTATTCTGCTTAAAAGGTTATGTTTTGATCTGCCCTGTTTCGCTGTTATGCCCTCTTTTTCTTTTTCTCAATCTCCACTCCATTATATACTTTTTTATTGTTATCCATTTAATTAAAGGGAAAAATATAGCAGGATATAATATAGTAACCCACTTTGACTTTCTATTTTCTCGATTTGAAGCCCTGTATTACTCTCACCATCTTGTTTTTGACTGAGGTTCCTCTATTCTGTTTTGCTGAATAGTATCAGGTTCGAAAGTTTAGGCATCAGCTGAGAAGATAATGAGATTCATTATAACGCCCATTCTCGTTGACTTCTATCTACTTTTGAAGACCTACAATATCTCCAATGTTTTGGTTTTGTCGGTTTTATCCTTTACGGTTTTGTTCAATAGTATTACAACTAACGATATAGGCAATTCTATTAGAAATAGCGGGAGGCATTAAGGTAACCATTGTTGATCACCTTGTATTATGTTTTTATATTATCTATTATATCCACCCTTTTGACTTGACCGATTCTGTTCTGTCATGTCACATTTGGTTTTACTCTCTTCCAAAAAAGCAATAAGAACAGTGGGAGCAATGAAACCCAAAATGTGTAATAGTCACTGTACAAAAGAGAGGAAAAGAAAATGCTCTAAACTATATAACTGCATGTATATTTAAATGTATAAGACAGAAAATGATATCACAGAGTTCTAATGGATCATTGAACAGAACTGTTTGCAGTATCATTGCTGGAATGTCCACTCTACAAACTTTAATTCTGTGACTTGAACAATTATTTCTAAGATGGCAATATGTAATCTATTAACTAGTGATTTCCTACTGCGCATTTTTTTTCTTCTGTAAATCTGTATAACTTGTACCCTTCACTGTTTTTTTTTCTTTTCTTTTCTCCTTAAATAAAAATTAAAAAAAAAAAAAAAAAAAAAAAAAGAACCGCTTACCTGAAAAAAAAAAAAAAAAAAAAAAAAAAAAAAAAGAAGGATCACATTGAGATATTTATCAATAAATGGGCACAGCTTGAGACCATACTCATAAGTGAAATAAATCAATCTCGCATGGGTGAATACCGAATAGTTTCCCTAATGTAAGTAATGATTCAAATATATAAAAATATGTGGTAATCATGATTCCCCATTAGGTGGCCTTGAAGCCTTATAAACTTTTCACTCATTAATTAGAAAGGCTTTATTCTGGGCTTCTTGATATGGAAATATTTGAAGCTAGAGTATATGAAGTTTTATCCAAATATTTCAAGGAAAAAGACAGACACTATGGTAACTACTATTAAGTCGGGTTATATGGTGGTGAAGTACTAGGTTGCTGAAACAGTCATGCTTTGACCTCTATTGTTATATTGTTATGTCCTGTTTTATCTCAATCTCCCCCTTATTCTTTTAAAAAAATTATTTAGTCATTTCTTTTGTTTGTCTTACTTAAGGGAAAAAATTTTAAAAATTAGGATATATAAATAGTAACTTTTTATTTCCTGTTAACTCGTTTTGAAGTCCTGTAATACTCCCACGATCTTGTTTTGACTGATGAGACTCTGTTCCATTCTGTGTGATAGTATCAAGTTTGAGGATATAGGCAACTACTTTGAAGGCAATAAGATTCACTACGATGCCCATTCTGGTTTGACTATTGTCTTCTTTGGAAGTCCTGTAATGTTTACAATGCCTAAGTTTTATTGGTCTTGTTCTCTACTGTTTTGTCCAACTTTATAATATCTAATGAGATAGACAATTCTTTTTAAGGAAACAAGAGACAACGTTGATAGCCATTGTTGATAACCTTGTACTCTGTTCTAACACCATGTGCTATGTCTATCCTTAGTTTTGACTGACAGCTTTGTTTTTCCATATTTGACTGTATTCTCTCCCCCCCAAAAAAGTAATAAGCACTAAGGAGTAATAAAATCCAAAATGTGTAAATTTTGTTGTAAAAAAGAGAGGGAAAATAAAAATAAAAAGAGCTCTAACGGATATAACAGCAAGTGTGTTTAGGGGTGTTAAATAGCTGACTATATCAATGATTTTGGATCATTGAACACAGCTGTTTGCAGTCTCCCTGTTTGAATGTCCACCTTGTATTCTTTGATACTGTGATTTGAGCAACTATTTTCAAGATGATAATATGTAATCTATTAACAGGTGATTTCTTACTGTTATGTTTTTCTTTTTTTTTTTTTTTTTTGTAGTTCTGTATTACGTGTACCCTTACACCGCTTTGTTTTGTTTTGTGTTTTTCTCTTTTTCCTCTTAAATAAAATAAAAAAAAAAAAAAAGAATTGCAATTTCAAGACCAGCTTTGGCTGTATAGTGAGTTCAAGGCCAGCCTGAATTAAATAATAATACCTTGTCTTGAAAAAAAGAGAAGAGAGCTTGGGACCATCCTGAAAAATGATTCATCTGTTGCCTCAGTGTCAATGAGCATATGCCTTCTTGAATGTAGGATAATTATTTAAGCCCAGTGGGTGAAGAGAACATGAACTTGGAAAACATTTGTTATGCTTTGTGTCTAAGTGGCCCCCCGAGCCTCATGCAGTCCCGGAGGTGGCTGAATCTAGTGTCTGTGACTGTCTGTTGTCCAGCACTGGCACTGGCAGTGTGAGAGCTGCTCTTGCCCAGGGGCAGAGCCGGCACACAGTGTAAGGGAAGCAAGATGTGCTTTTCCCTCTTTAGCCCTTTCGCTCTTGCTGTTTGCAGCCACCAAGAATGGCTGCCCCTCAGCCATGCCACCCTGCCTTTGAGCCAACTGAGTATGCACTGAAATCTCCAAAAACTGTAAGAAATAAACCTTTCCTTCCTTCATGTTGGATGTCAGATATTTCGTCTCAGTAAGGAGAGAAAAGTAACCAAGACACATTTCAAGAGAAATCTTATTATCCTCTAATCCTTCCATTTTCTTATGTATGAGAAGAGCTGTACTAGCTGTGAGCTTGTTTTTTTTTCTTTCATATAATTAATCTTTAAAAAACAAATTTTTAAACAAAAAGGAAGAAATATAAAATGGGCAGGATTTTCTACTACATGAACATGAATCCCTTTACTATTGGTATATTACCACATCTTTGATGACCTATGACAAAAATTACAGTTCAAATCAGCTTACCTGCTGATGGTACATACCTGTAATCCCAGCACTCCAGAGGCAAAAGAATAGTGACTTCAGGCCAGCCTAGGCTACATGGTGAAAGCCTTTCTCAAAATAAAACAAAAAGTCTGGGATGTAGCTCAACAAAAAGTATTTGTCTACCATGCATGAGGACCTTGGTTCTGTCCTCAACAGTTTGAAAATAAATGAATGAATGAGCTAATGAATGACCTATATAAATTTTTATAAGTTTATTTTTCCTGGACATAGGTAAAGCAAATTTTGAGCTATAGCTTTGTCTTTTTATTTTTTATGCTGAGACTTGAACTTTTATATGCTTTGCAACTGATCCACCACGGAACTACTCTTCCAGCCCTGGTCTTTCTTGTTAAAGTCAATTTCAGCCATAGTATAACCAAAACGCTTTTGTCAAACAGTATTTTTCATACTAATCAACAACAAATTGCTCCAGACCTATCAGAAAAGTATAATGCCCAGTACTGATAATTTAATAATTAAGTTATGTTATGGTTAAAGAAAGATATTGAAGAAGATGCTACAACATGGGAAAAAAATCCCAATTTTGTGAATCAGCAGCATTTATATTGTTAGAAGGTGATATAACCAAAAGTGATCTATCAAGTCAATGCAATTGTCATCAAAATATCAACAACATTCTTCACAAAACTAGAAAACCCTGAAATTCATAGAAAATACTAAAGATCCAGAATACCCAAGGTAATGTCAACCAAAAAGGGCAAGAATGGAATCATCATAATGCCTCACTTCAAATTATACTACGAAGCCATAGTAACAAAAACAGCAAGGTACAGACACAAACATAGATACATAGACCAAGGGAAGAGAACAGAAGACACAGAAACAAACTCATGCAACCACAGTCATCTGATTCTGAACGAAGGACCCAAAAATATTCATTGGAAAAATGACAGCTTCTACAAATGGTGCTGGGAAACTGGATATTCACCAGGAGAAGACTGAAACTACATCCTTCTTTCACACCCTGAGCAGAAATCAAGTCAAAAAATACCAAAGACCTAGGCATTAAACTTGAAATTTTGCAACTGCGAAAGAAAATATAGGGCAAACGGTTGAAGTCATAGGCACATGTTATGGCTGGTGTCTAAATGTCCTGCAAAACCTCATGCACTCATGCATTTTCAAAGTTGCCTGGATTTAGAGTAGGTGACATTGAGACTGATTCATGGCGCAAATGCCAGGATCAAGGGCACAAAGATTAAGGATGCGAGTTCTACTCACCCTAAGTAACTGGGATAAAATAAAGGGATAGAAAAAACTGTGGTCATCCCTTGTTGCTTTGTTTCCCTCAGGTAATCATGAACTGTTTTCTCTGCTAGAAAGACAAATTTGTAAAAAATTAGAAATATCACATATTTCTAATATATGGAATCTAAAAAGGATGACATGAAGGCAGAAAGATGACTATTATTAGACAAGAGGACGAAAATAAGTAAGGTTTAGGATGGAGATGATCAAAATATATACATTGAAACTCAACACTCTGAAAAATTAATAGGCACTCATAATAACAAAGAATAAACAAAAACAAGCAGAAAATAGAACTACTCTAATAGACCAAGTACAGAAACTGAAAGTTCAGGAGGTGAGGATAAAGTGTCAAAGAAAACACAGAACTTCAGTTGCGGAGTCAACCCCTACTGGCACCTGTTTGATACCGGGAAACACATTCTGCTGGTGTTATTATAATAACAGCACTGCCACATCATAGCTACTAGCAATGATGGGTCAGCTGTATTCTCTTCAGATACATCAAGGACAGCATATTTCCTGGACATAGAAGGACACTAAAAATTTGGTCATTATGCAATTGTTGGAAGTCTATTTTTTCCTGTCTAAATCCTGTGATTGAATTTGTTTTCATCGTATCCTAATAAATGCCATTAAAGACAAAAAAAAAAAAAAAAAAAACCTTCTAACGTAAGCCTTTCATAAAGAAATCTAATAATAAAATAGTGAAGACAAAATTTTATGTGCCTGGAATCACAAACCAGATGAATTTCAGACAACCAACTAAAATGCACGGAACTGTTTACCCTACTGAACACTCCCTGTCTTCTGATCTCATTCTGAACTCCGCCTTTGATAAAGTTTAAAATATCTGCTCAATCATTTGTCAGATTCTTGCGTGGCTTATTGAAATCAATTTTTTAAATCTTTAAAACCAAATCTAATTTATTAGTAGCACGTAGGTGTATCAGTCCAAACACAGTGACTGCTTAATTTTAACATTTATAAAATTGGAATGGACAAACACTTTAGTTGTATACAGACTTAACAATTCTTTTATTTAAATTCATGAATTCCATAAATATCACTTGGAATTTTTACATTTGATCCGGTCTGCATGCTGTAGTTCATCTAGAACATTTCTGATATTCTCAACACAAACTTCTCCTCTGTGATGTTTTTTAGATGCAAGATTCCACACATTTTCAAATTCTTCTTCAGAAAGTTTGATGCCAATGTTACATAGTATCTCTGTAATCTAGAAAAAAAATTAGACTAAAATATGTATTTTACAATATATTTTAAAATATCTTTATAACTTCTAAGATTATGAATATTTATACCCAAAGTGTGTGTGGGGGGGGGGTATGTGTACACATGTGTAGGGAAGTATTTGTATGAGTCTATGTTATATAAAATGAGAAAGTATCAATGGACTTTTCACTCAGGAATCACTTTTTTGTTATGAATCTAGGTTATCCAGCTGTACTAACCAATATATACCATTATTTTCAATTCTAATAATTTCTGATTCTTTTACCAAGAAATAGCACAATTCAAGTAAAGAGTAAAAGATAGATTTACTGGATTTAACTTTGATCCAAGTTATTTATTGTCATTATGATTTCGCATATCTCAAGTAATCCCCTTGGATATTTATTTTTTCTGCTTTAAATTTTTAAAAAATAGAGAGAAAGAGAGACAGAGACAGAGAGAGGCAGAAAGAGAGAGAATAAACCCAGGTCCTTCACACAGAGCTACAAACCCAGCCTTTTTGTATTTTTTATTTGGAAATAAGGCCTTGGTAAATTGCCTAATTTGGTCCCAAATTTGAAATCCTACTGCCTCTGCTACCTACAGTGCTAGGATTACACGTGTCTGTCATTACACCCAGCCTAAAGTGGGTATATCTATAAAAGATACCTAACCGTCTGCTGTGAACTTTAACTATAGTCATGATTATGCAAGTGCTAGAGATAATGCACATGTAATCAAGTGAGCACACTGTTGTATTCAGGGGTTGCCAGGAGAACAATTACATACAGGACTCAGGATTTCTATTATTTTATGATGGTCATGCAGAGTTAAATACAAAAAGTGCAAGAAATCTGTCCACAACACTAAAGACCTAGAAAATCCAGCTGAGGGCCAGGATCCCACAGCAAGGTCCCACATGAGTCTAGCTGAAGACCTAGAGCCTATGACGGTGCCTCCCACGAGTCCAACTGGAGGCCTAGATCCCGTAACAATGACTTATACACGTCTATTTTATAGATTTTATAGTGATGCATAGTGACCCCAGATACCTCATGGAGAAATACACAGGGGAATGGAGCAGTGGACTGCAGTGGCTGTGAGTTATTTGGATTCACACATCTCCCAGAAGAGGGCAATTTGCCCGTAGTCATCTAGAAGAACTGAGCCTGGAACTCAGAACAGCTGCAGGCTGACTGCATCTAGAGGCTTCCAGAGTCAGGGCGATGATGCTGAGTTCAAGGAAGCAGGAAGCACGTGGAGCACAGCAGTCTGAACAAACCATGCTCCAGTCTCACAGTCAGACACCAGCCTACACTTCAGTGGACCTGGAGCTGCAGGCTTACTAGGATTATCTACTACCCCACCATAAGCCACCACTGGCTGAATCAACTCAGATCTGGACTCTGCCCATTTTTTCTACCAGTAATGGCAGACATGCCTTGAAGAGGACATTTCTTTCTTTCTTGTTTTTGTCTTTGTTTTATTTTATTCTACTTTGCCTTGTTTGTTCTTGTTTTTATCATGTGAACACTGTTTCTAGTTTTGTTGTTGTCATTCTTCTGTTGTGTTCTCGTTTTTTGTTTCTTCCTTCTCAATCTCCTGCCTGTCTTCTTCACCAGCTTCCCAAAGTTTATCCTATAGACTTGCTTCAAATATCTTATTCTTCTGTTTCTCTATTTTTTCCCCATAACCCTCATCAAATTTTCAACCTTGAGGGTAAAACTGTCATATTGAGGGCATGCAAAGGAAGGGAAGGGAAGAGAAGTGGGGAGGAGAGGGAAGGGGAGGGAAAGATTATATCCCAATTCTCTAAAACAAATACCACTATTTGCATTACAAATATGCACTAAGAATAAACAACTAACTTAAATAAACATGCAAGGTGCCCTAGACATGATGTACCTTTATGGATAAGTTATGGTATAATCAAATACAAACCAAATATTGAAATTCTAAAGACCAAGCAGAGCTGCCAGCAACTGCAGCCATACGACAAAAATGCCCTAGTACCCACCCCCACAGCTGCTGAGAAAGGGCACCTGTGCTGAAGCGAACCCACGGGGCCCTCAGCAACACTCAGCACCTGGCGGCCTCTCTGCTGCTCAGGAAGTGCTCACCTCTCAACGTGCTCGGGACCAGCAGTGCACTGACCAAACCAAGCCCTTTGTGAAGCCTACCCATTCTCAACTGAATGTCACCCTTGAGTTCTTTTTTAATCTAGACTTGCAAGAAAAAAGGGTGACTTCCTAGTTAGAATTTTTAGGCTTTATGAAACAAGCAGGAGATTTTTGTGGGGCTTTGGGGTAGCTGGTTGTTTGGTCTTTGGTTTGGACCTGTGATTGTTTGTTATTGCTTTGTTTTATTTTGCAACCCTTAAATTCTATTTTACAAGCTTTTTGGAGTGACTGAGGGAAGTGAAAACTTCTGAGAGTGTCTCTCCTCTGCCCCTGCAGGAGGATCCTGGGCTTTTCCTATAGGGCCAGCCATCAGGCATCCTCCTCGGAGTTTCCTTTCCTCTCTCCCCACCTGGGTCGGCCGCAATGAATGGTAGAAATAAATCTGTTATGAGTCAGCCATGGTGGCACATGTCTTTAATCTAGCATTCTAAAAGGTGAGGCAAAAGGATCACAGTTGGAGCCTAACCTGGTGACTTAGCAATTTAACAAGATCCCATTTCAAAATTTTTTTTTAAAAAAAGGCTGGGGATGTAGTTCCAAGGTAGAGCACTTGCTGAGTACCCTGAGGCCCTGGGTTTAGTCCTGTGCACTAAAAAGAAAGAAAAATGAAAAATAAAACAAAACAAAATGCATAGCCTGACATATAGCATGGCAATAGAACAGTATGTCTTATTTATTTGTCTTTAAAATACAATTTTTTAAATCGTTTCAACTAATCTGAGACATATGATATCACTGGACAGAAAGGATGGCAGAGGGCCCTGCTTTGATTTCAGAGGCCCGTAGGCCATCAAGATAACTTAGGCAAGGTAGGGGCTGGTCCTTTCCCTATTCCCCAATTACAAACAGTATTGAATGTTTTAGAAAATACTTTGGTTTTCAATGCAAGATCTACCATAAATACATAAAATGAATGAAATGCTTCATGTCACAAAATAATTTTTATTAGTACATGTGTTTAATACATAATAATGTTAACATTCGCTATGTGGAGTTGGTACTTGTACATAACACATTTAATTCCTTTTTCCATCCCCTTCCCTTCCCTCCTTCTGCTGCTTTCCAACTCTTGATCCTCTTACTTTATTTTGTTTTGTTTTGTTTTTTGTACCTATTTGCAGTACATAATGTTTCTATTCCATGTGTGGAGTTGGTACATGTACATAAACCAACCTAATTTCTTTTTTCATCTCTTATCCCTTTCCTCCCTCTCTCTCTTTCTATGTTGCTTGTTTCTTTTTTCTTTCTTTGTTTTTTGAGACAGGGTCTCAATATGCAGTTCTGGGAAGCCTGAAGAATGTCAGCTTTTTTTTTTTGTACCAAGGATCAAACTCAGGACTTTGCGCTTGCTAGGTAGGCACTTATGCCGCTGAGCTAAACCCCCAGCCCCATCCCTCTCCCTCTTGATCTCCTACTCTTGAGCAAAATAAAAGATAGGTAATAGGAAGTAGAGAAATAGATCTTTCTCAGAATAAATTCTTATTCAATTTGTTCCCAAAAGTGAATTATACCGGAATGTCACAACCAAATGATAACCATTACTCCTGTTTTGAGGGATCATTTGGGCTTTTATAATATAAATGCTTACATTTTGAAAAGTCTAATAAAAATTGATAAGCATTCATTTCCATGTTCCATACCTCTTCTTTGGATCTGTTCTTGAAGAAATCTCTTTCAAACACTCCTTTCTGCGCAAAGATGGTAGGATGTAATAAAGAGTAAGCATTGCCTTCTTCACCATAATTAGTTCTATCGCTGACGCGACGAATCCGAGGAGCAGGAATATCAGCTCGAACAGTTGGAACACCATGGATGGGGTAACCTTGGTCATAAGAGGAGGAGAAACACATTCTAAGAGTAAGCCATATGACACAACAGCCATTAGCCACATGGGGCTACTGACCGCTCAAAATGTGGCTCATTTCAACTGCAATCTGCTGTAAAACTAAAATTCTGTCTGCACTCAAAAGAAAAACTGCCAAGTCAGGCCATGGTAGTGCACACTTGTAATTTCAGCACTCAGGAGACTGAGGCAGGAGGATCGCCTCAAGTTTGAAGCCAGCCTAGACCACCTAATGACATCAAGTTCAGCCTGAACTTCATAGCAAGATCCTGTCTCAAAGAAAAGAATGCAAAATATTTAATGATGAATTGCTGAAATGATGTGCTGGATATATACACTATCAAAATTAATTTCACCCATTTCCATTTTAATGTACTAGAAATTTCTATAGTGCATAGATTATTCAAATTACATTTCTCCTGGACAGCACTATTTTAAAGGGAGTAGCATGATTTCATTACACTATAATGTGTAACATGTGTGTAAAATCCAGTTGATAGAATATATCTTTCATCATCTCCTTAGTTCAAGGAAGTGAACTTAAGCAGCCAAAGTCTCTAAACAAACAATATTCATGCTGTTTTGAGATATGGGTGTGTGACAGTTAATCTTGACTGTCAATTTGATTGGCCTGAGAGACAAATACAAGTGTTAGGGGTTGAAATGCACCTTCCCAAAATTCATGCATCAAAGTTCCAATCTTAGGGCCAGGTGTGAGGTCATACACCTCAGATCCCAGCACCTAGAAGATTGAGGCAGGAGGATCACAAATTTAAGCCAGCTTGGTCTACATAGTGAGTTCAAGACCAGCCTGAACAGTAAATTAAAGAGCAAGACCCTGTCTCACTTCATCGCCCAAAAAATTATTTTCCTTGGGTCACCTTAGCAGTTCAGCTAACATTTATGTGAGACTTTCTAAATGCCTGGGATGTAAAATTAAGAGTTAGACCCAAGGCTTTGAGGAATGAACAATCTAACCCTGAGTGCAGCTAAGAATCAGCAAGGACAAAAGGTGCTTCCCTGGCTGATCCTTTTAAAATCTGACAGAGGTGAGATACTCACAGATAGCAGGAACAGCTCCCACGACCGAACTGATCTCAGAAGAGCTTGTCTTATAGAAATGAGACACTTTATCGTTTGGTCTCTGAAGCGTCCGAACAACCTTCTCTGAGCTCCCTGGCTCTTTTAAGACAATATCTTCAGGCTTTATCAGAAGAGTTGGTTCAGACTCTTTCACGTTAGCCTCAGCAGGGTTTGCACAATCTGGTTTTCTACCTTTCAAAATGGGAAAGAAAAAAAGCACAGGAGGAAGACTTTATTATTCGGCACTTGCTGCTCTGCAACAGATGAGCTTCCTGTAGTCACTTCCAGTGGAACTGAGCAAAGATAAAGCCACCACAGACGCTAACGCAACACTGCAGGTTCAGGCCAACATCAGGCAGCAGATAATCTGAACAAGGCCTAGCATTTCCTTTTGCCATTTCACTTTCTTATCCTAGAATAAAGCGTTCAAATCTGAAAAACCAAAAGTAAATCTGGAAGCCATTCTTTTCCTCCCCATCCCTCCTTTTTTTAAATTACAGTTTATTCTCATAACCTGAACTGCAGAGTTGTTCCCAGGACTGTTGTCACAGGGAAAAATAGGAGTAAACATATTTGGAATTGAAAGTTCCACACGCTTGCCCTGGGGGGTACAGAATGGGTATTCTGACACCCAGAGGGGTAACAAGAGCTCACCGTGAGCTCAGGAATTCATTACATAACCCCTACCAACCGGCATAAAAGAAAACCCAGGGTTAGGGTGTGGCTCAGTGAAAAACGGCGGGCCTAGCATGCACAGAGCCCTAGGTTCAGTTAACAGCACCCAGTGGAGATGGGTGAGGTAGAGCTGCTAAAACCACTGTTTCCTTCACAAATTTGTTTTGCAGAGTCAATTCTCAAATGTAAGAGTACTGTACGTTCCTAGGCATCCTTTCGGAGACCTGGCTACTCCACACATACCGCTAGAGGGCACTGTGGCGTTTCGATCTCCGAAGGAACATAAAGTTCTGGAAAGTCCAAGCAAGAGTTATAAAGGCAAGTAGTGTGTGCATAGTAAAGAAGGGTGGATGATGCGGCAAATCAGAAAATACAAGCCTGAACTGGGCTTACCGGTGCACGCCTGTAATCCTGGCATTTGGGAGCCTGAGGCAAGAGCTTCATGGGGAGTTGAAGGGCAGCCTGTGTGACCTAGTGAGTTCAAGGGCAGCTTGAGCCCTAACAGCAAGACCCTGCCTCAAAAAGCCGAAAGGAAAATAAAAAAGAAAAGATACACCTCCCTAAAATGTGTATAATTTTTGTCATGAAAGCATTCAGACCCAGAGTTCCAGATCCTCTACCACTCCCCCAGCACCTGCGCAATAAAAAGCAGAAATCTGGACAAAGTTTGAAAAACAGTTCCTCAGGAAACTGAAAACTACTGTCTTAGAGAACTTATCCCCTTTCCTCCCAAAGATCTGTGAGACAGTATTTGATAGACAAAATCATGGTGAAACATTCTTGGATCTCTTCTGGCCTACTAACCACTAACTTGCTTATTCTAACCTAGTATCTTAAAAGATAAAAGCCTCAAGAACTCCACTGAAAACATCTGAAGCACGGTCCAAAAACCAAAAACAATTTGAAGAACTCTCATTTGTCAATAGGCAGTTGCTCTAAAAAGGGAACCTGGCCTTTCCTCTTGATTTCTGAAAGAAATAAAATAGAATTGTTTCCTATAAAAACTTTAATCAAGGGGCTGGGGGTTTAGCTCAGCAGCATAAGCGCCTGCCTTGCAAGCAGGCAGTCGTGAGTACGATCCCTGGTACCGATAAAAACGAAAAAGACCAAAAAAAAAAAAAAAAAAAAACTTTAATCAGGTAGAGAAAATTCTGCTGCTGAGTGAATGGAATTGAAGGGCTGTTACAGACAATATTAAGAGCTTATCCCATCAATAAAAACCAAAATGTGATTTTGGGCCCTGCAGAAGGACATGACCCAGGAGAGCAAAGTGAAATGATAGTGTCCTTTGCTTTTTAGAGGAGAGAAATTCCAAGGGGAAATAAACATATAAACAACCTTTTTACAAAGTTAATCCTTTCTAATAATCAAGTTATGAAAATTAAAGCAAATGAGTTACCATTTTATACCAACTAAATTATAATAATGTTTGACGCAGCACTCAGTGGTAACAAGCTGGGAATAAAACTTTCTCACAGTCCAGGGCAACAAAATTGCAAATTGGTACAATCATTTAGACAAGCAAAATGAAAAGAGAAAGAGTTACTTCTGGGACAATAATAACATTCATGAGAAATAAGATAGAAATAGAAAGCTTCTCAACAGATGATAATCATAGCATTACCTGTGTTACACTTAAAATATCTGGAAACAGCCTAAATTTCAAAAATGAAGAAATGATTTAGTAAATCACAGTAGATACGCATGAGGGAACTGAAAATACAGTTTACAGAATTATAGAAATATCTCATTTCACTGAAATTTGAAAGTTAAGGTTTATTTCCTTATTTTTCTTTTTAAAACTAACTGTAAAAAAAACAAAACTGGTATGTTCATTGTTATTACAGATATGTCTAAAATATATACACATACACATTTTCATACACATATCTCTCTGTATTGTTAATAATATGGGAAGATAATATGTAAACATGAAAACATTTGAATCAAAAATAAAAATTATGTTTCTATTTTTATGCAATTTTTTCCCTTTGTTCTTTATTTTCTGAGACGGTCTTGTTTATATACTCTAGGGTGGACTTTAACTCACAACATAGCCCAGCCTGGCCTCAAACTCAGTCCTTCTGCCTCAGCCTCCCAAATGTTGGGATTATAGTCACATACCACCATACCAATGTGTACAAAATTTTTTTAATTTAAAAAAGATTTTTCAAGCCAAGAGTGGTGGTGCATGCCTGTAATCCCAGCACTCAGGAGGCTGAGACAGGAAGATCATTATGAATTCGAGGCCAACCTGGTCTACAAAGTGAGTTCAAGGTCAGTCTGAACTATATAATAAGGCCCTGCCTCAAAATATATATATATATATATTATCATGCAGGGGACTGAACCTGGGACCTTTGCGCAGAGCTACATCTCTAGCCTCTTTTTTATTTTGAGATGGGACACACTAAATTGCAAAACAGCTGAGGCTAGACTTGAATTTGTGATCCTCCTGCCTCAGCATGCCAGAGTGCTGGCACCACCACACCTTACTCCAGCTGTACAAAACTTTTTACATCAGTTTTTGTTATGTCAAAACCTATTCCTATTTCACCAGAAATTTTTCCTGATGAAAGGAAGATAATTATTCTAAGAGTAGCTTTCAAAGAGTTTTTTAAAGAACTATGTTTTGAGCTTCTACAAATATTTTACTTTCAATTTTTTTTCCTTTTTTCAAGTACTGGGGATGAATCTCAGGGTATTCTGCCACTGAGCTACATTCCCACCCCTTCTTATTTTTTCTTTATTTTGAGACTAGGTCTCATTAAATTCCCAAGTGGACCAAGAATTTCGAATCATTCTGTCTCAGCCTCCCAAGTTGCTGAGGTTACAGGTGGGTACCACCACACCCATCTTCTTTCATTCTTTTAATAATAATACATGGTCCCAGATTCAAAAGATACAAAACACACATCAAAAACTTATCTTATTGCTACCTGTCCTTGTCCCTGACCCAGCTAATTCCCCCTCCCTGTGAATAATAAACGTTACTGTTGCAGAATTGGTACTGAACCAAAAGGAAGATGCTCCACGCCAAGAAGCTAGAAGCAACTGTTTATTATGCTGGTGGGCTGGTGGGAATCAGCCCCCAATCACCAGCCCCAAACAGTTGTAGGTCTAGCTACAGCTTTGAAGCAGGAAGTACAGAAGCTTGAAAGCCTGGTAGGTTTTCATTGGGCCAAATTAGTCATCATCTGTTGCTGGGTAGAAAGTCATTGAAGTATGTTAGAAAAAGAGGATATATTTTTAGGTGGGAAGACGCACACATTGCAGCTGGATGTGATCAGGTTGACTTGGGTCACGCTATCTTTGAAAGCAGCTGGACAGTCAAGGCCGACTGGGCTTAGCAGTCTATCTACATGGTGGGCAGGATGAGCAGATCTTCTCTCAATAAGATATCAGGCTGCTAGTTTTAAATTTTCAAAATTTCTGTCACCTTATCAATGTCTTTCCTGTCTTTTCACAGATATTTTATGCATAAGCAAATAAATAGATAAATATGTATGTATGTGTACTTTTCTTTGTTATGTAATATTAAAATTGATAAAGAATTAAGCTCCTAAAAGAATGAAAATATGAATTTAGGAATTCAGCAAATTTCAAAACTTAGATACCTTTGCTGGGCGTGTGTGCACACCTATGATCCAAGCATTCAGAAAGCGAAGTCAGGAAAACAGACTGCAATTCAAGGCCAGCCTAGACTACAAAGCAAGTTCAAGACAGCCTGAAATACACAGCAAAACCTTGTCTCAAAATAAATAAAGAAATAAATTAAATACCTTTAATAATGACCTTCTGTTCATAATCTGTAAGAGGTATATTGTCTTTCCAGGTAAGAAAATTTGCAAATTCCAGGTAGTTAATCAGGCCATCGCCATCCACATCACAGTAGTCAAACAGCTGGGTGAGGAGGGTCTCATCTAAATGCACATTGGCCTGATCACAAGCTTCCTGCAGCTCTGCTTTGTCTATCATCCCGTCTCCCTTCTGTAAGACATGAAGCAAAAAGTGATGAAGAAATGAGCATGGTCTCAAAGAACAGGCAATATCCATTAGTTTAAGTAAAAAGAAAGATTCTGTCACACAAGCTCAAAAAATTTGTCTGTTTGCAGAGGACAGGAACCCCAAATTGATTCTCATTGACTCAGCCTGATAAAAGCACACAGTAATTTCAAATCCTAATTGGAGCAGTGTGTGGTTTAGGACCTCTGCTCTGCGTGTGTGTGTGTGTGTGTGTGTGTGTGTGTGTGTGTGTGGTCCTGAGGACTGAACCCAAGGCCTCACACATGCCAAGCACATCCTCCATCACTGAACTACACTCCCAGCCCCCATTCATCAGTTTAACCGTTTCCTTTAAATTATGCTGTTTGCATTGGAATGGCCCACGTACAGTCATGATACACACCTCCCATCTCATTTGACAAGTACTATCTACTTTTGACAATTCTTTTACAGTACTCCATGTTTACAAAGTTCTTAGCACTATTCATGCTTCAGCTGGGCTGAGGTAGATTCAAAGACAGTTGCCTGGCTATACTTGGTAACACTTCTAAGGATACAGAGAGATTCAGCCAGATGTGATGGCACACGCCTGTCATCCCAGCACTAGGGAAGCAGAAAGATTACCATGCGTTCAAAGCCATCCTGGGCTACAGAGTTCAAAATCGGCTTGAACTTAGGCCAAGACCCTGTGTGCAAAAAAAAAAAGAAAAGTGGGGCAGAGAAAGTTCCAAACAACCAAGTTAATCCCATTGTAACAATTACAACTACAATTCACTCTGGCTTGGTGCACTGACACATGCCTGCACTGCCAGCTACTTGGGTTCAGGAGGCAACCAAGAAACCTAGGGAAACTCTGGCTTAAAATAAAGTTTTCAAAAGGCTGAGAGTGTAACTCATTGTGAAGGCTCTGGTTTCAATCTCTAGTACTGAAAAAAAATAAGTAAATAAAAATAATAAAAATTCATTCTGGTAGGGAGAGGAGGGGAGTCTCTTTTCATAAAAGAATTAAAGACAGAAGCACCTATCCGAGCCCAAACAGAGGGAAATTCAGTTCAAAAGCAGTCCGTGGCCAGGCAGACACGGGAGCCTCCCTTTCACCTTTACTCCAGCCAGATCACACGCCTATCGGTTAGTGCCCCGCACATGAGGTTTTAGAGGGACAATTAGATACAGGCCATAACATCATATCAAAAAAATGTTTTTCATTTTATTATTTATTGCAGTGGGTTCTGGCAGATCTAAGAGAGCTCTGTCCCCAGCCCCCAGGCCCCAGCTCCCAAGAGACTCTGATGGAAGTGATCCCCTATACACTGAGCCAGCCCCAATGAACACTACGCCCATTTCTACAGTCAGACCTGCAGCCCTGGAAAAGTTCCCTAAGCCTCATGTTAAAACAGAGTATGAATTTAAAAGGTATTATCTTGACAACACAGTTATAAGTGCCTGGAGTTAATGTAAACACTTGTACAAAACTGTGCTGCAGGACAAAGTCAACACAAACCTCATGTGCCTAGCTAAAAAGGCAATGCAGGAGCAGCTAATGAATCAAGAGATTCACAAAACCAGGGGGCCGGGGATTTAGCTCAGTGGCATAAGCACCTGCCTGGCAAGCTCAAGGTCATGAGTTCCATCCCCCGTACAAAAAAAAAAAAAAAGAGAGATTCACAAAACCAAAATAGATGCTGTCAGTAATGATGACCTTGCTGCCTAATACAGGGTTTTGTGTACACGACAAACACTGGTGGTTTGTTTCATTGAGCTGTATGCAACCACAATAGCAGTGGGGTTTGAGTAGCATTCCCAGAGAATAATGAACGTCAACAATGGGGCTGATTTCAACCCTCAGCACCAAAAACCTGAATAAATAAAATCACTACTGTTTCAGCTTCAATGACTGAATGGGCACTGACGCTCCACCTGCCTGTGTTCTGAAAGCTCCTGAGCACCAGAGGAGATTATCCTGATCTACAACACATACATACAGAGAATTCCTCAGACTTTGGGGCTTCTACAACTCTAACGAACTCTTTGAACTAAAAATCTCCAAGCCTGATGATTCTGCTAACTAGAGCCTCTGGCAAAGAAAAACAAATTCTGTTACAATCTCGTGCCTCCTGCTGAAAGCTGACTCACTTATCTCATAGTGAGGCATCACACAGAGATGCTGCCCCATGTCCCACACAGACTTCCTCAAACTGCTTCAGAACTACAGACGGTGCCTCTATACCCCTACTGATGCTTTTCAAGTTATGAAATTGCAGTTCTAGTCAACTGGTAGGGCTAGTCACAAAAGTAGGGCCTGCTAAGGCTTGCATCTAGATGTGCCCTCAAAGCCACATGTGCTCATAGGTGGGAGCTATGGATTTGGTTTTGGTACTGAAGATTGAATTCATGACCTTGCATTTGCCAAGTAGGCATTTATGTGCTGAGCTAAACCCCCACCCAGCCCCTGAGCTGAGAGTTTTGAGCGACTGCCGATCTAGGGCATGTGATGCTGGGATTAAACTGTATGATGCTGGGATGAGGGGTGTGTGATTAATCATTATTCTACTGCCTGGTCTAACACAGTCCTGAATGTGGATAATGGGAAGGTCCATCCTGGGTATGGGTTATACCACCCAAAATGTGGGTAGTGTTTAAGTGAGCCCAAGACCAGTCTGAACCACATACTAAGACTCTGTCTCAAAACGACAATAAATAAATAAGGAAAGTTAACTAAGATAGGGCTCATGAAATTAATCTTTTGCTTTTGCTTTCTTTCTTGGTCTATTTTTTAGTCTGACAATGGTATACCTTATAGCACAAAAGCCACTTGACAATATGTCAGCCAAGGTGTTAAATGAAGCATTCTTACTCCCTAACGTTCATTGGCATCTGGTACTACTTAGCATTAGAAAGGCATTCTCAAAAAACTGTCTACCTTTCGCATCAACTTCTGGTCCATAGGCATTAGTAAAAGTAGTTTGGCCCCTCAACGCAGCTGTACTCAACTGCTTCCTGAATAATAGTCAAAATAAAGGAGGCAGGGATCATAAAGACCATTTTTGAAAATTCAGGATTCTGCCCTGCCAGGTCCTGATTACTATACATCTTTTTGCTCCACAGTGCCCCCCAGGCCAGCATGGTTGGTCTACTCCCTGGCAGTGACCAGACACAAGGATTCCAGGGCTGGGGGATGGAGCCCAGTGGTAAAGCATGCCCAGGAAGAGCAAGGCCCTGAGTTCAACTCCCAGCATCACAAAAAGTGTAAAGGGAGAAGGAGGGGGAGGGGAAGAGGAGGGGGAGAGGAGGGGAGGGGAGGGGAGGGGAGGGGAGGGGGCGGGGGGGGAGGGGAAGGGGGAGAGGGAGGGGAAGGGGGAGAGGGAGGAGGAAGGGGAAAAGGTGAAGTTATGGCTGCTGGAGTAAGACACCATCTTTGTGGTGCTGGAGGAAGAGCAGCAATTGGGCCTTGGGGAGAAACCATGGCAGACCTGGGACGTTCAGAGGAGAGGGGAACGTTATTTGGTGTTTCAGCTGGTTCCCAAAGACTGCATCCAGAAGGAAAAGCTGCGGTGCAGCTCTCTCAAGCTGCTAGAAGTAACCTAAGTTTGACTGACTGCCAGGCAGTTCCACCCACACTTTGTTCTTGGAGTGCTGGGGGCCGAATGTCAGGCTTCAAGCCTGCTGGACAAGTGCCCCTCTCTGTCCACAGTCTGAGTGCAACATCTACTGGAAACAGCAGAGAACTCCTTTATGGTCATCCCACAGGGTAAGTGAATTCTATTATTCCACTGGGTGAGTGAACGCCAACAATAAGTAGATACCATCTGCTCCAGCAGGAACAAACTGACTGCCCTTGAGCAGACCCTCCAGAAATAAATACTGGAAACAATTACTGAACTAAGCTGAGAACCCTAGGCCTACCAGAAAAACTTACTTTAAAAGACTATTCTAGGTTTTTTTTGTTGTGTTTTTTTTTTGTTTGTTTTGTTTTTTGTTTGTTTTTTTGTCTTTTTCTTTTTTTATCAGTACCGGGGATTCGGGATCCAACTCACGACTGCCTGCTTGCAAGGCAGGTGCTTATGCCACTGAGCTAAATCCCCAGCCCCAAAGACTATTCTAGTTTTACGTCAACACTGTTTACATATTGTCAACTCATGTATTCCTTAAGTGAGCACAAATTACTGGGTCCTACATATGCTCACCCAATTAATTAAAAGAGAAAAATAATCAACTAACTTGCATTGCTAAGAACATCCATCATGAATTACATGGTGCATCATAGCTAAAAGCCAAAAGTCTGGTTGCAATTTTATCACAGTGTTTGGCCCTCATTGGACTCCAGTTCCGTGCTGTGTATGTTTAACAATTGGCTCTTCGGGAGCTGGCATGAAAATAAAGCCTGATTTTCAGCAGTTGCTACTGCCCACGGTATAAGTGCTCTCATCAGGATTAATTTCTAAGCACCATTGGAACGCCAACTGCCTTACAAACTTCCTAAAATTTTAACAATGTGCTCTCTCAAGCCAGCTGTGGTACTTTACATCATAGCTACTCTAATATGTGGTTCACTACTCTAGATTTCATGTTTCCTAAGTGGAAGGTCTATACATTATTTGGAATAATGTTTGATGTATTATGGATTTTCAACAAAGGATAGAGTTAGTTTTGCAAGCCAAGAATCATTTAGGAAATCATAGTTTATTTGCTCTGGGGTTTTTTGTTTTGGGTTTGGTTTTTTCTGTTAAATTAAATCTGGGCATGCAACAATATCAGATTCAAATAATCAAAAATTATCCTATGACTTTTCTAAACTCATATCTTATTACCCTCTCAATAAAAAGCTCCTTAAGGACACTGAGCACTGCATTGTGCATATTAAAAGTTAACTACTTAAAAGGTATTTTAGCATTAAATAATTATCTGTAATTTCCTCTCTGCTTAATTTAATTTTATCATAAAGAATATGCCTGGTGGTATATTCAGCTAATCAACAGCTATTAAGATGATCATATTTTCTATAATTACATTTAAAATTAATAATTTTTTAAAAAAACAAAGCACTATGTATTGTGGCAGGTTCTCTTATTCATATCACTATCACATCAGTTTCCTCCAATATCCTGTGTGTGAGATAACTAAATCTTCATGAAGGGGGTTAGGGGTGTTGCTCACTAGAAGGGCACATGCAAAACTCCAGGGGCATGCTTCAATTTAATTACCACAATCGTGGCTCTCAGACATAGATCAGAAACATCTGGAATCCGTGCTAAAATCACAGAACTGTCCCTGAGCTCCAAATTCGGTAGATCTGTGGTAGGCATGCTGATTGATAATGGTAGAGGAACCACATTTGACAACCACTAATCTACACACCAGAGGTCAGCAAAATTTAGTAACAGCCAAATGATAAATTTTCTGTTGCTATTATATAATTCTGCATATGTAGAACAAAAACAGCCACAGCTAATACTTTAAAAAGACACAGAAATATTTCAATTAAACTTGAGTTAGGGGGCTGGGGATTTAGCTCAATGGCATAAGCACCTGCCTTGCAAGCGCATGGTCCTGAGTTCGATCCCCAGTACTGGGGGGGGGGGGCTTGAGTTAGAAACCCAAGTAGTAAGCTAGACTTGGCCTATGGTCCATAGTTTGCTGACCCCTGATCTATATCAACCTGCTGGGATTTTCAGCCATGCATACAGCACAAACTCTGCCCTACTACTGGCCTTGTCATAGTGCCTGAAGGCTGCCAGCAAAGTGTCAAAGTTTTGATAATTAAATTTCTTCAAGTGATGTCGGACTGCAGCAACCAGGGCTCGCTGTCTAGTCTTTCCTCGAAGATATTCACCTGGGTGCCTGTTATAGATGAGATCGTCAGCTCCTGTGAAAGACAGGGAAAGTCTTTCATCTGAATTTAAAATCCCAATATTTTTCCCAGAGAGGAGAGAGAGAGCAGTTTCTATGAATGGAAAAATTCTAACTCTCTGATGCTTTTAGGAACCTTTGTGTATAAAAAATACATAAAATAATTCATAAAAGTTAATGTTTCTATTCCGCATAACTTCTCTACTCAAGAAAAAAAATCTTAAAAAATGAAACTGGTGGGGACATCATCAACCTCATCCAGGCATCATGTCCTCTCCAACGCCAATAAAGCCCTTGGCTCACTACCTCTGTGCCACATTGGTCTACACTGCTAAGGATCTGAAAGCTGAGACTGAGATCAAGTGAGGGTCATTAGGGCCCCTGGGGTTGGCTGAACTTATGGGAACCCTTGTAAAAAAAAAAAAAACAGCAACTTATTCTCTATCCCCTCCACCCCTCAGTCTGCAAGCCAAATCCTTGCTTCCGCTAATCCTGCCAGTGTCCCTGGAAGGCTACCCCTTCCAACAACAGGAGTGAGTCCTAACCCACACCCCAAATACAGCTGACTTTGCTTCCTCAGCTGCAGGGGCTGACAGGTACAGCCAGAGGAATCTTTCTGCCTCTATTCATTTTCTCCTGCCCTACCTCGTCCCCCTTTTGCCAAAGACTCCAGCTTTCTTGGAGTAAGGTCATCGCAGCAGTTGGTTGTGGTAAACTGAGTGGATTCATTTAAACGGCAACACTGCTTGCAGTTCAAGGCAACTAATATTTACACCTACCCTGCATAAGGTACAATATTAGCCTTTCAAGGTGGCTTTTCGCCTGCCCCTGTGACAGGCTCTCACTCTGTCGTGTAGGTGCTCGAATTTGCAGTCCTGTGTCAGCCTCCTGAGTCCTCCTGAGTGCTAGGATCACAGGTACGCACCATTGCCCCTAGCCTACAACAGCATTTTCTGCCATGCCCTGTGGCAAGTCACCATACTTTGAAGCCAGCCAGCTATGGAGTAAAATTCCTACAAACTATGAGTGAAAATAAACATCTCCCCCATTAAAATTGTAGGTGTTAGGTACAGTGATACTTCAGTTCATGAACTTAATTTTTTTTAGTTTTGGAGAAGATAGCTGTTTTGTGTTTTGGGTGGGGAAGTAGCCACCTTTTGTCACTCAGTGTGGCGTTTGTGAACCAAAGCAAAATTTAGTCAAGTACATTTGTTTGAGAATCAAATTGTTTGTGAACAGAAGTATTTGTGAACCGAGATACTACTGTACTATGTTCCCGGTGGGAAGAAAAAATTTAAAATTTTGAACCATATTAATGATACTCATTACAAAGGCTTTAAACTGTACTTATTTCAAATGTAATATTTAAAAAAAACCTTTATGGAATTGAATATTTTTCTTGTTACCGTTAATGCAACATTTTAAGGCTTTAAAATTAGAAGACTCAACCAGGTGAGGTGACACACACCTGTAATCCCAGCACTCAAGAAGCTGAGACAGAAGGACTAATGCGAGTTCAAGGCCAGTCTGAACTGTATAACAAAAGCCTGTCTCAAAAAGACAAATAATAATAATAATAATAATAATAATAGAAGCCTCAGAAGGTAGAAGCAGAAGATTGCCACAATTTGGAGGCCAGCCTGAAGTACAGAGTTAGACTGTCTCAAAAAACAAACAAAATGGAAGGAGAATGTAGCTCAGTGGCACAAGCACCAGGTGGTAAATGCAAGGTCCTGAGTTTGATTCCCGATAACAAGAAAAAAATATATATGCCAGGTGCACACATATAATCCCAGCACTCAGGAAGCTGAAGCAGGTGGATCACCACAAATTCAAGGTCAGCCTGGGCTCCATAGTGAGTTCAGGATCTGCCTTGACTACATAGTGAGACCTGGTCTCAAAACAACTACAACAAAACAATAATGAAAAATTAGAAGCCTTTGGGCTGGGGGTTTAGCTCAGCAGCACAAGCGCCTGCCTGGCAAGTGTGAAGTTATGAGTTCAATCCCTAGTACCAAAAAATAAAAATAAAAAATTAGAAACCTTGAAAGGAGATGGTGAGTAATTTTATCAGGATTTTGACAATGTTTGTTCACTGATTGTTTTATAAGGAGAAAGTTTATATATTTACCATATTCCTCAGGAGACAGACAAGCTCCAAATGTGTGGCCTTGGGGAACAGTCATTGTTTCTGCAAGGCTACCAAAGAAAATAAATTCTTTAGTCAAAATTTCCACCACATGGCATTCCTGGAATTTTCAATGTTTGCCATATGTTCCTAGTTTACACTTTCTCCTATCACAATCTATAAAGATCAAACAAAAGTTCTCCAGAAGATCTATTTTCTCACCGTATACTTGCATTATTAACATTGGATAAATGCTTTCACTGACTTTTAATAAACTAGATTTTAAAAATTCAAAGCAAAATTATTAAATAGAGGATGAGACAGACAGGGAAGACAAAGAAAAATGTAAGCACAGAAAGTTAAGTTCCTGATACCTCAGAAATAAAGTTTAATAAAAGAAAGTTTTATGCAAATTCTCTCTCTTTTTTCAAATTCCTTTCTGTCTTGGAGAACTCATATCTCCTGGAAACTCAGATGGTCCAAAGATTAACATTACTCCATTAAAGTTTAAAAAATGATTTTTTTCTTTAATAAAATCTAGTAAAACACAGAACAATATTTAGCACAAGAGTACTTTTTTAACTTTATTTATTTATTTTTTTTTAAACAATCTGTAAACTCCGATTTTTTTTTTTTAAAACAATCAAGAGTACTTTTTTAACTTTAATGCAAAGACAATATGTATCTCGTCATTAACTTACGGATCTAAAACTCTTCCAAGTTTATGTTGAAATTTTTCTTTAAAATCATCAACTCTCTTGGACACAATTTTAGCTCCTCTTTTCCTAAAGAAAAATTAGACAATTGTCAGTTGTTTCTATTAGCTCAACAATTCTTGGCTGCCAATTATACATATGGTCAGAAATATCACTGCTTAACTACGCCTCGATCAAACAAATCTAATTTCAAAAAAAAATTCAATGCTAAAAAAAAAAACTGTATGTGTTCATTTTTCTAGCATTTATAACTATAATAAAAACAAATTTTGATTAAATAATAAAGCAAGCAAACTTTAAAAATATCTTCCATAAATTTTATTGCTATAAATTTAAATTTGCTAAAAGAAAATAAGCATCAAGAAGTAAGTAACCAAAAGATATAAATAGATAGTTTAGTAGACAAATATAGAGAGAAATAATACTCTGTAGCAGTAAAGTAAATAAAAGAATATTAGAGGAGCCCTTCTCACCTAGTAAAAAAAGAAAAACTGTCAAAACAACCTAGTAAAAAGAGCTAACTGTCAAAACAATCACTACGTGTTGTCAAAAATGGTAAAACACTATCAGATTGCTAGTGAAGACATGTGCAATCCTTTTAGAAATAATCGAGCTGGGGCTGCGGATTTAGCTCAGCAGCACAAGTGCCTTCCTGGCAAGCGTGAGGTTGTAAGTTTGACCCCTGATACCAAAAAAAAAAAAAAAGAAATAATCAAGTAATATGTATTAAAATGCATTAAAACACTCATGTCCTTTTGTCCACAACTTTTGAAACCAATAGTGGAAGCTAATCCACACAATTTAAAATGTGGGGCCAGGGATTTAGCTCAGTGGCACAAGCACCTGCCTGTCAAGTGTGAAGTCGTGAGTTCAATCCTCGGTACGAAAAATAAATAAATAAAACACTAAGCAATTTAAAATGTGGAAAGTTAGTACAGGGCCATGCGCCTGTGGTCCCTGTTGTTCAGAAAGCTGAACAGGAGAATCACTTGAGTCCAGGAGTTTGGGACCACCTGAGCAAAATAGTAACATTCTTCTCTTTAAAAAATGCAGAAAGTTGCATGCATAAAAATATTTTTAGGCACACTGACTATCATGGTAAAAAAAAAAAAGTCAAAACGTTCAGTCACGGGTGGTGATTATTTTATGAAAACATCTAATAAGAATACACTTTAGCACTGGTCTTTGCCCAGGGAAAGCTTTAGCCCATCATCCACAGTGGTTAGGTGCCTGCCCAGTTACCCAGAGCACTAAAGGTGGAACTGGAGGGCCTGAGGGCCTGACTGGACCACGCTCAGCAACCTCCATTCAGTCCCAGGAGCCTAGGGCATAGGAGACAATTTCCAACACATCCAGGGGAAGCCTTAGAACAACACTTGAAACACAGAACTATAGGAAAATGACAAAATGAAAGACCAAAATGCAATCTCAAACCTCCAGCCCATCCCAAGAAAGCCTAGGAGCCATGTGCATTGAACAAAATATACGCCATACACGTGAAATCCCTGTACTAATAGCAACTGAAATAAAGAAGCAACACCAGGAAGCTTTAAAGGAATTCAAACTAGAAATAATCTCCCACGTAAAAGAAGAAATGATAAAAGTAATGAAAGAGATCCTGAACACATCTAAAGAAGACACAGTTGAAAAATTACAGGAACAAAACAAAAAGATAAAATCCCTGGATGAACAATTTAAGAAACAAACAGAATACATGAAGCAGACTCAAAGAGATATACAGGAAATCAAAAATTCCATTGAAAGTTGTCAAAATCGACTCAACGAAAGTGAAGATAGAATTTCAAACCTTGAAGACAATCTTGAAGACACAGGGGTAGGAAGAGAATTCATGAACAGGAATCAAACTGCATGGGAAATACTTCCCAGAATCAATAGCTGGGATCACACCTTACTAAAAAGTTTCTGCATGTCAAAAGAAATCTCCAGCATAGGGTAAAGAAAACCTACAAACTGGGAAAAAATCTTAGTGAACAGTCCCTTAGACAAAGGACTTCTGTCTAAAACATAAAGAATTTTTAAAAAATCAAACCCCTGAAATTCAAAGACCCAATCCAAAAATGGGCATCTGAGATGAATACACAATTCTCAGATGAAGAAATACAAATGGCAAATAAATACATGAAAAAATGTTCATCATCATTACTTATTAGAGAAATGCAAATTAAAACAACACTGAGGTTCTATCTCACTCTAGAAAGAATGGCCAGGATCAAGAAAACTACCAACAACAAATGCTGGAGAGGCTGTGGGGAAAAGGGAACTCTCCTACACTGTTGGTGGGAGTGTAGACTGGTGCAGCCATTGTGGAGGTCAGTCTGGAGATTTCTAAGAAAGCTGGGATTGGAAGTCTCATTTGTCCCAGCTATTCCTCTTCTAAGCATATTCCCAGATCTGAAAACATCATACCACGGTGATATATGTGTACCCATGTTTATAGCATCACAATTTGTAATAGCCAGACTTGGAAACAACCTAAGTGTCCATCAACTGAGGAATGGATAAAAAAGCTGTGCTATTTTTATACAATGGAGTACTCCTCAGCTATAAATAATGATCACATTGAGATATTTATAAATAAATGGACACAACTTGAGACCATGCTCATTAGCAAAATAAATCAAACTCATATGTATAAATACCGAATAATCTCCCTTGTGTAAAAAATGGTAAGAGTACATAAGAGTTTATAGTAATCATGATTCCCCATTACATTGCTCTAAAGCCTTATAATGTCTGCATTCATTAGTTGGAATGGTTTTATCCTAGTTTTTTTATTTTATTATCTGTGATAGTATAAACAGCTATTTTAAAGAAGACATTAGAATAGCCAGAGCTGATTTAGTATCATCTTACTCTGAAGTCCTACTATGCTTTTGTTTTTCTGTTGACTTTGGTTCTATCCTATTATATTTTATTGGATATTATTATGTTATAGTATAAACAAATTTTCTATGGAAAATGAGATAATATAATAGCCATTGTTCGTTCTCTGCTATTTGGTTCTGAAAGCCCTGTAATGCTTTCATTCTCTTGAATGGTTTTATACTACTTCGTTATGCTTGATACTATTGTATACGAAGCTATGCTCAACTATTTCAAAGAAAGAGACATTGTGGTAGTTACTGTTAATTATGGGTTGTCTTGTGGTAAAATGCTGTGTTACTTGCATTGTTCTGATCTGATCTGCTTTGTTATGTCCTCTTTTGTCTTAATCTCTTTAAAATAAAAAAAAATTTTAAAGAATACACTCAAATGCTTCATGTGAGAGTGTGTATGCATGTGTGCATGTGCATATGTGTGCATGTGTAGTAATGGTGGTGTTAGGGAAGGACCCAAGGCCTCACTGCTGCTGAGCCAGGCTCAACCACTGTTATATTTTTAATACTTTACTCTGTGACAAGATCTTGCTAATTGTCCATTCTGGCCTCAAAGTTGCCATTCTGTTGCCTCAGGCTCTCGAGTATCTGCTATCATAGGAATGTGCTACAGTGTCCAGCTCTCTATATGTATTTTAGCCTCTAGTTATAAATAATAAACATCAAGATATAATTATTTTATGTTAAGTGAAAAATCAGGGTAAAAAATGGGGTTGTACTCTGGCAAAAACGATACAAAAATCTACATAGGAAGCCACACTAGAAAGAAATGCATACATTGAAGTAGCATAATGGTTGAATTAAGGTGACGTGCTTATGGGTGGTTTTATTTTGCCAGTTTCCTCAAATATATTTTATTCCCACCATTGTGATTAAATGAATAAAATTTCCTTTGGAACTTTAAAATTACACTACTTTTTAATGATATTAAAGTTAATAAATTCCCTATTGTTTTGTAAGATGAGAAACAAAGAACATTAAATTCTTAAACTCCATTTGCTTTTAACACTATTTCCTATAATATTAAATACTGAGCTGAATAAATTTTTGGATTAGAGTGACACTCTGTGGAGAAACAGAAGAAGAAAGATGTTATGACTTATATTTCTGAATATCCCCCAAAATCTCATGGGTTCATAGGTGGAGCATTTTGGAAATTGTTGGACCTAGGGTGTGTGATAGTGAGATTAAGGGTGTGTGGCATTAAATTAGGTCCCTGGCTGGAATTAGTGTAGTTCTGGGTGTGGCTGAGTGGATTCACTGAAGACAGAAGCCCCATCCTGGGGATGGTGGGGTGTTAGCCCCACCCAAAAGCCTTGCAGTCTGCACGGGATGGAAAGGGAAGGCAGGCTCCATACTCTTGTTGCCGTTCTGCCTGCGTGCCCTTGGACTGTTTCTCCTCTGCCATGCTGTCTTGCCTTGAAGCCAACCAACTATACAGACTGAAACCTCCACAAACTGTGAGCAGAAGTAAACCTTTCCTTCTTTAACTTGTGGGTGTCTGGTATATTGCCCAAGCAACAAGAAAAGTAACCAAGACAAAATATTACCTAGTTCATCTCATATTTCTTCATTTCCTTCACATTTTTGAGGCAAAAAAAAAAGTACATGGGTAAAGTACAATAAATTAAGGACTACAATTTGAGCAAATGGAGTTGACAATCTAAAAATCAGCTGCAAAGCAGGTATAGTGGCACACATCTATAATCCCAACACTTGGGTGGCTGAGACAGGAGGATTGTCAAGAGTTAGTCAGTGAGATGTATGTAGTGAGATCCTGTCTCAAAAAACTAAAAATAAACAAATAAAACAAAACAAATAAAAATCGGCTATGAGTGAGGTGTAGTAGTTCATGCCTGAGATCCTAGCTTTTCAGAGGCTGAGACAGGAGGATCACAAGTTCAAGGTCAGTTTGGGCTACATAGTAAATTCAAGATCAGTATGGACTATATAACAAGACTCTGTCTCAAAAACAAAATTAAAACTTAGATCAGTTCCAAAGGGAGTAATTTTAAAATGCAATGATAAAAGAATAGACTAAAAGGCACAGGATCAACTCTTTTTTTTTTTTTTTTTTTTGATACAAAGTTTTGCTATAAAGTTCAGGCTAGTCTTGAATTCACTAGGTAGCCCAAGCTAGCCTTCAACTCACAGGCAAGCCTCCCAAGTGCTAGAATTAAAGGAGTATACCACCAGGCCCAGCCAAGGACTCTGTAGTCTGAAAGTGCTTCAATTATGCTTTTAGGAGAATTTAAAAGTATGTACTGTTTCCGTGAATAGACAGTATGTTAGAAGATCAATAAGATCACTATACAACTCATGGGAATTCAGTAACCAATTCAGACAACATTTTTTGAGCACCACCAGCAAATTAACTCACACACACACACAGCCTAGCATCTGATGATTCAAACTGATTCTTCAGACTAAATGGTTATAGATAAAGATAAAATAAAATACAGAGGTAGTTTCACAAAGAAATACACCCCTTAAAACTTGAGAGTATACCAATTTTACATTAAATAGTGCATGTAAAATTAGATGCCTTAAAATATAAACAAACACGCTTGACTTTATAACAGAAATTTCACTGAAGAATAAGAATTGAACCTGGTGAATTTTTTTTTAAATCTGGTAAATCAAAGGAATTAAGAATTTCTTTACTGCTTTTAATAGTAATATTCAATGAAGTTTGAAAATACAAAAAGTATGATCTAATAAAACAGTATTCCATAAATAATGCTCCTAGAGGGTGGAGACCAACAGGAGGGAAACACATGATGCATATTGTCTGCTCTTAGAAGGCTAATGTATTTTTCTATAACTACCCCCAAAGAATTACTAAGTATATCCTTACTAATGACCCAAAGGTTCTATCTACCCTTTAGACATTCTAAAGGACAGTGTAATGGTTAAGCTTAATCATGTCAATTTGATTGGCTTGGGAGCACAGAGGTGTTGGCTTGTTTGGTTGGCTGGGTTTTGTTTTGTTTTGTTTTGTTTTGTTTCATTTTAGGGGCTGGGGATTTAGCTCAGCAGCGTAAGTGCCTGCCTGGCAAGTGCAAGGTCCTGAGTTCAATCCCCAGTTCCACCAAAAAAAAAGAGGAGTTTTGTTTCATTTTGAGACAGGGTCATGCTGTGTAATGTAGACTGGTCATGAACTCACTTTATAACTCAGGCTGGCATCCAACTCACAGCAATCCTCCAGCCTGTCTCCCAAGAGCTAGAACTATAGGCATGCGCCTCCATGTCCAGCTGTTTTTGTTTTTTGAGAAAAGTTCTTATTCTGTAGTTCAGGCTGGCATTGAACTCACTATGTAGCCCAACCTGGCCCTCAAACTCATAGCAATTCTCCTGCTTAGCCTCCTGAGTGCTAGGATTACAGGTGTGCACCACCACATCTGGCCACTGAAGATAGATATAGATATAGATATAGATATAGATTTTTTGTGTGTGTGCCTGGGATTGAATTCATGACCTTGCGCTTGCCAGACCTTGCACTTGCCAGTAGGTGCTTCTGCCACTGAGCTAAATTCCCAGCCCCAACTGAAGGAATTTTTTTTTTCTTTTTTTTATAGGTACCAGGGATCGAACTCAGGACTGCCTGCTTGCAAGGCAGACGCTTATGCCGCTGAGCTAAATCCCCAGCCCCAACTGAAGGAATTTTTTTTTCTTTTTTTATAGGTACCAGGGATCGAACTCACGACTGCCTGCTTGCAAGGCAGACGCTTATGCCGCTGAGCTAAATCCCCAGCCCCAGATGAAGGAATTTTTAAAGCACATTTCTGGATGTGTCTGAGTGGGTCATGGAGATGTGACCATCAGTATGATGTCTGATCTTTGGTTATCCTTCTGTGGTCCTTCTGCACCTTTGCTTCCTGGCCGCCGTGAACTAAGTAGCTTTGCTCTGCCAGGCCACCATGACATTCCTGCCTTGGAGCCATCCAACTGTGGACTAAAACATCTGAAACCATAAGCTAAATTACACCTCTCCTTCAAGCTGCAGGCATCAGATATTATATAGCAGAGATGAGAAAACTGGCCAATATACGGGGGCTTTGAAAACCTAGAAGTCAAAAGGCAGAACAAATCTCCCTCTACTATTGACACAGAAGACTGTAGAGCTGACACAGGCATGGCACAGGCCTGTAATCCTAGTAATCTGGGAGGCTGAGGCAGAAGAATCACAAATTTGAGCCAAACCTGGGTAATTTAGTAACTCAAACCATGTATCAAAACAAAATATAAAAAGGGCTAGGGATATAGCTCAGTGAAAAGGTGATGAGTTCAATCCCCAGCACCACAAGAAAGAAAGAAGAGAGAGAAGGAGGGAAGAAGGGGAGGAAGTGAGTACAGACCTAGTATACTGGTTTCCTGTGGTCGCTATAACAAATTGCCATAAACTTGCTAAGGCAACTAAAATGTATCCCCTCACAGTTCTGGAAGCCAAAAATAGGAAATCCAGGGTCAGCAAGCCCTCATTTCTTCAACCCCTCTAGGGAAGAATCCTTTCCCTTCTTTTTCCAACACCTGGTAGCTACTGGCATGACTTGGTGTCCTCAATGTACAGCCACATTACTCCAGGCCCTGCCGCTTGCTTTTTCACCTGTTCCAAATGTCTTTTTTTCTGTCTCAAATTTCCCTCTGACATTCTAAGGGAATTTATCATTTCAGGTAATGCTGGATACCAGAGTAATCCACTCAGATAATCCAAGATGACCTCTTTCATCCTGAATGACATCTACAGAGGTCCTTTTTCCATAGGTATCATTCATAGATTCTAAGAACTAGGACATGGGCATATCTTATGTGGGGCAGAACACCAGTTTTTATCATTTCAACCCACTTTACCACTACAGTATTTACAACCTTATTTTTTAATCATACCAGGGAATCTACATCTTTAGGAACACAAAATATGTGTTTGTTGCCTTGGGCATAAAAACTAACACAAGTCACCAGGTGTGGTGACTCAGGCTGTGATCCCAGCACTTAGGAGGCTGAGGCAGAGAATCACTGAGTTCAAAGCCAAAATGGGCTACCAAGGGAGCGCAAGGTCAGCCTGAACTTCATATTAAAACTGCGTCTCAAAAAGATTAAACAAACAAATATATATACATGTGTTTATATTTACCTATAAATTCTTGAAGTAATTTCAGAGAGCTACAAACAAAAAATAGTGTCATATTTACTGTGGGAGAAATTGAACAGACTGTGTATCAGAAAGGAAAGACACTTCACTGTATATTTTTCTGTAACTTTATGTTTGAATTATGTCAGTGTGCAATCTCTAAAAGACAAATTAAAAATAAACATTTCTTCCCAAATGTCAAATATGCAACATTCAGTCCTAGACACAATCTAATTAAACTTACATCTGTAGTTCATGGAGCCAATGTAAACTTTTTGCCATGTTTTTTCCGTCATTACAATGTGGCGTGGGGACACCAAATAAGTCAAACCGGTGGAAACTTTTCGGGTTATACTTTCTGTTCTTTGCTTCTCCTGTGAGAGGAATGAAATTTTTGAATTAAGCAATATAAATAACCTTTCCTTGCAAGAAGTATGTCACGGTCTTATTTTTATTTTAATTTTAGAAACAATATGGAATTTCAAAAGAAAGTAGGAAATTAACACTAGTTAATATATTGCATATTGTTATCTAGTTCTTATTGATATTGAAAATAAGAGTTAGACAAAGAATGAAATCATAACAGTGCAGGGAACTGGGAAGATGTGGCCATAGACAGCAGCAGCATTCCCCACACGAGCCGGGAGACTGGTGGGGTGCTACACCCCACCAGCATTGTATTAATATTGTATTAATATTTGGAGAGCTCCATGTAGAAAAAGATTACACACACACACACACACACACACACACACACACACAGAGACCTATTAGAATTAATGAAAGAATTCAGTAAAATTGCAGGTCACAAAATAAACATACATAGCCAGGTATGGTGGCACACACCTGTGATCCCAGCACTCGAGCGACTGAAGCAGGAGGATTGTGAGTTGGAGACCAACCTGAACTACAAAGTGAGCGCAAGGCCAGCCTGAACTGCATAGAGAGACCCTGTCTCAAAAGGACCAAGAAAAAAAAATTACCTTCCTAAAAAAAGAAATCAAGAAAACAATCCTTTGCAGTGAGAGGTTGGAGCAGAAAGATCTCAATTTCCAGCTCCGCCTGGGTAATGTAGTGAAACTCTTCTGTCTCAAAATAGAACTGGGGATGTAGCTCAGCACAACAGAAAACAGACAAATCCCACTTAAATAACATTAACTGACAAAATACTTATATATTGTGGCGCTTTGCTAAGATATGGTCTTACTATATTCGCTCAAACTCTTGAACCCAAGCAGTCCTCCAACCTCAGCCTCTGGAGTGGCTGAGCCTACAACATACACCACCACAATTGGAATTTCAGAATACATTTCACATAAATGGCAAAAAGACCTCTGAGCTGCTTGTATGTAGATGTGCCTCCGAAGTCTCATGTGCTAACAGAGGGCTTTCTGAGGTTTGTTGAATCCAGGGTGTGTGTAATATGATGTTCCTCCAAAGCCTCATGTAGTCAGTCATAGGTGGGGATTTTTAGAGGTGGCTGGATCTAGAGTGTGATGCTGGGATCAAGGGTGTATGATTATTGAATTAGTCCCCTGATTGGTTTGGCATAGTCTGGGAGTGCATAATGGGAAGGTCCACTCTGGGTGTGAGTGCTGTCCCCTGGGGGTATATAGAAGGATAGATGTAAGGGACAGAGAGGCTGTCGCTGCTGCTTCTTTGATATTTCACTGTTTGACTGTCTTCTGTGCACTATACACTGTTTTTCCTTGCAGTGCCCCTCTGCTGTGCCACCCTGCCTTGAAGCCAGCCAACTGTGGACTGAAACCTCTCAAATGGGGAGCTATAATAAGCCTTTCCTGTTTTAACTGTGGGTGTCTTGTATTTTGTTCCAGCAATGAGAAAGTAACTAACATAATCTTTACACTAAAAACTATAAAACACTGATGAAAGAAATTAAAAAGGCACAAATGGAATGATATTCTATGTACATGGATTGTGAAAATCTATTTGTCAAAATATCCCAACTATTCAGAGCAATAAACAGATCCAACTCAACTCTTATCAAAATCACGTTTTATAGAAAAAAAAATGTAAAATTAATGTAAAAGCATAAAAGAGCCCCAAAGAGCCAAAGCAGTCCTCAAAGAGAAAGTTAGAGGCACCACACCTGCTGATAGAAAAGCCCATGACATGGGCTAGAGGTATAGAGTAACAGACCAATGATAGAATGCATTCTTGGGTTCAATCCCCAGTGCCAAAAAAGTACAAATATAGTAAAATTATAAAGGCTACAGTAATCAAAATAGTATAATACTGCTACCAAAAATAGACACACAGACCAGCAGCATAGAATATGGAACCTAGAAGTAAATCCAGGCAGACATGAATCAACTAATTTTTGCCAAGAGCACCAAGATTATATAAAACGAGGAAAGAAGAGGCTCAACAATAAATGGTATTGGAAAAACTAGATTTTAACCTGAAAAAAAAAAGAAAGAAACTGAAGTTTTATCATACACTACTCATAAAAATCAATTGAATATTGATAGAACCTAATTTTAGGACCAGAGGAAAATCTTTGGCCCTGGCAATGATTTCTCAGATATCCAAAAACTCGGGTACTGACAAGCACAATGAGTCATGCCGATGAGCCCAGCATTTGGGAGGCTGAGACAGGAGGATCACTGTGAGTCCAAGACCAGTCTAGGGAATATAGTGAGTTAAAACCAGCCTGCACCACATAGTAAGATTTGGTCTCCAAAAAAAAGTAGAACTGAAACTATAGAACAATTAAGAGGCTCAGACCAGGCGTGGTGGCACACGCCTATAATCCCGCACTCAGGAGGCTAAAGCAGAAGGATCTCTTGAGTTTGAGGCCAGCCTAGGCAACATAATCAAGCTCAAGGTCAATCTACACTAAATAGCAAGACTCTGTCTCAAAAATAATAATAACAATAGAGAACTGAGTATGGTTACACATCCCTGTAAACATAGCCTAGGGAGGCCAAAATAGAATTGCACATTCGAGCCCAAGTAGGGCAATTTAGCAACTTGGTGAGACTCTACCTCAAAAAAAAAAAAAAAAAAAAAAAAAAAAAAGGCAGGGGATTTTCAGTGCTACGGTCCTGGTTTTAACCCCCAGAACCACCACCACCACCTCCCCTGCCCAAAAAAAAAGGAGAGAAAAGATACTCAGCCTGGCTAGTAATCATATAATGTAAATGTAAATAAAAGCAATAACAATAAACTATTATTGCCTTTCAGTTAAGAAAAATAAAGATAGGCTAAACTCACTTTTGGGGAAGGGGCAATGGAAATTTTCTTACATTGCTGCATCTGAGGACAAAATGAAGCATTTATCTGTGAGGACAGTTTGGCTCTAGGAGTGAAAAGTTCGAACACTCAGAAATGAATGTAATCTAAAGGAAAAACAGACCACATTCACAAAGGTATGTAGACAATTTTTTTTTTTTTTTGTCTTTTTTGAGATGGCGTCTCGAGATGCAGTTCAGGCTGGACTTGAGCTCACTTTGTAGCCCAGGCTGGTCTCGAACTCGCAACGATCCTCCCACCTCAGCCTCCCGGGTGCTGGGATTACAGGCATGAGCCACCACGCCCGGCAAACAACACATTTTTGTAAGAATGAAATATACCATATAGATACCAACATGAAACAGATATGCTAAGTCAGGCGTGGGGGGGCATGCCTCAGTACCAGCGCTCTGGAAGGCTGAGGTAGGAGGATCACAAGTTTGAGCTCAGCCTAGACAACTTAGTAATTTAGCAAGATCTTGTCTCAAAATAAAAATTAAAAAGGGGCTGGGGATGTAGTAACCCTGGATTCAAACCCAAGTACCATACAGCAAGCAAACAAGGCGGAGGTGAGTTGACTAGGCAAGGTACTATGCTCCCAACACCAAAACAAATCAAAAAAGTAAGAAAAACCAGGGACAGGACTCAATGGCAAAGCACTGGCTTAGCATATGCTAGGCCATGGGTTTGATCCCTAATACAGAAGGAAGGGAGGCAGGAAAAAGTAAGTCAGTCATTCGGAGCTTGGCATGCTGGTATACATCTATACTCTCAGGTGCTAGGGAAACTGAAGCAAGAGGATTGCAAGATCAAGGCCACCTGGGCAATTGGGAGAGATCTTGTCTCAAAATCTAAGAGCTGGGGAGAGACATTCTGAAATATCTCACAAGAAAAAATATATATGGTTTTTTTTTTTTTGGTACGAGGAATCAAACGCACAATCTCACATTTGCCAGACAGGTGCTTATGCTGCTGAGCTAAATCCTTGGCCCAAAATATGATTAAAATATATACATATCCTCATACAGATGAATGTACACAGAAAAGCATATATAAAGGTTGGAATTTAAAGGAGATACTCTTGTATATTGTATATTTCTATATATTTTGCACTTTATAGAAGAAGTCTCTTACTTTAGTTAAGATTAAATATATTTTAAAGATGTTATAAATCTGTGGCTATTAAATGGAGACCTTGAAAAATTAAGTATAAAACTTTAATGTACACAGTAGACTTCTCAAAAATATGTAAAGTACTTGAGATGATTCTAATCAGATGAAAAAAATATGTAAAGTACTATTTTGTGTATCTAAAGGCTTAACAAATGGAGATAAGAAAAATATTTGATTTATCAACCAAAGTTATCTCTAGCTAATAAGGTTTATCACTGGGTCCCCAGGGTCTCATCTGTAACCCCAGCACTCTAGAAGCTGAGGCACGAGGATTACTACCAGCTACATACTGAGTTCCAGGCCAGCCTAGCTTACATAAGATCCTATTTTAAAAAAGGATTTATGATTACACTTACTTTTTTTTCATTTTTATGGTTAAACTCACTAGTATTATGAGGGTGCTGTTGTTATTTTGCTATTTTTTGGCTTTTTTGAGACAGGATCTGGCTCCAGAGTTGAGCCTGCCTTGAACTCATTATCTGTCCCAGGCTGACCTGGAATGTGTGGGGATCTTACTGCTTCAGTCTCCTGAGTTCTGGGGATACAGGCATGTGCCCCTAAAATCAGCATATGATTATATATTCATATGTAAAAAACAAAGATACTTTCCTTATGAAAAAATAAGAACAATGTTTTAAAGTTAGATTCCATGACTTTTAAGAGACTAATGAAACTATCTTTTTTTTCCCCCTGGAACCAGGGATCAAACTCATGACCTCATGCTTGCCAGGCAGGCAATTACACCACTGAGCTAAATCTCCAGCCATGAAACTTTCATAAAAAATCAGCAAATGCAAATAATTTCAGTCCTGTGTTATTCATTAGAGCTATTCTAAATATAAAGGTTATAGTAAATTTCTTTAGAGTATTAATGCTTATACTTCATTATAGGTTGCATATATATATATATATATATATATACACACACACACATTCACTGACATGGTTCTTTTTAAAACAATTAGAAGACATTGGATTGGATGTACAGTAGATGCTAAGACTTTTAAAAACACATCAGACATTTTCAAAAGACAGGAAGGGAAAAGGGAAAAAGAAGAGAGGTGGCTAGGCCCAGAGGAGGGGTGGAGATCCAGTGAGGGGCTGAGCGAGAGCAGTGTGGAGTCCAAGTGGGCAGGAGCAGAGACTGCCCAGGAGCTGGGTCCTCAGGACTGGGAACACAGGAAGGAGCACCAGGCAATCCACAGAGATGGAAAGACCCGGAAAGCTAGAGTAATGCGGGGAGGAACAAAGCCCCAGATACAGATAAAGGCTTGAAAGAAACAGGGAAAGGCAGGATGGTGTTAGGAGGCAAAGGGGAAGAAAAGAGAAGAAATAAGCAAAAAAAGGAGCAAGTCACAAGTGCGCTGCTCTACAGTAAAGGTAGCTCTCATGTCTGGCTAGCAGAGAATCTTTGAATTTCACACCATCCATGGGTTTTCCCAGGACATGGAACACAGTAGTTCTCAGCCCTCTGTTACAACCACCTACCATCAATATGCTGTCGTAATGAATTCCTTTTAGTCATGCCTTAGAATAATTTTAGTATTGTTAGAGAAGATTACTTAATAAATGTAAGCATGAATAATAGTTATGAACATTTATCATGTTCCATGGGCTATGCTCAGCATTCTGCATGTATTTAATCTTCATATTATTAGTATACCTATTTAAGAGATAAGAATGGTAGTGATCAAATAAGTAAATTGTTCAAGATCTAAAAGACAGAAAATGGATAAACTAGCATTTGAACCTGATCTATCTGTGCTAAAAATATGTGCACTTCCCCAGGAGGCTGAGGCAGGAGGATCTCTGTGAGTTTGAGGCCAGCCCAGACTACAAAGTGAGTTTAAGGCCAGCCTGAATGCCACAGGAAAACCCTGTCTCAAAAAAGATTAAAAACAAAAAAAGTGTACCTAGAGTTCACTCTAGTGTACCTAGAGTTCATTACCTAGAGTTCTTCATCTAAAACTAGCACTTAGAGTAAGACTGGCATTTGAATAAAAAAAGTAACTTTTCAGCCTAAAGCCACTAAACAAAATATACATATTAATATGTAATTAATTTATATGTAATTATGTATTAATACAAAACACATATATTTTTACATTTTATATACCAAATGCATAAGTAGCGCAGGGGGGGATATCCCAGGGAGAGAGGGCTTCACTAGCATATGCAAGGCCCCCGGATTGTATCTCTAGGAATTAAAGTTTAGGTGCCTGTGTTCTTCAGCAGGGATTATGTGCTCCCTATCAAAGTTCCTATCAGGATTCACAACCTTATAAAAACAATAAATTGCCATTCATGAATCACCTCTTATTGGCCAGGCACTGAGCTTTTCGTACCAACATTATGTCCCTTACTCTTCACAATCTGAGGGTCCACAGCCACAGGCACTCACCCGCATAATAATCATTGTGAGAAATGACATACAAGTCGTGTCCTTCTCCTCCTTCTTTAAATACTTCCTCATAGGACTTTGGTGGATTCACTACATCTCTAGCGGAGACCTCTGAAAGAAGAATCAATGAAGTCAGCTTCAAAGTATCTATCTGTAATGTACTTAAATTGACAAGAACAAATGATAGACACACAAGGTACACAGATATTCTAGGAGATCACAAGCCAGCATAAGCCAAGATTTATCAAGGAAGACAAGATATAATCTGGAGAACTCTCCTGACCTAGAATTCTGAAGAATTCCAGAACTCTGTGTCAGTCAGCCATTTAGGTTGTCCTGAGTCAGGGCCCACACCCAGTTAAATTCCCAGCCCTAAGACTCTCTAGAAAACTTCTATGTGAGTTTCTTCCCAGCTTCTTAACGCGACCTAAGCAAATACGTATTTTAAATTAGAAACCCTAATGCTCTGTGGGTGACTACAGCTGTAGAGTTTTTTTCAATATGAATTTCCATCCCCAGAGGTATTTGGGAAATCACTAGAACCTGGAAGAGATTCTTTTTCCTACTGGTCTAAATTCTAGATAGACCTCTGTTTAAAAGTTGCTTTTCCCATGAGTGGTAGTCCCTAGTTGCCTGTTTGGTTAATTATTTTGTTTCCATTGATTTACATAATAACTTTAAAATGCAACTCCATTTACGGTTTCAATCTTCCCTTTCAACTGAATAGCACAAATTTCCCTGACTGCACTTGGGTAGAGCACAACCCTAATCCCAGCACTCAGGAGCCTGCAAGAGGATCACTTGTTTGAGGCCAGCCAGTGTGAGCTACTAAGGAGTTTAAGGCCTCAGGATGCAGCCTGGATTTACTACATTTCCCTTTCTTTCTTCTCCCCTCCCCTCCCGTTCTGTCCCCTCCCCTCCCTTCCCCCCTCGGGTCACTCTCTCTCTCCCCACCCCCCACCCTCTTTTTTGCGACAAGGTCTCAACATGCTGTCCAAGCTGGTCTCCAAACTGCCTTCTTCCCAGCCCAGATTCCTTCCCAAACAGCTGGCATAACAGGCGCTCCCCCACCACACTGAGCTCTGTCTTTCACTCTTTGAATAATCATTTAAATCACCAAAAGCCAGACCAATGATATATTTAACTCAATTTTCCAGAAATTGGAAAATTGTTTGATACCCCCGCTATGTTTTACTACCTCTGATGACTGCTGTCCCAAACGTCGTATTGATTATGTCCATTCCTTTAGGTAATCCCGGTGTTTGATCATGAGATTTTCCTAATGGTGCCCACCGATTGCTATAATATATAGACTCTTTTTTATCTCTAATTTTCTGTTGAAATGTGGTGATAGGCTGTGGGTTTATCAATGCATTTACCTAAAGAAATGATACAGTGTATAGACGTCAACAAAAAAAGTATAAATCTGAAACTAAAGTCCTAATCAAAAGCTGGGAAGAAGAGAGAAATACTCTCTTATGGAAAGATATTTAATTATCACTGTGGCTTTCTCAGCTTCAAATGAACTATCAGCACTGATACTATGCAGTACACATATGCCTAAATGAGAATAATCATAGGAATTTAAAGGTTTCAATGGGACTAGAAAGCTTGAATAGTGCCAGCAAACTGACTCACATACTCAAGAAAAGTGGAAAGACGCCATTTGTATGAACTCCACGTATGAATGTCTCATTGTATATCACACATACTAATAAAAAAGTAGGAATAACAAGCCAAAAATTGTATCGCTATGTTTCTCAAAATGCATAGATGAGGTCCTTCTGAATCTAGACTACATTCAATCAACTGCAAATCACTTTCAGACTCTACTGCCACTCAGCATCTAAGCATCCTGCAGTCCTTCTGTTCAGGACTCATCAACACTGTCTTCTTTATTCTCCTGAAACAAAGCCTGAAAGCATTTCTGTTAAATGGCAGAAAATGGATTATAACTCCTCCTTTATCATCGAGGGAAGAAGATAAGAAGAGTTTGTGGTTTGAACCGCTGATTTCTTCACTCTTGGATACTGCTTGGATTTTTTTCACTGATCAAAATTAATGCTTTCAAAACACGTATGGTGGTGGCATGCCTATAATCCCAGCACTCCAGAGGCTGAGGCAGGAGGATCACTGCAAATTCAAGACCAGCCTGAGCTACAAAGTGAGCTCAAGGCCAGACTGAACTGCATAGTGAGTTCCTATCTCAAAAAAGACAAAAAAAAAAAAAAAAAAAAAAAAGATTAATGCTTTCTCCTATGATGAATATAATCAGTACGTACTGCAAACATGTACTAATATAAATTTTCAAAATATTAATGCTTTCATATAATGGGGCCAGGCATGGTGGCAGAAGCCTGTAATCTCAGCATCTGGGAAGTTAAGGCAGAAGGATTGCCAGAAGTTCGTGGCCAGCCTGAACTACATGGCGAGACCCCACCTCAACAAAAGCAAAAAACAAAAAAATACACAGTGGAAAGAAGATTAGATTCTTCATTTATGCATTTTTATTCTGGTAAATTTATAAAGTACATTGGAGGAAAAAAAAAAAAAAAGAAAACTTGTTACCGGTATTGAAATTTTAGATCTTATTCCATGTGTCAAGTATGGTGCAATTCGGGGATCATTTGCTTTGCCATAGAATATTCTCTCGGCCCCAGGAGGTGGGTACCTGAAGTTGAAATACTTTTTTGCCTCTGGTGGAGTAATTAGCTACAAAGAGTAAGATAAGAAATTAGAATTATTAAGCATAATTTTTAAATAACTGAGTTTTTCTACACCAATCAATGTATGTCCTTAAATTCATGAGTGCAGTAAAGTACACAGAGAATTACAGCTTCAAATTTCCTTTAAAACTTATTTGCTTTTGAGAAAAAAAAATATATTTTAAAAGTATATTTAGAGAATAACTAAGTAGTATGAGATTTAAAATTATACCTTTTTTGTTTGTTTGTTTGTTTGGATTTTTTAGTACCAAGAATCAAACTCAAGACCTTGCGTTTGCCGGGCAGGAACAGTGCCACTAATTACATCTCCAGCACTTGTTTGTCTTTTGGGGATCTAGTCTTACTATGTAGTTCAGGCTGGTTTTGAACTCAGTATTGTAGCCCAGCCTGGCCTTAAATCTGTACAGTTCTGCTCAGTCTCCCAAGTGCTGGGATGATAAGCATGTGCCACTATGTCCAGCTATTCATGTCAAAATAACTGAATCCTTTGCGACTTTTACAGAGCCAAAAAACATAAATCTGTAATTTTTACTTTCCCAGACAAAGTCAATGAAGAGCCCAAACTGACCACAACTTTCAGACGGAATGTTGAGCCGGACATAGTGGTACACACCTGTAATCCCAAAACTCAGGAGGCTGAGGCAGGAGGATTCTGTGAGTTTGAGGCCAGCCTAAACTGCACAGTGAAACCCTATCACAAAAAAAGAATGAATTTAAGAGCTGTCTATCTCTTAATGATCATATGTAAAGCAAAAAGAGAAACAGAGGCAGATAGAAAATGCTTACCCTAGGAAGTTTTTCAGTTAAGCAAGTTGCAACTCTGTATCCAACTGGAGACACTTTCCCTGCCTAAGGGGAAAAAAAGCAAAAGTTGGTCACTATCAGGATAGAAGAGAACATTCTGAAGAAGGGAATTTATTTCAAAACTATACTACAAAATTACTTTCAACTAAAAAGCAAGAGGAAAAAAAGAATAGCAAATCTAAGAAATTCCTGCTATGTAAACATTAAATATTAAGTACAGAGACTGGGGTACAGGTCAGTGGTGTAGTATTTGTCTAAGATGCATGGGGTGCTGGTTTGATACCCAGCAGTTGAAAAACTGAATATATATATATATATATATATAATATAAATGTAAGTATTTTTATAGGATTAGTATTGTCAATAGTCCATCTGATTACAGACCTCTGTGACATGCTGAGATACTCAGTGTTCAGAAGCAATCTAGACATCTGTAATCCCAGCCCTTAGGCTAGGACAGAAGAAATGCTGAGTTCAAGGCCAGCCTGGGCTGCACTGTAAATTCAGTGCCAGCCTGAACTACACAGCGAGACCTTGTTTTGAGGGGAGAAAAAACAAAGCAATCTTGTAGTTCACAGGTTAATTTTGTATTGCCCTAAATCATCAGCAAAACGGAAGCATAGCTGCATGCAACTAAGATCAAGAGATGGTGTCCAGTGTGTCTGAAAACACATGGGTGTGCTTTTATGCTGCTTTCGAGAAATACACTAACTTTTGATGCCTGTAAGCATCTCATTTCTAGCCCATCCCCTTCAATGAATGACATAAATCCTACTTGGCTTGGCTTTTTGTCTACTTAATTGTAACTCAGATCTTTTCTGTCCTTCCTGTGCCCATAATAAGTATTACGATTGTTCATTCCCAGAAATGCAACTCTTATCTATTTCCTCTTTATCTATTTCAAGGCTTCTGATATGTTTGAAATATGTAAGTTTCTTTTTTTAAACACTGAGAGCAACTTCTCATAAGGAGTATCCTGGTCTCCCAGACGGCGGTGAGGAGAGAAAGCATGAGAGCAGAAATGTGGGGCGCTGAGTGAAGTGAATGTGAAGATGCAGGCTGGCAGGGGATGGAAAGGTTAAATTACTAAATTACTAGACTGGATGAACACATGGATAAATATGGATGTGAGCCGGTGAAAAGTACTTTCATCATTTTGGGCTGAGTACAGAAATTCCTCTGAGGAGGGTATCAGCATGTTAGAGAGGACCTTCATTACACCTCATGAGGAAAGCCATGAGGCTACTGTCATTCTAACAATGCTAATTTCCTTAATATTCAGAGTGAAATGTCATCTGTTTGGCCTACCGAAGAAGTTCAGTAAGACATTCTCTCCTCCATCCTGACTTCTTAGTAAGAAGGGTGAGTGAAACGGGAGGAAGCAGAAGTTCTAGAACTAGGTACCTGCTTCGGAAGCCAGAAACTGAGTCTATCTGTGGGTGAGATCAGATTAAAAGGGGTCAGCTGCAGAAGCAATGCAGAAACAGGAAGCACCACGTAAAAAAGCAGTGGCTGGGGAAATCCAGTGATGGATCCAGAAAGCCAAGTGGGTCAGACACAAAACACCCTGACTCCCAAGGGGAACAAAAGCCTGTGGGCCGACAAAATTCTGCAGAAGCCCGTGACCTCATTAACAATTTTAGTTTCAGATTTCAGATTGTGGAATTTTTATTCCCAGAAGCTTCAAATATGCTTTCTTTACATTCCTTAATACCATACTCCCACTTCCACCTCTTCCCCATTCTACTTCCCATTTAATCATCCTGACTTAAACTATGAAAAACGCATTTGCTAAATGGCTACCATATGGCAAGCACTGGGATAACCATGAAGGTAAACAATAAATATGATACAGTTAAAGTTCACCTTACATGCAGGAGGATCACCATGAGTTCCAGACCAGGGTTGGCTATGTAGTCAGTTTAAAGTCAGCCTGTGAACTCTTGAAGATCACTGTGTAAAATAACAACCTGCCACCTTGTTTTGAAAGCCTATATCATCACTGTTTTGGGCTCTTTGTTATGGTTATTTGTCTTTTTTATTTCTTATTTTTCTAGCAGTCTGTCTTGTTTTTTCCCTCTAATGCAGAAAGGATAGGTATACATACAGAGGTTTGTTTACACATGCCTAGAACTTCTCCTAAACGGTTTACAAGAATCGATTGTATTATGTGTGATGAAATGAACAGCTAGTTTGAAGAAAAACAGACATTATGGTATCCATTGCTGATTCCATATTGTCATGCTGTAAAATCCAGTAATGCTATTATTCTTTGTTCAGAGTGGTTTTAGTCTGTTTTGTATTGTTTAACTTCAACATACATGAAGCTATTTTGGATAGCTATTTTGAGAACGAAGAGACATTATGGCAGCCACTGTTGATTTTTCTGTTGTCTATTTTTGAAGGCCTATAATGCCTTCATCATTCTGTTTTGGTCAGTTTTATACTATTTTGTTTTGTATGAATTCACTGTGTGTGAAGATATAGACAACTATTTTTTTTGTTTTGTTTTGTCTTTTTGAGACAGGGTGTCTATGCAGTTCAGGCTGGCCTTGAACTCACTTTGTAGCACAGATTGGTCTGGAACTCACAAAGATCCTCCTGCCTCAGCCTCCGGGAGTGCTAGGATTACAGGCGTGAGCTACCACACCCGGCTTAGACAACTATTTAGAAGAAAACAAGAAACACTATGGTAGCCAATGTAAATCTCCTGTTGTCTTGCTTTGAAATCTGTGTCACTTACATTGTTTTCTTCTGATCTGCTTTGTTTTACCCTCTTTAAAAAAAAAAAAAAAAAAAAAAAAAAAAAACAGACCAAAACAAAAGACAAGACATAAAGCCAGGCTGTGTTACATAATGAGATACTGTCTCAAAATCCACTTTTAATCTTGTACCCATATACTTTACCCTTGCACCCTAAAACTTTAGATTTCTTCTTTATTTTTCAACACCATGTTGCCTAGTAGAATTATTTATATCTCCTGAGCACAAGTGACTTTGATCATCCTCAGAGTCTTTCTTTGTCCAAAATACCTTTTTGTAATTTTTGTGGTATTGGGGATGTAACCCACAGGGTTTTGCATGCTAAGCAGGTGATGTACCACTGAGCTACATCACCAGCCTATGCCATCTTTCAGTGTTAGCTCGCTTCCTTATTTAAGCCTGTCCAGTCTCCTCTAAACAGAACTCTGGGAATATTTCCATTGAGCTTCATGTGTGTTTTTCCCACACTGGGATGGAAATGGGAGTGCACTACCACTGAGACAAAGGTCTCCTGAAGGTACCCTGCCTGGGCGTGAACTTGTGGTCCTCCCAATCTAGTCTCCTCATTCACCTCCACACCTGGCAAAAATGCATTTCTGTGAAGGCAGACTCATATTTGTAGTCATTTAGACACTTGGATAACATTCATTCAAGTATCTGTCTCCAGCACTGGCGTGAGCCTAAACCAAAAAGGCAGAGACCACATACTTTTCATTTTGTATCATCTTGTTTCTGCACAATGACCATTACCAGTCTTTGCTGAAAGTAACAACTGACAGAGTAAACAAAACGTAGAGAGAACACGTTTCCACTTATTCATAATATGAATACCAGGGCACATCAGAGGGTGAGAGACTGAAGACTGAGAAATAAAAGTCCAAGAAGAGGAGGAAGATATCAGGAATGACCACTGTTAAGCACAGAAAACAAAAGTGACATCAATGCAGGAAGGCAGAGAATAAAAGGCTACCAGATGAAGTGACATCTGCAAGGCTCCGCAGGGCAAGAACATTAGAATTTAGTGAAGTCTTGTGATTGATCTCCACAAACCCAAACAAGTCTCGATATTTTAACATTTCAACAAAGACATGACCATATATAGTTTGTAGAAAAAGTACAAGGGGAAAAACTCACCGTCGGCCAGCAAGGCATCCGATCCACAAACTTCCCAGAGTATATGGGTCTGATGCAGTCCGGACGTTCCACTGGGGGAAGAGGAGTGCCAGCCTCCTCAGGGGGTTGAGCAAGCTGGCACGGGGAAGGTTCTATGACCAAGCCCATCTGGGGCTCTGTGACATCTGACTCCGTTTGGGGTAGGCCAGTGTCCACCTCCACAGGAGGCTTCACCTCTGTGCTGGATTTCATCACAACGCAGGTGGATTCTTCTTCCAGCCCTGGTCTTCCTTGTAAGCCTAGAACAGACTGCTCTGTTCCTTCAGGGCCACCAGCCACAGAAGCTTTTCTGCTGTCCACAGCCTGTGGACTTCCACACACCACGCCTGAGGGAGGCTGTCCCACACAACACTCATTCTCCAGTGCCACCCGTCTCCCTGGTGACATGCCCAGGGGTTCTGTTTCCTGTAAAGCCGAGACCCCACTGAGCCCTAGACTGCCCCTCTCTGTGAGGGTCTGTCTTTTCAACCGCAATTCAAGCTCATTGCCCAAAGACTTTGTTTCTGGTAAGGCCCCCCTTTCCGTATATTTACTGCCAACCCCAGGCCTCTCCCTCCATTGGGAGTCTTGTCCTAATCCCATGTCAGTCCCTAACTCCTTGGGAGATTTCATTCCTGTACTGATCCTCTGGACTCCTGAATCATCCTTGCCCAATTCCACGCTCAGGGGAAATTTCCCCTCAGACACCTTCGTTCTGCCAAGGGCTCTCATCTCTAACGGGAGAGCTGTCCTTAGCTCCAGTTTTCAATCCCTGGGAAGAATCCTCTCTCACGAAAGCACATCCCCAGTAGGACCACCTGCCCACCGCCTCCTGCCTGCCTCCAACTCTGAGCGGAATTCACAGGAGTGGACGCCTGGTGTGTTTACCCGGTTACCCGGGAAACAGACTCCGGCGGGCGGGCTCGTCCTCCTCAGGGAGGTGCCCCGCCCACCCCCACCCCCCAACTGGGTCCAGCTCTGCGGGAGCTAGGCTGGCTCTCCTCCCTTCCCTTCTCGATCCTCTTTCCTGTGTCTTCGCTAGACTCAGAAGGCAAGAGTGAGCATGGAATCGGGCACTAGATCAAACGTTCACTGACTTCTCTGTGGTTTCCCAGGCGAGGATGGTTCCAACCATTGCGTTTTTCGGTCCATCAGCCTCTTCATTATACGCACCATCTGGGAACAAATAGCCTTCTAGCCAACACTCCTTCTTTTAGGCCTTAAATTCTTAAACTGCACTGCACTGTTCTATTTGACAGCTGTGATATAGAAACATCTTAAAGTTTTTAAGTACACTTAAACTTTAATAACTAGGCTTTAAATCATAGTTAAAGTGAGTATTTTGAGATATGGGACTAGAAGTATAGCTCAGTGTAGTCCCTGAGTTTGGTTTGGTTTAGAGACAGGATCTCACTATGCAGTTCAGGCTGGCCTTTAACTCACTTTGTAACCCAGACTGGCTGCAAACAAGCAGTGATCCTCCTGCCTCAACCTGAGTGCTGTGATTACAGATTTGTTCCGCCATGCCCGACATTAGCCCCTGGGCTTGATCCCCAGCCCAAAATATAAATGAATAAAGTAAAATAAAGTATGAGCTATGTGGGCTGGGGATTTAGCTCAGCGGCATAAGTGCCTGCCTTGCAAGCAGGCAGCCGTGAGTTCGATCCCTGGTACCGATAAAAATGAAAAAGACAAAAAATATATATATATATGAGCTATGTTCCATAAGAATGCATATTGTAGCTGGGAGTAGAGGTGCATGCCTGTAATTCCAACACTTGAAACTTTGAGGCAGGAGGATTGTCGCTGAGTTTGAGAGCAGCCTGGACTACATAACAAGACCAGGTCTCAAAAATAAAAAATAGAGCCAGGCATGGTGGCTCACACCTGTAATCCTAGCACTCAGGAGGCTGAGGTGGGAGGATCACTGCGAGTGCAAGACCAGCCTGGGTTACAAAGTGAGCTCAAGGCCAGCCTGAACTGCATAGAGAGACCCGGTCTCAAAAAAAAAAAAAAATGTGTATCATATTTTGAAAATATTGTCCCAAACTCAAATTTACTGTTTCAAGCATGAAATTCTCTTAAAGTTTGTCATGTTCTGCCCAGAGACATAAAACACCTCATACAGAATTTAGATGGAAAAGAGCCAAGTGTGGTAGTGTGTGCCGATAGCCCCACCACCCAGGAGCCCTAAGCAGGAGGACTGCTGTGAGTTCCAGGGCACACTGAACTACATAGTTCAAGGCCAGTCTGAATTACACAGTGAGACCCTGTCTCAAAAAAAAAAAAAAAATTGAAAAGAAAAATGAATAAGGAATACTACACCACTTCTTTGAGGGTGGCAAAGAGTCTTGTTCAAGCTGGCCTCAAATACTTGTTAATCCTGCTTCAGATCCCTAGTGCTGGGATGATAAGCATGTGTCATCACACTCAGGTACTATTTAACATTGGTAAAAATTATTTACTACATATTTTTTAGAGATAGGATCTCTCCATCTCCCCATCTTACCTGGCCTGGACTTGAACTTACCTCTTCCTATCTTAGCCTTTTAGGTAGCTAGGACTACACAGGTATAGGCCACAGTACTAACTGTGTATGATGTCGCTTTCTAGATTATTAATACAGATGTTCTTCTCCCTTGAGCTCCTTAAATAAGCTGATAGGGTGTGATCAAGCTATACAAGGGCTTATTTAGTTCATTCATTCCACAAGTATGTATTCAGTCACAGTTCTGTGTCAGTGCTTGGGGCACAATGGAATATTACCAAGTTCCCATCTCATTGAATTTATATTTTAGAGGGAACAGATAACCATCAAGTGAATCATTTAAGATAGTGTTAAGTGTTATGAAGAAAATAGGATACTGATGCTGTGAAGGAAAATACTTTGGTGGGGGGCCTTTTTGAGACAGGGTGTTGCTATGCAGTTCAGGCTGGCCTTCAACTGGCTTTACAGCACAGGTTGGCCTCGAACTCACAGTGATCCTCCTGTTTCAACCTCCCAAGTGCTGAGATTACAAGCATGCACCACCAGATCCAACTAACAAATAATAATAAATCACTTTAGAATCCATGTGTTTAGAATCACAATTCTCTTCAGAACAGTTGTGATGGTGCACACCTATAATCCCAGTATTTGCAATGTTGAGGCAGAAGAATTGTCATGAGTTCAAGGCTAGTTTGGACTACATAGTGAGACTGTCTCAAAAAGGGGAAGGTTGCCCAGCTTGGCTGCTCATGCCTGTAATCCCAACACTCAGGAGGCTGAGGCAGGAGGATCGTCGCCAATTCGAGACCAGCCTAGGCTACAAAGTGAGCTCAAGGCCAGCCTGAACCGCACAGGGAGACCCTGTCTCAAAAAGACAAAAAAAAAAAAAAAAGAAAGAAAAGAAAAAGTGGGAGGTTATTCAGTAAGTCACATTTGAACTGAGATATGAATTATGCCCTCCAAAAACACAAGATTTTTTAAAATTTTTATTTATGAATGTTTGATGCTGGGAATTGAACCGAGGGCCTTTTGCTTATCAAGCATGCACTCTAAAACTGACTCACACTCCAAGTGCTACACATGTGGCACCCATGTGCTATATACATGCCAAATATGCCTAGCTCAAGTCCCACAACCTTTCTCTCACCGCCTCGACCCCATGCCTTACATTAGAGTTACCATTTATTTCTTGTGTTCAGAACAAAATTTAAATAGTCTAAGACAGTTAAAAGTAAATGTAACCAACTATTCAACTACACAAGGGAAGAAAAATTTGCAAAAGAGAGTAGCGAATATAGAATGCATAAATAGTTGAAAAAAGCTTGGCACTAGAAATTTATGATGGGCTATTAAGATTTCAGAGCAATATAAGCACTAAAAGCAGTGTCTATGTCTTTCTGACATAATTTAGGCTCATCCATTTTGAACCTCATTTAAAAAGTTTAATCAACTACTACAATCTCACATTTGACACTAAAATATATGTAACTATCCGTCCTCCTCAGTTGTCTCAGGTTAGGAAAAAGAAAAATTCACATTGTGAGTGACAATACAACAGCAAAACTTCACTATGGCATTGTAATTTCTCTAAAATTACCATTGGAGCACATGATAAGTATGCACAAGGCCCTGAACTCAATGCCCAGCATGATAGGTAGATAGATGATACAGACTGTCAGTAGATCTTTAGAAAAGCTGGCCATTGGTTAGTACCTTCTCATGCAAACATAAAAACTAATCTGTAAAACAACCTGGAAGGCACTGATGGAGTAGACAGAAGTGAATGAGGACACAATGTTCTAAATGATGAGACAGGGAATTCCTAGCAATTCATAAATTTCAGCTTCCCATAATATTGTGAATGCTTAAGTCAAATATTGTCATTCTAAATATAATTACATTCACCAATATTATAAGATTTGTATCAGCAAAAAATCCTCTGTGAGAAACCATAATGAAGAGTAATAGATGACCCCAGTCCTTAAACTTTATAATACTAAGGGAATAAAAGGCTAAGAAAAGGCTAACTGTAAAATAAGGCAGATTTTAGAATCATTATAAAGCATCATACTTCCTCTAGTCTCTCTTCCTTAGTGTGAAATTACAGAAATAGTAAAATCCACTAGAAGTGTCCTCAGATGCTTTGTAGAGGAACTGGTACCCTGCATGAAGTGAGGCCAGCAAAGATGGATATCCCAGACCAATCGGGCCTGCAGCTTCCCAAATAAGGGGATAGTGAAGAGACAAGTGGCATGATTTTAGGGTTCCAGGGACATCAAAACCCTCTAGCAGAATTTGAGATTCTCTAGGGGTTGAGACAAAGAGCTTCTCTATGTGGCCGGTATTTATTTGGTCTTCAAACTAAGGGCTTAGAATGGAAAACAAGGGAAACTGAGCAGGACCTTGGGAGTGGGTTTAAGGACTTCTCCAAGTAATAAATCATCTTAACTTAGGAGAACTCCTTTAGTTGACCACCAATGGAGTGAGAGGCCTGCAGCCTTTATGCAGTTAACTGGGGTGGGAGCCACATGCCCTCTTGTCCTTTGTGATGTCAGGACATCACAGGCCACTACAAGCCTCAGCTGGGATCAGTCATTCATTGAGGTCACTTACTGTGAATCTGCTGCCCATCTCCAGACAAGGGGCCTAGGTGTGGGTCAGACTCACGAGTAAACACAGAAAGCCAACTGATGAATTTTCACTCCTGCTTAGAACCCCTTCATAGTGATCTCCATCAGATGGGGGTTGGGGGTGGTAAAGACAGAACAAAGTGATCAAAGATACTAAGATGAAAACTGGCCTGGGTCAGGGAATGGGGCAAATATGTGTGGTCAGAAGACAAGGCAAGGCAGGAGGAGAAGAAGGCTGTACATGTAGAATGAAAGAAACATGAGTTGGAACTAAGGCTGAAGAACTTTTAGATTCTAGTTAGCAAATAATGAAATAGTCTTAAACATTTTTTCTCTACTCCTGAGGATTGAACCTAGTATAACCCATACCCTCTGTCATTTTTTTGAGACAGGGTCTCTGTAAATTGCTAAGTTAAAGCTTGGCTCCAAATTGGGATCCTCCTGCCTCAGCCTCCTAGTGTTGGGTATATAGGCATGTGCCACCACCCCTGACTACCATTAAAAAATTTTTGAGAAGAGTGACTGCCTAAAGTGTAGACAGGAATCTGCACTCATTGCCTTTCGCATGAATACTACCATTGCTCACACACCTGAAATTTCAAAATCTGAGACTTTTTCATGATAGAAATCAATAATGAAACCTTTGTGAGGGAAGAAAGACTCTAAAATGATGCCTGTTCTGAGGGAGTGACTAGGAAGCCATTAATGTGAGGCACAAAGGAGAAACAGGTTTGGAATAAATTTGGCTTGGGACATGCTGTTGACATGATGAAATTCATCTGACATATCCTATTTCTCAATTCTTCTTGGGATTATTCACAAGTTAGTATCAGGACTAGCAAGTAGTATTCAAACACCTCCATGGGGCTTAAGTGCCACAGATACCAGGTATGTATGACACATTCTGCTCTGCCAATTGGGGAGCTGACCTCAGGCTGACTTTTCAAGCATTCAAATCATCTTCACTGCACAATTTTCAAAGTGTACCTCAGGATGCCTTAGCCCAAGTATGCTTTTTTTTTTCTTTTGTTGGCATAGGTATATTTGAAAGATATTTGGCATAGGTTTATTTGAAAGATATTTGTTGGTATTTTCTCACAACAGGGATACAAATTATAAATACGAACCAAAAAGAACCCCTCTGGACATCACTTTTCATTAGTTTACACAATTTTATTCAATTATAATTTTTGGCTTGGTTCGGACATCTTGCCAGAAACTGTCTGTAGCAAGGGAATTAATCCCCCTCTTCCCAAAAATTTAAAAAATAAAAAATCGTATCTTAAGCAGGTCTGCTGTGGAGGGTAACAAACGTCTAGAGTTATACTTCATTAGAACCCTAATATGCACATCTTGGAGCCAGAGCGCAGATTAGAATCTACTTTCAAGCCCCGTATGGTGGGTCAAGCCTCTAATCCCAGCACTCCACAGGAGAATCACCGTGAGTTGGAAGTCAGCCTGGGTTACACAGTGAGCTCAAGGCCAGTCCCAACTACATAGAGACACTTCCACAGCCATGACTTGAGACTCCATGCTAGACAAAGTTTTACAGCTGTGAAAATCACTTTTAGGAGGCTAATATTGTAGCGTAGGGAGACAAGCGATAAACTGGTTTCAGAATATAAGACTCACAGTGTAAGCATTCAACATGATAAATCTTGTTTCGTTTTTTAAGATAGGGTCTCGCTATGTAATTCAGGATGGCCTTGAACTCACTACGTAGCTCAGGACGGCCTCAAACTCGCTGCGACGCTTCGGCCTCAGCCTGAGCTCTTGAACTCGCTGCTGTCGATCCATCCATCCCCAAGAAGAAAGGGCCTCGGTGTGTGCTAAAAAAGACTCAGACAAGCGCCTTCGCCTGGACGCCAGAACTAAAGGTTTGTGAAACTGCGGGAAAAGGGAGGCAAGCGTGCGACCACTTCAAGTTTGGGACCCAAAGCCGGAGTCGCGCGGTCCGCCCCCAAAGCACTGCAGCCAGCGGGCTCCCTGTCCAGCCGCCTGGTGCCTTGTGATCCTCGCCCAGGAAACAATGGTGGTGGCGGGTGGAGCAGGAAGAGAAAGGCCCACAGTGCGCCCCGGACCCTCCCCTCGCGGCCGTCACGTGACAGCCGCTTCTCCCAGCCGGGTCTCTAGGCTCCAGATGAGAAGGCTTTAAGCATAGGAGTTCCGCCGGACGGAGCGGATAGAGCAAGGGGACAGCGCCGGCCGGAAGTGACAGCGGACGTAGCGCGCTGCGTGCCGCGACGTGGCGGCGGGGTCGGGCCGGGCGGCGGAAGTGGCTGCAGAGCCGGGACTTCAGTGTTTGTGTTTTGGTTTGTGAAGGGGCCGGCGGCGGCCTAAGGGGAGGAGGCTAAGGAGGGCGGAGGAGGAAGAATTAGAACTCGACCGCCGGCGGCGGTGGAGGAGGAGGAGGAAAAAGGAAGGAGGAAGGCGGAGCGGAGAGAGGCGGAGACGCAGGCTGACAGGGGCGGTACCGCGGCTCTAGCCCCGCACAGTCCAGTGTGAGGGGAGCGGCGCGAGGTGGAGACGCCGCCGCAGCTGCGGGCTCATTCGTTCTGCGGACCCCGCCTGGGCCTTGCTTCCGAGAAGCTGTGTTCCCGCGGCCCCCGTGGCGCGGACTCAGGTAACCAAACTGCCTCTCCCCTGCGTACCGCGGCCCCAGACCCCGGCTTATCCGCGGTCCCCGGCGTGTCTGTGGCCCTCCCCGCCCTGAGTCTCACCCCCTCTCACGCGCCATCGAGCCTGCCCTCTAGTCTTGCCAGGCCTTGTGACTCATCCCTCAGGGACCTGTAGAGACTGGGATTTGGGGACTAGCTTGGCGAGCGACGGGTGTCACCCTCTTCCCTTCTCAAGATGGCGCCGTGGGAAGAGGGCTGGAGGCCGCGGTTCTGCCTGGCCCCGGCCCTGCCAGTCCCGGGGGTCTCATCTAGAACTAGGCCAGGCTCCGGAGAGGATGGGAGGACGAGAGAAGCCGGGTTCGCTAAGTGCGGGGCGGCAGCCAGCAACTCCGGTGGCCTCCAGACCGGAGCCCCGGCTGCAGCAGGTGTGAACTGGGGGAGCTCCGCCTCGGCGACTTTCGGAGACAGGTGGTGGAGTGGTGGGCAACTCGGCAGAATAGGCTGGCTGCAGACGCTCGTGTCGTCTTCGGGAGGTCGTGAACCGCAGCTTTAGAGAAATGCAAGATAACTAGGCCCTAGAACCCTCCTAGTGGGAAGAGACCCTAAAACCTGCTCTGGTGTACCTTTCCGTGGAACCTAGGTATTCCCCCCGCCCCCGACTTTCGGACTTGTTAAACTGTGAACATCATAGTCCTTACGGAATCGTACTGTTGAACCATTTGCGTTTAACACAAGAAAAAATATGTATATGTAAACCTCAGGGTACACTCAGGACTACCCAGAATCTATTCTTGGGATAAAACAGGTAATTTGAACTCGCAGGATTGTTGTAAACAAAAGTACGCAGAGCAGTGCCTAGCGGTAATTTTTTGATCAAAGGGTGTTTGTTTTTTTTTAAACGATAAAATACTCATTGTTCTCCAATGATTTTAAACCACATGTTGGGCAAAATCCTTGATTTGCAAAGCAAGACAAACGTTTCAGTAAATAGTGAATTTAAGGGATTGGATGAGGTTTTTTTTTATTTAGGTCTGCTTTCTGTGCGTGCTGCAGATTGAACCTAGGGCCTTTAACATGCTTAAGTGGTCTACTGAGTTGCAGTCTAAATCCTGCCCTTGGTTTACTTTGGTTCGTTTCAGTTAGATTTTTTGAGACACTTGACTTTGAAGTCACTGTGTATAGGCCAGAGTAGCCTCGAACTCTCATTGATCTGAGACTGTGAGATTACAGGCGTGCTCCACCGTTCCTGGTTGCCCCTGCACATAAGTTTTAACCTTAATATTATAGTAACTACTGTTAGTAAGTTTAATTTGAGATATTTAAGAGTAAACATGATTCAATAGCTATAAACCTTGAAAGAGCTAAATTAGAATCTCCTTTGTTTTTTTGGTTGTTTTTTTTTTTTGTTTGTTTGTTTTTTGTGCCAGGGATGGAACTCATGACCTTGCGCTTGCCAGGCAGGCGCTTAAGCCACTGAGTTAAATCCCCAGCCCATCTCTTTTGGTTTTTGTATGACAGTGTTTTCCTGAAATTTTGAAAGTATAGAAATTCAGAGTATTTTCTTTTTTCTAATTTCCTTTCCTTCCTTTTCTTTTTTTTCTTTTTTTGAGACAGGCACTGGGTATACATTTCAAGTTAACTCACTGCAGCCCAGGCTGGGCTCAAACTCATAAAGATCCTCCTGTCTCAGCATCCCTGAGTGCTGCAATTACAGGCTTGAGCCACCACATTTAGTGAGCATGTAGTTCTTGTTAGTTTATTGTTGTGTACTTAAAAGCTATTTTGGAAATACTTAAACTGATAATCTGTATTTCTTTTTTTTTCAGCCTGTGACAGTCTTATTTTGTATGAGCATTATCAAAGGACTGCTTTCATTGCCAATTTCAGTCCTTTCTATACACCTAGCAAGCACTGTAGTAAAGGAGGTTTACATATGTTTTCCCATTTCTCAACAGCTATGCAATTTAGGTTTTATGGAAATAGAAACACATGTATTAAAGAATTTGAATAAGTGGAAATTGGCATAGCCAAATCTGGTATATTTTTGAGGAGTGTCATAGGATAGCTTTATTATACTGCACTGATTGGAAGCAGTTCATATCATTTCATCTGTAGTATAACAATGTATTGATATAACATAAGGACTCTTAAAAGATGAGGAACATGAGACAAGACAAAAATGATTTTTATTGTTTTGAGAGCTAACATTTTGTGAATGTTTACTAACAAATTCATCATTATCAAGAGTGCTTTTTTTTCCAAATCCTTTTGTTTCAAAGAGAAAAATATCAAAATATATCAGTTAGGGGGCAAAAAAGGTACATACATTGCACATTGTCATCCCCATATCATTTATCCAGAGCACAAGACATCTGTATTCAATTGTCTAAACAATACCAGCATAAATCTTCCTTCAATGAACCCAGAGAAATCAGTAATATAACTTTTTATACACATGTATATGTACATAGATACATATGTTTCAGCTTCTCACACAAGTGAGACAATATGTTTACACATGTATGTCTAATTTCACTTATGAATGGGGTCTCAGGTTCCATCCTTCTACCTATTAAAATCTTGAGTTTATCCTTGTTTGTGGCTAAATAGTACTCCATTTGTATAAAAATACCCCTTTTTAATCCATTCCTCAGTCATTGGGCATTTAGATTGTTTCCAAGATCTGGCTATTACAAACTGTGCTGTTATAAACTTTGGGTACATGTGTATCACTGTAGTATAATATTTTTAATTCTTTTGGGAAGTGACCAAAAGAGAAATAGCTGAATCAAATGGGACCTCTGGTTTGGGTTTTTTGAATCTCCACACTGATTTCCACAGTGGTTGCGCCATTCTACACTCCCACCAAAGTGGGGAAGGGTTCTTTTTTCCCCATAGCCCCTCCAGCATTTGTTATTGGTTGATTTCTTTTTTATGTGGTGTTTTGGTGGTTTTTGTTTTGTTTTGTTTTCTGTTTTTGAGACAGGGTTGGTATGCAGTTCAGGCTGGCCTTAGCTCACTTTGTAGTGTAGGCTGGTCTCAAACTCCCAACAATCCTCCTGCCTCAGCCTCCCAAGTGCTGGGATTACAGGCATGAGCCACCACACCCAGCTCTTTTTTTTGTTTCTGTTTTTATTTTGTCTTTTTGAGACTTTTTTGTTTTACTATGCAGTTCAGGCATGCCTTGAGCTCACTTTGTAGCCTAGGCTGGTCTCAAATTTACAACCACCTGCCTCAGCCTCCCGACTTCAGGGATTACAGGCAGATTTCTTGTTGATAGCCATTCTTTCTTGGGGGAGGTGGAATCTTTAAGTGTGGTCTTAAATTGCATTTCTCAAATGACCAGTGATGTTTGACATTTTTTAACATATTTATTTGTTCTTGCATTCCTTCATCTGAGAAGTGGGTATTCATCTCAGATGCCTGTTTTTGGAATGGGTCTTTAGAACTGGGAGAACTGATTATTACTATAGTTCTCTATATGTTATCGATTGAAATCCGTTTTCTGAGGTACAGCTGGCAAACATTTTCTCCCACGTTGTGGGTTGTCTCTTCACTGTTGGTGGTTTCTCTTTTGCTATGCAAAAATTTTTCAGTAGAATGAGATCCCAGTTATTTTTCTTTGTGATAGTTCCTGTGCAATTGGGGTTTTGTTCACAAAAGTTTTTGCTATACCAACGTCTTCAGGAGTTTTATCTACTCTATCTTCCAGCACATTTAATGTTTCTGTTGTCCCATTGTGACTTTAGCTTGGTACATGGTGATAGACAGGCATCCAGTTTTAATCTTCGGCATGTGTAGAGCCAGTTTTACCACACCATTTATTAAAGAGGCTATCTTCCAGTGAATGTGTTTGGCACCTTTGTCAAAGATAAGGTGGTTTAATGTGTCTAGAATTGTTTCTGCATCTTGTAATCGGTTCCACTGATCTTCAGGCCTGGTTTTTTGCCGATACCATACTGTGTTTATCATAGTTTTATAGTGTTTAATTTCAAGTCAGGGATTGTAAGGCCCCTGTCTTTGTTGCCCAGGATTGCCTTTGCTATTTCAGGTCTCTTCTGGTTCCAGATGAATTTAGGATTGTTTTCTCTAATACTGTGAGCTATGCTATTAGAATTTTAATTGAGATTGCATCAAAACTATGTAGCAGTTTTGGAAGTATGGCCATTTTCACTGTGTCGGTTCTTCCTAAGCGCCACAGGATATCTCTCCATTTTCTATAAGGATGCTTTTTGTATGGACTCAGATTTTATAGGAAAGGCAAATTCCTTTTTGTTTTTTCTTTGTTTCGAGACAAGGTCTTTGCAGTTCAGACTGGCCTTCCCTCATTGCATGACCCAGGCTAGCTATATAGGATTGATTGGCCTTGCACATACAAGGCAGGTGCCCTAGCACTGAGCTACACCCACCACCCTTTGTTGAAGTTTTAGTTTGAGACCATCTCTCACTGAGTGGTAAAGGTTGACCTCAGGCTTGCCTCCAGCCTCAGCCTCCTGAGTAGGCTGGCAGTTTGAACTTAAAAAGAAGTTTTTATTAAACTTAAATATTCACTAATGGGGCCAGGTCCCCGGTACTAGGGATAAATAAATATTCGCTAATTCATTTGACATTGAAAATTAAACTAGTTTTCTTCAAATGTGCTGTTAAATAGAGAATAATGGCATATATTGTTAACCTCAAAACAAAAAATTCACAATTAATGTAAATCACTGTTAGTCCCACTAAAGAACAGCTGAGCCGGGCGTAGTGGCGCACTCCTCTGTTATCCTAGTACTCGGGAGGGTGGGAGGATCAATGCAAGTTTGAGACCAGCCTGGGCTACAAAGTGAGTGCAAGGCCAGCCTGAACTGCACAGTGAGACCCTGTCCCAAAAAAGAAAAAAGCAAAACAAAAAGCCACAATTGTTAATTTTTTCTCTTTTGAGACAGGATCTCATTATCTATTAAGCAAATAAGGAAACAAGTTTTAAGTGTCTTTCCACTGGTCACGTAAACCTGGAAGCTTTTAAAGTATTTTCTCTAAAATTTCTATTAATTAAATGAAAAACATTTCATTTAACAGGGGCCTTCAAAGTGCTAAACTCAAGGTTCTGTTCTAGAAGCTTTTCATTTATTAACTTTCTTTCAGGAAACTTTAACCTAAGCAGTCTGACTTTAAAACCCAAGCTTTGGAGTCACTTCTCAGGTTGCCTGGGCTTGAAACTTAGCTCCATCACCTTTGTCATAGTTGCTGTATGACTTCAGTCAAGTTGCTTAACTTTTCATTCTGTGCTTCCTCATTTTCAAGGAGTGTGAAAAGTACTAACTATTGTAGGTGGCTGCGTTAAATGCTTAAAATGCCAGCTGGCACAATGCAAAGTCTGTAATGAAGATAAGTTTATGGAGTGTTTGGTTTGGTTTGGTTTGGTTTGGGTGTTTTTACCTGTGAAAATTACAAAGTAATTTTAGGGTTGAATCTTAAGCCTTTAGATTATTTGCATTAAAATATAGTTTTAAAAACTTGAATGTACACTTAGAATTATGTTAATCATAGTAATATGCTATGGACAGAATTTATTAATGTAATTTATACTAGATTTGTTTTATTTATTTGTATGTTCATTTTTTTACAGATTTCTTTACTTCCAGAAAGAAAAACATCAACACCTTGCATCCTGGCAGTTCAATTAGGAGTCTAAAATTAGGGACTTCTTCCAAATTTGGACATGGCTAATCGAGGAGCAACAAGACCTAATGGGCCAAATACTGGAAATAAAATATGCCAGTTCAAACTAGTACTTCTGGGAGAGTCTGCTGTTGGCAAATCAAGCCTGGTGCTTCGTTTTGTGAAAGGCCAGTTTCATGAATTTCAAGAGAGTACCATTGGGGGTGAGATTTTCTTTTTTTTTCCCTGTCTCATTGAAACATACACTGACAAAACATTTTGGTGTTCCAATTGTGTGATTATGAATACCTAAATTGATTACATAGGGAAGAAAAAACTGTTTACCAGACTTCAAGCTTCAAAACCTACCTTTCTACTTTGATTTTTTTTTTAAGATGACATCTTTTTATGTTTTGATTTCTTGGTTAATCTGGAACATGCTTGTATTGTAGCAAAAATATATGAACATGAGTCAGTTTGATTTCTCAAGTAATAAGATTTGATTTGGATTCTATTTCTTGGTAATAGAAGCTTCTTCAAAATAATAAGTGCTCAATTATATTGAATTTAGAATGGATAGTAAAAGCGTTAACTTTAAATTCTTACTGTATATACAGTGAGTCTCCATCTTGCGAGCATTAGAGTTGTGAACTTTCACAAATACCAGCATTACAAACATAGGTAGATGCAAACAGATCATGGAAGTATTTACAGGTTTGCTAGACTTTGACACAGTTCTTGTTGCAAAGTATGATAGTATACAGTGCTCAGTCAGGCCAGGATATGTGGAAGCAAAAGGAAAACCAGTGGTGACACGGAGAAGACTTGTGTCAAAGGTGTATGAGACTCACTCTGTTGAACTTCCAAATGAATCTGACTTACAAATATTCTCTAAGAATGGAACTTGTTCATAAGTTGTAGACTTGCTGTACTTGACTATTCATAGTTTTAACAATACTAGATGCATATAATAATATTCTTAGAATGAGAGACTAGGAAAGGTAAGTGATTAATGGAAAAGAGCTTTTCCATTTCCAGGAAAATGAGAGCTGTAGAAAAAGATGAAAAAGAAGAAAAAGTAAACACTGCACAGCAGTTGTGATAGGAAGGGTATTGGGAGAATAAGACACAGGTCAGAATGAAGACAACAAATTTTTGTCAGTAGACTTAAACTTAGAGAATTGGATTTAATAAAACTCTTGTAACTTTGAGGTCTGACTTGCTCCTGTGAAATGAAAGTCTAGCTCTGTATTTGGAGTTTTTTGAGACAAGGTCTTACTAGTTCAGGCTAGCCTTGAACTCACCATGTAGCTCAGGCTGATCTCAAAATTCACTGCGATCCTTCTGCCTCAGTCTCCTGAATAATTGGATTTTAGACATATACCGCCACACCCAGCTCTTTCGATTTTTTTTTTTTTTTTTTTGTCTTTTTTGAAACAGGGACTCACGCTATGCAGTTCAGGCTGGCCCTGAGCTCACTTTGTATAGCCCAGGCTGGTCTCGAACTCACAAGGATCCTCCTGCCTCAGCCTCCCAGTGCTGGGATTACAGGCATGAGCCACCACTCCCAGCACTTTTGAACTTTTTGTTAGTGCATATTTGTTGTACAGATTAACGGATTTCATTTTGGAAGATTCATAAATGTGTGCAGCATACTTGTTTTCAGCCTCCCCTTTCTGTATCTCTTCTTTCTTTCTCCATCCACCCACCTAGTTTGATTTTGTGAGCGAAATATTACTTAGGCTTCAGTGCCTAAGTAATATAGTTTGATCACATTTACCCTGTTTTTTGCCCATCCTTAACCTCCCAGTTCCTCAGTGAAGCTTTTGGTTGGTTTTTTTGGTCTTTTTGAAATAGAGTGTCACTATGTAGTTCAGGATGGTTTGAGCTCACTTTTTTGTTGTTGTTGTTGGTTTTTGGTTTTGGTGGTGGTTATATTTTTTTCCCCTCACTGGAAATAGAACTTACAACTTCACACTTGCCAAACAGATACCTGTGCCACTGAAATAAATCCATGGCCTTTGAACTCACTTTGTAACCCAGGCTAACCTTGAAGCAATCCTCATGCTTCAGTCTCCTAAACGCAGGGATTATAGGTATGTGCCACCATGCCCAGAGTCAGTTACACTTTTGAATTAGATGTCAGAGAAATCACATCACTAGGATTCAGTGTTTTGTAAGAAATATGTAATTAAGCAGTACTATATTTTCAAAGGTATTTGTGGCTGTTTTTTAATCCCATACGTTCAGAGAGTCTTGAGATACATGTAGAACAGTTATAATCACTGGCATGTAGCAGTCTGTCAGAAGCAAAAGTATTGAGACAGTATCTCACTTCATAGTTCAAACTGGCCCTGAACTTACCATGTAGCTCAAACTGGCTGCAATCTTCCTGCTTCAGCTTCCCAAGTGCTGTGATTATAGGCACTAATCAAAAAAAAATACAATAACCATGTATTTAGTGGATATTGGTAAGCAAATACATATGAAATTGTATTCATAATCTCAAAGCCTTCTATCTACTAAGATAAATAATAGAATTTGTCTGCCAGTTTTTTTGCCTACATACAGGAAACATACTTCTTAAGATAAACTGACTCAGCAGTAAAACAATGATTTTCAGCCTCTTTTGTGTGACATGCTATATATATATTTTTTTTTTTTGTCTTTTTCATTTTTATCGGTACCAGGGATCGAACTCACGACCACCTGCTTGCAAGGCAGGTGCTTATGCCGCTGAGCTAAATCTCCAGGCCCTGCTATATTGTTTAAATGTTTGGTTTTTATAATGGCTAAGCATCAGCAAAGTAGTCCATATCCTGGAGCTTTTATTTAGAGTTGGGAAACTTGGCTTCAAAAAATGTTAATGTATAATATATATCCTTTGCAGTTTCTTTAATGTATCCTACCTGGTGTAGCAGTAAATATTACCTTTCAAGATTCAGCCTCCAAAAGCAATTTGGGCCAAAGCCCACTGACTCATCTAACAGTTTTAAAGATTGCTAGGTTGTGCCCACCACCTTGTACTTGTACAGTACCACACCAGTACTGTGACTGCCACTGGCAGGATTTCCCAAAGTGTGTAGCCGTTCTGGCTTAAATATCTGGCCAAAGAGATTTGGGACTTGTACTCTCCCCCACTTTCTTTTTCTTTTTTTTTCCCCTGTCAATAAACCTAGGGACCCACTTTCACAGTATATATTAAAAATAATAAAAAGACTGAGATACATATTATAGGATACAGTTTAATTAAATCCCTAGGGAGCTTTCAGGTGCCTAAGATAAGAATTTTTGTTTTATAATTCAGTTATCTTCCAAGTGTATTTTTCCCTAGTGGAAAAAGACTCAAAACTATAAAAGAGGGGCTGGGGATTTAGCTCAGCAGCATAAGCGCCTGCCTTGCAAGCAGGCAGTTGTGAGTTCGATCCCCGGTACTGATAAAAAAAAAACTATAAAAGAAAAATTTATAAATGTGCCTATTTCCTGATATATACACATGTGTCGATATATGTACATATTTATATATAATTTCCTTTTTTTTTTTTTTTTTTTTTTTTGTACCAGGGATCAATCTCATGACTCCATGCTTGCAAGGCAGGCGCTTATGCAGCTGAACTAAATCCCCAGCCCTATAATTTCTATTTAACACCTATTGGATTATCTACATTTTGTTTGGGTTTGGCTTTTTTGTTGTTGTTGTTGTTTGTTTGTTTGTTTTTGTTTGGGGTACAAGAAATCAGACTGGGGACCTTGTAGGACCTTGTACTTGCCAGACAGGTGCTATGCCACTGAGCTATATCCTCAGCCCAGACTGTCTATACTTTGTTAATGAATTTTTCATAAGAGGTTTTCATGGTAGCACATGCCTGTAATCGCAGCACTTGGGAAGCTGAAGCAGGAAGATTGCAGCCAGTTTGAGCTACATGGTAAGTTCAGGGCCAGTTTGAACTATGAAGTGAGATGCTGTCTCAAAAAAAAGGTTTTTTTCTGCTACCTAAGCTCGAGATACAAAATAATTAACATTTGTTTGGGTTTTTTTGTGGTTTTTGGATTTTGCCAGACTGGGATTGAACTCAGGGCATTGTTCCTGTGAGCGTGCAATTTTTTACTGGTTATGTATGTCCCTTGTCCTGTATTTTATTTTACCTATATTTCTCCACTTAGTGCTTAGAAACAACTTTGATGAGAACTTTAAAAATTTTTGTTATTAAGTACTTTTTCACTATGCTGATTGCATATTAAATATATTAAAGAATTGTAAAACCATTATGATTTCAGCTATGAGCAGTGTTACTTTTATGCTGTCTGCTAACAGCTATTATTTGCCCTAGAACTGCAGTACAAATCCTATTTTAAGGTCCTGTGGTTTGAACTATTTAGTGATCAACTCCAAAATCCCTAACTTGTAAGCAGTGTATATTTTGTTTCACCTAATACATGATAGTAACAAGTGAACCTGCTTAGTTTCACATTTCTATGGTTTTGGTTTTGGTTTGGGATTTTGTTCTTTGTTACTTGGCTGCATGTATCTAGTAATATTTGATCTGAAACAAATTTTCCATCTTTGTAATATTCTACCCTAGAAATCATATGCCACTTTTTTTTGGTCTTTTTAAAAAAAGGTCTCACTATGAGATTCGGGCTGTCCTTGGGCTCACTTTGTAGCCCAGGCTGGTCTTAACTCACAGTGATCCTCCTGCTACAGCCTCCCAAGTGCTGGGATTGTAGAAGTGCGCCACCATGCCTGGCATATGCCATGTTCTTGAGTTTGTGGATTCAAAGATACTGTATAATTTGTGATTCTTGCTAAAAATAGTGATTTAAGAATTGTTGCTAGGCTGGACACACCTGTAATCCCAGCACTTGGGAGGCTGAGACAGTAGGATCCTTGTAAATTTAAGAGCCTGGGCTACAGAGTGAGCTCAAGGCCAGCCTTAACTACATAATGAGACCCTGTCTCAAAAAGACCCACAAAAAAAAAAAAAAAAAATTATTGCCTCACCATTACCCATTCTCTCTTGACTCTGGCATTCTAGATGAAGCCAGGTAGCTTGGTGACAGTCTTAGCCATTTGGGGAGTTATAGCTTAATGTGTAGCAGTGAAGGTTTGTATATTTATGTTCCTGTTGGCCTGAGATTAGCCCAAAAATCAATAAGGAAATTGTCTTATGTCTTCATGCAATAGGTCAACTCTTGAGTTCAGCTGTTTTCTGTAAGTGCTTATTCAGTGAACAGGGCTTAAATACCTGAAAATTGTAAACATTTCTAGTGAATATATCTTGTAAAAAGCAAATCTACCTTGGAGTGGTAGCGTACCCCTATAATTCCCGCAGTCCAAAGGCTGAGGCAAGGGTTTGAAGCCAGCCTGGACTACATAATTCAAGCCCATCCTGGGATATATAGTGAGACCCTGTCTCAAAGAAACCAAAGCAAACACAGATAAGTAGCACATCCATGTTTAAGAAGACATTCAAGTGATATTTATAAATGAATGGATCTTCTGTGTAGATTATACAATGCATGAAATTACATGCAGTTGATTCTATTTTCTTTTCAGAGAGAAATGTTTTATGCCACTGCTTTAATTTGGTATACACTGACCAAAAGAATCTTAGCCAACTCTAAAGGTTAGATGATGAAACTACGTTAAAATAATATTTTCTTGCAGATGCTGTAATTTTTATGCTGTTGCTTTTTTTCTTACATGAGACAGGGTCTTGTTATGTAGCTCAGATTACAGGTGTGAGTCACCACACTTGGCTGATGCTGTGATTACTGAGCTTTAGTTTAGAACAGTAGTTCTCAGAAATTCCTATTCCAAAAGCATCTGTGTTTAGTGGGAATTCCCCTATTCTATCTATACTGGGTTAGAGCCAGCATTCTAGGTCTAAATAGTTCTTCCAAATGATTGTGATGTGTGGCAAATTTTGAGAACTACTGCTTTATGTCTTCAGAGTGGTTGAAGATATGTTTATTATACTAAAGATAGTTGCCCCACAAGTGCCATAATTGGCCAGCCTACCCAGCTTTTTTTGCTGTTTTCTCCCTTCTCCCTTGTCTCCTTCTTCTTCCCCCTACCTGCCTGCCCTCTTTCTGTTGAACTGTGGGTTTGACAGGTTTTTTTTTAAAAAAGATATTGCAACTATTCTAGTTTGTGAATTACCCATATTTTGTACTGCTCAAATTACATATTATGTATATCTTTCTGTAGGAACTGATTCCTTCTTACTAATGGGCTTTTACTAGTCATTCTTGTCCCTTTAGGATGTACTATTTCTGTACTTGGAAAGTATCATTTTCAATCACCAATAGCAAAGCTATTCTTAATAGAATATTCTAGAAGTATTCAGTGACTGATGATATACCAAAAAAAAAAAAAAAAAACACCTTCTTTTGAAGCTGTTAGCAATAATTATTAACCCTGGGTAGAGTAGTCCTTGTAACATTCATTCATCTGTTTCCCTCTTAAGTGGCTAACATCATTTCTTTCTTTTTTTTAATCTTTTTGAGCAACATGTCTCAGTGCAGTTCAGGCTGACCTTGAACTCACTTTGTAATCCCAACACTTGGGAGGCTGAAACAGGAGGATCACCATGTATTCCATGCCACTTGGGGCTACACATGAGGTCAAGGACAGGCTAAACTTCATAGCAAGACCTTGTCTCATAGTAGCAGAAAGCTTTCTGTTACTTATTAGTCTTTAGAAAGAGTTGTTGTAAGTGTAGCCTATGTATTTGTTGAATGTGCCTTTTATCTTTCTGAATCTGCATATTAAAGTAGCTTTTTTATTTTGTCAGTGGTGGCAAAGTTTAACAGTTATTAAAAGTAGGGAGGAAAGCATTCTGCAGTGCAAGTTTGAGCCAAGTAAAAATAGGGGAGAAAAGGGGAAAAAAAGAATTAAAATGGTGTTATTATGTATGTTTTTCACTTGTTTTCCCACCTTTAGCCCTCCATCCCTTGGTCTCCTTCTCTTTTGCAAAAAAAATATCTGTCTCCCTGTTTCTTATTTATCTTTTTTTGTTGTTATACTTTGGGTTTCTCATATTAAAACCCATGATACTTAAGTTTGTGTCTGATTCATTTCACTTGATTTTAAGATTTAAGATTTTAAGATTTATCGATTTTTCTGACAACACTCCATTTTATCCTTATTTATGGCATAGTAGTACTTCATTGGTATAAATACCACATTTTCCTCTTCTCTTTATGTTAATAAATGTAAGTTGCTTCCAAGATTTAGCCTTCATTATTTGTGCTGCTGTAAATCACTATGCTGTATCACTGCGATATTTTGTTTTAACTCTTTGGAAAAAGAATGACTGGGATTCCTGTTTTTAATTTTTTGACCACCTCCATACTGACTTCAACAGTGGTTGTATTCATTTACATTGTCACCAACCGTGTAAAAAGATTTTTTCCTCTTTTTGCTCCTGCAGCATTTGATACTTGATTTCTTGATGATAGCCACTATTTGTAGAGTATGATGGATCTCTGTGTCTCTGTCTATATGTTTCTCTCTTTCTCTCTCTCTCTGCTTTTATTGTCTTCTGCTGCCATGAACTATTGATGAATTGCCCCTCTGCCATGTGCCACCCCACCTTGGAGCCAGCAGATTATGAACTGCTACCTCTACAGACTGAGCCAATTAAGCCTTTCCCCTCTAACTTATGGTATTAGATATTTTGTCTGGGCAATGAGAAAAGTAACTAAGTCAGAATTTGGTACCAGAGAAGTAGGGTCTTGCTGTGATTATACCTGACCATGTGATTCAGGAGCCTTTGGGAATGGCTTGTGGGAAAAGTGTGGAAAAGGTTATAATGTTAGGGTTGGACAGGTACACAGTGCTGGCTGAAAAAGGAGAGCTGGAATCCCTGCTACTGTACTGCATAGCAGGTTCTGATTAGAGCTCAGAAGACCAGAAAACCAGTGAAGACCAATCTTCAGAGGCTTCTGCTGGGAAGGACTACCTTGCCTGTTAGACTTGACTGTTAGAATCTAGATGATGTATGTTAGGCTTGGTAGAAGTCCGCATTTTGTTCATGTCATAGTAAGATGGAATCTCAGTGTTGCTTTTTAATTTACGTTTCTCAGAATGGTCAGAGATGTTGAACATTTTTTTCATGTATCTATTGGCCATTTGTATTTCTTTACTCATCCAGGTGCCTCTTTTTTGATTGAGCTCTTAGATTTGGGAGATTTAATTTTTTTTCCAATTCTAGCTTCTAGGTATTAGTGCTCTATTTTAGGATTACATGGTAAAATTCTTCCTGATGTGTATCTTGTCTCTTTACTATTCGTTGTTTCCTTTGCTATACAGAAACTTTTATATTTGGTTTTACCCCATTTGTTGATTATTGCTTGATATTATTTCTAACACATTTGAGATTTGTTCAGAAAGTCTCTGCCTGTGTCTTCAAGAGTTTTACCTCATAGGATATGGTAGCTCACACCTACAATCCCAGGATGGGAATGTGAGTGTCTGTGTGTTTGTGCTGACATAGGATTACTGTGAATGTCAGTGCAGCCTAAACTGCCTAGGGAGACTAGCTCAATAAATACTTAGTTTTACCTTTGTCTTTCAGCAGATCAAATGTATGTATGTATGTATGTATGTATGTATGTATTTCTTAAGACAGAATCTCTAGTAGTTGAGGCTGGCTTCGAATTTTTGGCATGTACCACCATGCCTGGCTCTGTTTTTAGTATTTAATCTTAGATCCATTTCTATTTTAGTATATAGTGAGAGATAGTTTGAGATAATCTTTTCTATGTGAACAGCCAGTTTTGCCAGCACTATTTGTGAACGAGAGTGTAATTTTTTCCTCCAGAGTAATTTTTGATGTCTCTGTCAAAGATCAGGTGACCGAATGTACCTGGACTTTTTTCTGTATTGTCTGTTCTGTTTCATTGATCCACACTGATGTTTTTTGCCAGCACCATATTGTTTTTATCACTATAACTGTGTAATATAACTTGAAATCTAGGAATTCGATGCCTTGTGGTTTTTCCTGTTGCCCAGGATTGCTTTTGCTATTCTGGGTCTATTCCAGTCTGTATGAATTTTAGGATTGTTTCTAGTTGTGTAAGGAATGCTGCTGTTGTTTCGATTAGGATCACATTAAATCTGTACATGACTTTTGGCCATTTTGATAATATAGGTTCTGCCTCTCCATGAACAGGGCTTATCTTTCCATTTTCTGATGTCCTCTTAGATCTCCTTTTTCAGTTAGCAATAATCATGCCTTAGGTAAACCTCATTGGCTATGATACTGTCACTGGGCAAACTGATCTTTTTTAGATTACTGTAGATTTCATTGTAGAGGTCTTTCACTTCCTTGGTTAGGTTAACTCCTAAGTACAGTATTTTTCTTGATGCTAGTGTGAAGGGTATTGCTTTTCTAATTTCTTTGTTGTTGGTTTTTTTTTTTTTTTAATCAGATTCATATTCCCTCTCCCTGGCCCCTTCGAGGACGTCTTGCTATGTAGTTCAGGCTGGCCTTGAACTCATGTAACCCAGGCTGACATTGAACTCACAGCCATCCTCCTGCCTCAGTCTCCCAAGTGCTGAAATTATAGGCATGTACCACCAATGCCTAACCTAATTTCATTCTTGGTGATTTCATTTTTAATATATAATAACATTATTGATTTTGTATCTTGCCAGATTGCTAAATTTGGCTATTTTAGTTGTCTTTTGGTGGAGGTTTGGGGTCTTGTCATCTGCAAATAATAATTTTACTACTTTTACTATACATACACAATTCTTTTGTTTCTCTTGCCTGGTTTCTCTGGCTAATGTTATGAGAACTATATTGAATAGGGGTGATGATAGTGGACATCCTTCTGGATTTCCCCAATTAATATGTTGACAATAGGTTTGTCAGAAACGATTTTTATCAAATTGACATAAGGTCTTCCTTGGTAAGAAAAGTGGGGTCGGGGGAGCGCTGTTATTCATTTATTTTTTTGGAAAAATCAGCTCTTCCAATCATGATTCTTTGTATTAAGCCTCAGTTTCATTAAATTCAGTTTCCTTCTTTGTACTAGCCTTGAGTATGGATATTTTTTGTTTTTCTAGGGCCTTGGGGTATATCTTTAACTTACGTATTTAGGCTTGTTCTGTTTTTCTGACGTGGGCATTCACAGCTCGGAGCTTCTCTATTTGGCCTGCTTTCATTGTGTCCCATAAGTTCTAGTATGAGAACAAATTTCCTGATTTCTTCTATAGCCCATTGATTATTCAGTAGTGTTTTGTAAGTCATTAGGTATCATCTCTGCATAATTTCTGTGGTTTCTTTTGCCATTCATCTCTAGTCTCATTGCTCCGCGATCTGATAATGTATGTATGGGATAATTGTGATTCTTTGGTATTTGCTTATTAAGCATGCTTTATGGTTAGTGTTGTCTATTTTGGTCAGAGTTACATGTGCAGCTGTGAAGAATATATATTCTGTTGTTGGGTAGAGCACTGTATATAACTACTATTTGTTCAGAGGTATGGCTCAATTTGATTTTTGTTGGTTTTTGTCCAGGTTCTCTATTTATCATAGTGAAGTATTGAGAATCCTCAACTATAATTACGTTGATGTTTCTGATGTTTTGTGTCCAGTGGTGTTTTTTATGAAGTGGATTGTACCAGCATTTGGTGTATGTATGTTTATAATTGTTACTGCTTTCTATTGAATTGTTCTTTTAATTGATATATAATGACCTTCATTATCTCTTCTGATCAGTTTTAGCTTGCAATCCACTTTGTCTAAAATAGCAGAGCTATTTCTGCGTGTTTTGGGGCTGTTTTCCTTCTTCAATTTTTTTTTCGTCTATAAATTTCTTTAAAATTAAATGTCTTTCTTGTATTCAATATGTCACTGGACTTTATTTTTTTCAGTCTGCCAACTTGTATCTTTTGGGGAACTGAGACCATTCATATGGAGAGTTATTTCTGAAAGATACAGATTTATTCCTGTCTCCTCTTTTTGTCTTCTTTCCTTTTCTTCCCCATCTTTTCCTTGTAATCACTATGCATTCTTCCAGGCTGTTCTCACACTCCTGGCAATCCTCTTTCTCTTTTTTTTCCCCCGTTAACACTTCCCTAGACAGGTGTGGTGGTACATGGCTATAATTCCAGCGCTCAGGAAGCTGAGAAACTAGCAATACCATGAGTTCAAGGCCAGTCTGAAAAAACAAAACAAAACACACACCTTTCCACCAGCTTGAACCATCGATGGGATGGTGCATGCGTCGTTGTCCCATCATGTAGGTGGCCTGTACCTTTGGCGGTATAAATGGTTCTATCTAATTGCTTTTTATTAGTCTTTTTACTAATAAAATTAATTTTAAAAATCTAAAAATGGATCAAATCTAACTAGTTGCTTGAATTTAATAATTACTGCCCAGATAGAAATACAGTAAAAGCTTAGTTTGCGAGCATAATTCATTCTGGATACATGCTTATAGTTAATACAAAGCACTTAAAAAAAAAAAAAAAAAAAAAAAAAAAAAAAAAAAAATACAAAGCACTTGCTTTTTTTTTTTTTTTTTAATTGGTACAGATGATCGAACTCCCAACCATGCGCTTGCAAGGCAGGCACTTATGCCGCTGAGCTAAATTGAATCTCCCCATAAGAAATAATGGGAACTCAGGTGATTCATTCCATAACCCAAAATGCATATAAAAATGATTGCTATACCGTAATATAAAAAGAAAAATAAACATTAACCCCTGAAAACTTGTGGCTGATGTGAGGGAGACAATTGAGAGGAGGGTTACTGTGTAGGACAGCTTTCACTGTCACTAAGGGAATCACTGCTGTCTAATTCAATGGAATCTTTTTCTTTTCATGCATCTTTTAACAAGGAAACCTACCCAATGACACTTGATTCTGCTTCTTCCCAGGATTTCGCAGAAATGTGACATTGCGTTTTTAATTTAAACAGATCCATTGCTCACACAGCTACATCCTTATTTGGGTGGTGGTTTTCTACAAACTACTGTTTTACATGTCTCCCTACTGTCATTTGAAGAGAGGGGTTCTCTGCCTTTCCTCCTCAACAGACGAGATCTCCCCCACTCTTGCTGTTGGGTGATGATCACCCACAATCTCACAAAGACAGAAAGAGGGAGAACTGTTGGTTGGGTGGTGATCATGTGACATTTGGCATCCTGAATTACTACCATTGCAAGCCATTGCTTGTTTATCAAGTTAAGATTACAAATGTTTGCTACTCTTTCAGCACACTCACAGAACAAGTTACAGTCTAGGTTTTTACTAGGTTAATAGTATTCATACCAATTAAAAATTATTACAGTAAATTTATTTCATTAAAAATTTATATTCTTGAATAGTTTTAATACTCTAAATTTTAACATAGGTGTCTTACAAGTATCCTGTTGATGATGATGTATATAATATACATGGTCAATGAACCATCTACTTGTTTAACAATAGCTCAGACTTAAAACCTACCAGTTAGAGGCATGCGGTGGGAAAATGTGAGTGGCAGGGCGACTTACACGGTGGCTTCTACAGTACAGTACTATAATTTTCGGCTGATATCTGATCTGCTAAATCACCCTTTTTGTGCTTTGTTGTGATCAAAGACTCCTGAGAGGTGGGACAAGCCACCTAGTGGGACAGTCACACATGCACCACCAGTGGATCAAGCTAACAGGAAACAGCTGAGTCTGAATCAGCAGCACAGTGAGGCAAACGAATTTTGGTCCCCTTACAAATGTGTTAACTGCTCGCCCAAACTAATGTGTTTATTCCGTTAACTTTTCTGGCATTGTTGACTACATTGCCTCTTTCTATAATATCCTTGAAGCTTTTAGAGTGTTGTTTTTGTGGTCTTAAATTCTTAAGGTATCAGGAAAAGACCTTAATTCTCTTATCAATTTTGAAATATGGTTTTTTTTTTTTTTTTTTTTTTTTTTTTTGTCTTTTTCCTTTTTATCGGTACCAGGGATCGAACTCACGACTGCCTGCTTGCAAGGCAGGAGCTTATGCCGCTGAGCTAAATCCCCAGCCCCTGAAATATGGTTTTATAGGATAGATCAGTCTGTTGGAAGTGGTTTTGTTTTAGGGCTTGAAACACTACCTTTAAAGTCTTTGTTGCTGTAATTCTAATGGGGATACCTTAATAAAATCTGTTGCTTTGCACTAATAGTTTTTAAGATTCTGCTCTTATATTAAACTTCTGGGATTTTATTTATGATGTGGTGTGGAGAAGTTCTTTCCTTGGTGGCTATTTGGGGCTCTATATACCTCACTTTACCTGTATGTTAAGTTCTTTCTTTTCATGTGGAAATTTTTATGTTATTTTTGTAAACAATTTTTTATGCTATTTGTACTGTCTTGAGTTTTCAAACTTCCTATTAATATTGGATGAGTCTGTCATCTGGAAGCTTTTGGATCGATTTCTCATGTTCTCTTGTTCTTAAGGTGTTTCTGAGAATACAGTCGTCTGCATTAACTCTGTTTCTCCTTCTGACTCTGTCTCACTTAGGTCACTTCTGTTGCCCTTACTTTAAATAGAATTTTTAATGTCCTGAATTTGTTTTGGGGCTTTTTCCTAGACTTTAGTTCTTAGCCAAGTGTTCATTCATGTTTTGTATCATTTCAGCTAGCTTTTTATTAGTGTTGTCTTTAAGCTCACTGTTTTAATCCTCTATTCTTTGAGCTTGCCAAACACCTTACTAATTTTTTTTTTTTGGTTGCCTTTTATCATTTTGTACAACTCAGCTGTTTGACTTTTGCTTTCTTTCTACTGATGCCCCCTGGATCAGCTTTGAGGAGTTGGGAGTTTTTAAAGGCCTGCCTTTTTGCCGTGTCTTCTCATGTTTGTTTCTCTTCGCTGAGATTTACTGGTAGATTATTAGTGAAAGACATTGATAGTATGGAGATTTCGTTAGTTAATGTTTGCTTTTCAGTGATCAACTCTGAGCATGGCTAACTCTGGGCCTTGGCCTCTGTCCTATGATCCTACCACCTCTGTTACTATTGGAGGAGAGGGTGCACTGTAAGTGGGCCAGCATACGGTCACTGGAAATGAACCATAATATTGTAGACAAAGACAAATCAGCGACTGGCATACCATATAAACCAAGTAATAACAACAGCTGTGTCACAATGACAATAGCAAAATCAATAATAATGCAGTCAAAAGCAATCTGGATGTTACTAGACTGTAAGAACCAATTAAAGCTACCACAATACCACCCTTAAAGAGATCTACAAGAATAGTATAGACACAAAGACAAACCTGATAGTTGGCATACAATGTCTACTAAATGCAGCAACTATATGTTCATTAACAATAAAAATGAATAATAGCATAATATTAACTGAATATCTAAAGATTGATAAAGCTTAGCAATTGTATTAGTAAAAATAGAGGTGGTGGGGAATGGGAAGAAAAGTAAAACTTGATAATTAAGGAAGTTGGCCTACTAACCTGGACAGTTACCTATCATTCTAGCACTTGAGAGGCTGAGGGAGGAGGATTTCTGAGTTCAAGAATAGCCTGAATTACAGAGTCAGACCTTGTCCCAAAAATAAGAAAGATGAACAGAGAAGTGAGAGAACAGATCCTATTAAGAAAAGGGGAAGGGGAGAAATAAAAGAGGGAAAAAATAAAAGAAAATTAATAATTAGATAAAAGTACCAGAGAAGGGAAAAAAGTAAGAAAAAAAAAAAAAAAAAAAAAACCCAAGGAAAGTTTAAAAAAAAAAAAAAAAGAAATGAGTCCAAAAAAAATTTCTTGATGTTTTTCACTGGGTGGTTTCTTTCTAGGGCTTACAGTTCTGAGGTAGTGATAGTGAGTCATTGCAAAGACCCATTTTTGTTTCCATGTTCCTGTCTTTTGTGTGTGAGTGCGAAACCCTGTACCCCCTTTCCCATTGGGTGTGATTGGTCAGTGGTGTCTCTTTAAGGCTATAGTCACAGGAGTAGTTCCCAGTTTGTGTCCCCACTCCCAAGACGGAGCTTTCTCACCTAGCTCTACAGCCTTAGGATTTGTGAGGTCCTTTTTATGCTTCACAGGCACATCTATCTGCAAGCACTCTAGGCTGCGGCAACCATCTAAGCACAGGCATATCCCATGTTGACATTGCTGGACCGGCAAAGCTAGCAGACCCCTAGGTTTTATACTTGATGTAGGCTGCAGGACGGGGCTTCAAACTGACTGATAAACTTAATGCCAGCACTTTGAGACCCAGTTTCCTCTGAAAGCCACATGGAACTTAGCAGCAGGCTTCCTACCATGGTGAGTGTGTCCTTCCAGCCTACCCTTAATTTACCTTCCCGGGGACAGTCTGTTGTGTAGCTTCTCCCTTCTTTGCTACTGTTATTGTGGTCATCTCCCACCCGTCATTGTGGGTAACGAAACCCTCAAGTATAGTTCTGTGGTTCAGTCTTAAACAGTTAACCTCTTCGCAGAGTGGCTCATGATTAAACCCTCTCAAGGATGGCAGGCCTGCAGTGGATTTGTTTTTCAACTTTAGCCATGCTACTCCACGTTGTGTTTGTGGTCTGCAACAAGCTGCTGTGAGTTTTTTTGGCTGATTTTATCGTCTGAGTCTGCTTTTCTCCCTGGAGCTGCTCCCCTTCTCAGGTCCCCTCCCTCAGAGCAGCAATGAGCTTTCCATTCTTTTCTCCAGGCTCTCTGTAATTTCTAGTGTCAGCTCCTTCTTGAATTGCTGGAGTTTGACTTTTTTTTTTTCTTTTCTTGCAGTTGTTTTCTAGGTATCTTGATTCCAGGCCCCTGGAAAGGCTGTACAGTATTTTGCTGCCAGCCTCTGCTCTATTTTTAATCCAAATTGCCCTAATCCCATTTTCCTAAATTAATATCATTGTGTTGATTACTCTTGTTTCATTGCTGAGACAAAACAGTAGACACCCAAATTAAGGAAGGAAAGGTTTGTTTAGCTCATGGTTTGTAGAGCTTTCAGTCCATAATCAGTTGGCTCCAAAGCAGAGTGGTGTGGCAGAGGGTCAGCAGTTTGTGGCTGTGGAAGACAGTAAAAGCAGCAAGAGCTAGAAAGAGAGAACAAGCCTCTTCTCCCTTTTATTGCATGCAGGCTACCCGCCCTTGGGTGGTTGTGGCACTCACCATCTCCATGCCCTCCTTGTACAGGCTCAGAATGTTTACAAGTGAAGACTCTGGCCCTTTGCTGAGTTGCTTATTTAAATTTCTAAACTTCTGAAGTTGACACAGTGAATGAACATCTTAGGTAAGGGCATGTACACCCTGGGATATAGAACTGCTGAGTTACTTAAGTAAGCTACATATCTCAAGTTGGTACAGTGTATCAGTCATTAGTAATACGCCGTTTACATGCATCACATTTAGTATTTTAATTGTTTCACCACTCTGTTCATGTGTCAAAACTTAAGAAAAGATTAAGTATATGTGCTGGGAAAGCAAGCACAAAATTTAAAAGATTTAAAAAGTTTATAGTGAAGCCTCCCCCATCTGCTAGCTCACTTAGTTCTTTCCCCCTGAGACAATGTCATTTGTTATATATTCTTCAGTTACTGACCTTTGACGTGTTCTGTCCCCCTTTTTACAAAATTTGAAATAATATCAGATGTGCTGTAATTTTTTGAAAACTGTTCTAGTTATCTAAGAGACTAAATTATCAAAGCTTAGAGACTTAAAATTTTATCATCTCATAGTTCTAAGTGGGCTTAGTAGGGGCTTCTTGTACAGTCAGTACATAGGAGTGGATCATCTTAACATATGTATGTTGACGCAGAATACCGTTAAGACCTTACCTGACACTGTCAGTCCCTAAGCATCTTTGCTTCCTGGCCTGGAGTTTTCTTCACAGTTTTGAGACTGAGTTCAAGACTGAGTTTCCCAGAAATACCAGTTGAAATTAGATGGCCTTTCATGATTTACCCTCAGAAATTACAGATAGCATCAGTTCTCATCACAGTCTTACACAGATTCAAGCGAGGAATGCCAAGGTCATACTAAATGCAGAATGTTGAGCATGAAAGTTTAGTCCAGCCATCTTGGAAAGTATAACCTGCTATAAAATTTATCCATTTCTTAAAAGCTGCCTCATTTTTCTTTTCTTTATAGTAGTCACACTATGCTGTTTTATTACTGGTAAGATTTTTCAGGATTTGTGTTTCTCATTTATTTTTTAATTCTTCCTTTGTTATTAAAATTAATTTGTTTGTTACTTTGGGTAATTATCCAGTAGTAGACTCCATTTTACAATTTCCCTTTCCCCCAGTTTTAGTTTGGTTTGGTTTGTACTGGGGATTGAACTCAGGGCCTTGTGCTTGCCAGGCAGGCATCCCCCAGTTTTTTTGTATAAGCTAAGCATGAAAAAAATCTCTGTCAAGGCCAATAAACTTTTTTTTTTAATCGGTACCAGGGATTGAACTCACGACTGCATGCTTGCAAGGCAGGCCCTTATGCCGCTGAGCTAAATCCCCAGCCCCTAGGCCAATAAACTTCTAAAGCTTTAAAAGATTCTCCTGAGAACAAGCAGCATGGTGATTAGGTTCTTGATCTAGAAGTTTGTAAAAAAAAAAAAAAAAAAAAACTTGGATACTATCCTCAAACATTTTATGAGGTTGATATGATAACTGTTGAACTATTAAAGTATGTGTTATATGTGTGTATGCATAGATTTTTTAAAAAACTAAATCAGTTCTATTAACTGTCTTTGCTACTTGGGAACCAGTATCTGATACCAATTAATGACTTGTTTTTAAGACAGCTTTCATTATGTTGGCTGATTTTGGATCCCTGAGGTCAGGTGATCCTCCTCCTGCAGCTTCCTAAGTGACCAGCTGAGGCTGGAAGCCTGCACCTCTGCAACAACGTGTTCCTTTTTATTTACCTTTCCTATTGTGTACTTGTATTCTGCTTCCCAATTCAGTTTTTGAGAATCACATATTACATGAATTCAGTATGGGTTTACTATATTCCTGTTAAATTAGTATCCTAGCCGAGCATGGTGGTACCTCCATAATCCAGCACTCTGAGGCAGGAGGATTACCTGTGAGTTCAAAGCTAGCCTAGGCTACATAGAGTTGAAGGCAATCTTGCTATGTTAGTGCAAGTCTTAAAAAAAAAAATTCAGTTCTGTGTCTTTTATTGAGATAATCGTAGACTGTGAGCCCTACAGATTCAAGTACTGGTTGACTTTCATTATACTGTGATCAGGTTTAGAGCACTGTTTTAATGTGTTGAACTTTCTTTGGAGGAGAGGAGGCTGGGACAGGCTCTCACTGTGTAGTGCAGGATGACCTTGAACTCAATTGTTGATTCAGCCTCAGCCTCCTGAGTGCTGGGTTTACAGCTACCAGAGCAGTGTGTTAAATTTCTAAGATCTTTTGTTTTGTTTTGTTCTCTTTTTAGTGGGACCTAGGTCTTCTCATGAACTTTAACCCCCCCCCCACCTTTTTATTTGTATTTTGAGGCAGGGTCTTGTAAAGTTGCATGGGTCTTGAACTTGTGATCTTCCTGCATTAGCCTTGAAGAATACTGAGATTCTAGTTGGATATAGCACCACACCTGGCTGTTCTCTAATTGAGTGTTGTGTTGTGTGGTGTTGTGTTGTTGATACTGAGCTGTATTTGTTCATTTATTGTAATGCTATCTCTTACCAGATAGATGATCGTTGCTTTTTAAGGATAAATTGTGTGTTTATAATTCCTATACTTGGGAAGCTGAGGCAGGAAGACTGCCCTCAGTATGAGGCCAGCCAGGACTAGGTACTACATAGTGATACCATGTCTCAAAAGGAACCTCTGCCCACACCAAAAAAAAAAAAAAAGGAAAAAGCTAAAAGAATGTGCATAGTGATGTTTATAGATGACTTTTTAAAGATGGGTGTACTTTTTAGAAGACTGCTAGCTTTTAATGTACAATATGTAAATTTTTTTACCTTGTTGCTATGCTTTTGGGTATTTTGAGTGTAGCCACATGTATATTTTACTGAATCTGGCCTGCTTTATTTTATTTTATTTTTTTTTTTCTTCAGGAAGCACTTGGTGTAACCTGCTTTATTTTTGTCTCCCTCCTCTTGTTTCTCAAATTATTTGGCTGTATTATTATTTTTTTTTTTTGTCATCCCCTCAATGCTTTATGTAACCGCTTTGTGGAAACTAAAAACAGCCTAACTATTTGGCTTATTGTCTGCCCTGCCCTGTGTCACCCATATATTCTCAGTAATTTTATCACCTGAAGTCAATGTGCATGTCTGAGAAACTCACGCTAGATGTCTGCTAACAGTATTTATTTCTCCCAGAAACCAATTTCTACTTTCACTGACATTCTGTTGTTACTGTTTTGATGAGCAGTACTGGGGATTAATCCAGGGACACTCTGCCACTGAGCTGTATCCTTAGATGTTTTTATTTTTCATTTTGAGGCAAGATCTTGCTAAATTACCTTTGTTAGCATGGAATTCTGGATCCTCTTGCCTCCGTCTCCTGAGTAGTTGGAATTATAGTTGTGTGCTTCCACACTGGTTTTCCTTTCAGTTTTTTAAGTATTCTGAGTCCTCAGCTTCTGAAAGTTTTGCAGAACAGTTTATCATCTGCTTGGGGGTTCTGTTACTATTTTTGCTTCTTCTCTACTTTTCTGTTCATGCTTTAGTCTACATATACTATATCTCAACCTCTGTGTGTGTATGTTATAATGTATATATGTTTGCATTATCTTTTCCCAGTTAAACAGGTTGTAACTGTTCTTCATTGCTACTTAATATTTACCAAGTCATTAGTGTCTTTTCATTTATACAGTTAGATTAAGTATTTTTACAGTCTTTGAGCACACAGTTTTGTTCTCCCTACTTTCCAACCCCATACCATCTTTCATAGAGAATCCATGAATTTGCTAGATTAACAAATATCAGTGCTTTATGTTTTTGCTACATATTGCCAAATTCTTTCCAAGAGTTAAGTGTCAGCAGGCAGTCTCACTCTTGGTCACATCCTTTAATGTTTGTTTCATGTTGCTAATTCAAGAGATAACTACCTTTGTTTTATAGATGATTTTATTCATTGTTAGTGACATTGACTTCTGTTGTATTCTTTTTGTGAATTGTCTTGACATATTTTTAAAGCATTTATAATTTTACCTTTTTTTTTTTTGTCTTTTTCCTTTTTATCGATACGGGGGATCGAACTCACGACTGCCTGCTTGCAAGGCAGGCCCTTATGCCGCTGAGCTAAATCCCCAGCCCCTTATAATTTTTCTTGAAGAGATTTTTATATACTAGAAATAATTCTGAAGTAGGGAATGGTGACACATGCATGTGATCGCTGGCTGAGGCAGGAGAATCACCACAAGTTTAAGGACAATGTGGGCTCTTCATAGTTCAAAACCTGCCTGAATTGCATATCAATACCTTATCTCAAAAAACCAAGTACAAACTGGGTGTGGTGGCTCACACCTGTAATCCCAGCCCTTGGGAGGCTGAGGCAGTGTTGGGAGTTCAAGACCAGTGTGGGCTACAAAGTGATCTCAAGGCCAGCCTGAACTACATAGTGAGACCCTGTCTCAAAAAAAAAAAAAAAAAAAAACAAATACAAAAATAGTTATTTAGCATCCACTGTATAAATTCTCGGTGTTTTACCTTTGTGTTTTGGGTGTATGACACATACTTTATAATCTCAAACTTTTGTGTTAATCAAATTCAATAGTAGTATGTAGGATTTTTGATTAATTGTACTATTTCTCAAATTTGATACATAATAGTTTGAAGAGCTAGAGATGTGGTTCAGTGAAAGAGTGCTTGCCTAGGATGAGTGAGGCCCTAGACTCAATCACAAACATTGTGAAACACAGAAGTAATCTGAGGGTGAAGAATCCTAGCTCCTCAGTATTTTAGTTCCCCTATCCCCTTGTGTTTGGATCATTCATGTAGGATCATTATAGTTGTTGGGGAGAGAGGTTAACTTTATTTCTGTTAATCTTTGATTTAATGTGGTCAGGACATTTTTTCCCTTTTCCAGTACCTTCTTTGGCTTATTGTTTTTTAGGGTCTTACACATTGTAAGCCTTTGGTATTTACAGATTTAACATTTATGGTATCACTTATTGTCATCTGACTCCCACGGTGGGTCTTGGGTACAGAAATGTGCAGTTTTGCTGAGGCTGAAATGTTTCGTGATTGCCACCAGGCTTACGAATAGGAGCTCATGATACAGCTCAGAGAGGGGTCTTTTAGACAGGCCAGCACTGCATCTCAACGCAGCTTTGTTTTTCCTCTACTTGTCGTCGCGTACACAGTAACTCTCAAAAGTGATAAAAGCTGTTTCTTTGTGAAATATGGGCCTAAAAAGAAAACCACCTGCTAGTACTGGTGATGGAAGTGAAGAGAAAATGAAGAGGTCTAAGAAAGTGATGGTTCTTAGCCAGAAAATAGACATTTTGGATATATTAAAGTGGTTTTGCAGATTCAGGTAAGTTTGTAGCTGATTAATGTCACTATAGTACTATAGCTATAAATGATAGTAATGTGCATTTTAGGGCACTTAGGAAATTTAAAGATTTCACTTAAGTGTGTCAGGTACACTGCATTGAATTTTAGGGAAGTTAGACCCGCAGTAGTGGACAGCGTGGCTCTATAGTCACGGAAGTCTTGAGATACCCTGCACCCAATGTGTATTTTGCCTGTCCTGGCCTTGTCCTCTTGCACGGTAGTACCTTTCATTAATTTTGACACGTTATAGTACTTACTCTTGGATCTCTCTCTACTAATTGTCTTTTTCCTTTCCCAGAATTAAACTCTTAACATACACTAACAATAACACAGTGTTGCCAAGTCAAAAGTACTACACTGGTCTTTCTGTCTTGAGATTGTTAGTTGTATAAGATAGGTTATCTCTTACACAGAAATAGGACAATTATACAGAATATTTTTAATTTTGTGCATGAATGAATTTCATGGTATGTAATTTACTGCTGTATTATTAAGTTGATGCTCCTAAAGTTTTGAATTTTAGAGTTTGCACCATCCCCATAGGATCTCACTGTGTTATCCAGGTGACCTTGTATTTGTGATCCTCATTAGTAACTGGGATTATAGGCATGTGCTACATTACCCAGCCAGATTTTCAAATTGGTGTTGCTCAATCTGTATAATAAATTTAGAGAGTTCTCAGGACTGTTAGTAAAGTAGCCCTTAAATGGTGTCACACTTTGAGGGGAGGGTTAGAGGGTTTCTATGTGTGCTCAGACTGACCTTGAACTCACAGCAACCCTGTCTCAGCTTCCCAAATGCTGGAACTATAGACATATGCCAAAACACTAATCCTATATGTGTTTTTAAACTGTGGGGTTTTTTTTTTTCTTCGCTTTTTGGTATCAAAGATCAAACTCACAACCTTGTGGCTTACCAGGCAAATGCTTGAACTAAATCCCTAGCCCTAAACTATGTTCTTTCAGCAGATATTTCTTAACATCTCCGTAAATTCAACATGTACATAGATGCTCGATATAGAGAACTAATAGTCATTTCTCAGGGAACTCCCCAGTCACAATGGAAATTGTAAAACACTGTTTATAAAAAATGTAAAGCATGTTACTGCACAAGGAATGCTGCGAGCAGAATTAGGAGCAACTAGGATCCAATGAAGGAGAGTTTCTAAATGGAATTGAGGTGTTTTGTTTTAATTGGTATCCTTCCCCCTTTCAACATGCTTTCATCGGATCATTGCCTGTATATTACAACGATGTTGACTTTAGCCTCTTTCAGCCAAATTAAGAATTTACCTGTTTTATTCTAGCTGATAACTTCAAATTTTCATGCGATCTTGCTTCTTTCAGCTGTCTCTTTCAATAATTATTACTTTCATTATTATTATAAAAATACATGAAATAGTATTAAATTACAGTGATACAATGTCTTTCTTTGTTCCAAGATTGAAAATGCCTAAGAGAATTGTGTTTGTTAAAACTAGATGTTAACTCATACCCTTTTGTAATTTTATTATTTCAGTAAAAATGACTTTTAGTCTATTTAGTCTATTTGTATAATAGACTTTTAGTCTATTTAGTCTATTTGTATAATTTATATTTCTGAAAGTCTGTTTGCTTTTGGTCTAGTCTTTTAATTATTTATTTCCTAGCCTGTATTTTGACATTTTATACATAAACTTATAAAAAAGATAAGTTTTTTGATGACTTTTGTGGTCACTTTTGTGATGACTTTAACTGATTTGACAATTGGATGCAACAAGTTATTTCTCTGAGCCTAGAGTTGATTTATAGAAGCATAAATGTTTTTACTGTTGGTATACTTTGAGATCATAGTATATTTCAAGAAAAAAAACTAATAAATACAACTTCTAACCCAGTCTTCCAAGTTTACATATCAAACTGTATTTGAAAAGTTTCTGTTTTATAATGGTCTAGATCTTTTTTTATTGAAAAACAACCATCTCAAGAACTTAATTACAGTTATTTTTAAAATGCTTTTTACTTCTACAAGAGAATTTTTGATGACTCTTTTGTCTTTTAACAAATTGAAATCTGAGAAAATAGATCCTTCTGGTTTGATTTGATAAAAGAAGCTTCTGTTAATTTTTGTTTAGTTGTGGTACTAGAGATTGCACCCAGAGTCTCAAGGCACGCTTGAGAAGTGCTCTGCCACTGAACTGCATTCCCAGCCCTTTCTAGCATGAGAGAAGATCTTGCTGAGTAGCCCATCTAGGGCTGAAACTTTGCACTCCTTCTCCCTCAGCCTCCCAAGTAGATGGATTACAAGTGTTAAACACTAGACTCAGAAATTTGAACCAAAGTAGAATATAGTTAAGAAATGACTGTGTATTTGTATGAACTCGTGTAACTGTTAATTTAGATCTAACTTTAAAAAAATCTAAAGACATTTCATAATTATGTTTGCAAATTATAGTTGCTAATACTAGAAAAAAGTTATCACTAAAAATAGTGTTATGTCTAATAGTAAAGACAGCTATTTAAGTAGACTTAAAATTTATCATGTTTGCTACCACTAGAGTACATGAAAAATTGAAGAACTAAATACACTTACAGTTTAGACAAGTGGATCATAATTCTTTTGGTACATGTAACAGTTTTAGAAAATTTTATAATTCACATTTATACCAATTCGGAAAAAGATTTGAATGTCATTTTGATCTGAAGCTAATAGGAACATGACAGTTTATAGTGATAGGACAACACTAGGAGTCTTAAGTACCAACATTATTGGAGAAGAGGAATTACAAGATGTGGTGGCCTTTACGAGGGCATTTGCTGATGATTGTCAGGCCCTTTGCATGGTTCTAACTGCATCTCCATCCATTATGTGTACAAGTACAACTGAAAAAGTACAAATCCAAAAAAGTTTAAGGGCAAAGAGAGAAATTAACGCATTAAATCTGTTTAACATTTTCAACCTATGTTGAGGGTAATGATTAGCAAAATTAGGGTTTTTAACTTTAATTGTTTTAAAGGTAGTACAATAAGAAATACTAATGTGGTGATAAATTAGAACTAAATCCCTAGAATATAGCAGTGAAAAACAGAATGGAAAAAATAAAACAATTGAACAGGGAATGTGTTAGCAATGTGGATATTACGAGTATGCATTTGTCTCTAGGTATCCAGGAGATTAGTTCCAAGATCCCCTACAAAAATCTACAAATATTCAAGTTCTTTGTATTTAAGGGCATTAGTATTATATAGTCTATGTACTTTTTCCTCATTAAAATCATCTAAATCTAGCTTGGAAGCCTAGATTTTACAAATACTCAAGGTTCAGTTTAATTATACATACACAGTTTATCAAGTTTCCTGGGTATTTTCTGTATTTTGAAAACATTTGGAAAAAATGGTGAACTTACTGGTATTTTTCCTTTTTTCAGCTGCTTTTCTAACTCAAACTGTGTGTCTTGATGACACAACAGTAAAGTTTGAAATATGGGATACAGCTGGTCAAGAAAGATACCATAGTCTAGCACCAATGTACTACAGAGGAGCCCAAGCAGCCATAGTTGTATATGATATCACAAATGAGGTAAGTGTAAAAGCCTCTTAACCTTGAAACTAGTTTGAGCATAGTAATATTTTTGTTACTCAGAATTTAAACAAGGAAAAATATTTTGTAGAACTGTTTCTTACAGCCATTTATAACCACCTTTCTGCCAAAGTTTTTTTGTGAGTAAAAATACTAGATGAAAAGTGTGTTAATACAATTACTATTTCCTACAGTCATCTTAAAATTCTTTTAAAAGGTTAATCTCATAAAGATGCTTTCTAACTATTTTTGAACTTATGCCAAATACCTGTTCCTTTGTTTTAACAGGAATCATTTGCAAGAGCAAAAAACTGGGTTAAAGAACTCCAGAGGCAAGCAAGTCCTAACATTGTAATAGCTTTATCGGGAAACAAGGCTGACCTAGCAAATAAAAGAGCTGTAGACTTCCAGGTATGTTGGATTTTTTTACTTGAAGCCTTGTTTTTTTGTTTTTGTTTTTTTTTTTTTTTTAATAAATAAAAGCCATATAAATAATGGAAAATGCATATTTTAATACAAATATGCATTAAGCAAAGAAGTAAATCAATATGGAATGCTATGCGCAAGAAAATACTTGTCCTGATAGACCTGGGGTTATAGATCAGTGGTAGAGCATTTGCCAGCATATTGTAAAACCTTTGGGTTTGGACCCTGGCACCTCAAAAGGAAAGAAAAGGTATTTCTCCGGGTAAACCTTTAAACAATACTCTTGTTAATGTATGCAAATTATGCAGTGATTTGCTTGACTTGACAACTACAGAAGAATTGTTAACAGTACAGAAATACAAAAGACAAAAGATGCCTCCAGCTTCAGCCCTATACCCACTTGTGTCCCATTTTTATTCATCTCCCAGTATTACTGTATCAACACACATACCTGTTTACAGAAACATGCATGCTTATGCTTAACATCAAAAGGGCATTCAAAAATGAAAGTTTAGAGTTTGATCCCCCTACCAAAAAAAATAAAAATTTAGCTGAGCATGGTGGTACATGCCTGTAATCCTAGCACTTTAGGGAGGCTGAGGCAGGAGGATCGTTGCAAGTTTGAGACCAGCCTGGGCTACAAAGTGAATTCAAGGCCAACCTGAACTACATAATGAGACCCTGTCTCAAAAAAAAAAAAAAAAAAATTTTTTTTTTAAGCAAATCCACACTTGTGTGTATATGTGTGGGAGATCTCATTTGTGTAGTTTAGGATGACCTTGAGTTCCTTGCATCAGTCCTCTTGCCTCAACCTCCAGAGTTCTGGAATCACAGGCATTTGCCTCCACTCCCAGTTCAAAGAAATCTACCTTTTATCTCATATCTCTATTTAATTGAGAATGTTCCTGCTACAAAATACAAGAAGCACTAATCATTTAAAAATGAGTCAGTGCCAGTAATACCTATAATCCCAGCAGTCCAAAAGCAGAGGTAAGAAGATTGCTACAAATTCAGGGCTACATGGTGAGTTCAAGGTCAATCTGAACTACATAGCAAGGTCCTATTTCAAAAAATCGAAAAACCAAAAACTAAAATAACCAAGAATTGTGGCACACACTTTACAATCCAGCACTCAAGGGGCTGAGGCAAGAATTTGAGGCCAGCCTGGGCTACATGATGACTCCTGGTCTCTTAAAGTTGAGAAAGGGGCACTAGGTGTAACTCAGTGGTAAAGCTTTTGGCTAGCCTGAGTTCCTGGGTTCATTACCCAGTAAACACATACACTTGACCATGCACAGAAGAAGGGAGAGAGAATGAATTAGACCTTTTAAATCTGCCTCTATTCTCTTGTACTTTATCTCTTTTTATTCAAAGTCTGGTTGTAGTAATTATGTGAGGGAATAATTTTCCTTTTTTTGGTGGTCATAGAACACATGCACTGAGAGAAGGTAGCTATTTCTTGAATTGTTAGGTATTAAGCTGGCACATTAAAATGTAGTTTTACTTGTGTGACAACCATAGGGGTTTTAGTAACATCTATTATTTTTTCCTAGTTACGCCCCCATTAATAGAGTGGCAGAAAGAACACTTCCAGTTACAAGTGGCCCTGTCGTGTAACAGTTCAAAGTTGTTTCTTTATCAAATTGGGCAGATCATGAGAGTCATTCCCTGAAGCCAGTTAGACATTTCTGTCTCTATAACATGATAATCATAAATAGTTGCAATTGGGTTTTTTGGTGGTTTGGGGTTTTTTGTTTTGTTTTGTTTTGTTTGGGTTTTTTGTTTATGGGGGGGTTGTGTTTTTTTGTTTTGTTTTGTTTTTGTTTGTTTTTTGAGACAGGGTCTCTCATACAGTTTAGGCTGGCTTTGAGCTCCCTTTGTAACCCAGGCTGGTCTGGAATTTGAAATGATCCTCCTGCCTCCAGCCTCCAAGTGTTGGGATTACAGGCGTGAGCCACCACACCTGGCTAATAATTGCAGGTTTGATCAAAGAGCATTTTATATTTAGAATAGGATAATCCCTCCTTTTTCTAATTCATTCCAAAGTATATTTAATGTTAGACCAGATGAACCAAGGCAAGGTGGAAAGTTAAGGCAAAAAAGAAAGTATCCCATGGTGAAATTACCAACCCAGTGCTTCTCTTCCTGTTACAGTTTATCACACAATTGTTAGGTTTAAGTAATGGAGTTAGAAGCCTGTTTTCTTTAACAAAACTGATATATTGTGTGTCCAAAGGCTATGTCTCTCTTTGTTCTGTCTCTGAACAGGAAGCACAGTCCTATGCAGAGGACAACAGTTTATTATTCATGGAAACATCAGCTAAAACATCAATGAATGTAAATGAAATATTCATGGCAATAGGTAAGATTCATGTTTTTCTCACATGATAGGGAAAGCAAGGATGAAACATACTTGGGATTGCCTGTCTTTTAAAAAGCACTAAACTACTTTTCTGGGTTCCTTCTATCAAACACTGCTTTGGTAATGTTGTTAAGTTATGAAACATTATTACTTGTGTAATGCTGTAAACTTAGGCAAGTTCCTTCCAGCTGAGTTATTCCTGTGCTTTGATCTAATAGGTAAGCAAATATATTTTCCAAAAGTTTCACTGAAAAGTGTGGACAAATACGTGGTTTGTTCCTATTATTTAACTTTTGATTTGTGTATGACTGCATTACAAGACCCTGGGTGAGTGGCTAAAACTTTTTTCTTTTTTGGTTCCTTGATTGGAAACGAATTGCCTTTTACTTTTCTTTTCTTTCTTTCTTTTTTTTTTTTTTTTTTTTGTTTGTTTGTTTGTTTGTTTGTGTTTGAGACAAGGTCTCTCTCTATAGAGTTCAGGCTAGCCTTGAGCTCACTTTATAGTCCAGTCTAGTCTCGAACTTGCAGTGATCTTCCTGCCCCAGCCTCCTGACTGCTGGGATTACAGGCATGCACCACCAGGCCTGGTGCCTTTTACATTTTAATGAAGCACTTGCCATGCACTGCAGATTTGCAGTTTGAGGGCCAACAGCAAACTTTTTCTCTTTTTCTTCACAATTTCAATTATTTGAGGCTATACTGGGACTCCAACCCAGGGTCCCAAGCATGCTAGACAGATACTTTGCTATGAGGCACATCCTTAGTACTGTTTGTTTTACTCTGGCTGATCTTGACATCCAGTTGAGTCATGAACTCAAGGCCTTTGCATTGAGCTATAGCTGCAGATCTTTTATGTTCTGAGTGTGGTGGGGAGTGACACTGGGAATTGAACTCAGGACCCCAGGCTTGCCAGGAAGCCTCTATGCAGCTGAGCTCCCCAGCCCAGGTATTGATTTTTGTTGTTGTTTAGTTGGGTTTTTGTTTTGTTTTGTTTTGTTTTGTTTTCATTTTTGTTTTTTAAGACAGTCATGATGCAACTCAGGCTGACCTCCAACCCATTGTTCTTGCTGTATCAGGCTCCTGAATGCTGGGATTACAGACATACACTGCCACATTTGGCTAATGGATCTTTCTGACATAGGATCTCTATGTAGTTTAGGATGGCCTCCTAACCGAAGCAGCCCTTCCTGTTTCAGGCTTCCTAGTGGGGGGGTACCAAGTGTGTGCCACCACTCCTACTCCTTTCTGTTTTTTGAGACAGTGTTGCATTGTCACTAAATTGCCCAGGCTGGGCAGTACTCCTGCCTTGGCATGCCAGAGTGCTGGGATTACAGACATGCACCACCATGCATGGAAGATTTTTTTTTTTTTTTTTAAATCAAGTACTTTCACTTTTTTACTTGCAGGAAGCACTTTTATGATTTCTCTTACCGAGGATCGAACTTACTACCTCACTTCAGCTCTTTCTTTGATTATAGGTAATTGGAACCAGAGATAATCTAGAAACCCACTTTATTTCCCGTAGGTGACCTTTGTCACATACACTGCTCTTTGCTTTTAAGGTATTTAACATGACAGTTGCTATTTCAGTTTCTAATTGTAGGTCATGCAGTTGCTGTGGTTAAAAAAACTTTTTCTTTTTTTCCTACATAACAAAAATAATTTCTGTTGATTAGCCCTTCCATTTTCCCAGTGGTTTTAAAGTGTGCAAGTACCTCTAAGGTAAGTATAAGATCTGCTTTGGTGGCTTTCACAGCTTACCACTTCCAATTTTCTTGGACCTGGCACTCTTCTCATCTCCTGTTTTTTTTATTACCTAGCAGGGGGACACCTTTTTTTTTTTGATCAGGAATCAAACTCAAGACCTCATGCTTACCAGGCAGGCACTGTGCCACTGAGCTGTATACCTGATCCAGTAGGGGGATCCTTAGCTGGGTATACACTGTCAATCCAGCACACACCCCCAAATACACTTAACTGACTCTGTTTTGCTTTGTCACTTTGGGTTTTTCTTTGGTCCGTTTTGTTTTGTTTTGTTTTTTGTTTTTTGGCTTTTTAAAAATCTTTTTTCTTTTCCTCTTCAAAGAAAAAGTTATAAAAACTGTTGGAGTAATGGAAACTAAAATGTGTGATTGTTAGCGTAAAAAAAGAGGAAGGAAAGTGATATAAAGGATATAACTGCAAGTATATTTAAATGTGTAGGATAGAGAACCATATTGCTGAGTTTTTCGTGGATCATTGAACAGAACTGACTGCAATCTCACTGTATTAATCTCCACTTTGTATGCTTTAATTTTGTAATCTGGACAGCTGTTTGTAAGATGACTTTGTGTGATCTATTAACTGGTGAACTCTTACTGTATATTTTTTCTCTTGAAATTCTGTATTACTTCTAGCCTTTTACTGTTTTGCTTCATTCAGTTTTGTTTTTCTCTTTAAATAAAAAAAAATTTGGACAGAAACTTTGGTTTTTAAAAACATGATCTTGCTATAGCTCAGGCTGGCCTCGAACACAACAGTCATCCACTTTCTGCCTTCCAATTACTAAGATTTCAGGCATATACCACTACATCTAGTAAATTTGGACAAATTAACCGATTAATAACTGGAGTAGAGGCTAAGAAAACCCAGTAAGAGCAGGAATGATGGTGCATACTTGTAACCCTGTACTGAGGAGGTTGAAGCAGGAGAATCAAAAGCAAGACCGGGTTGAACTATATGGTAAGACTGTCTCAGAGAAGTGAGGGGAAAGCCAGCCAGTCCACCAGAACTGTCAAACACTCTAATGCTTAGAGATGACCAAGTTTGGTGATGGCCCATGTAGAAGGTTTTTATTTAAAGAAATCACGTGCCAGGAAAATCCAGTACAATTGTATGGATGATTGCATCATAGTATGATCTATCAATGTGCTAGATTGCACCCAGAATTAATCTAGAACAACAAAAACCAGGGAGATAGTAGGTCCCACAAATCATCCTTAGGATATAAGACTTTACTAGCTCCATGGTACTTTACTAACCTTCATATGATCCCTGGTACCATAAAAAATAAAAACTAAACTTTTTTACCAGGCTGGGTTTTATTTTGTTGGTTCTTTGTTTTTTGTGTTGTTGTTTTTGTTTTTGAGTACCAGGGATCAACCTCATGATCTCATGTTGGCCAAGCATAGTCTGAATGTTTTTATTTATCAGGTGTACTAATAAGGTCACTTTTCATTAGAAATTAGACTCCATAAGGCATTGGTATATTTTCCCCCGGCAATTTGAATATTTTCCTGTTTGAAGAACCCTTTAGTAGAAATGGGATTTTGGTCTTCATTAGATTAGTAGTGTGATAACAGTAGTATACTCAACAGTTCTAATCATTCAGACTACAAAATTTCTTCAGCCTAATTTTCAGATGTAATTACACAAAATCCTTTAGAGCCATGCTGATAGAAATGTTTCCTCATTGCAAAACCTAACTCAGTATTATAATACAATTTATAATGCAATATCCTCTTTCTCTGGTGCCAACATTTTCCAGCTACAAGGCATTACTTATAAGTATATTTGAAGAGAAATTCATCAGTATATCACAATTTATGCTATCAGCTCTAGAACCATTTCTATGAAAAAATGATCTAAGCCAGGTGTATGGCTCACACCTGTAATCCCAGCACTCAGGAGGCTGAGGCAGGAGGATCGTTGCAAGTTCAAGACCAGCCTGGGCTACAAAGTGAGCCTCAGGCCTGCCTGAACTGCATAGAGAGACCCTGTCTCCAAAAAAAAAGTGATCCAGTGATGATATTGTTCCCAAATTTCAGTGATGTTTCTGACTTCAGACCCATTCCTCAGCCTGCCCTTCAGTATTATACTTAAATGGTAAATACGGATATAGGATATGTAGGATCAATACAGAGTACAAGATCCACAGTGCAACTAAGCATCCAGTGTTGTTTTACTGTACTAGGGCTTGTACCTAGGTCTTTACACTCAGATATGTACCCAGTCCTTTTTATTTTTTATTTGAGATAGGGTCTACTAAGTTACCAGTTTCTGTTGATTGGTCTCAAACATGGGGGCCGTCGTTGGTCGTCGTCTTCAGGTTCCTAGAGTGCTGGGATTGCAAACATGTGCCACCATACCAGCTAGCATTCAGATTTTGAAGTTGACCACACTCAGCTTCTTGAGTCAAGACCATAGTAAAGTTATTGACTTTTTATGACATTGTATCCCAAAGATGATGGCAATCCAATGTCTTATCTTAAACCCCCACCTTTAGACATATTTAATGTTACCACCCCATTCCCTCAAAAAGTGAATCACTATCTCAAGAATTTTAGGCATTAAAATGAATCACATGTATCCAGCAGGTAAAATTCTACTTAGTAGTAACATATTCAAGAGCATAGCCATTAGCTGTATAGGAGTTAGCAGAAGTTAAAGCTAATTGTTTCATAATTTAAGTTGCACAGTAGAGAACATGCCTTACTGGGTGATATTTGTTTTGTTTTTTGTCTTTTTGTGACAGAGGCTCACTGTGCAGTTCAGGCTGGCCTTGAAATCCACATCAAAGCCCAAGCTGTCTCATTTGCAACTGTCCCCCAGACTTAGCCTCCCTAGAGTACTGGGATTTCAGGCATGGTGGCACATGCCTGTAATCTCAGCACTTAGGAGGCTGAGGCCGAGAGGATGCCATAAATTTGAAGTCAGGTTGAATTACAGAGTGAAACCCTATCTCAAAAAAGTGTTTCTGAGCCGGGCATAGTGGCGCACTCCTGTAATCCCAGCACTTGGGAGGCCGAGGGAGGTGTATTGTTGCAAGTTCAAGACAAGCTACAAAGTGAGCCAGAGGCCAGCCTAAACCAAATAGTGAGACCCTGACTCCAAAAAGACACAAACAAAAGGTGTTTCTGGCACTCCAGAGAAAGTTGATACATTTTTAGTTTTTTTTTTTAAACATGTCTATATAGTCCGTGCCAGCCTTGAACTTGTTCAGTACCCTAGGCTGGCCTCAAAGATGATCCCTTCTGGCTCAGCCCTTGAAAGTGTAAGAACTACAGGTGCACACATCTATGCCAACAGCCCAAAGTGTTCTTAAACTCCTTTTCTTGAACTCAGGTGTTTTTCCTGTCTCAGTCTCCACAGTAGCTGAGACTGCAAGCTGTGCCTGGCAGATTTTCTTTAATAGAAGTATTAGTGATTATTAAAGCACAAATATGCTGGTTATTACGTGAATCTAGTCAAAGAATTTATATAGACATTATGGTGCTTGGGAAGTTGAGGCTGGAGAATCATAAGTTCTAGGCATACATAGGCATCTTAACCCCAGTTTCAGGGATGAGACACAATGGTACAACACCCAAATAAAAATAAATATATAAAAAGATAAACAAAAATTTAAAATAAATTATATATAGCTCTAGGAAAGTTTAATTTTGTTATGTACCTACAGCTGGTCTTCATCTACCCCTTCTCAGAAATATTGTGAAAATAGCTTGCCATCAGACAGCAGTCAGTGTTTCCTGGCATTTAACAGGTACTCAGTACACTTGAGAATGATAAACACAAGGTTGTGTGAAATTTTGGGCGTAATCTAACTGGAAAGAAAGAGTACAAATAAGCAGATGAAATTTTAATAGGAATATTTATATATTTTTATATTTTCCTCTCAGCTAAAAAGTTGCCAAAGAACGAGCCACAGAATCCAGGAGCAAATTCTGCTAGAGGAAGAGGAGTAGACCTCACGGAACCTACACAGCCAACCAGAAGTCAGTGTTGTAGTAACTAAACCTCCAGTTTGAACCAGCTGGAATATTCTGCTTCCTAAATGTTAATAACAGTGGAATTGGAGCATTTAACCAGCCCAGTACGACTCCCAAAAAACAAGAGACTTATGATAGAGTCAAATTTCTAATACAGAATTATTTTAAGTGTTTTAAACTTGATTTTTAATAATATGCATGTGTCCCTCTGACTAATGTTTCAGCAATAGAAAGGGAAAATGAGACCTGTGTGTAATTGTTTCACTGGAAAGTTGGAGGGAATCATTTCTCATCATTAAATGTCTTTAATGACTATCTGGGTCCGCAGTTAACCATTCAGTTTCTCCAAACTGGGACAGTGGTCATGTGTGGAAAAGTCAGAAATTACTAATTTGGCCTTTCTGAAAAACATTTTTAGCTAGATTACAAATATATTTATGCTTAGCTGCAGTATTCAGGTAAACTTTCTTCTGTTAATCTAACGTGTACATTCCACAAAAAAAACCAGTCTCACATCTACAGGAAGAAAAGGAATATTAATAGTGTCTAAGTTAGAGCCCGTCTTACTATTTTTCTAAGTGGGGTGAAGTCAAATGTAATCCCACCTTGTTTAGAAATATGAAAACTAATAAATACATTTTAATGAATAATGTTCCCTTCATGTGAGCTCTTCAAAAAATGAAGCAAACCAGGTATCTGATTTTTTTGTGTTGCTTTGTTTTTAATCATTGCAGGCCATTACATGGGTCTTGTTTGGGGGCAGGAAAGACGCTTTTGTTCCCTTTGGATGTAACACAGTGCACTAACAATTATGTACATTCAAACTTGATTGTTCTAAATTTTATCTTCAGCTGTACTGTAAATAGGGTACTGCATTGTAGCCTCCATGTATGTTTATTTTTTTCTGTAATATTTAAGAGTTGCTTAAAAGTATACAAAGTGTACAGTTACTAAAACGGCTAATACTTTCTCTCACCCTTTGAAAAGGGGGTTCATTCAGTTCCCACATGGCTAGAACCATAATAAGCAATGTATCTGTAATTTGTAACATAAATATTGCAATGTTAGTAACACTCTTGCAGTCTTGTTTTTCAAAGTCCACTTTATTTTGATAAGTTCCATATATTGCACTAATTTTTAGGTATTTTCATTATATGAAATCTACCATGTGTCAGATGATTTAATCTATTTAAGCGTCGAACTCTTAGCAGACCTCTTGTACATTCTACAGTAATTCAGAATTAGCAAGGAAAACAGTTCACCAGTGTTTAGTTTTATATTGAGGTGCTCAGGTTGGAATAAAGTGATATAAAAAGCAAATACTGGTTTTTCTGGTTTTTTGACATAAAACTGAACATACATAATAGCCTAAAATATGCTGTTACATTTTCTTTACTACGATCTGAAAAATTATTTCCCATGGTATTGATGTTCATTCCAGTACTTGGTTCATTAAAGAACTGGCTTTGTGGCAATACATTTTGATTCTCTGAATAACTGGAACTTAAACGTGTTATATCAGCAACTGATACTCACTTCCATTGAGAAATATTACCATAACTGTAATATTGTCTCTGGAACCAGCCTCTAAAGCAGCATTTACAAGTTCGCGGCTAACATACTCAGCTGCGCCTTCAAAGAAGTTCTTACTGTGTGGTGATTCTTCACTTGTTGGTGCATCATCTGCACTGGTTGGCCTATCAGTTTCTTTTTCACTGCTAGGTTCATGATTAGTCATTTGTGGTGGAGCTGTTTCTACATTGTTAGAGTTAAAAGCACAATGTTCAGAACATTTTGAATCAGATAGTTCTTTCTTTAAATTTGTAGTTGACACATGTTCTTTAGATTCAGGATTATATTGAAACAATACATGAATGTTACTTTCTGATTCAGTAGTGCTTGTGTCACTGATTGAAAGATACAGAGGCTTCATGTATGGTAATTTGTTTTGCATGGTAGAAGCACATGTGTCCTTATATATTTGAAACAGTGTTATTGCCAGTGCTATGACTTCCTCTTTATCCAGAACTTCCCAAAGTCCATTAGTAGCTAAGATAAGGAATTGACATAAATCATCTATAGGGACAGAAATAGTTTCAGGTGCTGGAATAATAAATTTTTTTAGTTTGAGATTTCCATGAAATCCAAGTCCTCTTGTCGTTTTTATGTACCCTTCCAAGAGACCATATGGTTCACTTGAAGTAATTAGTGCTCCATTCTGAAGTACTCTTCTTCTTTCACTGATGTTTGCTGTAGTGTGTTCTTTGGTGAGACAAAATCCTTTTCCATTCCTGCATAAGACTGCTTGCACATTTCCTGGAAGGTTATTTTTTAGACAAAAATTTTATCCTCAAAGATATAGTAGCCATTTGTATCAGTGTATGCTATTCATTTTATTGTTTCAGTGCTAAACAGGCCATATGAAAACATTTTTTTTTAATCGGTCCTAGGGATCGAACTCAGGACCACGCGCTTGCAAGGCAGGCACTTATGCTGCTGAGCTAAATCTCCAGCCTCCATGTGAAAACATTTTTAAAATACATGTACTAGATTTATAGTAGCTTAGATTTTAAACCAATTCTTTCTTCATGTCAAGCATTCTTAGTGTTTAAAATACTACATTTAGTATTAAAATGACTAAAATCACATAGTGAGAAATACTTTCTAAATCAAGTTTATGAAAGAGCTTCAGGATATTTTGGGAAGTTGAGTACTTTATTACAAATATATATTCCGTGTAACAAATTTTTAAATATTTGAGTAAATGCTTTTTCAGTTATAAACACAAATTTTGATTTTTAATAAAAAGTAGAATTTGACCATGTTATAACTGGTAAAGGTTGCTAATCTATAGAATGCAGTTCTATAATCAATGAAAAAATCAGAATGCCACTGTTAATAACAATAAAAAAATTTAGGTGGAAAATGTATACGTGTATTAAATAAGTAACCGACATTACATTAAATTTTTGGCAAAATTAAAAAGCTGATCATAGTTTTTTCATAGTTCAAATAAACCTGTGTGTTTTTCTTTGCAGTCTTAAGGTCTAAAACATACTATGAATAAGTCCTCTGATCTTAAATATGGTGCTATACCCAGGATCAAAATTTTATTGCTTACAGGGTTTAAATTTAAGCGTTCAGTTTAGAAGGCTAAGAGAGGTGATGGCAGTCTTTTAGAACTTTTAATTATCACATAGCTAGCTGTAGCAGGTGTGCTACAAGTTCACCACTGCTGACCCACAGCAGAGAACCCAGCATTGAGAAAAAGAAGGCCACGCCCCATGCAGCTGACAAAGAGCCCAACAGGATAAAGCATTGAGATGTATTCAGGTAATGACTCATTTGCATAATGGTAATTATCTGAGCTGCAGGATTGGGACCAAAAGATACTGTATATAAAAACTTTTGGAAACATGAACTATGTGGATGAGTTTTGAAACTGCAAAATCTCCCATTTCTGGTTTTGTAATACTTTGTATTTTTACTGATTCTACGTACTTTCTACAAAAGGTGTATAATTAAAATTCTTGAATTTTGCTGAGTTGTAAATTGCTAATTATCAGAAAGGGGACATGGAGTGGTATTTTACATAGCCGGTTAAACTCAACATTAGGAATTCATAAGGTCCAGTGGGTGTGCGGATTGAAGCCAAAGTCTCGCATTCTAGACAGGTGTATCACTAGGGCAGCACCCAGGACCCTGCGTTTCCTTGTTCCGAGACAAGATTTGGCTAACTTGCCCAGGCTGCCTTCAGACTTTCGATCCTCCTGCCTCAGCTTCAACCATGACTTGCAGTGCCTTTTTTTAATTAGAAAATACTTATTTGCATGTGGCAAGCCAAAATCCAGTCATTAAAAAAGAAAAGGCATTGTAACCCTGTTAGTGACTTCAGAAGAGTTTAATGCACTGTGTGTAAACCCCGAATGGCGGCACACTCTTTCAATCCCAGCACTCATGAGACTCAAGGCCAGCCCATACTAAGCAAGACTGTCCCAAAATCCAAAAAGAAAAAAATTTGAAATAGAGGCTTAAAGATAGATAAAGTTTAGTTACGTCTGTGGAGAGCCTGTTGAGTTTAGCTGTGTGCACTGTTTGCCTACTCCCCCCTGCCCCTCGCCAGAGAAGAACAAATGCTATTGGGGTTAATTTCACTCCTTGTGAATGTCCCTCAGGTTCAGCGCAATAAAATTTAACAGCTGTTAACCAGAGTGCAGTCTTAGATCTACCATTGGCTTTTGTCTGGCTTTAAGGAGGGACGGGGGTGTAGCCTAGCGGCACAGCTGCCTGGCAAGCGCAAGGTTCTGAGTTCGAGTCCTCATACCAAAAAAACAAAAAAATAACTACCTGCTAATTAGTTCGTGTCCTTTATGTGTGGAGATGATGCATGAAAGAAAGTAATGAAGGAGAGGTAACAGTGTTTCTTAGCTAATGTGTATAACCCATGAAGTAGAGGACAAGTGAAATTGAGGATGTGGAAGAGTACCAGTGAAACATAAAGTTGGATGTGGAAAAGATGGGATACAACTGTAATCCCAGCACTCGGAAGGCTGAGGCAGGAAGATTTTTGCAAGTTTGAGACCACTCTGGCCTGGCTACAAAGTGAGCTCAAGGCCAAGTTGAACTCCACAGAGCAGAAGCCCTGTCTCAAAAAAAGACCTTGTGGGGGCTGGGGATTTAGCTTGGTGCAAGCACCAGCCTGGCAAGCATGAGGTCATGAGTTCAATCTCTGGTACAAACAAAAAGACCTACTTCCAACAAGTTTGATTTGTTTGTTTGCTTTTTAAAAACAAGAGCTGGTGATGTATCTCAGTGGGAAGGCCCTGGATTTAATTCCCAGTACTGAAAGAAAAAGTTCCTTCCTATTCCAGTAAGAGAAAGGCATGAAAGGGGAGGCCACACACACACAAAAAAAAAGAATGACCAATGAATATTTCATTTCAGACACATAGATAAGAAAATTATGCCAGAGATTTAGCTCGGTGGTGTAAGCACTTGCATGGCAAGTACAAGGTCTTGAGTTCAATCCCCGGTACCAAAAAATAAATAAATAAATAAAGTTATAAGGAAATATTAGGCTTGGGAAGTAGGTAGTGGTAAGTTAGGAACAGAGAAAATACTCTGGAAAGGAAAATGAGCAGTTGAGAAGGAGCATAAATAGATGAGTACATGTAAAGGGGTTAGGAAAATTATCCAGTTTTTCATTAGAGTTTTGAGTTTGGCGTTTTTCTGACACATCCACCAGTAACTAGCACGAGAGCCTTGCTAATGCCAATGATCATTGTTTTAGTTGCTTTTTTCTAATTGCTGAGACAGAATACCTGATGCCCAAAACAATGGGAGGAAATTTTTCTGTTGGGGAGGTTGTTTCAGTCCATACTCAGCTGGTTCCAAGGCTGGGTGGCATGCATGGCTGTGGCAGATACCAAAAGCTACTGCGACAAAAGGAAGAGCAAGACACTTTCCCTCCCTTATATTGTATGCTGGCTGCCTACCCCTGGGCAGGTGCAGCGCTCACACTGCCAGTCCCAGTGCTAGACAATGAACCAATCACATGCTAGATTCAGCCACTTTAGAAAAGCCCCCCCATTGTCTTCTCCCCCCATGACCACATGAAGCTTTGCAGGATCACCCGGACATAAACCATAACAATCATAAAGCAGTTCTTGTACATTGTTCACTGCCAGGTAACATTTTACCCACATGTCTCAATTTTCATGTTTGCATATATGTAACTACTACAACGCCACTGCTCCCACAAGAAAGGGTAAGCAGAGATGTAAAAAGTTCACTGTTTAAGAATGGAGTTTAATCCTAGCATTCAGGAGGTTGACGCAGGAGGATTGCCTGAGTTCAAGGCCAGGCTGGGCTACATACTAGAAAATTCCAAGGCTGGTCTGAACTACATGGTGAGTGCCTTTCTCAGAAACGCAAAAGGAAAAGAAAGGTTTTTAGGCTGGGGTTGTAACTCAGTGGTAGAGCATGTGCTTAGGGTGCACCACACCCTGCATTCAGTCCCAAGGGAAAGAAGCTGAAAGTGAAGAAGAAAAGAGCAGGGAAGGAAGAAAAGCTGCTTTCCTGCATAAAATGAGATCCTGGGATTGGATTAGGTTTTAAGAGAAAAGAATAGGGCTAGAAGTAGTTCTAAACCAACTGATGAAACAGGAATTTGCACGTTTGTAGAAACAAACATCTTCAGAGAAAAAAATCAAAATTGAGATCTATGAAAGCAGTGTTGATGAAAAAGAATGCCACATACGAATGGATATGCCCTAAAAATACAGAAAACTGGCTATCATTTAAAGTATGATTGCAAATTGTATCAGCAAGTCCTGGCTCATTCACTGTCATAGCTAGGTAATCCTGTATTAAAACCATGATTAACATCGCAGTTTATGATGACTAAAGGAGTCACTTAGGAGCTGGTGGCTCAGTGGAACAGTACTTTGCTGAGCATACACAAGCCTTGGGTTGAGTCACCAACAGCAAAAGATAAAAAACAATTACTTGGTAAGTTTTAAAAGAAATGAGGCCTGAGAGAGCTCAAGGGCAAAGTCGTGCTTGGTCTCCGTCTAGTGTGAGTTCATGAAGGGAAGGGTAGTGCACCAGGAAATAAGAGGGATCTGTCTTGTCAAGAGTCAGTATTAGGGGCTGGGGATTTAGCTCAGCGGCATAAGCGCCTGCCTTGCAAGCAGGCAGTCGTGAGTTCAATCCATGGTACCGATAAAAACGAAAAAGACCAAAAAAGAGTATTAGGAATACACAGCTGTGCGTGGTGGCACAAGCCAGATAACCACAGACTAGGAGAGGTCTAGCCCAGGGGCAGTTGACTGCAAGGCAGAAGGAAGCTCCCCAACTCAGGGTATTTGGAAGGCAGACAGCAGACGAAGAGACGTAAAAGAGGACAAGGCCCTAGTGGCTACAGTCCCCAAGGTCACACGTGTGAACTACTTCTCCAAGTAGATTCTGCCTCCAACAGTTAACCTGTGGACGGTGTTGGGACTCTCAGTTTAGTCACCTCTCCAGGTGTCTGAAACTACTCAAGCTGACAATTGAGAGTAACAACTGCAGTCCATACATTCAAAATTTTTAACTAGAGAAATAGAAAATTTTAAAATTATCTTCTAGTGAGTTACATCCCCAGCCCTTTTTCAGTATTTATCCTGAGACAGGGTCTCACTATGTTACTAAGTTGCAATCCCCCTGTGTCACCTCTTCAGAGTCTGGGATCCAGGTGTCATTATTGTACCACCATACCTGGCTGAAAATCTTCCTCATGGAAACATGTACAAAAATGTACATAGTCTCATTGGTTTTGTTTGTTTTCCTTCTTGTCTTTTTGTTTTCTTTTTTTATGGTATTGAAGATTGACCTAGGGACACTGAGCTACATCCCCAACCGTTTCCATTTTTTCTAGATTTTGAGAGAGCGTCTTGTTAAATTGCCCATGTTGGCTTTAAGCATGTGATCCTCTTGCCTGAGCCTTCCCAGTAGTTAGGATCACAGGTGTATGCCACCATGTCTGGCTGACTCCTTGGTTTTTTGTTTTTTGAAACAGGGTCCTGCTATGTAGGTGCTAGTTTTAAAGTCATTGTGTAGCCCAGGGTAGTCTCACATAGTGATCCTCCTGCCTCAGCCTCCCAAGTGAGGGAATTACAGGTGTGGAATACCACACCCAACCATTCTCCTTTTTAACTGCAAGTGCCCATTTGTAGGAGAGCTTATAATTAAATAGAGGTGTATTTACATGATGAAGGAATTAACTGAGTGAATGCATCAGTGTGTCTACATCTCACAAATCCATGAAATATAAACATTATGATATTTATATGAAATGTAAAATCAAAAATAATAAGTAAAAATGTAAAACCCTGTAAAATTAGGCATGCTGGCAGGGAAAAAATTCTAGAGAGAAAAACATCAATGTCTGAAAAGCAAAATACATTGGATGTGATTATTGGCAGAATAGCATAAGGTCAGCAAGGTGTGGTGGCACATAGGTGCAATCCCAGCATTTCAGAGGCTGAGGTAGGAGCATTGGGATGTTCAAAGCCCATCTTGGATACATAGCAAGTCCAAGGCCAACTTGAACTATGTAACCAAAGCTGTATCAAGAAATAAAAATTAAAAGTAAAAAGCACTGTCGTTTTAGCTTGATTGGTGTTACACAAAAAATTTAATTAATAAAAAGTAAAGAAAAAGTCAAAGAATGGAGAACATTAGAAAACTCTAAAATGGTAAATGTACATTTAACCATACCAAAAATTAAATATAAATGGAATAAACACCCAACTTAAAAATACAGGTTGATGGCAGAACAGGGAGGACCAAAGGAAAGGCATCTCTGAGATTTTGTGTCAAAATGATGGAGTGCACCAATGTGAGGAGGAGGAAGGAGGAGTTAACACAAATGACATAAAAACTTCACAGAAGTAATAGAAGAAAACTTCTGAAGCAAGGAAAAAGAACTTGACACACATAACCAATATATACAGAACTACAATTAGTGATAATAATAATAAACTATTCTAAGACACATGATAGTCAAGATTCTAGAAATTGAACACAAAAACAGAATATAAAAATTTACAGTAAAGGGGGCTGGGGATTTAGCTCAGCGGCATAAGCGCCTGCCTTGCAAGCAAGCAGTCGTGAGTTTGATCCCCAGTACCGATAAAAAGAAAAAAGAAAAAAAAAATTACAGTAAAGAAATCACCTATAGCTGGGGATTTAGCTCAGCAGCATAAGCACCTGCCTTGCAAGCACATGGTCGTGAGTTCAATCCCTGGTACTGAAAAAAAAAAAAAAATCACCTATAAATGAAAGACCATCAGAAGCACAGAAGACTTCTCAACACAAACTCCCCAAGTCAAGGAGAGCTTGGAGTGACATATTTCTTTTCTTTCTTTCTGAGACAGGGTTTTGCTATGCAGTTCAGGCTGGCCTTGAATTCACTTTGTAGCCCAGGCTGGTCTCAAACTCACAACAATCCTCCCATCTCAACCTCCCGAGTGCTGGGATTTATAGGCATGAGCCACCACGCCCAGCTTTGGAAGTGACATGTTTCAAGCCATAAAACAAAACAACTCAGATTAATGTATCTCACAAAACTATCTTTCAATATTGATAGAAAGTAAGATACTTTCTTAACAAATAACATTTGAGGAAATTCAGTAACACCAAACCAACACTCCGAAATGCTCTGAAGGATATTATAGAAAGAGATAAGAAGGACTCCAGGTCCACGAACTGCCAACAGGATGAATCCACCTGACAAGGCAAGTAATGAAACACGAGGGACAGGGAACCAACAACAGGAAAACGACAAGGATAAGTCAATACATAACAGTTGGAAACATGTAAATTGATAAGATTATATCCAAAAGATGAGAAGTATAAAACAAAAGAGGCCTTTATTCTGAGAACACAGAGAAAACCAAAATACCCACCGACAACTGGAGTCTGGCTTTCTCTCTGGTGGACACGTGGCATGGGGCCATATAAGTAACCTCGGTTTGGGGTGGAACCTAAGGGGGCATTAGGGATGCACAGGTAGCCAACTGGTCTTCATTTGGCACCATAGGTAAATTCCTAGGGGGTGAGGAAGGGAGTTACAGGTAAATTCCTAGGGGTGGGGGAGATAGGAGCTCCTTGGTTCTGCCTCTAAGGCTTCACCAGCTACAGTGGCCTGTCTGGGCCAAAACTCTTTCATATCCCATATTATGATTATTATTATGAAAAGGGGTGAAGATTTCTCTCTTTAACTGATTCCTGCTGGAAGGGGCGCTGTACTGGGATCTAGGGGAGTCAACGGGATGACAGTTGATGCCCAGATAGAAGCTGGTGCCAGGTATTTTAGCCAGGACAACTTCACTGGTGAATGCACATATGTTAGACTGGAAAAACAAAGAGACAAGATGTTATGAGGAGGCATGGCACTGCCATATTTAAGGACCCAGGTGAGGTAAAAGAAAAGGGGCCTTTGATTTAGACATCATTATATCAGGACCATGTTGAGGTAGAAACATTTCCACGGTAAGGCAGAATTCTGAAAATTAAATGTGGGGTTAGGAGGAGTGAAGTTATGAGAGGTGATTACTCCCCCATCTGAAAGCGTAAAAGTTAAGAGGCTAGGTGTGTAAAACTTGTCTTTTTCCAGGAGTTGAACTGGAAAAAATAGGGGGAGCAGGGAAGGTGGTGGCTGTTCCAGTACTAGGAAGCTATGGGTAAAGAAAAGAGTCTGGAATCAACATGGGCCCAATTTGCAAAGGCTGGGTAGGCTGGCCATCAACGCCCACAACAGAAATCAAGGACTTACTACAAAGTCCTGAAAATTCAGGAAGTACACTATAAGTCGCCCCCGTGTCTACAAGCACAGATATTATCTTACCTGAGACCTCCAGTGAGACTCGGGGCTCCGACAAGGTTACTGGAGTGGGGGCTGTGAGCCCTGAGCCCCATCAATCTTCCGCAGCAAGTCCAAGCAGATCAGTCAGTGACAAATCTAGCATTGATGGAGTCTCCTATGAGGGCAAGGAATTAGAGGATGGCTTACCCGCTCGCTGGCGGCTAGGACAGTCTCTCTTCCAATGGCCCTTAACGTTGCAATAGGGACATGGCCCTAGAGGAATGCCAGGGTTGGGGCAATCTTTTGCCCAGTGTCCTTGTTTGTTGCATTTAAAGCACGGTCCGGGCGGGACTCGGGCAGCCACACCTTGTTTTGGATTTCTTGTCCTGGGAGCCCCAAGTGCCACTGCTAAGAGATCAGACTGATATTTAGCAAACTTTATTTTTTGAGCTTGTTTTTCCTCTTTTTGAATTTTGTCTCTGTTGTTGAAGACATGGAAAGCTAATTTAAGAAGATCCCCTTGTGGAGTTTGAGGGCCATGTTCAACCTTTTGTAATTTTGCATGAATATCAGGAGCAGACTGGGAAATAAGAGCTAACGATAAGTATCCCTTCATGAGAGTCTGGGTTCACATTAGTAAACTTAATTAAGGTTTCCTGAAGCCGATTTAGGAACACAGCTGGGTTTTCATTAGCCTCCTGGACCTGTTCTAAAAGTTTGTTATAGTTAGTATGTTTGTGAGCAATCTTATTAAGGCCCTCAATTAATTTAGTTGAACCTTCTCCATTTTGATAGTTCCAGTTAGGATCCTGTTCTGTTACAGCTGCAGGCTCAGGGTCATTATCAGCAGTGTTCACCTTATGTCTGTGATCAGTTTCTTCTCAAGCTGCCTGCCACAGCTGATTTCGCTCTTGTGAGCTGAGAGTGGTATTTAGAATCACATAAACATCCTTAAAATGTAAATCATAACAATTAGTTATAAATACAAATTCCCTGATATAATTCTGTGGGTCAACAGAGAAGCTACCTAATTTATGGGTAATCTGAGATAAGTCAGAAAGGGAGAAAGGCACATGTATATTAACAAGTCCCTCGGGGCCAGCTTGCTCCTGAAGAGGTAGCAGAGATTGAGGAGAAGATTGCAGAGTAGATGGCCATTGGGCAGCCATCCATCTGGTAGGCGCATGTGAGCAATTATCTGTAGATCGGCTACAAAGCAGCTGCCCGTTAACATGGGAGGAGGAAACACAGGCTGCGTATCACTGTGTGCCTTGCAGTGATGCAGTTGCTGTCCGCAGCACAGTGAACCATCATGTGGTCTGCAACAGGGTGGCTGTTGCTGATCACAAGAGGAGTCACAAGGGGGTGGCCATTGACCGTGAGATCCATTCGAAGATGGTGGCGCCCTTTCACATGATGGAGGGTCACAACATGGCGACTGTCCCCCGTGCAAACTGCAATAGTCATGCGGCCTGCTGGAAAGATATAGCGACTGAGACCTAGTATGGTGGGCAGGAGGTGAGAATGCCGTAGGGGACAGAGAATTTTCAGGAGAGTTAAGAGGTCAGAGACTGCGAAGAAGTGCTAACAGAGGGATTAGAGCCACTGGGAGAATTAGGGGTACCGGGAGATGGAGGGGAAGATGATCGCACAGTGGGAGATAACTGCAAGGAGCGATTTTGGGGGTAGGGAATAGGCGGCCGATAAAAACCGAGGGTACTTCTTCTAGCAGATCGTGAGAGCAGGAGGGGAGAGTTTGTGGCGCAGCAGAGTTAGCTAAAAGTACCTGGGCAGGGGTACAAGATTTAATGAGAGACGGGCATGTTCTCAGAACAAGGAAAGCCTGTACATAAGGGATCTCTGTTACCTTGTCACCAGACTGACAGAAATCGTAGAGGTTTTTGAGAATACAGGGGTTAAACGTCCCTTCTCTGGGCCAAGGGCTGCCAATAAATGCGTAGGTCGACCAAACCTCCTGGCAGTAAAAAGTTAATTGTTTAGTTTTTATTGTGCTTTTAATCTTAAGAATACGTAGGTTGGAAATTAGGCATTGCAGAGGCATCTTTTGGGAATTAGAAAAAGCGTTCCCCATGACTAATTCAGGCAAGAAATGAGCCGTGGTCCAGAGGGTGAGCTGTCACTCTCATGGCACCAAACGGCGGTTAGGGTTCCAAAAACTCGTATTTTCCAGTCGTCATTGAGAGATTTATGAGTGGAGTCCATGTGGGGTCAGTAACAGTTCAGAGCGTGAAGCTCTGAGGGATGTGAGGGTCTCACAGTGTGGGCGGTCCAGAAAACTCTACCTTGGGCTATCTGAACCCAAAGGACATGAGAGATTTTCGAGTGTGGACACAGGTTGCCCAGAAAGACCCTGCCCTGGGCTGTCTTAAGAACATGAGAGCATCACAAACCCACACAAAGGGGGAGAAAACCCACCTGGGGCCGAGCCTAGCACCAAGAATTCTCTGGAGTTTGCTCACCTGAGATTAATCGGGCCGGTGTTGTGTGTGAGCGGTTGGCAACAAGTCAAGCAGGTCCCGGGAGAGGAAAAGCAGATAATTAATCCAGGATGGAATCCAGTTTGTGAATCGGCTAGGGACTTAACTGGGTGTGTGTCCCAGGAGTTAGTCGCCTGCCGATCGAGTCACAGCACCAAATGATAAGATTACATCCAAAAGATGAGAAGTATAAAACAAAAGAGGCCTTTATTCTGAGAACACAGAGAGAGAAAACCAAAACACGCCCTGACCGCTGGAGTCTGGCTTTCTATCTGGCGGACACGTGGCATGGGGGCAAATAAGTAACCTTGGTTTGGGGTGGAACCTGAGGGGACATTAGGGATGCACAGGTAGCCAGCTGGTCTTCGTTTGGCGCCATAGTTAAATTCCTAGAGGGTGGGGAAGATGGAGTCACAGGTAAATTCCTAGGGGTGGGGGAGATAGGAGCTCCTTGGTTCCACCTCTAAGGCTTCACCAGCTACAGTGTCCTGTCTGGGCCAAAACTCTTTCATAAATGGTCTCAGTACACAATCAAAACAAACCAGACCAGCAGAATGGAATAAGAAGCAAGACCCAGCAATGTGCTGCATACAAGAAAAACATGTAATTCAAAAAAATTCACAGGAGTTAGGGATTTAGCTCAGCAGCATAAGTGTCTGCCTGGCAAGCACAAAGTCATGAATTTGATCTCTGGTATAAAAAAAAAAAAAAAACGATTCACAGACTGAAAATTTAAAGGATGAAAAAATTTCTCCTTGCAAATAGACTCTGAAGGAAAGCAGGGGTAGTTATTCTATTTGCAGACAAAGTATATTTCAAGCCAAGATTGATTGAGAATGACAAAAAAGGTTGCTGCATCCTTGTTTAAGGGAATAATCCAAAAAGAAGACATAACATTCATAAACGGACCAAATAGCAGTGCACCAAACTATATAAAACAAATATTAACAGACATAAAAAATCAAATAAGCACTAATATAATTGTAATGGTGGACCTCAGCACTCTACTGTCACAAAAACATCAACTAAACAGAAAAAACTCACAACAAAGTATCAGAACTGGGCAAAACCTGAACAAATTGACCACCCATGTTCCAGAGTCACAATGAGTGGCACCAAACTGGAAAGTTACAGAGCTTTTAAAACAGAAAATCACAAAAAGACATCATGTTGAAAACAATTTAGCTAGTATCTTACATTGACACCTGTATCCTGTTTCTTTGTTGAGCAGTTTAATTTTTCTCTTGGGGGTACAGCTCATCCTGCTCTTCTCGTGAGACTTAAGTAATTTTTCACTCTTCTGGGTCAAATACTGGGCACTAGTCAAATGCAGGGCTCAAGATGGCATCAGTTATGCCAAGCTACGACAGTGTGCGGTAAAGAAAAAATCAGTACAAGGGAAAAAATTCTAAAGATTAGAACATAAATTAGCACATTGGAGAGAAAAATATACAAAGAATCTGAATCAAAGAGTTGGAGGGCAGGCCAGGGATTTAGCTCAGTGGCATAAGTGGCTGCCTGGCAAGCTCAAGATCATGAGTTCAATCCCAGTACTGAAAAAAAAAAATTGGTTCTTTGAAAGATTAAATAAAATTGATAAACCTTTAGCCAACCTTATCAAAAAGGAAAGAAAAAACTCAAATCCATGAAATTAGGAATGAAAAGAGTGAACACAACAGACCCTGAAGAAATCTAGAAAATCATCTACACCTACTATGAAAAATTGTATTCTAATAAGATAAAAAATACAGAAGAAATGGACAGATTCCTAGATATATATGAATTACCAAAGCTGAATTGGGAACATATAAAAATCCTAACCCAATATCAATAAGTGAAATCAAAGATATAATTAAAATCTTATCAACAAAGAAAAGCCCAGGCACTGACAGATTCATTGCCGAATTCTACAAGAAATTTAGTGAAGACCTAATACTCTTTAATGAAACTGAAAGGGAAACAGTACTTCCAAATTCATTCCTGGAAGCAAACATTACTCTGATTCCAAAATGAGACAAAGACCCAACTAAGAGAATTACAGGCCAATCTCCCTAATGAACAATGCAAAGATCCTCAATAAGATACTGGCAAACAGACTGCAGCAAATTGTAAAAAAGATTGTACATCACGATCAAGTGGGATTCATCCCAAGGATGCAAGAATGGTTCAACATATGTAAATTCATAAATGTAATACAGCACATATTAACAGAGCCATGGACAAAAATCATATGGTCATCTCAATAGACACAGAAAAAGCCTTTGACAAAGTCCAGCACCCATTCATGATAAAAAGAAATAGATGGTCTTTATCAATCTGATAAAAGCTATCTATGACAAACCAACAACCAACATCATACTAAATGGACAAAAACTGAAAACTTTCACTAAGATCAGGAACAAAACAAGGATGTTCGCTGTCTCCATTCTTATTCATCATAGTCCTGGAAACTTTAGCTGAAGATATGAGACAAGAAAAAGCAAAGGAATAAAAATAGGAAAGGAAGAAGTTAAACCATTGTTGTTTGCAGATGTCATAATACTCTACTTAGAAGACCCCAAAAACTCCACCAAAAGACTGGTAGATTTTTTCTTTGTTTTGTTTTGTTTGGTTTGGTTTGGTTTGGTTTGGTTTGTAAGGGGATCAAACTCACAACTTTGTGTTTGCCAAGCAGGCACTTACGCTGCTGAGCTCAACCCCCAGCCCAAGACTACTAGATTTAATAAGCAAACTCAGTAACATAGCTGATTACAAAGTCAGCACTCAAAAATCAATAGCCTTTCATTGCATGAATAACAAACCCACTGAGAGAGAGATCAGAGAATGATATCTTTTATAATAGTATCCAAAAAAAAAAATGAAATTCCTAGGAATCAATGTAACAAAGCATGTAAAAAACCTCTGCACTGAAAACTACAACACTCTGAAAAAGGAGATTGAAGAGGATATTAGAAAAAGGAGAGATATCCCATGCTGTTGGGTAGGAAGAACTAACATAGTGAAAATGGACACACTTCCAAAACTGTTATGCAGATTCAATGCAATCCCAATCAAAATTCCAATAGGATGTCTCACACAATTAGAGAAAACAATTCTAAAATTCATCTGGAACCAGAAGAGACCTAGAATAGCAAAGGCAATCCTATGCAACAAAGACAGGAGGGGGGGCATCACAATCCCTGACTTGAAATTATACTATAAATATATGTAAATATGATAGGGCCAGGGATTTAGCTCAGCGGCTCAAGTGCTTGCTTGGTAAGTATGAGGTCATGAGTTTGATTCCCAGTACAAAAAACAAACAAACAAACAAACAAAAAGCTACTGTGATAAAAACAGTGTGGTACTGGCCAAAAAAAAAAAAAAAACCAGATTCAAAAGATCAGTGGAACAGATGCAGAAACAACTGTAGACACACTAAACTACCTTGTCTTTGACAAAGGTACCATGTTTACTGGAAGAAAGCCTCTAATAAATAGTGCTGGAAAAACTGGCACTGCACATGCTGAAGATTAAAACTGGACCCATATCTTTCACCATGTACTAAAATCAGAATGGATCAAAGATCTTAATATTAAAACAGAAGCATTAAATTTGCTGAAAGAGCAGATAAAACTCTTCAAGACATTAGTGTAGACAAAGGCTGAACGAAACCCCAATTGCAAAGAAACTATCACAAAGTATCAACAACTGAAAACTCATCTCACTGAAAAGCTTTTGCACAGCAAGAAAAACCACCAATAGAGTGAAGAAACATCCCACAACATGGCAGAAAGTATTTGCCAGCTTTTCCTCAAAAGGATTACTATTGACAACATGCAAAGAACTCAAAAAAGTTACATCCTTCCAGATTTAAAGATGGGCATCTGAGATAAATACTCCGATGTACAAACAGCATATAAATACGTGAAAAAAGTTCAACATCACTGGTCATTCAACAGATATATAGAAAAAAATTGAGACCAAAATATAAATAAATAAACCAATATAAAGGATCAATGAGTCAAACCATTGGTTGTCTAAAAGGATAAACAAGGCTAACAAACCCTTAACTAAATTTAACAATAAAAGGAAAAGAAAAAACCTGTATCAATTCAATTAAAAATCAAAAAAGCAGCCAAGCATGGTGAAGTATGCCCATAAACTCAGAGCCTAGGAGGCTGAGGCAAGAGAATCACAAATTCAAAGGCTGCCTTTGTAATTTAGCAATTTTAGTGACATCTTGTCTCAAAAACAGGGTTGGGTGTGCAGTGCAAAGGCCCTGGGTTCAATCTTAAATACCTAAAAAGAGAAAGAGAAAAAAATGTGAAAACTCAACAGATACTTCAAAAATCCAGAAAATTTTTAAAAAAGAATTTACATTCCAAATAATCAGAAAATCAAGAATAAATGGATGCTGGGTATGGTGGGTCAGAAAGAATAAATGGAGAAATTCCTAGACACACATGAATTACCAAAATTAAACCAAGAAGATATAAAAACACTGAATAGACCAAAAACAGGCAATGAAATTGAGGCAGGAATGAAAACTACAAACTGAGAAAAGCGCAGGACCCAGTGAATTCACTGCAGACCTTCACCAGGCTTCAGAGCAGCCATAATGCCAACACTCCTCAAATTCATACAGAAAAGTAGAAGGGGAGCATGCTACCAAACTCATGCCTACAAGCTAGCGTCACCTGGGTACCAAAACAAGTTAAAGACCCAACAGACAAGAACTCAACAGCAAGAGAAATTACAGGCCGGTCCCCTTAGTGAACACAGATGTGAAAATCCTCACAGAGGATTCTTTATATTGATCCTTTATATTCTTTATATTGATCCTTTATATTGGTTTATTTATTTATATTTTGGTCTCACTACATCCTTGCAAGCAGGCTGCAGTGAATCATTAAAAAGATCACGACCAAGTTGGCTCTGTCCTAGTGATGAGAGTATGGTTCAACCTATGCAAATCATTCTGTGAATGAAAAGGGAGGGACAGGGGAAGAAAGAGAAGTAAGAAGAATTAGGATATGTTATGTGCTTGTGCCAACTCCTCACAATACATGTTACTGTTTGTAAACATATGCTAATAAAAATTGAAGTTAAAAAGTTAAATCAATAAATGTGATGTATCACATAAACAGAGGCAAGAGGAAAAAATCATCACAAAATCTAACATCAATTCATGATAAAGAGCCCTAATAAAAACAGGTACAGAAGATGTATCTGAAATTGATGAAAGCCTTTCATGACAAACCCAGAGGCAATTCCATGCTAAATGAGGAAAAACAGAAAGCATGTTCTTTAAAATTAAGAAGACAAACAAGCCCACTGCCTCTACTCTTGTTCAATATAGTACTCAAAATAGTGGCTATGGAATAATACAGCAAAATAAAAAAATAAAAGGGATAAGAATAAGAAAAGAGAAGTCCAACTAAATTCATAGGCCAGACATGATGGCACACAACGGGAATCCCAGCACTCAGGAGGCTGAGGCAGGATGATGATCACAGTAAGTGCAAAGCCAGCCTGAACCACACAGTGAGGACCGTGTCTCAAAAAATCTTATTCACAGATGGAGTGATCTTTTACATAGAAGAACCAAAAACTCCACTCAAAGGCTTCTAGAAGTAATAAATTCAGCATGACACAAAGTTAATGCACGTGGCCGAGGTTTAGCTCAATGGCATAAGCACCTGCTTGGCAAGTGCAAGGTTGTGAGTTCAATCCCTGTACCACAAAAGAAAAAAATTAATGTACAAAAATATATAATATCTCTATATATGACAATGAATCCATCAAGAAAGAAATTAAGAAAACAATTTCATCTATAATAACTTTAAAAAAATTTAAAACTGAGGAATTAACCTAACCAAGGAAGTGAAACACCTTTACAGTGAAAATTATAATACTCTGAAAAAAGATCAAAGATAACATTTAAAAAATGACATACATTCCCTGTTCCTGGACAAGCAAAGTCAACATTGTCAACCTGGCCCGTTAACAAAACTGATACATAAATTAATGAAGTGCCCATCAAAAAACCAACAGCAGCCCGGTGTGGTGGTACATGCCTGTAATCCCAGGACTCAGGAAGCTGAGAGAGGAGGATTGTTGCAAGTTTGAGACGAGCCTGGGCTACAAAGTAAGATCAAGGCCAGCCTGAACTGCGTAGGGAGACTCTGTCTCAGAAAACACACACACACACACACACACACACACACACACACACACACACACAGCAGCAGCACTCACCACAGACCTAAAAAAACAATCATAGAAAAACAAGCATAGAACTTAATAAACCGGAAGATGGGAAAAAGAGAAGAAGAAGAAGAAGAAGAAGAAGAAAACAAAGAGGAGGAGGAGAAGGTACCCTTCGACATTGCTGATGTGAATGTAAAGCAGTACAACCAGTACGGAAACTAGTACGGTGATTCCTCAAAAAATCAAAAATAGTAATTCCATTCGGTCCAGCAAATCCCCTTCTGAGTATCTTCCCAGCAATAAAGGTGTTGGATTACAGTGACACAGGCACACCCATGTTTTCAGCAACACAACTCACAGTAGCTGAATCCTGGAAGTGCCTCCGTGACTGTCAACAGACACATGAATAAAGCAAATGTGGCCTTTATACATAATATGGTACTATTCGGCCACAAAAAAGGGCAAATTTTGATTCATTTGTAAGAAAATGAATGCTTTGTGAGACCATAATGCTAAGTGAAATAAGCATGGCCCAAAAGGTTAAATGTCTCATGATTTCTCTTATTTGAGAAATCCAAAGTATAAATAGTTTAAAGAGCAAAGTACAAGACAGATGACAGAAATGGAGCTAAACTGTGGTGACAGGATTTGGGGATCTGGATATGCACGAATGGGAGTAGGAAGTAAAGAGGAAAGTAAAACTGATCCAGACGTGATATGTGTGTGTACCAATTTCACACGATGAACATATTTATTATTATCACAAGCAAAACACTAGTAACAATAGAATGCACTTCAGTTCAAAGGCCTGGGGTTAAATCTCCATTATCACAAAAAAGTAAACTAAAACAAAACAAAAAAACCTCCAGTACATTGCTGGATGTGGAGTTGCACACAGGAAGCTGAAGCAGGAGGATTCTTGCAAGTCAGAGACCAGCCTGAGCTACAAAGTGAACTCAAAGCCACCTGAACTACACAGCGAGACCCTGCCTCAAAAGACAAAAACAAACAAATTTTAAAAAAACACCTTTAACACATTATGCTAAGTGAAAGGCATCACAAAAAAACTTATATATTTTATTTATTTATATGAAATATGCAGAATTGGAGACAGAGTGTAGATTAGTTGTTGCTTAAACCTAGAGAAATGAAAAGATGGGCAGGTAATTATTAAAGGACACTGGGTTTCACGAAAGCATTCTAAAAAATAATTGACTATGTGTCTTAGTTACTTTTTACTCATCTGAGACAAAATACCTGATGTCCAAAGTTGGGAAAGGAAAGGTTTATTTCTTACATTTTTTGGAGGTTTTAGTCTATACTTAGTTGCCTCCAAGGCAGGGTGGCATCGTGGGGCCATAGTTCATGGCAGCTGCAAACAGCAAGTTGGAAACTGGCAAGAGAGAGAGAGACACGCCTTCTTCCACCCATTACATTGTATGCTGGCTCCACCCCTAGGTGGGTGTAGCACTGACACCATCAATCCAAGGGCTAGACGATGAACCAATCACAAATGCATAATACAAAGGCATGAGGCCTGGGGGCCACAGACATAAACCATGACATCCACCCCTGGCCCCCAGGAATCTTGCACATCTTTTATATAAAGGACATTTAGTCCCTCTTCAAGAGTTGTCAAAATCCTAATAGTTTTAAGCATTGCTGAAAGCCTAAGTCCCAAGTCTCCTCTAAGATCTATGGCAAACTTTTAACTGTAACCCCCTGTACAAATGAAACAAGGTTAAACATTTTGAAATGCAAAGGCACAAGATAAACATTACCATTTCAAAAGTTACAAACAGGAGAATATAAAACATTTGAAACAAAGCAAATACAATATCCAGCAGGACAAACATTAAGTCCTAGAATTTCATGTTCAGCATTTGAAGCAATCTGGTTGCAAGCTCTAAAAGGCTTGAGTGATTTCACCCCCATGGCATTTTTAGGGATTTTAGCCCCCACAGCTTTTCTCTTAAACCCTCTCTGCTCACTTTTTGTAGCTTTTTTTGGATGACCTATGTTTCTGGGTTTTTTAAACTTTTGGGGTCTCCACTGCACCTTTGGCTTTACCCTTACATCTTTATATATTGCCCTCTCAGGGGCACACTGCTTGGCCTCTCAGGCCCTTTGCAATCAAGAAGCCATCTTACCCTCAGAATTTGTGCATTTTTTGGTACCTAAAATCAGCACCATGTGGATGCTGCCAAGGTTTGCTGCCAGCTAGAGCAGTAGCCAGGCTTTTCTCTCTCTTGGCTGTAGGGGTTGATTGCCTGGATCATTGGGCTCTGTGAACCTGATTGTGAGGAAAAGTTTTTCTATGTTGCTGCCATTCTGGGACCTCATGTGGTCTCCATCACCATTCTAGGGTATGGTACTCTGTAGCTTTTTTCTCTGAGCAAATTTTTTCACCTTTGCAGTTTTGAGGCTGCAAAGGGTGGAGATTCCCTGCTTCCTCAGATGCCCCGTGGCCACCTTTTTTATCTCTCTGTTTCTTTTCAGGAATCAAAGTCTTAGCTCTGTCTTTACAGTCTATAGCTTTTCTAGAGTTTTCCTTCTGGCCAAACTCACAGCATTGTAAATTATCCTGCTGGGCTCTTTGTTCTTGATTTGCAACATATATCTGGCTAAAAGCCCCCAACAATAGCCATGCCACAGCCTCAACATTCAACTGCCTTGAAATTTCCTTTGCCAGATTAATCAGCCCATTACCTCTAATCTCAGTCTTAGGCAAAGTATCTGGGCACGTGCAAAATGCACACAAACTTTCTGCCAAGCCATAACACACATTGTGGGGGGCCCAACAACCAATGCAGTCCTTCTTCCCAGCAGAAACTTCCCGAGGCTGGTCTTTACCATCAGGCTTTCTATCAACCTTTTGAGCTCTGACCAGAATCTCCTCTATAGAACAGCCTAAAGTGCTCTAGCTCTGTTGCAATCCAGGCAACATGTCCAAAACTTTCCAGACTCTGCCCACAAGCCATTTCCAAAGCCTCTCAAAAAACATGGTCAGGTATAGTCATAGCAATGACCCCACTCTCAGTACCAAATTCTGTCTTAGTTACTTTACTCGTCCCTGAGACAAAATACCTGATGTCCAAAGTTGGAAAAAGAAAGGTTTATTTCTTACATTTTTTGGACATTTTAGTCTGTACTCAGTTGTCTCCAAGACAGGGTGACATAGTGGGACTACAGTTCATAGCATCTGAAAACAACACTGCAGAAAACAGCAAGAGCAAGAGACACACCTTCCTCCTGCCTTTACATTATATGCTGGCTCCACCCCTAGGTGGGTGTAACACTGACACCATCAACTGAAGCGCTAGACAATAAACTAATCACAAATGCACAACACAAGCCTAGGAGCCACCAACACAAACCATGACACTATGGTACTGGTTGTTCGTATTTCTGACTATATTATAAACCTTTGCACTGTGCATTTTGAATGGTTGAATTTCGTAGTATTTGAACTTTATCTTAATAAAGCTATTAAAAATAAGAGCATTGTTGAAAAATGGTTAAATAAATCAACATATAATTTTATTGTGTATAAAGTATGAAAGTGGTTAATAAATATAACCAGGAATGGGGGTGCACTCCTATGATCTCAGCACTGTGGCAAATTCAAACCTAACCCAGGGAAACTTAGCAGCTTAGTGAATTCTGTCTCAAAGTTTAAAAAGGAGAGGGTTGGGGTTGTAGCTCAGTGTGAACATCCTGTGTTTAGTCCCAGTCTCCTCCCACAAATGTAAAATTTGAGCCAGGCACGGTGGCACATGACTGTAAACCTAGCACCTGTCAGGCTAAGACAGGAGGTCATCCTGAGCAACTCAGTGAGACCCTATCTCAAGAAGCAGGCAGAAGAAAGAGAGAAAAGGAGGAGAGAAAAAAGGACAGGGAGAGAGAAAGGAAGGACAAAGAAGCAGAGAATGAAAAATAAAGAAACTTGTCACATATGATGTTAAGGGAAAACCTTAATTATGTTATACATTTATGTATGTGTATTGTATCTATAAATTTGCATATGCATGTCAGTGTGTAAATCCTGTAAGTCCTGGTTGTTTCCCTCTCTTAAGAACGCTTGGTCACTGTGTTGTGTAGCTGGTCACTATGATGCATATCATAAGATTCAACTGAGCCGAGCGTGGTGGCTTACACCTGTAATCCCAGCACTGGGGAGGCTGAAGCAGGAGGATTGTTGTGAGTTTGAGACCAGCCTGGGCTACAAAGTGAACTCAAGGTCAGCCTGAACTGCATAGCAAGACCCTGACAAAAAAGACAAAAAAAAGAACCAATCAAAGATAGCCAAGTATTTTTCCTCTGTACCACTGCCCCCAGCCCCATAATAACCTTCTCTGGGCCTTTGAGGCGTAGCATTTTGAGGGACAATTGATTCCCTGTCAGTGTCTGTCAGTGTAAAATAAATCTACCTCCAAATTCTGGGTGTGTTTCATTTTTTCTGCTTGCCATTGCATAAGAGTTAAGCGAATTAAAGTACAAACACATCAAGAGTAATTGCATGAAAAACTGTTCATTACTAGCTGTTCAAGACATTCAAAGAGAGCAACACTGAAGCTCCATCTCACTTCAGAAACAATGGCTATCACCGAGAAATCACAGCCAAGTGTGGTGGTGCCTGCCTGGAATCCCAGCCCTTGGGAGCTGTGGCAGCAGGATTATTGTGAGTTCAAGGTCAGCCTGGGCTACACAGTGAGTTTATTTCTAACCTAAACTATGTATTAAGACCCTGTCTCAAAAAAATTACTATTAAGAAATCAAGCACTATAAATGAGGTGAGGTTGTGGGGAGAAAAGACTGTTTCTCCATTGTTGACGGTGTAAAATGATACTACTACTATGAAAATCAATATGCAGATTTCCCAGTTTTTCTTCTCTTAGCTGTCTTCCCAAAAGAATTAGAGACTTCATGTTATAGTCACGCATACATATTCATGTTTGTAGAAGTGCGATTCATAATAGCTAAATCTTGGAAACATCCCATATGTACATCAGTGAATGAGTGGATAAGAAATATCTGATATTTAAACACAGTGGAATACTACCCTGCCGTAAAGATACAACTAAGTCATTTGTAAGACAACAGATGTAACAAATAGATGCATCTTGAGACCTTCATGTTAGGTAAAGAAACTCAGACACCCAAACTTAGGTATCATATAGTTTCTCTGAAAGGTATTGTAATCCGGTGTGGCCAATGTTTCTAAAAGTGTACGCTGGTTTAGTGCAATCGTCTTACGTGTTTCATGTGTCATTTGGCTTATTGGTCTGGTTTTCAATCTGTATATCTAATAATTAGCTTTAAAGATCTTATAAGTAAATGAATTTGAAGCTGCCAAAATAAAAGGCAGTAGAATTGGCCATGCGAGGATCTGGGGAACCAATCAAAAGTCAACTAGCCAGCCTTTTGTTAAGCCATGCAAGCCATGCAAGGTTCCATGGAGAGAAAAGTCAGATCAGACACCACCTGACTCTGCTCTCCTCACCTAAGCATCTGGATGGTTCTGAGCACAGGCTGAGCTGACAGCAACTAGGGCACATAAAGCAGTTAAATGCTTACACTGTTGGGTTGATTATACTGACCTGGAGCCAGCGGTCTGAGTATCTCTTGGGGGTTTTCCTTCTATCGTGTCTTTGAGATCAAATTGTTTTCACTGTTTTGCTTTGTTCTGTTTGTTTTTGCTCTATTCAATATTCTATTTTGATTGGTTGTATTGTGTTTTGGTTTTGGTTTTGATTTGGCTATACCTGATGCAATAGACAACTATTGTGAAGATAACAAGGTATACTATGGTACCTGTTACTGTTACCTGATATCCTGCTTTGAAGTTCTATATACCAATTTTGCTGCATTGTTTTAATTGGCTTTGTTCTGTCTTTTTTTTAAATTAGTACTGGGGATCGAACTCACAACGTGCTTGCAAGGCAGGCGCTTACGTCGCTGAGCTAAATCCCCAGCTCCTGTTCTATCTTGTTTTGTTGGATTATACTACCTTTGAAATAAAAAATAAAGAAGAACACAGTCAGATGTGAATAGAAAGGGCTGGGGATATAGCTCAGTGGCACAGTGCCTGCCTGGCAAGCTCAAGGGCCTGAGTTCGATTCCTGATACTGAAACAAAAAGATAATCTCTGTAGTACAAGCCAGTCATCCAAGAAAAGAAATACTCCCAGCTTTGTGAAGAAGAGTACATAAACTTAGAGCATGACCCATTATTTTCTCAATGCTTAGATAAATGAAAAAGAATTGAAATGATCCCACACATATTATCAGACCATAGTGCACTAAAACTGGAAATCAGTGGCAAAAGAAACCACAGAGCTTCCTAGACACATGGAAATTAAATAACACCCTCTTGAACAACCAGTAGGTCACAGAAGAAATGAGAGAAGAAATTAGTTTCTACAACCATTATTCTCTGAGATAAAACCAATGCTATTGATCAGTGAATTTAGAGAATAATTTATTACAAATTTATTAGTTACTGGAATAACTCACCAGTTTGAGCAAGAATATTACCAAGAATAATCAATCTGTTGTCCTAAAGAAAGGAAGTATGCCAAGCAGTTTTCATTTTATTTGGATCTAAGCATATATATAGTATATTTGCTTTTCAGCTCTTTCAATAAATCTATTGCAACCTCATTTGGAAAATTATTGATTTGCTTTGTTTTTATGCTAATGGGGATCAAGCCTAGAATCTGTTTCTACTGAGCTACATTCCTAGTCTTTTTGATTCTTTAGTTTGAGTTAGAATCGTGCTCTAGATCAGGCAGGACTTGTACTTGGTTTTAGGTTTTGGTTTTGATTTTTTGAGAGAGAGTTTTGCTGTGTGGTTCCGGCTGGTCTTGAACTTTCAGGGATCCTCCTGCATCAGTCTTCAAATGCTAGGATTACAGGCATGTGCCACCACACCCAGCCAGGATGTGAATTTGTGACCCTATTTCAGCCTATGGAATTCCAGGGATTACAGGCATATATCACTGTACCTTACTAAATTTTAATGTTTTATATGATTACATCTAAACCTCTTTGAAAAATAATTACAATCAGTTTCATGCCTGCAATCTGTATTTAAACTGTGGTTATTTGTTGTTTCTTAATCAACGCAACAAGTCATTAAATAATATGTGACTAAATTCTGGAAGCATAAGGAATTTTGCTGCTAGGAATCAAAATGTTATTGGTGCTATTGAACATACATACCAGTGTTTGCAATATGCAATATTCCAGCAATTACTTGTGGCACCATCTGGGAGGGGAAGTTCTCTGCCAGTTTATCGCTGTTGATTTTTCTCCAATTCATATTGACATAAGGATATTTAATTTTGCCTTCCAGCATACAAGTAAGTACAGAGCAGCCACTCCACAGAACCCTGGAGGTTTCTTTCCTTCCAAGACGTAAGAGTCTATCCATCCTCCAAAACGCTTTTGCAAAGGCCTTCTGTATATGCTCGTAATTACAACTGTTTGCGCTTGTGGTTGTCTTTGGAGAAGAGAAGAGGGCTTCTGTTGCTGTATAGTCCTCTCTAAAGATGCTATGAAAGGAATCAATTACTTGCTGCTGTTCTGGGGTCATTTGGTAAGACGGATCAAACTTAGATAGTTGGTGGAGAAGCAAAACTGGGAGTTCTGTAGACACCAAGTCCGCTGCTGGGAAACCTCGATGTCCATCAAACAAACCGAAAAAACACACATTGGGCTTGCTGCCAAAATTATTTATTATTGTGAATTTACTATTCGTGTCAGCCTTCTTTGTAGGGTTCCTGAATTCACAAGTGGCTACTCCTTTAATTAACAAATGATGGGTTTTTTGAGAGTATGCGTAGCTCCTACTTATGCTATCAGAAACCTTGCTGGCTGCTGGCATTTGTTTCTTCCAAAGTAGCTCGAAAGCATTATTAATGCTCTGTAGGACTTTTTCATTGAACATAAAAGAGGATAACAGGTTAGCAATTAAAACCTGTCTCTGAACGACAGTCTTAGTGGAGGGTTGCTTCGTCCTGTCCAGCCATCGGAGCCCCAAGGTAGCCTGTGCAATGTGTTCCTTCTTGTGGAAAAAAGCACCGGTGATTTCTATCTCCTCCTTGCACAAGGAACAGGGAAATGTGATCCCTGGTTGGAAGTCCTGGGGCTCGTTATAATCTGCACTGTGTTCTGACGGGCTTGACTGTTTCTTTGGAAAACTCTCTTTTTTAAGTACAGGTGAAATATCTTCGTCTGAATCAAAGGTTGATTTCTTCCTGTCCCATTCTCTTGACTTCCCAAACACTCTGTAAACAAAGTGAAGGATACTGATTATCAGGAATGAATGATACAGTGAAAATCTCAATCTTGTCTTTGCAATTTACTTCGGCTCTTCACAATTTCAGAAAGGCCTAGAGGGCCGGGGGATTAGCTCAGGGGCAAAAGTGCCTGCCTGGCAAGTGCAAGGTCATGAGTTCAATCCCTGGTACCAAAAAACACAAAAACAAAAATAAAAAAGGTGGGGAGCTGGGTATTTAGCTCAGCAGCATAAATCTTTGCCTTGCAAATGTGCGGTTGTGAGTTCAATCCCCAGTACCGGTACCGACAAAAAAGTAAAAAAAAGAAAGTCCTAGAGCCAGGCCTGGTGACACATGCCTATATTCCCGGCACTCAAAGCTGAGGCATCACTATTAGTTTGAGGCCTGCCTGGACTACATTAGCAAATACAAGGCCAAAAATAAAATAAAATTAAAAATTAAAAATGCTACATAACAAGATACAGCCTATGCTACATAACAAGATCCTGTCTCAAAAAAAGAAAACAAACTGGGCATGGTGGCTCACACCTGTAATCCCAGTACTTGGGAGGCTGAAGCAGGAGGATTGTTGCTTCCTGCCTCAGTTTGAGACCAACCTACGCTACAAAGTGAGCTCAAAGCCAGCCTGAACTGCATGGAGAGACCCTGTGTCAAAAAAAAAAAAAGCCTAGAATTGGACATTCTGATACTGTGACTTCCCCAAAGCACATGGTCAATTCTCAATAAATTAGTGATTAGCCTCCATGCCTCAAGAGGAAATTAGGTAAAATATTCACAAACTCAGCTAGCCACCTAAACAAATTTTATCACAGAAGGTGTGTTTCAAATCTGTCAGTTTCATGTGAACATCATTATGTTTGCATTCCATTTTATCTGGCTTAAATCAATTTTATCTATATGAAATTGCTCATCAGAAAATAAATGTGCCATGTTAGAACTCAAAAGAAAATTGAGGGGCTGGGGATTTAGCTCAGCAGCATAAGCGCCTGCCTTGCAAGCAGGCAGTCGTGAGTTCGATCCCTGGTACCGATAAAAAACGAAAAAGACCAAAAAAAAAAAAAAAAAAAGAAAAGAAAATTGAAATATGACGGACCGGCAATTTAGCAGGCAGCATAAGCATCTGCCTGGCAAGCTCCAGGTCATGAGTTTGATCCCTGGTACCAAAAAAAAGAAAAAAATTGACATCTGTTACCCAACAGAAACTTTTTTTTTTCTGGTGTAAACTCACGACTCTGCACTTGCCAGACAGTTGCTGTGCCACTGAGCTGCATCCTAAACCCCTCAAACAAAAACTTTTTTAAATACCTTAACGCACTCGACACGTTCATGTCCCTTTGGCAACACTAACTGTTCCTGCTGTCTCTGTACACCCACTGGTCCTTCCTTCACCCTGTTGGTGGTGGGTGTAGAAGCAGAGGTGGCAGGCGGCTGTGGGGGCTCCCTGGCTTAATGTCAGAGCCTCCTGTGTGGAACGTCTGCCAGCCTTGCCTGGAACCTGGGGCTTGACTCGCTTTGTGATTCAGAACCGTGAGACAATGGGTCACCAAGTGCACTCACAAACCTGTCTTTGGAAATTCCAAAGTAGCAGTCCTCTGACTATGTAAGAAGATCAAGATGTAAGAAGAGTGATCTCCAGCAAACTGATCTTTTTCCTACTAATTTGTGACACCTTAAAAATAGTGATTCCAAATTAGGTGTGGTGATGCAGGCCTGTAATTCCAGCACTTGAGAGGATCACCAGGAGTTGGAGGCCAGCCTGAACTACATAATGAAACCCTGTATCAAAAAGGCAGAAGAAGAAAAAAGTGATTCCCAGGAAGTATTCTTACTGGACAGATCAGTTGCCCTTCATCCAAGTGTTGCACACCTCAAGCCAGCTCTCCAGGCTTTCCCTTCTGCTGCCGAGTCGTGGCAGTCTACTGTACCCTACTGCCCGGGAGCTATAGGTCTTGATTGGGCTGTTTATTTATGTATTTACTTTTGTGATAGCAAGGGTTGAACCCATTGAGCTACATCCTAGACCTTTTTTTCTTTTAGACATTATCCCCCTAAACTGCCCAGGCTGGACTCAAAGTCACTGTCCTCCTGCCTCTGCATAGTTGAGATGATGAGCATGGGCCACCATGCCTGGCACATCATTTGATAGTTGAAGGCCCTCCCCTCATTCCTGGTAAGTATCTTTAGTCCCTCAGTCTTTGGTGTGTAGCTGTATGCTCCTCTCTCACAGCTTGGTGCATACTGAAGAAATCTGCACAGGTCAACTGTACCAAGTACCTTGTGGGAAAGTATCACAGTCAACTCAAAGTCAGAGCATTCAAAAGGGAACCCACTGCCTTTCCTCCAGAACAGTCTCCCAGCACCAAGGTGGTTAGTGTTGTAACCTAGTTCTAACCAGTGCGCCTCCTTCATGTTCTGTATGCACCATTTCAATAGAGATTAAAATTCCATTTCCAGTAAAGACTTAAGTTTCAGCTCCTTGTAAATCCCCCGCGGTCCCCTCCCTTCAGCCTATCTATAATACAATGTGCTGTCCTTAAGAAACATTTAACTACAAGGAAATTACAGGAGATACCAAGAAGCCCAGATGCTATCAAACTGGGTCAAAGTTCGCAACATTCCCGTGGTTTTTGGCTTTAAAACCCAACCCATTTAGCCGTAAGGTATACAGTCTTCCATATTGGCTCCTGGAGGCTGTGTTGCCAGGCCTGGCCTAAAATAAAGCCTTTGCTCCCTAAATTTTAATTTCTTGCTTCCTTGGGTTTTATTCCAGGGTCCGAGCTATCACATTTGGGGGGCTCATCCGGGATGGAAGCAAGATCTCCAACTCAATTCTGAACACCTAAAAGTAAGTACTCTGGGGGATTAATCAGACCACGGTCAGTTCGCACTTTGGGAGGGGACACCCTCAATTTGGGGAGTGAGGACTTCCTGAGGACAGTCAGTTGGGTTTTTTGGGACAAATCTCGTCCATTTTTGACTCTGCCCCATGAGGGGATCCACTCCCATTGGTTAATTTGTTAATTCCTCCAGATCCCAAAATTTGACCAATTCCAAAATTTGGCCAATTTTTGAGCAAAGGCCATTTTTTGCTGCAGCTTGTCTTGTCTTGTATGTCTGTCTGTGTGTCCATTTGTTCTAATTGTTCTCCTTTTGGTTACCCCAAATCTAACAGAACATTCTCTCCTAGGAACCCCTTCTACTAGCCCAAAACAGACAAAGAAATTTAGATATTTATGTTCAGTGTTTTTGTGCTTTAGAATTGTCTGCCTGTTTGAATTTGTTACTAACTTAGGGGCTCACTGCCCATTTCTGTTGTAGGATCCATATGGCTTATTAGACTCAAGGTTCATAATAAAAAAATTATTTCCTTTAGCTCACCAAACTGTGCATGGTGTGTCTTTTATGTTGTGGCGCCTTGTTTAATGTTTTAGTCCTCAATTGATTACTTGCAACCTCAGCATGCCTTTTAAAAAGAGTATTTTTCTTTCTGGTTAAAATGTAAAACATATGTGCATATATATATGTATATTTATGGTTTTTAAGAATCATATTAACTTTACCAAGTAAAATCCAGGTCATACTGTAATTGAGCCAGTTAAAAGGTTACAGTTTTTTAAAATACAGCATTTTAATGTGGTAAAAAGACATAAAATGATTAAATATGTTTGACTACTAAAAGGTCACCTCAAGGATTTTGTTAAAGGTTTTAATGTTGTCTAAAAAGCAAGAGAAAAAGGTAATTGACTAATAATAAGTCTAGAAAAGGGTGGTTTTGTCTTAAAATAAAAATGTAAAAGAAAAAATGCTTTTTGTGGCATGGCTATTGTTGGGAGCTTTTAAGCAGCTTTGTGTTGCAAATCAAGAGCAAAGAGGCCAACAGGATAATTTACGATACTGTGAGTTTGGGGGACGGGAATTTCCAGAAATGTTATAGATTGTAAAAACAGAGTTGAGGTTTTGATTGTAAAAAACAATTCATCTTGTAGTAAAAAAAAGGCCGATCTAAATTTAAAAGAACTATTGTGCTAATGTGGTGATTATAGAAATAAAATACAAGTTCTTGCATGTGCTGTAGACATCTCGGAGATTATGTGGCACAATTAATTTTGTTACCCATGAAAAAGCTGTTTTTGTTAAGTATATAATTTCAGTAAAACGATGGCCTGCCACGTGGCACCCTGGGACAAAAAGCTGTATGCCATCATGAAGCCTGCTCTCTGATCCAGAATGCCAAACCATGTTTTCCTTTTGTCCCACCCCGATTGGACAACCACAGGTAAGGAGATCCCCCCCCCCCCCCCGCAGTATCGCCAGTTGTTCTCTTTGCAACTCAGTCAGCCCCACATGTTAGACAAAAATTGCAAAGGTTTGAGAGGTTTGAGAAAATGCCCCTCAGCCAGTTAATAGAGATAGCACAAAAGGTCTTTGAGAACTGAGAGAATTTACAAGAAGCTACCAACAAGAAGATAACCAAGGTGTTAGAATTGCTCTATGAGAGAGAATTTAAAAAAAAACAAGTGTGAGAGTTTCTGGGGGCAGTTGGATACTGTATGAAAGGTTTTGGCCCAGACAGGACACTGTAGCCAGGAAAGCCACAACCGGAAGCAGGAAGCCCCATCTTGCCCTGCCCCTAGGAAGTTACCTGTGACGCCATCTTCCCGCCCCTGGGAATTTACATCTGGTGCCAAACCTAGGACCAATGGGCTACCTGTGTATCCCTAATGCCCGCCTTAGGTTCCACCCCAAACCGAGGCTATTTACAGGCCCCCATGCCACGTGTCCGCTGGAGAGATCGCCGGACGCCAGCGGTGGGGTGCTGGTCATCTCTCTCCGTGTTCTCAGAATAAAGGCCGCTTTTTATTTTATATTTCTCATCTTTTGTTAATATTTTTCATCTTTTGGAAATAATTCTATCACTGTAGGCTATAGATTCTAAATTTTACTGAAAAGCTAGCCCCCTATATGACTCCCTTAAGGGAGAAACTCAAAATACACTGAACTGGACTGATAAATGTGAACAGGCCTTCCAGCAGCTCAGGTGGGCTTGACAGAGGCCCCAGCCCTGGGACTCCCTGATGTTACCAAGCCATTCACCTTGTTCATAGATAAACTCAGGGGCATTGCCAAAGGAGTCCTAACCCAGGACATTGGCCCTTGGAAGAGGCCTATAGCCTACCTCTCCTAAAGACTTGATCTAGTGACAGGAGGATCGCCCCCCTGCCTGAGAATGCTAGCTGCTGTGGCAATGTTACTTAAAGAGGCTAAAAAAACTTACTTATGGACAGAAGATTTCTGTGGTGACCTCCCACAGTTTAGAGACACTTATCAAAACCCCTCCTGAAAAATGGCTTTCAAACACTAGAATTTTACACTATCAGGCCCTGCACTTAGACCCAGAGTTGGTAGTTTTCAAGACTTCTTCAGCTTTAAACCCAGCCACCCTTATGCTTGACGACAACCCAGAGGAACAAAGGACACCTCTCCATGAGTGTGCTGACATCCTACAGGTTGATCTTAAGAACCAGCCTTTGGGAAATGCCAACACCTATTTCACCGATGGAAGCAGATTCATCCAGAAGGGCAAACGAGTGGCCAGGACAGCAGGGACCACCAAAAAGGAGGTACTCTGGGTTAAGTGGTTAGAGCCTGGCACCTCTGCCCAAAAGGCAGAGCTCATTGCTTTGACTGAGGTGCTAAAACTAGCCACGGGAAAGAGGGTAAACATCTATACTGACAGTAGATATGCTTTTGCTACTGTACATGTACATGGAGCCATCTATCAGGAGCAAGGTCTCTTAAACTCGCCTGGGACTAGGATAAAAAAAATGCTCCACAGATCCTAGACTTGCTGGCAGCAGTCTGGCTGCCTCAGCAGGTTACTGTTATTCACCCTAGGAAACAATTTGGCAGATCAGGCCACTCGAAAAATAGCCACTACATCAGAGGGGCCAACCTAGGAGGTAATTGTTCTGATGTTGGTTCCTCCCACTTTATCAGAACTGGTCTATGTAGAGAAGGACCTGCAGTTAGCATTTCAACTTGGATCGAAGTCCCCCACCCCAGGGGGCTGGTACCAGTTACCTGATAAACGAGTACTGTTACCTGAGGCACTAGCGTGGGAGCTGTTTCACCAGGCTCACCAAACTACCCATTTAGGGAGAACTAAACTTGCTGAATTGTTCAGAATGCAGTTTTTTATTCCAAAACTCTCCAAACTGACCGCTTCTTTGAGCTCCAAATGCCCACAGTGCTTGTTAGTCAACTTAGCCAAGAGCTCTATGCTAGAGACCACCCAACATTGAGGAATTGTTCCAGGAGAACATTGGGAAGTAGACTTCATGGACATGGTAAAGCCTGGCTTACAGGGGCACTGCTCTCTCTTGGTATTAGTAGACACCTTCACTGGCTGGGTAGAGGCTTTCCCTACTTGCTTCCTTGGGTTTTATTCCGGGGTCCGAGCTATCACAGGTGTGAAAGTGTGTTTCCAGAACCCCTTTACCTGTGTGGTTCTGTTGCAGGCAGCTGAGTTAGTTAAAAATATTATAGGCAGTCAGACAGGGCTGGGTCCTCCATGGAGCCAATGCAGAAGCCCAGATACCTTGCAACTGTGAGGGGGACTGATACCTCAAGCTGTGGGCCAAGGCCTCAAGACAAAAGATCAAGCAAACGCTTCCATATCCTAAGGACTGATACTCAAAATAATTCCCTATCACCCTGAGGAAGCCAACAGTCACCATTCCAACTCCCTAGTTATGGCTCTCTAAGAATGCCCACTATCTACAGGACTCCCTTCCCCATTTGTCTCCAATTTAATCAATTTTATGTGAATTATTAATCTTTTTGGCTAACTATAGATATGTCCCATTGCCTTGTGAGCTCCCAGTTTTCCACCACCTTGAACCATCTCGCCCCATGATTTTGCTCTATAATAAAGTCCTTGGAAAAGACAGTCTTTGAAAACCCACTCGGGACCCCTTCTGTCTCTCTCAGACAGAAGCTTTCTTTCTTTCAGTAAATATATTCTGCTCTTAACCTCCACTGTTCCTAAAATTCATTCTTCAATTTTAGAGAACACAAACTCATGCTGGACATAGTAGGTTGAGAGTTTCATTCCCCTATAATCAGTTCCAGTTAAAGCTGGACAAGGAAGGAATCTGTAGGCGATTTGGGGGACGTCCTATCTGAATGCTGCCATCCATCAGTGTGTTTACTCCCACCCAGATGCAGAGGCGTCTGTCATGGCTGTTTGCCCTTGCCCCCATTATTCTGCCTCCAGTTTTCACTCCAGATCACAGGCCTTGCTGGCCAACTGCAATCCCCGTCCTCAGCAGACACTGGCCTGTGGACCATCAGCAGCAAATACTTCCACCACCTTGCCCAGTAGCTCCCTCCTGATCTTGTTTGGCAGCCAAGCACCTCTGGCTTCTCAGTGTGACTGACTGCGGACCCTCTGAGCCTCCAACTCTCCTTCCCGGATATTCAATTGCCCCTTGACTCCCCAAAAATGTGTATGGTTTCAACAATCAATGCTTCATGTTCCTCTCCACCACCCATTCTTCCTTTCAGGATCTAGGCAACCATTCCGTCTCCACAAAATCCCTCTAACTAGTCTGCTTGTCTGCATTCCCACCACAGGATGTGGGGAACCACCCAGGTGACTCTCCTTGAAAAGACAGCACCTATGTCCATTTTGGCTAACGTTGGCCCTATCTCCATGATTGATATGTACAGAGCTGGCCTCCTTCAGTTGGCTCTAAGTGATATAAATTGGGCTGGCTGAGGAGCTGTTGAGTAATCTTTGAAGCATGGCAACAGGTCAATGTTACCCCGCCCAGTGACTCCCCAAATAAGTGGTTGAGCCAGATGGGATGGAGAGAGGTGCTCCACGCTGTCCCCAGGGATTGAGCCTCAGGGAACAGGCTGTGACTTCCCTGGTAAACAGGATTGTTCATCAGTTGAAGCATCAACCCCAAATACTAGATACTACATCACTTGTGTTATGCAGATTACTCTCTCTGCATTTCTTGCCCTCTGAGTATCAGAGGTGATCTCAGACCTCCTACTTAGCCCAGCTCACTGGCAGTCCCCTATTTCCCACCGTTCTCATTGTCATTCATCCCTGAGCCACTCCCCTCGTGGAAATTAAACCCAGGTTTGGGTTGGGGTGAGGCCTTTGTTCCAGTGAGCCACCATCTTGGCTGGACTTGGGACCCTTGGCTCCCCATAACTGTATATGTCTCGGTGTCTTTATTCTCACCTTGGATTGCATTGGAAGTGGTAGATTGGAATTAAGTCGCTAGAATTCCAGTAACTTCCCCATGGAATTTGAAAGAGTTTTTGGTGCAGTTAGAAGACAGAATATAAAGTAAAGTGGCCTTTATTTTAAGAACGCTGAGAGAGAACCCCCACCACCACCACCACTGAGGTCTAGCTTTTCTCTCTGCGGGGCACCTGGTGTGGGGGGCATACACATAGCTTAGCTTTGGGGTGGTGCCTAAGAGGCATTACTGATGCACAGGTAGCCCATTGGAATTCATCTCATGCCACAGGTAAATTGCCTAGAGGTGGGAAAAGTGACCTCCAGATAGAGCCCCTTGGTTCCGCTCCCAGCCTCCCACTGCTGCAGTGTCCCATTTAGGGCTAACTCTTTTCAGAATTACAAATATAAACTTTCCTGAACCATGAAGATGGGAAAACTAAAATGGGACTGGAAAGGGAGCTCTGTACTGAAATGCTCACTCAGATCCCTGCACCTCCTGTGTGCCCCCACAGGCCTATCAGGTGGCTCATCTGGCATTCCTCTTAGAGCACCCTGAGGTGATCCCTCCCCAAAGCCTCTTCTTGTTTTGTTTTGCATTGCATTGTGTTGGTTTTGTTTTGTTTTTGTTTCTTTATTTTTACAATACTTCCTGGGGACTAAACTCAGGGCCTCATACATGCCAGGGAAGCACTCTATATGGGAGAGATATAACCCTCAAGTCTGTTGAGTTCTTTTTCCCTGAAATCAAAAAGTGAAGGTTTAGAGTATCATAGGTAATTGAGTTAGAAATATAGGCAGTCAGATAGGGCTAGGCCCTCGAGGGAGCTGGCACAGAGCACCAGAGGTCTTGTGACCTTATAGGAGACAGACAGTCCCAGTTGTGGGCCAGATACCAAAACAAAAGGCAAAACAAATGCAACCACACCCTAAGTATAAATATTAGGTAATTGATATTCTAAATAGGTATAGATCACCTTGACCAAGCCAGGAGGCACCTGCCCAGCCCTCTACAGGAAGAGTCACTGCTCCATAAGAATGCTTTTGTCTGATTTGGTCAGTTTTACCTGAACTATTGACCTTGTTGGTTGACCATAGTTCTGTCCCACTTCATGCCCATCTGGTTTGCGAGTTCCCAGTTTTCCCCATCTTGGACCCGTCTCATCTCTATAAAAGTCCCTAGAAAAGACAGAAGCTTTGGCAACCTGTTCAGGACCTCCTGTCTCTGTCAGACAGAAGCTTTCTTTCTCTCAATAAATATATTCTGCTCTTAGCCTCCGTTGTCTCTAAAATTCATTCTTAGAGTTTAGAGAACATTAACTCTGGACATCTAGTAGGTTGGGAGTTTCTTTCCCCTGTAATCAAGGGTGGGAAAGATTGATTGAAACAAAAATATAGGACACACTCAAGAGCGGGGGCATGCGAGCTCAGAAGACGAGGTGCACAGATTTGGGAACTGGGGTCTTCTCGTGTGCTTTGAGAGGTGGGAATCTGGAATTTAATAACCTGTCGTCCTGTCCTGGTCTCAGTAGTCTTAGTCATCTTAGTTTTAGTTTTATTGCGTGAGACGAGGGTCCGATGCAGTGAGATAATGATCTACCCCATTTCCTGAACCATGGGAGTGGGAATCTGCCATTTATCCCTCAGGAAAGGATGTAAATCTGGCAGCTGTGACTTAATGGAAAGGCCTCCCTTTATTCAGATGCGTCTCCAGCCACAATTTTGTGTTCTCATCTTGAGTCCTGAGTCCCTCCAGGGCTGAGTTTTGTCTGCCTGTTAATTTCCCTCTAAACTGCCTGCAATGGGACCCCTAAGATACACACCCCAGCCCTTGTTTATTCTTATTTATTTATTTATTTATTTACTTTTTGTCTTTTTGAGACAGAGTCTCGCGGTGCAGTTAAGGCTGACCCTGAGTTCACTTTGTAGCCCAGGCTGGTCTCAAACAACGATTTTCCTGTCTCAACCTCCTAAATGCTGGGATTATAGGCATGTGCCACCACACCTGGCAATTTTAATTTTTTTTTTTTTTTTTTGAGCCAGGGATCCAACTCATGACCTTGTGCTTGCTAGGCAGGCACTTATGCCGCTGAGTTAAATCCCTGGCCCTTTTAATTTATTTTTTGAAAGAGTCACTAAACTGCATAGACTGGTTTGAACTTGTGATCCTCCTGCCTCAGCCTCCCATGTAGCTGGGGCTACAAGTGTATACCACCACACTCAGCTTTGTCTTTTAGATAGGGCCTCACTAAGTGACAGATCTAGTAAGGAGATACCTGAGAAAGTTATTTAATATCTCTGAGAGGCTGAGGCAAAATGATTGCAAGTTTGAGACTATCCTGGGCTACAAAGTAAGCTCAAGGCCAGCCTGAACCATATAGTGAAACCCTGTCTCAAAACACGAAAACAAGTGCATTCGCTTAGGTGACATTGATTAGCGGGGAAGCGGGTCACAAAGCAAGTGTGCGTGGGAAGAGCAGGACCTTTCCTGGAATGGGTGTGTCGGGATCCTGGCCCCTCACCCAGGTGCTTGATGCCTATTTAGAGTATCAGTCATTACTGATTCCTCCCCGGGAACAGGTCTAGTCACTGCATCACCCTTCAGGCCTGGCCTTCAATGAATGTGCCTCAGCCCGTAGTTGTAATGTATTCCCCCCACATACACTGACTCTTTCCGGGGCCTAGCCCTGTCTGACTGCCCGGAATATTTGTACCTAATTTTTCTGTCTATAATTGGGAGATCTGTGTCAAGCTAAAAAAAAAGATCTGGGGACGTAGTTCAGTTTAAGTCCTGGGTTCGATCCCCAGAATTGAAAAAAAGTTTTGATAAACTAAAAATCCAAGAATGTTAGGGGAGAAAAATAAGACTGAGGCATTCATTAGATAAGTATGATAAGTATCCTTCATGGTATTGCTTATATTATATTTGCATATATTTAGCATATATTTAATTATATTATATTTAGCATATGTTTTATTTATATTTAGCATATATTTAAAACATCTGTGTCGGGGGCTGGGGATTTAGCTCAGCGGCATAAGCGCCTGCCTTGCAAGCAGGCAGTCGTGAGTTCAATCCCTGGTACCAATAAAAAGGAAAAAGACAAAAAAAAAAAAAAAAAAAAATCTGTGTCTATCCTTTTTTCTATCTTTTTTTTACCTATTTGTTTTTCTGGGCTAGATATTGAACCCAGACCCTCGTGCATGCCAAGGAAGTCCTCTACAGTGAGGTACATCCCCAGCCTTTCTCATTTTGTTTTGAGGCAAGACCTGTGTTGTAAGTTGCCTTGAACTTGCAATCCTCCTACTTCAGCCTTCTTAAGACTACAAGCCTTGGACTGCAAGTGTGCACTGATGCACTCAGCTCCTCATTATGCCTTTCACTGACTTCATTTTTTTAAATTTTGTTTTTCCTTTGGTGTTGGGGATGGAATCCAGGGTCTTATGCATGTAAAGCAAGCGCTTCACCACTGAGCCACATTCCCAGTCCAAAGCAATTGAGATCTTGAGATGCATCTTTCACTAACTCTTTTTTCTTATCTCATTATTCCTAAAATGAATGAGATGGCCTTGCTGTTGGTGCTCCAAAATAGGTGATCCGGGCGCTCAGGAGGCTAATTAAGGCCAACAGACTGTAAACTCAAGCTCAGCTTGGACTATGTGACAAGCTCCTGTCTCAAAAAGAAAAGAAAAGAATGAGGAGAAAGAAAAAGTTATGTGTTTACTATATGAATAAAAATACAATGGGATGCCATATTTATTTAAGAGTATCAGTTCATGAAGGAAGCAGACTAGAGCAGCATCTACAGGGAGACCTGGTACGGTCACTTTGCAAGAGAGTTAGGTGGTTTCTTGCAAAGCTAAACATAGTTTTAGCTTATGATCTGGTCATCATATTCCTCAGTTATTTACCCAAATGAGTTAGAAACATGTTTACGCAAAAACCTGCAGAGAAATGTTTAATTGGCTTTATTTGGAGTAATTAAAACTTGAAACACCAAAAGTGTTTTTCAGTAATAGGTAAGTAGATAAACAATGGTTTATCCATACAGTGGGAAATTCATCAGCCCTAAAAACAAAAGAGGGTTAAGGATGTAGCTCAGTGGTGGAGCACTTGCCTAGCATGTGTGAGGCCCTGGGTCCAATCCTCAGGAGCACACACACTCAATTTTGCTGGGCAAGGTGGTGCATGCCTATAGTCCCAACCTTTGAAAAGCTGATGCAGGAGGATCTTGAGTTCAAAACCAGCCTGGGATACATAGCAAGTTCAAGGCCAGCCTAACTACATAGCAAAAACTTACCTTCTAAAAAAAGTATATATGTATGTATAAGTAGAAACATTCTAGGAAAATATCTTTCTGGAAGTGTACCAAATAATCTTTCGCTAATTTATGCTTTAAAAGATGCACAAGGTGAATGAACATAGGAAATTAGAGACTAGAGGACCCAGGAAGGCTTTCTAGGGAAAAGGATTCCTTTAAGAGGAGGTTTCATTAGCTAATCATCTTAAAGATTTGAGCACCTACAGGGAAGGGCCCTGGATGTGAGCTTAGAGTCATGGGAAGACAGCTCACAAAGGTTTCCTTGAACAGTGACAGTATCAGTGCTCACCATGTGCTGAGGCTTTCTCTAAGCTGCCCACCCGCACAGCAGGGCACTAAAAGCCCACAAGTGCACCACCTCTGAAGGCAAATTCACACAGCCTGCTAATGTAGCAGAGTTGGGAACCAAGATGGTGTGTGTGATCAGCAAAACAAGTAACTTTCCCTTCATGCCAGGGTCAAAGACAAAATAAATTCATTTCGGCAGATCAGTCATACGTTTTGCTTCCAGCTTGGCTTAACAGTACTTAAGATGTATGAAGTTTAAATGCATTCACAAATCAAATAGCTTTTTATTCTCTTCTTGCCTTTCTCCAGCTAGAACAAATCCTTTGGCTCATCGTCCTTCCAGCTACCAGACAATCAAATGCACGCAGCTCAATGGAAAGACAGTCAACCTAGAAAATAGGAAAAGCCGGCCTCTCCAGCAGGCTGCTGGTGTTCAGTGTAAACTACCTGTTCAAGGTTCTTAGAGGCTGCAAGGCTGTGGTCATAAAGTCAAGGCAGCAGGCAGCAGCCCGTGTGGAAGGGGTTACACTGGCCTTCCTTTAGAAGCAGTCTCATTCCTTATCATGGAGATTCTGGTAGAGTGTTACTGTGTAAGAGCTTCGGGGCCCGTGGCAGGGAAAATGGAGCGGGTGGTTTGCTGACAGTTCTTATAAATACCCCAGCATTAGTTAATGACGAAAACACAGAGAGAAAACACACAAAGCGTTAGAGAAAAGCACCAGCTTAGCTCCATTCATCCCCTGCCTCTGCTCTCAGGGGCCGCCTGCCTCTGCGGCCAGCTGCTCAGCTCTGGGAAAGTCACCTGCCTGCCTGCCTCAAGAGGAAGGAAGGAAGGAACAGGGAACAATGAGGGCCTGGGAAAGGCCAGCGGTTTTTTAATGATTTTTAAAGTTTGTTTTCTAGCGTTGGTGTTCCTCCCATTAAAGCATTTTAGTAGTTCTCTACTGTCTTTGGGATAAAGGTCAAAGGCCTCAATCTAATCAACAAGGTTCTGCGGGCTCCTGGTCCCGAGTCTGACCCTTCAGCCTCCTCGGACCTGCTCCCTACTCTCCCACTGTCTAAAATCCCTCAAACATGTCCATATTCTGCCCCCTCAGGTCTGCTGTTCTTTCCCTCTCCAAAGCCTTTCCTGCTACTGACAGCCGCAAGCTAAACTTCAGCATCGTGAGAAAGGTGTTGGGCAGGTGATCTAGCTCAGTACCATAAGCGCCTGCCTGAGTTTGATTCATGGTACCAAAAAAAAAAAAAAAAAAAAAGGCAGTGACACATGCCTGTAATCCCAGCACTCTGGAGGCTGAGGCAAGAAGACCGTAGCAAGTTCAAAACCAGCCGGGGCTACAAAGTGAGCTCAAGGCCAGTTTGAACCACATAGTGAGACTCTGTCTCAAAAAGACAAGAGGAAAAGAGAAAGGTGTTTCCCGATTACTAGGAAGAATTCTCTACCTTTTGCCAAATGTTCCCACAACCCTCCAGATTTGGCTTTTGTTTAGACTTGTCGTATATTTGTGTGGTTTTGTTTCAATGCTGAGAATGAAATCAGGGTCTTGCACACGCTGGGTGAATGCTTTCCAACTCAGCCACCCCCTACCCCACTCCTACCCTAGTTTTATATTTTGAGGCAGGGTCTCACTGGGCTCAAACTTGTGATTCTCCTGTCTCAGCCTTCAGAATAGCTGCGATGATAGATGTGTGCCACCATGTCCACTTTATTTGTGTGATATTTGGGTTTTTTTGGTATCAGGGATTGAACTCACGACTTTATGTTTGCCAAGCGGCACCCTGAGCTAAACCCCTTGGCCCATTTTGTCTGATATTGGTTTAGTTAGTACTAAACTAACTAAACCAGTACTATGGATGGAACCCGACATGTCTCAAAATTATAAATAAATAAACAGCACTGAGGATGTAGCTCAGTGCCCAATATCAGAAAGAAGGAAAGATGGGGCTGGGGGTTTAGCTCAGGGACATAAGCACCTGCCTTGCAAGTGTGCAGTCGTGAGTTCAATCTCTGGTACCGATAAAAAAAAAAAAAGAAAAGAAGAAAGAAAAAGACAAAAAAAAAAAATGTAAAAAAAAAAAAAAAAGAAGGAAACAGGTAGGTGGAGAGGTGCCTAGCATTCATGAGGTCCTAGTAGGTAAGAAGAAAAAAAAAGAAACAGGCAGGTGTGGCGGTGCATGCCTATAATCTCGGCACTTGGGGGGCTGAGACAGGAGGATTGCTATGAGTCTGAGGCCAGCAGGGGTCAGTCTGAACTACATAGCAACAGCATGTCTAAAAAAAACTCAAAACAGAAACAATCCTGAGGCTTCCTGTCATCTTTAGTTGGTAGCCTGAATATACTGGCCAATACTGATGTCAAGAGAGTAGAAGAAAACAGTAGTTCCCCAGTTCTGCTTCCCACAGTTTCAGTTACCCACAGCCAACCGTGTTCTAAAAATACTAACTGGAAAACTCCAAAAGGAACAACTGATGGGTTTTACATTGCTTGCTAATAACACGTGGTCCCTTATGGAGCATCAGTACCTGTGCTATGTATGCTGTCTGCTTGAGTTGTCCATGGCTCAATGATCAGGACCCCTAAAATAACGGGTCCCCTTTCCTGTGGGTCAGAAGGTCAGTAGCGATTTATCCCTACATTACAGATATCACATCCTCTCACAGCATCACGAAAAGGGCAAATGCAAAAGATTAGGGAGGAGGTCAGAAAATGGAAAGCTAGCCTCTTAGGAATACTGGCAGGAAGAAGCAATGTAATGAAAATGAGCACACTTCCACAATCATTGTACAGATGTGACACAATCTCGAGCAAAACTGCAATAGCACAGAATTAGGGAACAGAGTACTAAGATTCATTTAGAACTAGAACTAGAAGAGACCTAAAAAAGCAAGAGCAATTCTTGGCAACAAAGGTAAGGCAAGGTGGCATCACAATCCTTGAAATTATTATTATTATTTTGCTTTTTTTTTTTTTTTTTTTAAAGTCTCGCTATGTGGTTTAGGCTGACACAGTGTAGCACAGGCTACTCTTGAACTCATGGTGAACCTCCTGTCTCAGTCTTCTAAATACAAGGATTACAGCCATGTGCCTGTCCCTGGCCTGATTGAAATTATACTACAAGCTACTATGATAAAACAGCATGGTACTGGAAGAAAAATGAGAATTTAAGATCAATGGAACAGATTAGAGGATACAGAAACAACTCTAAACACACTCAGCTACCTGTCTTTCATAAAGGAACCAACACTTTCACTAAAAGAAAGGCAGCCTCATAAATAAATGACACTGGAAAAACTGGCTTTGAACATGCTGAAGATTAAAATTGGACCCCTATATCTCACCATGCACTAAACTAAAAGTCAAAATGGATCAAAGATCTAAATATTAAAACAGAAACATTAAGTTTGCTGGAAGATAAAATAGGTACAACTCTTGAAGATACTGGTGTAGACAAAGACTTTATGAACAAAACCCCAGTCACATAGGAACTATCACAAAGAACCAACAACTGAGATCTCGTCTTATTAAAAAGATTTTGCACAGCAAGAGAAATCACTAACAGAGTGAAAAAAGAATCCCTAGGGTGGGAAAAAAGTGTTTTCCAGGTCTCCTCAGACAAAGGTTATTATTCAGAACAAAGAACTAAAAAATCAGACCCCTTGAATTTAACGACCCAGACAAAAAATGGGCATTTGAGATGAATACATACTTTTCAGATAAAGAAGTACAAATAGCAAATAAATACAAGAAAAACTGTTCAGCATCACTGACCATTCAAGAGATGCAAGGTAAAATAATACTGAAATTCCATCTCATCTCAGAAAAACAGCTATTGTCAAGAAACCAGTAGTAAATACTAGTGGGATTGTGGAGAATAAGGAACTCTTCTCTACTGTTGGTGGGAGTGTAAACTGGTGCAACTACGATGTGGAGAAACCTCAAAAAACTAGGGCGAGAGGTCCCAGTCAACATAGCTGTGCTACTTCTGGTTATCTTCCCAAAAGAATTAAAAGCACCGTACCACAGCAAGATTTGCACACTCATGTTTAAAGAAGCACAGTTTGTAACAGCCAAAGCTTAAAAATAGCCCAAGTGCCCATCAACTGGTTAATGAATAAAGAAGATGCAGTTTTATATACAATGCAGTAGTGCTCTGCCCCAAAGAAAGATACGCTTGAGACATTCCTGGGTAAGTGGATGCACCTTGAGACCATACTCTTAAGTGAAATAAATTGGATACGCGTGTCAGTACCACAGTGTTTCTCTGGTGTGAAAGCCGAAAGTGTAAAGACCAAAATGTGTATTAGGTATTGTGAACAGAAAGAGAGTCTTCAAATGTGAAGGGGAACAAGGGAGAGGGAAGGAGAAAGGGAAAGAAAGAAAAAGTTAAAAAAAAAAAAAAAAACAGAAACAAAGCTTTTGCAAATGGGGTGGGAGGAGAAACTGAAGTAAGGTGAGGGAATGGGAAAAAATCGAGTTATATCACACACAGGTACAGATTCTCTGGGATGAATATAATCATTACGTGTATCTTTTTTTCTTTATGTATATCTAAAATGTACTAATAAAATCTGAGTGAAAAACCAAACAAATAAATAATTGGTACTGGAAAAATTGGCTTTCCATATGGTGAAGATTAAAAGTAGGCTGATACATTTCACCATGCACTAACTAAAATTGAAATAGATCAAGGATCTAAACTGGGTGCAGTGGCTCATGACTGTAATCCCAGCACTCGGGAGGCTGAGGCAGGAGGATCCTTGTGAGTTTGAGACCAGCCTGGGCTACAAAGTGAGCTCAAGGCCAGCCTGAACTGCATAGCGAGACCCTGTCTCAAAAAAAGGACAAAATAAAATCTAAATATTAAAACAGAAACAATAAATCTGTCAGAAGATAGGATAGAACTCTTGAAGACACTGGTGTAACACTTAACAAAACCCTAATTGCGCAAGAACTATCACAGAGAATCAACAAGTACGGTTTCGTTTTACTAAAAAGCTTTTGCACAGCCAGAGAAATGACCAACAGAGTGAAAAGACATCCCACAGAAGCCTTATAAAGTTTTCACTCATTAATTAGAAAGGCTTTATTCTGGGCTTCTTGATATGGAAATATTTGAAGCTAGAGTATATGAAGTTTTACCCAAATATTACAAGGAAAAAGACAGACACTATGGTAACTACTATTAAGTCGGGTTATATGGTGGTGAAGTACTAGGTTGCTGAAACAGTCATGCTGTGACCTCTATTGTTATATTGTTATGTCCTGTTTTATCTCAATCTCCCCCTTATTCTTTTAAAAAAAATTATTTAGTTATTTCTTATGTTTGTCTTAATTAAGGGAAAAAATTAAAAAATTAGGATATATAATAGTAACTCTTTTTGATTTCCTATTAACTTGTTTTGAAGTCCTGTAATACTCCCACGATCTTGTTTTGACTGATTAGACTCTGTTCCATTCTGTATGATAGTATCAAGTTTGAGGATATAGGCAACTACTTTGAAGGCAATAAGATTCAATAAGATGCCCATTCTGGTTTGACTATTGTCTTCTTTGGAAGTCCTGTAATGTTTATAATGCCTAAGTTTTATTGGTCTTGTTCTCTACTGTTTTGTCCAACTTTATAATATCTAATGAGATAGACAATTCTTTTTAAGGAAACAAGAGACAACGTTGATAACCATTGTTGATAATCTTGTACTCTGTTCTACATCATGTGCTATGTCTATCCTTGGTTTTGACTGACAGCTTTGTTATGCCATATTTGACTGTATTCTCTCCCCCCCAAAAAAGTAATAAGAACTAAGGAGTAATAAAACCCAAAATGTGTAAATTTTGTTGTAAAAAAGAGAGGGAAAAAAAAAAAGAACTCTAACGGATATAACAGCAAGTGTGTTTAGGGGTGTTAAATAGCTGACTATATCAATGTTTTTGGATCATTGAACACAGCTGTTTGCAGTCTCCCTGTTTGAATGTCCACTTTGTATTCTTTGATACTGTGATTTGAGCAACTATTTTCAAGATGATAATATGTAATCTATTAACAGGTGATTTCTTACTGTTATGTTTTTTTTTCTTTTTTTTGTAGTTCTGTATTACGTGTACCCTTACACCGCTTTGTTTTGTTTTGTGTTTTTCTCTTTTTCCTCTTAAATAAAATTAAAAAAAAAAAGACATCCCACAATGTGGGAAAAGTTTTTTCCAGCTGTTCCTCAGACAAAAGACTAACATCTACTACACACACACACACACACACACACACACACACACACGTATATGTATATGTATATCAAAAAAATCAGAACCCTCCTCCACTAATATAGAGACTTATGCTTCTAAAATGAACAGACACTTCTCAGATGGAGAAAGAGAAACAACAAATAAATATCTAAAAAAATATTGACCATCACTGGTCATTCAAGACGGACAAATTAAAATGCAGATTTCATCTCACTCCACTGTTGGTGGGAGTGTAGACTGATACAGCTGGAAATCAGTGTGAAGATTCCTCAAAAACTTAAGACTATAGGTCTCATTTGACCCAACTATTCCCCTTCTTGGTATCTTCTTAAAAGAATTAAAAATATCATTGCACTGCAATATATACTTATCCATGTTCATAGTGGCACAGTTTTTAATAGTTAAATCTTGGCAGCAGCCCAAATGTCTGTCAACTGAGGAATGGATTAAGAACATGTTTTTTTTATGCAATGGAGTACTACTCAGCCATAAAGATGAATAAATCTGAAACATTTCTAGCTAAATGGATGCACCTAGAGACCATAGTATTTAATTAAATAAATCAGACTCACTTATTCAAATATCTCATAGTATCTCTGGTATGAGAAATCAAAAGTATAAATAAGGACCAAAATGTTTAGTAGGAAAAAAATTAAGATACTAAGAAATAAAAAGAAAACATTCACATGAGAAGGGGAATAAGGGAGAAGGAAGGGCAGGACAAGAAAAAAGAAGGAAAAATGGAAACAAAGCTTTTATAAATAAGCAGGGAAAGGGGTTGAAGAGAAGGGAATGGGAAAAACAGAGGAATCAAGATACATGTACAGGTACAAACAAATTCCCTATGATGAATGTGATCACCTTGTATATCTAAAATATACTGACAAAAATAAAAATAAATTTGAAAACAAAACAAAAAAGGTAAATGCAGACCAATAAAATCTTTTAAGAGAAGAACACACTCTTATGACTTAGTATGTTATGCTTTATTATTTATTATTGTTAATCTCTTATTGTCCCTAATTTATAATTAAACCATCATGGTTATGTATGTATAGGAAAGAACACAGTACAGAGAGAGTTTGGGACGTTTCATGGTTCCAGGCATCCATGGGGGTCTTGAAACACATCCTCTTTTTTTTTTCTTTTTCTGGTCCTGGGGATCAAACTCACGACCTCGTGCTTGCCAGGCAGGCGCTGGTGCCGCTGAGCTGACTCTCTGGCCAACATCTTCTACTGAAGAAGGGGAATCCCTGTATCAGAAACTCTTGGACTCTGCTGAGAAGTTGGCACCAAGCAGGATGACCTTTCAACTGTGCTGCCCACACATATCTACATTTGATTTTTATTTCTGGAGTTTGAACTCAAGGCCCTCACACTGAGTACCTCCCAGTTCTTGTATTTATTTATTTATGTATTTATGTCTTTTTAAAATGTCACCGCAGGGTCTGGCTAAGCTTGCTAATTTTCCCAGGTTGTGTTCTAACCTGAATTCTCCAGTCTCAGTCTTCCAGAATGCTGAGAGTACAAGCCTGCCTCACCACTCTAGGCTCACATTTAAACTTAAACTAGATAGGAATTAAATAAATGGAAAACCTCAGCTCCTCAGTCCTGCTAGCTACATGTCACAGACACAACTGCCTGTACAACCATATCGAACAGTGCAAGTGTAACGCACCGTCACCAGCAGCACAGCTCTGGAATAAGAATATTCTTCTCTGCACAGAACATGGAGTTCTCAATGGGGAGACCTGAGACTGTCTACCTGCCCTGAGCCTTCAAACCAGCAGGTGAAAGACAGACCCTGTAAGATTGATGGATGTGGTGGCGCACAGCTATAACCCCAGCAGTTGGGAGGCTGAGGCAGGAGAATTATTTCGAATTTAAGGCCAGCCTGGGCTATAAAATGAGTTCAAGGCCAGCCTGCACTGCATAGGGAGACTCTGTCTCAAAAAGAAAGAAAAACCAAACCAAACCGAAACAAAAAATGATGAGTCCCCAAACCATTACCCAAAACCTGCTTATCACAAAGGGCCTACACTGCAATTATACTTGAATGCTGAGGTTATAGCTTAGAAAAAGCAACTCATGTAACTGTCTTTTATCTCTGTAAAGAAAAACAGTATGAATGCCATAGGTCCCCACTGCTGTCCTATGACCAACACTGGTACCAAACAGCAGTGTCTAATGATTCCAGGTTCTTTGTGTCCTGTCCAAAGAACTGACCTAGATAACCGATGAACTGGTAAATGTAATTTTCATACAACGTAAAGGAAGAAAGGAAAGAGTGAACAAAGGAGAGGAGCATGGGCTGGGAATTTAGCTCAGCAACGCAAGGGCCTGCACCGCAAGCGCGAGGTTGTGACTTCAAGCCGAGGTCCAAAAAAAAAGAAAAGAAAAGGAGAAGAAGAAGAGATGCATCTTGCAAGCAGGACGGGACACTGCAGAAACCAGAAGCAAAAGGCCGCAGCAGCAGCAGTGGAGGCGGAGACGGCCACGCCTATTTATACTCTTTCACATCCGGTCTGCGGAGAGTTCTTCTGCCCGTGGGACCTGACCGTGACTGACAGGTCACATCCTGTTGTCTAGCCTCTGTTCTCACTCTTCGTACTTGACAGGTTAGTCCTGCCTTCTAGCCAGCCCACAGTGCCCCTCATCTACGCCTTTATTATTATAGTCTGGGCTGAAGTTTCTCTATAATATAGAATCCCATAAATCTATATATAATATAGAATCCTATAGAATCCCCAATAGGGTGGTTGTGAAGATGAAATTAGAACCCATGTTCAGGCCCTTTGCTCTCCATAAATTGTGAGCACGACTGATAGATAACAGCTGACATTAAAATATTAAGAGTAAGAGAGATTCTGGTGCAAGTCGCTTAACTTCTTTGAACCTCAAGGTTCTCATCTCTAAAATGGGCACAATTGTTTTTTTCCATCCTGGTAAGAACTGATAGCTATTTTGCAAAAAAGGATTATGATAGTATCACATAGTAAGTTTCACATAATAAGTTCCCTAAAACTATTAGCTCTTCTGGTTTTACTGTTGGTGGGAGCTACAACATTTACCTTCTCATGAATCACCTCAGAAGCTGGGTTCTGGGGGGCAGCACAAGCTTGGAATCTCATCACTCAGAAGGCTGAGACAGGAAGACCATGAGTTTGAGGCTACCTAGGAGACTGTCCCTGTCTCATAAGAAGGGTGGAGGCAGGCAGAGACAGAGACACCTGGGTGAGGATGCACTGCATTCCAGGTGTGTTTTAAAATAGAAGAATAGGCAATGGTGCTAACATCCTGAGGCTTTTATTTGCTTTTGCTGGAAGCTTTTAGACCAATCTGGAAGTCACACGGTTAGCAATACTTACACTCCCTTTGTTCACACCTACATTTCTGGGAACCCTGACTTTGCACTATGCCTAGAAGTTCCCACGGAATGCTGTAAATCAAAGTTTTAAACAAGTGTCAGTGGTCTTCAACAGTTGAACCAGCTTGGGCCACCACACCCTCTCCTGTCCTTCATATCGTAGGCCTATTTCTATAAAGCAACCAGAGTCCACACAGGCTGCGTATGTTTTTATGTGAAGCGGGGAGGGTGGTGGGCAAGGGAAGAAGGAGGAGGGGAAGTGATGTTTAACCTAATGTCAAATTAAAACCGAGAGAGAAAAGAGAGGGAGTTGGATCTCGTCCCTGAAGCAAAGGGCTACAGTTAGCTGTGCCCAGAGCACATCACTGAAAAGTGGCTAACATGGTTTCCACACTGGCGAAAACGTTGTTATGGGACAAGTATACACAAACCTCATTACAAAAAGGAAGAGAACAGAAACATGAAAACAAAGGAACAAAATGTCACCCAAAATTCCCAGCTCCCCCAAAGCCAGCACAGGGGGTACTGAGGGGAAAATAGCATAAGTCACAGACCTGGATTACTTGGAAGGGTATCAGAGGTAGTTAGAAAAAAATCAAAGAACTTACTCAGATCACAGAAGATATGACTAACCAGTTAGCGTCAATAGTAACCAGAATGATTCAGGAGCTTTCAGAAGACACTAGTAAAAACTAGATTAGCTGAATTAAATGACACAAAACATGAACAACCAGTTTAGCAAAGAATTAAGAGTCCAGAAAATATCTCAGTTGGCAATAAAGGAGATTAAAAATTATAAAGTATGGAAATTATATTGTTTTCAATTATATTGAAGCCAGGTGTGGTGGTGCATGCCTCTAATTCTAGCACTCAGGAGGCTGAGGCAGGAGAATCCTTGCACGTTCAAGACCAGCCTGGGCTACAAAATGAGCTCAAGGCCAGCCTGAACTGCATAGGGAGACCCCACAAATCTCAGTGATACTGAAAACATAGGGAAAGAAAAAAACATACATGTAAGCAAAGTATATAAACCCCCACATAGCAATTGCCAAAAAAGAACCTCTCAGTGCCGTATTATACTCACAGTACCAGAGAAGCCTGTCACAACGCGAAATCTTGCAGCTGTTCGAGAAAAGCAATGAAGCATATGTAAATGTAAGTCCACTGCAAGATTACAGCAAACTCCTCGACACAAACTTCAAAGGCCAGCAGAGCTGGGCTGAAGTGCTTTCAACCCTAAAAGATAACAACCTCTCATAACATGTCCTGCAAGACTTTCCTTCCAAATTGACAGAGAAATAAGATTATTTCTACGACAAGGAGCACCTCAAGAGATTCGTGGCCGCCAAACAGGCATTATAAAGAATTCTCAGGGATATCCTAGAACGAGACAAAGAAGCCAACAGTGCCAATAAGTCACAGAAAATGACAGCACTTGGCAGAACGAGCATACAGTGGTACCTCAGTTTATGAACTTAATTTATCCTGTGATTTTGGAAAAGATGGGCCCACTTGTGTTTGTGTGGGAAAGATGTCTAGGATCATATTGCTTATCTGGTCAGAGTTTGCAAACAAAAATAAAAGTTTGCTAATACTTCTGTTTGTGAATCAAATTGTTTGCAAAGAAATAAAAGTATTCATGAACTGAGGTACCACTGTACAAGCAATCGGGGAAAGAGTAAGGAAATAATAGGAAAATAATGCAATGACAGGCATAAGTTGATAACTTTCAGTGATAACCTTCAGTGTGAATGGTCTTAATTCCCCAATCAAAAGATGGAGCGGCAGAATGGGTCAAGAGATAAACCCAACAATATACTGCACACAAGACATATATTTAGTCTTACAATAAATGTATATATAGTCAGGAACAGTGATTCATGCCTATAATCGTAGCATGCAGGAGGCTGAGGTAGCAGGATCGTTATCAGTTCACCTGGGCTACAAGGTGAGCTCAAGTCCAGCCTGAACTGGATAGTGAGAGCCTGTGTGAAAAACAAAAAATAAAGAAGTAATTAAAAAAAAAAAAACTACCAACTAAGTAAACCTCAATGTCTTAGTTACTTTTCTTATTGCTGAAACAAAATACCCAATATCTAAGGTTAAAGGAGGAAAAATTTATTTCAGCTCACGATCTGTAGAGGTTTAAGTACACAGCTGGCTCCAAGGAGGGGTGGCATGGCAGAGGGCATTGCAAAGGAGAAACAGCTCACCGGTGGCAGGCAGCAGGCAGCCCATCTCTCCCTTTTAAACCTCCAGGCTTTGTGCCCTTTGGGTGGAGCCTCCTACACCCAGGTGGGCCTTCCCCTTACCCACACCCAGGACTATGCCAAAACCCACCAGTGGACTAATTTAGCAATTACAATCTGTAATCCTGGCATTGCACACTACAGGTCCAGCAGCCTCTGAAAAATGCCACCTCTGACTGCAAGAAGCATTTTTTTTGGTCTTTTTTTTTGAGATGCAGTCTCACTATGCAGTTCAGGCTGGCATGGAGCTCACTTTATAGCCCAGGCTGGTCTCGAAATCACAATGATCCTCGCACCTCAGCCTCTGGAGTGCTGGAATTACAGGTGAGTCACCATGCCGGCTAAGGAGCATTTTTTTTTTTGACCACAGGAAGCTTTGGGGAGACATCTAGACACAAGCCATAACACCCAGGTAACAATGGATTTGTTGTCAAATTCTACAAGAATTTTAGAGAAGATCTAAATACTCCTTAACTCTTCAGTTAAACCAATGTCATGCATGAAAGCAAGCCCTGGAGGAAGGAGGGAGGAGGAGAGAGGAAAGGGATGTAAGAAGAATTGAGATGTATTGCATGCATGTACCAACTCCCCACAATGGATGTTATTAGTATGTACTGCAAACAGGAACTCACTAAAAACAAAAAACCAACCAACCAACCAAACAAACAAACAAAAATAAAAGTGAAAACATGGAGGTGGCAGAAGGGGAACTTTGGCTGGGTGTGTGGTGTGCACCTGTAATCCTAGTAACTCAAGAAGCTGAGCCAGGAGGGGCGGATATTGAGTTGGAGACCAGCTGAGAAATTTAGTGAGATCCACTGAAAAATAAAAAAAAATAACACTTGGAGAGGCCGAGGCAGAAAGATCACAAATTCAAACCCAACAAAACCTTACCTCAAATGAAAAATAAACCGGTCATGGTAGCTTAAGCCTATAACCCCAGCACTCACTCAGAAGGCTGAGACAAGAGGATCATTGCAAATCTGAGACCAGCCTGGGTTACAAAGTGAGCTCAAGGCCAGCCTGAACTGCATAGCAGTTCTCAAAAAGAGAAAGTAAAAAATAAAAAGACTTGGTATGTAGCGCAGCCCTAAAGCCTTGGGTCCAACACCCGCAGTGCAAAATAAGTAAATAGAGAGTCCTGGGATGGTACCTCAGCAATCAGCACTCCCTGAGTTCCATCCCCCAGGAACACACACATGTGCACACACGCTCATGCACACACACACACACACACACACACACACACACACACACACACACGAAGGGGATCCCTAAGGGTGTCTACTAAATATCTAATACATGCAGACTTGTTTCTTTTTCTTTTTTATCAGTACCGGGGATCTAACTCACGACTACCTGCTTGCAAGGCAGGTGCTTATGCCGCTGAGCTAAATCCCCAGCCCCACTTGTTTCTTTTTCTAAGACAGAGTCTGGTTGCATAGCTCAGGAGAGCTCTGACTCACTCTGTAGACAGGTTGTCTTCAAACTCCTGTTCAGCTGCCTTCCCAGAGCGTGGATTACAGGCCCGTAATGACACAACCTGCTTCCACTTTTCCTCTTTCTTTCTTTCCTCCGTCCCTCCCTCCCTCCTTCCTTGTTTTTTTTTTTTTTTTTTTTTTTCTCGGTACCAGGGATTGAACTCAGGACCACCTGCTTGCAAGGCAGGTGCTTATGCCGCTGAGCTAAATCCCCAGCCCCTCCTTCCTTGGTTTTTAAAATTAATTTTGTTTTGTTGTTTTTGAGTCTGTCTTACTATGTTGCCCAGACTGATGTTGAACGCTTGTGCTCAAGAGACCCTTCTGACTCTGCTTCTCGAGCAGCGGGACTACAGATATACACCATCACTCCCGCTTTATTTCCTTCTCAAATGAACATGGTTTTTTTTTGCCTTTTTAATTCAACATAATTCATGTACATGATTAAAATGCCATTTGGTTTGTTTGGTTTCTTGGTTTTCTGAGATAAGATCTTACTACATAGCCCTGGCTTGCTGGAACTCACAATCCTCCTTCCTCAATCACAGAAGTACTAGGATTCCAGGCATGCACCATGAGAAGCTCTTCACATGGTGTTTAAAAATGTTACCATTCTAGGGCTGGGCATTTAGCTCAGCGGCATAAGTGCCTGCCTTGCAAGCACATGGTCATGAGTTCGATCCCCCGTACTTATTTTTTAAAAAAAAGTGTTACCATTCTAAAATCCAAAATGAGCTGGGCATGGTGGTACACATATAATCCCAGCACCCAGGAGGCTGAGGCAGGAAGATCCCCTCAAATTGAGGACCAGCCTGTACTGCATAATGAGTTCAAGGTCAGCCTGACCTACATAGAGAGTTTGTCTCAAAAAAAAAAAAAAAAAAAAAAAAAAAAAAATCAGGGCCAGGAATTTAGCTCAGTGGCATAAATGCCTGTTTGGCAAGTGCGAGCTCATGAGTTCGATTCCTGTACCAAAAATATATAAATAAATAAATAGTTAAAAAACATTGAGCCAGGCTTGGTGGCACACACCTATAATCCCAGCATTCAGGGAGGCTGAGGCAGGAGGATCACCATGGGTTCAAAGCTAGCCTGGGCTACATAAACAAGTTCAAATTGCAAAGCAAGACCCTGTCTCAAAAAACAAAAAAACCTAAGGTTATCTATTAAAAGTAAATGGTAACATTAAGTTATAGTGGATCACTGTTAAATTTTTAGACAAAGATATTTAAATAAAGCTGAACATCTCATTAGTGTTTTGGAAAGTTTCATGGTCTTGTTAAACAGTTTTAAAAATTGTTTATGCCAGACATGGTGGCACATAACCTGAAATCTCAGCTACTTGGGAAAACTTGAAGCAAACAGATCAAAAATTGCAGCCCAGCCTGAACAATTTAATAAGACCCTGGTCTCAAACTAAAACAAAAAGAGCTGACATCATAGCTCAGTACTAGGAAGAAAACAAAAAGGGGTTAGTCTCTGCAGTCAGTGTTGATCTTTTCCCAGTGATATTCTAGGCTTTGCTTCCTACATATAATATTTAAATCTCTATGTATACAAGGTTGAGAGTAAAATGGATTAATATTACAAAATGTTCCTCAGCCCCTCTGCAGCATCAGTGAACGCTGCTAATTTATGAGGAGCTTCAGAACCATGAATTGGAACAAAAGAGAAGCATGAAAAGCCTCTTGGCTCTCTGGGAAACAATACCTTGTTATGCAAGAATCTTTCACGTTCATGCGAAGAAGGGAGACTTGACAACTTAATTAATTTGTCTTTTCTCTTACCTAAGCACTTCCATCACTCAAGTCTTTTCTGCACTCCAAAATGGAGCCTCTCTCACCAAAAAAATTAGCATTCCGATTGGGTGCCTTTTGTTTTGAGGATCTAGGGCAGGAGATGTGAGGAAGTGCTTTTCCTGAGAGCACACGAAGCTGCTTAGGGAGGGTTGAGTGTCTGGTTTGCAGGGTTGCCTGTCTCCAGCTGATGCCAAGTGACAGACACGCAGCACCCACTTTTCATGTTTATGACACAGCTTGCTAAACTGTGTCTCACAGCAAACGCCCTTCTTGGCTCACCAGAGGGAGATGCTACTTTAAGATATAGTTGGATATGAGACTATTCTTTTTATTTTTGTTTTTATTAAAAGACAGGTTGCTGTATTGCCTATCCTGTCCCCCAACTCCTGGGCTCAATTGATCTTCCTGCCCCAGCCTCCCATGTAGTGAGGACTATGTGATTAAAAGCATTTTAGTGAGCTAAGGCTTGTTAAACACACCTGTAATCCCAGCATTATGGGAAGCTGAGGCAGGATAATCATGAATTCAAGCCTAGCCTGGGAACCTTATTGAAATTCTGTCTCAAAATTAAAACAAAACTTTTTTTAAAGGGCCAGAGATGAAACTCATGTTAGAGTACCCCTGGGCTCAACCCCTAGTAAGAAGGAACCTCTCTCTCTCTTTTTCTCTCTCTCTCTCTCTTCTGGTACTCAGTGATTAAACCCAGGGCCTTTGCACTGAGCTGCATACCTGGCCCTTTTTATTTTTAAATTTTGAGACAGGGACTTGCCAAATTGCCCAAACTGGACTAGAGTTCATGATCCTCCAACTTCAGCCTCCCAGAGTGCTGTGGTTACAGGTATATACCACCACTGTCCCAAAATCAAAGCATGAAGAGATGGGGATACATAGCTCAGGGGTAGTACATCTCTAGATTCAATCCCTAGTACCACATGAATGAATGAATACAAATCAATATAATAAACCAGGTATTCAACACTCAGAAGGCTGAGACAGTAGGTATCAGGATTTGAGTCTAGCCTGAACTACATACCTAGTTCAAGATCAGCTTGGACTACATAGCAAGACTTGTCGCAAAAATAAATAAAAGTACTACAATGAATTTATAGTAAATACTGAGCCATAAGACTGTTATATGGTATTTTCTCTGCTCCAGACAGGTAACAATGATAGTTTATAAGTGAAATAAAACAGAAAATTAGGGCTGGGATGTAGCTCAGCGATAGAACCCTTCCTTGCATCACAAGTGCTAGGCCTTGTACTCAAGCCACAGGGTTGGAAAAAGAGATAGGGAGAAGGAGACAGAGAGACAGAGAGAGAATGAATCAACATGACATGACTCAAGTTGGCTCACACTATACTCAGTCATTTAATGAGACACAGTGGAGATCAAAACTCACAGAACACATAGAATAATATTGTCACAGCCATGAGTTAACAATTGCTATGGTTTGTGTTCAGATGGCTCCCCCAAGCCTCTTGCAATCATGAATGCAGCTGAATCTAGCTTTTGTGATTGGTTTATTGTCTAGCACTGGAATTGGTGATGTGAGTGTTGCACCCACCTAGGGGCGGGGCTGACCTACAGTGTAAGGGCAGGAAGAAGGTATGTCTTTGCTCTTTTGCTCAGTTTGCTCTTTCTGTTCGTGGTGGCCATGAACGGCAGCCTCACCATGCCACCCTGCCTTAGAGCCAGCTGATTATGGACTGAAATCTCCAAAACTGTAAGAAATAAGCCTTCCCTTCACTAATTTTGAGTGTCAGGTATTTTGTTTCAACAAAAAGAGAAAAGTAACTAAGACACAAATGTATTAAACATAACAAAAATTATTACAATATTAGGTTTTTATAAAATAGGAACTTTTATGCTGGATGTGGTGGTGTACTCCTGTAATTCCAGTACTTGGGAGGCTGAGGCAGAAGGATTGTTGCAAATTCGAGAGACCAGCCTGGGCTACAAAGTGAGCCCAAGGCCAGCCTGAACTGCATAGTGAGACCCTGTCTCAAAATGACAAAAAATAAAACAAAAACTTCCATTCATCAAAGGAAGCTATTAAGAAAGTGAACTGGGGTGGTGGTGCACGCCTGTAATCCCAACACTCTTGGCGGCTGAGGCAGGAGAATCATGAGTTCAAGCCATGCCTGACTTAGTGAGACCTTATCTGAAGATAAGTAAATATTTTTAAAAAGTGCTATGGATGTACTTAATTGAAAAGGCCCTAGATTTGGTTACTAGTAGTAAGGGAAAAACTTCCACCAGAATACTCACTTTGGCATTATTTAGAGATTAGCAGGGCCTTTGCATGAGGACAATTTGAAATTCATGAAGTGTTCCACATTTTTATAAAAATGCTAATCTTGTAGAAGCTCAGATTAAAACAAAAGCTACCAGAGGTTAAGGAGAGTGGCAGGGGAGGTTTGGGAAAGGTTGGTCAGTGGGTATCAAATTCCAGTCAGGGAGCAGGGTGTGGCTCTGGCATGTCTCACATGGTAGGGTGACTCCAGATGACAGTGACAGAATGCACATTTCAAAAACCTGGAAGAAAAGCCTGGCACGGTGGCTCCCACCTGTAATCCCAGCACTCGGGAGGCTGAGGGAGGAGAATCCTTGCAAGTTTAAGACCAGCCTAGGCTACAAAGTGAACTAAGGCCAGGCTGAACTGCATAAAGACCTTGTCTCAAAAAGACAAAAAGACAAAAAAAACAAAACAAAAACAAAAACCTGGAAGAAAGACATCTGCACTGTACAGAAAAAATAAAAGTTTGATTGCTACTAACACATAATCTGATTTAAGCATTATACAAAATATATATGAATTAAAACAGCACTTGGCACTCATTTGCTTTTAATGCTTTTTGTATTGATTAGAGGAAAATACAGCGTGTGTGCCAGAGCATGCCTGGAATCCCAGGACTCAAGGATTGCTGCAAGTTTGAGGTCAACCTGGGCCGCAAAGTAAGTTAAAGGCCATTCTGAACCACCACATTGTGAAACTTTATCTCAAAAAGACCAAAAATAAATAAATAAATAAATAAATAAATAAATAAAAAGGGCCAGGTATAGTGCTGTACCCCTGTAACACCAACACTTACGAGGTTGAGGCAGGAGGATCCTTGCAAGTTCAAGAGCAGCCTGGGCTAAAAAGAGCTCAAGTCCTGCCTAAACTGCATAGTGAGATCTTGTCTCAGAAAGACCAAACAAAAAAACAAAACAAAAAAAATCTTTTCTTTTCCTTCCTTCCTCTCTTTTTCTCTTTCTTTCTTTCTTTCTTTCTTTCTTTCTTTCGTCTTTTGTCTTTCTGAGACAGGATTTCACTATGTAGTTCAGGCTGGCCTTGGACTCACTTTGTAGCACAACTTGGTCTGGAACTTGCAAATGATTCTCCTGCCTCAACCTCCCAAGTACTGGAATTACAGAGGTACGCTACTATACTCAGGCTTTTAAAAGTACAAAACTTAAAAACTCTACCACATTGGGGATTTAGCTCAGTGGCATAAGCGTCTGCTTGGCACGTGTGAGGTTGTGAGTTTGATCCCTGGTACAAAAAATAAATAAATAAAAATAAAATAAAAACTCTACCACAAATCAATAAGTAAAAGATTAATTTTTTAAATTGAAAAAAAGTCATTTAATTCACAAGCGACTATTCAAAGTTGCATAAGCAAACGAAGTCTTGTGCAACATTATGCATAAGTACATAAGTATTTCTATTATTGAATGGAAATACCACTATCAACCACCAAAACGTGGAAATAAAGAAGATGAGAAACTGAAGTCTGCCGGGGATTGCAGGACAGTTACTCTGGTACGTGGGGGTAGGAGTGCATGTCACTTCCGGTCACTTAGGAGCACCGCAGGGTCATTACAGCTCTCCCTACACCTTCTCAGGATGAGCATGAGCACACTGGCCCGCAGGGCCCATCCCGGAGGGAGGAAGAGTGCAGGTGATCCATCACAAAAGGAGGAGGAGTACTTGCCCTCAGCCGGGAGTTCCCGCCACTCACCTGAGATCCTAGCCACTGCTCAGAAAACTGAAGCGCGAAGGTCACAGAGTTGAGCCCAACCTGGGCAATTTACATCCTGTTTTTAAAGAAAGAGAAACACAGGTGGGGGTTTAGCTTAGCGGTGTAAGCGCTTGCCTGGCATGTGCGAAATTGTGAGTTCGATCCCTGGTATCAAAAAAATAAAAATAAAAACGGGAAATAAAACAGGGAAGGCGGGTGACAAGACCCAGCAGTACAGTGCTTGCAGAACATCTAGGAGACCCTGGGTTCAGTGCCCAGCATGGTGGTGCTTGTCTGTAATCTCAGCACTCGGAAGCTGAGGCAGAGGTCATGAGCTTGAAGCCAGGCTGAGCTACATAGTGATACTGTCTCAGTGAGGAGGACCACTTCCTACCAAAAGTGATGACTATCGGAACCAAAAGACAAAAGGAAGCCAGGCTCCGTGGCACAGCCCTTGAAATCCCAGCGCTGTGAAGCTTGAGGCAGTAGGATTACTGGGAGTTCAAGGCCAGACTGAACTCCATAATCACACTCTGTCTCAAAATAAAACAAAACAAAACAGAGATGAAAGAAGCTGAAACACAAATATGTTGGTATCTACCTTTTCTTTTCTGTTTTCTTTTCCTTAATATGAAAAAAGTTTGATTTTTAAAATTTGAAACTGGGTTTAGTAGTATACGTCTGTAATCCCAGTACTTGGGAAGCTGAGGCAGGAGGAATGTTGTGAGTTTGAGGCCAACCTGACCTACCCAATTCAAGGCCAAGCCAATAGTGAGACATCTCAAAAACAAAACATAATAAAATAAACTTGATAGCAAATTTTAGTATCAAAAATTACAAGTTTATTTACAGTCTAACAAAAAATTACATGTACTTTAAAAAAAATTATATAGGGGCTGGGGATTTAGCTCAGTGGCATAAGCACCTGCCTTGCAAGCACCATGGTCGTGAATTCGATCCCTGGTACCAGTAAAAAAAAAATTATATGTACTTTAGATTCACAATTATGACATTAGAATCCCTCATAGGTTTATTTTAGACAGTTATCTGAGCAGGGATGGCGGTGGAACATCCCTTTAATCACAGACTCAGGAGGTGGAGACAGGATTGCCATGTGATAATGATCACCTGGGTCACATTGTGAATTCAAGGCCAGCCTGAACTACAAAATGAGACTCGATCTAAAACACAAACAAACAAACAAACAAAAATTATCTGGCACTAATGAGAGAAAAAATTGTCATATTCAGATTGTTCTAGAAAATCTAGTTCATATAAAATTTGGTTGTTTGGAAATTTGACTTACTTATATAATTTTCAATTTGCTTAAAGCAATAGTGCTTAAAGCAATAGATGATCACGTACAACTTTTTTAATTTTTTTGGTATCAGGGATCAAACTCAAGACCTCACACCTGCCAGTCAGACACTTGTGCTACTGAGCTTAAACTCCTGGACCCTCATGTACAGCTTTAGAAAAGCAGTAAACTGGGGCTGGGGATTTAGCTCAGCGGCATAAGCACCTGCCTTGCAAGCAGGCAGTCATGAGTTCAATCCCTGGTACCGATAAAAAGTAAAAAAAAAGAAAAGCAGTAAGCTATGTAGCCAGAATCATAAAAAAGCAGGATTCATCTCTTTTACTTACATTGTTTGCAAATGATGAGTAAACAGGCAAAATAAATATATGTGTTAGTGTTTAAAACAAAAAAGAGGGTTAAAGGCCTGACTAAGCTACTTAGTTCAAGGGCCAGGCTGAACCACAAAATAAAATATAACAAAACTAAAAAAAAAAAAAAAAAAATTAAATTAGGGCCAGGGATTTAGCTCAGCAGCATAAGCTCTTATCTGGCAAATGAAAGGTCACCAGTTGGATCCCTGGTACAATAAATAAGTAAATAAACAAACCAAGTCTGAGCCGGGCATGATCACACACGCTGGTAATCCCAGCATTTGGGAGGCTGAGGCAGGAGGATCACTGTGAGTTTGAAGCCAGCCTGAGCTACATAGTGAGTTCAAGAGAGCTAAGAAAGAGTCACCTGAGTTTGCCTGTGACATAAACTGACACTATTGTAAGTGGAAAATGCCTTTAACGCACCCACCCACATGAGAACCAGCTCTAGAATGCTCATGTTAGCCTGCACTGGGATTAGAGCATAGCTGTGTACACTCACCCCATGGAACTCAACCTGTACCGCTCTGAAGCCAGGCCTGGGCAGTTTTGTGCTCAGCTCTACAAGGACTCTACAAGGAGTCCTATGTCACTGCAAGCTGGGTCATCCTAGGTTATGGAATTGATATTGCATTTTATTTTATTTTATTTTTATTTTTTATTGGTACTGGGGATTGAATTCATGACCATGTGCTTGCAAGGCAGGCACTTATGCTACTGAGCTAAATCTCTAGCCCCGCATTTTATTTTTAATTTTAATTTTTTTTGCCACTGGGATCGAACTCACAACCTTGTGCTTACCAGGCAAGGGCTTTGAGCCACTAAGCCCCTAAGATACTAAATGCTAGCAGAAGCCATTGGAAGGTTCCAAGCAGGAAGCTGTGGGGTCATGCTGACATTTACAGTTTTGAAACTCTTCTGTGGAAAGGAAACTACACTAGAGCAAGAGATAATGCAGAAAAACAAAAACAAAAACAAAAACAAAAAACCCAGAAAAAAAAGAGAATTCAGAGAGGCCACGAAGGAAGCTGCTCCTTGGAGGGCCTGGAGATTGCTAGGGGTCTGGGAAAGGGGTGATGTCTGTGGAGATAGAAGTGAACATATTTCTGGTACATTTTTCAGGTTGAAATTACCAATATTTACTGAGAAAAAATGGAAAAATGTTTTTCTTTTCTCTTTTTTTTCTCCAATAATGGGGACTGAAGCTGGTGGCTTTACACTAAGTGGCCTCCCCAGCCCTTTATATTTTTTATTTTGAGACAGGACCTTGACAAATTGCTAAATTGCCTGGGCTGGGTTCAAATTTGCAATCCTATTGGGGACCACAAATTCATAATGGCTAATTTTGCATACTTCCTTAAGAGATAAACGGAGGTTTGGGATTATGGTTTCATCCTTTTGAGACTTCCCATTAAATCTTGGGGTGAGCCACTCTCTCCCACCCACTGAGATTAAACTAAAACCACTAAAATGAAAAAGAACTTGGGGCAAGATCTTTCTTAGCATAAGATCATCTCACCTTTTTGAGTTGGCCCAGTGTGGCCAGCGGTGTCATAGGCCTCTGAATCTTCCTTGGACCTGGAATCTGCCCATGGCCCCTCCTATCACTGTGTACACCCATTGTGTTGTACATACCCAATAAACAGCAGCTGGTTTGGGGGATCTGGGTCTTGGCCCATCCTCAGGCACTACATTTGTATTTGTTTCTTATTCTGGCCCTCATACAGGCAGCTGGGGATCTTTTCCAGGTCCCTGATACAATCCTCCTTCCTCAGCTTCCCGGAGTGCTGTCATTTCAGGCATGCATCGCTGTGCTGACCCAGCAAAGTCAACTAATTTTAAGAAGTTGCTGTGTTTTTATCTAAATCTTTTTTTTTTTTTTTTTTTTTTTTTTTTTTTTGGTGCCAGCGATTGAACTCACAACCTTACACTTCCCAGGCAAGCATTTGAACCACTGAGCTAAATCCTTAACCCTAAATTTTTTTTTAATGTTTACATTATTGAACAGACGAAATTATGCTTATAAGTCAGTGGGAGGCATTCTGGTGTTATCTTTTGTTTTTTTTGAAGACAGGATCTCACAATACCTCTCAAACTGGCCTTAAACTATATATGTAGCTTAGACTAGCCTTAAACTTGACATTCCCATGCCTCAGTCTCCTGGGACTGCTACAATTACAGGCCTATAGCACCATGGCTGGCTTTTGTGTTAACATAAATGGCATTACAGTGCACTGGAGTTGATACGACAGTTTCCTAAAGATGCATCCATGTTATGTTTATATCAAGATTTCACTCCTGAAATGTAGCTCTGGTCCATTCACTTTGGGAAGGTAGCTCAGCAATGCAGATCTTGTGAAGCGTGAACAAGGCCCTAGGTTCAATTTTCAGCATCGCCAAAAAAGGAAACAGTGGTTCTTTATAATAGCTGTACACGATTTATAGTATGAGTGGACACCAGTAACCTCCTGTGGTCCACCGGTAGCAGCCACTCCTGCAGCACCACCCTTCACCTTCCCACTACTGCCCTTCTGCCCCGCCTAATCTTTTTTTTTTTTTTTTTTTTTTTATGGTACCGGGGATTGAACTCATGACCGCTTGCTTGCAAGGCAGGCGTTTATGCTGCTGAGCTAAATCTTCAGCCCCCTCCCTCATTTTTTGCAAGGTTTACATACCTAACCTTTTGACGGGCATTCAAACTTTTTTTTTTTTCTGAGTTTCGATAGGCAGTTCAGGCTGACCTTGAACTCACTGTGATTCTCTTGCCAGAGGCCTCTCACGTGCTGGGATTACAGGTATGTGCCTGACCTCAAATATCTGAAGAGAAGCCTCACCTTAAAAGTTCTAAATGATCTTAGATTTATAGAACCAGAACATGTAATGACCTTTGTAAGTTTTGTAAGATTCTTCCTTAGTCTGTTTATTTATTTGGGTTTTGTTTTTGAGACAGGCCCTTACTGTGTGTCCTAGACTGGCTTGGAATTTGCAGTGATCATCTTGCCTCAACCTCCTGTGTGCTGGAATTAAAGGCATGCACCACTATGCATCACTAAATTCTTCATTCTTTTTTGGGAGTGGGAGGTTTGTGTGTGTGTATGTGTGTGTGTGTGGCACTGGGGTCTTGAGTGTGCTAAGCACATGCTTTACAACTGAGTCATACTCTCTAAATTTTCTTTTTTTAATTAAATTTTTATTTTCACAAGTACATGTTTTCAGTGCATAATGATGACATTCACTGTGGGAAGTTGGTACCTATACATAACATATATAACACATCCTAATTCTTTTCACTTTCCTCTCACTTCTTCTTGTAACTTAGTCTTCAGTACTAACACAAAGCATGTAAATTACTGTGATTTTTTTGTTTTCTTTTTTCAGTACCGGAGAGTCAATTCAAATCTGTACACTGAGCTACATTTCCAGTCCCTTTTTTACTTTACTTTTTTAGTTTTTATTTTGAGAGACGTTCTCACTAAATTGCTATGTTACCTAGTACAGGTTCAAAGATGTGATCCACCTGCCTCAGGCTCCCCAGGTCATGGGAGAACAGGTGTGCGGTTCCTCTGAGGTATCACTTGTGGAAAAATATGTGTCTGCTCTGTGTTGGAAAAATTTCAGGAGCCAACTTCAGGAGGATGGCGAAGCAGAAAAGGAGGCACCTGCCCAAGACCCTGACTCCCTGACCACCCAGAATGAGGCTGAACTCAGTTTTTGTTTTTGTTTTTAGTTTTTTGAAACAGAGTCTTGCTATGCAACCCCGGCTAGTCTTGAACTTGTGGTAATCCTCCTCTCTCAGCTTCCTGAATGCTGGGATTACAGGTGTGTGCTACCAGACTGGTTGCCTTTTTTCTTTTTGGTACTCCTGAATAGTAAACTGCTTTGTGCATAAGAAGAGTTCATTAAATCCTACAATACCGTGATTTTTCTTCTAGTACTGAGGACAGAACTCAAGTCTTCACACTTAGCTACATACCTAGTCAATTAAGAAAATAGTTTTTAGGGGCTGGGGATTTAGCTCAGCGGCATAAGCGCTTGCCTTGCAAGCCCACAGTTGTGAGTTCCACCCCTGGTACCAATAAAAAAAAATAGTTTTTAAAAATTCTGAAACAGGGTCTTGCTAAATTGCCAAGCTGGGCTGAAACACGTGATCCTCTCAGCTTGGCGTCCCAGAATCGTGGCATTAAGGCCTGTGCCACCAGGCCACCCTGAGAAGCCTGATTATGAGGCAGTGATAAGCTTTGCAGGCGCTTTGCCCTTGAAAATCCCCTTCCTGGTGCTCACAACATGCTTTGATCAGGCCTCGGAGCTGTGGGCCTTCGGCCTCGGGCCGTGTGTCATCTGGGTCTTGCGAGCAGGGAGACACAGAAAAATAATTTCAGGAGATGTCAGAAGCCATTCGCCATCAGACAGTGATGGTTTTCAGGGTGAATTAAAATGAGGCTGGCTATTTTTGTTCCAAAAACATCTGGGAAATAGCCTGCCTCTGCATGCCGAGGGTGGGTTGTAGGTGAGCTAACGGGTGAGTTCTCCAGTATCTCATTCTAAATTTCAAACTTCCAGAAAAGCTGAAACCACACACAGCGAACCTGCCACCCAGGTCCTGCCGTTTGTTATATCGTGCTCCTCTTGCTTTATTGAATCTCTGTTTGCCTTGGCCTGTGTGTCCAAGTGTGGGTGCATCCATCTGTCCACCCATCTTATCTTCTGATGCAACTCAGTACACAGTACCAAAACACTACATGTTTATAGACCCTGAACTTTCAGCCTGTGCACCATTAATGAGCTGTCCATTCCTTCTCCTCTCTCCCCCTTTCCTTTTCTCTTCCTTTTTCCCCACAACAGTGTGGTTTTTGGTCTTGCTATGCAGTTCAGGCTGGTCTTGAATGGACTATGTAGCCCACACTGACTTTAAACTCTAGGCCATCCTCCTGCCTCAGCCTCCCAAGTGCTGGGACTAAAGCATGTGCCACCATACCTGGCTCCTTTTTTTTCTTGTGGTCCTAGGATCACACTCAAGGCCTTAAACATGCTGAGCTACACGCCTAGACTATTAATAATTAAAAATATTTTTCTGAGCCACGTGTGGTGGCACATTCCTATAATCCCAGCACTTGGGAGGCTGAAGTAGGAGGATTGCTGTAAATTTCGAGGCCAGTCTGGGCTACAAAGTGAGCCCAAGGCCAGCCTGAACCACATAGCGAGACCCTGTCTCAAAATGACAAAACATTTTTTTTTGATCTGAAGAATTGAACATAGGAGCACTAACCTATATCCCTGGCCTTTGTTTGCTTTATTTTGGGGACAGGGTCTAATTTTATTGCCCAGGTTGGATTTTCACTTTTGATCTTCCTGCCTCAGCCTACCAGGTAGTTTGGATTACAGGTATATGCCATTGTGCCCAGTGCTATTTCAGTTTTCAGTGCTGAGGACCAAATGCAGGACTAATTCTCCCACTATACCACATCTTCACTCCATCCCCTTCTTTTTTCCTTTTAAAAATTTTGTGTGTGTGTGGTATTAGGAATTGCATTTAGCTTTTTTATAAATTTTTTTTTGGTACCAGGGATCAAACTCGACCTCAAACTTGCCAGGCAGGCACTTATGCTGCTGAGCTAAATTCCCAGCCCTTTTTATAAATTTTTAAATTTAATTTTTATTTTTGACACAGGAACTTGCAAAATTGCCCAGACTGAATTTGAACTCGTGATTCTCCTAACACATCCTTCACAGCAGCTGGTACTACAGGTGTGCACCACTATACCCAGCTCCTTTAAAAATACAAAAGGCAACATTTACATCCAATGAAATGGCTACACATGGAATGGTCCCATTATCAGTCCGATCAATGCCTACAGGGTGGAGCCCATACTACAGTCATTACTTTCTTACACCCTGGGGTAAAAATTCTGGTCAGCCAGGCACTGTGGCACAGGCCTGTAATTGCAGCACTCAGGAAGCTCAGGCTTTGAGGCCAGCCTGAGCTACACAGTGAGTTCAAATCCAGCCTCAACTACAAAGCAAGACCCTCTCTCAACAAAACAAAACACAACACAACAAAACACTAATTATTTAATTAATGAATTTATTTAGTTAGAGAATCACAGGGTGGAAGACATGGTCTGGCTTTGGAGACTGTGGCAAAATTCCTTGGTAGAGCCAGGAGAGAGTAACAGTGGGCAGGGAACGTTCAGGAAGCCCAGAAGTTAACCTGTGGCTAGAACCTGCTAAGTGCCTGCCACTTCAGACCTTCGAGTAGGAGAGGATATTTCTCTTGCAAAACAGCACTGTTTAGGTCCACGCTTTCACAGTCATTTACAAATGTTATCACTATCCTGAAAGCCAAAAGAACAAAGCGAATCTGAAAAGTAGATTAACAGTAATAAACAGGAAAGGAAGGGCAATGTGTCCCAGTAAAAGCATATCCCTTGGGTCTGTGGCTGGGGAGGAGCTGCAAAGCAGGCAACAATCTAATAATCATCAGCCCTCTATGACCCACAGCACACAGAGTAGCCCCGCTCATTTCTGCAGAAGGATCCTGAGAAACAGCATCGAGCTTTGAAACACTGCTATAGAAAGGTCGAGACCAGCGTTAGATCCACAACTTTCAAACAGAACTCAGGGCTTGTACCTGAGTACTAAGCACCGCCCTCATTTTCATCAGCAACCATGAAAGCAAATTTCTGACAGCTGAAAACTGAGCTTGTTTTTGGTTAGGTTTGAAGCCAGAATCAATATTTATTCTCGTGAATAGTGCCTAACATTTTCTCCTACCTAACAGGCATTTCAGTTTTGAAACTGTTTAACAATATAGAAAAGTTGCCGATTACAATTTTATTTTATTTTTGTCTTTTTGAGACAGGGTCTCGCTACACAGTTGGGGCTGGCCTTGAACTCACTCTGTAGCCCAGGCTGATGTTGAATTCGCAACAAGCCTCCTGCTTCAGCCTCCAGAGCGCTGGGATTACAGGTGTGCACCACCACGCCTGGTGGTTATAATGTTATTAATCGAAGGTAAACCCTGTTAACATCTGAATTAAAACTGAGGGTGGTGGCGTTCATCGCAGGATGATCATCTTGAGTTCTAAGCCAGTCAGGGCTACATAGTGAGTTCAAGTCTACCTTGGACTACAAAGCAAAACCCTGTCTCAAAACACAAAAAACAAAAAACAAAACCCCAAAATGAACCCAAGACAAAACAAAAATAAAATCTTGTATTCAAACTTTACCTTGTACATAGTTTTTATTTTGATGATGTTTCTAGACAACAGTTTTCAAAAACAACTCAGCACTTAAAAAGCATTACATAAAAGTTTTTTTTTTTTTTTTTTGTCTTTTAACAGACTTGGTTCAGTTGTTACTGGAAGAAAGTGTTCTTGATTAAAAAAATAAAGTTCGACAGAAAATATTTTTTAAAAAGATACAGGAAACTTCACATCTTTACTTTGGTGAATTAGCAGTTAAAAAAAAAAAGGGATTAGCATAGATTGGCACTTTTCAAAAAAACATTTTTTTTTCTAGCTCCCGCTAGGGTGGAGGAAGCTGCCTGCCCAGGAGCGGCGGGACGGCGGGAGAGCCGGGCCTGGGCGGTCCCCCCGCTCCGCGGGTGGCGGGGCAGCAGGTGCCTGGGCCGCGCCCCTCCCCCGACCGTCGACCTCGCCCCCTGGCGGGCAGCGCGGGTGCAGGGCGCCGGGCCGAGGGGCGCCGCCTGCGGGGCGCGGAGGGGCGGCCCTGGGGGCCCGGCCCCGCCCCGGCCCGGCCCGGCCCGGCCCCCCCGGCCCGCGGAGCGAGACCGCGGCCGGCCCGGGAGGCGCGGCGCGGGCCGGCGCGTGCGGCGGTGGTGCCGGGCCCTGGTCCCTCCTCCTGCCGCTCGCGCCCTCGGCGGGCGCAGCTGCCGTCGCCGCGCCAGCGCGCAGGCCGGGCGGGGGCGGGAGGGGTGGGCGCGGGCGGGCGGGCGGGCGGGGAGCGAGCGAGGGTCTCCGCCCCGACGCCCGGCCCGGAGCGCACGGCCTGGGCGGGACCCTGGCGGCCGCGGCGGCGCCTGACGCTCGGCGCCTGTGCTGCGCTCCGGGGCCGCATGTCCGAGGCTGGCGGGGCCGCGCCGGGCGGCGGCGGCGGCGGGGCGGGGGCCGGGCCCGGGGCGCTGCCCTCCGCGCCCCCGCAGGGCTCCCCCTGTGCCGCCGCCGCCGCCGCCGGGAGCTCGGGCGCCTGCCGTCCGGCGACCGCGCTGGCGGCGGCGGGCACAGCCGAGGGACCGGGAGGCGGCGGCTCGGCCCGGATCGCCGTGAAGAAGGCGCAGCTGCGCTCCGCGCCGCGGGCCAAGAAACTGGAGAAACTCGGGGTGTACTCCGCCTGCAAGGTACCGCGCGCCGCTGGGCTGCGGCCGGCTCCGGTCCCGCCGGGCCCTCCACCCCCCACCCTCCCCCTCGCTCCCGCTCCCGCCTCCTGCCCGGGGCCGCTGCACCGCGGAAGTGCCGCTGTCGCCCAAGCGAGGAGCTGCTCCTCGGCCAGGAGTTGTGTTGGGTTAGAAGAGAGGGGTGTCCCGTACCCGGAACCCTTCGTCCCATTCTTTTGGAAGGATTAACCCCGGCTTCCCAGGTCCCGGGCTACTCTGGGCTTTGTTGCTCTGTAAGAGTTCGCCAGAGGCACTTTTCCGGGAGTGGAGCCGTGTCCCGGGTGGCAGACTAACCTAGCTCTAGGAAACCTCTTCGGGGGCACTTGAGCGGTTCCCCCAGTGATGTGGCCCACGGGGAGGAGCTGGGTTCCAGGAGGGAGGGCGGAGAACAGCCCCCGGCTCCAGGAGCGTCGGGGAGGAAGGGCAGGAATGCGCGCGCTGGGTCGGGGGGCGCAGCCGGAGGCGAGGGTCCCGTGGCGCCTGGCGGCCTCGGCGTGCAGTGAAGCCCTATCATTATTGCATTATTACTTGTTTAGTTAAAGCGCCGTCCCAGCGGCTCGGGGTGTAAACTGGGGTTGGCGAGGTGACAGCCCGGCGCGGCGGGCGCTCCCGCTCGGTCCTTGATAGTTCCAGGCACGCGGGAGCCCCGAGTACGGTCCAGATGTGGGGGCTTCGCGCCCGCGGTGGGAGGACTGCCCGAGGCCGCGGCCGAGCGGCTCTGCACTGTCAGCAGCCGCTTTGTTTTGACAGGGTGACAGCTGAGGGGGGCGGGGACTTGGCCTCGTCCGCTCCTGCGGCCTGTGGCAGAGGCGGGGAAGACACACACACACACAGACAGACACACTCACACTCACTCTAACACACCTTCCGATTGTGGCTTCTGCCTGCAGCGAACAGAGTGCATCCCAGATCCCGATTGCGGTCGCTGTGGCGCTTCCGAGCTGTGCTGGAGCTGTTGTGACCCTTTAGGACAGCTCTCCCAAGGACGCGGGTTTTAGCAGTTCAGGAGCTCTCGATGGCAGTGGAAAGTCTGTGCCTTGCCCCTTTCCCCACCATTGCCTCGTGTTTATGTTGAGCACCTGCTGTGTTCAAAAAATAAGTTGTTGAATGCTTGTAGTGCCGAGACCAATGCTTCTCCAAGCATGTGTCGCAGTCACCCACGGAGTTGCCTGAAATGCTGATTCTGCATCAGCAGGTGTGGGGCGAGGTGGGGAGTCTGCTTTTCTCATAAATTCCCAGGCAGTGCTGGGCAGCTTCACACACCTCCATCCTACTTAGCAAGACCTGAGTTACCTGGACAGTAAGTGACAGAGCCCTCTCTGAATTCAGCAGAAAAGCTGGGAATTACGAAATAAGAAAGCCTCACGATGGATGTTTCCGCAGAAAAAATGCAAAGAAAGACGAAGGAAGAGTGCTGCTAGAAGTCGAAGGCCAGGAGTTGATTTCGGAGGGTGTAGACTACAAAGAGGATCTTGGCGGTCCTAGGCAAAAGGGGGAGTAGTGCGGTTCAGGAGCAAGTTTGGTGTCTGGTGGGATTGGCATTTTGCAGCCACTGGGGGCGTGTGTAGGAACCGCAGCGGCGCAGTGTGTTTGACCTAGCTGTAGTTTTTAATTTATGGGGCCCCCATAGCATCTTTTCTGCCTGTTGCCTTAATTTCTGAACGCTCTCTTGAAGTTACGGTTCATCTATGATTGTGAGATTTTGTTTAAACCTGGCCTTGCACTGATGTGTTTGATCCTTTAAAATGACCTTGAGTAGCTGAGTGGGGTGGCACATACCTGTGGTCCAGATTGGGGGGGGTGTCATAAGTTCAAGCTCAGTTTTGGTAACTTAGCAAAAAATAAACAAGGGCTGGAGGACTGGGAATGTAGGTCGGAGCAATTTTGGTGCCACATGCTGGAGAATCGCTGAATGAGATGTAGCATTTTCTGAAGTTTTTGTTTTGTTTCCTGTTCACATATTCAACCAAACTGATAGGAAAAGAAAACCCTTCTCATTAAAGGTTTTTCTTCATGCTACTAGGAGACTGACAGCGTCCTTTTTTATCCCATTACCGTTTCAGAGAATCCCAGCTGGGTGCCAGGCATTGTGCCAGGACCTCTGTCCTGTTGGACCTGTGTCACTGAATGTGTGTGTGTGTGTGTGTGTGTGTGTGTGTGTGTGTGTGTGTTTGCCCATATGCAGGCATACTGTGAGGTCCATGGGAAGAAGGAAGCGAAACAGTTACAGTGAAATTCAGAAGAACTTTCTTGGCATCTTGGCATGCTGTGGGACCCCACGCAAAAGCAGCGCCTGGGTGGAGTGGGAAGGACTTCCTGGAGGAAGTGTCACGGCTGCTAAGGACTCAGCAGCGTCGAGTGGGTGGGGTGAAGCTTCTGCGCCCGCCCGAAGAAACTGAAAGGAGGCCGAGGCCAACCCGAGGCGGCCATCTGCCCTGGGGCCCTGGGGTGGGGGAAGGGTGTGTGCCACCCCGGGGGCCCTGGAGAGTTCGGGAATCGTAGCCCCCCCCCACCCAGTGATACTATCTTAGAATTTTTGTTTTTCAACTGGACTCGATTGGTTCTGACAGCGCTGAGAGGACAGAACCTGCGGGGCCTTCTCAGTCTGTTTCTGCACTCTGTGTAAGCAAACCCAGAAGGATGGATTGCTTCACCTTTGCCACAGGCCACTTGGCAAGCGGGAGAGCGGCCCGGGCCAGCGTGGGGGGAGGGGCGGACGCCGGAGCAGAGCGCCTGCCGGGCCCTGAGTTCCACCCCTAGCACCCCAGGGAGCGGGGAAGTAGTCCCGGGAGGGATTGTAGACGGAGTGGACCTGGAAAGAAGTGAGGGGGGCCGTTGGAGAAGAGCAGGCCCAGACCTCCTATGAGTTCTGGCCTTTAAGCTGCATCCACAAAGCAGAAACAGCAGGGCTTGAGCCAGAGTGGACTGCCACGCCCCAGAGAGAAAAAAAGAAGAGAAAAACAAACTTGTTTTGCAGGATCCAGGGTAAAGTTCTTTGAACTGTGGCCTGGCGAAGCTTGCTTCAGAGGGTCACTTTGCTTGAGAGTGATCATAACATCTCAGATCTGACCCTTTGATTTCTCTCTGCTGGGGTCCCCAAGGCCCAGTATGATGCAGCCCCTGGCTACTGTTAACTTGGGCCTTTTTTTCAGTATCTTGAGTGCTTGATTGCTTTCTACCTCAGGACTTTTGCATTGCACATAATGGTTCACTGGGATTGAAAGCTCTTTCCATTTTTTATTTTTTTCTCTTTGAGACAGGCTTTCAATTTATGCAATTCAGGCTGGCCTTGAACTCCCAAGCAATCTTCCTGCTTCAGCCTCCCCAGTGGTGTTCCATTTTAAAATCAACTCCCAGCTCATGAGGAAGAGAGCACAGTGGTAGAGCTCTTACTTTGCTAAGCCTGCACAAGGACTGGTAAAGTATTCTATTTCCAGCACAAGATCAACAAAAACACCAACCAGTCAACCAAACACTTAAATAAATTACTCAAAACGAATTCCCAGCGTTTTCTGCAGATTTCAGATTCCTTGTCTGCCCTTTACCTTTCTGTCCATCTTTCCATTAGAAACCACCCAAGCTTTTTTATGCTTCATGACTGATGCTTTTGATTGTGATCTGCAGTGAAGGGTGATTATTTGATATGTGTTTAGAATCTGGGTAGATTATATGTGATGTGGTTATTGACTAAGTGAATGAGCCGGGGAAGAGAAAGTGGAGGAAATGATCAGCTGTTAGGAGAGCAGCTGTGGAATCCTAGCTTGCCTTTTACTTGGCAGCTGGACGAAGGTTTTTTAAGATGGGTCTGACTGTGTTGTCCAGGCTGTGGTCCTTCTGCCTCCTGAGCACTGGGACTAGGGCACATGCTGACATGGGGGAAAGAAATTCCTAGCCTACTAGATGTCCTGTATGAGGAACAGTGGAGGTTAGGAGCAGAAATATTTACTGAGAGAAAGAAAGCTTTCTGTCTGGGCGAGAGAAGGCATTGTTAGGGATCAGTGACTTTCTGTAGGGTTGGGATGGTGACTCCTGGCTTCTCAAGGTGATTCATACCTATTTAGAATATCAGTTCCTGATGGTTTATGCATTTGTTTTGCCTTCTGTCTTGAGATCTGGCCCGCAGCAAGAGGTGTGTGTCTCCTCCAAGGTCACCAGACATTTGGTCCTCTGCTGGCTTCCTTGACTACCTGTAACATTTCTAACTAGCTCAGCTGCCTGTAGCAATACCACCATGTCTGGCTGAAGGAGATTTTTCACACAGTATCACTAGGTATCCTGGGGGTGATGGGACCTTTATCTGGCTCCCTTTTCTCTGTCATCTACCCCTTCTAGTACTGGGGTTTAAACTGTTTCTTTGTACTGAACTACATTCCCGCCCCATTTATGTACGTGCGTGTGTATGTGTTTGAGACAAGGTCTTGCTAAATTTCTCTGTGTTTTTCTTTTTTCTTTCCAGACTGGCCTTGTAGTCTAAAATTTTCTTGAATTTATGGCAGTCTTCCTGCCTCAGCCTCCCAAAGTATAGAGCCTAACTGTTTTTTAGTGTTATAATAGAAAACTCAAATGATTGGATGACTAGCTCAAATCTGAATTTTCTTATAACTTATCTACTAATTTAAAAAGCAGAATCCATTGACTGACTTGACAGGAATAGGTAACTGTATGCCTGTCATCCTAGGATGGTGGGAGGCTGAGACAGGAGAATTGCAAGTTCAAGCCCAGCCAGGACAGTTTAGTATATTTCCCTAGAAATAACACCTAATTGGAAAATAATGATATAGAGGAATGAAACTCCTGACCTACTATGTCCATGAGTTCGTGTCCTCTAAAATCAAACAGTGAATTTTAGAAACAATAGAGATTAAGAGTAGAATATATTGAAAGAAGGAAAGCTTCTGAGAGAAAGAAGGGGTCCCAAGTGGGTTGCCAAGGACTCTGTCTTTTCTAGGAACTTTTTTTAGTTTTTTTTTTTTTTTTTAATCGGTACTGGGGATTGAATTTACAACTGCCTGCTTGCAAGGCAGGTACTTATGCCGCTGAGCTAAATCCCCAGCTCCATTTTCTAGGGACTTTTATAGAGCAAAATCATGGGAACTCACAAGGCAAATGGGCATAGGTGGAACATAACTATGTAACTATTAAATTGGGGACAAATGAAAGTGGGATTCTTAGAGCTGTGACTTTCCCCAGGGAGTTGGGATGGTGACTCCAGGCGTCCTCAGGGTGATAGGGAACTCTTCAGAATTTCAGTCCTCAAGATGTGGGTGCATTTGTTTGGTCTTTTGTCTTCAGGCCTGGCCCACAGCAGGAGGTGTCTGTCTCTCCTGCAGTTGCCAGGCATCTGGGCTTCTGCACTGGCTCCTTTGAGGACCTAGCCCTGTTTCACTGCCTGTAATATTTCTAACTAACTCAGCTGCCTGCAACAATAAGACCTAACATGATTTTTCAGGGTGCTCATACTATAAACCGTACCCTCAAAGTAAGCCTCAGTTAAAATTGTCAGCCAGACACACACATTTAATGTATCTGATGCAACGTACAATGGACTTACTAAATTATGAAATAATAATGTTCATATGGTTAAATGCAGATGAATATTATTAGCATTAATAGTTACATGATAATACAGATTATACTTAGGTATTCATAAATAGCCAAGCAGGTGCCTTTGGACTAGAGATAAACACCTGTGAACCTTGAGACCCGTCGCTGAATGACCAGAGTACAGGCACAGCACACAGACAATGAGTGCACTTGGTAACCAATGGACATAGCTGTGTCTGATAGGGATTTTCATAATTTGGTGTATCGTGTGTTGTCATGGATGTCTCTAATGCACTTGTGTCAGATACCTTCTGAATTTTGGTGCCTGCAGTTTTTTGTTCTTAAGGGTCATCATTATTTGTGGCCACTCCTGTCTCATTAAGTCTTTGATGAACGTTTAATTTAACAGAAACTTTGTGAAATGTAGCTTGCAAGAAGTCATGACTGGGGTGAAGAACTCATTGGATAAAATCACTGACCGCTGTGCTGCTAGTGCACTGTAAGTAGGCTATAAGGAATGCTCATTTAAGGACCGCTTTCCTGCTGGGTGTGAGAGTTGGGGGCCAGTGGTTCTACAGGAAACGGGAGTCAAGAAGGTCAGGCTGGAATTCAGAGTTTGGAGAGCTGTGATGATGTTCCAGGAGATGATGGGACTATTTGACTATATGTAGTTTTTTTATATACGAATAAGTATAGATTGTTGTACGTGAACTAAGATATCACTTCTCTGAAAATAAACCCTAGTGCATCTTTTGGACAAAAATGAACATAAGACCCTTATTTTTAGAGAAATACAGTGTGGAACTCAGTCTTGAATTCCATCTTGGCCATTTGTGTAGTCTTGGGTACAAGTCACTTAGTTTTTCTGTGACCCTTAATTCCTTCATTTATAAAATGGGGACTGTGACTTCAGCTTTAAGGTTTAAAGAGAAGTGGTTCCTAAAGTTTCACGGTTTTTAAATGTTCTTCTTCAATTAGATTTGATTGGTACATTTTAGATATACATTCCATGCATCAGAGAGAATGTGTATGTGACCTCCTGATGTTGCTTGATTCTTTTTTTCCACATTCCCCTACCCCTGAAGTTGCTAGCACATAAAGATGTCGGGTTAGTAGTGGGTCACTGATGTGTCTGCTGTTGTACTTGCTGTGTATTGGTTGGTGGCCACCGAGCATTTATGGTGGACCTACCTTGATTCGGGGCTGACTGTTACAGAGTTTGGGGCACAGGGCTGTAATGCTGAGGTGCTTTGGTTGGGGCAGCCCCGCTACCCCACACCCTACTGGAAGTTGAACCAGAGAACATTCAACTATATCCCCAGGCCTTTTTGCTTTTTAAAAAATTTTTAGACCAGGTCTCCCTAGGTTGCCCAGACTAATATTGAACTCACGGTGCTCTTCTTCAGACTCCTGAATTGTAGGCTTGTCAGCGTGCTACTGGGCCCAACATAGCTTTCTTTTTCAACTGTGCCTTTCATCCAGGAACTGACAAGGTTTGTCAGTGTCTGGAGACGCTTGTGATCATGCCATCAGGTGGAGGGAGTGATACTGGTCACTAGTGAGTCGAAAGCAGGAATGTTGCTAAAAACTCCTCAGTGTTCCGCGCCATGGTGGCACACAGCTGCAATCCCAGCACTCAGGAGGTAGAGGCAGAAGGAGTGCTGTGAGGATGAGGCCAGCCTGGGTTACAAAGTGAGTTGAAGGCCAGCCTGAACTGTAGCGAGATCCTGTCTCAGGCCGAAAAAAGTAAAAAACAAAACAAACAAACAAACGTAAAAAAACCAGAAACCAAAAACCAAAACAAAATTAACAAAAAAAAATCCCCAAAAAACAAAACACAAAACCTCCTCGGTATAGTATGCAGAATTATCTGATTCCAAATATCAGTAATGCAGAAATTGAGAAACTCTGCTTTGGAGGAAAATTATATTATCCCATAACGTCCACAATGCTTTTATTTTTATTTTATTGTTTTTTGGTACCAGGGACCAAACTCACAACTTAGCGCTTACCAGGCAGGCGCTTATACTGCTGAGCTAAATCCCTGGCTCAACACTGCTTTTAATGTCAGTTAGAGTAACAGTTGAAATCTGCAAACAAGTCTCACTTTGTGATGCATTGGCACTTTTTAAAACATCTTTGTTGCTGTGTAATATATAGACATGAAACTTACCCACCACGTGGGTGCAGTGCGGGCCCTTTGAGTAACTACATGGTTGTTGCGTCCTTGGTCACCAGTCCTAATTCTCCCATTCTACTAAAACACTTCTTCCCACCAGCTTTGCTGTTTTTCTTTGCTGGGAATTGGACCCAGGGCCCAGGCATCTTAGGCAAAGCACTTTGATCTTGAGCTACATCCCTGAATGTCCTCCGTCCTGTCAGCCTTTAAGATGATAATTTCGACTGGTTGGTGATTTATAAACAGAAACTAAATAAATCTAAAAGTCTTTCTGCAGACAAGCAGTGTTACAGCAAGATAGAACACAGAAGTTAGGTAAAATGCTTTCAAAGATCACTACTTTAGCCATAGAAGGCATACAGTTACTTATTTCTTTATTTTTTGGTATGGGGGTCGAACTCACAACCTTGCACTTGTCAGGCAGGCACTTTTGTCGTTCAGCGAAATCCCCGGCCCTACCGTTACTTCTTATGTGATGATTTCTTTAAAAGACAGGATCAGAAAGTCCAAAACACACACCAAAGCTTTTTTGGGCAGGTGTGATATAGAAAGTCACAAGGAGAATTAACCACATTTAATTCTGTGTCCTCATAAATTTTCAGGGAGCAAGGAGATTCAGGGCTACAAAACATTTAGATTGCAATTGGTAGTTTTATGTGTGACTGAAAAGGTAGTTTATAGGGCAAAACAGAACGAAATCTGCTGAGGACGGTTTTGTTTTAGGAAGCATGTGCTTGCAGACCGTTGTTTGTGATGCTACATTGGCAAACGTGTTTTTTTCTTTCTTTTCTTTTCCTTTTGTTTTGTTTGAAACAGGGTCTTGATATGTAGCTCAGGCTGGCCTTGAACTCTTGGTAGCCCTCCTGCCTCAGCCTCCCCAGGGCTGCAATTACAGGCTTGTGCCACTGTGCCTGGGTTTGTTTTTTGTTTTTGTCTTTTTTCTTTTCTCATTCGTTGGGTGGCCTTGAACAGAGTTGCTGATCCACAGGACCTGACTTGTCCAGGATGGGTGAGGGGATTGGCAGGGGGGCATCTATGCTCCTTGTGGAAGATCTAAAGATGCACCACAGTGCCAGAGCCTTTTGAACTTCCGAGATCTAGTGGCTTCTGAGTGAACTCCTGAGAGTGAGGCAGCTATTTAGGAAGAATCGTCAAGGGTTCCTTTTCTGGGAGCGCATAGTGGTAGAGATAGGATCAGAATCATAGGCTTGCTGGCCGCCTGCACCGAGGGATCTCCAGAAACGCCGGCTGGCTCTTCCTCAGGCACCAGCTGGCAGCCACTCAGCTTCTTCTGCTTTACCTCCTTGGGGAGGTGGAGTCAGGGCACCACCACACTGACTTATTTTGAAGATAAATAGTTTGGCATATGTGAAAGCTCTTGAAACATGAGCATTCCACAAACATCTGTGTTATTTTTAGAAGTATTCCCTTGATGCCAGGTTTGGTGGTGCGTGCTTATATTCTCGGCACCCAGGAGCCTGAGGTAGGATGACCATGAAATTGAGGCCAGTGTGGGCTGCATAGGGAGACTCTATCATAAATAAGCAAGCAGGCAAACAAACAAATGTTATGATATGAGTAGTTTGTATTTTACTAAAGTGCTATTTCTCCATTACTTGGTTCTTTTTCCCAAGAGTTATCAGAAGCGAAGACAGGTGATGTTACTAGCAGGGACTGACACCTGAAGCGATTAGTTAAATGGCTTCCCAAAGCTGGAGGGTTTGCTCAGGAAGATACCAGTTCACTATACTCCCTTTCCAAAGCTTTCTCCTGGAATTTAGGAGGTCACTGATCTTCCAAATGGCTTCTAGAGAGGACTTCATTTGTTTCAGGCAGTCTGTTCTCATTTGATGTTTATTGTACTCCTATTAAGAGGTGTGTTCAAAGACTTTCCTGGTCCATTGATACTTGCAGGCCATAAAGTAAACGAAATAAGTGTTTTTATTACTGGCCCAGGACAGACATAATGTGTGCCCTCGACTGTTTTAAAGCTGACAATCAAACTGATCACTGTGCTGGCCCACTAGAAGTCCAAGTTGAGGAAAGATGAAACAGAGAACCCACTCAGGCTGTGGAGGTGCTAGATGTGTCAGGAAGGTAAGAAACCGATGGCCTGAAACATTAGAGGTTCTTAAACAGCTCTCTCTAAGACTATACACATAGCAGTATTTCAGCACAACCAAAAGGAAAATCATTTGAAAGTATTTTTAAGTTTATTATACGTATAATAAAGAGCTCAAATCATATGTTAACAGCTCCAGGAGTTTTTCCATTTGTGTATGTCTGTGTAGCTACCACCCAGATAAAAGTACAGGACATTTTCCGCCCCGATAACCCATGTTCTATTACCAGAGATTAGTTTTGTCTGTTCTGAAGTTTCGCATAAATGGAATCATATGGTATGAACACATTGTGTCTGGTCTCTGTCACTCAGTATTATGTCTGTGAGACGCATCCACGTCATGTGTAGCAAGTTTTTAAAGTCAGTAAAAAATTCCCACCATTTTGAGGGTGAGGTCAGCAGATGTGGACCCTTTCATAGAATGGATGTAATTAGGCCTTTAAAGGGGGGGGGTGTCGTAAAACAGGATGACAGCTTCATATGTAAGTATATAAGAAGAATGTGTGAGGGCAGGATGGGGACGGGGATGGGGTGTGCCTAGTCATGCGGGTGTTGGGTTTGAGGCCAGGTCTCTCAGAGTAGACCGTGCTGGCTTTGAGCTTGCTGTGTAGCCTCGGCTGGCCTCCAACTCGCATCCTCACACCACCACCCTCAGCCCTTTGCCAAATGGGTGCTGGTGGCGAGGCATGGCTGGCAGAGAAGCGGAATGATGGGGTGGGTGGGGCGGTGATGTCACAGGTGGTGGAATGTTCAGGGCACAGTTCCTTCTCCCTGGCGTCTGTAGTGGTGAGTCCTGAATGGTAACTATCACACGAAGCTCTGCCCTTACCCTCCCTGGTCCAGGAAGATGATGGGAATTACTGCCCATGGCAGTCTGCAGGCTCCGTAGCGTGTGTGTGTGTGTGTGTGTGTGTGTGTGTGTGTGTGTGTGTGTTGGGAGGGTGGCAGTTTCCTGAAAGCTTGGCTAGAACCTGGCCCACAGAGCTCCAGCAGGCAGCCACCTCTGATGGTGGCCTAGTGCACGGAGGTGTTGGAAAGGACGCTCTTCTCCATGTTCTAGCTGCTCCCAGGACTGGCGGTGAGAGCTACAGATTATGCCACATCCCTGGATGCTAGAAATGAATATGTAAGATGAGCTTACTATTGAATGCAGTCCTGTGGGGTCATCCACCTGTAAATTAACCCTTCTGTAGTTGATGCTTCACCAGATGGGATTTTCGTCCTTAAATTTGCGTACCCATGTGCGTTTCCATTACCATTTATTTGCTCATTTGACACTTAATTGTATGGGTGATGTTAGATTCTGTTCATCAGTTCTAATTCAGACTTCTTAAACAGAAGTTTTTACCTGGTTACCTTTCAGGTAGGGTTGTCTGCGTCTTGTTCGCGTACCTTATTCCCTGTTCTCCAACCCCAGCTCCTCAGTCGGCCCCCACTCCCTCCCTCACCCCTCACAGCAGCTGCCACCCCGTCAATCTTTTTCTTTACTGTACTTATCAGTGCTTTGAAATCATGTATGTACATGTTTACCTTTATTGTTTTATCTGTAGATACTTGTCATACATACTGATGGCATTCATCGTAGGGGACTTGTACCTGTACATTATAGATCTTGATTCCTCTTCTTTCACTAGTCTTCTCATCTCCTTTCAGCCTTTCTTCTCTTTTGCATTTACAAAAGCTTTGTTTCCATTTTATTACGTCTGTTCTCACTTTTTTTGAAATTGCCCATTTTTAGAATAATTTCGTTTTTCTTGCTATCGGAGATCGAACTCACGACCTCATGCTTGCCAGGCAGGCGCTTATGCCACTGAGCTAAATCCCTGGCCCATAGAAAAATTTCTTGTCCACCTCCCTTCTAACAACAGAAGTCCTACGAAGCAGGGCCTTCAGTTTACTTCACATCCTGGGTGGACTGCACCTCGCACATAGTAATCCACACATCATTTATGGAACAAAAGAGTCATGTTCTGTTTAGAGGCTCTGTGAGATTAGAGAAAGGGAACTCTCGTGTGCTTCCCCAGGCCTGGGGATTGAACCTGGAGATGCTCTACCACTGAGCGACATCCCCAGCGCGTCATATTTTGTGTTGCTCTTATGGGACTGCCCAGGCAGGCTTGCCTTGCAGTCTGCCTCGGCCTCCTGAGTATCTGGAATTACAGGCCTCACCATGAAATTGTGCTTTGAGGATGAAGAAGCTGATACTCGGAGAGGTTTAGGAACTAGGTGTGTGGTTTACAGCTGAGCCACTGTCACTTGAGCCATCACGGCGTTATTCATTCCCACGTGCAGTTCTTGTTGGCTCAGGGTTGATCCAGTGACAAGCTTCCCATGTTTGGTTGCCCGGGCTTTTGCTACAAACCAAGCAAAGAGAAGTGAAGTCTGCGTTTCAGTTCTTTGAATGAGTGATGTGAACTTTTTCAACCACCAACTGTCTCCTTCTTCTGTAGATTAAAACTGAATTTTCACAAAGCTTTCATGAATATGATGAGACTAGTAAGTTAAAACCTATGAATGAGAAAATACTCTACTCTAAATGTATTATTTTAGTGAAATAGAAAAAAAAATAACACAGTTGTATGTAAAGGCATGTTTTCTAAATGTTTTTGTTTTGCTGGCTATTTTAAAGTCTACAACAGACTGATTTGTTCTTCTGATTGGCTTTTCATTTTTTTAATCAAGAGAAGAGCACATTTATTTTGGAAAGAAGTATGAATACTGGCTTCAGTGATCTATTTGGGATGATCCAGTATCCGATCTCAGGAGGAGGCCTAGAGGAATCTCTTCAGTGACCTCGAGTTAGATGTGTGGGGTTGTGGCTACCAAATTCCACACCACCCTAATCAGCCCTTGTGCACTGGGTTCAGCCGTGGCTTGCGTGGTATTGGCATGCAGGAGATTCCAGAGGTACAGGGACAAGACCCAAGTAATGTCACAGTGACTGACGGTGGCAGTGGTAATTTGTGTCAGCTCTAACAAGCTGGTGTTGAAACTGGGTGGCAGAATGCCAAGGAAGCCAAGGTCAGCAGACTTGGAAATAATGAGGTGAGTCATGTAACCCAGGAGTTGCACGTACCCACAGGACTACAGGACTGTCTGAGTCACCTCTCCTCCAGGGAGCACAGACATGTGGCGGAGTTAGGTGCAGGACCTGCTGCGTGTGCCGAAGGGAGCAGAAATCACAGCACCCTCCCCCTGTCCTGCTGGGGAGACAGATAGAGAAGACAAGAAAAGTAAAGGTGAATAACCAAGCATAATGTGCAGGGAGAGAAAGCCAGCAGGAAAAGGGACAGACAGGTGGAGCACAAGGAATGAAACGGAGCAGAGAGCAGAACTGAAGGGAGCCAGGCTGCTGTAGCTGCTGGGGTGGGGGTGGGGCTCCTTCTGTGCTCTTTTTGGCTGTGTGACCAAGGAGAGGCTCTGGGCCCTGGATGAGCTGCAGGCTTCAGAATGAAACTGGAGATAGTAGTGACTGAACATTTTCTCTTCATTCAACAAATGACGCCAGGCATTAATTTAGACACTGTGGATGTGGTGACAGATGGGTTCTTACTCTTGCAGAGCTTGCTTTCTGGTAGCAGAAGCAGACAGTAAACAAGAAAATAACAGAATATGGCAAGTGGCACAGAGATGGGAAGCATAATTAAATGAGGGAGCTTGGGGAAAATTCCTTCACATCTTCTCAGAAAGGTCTCTGAGGAGGGCACCAGGCCTGAGTGACAAGGTGGGGTGAAGGGCCAAGTGGGGGCGGTGAAGATGCAGGCCAGCAGTGTCTGGACATGTCTGAGGGCTGGCGAAAACCAGTGTGGTGGGATGAGCTGCACAGAGAGAGGGGCCAGGGTAGGAGTTGATCTGGAGGAGACTAAGAGGCCAGGTTGCAGAGGAGACTTAAGAGGCCAGGTTGCCAGAGTTTAATTTTTCCCCGAGGAAATTTTCAGATCTGTTCAGTTAGTTTTGACAGATACCTAGCAAACTATAGACCATTTCTATTGCCAAGGAGAATTCCCTCCCACTTCTTGCCTTTAAGGTTTTCTCCATAAGAATCAGCCACTGAGGAATACTACTCAGCTATAAAGACTGACAAATTTGAAATGTTTGTAGGAAAACGGATGCACCTGGAAATTATAATTTTGCATGAATTAAACCAGATGCACAAGCTGAAATACCATATGATAGCTTTCATTTGAGTGAGGCAAAGTACAAAGAAAATGGTGAAGATTGGATAGAAAGGGCCAAGGGGCTGGATGCCTTACAGGAGGGAAGTGGTCCAGGGGAACAAGGGCAAGGGGTGAGGAGGAAGAGGAGGGGAAGGGGAATGAGAGGAATGGAAATGTGCCATGTACAGGCACCTAACAACTCCGAGGAGTATAAACACTGCTGTAAGATGAGCTAAGACAGCGTCACAAGTACAGTATGAAAAAGGGACAGGGAGGGCCTGGGAGTTAGCTCAGTGGCATGAATTCCTGCCTGGCAAGTGTGAGGTAGTGAGTTCAATCTCCCGTACATCCCCGCCCCCCCCCCCCCCCAGTAAAAACAAAAGGGACAAGGGAATTGCAGGGGGAGTGGGGAGGAAAAGAGAAGGGGATTTATGTCTGAGACAGGGTTTCACTATATAGTTCACTTTTTAGCCCAGGCTGGCCTTGAACTCACAGTAATCCCCCTGCCTTAGCCTCTTTAGTGCTGGGATTACAAGTATGTGCCGCCATGCCCAGTGGGGGGAAAAATTGAAAAGAAATTAAGTAAGCTGTAATGTACATAGGGCCACCTGCAAGATGATTACACTGCATAAATTACAAACATGTACTAATAAAAAAAATTTTTAAGAAGTCAGTCACTGGGCTGGGGATTTAGCTCAGCAGCATAAGCGCCTGCCTTGCAAGCAGGCAGTCGTGAGTTTGATCCCTGGTACCGATAAAAAGGAAAAAGATAAAAAAAAAAAAAAAAAAAAAAAGAAGTCAGTCACTGATCTGGTTTGTGTCACGGCGGGTTGGTTGGGCTGTTTTATTAGTTTCCTGGGTGTCGTCCTATTCAGCGTGGCTCTCTTGCTTCCGTGTGGTACCCATGCTGCTTCATGGGCTGTGTGAGCAACAGCTGATTTCTGATTTCTCTTTATTTCTGAGGAGTGTCCATCCCCTTTTCCTGTTGGGGACATCTAGGCTTTTTCCAGGACGTTCAGATTTGCGTTTTAAAGCAAAGCCTCTGAGAAGACTGAAGTGGGAGAAAGACTAGAATGAGGGAAGCACTTGGAAAGAAACTGTACCTGTCGCCCAGGGGTGGCTGTCCCTGGGTCAGGTGCTGTAGCAGTGGAGGGCAAGGGAGAGACCGTGTAGGTTGTGAGTTAGAGGCAGTGAGACTGTCGGGAAGAGTGTAAGAGAAAGGAATTCAGGGTAATGTCCAAGCTGTTGGTGTGAGCAGTTGAAAAGAAGGTGGTTTTGTGTACCAGAGTGGAGAAGGCCTGGGAAGGAGGAGGTTTGGGATAATGCGCTTTCATGGGAGTGTTAAATTAGGTGTGTCTCTTGACAGTTCAGTGTCATTTTGATGATACACTGTGATTATTTTATTTAGCAACTTGGTATAGAATCTGGGATATTCCAAGTGATCAGTAAAATGTTAGCTACTATCCCAGTTAAACGCAGTGCTAAATAATAATTATTGGTCCTAAAAAAGAAGCTAGTCAAATTGGAGAAAAAGGAAAATGGATAGAGAAACAGTGGGAAATAGGGCCTACTGGGTTGTGAAAAATTAGTTGTAGAGGAAAAATTCAAAGAGGATCCATCAGGTAGAGTCTTTGCACTTTTAAGAGGAGGAATCTTAAGATGTTCCAGGAGTGTCCGAGAGCACCTGTGGGTATGGTCTAGCTCCTTTTTCTTCCCAGGCCAGCCACACCTGTTGTCTGAGCATTGAGGTACTTGTCCTGCAGGGCCGTGGCAGCAGAAAACAAGATGATTTAGGCTGCAATTACCTTGCAAAGACTCAAACACAACTAGTCCCCGTTGCGTGAATGAGCTTTTCAGTCCAGTGTGAGTGGGTGGAGGTTGGGATGGGAATGCCTTGTGAGGGAAGAAGTGTGTCTGCTAACTGGCTGGTGGGGCCTCCATGACAGCTTTGGTACTGACAGTGGAGGAGGTATAAATCTGAGAAGCTTGGAGGAGGGATGGAGTCACTGAGTGAGGCACTGGATACAGATGTTTTGAGCTTCAGCAGCTGGGAGAAGTGTAATGGGAGTGAAGGATTAGGGTAGTTAAAAGGGGGGAAGTGCCGAAATTGAGGGTGAGTTTTGGTGTAATACTTTATGGTCAGAGATGCCAAATGTAGGCAGTTGGGAAATATGGGCTGGAAGTGCAGTTTTGTGTTGTGGTTTTTTTTTTTTTTTTTTTTTTGGTACCTAGAATTGAACAGAGGACCTTGTGCTTGCCAGGCAGGTGCTGTGCTGTTGAGCTGTATTCCCAGCTCTCCAAGTGCTGTTTTACAGGTTGGGCTGGTTATGTGACCCTGGGAGTCATCAATGCAGATGATGCCTGATGCCATGAGAATGTGAGCTGTCCAGGGAAACAGCATGGGAGGCATTGCAGCTCACCCTGGTAGACATGGTGCCAGAATGCAGGCTGCAGAGCGAAGTGCTGCGCCGCTCTGCTGGGAGAGTGAGCTGCCCTTGGCCAAGGAAGGCTGGTAGATCTTTGCCCCGGGTAGGAGGAGGAGTTGACTGCTTAGGCACCTTTGCACATCACGTTGAGAAGGGAAGTTGGAGAGGGAGAGGGAGAGGGAGAGGGCCCTGCTGTCACTCGGGACTTCCCGAGTCCCCCCCCCCCCCAGTGATGCCCTCTTGGGTTTGACCCTGGAGTGGTGACTGGTGTAACCAAGGGGCTGGGCATCGCCTAGACCATGTGGCCTGAGATCCCGCCTGGGTTCTGGGCCTTTGCCAAACTGAGTTACTTAGGAAGAAGAGGATAATCCCTTTTTAAACTCCAGTGAGAGCACGAGGACTTCCAGACAGGAGTGTCATGAAGAATTCCCTTAATTTGATGTTGGGGTGACCCAGGAACATGGCTGAGAAGCATTCGAATGAAGTGTTTATGCCTGGGTGTTTAACCCTGCGTCATTTTCTCAAAATAAGATTTCTGTTCTTCTGAGTGCTTGACTACCCTAACTTTTTTTTTTCTTGTATGTGGGATTCTCTGGGGCTTTCTAGACCAAAAGGCTCACCCACCTTCTCTTCCCTTTTTCTTTCTTTCCTTCCTCCCTACCTTCTGCTCTCTCCTTCTCCCCGCTTGCTTTCTCCCTCTCTCTATCTCTCTATCTCATAGCCCAGGCTGGTATTGAACAAACCAGCCAGTGAGGTCTTCAGAGGTGATAATGCAGTGAATTACCTCACTGGTGACTTTTTTGTCCTTTTTACTTCCGTTTCCAATCTCACTTCTAGGCAGCTTTACTCCCCTGCCCTTTTCTTTTCACCAGTGCTGACTTGCTAGAAATTTTATTCATTTGTTTTTATTGGTACCGTGGATCGAACTCATGACCGCCTGCTTGCAAGGCAGGTTCTTACGCCACTGAGCTAAATCCCCAGCCCCTAGAAATTTTAAGTTTCAGGGTTTTTTTTTTTTTTTGTGTGTGTGTGTGGCCCAGGCTGGCCTTGAACTTATGATCCTTCTCCTTCAGCTGGGATCCTAGGTGAAGGCCTTCATTACTGGTTGAAATTCAATTTTAAGTCATAGCTTTAGGGTTTTGCCTGCTATTGGAAAAAACTATTTAAATCAGAAATATTGTAACATAAGGGGAAAAGCAAAAGGTTGTGTCCTAGAAAGAACTGCTTAATCCTTTTAAACTTAATCTGCATATGAAAAGCTATAGTCAATCAAGGAGCAAAAAGAGGTGTTGCAACCCTCAGAAGTCTGTATTCTTCCACGGTAGTGTTTCTGGAAGGGTGGTCCTTAGGCAGCACCATTTTAAAAATGCGGAGTTCAGGTTCTACCTCACATTTGGAGAGTTTGGTCTGCATTGTGAGCAGAACCCTTAGCTATTAACTCTCAAGCAAGTTCCAGAAGCTGTGCTCCAAATCACATCAGTATGGTCAACTGTTCATTTCTGCAGAGGAAACTTCTACTGCCGTTGCAGCTGTGTTCTGTTGGCTCCAGATGTTGTTTTAAAATAGGATTAAAAGATCTTTTTCAAAATAATGCATGCACATAGTTCAGAGGAAAATCTGAACCGTTCTCAGTGAGAGCAAATGAAAATTTGCAGCTCCACCTAAGTCTCTCCCTCCCAGCCTCACTCCATCTTAACCTTTTGTGGAAGGCTGCTTGCTACAACTGTATATTGCAGTTCAGGAAGGAGAACTGGATGCAGAATCCAGAAATTCACCTGACACTTCTGCCTGGCAGGAATGGATTTGCAAAAAGACTAGGAAATGGGCTGGGGATTTAGCTCAGCGCCATAAGTGCAATACCTGGTACCTAAAAAAAAAAAAACAAAACAAAAAACAACAAGGCAAAAGAAAAGACTAGGGAGTTAGACTTTATCAAGTCAGAGTTGTTTAGTGGGGAGCCTGGAGCAAACACAAGCCATGCTGGTCTTTATAATTAGCAAGTTTTAATTGTTTCACAACTCTACTAGTTTTGAAACGGGGTGACCTACTTAATGATTGCATTTATTCCTGTCATTTGTTTCTCTGTCACCAGCAGATTCAGACAGTGGAGGTGCAGCTGCCTAGAAACAGTCTCTTTTGTTTTCTTCAGATCAGAAAAGGACTGGGTCTTGTACAGGCCCGGTGCAAGACACCCTCATGTGTGCCCCCCCGCTTGGTAAACTCACAACCTCATGCTTGTGAGGCAGGTGCTTATGCTGCCGAGCTGTACCCCCCGCCCTCCTCCCCTCTTTTTCAAATGTGTTATCTTTCATGGCTTCTGTGCTGAGTGTGATGTGTCTGAAGCTTATCTATGTCATAGCATCTATTAGTTCTTCCTGCTTTTTATTGATGAGTAATATTCCATTATGTAGCTATATCATTTTTTGTTAGTATTAACAAGTCCATAGACATTTGGTTCTTTACACTTTGACAGGGAATAATGTGAGTCATCTGAGTGCAAGTCTTAACCTATTGCCTCCTTTCCCACCTATGTCCAGCTGCTGGCATCTACAGGGCTACAGTTTATCTTTATGAATTTGGCTACTGTGCACACTTCATATAAACTCACAGTGTTTGTCCTGTTGTAACTGACTTATTTAGCAAATTTATTTCATGTAGTGGCACAGGTCAGAATTTTTTTAAAGTTTCAATAATAGATCCATTTATCAACTAATTATTTTTTGGTACTGGTAATTGAACTCAGGGCCATTGCTGAGCTACATTCTCAGCTCTTTTTTATTTTGAGATGGGGTCTAGTTGAGTTGCTAAGTTAACCTGGCTGGGATTGGGCATAAATTTTCAGATACTGCTACTGCAGCCTTTCAAAGTTCTGGGATTACGGTCAGGTGCCACTACGCCTGCCCTCCGATGTGTTTTCTTCTAAGAGATTTATTTTATTTTATTTTATTTTTTGTCTTTTTTGAGGTAGGGTCTCACTGTGCAGTTCAGGCTGACCTTAAGTTTAGTTTGTAACCCAGGCTGGCCTTGAACTGGCAACAATCCTCCTGCCTCAGCCTCCCAACTGTTGGGACAATAGGAATGTGCCACCATGCCTGGTGAGGTTTATAGTTTTATGTTTTGAATTGAAGAATTTGAGTTTGCTCGCCCCTCCAGTCCTAGGGATGGAACCCAGTGCTTCATTTATGCGAGGCAATCGATTTTGAGTTAATTATGATATTAAGGGTCCAACTTGATTCTCTTGTATGTAGATAACCATTTTCCCTGGCACTATTTGTTGAAAAAAACTACCCCTTCCACATTCAGTGGTTTTGGCATTCTTGTCAAAGTCATTTGATCATATAGGTTGAGTGTTTAATTTTGATCTATTTATTCTAGTTCATTGATCCTCCTACCTCAGCCTCCTGAGTGCTGGCATTACAAGGGGTGCAGCACTACGCCCAGCTTGGAAAGTGGTTTCTGACTTTTATTATTTTATTGTGATGCTGGTGATCAAACCCAAGAGCTTACAGATGCTAGGCAGGTGCTCTTCTGCTGAGCCACACCCTCAACAGGACTGCTGACTCCTACAGCTGCCTCTGTCCCTCCTGGAGCAGAGAAGTACGATATGATGACCTCCCCCTGCAAGCCCAAAGCCGGTTATCTGCCTGGGCATGCTTTAAGCTTTTACTAGGTAGACTGGGTAACCTCAAGCAAGGCTCTTATCACCTAAAGCTTCAGCTTTCTCTTCAAATAAGGGTGCTTTCCTTACACAGCGTGAGATAAAAATAGTATACAAATACTTTTCTCTATGTATGTGTTCCTAAACGTTGGGTTCCCAGTTTCACTCCATTAATTTCCCATCGCTGTGGTCTTGCTGTGGGACTGCTCTGTCACTGACTTTTAAGTGATCCAGCCAATGGGACTTTCCCCTATTTTAAGTGGGACAGAATCCTGCTGGACAGCTTGCTTGTCTTGCTTCTTTTCTGGACATCATCCAAATACCCTCACACCCATGTCACAAATTAACACCAAGTGTGTGGGGAGCTTCCCAGTACCCCTTGTCTATCTGCAAATCTGGGCTGTGACTACTGGCTTTTCCAGTTTAGCTTCTTTTCCGCCATCTGTCCTGACTTCTGCATACCGTACTGGTCTGCTGCATTCCCCTGACCTCTAACCTTGGAGTTACCTTGGAGAAACCTCTTTACCTGAAGCCTGTGAGAAGCAGTGTCTTGGCCTTTTGTTTCTTCTTGATTCTGTGGTGTCTGCAGAGACCTGTTCTGGGGGGGATGACGTCATCTGAGTGGCCTCCCTCCTGGTGCCCAGGTTGCTGGCTGCTGCTGCAGTAATTGGCCTGGCAGTGTGCTCCCTGAAAGGCTGCCCTTCAGCTGGTACTTTGTTAGAGCTGCAGGGCCAGCCCCCTTGGGACTTCTAGACAGCAGCTGTCACAGCCAATTAAGAAGAGATGGGGGAAGGTGTCTTGAAGGGATTCTTCTTATCTCAGAAGAACAGCGGCCAGGCTGGAACATTGGTAATGGGGAGATGAGGAGCAGTGCGCAGGGCCTGACAGTTGCAGCTTGGTGCACTTGGCAGGAAATGCATTGCTGGCATTCGGAAGACTGGCTTTGAATATTCTTAAAAGGCCTTATTTGCCCTCTTTATTTGCACATTGGATAATGTATCCCACACAAATCAAAAGCATGGTGTGTGCACTGAGATTGCTCTGTGGCCATGGTGTGTGTACATCAGCAGGAAGTGCTTTTTGTATTCTACCAAAAAGTTCTGAAGCAAATGAGTAGAACTTAGAAGACTCTAGCGTATCTTTACCTACTTGGGGATATTTTGAGACTATTTTGTGGCTAAATTCTTAGGGCCCATAGCGAAGACTTGGGGCTTAGAATGGAATCCCTTGAACCTCTAGTTTATCGATGTCCAGTAGAATTATAGTGAGAACCACATAGGTAATGTAACATTTTCTAGTAGTCCCATGTACTAATTTTGTAGAGCTACCATAACAAATCACCACATATCGGGTGGCTTAGGACAGCAAAATGTCTTGTACAGTTAGTGTTCTGGAGTCCGGAAATCAAGAGAGCAAAGTGTCATTGTCGTGGGCACCTCGTTTGGGGAGGCACCTTGTCTGGGGAGGAATCTTGCTGAGCCTTTACCTGGCAGCTGATGTCTCCAGTAATCCTTGACATTCTTTGTCATTTAATTAAGCGCGCAGCTGCAATCTCTGCTCCCCTTTGGTCTTCTGTGGTTGTCCCTGTGTTTGGCACATGTGTTTAATGTGTATGGCTGGTTAACACCAGAGGGTTGGGGTGTGGCTCAGTGGGAGAGCCTAGCCTGTGTGAGACCCTGGGCTCAGTCTCAGTCCTTAGCACTGAGAGGGAATGAGAGAGGGAAGGAAGAGAGAGAAAAACCCAAAAAGTTAAATTTCTCTGATTTTAATGTTTTGTTTGGCTTTATATGCCAAAATATTATCACTATACCTTATAGTCAAAAAAAGTCATAATGGGACAATTATTAGTTATTTTTGGGGACAATTATTATTATTACTATTAATTACTGTAGCACTGCAGATACTGTAGTACTGGTCCACAATGAGCTACACTTGCAACCCTCTTCTTGAATTACTTTTATTTATTTAGCTGTATTGTTTGCAGGGTCTCACTAAGTCACTGAGTTGCCCAGGCTGGGCTTGGACTCGCAGTCCTCTTGCCTCAGCCTCCTGGAGATCTTGAGATTATAGGAATGTGTTCCCACATCCAGCTCACTGGGATTTTTTAAAATGCTCTTTAAAATCTAGTGTGTGTTTGTACTCATAATTCATCTCAGTGTGGAGACCCACTTTTCTTTTCTTTTCTTTTTTTTTTTTTGTCTTTTTCCTTTTTATCGGTACCAGGGATAGAACTCACGACTGCCTGCTTGTAAGGCAGGCGCTTATGCCGCTGAGCTAAATCCCCAGCCCCCGAGACCCACTTTTCAAGGGCTTAACAGTCCATGTGGGGCCAGTGGCTGCCTCTGGACAGTGCAGCTGGGGTCCCTGGGGCCGACACTAGTGGTACATACTTCTCAGTGTTTTGTTCTGGGTGTTCGCCCTCCTTCATCTTCCTGGGATTTTTCTTTTCTTTTCTTTTTTTCTTACTTTCTTTCTTTCTTTCACAAAGTCTTAGTCATTTTGAACAAAAGGAATGAAAACCTACTGCACAAAAACTACTGGGGACCCCAGAACACAGTGAATAGGGGAAACAAAATTAGCCAGTTTTGCAGCAAAGGACCTTTATTCACTTATTTTCTTAGGGTTTTTTTTTTTTTTTTTTTTTTGGTTAGTGCTGGGGCTGGTACCCAAGAATTCAGTTACATTTTTAAGGGATGGTATTTATTGTGTGGTGGAATTCATAAACATTCTATCACAGTGGCTTAAGTAAGAGGAGTTAATATTTGGGATTTTTTAAATTGAGTGGGAAAATAAAAGACTTCATTATTGTAAACCTCCCTTTAGGAGACCTGTGACTCATGTGTACACAAGCCCCCAGTGAACACGGCTATTATTCTCTGTCATGTTAAGACAAGAAGGGACATAAGCTTTTCTTTTTGGGCTGACCGCATTAAGTCTGTTGTAATAATGAATTATTATCTGTATCACTAAAGTCTGTATTGTCTTTTCCAGGAATTAAAAGCTTGTTACTTGTTAGTCAGAAGGGAAGGAGTGTATGTGTGTGTGTGGTGGGGAGCTTTTATAAGCAGTCCCTCAGGGAGAAAAATTTGGAGCTACATCTGCAGCCCTTTAAAAATATTTTAAAATTTTAAGACAGAGTTGTTGCCAGGTAGCACAGAGGAATCCAGGCTCTTCCTGTCCTGTGCAAAGAATTGGCCAGCACGACTGGTGAGCACAACTTTTAAAGGGAGCAAAGGAAACAAGTAAAGGAGAGTGAAGAAGAGAAGAAAGGAAGGGTGTGGTGGTGCATGCCTGTAATCCCAGCCTTCAGGAGGCTGAGGCAGGAGGATTGCTGTGAGTTGGAGAGTTCATAGTTGCCAGTGTGAACTTTATAGGAAGATTCTGTCTCAAAAAACCAGAGAGGGTGAGAGCAGAGAGGGAAAAGGAGCAGAGAGAGGGAGAGAAAGAAAAGATGAAGAGATGAACAAGAAGAGGTGTGTTCACAAGCAGGATGGGGTGTTACAGACACAGAGTGACAGGAAGGCAGGAAGATTATCACAGTGGTGGGAGTCAGTGGAGTGCTGTTTTATCCTTCTAGATCTGGTTGGGTAGAAGCTGCTCTGCCCAGCATCCTGGCCGTGATTGACAGGTCACCTCCGTTCAACATCAGGTTCCATGGCTATATCTGGTTTTCAGCCTCTGTTCTGGATATTCGTGATTGATAAATTGCGTTTGTTTTCCAGCCAGTCTGCCGCGCCCTAACCTACTGTCTCAGGGTTGCTCGCTAGGTCACTGAGTTGCCCAGCCTGGACTCCTGCCTTAGCCTCCCACAGCATTGGAATTGCAGGTGTGCACACTGGGCCTGGCAGGATCCTTGATTTCCGAAGTCTAGTGTCTGATAACGATATGGTTTCCTCTCTCCTGCTGTGACTGGAATTATCAGTGCTGGCTGTGGTAGCTTTTTCCCTGCCAGGTACACTCCCTGTATAAACAGTCTAGCAAAGGCTGAGGCTGAGGTTGCACATGTACCCAGATGCAAAATCCATCTTGCTTCTCAAAGTAAAGTGTTACTTAGGTGAATGAGGAAAGACTCTTACATTACATAATTCTTTGGAATCTTGAGTTTCTGGACATTGCACACCTGACCCCCAGCGGTGTATGAATCCTGGTTCTTAATCCAGAAGGAAATCTTTGAGTAGATAACTTGCCATATTTGTGATAATTTGAGGAGAATCTCATGTTCTTGTGTTGGGTTAGGGTTACAATATCCACATCCCCTTCCCTCAAAATCCACATTCTGCCAGGTGTGGTGCGTACCTGTAATGCCAGCACTTGGGAGGCTGAGGCAGGAGGATCCTTGCAATTTCGAGACCAGCCTGGGCTATAAAGTGAGCTCAAGGCATATTGAGACTCTGTCTCAAAAAAAGACAAAAACAAAAGTAAACAAACAAAAAATGCCCACATCCCTTTACATGTAGATGCAGAGGGATTCATAAATCCTGGACTGTGTTAATCACAGCAGAGCTTTCCTGTGTAATGGAGTGCACAGCTGATTCTGGTATGGAAGTTGAAAGAAAAAGGAAATGGGATTTTTTTTTTCATGTACATAATTAGTAAAAAAAGAGAAAATGACTGGAATTTTTGTTTTTTAAAGCTGTAATAACTGTCATTGCTTCTTCTAGTGACTACAGGCAAAAGCAAAAAGGAGAAAATCAAAAGACAGTTAGAAGTATCCTGCCTCAGGTCTTTGTGCTCTGTCCCACCCCCTGTCAAGCCCTGCAGGTGGGTTGGAGAGGGAACCTTTGTAAGGGCAGTGAGGCTTCTACCCTGCCCCAATGCCCTCACCTCAACCTCAGCGTCTTTCTCACTGGCCTGTGCGCTCTAGGTTGCCGAGGCTGTCCCCCTTCTCAGAAGTCTTGGCTGCCACGTTCTGAGAAAGGCGTGGTGTAGATCGCACCTGTATGCACCCAGTGTCAGCCCCGTCCTCATCATACTTGCTTCTCAATGCACTCTGATTTCCTAGTGCACTGTGTAACTCACTCGCTTGTGTAGCTGCCTGATCTCTCTCTCTTTTTTTTTTTTGTCTTTGTTTCATTTTTATCGGTACCGGGGATCGAACTCACAACCGCCTGCTTGCAAGGCAGGTGCTTATGTCGCTGAGCTAAATCCCCAACCCCAGCTGCTTGATCTCTTAACCCCTCACTGTAAGCCTCATGAGAGAAGGCACTTTGTTTCCTTTTGTATATGGCAGTGGTACCTGGCGCATAGTAGGCCTTCAACTAATGGTATGAAGTGAATCTGTTTGTATGGTAGTTCTGACTTGAAATGTAGTTCTCTAAACCCAGAGGTTTTTGGCCTTTGCTTTTGCTTTTTCCTGGAATTAGTGATAATAAGAGGATTGAGGAGCGCTTTGCTACTGAGCTACGTCATCAGCCCTTTTACTCTGAGTCAGGTGCTTGCTGAGTTGCACAGGTGGGGCTTGAACTTGTGATCCTCTTGTATCAGTCACCCTCAGTGCTGAGACTACAGGCATGTATTAGTTTGTTCTCTCTCTCTTTGCTAGGTTTGGCTTAATTGCTTTTTGGGGACTCTCTCACTAGCATTCTCTGTGTCTCTTCTGGTAGCGCTAGGGATTGAATCCAGGGCAAGAGCTCTACCACTGAGCCACACCCCAGCCCAAATTTTACCTTCTCAAACCACTCTTTGAAAAGTTGGATCAGACAGCTACACAGAAAAGTTGGGGGCTTAGAAAGCCCTGAAAGTAACTGTTGGCTAATTTAGGTTCATAGTTTAGGCCTTGTAAATTAAACTAACAAAAGCCAGATGGTTAACAAGAGAAGAAGGATGAGAGCCTTTTTACCGTAGCCACTGTGCATAAATACGAGAGCTTTCAGGGATGAGCAACTGCAAGAGTGATTGAAACTTGGGCTTGTGTAGTACTTCAGCAGACAGCAGTCATTTTTAGAGATAGGACAAGACCAGGAAAGGGCTTTGAGTTGCTAGGGTCAGCAAACTGTGGGAGGGAATATACAGTATATGGGAACTAATAGGAGGAGACAGTTACTTTAACAAGATTTGTTGTGTAGATTTTCCTGATACCATTCCTGGGTTGAAAGGGGTGTACAGTTATCTGTGGTGATGAACTTCTGGTCCTTGGTGATTGAGTGGGGAAAATTACAGTTTACAAATGTGTGCCCTGTTGTTAATCACCTTCTGTTGCTATGACAAAATGCTTGAGAAAATCGACTTACAGGAGAAAGGGTATCTTGTGGGTCATGGTTTCAAAGAATTCAATCCAATGTTAGATGGTTTTCTTGCTCTTGGGTCAGAGCAGAGGCTGAATATCTTGGCCTCAGCAGTGAGTTGGGGCAGCTGCTTGCTGGGAGCAGCCGGGAGTCAGAGAGCACGGTAGGGGGAGGGCAGGGAGGAAGGGCACACTTCTAGTTAGGCCCCAGCTTCTGGAATTCCCGCCATGCTGTCAGTTTATAAACTCACCCATGGATTAATCCACCTGTGAAGGTAGAGCCTTATTAATCCGGTCACCTTCCCAGAGGCCTTATCTCGGAACAGTGGGACCAAGCCTTTCAGATACGAGATTTTGGGGGACATTTTATTTTATTTTTGTCTCACTATGCAGTTCATGCTAGCCTTGAGCTCACTGTAGCCTGGGCTGCATGGCTCTGGGGAACATTGTAGATCCAGACCTTAACCTGCTTTTTATGGAAATGATGTCAAGGCGGAGAACTTTTCTGACTCCTACAGTGACGTATTCTGCTACCCTTTTGTTTATTGAGTTTGGGTTGTCCTGAGAGCATCTCCTGCAGCAAGTTTCTGAGGCCTTTGTGTGCGGAGGAAGTGGGTTGCTCATTGCAGGGAATTTCAAGGCCAAGTTCACCCTGGAAAAGAGAGTGAGGCAGCGACCTGGGTCCTGCTTGATGCCCAGAAAGGTCTCTTGAGCTTCTCAGGGGTCAGAGCTGTGGGGTATGAGCTCCATCTAGGTCTTTCTCCATCTTCATTGTGACGAAAGGGAAGAAGCAGTCAGCTTGGATTTGCCAGATTCATAGGGCACTGTGAGTCTACTGGGAGAGGAGAATGCATGTTCAGAAGCACACTGTTTTTCTACCTTGGCTCTTGTTTGATTTTAAATTTTTTTTTTTTTGCGGTACCAGGGATCAAACTCATGCTTGCCAGGCAGGCGCTTATGCCACTGAGCTAAATCCCCAGCCCCGTTAATTTTTTTTTTAAACCTTATCCCTTCTTACCTTTCCACTAATATAATTTGATTTTTCTTTTCTTAATCCTGTAATGCATGCATCTCTGAAAGTGTCTTCATCTTTGAAATTTAATGTTTAATGTGATCAAGGCAGCAGCAACGAAGACATTTTCTACGAATTAGACTTCTAACCTAACTGCAGCCCCCTGATGTGTGGTGGGGTTGGTGTGAGGACTGAAACAGAAACCAGAACCTCCGAGGGCCAAGATCTAAAACAGAGTCCAATCCTAAAAAGTATATGTATTGTTTTATAGACCAGTGCAGATCAAGTGTAATGTGCCACGCTTGCCATTGTAGCTGTTTAAGAAATCTCATTAAAATTGAAAAAGCAACAGGTAAAATTAATTTTTTTATTTTTTTTACTCATACTGTACTGGGTATTGAACCTTGAACCTTTCACATTGAGCAGCATCACTCTTCCATTCTCTAACTTCCATGTGCGTTTTTGGGTTTGTTTGTTTTGGACATGTTTTTGAGACAGGGTCTTACTGTGCACTTCAGGCTGGCTTCCAACTCACGGTGATCTTCCTGCCTCAGCCTGCTAAGTGTTGGGATTACAGTCATGTGCCACCATGCCTGGCTCTCTGTGTGCTTTTCTTTTTCTGTCTTTCTTTCTTTCTTTCTTTCTTTCTTTCTTTTAGCTTTTTAGTTTTGAGATAGGGTGTCACTAAGTCACTAAGTTGCTCAGGATGGGATTGAATTTGTGATCTTTTAGCTGCTGTCTCCCAGATTGCTGGGGTTACAGGAATGTGCCACCAGGCCTGACTGAAATTATTTTTCGTAGTATTTTCATATAAGCCCATTATCTAAATACCAAAAACATTCACGAACTTAATTTGTTCCACAGTTCTGGCAAAGGTGGCCTCATGCCAGGAATATGGTGGCTATAGTCATGTTTGTTGCCAGATGGAGGGTTTGCAGACAAAAATGTTGCCAAATGTTCCTGCTTGTAAAACAAATTGCTGTTCACAAACAAAAGCACCCATGAACTAAGGTGCCTTTGGCTGTAATCAGTCCTCATATTAATGAGATGGCTTGTATTTCTTTTTGCAGTTTGCTTCTGTCTTTTTGAGGTAGGGTCTCTCTGCAGTTCAGGCTGGCCTTGAGCTCACTTTGTAGCCCAGGCTGGTCTCAAACTCACTATGATCCTCTTGCCTCAGCCTCCCAAGTGCTGGGATTACAAGCGTGAGCCACCACCTCACGCCTGGCTGCAGTTTGTATCTGAAATGGTTTCAGTTTGGACTAGGTGTGTTTCAGGGGCTCAGTAGCCAGATGTGGCCAGTGGCTGCCTTATTGAACAGTGCACATAGAAGGCTGTTAGTGAAATCTCTGTTACTTGTTACTGCAGTCCTCAATTATGCAGTTTCCCAGCCACAGCAGAACGGAAGTACTGAACTCAGAGAGAGGACAGTGGGGAAGGGGCAGAAAACTTAACCATCAGGGATCTTCAGTGCAAGCCTAGCCGTCCTAGGACTCCAGGAAGCACTGTGTGGTGACTGACGGGAGCACATGGCACTCTTTCCATTCTCACCCTCTCCTTCTAAGCCCAAGTCACTGCAAAAAGGTGAAACCATATTCATTGTTGTCTACAAAGGTAGGAAACTAAGAAGAGCATGTGGACAAAGTTCAGGAAGATTTCTTGTCTCTCTTTTTCATTTTTTGGTCTCGTTTTATTTTTGAGGCAGCGTGTTGCTGTGTAGTTCAGGCTGGCCTTAAACTCACTATTTAGCCCCACTTGGCTTCAAACTCACTGCAATTTCCTGCCTCTGTCTCCCACTGGGATTATAGGTGTATACCACCACACCCAACTTTGAGGAAGATTTCTATCAAGTATTGCTAAAATAATAGTGCATTCTAATACAGGAAATCTGGGAAAGACACACAGGTAGAAACTCTAGATATTTGATGCTGTCTTCTGTATTTCTAAACCTAGGAGTCCACACTGGTGAAGAAACATGGAGATGTGGCTTTGGCTGGGTGTACCCATCCCATCTCCCTGACATTCTCACTGCTTAGGGCATTCTGTTCCTCTTTGATCCCTGGGGCAGAGTGGTAGCTGAAGTCTTGGAGCCTGTGAAGCCCAACCTTAGCTCTTTTTGCCTTAGCTATGTTTGTGGGACCTCAGAAGTGTGGCTTCTTGTGCATTGGGAAGCTTTTGCAGTGGAGTCTCTCAGAACTGGCCAATCCATAGGCACCCTCTGAGGGCAGTGATAGCCCCTTCCCCCACCTTTGCTGGAGATTGAGCACTGGGCCTTGTGCATGCTAGGCAAGCGATGTACCATTGAGTTACATCTGTGCCATTCCTTTTCTGGTTTCCCTTCCCCTTTCCCTTCTTTTTTTCTAGGAGAAAAATCCTTTAATCGGAAAATCAGAAGTAAGACAGGAAATGACTCCAGTTTAGATAGCTGGAGGGGGCATCATCTGATACAAGGGTTCAGCCTGGCAGAAAGGGCAATACAGCCTTTAAGGATTAGCTGGTGGACTGGGGCCCAGGTGATCATCACCTCAGTCTGGGTATGATAGTTCTGGTACCTTTAAAGCAGATGCTTTTGTTTCTGTTGCATATGTAGAAAATTACACAGTTGAAGTGAGAGAGTAGAGGGGATTAGCTGACATGTAACAGTGTGTGTTATTCTCATGTTAAAGTCACTCCATGGCTGTTCCTTACAGAATTTTGTGTTTCTTTATTCCTTCTTTAGGCTGAGGAGTCCTGTAAATGTAATGGCTGGAAAAACCCCAACCCTTCTCCCACTCCCCCCAGAGCCGATCTGCAGCACATCATCGTCAGCCTCACCGAGTCCTGTCGGAGTTGCAGCCATGCCCTTGGTGAGTTCCTGAATTTTCCAGGACGTCGGGGTTTCATGGTCGCCGGGCAGTCCTTAGCTGATGGATTCTGTGGGTTAACCAAGTTTGAATGCTCTACTTCTCTAGTCTCCTGAATGTCTCAGGAAAGGGGGTGTGGGAGAGACAGCAGCACTGTTTGCACTGACTCATCTGCTCCTCCTCATTTCTGCAGGAGCCCAGCTGTGGGATGAGAGGGTGAGAGGGACTATGAAGGCTGAGCTGCTCCTGTTAAGTGTGCTCTGACTGGAGGAGCTGAGGATTGGAGCCTCAGCTCTCTGGCCATTTGTTTGATAATAATAATTTTCTGATTCCTTGACCTTTTTGGGGTGTTTCACTCAATTTGCACATTTCTTTCTTTGCTGTGTCTGCTCCTCCTTTCTTCAGTGGGGTCCCTCTTCACTGTGCTTAGCTAATGTTTTCTTGGGTTTTGCTTTTCAACTTTTTTATCTGTCCTTGCAGGATTATCACTGCCTTTATGGCAGATAGACTGAGCTTAGTTACTCAGCAGGATTGAATGAATATGTTGTGTTCTGTCTTAACATGTACTATTTTCGGGAATGTTTTTTTTTTCTTTTTTCCTGAGGATTGAACCCAGGGTCTTGCATATCTTTATCCTGTGCTCTACTACTGACTTACAGTTCCAGTCCGAAGATAAAAAAGTTTTGGAATCAGTTTTGAGTACATACAAGTTAATGGGGGATTTGTTTTCCCAGATATCAACATTCCAGTTTGCAGTGGATCCTGGAACATGATTTTTGCTTTCTGGCTTTAATTATGCAGTCTCTGAGGACCACAGTGTGATTTACTGTTTTGAGCCCAATCCTGGGCACCCTGTGCTCACTACAGTTCTTCCTTCTTCCACCTGGGCATTGATAACTGGGTGACTTTTCTTACGATAGTTTTTCTCTTAAGAGATTCCTGCTGGTCTAAGTAGTGTTGTCAGCCTGGCATGGTGGTGTATGCTTGTAATTCCAGTACTCAGGAGGCTGAGGCAGGTGGATCAAGGTGAGTTTGAGGCCAGTCTGGACTGCATGATGAGTACAAAGACAGCCTGGACTACATATGAGAACATGTTTTGAAAATAATTAAAAATAGAAAAAACAAACGTCATTGTCAAACTGCAAGATGGTGTTAGATTGAGTCTGAGATTTTATTTTTTATTTAGCTGGAACATATGTCAGTACTATTTCAGTAGAGCAAAAAAGCCAGTAGTGTAATTTTCCTAGGAAGTTATTGGACTGGAGTAACTTTCTGAAAAAGGAAATCACATAGATCTCACAAAGAAATAAACACACGGGGCTGGGGATTTAGCTCAGCGGCATAAGCTCCTGCCTTGCAAGCAGGCAGTCGTGAGTTTGATCCCTGGTACCGATAAAAAGGAAAAAGACAAAAACAAAACAACAAAAAAACCCACACTAGTAATTACATCATTGTGTTGATTGAACTGGTGTCTGAAATAATGTAAGCTGTGATTTTTTTTTTTGAAGACAGAGTCTCACTGTGTTGTCTACTCTGGCCTTAAGATCCTGGGCTTTGGGGCTGGGAATTTAGCTCAGTGGCATAAGTGCCTGCCTGGCACGTGCCAGGTTCTGAGTTTTATTCCTAGCACTTTAAAAAAAAAGAAAAAAAGAAAAACGAAACCTTGGGCTTAATGATCCTCCTGCCTCAGCCTTTCTAGTAGTTGGAATTACAGGTTATCATACCAAGTTCTAAATTGTGGACTGTAAGTTATGAAATTATTCTTGCTTATAATTCACCATTTTCACAATTCATCTATGAGTAATAGACTAGTGCCATTTGTAACAGCCTCTGGAAATAGGATACAATAAAAATTCAGGCTCAAGAAATCTTTAAAGGCAGGCATGAACTGTATTTGGTATTGATTGGGAAATCCTATTATCATGAATCAATTACATCTAAAACCAGGATCAGAGCCAGGTGTTGTGGCTCATGTCTGTAATCCCAGCACTCAGGTGGCTGAGGTGGGAGGATCCTTGCAAGGTTGCAAGTTTGAGACCGGCCTGGGCTACAAAGTGAGCTCAGGGCCAGCCTGAACTGCATAGCGAGACCCCGTCTCAAAAGAGACAAAAAAAAAAGAAAAAGAAAAAGAAAAAGAAAAAGAAACCAGGGTCATCTTTCCTTTCTAGAAGATCAGGTTGGTGCTGTTGTGTTCATGTCCACACACACAAATGTCCATGTATAGAAACACTCACAAAAACCAGCCGACTTTGTCTCTCTATATTTATCAAGCTTTGTAACCTAATTCTTTTGTTTGCTGAAAAATAATGAAAAATGGAAAAAAATGTCCTTCGAACTGGGAAATACATGGCCAAACTTTAACCTGTGCGTAAATTAAGATGAAAAGAAAATTAATTGAAAAGCACAGTGATTGTAGCCTTATTTATACTATTAAAAAACTAAAAATCGGGGGCTGGGGATTTAGCTCAGTGGCATAAGCACCTGCCTTGCAAGCAGGGGGTCGTCAGTTCTGAAAGGGTTGTTGGCCTGGTAAAGCCAAGGAGCTCCTATCTCCCCCCACCCTTAGGAATTACCTCTGGAGCCAAACTAAGACCAGTGGGCTACCTGTGCATCCCTAATGCCCCCTTGGGTTCCACCTCAGGCCATGGCCTCACTCCACGCGTTCCAGTGTTCCACTGAGAGATCACCTGGCCCAGGGTGGAGATGCCACGCCCCAGGGGGATGGGGGGGTGTATCTCCCCGCATTCCCAAAATAAAGGTTACTTATATTTTATGCTTCTTATCTTTTCAGCCGCCGCCAGTCCTCCTCCTCTTCCTCCCCTCCACAGTTCTATCAAGTTTGATCCCCAGTACTGATAAAAATGAAAAGAAACAAACAAACAAACAAAAACCCCTAAAAATCTAAATAATTGTAAAAACTTTAGAAGAGTATCCGGCACACAAATACATTATTATAGATAACTATTCCTGTTTATATTAATATCATAATACCAGTGCTCTTTCACTTCAGGCAGTTTATAAACTCTGTCTAATTAAAGCAAGAAAAGACTTTTTAGAACAAGGGTACTGGTAGTTCCTAGAGCTTACAGGGAAAATAAACTTCGGTTGCGTTTGGGGATAATCCTGTCCTGTGCTCAGCTCAGGGTTCCAGCCTTTGAAACCTAATCACGGGAGGCTGCCCCTTTCCCAAGTGCTGGAGCACTGACCCAGGGCCACATCCAGCCACGTGTGGTGACCCACACCTGTACTCTGAGCACTCTGGGAAGCTGAGGCAAGAGGCTTGTAAGTTTGAGCCCAGCCCACGCAAGTTAGCAAGATAGTGAGAACCTGTCTCAAAAAATAAAAAGGCGTTGGGTTCCGTCTTCAGTGCCATAAAAAACAAAACCACAGCAAAACCTTTCCTAAGCATGAACTCATTGTATTAGTTTAGAAAAAAAAAAATGCAACATTATAAAGGAAAGGGTGAGTTGATTTTTAAAAATTCTGCCCTTGCAGAATACTTGTGTGAGGGTTCCTCCTTTCCTTCTGACACCAGTTTTCCATCTTTCTAAACATCATGTGGATGCCTAGAATTCAGTTTTGACACTGTCTACCTGGAGTTCTTGTCACATCGCAGGGAAAGGGCTCCGTCCCGCAGTGTTGCTCCTACTCTGAGCCCCTGGCTGTGACCTGTACTTTAAACTGATGAGCTATAAATCAGGTTTCTGGGAGCTGCCTCCTGGGTTTTGATAATTGGCTTAGATGGCTCACAGAACTCAGGAAATACTTATGTTTACTGGTTTGCTATGAAGGACCTTGTAAAGGATATAAATAAATAGCCAGATGAAAAGAGCATAGGGTGAGGTAGAGGGGAGGGGCTCCCAGCCTCCTGCGCCCCTTCTGTGTGGGTGCCACCCTTTGATCGCCTCCATCCTGGAAGCCCAGAACTTTTCTTGGGGGGGGGGCGGCGGGAGTTGAGATAGGATCTTACTCATGTAGCTACCAGTGGTCTCCAAATTATGACCCTCTTGCCTCAGCCTCCCACAGTGCTGGGGTTACAGATGTGCACCCCTGAGATTTGGCAGGAGTTGTTTTTAATGGAGCTTAATGTTCACAACACCCCTTCCCTGTTACTGGATGGTGGTGGGTGCACTGAAGGTTTGGGTTCTCTAACCCTTTCAACTTGGTTTTTTAATTTAATTTAATTTTTTAATTTTAATTTTTTAACTTAATTTAATTTTATTTTCCAAGACCTTTAGATCCAATTTTAATTTTAATTTTAAAGGAATAAAATCAAGCGAAATAAAACAGAATAAAGCCATTCAAAACAATCCAGAGTAAGTGACACAGGACTTCAAAACAATAGAAAATCAATGATGGTTACTGTAATACTTCTTGTTCACTTCAAAATAGCTGCAGATACTTTCAGATGTAGGTAAATCAAACAAAACAGAACAGAATGGAACCAATAAAAATAAAATCAACTTAGTCTTTTGGGAGACTGGCTTAATTCTAGAGTGACGGGAAGTGGAGAAGGTAGGGGGCCATGGCCCACCTGATTAACATGAGGCTTACGAATTACACAAGACCCTTATCACTTAGGAAACGACAAGGTCACTGTGAGCTCCAGGAGGAACCAGAGAAAAATCCAAGGATGTTCCCTATTTCAACACAGATACACACAAACACACATAAACACACACACACACACACACACACACACACACACACACACACACACACACGGTGAAGAAAAACTTGGGCAGGATGTATAGTGTATGTATATCGCTGACAGTAATTTTCTCAGGGTACCGAAGTGGTTGTGAAGATTTTCCCCTCCTCTGCTATTTCTCATTTCTTCTCTGCCTTCTGAGTCTACTTTGTATTGATGTTGGAGCTTCTACCCAGGGCCTGGAGCACACTGAGCATGTGCTCTCACCCTGAGCTACTCTCCGGGCCTAGGCTGCTTTCTTAAAACTGAAATGCCTGCGCATTTCAAGCTCTTGGAGTTATTGCTGGAGTATTACAGTTGATTAGTCTAAGGGCTCTAGAAAACTTTCTTGTGAGATTGCTCCTTCCCCCTTTCCTGTCTTTAAAAAAAAAAATCTTTACAATGGAAACTTCCAGGCACATACAAGGATAGAATAATTTTCGTAATTGCCTGGTAAGCATCACTAACTTTGAAGTTACTAGCATTTGCCAGTTTTGTTTTAAACCCCTCCTACTTTGCCAAAGTATTCACAGCAAGTTCCAGACATTTTATCTTATCCTAGTCATTCGTGTTACTTCTTCATTGTTGCCCACAAAGCACAGGCTGTGGTCTAGGGAATTCTGCCAGGGATCTGGAGGCTGCATTCCCGAGTGTGTCCCAGTTAGCACACACTGCTGCATTTCCACGCCACTTCTCAGTGTGGCTAATTTAGAAGCCAGTAATCAGACACACGTGTCAACAGGTAGTGCTCCTGGACTTGTCACAGCAAAACATGCCAGTTTATCAGTTCTCTTGATTAGACCTTGTGCACCTTTGCCTCAGCCATACACACTCTTTTATGTCCTTTCTTGCCAGTGACTTTGGTCCCTGCATTTGTAGCTTGCCGTAATTTTGTATTCTGTGTCTCATGGACATAAAACACAGGCCTGAGGTAATCTGCTCAAGGAGAGAGAACACTCCATTGGGCGTTAGAAAATAAGATTTCTGGGCCTGGCTCCATAGTTTACCAAGTCATTTAGCCTTTCATAGTTTAATATCTCCATCTATAGAATGCAGGTCCCAACTGACGTGAAAATATGTCTAAAAGGCATACCAGTTTTTGAGGACATAATATGCAACACAGAATGGAAAGTATCTCATTAATTTTTTATTTTGATTACATGCTAAAATGATATTTTGTGTCGAGTATAGAAGTGAATGCTTATAATCCCAATGGGAGGCTGAGGCAGGAGGATTGAAATACTGATCCCAGCCTGTGCAGTTTTTAGCAAATTGGCAAGACTGTTTTAAAAAATCAGAAGGGCTGGAGTTGTAGCTCAGTGTGAAGGCTCTAAATTCAGTCCCCAGTGCCATCCACACACACGAAATGATATTTTTTAAATTAATTAATTTATTTAGATATTTTCTTTTTTCTTTTCTTTTCTTTTCTTTTCTTTTTTTTTCTTTTCTTTCTTTTTTTTTTTTTTTTGTGTGTGTGTGTGTTTTTCTTTTTTATCGGTACTGGGGATCGAACTTACGACTGCCTGTTTTACAAGGCAGGTGCTTATGCTGCTGAGCTAAATCCCCAGCCCCCCCTTTTTTTTTGTTTTTTTGAGACAGGGTCTCACTGTGTAGTTCTAGCTGGCCTTGAACTCACTGTGTAGCCTAGGGTAGCCTTGAATTCATGATGATCCTCTGCCCTCAGCCTCTTAAGTGCTGGGAGTACAGACCTGAGCCACCACACGTGGCACACAATGATATTTTAGAGGTAGGTATTAGATGAATACATACAATCTACTATTAAAGTTAATCTCAAAGAGCTGGGTATGTTGGTGCATGCTTGTAATCCCAGCACTTGGGAGACTAAGGCAGAAAGATTGCTGAACTATACAGTGAGACCTTGTCTCAACCAAAAATAAAAAAAAATTTTTTTCAAGTGTTTTTAAAAATGTTTCTAAGTTGGGTGTGGTGGTGCATACCTGTAATCCCCGTACTTGGGAGGCCGACGCAGGAGGATTCTTGCGAATTTGAGACCAACCTGGGCTATAAAGTGAGCTGAAGGCCAGCCTGAATGGCATAGTGAGACCCTGTCTCTAAAAGACAACAAACAGACAAATAAAATGAGGGCTTCTATTTAAGCCAGAATATGGGAGACAACTCTAGTGACTCCCCTTGAATGCAAAAACAATTACTGTACCTCTGATTATTTGGAGACTTATTTCCTTATACTGATATGTACAGAGCTGGCTATGGTATTTCCTTCTCTCTTCAGTTGGCTCTAAATATTGCAAATAAGGCTAGCAGAGGTGCTGGTATGTAATCTCTGAAGCCGGCAGACAGTCCTGTCTCTTCCCATAGTGTTCCATACCCTGCATATGAGCACAGCGGGATGTTAGAGCCAATAGCTCCGGGAATGTAACTGGGTAGGAGCCTCAAGGTAAAGAGGCTATGACTCCCCAGGGCCCAAGAGTTTGCATATCAGAAACCAAACCACGGCCTCCCAAAACAATTCAGTAGCTAACTTAATTGGGTTATGTGAACTGACCCTTCTGCATATTTTTATCACTGCAATTTATAGAGATGTCTTTTTCCCACCTGGCCAGCCAGCTCAAGTTATAATAAATTCTGGGAGAGGCCTAGGATCAAGGCCTTTGTCCACATGTCCTCATTAGGATTGGACTGAGGACTCCTTGGCTGCCCTTAACTTGGAACGTGTCTTTGGTGTCTTTACTCTCACGGTGGATTGCATTGGAGGTAGTACATTGGAATTAACCTGCTGGGATTCCAGTAACATCTCAATAAGATTATACCGTTTTGGATTGTGAGGAAAACTAAAAAGAAGATTACAGTACTTGGGTGACTGAACTCAATATTGGGATTACAATACCAGAATATATTAAAAGTTTTTTTCTACTAAGAAATATAAAATTGTATTTATGGCTCATATTAAGTTTCTTTTGGATAGTGTTGCTCTAGAATATTCTAATCTGTTCTCTGAAATTGTTTGATATTTCAGACTGTTAACATCACATCAACATACAAAAATTTCACAGTCTCCTAAGTGTGTTAGTTGATTGCAATGTTTCTTTTATTTTTATGTTTTTATAATACTAGGGAATGAATGCGAACCTTTACACTGAGCTGTAGCCTCAACATGTTCTTTTTGGGTACCAGGGATCAAATTCACGACCGCGTACTTGGAAGGCAGGCGCTTATGCTGCTCAGCTAAATCCCCAGGCCCTCAACGTGTTCTTAAAGGTTTTTTTTTGAGACAAGGTCTCACTAGGTGGCCAAGGTTGGCTGGAACCTGTGTGATCCTCTTGACTCAGACTCCCTGAGTGTTGTGATTATAGCCAGCCATTGCCAGGCTCTTACTTTAATATTAATAAAATTACTAGTTGGGTGTAGTGACACACTCTTGCAATCCCATTAACTCTGGAGGGTGAGGCAGGGGGATTACCAAGTTCGAAGCCAGTTTAGGCTACATTGTGAGATCCTGTCTCAGAACCCCTCTTCCCCCCAAAAATTTCCTTAAAGGCTTGCTTATTTACATAGCAAACGGTTTATAACAAAGGAGTCACCAAAGAAATCATGCCATGAAACAGTTGAAATTTCTGTAATTATTTTCTTGAAGCCTGTTCTGAAATATGCCGGAAGATACTGTTGATTAAATGTCCTGTTGATAAGGTTTTACAGTTCCTGAAGATGTTTTAAATTTATTTTTCAAGGCCAGGGATTTAGCTCAGCAGCATAAACGCCTCCTTTGCAAGTGCGCGGTCATGAGTTTGATCACTGATTTTAGGCGCCCCCCCCCCCCCATTCAGTGTCATCACCTTCACTGTCACATCCTAGGTGTGTATAATAGGTGTGTTCAGTAGTGGGAACTGACAATTCCTTGTTTTTATAGTTACCTCCCTTATCTGCTTGTTGACATCTGAAGTTTTCTCCTCTTCCTCCTTCTCCCCTCTCCTTTTTGTCCCTCTGTTCTTTCCTGTCTTTCTTCTTATTCTCCTTCTCTCCTTTCTTTTTCTCCTTCTTTGTCGTCGTCGTTGTCCTCCTCCTCCTTTTTATTTATCTTTGTCTTTTTGAGATAGGATCTCGCTATGCAGTTCAAACAGGCCTTGAGCTCACTTTGCAGCCCAGGCTGGTCTTGAACTCATTAAATGACCTAGTTGATCTTAAATTTGCTTTGCTCTAATCTCTAAACTATTCACTGCCTCACCTGACTACATTGGAAATGTTCTCCAAAATGTAAAGAGCTAGTTTCAGTGGATCAGCAGAGCTTACTTTTTGACTGGTGTAAAGAGAATGCCAGAGTGTGGCTTGGTGGTGCATGCCTATAATTTCAGCTATCCATAAGGCTGAGACAGCAGGATCACAAGTTCCTGGCCAGTCTGGCTAACTTACTGAGAGCCTGTCTCAACCTCCTCCCCCCAACAAACAAACAAAGGCCTTGGGGATATAGCTAAGTGGTGTTAGGGCCAGCAACCGTGAGGCCATGTATTCAGTCATCAGCACAGCACCTGTGTACACACAAAGCCGGAGAATGCCAATATTTTTCTCATGGACTATATTTAAACCATTTAGGCATTTTGACTTGGTGCATTTTCTTTGGCCACATCCATTTTCTTTGGCCACATCCTATTGGCACAGGCCTCTACTACATTTACACACCGATTGTACTGACACAGTTGCCCAGGTAGCCCACCTCCTCCTGGCCGCCTGCCTTTGTGGCTCGGGCAGGCTTTCACACTTTACGCTTCAGGGTGAGGGAGAGGTGAGCCTGGTACTGTAGGAGCTGAGGAGGGAACGCTGGTGATATTTTTCCCGTGCACGTGACACTGTGACTTTCCTCTGCCTTTGTCTGGTCATGAAGTCCTGTTGATTGTGCATCTCGATCCTCCTCCCAGCACCGCCTGAATTCATGCTTTTCCCTCGTTCTTTCGCACCTGGCATTCCCAGGAAGCAGTGCTGGAGTCTGATCCCGTTCTCCTGGTGTCCTCTGACTGAAGTCCTGTCCTCAGCTGAGCGTGTGAGACCCTTTAAGCCGCTCTACCTTCTGGGCTTTTCCTCAGTTCCCGCTTCGGGCTGCTGTGTTGTCTGAAGGCTCTTAACCTTTGCTCCCAGCCTGTTCTGTGTCTGGAGATGCACACCACCTGCAGTGCCTGCCCTTCATTTTCTGCCTGGGAATCCTGCTTACCGTCAAAGCTTGCCCACTCCAGAACTTTGTAGAGATAAAAAAGTCCTTCTTGAAGCTCTCATGCATTTTTTTTTCTTGTTTTTGGGCAAGGTCTTACTATGTAGTTCAGATTATTTGGCCTAGGCTGGCCTCAAACTCTCAGCACTCCTTCTGTCTCAGCCTCACAAGTGCTAAGATTGCAGACATGCACTACCATGCCCAGCACACACAGTGTTTCATCTCATGTAGTGTACTACAGTGATTTTCTTTCTCTGTCTGTCTGTCTGTGTTTGTCTGTCGCTCTCCTCCTCCTTACCTTGTCTCTCTTTTGAGACTGTTTTGCTATATAGCTCATACTGGCCTTTAATTCACTGTGTAGCCCAGACTGACTTTGAACTCAAGACAGTCCTCCTGCCTCAGCCTTCCTCGTGCTGGAATTGCAGGTGGGTGCTACCACTTCTGGTACTGAACTGTGATTAAGAGCTGTCTTTATTTTATTTTAATTTTTATTTTTTTTGGTGCTGGAAATTGAATTCATGACCTGGTACTTGCCTGGCAGACGCTTGTGCTGCTGAGCTGAACCCTCAGCCCTAAGAACAGACTTTATTATAGCTGTGTGTGATGGCAAATGCTTGTAAATGGTTTATAATCTGTACTTACATCATCTAGTGTAGTAGCTATTAGGTCATGTGTGGTCAGCGAGTAATTGTAACATGGCTAGCTTGAATAGAATGTGCTTCATGTGTAACAGTACACATCAGGTTTGCGGACTTAGTATGGCAAAAGAATGTAAAATACTTTTTTGTAGTGCTTGGGATTGAAGCAGGGCCCTTACTTTGCGCTATGTTACCAGCTCGTTTTAAATTTTTATTTTGAGACAGAGTCTCACTAAATTGCCCCCACACAGTTCAAACGTGTGCTTTTCCTACCTCAGCCTCCCACCATGCCCAGTGTAATTTTTTATGTGGAAAGGTAGGTTTGGTGGTGTATGCTTATAATCCCAGCACTGGGGAGCCTGAGGCAGGAGGATTGCTGTGAGTGTGTGGTCAGCCACGGCTACACAGTAAGATCAGTCTCAAAAGAACAAAATAAAAGTTTTATGTAGAATATGTGACAGAATGATAATACTTTAGGTTATAAATAAAATACATTAAAATACATTCTCTTTCTCTCTTCCTTTTTTGTGGGTGGTGCTAGAGACTGAACCCAGAGTGAACCCTGTATATGTTTAAGCTAACCCCCAATCCTTTTACTAGGATATCGCTAAGTTTACATACATGGCTCCCATTATGTTTCTGTTGATTGCACTCCCTAGCAATCACTTAATTCTTAGAATGCCCCCCCTTTCTGTTCCAAAAGGGATTACAAAAGGGAAACTAGGGGCTGGATTTAGTTCAGTGGTATAAGCACCTGCCTGGCAAGCGCGAGGTTATGAGTTTGATCCCCTGTTCTCTCTAGCCCCCAAATTAAGGGAAACTGATTTTAAGTGAGTGGACTTTTGCATATTGTGCCATTTAAGAAGTTTCACTGCAGTCATTAATTTTACCTCTTCCAACCTTGGTCCCAGATTCCCAACAATAAAAAATATGTTTGATTAGCTTTCAGACCCTAGAGGTTCTCTATGCATGTTTTGCATCTGGTCCAGAAGAACAGGGACACATGAACTTCCTGTCCAGCTGCTGCCCGCGTCCTGTGCAGGTCACACGAGCACTGACCCTGTCCTTATGAGACATGCAGGTGATAAGAGGGAGCCAAGCTCACAGTGGTCCTGGCTCACGGTGTAGTACGCCTTTTCCTCTCGGCAGTGCAGCAGCTGCTATGGGCTCTTGGAGCAGGCCTCCTGTGGCATCTGGGTGTCTGTGGGTCAAGCAGGCATTGAGATGTGCCAAGATGACCTGTCCTGCAGAGCAGCCTGACCCTCTGACCTCCTTCCCGCCACATGTGATAGACCCTGGGGAACTCTGGCCTACGAGGAGGACTGTGCCTTCCCCATACATCAAGGACTGGCTAACATTGGGTGTCTTGATTTGTTTTGTTTATTGTTTTTGATGGTACTGGAGTTTCAGTCAGGACCTCATGCCAGGCAAGTGCTCTGCCACTGAGCTGCTTCCTTAAAGCTTTTATTTATTTATTTATTTATTTATTTATTTATTTATTTATTTATGGTTTTTTGAGTCAGGATCTCCCTATGTAAGTCAGGCTGGCCTGGAATTCTCAGTGATCCTCCTGCCTTAGGGTCCTGAATTCTGGCATTACACGTGTGCACCACCACGCCTGGCTCCTTAGCCTTTTAAAATTAAAATTAAAAATTAATTAAAAAAATTTTTTTGACACAAAGTCTCAACATAGCTCAGGCAAGTCTTGAATTTATCTTCCTGCCTCAGCCTCCTCACTATGGGAATTACAGGTGTGTTCCCTGACACCCTGCCTTAATTTTATTTTATTTATTTATTTATGTTTAGTCTTTTTCGTTTTTATCGGTACCAGGGATCGAACTCATGACTGCCTGCTTGCAAGGCAGGCCCTTATGCCGCTGAGCTAAATCCCTGGCCCCTTAATTTGATTTTAGGCAGGGTCTCATAAGGGTGCCCCGGCTGGCTTTGTGCTTTCAATCTTCTTGACTCCTCTTCCTGAGTAGCTGGGATTATAGGCCTGCTCCTTGGTGTCTCAGTGTAATACTGATGCTTTATAACAGGCCTTTGGGAAACTATTTGAAATAAAAGTAATGTCCTTTACACTTGATTATCAAATGCAGGTATAGGAAACAGCTTTAAAAACTGTTTTTGGAAATAACTTGAAAGTTGCATAGAAGTCTCAAGACTAATATGAAGAATATGTATTTTTTCCCTGGGTTTACCTTGGTAACATCATACTCCATTTGCTTTGCTATTTTTTTCTTATTTATGGTATATACAAATATATACGATATATACAGATATAATTATGTAACTACATGTATACTGTATTTGTCTATTGTTTTCCCTGAACTCTGTGAGAATAACATATATGTAATAGTCCTTTGCCTCTAGAGATTTTAATGCGTATTAATATATGTATTTTAATGTGTCCTAAATGTATACTTTCATATATATGATAGTCTTTTGCCCCTAAGTATTTAATACCGATTTCCTTTTATATAATCTCAGTTTAGTAGTCAACTGTAGTAAATTCACTATTAATGTAATACTTCCATCTAATTTACTCCTTCTGTTCTATTCTTATCAATTAACATTTTATAACATAGTATTTTTTCCACCATTAAACACCTAGTCTAGAATTACCTATATATTTAGTTGTTTTTCTTTTATTTTCTTTAATCTGCAATACTTCATCTTCTTTCTTTTTTTCTTTCTTTCTTTCCTTTCTTTCTTTCTTTCTGTCTGTCTGTCTGTCTGTCTGTCTGTCTTTCTGTCTTTCTGTCTTTCTGTCTTTCTGTCTTTCTGTCTTTCTGTCTTTCTGTCTTTCTGTCTTTCTGTCTTATCGGTACCGGGGATCGAACACACAACCTCGTGCTTACAAGGCAGGCGCTTATGCCACTGAGCTAAATTCCTGGCCCCATCCGTCTTTTTTCATGGATCAGTGTTTTAAATTTATACACAACCTCTTTTAGGGTAGAGAACCCCACATCTCTAATTCTGGCTACTAGGAGAATGAATTTGAGGCCAGCCTGGGCAACTTAATAAAATGTGGTATTGAAAAAAATGCTAGGGATGTAGCTGAGTATAAAGGTTTGGTAATAAATTCTCAGTATTGGGGGGAAAAAGCCAACTCATAGATTTGAGTTTCTAAAAGTTGAAATTTTCCATTTAAGCAAATCCCATCAAGCAAACACAATCCCTCCAAAATGCACAAACATTTGCATAGAATATGACACACTAAAGGTTAATATCTAAAGTTCTTTTAGTGCAGTTTAAAAAAAAAAGACCAACATCCTAAAAAAGCAGCAAAGAAATCAAGCAGTACACAGGAGGACAAATACTGATGGCCAGGAACAGGAAAAGCAAACAACTCCTGGAGTATTCTGGTAAATGCAAATTAGAGCAATGGAGGCTCCTATTCATCTTCAAAATGTTAATTACTAAGAGTGATTCTGCGGTGGGCAGAGTGTAGGGAAAAGGGCACTTTCTTCTACCCCTGATATAGTATACATGCATACTACATCGGGGTGTGTAATAAAGCTTTAAATAGTAGTAATCTTGTCTCATAAATTCTGTGGCAGTTTATTCGCTGTAGATTTGTGTGGTTTTTTTTTTTTTTGTTGTTGTTGTTTTTTTTGAAATAAGGTCTTGCTATGTAAGTTTAGGCTGGCTTCCAATTCACTGGGTATCCTAGGCTGGCCCCAAATTCATCATGTAGCCCAGGCTGGCCTAAACTTTGTGACAGTTCATTTGTCTCAGCCTCCTGAGTGCTGGGATTACAGGAATGCCCCACTTTGCCTGGCTATAATAGATTTTTATTTTGATAGAAGTGTAACTCACTTTTCCTTCCAGTATGAGAGACTGAAGCTAGGGCCCCTGCGCTGAGCTACGTCTCCGGCCTTTTCTTTTTTATTTGGAAACAGGATCTTGCTAAGTTGTTAAGTTATCCAGGCTGGGCTCACATGTGCAGTCCTGCTGCCTCATCTGGCTCACATGCTAATTTCTTGTCATGCTTTGAGGGTTGGCCGTGAGGGGCGTATAGTTGGCAGGGTAACTCTGACGGGAAGAGTCCTCTGGTAGAGAAAGGAGCTGCTGGTAGCTGGAAGCCAGGAGCTGTGGTAAGCAGGCAGACACCGGTGGATAGAAGCAGACATTAGCTATCCAGGCCTTGTGCTTTGAGGAGAAGCACACTGTGGTCTCTGGAGTAGATTGAGCCTTGGTAGAATGAGCCTTGACCTCACAGTCATGTCTCAGTAGCTCTTTATGTTACTTTTTTCTGACAGGGTAAGGAGAGGCCTATTGATATTCTAAAATTTTAGTGCTTGTATAAAAGTCACGTTAGGTACTTTTGTGCCACTTAAAGTAGCACCCCCAAAGCTGTATCTAAAAGAATCACTCTTAAAGTGCTGGCAGGTATAGTGGCTACTCTAGGCAGGACAAAAGCGAAAGAAGTGTCCCCAGCCCAGAGGAGCTCTTGCTTACTGTGTGGTTTTTGGGTGGTTTACCTAGGGATCCCTGTCAAGGGACAAAGGACTTGAAGTGAGTTTTTCTTCACTTCTGAAACTCAGACCCGCAAATCCTGGTTCCACAGAGAACCCTCCTGTGTGGTGGAGGATTTGCTTACATGGAAACCTAAGAACTTGACTCTATGATGAACAGACCTGGTGCTCCAAGCTCCAGTTCTTAAAATATACATTATTCAAATACACTAGCTCCTGGTCCAGTTTTAGTGTTGGATGGGAGGCTAAGCTCAACCACCTGCTGGTCTTCTGATTTGTAAGTGGATTGTGTGTGAAGACATCACTCTCACAGAGCTCAGAAATTTCCTTTTAGGATTCAGTATGCAACCTGATGTACTGAAGGGAAAGCTGGCGTGCGAGGACCTCCTGTTAACATGAGAAATGTCTGCAGCTCCCACCTGACTTCTTACATGTGTTCCTTTGGTCTGATCTTAAGCTGCTCATGTTTCCCACCTGGAGAATGTGTCAGAGGAAGAGATGAACAGACTCCTGGGAATAGTGTTGGATGTGGAGTATCTCTTTACCTGTGTCCACAAAGAAGAAGATGCAGATACCAAACAAGTTTATTTCTATCTATTTAAGGTGAGATTTTAACATTTTGGAAGGCCTTTCTTGTTTGTCTCATTGTGCAAGTGTGTTCAGTCTCTATGTGCTGGGTCCTGGGTGTGAAGGCCGTCAGCTTATGTTGCATTTTGCCCTGTGAAGCATCTGATTCTTCATGACAAGCTTCGGTTTCTGTAGCAGGATCTGTGATACGTGGACACATCACTCTCTCTGTGTACCTTCAATCTTGTATGTAAAATTGAATATCTTGATATGCACATGCTTATATATTTCTTTCCTTCCATCCAACAAATACTTATTGCAGCCTGTTCTGTGCATGGTGTTGGTATAGCATGAGGGACGTCTCTCAGTGGAGGAAACACAGGCCTCCCCTCATGGAGTTGATGTGTCAATAGGAGAGGTGGACACCGAGGAGTAATGTATTTGCAGGTGCAAAGAGAAGCAGTCTAGGGAACACAGAGTGAGAACCACAGGAGTGGTGGCGGGTGGGATGTGCCGGTGAGATAAGCCTCTCTGAGGATTGGCAGTGAGTAGGAACCAGAGTGCGAACAGGACACCTTCCGTGCTGAGGGCTTTGGAAAGAGCCTGCCAAGGCTCAGGGGACCTAGATGTAGGAACTGCACAGAGGCTAGTGTTGAGAACGTGAACGAAGGGGGGGAAGGGGAGATTGCCGTGGGAGTCCTGGGAGGGACAGCTCAAATGACGCTCTCCCTCCCTCCCTCCTTCCCTCCCTCCCTCCCTCCCTCCCTCCTTCCGTCCCTCCCTCCCTTCCTCGTTCCCTCCCTCCCTTCTTCCTTCCTTCCTTTGTTTCTTTTGCAGCACTAGAAAGTGAACCCAGAGCCTTTATACTAAGCTTCATCCTCAGCCCTTTATTTATTGATTTGTTTGTTATTACTATTTTTGGTCTTTCGAGATACGGTCTTGCTGTGTAGTTTAGGCTGGCCTTAAATTTACTACATACCCCAGGCTGGTCTTGAACTTGTGGTGATCCTTCTGTCTCAACTTTCCAGTGCTGGGATTACTGGTGTGTGCCCCCTGCCTGGTGATTATTTTTTATTTTTAAGACAGAGTCTTACTAAGTCATTAAGTTGTTTAAAGGAGGCTCAAACTGGCAGGTCTCTTGCCATGGCCTCCCAGAACGCTGGCGTTCTGGCACGCTTTACCATGCCCAGGACTTTAAACTAGTTTTAGTGTTTTGCCCACTGCTGTCTGTCCTGCTGCCAGGAATCAAGCGTCACTCCCCTGCCCCGTAGCTGCCTCTCTGTGGTCCTTCTTCCTGAAGGTCTGTGTGAGTTTCTGTTCCTGGTGGGTACTAACAGCTGTGGGAGGAAACTGGTGAGAGAGGATAGAAAAACTTCAGGTTGCCAAAAATAGATCCATAAAAGAGGCCACCAGGAGTACAATTCAAACAAAATAGCAAACTTGCTATTGAGGGCAGTGCAGATTAGACCTTGTGGAGACCATATAAGGTTGTTTAAAAAAAATACTCAAAATTTAGAGAAGTAGGAGAGAGGGAAGGGGGTTGGAAGAAGAAAAGAAGCAAGATGTATGTACATGTAGATACAAACTCACTATGATGAGTGTGATCATCATGCATTCTAAAATGAACTTACTAACTTCAACAACAAAAATTTACAGCCAGAAAAATTTCCTTCTTTTTATAGTAGACCTTGCGGTCATCAGTTGGTCAGCCAGGCTGTGTATTTCTCTGTCTAGCTGGGAGCTAAGGATTAAGCATTCAGCCCCTGAACTATTAGGAACCTTAGCGCAAATTCTGTACCCAATTTTGTTAGCTTTTTTTTTTTAAGGAATTGAATGCAGGGCCTTGGGGTTTCCTTGCCTGCTCACTCTTTCTTTTTCGCTCTCCTTCTGTCTGTCTCTGTGTCTGTCTCTTCTCTCTGTGTCCCTCTCTGTATCTTTTCCTCTCCTCTCCCCCCCCCCTGTCCCCTTCTCCCCTACCTCCTGCTTCCCTCCTTTCCTCTTATACCCCCTTTTCTCTCCCTCTCCTCCCTCTCTCTCTCTCTGTGCCTGTCTTTAAATATTGGGACAAGGTCGTACTAAGCATCTAAATTATCTAGTCTGGGTTTGGATTTTGATCCTCCTGCATCAGCCTCACAGAGGCTAGGATTACAGGCATATACCACCATATCTGGCTGTTTTATTAACTTCTGAAAATTAATACACTTTTACTTTAATAGATCTTTAGCTTTTATTTATTATTTATTTTTTTGTACCAGAAATTGAACTCAAAGTCTTGTACTTGCCAGCTAGGCACTTTTGCCACTGAGCTATATCCCTGGCTGATCTTTAGCTTGTAAGACTTTGAAAATCTTATCATCACTTTATGTAACATTCCCTAAATTTTGCCCTCATATTTTTTCCTTTTTGTTTATTTTTTTCTGTTAGATTTGCCTGTATTTGTCATAACTTTTCCTCTTAAATTGTACTAATGGGAGTGTTTGATTGGATAGGAGACTAATAGGAGGGAGAATTATTTTTTTTTTTAGAGTTGGGATATTATTGAGGTACTAATTTTTAAAAAAGATGGAGAGGGCAAGAAAGGAGAAAGTGAATACATGAATGAGGGACCATGCGAATGCACCGCCAGGTCGCATCACCATGGGCATTGTGAGAGAGCAGTCCAGGTGACTTTGCTGGCATGGCTGCGAGGCCGAGCTGTCCAGATGGAGCCCAGGTCGGTTCTTCCTGTGCAGAGCTTCTTTGGAAAGAGCTTTTAGCTGAAGGAAAACAAGGTCTGTGTGACTGCAGCGATTATTTGTCTTGGACCTGTGCTCCCTGCAGCTGCCCGGCACCCTGCTAGACGTGAAGGTGGCGTCAAGGTTTCCGTGCTGTCAGCCTCTTGCTTTTATATCTAACCAAATGGCCACAAAGCACGGCTCTGCTGTTTGGTTTTTTTCTTTCTCTGCTTTCAAGTTCATTTTCTCCCTGTTTTTTACCTCCTCCTCCTCTAAATAACAGTGCAAATGTATCTTCCTGGGGAAACACAGTTGACAGTATATAGCGGTCTGCCCTGTTCCCAGTCATTTCTTGGGTAAAGAAGTTGTACATTGCTTATTTCTTCACTTTTGAAAGGTAGTTCCTGAGTGTCATTTTTCAGTAATCTAGTTAAAATGCATTACATATTTTGGTGGCATTTAAAAACACTTTAGTCTTGAGTGCTGAAAGTAGACTCAAGGGAAAGCTGCTTCCTAAAGCTGAAGCAGGTCTTAGTGCTTGCCACTCCTGCCAGAGCTCTGTCACATACCGTGGGACCTTGGCTGTGATGCTGCTTTGGTTTCCTCATCTGTAAATTACAGGTCATAGCAGCACCTGTCACAAAAGGCTCTTAGGAAGTCGCATATGCTGGTGTATACCTGGAATCTCAGGCAGGAGGATCACTTCAGCCTGGGAGTTCAAGGCTACACAGAAAGACACAGGGAAACCCTATCTCAAGCAAAACAAGAAAAACAACCGTAGAGTGTCTGGCAAAACGAAGGATGGGAAATGTTTACTGCGATTAGAAATATATATTTTTTGAAGCAGTGTCTCACTATGTAGAACAGGATGGCCTCGATCTCACTTATGTAGCCCAGGCTCGCCTCAAACTCAGGGCGATTTCCTGCCACAGCCTCCTGAGCGCTGAGATTACAGGTGTGCACTACAACTGGTTTAATGGTTCGTTTTTGTGTATGTGATGCTGGGGGTGGAACCCAGGGGCTTGTGCATGCTAGGCAAATGCTGTGTCACTGAGCTGTTATCTCTTGGCCTAATGAGAGTGTTTATGTGCCTGCCTGTCCCCGACTCCATCATTTTGTTTATTTTATTTTTTTTTTTTAGTACCGAGAATTGAACTCATGGCTTTGTGCTTGCCAGGCAGGCGCCTATGCCACTGAGCTAAATTCCCAACCAACTCCATCATTTTGTAGATAAAGAAACTAAGGTTCAACACTCCTCAGTTTACATCATTTTACCTCCAAATTAAAAGCTCTAACAGGCCAACTTCTTTAAGTAATCTTATTTTCACTTGGACAGGAAGTGGGCAACCAGATTTATTTATTTAATATCAAGACCTCGTGCTTACCAGACAGGCACTGTGCCACTGAGCTACATTCCCTGGCAACCAACCAGAATTACTTTATTTATTTATGTATGTATGTAGGTCTTTTGAGACGCCTCTCATTATGCAGTTCAGGCTGGCCTTGAGCTCACTTTGTAGCCCAGGCTGATCTCAAACTTGCAGTGATCCTCCTGCTTCATCCTCCCAATTGCTGGTATTACAGGCATGTGCCACCACCAATCAGAATATTGATACTTAAATTTTATGGTTTTTTTATACATCTCCTTACAAAGTATATACATTGCTTATTTTTATTGCAAATTTATTATAGTAAAGATGGGCATAATACATTGAAAGGATTAGGGGCTGGGGATTTAGCTCAGCGGCATAAGCACCTGCCTTGCAAGCAGGTAGTCATGAGTTCGATCCCTGGTACCGATAAAAATGAAAAAGACAAAAAAAAAAAAAAAAAAAAAGGATTAATACACGCTCTGTCCTCATAAGACACAGCTTTGTGGAGATACACAACTGGGAGCAGTAAGTTCCATGAACTGAGAGAACGGCTGCCATGTCAGTTTCTACTGAAAAGGCAGTAAGTGGAGAAATGAAGTCAAGATGTGACTTAAATCTAACCGCATGGCCACCCCATAATTGGCCCACATGTAAAATTTATAGAAAATTAAAGTAAAGATTGAAGGTGAGTCATTTCAGGATCATACTTATTTTCAAGTTCATGGTAAGTGTGTCTGTGTGTTCCTGTTTGCTCTTTGTAGGTCTAAATTTCAGTGGCAGGCCTCACAAGGCTTGTTTTTGTTTTGTGGGCATCGAGATGCTGGAACACTTGGCCTGCATTCTACACATAGGGGAACAAAGGCTGACCACAGTGTGGGAGCTGCCAGCTCGGAGCCTTGCGAATTCCTCCCCAAGGAGCAGGCCCGAGATCATGCACTGGACACATGGTTACTGTAGATAGATGTTGCCTCCTTTTTTTTCTTTCTTTTTTACAAAATTTTATTCTTAAATGTACAACAGACTCCGAGAACACAGGTCAGTAACGGGATAGGAATGGGATCCAGGGTCACCCTTATTTTAGGGACAAAGGACAGTTCATTTTTGGCCAAATTTCTTAATCCCACCTGTGCCCAGGGGCCCTTTTCCATGGCCTTCGTTTGTAGCTTAAATTTTTTCTACTCTTCTTTTTGCTTCTGTTTGAACGCCCTGTCTTCCATACTCAGCTCCTTGGCCTTTCTCTTGGGCTGCTTCAGGGGCTGCTTCTTGCCACCTTCACAGCCACACTTGGCGCCCACACCCCCTCTAGAACTGGGTTCAGAAGCCAGCAACTCCAGATGTTGCGTCTTGCGGCCTTGCTTGGATGGTCTTGGCTTGTGCAGGGATTAAATAAGCCTCCTGAGAGCTCAGCACATTGCAGTGGTGGCATAAGAGGCAGGAATGCAGCACACAGGCCTCTGAGTCTGTGGGAAGCTGACGTTGGAGGGAAGGGGAGTGAAGGGGCCACCGTGTTCGGTGGGACATTGGTTTGGTGGTCACCTGGGTGTTCTAGACTTCTGGGAACATGAAAGGTGTCTGGTTTCTCATGGCACATTTGTGTTGTCAGATAGTTTGCCTATTGGATTTTGCTTTGGAGACAATGTCCTGCAATGTAGAATCCAGACTGACTATGTACATGTGATCCTCCTGCCTCTGCCTCCCTAGTGCTGGGATTATAGGTGTGTATCGCCATGTTAAGCCACCCATTTAAGTAGTTGTTTACGTTAGCTGGTCATGGTGGTGCAAGCCTGTAATCCGAGCACTCAAGAGGCTAAGGCTGGAGGATCTATAGTTTAAGGCTGTCCTGGACTGCATAGTGGGGTGTGGGGGAGATTGTTTATATGTAGTGAAGGTAAGTAGAATATGATACCTTTCCTCAACACACACACAGACACAAAGAGATTAATTTTTTTCCCTTGATTTTTTTGCAGCTCTTGAGAAAATCTATTTTACAAAGAGGAAAACCTGTGGTTGAAGGCTCTTTGGAGAAGAAACCCCCATTTGAAAAACCTAGTATTGAACAGGTAAAAAGATAAAAAGAAGCTATTTAAATTTAAGACCGAAGAAATAATTTTTGTTTTGTGAGAGGCTACTGGGAATTAAACCCTGGGCCTCTTGCATGCTAGGCAAGTACCAGTGAGTTACATCTAGCGTGAAGAATCCTTTTTATCTTTTTGCCAAACTCCATATCTAGCTCAAGAAGTTTACCAGATTTGTAGAAATTGTCTTGACCCATTTGGATCACATGTGCGTACCTAATTTATTTATTTCTATTTTTCTATTTATTTATTTTTTAGAGGCAAAGCCTCACTAAGTAGTGCAGGCTGGCCCTGAACTCACTGATGTAATGTAGCTCAGGCTGGCCTTGAATTCACAGTGATCCCCCTGCCTCAGTCTCCCAAGTATTGGGATTATAGGCATCTGCCACCATGCCCGGCTTAGACCTGTTTTAATAAATGCTCTCACTTTTGTCTTTTTTAGTTGTTGTGCATTTAGAATTCACTGTGTGTTTGGGGAAGAAAAAAAATAACTAGAGCATGTAGTTAGTTTGTAAGAATGCCTGAAATGTGCTTTTCTTGTTGATGTTTTCAAACTGAGCCTCTGTCCTTTGTTTGGCACTGTCTGGGAAGCCCTTGAGGTGGGGAAATGCAGTGGTGGTGTGAAGGCCTTTGTCAGCCAAGCAAAAAGAAGTGAGTGTGTACCCAGAAACTGACTTTCTGCTACAGTATGATTCCTGGGAAGAAGCCATTCACTGCGGAATCTTAAACTACATAGACCATTCCTGTTGGGTGTTGTCAGAATCTCACAGCAGCATTACTGGTTAGCCTTTGTTTGGTTAAATATTTCTCTGGGCTGAATTTCTTGATGAGAATCCGACTACAGAGACATGATACTAGATCCTTATAAATGAACATGTTTTTGTTTTCTTGAAGACAATTACATCTTGATTGCAAATTATTAAATAAGTACATATTAGCTGGATGTGGTGGTGCAAGCCTATAATCTCAGCACTCGGAGGCTGAGGCAGGATGATCGTTGCAAGTTTGAGACCAGCCTGGGTTACAGAGTGAGCTCAAGGCCAGATTGAACTGCATAGTGAGCCCTGTCTCAAAAAGACCAAACAACAAAACAAAACAAAACCAAACCCAAAAACACATGTTTTTCAGTGTGAAAGATGATGAGATGGGAGCTTAGAAAAGTTAATTCACAACTTTTTTTTAAAAAAAACCCCACATAATTTTGAATAAATTTTTTCTTTCTGGTATGATTTCTAAACCAAAAGAATAATCATAAAGGGCTTAGTTTTAGTGGCTTACTTCACTGGAAGCTGGGCTTACATTTTAGATGTTTAGTTCTCTGGAATACATGCTAGCAGTCCTCTGTTTAAAATTTTATTGAAGGAAAACATAATATCTATTTAAGAACCACATTATCTAGCATGCTGGTAGCATTCTATAAGGCAGAAAATTATTCTGCAAAACAGACACATTTTATTGTTTAAGGGATTTGACCTTTTCCATCCATGGTTTTGATTTGTCTTTAACGCTTCAGTTCTGAAGTGGCACAGAATGACAGTTCGCAGTCTTCCTGTCTTGTCACTTTTCATCCCCTATGATCTAGGCAAGATTCTCTCCTGGCATTGCTATGTTCTTCTAAAGAAAAGGAAGAGATTTTTGTGAATGGAAAGTGGCTGTTCTTTTGCTGCTCATCACAAGGGTGCTGGTTGTGTGGGTGTTAAGAAGTGCATGATTGAATGATTGCATGAATAAATTACCTTCCTTCCTTTTAAGGGTGTGAATAACTTTGTACAGTACAAATTTAGTCACCTGCCATCAAAAGAAAGGCAAACAATAGTTGAATTGGCAAAAATGTTCCTGAACCGGATCAACTATTGGCATCTGGAAGCACCATCTCAGCGAAGACTGCGCTCTCCCAATGATGATATTTCTGGATACAAAGAGAACTACACAAGGTAATGAGATGGCAGGCCTTTCTCCTTTGGCCCCTAGAGCGTGTTGCAGATTGGAAACTATTGTTTGTCTCTGCACAAGAGGAGGGTTCCCAGTGAATATGGTAGTTCAATCACTTTAGAGAGATTGTGTATGTAATTTAACTTGCAGACTTCTACTTTTCATTAACATATCTGTGTTTTAGAGGGTGAAGGATCCAAATTATCTAGGCTCATACTATCCAACACCACAGTGAGTAACCACCTGTGGCTTTGGAGCACTTGAAACATGGCTAGTTTGAATTGCAATTTCTAAGACTATAGTTTTAAAGAGTTTTAAGTAGCTCATTAATAGGTTTTATTTGTTGTTTGTTTGTTTGTTTGTGGTGTCGGGGATCCAACCCAGGGTCTTGAACCTGCTGGTAAAGTGCTCTATTACTGAGTTGCCTACCCAGTTCATTTTTAAAAAACTGATTACATTTAGAAAAGATAGTATTTTGGATATATTGGGTTAAATGAAGATAGTGAAGTTGCTGTCACCTGTCTTTACTGTTTCAGTGTAGCTACTGATTTAAATTACTTGTGGCTTCTGTTTTGTTTCTGTACAACATGATTAACTAAATAAACTATACTGTCTGTGGTGTAGAGAACCCTCACTCAAAAAAATAACAGTGTTCATTATGATTGATGATGGAGTTAAGGGATTCTCAGAAGATTCTCCTACTCCTAGCACCATGAGGGAACTGACACTACTGTACATAATTAATATCTTCTGGTAGTTTCCCCGTTGAGTACATATTTTATATTATAGTGAAAGACAACATAGAATTTTATGTCCCTTTCTTTCCTCCCTCTTGACATCATATCAAGCATTTCATGAGTTACATTATGGCCCTTTGAGTTGAAATACTGTAGTTTACCCAACCATTTCTCTGCACATATTCTTGGGTGAACATGCGTTTTGTAAAGTAGGAATTTACTTTTACTGTTTATGAACTGCAGAGTGATAGAATCTTAAATGTGATTATAGAACCCATAACAGCCTGTGTTTATTTTCATTTAAATAATGGTGGCTGCACTAGTCTTCATTATAACTTTTCTGCATTTATATTTTAGAGGCTAAAGCTGTGCACCTTTAGTGTGTTTTTTGTTTAACTGTCCCTGGAAGGCTGGAGCTTACAGCCCCCTGGAGGCAGTGACTGAACCCAGACAGCACTGTGTGCAGGAAGAAAAGGACCAGCAGCACCTCCCCAGCGCCTGTGGGGCACCACTGCAGGTTTTATCATTTGATAGTCTTTTGAGGACCACTTGTGCCAGGTTGTTTTCTGTAACAGCAGATATCATGGAGGAAAGGGTATAATTTCAGTTTTATTTTCTGTCACTGACTCATATTTTTATGAGACCATAAAATTCCCTCACTTTCTCCCTATAACCTTTTACTACATGTGTAATTTGAATTATAAAATATTTTCTCTTAGTAACTGATATTTATAGGAATTATCAATTTCTTCAAAATCAGTTTTTATCATTAGATCTTCATTTCTGCATCCTTAATCACAGGATTTTGCACTAATAGCAGTTCTATGTTATTTGTAACTATTGTTTATAATGAATTGGAATAATAAATCTGACAAAAGTACATTTCTTTTGTGGTGGTAGTAGTGATTAAACTCAGGGTCTTTGCACTGAGCTGCTTCCCTGATCTTTTGTAATTTAATTGTTTATGTTTTGGTTTATTTAGTTTTTTGAGGCGAGGAGCTTGCTGTGTAGCTCAGGCTGTTCTTGAACTTGCCTGCCTCATGCCTCAGCCTCCTTTTTGTTGGGATTGCTGGCGAGTGCGACCACGTCTGGCTTTTTTCATTTTAATTTTAACTTATTTTTTGAGACAGGATCACATTAAGTTTAAGTTGTTAAATTGCCCATGTTGGGCTTAAATTCTTGATTCTTTTGTTTAGGCTTCCAGAGTTAAAGGTGTGCATTCAGCTATAGCTGCAAATTTGCCAAACCCCTTAATAAGTTTATCACTTTTAGAGAGAAAATAATTATTTCATCAAGAAAAAGGAGAATTAAATGTAAAGCAGCATACTTCAGCAGGAAACATTATTATATTGTCTTTTATTTTATTTTATTTTTGGTACTGAAATCAAACTCAGGACTTCACTCTTGGCCAGGCAGGCGCTGTGCCACTGAACTGTATCTCTGGACTTAGATTTTAGAAAATAATATAAAAATGAGACAGTATTTGGTAGCAAAAACAGAAATTGGGCTTTGAATGAGCTTGAGTTTGGTGCATGGTTACCTCTTCCCCTGCTCTGGGAGCCTGAGACCCCTCCTCCACCTCTGTGGCCTCAGCTTTCTTCCTCTGCCTGGCCTCCTGAGTGCTCTGAGTGTCCCGTTAAGTTTAGGTACTGTCTGGTGCCCGGACAGGGTCTGGGGAGATGCTAGTTGTCGTTTTCCTCCTCCACACATTGCTGTCTGGATTTCAGTCACTGCCTCCAGGGGTCTGGTAAGCTCCAGCCTTAAAACGAACAGTTGAATGAAAATATGATTATTTGAATTTTACTTTGGAGACCAATGTAAAGGGAGCAGAAGGGTTTTTCCTAGCCCAGCAGCTGAATGGAAGGAGTCCCACAGCAATGAAGAGATACACTGAAATGAATATGCCCTGGTGAGTTCTGAAACCTGCTGATTTCCAGGTGGAAAGTAGATCAGGAGTCACTGTTAATAATAAATAAGGAGGTGAAGGTAGTGAGGCCACCCCATCTCTGCTCCCCCACCCCTGTGCCCCATGGATGGGAAAAGGGAAGTGGAGGGGAAGGAACAACTTGTGAAAATTAGGAGACTCAGTCTCTGACTCAGAATAAAACCCTACTGCTGTGACCACATTGGGGAATTCAGAAAACCATCCAGTACCACAGCATGGGGTCTCCTTGATCTAATTGTCTCAGGAATGGGTGATATTACAGGCTTCAGGCACCAGCAGCCTTTGTCTTGATGTGTAAGAGGACTTGTAGTACCTCAAAGCCAGTTCATCTTATAATTTACAGCAGTGGTAGCCATGAGGACAAAGGGGCCCAGACTTCTGGAGCACAGCATTAGCATGAAAATGGGGTGAAATCGGATTCTTCGTGGAAGAGACTGAACAGAGACCAAGAGCTGAAAATGATTATGTTCCTTACAGAGCTAACCTGCCAAGCTTTATCAGATAAAAAATCAAAAACAGACTGAGCAGAAGATCTGCTTAAATTTCTCACTCCGTGTTATGAATAAAGGAAAAAGATGCATTTTTAGTAAACACCAATTAGTTATATACTTTACTCCCAGAAATCAATGCGATTTTAGCAGAAAAGCCTGAAGTTTGCTGAATTTCATGGTGGCGCATTAATGTAATTTAATTTCGTGAGGGAAAAGAAAGTGTTAGGGGAACCTGACTTATTAAAATACATTTCATCAGCAGAATCTACTAACGGAAAGTGGCAAATACTTAAGTGTTAGGTGTTGAGTGGTTTTTGTTCATTTGTTTTGAGTTAGGCCTCTCTGTGTAGTTCAGGCTGGTCTCAAGCTTTTGTGGATCCTCCTGCCTCAGCCCCCCAAGTGCTGGGGTTACAGGTGTGCACCACCATGGTCAGTTTAGATGTTGAGTTGTACAAGCTTTTGAAAGTTAGAGATGTACTCTCACACTGGGGAGATGTTTCATAGGAACGTACAGAGGTGATTACTTTGGCCATGGAAGCAGTTTTATGTAGCCATTATTCTGTGGAGCAGAGGCTATCAGCATGCAAAGCAAATATTTGTATTTGGACACAGATGTCTAGAACAGTACTTATCAGACACAGGAAAGCACAGTAGCCTAGGAGATAGAGCTCTTGGGTAGCTCTCCAGTATTGATTCTGGATCTCTTATCCAAAATGTTTGGCACCAGAAGTCTTTCAGTTTAGGGTTTTCAAAGTTTGGAGTTATTTAACCCTAATCTAAAAATTTGAAGTTTTAGAATTTGAAGCAATTTGGATTTCAGATTTGTTTCACTAAATTGATAGGAACTAGCCTTTATAGTTTCTGATTACACTGGAGAATTCAGCTAATTCTGAAAAGTGAATTGTTAGTACAGCAAAAACAACAGTCTGGTTTTCTGCATCCTGTTCATATTTTAAAGTTACAAATCATCATGTTGACGTAAAAAATCTGAGCATTATCAGTCACTAGTACACAGGTGCCATTTCTGCTACACATTCAAAAGTGAAGGAACCGTCATTTCACTTCTTTTTAAGAAACCTGAAATCTCGCATTTGGGCAAAGTTTTCTCCAAGGGTGCCCCATGCGCGTCTGTGTCTTCCTGTGTCGTGGCCTGCAGTGACTGTGTCAGCTCGTGGAAGCAGTGCTCCTTCCTCCCTGTGCACTTTATAACATACTAATAAGATTGATTTGGAAGTAAAAACAGATCAGAACTGAAAAGCATGAATTAATGACTATAAAGTGACTTTTGCAGGAAAGGAATGGGGATCTGTTACTTGACAGATGTTAGTAGAGAGTAACAGTGTGTGCTGTCTTCTTTTACCCTGGGGAGACTGACCTAGAAAGCACTTTCAGATAAGGTTTTATGGCTTATGTTAATATTTGTGACCTGTCTTCCCTGTAACAGAAAAACTGTCCATCTTAGAGTCTTAGCTGTCTGAGGACTCCACCACAGATGGACGTGCTACTTAGGTTCAAAATAGTGCAGTCCAGAGATGCATACTGTGAGCCACAGATACAAGCAGCAAGTGGATCATTCTCATAGCTTCACTACCAAATACTAAGCAGATACAGGAAATTAATTTTAATATGTGGCATGATTGGAAAATAAGGAGAATGTTAAAAATTTATTACAGTAGAAGACATGGTGCCATTAATCCCTCTCAAAATTGTTTCCTGTGCTTCAAACACGTTTCCCATCATTCTTCACACATTCTGAAGTTCTGGAAGCCTTGTTTGTATGTATGTATGTATGTATGTATGTATGTATTTATTTATGAGACAGTCTCACTCTAAAATTCAGGCTGACCTTGATTTCACTGTGTAGCCTAGGCTGGCCTTGAACGCAGGGTGATCTTCCTGACTCAGCCTCCCAAGTGCTGAAATCACAGGCGTGCATTACAGTGCCCAGCTAGAAGTCTTGTTTTATGAATGTCTTTAGTGGCACTTTGTGACTTCCTTCATGTCTTTATGTTTTGTGGTCATTTAGACTTTGTAGAAGAATCAGAAGTTATATGGTGCCAGTCCCAATGGATAAGAGAATACCGTAATGTGTTTATGAACTTGTCTTCCTATTGAGTGGCACTCATCAGCAGCATTCACTGTGTTTTTGGCCATACTTTTGTAAAGACACAAAAGAAAACTTCGAGAATGATTTCGGAAAGTGGCAAGAACACAGATTGTATATTTGAAGGCAGAGAGAATATTTGGAGGGGGATTAATGACATTATGTCTTTTATGCTAGCAAAGTTTAAAAAATGGAAACACCATAGATTTTGATCATACTGCATATATTGTATTTTTCTCAGTATATAAAAAATTACATAATCAGTGTGAAAAACTATTAATACAGTTTGCTTTTTTTCAGTGGTATTACAAATTGAGGCCAGAGCCTTGACATCAAACCACTGTGTATCTCAGCGCTTTTCTGTTTTTACTTTTTATTTTGAGACAGTGTCTCAGTAAGTTGCCCAGACTTGCACTTACCATCCTGTTGCCATTCCAGTGTGCTGGATTACAGCTGTTCGCTGCCACCCCTAAGCTTCCAAAGCCCTTTCAGTTTTTCTTATTTTGAATCAAGGTCTCCCTAAATTTACCCAGCCCAGTCTTCAATTTGAGATCCTTCTCTCAATCTATTGAATAGCTCAGATTAGAGCTGTGGTCCACCAAGCCTGGCCTGGCTGGGTTCTGTTTTTCTTTCTGTTTGTGCACTAAATCTTCCAGATTTGATGTGTGTTTGCACGTGTGTGTATATGTATAGTTTTGTGTTTTGCTTTGGACTGTGTCCATTTAAAAGTAAAATTGAAGTTGATTAAATAAAAATAATGCTGAACTCTTTAGCTGCACTAGCCATGTTTCAAGTGCTTGCTGGGTACACGTTGCTAGTGACTGCTGTATTAACCTGCGTGGATACAGATTATTGCTGTTGTGGTTGAAAGCTTTATTTATGTGAGCACTTGTTTATATCACAGAATATTATATAGATTATGCTATATTTTTAATATTAAATCTTAAATAGTCTTGGAATAAAAAGATCTCATGAAGTCGAACTTCTGATTCTTGAGGTTTTGGACCATTTAGAGTTTTATAATTAGTTACACGAGAACTGGGTATCTCATTAGTGCTTAATATTCTGTTAACTTTATTAAGTGGCCCCAGATTAATATCCAGCAAAGCCTGGTTTGAAGGTGATGAATTTCTCTGAGGAATCCAGAATGAATGGTCTCTTGTCTTTTGCTATCAAGGTCACAATTTCAGACTGGACAGGACACAGCACAACGCCTGACATGCCCGTTTCAGTATTACACTCGGAAAGTGAGATTGTGGTATAAATTATAAAGAGGGGAAAGTTGAGGGAATAGAAATAGTAGCAGGGACTTGAGATGGATTTCAAATCTAGGCAGGAAAGCTGACAGTAATGAAAGTTTTCTCCTCCGAAGGTGAAACGCCATTGCAATTACCGTCTCCTTACACAGGGGAAATATGTGCAGGGTAAGATAAAAAAGGAAGCCATGGGCACAATGGATGAATCCTATTTCAGTCTTCATTAAGGGGCTTCATGTTCACCGAGGCTTCCTGTAGCAGCTGTGCTATGGTAGAGAGCTCCCCCACTTTAAGCAAGAAAGGAGAAAGGGGAGCGCCTTTGAGTTTTGGAAAGCAGCCCTGTCCTAGAAGAGAATCATTGGGACTTGCTTCCAAGGATGTGTGAAATAACAATTTTTGGCCGGATTTGCCTGGTTTGGTGCCACTGTGACACACATGGTTGTGGATATGTTACTGAGTCCTGGGAATTTCAGACCTTGTGTCTTTGGGAGACAAAAAGAAAGTCATTTTTGAAATGATCTTCATTTGGTAGCTTCTGTTCTCTGAGGACGCTTCCTACACTTAATGAACTGTGTTGTCAACGTGCCCTTGAACTGCTGTCAGATTTCAAGAAAACCCCTGATTTTCCTCTGGTGTAGGCTTTTCCAGCCTCATGCAATGCTGAGGCACATGTCTGATTCTGAGTCTAGTTAATGCAGCGTGTGCACCTAGACAGCCCATGGTGGGAGTGTATTATCTCCTGCATTTCCACTGAATTTTGAGCCACCTTGAAAATTTTTGTCTTCCCAGAATAGCTTCAGTTCTCAGTGGTAGGCATTTCTAAAAATCTTCAGTTTCACTTAGAATTGGGTGGCAGGATTCTGATCCCACAAGGGGCTTCCTCAGGTAGTCCTTTATGTTTTTCTTTTACTTAAACTTCCATTTATTTGCCAGAAACATGAACTGTAGTATGTACCTTACACATGGTACCATGTGATACTCAAATCATTGAAGTACTATAGCTAATGTTTGTCCTCAATTTATAGGTAAAGAAGGGAGAGTTAGTAGCATAACAACGTTTCCAAAGTTATACCGCCAGTCAGGTGGCAAAGTGGAGGTTTGACGCCAGGGCTCATGGCGGGAGGCGGCAGAATTGGATGATGCTAACCACTAAGTGGTGCTCTTAGGGCAAGCTGATCTAATTCCCAAGTCTTCCTGGTTGGCAGTGACACTGCTGCCTGTCCTCGTAGGCCCTCTGTCTTCATTGTTGGTTCTCAGATGACCTGGGGCTTTGGGGTACTCAAGGTGCTTGTCTCCTCTTGTGGCAGGTGGCTGTGTTACTGCAACGTGCCCCAGTTCTGCGACAGTCTACCTCGATACGAAACCACGCAGGTGTTTGGGAGGACGTTGCTTCGCTCAGTCTTCACTGTGATGAGGCGACAGCTCCTGGAACAAGCAAGACAGGAAAAAGACAAACTGCCTCTCGAGAAACGAACTCTAATCCTCACCCATTTCCCAAAGTAAGGGAGGGCTTTCGCTGGTCTGTGTTTGATTCCCAGGCTTGAGGTTTCTTCTTTTCTCCTTTTTTTTTTTGCTTTGGTTGTTGTTTTAAGATAGGATCTTGCTGTGTAGCTCAGGCTGCTCTTGAACTCATGATGGTCCTCCTGCCTGAGCCTCCCAAGTACTAGGATTGCAGGCATGTACTACCATGCCCGGCTTCAGGACTGAGGTTTCAGAATACATGCCAAAGCTTGTAGATAACAGAATAAAGGATGATAGAAAAAGCATCCTGGGGGAGGGAGAAAGATTCCTTGCTATGCCTGGTGAATCTTCTTGGTTGTTTTCCAACGCCATTTATTAGCCTGACTTCACGTCACTGTAATCGCTGTTGTTTTAGTGATCTTCCCCCATCATCTGGGAGTTCTGTGCAGTGGGGCAGCATTTTGTTTTCTCTGTTCAGCTGCCAGGAGGCTGAAGAGGGGTTGGAGAGAACCCAGCAGTACAGTTTCCGTCTGCTCAGAGGTGGTAGAAAGAAGTCAGCTGCCCTCCCCACTGAGTCTCCTCTCCTTAATAAGCATTAGTAAACCACCCTGCCTCAGCCATCTCCGCCCCTCAGTCTTTGGAGACTAGACCGTGAAACTGGGCTGGCCCACAGCCTGGCCTTCCTACTTCTGTGCTCGATATCTGGGGAGAGTGGACCCGTATCCTCTCTTGTACCTGGCATCTCAGTGCTGGAGAGCCAAAACTTTGCGTTGTCTTTTCAGTGCCTGCCTCGTACTGAACCCAGAGTTTGCACCTGCCAGGCTAGCGCTTTGTCCGTGAGCCACACTCCCAGCTCCAGTATTTTCAACTGAGTGAAATGTATCAAGGCAACACAAAAGTACAACGTTACATGTACTTTTGGCCTTGTATGTGTATCTGCAGTGCCAAACACCACATGTAAGCTGAGGTTGGCTGGTGATTGATAGAGGCTTGGGGTACAGTTTATGGCTTTCTGTGGAACAGTGACAGCAGGGACTGTGTGACATAGTTGACTTGGTGGTTGTCACTCTACCTAGGTTGGCAGTTGGTAGGGGAATGAAAAGGTCTGATTTAAGCTGGGTCTGTGTCCTAGGTACGAGATAGGCTTCCTTCCTCGCCCTGTTGATTTAGGGAAGAGAATGTGTGCCAGGCATGGTGCTGTGTTCCTGTAATCTCAGCACTCAGGACACAGAGGCAGGAGGACCACTATGAGTTTGGGTTTGAGGCAGCCTGGACTACAGTGAGACCTAGAGAGAGAGAGAGAGAGAGAGAGAAAGAGAGGGAGGGAGGGAGGGAGGGGTAGGGGGAGAGGAGGGAGGGAGAGAAAATAGGTGAGAGGAGGCATTGTATTCTTTGATCGAAGACTGTTGAAATTCTGTTTGAGTTGAGAAATTAGATTTTTATTACTGAGATAGTATTACTGGATTACCCAGTTTGTCTTAGGAAAGACAGTTTTAATGGTTAAAAAGAAGTTGGATCCAAAAAACCAAACACGGTTTTCTGATAGACACTGAAAATTCTTTGGCATCTTAATTCATAATCTAAGTGCAGAGTATTTTATGGTTAATTCTCATGGGACGTGGCTGATACCAAATGTTGTACATGTATTTGAGCATCCTGATTGCATAAGGTATAAGAAAAACAGTATGTGAGAGTGAGGCACGACATAGACATCCTTGTACCTCAGGAAGGAAGATTTCGGGGTCTTCAGAGGCTCTGCAGTTTGAATGTTACCACTAACACAGATTACGAATTCTGGGCATGTTTATGTAGTTCAGTGGTTGCCTTTTGTTTTAACTGGTCTAAGCTCTTTTGCCTAGATTTTAAGGCAGTTTCATACTTCTTTATTACATTTGCCACACAAGCAGTGTTTTACGTTTCCAGTTAATAGTTGTCATTCTGTCTCTAGGTCAGCGGACAAACATAGATCCTGCCCCATAGCAAGTTTTGGCTTTTTATAGCAAATTCATTTTGCCTCTTGCAGATATTTGCTAATTATAGTGTTAGTTCTTCAACCCATATTTCTGGCATGCTTGTGCTGTTGAGCTACAAAGTCAGTGCTACTTTGTTTTTTTCTCTGTTACTAATAGCAGGTAAAAGCACCACCCACTTCTCCTTTAAATCCCTTCTGGTTGAATATGACAACATCAGGTTACGCTGGGGATTTGTACCTACAGTCTTGGCAGCAGAATCATACATTTTGGGGTCTGAGGTGCTATTTGAGTCTCGAAGTCAGAGCAAGACTCACTCCCCAGATCCTGTGCAGTCTCTGATTCTCAGATGCATTTTCATGGCTTCTGTACTTATTTTGCATCTCAAATGCAACTATTTCTTTCATTTGGCTTCTATGGGTCTTTCCTCCCATCATCTACTGATTATTTTTAAGTTGAGTAACTGCATTTCATTCAAAATGTCATAAATGTGTGTGTTGAAGAAAAGTCAATTCAGAGCATAGGGAAGAAAAAGACCAGCCTTACCATTCTGATCTACTTTTTGTCCTTCTAGTTTTCTTTGAGAAAGTGTGTCTCTGTGTAGTTCAGGATGACCTTGAACTCACTGTGTAGTCAGGCTGACCTTGGATCATGACAGTCCTCCTGCCTCAGACTTCTGAGTGCAGTGATTACAGGCTTATGCCACCACACCCTGCTTTTAGTGCATTTAGATATTTCTGTTTAGTCTCCATGTATTAGAGAAAAAACCTGAAAGAGAAATATATAGGTGTATGATAAATAAAAATAAATTAGAGAGCTTGCAGGGTTGATGTGAGGATTCACTTAGAACTTCTTAGAGTATTTCAGGCACAGAGCAAGCACTAGGTCAGTATTAGCAACTTTTTGATAATGACAGTAATGGCTACATGGGGAGCTGAAATCTTGGCTGGTCTCACTTAGGGAGACTAACACATTTTCAGTAATGCAGTGTTCTGTGTGTCTTACATTGTATCAAACTGTCCAGGTTCAAGGAGCTTAAACTTGCAGAAATGTTTTTCAAGTTTTTGAATATTCCAGGCTACTCATTTGAGTCATAATTCTCTATTGTTTAATTCTGAGTGGAAGTTGGAATCTTCATGTCAAGGTTATTGACATAGATAATTAGGCTTTGGTCACTCTAATAGTATATTAAGTTTTCTTTTGTTTGCTGTTTTAATCTTACTGTTGCATTTGTCTAGGTTTTTGTCCATGTTAGAAGAAGAAGTTTATAGTCAAAACTCCCCTATTTGGGATCAGGATTTTCTCTCAGTCTCTTCCAGAACCAGCCAGCTAGGAATCCAAACAGGTAAGTTTCTTTTGTTACAAATCTGGAGTGGGGATGGGGAACTCATGAGGCTAACCTAAAATGTTGGGCCTTATTCTGCACTCATGTGTTTTCCATCAAGAAATTTACAGCTAGCAAAACCACAAACATGGGCAAATGTTGGCATGTGTGTCTCTGTGAATTTGAGAAAGTAGTTATAAGCCTTAGTCTTGGAATTATGTCTCTATTGATGGAGTGTAGATGTGAAACAAATAATTAGCAGCTATCCGAACATAACCTCGCGGTGTACAATGCTAGCTCTACAGCCAAAACTGGGTCTTTTCAAAGATGCTTTATAGTCACAGTGAACAGCTAGGTATCCACATCAGTGGATGCTGATGGCAGGGTTGGATAGTGGGTGGAAGACAGTGGTCCTGAGGCTCAGGATATGGAGTGCTTCTGCATGGGGTCGGGGTATCTCTGAGATGGCCTTAAGCCAGCTAGCAGTATCAGTTGACATCTGAATCCCTATCTTTAATATTAGAAAGTCTTAATGAGGATATTTAATTAAAAATGCCAAAGCAGCAATCTGTATCTGTCTGTGGGGAAATGTAGTATACTAAGCTTTTATTTTGTATATTTTTATTGGCATATGTTGGCAGTACATAATGTTCATTTAGAGTCCTTGTGTGAAGTGAGTACATCTCAGTACACTAAATAAAGTCCATCCTTTTTTAGTGCACTGTGAATTTTTTAAAGTATATTTAAGAATTTATTATAAAGTTTTGCTGCAACTTTTAAAGGTGAGAGGTTCTATTATGATTTTTAAATAGAATCAAATGTATGCCTTAAAGTGTCAGCTTTCTACTTAAAATGTGTCTATATTCATGTCATTTCCATTGAGTGCAGACATGGTAAGGTGACATACAGTCATTCATGGTTAGTTTAAGAGATTGCCAGAACACTGCCTAAACATTGTTTTAGCAGCTTGAGAAAAGTACCTTGAAGGATTATAAATTGTATCTACTTGAGCCTTTACTATCTAAACATCTGCTCTTACACAGGGCTTTGTCCTTTGGGATACATCTAAGGTTTGGTCACACTAGCAAACTGAAACACTTTAATGTAAATAAATAATTTATATTAAGATTACTCATCTGTGTAGCAGCAGCAATTTTGTACAAAGGAAGCTTGACAGTATAAAAACAAGCATACTATTTGTAATAACTTTCACCCATGAAAACCGGGATTATCCCATGAACACTAGTGGACATAAAGGGAACAATTCTTTCTAAAATATTGTTGCAATTTGAGTTTTTGACAACTACAGTCCCTCCTCAGCTACCCCCGACTGTCTTTATCTCTCATTCCCATTTCCATTTGAGAATGCTCTATCTTGTTTCCTGTTATCTATCTTTTATTTTGCTACTTAGGTATAATTTGAGCTTCTTGTGTAAGAGAAACCATGCAATATTTAAGCTTTGGTGTCTGATTTATTTTACTTGATTTATTTAGCATGATGATCTTTAGGTGCGTCTATATTCCTACAGTGATACAAGTTTATCTTTTGTTATACTTCTATCTGTTGATAGAAGATAGCTGGGTCAAATGGAATTTCTCATTTTAGTTTTTGAGGAATGGCCATACTAATTTCTGCTCATTTTTAGTATGTGGGCTTGTATCACCTCCAGCAAAGGTAATTTTATTTCTTTAAAAATAGTATAGAGGTAGCCGGGCATGGTAGCTCACACCTGTAATCCCAGCACTTCGGGGACTGAGGCAGGAGGATTGTTGGGAGTTTGAGACCAGCCTAGGCCACAAGCTGAGTACAAGGGTAGCCTGAATGGCATAGCAAGACCCTGTCTCAAAAAGACAAAAAAAAAAAAAAAAAAAAAAAAAGAGGTATGATTTATAAACAATAAAATAAAGGTATAATTTGTATGCATTAACGTTCCTTCTTTTCAGTGCACTGTGAATTTTGATAAACACAGTTGGGTAAACATTGTTATCATCAAAATGTAGAGCAGTTGTACTGCTCTAGACAAATTTTTCGTGTTTCTTTGTTATGGTTTATAGCTGGATGTCCCACCAGAGCCTCATGTGCTCATACGCAGGGCTCTGGAAGATGACTGGATTATGGAGGCTTATAGCTGACTTGCTATTCAGTGGTAGGACCTGTTTGGGAGAGGTGGGCCCTTTGGGTGTGGCCTGGAAGTGTTCTTCTCCCCCTCGGCTCCTCCTGTCTCTCTTTTCCTGGTGGCCATGCCATGAGTAGCTTTCTTCCACCTAGGACCTTTCACGATGCTTTTCCTGCTCAGGAACCAGCCAACTATGGACGTGAGCCAAGATAAATGTCTTTATTAAATTATGAGTGTTGGAGATTTTATTACAGTGATAACAGAAGTGACCAATGCAGATTTTTGTACTACCAGAGAAGTGGATTCAGTGCTGTAATATTACCTGACTGTGTAGTTCAAGAGCCTTAGGAAGTGGTTCTTAGGAGGAATTTGGAAAGGTATGGAGATGCTAGCTGGAGAAACAGTCCTAGAATCCTTTAAGATGAGCTTGATGGGAGATTCTGGTTGGAGCTCAAAAGATCAGAATGCTGGTCAAAAAGGGAGATGGTAAAGACCAGGCTTAGGAGATTTCAGTTGGGAAGAAGGGTTCCATTGACAAGTTTGCTTTGAGATTTTTACTCATGTTCTGAGACTTTGTAAGACACTGAGATTTAAGAGCAGTGGACAAATTAATCTGGTAGAGGAAATTTCAAAGTAGCCCATTGTTGGAGTTGTGGCATGGATACTGTGACTACCTGTAGGTGTAATGTGACTACCTTGTAGTGACATTCAGAAGCAAAAGCCACTTAAGTTTTCAATTTTAGCTGGAGGTGCTAGCACATGCCTGCTGTCCTAGCATTTGGGAGGCTAAAGTAGGAGAACCATCATGAGTTTAAGGCTAGCATGGGTTGCATAGTGAGTTTAAGACTAGTCTGAATTACATAGTGAGATCCTATGTGAAACAAAAAGTTTGTTTTGAAAAAAAAAAAAAAGGTGACAGAGATTGAGCAAAACAGACCTTGGTTGCTGGAAAGATTAACATTATTAAAAAGTCAAGTATTTTAGATTGGTTAGATTGGAGCAATAGGAACAATAGCTTACAGGCATGTTAGGAATCAGCAAGGCCCCACCCTTCACAGGCTTAAAGTTGCAAAAGTGAAAGACTGTGCTTAAAGAAGAAAACTCCAGTGCACCATGCTTGAGAATAGCTGCCTGCAGAATGTGTTCCTCGGATTCACTTCACAGTGCCTATCCAAGCGTTTAGAGGCCTCTAGAGCCATCGCTCAAGAGAGCCTGGCTACTTCTCCATCCAGCTGGTGGCAGGCTTTTATGCAAGTCTTACGGACACATAGAATGCAAGTGTTGTGGGATTTGGGTGTTCCCCCAGAGGGCAGTGAACCCCTGAGAGGGCGATGCTGTAAGTTGTGAGGGAAATAAAAATGTAATGGAGACCCCAGGACATTGAAGAGCCAGAAATGTGCAATGTCTTAGGGAAGCCACAAGGAGGGAGTAAAGCCAGTACAAGAGAAGCCATGAGGGCTGCAACCACCAGCAGTGTCTTGGGGGCAGGACCACTCAAGCCCTTTGCAGTTCACATCTTACGGCCACAACTTGCCCCTGGTGCTGGACATGGAGCTACAGGATTTAACCTTTCCCCTCTGGGTTGCAGTCTTGCTTTGTTCCCATTGGTTTCTGTTCCACGAAAGCTTCCTTTTGCAATGGGAATGTTATCCTGGGCCTTTGCATGTCAGCCTTGGTTAATTTCTTTTTGAAGTTTTCAGCGGATTACAGTTAATGAGAGTCTGCCTTATGTCTCAAAGGAGACTTTGCACTTGGATTTTGCAGCAATGCTGAAACTGTTAGAACTTTAGCCACTCAGAGAGATGGACTAAGTGCATTTTGCATAAAGGTGATACCAAAAGTTTGGGCGGCCAGGGTAGAATGTTAGGGACCATGAATTCTAAATTGACATAGTTATCTTGTCCAGAGGCCCTCCTTGCCTTGCCTTGTGAGCCAGTTTTGGAATGTGGAAATCCTACTTCCTCTTGGCCACCATTGAGATCTTGATGGTCAGTGAAGCTGTAAGGCTCACAGAGCAGCATGAAGTCTGCTGAGGACAGTCCAGGGAAAATGAGTGCCCAGGTGTGGAGATGCAGCTTAATTTGTTGCCTTTATGGTGTTAAACTTGGCCCAGCTGTTTACAATACCCCTCACCAGGGTACAGCCCACTCACTGGCTAATAAAATAGTGGCTGGCTGGAGATTGTTGGTCTCTGTTTTCAGAGAATGTTGATTGTCCTGGAACCCTATTTCCTTGCAGTTCTTGTTTCTTGCTTCTTTTCTTTCTGGCCCTGTGCTGTAATTCTGGACAGGAGACTGGGCACTCACTGCAGAAGTCCCTGATAACTGGCATCATCAGAAGGGTCTCTGACAGTGGAATATCGTGGTTTATATCTAGATGTCTCCCAGGAGCCTCATGTGCTAACAGACAGGGCTTTTGGAAAGCGATCGGATTACAGGGATTTATAGCTGACTTGCTGCTAAATGCTATAAACCCCAGTGGTGGGGCCTCCCTGGAGCAGGCATGTCACCGGGGAGAGGCCTGGAAGATTGGTTTCTTCTCTTTTCTTCCCAGTGGCCATGCCATGAGCCGCTCTCTTCTCCTCAGGACTTCCCACCATGCCTTTGTTGCTTGGGAGGTGATCGTCTGTGGACTGAAAAGAAAACATGAATCAAAATAAACCTCTCCTATTAAGTTGTGTGTGTTAGATGTTTTGTCTCTGCCACAAGAAAAGCCACCAAGACACCCTTTGTAGTGCTTTCATCATCTGTCCCCTGCCCTGGTTACCACTAACCTTTTTTTGTTCTTAGTCTTATCTTTTCCAGAGTTTTCACATAGAAGGAATAATGTAGTATATGAACAGCTTTTCAGGCCAATGATTCCAGTTAGCAAAATGCATTCAAAAAGGTGGTTTAAAAAATATATTTTATTCAGATGTGGTGGTATAATTGTAATTGTAGAATTTGGGAGGCTGAAGAAGGAGGATTTCTGTGAGCTTGAGGCCAAGCTGAGAGACATAGTGAGCCCAGCTCATATCAATAGAACTACCTTTTGAAATTCTATCTCAAAAGAAAAAAAATTAGACCATGTTTCAATGTAAATTTAATTAACCCTAATCCTTATAAATAGAGCATGTAGGAGATTAGTTATTTTGATTTGGATCAAATTATTTTTGTTTGCATTCTCTTTTGTCTTGTCTTTTTGAGACGGGGTTTCTTTATGTGGTTCAGACTGGCCTTGAACTCACTTTCTAGGCTATACTGACCTCAGACTCACAGTGATCCTCCTGCCTCAGCCTCATAAATGCTTTGTCTGAATTCCTGTTACATAACATATCAGAACATCACTATTGCCTTTGATGTTTCATTTTAGGTGATAATTTCTTGCTTCTCTGGTCAAAACCTGTAATGCTCCAAGGCCTGTCTGTACAGGTTACAGGCTCCTGGTCGCTTGAGCAGTCCGTGTTTACTGGACACACTCTCCGTGGTTACTGGACATGTCCTCTGCATCGCTGTGTGTGTCTGTTACTTATTTTGTCTTTGTCCTCTTCTCAGCCAGCTTTCAGTTGGCCTCTGTCCTGTAAACATTTCCCTGATTTCTTCCATGTCCTCCAGAAGGATGTTTCTCCTTTCTTCCACACTTTTGTAAAACCTTAAATGTGGCTGTATAGTAAACCAACCAGGAAGTGCTGACACACACTGAATGGTGAGTGCCATCCGGAGAGTGTGTGTGTGCTGTGGGAAGCCTCGACTTTCGCGCTTTTGAATGCACCCCAGGCGATGGTGCAGTGCAGCAGCATTTGAGAACTACCGTGTCCAGTGATGCTTGCCTCATGTTATCCTGGTCCTGTGTTTTCTGTAATACTTTTCTGTGATATGAATGCAGCTCTCTGATGATCAGAAGCTCTTTGCTACGATGATGACAATGACAACAATGATAATAACAGATACATCCATGGTGTGCTTACCTGCTCACCATCCCTGGGACACTAGAATCATTGTTACCTGTATGAAGCTAAAGAAACAGGAACTCAGGGGGCAGCAGCACATTGCCCTGGATGAGCACTTGTGGGGATGGAGTGAGTTTCCCATGCAGGACTGCTGAGTTCCTAATTCCTCCACTGTATTCAGAACTGAAGTTGACTACCGCGTCACACTATCTTGCACTGTGAGTGTGCAGCAGAGAGGTGTAGAGGGAGTGCGTGGAGAACACACTTCCCCTCCTCAGGCAGGGGCTGCCAGCGCTGTCAGCAGATTGACTTAATTCTCTTACAGTGTCTCTGGAGAGGATTTCTCTCTGTGAAAAAAGTGCCTTTGATCCTTGCCTGCTCAAAATCTTCCCAATCCCCTCAAGGTCTAGCCTCATGCCACTACTGTGGCGCAGGATAGAGAAGGCAGACATTGTCCCTGGCTCTGAGGAAACCTTATGTCTATTTCTGTAGCTAAGGCTCTCCTCATGTAAACTGGATGTATACTGTAGTGTTACCTGGAGCTGTCAGAAGTGGGCTGTCGTGTGTCTGTCTGCTCTAATTGCAATGCCTTCTCTTTGGGAGAAAGGAGTGTAATCATCTACTTAATTGCCATGTCTGCACACTGGTGCAGCTGTAATAAATGACGTTCATAATGATGGCTCTAAAGTTTGGTAAGATACTTCGATGTCTTTGTAATCACCAGAGCTTCCTCTTTGTGCACAGTCATTCCAGTGCACATTGAAATTCAGAAGGTCTGAATACTGGAAGGAAAAAATTTGCAGTCTGGTACTCTAATATATCCTGATCATTCCTTTTTTGAGATTGGGGTCTTGCTGTGTTTGCCTGGTTGCCCCCAAACTCTGGGACTCAAGCGATCATCTAGGTTCAGCTTACTGAGTAACTAGAACTATAGGAATGCACCAATACCTGGCTTTATTTGGATCCTTTACCTACCGCTGCTGTTCGGTTAAAGGTGTGTGGATTGGTAGCTCACTGTTGCTTAGTGTACTGGTTCCATTACTGTCTTGGCCATTGAAAACGTTCTCTGCAGACTCAACTGTGGCTGCATCCAGGCTTAGGTGAGCGTTCTCTCTGGCCCTCTGCACTGCTGTGCTGTGTTGCCCGTGTGCCTAGTGTTACGGAAAGCGTAATGTTTTGCCATGTTTCCCTTTTGATCCCCCACTACCCCTTTTCTGTGTCTTGTCTATTTTCCTTTTTTTTTGGTGGTGGTGGTGTGGACCCAACCCAGGGCTCATGTAAGCTAGGCCGGTGCCCTTCACCTGCAGCCCATTTTATTTTATATTATTATTATTATTATATATTTTTTTTAGCATTGGCAAAGTTTATTTGAAAAGGGGAAGGTGAAGAGTAAGGGAGAAACTAGCTCTGCAGACTGAGCTTGGGCTGAGTAGAAGAGGAAAAACAAGATAAAAGTACATGCAGAAGGACATGGGGCGGACACCAGGAGGACAGCCGCAGCAGCCCCTTCTGTTCTGAGACAGCGTTTGCTGAGTGTCTCGGGCCAGCCTTAAACTTGCTGTTTTTCTGCCTCAGTCTCCTGAGTAGCTGGAATTACACGATTCTCTTTCTTGCTAATCTGGTCTTCATCAAAATTATTCCCAGGATTTGTTTAGACTTAACACATGAACTATCCTCAGTCCATTAGTATCTGATGTCTGCCAAATGATGATAAAAAAACTCAACTAATTCCTTTACTTACTCATTGATGTTTTCTGTATTAAAAGGTTTGCCGTCTTATTATTTATTCATGTCTTTTATTTTCTATTCTAGTCCATGAATTATAATCCAATATTGTCCTTTTTTTTGTTTTTAAAGTAGTACTGAACCCATACCTTCCAAATGAGCTACAGCCCCATTTTTTTTTTTTTTTTTTTTTTTTTTTGTCTTTTTCGTTTTTTATCGGTACCAGGGATCGAACTCACGACTGCCTGCTTGCAAGGCAGGCGCTTATGCCGCAGAGCTAAATCCCCAGCCCCTACAGCCCCATTTTTACTTGTATTTTGAGACAGTCTTGTTAAGTTGCCCATACTGGGCTTAAACTTGAAGTCTTCCTGTTTCAGCATTCCAGAGAGCTGGCATGACTGGTGTGCACGAGTGAGCCTGGCTCGTTACTGTCTTTGTTTTCTTAAGGTTCTAGGGCTTTTCTTTTCAAGATCTTTTTATAGCATTGGGAAGGAATGGGGTTTTTGGCTCCATATTGACTGAAAAGGACTCATCTTCCTACCTGCTTTTCTTTTTCACCGGGCAGTTATCAGTCCACCTCCTGTGGCCGGGACAGTGTCATACAATTCAAATTCGTCTTCCCTTGAGCAGCCAAACGGAGGCAGCACCAGTCCTGCCTGCAAAGCTTCCTCCGGACTTGAGGCAAACCCAGGTAAGCGCTTTTTTTTTTTTTTGTCTTTTTCCTTTTTATCGGTACCAGGGATCGAACTCACGACTGCCTGCTTGCAAGGCAGGCGCTTATGCTGCTGAGCTAAATCCCCAGCCCCAAACCCAGGTAAGGTCTTAAGTGGTGGGTGAGAGAAGGTTGAGACTTGCCCTGGGAGCTCCGTTCTCTGTGAAATGCTGGTGGTGGACTTAGCCTCACTGCAGAGGGTGCATGGCTAGGGTTCCAATGGCTGGAACCCACTGTGTATCAGGCTTCGGTTGGTTATTTCTGAATAACATGCTGATTGCGAATGCAGTTGGTAAAACCATCATAGGTCATCTATTTGGTCTCACCCAGCCTTGGTGCAGCTGAATCATGAATCTGCCCATTACCTGAGGCCTCTGTTGTGGATGTGGCTTTGTATTTATGTGGAAACAACTCCATTCCACATATTTCTCATTATCCTCTTCGGTCTGTTGTTTATTAGCAGTACCTGTCCTGCTTGTGCTGATGGCAGAAACACCAGAGAGTAAGCAGAAATATGCACTTTCTTAAAGCTGGAACTCAAATGTTAAACAATCACTCCTATCTCATCCTGTCATCTAGGTGGGATTACAGGTGTACACCACCACGCCTGGCTGTGCTTGTGTCTTTTTGATAACAGGGTTTCACTCTGCAGTTCAGGCTGGCCTTGAACTCACTTTTTAGCCCAGACTGGCCTTAAACTAAGTACCATGAAAAAGGGAGAGAAGACCTTATATAAAAAGTACCAAATACTTAGCATGTACCACTATTCTCTCTGTCACTTCTAAGGCAGGCACTGCTAATAAATGAAGAATCTTTTCGCCAGTAAGCTGAGATACTTTATTATTAAAAATAGTATTAGTGACTTGCGCTTGCACAATGAGAGGTATAAACCTCAGCTATGAAATAAATAACTTGGCAGCATTACTTTTAGTGAATCAGGAAATTTGGAGTCTTGCTGACCAAATGTTTGAAAATATTCTCACTTACCTCCAAAGCCACAAAATGTTATGTAGACACAAACTGAGTTAAAACCATTTAGTAAATAATACATAATAGTTATGGAAACATCTGTGTACAAAGTATGTTATATTAATATTAACATTCATTCATTGATTCATATACAGAGTTTTGCTATGTAGTCCATTCTGGCCTTGAACTTTTTAGCCCAGGATGGTCTCAAACTCAAATCTCCTGTGTCAGCCTTCTAAGTGCTGGGATTACAGGTGTGAAATCACCCCCCCCCCCAAAAAAAAAAAAACACCTTATTTAGGCTATAAAGCAGGTTTCCAAAATTTTTGACATTTTAGTGCCATGTGGACTCTCCTTTCTCACTACAGAGGGTCTATAGTAGAATTACTAGCTAGCAGTGATTGAGCCACCTTTTGTACTCGCAAGCGAAGAAGCATGTGCTTTTGTAGCTCATCTGTCAAGCTGAACAGTTACCACCATAGAAAAGTTATCGTATAATACCAGGAAATACTAAGAATGGATCTGGGCTGCAATTACTGGGATCTCCTCGCATCTCCTTCCTGCCTGCTGCCCTCTCCTTTTGTTCTGGGAAAGAAGAGTAAACCTTTACACCAGGGCCATCAGTGCTAATAGAAAATCAGTTGGAGTAGTTGGCATGGAGTGTCTGTTTGCTTTTTAAAATCATTCATTGTTTGTCTTATTTTGATCACCATAGGAGAAAAGAGGAAAATGAATGATTCTCATGTTCTGGAGGAGGCCAAGAGACCCCGCGTGATGGGGGATATTCCTATGGAATTGATCAATGAGGTCATGTCGACTATCACAGACCCTGCCGCAATGCTGGGACCAGAGGTCAGTGGGTAAACCCCTCTTCTCCACTCCTGCTCTCAGAAATAGGGGAGGGATTGCAGAGAACTAGGTGCTACCATGGTTACAGTGAACCTGGTGCTCATGGGGACGTAGGAAGTGACTCCCCTGGAGTATCAGTCACGTAGAAGGCCACATTCTACCATTCTCTCACAATTGAAAACCTTTTTGTCTTGAAGAATTTCAAAGCCTGATAAATGCTCCAAAAATTTTGTATTAAAAATCCACAGACTTCTCTAAATTCAGCAGTTTTTAATGTTATACTACTTTTGACTTCTCTGTCCTTTTCTCTATGTTGGGAACCATTTAAATCATTTCAAAGTTAAAAACAGATGTTGTAACACTTCACCTCTGACCTTGCTTACCATTATTATGTGTTTTATAATAATGAGGCTAATGCCAGACTGACAAACTGTAGCCTGCAGGCAAGATCAATTTTTACTGAAGAATTATCTGTGGCTTCCCTTTTGGGGGGGGGGTGATCTTTTTGAGACAGGGTCTTGCTGTGCAGTTCAGGCTGGCCTTGGGCTTACTTTGTAGCCCAGGTTGGGCTTGAACATGCCAACAATCCTTCTGCCTCAGCCTCCCTCCTGCTACAGGAATGCATCACCACCCCCGGCTCTGTGGTTTCTTTTGTACACTACAAAGCAGATTTGAATAATTGAGGAAGGGAAAGTGTGGTTCACAAAGCATAAGATACTTATCATCTGACCTGTCCTGAGAACTTTCCAATCTGTGATATACTGGGTAGCTCACGTCCTAATTCCTCATCTATCCAATTGGGTCCTTTTCTATTGGTTGGCAATCAAACATTGCATCTAGCTTTTTATTTCTTGTCTCCTAAAACAGTTTTCTAGCCTCTCTTTGCAATGCTGTCATTGATGAACCTTGTTCACTGATTTTGCATACTGTCCTCCTGCTATTTATATTAGTGTGACTGCTTACAAATAACTAGGTACATTCAAATACAGCATTTTCAGTAAAAGTACTGCTGTCATCTCATTGCACTACATCCAGGGAAAGGGTAGTTTCAGACATTTGTTAAAGCTTTCAGGAAATGAAGAAACATAATTTGAAAACAACTTTTTATATCTTCAGTGTCACAGTACTACATCGCAGTATTAATTTTTTTGTTATCGTATTTCCTTAGGTATTTATTTTATAATGTTGAGGGTAACTCAGAGAAGTGAAATGTTGTAATAGATTTCATAAAATTAGTCTTTGCACATCTTTCTAGATGTCCAGTCTTTGGGGATTTAAAACTGTGTAGTTCATTGTGTCTGCTTGGCTTTTAGGGGTTTGGTAGCTTTGCAGCTTAGCTGAGCGTAGCTTTTCAGCTGTGAAGTGAGAAAGCAGCCAAACATTTCACATTGTGAGAGGTGCACTTAGTATCCTGGAGCTGGCTTATGTTGACATTTTGCCCAAGAAAACTGTTAAATTTTCAGGATTTTTCAGAGCTGGTCGATAAGTTCCTTGCTAGTTTGAAATTGCATGTAGCCACTCCAGCTATAGATCAATGAAATAAGTAAGTGCTAGCAGGTAAGACTTTCTTTTCCCTGAGGAGCTATTCGTTGATTGTGTACCTCCTGCGCACCAGTGGGTGGATTCAGGAAGGTGACAGCATGGTTCAGTGTGGGCCAACAGATAATCCTTGGGAAGAACGCTGTCCTCTAAAAAGAAGTGCTAATGTTAAACAGGACTGCTGCTCTTTGACCTGTGATGAGAATTCGGTATCTGTCTTATCAAGGGCAAACTGACAGCACACACCCGACCTCCTTTCTCATCACTCTTTAAAAATAATTTTCATTGGAAAACTACTGCATTTGTTCTTGAACACATGTCCCCCTCTGCCTTTGCATAGCAGTAACAGTTGAGTGGTTTGAGGTACAGACCTTACGGCTCAAAGCACCTAAGATATTTCCTGTCTGGCCTTTTACAGCAAAGTTCATTGCTGCTTAGTCCCTTCCACATGTCACACTTAGATTTCTCACAGTGCGTTATCTACCTGTTCTGTGTGGTCTTCATAACTCGAGTGTGTGCCTGTGTATGTGTCTGCGTCCACGTGTGCATGCGTTCAGTACCTTTAAACACATGTCTCATTAGCACAAAGAAGGGAAGCTTTGAGTGTCCCATCTCACTGTCTTAATTAAAAGCAGAACTTTGCATTCTTTTTCCCTGTTTCTTGCTTCCCAGACCAATTTTCTGTCAGCACATTCGGCCAGGGACGAGGCCGCCAGGCTGGAGGAGCGCAGGGGTGTGATTGAGTTTCACGTGGTTGGCAATTCCCTGAACCAGAAACCAAACAAGAGGATCCTGATGTGGCTGGTCGGCCTGCAGAATGTGTTCTCCCACCAGCTGCCGCGCATGCCCAAAGAGTATATCACACGGCTGGTCTTTGACCCGTGAGTTGGCTTCGCTTTTCCTGCTCCATTTAGTCGCTGGTAGCTTCCTACCAGTCCTGTTACTTCCTGTCCTGTGGATGCAAAGCTATGCAGCAGACGATTTTTATACCAAAAAATTAAATTTTAAACAGTCTGTAAACGTTCTTATGAATAGCAGTGAAGCTCTGTATTTTAAACTGGTGGCTACTTTCTTCTCCTTCATTATTGCAGTTAGAGAATAGAAACACCACGAAGTAGTCTCAGTGTTTTTGTAGTTAAAACATTGTTGGTTTTGGTGTCTTAACAGGGTACCATTGGTGCCCAGGTCTGTAAACATGGAAAAATTACTGTTCTGTAAGAACTGTTAACTTTGTAAAATCCATTGCTTTTAAAAAAGTAACAATATAAAACTAAACTTCTTTAATCGAATGTATTTAAACATATATGACCCAACAGCCTTTGTAAGCTGTAATTCCTACATGACAGTTCCGGGTGATACTATTCACAGAGAGAAGGTCTGATAGGATACCTTAATGCAGGGTTTGGCAAGTGGTACATGTGAACTGGTATTCTTTTTTGGTCTTTTTGAGACAGGGTCACTTTATACAGTTCAGGCTGGCCTTGAACTCACTTTGTAGCCTAGGCTGGTCTCAAAACTTACAAACGATCCTCCTGCCTCAGCTTCCTGAGTGCATGAGCCACCACACCTAGTGAACTGGTATTCTTTTCCACAATATTTTTGAGTAAGAAGAAATTCTTCAGAAACATGGCACATTTGATGATGGCTTTGTGCCCTTTTCCTGAGCCCTGGGGCATTGGGTGTCTAGTCCTGGTCACCTCTGCACTTCCTGTGTTTGTGTTTGTAGACTACAGGTACTTCTTAGGGAACTTGTGTTTTGCTTTGATGGGAAGTCTGATGAGGTTCTGTCCTGCTGTAGAAAGTTCAGGTGAGAGGATGGTTTAATTAGATAATGGCAAGAAGAAGGAAGTTTTCAAGAGACTCGAGACATGATTCCTTTACTGGTTAGTGAATCAGGAGTACTCCCGAAGGTATATTTGTGCAATCAAGATGGTTAAAATTTTGACTTAATCTTACTCTTTCAGGAAACACAAAACTCTTGCTTTAATCAAAGACGGCCGTGTCATTGGTGGTATCTGTTTCCGTATGTTCCCATCTCAAGGATTCACAGAGATTGTTTTCTGTGCTGTCACCTCAAATGAGCAAGTCAAGGTAAGAGAGCCCTCTAAGGTCTTTCAAGAAAATTAGAATTTGAGTTTCTTTACTACAGCTGCAGAGCTTGAGAAGCTCTCTCTGTGCCATGTTCGGAGGAGGTTCAAAGTGGAGGTCAGGCCTGTCCACGAAGAGTTCTCTCGTGGTGAGTGCATGTGTAGATGTACGAGGAGGGTAAACTGTGCCATGTACCAACATGTAGGGTTATGTCAAGGCTTTGTTGGACGCTGGGACAAAGTACAGGCACAATGTGCAACCCTATATGGATCACAGTTGTCGTCTATAGCAAAGGAAATGATGCTTGAAAGTCAATCTCAGTGTTGATTTTTAATTTACACACAGTGTGTACATGCTGTACACACAGTTGCACACACTGACTTACACATGCAAACACACACATAGACACACATACCTGACAACACTGAACCACCAGAGAGGATGATGCAGATAAGGATTTATGTAGTTTACCTTTCAGAAAGTCACATGACTTTCTCCCTAAAGGCGGACAAGGACTAAAGTAATTCTGTAAGGGAGCTCACAACACATTGGAATAAACGGATGAGGCATTCATGTAAGGTTTGGGAAGTGTTAGGCGCCTGCCTCCTCTCCTTCCCTTTTCCCCCTTTCCCCTTTTCCTTACTTCTATGCCCCCCCTTTGTTCCTTCCCTTCTTTCCCTTCCTTTCCCTTGTTTTTCACATCGCCCACTTCTCAAGTTGTCCTTGGTATGAGTCTCTTTCTCTGAGAACTGTGCCCACGTTTTAGTGATGGTGGCTGGTTGGCTGGTGAGTCTACCATTTAGCAGACATAGCTGTCATCTAGACTTTGTTGTGTTCTACTCTGCTACGCTTAGGAAAATGAAACCAGAAAATGGATCTTTATTTGGGGAGCCCTAAAGAATATTGTGCAAAAATATGATAGATTATAGAAATGCAAAATATATTGTGCAAAAATATGATAGATTATAGAAAGCTAAGCAGATCATTATTAGGTGGTTGCTAAGAAAGCTTATTGTAAGGTCTAAGGTGATGCTGTCCTGTGGAAGTACAACTTGCAAATACTAGCCACCAAAGTACTTTCCAGTGCCCTAGTAGGTACATTGTTTAAAAAGGAAATAGAAACAGGTAAAGTTGATGTTTTATTTTTTTTTTTAAGAGAGGGTCTCACTGTGTAGTTCATGCTGGTCTTGAACTCACTGTGTAGCCCAGACTGACCTTGAACTACCAGTGATCCTGTTTTCTCAGCCCCTGAGTGCTGGCGCTACAGGCGTGCACCAACACACCCAGCCTACTTTTAACATTTATTTTACCAACTATTCATTGTCACGAAGAATTATTTGGACTGCTTACATTATTATTACTATTTTTTTTTAAGTTCAACTCAGCTTTTACATTGAGCTACATACATTTTTAGCCCTTTTTTATTTTAAAAATTTTTCTTTTTTAAAATTTCACTTCTGGTTTATTTGGAAAGTGAGTTAAAACTATAAAGAGTAAGCCATAAAATAAATGAAAAAAGAATTCCTCTTTTCCAGGTAGTTTGTTGTAGAGCTCATAGCTACATGTATCTAATCCATACCTGATACCCAATGGACTGCAGATGGACTAATAGCAAGCAAACTGTCCATCTTGCCTCATCCAAAATATTTGTCCCTCATCTTATTTTTTTGTATTTTAAAGAGAAAAAAAGATAAACAATGAAACTGAGTTTCATAACAGGTTAGTAGGCAGCTATAATAGTTGATACATTGTATATTGTCTTCCTAGTAGGTCTTGAGAGTACAGGATGTAGGCATGATACCTTGTCTAAATAATATTAGCACAAAACATTCTTCTCAAGTAACAAATAGAAGCTGAATAATTATCTTAACTGAAAACAATATGTATATTGTCTTGTTTTCCCCTTTTTTCGCTTTCTTCCTTTCCCCTATCATAGTTTGTCTTTTCTTTTGAACAGTTTATTTGTTTTGTTTTATGGGAACTGGAAATCAAATTCAGGACTTCATGTCTTTGAGGCAGGCGCTGTGCCACTGAGCTAAATCCCTGGCCCTAGACTGTTTGTTTTGAGTCCTCAGTATGTTGTCTAGACTGCCTTTGACTTTGCAGTCCTCCAGCCCCAGCTTCTCAGTGTCCTGGGGTCACAGGTAGATACCCCATGTTAAGGTATCATGTGCATTCTCTGTGTACTCAGACAGCCTTTATATCATCAGTGCATTCTGTGCAGCTCGGCGCAGGTTGGACAGCCTGAGAGCCGCATTTCAAGTGCGTGATAAGCCTGTATGGGACTGTGCAGGTCTAAGGACTGTGTTGATTCTTCAACTTCAAAGAAGCAGTGTCATTTGCAAAACCCAAAAATGAGTTCCTGGAAGGGATCATTCTCTGGGTTAGGGCTGCAGGCGATGCTATGGGTACTTGGCTCTCATTAATAGCTTTGCTTTCTAGTCTCAGAGCTAGTTGTAGCTACTGTGATGTATTTATTGTCACAAAGCACAAGGGGAGCCTTTGTGTTGGACTCCAAGCATCAAAGGGCAGATACAATTCAACAGTGTCACATTCATCATCCTGACTGGGAAAGGAAGATGCAGATTTACTGAAGACTGGCACTTAGGGATTTCTTGGTGTATCTTTAGGTGGTGCTATTGCAGTCTTTGTCACCCCCGCCAATAAAAGTCCAGGAACCCAGACTTTTTAAACATCCTGAGTTTAGGCCTTTACATGCCAATAAAAAAAAAAAATCTTGACTTTTTGTAGAAGATTTAGAAAATATTTTCGGTTTATGATTCCAGAGAGATTGTACCGTTTTTATTTACAGAGATAGCTGTACCAAGTACCTGGTTTGGAAAAGTTGGGCACTGTTAGGGTTACTGCAGGGAAACTTAAGGTATTTAGCATGCATTTTGGGTACTTAATACTTCCCAGAAAGGCAGTTCATTTTTTCTTTCTCAACCATGTAATTTTCTAAAAATTTCATGGAAAGTAGCCAAACATCACAAACCCAAGTAGGAAGAAGTGGGGGGAAGTCGCTTTTTGTAATTGACTTGAAAATGCAGTTTTAGAAAATGGAAACCAGTCTTTCAAAACCAAATAGAATTGATGCAAGTTGTGTACAGTTCTTTCTTTAATTTCTTGGTCTTTTTGCTATCTTGTGTCATTCCTTAATGATTAATGCATGACTCCTGTGACATGTGCTGCCCTCGATATGTACCTTTTTATATGCTTGGAGTCTGAGATAAAGATGATTGAACTTTGCCAACTAACTCATCGCTCTAAACAACATGAAACTGCTACAACACAGGGTAAAACTGAATGCGTCCCAATTACAGTAGCTTATGTTTGTAAAAACAAATTTGTAAGTAGAGATCTTAAATTTATTAAAATAAGGCATTTTGGAGAATCCAGCTTATACACCAATTATTGTGCATATTTTACAGGGAATGTGACAGTATACTGAGTACTTTGTTGACACTTTGGTGACTAGATGAGACCAGGGGCTGCTTGGGATAGGTCATGTGAGTTTCCATATACTTGCATGGGAATTTTTTTTCTTTTGTCTTTTGAGAGAGTCTCACTATGCAGTTCAGGCAGGCCTTGAGTTCACTTTGTAGCCCAGGCTGACCTTGAACTCTCAACGATCCTCCTGCCTCAGCCTCCCAAGTGCTGGGTTATAGGCATGCGCCACTACGCCCAGCATGCATGGGAATTGAAACCAGGGCCTTTTGTCCTAAGCTACATCCCCAGCTCTTTTTATTTTTTTATTTTAAGACAGGGGCTCTTTGTCTTTATTTTAAGGCAAGGGTTGAACTTGTAATCCTCCTGCCTCAACTTCCCAGGCCTGGCTTCTTTTTCACCAGTGTAGGTACAGATATACTCCTCTGTACCAATGATACACAATAAAAATACCAAATGCAAATCACATATGTAATTTTAAAATTTCTAGTAAGTCTGTTACTAAGAGTAAACAGAAACAAGTGAAATTAATGCTTTATTTTACCTAATATTTTCAAAATAGTAACATATCAGTATATAACAAGTATAAAATGTTAATAAGAATTTTTTCTTAGTGTGTGTGTATTTACATTCCAGCACATCTCAGCTTGATTTAGTCACATTTCAGTTGCTCAGCAGTCATGTGAAACCAGTTGCTGTTCTGTAATTATGTGTTTATGTGTATCTTCTTTATTTTACTGTGATCTCCTCAAGGAGAGAGATTTTCCATTTGTCTGTTTTTGGAGGATTACTGGTAATCGAACTCAGGACCGCATGCTTGCCAGGCAGGTGCTATACCACTGAACTATATTCCCAGCCCCTCCATTTTTAAATTTTTAGTTTTTTGTCTTTGTGACAGGGTCTTGCTGTGCAGTTCAGGCTGGCCTTAGACTCACTTTGTAGCTCAGGCTAGTCTCGAACTTGCAAACGATTCTCTTGCCTCAGTTTCCTGAGTGCTGAGATTATAAGTGTGTGCCACCACACCTGGATTTTCCATTTTTCTTTTTATTCAAATTTTATTAAAACTCAGAAAGTGTTTCAGTATTACGATATGTTTGGGGAAAGCTAAGGTGTCTTTGGCTAGTATCAATGGAAGAGGTAATATCTAGAAGAGGGAGTTGAGAGTTCCTTCCCCTTTACAGAACAGAGCATCACCTGGTTATTATTATTATATCTGGTCCAGGACCCAAGCTTCAGGAAGGCATTGTTACTTTGAGGAAAGCTTTAAAAAAAGTGATTAGGTTGATAAGAGGTTTCCTGGCGCGTTATATAAGAAATAACTGTAACCTTGATGATTTCTGGCTTGGGCTTTGGATGTGAAAGTGATGAGCATAAATGAGTCTAATCTTCAAGGGCTTGAAAAAGGTGTTAAAAGCAGAAACGAGCCTTTATAACTCTTACGAAGAAGCCTAACATTAATAGTAGAAATAATGAAGGTTCAGATCTCAGGTGGGCATTAGGGTTAGGGTACAGCACTTAAAAATAAATTGGTCTGTCTGAGGGCCACCCTACACTAGAGCTGCAGGACCAGGGTGCCAGAGGACTCCAGCTTCGATGGGGAAGGGAGTTAGACCGGGTGACTCCCAAACATCCTTTGAGGGGCTGTGGTTCTGTGAGATTGTACCTGTGAACACATCCAAGTTCTTACTATGTGAAGATATGCATTTCTAGATGTTTAGATTTATGTCTTTTTATGAGATTCTGAAACAATCACATTAAATTTCTAGATTTTTGTCTGAACTTTGCATGTCACTGAAAGAACCAGGACTTGGGTATTTTTTTTATATTCAAATTACTCACATATTCAGCACTGTTCACTGTTTTTACTTTCCAGTGTGTTTTGTCTCAGAGATTCTGGGTTTCTTGGTCCTTGCTTAAGGCTGAGTGAAACACTGCGTAGATGGTGATGTGATTTTATAGAAGTGTCGCTGAAATGTGGTATTCGGCAAACATTTGGATTAGTAAATTACTAATGAAAGTTTACACTTTTCATCTCAGATTCTGAAATGCTTGAAAGATTGAACAGAGATTCATAATCAACTTTTACTCCACACACTTGTATATTAATATTCAGCAAATAATTTTTAGAACTAAACTGTAGCCTTTGTGCGTTATTTTTAAAGAACTGGAAACATCTATTTCCTTCTTCGCTTTCTCCCTCCGCCCTTCTTCTTTCCTGTTTTTTTGTTTGTTTGTTTCTTTGGAGTCAGGGTCTCACTGTGTGGTACATGCGATCCTTGATCTCATGGTGATCTTCTTGCTTAGCCTTCTGAGTGCCGGACATTATAGGTATATGCCACCATGCCTGGCTGGGAACATCTGTTTTCAAATGATGATTTTATCTTGAACCAGGTTTTTAGTTTTGTAGCTTATTTTCAAAGTTCAGAAATTCCTAACAAGTTGTTAATAATGTATTTCCTTTATATGAGGTCCTGCTTGATATAATTTATTAAAACACAAACTCCTGGGAAGCCTCTAGGGATTTCTTTTCTCTAGAACCTAGCATATTTCTCTGTTTACTAACTTGCACACAGGGCTACGGAACTCACCTGATGAATCATTTGAAAGAGTATCATATAAAACATGACATCCTGAACTTCCTCACATATGCAGATGAATATGCGATTGGATACTTCAAGAAACAGGTCAGTGTCCCCCTGGGCAGTATTTTTGTGTTATTCATTTTATTAAAACACATTTCAGATCGCTTCCATCAAAATACATTTTTTCTTCACCAGTTCCTACTGTGAAGGGCACACATAGGTTTTGCAAGGCATATGCCAAAAGTAAACTTCCAACTGAATTAGAATAACTGAGTACTGGGTAACTATTTGTTGAGTGAATGAATGCTTGCAATCTGGGATTAAAATATAGTAAAGCATCTTTACATTCTAGAATGTGGTATCGGAGACAGAGAATTGCCCAATTCTGGGTTTGTAGGGTTTCCTGTGAATCAGGGAAATGGGTCTGGCCTCCGGCAGGCCTCACTCCTAACAGCAGCGAGGCTGTGCCAAAGCTTACGAAGCGGCACAGACCAATCTTTTTTGCAGCACATGGTAGCCTGCAAGCTTTGTTGCCTTTTTAGTATTTATCAGAAGTTTTTCACCTTCTGAGAGGTTATAAAGATTATTCTTTGGTTGCATATACTTTTTCATAGTGGTTTATAATTGCTAAAGATTTTGTATGAACTTTATTCTAGTGCTGTAATCACATCCAGAGTCTTTTGTACAATTGACAAGTGCTTTACCGCTGAGCTACAACCCCAGCCTTAGATTAAGTTTCCTGACTAGAGTCTTTTGCAGTCATTGTACACTAGCGCATGACTGTCATCTCAGCACTTAGTACGTGGAAGCAGGAGGATTATGAAGTTTGAGGTCAGCCTGGGCTATTTAGAGAGTTCAGACCAGGCTGAACTATAGAGCAAGAGTGTTTCAAAAAAAAACAGCCAGCCAACCAAATAAAACACCCTCTCAAAACAAACAAAAACAAAACCAAACATTAAAAAAAGAAAAGAAAATTTTGGAAAATGTGTTAAAATATAAAGAAGGAAAAAAATTGTTTATAAGTCTACAACCCAGAGAAATTTGCTTTGTTTTACACTTCTACTATTTTATTTTCTGTGTACATGTAAATGTTAAAATTGGCTCATACCTTGTAGGTAGTTTTAGTTACTTACCTCGTTAATGTTACTTGATTATTTTTCATTTAATTTTTTGTGGTTTGCTGTGATTTTGTTGTATAAAGAGAAAACCTAATACCCCCTTTTGGGGTACTTAGATGTTTTTTATAGTAATATAGAAGTGTCTGCGTGCTTGCATGCATATGTTTGTGTGTTACCTTCATTGGTGGTAATTTGTGTAGAGTAAATTTCTAGTAGTGATTCCCAGAAAGTTTTAGGGTTTCTGTTAGGTATTTCAAATACAGAAACTTTTTTGTGGGGTGGTGGAGACAAGGTTTCACTGCGTGGTTCAGGCTGCTCCTGAACTCACTCTGTAACCTGGGCTGGTCCTGAACTCGCAGTGATTCTCCTGCCTCAGCCTCTCAAGTGCTGGTATTACAGGTGTGTGCCACCATGTATAGCCACAGAAACAATTTCTGTTTTCATCAGCAAAATATAACGGGGCTCAGGAAAGTAGTTGATAGTTGAAAAAAAATTTTTATGTTTTTCCCAGGTAACACATTATATATTTTTGAATGTATTGCTTATTGCACGATTTCACTTTATTTTCCCATGTTTATTGGCCTTTAGTATTTATCTACTTTTTTGCACTGCCAATTTGTTGTACTTTGCTCTTTTGCTGTTGAAAATACAGTTTTTGAGAACTATTTATTTGTAATGACTAACTTCAGAAGTTTAATGATTGCATAAAATCTATTAACTGCTTTCTAATACATATTCTAATATGGCTAAAAAGCTTTTCCTCTGATAATTCATTCTGTGTATTTTGGGGCATACATTTGTGGTGAAATATATGCCCCTATATTAGAAGAAGAAGATGATGAAACTCATGTAAGAAGTCTATACCATGGACTGTGCCAAGGGCCTCTCCGCATATTAGGCACGCAGTCCACCACTCAGCTACGTCCCCTGCCCTTTTTGTTTGGAGACAGTGTCTTGCTAGGTTTCTCGCTCAGACTTGTGATCCTGCTACCTCAGCTTTCTGAGCAGCTGAGCTTACAGGTGTATGCCACTACGCCTGGCACATGTCAGAAGTTTTAGATTGCAGCTGTGTTGCAAAGCGTAACCTTTTTTGGGGGGGGAAAGGGAGCCTACTGGGGTTTAAATCCAGGGCCTTACATAAGCACTGTACCTCCTCCTCAAGCCCCAAACCCCTCTGTCAGCCTTTACCCACGATTGCTGTATGATTTCTCTCTGGTCCTCTTAGAGGATGATGGCAGTAATTAAATAACTTTTGCTGAGAGGTGAGGCAAGAAACCATTGGTCATAATTCTAAAGTCTTAAGTAATTTTCTGCAAATAACCAAAATACTTTAAGGAAAATTTTAAATTATAAATAGATGGTTTATAGTTTTGAATATATATCCTGTAGCACTCTTAAGTATGTAAATCAATAACATTGTTCTAAATTTTTTAAAATAGCAGTATATTCTATTGCAAAGCATTTAATGTCACTGTAACAGTGCCACATTGGGATGGTCTAGAAGGATTTTTAAAAAATGTTTTTGGTCTAAAAAAAGAGATTTCATTTCTTCAGTACCAAGGTTCTAATTGCTGGTGTTTATTTGTTGGTGTGGTATTAGGAATTATGCCCAAGGCCTTTGCACTGAGGTACATCCCAGTTTTTTTATTCTTTATTTTGAGATACAGTCTAGCCAAGTTGAATTTTTCATCTTTTTTTCTTTTCTTTTTGAGATGGGGTCTCACTATGCAGTTCAGGCTGGCCTTGAGCTAACTTTGTAGCCCAGGCTGGTCTCGAACTTCCAACTTCCCACCTCAGCCTCCCAGAGTGCTGGGATTACAGGTGTGAGCCATCACGCCAGGCTGAACTTTTCATCCTCTTGCCTCACCCTCCCAGTGTGAGAATTACAGGTATGTACTATCATGCCTGATTCCTTAATTGCTGCATTGTTTGCTAAGTTTTCATTTAAAATTTAGATCATTGTTACTGATTTACTAAGAATTCTAGATGTCTATCCTTCCCCAGTATGAAATTTACATCAGTCTGTCTTGTTTACTTTTCTTTTGTTGTTGAGACAAAGTTCCTGACCCCCAAAATGAAGGAAGGAAAGGTTTATTTCTGACAGTTTTTGGAGGTTTCAGTCCATACTCAGCTGGCTTCAGGGCAAGGTGGCAATGGCTCTGGGGCACACTTCATGGAAGCAGCCAGAGCAAAGGGAAGAAAATAAGCCTCTTCTGGCTTGTAGCGTCCCCCCTTCAGGGGCAGGTGCAGCACTAACAAAATCTCCTTGCCCTCCTCTTGGACAGGATGAGGACATTTACAAAGTAAGAACCCTGGATCCCTGCTGAGTCTCTCAGTTTAAACTTCTAAACTTCTCAAGTTGACACAATGTATCAACCATAACACAGTAATTTGTTTTATAATTCAATGCAAAATTAACCCTAATTTTTACTTAATAATGGCCATTTCCATTTCAAACTTCTAAGTGTGTATTTTATTAGGGTCATTTTTTGAAGTGTTAACTAGCCTCCTGTTTGCACTGTTCAGTTTCTGATGTTCTTGAACTTCATGGCTGATTTTCAAGCTAACCCCCTGCCCAGCAGCATGATGAGACTTAAAAGGGACATACTTGGTTCCTCCTTCGTTCAGTGTGTTATTTCATGCCTGTTACCCATATCAATGAGCTGATTTGCTTTCTAGGGTTTCTCCAAAGAAATTAAAATACCTAAAACCAAATATGTTGGCTACATAAAGGATTATGAAGGAGCCACTTTAATGGGATGTGAACTAAATCCACGGATTCCATACACAGAATTTTCTGTCATCATTAAAAAGCAGAAGGAGGTAAGCAGGTCACCTTGTGTTTACTCATGACCCTTATATCCAGGCCAGCCTTGGTTGGGGTGGGCAGTATTTTAGCGTTCTGTGTACAGGCCTGCTAGGTACCATGGTTTTACTGTGATATGGGTAACCTGCCTCCTTTCTAGATCACACTTCTTAAATTGGTGTAAAATTCAAAATGTGTGAGCTGGGCGTGGTGGCTCACGTCTGTAATCCCAGCACTCAGGAGGCTGAGGCCTGGGTTACAAAGTGAGCTCAAGGCCAGCCTGAACTGAATAGCGAGACCTCGTCTCAAAAAAAGACCCCCCCCCTTGCAAAAGTGTAAAAGACAGTGACTTATTTTCACTTTAACTTCCAAAACCTTAAGTATTCTGGTCTCAACCATCCCTCTGTATGATTTGGGTATGCATCATTGTTGCCCCCAACTAATGTGTTTTGAAATTTTTAGTTTTTTTTCCTTTTTTTGCCCCCTTTCCTTTTCTCCTTGAAATAAAATGAATTTGGGGGAAAGAAAATTACCCCTCTCAATCTTTTTTATTTTGGTATCTGAGACTGAACTCATGACCTCTCACTTGTCAGGCAGGGCTTATGCCTTTTGCCTTGGTGCTAAATCCCTGGCCATCCCTCTCAATCTTATCTGTCTACTTTCATCCCAAACTCCTCCTCCACAGGCTATTCCTGATGGCTTTCACCCCCTTGGTCCAGTGCACCTGCAAATCAGACATCTCAGCCTCTGTTCTAGTTCTTCCTTCAACTTCTCCAGCATGGGTTTGACCTATCAGTTTGAGTTTTTCATTTGTAGGCAGTTATCCTCATGTGTATTGATCTCTCCTTTTGCACTGTAAGTTCTGAAGACTTATCCCTGTAAGCATTAGTGGTTTGCTGTCTTATATTAAAGCGGCATCTTATGCATATGAACTAAAAGAGAGTCAGTAAGTGGAAAGATGGGTAGATTGGAATACTTTTGGTAGGAATTTTAAATTTCTCTATGGAAGAAAAACTAACAACATAAAAGGAACATAGCTGGGGAGTACACAAAGGCTGATTACTGTGTGAGTGACGCTGTCCTCTGTCCTCGAAGCCCAGGTGCACCTCCTGCTCCCTGTGGTTCGCTGGAGTTTGCAGCTGTGTCCTCTCCCATCAAGCTCACTGTACCACTGCTATTCAAGGCAGAGCGCCTTCGCCTTACAAGTAAATAAGAGAGGCGTCTGTCCTAAACCCATCTTTGTTTTCTGGTTTTCATCCTTAATCCCAGCTCTTAGCTACTTGTCAGGCTTTACCCACGCAACGGCCATAAAGCTTTTTACACGGAGTGGTGCATCTGTGTTTCTGAAGGAGTTGGGGAAAGATGCATTCTTTTTTACATTAGAAAATAAAAGCAGCTTTTTTTGTTTCTTGGTCAGAGATGTCAGTGTAAGAGAACATTCTTAACTTGGCAAGAGTTAATAAAGCACAGCAAGCCCCTCTCCTGTCTCCAACCCACCCGAGGAGCAGGCTTTCCTCATTGTTCTCTTCGGGGCTTAATGAACAGCTCTGGCCTCAGCGGCACATTGTTCGGCATTAGAGGCTGCTGGCCAGCTAAAGCCATCACTGTGCTGTCAGCTGCTTGTCCATTAGTACTCTGCCCACAAGCAACAATTGATCCCCAGCTCTAGCTGAGAGCAGGACTCCCTTGGCAGAGGCTGCACATCTTACACGATCTGTTAGGCCTCCCTAGCCACAGGGAAAGCCAGCAGCCTGGAGCTATTTTAGATGACTTGCAAAGCAGCCAACTCTTAGATGACAGCTCCCTCCCCGTTTCCTTTTGGTTCCCTTCACCTCCTCCCCCTTCTGCTTACAGCTTATTCTCACACATACAACTGAATGGAGGTTTGAGGTCTTGAGCTGAGAGCCTGGTTCTAGCCCTGAAAAGAGACCTGCATTCCAGGTGTGGTAGGGTGGTACTCTTAGAGTCTGGGGCAGGGTGGTTGCAAGTTCAGGGTGGTATGTAAAACTTAGTAAACCTGATCTCAAACATAAGAGCTGGGGATACGGCTCAGTGTGGAAGCACTGGGTTCAATGCTAGAAAGAAAGAGGTAGAGGGCCGGAGGAGGAGAGAGAAAGGGAAAAAGAAAAGAAAACAAAACCCAAGGTCACCAAAATAATATATTGGGATGCATATGCAGATTGAGTATCCCTTATCCAAAATGCCTGTGGTCTGCGGTGTTTCAGATTTCGATCTGAAATACTGAAAATCTAAAACTTCTAACTAAAAAAATCCCTTGAGTAAAGTAAGGAGTGAAAACGGAGAACTCAGACTATGTCTACTGGGGATTTTCCTAGTCCTTACAGGCTGCAGGAGCAGAGTAAGTTGAAGAAGTCATTAATGGAGGTGGAGAAAGGAAACAGAAGAGCTGGGCAGGTGGGTCAGAGTAGAGGGTTGAGTGTTGACGCAGTGGGAAAGATGGTACCTTCAGGGAACTGGTTCAGATGAGATGGCTTTGTGAGAGACCTGGAAGTTGGGACTGGACAATCTTGTGATGGAATCAGCATGAGCAAAGACGCAGGCCGGTTAAAAGTAGATTGATGGGCACTTGAGTAGGTGAAATCACTGGGCATGTGGTTGAAAAAAGACAGTATTTGAAAAGTCAGTTGGTTTCTAATCAGACAGAGGGCTGTGTGTGTGTGTGTGTGTGTGTGTGTGTGTGTGTGTGTAGCGGGGCACAGATCAGTTTAAGGATGGTAATTCTGAAATATTAATCTACACAAAGGACTGAGTTTGGAGGAGCCAGAGTAAGGATGGGTAAAATGAATGTTTTTTATTTGTTTGGGTTTTTTTTTTTTTTTGTAAGGGGCCATACTAAAACTTGGGAGGCACAGTAGAGATGGGAACCTTCTGCCCTTCCAGGTCTTTGGCGGGGGCAGCAGTAGGTAACAGAACTGAATCCATATTAGAGGAGATGAAGATAAGAACATACTTTTGCATGGAAGGTTCTGATTTTGAGGTTGTTGAGTGAAGACATTTTTTAGGGGAGGGAAGATCAAATGTTAGAACACAAAATGATCTTTAGAGGAACAGAATGCTTAGGAGGCTTCTCATTTTCATAGCTCATTTTCAGGAGCCCAGTTTTCAAGGTGCTGCACAAAGCGTGTGAAAGCCATCAGGTGAATCATTACATTGAAGAATCTTTTATTAAGAATAGAAAACTTAAAAAAATTAAAAAAAAATTTTTTTTTTCCTGTATTGGAGATTGAAACCAAGGCCTTAGCTACAACTTCAGCCCTGCTCCCCAACACTCCGTTATTTCGAAAGGGTAAGCTGTCCACACTAGCGTGGATGTGCTCATCCTGCCTTAGCCTTTCAGTGCTAGGATTTTAGATGTGTGTCACCACACTAAGCTAGAAAACTTTTCAAAGTGAAGTACAGTCCACAGTATATTTTCTGAAGGTGTTCATTTAAAAAATGCCATTAGGTTTGCTTTCTAAAAGGACTTGTACTTATAAATAAATTAAGGGAAAATAGCCATTCAGATCACTGTGTCCAGCATTTGATATATGAATGCTCAGAGTTGGAATGGTGCCATGAACGTAAGACACTCCAATTTTTGAAATCTTTATGATAACAGGATATAAAATATTGCCTATTTTACCGCTATTGAATTACAGGTTACAATATTTTGGATACATTGTAGGTAAATAATTATACTGTTAAGCTGGCATGTTGATACATGCCTGTGACCCCAGCACTTGACAGAGACTACATACTGAGTTCAAGGCCAGTCCAGAAAACATGGTGAGATAATGTCTGAAAAATCAGAAAGAGCTGGGAGTGGTGGCATGTACCTGTAATCTCTATACTTGGGAGGCTGAGGCAGGAGGATTGCTGCAAATTCTCAAAACTAGTGTAGATTACATAGTGAGATCAGGAGCAGCCTGAACGATACTATGAGACCCTGTGTCAAAAAACAAGTATATGAACACACATACGAAAAGTTAAAATCAATTTTATCTGTTTCTTTTTTAGCTGATTAAAATGTGACAAGATTGGGGCTGGGGATTTAGCTCAGCGGTATAAGTGCCTGCCTTGCAAGCAGGCAGTCGTGAGTTCGATCCCTGGTACCGATTAAAAAAAAAAAAAAAAAAAAAAAAAAAAAGTCACAAGATTTCCAGTTTCAGAAATGGCTTATATTGTATTTCTTATTAGATAGTAGTCATCTAGATTTACCAGGATTTACTAGTTTTATTAATTCTATAAAATTCTTTGTTTAATTGTCAGGATTACATATTCATATTGTATTAATTGCCAGCCATGTGTTTGAAATTTAAGCAGTTAAGAACTAGAAGTTGTGTTTTCTTTTGTGAGTTCAGTTAACGACTTCTGTTTTGTTTTTCCTTTCCAAAATTTAGTTATGATACAGTTAATTTAATTTTAGGGTGGTGATTTTTGAGGATTTTGTTTTTAAAGAAAACCTGCAATACCTTAGAATTACGTACTGCATTAGAAATTACAAAATAAACATCTCTTAGAATTTGGTGACTTGTGGCATGGTTGTGTTGCTTACAACACTGTATAGTTGCTTTTTGATGTAAGTAGCATAGGTTGGAGATAAACCTTGGGGAGCTTAGATAATAGGAAGGCTATAACTCTTGTAGGATTTTGAAACTTTGTGGAGTATTCCGTCTGTCCCTCTAGTCTGAAAGGAACAGGTCTGAGTTATGAGTAGAAAAAGGTTCTGCTTAGGCAGTGAAAATGCTCAGGGCTGTTTTCTGGTGAATTCTGCCAAAGGTTCCTCAGGGAACCAGGTCAAGAGAAGAGTTCTTATCCTAAATATGAGAGGTGGGAGTTAGAAGCACTGTGTTCTTCCCATGTTACCTTTTCTGAATAGCAGGGACAGGTAATCTGAAGATGGTTGTGTGCCTGTCACTCAATGGCGCTGTAAAAGAATGGTTTTGTTCTTTTGCTGTTAAGTAGCGTTCACTTTTCTTCCCATTTTGTTAATGAAAAAAGACGTTTAGCAAAATAATTCTTTAAGCTGGCTGACTTGACGGTGTCCTCACAGAGATGTCTTTCACTAAACACACTTTCTTCCTCTACTTTACAGATAATTAAAAAGCTGATCGAAAGAAAACAGGCCCAGATTCGAAAAGTCTATCCTGGACTTTCATGTTTTAAAGATGGAGTTCGACAGATTCCTATAGAAAGCATTCCTGGAATTAGTATGTATACACTTTTTTATAAAAGCAAAATCTTTTGGTAGTGTCACGAGTCCTGTTTGAAACAGTTTTCACAATGCAGTGATTTGAAAAGAGACGCTGCCCTTCCTGATAACATCTGTGTTGCTTCTGGTCTTTAAGGAGTCAGTGAATGCTTTCCTTTTACTATCTTTTCCTCCTCCCACTTCACACAAACCAGAGGTTGTCTTCTGTATTTTAAGCAGCTAACATCCTCCATTTATTAAGAGCATGGCGTTTGTAACACTGCCAGGTACTACCCATGTGTAACAGTGAAACAGAGAAACTCTGTGTTTACAGCTGGATAAACTGAGTCTCCGAATGGTTGTGTCCTTTAACCCTAAATGGCAGCTGGTCAGCAGTGAAGCAGTCCAGCAGATGTCCTCCAGACGTCTTATAGTGTGTGCCATATATCACCATCATCACTGGAGCTACAGAGATCCATCACTGACTTGGTTTCCAGTTAAAATGAGTTGCTGTGTGGGGGAAAGTCACAGCATTTGCTTGAAGTTCCTTATTTTGCACCATCTCCCTAAGACTCCTTGTCTGTATGTTAGAGAGGAGCTGTATTGGGCTAAGCCAGTTAAGTTTTTTTATATATCAAAAGCTATTGGTAATTTTATTTGGTTCAAATCTACATTGTTATAGACTACTGAAGATTTAATAAGCAAAACAAAATGAAACAAACTGAAATTCTCCAGAAAAAAATAAAACATTATTTTCACAAGATAAATCATTGTATCTATTCTAGAAGGAGGAGGTCTTATTTTTATTGTTGAAATCAGAGATTCTGCTTCCTTGTGTTGTCATTAGTGATTAGTAGTATCATAGCTAGCTACCATATCATTTATTGTCTATTTATGTCAGGTACCCTTTTCTTTTTCTTTTTTTAAATATATACCAGCTAATCGCAAAAGGGATAGTTTCACCTAAGTTTTAGAGTCTTTTATAGCCTGGTAAACAGAGGCAAAGGTTGTGTTATTTGGGTAATTTAGTTTTTCAAGAGAGCAGGAAATCAAATCTAGATATATCAGCTCTCTATTTTGAATTACAAGCAGTAACCTGGCCAAATAAAATAGAGATCGGAAGAGCGTTTGCTCTGACTTACAATAACGGCTTGACTCTTTCATGCGGTGGTTAGAAAATAATTTGACTTACTGCTTAAACATATAATACTGGATTATTTTTCTCTGAAAGATTGGAATTCATGCTTTAAAAACACTATATAGGGCAGTTTTGTAAGTTTGGGGAATTTGTATTGTGACCTATGTAAAGAAGTGAATAAATGCCATTAGTTTCAGTCTGTTTCCAAAAATAGACTTTTATTGAGGCATGGCTATAATTTATTACTCTTTTGGTAAGTATTAAGTATGTTATTCTCTTGACCAAAAGCAGTTCTCATTTAGTGTTTAATTTTGTTGACATATAGGAGAGACAGGCTGGAAACCGAGTGGAAAAGACAAAAGGTAAGTAGATGGGCGAGAGGATGTTAATGGAAGTGAGTTTTTCCCTTACCAGCAATTTAGAGAAAAAGGGCAGACCAATTATAATCAGTAATACAACAGTTGGTGGGTTTCAATTTCCATAAAATGTTCTGGAATGGTTCCAATTTTAGGTTTTTGTAAAATGAATTGAATAATAATCAGCTGGCAAGAGAGTAGTAAAAACTAATCCTTGCTGCTTGTTGTTTATTCTTTTCCTTTCAAGTAAAGAGCCCAGAGATCCTGACCAGCTTTACAGCACGCTGAAGAGCATCCTCCAGCAGGTGAAGGTGGGTGTTCTCTCTGCTCACTTCATGCAAATATTTTGAAATGATTTCCCCAAGTTAATTTCTATATTAGATACTTTACTTTTTTCTTTACCCAAGAGCCATCAAAGCGCTTGGCCCTTCATGGAACCAGTGAAGAGAACAGAAGCTCCGGGATATTATGAAGTTATAAGGTTCCCCATGGGTAATGCCATTAAAATTTTCTAAGTATACATTTAAAATTCTCTGGATGACAGTGTGGGGGACAAATGGTTGTTGAAGTGGGTTTGCGCTGTTCTCAGAGTGGGAAGTCTGTCATGGGTGTTGGGATTCCGTGTGTCTTTGGAGGGCAGTGAAGCCAGAGCAGTGACCAAGGAGCATCGGATGGACTCTGCTCCTTACAGCCGGTCTACGGCTGTCTTTGCAGTGGGCGCACTGCACACCCAGCTCAGCAGTCCAGGTGGGGGACTGATTGCTGACAGCAATGGATGTGGGAGTTGGTTGTTTAGACATAGGCATGTTCATAATCTACCTATTTTTTTGCAAATGGATAAGCATCAGATTTTGTCCTTTTTATATGTTTGGGTATATCATAAATGGCTATTTCTTTTAAGAATTTTTCAAGATAACATGAAAGGTAGATTAATCTGTGTGACTGCTTTACTGTCAGTGGAAGAAGTTGTAGTCAGTATAATTCTTGGTGTTCATGCTTTTGATGGGTACTATTCATGTTACTATGATTATTATTATTATTGTGTGCATGTGTATGGCACAGGGGTTGAACCCAGGGCCTTTGCATTAAACTACACTCCTGGGGCTCCTCTCCCCTTTTCTTGTGTTTTTGAGACAGGGTCTCACTATGCAGTTCAGGCTGGCCTTGAACTCACAGGAATCCTCCTGCCTGAGCCTCCTGAGTGCTGGGATTCCAGGCGTGCATCCATGCACAACCTCACCACCATGCCCACCCCTGGCCCTTTTTATATTTTATTTGGAGATAAGATCTTGTTAAGTCACCAGGTTGTCCATGCTGGGCTTGAAGTTAATGCAAACTCTGTTAGCTTTGTCCTCCTCCAAATACAAAAGAAGATGCTTTCAGAAATGCATAATTGCAGAATTTGATGCTGTGCCTGAGCTACGGTGCAGGGGTGATGAATTGACAGCCCCAAATTAAATCATTTTGTAATACACAGATGACAAGTAGCTGAAATGAGAGTCTTCTGTTACTGTTGTACTTGTAATCTGTTCCAGAATGTAGAAGGAAGGATGAAAGGGATCTACTTGTTCCTCGGTGGTTGGGAGTTATTTTCCAGTGTTTACTGTGGCATTAATTTTCCACATTATATGGAGTTACAGTAATGATTTAAATAGCCTCTTTGCATTTTATATTTACATGGTTTTGTTTCCTTCAACTTTCTCCCTTGCTACTATATATTGTGCAAGAAAGGGGGGATTAACTGAACTCAAAATTCTGAAAGGGTGATTTGCAACTCAGTTTCTATTATGTGAAAAATATTCTCAAATTCTTTGTGTCCATTTCCTGCGTTCAGTTAAGTGTTTTTTTTTGGTACCGGGGATCGAACATGCAACCTTGTGCTTGCCAGGCAGGTGTTTATGCTGCTGAGCTAAATCCCCAGCCCTAGTTAAGTGGTTTTTTAGATGTCCATCTTGTGGAACAGCTCGGCATCTTTTGTGGTGTCGTTGAGCCATGACCCTAGCCTCCTCTTGGCCTCTTTAGGAGACCCTCATTGGAAGCTGTTGAGTTTTTGGAGAGAATAACTCCTTTTAGTCCCTATCAATACCTACTGTATAAAGAACTGCAGTGGTAGGTCTGGTGGATCCTGTCTGCTGTAAATTATTCACTGTATGAGAAAGGTGTGAAGTGCTGTCTGTATAGTTGAGTGCTCTTGAAGGGAAAATTGACCCTACTGAGCAGGGCCATTGATGACTAAGTTAAAATAGTAAAGGTGCCTTTAGTGGACCAGTGATTGTTTTTCTTGGGTGCTTTCAGATGCTGAGCAAATTATGTAGTCCTGCCTGTAAGATGTTATGTATTTAAAGCCAAGACTGATGAGTCAATAATTTTAATTTTCCTATTAATGCTTTCGTGGGTTTTTCTAAAAATATTTCTTCTGTTTTCCCAGTTCGGAGTACTTTTTTCTCAGATGGATGGTGTCCAGCTTGTTTCACATAGGACATTGTCTGAGAGTGGTCAAACCAATTGTGACTTCTTCCCTGGGGCATGGTGGGCAGGGTTTTCGTGTTTTCCTAGAAGTCACAGGCTGGAAGGGGCAGAGGGAATGAAAATAGAAGACTTTAGTGGTGTCTTTAGTTGGTGCCACCAATATTTAGTCATGTTTTTAACCCTTGCCACTTAGTCCATTGAAAGACTTGAAGAAGGCAAGAAGAAAGGTGCCAGGTACGGCTTTAAAATAGAAAGGAAGGATTTAGACCTGATTACAATTACCCATGAAGGTCCACTTGCCTGTTATTCTTGCTTTGTTTCTGCCCCCCACACTCCTAAAAAACCTTTTACACCAACTTCTTTGTGTTAAGTTTTGTGTATTTTTTCCCTCCTTTAAAAAAAAATTTTATTTTGGCTGCGTGTTTCTTTTAAAACATCGTATACCACCATGGCTTCCCACGATGCCCTTCCCTGTGTCCCCAGGATGTGCTTTTATCTTGGTGTTTCCTCTTTACTCGGCAGAGCCAGTTTCTCCCTTACTCTTCACTTTTTCAAGAAAACTGCCACAAAAACATCATGGATGGAGATATATAAATTTTTTTTCCTCCAGAGCTAGGGATTGAACTCGTGATCTTTGCACACAGCCACAGCCCCTATTTTATTTTTTATTTTGAGACAAATTCTAAGTTGTTGAGACTGGACTTGAAATGGTGACCCCTTGCCTCAACTCCCAGTAGCGAGGATTGCGTCTGTAAACCACTGTGCTTGGCTGGGCAGCGTATCTTAAATGGGAGGCTTTTAGCTGGAAGGAATGAAAACACTGAATTATACTTAGCGTGACTATTTCATCGCTCTTTCTTTCTTAAGCTAGAGGACATCCTGAAGTGTTTAGTTGCCTTTGGGTGAGATAGTAAATGGAGAATTTATAGTTTATTATTTTTTTTATCTTAACACTTTCAGACACCCCCTCCTTCACCCCAAGGGCTCCAGACTGTGTCAGTTAGAGAAGAAAAATTGAAATTTGAACTTAGACATGTAATGACACATACTCCTTTAGAGTTAGGATTTAAAAATAAGCAGAACAAGATATTTCAAGTGGGGGATTTAGGATTTTATTTTTGTACTTTTTAAATTATGGATTTAGAGTTTTGATGCAAATTAATTTTTCTCATTGTACATAAATTTACTTACCTTGTTAAACGATAATGCCAGTGTATTTGGTTGTAAATTTCTTTTCCTCTGGACAGTTTAACAGTACAATGGGAATTTGGGGGTACTGGTATTTCTTTAGTCATCTTTATTTACTTTTTCCACACATAGTTGATATGACTATATTTTTTAAATGATAGATCCATACTTAAAAGACAACTAGGCACTTACAACCAAATTTTAGTGACTTTTAATATGCACAGAATCCTTTAAATTGATCTTGAGAGTGAGGAAAGCCAATTTGCAATCGTTAAAGCTTAGATGAGGTACTGTTCTCATTTTTAGAATCATACAACCTAAAGTGTGTGTGTGTGTGTATGTATATATATATGGAAAATATTTTTCTACATGTCTCACAGGTTTGCTTTAGAAAAAAATAGGTTGTTAGTTTCTCTATTTTAATCCTATACATAGCACCAAAACAATTGTCAGTTTTAGCACACTCAATATGATTGTTTTAGGTAATTAAATGTTTCAACACGAACATTCCACCTGCTCTACTCTGTGTAGATGGGCCTGTTCTGTGTAATTCTGAATGAATAGCTCACATTAGTCAGTTTTATCTTTGCTTGTCTACTTAGCTTCCTTGTGCTCAACAGAGGATTGGACCAGATGAATATTAATGGTTTCTTTAATATTAAAATGGCTCTGCTTTTACACTAAAAAAACCCTCTCAAAAGAATGAACCTAAGTTTTAAGAACTCTTTTCCTTGATCAGAATTACTTATCTAAAAGGTACTGGGATGATACAAATGTAATTAAACCAACAATATAGATTTTTTTGGTCTTGTTTTTGTCACCCAGTGTTTAAATGGAGTCAAAGATTGCTAATACTTTTTTTTTCCTGTGCAGATCTGAAAACCATGAGCGAACGCCTCAAGAATAGGTACTACGTGTCTAAGAAATTATTCATGGCTGATTTACAGCGTGTCTTTACAAATTGCAAAGAGTACAACCCCCCTGAGAGTGAATACTACAAATGTGCCAATATCCTGGAGAAGTTCTTCTTCAGTAAAATTAAGGAAGCTGGATTAATTGACAAGTGATATCTCTTCCCTCGGCTTCTTAGAAACTCATCAAACAGTGTGCCTAAAGCAAGGTGGTTTAGTTTTTTTTAAAAAAATTGGACACAATGTTGAAGAGACTTGTAATAATTAGCACTTTTAAAAAACAAAAAACCTCCTTTTAGCTTTTCAGATGTGTATTTAAATTGAAGTCATAGAATATTTTTATTTTATGGGATAGATTTTGTCTATTTACTATATTATGAAATTTTCTATGGCATGTCCATTAGCCAACTAGCCCATAAGAGATGATCAGGGTTTCCTCAAAACCTGTATGTGAGGAAATTGCACACAGTACCAAGATTTGGTGGAATCTAGAAAAATTTCAGACCATGAATGTTTCCATTTTTTTCTAATGGAATGTGAGAGTTTTATTATATTATGAAGGACTGAAAGGAAGGGATACATGAGAAGCCTGTAAAAAGTGAAATACGTGATGTCTGAAGTCTCTTTGTAGACTTTTTATATATATTTTTAAAACACTCATCTAGATGAGGTGCTTTGAGCAGTTCTGAAAAATGCAGTTTGACAAAAGCAACTGCTTTGATTCCTAAGGAAGAGATTCTAAATAATGCAAACTTTTTATAAATCTGAGGTTTTGATAATTTGTCTACCTACAAGTTTGTGAGCGCATAACCACTATTTCTACACAAATGTGTGATATTATATTTGATTTTGCTTATGCAGGCCATAAGTTCCAAAACTTAATTTCCCAGGCCATGAAGGCATAAACTTGAAAACACTTGAAATTGAACCAAGCTTTAATAGGAAAATATGTACAGTCTATGTATGTATCAACCTGGTGAGTCCTTATTCTAGTAAATGAGGACTTTTTTTCTGTAATAGACACAACCATATCAGTAATGTATATGTAAACCTTTTTCTCCTTTTGCATCTTCAAAATGTTTATTGCCTATGGTGAATTAAGTTCCTGCCAAGGTTTGCTGTCAGTATTTGAACACCTGCATTGCTATATTCGATTCAGGTTTATCTCACTAAAATGTCATACCCCTAATTAATTATCCTGGTGTGGGATTCCAGCTCAGTGCTTGGGATGATTTCCTGATTACACTACATAGGAAAGTTGTCCATCATTTACTGCAACTCTGGGAAAACTAATAAACAACCACATCGACTGTCTCGACACTAATTTTTATGATACAAATTTATAGACTGATTTTTGTAAAAGATGAAGTTTTAAAAGTGTATTTAACTTATGTTTTGTATCAGCATAAATTAAAATGGGTCATTCACCATTAAAAACATTTGCTGCAGATAATCTGCATGAAGGAAGATACCTGCTTGTGGCTGTTGGGTTGGAAGTGTTGCTTTTAATCTGTAAGAAATTTTCAGAATGCTCACACTGAAAAATGCCTCTTTTTAAGTACAGAAAACCACACTGAGTGGTGTCTAGATTTCTAATGAAGAATGATAGTTTCAATTAAGTATCTCCGACTGGTGTTAAACAGAGCTGTGTAGCGGATTTGCTGAAGCATCTGTCCAGCTTGGTATCCTGTGAAAGTTTGTTATTTTCTGGGTAGACATTCTTATAGAATATTGTCTTTAAATCAGATTGTCTCTTCTATATGAAAGCATTTTTATGTTTTCTAATTTAAAAATTAATATTTTCTTATAGATATTGTGCAATAAAGCTGAAGTAGGATGTGTGGTTTTTGCAAACGCTTTAACAGCTGATAAAAATTTTACATTTGTAAAATTTAATATATTATACTGGTACAAAATAGTTTTAAATTATATTTTAAAAAGTTCACTGTCTGGTGTGTTTTCTTCTGATAGCCTGAGGACCTGGTGCTGCCATTGGCAGTGTCTTTAATCCTTAGCTCTTAAACTTTGCTGAAGATTGTTTGGAATTGTTGACTTTTCTTCCATACCCTATTAGTGAGATTTTCCACAGGAGAGACATTGACTTGATCACTACATCTTGTACACTATCATCCACTAAACAGTAACAAAAATTCATCTACAGAAGAGTATTATTGGCTTAAAAATCAAAGATTTTTTTAATGTTTTGGTTTTTTTTTTTTTTTTACACCTGTGAAGTAGAAGAATAAAGCTAATTTTTAAATATCTTCTATGTGAGCTGCTACTGTTACCCACAATGCTATCTTTAGGAAATATGTATCTTGTTGGGCTTCAAGAGGACTCCACAGAGATTCCTCTTATGTACTAAAATCTGAACCCAGAGGGAACAAAAATAGGGCATATAATTACTAACATAGACCTTTATTACTAATAAAATGCATACTGGAGAATGTTGCTGCCTTATTCCTGTCCCAGCAGGAGCTTTGGGCCACTGTTGACTCTTCCCCACGGGGAAGTTCTCTGCCGTTACCCTTAGCAGTGGTGTTCAGTGATGTAAACAAAGGAGGCGAGGGAACAACCACAGGCCTCACAAAACCCCCTTTAATGTAATGTATGAACTGCTTATGACCTGGTTTCTTTATGAGAACATTGTAGAAAAAGGAAGCTAACAGTGACTTAGTTACTTTCTTCTTATAGGAAGATTTATTTAGCTCAGCTTGGGAAGGTTTTAGTCCATAGTTGGCTGGCTCCAAGGAAAAGTGGCTCATGGCAGAGGGACAACCATTCATGGTGTGCAAGAGCCAAAAGCAATGAGGGAAAGAGAGGCAGAGATGAGAGGGGGAGTTGTCTCTGTCAGTCCCTTAGCTTGGATGCAGGCCACCTACCTTGGGGAGGCTGTCACACTCAACCCCTTAATCCCAGCATTGGGCCATGAATCAGCCATTCACTCCAGCTTCACCTAGCCCCAGAAAATCTGAGGGTTTGTGGAGACTATCTAGACCCACACCATAACAATGACAAACGCAGACATTATCTTTAGGTTTATTAAAGCAAACTGCATTTGTGTATGTATGTGAAATTCAACATTGATAAATCTCAGTGTTAAAAAGTCAGCTGCAAGAAGATATGTATGGTATGGTTTATGTAAAATGTTAAAGTGAGACAGGAGGATCACTGAAAGTTTGGAGCTAGCCAGGGATATGTTACTATATAGTGACACCCTGTCTCAGAAAAAAATCTGTGAAGTAAAAAGTCAGTGTGATCTAGTGTAATAATTAGCAAACTCTTGAAAAAGGGACAAAGAAATAATTTTATGCTTTGCTGCCCAAGAGGCAAAATTGATGTTACATATTTTATGTGGGTTGAAAATTAGTATACCCTGTCATCAAAATTGATTCCAAAGTTTTCTTCAGCTATTTAAAAGCCATTCTTTGCAGATCATCCAAAAATAGTATACTACATTTGGATCATTGGCTACAATTTGCCTTCTACTGACTTAGAGCAGCATTATCTGGTAAGATGTTGTCCTTTTATTTGTATGTGACGACATGTTATTTCCATCACAATACTTTAAAAACTCTTTTTCTCTATTTAAACCACAGAAATGTCCATTCCTATAGCTAAGGGTAGAATCAATATCAATGAAGGCAGAATTCAGACAGACAGACATGGCAACTACAGTACTTGAACAGCAAAAATAAAAGTTCTGCCAAAGTAATAGACATCAGTGGTTCACCTTACATCCTCCAGGTAGTCTCCACATCCTATTTCTCAAGAACACGATGCTGCAGAATCACTGACTAGAGATCTTGGTTCTACAGTGAGGAAATTCTTTATGAAAGCTAGAGGGAAGACTGTAGATGTAGCTCCCTGGCACAGTGATTTCCTAGAATGGATAAGACCTATCCTCAGCACCAAAACATCAAAAACAGAAACTCCAAAATCCTGCAGCCCCAACTGTCAACCAGTATCATGTACAGATTTAAAGTACACAACAAGGCTCTGCAGGGGGAAATAAAAATCATTATGACTGAACTGCAGCAACCTTGGCAAAACAAAAGTCATGTCCGACTTCCTTTACAAATAAGCAAATTATTACAGGTTTCTTTTTTAGTATCTTTGTGGTGCTGGGGATCAAAACCAGGGCCTCCCACATGCTATGCAAAGTTGCCACTGAACTACACCCCAGCTATTACAAGGATCTAATACTCTTTGACTGTAGAAAAATCCAAGAAGTTCAATTAGTTAAAAATGTACAAAACAGACTTCTACAGAGCACCTTTCAAACAGCCAAAGGTGAGAATGAAATTCAGGTTTCCAACACACATGCAAATGCTGATTACAGCAGATGCTGATTCTCTGGCCACCAAGTTTTCTGATTATAGAAATTTGTAGTCCACAATATGGTAACTACTAGTGAAATATTCTGAGACTGAGAAACTGAAATTCTTTTTTTAGGTTGGGTTTCACTGTGTAGTACAGGCTGGTCTTTAACTCACTTATGTAGCCCAAACTGGCTTTAAATTCATGGTGATCCTCCCGCCTCAGTCTCCTGAGTGCTGAGATTACAAGAGTGCACCATCATGCCCAGCAAAAAGGAACTTTAAATTGTATTTAGTTTTAGTGAAGGCAGTCACTCTGTAGTTTCCATGAACCACAAAAATAGGTGTACAAAATAGATGTAAAGGGGTGATTGATAAAAATGGTAAGAGGAGACTGGGAAATATTACGTACAGATTGATGACTTAAGGGATAAGAAAATTGGGGATAAAAAAGCATTTTGAGTGTGACTGATAGTGCAGACAGACAACAGAGGTGTAGTCAAGAAAATATGGCTGAGGTAGCAGGACTTTGAGGTCAGCCTGTGCTATAGGGAGTTCAAGGCCGTGCTGGAGGATATAGTGAGACCCTATCTTAAAAAAAATATCCCCACAACCCAACAAGAAAAACCCTGGGTCAGGTGAAAGTAGAACTTATTTTTTTTTTTGACGTTGGGGAATAAGCCTAGGGTATCACATGGTATGTAAGTGCCTTATCACAGCCACATCCTCAGCCTGAGATTAGAAAATACTGTTCACAGACATGGAGACTATATAATGAAAAGTTGGAAGCCAGATGTTAGGTTGGATGCCAGCAGTTCCCTGGCAGTGAGTATAGAGAAAGGGGGAGGAGGGTGAAAATGTTAGAGGAGGAGAAGAGTGAAAGCTAGCAAGAAAGCCATATATTTAAAGAATAGAAGGAGAGTACAAGTGCTATCTTATATAAATTTTATTCTTTAAAAATGAACCACCTATAGTGATCTAAAAGTTTAAAGAGGTGCATACAAGTATAGATGTCAAACACTATGAATTGAACTAATTTCTTCTCACTAGTTGATCTAAAACAGAAAAAAGCCCTTAGCGTTCACATAGTTAATACTTGAGATTTTTGCCTCAGCCAGGAGTTCTGAGTCTCCAGGACATGGTAACTTGGTTTTCCCAAGCTGCCAAGTTCAACACATACTCATTCCCTAGACTAGCTCATAAGCCTGACCAACCATTGTTTCTCTTGTGACTTTGGAAACCTTTAAATCTGAGGAATCAAATACAACAGTAGTAGTAGAGATCCATAAACTTAGGGTATACCTTCTACAAATGTCAAGGGTTTATTTTACCCAAAAATTAAATAGGAGTTTCAAAAGATCTTTGTCCTAGTTTTAAAAAACAGTATTCCCCCACCTAAAGGAAACATAAAAGATGCCAGAAAATGATATAATTTGAACAAAATCAAAGGGTCTAGGCATATAAGAAGCTATACAAAATGTGATTTTGAAGAAATGTTCACATCCAGGTTCCTAGGAAGAGAATATTCGATGGCAGTAGTTGCACCCACTTGTATACTGTCTTACAGATTCTCTGCCGGAGCAACAGAAAAGGATACAAGATAGACTTAAACAGCACCCAAAAAGAGATGTGCCGTATTTACTTTAAACTTTTTTTAGAACGTCTTGAATTCTTTTTCTGCTTGAAAATAGGAGAATTCAAGAAACACAAATCTGTGAAAGGGTCTCCTCTTCTTAGTTTCGAAGCTAATGTTGGCTCCTTGTAGTTCACACTGCTTGTGCACCTGCGCTTGGGGAGACACATGGGTGTGCTTTCCTTATTCTTTTCTGGAGAAAGAGAAAGTTTCCTGATTTTTATTTCAGGAAACGGAACATTGGTGATGTCCTTCAGGTTACAATGAGGTGATGGAAGTGATAGGCGAGTCTTAGGTGTTGCACCTAGAAAAACAATTTTTACTGAACGTGGTTCCAAGAGAAATTCACAGAAATAAAATTATACTCAAATGTACATAAAATATGGCATAATACAGATTTTTAAAAACCTTTTCACTATTTTTTTCTTTTTTAGGCTAGCTAGTACTGAAATACTAATTATGGTAGATGCAAGTCATCAGTGTTTTTCCTATGTAAACATACAAGTTGTTTTGGAGGTACACTTTTACAGTTTTGGGAGGTAGGTATCCAACACCTAGCAAGGATGCCACTGCTAAACTATTTTTTTTTTTTTTTTTTTTTTTTTTGTCTTTTTGAGACAGGGTCTCCCTATGCAGTTCAGGCTGGTCTTGAACTCACTTTGCAGCCCAGGCTGGCCTCAAACTTGCAAGGATCCTCCTGCTTCAGCCTCCAGAGTTCTTGGATTATAGGCCTGCACCACCATACCCAGCTGTATAGACAACTATTTTAAGTAGCTTTAAAAAGTAAATTATATCCCAAGAAAAACTGAAATGATTTTATATTATGCATCCAAGGTTAGCTGGGTTTCACAGTCTCTTTTTTTGTCACCAGTAACATACTGTATGCTATTATTGCAATTTGTATTTTGAAAAATACCTATAAGTAACCTATTAAATCAGTTGCTGTAATATGGTTCCAGAACTTTAATGTATTTATGAATTCACAGGGTAAACTTGTTAAAGAGATACAAATTCTCAGCCATGCATGGTGGCAAATGCCTGTAATCCCAGTGCTTGAGAAGCCGAGGCAGAAGTGTAGCTGAGAGTTGGAGCCAGGTTGGGTTACACACTGAGTTCAAGGCCAGTCTGAACTACACAGTAAGACTTTGACTGGAGAGATGCAAATTCTAATTTGACCCATGGGTGGTGGCCTGTGAGTTGGCAATTTTACGTTTCCAGGTAATGTTGATGCTAATAGGAACCAGACTATTTAAGAGTGTTTTCTTTTCAAAAATTATGGATTTTTGAAAAGAAAACAAAGATGGTAACCATAGTACGATGAATCTCATGTTACTCAGCTTCAATGATTAAGATTTTACCAATCTTGTTTGATTTACTCATTACAGCATAATGACTATTTGCTTTTTGCTGTGCTGGGGATCCAACCTAGGGCCTCATCCATGCTAAATCAGCATCCTACCATTGAACTAGGACAGCATACTTTTTAAGAAAGGTATTTATAAGCTACCACTGCTGAACTGGTTGACTAGGAAACATGATTCACTGTTTTTGGGCTTTAGTTTCCGGATAAACAATGAACATGATTATTCATAATTGTTCTGAGGACCAATGAAATACTGAAATGGACAATACTTTTAAGATTTTTTTTTGGTCTTTTTGAAAGTGTCTTGCTATGTGGTTAAGGCTGGCCTTGGCCTCACTTTGTAGTGCAGGTTGGTCTCGAACTTGAAACAATTCTGCTGCCTCAGCCTTCCAAGTGCTGTGATTACAGGAGTGCACCACCACTTTAAGAGTTTTAAAAATGCTAGTTTTGATATCAACTAAAATTCCCAGAGGAGAATCTCTGTGGGCAGGTGCAGGATGTATTAACAATAATATTGTAATCACATGTATTTTTGATCTAATAAGTTTAAGATTTAATTGTCTTACAAAAGAAGAGTGGGCCAGTTAAGGAAAAAATTTCTTGGTCTCATTAGTGTACCTTCATTAATTAGACAATTGTTTTAATCATGGTTCCTGTTAAATATAAAGCAAGCCATTCAAATGCCAAGTCACTGGATTCAAGTTTGATTTCATTTTCAACATAATTTCACAAACATTTCCCCTATTCCACGCCTGTAAGCCTCTCACCTCCAATCCAGGAGGTTTTATTTAGTGAAGACAAAAAATTATTAACTCCATGACAAGCAATATTTATTGCTAAAGATTTAAATTTGCTTGAAGTAGGTCAGAGTGACGTAATTGTGATTTCTACCCCCTGCCCCTCACTATTTAGTCAGATTGTAGCTACCTCCAAAGCGACACAGATGGTTAAGTCTCTAACCTCCCCCAGAGAAACAGATGGTGAAAGATAGTAGTATATAAGCACCAGGAGTCATCATTTACCATAAGTATTAAACATGCAGGCAAACAAGATCCTACTTACCGGTAGGAGTTTTTGTTGGCTTTGAATCCTCCATCTCTTGTATATCTGTGTAGTTTAACGCTCTTTTATTTTGAGGCCTGGTGATTGGTCTATCTGATAAGCTTGTGAGACTCTCAGTATAATTACAGTCAGGTACATAGAGATCATCAGAATCATCTTCATAACTGCTGGATTCACAGATACTCACTTGAGACTTACTGTTGTTTTCTTCTCTATCAGAATCAGTGTTTCCTTTTTGTCGGAAAGGAGTGACATGAACGCCCTCTTCCAAATTAAAATTATAAGCATCAGTGGAACTGAAAGATTCATCCATTTTTTGAGAGCAAACAGTTTTTTGATTTTTACTTTTATTCCTTTTATGCTTTGGTGTAGACTTAGATTTTCTTCTGTTAGCTTTTCTTTTCTCTTTTTTTCCTAGTTGTACATCTCTGTGCTTACTTTCTTTTTCAGATTTAGATTCTAAAATGACCTCTTTCATTTTGGTAAACTTTCCTGGTTGAATCAGCCTTGGTGATAAATTAATTTTGTCTCTGTTCCACTGACAGACACTTTTTTCTTCATTTCCTGGTATGAGCATGTTTACTGCTGGGTCTACATATCTTATTCTTTCCAGTTCAAAAGACAAATGACTGGTTTCAAAATCACCCAAAGTATCAGGCTGACTTAGTGTGTTAAGATGTTCCTTTATGTGGCGACGGAGTGATACGGTTCTAGGTAAGACATTAGTAGTAGGTTTAGCTTCACCCGAATCAAAATCAGATCCCACTGTGTCTTGAGTACAAAGAATTTGCTCTAGGAATTTTAAAGAATGAGAAACACAGTTTTACTTTTTGCAATTTGAATCTTTTTTTGGTAATTTTAATTTCAACAATCTTAGGATTCAAAGTTATGTAAAAGTCATTCTGAGTAAAAAATCTAAAAGACTTGCCATCTATTTACCTGTCAACCATCAACTGATGGTTATGTTAACTTGTGTAAGAATTTTATAAAATTCCCAAAGATATTTGAGCATAGGTTTTATGTGCTCCTGGTTCAAAGGTTTAAAGAAAAATGATTGTTTTGAGCAGAGTCCGAGGAACAGAACCTCAGGTTCCAAAGTTGGACAGACACATGGAAAAAGGGAGCACTAAGTGTTCTTTGAAAAGTTAATAAAATTTGTATAACTAAAAGGGTTTTCAGGTAAGAAATATAATGTATTTATAGGAAAAGTGGGCTTTGCTTATACCAGTACTGCCCCTTTTTCAAAGCAGGTATTGGAAAACTGGAACATGGCTTTGGAGCTCAGCTTCGAGTTTAAACCCTTCTTACCATCCAGATTATTTCTTGCAGTGTTTTTACTTTTGTGAGTCTATATAAAATGCAATGGATAGTACATATATTTCTAGATGGCTGTGAAAGTTAAATGAGACAATATATATATAAAACACCTAATACAGAGGCTAACACATAGTAGGGCTTAGTAAACCGCAGCCATAGTTGTAGTCAAGATTGCTCGTTACAGATTTGACATAATGGATGGATGGAATTTAAACTATATTATTTTCACTTATGTTGCTATTATGAAAATAAACTGATTTGCCTTGAAAACACCAGATTAATAGATTTACAAAGTTAAAGGAGAATTAGAGAAGTTTATGTTGCTTGTCTCCAAAGTTCTTTGTCTTTAATATTTTCAGATTTTTACTGGAATTACCTTCTTGTTGGAATGATTCTCCATGTGCTGGAAGGTCAGTTTCTTGAAAAGGAACTTGCCTTTGACAATGCCAATGAAAAAAAGAAATTTACTTATCAATTATGTTTAAAATATATATATAAAATATATATTTCCCTAAATTTAAAATTTTTTTCCTTTAGTATCATTTCATAATTCCATTCCAAATCAATACATCTGTTTTGTATAAAAGGACACAAGAAATAGTTATGGTAACTACACAAAGGCTGACTTGTTATGACTGACATTTGACTTCCATTGGAAGAACTAATATTAAGTCACACATAATTCAATTTCATTTAACTGGAAAATGGCCAACCCAAATTGAGTTTGTTTTTAAACGTGCAGTTTGGTTGCTAAAGTCCTTAGAGCTTGTTTGCTTCATCATTAACAGAGCTGTGATTTGTTGGTAATATATGGTTTCAACCACTGAACTCTTCTGAAGTTCTTAAACGTTGTTCTCTGGTTCATGACTCAAGAACTTTATTTTTAAAACCTATTATTGGCAATTTCATCCTAACTGGAGTTTTATTTTTTTATTCTGTATACAGAATTTTCTACTCTAAATTTCAAAAATTAAATATAGGTTTAGGCAATAGAGTTATAGTAACTAATGATTACTTTAGAAATCCTATAAAAACTTGATTTGTGTCTTTTTGTTCATGACATATTTTGTCAGGTCTTCAACTTAACACTTTAAAAGCTAATAATGACTGAAAGCAAACATATTTTTTGTTACTTCAGTGAGATGAGGATGGATTTTAAGGGATCCAGGGAATAGCCTATGGCAATAGTTCTCACCTGTGGGCAGTTATCCTTCCTGGGGATTTGGTAATATCTGAAATCATTTTGCTTCTCAGAACTGGGGAGGGGATGTTACTAACAACAAATGGGTGGGGGTAAAAAATGCTCCAAAATCCCACAACATCCATTGTACCAAGACTGAAAAGCCCTGAGCCAGAATGAGGGCAGCGTTCTATTTTAATTGAGTCTTTGATTTTCTAGGTATGTATCTTAGACTCACTGAAATGTGTTAATTAAGATCTGTGATTAAATCTAATTCATATGCAAATATAAAGTGTATTGGATTCAAAAGAAGAGGGTATGTGAAATCTGACAGATAAGAAATTGCATCAATGTGTGAGAGGTATGTTAAATACATGTTTTTTCTTAAACCAGACAATTTTTAGAGAGGTAATTTTAACAACTTGCCAATTTCTTATATAAAAAATATGATATAGAGGAAAAGATGACTGAAGGAAACAGTTAAAAAATTTTAATGAAGTTTATTATTCTTAGAAACTTATCTGTTGGGCTAGGGGTTTAGCTCAGTGGCATAAGCGCCTGCCTTGCAAGTGTGTGGTTGTGAGTTCAATCCCTGGTACCGATAAAAAGGAAATAGACAAAAAAAAAAAAAAAAAAAAGAAACTTATCTGTCTATATATTTCAAAAAATTTTCTTAAATATATTCTCAGTAGAGAGGGACCATCTGACTCCAAATATAAGGCAGTATGACATAAATTTCTTTTCACAAAGAATTAACTCTATCTTGGTATTAATAACCATAGTAATGAATTTAATACTAACGGTAAATCCTTTGCAAATAAATCTCCAGAGTTGTCGTCATTATTGGAGTCCATTCCTGTGAGACATACTTCCTGGTTCTGTTAATGCATTAAAATAGAAGAAAATACTGAAATATTTACAATAAAGAATTGGTTTATTCAGTAATACACGCTTACTGATCATATCTCACAATGCCATGCAGTTTTATGAACTGGGATTATAACCAGAAGATAAAATCCTATCCTCTTGAAACTTATACCCTGGTGTAGACGGACAAAATTAAAAAGAAAAGAAAACAGATCATTATACGTTTGAGATACCTGTGAGTGCTATGAAGGAGATACCAGAGTGGAATGACAAAGAATGAACAGGCTGAAAGGCTCTTTCTCTAAAGTGTATTTGACTGAAGATTGCAAAATTATCCGCCACTTAAAAGGTAGGAGGAAGTAGCAGCAGTGGAAACAGCAAATAAAAATGCCATCATACCGGCAAACTCTGTTGTAATTTCAGAAAAAGCGACGTGGCTGGAGCATAATCACTGGGACTAGCAGGAGATGTATATTCAGAGATCAGATAATGTAAGGCCTTGAGAGTCAAAGTGTGGAATTTAGTCTCAGTGTGACGGGAAGATACAAGTACTAAGCAAGGAAATAAAATGAGAAGATTTAAAATTCAGTATGGTCTGTGTGCAACATGCGACCAAAGCCAAGGGAGCTGGGCATGCTGGTGCACACCTGATTCCTGCACTCAGGAGGCTGAGGCAAGAAGACTGCTGCAAGTTCAAGGCTGGCCAGGAGAACACAGTGAGGTCAAGACCAGTGTGAACTACACAGTTGAGACCTTGTCTCAAAAGAACAAAAATAAAAATGGAGTCAAGGAGTTATGAAATCATCACAGAAATCAAGACATGATGTAGAGGTGAAGCCCACTGAAAGGCCCTGAGATAAAGAATTGTGAGCAAGGGTTGAACATGGATTAAGTGAAGACACTGAAGGAGAAGGAAGCTTCCTGTGGTTCTGGCCTGAGCAGATGAGTACGCCCCTTGACTGGGATGAGAGAGAATTACAGAGGGAGGTGGAAGTATTCAGTATGTTTGGGACAGGAAAAAACAGTTGTATATTATATACGAGATCCTTTCCAAACATTGATGTGAATCAAGTAGTAGCTCTGTGTGTGTACGTGTGTGTAGGTCTTGAGCTATGAATTTGAAAGCATCAGCTGGCAGACATTATATAAAGCTAGGGCAGGAGATGAGTCTAGTACTACTGGCCTTTAACAATAAACAAGTAGCCAACAGAGCAGACGAACACTGGACAGTTGGGAGGGCCGAAAGAAAACTAGGGAAGTGTGGTGTCAATAAAGCAAAGAGATCAAAGTTAGTCTCTTTTGTATGTTACTGTGAGGGTGAGAAGCAGAAGTGACCACTGAATCTAGTAATAAGGAGGTTTCAGTTTTGGTGACTGTGATACACAGTAATGATAAGATGGTAGGGACAGGAGGATAAGAATGGATGTGTTATGTACATGTACAACTCCCTACAATGAATGTAATCATGTACTGTAAACACGTACTAATAATGTTATTTCTTGCTGGCTTTTTTTGAGTCAGGCTCTTGCTATGTATCCCAAGTTAGTCTTGAACTGACTGTGTAGTCCTCACACTTGCAGCGATCCTCCTAGGGCAGCCTCCCAACAATGACAGGGTCTCACTATGTAGTTTGGGCTGGGCCCTGAACTCACTATGTAGTCCATGCTGGCCTTAAACTTGCAGTGATTCTCCTGTTTCAGTGTTCACTACTATACCCAGTCCTTAAAAAAGAAAAGAATGGTTTGAAAGCTGGATGTGGCGGCATATGCCTCTAATCTCAGCACTCTAGGAGACTGAAAGAGGAGGATTGCAAACTAGATCCCAGCCGGGGCAACTTAGTGATACACTGTCTCAAAATCAAAACAAAACAAAAACCAGGAAAAAGAAGCTAGGATGTAGTTCAGTGCAAAGACCCTGAGTGTAAGCGCTGGTATCACCAGCACCAGAAAAAAAGATTTGAGATGTGAATGGAAGCTGAGAAATGAAGACAGTGACTGCATTTTTCTGCAAAGGTTCTGCTGTGAAGAACAGCAGAGAAATGAAATAAGACATTGTCTGGGACAAGGAGAGAGGTTTCGTTTGTTTTCCTTTCCTTTTAATGCAGGAGGTACTAAACCATCTTTAGAAGATGGCTGGACAATGCAGTAGAGAGAGGCACAGGGAGAACAAATTTCTAGGGACAAAAGTTTAAAGGAGGTGAGGGAAGGGGATTTAACTCTCACATGGGGATGGCTCGTAGGTGCAGATACTTCTGCCATGTAACAAGAAGGGATGTAGGGAAGCACAAGTATAGGCATAAGGAGATTTATAGATCTAGGTTAAAGACAAGAGTGCTTGTCTAACTCATAAGACTTCATTCTGACTGAACTCAAGTGGTTTTTGAAATCGGATGAACTGGCGCTGGGGATTTAGCTCAGCGGCATAAACACCTGCCTTGCAAGCAGGTGGTCATGAGTTCAATCCCTGGTACCGATAAAAATGAAAAAGACAAAAAAAAAAAAAAAAAAAAAAAAAAAAAAAAAAAGAAATGGGATGAACTTACAATATACTGACTTTATAATGAATAGGCTAAAACTGTTCACCAGAAATAAAATAACTAGAAAATCTTTTTTTTTGGTTTGAACCAGAGCCTGTTCATTGAGCAATATCCTCAGCTCTTTTTTATTTTTTAAAAAATCAAGTCCTAAAAAAATAAGCTTTGCTAAATCAGTAAGCTACTCAATCTGGGCTTGAAGTTGAATCCTCCTGGCTTAGGCTTCCAGAGTGCTGGAATTACAGGCCTGAGTCCCAGCTAGAAATACTACACTAAAGTCGATTTAAACATTGAAACACAAGTGTGAAATGATTGAGAATGAGAAACATATATAATAAGCATATGACAGAAAATAAACTTTGATGTTTCAAATGCTGAGGCTGCATGTGCTCAGCAACTAATATATTTTCATAAACACTAAAAAAAAAAAAAAAAAAAAATCATGGATAAATGTTAAAAGGCCCACAACAATAGGACACTACTCTCCTGCTATTTTATAATTCTTTTTTTTGAGTGTTCATTTCCTATTACCGTGTGATTTAATAAAAGTTTGGAAAGGGAGAACGAAGTCTGGTATGCCTTTGGAGGGCTTTTCCTACTGACTGAACAAGGAAATGAAAGAACTGAAAGATGATATTCTTGAAGAAAAAAACATTTTATAAATAAGTTACACAAAGGTAAACAAATCATACCTGATCTTCACAAAAGGCAACTCAACTATGTATGTACATCCTACATGTATATATTCCACATGTGCTTTATCACATGTAGTTAAAATGAATAATCATTTTTAGTTACAAAAAGGAAGAACATTTTCTCACTTCTGCTGTGAACAGAACAGTGACTTCAGTTTCTGTCTCATGTTGTCTTATCCCAGTCATTGTGGTCTGGCTTTTTACCTGGCCTTCTGGCCTAAGTACCAGTGTGCCATCTTCACTGGCACAGCAAACAGATGGCCACTGGGGAGAAAGCAAACCACCCTGCTAACACTGACACTCACCACAGATTTCCTCCCTCTCTTCCCCATCTAATTTCCCTGGCAGTGGCTTCTGAGAAAAGAAAAGAGAAAATGGCTCATCATTACTCTTCTCAGACTTATCATACAATGAAACACAGAGAATGTCCTTGAGCAAACCTGTCCATATTTTGAGCGGGCAGGATCATATAGGCCCCTGCTTTTTAACTTTTCGTCACAAACAGAATCAGATTGAAATATGGTTGGCCAAATGTTTAGGATATTTCCTTTTCTGAGAGTTATACAGACTTCCTTATTTAGCCACCTAGGTTAAAAATGATTCTTCAAAAGCACCTAATTACTCCCCAAGGCCAAATGAAGGTATTTCTTATAAAATCTCAATGGATAAAGCAAAACTATCTAGAAAAGATAAATTTAAGATGACACTGATTTAAAGTTTTGGACTAGTCTAGCTCAGCAAACACTTGCAGACCTTTAGCTTAGTTGTCCAACCTCTGACTCACGTAATTTAAGCATTCAAAGCAGGACTTGCAGTGCAAAAAGCTAAACAGTTTTTTTCTGCATGCCGCTTAGCTATCTGCTTTCAGACCCAAGTCAAAGCAGTTATAATCTTTGTTTACCTATATGCTTGAAATTTTCTTAACTGGTCATACAAAATAACTGGGCTAGAGCCAGGATCTAAGTTTTTTATTCAGTGATTAGGTTGCTTCCCTAAGAAATTCAGTCTCTATAATAAAAATACCTGAGCAGTATCATCTTCTGTTTGTTGTGAAGTGAGTTTTTTTTTCAGTGCATACAGCTGACATGTAAGGTAGTAACATTCTTTTCTTAGTTGTAGGATGATATCTTGGGCTTCTCTTACTTTGGATTTTTCATTTTCCAGAGCTAAAACTAACATTCTGTTGTTGTCTTGGTAATTTTTCAGCAGTGTATAAGTGTTGGCTAAAAGAGGATAAAGTAAATTTATCAATTATTAAACATAAATGTAATAGGTGATATAAAAGGACAAAATAAACAGCGCTTACTAGTTATTTGGCTTGGTGCAGTTATAAAGGATCTGCGTTTGCCAATCTCGGCCAAGTTTTTATTCCTTTTCTCTTTCATTCGCCTCTTTATGTCTTCAAGACTATCTTGAAAGGTCTTTTTCTGGCACCTTTCTTTGGCCATCTTTTGCCTACAAATTTAAAACAACAGAAAATATTTTTGTCAGAGATATTAAATATAAATTTAAAATAAAAAATACAAGTCGTTAATAAGGAATTAAGTGGCAACTTAACTGGAATTAACTCAAAGTAGGTAGCTAACTAACCTGGTGATACTTTTGATTCTGTAGCTTTAAAATTTCATTAATTTCTAGGCATTGTGATGTGCATCTGTAATCCCAACTACTCAGGAGGCTGAGGCAGGGCAATCATGAGGTCGAGATCAGCCTGGGCAAGATAGTAAAACCTCATCTCAAAAGCAAAAACACGAAACAGATGTCAGAATCATTCATGCTTATCATACAGTGCCTCCTTTGAAAAATTAATATTTTTGACATGTAACTCTCCTCAGCCACTTCATAAGGAAATATTATTGAATACTGACTTCCAGCATAAAGATTCCATAATATGTCACTTATTCTTTAACAGATACTCATTGAAGACATATTCTAGACCAGCAATAATGAACCTTAGAGAACTTTCAATGATAAAATCAGCCCATTGTGGCATGTGTGCCATAAGTTTGCCATCACTGTCCAGACACTTATCAGTGTCTTATTCTTATTCTTATTTTGGTGGTACTGAGAATTAAACCCAGGGTCTCATGAATGCTAGGCCATTCCTCTACCACTGAGGTCCACCTTCAGTCCTTTAAATTTCTTATTTTGAAATGGGATCTTGCTATGTTGTCCTGGCTGACCTGAACTTGTAGGCTCAATGTATTCTCTAGTCTTAGCATCCCAAGTAGCTGGGGCCACACTGACATGTACCACTTCACCCAGCTTATTATTATATTTTAATGCCATTATTATTTATGCTTCTTACAATGTTCATGGCCAACTTTCAGTGCATGGGATTACAGCATTCATTCAGAAGCAATATACATAGTTTTGTTTTTTAGCTTTTTAAAAATTATTAATTTATTAGATTAGGTCACTCAACCAATTGTCTCTCTCCCACACTTTTCACACAGTATTAAGATAGGCATAAATATTCAAGAAAGCCGAGGGGATTCTCAGAGCTTTAAACTACATAGCACTGTGTACAACTCTAATAGGTTATGACAATTATTGAGGTGGAAAAAACAGGAACCAGAGCAGAGAACATGTTAGTAACCTCAATTATTGCTAAATCTGAAGTTTACTAACTTCCAACAAGTTATCAATATAGTAAATAGGACATTAAATAAACATGACATACAGTTAAAAGCAGGAAAACACACACCAACAATATATGCTACTCAATGTTAAAATACATACAAGGTATATTAAATCTTTCAGTGCTACAAATTAGATATCCTTCAGCATGCTAGAAAGCTTGAACAACTGTTTTTTCTTATGTGGTACTGGGAATTAAACTCAGGGCCCTTGCACTGAACTTATAAAAGCCCCAGACTTTTAAAAAATTTTATTTTGAGATAGAATTCGTAAGTTGCTCAGGCTGGGCTCAAACTTGCAATATTCCTGCCACAGCCTCCCAGAGTGCTGGGATTATAGGCATATACCGTTAAATCCTGCTTTCATGAACAGTTTTCCAATAGTGTGTCGTGTACTTTACAGATCTTAAAATTGTTTAAAAAGAAAACCTGTTTCCTTTAACAATCTATGTATACAACTTTCACTATAAAGAATATCTTCATCTCCCGAGTCAAGTGTTTTTTTAGATTTTCCTGAATATTTTCTACAGGCCTCTGGGACTTAAGATATTGTAGTTCAATTTAAATATTTTGTTTCTATTAATGTACATATAATATGTTAGTATGCTTCCAGTAGAAGTGTTTTAACTTTTTAAAAAACACTAATAGTATGTCGTTGTATGAAACAATTTACTATGATGAGGTTTCTGAAGTTTGAACTAAAGATGTTTGAAAGCCAGGCAAGCCGAGCATGGTGGCACATGGCTGTTATACCAGCACTAGGGAGGCTGTGGCAGAGGATCGCTGCGAGTTCAAGGCCGGTCTGGGTTAGATAGTGTGTTCAAGGCCAGTCTGTATTAGGCGGCAAGACCCTGACTTAATTTAGAGATTTAAAAAGCAAAGCCTTATCTGAAACAACTTTTGTTATTGCATCTAAGTAAGCTAAAATTACAAAAAAATTTTTTTCTATATCAGAAGTCTTACTTCCTGTCCAGGCCAATGGTGACAATAAAGGGGTGTGGCAGAAGGGATGAAAATACAAGTTAGTGTGAAATGATGGTCTCAATGTGCATGATACTCAAAAGAACCTGAAATTCCTTGCCTATATTCTGTGATCAGTTCTGCTGCACTAGTCCCTGTCGGTTTCTGTTGCATAACCAAGGGAGCTAAAGTTCTGGACAAGAAAAACATGATAACGGTGGCAGACTGCACAAAGAAACAGCTGCCTTTTGTATGTCCTTATGCAGAGATCGGCTTCTGACTACGTAAATGGTTTTTCTGCACATCGCTTATTCTAAACAATTCAGCAGACGAGGAGATTCAGGTTCCCATTTATTTAAAGGAAGAGGGAAAACGCAAATAAGGTGGCTAAGAAGCAAGAGGAGCCAGGTCGTTCTGACCCCACAGCAAGAGCTTGCGGCCACCGAATTTATTAAATATACTCAGGCCCTGAGAGAGGTTGAACGGGTAGCCTTGGTTCCGCCCCGGAAAATTTACGGCCTTTCTCTCGGAGGGGCAGGGAAATGCGGAAGGGGGCTGACGGAAGGGACATGGGTGAGCCTCTTTAAGGCGCGTCCAAAACGGTACCTTGGGCCAGCTGTCGCCCTCTTCCTCACATCTCAAGCCTCCGCCAATCCGTCCCGACTCGCGTGAGCCCCGCGTTCCAGCGCTCCAGGCCTGCGGCAAAGTCTCCGGTCGCCCGCTACTGTCGCCGCCACATTCGAAATTCCCCGCCACACTCACCTATTGGTTGGCTGGACGTGATCACGTGACAAGACGTCGCCTCCGCACACTCCGGGGCAGCGTCCCGCCTACAGGCCCTGGCGAGTGACGCAGCGACGGGTTCCTACCCTTGGCCCGGGGTGGAGCCACTGGTTTGGAAGGCGGGGTCTTGCTCTGAGTCTTCAGATCTGAAGGACAATGTCTCCCAAAGTTCTAAGACCGGGCGCTAGGTGTTGCGGCCTTGCTCTTTCTCTAGCTTGTCGGCCTCCTTTTCCTGGGGTTCTGCTCGAGGGCTCCCTCTGGTGAAAAGCAGTCAGCCCGCCTGCGTGAGGCAACTCGGGAGAACTAAAACTGAAAGAGGGAGCGAGTACTCTGTTAGGGAGGGACAAGTATTAAGGAATCTGCAGACTGTTGAAAATTTCAGCTCCGTATTCTCTTTGCTTTTTTTTCTCTTTCCCTCTGTCTCTTTATCCCCCGGGAAATGTCAGTGACGTTCTCGCCAAGTAGTGTTCCAAACTGACTGGAAGTGGAGCTGGTTGGGGTTCTAAAGAAAGAAGCGCTACATAGTGGAGCTGTCAGTCCGAAGCATTTACAAGGGGAATTTACAGGAGCTGCGGCTGGTCCGCAGGACAAGCTTTGAGAGAAAAGGGATATTCCAAGTATGGCTGCAGCGAGCGGGTCAGGGTATCGGGTTTATATGAGAGTTTGAGGAATTTTGGTTCAGGGCCACGGTAAGTTTTAGTGCTTCAGAGACTAACGAAATGTTCAGGGCTCCAACTTGGAAAATCTCTAGTTAACTGGGTCACAGAACAATCAAGATAATTGATTTTAATCAGGACATGGAAAGAAAATGGGGATGAGGGGGCCTGATGACCTTCCAGTAAGGAATTTGAAGCCTAGGAGAGTTCAGTTACTTGCTTCCAAAGGTTTTTTAAAATTAAAAAAAAATTTTTTAATCTTTTTGAGACAAGGTCTCCCTATGAAGTTCAGTGGCCTTGAGCACACTGTAGCCCAGGTTGGTCTCAAACTTGAATGATCCTCCTGCCTCAGCCTCCCAAGTGCTAGGATTACAGGCATACAGTACCATGCCTGGCTCAAAGGTTTCATTTATGGTAGTAAATAGTAATCAGACTTCTCTTGCTAAAATTGAGGATCAGCTTAATCCTGAATGAAGCACTCAAGGTTGCAATTGATACCATTACTATAAGTAATTATTTAGAGTTGGCATGTGAAGTCACATTTACTTTCCATATTAGCCCTAATTTCCCAATTTCTGTGGAAAATGTAATAGTTGTGTACGTGTGAAGAAATAGCTGAAATGGCTTATTTTTGTTGACTCCACTAACATGAATCCATGTTCTTTAAAGGTATTCATGTCAACCCTAGAAATTATCCAGCTGACAGCAAACTTAGTTGTTCTGAGTTAATTTTCTTTTTCAACCAGGTTGTCACAGTAAGGTAAAAGTTGAACGTGGACCCTTCTCTTGATTAATAATACTTGGCACATATTAGACAGTAAATTAATAATTATTAAAGGATTTAAATGAGTGGGGATAAGTAGAGTTTATTTCCAATGCGGAAATAAAACAAAAAGATAAATGTAGAGGTATTCTTGAGTATAATTAAGCTTAATGCATTACTTCTTTTTTTTTTTTTTTGTCTTTTTCATTGGTACCGGGGATTGAACTCATGACCGCCTGCTTGCAAGGCAGGTGCTAATGCCGCTGAGCTAAATCCCCAACCCCCAATGCATTACTTCTTGAACTGTGGTATATATGAGAATCACTTAGGATGCAGATTCCTGGGATTGTTTTGGTTCTTTAATTTTAAAGAGAATAAAATCAAATGAAATCAAACAGAATAAAACCAATTAAAAAACAATGAAAGTGATATAGGACTGCAAAACAAGATAATAGGAAATCAATAATGGCTATCATACTGTGTCCTGTTATTTTCAAAATAGCTGCCTATTCCATCAGACATAATAAAATCAAACAAAATAGAATAAAGCCAAACAAAATAAAATGGTGAAAACTATTTAGGACTTCAAAACAAGATAATAGGAAATTAACAGTGGCTGTCATAATGCTTCTTGTTATCTTCCAAATAGTTGTCCAGGCCATCAGACATGGGTATGTAAAATTATCCAATCAGTGAAAGAACTAAGTTACTTTTTTACTTCAGTTGTTATCTTTTCAGAAATTTCAGGTGTGTGATCTCTAATTTCTACTATGTCCAAGTCTCTTGAATTTGTTTTGTGTAGGCTGGAGGTCTGAGATTGTATTTTACGCCTTCATCTGGACATTTTCCTGTGTTTCTCCAAATCAGCCCACTGCTGCATCCCAGGTGCTTCCTGCATTTGCTGCCAGTTCCTTGGTGCAGAGGATTGGACTTGGCATCTGAGCTCCTCCGATTTGGGGTTCCTGGGATGGTGGAGAGGCACAAGGCAGTGTTTCACAGATGTTCCCCTGATAGTGGTAGGTCCTCAGGGCATGGTATCTCTAGCCAGCGCTTGGTTCGCTGGATCTTTCCAGGCTGCTAGCACTTGGTCTTAGAGTGTAGCTTCTTCTTATTAAGTCCATTTGTTCACAGGTGTGGTTCAGCTATGATATTTCTTTGCTGATTTTCTGTCTAGTTTATATGTCTCTCTGTGATAATGGGAGATTGAGGTATCCTATTACAACTGTGTTAGTGCTTATTTAATTTTCCACGTCCACCAATAGCTGTCTTGTGTAGTTGGGTGCTCTTGTATTACGTGTATATATATTTATTATTGTTAAGGCATATATGCTGTCTCCAGCTTTCTCATTGACCCCAATCAATCTTGTGTTATTCTTCTTTGCTTTGTTTTGTAGCTGTTGGATTGATTTCTCATGATCTCTTGCGTTTTTTTTTTTCTTTTTTTCTGGTACCAGGGATCGAACTCACGACTCTTTCTTTTCATGATTACTAGCTACAGTTCCTTGATTTCAATCTATTGCATGTAATTTCACAGAAGTTTTAATCTCTTCAATCTCTTTTTGTGTATGTTTCATGGATTCTGTTTCTCTCCATGTTGGCCACTTTTTGCCTCCATATTTTTCTAAGCTCATCTATTCTTCTATTTGTGTCTTCTCTAATATCTTTGGTTTTAAGTATCATTTCTTTTTGTACCTGAGAGATCATTTTCCCTCCAAAGCCTTTTCCACTTGTTTTTTTTGTTTTGTTTTGTTTTGTTTTTTACTTCTGTTATCATTTCAGAAAGTCAGAAAGTTGACTTCTAACTTCATTGAGCTCCAGGCCTGTTTGGGGGCTGCACCTTGCCTCTGCAATCTTGCCATTCTCTACCTTCTTTTTGTCTTTTACTTTGTCTTTTATGTTGATGCTCACCAACCTCCCATGACATATAGCTCTACCAGTAGCACTGAGGCCTCTCTCAAGGAGGAAAGGTGTCCTTTCCTTAGGGAAGTCCTCTAGATGTAGTTGGTTCTTTATAGCTATCTCAAGAAACTACGTTCTTCTAGTGTTTACAGTTCTGTATAATGTCCATGTTGTATCCTAGAGATGTACTGGGTATGGAGCCAATCCACAGTCTCTAGATGTGGGGGCTGGGACTGGTATTCTGTAGGTGGCCTTCTCCAAGGTGCAACACTGTCTCCTCACTGCTGCTATAGATGCTTCCACAGTATTGGCCTTGCTGATTATTTCACCCTCCAAAGGTATGTGTGCATGTCTGTGCACTGGGCTGTTGTCCTGGGTTTTGCAGTTCCTGTTGTCAGTCTCTCAGCTGGCCAGCTCTCAGGAATGCAAGGCAGGAGACCTGGATTGCAAACTCACTGTCTTCCATCTGGTCTTGCTGTCTGACATGTCCTGGAGGTGCACAGAGCAGAGACTGACTGTCTTCCAGCTGGCCTGCCCTCCAGGATGTCGATTCCTGGGATCTTGCCCCAAGAGATTCTAATTCCATTTGTCAGCTGTAGGATCAGTTAGCTGATTTTTCAAATGGGTAGTTCTGCTGGTTGTAGTTCACTGAATACTGGCATTAAGGAATAGCAGTAGCTTGCATTACATGAGCAACTGTGATTCTAAGTTCGTTATATTAATTTTAATTTATCTTCATGTTTTTGAGTGCTTACTATTTGTTCTCTAAAAGTTTTCTACATATTTCATTTAAGTTTCACCACAATAATTTCTAATGTGTATTCACTACTATTGTTCATGAGTCAAGAAATCAAGACAGACATTAGGTAGCTGATGCTAGGTGACATAGTATAGTACTGGGGTAGCTAGAGAGAGTTTGAACACAGGAAATATGGCTTTAAAATTTACACTGCTAACAACTAGTCTATGTTTTGCTACCATTTTTTTGGTTATAGACAGTCTTACCCTAATTCAGAGATAATCCATGGTATAATTGAATCAACAAAATATAGGATAGGGACATGTCATCTAGTTGACAAATTTAGAAGAACCTAAGAAACAGTAACCCAATTAGTCAAATTTCTTGTTTAATTTTAGGTGTTTAGAAATTTATGGCATAATTAAAAACATTTTCTTAAAAATCTTGCTCACAAATAACATGAATATTTGTAGTTGTGTTACTTTCCCATGTTTTTCAAAATTTGATTGCATGTTGGTATTTTATTAATTTTAATTTTACGATATATTTAAAATATAATGAGCACTCCCATTCTCCCCTGTATGTTTCTAAAATTCGAGTAAAACTACTTATTATAGTTCACTGCTTGTTCTTAACATTTATTACTGTGTATATGTTATATATATATATATATATATATATATATATATATGACTTGGCATTTACTTAAGGAGCTGAAATTCTGTTCAGACTGAACTTGTTCAGACTGGGCTATTTGCCCAACTTTGTTTTTTAAAATTTAACAGAATTTGAGAAGGAAAAGGCAGTATTCTGGACCAAAGATACTTCAGGATGTACTTTCTTTATTTTTTAAAGAGAGAACTTAAACTCCTCCCTGTTTGTTGACAATCAAGAAAGGACATTAAAATCTCCTTCATGGAATTGATTTTTGTAAAAAACAAATTTTTTTTTTGGTGTCAGGGATCGAACTCATGACCTCATGCTTGCCAGGTGGTGCTTAAGCCACTGAGGTAAATCCCCAGCCTAAAAAAATATGTTTTTTGAAAAATATTCATATAGTAGTTATCATGTGTGATACGGATTGACTTAATAGCAATATAAAAGTTAACAATTTGGTGACCAAAAGCAGGAAGAAATTTGTTAGAATGGAAATATAGCAACTCCTCAAAACATTTGTGACTATTTTTTGGTGCCTTATATTGGATTAATACTGTGTTCAGCTCAATAGTAGCAGGCTGTGGAAAGCCTATGCCTACATAAGACAGGAAGACTGGCTGCAAGGAATAGATACCACTTCATGTTGTTTATATGTTTTATTTGTATGTTTCAGGAATCCATGTTGCTTCCTTAAAACTGTGATTTATGATATGTCAACATTTATGTCTCAATTTTATTTTAGGGGATTTCTTTCCTCCTAGCATAATAATAGACATGTAAATATTTAATTGAATTATAATGAATAATGGTAACTGAGGCCCTGCTTGTGCCAGGAAATGCTTATGATTTGTATACATTAATTCATTTTGTCCTCATGGTAAAGCTGTGAAGTTGGCACTGATATTAAGCCTGTTCTTTTTCAAATAAGTACATGGATGCATAGTATGATCAATTTATTAAGTATGGAGCCAGGTACAGTGGACTCTTCACTTACAAACTCAATTTGTTCATGAAGGCTGGTTGTAACTCAAGCTCAATGTAAGTAAAGACTTTTCCCCAATAAACATAATGGAAGTACCCATAATGTGTTCTAAATTTCCCAAAGCACCACTTAATAACCTTTTCATAATAATAAAGAGTTGTATAATGTGTGTAATTTATCATAAACACCAATAATTTTTCTAATGAGTCACAAAAAAGTTATAAAATGTGCCTAGTTACCCGAAACAATAATTTCATACTGTACTCACTGTTCAAGTTGGCAATTTTGGCTTACAGGAAGAGAGGATGAATGGAAGGTGATTTTTGTTTGGAAGGAGAGTCCCTTTCCATTAGAACATCAGGTCTCTGGTTCTCTACTGTCCTTTGTCTCCTTGTGGGAGTCTGTAGCCCACTAGGACCTGCTTTTGGATCACTAGATCTCAACGTTTTCAGAACTGAAAACTGTCTAAGGTTATCTGTTTCTGTATTTTCTTTAACATTGTTCTTTTTTATTGTGATTAGTTTCTTTACATTATCATCCTTTCTTGGCTGCTTTTCTAGCTTTATTGGGGCCATTTTGATAGCAGTAATCATAGCAATTATATAAAGCACTGACCAAAATCATATCCACAAACATGTGCCTCTGGGCTGGGACTGACATTTATGTGTGCTTACATCCACTTTTCTGGCATTGTGAGTCTTTCCATAACCATACAAATGGCTAGCATTTGAGTCATAACTCAAGCTGTTGGTGGCCGTTGGCTCTGGTGGGAACTTCTGGGACTTGGGCCTTCTGGGCTGTGCAAGTTGAACTGTAGCATAGCCTGCCACCATATGCAGAGTGGAAGATACCAGTTAAAAAAGCAAAACAGATAAAAGAGTCTAAAAGAAAAAGAAAAAGAATTTGATCACAAGTTAAAACTAAAATGCCAGTCATGAGCTAAGCTGTTTGTATGTCAGACTGGTCATAACTTGAGGGTCTACTGTACAAGCTTTGACAGTCTGACTTCAGAGTCTGTCTTATTCATATGACTTTTGACATTTTATCATACTGTTCCGATGTCTGAAGGCTTACTATGTACAAATGAGAGTAGACGACTTCCGGGAGAACATGGCGGACAGATAACAGCAACTACCGGCGGCTCTCTGAAAGACTCGGCTCAGAAGCCAGGAATGGTGTGGACTAAGGAGACATAAGTCGGTGGAGATATGCTCTGCTGACTCAGGAACGAACTGGGCTGAGAGAAGCCAACTTGGAATGCAGTCCTGGTGCTAAAACAGGAACAGAAAAGACTTGGTGTGGAGGCTGGAACCGCGCCATTGTAAGCCGCGATTTGGGTTTCCCGCCGCGCGGCGGCTGGCTGCCTCTACAGCGGCTCGGCAAGGAGAGAGACGCGCAGAAACTCTGAGAACGGCAATCTGCGAACGGCAGGGAGGCGTGCACTGACTTGTGGTGAGGTGAGTGAGAGAAACTGACACTCTACCACAGTTTGACTCCAGCAGAGGACTTTCTGGGCCCGGGCAGTCCTGCGGGAGCAGGGCGCGGTGGGACTCCAGCCACACATCCCCCTCTCGGGCGGGATTGGTGAAAAGTGCCTGGCCTGCGTGACGCTGCCGGCAGACCTGGTAGACTGTCCCAACCCAGATCCCAGAGCCTGACGGTGGCCGGGAGGGGAGATGCGTAGGCTGCCTGGTCCGTAACTCCCTGGTGCACAGCGGTGAGTGGGAACAACTAACTGGCGCAATTCGATCAGGCTGTGGCTGACTGGGAGAGAAGCTGGGCCTCTTATATAAGCTTGCATATATAAGGAACAGAGAAGAAGAGGCAGCATGGGAAGAGGCAGCAACAAGAAAGGCTCCTCGGCCCCCAATTCTGAGAAACAGGCAATAGCAGACACCACACCAATACACATAAGGCACCATATAGAGAGCCTCATAGACCAATTCAGGAATGAAGTTATCAACAACCTGAAGCTAGAAGTATGCAGAATAGTTAGAGAAATGCTAAGTACCACCCAAGAAAAAACAGGTGGTGGAATGGAAGAACAGAAAAAAAGGGGAGAATTGTTTGATGGAGAAAACAGAGAAAGCATAGAATACGTGAAGCAGGTTCAAAGGGACTACCAAGATACTAAGAAGTCTATAGAAGACTGGCATAACAGCTTGAAAGAAACTAAGGACAGACTATCTGAACTGGAGGGCAGACTTGTAATATGGGAGAATGAAATGAAAAACTTCTTAAAAATAACAAAGAAACAAACAGCAATAATACAAAGACAAGAAGATGATAAGAGGATCCATAACTTAAGGATTAAGAACATAAAAGAAGAAGTAGGGACACAAACAAGTGAACTACAAAAGCTACTCACAGAAATAATCCAGGAGAATTTTCCTAATTTAGCAAAAGGTAAAGATACTCGGATGTATGAGGCATACAGGACCCCAGCTACCTACAACCCAAACAGAGCAACACCCAGGCATATAATAATAAAAATTCCAGAAATTCAATACAAGAACAGAATATTAAAAGCTGTAAGAGACAAGAAACAGACCACCTACAAGGGAACACCCATCAGAATTACAGCAGATTTCTCTGCACAAACCATCAAATCACGAAGAGCGTGGGGGGAAATAATTCAAGCATTGAAAGATAATAATCTCCAGCCAAGATTGAGATATCCTGCACAACTGTCCCTGGAAATTGATGGAAAAACAAGGTGCTTCCAGGATAAAGAGGAACTGGGGGAATTTGCAACCACCAATTCAACTCTACAGAGAGTATTGCAGGATATTCTAAAAAAAGAAAAATACAAAGAATCCAGAAATAATGGCAGAGAGGCCACAACGAATGGAGCAGAGAACAAAATGAAGAAGACAAACTGACAGCTACGGACAGAAAAAGAGCTTAACAGAAATGAGGCAGAGAAGATTGGATGATAGGAACAGCTATTTTGGAGAAAATGACATCTTAATAGGTAATACAGATTTAGTATCATCTTGTTTTGAAGTCTCATCTAGCTTTTGTCCTTCTGTCTCCAATGGTCTAAATAGGCTGTATCTTATTGGATTTTATTATGTACGATAGTATAAGCAAAAACCTTTTAAAGACAAGGAGATTATACAGAAACCATTGTTCATTTTGTTAGTCGATTCTAAATACTCTGTAATGCTGTCATTCTCTTGAATGGTTTTACATTGTTTTGATATACTTAATGCTACAGTATACGAAGTTGTACTCAAGGATTTCAAAGAAAGAAACAATATGGTAACTACTTTTAGGTTAGGATTATCTGGTGGTGAAACACTATTCTGCTTATATAGTTATGTTTTGATCTGCGCTGTTTCGTTGTTATGCCCTCTTTTATCTCAATCTCCACTCCATTATTTACTTTTTTATCTTTATCCTTTTAATTAAAGGGAAAAAAATAGCAGGATATATTATAGTAACCCACTTTGACTTTTCATTACCTTGATTTAAAGCCCTGTATTACTCTCACCATCTGGTTTTTAACTGATGTTCCCCTATTCTGTTTTGCTGGATAGTATCAGGTTCGAAAGTTTAGGCATCAGCTGTGAAGATAATGAGATTCATTATGACGCCCATTCTTGTTGACTTTTGTCTACTTTTGAAGACCTACAATGTCTCCAATGTTTTGGTTTTGTCGGTTTTGTTCTTTACTGTTTTGTTCAATTGTATTATAACTAATGATATAGGCAATTCTATTAGAGATAGCGGGAGGCATTATGGTAACCATTGTTGATCACCTTGTATTATGTTTTTACATTATCTATTATGTCCACCCTTTTGACTTGACCGATTCTGTTCTGTTATGTCACATTTGGTTTTACTCTCTTCCAAAAAAGTAATAAGAACCGTGGGAGCAATGAAACCCAAAATGTGTAATAGTCATGGTACAAAAGAGAAGAAAAGAAAGTGCTCCAAACTATATAACTGCATGTATATTTAAGTGTATAAGATAGAAAATGATATCACAGAGTTTTATTGGATCAATGAACAGAACTGTTTGCAGTATCATTGATGGAATGTCCACTTTACAAGCTCTAATTTTGTGACTTGAACAATTATTTCTAAGATGACAATATGTAATCCATTAACTAGTGATTTCCTACCGTTCATTTTTTTTCTGTAAATCTGTATAACTTGTACCCTTTCCCTGCTTTTTTTTTTCTTTTCTCCTTAAATAAAATTTAAAAAAAAAAATTAAAAAAAAAAAAAAAAAAAAAAAAAACAAATGAGAGTAGACATCTTTGTAAAAAGCTAATGTGATTGGATGCCTCTGTATGGGAAATACATACATTCCTTGACATGTTTCTTAAGCTTTTATTGTGAAAATCACCTACATTCTGAACTATGGATAGCAAAAAAAAGATTTCATCTGTCACACCACATTTCATGTATGGTAATTATTTTGTGTCTTCATTTCTGCTGTATGTAGGTTCTATGAGGGCAGAGGCTGTGTGTATTTTGCTCTACATTAGAAGATGGCACAGAATAGTTATTTGTTGAACTAATGAATCAGTGGTTTGTTGAGCTGTGTGTCAAGAAGGATGAGATGGGAGAGAGGGAAGGGAAAGGAATAGAAAAAAGAGAGTTGAAGAAAAATGGAAATAGAGCTTTTGTAAATGGGAAGAAGAAAAGAAAGTTGGAGAGAGCAGAGAAGGATGGAAGGAGGGAATGAACAAAAAGTTAAGCTGTGCTACATACATGTACAGACTCCCTATGATAAATGTAGTCATTATGTACTTCAGATATATACTAATTTTATTTCGTTTTTTATTTTTTAAAAATCCATTTTATTCAAGCATAAAAAGAAAGAAAAAAACTAAAGTAAAATTTCAAAGCGCATCAATTAGGGGGTGACAATGGTATATACATTGTGCATTGTCACCCCCAAATCATTCACCCATGGCACAAGACATCTGCCTTCCATTGTCAGAAGAATATCAGTACAAATCTTTCTCTTCAGCAAACTCAGAGAAATCAGTAGTATAACTATCTTAACTAATTTTTATATACATAAACATATGCACAATATATACTAATTTAAAAAAGAAGGATTTTGAGTTGAAATTGGACTTGGGGGAAATACCATTGTCAATTTTTATCTCAGGTGGGAGTAGGAAAGGGATGGGCACATGCCAGTTGTATCATTTTTGTTAAAGCTTTGTTACAAACATAGATGACTTACATTATTTATTGCTAGTTTCACTTTTTATGTGTTGATATAAATGAACCAGTAAGCACTTGTATGGATCAGTAGAAAAAATAGAGGCATTAAAGGAATAATCGAAGTGTTAGCATTATATTGAAATCAGAGTTTTAAAAAAATTTTCTTCTATGGCTTGAGAGGTTACATCATTTATTGAAAGCCTCACAATGACTTCTGTTTTCCCCTTACAACATATTCCTGCCTCATCTTCTATTAATTAATTATTTTTATTTAGAGAAAAAAAGCAAAACAGAAAAAAGGGTAGAAATAATACAGAATTTCAAAAAAAAATTAACACTAAGAAATCACTAGTTGATAAATTACATATTGTTATCCTAGAAGTAGTTGTTCAAGTTACAAAATCAAAGCATAAAAAGTGGGCACTCAATGGCAGTGCAAACCATTCTGTTCAATGATCCAACAAAAACTTCGTAATATGGTTATCTATCTTATACACTTAATAATTAATTTTTATTTTAAAGAGAATAAAACCAAACAAAGTACAACAGAATAAAGCCAATCAAAACAAGACAATGAAAGTGATACAGGACTTCAAAAGATAATAGGAAATCAACAATGGCTGTCATAATGCCTCTTGTTATCTTCACAATAGCTGTCCATACCATCAGTCATAATAAAATCAAACAAAGCAAAACAAAACAGAATAAAACAAATTAAAAATAAAACAATGAAAGTGATACAGAACTTCAAAACAGGAAATCAACAATAGCTACCCAAATATATCTTGTTATCTTGAAAATAACTGGCCATTCCATCATAATAAAACCAAACCAAACCAAACAATGAATACAACACATGACTTCAAAACAAGATGATAGGAAATTAATAATGGCTTCCTTGATGCCTCTTGTTATCCTCTAAATAATTGCTCAGACTGCTGCCTTAGTCCTGTAAAGTTAATCAAGTAATACAAGTGTGAAGTCGTTTCTTTACTTCAGTTGCTATCATGTTAGGATGTGTTCCTCTGAATCAACTCGCTGTTTATGGGGGTTGGGTGGGAGTAGGCTCTTCTCTCCTGGCTTGCACACCAGATGGCTTATGGCTGTGTTTGGGGGTGGAGTGGGGAATAGCTTCTGCCCCCCCCCAGCACAACTTCAGCTGGTTTGGGGTCGGTGGGGGTGTGGGTTGGGGGTCGAGTGATAGTGATGGGTTTCTAGTTCCTAGTTCTCTCCTACCTGGGGTGACTTCTGCTAGCTCATGGGGCTCTTGGGTTCCTGGTTCTCACACAGCCTCTTGCCTCATATTATTCATTTAAACAACCATTACAGAGAAATATGTCTAATTATTCTAATACAAGGGAGACAGAGACAACAGAGAATAGATTATTTTAAAATTGCATGAAAGGTGTTAAAACCATGAAATTTCAGAAATACAAAGATTGAAACTGGTACCAGTTTTTATTTTCTTTTTTTTAACTAGGAATTGAACTTAGAATCTTGTACTTGCCAGTCAGGTGCTGAGCTACATCCTCACCCTGAAAACTCTTTTTTTTGAATAACTTTCTTTAAATAAAAACAGGAGTTTGTTTTTTTTTTTCGCTGTACAGCTGCTGAAATGAAGATGTGAACTGTGTAAAGGTAGGCTTTACTTTAAGATGGTATTTCACATCAGGGCAAAAGAAGGCGCTGACAGGTAAGAAAGAGGTAAATGCTCAGAGACATTAGAGAAGTAGAGTGTTATTTCTAGAATAGTGAAGACAAGCCCTACACTGCTAAAACTCATTTGTATTTATTTATTTTTGTCTTTTTGAGACAGGGTTTCATTATGCAGTTCAGGCTGGTTTTGAACTCCTTTGGTAGTCTAGGCTGGCCTTGAACTTGCAGCAATCTTAGCCTCCTGAGTGCTGGGATAACAGGTGTGTGCAACCCCACCTGGCAATATATATAACCCACTTTTTTTGTTTGTTTGTTTGGTACCAGGAATTGAACTCATGACCTTGCACTTGCCAGGCAGGTGCTGTGCTGCTGAGCTACATTCTTGGCCTAAAAACCATATATATATATGTTTATATATATAAAATTTTAATATATATTTATAATAAATAAATATATTTTTTGTACAGGGGATCAAATTCACGACCTTGCACTTTCCAGGCAGGTGTTTGTGCTGCTCTCCTAAACCCCTGGCCTGAAAAACCCATTTTTAAAAGCTGTCTGCAGTAGTGCTATTAGCATAGCTAATTACATATTAAATGTGTCAATTTTACATGGAACTTTTTTTTTTTTGGTACTGGGGATTAAACTCATGGCCTTGCACTTGCAGAGCAGGTACTTTTGCTGCTGAGCTAAATCCCAGCATACATGGAACTTTAAACAATAGGAATTTCTTAAAACAAAGAAACATAGGCCTTACCCTTCTTTAGTGAGCTAGGACCTTTATTTTATTTTATTTTTTTTAAGTCTTTTTCCTTTTTATTGGTAAAAGGGATCGAACTCACGACTGCCTGCTTTCAAGGCAGGCACTTATGCCACTGAGCTAAATCCCCAGCCCCTAGCTAGAACCTTTCTCTTGATTACTTCTCCAGGTGATTTTGATGCATCCTAGACATTTATACCCACAAAAATCACATTGGGCAACCTTGTTAAAATGCAAATGCTGATTGAATTGCATGGGATGGGTGGGCCTGAGACTCTGCATTTCTAACAAGCTCTCAGGTATTGCTGACTGTTGTTGGTCTATAGAAGAGCAAAACTCCGAATAGTGATTCTCAAACTTGCTGAACATTGGAATAACCTCGGGGCTCAGCAACTAGTCTCTGGTTTACAGGAATCTTAACTAAGTATTGCTGTAGTTGGATATAGCATGATCCTCAGAAGCTCTGTTGTTGCAAGCTTGGTCCTTGGCCTGATGGAAACCATAAGTGGCAAGGCATAGTAGGAGGTTGGTTGGAGTGCAGGTTCTTGAAGGGGGTGATGGAACCTTGTCCCTTTCCTTTTTCTCTTTGCTTCCTGGATGACATAATGTGAAGGTACCTCCTTTGACCAGTTCCAGTTGATTGCAGCTGCTTATTTATTTTCCTGTAAACTATTTGAACATGTTTCTGCCAACTTTATAGTAATTGCTTGTCTTTTTATTATTAACTTTTAATAAACTAAGGAAATGAACTGTTTGTCTGAAATGCACATTACAAATAATTTTTCCTATTAGTTGTCTAGTTGTCTTTGACTTTATGTTTTATCAGTTTTGAAAGTTTGTTTTCCAAATTTATTTTTTTGACATGCATCTGGATTTGTGTTCTAGTGTTCTTGTGTTCTTCTGTTCAGAAGGACAGTTTCCCTTCTGATATGATAAATAATTTCATTTATGATATGTCCAAGAAGTTTGTTTTTGCAGTACTTGGGATTAAGCCCAGGACATTTGCACATAACTCTATCCCTAGCCCTTTTTATTTTTTATTTTGAAACAAGATCTCAGTAAGTAAGTGAGTTGCCTGGCTGGGCTCAAACTTGCCATCTTCCTGTCTCAGCTTCCCATGCTTCAGAAGTTCTTTGAATGTGTGCATTAGCTGGGACAAATTACCTGACACAATTTAAAGAAGGAGAGTTTGTTTAGAAGACTCAGTCCACAGGTGGCTGTCTTAGTGGCAGGAGCATTGAGTCACAAAGGTGTGGTATGGCAAAGCTGCGTAGTTTGAAGGAGCTGAAGAGCAGTACAAGAGAACAGCTCAAGGGAGGAACAGAGTATGGATCACTGATATTACCCAAGGTTTCCCACTAAAATACATCAAAAAGTGTGCTTTGCTAATCTTCTAGGTGGCTACTGTTTTAGTTTCCTTTCTCATTGATGAAACAAGATATCCGATGTCCAAAGTTAGGCAGGAAGGGTTTGTTTAGTTAACAATTTGTAGAGATTTCATTCCATAATCTGCTGGCTTCAGGGCAGGGTGGCTTTGCAGAGCAGAACAGTTCATGGCAGATAGTAGACTGCAAAGTCAACAACCAACCTTAACTATTTCTTCCCCTTTTATAGTCTATCTCAGCTGGGGTTGCTGGGATTAGTGTGTTGCCAAAACCAGTCAGTGAACTGTTCACACACCCTTAACCCCAGCATCACACATCTAGATTCAGCTACCTCTGATCCCCACCGCCACTGTAACTGCATGAGAGTTTGGGGGAACATCTAGACACAAACCATAACAGCTACCAAGCCAATCAAGTTGACAAACAACTGTCACAATATACTCTATCCATTAAATCTTTGTTGTACCTGGAATTCAGTTGTGTCAGAAGCAATGACAGAAAATGAGGAAAACCTACTGTTCCCCCCCCCCCCCCCCAGTGTATGTTTAGGGTTTCAGTACTATTTCCCTTAAATGATACGCAATGTTACTTTTGTTATGAGAGTCCAGTATGATTTGGGTCTGTTTTAGAAGAACAGAAGTTTTGATGAGATTGAATTGTATAAAAATGAGACATGTCTCAGAGTAAAACAGACTAAACCCTGGAGATAGCACTTGCTGTTGTGATTGGCTGAGGAATTTAACTTCTCTTAACCACAGCAATATAGCCTTTGAGGATGTAGGAAATACACAGCCCAGTGTGGCTAGACCAAAGTGAGTAAGAAAGAGGATATAAGACAGTGGGAGAAGTAGCAAGTGGACAATCTGAGATTCTAGCCAATGCATTGTAAAAGTCTTTCTCTGACTGAAATGGAAACCATTATGGATTTTAGGCAGAAGAATGATATGACTTAATATGTTTTAAAAGGCTCTTCAGTTGCAATTATACTGTGGAAAGAAGGAGAGTAGAAGCTAATTGCATTTTTCACCAGAAAGATGATGATGATGTTTTAGATCAGGAAACAAAGACTTTTTAAGATATATCAGGTTTTTGGGGAGTGCTGACTTTAGCTGAGATAGGAAAGACTTATAGGTAGACTACATTGTGGGGTGAGTGCAGCAAAAATTGGGGGTTCAGATTTGATCTTATTAAATGTAAGAAATTTGCTACATATCCAACCATGATATTAAGTAGGCAATCTATACATTTAGAGTTTGGGAAAAGTTTGAGCTGGACAAAAAAATTTCAGAGTCGTAATCCTATAGTCTCTAATGCATTTATTTGAGGTTATATTATTGTAATCCCAAATATTGAGTTCAGTCACCCAAGTATTGTAATCCTCTTTCTAGTTTTCCTCACAATCCAAAAAGTTATATTTGTAATCCCATTGAGATGTTATTGGAATCCCAGCAAGTTAATTCCATTCACTACCACCAATGCAACCCACAGTGAGAGTAAAGACACCAAGACATGTTCCAAGTTAAGGGCAGCCAAGGGGTCCTAAATCCAATCCCCGTGAGGACATGTGGACAAAGGCCTTGATCCTAGGCCTCTCCCAGAATTTATTATCTGGTGAAAAAGGGGGGTGACTTAGGGTGAGTGGCAGTGAAGATGGCAGGAATTATGTGAGTAACTTGAGCTGGCTGGCCAGGTGGGAAAAAGGCATCTCTGTAAAATGCAGAGATAAAGATATGCAGAAGGGTCAGTTCACATAATCCAATTAAGGTAGCTACTGAATTGTTTTGGGAGGCTGTTGCTTCGGTTTCTGATATGTAAACTTTTGTGCCCTGGGGGATCATAGCCTCTTTACCTTGAGGTTCCTACCCAGTTGATATTCCTGGAACTATTAGCTCTAACATCGCACTGTGTTCATACCCTTTACAGGAGAACACTGTTTGAGGAGACAGGACTGTGTGTTGGCTGTAGAGATTACATATCAATACCTCTGCTAACCTTATTTGCAATGCTTAGAGCCAACTGAAGAAAGAAGGAAATACCATAGCCAGCTCTCTACATATCAGTATAATGAAATGTCTCCAAATCATCAGAGGTGCAGTAGTTGTTTGCATTCAAGGGGAGTCACTGGAGTTGTCTCCCACATTGTATGATTGAAAAGATGTGTCACCACCTAAAAAAGACTGCATCCATGCATGAGTATTTCTAGAGGCTTTATTGAAATAAACTTGGCATTAGAAAATCTGGATTTCAATCCTAGCTCCATCTAGCTATGAAATTTCAGTTTTTCATCTGTAAAGTATGTATAATCCATTTAAAAATGTGGATAATAATCCAATAATTAAATACAATAAAAACCTATATAATGATGAAGAGCTTTGATTATAATATTTTATTAACACATAATTTGAAGAAAGTGGAAAATCCTAATGAAAGGACCACAGAGTGACCACTTAATGGTTTTATTAGAAATCAGGTGTGGACTTAATAACTTGAGTGATAATTCATAACACTACTACATCTACTGTATTATCTTTTTTTTTTTTCTGATGCAGTGTCTTGCTATGTAGTTTAGCCATGCCTTGAAATTACTATGTAGGTAAGGATGGCCTCCAACTTGCTATGAACCCCTGCCTCAATCTGCTAAATTCTAGGATTACAGGTGTGTACCACTCCACCCGGCCGAGCTAGTATATTAATTTAAATGATTGGTAGAATGAGCTGATGATGTAAATCATCATGTCAGTCATCCAGTTCCATGAAGCAGCATTATTATTTCTAATATTACTAGATTTTATGGGTCCCAAATGAAATCCCACCATCTTAGACCTCTTTTGAGTGTTTTTTCCAGCCGCTAATACAAAGTGTAGAGAGTGGATAGGACCCAGCCCATACATTATTAAGTAATCATTTGTCTAGCAAATTTAAATTTAGTACCTGTCCAGTGAAAACACTGTGTTAGGTCTGTGTGTGTGTGTGTGTGTGTGTATGTGGTGAATCATATAGGGTTGTCTACAATCATACAGGGTTGGAAAAAAATAAGCAACTTAATGTCAATTAGCTAATTATAATGATAATTGTGATGCATGGTAGATGTAAAAGATGCTGGAGATGCAGCTGGCAAGTGAGCCTGACCTAATCATAGTCATCAGGATCTTTATACTGAGATTTGACAGACAGATAGAAGATAATTGGGTAAAGCAAGGAAGATAGCGTCGTAGGAAGGAAGTATATGTGCTAAAGCACGAAGGTTGAAGGAGCACGACTTTCCTGGAATGAAGAGTTGTTTAGTGAGGCTGAGTACAGAGAAGGATCCTCCTGTCTTGGTTAGTTTTTCTCATTGTTGAGACAAAATACCTGCCTCCCAAAATTAAGGAAGGCAAAGATTATTTATCTTACATTTTTAGAGAGTTCAGTCCATACTCAGCTGGCTCCAAGGCAAGATGGTGTGGCTGAGGGGCAGCTGTTCATGGCAGCTACAAATGGAAAAAGTGAACAGGGCAAAAGAGAGAGAAAATACACCTTCTTCCCTTCCTTTTTTGTGTAAAGGCTCTACCCCTTGATGGGTTCAGCACTCACATTGCCAATCCCAGCACTGGACAATGAACTAATCACAAACCCTAGATTCAGCCACCTCCATTACTGCATAAGGCTTGGGGGCTACCTAGACACAAACCATAACAGATCTGTATTGGAGAATGTGACTGGTGATGTGGATAAAGGCCAAAAAGGTAAATGTTGTGATTGATACAAAGGCATTTGCATTTTGTCTCTTGCAAAATGGAAGCTGGGCATGGCGGTTACACATCTGTAGTCCTGGGCCGGGGATTTAGCTCAGTGGCATAAGCGCCTGCCTGGCAAGTGCGAGGTTGTGAGTTCAATCCCTGGTACCGCAAAAAAAAAAAAAAAAAAAAAAAAAAAAAGATAGATGACCACATCTGTAGTCCCAGCATTCAGGAAGCTGAAGCAGGAGGATTGCTGTGAGTGTGAGACCAAGTTGGATACATAGAGAATTCAGGGCCATCCTGAACTACAAAGTGAGAGAACCTGCTAAAAAAAAAAGGTAAGATATTCACACACATTAGTAAAAGCAACTCAGGATTACTCTGGCAGAATAGATAGGGAGAAATCATGGTAGTACTCCAGATAAGAAATGATAGGGGTTTACAGCAGGCTGGTGACTGCAAATGAAGAAATGTTGACCAGTTGGAGAGATGTAAAATAGCTCTCTTGGGAGAAGAGAGAACTTTTCCTACAGAAGAAAAGGCAAAGATTTTCAAATGTTATTTGGCTGGTGTTATTCTATTACTCCAGTAACGGAAAGAAAAATGCCTTGTAATTTTATGAGAATTTGGATTCCTTATGATAGTAACAGACTTGATGATAGAAACTATATATTTTTATATGAGGAGATTTTATGATAGAGATACTAATCCTGGAGACAAAGTGATATCTTGAACTATTTTCTTCTTTATATTGTTTCTCAGTAAATTTGCTTAGAGCGTAATAATCTGTTATGTATTCAGGGATATATTCAATTAGAAAATCATCCCATTCTCAAGCACTGATTATTCCCAAAAGTTTTGCCAAAGTACTTTCATGTTTTATCAGTGTAAGGAAGAGAAAAAGCAAGTTCTAATGGCTAGACACAGGCTGTGATGTTCTGTTGAACACAAATGGGAACTGGAGAAGGCCACTCTGTGCAAGACCACTGAGTAACTGCATTTGAACACAGACAAAGGCTTATCCAGAGCTTTAGCCAAACCCTGTACCCTGGCTGGTGAGAATGACTACTGCTTTTAAAGTCTGCACAGCTTTAGCCTCATTGTAATCTCTTTTTCTTCTAGATAAGAATTACAAAGATATCCACTTAGAATTTCCCTACTTCCTAAAAACATCCTATCAAGAGCAGAGCTCTGCTTCTTTGAAACTCTCCCACAATTCACCTGTTACCATGCCACGTCCTGTAAATCTTTCTAATATTTTTTACTGGGTGTACCACAGTTTCCCAGGGAGAGATCCTCCATTAATGCAGCATTATCTAATTGCAGGTGTTCTGCCTGTGGTCTCTGTCTGGAGAGCATTGGCAAGTAAGGAATATTCTGTGGATTTTACTACTTTGTCTCCTTTTTGTTATTAAAATAAAATTTTTGAATTTTCTATGTCCTACTATATCATATAGCTAGGTGTCTTCTGATTTATTATGTGATATTTTCTCTCTGTAAACTTTAAAACAATCTGGTCAAATATCTTTGTTGAAGCTTTGTAACCTGCCTCTCTGGTTTTTTTTTTTAATATCATCAAGTACTTATATCATGAGAAATGATCGCTGACAAGAATCTTTGGCTTTTTGTTGCCAGGTTTCTTTTTTTAAAGTCTGTTTATTTTAAAGAGAATAAGAAAATAAAACAAAATAGAACAAAGCAAATCAAACAGAACAATGCAAGCAACACAAGACTGCACAACAAAGACAACAGGACATCAATAGTGGCTACCATAATGTGTCTTGTGTTCTTTGAAATAGTTGACCGAACCTTCACACACAATAATAACAAACATAACAAAATAGTATAAAAGCAATCAAAAGAATGAAAGCATTACATGACTTCAAACCAGGTAACAGGAAATGAACAATGGCTGCTATATCTCTTTTTTTTCCTCAAAAAAGTTGTCCATACCATCACACACAATAAAATCAAATAAAAGACAACAGAATAGAACCAATCAAAGCAAAAGAACAAATGCATGATAGGACTTTAAAACAAGATGATAGGAAATCAGCAATGGCTACCATGTCTCATTCAAAATAGCTATTCATACCATCCCACATAATAAAATCAAACAAAACAAAATGGAATAAAACCAATTAAATGAATGAAAGCATTATAAGACTTCAAAACTATATAATAGGAAACCAACCATGATTACCAAAATACATCCTATTCTATTCAAAATAGCTGCCATAGCATCAGACAATTAAAATCTAACAAAACAAGTCAGAACAAAGCCAAACCTAACAAAATTGTGTAAACAATGCAAGAGTTCAAGATAAGACAATACAAAATTGACAGCAAACTATTTTACTTTTGGATCTCATTAACTCTTTCTGTTTCTTTTCTTTCTTTCTTTTTTTTGTTTTTTGGTGGTACCAGGGATTGAACTCACGACCTTGCGCTTGCCAGGTAGGTGCTTATGCCACTGAGCTAAATCCACGGCCCCCTCCTTCTGTTTTTTATGCTACCATTTATGCCTATGAGTTCAAACTGTTTCACCCATAAATATGATCTCCAGTTGCATCCATTTACCTTCAAGAGACTGAAGATTATTCTACTTTATAGGTAGGTAACTTTCCATTGCATGAAAATAGCTTATCTTTCTTATTCATTCTTCGGTTTATAGGCAAGTTACTCTTGCTTTTTTTCTGGAACAATTATTTTATCTCCTTTGATTTTCAGTCTATGAATTTCCTTTCCAGTTAAATGTGTTTCTTGTATACAGTATATCAATGGATCTTGTTTCTTGATCCACATTCCCTGTGTTTCTTTTAGTTTCTGAACTGAGGGTATTTACATTAATGATTACAACCAGCATATATTGGTTTGTCTCTGCCCTGTTATCCTCCTGGTTGTGGCCCTCTACTTTTCCCCTTCATTCAATTGCTGTCTTGTTTGACAATCCTCCTCTGCTGCTGTTTCTGGAGCCACGGTCATCTTTATCTCTGTCTAGAATATCCTTTAGCACTCACTGTAGGGTTGGTTTGATAGTCATGAATTTCTTTAGTTGTTCTTTGTCATGGAAGTATTTTATTTTTCCATCCATTTTGAAAGATAGTCTTGCAAGGTACATCAATCTGGTTGGAAGTTGTTTTTTTCCAGGATTTGAAACACTTCACTCAACTCTTCTTGACTTGATGGTTTGTGTTGATAAGTCTGTTGTGATTCTGATTGGTTTTCCTTTATAAATGATTTGTTTCTTTTGTCTAACATTCTGTTTTTGTGCTGAATTTCTGGGATCTTGATAATTACATGTCTGGATGCAGATGTACTTGGTTAAAGCTAGTTGGAGAACTATATGCCTCACTCACCTACACGCTAAATCCATGTTTGGGAAGTTTTCTGCTATTACTTATGTAAATAGCCTTTAATTTCATTTGTGTTGATCTCTGCTTCTTCACTGATACCTATCACTCTTAAGTTATGCTTCTTTGCATCATCTTGCAGCCACTGAATTGTTATTTCCTGATTCCTTATTATTTTTAAGAGATCTTTCCTTCCATGATTGCTAGCTGCAATTCTGTCTTGATGGTTTAAAAGTCTATCTTATGTCCCTTTCAAGCAGTTTTGCCAGCTTTTGACTGACTTTTTTAGTTTCCTGGATCTCTCTTTGAATCTGTTTCATACATTGTAATTCCTTTCTATTTTCATTCATGGTTTCCATCTTTTTCCTATGCTTCTCTTTTCTATCTATGTCTTTTTAGATATGCTGAGCAATTCTTTCAGTATGTTTATGATTTATTCTTTCACCTGAGACATTATTTCTGATTTGATTGCTTTTACAATCTCATGAAGTTGTTTCTGTACTTCAGTTGCTATCCTCTCAGAGATATCAAGTGGGTGACTTCCAATTTATTCCATGATTGTGTCTCCTAGACTTGTTAAATGTGGGCTAGTGGTCTGAGATTTCCTTTTGTGCATTCATCTTGACATTTTCCTGGGTTCCTCCCCATAAGCACTTCCCATGTTGGCTGCTCCTCTGCAGTGTAGGGGAATGGGACAGGCACCTGGTTCCTCTTACACCAGATTTACAGGGAGGTAACAGAGCATGAGGTGGGCTTCTCCAGACCTGTACAGCTACTCTGGGGCTTCTCTGATGATCAGGGGTGTGTGGAGGTGGGGGCATAGAGGTAGGGGTGTTTCTCTCAGTGTGTGTCTACTCCCATGATGATGGTAGACACAGAGGGTGGGTTGGTGTGATTCTCTTGGTGGGTGATGGCTGCCTGATAGATGGCTTTCAATGGTGGTTTATACATGCATGGGGTTTATCTGGTTGTGTGTCTGCTCCTGCTGGCTGCCCACAAGAAGGGGCCTTCCAGTGGCAGTGCCCAGCAGGTAGAGGCAGATCTGTCTGATTCTCTCTGCCCATGCTGGCTGCCTGCAGGAAGGGGTCTTGCAGTGGCAGTGCCCAGCAGGCAGAAGCGGATCTGTTTGGCTCTGTATGTGCACTGGCTCAGAAGGATAATGACTTTGCAGCTATTAAATTTCATGGGTATTGTTTTGATTTGGATCAAGAATGTCTCCTCAAGGCCTGACATCTGTTATCACTTTTCATATAGACAAACTATTATATAAATTGATGATTTAAAAATTTTAACAACTCAACCAACTCCTCCTATTTATTTGTAATTGTGAGATTTTTCTATTTGATGAAAAAGTGATTCTTTATTTTCTTTAATTGTAGAACATTTTTGTTTCTTTTCATTATTTTAATTTGTTTGTATGTGTGTAGTGTGTGATGTTCACATTCCTTGTGGGAAGTTAGTATAGGTATATAACATATTCTAATTCATTTTTTCTTTTTTTTTAAATTTTATTTAAGGAGAAAAAGAAAAAGAAAGCAGAGAAAGGGTACAAGTTATACCGATTTACAGAAAAAATAAACAGTAGGAAATCATTAGTTAATGGATTACATTTTGTCATCTTAGAAATAATTGTTCAAGTTACAAAATTAAAGCTTATAAAGTGGACATTCCAACAGTGAGAGTGCAAACAGTTCTGTTCAATGATCCAATAAAACTCAGTAATATCATTATCTATCTTATACACTTAAATATACATGCAGTTGTATCATTTGAGCACTTTCTTTTCCTCTCTTTTGTACAATGACAATTACACACTTTGGGTTTTGTTGCTCCCACAGTTCTTATTACTTTTTTTGGAAGAGAGTAGAACCAAAAGTGACATAACAGAACAGTCAGTCAAATCAAAAGGGTGGACGTAATAGATAATGTAAAAGCATAATACTAGGTGATCAACAATGGTTACCATGATGCCTCCGGATATCTCTAATAGAATTGCCTATATCATTAGTTATAATAAAATTTGAACAAAACAGTAAAGAACAAAACCAACAAAACCAAAACATTGGAAACATTATAGGTCTTCAAAAGTAGATAATAGTCAGCCAGAATGGGCGTCATAATGAATCCCACTATCTTCACAGCTGTTGCCTAAACTTTCGAACCTGATACTATCAAGCAAAACAGAATAGAGGAACATCAGTCAAAACAGATGGTGAGAGCAATACAGGGCTTTAAATCAAGATAATGGAAGTCAAAGTGGGTCACTATAATATATCCTTCTATTTTTAATTTATTTTTCCCTTAATTAAAAGGATAAAAAAGTAAATAATAAAATGGAGATTGAGATAAAAGAGGGCATAACAGCAAATCAGCACAGATCAAAACATAACCATTTAAGCAAAATAGTGTTTCACCACAAGATTATCCTGACATAAAAGTAGTTACCATATTGTCTCTTTCCTTGAAATCTTTGAGTATAACTTCGTATACTGTAGCACCAAATATATTAAAACAATGTAAAACCATTTAAGAGAATGACAGTATTACAGGGTATTTAGAATCAACTAACAAAATGAACAATGGTTTCTGTATAATCTCCTTGTCTATAAAAGGTTTTGCTTATACTATCGTATATAATAAAATCCAATAAGATACCACCTGTTTAGACCGATGGAGACAGAAGAACAAAAGCTTGATGAGACTTCAAAACAAGAAGATACTAAATCAGTATTACCTCTTAAGACGTCATTTTTCTCCAATATAGCTGTTCCTATCATCCAATCTTCTCTGCCTCATTTCTGTTGACCTCTTTTTCTGTCATTAGTTGTCAGTTTGTCTTCTTCATTTTGTTTTCTGCTCCATTCATTGTGGCCTCTCTGCCGCTATTTCTGGATTTTTCTTTTTTAGAATAACTTGCAGTATTCTCTGTAGAGTTGAATTGGTGGTTGCATGTTCCCGTAGTTCCTCTTTATCCTAGAAGCACCTTGTTTTTCCACCAATTTCCAGGGATAGTTGTGCAGGATACATCAATCTTGGCTGGAGATTATTATCTTTCAAAGCTTGAATTATTCCCCCCCATGCTCTTCGTGATTTGATGGTTTGTGCCGAGAAGTCTGCTGTAATTCTGATGGGTGTTCCCTTGTAAGTGATCTGTTTCTTGTCTCTGACGGCTTTTAGTATTCTGTTCTTGTATTGGATTTCTGGAATTTTAATTATTATATGCCTGGGTGTTGCTCTGTTTGGGTTGTAGGTGGCTGGAGTCCTGTATGCTTCATACAACTGAGTATCTACCTTTTGCTAAATTAGGAAAATTCTCCTGGATTATTTCTTGTGAGTAGCTTTTGTAGTTCATTTGTTTGTGTCCCTACTTCTTCTTTTATGTTCTTAATTCTTAAGTTATAGACCCTCTTATCATCTTCTAGTCTTTGTATTATTGCTGTTTGTTTTTTTGTTATTTTTAAGAAGTTTTTCATTTCATGCTCCCATATTACAACTCTGCCCTCCAGTTCAGATAATCTATCCTTAGTTTCTTTCAAGCTGTTATGCCAGTTTTTGAAAGAGTTTTTAGTTTCCTGGTAATCTCTTTGAACCTGCTTCATGTATTGTTTGCTTTCTCTATTTTCTCCATTAAACAATTCTCCCCTCTTTTTCTGTTATTCCATTTCACCACTTGTTTTTTCTTGGGTGGTGCTTAGCATTTCTCTAACTATTCTGCTTATGTCTAGCTTCAGGTCATTAATAACTTCATTCCTGAACTTGTCTATGAGGCTCTTGAGATAGCGCTTTATGTCTATTGGTGCTATGTCTGTTGTTGTCTCTTTCTCAGGATTGGGGGCCGAGGACCCTTTCTTGTTGCTGCCTCTTCCCATATTCTTTGTTCCTTATATATGCAAGTGTATATAGGAGGCCCAGCTTCCTTCCCTGTCAGCCACAGTCTGATTGAATTGCACTGGCTAGGTGTTCCCACCCACCGCAGCACACCAGGAAGTTGCAGACTGGGCAGCCTATGCGGGGCCCACCACTCTAGGTCAGTCTACCTTCAGGAGCTGGGACCTAGGCTGTGCTAGCCTACTGGGTCTCAGCCAACAGCGTCATGTGGGCTAGGCACTGCTCACCAATCCCGCTTGAGAGGGGGATTGGTGACTGAAGTCACTGCAGTGCCCTGTTCCCGCAAGTCTGCCTGGTCCCAGAATGTCCTCTGTTGGAGTCTCCTGGACCGTGGCAGAGTCCCAGTTTTCCCTCACTCACCGGAGGTGGATGCACGGCTCCCTGCCCGTCCTGCTCTCAACTCCATTCACTGATTCCCGTTCTCAGAGCTTCCACGCGTCTCTCTCCCTGCCAACCCGATGCAGACGCGGCGGCGGCTGGAAACCCAAATTGTAGCTTCCAATGGCGCGGGCTCCAGCTTCCACGCTGAGGCTTTATCTGTTCCTGTTATAGCACCAGGATTGCATTCCCAGTTGGTTTCTTTCAGCCCAGTTGGTTCTTGGGTCACCGGGGCATATCTCCTCCTGCTTATGATTCCTTACTCAGCACCATTCCTGAATTCTAAGCTGGGTGTTTCAGAGAGCCTCCATAGCTGCTGCTATCTGTCCGCCATGTTCTCCCGGAAGTCCTCTAATTCATTTTTTCAACCCCTTTCCCTTCACTCCCTCCTTCCCCCATCCACCCTTTAGTCACTTTCTTTTCTTTTTGTGTACATGTTTGCAGTACATGTTTATATTCCTTATGTAGGGTCCTAATGTGTAATTAATAAATCTAAATTCCTTTTTATAAAGTTTTTTTTTTCCTTTCCTCCCCTTTCCTCAATTTTTGGTCCCTTTTCCTTTTACCTCCCTAATTTATTTTATTTATCTTTATCTTTTGTTTTGCTCTTTTTTTAAAATTCTGGGTTTGTCATATATGTAAACCAATGTGATATTTCAACTTATGTGTGTAATTTATTTCACTTAACATTATGGTCTCTAAGTGAATCCAATTTCCTATAGTAACTGTAAAAGAATTGAAGTTATATCATGCATATCATCAGACCATAGTGCAATGAGTTTAAAATCAATGACAAAGGAAAAAATTGAAATTATGCAAATGAATGGAAACTAACAATATGCTCTTAACTAAACAAAGGGTTACAGAATGAAGGAAAAAAATCAGTTTCTTGAAATAAATGATAATGCCAGCATAACATACCAGAACTTATGAGAAACAATGAAAGCATTTGTTCAGAGGAAAACTGATAGTTGTGAAGGTCCATAAAAATAGAATACCAAGTCAATAATCTAACAGTGAGCCTCAGGGTCCTAGAAAAAAGAACAATCCAAACTCAAAACTAGAACAAAGGAGAAAATCATAAATATTGGAGCAGAAATCAATGAAATTGAAACAAAAACAAAATAAAGAGTAAGTTGAAGAGTAGGTTTTTCAACAAAATAGGCAAACTCTTAGCGAGTCTAACGAAAAAAGGAGAGAAAGGACACAAATTGGGGCAATTAGATGCAAAAAAGGTGAAATCACAGTTGACAGAAACTGGCAGAGCACTGTAGATATAATCACAGGAAGGAGAAGTAAACATCCAGAACGTTTTAAGGCCAATCCCAACCCTCACATCCAGAGCCCAAGATCAGCCCCATACTCAGCTCTAGTTGTACTGCACACTTGGTGGGAATACACAGCACATTTTTGGAGTCTGACTCAGACACTAGCACAGAACCATGGACACCAGAGGAATTTTATGTTTCATTTTTTTGTTTGTTTGGTTTTCCTTTTTCTGTCTGGTTGGCTAAATTTTAAAAAAATCTTTAGGTTTCCTACCTCTTTTTGTTTTCTTGTGTTCATCTTCTTTGTTTTCTGTTATTTTGATTTTATGATATTTTTTGTGTGAGTGTCCATTGTTTCTTCTCTTTCTGGTTCACTTCAATATTGTTTTGCTTTTTCTTTCATTCTTTCTCTCCTGCAGTTCTGCAGTTTCCCAAAACTTGGGTGATCATCCTTTGCCCTCCAACCTTGTTTCTACTATATTTGTACTCATTCATCTCTCTATTTTGTCCCCCTGTTTCTTAAATCCATCCACACAGGGTAAATCACAAAGGGAAAATCATTGCATACAAGTTTCTGGTTTATGTTGGATTTTGTTATATAACTAGAACTTGTTCCTATGGTTAAAGATATCAAGTTAATTGTTACCTCAGTTTATCACTAGCTATGCTGTGCTTGATGCTATTGTTATGACTAACTGTACTACCTTAGCCAGGATGTCATATCTGTTATAATCATTTTTTCTCCCTGTATTACAACACTGTGATTGTCTGGGGATCATAATGATCACTATAGTCCAGAACCAGAACACTGGGTACTGAGCCAAATAGCAACTTCTAATCCTTAATAAATTGGGAAGGTAGGTTCTTGGTATAGATGCAAAGGCCAGGAATCCTCTACACTTGGAAGATATCCCCAAGGAATAGACATTTCCTAGGGAAGCCCACTAAAAATGATAAATCTATCTACCATATGAAATCTGTAAGCATCAACACAGAAAGCAAAATATGATTTAAGAAAAAGAAAATAGAAAATGACAGGACACAGAAGCAAAATGTAACCCCAGACCTCCAGTCCACCCAAGACAAGTTGAGAGCATAATGAGATAGGGAAAATCAGAACCACCCACTGTAACTTTCTAAACTGATACCAGTAGAAGTGAAAAAACAAATGGATGAGGATATAGAAAAATAATCTCTCAGGTTAAAAAAAAGGAATGACCAAAATGAAAAACATTAGAGTAGATACTGATTAAAAAATAGAGGAGCTTAGAAAAATTATGGAAACTGTGAATGTCTAACATAGGAAAGAAATGGTCCAAAAAGAAATCCAGGAGATTAAAACTGTTGAATGTATATGCAACTGACTGAACAAAGGCAAGGAGAATATCATTTGTAGAAAACAGGATTGTGATTAGTGACCACAAAAAGAGAGACGTTTTAAAAATAGAAAGGGATCTTGAAAAATCAGTCCAACTGCAAGATGAAGCAAAGAACAACAGAGTTTGACTGGAGTCATTGAGAAAGCCAGAGATAGTGCAAATACCACTAAAAAAACCCTTTTTCACAGTAATGGCAGAAAACTTCACAAAGATGGATAAAGAATTTGGGATACAAATAAGGGAAGCATATAGAACTCCCAATGACCAGGACCCAAATAAATTTACACCAAGGCATATAATAATGAAGATTCCAGAAATTCAGTATAAGAACAGAATATTAAAAGTCATTAGAGAAAAGAAAGAAATCACCTATAAAGGAAAGCCCATCAGAATCACAGAAGACTTCTCAACACAAACCCTCAAATCAAGGAGAGTGAGGAGTGAGGTATTTCAAGTCCTAAAAGAAAATAATTCCCAACTCAGATTGCTGTTACCATGGGGTGTTAATGTCACCCATTACAGTTGTGTTAGTGTTTATTTGATTTGTCATATGTATTAATTTTTTTATATAGTTGGGTGCACCTCTATTTAGTATATATACATTTATGATCATTACATCTTCTTTGAGTTTCCCTTAACAAGTTTGTAGGGACCTTCTTTGTCTCTTTCAGTGGATCTTGGTTTGAAGTTCACTTTGTATGAAAATAGAATAGTTACCCTTGCTTTTTTCTGGGTTCCTGTCAGATACAGTATTACTTTATTCCCTTGATGTTCAGAGTACAAATTTCTTCTTGAGTTAAATGTGGTTTTTGTATGCACCATATTGTTGTCTCTTGTTTCTTGATCCATTTTGTCAGTCTGTTTCTTTTGATTGGTGAATTGAGACCATTTTTCAAACATCACTGGTAATTTAAGAGATGCAAATTAGAGCCTTTAAAATCATTTTTTCCTTTTGACTTTCTCCCTTTTGTGGCCTGGGAAGAGAATCAAGAAGAAACTAACCTCTTCCTGTGAGCCACAGCACCATGCAGCCCAGGAAGAGAACCAAGAAGAAGTTAATCCCTTCCTGTGAGCCAGTGGCAGTTTTGAGCTGGGCCACCCTCTTCCTGTCAGCCAATGACAGCCATGCAAGTGGGAAAGAGAACTAGTTTTTAAGTGAAATAAATTGGACACACATGTTAATAATGCATTGTGTCTCTGGGTGAAAAGCTGAAACAGTAAATATGGATCAAAATGTGCAATATATATTGTAAAATAGTAAGAAATTATTCAAAAGAAAAGAGGAAGTAGGAGTGGAGAAAAAGGGAGAAAGAAAGGCAAAAGGAAAAAATGATTTTTTAGGGGCTGGGGATTTAGCTCAGCGGCATAAGCGCCTGCCTTGCAAGCACGCAGTCGTGAGTTCGATCCCTGGTACTGATAAAAAGAAAAAAGACAAAAAAATCCTTGAACAAAAAATGATTTTTTAAAAAAGGAAAAATAGAAACAAAGCTTTGTAAAAAAGGGGGAAAAGAAGAAAAAGGGGAGAAAAAGAGGACTCAAGATACATTGTTCACAGGTAGAAACACCCTATGATGAATATGATCATTATATATATCAAGATTGCACCAACAAACAATAAAAAAGAGAACAGAACAACAACAAAAAAACTAGAATCCATGATCACTCATACAAAAACAAGAACAAACACTGAAGAAAAGACAACCCCCCCCCCCAAAAAAAAAACCAGAAAAAGAAAAGAAAAGAATATGTTTACTTTAGTGTGTGTCTCTGCTGTCACTGGTAGACAATGTAAGCAGACAGGATGCAGATCCAGGTTGATTAAACCCAGAAAGCCATCAGTGGCTTTATGGTGTAGTTAATAATCCCAGGAAGCTTGCACCTTTATTTCTACTAAAATCCAGGCTTGTTTCTGAGCATGAGACTGGAAGTGTTTCCTTTTAAGCTGCAACAGTGCATGCATCTTCTGCCGCCTTGGGCTTGTCTTGGGGGCACTGCAATGAACCAGCAGTTCCTCTTAGTTCTGTGCTCAGTTAGCCCCCCTCCAAGATGGCTCCTGACCAATCACCCTCTCTTGCTGGGTGTTTGAACCTGAACAGCTCACCAGTCACTGAGTCTGCCTTGTCCACTGGTGTATCCTACTGGCACTTCTCTCCATAGAGGCCTCTGGGGTTGCCAGGAGTCATGGTGTATTTGCAGGCTCGAGTGGCCCTCCCATTCCACGTGCCCAGCTCAGAGAGAAAGAGATGCTGCCATCATCATCTTCACTGAAGCTTCTCTCTTTGTTCTGGCCATGGGCTTTAACTACAGCTTTGGGTCCTCCCTGGAACCTAGGGAATTCCCTCCCTCTTCTTTTTCTCAGATTGCTGTATTCCAGCATCTGAACACCAAGTCTCAAAGAGGCTCTTTCTGTACCATTCACCACTCTGCCATCCTCTTGGGTCTGTCAGAACCATGTTTATTCTTTAGAACATTTCCATTTTTGAATTATTAATTGTAATTTCATGGGTTTTATTATGTCAAACAATGAGTACTTAACAGGAAAAAAATCACAAAAATCAAGTATTGAGTTTTTAGTACGTATTGAGTGTTTATAAAAAAAGTCAAAATTTTCAGCATCAAATGGTTTTTGGTATACAAAGCCTAGAAGAGAACATCAACAGGGAAATAAGATGTCAGTAAAATAAAATTTCAAATATGAAATGAGTGCTTAGAATAGCATCAATGTTTTCACATCAGTGATTTACTTGCTTACAAAGCCTAAAATACAACATCAAAAATGAAAACCTATGTGAACTGTAGTGTAAACATAAACAGAAGAGTACCACAGAAATAAACTTCGCTTCAATTGTCCATCCAAGGCAGTCTTCACACAAGATAACTGCATGTTTCTTACACTAGTATCACTCTGATAATGGGCATGTTTTGTTTTCCTGTACATTACTGTAGAACACAGTTGACAGCTTTTTGTTTTCCTGTTGTTGGAGTAGGTTTTTGTGATGCTGCAACTACCTCTTCACCTGGCAGCTCACCAGTGACCTCCACAATTGTTTTGCATAGTTCCCTGGGCAGAAACTGTTTTGTTTTTCCTCCACAGTAAATGAGTGCCAGTTCCAATCCTCTAAGAAAATTTCTCCATGATATTTTGCACTTGTTATTTTCTTTGTAAACTATCAAACTATTTATGCACCACATGTTTAGGATTGAGCAAAACACAGCCATTGGCCGGTGCTTTTTGTTTCAGTGGACATCACAGTTGGTGCATACCTCATCAATGTCTATTCCGTGTTTGGTTTATGGTTGAAAGTTTCCATGTTAGGCTTCTTTTTTTTTTTTAATACTGGGGATCAAACTCATGACCTCATGCTTGCCAGGCAGGTGCTTGTGCCCCTGAGCTAAACCCCTGAACACTTCAGGCTTCCATTTTGTCATGGTTTCTCTATCAGCATTTCCATCATGGTAAAATATTGACATCAGCAGTGCCAGTTTACTTTTCTTTGCCATGTATGAGGCCAATGTTATGACTTCTGGTGCCCACAGAATGTTTTACTTGCATTTCAGCCTTTATGTATTTCAGAGAATCTTGTCACATTTTGTCTGTTACAATTTCCAACACTGAATGACCATGCTGGCATTGTGTCCAATATGTTTCAACTCTGTCAAGAACTGTACTATATTTTTGGACCTAGTTCCAACATTGATTCATTCCATTTGGTTAACAACATTTCACAACATTTTGGTTAGCCAAATATGTACTCACATTGCTGTTTTCTTTGTCATCTGAATCAAGGAAATCTGCATTCTCTGTTTCTGAATCAATTGATTCTTGCTCTATTTCACTGTCACGGGAACTGTGGCTCATATGGCCAATGTCAAAGTCATCATCATCACCATCCATGCACATCACCCTTCTGTTATGAACACATGTATTTTACCTTAATGGATCATCTTCATTATGCAGGGGTTAGTAATCTGATGATTCCCTTTTGACCTCTTCGAAAATCTGTAAATCTGGTTTTTCATGTGCTATTCTATTGCATTGAGCTGCTCCTACTAGAAAAATCAAAAGAATACTTTTAAAAAAACAAACCTTGCAGTGGTATTGATCTATCAGGTCCTCTGTGATGCTTGGTAAGCATACACAAAATTAATTAATCAATTATTTATTTATTTATCTCACACAACCATTTAGGTGGAGCACAAAAGTGTGTCCAAATCCCATTCTGACACTTTCGCACATGTGCACACTCCTTGGCATTCATTATGCCAAGTGGGTAAACATACAGATTGCTTCGTGTATCCCTTAGGGAAGGTACTGAGATATATAGCTGGCTTTTATAACTTTAGCTAAAGTACAAGTTTGCAGTAGAAAATAAGAGATTGGTCTACTGGACTCAGTCTTATGCCCCAAGGATTTTAACAACTACTTCAAAAAGCTTTACATCAATAAGTCAGGGAATTAGAAATAATGGATAGATTCCTAGATGAAATATGAAATACCAAAATTGAACCAAGATGATTTAAAAACCCTGAATAATCCAGTAACAGGGAATGGAATTGAAGCAAGAATAAACTGCCAACTAAGAAGAACCCAAGTCCAGATGGAGTCATTGTTGAATTCTACAAAAACTTTAGGTAAATTCTAACATCTGTACTCCTCAAGCTTTTTAATGAAATTGACAAAGAGGGAATACTCCCTAAGTAATTTTTGGGGCTACCCAAACCAGAAAAGGATTCAACCCAAAAAGAGAACTATAAACCAATCTCTTTATAAGTATAGATGCAAAAATCCTCAAGGAGATACTGGCAAACAGAATGCAGTGAATCATCAAAAAATCATACATCATAATCAAGTAGACTTTATCCCAGGGATGCAACAGTGGTTCAACATACACAAATCAGGTAAATGTGAACATCACATAAGTAGAAGCAATAACAAAAATCACTTAATCATCTCAGTAGGTGTAGAAAAAGATTTGACAAAGTCCAACATCTTTTCATGATAAAAATCCTTAAGAAAATATGTATAAGCCAGGCATGGTGGTGCAGCCCTGTAGTTACAGCACTCAGGAGACTGAGTCAGGAGAATCATCATGAGCTTGAGGCCAGACTAGGCTAGCCTGTACTACATAGTAAGACCCTGTCTCCAAAAATAAAAAAAAAGGTACAGAATTTATCTCAAGCTGATAAAAGCCATTTCTGACAAACCTACTATTAATACCATAATAAGTGGTTAAAACTGAATGCTTTCCCCCTGAAATTAGAAACAAGATGGTGATGTCCTTTAGCACCTCCTTTTCAACGTAGTATTAAAACTTTAGCAGGAACAGTTAGGCAAGAAAAGGAAATAAAAGGTATATGTATAGGAAAGCTAGTAGTCAAATTATCATTATTTGCAGATAATATGGCCCTTTACAAGAAGGGCTCAAAAATGTCCACCAAAGACTTACAATTCATAGTTAAATTCATCAAAGTGGCCTTTTAATGTGTCTATGATAGTTTGCCCACATCCGTGAGACAGTTTTCAAAGAAACTTGGATATTTTATATACACGAATGAGTATTCATCAGTAGTTCACATGATTTGTCACCTGTGTATGGTGACAATTGCTGAATACTGAGTTCTTACCCTGGTTTTCTTTTTTTAAGCTAATGCTGCATGCAGAACACTTTACTTAGCAAAACCTTTTACATAGTAGATTTGGGGCATATTTCTGAGAACTTTGGCCATTTCCAGATCCTTCATTAAGTGACTCAGTCTATGAGGGTGAAGTCACTGTATTGCAGACAGGTAAGTTAGCTATAAATATTAAGGCAGTTACACAGAACTGACGCCTCAGCCCAGAACATGATTGTGGCCAGGGATATATTCACTGAAGGCAAGGCTTCAAGAAAAAGAGGATCAACTCTGCATACTACTTCCAGGAATAACAGTAGTGATTGATATTCTAAATAAGCATCAATCACCTTGTGTTTGGGTACCAAAACCTTTTTAACCCACTTCTTCTAGAAAAGTCCTTGCCCATCCCATGTGCACTTGCTATGTGACTTGCATTTGATTCCAATTTAATCAATATTATCTAAGTGACTGTACTTGTAATATTGGTTCACCATCATTTTGTCCCACTTCACACCCACCCTGTGGTTTCCCACTGGATGAATATTACCTAAATGATTATATTTGTAATCTTAATAGTTGACTATAGTTTTGTTCCACCTTCATGTCGTGGCTTTGCTCAATAACTCTTGAGAAACAGGGTCAGTGGACAGTCTACTTTCTGGGTCCCCTTCTGTCTCTTTCAGATAGGAGCTGTCTTTCTCTCAATAAGTTTTTTCTACTCTTACCCTCCTTCATGCCTAGAATTGATTCCTTGATTTTAGAGAACACAAACTCAGGGTTTCAGACATCTTACAGGTTGGGAGTTACAATATTTCCCTTAGATTAGTTGGAGGTCCATATGTCATCTGTGCATCATATGTTCTATATCAAGCATATGAAAATGAACTGCAAAAATATTATTTCAGAGATGCACAATCATCACTGCAATTTATAGTGCATACTGGTGAAAAAAATGCTCAAATAAAACAACCTGTGTTTATGTGTATTTTTAGTCACTTACATAAAGAGACTGTGTATTCATCACAAATGCTTTTCTTAAGTCAGTGCACCCTACCTACTCAGATTTTTTGTTTTTGGATGGAAGCTTTTCCTTTTTGTTATAAGTTGTCAGGTAAGTCCTCCAAGACCTGAAGGAAGGCAGTGGCAGAGGGTCATCACATTACATTGGTAGCTAAAAAGCTTTAGTGTTTATCATTTTTATTGTTCTTTTGGAATCAGAATCAGGATAGAGTAATGGATAAGGTCTGAGGAAAAAATATTTTTTTCAGGAAAACCTATTATCAATTCTTCCTAGATAGTATTTCACATTTTGAGTACTGCAAAGATATAATCTCATATTGACAACAGGAAAGAAAAAAACCCAGGATATGTTAAACTGGATGTGGTGTCATAATCCTGTAATCCCAGCATTTGGGAGATTGAGGCAGGAGAATCATTTACAAATTCAAGGCCAGCATGGGCTACAAAGTGAGCCCAAGACCAGTATGCATAGTGAGACCCTGCTTCAAAAAGACAAAAAACAAAAACAAAAAAACAGGAGGTGGAAATGATTAGATATGGTCAAAATTTTGAGTATCTTATGGGAAGCAATGTTTTATTTCATGAGACAATATAAACATTTTTTATTTTAAAGAGGATAAAACCAAGGAAAGTAAAAAAGAATAAAACCAATAAAAATAAACTAGTATAAGTGATACAGGACTTCATAACCTTACGAAATCAGCAATAGCTAACATGCCTTTTGTTGTCTTCAAAAGAGCTGCAGATACCTTCAGACATAGTACAAATCAGAGAGAACAGAACAGAGTAGAAAAAATAAAAACAAAACAATGAATGCAATAAAGGACTTCAAAATAAGCTAATGGCTACCATTATATGTCTTTAAATAGCTGCTCCTGCCATCGGATTTAACATAATCAAACCAAACAAAAGAAAATAAAACTCAATCCAAGAAAACAATGAAAATGATATGGTTTCCAGGTGGGAATCACCTCCTTGTGAGGCCTGGTTCTCTCTCTCTACTGTTCTGGCATGACGTGGACTCATGGAGAGAAGCTTGGATGTCTATAAAACATTTCTTTTTTCTTTCTTTCTTTTTTTTTTTTTTTTTTTGTCTTTTTCATTTTTATCGGTACCAGGGATCGAACTCACAACCGCCTGCTTGCAAGGCAGGTGCTTATGCCACTGAGCTAAATCCCCAGCCCCTATAATTTCTTAATAAAATAATTTGAATCTTTTATTTTTTTCTTGTATTAGTCATGTTTGTGGTACATAGTGATCACAATTATTGTAGAGAATTGTTACATGTACATAATTTATCTTAATCTTTTTTCTCTTTTTTTCATTTTCTATCCTTTCTTCCCTCTCTGGTGCTTGGTCAGTTTTCAATTCTGTTTTCATCATTTGTTTTCCCTTTCACATCATAGTACATTCATACATGCATACCCATGTTTATAGCAGCATAATTTATAATCACCAAATCTTAGAAATGGCCTATATGCCCATCAGCAGATGAGTGGGTAAAGAAAACATGGTATTTATACACATTGGAGCACTATTCTGCCATAAAGATAACTTGAAGTGCCCCTGTGTTAAATGGATGACCATCAGTGGTGGTGAATGCTTGTAATCCTAGCCTGAGAGGCTGAAACAGTAGGATCACCATGAGTGATCCTCAAGGCAGTGAGGGTTACACAGTGAGTCAAAGCCCAGCCTGAACTACATAGTGAGGTTCTGTCTAAAAAGAACAAAAACACAAGCAGAAAAAATAAGTAAATAGATGCAGCCTGAGACCATAATATTAAGTGAAATATGTCTGACGCATCATCTTTAATATTATATGGTTTGTCCTGTATATGAAACTGCAAAAAAGATTATGTACATAGGGGAATGTCTGGAAGAATTTGTATACACACAGGTAAAAGAAAAATAGTATGATGATTTTTCAAATGGTGTTATTCTCATATCTGAGACCCTAGAGGCTGCTGAAAAAAGCTACTACATTGCTGGCCCTTAGAGCACAAACTGAAAATGCATATGTAGCGATCTCACTGACCAAGGTTACCAGCCAGCAGTTCACTAATAAATGTCTGGCAGCTATTGGCCACAACTTTGATCAACTTTTGTAATTCTAAAGGTCAAAGGTAACTTGTATTAATCTCATGTATCTCAGTAAATTTAGTAAAATATTCAGCGAAAATATGTACTCCCTAACCCTAACCCTAACCCTGAAGTATATATACATTTTGTGGCAGTCTCTCTCCATTTCTCTTTCTCTCTCTTTTTGTCTGATCTCTCTATACATATATAATTATATGATAACTAGGAAGTACAGAGACCTTTTTAAAGTGGATGGGAAAAGATATGAAGGGAAGGGAGGGAAGAGAAAGGGGATGAAAAAAACTTTAAAGTTGATATGAATGGACATTAAATGTATTTTCACCTATTGTCAAATATTAAATGTTAACTGATAGAAGTTATTTATGACTTATTAAGTCTAATGTATTAAGAAAGATTGATTTTGTCATCTTGGAACTCCATTTTTCATTAATAAAAAGATCACTATAGATATTTCTCTGGAACAATTCAGTAAGGCATAAGGCGAACAGCTGTAACTTTCAATATTCTCATAAAATTTTAATAAAATAGTATTTTGCATTTTATTTTCTTAAATTTTATTTAAAGAGAAAAAATGAAAACAGAAAAAAGGGTAGAAATAATACAGAATTTCAAAAAAATAAACAGTAAGAAATCATTAGTTGATAGATTACATATTGTCATCTTAGAAATAGTTGTTCAAGTTACAAATTTAAAGCATACAAAGTGGACATTCAGATAGTGAAACTGCAAACAGTTCTGTTCAACAGCCCAACAAAAACTTAGTAATATGGTTATTTATCTTGCACACTTAAACATACATGCAGCTATATCTTTGACAGCACTTTCTTTTCCTCTTTCTTTATTATAACAATTACACCTTCTGAGTTTTATTACTCCTTCAGTTCTTATTACTTTTTTTTGAAGAGAATAAAACCAAATGTGACAAAACAAAATGGAGTCAGTCAAAACAAAAGGATAGACATAGTACATGATGTAAAAACAAAAATACAATGTGATCAATAATGGTTACCATAATGCCTCTTGCTATCTTCAAAAGAATTGCCCATATCATCAGGTATCATGAAATTCAACAAAACAATACAGAACAAAACAAATAAACCAATAAAGATGAAACATTGGAGATTTTACAGGACTTCAAAAGAAGTTAATAGTTCAAGATACACAAGTGAAACATGTAAGTGGGAATTCAAACAGTGAGACTAGAAATAGTTCTATTCAACTATCCAACAGAAACTTAGCAACACATGTTTATCAATCCTATACATTTAAACATACATGCAGTTATCTATATCTTCATTTATGTTGAGATTAAACAAACCAAAGCCAACTAAAATCACTCTGAACAAAGAATACTAGTATTGCTGGATTTCACATCATGACACTCTGGGGTCAGGACTGGGTACTATAGTGTCACTTTTTCTTCAAAGTATTTGTTGATTTTGTCATGTGTCATAAGATCAGTTATCATAAACTGTTTATAGGTTCTGTGTATGCATGAGTCTTAATATGCATTTCTATCGTTTCTGTATTAGAGAGAGAAACAAAGCAAGACAGAACAAAGCATATTCCTATAGACACATAAAATGAAAGATGCATAAAGCAGCTGTACAGGAGTTCTACCATGATTACTGTGTTGTCTCTTGTTATCTTTGATAGAATTGGCTATGTCATCAGATATAATATAATTGAATATGTCAGTATGTAACAGTATTAATAGAAACACAACTTTGTAGATAGTGTAAAACTAAAAAAACAGGTAGCAATCAAACCAGAATGGGTATCATAGTGAATCTTGTCATCTTTAGTGTAGTGGTCTATATTCTCAGACTTGATACTACCAATCATAGCAGTTTTGAATAAAATCTGTCGATAACAAATAGCAATCAAACAAACCAGATTTAACTAAGATGAGTCATGATAAAACAGTATAAGTTATACAGGGCTCCAGATTAAGTTAATAGGAAATTAAAGATGATTACTGTGCTATATCCTGATATTTTTGGGATAGCTGTCTGTGCCCTTGGATCTAGTGCTTGTAGACAAACTGGGACAGAATAAGTTCTATCTAAGCAGAGTGGTGCAAATAATATGGGCTTAATTCCTGACACACTATTAACAATATCGTCTGCCATCTTTTTTAAGACTATTCCTCTCCTTTCAGTCCCCCAGGGTGTATTGTGTATTTTTGGGTCTCACCAACACCCTCTGTTTTAAATTGAGGGGGCAATCTGCTATTTACCTAAGTGGTTCTGAACCTTCTCCCTCCTGAACTGGATCTCTGGTTGTATTCCTTTACCTATTAAAGCCTGTCTTTCTGACCTATCCACAAATACTGGTCTAGTTGCCCTATTACTCTCTGATTCCCTGTCACATAGAACATTGTTTACTCATATTTAATTTTTGGTCCATATACCTTTTTTCAGGTTAATTATATTTTCTATAAAGAGCGTCTCGGTGGACCCTACCTCCTGATCTACTCTGCCTATGATTCTCTCTTTTATAAAATTTAGTGTATCAAGGCCATCTATATTAGAGATTATAGCCAACTTTCTCTGCCTCATTTCTGTAGTGCTTTTTCTGTCATTAGTTGTCTGTTTGTCTTCTTCACTTTGCTTTCTGCTCCATTCACTGAGGCCTCTCTGCCACTGTTCCTGGAATCCTGGTACTTTTCTCTCTCTCTAGAATGTCCTGCTGTATTCTCTGTAGAGTTGGATTGGTGGTCACAAATTCCCCTAGTTCCTCTTTGTCTTGGAAGCATCTTGTTTCTTCATTAATTTCTAGAGACAATTTTTCAGGATATATCAATATGGGCTGGAGGTTATTTTCTTTCAGGGCTTGAAATACTTCACTCTAAGCTCTTCTTGATTTGATATTTGTGTGGAGAAGTCTGCTGTAATTCTGATGGGCTTTCCCTTATAAGTAATCTGTTTCTTGTATCTGACAGCTTTTAATATTCTGTTCTTATATTGAATTTCTGAGATCTTGATTATTATATGCCTGGATGTAGCTCTATTTTGGTTGTAGGCCGCTGGAGTTCTGTATGCTTTATAGATCTGAATATCAATTCCATTTCCTATGTTTGGAAAGTTTTCTTTAATTATTTCTGTGAATAGCCTTTGTAGTTCCTTTGTTTGTACCCCTGCTTCTTCATTCACATTCTTTATTCTTAAGTTATAGATCTTCTAGCCTTTGTATTGTTACTGCTTGTTTCCTTGATATTTTTAAAAAATATTTCCTTTCATGCTCCCACATTGCAAACCTGTCCTCCAGTTTGGATAATCTATCCTTAGTTTCTTTCAAACAGTTTGCCAGCTTTCAATGGAGTTTTTAAAAAAATTTTATTTAAAAGGAAAAAGAGAAAAAACAAAACAAGACAAAGCGGTGTAAGGGTACAAGTAATACAGAACTACAAAAAAAAAGTAAGAAATCACCAGTTAATAGATTACATATTATCATCTTAGAGATAGTTGCTCAAATCACAGTATCAAAGCATACAAAGTGGACATTCAAACAGTGAGACTGCAAACAGTTGTGTTCCATGATCCAACCAAAAACATTAATATGGTCAGCTATTTAACACCCCTAAAAACACTTGCTGTTGTATCCTTTAGAGCACCTTTTTTCCCTCTCTTTTTTACAACAAAATTTACACATTTTGGGTTTTATTACTCCTTAGTTCTTATTACTTTTTTGGGGGGGAGAGAATAAAGTCAAATATGGCAAAACAAAGCTGTCAGTCAAAACCAAGGATAGACATAGCACATGATGTAAAACAGAGTACAAGGTTATCAACAATGGTTATCAACAATGTCTCTTGTTTCCTTAAAAAGAATTGTCTATCTCATTAGATGTTATAAAGTTGATCAAAACAGTAGAGAACAAGACCAATAAAACTTAAGCATTGTAAACATTACAGGACTTCCAAAGGAGACAATAGTCATATCAGAATGGGCATCTTAGTGAATATTATTGCCTTCAAAGTAGTTGCCTATACCCTTAAACTTGATACTATCCTACAGAATGGAACAGAGTCTGGCCTCAGGGACACTGTGCGCCCACCTGCCCGTTGGAAGCTCCACAGCTCTCCAAGCACAGCCGGGATGTGGAGGTGGATGTAGACGCCTCAAACCCACCTCTCCATTTCACTGCACCCGGAAGCCTGGAGGGACCCGAACAGTCTGGGCTTTGGGCAGAGTGCTCTGAGAACTCTCCACAGGCTGCAGGGCCTCTGGAACCTGTGATGCTCCACTGCCCGCTGAGACATCCACAATCCTCCAGACACATGGTGAGGCTGATGCAGGTGCCCCAGATCCACTGAGCCCCTCCTCTGCACAACAATGGCGAGGTGCGGGAGGCCCAAACAGGCTGGGCTCAGGATAGTGTGGGCCTGCCCACCCGTTGGAAGCTCCACAGCTCTCCAAGCGCAGCCGGGATGCGGAGGCGGATGTAGAGGCCTCAAACCCTACTTCTCCACTTCACTGCACCCAAAAGCCTGGAGGGTCCCGAACAGTCTGAGCTTTGGGCAGAGTGCGCTGAGCACTCACCACAGGCCACGGGGCCTCCGGAACCTGCGATCCTCCACTGCCCGCTGAGATATCCACAGCCCTCCAGACACACGGGGAGGCTCTGAATGGAGTTTTTAATTTCTTGGTAAACTCTTTGAACCTGTTTCATGTATTTTATGTTTTCTTTATATTTTTCATCAAACAATTCTCCTCCTTTTTTGTGTTCCTCCATGCTTACATCTATGTCTTCTTGAGAGGTGCTTAGCATTTCTTTTATTAATCTATTTATATCTTGCTTTACTTGGTTAAATATTTCACTTTTGAACTCATCTATTAGGTCCTGAAGGTATCTCTTTATGTCTACTGGTGCCATGTCTGATAGTGCATGTTTGCTGTCCTCAATCTCCTTTGTATTTACCTTTCCTGGATCAATGTTCTCAGGATTGGGGGCTGGGGACTTTTTCTTGTTGCTTCCTCTTCTCATATTTTTTGTTCTTCTATATAGGCATATATAGGAGGCCCCAGTTTCTTTCTTTGTTGGTTACAGTTCTTCTGAAGCACATATGTTGATCCCTCCCCTCCGGGTCAGTTAACCTGCTGAGGCCTTCACTGTGTTAGTGTGTACTGCCGGGCATGGGGAATTGGTTTGGGATAGTTTATTGGGTCTCAGTCAGGGGTGTGACCTAGGCCAAGCACACCCCACCAATCCCATCTGGGCACAGAACAGCTGACTGAAGTCATCGCTGCTCCTTGTTCTTGCCAGTCTGCCCCATCCCAGAATGTTGTTCTTTGGAGCCCCTTTTCTCTGTGGACTGGTTTTATTCCTGGCACTCACCACAGGTCAATGCAGTTTCCTCACCAGCTCAGCTCTCCGTTTGGCTTGCCGACCCCTGACCTCAGTGTGACTGAGTTTCCAGTGAGTGGCTGGAATTTGGGCAGATCATTAAGTTGCAGCCATGCAAGTTTGGGCACTGCAGCGGGAGTGCTGAATCTTTAGCTGTTCCAATAGTAGCACCAGGATTGTATGTTTGATTGGTTCTTCTCACCTTAGTTTCTTCCTGGGTCGAGACCATCCATCTTTCTCTGTTTGGAACTCCTTATGCTATGTTATTTTGGAATCTAAGTAGACTATCTCAGGGAGCCTCTGTAGCCTGCTGTTCTCTATCTGCCATCTTTACTGGAACTCCCCTGGCCACAGCGCACCGGCCGCCAGTGCCCCAGAGACTTATTTTGCATTTTAAATAAATATCATAAAACTAGTTTCCATCTTTGTTTCATTTGGTTCTGTTCTTTAATGATAAGAATGTGAAGTCATTGACAAGATAATTAGATTGGTATAATAGTTCCACAATCTATACATATATCACAATATTACATTACACTACATAAAATTTGTCAGTTATAAATGAAATTTACAAAAGGCCTAGACTGCCTGCTGAAAAGTGAGGCAATGCTGATGGGTCATTTCTGTACTACAGTTCTCTAAGCAACTGGTTGAATACATACGGTAATTGCATTGCAATTCAGTTTTTTCTTCTTCTAGTCATTTTCCTTCTTTTCCCCATAGCTGTTGATCCCAAAGGCAGCCCCTAATAAAATTTTTTTATGTAATTCTTCTTGTCAAAATCTGCTTTCCAGAAAACCAGATCTAAATTAGTTACTCTTAACAAAAACTGTAGTCAAAATTAAAAAAAAAATTTTGTCTCTTTTTGACACTGAGCCTCACTATGGAGTTCAGGCTGGCCTTGGCCTCACTATGAAACCCAGGTGGGGCTCAAATTCATGATGATTATTCTGCTGCAACCTCCTGAGTGATGGGATTACAGCATCACTGTGCCTTTTTTAAAAAATGACATTCCCGGGCACTTTGGTATTAGGATTTTTCCATCTTTTTATTTTTATTTTTCTAATTTTTAAAAAATTCTAATTTATTTTTAAAAGCAAAACAGAAAAAATGATAGGAATAACACAGAATTTTAAAAAAACTGTAAGAAATCAACACTAGTTAATATATTGCATATCATTTTCTTAGAAATAGTTGTCAGGTTACAAAATCTAGGCATAAAAATGACCAAAGAAACAATGATAGCACAAACTGTTCTTTTTGATGAACTAACAGAGATTAGCAGCATAGTCATTATGTTGCATACATATACGTACATACAGTTATATATGTATACCTATTTACATATAATCTTTTCCTTTCTTTTCTCTTTCCCTGTCCTAGTTGTTCTTTCCTTTTGAGCTCTTTCTTTCCCTTTAATACATTTTGGCTCTTATTACTCTTTCAGTTTTTAAAAATTTTTTACACTATGGAGATAATATAAATGTAAGTTTGATTTACTTCACTTATTAGTACACTCTCAAATTGCTTCCATTTACCTTTAAAAGCTTCAAGATCATCCTTTTTATAGCTGAGTAATATTCCATTGTATAAAAATACCACATCTTTTTTTATCCACTCTGCAGTTGATGGGCATCTTGATTGTTCTCAAGATTTAGCTATTGCAAACTGTGCTGCTATAAACATGAGTGCACACATATTGCTGTGGCATGACATTTTCAATTTTTCTGGGAAAATATCCAGAAAGAGAATAGCTGGATTTAATAGTTTTTTGAGTAATCTCCACAATGATTTCAACAGTGGTTGCACTAGTCTATACTCCCACCAACAGTGGAGAAATTTCCCCCACAGCCCTGCAAGCATTTGTTATCAATTGCTTTCTTGATGGCTCTGACAACCAGCAGCCCTGATGTGTGTGAACTCTGATCTTTAGGCTGTTTGAGGTTGTCAGGTTTCTTTTATTTTCTCTGCTGTGGGAAGGAGGCTGTGGCTTGCAAGTGTAATAACTCAGACCCCAGAATAAAACCCAAGGAAGCAAGAAATTAAAATTTGGGGAGCAAAGGCTTTATTTTAGGCCAAGCCTGGTGACATAGCCTCCAGGAGCCAATTTGGAGACTGCCCCCTCACAGCTAAAAATCAGGGCTTTTATCTTGTAAATCCACAAACAGCTGCTGGTCACACAATGTAAGGAGGGGGATGGGGTGTGGCACACAACAAAACAGAGATGGTGATTACACGATTACATGTCTTGGGAAGAGCAAGATCAGGTAAAGGTTGTGCTAACAAGCAAGTCTCCCTGTATACAAGCAAGTTTAGATAAGAAGAAATCTTGTTTTCCTTAGCAAAGAATAGAGAAGTCTAACAGCAATTAACAACCTTAGTTACCTTACTTTAGCACCACAACTGTTATTTGTAGAGGGCAGCAATGGTTAACATATCAATTAGGTCATCCAGAGGGGGAAGGGAAAAACACATGTACAGTAAGGCCAAGTTACAGGTATTGCTATGATACAAATATAATGAAGCTATTTTTCTAGAGTACAACAAAAGATGCATTCTTATAGCCAGAAAGGAAGCCTCAAACTTTTAGATGTACCTTTTGTATAGCTGTGGCAGGGAAGGAGGAGTTAAGGCAGTTAGATTGATTCTACGATTTTTATTAACATTGTTTCCTATGATAAGTTTGATTCCTAATTGTGAAACCAGTATAAAGAAAATAAAATGAATATATAAATTATTTGCAATCCTGTTACTAAGCAAATGAAAGAACAAAAGGGAGGAAAAGAAGAAAGAAAGAAAGGAAGAAAAAAGGTAGAGCATACTTTTAGTTTACACTTTTCTAGTATTTATGCAGAAAAAATAATATTGTACCATCACCTGATGCCATATTAGTATTTTCTTTTCCTACTGAACACTGTTTGCAAATGACAAAGTAATGCTGAAAGTGGGAAAGAAATTTTAATGAGTGATCAATGAATGGAGAAGATGAGCTCCAGTCAAAGGACTCCTTCTCTCAGCAATGTTTGGGTTTGGATTTTGCTAGTTGTGAAATGAAGGTGTGAGTTATGTGTGCTGTGATCAGGCTTTTTAAGGTGAAAGGTTTCCAGGAATGGAGGGTGTCCTTTCTTTTCTTCTCTATTTTGAGCATTGTTGGTTCTGTTAGGTGCAGGTGGGACAATTAGAATGAGTTTAAGGTCATCTGGGATGACCACGGGACACTTGAACCAGATCACACCTGTGTGGAGTTCCTCTGTAGCTTAGTCTCTTCCTTTGTTGCTGGGACCAAATACCTAACACTCACAGTTTAAAGGAGGAGAGGTTTATTTTGGTTCACATTTTTAGTGCATGGTTAGCTGGCTCCACGGCAGTAATTGCACTGTGGAAGAGCGAGGCAGAAGAAAGTTGATCATGTCGTGGTGGGAGAACCAAAGAGTGAAGGGAGCACTTTCCAGGCTGTGCCTCCAGAGAACAGGCTCCACCTCCTAACAGCAAGGCAGCTAGGGTGCCTTTCCAAACACCCTGTCTATGAGTATTTGAGGTCTTTGGGGGATGCTTTATTTAAATCATAACATTTTTGCTCTTGGCCTCAAAAAGACTTATGCAAAAATGCATTTAGTCCTTCTCTAAGAGTTGCCTATGTCTTAATATTTCCAACCTTGCTGGGAATGCCAAGTCCAAAGTCTGCTTTAAGGCTCAAGGCAAACTCTTAGCTATAAGCCCCTGCAAAAAATCCAAAAGAAAGTTAACCATTGCCGACATACAATGTCACAGGATAAACATATCCATTTCAAAATGGAGAAGTGGTTGAACGGAAAAGAATGAGCCCCAACAAGGCAAGACCCTGGGGCTCCATGTCAGGAATGCAGGGTGAGCTGTGGTGGGATGTGACTGCCAAATGGCTTGTTGTCCCTGCCCCTAGAACGTGGATGGTTGTAGCTGTCATGGCTTCTTTTGGGGGGTCAGTTTGCTTGTTGCCTGTGGCATTCCTCAGCAGAAGTTCCTTGTTTCTGGCTTTCCCTGCTTCTCAGGGTCTCCTGTACAATTTCAGTCTCGCTGTCACAACGTCTCTGTCACTGCCTTTCCTGGGGGCACGTTGCCTGGCCTCTCAAGTCTTCTTCTGAAACCACAGTGGAAGCCTCCCTCATGCCACAGACCTTTTTTTCAAGTCTATTTTATTTCAAGGAGAAAAAAAAAGAAAAAAGAAAAGAAGAAAAATAAAAACAAAATTATAAAACATGTCGATCAGAGGGCAAAAATGATGCATACATCGCGCACTGTCATCCCTAAAACATTCTCTCGGACCACAAGACATTTGCATTTGATTGTCTGAACAATGCCAGCACAAATCTTTCCCTTCAATGAACTCAGAGAAGTCAGTAGTATAACTATCTTAACTAGGTTTTTTATATACATTTATACATACATACACATATACATATGTTGTTTCATTCAGCTTCTCACACTAGTGAGGCTATATAATGTTTACACATGTGTCTTATTTATTTCACTATGAGTATGGTCTCAGGTTGCATCCATTTACTTATAAAACGCTCAAGTTTATCCTTCTTTATGGCTAAGTAATATTCCATTGTATAAAAATACATCTTTTTAAATTTATTCCTCAGTTGGTGGGCATTTGCATTGTTTCCAAGAACTAGCTATTACAAATTGTGCTGCTATAAATATGGGTGCACATATATCACTGTGGTATGATGTTTTTGATTCTTTTAGCAAGCTATCAAGAAGAGAAATAGCTGGGTTGAATGGGACCTCTAGTCCTAGTTTTTGGAGGAATCTCCATGCTGATTTCCAGAGTCATTGCACAAGTCTGCATTCCCACCAACAGTGGAGGAGTTCCTTTTACCCTACAGCTCCTCCAGCATTTGTTATTGGTTGATTTGATAATAGCTATTCTTTCTGGGGTGAAGTAGAATCTATGTGTTGTTTTAATTTGCATCTCTTGAATGACTAGTGATGCTGAATTTTTTCACGTTATTTATATGCTGTTTGTATTTCATCTGAGAAGTGTGTATTTATCTCAGATGCCCATCTTTAAATCTGGGAGGATTTAATTTTTGAGTTCTTTATATGTTTTCAATAGTAATCCTTTTGAGGAACAGCTGGCAAATATTTTCTTCCATGTTGTGGGATGTCTCTTCACTCTATTGGTGGGTTTTTCTTGCTGTGCAAAAGCTTTTCAGTGGGATGAACTTTCAGTTGTTGATTCTTTGTGATAGTTCCTTTGCAACCGGGGTTTTGTTCACAGTCTTTGCCTACACCAATGTCTTGAAGAGTTTTATCTACTCTATCTTTTAGCAGATTTAATGCTTCTGTTTTATTTACTTTTTACTTATTTATTTTTTTAATCGGTACCGGGGATCGAACTCATGACCATGCGCTTGCAAGGCAGGCGCTTATGCCGCTGAGCTAAATCCCCAGCCCCAATGCTTCTGTTTTAATATTAAGATCTTTGATGCATTCTTATTTTAGCTTAGTACATGGTGAAAGATATGGGTTCAGTTTTAATCTTCAGCATGTGTAGAGCCGATTTTTCCAGCACCACTTATTTTTAAAGAGGATTTCTTCCAGTGAATGTGGCATCTTTGTCAAAGATAAGTGGTTTAGTGTGTCTAGAATTGTTTCTGCATCTTATAATCTGTTCTACCGATATTTTGAGTCTGTTTTTTTTTTTTTTGCCAGTACCACACTGTTTTTTAACACACTAGCTTTATAGTATAATTTCAAGTCAAGGATTGTGATGCCCCCCCGTTTTGTCTTTGCTGCTCAGGATTGTCTTTGCTATTCTAGGTCTCTCCTGGTTCCAGATGAATTTTAGGATTGTTTTCTGTGAGTCTATGAGATAAAATATTGGAATTTTGATTGGGATTGCATTGAACTGTATAACAGTTTTGCAAATATGGCATTTTCATTATGTTGGTTCTTGCTACACAGAGGCATGGGATATCTCTCCTTTTTTAACATCCTCTTCAATCTCCTTTTTCAGAGTACTGTAGTTTTCAATCTAGAGGTCTTTTACATACTTTGTAGATTGATTTGCATACTTTGTAGATTGATTCCTAGGTATTTCTTTTTGGATGCTATCATAATAATTATCATTTCCCTGATTTCTCTCTCATAGCCCAGTCACCCTCCAAAAGTTTTACCTATGAGTGCATAGGCCCTTTGAAGAACAGTCTTTTTCTGGGCCATAACATTTTGGGTAGATGATAACTCAGTTGTGGACAGTAGGAAGCAAATTGTTATTGATTGGTAAATAAACAGCTCATAGCACAACATGCTACAGACTAGTAACAAAGATTCAAGCCGTCTGGTCTCTTGAATTCCCTTTTCCTCCTAGTTGTTTCCTCTGTTTAGCTACTAACACCTGTTCGCTGTTGCATAAACACATCAGGCACACCTTTCCTTTAGAATTTTCTTGTGGCTTTCATTTTCCCTCACCTAATTTTGGCTTAAATCTCTCTCTAAAATTGCTTCTCCTGACCACTCTGTTGAAAACTGCCATCTTCTTCCTCATTATACCCCCAAATATAATCTGCTACCTCTAGTCCCCTTTAACTCACTCCATTCTGCTCTTCCTCAAAGATTTTTGGGATATTCCATTATAATGTAGAATGTACTTATATTATCCTGTCTTGCTTATTTTAATGCTTCCTTTTCTCTTCTCTCCCTTCAGTTGTCAAAGACAAAGGATCTTGCCGGGTGTAATGGTGACTGGCACATGTTGGCTATTTTCTGAATGACTGAATGAATGAGTCATCATGTAATTTACTATAGGTGACATACTGTAATCATTGTGATCTTAGCAATGGACTATTGTTTTTAACAGCAATATACCGTGGCCTTCTTTTCATGTAAATATTCTTTTAAAAGGCTGTGTTTCTAGATGTTTTCATGCTTTCACAGTTTCTGTGAGCATTATTAAGCTTCAGCTGCAGTTAATGTTTGAAATAAGACTAAGGAAGAGTTGACTATATCCCATTCATTCATTCATTCATTCATTCAACACAGAAATATATGTGACCTATATCATGGGGAAAAATAATGGTACAGAAACTGAAGAAATAAAAACTTTAATTCTGTTGAAATAAGGAGGCATGTGTGATTTTTCTTCTTTCCTCTCACATTTTGGTACACAGTGGAGCCCTCTCTAAGCCTGGGGCTGTCCTGTTCTCACTGCAGTGCCTGTCACCAGCTTGCCTGGAGGTGTCTGTGCCCACAGCTCTCCTTCCTGTGCAGGAAAGCAAAACAGCAGACTTTGCTTCCTCACTGTCTCTGAGGGAGGCCGCGCTGCAAACCCTGCAGTTTCTGTTTTCATGGGTGACTGACTTCTGGTTGATGGCAAGACAACTCTGGACCAAAACACATTTCTTATTTTTAGATATCACTTTCATATGGGGGAAAAATTGAGTGTGGAAAGGAAGAAGGACACACTCTCATGATTATTGGAAAAAAAAGATGTTCATTTGCCTCTGGTACCTTTCTCCTTGTCCTGGTCCGGTTTACTTTTTGTTCATTGTCCTGATGCTGGCCATTGTGATTTTGAGACCACTCATGGCTTTTCCAGCTATTTAGCAGTGTGGTTCACACATTCTAAGTGATAGAAGACACAATAGGATTTATAATTCACACAGGAAAAACAGCCTGTTTTTCCTATTCTTTATTGTTCTTCTCTGGCATTTGAGGTTGTTTTTAATTATGTATCTAGAAAATTATCACAGGAGACAGTAAGCAGGAAGGACTTTGTATGGTCTACAAATGAAGTCATGGAACACTGGCTTCTTCTATTTTTCAAAAATGAGATTAAAAAAATAAACATTTCCTAAATTTGCATTACTCTTTTCATTAAGATAAGCAATAGTTCTGAGAAGGCTGGCAAGCTGAATGTCATAAAGAAGAGCTTCAATGTAGATGCCAGGTAAAAAAATACAATGACAATTTATTATGGTTTAAATCACTAAAGAGGGACCTTCTTTCAATCTGGGAAATTCAGCTGCCAGCTATGGTGAGTCCTGCATGCCATCCCGAGCCCTGTGAGACTTTAAGATCATTGCTCCCAGTGGTCAAGGACTCACCCAGCTCCCAGCCACACTAGGCTGGGCTTGGCAGGTTTCAGGCCTGCCTGGGCCATGCCCAGTGACCTTCTTTCAATCTGGGAAACTCAGTGGCTGCCTGAGGTGAGTCCTGCATGCCATCCTGAGCCCCAGGAGACTTTAAGATCATTGCTCCCAGTGGGCAAGGGCCTGACCAGCTTCCAGCCACACTAGACTAGCCTTGGGAGGTTTTGCAGCCCAACTAGATTATGCCCAGTGACCTTCAGCAATCAGAGGAGTTGAGAGCCTGTGAAGTGGCATCCAGGGCATTGGTCTTTGCCTGGGGAGAGCTTTAGACCATCATCCATAGTGGTTAGGTGCCAGCCCAGCTTCTTGGAACACTGGAGGTGGCACAGGAAGGCCTGAGGACCTGACTGGACCATGCTCAGCAACCTCCATTCAGTACCAGGAGCCTAGGGCATAAGAGATGATTTCCAACACACCCAGGGGAAGCCTTGGAACAACACTTGATATATGGAAATATAGGAAAATGACCAAACAAAGACCAAAATGCAATCTCAAACTTCCATCCCATCCCAAGAATGCCTAGGAGCCACATACATAGAAGACAATACATGCCTTACACCTGAAATATTTGAAATAATAGCAACTGAAATAAAGAAGCAACTCCAGGAAACTTTAAAGGAATTCAAACTAGAAATAATCTCCAGGTAAAAGAAGAAATGATAAAGGTAATGAAAGAGATGCTGAAAATATTTAAAGAAGACACAGTTAAAAAATTAGAGGAACAAAATAAAAAAGATAGAATCTCTGGATGAACAATTTAAGAAACAAACAGAATACATGAAGCAGATTCAAAGAGATGTACAGGAAATAAAAAATTCCACCGAAAGTTGTCAAAACTGCCTCAGCGAATGTGAAGATAGAATTTCAGACCTCAAAGACAAGATTGCAGCTAGTGAACAGGAAAGGGAAGGTCTTTTAAAAATATCAAGGAATCAGGAAATAACAATTCAACAGCTACAAGATGATGCAAAGAAAAACAACATAATTGATAGGGGTAAATGAAAAAGGGGACAACACAAATGATATCAAGAGGCTATTTACAGAAATAATAGTGAAAATTTCCCAAACATGAGAATGGAGACTGACATTAGGATTAGTGAAGCATATAGAATTTCAAATAGCCATAACCAAAATAAAACTACACCCAGACATCCCAGAAATCCAACATAAGAATAGAATATTAAAAGCTGTTAGAGAGACAAAAGACGGAACCCCTACAAAGGAAAACATATCAGAATCACAGCAGACTTCTCAACACAAACAATGAAGTCAAGAAGAGCATGGAGTGAAGTACTTCAGATCCTAAGGGAAAATGATTTTCAACCTAGACTGATTTACCCTGAAAAACTGTCCTTCAAAATGAATGGAGAAATAAGATACTTCCATGATAAAGAACAGTTAAAAAACTTCATGATCACCAAGCCAACCTTGCAAAGAATACTGAAAGACAGTCTAGATACATATAAGATAAAACCACTAAACAAGTTAGACAATGAAACGGAATGGAAATACAAAGATACAACAGCATAATGATAACATGTCAACAATAAACCAATATATAACATTTATAACCATTAATGTAAAAGGTCTCAATTCACCAATTAAATGAAACAGACTGACAAAATGGATCAAGAAACAACATCCAACCATATGCTGTCTACAAGAAACCAATCTAACACAAAAGGAAACTCACAGACTGAAAGTCAAAGGACGGAAAACAATACTTCATGCAGCAGGAACTGAAAAAATAAAAAAGTAGGAGTAGCTATTCTGTTAGCAGACAATGTAAACTTCAAACCAAGAATGATCCTAAGAGACAAAGAAGGTCACTACATACTGGTTAGGGAAAAACTACAAGAGGAAGAGATAACAATCTTAAATATATATACACCAAATTCCAGAGAATCCAGGTATACAAAGCAAGTATTAACAGGAATGAAAAATCAAATGAGCAATAACACAATTATAACAGGAGACCTTAACACACCACTGACATCAAGGGACAGATCAACCAGACAGAAAATCAGCAAAGAAATAACAGAACTGAATCACACCTGTGAACAAATGGACTTGATAGACATATACAGAGTATTCCATCCAACAACATCAGAATATACACTCTTCTCAGCAGCACATGGGATATTCTCTAAAATGGACCATATATTAGCTCACAGAATGTATTTAAATAAATGCAAAAGAATTAAAATTATCCCATGCATATCACCAGATCATTGTGCCATGAAACTAGAAATTAATCATAAATCAAACTGCAAAAATCACACAAACTCATGGAAATTGAATAATACACTCTTGAGCAAACAGTGGGTTACAGGGAAATTAAATAAGAAATTAAACAATACCTACAAGTAAATGAAACTACAAATACAATTTACCAGAATCTGTGGGATGCAATGAAAGCAGTCCTCAGAGGAAAATTTCTTGCACTGAGTTCCCACATCAGGAAAACAGAATGAATACAAATACATAAACTGATGCTACATCTCAAACATCTAGAAAAAGAAGAGCAAGCCAAGCCCAAAGCCAAAATAAGGGAGAAAACTATAAAAATCAGAGCAGAAATTAATGCAATAAAGACTAACGAAGCAATCCAAAGAATCAATGAATCAAAGAATTGGTTCTTTGAAAGAATAAATAAATTGATAAGCTCCTAGCCAACCTTATTTTAAAAAGGGAAGAAAAAGCTCAAATTCATGACATAAGGAATGAAAAAGGTGAAATCATTACAGACTCTGTGGAAATACAGAAGATCATCAACATGTATTCCAAAAACCTCTACTCTCATAGGTTTGATAACACAGAAGAAATGAATAGATTCCTAGAAACATATGAAGTACCAAAGCTGGGTCGAGGATGTAAAACTGCTGAATAACCTAATTTCTATTAATGAAATTGAAAATATAATTAAGTCCTTACCTACAAAGAAGAGCCCAGGCCCAGACGGATTCACTGCGAAATTCTGCAAGAAATACAAAGAAGACAATGCCGACCCTCTTCAAATTCTTCAGTGAAATCAAAAGGGAAGCAATTCTTCCTAAGTCATTCCTGAAAACAAATATTACTCTAGTACCAAAACCTGAGAAAGACCCAACTAAAAAAGAGAAGTATAGGCCAATCTCCCTAAAGCACCGATGTAAAAATCCTCAATAAAATACTGGCAAAGAGGATGCAGCAAATCATCAAGAAGATTATACACCACAACCAAGTGCAGTTCAACTAAGGTTTGCAGGGATGGTTCAACATACATAAATCAACGAATGTAATCCACCATATCAATAAAGCCAACAGTAGGAATCACATGATCATTTTTATAGATGCAGAAATAGCTTTTGATGAGGTCCAACACTAATTCATGATAAGAACCTTACAGAAAATGGGAATAGATGGTCTTTACCTCAATTTGATAAAGGCTATTTATGACAAACCAACAGCCAGTATCATACTACATATTTTTTTTGTCTTTTTTGTTTTTATCGGTACCAGGGATTGAACTCAGGACTGCCTGCTTGCAAGGCAGGCGCTTATGCCACTGAACTAAATCCCCAGCTCCCTCCAGTATCATACTAAATGGCCAAAATCTGAAGGCCTTGACCTTAAAATCAGGCAAAAGAAAAGGATGTCCCTTATCACTGCTCCTGATTAATATAGTACTGGAAATACTAGCCAGAGCAGTTAGACAAGAGAGAGAAATAAAAGGGGTAAAGATAGGAAAAGAAGAAGTTAAATTATTATTATTTGTGGATGATATGATACTCTACATATAAGATCCCTAAAACTCCATTGAAAGACTCCTAGATATAATAAGGAAATTCAGCAATGTAGCTGGCTACAAAATCAATACTCAAAAATCCATAGCATTTCTATACACTAACATCAAAATCACAGAGAGACAAGAGAAGCCATACTCTTCACACTAGCATTCAAAAAAATGGAATACATAGGAATTAATTTCACAAAAGAAAAAAATATGTATATAGGGAAAATTATTATACACTGAAAAAAGAAATTGAAGATGATATTAGAAAATGGAAAGACATACCTTGCTCATGGAGTGGAAGAATAAATATTGTAAATATGGCCATTCTCCCAAAACTGTTATACAGATTCTTAATAAAATACCATCTTAATAAAATCTTAATAAAGATAACATCAACATACCTCATAGATGTAAAGAAATCACTCCTAAAATTCATCTGGAACCAGTGGAGACCTAGAATAGCAAGGACAGTTCTAAAGCAGTAAAGTTAAGGCAGGAGGCATCACAATTCCTGACTTGAAGTTATACTACAAAGCTACTGTAGTAAAATCAACATGGTACTGGAATCAAAACAGATCTGAAGATCAATGGAATAGATTAGAAGATACAACCACAACTACCAACACACTCAACCACCTTATCTTTGATAAAGGGGCCAAACATGTTCACTGGAAGAACGACAGTCTCTTTAATAAATGGTGCTGGAAAAACTGACTCTCCATATGCAGAAAAATAAAACTAGTCTGGTACCTTTTTATATGTTTTAGACAGACGTCCTTTATCTGAAGGTTTGTGGGTTTTCTTTTCACTATGCTGGAGATTTCTTTTGACATGCAGGAACTTTTTAATAAGAAGTGGTCCCAGTTATTGATTCTGGGAAGTATTTCCTGTGCGGTTTGAGTCCTGTTCATGAATTCTCTACCTACCCCTATGTCTTTAAGGTTTCTACTCAATTTGTCTCCCAACAGATTTAGTGTTTCTGTTTTAATATCCAGATTTTTGATCCATTTAGATTTTAATTTAGTATATGGTGATAGGCCTGCGTCTAGTCTTAGTTTTCACCATATGGAGAGCTGGTTTTTCTAACATCATTTATTAAAGAGACTGTCATTCTTCCAGTGAATATGTTTGGCCCCTTTATCAAAGATACGGTGGTTGAGTGTGTTTGTAGTTGTGGTTGTATCTTCTAATCTATTCCATTGGTCTTCGGCTCTGTTTTGATTCCAGTACCATGTTGATTTTACTACAGTAGCTTTGTAGTATAACTTCAAGTTAGGGATTGTGATGCCTCCTGCCTTGACTTTGCTGTTTAGAACTGTCTTTGCTATTCTATGTCTCTTCTGGTTCCAGATGAATTTTAGGAGTGATTTCTCTAGATTTATGAGGTATGTGGACGGTATTTTTATTAAGATTGTATTGAATCTGTATAATAGTTTTGGGAGAATGGCCATTTTCACAATATTTACTCTTTCTACCCATGAGCAAGGTATGTCTTTCCATTTTCTAATATCGTCTCCAATTTCTTTTTTTAGTGTATTGTAATTTTACTTATATAGATCTTGCACTTCTTTCATGAAAATAATTCCTAAATATTTCATTTTTTGGTTGCTAGTGTGAAGGGTGTGGCTTCTCTTATTTCTCTTCTGTGACTTTATTGTTAGTGTATAGGAATGCTAATGATTTTTGAGTATTGATTTTATATCCTGCTACATTGCTGAATTTATTTATTATATATAGGAGTCTTTCAATGGAGTTTTGGGAATCTTCTATGTAGATTCCCAAATAATGATAATTTAACTTCTTCTTTTCCTATCTTTACCCCTTTTGTTCCTCTCTCTTGTCTAATTGCTCTGGCTAGTATTTCCAGTACTATATTAATTAGGAGCGGTGATAAGGGACATCCTTGTCTTTTGCCTGATTTTAAGGTTAAGGCCTTCACTTTTTGGGCATTTAGTATGATACTGGCTGTTAGATTTGCCATTGATGGCCTTTATTATATTGAGATAAAGATCACCTATTCCAATTTTCTGTATGGTTTTTATCATAAATGAGTTTTGGACCATATCAAAAGCTTTTTCTGCATCTATAGAAATGATCATATGATTCTTACTTTTGGCTTTATTGATATGGTGGATTACATTTTTTGATTTATGTATGTTGAGCTATCCCTGCATGCCTAGGATGAATTGCATTTAGTTGTGTTGTATAATCTTCTTGATGATTTGCTGCATCCTCTTTGCCAATATTTTATTGAGGGTTTTTGCATCTGTGTTCATTAGGGAGATTGGCTATAGTTCTCTTTTTTAGTTGCATCTTTCTCAGGTTTTGGTACTAGAGTAGTATTTGCTTTCAGGAATGACTTAGCAAGGGTTGCTTTCCTTTCAATTTCATTGAAGTGTTTGAGGAGTTAGGCATTAAGTCTTCTCTGTATTTCTTGTAGAATTCTGCAGTGAATCCTGGGCTCTTCTTTGTAGGTAAGGACTTAATTATATTGTCAATTTCATTAATAGAAATTGGGTTATTCAGCAGTTTTACATCTTCTTGACCCAGCTTTGGTACTTCATATGTTTCTAGAAATCTGTCAGTCTCTTGTGTTATGAAACCTATGAGAGTAGAGGTTTTCAAAATAGATGTTGATGATCTTCTGTATTTCCACAGAGTCTGTAGTGATTTCATCTTTTGCATTCCTTATTGCATGAATTTGAGGTTTTTCTTCCCTTTTTAAAATGAGTTGGCTCGGGGCTTATCAATTTTATTTATTCTTTCAAAGATCCAATTCTTTGATTCATTGATTGTTTGGATTGTTTTCTTAGTCTCTATTGCATTAATTTCTGCTCTGATTTTTGTAATTTCCTCCCTTCTTTTGGCTTTGGGCTTGACTTGTTCATCTTTTTCTAGATGTTTGAGGTGTAGCATCAGGTAATTTATCTGTGTTTGTTCTGTTTTCCTAATGTGGGAACTCAGTGCAATATATTTTCCTCTGAGGACAGCTTTCATTGCATCCCACACACATTGAGATATTTATAAATTAATCGACCAACTTGAGACCATACTCATAAATGAAATAAACTCACATGTATAATTATCATCTAGTAAGAAATGTTAACAGTATATAAGAATTTATGGTAATCATGATCTCCCATTATATTGCTTTGAAGCCTTGTAATGTTTGCATTCATTAGTTGGAATGGTTTTATTCTGGTTTGTTTGATTTTTTTAAATCTGTGATAGTATGAACAGCTATTTTGAAGAAAACAAGACATTTTAATAGCTAGTGCTGATTTAGTATCATCTTTCTTTGAAGTCCTACTATGCTGTTGTTCTTTTGTTTCCTTTGGTTCTATCATATTATATCTTATTTGATTTTATTATGTGATATTATAAACAAATTTTCTATGAAAAGTGAGATAGTATAGTAGCCATTGTTCATTCTCTGTTATTTGGTTCTGAATGCCCTGTAATGCTTTCATTCTCTTGAATGGTTTTATACTGTTCTGTTATGTTTGATATTATTGTATATGAAGTTATGCTCAACTATTTCAAAGAAAGAGACATCATGGTAGTTACTGTTAATTATGTGTTGTCATGTGGTAAAATGCTGTGTTGCTTGCATTGTTCTGATCTAATCTGCTTTGTTATGTCCTCTTTTGTTTTAATCTCTTTAAAATAAAAAAAAATCACTGAAGAATAAGAGGCATCTGTTGTTCTCAGCCTGTCCATCTTTTCTCTCTTTTCTGTGTTGTGAATTTATTGTTTTTTAAAACTGTGTTTTGAATATATACATATACACATATATATGTGTATACCTGTGTACATATAATCTCTTTGTAAGTTCATCAATAAGAAGAGTTTGTGCTTTCATTGTTTGATTGTTTAGTCATTTTTTTCATGCCTTAATCTTGTAATCTGAATAACTACTTCTAAGATAACAACATGCATTATATTAACTAATGTTAATTTCCTACTCTGTTTTGAAATGCTGTATCATTTCTATCCTTATTTTTAAAATAAAAAATTTGGAAAACCATTCTTTGAAATCCATTAACTTCTTTTAGTTTAAAGAGATTACTGAGAAGTCCTTCTTGTGATGCAAAGATGGATACATAGAATAAAATATGATTCATAAAGACAATTTGATCATAAAGTAGTTAACAAGACTATCTCCTCTATAGTCAGAAAGTGAGTTTGTTAAGTCTGAATTCATGTAGAAAAATTATATAACTCACTTATTTGTTATAAATAAAAGTAGAAATTTGTATTCTTTTTGGGTAATCCAGCTGATTAGGAAAGAAACACAGGAGGAAAAAACACTCAAATTAAGATTTAATTTCAGGAATAATGAGAAGAATTATGCCAAATGATTCATCACTAATTTAGATAGTGAAGAATAATCTAGGATGTCTAATTAGCTATTCAGAGAGTTGAAACATTTGCAAAATGTCACAGTTATAAATTACTATTTTTTCCTCAGGAGACCCAAGCAACACTTTCATCAACAAATCTCAAAAGACTTTTCAGCAAGTCTCAATGTGAAATACGTATACATTTTCCCCTCATATTTTTTATTAGTGCATGTTTGTTCTACAGGTAAATTAATTCATTTTGGCAGATTTGTACACACACATAACATTTTAATCATTTTCCCCATCACCCCTTTATGCTCCGCCCCCCCACTTGGGGAAGGGGTTCAATGTGCACAATGCAGTACTTTTTAACTAGGAAGAGAAGTGGTTAGCTTTTAAAGGTTAGCTTCTTATTTTCAAAAAGCTTTTTGGAACTCTGCCACATACTTTCTGGGCTTCATTTCTTCTTCATGAAAAATCGAAAAAACTGCACCTGTCATCCATTTGTCTTCCAAGGGTGTTGTACAGTATCCATAAGAAGCCCATTTACCCACAATCCTGTGCTTTGAGTGACAAATCAATGGGCCTCCCTGGTCTAGTAACGTGTTCTTGGTCCCTTTTGCTCTAGCCAGGGAAGTACCTAACTGTCGCCTGACTTTCTATGGTTAATATTATTTGCTACAGTTTAGACAGCACTTGACTAAATACTGAACTAAAAAATTTACCTTGGGTGGAAACCTTGACCAGAGAACTCATTTCTATGTGTGGCTGCATTAAGTGCTCTTCACAAAGAGTGCTGGGAATGGGTAAAAAGTCCTGATCACTGTGGCTTCTGAGTGTGTTTAGGACTCTTACTGTAATCAGTCATGTCTGAGATTGTCTAGCTCGAGACTTGGAGGAGAGGGCGAGGAGGGCAGACCTGTGGGATGCTTTCTGTTTCCTAAATCTCCTTCCAGCTGCCTCTGGAGCCTCTGGAGTCTCCCCAGTGGCTTAGCAGGTAAGGCAATTTACCTTCCTGGAGCTATACTGGGTAAACAAACACTGTAATTGGAGTGGAAGTTGGTATCAATTTTCCCTGAGAAATAATATTGTTGATAGTGGCTAGGTTTGGTGTTACTACATTAATAACAATATAGTTCATCTATGATATGGGTTATATGACTTCTGCGGGTTATTCTACATGGCCTCTGACATTTTTTCTATGAGACTAATGTATCCTGAGTTGCAAACACTGGATATAAAAATACTTGGAATACAAATGATTTCTCAACAGGAGACTGAAGAGACTGATGTGGGGAAACCATAATAGATAAATGAAAAAAAATGTGGTTCTTAGTGGCATTCACCAATGCCTGCAAATTCTGTGCTTCAGCTTTGTTTCCTTGACAGCTCCTTGCGGTGGTGGTGAACCTCTGGCATGTGTGCATCAGTGCGCTGTTTGTTATCACTGAAGACTCTGAAAGGCTCTCCCTTGAGGAGTGGGATGATGTTGAATGTTGCAATTTTCCAGTCAATTAAAAATGTTCATTCTCTAAATGCATGTTAAAGCTTTACTTTTTAAAAATGCAAAGGCATTTTATTAATATTGCTTGTTAAAAGGTTTTTTATTTTAATATTTAAATTATTAAATAATGAGTGACTGTTGAATTTTCTTGCTTAGGCAGGTCAAACTTTTAGAGTCACCCTTGATTCTTTTCTCTCTCAGATACCATATCAAATCCGTCAGCACAGAATGTTGCCCCCTTCAATGTCTGCCCAGAGTTCAGTGCCTTTCTGTTCCATCAGTGTTTCTACTCTGATCCATGCTGCCGTCATCCCTTGCTTATATTATTGCAGCAACATTTTGAACTGGGCACCCTGTTTCCATTCTTCCACCTGCAGTCTACTGGAATCTAGTTCTCAGAGTGATCCTGTTCAAGTAGTATTTAATCACATCTTGTCATTTTTTTCTTAAATTTTTTTTTTGTTTTACTGCCTATTGATTTTGCAAACTATTGGGTTTCACTGCATATGTTTTGATCATATACATCCCTCCATAACTTTCCTTTATGCCTATTCTCCTTATTTTCTTCTCCTTCTGTTATAGTCTCATTTTATTAGATAAGTCTAAGAAAAGTTTCATGTACTTTTATGTTATTATTTTTAGATTCCATGTATTAGGCAAAGCATACAATACTTTATGTCTGGCTTATTCTGTTCAGTGTAATGACCTCCAATTCTACCCATTTTCCTTCAAATGACCAAGTTTTATACTTCTTAATGGCTGAATAATACTCCATGGTGTATATATATTTCTTATTCTTTATCCATCTACAGTTCCATATCGTGGGTAGTGTGAGCTGTGTGATAATAAACAAGAGTATGCTGACTTTAATTTCTTTGAATATATACCAAGGAGTGAGCAAATGGTAGCTATGTGTATTTTTGTTTTTTGGGGGAGCTCCCATACTGATTTCCATGGTGGTTAATTTACATTGCCACCAGCATTGTAGAGTGGTCCCTTCTCCTTTTCCTCACATCCTCACCAGAATTTTTTATATCCTTGATGATCCTTTTATACCCTTTGACTGGTGAGATGGTATCTAAAGTGCAGTTTTGATTTGTATTTCCCTAATGACTAAAATTTAGTTTTTCATGGAGGCATTGGACATTGTATTTCTTTTTAAAAGTATCTATTCAATTCATTTGCCCATTTATGAATTAGACTTTTACTTTTTGTTGTTAAATTTTCTGAGTCTCTTATATAGTCTAGATATTAATCTTCTGACAGAAAAGTAGCTGGCAAAGATTTTTTTGTCAGATCATCTTTTTATTGAAGTACTTTATTATGCTTCTTAGCTAGGCAGGCACTCCATAGTGCCGCTGTTGATGTCATTGGTAATGTCACGAGGGAGCCGGGAATGCACAGTACAGCCCACAGGCTGTGCAGTCCCCAGGAGTTCTTTAATGGCTTCAGAGAGTTCTCTGGCTTTTGTTAAAGACTGGTGCCACATCTGCTGGATAATGCTGACAATCTCATCAAAAGTGATATTTCTACTGTGTTTAATGCTTTTCTGCTTGTTTCTGTCTCTTGGTGGCTCCTTGAGGGCTTTGATGATCAGGGCAGAGGCAGATGACACCACCTCAATGTGAGCCTGCCTGTTCTGAATGGTCAGCTTCACCGTAATCTTCAGACCCTTCCACTGACCAGTGGCCTTGGCAATGTCATCACCCACTTTTTTTGGAGACAGATCAAAGGGGCTGATCTAGGGGGCCAGGACAGATGTGGCGTCGACTTCACCACCGGTGCACCTCAGGTACACATGTCTTTGATTTCACTGGGGTCGAACTTGTGTGTCATGGTGGAGGCAGCTGGTGTCAGATGAATCCAGATAGGGGATGACTGAAGAAAGTTGCACCTTAGCCTTCTCTGAGCTGAAAACTGAAATCCCCAAAGATTTTTATATACTATTTTTGTCTTGCTTGAATTCTTTGTATGTGAAGATATGGACACCTATTTTGAAGAAAATGACAGACATTATAGTAACTACCGTGGATTTCCTCTTGTCTTGTTTTGAAATCCTGTGTTGATTGCTTTGTTTTGTTCTGATCTGCTTTGTTCTGTTTTGTTTTGTTCTCTTTAAAATAAAAAATTAAAAAAACATTTTCTCCCAGTGTGTAGTCTGTGTCTTTGCCATTCGTTCCCTTGACGTGCAGGAATTTTTAAATTTGGTATAGTCCCCTTTGTTGATTCTTGCTACTATTTCATGTGCTACCGGAACCCTATTCAGAAAGACGTTTCCTGTGCTTATGGCTTCATGGGTTTCTCCTGTGTTGCAGCTTAAAGGTTTTGGGTCTTACACTGGTACATATGTCTTTAATCAATTTTGAGTTGACTTTTTGTACAAAGGACAGAGACTTAGTTTTGTACTTCCGTAAGTGGACATCCAGTTTTTCCAGCACCATTTGTTAGATACGGTGTCTTTTCTCTAACATATATTTTTGGGTTCTCTGTTCAGAATCAGATGGCTCTACTTGTATGGGTCTGCTTCTGTGTCTTCTGTTTTGTGGCATTGGTGTTTGTGTATGTGTCTATTTTTATATCATGTTATTTTTGTTATTATGGCTTTGTAATATAATTTGAAATCAGGTGTTGTGATATCTCTAGCTTGGTCTTTTTGTTTAGGATTCTTATATTCAGTTAATTGCATTCTCCTTTTAGTGTAATAAAAGCCCGGATTGGAAATGTGATCTCACTGTCTTCTCTCTTCTACCCTATCACTTTCATTGTCTCTTTCACTTTATTCTAGGAACTTAATTTTTTCTTTTTTTTTTTTTAATTTTTATTTAAGGAGAACAAGAAAAAAAAAGCAGAAAAAGGTACAAGTTATACAGAATTTCAGAAAAAAATAAACAGTAGGAAATCACTAGTTAATAGATTACATATTGTCATCTTAGAAATAGTTGTTCAAGGCAGGAACTTAATTTTCAAAATCACTGTGCATCCTCCTTCCAGTTAAGATAAAAAATCATACAATCATCTCAGTAAGGTATTGAATTGAATAAAAATTTAATTCATCCATTTATTCATTCAAAAAATGTTATTGTGCTGGTTGTGTCCTTTGCTTTAATTCTTGTCAGTGGCTTGTTGTCTTTAAGGTCTTGATCAATGGCATCTACTTGGTAAGATTTTTTTCATGCGCTCTTGCTTAAAATTTCAACCTCCAAAGTCTTGTAAGCATATCACTATACTCTCCCATTTTATTTTCTCCACTACCTATAACACTATTTGCTATAGTATATGTTTTATGTGTTTGTTCACTGAACTACAAACATCAGAGAAGAAGGACTTTTCTCTCCATCTTTAATGGTGCAGGCATATCAAGCAATAACAAATATTTGTTGAATGAATAAATGGATGAATTAAATTTTTTATCTAATTCAATACCTTATTGAGATAATAGTTTGATTTTCTGGTCTTAACTGGAATTACAAAACAATTTTGTAAATGAAACTTACCTTTCATTTAAACAAACATAACTTGGCTATTTTGTGTTTTTTTAAATTAGTGACTACATTCAGGTTGCTAACATTTTATATAGGAGTTTTTTACCAGTGTTCAATAGAGATGTTGATAATATAAGATCTTTCCTTGCTTCATTTTCTTTCTTTTCTTTTTTGTATACTAGAGATCAAACTCATGACCTTGTGCTTGCCAGGCAGGCTTTTATGGGGCAGAACTAAATCCCCAGCCTTCATTTTCTTTTTTTCCCAATTTTTTCTTTTCTTTTTTGTGGTGAGGTCTTGTTAAGTAGTTAAAGTTGCTTTGAACTCACTATGGCAGTCAGGCTGGTTTCTTCTAAAAGGTAGATGTTTCAAAATAATTCTTAATCTGTAGATGACTTTCAAATGAAATTAAAATGGGGATGATTTGAGTTGCTAAATTTTTTTTAATTTTTTTTTTTTAAGACAGGGTCTTACTATGTAGTCCAGGCTGACCTTGAATTTGCTAAGTAGCCCAGGCTGGCCTTCAACTCGCAGCAATCCTGCCTCAACCTCCCGAGTCCTGGGATTTCAGGCATATACCACCACACCTGGCACTTCTCTTGCTTGTACACTGTGTTGGGTGTGTGACTTCTATTCACCTTATAAAATAAGTAGAGTAAAATACTGTTTCTGGACTTCGTAAGAATTTATGTAAGAATGGACCAAAAGATACCTAAATGTTTGGTAGAAATTCACCTATTAAAAAGTGTAAATCTTTTTATGTGTACGTGTAAATATTTTGGACGTTAGCTCAATTTCTTTGACTAATTAGTTTGAAAATATTTCTCCTTGATTGAATTTGGATTGATTGTGGTATATTAATGTATATATTTGTGTACAAGTTTGTATATTAACTTGGATAATGTTATTTATAATATCCTCTCTAATGATGTATCCATAACATTGTCTTTTTTTCAATTATACATTTTTGGGGGGAGTTATTTTTTACCCTTGATAAGTCCTACTAGATGCTTGTCAATTTTTAAATAAAAGGCTAACTCTTGTTTCATTGATCCTTATTCTCTGATTTTGCTTACTTAATTTAATTAATTTGCATTCTTATTTTATTTTTAAAATTTATCTAACTAATTTTTATTTTTTGGCTTTTTGAGATAGGGTTTCACTATGTAGCCCAGGCTCTCCTTGAGTTTGCATGATCCTTTTGCCTCAGCCTCCCAAATGCTGGGATTATGGGAGTGTGTCATCACATTCAGCTCTTTTTTTTTTTTTAAATCCTTTGAAGAAGCTTGTTCCTTTTATTGTTTTTCTAATATTTTAAGAGGGAAACTAGAGTTAATTTTCTACTTTTTTTCTTTCTAACAACCTAAAAATTTGATAGGAAATGTTTTTCTCCTAACTTATTTATATATATTTTAATTTTTATTTGACATTTTCTTTTTGTCTGAATTATTTAGAGCCTTTCTTAACTTTCAAATACAGTATAAAAGATATCCTTGTAAAGTCATTTTAAAATTGAATTATGGCCCATCTCAAAGCAATTATTCAAAGATCATTGAATTTTGCTTTATGAATGATAAATGATCAGGTTTTTTTTGTCTTTTTCCTTTTTATCGGTACCGGGGATCGAACTCACGACTGTTACTTGCAAGGAAGGCACTTATGCCGCTGAGCTAAACCTCCAGCCCCTAAATGATCAATTTTTATAAGCCTTTTCATTCTTGAAAAGCAAATGTATTTGCTTTTTGGATTTATTGGTTTTGGAGTGTGAAGATACAGTATTATAGATTTAAAAGATAAACTTGATAATTATGTTTAAATTTTCTATATTCATTTTTTGGTAAGAACATAAACTTTAAGACAGTAATAATAAACTCTAAAAATTTCCATGGAATTTCCAATGTATATAAAACTTCTTATATAAATTCCTGATACTGTATAATATCATCATTTTTTTAAATTTTGAAGGTAGCAAAATACAACAGAACAAGACAGAACAAAGCCAATCGAGACAAATGCAGTGAAATTGATACAGAACTTCACAGCAGGTGGGATAACAATAATAGGTACTATAGTATATCTCGTTATCTTAACAATAGTTGTCCTTTCAATCAGGTAGAGCAAAATCAAACAAAAAACAGAACATCATAAAACCTATCAAAACAGAGTATTGAATAGAGCAAAACAATTAATCAGAGCAAAGCAGAACCCTGGTAACATTTGCCTTCAAAGAGATGATAGAAGGAAATCCCCCATATTTGCTATATTGCACTATATTGTCGATCTCAAATTGATGGTCAGACTTCTGGCTCCCATTTGCTAATGGGGGGCGGGGGGGGGGAAAGACGGGATGTTTGATTCTCAGCTTGTGCACCAGTGGAATCACGGCTGCTTACTAGGGAGGCAAGCAGGTTCCTTTGTTGCCCAACACCCTAAATTCCAACATGGCGAGGATCTTGGAGACGCTGGCTGGCTGGTTCTCTCCCTGGGTTGGCTTCTGGTCACTTGAGCCATGGCTGCTTACCAGGGAGGTGAGCCAATGTTGTCATTTTAAGGTTTTGTTAAAAACTTTTGCTTTAGATTTGTATAAGTTTAAAATCATAAATGGGATTGGTGACATAGCTTTTTGTTCTGGTAAACTTACTGCTTTCATCATGAAGTAATACGTTTATTTTTTATAATAATGCTTTTTTTACTTTAAAGACTATTTTATCTGCTCTTAATATTGTACAGCTATACCATACAAAGTTCTACATTTAGAGTTGTCTGTTATAGAGAAAATTGATAGAACAAAAATGTTCTATGATAGAACATTGAATATATAAAAGATAATATATTCATACTTTGGAGCACTATGCAGTTCTACAAAAAATTTTTTTTGTTCTCTTTAAAAGATTTCCAGGTACAGTAGTGCTCACCTACAATCCCAGCACTTGAGAGATTTAGTTAGGAGGATTACCATAAATTTGAGGCCAGCCTGGGCTACAGTGAGTTCAAGGCCAGCCTGCACTATGTAATTGAGACCTTATCTCAAAAAAGAAAAAAAATTCACCCCTGATAGTCTATAGTTTAAAATTTGGGGTTAGAGAAATTACTATTCTTTAGAAATTATATTTTGAATACTTGATACTTTCTTTACTATACCTTACTATATTTGATACTTTCTTATTTATTGTGAAGATTTAAAAAAATCTAGACTAAGTTGACTATTCTGAATATATAAAAACTTTCCTAATATCTCAAAATACAGATATCTGGGTATAATAATAAGATTGTATCTAGTGTTTCCTCAGTAAAAGTAGTTATAAGCACAGTATGGAATGTGAAACGAATTGCTAAAAATTTTACTACCATATGATTTTCTATTTGAAACCTATTATAGAAATATGGAATGGAAGATAGAATTTTAGAAGTCCAAGTGAACTTTAAAAAAATTATGAGTGAATACTGAGAAGACTCCTCAAATTTGCCCAGCTGGATGAGCATGTTTTATGACAGATGGGTAGCATTAACACAGCAACAATATAAAACTGTCACTGGGTGGAGCTACAATACTATGTAATTTCATTCTACTCTTTCAACAGATTTGTAGGGGAAAATGTTTCATATGAAATTTAAGGCTGAGGCCTGCAATTGCCAAATATTGAAGTTTGTGGAAAATGTTTTCATGACATTCCTTATTATTGTGTATGCATATATATGATATTTATTATTATTTGCATAAACTCTTTTGCTTGTTGCCATCAGAAAATTACAATTTTTTCATTATGCTCAATTTAACACTATAACCCCTCCCTCGCCTCAGTCAGAAATGAATTAAATGAGTTTGTTATCTACTGATTCAGTGATGTTTTAATACATTTTATATGACACTTAACAGCTCTTGAGCATTTTAGTTGCTGTGTCAATTACTGTAAAGTCAAGACGGGCTTTTACATAGGTCATGGTGTCCAGAACAAAGTGCCCAAGTAGTATCACCCAGTATTTGTTGATAGATACCAACCTTTGGACTTCTTTGCACAGGTTGAAGATTTTACGGGCACTGCAAATATTGCTCAAAAATCTTTAGGATTCAATTTTAGGGTGATTATTAAGTGAAGACTGTTACAGACCTAAATGAGCTGAACTATAGGAAAATGTTGTATCAGGGCTTTTTGTACTTTGATCTCAAAACTGAAAAATCAAAGAAGAAGTTTTATATTTATATTATCTATGCATAGATATAGTTTTGTGCTTTTACCAAGGTTCACTTAATTTTTGCAAATTTTCCTCTCAGGTTTGATTCTACAGTTAAGTTAGTGTCTTTCATACTTAAGTGGGCTTAGTTTAAGATAAAATCTTTTCATATCTTTACTACATGAAATGAAAGAAAACATGTAGATGTGGACCATGTAAGAAGAATAACTGATGATTTGAAAAGATTATTTATTTATTTGTTTATTTGGGCTTGAACACATGGACACTGCCCTGCTAAATTACAGCCCTAACCCTTTAAAGAAACAATTTTTAAAAAAATCTTCAGACAGGATCTCCTTAAATTGCTCAGGCTGGCTCAAGGCTATAATCCTCCTTCTTCATCTTGCTGAGCTGCTGGATTTACAGGCTTGTACCACTTTGCTGGGTTGAAAGGCTTCTTAATTTGGTGTGTTTTTGATACCCTTACTAAACTTTTGTTTTTTGTTTTTTCATAGAATACAAGAGGAACTATATTTTTCTTAATTAACTGCCAACACATCTCTGTGATAATTTTTCCACAAACCAACTTCTAACCCCATACATTTGTAATCTCATTTCTTCTCCACTACCCATGTAATTACTGTGCTGAATACCATCAACATGTTTGTTTCTTATGACTACTGTTTCTCACCTTTGCAAAAAGGTGCTGAGTAATTTGCCAGAGTGGGCATAGTAAGAGTATTCTTGGAATCCATTTCTATGTCAAGAGAGTCAGCAATAACTTTGTAGGAAGTAACTGTGAATCATACAGATGATTCCCACTAAAGCTAAATGCATTTCATGGGGTTTTGGAAGGGTCCATAGCAAATCCATTCACACTGCAATAATTTCAATTGCTAAAAATATTCTAGCAATAATGTGTTTTCATTAGTTAAAATTGTTATATTCTGTAATTACAAAAAATTAATAATTTAGAAACGTAACAATAATGACAGGTGATACTTAATGACACAAGGATGGTAAATTTGGGTGAAAACATTCTTAAAACTACTTGTTTTGTAGACAAGTAATAAAACAGTATATTTCAAGACATTGTTTCCTAAATAGAATTTATTGGCTTTTAGTAAAAGGTGCTGATGAAATTGTCAAGATTTTTAAATTTTTACAGATTTTTCTGACTCACTGTCATTCTGTATACCATTATAAAATACATTTTTAAAAAGTTAACTTAAAAGGTATAAGTACTTTCCTATTGTTTAATTTGTATTGTTAATCTATCAGAAAAAGCTGAAACTTCATTAATAAGATCATTGGTTATTTCATGTAGTATGTCAGTTGTTGAACAGTCCTTTTAGTGTCCAAAACAAAACAAAGCACAACACAGTTATGATTAAATGTGAGATTTTTTTAAAAAAATTGTTTTCTACCCTTTTTAATTTTTATTTTTTGATACTAGGGATTGGATTCATGGCCTTTGGTGCTGTGTCACTGAGCGAATTCCTCTGCCCTAAATGTGAGATAGTGCTTATTCGTGACAATTCAGAGAAAACTTTTTACTCCTTAGTAGATGTGTGCCGTTCAACATTAAATCCAGTAATAGCATTAGTAGACATTTTCAAGTGTTGGTATGAGTCAGAACTTTTGGTAAGTGCTTCAGATGAATTCTTTGTTAATTTTCAAAGAAGTCCTATGAGGTAGGAACTATTTTACAAATGAAGAAAGTGAAGCTCAGAGAGTTTTAAGAAAGGTCTAGATGCAGGCAGTTTGTAAGAGGCAAGCGCGGTGCTAAATGCAGACTAAACTTCCTTTCTAAATTGCCACAGAAGCAGTCATTGGTGAAGGATGGATGGAAAGAAGGTTTGAAGCTTGTAACCAGCACTTGACTGTTTACAAATATGGAGAGGGAAAGGCCTTAAATTGTGGAGTGAATACAGTGCAGGAAACGACAGTTGAAGTTTAGGTAGTACAGTCAAATGGGTGAATTGTATCTTAGTTCTGGCATTTATTAGCTGGTTGCTTTTATGGCAAGCTCCTTAATCTTTCCATGCCTCAGTTTCCTCTTTTGTTAAAATAAGGTAATCCTAATAAGATGTGAAGATTTAATGGTAACACAAAGTGTTTAAACCAGTGTCTGGAGTAGTGAGCTCTCAAAAGGCTGTAAGCCATTGTAGCTCATTAACATTTTTGCTTATTTCTTCTTTGAAACAGAGTATGTGACATTATAAAAATTTATTTGTCTTAATTTTCTAATACATATCCCTTTCAATATATTAGAGAATGTGTTCATTGAAATACTGTAATACCAATATAAAAATGTATTCTACTTTTAAAATGTGAAAACACTTCCTAGGAAAATAAAATTTAAAAAGTTTGTACCATATTTATGTGTTATGTTGATTTACAGATATTATTCCTATGTGGAGGAATTTCCAGCTCAGGTATGTTCCTGTAGATGTTATGAATTTTCACAACTTAATCTACTATTTATGCTATAAAATTATTAATATTGTGTAGCTCAGCAGAAACAGTAATATAACAAAATGAGAAAAGTTGCATCTCAGCTCCTGATAGTCTTAATAAACACATTATTCATTTTTTATTCAATTACACTACAAATAGCTATATTGAAAACATTGCCACAGGGTACATTTCTATTTTAGGGTGACAGGAAAATAACTCCTGAAGAGTCTCAGAAGTGAGAAACAAAACATAAATTATAGAGGAGACAGAAAAACATAAAAGACTATGATGTCTATGAATAACTATATTTCCCCAAGGGATAAGCATTAGTGGCTTTAATTAGATTATAATTGCTCATGTGAGCCAGCTCTTGCCTGAGATACAAATACCTGACAATGCATTATGATTGAGCTTCTCTGTCAGTGACATAGGATAGATTAACGTCAATGTCATTTAAAGGCCGGACATTCGCTAAATGTAAACTAAGCCTTTAATCAGTGCCAACATGATGGAAAGCTACTCTTATAATTAGGTCAAATTTTATTTGATCTTGACAGTTTTACATCACGTTGAAGTTTAAGAGAAGGCTATATCCGTGGAGGCCTCCAGAATGTTATCTCTTACTAACATACATTATTTCACAAATGTGATAGAAATAAGGAAATCACTGCTCTTTTATTTTTTGGAGATTTCTTTTTAAAGTTCCTAACATTTGTTAGAGGAATTGTCTGAATAATATCTGGTTTGGGATTAGATTTAGGGATTTTATTCCACTTCTTGGGCATGGTTTTGCAGTCTATGCTTACTCCATTAGTCACACTTGCCCAGAGGACTCTGCTAAGAATATGTACATTTTGCAGTTTCCTTAGGTACTGAATGGACTCCATTATAGGCTAAAAAGCCTATTTTCAGTCAATGATTTCTAGGCTTTTTGAAAAATGATAATATCTATTGACATACAGAAAACTAAAATTTTTAAGGTTTTAAAAATTTCTTGGTTTTTATACTTTTGTAGAGAAAAAAACACAGTTGAGGGAAATCTGTTAGTTATAGGATTTTTATGGATTATGATCTTTTTAAAATTCATCTCATAGTCAAGTCTAGGTAGACCTACATGCATAATAGATTTTATTGAGGTTTTATAATGAGTTCATCTGTCAGTACACTTGCTATACTCCACTGTTTAGGCAACTTTCCTGAGACACATTTCAGAGCCTTATGATTGAAAAGATGCTGGGAATAAGTTTGTCTGTTTGCTTGATTTTTTTTTTTTTTTTTTTTTTTTGGTGCTGGGGATCAAACTTACAACGTAGTGCTTTCCAGGCAGGCACGTAAGCCACTGGGTCCTGGAAATAAGAATTTTTTAAAACATCAGTTCTTTGTTGGTTAAATGTTAGCAACTAGTAAAAAGAGAAAGTCAGCAGTCATTTACACCAGTGCCTGCTACACATTTATGACATCTACATAAAGATTGTAAAAAATGCCAATCTCTGTTACATACCTTTCTTCACTATATAACAGATGTTGAAATGCATTTTAGAGGCAAGATCTCTAAACCAATATATTTTTTAGCATCATCTTCTATCATTAATATCAGTTCCAAGTTTTCCAAAATTGCTGTATTTTAGCTGCATATATTTTTATATGACTAATAATATAATATAGCAGTGAATATGTGCTATATTCATTTTTTTATTTTAAAGAGGATAAAACTAAGGAAAGTAAAACAGAATAAAACCTATCAAAATAAACCAGTATAAGTGATATAAGACTTCATAATCAGCAAAAGTTACCACAATGCCTGTTTTTGTCTTCAAAAGAGCTGTAGATACCTTCAGGCACAGTAAAAATCAAACAGAACAGAATAGAATAGAAACAAAACAAAACAATGAATGCAATAAAGAACTTCAAAATAAGCTAATAGTAAATCCAAAATGGTTTCCACAATATGTCTTGCTATCTTTTAAATAGCTGCTCCTGCCATCAGATTTAACATAATCAAATCAAACAAAAGAGAATAAAACCCAACCCAAGAAAACAATGAAAATGATATGGTTTCAGGTGGGGGCCACCTCCTTGTGAAGCCTGGTTTTCTCCTCTTGCAGCCAGAATGGCATGGCTCCTGGAGAGAGGCTTGAGTCTGGCTGTCCCCACCCTGGCGGTGACCCACACATGGCGCTGGTTCCCAGGCGAGGATCACCTCCTTGTGAGGTCTGGTTCTCTGCCCTCGCAGTCCGTGAATTGAATGTGCTATATTCAAAGGGCAAATATGAGTGAGAAATGTGGCCCCCCAGTGAACATCTAGATCTCTGTTTATTTAAATTTTTGATTGTCCTTGTTGCTGGGTTAGGCAAGGAGCGGATTGGGAGCTGTGATTTAATAGCAGTTTCAGTACCAGCTTTGCTGTTCATGCCAGGTACCCTATGGCAAGATAATCACCCTGTGATACAGTACCTTTTGTGAAAAGCCAGTTAGAACAATTAGTACACTCTGCAGATACAAAGTGGCTTTTGAAAACTTTGACGTTAGAGAGAATACAGTTCTAGTGGAGTAATTTTCTATTTATTTGCTTGCTTATTTTTGAGATGGTCTTGTCTTGCTCACTCTTTATTCAGTTCAACTACAAGTTCTGCCTTGTAGATCAGATGTGGCCTTGAACTCACTTTGTAGCCCAGGCTGGCCTTGAACTCACTGTGGTCTTCCTGCCTCAGACTCCCAAATGCTGGGATTACAGGTGTGTGCTATCACTGCACCAGTTTTTAAGAGTTATTTGTACAGCTGTATTGGTCAGCTGTTCTTTGCTGGGATCCAATATCTGACATAAACAGCTTAAAGGAGGAAATATGTCTGCTCACCCTTTCAGAGGTTCTGGCTCCACATCAGAAACCCTGTGGCAAATGGGTGTGGCAGAGAGACACAGCTCACTTTATGGTAGCCAGGAAGCAGAGAGGAGAGGAAGAACCAGAAAGCAAGGGGTCAAGGACCAGATAGAGTCTCCAAGTCATGACCCCCTCATCCAAAGAGGCTCCATTTTCTAACAGCCCATTCAGCTATGACCTTTTCAATGGGGTAACTCACTGATTTAGTGCCCTAGCAGTCCCATCACTTCTCCATGTTTTAATGCATTCGCACAAACCAAACACATTACCTCTTAACTTGGCATTGCACAGTCATGATACTAAGCCCAGAGGCCTGGGCTTAAATTACAATTTTGTTTCATTCAAGATATGAACCATTGGGAAAATAATTGGGCTCTTTTATTTCCTTCTTTCTTTCCTTTTCTCTCACTTTTTTCCTTCCTTCCTTCCTTCCTTCCTTCCTTCCTTCCTTCCTTCCTTCCTTCCTTCCTTCCTTCCTTCTTCCCTTCTGCCTTCCTTCCTCTCTCTCTCTTTCTTGTTTTGAGAGAAGTTCTCACTACATAGTGCAGACTAGCCTTGAACTCACAGTAAACTTTCTGCTCAGACTCTCAAGTGCTGGGATTACAGGTGTTTGCCACCACACCCAACCAATTCACCTTTTGACAATAATATTTTTGCCACGGAGTTGTTTTAACATGTTAGAAATAGTCTATGCTTCCAGGCCAAGAAGAGCGAGCAGTGAATAGAAAGCAAGTACTACTGATCAGGGGCATAAGCATCTGCCTGGCAAACATGAGGTTGTGAGTTTGAGCCCTGGTTAAAAAAAAAAAAAAGAGCAAGTACTGAGTAAGTGTAGCTGCAATTACCATTGTAAAATGATCCAGTCCAGATCCATGGTATGAAGCACAATGGGAGGAATTTGACGTTAATTAATTTCCTTAATAAGCATTTGTTATTAGAATCAAGCAAAGTCAACAAACCTTTGAAAAACACTATAAAAGGGAAATGCCTTACTTAGCCAGGAAAAGAAAGTTTTATATGAATCTTAACATTTAAAATAGTATAAAAAGGCTATGAAGGTTTATTAAAAGGATTGTTCTATTTGCAGAATGATTCAAATGATTGAGACTGCATTAGGAGGTATGTGGAATAAAATTGAAACCCGATGTGTGAAACACTGAGATGAAATTATGTGATAGTTTTATGAATCTCTTTTTCTGCAATTTGTAGTTTATCTCCTTGGGTGGATTATAGACCTTGAAGGCTAGAATTATTTAAATCAAGGGTCAATACTTCTGCTAATATTTTATTTTTTGTAGCAAAAATGTAATATATTAAATATAGAATTTGAATAAGAATAAAAATAATGGAAAATAATACATTGATTAAAATGAGCTGTGATACTTTACATTTGAAATCCCATTTACAATTCTTAGATTCTTACACACTTTTAAATCTTAATCTTTTTGTAAACATGAAAAGGAAATGATACTTGGCAGTAATATGGTTATAAGTTTACAGTGTATAATTAAATGCATTCAATTTGAAATTTGAGAAAGTAATCTCTTGGAAAAAGATCAGAACTGTCTTTAAATGGGTTTGGACATTACAATTGGCTAATAATTTAGAAATATGTAGTAATAGAATACAGAATCTGAAAGATAATTTAGAAGTAAATTCCAAATCAAAAGCAATTTGTTATTGTTATGGTTTATGTCTAGATTCCACCCAAAGCCTCATACAGTCATGGAGGCAGGATTCTAGAGTTTGTGGTTATTAATGGTCCAATGTGGGAATTAGGGGTGTGACTCTTACCCCCAGCCTGTGGCAGGTGGCCTGCATACAATATAAAGGAGAGGAAGAAGCTTTCTCTCTTGCTTCTCCCTGTTGCTTTTGCTATCTTCTGCCAGCATGAACTGATGCCCTCTGCCATGAGCCATACTGACTTGGACCCAGCAGATTAAGGACTGAAACCTCCACAAAGTGTGAGTTAGCTAATACATTTTGGGTGTTGGGCATTTTGTCTCAGCAATGAGAGAAAAGTAACCAACATGGATATAGATATTAGGAAACAGGGAGGTAGATCCTTTGCCAATGATAGTAGGACCAAGAGACGGAAGAGGGGATAGGGGAAGTAAAAAGAATTAAGTTGTGTTGTGTACATGTGCCAACTTCCCATGATGTATGTAATCGTTAAGGTTGCAAATGTGAGCTAATAAAAATTTTTTAAAAACTGAAAGATAAAAAAGGAAACAAAAGGGAAATTTGAATTTCACAATGGAGCATTTTTGAAATCACTCAAGATTATATTTTATGAATGAACCAATGAAAGTAACTGCACAGGCATGTATTTTTTTCTTTAGATTTACTTTTTATCTAGAACTTCAGTGGGTCAGCATGGTAAACTCATATCCATAGCTGTTTGCATGGTTTGTGGAACAATTTATTTTGTTCAGAATAGTTAAGTAGAGAGAGGAAGATACTGGATCTCAGGAGCATTTTAAATACACTAAAGATATATTAGATAAGGCATCTTGGTTGGGTTCAAGAGCATTTTGGCAAACTGAAAGTGGCAGACAAATTATAGGCCCAGAAATGTCTGTAAGAATCCATGATATTTGTCTTGGATAGAATTCAATCATGAAATCAGTTGAGGAATGTTTGAGTAAACATGTTAGATAGTCAATATGTATTACTCTATTCTGTTTACTAGAAATTGAGTGAAAGGATACAAGGTTGTCATGTAGTGGAATAAGAGGTCATCATAATCTTTGAGTAAGGGTGAAGTCATCACAAGGGACACCTGAGGGGCTGTCATTTTGAATAAGGTAAAAATTGTCAAAACCAGTTATAAAGAATGACAATGAGCCAGGTGGACCTCATCCAGAGTGAAGGCGTCTTTTCTTGCAATCATGAAACTATTAAAAAACACTAAAACTATGGAACTGAATCTAGAGAGAATATTTATCCCGAGGCCATCCTGAGATAGCTGGGTCTTCCTCACATTTCTTACAAGGAGTCAGTAGTGGGGTGGACTGGGGGACACCAGGCTCTTTAGTTCTTTGGGTAGATCCTCAGAAGGGTCTGCCCATTGGCAGGGACCCTCTTTGGGTCTGCCTTCAGCCAAACGTGCCTCAGTTTCCTCTCAGGGTGAACTTGCTTGTGTTTCTGGCATCCCTCCAGAAATTCCACCATAGGAACTCCTGGTCTTTATCTGTTTATGGTGTCTGTGTTTCATTTTGTGTGTGTGTGTGTGTGTGTGTGTGTGTGTGACACAGAGAGAGAGAGAGACAGACAGACAGAGAGAGAGAGAGACAGAGAGAGACAGACAGAGAGAGAGAGAGACAGAGAGAGACAGACAGAGAGAGAGAGAGAGAGAGAGAGAGAGAGAGAGAGTTTCAGCACATTTTTGCACTACATCTGCAGTGTAAAGGCATCCCAGATCCCTTTAGCGCCTTGCTCAGTACCTCCCCACATGGTCAGGCAGATGTTTGGGAGAATGTAGAATCTGACTAGAGCCACAGTTCTTGGGTCCCCTACATACACTCTGAGATGAGGTGGTGAGAAGACAACCAAGTCTCCAGGGCCTGAGGATCATCTTTCTAGGCACCAGCAACTCTTCAGATTCCAGCTGGCTCTTGCTAGGGAGGGAGCCCTATTGGCTGTGTCTTCTGCCCAGTCTGCAGGCACATCCACCCAGCATTCTAAGATTGGCCAGGACCCACTATAGCTTGCCTAGGGAATAGCCCTGACTGCTGAGATGTCAACCACACCAGGATTCAGGTCTGTGGGTCACTATGGCCCCAGGTTCTTAAAAAGCATTCATAGGAGATTGACTAACTTTTTCAGTAACATAAAGTTTCTGTAATTTTTGTAGTGGAAAATTAATATCATAATACATCAATACTTGATAATTGTACTTAAAAGTAAAAACAGGGAGAAATAAGATGAGCCTTTCTCTTGCTGAGTGTGGTGGTGCATGCCTATAATCCCAGCACTCGTCATAGAAAGTAGACCAGCCTGGGCTACAAAGTGAGCTCAAGGCCAGCCTGAACTGCATACTGAGCCCGTGTCTCAAAAAAAACAAAACAAAAACAAACAAAAAAACACAAAACCGAAAGAAAGTAGAAAAAGAAAAAGAGGAGCCTTTCCCATGTGGCAGTGGTAACTGTGGGCTGGGAGGAGAAACAGGAAGTGCCCTTCCTGTGAGCCAGCGGGCAAGCTGTCTGGGAGACAAGAAGAAATGAGCCTTCCCTCTTCCCTGCCTCCTTAAGCAACTGGCCAACTCAGTTACACAGACTGAGGTATAAAAACAATTTAATCCTCATATTGTTGGATTGACTTTACAGGCCTAAAGATGGTTGTCTGAGCATCTCTTTAAAGGATAACAATATATAATATAGCAATTATGGGGGATTTTCTTCTGTCCTGTCTTTAAAATCCAATAATATTATCACTGTTTTGTTTTGCTTCATTTTACTGTTTTGTTTTATTCAACATTTTGTTTTGATTGTTGTTATTGTGTTATGTTTTGTTTGATTTTATTATATCTTTTACTGTGGTATGGGCAGCAATTTTGTAGATAACAAAGAGGCATTGTGATAATAATGGTTGATTTCCTATGGTTGATTTTGAAGTCCTGTATCACTTTTGGGGCTGGGGATTTAGCTCAGCGGCATAAGCGCCTGCTTTGCAAGCAGGCAGTTGTGAGTTCAATCCCCGGTACCGATAAAAGGAAAAAAGACAGAAAAAAAAAAAAAAAACAAAAAAAACCAAAAACCCCAAAAAACTGAAGTCCTGTATCACTTTCACTGCTTTGTTGATTGGCTTTATTCTTTTTGGTTTTCTTTTCTTTAAAATTTAAAAAGTAAAAACAATGAAGTATTTTTTGAATTTATCTTCTGTGACCTGTTGAAGACTGTTGGGCGCAGGCGCTCAACATACCATACCCCACCCGGGACTAAGGACCACGCCAGCTTCCGCAATGCGCTATGTCCCTCTTTAAATTAGCCAACCCGTGCGCACTTCGTGCTCACTCCATACTCTGTGGCAACTCCTGATTGGCCACAGCTGGATATGGTAGCCGGAGCCTGCATCCCATTCCTGCCCTGCTTCCTCGTGGCAGCCTGTGATTGGTCACGGCCAAATATATAAACCAGAGCCCGAGTGAATAAACTAGCAGTTAACTGTCGTCCACAAAAGCGTCTCCTGTCTCCTGTTTCATTGGAGCTGCACCGGTCAAAGACTAATTCTGAGGTATAGTCTATCTTTGTCAACAGGGATATAAAAAATGTTGTATCCTGCATTCTGAAGATTGGCGTACAGTTGTGACATAGGACCTGTACCTAGGGTTATTATGGAAGCATTGAAGTGCCAAAATGCTAGCATTAAAAATACTTGATTGTAATCAACAGAAAGAAATTGTGAATTGATATAATGGAAGACCACCAAAACTTTGGTAGATTTTATGTCATGTGAAAAAATTTTAGTTGTAGTATACTTCCATACAGATAATTTTTTTCTTCTTTTTCTGAGACAAGGTCTTGCTGTATAGTTCAGGCTGAGTCTTAAACTCACTATGTATCTCAGGCTTGCTTTGAACTCACAGCAATAATCAAGCCTCAGCCTCCTGAGTGCTGGAATTATAGGCATGTGCACCACCATGCCCAGCCTGTCTTTCCATTTTCTGATGCCCTCTTTTTCAGAGCATAGTAATTTTTGTTATAGAAATATTTTATTCTATTGGATAGATTAATTTCTAAGTATTTAATTTTTTGATGTTATTGTAAATAGTATTTTTTTCTAATTTAATTCTTATTTGGTTCATTATTAGTGTACAGGAATGCTATTGATTTTGTATCCTGATATACTATTAAAGTTAGTTACTAATTCTAGGAGTCTTTTGGTGAATATTTGAGGGTCTATGTAATGATCACATCATTTGCACATCATGAAAATTTGACTTTTTCCTTTGCTATATGTTTTTTCTTTTATTTCTTTCTTTTGCCTGATTTCTCTGGGTAATATTTAATATACTATATTGGATAAAAGTGGTGATAATGGACATCCTTGTCTTGTTCCTCATTTCAGAGAGAAAGCTTCTACTTATATCCCACTTAATATGATGCTGATAGTTTGTCAGAAATTGCTTTTTTTATTGTAAGCTGCTTTTATCAGATTGACATTTGGTCCTTCTGTACATATTTTCTTCAGGTTTTTAAAAAAATGGATATTGGATTTTGTTAAAAACTTGTTTTTCTACATCTATTGAGGTGATCATCTAAGATTTGTCCTGGCTTTTTTTATGTGGTACATTGCACTTACTGATTTTTGTATATTATTGTTATACTTGTTTCTTGGGATGAAACTTACTTGGTCAAGATGTAAAACCTTTTCATGATTTGTTGTACTCTGTTTGCCAGTATCTTGGAGGACTTTTACATCTATGTTCATTAAAGAGATTGTCCTATAGGTTTCTTAACTAGTTGTCTGGTTTTGGAATAAGTGTAATGCTAGCTTCCAGGAATGACTTCGGGAGTTTTCTTTCCTTTTTGGGTCCATGAGATGAGTTGGAAGAGTAGTTGTGTCACATACTCTTTGTAGGTGCTGTGGAATTCAGTGGTGAAATCATTTGGTCATGGATATTTCATTGTCTGCTTTGGATTTGCTTAGTATTCTTGCTTTTTGCTCAGTATTGGTAAATAATGTTGGTCAAAACTCTGTCCATTTCTTCAAGATTCTCAAATTAGTTGGAGTCCAAACTTTTATAGTAGTTACTAATGATTTTTTTTTTGTTTTAGCTGTGGTTGTTTTGGCTCCTTCTTAGTTAGGATAAGTGTTTGTATATTTTGTTCATCCTTCATAGAACTAACCAGTCAATTCTTAGTCTCAATTTTCTTAGTTTCTGCCCTGATCTTTATTATTTTTTCCTTATACAAGCCTTGGGCTTGGATTGTTCCTGTGTTATTTTATTTTTATTTTGACCTGCACCAATAGGCATTTGTTTGAGTTTGCTTTATTTTTCAAATGTGAGCATTGATAGCAAAAAACTCCTTCTAAGGACTGTTTTCATTTTACCTGATAGGTTTTTGTATGTCATACTGGGATTATTCTTTGAGTCTAGGAATCATTTAATTTTTTCTCGATTCTTTTTTGATCCATTACATATTCAAGAATGTGCTATCTAATGTCTGGTTTGTAAAATTTCTGTGATTTCTTTTGTGATTGGTTTCTTTTTTTTTTGCACTATGATCTGCACAAGATAATTCCAATTCTTTTGTGTTTATTTATGCACACTTCGTGGACTAGTATTTGGTCTATTTTGAAGAAAGTTTAATTCTACTGAGAAGAATGTGTATTCTGTTGTAGTAGAATAGAACACTCTCTAGTTATCTATTAAGTCCATTTGTTTGCAGATGTGATTGAGTTCTAGTATTTCTTAGTTGATTTTTTGTTTAGTTGACCCTGTTTGTGAAAGTGTGGCATTGAAGTCATTCAGGATGGTTGTGCTGACATTTATTTGATCTTTCATATCCAGTAGTGTTTGTTTTATGAAGTTGGGTGCATTGATATTCATTGAATACATATTTTTTAATTGTTATCTTTCCTGTTGAATTGTCCCTTTAACTAATATGTAGGGACCTTCTTTGCCTCTTAGGATTAGTTTAAGCTTGAAGTTTACTCCATCTGAGAATAAAATTACTAAGCTTGCTTACCTTCGGGGTTCTGGGGTGTGGAATATTGTTTACAACCTTTGATTTTTAGTTTATGAATTTCCTTTTGGATTAGATGAGTCTTTTGAATGCAGCAGATCTTTGGACTTTGTTTTTGTCTAGTCTGCTACTCTGTGTCTTCTAACTGGTGGAGATGAGGCCATTTAGATTGAGAGTTACTACTGAAAGTCAATGACTTGTTCCTGTCATCGTGTTCTTTTCCTGGTGTTGATTCCTTTTGTTTTTCCCTTTTGATTTAGCTACTGCCCTTACTTAAGGTACCATTACATATGACTTTTTGACATTGTCTCCAAAAAGAATTTTTTTGTGTTATTTTTGGACTTCTGGTTTATTGTTCATGAATTGTTGGGTATTCTTTGTCATTAAATATCCCTATTTTCCACCAGTTATGAAAGATAGTTTTGTAGGATATATTAATCTGAGATGGAAGTTATTTTCTTTTAGAGCTTAAAACACTTTGCTTTAACCTTTCGGGGCCTTTAAAGCATTCATAACAACCATAATTCATATGTCTCTGCCAGACAGCTCTGATTTGAATTTGATCATTCCTGCTAGCTTGAACCACAGTGGTATATTCATGAGCTGTCCCACCAGGCAGCTTGCACCACTTCTCAGGGGGTCTTTTATTATAATAATTCAAAGAAAGGCATTGACTGAGCAGACCAGATGTCATTATGTAATAGACCCTTAAGGAAAACTTCAAAATGTAATGCAAAATTGTAATACAGCTTATTTGTGGCATAGCCCTTGTGAATGCATATTATGCACAACAGCAATGTGATATTTATAGTATTTCCATGTTAAAATTTAAAGAATTAATTATTGATAAACTTCATAAATGTAAATTTCTTTTAATTTAATGAAATAAATTTGTTGATTATTATAACAACTTGAAGTTGGTTGAATAGCATTAATTAGTATTTATATTTGACAGTAATTATTCTAATTCAAGCAACTAATTATATTCAGTCAATACACTAAAAATTTTAAAATGAAAAAAAGAATTAAAATGATACAGAACTTCAAAATAACATAATAGGAGATTAGCAATGGTAAATATGTTGCTTATTGTAATCTTCAAAATAGTTGATCAGATTATAAGATGCAGGCATGAAAAAATGGTCACACAATGAAACTACAAACTGTTCTTTTTGGTGCACTAATTTTATATTTTGCTGTCATCTCATGGTACCTTTTTTTCTCCATTATCAATTCAGAAACACTTGCTTTTACTGTTGCCTCCTTTATGGGCATTTTCTCTTCCTCCAAATAAATTAAGATTTATATTTTGCAAAGACAATACAAAGTGTTTCCTGATGTTGTTCAATTAGCTTTATTTAATATTAACATCTTTCATAACTTCCGAACAGTTATCAAAACTAAGAAATTACATTAGCACAACTTTGTTATCTAAACACCTCACTTTATTTGTATTTCTTGTTTTTCCATTGCTCTTTTCTTATCTGGCTTGGCAAGTCTTACTGGTAAACTTGAGAACCATATTGGAACTTTGCAGAAAATTTCATATTGAGATTTGTTAGAATTTAATTGAACATGTAGATTAATCTGTCAAGATTTATATTTCCATGATACTTATTGTTCTAACCCAGTATAATCATATCCATTTCAGTAACTGAGTGCTTCAGGAGGACTCTTCAAAATTGCCATAAGCTGTTGGATTCTCAGTCCAAGTTTCTTTTTCTTTTTTTTAAATTCTATTTTAAAGAGGAAAAAAAAAACAATGAAAATAACTTTCAAAACAGGGTAGTGGGACAGTTACAATACTTGATACATTATGTATTGGTGTCTTGTAGTAGTTATTCAGAATATAGGACATAGGCATGATATCTTGTCTAAACAATATTTGCACAAAACATTCCTTTTTAAAAATATATTTTAAAAAGAAAAAAGTCAGAAAAGAAAAACAAAAAGCAAAAGAGATAAAAAAACAGCAAGCCTCAAACAATAACAACATGGTTTTCAAAACAGAATAAAAGAAATTTAACAATGGTTGTTATATGCATATTGTTCTTTTTTTCAGAAAGAAAAGAAAATTAAAGATAATAGAAAAACAGACAAAAAGGGCAGAACAATATCAAATTCAAAAAAATTAATGTCATAAAATCGCTAGTAGATAAATTACCCATTTTCATCTTAAAAAATAGTTGCCAAATTCACAAAATCAAAGCATAAATAGTGGCTAGACACTCAAACATAGACAGTGCAAATCCTTCTGTTCAATTTTCCAACAAAATTCAGTAATATGGTCATCTATCTTACACACTACACATACCATAATACCCTTTAGAGCACTTTCTTCCCTTTCAGTTTTACAATATCTATTATACTTTTTGGATCCCATTATTCTGTCAGCTTTATTATTTTTACACTGGAGAGACAATGTGATATTTACTAATGTGGTCTTGTTTATTTCACTAGTGAGGATATTCTCAAATTGCCTCCATTGGCCTATAAAGGCCTCAAGATCATCCCTTTTTATAGCTGAGTAGTATTCCATTGTATAAAAATACTGCATTTTTTTCATTAATTCTGCTGTTGATGGGCATTTTGGTTGTTTCCAAGATTTAGCTATTACAAATTGTGCTGCTATGAACGTGGGTGCATATATCTCTGTGGCATGACCTTTTCAATTTTTCAGGGAAAATACCCAGAAGTGGAATAGCTGGATTGAATGGAACCTCCAATCCTAGTTTTTTGAGGAATGTCCATATTGATTTCCACAATGGTTGTACCAGTCTGCACTCCCACCAACAGTGGAGAAGTGTTTCTTTTTCCTTGCATCCTCACCAACATTTGTTATCAGTTGATTTCTTGATGGAAGCCATTCTTTCCAGGGTGAGATGAAATTTCAATGCTGATTTAATTTGCATTTCTCAAATGACCAGTGATGATGAATATTTCTTCATGTATTTATTTGCCATTTGTATATTTTCATTTGAGAATTGTATGTTCATCTCCGATGCCTGTTTTTGGAGAGGGTCTTTGAATTTGGGGGGTTTGATTTTTTCAGTTTTTTATATGTTATGGATAAAAGTCCTTTGTCTGAGGGATTGTTGGCTAACATTCTTTCCCATTCTGTGGGTTTCACTTTGTTAGTAATTTCTTTTGAAGTGTAGAAACTTTTTAGTAATATGAGGTCCCAGTTTTTGATTCTTTAAAGGATTTCCTGTGAGGTTTGCATTTTGTTCATGAATTCTCTGCCTAACATGTGTCTCCAAGATTTTTACCTAACTTGTCCTCCAGTAGATTTTTTGTCTCTGTTTTAATGTTTAGATCCTTGATCCATTTTGATTTTAGTTTAGTGCATGGTGATAGGCATGGATCTAGTTTCAGTCTTTAGCATGTGGAAAGCCAAGTTTTCCAAAACTATTTATTAAAGAGGCTACCTTTTTTTTCCAGTGAAAATGTTTAGGCCCTTTGTCAAATATAAGGTGGCTGAGTATCTCTGCAAGTCTATTTCTTTGCCAGTACCATCCTGATTTTATTACTGTGGCTTTGTAGTATAGGTTCAAGTCAGGAATTGAGATGCCTGTCTTGCCTTTGTTGCCCAGAATTGCTTTTGCTATTCTAGGTTTCTTCTGTTTTCAAATGAATTTCAGGAATATTTTCTCTAGAAAATATGTTGATGGTATTTTGACTGGGATTACTCTGAATCTGTATGACAGTTTTGGGAGTATGGCCATTTTCACAATATTGGTTCTTCCTTACCAAGAGCAGGGAATATCCTTTCATTTTCTAACAGCCTCTTCTATCTCCTTTTTCAGAGTAGTATAATCTTCAGCATATAGATCTTTTACATTCTTGGTTAGGTGGTTTCCTAAATACCTAATTTTTTAAATGCTACTGTAAAAGGCAATATTTCATAATTTCTCTCTCAGTGAGCTTTTTGTTTGTGTATAGGAATGCTATTGATTTTTGAGTCAAAACATTCTTTTGAAGAAAAAAAAAACAGAAAGTAGCTGTATAACCACCTTAACTATCATGTGTATACATATATTTCTTCCTTTTCCCTACTACTGTTTGTCTTTTCTTTTGAATAGCTGCTTCCCAGTTCACAATATCTATTCTACACATTTTTTATTTTAAAGAGAAAAAAGAAAAAACAGAAAAATCAAGGTGCAAATGAACCTGAAAAACAATAAAAGCAAAATGACAAAAAATCAGCTATATAGGTTTTCAAAACAAGATGATAGGAATTTAATGATAGTTGTTATGTTGCATATTGTTATCTTCAGAATAGTTGCTATGATTATCAGGTACAGGAATAAAACAAAACTGTAAAATGGTATAAAACATTGGATTTCAAAAACAAAACAGAAATCTCCTACAGTTGCCACAGTGCATACTGCCATCGTCCATGTAGATGCTCAGACCACCAGCCCCAGGCCTGTAAAGTCAAACAAACAACACAGGAATCAAGCCATTTCTTTCACTTCAATTGCTATCATTTCACTCTGACTCTTCCAAATCAGCCAGTTGCTTACTGGGGTTCGGGAGGGGGGAATAAGCTTTTCTGGTTTCCTAGCCCACACTGGCTGGCTCACAGGAAGGCGTGCTTTGTCTTCTTGATGAGTCTCCTCCCAATCTCCATGTCAGAACTTGATTTACAGGAAAATGTGCTTTGTCTCTGAGTCAGTTTCTTAAATTATGTCTTGATCACTAACTGCAGACTTCAAGGTCTGAAAGTCTATCTTCAGTCTTTTTCAAGAAGCTTTGCCCACTTTCAATGTAGTTTCTAACTTCCTGGATATCTTTTTGAGTCTGTTTTTACTCTATTTTTAAGCACATTGACTCACATTGTAATTTCTTCTTACATTGTTCATTCAAAGTTTCCATCATTTTCCTATGTCCCTTTTTAAAAAAAACTATGTGTTCTTTATATATGCTCAAAAATTCTTTCATTATGTTTGTGATTTCTTGTTTTATGTGAGATATTATTTTTGATCTGATTACTTTTACAGCCTCAAGAAGTTGTTTCTTCAGTTGCTATCCTTTCAGAGATTTCAGGTGTGTGATTTCCATTTTATTCCACATCTATATCTCCCAGACTTGTTCTGTGTGGGCTGGAGGTCTGAGCTTGCCTTTTGCATCTTCGTCTTGACATTTTCCTGCATTCTTCCTAACAAACCAGTTGTGGGGTTACAAGCACCTCCCACATTGGCTACCCCTCTGTGGTGTAGGGGAATGGGCTATGTACCTGTGTTTCTCCAAACTCAGGTTCTCAGGGAGATAGTGGAGTGTGATGTGGGTTTCTCCGGACCTGTGGGGCTACACTGAGGCTTCCCTGATGGTCATGGGTGCACTGTGGTGGGGCTACCTCTTTTCTCAGCCTGAGTAATTACACCAGGACTCTCCTGAGGTTGCCAGGCACACAGGAGCATGTTTGTCTGTTTCTCCCAGTCTGCACTGGTTGCCTGTGGGAAGTGAGTCTCTCCTGTGGTGGTCTGTAGGCACATGGACATGTCTGACTTTTTCTTCCTGCCTATGCTGGTTACCTAAGGGAAGCAAGCATCCTGATGGTGGCAGGCATTCAGGGGTGGGTCTCGCTGCCCATGCTAACTGCCTGTAGGAAGTGAGCACCCCAATAGCTGAAACAAACATTTTTGTAAAAAGCAGATTATCCCAAAACTTGGGACTTTATGATAAACTTCATTGACTGCTTTGCTTTATGAAACTTCAATTTGCATTTCATCAAGGTTAATAATAACTCAAAAGCAAAGGGATTTTAGTCTGATTCTCATATTGGAATTTCAGAAAGACTTTGGAAGGATTTTATAGTTTTTGTAGATTTCTTGGAAAGATTTTACAATTTTTTTGTGGATTTCTTGAGCACGTTTCTCAGCACAGATATCTTTATCTATCTTAAAACTTAAAACAACTTAAAACTTAGAATTTAGCTTAACGTAATGCTTAGTATTTTAATGTAATTCCATGAATGAAATATGGCAAATGAATATATGTAATAGAAAAAATTCTCAGAAACATGGTTCCTGTTGAAATTTGATAAATAAATTTGAGGCTGGGGCCAGGGATACAGCTTGCTGGTAAAGAGCATGATTAACATAAACAGCTCGTGTATTTTATCTCCAGGACCACCTTACGAAATTGGGGCTAAAATACTAGTCCAGCCCTTAGAAAACCCTCTGAAGTTCACAGATATCGTTGTCTGTTGTTTGACTTATTTTACTCTATTTTTAAGCACATTGACTCACTTAACTGAGATTTGGAAAAAGAGTAATTGAGTATCTTTAGTCTTTTTACTGAAAAGTACATAAGTTGCTAATTATAATTTCTGACTCCACCATAAGCAGCTGCATAGTCTTAGTTCTTTAACCTATCTTGTGATTTATGTCTTCTCTAAACTCCTACCTAGTTTTAACTTCTTTAGTCTTAGTGTTAGAAAAAAATGTTCAAATTCATAGCTACTTTTCACTTAGGATATTGTAGAAGTAATATAATCTTTATGATTTAGTTAAGCAATAAAAATCACAAAAGGTTAATCACTTGCAGAAACTTAACTGGTTGGCTGAATCACATTTTACACTAAAATCAAATTCTGGGTAAAGTTTTAAATATAAAAAAGATGCCTTGAATGAAGTCAGAGAATATGTATATGAATCCTACTCATAAAGCTTCCCCAAATATATAATGTATTTTCTTCTCTTGAAAATTGCTTTTTACAGTTTTTTGCCCTTTTATTGATACATATTCATGGATAATAATATGCCATTTTAATGTGTATACATGTGAAATGACCAGATCAGAGTAACTGATATATCTATCATCTTAGATATTCATTATCTCATGTGGGAAATAGTCAACATTCTCTCTGAGGGCTATTTTGAGATATTCAATTAATTATTGTCATCATACTAAATGGGAAAAAACTGAAAGCATTTCCCCTAAAATCAGAAAGAAAAATATGTCCCCCTTACCATTCTTATTTAGTGATACTCAAATCTCTAGCTAGAACAATCAAGTAAAAGAAAGAAAGGATATAAATAGGAAAGAAGTCAAAACTTTTTATTCACAGATCACATAAACCTGTGTTTAGAATATCCAAAAAACTCCACAGAAGACACTTAAAACTAATACATTCAGCAAAATGCCAAAATATAAAATTAATACATAAAAATTAATAGCATTTCTAAGTGCAGTGAACCCACCAAGAAAGACATCAGAAAACAATATTATCCACAATAGAATCAAGAAAAATTAAATATATGGTAATTAACCTATCCAAAGAAATGAAAGAGCTCTCTAATGCAAACTATAGTACTCTGAGTAAGGATATCAAACAGCATATTAAGAAATGAAAAGACATCTCTTGCTCCTGCATAAGGAGAACCAATATTGTCAAAATGACCATATTTCCAAAGCTAATATATAGACTTAGTGCAAACTCTCCCCAAAATACCAGCAGAATTTCTTATAGAACTACATAATTTATATGAAACTATAAGAGACCTAGAGCTCCAAAAGTGATCCTGGTAACAAGAACATAGCAAGAGGCATCACAAATCCAGATATTAAATTATATTCCAAAATTGAAGTTTAGGGGCCAGGAATTTAACTCAGTGGCATAAGCACCCATCTGGCTAGAGAAAGGTTGTACATTTGATCCCTGGTGCCCAAACAAAAAAAAAAAAACTCAAAAATGAACTATTGAGACTTCCAGGAGAACATGGCGGATAGATAACAGCAGCTACAGAGGCTCTCTGAGATACCCTGCTTAGAATTCAGGAATGGTGTGGTGCAAGGAGTCCTAAGCAAGGGGAGATATACCCTGTTAACCCAGGAATGAACTAAGCTGAGAGAAACCAACTGGAAATGCAATCCCGGTGCTATAACAGGAACAGATATAATCTCAGCGCGGAAGCAGGAACCCACACCACTGGAAGCCGCGATTTGAATTTCCTGCTGCTGCTGCTGCATCCAAATCGGCACGGCAGGGAGAGAGACGCGCGAAAGCTCTGAGAGTGGGAATCAGCAAATGGAGTTGAGAGCGGGACTGGTGAGGAGCCCTGCATCAACCTGTGGTGAGTGAGTGGAACGGGGACCCTCCCATAGAGTAGGAGACTCCAGCAAGGGACATTCTGGGACTGGGCAGATTAGCCAGAACAGGAGGAATTTAAGCATATATTCAGTGTCCTTAAGCATATATTCCTCTCTCAAGCAGGATTGGTGGGGAGTGCCTGGCTTGGGTGATGCTGTGGACTAAGACCCAGTAGGCTAGCCCAAACCAGGTCCCAGCACCTGCTGGTGCACCCTAGCAGTGAAGCCTTTGGTAGGTTGACCTGGAGGGTCGGGCCCTGCAGAGGCTGCCCAGGTCTGTGTCTCCCTAGTGCACTGCAATGGGTGGGAACACCTAGCCGGCGGATTCAAATAAACTGTAACCCACAAAGAAAAAAACTGGGCCTCCTATATATGCTTGTATGAAAGGAACAAAAAGTATGGGAAGAGGGAGCAACAAGAAAGGGTCCTCAGTCCCCAATCCTGAGAACACTGATCCAGGAAAGGTAAATGCAAAGGAGGACAGAAAACATGCAATATCAGACACGGCACCAATAGACATAAAGCGATATCTCCAGAGCCTCATAGACGATAAATTTGAGTTATTGGTAGGAAAATAGATGGGTCTTGATTTAATAATGCCAAATGAAAAACATTGGACCTAGAAGATTAGTCATTGCTTTGCTTCTTTTATACATGAATTACACAACTTAAATAATTTAGAAAGCAAAAAAAAAGACATGTTTGGAAACAGAGTTATAGGCTTTGAAGAAATGGGAATAACATCTGAAAAAAAGGAGAGAAGCAAAAGTGAAAGAAATAGAAAATAAAGTTTTAAATAGAAAATAATGTTTAACATGCTGCATGTTTGTGTACCAATTCCCCAAGCTGAATGTAATTAGTATGTATTTCAAACACAGGCCAGTTAAAAAAGAAAAAAGAAATTTTTGTTATCTCGTTAAGAGTCATTCCTCCCACACCCCTGTAACTGCTCTCATGGCTTTTCCATTCCATAGTCTATGCCTTTCCCCAGATCTGGTGACAACCATTCCACTCCCTACTTTAATGAATTTCATTTTTTAGTCTCCACATTTAAGTGAGAACATGATAATTGCTTTTTTTTTTGTTCAACATAATTTCTTCTGGGTTCTTCCATGTCACAAATTATAACATTTTGTTTGCTTACTATGTCATTGAATAATATTGTATTATGAATACAAACCCTATTTTCTTTATCCATTCCTTCACTTTTAGACATTCTAGTTGATTCTAAATCTTAGTTACTATGGTTAGTAAACTTGGGGATACTGTTTCCTTTGGAAATCAGAGGAGGTAATATCTCTGCGTTTTGGTTGGGTTTCTCTTATTAGTGATGTCAAACATTTTGCTACACAGTTGATTGCCATTTGTGTATCTGCTTACCAACTTACACAGAATAATGGGTTTTATATTGTCAGATTTTTACATGCACATAACATTCTTTAATCTAACCTTCCATTTTCTATTCTTCCTCTGAATTTTACATTTTTGGGGGGGTGTTTCAATGTGTATGAGATTTTTTAAAATCATATTCATGCCCATATTACACTCCTCCCCATCCCTGTTCTTTTCTTCCTCTTGTTTAACACTCTACTTTCTTGTCAATTTTAAATATTCCACATTTATGTAGGAATGCAATACTTGTCTTTCTGAGTTTGGCTTATTTTGCTCCACATGGTGATCTCTATATCCCTCTATTATTCTAAAAATGATAAAATTTTATTCTTTATATGGGTAACAATAATCTCACATTTTATTTTTCTATTCATCTGTTGTGTTGATCAGCACCTAGCTGGTTCCTTGTCTTGGCCACTGTATATTATGTTACAATAAACATGGGTGCAGAGATATACCTATATTATGCTCAGTTTAATTCCTTTGAATATACACTAAAGAGTTGTACAGCTGGACCAAATGGTTGATATAGTGTTATTTTTTGAGAGACCTCCACATTGATTTCCATAATGACTTTGTCAATTGACATTCCCTCCAGATAGGGAGAAGCACCCCTAATCAGTATCTTTTATTTTTTGTATTTCTGGTGACATTCAGATGGTGGTAAAATGAAATCTCAGTGTAGTTTTGATTTGCATTTCCCTAAAAGGCTAAAGGGCTAAATATTTTATTGGTCATTTGTCCTTCTTATTGAGAGGATTCTGTCTAGTTCATTTACCCATTTATTGAATATCAGATTTAAAAAATTGTTTTAGTTCCTTATGTACACTAGATATTAATCTTCCAGAGCAAGGCTGGCTTGTTTTTGTTTCTGTGTCATTTGAACTCAGGCATTTTGATGCCTCCACTCTTGGTCTTGTTGCTTCGGTTTGCTTTTGCTAGTAAGTCTTTTGTATTTTGGTACGAATTTTAGGATTATATTTTATAAATCTGCGTTGAATGTTTAGATGGCTTCTGGTAGTCTTCTCATTTTAAAAACATTAATTCTAACAATCCATAGAAAATTTTTTCATTTTCTAATGTCTTCAATTTCTTTTTTTAGTGTGCAGAAATTTTGATTGTAGAAGTTGTTTACCTCCTTGGATAGATTGATCCTCATGCATTTTATATTCAGAAGATAGTGTGAATAAAATTGTTTTTCCTCAGCTAGTCCATCATTAGTATTTAGAAAGCCTACTGATTCTTTAATATTTATTTTATAGCCTGTTACTTTGCTTACTTTGTTTACCAGCTCTAAAAGACTTTTGGCAGATTTTTTTTTTTTAAAGGGACCGAACGCACGATCTTGTGCTTGCCAGGCAGGCACTTATGCCACTGAGCTAAATCCCCAGCCCCTTGGTGGAATTTGTAAGGTCTTTGAAATTTAGAATCATCTATAAACAAGAACAATTTGACTTTTTCCTTCCTGGTTTGTATCCATTTTATTGCTTTTACTTTCCTAATTTTCCAGCTAAAAGTAAAATAAATATATTTATCAGAAGTGGGGATCCTGGCGTGGACTGTGGGGGAAGAGAACAAGAAGTCACCAAGAAGCAAGCCCTCCCTGTGAACCAGCGCCATGTGCAGCCTGCTGTGGGGACTGCCAGATGCCAGCCCCCTCCAGTGCATGGGCTGGGGAACAAGAAGAGCCAGTCTCCTCACTCCCACCCTGCTGTAGATGACCGGCTTTCTAGGGAAACATAGGCTGCAATAATGGCTATTGAGGTAAAATATAATTTAATGCTTGTAGTGTTTAGTGTTTCACTGATTTTGCAGGTCTAAAGCTAGTAGTCTGATCATCTATTCAGAGGATAACAATACACAGTATAGAATCTATAGGGGTTCTCCATCTGAAGGTGGCCGCCATTGTTAACTACCTATTATCTTGTTTTGAAGTTCTGTGTCCTCTTCATTATTTTGTTGGATTGGATTTTATTCTTTTCTGTTTTGTTTGATTTTGTTATATCCGATGGTATGGGTAGCTATTTCAAAGATAATAAGATATATTATGGTAGCCATTTTTGATTTCCTCTTATCTTATTTTGAAGTCAGTTACTGCATTCATTGTTTTGGTTCTGTTATTATTATTGGTTCTGTTCTGTTCTATTTTGTTTTATTTTTAATATTTATTCATTTATTTTTTGGTAACAAGGATCAAACTCACAACCTCATGCCCACCGGGCAGGCACTTATGCCACTGAGCTACATCCCTGGCTTTTTTTTTTTTTATTTTAAAGAGAATAAAACAAAAGAGTACAGAACAAAGTAAATCAGAACAGAACAATGCAAGCAACACAGCACTTCACAACAATACAACCAGATATCAACAGTAGCTACCATAATGTCTCTTTTCTTTGAGCGTATCTTCACACACAATAGTATCAAACATAACAAAATAGTATAAAACCATTCAAGAGAATGAAAGCATTACAGGACATTCAAAACCAAATAACAGGAAATGAACAATGGCCACTATAATATCTCATTTCCCTTAAAAATTTGTTTATACTGCCACAAATGTTAAAATTCAATAAGACACAACATGATAGAACCAATGGAAACAAAACAAAAGCATGGTAGGACTTCAAAGCAAGATGATATTAAATCAGCAATGGCTGCCATAATGTCTTGTATTCTTCAAAGTAGGTGTTCACACCATCACACAAAATAAAATCAAATAAAGCAGAATAAAACTATTCCAACGAATAAGTGAAAACATTTTAAGACTTCAAAGCAATATAATGGGGAAACAAGATTACCATAAAATCTTATGTACTCTTACCATTTCTTACACTAGGGAGATTATATCGTATTTATACTTGTGAGTTTAATTTATTTCACTTATGAGTATGGGCATCCATTTATTTATAATGGTCTTGAGTTGCATCCCTTTATTTATAAATATCTCAATGTGATCATTCTTTATAGCTGAGTAGTACTCCACTATATAAAAATACCACAACTTTTTTTCCATTCCTCAGTTGATGGACAGTTAGGTTGTTTCCAAGATCTGGCTATTACAAATTGTGCTATAAACATGGGTGCACATATATCATTGTGGTATGATGTCTTCAGTTCTTCTGGGAATATGCCTAGAAGTGGAATAGCTGGGTTGAATGGGACTTCCAATCCCAGCTTTTTGAGGTATCTCCAGACTGACCTCCCCAGTGGATGCACCAGTCTACACTCTCATCAACAGTGCAGGAGAGTTCCTTTCTCCCCAAAGCCTCTCCAGCGTTTGTTGTTGGTAGTTTTCTTGATCTTGGCCAGTCTTTCTGGAGTGAGATGGAATGTAAGTGTTATTTTAACTTGCATTTCTCTAATGACTAATGATGCTGAACATTTTTTCATGTATTTATTTGCCACTTGTATTTCTTCATCTGAGAACTATGTATTCATCTCAGATGCCCATTTTTGGACTGGGCTTTGAATTTCAGGGGTCTGATTTTTAAAAAATTCTTTATATGTTCTAGATAGAAGTCCTTTGTCTGAGGGACAGTTCACTAAGATTGTTTCCCAGTTTGTGGGTTTTCTTTTCATTATGCTGGAGATTTCTTTTGATATGCAGAAACTTTTTAATAAGATATGATCCCAGTTATTGATACTGGGAAGTATTTCCCATGCAGTCTGAGTCTTGTTCATGAATTCTCTACCTATCCCTATGTCTTCAAGATTTTTGCTTGCTTTGTCTTCCAACAGATTTGGTGTTTCTGTTTTAATATTTAGATATTTGATCCATTTAGACTTTAGTTTAATGTATGGTGATAGGCATGGGTCTAGTTTTAGTTTTCAGCATATGGAGAGCCAATTTTTCCAGCACCACTTATTAAAGAGGCTATCTTTCTTCCAGTACATATGTTTGGCCCCTTTATCAAAGGTAAGGTGGCTGAGTGTGTTTGTAGTTGTAGTTGTATCTTCAGATCTGTTGCATTGATCTTCAGGTCTATTTTTATTTCCATACCATGTTGATTTTATTACAGTAGCTTTGTAGTATAACTTCAAGTCAGGGATTGTGATGCCTCCTGCCTTGCCTTTGCTGCTTAGAACTGTCTTTGCTATTCTAGGTCTCTTCTGGTTCTAGATGGATTTTAGGAGTGATTTTTCTGGATCTGTGAGATATGCTAGTGGTATTTTGATAGGGATTGCATTAAATCTGTATAACAATTATGGGAGAAAGGGCTGGCCCTATTTTTTGAGACAGGGTCTCATTATGTATTATAGACTGGCCTTACACTCACTTTGCAGACAAGGCTGGTCTCAAACTCACAATTGTCTTCCTGCCTCAGCCTCCCAAGTGGTAGGATTAAAGTCAGTTTGATTTTTACTGTGTTTGAAGGTATCTGCAGATATTTTTTACTTGAGAGGCATTGTGGTAACCATTGTTGATTTCCTTTTGTTTAGAAATCCTGTGTCACACTTTTTAAAATTTGCTTTATTCTGGTTTTTTTTGCTCATTCTTTATAAAATAAAATAAAAGAAGTGGAAATCTTTTCCTTGAGAGATCACTGGAAGATGGCAGCTTGCTAGGTGGCTGGGTAGAGAGCCTCTCTGGGGAAAACAACTCAGATGCTGGAATTTGACAACATGGAGAGGGCCAGATGAGTGGAAAGGGATTCTCATGACCCGAGGTGGAAATTGAGGGAAAAAGAAAAATAGGAAGAGGAAGAAAAAACACATGTGGAGGGCTGCAGCTGGACATGCTCCCTGAGCCCTGTCCCATGCTGTGCTGGGAGTGCCATGGAGTCACACGATCCACGGTTGCGCTGAAGAAGCAGCTGCTGATAACAGGAATTGGTGAGTCCTGGGCCCCCAGGAGGATGCGGTGCAGCCTGGAGTGGTGTCAAGGTGGAGAACTGCATTAATTCTCAGTGAGTGCTGGAAATTGGGTCCCATGGAAGGTGTGGCTGGCTTGAAGACATCTTGGAGTGGGGCAGAGCCCAGCACCATGGTGGCAATCAGTCAGTGACCCCTGGCCCAGAGAGGACTGGTGGGATCAACTTGGGTTGAGCCACACCCCTGGTCAGGACCTAACACCCAGGATGAAACTGTCGTAACCCAGTGACCCCTCCCACAGCACAGCCTAAGTTGCTGAAGGCACTTGCTAGTTGACTGACTCAGAAAACAGTGGTTAGCCCACAGTCCTGCGTGCACCTCAGATGACAGCATACTGTAGAGGGCAGCAAGCCCACAGCCAGCATGCTTCAGAAAAACCATAGGCAATATGGAAAGGGCCTGAGACTTGCACCACACACCTGTCTGAAAGAAACCAGAAACATGACAAGAGGAAAAAATAAGGAAAACCTCCAGCCACTGACCCTGGAAAAATAAGCCCAGCAGATGTAAATACAGAAGAGAACCAGTGCAGCAATCATGCAATATTAGCCACAACATCAGCAGACATAAAGAAATACCTTCATGACCTCATAGACAAACTTAAAACTGAAATTCTAATCCAAGTGAAGTAAGATATGAAAAGATTAATTAAAGAAATGCTAAGTCTCTTCTCAAGAAAACAGAGATGGAAGAATGGAGTAACCCAGAAAAGGAAGAGAAACCTTTGGTGAAGAATAAAATAAAATCTAGAATACATGAAACAGATCCAAAGAGAAACTAAAAACTCCATTGAAAGCTGGCAAAATGCCTTGACAGAAACTAAAGTTAGCCTTTCAAAACTTGAAAAGGGATTTTGTGTGTGTGATTGTGAAAGAAAAGAGCTACTAAAAATAAGGAACCAAGAAGTAATAATTCAAAGGCTAGAAGATGACAAGAAGATCTATAACTTAAGAATAAAAAAGTAAGCAAAGAAGCAGGAGTAACTACATAGGATACTCACAGAAATAATTAAAGAAAACCTTCCAAGCATAGGAAAAAGAAATTGTATCCAGATAAACGAGGCATACAGAACTCCAAGCAACTATAACCAAAACAGATCTATACTCAGACATATAATAATCAAGATCCTAGAAATCCACCACAAGAATAGAATATGAAAAGTGATCAGAGAAAAAGCAGATGATCTATAAAAGAAAATTCATCAAAATAATGACAGACTTCTCAACACAAACTATCAAATCAAGAAGAGCTTGGGGGGAAGTAGTCCAGGCCCTGAAAGAAAATAACCTCCAACACAGATTGATGTACCCTGAAAAACTCTCATAATTAATGGAGAAACAAGATGTTTCCAAGATAAGGAGGAACTGTGGGAGTTCATGGCCACCAATCCAACTCTACAAAAAATACTGAAGGGCATTCTAGAGAAAGAGAAAAAATACAAGAATTCCAGCAACAGTGACAGAGAGGCCTCAATAAATGAAGCAGACAATGGAGTGAAAGAGAAAAGTGGACAAATAATAGAAGAAAAATAGAATTGCAGAGGTGAAGCAGAGAAGGTAGGCTATAATCTTTAATATAGGTAGCCCTGATACACTAACAAAAAGAAACACAGGCAGAGTAGATTATGAGGCAGGATCCATTGAGATTCTCTGCATAGGAAATATACTCAACCTGAAAGAGGGTTAATAAACTGAAATTCAAAGATGAGAAAACAATGCACTATGTGACACAGAACCAGAGAGAAATAGGGACAACTCATCTAGCAGCCGCAGATAGGTTGGAAAGTTATGACACTTTTGTGCAGTGTAGAACTACCCAGCTAGAAGGAAGGAAAACCTTGTGGCTTTAGTAAGTAAAAGAGTACAGCTCAAGATCAAGCTCAGGGGTAAAATGGTTCAGCGCCACTCAGATAGATAATGGGTTGACCCCCTAATCTAAAAACTAAAGGAGCTAGTGGGACTCAAAATATACAAAGCATCCTGAGAAGGGGAAAGGTGAGGAACTGCCTAAAAAAGGAAGGCAGAGGACATTGTTAATAGTGTATCAGGATTTAAAAGCCATAGTAGTCTTATCACTCTGTTTAGTTTGATTTTATTTTGTTCCGATCTGTCTACTCATACTAGATTTGAGGGCACAGACAGCTATCCCCAAAATAGCAGGCTATACCATGGTAATTATCCTTAATTTCCTATTAACTTAAATTGAAGTCTTGTATTACTTACATTGTCTTACTGTAACTGATCTTATTTGAGCTGGTTTGTTAGACCACTCTTTTACCTTGACTGATTTTATTCAAATTTGGTATGCTTGATAGTATCAAGTCTAAGAGTAGAGGCAACTGCTCTGAAGATGATAAGGTGTAATAAGATACCTATTCTGGTTTGATTATTAACTGCTTTTGAAGTCCTACAATGTCTCCAAAGTTGTGTTTTTATTAAAATAGCTATGTAATGCTATGTATGTGTGATGATGTGGACAATTCTATTGAAAATAGCAAGAGAAAGCACAGTAACTACTGTAGATCACCTAATATTGTGGTTTTATATGTCTTTTTCATTTCATGTTTTTCCATAAATTTGTTTTGTTGTCTTGTTATGATCTGTTTTTCCCTATAATATAGATATACATGTAGAGATTCACATATGGGGGAATTTTTAAACAGTTTATGGGAATAGATTATATAATGCATGATGTAATAAACAGATACTCAGAAGAAGAAGAGACACTAAGAAACCCAGTGTTAATTCTGTAGCATTATGATATAAAATCTAGAAATACTATTATCCACTTTTCAGAATGATATTAGTCTAGTCTCATCTTCAATTTCAGCATACATAAAGATAAGGACAGCTCTATGAAGAGAATGAGAGACATTATGGCAGTCACTATTGACTTCCCCACTGTCAGGTCTTGAAGACCTAAAAAGCCTTCATCATCCTGCTATGATTAGATTAGATCTATAATGTTCAGTATGTATTCAATGTGTGAAGATGGGGACAACTATTTGGAAGAAAACTAGAGACAATAAGATAGACAGTGAAGATCTCAAGTGGACTTTCTTTGAAATTCATGTTTCTTAAAATGTCTCGAAATTTCCTTATGGTCTATTTTGTTGTTTTGTTATGTTTAATCGTACCTTTTTATAAAAAAAGACATTATAATAGCCAGTGCTGATTTAATATCATCTTGTTTTGAAGTCCTACCTTGCTTTTGTTCTTCTGTCTCCATCAGTTCTATCATGTTGCATCTTATTGGATTTTATTATGTGTGATAGTATAAACAAAATTTTTGATGGACAAGAAGATAATAGAGTAACCATTGTTCATTTTCTGTTAGTTGGTTCTGAAAACCCTGTAATAGTTTCATTCTCTTGAATGATTTTATACTATTTTGTTATATTTGATACTATAGTGTATGAAGGTATACTCAAATATTTCAAGGAAAGAGATACTATGGTAGCTACTGTTATGTCGGATTGTCTTGTGAAATACTATGTTGCTTAAATTGTTCTGTTCTGATCTGTTTTGTTATGTCCTCTTTTATCTCAATCTTTTTAAATAAAAAAAGAAGATAAAGAAATCCTTTCCTCATTCTTGATTTTAGAGGAAATGCTTTCAATTTTTCCCATTCAGAATAATTTTGGTTGTGAATTTGTTATATATTGAGGAATAGTCTCTCAGAACCTAATTTTTTCAAGGCTTTTATCATGAAGGAAAGTTTAATTTCATCAAGTTTTTTCTCCATCAGTTGAAATAGCATGTGATATCTATCTTTGATGCGGGCACATGGTGTGTTATATTTGTTGATTTCCATATGTTGAACTTTGCATCCTAGAATGAAGCCAACTTGATCACAGTGTAAGATATTCTGAATGTGTTGTTGAACTTGGTTTGAATTTTATTAGGGACTTTTGCATTTATGCTCATCAAAGATATTGGACTATAGTTTTTTCTATAGTGTTTCTTTGTCTGGTATAGGGTGGTGTTTCATGGAATGAGTTTGTAGGCATGCTTTTCTTTTCTGTTTCATAGAATTAAAGAGCATGGTTATTTTTTCCTCTTTAATGACTAATAAAATTCAGCACTGAACCCATCTGGTTTTGGGCTTTTATTTGTTGGGAGATCTTTTACTATTTATTCAATTTCATTGCTAGCTATCTTTATGTTTTAAAATGCTCTCAGCTTTGGTAGGCCATATGTGTTTATAAATTTATCCATTTCTTCTAGATTCTCCTGTTTATTAAAATGTCGGTTTCCAATGTTGTCCCCCAAGTCCTCAGAATTTTAATAGTATATGTTGTAATATACCCCTTTTTATCAGTAATTGCATTGATTTGTGTCTTTTATCTTGCTTACTTTGTCTAAAGGTATATCAATATTATTTATTTTTTCAAAGAGCAGGTCTTTTTTTCATTGATCCTTTGTGTTGTTCTTTTAGTCTCTGCTTCATTAGTTTTGGATCTGATGTTTATCATCTCTATCCTTCTGTTAGTTTTGGTTTGGTTTGTTGTTGTTTTACAAGAACTTTGGGCAGCATTATTAGTTTACTTGATTGACAGATCTGCTTTTTTATGTAGACATTATAGTTATAAACTCTCTTAAAACTACTTTTTCTGTATCTCAGAGAGTCTGATATGTTGGGTTTCTATTTTCTTTGAATTCTAGGGATTTAAAATTTTTCTCTTCATTTCTTTAAGTACCCATTGATTATTCAAAAGCTCAGTCTCCTTGTGTTGTATAATTTCTGTGGTGTCTCTTGCTGGTGATTTGTAGATGTTTTTCTGTTGTGATATAATAAAATGAAAATTATTTCAAGTTTTTGTGTTTGATAAGCTTGCTTCTTGACCTAAATTATGACATATTTTGGAGTATATTTCATGAGCAGCTGAAAAGAAAGTATATTTTATAGTTGTTTCATGGAATGTTCCATACATATCTGTAAAATCTATTTGATCTTTGGTGTAGTTTTACTCTGATGCTGTTGTATTGAGTTTGTCTGGATGACTTATCTATTTGTGAGAGTGGAATACTGAAGTATAATTATTGGATTTGGGCTTATATATCCTTTTATGTTTGTGGGGTTTCTTAATGAATTTGGGTGCATCAATTTTCAGTGCATATATATTTACAAGTATTATAATCTTTTTGTGGATTATTTTCTTTACCAATATTTAGCACCCTTATTTTTCTCACCTGCCTAATTTTATTTTGAGTCTGCTTTTTAAGATACTCATATAGCTGCTTCTGCTTGCTTTCATATTCCATTTGTTTAGAATACTTTTTCTATCTTTTCACTTCCATGTGTGTATAATTTTGCTAGTGTGGGGAGTGTTTCTTGCAAGTAGTAAAGAGTTAGGATTTGTTTTTTATTCCAGTATGCCAGTTTGTGTATTTTAATTTTAGTATTAAAATCATTTACATTTAGAATTATTATCAAAAGATATGTACTAATTGCTGCCATTTCATTTTTTCTAGTTTTTGATTCATTTCAAAATTTCAATGGCTCATCTACTCTGCTTCTTCTGTGTTTAGTATTTCTTTACATTTTTAAAATGTTGTGTTAGTGTTCATATTTTTTGTGTTTACCTTGGAAAGTCTGTATGACCCCTTCAAATTTGAAGAATAGCTTTGCTGAATAAAATAGACTGGATTGTCAGTTATTTTCTTTCTGGGCTTAAAATGCATCATTCCACAATTTTCTGGACTTCACAGTTTCTACAGAGAAGTCTGGAGTTATTCTGCTGGTTTTGCATTTTTAAATGACTTGGTATTTCTCCCTCATTGCTTTTAATATTTTCCTTGTCTTGTATTCTTGCCATTTTAACTATAACACAATGTGTGGAGGTTCATTTCTGCTCATTCCTATTTGAGATTCTGAATGCCTCTTGAACTTGAATGTCCATATTCCCCACAATTTTGGAAATTTTCTGTTAATATTTCATTAGTTTTTTTGTGCCATTGGTCTGATATCTGAGAATATCTTCTACACCAAAACTTTGTAAATTTATCTTATCATTTTTCAAAGTTCTTGGTTGTTTTGTTCTTAATTTGTAGGACTTTCTTTTATTCTTGACATGTAATAGTTTCCATTTTGAATTTTATTAGTACATATCCACAGTACATAATTATTACATTCACTGGCATATGCTCATAACACATTTCAACACAATTTTTTTTTTAATCTTGCCTCTACCCCCTGAAATCTTGTGCATGCGCCTAAAACCAGTGCCATACCGATGAAGCAAAGGTGTGCCATCAGCTGGAGAAGCAGCCAGGTTTCCTCCTTTCTTGGCTATAGGGATTAATTATCTATGAACCAAATCCTGGGGAGCATCTTTCTTAGGTCACCTGCACTCTGGAACATGATGGTCTGGAACTCTCTTCATAAAGTAGAACCTTTCACTGTTGCAATTTTGAGACTGCAAAGGGTGAAGTCCTGCTGCTTCTTGTGATGCCCTCAGGACATCTTTTCTACTTTCCTGTTCCTTCTCAGCAAGAAAGATTTCCTTTGATCTATCTTTGCAGTACACAGCCTTTCTGGAGCTTCCTTTCTGGCCAAACTCACAACATTTTAAATCACTCTGCTGGTTGTTTTACTCTTGACTGTCAACATAAATGTAGCTAAAAGTCCCCAACAGTATCAATGGTACTGCTTCAGTATTCAAGTGCCTTGAAATTTCTTCTGCTGAGTTTGTTAGCCCATTGCCCTTAATCTCAGTCTTTTTTTTTTTTTTTTTTTTTTTTTTTTTAGTACCAGGAATTGAATCAGGGAGTCTCTGGACATGAGAAAAATGCAGAGAAACTTTCTTCCAAGGCCTAACATATATCACCTGAATTCCAACAGCCAATATACTCCTTCTTCCCAGAAGAAATCTTCTGATCCTGGTTTTTACTGGCAGAAGTTCTATTCATTCTGGTCTTCTGACCTATGATCAGAATCAAAGCTGCTTCTGAAAGTGGCATTTCCAAACCTTTACAAACTCTTTCTACAAGCCAGTGCCAAAGGCTCCTGAATTACATGGTCAGATACAGGCACAGTGATGACCCCACTTCTCCGGTATAACATTTTGTCTTTGTTACTTTTATGATTGCTGAGACAAAATACCAAATTTAAAGGAGGAAAGGTTCATTTAGCTCACAGTTTGTAGAGGTATCAGTTCATAATTAGCTTACTCAAAGGCAGAAGGTGTGGAAGACAGACAGCAGAGAGGAAAAGCAGTCCATTGTGGACAGAAGGTAGCAAAGTAAGCAAGTGACCAGCAAGAAGTAGCAAGACGCTTTCTGTCTTTCAAAGCTTATCCAGGATATCCCATTAGGACAGGTATCACTCACACCCTTCGTCCTAGCATTGTGCCATGAATTGATCCAGTATCACATCCTTGACCCCAGAAGAACTGTGCCAAACTAGATGGCAGATCAACTTAGTAATTGCACAGGGTAGATCCAACAACCAAAATTTAGATATAACCTAACCTAACCTAACCTAACCTAACCTAACCTAACCTAACCTAACAAATATTCACTCAATAGAGTAATTTTACCATAAGATGAGGAAATTTAAAAGGAATAAGAGGAAAAAAATAGAGAAATAGAGGACCAGAAATAAATTAGAAGCAAGACTAAAGGACAAAAGAAGATTGTCCAGTCTTTGGGAAACTAGTGAAGAAGACAGGATAGAAAGAAAGTCAGAAAAAAATGAGAATGAAGCAACACCACAAAAGCTAAAAACAATGGTCACATTCATGAAAAAACAATCAGAAAAAGGAAGAAAAAGAAAAATAAAAGCAAAAAGCAAAAAGAAAAAAAAAAGATGTCAAGCCATTGATTATTTTCTGTAGTGTATAGTTTGGTGGTGTTGTCCAATTTAGGGTGTTTCTCTGCTGCCTTTCATAAACCAGGAAGGCAGACAGATCCAGATCTGTGTTGGGCGATTCCAGAAGCCTGTTGCAGGATTAGGGAGGGGTGTGGATGATCCCAGCAAGACTACAGTAGGAAAAGTATGGGGTGCTAATTCTGGTGTTTTCAGTACCACAGAAGCTGAGGCTGATCCTGGCTTCTGGTTGTGCCACTGGGGCCTGTTTTGTTCAATCCAGGATTTTGTTCAGAAAATGTTTCCTATACTTATGTCTTTTAAGAGTTTAACTTTTGTCTTCCCACAGATTGTTTCTATTCTGATGTTTAGATCATTAATCCATTTTGATTTTAGTTTAATGCATGATAAGAGATATGGTTTTAAGGCTAACCTTCATCATGTGTGTAGCTAGTTTTCCCAGCACCATTTGTTAGTTGCTATCATTCCTTCAGCAAAAGGCTTTGGTTCTTTTAAAAAATAACATAGCAGAGTGTACCTAGAGTTATTTCTGTGTCTTCTGTTCTGTTTCCGTGGTCCTCGAGTCTCTATTTCGTTTTTTTTTTCCTGTCAGTATCATGATGTTTTTATTACTCTAGCTTTGTAGTAAAACTTTTCACATCAGGGATTGTGATGCCTCCTGCTTTACCCTTGTTTTCCAGAGTTGCTTTTGCTGCTATAGCTCTTTTCTGGTTCCCAATGAATTTTAGTATTGCTTTCTCCAGTTCTGCAAGGAATGTTATTGTTATTTTGATTGAGATTCCATTAAGTCTCTACAGCAGTTTTGAAAGTGTGGCCATATCGACCATACTGCTGATGCCTATTGTTGTAGTCAGGGTTTTGCAAGGAGAACAAGACAATATAGAACACATAACTTACAGGATTATGTTGTAATAGTCAACCAAGGAGTCAAATACAGAGAAAGTGCAGGATATCTGTCCACACACTAAAGACCTAGAAAATCCAGCTAAAAGCCTGGATCCCATTGCAATAATTTTCACGAGTTCAGCTGAAAACCTAGAACCCAAGAAAATGCCTCCTGCAAGTCCAGCTGGAGGCCTAAAGCCCACAACAATAACTCATGCAGTCTGCACTGGGAAGGCCTGAAAGTCAGCATAAAAGCTACAAATTCTGTGCCGGGGGATGAAGGATCTATGCCACTAACTTGAGGGCTCTTCACTGGAACCAGGAAGTAATGCTCAAAGTAAGAACCAGGGCTTTCCTGAAAAGACACACAACCATCCTCGGTGATAATGAGGTTCCAAGTTCCTCTGACAATGAAAACAGCTGAGTTCATATCAGGAAGCCAGCATGATAAGCTTCTCTGGGAGACTGAGTAGCACAACATCTTCCCCTCTGGAGCGAGGAAATGATGCTCAGAATAAGGAACAGAACTCATCCAAAGTAAATTGCAGCCATGCTCAGCAAAAAGGCTTTGAACTCCTTTGACAATGAGAACAGTGAAGTTCACATTAGGAATCAAGTTCAGCAAGCTCCTCCAGGAGAACCCATGGCAACACGGGAACCAACGCACCAAACATCAACATTCCTCTTCTTCTCCAGGTCTCCTTGTTATGCTGGCAACAATCCTCAGGTAGGCTCCCCACTCAGCACCACACTGATTCCGCTCTGCTGGTGTTGTTGATCACCAATTTTAGAAAAAAAAAAACCAGCAGTAAAAGGGTACAAGTAGTACAGAATTTCAAGAAAAAATTATACAGTAAGAAATCACTAGTTAATAGATTACATATTGTCATCTTAGAAATAGTTGTCCAAATTACAAAATTAAAGCATACAAAGTGGACATTTATACAGTAAGATTACAGACAGTTTTGTTCAATGATCCAACAAAAACTCAGTAATATAGGTTTCTATCCTACACACTTAAATATACATGCAGTTATATCCTTCAGACCACTTTCTTTTCCTTTTTTACATTAACAATTACACTTTTTGGGTTTTATTACTCCCACAGTACTTATTACTTTTTTTTTTGAAGAGAATAAGACCAAATGGGACAAAACAAAACAGAGTCAGAACAGAAGGATGGACATAGTATATGATGCAAAAATAGAATACGAGGTGATCAAAAATGATTACCATTATGCCTCTTGCTATCTTGAAAAGAGTTACCTGTATCATCAAGTATAATGCAACTGAACAAAACAGTACAGAACAAGACCAATAAAACCTACACTGAGACCTTACAGGGCTTCAAAAGAAGATAATAGTCAAGCCATAATGGGCATCATAGTAAATCTTATTGTCTTCAAAGTGACTTCCTGTACCCTCAAATTTGATACTATAAGCAAAACAGAATATAGTAAAATCAGATAGAACAAGATGGGGAGAGCAATACTGGGGCTAAAATCAGGTTAATAGGAAAACAAAAAAGTTACTGTAATATATCCTGCTATTTTTTAATTTAGTTTTCCCTTAATTACAAAGTAAGAAAAAATAAATTAATTTTAAAAAGTGGGAGATTGAGATAAAAGAGGACACAGTAACAGAACAACACAGGTCAGGACCAAACAATTTAAGCATAATTGTGTTTCAACACCAGATAACCTGACATAATAGTAGTCACCATAGTGTCTCTTTCCTTGAAATATTTGAGTATAACTTCATATACTATAGCATCAAACATATCAAGACAGTGTGAAGCCATTCAAGAGAATGTAAGACTTACAGCATATTTAGAACCAGCTAACAGAAAACGAAGAATGGTTTCTATATTATCTCTTTGCCTATAAAAATTTTTGTTTATACTATCACATATAGTAAAATATAATAAGATACAACATGTTAAAACCCATGGAAACCAATGAACAACAGCTTGATGGAACTTCTAGACAATATGATATTAAATCGGCACTAGCTATTATGATGTCTTGTTTTCTTCAAAATTGCTATTCGTACTATCACAGACAATAAAATCGAACAACCCAGATTAAAACCATTCCAATTAATGAATGAAAACATTATATGGCTTCAAACCAATATGACTGGGAATCATGATTACCACATACTTTTATGTATTCTTATTTCTTACAGTAGGGAAACTATTCAGTATTTATACATGTGAGTTTGCTTTATCTCACTTATGGGCATGGTCTCAAGCTGCGTCCATTTATTTAAAAATATCTCAATGTAATCCTTCTTTATAGCTGAGTAGTACTCCATTGTATAAACATACCACAACTTTTTTATCCATTCCTCAGTTGATGGACACTTAGGTTGTTTCCAAGATCTGGCTATTACAAATTGTGCTGCTATAAACATGGGTGCACATATATCACTGTGGTATGATGTCTTCAGTTCTTCTGGGAATATGCCTAGAAGTGGAATAGCTGGGTCAAATGGGGCTTCCAATCCCAGCTTTCTGAGAAGTCTCCAGACTGACCTCCACAGTGGTTGCAGCAGGCTACACTCCCACCAACAGTGCAGGAGAGTTCCTTTTTCCCCACAGCCTCTCCAGCATTTGTTGTTGGTAGTTTTCTTGATCTTGGCCACTCTCTCAGGAGTGAAATGATATCTCAATGTGATTTTAATTTGCATTTCTCTAATGATTAATCATGATGAACATTTTTCATGTATTTATTTGCCATTTGTATTTCTTCATCTGAGAGTTGTATATTCATCTCAGATGCCCATTTTTGGATTGGGTCTTTGAATTTTGGGAGTCTGATTTTTTAAAATTCTTTATATGTTTTAGACAGAACTCCTTTGTCTGAGCGGCAGTTCACTAAGATTTTTTCCCAGTTTGTGAGTTTTCTTTTCACTATGCTGGAGATTTCTTTTGACACGGAGAAACTTTTTAATAAGAGGTGATCACAATTATTGACTGTGGGAAATATTTCCCATGTGGTTTGATTCTTGTTCATGAATTCTCTACCTATTCCTATGTCTTCAAGGTTTTTACCCAATTTGTCTTCCAATAGATTTAGTGTTTCTGTTTTAATATTCAGATCTTTGATCCATTTAGATTTTATTTTAGTACATGATGATAGGCATGGGTCTAGTTTTAGTTTTCTGCATATGGAGAGCCAGTTTTTCCAACACCATTTGTTAAAAAGACTGTCGTTCTTCCAATGAACATGTTTGGCCCCTTTGTCAAAGATAAGGTGGCTGAGTGTGTTTGTAGTTGTGGTTTTATCTTCTAACCTATTCCACTGATCTTCAGCTTTATTTTGGGTCCAGTACCATGTTGATTTTACTACTGTTGTTTTGTAGTATAACTTCAAGTCAGGGGTTGTGATGCCTCCTGCCTTGCCTTCACTGCTTAGAACTGACTTTGCTATTCTAGGTCTCTTCTCACTCCAGATGAATTTTAGGAGTGATTTCTTGAGATCTATGAGGTATGTTGATGGTATTTTTATCTGGATTGCATTGCATCTGTATAACAGTTTTGGGAGAATGGCCATTTTCACATTATTTATTCTTCCTATCCATGAGCAAGGGATGTCTTTCCATTTTCTGAGATCTTCTTCAATTTCATTTTGTAGTGTATTATAATTTTCCCTGTATAGGACTTTCACTTCTTTTGTGAGCGTAATTCCTAAATATTTAATTTTTTTGGTTGCTAGTGTGAATGGTGTGCTTCTCTTATTTCTCTCTCTGTGATTTTGTTGTTAGTGTATAGGAATGCTATTGATTTTTAAGTATTGATTTTGTATCCAGCCACATTGCTGAATTTATTTATTATATCTAGGAGTCTTTCAATGGAGTTTTGGGGGTCTTCTATGTAAAGTATCATGTCATCTGCAAATAATTATAATTTAAATTCTTCTTTTCCTATCTTTATGCCTTTATTTCTCTTTCTTGTCTAATTGCTCTGGCTAGTATTTCCTGTACTATATGAAATAGGAGCAGTGATAAGGGACATCCTTGTCTTGTGCCTTATTTTAAAGTAAAGCTCTTCAATTTTTGGCCATTTAATATGATATTGGCTGTTGGTTTGTCATAGATGGCCTTTTATTATATTGAGGTAAAGTCCATCTATTCCAATTTTCTGCAAGTTTTTTTTATCATAAATGAATGTTGAACCTTATCAAAAGCCTTTTTTGCATCAATAGAAATGATCATGTGATTCCTACCTTTGGCTCTATTGATATGGTGGATTACATTTATTTATTTACGTATGTTGAACCATCCCTGCATGTTTCAGATGAATCCCACTTGGTCATGGTGTATGATCTTCTTGATGATTTGCTGCATCTTATTTGCCAATATTTTATTGAGGATTTTAGCATCTGTGTTTATTAGGGAGATTGGTCTGTAGTTCTCTTTTTCAGTTGGGTCCTTCTCAGGTTTTGGTACTAGAGTAATATTTGCTTCTAGGAACAATTTAGGAAAGATTATTTCCCTTTCAATTTCATTGAAGAGCTTGAGGAGTGTTGGCATTAAGTCTTCTTTGCATTTCTTGTAGAATTCTGCAGTGAATCTGTCTGGGCCTGGGCTCTTCTTTGTAGATGAGGACTTAATTATGTTTTCAATTTCATTAGTAGAAATTGGGTTATTCAGCAGTTTTACATCTTCTTGACCTAGCTTTGGTACTTCATATGCTTCTAGGAATCTATCTATTTCCTCTGTGTTATCAACCCTTTGAGAGTAGAGGTTTTCAAATAGGAATTGATGATCTTCTGTATTTCTATTGGGTCTGTAGTGATCTCACCTTTTTCCTTCCTTATTGCATGAATTTTAGCTTTTTCTTCCCTTTTTAAAATAAGGTTGGCTAGGGGCTTATCAATTTTATTTATTCTTTCAAAGAACCAACTCTTTGATTCATTGATTTTTTGGATTTTTTTAAGTCTCTGTTGTATTGATTTCTGCTTTGATTTTTATAATTTCCTCTCTTCTTTTGGCTTTGGGCTTGACTTGCTATTCTTTTTCTAGATGTTTGAGGTGTAACTTCAGGTTATTTATTTGCATTCGTTCTGTTTTCCTGATGTGGGAACTCAGTGCAATAAGTTTTCTCTGAGGACAGCTTTCATTGAATCCCACAGATTCCAGTAAGTTGTATTTGTGCTTTCATTTGTTTGTAGGTATTGTTTAATTTTTTCTTTAATTTTCTCTGTGACCCACTGATTACTCAAGAGTGTGTTATTCAGTTTCCATATGTTTGTGGGATTTTTGCAGTATCTTTTATTAATTTCTAATTTCATAGTGCTATGATCCAATAGCATGCTAGCGATAATTTCAACCCTTTTGCATTTATTTAACTATGTTCTGTGAGTTAATATATAGTCTATTTTAGAGAATGACCCATGTACTGTTGAGAAGAATGTGTATTTTGTTTTCAGTGGAATACTCTGTATATGTCTATCAAGTCCATTTGTTCACAGGTGTGATTCAGTTCTTTTATCTCTTTGCTGATTTTCTGTCTGCTTGATCTGCCCATTTGTGTCAATGGTTTGTTAAAATCTGCTGTTAGAATTGTGTTGCTACTAATTTGGTTTTTCATTTCTGTTAATACTTCTTTTATATAACTGGGTGCTGTGAAATTTGGGGCATATATATTTAAGATACTTATCTCTTCCTCTTGAAGTTTTCCCCTAACCAGTATGTAGGGACCTTCTTTATCACTTCTGATCATTATTGGTTTGAAGTTCACATTGTGTGGAAACAGAATAGCTACTCCTGCTTTTTTTTGGGTTCCTGTTGCATGAAGTATTGTTTTCCTTCCTTTTACTTTTATTCTGTGAGTATCCTTTTGGGTTAGATGGGTTTCTTATAGGCAGCATATGGTTGGATTTTGTTTGTTGATCCATTCTGCCAGTCTGTTTCTTTTAATTGGTGCATTGAGACCATTTACATTAATGGTTATAAGTGTTATATATTGGTTTATTGTTGACATGTTATCTTTCTGCTGTTGCATCTTTATCTTTCTGTTCTGTTTAATTGTCTTCTTTGTTTAGTGGCTTTTTCCTAAATGTATCTAGGCTGTCTTTCAGTATTCTTTGCAGGGTTGGCTTGGTGATCATCAAGTTCTTCAGCTGTTCTTTGTCATGGAAGTATCTTATTTCTCCTTTGATTTTGAAGGACAGTTTTGCAGGGTACATCAGTCTAGGTTAGAAATCACTTTCCTTTTTGATCTGAAATACTTCACTTCATGCTCTTTTTGATTTTATTGTTTGTGCTGAGAAGTCTGCTGAGATTCTGATAGCTTTTCCTTTATAGGTGATCTGTCTTTTCTCTCTGACAACTTTTAATATTCTATTCTTTTGTGATGGCGATTACTGTATGTCTGGCTGTAGTTGATTTTATTGTTTGTGCTCAGAAGTCTGCTGAGATTCTGATAGGTTTTCCTTTATAGGTGATCTGTCTTTTCTCTCTGACAACTTTTAATATTCTATTCTTTTGTGATGGTGATTATTATATGTCTGGCTGTAGTTTTATTTTGGTTATGGCTATTTGGAGTTCTATATGCTTCATTCATCTTGATATCAGTTTCCCATCTCATGTTTGGGAAATTTTCAGCTATTACTTCTCTAAATATCCTCTTGACATCCTTTATGTTGTCCCCTTCTTTTTCACTTATCCCTATCAACCTTATGTTGTTTCTCTTTGCATCATCTTGCAGGTGTTGTATTGTTATTTCCCAATTTCTTGTTATTTTTAAAAGATCTTTCCTTTCCTGTTCAGTGGCTGCAATCTTGTCTTTGAGGTCTGAAATTCTATTGTCACATTCATTGAGGCGGTTTTTACAACTTTCAATGGAATTTTTTATTTCCTGTATATCTCTTTGCATCTGCTTAATGTATGCTGTTTGTTTGTTATATTGTTCATCCAGGGATTCTATCTCTTTGTTCAGTTCCTCCAATTTTTTAACTGTCTTCTTTAGATATGTTCAGCATCTCCTTCATTTCTTTCATCATTTCTTCTTTTACCTGAGAGATTATTTCTAGCTTGAATTCCTTTAAGGCTTCCCAGAGTTGCTTCTTTATTTTGGTTAGTATTATTTCAGATATTTCAGGTATGTGGCATGTATTTTCTTCTATGTATATGGTTCCTAGACTTTCTTGGGATTGGCTGGATGTTTGAAATTTTATTTTGGTCTTTCACTTTGTCATTTTCCTATACTTTTGAGCTTCAAGTGTTGTTCTAAGCTTCCCTTGGGTGTGTTGGAATTTGTCTCTTATGTCTTGGACTCCTGAGACTTCTCTGGTAGTGTAGCTCCCTCCTTGGGCAGCAAAGCTGTTGGATTAAGAGAAGGTTGCCAGGCTCCTCTCAGGTAGACCTAAAGCCTCCTCAAGCTATACAGTTTCCCCCTGTGGCAGCAAAGCTCCCCTCCTCAGCAGGGCTGCCCCTTCCTCCAGGTGGTCGCAGTAGTGTGGGAGCTCTCCAGGTGGAAAGAAGATTGCAGGTAAGGTCAGAGCAGTGTCCCGCAGCTTGGCCCAGTTCCCTCCTTCAGGTGGGGCAGCTGCCATGTGCCCTCTGGGTGACAGAGTGTGGTTGGCAAGGCTGGAATGGGGTCCTGTGGCTAGACCTGCCTCACTGTTCCTGGCATGATGCTGTGGTGCAGCCCCAGGTGAGAGAGAGAGAGAGAGAGAGAGAGAGAGAGAGAGAGAGAGAGATCTGCCAGGCTGCAAATGGGGCCCTGTGGTTAGGCCCCTTGATTGCCAATTTTTAGTCCACCACACTTATCCAGAAATAGGGAATATATTTTTATTTTCTAATATGTTCTTCAATCTCCTCTTTTCAGAATATTATAGTTTCATTGTAGAGGCCTTTTATTTTCCTGGTTATGTTAATTTCTAAGATTAATTTGATCCTTCTTGATTCTATTGTGAAGGATATTATTTCCCTAATTTTCTTTTTGGTGAGTTATTGGTACAGGAATGCCATTGACTTTTTTATTTTATCTTTGTTTCTGATATACTACTGAATTTGGATATTAGTTCTAGAAGTCTTTGGCAATGTGTTTGAGGTATTCTAAGTCAAGAATCATTATTGTCAGCAAATAATGATTACTTAACTTCTTCCTTCCCTACCCGTAACTCTTTTATTTTTTTCTCTTGTCTTATTGATGTAACTAATATTTTTAGAACTGTATCTAATAGAAGGGTGATAATGGAAACCTTGTATTTTTCCTGATTTTAGAGGGAAAGCTTTCATCTTTCCACTTAGCATGATGGTGGCTATTGATTTGTTATAGATGGTTTTTTTCAGGTTGAGATAAGACCTTCTATTGCTATTCAGTTTTTTTTTATTATGAATGGATGTTAGATGTAGTCAGTTGCTTTTCTGTATCTATTGAGATGGTCATGTGGTTCTAATCCTTGTGACATGTAATAGTTTCTGTTTAATCTGTAAAATTGTCTTCTGCTAGATTTTGTCTATTGGTGAGGCTTTTCACTGAGTTTTTGATTTGATTTATTGGATTTTACATTTGCAGGATTTCTGTTTGGTTCTTCAGAATTTCCATCTCTTTGTTTTTGTCTTTTTTTCCCTATCTCTTTGCTGAATTTCTCCTTTATATACTACATTTTCTTCCTTCTTTTATTTATCTGTTTATACCATCTTTGGAACCATTAATGATTTTATAAATGACTGGTTTGGAAAGATATGTCTTCTTGTATTTGAAGTTCTTCTTAGTGTCCAGATATTTTTTGGAGGTTTGATCTTTAGAATCAAATTGGGGAAAAATCCTATATTAATATTGGCAACACAAAATTAAAGCAGGTATTGATATATAATAAAAAACAATTAGAAGCAGCAACTATACCATCTTTAACAATAAAAATCAGTGACAATAATATGGATTTATGTACAAAGCAGATATTATGAAAGATAATCATGCTAATGTATCACAAGTAGCCACTAGCACTGTTTATGATAAAAAAATTTGAATCAGTATAAAATTTGTGTATAGAAAATTAGATAAATATATTTGAGAATAGATGTGTCAATGATATAGCATATTACCATTAAAATAATTATATAAACCTATGCTTGTTGATATCATGTGCTACTATTATTTAAATCTCTGTTAAATTTTTTGTAATTCCAGAGGGCAGAAGCTTTTAGAATTCATGGTCAACAAGAAAGGGAACTGGTTCTTGAATAGGTAAATATGAGCACTACTTTACAGCTCCAAGGAATTCACTTTATACCATCTGGAGAAAAACACAAATTAATCACTAGTCCTATCAGTTGTTATGTTGCCTCTCTATTATTGTTTTTTAGTTGTAATGTTATTTCTTGAACTTGTCATTCTTTTATTGATTGAATCATAGTTTTATTGATTATACCACAGTATCATTGTTAGAAGCTTGGCTCTTTTGCCTGAGGACATTAGTAATTTATATTGGAGTAGTAAAATTTTGGGCAGTTATATTGTGCAGTTTTCCTCTGGGGCAAAAGGTGGACTGAATAAACCAATATGAAGACTTTTAAGTCTTCAGCAGTGTTTGCTATGTATGACATAGTAAAGGAAACTACATAGAAAAATACATGAATCTTAGTATATCACAGATAAATATTTACATTACCTTCCTGCTAAGATGTTTAGTTTAACTTTCAGACTAAATCTATTCACTCTTTAGAGATTAATGTATGTCCTGCTGAATGTCTCTCTATAAAATATTCAAAGCTTCCCTTTTAAAAAAGCGTTATCAGTTTTCTTCTTGTCAGTTATTGATAATTAACAGATACTAATGATTTTGTAAATTGCCAACTGAGTAAAAAGGAAGTTAAATAAAGATTTAGAAATGAGATGATAGGGATAATCTACCTTTAACCCATGAATATTTATTGAGGCTATAGTTTACAATTTTGCTACAAATATATTAAAATATTAAATATATATTTAATATTCAATTATTTAGAAATATTATGTGGAAATCCTGGCCTTGAGATCTTAGGATTCTGTGTCTGTAATTTATCTTTATTTTTATTTTAGTTTTCCTTCATCCCCAATTTTTATGCCTTTATTTGCTCATTAGGCAAATAAATCTCAGTTTTTTTCCTGAATAAGAAACCTTTCAAAATTGCTTTGAAATAATTTATTGAGAATTTATTCTTAGACATAATCAAAAAACATTGTCATATTTTCAGCTCTACAAGACAAAAAGGTGAGACATTAAATGTACAAAAGCAGAAACAGAAAAGAGGAAATTTAGTATGAAAAAATATCAGGCTGGAAACTAAGAAACAGATAAATATGCTGAACGTGTTTGCAGTTAAATTTTTAACCATTCTTGTTAGGTAGGCAGGAAGAGATTGATGAAGGCTATGTGGAGAAGCAATGAAAGGATCTGTCAAGCAAATGAAACAGGCAGAAAATATATCTTGTAGTGTAACTTTTAGAATAGAAGCAATCCACCTTCTTATCCAAGTAGATTAACCACTGGGGGGAAGAAATGGAAGTAATAAAATGAGAAAAGGTTATAAATTTCAGTAGTGTGTGATCTAGTATATGTAATGTGTATCTTATAATCTCATAAGAAGAGAGTTAGTATTTGGAAGGTAGCAAAAATAGGGATTTTTCTTAGCTTTAGCTCTTTAAGTTTCCCTATAATTTTAATTAAAATATAGATATCTAGCCATAATTTTCAAACAATCTGGGTTAACAGTATCAGTATATATGTTAATCTCAGTGTAACCTAGTTTAGTTCTTTGTTTAAAATGCCTGTTTATTCCTAGTACTTGTGAACAATTTATATTAACAGTATCAATCTATATGTTAAGCTCAATGTATTAAGCCTATTTCTTCTAAAAACTGTCTGCTTATTCCTAGTACTTCTATAAAACACAGACATGATCAATAAACATGGTAAAATATTTTAATTTTGTATGTCATTGGCTCCACTGAATAATAGAAAAGTTATCTAATTGTTGTAATTGCTTCCAAGAAAGCTTCTTTACCTCCTTACCTTTCCTGATAATTTTATTTTACCTAAATTTCTAGAATGCATATAAAATAATCCATGAAGACTTTATGTAAAGTCTTCATGTAGAATCTTTTTGTGTATTTTATATAATTTCTAACTAGCTACCTGCATAGTATTCATGGATTTTATATAATTATACTGTAATTATATAATTATACTATAATTGTACTGAAAATTATACTAATTTTCTTTTGTCATTTTCAATAGAATGTTATTTAAAAAAGCATTTATGTATACATGCTTAAACATTCTAAGAGAACAATTAATACATAAAGCAGATGGATTTTCTCCCTCATGTAAAGTTGTATAGTTTCTTATGTTTTAAATTCTGAATGTAGAATAGGTTAACATCATGGAAAACTGCACTTAAATAATGAGAAATCACACTTAAAATGTAGATGCATTTATCTGAGTGTGATTGATTGCATTTTTAGAAAAAGGCCAGAGCAATTTTAGGGTATTCCCTGCTTGAAGTGCCTTCTAATATGCTATATAAAACTTGAAGTATTATTCAATTGTATTCAATCTGAGAAGAAAAGTGTAATCAAGCTATATCCAAGTATATGACAGTAAAGCAACAACAAATGCAATTGTAAAAAAGTGAAAATTGACAAACTGTTGCCACACAGTTACAGAAGATATCTGAGCAGACAGGTTATGGACAGAATTAAAAATCACTATGAATGTTTCTGTGAAGTTTTATTACCAGATAGTTCTAGTCATATTTCTAAGTATACTTTTACATTCTGTTCATTCTCCTCTCTTCAGTGTATTAAAAAATTAAAATGAGGCTTTGGTGCAATAATAATGCCTTTAAAAATAGATATTGTTACAACAGTATCTAAAAGTGAAGAGAAGTTGAATTCCTTAATTATTTTTATATATTCAATGATGCCAAAATTGACCAGAGCAAGACGTATTTATGGCAACTTACTTCAAGCTTAGCTTATTCCTGAATTTATATTATAGTTTATGGTTGCCAAAAAGCCACCACTATGTAGCTCTAATTTTAGTGGAAAACTGCTGGGATGTTGATTTATTTAGGATAGTTTAATTTAAACAATCTGCTAAATATCAAGTCAGTCATCAGTATATATTGCAAAGTCATATCAAAATGGCATTACTCAAAATAATTATCTTGGACATTCTATATTCATGTTATTTTTGCTTAAATTAGTTTTGAAAGCCTGTGTGTAAATATATATTTATGTAGATAATTATCTTGAGAAGATTCAGAGGCAAAATGCTTATTTTGAGGATACTTTTTTTTGTTTTTCTTTTATAAAATATAAGTTCTAATTATAAAAGAAATTGATGTCTATCATAATATTGGAAATTATTTCTTTCATTTTATGGGTATTTTCACTTAACATTATTATTTTATAGTTCTGTGAAAAATTCTTTAAAACTATGATTTTTAATAAACACAAATTTAGTCATGTGTGGTGGTGTACAGGTATAATCATAATGACTTAGGTGATGGCCATCCTGGGGAATAAAATGAAACTACTGTTAACATTAAAAGTAAAAATATGAGTGAAAACAATGAACTTGAAATTTGCTGTTTTGTATACATCCCAAATATAAGCAGTATAAACTTGTAAAATTATAAAATTTTTGACAGATCTTTTAGTTTAATGACCTTTGATCACTCCTCCAAATATTTCTTACAATAGAATTCTAAACTGAGACTATTTATTAAAAGTCTGTGAAAGAATATGAAACTGGATAGCATTGCTTTTGAGTTTTAATTAGGACTCTGTTCAGTTTGAGTCAAGTAAGCTGTCTGGATTGTACAAGATAGGGGCAGGAATTGAAGAATGCAATTTCTTTCTCTTTCCACTTAAAGATTAGGTGATGTTATCATGATTAATTATTCACTTATCTATTAAACAGAATCATTCCTTGTAATAACCTTATCTTTCTCCCACTTGATATATATGAAACATCTTACTTGGTCTTAGGTATAAATCTAATATACCTTTGCGATATTTTCAGTGTGAAGATGATAGGTGAAGCTGTATATATTGACTTGATATCCTAGGTAGAGTGTGTAAAGTAAAAACAAAGGTCTGAAGATGGACTTCTTGAGAATACAACCTTCAAAGATCAGACATCTAAAAAAGACTTCATTATGGAAACCAAGGAGTAGCCAACCTTGTAAGAGACAACCAGAGAATAGAGGATCATGGATTCCACAAAAACAGAACATTTCAATTGTATTGGAGGAATCAGAGGTGTGAAATGCATCAAGGAAATCCAACTAGATAATAATGAAAAAGCATTATGTATCAATACAGTTGTTCTAATACTTGTCTGAAGCTAGAATCAATAAAGAAGTGTTCAAGATAAATAGGAGAAGGAGACTAAATGAGGGTTAAGGATGAAAATATAGAAACCACAAGTGAATCAAATTTTCTTTAAAGCTTGACATTGAAAGGAAGAAACAGAGAGAGTATTGAGGTGGGAGGCATTTTAACTGTAAAATACTTCAGTCTATTTGAACAGTAATCAGTGTAGACAAAGAACTGAGAACACAGGGAAGAGAAATGAAGTTGAATGGAAATCTTTGGAGAAGCCAGAATATAGTTTCAGATTTATTTCCAGAACAAGGAAAGATACTTTTTCTAATTGGACAGGAGGAAAGAAGTCAAGTTGCCCACATGTTTGTATTGAGGAGGGAGATAATATTTGAACAAATCCTTGAGTGATAACTCTTTTTCCTCCCATGAATTAGAAGCTATGCTCTGGCCAAAGAGTAAGAATGGAGGAAGAGCTTGCAGTGAGCGCAACTACATACTCATTGCAGGTAGTTTCCATATCCACTCATTCCCAGGTAGTTTCCCCCTGTGATAGAGACCACCCAGGATCACAAAATGGTTGGAGAGAGCTGAGAAACCATTTGTCTTAGAAATCATGAATTCACAGGGACAGAAATCTATGTAAAATCAGTTACTTGTGAAGGCTGTGAAAGCTAGATTCATGTTTGCCTTGTTTAGCATTATATCTTCCAACCTGCTACATAATAGACAGTCAGTATTTTTGACTGAATGTTTTCTGATGGCATTTAACAGCAGGGTATAGGAAATGAGCTAGCAGAGAGTTGACACAATCTAGAAGAAATTCTTCCCCTAAATTTCAGTGTTTTATTTCAGTGTGTGAAAATGTATCACTAAAGGTGGGTGTAGCAATCATTGTATTTGTAATATATTTTTCTTCTTTTTGTTTCAAAAGAGCAAGGAACCATGTGTCAAAACCAGACATTAGACAGTGACAGTCTATGTTAGACATATAGCAGAGATTATTAAAGGGAACTAGAAAAGAGAGGATAAGCTATAGGTTTGAATATAAAATCATGGCTCAGAGCCATCTATTATAGGGATCAGTCTCATGAAAATGTATTTCCAAACTTGGATATTAAACTTTACAGGAGAATTCTTGAATGATATGAAAATTTTTCTCTAAAATCAAAGCAGGGAGACCACAGAGAAGGTGGCCAAGAGTCCCAGAGGCACTGAAACTCACCAAAATGGCATTCAAATCTCAGTCAACTCTTTGCCTATAGATTTGGTGTCCTGGCCAGCCTACTTTGTGTTTTGTTTCTCCTCAGAATGGAGCAGCAGAGGTAGCAACTGAAAGACCAATCTGCCTGTTCATGAAAGAAGGCCATGTCTGGGGAGAGATGATAAGCCTTGAGAGTGTCCATAGCTCCAGGAAGAAAAAGCATGTGAGACCAGCAGAAGAAGCCCCTCCCAAAAGTCCACAGTATTATAAACTTCAAGAACAGAACAGAATCTTACTCTAAAAGTAATTCTTTCCATATTGCAAGATAGAGTTGGAGTCCAACATATTCAAGAGGATGTAATTAGGAGTAATTTTTGGAAAGGGTTAATAAGTTTATGATGGACCCACAGAATAACATAAAATAACTTCAGGATTTCTAGCATTATCTGACCACAGTGACTGGGTGAGAGATAGAAACCAGAGACAGAGACAGTGGAAAGGGTGCAGGCTATACAGATCCTCCAAGTTTAAGCATTGGCTGAGAAGCATACAGGGCCCTTCCCTCTGTGGTAAGAAGATGTGCCCAGCACATGTGGCTTTCTGAGGTGGCTGGACATGAAGTATACATTATGTCCAGAAATCTGTTTGAACTGCTGCCCTGCTGCCTACATCCTGTACAGTGGCAGGATTGCTTTTGCTATCTATCCATGTGAGTGAGGACTTATCTTGGCTTGGAAGCTTGCCACAGCCTGGAGTGCGTGGACAGAGGAGTTTATCAGAGAAGAGTGGAGTGCCTCTAAAATGCACAGGCCATGAAGTGAAGTGACAAGAACTGTGACTTACTGGATTTCAAGACTGCAGATGCTGGAAAGAAAGCTCATTTTTTTTTTTTTTTGTGGTACTGGGTGCTAGGATTATTTCCAAAAGATGAAAAATATTTCCAAAAGATGAGAAGTATAAAATAAAAAGCGGCCTTTATTCTGAGAACACGGAGAGAGATGACCGGCACCCCCATCGCTGGCATCCGGCGATCTCTCCGGTGGACACGTGGCATGGGGGCCTGTAAATAGCCTCGGTTTGGGGTGGAACCTAAGGTGGGCATTAGGGATGAACAGGTAGCCCATTGGTCCTAGGTTTGGCGCCATATGTAAATTTCCAGGGGTGGGAAGATGGCGTCACAGGTAACTTCCTAGGGGCAGGGGCGATAGGGCTTCCTGCTTTAGGTTGAGGTTTTCCTGGCTACAGTGTCTTATGTGGGCCAAAACCCTCTCACTGGGGATCAAACTTATGCCCTCATGCTTGCCAGGCAGGCGCTTATGACACTGAGCTAAATCCCTGGCCTGAAAGCACTCATTTTTAGTGTCCTAGAATTCTGCTGATATCTTTTCCTCGCCTGTAATTCTTTGCTAAACTAATCATTTTCTTTCTTTCTTTCTTTCTTTCTTTCTTTCTTTCTTTCTTTCTTTCTTTCTTTCTTTCTGTCTCTCTCTCTCTCTCTCTCTCCTTTCTTTTTTGAGTCAGGCTCTCACTATGTAGTTCAGGCAAACTTTAATTCACTATGTAGCTCAGGTTGGCCTTCAACTCATAGTGGTCCTCCCTGCTTCAGCCTCCTGAGTGCTGGTATTACAGATGTGAACTAATACACCTGGGATTGTTCATTTTTTGGTATCACTTTGTTTAGCACAGCTAGTTTTTTCTTAATGTCTTTTTTAAGCTCTCTGATCATTCAGTTTTTTTTAAGTCCACTATCTGTTTAGTAATATCATCTTTCAGCTCACCGAGCATATTATTGATCTGACTTTTTTTGTTGTTGTTGTTGTCTTGTTTTGTTTATCCAGATCTGTATTCACTCAATTCATTCTCAATTTCTGTGTCCCTCTATGTGCCCATGTTACAGTTCATGACCATGGCATGGTGCAAAAGAATGAAAGGTTTCTCAAATATCACTCAAAGTCAGTGCTCAACCCATATTCCAAGAAGGTCCAGAATGGCTGCCATTAGTGAAGATCCCTCACTGAGAGAAAATCTCAAGCAACTGAAGCCACTGTGCCCTTTTTTATTGTTTGGGACTGGGAATCAAACTGAGGACCTTGTGCTTGCCAGGCAGATACTGTGTCAGTGAGCTATATCCCCAGCACTGTGACCTTTTACTGATAGAACAAAGAAACAAGGGTCAAGGAAAAATGCAAGGCATCTGGGCAGGGGAAGACTAAGGGGGTGACTGACTTAGTCACTAATTTAACTAAGTAACTGACTTAGGCACTAATTTAAATGATAAAGGAATATAAAGAGGACAAAAGCCAGAGCATTCACTCCTTAAGGCAATGCAGTTTGTTCCTCCTGTGCCTTGTGATCCAGCAGGCTGTCTTTTAATGTCTACCAAGCACTCCATATTTCAGGCTTCTGGCTCCAAAAGCTCCTTACCTCTGAATATCCACCTCATGCATACCTCTGGCCAAGTTCTCACATGCACCTAGCCATAACTTTCTCCACTTATTTTTATGGCCTGTGGATTTGTGAGGTGATTCTCTCCATCTAGCCCCTCTATTCATATGTTCCATGCTGTGGCAGCCATCTGAATTAGTGTGATTCCTGATCACATTTGCAGATCAGAAAAGCAAGCAAGCATACCACTGAAATCTGTGATGTCTGTAGTCAGCATGGCAGTGTCAAAACAGTCTACTGGACTTAAAGCTGGCATTTTCCTCCTCAAAAATCACACATGATAGACCTCCCTCTTCACCATGGAGGGCAGGACGCTTGTGTGCTTCTCTGCCTGAGTTTAAACTTATCAGGGAGTCTGTGTTTAGCCAGCATTCTCTTTGTGCCTGTATTTCATGACTGTCTGTTGTAACCTAGTTCTAACCAATGCACCTCCTTTCTGTTCTGTATGTGCCATTTCAATAGAGATTAAAATTCCATCTCCAGTAAAGATTTAAGTTTCAGCTCCTTGTAATCCCCCCTACCCCTTCAGCCTATCTGTAATACAATGTACTGTCCTTAAGAAACCTTTAACTACAAGGAAGTTACAGGAGATACCAAGAAGCCCAGATGCTATCAAACTGGGTCAAAGTTCACAACATTCCTGTGGTTTTTGGCTTTAAAACCCAACCTAAAAAGCTGTAAGGTGCGCAGTATTGGCTCCTGGAGGCTGGGTCACCAGGCCTGGCCTAAAATAAAGCCTTTGCTCCCCAAATTTTAATTTCTTGCTTCCGTGGGTTTTATTCCAGCGTCTGAGCTATCACAGTCTCCAACTAGTTACTGTGGCAGGATGACCCAAGAAACTCTGAAGTGTAGTTGTTTTGTGGTATGTGATTCTTAGAGCAGCTGAATGTTAAACAACTTCTTCCCAAACTGGCTTTTGGTTAATCCCTTTCAAATATGGTGGTTGCTGCACTGATTTCTTCTCTAGTTCTAGCTGGTTATGTGTATGGATTCTGTTTCAGAGTAAAACTCCATTCTGTTTTTGCAACTTACAATAATAATGGGCTTTTCTTGGGGCTAGTGCTTCCACTTAATTCTGTTGTTTCTCCCTAGGGTCACAGACCCACTCTGGGTTTGCCTTGTGTTTGTAGAAAGAGGCCCCCATCCCAGGGGCTAGGGTTAGGCTATTATTCTAGAATGTTTCATTCTTTCTATGCATTGTTTTCAGATTCTCCAGTTTCTCATTTCCCTGATGATTTGCTCTTGATTGTCAGAGATCAACTGCATTTAGTTCTCTCCAGATTGTTTTCTTGTTGTCTCAATTTCAGGTCACAGCAGGTTTCCAAGAGGCTGTTTTTGATGCCAGTCTTTGTCTTGCCATTTTTAATCTCCAAGAATGAGATTTTGTAGTTTGTCATAATATGGATGATCATGAATTACATTATTATGCTAAATAGAATATAGCAGAAAGAAGAAGGCATTCTTCATCTTGCTAATATAACCTAAAAAGTTTCAAAATACAGATATTAAGAACAAAACAGTTATTGGTAGAGTGATTGGCAAGGGGAAATAGGGAGATATAGGTAAGAGGATACAAACTAGCAGACATACAGGATGAAGAAGCCCAAGATCTGATGTACAACATGAAGACTATAGATAATTATATTGTGCAAGTTTTATGCTAAAGAAGTGGACTTCATTTACTCTTTCCAAAAATACAAAACAAAAAAGGCTGTGAGATGAGGAGTGTATTAATTTGTTTCACTACTGTAACTTTTTACTATCTTTTTCTTATTCCATATCATGACTTGTACTTAAGTATATATAATGAAATTTATTTAAAAAGAAAAGAAAAAAGGAAAGTGGAGACACTAGTTAAGAATGGTAGACATGGGAGAACTGGGCTGCGGGAGGTGAGTCCAGCACACCAGCGTGAGCCTGGGGAGAGTTTAAGATCATCACTCCCAGTGGTTAAGGACCCACCCAACTTCCAGCTACACTAGCCTAGGCTCTGCAGGTTTTGGGCCTGTCTGGGCCACATCCAGTGACCTTCTTTCAATCCGGGGAACTGAGCTGCTGGAGGTGAATTCCTGCACAACAGCTTGGGCCCTGGGAGAGTCTGAAATCATTGTTCCCAGTGGTCAAGGACCCACCCAGCTTCTAGCTACACTGGACTAGGCTTGGGAGATTATGTGGCCTGACTAGACTGTGCCTAGTGACCTTCTTCAATCAAAGCATCTGAGGGCATGTGAAGTGAGTTCCAGCACATTGGTGTTTGACCAGGGAGAGATTTGTACCATCATCCACAGTGGTTAGGTGCCTGCCTATCTTCCTGGAAAAATGGAGGTGGCACAGGAGGTCCTGTGGGCCTGACTGATCCATGCTCAGAAACCTCCATTCAGTCTGAGGAGCCAAGGACATAGGAGACAATTTACAACACTCCCAAGGAAGCTTCAGAACATCACTTGAAATATAGAAATACAGGAAAATGACAAAATAAAACACCAAAGTGCAATCTCAAACCTCCAGCCCATCCCAAGAAAGCCTAGGAGCCATGCACATAGAAGAAAATATATGCCTTATGCCTGAAATATCTGAAAAATAACAACTGAAATAAATAAGCAACTCTGGGAAGCTTTAAAGGAATTCAAATCAGAAATAATCTCACAGATAAAAGAAGAAATGATAAAAGTAATGAAAGAGGTGCTGAACACATCTAAAAAAGATATAGTTTAAAAATTAGAGGAACAAATAAAAAGGTAGAATCCCTGGTTGAATAACATAAGAAATAAGCAGAATACATGAAGCAGATTCAAAGAGATCTACAGGAAATCAAAAATTCCATTGAAAGTTGTCAAAACTGCCTCAGTGAAAGTGAAGATAGAATTTCAGACCTCAAAGACAAGAATGCAGCTAGTGAACAGGAAAGGAAACATTTTTTTTGTCTTTTTCATTTTTATTGGTACCAGGGACTGAACACACGATTGCCTGCTTGCAAGGCAGGCGCTTATGCTGCTGAGCTAAATCCCCAGCTCCAAGGAAACATCTTTTAAAAATAACAAGGAATCAGGAAATAACAATTCAACAGCTGCAAGGTGATGCAAAGAAAAACAAGATAAGACTAATAGGGATAAATGAAAAAGAAACGGACAACACAAATGATATCAAGAGGCTATTCACAGAAGTGATAGCTGAAATTTCCCAAAGATGAGAATGGAAACTGACATTAGGATTAGTGAAGCATATAGAAATTCAAATAGCCGTAACCAAAATAAAATTACACCCAGACATAAAATCCAACATAAGAATAGAATATTAAAACCTGTTAGAGACAAAAGATGAATCATCTACAAAGGAAAACCTATCAGAATCACAGCAGACTTCCCAGCACAAACAATGAGGTCAAGAAGACCATGGAGTGAAGTATTTCAGATTCTAAAAGAAAACGATTTTCAACCTAGACTGATGTACCCTGCAAAACTGTCCTTCAAAGTGTATTGAGAAGTAAGATACTTCCATAACAAAGAACATCTGAAGAACTTCATGATCACCAAACCAAATCTACAAAGAATATTGAAAGACAGTCTATATACACATAGGAAAAAGCCAGTAAACAAGGCAGATAATTAAACAGAATGGAAAGATAATGATGCAACAACAGAAAGATAACATTTCAACAATAACCAATATATAACAGTTATAACTAGGCTCGAGGGGCTAGTTATAATGTAGTATAATGTAAATGGTCTCAATTCACCAATTAAAAGAAACAGACTGGCAGAATAGATCAAGAGACAACAACCAACCGTATGCTGTCCACAAGAAACCCATGTAACCAAAAAGGAACTCACAGACTGAAAGTCAAAAGATGTCAAACAATACTTCATGCAAAAGGAACCCTACCAAAGCTGGGGTAGTTATTTTGTTTGCAGACAATGTGAACTTCAAACTAACAATGATCCTAAGAGATAAAGAAGATCACTACCTACAGGTTAGGGGAAAACTACAAGAGGTAAAGATAACAATCTTAAATATATATGCACCAAATCCCAGAGCACCCAGTTATACAAAGCAAGTATTAACAGAAATGAAAATCAATAAGCAATAACACAATTATAACAGGAGACCTTAACATACCATTGACACCAAGAGCAGATCAACTAGACAGAAAATCAGCAAAGACATAACAGAAATGAATCATACCTGTGAACAAATGGACTTACTAGGCATACACAGTGTTCCATCCAACAACATCAGAATATACACTCTTCTCATCAGTACATGGGACATTCTCTAAAATAGACCATATAATAGCTCACAGAACATATTTAAGTAAATGCAAAAGAATTGAAACTTTCCATGCATGTTATCAGATCATAGCACAATGAAACTAGAAATTAGTGATAAAAGAAACTATAAAAACCCGAGAAACACATGGAAATTGGATAATAAACTCTTAAGCAATCATTGGGTTACAGGGGAAATTAAAGAAGAAATTAAACAATACCTACAAGCAAACAAAAATACAAATACAACTTACCAGACTCTGTGGGATGCAATCAAAGTGGTCCTCAGAGGAAAATTTATTGCATTGAGTTCCCACATCAGGAAAACAGAATGAATACAAATAAACAATCTGATGCTACACTTCAAACATCTAGAAAAAGAAGAACAAGTCAAACCCAAAGCCAAAAGAAGGGAGAAAATTATAAAAATCAGAGCAGAAATTAATGCTATACATATTAAGAAAGCAATCAAAGAATCAATGAATCAAAGAGTTGGTTCTTTGAAAGAATAAATAAAATTGATAATGCCCTAGTCAACCTTATTCAAAAAAAGGAAAGAAAGCTCAAATTCATGCAATAAGGAATAAAAAAGGTGAAATCACTACAGACTCTGTGGAAATACAAAAGATCATCAACACCTATTTCAAAAACCTCTACTCTCATTGGTTTGATAACACAGAAGAAACGGACAGATTCCTAGAAATATATGTAATACAAAAGCTGAATCAAGAAGATGTAAAACTGCTAAATAACCCAATCTCTATTAATGAAATTGAAAATGTAATTAAGTCCTTACCTACAAAGAACAGTCCAGGACCAGATGGATTCACTGTAGAATTCTATAAGAAATACAAAGAAGACTTAATGCCGACACTCATCAAAATCTTCAATGAAACTGACAGGGAAGCAATGCTTCCTGAGTTATTCCTGGAAGCAATATTACTCTAGTACCAAAACCTGAGAAAGACCCAACTAAAAAAGAGAACCTCAGGCCAGTCTCCCTAATGAACACAGATGCAAAAATCCTCAATATAATATTGGCAAAGAGGCTGCATCAAACCATCAAAAAAGATTTTACACCATGAATAAGTGGGCTTCATCCCAGACATACAGGGATGGTTCTACATACATAAATCAGTAAATGTAATCCACCATATCAATAGAGCCAAAAGTAAGAATCACATGATCATTTCTATAGATACAGAAAAAGCTTTTAATAAGGTCCAACATCATTCATGATAAGAACCTTACAGAAAATTGGAATAAATGGTCTTTACTTCAATATGATAAAGGCCAATTATGACAAACCAACAGCCAGCATTATATTAAATGGCCAGAAACTGAAGGCCTTTACCTTAAAATCAGGCTCAAGACAAGGATGTCCCTATCACTGCTCCTACTCCACATAATACTGAAAATACTAGCCAGAAATATTAGACAAGAGAGAGAAATAAAAAGGGATAAAGATAGGAAAAGAGGAAGTTAAATTGTCATTATTTGCAGATGACATGATATTCTAGATAGAAAATCCCCAAAACTCCATTGAAAGATTCCTAGATATAATAAACAAATTCAGCAATGTAGCTGGATACAAAATCAATACACTAAAATAAATAGCATTCCTATACATTAACAAAAAATCACTGAGAAATAAGAGAAGCCACACCCTTCACACTAGCATCTAAAAAATGAAATTCTTAGGAATTAATCTCACAAAAGAAGTAAAAGATCTGTACAGAGAAAATTATAATACCCTGAAAAAGGAAACTGAAGATGATCTCAGAAAATGGAAAGACATCCCTTGCTCATGGATAGGTAGAGTAAATATTGTGAAAATGGCCATTGTCCCAAAACTGTCATACAGATTCAGTGCAGTCCAAGTGAAAATAACATCAACATACCTCATAGATCTCGAGAAATCACTCCTAAAATTCATCTGGAACCAGAAAAGACCTAGAATAGCAAAGGCAATTGTAAGCAGCAAAGGCAAGGCAGGAGGCATCACAATCCCTGACTTGAAATTATACTACAAAGCTCCTGTAATAATATCAACATGGTATTGGAATAAATAGAAGTCTGAAGATCAATGGAGTTGTTTAGAAGATACAACCACAACTACAAACACACGCAACCACCTTATCTTTGATAAAGGGGCCAAACATGTTCACTGGAAGAACAACAGTCTCTTTATTAAATGGTGCTGGAAAAACTGGCTTTCCATATGCCAAAATCTAAAACTAGACCCGTGTCTATCTATCTATCACCATGTTCTAAAGTAATGTCTAAATGGAACAAAGATTTGAATATTAAAACAGAAACACTAAATCTGTTGCAAGACAAATCAGGTAAAAATCCTGAAGACATGTGGGTATCTAGAGAATTAATGAACAGGAATTAAACTGCATGAGTAATACTTCCCAAAGTCAATAACTGGGATCATGTCTTATTAAAAAGTTTCTGCATGTCAAAAGAAATCTCCAGCATAGTGAAAAGAAAACCCACAAATTGGTAAAAATCTTAGTGAACTATCCCTAAGACAAGGGACTTATGTCTAAAATATATAAATAATTGAAAAAAAATCAGACCCCTGAATTTTCAAAGACCCAATCCACAAATGGGCATCTGATATGAATACACAGTTCTCAGATGAAGAAATACAAATGGCAAAGCAATACATGAAAAAATGTTCATCATCATTACTCATTAGAGAAATGCAAATTAAAATGACACTGAGCTTCCATCTTACTCCAGAAAGAGTGGCCAGGATCAAGAACACTAACAACAACAAATGCTGGAGAGGCTGTGGGGGAAAAAGGAACTCTTTGCACTGTTGGTGGGAGTGTACACTGGTGCAACCACTGTGGAGGTCAGTCTGGAGATTCCTAAAAAACCTGGGATTGGAAGTCCCATTTGACTCAACTATTCCACTTCTAGACTTATTCCCAGAAGAACTGAAAACATCATACCACAGTGACATATGTGCTCCCATGTTCATAGCAGCACAATTTATAACAGTCAAATTTTGGAAGCAATCTAAGTGTCCATCACCTGAGGATGGGTAAAATGTTGTCATATTTTTATATAATGGAGTACTACTCAGCTATAAAGAATGATCACATTGAGATATTTATAAATAAATGAATGCAACTTGAGACTATACTCATAAGCAAAATAAATCAAATTCACATATACAAATACCATATAGTCTCCCCAGTGTAAGAAATGGTAAGAGGACATAAGAATTTATGGTAATCATGATTCTCCATCACATTGTTTTGAAGCCTTATGTTTTCATTCATTAGTTTGAATAGTTTTATCCTTGTTTGTTTGATTTTATTATGTGTGACTGTATGAAGAGGTATTTTGAAGAAAACAAGACATTATGGCAGCCATTGATGATTTAATATCATCTTGTTTTGAAGTCCTACCATGCTTTTGTTCTTCTGTTTCCATTGGTTCTATCATGTTTTATCTTACTGGATTTTATTATGTGTGATAGTATAAACAAATTTTTTATGGACAATGAGATAATATAGTAGCCATTGTTTATTTACTGTTATTTGGTTCTCAAAGCCCTGTACTACTTTCATTCTCTTGAATGGTTTTATACTATTTTGGTATGTTTGATGCTATTGTATATGAAGGTATGCTCAGCTATTTCAAAGTAAGAAACATTATGGTAGCTACTGTTATATAGGATTGTCCTGTGGTGAAGTACTGTGTTGCTTACATTGTTCTGTTGTGAACTGCTTTGTTATGTCCTCTTTTGTGTTAATCTCTTTAAAATAAAAAAATAAAAAATGGCACAAATATAAAAATGGAATTTTAAAATTTTATCTATTCATATGACTTATAGCTGTTAAAAATTTTTTATGGCCATGTATGAGGAAAGGGAAGAAGTTCAACAGTTATAATTAAGACCTTAGTGATCAAATAATTGGAGTTTTATTTTTGGAAAATTTTCAGCAACAAGAGTGATCCACAGGTTAGTTCCTTTCAGGTGCGAGCTAAACTTTCAGATACCATTTATATACCTCAGTAAAGTTACTGGGGTCAGAGAGCTAAGCAAGGCAGTGAGTAGTCACTTTTAAAAATTAGTTTGGGCACCACAGCTGTGCACCTGGAGGAGGGAGCTGGGCCAAGCTGTGGGAACCCGCTCCAGCTTTGCCTGCCACCTTCTTTCTGCCTGGAGAGCACCAGCACTACTGCCACTGCCTGGAGGAGGGAGCAGGCCTGTTGAGGTTTGAGGCCTACCTAGGCCATAGGGGGACCCTCTATCAGCCTGGGGAGCTTTGCCATCCAAGGAGGTGGATGGTTCCACAACATCCAATCCCCGGGAGAGAATGAGATTCTTGCTCTAGGGGTTTGGGGGCCTGCTGGGCTTGCAGCCACAACAGATTGGGCTTATCCGGATTTGGGCCTGCCTGGACAACACCAGGTGGCCTTCTTTCCGTCAGGGGAGCTTTGCTGCCAGAGGGGGGAACTGTGTAGCTTGAGGAGGCTTTAGGTCTACCTGAGAGGAGCCTGGCTACCTTCTTTTAATCTGGGGGCCTCACTGCCAAGGAGTAGGCTATGCTACCAGAGGAGTCCCAGGAGCCCAGTACATAGGAGACAATTTCCAACATGCCTAGGGGAAGCTTTGGAACAACACTTGAAACACAGAAATATAGGAAAATGACAAAATGAAAGACCAAAATGCACTCTCAAACACCCAGCCCATCCCAAGAAAGCCTAGGAGCCATCTACATAGAAGAAAATACATGCCATATGCCTGAAATACCTGAAATAATAGTAACCAAAATAAAGAAGCAACTCTGGAAAGCTTTAAAGGAATTCAAACCAGAAATAATCTCCCAGGTAAAAGAAGAAATGATGAAAGAAATGAAGGAGATACTGAACATACCTAAAGAAGACACAGTTAAAAAATTGGAGGAACTAAACAAAAAGATAGAATCCCTGCATAAACAATATAACAAAAAAACAGAATACATAAAGCAGATGCAAAGAGATATACAGGAAATCAAAAACTCCATTGAAAGTTGTAAAAACTGCCTCAATGAATGTGAAGATGGAATTTCAGACCTTGAACACAAGATTGCTGCCAGTGAACAGGAAAAGAAAGATCTTTTAAAAATAACAAGAAATCAGGAAATAACTTAACACCTGTAAGATGACACACACACACACAAAAACAACACAAGGTTGATAGAGATAAATGAAAAAGAAGAGGACAACATAAAGGATGTCAAGAGGATATTTAGAGAAGTAATAGCTGAAAATTTCCCAAACATGAGATTGGAAACTGATATCAGGATCAGTGAAGCATATAAAACTCCAAATAGCCTTAACCAAAACAAAATTACACTGAGACATATAGTAATCACCATCCCAGAAATCCAACAAAAGAAAAGAATATTAAAAACTGTCAGAGAGAAAAGACAGATCACCTATAAAGGAAAACCTATCAGAATCACAACAGACTTCTCAGCACAAACAATAAAGTGAAGAAGAGCATGGAATGAAGTATTTTAGATCCTAAAAGCAAATGATTTCCAACCTAGACTGATGTATCCTGTAAAACTGTCCTTCAAAATCAGTGGAGAAGTAAGATACTCATGACAAAGAACAGCTGAAGAACTTCATGATCACCAAGCCAACACTGCAAAGAACAGTTTAGATACACTTAGGAAAAAAACCACTAAGCAAAGCAGACAATTAAACAGAATAGAAAGAGAAAGATGCAACAGTAGAAAGATGATATGTGAACAATAAACCAACATATAACAGTTACAAACATTAATGTTAATAATCTAAAAGCACCAATTAAAAGAAACAGATTGGCAGAATGGATCAACAAACAAAATCCAACCAAATGCTGTCTACAAGAAACCCATCTAACCCAAAAGGATATTCACAGACTGAAAGTCAAAGGAAGGAAAACAATACTTCATGCAATAGGAACCCCTCCAAAAAGCTGGGGTAGCTATTCTGTTTGCAGACAATGTGAACTTCAAACCAGTCATGGTCAGAAGAGATAAAGAAGGTCACTACATACTGGTTAGGGGAAAACTTCAAGAGGAAGAGATAACTATCTTAAATTTATATGCACCAAATTCCAGAGCACCCAATAATATAAAACAAGTATTAACAGAAATGAAAAACCAAATTAGCAGTAATACAATTCTAACAGGAGATCTTAACACACCATTGACACCAACGGACAGATTAACCAGACAGAAAATCAGCAAAGAAATTAAAGAACTGAATCATACCTGTGAACAAATGGACTTGGTAGATATATACAGAGTGTTGTATCCAACAACATCAGAATACACATTCTCAGCAATACATGGGACATTTTCTAAAATAGACCATTTATTAACTCACAGAACATATTTAAATAAATGCAAAAGAGTTTGAAATTATCCCTTGCATCTTATTGGATCATAGCACTATGAAATTAGAAAACTAATGATAAAAGATACTGCAAAAATCCTACAAACACATGGAAACTGAATAACAGTGGGTCATAGAGAAAATTTGAGTAATCAGTGGGTTATAGAGGAAATTAAAGAAGAAATTAAACAATACCTACAAACAAATGAAAACACAAATACAATTTACTGGAATCTGTGGGATGCAATGAAAACTGTCCTCAGAGGAAAATTTATTGCTCTGAGTTCCCACATCAGGAAAACAGAACGAATACAAATAAATAACCTGATGTTACACCTAAAATATCTAGAAAAAGAATAGCAAGCCAAGCCCAAAGTGAAAAGAACAATGGAAATTATAAAAATAAGAGCAGAAATCAATGCAAAAGAGACTAAGAAAACAATCCAAAGAATCAAAGAATTGGTTCCTTGAAAGAATAAATAAAAATTGATAAGCCCCTAGTCAACCTTATCTTAAAAAAGGAAGAAAAAGCTCAAATTCATGCAATAAGGAATGAAAAAGGTGAAATCACTACAGACCCTATAGAAATCCAGATCATCAACACCTATTTTGAAAATCTCTACTCTCAAAGGTTTGATAACACAGAGGAAATAGACAGATTCCTGGAAGAATATAAAGTACCAAAGCTAGGTCAAGAAGATGTAAAACTGCTGAATAACCTAATCTCTATTAATGAAATTGAAAAGGTAATTAAGGCTTTACCTACAAAGAAAAGCCCAGGCCCAAATGGATTCACTGCAGAATTCTACAAGAAATACAAAGAAGACCAAATGTTGACACTCCTCAAACTCTTCAATGAAATTGAAAGGGAAGCAATCCTTCCTAAGTCATTCCTGGAAGCAAATGTTATTCTAGTACCAAAACCTGAGATGGACCCAACTGAAAATGATAACTACAGACCAATCTCCCTAATAAACACATATGCAAAAATCCTCAATAAAATATGGTGAATAGGATGCAGCAAATCATCAAGATTATACATCATGACCAAATGCGATTCATCCCAGGCATGCAGGGATAGTTCAACATATGTAAATCAATAAATGCAATCCACCACAACAATAAAGTCAAAAGAAAGAATCACATGATAATTTCTATAGACACAGAAAAAGCTTTTGATAAGGTCCAAATTTCATTTATTATAAGAACCTTACAGGAAATTGGAATAGATGGTCTTTACCTCAATATAATAAAGGCCGTCTATGACAAACCAACAGCCAGTATCATACTAAATGGCCAAAAATTGAAGGGTTTTACTTTAAAATAAGGCACAAGACAAGGATGTCCCTTATCACCACTCCTATTTAATATAGTACTGGAAATACTAGCCAGAGCAATTAGACAACAGAGAGAAACAAAAGGGGTAAAGAGAGGAAAAGAGGAAGTTAAATTACCATTATTTGTGGATGACATGATACTCTACATAGAAGACCCCCAAAACTCCATTGAAAGACTCTTAGATATAATAAATAAATTCAGCAATGTAGCTGGATACAAAACCATACTTAAAAATCAATAGCATTCCTATACACTGACAACAAAATCACTGAGAGAGAAATAAGAGAACCTACAACCTTCATACTAGCAACCAAAAAAATTAAATATTTAGGAATTATTGTCATACTATGGTAACTACTATTAAGTCAGGTTATAAGGTGGTGAAGTACTAGGTTGTTGAAACAGTCATGCTGTGACCTCTATTGTTATATTGTTATGTCCTGTTTTATCTCAATCTCCCCCTTATTGTTTCAAAAAAAATTATTTAGTCATTTCTTATGTTTGTCTTAATTAAAGAAAAAATTCAAAAAAATTAGGGTATATAAATAGTAACTCTTTTCGATTTCCTATTAACTTGTTTTGAAGTCCTGTAGTACTCCCACGATCTTGTTTTGACTGATTAGACTCTGTTCCATTCTATATGATAGTATCAAGTTTGAAGACATAGGCAACTACTTTGAAGACAATAAGATTCACTAAGATACCCATTCTGGTTTGACTATTGTCTTCTTTGGAAGTCCTGTAATGTTTACAATGCCTAAGTTTTATTGGTCTTGTTCTCTACTGTTTTGTCCAACTTTATAATATCTAATGACATAGACAATTCTTTTTAAGGAAACAAGGGACAATGTTGATAACCATTGTTGATAAACTTGTACTCTGTTCTACACCATGTGCTATGTCTATCCTTGGTATTGACTGACAGCTTTGTTTTGCCATATTTGACTGTATTCTTCCCCCCCCCCCAAAGAAAGTAATAAGCACTAAGGAGTAATAAAATCCAAGATGTGTAAATTTTGTTGTAAAAAAGAGGGAAAAAAAAAAGAAAAAGAGCTCTAATGGATATAACAGCAAGTGTGTTTGGGGGTGTTAAATAGCTGACTTTATCAATGTTTTTGGAACATTGAACACAGCTGTTTGCAGTCTCCCTGTTTGAATGTCCACCTTGTGTTCTTTGATACTGTGATTTGAGGAACTATTTTCAAGAAAATAGTGTGTAATCTACTAGCAGGTAATTTCTTACTGTTATGTTTTTTTGTTTTGTTTTGTTTTGTTTTGTAGTTCTGTATTGCGTGTACCCTTACGCTGCTTTGGTTTGTTTTGTGTTTTTCTCTTTTTCCTCTTAAATAAAAAAAAAATAAATAAAAGGAATTATTGTCATGAAAAAAGTGAAGGACTTATAAAGGGAAAATTATAATACACTCAAAAAAGAAATTGAAGATTATCTCAGAAAATGGAAAGACACTCCTTGCTCATGGATAAGTAGAATAAGTATTGTGAAAATGGGCATTCTCCCAAAAATGTTATACAGATTCAATTCAATCCCGATAAAAATACCATAAACACACATTACAGGTCTTGAGAAATCACTCCTAAAGTTCATCTGGAGTGAGAAGAGACCTAGAATAGCAAAGGCAATTCTAAGCAGCAAAGGCAAGGCAGGAGGCATCACAATCCCTGACTTGAAGCTATACTACAAAGCAACTGTAGTAAAATCAACATGGTACTGGAGCCAAAACAGAGCCGAAGATCAGTGGAATAGATTAGATGCTACAACTACAACTACAAACACACTCAACCACCTTATCTTTGATAAAGGGGCCAAACAGGTTCACTGGTAGAGCAACAGTCTCTTTAATAAATGGTGTTGGAAAAACTGACTCTCCATATGCCGAAAACTAATACTAGACCCATGCCTATCACCATGTACTAAATTAAATGGATCAAAGATCTGAATATTAAAACAGAAATACTAAATCTATTGGAAGACAAATTGAGTAAAAAGCTTGAAGACATAGGAGTAGGTAGAGAATTCATGAACAGGACTCAAACTGCACAGGAAATACTTCTCATAATCAATAACTGGGATCACCTCTTATTAAAAAGTTTCTGCACATCAAAAGAAATCTCCAGCATAGTGAAAAGAAAACCCACACACTGGGAAAAAAGTCTTAGTGAGCTGTACCTCAGACAAAGGACTTCTGCCTAAAACATATAAAGAAGTAAAAAAAAAAATCAGACCCCAAAATTTCAAAGATCCAATCCAAAAATGGGCATCTGAGATGAACACACAGTTCTCAGATGAAGAACTACAAATGGCAAGTAAATACATGAAAAAATGTTCATCATCATTAGTTATTAGAGAAATGCAAATTAAAACCACACTGAGATCAAGAAAACCACCACCAACTAATGCTAGTGAGGCTGTGGGGAACTCTCTTGCACTGTTGGTGGGAGTGTAGACTGGTGCAGCCATTGTGGAGGTCAGTCTGGAGATTTCTCAGAAAGCTGGGGTTGGAAGTCCCATTTGTTCTAGCTATTCCACTTCTAGGCATATTCCCAGAAGAACTGAACAGCATCATACCACAATGATATATGTGCACCTATGTTTATAGCAGCACAATTTGTAATAGCCAGATCTTGGAAACAACTTTTTAAAAAAATTTTATTTAAGGAGGAAAAAAAAAAGCAGAGAAAGGATACAAGTTATACAGATTTACAGAAAAAAATAAACAGTAGGAAATCACTAGTTAATGGATTACATATTGTCATCTTAGAAATAATTGTTCAAGTCACAAAATTAAAGCTTGTAAAGTGGACATTCCAAGAGTGAGACTGCAAACAGTTCTGTTCAATGATCCAATAAAACTCAGTGATATCATTTTCTATCTTATACACTTAAATATACATGCAGTTATATAGTTTAGAGCACTTTCTTTTCCTCTCTTTTGTACAATGACTATTACACATTTTGGGTTTTGTTGCTCCCACAGTTCTTTTTTTTTTTTACTTTTTTTTTTTTTGTCTTTTTCGTTTTTATCGGTACCAGGGATCGAACTCACGACTGCCTGCTTGCAAGGCAGGCACTTATGCCGCTGAGCTAAATCCCCAGCCCCTCTTCCACAGTTCTTATTCCTTTTCTGGAAGGGAGTAGAACCAAATGTGACCTAACAGAACAGAGTCAATCAAATCAAAAGGGTGGACATAATAGATAATGTAAAAGCATAATACAAGGTGATCAATAATGGTTACCATAATGCCTCCCGCTATCTCTAATAGAATTGCCTATATCATCAGTTATAATAAAATTGAACAAAACAGTAAAGAACAAAACCGACAAAACAAAACATTGGAGACATTGTAGGTCTTCAAAAGTAGATAAAAGTCATCGAGAATGGGCGTCATAATGAATCTCACTATCTTCACAGCTGTTGCCTAAACTTTTGAACCTGGTACTATCAAGCAAAGCAGAATAGGGGGACATCAGTAAAAAACAAGATGGTGAGTGTCTGTCAACTGAGAAATGGATAAAAAAGTTGGTATTTTTATACAATGGATTACTACTCAGCTATAAAGAAGGATCACAATGAGATATTTATAAATAAATGGGTGCAGCTTGAGGCCATACTCATAAGTTAATTGAATCAAACTCACATGTATAAATACCAAATAATTTCCCTAGTGTAAGAAATTATAAGAATACATAAAAGTATATGGTAATCATGATTCCCCATTATATTGGTTTGAACCCATATAATATTTTCACTCATTAATTGGAATGATTTTATTATGGATTGTTTGATTTTATTGTCTGTGATAGTATGAACAGCTATTTTGAAGGAAACAAGACATCATAAAAGTGCTGATTTCATATCATCTTGTTTTTTAGTCCCATCAAGCTGTTTTTCTTCTGTCTCCATTGGTTTTATCATGTTATATTTTATTGGATTTTAATATATGTGATAAAATAAATTTTTTTATAGGCCAAGAGATAATATAGAAACCATTGTTTGTTTTCTGTTAGCTGGTTCTAAATACCCTGTAATACTTTCATTATCTTGAATGGTTTCACACTGTCTTGATATGTTTGATGCTATAGTATATGAAGTTTTACTCAAATATTTCAAGGAAAGAGACAATACGGTAACTACTCTTATGACAGGTTATCTGGTGGTAAAACACTATGTTGCTTAAATTGTTCTGTTCTGACCTGTGTTGTTTTGTTGTTATGTCCTCTTTTATGTCTATGTCCCCTTTTTTAAAAAAATTAATTTTTTAAATTACTTTTTAAATTAAGGGAACAAATAAACAAATAAATTAAATAAAACAAATAAACAAATAAAACAAACAAATAAATTAAAAAATAGCGGGCTATATTATAGTAACTTTTTTGTTTTCCTACTAGCTTGATTTGAATCCCTGTATTGCTCTCACCGTCTTGTTTTGACTGATTTTACTGTAGTCTGTTTTGCTTGATAGTATCAAGTTTGAGTTTATAAGCAACTACTTTGATGCCAGTAAGATTCACTGTGATGCCCATTCTGGTTTGACTATAATCTTATTTTGAAATCCTGTAAGGTTTCCAATGTTTAGGTTTTATTGGTTTTGTTCTGTACTGTTTTGTTCAATTCGATTGTATAATAGGTATCTAATGATATAGGCAACTCTAAGAAGATAATGGTAACCATTGTTGATCACTTGGTATTCTGTTTTTACATCATGTGCTATGTCCATCCTTCTGTTCTAACTGACTGTTTTGCTTTGTCACGTTTGGTTTTTTTCTCTTCAAAAAAGAGTAATAAAAACTGTGGGAGTAATAAAACTCAAAATGTGTAATTGTTATTGTAAAAAAGAGGAAAAGAAAGTGCTCTAAAGGATATAACTGCATGTATTTTTGAGTATGTAAGATAGAAAACCATATTATAAAGTTTTGTTGGCTAATTGAACAGAACTGTTTGCAATCTCACTGTTTGAATGTCTACTTTGTATGCTTTAGTTCTGTAATTTGAACAACTATTTCTAAGATGACAATATGTATTAACTAGTGATTTCTTTCTGTTTATTATTTTTGAAATTCTGTATTAACTGTACTCTTTTACTATTTTGTTTTATTTTTTCTATCTTTAAATAAAAAAAGAATAAAATTCTTTTGGAAGGTGGAGTCTTAAAATGGTCAAGGAAGTTGAGTTCCTCAAGGAAAGAAGTTTTCATAAAAAGAGACTATTTTTCATAGTTTTGTTCCTTTGAGGCCAAAAAGCAAAGTATTTTCTGTTTAAACCTCCCAGGTAAGGTTTTTTTTTTTTTTTTTTTTTTTTGTCTTTTTCGTTTTTATCGGTACCAGGGATTGAACTCACGACTGCCTGCTTGCAAGGCAGGCACTTATGCCGCTGAGCTAAATCCCCAGCCCCCCAGGTAAGGTTTTAATCCACTGAAAATAAATATATTAAAAAAAGTAAAGCCTGAGGGGGTGTGATTGAGGTACATAGTGAATATTTAAATTTTAAAAACTAATTATTTTAGTAAAATTCGTATTGCCTCTAATCTATCAAAATACTTCCTTCTTGTTGAGCACACTTATTCTTGCTACTTTTTTAGGCAGTTCTGGAACTGCTGCTTGTTGAGTGTCTTTGTCAGGTGTGATAAAAAATATAGTGAATGCTATTGCCAGGTGTCATTCAATAGAATTTCAGGTTCATAAAAACATCACAATGCATTCTCATCTACTTTCTTTGCCAGATCTGGCACCTTGTGACTTCTGGCTCTTCTTCAAAGTGAAAAATGACTATGAAAGGTAAATATTTCTAATTGCATCAAAACATTGTGACAGCCGTAGCAGTGTACTTAAGACACTCACAAACTTTGAGTACTTCTTCAGAAAGTAGCAAGAATGTTGAAGTAATTGTGTTCAAACAATGGGTAGTATTTTTAGAGGGATTAATGATCATGTCTTTTATGGTAATGCTATAATTAAATATTCACCATAGTTTTTGATCATATCATGTAACTCACTGTAAAGAGCAATAATGATCTTCTGTATGAACCACTGTTATATCTTTGTCTTGTTGTATGAAAAAGTAGTCTTTGTCACATAGCCTGCCAAATATTATTTACCAATTTGTATATTAGAGTAGATACTTAAAATTTCCCCCTTACTCCTGATAATTTCTAGCTAGAAATGTGTGGGAATCTGTGCAAATCAGTTCATTATGTTTTTTTATTGTTTAGATCATTAGAAGAGGTTAGGAGATAGATTTAAACAACAAGAGAATCTCTGAGGTAGAAAAAGGAAATGTTACTGGTGGATGTTAATGAAACAAAAGAGGAAGAATGTAGGATGTTTCCAAACTATCTTTAATTATTTAAAAATTTTTAACTTGCAAGATGTGTAGAATCAAAATTTGTGTGGGGACTGTACTTGCTGTATGTTCTCTGAGATGAAACCCATGTTTTACATTATACCGCAGGTATTCTTACTCATAAATTCCAATGTTGATGATTAACCTCCTGAAATCTATGACACTGCATTCACAAACCAATGAAATAATTGATTTTTACAATATTTATATGGTAAAACTCAATTCACTGAATAAATTAATAAAATGAATACATTATAAATGAACTGAAACATAATAAATTAATAGTCTCTATGTAGTATGCTTTTTAATATGTTCAAGAGGGAGTGTTTCAGCTGTTAAATGAATTGTAGTTAAATGAATTTAAAAGAAAATAAATTTTAAAATGCTCTATTATTCATTAATGTACTTTAGAGCCTCATTAATCTACTTTAGATTACTCAGGTCCATAAGTGCCTATTGTCAAAAGTTGATAAAGTGTAAAGAATTGCTTTCAATACCCAAGAGGCAACTGAATACAGTAACAGTTCTTAAAGTGTGAAGGTTAAGTCTGTTGGGCATAAAGTAAGTGTCCTTGCAGATTGAAAACTTTGTAAAAGGAATACTACAGGAAGCTATTTTCATGTTTAGATTAAATCACACTTTGAATGTTATTATTTAAAAATGAGTCATTGTTGTGGCTTGTGTCTAGAACTCCCAAAATCTCTTGCAGTCACAGATGGGACTTTTTCAGAGGTTGCTGAATGTAGAATATGTAATGCTGTGGTTGATTCCTGATGCAAGCCAGGATGAAGGGTGTGACAAAGATGTAAGTGCTACCTTCTCTAAGTAGTCTGGATACGATATAAGGTATAGTGGGCATCACTTGTTCCCTGTTTCATCACTTGTTGAACTGTTTCTCCTTTTTGATGCCACCCCGTCTTGGAGTCAGTGAATTATAGGCTGAAACCTCTACCTACTGTGAGCTAAATAAACTTTTCTTCTTTTAACTTTGGATGTTCTGTATTTTATTTCAGCAATGAGAAAAATGTAACTAAGACAGAATTTGGTACTAGAGAAGTGGGGTTGTTGCTGTGACTATACCTGACCATATGGTTTAGGAGCATTTGGAGCTGGCCTGTGGGAAGGTGAAGAGCTGTGAAAATTTTGCAATTGTCATCTGAAAAAGTAGAGCTGGAACACCTGAGGCTATACTTGATGGGAGATTCTAGTCAGAGTTCAGAAGATCAGAGTGTTGATAGAAATTCTGCCAGTAAGGACCACGTCAGAAGATTTCTCCTGAGAAAAAGAACTGTAGGGGCCATTGGACTCCAGATCATGTATATGATTCCTTAGCAGAAAGTTTGTCTGCATTTTGTTCATGTCCAGAGATCTTGTCAGAGACTGAGATTAACAACAGTGGATGAATTAACTTGGCACAAGAAATTTCAGAGAAATCTATGTTGGGGTCATGGTATGGCCACTGTTGGGACTTTTAGCCAGATTTATGTTGAGAATCAAGAGCAAAGTACATAACAAAACAATTTAAAATGTTTTGAGTTTGACTGGAAAGGAAGGTCCAGTAAAGTAGCAGGTTGCAAAGATGTAACAGGGAAGAAACTGGCCACTGAAAATACTATCAAGAGAAAACCAGATGTTTCAGAAGAAGACAACAGAAAAGATGACCTGAAGACATGACAATAACCAACAGGACTCCAGGCTCTGCAGCCTTAATTGCAAAGGTGAAAGAATTCACTTTGAGGAGGAAGCCTCAGGTCAACATTATCTAGATTGGTAATAGCCTGGGGAAGCTGTTTGTTGGGACTTGGTTCATAGTTACTTAGTCCCTATGATCAAGACTGAAGGAAGACTGGCTACTGCTCCAGCTGGTGACAGACCATGAAATCATCCATGCAGTTCTGGTTTTAGGTGAATTCAGACTGCAAGAGTGGTGGGGTCACGAAGGCTTCCTCCCAGATTTCAGAAGAAGACTTGGGAGGCCAGGCAGCTTGTCTCTGAGGGTGCCCTATGTGAAGCTGTGAACACTAAGAGAAAGTTGCAGTGGATTCCCCAGAAGTTGGGAGAATCTAGGAACATGAATCATCTGAGGAAACCTGCAAGGAAGGAGCAGAGCTGCTGCAAGAGAAAAATCATGAGAACTACAGTATTGACTGTACCATAAAGCTGGAGCCAGCCAAGTTCTTTGGAATTCACATTTTGCCACAGATTTCTGGGGACATTGGGCATGAAACTATAGGGCTTAATATTTCTCCTGCTGGATTTTGGACTTCCTCTGGTACCATTCCTTTCTTTTTTCCTCTTTGTACCTTTTGGAATAGAAATGTGCTAAGAGAGGGAACCACATCCTGGGGTGAAACTAGGTAACTATGGGATAACCATAAGCTAAGCTCCCTGAGGAAAGTGATGATTATGGCCATAAGTATGTATGAGTATAGCTATGATGTAATATTGGTGGTGCATAGCTGACTTAGAGCTCTGTCAAAACTTCCTTCTTTTTCTTGATCATCATTCACTTTCTTATCACTAATTTGCTTCTATAATCTTACTTTGTACTGTTTTACAATGAAAAATTTTCCTGTAGAAAAGAAAATGTAAAAGTGCAAACAAATCTTTGTTCAGGGCTCTCAAAGGAGAGCAGCGACACTGAAAGATTAAAGACATTCTTTTTTCCTAATCCATGTATGAATGGCTTTGCTTGGGATCTTGTTTGTCTCTTGCTTTAGTGCCGCTGAATGTTGGAAGTATTTAATCTTTTAATTTGTAGAGGGGTTCACTGTTGAGAACTTGCCTTCAATCTCAGAGGAGACTTGGGGCTTGGACTTTTAAACAATGCTGAAATGGTTAGTACTTTACCAACTCTTAGAGATAGGCTAAATGCCTTTTTCATAAAGGTTTGTGCATAAGTCTTTGGGAAGCTAGGTATGCAATGTTATGGCTTGTGTATAGCTATTCTCCTAGAGTTTTCATATGATCATAGGTGGGGCTTTTTCAGAGTTGGTTGGATTTAGAGTATGTGACTCTGGGGTTAATTCTTGGTGGAATACTAGGATGAAGGGTGCTGGGACTAAGGTCATGAATGCTATATATCCTAAAGGTAGATAACCTAAATGCTATAAAAGGACAGAAAGAGCCTGAGTTCTAGTTACGTGTAGCTGGTTATTTCCTTGGTTTTTTTTTTTCTGTCTTCTGCCTGCCATAAACTGTTTTCCTTTGCAATGTTATGCTGTCTTGCTTGAGAAAAAACCAAGTATGGATTGAAACCTCTACAAAATGTGACTATAATAAAATTTTCCTCCCTTAACTTTAGGTGTTGGGCATTTTGTTTCGAGATGAGAAAGGTAACTAAGACAGTTTATTTGACTCACAGTTTGTACAGATTTCCATCCATAGGTGGCTGGCAGAGGGGCATCATAGAGAAGAAACAGTTCTTGTTGGACAGTAGCTAGAAGGCAAGAAGCAACAAAAGAAGCAAACACTTGTATTCGCAGCAAGAAACAAGAGACAATAGCTACCATATTTTTGCCTATTAAATTTTATCCAACTGACCCACACTTATGGCAGGTAGAACTCCCAACCCACTCCCAGAACTACTCCAAACCAATTTAGTAATCATACATCCTTAATCACAGTGTCACACACTGTACATTCAGTAATCTGTGAAAAGCTCCACCTAAGACCACATGAAGTTCTGGGAGACTTCTAGACAAAAGCCATAACATTCTGTCCCTTGATTCCCAAAGACTCATGTAGAAGACATTTAGTTCATCTCTATGAGTTACCAAAGTGCTAATAATTTTGGTGTTGCTGAAGAGTCCAAGGCCCAAGTCTCCTTTGAGATTTAAGGCAAATTCTTAGCTACATTTGTACAAGCCCCTGTACAAATGAAAAGAAAGTTAAATATTTGCAACATTCAATGGCTCAAGATAGACATTGTATTCCAACAAGTACAAAGAAAGGGATCAGAAGAAAGGGGAAGAAACGAAAACCAAAATCCAGCAGGGCAAACATAATTCTATGTCCAGAATTCCAGGAGCTCTATGGCAGCTTATGAACTCCAAAGGGCTTTGTGTGGCCTAACCTGTACGGGACCTTTGGTGATTGTAGCTACCATAGTTTCTCTCTTTTTCTGCCTTTGCTCATTTTTTGCAGTTTTTCTCAGATGATTAATGCTCCTGGCTTTAGTCATCTGAGGTTTTCATTGCTCTTTTCAGCTTCATACCCTGTCCTCTCAGGAGCACACTGCCTGGGCCCCCAGGCCTTGTTATGAATTCTGGGTGGAACCCTTCCTCATCTCACAAATCTTGCATTTGGTATGCAACTAAAACAAGCACTATGTGTGTGACACCAGAGTCTGCCACCAGTTGGAAAAATAGTGAGGTTTCCTTCTCTCATTTGTAAGTGTTGATTGCCAGGATTGCTGAGCAGTATTAACCCAAACTGAGGAGCAAATCTTCTGTAGGCTACTTACATTCTGGAATATGGCACTCTGGGGATCTCTTTTCAAAACAAAGTATTTTGTTTTTGTAATTTTGAGGCTGCAAAGCAGAGTTCTGTTGGTGCTTGTTATGTCCTCAAGCCATCATTTTTTATTGTCCTCTTTTTTACCTATCAAATTCTTGTTTCCTCTTGGCAGCTGGTGGCTTTATTGAAATCATTCTTTCTGGCCACACTTATTATGTATTAAATCATTCTGCATGACTCTTTGTTCATAGACCTGGCTAAAATTTTCCAACTATAATTATGCCACTACCTCAACATTAGACTGTTTTGAAATTTCTTTTACCAAATTACTTAGTCTGTTATTCTTAGTGTCAGTCTCAGGCAAAGTCTTTGGACTTGAGCCAAATGCAGGAAAATTTTCTGTCAAAACATAGCACACATGATCTGGAGTCCAGTCCACAGACTTCTTCCCAATTGAAACTTCTGGAGCCTCATCTTTCTGGAAAAATTTCAATTAGCATTCTGGTCTTCTCTGCTCACATCAAGTACATGTGAAGACATTTCACAGTTGATTTTTCAGTCATCATCTCTAAACATTTCCAGCCTCTTCCCTCAAGCCAATTTCCCAGGCTCCTAAATCACATGGTCAGGTACAGTCACAGCAACAACCCTCCTACTCTGTAGTTAACCTTTCTTGTTGCTGGGATAAAATGCTCGACACCCAAAGTTAAAGGGAGAAAGATTCATTTGGCTCATGGTTTATTAAGATTGCAGTGCATAGTTGTCCTGCTCCAAGGAAATGTGGCTTGACAGAGGAGCATCAGAAACAGTCCATAGTGTGCAGAAGATAGAGAGCAGGAGGTAGCAGAAAAAAAGGCAAGCATTGAACTAAGCAGCAAGCAACCACAGAAGCCCTCTTTTGTACCTTAAAATTTATCCATTTGACTATCCTTAAGGCAGGTAGTATTCATTCCCAGAGTGAGCTTTCCTGTTATAACCATTCAGAACTATGCTAAACTAATCAGTGGAATAGTTTAGTAATCATACATCCTTGATCCCAGCATCATATACTTTAGATCAAGCCACCTCTGAGAAGCTCCTCCTTGTGACTGCATGAAGCCTTGAGGAGACATCTAGACATAATCCATAACACCATGTGTAAGTAAATGCAAAATAATTCCAATTGTCCCATGCATATTATTAGACCACAGTGCAATGAAACTGAACTCAATTGAAAAAGAAACCACAGAAGGTATTTAAATACATGGAAATTAAATAATACCCTCTTGCTTAATCAATGAGTAACATAAGAAATTAAAGATGAAATTATTTCCTTGCATCAAACTATAATATTAGAACACACCAGAACCTGTGGGATACAATAAAAGCAGTCTTAAGAGGAAAATTTGTAATTGTAAATTCTAACATCATATAAACATAATGAGTCCAAATACATAACCTAATGATACCTCACATGTTTCTAGAAAAATGAGAAACTCAAATCCAAAGCTAGTTAAATAAAGAAAATTATAAAGATCAGAATAGAGATTAAGGCTGGGGAGATAGCTCAGTATCACAATGCCTGCTTGTCAGGCACAAGGTTATGAGTTCAATCCCTTGTACACAAAAACAAAAAACACAAACAAACAAAAAAAACCTCAACAAACAACTCCCTAAAAAACAAAAACAAAAAGAAAATAGATTAATGAAATTTGAGACAAAAATACAAAGAATCAGTGAATCACAGAGTTCGTTGCTTGAAAAATAAACCAAAGAAATAAACCCATTGCCAAACTTACCAAAACAAAGAAAGAAAATACCTAAACCAAGTTAGTTAGAGATAAAAAAAAATGGAATCACAGTAGACTTTTCCAAAATTCAGAAGATTATTAATGGCAGTTTTGGGAATCTTCTTGGAAACTTGAAAGAAAAGGAAAGATTCCAAGATACATATAAAGTACTAAAGCTGAGCCAAGAAGACACAAAAACAATGACTAATCTAATATCAGGCAGTGAGATAGAAAAAAAAAGACAAATGAATATACAAACAAACAATCAACTAAGAAATTTGGGTCTCAGTGGATTCACTCCCATATGGTACAACAATTGTAGAGAAGATATATTGCCATGACTCTTCAAATGTTTTTATGGAATCAAAAGTGGAGTACTTTCACAGTCATTCTGTGAAGCTTTCATTATGCTGATTCTAATAACAGAAAAGGACCAGCTGAAAAAGGGAACTTCAGACCAATTTCTTTAATGAGCATAGACTCAAAAGTTCTCAAGAAGATACTGACAAACATGATGCAACAAATTATCAAAAAAATAATCCGCTATGACTAAATAGGATTCATCCCTGAGGTCCAGGTATGATTCAACATATGCACATCAATAAATGTAATATATCACATAAACAGAAGCAAGCACAAAACTCGCATGATCATCTGAACTGATGTAGAAAAAACCTTGTGTCTATTAATGGTAATAGCTTTGAAGAAAATAGATATAGATGAATCTTATGTCAATCTGTTAATGGCCATTTATGACAAATTATCATAGTAAATGGGGAGAAACTGACAGCTTTCCTTCTAAAATCAAGAACAAGACAAGGATGTCTACTACCAACTGTACTGTTCAAAAATCTCAGTCAGACAAGATTAAGAAATAAAAAGGATTTGTGGGCCAGGGATATAACTCAGCAGACAAGCGCCTGTCTGGTAAGTGCAAGATCATGAGTTCAATCCCTGATACCAAAAAAAAAAAAAAGTGTATAAAAAGGATATGTACATGAAAGGAAGAAGTCAGGTTTCCAGTGTTTTCAAGTGACATGGTCCTCTGCATAGAAGACCCCAAAAGTTCCACTAAAAGACTCGTAGAATTTATAATCAAATTCAACAGTGTATCAGGATACAAAGTTAACACACCTAAATTGAGTTTATGTGCACTAATAATAACTAATCAATAAAGAAGTTAGGGAAACAATATGTCTTATAGTAGGATAAGTACTTAGAAATTAATGTAACTGAGAAAATAAAAAACCTCTACAGTGAAAACGCCTGTACTCTATAAAAAAGGAGATGGAAGAGAACATGAGAAAATAGAAAGTTATCTTCTGGTCCTGGATAGGCAGAAACAATATAATCAAAATGACCATATTTATAAAACTAATACACAGATTTAACACAATCCCAATAGCCTCTCTCACAGAACTAGAGAAAACTAGCCTAAAATTCATACAGAACCAGAAGAGTCCAAGAATAACAAAGTAATCCTGGGCATCAGTGACAAAGCAAGTGGCATCACAATTTCAGACTTCTAATTGTACTTCAGTTCTACTAGGATAAAAATACATAGTTTTGATAAACATAAAACAAAGAAAAGCAAAACAAAATAAAACAAAGCTACTCCTAACAGTTACAACAAAATGAACCAGATACATGAATCAATGGAACAGAGCAGAGGTTGCAGAAACAACTTCAAGAATATAGAAGCTACCCGATCTTTAACAAAGGGACAACAAATTTATCCTGGAGGAAAGATAGCCTCTTTTACAAATAGTGTCAGGAAAACTGTCTATAAGCATGAAGAAGATTGAATCTGACCCATGTCTTTTAGTGCATGCTAAACACAAATCAAAATGATTGAACAATGTAAATATTATAACAGAAAGACAACATTGGAAGATAACAAAGATAAAACTCTTAAAGATATGAGCATAGGCAAAAACTTTCTGAACAAACCCCAGTTATTTAAAAAATAACATCAAGAAATATCCATGCCATGTTGGAACTTGGGGCACTGGGAAACCAAGCAACTGGCATGCCTCCCTGGTATGCCTATCTGCACACAGGCTGAGAAGCAAACATCCAACCCACCCACTCCCGCTCCATTAGCAAATGGAGCCAGAGATCTGAGCATCTTTTGGGAGGTTGACTATAAGCAATATAGCAAATAGGGGGGATTTCCTTCTACCAGCTCTTTGAAAGCAAATATTTTTATCACTGTTTTGCTTTGCTATGGTTAACGGTATTGATCTATTCAATATTCTGTTTTGATAAGTTCTATAATGTTCTGTATTTCATTTGATTTTGCTATACCTGACTGAAAGAACAACTATTGTGAAGATAACGAGATATACTATGGTACCTATTGCAATTATCCTGGTAACCTGTTGTGAAGTTCTGTACCAATTTCACTGCACTGTCCCACTTGGCTTTGTTCCATCTTGTTCTGTTGTATTTTACTACCCTCAAAATAATAAAAAAAAACAAAGTGGAATCATATTAAATAAAAATCTTATGCACAGTTAAATAAATTGACAGAATGAAGAAACATTGACAGAACGAGGAAAAAATTTTGGTACTTTCTTCTCAGACAACTAACATCTAGAATACATAAAAATTACAAAAATTAGATCCCCAAATAAAAGGCACAATAAAAAATGGGAAATTAAAATGAACCAACATTTCTCAGAAGAAGAAATGGATAAATAAAGTATGAAAAATGTTAAACATCCCTGGCTGTTGGAGAAACGCAAATTAAAATGACACTGAGAATCCATCTTATTTCAGAAACAATGGCAACCATCAGGAAGTCAAAAAACAAGAAATGATGGTGAGGCCATGAAGAAACCCATGTAAATGGTTGGTGAGAAGGTAAACTATATAGCCATTATGCAAATCAGTGTGGAGATTTCTAAAAGGCTAAAACAAGGCATCACATTCCACTCAGTTATTCCCCTTCTAGGTATCTTAATATTATTGTGATATATGCATACCTATATTTATAGCAGCACAATAACTGTATCTCAAAAGTAGCCTATGTGTCCACCAACAGATAACTGGATAAAGAAAATGTAGTATTTATACCTAATGGAGTACAAATGTGCCATAAAGAAGGATAAGCTTCAGTCATTTGTAGCAAAAATGGACATACCTTGAAATCCTAATGTGAAGTGAAATAAATCAGATACATGTGCTTTAATATCCCATGGTTTTTCTTACAGGAGCAACAAAAAATACAAATAAAGAGCAAAATAAAAATAGATAATAGGAAATAGTGACATAAATCTTTTGCAAAAAGGAAAGGGACCAAGAAACGGAGGCATTTCTGTTTGCTTGTCTCTTCGAGGAATATGCGAGTTTATGAAATCTCTTTCCTTTTCTAATAAAATCTGCATTTTAAGAGTGAGCTTGGTCTCACTAAATTTGGGATACTGCTGTTAAAATGGAGGTAGAAAGTTACCCATTGCAGTATTATTTATAGAAGGCATTACACTTATAATTTATAAGATCTTTATTAAAAATCATTTGATATAGATAGTCTTATAATTAGACACATTTAAAATATTATGTAGTGTCTAATATAACTCAATTAATAACTCTTTTTGACATAAATTTCTCTTAGAATTTAGAAAGACAAAGTTTAATGATTTTCCTAGCTTTATTAGAGAATACTGGTTTGCAAACCCCTTACATGCTTTCTTTTTTTTTTTTTTTCTTGTTTTGAATATAAGAACTTCTGAGATAAATTTTGTAGTCCTTTGGAGCATCTTATCTTTCATGGGGTTTATTTTTCTAGATTTAATCCTTTCTCCCTTTCCCACCTTATTCTTAGAATTCAACCTGTAGGAATTAAAAAAAGAAGGCTCTACTTTTACTAACAGCTTCAAATTCTTTCTTCAAGTAGTTTTGTTGTAGTCAGTATAGAAAATTTTACATATCAGATGTGCTCTTGAATTAATCTTGGTGATTGAGATGGTACACTGCAATTTCAAAAAATTTCAATTTTGATTCAGTTTTTCTTTCATCCACCAATACATATATTCATACCTTTATTTCTTCAGGCATAGAAAGCAGCTTACAGGAAATACACATAATGAAGAAGCACAGTGTTTTCCAAATTGTATTCTCAGATGTTAGAAGATACCATGACAAAATTGCTCTGTGTTCATATTTACTTAGAATTTTGGAAGTTTTACTTAATTCTGGTACATTGTGTCTTTTGAGGATGATATTGTATTTACCAAATACATTTTAAAAGTATTTTTTTCCTTGTACAGATATTAATACATAAAAGAGCTAGTTTTATAAGAAACCATTTGGAGAAATGCCTAGTTAAATATAAAAAATTTGTTTGTTTATATTTACTAGTTAAATATAAATAAAATCAGGAGCAGGAACAATGAAAATGAAGTAAATTATACCAGAAGGAAAACAACAACTAAATATGGTCAAGTCTCAAATACTGTCAAAATTTAAGCTACAAATTTGCTGTTGGTCTCCTCCAAAGCAGAAGATAAAGAGGGCTCACTACACAATTCTCACGATAGGAAAGGAAAAAACAAACAAAACAAATATTTTTCTGAGTGGCCATTCTACTACTGAATTATCATAATTGTCTTTCAGTTTTACCATGGGAACTTTTGAGGTCTTTCAATATTTTTTTAAGTTTCCTAATGCCAACCTACCCGTGACAGAGAGGAAAATAAACTGTATTGTTAGACCAGAACCAGTGTTCTGGTAGTCAAGAAATTTTTTTCAGTTAATAGAAGTTCGAATGAAGCCAGTTGAAGTGAGAGGCAGCAACCAGCAATGAAGCAGAGTGGAGCACCAGGAGGACCCAGGGAAGCTGCCGGGCACCCGCACTCCACCCCACACTGAGTAACCACAGTCAGAAGCCCCCATTCACCATTCATCTGTTTGTGTGCCATTTTAAAAAATCTATTCATCTATTTAAAAGAGATGTGTAGCTCTTTTTAAGACATAGTTTAATTTTGAATTTTTATTTATTTTTTCATAGTTTAAATTTTAAAATTAGTGTTAGCTTTGTATGCAGACTTATGTGACATACAGAACTTCACAGTAAAACAGTTGATCTAATCACTAGGTGTACAGGACTCCAGAATATGAGAGTTGAAATATCTCACAGTAAAGACACCTTTCAAAACAAGTCACTTTACAGAACTTTTCCACTTTCTGAGAATACCAAGTTGTCCAATCCTAACTTTTATCATCAGACATGGAACTTTATTACTAGTTCAGTACTTTATTGATGACACTGTGGGAAGATAATTATGTGCTATATTTCTTTCTGTCATGAAAATAAATAGTTTCTCATTTATCATTATAGCATAGAGCCTCATTTGAAACTTCAGAAATTAGAGCAAATTTTCAACATTAAGAAATATTAGATTTTGATGGGCTTGATTCCAGCTACATTGTCAATTTAAAATTCTTCTGTGAATTCAGACAATATACTAAATCAGAACCTCACTTTCCTTATGTGACAAATGAATGATTAGGAATACTTAAGAACATTCTTGGAGCCTGTCACATGATAATCAATAATTTGAGTTGTTATGTTGATGATCAGGTATTTTATGATGAAACATAGAGTCATTGATGACCATAGCATTGTTTACAAAATTGCATATGCAGCAGACCATTCATTTTTACTCAGCTCAGCCAAAGTAAGATAAACTTTTCCTTTGTCTTTAGCTATTATTTTAAAGAACTTAGGCATTGTGAACCAGGAAATAGATTTTATGAAAGTAATTTATTTTCGAAGCATTCTTTTCCCCAGTCCTGACCTGACAGTGATAGAGGATGTTGGGGTTTAGCATTTAATTTCTGGTGCTCAATTGTGTTTCCAATATTTATTTTAATGAAAATTTGACATTTTCCAGAAACTATAATTTCATTCTTTTTATATCTATTACTATTAAGGATATCATATTCTCCTTTTTGTTTTTTAAATTTTATTTTAAAGAGAAAGATAAAACAAAATTTCAAAACAAGGTAATAGAAGAGTAACAATGGTTAATACATTGCATATTGTTATTTTTTTAAATTTTAAAGATAGTAAAATTAACAATAGAGAACAAAGCCAATCAGAGTAATCCAGTATAGTTGGCATGGAACTTCAAAGCAGGATATGGGAAAACAATAATAGCTACCATTCTGGGACTTGGGCAACCAACAAATCAACTAGCCAGCCTTCCTGGTAAGATACCAGTACATCTTGTTATCTTTACAATAGTTGTCCATTCCATGAGGTATAGCAAAATTAAACCAAAAAATAAAACACTACACAACCAATCAAAACATAATATTGAATAAAACAAAAACCATTAATTAGAACAGAACAAAACAGTGAAAATAATATTGAACTTCAAAGACAAGATAGAAGGAAATTCCCCATTTTTGCATGCTGTCCTCCTCCTAAAAGATGCTCAACCGGTGGCCCCAGGCCTGCATGATCAACCAAACAACACAAGCATTTAGTTGCTTTATGTACCTTATGCTATCAACTCAGGTTGACCACAGAACCCACAGGTTGCTAACAGGGTGGGGAGGGGTGCTATGGACAGTATTTGATTTTTCAGCCCGCATGCCAGTAGGCTTATGGGATGTGCTGTCTTTTCTCTGAAATGGAGGCAGTTTGTGCAGTTTACCAGGAAGGCTGGCTAGTTGATTTCTTGGTTGGTCGCCCAAATCCGAGCATGGCCCATTCTTGGGAGGTATTGAATGTTCTCCCATATTGTTATTTTTAAATTAGTTATTCAGAGTATAAGACACGCTGGCCACAGGTCTGCAGAGGAGGAGCTGGGCAGATCTGGGGTGCCCTCACTGGCCTCTCTGCGTGTCTGGAGGACTCTGGATTTCTGTGCCCAGACTGCTGGAGTTCCCTCAGGCTTCCAGGTGCAGTGAAGGAGAGAGGTGGGTTTGAGGCTTCCACATCAGCCTCCCCATTCCCGGCTTCATTTGGAGACCTGCTGAGCTCCCGATAGGTGGGCTGGCCCACACTACCAGCCTAGCCCAGCCTGTTTAGCTGCCGCGCCTGGCCATAGGTCTGCAGAGGAGGAGCTGGGCAGATCTGGGGTGCCCTCACTGGCCTCTCTGCGTGTCTGGAGGACTCTGGATTTCTGCGCCCAGACTGCTGGAGTTCCCTCAGGCTTCCAGGTGCAGTGAAGGAGAGAGGTGGGTTTGAGGCTTCCACATCAGCCTCCCCATTCCTGGCTTCATTTGGAGACCTGCTGAGCTCCCGATAGGTGGGCTGGCCCACACTACCAGCCTAGCCCAGCCTGTTTAGCTGCCGTGCCTGGCCATTGGTCTGCAGAGGAGGACCTGGGCAGATCTGGGGTGCCCTCACTGGCCTCTCTGCGTGTCTGGAGAACTCTGGATTTCTGCGCCCAGACTGCTGGAGTTCCCTCAGGCTTCCAGGTGCAGTGAAGGAGAGAGGTGGGTTTGAGGCTTCCACATCAGCCTCCTCATTCCTGGCTTCATTTGGAGACCTGCTGAGCTCCCGATAGGTGGGCTGGCTCACACTACCAGCCTAGCCCAGCCTGTTTAGCTGCCGCGCCTGGCCATAGGTCTGCAGAGGAGGAGCTGGGCAGATCTGGGGTGCCCTCACTGGCCTCTCTGCATGTCTGGAGGACTGTGGATATCTCTGCAACCAGGGAGGGTCCACAGGTTCCTGAAGCACTGCGGCCTGTGGTGAGTACCCTAACCCGGCTGCGATTGAAGAACTGTGGAGCTTCCAAGGGGCAGGTGGGCGCACAGTGTCCCTGAGGCCCAGCTTGTCTGGAACTGTGGAGTTCTGAGCAGGCAGAGGAGGGCCACTCGATCTGTAGGCCTAATGGCTTGGAGTAGCGTGGCGCCAGAGTCCCAGTAGCTCCAAACATAGAAGGGGATTTTCAACAGATCCTGAGGAAGCTTTCAAATAACACTTGAAACACAGAAATATAGGAAAATGACAAAACGAAAGACCAAATTACAACCTCAAACCTCCAGCCCATCTCAAGAAACCCTAGGAGCGATGTATATAGAAGAAAATATATCCCATCCACCTCATATATCGGACACAATAGCCACTGAAATTGACAAGCAACTCCAGGAAGCTTTAAAGAAATTCAAACTCGAAATAATCTCCCAGATAAAAGAAGAAATGATAAAAGAAATGAAAGAGATTCTAAATATATCTAAAGAAAACACAGATAAAAAATTGGAGGAACTAAACAAAAAGATAGAATCCCTAGACGAGCAATATAAGAAACAAACAGAATACATAATACAGATGCACAGAGATATACAGGAAATAAAAAACTCCACTGAAAGTTGTAAAAACCGCCTTAATGAAAGTGAAGATAGAATTTCAGACCTTGAAGACAGGATTGCAGCTAGTGAACAGGAAAGGAAAGATCTTTTGAAAATAACAAGGAACCAGGAAACAACAATTCAACAACTGCAAGACGATGCAAAGAAGAATAACATAAGAATGATAGGGATTAATGAAAGAGAGGGAGACAACATGAAGGATGTCAGGAGGATATTTAGAGAAGTAATAGCTGAAAATTTCCCAAGCATGAGATCAGAAACTGACATCAGGATCAGTGAAGCATATAGAACTCCAAACAGTCATAACCAAAATAAAACTACACCCAGACATATAATAGTCACCATCCCAGAAATCCAACACAAGAATAGATTATTAAAAGCTGTCAGAGAGAAAAGACAAATCACTTATAAAGGAAAACCTATCAGAATCACAGCAGACTTCTCAGCACAAACGATAAAGTCAAGAAGAGCATGGAGTGAAGTATTCCAGATCCTAAAGCAAAATGATTTCCAACCAAGACTGATATATCCTGAAAAACTATCATTCAAAATAGATGGTGCAATACGATACTTCCATGACAAAGAACAGCTGAAGAACTTCATGAACACCAAACCAACCCTGCAAAAAATATTGAAAGACAGTTTAGATACACAAAGGAAAAAAACACTAAGCAAAGCAAATAATTAAACAGAACCGAAAGATAAAGATGCAACAGCAGAGAGATAACATTCCTACAATTAACCAGCACTTAACAGTAATAACCATTAATGTAAATGGTCTCAATGCACCAATCAAAAGAAACAGACTAGCAGAATGGATCAAGAAACAAAATCCAACCATATGCTGTTTACAGGAAACCCATCTAACCCAGAAAGATACTCACAGACTGAAAGTCAAAGGATGGAAAACAATTCTTCATGCAGCAGGAATCCAAAAAAAGGCAGGAGTAGCCATTCTGTTTGCAGACAACGTGAACTTTAAACCAACAATGACCATAAAGGACAAAGAAGGTCACTACATACTCGTAAGGGGAAAACTCCAAGAGGAAGAGATAACTATCTTAAATATATACGCACCAAACTCCAGAGCACCCAGTTATATAAAACAATTATTAACAGAAATGAAAACTCAAATTATCAGTAACACAATTGTAACAGGAGACCTTAATACACCACTGACACCAAGGGACAGATCAACCAGACAGAAAATGAGCAAAGAAATAACAGAACTGAATCACACCTGTGAACAAATGGGTTTGATAGACATATACAGAATGTTCCACCCAACAACATCAGAATACACATTCTTCTCAGCAGTACATGGATCATTTTCTAAAATAGACCATATATTAGCTCACAGAACATATTTAAGCAAATGCAAAAGAGTTGAAATCATCCCTTGCATATTATCGGATCATAGCGCTCTGAAATTAGAAATTAATGACAAAGGATACTGCAAAAATTCCGCAAACACATGGAAACTAAATAACACACTCTCGAGTAATCAGTGGGTCACAGAAGAAATTAAAGAAGAAATTAAACAATACCTAAAAGAAAATGAAAATGCAGATACAACTTATCGGAATCTGTGGGATGCAATGAAAGCCGTTCTGAGAGGAAAATTTATTGCACTGAGTTCCCACATCAGGAAAACAGAACGAATACAAATAAATAACTTGATGCTACACCTCAAACAGCTAGAAAAAGAAGAGCAAGTCAAGCCCAAAGCCAAAAGAAGAGAGGAAATTATAAAAATCAGAGCAGAAATCAATGCAATAGAGACTAAGAAAACAATCCAAAGAATCAACGAATCAAAGAGTTGGTTCTTTGAAAGAATAAATAAAATCGATAAGCCCCTAGCCAACCTTATTTAAAAAAGGAAAGAAAAAGCTCAAATTCATGCAATAAGAAATGAAAAAGGAGAAATCACTACAGACCCAACAGAAATACAGAGGATCATCAACACCTATTTCGAAAACCTCTACTCTCAAAAGTTTGATAACACAGAAGAAATAGACAGATTCTTAGAAGCATATGAAGTACCAAAGCTAGATCAAGAGGATATAAAACTGTTGAATAACCCAATCTCTGCTAATGAAATTGAGAATGTAATTGGGTCCTTGCCCACCAAGAAGAGCCCAGGCCCAGATGGATTCACTGCAGAATTCTACAAGAAATATAAAGAAGACCTAATGCCAACACTCCTCAAACTATTCAATGAAATTGAAAGGGAAGCAATCCTTCCTAAGTCATTCCTGGAAGCAAATATTACTCTAGTACCAAAACCTGAGAAAGACCCAACTATAAAAGAGAACTATAGACCGATCTCCCTAATGAACACAGATGCAAAAATCCTCAATAAAATATTGGCAAATAGGATCCAGCAAATCATCAAGAAGATTATACACCATGACCAGGTGGGATTCATCCCAGGAATGCAAGGATGGTTCAACATACGCAAATCAATAAATGTAATCCACCATATCAATAAAGCCAAAAATAAGAATCACATGATCATCTCTATAGATGCAGAAAAAGCCTTCGATAAGGTCCAACACTTATTCATGATAAGAACTTTACAGAAAATTGGAATAAATGGTCTTTACCTCAATATAATAAAGGCCATTTATGACAAACCAACAGCCAGCATCATACTAAATGGCCAAAAATTGAAAGCCTTTACTTTAAAATCGGGTACAAGACAAGGATGTCCTTTATCACCACTCCTATTTAATATAGTACTGGAAGTACTAGCCAGAGCAATTAGGCAAGAAAGAGAAATAAAAGGGGTAAAGATAGGAAAAGAAGAAGTTAAATTATCACTGTTTGCAGATGACATGATACTCTACATAGAAGACCCCCTAAACTCCATTGAAATACTCTTAGATACAATAAATAAATTCAGTAATGTGGCTGGATACAAAATCAATACTCAGAAATCAATAGCATTCCTATACACGAACAACAAAATTACAGAGAGGGAAATAAGAGAAACTGGACTATTCACATTAGCAAGCAAAAAAATGAAATATTTAGGAATTACTCTTACGAAAGAAGTGAAAGACTTATACAGTGAAAATTATAATACACTGAAAAAGGAAATTGAAGTTGATCTCAGAAAATGGAAAGACATCCCTTGCTCATGGATAGGAAGAACAAACATTGTGAAAATGGCCATTCTCCCAAAACTGTTATACAGATTCAATGCAATCCCAATAGAAATACCATCAACATACCTTATAGATCTAGAGAAATCACTCCTAAATTTCATCTGGAACCAGAAGAGACCTAGAATCGCAAAGGCAATTCTAAGCAGCAAAGACAAAGCACGAGGCATCACAATCCCTGACTTGAAGTTATACTACAAAGCAACAGTAGTAAAATCAACATGGTATTGGAATCAAAACAGAGCTGAAGATCAGTGGAATAGATTAGAAGATACAACCACAACTACGAACACACTCAACCACCTTATTTTTGATAAAGGAGCCAAGCAGGTTCACTGGAAAAACGACAGTCTCTTTAATAAATGGTGCTGGAAAAACTGGCTCTCCATTTGCCGAAAACTAAAGCTAGACCCATGTCTATCACCATGTACTAAATTAAAATCTAAATGGGTCAAAGATCTGAATATTAAAGCAGAAACACTAAATCTATTGGAAGGCAAAATAGGTAGAAACCTTGGAGACATAGGAGTAGGTAAAGAATTCATGAACAGGACTCAAACCGCACGGGAAATACTTCCCAGAATCAATAACTGGGACCACTTCTTATTAAAAAGTTTCTGCATGTCAAAAGAAATCTCCAGCATAGTGAAAAGAAAACCCACAAACTGGGAAAAGATTTTAGTGAACTCTCTCTCAGACAAGGGACTCTTGTCTAAAACATACAAAGAATTAAAGAAACTCAGACCTCCGAAATTCAAAGATCCAATCCAAAAATGGGCATCTGAGATGAATATGCAATTCTCAGATGAAGAAATGCAAATGGCAAATAAATACATGAAAAAATGCTCATCATCATTGGTCATTAGAGAAATGCAAATTAAAACCACACTGAGATACCATCTCACTCCTGAAAGAATGGCCAGGATCAAGAAAACCGACAACAAATGCTGGAGAGGCTGTGGGGAAAAAGGAACTCTCCTGCACTGCTGGTGGGAGTGTAGACTGGTACAGCCTTTGTGGAGATCTGTCTGGAGATTTCTCAAAAAGTTGGGACTGGAAATCCCATTTATTCCAGCTATTCCACTTCTAGGCATATTCCCAGAAGAACTGAAAGCATCATACCACAGTGATATATGTGCACCTATGTTTATAGCAGCACAATTTGTAATCGCCAGATCTTGGAAACAACCCAAGTGTCCATCAACTGAGGAATGGATAAAAAAGTTGTGGTATTTCTATACAATGGAGTATTATTCAGCTATAAAGAAGGGTCACATTGAGATATTCATCAATAAATGGGCGCAGCTTGAGACCATACTCATAAGTGAAATAAATCAATCTCGCGTGAATACCGAATAGTTTCCCTAATGTAAGTAATGATTCAAATATATAAAAATATGTGGTAATCATGATTCCCCATTAGGTGGCCTTGGAGCCTTATAAAGTTTTCACTCATTAATTAGAAAGGCTTTATTCTGGGCTTCTTGATATGAAAATATTTGAAGCTAGAGTATATGAAGTTTTATCCAAATATTTCAAGGAAAAAGACACTATGGTAACTACTATTAAGTCAGATTATATGGTGGTGAAGTACTAGGTTGTTGAAACAGTCATGCTGTGATCTCTATTGTTATATTGTTATGTCCTGTTTTATCTCAATCTCCCCCTTATTGTTTTAAAAAAAATTATTTAGTCATTTCTTATGTTTGTCTTAATTAAATAAAAAATTCAAAAAATTAGGATATATAAATAGTAACTCTTTTTGATTTCCTATTAACTTGTTTTGAAGTCCTGTAGTACTTCCACAATCTTGTTTTGACTGATTAGACTCTGTTCCATTCTATATGATAGTATCAAGTTTGAAGACATAGGCAACTACTTTGAAGACAATAAGATTCACTAAGATACCCATTCTGGTTTGACTATTGTCTTCTTTGGAAGTCCTGTAATGTTTACAACGCCTAAGTTTTATTGGTCTTGTTCTCTACTGTTTTGTCCAACTTTATAATATCTAATGAGATAGACAATTCTTTTTAAGGAAACAAGGGACAACGTTGATAACCATTGTTGATAAACTTGTACTCTGTTCTACACCATGTGCTATGTCTATCCTTGGTATTGACTGACAGCTTTGTTTTGCCATATTTGACTGTATTCTCCCCCCCCCCAAAAAAAAAGTAATAAGCACTAAGGAGTAATAAAATCCAAAATGTGTAAATTTTGTTGTAAAAAAGAGAGGGAAAAGAAAAAAAGAAAAAGAGCTCTAACAGATATAACAGCAAGTGTGTTTAGGGGTGTTAAATAGCTGACTATATCAATGTTTTTGGATCGTTGAACACAGCTGTTTGCAGTCTCCCTGTTTGAATGTCCACCTTGTGTTCTTTGATACTGTGATTTGAGGAACTATTTTCAAGAAAATAGTGTGTAATCTACTAGCAGGTGATTTCTTACTGTTATGTTTTTTTTTTGTTTTGTTTTTTTTGTTTTTTTGTAGTTCTGTATTACGTGTACCCTTACACCGCTTTGGTTTGTTTTGTGTTTTTCTCTTTTTCCTCTTAAATTAAAAAAAAAAAAAGAGAGGGTCCTCAGCCTCCAATCCTGAGAAACATGCAATATCAGACATGGCACCAATACACATAAAGCACTATCTCCAGAGCCTCATAGACGAGTTCAGGAATGAAGTTATTAATGACTCGAAGCAATATATAAGTAGAATAGTTAGAGAAATGGTAAACACTGCCCAAGAAAAAACAGATGGTGGAATGGAAGAACAGGAAAAAAGGGGAGAATTGTTTGATGGAGAAAATAGAGAAAACATAGAATACGTGAAGCAGATTCAAAGAGATTTCCAGGAAACTCAAAATTCTATCAAAAACTGGCATAAAAGCTTGAAAGAAACTAATGATAGATTATCTGGAGGGCAGATTTGTAATATGGGAGCATGAAATGAAAAACTTCTTAAAAATAACAACAACAACAAAAAAACCAAATAGCACCAAAACAAAGGCTAGAAGATGATAAGAGGATCTATAACTTAAGAATTAAGAACATAAAAGCAGAAGTAGGGACACAAACAAATGGACTACAAAAGATATTCACAGATATAATCCAAGAGAATTTCCCTAATTTAGCAAATGGTAAAGATGCTCAGATGTACGAGGCATACAGGACCCCTGCCACCTACAACCCAAACAGAGCTACAACCAGGCATATAATAACCAAAATTCCAGAAATCCAATATAAGAACAGAATATTAAAAGCCATCGGAGAAAAGAAAAAGATCACTTACAAGGGAACACCTATCAGAATTACAGCAGACTTCTCAGCACAAACCATTGAATCATGAAGATCGTGGGGGGAAATAATTCAAGGTTTGAAAGGTAATAACCTCCAGCCAAGATTGATATATCCTGCACAACTGTCCCTAGAAACTGATGGAAAAACAAGGTGCTTCCAAGATAAAGAAGAACTAGGGGAATTTGCAACCACCAATTCAACTTTACAGAGAATACTGCAGGACATTCTAAAAAAGGAAAATACCAAGATTCCAGAAATAGTGGCGGGGAGGCCATAATGAATGGAGCAGAGAGCAAAATGAAGAAGACAAACTGACAACAAATGACAGAAAAAGAGCTCAACAGAAATGAGGCAGAGAAGGTTGGATGGTAGCAACAGCTATTTTGGAGAAAACAAGACATCATAATAGCTAGTGATGATTTAGTATCATCTTGTTTTGAAGTCCCATCAAACTTGTATTCTTCTGTCTCCATCGGTCTTAAAAGGTTGTATCTTATTGGATTTTATTATATATGATAATATAAGTAAAAACTTTTATAGACAAGGAGATTATACAGAAACCATTGTTCATTTTCTGTTAATTAGCTCTAAATACCCTTTAATAATGTCATTCTCTTGAATGGTTTTATAGTGTTTTGATATGTTTGGTGCTATAGTATATGAAATTATACTCAACGATTTCAAGGAAAGAGACACTATGGTAACTATTTTTATGTCAGGATATCTGTGGTGAAACACTATTTTGCTTAAATGGTTATGTTTTGACCTACGCTGTTCTGTTGTTATGCTCTCTTTTATCTCAATACCCCTTTTTAAAAATCATTTACTTTTTTCTTTTTATCTTTTTAATTAAGGGAAAAATAAATAAAAAATAGCAGAATACATTATAGTAACCTACTTTGATTTCCTATTAACTTGATTTGAAATCCTGTATTGCCCTCACCATCTTGTTTTGACTGATTTTCCCCTATTCTGCTTTGCTTGATAGTACCAAGTTCGAAAGTATAGGCAAAACTGTGAAGACAATAAGATTCATTATGATGCCCATTCTGGTTGACTATTATCTTCTTTTAAAATCCTGCAATGTCTCCAATGCTTTGGTTTTATTCTTTACTGTTTTGTTCAATTTTATTGTAACTGGAAATTCTTCTTAAAATAGCAAGAAGCAATATGGTAACCATTGTTGATCACCTTGTATTTTGTTTTTACATTATTCATTATGTCCATCCTTTTGATTTGACTGACTCTGTTCTGATATGTCACATTTGGTTTTACTCTCTTCAAAAAAAGTAATAAGAACTGTGGGAGTAATAAAACCCAAAATGTGTAATTATCATTGTACAAAAGAAAAGAAAAGAAAGTGCTCTAAAGGTTATAACTGCATTTATGTTTAAGTATGTAAGATAGATAACCAAATTACTGAGTTTTCTTGGATCATTGAACAAAACTGTTTGCACTCTCACTGTTTGAAAGTCTACTTTATATGCTTCAATTTGTAAGTTGAACAACTATTTCTAAGATGAGAATATGTAATCTATTAACTAGTGATTTCTTACTGTTTATTTTTTAAATTTTGTATTACTTGTACCTTTTTTCTGTTTTTTTCTTTTTCTCCTTAAATTAAATAAATAAATAAAGAAAGAAAGACAGAGATCCTTTGAGCTGTGTTGTGTCCCCAGACACTCAAATTTCCTACCCGATCTCTCTGGCAGTAATTGGCAATAGTGCTCTCGTATTCTCTCTGTGATCTCTCCGTAGCTTTCAGACCACTATGATTCCTTGTGGGCTGGAGTGGAGCCTCCTTCTATATCTAACACGTTGAGAAACAGTATTGTATTTTTGTTATTTATTTCAACAATGAAAGACTTGTAAAGGTAAATTTTTTTTTAAAGCAGTAGAAATAGAATCCTCTCCCTCAGCACTTAAAGGAATGTCTTGGAAAGTGACAGCTCCCAAGGTTAGGTCTGTTATCTGTTGGATAAAATACTCCATCTCTCCCTCCTCTAAAAATCAGCTACTTTTTCCCAGTAGATGGACAATTATTGCCTGTTCCCTTTGTTCCACTGAGGCCTGCAAACACATTTGTTCCTAAATGACATGAAGTTTTATCAGATGAACTGAGGCGATTTCTAGATTTAGAAATGACACAGGAGGAAGCTTCTATATTTTCTGGTATGCATGAGAACAACTGTGAAACCTGACAGAAAGGTGAACTGGGATGGTGCCCTGGGCTTTTAGGAAATGGGGCCCTGAAGCAAGTGACTCACTATAAGGATAATCAGAGATAAAAGGTGATCTAAGGGAATTGTCCAAGTGAGACTATAATTGTGGTGAACACAAAAAGAGGCAGGTTGGGATAGGTGGCTACTTGGGTAGACCAGAATACTGAAAACTGTTCTAAAAAAAGGAGGGAGAGAGAGAGAGAGAGAGAGAGAGAGAGAGAGAGAGAGAGAGAGAGAGAGAGAGAGAGAGAGAAAGAGAATGATAAAGTATTAGGATAAAAAATGGAGCAAAAAACACACATTAAACTAGGTCTCACACACATGAAACATGTATCTGTCTTGTGCCCAACAGCAGCCAACATGTTCCATTCCATGAGCTATTTTCTTGTCAGTAGAGTTTTCAAGTAGTAGATGCCCTATAGTTTTTAAACAGTCCAGCACATGCCCACAATGAATGGCCAAAGACATAAAAGACAAACAAATGATAAAGAGAAAAAAGAAAAAAAATTCCGCCAGGGGGGTTCTTAACTCCTGGCTGGGTTGTCCAAGAAATGTTAGTGGATGGAGGAGGGTCCTGTGGGATTGTTTCCAGGTTCTTGGTGTTCTGAACAAGGAATTTGGCAAGACACCTTGAAAAAGCAGCCAGAATACATTCATTGAAGGCAGAAAGAGGGCAAAAGTGGGCTGATCAAAAAGATCACAACGGCTTAGAATTCATTATTGTCTTAGAATTTGGGAGAGTACTTACTGATTGAATGGAGGGAAAAGTGGCAATTTAACTTAGAAATTGGGAAATGCTTGAAATAGAACAAGAAAGCAAAGAAACAGCCTCTGCAATGGCCCGAATGTCTTTTTCCGTGAGCAGTTAGCAGGAATATAATTATCACTTAAAATAATTTTACTATATTAATGTTTTCTTTTTTTGTGAGAAAGGTGCATAGTGAAATGAAGCCATTAAGAAGTGAACAAGTTAACTAATTTAGTAGAGTAATTGTTTGTACTGTTGATGGTCTGTTAATGGACCCCCCCCCAAAATCAATACATTTATTTTGTATCAACAAAAATTCTCAAACAAAATGTCATGGTCTTGACAATTATTTAATCAGACCAGCAAATCCCCTGATCTATGCTAGGTTAGTGGTGTTTCTGGAGGTCAGTGTACATAAGTTCCATAGAGCACAATTACTGGCGAAAGATATTTTAGCATATTGTGTGTCTGGTTTCTTTGTACCAACTTTAGCAACGTCTATTCCAGCTGGCACTCTAAAGTCCCAGAAATAATTCCTATGCCACAGTTTCTAATTATTCCAAAGTTTTAATCCCATAAAATGACTAGTAATTTTAATCCCATAAAGTTCTAATTCCATAAAATAACTAGTAACTTTCATTAATTGTTATATCTGCTTACTGATCACTTGTAAGTTAAAGACAATAAAAATAAAAAAATTTATCAAAGTGTAAAAAAACTAATTCTATTTGAAATCATGGCAGTTATTATAGGTATTGTTCATGCGTGTTCACAGTAGAGCATTTCATAGTTTCTTATTTGTTCTGAAGAATTTTATTAGGAGAAATAATTAATCAACCTTTATTTAAAGTTAGCATTTCATTAAGAGCAGGGATGGTTAGTGCTATTGTTTTTTATAGATGCAACATATCATTTGGGAAAGCCTAATTTAGCTGACTTCATTGATCTTTTCCTTTCTTTTAAAAATTTCAAATGGAATCTCAAGTGAATAAATTAGTAGATTTATCATTTTCTCTATAACACTGTCATATGGACAGTTTGATAAAATAGCTCATTATAGTCAATGCTGTGAAATATGAGTTCCATCAGCATATTTTCATCAAATGCACCTACAAAAATTACTTTGCTATTATCAAGGACTGTGGAATGCAAAAATAAAATTAAGCTTGCTATTATACTGGTTAAAATTTGGGACTGACCCAAGGGAATTAAAAAGAAAAAAAAATCTTGTAATAGTAGCAACAAAGTCTCATAGGAAACATCCTAAGTGAATTGAAAAGTGATAACGCTAGTCATGTAATGAATCCAGGTAACGTAAAATTTCCTCCCTTTTAAAGGTGGCCTTCTGATCTGCCTTTCTTATGTAGCCATGGACTAGCAGTGTCATTTTTTATGTTTTTTTTGATAAAGGAATTCAAAGTCTATACATACAGGACTGCTTATTTTTACTACTGTAGTTGTTTATGAGAACTAAGCAACCGGCAGTACTTAACACATTTGGATTCAGAATCTTTACTTTTCTTAAAATGGGATATTTAAGAATGATTAATGGAGAGGTCATTTTGATTTTGACTGGCCTGTAATTGTTATAAGGTGAATACGCATATATCCAAAAGATGATTACCAATATTAGCACAGTTCTTTCCTATGAGTCTCCATATCAGCTTTTGTTACAAAAGTAGAATTACACTTTTTTTTGTGGCATGTGTCAGCAAACATTTATTTAGTGTAAACAAGTGTAGGTAGCTCACTAAAGTGGGGTGTTCTTGGCTAGGGTTTCTAGCTGTGAGAGTCTGTTCTATGAATTTCTCATCCTTTTTTTCTGGAATCAGCAGGATTTCCTAGTCATGTTTTTCTTATTACAGGATGTAGAGATACAAAAGATCAAATGAAAACAAGGATGCTTAAGATCCATGTTCAGAAATGGTACACTTTTTCAATATTTGTCATGGCAAGTCATATGATCAAACATAAAGCTAAGAACTGAGAAAATATATTTTACCCTTTGAATGAAATAAACTGCAAAATCACATGTCAAAGAGCTTGGATGCCGGCAGGCATTAGCAATTTGATCTTGCCAACATCAATTCCTTTAATATAGGAACATCAATTCCTTCAATATTGCTGTTAATCTTTTTGAAAAATATCTTCTTTTCTTTTCTTTTGGATGATATGAGTCATATTTATTTTATTTCTATCCATCTTATGCATGCATAAATATAAAGAGCAAAAAATTTTATAAAGCTTATTATGAAAATTATTTTTAGTTCATCTCTCTACTGTCTTATTTTCTCCTTACCAGAGACAACCATTTCATATCTTTTTAGCTGATGGTCTTGGTATTTACCTCCATAAATACCTTATTTAGGTAGTTCTTTTACCTAATAGTTTCAAAAAATTTCTTAAAAATTTTTTCAATATTTATTAGAATATAATGATTATATTCATTATGGAAATATTACACCTCAGTTGTTCCTGTTCTCCCCCTCTCCTCTGTACCCCCTCCCTCTATCTGTTGCTTGTTTCCTTTTTCTGAAAGAACTATCTCCCAGTTTCCTATTATCTGTCTTTTTTTTGCAATTTAATTTACTTAGGAAATGGGTTTCTCATGTAAGATAAACCATGAAATCGAGATGGACATACAAAGGGTGTATATATTTAATGTATACAACTTGATTAATTTGAAAAAAGGAGTATATACTCGTGAAACCATCATCATGATTTATGCCATTACACATATCCATCACTTCCAAAAGCTACATCTTGTTTATTATTATTATTGTTGTCAAGACAGTTAGGATCTACTCTTAACAAATATTTAATTATGAAATATAGTATTATTAGGTGTAGGAACTATATGCTACACCATTGATCTGTAGGATTTACTAATTTTGCCTTACTGGAACTTTTTGCTGCTTTTCTATCAGTTCTACATTCATTCACTGTGGCAATCATAAGTCCTTTCTCTGCTTCTATGTGTTTGATTATTTTAGATTCATCATGTAAAGTAGTATCATATAATATTTATTTTTCTGTGCTTAGTTTATTGCACTTAGCATTATGTTTTTCTTCCAGGTTCATTCATACTCTCACATAGGTTACAATCTTCTGCTCTTTAAAAGTCGAATAATCCTTCATCATGTGTACATATCACATTATCTGCTTTTGCTAGACTTTTAAGTTGCTTCCATGTCTTAGCTGCTGTGGCTGATGCTACGGTGAGCATAGGAATACAAGGATCTCTTTGGGATTCTGATTTCAATTCCTTTGAATATATAACCAGAAAGGGGTTCGTTAGGTCACATGGTAATTTTATTTTAAGTATTGAGGTACATCTGTGCTATTTCCATAGTGGTCACACCAATTTGCATTCGCAGCAGTGTATAGTTTAATTTTCTCCACATTCTTACCAAAATTTAAAGTTTATTTCTCTTTTTCAAAGCATCAATAGCTTTCATAACAAGTGTGAGGTAATATCTTACTGTGGTTTTAAATTGCATTTCCTTGAGAAATAGTGCCTTTGAGCACCTTTTCATATATATGCTGTATGTCTTTTTCTTTCTTTTTTTGGACAAATGTCTATTTAATTCTTTTGACTGCTTTGTAACTGTTTTTTCCTACTGAACTGTAAGATACACTTGACACTCTGTGTATGTATGTTTCACATCTATGAATTTAATCAACATATGACTATTCAGTTTCCTACAATTCATGGGTATCTAACTCATTGTAATTTAAATTCTGAATGCTTCATAATCTAAATGACCAGCAGTGCAAATCATTAAACACTATTTCTTATAATATTTCATAGAAAGTTAGGTTATTTGTGTAAATACACAAAATATATGTATGCTCTTATCATGATTACAACACAAGAAAACTTGCATGCTTTTCTTGTATTTTCCAGTTTGAAATTTTCATTGAAAGTATTTTATTTTCCTAGTCTTCATCTTTTATATTTGTAACTGAATCATGAAAGTTACATGAATCATTGAAGTTACACAAAATATCATTGCTTCTCTGACTAAGTCTAAGTGTACAATATGACAGATAAGCCCTAGAAATTCTTGTTTTGAAGTATATAAAGAGTAAATCATTAATAAAAATATGAAATGAAAACTTTTATAAAGTTATCCTGTTACTCAGTGAGCAGAACCTGATATTGCAAACATGTCAACTTTGAAAATGAAACAGAAACAGATTAATCTATTTACTTTATGTAAGTAGAGATGAATCTACTCTATGTAGTCCAGTGGTTCCAAGGCAGGGTGGGATGGTAGACAAACATCACAGAGGAGAAGCAGTTCATGGCAACAGAAGATACCAAAGCAAGCAAGCGACTTCAGCAGTTCTTTTCTATCCTTTTGTGCTCTATCTAGGTTACTGAAATTAGTGTGGTGCACAACAAATCAGTGTGGACTGTTTTAGCATTAACTCACCCTTCATCCCAGCATCACAAAGTCTAGATCCAGCCACCTCTGGAAAGCCCCACCTAGAAAGAGACCTTTCGGGACATCTAGACACAAACCATAACAAGCAGTGAACAAGAAAATGAGTCAAAATAATGAAATGTACTAGAGGATCCAAGAAAAGATGGGAACAGAACATGGCAAACATACAGTCAGTGTCAGAAGACTATTGAAAATTACAAAGATTAAGGGATTGTGTGCTGAAGTTTTCTGGTGGTAGAGGAGTTACTAAGTCAGAAGGTAGAAAAACCAGTAGCAATTTGGATTTTAGTCCTCAGTAAGGGAAGCATTGTGTCGTTATAAAAATATTTCAGTTACAAAACACCTTGGAGAGTGGCAAATGGAATATTTATGGAAAGGTAAACTAAACATTACTTTTTGCCTGAAAAGAAGTACTTGAATAGTTATAACAAAATATATGAAAGTAATCTGTATAACATGTAAAGTTGAACACATTTGCACAAGCAATACAATGATCATTATTATTAGTAGTAGTGAGTTTATTCATAACATTTAGATATATTTAATGATCACATTCACCATAGAGAATTTGTATCTTTACATGATTTATCTTGATTCCTCTTTTTTTCTCATTCCCCTCCTCTTCTTCAATCCCTGTTCTTCTCCTTATTTATGTTTCATTTCCATTTTATTATTTTTTCTCATTTTTTTCTATTTTTCTTCCTTCCCTTTTCTTTTGAAACATTTCTTCATGTTTCACAATATCTGTTACACATTTTTGTTCTTATTTATACATTTGGATTCTTACACCAGAGAGATAGTGTAATATTTTCACATTGGTACATTTTATTTCACATGAAATTATTGTTTTGAGACATAGTGATCAGTAGTCATCCAGAAACCCTCACTGAGGCTCTTGGGGGCTGGGAAGCTGTGCACAGGGGCCTACCCACACCTAAATACCATCGCTTAGACTGTCAGGAACCAGGAACCTGCAGTAATCTGGAAACCCTCAGTAAAGTCTATGGGAACTGGTTGTCTGTACCCAAAGACCTGGAACCAGACATACAGATAAGTGACACATATAGAACTCCAATGGCCCATAACAAAAATAAATAAATCTACACCTTGACACATAATAATCAAGATTCCAGAAATTCAACAGATCAGATATTAAAAGCTGCTAGGGAAAAGAAACAGATCACCTATAAAGGAAAGAGCCTCTTAAAATCACAGCAGACTTCTCAACACAAACCATCAAGTCAAGAAGAACATGGAAAGAAGTATTTCAAGTACTGAAAGAAAACAATTTCCAACTGAGACTCATGCACCCTGCAAACTATCTTTCCAAATCAATGGGGAAATAAGATACTTACATAACAAAGAACAACTGAAGAACTTCACAATCACCCAACCAACCCTACAAAGTATACTGAAAGACACTCTAGAAAGAGTTAAAAATGACCACAATTACCCATGATAGCAGGACAAACAATTTAACAGAGGGGAAAGTAGGGAACCTATAGCAGAAAGATTAAAATGGCAAAGATAATCCAATGCATGTCAATTATAGCCATTAATGTAAATAGTTTTAATTCACCAATCAAAAGAAAGAGAATGGAAAAGTAGATTAAGAAGCAAAATCCAACAACATGTTACATGCAAGAAATACTTTTAACTCAAATGGAAATTGATAGACTGAAAGTCAAAGGATGGAAAACAATACTCCATGTGACAAGAACTCAGAAAAAAGCAGGATTAGAAATTCTGTTTGCAGAAAATGTGAACTTCAAACCAAGAATAATCAAAGGAGATAAAAAAGGTCACTATAAGCATGTGAAGGGAAAACTTCAAGAGGAAGAGATAACACTTATAAATATATGCACCAACTATGGGAGCACCTAGTATTTAAGACAAATATCAATAGACATGAAAAATCAAATAAACAATAAAGGGTCAGAATGGGGGACTGTAGCACTTCATTGTCACAAAGAGAGATCAAGTAGATAAAAAAAAACAGGAAAGAAATAATAGAACCATATCAAACTTGTGAACAAATGGATTTAGTAGATGTGTGCAGAGTATTCCACACAACAAAATCAGAATATACATTCTCTCCAGTTGTACACAGGACATGCTCTAAAACAGACCATCAACTAGCTCATAGAACATGCTTAAATAAATACCAAGCAATTGAAATTACCCCATACATATTATCTGACCATGTTGCCATGAAATTGGAAATTAATGAAAAAAGAAATCGTGAAAACTTCATAAACACATGGAAACTAAGTAATACCCTCCTGGGTCATAGAGGAAATTAAAGAAGAAATTTGACAATATCTACAAGCAAATGAAAATGCAAATACAACTTACTGGAACGAGTGGAGTGCAATGAAAGCAGTCCTCGGAAGGAAATTTATGGCAGTGAATTTTCACATCAGGAAAACAGAGTGAACACATATAAATAACCTAATGCTATACCTCAAATATCTAGAAAAAGAAGAACAAGTCTAGTCCAAAACCCAAAGAAGTGAGTAAGTTATAAGGATCAGGGCAGAAATTAATGCAATTGACACCATGAAAACATTAAAAACAATTAATGAATCAAAGAGTTTGTTCTTTGAAAGAATAAATTAAATTGATAAGCCCCTAGCCAACTTATCAAAAAAAGGAAAGAAAAAAATCAAATTCATGCAATAAGGAATAAAATCAGTGAAATCACTACAGACTCTGTGGAAATACAGAAGATCATCAATACCTACTTTTAAAACCTTTACTGTCGTGGATTTGATAACACAGAACAAATGGATAGATCTAGAAACATATGAATTACCAAAGCTGGATCAAGAAGACATAAATCTGTTGAAAACCCAATTTCAACTCATGAAATTGAAAATGTAATTAAAACCTTACCAAAAAAGAAAAGCCCAGGTCCAGATGGATTCACTGCTGAATTCTCCAAGAAATTCAAGGAAGACCTAATTCTTCCAACACTCCTCAAAGTCAATGAAATTGAAAAGGAAGAAATTCTCTTTAACTCATTCCTGGAAGCAAGTATTACCCTAATACCCAAACCAGAGAAAGACCCAACCACAAAAGAAAACTACAGGCCAATCTCCCTAAGGAACATAGATACAAAAATCCTGAACAAAATACTGGCAAACAGCAAATCATCAAGATTATACACCATGACCAAGTGGGATTCATCCCAGGAATGGTTCAGCATACACAAATCAGTAAGTTTAATGCACCATATCAATGGAGCCAAAGACAGTACTCATATGATCATGTCAATAGATGTTGAAAAAGCTTTTCATAAAGTCCAACATGATAAAAAAACCCTACTGAAAATTAGAAAAGATGATTTTTACCTCAATCTTATAAAAGCCATATATGATAAGCCAACAGCCACTAAACTAATACCAAAACAGATCAAAGATCTAAATATTAAAACAGAAACACTAAATCTTCTGGGAGATTAAGTAAGTAGAAATCTTAAAGACATAGAGGTAGGTAGAGACTTCATAAACAAAAATCAAACTGCACAAGAAATACTTCCCAGAATCAACAACTGGGATTTCACTTATTAAAAAGTTTCTGCATGTTAAAACAAATCTTCAACAGAATCAAAATAAAACCTACGAATTGAGAAAAAACCTTAGCCAACTGTCCCCCAGACAAAGGACTTTTATCTAGAACATATAAAGAAATAAAAAAAGATCAGGCTTCCAAAATTCAATGACCCAACGCAAAAATGTGCATTTTAGATGAATATATACTTCTCAGGTAAAGAAATACAAATGGCAAATAAATATATGAAAAAATATTTATCATCATTTGTCATTAAAGAAATGCAAATTAAAACAATGCTGAGATTCCATCTCACTTCAGAAAGAATGGCCAAGGTCAAGAAATCAACCAGTAGCACATACTGGAGGGGCTGTTGGGACAAATGAACCCTCCTCCACTGTTGGTAGGAGTGTATACTGGTGCAACCACTGTGGAAATCGGTGTGGAGCTTCCTCAGAATCTAGGATTTGAGGTCCTATTAGATACAGCTGTCCATTTCTAGGAATTTTCCCAAAAGAATTGAAAATATCATACCACAGTGATATATGTGCACTCATGTTTATAGCAGCACAATTATAAGCCACCAAATCTTAGAAGAAACACAAATGTCCATCAGCTGAGGAATGGACAAAAAAGATGCGGTATTTTTATACAATGGAGTACTACTCAGCTATAAAGAAGGGTTACATCGAGGATTTTATAGGTAAATGGATGCAACTTGAGGCCATACTCATAAGTGACATAAATCAGACTCACATATGGAAATACTGTATTGTCTCCCTAGTGTAAGAAACTGAATAAGTAAAGAGGATCTACAATGAATATTGTGAAAGGGTGAGAAACTCCTCAAAGTGGAAAAATAACTGGGATAGGGGAAAGGAGAAAAGAAAGAAGTGAAAAGAAAAAGACATAAATTTGTATATATATATAGATATGTGTATATATCTATATATATGATAGCTAAGATGATTATTCTACTAATTCTATTAGTTCTTGGAAAAGAACAGTTAATACTCTTATGGAATTTTTGTAGGTCTGTATTTAGTAATCTAAGCAACTCTTTTGAAGATAATAATATGCACTATAACAACCATTGTTAAATTCCTATCATCTTGTTTTGAAAGCATATATTGTTATTGGTTTTTTGTTGTTGTTCTTGTAGTTGTTGTACTTGTCTCTTTTGCTTTTGTTTTTTTTCTGATTTTTTCCCTTTAAAATAAAAAATAATTACCACATTTTGTCAGATTTTAGGCTGTGCTTGATGCTTAATGTTATTGCCTATTGTATTAGTTTAGGCAGGATGTAAACTCTCTTTGAATCAGTTGTTCTCCCATGTAAGACAACATTATGACTGTCTAGGGTCATAATTATTACTATAGTCCAGTAACAAAGAACTAGGTGCTCAAGCTGGGGATTTATCTCAGAGGCATAAGTGCCTGCCTGGAAAGCATGAGGTTGTGAGTTCAATCCCTGGTACAAAAAAAAAAAAAAAAAAAAGAAAGAAAGAAAAGAAAAGTAAAAACTATGTACTTAGCCAAAAGAGCCAAGTAGATAGCAACATCTCATCCTTAATAAATTGGACAGGGCCTTGAGATAGGCATAAAGATTAAAAACCCCTTACACCGAGAACACATTTCTGTGAACATATATCTGTTATAGAAGTCTTGACATTAGAGATAATGCTATCTGCTGTAAGAAACTGAAAGTCCTCAACACAGAAAATAAAATAATACAAAATAAAGTAAAATAATATAATAGAAAATTACAGGATGCAGAAGCAAAATGCAACCCCAGGCCTCCAGAGTGACTGTAATTTGTAACATAGGATAACATCTGTTTCTCAGGAAAGATAAGTGAAAAATGTACTAATTTAACAGAGAAAATGCAGAAATAAACATGATTTGCAAAGTAAAAGCAGAGATCTATGAAAAAGGATTTATAAGAAATTGGGAGATATATAAAATACATAAATTGTATGATTAAAAAACTAAAAACCAGAAGAAGCTTAAAGACTCTTTTTAAAATTCAAGGACACTAAAATAACAAAGTATGACAGTCAGCAAGAGCATGACTTTAAACCCAAATAGGTCAGCTATTTTTTAACCCAGGATGAGTAACATGGGGCCAGTGATTCAAACAATTTGTCTGTTTTCTCATGTCTTATATTAGGATAATAATATCTATTTGCTGTGTGTCTTTTTTAAAAATTTATTTTAAAAAGGATAAAACAAAAAACCAATCAAAATAAACCAGTGTAAGAGATATAGGACTTCAAAATATTATACTATCAACATAGTTACCATGCTGCCTTTTGATGTCTTCAAAATAGCTGCAGAGAATGTCACACATAGTAAAAATCAAACAGAACAGAACATAACAGAATAGAACCAATAAAAACAAAACAGGGAATGCAATAGAGGACTTCTAAACAAGCCAATATTAAATCCAAAATTTCTACCATATCTATCTTGCTATCTTTGAAATACCTGCTCCTGCCATTGGATTTACATAATCAAACAAACAAAAAAAGAGACTAAAACCTAATCCAACAAAACAATGGAAATGATATAGAAGTTCAAAACAAGACCATAGTGAATCAACAATGGCTGTAACCCTCAGAAGGAGAAACCCCTGGATGCCACACTGAGTACTGCTATCCTCTGAACCACCACTGACCCTGGACCTGCAATGTTAGTGCAACATCAAACCATTCCACCTGCATGTTTATCATCACAGCCTATGTTTTGCCAGATAAGCTGGTTGCTTACGCATTGGGTGAAAGTAAGGGGATGCTTGCTACTTCTTGTTTGCCAACCCATGTGCCAGAAAGGGCTGGTGTCTGGCAGCTCCCAGTCTGGTGGTGGCCTGCACATGGCGCTGGTTCCCGGACTGGGCTTGTTTGCTGGTGTGGCCTTATTCTCTGTCTCCTCCATTTTATGAATGGCACTGACTCATGGGGAGAGGCTTGGGTCTGGTTGTCCCAGCCTGGTGGTGGCAAATGCATGGTGCTGGTTTCCAGACTCTATTTGCTGTGCCTTAAGCATCCCCAAAATTCATGTAATGGAAACATATTTGAAGATGGAGGCTCTGAGCGATAACAAGGATTAGATGAAAGTATGAGGCTATCTGCCCCATGATTACATTAGTATCTTTGTATGAAGAGGAAGAGAGACTCTGCCTTCGGGCTGCAGAATTTCTACCCACAAGAAGGTGCTTACCAGATATGGACTTTCAATCTTGTATTTTTTTCAGTCTCCAGAATTCTAAGAAAAAAATTTCTTCAATAATTACCCAGTATATAGTATTCAGCAATAACAGAAATTAGACCAAAACATACTCCATAATCTTGTGAAAATATTTAGTTGTGTATTCAAAACATGTAGCTCACTGATTACAGCATAAAATCTCACCAAATGTTAGCTGTTACATCTATTATCAATTATCCAGAAAAACAAAGCATCTAGGTTTAAAAATATATATTTTTGATTTTTAGTACAAAGGCTAAAATGAAAAGACTCCTACATTTGATTTATTTTTAATGAAAGTGATAAAATATTTTAAAGGAGCATTGCTTATTAATTTGCTGTGTGATTTTTTTTATAAGCTTTGGGTTCCAAAGTCATATATCACTTGAGAAATCTCTATTGGCACACACTGTTGTCAAAGAACAAGTATGTAAGGAAACTATGAACAATGGTATGACTTTTTCTTTGTCCCAACTCCTAAGAAGTCTTGAACATTTGATGTTGATTCAAGATAATAAAAGGTATACCTACATTAAACAAGAATTTCCGTCTTTGCTAGGGAATGTAGTTCTGTACAGTAGTGATTGCCTTTCCTCTCTGTAAACTATACACCCTTTTGGAGACTGTAGAATTTGTTTCACCTGGAGTATTTGTAGTTAGTATATATTAGCATAGTATACTAAAATAGTATATAAACAATTACGTTTACCTTTCTGAAGTTAATGCCTGGATCAAGTGATATATTTTTTAAAAAGGTCTTACTGTTTCTCTATTAGGATGGAGGGGTCTCATTGTAAAATTGAACTTAAGGAATCACCCATAGAAATTAGTGATATTTGTACATTGTCCACATTCTTTCAATCTATTGGGTGATTTTGTTTTTTCAGGATGACATATAATTAAAAAACATAAGCACAAGAAATTTTACTCCTTACCTCGACAGTACATAGATCTTTATACTTCTTATAACAACATACAGGCAAATTTAAATATTAACTGCCTTGCTTCTTCTAAAAATAAAGGGCTTACCAGGCCATGCCTAGCTAACTCCAAGCAGCAAGCAGGGTCTGGAATCCAGTGCCAGGCCCTGACTGTGTGTAGGTTGAATTCTAGTCACAAGGAAGCCTTAGAACTTCACTCCCAGGCAGTACAATACCCTGGGTCTCAAATCACCAGAAGACACATGGAGTCACTGAGGGCCCAACTGGCCCACACCTAGAGAGCTCCAAGTGGCAAGCTGTTGCCAGCAGTCTGCCCTGGAAGCCAAAAATGGGCCAGGTGATTCCCAGTGTACTGAGGAAGCTTTGAAACATCGGTCAAAACCCGAAAATAGGCACGACTCCAGCTGGCACTGTGGAATGCCACGCCACCGTGGGACCTTGGCCTGGGCCATTGTGAGTTCCTGCCAGCCCTGGGAACTCATGCTGCTCTTGGACCTTGGTTCATGCAGATGCATACTTCCTGCATGACTTCAGTCAGCATTGAGGAATGCCATGCTGCCCTAGGACCTTGGCCCATGCCCAGCAGATGCCCGGATCCAGGACATCTGCTGGCCCCTTTGGGACACACCGTATCTCCTGGACCTAATACTGTTGCTGATCTTCAGCTTCCAACCTGTCTCCCTGAACCTTGGAATACAGCAGATTAACTGTGCTAGCTTAAAGGGAGATTCAGTAACTGCCTCACCCAAATGGAAGATCTCAGCAGGCTCTGTCAGTGTGTCCACAAGGAGCAGTTACCAGAGACAGTGAAATAGAGGACTTCAAAAGCAACACATCAGAAATCTCTGAAAAGATAGCGAGTGAAGTTAAAAAAAAAAAAAAAACAACTCCATGAGGCTATAGAAGAAATCAAATTAGAAGTACTCTCACATGTAAAGATAGAAATAACTACCTTAGTAAAGGAGTTGCTGAGCACAGTTAAAGAAGAAATAGAGAAAAAAAAGTACAGGAGCATGGGAAACTGATTGAAACTTTAATGAATAATATAGAAAACAAACATAATTCATGAAACAAATTCAAAGAGACATCCAAGAAACAAAATATTCTATTTAGAGCTGGCAAAACCATTTAAGTGAAGCTGAGGATAGGATTTTGGACTTTGAGAACAGGATCACAGTTAACAATCATGAAAGGATAGAACTTTGCAAATAACAAAGCAGCATAAAATGACAATTCAGCAGCTTCAAGGTGATGCCAAGAATAACAATATAAGATTAATAGGCATCAGTGAACATGCAAGAATAAATACAAATGACATACCTAAAGTAGTCACAGAAGTAACAGCAGAAAAGTTCCTGAACATGGAGAAAAAATCTGATATGCAGATAAGTGAGGCATATAGAATGCCAAACTCTCACAACCAACATAAATTTACACACAGAAATATAATAATTGAGATCTCAGACATTCAACATAAAAGCAGAATACTAAAAGTTGTTAGAGAAAAGACACAACTCACCTAACAAGGAAAGCCTATTAGAATCATGGCAGACTTTTCAACATAAACCCTCAAGTCAAGACAAGCTTGGAGTGAGGTAGTTGAAGCCCTGAAAGAAAACAGCTGATGGGGCTGGGGATTTAGCTCAGCGGCATAAGCGCCTGCCTTGCAAGTGTGCGGTCGTGAGTTTGATCCCTGGTACCAATAAAAATGAAAAAGACAAAAAAGAAAACAACTGATGTACCCAGCAAAACTTTCATTCAAATTTAATGGAGAAACAAGATACCTCCATGACAAAGAACAACTGAAGAAATTCATGTCCACCAAACCAATCTTAGAAAGAGTATTGAAAGGCATACTACATAGAGATAAAAATGACCACAATCCCCAGAAAATCCACAGAAAGAAACCACCAGCTAGGACAAGAAAGAATTAACAACTGGGATCCCTATTATTGAAAAGTTTCTGCACTTCAAAAGAAATCATCAACAGAGTGAAAAGAAAACCCACAGAATGGGAAAGATTATAGCAAGCAACCCCTCAGACAAAGGACTTATATCCAGAACATATAAAGAATTGAAAAAATCAAGCCCCTCAAATTCAGAGACCCTCTCCAAAAATGAACATCTGAGATGAATACACAGTTCTCAGATGAAGATATACAAATGGCAAATAAATACATGAAGAAATGGTCAACATCACTGTCATTTGAGAAATGCAAATTAAACCAGCATTGAGATTTCATGTCACTCCAGAAAGAATACCTGCCATCAAGAAATCAATTGGTAACAAATGTTGAAGAAGCTGTGGGGGAAATAGGAACACTGCTACACTGTTGGTGGGAATGTAGACTGGTGCAGCCACTATGGAAGTCAGTATGGCGAATTCTCAGAAGACTTGCATTGGAATTTCTATTCAACCCAGTTATTACCCTCCTGGGTATTTTCCTAGAAAAACTGAAAAGGTCATAACACAGTGATATATGTGCACCCATGTTCATAGCAGCACAATTTGTAATAGCTAAATCTTTGAAACAACCAAGAGACCCATCAACTGCAGAGTGGATGAAAAGTGTATTTTTATACAATGGAATATTACTCAGCTATACAAAAGGATAATCTTGAGGCTTTTATAGGTAAATGGAGAGAACTTGAGGCTATCATCATTAGTGAAATAAATAAGAATCATATTTATATATATCACATTGTGCCTCTAGTGCAAAAAGTAATGAGAAATGTAGTAGTAATAAAACCTAAAATGTGTAATTGCTATTGTAAAAAAGAGAGGAAGAGAAAGTGCTCTAAATGATGTAAATGTATGCATGTTAAAGTGTATAGGACTGATAACCATATTACTAAGTTTTTGTTGGATGGTTGCAGAACTGTTTGCAGTCTCGCTGTTAGAATGTCCACTTTGTATGCTTCAGTTTTGTAATTTGAACAACTATTTTCTAAGAGGACAATACGTAATTATCAACTAGTGATTTCTTACGGTTTATTTTTTGAAATTATGTAGTATTTCTACCCTTTTTCTGTTTTTTTTCTTTAAATAAAAAATTTTAAAAAGGGCTTTTTGACAACTGTGACTCAATATTATGTTTCTAGTGACAACTTTTACAAATTTTTCAGCCTTGAAATAAGACATCATCATTTTCTTCAAGTCAAATTTCTTGACGTTTTGATGAATCCTTCTGTTTGAAAATATTCTGCATAATTCCAGGGGCGATACAAAGATAAATTCTGAGATACTCTATTGAATGCAAACCCTCTTGGCTCCACAGTTTGCTTTTGCCATTGCTGTAGTAACATGTTCCCAGATATTTGGTAGGCTTCAGGAGGATTAGAACAGACAATGTCTCTTGCCAAGGCAAAGCACTTGTACTTCTCTCTGTCAAATGATATCAAGGAACACCTGGGAGAATCATTGTAGTACTCTGTAAAGTAGTGGCACTGAGCTAACATTCAGCAGGTCATTTGACCAGTGATGATGAATGAGTGCGATGAATTGTTCCTGGGTGGGCAGTTCTGAAACACATTTATAAAGGTACCCTCTCACATCCAGCCATGGTTGAACTTAGGTAGCTTATTTGCCTGTCCTGTTGGTAAGCACCTTTGGTGCAGGGCAAGAGGAGAATCAGCGCTGTGGAGATCCAGCCATGGTGGAACTTAGGCTGCTTATTCATCTGCTCTTGGTAAGCCCCCCTGGTATGGGCTAATACAACCAGTGCTCCTGAGATCTGGCCATGGTGGAACTTTGGCAGCCTATTTGCCCACCCTCTTGGTAAGTGCTCCTGGCATAGGCCAGGAGAAGAACCAGCACTCCTAAGATCCAGCCATAGTGGAACTTAGGCAGCTTATTCATCTGCCTTCTTGGTAAGTGCCTCTGGTGCAGGCCAGGAGGAGAATCAGTGGCTTCCGTGAGCTACTGGTGCACGGGCTGAGAATCAAACAGCCTCCTCCCTGTAGCAACTGGGGACAGAAGTCTTAGCATCTCTTGGGTGGATGACCATGTGCAATACAGAAAATATGGGGGATTTCCTTGTATCTTCTGTTTGAAGGCAAAGATTTGTTGTTGTTGTTATGTTTGTTTTATTCCACTCAGTACTCTCTTTCAATTGGTTTTGTAATGTTCTGTTTTTGGTGTGATTTCACTACAACTAATTGACTGGACTACTATTGTGAAGATATTGATATACTAGAGTACCTGTTACTGCTATCCCAGTCTCCTGCTGTGACGTTCTGTAGTAATTTCACTGCATTGTCTCGATTGGCTTTGTTTTGTCTTGTTCTGATATATTTTTACTGTCTTCAAAGAAAATCAAGAAAAAAACCCCACAGTGCCCACTGAATACTGCATTTCAGCGTTGGCCTTTCCTCTTGTTTTTTGTTCCTCTCTTCTATACTCTCACTTTTGATTCTTCACCCAAATCTTCAGTCTACGTTGGTCTTTCAGGAACACTCTGAGAAAACCACCAGCACTTTTATATTTAGTGTTTGTTTCATAAGGGATGAAATATTTGTTTACTTATTTATTAGTACTTTTGAGACAGGTCTCACTATGCAAGTGGCCTTGGGCTCACTTTGTAGCCCAGGCTAGTTTCAAATTTGCGATGATCCTCTTGCCTCAGCCTCTGGAGTGAAACATCTCTTTTATGGGTTTACTTATGTGTATAAGAATCTATTATGTATGATTTTGTAAAGATGGAATAAATTAATATGTGAAAAACACTTGTAAATTAATAGTGCTGTATAAGCACTTAGTAAAATGTCATTGTTGATGTTCTGCTGCTTCATTTCTAATGATTTTGACTGTGTGCATTTAGTCAATCAACTTGGGTGAGGTATTTCTTAAGAATGCTGGCAGAAACCATTTGATAAAATACTTTTTGAAGCAAAATATGGTTGACCTTTTAAAATTAAGTACTATTTGTGTTTTCAGAGTTAATCAGCAAATGTGTTTCACTAGGAATTGGTGTGTTTACATGTGTAAGTTAGTTTTATCCTTTCCCATGCTTTTAAGTTATTTTCTTTTTCTGTGCCATCCAATGCATCCACTTCCTTGAAGTAGTTGATGTCTCATTGGTGGTCCACAAGTCCAGATTTGGTAGTCAGAGGTGATAGGATTATTAATGGCCCTATTGGTTGTCCAAGGCTAGTCATTAAGGAACAAACATCCCAAATTAGTGAAATAAGAACCGATGCTTATTTAAAATTACTTTGTGCCATGCTATATATTTTTTACATATATTAAATTTTACCTTAAGTTTGCTAACTACATATCATTATCTCCATTCTATAGATGAATAAACTGTGTACAAAAAATAGTGACTTAATTATAGTCGCATCCTGTAGTGATAAAGCAGTCTGGCTATAATCTGTGATCATAATTACTCCATTTTCCTTTGCTTATTAACAGAATTAATCTTACCCTCTTATGTTTCACAAAGTGAGGAAATGTAAGAATTTTGTGAGGTGTTCCTCTGCCTTATGAATTCTCTATGCAAACGCCCAGAAAGAAGAGCTGCTGTCTTGCACCTCTTTAGCTGTGAGAAACAAATCTCAGAAATAATACCTGGAAAACAGAACAAATTAAATTTTTAGGAGAAGGATGCCCAAAACAGTCTTTTCCATTATTGAAAATTCTCTTCAGTTTAGGATCTGAATTATCTCTTAACTACACTTTCCAAAAAACACAAGAGTCCACATTTGAATTTGTGTGTGTATGTTTGTGTGTGAGTGCATACACATGCAGACCTCCAGTACCTTTCAAGGTGCACTAACTTTGCATTTCATTAATTACACCTCCCCAAATAAAGTGTGTGTTCTTGTTTGTGAAGATGCACATATTAATCTTGTAATATGATTTCACTGTTTGGTGATAAAATTGTGAATGCAAATCTTCACTCAGCTCTTTATAGAAAAGTCCAACAACAAAAAAATTCATTGAATTCTTTTACAAATTTGCAGTATAAAAGCTGTACATATATCTTTTTTGTTTTATGCGAAAATGTACAACAAAATTTCATAACAAAGTAATGGAATAACAATAGTCAATACATTGCATGTTGTTATCTGTAAAGTAGTTGCTCAGGGTAGACAGGATGGGCTTAAACATTTCTGCAATTGATGTTGCACAGACCTTGCTTTTTAATGAACTAAGAGACACTAATAGTATAACTCATTTTTACTTTTTCTCTTTTCCCTACTGTACTTTTGTCTTTTATCCATTCTAGTTTTTTTCCTTTTGAACAATTCTTTCCATTTCAGTATATATATATATATTTTACATTTTAGAACTTACTTACTCTTTCAGTTTCTCACACCAAGAAGACAATATGATGTTTACACATGTAAGTCTGATATTTCACTTATGAATATGTTCTGTGGTTGCATCCATTTACCAATAGAAGTCTCAAGTTTATCCTTATTTATGGCTGAGTAGTACTCCATTGTATAAAATACATTTTTTAACCCATTCCTCATTTGATGGGGATTTGAGTAGTTTCCACATTTTCCTATCACAAATGGTGCTGCTATAAAAATGGGTGCATATATATCTCTGTGGTATGCTATTTTTAATTCTTCTGGGAAGATACCCAGAATAGCTTGGTGGAATGGACCTCTAATCCTAGGTTTTAGAGGCATCTCCACACTGGTTTCCACAGTGGTTGCACTAGTCTACACTCCCAACAACAATGGAGAAGGGTTCCTTTTCCACACAGTCACTCCAGTATTTGTTATTGGTTGATTTCTTGATATAGCCATTCTTTCTGGGGTGAGATGGAATTGCAGTGTTGTTTTAATTTGCATCCCTTGAATGACCAGTGACATTGAACATTGTTTTATATATTTATTTGCCATTTGTATTTCTTCATCTGATAAGTGTGTCTTCATCTCAAATGCTCAAGTTTTGATTGGGTCTTTGCATTTCGTGGGGGCAGGCATCTGATTTCAATTCTTTATATGTTCTAGATAGAAGTCCTTTGTCTGAGGATAAATTTTTTTCTACTCTGGTGGTTGTTTTTTCACTTTGTTTGTGATTACTTTTGTGGTGCAACAGCTTTTTTTTTTTTAATTTTTTTTAAAAATTTTATTTAAGGAGAAAAGAAAAAAAAAGCAGAGAAAGGGTACAAGTTATACAGATTTGCAGAAAAAAAAGAACAGTAGGAAATCACTAGTTAGTGGATTACATACTGTCATCTTAGAAATAATTGTTCAAGTCACAAAATTAAAGCTTGTAAAGTGGACATTCCATCAATGATACTGCAAACAGTTCTGTTCAATGATCCAATAAAACTCTGTGATATTATTTTCTATCTTATACACTTAAATATACATGCAGTTATATAGTTTAGAGCACTTTCTTTTCCTCTCTTTTGTACAATGACTATTACACATTTTGGGTTTCATTGCTCCCACGGTTCTTATTGCTTTTTTGGAAGAGAGTAAAACCAAATGTGACATAACAGAACAGAATCGGTCAAGTCAAAAGGGTGGACATAATAGATAATGTGAAAACATAATACAAGGTGATCAACAATGGTTACCATAATGCCTCCCGCTATCTCTAATAGAATTGCCTATACCATTAGTTATAATACAATTGAACAAAACAGTAAAGAACAAAACCGACAAAGCCAAACCATTGGAGACATTGTAGGTCTTCAAAAGTAGATAAAAGTCAACGAGAATGGGCGTTATAATGAATCTCATTATCTTCACAGCTGATGCCTAAATTTTCGAACCTGATACTATCCAGCAAAACAGAATAGGGGAACATCAGTTAAAAACCAGATGGTGAGAGTAATACAGGGCTTTAAATCGAGGTAATGGAAAGTCAAAGTGGGTTACTATAATATATCCTGCTATTTTTTTCCTTTAATTAAAAGGATAAAAAAATTTTTTAAAAAGTATTAAAAAAGTAAATAATGGAGTGGAGATTGAGATAAAAGAGGGCATAACAACAAAACAGCACAGATCAAAATATAACCATTTAAGCAGAATAGTGTTTCACCACCAGATAATCCTGACCTAAAAGTAGTTACCATATTGTCTCTTTCCTTGAAATCCTTGAGTACAACTTCGTATACTGTAGCATTAAGTATATCAAAACAATGTAAAACCATTTAAGAGAATGACAGCATTACAGAGTATTTAGAATCGACTAACAGAAAATGAATAATGGTTTCTGTATAAACTCCTTGTCTTTAAAAGGTTTTTGCTTATACTATTGTACATAATAAAATCCAGTAAGATACAACTTATTTAGACCATTGGAGACAGAAGGACAAAAGCTAGATGAGACTTCAAAACAAGATGATACTAAATCAGTATTACCTATTAAGATGTCATTTTCTCCAAAATAGCTGTTCCTATCATCCAATCTTCTCTGCCTCATTTCTGTTGAGCTCTTATTCTGTCAGTAGCTGTCAGTTTGTCTTCTTCACTTTGTTCTCTGCTCCATTAGTCGTGGCCTCCACTATTTCTGGATTCTTTGTATTTTTCTTTTTTTTAGAATATCCTGCAATACTCTCTGTAGATTTGAATTGGTGGTTGCAAATTCCCCCAGTTCCTCTTTATCCTGGAAGCACCTTGTTTTCCCATCAATTTCCAGGGACAGTTGTGCAGGATATCTCAATCTTGGCTGGAGATTATTATCTTTCAAAGCTTGAATTATTTCCCCCCACGCTCTTCGTGATTTGATGGTTTGTGCAGAGAAATCTGCTGTTCTGATGGGTGCTCCCTTGTAAGTGATCTGTTTCTTGTCTCTGACAGCTTTTAATATTCTGTTCTTGTATTGAATTTCTGGAATTTTTATTATTATATGCCTGGGTGTTGCTCTGTTTGGGTTGTAGGTAGCTGGGGTCCTGTATGCCTCATACATCTGAGTATCTTTACCTTTTGCTAAATTAGGAAAATTCTCCTGGATTATTTCTGTGAGTAGCTTTTGTAGTTCATTTGTTTGTGTCCCTACTTCTTCTTTTATGTTCTTAATCCTTAAGTTATGGATCCTCTTATCATCTTCTTGTCTTTGTATTATTGCTGTTTGTTTCTTTGTTATTTTTAAGAAGTTTTTCATTTCATTCTCCCATATTACAATTCTGCCCTCCAGTTCAGATAGTCTGTCCTTAGTTTCTTTCAAGCTGTTATGCCAGTCTTCGATAGACTTCTTAGTTTCTTGGTAGTCCCTTTGAACCTGCTTCACGTATTCTATGCTTTCCCTGTTTTCTCCATCAAACAATTCTCCCCTCTTTTTCTGTTCTTCCATTCCACCATCCGTTTTTTCTTGGGTGGGGCTTAGCATTTCTCTAACTATTTTGCATACTTCTAGCTTCAGGTCATTGATAACTTCATTCCTAAATTGGTCTATGAGGCTCTCTATATGGTGCTTTATGTGTATTGGTGCGGTGTCCGCTATTGCCTGTTTCTCAGAATTGGGGGCCAAGGAGCCTTTCTTGTTGCTGCCTCTTCCCATATTCTCTGTTCCTTATATATTCAAGCTTATATGAGAGGCCCAGCTTCTCTCCCTGTCAGCCACAGCCTGATCGAATTGCGCCGGTTAGGTGTTCCCACTCACCGATGCGCACCAGGCAGCCTACGCGGGGGCCCGCCCCTCCCGGCCTCCGTCAGGCTCTGGGATCTGGGTTGGGCCAGCCTATGGGGTCCGCCGGCAGCGTCACGCAGGCCAGGCACTTTTCACCAGTCCCGCCCGAGAGGGGAATGTGTGGCTGGAGTCGCCAGCGCGCCCTGCTCCCGCAGGACTGCTCGGGCCCAGAAAGTCCTCTGGAGTCAAACTGTGGTGGAGTGTCAGTTTCTCTCACTCACCTCGCCACAAGTCAGAACATGCCTCCCTGCCCGTCCTGTTTTCGACTCCGTTCGCAGACTCCCGTTCTCAGAGTTTCCGCGCGTCTCTCTCCTTCCCGAGCTGATGTAGAGGCAGCCAGCCACCGCACGGCGGGAAACCCAAATCGCGGCTTCCAATGGCGCAGGGTCCAGCCTCAGCAGCGAGACTTTTCTGTTCCTGTTTTAGCACCAGGACTACATTCCAAGTTGGTTTCTCTCAGCCGAGTTCGTTCCTGAGTCAGCAGAGCATAACTCCACCTGCTTATGTCTCTTTAGTCCGCACCATACCTGGCTTCTGAGCCTAGTTTTTCAGAGAGCCTCCGGTAGTTGCTGTTATCTGTCCACCATGTTCTCCCGGAAGTCCGGTGCAACAGCTTTTAATAAGATCCAGTTGTTGGTTCTTTAAAGTATTTCTTGTGCACTCTGGGTTTTGTTCTTCACTATACATCTTGACATTTTTCAATCATAGCTTTTTTCTAAAATACTTTCAATATCTTCAAGAAATACAATTGTGTCCTGCATTTTAGAGAAGTTTTCTTATGAAAAAACCTTCATTTTCTTTAAGCATAATGGTGATTCATAGACTGGATCTCCAATAGCTGTCCTCTGTGTCTGTGATCCTGGTCAAGTTTCTGTTGTTCTTTTCTTTGTAGTCTGTCCTCCCTGCCACTGATTAAGCCTTTGAAGTACTAAGTTCATTCTTTGATACAAATTTGTATATTTTTAAAATATTGTTTTATTGCTACTCAAAATTTTGTAGCAGCTTCATTTTATTTCCTCCTTAATTCTTTCCTTACCATTGCTAAGTGGTAAGAAAATTCGCTTTCACCATTTTCCATTTTCATAAAGTTCATTTTTAAAAATTTATCTGAGAGTGTGAAATAATTTTATTCTAAAAATTTCTTTTGTGTCTTGCAACGAATCTCTCCAGGTGCTGTCTTCACCTATCTTTTGCATTCTGTATTCCTGTTCTTACTTTTTCCCCCCAGAAGTTTTGTGCAAATCTGGAGCTTTTTACCTTACTTCAGGGTTGAATGTACCTTTAACTTGTCCTGGTTTTGACTCTTCCATTAATAAATTGAGCCGAATTGATAGAAGATAGCCACACGTGTTCTCTGCTTATCTTTACACAGCTTGTTAGTGATGGTTGAGATGCAAAGCCACAAACTGAGAATTTTGCTTCCTCATAAAGTTTACTGAAAGTCTAACTCTGAAGGTGATGACATCGCAGATGGGCATTTGGTGATGGTCAGTACCTTCTTAAAGGAGACCCCAGAGAATTGTTTCCTGTCTTCGGTGGAAGGATGCAGCAACAAGCCAGCATCTGTGAGGTAGGGAGCCTTTGGTAGATGTTGAACATGGTAGTGCTTTGACCTTGAACTTCCCATGCTTCAGCACTGGGAGTTTCATTACAGCACTTCAAAAGGATTAGTACATAACTCACCCATTGGGTCAGACAATTTTGATATGTGCTGTTGTGATAATGTCTTAGGGGGATTGTTTTAAATATGAATTATCTTTGTTTTCTTCATATAGCATGTTCTTTGGTCAAAGGTTGGATTAAAAGGATGACTCATAAAGAAGTACCTTTTTCTTATTTTGGTGGGAATGTTTTATTTTTGGTACAGACATCGTATTTCTCAGTGAAAAGCTAGGCTATCATCAATGCTGATCTCAGGAAGCATCAGTTTTCTGAGCATTTCCTTTAATTCTCCCTTCACTGCTGATCTGTGGAGGGAAATTTACCAAAGATGAGGCTTCCTAAATTCCTAGACTCTCCCTTTTCATTGGTGTTAGTGCAAGCCCAGAGAGTTCTCCTTCCTTCCTGCACTGCTTCATGGTGCACCAGGGAATGGGACTGCTTCTACTACCCGTGCTCCACTTGGTCTATACTGTGAGTTATGTATAATGATTAAACATTGCTTATGTTTTTTTTTGTATAAGTTTGAGCCCTTTCTGGTATTAGAACAGATTATTATTATTATTATTATTTTTAGTACCTGGAATCAAACTTATGACCTCACCGTTTACCAGGCAGGCATTTATACTGCAGAGCTAAAACCCCAGCTCTAGTACAGATTATTTTTTTAACCTTTTTTGTTGGTTTAGAATTTTCATTGGGCATTAGGACATATTTTAAATAAATGTGTTTGCTCCCACATTCTTCTTAGAAAGCATCTCTGGTACATCTAAAAGGATTTCAATTAAGACTTGCTAAAATAAAAAAAAAGTTAAATTAAATTTTCATTACCAGGGAAAAATGATTCTTTTATACACCTTGCTTGCACTGTAATTCCTCCATGAACAGAAGTATTGTTGGTTTGTAGTCTCTAAATAAAAATATTATTATAGAAATCATTTATAATCCCTATCACACTCGAAGGCTTCACAAATTCTTAAAATTACTATTGTTAATTTTCTGCTGATGTAAGTCAAATGATGAATTTAAATAATGTAACAATTTGTGCTTTTTTTGTAATAGGCATCAAACTCAGGACCTTGAGCTTGCCAAGCAAGTACTGTACCACTGTCTTGGTTCTGTACTTATGTCTCATAAATTTATTTGAAATTGAATTTTCTTCCAACTTACTATTATATTTAACTAGATATGAATTATTGAAATTAATGAGGTCATAATAATCCCTTCTCAAATATTTTAATTTTTCCATTATTTTGCACTCACTAGTTTCATATCTTGATTGTATTTGATTTTTAATTATTTTTATAATTAAATTAAATTTATTATTGGCCTAATAGTGATATAAAATTTTCAGGTAGTATTCAGTATAAATATCAATTTTAGTTGAAATTTTGGAGGTCATTTTAAAAATCTATAAAAAGTTGAGAAGATCTGAAATATAAATCTGTAAGAATTAGTTAATGAAAGAATGTCCAATGTAAAATGAATTTTTAATCTATATCATAAACTGATACAGGTACTTTGTAATTATTTGGACAATTTGATTAAGATAGTCAAACTGGGTAGTTCAAGGAAAAAAGGCCCACCTTGGATGAATCACATCACAGATGAAATATGAGGTCAGGAAGACTGAATTCATCTCGCACTTGGGGTAAAGCTGCTATTCATGTGTTCTTTTTCCACATATTCTTTTCAGATGAAGGGACAAGGATTAAAGTCACTTGAAAAGGCCACACGATTCTAAAACTAGAGCTGGAATAAGCTCTCATCATTGCGCATTGTCTAGGCTATCAGCTATTCTTCATTTTTTAAAATTCACAGCCTGGATATTTCCTGAGATAGTAGTTTGATTTTAACGGATCATCCAACAATGGACTAAAATATTCCACCCAGAAAATTTATCTTTTGTGTGTGTAATCATCCGTGTTTCAGGAAGTGTCCAGCTCTAGAGAATGAGTCATCTTTTTTTTTTTTTTTTTTTTTTTAATTTTGAAGATTCCATTTCAAAGGGTACAATACTTGAGTCCATCAGGTCAGTTTCTTTTCCCATACTCTTTTTTCAAGGGGTATACCCTCTTCTGTCTTATTAAGTAGAAGAGAAACACAGTCTTCCTAGATAACTGCCACCTCTTTGCTCCATGTTTAAAAACTCATCATCAAATCCTGTTTATTTTCCTTCCCAAAGGTCTTTTAAATCACCCACCTTGTTATTATTTTACCTTTACTGCCAATACCCTGAAGTTGCTTTCACCTTTTATCTGAACAATTGCTATAGCCTCTTTATGTGGTCTTTTTCTGTCTCCTAAATTGATCTTTAAGCTATTGCCTATGTTTCTCATTCAATAACTATGATGTTTTCAAAAACATAAAAACAAAGAAAAATCAATCTCATGTAACACATCATGTCAATGGTTTTGTCTTGATTTTAGGTCAGGCACTAACTGACATGGTCATTGCTCATCATTTTTCCCCTTTGTGTCTCCACCCACACTAAACTTCTTGTGTAACATAAACCAGTCTGGCTCCCTTGAGATACAGAGGCTTCCTAAAAGCAAATTATCTGGAGAGTCACATCTCTTTGTTGATAGATAGCTAAGTGATTACAAGGGTGTTTTGGAAGAGGATGATGTCTGGCCAGGAAGATTAAGCATGAGTGATAAAAAAAATCACTGGCAATAGAGCTTATTTAAAACATAATGTTACTAAGTAATTTAAGTCATGAAGGATTTGCTTTTTAATTGGCAGATGACTGTTGTAGTCTTTATGAGGTACAGTGTAACCTTTGGTCCCTCTGCACATTGTGTATTAACTGGATATTTAAATTACCTATGTTCTCAGACATTTATTATTTCTTATGGTGAGAATATTCAAAATCTTTTCTAGCTGTTCTGAGATACATGATATGTTATTATTAACTATAAGTATCCTTTGTGTAGAATACATGTAGAATTTATTCCTCTTTTTTGGTTGTGACTATATTCATTAACTATCTTCTCTTCATTTCCCTGCTCACTCAGGCCTCTGCTATCCCTTATTCTTTGTCCTGAAGATGATGGAGGCCGTTAGAACCATAGGCTATATGTAAAAAGGTTTGGAGGAGTGAATCATTATTTGTATGCACACATCTATAATGTATTTATTTATGGTGCAAGAAATTAAACCTAGCACCTTGCACATGCTAGGCAAGTGCTTGAAAATTGAGGTAAACCCATAATCCCCCAAAATATGTATTTTTAAAAGTTAAACTGTGCTTTATACAAATATAAAACAAGTATGTCAAAGGTTTCATAACTCATGAGTTAAAGAATCATGAAGCTATCACAACTAATTTAAAAAAGAAATTTGAAAAAAACACATGTAAATATAAGCAATCAGGAGCAGTGCTATACATCTATAAATAGTTGCAAAATTGGTCAATATCCCAGGGACAAAAATTAACTGCATTTCCCTAGGATATAACTCATTTGCATTAACATACCAATACACATTTGCATTACAATCAGTTTTCTGTAACTTACTGAGCTGAAAAATAACTCAAGTACAATGAAAGGTGAAGGCAATCTGCAAGAGCATATCAGGATACCTAGTAATCATTTTCCCTTACTTTAAAGTCTTTCACAATTGTTGCCAACCCATTTTATGTGCAAAGAAGTATGAATTATTTATTTTTATGAAGTAGAATGTAGGAGAGGAGGGGTGATGGAAAATAAAGCTTGAGACTTTTGGCAGAGTTCATCGTGAGTTACTCTGTCTTGGGTTTTATATTAAAGGCGATGGAAGAGCCACTAAAGGACCTAACTAGAGAGCTTCCTCATGCTTTCCTTGCATGTTATTACTAATTTAACAATTTATTCCTTAAAAGGCACACCTTTGAGAATATTTTAAACCTAGATCGTTACCTGCAAAACTGCTGTATTGAAAGCATATCAATACCCAATGTTTATACAGTTGCTGATCTTAACAATAAACATCTAGTTTGTAGTAGTTGTTTTCTGCCGAAGATGTGCCATGTTACATACAAATGCTTTCTTGCCTTTCTTTCTGTCAGGTCTTCCTGCCCGTCTGTCTTTATCAGAGCAGGTACAGAATGATGAGGCTTCCTGCCAACACTTTGCCGGCTCTGGATGGATGGGTGGTGTTTTCTGAAACCGGAACCTTTCTGCTCCCCATGCCCTCCGCTTTATTTTCACAGTAAGTCTGCTCCGCAGTGAGCTTCCTCGATCTCCTCGGCAGTCTTGTGAACCTGATTCCTTTCCTCCCTGGGCACTGTTTCGGTTTTGGGTCAGATGCACTCCATTCTAACTTTTCAAGGGAAATTTTTAATAAAATTACTAATATCTTAAATCTACCTTGTAGATGATTAATTTTAACTTATTCTTACCAGTTATTTATATTACCACATTTCCAGGCATAGTGGCACACATTTGTAATCCCAGCACTCAGAAGGCTGAGGCAGGTGGGTTGCTATGAGTTCAAGAACAGCTTGGACTACTTAATGAGTTCAAAGCCAGCCTGAGCTACATAGCAAGACCCTGTCTCCACCACCTCCGCCAAAAAAAATATATGTTACCATAGTAGAGATAATATATCAAAACTATGCTTATTTGTAAATTTTTATTAACTTATATTTTAGCAAAGAATACAAGTAGGTATTTAAAAATGTTTCCCTACTGTACGACCAACATGGGCTTACCCAGATATAGGTTCATTTTTATTACATATCCATGTAGAGCAATAGTCATATTGTGTTTATATATCAGTGCACAGGAAGAGGCTCCCCTCTTTTAACTTACAAAAGGGACAGATTTATTTACATCAAGCTTAAACTTAAAGTGCACTGGAGGTTTTCAACTCCAATCAATCAGCTTTGCACACCAAGTCCCAGAGAATCCATTAACTTCACAGATTTGTCTTTTTTATTTCATGCTAAAACTATTGCTACCATATAACTTGTAGTATATGTTCCCATAAGTTAATAAAAGAATGTGCATGGATATAGATACTTAATTCTGGATTTTGCTTGAGTGGCTTCTTTGTTGCTTAAATGATAATGCTTGACTATTAACCAGATATCTGCTGATCCTGTGTAGAGAGCTTGGGCAGTTCTTCTTACGATGCCTCCATGTTAACTTTCCAAAAGCAAAGATCCTTTTGAGAACAAGTTGCATCTGTCTAACATGCAGGGTTGTTACAAGAGGGCAGAAGAGTTACCCTCTGCTTGCTCTTGAGCGATTGTAGCCAGCCAGTATTACCCATCACCTCACCTTCTGTGCAGAGGCCTCATTACTGGTCCCTATGACCTTGTTGCCAGCAGTTTCCTGCTAAGAACTAGTGCCCAGCACCATATGTTTATTGTTGGCTGGGACTATTCCCCAAACCATGAATTGTAATACTCCAGGGTGCTTCTAATTATCTGAAGAAATATAGCAAAATTCTCAATCTGGTCTCTAAACGAAAAAATTATTTTCATTTATCTTTTTAAAGTACATGGTTCCTCAGTAGTTTATTTCAAGAAAGGAGGAAGAGAATGGGAATTGTTCAGAAGCTGGAAGAAGAGTAAATTTGGTCAAAACCTAAACTCAGAAATCAGTCTGAGACTGAGAGAGAGGCATATAGGTTCTTTGAAAGTGGTTATCTTGGTTTCTGATTTGCCTTTTGTAGCATTTTCCAAGTGGTTAACTTCTCTAATCTAACAAGCAATAGTTCTAAACGGCCACTGCTACAGTTTGAGTAAGAGGCTTTGTTTAATATCTTTGTTTCATGTTGGTATAAAGTTCAAGTGTAATGCTGATGAAATTCTGCAACACAGTGGAAATAACCCTGGAAGGTTTTCAGTTTCAGTCTAGATAATAAAATCAAGTTGCATTTCTTGCTTTTGCACTAATAAGCAAACATGGCTTTGAGATGTAATTAAACGTACCTGACACGGTGTTTTATAAAGTAATGTAGGAACTTGATTGAAAAATCAAATTTTGAAGTAATAATGTATTTATTATTGCTTATTTCAAAACTTTACCTGCCACCTTTATTTTGACCTCATTTAGGTGTGAATCTAATCAGATATGCCTCTGACAATTGATTTTATATCTTTGTATTCATTGTTTACAAAATTTAGAAAAAACATAGTACCCAATCTGTACTTATTAGCTGCATTGGTTTCTAGAACTCTTGTGTATTAATGTATATAATTGCTGCTTTGTGTTTCTTATGAGATTTCGAGAGCATGCCCTTTCATAATTAAACATGCTTTCCTAGTGCTTTCTGAATTCCTCTCAAAATAACTGCTAAGGAACATGTATATTGTATCTGCTTAAATCATTTAGTCTCATAATGTGCAACAGTGTTCAATTTACTTGATTAATACAGGCTTGTCCAGGGAATTAAGGAACAGGATTTGAAACAAATCAACTTGCAGTGTAATTTGAAAGATGATGAATCTATATCACACTTTTTATCACTGCCTTTCTAACACACAGAAAGTGTTGAACTTTCACTATTTGTTGAATACTGTGCTGAACAGAGCCAGATTCTGAGCAGGAGCCAGCCTTGCCTGGAATCTTCACATCTCAGTCTTGGATGAGAGCTCAGGAATGGCATTGTTCCAGGTGGTCAAAGTTTATAGATTAGGTCACAGTGGGCACACAGAATGGATATACTGCATTTTGTTTATTCATCACCAACTGATGGATTTTTTTCCTATCAGGTTTAGAGTCTTAATAATGCTATCAAGAATATTTGTGTAAAAATCTTGTCATGGCAGATGTCAAGTGTATATAAAAGTAGACAAAACAGCCTAGTAAATTCTCATATACTCATCATCTAAGTTCTGCAATTATGAATTTATGACCAATTCTGTTTACTTTCTACTCCCTTCACACTTCTCTTGTATTATATGAGGTAAATCTTTAATGTCTTTTTGTGGCGATTTGGATAGAATTGTAGTTTGATTGGCTTTGGGTTCCACCCAGGGGATTGGTGGAGCACATTTCTGGATGTTTCAGTATATTGACATGATGTACATGTATGCATTATTTTGAAGACATCATCTTGGCTAGACCCATTTTCATTGCTTCAAGTCAACTGAGGGCATAAAGAAGTCTCCTAGCTGGCTCTGTACATGTCAGTACATAGATTCAGGGCGTGGTGTAGCCAAAATGGAAACAAATGCTCTTCTTTCATGGGGAGTCGTCCTCATGGTCATCCTTGTAGAAGAAGAGCATCTGTGTTACCTGGAAATACTTTCTTAAGTTCCAATTCAGACTTCTGAATAAGAAACTCAGAAGATGAGGCCCAAAAATCTGTGCTGATGTGTTTTTGATAGTATAGTCTGAGACACACTTATCAGGATGTTTTGGTGGTTACTCCTCAGTTACTTGTGGTGAAATTGGACTCTTAACCTATTAAAACCTGAAGATTTCTACAGAGGGATTCGGTGCTTTGGAATCTGAACCCAGGTAAGAAAAATAAGAAAATTATTTTAAATTTGTTTTGATGTATTTTTTTGATGGGTTTACATGCCCAAGTGGTATTCTGAATGATGTGGGCTGTAGGAATGGCTTCCCAGTTCATACTGTTTTAACAAACCATAGAAAATGAGAACAATGGAATCTTTTGGATGCACCCAGTTATACTGCAATGCTATTAATGTGGCCTAGTTACTGGTGATTCTGCTGTAGAATCTGCAAGTCTTCTTTTGTTGGGCCAGCTTTGATTTTTTTTTAAAAAAAAGGGCTTGTCTTGAAGAACCACATTTATAATACAAAGTCCTGAGACTTCAGTAAGTATTCATCATAATATCCTCTATTTTAGCATTGCTGCAATATTAGATTTATTGTGATAAGACTCCACAAAATGTTTAGAAAGTTAATTTACCTCGACTACACTTACCCTGATTTTGAAAGACATAAACATGTGCTTGTTAGAAAACAGTACTATAACTGGCAAAGAAATAGACCTGAAGATCAACAAAACAGATTAGAAGATTCAAACACACTGCAAAGACACTCATCCATCTGATATTTGACAAAGAGGCTAAATGTGCTTACTGGAAGAATAATAGCCTCTTTAATAAATGGTGTTGGAAAAATTGGCTTTCCACATGCTGAAGACTAAAACTAGACCTGTGTCTATCATCATGCACTATAGTAAAGTCAAAATAGATCAAAGGTCTAAATTGACCCGGCCTGCAGGTAAGTCCATGGGGACCCTAGAGGGGGTGTGGGGATGAAAAGGGAACAAGAGACACAAAGAGCGGAGACAAGTTGAGGAAGTCCAATCAAGTCTTGTTTATTCATGGAAGGGTAACAAATATATAGGGTATTGGGGAGGAGGGATTTGGGTGCTGAGACATCAGCAGGTAACTTAGCAAGCAACAGTGGCAAGAGAGGTTTTATAGATCAGTGCAAATTTCCTGGGCTCATAAGGCAGGCTGATTAACATAATTCCTGCATAGGCCAAACAAGCTAGGTAGGCAAGGTGCTGCTTAACTACCAAACTTAACTCCTAGAGGGAGTTAAGGTGGTGCGGCCTGCAGATGTTAAGGTGGTACTGCCTGCAGATATAGGGTGGCAGCCAATTACAGGGCTTCCCCCACTAAATATTAAAACAGAAACACTAAATCTACTGGAAGACAAAGTAGGTAGAAATCTTGGAGACATAGGGGTAGGCAAAGAATTCATGAACAAAATGCAGACTGCATAGGAAGTACTTTAAAGAATCAACAACTGGGGTCTCATCTTACTAAAAAGTTTTTGCACTTCAAAAGAAATCACCAACAAAGTGAAAAGAAAACCCATAGAATGGGAAAGAATTTTAGCCAGCAACCCTTTAAAGTACTTGTATCTAGAACGTTCAAAGAATTGAAAAACGTCAAGTCCCTCAAATGCAAGACCCTCTCCAAAAATGGGCATCTGACATGATCAAACATTTCTCAGATAAAGATATTCAAATTGCAAATAAATACATGAAGAAATGTTCACCACTTTTGGTCATTTGATAAATGCAAATTAAAACAGCATTGAGATTTCATCTCACTCCAGAAAGAATGGCTGCCATCAAGAAATCAACTGATAACAAATGTTGGTGAGGCTGCGGGGGGAAAGGAACACTGGTCCACTGTTGGTGGGAGTGCAGATTGGTGCCGCCACTATGGAAACAAGTATGGATATTCCTCAAAAAACTAGGATTGGAAGATTCATTTAATTCAGCTATTCCTCTTCTGGGTATTTTCCTAGAAAAACTGAAAAGGTCATGTCACAGTGCTATATGTACACCCATATTTATAGCAGCACAATTTGTAATAGCTAAATCTTGGAAACAATCCAAATGCCCATCACCACAGAATGGATGAAAAAATATGTGTTTTTTTTTATACAATGAAATATTACTGAGCTATGAAAAGGATGATCTTGAGGCTTTTATAGGTAAATCGAGGCAACTTGAGACTATCCTCATAAGTGAAATAAATCAGATTCACATTTGTAAATATTGTATTGTCTCTCTAGTATAAAAATAATAATAAACTGAAGAAGTGATAATATCTACAATGTATAATAGATGTTGTAATAATGAAAGGGAAAGAAAGTGCTCTAAATATATAACTGTATGTAGGTTTAAGTGTGCAAGATAGATAACCATACTACCAAGTTTTTGTTAGTTCATAAAACAGAATAGTTTATAGTGTCATTGTTTATTGGGTCCTGACCTAGATCCCTGCTCTCCCAAATAAGTGTAAGTAGAGGTTAAATAAAAAGAGATAAATCGTATGAATTTTTTAGGGCTCCAAGAGGGTAAAAACCCTTTAATTAATCTCTTGACTCTGAGGGCTAAGACAAAGAGTTTTCTGGACTTCCCTCTTTATTTATTAGGTCCAACAAGGGTAGGGAAACTGAGGTCAGTGCAGGCAATGAGCAGGACCTTGGGAGTTACTGCAAGGATGTCTCCAAGTAATGAATCAAGTCAATTTAGTAGAACTGTCTTATCATGAAGACATGGTAAAAGTGAGACTGTAGGAGTAATCTTTGCAGTTGCAGTTTCTATCTTGTTAATTGGGGTTGGAGCCGAGTGTCCACAGCTGTGGCCTAATGTTGCCCTTTGAGGTATCTCTGGCCTCACAGCCCACTACAGGCCTCAATCAGGACTAGTGATTCAAACTGTCTTATTTTTTGATAATGTGTACATTGTATAATGTTCAAGTATGAACATTTATGGATAAAAATAATGAAGATCAAAATTTTGAGTACTTCAATGATGCATGATACATGATCTCATTCTCTAACAAAAGAAGACCTGCAGATCGTATAACAGAATATTTCTTCTATTCCACTTCTTTCTCTCAAGACAAATATTTCAATATTTCAAACAGAATGAAGCAGTAAAGCAGGTCTTAAATGTAGCGCCATCTCCTTTGTTAGGTATGTATGCCAACTGTATATTGAATTTCACCAATATAATCTCACGTATGTTTTTGTGTTCTGTCTCAATTCAGTTTTCTTTGTAGTCAGTGACAATAATTTGTGAATAAAATATTTGAATCAGAAACTTTAGTTAGTGAACTGAAGATTATAAAGAGATTATGAACTGTACAATGAAAAATTTTTGTTAAAAAAGATTTGGGGGCTGGAGATTTAGCTCAGCAGCATAAGCACCTGCCTTGCAAGCAGGCGGTCGTGAGTTCGATCCCCGGTACTGATAAAAAGTTAAAAAAAAAAGTAAAAAAAAAAAAAAAAAAAGATCTTGAAAGATTAGTGCATGATATTTAAATTCTCATGATCCAAAAATTTTCATGATCCAAAAGTTTAACCTGAATATTACCTTTAGATAAATAGTAGAAAATAAATAATAATTTCTGTTAGTCAGCTTTTTGTCTCCTTGGAAAAATACCTGAAATAAAGCAAGTAGAAAGGTTTATTTTGGCTCACGGTTTAAGAGGTTTCAGTTCATGACCACTTGTCCTGTTGTTTTGGACCCGTGGAAAAACAGTACATTCTTATGTTTTTAGCTTATGAACCTTTGAAGAATATCAAAAGTATGCAAGATAGATAACCAAACCATAATTTAGTATCCAAACCATAATATTACTTTGTTAGAATTATTCTTGGTTTTGAATGGCAACTGAGATTAAGTGATAGAGCTGAATATTTTAAACCATTGGTGTTAGACTAGAATTTGGGATAGTGCTTATGAGTCAGGATAAAATATTTGTTGACAATAGTTTCATTCTGTTTATTTATATAGTACTGAAAAAAGTTTTTCAAAGTAAATTGTGGGTTGTTACCTTCACAGAAATAATAATCACTTTTAGCAAGTTTAGAATGGCTTTTCTATAAACGCGATGCTAAGATTTTGCTGCGCCAGTGAGACTTTAGGAGGGCCTGTAGGAAAATCCTGCAGGGTGGCTCAGGGCTCTGGTGGTGCAGTGATGAGAGTGTGGCTTTGTAAACAGAGCTTGCCCTGCTGGGATGCACAGAACTAAGCAGTCTAGTTCTGCAAACATGAAGCCAGTTTTAAGAGAACCAAAGTATGGACTCTTTCATCAGAACAAAAATAAGGCCTAATTATAGTCTTTGTATTTGAGAATGCAGACTTTGCCTTAAATTTAACTGTAGACTGACTTCTTTCAGCCTGCTGTGAAAAGAGAATTTGAATTTTTACCTTCCTTTGGGTGAGGTGTGGAAGTTTACAGCTATTGCAAAGAAGAAGGAATTGTGTACATATTTGGCAGGGGAAGGTTGGGTGGATATGGATTTGCGTTTGTAGTGTATACAATGTAGACTGTTTGAAAGTACAAAAATGGAAGAGAAGAACTTGAGAATTATGACTTTAATCTCCTAGAACGTAGTGAAAATTAAAATTAGGTAAGGAGATACATTTTCATGGAAAATTGTCCATTTTTTTTACACAGTGATATTTCATTCCACTCCTCAGGTTCTTCAACTCTTAATCTACATCTTTCATAAAGATCGTCTTAGTTCTTTGTTTAATTTTGGGTCCATAAGTTTGTTAGGTAACATTATTGCATATGAAATAACTCAGCTACCAAATGCACAATTTTACTTATAGGAAGAAAGCAATATTTGTTGGTAGTTTGTTTTATATCTGTACTTCAAGAAAATTCTACAGCACATTTTTTGAACCCTCTGAAATAAAAACCTGCGTTTCTACCCTGTATCCTGGTGAGATAATAAATTACATTTACAAGGTTGGGGCTGGTTCCTCTGAAGCACTTCTAACATTTTTAAATCCTAGTTTTTCATGAGCAGTGTGCCTTTTATTGTGCCATCACTTTTGTATTAGTAACACATAAACCAAAGCCAAAGAGAAACACTGAAACAAATAACAAAAGAAAATCACCTTCAAATAAAACTTCTGAAGAATATTGGAAAACAAAGGAGAAATGCCCTTACATCACACTTGTCTCAAAAAACACTTTGTCATTTGATTTTGGTTCTTCAAGTGACTGTTGTATGTGTATTATTTATTGCTACCTAATACCAAAATCTACAAATTTAACACAGTAAACATTTTTGGTTCCACACAGATAGTGCCTTAGCAGGTAGTTCTGGCTCAGGTTCTCTTTTGATATTTTAAGATGGACTGGGTTGAAGGTCATTCTGGGACTGGAGGATCCATTTCCACATGGATCACAAGTTAGTGCTGCTGTTGGACAGGAGGCCTCAGTCCTTGCCATGGGGGCTCTCCCAATGGCTGACCAAACGTCCTCATGCATGACAGCTACTGGCTCCAGAGTGAGTGACCCAAGGGACAGCAAGGTAGAATGTAAATGGCTATTACTTAAGTCACTGTCTGTCACTTTCACAACATCCTCTGGTTATATAGATCGACACTATTGTATGTTGATAGGTATGAATATTAGGAAGTAGAGATTGCTGGGGGTCAGTGTAGAGGCTGGTTATGAAACATGGCACTCCAAAAGTCATGCAGAAAATGAGACTAGTACTGTGGTTTTAGAATCTTCTAATGGACTATAAAAATACATTTTTCTCTACTTTAGGAAGCATATAATCCCATTACTCTAAGTGTCCTATTTCAGCTTTGGACTCTGTCTTGGCTTTTAAAAATAAGAAGAATTTGAGGATTGACCTGTGGCTTATAGGTGATATCACTTCTAGGTCAGAGGAAAGCTAACAACTTACTATAGGCCAGGCATGTTGCATGTATTTATTCTCTTATTTATGCCGTACAACAACCTGTAAGGTGGGTGGTGTTAGTCTTGTTTGGCAGATGCACAAATTATGTTCCAGAGAAGTTCAGGAATTTGTTCACGGCCAAGTAGATAACAGTAGTTGGGTCATTCTAATCGAGGTGTGCCTGGTGCTAACCATTTGTGGGCTTTTTGCTTCCTCATGCAGAGGTACACAGTATACTCCACATAGGTGGACACCAGTGTCTGCTGTTTGCAATGGTGGCACTGAATCCTATAGACATATAGTGAGCAACTGATAAATATTATATAAGTGAACTTGTTAATGTATATATATTCTGCAGTCATGACTTTAGGGTTGCATTTTGATCTTCTGAGATAGTTATTTGTGTAAAATCAAGACTTCAGACCTAGCTGAATTATGTCTTAGCTTCCTTAAAAATTGTTTGACATGGGGCAGCATCCTGAGCAAAGAGAACCAGTACATCTGCCTCTACTTGCCAGCTGCTGCCACCAAAAGGCTCTTTCCTGTGGGCACCCAGCACAGGCAGAGAGGACCAGCAAATCCACCTCTACCTGCCAGCTGCCATCACTAAAAGGTTTGCTTTCTGTGTGAAGCCAGCAGGAGCAGGTACATGCTGCCAGGTAAGCCCCAGGTACCTGTAGGCCACTACTGGAAGCCCTTGCTTCCTTTGGTATCCATCACTCTCTGGGAGAATGAGACAAACACGCCCCTGAGTGCCTGCCACCATAGTGGGAGTCCCAGTGTCAGGTGAGAGAAGCAGTTCCAGCACCACGTACCCCTGGCCATCAGGGAAGCCCCAGGGTAGCTTCACAAGTCTAGAGAAGCCTGCTCCATGCTCTGCTACCTCCCTGTACACCTGTGATCAGAGAAAACCAGGTGCCTGTTCTGTTTCCGTACTCCATGGAGGGATTGCCAACATGGGAAGTGTCTGGGGCCCCACTACCAGCTTGTTGGAGGAACCTAGGAGAATGTCAAGACAAAGGAGCAAAAGGCAATCTCAGACCTCTAGTCCACACAGAACAAATCTGGGGGATACAGTTATAGAAGAAAACGGAAGTCACACACCTGAAATCTCTGAGAGGATAGCAACTAAAATAAAGAAAAAACATAATGAGACTGTAAAAGTAGTCAAATCAGAAATAATGTCTCAGGTAAAAGAAGAAATCACCAACATACTGAAAGAATTGCTCGGCATATCTAAAGAAGACTTAAAAAAGAAGCATAGCAAAATGATGCAAACCTTGAGTAAACAATATAGCAAGCAAATACAATGCATGAAACAGATTCAAAGAGATAGCCAGGAAATCAAAAACTCAATTGAAAGCTGGCAAAACAAAACTGCTTGAAAGAGACTGAAGATAGATTTTCAAACCTTGAAGACAGGATTGCAGCTAGTGATTGTGAAAGGAAAGATCTCTTAAAAATAAGAAGGAATCAGGAAAGAACAATTCAATGGCTGCAAGATGATGCAAAGAAGCATAATTTAAAAGTGATAGGTATCAGTGAAGAAGCAGGGGTCAACAAAAATAAAATAAAAAGACTATTTATAAAAGTAAGAGCAGAAAACTTCCCAAATGTGGGAAAAGGATCTGGCATACAGATAAGTGAGGCAAATAGAACTCCAACTAGCTATAAGCAAAGTAACCTACACCCTGATGTATAATAATCAAGATCCCAAAAATTCAGCACAAGAGCAGAATATTGAAAACTGTTAGAGAAGGTCATCTATGAAGGAAAACTGATCAGAATCGTGGCAGATTTGTCAACACAAACCATCAAGTCAAGAAGAATTTGGCGTGAAGTGTTTCAAATCCTGAAAGAAAACAACTTCCAACAAGATTGATGTACTCTGAAAAAATATCTTTCAAAATTGATGGAAAAATAAGATATTTCCATGACAAAGAACAACTGAAGGAATTCATGACCACCAAACCAACACTACAGAGAATGCTGAAGAATATTCTAAAGAGAGATAAAGCTGACCATGGTTCCAGGAACAGCAGCAGAGTTTGATAGCCAAACAAGACGGGCAATTGAATGAAGATGAAAAGTCAGGGCTACAAAGGGAGGCTAGCAGGGCAGAGACAATCCAGTGTATGCTGGTTATAACCATTAATGTAGATGGTATCAATTTAGCAATAAATAGAAACAGGTAGAGTGCATCAAGAAACAACACCCATCAATATACTGCGTGCAAGAAACATATTTAACTTGAGAGGAAATTTAGGGACTGAAAGTCAAAGGAGAGAAAACAATTGTTCCATGTGACAGGAGACCAGAAAAAAAAAAAAAAAAAAAAAAAAGAGCAAGAGTAGCTTGCCTGTCAATGAATAAGAAAGATACGATATTTTCATGCAGTGGGAAGCTAGCCAGCTAGAATGTGGAATAATCTCGTGGCTTTTGTAGGTAAATGGATGCAACTGGAGATCATGTTCATGGGTGAAACAGTTTGAACTCATATGCATGAACCGCAGCATAAGAAACAGAAGGAGTTAATGGGATCCAAAAGCAAAACTGTTATTGTAAGAGTGATAGGGGAAGAAACACCTAGGAGGGAAAGGTGGTACCTACTGTTAATTTCTTAATGTCTTGTCTTGAACGCTTGTATTGTTTTCACAATTTTGTTAGGTTTGGCTTTGTTTTGTCTTGTTTTGTTAGATTTTACTTTGTTTAATGGTGTGGGCAGCTATTTTGAACACATTGGGATGTATTAAGGCAATCATGGTTGTTTTCCTATTATCTTGTTTTGTAGTCCTATAATGCTTTCATTCATTTGTTTAATTGATTTCATTCTGTTTTGTTTTATTTGATTTTATTATGTGTGATAGCATGAACAACTGTTTTGATGAAAATGAGACATCATAGTAACCATTGTTGATTTTCTGCTATCTGGTTTTGAAATCCTGTAATGCTTTCATTCTTTTGATTAGTTTTGTACTATTTTGTTATGTTTGCTATTATTATGTATGAAGGTATTGACAATTATTTCAAAGAAAACAAGAGACATTATGGTAGCCACTGTTGATTTCCTGTTGTCTTGTTTTGAAGTCCTGTGTTGCTTGCATTATTCTGATCTGATTTTCTTTGTTCTGTTTTATTTTGTTTTATTCTCTTTAAAATAAACATTAAGACAATTTTTAATGTATACCTTGCTGAAGTAACATAAATGTGGCTTGCATTATCTGACATTTATTAAGTGCTTCAAATTTTTTTTATTCTCCAATTTGTAACTGTAGAAATTATATTCAAACCATTATATGATCAAGATAACATGAAAATCTTCAAAAAAAGGAAGAATGGGAAATATACAACTTTTAAAAGATGAAAATATACATTCTTTTTTATTATTATTATTTTTAATTTTATTTAAGGAGAAAAGAAAGAAAAAAAAGCAGGGAAAGGGTACAAGTTATACAGATTTACAGAAAAAAATTGAACAGTAGGAAATCACTAGTTAATGGATTACATATTGTCATCTTAGAAATAATTGTTCAAGTCACAAAATTAAAGCTTGTAAAGTGGACATTCCATCAATGATACTGCAAACAGTTCTGTTCATTGATCCAATAAAACTCTGTGATATCATTTTCTATCTTATACACTTAAATATACATGCAGTTATATAGTTTGGAGCACTTTCTTTTCCTCTCTTTTGTACCATGACTATTACACATTTTGGGTTTCATTGCTCCCACGGTTCTTATTACTTTTTTGGAAGAGAGTAAAACCAAATGTGACATAACAGAACAGAATCGGTCAAGTCAAAAGGGTGGACATAATAGATAATGTAAAAACATAATACAAGGTGATCAACAATGGTTACCATAATGCCTCCCGCTATCTCTAATAGAATTGCCTATATCATTAGTTATAATACAATTGAACAAAACAGTAAAGAACAAAACCGACAAAACCAAAACATTGGAGACATTGTAGGTCTTCAAAAGTAGATAAAAGTATACATTCTTAAGATAACTAACTCACTTTGCAATTTCTACCGAAACTTCAGAATAGTTTGCTAAATTAGCAGTGCAGGTACTCTTAGCAAACAGTGACCATTGTGGGTAGTGGTAAGCTAACCTGCTCCTGAGTTGCCTGCTTTTCCCTCCTTTGAATTTTTCTATATTTGTCTCCTTTATTCTTGCTGCTTTCCTTGTCTGACAGTGTGATTTATGGTGGGAGTACAGGGCCAGGAAACACCAGATCAGCTGCTAGAAGGGCTGAGGAGCAAGTGATGTGGGCAATCAACCCATGTGTATGAGGTCAGTCAATAAAAACTACACACACTGAGGCTCAGGGGAATTTCCTCACTGGCACTATTCCCAACAGAGTGTCTCACACAGTTGTCAAGGGAATTTAGTGCTGTCCATGACTCCACCATAGGGAAAATATGGGAAATCCATGAATGAAACTCTATTATATTGTTTCCTATGCCTCACTGTGTTTGCTTGATCAGTATCCTTTCATAATAATAAACTGTAACCCAAGTATAACAACTTTGAATGACTCAGTATGTCCTTTTAGTGAATTATGGAACCTGAGGATGATTTGGGGGATCCCTGAATTTAATTTGGTGTCAGAATGAGGATGGTCTCAGGAATTTCTGTAATTCCTACACCTAGCTACTAGTTGCACATTTAACAAAACCTGAACACCTTACAGTAGTTCTAAGCAGTAGCTTTTCCTCCATATCTGGCCTTATTTTGTGCCACTGGCTGCCTTCCTCATTACCTCCAACCAAGCTAGCTGTTCTTTTGTTTTTCACAATGGCCATAGTTTTTTTTTCTCTTTTATATCTTGCTGGCTTCAGATGTCCATAGGACTGATTATTTTATTGGGATCTCATTAAGAATGTCACTTTATTCAAGGAGCCTTCCTTGGTTTACCCATTGACCCAGGCATTTATCACTCTAATGTGTTTTTATTCACTTATTCAACTACTTATTATCTGTCTTTCCTCATAGGAAGCCGATACCTTGTCTATTTTGTTGGTTGCTATGTCCACATGCCTGCAAAAAAGTAGCAGATGACGGGCAGTTATTATTTTTTAAATAGAGTCTTGAACTTTATTTATTTATTTTTGATACTGGGGATCAAACTCACGACCTTGCACTTGCCAGGGAGGTACTTCTGCTGCTGAGCTAAACTTTTGGCCCCTTGAACTTTATTTAAAAATTAAGTCTAGTTAGAATTAAGTCTATTAGAATTCCTCAAGATCACAACAGATAATAATGAATAATGATAGTTAAAAAATTGAATTAAGATATGTATAAATTGTACTCAGTTAAAAAATAAAGTTAAAGAGAGATCTTATAAGCCTCCATTTTGTAAGAAAGGGTTAAAAAAAAAGCTAGAGATGTTAAATTTAGGAAAGAGAAGATTTGGAGATACTTTCTGTAGTATTTAAAGGCTGCCAAGTGCAATAGGGATTAGATTTATTTTGTGTAATCTTCCAGTTACATATAAAACCAAGACTTGAAACTTTCAAGGAATGTTAGACTTTGATAAGGAAGAATATTTCAGCAGAATTTTTCACAGTGAATAGGGCAGTTTGAGAAATACTGACCTGTCTTGTTGCTGTTTAATGCATTTAAGCCTGATCTAGGTGCCCATCTGCCAAATAGATTGATGGAAAAGTGAATTGTGTGCTTTTTAAAGACTATCACAAATCTTTGAGTTCTGGTAGTTTAGATCTAGGGACTAGTTTTCAGTTTAGAGAATACAAGGATCAGATCTTTAAAACAAGATAGTATTGCAGGGTTTATAATAGCAGATTCCTCAATGGATGATACTTTGTCCACCATTTTGGCAGAAGCCAACTCAATGCAATTAAACTGAGCATACAATAGGAATATCTGCCTAATCTTACTCACTGGAACACAGTTCATAATAGTCAAGTTATGGAACCAGATTAAGTGCCCATCAACTGGTGAATGTAAATGAAAATCTGGATAGGGGACTCGGGATTTAGTTTAGTGGTACAAGTTCCTGCCTGGCAAGTGTGAGGTTGTGAGCTTGGTCTTTGGTACCAAAAGAAAAAAAAATCTGGTATGTATATACACTGGAGTATTCTTAAGGCATAAGGAAGAACAAAATTCTGTCATTTGTTGGCAAATCTGTAAACCATCATGTTGAGTGAAATAAACCACACTCAGGAAGACAAATACCACATGTTCGCCTTAATATGTAGAATCGAAAAAAGATGACAAGAAAGCAAAAGAGAGAATAGAGAGATAAAATTGTGTCAAGAAAGAAAGGCATCAAGAGATGGAGGAAGTTAGGATGGGGGGGAAAGGGGATTAAAAAAAGGGAGGAGGTAAAAAGGTAATTAAGATGTGAAAAATGCACGTACCAGTTCCACACAATGAATATAAATGTTATGCACTCCAAATGTGTACTAATGAAAAAAAAAAAAAAAAAAAAAGAAAAGAAAAAAATAAAGCGGAAGGGAGTAAGAGAGGGGAGCAGTAATGGGGGCATGAATGTAAGCATAATATATTAAATGCAATAAACTACGCCCTTACATGTAAAACTCATGGTGAGGACCAAGCAAAGAGGGTAACAAGGGTGGTGAAATGATAAAGTATGTACGTGACTATACAAATCTGCCAAAATGAAGCTCAATATTCAATAAAAAAGAATGAGAAAAAATATCAAATCCCTTAAAAAATAATAAAAGCCAACTTTAGTGGCTCATGGCTAGTGAGTGGAATGCAAACTGGTGATTGTTTAAGCCAGCTTCAAAAGGTGGTAGAGCTTCCGCCTGACTCTCTTGGGACGGGTGCCCTTGAAACCCAGCCTGTGTTCATGGGTAGCGATACATTTACTGAGTAGCTTTGCCGAAGGCACTGGATTGTCCTAAATTTAACAGTGACATGGAAAGAACTTGTGTTAGCTATTCCAGCCACATTTTCAGCTAAGGTCTCAGGCAAGTGTCAGCATCAATGGCAGATATATGGATGAGTAAGCCAACCTTTAAATGGTTCTATCGCCCAGACTTTAGCCACCCAGCTCGTACTTTGGAGATCAGAGAGGAGTCCTGCCAGAGTTGCAGGATTGCTCAGTGTTTTGTCCATTTTGAGACACTGAGGTCTGATGCAGATAAAGATGGAGGAATAGATGAGGGCTTCCTGGTTTCACTATACTCACAGGTTCCTGGAGACACAGGCAGCCTCATGCATACAGAACAATTCACGATTATACTGAGTAACCATGGCGAGGCCTTTAAGTTGTAGATTTCATTTTCTTATGTGTAAAATGATGATTGTTATTAGATGGTGTTTGGTGGAAGGTATGGCGCTCCGGACAATCAGTCACTCTTTAAGACGAAATGACTGGCAGGAGGAACTATTCATCAAAGTGAATTTTTCATAATTCACAGAGTCCAGTGTTTTCTGTGACCTGAGATTTGCACCTTCCTTTGGAACAGAACTTGTTACCTGAATTTATGAAAACTTATCTATTAAACAGCATGAAAATTTATTAATTTAGAGTGATTACTATGAAGGTCACTGTGAATGGACAGTGGCATTCTCTGGCTACTCTGTATTATCTTTGTAGGAAACTATTTGAAACATTCAATCACAGTTGAGTGTTAAGGGAGAATAGAATACAAATAAAGGTAGTTGGTTACATGGTGGAATTTTGGAGCATCAGAATAAGAGTAGCTTGATGCCACCTTTTCTTCTATTGGGATATTCCTCTCCTTTCAAGCCAGCATCTTTGGTTTCTCTGACCTGACCTGTGACCTTAAGTATCAATGACCTATTCATTGGCAAGTTTCTTCAAACTTGTTGTATGAATATCTGAGATTCAATTCACTTTTAAATCAAATCTGTACATTTTATCACTGTGCATTATACTGATTTTACAGTACAATTCTTAGAATTTTTTAATTGCCTGCAAAGGTTATTATAGGTTAAATAACTGTTAAGCTGATAAATGCTTCATGAGCTATCTTTGGTGTTACTTGGCCATGGAGTCTAATAGACCCTGGCAAGAGAAAGAAGTTTGATAAACAATGATGTATAAAACTACTTTTGGGCTGGGGATTTAGCTCAGTGGCATAAGTGCCTGCCTTAAGCAGGCAGTCGTAAGTTTGATCCCCAGTACCTATAAAAAAAAAAGTAAAAAAAGGAAACTAATTTCAGAAATTCCTTTCTCACTGAATGATTAAAGAATGTTTGTAAATCGATAGAAATGTTTGTGCTAATTTAGTTTTTCATTAGCCAAGTGCTTTATTTAAAATCAGACAACTGTTGATCAGATCACGTAATGATTGCAAAAGCATTATGAAAGACTTTATTAGAAACTGACAAATCCAGTAATGAAGCAAACAACATTTAGAAGTTTGAGCTTATTGAATATGAAATTAATGTTTAACTTATTGAACACAAGAAATATTTTTAAACATCTACATCTGAAAGAAAGAGAATAAATTTGGATCCTGGGAAACTATAGCATTGATTTACCTTGCTCTGCCAACTAAAAAATTTCCTGACTCTGGCAAATTACTTTTCTAGGATTCAAGTTTCCTCAACTGTAAAAAGAGAACTAGTTTAGCTAATTCTATATTTTAGTGCTAAAATTTTGAATCCTTGGGGGCGAGGGCAATAGGAGTCATTAAAAATGTACATTAAAAATGTATTTCAGAGGGCATTGAGAAATGGGGAGAGCTTTAATTGTTGTGGAAGGGAAATTGCTAAGCTGAATTATGTAAAGCAGTCTAGCATTTTAATTTTCAAACATACAGGTAAAATACTTGAGGAAAAACCCATAGGGAGCCCTAATTATGGTGAGCAACCATTCAAGTTTGATTGAAATTTAGAAGTTTTCCATAAAGTAGGACTTTCACTATTAAATTAGTTTTTAAAAAATGAAACAGATTGGTTTCCTTACTTCTAATATACAGTTTGTAGTGTTTCAGTAGAGTTCCAAGCTGCCTTTGCTGATGGTAAGTAACCAAGCGGTAGAACAGATGCCACTGATAAACTTTGAGCCCTACAATTGGTGCCTCTGAAAAACACGTAATGTTTAAGCAACGACTAGAATTTCAAAGTTGTGAGCTGGGAAATGTGCAGGAACGGAAGGCAGGCAAAGAGGTAAGAGGCCAGAAATAAGTTTTTCCGTGTTTTGTATCTGTTCATTCTCATCTTTCGTATTTCTGAGTATATGCTCTGTGTGATGCACACACAATTGCTGGGAATTAATGAACAAAAACTATAAAACAGAATTACTTCTCTTATAAAATTTACTTTAATCTACTTTGTTATTATTAAACTTAACTTCCTGTTCTTCTCTCAGAGCACTGCCCAGTGCGCACTTCATGCCACTTGGTACTGAGCCCAGGCTCTGTAACTTGGTAGGCACTCAACAAGATTTATTGGATGGGATTTCTATTATCCCCTTTGTTCTTTCTGCCTTTAAGAAAATGTCTTTTCTCTTCTTTGTCTCAAAGGATTCCTGTAATATTTTTTCTCTAGGATTCAAAGCACTTGGCAAACATTTCCTGAAATCTTTACAGCCTGTCTCTGAAATAGATAAGTACCCTGATAGCAATTGTACTCATCACTGGCTATAGTCTCTCTTGGTTCTCTTATATCCTATTACTGATGGTTCATTTGAGCTTCCCCAGCAAGTCAAGACACAATTTAATTGTTCTCATGGCTCCTTTTGGGTATTTGCAGTGCAGTAGTCTCAGAAAATATGTGGACTTCAAAGGTACTTATCAAAGGCAAATTCAGATCAAAGCAAACGGCACAGTGAACAAGCCAAGTGTATGTCTTATGTACCCTAGCACAGGGCCTGTAAAGGTCTCCTGAGGATAGAAGCCAGAAAGAGCCACCTGAAGTTGTAATTTTCCATCCTTCTGGAGATTTTGGTGAGGTCATTGCTGTTTATTCTATTTTGAAGTTTGGCAGCAAGAAAGGATCTTGGGATTTAACTCTGTCCGAATGTCCCTACACTGAAAATAGGACAAAATAATAAGACATTTATGACAAGGATATTTGCTTTCAGCATAAGGTCTGGCATTGACAAGTAAATATATTACTATGTTAAAATTATCCCTAATTAATTATTATCACATTCCAATGAGATAGATGAGGGTTATATTGTTATTTTAATAGAAAGAACAAATGAATCCTTTAGGAATTATTGAGGGTCATATCAAAGTAATTATAGCTATATATTCATGAAATCGTTTAGTGTAACCACCAAAAACATTTCTTGGTCTCAGCTAGTTGTAGAAAATGTTGGATTTTGCTCAGATTATAGGGTTACAAACCATATAGTGAGTGCACTGTCTTATTAAATTTACTTATCATCCATTAGTGTGATCTGATATTGCATTATTATGGCTCTTACATTTAGGTCTGTCTAACCAATTGCCCCAATTTAAGCTGGCAGTTTCTGGATAAATGTGCTTTTCTGCAGTTAAGTGAACTCCTGAATAGAGGCAGAAAATGTCCTTAAACTTAAAAATAGCAGTTGGACAACTGTCTCATTAGCACAGCGGTCAGTTTTATGTATATTTAAATACTTGTGTGTGGTTTCTGTGTAACAGTATATATGTATTGTTTACCTGATTTTATTACGTTATCAACACCTCTTAAAAAAAAGAAAAACAATCAAAGAAGCCCAGAGCAGCTTGTAATTCTGCAAGGTTTTAATAAAGATATAGTAGGTAACATTTAGCTCTGTGCTCTCTAAGTACTACTTTGGAAACAAGCATAGGTTTAATATAATCATGTGTTTCTAAGAACCACAAAATATAAAAAATTTATAATGCCAACTCTGTCCTTTATTCAGTTTCCGTCTGCCAAGATGCTTTAGCAGTAGGTAAGCACTCTTTTAAATTTCCTATTTACCGAAATTTTTAGATTTTAATAAATACACATAAAAGCTGTTTAAAGTCGAGTTTACTTCCTCTTCCCTTTTACATAAAAGGTAATGTATTTCAGACACTCTTCTGTGGGTTATTTTCTTCATCCAACAAAATGTTTATCTTGCTTTAGCAACTCATGACCAGCAGTGTCCTTTCATCCTCCAATGTGCTTTATTGCTTTAGTGTTTTATAAATTTTAGTACAAATCATAGTTACCTGAAGGGCTTGTTAACATATAGGTTAATGTGCTCTATTTCCAAGGCTGCTTCCAGAAACTGGGGTGGAGGGTCTGAGCATTTGTCTTTCTAATAAGTTCCCAGGAGAGACTGATGCTTTGTCTAGGAATCACACTTTGAAAATCACTGCTATTATGTACAGTATTATGGTTAGCATGTAGACGGCAGAGATCTTTCGAACCTCTTGGTATTACAGACAGATGGTAGAGTTACTCTTCTCCCATCAGTATGTGTACCTGTTACAGTATTGTAAAAGGGTCTTTTAAAAGCTTTTCTTGCTGTTCCAGTGGAACTGTCTGCTATCTGCTTGAAAGATGTCAGCCCTGAGTCCATGTTTCAGTATATTGATGAAAACCAGGACCACTACATTAAGAAATTTGCAAAATGGGTGACCATTCAGTGTGTGTTGAGCTGGCCCAAGAAGAGGGGAGAGATCAGTATGGTGGAAGTAGCTTCTGCTGACATCCAGCAGTTGAGAGGTTCTGTGGAACTGGTGGGTATTGGGAAACGAGTTCCCTGATGGCTTGGAAATACCTCTTCTTCCCATTTTATTGGACAAGCTGGGTTGCGGTCCCTAGAAGATTGTGGGTGTTCACAGGCATCTGAATGCACAGCCCCTGGCCCAGGGGGATGACTGGGACAGAGAGCTCTTCACTGTGGTAAAGCGGGATGACAAGTGTATGGGAGAGGATGGGCTGATGGTGAGGGCTGGATGAGTGCCCTAGAAGCATATCCAAAGACAGGTCAGGAGATTCCTGTCCATGTGAGATTCTGCCTCAAAGGCAGGGAAGAGTCTGGCTCTGAAGGCCTGGATGAGCTGACTTTTTCCCAGAAAGACAGCTTCTTTAAAAATGTGGACTACATTTGCCTTTCTGACAACAACTGGCTGGGAAAGAAGAAGCCCTGGCTCACATATGGTCTCAGGGGTGTTTGCTACTTTCTTCATCAAGGTGAAATGCAGGAACAAAGACCTCCATTCTGGAGTACATGACAGCTCTGTCATTGATGCCATGACAGATCTGATCTCGCTGATGGGCTCTCTGATAGACAACAAGGGGAAAATTCTCATCCCTGGAAATAACAAGGCCATTGCCTCCTTGATCAATGAGGAGCACGAGCTCTATGACCACATCAACTTTGACATGGAGGAATTCACCAAGGACATTGGTGTGCAGACCCTTCTGCACAGCTGCAGGAAAAAAAATCCTGGTGCACCGATGGTGGTACCCATCTCTCTCCCTCCATGGCATCAAAGGAGACTTCTTTGGGTCTGGGGCCAAGACTGTGATTCCTGTGAGTCAAGAAAAGTGATTGGCAAGTTTTCTTCTCCATCAGGCTTGTGCTGAACATGACTGCTGAAGTTATCAGCAAGCAGGTTACAACATACTTGACTAAGAAGTTTGCTGAACTGCATAGCCCAAACAAATTTCAGGTGTACATGGGTCATGGGTATCTGACTTCAGCTACCCACATTATATGGCTGGGAGAAGAGCTCTAAAAGCAGTTTTTGGTGTTGAACCAGATTTGACCAGGGAAGGAGGCAGTATTTCTGTGACCATGACCTTTCTGGAGGCCACAGGCAAGAACATGACGCTCTTACCAGTGGGTCAGCAAATGATGGTGCTCATTCTCAGAATGAAAAGCTCAACGGGCATAACTATATAGAAGGAACCAAGATGCTGGCTGCATACCTATATGAAGTATGTCAGCTGAAGGTCTGAGATCTGTTTTTCATGGAATTCCATGTCTGACCAGAAAGAAACCCACCTTTGTCTCTGTCCTTGCTCTTTCCTTCTCTGACTGACCCAAGAAAGTAGAAGTTGCTTCCCTTTTTCCTCTTGTCAGGTCATGCATGACTTCTAAGAGGAGCCACTTGTCCAGCTGTTGAGTAAGGGGAGTCAATTGGAGCCATTTAGTCCTGGGGTTTGTCAGGATCAGCTGACTGACCCCTGGATAAATTCTCAGAAGTGGCCAGTGATTCGACCTCCAAAAAACAAAAGCACATGAAGTTCAGAAGTTCTGTAGGAGGTGTTGGCTGTCAAGGGGTTGGGATGACCTGCACTTGCTGTTTTCTGCCTGTATGCTGCTTCTCTGTCAGGTAACTCACGCTTTGGATATTCAGAAAGGAAATGAAAAAATTCAAGAGCTTCTCAGGCTCTGATAGCTCCTTCTGTCACCTCTTGCAGTCACATAGTTCTGTTCTTTCTTGAAACTTTGTCATCTGTGTTCTGTCTGTCACTAGACCTCAGAACCTACCCTAATTGTCTGTATGGAAGAACTGCTGCACCTCAGTCTGTATTGCTCAACAAAAGTGAAAATCAAACCTAAAAAAAACAAAACAAAACACCTTTTCTTGAGAGTTTGACAAGTAAGAGATGGTTTTCCTTTGTATATATCATTTCACATAATCACAAACCATTTGTAGTTAGTTTTTTTTTTTGAAATTTACCTGTTAGAGTAAGTTATTTAATCATTCTGGATCTCAGTTTTTTTATTTGTAAAATGGGAAGACTTGTAAATGTTAGGAATTAGAAAGCTCAACCTTCTATGGCCTCATAACTTTATTTTTGTTTCTAAATTATCAGTTAAACTCCACTTCATTCCACCACACAATTTTATTTGTTTTTCCATTTATTTAATAATTATGAGGTAATTGTTAAGCATCTACAGTATGCTAAGTGCTGGGAATGATGGGAAAACTTTGTCTTTAAGGAATTCACTGTCTACTAGAGGGGACCAACAGGCAAAGAGTTAGGCATTAATAAATTGGTGGCCATAATGATGGTCCTTACGAAAATGAGGGAAAGAAAATCTAATTCTTCGTGGGGTAATAAGGGAAGTTTTGTACAGGGGGTAGCTTTGTACTAACATTTAATAATAAGGGGGAATCTTCCAGATGAACAGGTGGGGGTGAGAGACCCAGACAGAGCAGCCTGTGGAAGAACAGATGTGAGAGAAAAGGCTGTTCAGGGAGCTAGCATATAGTATAGATAGCTCACGAGCGAGACAACAGCCATTTTGACTTTCTAGTTCACATTTGGGGTGGGAAGGAGATCTCACTGTCTTCAGATTGGCTCATTCCAAACCCTATGATACATTTCTCTCAAAATTTCAGTAACCAGTTTTCTATTAATTCTCTGATCTAGTTCTCTTTTGGCCATGGCATTTATAGGTCAGACTATTCTGTGTTGCAAATGAAGATTTATTTGGTTCCTTGCTGCATGAGCTTGCCAATTTAATGTTCCATTCTCTATCACATAATTCTTAATGAGAACATCAGAGGTTAATAGAAAAATAACATAGGGCAATATGTCTTGTGTTGTATCTTTAAGAGTGCACATTCTCAAGGACTGTTTGTAGAAGTGTGGAAATGTTCAGAACATAGTATCGTGAAAAGAAGAGAAGCAGAATCTAATGATATAGCAACTGTTGTTTTCATATTTTGAGTTAATCTATTGTCTATCAATCTTATTTATTTACACAATTTTCTATCATTTATATGCTTTATATCTTTTATTTATCTGTCTATTTACTGTCTATCCACTTTTGGCTGCTTTGATTACTATTTTTTCCATCTTTGGGCAGGTGAACTACAGTTTGGTTGTTTATTCTCCTATTTTTAGACATTTTGGTTTGTGACCTTTTGTTCATAGAAGCAGTGATAAAAAACAATTTAAATTTTTTAACAGAATTTATCTGGACAATATGATAGTGGGCAGTAATGAATTGTATAGTTAAAAGTAGTTTAATAAAGTCGAATAAAAGGTGTTGTGACATTGCATGAACAATAAATACTTTAATATCTACAGTATAGTCACAGTAATAGACACAGTAATAGTCACATTTGTTTAACATTGCACCTACCATTAGGTTAAGAATCTGGCATGTTCTAGACTTTTGGCCTGTTAGTCCTCCAAAGGCAGCCCTATGAAGCCCATGCTATTTCAACTCTCTGACAAGTAGAGAGATTTTGTGTTTCAGTAGAAAACCGTAGCACACTGTGTCTGTTATCAGATTCTGACTGATCTTTGTTTTTGAGCTATTTTGTATTTCTTCACGAATTGCAATAATTCTTAATCATAGCATTTATCTTTTCTGGTAGAGATTTATTTCTTCTATTACTGTAATCCACCTATGAATTATACCTGGTCTTGTCATCGTGAATTAATTAGTGTCCTTTAGTATCTGATTATGCTGATTGAGGGGTGGGGCCAGCACTGCTTACTGCCCTGGTGAGGGGGAGGAGCATTCCTCCCCCTCTGTGGGGACAGCTCTCCCGGATTCCCCAACTTCCTACCAATGAATATTCAGAGATGTAAAGTTTAAGGAAAGGAAGACTTTTATTGGACACTTTATTGGAAAAGAGGGAAAGAGGAGAGATAATTACCCCTATAAATCAGACTAGCTGCAGAAAGATGGAGGACCTGAAGACACTTTGTTCTCAGCTGCTTTTCACTGAGTGTGAGGGCTCCCCCTGCATAGAATTTGTAATAATCTGGTTATTTTAGGACTAGGGTACTGCCCTAGGACCCTCTCCTAGGTATCCATATTCTATGCGCAGATTCCTCCATAAACTTCGTTTGGTTTCCTTTGTCCTGTCAGAAGAATTTATGGTTTTTTAAAGAGGCCTTTGTATATAATGTTGAGTTAGCAATTAAATCAAGGAAGGAGTGGGGAGGCAGAGAGACAGAGACAGAGGAGACTTGAGAGAGGGGACAGAAGGAGCTGTCTTTTAAGTGACCAGCCTTTGTCTCCTTTGTCAGTTGAGGAAACATAACTAGGCTGACTTAGGGTGCTTGCTTCATTGTTTTGTTAATGGCTTTCTCCAGGTTAAGCCGTAACTCTTTCTAGTCAGGATTAGCCAAAAAGCTTACTGAGGGCTTTACCCTGCTATTTTAATTTGTCTATTTGATCCCTTTCCTACAATCATAACCCTCCAAATGAACATATCCAGTTTTTCTTCCTTTATCCTTACTTGGAATTACCAAGAACTAAAACCTGATTTCCCATATCCTCACTGCCCTTGTAACTGACACCCCCTTCCCCCAGACTACTGAAGATCAGTGAGCTAATAAAGCCTGCTGACTTGAGACATACTTTCAAAGTCTTGTCCCTGTAACAGCCCAGACACAGGATGGGTTTCTCTCTGTACAGAGCACTGGCTGGACCACTGAGCAAGTCAGGCGCAGGTTGTACGTGCCTTTATGTGACAGGTAACCCAAACTGGACAACTAACCTAGAACATTAAAATTTTAGCCTTTAGAAATTGAAGTGGTGCTCTAAAATAAAAAAGACTTTTACCTGCCACCTGAGCGATATGTCCTCATGGTTCAGCCTTTTGCTGCAATATATTTTTATTAATATTTCTCTTTTTTAGATGTCTCCTCTTTCAAAACCTAAAATAACTGAACTTTGCTTCTGCTTTTGAACAGGTGGTTCAACAATTTTTTAAAAAGAAGAATCCTAAGAGGCTGCCAAAGGCTATTGCTGAGATCTTGCTGAGATTTATAATTGCCTCTGAGTTATTTAGCAAATAATGACATTCATTCATCTCAAACAAAAAGGTTGACTGACACTGATGAACTTAACCTGAGTCCTATGCTCCCACAAAGTAGTGAGGGTTAAGAAACTCCCCTCTCTTTTCTGTTCTGTAAATAGTTTTAAGAGAAACTGTACTTTATAGCAAGATAATATTTTATGAGATTTAGGAAAAGCAAAAACAGTTCCTCCTACTATGTTCTCACAATACAGATCATTTTGGTGACCCTACATGTTTGGAGTATTTCTCTGCCCACCAACCAATCATTTCTGCAGGGATTTTTCCAGCAGACACCAGCTGTAATTCAACTGAATCCAATCCAATCCAATCCAATCCAATCCAATCCAATCCAATCCAATCCAATCCAATCCAATCCAATCCAGTCCAGTTCAGTCCAGTCCAGTCCAGTCCAGTCCAGTCCAATCCAACCCAACCCAACTATGACCCCACCTTACTGGAGATAGCATCAGATCCCATAGCTCAGTCCCACATATCTCCCCTCTACTTCACACACCAGTCAAAAATAATATGTTGTCACTTATGCCTTTGACCAGTTAACTATAAATCTCTAGCTCCCATGGCTCCCATTTCAGTTTTAATGAATTTGCTACAGTGCTTATGGAACTCAGGGAAATACTTTACTTGTTTTTCTTTACTGCAGAAACATTAAAAATTAAACAGATTAACAGCTGTAGAGAAGAGACACAAAAGGCAAAGCATGTGGGAAGGAGTGCAGAGCTCCCATGCCCTCTTAGGGTGCATTAACTTTCCCTCCACAAAAATCCATGTGTGCAGGTATCAGGAAACTCATGCAAATCCTGTGTTTGGGATTTGGGGTATGGAGATTTTATTACATAGATGTGATTGGTTAAATTATTGACCACTTGTAACCAATTTAACCTTCTTGCAGGTTGGGGAGTAGATGACAGTCCCAACTTTCTAATCATGCTCTGATTTTTCTTAGTGACCAGCTCATATCTTGAAGCCATCTAGGGGGTCTTGACCTTGGTCATTCATTAGCATAAAAAGTCAGTGTGTCACTTCAGAGATTCCTATGGCTTTAGGGTAGTATGGCAGGAAATTGGGACTATATATATATATGTCACAATATCACAACCACTGTTATTCCCTGTATGACTCACATAAAATTCAAGAATGAACTCCTTTTTACCTATGACAAAACCATACACAACCCTCAAAATTTCCATTCCTTCCCTCATAAATGTTTATTTAGTTCAAACATCTGTCCCTATTGACCATGCTGAGGAAAATACCATTGACTTGACCTGAACAAATAGTAGAGTTTTCTCCTTCTCTTAGGCACTGAATTTTGGCCCAGTTTTGAAGACTGGAATGTGTAACATCTCTCTTCATAGCGCTCCTGGAGAATCAGTAGACCTTAGCGAAATTGTTCCCAAATCAGCTGTCCAAACAGGCCATCTATCTATTCATTCATGTCTCCATTCTGTTCCCTGTAGGGTTATTTATCTTTTTTTTAAAAAAAGTGCTTTTTCTGCTTCTTGCACAAAGTGGTACATTTGTTACACTCAATCAACCTTCACCAGTATATCAGTATCACCCAAAATCTATAGTTTACATTAGATTTCACTTGGTGTTGTAAATTGCACAGGTTTAGAGAAAAGTATGATGACTTATATCAACCATTATAATGTCATAATAAGCAAATTTACTACCTCATTATTCTGTTTTTTTAAGGGTAGAATATATTTATTGAGAGAAAGAAAGCTTCTGTCTGAGAGAGAGAGACAGAAGACTCTGTCTTTTCTAGGTACTTTTATAGAGCAAAACTATAAAATGAGGCAGATCCAAAATGGAAACTTGCAAAGTGGGCATGAGATGGGACAGAACTGTTGCCAACTAACAAGATTAATTGCTGAAGCAAAATTGATTAAATTGGGAAAAAGTGGGGAAGAGAGTCACATAGGAAGCAGGCATGCCTAAACAACAGTGACTTTTCCTGTAAGGGGTTGGGATGGTGACTCCTGGCTTCCTCAGATTGCTATTTAGAATATCAATCTCTGATGTTTATCCTTAGGAGAGGGAGTATATTTGTTTGATATTTTGTCTTGAAGTTTGGCCCACAGTGGGAGATGTCTGTCTCCTCCATAGTTACCAGGTATCTGGTCTCCTACATTGGCTCCTCAAGGGCCCATCTCTGTCTGACTGCCAACAATATTTCTGTCTAACTCAGTTGCCTGTAACAATCTGCCCTCCGAAGAAATAACCTAAGCTGCCATGAAGAAGTGATGAGTGATGACTGATCTGGCTTCTTCATGGTTAAGGGGGTCATAGTTGTTGATTGGCAGCCAGGGATACACTGTGGAAGATCTATTTAAAGCCCTTAGTGGACACCAGATGTTTTAATTTTGGGTAGGCATACAGCTTTAAGTCTGGAGGTGACAAAGGCAAAAAAAAAAAAAAAAAAAAAAAAAACCCAAAGCAAAGCAAAGCAAAGCAAAACAAAACAAAACAACCCCAATCAATTAAGAATCCATGGGCCAAATAATAGAATTAGCAGAATAATTTTAAGTACAGTTAACAAAAATTTCCACCAAGAGGAGCTAGTAATATCTTTCTATAAGGAGGATAAGGACAAGGTCCAGGGAATTTTAGAGTCTGACATGTCTTGATTTGTCATCTAATATCTCAAACAGCTATTGAGATATTAGTAGAGGGATCAGGAATGTACACACAATGTCCAGTTTTTACAATTGTACAGGTATTTCCTGTGGTGTTAGAATGTCTAATGCCATCTGATTTTGGATGATAACCTGTCTCATTAATTTTATTTCTTCATTTAAGAGAGAGAAAGACCATCTGCAGTGTCATTTAATGTCCACTGAGTATAGTTAGTCAAAGCCTCGAAATGTGTCATATATAACCTTTTCTCTGGACAAGATCTGGTGGACCTCAATAAAAGGAATCTAGCATATTTGTTACTTTTTTATCTGTATGATTACTTGGGGTTTGGCATCATCTAGGCAAGAACAAAGTTTGAGAAATTAAAGCCTGTATAATCAAAACATGAGCATTAAAACTGTCAGGTAGGGATAGAAACTGTTTTTAAGGGATACAAATTGTAACTCACTGGCTCTTTATCGATAGAGTCTGACATTTTTGTTATAAATTCCTCTAGCTTTAGTTATAATTATCTCTAAATTTTTGATGACATATGAAGAACTAGATTAATACATTGTTCAGATTAATAAAAAGCTTTTAAGTTTTGTACTTGAATAACAACATGTACTGTATTTGTAAAAACCAGTCTCAGCATTATTTTGATTAGCACCGGGTATACACTATAGTATTTATTTATTTATTTATTTTTAAAAATTTTATTTAAAGAAAAGGAAACAAAAGAATACATGGAGATAAAAAAGGGTAGAAATAATACAAACTTACAGAAAAACAAAGGGTAAGAAATTGCTGGTTGATAAGTTACACATTGTCATCTTAGAAATAGCTGTTCATGTTATAGAATTAAAGTATTTAGAATACATTCATAAAGTGACACTACAAACCGTTCTGCTCTATGATCGAACAAAAGCTCAGTAATATGGTTATCAGTCCTACACATTTGCTTTACATCTCAAAGAGGGTAAGATTAAGCATATCAAAACAGAACAAAGCAGTTAAAAAACAATTTAAAGAAATACAGATTTCGCAGCAAGCCCACTGGAGATCTTCATTGTCTATCTAACTGTCTCTAGTTTCTTACAAATAGTTGTCCCCATCTTCACAGACTTTATATACTTATTGCATATTATAGAACTAATCAAATCATTGGAGGCTTTTTAGGTCCTCAAGTTCCAAATTAGGGAAGACAATCGTAACTACCATCGCATCTCTCATTCTCTTTGTGATAGCTGTCCCCATCTCTACATATGCTGAAATTGAACTCAAGAAACCAGTCCAATGTCATTCTAATCAGCGAACAATAGTATTGCTAGATTTTCTTTCATAATGCTACAAAATTAGCCTCGGGTTTCTTAGCGTCTCTTCCTCAGAGTATCTGTTCATTACATCTTGCATTATATAATCTGTTCCCGTAAATAATTTAAAAAGAAAAAAAAAACCCATGTGTGAATTTCTACATATATATCTATCCTCTCTATATTATAGGGAATACCAAGTCATAGCAAGACAGCAAAACAATTTCCTAGAAAAACATGCAATGGATAAGACATACAAGACCACAATATAGATGATCTTCCGTAGTTACTATGTTTTCTCTTGTTATTTTCAATAGATTTGACCACAACACTGGTTTATTATAGTTAAATATAGTATCACCTATTTTTATAAAAACTTAACTTTGACAGCATTGTAGGATTTGAGAGCTGTTACTAATTAATACCAGTATGGATATCCTTTACAACTTGTCATGCTCAGAGTAGTTACCTCTACTTTTAGGGCTGATGCTAACAAGCATACCAATTTCAAATAAAATCAGCCAAGGCCAACCAATAGTCTTATGATTCAGATTCAATTAAGATCAGTCATAGTAAGACAATGTAAGTAATACAGGATTTCAGTTTAAGTTAATAGGAAAGTAAGGATAGTTACCATGGTATAACCTGCTATTTTTGGTTCAAGAGGTCTGTGCCCTCAAATCTGACATGAGTGGACAGACCAGAACAAATTAAATTCAAACTAAATATGGCACTAGGACTACTGTGTCTTTTAAATCATTATACACCATTAACAATGACCTCTGCTTTTTTTTTTTAAATATAGTTTCAGAGCTGTCTATACTAAAGACTATAGCTTACCGTTTTTGCCTCATGTCTGCTACTCCACTTTTCTGCTATAATTTGTCCACCTTATTCCCTCATTCCACTGTCTGCCCCATTCACTGAGGCCTCTCTGCCACTGTTGCTGGAATCCTGGTATCTCTTCCTCTCTTTCTCTGTAATGTCCTTCAGCACTCTCTGTAAGGTTGGATTGGTGGCCATGAACTCCCACAGTTCCTCCTTGTCTTGAAAGTATCTTATTTCTCCATTAATTTTGAGAGAGAGTTTTGACGGGTATATGAGCTTCGGTTGCATATTATTTTCTTTCAGGACTTGGAATATTTCTCCCCACTCCCTTCTTGACTTAAGAGTTTGTGTTGATAAGTCTGCTGTTATTTTGATAGTTTTCCCATTGTAGGTAATCTGCATCTTTTCTCTGGCTGCTTTTAATATTCTGTTCTTTTGGTGGATTTCTGGAATCTTGATTATTATATGTCTAGGCGTAGATCTGTTTTGGTTGTAGGTAGCTGGTGTTCTGTATGCCTCTTTTATCTGGATGTCATTTCTTTTTGCTATATATGGGAAATTTTGCTTTAATATATCTGTGAATATTCTTTGTATTTCATTTTTGGTTGTTCCTGCTTCCTCACTCACATTCTTTATTCTTAAGTTATGTATCTTTTTGTCATCTTCTAGTTTTTGAATTGCTTCTTTCTGGTTCCTTGTTATTTTTAAGAGGCTTTTTCTTTCACGATCATATGCCATAAATCTCTCTTCAAGTTTCAGAAGGCTGTCTTTAGTTTCTGTCAAGGCATTTTGCCAGTGTTCAATGGAGTTTTTAGTTTCCTGGTATTCTCTTTGGATCTGTTTCATGCATTCTAAGTTATGTTTAAATTCTTCTTCAGAAGTTTCTCTTTCTTTTCTGATTTCCTCAGTTCTTCCATCTGTGTTCTCTTGGGCGGGGCTTGTCATTTCTTTAATTAATCTCTTTATATCTTGTCTCACTTGAATCAGGAGTACAGCTTTAAATTCTTCTATGAGATCATGTAGGTACTTTTTAATTTCGGCTGATGCTGTGTCAAGCAATGGATGGTTACTGTGCTTGTTCTCTTCGGTGTTTACTTCTCCTGGGCTTATTTTCTCATGTTGGGCAGCTGGAGATTTTTTTTATTTTTATCTCTTGTCATGTTTCTGGTTTCTTTCAGACTGTCCTGGGGTTCTCTGGCCCTCTCCGAATTGCTTAGGGCCTTTCAGAAGCGTGCTGACTTGAGCTTTTGCTGTCCTCCCCAATTTGCTGTTATCTGGGGTAGGCTGGGATGCAGGGGCGGTACAGGCTAGTCTCCAGCCTCTGCGCCAGTCAATCCGTAAATTAGGCTGTACTTTCTGGATGTCACTGAATTGTGACTATTTTGTATCTGCTTATTGGGCCCCAAGCAGAGGCTTGGTTTAGCTCCAGTAGCTCCTGCCAGTTCTCTTTGTACCAGAAGCAGCTGACTAATGTCACTATGGCACAGGGTCCTGCCCAAATCCCAGCTGTTCTCTTCCAGACCTCTCTGTGACAGGAACACCAGAACAGCAGATCTGCCCAAATCCAAGATGTCTCCCACTAGTTCTCTGTATGACGCTGAAGCCTACATGTACTTAGGCTCTGCCCAATTTCAAGATGCCTTCCACCAGCCCTCTCTACAAGGGGACTCAGTGATGCCACTGAGTTGTAGGTTCTGCCCAATGTAAGATGGCTGCCACCAGACTCTGTGTTATTGATGTCCCCGTGGTGGCGGGCACTGCCCAGTTTCAAGATGTTCTCTGGCCAACCCCAGCAGCCGCGGGGTCCCCAGTACTCACCAGGGTCCACGCCACCCACCTTTCCCGTGCTCCCAGCACAGCGCGAAACAGTCAGAAATCCATGCAGCGTGCACTCCCGGCACAGCACGGGACGGTCAGAAATCTGCTCTGCTCCAGAGCCTTTCACGATCTCCTCTGGTGCAGCGGTGCAGTCCTGGCTGCTTCTTGGGATTTCAGGTCTCAGTTTCCAGCAGTCACCAAAAGCCAACACAGCTTTTCCTGTTGGGTCCACGGGTCAGTTTGTTGATTTAAAGGTGCGGGATTTGCAGCCTCCTGTTATCAGCCTTCACAGTCTCAGCACGACTTTAAATCCTCCAGCTGCACTGTCTTGGTTAATAAGAATTGTTATCCATTTGTCTGGCCCTCTCCATGTTGTCATATTCTAGCTTCTAATATGATTTCTCCGGAGATACTCTCCGCCCGATCCCCTAGCAAGCCGCCATTTTCCCCCGATTTTTACACTATAGTATTTAGACAGGATAAAAATCTCTCTAGGATGACAGCTGGGCTTTTAGGCAATAGGTGAAGAGAAAGTTATTTCAGTTATAGCTTGGGAAAGATTGTTTTGGTGACTCTTTTTATTGAGGTACAATGCCTGGAAGGAAGGTCAGAGTTGGAGAAGGACAAGGACACGTGTGCCAATGTCCAGCAGTAGACTGGTTTCTTTTACCTCTCATTATAATTACTCAGGACTCCTCCATGGAGATGACAGTCTGGTCAGAGAGAGGAGGCAGAGTGCACTGAAGCCCTGCAGTCTTGCTGGAGCAGCTGGGGAGACAAATCTGAGATCTGGGGTCTCTGCCTCAGAGTGCAGTTTTGTTTTCTGTGGCAGCCTTTACAGACAGGGCATTGCCTGGGGGCCTCTTAAGGCAGTCCCTCTTAAGGTGGCCTGGCTTGTGGCAGCTATAGCAGACAGATGTCATCATTGAGCAATTCTTGGAGTCCCAAGAATCAGACTTAAGGTCTGTTTCTTTTAGTGCTGCTTTTTGGTTTCTTTTCCTTTTTTTTTTTTTTTTCTCTCTTTGGTTTTCACCTAGTCCTAATTATAGAATACTAAGGCAGTTTTTACTAAACAATCAAGTGAAGTATGTGGAGCAAAGGCAATCTTTTGTAACTTTTTACTAATACCTGGGGTTGACTGAGTAATAAACATGTCTTTAAGCAAAATTTGTCCTTCTATTGGATCAGAAACTAGAGAAGTATGTTTTAGTAATGCCTCTCCATAAACAATCTAAGAAGGCAGAGTGATGTTCCTTTTTTTGCTTGTTGAATAGCTGCTAACTTAAAGTAATTGAATGGTTTAGTTCTTATTCTTCTTAGACCTTTAAGAATAGATGTCTGGAAATGTTTCCTACTCCATTCTCCAATCCAGTTGCTAAGCCACTAGGGGCCTTGGATAGCGACTGCTTGGGAACCAGTAGGAATTGGTAGTTCCCTTGGCTGTCTATATTGTGGCTTTCTAAAATTAACAATATGATATTCATTTCCAAATGCAATCGTAGCTTGTAATGCTGTTTGTTTCTCACTAGAAGTCAGTGTTTGATTTAAGAGTAATATTATATTTTTCCTATCTAGTTCATAGGTCTGAGTAAGTACTCTAAGGACCTCGCTGTAGTTATCAGGGTCATCTGAAAATTTCCTGAGGTCTGACTTACTCTGTTTTAAGTCACTGAAAAGGCACATGAATTCTGGAATTCCCAAATTGTCAGTGTACTTCCTGTAAAGGACATTGTCCTTGAGAATTTGCATAAACTCAGCTATGGATGGCTATGTCCCTGTAGAGGCCTGTATTACAGTTGGTCTAGAAGACCCATCATTCAGATTGGGAGGCTAGTAGGGGAAAGCTTAGGTTCAGTAATGGTGGGTGAAGTTTTGATTAAGGCTGTCTTGTCCTCAGGTTCCAAAAGTTTGGGAGCAGCAGTCTCAGGATCCAGAGTAAGAAAACATCTGAAGGGCCTGAGGTATCTGGTTTTCCTGTGGCTCACATTACATTTAGAATATAAATAAGGAGCATTTCTCAAGGTAAAGAAAGTCTGAACAGCAGACAATGCTGACCATTGCCTTTTTACAATGTGCCTCTAGTTGAAAAATGGCATCCTAATTAATACTTCCCTCTGCATTCCATTTTGGTTCTAGGGGGTAGTAAGTCATGCACACATGTACAGAAATATCAAATAGCTTTTTTTTCAACATATAAGAGTTGAACATCTTTCAGCGCTTAAGAATGCATTCCAAAGGACTAAAAGACATTGACATTGAGTTACCCCTGACTCCATCCAATGACCTTGGTGAAAGACCTCCAACTGATGCAGGGGAAAGAAACTCCCAACCTACTAGGTATCCAGTTTGAGTTTGTGTTCTCTAAAATGGAAGAAGAATTTTAGGAACAATGGACATCAAGAGCAGGTTATATTTACTGAGAGACAGAGGGGGTCCAAGTGAGTTGCCCTCTCTGTGTTTTCTTATGCATTTCTTCTTCCAACCTTCAGCAACCACTGACCTTTTAACTGTCAGAATAGATTTCTTTTCCTACAATACCATAGAGTTGGAATTACATATAATGAGGTCTTTTTAGATTGGCTTCTTTCATTGAGTAATATATAATTATGTTTTTTCCATGTGTTTTTATTATTTGATACTTGATTTTTCTTTAGGAATAAATAATATCATATTTTTTTAATTTGGTGGTTTATTTACCCATTGAAGGACATCTTGGTTTCTTTCAAGTTTTGGCAATTATCAGTAAGACTACTGTAAAAATCTGTGGGCAGACTTTTGTGTGAACATAAATTTTCCACTCCTTGGGATAAATACTAAGAAACATATTGCTGAGTCCCATGGGCAAAGCTTATGTAGATTTGTAAAAAGCTTCTACATTGTCTTCCACAGTAGATGTGCCAGTTTGTATTCCTGTCACCAAATGAGAGTTCTTGTTGTTCTACATTCTTGTAGGTATTGGTGACATCTGAATTTTGGCTACTCTTATATAGAGGTATTTTATTATTTCAATTTGCATTTGCCTGATGACATGTGATGTAGAGTACATTTTTATATACTTATTTCCATCTGCATCTATTTTTGATGGGGCATCAGAGTATTTTGCTAATTTTTAAATTAGCCCATTTATTTTCTTATTGATCTTTAAAGATTCTTTGTATATTTTAGATAACAGTACTTTATTAGATATGTCTATGGTAAATATACTTTCCTTGCCTATGTCTTGCCTTTTCATTTTCTCAGTCGGTTTGTTTTGTATGTGACAGTTATTGTCAGAAAAATATTGTGAAAGGCTTTGAGATGGTAGAGAAAGAAAAATTGTTCTGTTAGTATACTTTTTGGGGTTATGTCTCTATACTTCTTATCTTTGAGCTTACAACTCTAGAAACTTTTGACAATGAATAATCATAATTTTTCTTCCTAGAAATGCAAATTAACTGCACATAAAATATAGTGACTTATTGCCCAGCGGACAGATAAATCTATTTGCAAAATTCAATTCAGCATTCTCTATCGCTTGGATATGTGCATTTTTGAATTATCCTTTGCATATGTTACTGGTTCCTTCATTAATACATGAAATAAAATATTTGACACATGTTCTTGGTGTATTCATTTGCATGAAAGTCATGTTTTTACTTTCAAAATTATTTCTAAGATATCAAAAATTTGGTACATAACTAGTAGAGACATCTCACATATAGGACTCATATCAACAAGTATGTGCTCTTACTGGCCATGTCATAGTGGGAAGCAGAAAGATAAAATTGGAAACAAAAGGAAGTTGCTTATTAAGACTAATGTGCCAATGTTTAAAATATTGTTTTCTATTAAGAAATGAAACTGAAAAGGAATAAATTTCATTTACAAAAAAGCTGGACACATTTATATTTCACCTAGAATATTTTCTAGCCTCTAAAGACATTTGGGGATCAGAACAAGTAGCAAAGAAATCAGGCTGCTCTGTTGGGTTTAAGGACATTTCGCAAGCAAAGCTTACCCTGAATATGGACTTCTTAATTAACATTCTAAGAAGACGGTCACATGAGGCTCTGTGCCCACAGTGCTGTAGCAGTTGTTTTGTTTAAGTGAATTCTCTTAGCATTAACGGTTGGATATGTGGAGATTAAGTGCAGACAATACTCGGACAGACAATCGAAAAACTAATTTTTGATGTTTTCTCCAGCTGCTGCTGACAGATTAGCTGGGATGTTATCCATGTTTCTTTACTGTAGCTGATAAAGTTTATGAGAGAAACACACATGAATTTCTGCACTATAATTGATTTGGTTGGAATAAAAATTTTGAAACACAGCTGCCCTCCTTTTATGGGTCTTGAGTCAGCTTGCTGGATCTTGCTTTGGATAGGAGCAAACATATTACAGACAGATAATAAATTTAAAAAATCCACACAAATGCACATTCTAATTGTCTTCCTGTCATCCATTCCACTTTATCACACTTTAGGGTTTATTATGATCATATCTCATACACTGCAAATGAAGTAGGTAAGGTTTCTGAGAATTGTCCAGTTTTTCTTGCCACAAATAATGCGGACTCCTGACCCAGGCCGAAAGCAGTATTTAGGTGCTATTCCTTTTGGTAAGAGAGATTGTTGAGGGATGAAACAGTAAGAATATAAAGCTTGAGGGTTTTATTCAGTTGTACAAATTTCTATCAGCTTGTTCCCTGAATATATCTGCCTCAAAAAATTTTTTTTTGCTAGCAATGCTCTTAAGTACATGACAAAAGCCATTTGAAAAACAAATGGCTAGACAACAGAGTGTCAAAGAATCACAGGGAAAGAAAAGTAAATCTTGGATGAAATTGTAAAGAATATTAAAGAGTATTTGAACTCTGGACTTTCAAGTGACTTGAACGTGAAAATTCCCCTTACTTTTTGAATCAATTTTGTTTTGGTTTCTGCTACTTATAATGGAGAAAAAATTCCTGTCATCACATATTGCATCTTGTTCTCTGTAGTCTTCACTGATTCTGTTTGTGTAGTACTGAAATAAGTATGAAGAGGGGATTTTAAAACATGGTCCTGGCTTGAGTGTTATTCTTGAGTCTCTGAGATTGTGTTTACTAATGCCCTGTAGGAGATCTCAGAATTTATTCACTCTTGGAAGGTGTCCACCTTTTCTAGCCGCAGAATTTAGAGGTTGTGTTCAGCAGCTTTCTACTACTGTAACAAAATACCTAAGATAATCAAGTTAAAAAGAGAAAAGACAATGTTTTAGAGGATTCAGTCTAGAGGTGGCTGACTTTTAGTCTGGAATGAGACACCAACCATGGCAGCAGTGCATGACAGAGGAGGTTGCTAATCTCATAGCAGCCAGGAAGTGGAAAAAGAAAGAGACCATCACCCAAGAATCCCTAAAGACCTAAAGATCTTTCACTACACGCTACCTGCTAAAAATTTCCACCACCCTCTAGCAGCAGCAAGCTGAGGACCAATCCTTTTACACATCGGCCTTTAGATACGCCAGATTCCAATTTAAAAAAAGGTAAATTCTTGTCTGGCATTCTGTGATCTTTCAAGGCCATGAAACTTGTGAGAAGAAAATAAGGGTGAGCATACTTTGGCAAAGCTGGGGAACTCTGGACAGTGTTTCATGGAACTTTTCCCAGAAAACATAATTCTAGAGATATGTAGAGGATTACGCTCTTATTTATGTGTCTTTAAACTTAAGGGAGTCTTAAAACTTATCTCCTCTACTGGCACTGTCAGCTTTCTAAAAAGAGTAGGAACCATGCTTGTTTTCTTGATACCCATGTCCCCAGCCTAACATAGTACAGTAGGCTTCTTGGATGCATTCAATAATTATCTATTACATTCAAAGGAAAAGCAAATGAGTAGGAGTCAGATGGTTTAGGGTTTTTAGCAGGTTTATTTTTATACTTGTACTAGTAAGGTGTTTTACTAGTAAGGTTTTAATTTCAAGACTTATAGCTATAGTATCCCAGGTTTTTCTAATTAAGTTCACTAGAAATTTTACTCCTCCACCCTATTCTTTAACTTTTCCTTTGTGTTCAAAAGAAACCCATCATCCAAATTTATTTAAGAAGGAAGATGTTAAAATTGTAACTATTGAACAAGTATTGATTTGATGAAATCTCTATGTGCCAACGGTAAAGAAATGAATAATATATATGTAACCAAAGAACTATGTCACATTGATTTGTTTTAATAGTGAAATAACTTGCAAAGTCAAGGTCCATGTTTTTGAGCGATCCATGTGATTTTGGTAATATTTATTCAGCTATAAAAAGCTGAACATAGTAGACAGAAAAACATAAAATGTCACAGTTAACTTCTTTTTCTGTTATATTAGTTGAAATATTAACTTTTTTCATAGCCAAAACACAGAAACCATGAATCTAATTCCACTAACTTCCAAAAAAGACTAGATAAGAACCATTCAATTATAGGTTCCTTATTTATCTAATTCTCTTGGGAGGATTTGCTTTTGGTGAAACAAATCACCTGTTGAAAAAAAGTCATTTAAGTGATTACAATCTACTTTAGCTAATTTCCTCTTTAACCTATTTGTAAGCCAGCAATAGCTGATAATTGTAATGAATAGTTCTGATGGGAAGTTTTAGTTGGCATGTGGATCTCATTAGACTTTGAAAAACTTCTGCCATCATTTTCGTTTTGAGTTCTTTCCCTGGAATTATAGCTTTCAAGGAAGTCTTCAGGGTGTGGAATTTAATAGATAAGCTTGGAAACTTCAGTGTGTGGAATCCAGCTTTGCCATAACAAGCTGTGTGAACCAGAATGATTCTTAGTTTTTTACACTCAGTTTTTGTAGTTGTGAAATGACTGTTTCGATGATCAAGTGAGCTAATAAGGACTGAGTTTATGGTGTAAAGTGCTTAACAGTACCCAGCATATGATGAGGATATGATGATATGACTTAATATTGTTAGAAGATCTGAAACGGAAAAGATGAGTAGGTAAATAAAAGCTGATAGTGAACAGCAATTTCCTCTTTATAATGAATTTAACGTCTAGAGAATTTGGCATATGTTTAATAAAGGCTTGCTCCGTTTATCAGTACTAGAAGCAAACATCTGTTCAGGTTCTGATACAAAACTATTGGGTTTAAATTAGCACATTCAGAATTCTTAACAAAGCACATCTTAATTTAGGAGATATTATATAATACTTCTTGAATAAGAGTATCTTGCACCCGGTAAGCAATTAAACTGGCTTCATATGAATGCCAACTTCTTATCTTTATTGTTTTTAAGTGTGAATCATTTAAAGAATCATACAGTGGGAAAACAAGGGCCTACAAAGGCTGATGAATCTAGATGGTATAAAAAGTGTGACAGAGAATGAGGAAAGAAAAAAATAAAGTTAGCGGCTTCTGGGTAGGAAGGATACATGGGGGTGAAATTATACATATCATTGCTATTGTGGGCATGCTATTAACTTCAATTTTTACCCCCTTTTGAGGTTGGAGAGTATAAATACTTTTCTCAAAATGATAACTTTTGATTTTATACATGGGTTTAAAGCACTAATTTAGGGATATGCCAGAAATTTCTAGTAAGTATATATGGACAAGAATTTACAACCTCAAGATTTTTTTGTTCAAGCTAACAATAAGGTTAATTTATATTTTGAGCAAATCCATTGTTTCTCCTGTTAAGGATATTTAAAGCTAAATGAGACAGATTTGAAAGTATGCAAACCCCTTACTGTAAATAATATAATATGCAAAAGAAATAATAAAGTTCTATTTTTATTTTTTCAGTGCTTTAAAAAATTTAATTTATTTTGTTATGCTTTTTATTTTAAAGAGGATAAAACAGAATAAAATCAATCAAAACAAACCATTATAAGAGATACAGGACTTCAAAACATTATAAAATCAACAATAGTTTCCATAATGCCATTTGAGGTCTTCAAAATAGCTGCAGATAACTTTGGACATGGTAAAAATCAAACAACAAAATAGAATTTCTATTCTATTTTATTGTTTCTACAATAAAAACAATACAATGAATGCAAAAAAGAACTTCAAAACAAGCCAGTAGTAAATACAAAATGGCTACCATAATATATCTTGATGTCTTTGAAATAGCTGTTCCTGCCATTGGGTTTGAAATAATGAAACAAAATAAAAGGGAATACTACTTAACCCAACAAACAATGGAAATGATGTAGGACTTCCAAAACAAGACTATAGGGAGTCAGCAATGGCTGCAACCCTCAGAAGGAGACGCCCCCTAAATGCCACACTGTGTGCCACTATCCTCTACCCATGATCAGACCACTGGCCCTAGATCTGCAATGTTAGTGAAACAACAAAGCACCACAGGCGTCCAATTACATTTCATGTCCGTAGCTATTATCACAGCCTGTGTTTCTCTGGAAAATCTGGTCACTTATGGTGGGTGGGAGAGGGGATATTGGTAATTCTTATTTGCCAGCCTGTACACTGGAAGGGGCTGGGGTCTTGCTGTTCCAGTTTGGTGGCAGCCTGCACATAGCACTGGTTCCTGAACTGGGCTTGCTTGCTGGTCTTAATTTTATTTTAAAGAAAATAAAACCAAACCAAATAAAACAGAATAAAGCCAATCAAAACAAAACAATGAAAGTGATGCAGAACTTGAAAATAGGAAATCAAAATGGCTACCACAATGCCTCTGTTATCTTCAAAACTGCTGCCCATACCATCAGATGTAATAAAATCAAACAAAACAGAACAGAATAAAATCAATCAAAGCAAAACAATAAAATGGCACAAAATAAAATAGAACAATACTGGATTTCAAAAACAAGACAGAAGGAAATCCCCCCTAGTTGCTATATTGCATACTGTTGTCCTCTAAAAAGATGGTCAGACTACCAGCCATAGGTCTGCAAAGCCAATCAAACAATGCAAGCATTAAGCTGCTTTTGTTCCTCAGTTGCCATCAGCTCTGCCTGTATTCCTCTGAATCAGCCGGCTGCTTATGGGGAGGAGGCTTGGCCCTTCTTGTCTCCTAGCCTGCGCCCCAACTGACTTATAGCAAGGATGGTTTGGCTTCTTGTTTTTCCTCCTGGCTCAAGGCTGCCACTGGTTCATGGGAAGGGTGCTTCTTGTTTCTTCTTCTGGTCCACAGTTGCTGCTGGTTCCCAGGAAAGGTGAATTGGCTTTCTTTCTCCTTCCGGCTCATGGCTGCTTTATTTTTTCAGTGTTTTGCTTTGAGTTTAGATTTCATCTCCTTTTTTATAGTGGAAGTCTAAGGAATGTTTCCCTGGTCAAGAAATGGTTTAGCCTAGAGATAAAAATAGCCTCTTGTTGTTGAGCAAAGAGATTATTTCTCTTTAAAAATTTTCCTAACTTTCTGGTAATGTACTAATTAGATACGTACTAATTAGATATAACAGAACCATGTATTAGAAAATGAGAAAACATCTGACCAGAGATAAAACTTGAAGCAGTCAAGGGGACAGTGGGTCTCTGGGAAGCTGACCCCTTTCTATAGCTCTTGCTTTACAATTTCTCTTCATGTCATCAACATTTATGTTTAGTGATCATTTGTCTTGATACCTAATCTTATCAACTTTATCCTAGTTCCCTCAGGACCAGTTTCTAAAATGGCCTTCTAAACATCATCTTATTTTTTTTGAATGAAGAGCCTTTATTATTGTTTGTTAAACTAAAATGAAAGCAGGCTTAGAGGAGCCTCTGAGAAGCCATTTATCCTCCTGCTCTGAATTCCTTGGGCCCTGATCAATTTGCATGGCTGTTTCCACTTGAGATAGTGTCCCTTCATACCTCTTCCATGACAGAACTTCATTTAGCCCCTGCTAAATCTATTTTGTCAAAGAACTTAGGAGTTATTTTCGCTTTATTTTGCGTTTGAGTTACATGTGTTCTATTAAAGTTATGTGTTCTATTATGAGGACTGGGGAGAGGAAGAGAGAGAAAGGATTAGTGTCTGCAGTTTTCCTAAACAGCTGGGGCTATGAGCAGACAGCTTCTAAATTGCACATCTGAAAGTAGCATCTGGCGTTTTAGAAGAACAGAGCTCCAGGGACTGAGGAAGAGGTGAAGTGGAGAACTTGTCAGACTTTTTGTAGCTTTGACATCAGACCTTAAAGCAGAATTACCAACAAGCATTTAATGAGATTTGGTCTAGTATTTCAGGAAACACAGCTAATAGAACACTAGCCTGAGTGAAAGGCATGTAGACTGTTATCACAGAATTATTAGGTTAGTGATTACCATAAATTAGCCAGAAAGCAGTGTTTCTCAAGGTGTGGTCTCTGCACTTTTTCTGTCAGCATTATCTCTGAACTTGTTAGACATCCAAGTCCTTGATTTCCGTCCAGGATCTAGTGAAACAGAATCTCCAGGGTTAAGGATCAGGATAATCAGGCACACAAGCTGAAGTATTACACGATTTCTGTTATATGAGAAGACCAAAAAAAGAAATGAGGCAAAATAAAATGTACATAATAAGAAGTAGAGAAATAGATTTGTTGTTTAAAATTGGAGGGAAGAAAGGAGTGGCAGGGCAGGGGATGAACACGAAACTGAACTGTTACGCACGTGCACCGGTTCCCTGCAAGGAATGTAAGTGCTGAGTACTGCAAGCGTCCTAATGAAACGAAGAACTGAAAAAACAATTCTGCCTAGTAAACTATTTTATGCTTCTTTTAAAAACAGCCTTCCAGCTGATTGTGATGTATGTTAAAATTTTGAAACCACTATTTTAGGGAATAGGGACCACTGTTTCCTACTGAGTTATATAAATACGGTGATCATATTTTCAGCCTCCACAATTAATTGTTTCAAATGTATGAGTGAATAAATGTTTGAAAGGTTTTGTTATCTTTAATTATTTCAAAAATAAAATTAACAACATATGAAATGTAAAAATTTCAACCAACTAATTGTATTTTGTGTAAACACAATATGCAATTTAACTTTAAAAGTCTTTCCTGTGTCAGTGAAAAAACTGCTCAAATGAATTTAGGCTAGTGTCTTCCTCTGCCTTTGAACATGAAATGAAACCATGCAAAATGCTAAGATATATAGAATATGTCCTAATATAAAATTCTAAATTGAGTCAATAGTGGTGCTTTGTTGATAATTTCTGATAGAAATGTCTTTCTCACTAGCTGATATTTAAAGAGTTGGCCTTTGTTTTTAAGGTCATGAGTGACTTGCAAATATGCTGTCAAAAGTGGGATATGTACTTAATTTAAAAATACATTTGCCATTGTAAAAGTGCCTTGAATCTTTTTTTGAAAGTTGAAATATTTTCTTTTAATTGCAAGCTAAGTAAAACTCAATCTCTATGCATGCAAGGCTAGTTTTCTAGATTCATTATCAAACTTGACAGACTTTTTTTTCTATCAGAGCATTATGGGATTTTTTTTGGTAGCTACTGTGGGAGTTATGAAAAAGAATCATATATCACTAAGCTAAAAATTCATCTGTTATAAACAGATTCTAGTACATGGATTTCATACCAAATACTCAGGAGTAAGAATGCTAAATTATCCTTATTTCTTTTTTAAAGAAGGAAAATCTCCGAGTGTCTCTTTTACTAAAGTGTCTCTTAATTGTGACAATCATAAATGAATGAGAATTATCAGTTAAACAGATGACCTAGTTGAACCTTTTTATTTCTGCAGAATTATTATACACATTTGGGTCAAACTGGGTCATTTTCAGGCCCCTGGGAATCTGCCAGTCTAATGATGGTTCAGTTAAAGCTGGGTGTCCTTGAATGACAGCTGCTGAAAATTTAATCAATAAGTGATGTCCAAATGTCAGACAGATTTGTGCAAAGTGGTCACAGCTTGAGACAGTCTGCATGGTTTGATTCTGGATAGTCAGAGTTAAATTTGACTTGGGAAAGAAGTAAGTCAGCATCCTTAATCCCCAAATATTATATTCCATCTAGTTTGTGGACTTACTAAAGGTCAAGCAATCAATATAGCTGGCATCAGCAGAGATAGGTTAGAGGAGGTGGTTTTATTTCTTGAATTTTTTTTCATTCCAACATATGAAAAAGTAGGCAGACTGTCAGGTAAAGTAACTTGTACACAGTGAAACGAGGAACTCAGAGTTAAGGGGTTATATTAAGAGATTTAGTGGGGAAATGGGAATCTCAAATTATGTCCATATTTGTTTTTTTTAAGAATTTATTATTTTAAATGTGTGTTTATCCTTTGTGGCAATATTGGACTTTTGTGTATACCAATCCAGGACGATGAAACTGAGAGCAATGTTTTAGGGTTCATTATGTTGCTGTTCCTAGTCTTAGACAAGGGGCAAAAAGAAAAAAACAAATCAAAACAAAAAAAAAAAGATTAAGAGTTGTCTTTGTCTTTGCAAAGTCATTTGGAATGTAGTAAAAATAATTGCTAAATATATTAGGTTCTCTCATTAAATTACATTTATAAATCTATAAACAGGAAAAAGGAGTCTTATAATGCTTTTGATTTATATTTTATTTATTCAGAAGTAAATAGAGTGGTTATGGAATGAAAATAGATGAAAAAAGGAAGTAATGTTATGGTTAAAACTTATCACTTGAGAGGTATATAGTCATAACATGAAGATATTAAAAAAGGGAATTCAACCCGATAGAATAAACAAAAAAAGAAAAAAGGAAGAAAAGAGTTTTTAGTTTTTCTGACAATTATAAAATTCAAGATAGTGTATGTATTTTAATTTTTTACACAGATAATTAATGCAAATAATCAAAAAATTAACTTGAATTTACTTATTTTTAGACTTTATTTTATTATTCATTACTTGATTAAAATATATATATATATATATAGATGAGTATACCTTTCTAGACCAAAGATTGTGATATTTTAGGAGAAAAAAATGAAAGATTTCCTTTTTCTTAAACTTTGGACTGTTCTTGAATGAAATTTGGACAAAGAACCGGTGAGAAACTGATAATTTATTTCTGATGCAAAGACCCAGGAATCATGTCTTCAGTTAGCTGAGGTGCTTCAGGTCTAATAAGGATGAACATTTTTCCTGTTTAAGATCTTCCTTTTTCTTAACTCTTACTGGACAGTACAGAGGAACCATAGTTTGTAAATCACTTGTTGGGATGATTGCATATGGGAAATTAGAATAATCTAGTAGATTTTACTGGTGTTTTGGTCTTGCCCATAGCAGATTTCAGTGATGGCTTTTTTTCTTTTCCTATTCCTGTATTCACACCCTCTGTGCTGTCCTTGCATTTCCTCTCAGTGAAAAGGCAGAATCCATTTCCCTTGTATCTGGACTTTCCTTTGTACGTGCTTTGACCAGCAGAATCCAAATGACAGCATGCCATGTCTGAGCCTAAGTCTGAGAAGACATTGTGTTTTAGCATGTGCCCTGCTAAGAACACTGTCATGAGAACATTAGTGGTTAGCTTACCAGATGATGAGAGATGGTTTCCCCAGCATCATGCATGTGAGTGAGCCCAGGTAGTGCCTCAAGAGCCATCTTGCTGACAGTCCCAGAAACGGGAGCAGTAAATGCTCGCATCAGATGCCCCTGATGGTTTGAGGGTGTTTAAATTGAAGATATAGATTTCTGATTAATCCTTCACAGAATTCTTGATGTTTTATTAAAATAAACAAGAAGTCCTGAGGTGACAGTCTTCCTTAGTCTAAGCACCTCCCACAAGGCATTTATCTATTGAGTGATTATGATCTGGGGGCATAGGGTTCAGCATTCATGTCTGGAACTTAAGTTCATATTCACATAGGATCTATTTGCATCCACATTCTCAGGATTCCAGCAAAGAACTCACTCTTCTTAGAGGTTAGAAATGGCTTAATAATGGTCACTGTCATATCTGTATTTGCCATTGAGCAAATTGCCAATAGTATGTATTTTTGGGTAATTTAAACACATTTTTCTACTTGCCATATCCATTTGTGGCGTATAGGGAATGAATCAGTGTGTATTCCTTTTAAGATCATTCCATTGTCTTGTAGGTTTATTTTTTACCTTCAATCTTTCCCCTTAAAGAGTAAAATATACAATATTGTGGAGGCCCCAGGGGTTTCTAAATCTCCCAGGAACAGGCTTTTATCTGTGATGAGAAGGGCGATTTGATTGAAAATAGAGGCTTCTTATGATTGTTTAGAGGAATTTTCCCTCTTCATCATCTTACTTGCTTAGTAATTTGATCTTACTGGCTCTTCAGAGCCCACTGCGAGGTGGCTTGTTTCAGTGGCACTGGATCTTTTTCAAATATTTTTCAGGGACAAACATCTTCCCTACTGGTTTCCTCTGCTGTAATGATTGTCTTGTCTGGGGATTATATTCTGATTAATTCAACTTTAGCTTCCTTGCTGCTTCAATGGATTCCAAATTCGTCATGGTTAAAAAAAAATCTCCAGGGTCATTTCAGAAAAGAAATTGAGAACAGGGTTTAAGATTTAGGCTGCTGAACAACGTTTAGAAGGTGGTAGAGGGCTGCGGTGCCCAGAGAACAAATATGGAAGGAATGACAGATTCTTCCTGAAGCATGTTGATAGGTCAGACATAATTCAAGGGGTTTGCACAAATTGCAGTGATTCTGCAGCAAAGTCCTCTTCTGTGTACCCAGCCCCCTTCGCCATCCAATTTGGAGGAAAGCAGTCAAAATAATGCAATGACCAGGTATAGCCGGTAGAGGGCGAGCGTGCCACACGCAGCCACCGAGCTCTTTCTGTTAATTGCAATTTCTTGGATCAGTTGGAAGCATACTGTTTTCCAAAGTTTTCTTTTATAAGTTTTTGCTGTCACCAAGTTACCTGTGCTGACGGAATGCCTCGATTGAAATCGCATCTTCCTTGCATGCTAGCTTCATCACTTTTGTGTGTGCTCATCTGAAAACTGGTAAAAGCACAACTGAAGTGAGGATGCTGAGGGGTGGAGTTAGCCTGAATAATGTGCTTTTAGAACCATAGCCGGTACTGAATGAGTACCTGAAGAATACTATCTAATTATACTTGTGTTCTTTCTTGCTCTGTCCTCCCAGGGATGCGTGTAAAAATAAATGAGGATGGCAATAGGTTATGAAAGCTGACTCTCCGTCCTTCATGACTCATCTAAGATCACACATTCACTCTGTGTTATTTCTGCTTCTGTTAAATATGGGCATAAGAAAACATCAGACAAATCCAAAATGAGGGACAGTCAACTCAGTAACTTAAGTATGTACATCAAGAGGAACAAGACCAGGAAAGCTAAAGATTCTACAGCTGTTCTGAACTATAAGGTAGGAAAGAGATTTGGCAACTGAGTGTAGTGCACAGGCTGGGAATTTCTCTTGCTATGAAATCTACCTAGACACACTGAAATTTCAAGATCTATAGATAACATAATAGTATTGTACTAGTATCAACTTCCTCATTTTGTAACATGTTGGCTATTGAATAAAATGTCATTTTTTTAAGGAAGCATATTGGAGTATTTAAGAGTAATAATTTCTGAAAATTATTCTCAAATAATTTTTTAAAAGATATTTTTTGGTGCAAAAATATTTGAAAATCTGGGTAAAAGGTGAAGGAGAATTCTTTGCATTGTTCTTGCAACATTTTGTAAGCCTGAAATTACAATAAAATGTAAATTTTGAGAGATAAAATACCATAAGTAAAAAGTAATATCCTCATCTCCGATGTCTTCTTTTCCAACAAGCTTTTCTTGACGTCTTCCTGCCCTGCCCACCCCTCTTAGGTGTGCTAGGATCCACAGCTCTTAGTTGCAACCTCTCTCTCTGCCAGGGCACACACTGGACTATATTGTGACCATCTGTTTATTTCATCCACTTAGGAGCCTGGGTAAGGAAGGAAAAAAGGATGCTATGTCATGTTCATCTTTGTTATCGCCTGAGCCAGATAAGACCTGGCACAGAGAAGAAACACATTAAAGGTTTGTTAAGAGAATAAGGTAATGGAACTTGGCTTTATATCCAAGGTTTGATTTTTTTCAGGGACCTGTTATAAATTTCGTGCTTATTTTTTTAGTTTTTTGTAGCAGGGATGTTGCACAGGTTTGGGGCTCAGCACAACTGGTCTGAAAGCCAAGTTCTGTCACAGCATGCATGAGGAGCAATCTCTTCAGGTTATTACACCTTAGTGCTGTGATTTGTTAGCTTAGAGACACCATGAGCTTTATGAAAGGAAAGAAAATATGCAGTGGACTTCGTCTATATCAGCTTTCAGCTTAAGGAATTCCACTGTCTGCGCATATTGTGGAGTGTGTCTAGTATTAAAAGAAGCATAGTTTCCTCACAAATTGTTTCAAAGACGGGATTGGAGGGGGAAAAAAATCCAAATCTCAATTTCATCTGGTGTGAAGAAACAGCAGTCTGAACTGAAACTGGAGGCCGAACTGACTGTGAGAACATTAATGAGAAACTGTGTGTGCTTTTTGATGGTTTTCTTTTTAGGAGGTGATTTTACAGATTTTCAAAGGGAAAGTTGATCATATGCGGTGAACTAATGTTTGAATGTGATGTCATGAAGGTGTAACAGCCTTCTTTGTGACCTCCCTATTAATTAATTCTTACAGGAGGGCATGTGTTGTAGTCACTACTCACTACTATTTTTATCTAATGTTAACTTCCTAGCCAGACATTTTGCTGTTTGACAAAGATAACAATGCAATAGAAAATCAATATAACTTATCTTCACTAGAAGCCATAAAAGCCTATCTAGAAAAATTTCAAATGTAACTGCTTTAGAGAAGAAACTGCACTACAGATTGTAAGAAATGGAAGGCCAAGTCAGGTTTTCTGAGGAGATTCTTTATTTATGAACAAGTGACCTGGGGCTAAGCGTGTGTTGGCTTTAGTTCAGAAGACAATCTCTGTAATGGAATGTAGAGGATCCAGCCCACATGAGTAAATGAGGAAAAAATAAAACTCCCTACACTTCAAAAGAGACTCTCTCATCTTCCATCATTCAAAGACCCATGTGGAACAACAGATTCTTCTAACAACTGTTATGAAAGTTATGCTTCCTACACTGGGGGTTTAATGTGATCTGGTCTAATTAAGCATTTTGATTGCTTTTCCTCTAACACCAACCTTAGAAGATGAAATATTGCACTTGTTTGGAAGGAACTGGAGGAAAAGAAAGGGGCCATTTTAAATTTAGGGTTATTCTGGAAAAGATGCTGAGGAGGGGTAGTAAATGCTTAGAATGGCTGATAATGGTCTCTCAGTCCTTGAAAGTTGTGGGACAGATGTAAGAAATGGCACAAATCGTCACAGCCCCGTAAAAGGGAGGATGAAGTGGCCAAAACATGCACTGACTACTCAGTAACTATTTGTAGAGAATTTTGCTAAATATACATCAGATAACAAATAAGTCGTAGTTCTGTAATTGTGTGCCTAAAACAATTAACTGGGCTGTTTTTCTGGAAGAATGAATTGTGTCTTAAACATCAGTATAAACACTTATGTAACTAAACCGATTTGCTTCTAGCACCTTTGCCATTCACATTGAGACATATAGATCAGACCTTACCATGGAGAACTTGATTTCCAAAAGGGAAAAAAAAAAAGTTCACAAAGTATTTGGCCTAACTTTTTCTGAGCATTAAAAATAAAATGAACTAATTCCAGAACATCCAACTGAATAATCCTGGTATGTGACCCATCCACTATGAAATGACTCATTTATCTCAATGCTATTCGATCGCATAACACATTCAAAAATTTTAAGGCAAAATTCCCTAAACCCTAAAAATTCTGTAAGACAGTGTGAACAGGTCAGAGAACTTTCATTCTTTTTAAAAATTATTATTAGTAGTATATGTTTATGATACTGAACAATTACATTCACCTTGAGGAATTAGTACAGAAAATAGCAGTCTTGGCCATTTTCACTGGCCCTGTCCGCCACCTTCCGCTCATCTTCAGTCCCCAGGTCCCCTTCCCATTTCCACAAAGTCTTCTTCCCTTTTTCCTCTCATCTCTCTAGTATGTCTTTGAATTAATTTAAATTAATTTAAATCATTAAGCTGTTCATATTTTGGATTTCTCATATAAGAGAAACCAGGCGACATTTAATTTTTTGTGTCTGATTTATGTCACTTAGCATTATGGTCTCAAGACCCAACCTCTCAGAAGGCTTTCATTCCTGTCAAAATCAGTCCTGACTGGTGCATCGTGCTGACCGTGTGTCCATGTCACACTCTCGTCACTCCGATGTGCTCCATCTCTCCACCATCCTTCTAGAATTAAGAGCCCTGCGTTGCAAAAGCAAGATTTGACAAACGGTAAACAGCAGAGCTCAAAGTCAGGAAGGAAGAGCCAGGATGCAGCCGAGGAGGCTGGCACACAGAAGAACCTGACCGCCAGGAGGGCCTCGCGAGGAGGGAGAGAAGGAAGCCTCTGGGGGTGGGTAACAGCACAGGAAGGTACTTTTGTGTGCATATATTCCTTCGTTATTTCTCATCTGCTCCCAAATTTTCCTCAACAAACTTTCATAACAACTGTTTAGAATAAGAACACTGGTGGAAAAATAGAAGTTTAGATTGGGTGGTGGGTTCATTCATGGACCATTCACTGCACTGCCTTTATTTGGACTGTGTATCTTTTCTCCTTTGGACAGCTGCAACCATCCTGTAGCTGCTGATGCTGCCTCATCCCGCCCCTTCAAAGTCACGCGCCACGCTACTGGGGTAATTTTTCTAAAATACAAATTGTTTGACTTATCTGCTTTAAAGCTTGCATTCACCTCTTATTCTTTGTGGAATAAATTTCAAAGTTTATAGCATTAAGTACCTTCATACTGTACTTCTTCAACCTTATCATCTCCGGATTGCTTTTATTCCTTTTAGCCTCACACAGCTTTTCTAATTTATATTTATATCTCCAGTTCTTTATGTGTGTCTAGTAAACTGCTGTTCTACCTTGTTGAGCTTTGGAAACCTCATACTCTCATCTCCTAACTTTAAAATGTCAAAGAGATTTTATTATTTAGTTTATATATCATATATGTATATTTAAAATTACCTATTGTTTGCTTATATATTTATATCTTCTACTATATTCTAATTTTCATTAAAGTTGTTACTTATTAATTTTTATAAATTGAAGACACGGCACACAATTAATTGCTTATTAGACAAGTGCATGAAATTTTCACTTTCAGATCTCAAGATTTAGTTAGTAGCTTAATAACTAATACAAAAGAGTGCTCACTAGGTATTAGCCCTCTGCCCAGCACTGGGCTCAGCCTCCTCTGGAAGGGGAGAAGCAAAGGAAGGATTGGTTGAGACAAAGTTTGGGTGAATGAAAATCTGGGCTAATTTCATAGGGGAACATAAATTTAGAAAGACAAACAGTAGCTCTTAGAATGATACTTATTACTGAAAACCGGAGATATTCATGGTATTACAGAAAAACTTTGTTAGGTTAAATGAGTAGGAACCTCGCGTTTCAGTTGGTGATGTACTTGTCTTTGAATGAGTATGAATACATCAAGGCAGCAGAGGTAGGTGAGCATAAATGAGACAGCAAATCAGTGAATCTGCGGCCACTGAGGCACTTGAGCTGTAAGTGTAGCGAAGAGCCAGGAGCTCTGTGGACCTGATATTCTGCCAGCTGCACCACATGGACAGGGACGAGGTGGAAGCTGGGAGAAGTTTGTGCAGAGAACCAACCTGCGATTACAGCTTTCACTTTGTGAGGACCCCTTCCCGGCTGTGGGAAACCTCCCTACTCCACACATCAGAGCCACACATCGGTGACAATGGGAAATGCGGGTTCATGCATTTTCTATTTATTAGTGCTGTAGCAGCTGCTGCACTCAGAGGCTCACAGCGGTACACAGCTTTCTCCCTCAGTGTGTAGCTCTTTTGAAAAATACTTGATTGAAAATTCTCAAATATACAGGATTAAAGAGATTTTACTCCTATACCCATGACCATGTTTTAACGAATATCAATGTCTTGCTATCTTTTACTGTAATATATTTTAAAGTAAAATTCTAACTCATTTTATTTATATCAGTATCATCACTAACTGATATGGATATTAAAAATAGTACAACTACCAAGACCTTATCACACCCAGGAATGCTTCTCTTCCTTCGTCGCTTCCCTAATCCTTCTGTTAGGCTGTATATACTATTACCAGTTGTAAAAGAGAGAAGAACTAGCCACTGCGCCCATTTTCCTTGTGCTAGCAGATTATTTATTTGCAATATACCACCTGTATTGGTTAGAGGTCTGTGAAAGAACAGAGCTAATAGAAAATATATATTTTCATGTAACTGTGCATGGTAATTTGTTGGGCTTACAGGATCAGGGGCAGGCCAATCCACAGGGGCTGGCTGTGTGCTGGACAGTCAGAGGATTCAGTACGTGCCCTGGCCAGGAAACTTAAAGCCATAGTAGGAAAGGGGTCAATGATGCACCACAAGTCTGAGATCAAAAGCCTGGGTGCTCCCTGGAGAGTCACTGATATGAGTCTGCAATGGAAGGCTGGAGATATCAGAACCTGATATCCACAGGCAACAGGATGGTGTCAGGCTGAGAACCTGACACAGTGAAGTGGTGAAAGGCATGCCTATTCGAGCACAAAGGGAGCTTCTGGAAGATGCAGCAGTCTTCTTTCCCTTTCATTCTGCCCTTGTCACAAGTCCATTGAATGGTGCTGCTTGTAATCATGATGCGTCTTCTCTCTGAGATTGCTGGCCAGCACGTCAATCACCTCTGGAAATGCTACACAGACACATTTTAGAACTATGCTTTACTGATTTTTTAGTCATTTCTTCATCCATTAAAGTTGACATATCAGGACTGATGATCACACTATCCATGAAGAGTGAAGTTTCCTGGGGGTTTTGCCCTTGTTCAACCTATACCTGATCTCTTAATTAGCCAGGAGACATACTTAATCTGTAAACTGACTTAGTACTATTTCAAGATATATCCCTTCCAGCATTTCAGAAGTATCCATTAGAACAACCTTAGTTTGTGAGTTCTTAAAGACTTTCAAGTGGTATAAATATTCCCCACATTTAAGATGTGGAATTACTTGTTCTGCTTGGACAGAAAGCTTATTCTCCTAAGCAGCTTTCTGAAGTAGCTCAACCTGTTAATTTTTACAGTTTAGATCTAAAATGTCCCCTGCAAAATCCCATGCATTTGGAAGGTGACTGGGTCATTGGACACTGTACTCATCAGTGGATTCATTCATGGATGAGTCTAGTAACTGAATTTACTGTAAGGAGTGTGTCACTGGCCATGTGACCCAGAGAGTACATTGTTCCTGGCTTCCCCTTTCTATCTTTTTTCTGGCTGCCTTAGATGAGCAGCTGCCCTCTGCAAGGCCTTCCCACCAGCCACTATATACTAAATTCACTGGGAACTGCGAGCCAAATAAACTTTTCTTTTGCAAATTGTGTTTAGAGTTTGTTCCCATGATGGGAAAATGACTGATACACGAGAGACCATAATACCCAGCTTTCCTAATTGTTGTGTTTGCCTAACCTTTGCTACCAAAGAAGATCAATTCCTCCTGTATAGAGGAGGATAAATCACAAGAGAATACAAAGGATTCTGATCCTCAGGGATCTCTGGTGTGCTTGGCAAAGTAAAGCACATATTTAAAGATTTAACTGTCAAGGATCTACAGTTAAGGATGTTCATGCTGTGGGCATTAAGAAGAGTGGAAGGTACTTCCAACTGAAAAGTCTTAGGTTTTCTGAAGTAACTGAGGTTTCATCTGGTCTTTGCTCATCACCATTCACAGGTGAGAAGAAGGCAGTAGGCTGTTCAGGCATGTTGTGGGTGGTGGGAAGGAAAACAGGACAAACAGAATGTGAAAGGTGAAATCACAGACCAGCTTGAAGGAGGTATGCGTAATTCAGGGCAGTGGTCATTAGTGCTGGCCTGTACCAATATGTCTCCCTCCTCCTGCATTAAGGATAGACGGGCTAGATAGCTTCGTGTTCACTCACCTTGGCCCACCTCAAGTGAATACTATGACCTTCTTATCCATGTTAGCTCCAGGGCTTTCTCTCGTTTTATCCTGCTCTTAAGCAACTGGAATTTCATACATAACTCCGTCTAGAATTATTTAAAACCTAGAACTTAACACTACCAAGAGATTGGTTGGAGAGATCAAGCCACTGTGTCCAGGAGGAGGATTTTAAATTCTTGGACTGAATTTGTTATATTGCTGTATTTGGCTTTGTTACTGTTGTTTGTTTGTTTTGATTTATTTGTTACATGTATTTGCTTGCCTGTTTATTTGTTTTTATATCTGCTAAATTTTCAGCAACTTTTTTTCCGAAGCAATATTTCAACTTTCTCTGTTAATGGTTCTCAAACACATAGCTATTCTCACACTGTGTGTTAATAAATAAAAGTAAATCTAAGTATTTGTTGATGAGTGGGAATTGAAAAAATGAAAAGAATGGCATTTCCTTGTCGGTATTTGGATGCATGCTACAGTTCTATGATTAGCAGTTTCACCTCTGTATTCTGATATAGTAACTTGAGAATATCCAAGTTTTGTTCTTGTTTACAGTTTCTCACACTCATGCCTGCTCTGTATTTGCCAGCCATAAACCACCCTACTATACCTTGTAGTAAGTGGAACCCACACTCTAAGAAAGGAATGCATTAGCAGAAATCAAAAGAAGCAAAACTAGATTGTTTCTGGTATACTAAAATGGTATTAAAGCTCTCAAGAAATTATATGTATTTATAACAAATTGATGTTATATTTTCTTTTACATACAAACCTGGGGCATCTGAAAAATTTTCCTTATTATACCAAGAATGATTAGGTGACTTGTTTAATTTCCTTAATAACAAGAGTATATATTTATTTGTAATGTCTGAACTACGTATATTCCTTAGCCCCAGAGATGGCGTGACGAATTTTCCTGAAATTTCTTGTTATAAAATGCAGATGAGTAGTAGACTACATTCTGATGTTATAAAATTATACAGGTAGGGCTGAGGATATGACTCAGTGGTAGAGTTCTTGTCTTGCATGCACAAGGCCCTGGGTTTGATCCCTGGGCACCCACAGCCAAAAACATTAGGGTTGGGGATACAGCTCAGTGGCACAAGTGCCTGCCTGGCAAGTACAAGGTTCTGAGTTCAGTTTCTGGTAAAAAAAAATTATATAGGTAAACTTGTTAACGTTTTAAATTTGAAATCAGCTGGGCATGGTAGCACATGCCTATAATACAAGCACTCTAGAGACTGAGTCAAGAAGATTGCCACAATTTGAGGCCAGCCTGGCCTAACAGAGTAGGTTCAAGATCAGCCTACACTACAAAGTGAGACCCTGTCTCAATCAATCAATCAATCAATCAATCAATCAATTTGAAATTAGCTCTTATACCTCTAGCACATCGGTGATGCTGCATTTCTTGAACTCAAAAGGGATGACATTCTTTGTGGTGGCATCCTATTTTCATTCACAATGTGCACAATGTGTGTGTATGCTTTGTTCAATTAAGCATTTTTTTCAAACGCTGCAACAAGATAAATCCAAAGATATTCAATAGAAAATAAACATTAATACTGTGTGAATTTTCCATGGTAGTTAATTCAATAAATTTCTAAACTATGTGTTACTTCCTGTATTTTTTGTCTCTGCCTTCATTCCATATTTTCACAGCTAACTCTTACAGATCTTTGTAAAGACTAATCCTGTTATGAAGCCAAAAGATAAAAGCTATATAATTCCTTTAGAAAGAACTTGAAAAATTCCAAAACCTATTAGATATGTTAAAGGTTTGATTAAATCTCTTACACATGCTAAAATATACTAATCTCAAATGCACAGTTCACACTTCAATGGCTGACACCTTTGCTAAAGGTGAAAATGACCTAATAGTGTCTGCTATTACTACTATTCAACATTGTCCTATAAGTATACACTAGTGCAGAACATAAATGATAAAAATATTAACGATCACAGTCATTATTTCATTTAGACATGATTAAATACCTAGAAAATTCTGAAAAGAAGAAAATAGCACTTTTAAAACAAATAAAGTAATAAGACAGTTCAATAAAGTGAACAAAACAATAAGTACTACCCAAATCCTATGCAAGCCATAAAATTTATCTGAGAAATACAAAAACTGGCTTCAGTGGATGCAGAAATATACCCAGTTCCCTGCAAATAATTTGCTATAAAATGTTCATTTGTAGCACCATTTATCATAATAACAAAAATGGAAAACAACTAAATGTATGATCATAGGGAATAGGTAAAGCCTTGTGGAATCATATGGTATAAACAGTTGTAAAATATATAATAAAAAATATTTCGTATCTCGGAAGTATGTTCAAAGTGGACAGTGAGTTTTTGAAAACAAGTCACAAAAGAGTTGTAAAAATGCTTTTAAAAATTATTTTGTATACATGCAAACATGTACCCATAAAATAACATGAAAAGATTATCCCTCAAAATAGTTTATAGGTGATTTTGATTTCTAAGAAAAATTAATTTATGTGCAAATTTGTTGACCTGTATTATTTTTTCATTTAATACAATATATGTTCTATTCATAAAATGAAAACATACATAATTATGTTAGACAAATATAAAATAACTTACTGTTGATAAGGTAGATTTTACCTAGCTGTGTACCCTAAAAACACATAGTAAAATGAAAAATGAAGATTTAATACACATGTCTCGAGTTTTATTCCTTCAAAAATAATAATAATACATTTGCTAAATTATTTAATTGTTTTCCTAATCACTTGAGACAATGGTTTATCTTAATACCTTTTACATACTGTTAGGAATGTAAATTTATATAGCTGTTACTGGAAAAAAATAAATGGAGCTGCCTTAAAAAGTAAAAAACAATAGAGCTACTGTCTTACATAGAAACTTCACTACTGGGCATATACCAAAGTAAATGAAAGCATCATGGATCATTCATTGTGAGATGCCAACCTGACTTTAATAACTCCTAGTAGATTAGTAGAGCTCTGATGCATTTGTGGATGACTGATACATAAGCCACTAACTGAGGGGGAAAGACCCACCATGGATGTGGGTGGCACCAACCAATAGGCTTGCAAATTTAATGTAATTAAAAAGGAAAGAAGAAAGAAATGTTTCTTTTATTTCAGAGGAGCTTCAGTCTTCACCCTTGCCTTTGGGCTTTCGTCTCCAGTTCCTTTAGTCTTGTGACACAGACTCTTTGGTTTTTCGGCACGCATCCATTGGTGACTGTGCCATGAGCTTCCAGGCCTTTGACCTTCAATTGCTACTGGATCTTCTAGTTCTATGCCATGTGGATAGCTGTTTTGGATTCTTCTGCATCTAACTTGCCAGATAGCTATACAGACACTCCCAATATCTGTCCTGGAAGCCTACGTCATAAATCCCTTGTGCAATCATACATGTATTTTATATGAACACTGTTCCTTTAGAGAATCATATACACATTCTATCAAAGATATGCCTGAAGACTCAAATGGTAAATACGAATTTCTGCGTTTTCCTTTCCCATGATTATTACTGCAAGTTGTCATAACTTTCCTGACTAGAATCTCTCAGTGGTTCCGGGAGAAAAACACTGAAGCAGGCCCATTGAAGCATAAATGCAGCCAGAGCTGGGTCAGAAATAGGGAAGGCAATGGAGTCCACTTTCTCTTTACAATGGCAGAAGCAAGCCCTCCCTGTCAGTCGGCGCCATGGTCAGGCGGTTGTGGGCACAGCCCCATCTCAGCCTTTTCCCTTGAGTCAGCACCATTCGAGGACTGCAGGGGAAGGAAAGCAAGAAGTCAACCAGAAGCAAATCCTCCCTGAGAATCAACACCATGGGTAGGCTGCTGGAGGGACAGCCAGATCCCAGCACCTTCTTGAATGTGGTCTGGGAAACAAGAACCACACCCCACCCCCTTACGTGATCGGCTGACCTGGAGAAACACAGGTTGCAATGATAGCTATTGAGGTGAAATACAATTTAATTGCTTGTAGTGTTTAGTGTTTCACTGGCATTGCAGGTCTAAAGCCACTACTGTCTGATCTCTATTCACAGGATAACAATACTCAATGTGGCATCTATGTGGGATTTCTGAGTGTAGTAGCCATTGTTAACTCCTTATTATTTTGTTTTGAAGTTCTGTGTCATCTTCATTGTTTTGTTGGGTTGGGTTTTATTCTGTTTTCTTTTGTTTGATTTTGTTATATCTGATGGCACAGGCAGCTATTTCAAAGATAACAAATGTATTATGGTAGTCATTTTAGATTTGCTATTATCTTGTTTTGAAGTCCTCTATTGCATTCATTGTTTTGTTTTCATTGGTTCTATTCTGTTATGTTTTGTTTGATTTTACTATGTCTGAAGGTATGGGCAAGTATTTCGAAGATAACAAGAGTCATTATGATAACCATTGTGAATTTTGTATTGTTTTGAAGTCCTGTGTCACTTGCACTGGTTTGTTTTGATAAACTTTATTGTTTTATTTTGCTTGGTTTTATTCTCTTTAAAGATAAAAAAATAAGAAACAATGGCAGATACAGTGGTCAGCTGAAGAGGATGGGGAGAGTGAGTAGACTTGCAGGATTGTGTGCAGGGACTGGGCCTCAGAAAGTCATGGTCATGGAAGTGCATTGCTTAGAAGCTTCACGCCCCCTCCAGGGAAGGTAGCTTCCTCTGTACAAATGTTCTCCCCAGGGAGTACTTAGAGCCAGTGCTTAACAGAGCTAAGTGCCAGCCTGGCCCAGGGACATCATGGACTAATCTGTGCAGAGTAAACCCTAACCAAAGCCATGACCCTTTTCATGCTGTCTTGTACTAGTAAACAGAGAGGCTCAGACCAGTCTAGCTGGAATCTAGGAGAACAATACAAAAGGAGGAAGGGGTAAACAATTCCAAGGCTTGCTCTCCATAAGGGGCACATAGCCCATGAATGCACCGAAAGACATGCAGATTGGCACAGATAGTGAATATTCACTTTCGTTCCCATTTTTTACTTCTTCAGAAAAGAGAATGTTTCATTTTTCATTAAGTTTTTTTGGATTTGCTGACCGGTGTGTGTGTATGTGTGTTATATTTTAAAGTGCTTTTTTCTTTTAAATTACTCAATTTTACTTTTTTGTGATATTTTTTTTTCTCCTGTAGTCAGGTTTTTTTACTTTCTCTTGCTTTATTTTCATTCCCATACTTTTTAATGTTTTTAAATTTTGGTTGCATGTCACTATGTCATGCCACATTTTGTTTCTGTTGTACTGTGGTACTAAGTTTTCAAATAGGGTCTTTCTGAGTTAACCAGGCTGATATCAAAGTCCTCCTTCCTCAGCCTCCAGAGCACCTGGGATTACAGGAGTGAACCTTCACACCCTTTTATTTTTTATTTCAGAGGGAAAAGCTTTTTATTTTTATTTTACATTCTGCTTTTTTACTTTTTGAATATTCTAACTTTTGTAGTGGTTCCGTCTTTCCATTTTTCTTACTTAAATGTTTTTTAATCCCTTTAAAACATTTTACTTTGGAAATGTAAATCCTTACCATTCCTGCAGTTGAAATGGAATGTGGTTGTTACACTGGAATCCAATTTTTACCTCATAGCTCTATCTGCTTTACTGTTCTGTGTCATTGTTACTGTTACTCATTTTCCCTTTTTTATGCACTGCTGGGGATTGAGCATAACTGTATGAACATATTGGGTCTGTTCATGCATACTGACCAGAAGTTGCACATATTGACCAGAAGGATGCTACTCTTACATGACTTACAAAGTGGAAACATTAAGCTTTAAAACAGTAGGCACCAATCAACTACTAAGCAAGTAACAGAAAAACTATAGAATTAAACCCTCCAGAAAATACATTCAAAACTTAACAATAATTTAATATTCTAAGACACATCCTCAGAAGAAGGCTACCAAAAAGAAAGCCACCTCACATAAATGCCAAAGAGATATATACCCAACAGCCACATACATCCCAACACAGCAATAGAAGAGATATGACATACTGTGTAAAGTATGCAAAAGAATTAGTATAATATCTCAAAGGTTCCAAGAGAATAAAGAAAAACAATAAGTTCAGGAGATTGTGCAGGTTATAAATGAGAAATGCAAGAAAGAGAGATTTTAAAAATGAAGCAAACAGAAAGTTTGGAAATGGAAAGTTTTCTCCAAAATAAACCGTGCTTTAGGTCACAGAGAAAGTCATAAAAAACCCCACTCTGAAATAATAAGCATTTTATTACATCATAGTGGAATGAAACTAGAAATCACACAAGGGAAACCACAAAAACTAGACAAACATACACTGAACAACACACTTTTGAATAATTAAAGGGTCATTGAAGAAATCAGAAAGGAATTAAATTTTCCTAGAATTAAATAAAAATGGAGACACAAGTGGGATATAGAAAAAGCAGTTCTAAGAGGAAAGCTAACCTGTTAAGAAAGAAATCACTCTATTGTTTCTCAAATGACCTGGAACTTTGGGACTGCTAAAGACAACACAAACAAATACTTCAAGACAGAGGCAAGGGTAACAAATTCCTGACTAGGTGTCTAATAGCTCAAAAATAATATTAAGAACTGACAAATGACATTGTGCTAAACTTAAAAGTTTTGCACAGTAAAGGAAACAATCAGCAGAGTTCATAGCCCACAGACAGGGACACAGTCTTTGCCAGCTACTTTCCAAGGAAGACTGCTATTCAGAATATATAAAGAACTAAAAACCGTAACACTAAAAGAATAAATAATCTAATTAGTAAATGGTGAATGAATGGAATACATATTTCTCAAAAGAAGTACAAATGGCTAGTAAGTATATGAAAAAAAGTTCAGTGTGTTTAGCTTTCAAGGAAATGAATATCAAACTATATTGAGATTCTTTCACCACAGTCAAAATGGCCATCATTAACAAGACTGTAAACAATAAATTCTGGCAGAGATGTGGGCTGGAAGGAGCTCTTATATGCTGTAGGGACTGTAAATTAGTACAGACATTCTGGAAATAAGTATTGGAGTAGTGAAAAAGAACTACTGTAAGATCCATCTATATCATGCCTTGGGAAATTCCCAAACAAATTAAAATCACCATACCATGGAGATACCTATACCTTGTACAAAAGAGAGAGGGAGAAGGAGAGGGATGAGAGAGGGAGAGGGAAGAAGAGAGAGAGAGAGAGAGAGAGAGAGAGAGAGAGAGAGAGAGAGAGACAGAGAGACAGAGAGAGAGAGAGACAGAGAGAGACTTGTATACCCATGTTTATTGTGGCACAATTCACAATGGCCAGGATACAGAAATAACCTATGTGCCCATCAATAGTTGAAAGGATAATAAAATGGTTTCTCTTTCATGTGGAATTTACAAAGAAAAAAGTAAATATGGTATTAGAAGAGAACTTTTTGGAGAAGAGGAAGCATATTGAAGGCAGGTGAATGGAAAAATTAAATGAGAGAAATGGAGGGATGTGTATGATTATTATGTTATATGGATGTATGAAAATTCCACACTGAAATCCATTACTCTGTGTAATCACTGTTTTTCACCAAAAATAATTAATGTTGTTCTCCCAGCAAAACAGAATGAAGTAGTGCTCACAAGGGGCTGAAAAGGACAGAAAAGAGAAGAGATTGAAAGATATCAGATAAGGGAACCAAAATACAATGAGTTTGGAATTGGTTCTAGTTTTTTGTAACACCATAGTATAACTATTGGTTGCAACAATCTAACATATACTTCAAAATAAGTAGAAGATTACAAAATTTCCCAAGACAAAAATAATTAATATTTGAAGAGATGGAAATATTTATTCCTCTGATTTGATCACTACACACTTTATACATGAATCAAATTATACTGTATTCCTAAATATGTGAAAATATTATCTCTCCATAAAATCATCCTAATAACACTTTACCAATTTAAAAATTAACAGAAATTATTCTCATATACAGGTGAAGACTGTGTGCCAGAAAAAGTTCTGACAGTTAGCCATTGCATTGTATTCATGGGACTAAAGTTCAGAATTTTAAACCCTACATGCAAATGACTTTTAAACTAGATTTCACTTAATTTACATAATTATGAAGTTTGTCATAAATACCAGGTACAGTACTTTGGGAACTGTATACAGAGGTGTTTAAAATAGTAAACAATTCTCAAAATATTCTAAGAGTATCATGGTATACAAGATCTGAAGTTAGCTAAGGTTATTATTTCTGTAAAACTTAACAATGAATTATTGGTATCAAAATTCTAAAATATAGATTTTTCCTTGACATAATTCACCAAGAGAATTTTGCCCCTGAAACAGAGCATCAAAAGCAATCATGGAAGCTGAAAATTGTAATCAACCTGGGTCCTCTGAAATCCACAGGAAAAGCTTTTCTTCTGTTTAGAAAACTTATCATCTTGATTTAGAGAGTTAACCTTCCTTTTAAAAAATTCATCTCATAAATGATGCATTTCATGCATACATATATGGTGACATAGTTAAAACCAAATCAATATGCTTTCACAAGATAGACCCCAGGATGAGACATGATTTACTATTTTATTTTCTCCATATGTAACATTTACTTTGGATTACAATGAAGAAGTAACCAAAACTGATTTACAAAATTTATCTCATGATACACTTAACAACCTTGCAAGAGCTTTAGATGCTTTATGCCTCGCAATAAATGTTGACGTTTATTATCTAAAATTCTCATTTATGCTAAAGGCAGACTCATTCTTTCACTTAGGTACTGAAAATTTAATACAGTATGCATATGTGTATGAAAAGGAAAGGTGAATACAAAATATATTAAGTAATTCACTTGCTTATTACAGTAGTAGGAAGAGGACATCATTTTTATTCTCACATTACTCAAGCAACAGATTTTGCAGCAAAGATGTCAACTGATGGGTAGGTTTTAGGACTTTTCTGACGTGTCAGATTTACTGAGAAAAAGAGACCTCTGTGGGCTGCTTCAGTTTTCAACTTCCTCAACATTCAGAATGTTCCAATGGAACATCTGAAATAAAGATAAGTTTTCCCCCTCCAGAGCATGCCTTAAACCATTGGGCTATTTTAAGATGGCTTCATGACAACCTCCTCTACTCACTTTGATGAAAAATGGAAATCCTGATTACCCCAGTGCAACTGCTTTTGTCTTTATTCTTTCTCCTATGCTTCAGCTAAGATAGCAATAGCATATTATTTTCTAAAATGGTTTCTCTCAATGAATCACACAAGTATGAACATGGACACACAGGAAAGAAATGAAAGAATATGGAGTTTTGGAGGTAAAAATTGAACAGTTTGACAGAAAGTGAATTTTCTGTCAAGCATAGATACTACCTGAGCTTCAAAGAGTTCACAAATCTGCAGGAGGGTAATGTTGAACGCCCCCAGTTGGTACATATGCTATTCATTTAGGCATCTGATCCTCTGGATGTTTCTCTGTGGATGCTGCAAGCTCTACCTGAGCTAGATTTACTGTTGTACGTTGAAATAAGTTTGCATCTTATGTGCAGTGAAGCCTCACTGGACTATCACCTATGGACACATTGTTGAGGTTGCTTCACATCCAGGTATTAGAAGTTGTTCTAAAAGCACACTTCTGAAACAGGTTCTACATACAAGTGAATTTTTTCAATCATAAATTTTAAGAACAAAACTTTAAATGGTGATAAGTTAGATGATTTTCTGCCAAATATTTCCTTCACCATCCATTCTTCTGTGAGTACAGTTTATTTTGCTACTTCAGTGATACCCACATGATAACATGACTTCCCTTGGTTGATGGGATAGTAGGAGATATGATATAGAACCCAGAGATTTGAGTTCTGTTTGTACAGTGGAACTTAGCTAATTGTGCTTTTGTCAGGGCCATAGGAAGCACACTCTCAGGCAGCATGCTGTTCAAACAAGGATAGGTACTCAGAGCTGACTTGAATCCAGCCTGTGAGTTGAGGCCAGTTCCAGCTTCAGCCTAACTAGATCAACTGACCTATAGCCAGTGCACAGAGATGTGAGAATAAATGCTTTTACATTAAGCCACTGTGTTTAGGATGATTTGTTGCCCAGCTACATCATGAGATATCTATCTGCAAACCAACCTATTATAAAAATAATAATCATAAAATAGAAACAAGTTCTCACACTTATAAAGCAACTACAGTACAGAAAACTTGATGAACAAAAACATTGTATGTATATAACTAATGAATGTGATATATATCAACTAATTGATTATCAGTGTAGTGTTGTGCAAACTACTAGTCCTTTTGGGCTGGAAAGGCATTGAGATTATTAGTCCTATATCTAAACATACAGATTAAATATTTACCCAGCCCATTTCTAATTGAATAAACCAACAGCTTGATGAAGAAGACAAGTGATTTCATTTTGAGTGCTTATTCCAGTGTGTTGTTTCTTATCCTGCTTCTTAGTAAATAAATGATATGTTGAAGTTACAGAAAAATAATGGCAAAAATGAAAATAAAGCCAAAATGTAACCTGTTGATAATTTAAAACTCTACACTAAGAATTACACTATATGTTATTTTTCTTAAATACACCTACCATATATGATATAAACAAATACACTTTGAAAATTCTCCAACACTTTTTTGGACGAAAAAAGTTATGTTCGCCTGTTAAAACAATTCTTGATAAGGTTAATTGTGCAAAAAAGGGCTACATTTTTGAAAAAGTGTTTTAATTTCTATGACAATATTTGAATTATAGTGGCAAAGATAATTTTGTATTATTAAAGTTAAGCATGTAAAGAAAAAAGATAAATATTTTTGAAAACTTATTTTGATTACTACCATAATATTTTGATTATGATGAAACATAACTTTATATGAAAATATCTTACAGTATCTTAAGAAGCATTCATTACTCCTAATACTCATGGAGGAATATTTTGAAGTTTACATGATTTCCTCAAAGAAAAAGAATCTTACTTCATTTGTCTCTTGAATAATACACTATTAAAATTTTATATTAAAAGCATGTATACAGTAAAGGACTCAGTCAAAATAACATTATTCACAGATGACATGATCCTAACCCTTAATTTAAAAGACCCAAAAAAACTCCACCAAAAGATTCCTGGATGCAAGAACCAAATTCAGTAATTAGTAGAACATAAAATAAGCACACAAACATTAATGGCATTTATATGCACTAATAACAAACTCACTAAAACAGAAATTAGGAAAACAATACTATTCACAACAACATCAAAAAATTAAATACTAATCTAGTCAAGGGAGTGAAAGATACCTACAATGAAAATTACATCACTTTGAAAATAGAAATCAAGGATATCAGAATGGAAAGATATCGTTCTTGGGTAACTAGAAGCAATATAATGAAAATAGTTCTTTTTAAATTGATACAAAGATTTAATTTAATCCTAATGAAGGTATCAATGACATTTTAAGAGAAACAACCCTAAAGTTTATATGGAACCAGAAAAGACTCAGAATGATAAAAGCAATCCTGGGTAACAAAACCAAAGCAGGTGGCATTACAATTGTTGGCTTGAAGTTATATTATTAAGCTACATTGACTAAAACAGCATAGTACTGGCACAAAAACAGGCATGTGGATCAATGGAACAGAATAGAAGCAAAATTAACCTTATGCATATACAACTATTTGGTCTTTGACAAATGGCCGAAAATATACCCTGGAGGAAAGATAGCCTCTTAAATAAATAGTGCTGGGAAAACTATATACACATGCAGAACATTGAGTCTGAACCTATATGTCTCACCATGCACTAACCTAAAATCAAATGAACCCAACATATAAATGTTAAAACAAAAACACTTAATCTGCTGAAATATAAAATAACTCCTGAAGACAGGTATAGTCGAGGACTTTATGAACAGAAACTCAATGGGACAAGAAGTAATACTGATAACTGACAAATGGGATCGTATCAAATTAAAAATCTTCTGAATAGGAAAAGAAAAAGATCAGCAGAGTGAAGATAAAATCTACAGAATGGGAACAAATTTTATCAGCTATTCCTCAGGCAGAAGACTGACATCTAGAGGATATGAAGAATTTTTAAAAAATTAGACTCCTCAAAATAAAAGACTCAATCATAGAATAGGCAACCAAAATGAATAGACTCTTCTCAAAGGTACAAAAGGCCAATATATACTTGAAAAATGTTCAATATTATTGACCACTAAAGGCATATGCGTTAAACTTACATTGAGATATCATCTTTCCCCAGAAAGAATAACTATCATCCAAAAATCTAATAACAAATGCTGGCAAGAATATGGGAGAAAGAAGTTCTGCTATATTGTTGGTGAGACTGTAAACTAATACAACAACTGTAGAAACCAGCGAGGATATTCCTGAAAAAACTACAGATAGAAATTCTATTTGACCTAGCTAGCCCTCTTCAGGTATCTTCCCAAGAGTTACAGTCACCATTTTACAAAGATACATGCACACCTATGTTTACAGCAGCACAATGTACTATACCTAGATTTTAAAAATAGTATATATGTTCATGAACAGATGAATGGATAAGAAAAGCATGGTATTCATAGACAATGGAGTACTAGTCTCCCATGGAGAAAACTGAATTAGAATCGATGCAACTTGAGAACATAATGTCAAGTGAAATAAATCAGACACACAAACTTAAATACCACATAGCTTCTCTTACAGAGAAAACTCTCTCTCTGTCTCTGTCTCTGTCTCTCTCTCTCTCTCTCTCTCTCTCTCTCTCTATATATATATATATATATATACACATATATGTCAAAATAGAAAACATAAATAGGAAGTTCAAATAAAAGATATATATTATACAATAGTATATATACTATTATATATGCTATACTCTAGTAGCCTATATACTATATTATATATACTATACAATAGTATATATATAATATATTAGTATATATATTTATATACTATACAGTACTGTAAAGATATATATATATATATATATACTAATTCTTTATCCATTGATGTTTTTGTAATGAGTAATATTTAATTCCTGTGCTATCACATCTTATGAAACAAGAATTTTGGAACACATAGATCTCTGATCTTCAGGTGATTCTTGTCATAGTAATATATTATAAATTTCCATGACAATGTTTTAATGATTCTTCAAAGAATGTTACAAAAATTTAAAAAAATATTTTATGTATATTTAGACATCAACTCCAAAGTTAATTTCCTTCAATTTGCGAAGACCTGATTTTCCTTCAGTATGATTTCCCTTCATCTGAAATAATTCAGCATATTTTGTAATGCAGGACTAGTGTTACAAATTCTCTTGATTTTCTTTTACATATGCTAATTTGTTTCATCTGTAATACTAGTTTCTCTTAGTTCACTGAAAGTTCTGTGCTATTATCTGTTTTCTTTTTGTATGAGAGAGTATTTTTTGTCTCTGAGTACTCTGAAGATAATGATACACAGGATATTAACTACTGTTATTCTCTTGTTATGAAGATTTGTTTTATTTCTCATAAAGTAAAAAATAAAGATGTAGATTTTGAATGTACATTGTTTGTCTGAAAGGAAAAGTTTTGACCAAGCCTTTAGAGCACTTACATGACGCTCTACATAAAAAGCTTCAAAAAAAAAAAAAAAGGGACTTTGTTCTTAACCAAACAAAATATGTGTCCAGAGAAGGATTAAATAAGCACATCTGAAGAGAAGCTAGGTGAGGGCCAGTGCGAAAGGCTTGAATAGAGTAAGAATAGGAGTATTTTAAACTAATTTTTGCTACTTAAGCATCATGGTTGCACCTTGTAAAGATGACAATGTTTCAAGGTGTTTATGATTTCAGGGAATTTTTTCAATTGGAAAATAATTTTTAAGTGGGTTTGTCTTGCTTTTAAATTATCTTCATGTATCATTTTATTGGTAGTAAAATTTTACTATTGAGGATTCCCTGAGGATCCTGGACCCTAATCATGAAGGAAAACATCAACTAATACATTTAAATTTCAATCTTGCTCCTTTTATTATATGTATACCTTGAAGCAGGCAAGTAGCATGACCAAAGAGAAAGTTTATTCTTTCTTTATTTTTGATGTAGAAACATAGTTTTAAAGTTACATTTGAGAAGAAAAATTGAATAAATCTATGAGATGTTTTTCATGAAAATTATGGTTTTTAAAAAGTTAAGGAAAAGGTTTTTTTTTTTACTAATTACCACATACAACAATAACTACAAGATAAGGATTGAGGTATTCATCATATATTTTATGCAGTTTAAAAGTCTGAAGTGAAAATGTTAAACTTTATTCCCAAAGTTGAGTTGGAAAATACACCATAAGTACATACTAAGAAAGGATTTCTCTTTCTTTCTCTTTTAATCGATAAGATTACTTAGGAAACATTTGTCCTGTTGACAAATATTGACAGAATGAGTTATCTTTGTACTGTGTTCCCTGGTAGGTGTGGACTCTGAAGAAACGAGGTAGTAGGTTCTTTTGATGTATTTCCTGCTGAAGGAATCTTTCATAAACACATGACCACAACATTTTGTGATGATCATGCATAACTCAAATGTCTGAAGCTATTTCTAGTTTTGAAACATATTCTTTGGTACAACTAAAACAACAACAACAACAAAAGCTGCATGCAGAGCATGATAAACTCAAATCCTTCCTTACAAAGGAAAACCAATTCAGAATCTCAATCATTTCTTCTTTATTGAGTTCTGCTATATATGACTCACCAAAATATGTGTTTGGTACAAAGAAAATGGGATTGCAATAAAGGTTCAGGTGTTCTAATGAAGCCTTTATAGATTTAGATTCTTTAAGGAAGCTTCTATGTATAATTAGAGTCCAGGAGCCCAGTGAAATCCATAAAAACAATTTCACTGTCTATGAGAAAATTTATGCTTAATTCTTGCTTTTGGCCGTGAAAAGATTATTTAAGACAACAAAGAATTATTGTTGTTCTTTCAAAGATAAGTTAAAGCAATCTGTCCACAAATTTAAAATTCTATTAGGAGAAGTTTTACAGATATTTGTATGCTCAAAGAAACCAATCAATAGAGATTGGTCAGAGAACAAAAAAAAAAAATTTAAGAAAAAAAACATTATGGAATAAATAATTGCCTTACATGTTCATATTTTGAATGTTTTATGTACAAATGTGCAGAGACCAAATCAGTTTGATAAAACTGGAAACATATATGATTTGAAGTATCTTTTTTGAGAAAAATAATGCAAAATTATAAATATATAATTATATGTAGAAGTACATATTTATGAGAAGAGCTATAGTTTACAAATTATAAAAGAGAATTACCACTCATCAGAAACCCAGAAAAATACTCAAAGAATTTTATAATTTATCTATTTAATATGCTTGTACTTTTTCTAAAAGTTTTCATGTTATGCTCTTCAAACACTTCTTTGTATAACATGTAAAGCTATAATTTTATCATTTCTCATGACTGACCAAACAATGCTTCTTATAATAATAGTATAGAAAGGTTTCTTTCAGTTTTGCTACTCTCATTATTAGTAAAGAGGATTTTGTACTCTCAAAATATGTATGTCCATATTTTAATCCTTGGTTCTTGTGATTGTAACCACAATGGATATAAGTGTAATTAGGAACTGTTATGTGAGAAAGACAAAGGAGAAAGACATATCAAGATGGAGGCAGAGTGACAGAGCCACCAGAAATTAGAAGAGAAGCATGAAATGGACTCTCCCTCACAGTTACCAGAAGAGAGCAATCTTGCCAACACCACCTTGAGGGCCAACTTCTGTCCTCAAGAACGGTGTGAGAAAAATAAATTTTTGTTGTTTTAAACTGCCAAAGGTATAGTAATTTGCAATGGGAACTCTAAGAAATTTATGTAGTCGATGTTACTCTATTTTTTTGGGGGGGGGCAGGGAGGGAATTCTGGGGATCAAACTCATGACCTCACATACCAGGCCGGCATTTGAGCAGCTGAGCTAAATCCTTCGCCACAGTGTCCCTTCAATTAAGTTTCTTTTTGCATATAAAATGTAAGAATTCTGACAAGTTTTTTCAATGTTAATTGTAAATAAACTTTGAATTGATGATAATTGCTAACATGTTTGTGTCATTGCCTTCATTGGGGTGACACAAAATGAATTGTGTGTTATTTTTTTCTTGAAAGAGAGAAGTTTCTCTAGACCAAGAGAATTAATTATCCACTTACAATTTTACACAACTAACAAAACATTGTTTACTCTAGATTCTGACTTTTTATGTTTCATAATTTTATGAACCACAAACCACAAAACACAAACTTGGACTGGACATCACAAGATAAATGCATAAAAGAGTATGACTACTGGTTCTGTACACTTAAGCACATAGGATACTTAAGTGCATGCATGAAGTGATTATCCACAGAATTGACTGAGAACCTCAAAATATACTACTCCAATCAAATTATCTGTTACCTATTCCAATGCCAGAAATGCTACAGCACTTGACATGAGGGGGAACATGCCATGAAAAGTACAAAGTCACATTAGTCTTACTAAAGTAATAAAGTACTTTTGAATTTTTTACCAAGAAAGTATTATGTGAATACATGGATAGAGTCCTTTCTTGGAATGGGGTATGCAATTCAGAATTCTAAAGCTGGACTTTAATTAGCTTCACAGAAAACCCACCTCTCAGGGTGATTTACATTTTCAAAGTGTGAAAGAACATCCTTCTTCTTGATTTACTAGCCTTCTCTTGGATTCTATTAGAAGAAATAAGAAGGATACTCAGGTTTTCATACTCATAAAATAGTTTTTTTTTTACTTCCATTGCTATAACTAGTCAGCATAGACTAGATAGTTTAAACAGTGAACATTTACTTCTCACAGTTCTTGGACTTTCCAAACCCAAAATCAAGGTGACTGCAAGTCCCATATGTCGTTTACAGATATCTATGTTTGTCTGTTCCTTCCATTGTCAGAAGCAGAGAGCAGAAAAAAGAAGCAAACTTTTCTATTTTTTTCTTATAAAAGCATTAATTAATCTTATTCATAAAGGCTCTGCCCTCATGAACTAACTACCTCTCAAAAGCCTGCCTACTGAATACACATAATCACGCTGGGATCAAGGATTTTAATATGCTGATTTTTAAGAAGATGCAAATTTTTTAATTCGCAACAAATAAAATACTTTTACCTGCTTAGTAAACTTAAATATATATTTTAAATCATATTTAACTTATTGGCTTCTATACAAAATGTCTGTGAATTTTCTAGTGAGGTTAATGTATTCAGAGCTATTACCACAAATGCATTTAAATACTAAACTATTACATACTAAGTCAAAATATAAATTTGTTTTAGATTTAATTACAATGACATTATAGCCTGCTTCCCTTGCAAGATTTAAAACCTCTTATTATGGAGAAGAGTCATCACAGTCATCTTGGTATTTCATTCCACATGCAAGAAAAATCCTCAGAATACATGTTTGTGGAAAGAAAGCAGTTTATGATATAAGCAAGATAAAGCACATAAATAATAATTGATTCAACATTAAACAAATATTTACAGATGGATTATCTCCCATATGTCAGACTCTGTTCTGGGAGTTAGGGAAATATTAATGAAAAAACAACCAATACTTCTTTTTAAAAAATATCTTAAAGAAAGACTAAACAAAACAGAAAATTGGTGGAAATAATAGATACGTCCAGAGAAAAAATAAACAGTAAGAAATGACTAGTTAATGTTTACATACTGACCTTTTACAAACAGTTGTTCAAGATACAAAAGTGGAACATATAAAGTGGGAATTCAAATAGCGAGACTGCAAAAGGTTCTGTTCAACTATCGAACAAAAACTTAGTAATATGATTGTCAATCCTATGCACTTAAACATACATGTGGTTATCCATATCTTCATTTATAACAATCAATATTTCTAAGAGTGTTGAAAGATGTTACAGCTTCAGAAAACCAGAGAGGATTTTGTTGAAGGCTCAAAAATGAGGAAGGCAGTTAGCGATTTTATGTGGTATTATCAAGTTTGGGTTACTGAAGAAGTAACATTTAAAAACAAAACTTAAAGAAGGCAGCAGAGTTGGACATACAATTCAACATATGAAAAGGAGACACAGACAGAGGAAATAGGTGTCAAGTTTTAAAACAGTAGAATCTCTAAGACATCTGAGGAGTAAGGAGACAAATGTTACTGGCGCTAAGTAGGTAAGGCAGGTGGCACAGAGGTCAAGGTACTAACAGGGTTTCTTGAAAGAACAGAAGGATTTTATAAACATCACTCCAGTTTGAAAATATACTGCAAGGTCTCAAATGAGGAATTATCAGAAATAATTAGAGGATAGTGAATAATAGTCAGTTTTCATTGAGCTGGAAGCAAAATGACCTTGAAGCAGACAGACTGTGATGCATGTATGAATGAAGAGTCTGCAGGATTTTATAAAGAGGACTGAAATGGAAAAAAAGAAGAACCAAGATGGATATTTTGACATACATAAGTAAAGTTATGAGTTTAGCATTAAGATGGGTGAAGCTGAGACTAGCAAAGCTTTTGAACTAATTTAGATCTTGATTTGGAATTTAGGTTTAAATATGTTGTTTAAATCTGAATAAAGGTGTCAAAATGGAAATGCTGGACAGACCTGAACTAGAAGCATAAATCTGGACATTATAATCCTATTTATGAGATTTAATTTACAAGATTTGATGAACTCTCCAAAAAAGTAAGTCTTTAAAAAAAAAACAATGAGAAAAGTACATGGGCTGAAACTTGTGGCACTGTATCAATTAGAGGAGAAACAGGAATCAGCAGAGACAGGGAAGGAACAACACTTGAAAACAAATTTTAAAAGGTGCAGCATACGAAAACCAGGTAGATAAAATGTAGAGACCATTCAAATGCCTTTCCAACAACACGTCACACAAATTCAAAGTGATAATTAACTACTGGACTTACAACATGGAGATCAATGGTGGCCTCGAGAGTGGAAAAATTTGAAGGAGTAGTAGAGGATTAATAGAGAAGACATAGAAAGAATTTGGGACAACTAATAATAACAACTTTTCCACGGAGTGTTTCTTCAAAGAGAAATACAGTGATAGGGCAAGGATTGAGAAGAAAAGAACTGAGAAGTACTTTTAAGATGGACAACATAAAGATGAATTTGTACAGTTAGCAGTGATATCATTTGGCAAGGGGTCAGTGATATAGGAAGGATGAGCACTGCGGAGAAATATCCAAGAGACAGAATTTATGAGGAACCATTTTTAAATGAAAATGCAGATAGGTCATTTGGGCCAGCAGAACTCAGTGCCTGAGAAAACCAAGAGATGTGAAAGGCCAAAGAAGTGAAAAAAAATAGTGAACTAGAGAAATATTATTCCCAGTTGGCATTAAAAGCTTATGTGAGAAATCTAATGATGAAATTGGAAGCAGACCACCCAAGTGGTTTTTTCCATCATTGTTCTGTTACTTTGAATCCAGGTATAGTATATGGGGAAATCTGAATATGATAAGAGTTGTAAATTTGTGAAGAAAATACCCAAAGTAAGAAAGTGCCAAGGAAGTTGTGTGTTTCAAGTGATTAGATATAATTTATTAACTATGAAATTTAAGCCAGATTTAAAAAGAGGAATAGAGACTTTAAAGGATTGAAGAATGATGAAAATCAGCCAATGAAATCTCAGTACAACTAAAGGCATTTTAGAGTCAGTATTCTATGGAACCAAAATGAAAAATTTAACAAGTGACTATCAGGGAGCACAATTCATAAAAATGAGATTCTGGAGAATAAGCAGTTATTGTTGATTCATGGCCCGAAGTACAGCCATGGGAGTGAATGGCTAAGAGCAGGGGGAGCAGGCGAGACTACAGAATTGAGAATTTAAGGTCATGGAAGGGTCATTTACCTATAGATTAAAATTAACATAAATGAAGTAAACATGAGTAATGTAGAGAGTGACAGTAAACTGCAAGCTAAAAAGTGAGAAATAAGTATGTATATTCCAGGAAGCTGGGAAAAACAATGACAAGTAGTGGGTGATTTTTCATCCAATTACATATTATTCAAGTCTAGGAATTATTTGGGAAGGGGAGAGGATGGAGGGATCGTGATACAGAAATGATGAGAGACAATGGAAAGGACTCCTAGCAACTCCAGGTCTAATGAAAGACAGACTGTGGTATCTACAGGGGAAGCAGTTTCTTCAGAATCGACCCAGGTTTTTAAGAGCAGGAAGGTAAAAGTAACATTCACATAACAGATAGAATATGTAAGGAAATGTAGATACTAGACCAATACAAAACTGATGTTGGGAGGACTAGGGAGAGGAGAAAAATGAGGGCTGAATAAAATGACCTGCGTAGTTGCGTGATGATAAAATGGAGATCACACTGGTTGACTTGGGAGTCTTGATTTTTTAAATATCTGACACAAGCAGTAATAAAAGGTGAAATGAGATAAACCTTAGTGAATTCAAACCAGAACACTGTGGTAGAAGCTGTAGGGTTAAATTTAAGTAGTAATTAGAGGTTGCAAATAAAATACAAACAAAAAAAAACCCCCGAAGAATCAATTTGGAAAACTGATGGAAATTCAGATGGATGTGTGGCATGTATTAACCTTTTATTAAAGTGCACAGTGAGCACAGTTGCCTGAAGTAACTCTCATTGCCCTAGTCTCACAGATCACAACAGATCAGTGTTTATGGCACCAAATTGAAGAACTCTTCATTGGGTATGACATCAGGAAGAATATCTGCTGCATGCCAGGAAAGTGCTACCTCGAAATAATATCTTACCACTGAATTTTAAATCCTAATCTAAAAAATAGTTGGCAGATATGGGTAGGGGACATAAAATAAAGAATAGTTTGTGTCTCAACAATGTCAGAAAGGAATATAGAATGAATCTAGATATATTTTTATTTAAATATATTATTTTGAATATATGAATCAGAAATATTTTAGAGCCCACCAGGAATGGTCTAATGCCTAATATTTCTAAATTTTTGTCTCACAAAATAACAAATGGATCCTTTAGTTCTCTGGTCATATTGTCATTATTTAACAGAATTTAATCTAATGAAAAGTAAATTGCCAATTTTGGAATCATAATCTTGGAATAACTGAACTACTGGGGAAATGATCTTACATAAAATGAATGAGAAAAACAAAGAACACCCAAAATAGCTTGAATATCAATGAAAAGGAGAAACTCATGAGACTAGTATTTCCCTGATATCTAATCTGACAGATTTGATTTTTCTTGCCCAGGACTAATTTGTTTTAAAGAAATGTCTGAGGGAAGTCTCAAAGCTGTAAGTATTGCCAGTTTTATTCCTTACAGGAATTAATACCTAGATCATGAAACTATATCACAGTGGAAGATCTACCTTCACCCAGGATTGGAATCTGCTTATTTCCAAATTTGTACTGTTAATAGTGCTTGGGTCTACCCTCCTTTTAAAACCAAAGGCCATTTCTCTAGAAAGTTCATGACCGACTGCAGTGAGTAAAGTTACTATTCTTTTGATAAGATTATCATTAATTACTGAAAAAATATTTACTAATAAGTACATTTATTAATATCAAACAAGAGAGTGTCTCTTCTCAGTTACTAGGCTCTTTATGGCTTCATTTATTTTTTCTTCAGAGATCAGCAATAGAAATCAGTTTAAATTCTCTGCTTAAAAATGTGTTACTTCTCTTCCAGGAGAACATGGTGGATAGATAACAGCAACTACCAGAGGCTCTCTGAAAGGCTCAGCTCAGAAATCAGGAATGATGCGGACTAAAGAGACATGAGCCGGTAGAGATATGCTCTGCTGACTCAGGAACGAACTGGGCTGAGAGAAACCAACTTGGAATGCAGTCCTGGCACTAAAATAGGAACAGAAAAGACTCGGTGTGGAGGCTGACCCCGCGCCATTGGAAACCGCGGTTTGGATTTCCCGCCGCGGTAGCTGGCTGCCTCCACAGCGGCTCGGCAAGGAGAGACACGCAGAAGCTCTGGGAACGGGAGTCTGCGAACGGAGTCGAAAACAGGATGGACAGGACAAGGAGGCATACACTGACTGGTGGCGAGGTGAGTGAGAGAAACTGACACTCCACCACAGTTTGACTCCAGTGGAGGACTTTCTGGGCTTGGGCAGTCCTGTAAGAGCAGGGCACGGTGGCGACTCCAGCCACACATTCCCCTCTCAGACGGGATTGGTGAAAAGTGCCTGGCCTGGGTGACGCTGTGGGCGGACTTGGTAGGCTGGCCTAACCCAGATCCCAGAGCCTGATGGTGGCCCTGAGGGGTGACTCCCGCGTAGGCTGCCTAGTCCGTAACTCCCTGGTGCGCAGCGGTGGGCGGGAACACCTAGCCAGCGCAATTTGATCAGGCTGTGGCTGACAGGCAGGGAAGCTGGGCCTCCTATGTAAGCTTGCATTTTATAAGGAACAGAGAATATGGGGAAGGGAAGCAACAAGAAAGGCTCCTCGGCCCCCAATTCTGAGAAGCAGGCAATAGCGGACACCGCACCAATAGACATTAAGCGCCATATAGAGAGCCTCATAGACCAATTCAGGAATGAAGTTATCAATGACCTGAAGCTAGAAGTATGCAGAATAGTTAGAGAAATGCTAAGCACCACCCAGGAAAAAACAGATGGTGGAATGGAAGAACAGAAAAAGAGGGGAGAATTGTTTGATGGAGAAAACAGAGAAAGCATAGAGTACGTGAAGCAGGCTCAAAGGGACTATCAAGAAATTAAGAAATTTATCCAAGACTGGCATAACAGCTTGAAAGAAACTAAGGACAGACTATCTGAGCTGGAGGGCAGACTTGTAATATGGGAGAATGAAATGAAAAACTTCTTAAAAATAACAAAGAAACAAACAGCAATAATACAAAGACAAGAAGATGATAAGAGGAGCCATAACTTAAGGATTAAGAACATAAAAGAAGAAGTAGGGACACAAACAAGTGAACTACAAAAGCTACTCACAGAAGTAATCCAGGAGAATTTTCCTAATTTAGCAAAAGGTAAAGATACTCAGATGTACGAGGCATACAGGACCCCAGCTACCTACAACCCTAACAGAGAAACACCCAGGCATATAATAATAAAAATTCCAGAAATTCAATACAAGAACAGAATATTTAAAGCTGTAAGAGACAAGAAACAGATCACTTACAAGGGAACACCCATCAGAATTACAGCAGATTTCTCTGCACAAACCATCAAATCATGAAGAGCGTGGGGGGAAATAGTTCAAGCTTTGAAAGATAATAATCTCCAGCCAAGATTGAGATATCCTGCACAACTGTCCCTGGAAATTGATGGAAAAACAAGGTGCTTCCAGAATAAAGAGGAACTGGGGGAATTTGCAACCACCAATTCAACCCTACAGAAAGTATTGCAGGATATTCTAAAAAAAGAAAAATACAAAGAACCCAGAAATAGTGGCGGGGAGGCCACAATGAATGGAGCAGAGAACAAAATGAAGAAGACAAACTGACAGCTACTGACAGAAAAAGAGCTCAACAGAAATGAGACAGAGAAGATTGGATGATAGGAACAGCTATTTTAGAGAAAATGACATCTTAATAGGTAATACTGATTTAGTATCATCTTGTTTTGAAGTCTCATCTAGCTTTTGTTCTTCTGTCTCCTATGGTCTAAACAGGTTGTATCTTATTGGATTTTATTATGTACGATAGTATAAGCAAAAACCTTTTAAAGACAAGGAGATTATACAGAAACCATTGTTCATTTTCTGTTAGTCAATTCTAAATACTCTGTAATGCTGTCATTCTCTTAAATGGTTTTACATTGTTTTGATATACTTAATGCTACAGTATACGAAGTTGTACTCAAGGACTTCAAGGAAAGAGTCAATATGGTAACTACTTTTAGGTCGAAATTATCTGGTGGTGAAACACTATTCTGCTTAAATGGTTATGCTTTGATCTGCGCTGTTTTGCTGTTATGCCCTCTTTTTTCTCAATCTCCACTCCATTATTTACTTTTTTATTTTTATCCGTTTAATTAAAGGGAAAAAATAGCAGAATATAATATAGTAACCCACTTTGACTTTCTATTATCTCGATTTGAAGCCCTGTATTACTCTTACCATCTTGTTTTTGACTGATGTTCCCCTATTCTGTTTTGATGGATAGTATCAGGTTCGAAAGTTTAGGCATCAGCTGAGAAGATAATGAGATTCATTATAACGCCCATTCTCATTGACTTTTATCTACTTTTGAAGACCTACAATGTCTCCAATGTTTTGGTTTTGTTGGTTTTGTTCTTTACTATTTTGTTCAATTGTATTATAACTAATGATATAGGCAATTCTATTAGAGATAGCGGGAGGCATTATGGTAACCATTGTTGATCACCTTGTATTATGTTTTTATATTATCTATTATGTCCACCCTTTTGACTTGACCGATTCTGTTCTGTTATGTCTCATTTGGTTTTACTCTCTTCCAAAAAAGCAATAAGAACCGTGGGAGCAATGAAACCCAAAATGTGTAATAGTCATTGTACAAAAGAGAGGAAAAGAAAGTGCTCTAAACTATATAACTGCATGTATATTTAAGTGTATAAGATAGAAAATGATATCACAGAGTTTTATTGGATCATTGAACAGAACTGTTTGCAGTATCATTGTTGGAATGTCCACTCTACAAGCTTTAATTTTGTGACTTGAACAATTATTTCTAAGATGGCAATATGTAATCCATTAACTAGTGATTTCCTACTGTTCATTTTTTTCTTCTGTAAATCTGTATAACTTGTACCCTTTCAGTTTTTTTTCTTTTCTCCTTAAATAAAAAAAAAATGTGTTACTCTAAGCAGGCAGTCATGAGTTCAATCCCTGGTACGGATAAAAAAAAAAAGTTTAAAAAGTAAAAATGTGTTACTGTACACTCCAAAAGAGATAAGTATGATTTCCCTTATATATTTACATAATGTTATATATGAAATATTATCTATCACACTGTATATTATCACTGAGAAAAAAAACACTATTCCATTTAGGCGTCTATTAGCATCCTTGGCCAATTTTCAGAAAACCCATATTATAAGACTTGTCTGTGAAAAAGTTAACATGTACCAATTAGTTATAACTAGGAAGTTTCTTAAGTATTTAAAGCTTGACTCTTTAGGCAGCTCCAAATGTGTTAGAAATTCAAAAGAAGATGCTAACAAGTTGAGAGTATTTTATATTTTACTAAGAAACTTCGTTAGATGTGTAATTATGGGACAAGCAAATGTATTCCTAAACATTACAGAATTACTCTTCCTGAATTTCTTTAAATAATAAGATCTTAAAGGATACTTCTGATGTTTTCATTACTGACCTGAGAAGATATGGAGGGCTTAGTATGCAGATTTTTATTGAACTCTTGTTACAAGATGTCTCAAGAGTTAAATTGCATTTAAATATTTATATCAAAATATACAAGTAGTCACTGGTGTTGCTCAAATGAAGATGGTCTAATGTCCCTAAAGTTTCTTCATTTTTGGACACAAAAATAATTAACTAGCCTTTGTAGATGTTCCCAAACATATCTTTTCAATCATTTTAGTTGAGTATAAGATGAATAAATGATTACTTCTGAATGACTGTGTCTTTTGTATCTAATGCTAAAATAAAGAGGCAATTAGATTTCTGCATACAATTTTTCAGATGTGAGTCATATAAAATATTTAAGATAATTGAATGCTATAATGCTTTGAGACACTAGACATGGATATGGTATACTCTATAGTACTAAAAACTACAATCTGTAGATAAAAGACACATTCATATCCTAACTGAAAGGAAATAGTTTAAAGTGCTTACTGAGGGCAGCAGCTCGTGAAAAGGGTATTCTGACTATACACTCTCTCATATGGCTTTTCAGAGAGGAAAAAATAATCACAATTCTACACGGGAAATAAAGTAGGAAGGATATCAGAGATAGTCTAATACAACTTTATAATTTCTAAATGAAAAATTTTATTCTGGGGAATGTTAAGATTGTTTAAGAAAGCATTGACAGAAATGGAATAAAGCAAAAACACTATAATGTCATGGTTTATGTTGGTGACCCTCAGGCATTTGTGCATTTGTGCATTGTGCACAGACCCTATGCATTTGTGATTGGTTCATTGTATAGTCCTTGGATTGATGATGTCAGTGCTACATCCACCTAGGGGTGGAGCCAGCGTACAATGTAATGGCAGGAAGAAGGTGTGTCAAACTCTCTTGCTGGTTTCTGCCTTGCTGTTTGCAACCTCCAGGAACTGCAGCCCTGCCATGCCACCTTGCCTTGGAGCCAACTGAGTATGGACTGAAACTTTCAAAAATGTAAGAAATAAACCTTTCCTTTCCCAACTTTTGACATCAGGTATTTGTTTCAGTGATGAGTAAAAAGTAACTAAGACAAAATTTGGTATCAAGGAGTGGGGTTGTTGCTGTGACTATACCTGACCATGATTTTTGAGATGCTTTGGAAATGGTTTCTGGGCAGAGTTTGGAAAGGTTTGGACATGTCACCTGGATACATAGAGCTGGAGCAGCTTAGGTCGTTCTATAGAGCAGATTCTGGTCAGAGCTCAGGAGACCCAAAGGCTGATAGAAAGCCTGATGCCTAAGACCAGGCTTAGGAGGTTTCTGCTAGGAAGAAGGACTGCATTGATTGTTGGACTCCCCATGATGTGTGTGGTGGCTTGGCAGAAAATTTGTCTGCATTTTGTTCATGCCCAGAGACTTTGCCTGAGACTGAGACTAAGGGCAATGGACTGAATAATCTGGCAAAGGAAGTTTCAAGGCAGTGGAATGTTGAGGCTGTGGCATGGCTATTGTTGGGGCCTTTAGCCAGCTTTATGTTGCAAATCAAGAGCAAAGATTCCAGAAGGATGATTTACAATGCTGTGAGTTTGGCCAGAAGGAAAACTCCAGTAAAGCTGTGGATTGTAAAGATAGAACTGAGACTTTGATTGCTGAGAAGAAACATAGAGATAAGATAGTCACAAGGCATCTGAGGAACCAGTGAATCTCTACCCTTTGCAGCCTCAAAACTACAAAAGTGAAAGAATTTGCCTAGAGAAAAAGGCTACAGAACACTATGCTTCAGAATGGTGGAGGCCACATGAGTTTCCAGAATGGCGACAACACAGAAAGCTTTCCCTCACAATCAGGTAAACAGAGCCCAGTGATCCAAGCACTGGACCCCTACAGCCAAGAGAGAGAAAAGCCTGGCTACTGCTCCAGCTGGCAGCAAATCTTGGTGGCATCTACATGATGCTGATTTTAGATGCAAGGAAAATGCACAAGTTTTGAAGTTAAGATGGATTCCTTTTTGATTGCAAAGGGCCTGGGAGTGTGCCCCTGAGAGAGCAACTTGTAAAGATGTAAGATAGAAGCCAAAGGTGAGACCCCAGAAGTTTGGAAAAGCCAGGAATGTGGATCATCCAGGGAAAGCTGCAAAAAGCAAGCAAAGAGGGTTTAACGGAGAAGCTCAGGAGCTAAAATTCCTGGAAGTGCTGTGGAGGTGGACTCACCCAAGCCTTTTGGAGTTTGCAACCAGATTGCTTCAAATGCTGAGCATGGAACTCTAGGATTTACTGCTTACATGCTAGATGCTTGTTTTATTTCTAATGCTTTATAGTCCCCTGCTTGTAACTTTTGGAACGGTAATGTTTATCTTGTGCCTTTGCTTTTCAGAACTGTTTAACCTTGCTTCCTTTGTACAGGGGGTTACAGTTAAGAGTTTGCCATAGATTTTCGAGGAGACTTGGGAATCGGACTTTTCAGCAATGCTGAAACTATTAGGACTTTGGCAACTCTTGGAGATGGACTAAATGTCTTTTGTATAAAAGATGTGTATGAGTCCTGGGGGCCAGGGGTGGAATGTCATGGTTTATGTCGGTGGTCCCCAGGCCTCCTGTGTTTGCATTATGCATTTGTGATTGGTTTATTGTCCAGAGCTTGGATTGATGGTGTCAGTGCTATACCCACCTAGGGGTGGAGCCAGCTTACAATGTAATGGCAGGAAGAAGGTGTGTCACACTTTCTTGCTGGTTTCTGCCTTGCTGTTTGCAACCTCCAGGAACTGCAGCCCTGCCATGCCACCCTGCCTTGGAGCCAACTGAGTATGGACTGAAACTTTCAAAAATGTAAGAAATAAACCTTTCCTTTCCCAACTTTTGGCATCAGGTATTTGTTTCAGCAATGAGTAAAAAGTAACTAATACAACTATATTACTCAGAATTGCTATAAGTTATGCTATAATAGCAAAGTTGGAAAACTCAGAGGTTTAAACAAAGTATATATCTCTCCACTGAAATAAAAATTGTTTCAAGGGAGGTTCTATTTATGGTCAGTAGAGACTTCATCTTGACATATGTATATGCTGAGACTTTAATTGGCTAAGAGGCTTCACTGCAACACTATATATATATATATATATATATATATATGGAAATGATACACCACATCATGAAATTTTGATTAAAGAAGTTCCATGTTCATAGCTAAGATGGGAAGAAAGCAAAATTCTATCCTCACCCAAAATCATAGCCTGGTAATAACCTGACCAAAGTAGAAAACAAATGTATGCTGACTGTTATGGTATGCAAACTGAAAACTAAAACCTAATTTCTTACCTCAGTTCCCCAATACTCACTTTCTTATTGCCTTATTCACAAATAACTTTTTAGAATACTTTTTTGAAATAATTAGTGAATTTTGCAATAAGGCAATATTACTACCATATAAAAGTTCTTGGTGAAATAATATTTATTGTTCAATCAGTCAGTGCTACCTAACTTTGAGCTGTAGTAACATATTCTGAACTGAGTCATGGAATCTATACAATTCTCATACTTGAAAATTTACTTTACCATTTAGTGATTCTGTTGCTTTTAAAATTTTTAGAGAGAAAGCAGAATTTTAGAATGATTTTTCAGTTTTTGAAATCAGCTAAAGAGAATATGTCAACTTTTTCAGGATGTAAAACACTAGGAAAAATGAAGAGAGTTAATACGGTAAATAATATTAAACTAAAGCACTAATAACCTAAATGATTTATTAGACCATAGAGGTGTAGATATTATTGTACTAATAAGTGTGTCATGGGGGCTGGGGATTTAGTTCAGTGGCCCATAAGCGCCTGCGTTGAAAGCAGGCAGTTGTGAGATCGAACCTGGGTACCGATAAAAAGGAAAAAGACAAAAAAAAAAAAAAAAGTGTGCCATGAAGCCAACTGCTAATTACTTATAGTGCCATTTTCAGTCTTCCTCCAAACATTAATTTTTGTGAACTACTAAAAGTAGTTCATGAAAAACAGACTTGCTCTCAAACATTTATAAAAGAAAATCTAAGTAAAGACAAAAATGGTTTCATTACAAGTTTAGAATCTTCAGAATACTAAAAACTATATTTCAAGCATAGTGATTAAACTATGCAATGCTTCTCAAATATAAGTGATAATGTAATGTTTCCTCATAGGATGTACATTAAAATTACATAGAATTAGAGTTTTAGAGGACAGTATAGGAAACCCTATGTTAGAGACAACTATACCTGTAGTTCTATATAGATAAATATATATTTTTAGGGGAAAAGTTCTCATTTTTCAACTTTTACTTTTTAGCAGCACATGTTTGAAGGACTTCTAACTCACAAGATATCCACCTGCTGTCGAGAGTGGACCCACATTCAACAGCACACAATTGAGCTGAGTTTGTTCTGTAGACATAAAAAGAGAAAACATTGTTCTAAAATGTGAAGGTTGAGTAATCTCCATTACTGAAGGTTTAAGAGTGTCTCTCTTTAGAAAAAAACATTTTGCCTTGATGCCTATTTTGTCTCATTATAATACAACTATAACATTTCTCTTCTTGTTTAGTATTTGCTTTTCATCTTATCCTATCATTTTAGGGTTAACTTTCTGCAACTTTATATTTTAGATGTGATCTTGTAAAATAGCATGTAGTTGGATATTTTTAAAATTCAAAACACCAATATTTCTTTTAATTAAAATTTTTACTCATTACATTTGGTATAATTATTGGCACTATGCTTTAAGTATATGGTTGTTTTTATATTTTCAACTGAAGTATCTGTTCTTTTTTTTTCTATGTCTTTTTGAGACAGGGTCTCATGATGCAATTCAGGCTAGACTTTTTTTTTTAATTCTTATTTTGAAAGTATGCAACAGAGTAAATCAGAATAAAGCCAACTAAGATCGTACAGTGAAATTGGTACAGAACTTCATAGCAGGTTACCGGGATAACAGTAATAAGTATCACAGTATATTTTGTTATCTTTATAATAGTTGTCCTTTCAATCCCGTATATCAAAATGAGATGAAATATAGAACACTATAGAACTTATCAAAACAGAATATTGAATAGAGCAGTACCACTAAGAAGAAAAGAGCATAACAGTAATAAAAATATTTGCCTTCAAAGAAATGGTAGAAGGAAGTCCCCCTTATTTGCTATGGTCAACCTCCCAGGAGATGCTCAGATTTCTGGTTCCCACTTGCTAATGGGCGGGGAGGAGGAGGAGAAGGAGGATAGGGGAAGAGGGATATTTGACTCTAGGCCAAGTAGCAGTAGGTTCACTATTGCTAAGCAGGGAGGCAGAATGGTCATTTGTTTTCACTGCATCCTCAGTTCCAACATGGCGTGGATTTCAGGAGACACTGCTAGTTCTCCCCCTGGAAGGGCTGCAGTCTGCCACCCTGCCTCAGCTTACCAGGGAGGGCAGGTGCTGGCTTGGCCTTCCAGAGTCCTCAGTTCCAACATGGCGTGGATCTCAGGAGACATTGCTAGTTCTCCCCCAGGAAGGGCTGCAGTCTGCCACCCTGCCTTGGCTTACCAGGGAGGGGAGGTGCTGGCTTGGTTTCCCAGAGTCCTAACTTCCAACATGGTATGGATCTCAGGAGACATTGCTAGTTCTCCCCCTGGAAGGGCTGCAGTGGGCCACACTACCGCTGCTTACCAGGGAGGGGAGGTGCTGGCTTGGCTTCCCAGAGTCCTAACTTCCAACATGGCATGGATCTCAGGACATTCAGGCCAGACTTAATCTCATTTGTTGACCCAGGCTGGTCTTGAACTTGCAACCATCCTCCTGCCTCCACCTCAAGAGTTCTGGGATACAGGTGTGCACCACCATATCCAGCTGCTTTCTTTTTTCACTGTTTCAATATTGCTTTTATTTTGTTTTCTGCTCTACTAGTTTGAAAATTTTATACTCCATTTTTACTTTGTTTCCTTAGAAATTGAAGCTTGCATATATAATTTATTAAATCTAAGATAAATCAATAACTTTATTCTCCAGCAAGAAAACAGTATTTAAAGTACTGTAACTCTCTCCTACATTGCTTTCTGCTCCATTCATTGAGGCCTCTCTGCCACTGCTCCTGGAATCCTGGTACTTTTCTCTCTTCCTAGAATGCCATGCATCATTCTCTGTAGAGTTGGATTGGTGGTCACAAATTTCCCCCATTCCTCTTTGTCTTGGAAGGATCTTGTTTCTCCATTAATTTCTAGAGACAGTTTTTCAGGGTTTATCAATCTAGACTGGAGGTTATTTTCTTTCAGGGCTTGGAATATTTCGCTGCAGGCTCTTCTTGAATTGATGGCTTGTGTCAAGAAGCCTGCCATTTATCTGATGGACCTTCCTTTATAGATTATCTATTTGTTTTCTCTAACAGCTTTTAATATTCTGTTCTTATATTGAATTTCTGGGATCTTGATTGTTATATATCTGGTTGTAGCTCTGTTTTGGTTGTAGGTGGCTGGATATCGTAGTCTGAATATCATTTCCTTTTCCTATGTTTGGGAAGTTTTCCTTATTTATTATTGTGAATAGCCTTTGCAGTTCCTTTGTTTGTACCCCTGCTTCTTCATTCACATTCTTTATTCTCAAGTTTTAGATCCTCTTGTCATCTTCTTGCCTTTGTATTGTTACTGCTGGGAAAGGAAAAAGTTTTTCCTTTCATAATCCCACATTGCAAACCTGTCCTCCAGTTTGGATAATCTATCCTTAGTTTCTTTCAAGCAGATTTGCCATCTTTCCATAGAGTTTTTAATTTCCTGGTAATCTCTTTGAATCTGCTTCATGTATTCTATATTTATATTAAAAATTATTGCCTATACCCTCAGCTTGATACTATCAAACATAACATTTGAATAAAATGAGTCAAAACAATATAGTGATCAGACAAAACATTCAAAGAAAATCAGTCACAATAAGACAGTGAAGCAATACAGGGCTTCAAATTAAGTTAATAGGAAATAAAAAATGGCCACCATAGTATATCCTGCTATCTTTGGAATAGCTGTCCATGCCACCACATCTAGTACAAAGTAGACAAACTGGAACAGAATATAACCAAACTAAACAGAGTGATGAAAAAATATGGGTTTCAAATCATCATACAAGAGTAACAATGACCACTGCCTTTGCTTTTTAGACAATTCCTCCCCTTTTACTTTCCCAGGGTGTCTTGTACATTTTGTATTCCACAAACTCCTTTAGTTTTTAGATTAGGGAAGTGACCTGCTATTCACCTAAGTGATTGTGAACATTTTTACCACTAAGCATGATCTCAAGTTGTATCCATTTTTCTACAAGGGTCTCAAGGTTTTCCTTCCTTTAGCTGAGTAGTTCTCACTTTGTATACAAGAGCTATGTCTTTCCAACCATTCTGCAGCTGATGGGCAAGCTACCCTTGCTTTTTTTTGGTTCCCTGTCACATGGAGCATTGTTTCTTATCTTTGAATTTCAGTCTATAAACCCTCTTTCAGGTTAATTATATATCTTATATAGAGCATCTCAGTGGACCCTATCTCCTGATCTACTCTGCCTGTGTTTCTTTTTATTATTTTATCAAGGCCATTTATTAGTGATTATGGCCAACCTTCTCTGCCTCATCTCTGCCATGCTATTTTTCTGCCACTGGTTGTCTACTTTTCATTCCACTGTCTGCCCCATTCAGTGTGCTCCCTCTGCCACTGTTCCTGAAACCATGGTCTTTTTTCTCTTTCTCTAGAATGCCCTTCAGTATTTTTGTAGGGTTGGATTGCTGGTCACAAACGCCCCCAGTTCCTCTCTGTCATGGAAGCATGTTGTTTCTCCATTAATTTTGAGGGATAGTTTTGCAGAGAACATCAATCTGGATTGGAGGCTATTTTCTTTTAGGACTTGGAATACTTCACTCCAAGCTCTCCTTGATTTGATGTTTTGTGTTGAGAAGTCTGTCATGATTCTGATCAGTTTTCCTTTATCAGTGATCTGTTTCTTTTCTCTGGCAGCTTTTTTCTTTTTTTTGTCTTTTTCGTTTTTATCAGTACCAGGGATCCAACTCATGACTGCACACTTGCAAGGCAGGCACTTAATGCTGCTGAGCTAAATCCCCAGCCCTGCTGGCAGCTTTTAATATCCTGTTCTTGTTTTGAATTTCTGGGAACTTGATTATTATATGTCTGGGTGTAGATTTATTTTGGTTATAGCTGGCTAAAATTCTGTATGTCTCATTTATCTGAATATCATTTCCTTTTCCTATCCTTGTGAAGTTTTCTTTAATTATTTCTGTAAATATTCTTTTTATTTCACTTGTGTTTAACCTTGCTTCTTCACTCACATTTTTTATTCTTAAGAAATAGATTCTCTTGCCATCATCTAGACTTTGTATTGTTACTTCCTGGTTCCTTGTTATTTTTAGGTGATCTTTCCTTTCATGATTGCCAGTTGCAAACCTGTCTTCAAGGTTTGATAGTCTATCTTTAGTTTCTTTCAAGCATTTTTGCCAGCTTTCAATGCAGTTTTTAATTTCTTGGTAATCTCTTTGAATCTGTTTCATGTATTCTAAAATTTTTTATTGAAAGTTTTCCTCTTTTTCTGTGCTCCTATATTCTTCCATCTGTGTCTTCTTATAGATGTGCTTAACATTTCTTTTATTATTTTTCTTATGTCTTCCTTTACTTGTACTAGAATTTCTGTTTTAAGTTCTTTTATAGTTTCATGAAGTTGTTTCTTTATGTCAGTTGCTGTTACTTGAGAAACTGCAGATGTGTGACTCCTGATCTCTTTTATGTTTGTTTCTCTTGGGCCAGTACTGCTTGGGTTGAAGGCCAGAGACTGCCTTTTGTTTCTTCCTCTTGTCATGTTCCTGGTTTCTTCCAGACAAGTTGGTAGTGTCATCTCCAGCACTTCCTGTATTGGTTATAATTACTCTGAAGTGTGTTGGTTAGGTATTTCTGCTGTTTGCTGCTTTTCCCAGTCTGCTGGTGACAACTGGAGTATAATCAGGGATGGGGAAGACTGGACCCTCCCTTCTGTGCTGGTTAACCAGAGGAAGTTTTTGCCATTTTACTGTGTGCCACGTGGGTGGGGTTGGTTAGGGATAGCTTTAGGGTAACCTTGGCTTTGGATATTGGACTGCACAAGGAGGTGGGACTCAGTCCAAGCAATTTTCACCAATATGCTCAGTGCAAGGAGTGGCTGAATGAAGCCAGTTGCAGGTCTAGTCCTGGGCTTATCCTGCCTGCCTGCAAAATGTCACCTGGCCCCATCCTCCTGTGGGAGGAATGAGTCCCCCAAACTCACCACTGGGCAATACAGTATTCTGGTCCACTGCTCCCCTCCACCATCATGTCTCCCTGTCAAGGCCTTTGGGCTTGCCACCCACCTACCCACTTCACTGTGACCATGACTCTACAGAAGCCAGTGGTACTTTTCGCACAGTGAGACAGACTCCAGTGAAGGTGCCTCTGGCAACCACCTTCTGTTAAGTGTTTCTTTTCTTTTCTTTTTAAAAAATTCTCTCTGTGGGCTTCAATTCTCACTTTAGCTTCTTCCTGGGTCAAGGGGACCTATTTCTTTCCTTCTGGTATTCTCTAGAATGCTATATTCCGGCATCTGGTCTATTTCTATCAGAGAGGCTATTTATTCTGCTCCTTACTGTTCCACCATCTTCCCAGAATCCTCTATTTGCCAGTATTTTATCAAGAATCTTCGTATCAGTGTTCATTAGTGAGATTGGCCTATAGTTCTTCTTTTTGGTTGGGTCTTTCTCTGGTTTTACTGTCAGCATGATACTTCCTCCAGGAGAGAGTTAGGGACGATTGCTTCTCTATCAAATTCATTGAAGATTTTCAGAACTATTGACCTCAAATCTTATCTAAATTTCTTATAGAATTCAGCCATGCATCCATCAGGGCCTGGGATTTTCTTTGTTCATAGGTGTTTACTCATGCTTTCAATTTCAATAGCTGATATCAGGTTATTCAAAATTGTTGTATCTTATTGATTAAGCTTTGGTAGTTCATATGTTTCTAGAAATCTGTACATTTCTTTTGTGTTTTCTACCCTATGTGAGTAGAAACTTTCTTTTTTTATTTAAAGAGAAAAAAGAAAGGAAATAAAAAAACAAAGTAGTAACAAGGTACAAATAATACAGAATTTCAAGAAAAAAATACACAGTAAGAAATCACTAATTAATAGGTTACACATTATCATCTTAGAAACAGTTGTCCAAATTATAAAATTAAAGCATATAAAGTGGACATTCATACAGTGAAATTGCAGACAGTTCCGTTCAATGATCCAACAAAAGCTCAGTAATATGGTTTTCTATCCTACACACTCAAACATACATGCAATTATATCCCTTAGACCACCTTCCTTTCCTCTCATTTTTACAATAACAATTACACTTTTTGGATTTTTTTTTACTCCCACAGTTCTTATTACTTTTTTTGAAGAGAATAAAACCTAACATGATTAAACAAAACAGAGTCAGTTAGAACAGAAGGATGGGCATAGTGCATGATGCAAAAATAGAATATCAGGTGATCAAAATGGTTACCATTGTGCCTCTTGCTATTTTTAAAAAGAGTTGCCTATATCATCAGGTATAATAGAATTGATCAAAACAGTACAAAACAAGACCAATAAAACCTACACTGGAGACCTTTCAGGACTTCAAAAGAAGATAATAGTCAAACCATAATGGGCATCATGGTAAATCTTATTGTCTTCAAAGTGGTTGCTTATACCCTCAAACTTGATACTATCGAACAAAATAGAATATAGTAAAATCAGACAGAACAAGATGGGGAGAGCAATACTGGGGTTCAAATCAGGTTAATAGGAAAACAAAAAAGTTACTATAAAATATCCCACTATTTTTTAATTTAGTTTCCCCTTAATTGAAAAAAAAAAAAGAAAAAAATAGATTAAATTTAAAAAAAAGTGTGGAGACTGAGATAAAAGAGGATATTGTAACAGAACAACACAGGTCAGAACCGAACAATTTAAGCATCACTGTGTTTCACTCCCCGATAATCTAACATAATAGTAGTCAGCAGTGCCTCTTTCCTTGAATTATTTGAGTATAACTTCGTATACTATAGCATCAAGCATATCAAGACAGTGTGAAGCCATTCAAGAGAATTAAAGACTTACAGGGTATTTAGAACCAGTTAACAGAAAATGAACAGTGGTTTCTATATTATCTCTTTGCCTATAAAAATTGTTTATACTATTGCATATAGTAAAATATAGTAAAATACAACAAGTTAAAACCAGTGGAAACAGATGTACAACAGCTTGATGGGACTTCAAAACAAAATGATATTAAATCAGCACTAGATTTTATGATGTGTTGTTTTCTTCAAGAAAGCTATTTGTACTATCATCGATACTAAAATGGAACAACCCAGGTTAAAACTTTTGTAATGAGTGAAAACATTATATGGCTTCAAACCAATATGATTGGGAATTATGTTTACCACATACTTTTATGTATTCTTATCATTTCTTACACTAGGGAAACTGTTTGGTATTTATACATGTGAGTTTGGTTTATTGCACTTATGTGTATGGTCTCAAGGTGTGTCCATTTACTTATAAATGTCTCAGTGTGATCATTCTTTATAGCTGAGTAGTACTCCATTGTATAAAAATACCGCCACTTTTTTATCCATTCCTCAGTTGATGGCCACTTAGGTTGTTTCCAAGATCTGGCTATTACAAATTGTGCTGCTATAAACATGGGTGCACATATATCACTGTGGTATGATGCTTTCAGTTCTTCTGGGAATATGCAAAAAGTGGAATAGCTGGGTCAAATGGGGCTTCCAGTCCCAGCTTTCTGAGAAATCTCCAGACTGACCTCCACAAGGTTTTACTAGTCTCTATTCCCACCAACAGTGCAGGAGAGTTCCTTTTTCCCCACAGCCTCTCTAGCCTTTGTTGTTGGTGGTTTTCTTGATCTTGGCCATTCTTTCAGGAGTGAGACGAAACCTCAGTGTGTTTTTAATTTGCATTTCTCTCATGACCAGTGATGGTGAACATTTTTTCATGTATTTATTTGCTGTTTGTATTTCTTCATCTGAAAATTGTTTATTCATCTAAGATGCCCATTTTTGGATTGGGTCTTTGAATTTTGGGGGTTTGATTTTTTTAATTCTTTATATCTTTTAGACATAAATCCTTTGTCTGAGGGACAGTTCACTAAGATTATTTTCCCAGTTTGTGGGTTTTCTTTTCACTGTGCTGGAGATATCTTTTGATGTGCAGAAACTTTTTAATAAGAAGCGATCCCAATTATTGACTCTGGGAAGTATTTCCTGTGCAGTTTGAGTCCTGTTCATGAATTCTCTACCTACTCATATGTCTTCAAGGTTTCTACCCAATTTGTCTTTCAATAGATTTAGTGTTTCTGTTTTAATATTTAGATCTTTGATCCATTTAGATTTTATTTTAGTGCATGGTGATAGGCATGGGTCTGGTTTTAGTTTTCAGCATATGGAGAGCCAGTTTTTCCAACACCATTTATTAAAGAGACCGTCGTTCTTCCAGTGATCATATATGGCCCCTTTATCAAAGATAAGGTGGTTGAGTGTGTTTGTAGTTGTGGTTGTACCTTCTAATCTATTCCCCTGATCTTCGGCTATGTTTTGGTTCCAGTACCATGTTGATTTTACTACAGTTGCTTTGTAGTATAACTTCAAGTCATGGATTGTGATCCCTCCTGCGTTGGCTTTGCTGCTTAGAACTGTCTTTGCTATTCTAGGTCTCTTCTCACTCCAGATGAATTTTAGGAGTGATTTCTTGAGTTCTATGAGGTATGTTGATGGTATTTTTATCAGGATTGCACTGAATCTGTATAAAAGTTTTGGGAAAATGGCCATTTTCACAATATTTATTCTTCCTATCCATGAGCAAGGGATGTCTTTCCATTTTCTGAGATCTTCTTCAATTTCACTTTTCAGTGTATTATAATTTTCCCTGTATAGGTCTTTCACTTCTTTCATGAGGGTAATTCCTAAATATTTCATTTTTTTAGTTGCTAATGTGAATGGTGTGGCCTCTCTTATTTCCCTCTCTGTGACTTTGTTTTTAGTGTATAGGAATGCTATTGATTTTTGAGTATTGATTCTGTATCCAGCTACATTACTGAATTTATTTATTATATCTATGAATCTTTCAATGGAGTTTTGGGGATCTTCTACATTGAGTATCATGTCATCTGCAAATAATGATAATTTAACTTCTTCTATCTTTATGCCTTTTATTTGTCTCTCTTGTCTAATTGCTCTGGCCAGTATTTCCAGTACTATATTAAATAATAGCAGTGATAAAGGACATCCTTGCCTTGTGCCTGATTTTAAAGTAAAGGCCTTCAATTTTTGGCCATTTAGTATGATATTGGCTGTTGGTTTGTCATAGATGGCCTTAATGATATTGAGGTAAAGACCATCTATTACAATTTTCTGCAATTTTCTGCAAATTCTGCAACTAAATTTCTTATCATAAATGAATGTTGGACCTTATCAAAAGCCTTTTCTGCATCTATAGAAATGATCATGTGATTCTTACTTTTGGCTCTATGGATATGGTGTATTACATTTATTGATTTACGTATATTAAACCATCCCTGCATGCCTGGAATGAATCCCACTTGGTCATGGTGTATAATCTTCTTGATGATTTGCTGCATCCTATTTGCCAATATTTTATTGAGGATTTTTGCATCTGTGTTCATTAGGGAGATTGGTCTGTAGTTCTCTTTTTCAGTTGAGTCCTTGTCTGGTTTTGGTACTAGAGTATTATTTGCTTCTAGGAATGTTTTAGGAAGGATTGCTTCCCTTTCAATTTCATTGGAGAGTTTGAGGAGAGTTGGCACTATGTCTTCTTTGTATTTCTTGTAGAATTCTGCAGTGAATCTTTCTGGGCCTGGGCTCTTCTTTGTAGGTAAAGATTTAATTACGTTTTCAATTTCATTAATAGAAATTGAGTTATTCAGGAGTTTTACATCTTCATGACTTAACTTTGGCACTTCGGATGCTTCTCGGAATCTGTCTATTTCCTCTGTATTATCAAACCTTTGAGAGTAGAGGTTTTCAAAATAGGTGTGGATGATTTTCTGTGTTTCTATAGGGTCTGTAGTGATTTCTCCTCTTTCATTCCTTATTGCATGAATTTGAGCTTTTTCTTCCCTTTTTAAATAAGGTTGGTCAGGGGCTTGTCAATTTTATTTATTCTTTCAATGAACCAACTCTTTGATTCATTGATTTTTTTGGATTTTTTTTAGTCTCTATTGCGTTGATTTCTGCTCTGATTTTTATAATTTCTTCTCTTCTTTTGGCTTTTGGCTTGACTTGCTCTTCTTTTTTTAGATGTTTGAGGTGTAACATCAGGTTATTTATTTGTATTCGTTCTGTTTTCCTAATGTGTGAACTCAGTGTAATAAATTTTCCTCTGAGGACAGCTTTCATTGCATCCCACAGATTCCTGTAAGTTTTATTTGTGTTTTCATTTTCTTGTAGGTATTTTTTAATTTCTTCTTTAATTTCCTCTGTGACCCACTGATTACTTAAGAGTGTGTTATTCAGTTTCCATGTGTTTGTGGGACTTTTGCAGTATCTTTTATCATTAATTTCTAATTTCATAGTGTTATGGTCTGATAACATGCAAGAGATAATTTCAACCCTTTTGCATTTATTTAAATATGTTCTGTGAGTTAATATATGGTCTTTTTTAGAAAATGTCCCATGTACTGCTGAGAAGACTGTGTATTCTGTTGTTTTTGGGTGGAATACTCTGTACATGTCTATTAACTCCATTTGTTCACAGGTGTGATTCAGTTCTTTTATTTCTTTGCTGATTTTCTGTCTGGTTGATCTGTCCATTGGTGTCAATGGTGTGTTAATATCTCCTGTTAGAATCTTGTTACTGCTAATTTGGTTTTTCATTTCTGTTAGTACTTGTTTTATATAACTGGGTGCTCTGGAGTGTGGTGTATATATATATTTAAGATAGTTATCTCTTCCTCTTTGAGTTTTCCCCTAACCAGTATGTAGTGACCTTCTTTACCCCTATTGATCATTATTGGCTTGAAGTTCACATTGTCTGCACATAAGATAGCTACCCACCCCCTTTTTTGGTTCCTGTTGCGTGAAGTATTGTTTTCCATCCTTTAACTTTTATTCTGTGAGTATCCTTTTGGGTTAGATGGCTTTCTTGTAGACAGCCTATGGTTGGATTCTGTTTCTTGATCCATTCTGCCAGTCTGTTTCTTTTAATTGGTGCACTGAGACCATTTACATTACTGTTAAATGTTGGTTTATTGTTGATATATTATCTTTCTGCTGTTGCATCTTTATCTTTTTGCTCTGTTTAATTGTCTGCTTTGTTTAGTGGTTTTTTCCTAAATGTATCTAGGCTGTCTTTCAGTATTCTTTGCAGGGTTGGCTTGGTGATCATGAAGGTTTTTCAGCTGTTCTTTTTCATGGAAGTATCTTATTTCTCCATTGATTTTGAAGGACAGTTTTCAGGGTACATCAGTCTAGGTTGGAAATCATTTTCTTTAGGATCTGAAATACATCACTCCATGATTTTCTTGACTTTATTGTTTGTGCCGAGAAGTCTTTTGTGATTCTGATAGGTTTTCCTTTATGGGTGATCTGTCTTTCCTCTCTGACAGCTTTTAATATTTTATTCTTTTGTTCAATTTCTGGGATGGTCATTATTATATGTTTGGCTGTAGTTTTATTTTGGTTATGGCTATTTGGAGTTCTATATGCTTCATTGATCTTGATATCATTTTCCAATCTCACGTTTGGGAAACTTTCAGTTATTCTCTAAATATCCTCTTGACATCTTTTATGTTGTCCCCTTGTTTTTCATTTATTCCTATCAACCTTATGTTGTTTCTCTTTGCATCATCTTGCAGGTGTTGAATTGGTATTTCCTGATTTCTTGTTATTTTTGAAAGATGTTTCCTTTCCTATTCACTGGCTGCAATCTTGTCTTTGAGGTCTGAAATTCTATTTTCACATTCATTGAGGTGATTTTTACAACTTTCAGTGGAGTTTTTGATTTCCTGTATATCTCTTTGCATCTGCTTTATATATTCTGTTTGTTATATTGTTCATCCGGGAATTCTATCTTTTTGTTTAGTTCCTCCAATTTTTTAACTGTGTCTTCTTTAGCTATGTTCAGCATCTCCTTCATTTCTTTTATCATTTCTTCTTTTACCTGAGAGATTATTTCTAGTTTGAATTCCTTTAAGGCTTCCCAGAGTTGCTTCTTTATTTCAGTTACTATTGTTTCAGGTATTTCAGGTATGTGGCATATATTTTCTTCTATGCACATGGCTCCTAGGCTTTCCTGGGATGGGCTGGATGTTTGAGATTGAATTTTGCTCTTTCGCTTTGTCATTTTCCTATGTTTTCGAGCTTCAAGTGTTGTTCCAAGTGAGGGAGACAGGACCGCCAGGCTGGGATGGGGTTCCGCATCTTGTCCCCACTCTCTGGTCCCAGCAGGGAATCTCGGCCTGGCTGTCAGGTGAGGAAGAGAGTTCCCCCAGACTGGGACAGGATTCCATGCCTTGTCCCCATTCACTGGTCCTGGCAGGGAACTGAGGCCTGGCCCCCAGGCAAGGAAGAGAGCCATGCCACACTGGGATGGGATTCCATGCCTTGTCCCCATTCACTGGCCCCAGCCACGTAGAGACTTTCAAAGTAAGCATTCATGATCTTTTGAATTTCCATGGGATTTGTAGCAAATTTCCTCTTTTCAGTCCTTATTGTGTTAATTTGAGTCTTTTTCTTTCTTTTTCTTAATAAGGTTGGTGAGAGGTTTATCAATTTTGTTTATTCTCTCAAAAATCTCTTTAATTCATTAAGTCTTTGCATTTTTTTGTTTCAATTGCATTAATTTCTGCTGTGACCCTTACAATTTCCTTTCTTCTATAAGCTTTGGGTTTGACTTGCTCTTTGTTTTCTAGAAGCTTGAGATGTAGTATTAGGTTGTTTATCTGTGCTCATTCTATTTTCTTGATGTGAAAATTTATTGCTATATATTTCCCTCTTAGGACTTCTTTCATTGCATCCCACTGGTTACGGTATGTTGTACCTGCATTTTCACTGAACTGTGGGTATTCTTTTATTTCTTCTTTAATTTCACCTGTAACCCACTGGTTGTTCAGGAGATTGTTATTTAATTTACATATATGAATCCAGATTTGCAATTTTTTTTATCATTGATTTCCAATTTCATTGTGCTATGGTCATATATTATGCATGGGATAACTTCAATCCCTTTGCATTTGCTTAAGAGTGTTTTATGGGTTAATATATGGTCTATTTTGGAGATTGTCTCATGTGCAATTGAGAAGAATGTCTATTCTGATATGGTTAGGTGGAACACTCTATAACCATCCATTAAGTCCATTTGCTCACAGGAGTGATTCAGATCTGTTATTTCTTTGCTGACTTTTTGTCAAGTTGATCTATCTCTCTGTGACAGTGAGGTGTTAAGGTCCTCTATTACAATTGTTCTTGTGTACTAGGTTTTTCACATCCATTAGTATTTGTCTTATATAGTTGAGTGCTCTTGTATTTGCTGCATATATATCTATAATTGTTAGTTCTTCTTCTTGAAGTTTTCCACTGACAAGTATATAGTGCCCTTATTTATGTCTTTTAACCATTTTAGGTTTGAAGTACACTTTGTCTGTATACAAAATAGCTACTCCTGATTTTTTCTGGGTTCCTGTTGTATGGAATACTGTTTTCCATCCTTTGACTTTTAATCTATGACTTTCCTTTTGAGTCAGATGTGTTTTTTGTATACAGCATATTGTGTGATTCTGCTTGTTGATCCATTCTGTCAACTTATTTCTTTTGATAGGTGAATTGAGGCCATTTACATTTATAGATCTAGCTGAAATATACTACTCAACTTTGCCATGTTATGTTCCAGTTGTTTACTTTCTGCTTTTCCCCCTTGTTTAATTTTTTGCCTTGCCTGGTGGCTTCTTTCTGTTGTTGTTCTGGAGGTTGTGATCATTTTTATCTCTATCGAGTATGCTTTTCAGTACTCTTTCTAGGATTGGTTTTGTGAACATGAATTTCTTCAGTTGTTCTTTGTTATGGAAGTATCTTGTTCTCCATTAAATGTGAAAGACAGTTTTCCTGGATACATCAATCTGGGATTAAAGTTGTTTTGTTTTAGGGCTTGAAATACTTCATTCCAAGCTCAACTTAACTTGAAGGTGTGAACTGAAAAGTCTGCCATGATTCTAATGGGTTTTCCTTGATAGATGAGTTGTGTCTCTTCTCTAACAGCTTTAGTATTTTGTTTTTATGCTGTATGTCTGGGATCTTAATTATCATATGTCTAGGTGAAGATCTGTGTTGGTTGTGACTTTGGCATTTTATATGCCTCACTTATCTCTGTATATCGTAATTTTCCCCCATGTTTGGGAAATTTTTTGCTATTGCTTCTGTGAATAATTTATGGATCTCATTTGTGTTGACTCTTGCATTTTCATTGATGCCTATTAGTTTTATTTTGTTTCTCGTGGCATCATTTTGAAGCTGCTCAATTGTCATTTCATGCTGCTTTGTTGTTTTCAAAAGTTCTACCATTTCATGATTGCTAACTGCAATCCTGTTCTCAAGGTCTGAAATTCTACCCTTTATTTAAACAATTTTGCCAGCTTTCAATAGAATTTCTGTTTCTTAGATATCTCTTTGAATTTGTTTCATAGATTTTGCTTGTTTTCTATATTTTTCATTTAAGGTTTCAATTAATTTCCCATGCTCCTGTATTTTTTAAAAATCTATTGGTTCTCTAGCTATGCTGGGCAACTCATTTACTATGGTTGTTATTTCTGTCTCTATATGAGAAATTATTTCTAATTTGATTTCCTCTTTAGACTCACAGATTTATTTCATTTACTATCTTTTCAGATATTTCTGGTGTATGACTTTTAATGTCCTCTGTTTCACTGTCCCCTGTTCTTGCTCCTGATGGATTAGACATATGAGATTGCATTTTGCATTTTCACCTTTTGGGCTAATATTTGGTTTTTCAATCTCAATAGTCACAACGGTTGGTAGTGTGTATCTTAGTGTGTGGTTGATATTTGTCTGACTATTTAGTACCACCCTGAAGAGGTGGGCCAGTCAGCTGAATTGCTCCTGTGGGTCCTTTTGGGTGAGCCCTATATTCTTTCTGGGCTGACTAGCCTAGGGGTATTGATGTAAGTCAACCTTTAATTCCTGCTGTTACTGTCTTCAGGTTATTATAGGTCACCATATCTCCCTGTCTATTGTGTTTGTCTTCACTGAGACCCTGCTGTGCCACTAAGTGTCTCATAAGCCCTTTTAATTTTCTCCAGTTTAGGGGAGCCCTTATTGGCACTCTCCTCAACCTGCCTGATGTTCTCTTTGTGGAGGAAGGAGTCACCTATACTCTTGCCCAGCTCTCCAAGGTCTTACAGCTGGAAGGAGTTTCACTACTTCTACTATTTAATCTCTGAGGATCTCTGTTTTAGGGATAAACACATCTTACTGGTCTTCTGTTTGTGTGAGGGGTCACTGAGTCTCCTATCAACCCACTATGGCTAATCCACTGCAGTTCAATGTTCTGGGAGGGAGAGTGGGAGTCGAACATCAACAGCAGTACTTTGTGCAGGAGATGGGGAGGGTCTCCAAGGGCAGTGGGCTGGCAGCACATGGCAGTCTGGTCTGGTGTGTGGTGCACAGCAGAAGTGCACCCAGCACAAGGAAGGTCTGAGGGTGGCAGGCAGCAGGACAGTCTGTTTAGTTTTCTACAATATTCTCTTATAACTGACTAAAATTACCTAAGGTGACTATTTGGACTTCTTCAAATAACTTTCAGATTTCTATTTCTTTAGCCTCCATTTCTGCAGCTTTATTTGATCTCTTTGGTAGTGACATGCTTCACTAGTTCTTCATGTTCCTTGTAGTCTTGTCTACTCTTCTGAAAACAGTCATGTTTCTCAGTTTCCCTGCCTGCTTGCAGTGGGAAATCTCTTCACTCCAGCCAAATGTTCTTGGTGTGTCAGCTAGCAGGGTCCGCAGACAGGCTCATTGTTTGGGTTTACAGGGGAGCAGGCCTGTTGCAAGTTCTGCATATGCATATCTATATGCTGGTTATGAGAGGCTACACTCTTTTCATTCTTCTTACCTATAGCCAAAATGATCCAGACATATTGATTCTGTCAGCATTCTGAGGGAGGGACAACCTAAATGAGCTTCTTGAATAGATCTCCAGAAGCTTAGAAAGGTCAGATTCAAACTTTGCTCTGTGCTGCATGAGAGAATTTGAAGCCAATAGGGTCTTTCTTGCTACTGGCCTGTGTCAGCCTGTGGGAGAGGTCATGTCGGTAAAATAAAATTATTCTTCTTACACTTTTCAATTCAGATTTTTTAGTTTCTGAGCTCTAAGGCATAACCTGGACCCCACAAGTCTCATAAGAATATTTTCTGGTCAGGCATATAGCTCAGTGGTGTAAGTCCTGAGTTTGATACCCACTACTCACCCCCAAAATATTTTCATTTATTTTTTTTCTAAATCTGTAATTTTTTTATCATTTATGAAAAACTCTTATTACCTTATTACTTCTGCAAATAAAACAGCAACCCAGTCTTTCCTCTTCTTAGATTTAAAAACTAATACTTATCATATTCCAAACTTGATGTCTTTTCTCTACTCTTCTGTTTTTCATCATGATTTCTAGTTCTATGTACTCCACTACAAGATCTTATTTTCCTTTTTCCACTTCCATATATTCTAATTGATTTTATATTACTTTTTAAAGTTTCCTAGTTCTTGGAGAAATTCCAGCCTTGTATTTTATTTTTGAAGATATTTCAACCTTATACTTTATTCTTTAAACGTAACAATGAACACAATTTGTGTTTGTTAAATCCAACATCAAATATCTTTGTTAGTTTTGTTGCCCACTGTTACAATGGTTTTTTGTTAATGTGCCTTGTGTATCTTACTTCTTTGAGTCCCTGAATCTGTTTGACTGGTTGTTAAGATGCTCTGTTCTTTTCATTCTTCTTAGCTATGCCTAAATGATCTAGACATATTGATTTTCTCAGCATTCTTAGAGTTGTATAACCTAAATAAGACTCTTAAGTAGACACCCAGGAGGCTACTCATAGAAAATTATTTCTATGACTCCTTTGAACCTAGAATGAATGTTTATTTCTCTAGACATTATACATTTCTTTGAGATGCCTGGGTGAAATGGTCAGCAACTGTATTAAATTACAGTTGATTTAGGATTCCAGGGCCATAAAGACTACATGAAGTTATGTTACAGGACTTCACAAGAGATTGTGTAGTTTTATCCTGAGGACATGTTATTTAGGTCTGCAGTACACTCTGGAGAAAGTTTCCTATTTGTATCCTATTACTGCACATGTTGTGGACTTTAATTTCAATCCTTCTCACATAATAAGGTCATGAATAATAAAGTTCTAGCTTCCTCATATCAGCATAAGATCTCAGGACAAAAGAAGGTTTCATGTCAGTTACTTTTTTTGGTTATGATTTCACTTTAATTTTGAACATTTTTTTACTATCTTATTAGTTTTATATTTTAAAGATTGATTTGTGGCTTGTCAATAATTTTCAGCTGCTTTTAGAGTGAGAGTTGGTATAAAGTATCTAGTCATTCATTATTAGAAAATAAAAGGCCAGATTGAGGGGTAGTTATTAGTGTATCATTTAACAAATATTTATTGAACATGAGGTCTTTACTATGCATTGTTTGGACACTGGGAAATTTGGAGCCAAACCATGAAAAAGTTTATAGAATAGGTTCATTTTGCAACTCAGGCTCCTCTTTTTCCCTCTGAAATAAACAATCTCAAAAGAAAGCACAAAGATTAGAAGACCAGTAATTTTTAAAGCATAGGGTTTGAAATTCTGTTTCTACTCTTACTGGTGATTTGACTATGGCAAGATATCTATTATCTCTGCCTCAAGGTCTTTCCTTATACAATTGTGGTAATTATAATAGTTATTCTGTTAGGTTACTGTGAGATTAAATTAATTAAAACATGTAAAGTTCTTGAGATGTACCTAAATTAATTAATTTCAAAATAATGTTAATATATATCAACAAATTTGATAGTATTCTTCTTTTAAATATATTAAATACCAACAAATTTTTTAAAGTCAATGATTTTGTGTAGCCTGAAATGGGAGCACATTCTAGGGATGAATTAGTAAATATGTATATTGTTTATTACCCTTTAGCTCAGGCAATAATGTTCACCTGGGTCAAACTAAATATGCCAAATTCTTGTTATTATGCTCTTGTTTAGACCTTGGATGGAGCAGGTTGAGTAATCATGCTAATTAATTCATAGCACAGGTGTCAAGGGTTGAGTAATTATACTAGTTAGTTCATGCACACCATCCTCATTGGTTCATTGCACAGTTCCTCTTGTTTTATTTATTTGCATGATTTCTGTAATTATCCTTTCAAAATTCCATTCTTCCTCCCCAAAGCAACTGCATTTTAGTGTTTTGTTGCTTTAATTTGGGAGAATATTTGTAAAATATTTGACAGTATCTTTGTAATGTGTTGTGCTTAAATTCGTGTTTATTTACATAAATTCCAAAATGTATATCCAAAGTTCTGCACAATAGTATGCACAACAAACAATTAACTACAACCTCCCAAACATAAATGTCAATTTTGCCAGAAAATTCAGAATGTTCTTTTATTTATCCATCTCTCTTAGCTCCCTAACCAAACCCTGCCAGTTCTGCCTTAGAAATGCCTTTAAATTGTGTTTCTTTCCCTCAGACCCACAGCTACAAATTGTTTTAAAACTGTAAACTTATTTTCTTACAAAATAAGCACCATGGCTTACTCTTGCCAAATGTAATCCCCACGCTGCCACTGCAGCAATTTTTCTAAGTAAAATTAACTTAATAAAGATTAATTCTAACCTGATCAATAACTTTCAGTAACCCCCACTGCCCACAGAACCAATTCTAGACTGTAGGTGTGACCTTAAAACTCCTCAACACTCTGGCCCAAGCCTCGGCCACTTATCCCCGCTCTTCCTCACCATCTCCACTGAGGCACATGCAGAACCCTGAGATGTAGAAGCATTTTTGTGCAGCAGTGACTGGGATCACACTATTCCCTCTACTTAGAAGGTTTTTCTTACACCACATGAATATTTTCCTTAACATTTAAAAGGTAGCACCTTCAATGAAACGTAAAAACCTTCAGCCACTATCAACACAACCAGTATCACCACCCAGAAGACTGAGTTCTTACCTCTTGTCTCCTCACAATGTTCTACTGACCACTGTTACCCAAAATTTCATATTACAGAGGTATGATAGTGATATGAAATGAATTAGGTCACCCCAGAAATCTTCATGGATTAAAGTCCTAATTGTCTTTGTCTCAGAATGTGGTCATGTTTGAAGATAATATCTTTAAAGAGGTAATCAAATTAAAGTCAGATCATCAGCATGGTCCCCATTGTATTACGTTGTATATACTACATGGCAGTATAACAAGAAGCTTGGACATAGTTATACACAGAATTAACTCTACTTACAGCCTCCTTCTGACTACCTTCAGATTGTCTCTCTCCCTCTCTAACTTCCTCATGGATTTTGTTTCTCTGGAGAATCCATATGGATTCAAACTACATCTGTCTCATCCATTCGATATGAAGTTCCCAAGATGAGAACTACATTTGATGAAATAAGGTAGTATAAAATGAATGAATGTGTGTGTGTGTGTGTGTGTGTGTGTGTGTATGTGTGTGTGAATGTTAAACTTTATCTCAGCTATTATTCTTAAGTTATGATGTAACAATATAATAAGTTATAATCATGTATAATTTTATTTACTTATTATAACAAAGTCATGAAACATCTCAATATAGTTGTTAAGTAACTTATACAATGGTATACATCTAGTAAATGACAGTAGTAGATTTTGAAACAAAGCAGTCTAGCTTGAGATCCTCTTGTTACAACTATGCCAAATATAAAACTATGAAAATAATTTATACTATCTTAAGTTTAAAAATGAAAGATGTTGTGGCACAATGTAGATGTTCAACACCTACTTACTGAATAAATGATGAATAAGTAACATTAACAAACATCTAATTATATATTGGTATTACATAAACATTTACTTATACTTGGCAAGTATGCCATTTGGTGTTGCTCTGTATCAGAAGCTAACATAAGGAATTCACAGCATGATTTATTCATTTGCTCAATATTATATGGTGGAAGGAAAATAGTGAATGTGAAAAGTGATTGTGTGTATCAAATGGTAGTACATCTTTTACTTAGTTTCCTTAAGAATAGGACATTCCATTAAGTTATTTCTCATACACCTAGTCAATGAAGTAAATCAGAATCTTTAAAAGACTCAACATTAATCAAGGAGAGCTAAATTATACAAGATTTATCATGTGGACAAATTTACAAATTGTAATGGATGAATGTGTATTTATTTTGTGTCCAGAGATTTGCTAAACATTTAAAAATGAAGTTTTAGCTTGAAAAAGCTATTTTTAGCTCTAAAGTCCAAATGCACTAAAGATGTAAAGTACCAAAAATTAGAAAACTAACTAAAATGCAATTTAGAACGCTATTTAAATTTTTTTCAAAGATTACTCACTGAAACAAGAAACAATGCATCATTGATCCCTGTCACATACCGTAAAGCTGTCACACAGATACACTGGCTAGTGCTAAATTAGAAGGAAAGCAAACATCAGTGTTTCAACTTACTTGTTTTTCTACCTCAACCTTCCATTTTCCTCATTGTCTGCACACTGATTATGCAGGCCTGGTGACACATTGAACAAATTGTCTTTTACTGTTCCTTTGATTTGTACAATAACATGTTAATTGCAACCCTGAGCTTTTCTTCAGCACTACTGATTACATAACCACCTTTGCCAACTGATGCTTCCCAAAACGTCAAAAAATATTCAGTAAAATTAAAATGCAAAATGAAATCTTTTCCTATCTATTCTTTTCCATGTAAATATAGTCCCAAGGCATCTGTAAATTCAGATTATTGACAGACTACAAAGCCCAATTTTTAAAACTATACTAAAAAAATTGGAAAAATCAATCACTTTTATCTGTCAGATACTCCCTCCAAAACCTGTAGTATTTTAGACTAGGTTTTCTTTTCCTAATCCACTTATGCCCATGGGCTAGATTTGCCAGGAGGGATTAAGAGTGATCATTATAATACAGAAAGTGTCAGCTGCATGCTCAACTCTGTGATAGTGGTGCAGTTATATGAAACAAAGAGAAAGTGCAGCTTAGTAATTAGTAATAAGGTGTCCATCTCACCTTGAGATAGACACCTTGTTACTAATTTTCACCCAGATAAGTATATAACGTTTGCCACTTGTGTTACACGAATAACAATATAATAGTACACATTGAATTTTAGTAGTAAGAAAAATTTATACACAGTTGACAATATTTATGCACAGTTAACAATAGTGAATGAAAAATTTATACAGTTGACAATAGTGAATGAATTCACTAACTATGTACAGTAATCTCTTGTAAGAACCTTTACATAGCATTTTCTACCTAGACTCTATTCACATCCAGAAATCAAACAAATACTAAAGGATCTTTGAAAAGACACAATGAATGTCACAGCTTTTATGTGTTTATTTTGTACACTTATCAAATAAAAATACCCCTTAGTCTTGTGTAAAACATGTTTTCTCACATTAGAATCAACAAAAAAAGCCACATGCAGGTATGCTGAAGAGGCATAAGAAGTATAATCATAAAGGCATAACAAATCATATAATAATGAAAAACTGCTGTTCTTATAATCCCTCAGTGATATATAAGAAACCTAAAATTGTTGCTACTCTATGTCAATACCTATATCTATATTGGATATAGGATATGGAATGCATTGCAGACTGTTAAAGGATAAAATGTTCTCTTTAGAGCCTCAAAATCATTTAAAAAATTATTTATTTGTTTCCTCCATGGTGTCCCTTAGGAACAACCTCTTAGTTGGGCTAAAGTTTTGTTGGAATAATCTGATGCTGACAATTTGTTTTCAATGTATCAATATTTATGCATTTCCATTGATTTACATAATTTCAGTTACTGACACTATATAACAAACCAACAAGAAGCAAAGTAGGTTCAAACACTATTCTGTTATTTTTCCCGGATCTGTGGGATAGCTAGGTTCACATGGACAGTTGTGATGTTCAAATCTGGTCACCTGAGCTTACTCATAAAATTTCTTGGCTGGGAGCTTAGGGCTGGTGAGCAGGTATGTTGTTAGATAGACAGAATAGCTGTCCACCTGAGCTATGATGAGTCTTTATTCCAGGTAGTTTTACATATTTACTAGTTGACCTGACTTTCATGACATCGTGCTAGACTCCATGATGGTGAAAGCATAAACTTTAAGACATAATATGGGCAGTTTCAGAGGTCAGACAAAGTCATTTCTTCCATGTGCTATTGGCCAAAGTAAGTTGTAAGTCCAGTCTAGATTCAAAAAGAGGGTAAACAATTCCAAGTTTTATGAAAATAGTAGCATATATGTATCAGGAGGGGTTTATGGTTATCTCTATATATGATAAAATGCAGACACCATGAATCCAAAAGTGAAAGAGAAAATTATAAGTAAAACAGAAACTGTGAGATACAAATAGACAAAGCAAGGGTAGAAGATGCAGTCATCAAAGAAGCATTTGTATCAAAGATGAGTTTACCAAAGAAACAGCAGCATAACTGGAGATAAAGTGTAAGAGCAGGTGAATATCCACAGAGCCAAAACGATTAGGAAAAAACATAACATTAGAGGAAGATGATTTGGAAAGTATATGAATTTGATCAGCTATCTGGTTAGCTAATAGTGGAATAGATTCACACCATGTGTTATCCCTGGAGGCTATTTGTACTCTGCAATGCACTGCCTTTGTTCTGTGTACCAAGGACCATGTATTTGTTATATGCTTCAGAAAGAAGATGGATTGTGTGGAATAACTGCAGAATGGGAAAAGATAATTACTTGCAAGTTCCAATCCAAAAAGACAAGCTAAGGCTTTCACAAGTGAAAAACAACAGAACAAGAACATTTGGTACGAAGTCAATGTTTTAAGTACACTTGATAAATAAAGTCATATATTTAAGGTGTACAACATGCTATTTCAACATACATATATGTGTGAAATGACCAGCACTTGACATGATTTCTTGATATCTATATACAAAAATGTATTTATGAAAATTTTAGAGATTGGCAAATTATATATATATATATATATATATATTATTTTGTAACCTACTGTTTTACTTAATAGAGTGTGGTGGAAACCTTTCACATCAATAAATAGACAACACCACGCTCTCTTAATAATTTATAACTCTTTTAACCCCCCATTTTCCTCTTGTACCCTTCCCTCTCCCATCTTCTTTGTTTCCTTCCATTTGTCTAATACTTAGTAATCACTTTTCTTTTATTCTATATTATTAGATTCAACATATTAGAGCAAATATACAATACTTGTGTTTCTGAGTCTGGATTGTTTTGTTTTTAACATGTTGATCTCCAGGTCCATTCATTGTCCTGCAAATGACATGATTTCATTTTTCTTTAAGGCTGAATAATACTCCATTCTATATATTCACAAAATTTTCTTTGTGCATTTATCTGTTGTTGCTATCTCAGCTAGCTGTACATCTTGGCTATTGCAAATTGTGCCCCAATAATAAATGTGAGCACTTAGGTATCTCTAAAGAGTGCTGACTAATTTCTTTGAGTGTACTCCACCAAGTGATATATATATATATATAATATTATATATATATATATATATAATCCTACCACACCTTTGTGTGTGTATTTTTCTGAGGAATCTCCATACTGCTTTGTATAACAACTGTACTAATTTACATTCTTCCCAGCATATTTGAAGGGTTCCTTTCTCCTTTGCATGTTTGTCAGCTGTCTTCCATACTTTTCTCATTGCTGGGCAAAATACTTGGTACATCTAAAGTTAAAGAGAGACAGGTTTATTTAGCTCACGGTTTGCAGAGGTTTCAGTCCATGATCAGCTGACTCCAAGGCAGAGTGGAATATGGCAGAGGGGCGAGAGTTCAAGTTGGCAGAAAACAGCAAAAGCAACAAGTGAGATGAGGTGCAAGCCTTCCCCGCCACCCTTTATGCAAGTTACCTGCCCTAGGATGGTTGTGGTACTCACATACTTTATCCCAGGACTCGACAATGAACCTATTACAACTCTAGATTTCCCTACCTTTGAAAAGCCTGCCTCCTCATCTGTAAGAGGCTTTGTGGAGACATTCAGACACTAACTGTAACACCAGCTCTTATAGTGCTTTGTGTTCCTGATGATAGCCATCTTGACCGTGGTGAAACAGGATCTCAGTGCAGTTTTGGTGTGCATTACACTAATGACAGAGACATTTTTTTATATGCTTAGTGACCATTTGTATATCTTCTTTTGAGAAATGTCTATTCAAATCATTTCCCCATTTATTGAGTGAGATACTTGAATTTTTGGTGCTAATTTTTTTTTTAGTTTATGTATTCATCCTCTGCTGAAAGAGTAGGTTGCAAAGAGTTTCTCTCATTTGTAGGCTATTGCTTCACTTGGTTTTTTTTTCCTTGCTGTACAGAAACTTTTTAACTAGAGTTTATTTCTTATATTCATTTTGGTATTTTTTTTGTGCTTTTGTAGTCCTATTTATGCAACTTTTGTGCCTATGGTCGCAAATGATTCTTCTGGGTATTCATACATCAACTTCAAAGTTTTGGGTTTTGTACTTAAGTTTTTGACCCATTTTGAATTAATTCTATACACTCAGAGATAAGAATCTAGTTTCAAATGTTTGTATTTAGATACTAGATTTTTCTAGCACCTTGTGTCACAGAGGTTTTTATCCAACATGTTTTTGGCCCCTTTAGAAAGAATCAGATGGATGCACTGTATAACTCCATTCCTTGCTTTGGTGATCTATTCCATTGGTCTACATGTCTTTTTTGGTGCCAGTATCATGCTATTTTTATTACTCTGGCAATGTTGTATAATTTGAAGACTGACACTTCTTCTTCTTCTTTTTTTTGGTTTTTTCTTTTTTATTGGTACCAGGGATTGAACTCATAACTGCCTGCTTTCTTTCTTTTTTTTTTGTCTATATTCAACCTGTGGATTTATTTGGGGAATTTGTCATCTTTACACAGTCTTTTTTTAAAAATTTTATTTAAAAGGAAAAAGAGAAAAACACAAAACAAAACAAAGCGGTGTAAGGGTACACGTAATACAGAACTACAAAAAAAAAAAAACAGTAAGAAATCACCTGTTAATAGATTACATATTATCATCTTAGAAATAGTTGCTCAAATCACAGTATCAAAGAATACAAAGTCCCCCAAAAGTAATAAGAACTAAGGAGTAGGGGCTGGGGATTTAGCTCAGCGGCATAAGCGCCTGCCTTGGAAGCAGGCAGTCAAGAGTTCGATCTCCGGTACCGATAAAAAGGAAAAAGACAAAAAAAAAAAAAAAAAAAAAAAAAAAAAGAACTAAGGAGTAATAAAATAACCACCTGCTTTCAAGGCAGGCGCTTATGCCGCTGAGCTAAATCCCCAGCCCCGAAGACTGACACTTCTAACAGATTTTTAAAAAATATTTCTCTGGCTATTCTTGATCTTTTTTGTTCTGATATGAGTTTTAAGATTGCTTTTTCTAGATCCTTGAAGATGTTTTTGGAATTCTGTTAAGAATTGCACGGCGTATGGGATCATTTTTAGTAATATGACCATTTTAACAATATTAATTCTGCCAACCCACGAGCATGGGAGGTCCTTCTGATTTCTAGTCTCTTTAATTTCATCTCAAGTGTTCTGTAATTTTTATTATAGAAGTTTTTGCCTCTTTGAACAGATTCTTCCTATGGAGAATAAAACCTTAGATTGTGAGTAACTTGTTCTGCAAGTATTCAGAAAGATAAGTAAACACTTCTAATAAATTTTAACTTGACAAATGGATGATATTTTATAATAAGAGTAGTACATGAAGTTGAGTGTCACATAATCACAGCTGAGCCAAGAACTCTCTCTCTCTCTCTCTCTCTCTCTCTGTCTCTCTCTCTCTCTGTCTCTTACTGTAGATTAGGGATGATTTTCTCCCAGAAGCAGGAGGTTATGGAGGATATCTCTCTAGATGGGCACAGAAAACCAGAGGAAGGCATCATTTCAAATGAGATTATGGAGATGTGTGCAGTGTGGGAAACAGTAAACAATTTTGTAGAAAAAGAACAGCAAAATAAGACTGTGGCAGTGCAAGCAATGAGTCTGTTTAATGCCAATGCAATGTCACATTTCCACAAAATCCTTGAAAGGAAGTCAAATCACGTATCACTGAGTAGGTTCCTTGTTAAAGCTATAAAAAAGGAAAATGTTACATTGAACCAAGAACAGTAATTTTGTAAGTGATAATGAGTTTTGTTTTGCATAATAACCCTCCTCTGTCTTGTCTCCATCGTACAAGCCATAAAGATTTTCAAAAGCAAGTGCTGGTTAATTTATTTTTCTTTATATTTTGCACTAAATTATAATATTATAATCACTTTATATGAATATTTTTGTTATGGAAAAGGTTGTTTGATTTTCATTATTTCTTATGGAGAAATTCACTTTGACATACAGTTGCTTTGGATTATAAGCATTTCTAGAAACTATGCTTACAAATGAAGGTTTTGGTATATTTTTAAAATAACAATTATGAGTGGAATTGTTTCCCCAAATTCTTTTACAGTCATTTTATTAATAGTATATAGGAAAGCTATTGATTTTTTAATGCTAATTTTATATCCTGTCAAAAATATTTTATAAGAAATATATTTAATAAGAAAGGACCTAAAGGGAGACAACATGGCTGAACAGAGGAGGAGCCTCATTCAGAGCTACTCCAAAAATTCAACTAAAAATACACGTAATTGGAAGAAACTAATTTCAATTGTTTATATTTAGATACTGAATATACAGATACATCCTGAAACAAAAATCAATTTGAAATAAGAGATACATAGATGAAACAATACACAGATAAAATACTTAATAAAATGATCAGCATGCCCATTTAGCTGCTGGTGGGTCACTGGATCTCAGGCAAATTCCCATTATACTTGAAAGCTTAAAAGAAGAAAAAATTGGATATACTAAAATAGTATGGTTAAATCAGCCACACAGGATAGACTTGGCATATAAGATCCACTGCCTTTTTGCCTTCCTCTAAACAGAAGATGCTACAGCAATACATTTCACCAGCATACACAGGAGTAAGTGAACTGATCTCTCCCTAACACTGGTCACTTTATCTTTTTCTTTTCTTTTTTTTCCTTCTCTTTTCTTTTTTTCCCATTTCCTTTTATGCAACAGAGTGCTACTTAGAACATCTACAGACAAGATTAAACACCACAGGAATGTGTAGTAAATGCTACAGCTAACTCCTCCCTGGCACTTGCAGCTAGAGAGGAGTGGAAATTAAATACCCTTGCATCAGGGGACTGTGTAGCCCAGGGCTGTTCCTGTACCAGGGACAGGGGCAGAAAGGCATCCCACAGCTCCTTATCTGACAAAGCAACATACCAGAGCAGAGGTGGATGGTATAGCAGAAGACTCTGTAAAGTAGCAAGTGGGAAATTGGTACTCCTCCTCAGGAGAAGAGTAAAAGTTGGGACTGAGCAACCTTGGACACAACAGCAGGAGCAGAGGGCTACATCACAGGATTCCACCCCACCTTACAACAAACAACCTGTCAGGGCAGAAACTTACTAGCAAAAAGGGACACAGAGGCTGAGAAAGTGATATAGGGGGATGAAAGTCCAAGCCTACTAGATGTCCAGTGTGAGTTCATGTTCTCTAAAATCAAAGAAGGAATTTTAAGAACAATGAATGTTAACAGCTGAATATAACAGCAGAAAGAAAACTTTTATTTGAGAGACAAAAGGGCCCCCAAATAGGTTGCCAAAGACTCAGGGATTTTTATAGAGTAAAACCACGAGGTGAGATGGGTCCAAGAGGGGAAAGACATGGGAACTCTGTATAAGGTGGGGAAGAACTATGGTCAATCAATAAGATTAATTGCAGAGATAAAATTAATTAACTTGGGGACAAATAAGGAAACAAGTTATGTAGCAAGTGGGTATTCTTAAAGAGCAGTGTCTCTTCCAGTAAGGGCTTGGGATGGTGACTCCTGACTTCCTCAGGGTGAGAGAGAACTATTTAGAATGTCAGTCCTTAGGACATGGATGTATTTGTTTGATATTTTGTCTTGAGGCCTGGCCCACAGCAGGTGTCTGTCTCCTCCATAGTTGCAAAGTATCTGGTATTCTGCACTGCCTCCTTTGAGAACCTATCCTCCTCTGACTCTCTATAATATTTCTTTCTAACTTAGTTGCTTTTAACACAACGACCAGGTGGGGCCATCTATGCATGGGACTGGAAGCAGCTGTATCTCTGTCTGCAAGAAGCACAAAACTGAGAGGAGAGAAACAGAGCAAGGAGTGGACAAGTCATTAAAAAGCATACAAAAAGCACTGGCTGAAAACTGTGGCCCCAGGTCCTCATATCTGGAGGCCAAGATCAGCCTCACACACATGAACAACTAATAAAGGCTTGGTAGTGTTATCTGGTAGATTTGGGCTCACCAGAGGAATTTTGTGTCTGTTATATTTTATTTTGCTTGACTTCTTTATTTGCTGGTTTCTTTCCTTTTGTCTTTTATCTATATTTTAGTTCTAATCTATTCATTTTATTTACTGCTGTCCTCAATTTACCTCTCTAGAATTAACCATATTTTCATAGAAGTGAATAGTCTCTCTAATTTTTCTGGTTAACTTCAGTAATTCCACGCTTGATCATTCTTTCATTTTCCTCCTATTTTCTAGTTTCTCAAAGCTTGTGTGATCATTCTTTGTGCAACAGCCTTGTTTCTACTTTATTTCTGTTCAGTTATCTCCGTATTATCCATTGTCCTTTTAAAATTACTCACTGCAGAGTAAAATCACTCTACCAAGGGGAAATATTTTACATTCTAGCTCTGAATATGTGATAGATTCTGTTACACAGCTGTAGATTTTACACCTATGGTTTAATGTATTTATAACAGTTCACCAGGTTCTAAACTGTACTTTATGCTATTGTATTGCTAATTATACTATTTAGCTAGGATATCATATCTGTTGGAATCAGTTATTTTCCCTTCTGTAAAAATACTGGAAAGCTCTGGGGTAATAACCTCACCAGTATTGAGACTGATACAAACATCTCACACATAATAAATTGGGAATGTAGGATGTTGGGACAGACACAAACCAAAAACCTCTTACATACAGAAGACATCTTTGAAGAACAATGATTTCCTAGGGAGACCCTGATACTAGTGATAAACCTACCTACTTCAAAAGTTTATAAGAATCAACACAAAAAAACAAACAAAAAGTTTGAAATAAAAAATTACAAGACACAGAAACAAAATGCAACTTCAGACCTCCAGAAGTAGTTCAGGAGACAATGAGATGGAAGAAAATGGAAAATACATGCGTGAAATTTCTGAAATGACAAGAATTGAAGTAAAGAAAAAATTCCACAAGGCTATAGAGGAAATGGAGTCAGAAATAATCTCTCAGGTTCAAAAAGAAAAAGAAAACAAAAGAGAAAGAAAGAAAGAAAGAAAGAAAGAAAGAAAGAAGGAAAGAAAGAAAGAAAATGAAAGAAAGAACAACCATGATGAAGGAACTGCTCAGCAAATCTAAAGTGGACATAAATAAAAATAGAGGAGCACAGGAAAATGATGGAAGATGTGAATGCATAAGATAGAAAAGAAATGTAATGCATGAAACAGGTTTAAACAGATATTCAGAAAATTAAAAATTCCACCAAAAACTTACAAAACCACTTGAATGATGTTAAAGATAGATGTTCAGACCTGGAAAAACAAAAACACAGCTAGTGGTAAAACCTCTTAAAAAATAGCAATGAATCAGTCAGTAACAATTCCATATCTGCAAGATGAGGCAAAGAAAACAATATAAAATTGAATGCTGTCAGTGAAAAGCAGTTGACATAAATGAGATAAAAAGGCTATTTGCAAAAATAATAGCCGAAAATCTTCAAACATGGGAAAAAGATCTGACATGGTAGATAAGCAAGTCATGTAGAACTCCAGTGAGCCATGACCAAAATAAATCTACACTCTGGCACATAATAATAAAGATTCCAAGAACTCAGCACAAGATCAGAATATTAAAAGCTGTTACAGAAAAGAAACTTCTCCCCTAAAAATGAAAGTCCATCAGAATCACAGAAACATCTCAACACAAACCAATAATTCAAGAAGAACTTGAAGTAAAGTATTTCAAGCTTTAAAAAAAGCAAATTAAAACCCAGATTGATGTATTCTGCAAAATTATCTTTCAAAATTAATGGAGAAATAAGATACTTCTGTGACAAAGAAACTGATGACCACCAAACCAACATTAAAAAGGATACTGAAAGATATTCTAAACAGAGACAAAAAATGAATGCAATTCCAAGAAAAACAATAGAAAGAAACCATAAGGTAAAATAAATAATTAAACAGGCCAAACCAGGAAAATAACATAACAAGAATAAGCTAATACATAACAGTTATAACTATAGATGTAAATGGTTTCAATTTACCAAGAAAAAGAATAGATAGGCAGAATAAATCAAGAAACAAAATCTGCTGCCTCAGGAAGGAACCAGCCAGCATCTCCCAAGATCTGCACCATGTTGGAACTTAGGGCGCTGGGAAACCAAGCAACCAGCTTGCCTCCCTAGTAAGCAGCCATGGCTGGGCAAGCTGTGGCTGCCTCAGGGAGAAAACCACTCAGCATCTCCAGAGATCTGTGCCATATTGGCACCTAGTGTACTGGGGAACCAAATAACCTACTCACCTCCTCGGTGAGCAGCCGTGGCTCGGGCAAGCTGTGGCAGTCTCAAGGAGAGAACCACCCAGCATCTCCTGAGATCCATGCTATGTTGGAACTTAGGGTGCTTGGAAACCAATCAGCTTGCCTCCCTAGTAAGCAGCCATGAGCCTACCAGAGCAGGGGCTGAAATCAAACATCCCACCTCCCCCCTGCTGTTAGCAAATGGGAGCCAGAGTTCTGAGTATCTCTTGGGAGGTTGACCATATGCAATATAGCAAATAGGGATGGTTTCTTCTACTATCTCTTTGAAGGCAAATACTGTTATCAGTATTTTGCTTTGTTCTGATTAATTGTATTGCTCTATTATTTCATATGATTTTGCTATATCTGATTGAAAGAATAACTATTATGAAGATAATGAGATGGTACCTATCAGTGTTATCCCAGTAATGTGCTCTGATGTTCTGTACCAATTTCACTGCACTATCTCAATTGGATTTGTTCTGTTCTATTTTACTACCTTCAAAATAATAAAAAATAAAAAAGAAACAAAATCTGACCATATGCTGTATAGAAGAAACACGTTTAACTCAAAAAGAAATTCACAGACTGAAAGTCAGAGAACAGAAAACAAAATTCCATGCAACAGGAACCCAGAAAAAAATTAGGGATAGCTATTCTATTTGCAGAAGATGTGAACTTCAAACCAATAATGATCAAAATAGATAAAAGAAAATCACTAAATACTTATTAGGGGAAAACATCAAAAAGAGATAATAATCATAAGTACATAGGCACCAAATATGGGAGCACCCAACAATATAATGCAAATATTAATAGACATGAAAAATCAAATAAGCATAACAAAATTGTAATGGGTAACTTAATTATCTCCTTCTCACAAATATGTAGATTAACTAGACAAAACATCAGCAAAAAAATCAGAACTTAAACAAACCTATGAACAAATGAACTCAGTAGATGTTTACAGAGTGTTCCACCCAACATTAAAATATACAATATTCTAAGCTGCATATGGAACATTCTCTAAAATAGACCACATAATAACCTACAGAACATGCTTAAGTAAATGCAAAGAAGCTGAATTATTCTATGCATATTGTCCACAATGCAATGCAAGTGAACATCAATGGCAAAAGAAATAAAAAAATCTCCATAAACATATGGAAATTAACACTCTCATGAACAACCAGTTGGTTACAGATGAAATTAAAGAATATCTACAATTAAACAAAAATACAGGTACAATATGCTGGAATCTGTGGGATAATGAAATCAGTCTTCAGAGGGAAATTTATAGCAGTGAATTCTTACATCAGGACAAAAGAATGAGCACAAATAAACAAAATAATGTTGCACCTCAAGCTTCTAGAAAAAAAAGAGCAAGTCAAGCCCCAAGTCCATGAAAGGGAAGAAATTACAAAGATAAGAGAAAAATTTAATGCAATTGATACATAAAAGTCAATACAAAGAATTGTTGAATCAAAGAGTTTGTTCTTTGAAAGATGAAATAAAATTAAGAAACCCTTAGCTAACCTCATCAAAAAGGGTAGGAAAAGATTTAAATTCAAGCAATTAGAAATGAAAAGGTGGACATCACAATGGGTACTGCAGAAATCAGGAAGATTATTTATATCTACTTCAAGAACCTGTATTCTAATAATTAAAGTTGGAATACACAGAAGAAATGGAAAGATTTCTTAATATGTATGAACTATCAAAACTGAATCAAGAAGATATTAAAATTTGAAATAACTGAATATCATTCAATGAAAATGAAAATATAATTAAAAACTTACCAACAAATAAAAGCCTAGGTCTTTGAGGGCTTACTAATAAATTCCAAACAAATCTATAGAACACCTTATGCCACCAATGGTGAAACTCTTTAAAAAAATTGAAAGTGAAACAATCCTCAAAAGTCATTCCTTGAAGTATTAGGCCTGATTCCAAAACCAGAAAAGGACCAAACCAAAAAAGAAAATTATAGACCAATCTTTCTAAGGAACATAGATACAAAATTTTCAATAATATACTGCCACATTAAATGCAGAAAGTCAAGAAATTATATTCCATGAGCAAGTTGGTTTCATTTCAGGAATGCAGAAGTGGATAAATACATGCAAATCAGTTATTTGCAGGTGACATGATACTCTACTAGGAAGACACCAAAGACTACAAAAACTAAATTTAATAACCAAGTTTAGTAGAGTAACTGTATATGAAGTCAACATTCAAAAATAAGTAACATTCCTGTACACACATATAGAAAACAACAGTTAATTGAGAGACAAATTAGGAAACCACACCCTTCACAGCAGCACCCCCAAAATGAAATACTTAGGAATCAATCTAACAAAGGTAATAAAAAATAAAAACACTGAAAATTACAGTTCTCTAAAAAATGGAGATTGAAGAGGATACCATAAAATGGAAATATATCCCTTGCACACGGAAAGGAATAACTAACATGGTGAAAATGGCCATACTTCCAAAATTTTTTTACAGATTTAATGCAGCCCCAATCTATATACCATTAGCACACCTCACAGAACCAGAAAAAACATTCCTTAAATTCATCTGGAGACAGCAGAAGCATTTCTGGGAAACAAAGGCAAGGTAGGGAGCATCACAAGTCCTAACTTAAAATTATTTTACAAAGCTACTATGGTAAGATCAGCATGGCACTGGCAAAAATAAAGCCAACCTGAGGATCAGAGGAACAAATTAGATGATGTAGACACAACTACAAACACTCAGCCATCCTATCTTTAACAAAGAGCTAAACATGTTCACTGTTAGAAAGATAGCCCCTTTAATAAACAGTGCTGGAAAAATTGACTTTATACATGCCAAATGTTAGAACTAGACCCATGTCTGTCACCACACACTACACTAACATCAAAATGGTTCAAAGGTCTAAATTATAAAGAGAAACATCAAATGTACTGGAAGAGACAGTAGGCAGCAATCTTGAAGATATAGGAGTAAGCAGAGAGTTTATGAACAAAACCCAGACTCCATGGGATATATTTTAAAGAACAAATAACTGGGATTTTTTTTAACAAAAAGATTCTCCACATAAAAAGAAATCACCAACTGAATGAAAAGATAATACACAGAGTGGGAAAACTTTTATTTTTAAATTTTTTTTTATTTTAAAGAGATTAAGACAAAAGAAAACATAACAAAGCAGATCAGATCAGAACAATGCAAGTAACACAGCATTTTACCACAAGACAACCTGTAATTAACAGTAACTACCGCAATGTCTCTTTCTTTGAAATAGTTGAACATAGTTTTATATATGATAGTATCAAACGTAACAAAATGGTATAAAATCATTCAAGAGAGTGAAAGCATTACAGGGTTCTCACAACCAAATAGCAGAGAACAAACAATGGCTACTATATTATCTCATTTTCAACAGAAAATTTGTTTATACTATCACACATAAGAATATCCAATAAGATAAACAGGATAGAGCCAAAGGAAACAGAAAAACAAAAGCATAGTAGGACTTCAGAGTAAGATGGTACTAAATCAGCACTGGCTTTTCTAATGTCGTGTTTTCTTTAAAGTAGCTGTTTATTCTATCAGATAATAAGATCAAACAAATAATAAAAAACAGATAATAAAATCAAACAAGCTAGGATAAAATCATTCAAACTAATGAACGCAGACATTATAAGGCTTCACAGCAATGTAATAGGGAATCATGATTACCATAAACTCTTATGTACTCTTACCATTTCTTACACTAGGGAGACTATACCGTATTTATACATGTGAGTTGATTTATTTTGCTTATGAGTATGGTCTCAAGTTGCATCCATTTATTTATATATATCTCAGTGTGATCATTCTTTATAGCTGAGTAGTTCTCCGTTTTATAAACATACCACAACTTTCTTATCCATTCCTCAGTTGATGGACACTTAGGTTGTTTCCAAGATCTGGCTATTACAAATTGTGCTGCTATGGATGCACATATATCACTGTGGTATGATGTTTTCAGTTCTTCTGGGAATATGTCTAGAAGTGGAATAGCTGGAACAAATGGGACTTCCAAAACTAGATTTTTGAGGAATCTCTAGACAGAGCTCTGCAATGGTTGCATCAGTCTACACTCCCACCATCAGAGTAGGAGAGTTCCCTTTCCTCCACAGCCTCTCCAGCATTTGTCGTTGATAGTTTTCTTGATCCTGGACATTCTTTTAGAGGTGAGAGGGAATCTCAGGGTGGTTTTAATTTGCATTTCTCTAATGAGTAATGATGGTGAACATTTTTTCATATATTTATTTGCCATTTGTATTTCTTCATCTGAGAACTGGGTATTCATCTCAGATGCCCATTTTTGGATTGGATCTTTGAATTTTGGGGTTCTGATTCTTTTAATTCTTTATATGTTTTAGACAGAAGTCCTTTGTGTGAGGGACAGTTCACTAAGACTGTTTCCCAGTTTGTGGGTTTTCTTTTCACCATGCTGGATATTTCTTTTGACATGCAAAACCTTTTTAACAAGACAAGATCCCAGCTATTGATTCTGGGAATATTTCCCATGCGGTTTGATTCCTGATTCCTGTTCATGAATTTTATAACTATATCTATGACTTCAAAATTTTTACCTAATTACTTCCAACAGATTTAGTGTTCTTGATTTAATATTTAGATCTTTGATCCATTTAGATTTTGATTTAGTACATGGTGATAGGCATGGGTCTAGTTTTAGTTTTTGGCATGTGGAGAGCCAGTTTTCCCAACACCATTTATTAAAGAGACTGTCGTTCTTCCACTGAACATGTTTGGCCCCTTTATGAAAGATAAGGTGGCTGAGTGTTTTTGTAGTTGTGCTTGTATCTTTTAATCTATTCCATTGATCTTCAGATCTGTTTCTATTCCAGTACCATGTTGATTTTATTACAATTGCTTTGTAGTATAACTTCATGTCAGGGATTGTGATGCCTCCTGCCTTGCCTTTGATGCTTAGAATCACCTTTACTATTCTAGGTCTCTTCTGGTTCCAGATGAATTTTAGAATTGATTTCTTGAGATCTATGAGGTATGTTGATGGTATTTTATTGGGATTTCATTGAATCTGTATAACATTTTTGGGAGAATGATAATTGTTTTATGATATTTATTCTTCCTATCCATGAGCAAGAGATGTCTTTCCATTTTCTGAGATCCTCTTCAATTTCTTTTTTTAGCATATTATAATATTCCCTGTATAGATCTTTTATCTCTTTTGTGAGATTAATTCCTAAGTATTTCATTTTTTGGATGTTAGTGTGAAGGGTGTGGCTTCTTTTATTTCTCTTTCAGTGATTTTGTTGTTAGGAAATCCTATTGATTTTTGAGTATTGATTTTTTATCCAGCTACGTTCCAGAATTTATTTATTGTATCTAGGAATCTTTCAATGGAGTTTTGAGGGTCTTCTATGTAGAGTATCATGTCATCCGCAAATAATGATAATTTATCTCCCTCTTTTCCTATCATTACTTCTTTTATTTCTCTCTCTTGTCTTATTGCTCGGGCTGGTATTTCCAGTACTATGTTAAATAGGAGTGGTGATGAGGGACATCTTTGTTTTGTGCCTGATTTTAAGGTAAAGGTCTTCAGTTTTTGGTTTCAGTTTCAATTAATATGATGCTGGCTGTTGGTTTGTCATAGATGGCTTTATCATATTGAGATAAACACCATCTATTTCAATTTTCTGTAAAGTTCTTAGCATGAATGACTGTTGGACCTTATCAAAAGCTTTTTCTGCATCTATAGAAATGATCATGTGATTCTTACTTTCGGCTTTATTGATATGGTAGATTATATTTATTGACTTACATATGTTGAATCATCCCTGCCTGCCTGGGATGAATCCCACTTGGTTGTGGTGTATAATCTTCTTGATGATTTGCTGCACCCTGTTTCCCAATATTTTATTGAGGATTTTTGCATTTGTGTTCATTAGGGAGATTGTCCTTTAGTTCTCTTTTTTAGTTGGGTCTTTCTCAGGTTTTGGTACTAGAGTAATATTTGCTTCCAGGAATGACTTAAGAACAATAGCTTCTCTTTCTATTTCATAACAGAGTTTGAGGAGTGTCAGCATTAATTCTTGTTTGTATTTCTTGTAGAATACTGCAGGAATCTGTCCGGGCCTGGGTTCTTCTTTGTAAATATTGACTTAATTTTATTTTCAATTTCATTAATAGAAATTGGGTTATTTAGCAGTTTTACATCTTTTTGACCCAGCTTTGGTAGTTCATATGTTTCTAGGAATCTGCCCATTTTATAGGTTTTTGAACCTATGAGAGTAGAGGTTTTCAAAATAGGTGTTGATGATCTTCTGTATTTCCACAGAGTCTGTAGTGATTTTGCCTTTTTCATTCCCTATTGCATGAATTTGAGCTTTTTTCCCCCCCTTTTAAAAATAAGGTTGGCTAAGGGTTTGTCAATTTTATTTATTCTTTCAAGGAACCAACTCTTTCTTTCATCGATTTTTTTTGGATTGTTTCTTAGTCTCTTTGTATTAATTTCTGCTCTAATTTTTATCATTTCCTCCCTTCTTTTGGCTTTGGCTTGAGTTTCTGTTCTTTTTCTAGATGTTTGAAGTGTAGAATCAGGTTGTTTATTTGCATTTGTTCTGTTTTCCTGATGTAGGAACTCAGTGCAATAAATTTTCCTCTGAGGACTGCTTTCATTGCATCCCACATATTCCAGTAAGTTGTATTTGTATTTTCGTTTGCTTGTAGGTATTACTTAATTTCTTTTTTAACTTCCTCTGTGATCCAATGATTTCTCGAGTGTATTATTCAGTTTCCATTGTTTGTGGGGTTGTTTCCAGTTTCTTTTATTATCATTAACTTCTAGTTTCATGGCACTATGATCCGATAATAAGCATTGGGTAATTTCAATTCTTTTGCATTTATTTAAATATTCTGTGAGCAATTTAATGGTCTTATTTTAGATAATGTCCCATGTGCTGTGGAGATGAATGTATATTCTGATGTTGTTGGATTCTGTATATATCTACCAATTCCTTTTGTTCACAGGTGAGATTCAGTTCTGTTATTTCTTTGCTGATTTTCTATGTGGTTGATCTATCCCTTGGTGTTAATGGTGTGTTAAGGTCTCCTGTTATAATTGTGTTATTGCTAAATTGATTTTTCATTGCTATTAATACTTGCTTTGTATAACTGGGTGCTCTTGAATTTGGTGCATATATATTTAAGATAGTTATCGCTTTCTCTTGAAGTTTTCCCCTAACCAGTATGTTGTGACCTTCTTTTTCTCTTAGGATTAGTTTTGGTTTGAAGTTCACATTGTCTGCAAACAGAATAGTTACACCCACTTTTTTTTCAGTTCCTGTTGCATGATGTATTGTCTTCCATCCTTTGACTTTCAGGCTGTGTGTTTCCTTTGGGTTAGATGGGTTTCTTGCAGACAGCGTATGGTTGGATGTTGTTTCTTGATCCATTCTGCCAGTCTGTTACATTTAATTGGTGAATTGAGACCATTTACATTAATGGTTATAACTGTTATATATTGGCTTATTGTTGACATTTTATGTTTCTACTGTTGCGTCTTTATCTTTCCATTCTCTTTAGTTGTCTACCTTGCTTAGCAGTTTTTTCCTATGTGTATCTAGACTGTCTTTCAGTACTGTTTGCATGGTTGGCTTGGAGTTCATGAAGTTCTTCAGGTGTTCTTTGTCGTGGAAGTATCTTATTTTCCCATCCATTTTGAAGGACAGTTTTTCAGGGTACATCAGTCTAGGTTGATGATCTTTTTCCTTAGGATCTGAATTTCTTCTCTCCATGCTCTTCTTGACTTCATTGTTTGTGTTGAAAAGTCTACTGTGATTCTGATAGGCTTTCCTTTTTGGTGATCTGTCTTTTCTCTCTGATAGCTCTTGGTATTGTATTCTTATGTTGGATTTCTGGAATGGTTATTATTATATGTCTGGGTGTAGTTTTATTTTGATTATGGCTATTTGGAGTTCTGTATGCTTCACTAATCCTAATGTCAGTTTCCATTCTCATGTTTGGGAAACTTTCAGCTATTACTTCTGTGAATAACTTCTTGATATCATTTGTGTTGTTCCCTTCTTTTTCATTTATCCCTATCAATATTGTTTTTCTTTGCATCATCTTGCAGCTGTTGAATTGTTATTTCCTAATTCCTTGTTATATTTAGAAGATCTTTCTTTTCCTGTTCACTAGCTGCAGTCTTGTCTTCGGGGTCTGAAATTCTATCCTCACTTTCATTGCATCAGTTTTGACAACTTTTGATGGAATTTTTGTTTTCCTGCATATCTCTTTGAATCTGCTTCATGTATTCTGTTTGTTTTTTAAATTGTTCATCCAGGGATTCTATTTTTTGTTTTATTCCTTTAAGTTTTTTTTTTTTTTACTGTGTCTTCTTTAGATGTAGTCAGCGTCTCTTTCATTACTTTTATCATTTCTTCTTTTACTTGGCATCTTATTTCTTGTTTGAATTCCTTTAAAGCTTCCTGGAATTGCTTCTTTATTTCAGTTGCTATTATTACGGGCTTTTCAGGTGTATGGCATATATTTTCTTCTATATACATGCTTCCTAGGCTTTCTTGGGATGGGCTGGAGGTTTGAGATTGCATTTTGGTCTTTCATTTTGCCCTTTTCCTATATTTCTGTGTTTCAAGTGTTGTTCCAAGACTTCCCCTGGATGTGTTGGAAATTGTCTCCTATGCCCTGCTCTCCTGGGACTGAATGGAAGTTGCTGAGTGTGGTTCAGTCAGACTCTCAGACCATCTTGTGCCACCTTCAGTGTTCTAGGTAGCTGGGCAGGCACCTAACCACTGTGGATGATGTGCTAAAGCTCTCCTGGGCAAAGACCAATGCTCTGGAACTCACTTCACTGTTCTCAACTCCCGTAATTGAAGAAGCTCGCTGAACATAGTCTACTCAGGCTGCAAAACCTCCCAAAGCTAGTCTAGTGTGGCTGAGAGCTGGACAGATCCCTGAGCATTGGGAGTGATGTTCTTAGGTCTCCTGGGGCTTGGAATGGTGCACAGACTCACCTCAGCTGCCAACTGCATTTCCTGGTTTGGGAGAAGGTCACTGCTCATGTCCTGGGCAGGCCTAAAACCTGCCAAGTGCAGCCTAGTGTGCCTGGGCTCTGGGCAGGTCCTTGAGCTCTGGGAGCGATGACCTTAATAAAGTCTCCCGGGGCTTGGGATGGCAAGCGGACTTACCCCAGCCACCTGCTGAGTTTCCCCAAGTGAGAAAACTTATAGCTTGTTGTCCCTCAGAGGACTATTTATTTTATTTTATTTTTTTGGTGCCAGGGATTGAACTCACAACCACACATTTGCAAGGCATGCACTTATGCTGCTAAGCCAAATCCCTAGCCCACTCAGAGGGGTTTAAAGATATATAAAGAATTGAAAAAATCAGGTCCATAGATTCAAAACTTCACTCCATAAATGGGCATCTGAGATGAACATGTACTTCTCAGATGAAGAAATACAAGTGACAAATAAATATATGAAAAAAATGTTTAACATTACTGGTCATTTGAGAGACACAAATTAAAACAACAGTGTGATGCTATCTTACTTCAGAAAGAATGGCTGCCATCAAAAAATCAAGCAACTGGTAAACCACATAAACTATCATGCGGGTTCTAGGAAGAGAAAAGTCATTTCCTCCCAAGTATTGTCTGTGTTGGGACTGGGAGGACCTAGCAAGAAGCCAACTGGCCAGCCTTCCTGTTAAGCCATGCAAGCTGCTGTTCAGGTACCAGGAAAAGTCAGCACCTCCCAGAAGCACACAGGCTGAGAATCAAACACACACTCACCCCACAAGTAACTGGTGGACTTGGAGAACAGGCTGAGTTGACAGCAAGTAAGGTACATAAAACAACTAAATGCTTGTATTGTTTGATAGATTATGCAGGCCTGGGGCCAGTGGTCTGAGCAGCTCTTGGAAAAATGACAGTATGCAATATAGCAAAGATGGGGGATTTCCTTCTGTCTTGTCTTTGAAATCCAATATTGTTCTCACTGTGTTGCTTTGTTCTGATTATTTTGCTTTATTCAATATTCTGTTTTGATTGAATTTATTCTGTTTTGTTTTTGGTTTGGTTTTTCTATACCTGATAGAATGGACAGCTATTGTGAAGATAATAAGATATACTACGGTAGCTATTGTTGTTTTCCCAGTATCTTGCTTTGAAGTTCTCTACCAATTTTGCTGCTGTGTTTTGATTGGCTTTGTTCTGTTTTGTTTTATTGGATTTTACTGTTTTTAAAATTAAAAAAAATCAGCCAATAACAAATGATGGAGGGGCTGTGAGGAAAAAAGAATCCTTCTCCACAGTTGGTGGGAGTGTAGACTAGTGTAACCACTGTGGAAATCAGTATGGAAATTTCTCAAAAAACTAGGATTAGAACTTAGTGTGTTGGTGTAAACCTGTGATCCCAGAATGCAAGAGGCTGAGGCAGGAGAATCATCAAGAGTTAAAGACCAGCTTAGGCTACAAAGTGAGTTTGAGTCTAGTCTGAATTACATGCTGAGACTCTGTCTCTAAAACACCCACAAAACAAAAAAAACCCCTACAATTAGAGACTTCATTCAACCTAGTTGTTCCTCTTTTGTTTATCTTCCTAGAAGAATTAAAAACATCATACCATAGCAGTATATGTATACCTATGTTTATAAAAGCAACACAATTTGTAATAGCTAAATCTTGGAAACAACCAAAAATGCCCACCAGCTGAAGAATGGATAAAAAAGGGGCTGGGTATTTAGCTCAGTGGCATAAGCACCTGCCTTGCAAGTAGGCCGTCGTGAGTTCGGTACCCGGTACCAATAAAAAAAAAAAAAAAGAATGGATAAAAAATAAGTGGTGTTTTTATACAATAGAATACTGCTCAGCCTTAAAGAAGAATAACTTGAGACTTTTATAAGTAAATAGATACAACTAAAGATCATATTCATAAGTGAAATAAATCAGACTCACTTGTGTAAACATCACATTGTCTCCTTGAAGTGAGCAACTGAAAGAGTAAATAACATCCAAAATTCCCAGTAGATATTGTGAAATGGAAAGAAATTGTTCAAAAGAAAACAGGATCTAGAATGGGGGAAAAGGGAAAGAAAGAAAGGGGAATGCTATTCACAGCAACTACTCAGAGCAAAAATGGATTAAACAGGTATCTCCCATTATTTACCAGAGGAAAGGTGTACTGTTAAGTCTTTTGGAAGGCTATTTGATAACATCAAGTGAGACTAAGAATGTATGTCTTTTTTGGCCAGTAATTTCTCCTTTGAAATCTATCCTATAGAAATAAATCATAAGTAAATAATGGTATATATAAATGAAGTTTATTATAGGACTACACATAACAAAGAGAAACAAGCAACTACATACAGAAAGAGTTAAGTTATTTCCTGTCTATCATGAAACAAATTAGATGTACAACTGTTGATCTGGAAAGACACCCAAAGGGTATTATTTTATGAAAAAAGCAAGATATAAAAATGTGTCATAACATCCACTTGCTTTAGTAAAACCAAGACAACAATTTTCTGAGACTGTTTGTGATTACATACACACAATGAAAAAGTGAAAAGCTGGTAAATTTGTGTGCCTGACTTACTTTGCTCGGTAGAAGGCACTGCTGAAAATGTTATGCATGTGAGGAAAAGCAGAAGAATGAGAAAGTAAGAAGACAAGAGAATTTTTAAAAGGGTTTTATAACCTAGAAATGTTTGTCATATGATTACATTTATATACCTGAGTAAAATTATATAATTTTTATATTTATATATTTTCATACTTTACATATTTTAAAAAGTATTTAAATGCTTTTAAAAAATATATTATTGAGGTACACATGGTGGCACATATGTGTAATCCCAGAACTTGGGAGGCTGAGGCAGGAGGAGTGCTGTGAATTTGAGGCCAGCCTAAACTCCAAAGGGAGTTCAGTGCTAGTCTGAACTACAGAGTGAGACCCTGTGTCAAAAAGACTTCTCCCCCAAAATTAATCGTAGCAATAAAGGAAATTATTTTAAGATTTTAATGGATTTAACTGTAGTTATTGTACATGTTTTAACATGTCTAAAAAGTGGAAAAGTATCTGAGGTTTTGGCTTTAAGACAACACACCCTTATAGATAGCAAATGGAATGTAGGAATGTTCTGTTGCCATTGAAGTTAGAAATCATATGTTCATGTGTTCTGTAGGAGACAGTGAGAGATCCCTCTAATCTTGTATAACCATTATATTCTTTTTCAATGAAATGTGTATATGTATGTATGTAGGTAGATATGTATGTATAAACCTGCCGTTTGGTCAATTTGGTGGACTTGTAGAAAGGCTTCTAGTGATTTCATTATTCCTTACTTCCCTCGATGTGTACCTACCATATGTGTGACCTTATCCAGGTAATTTTCTGTACTTTAGACTTCTAACCTGTAAAATGATCTATCAAAGGCATGTAGCAGGAATAAAAAAAAGGTAATGGAGATACACTCTAATATACTTAGCATAGTACCAGACATGTGGCAAAAACTCAATAGGGTTATATTTCAAACTACGAGAATATGGAAAAATGGTACTGTCATGCATCAGAACATGATCAAAGTGTCTAAAAGGAAAAATCAGATTCCTCCTCTTTTAGTCTTATTCTAAGTCATCATTGACCAAGATTTCTGTAACACAGTTCATGGAAGTCATGACAAGGTCAAATTACTTTAAAAGTTTCAAAACATGTGCTCTCAACATCTGTAATTTGTCATTGCAGACCAGTAAGCCTGTGTACTGGTAACCATTCATGAATCACAGCTTGAGTAGCACCTTAATAGAGTACCATCATCATCTCATAAGATAGTGAGGTTTAAACAGTGGATTTAGCATCACCATTCCACTTTTTTTGTTTGAATCATTGAAATTGTCTACTGAGAGTAGGACTGCAGTGTATTAAAGCAACATTAAATAGATAAAATCTGGTAATTTGTACATCTTCAAGCAAATACACTTACTTTGTCTGTGTCTAAATTGGGGCAAAAGGAATTTGAAGGATTTAAATTCCTGAGGGCAGGGGATATATGTATTCCAATCCACTCAAAAGTGTCAGTTCCTCCACCAAGAAATGAATATCTAACCTATTTTATGTGGTAGGGCAATGCTTTGAAAACCATCAGTAAAGTATAGTGAATCAGATCATTTATCAAAATAGCTCGTAATAATGCTATACCAGATCTGTACTTGACACACACATGCAACTTATTTCCTATCTCTGGCCACTAGAACATTGCACAGAAAAGTATTTTCAAAAGTACTTACCACTTTATTCAAAGTGTTTTTGAAGAATGAGAAGAGCTAAATTCCTAGGCAGACAATACATACTTCAAGTCAAGCACACTGAAAAATCATGGAGAATTACTTTGTCATTTGATTACTAAAAGAAAAATGATAGTCAATAGTTAATTTTTCAATTAATTTTTTGTGTACACTACACTAGCACATGGCAGTATTTGAAGTCTATAAATTGCTCATAATGAAAATGGAACAAGCAGATTTTTGGAAGTTCTATTTTTTAGAAAACAAAAACATCAACCAAGTAAATATCTACTACAATTTGAAACTTTATATTGTAAAACTGATCCAAGAGAAATTAAGAAATGTAACATTTTTCTTTTTAGGTATCACTTCTATTCATGAAGTATAAGCTAGTTATTTTCTTGCTAATAGTGATCTATATCATTTTATGGATAATGTGTTAGATAATGTTAGAAGAATCATGTCAAAAAGTTCAGATTATTAATCTAATTAAATCCTCAACACTATTCATTGGTTTTCTTCAGTAATAAAAAACCATGTATCTCTGTAGCTAGAAAAATAAAAATTAAGATCACAAGAGATATGCCTACACATTCACTAGAATGATAAAAATATTATTGAAAATAATGTAGGTAACACAAAGTGCTGGAAAACATTCAGTGCCATTCAAACTCATCATTTTTAGTAAGAGGGAAAATGATACAGTATTTTGGGAAAAAATTTGGAAGCCTCTTATAGTCACTAGCTACATGATCTTACAATCTGACACAGCTATTTTCCCAAGGGAAATGAGAACATTTGTCACATTGCCGATTTGATACTACACCTGGTGCAATTGGGTAACAGCTGAGGTTTGTGTCAGACACCGGTAACACAATATAACATGCACAGACATTCCATATATCCCTTTCCTCTCATAGTGACTATATTTTATGGTGAAAACACTTAGCACTTTTCAAGACAATAATATACTGTTATTAAATGTACAAAACATGCTATATACTACATAACATATACTTATTTTTCCTAACTAAAATTTTGTATTTTTTAACAAAGATCTTTCCAAATTCCACCACCACCACCACAAGTCCAAATCCATCACTTGATAACTTCCATACTACATTCCTTCTATAATTTCAGGTCTTAAATATTCTACATATGAATACCTTCATGGTATTTGTTTTTCTGTACTTGGTTTAATTCATTTCACTTATACCTCATTATTTTTATGGTCAAATAATATTCCACCTTGTGTATATATCACATTTTCTTTACCAACTCATGCACTGGCTAACACTTAAATTGATTCTGTATATTGGACATTATAAACAGTGCTGCAATGAACTCAGGAGATGTACTGATTTCATTTGCCTTAAATATACAGTCAGTGATGAGATAACTGAATCATCCTCTAGGTCTATTTGTAGTTTGTGGTTTGTTTTGAGGGAACATAGTGTTTTATATAGTGGATATATTAATTTACATTCTAACTAATACGTTTTCCCCATCATCTTTGGTAATTTGTTCTGTCTCTGTCTCTGGCTCTCTCTCTCTCCAGGGTCCTCCTCTGTACTTCCTCATAATTTACTATGGCCTTTAACTCACTTTGTGCCCTTTACTGGCCTTCAACTGAGCAGTTCTCCTGTCTCAATATCCCCAATTGTAGGAATTATGAGAGGGAGCCACCACATCCTGCTTTTAAATTTGTAATTTCTAGTGTTTTTGATAGTAGTCATCCTAATGTGTAAAGTGACATCTCATTATGGTTTTTGATTTGTATTTCCCTGATTATTAATCATATTAAGCATTTAAAAATGTTTGTTAGCCCCTTCTCTTGAGCTATATCTATTCATTGTCTATGTTTAAAAACTGGTTTATTGTCTTCTTTCTATTGCATTTCTTATATATTTTAGATACTAATCATTTATCAGTTATGGTCAAAATTTATGTATCATTTCCTAGAGATGTCTCCTTACTCTGGTGACTATTTCCCTTATTTTGTAAAAGCTTTTTAGTTTGATATAAGCACTGTCTTAGTTAGTTTTTACTCGTCGCTGAGACAAAATACCTGAAGCCCAAAGTTGGGAAGGGAAAGGTTTATTTCTTACAGTTTTTGGAGGTTTCAGTCCACACTCAGTTGGCTCCAAGGTAGGCAAGCATGGCTGGGCCGCAGTTCATGGCGGCCGCCAACAGCAAGCAGGAACCATCAAGAAAAGCAAGACACACCTTCTTCCTGCCATTACATCACATCCTGGCTCCACCCCTATATGGGTGTAGCACTGACATCATCAATCCAAGCACTAGACAATGAACCAATCACAAATGTACAATGCAAACTCATGAGGCCTGGGGGACACAGACATAAACCATGACAAGCACATTTATCTAATTTTGCTTTTGCTGTGGGTTCTTGTAGGATCACATAAAAATTGCTCAGAAAAATTTCATGGAACTTTCCCCTATGTGTTCTTTTAGAAATTTTAAAGTTTTTATTTAAGCCTATGATTTATTTTGAAGATTTTTTTTTTTTGTCTTTTTGAGATGGGGTCTCGCTATACAGTTCAGGCTGGCCTCGAGCTTACTTTGTAGTCCAGGCTGGTCTGGAACTCCCAACGACCCTCCCACCTCAGCCTCCGGAGTGCTGGGATTATAGGCAAGAGCCACCATGCCCTGCTATTTTGAGGATTTTTGTATGTGATATGAAATGAGTATAATTTCATTCCTTTGCATATAAGTATCTTGCTTCCCCAGCAATATTTTTTGGTAAAACTACCTTTTCCCCATTATGTGTTTTTGGTAACTTTGTCAAAAATCAGTTGATCATAATAATGTGGATTTTTGGTTGTCTCTCCATTTTTTCCATTAGCATACTTCCGTGCTAGTATCATACTGTTTTGATCAAGGTAGCTTTACATTACATGAAGTCAGGTGGCATGTTGCCTTCAGTGTTGTTTTTCTTACTTAAGATTGCTTTCAGTTTTCAAGGTCTTTCTTGGTTCTACATGAATTTAATAATTGTACTTTTGCTTATCTTTTAGAAAACTTTAGTTTTGGCTCCTATAAATACCTCACTTTCCTCAAAAAGTTGTCCATACCATCACACATAATAAAATCAAATAAAACACAAAAGAATAGAACCAACTGAAACAAAAGAACAGAAGCATGATAGATTTCAAAACAAGATGATAGGAGATTAGAAATGGCTACCTTAATGTCTCATTGTCTTCAAAATGGCTGTTCATACCATCTCACATAATAAAATCAAATAAAACAAAGCAGAATAAAATCAATTACACAAATGAATGAAAGCATTATAGGACTTCAAAGAAATATAGTAGGAAACCAACCATAATTACCATAATACATCCCATTATGTTCAAAATAGCTGCGCATACCATCAGACAAAGTAAAATCTAACAAAACAATACAGAACAAAGCCAAACCTAACAAATTTGTGAAAACAATACAATAGTTCAAGAGAAGACAATAAGAAATTAACAGTAGTTACCATCTTTCCCTTCCAGGTATTTCTTCCCTATCACTTTTACAAAAACTATTTTGCTTTTGGATCCTATTAACTATTTCTGTTTTTTATGCTAGGGTTCACCAATATGAGTTCAAACTGTTTTGCCCATGAACATGATCTCCAATTGCATCCATTTACCTACAAGAGCCTTGAAATTGTTCTATTTTATAGCTGGGTAGCTTTCCACTGCATGAAAATATTATATCTTTCTTATCCATTCTTTGGTTTATGGGCAAGTTACTCTTGGTTTTTTTCTGGTCTCCTGTCACATGGAACAATTGTCTTTTCTCTTTTGATTTTCAGTCTATGAATTTCCTTTCTAGTAGCCATTGTTCATTTCCTGTTATCTGGTTTTGAAGCCCTGTAATGCTCTCATTCTTTTGAATGGTTTTATATATATATTTTTTATGTTTGATATTATTGTGTGAGATGGTATGGTTAACCATTTCAAAGAAAGCAAGAGACATTACGGTACCCACTGTCAACATCCTGTGGAAGTCCTGTGTTGCTTGCATTGTTCTGTTCTGATGTTCTTTGTTCTGTTATGTTTCAAGCAACCACAGAAAATATATAATAGAAAGATTTACAGTGAGATACTATCACAAACCCTTCCTGAGTTAAGATGGTAGAAAGAGCCAAGGAGTAGGAAAGTACTGATTTCTTAGGAGAGTGAATTTTCTTTAAAAATATAGAAAGAGGATATCAAACAAGGAAAGTAGAGTTTGCTAGGCAGATACTACAACTTGCCTAATTGGTAAAGGGTAGAAAAAGGAAGAGTCTCAAAAGAAAAGTAGTAAAGGTAAGTTGACTCATTATCCAGGTAACACCTCAGATTTCATCTCTCTAACAGCTAACCACAGCAGGTGCTCCTTTGCAGACACACAAAGGAAATCATGGTGAGAGTAAAAGCCAAGTCACCCTTTATAAAGCTTGAAATTGTAGTAAGCCTGAAAATACAGATGAAGAGAGCAAATGTAAGTGGGGTAGAAAAGTTCTTCTAACAAGCAGCAGTCTCATCTAATGCAACTGTAAACCAACTCTCTTCTATATCAGGAAAATCATGTCTTTCTGTGGTTTTATTTAGGTTGTAATGCTTTAGTTTTTTAAAAAAATTTTATTTAAAGACAAAAAAACCCTCAAACAATAAAAGGGTACAAGTAATACAGAATTTCAAAAAAAATAAACAGTAATAAATCACTAGTTAATAGATTACATATTGTCATCTTAGAGATAGTTGTTCAAGTTACAAAATTAAAGCATACAAAGTGGATATTCAAATAGTGAGATTGCAAACAGTTGTGTTCAATGATCCAACAAAAACTTAGTAATATGGTCACCTATCTTACACAACTAAACACACTTGCAGTTGTATCTTTTAGAGCATTTTCTTTTCCTCTTTTTTTATAATAACAATTACACATTTTGGGTTTTATTACTTTCACAGTTCTTATTACTTTTTTTTGAAGAGAATAAAACCAAATGTAACAAAACAAAACAGAGTCAGTCAAAACAAAGGATGGACATAATACATGATGTAAAAACAGAATACCAGGTGATCAACAATGGTTACCATAATGCCTCTTGCTACCTGAAAAAGAATTGCCTATATCATTAGGTATAATAAAATTGAACAAAACAGTACAGAACAAAACCAATCAAACTAAAACATCGGAGACATTACAGGGCTTCAAAAGAAGATAATAGTCAAACCAGAATGGGCATCATAGTGAATCTTATTGCCTTCAAAGTAGTTGCCTATACCCTCAAACTTGATACTATCAAACAAAACAGAATAGAGTAAAATCAGTCAAAACAAGATGGTAAGAGCAATACAGGGCTTCAAATCAAGTTAATAGGAAATCAAAAAAGTTACTATAATATATCCTGCTATTTTTTAAAAAAATTTTCCTTTAATTAAAAAAAATAAAAAATAAATAAATTTTAAAAAGGGGGAGATTGAGATAAAAGAGGACATAACAACATAACAATACAGGTCAGAACAGAACAATTTAAGCAACATAGTGTTTCACCACTGGATAACCCGACTTAATAGTAGTTACCATAATGTCTCTTTTCTTGAAATATTTGCGTATAACTTCGTATACTATAGCTTCAACCATATCAAGACAGTGTGAAACTATTCAAGAGAATGAAAGTATTACAGGGTATTTAGAACCAGCTAACAGAAAAATGAATGATGCTTTAGCTTTTCAATTAGCCTGGGCATTTAGTCAATCTGGCTACAGTATAACCAAATGACCACTCTAGGATCACTGCCTCCAACCAGTTCTGCACACTATTAGCAGGCAAAATAGCCAAGGCAGGTTGTGTCAACCGTGAAGACAACAATGCCTTCTCTTGCAGACTTATATATATAGTCTCACATTCCTTATCCTAAGAGTTTTTCCATTTCTGTGATTTATCTCATCTCGTCTATTTCTTTTGTGACTGCTCTTGTTACAGCTTTTATCTACCCAACACCAAGCCAGTACAGCCCCCCTGTAACGGGCTCCACCTCTGCCATGCACATACAACAATCTTCCCCATTAGCATTCTTTTCATTATTATTACAGAAATTCTGTGTGGTCTCTAAACCAATGTTAGCAAAACTATGGCATGTGTGGTTTTTTTCCCTTTTATGACAAAAATATTAACGTACAAGTTGTTTTTTGTAAACTAAAACCTCAGCATTAATTGTATGAGTTATTTTTTTCTAAACAGAAACCTCAACATGAATTGTAGTATTTGCACCTTGTGATAAATAAGTGGATTTGGGGTTGCAATTTGGGATCTCATTTCTAAAAGGTTCACCATCACTATTCTGAAGTAACACAAATCACATTTCTGTGGACAAGAAATCAGATGAAGGCACATATCCCCTTTGCTGTTTGTCTCTTTTTGTTTTTCTTTATCTCTCTCCCTAAATGAAAATTTATTTTTTAAAATAATAACAATACATTATAACTCTGCTACAAAACAAGAAAGAATGTATTAATGTAATCAATGGGACAAAATTTCAAAAGTTAGAATTTTTTCATTTGGTTACAAAACACTTCTCCAAACTTACTCATGGCTCACAGCATAGCCTGCCAGCTCCTCTCCTAGACCCAGAAGACTGCAAAAGGCATGTAGATGCCGGCTTTGGAGGTTGGGGTCCACTTTCATTTTTGTAGGGAAAACAGGGGGAAAAACAACGAAGAAGAAAGAAAACAAGATTGGAACTATTGGCTCACTATATTTGCTCTCCTCTTTGTTCCTTATTACAAAAGAACCCTGCCCACTTAGACACAGTAAGAAGTTTCCTTGTGACAATATAACATCATTTCATTTCTTTCTAGCTCCTTTAGAATAAAACCTTTCCACCATTTTTGTTTAGGAGTTAAGCAGTGAGGAAGCAAATGAACTTGAGCATCATTAACAATAAGGAGTCAGATATTTTAACGCTGATGGTGTGAAAAAAGAATTTTTATACTTCTTGATGGGGGTGGAATTTTTGATGGGCAAAATTGCAACATGGGTCAGATATTAAAATATTTACACCCTCTAGTCTAGAAGTTTTAAAGAGACGTTCAATATTTTAAGAATAAGGATACTTATTGACATGTATATACTAGCAAAGTATAGAAGAAAATTTAATATACTGAAAAACTTGTTACAAATTTTGTAAGAATTCTTGAGTCATTTTTAGGAAAATAGATGCATCTTAAGACCATATTGTTAAGTGAAATCAATGAGACACAGAGACTTAAAAAGGTTTTCTTGAGAAAGAAAAACCCAAAATATAAATAAAGAGCAAAGTAAAAGGTAGACAATAGGAAATGGGGAGATAATTCCTTTGTAAAAGGGAAGAGGAGTAAGAGACAGAAGAAGGTAGCAGGGAGAGGAAATGAAGAAGATGAAAAAAATGAAGAGGTGTTATGCACATGTATCAACTCCCCACAAGGAATTTAATTGTTAAATGCTGCAAACATGTACCCATAAAAATAAATATTTAATAAAATATATGAAGTCAATTTCTTACATCTTTTATAGCAGGATAAAAAAGAAAAATGAAATACTTAGGAATCAATCTAAATAAGGAAGTGAAAAACACATACACTGAAAACTACAATCCTCTGAAAAAGGAGAGCAAAGAGGATATCTGAAAATGGAAATCTATCCCTGATCCTGGATAGCCAGATAATACAGTGAACATGGCCATACTTCCAAAACTGACATACAGATTTAATGCAATCCCAATGAAAATATCAACAACATACCTTATAGAATTAGGGAAAGCAATCTTAGGGAAACAGAAGAGATCTAAAATAGCAAATGCAATTTAGGGTATCAAAGACAAGCCAGGGGGTGTCACAATCTTAACTTGAAATTATACTGTAAAGGTACAGTGATAAAAAACAGGATTTTACTAGCAAACAAAAACAGATCCAAGAATCAATTGAACAGAATAGAAGATACTCTAAAGACACTCAGTTACCTAATCTTTGACAAAAGGTCCAAGCACATTCACTGGAAAAAAGGTAGTCTCTTTAAAAATAGTGCTGGAAAAACTGGCTTTCCACATGCCAAACACTAAACCTAAACCCCTGTCTCTCATCATGCAATAAACTAAAATTGAAATTGTTCAAAATCAAAATATTAAAACAGATATACCAAATCTGCTGGAAGATAGACCAGGTAGAACTGTTAGAGACATTTGTGCAGTCATATTTTATTAACAAAACCTCAATCACACAGTAAATACTACAAAGAATCAACAATTGGGATCTCATCATATTAAAAAGGGTTTGTACAGAAAAAGAAATCACCTACAGAGTGAAGAGACAGCTCACAGAGTGTGAAAAAGTTTTAACAGCTATTCCTCAGACAAAGGTTACAATATCTAGAAAATATAAAGCGCTCAAAGATATCAGAATCCCAAAATGAAAGACCCAATTCAAAAATGAGCATGGAAATGGATATACTCTTCTCAGATGAAGAAGTATAAATATATTTAAAATGGGCAACTCCACTGGTCATTTGATATATTCAGATTAAAATGCTGAGATTTCATCTCATACCAGAAAGAATGGCTATTAACAAGAAGTCAAACAATAACAAACACTGATGAGACTGTAAACTATAGAAATCAGTTTCTGAAACACTTAGAGATTCCACTTGACCCAGCTATTCTCTTTCCTATCTTGTTGAAAGAGTTAAAAGCATCATACCACAGTGATATACACATTTCCATATTTATAACAGCACAATTTGTATAGCTGAACCTTGGAAACAGCCTACATTCCCATCAATGGATGGATGGATAAAGAAAATGTGTTTTTATATATAATGAAGCTACTCTGCCATAAAGAATCATAATATTGAGATATTATAAGGTAAATGGTAACACCTTATGACCATACTTTAAGTGAAATAAATTAGACATACATGTTTAAATATTACATTGTTTCTCTTGTGTGAGAACCTGAAAGTGTGACTAAGGACCAAAATGGGTGATAGATATCAAGAAGTAGGAAGAAATGTTTAAATGGGAAAGGAAACAATGGAAGGGGAAGGGGATGGAAAGGAAGAAAAAAAAAAACAATGGAAAGAAAGAAATGGAAACAAAGCTTTTATAAATGAGAGGTAACATTGAAAGGGAGAGAGGGGAATGGGAAATACAAGAATTAAAATATGTTATGGACAGATACAAATTCCCTATAGAATGTGATCAACATGTAATAAAAAATAAAGTTCAATAAATACACAAAATAATAAAAAATAAAGTTAAATAAATACATACTGGGTCAAGTATTGAAAGACTAAAGTCAGTTTCTTTGAAAAATAAAAATAAATAAATTACAGGAATTCATATAAAAGAACATGCTGAAACTGTTGAAATTGCAAGATTTATATTTAGTTTAGATATCAAAAAGTAACCACAATACATGTGTTTTTAAATCAAAAATCAGATTACAAATCAACTTATTAGTTTTTTTTAAATTTTATTTTTAACGGGTAAAATTAAACAGAACAAAACAGATCATAAGAAAAAATGTAAGAGACACAAATTTCAAAGGAATACAACTGGAGATTTTCACTGTCTATCACACTGTCTCTTTTTTTTTCTTCCAGAAAATTGTCCATATCTTCACATACAATGAATTCATGCAAAATAAAATAGTATAAAACTGATCAGAATAGGATGATGAAGGCATTTTAGGTCTTCCAGACTAGATAACAGGGAAGTCAACAATGGCTGCCATAATGTATCTCATTCTCTTCAAATTAGCTGTCCATACCTTCACATATGTTGAAATTAAACAACAACAACAAAAAAGAGACTAAAATCACTTTGAACAAAGAATAATAGTATTGCTGGATTTCGCATCATGACACTATGGAATCAGCACTGGCACGTTACTATCTATTTTTCTTCAAACTAGCTTTTGATTTCACTGTGCATTATATAATCAATTCTCATAAACTGTTTAGAAGTTCTATACATGCATGAGTCTCTACAGGTATACCTATTCTTTCTGTTTCAGAGGGAAAAACAAGACAAAACAAACAAAACAAAACAAATTCTTAGAAAAACATGAAACAAAAATGACATATAAACAACAATAGCAAAGAGCCCAGAAAACTGACCTCCAAAACACGGTGGTATGAGCATAACTAGGGTTGTGATTTTGCCTCATGATCTTCAAGAGTTCCTCAAATCACCATAAAATAATATGCAGAATTGCTCCAATCTTATGAATGTTACCCAGATCACCATACAATAATATGTACTATTGCTCCAATCCTATGAACATTAATCATATCATCATACTAATATGTATAATTGTTCTAATCCTATGAATGTTAACTAATTTGTTCCAAGAATTTATGAATTTGTAGCACAATCATCTTAACTTTATTAAATCTGTTTATATAATTTTATATTTTTTTCCTCATTTTCCCTGAGATATTATTTTTTCCCTTCTAAGTAGATTTGTGCCCTTTCATTGTGTTTATTGAGTTTTTTGCATCTTATATACTCTTACCATTTCTCACACTAGGGAGACTGTACAGTATTTACACATGTGAGTTTGATTTATTCCACTTGTGAGTATGGTCTCAAGTTGCATCCATTTACTTATGAATATCTCAATGTGATCATTTTTTATAGCAGAGTAGTATTCCATTGTATAAAAATATCACTTTTTAAATTCATTTCTCAGTTGATGGGCATTTAGGTTGTTTCCAAGATCTGGCTATTAAAAATTGTGCTACTGTAAACATGGGTGCACATATGTCACTGTGGTATGATGTTTTCAGTTCTTCTGGGAATATGCCCAGAAATGGAATAGCTAGGTTGAATGGGACTTCCAATCCCAGCTCTTTAAGGCATCTCCACACTGACCTCCACAGTGATTACACCGTCTAGCCTCCTAACACCAGTGCAGAAGTTAGTTTTTTGCCTCAGCCTCTCCAGCATTTGTTGTTGGTAGTTTTCTTGATCCTGGCCATTCTTTCTGGAGTGAGATGGAATCTCAGTGTTGCTTTAATTTGTATTTCTCTAATGACCAATGATGCTGAACATTTTTTCATGTATTTATTTGCCATTTGTATTTTTTCACCTGAGCAGTGTGTATTCATCTCAGATGCTCATTTTTGGATTGGGTCTTTGAATTTTGGGGATCTGATTATTTAAAATTCTTTAAATATTCTGGACAAAAGTCCTTTGTCTAAGGGACTGTTCACTAAGAGTTTTCCCAATTTGTGGGTTTTATTTTCACTATGCTGGATATTTCTTTTGATATGCAAATAGAGTGCAATCCTGGTCTTGGATTCTGTGAAGTATTTTGAGTAAAGTTTGATTCTTGTTCTACCAACCTATGTCTTTAAGATTTTTCCCCACATTGTCTTCCAACATATTTAGTGTTTCTGTTTTAATATTTAGATCTTTGATCCATTTAAACTTTAGTTTGGTACATGGTGATAGGCATGTGTCTAGTTTTAGTTTTTGGCACATGGAAAGCCAAAATTTCCAGTACCATTTATCGAGGAGGCTATCTTTCTTCCAGTGGACATGTTTGGCCCCTGTATCAAAGATAAGGTGGCTGAGTGTATTTGTAGTTATAGTTTTATCTTCTAATCTGTTCTGTTGATCTTCAGGGTTGTTTTTATTCCAGCATGTGATTTTATTAAAGTAGCTTTGTAGTATAACTTCAAGGCAGGGATTGTGATGCCTCTTGCCTTGCCTTTGTTGCTTTGAATTGTCTTTGCTACTCTATGTCTCTTCTGGTTCCAGATGAATTTTAGGAGTGATTTCTCTAGATCAGTGAGGTATGATTGGGATTGCATTAAATCTGTATTACAATTTTGGTAGAATGGCCGTTTTCACAATGTTTGGTCTTCCTATCGATGATCAAGGAATGTCTTTCCATTTTCTGAGATCCCCTTTGATTTATTTTTTCAGGGTGTTACAATTTTCACTGAATAGATCTTTTGCTTCTTTTGTTAGATTAATTCCTAAGTATTTCATTTTCTTGGATGCTATTATAAAAGTTGTGGCTTGTCTTATTTTTCTCTCAGTGTTTTTATTGTTAGAGTACAGAAATGCTATTGATTTTTGAGTGTTGACTTTGTATCCAGCTACATTACTGAATTTATTTATTATCCTAGGAGTCTTTCAATGCAGTTTTGGGGGTCTTTATGTAGAGTATCATGTCATCTGGAAATAATGATAATTTAACTTCCTATTTTCCTATCCTTACTCCTTTTATTTTTCTCTCTTCTTTAATTGCCCTGCCTAGTGTTTCCAGCACTATATTGAAAATGAATAGTGATAATGGACATCCTTGTCCTGTTCCTGGGTCATTTAATATGATGCTGGCTGTTGGTTTGTCATAGATGGCTTTTATCATATTGAGGTAAAGACCATGTATTCCAATTTTCTGTAAGGTTTTTATCATGAATAAATGTTGGATCTTATCAAAACATTTTTCTGCATCTATAGAGATGATCATGTGGTTCTTATTTTTGACTTTATTGATATGGTAGATTACATATATTGATTTGCATATGTTGAACCCATATCTGCATTCCTGGGATGAATCCCACTTAGTCATGACGTATAATCTTCTTAATGATTTGCTGCATTCTGTTTGCCAAAATTTTATTAAGAATTTTGCACCTACATTCATTCAGGAGATTGGCCTATCGTTCTTTTTTATATTTGGGTCTTTCTCAGGTTTTGGTATTAGAGTAATGTTTGCTTCCAGGAATGAGTTAGGGGGGTTGTTTCCTTTCAATTTCATTGAAGGGATTGAGGGGTGTTGGCATTTAATCTTCTTTTAATTTCTTGTAGAATTCTGCAGTGAATTCATCTGGACCTGGTTTTTTCTTTGTTGGAAGGGATTTAATTAGATTTTCAATTCACTAATCAAAATTGTTTTATTCTTCAGTTTTACATCTTCTTAACACAGCTTTGGCACTTTATATGTTTCCAGGAATCTGTTCATTTCTTCTGTATTATCAAGCCTGTGAGAGCAGAGGTTTTCAAAATAGGTATTGCTGATCTTCTGTATTTCCACAGAGTCTGTAGTGATTTCACCATTTTTGTTCCTTACTGCATGAATTTGAGGTTTTGCTTTCCTTTTTTAAAAAATAAGGTTGATGAGAGGCCTGTCAATTTTATTTATTGTTTTCAAAGAACCAAATTTTTGATTCATTGGTTCTTTGCATTGTTTTCTTAGTCTCTACTGCATTGATTTCTGCACTGACTTTTATAATTTCCTCTATTCTTTTGGCTTTGGGCTTGACTTGCTTTTCTTTTTCTAGATGTTTGAGGTGTAGCATCAGGTTGTTTATTTGTGTTCGTTCTGTTTTCCTAATGTGAGAACTTAGTGCAATAAATTTTCCTCTGAGGACTGCTTTCATTGTGTTCCACAGGTTCTTGTAAGATGTATACGTATTTTTGTTTGCCTTTAAATATTGTTTAATTTCTTCTTTAACTTCCTCAGGAGTGTATTATTCAATTTCCATGTGTTTGTGGGGCTTTTGCAGTTTCTTTTATCATTCATTTCTAGTTTTGTGTTTCTATGATCTGACAACATGCATGGGATAATTTCAATTATTTTGCATTTACTTGAGCATGTTCTGTGGGCTAGTATATGGTCTATTTTAGAGAATGTTCCATGTGCTGCTGAGAAGAATGTATATTCTGATGTTGGGTGGAAAACTCTGTATTCATCTACCAAGTCCATTTGTTAACAGGCTCTGGTATTTCTTTGCTGATTTTCTGTCTGATTGATCTGTCCCTTTGTGTCAATGGCATGTTAATGTCTCCTGTTCTAACTGTGTTATTGCTTATTTGATTTTTCATTTCTGTTAATATTTGTTTTGTATAGTTGGGTGCTACAAAATTTGGTACATAGATATTTAAGATTGTTATCTCTTCTTCTTAAAGTTTCCTCCTAACTAGTATGTAGTGGCCTTCTTTACCTCTTTATATCTCATTCTTGCTTTGAGGTTCACATTCTCTGCAAACAAAATAGCTACCCCTGCCTTTTTTGGGATCCTGTTGCATTGAGTATTATTTTCATTCCTTTGACTTTTAGTCTTTGAGTTCCTTTTTGGGTTAGGTGGGTTTCCTATATACAGCATATGATTGAATGTTGTTTCTTGATCCATTTTGCCAGACTGTTTCTTTTAATTGGTGAATTGAGGCTATTTGTATTAATGGTTATAACTGATATATATTGGTTTACTTTTGACATGTTATCTTTCTGCTGTTGATTTTTTACCTTTCCACTCTGTTTAATTGTTTGTCTTGCTTAGTGTTTTTTTTTACTATGTCTGTCTAGAACATCTTTCAATATTATTTGCAGGGTTGGTTTGGTGGTTATGAAATTCTTCAAGTATCTTATTTAACCATTCATTTTGAAGGACAGTTTTTCATGGTACATCTGTCTGGGTTAGAAGTTATTTTTCTTTAGGATCTAAGATACTTCACTCCATGCTCTTGTTGACTCCATTGTTGGTGTTGAGAACTCTTCTGTGGTCCTCATAGGCTTTCCTTTATCAGTGATCTGTCTCTTGTCTCTAGCAGCTTTTAATATTCTGTTCTTATGTTGGATTTCTGGGATGTTGATTATTATATGTCTGGGTGTAGTTTTATTTTGGTTATGGTTGTTTGGAGTTCTATATGCTTCCCTGATATATATACCAGTTACCATTCTCATGTTTGAGAAATTTTCAGCTATTACTTCTGTAAATAGCCTTTTCACATCATTTGTGTTGTTGCCTTCCTTCTTGTTTGAACCTATCAATCTTATATTGTCTGTCTTTGCATCATTTTGGAGTTTTTGAATTGTTATTTCCTGGTTCCTTGATTTTTTTTTTTTTTGTACCAGAATCGAATTCACAACCTTGTGCTTGCCAAGCAGATCCTTACACCACTGAGCTAAATCCTGGGCCCTCCTTGTTATTTTTAAAAGATCTTTCCTTTCCTGTTCACTAGTTGCAATCACGTTTTCAAGGTCTGAAATTCTATCTTAACTTTCTTTTTTTTATTAAGGAGAAAAAGAAAAAAAACAGAAATAGGGTACAAGTTACACAGAATTTCAGAAAAAATAAACAATAGGAAATCACTAGTTAATACATTACATATCGTTATCTTAGAAATAGTTGTTCAAGTTACAAAATTAAAGCATATAAAGTGGATTTTTAAATAGTGAGACTAGAAACAGTTTTGTTCAATGAGCCAACAAAACTAGTAATATGGTTATCCATCTTACACACTTAAATATATATGCAGTTATAGTCTTTAGAGCACTTTCTTTTCCTTTCTTTTGTACAATGACAATTACACATTTTGGGTTTTATTACTCCCACAGTTCTTATTACTTTTTTTGAAGAGAGTAAAAACAAATGTGACATAACAGAACAGAGTCAGTCAAATCAAAAGGATGAACATAATAGATAATGTAAAAACAAAATACTAGGTGATCAACAATGGTTACCATAATGCCTCTTGCTATCTTAAAAAGAATTGCCTATATCATCAGTTATAATAAAATTGAACAAAACAGTAAAGAATAAAACCAAAACATTGGAGACATTACAGGGCTTTAAAAGAAGATCATAGTCAACTGGAATGGGTGTCATAATAAATCTTATTGTCTTTACAGTTGTTGCCTATACTTTTGAACTTGGTACTATGAAGCAAAGCAGAATAGAGGAAAATCAGTCAAAGCAAGATGGTGAGGGCTATACAGGGTTTCAAATCAAGTTAGTAGGAAATCAAAGTGGGTTACTATAATAATATATCCTGCTTTTAAAAGTTATTCCCTTAATTAAAAAGAAAAAATAAAAAAGTAAATAATTAAAAAAAGGAGACTGAGATAAAAGAGGGCATAACAACAAAACAGTGCAGATCAAAGCATAACCATTTAAGCAAAATAGTGTTTCACCACAAGACATCCCAACATAAAAGTAGTTACCATAATGTCTCTTTCCTTGAAATCTTTGAGTATAACTTCATATACTGTAGCGCCAAACATATCAAGACAATGTAAAACCGTTCAAGAGAATGACAGTATTATGGGGTATTTAGAACCAACTATCAGAAAATGAACAACGGTTTCTGTATAATCTCCTTATCTATAAAAGTTTTTGCTTATATTATCATATATAATAAAATCCAATAAGATACAACCTGTTAAGACCGATGGAGACAGAAGAATGAAAGCTTGATGGGACTTCAAAGCAAGATGATACTAAATCAGCACTAGCTGTTATGATGTCTTGTTTTCTCCAAAATAGCTGTTCCTACCATCCAATCTTCTCTGCCTCATTTCTGTTGAGCTCTTTTTCTGTCGTTTGTTGTCAGTTTGTCTTCTTCATTTCGCTTTCTGCTCCATTCATTGTGGCCTCTCTGCCACTGTTTCTGAAGTCTTGATATTTTCCTTTTTTAGAATATCCTGCAGCATTCTCTGTAGAGTTGAATTGGTGGTTGCAAATTCGCCTAGTTCGTCTTTATCCTGGAAGCACCTTGTTTTTCCATTAATTTCTAGGGACAGTTGTGTAGGATATATCAATCTTGGCTGGAGGTTGTTATCTTTCAAAGCTTGAATTATTTCCCCCCATACTCTTCGTGATTTGATGGTTTGTGCCGAGAAGTCTGCTGTAATTCTGATGGGTGTTCCCTTGTAAGTGATCTGTTTCTTGTCTCTGACGGCTCTTAGTATTCTGTTCTTATATTGGATTTCTGGAATTTTTATTATTATATGCCTGGGTGTTGCTCTGTTTGGGTTGTAGGTGGCTGGGGTCCTATATGCCTCATACATCTGAGTATCTTTACCTTTTGCTAAATTAGGGAAATTCTCTTGGATTATTTCTGTGAATAGCTTTTGTAGTCCATTTGTTTGTGTCCCTACTTCTTCTTTTATATTCTTAACTCTTAGGTTGTAGATCCTCTTATCATCTTCTAGTCTTTGTATTATTGCTGTTTGTTTTCTTGTTATTTTTAAGAAGTTTTTCATTTCATGCTCCCATATTACAAGTCTGCCCTCCAAGTCAGATAATCTATCCTTAGTTTCTTTCAAGCTGTTATGCCAGCTTTTGATAGTTTTTAGTTTCCTGGTAATCTCTTTGAACTTGCTTCATGTATTCTATCTTTTCTGTATGTTCTCCATCAAGCAATTCTCCCTTTTTTCTCTGTTCTTGCATTCCACCATCTGTTTTTTCTTGGGCAATGCTTAGCATTTCTCTAACTATTCTACTTATCTCTTGCTTTATTTCATTAAATACTTCATTTTTAAACTTGTCTATGAGGCTCTGGAGATACTGCTTTATGTCTATTGGTGCCGTGTCTGATATTGCATCTTTTCTGTCTTCCTTTGCATTTCCCTTTCCTGGATCAGTGTTCTCAGGATTGGGGATTGAGGACCCTTTCTTGCTCCTTCCTCTTCCCATACTTTTTGTTCCTTCCATATAAGCAAGTGTAGGAGGCCCAATTTTTTTCTCTTTTTTGGTTACAGTTTGTTTGAATTGCGCCAGCTAGGTGTTCCCACCCATTGCAGTGTACCAGGGAGACACAGACCTGGGCAGCCTCTGCTGGGCCCACCCCTCCAGGTCAACCTACCGAAGGCTTCACCGCTAGGGTGCACCTCCAGGTGCTGGGACCTGTGTTGGGCTCGCCTACTGGGCGTCACGCAGGACAGGCCCTCCCCACCAATCCCGCTTGAGAGAGGAATATGTGACTGAAGTCACTGCAGTGCCCCATTCTGGCAAGTCTGCCTGGTCCCAGTATGTCCTTTGCTGGAGCCTTCTACTCTATGAAAGGGTGCCCGTTTCCCTCACTCACCGCAAGTCGATGTAGGGCTCCCTGCTAGTCCTGCTCTTAACTCCATTTGCAGATTCCAGCTCTCAGAGCTTTTGCGTATCTCTCTCCCTCCCCTGCAGATGTGAACACAGCAGCGGCAGCAGGAAATTCAGATCATGGCTTCCAGTGGTGCGGGTTCTAGCTTCCGCACTGAGATTTTATCTGTTTCTGTTATAGCACCAGGATTGGATTTCCAGTTGGTTTCTCTTAGTTTAGTTCGTTCCTGGGTCAGCAGGGTGCATTTCCCCTTGCCTAGGACTCCTTGTACTGCAGCATTCCTGGATTCTGTGCGGGTATATCTCAGAGAGCCTCCATAGCTGCTGCTATCTATCCACCATGTTCTTCTGGAAGCCCTATCTTCACTTTCATTGAGACAGTTTTGCCAACTTTTGATGAATTTTTTGATTTCCTATATATCTTTTTAAATCTGCTTCATGCATTCTATTTGTTTCTTATACTCTTCATTCAGAGTTTCCATGTTTTTTCATTTTTCCTCCAATTTTTAAACTATGTCTTCTTTAGATTTGTTTAGCATTTCTTTCATTACATTTATCATTTCTTCTTTTACCTGTGAGTCTATTTCTGATTGAGTTCCTTAATAGCTTCCCAGAGTTATTTCTTTACTTCAGTTGATATCATTTCAGGAATTTCAGGTGTATGGCTTATGTTTTCTTCTGTATCCATGTCTCCTAGGCTTGCTTGGATTTGGCTGGAAGTTTGAGATTGCATTTTACTCTTTCATTTTGTCATTTTCCTATATTTCTGGTTTTGAGCTGTGTTTCAAAGCTTTTCCTGTGCACTGGGAATCACCTGGCCTACTTTTGGCTCCTGGGGCAGACTGCTGACAACTGCTAGCTACTTGTAGTTTGCTGAGCATGGTCCAGTTGGGCCTGTGGGGACTCCTGTGTGTCCTGCCATGATTTAAAATGCAGGGCATGGCCTTACTATCTGGGAGGAACTTTCCAAGGCCTCTCAGTGCACTGGAATTAAACCTGTGGGTGTGGTCAGAGCCTGGGACTGGATTCTGGCCCCTGCTAGCTGTTTGTAGATCCCTGAGTGTGGCCCAGTTAGGCCCACAGGTATTTCCAGTGCATTTTAGGGTGATTTCATAAATGGGCCATGGTCTTACTGCCTGAGAGCGAAGTTCAAAGGTTTCCAGGTGTTCTAGGATTCAACCCATGCACACAGTTGTGGCCCAGGAAATTTTTAGTTTAAATTCATAATTCTATACAATTAGAACCAAAAGATTTTTTAAGACCTTATTGTATTTAAATTTCTATTAATTTTCATGTACATTTTTATAATAAAAATATTTAGTTTTAGCTTTATTCATAGCTTTTCACCACTCCGCAGAAGCAGACTTTTCTACTCTTTCCCTGCAGTCTCTTACTGTTTTGCTTCAAACTGTTTCAAAAATTGCCAAACTATGGTTTTTAATGGCCTATCTTTGACCTTTTACTCAATAGTCTCCTAACCCATAATACTACTGGTTCTAGCTTTTCCCTTCTTCTCTTTATCTTTCAAGATCTAACTGCAGAAATCTCTAGTCAGCCTCTCTGAAATCTATTATCATGCCTTTTCACTCCTATGTTACTTCCAGTCTATATTGCAGTTTCAATCTGAGATTCATACTCCCTTGACTGGCCTTCCCTAAGTTTCTGAGCCTTGGAAAATAGTAAAATAATTTGGGATATTTACACATGCACTTCTTTTCAGAGACGGTAGCCCTCAACAAATTTTTAAGTGTGCCAATAAGTTATTTGACTATACAGCTTTAATTTGCAGTGTACCATGTTTAACTTCATGATATTTTTCCCTTTATTTTTTAAAAATGATGCCTAAATCTTACATTTTTATAAACATATGTCTATCACCCCTTCCCAAATACTGTATAAGAAAATTTGAGAATAAGGGTCAAGGTATATACTTTTAAAAAATCTTTTTAAAGACATATTGTTCAAGCACATAGTAGGAATTATGTTAATTTAGTAAACATTTGCACCTCCAAAGGTATCTATAGTGAACTACAAAAATAAAGCCCCAACACTTGAAAGCAAAAGTTGCCCATGGAGAAAAAGCCAAAATAAACATTTTCTGTCAGGGCCTTGCTGATCACAGATAATAGGATAACTTATCACCAGGAAACACACACACACACACACACACACACACACACACACACACAAATACCTGGAAAGGATCTAGCAGATAGATACATCCTCCCAAATGATGGCATAAATTAAGAATAACACTGAAATTTTTGCAGGTAACATTTCCCAAAACAAGTCATAAAAGAATCAATAAGACACAAATGTCATGATATTCAACATGCTTGTTGTTATAACAAAATCTTAAGCACTCAGCTAAGAATACCTTATCAGAAAACAGAGAAGTATTTAATACAATTTCACTAACAATGAGATACTTTGTCCTCTCAAATAATGATACAGAAGAATATTGCATATCTTTGTAAATGTTATGAGTTTGAGTACATTGGCAAGTGACTTAATTTTGAATTGCATCTCTCAATTAAAGGAAGGCTGACATAAAAAGAAAGAGACAGAGAAGCAGATCAATACTTATGTATCAGAAGATAGATCCATTCTTCTCAAACTGAATTATTAGGACATATATAGGTAAGCACTAAATTATAGGTTTAAAATGCCCACATATTGAATCAGAAAATGTACTAAAGATGTAAGTGGGACAAAACTTATAAAATTAAAATCAATATAAAATGGAGGAGAAAAAAGGAAGAAATTCTTTATGAAACTGCTCTATGGATGGTAATATTTTTATGGAACCACTTTGATGGAAGACATTTATTATAAGAGGTGCTTTGTGGAACAAGCCATCTGGTGACAGAAAAGCAACTTACTGATAAATGGTAACTATTGACAAGGCTGGCAGCAGGCTGACAGTCAGGTTTAACAAGAACAACTAGTACTCTTAAGTTTTTGTTATGTGGTGCTGTTAAAAATCCTTTGCTGGTCAAAGATTTTTACTGAGATCTGGATTTCCCACAAATACTTGTATGAGTTGCACTATGTAAAATGAAAGAACAGAGCAGTTCCACCTTTGGAGTTTTAAGGAGATGGGAAGAAAATGAAGATGATAAGCTGAAGATGATAACACAGGTGAAACTGATAATTCAGTGGAAACAGGGAATCAGAGAGGCAGATGACTTAGGACATCATTCCCTATGAATCTTCATGTATTTTCAGATATGTTGAGAAAATCCACAAGGTATAGGATGAGGATGCTTGGTCAATTTTTTTTTTTAATTCATGCAGCCATGGCTCAAATGAGCAAAATCTTAGCTCAGTGAACATGGATGTATTACGGATAACAATTCAAGATCTCATGACAATTGTGGCCTTGTTTATTGTTTTTAGGGTGTACTCCCAGATTCCAGTATGTAAATATACAGCCACATTAAATATCAGCTTTGGAGAAATAGTGGGCTAGGTGAGATCAAATGGTACATTTAAGCATGATAAATCATCACTCAGCACTCAGTTAAAAATCCCCTACCTCATGAAGCAATTAAGAAAAAATAGTACCTCACTTTATAAAGCACTTGCAGATAAAAGTGAGATATACTGACCATAAAGAACTTCATTTTCTGTAAGAATGTGTCTGTATGCTACCAAAACTTGTCTTTCCAGATGAAATTCATAGCATAATATACTGTGTTTTTACCACGCCCAATATGACGCTTAACTCAAAACTTCCTACAAAGATGTTTGACCTCAAAAAAGTATTGCCATGACCGACATATTGGTAGGAAAAAGCTGCTTAGATCCAAAGGCATTTCTAAAATTATCAATAATTCAATGTCTTTAAATTATTTATCAGCATTAGTATTAGACTACAAGTCTGTCCAGTTGGGCTTAATCACATAGCAGTGACAACAGTGACTGCCAGTTAGAGAAAACCAAATGACATGCCCAGACCTCCCACATTTAGAAAACATTTAAAAAAGACAGCTGATTAACTCATTCTCACATGGTTATTTCCTTAGCATTGTAGAGTTCATTCACAAGTAATTCCCACTATTTAAAAAGTCATCTATATAACATGCTAATGAGAATATGTCTTTACAGGGTTAATATGTAGAATATTATGGGTAAAAGATGAAAGAGTCTTCAAAATATTCCTGGTTTCATTTCAAATAAAAATTCAGAATAGGCTGCCTCATGAAGATTCCTTTGGGAGTGTGCCATAATTTTATCACAGTTTGGATGAAATTATCTGGGGTTAAGAAAAAACCATGATCATTACAGCAAATGAGTTATAAGTAAATGTTATTCTAATCAAGCTTATTTAACAAAAAATTTTAAGTGCCGTTCTAACAAAATATTAAGAAAATATACTTGTTTTATTTTTTTAATCTTTGGGTTATTCTTTGTAGGTTGTTCTATATTGACTTGTTCACCATCTAATACCTTTAATGCATGAATCAAATAAATCAGAAAGGACATTACCAAATTACCTGTAGAAAGTTGGCATCATAAAGAAGTGAGGGTAGATGTTGAATTGCAGGAGACTATGCTACTACAGCAAAAAAAAAAAAAAAAAAAAAAAAAAGGTTAGAGAAAAACAGAAAATTGACTTCGTTTTATGATAGGAAGCAAAGTGGGGAATCACAGAGTCCTTCTTGGATACTGTTATTTTGATAAAAATCTGAGGTAAGAGCAATGGACATCACTAGTTATACAAAGAAAAGATTCATCCATCGGTAATAATGGTAAATCCATTTTGACTCTAATGCATAGAAACCACTAGGCATTTTAGCCGATGGTATAGCTATTTGGGATATAACAGTTATGACTGATTTATTAGTTACCAAAGTTATAACCAAACAACCTTCAACAATATAGAAAACTTTTCATCTCTTAACATCTCGACCCCCTTCATTTCTTGGATGTGGCAGATATAATAGTTATTCTAGGAAACTCAATTTAGAACTTCTGTTCAACTTGACCCCACAAGTGTCAAATGTCCTAATTCTTAGGCATTTACACAATGTAAAAACTATTCTCTGTTACATCTCCTCCTCCTCCTCCACATACACACACATTCAACAATATTGTATTGTCATCTTTGGGAAAACATCATAATATAGTATTCACGTAAGTGAGGCAAATTTTGCTGATTGGAGTTAAACATTTGCTAAAGAATTGCAGGTGTTTTTCAAATAATCAGGTTAGTCCCAAATGCAAGAATAAAGAAAGCAAATAATTGACAAGCAGTACACCACCTGTATCGTTAACTCTAATCTCCTGAGTCTCCTCTTTAAAGATGAGAGAGGAAAATAAGAAAATCTCAAAGCTGTACTATTATGACAGTCAATTACCTTTTGATAGAACAGTTTTATCCTTCCATCTGTAATTAAAGTCAGCAGTCTTACAAATTAAATTCCTACAAAGGGGAAATTGGATTGGAGCTGAGGGAGCACTTAGTTGTTTCTAAGATAAAAGCTGGGAAATAAATTGTGTATAAGACAAACTATCCCTAAATAGCATAAGTTATTGACCTACTTACTAGGCATATTGTGATCAGAGTAATCATATAATGTCATATATATGCTAGGAACTCTTTTATTTGAAGACTATAAAATGTTTCACTTTCATTAATTCTAATTCAGCACTGGCTCTAAATTTATACAAGGAGTGATCAAAAATGCAATGCATACATTTAATTTTAAATATTTATTACAGTACAAAGCACACTTCCATTTCTCTCCCTCAAAATATTCTTCCTCCCCTTGAATAGACTTGTGCCCCCATTCTATTCCACTCTATGTAAGTAGAGATTTTCCAAGTAGATATTCATGATCTTTTGAATTTCCATGGGGTCTGTAGTAATTTCCTACTTTTTGGTCAGTCCTTATTGCATGAATTTGTGATATTTCTTGATAAGGTTAGCTTGAGATTTGTCAATTTTGTTTATTCTCTCAAAAAACCAGCTTTTTGATTCATTAATTCTGTGTATTTTTTTAGTTTCAATTACATTGATTTCTGCTCTAATCTTTAATTTCCTCTCTTCTATGAGCTTTGGGTTTAATTTCTTTTTCTAGAAGCTTGAGATGAAGCATTAGCTTGTTTATTTGTGCTTATTTTGTTTTCTTCATATGGCAGTTTATTGCTATATATTTCCCTCTTTTAAGACCATTTTCATTGCATCCCACAGATTGCAATATGTTTTTCTGCATTTTCATTGAATTGTAGGTATTGCTTTATTTCTTCTCTAATTTCATCTGTATCCCACTGGTTGTTCAGAAGGTTGTTATTTAATTTCCATGTAGTTATTAAGGTTTTGCCATTTCTGCACTTTTTTGAGGGGGTACTGGGGATTGAACTCACGACCTTGCACTTGTCAGTCAGGCATTTAAGCCTCCAAGCTAAATCCCCGGCCCTTTGCCATTTCTTTCACCATTAATTTCCAATTTCAGTGCACTGTGGTCAGATATTATGCATGGGATAATTTCAATACCTTTGCATTTACTTAAGAATTTTTTATGGAATAATATATGGTCTACTTTGGAGAATATCCCATGTGCAGCTGATAAGAATGTGTATTCTGATGTGGTTGTGTAGAACACTCTGTAGACATCTACTAAGTCCAATTGCTCACAGATATGATTCAGTTCTATTATTCCTTGTTAACTTTTTGTCTAGTTCTTCTATCTCTTTGTGACAGTGGAGTGGTTTCCTTGATATTACAGGATTAATATTGTTAATATAATATATTATATTAATATAATATATATTAATATATTATATTAATATATTAATATGTTACAGCAATAATATAATTATTGCTCTGTTATTTTTAAAAGTTCTATCCTTTGATGATTGCTAATTGCAATCCTGTCCTCAAGGTTTGAAATTCTATCCTCAGCTTCATTTGAATGTTTTGCCAGCTTTGAATAGAATTTTTTTGTTTCTTGGATATCACTTAGAGTGTTTCATGAATTCTACTTGTTTTCTATATTATTAATACAAGGTTTCAATCAGTTTCCCATGCTTCTTTACTTTTTAGAAAATCTACTTCTTTTTTAGTGAGTTGAACAACTCCTTTAGTAAGGTTGTTATTTCTATCTTTATGTGAGAGATTACTTCTAATTTGGTTTCCTCTATAACCTCATGGAGTTTTTTTCTTTTTTCTTTTTTTTTTTTTTCATTTCAGTTGCTATCTTTTCAGAGATTCCTAATGTGTTACCTTGGAAGTCCTCTATTTCAATGTTTCCCATACTTACTCCTGGTGGACTAGATGTTTGAGACTGCATTTTGCTTTTTTGTTTTGCCATTTTCCTCTTTTGGGTTAATATTTGGTCTTTCAATCCCATTAGTGTCAACTGTTGGTAGTGTGTATCTTGGGGTCCTACTGAAAGGTTGATGTTTGCCCAATTGCTGGGTCCCACAATGAAGAGGTGGGCCAGTTACCTGAGTTTCCCCTGTAGGGCCTGTTGGGTGAGTCCTATGTTCTTCCTAGGCCTACAATTCTAGGTGTACTTATGGAAATCAACCCCTAGTTCCTGCTATTATCATGTCTTCAGGTTTTTCAGAGTCACCAGATCTCCCTGTTTATAGTATTTGTCTCATTTGGGACGCTACTGTGTCTCTTGGTGTCCTATAGGCCCCCTTAATTTTCTCCATGTCGGGGGAGGCCTTGTTGGCACCCTCCTCAACCTACCTGTTTGGAGGAAGGACTCACCCACTTGCCAAGCATATCTATGACCTACTGCTGGAGGGGGTTTTTCTGTTGCTCCTGTTTATCCACTGAATGTGACAAACTCTATTCCTATTTTAGGGGCAAATTCACCTCAATGATGGAAGCTTGCTGAATTCTTTTTACTGAGTCTCCCCAAAATACTGCATGGTTAATCCACTGCAGTCAAAGCTTCTGGAGGGAGTTGTGGGAGCCAAAGTTCAACAGCAATGCTAGGTCCAGGAGGTAGGGGGTCTCTGATGGCAGTAGTGCGACTGTGGGGGCAAACATCACAGTTTGGAGTTCCTGGGTCCTGATTTGGGTGGCCAGGACTCTGGGACACGAGAGGTGCCCAGTTCCCTGTGCATCTCTGGCTGGAATTCCTGGCTCTCATGAGGTGGTCTGCCAAGATGGCGAGAGTCACAGGATGGGCCTGGGTCTAGGCTGGTGCTGTGCGTGCCTCTGGCTAGAGTTCAAGGTCCCAGTGAGATGGTCTGTGGAGATGGTGGGAGTCACAGGAGGGACGCGGGTCTAGGCTGGCCCTGTGCGAATCTCTGGTTGGAGTTCCTGGGTCCCATGAGGTGGTCTGCAGAGATGACGGGAGTCATTAGAGGGGCCTGGGTCTAGCCTGGCCCATGTGCACCTCTCTCTTTTGGAAATTCTTAATTTATAATAATTGTGTGGCTAATTCAGACATTTTTATTCCTACTTTCTACTTTCTCCTTTACTTTAGAGCCTGGAAGCTTTTGCCTTAATATAAATACTGACATTTATTGAAAAGTATGCTGTTTTGAGGTATTTTTTGTTTGACTATATTGCTGAACAATAGAAATGATAAGTTTAAGATAGGAATATATTTGCATGTAGTTACCTGTGCTTTGAACCAGCTAGTCTTGCTCTCAGTCACACAGAAAAACAGCTACTCTGGAAATCTATGTGGGGATTTGAGCTAGATGAGATAAAATTTCACAAAACAGATTGTGCAGTCCAAGGGAAATGTATATTGCTGCATTTACTTCATAGGAGGTAACTCTAAGGCACAGCACAGTTATATGATATGTAAAGAAGTTTTATGCTGAATTCTGTGGATTTTCTTCTGGAAAACAGACATACAACTTACCCAGATATCTTAAGTTATTGAGATCTATCAATAATCCAAAACTGCTTCTCTTGTTATCTCATAAACAAAGTAAATGTCAATTAATTTGATCCAACAGCCAAAAAAGAGAATAGAAGCAAAAAAGAATAAAGATAGAACTGTCCTTTATAATCTTATCCTACAACCTTGTTACATTGATAACTGTTACTTAAGAACAATTCAACTGCAAACTAGCTGTTGTGATTACACAGGATTCCATGGTGTAAGGTACAAATGGATTTCCAATAAATTTGTTCTGTTTCCCTAAAAACACTATAAAAACTTAAATGTCATTCAAAATCTATTTTGGATGGTAAAATAGGACTTGCCACAAATTCTGAAAAGAATGATCAAGATTTTTGATAACACATTTGAGCACACATATAGACTTTTTGCTATTTAATCCTGTATCAAAATCCAGGCTCTGTGGGCAGATAAGAGGGAGAGTTTCAAGAGTTTCATTTGAAATGAGGTTATTTCACACTTTTAAATCACAGAGAGAACACTTTGTAAGCAGCTTCTACCAGATCTTCAGTGATTGAATTCTTTCCTATTTGGAGAAATGTCTCTGGAACAATAGTGAGAGTTGATTTTTCTCTTCAGTAAATTCTCTCTTCTAACAATTAGGATGGAGTGAGCTGCATTTGATCAGGTTGAAATAGCAGGTCAAAATCTATTCTGAGTAGATTTCATTGGATTTCCCAAGATGTTTTTCTTGCTGTGCCCTTCAATTGTGTGTGTAGGGTCACAGAGGTTTCTTCACCACACTGCTGTATTTCTTTTATAAGCTGAGTGCTTCTACTGAAGAGAAATCTCAGAAATGAAAAGACTGACACTAAATATTTTGATTATTTTTGTGTTTATGCTTTTTCACTGAAGCTTTCCTGGAGCATAAATTATTGTTATAATAACTGACAATATCATTGTTGCTAGTGTTCATGTGGGCACCTGTATTCAAAAATTTTCACATTGCTCTCACAAAGCAGTATAGAAGGGGAAGTGTCATTAAGGTATTACAATGTCAAACTCTGTACCTGCATTTCAGCTAAATGAGGTTTTGTCTTTTTTGTGTGGAGTCTCTCTTGTGTTTATGAAGTTTATCGTTGGTGCCCCTTTCAAGTGTTTGCTTGGTTTTCTGTTTTCCTTTCTTGTTCTGCTTTTTTCTCTATAGAATATAAATTCTTTGACAATTGGTTTTATTTCTTATATTTCTTTGCCTATTTTCTCAAAGTACAGTTCAATGCCTGTCAAACAATCAAAGCAATAAATTAGTAAATAAAATAGTAGCCAAAAAATTAGGGAATCTATGAAGGCATTTTACATCCTCACTCACATTGTATAGGCAATGCTATTTTCTGAATGAGTTTTCTTTGCAAGCAGCATCTATCCTTACTATCTGTGGTGTATCATCTACTGGTCAACTTGTAACCCTCAGATGAACTGAATCAGCATGGTGCTGGATGTGGAAGGCCCACTTGAGGTTTGTTGCCAACAGCATAAAAACAGAACTGAAGAGGAACATGGTGTGCTGTAGATTCTCCTGGAGAAGCCCGTTGTACTGGCTTTCCTGATACAAACTCAGTTGCTGAGGAGGTAATAGTACTCTTTGGGGAAGCTCTGGTCCTTACTTTAAGCATTGCTTCCCGCTCCAGTGCAGATCCCTCAGGCTGCTGTCACAGCTCCTTCATCCCACTGGTACAGACTCTGACTTCCACCACTGACTTTTGAGCCTTCCCAGTACAGAACCTTGAACAGATTTGGATGACACACTGTTGTGAGCCCCAGGCTTCCAGTTGGATTTGCTGAGGACATTGCTATGGGATTAGGTCTTCAGCTGGACTCATGCAGGATATTGCCATGAGATCCAGGCCCTCAACTGGATTCTTTGGGTCTGAATTCTTGGGTAATTCAGACAGATCTCCCATACTCTCTTGCATTTGACTCTTTGGGTGAATATTATAAAATAATCCTATAAATTATGTATCATGTATTAAATATTTTCCCTTGTCAACTCTGACTACAACATAACTTTAAAAAAATCCTCTTTCTTCATCTGTTTTCCCTAAATTGCCAGGTAAACTTGTTTTAAACTTCTGGACTAGATAAACATTTCTTTTCTATTCATAATGATAAAACGTTTTTTCTTAATCTTGAGCATTCATCATAATCACCGGGAGGTTTTCCACACTCAGGTGGCTCAGTCTCATTCAGTTTCTCATACAACACTCATGACCTGGAGTCTGAGAATCTGCACACAGCTGTGGCTCAAGGTGCTGATCTAAGGGCCATATTTTGAAAGCCTCTAAATTAGGGAATTTCTGTGTCCAATTTGATCTATTATCTGTTAATTAGTAGGAGGAGAGGCTTTTAAAATAGTAAAATGAGGCCCCTCTCATAGTTAGTCTTATAATTGAAAAGTTTAAAAGTATCATTAACTATAAATAGAAAGTCTGAGTGAATATATGGAACAAATTTTATTTAACCTTGCTAAGACTTGAATAAAAAAGATTATCAATAGATAGAAGAAAAATATCAGAAAGGGTTATATCATAGTGTGTTAAGGCCACCAAAAATTTCTTGATAAACAAGAGTACACCTGCCATATTTTTTGCTTGCTAAATGTCCACTATTCATTCATTCATTCATTCATTCATTCATTCATTCAGTAAGATTAATATTAATTTCATTGATGTCTAGCTAGTACCATAAATTTTTTTGGGTTAGTTGAAATTTGTCTGTGGTTATGAGTTATTTAGAATGAAAAAATAAGTTTAAATGATCTTAAAAATAAGACACTTTGGAAACTCAGATGCACTGAAATTATCATTATCTTTAAAGGTGAATTTAGAACTAAATATAGAATAAAACATAAAAGTGATTCACGTATTAAGATATCCTGGAACTTCAAATTGCATCAAGACATTACTTCTCCAAATAGGATTTATAAGTTTATGATAGGAGCTGGGGATTTAGCTCAGCGGCATAAGTGCCTGCCTTGCAAGCTCACAGTCATGAGTTCGATCCCTGGTACAAAAAAAAAAGTTTATGATAAAATGAAATCAAGAAATACAAAATAAATCTTGTAAAAGCTAAAATTAAGCTTTATTCTCAAGCAATATCAAACATCTGGCAGGTATTTACAGGTGAGAATTGAACATACACCAATGGTTTTGTATTAAAAGAAAAATTAGTGACAAGATAGAACATCAGTATATCAATCAGTAATAGCAATTAGTCATAACAGAAAAGCTGGCAAACAAGCTAACTCAAACAGGATTTCTGGTGTTTGTTTTTTTCTCTCATACAACAGGAAATCTAGGGCAGGGTGATTACTTGAGTTAGTATGACCAAAGTCTGCGTTTCTCTTCATGCTTCCTTCTGGTCAAAAAATGGTCATTTCAGCTTCAATCATCATGAGAGAGGAGACATGGAAAAAAAGGGACTGTGTTATATAGCTTCAAGGGTATTCGGGAAACAAGTTTCCATTTCTGAGTCTCCTTCTGAGGATGAACATAAAAGAGGGTTTAAATGGATTGAACAGACTGCATCTGTCACAGCTGGGGAATCAAAATAGTGAGAGAAATGGAAGATAATCAGCAATCCACATAACTCAGATGTGAGCAGTATTAACATAAGTTATATTAACATGTGCATACTGGTTACTGATTTATTTTTTAAAAAAGAACTATATTGGAATGCAGAAAGAAATGAAAATTCAGAATTCCAAGAAGATGGCAGAATAGTAAACAGCACAGTAAACAGCCTCTCTGAAAGATACAGTCCAGATGCTGGAATACAGCATCATGGGGAAGACAAGAAGGAAGGAAATGGGTCCCCTGTACCCAGGAAGAATGTGAAGTGAGAATTGAAGCCCACAGAGAGAGTAAAAAGAAAAACTTATACAAGAAGAAGATGGTAGCTGGTGACACCACCTAGAGCCAGACCCACTGTGTGAGAGGAGCTGTTGCAACTTGGGGGATGATGGAGGTGGCTGGCAACCCCAGAGGCTGCTGGAAAGAGATGTGGAGGTGGAGGGGAGTGGTGGACGCAGAGGACTGCACTGGCTAGTGGTGAGTGCAGAGGACTAAGTCCTCCCACAGGAGAGAGCAATTGGCCAGGAGCCATTTTGGAGTTGGGCCAGAAAACTCAAGAATCACAATGGCTGCTGGCTTTCGCCAACAGCTCCTAGCTGAGTTCAAAACAGTGGAAATTGCTTGGGCTGAGCCCTGACCCCATGTGCATTCCGGCAGCCATTGTGGAGTTTCTCTACCAGTAACCAGCTCAGTCTGGAGGCAGTGGCTGGCCTGTACCTACACATATTACACCAACCATCAGGGAACCACCACAGGCTGGGAAAAGCAGCAGGCAGCCTTGCACCAGTGCACACAATGGTCACCATCAGATACTTTTAGCCAGCACTGATTAGAAGAACCAAGCAGTCTAACTACAGGGAAAATGTAGACAATGAGGGAAATGTCTGGGACTCCGCTACTCACTTGTCTGAAAGAACCCAGGAATATGTCAAGATGAAGAAGTAGAGGGCAGTCTCTGGCCACCAACCCAGGCAGAGAAAGTCCAGGATGTGTAAAAATGGAAGAGATCAGGAGTTGCACCCTGAAATTTTTGAAAAGATGGCAACTGAAGTAAAGAAACAACTTCATGAAGCTATAAAAGAAATTAGAACAGAAATATTATCTTGGATAAAAGAAGAAATGAAAAACAGAATAAAAGAATTGATAAACACCTCTAAAAAGATATAGATAAAAAATGGAGGAGCATAGGAAAATGAGGGAAATGAATGCAGAATATAAAAAAGATTTAGAATACATGAAACAGATTCAAAGAGACTAGCAGGAAATTAAAAACTCCATTGAAAGCTGGCAAAAACTCCGAAGAATCTCAAGATTAACTTTCAAACCTTGAAGACAGGTTTGCAGCTTGTGATTGTGAAAGGAAAGATCTCTTAAAAATAACAAGGAATCAGTAAATAACAATTCAACAGCTGCAAAATGACACAAAGAAACATCACTTAATAATAGGTGTGAGTGAAAAAGCCAGGGTCAATACAAATAACATTAAAAGTCTATTTACAAAAATAATATCAGAAAACTTCCCAAGCATGGGAAAAGGAAGTGACATTTAGATAAGTGAGGCATATAGGACTCCAGGAATCCATAACCAAAATAAATCTATACCTGGACACAAGCACAGAATAATAAAAGCTATTAGAGAAAAGAAACAGATCACCTATAAAAGAAAACCCATCAGAATCATGAAAGACTTTTCAACACAAACCATCAAGTCAAGAAGAGCTTGGAGTTTTTTTTTTCAAATCCTGAAAGAAAACAGCTTCCAACCCAGACTGAGTACCATGCAAAACTATCTTTCAAAATTAATGGAGAAATAAGTTACTTTCATGACAAAGAACAACTGAAAGAATTTATGACCATCAAACAAACCCTACAAAGAATACTGATGGACATTCTAGAGAGAGATAAAAAAAAATATCATGGTTTCAGGAACAGCAGGAGAGTGGGATTACTAAGTGGGGCAGACAACTGACTGGAGGAGAAATGGAGGCAGCTAACTGCAGGAAAATAGCATGGCAGAGATGAGGCAGTGAATGATGTCCATAACCATTAATGTAGCTGGCCTCAATTCACTAATACAAAGAAACACAGACAGACTGGATCAGAAGACAGGGCCCATCAATATGCTTCACACAAGAAACACATTTAACTCAAAAGGGGTTCATGCACTGAAAGTCAAAGAAGAGAGAACAATGTTTTCTGTGACAGGAAACCAGAAAGAAATGGAGGTAGCTTGCCCATCAACTGCAGAATGGATAAAAAAGATATGGCATTTTCATACAATGGAAAGTACTCAGCTATAAGAAAGATAACCTCGAGGCTTTTGAAGGTAAATGGATACAACCTGAGATGATGCTCATGGATGAAATGGTTCAGAGTCACATGAGCAAATATCGTGTTGTCTCCCTAGTATAAAAGACTAAAGAAGTTAGTGGGATCCAAAATGCACAATACACATTGTGAAAGTGAAAAAAGAGACAATGTCTCAAAAGGGAAGGCAGTGGCCATTGTTAATCCATTATGATTTGAATGCTGTGTTGTTTTCATTGTTTAGTTTAGTTCGGTTTTATTCTGTTTCAGTTTGTCTAATTTTATTTGTATTTGATGGTATGGACAACTATTATGGTAGCTATTATTGATTTCTTATTATCTTGTTTTGAAGCCCTGTATTGCTTTCATTGTTTTGTTTTGTTTTGATTGACTTTATTCTATTTTGGTTTTTTTGATTGTATGATGTCTGAAGGTATAGGCAACTACTTTGAAGATAACAAGAGGCATGAAGACAACCACTGCTGTTTTACTATTATTTTGAATTCCTGTACTGCTTCCATTGTTTTGTTTTTATTGGTTTTATTCTGTACTATTTAGTTTGATTTTATTGTGCCTATTTTGAAGATAACAGGAGGCATTATGGTAGCCACTATTGATTTCCTTTTATCTTGTTTTGAAGTAATATATCATTGTTTTGTTTTGATTGACTATTCTATTTCATTTGGCTTTATCCTCTTCAAAATAAAAAAAGAAGGAAATGAGAATTCATTGATAAAGGCAAGCCAGATGAAGAGAGATTATCATCTTACAGAACCACCGGCTGCTGACCCTTCTGATAGTAGTGGTGTAAAGTTGAATAAGAAATGTCCTGCAGACCAGCTTAACACAGTTCTGCATGTGTTTAGGTGACCTATTGATGTGACTGGCACCAGAGAAGAGGCTTGCTGCTCAGATAGAATAAAAAGGGAAAAAAGAAGTCTCACTTCTGCTTTGGAAAAGCTCCAGTCTTCACCATCACTTTCTGTCATCTGCCTCCAGGCTTCCAGCACAGACTCTTGAATTTTATATAAAATCTATTCCTCTAGCAAACACTATCCAATATACTACTTTAACATACATTCTTATTATTGTCCTTAAAGTCAGTTAACATTGATTTTTTGGTGAGATTATTGTCAAAATAAGACTTAGATTTCCAAGTTTCTTTGCAGTTAATAGTAGCTTGGTGACTAAATTCTGGGCAATGATATACAAGTGGAAACATAAGTGCAGGACTACAAAAAAGGTGCTTTGAAGGTGATTAGTTCAACTTAGAGAAGCCTCTCATTTCCACAAACTCAGCCTTCTTCCTGTAGACTGCGACTTGGATGTATGTAGGTAGGTTTCCACCACATCCATCACATCACTCATGAACAACATGTATCTGGAATCTGAATGTCTCAAAGTTAGAGACCACATTAGAAATTAGGATCCCTGACAGGTTCAAAATGCTGCCATAAACCCATAGGTCCCTCTCCCCCAGATATTTATACACAAAGGGCATGATAGGAAAGGTTACAATTTTGAATTCACTGTTAATATTGCATTTTTTCTGTTATGCGAGACCATAAATTTTAAGTGACTTGTAAGTCAATAAATAAAGCCAGGAAATAGAAAAAAAGAAGGAAGGAAAGAAAGAAAGAACAGGATAAATGAAGAATAGTGTTTATATGAGGTGCTATTAAGGAATATGTAGGTAAATATCAAATTAAATAATCACAACAAATTAAAGTGGCCATTCTGAGGATCAAAAATGAGAGGCAGAGAAGGTTACAGCAAAACTAATGGACACTTGTGTTGTACACTATGAAACAAATAACTTTAAGAAAAATATGTAAAAAATAAAGATAAAATACAATAATGTAACAGAGGACATGTTTTTATCAATAAAATGGATAATATACAATAAAACTAAAATACTCACAAGCTTTTATGTTCCAAATAATATAGCACTAAATTCATTTAGCCAAATTTATTAGATGTTGGAGATTAAGTTGACAGAAATACGTCTATCTGAAATTTTCTTTTTAAATTTTATTTTGAAAGTATACAACAGAACAAGACAGAATAAAGCCAACTAAGATCGTACAGTGAAATTGGTACAGAACTTCACAGCAGGTTACCGGGATAACAGTAATAGATATATTTTGTTATCTTTACAATAGTTGTTCTTGCAATCACATATATCAAAATGAGATGAAATATAGAACACTATAGAACTTATCAAAACAGAATGTTGAATAGAGCAGCACCATTAATTAGAAAAGAGCAAAACAGTAATAAAAATATTTGCCCTCAAAGAGATGGTAGAAGGAAGTCCCCCTTATTTGCTATGGTCAACCTCCCAGGGGACGCTCAGATTTCCTGTTCCCATTTGCTAACGGGGGGTAGGGGGGAAAGAGAAGGGGGACAGGGGAAATGAGATATTTGACTCTAGGCTGTGCATCAGTAGGTTCACTATTGCTTAGCAGGGAGGCAGACTGGTTGTTTGGTTTCACAGCATCCTAAGTTCCAACATGGTGCAGATCTCAGGAGATGCTGCTGGTTCTCCTCCTGAAAAGGCCATAGTCTGCCACACCATCACCACTTACCAGGAAGAGGAGGCACTTGCTTGGTTTCCCAGCATCCTCAGTTCCAACATGGCACGGGTCTCAGGAGACACTGCTGGTTCTCCCCCTGGAAGGGCCGCAGTCTGCCACACTGCCACCGCCTACCAGGGAGGGGAGATGCTTGCTTGGCTACACAGTGTCCTCAGTTCCAACATGGTGTGGATCTCAGGAGCTGCTGCTGGTTCGTCTATCTGAAATTTAATTTACCATTTCTTTAGTTAATGATTTTTGTCTTTTCTTTAGTTAATAATAATCAAATACAAATTTAGAAAACTTGAATGATATACATTTTAAATTACTATGTCCTAAGTATTAGGGAAATAAGAGCTTAAGGAAGTTATTCTGAAAGCAAAAAATAATTGAAATAATGAATTCAAAATTAATTTTTTAAAACTGTAAAAGGCAAAGTTCTTAACAGTCTCAAGAAATGTGAAATGCAGTAAAGAAGACTGTACAAGAGGTTTTACACCCCATCACGCCCCCCATGCACACACATCTATTCCTCTTTCAGCATCTGAGGCTTCCCAGGAGTTATAAACTTAGCAAAATGAAAAGTTAGGTGGAACCTAAAGTATTTTTGAGAAGCCATACTGACAAAGGAAAGGGTGAGGATATCTTTCTAACACAGTTTAAAAGGGTCAACTTCTAGAGTCAAACTGAGTCAAAGAGAATGAAGCACTCTATGATAAAAACTATAAAAACACTGATAAAAAGCTCAAAGTACACACACAGACACAGACACACACACACACTCACACAAATGGAAAGATATCCCATGCTCGTGGGCTGCAAGGATAACTTACTAAAATGTGTGTACTGCCCAAAGGGATCTGCAGAGTTAGTAACATCCCTATCAAAATATCAATGGGATTCTTCCCAGAATCAGAAAAAATATTGTTGTATTTATATGTAGAGACAGATGAGAAGTACCTTTCTCCCTTTTGGCCAGGGAAGGTATGGCCTGGCCCACAGCTGGCACCCTCCAGCAAACTTCCCTTCACTGTTGCTTACCCCAGCCCCTGTCAAGGGACAGGGATGACTTGCCTCCATGTCTCCCCTTTTTTATTTAATGGCCACTCACCTCCAGTCTACCTCACAGGACTGAAGCTCCACTGTTGGTCATGGTGCCCTTCTCCCACTTCTGCCACTTGAGATACTGCAGCTGTCTGTTTGAAAAATGTGTGTTGGCAAGCATCTTAATGTAGCTGAGGTAAAGGAGAAAGGAGTTAAGCTCATTACTGACCTCAGCAACCTTTCTGAATCCCAGTTAGCTGTGATGAACACAAATTCCTTCGTTTCAGCCCCGTTTTCCCCAAAGATTTGACTGCTGTCAGTTAAACAGCTTGGGCCATCCTCCTCCCTCACTGAACACTGCTATGACATCTGTAGACCGATTTCCAACCTCCAGTTGGACAGATCAGCAGATCAGAATTGGAATGAACCTGAATTTAGACCAATCACTGTCTTATAAGTATGAATGCCTTCATATTTCCCTGGTTAGAGAGAGGAGGACTCTCTCTAATGTTCTGATCCTCTGTGCTCTCTGTTAAAATAAAGTCATTTTAGTGGTCCTGTAAACCTGCTTCTGATTTATTTTTTGGGTAGTGTGGGCTTCAGAGGTCCTATAAGTCTACTCAGGATTCTTTTTCTGAGTTAGTGTGAACAGAGCAGTCACCCTAAACAAAACAGCAATAAACACTAGTGGTTGTTAACCCTGAATAGTTCCAGAGACTAACACCCAGTAGTGTTGCCCTATAGCCATAGGCACTATACTACCTCACCTTCAAATATGCCACAAAGTTATAGTATTTAAAACAGCATTGCACTGACACTAAAAACTAACACACAAACCAATGGAGCAGAATAGAAAATCTAGAGTTAAACCCTTGTTTCCACAGCCAACCAATCTTTTACATAGGTGCTAAGATCATACAGTTAGAAATGGTGCTCGGAAAACTGATTATCTACATATGGGAGAATGAAACTAGACCTCTATGTCTTACTATATAAAAAACCAATTTGAAATGAACTCAAGATTTAAATGTTAAGATCTGAAACTATGAAACAACTAGAAGACATAAGAGAAATGCTTCAGGAAATTGGAATGGGCAAGGATAGTTCATATAAGATTTAATGCAAAAATACACAAATGGGATTAAATCAACTTGAAAATCTTCTGTGCAGCAAAAGAAACACTCACTAGAGTGAAAAGATAACATACAGAATAAAAGAAAAAACATCTCATAAGGAGTACATATCCAGAATGTACATATAAGGAACTCAAAGGCTGGTGGCTTAGCTTAGCAGCTTAAGCACCTGCCTGGCAAGCGCAAGGCCATGAGTTCAACCTCAAGTACAAAAAAACCCAAAAAACAACCTCCCCCCAAAAAACCAATCCCCAAACCCACTCCCCAAAAACGGAACTCAACAGCAAATATAAAAATAACATTATTTTAAAATGATCTATACACCTAAAAGATGTGTCTTTAAATATATACAAATGGCCAATGTGTATGTAAAAATATATTCAATGTCACTAACCACAGGGAAATACAAATCAATACCACAGAAATCACCTCACCCCAGTTAGAATGGCTATTATCAAAACAAAAGGAGATAACAAGTACTGCTAAAATATGATATTGTTGTTGACAATGGAAATTAGCATAACCATTATGAAACATATTATGAATACTACTCAAAAATGTAAAACTAGAAGTACCATATGATCCAGCAATTCTACTGGTTATACAGCCAAAGGAAAAGAAACCAGTGTGGTAAGAGACATCTGTACTCCTGTGTTCACTGGAGTGCTATTCTCAATAACCAAGAAATGGAAACAATCTGAGCTGTATAACTGATGAATAAAGGAAATGTGAAATATTATGCAGTGGAACACTAGTTGGTCTTGAAAAAGAAATAAATTCTGTTATTTGCAATAATATGGATAGAACTGGAAAATATTGTGTTAAATAAAATATCCCAGGCACATAAAAACAAATACTCAAGGTCTCATTATCATGTGGAATTTTTTAAAAATTTATTTTACAGAAGCTGAGATAGTACAGTGGTTATCAGAGGCTCAGAGAGTAGGGAGGTAAGTAATGAAGAAATATTAGTAAATAGATATTAAATTACAGTTAGAAAAACTAATTTCTGGTATGCTAAAACATAGTAGGAAAACTATAAATAATAGTAATGTACTGCATATTTCCAAAATCTTAGAAAAAGGATTGTGATTATTTCTACCAAAACAAATTATGAATGTTTCAGGAGACAGATATTCTTATCTTGATTTGAACATTATACAATATAGATATGAATCAAAATAATCACATTGTACCCCACAAGCATGCACAATCTTTGTGTCAATTTTAAAATTTTTAAATGAGCAAAATTAAGAGGTAAACTTTTCTCAAACTAGTTAATGAATTCAAATCCATAAGCCTATTCTCCAGAAAAGCCCCTATTTTCTATACTGCACTAGAATTCACACATTAATGCTTTAATAAGATGTTGCTAAAGTACTTTATTATTATCATGACATGAGAAAAATAGAGATAGTGCAATGAAAGTTTATATTCTATACCTCTCACACTGGCAAATGTGAGGAACTGAGAAATTCACTGCTAGTAATCTGATAGGCATATGGCAACTGAAGAGTTAACGGGTCTGTGAGTGCAGACTGGCAAATTATATTTAACTTAATTCTCAAGTTACCCTTTGCTGAAGAGAAGTTGGACCAATCAGATAATAGCCCTTCCTGTAAGCTAAATTATTCTACAATATACATAATAGCATTGAAAATTCCAGTGCAAATCCAGTTTGTTCCTAATGTGAGCACTATAATATAATTTAAAACACACTAGGAAATTTAACAGAATGTGGTTATAATATTTGCAGCTTGGTTCCTTTGTTACTATAGAGTTGATAATATATTATTTTTGCAAAATTTAAAGTTCTTTTGTAATGTGGTTACCCAGGCCTTCAGCTATATTTTGCAAAAGCAGGCTATACCATATTAAGCATCTTAAAATTGACTGATCTTCTGCTACACTTCTTTACTAGTGCTTATGATTTTAAAACCTTCTCATTCAAATTATAGTTTTTTCAAGAGTTATACAACAATCAGTGGCAGAACTAGAATGCAGTTTACTGAAGAAAATTATTTCCCTTCCTAAACTGTGAATGATACAGCAAGAAAGAGATGAACTGGAAGTAATTGTAAGGTTTTCCTAATGTTATAAATTCCCGGGTTTAGAATTAATCTCCTTTGTTCTTGGGAAATGGAGATCTTCTTTGCTCTTTGAATTTTTAGCCTATAAGAGAATCCCATGTTTGGTGAGTTAGATTAGTTGAAAAAGTGGTCTCTCTCCATGTCTTAGGGAGCTTAAAACAGAGTCTGCCCTTTTAAAATCTCCGCTGTCTTGAAAAGAACAAAATCTGTTCTATGTGGAAAAGAAAAATTCTAGCACAGAGGGAGAGAATGAATACAACTTTTTTGATTTTTTTCAATGGGCATGTATTAGGACAGGACTAATATTCTTAGTTGAGAAATACAGCAGAATCTGGTTTTAAGGTGTATTAACCTTCCCAATCATGCTTTACTGAATTAACACTATCATAAATTTGCATTTCAGATTTGATCATCTCCTCAATAAACTAAGCATGAAAACAACCTGGAATTAAACAGGACAGGAATAATCTACTAGATAGAAATCTAGATTAATGGATTTGATATTTATCTGTATTTATATTTTACATTTATATGATACTATTATTTTGTCACAAACACTGAAGAGAAACCTGACTAAAGTGTGTGCACAATAATTATCTAACATTAAAATAATGTTAAAGTATTTGTATTCATTTAGTGAATACATCATGAGTAGCTTCTGTCTTCCAGGCATCTTCTGGGAAGGCGTCTCCCTTCATAGCCCTACCATGAAAGGGAGAGATTTGAGGCAATGATTATATGGGCAGGGTCTGTGTATGCAATCTGTCCCAGCACAGTTCCAGTAACAAAGCCAAGAGAACTCACTGACTTCTATACTTGGAAGAACGGCAATGAAACAGCAAAGCAGATTTGCCACACACCTTGTCACCAGTGCTCTCAAAAGGGAAGCTACCTAGGCCCTTGCTTTGTGTCAACCAGAATTATTTCATTTAAGCTTCCCATGTGCTATCTCCCTACTGTATTTTTGTTTAGAGAAAACAAGCAAAACAGAAAAAAAGGGTAGAAATGATACAGAATTTCAAAAAAATAAGAGTAATATATCTCTAGTTGATTAACAACATATTGTTATTTTAGAAGTAGTTGCTCAAGTTACAAAATCAAAGCATAAAAAACGGGCAGTCAAACAATGACAGCATAAACCATTCTGTTTGATGAATCAACAAAAAGTTAGTAGTATAGTTATCTACCTTGAATACTTAAACATACATACAAAATGGGTCAAAGATCTAAATATTAAGACAGAAACACTAAATCCACTAGAAGACAAGGTAGGTAGAAATCTTGAAGACATAGGGATAGGCAAAAAGTTCATGAATAAAATGCAAACCACATGGGAAATATTTCAAAGAATCAACAACAATCAATCATCTTATTAAAAAGATTTTGCACTTCAAAACAAATCACTAACAAATTGAAAAGAAAATCCACAGAATGGGAAAAAATTTTAGCCAGCAGTCCCTCAGACAAAGGACTTATATCCAGAACATACGAAGAATTTAAAAGTATCAAGCCCCCAAATACAAAGACTCACTCCAAAAATGAGCATCTGAGATGAACACATAGTTCTCAGATGCAGATATACAAGTGGCAAATAAATATATGATGAAATGTTCATCACCACTGGTCATTTGAGAAATGCAAATTAAAACAGCATGGAGATTTCATTTCATCTAGAAAGTATGGCTGCCATCAAGATATTTCCCTATTTTAAGACTGTCCTGAATTTTAAAATTGTCTCCTTCCTGTAAATAATGTTATGGAATTTCAGGACTGATGGTAGCCCTCTGATAGTTTGGCTCAGTTCTCCACACATAGATCAACATATTTACCTTCTGCTAACTCAACCCAACCAAGCCTGAGTCACTCTGCCCCAACAGACATAGCCACACAGACCAGGCAAACACCAAAGAACTAAGAGAAATGAATGGAAGCTGTTTCCCCCTGAGATAGGACAATAGCTCTTTAATTTCAAGGGTCATGTCACCCCTGAAAGTTATGTAAAGACAAAGAATCAATAGTTATGATCTTTTAGGTGCAAGTAACTATTTCATAATTTCATTATCGTTTTTAAAAAAAACTTTTATTCTAACTACTACACAGTTTGTACTAATTTGGTTGAACACCTGATTAATGACAAATGTCCAGATCATTTTGTAGATGAGATATAATACCTTGTTTCAGTAACCATTTGAGCTATTAACTCTCTGTGAAATGACATTCTTTAAGAAGATTCTGCAGAACTGCTTGCAAATTTGAGTGAAGAAAAGATGTATGATTAGTGTTTCTCTTTAATCAGAGGCCAGCAAGATTTTTCAAAAGGAACAAGTAAATATTTTGCCCTCTGTGGGCCCTACAATCTCTGCTGCAGCTATTCAACTTGGCAGTTTACGTCTAAAAATAAGAGTTTCATTACATTAAAAAAACTGTATACCAATAAAACTTTATTTATAGAAGTAGATTGACCTAAATTTTTGACCTCTATTTTACATTATGATAATGCAGTATATTCTCATTTATTTAAAAATATTTTACTAAAATAAATGACATTTGATATAAGTAATTAAATATATCCAGACTAAGGAGGTTGAAAAAAATCTAAGAGAAAGTATTTAGTATGTTTGGCATGTGGTGAACATGAAATGAAGATTGACTAGATTAAAATTTAAATTCATATTTCAAATAGACAGATCATAAATTTAGTAAAATTCTAAAATAACTTAGAAAATAGATGTTCTCTTTTTTGGCTTTTTGATGGTTTTTGCTTTCCAATTTCCAGACTTTTAAAATATGTTTTTCAATGTCTTCATTATTATGCATATCCATTTTTGTAGTTATTCAGCAACTGTAAGGTTTCAAACTTACTATGACTCTTCAATATTGCTGTATTAAGGGAAATTATAATAGCATATTGACTGCAGTTCAGTCAACAATCCATTCATTATTGTGTTGAAGGCTATGTTCATAAAATAATGAATGTGATTATCACAAAAATCAATATAAGTATGAGGATGGAACTAGTGATGAGCCCAAGAAGTTCATTTACAATTTTGTGCCTTTCAAAAATATATGCAATTGAATTTGGACATTCTTTCCCTTCCATTGTCTATTTCAGTGATTTTCAAAGGGAGGTATGGATATTTGGGTGGGTTCACAAAATGTTTCATTATGTTTTTAAGCAAAGTTAAAACTTCATATTTCTACTCAGTTTTACATTCTATTTTTATTTTGTGAATTTTATAATATATTAATTACCTATTATTAGAACTGTACATATAGATAATTGAAAATATACATTCAAAAGCTTGGAAATGACAGATGTAGTTTTCATAGTGCAGTGAAAGACTTACATACTTTGAATACCTGACATAAACATTCCAACAGAGACTGACCTTTTGATGAAATTTTATACCCTGAATATACAAGGAATACATGTTTTTATAAATAGATTAAGAAAGAAAATTTGGACATGGTTTGGATTGCATAATTAGCAGTATTCTGCTATTTCAAGTTATAATACTGTTATATTTCTTTGTTGCTCTGGGTTTTTTAGAAGTGCATGCTCCAAAGAAAGAATGGACTTTAAATGTTCATACTGGGAAAAATTATACAGTTGCAAGACATTTGAATTTTTTCCACATTGATGTCTTGCTGACCTGCCTGTCTTTTTGCCTTACTCTTTCTTTCATGAAAATAAAGATCCACCTGATGGATGCTGGGCTTTTAGCAAAAACGTTTTAGTTCTGACATGCCAGTCATTTTCATTCTCCATTGTTTGCTGTGGAATATTTCCTAATGGTTATTTTACTGTATTTTTTCCATATCCAGAATCATCACCACTGCCAAGATTATTTCAGTGTATGACCTGGAAAGTCTAAATTCATTTTTTGGAGCACAGCTCTTTGCCTATTATCAATTATCAGTAAGTCATTCTCTCATAAACTTATTGAAAAACTTTCTATGCTCAAAATTTACAGGCAGTGAAGGTAAGGCCAGTGTCTGAAACAACACATGTTTCCCCCACTCTGAATGGATATATAAGATAGATGAATGCTCAGACACCGATTTCATGTAAGCCTCAGAGACTGCATGTCATTGTGTTATTGTATCACCTCCTATATCTTTTAGAGAAAGAACAAAAAGCAATGCTGTCCTAAAACTCTCTGCCAGTACTATTTTTTAAAACAGTAAGTCTTAGAAATCTAAAAGTGATTTCATTGTTAAAATATTTATCAACTTGTAAGCCAAGCACCTGCCTGGCTAGCACAAAGTCATGAGTTTGATCCCTAGCTTTTCCCATGAATTGATCAAAGGCTTTTCCTCCTCATATAGATGATGAAACTGAGACTAAGAGAGTAATTTGCCCATAGTCACCCACTCAGAAATCTTAGCATTAGATACCAGATCACAGTTCATCAGTCTGTCTTCTGTATTTCCATTCTTCTTATGAATCAACTTTCTGATAATGACAGCATTAGACAGCAAGATAATATGGAACATGGTGTAGGAAATGGAACTCTACAGAAAAATTGTGGGAGGGTGAATAAACCCCCTGGGAAGCAATGGCAATTTTATTTGGCTTATCCTGCATGTGAAATTGTGGGCTTTTAGTCAAACTCACCTATCTTCTCATTAGGAACATTCAGATAATATTTATCTTACATTTAGATGCATGCACTTTGGCAGGGAGGAAGTGGTGAGGGAGGAGTAAAATGGACTTAGGGCCTAACATGCTTATTCTACCCTCTTTGATGTATTTATCTTTTGTTTTTCAATAATGTCTGGATAAGATTTCATATGAGTTCTATACCACTTTATGCTCTCAGATCTTTTCTATAGCATGCAAGGTATGTGGCTGTACAGTTACCTGGCTTACATCTCTTCTGTTACCAGATCAGTTGTGGCTTAAACTGAGAACTCTGTTAAACTCACTTATGTGAACCTGTCACCTAGCACAGTATCTGATGCACAGTAGGTAATCAAAATACCGGTTAATTCAGTGAAAATCTATTTCATAAGGCTTGGTTCAAAATGGGCCATTCTTTGTCTCAGTAGATCTAGGGCTTGCCTCAGGAGATCTTGGGCCTACCTGTGTCCTCAATTCTGGAGACTGGGTGGCCTAGTGTGAGTGTCTCCACACCATCCAGAGCCCCAGGAGTTTTGGATTGTTGGTTGCTCCTGCCAGGGAGCTTCAAGGCTTCCTGCCATACTTGACCAGATCAGCAGGTCTTGGGCCTGCCTGCAACAACTTCCTCCAGCTTCCTGTCATGTGTGGCTGGCCCTGGGAATCTTGGACCTGCTTGTGCCCTCAATTCTGGAGAATAGGTGGCCTGGCGTGAGTGTTCCCACACCATCCAGAGCCCCAAGAGTTTAAGATCATTGCTCTAATCAGCCAGGGAACTTCATAGCCTCTTGCCACACTTGTCCAGCTCTACAGGTCTTGAGCCTGCCTGCAACAACTTCCCAGATTCCTGCTGTGCTTGACTGGCTCATGGGATCTTGGGCCTGCCTCACGGGATCTTGGACCTGCCTGCAGCCTCAATTCTGGAGACCAGGCAGCCTGGGGTGAGTGTCCATGCACCATCCCAAGCCCCAGGAGTTTAAGATTATTGCTCCCGCAGGCAGGGAGCTTCAGGGCTTCCTGTTGTACTTGTCTGGCTCTACAGGTCTTGATCCTGCCTACAACAATTTCCCAGCTTCCTGCTGTGCTCCACTGGTTCTGGGAATCTTGGACCTGCCTGTGCCATCAATTCTGGAGACTGAATGGCCTGGGGTGAGTGTCCTGGCACCATCCCAAGCCCCAGGAGATTATGATCATTGCTCTCGGTTGGTCAGGGAAATTCACAGCTTCCTGCCACACTCAACTGGCTCAGCAGGTCTTGGGCCTGCCTGCGCCAACTTCCTGGCTTCCTGCTGTGCGTGGTCAGCTCCTGATATCTTCGGCCTGCCTGTGCCCTCAATTCTGGAAACTCGCAGCCTGAGGTGAGTGTCCCTGTACCCCAGGAGTTTGGGATCATTGCGCTCACGAGACAAGGAACTTCACAGCTTCCTGCCACACTTGACCAGCCCTGCAGGGCTTGCACCTGCCTGCCCCACTCCCAATGACCCTCTCTCAATCTGGGAGATTGGGAGGCCAGAGCCCCAGGAGCCAAGGGCATAGAAGAGGATTTCCAACTGGGCCAGGGGAAGCATTGGAATAACACTTGAAACACAGAAATATAGGAAAATGACAAAACAAAAGACCAAAATACAATCTCAAACCTCAAGTCCATCCCAAGAAATTGTAGGAGCTATGTACATAGAAGAAAATATATGTCATACATCTGAAATACCTGAAAGAAAGAAGCAACTCCGGGAAGCTTTAAAGGAATTCCAACTAGAAATAATCTCCCAGGTAAAAGAAGAAATGATAAAAGAAATGAAAGGGATTCTGAACATATCTAAAGAAGACACAGTTAAAAAATTGGAGGAACTAAATGAAAAGATAGAATTCCTGGATGAACAATTTAAGAAACCAACAGAATACATGAAACAGATGCAAAGAGATATACAGGAAATCCAAAATACCACTGCCTCAATGAAAGTGAAAATAGAATTTCAGAGCTCAAAGACAAGAGTACAGCTAGTGAACAGGAAAGGAAAGATCTTTTAAAAATAACAAGGAATCAGGAAATAACAATTTAACTGCTTCAAGATGATGCAAAGAAAAACAATATAAGATTGATAGGCATAAATGAAAAAGAAGAGGACAACATAAAGGATGTCAAGAGGATATTCAGAGAAGTTTAACCTGAAAATTTCCCAAACATGAGAATGGAAACTGACATCATGATCAGTGAAGCATATTGAACTCCAAACAGCCATAACCAAAATAAAACTACATCCAGAATATAAGAATCACAATCCCAGAAGTCCAACATAAGAATAGAATATTAAAAGCAGTCAGAGAGAAAAGACAGATCACCTATAAAGGAAAACCTATCAGAATCACAGCAGACTTCTCAGCACAAACAATAAAGTCAAGAAGAGTATGGAGTGAAGTATTTCAGATCCTAAAGGAAAATGATTTCCAACCTATACTGATGTACCCTGAAAAACTGTCCTTCAAAATGGATGGAGAAAAAAAGATACTTCCATGAAAAAGAACAGCTGAAAAATTCATGATCACCAAGCCACCCCTGCAAAAAATACTGGAAGATAGTTTAGATACACTTAGGAAAAAACCACTAAGCAAAGCAGACAATTACACAGAAAAGAAAGATAATGATGTAAGAGCAGAAAGATAACATGTCAACAATAAACAAATATATAACAGCTATAACAATTAATGTAAATGGTTTCAATGCACCAATTAAAAGAAACAGACTGGCAGAATGGATCAAGAAACAACATCCAACCATATGTTGTCTACAAGAAACCCATCTAACTCAAAGGATATTCACAGACTGAAAGTCAAAGGATGGAAAACAATACTTCATGCAATAGGAACCCTGCCAAAAAAGTGGGGGTATTTCACTTAAGAGTATGGTCTCTCGCTGCACCCATTTATTTATAAATATCTCAATGTAATCCTTCTTTATAGCTGAGTAGTACTCCATTGTATAAAAGCACCACAACTTTTTTTATCCATCCCTCAGTTGATGGACACTTGGTCTGTTTCCAAGATCTGGCTATTAAAAATGGTGCTGCTATAAACATGGATGCACATGTATCACTGTGGTATGATGCTTTCAGTTTTTCTGGGAATATGCCTAAAAGTGGAATAGATGAAACAAATGGGACTTCCAATCCCAGTTTTTTGAGAAATCTCCAGACTGACCTTCACAATGGTTGTACCAGTCTACACTCCCACCAAGAGTGCAGGAGAGTTCCTTTTTCTACAGAGTCTTTCCAGCATTTGTTGTGAGTGGTTTTCTTGATCCTGGCCATTCTTTTGGGAGTGAGATGAAATCTCAGTATGGTTTTAATTTGTATTACTCTAATGACTAATGATGATTTACATTTTTTCATGTATTTATTTGCCATTTGTATTTCTTCATCTGAGAACTGTGTATTCATCTCAGATGCCCATTTTTGGAATGGATGTTTGAATTTTGGGGGTCTGAATTTTAAAAATTCTTTGTATTATTTAGACAGAAGTCCTTTGTCTGAGGGGCAGTTCACTAAGACTTTTTCCCAGTTTGTGGGTTTTCTTTTCATTATGCTGGAGATTTCTTTTAACATGCAGAAACTTTTTAATATGATATGATACCAATTTGATTCTGGGAAGTATTTCCTGTGCAGTTTGATTCCTGTTCAGGAATTCTCTACCTACTTGAAATAAATCAAACTCACATGTATAAATACCAAATAGCTTCCCTAGTGTAAGAAATGATAAGAATACATAAAAGATTGTGGTAATCATGATTCCCCATTATATTGCTTTGAAGCCTTATAATGTTTTCACTCATTAACTGGAATGGTTTTATTTTGGGTTGTTTGCTTTTTATTGTCTGTGAAGGTATGAACAGCAATTCTGAAGAAAACAAGACATTATAATAACTAGTGCTGATGTAATACCATCTTGTTTTGAAGTCCCATCAAGCTATCATAATGGAACTGGCTAAAAAAGCTGTGCTATTTTTATACAATGGATTAACACTCAGCTATAAAGAAGGATCACATTGAGATATTTATAAATAAATGGTTGCAGCTTGAGACCATACTCACAAGTGAATTAAATCAAACTCACATGTATAAATACTGAATAGTTTCCCTAGTGTAAGAAATTATAAGAATACATAAATGTATGTGGTAATCATGATTCTCCATTATAATGGTTTGAACCCATATGATGTTTTTACTCATTAATTGGAATGGATTTATTTATTTATTTTTTTTTCATTTTGGAATGGATTTATTATAGGTTGTTTGATTTTATTGTCTGTGATAGTATAAACAGCTATTTTGAAGAAAACAATACATCATATAGCTAGTGCTGATTAATATCATCTTGTTTTGAAGTCCCATCAAGCTGTTGTTCTTCTGTCTCTATTGGTTTTATCATCTTGTATCTTACTGTATTTAAAAAAAATTTTTATAGGCAAAGAGATATATAGAAACCATTGTTCGTTTTCTTTTAGCTGGTTTTAAATACCTTGTAATACTTTCATTCTCTTGAATGGTTTCACACTGTCTTGATATATTTAATGCTGCACTATATGAAGTTATACTCAAATATTTCAAGGAAAGAGACACTATGGTAACTACTATTACGTTAGGTTATCTGGTGGTGAAACACTATGTTGCTTAAATTGTTCTGTTCTGACCTGTGTTGTTAGTTGTTATGTCCTCTTTTATTTCAATCTCAGTTTTTTTTCTTTTTTTAAAAAATTAATTTATTTTTTGTTATTTTTTTAATTAAGGGAAAAAATAAATTTGGGGGCTGGGGATTTAGCTCAGTGGTATAAGCACCTGCCTTGCAGGCAGGCGGTCGTGAGTTCAAATCCCCGGTACTGATAAAAAAAAATTTAAAAATAGCAGTAGATATTACAGTAACTTTTTGCTTTCCTATTAACTTGATTTGAACCCCTGTATCGCTCTCACTATCTTTTGACTGATTTTACTTTATTCTGTTTTGTTTGATAGTATCAAGTTTGAGGGTATAAGCAACTGCTTTGAAGGCAATAAGATTCACTATGATACCCCAATCTGGTTTGACTATTATCTTCTTTTGAAGTCATATAAGATCTCCAATGTTTAGGTTTTATTGGTTTTCTTCTGTTTTGTTCAGTTTTATTATACCTGATGATATAGGCAACTCCTTTTAAGATAGCAAGAGGCATTATGGTAGCCATTGTTGATCACTTGGTATTCTGTTTTTACATCATGTACTATGTCCATCCTTTCGTTTTGACTGACTCTGTTTTGTTTTGTCACATTTGGTTTTATTTTCTTCAAAAAAAGTAATAAGAACTGTGGGAGTAATAAAACCCAAAATGTGCAATTTTTATTGTAAAAAAAAAGAGGAAAAGAAAGTGCTCAAAGGGATATACCTGCATGTATATTTAAGTGTGTAAGACAGAAAACCATATTACTAAGTTTTTGTTGGATCATTGAACAGAACTGTTTGCAGTCTCACTGTTTGAATTTCCACTTTGTATGCTTTAATTTTGTAATTTGAACAACTATTTCTAAGGTGACAATATGTCATCTATTAGCTAGTGATTTCTTACAGCTCATTTTTTGAAATTCTGTATTACTTGTATCCTCTTACTGTTTTGTTTTGTTTTCTCTTTAAATAAAAAAAATTTTTAAAAAGTTGGGGTAACTATTCTGTTTGCAGACAATGTGAACCTCAAACCAAGAGTGATCAGAAGAGATAAAAAAGCTCATTACATACTGGTTAAGGGAAAGCTTCAAGAGGAAGAGATAACAATCTTAAATATATATGCACCAAATTCAAGAGCACCCTGTTATATAAAACAAGTATTAATAGAAATTAAAAAGCAGATTAGCAATAACACAATTGTAACAGGAGATGTTAGCACACCATTGACACCAAGGGACAGATCAACCAGACAGAAAGTCAGCAAAGAAATAACAGAACTGAATCACACCTGTGAACAAATGGACTTGATAGACATATACAGAGTGTTCCATCCAACAACACCAGAATACACATTCTTCTAAGCAGTAAATGGGACATTCTTTAAAATGGACCATATACTAGCACAGAGAACACATTTAAATAAATGCAAAAGAATTGAAATTATCCCATGCATGTTATTGGATCATAGCACCACGAAAACTAGAAATTAATGATAAAAGAAACTGCCCAAATCCCATGAACACATGGAAACTGAATAACGCACTCTTGAACAATCAGTAAGTCACAGGGGAAGTTAAAGAAGAAATTAAACAATATCTACAAGCAAATGAAAATACAAATACAACTTACCGGAATCTGTGGAATGCAATGAAAGCTGTCCTCAGAGGAAAATTTATTACACTGAGTTACCACATCAATGCAATATGTAATGAGCTTCTTTATCTCTTCTGATCATTCTTGGTTTGAGGTTCACATTGTCTGCAAACAGAATAGTTACCCCAACTTTTAAAAATTTTTTTTATTTAAAGAGAAAACAAAACAAAACAGTAAGGGGGTACAAGTAATACAGAACGAGTACAAATAAATAACCTGATGCTACACCTCAACCATCTAGAAAAAGAAGGGCTAGTCAAGACCAAAGCCAAAAGAAGGGAGGAAATTATAAAATTCTGAGCAGAAATTATTGCAATAGAGACTAAGAAAACAATTCAAAGAATCAATGAATCAAAGAGTTGACTCTTTGAAAGAATAAATAAAATTGATAAGTCCTAGCCCACCTTATTAAAAAAAGGAAAGAAAAAGCTCAAATTCATGCAATAAGGAATGAAAAGACTCTGTAGTAATTGAGAAGATCATTAACACTTATTTCAAAAACCTCTATCTGATAGGTTTGATAACACAGCAGAAATAGACAGATTCCTAGAGACAGATGAGGTATCAAAGCTGGCTCTAGAAGAAATAAAACTGCTGAATAACCCAACTTATGTTAATGAAGTTAAAAATTTAATTCAGTCCTTACCTACAAAGAAGAGCCCAAGCCCAGACGGATTCACTGCAGAATTCTACAAGAAATACAAAGAAGACTTTATGCTGACATTCGTCAAACTCTTCAGTGAAATTGAAAGGAAAGCAATCTTTCTTAAGTCATTCCTGGAAGCAAATATTACCCTAGTACCAAAACCTGAGAAAGACCCAACTAAAAAGTTCTCTTTTTTAGAGAAATAGAGGCCAATCTCCTGATGAACACAGATTCAAAAATCCTCAATAAAATATTGGCAAATAGGATGTAGCAAATCATCAAGAAGATTATACACCATGACCAGATGGGATTCATCCCAAGCCTGCAGGGATGGTTCAACATATGTAAATCAATAAATGTAATCCATCATATCAATAAAGCTAAAAGTAAGAATCACATGATCATTTCTATAGAGGCAGAAAAAGCTTTTAATAAGGTCCAACATTCATTCGTGATAAGAACCTTACAGAAAATTGAATAGTCTTTACCTCAATATGATACAGGCCATTTATGACAAACCAACAGCCAGCATCCATATTAAATGGCCAAAAATTGAAGGCCTTTACCTAAAATCAGGCACAAGACAAGGATGACCCTTATCATCTATCCTAATAAATATAGTACTGGAAACACTAGCCAGTGCAATTAGTCAAGAGAGAGAAATAAAAGGAGTAAAGATAGGAAAAGAGGAAGTTAAATTATCATCATTTGCAGATGACATGATACTCTACATAGAAGACCCCCAAAACTCCATTGAAAGACTCCAAGATATAATAAATAAATTCAGCAATGTACCTGGATACAAAATCAATACTCAAAAATCAAGAGCACTGCTATACACTAATAACAAAATCACTGACAGAGAAATAAGAGAAGCCATATCCTTCACAATATCAACTAAAAAATGAAATATTTAGGATTTTCTCACAAAAGACTGAAAGATCTATATGGGGAAAATTATAATACACTGAAAAAAAGAAATTAAAGAAGATCTCAGAAAATGGACAGACATCTCTTAAATTTCTCATGGGTAGGAAGAATAAATATTGTGAAAATGGCCATTCTCCCAAAACTGTTATACAAATTCAATGTAATCCCAATAAAATACCATCAACATACCTCACAGATCTCAAGAAATCAATCCTAAAATTCATCTGGAATGAGAAGAGACCTAGAATACAATGACAGTTCTAAGCAGCAAAGGCAAGGCAGGAGGCATCAAAATCCCTGACTTGAAGTTATACTACAATGTAACTGTAGTAAAATCAACATGGTACTGGAATAAAAACAGAGTCGAAGATCAATGGAATAGATTAGAAGATACAACTACAACTATAAACACACTCAACCACTTTATCTTTGACAAAGGGGCCAAACGTGTTCACTGGAAGGACAGTCTCTTTAATAAATGGTGTTGGATAAACTCTGGTTCTCCATATGCCAAATACTAAAACTAGACCCATGCCTATCACTGTGTACTTAATCAAAATCTAAATGAATCGAGGATCTGAACATTAACACAGAAACACTAAAAATATATTGGAAGACAAGTTGGTTAAAAACCTTTTGGGAAAAATCTAGTGGGAATACAAGTTGGGTAAAAACAAGTTGGGTAAAAAAAAAAGACATAAGGATAGGTAGAGAATTCATGAACAGGAATCAAATCACATGTGAAATACTTCCCAGAATCAATAACTGGGATCATGTCTTATTAAAAAGTTTCTGCACATCAAAAGCAATCTCTAGCATAGTTAAAAGAAAACCAAAAACTGGAAAAAAATCTTAGTGAACTGTCCCTCAGACAAAGGAGTTCTGTCTAAAACATATATAGAATTAAAAAAAATCAGACCCCCAAAATTCAAAGATCCAATCCAAAAATGGGCACCTGAAATGAATACACAGTTCTCAGATGAAGAAATACAAAGGGCAAGTAAATACATGAAAAAAATGTTCATCATCATTACTCATTAGAAAATGAAAATTAAAACCATATTGAGTTTTCATCTCACTCCTGAAAGAATGGCCAGGATCAAGAAAACTACAAACAACAAATTCTGGAAAGGCTGTGCAAATAACTGATTCTCCTCTACTGTTGATGGGAGTGTAGACTGGTGCAATCATTGTGGAGGTCAGTCTGGAGATTTCTGAAGAAGCTGGGATTGGAAGTCCCATTTGTTCTAGCCATTCCACTTCTAGGCATATTCCCAGAAAACTGAAAACATCATAACACAGTGATATATGTGCATCCATGTTTATAGCAGCACAATTTGTAATAGCCAGATTTCGGAAACAACCCAAGTGTCCATCAACTGAGGAATGGATGTAAAATATGTGGTATTTTTATACAATTGAGTACTGTTCAGGTATAAAGAATGATCCCTTGAGGTATTTATAAATAAATGGACACAGCTTGAGACAATATTCATAAGTGAAATAAATCAAACTCACATGTATAAATACAGAATAGTTTCCCAGTGTAAGAAATGGTAAGAATACACAAAAGTATGTAGTAATCATGATTCCCCATTATATTGCTTTGAAGCCTTATAATGTTTTCATTCATTAGTTGGAATGGTTTTATTCTGGGTTGTTTGATTTTATTGTCTGTGATGGTATGAACAGCTATTTTGAAGAAAACAAGACATTATAATAACTAGTGCTGATGTAATATCATCTTGTTTTGAAGTTCCTACAATCTTTTGCTCTTCTGTCTCCATTGGTTTTATCATGTTATATCTTATTTGACTTTATTGGATGAGATAGTATAAATAAAATTTTTTATGGACAGGGAGATAATATAGTAACTATTGTTCATTTTTTTGTTGGTTCTGAATACCCTGTAATACTTTCATTTTCTTGAATGGTTTTACACTGTCTTTTATGTTTGATACTATAGTATATGAAGGTATATTGAAATATTTCAAGGAAAGAGACACTATGGTAGCTACTATGTCAGGTTGTCTTGTAAGGAAACACAGTTGCTTAAATTGTTCTGTTCTCACCTGTGTTGTTATGTCCTCTTTTATCTTAATCTTTAAAAAAAAAAAGAAAATGGCAAAAAAATGGGCCACTGTCTTTCTAAAACTGTCAAAAGCAAAGTCTCAAGTAGTTTATTTTTTTATTTTGAGATAAAATCTTCATATATTGCCCAGTTTGGTCTCGAACTCCTAGACTCAAGTAATCCTCCTACATTTATCTCCTTGGGACTACTGTCACATACCACCATACACAACTTCAAAAATATTTCCCACTAGGAATAAAAGTAAATAATTACTGGTTTCATTTCCTAATTATTCTCCACTGCTTTGCTGTACTACTCCTGTTTCCTGTCTTAATGGAACAGGAGACTCAGGGATAGTTCTTTCAATTAAGATATGATCAGAAGTAAGGAATGACAATTAAAAATCAGTGCATTTATTGTTAGTATGAGATGTATATGGTTTTATTTCCTTTGCCACATCAAGCATCTATTACTCTAAATGGAGGTTGTTGTATATACCTGAGTTTTGACTTAAAAGATACTTTAAGTGTCTCTTGCTAATAGACATGAGACACAAGCAATAATAAGCCTTTGTAATATTTTTCTGAGATTGGAAGAATTGTTTGTTACCATCATATACTTTAGTCTGTGCTAACTGATACAAAAATCTGAATACATTGCCTCTTTCTTGACAGCCAAATCATTTTTTTGCATAGTAATAGCTTTAAAGTAAGAGATATGGACAAATGATTTAAGAAGGAAAAATAAAAAGCCAGAACCTAGAGAGCAGGATTGAGCAGCTCATACTCTGAGAAAGACAGAGGTGATGAGCTGAAACCTGTTTAGGCTGATGGGCCATCTGCTATCATGCTTGCATGTGTGAACTGCACAGTTATAAGGAATCGTAGACCATAAGAAGAAGCTGGGTAGAAACGGTGCATTAATTTTTGGTAGAACAGAGGTAACAATAGTGGTTAAAATTATAAGCATAAAAGCAATGAAGCTTTTTAAAAAGCTTTTTAAAATGAAGCTATTTTAAAAAGAAACCAATGAGACAGAAAAAGAGATTTAATAATAGACTGAAAAGAATTTGTTTCCCTAATACAGTGGCTATCTGCTGTCTAACAAGACTGCATGATAAAATTCTCTGTGAACTTCAAAAAGTCTTTCTTCCTTTGCGGTCATTTATTTTTCCTCTACACATAAAATTTGAGTGCACTTGGAATGCTTGCATTTGGCTACCATTTTGAAGTTTTGAATTGCTATTTTTGTTTTCTTGGATTTTATAAATACTTATTTGATAAATATTGTATATTCAAGGTGTATAATACAATTTGCTGTGCGTATATGCACTTGTTACTCATCTTTCTATCACTATAACAAATATCTAAGATAATTAACAGGAAAGATTCACTTTGATCTATAGTTTTGGAGGTTTTGATCCACGAACTGATGGGTCCACTGGAGTCTAGCCCATTCTGGCAGGAATATACAGCATTGCAAAGTCACTCAACACATGATCAGGATGTGCAAGAAGGATAGAAGAAGGAAATGATATCCTGCTATCTGCTTCATGATATGAATCAGTGACCAAAGGCTTCCCAGGTGGCCACACCTCATAAAGATTCTACTGTCTCCTGACAGCACTAAGCTGGAGGCCAAGCCTTTAAATGCATGGCTATTTGGGGGAATGTCTGAGATCCAAAGTATCCATGTAATGATAATGAAACTGTATCCATCATAACCCAAGTCTATGTTAGACTCCCCAGAATTTGTTCCTCTTGTGACTGTAAGTTTGTACCTTTGATCAGTATCTCCCCACAATTCCTATGCCCCAGCCCAATGGCACAACCATTCTAATTCCTGTTTCTAAAGGTTTGACTGTTTTATACTCCACATATAAAATCATTAATATTTGTCTTTTTTTTACTTAGAATAATGCACTCCCCATTCATCTACATTCCTAAAAAGGGCAGATTTCCTTCTTTTACAGTGACTCAATTATACGTGCATATATATATATATATATATATTGCAATTTCCTTATTTATCTGTAAATAGATGCTTAGAGAGTCACAGTGTGAATAAAGCTACAGTGCACTGACTTTAGATGCAGCTCTTTGACATTTCATTTCCCTCAGATAACACAGTCATACTCTGATGTCCATAGGGCACTGGTTGGGAGATCTCCTGTGAGTACTAAAACCTGTGGATGCTCAAAGGCTCATACAAAAAATGGCATGGTATTTGCACATAACCTATGCACATTTGTCCATTTTAAGTCATTTATAGATTGCTTATAATTTCAAATACAATGTAAGCTATGTAAATAATTACTAGACTTGATGCTTAGAGAATAATGCCAAAATAAAGTTTGAACATACTCAGTACAAACAAATTTTTAAAAATACTTTTGATTTGTGGTTGGTTGAATTCATGATTACAGAGCCTGTGAATATACAGTACAATCACATATCTATAAGTAGAACCATATACTAGTTTTCTTTTTAATTTTTCAGGGACCTCTAAACTGTTTTCCAGAATTTTACTGCTTGGAACAAAAATTGTTAAAATAACTTTTGTGTTGAGCCAAATCACTGACTACTTTTTAGAGGTACGTATTTAAGAAGAAAAATTTAAAATTTTTCAGTCTCATATTCAGAAGAAAATGAACTGAACACTTTGTTGAAAGCCCAACCAAACTTTCTTAGGCATATGTATGCATTTTAATATGATTTTAGTAGTTAGATCCTTGCTTTTTTCTTCACGTTGAATTTAATTGTGACCATTATTCTAGGATATTCAAAATATCTTTAAAAATATACAAAATTATCTATTACATTACTTTCTAATTATTCTGTAAGTCAAAGTCTCTCTCTCTCTCTCTCTCTCTCTCTCTCTCTCTTTTGCTCTGTCTGATGAACAAAAATACTTTACATACTGCTAATTAGTTCCTCTAAGAAGAAATAATTAGGCAAAGGACATAGACATTTTTAGATTCTTAAAATAACCTGACAAATTAGTTGTCATAAAGTCTGTACTATTTTATATTCCTATACATTTATAAGAATACAATTTTCTAGTCCCTGCCAGCATTCAAAATTGCATTTTTATAAACTTTATTGATTTTCATATAAGTATGACATGTAATAGTTGATACATTGTGTCAATTTGAGAAGTTTTGAAGGTTAGCTTAGTGACTCAGCAGCTCTGCATCCTAGGGTATAGAAGACATCCCCTAGGATTGGCTGTTTATGCCCTAGTGTGTTGTAATGGTTGATTCATGGTGTCGAATTGAGAAGTTCAGAAGCTTAACTAAATTACTTAGAAATTCTACAATCTAGGGTGTAGAGGACCAATCCTAGGGCAAGTAGCCTGCTTAAAGTATAAGGGAAGAGAAAAGGCTTGCTCCCCACATTTTTGTTCTTGTTGCCTTTGATGTCCTCTGCCATACCACCTTGTCTTGAAGCCAGCTGATTTTGGACTAAAACATCCACAAACTGTGAGCTAAATAAACATTTCCTTCCTCAATTTTAACACTCCAGTATTTTGTATCAGCAAAGACAGAAAAGTAACCAACACATGGCAATACACTGTTGCATTATATTGCTTTAGTTTTTGACTGAATAAATATAAACATTTCTTTTTGGTACCAAGGGTTGAACTCATGACCATGCACTTGCAAGACAGGTGTTTATGCCACTGAGCTAAATCCTCAGCCTTCATTTCTTCATATTTAAAGTCACTAGTATTTTTTAGTTTTTATTTAAATTTATATACCCACTTAATTTTTCTTTTTAGAGTATCAGTAATGTATCTATTGATTTTCATGTGCTTTATACATTTATCCTATTATGTGTTGAATATAAAACATTTCCAAGATTAACTTCACATTCAAGACATTCAGAGCCAATAAAAAAGATAATATATGTGAAAGCTACTTTTGAGTATAAGATGTTATAAAATTTAAAATTAAGTTTGACTTAATGCTTTCTTTTTTTTTCAAATTTTGTTTTTCTTTTGATATTACTGAAAATTTCTACCTAACTGAATTTGCATTCACTTGAGTCTGTATATAAGAAAGTATGCATAATTCTGTGTATGGAGAGATCATTTTTAACATTCTTGGCAATAGTAGGATAGCATAGAGAATACAAGAGAAACTGATGGTGCAGATTCCTTGGATAGAATCTCAATGTGTGCCTCATGACTTCTGTAACCTTGCGCATGTTATTGAACCTATGTCTTATTTACCTCTGCAAAACTGAAGAATAATTTATAGAAAGGGTCTTCCCTTTCTATAAATTCATAATACTGCCATGAAGTTTAAACAAGTTAACTAGATAATAACTTTTATACATAAGAACTATTTTAATCCTGAGAACTCAGGTGAAGCCCAGAGAGCATAGACAGGGATGTAGTAAGTTGATCAAGCAGTATTTCACACGTTTTCTTGCTTGGAGTAAAACTTCCTATCTTGGTCATTTTCAGTCATTTAGAGTGAAATACATCTGTGCCTCAAATAACAATAGTTAACATTTCACTGCAGGACTGGGCAGAACTTATTGCTATGCATTCCTCATTCAACAATTATTCATCAAATACCTGAGCTGCCAGGAAATACTCTAAGGGCCTCCACTGAGAACAAGAATGATAAGCTAACCTAGATGAAAAGTTTATATTTCAGAGAGAAAATATGAAAAGAAGAAAAAAAATACAAATAAGCAAGCTTCTTACAGAGGGAGATAGAAAAATATGAGCTGAAGTCAGGAGACTTTTCTAGATGCTGGGCTAATTCTACCAGGAGTCCCGGCAGGCCAAGTGAGGAAGAGGCAACATATTGAAAACCTAATCAAAATGATTTTGTGATAAAAGCCACACATTTATTCCCACTTTGTAAAAAGAACAATTAAATTACTTTGATGTTACTATCTAGAATACAGATTTTTTCCACAAGTGTATATTTGTTCATGATAGAAAATGCAACTATAGATACAAAATCATCTGTGATCCTGTGGGTAATACATACTACATACAGTTTCTGTCCTTTGTTACACACATCCACATACATTTAACAAACACAATTGCCCTATACGTAATATCTTGTAACTTGTTTTCTCTATTAGCAATATTTTTCCATTTTTCCAAGCCTTCTGAAACACCCTCTTTAATGGCTGTATGACCTCACATCATATTGAAGCTTAATAGTTTCCTTAATTAGTCTCTTACCAGTGGATATTTATATCATTCTATTTTATCACTATTATGAACAACGCTGCAATAAGCCACCAAATTATAGCAATAGCTAATGTTTATTCATTGCTCATATGAGGCATGGATTGTGCTAAGCAATTTACCACTTTAGTCCTATGAAACAAGATTTTAAAAAATCCTGCTTTTAGAAACAGAGAAAACCTGGAAAAAAGAAGTTAAATATTTTATTTTATTCAAGGTCAGACACCCAATAAATTGCAAAGCTAGGACTTAAAGTTGGATATTCCAGGACCAGAGCAAACACTTAACACAATCATACTTTTTTTAAATTCCTAGCACTATTTCTACAGATTTATAGATAAGTTTCAAATTCCATAAGCATTGTTTCTTTAAGAAAAAAATTTAAAAGTGAAATTGCTCAGAACCTGACTGTAGATCTAACACTTCTATACATGAACCACCAGTCCTCTTATCCAAAGTGAATACTCACTCCAAGATATGCTAACATACACTTGTTCTTCAGGTTGCAATAAGAAAATGAAATATACAATAGTTTAAGTAAAGAGAATTTCAATCCTTGCCAGTCACTCCTTCCTTTAGTTTTCTCCAGCACCTTTGACAAAGAGAGCTTAGCAAAAGCAAAAAGGAAGGTGCTAAAGTTTACGTTTTACTATTAATCTGTCTTCATTCATCCACTCCATGCTCTAAAGAATGCTTTCTACACACATTTCCACAGTTGACACACAACAAGAAATGGAAAGGCAGAGGGAAGAATCAAGGGGCAAGTAGAAGCTCTCCATAAAGGCTCAGAGTACTCCTCTCAATCTGGCTGTACCTCTGTCTTTCCCTGGGTGGTTAATGAAGACTCTGACCACATGCGATAGATAATTGAATTGCACTTAGGGAGCTGCAAGAGTCCCAGAATGCACATTGGAAATTGACAAACACAAAGAGACCCTTCTATATGTGTGAGTCCTGAAATCATGACTTACTAGATTCATTTTATCTCATTATTAAAAAAGGGTTTTTTTTTTTTTTTGTTGTTGTTGTTGTTGTTGTTGGGCAGAAAGATGAAACCGTTCATCTGTGTTAGTTTTTCCAAGCAGCAAAGATGAACTGGAATCATAGTCTCCATTCTGCCAAAGGGAGCTTCTGTGTAGTCAACTTTTTGTTATTTCAACTAAACAGATGACATAGGTTTTAGTAGGGAGTAATAATTATCATAAACACCTTGAGTAGCAGATAACTTATCATTCTTTAAAAAAATAGGATATAGAAAAATAAATCTAAAAATAGGTGAAAGAAAAGGTGATCATCCTTGTTAGTTCAAAGGTCATTTCTAAAATGTTAACGAGCTCCACAGTTATCAGCACAATCTTGAATTTTTATTGCATAAGAAACTTCCAACTCACAACCTGGGTTCTAACAATTGGCTTCTAAAATTGCTGCTTGAAAACCACAAGTTCATTTGTGATAAATGGTGTTTTGGGCTTGAGGGCAATGCACACAAATGTTTTAATCTGTAATGTAGCTGAAGAAAAATACTATTAACAACAAAGATTTTTTTCTATTATATTTCACATTGTTCAAATGCTTGTTTCTAGAAAATATGTTTTAAAATGATGAACTGAAATAGGAAGAACATTGTTATAGCAGGCACAGGAAAGTATACTTAAAGTCTCTTCTAGTAGGCCTGGGGGTAGCGGAAGAGAAACACTGGCCGACGGCTTCTGGCAGCAGAAGTTTGACTTTACAGGAAAAATTTGAGATTGAAACTATTGATGCAAGACATAAATGAGAAAAGGAACAAGAACAGGGGTTACATTGAATATTGGATGGGCTGAAGGAGTCAAAGCAACCATCCAAGGTTAAGCTTCACAATAGCAGCTGGTTTCATCTATTTTGTTAATTGTTGTGCTCCAGAATCTGGGCTAGTGCCTGCATTATTGTAGATGTTCAGAACTTATTTGAGAAAGGCAAAGAGATAACAGTAATAGAGATGGAGTGATATCAGGATAGTATAAGCTAGATACAAAAAAATGCTTTGTAAATTTAGTCAGGACGGTGGAAGAAAAATGCTGCTTAACAAAGAGTTCCTAAAACATGGGAGCTCCAAAGACTTTGAGAAGTAATGGATATGTTATCTTGATGTAATGGTTTCACAGATGTAAGAATATGTCCAAACTCATCAGATTGTTTATATTAAGTATTTGCAATTTTTCATATGTCAGTTATAGCTCAGGTAAGCTATATAAGTAATAAATACGTCATTTGCATTGTAAAGAGTTCTTACTGATAGACTGTCAAATAACAGATATTGCAACAGTATAGGTACCCAAGGAAATTTGGTCATGATGGTATAATCTTCAAAATGAACTAAGGAAGAAATGTATAGTTCATAATATTTTATAGATAGGGGAATGAACTCATGTGTCAGAACTCATGTGAACTCATGTGTCAAAGCCTACATAAATCAGTTTTTTCCATCAAAAACCTAAAAACTATCAGTTGTAAATTTAACTTAGTCATGCTATTCTGGATTAATGAGGATATAGGTTAGTATCATGTCCTCTATGTACAGGCAGGTAAAATATGACTGTCATCAAGGGTCATACATATGAAAATTAAATAAACTAGACAAATTAGGACAGTGTTACTTTACAAACAGAAACCACTGCCTCTGGAAGCATCAGAGTTGAAGTTTGTACTCAAGAGCAAAGAGCTGTCTATTTGATGAGTATCTGTCAAAGTCTAGCCAAAGTTCCACGTATCATATAGTGCAACTGCTTCCTTTACAACCAATTTTAGACACAATTCACCTCTTTTCTTTAAAACTTTACAAAGCATATAGCTTCATACGCACAACACAATGTTATAAAAACCAGGACCTTGACAGAATGTTATCACAAAGATTTAGACTGTCACTAAAATTCTATCACCCAGGAGAAGTCTACCTTAAAATAGCACCTTGGTCACTGGGCCATGGGACAAACCCCAGCTGCACAGCTTGTCCATTGTAAGGGGAGAAGGGAGCACTAAATGAAGGGGGCTAAATAAGTGTAAGCCATCCATGAGGCATCACTGATAGTCAGGTCCCAGAGTGGGCAGGAAGGAGGGTAAAACTGGAGAATACTTTTGGAAATAAAGAACCCTTGACCAGTCAGTCCTCAGCAGGTATATCAGAACACAGCAGTGCAAATATGTGGCACAACAAAGAGAGAAGGAACGCGGAGAATTAAAGGTTTCTAATTAAAGGATGGGAGGCTGTGCCTAAAGCAAGCTCTTGAAGAAAAAGAGAAGCCATTTATTCTTATAGTATGCTTTTAACTTTAACAAGGAGAGACATGGGGAAGTTACCAAAGCCACTTTAAGCCAGGCAAGCAGCTGTAATTTCCTTCATAGCAGTGCTTAAGTAGAGAAGAATAATTCTAACGAAGGTCATAAGAACTCTGTATTTCAGTCAAACTGGAGCAACTCAGTTCTTCGTTCATTGATTCAACATGGTAATTCTGAGGTGGAAATCACTGTTTTTAATCAGAATCTCTATGATCCCTAAAAACATTGTGTATTCATAGGTAAGGCTTTTGGATGGTGACTGAATTATGGGGCCTTATAGATGACTTGCTGTTAGGAAATGGGGTTTGGTCAGAAGAAATGGATTCCTGAGGGCCTGGTCTGGCCCAGTTTATTTTCCTCTGTAGCTCCTCTCTTCACTCTGCCTCCCCATTGCCAGGAGGAAGCAGCTTATCCTCTGTTATGTTGTCCTGCATTGGAGTGGTCAACCACACAAGGACTGAAATTTCTACAGGCAGTGAGCCAAAATAAATCTTTCTCTTCCTTTAAGTTGTGGGTGTTGGGTTAAGTGACAAGAAAAGTAATTAAGATTTACATTTAATCTAGTTAAACATTTATTCCCACAGTCATCATCTCCAGGAGTCTTTTAATTAGCTGATAATAATAATAATAATAACAACAACAACAATAATACATTTTCTAATAAGAAAATCATACATATGCTTTATTATTTCTTTGGAGAATATCATTGTGGAAAATTATAATGTAAAGTGTGAAAATGCACTAATTTTATTTGTCACAGAAATGTTATTTCTTTTAAATTCTAACTTAAATCAACAAGTACTTTCAAAGCTGACATTTAATTCATGAATTCAAATCATTTCCAAAAGTTATGATCCATTGGAAAGACAATTTCAATTTCCCTTGCCCTTATGAAAGTGTAACGTATAGCTAGCAGAAAACACATTTATAAAGCAGATAATTCCTTGACAATATCATTTATTGATAAGATTTTTGAAGTTTTAAAAAACGATGTTAGTTATGCCAATTCTGATTTATTTATCTGTAGGAAACTGATGGATATTTTATTTTGGTGAAGGTTTCTAAAATGTAACAGATTAATAGACAATTAACTAACAAATATTGCCTAGTAAAGTTTAGAAGAAGTTTCTAGCAATTATAATAATGACATCATAAGTGGATGAAATGCCTAAGCAGCAGACTAGATGTCCATAGACAGACTGAGACTCCCATTCAAATATACACAAAGAGAAAAAATATTGAATTGAGTTCCTTCACCTTATAAAAGGGTCTGATCAATCCTATGCCGATTTTTCTTTTTTCTTTTTCTTACTTTTTGCTTTAAATCTGAGTACACTTATCAAGAATATCAGCCAAATGAATTAGACTCTCTAACAAAAGCTCTCGAAGCATATTAAGATTCAGAGTCAGTATCACTGGACAAAACACCCACTGGAAAAGATGTTCTTTTTTTCTAGCAGTTAAAGTTTTTAATGTGAAATGTGTAATGCCACGTACATCACTTACAATACTAGAGAAAGAGCTGCACAAGAGCATAAGACAGCACAGCCTTTAAGGACCTTAATGCTTTAGTCTATAAATGAAATAGATTCCATGTTAGTGAACAGGTTAATACACCTAGGGTCAATTTAAGTAAAAGAAATATTATCCTTAGGAACAATTTGACTCTGGCAACACTAAGGGTGAGAGAACTTATTCAGCTGCATACAGAAAAGTTACATAGTATCAGAATGCCAATTTCATATATATGGTGAAAAGTAATTTCAAAGAGAAAAACTATTTCTTAAAGGTCATAACCTTAAGTCCTGTAACTGCTCCAACCAGGATATTAAGCAGCAGAACAAAAACAATGGATGCTCCTAGTTTCATCAGCTAATGTTAGCTCATGAGATCTAATATTACACAAAGATACCATTCAATAACTATTAATTATATAAGGTTGCACAACAGACTGCCCTAAAGATAACAACTGAAAACAACCAATGTTCTGCAGCAATCAGGTATCAAATGGGACTAGGTCATCCCAATCTTGATTTAGGCTTCAATATCTTTCTTCATTCTCATACCTCTAACACAGAAACACTGAAGGAGACTCTACTGCAAGGCCTTTAAGATCCTCATGAGATGATATATTTAACCCTAGTTAGGCAGAATATTAGAATACTTTGCTCTTTAGAGTATCTTTCTATGGGGTCCCAACTTGAATGAGAGGAATCTGTCTTGCAAAAATAGGGGTAAATGTTGCTATATTTAAATCTAAGCTCAGGTCTAAATTAACCAATCTAGATGCAAGAGACATTTAGTTCAATCCATTATATTTCTAAGTAAGAAAATTAAAGACCTTCTAGCTGATTGGCAAGCAGTGATTGAAAACCCAACATTAGCCAGATTTCAGTGTGTATATAAACTTGACTGAAACTGCAGAAATTTTAGCTACAAGTAACGGAATTATGTTTAATAAACTAATGTTGAACACTTCATTCCATAAGTGAAGACCTGAATGCAAATTAGCTATTGCTGCTACACTAGAGCAGGCTTGTGGGTAGATCTTGGATCAATGAAAATACAGGCTATAAGACAAGCCAGGCAGTCTTCAGGAGATCGCTTACTAGACAGGTTAGGGAATCTTAATTTAATAATCTGGTTTCCCATCTCTTCAGAAGACGTAATTACAAATTTACTCTGCAGTGAAATGATTTTTAGATCTGGAGGCAAAGGAAAGCTGAAATTTGAAAGCCAAATTCTTCCTGAGAAATGCAATTTAAATTCTCTAATGTACTTATTATAATCATAGTAGGCTGCCATTCGTGTCTGGTACTTACACTTAGAAAACTTAGCAAATGCCATCAAAAGCAGGTGAGCACACGACTATTATTGATACCTCTACTGTTGATTGGATAGAACTAACTTGATGAGAATGATACCAGGGCTTTCCAGACCTGCAGTGCCTAGTAAGTTAAAAATCATCCCACAAAGCATGCACTGTCTACAGTTGTAGAGAGATACTAAAAAGAGCTATGGGTTCATACCAGAATTCTTCCAATAAGATTTGCATGAAATCTCATCAGCTTCAACAAGATAGAGAGGGCTTAGTGTCCTAACAGAACTTTGAAAGCTTAGAGATAGAGACCTTATTCTTCCTCAACTCTTTGTAATGGGGAAAGAGACAGACAGACAGACACAGACACAGATCAACAGAGGCAAAAGGACAGAGAAAGAGAGAGATAGAAAGACAGAGAAATCGACCAAAATTACATTTTTGAAGAAAAAATTAAATTTCAAATGGTCCCAGATAACAGATTCTGAAAATAATACCAGATTAGTTGATACTGGCTCTTTTCATTGAATTTTTCCTGCTAGCTTGATCTTCTACTGCATTTTGTTGCTGGAGTTCTCAATTATCATTTGCAAGACCTAGAAGATCATGATGTAACATCTGTTGAGAACCAATAAACCCAGCATCACAATTGTTTTTATTTGGCTTTGTTCTTTGTGCTGAAACAGATGTCACACAGCACTTAAATCTGAGTAAGAAATGAGCATAAATATGATGAGATGTCACATTTGCAACATGCAAAGTGAAACATTTCTAAAATATGTGAACTCCCAAAATGTCACCAGCATAGAACACTGATAAGGGACAAAATTGACTCACAGAAATATGAAGTGAGTATAGGTATATTAATTTTTGTTGTATAGTATTTTATTTTATAACTCTAATAAAATATATTAATCTGCCAGTAGGCGAACCAGTGTCATGCACAGGCTGCCCCTGGACTGGAACAGACACACCCTAGCCTCTCCCTGTGAGTTGGTGCCATTCACAGTCCAGGGTAGTGAGAAGAAGGTCACACCAGGAAGCAAGGACAGTCTGGAAACTAGCGCCATGTGCAGGCTGCCACCAGACTGGAACAGTCAGACCCCAGCCCCTACCAACACATGGGCTGGCAAACAAGAAGTACCAGTACCTCCACTACATTGCCATATATGACTGGCTTATCCAGAGAAACACAGACTGTGATGGTAGCTATGGAGGTGAAATGCAATTGGATGCCTGTGGTGCTTTGGTGTTTCACTAACATTGCAGGTCTGGGGCCAGTGGTCTGATCATAGATCCAGAGGATAGCGGTATGTGAAGTGACATCTAGGTGGGATCTCCTTCTGAGCCTTGCAGCCATTGTTGATTCCCTATGGTCTTGTTTTGGAATTCCTAAATCATTTCTATTGCTTTGTTGGGTTGGATTTTATTCTCTTTTGTTTTTTTGATTATGTTAAATCTGATGGCCAGAGCAGTTAGTTCAAAGATATAGCAAGATATATTATGGTAGCCATTTAGGATTTACTATTGAGTTGTTTTGAAGTCCTTTATTGCATTCATTGTTTTATTCATCTTGTTTCTATTCTGTTCTATTCTGTTTAATTTTTACTATGTCCAAAGTTACCTGCAGCTATTTTGAAGACATCAAAAGGCATTATGGTAATTATTGTTGATTTTGTAATGTTTTGAAATTCTGTATCTGTTACGCTGGTTTGTTCTGATTGTTTGATTCTGTTTTATCCTCTTTAAAATAAAATTTGAAAAATATATTAATTTAGTTTATTGATCTTGGAGCAAATATAAATAATTTTGTTATAAATGTTTTGCAACAATCTTAATTAACATGTGTCCCACTGTTTCTATGGTTAAATAGACAAAAAAATTATTCATATATTACCCAGTTTTATGCCAGCGATTTCTCCAAAATAGTTGCACTGAATTTTGTTACCACTAATAATATATAAAGTATTTGTTGTCCTTCACCCTCACCAACACAGAGTAGTATCACTTTTAGTTTTACATTTTTTTTAATCTGGTGAATATATCCCAACATTATTTAGTGGCTTTAATTAGTGTGTTCATGATTACTAACCAGACTTTATACTTACTATAAATTTTAGTGATGTGAATTTCCTCATTTTAAAATGTCTAGTCAAGTAGATATATAGACATATTTTAATCTAATTCTTTTAAATATTTTTGAATACTTTACCTCAGTTTTCTCTCTTCTTTCTCATATTCTTTATCTTTGTCAAATTTTATTTCTTTCATTTTCCCCTTCCCCTCATTCTCCATTTCTATCAGTTTTATTAATTTTTAGTTACTTAGATGATGCCATTATTGTTAAATTCTTTTACAGTGTTAGGGCAGATATTTATTATACATCAATATTTGGTTTATCTTTGTGCCCATGTTACTATTTTATATCTCATTTCTTTTATTCAGGGTGGCTTTTATTGTTTTGGTGGTATGTAGATTTCCAGTTTGTTTTGATTTTTTTTTGCTATTGACAGTAGTGGCATAGTTGTTGCTATTAATTGATTATTACTGTACACCAATATCTGTTTTATCTTTGTGTCACCAACACCACTGTGCTTTGTTACCAGAGAACTGGGTACTGTGCCAGTTATACTGCATTTTCACCTCCCCAAGTTAACAGGCAGTCCGATTGTTGCACAAATGCAAAGGCTTATGGTTAGTCATGTCCAAAGCACATTAATGAAAAGCAGAGAACAACTGAGGTACATATTAACAACCAAGTATTTTCATTTTAGTTGACCATCAATGTGCATGCATGAACATGTACACACACACACTCACACACAGGCACGCACGCACGCACACACACACACACATACACACACACACACACACAGATAAAAACACGATTAAACAAGGCACCAAAATGCCTCCAAAACTTCTCAGCTCTCCTAGAACTGATCCAGGGGGGATTAATGAGGGGGAAACTAAAAAGTCAAATAGCCAAAGTGTATGAAGTGATTAAAGAGGCAACAAAAAGACCAGCAATGTACTTGGTGAGTTCAAAGATGATATAAATAAACAGATAATGGTTTTAAAAACAAAATTATCAGTTACTTTAAATAAGGCACTAATTAGTTAGAGTTAAGCAATATAAAACATGATTCTTAAACACCAGTTTAGCAAAGAATTAGTCTAAATGAAAAGATACCAAAAAGAAACTCAGAAAAAAAATATTGTATTGAGAGTATAAACAGAAGTGATCAGTATAGGGAGGGTGTGCCAAATACAGAAAATAAATGTGACTCAAGTGACAATACACCTAGAGATGAATTAAACTCAAAAATAAATCATGGAAAATGGATAGAACATTTTCTAGATGATGCAAAGAAAAGCAGATGAGCTAAACAAGGCTAACACTAGTGAAAAATCAGAAGGATGGTCTGAATAGCATTTTAAAAACATGTTTACATAAATCATAGCAAAACACTTTCCAAATAAGGTGAAAGTACTTTACAGGTAACTGAAGTATAAAGACCCTCCAATATCTTTATCAGAAAGGAGTTTATCCATGATACATCATAGTCAAAAACACAGAAGTCCAGCATAAAGACAGAATGTTAAAAACTATTAGAGAAAAGCAACAAATCAATTATAATGGCAAACCCATTAGAATTACAATAAACTTCTAAACACAAACCTTAAAAGCTGGGAAAATTTGGAATGACTTTTTAATTTTTTTTTTTATTTTAGAGAGAAAAAACCCCAGAAAATCAAGAAGCAAACAATCAAAAATTAAAAAAAAAACTATAGCAAAAGCAAAATGACAACAACAAAAAATAGCAACATAGGATTTCAAAACAAGATTATAGGAATTTAACAATGGTTGTTATACTGCATATTATTGTCTTCAAAATAGGTGCTCAGGTTACCAAATACAGTCATGCAATGCTGATCAAACAGTATAATTGTCCATTCAGAAGTTTCTTTCCCTTATACTATATCTATTGTAACTTTTGTATCTCATTTACTCTCACTTTTTTACACTAGCAAGACAATACAGTGTTTACACATTCAAGTCTAATTTATAGCACTTACGAAAACGGTTTCGAGTTGCATCCATCTACCTATAAAAAGCCTTAAGTTTATTGTTCTTTGTGGCTGAGTTGTATTCCATTGTATTAAAGTATACTTTTTAAAAATCCATTCCCCAGTTCATGGGCATTTGGATGTTCCCAAGATCTGGCTACTAAAAATTGTGATGCTATAAACATGGGTGCACATATATCACTTTGGTATAACATTTTCAATTCTTCTGGAAAAATACCCAGAAGAGGAATAGTTGGTCAAATGAAATTTCTAATCACAGATTTTGAGGAATCTCCACACCAACTTCCACAGTGGTTGTAACAGTCTATACTCCACTAACAATGGAGAATTCCTAAGTAATTCTTTTTTTTTTTTTAATGTTATTGTGAAACGTGTCATTTCCCTAATTTCTCTTTCAGTGAGTTTGTTGTTTGTGTACAGGAATACTATTGACTTTGTACCCAGCTATGCAGCTGAATTTGCATATTAATTCTAGAAGTCTATTGGTGGATTTCAGGGGGTCTCCTATGCAGAGTATCATCTCATCTGTGGATAATGATAATTTAACTTTTTCCTTTCCTATCTTTCTTCTTTTTATTTCTCTCTCTTGTCTAATTTCTCTGGCTAATGTTTCCAGAACTGTATTGTATAGAATTTGTTATAGTAGACAACCTTGTCTTTTTCTTGATTTTAGAGTGAAAACTTTCCATTTTTGACCAATTAGGATGATATTGGCTGTTGGTCTGTCATAGATGGCCTTTATCAGATTGAAATAAAGACCGTCTATTCCAATTTCTCTAGAGTTTTTACCATGAGTGAGTGTTGGTCTTTACCAAAAGCTTTTTTCTGCATCGATTGAGATGATCATGTGATTTTTGTTCTGTTGATACGGTGTATGGCATTTATTGACTTGCATATGTTGAACCATCCCTGCATTCCTGGGATGAAAACCAGTTGGTTACTGTGAATAATCTTGATAATATGCTGCGTTCTGTTTGCTACTATTTTATTGAGGATTTTTGCATCCATGTTCATTATAGAGGTTGGCCTGTAGTTCTCTTTTTTGTTTAGGTCTTTCTCTGGTTTTGGTATCAGGAAAATATTTGCTTCCAGGAATTAGGTGAGGAGAAGTGCCTCCCTTTCAACTTCATTAAAGAGTTTAAGGAGTACTGATGTTAAGTCTTCTCTAAATTTCTTATAAAAGAACTGAGGATTTAGCTCAGTGGCATACGAACCTACCTGGCAAGGGCAAAGTCATGAGTTTAATCCTGGTTTCAAAATTAAATAAATAAATTTCTTGTAGAATTCAACTGTCAATATAGGAAGACCTGTGCTTTTGTCAGTAAGTTTTTAATTATGTTTTCAATTTTATTAACTGATATTGAGCTACTCAGGATTTTTGTATATTCTTGATCCAGCTTTGGTAATTCATATGTTTCCAGGGCTTTGTCTATTTGTTCTGTTTTTTCCATTCTATGTGTGTGTGTACATATATATGTAAATGTATACGTTCTCTCTCTCTCTCTCTCTCTCTCTCTATATATATATATATATATATATATATATATATATATATATACTATGTACATAGCTTCATATACAAAGATGCTGGAGATTTAGCCAAGCAGCATAAGTGCCTGCCTAGCAAGTGTGAGGTCATGAGTTTAATCCCTGGTACCAAAAAAGTATACATTTTCAAAGTAAGTACAGATGATCTTCTGAATTTTCACAGAATCTGCCATGATTTTACCCTTTTTATTTCTTATTGTGTGAATTTGAGTTTTTTTCTCCCCTATGTTTGATAAGATTGGTTAAAGGTTTATCAATATTATTTATTCTTTCAAGGAACCAACTCTTCTATTCATTAATTAATGCATTGTTTTCTTAGTCTCAATTGTATTAATTTCTCCTCTGATCTTTATAATTTCTTACCTTCTTTGGGCTTTATGCTTTATTTGCTCTTCTTTTTTTAGAAGCTTCAGGTGTGGCATGAAGTTCTTATTTGTGTTCTTTCTGGTTTCCTCATGTGGGAATTCACTGCTATAAATTTTCTTCTTAGGACTGCTTTCATTGTGTTTCACAGGTCTGAAAGTTTCATTTCTTCTTTAATTTCATCTGTGATCCACTGGTTGTTCAGGAGGGTTTCATTTAATTTTCATGTGTCTAGGGAGTTTTTGCAGTTTCTATTTTCATTAATTTCCAATTTTATTACACTATGATTAGAAAATATGCATAGGATAATTTCAATTCCTTTGTATTTTGTATTTATTTAGATATGTTCAGTGGGCTAGTATATGGTCTGTTTTAGAGAACATCTCATGCACTTCTGGGAGGAATGTGTATTCTGAAGTTGTTAAGTAGAACGCTCTGTAAATGTGTACTAAGTCCATTTGTTCACAGGTTTGATTCACTTCTGTTATTTTGTTGCTGGTTCTTTTGTTTTGTTCACCTTCTCTTTGTGACAATGTGACGTTATAACTATGTCATTGCTTATATTTTTTGTGTTTATTAATATTTGCCTTAGATAGTTCAGTGCTCCCATATTTGGTACATATATATTTATGATTGTTATTTCTTCCTCTTGAGTTTTCCCCCTAGCAAGTATGTAATGACCTTCTTTATCTCTTTTAATCATTCTTGTTGTCTGAAAATAGGATAGCTACTCCTGCTTTTTCCTAGGAGTATTGTTTTCTATCGTTTGACTTTTAGTCTATTAATTTTTATGTCAGTTGTGTTTCTTGTATATAGCATACCATTGGATCTTGTTTCTTTATCCAGTATGCCAGTTTGTTTCTTTTGATTGATGAATTGAGGCCATTATATTTATAGTAAAGAGTGATAAGTATTGGTTTGTCTTTGCCATGTTATTTTCCTGTTCTTGGATCCCTGCTTTTCCTCTCTCTTTAATTGTTTGACCTACTTGGCACTTTCTGTTGTTGTTCTTGGAATTGTGGTCACTTATGTCACAATCTAGAATATTTTTCAGTATCCTTTGTAGTATTGGATTGATGGCCATGAATTTCTTCAGTTGTCCTTTGTCATGAAAGTATCTTATTTTTTTTTTTCATTAATGTTAAAAGATAGTTTTGCAGCGTGTATCAGTCTGGATTGGAAGTTGTTTTCTTTTAGGACTTAAAGTACTTCACTCCAACCTCTTCTTGCCTTGAGAGTTTGTGTTGAGAAAGTCTATTGTTATTCTGATGGACTTTCCCTATAGGTGATCTATTTCTTTTTATTTACTTATTTTATTTTATTTTATTTTAAAGAGAAAAACCCCAAGAAAACAGAATAAAGCCAATCAAAGTCCAGCAGTAAAAGTAGTACAGAACTTCAAAACAGAATAGGAAATCAACAATGGCTATCATAATGTATCTTGTTATCTTCACAGTAGTTCTCCATACCATCAGACACAGCAAAATCCAACAAAACAAAACAGAGTAAAACCCATTCAAACTTAACATTGAATGGAATAAAACAATGAATTGGAACAAAACAAAACACAGAGAATAATACCGCACAATGTTGTCATCAAAATAGTTGCTCAGGTTACCAGATGCAGAAATAAAACAATAATATGTAACTAAACACTGGATTTAAAAACAAGACTGGATATCTGCTTGGATCTGTTTCATACATTCTATTTGTTTCCTCTCTTGATCATTATGATTTCAATCCTCTTCCTGTCATTATCTATTTTCTTATCTATCTCTGCTCTAGCTGTGCTGATCATTTTGCTTATAAATATTGATATTTCTTTTTTTCCTGAGAGAACATTTCTGATCTGAGTTCTTCTGTAGCCTCAGGATTCACTTTTTTACTTCAGTTGCTATTATTTCAGAAACTTTAGGAATGTGTCTCACATTTTCTTCTATGTCAGTGACTCATTGACTTGTTCTGGGTGGGCTAGAGGTCTGAGTGTGCATTTTGTTTCTTCAATTGTCCTTTTCTGGGTTTATAGGGAAGGCAGACAGGTCATTTGAATGGCCCCCATCTCAAGTCCCACTAACCTGGTTCCCAGCGAAGACAGAGAAGCAATGGGAATGGCCACCATCGCAATCTCAGTTCAGTTGGTTTCTGGGTGAAGTCAGAGAGGCTATCGGTTGAGTGACATTTTTCAAGCCATGAAAAAAAAAAACATTTACATTCAAACTGACATACCCTGCAAAAACAGTCTTTCAAACACAATGAAGAAATATGATCTGTTCATGAAAAAGAGGACCTGGGAAAAAATCCATTACCATGAAACTAGCACTCCAAACATTCTCAGGCTATCCTAGAAAGAGACAATGAAACCATGATGACAAACAATCTAGTTGAAAAAATACATATGGTACAGTGAGTAGTTAAGCAGAATAGACAAAGAGTGAGGTAATAAGCAACAGGAAAATGATATATTGACAAGAATAAATCAGTATGCACAGGTATGGTGGCCCATGTCTGTAATCGCAACAGTCAGAAGGCTGAGGCAGGAGAATCACCACAAATTTGAGGCCAGTGAGTTCAATGCTAGCCTGAACCATCAGTGAGACCCTGTCTCAAAAAAAAAAAAGAAGAAAATGTCAATATATTTCAATAATAATTCTCAATATCAAGACTTAATGCCTATATTAAAAGGCACACATTGACAGATTTGATTCAGAAAATGAAATCCAATAGTACACTTTGTACAAGAAACACATTTACTACAAAAAGATAAAAACCCCAAGGGTGAAAAACAATATTCCATACAACAAAAACTTAAAAACATGTAGGAGTAGCTATCCTATTTTCAGACAATGTGGACTTCAAGCCAAAAGTAATTTGGAGAGGCAAAGAAGGTCAATACGTATTGGTTAAGGGAATAATTCAACAAGAACAGCTAAGAATGTTAAGTATACATTCAGGGATTCTAGATTACCTAGCTTCAAAGTACAAACACTACTGAACATAAAAAAATAAACATAAATACAATGGAAGTAAGGGATGGTGATACTTCACCAATACAAATAAATAGAGCAAGAAGATGAAAAGAAATATCAGAGTTTAATTTCAAACAAATGAAATTTGCACATATCTACAGAATGTGCAACACAACTACAACAGAATATAAATTCTTCTCAGTAGCACATGGACCTTTCTCAAAAATAGACTGTTAAGCAGTCCTTAAGGTATGCTTAAATAAATACAAAATAATTAAAATCATTCCGTAATTATTAGCCTAAGGCATAATGAAGCTAGAAATCAATGGCAAAAGAAACCACAAAAATTATGGAAAAACATAGAAATTAAACAATACAATAATCAATGGCCACAGAAGAATGATGGAAGAAATTACTTTCTAGAAAAAATGATTATACAAAGACAACATATCATATCATACAAGACACAGTGAAAACAGCCCTAGCAGGGACATTTATGGTTGTGAATACCCAGATTTATAAAAACAGAGTGAGCCTAAATAAATAAGAACAATTCAAAACAAAAGTTAGTTGATGGAAGGAAATTAAAAAGACCAGAAAGAAAATTAGTAAAATCAAGAGAAACATGCAAATAATCAATTAATTAAACAGGTAACTTTTCAAAAGAAAAAGCAAACAGATCTTTAGCTGATATTATTGAGCAATAGAAAGACCTACATTACTGCAATGAGAAACAAAAAAGGAAATATTACAATGGATACCACGAAATCCAGACAAATATTAGCAACTACTTTGAAAACCTGAATTATGTAGAAAAAAATGGATAGTTTTTTTAGATACATAAGAATTACCAAAACTGAACTAAGAAGATATAAATACTTTGAATAATCCAATAATAGGCAATGAAACTTAAGCAGCAGCAAAAACCTACAAACTAAGCCCAAGATCCAATGTATTTACCATTGAATCCAACAAGAACTTCAGGCAAGATTAAATGCCAATACTTCTCAAACTCTTTAATGAAACTGAAAGGGAAAGAGTGTTCCCACAGTCATTCCTGGAAGTTAGCATTATCCTGATTCCGTAACCAGACAAGTACCCAACTACAAAGAAAAACTACAGGCCAAACATTTAATGATCGGAGATCTCCAACAAGATATTGGCAAACAGAATACAATAAGTCATCAAAAAGATCAAACATCTTAACAAAGTAGGCTTAATTCTAGGGGTTCAAGGATGATTCAACATATGCAAATCAGTAAATGTAATATATCTCATAAACAGAAGCAAGAAAAAATTCACATGCTTATGTCAATAGATTCACCAGAAGTCTTTAACAAAATCTATCACCTATTCATGGTAAAAATCCTCAACAAAATAGGTGTGGAAGGATTTTATCTCATTCTGATAAAAAAATCATTTATAAAAAATACCTACTGCCAATATCATATTAAAAGGGGAAAACTGAATGCTTTCCTTCTAATATCAGGATGAAGGCAAAGATGTCCACTATCACTGCTTCTGTTCAATACTGTACTCAAAATATTAGTGAGAATATTTCGGCAGAGTAATAAATAAAAGGGATATGTATAGAAAAGGAGGAAGCCAAATTATCATCTGAAGATAAACATTATCCTTTACTTATAAAGCCCAAAGATACCTCCACAAAAGGACCCCTAGGAGTGATAAATTCAGCAAGGTAGCAGGATGTCTAGTATGTGGATAGCCTTAAATCTGAAAGAAACAAGGCCAAAGAAACAGTTAAGTACACATGGGTCAAATAAGATCAACAAGATCTTTATGAATATAACTAACAAATATTTCCACCAGGAAGAGCCGATAATAGCCTCTTACAAAGAGAGCTAGGCCAAGGCCCAGGGAATTTCAGAATCTGACATGGCCTTAACCTGTAATTTAATATTTTGAACAGCCACTGAAATAGTAGCAGCAGGGTCAGGAATGTATGCACAACATTCAATTGAACGTTACCCCTTGTGCTGATGTTAGAAAGTCTAATGTCATCAATTTTTAGAAGAAACCTTATACCATTAACTTTACTTCTTCATTTAGGAGAGAGAGATCAGTGAAGGTGTAGTTCAAAGCCTGTCAAGCATAGTTAGCCAAGGCTTCAAAATATTGCATGACATCCTCTAATCTTAAAGGAAGGACAAAGACAGAAGCCAAATGATCAAAGCAGTGAAACACACATTCCGGCCATCAGTGTTGTAGATGGGCTAAGTTTCCTGGTTGGTTGATATTTTTCTTTCCAATTCTTTGAAAGAGAATGAGGGTGAAAAAAGTCAAAGGGAAATTGGAAAGGCTTGAAGCATTGCCCAGACTATAAAAGGGATCACTTCTAGAGGTGGAGACAAGTAATGGCTCAAAAAACCTTTCCTGTCCCCTAGGACAAAGAAGTACCCATGGTATTTTTGCTGTCTGCCTAATCACTGAAGCAATTTTTCTTAACAGCAAGCCAAGTTTAAGATTTACTCAAAATCCACTCTAAAATTTCTATTTCTGCAACATACTTATGAAACTCACAGGTTAAAACCTGTACCTATCAGTCAGCCACCACAACTTGTACATTAGTGAAAGTATTTTTCATCTTATAGATACATAAATAATAAGATCCAGGCCTGGTGTAGGTGGAGGTAGAGAGAATGTAGAAGGATGAAAGGGAGAGGGAGAGGGAGGGAAGAGAGAGAGGGAGAAAAGGAGAGGGCAAAAGTTTGGAGGTTCTCCCTTAAACTTAATGTATTCCTCATCCAAAATGACTTCCTTGTCTTTGGCATTAGCAAACGCTCACTTTCCACGGGTTCTACTTAAAAGTTCATAGTTGTCGTGGGAGGGAAATGTTGAGACAGGTTATGGTTTCTTCCTTTCTAATCTTTAGCTGGAATATGCCTCCAAAAAGGGAAAGTAGAGTGATAGGAAAAGATAAAATATGAGATCAGAAAAAGGAAGTCTTTTCTTCTCATGCTCACAGTGAATTATTTATATAACTTGCTCATAAATCATCACCCTCAACCTGAGAATGTAGGAATGGGAATTCTCAAAGAGCTAAGATTGCCTCCTCAAGATCAGACCCAAAGGAAGATCAGACCCAAAAGGAAACTGAGGCAGAACAGGCTCAACATTACCCTCTAGAGTGTAGAAGAGGGATCAGGCCAGGTGGTCCAGATAAAACCTGTCCTGCAAATCTTAATAACAGCTGCTGAGCTATTATCTTTTACTGATAGATGGAATTCCATGATTTGTTAATAGGCATATATAATTCCTAAATATAAACTACATTTCATAAAAAGACACATTTTATAGCACTTCATAAATTCACATTTTGGTTAGTATCAAAGTCCTCTAGAGAAGGCTCTGATATTAGTTTTTCCTAACACTATTGTCTAACAAGTCAAACAGGTCAAGCAAGGAGCACCAAATAAATTCAGCAACTAGGAAATCCTAATGCAGCACATATAAAAGATAAATACAAGATCTTGCCTATTAAAGTGAAATATCCTATCAAAGAAATATAATTTTCCATCTTCTCAAGTTTATCATTTGAGCAAAAAAGGAAAAAAAAAGATAAAACATAAAAACTCAAGGTGTAAGAAACTGACAAGCAAGGACGAGAGTTCCTGGTTACCTAAATGAGTCACAATCCAGAATCTATGAAGCAAAAGCAAATTTTATTTCCTTCCAGTTATCTTGCTGAGGCCTCCAAATAATATAGGGGAAATAAATGTAACACCCAGACTGCTAGCTATTCAATAAACTGGATTCATGTTCCCCAGAATCAAAGAATAAATTCTGAGGTAGGAAAAATTATTGGGGAATAAGAATAGCTCCTGAGAGCTGGAAGGAATCTTGAGTGGATTGTTACAGAATCCATTTAACAGAAGAGGTTTTATAGAGCAAATTTACAAGGTGGGCACAATGGAGGACAAAACTACGTTCAAGCAATAAGATTACAAGTTCAGCTGGTTTGGTAATATTGATCCAATGGGGAAGCAGGACACCCAGAAAATGTATCTAGAAAGAACCAGGACCTTTTTTAGGAAGAGATGGATCAGGGAGTGCAGACCACTCAGAGTGACTGATATTAATGTTAATTTATTATTTACCTCTCAGGAAGGCATGTAGGCCTGGTCATTTTGTCTTTATCTTGAGGCCTGGCCTCCAACAGATGTGCCTCCCACCGTATGTGTAATATGTTTTCATCCTCTGTATTGATTCCCCCTAGGACCTAGCACTGTCTGAAAAAGCAATCCCAAAATTTATATGGAGCCAGAAGAGACCTAGAGTAGCAAAACCAATCCTGGGCCACAAAAACCAAGCAAGAGGCATCATGATCCACATTTCAAGTAGCATGACAAAGCTATAGTGATTTTAAAATTTAAAAATAAAATGTGGTGGTGTTGGCACAAAAACAGACATGTAGACCAATGGAACTACGGTAGAAATGAGCCCAGGTACATCCAGACATCCGATCTTCAAAGAACGGGCCTATGCTAGGGACGTACGCGAGGGAAAAGATAACATCTGTTTAACAAATGAAATGGGAAAACCCTTCTGTACACACGCAGAACACTGAATCTAGAGCCAGATCTCCCAGAATACACTAAAATAAACTCAAAATGGTTTAATGACTTAAATTTCACATCAAAAACTGGAAGATAAAAGATAAGAATAGGTAAGATCCCTGAGGACAAAGACATAAGCAAGGATTTTATGAACATAATCCAAATGAACAAGAAATAATTCCAAGAACCAACAAATTGGATTATAGCAAGTTAAAAGTCTTCTGCACAGCAAGGGAAACATATAACACAGTGAAGACATAACCTACAGAAAGAAGAAAAATTGTTACTAGCTACTCCTCAGACATACGACAAATATTTATAATATTTATAAAATATAAATCACTCAAAGAAATTAGAAGCTACAAAATAAAAGACTCAATCAAAAATGAACAACTGAAATGAATAGATATCCTTAAGAAAAACAGGTACAAATGGCCAGTAAATACAACTGAAAGAACACTAAGATTACAACTTACTCCATAAAGAATGTCAAAGAAGTCAAAAAATAATTTCTGAGGAAGGTACAGGGTACATTGCTAAACGGAATTTAAACTAGTACAACCACTGTAGAAATCACTATGAAGATGCCTCAAAAATTTGACCCAGCCACTACTCTCATATATATCTCCTGAAAAGAATCATTTACAGTGGTATGTTCATATCTATGTTTATAAGAGCACAACTCATAACAACTAATCTTGAAGCAGCCTATATACCCATCAGTGACAGATGATTAAAATGTGGTATTTATACAAAAGAGAATACTACTCCACAATAAAAAGAATTATTTTGGGTCATCTGTAGAAAAAATGATGCACCTTGAGGTAATGTTAAGCCAAATAAATCCGATTTACAAGCTTAAGTATCACATGGATCCTTTTATATGAGAAACTCAAAGTCTAAACAATTTACAGAGCAAAACAAAAGCTAGTAGGAAACAGAGGTACAGATCTTTCCAAAATGGGAAGGGTAAGGAGAGAGGGAGGAAGTCGGAGGGGAGGAGAATGGGTGAAAAGAAATACGGTATGTTGCAGAGAGCACCAGCTCTCTGGTGAAAGGAGTCATTATGTATTATAAACATATTCTAATAAAAATTTTAAAAGTCAGGAAAAACTATTTTGCCCACTAAAATATATGTAGGTGGCAATATTTTTAAATAAAAGAAATTAGTCCTACAAAATTACAAATAGGATACTTTTGAATTCATAGTTTGTGTTTGAAGACTATAACCTCTGTTTCCTCAGTTGTCATGGGTCTAAATTTGTTCATTGAACCTTCCAGTATCCAGATTCTGGGATACTAAAAGTGAATCCCATTTTTAAAATCTCATTTCAAAAACTGAAAGAATCTTTATATGACGTTACCTATAGGCAAATGTCAAAGAAAATCAAGGGATGGTAAAGCAAAGAATTCCATGTTACTTTTTGGTTTGGATTTTTTCATGACATTTTTGTAATTTAAAATGCACATTCTATTATATAATCGTAAACTTACTTGGTGAGAGGAATTACGGGTTTCACTGAAGATTAAATGTAGCTGAAAAAACTAGCTTTCCACATGCTGGAAACTAGATCTATCTCCAGGCACTAAAGTCAAAATGGATCATGGGCTGGGATTCAGCTCAGCAGCATAAGCAACAGCCTGGCAAGCACAAAGTTGTGAGTTTGATCCCCAGTACTAAATAAAAATAAAATAAAATAAAATAAAATAAAATGCAGTTTATTTTCCAAATTAACTCATCACATAGAAACAATTCTGCTAATGTACAAAGATGTAAATATTAAAACAGAAACACTAAATCTACTAGAAGAGAAAATAGGTAGAAATCTTGAAGACATAAATGTAGACAGAGACTTCATGAACAAAAGTTAAACTGCACATTAAATACTTCAAAGAATAAACAACCAGAATAGCATCTTTTAAAAAGCTTTTTTCACATCATATGAAATCAACAACAGAGTGAAAATATGACCCACAGAATGGGAAAAAAATTTAGCCAACTGTCTATCAGTAAAAAGATTTCTTTATCTAGACCATATAAAAATTGGAAAAAAATCATATCCCCAAAATTCAAAGACCCAATCCAAAAATTGGCACTTGAGATGAACACACTTTTCTCAGATGAAGAAATACAATTAGAAAGTAAGCATGAAAAGATGTCCAACATCATTGGTAATTTGAGAAGTTCAAGTCTTGTTTATAGCAGCACAATTTGTAACAGCTAAATCTTGGAAACAACCCAAATGTCCCTCAGCTACGGAATAGACAAAAAAATGTGGTATTTTTATACAATGCAATACTACTAAGCTATAAAGAAGGGTAAACTTGAGACTTTTATAGATAAATGGATGCACCTAGAGACCATACTCATATGTGAAATAAATCAGACTCACATTTGTAAACATCATATTGTCTCCCTAGTGGAAGAAGTAAAAGAGTGAATGAGGTCAACGATGAATAAGATATTGTGAAAAGGAAGAAACTGTTCAAAAAGAAAGAAACTAGGATGGGGGAAAAGAGAAAAGAAGGAAGAGAAATGGAAAATTAACACACACACACACACAAGATACTTAAGAGAGTTATAAGTACTAATTTCTATTAGTTTGTTGAAAATAAAGGTTTATGCCCAAATTGTTTGATTAATTTTTCATGCCTATATCTTGTAATATGAGCAACTACTTTGAAGATAACAATATGCAATGTATTGACCATTATTACTCTCCTACTATTTTGTTTTGAAATTTTGTATCGTTTTTCCTCTTGAAAATAAAAAATGGAATGGGTCATAAAACAGATTTGGAACATACTGACTTGAACTTCAGGTATATAGAGATCTTTAAATGGGAACATATGGCAATCTCTAGAACTATCACTGAGTAAACTACTTCAAAATGAATTTGGTGGGTGCTATGAATTCACTTGTTAATGGGACTGAGGGAAGTAATTAGGATAAAAAGTCATGAAGGTGGGGCCTGATGGTTGCACTTGTGGCTTTATAAAGAAATAACAAGTGAGCAAGCTTTCCTTGTCTCACCTTGTGATGCATCCACTGAGTTAGGTTCTGACCCAACAGAGACACACTCACCAGGTGAAGACTAGGTGCTGGTGCCATACTCTTGGACATTTAGAACCCCATAAGCTAAATAATCTCTTTTCTTTATAAATCATCCCATCTCAAGTATTTAGCTGTAGTAATAAAAATCGTACTAAGACAGTGAATTTGAATTCTGGTCTTGGGTTAGAAGTTGTGTATTCTCTGAATGAAGAGTGTCCTTGTCCTGCAAAAGAAATGATAATAGAGGCTGGGGATTTACCTCAGCGGCATAAGAGCCTGCCTTGAAAGCAGGCAGTCTTGAGTTCGATCCCCAGTACTGATAAAAAGGAAAAAGACAAAAAAAAAAAAAAATGACTATAGGCAGAAGAAAAAACTTCTGCAGTGAATTTTGCTTGAGTGAGCTCAAGTGTTCCAGACTGCTTTATCTGAGAAGCCTGTCTTAGGACTTTAACTGGTTCTGATGGCAAGGAGTGATTGCTTCCAATATTTCTGGATATATCTGCATATTCTTCCAGCAAAAAATAAATCAGTCCAGGCAAAACTAAAAATCATAGGTTCTAAAGTTAGCATTTTGATTTTGAAGTCTTTCACTTTTTTATATGAAATCTTGAGGGAAACAGTTAAGTTCTTGAAACTTCCATTTCCAACTTATAAAAAGATAATAGCACTCACTTCACAAGTTTTTGAAGGTAAAAATGAGACAATCTATGTTAAAGGCAATTTCTATAATGAAAGTCCTATATAAATGCTAGTTATTGTTACCCTTTGCATAACCCAATTGATTAGGGATTTAGAAGAGTATTTCTGAGCTCTCAAGTGTGATAGCAACACTTCTGTGAGACTTCAAAGAGAGATAAGAGGGATTTGAAGTTGAACAAAGATAAATACCATAGTAAGAAGTTTGAAAATATCATTTCTGATGGAAGGAAAAATAAATTGACTGCTTGTGTTAATCTCCATTAGCGTTATCTACTAATTAATAATATATTTAATTAAACAAAGAATAGTTTTCGTGGCAAAGAAAGGACTATTCTCTTAATTCATTTTGCTTAATCCCCACAGCAATGTGAAGGGCAACTCATTTCGACTAAAAGAAATCTCTGCGGATCACTAAGAAAACAGATAATGGATGTAAGCAGTTATTCCTGCCACTTGATCTAAACCCTCTAATAAATAATGAACTTTCATCATGTAATAACTGAAGTTGCTGGAATTTTATACTTACCATGAACAAAGTCGTTTATAGGGTGAAAAAGTTTTGGCCCAGACAGGACACTGTAGCCGTAAAGCCTTGGAGGCGGAACCATGAAGCTCCATCTTCCCCACCCCTAGGAATTTACCTCTGGCGCCAAACTAATACCAATGGGCTACCTGTACAGCGCTAATGCCCTTCAGGCTCCACCCCAAACCTAAGCTACATGTATGTCCCCACTCCACTTGTCCCACGGAGAGATTCCCAGACTATGGGGCGGGGGGAGATGCCAGACCCCAGAGGATCGGGGGTCTCTCCCTGCATTCTTAAAATAAAGATCATTTATATTTCATACTTCTTGTCTTTTCAGCCAGGACACAATTCTATCACAGGGTTAGTGATGTTTGCCTCCTCCTTGAAACGAGGAGTATATAAAGAAACCTTCTTACTACTACCCCCTACAAAAATCCAGGCCAGCTTGAAGATAGCAGTGATTTTTTTAAAAAAGAAATTAATTTCTTTTCATTCTCTATTCTCTGAAGAAACGTTTCCAGAGCAAATAAATAAGATAGGTAAGGCAAGATAGAAAACGGCAGGAAGTTGGGTGTTTAGAGAAGTCTTATAAGTCATTACTTATTACCACGTACAAGATAAACCGCTTCTCGTCTGATTCCCCTTTTTTCTGATCTCCACCAAACCATTTTTAAAACTCCAGTAACTATGTATAATGGAAGTATCTCAGATGTTGACAGTTCTTTGGGCTCTGCCTTTCTAACTTCTATCAGTTACTCACCACAAGCTTAGCTTTTGCAAAAAAGAACTACCTGCTGTTTCTAAGTAGTATCTCCATCTGTGACACTGTTCATGTTTCTCTTCCCCAAAGAATGTGGTTTGATCACAATAACTTCTCTTGTATTGCAAGCCAAAAATTCAACGACTACTTTTTCATGGAGCTCTCTTCTAAATCACTTCTTCTGTTCTTTATGCCAGAGCAATCTATTCCATTGTCCATACTCATTAAATGTCTACTTAATTTACTTTTAGAGCACTTACTATATTCTGTAGTTAAGCTTTGTTGATGTGCCTGTCTCCTCCACAAGAATGTTAGCTCTCTGACAGGAAGGATTACAGCTTTTATTTAGATCTATAGTCTCTAGCACATAGTAAAAACTTACACACTCAGTGAAGGTTTTAAATAGAGTATCATTCAGTGGTTAGCAAAATTTTCCTGTGAACGGCCACAGAGTAAATACAGTACTGTATTATTCACGAGTCATTCAGTTTCTAGCAATTCTTCCAGTGAAGTCTATTCAAATATGCTCAACTCTGCCAGCATATAGCAAAGGTAATTAGAAGTAATATATATATAAAAGTGGATGTGACTGTATTTCAATAAAATTGTCTTGGAAAGACAAAGACAGGCTTTAGGTCAGATTTTGACCACTTGCCATAGTTTACTGATACCTAAACACTAAAAAATTGAGTGAGAAAGCCATATAAGGTACTTTTTGTAAAGAAGACTGAGACATAATGTTAAAAGGGCCTTTCTGAGCCCTTTCAAACAGAAATGAAAGGGGAGAGGTGGCACAAAATCATGTTTTTGTTCTTATTTTGGAGACTAGGGCTGGTCTGGGTTAGCATGCATGCAGCTGGGAAAGTATAGGTCTATCAGTAGACTCATAAAGCATACAGATGGAAAGTTTCCAAGGCTGTGTTTTAATTATTAAACTTTTTAGTTCCTACAATTAAAAGTGTCTAAAAATGGAGGACAATAGAATGCCCTATACTGTGTACTTTTGCCCCTAGTGTTATGGCTTGTATTTAGGTGTTCCCCCAAAGCTTCATGCACTCATAGGTGGAACTTTTTGGAGGTGACTAAATCTATGTATGCTACCGGGATTAAGGGATTCTGGGATTGATTCATTATGTGATGCTGCGATCAAGGGCACACTACTCTAGGTGTGAAAGCCATCTGCTCTAAGGGCAAGCAGCCTGTATACCATACAAGGAACAGAACGAAGGCTGCTGCTGCCACTTGTGGCTGCTGCTTTCACTGCCTCCTGACTTCCTCTTTCCAAGCCATGAACCTTTTTTCCTCTTCTGTGATGCCTCTCTGCCGTGCCACCCTGCCGTGGAGTCACCCAACTACAAACCGAAACCTCTACAAACCGAGAGCTACAATAAAACTTTAGGAGTTGTGTATTTTGTCTCAGCAATGAGAAAAATAACTAAGATACCTACATTGTGTGGAAGCTAAACAACAAAGGAAGATGCTAGTTATCCAATACATGGCTGTTTATTACATAGGAGTGAGACAATAGAGATGGAAAGCCCAGTCTTGATATGAGAAATGGGTGACACAGTAGACAGGTAATTTTCATATTAAAATGTTAGGCAACCTAGATGTCAATGCAAGGCTAATTCCAATTTAAAACTGATGCATATTCCATTCATATTATTGAATGGAAGGTATGTAAATAATCCAATCATTATTTGTTTTAAACCATAATTCTGATCCATGTATCATATTACTGTTTCTTCATGTTATTTTCTTGCAGAATTGTGCGAGGAAGGAGGAGAAAAATCAGATAAAAGAATGTAGCTCATCAAGTCCTATAAGTTGGAAGGAAGCCAAAAGTGTTCACTTAGGTTTCTACCCCAATTCAAATGGAAATACCAACTTTGAGATGTATTTCTAAATTTCTAAACAACACAGAGAGGATGCTGGAATAGTGCTTGATCCCACATTGCCCCCTTCTCTGGGAGCCAAAACATCTGACACTCTAAAGATGACCAGCCAAACTGTCCTGTGTAAAGCAACACCATCACTCCCAGCAGCACCCCCTGGGTTCCGTGGGAATTACATGGCAAAGGGAATTTAGGGAATGGAGTTGCACCTAAATACCCATTAGTCATTAAGTAAGAAGAGTATATTTGCTGGCATTTTAGCACAAAAATGTCTGAGCAAATCAAATACTTCTGTATGGTTTCAACCTTCACAACTTCCCCTTTGTTTATTCCTCTAAAATATCTCTGAATTGCAAACAATTGGGCCAAGCTATGAAATACAAGAATGCCAATTTACTACAAGTAATCAGTGCACAGTAAGAAAAATGTTGGTGTCATGGGCTTTTATGTTTAATTGGGTCCAGCAGATATATTCTAAAGCATTACTGCTTTATCCAAAAATGCCCTTTGTGATTCAGTCATATCTAACTCACTCATGATGTGACTCAACACAAGCTGTGTGCATTCCCTTTAGTGGAAGTTTACTATAGTAAACCACTTGGAAACTAACCATGAGTTTTTGCCTGAATTTTCTGGAATATCAGCACATCCCAAATCTGCCTGTAGTACTTCTGGTTTGTGGCTACTAGAAGCAAAACATAATTAAAAAGCTACTTGAATCCTTTAATCCCATCCTTCTCTGTAATGAAAAATGATTCTAGTGCTAAAGCCGATTTACCATCATGAACAGACTAGACATCAACCTCAGAGAAACACTTCTTTACCTCTTCTTTATGAACATGGTACCTATAATTCAGTTAGTATTCCTTAATTTTTGTTTCTATACTATTGATATCAGGGGCAATATTTAAACATGTTTCATGATCAAAAAGATAACAAAAATGGATAAGGTAGAATGGATGGGAAATTGCTGGAGAGTTCAGTGAAGATAAAACCATTACTCAATCCATCTAAATCTTACCATACATAAGTTTGTACAAATGTGCCAAGCTTGTTTTTTAAAATCTGCTTTTCTTTTTGTTTCTTTTTTGTTATGGGGTGAGGGAGGGAGGAAGTGAACCATAGTCTCATACATTCTAAGAACACTACCACTGAGCTATACCACAATTCAGATTTTCAAAATTTAGATACATGCCTCAATTTTAAACATTTTTAATTTCTGTTTTAAAAAAGAATGAGCCTATGAAACAAAATAATAATCACTATGGCTTATCCCTTTACAAGTTTTCTGTAATATCATTAGGGGTGTAGGTGACACTATATTTCACTTATATTAGCTGTGAAAAGGCAAAGGAGTATCCTAGATATATAAACCAGTGTTTGAATTTACAATTAAATAACTTTCTAATCTTAAAAAGTTTAACAGTGTCAGGTTATTTCTGTACAACATACTATTAATAGGATTTTAAAAATACTGTACACAGGGGCTGGGGATTTAGCTCAGTGGCATAAGTGCCTGCCTTGCAAGCAGGAAGTTCATGAGCTCGATCCCCGGTACCGATAAAAAGGAAAAAAGACCAAAAAAAAAAAAAAAATACTGTACACAGAGGCAACTAACAGAATACTTGATTTAAAATAATAAGACTTTTTGAATCCTGTTGTTTTAAGTATGAATACAAATGAAAAGAAATGATTTTGAAATTTGAAAATATAATTTACTCAAGAAGACAAACTCACCAAATCAGGGTGGTCTCTGACTTACAATGATTCAGCTTAATGGTTTTCTATTTTTACAATGTTGCAAAAACCACATAGGTTCAAAACTGTACTTTGAATTTTGGATTTTGATTTTTTTCCTCTGGAAAGTGAAGTAAAGTGGGGTACAATAGGTTTAATATAGATGATACCAGCCAACAACAAGCTAACGTGTTTAGAGCATGTTTAAGATAGACTAAGCTAAGCAATGATGTTGCATAGATTGAATGTTATGAATGTATTTTTTACTTGCAATATTTTCAAGTTACAATGGCATTAAAGCATTGGGGTTATAACCTCACAGAAAGTAATGGGAAAATGTTATTACCCTAAATTTTTTAAATAGCCAAATCTATCCTGCTGATTTTCAATATTTAAAAGAAACTTAACAAACATTCGTACATTTGTAGATAAATTTGAGATACATTATCTGTATAATGATGTAATACTGTGTTCCTTGGGTTGCTAGTAACAAAGAGCATGTATTGACTAAAATCAAATAGGCACACAACGCAAACTTATACACTAAAACCAATGAGCTGAAAGGTTTACACAAAGCTATTAACAAAGATTATTACCATCATGTCTAACACAATCCTCCATAAGTATTGTTTTCAAAATACTGAATAAAATTATAAAATTCACAGATTGCAAATATCTGTCCTATAAAATACATTTGTATGACTTCTGAAAACTTTTCCAGGCATACAAAATCCATAGCTATTAGAAGATCAGATACTTTTAATCTGAATCTCTTCAGAAGTTAATTCCAAGGTCCTCTGTGTAAATCTGTGTTATCCTTTTCAATAAGGTTGGAGCAAAAAACAAATCTTCTAGTTATTCCAGCAGAGTAATTCTAACTGTTCAAGAAACAAGTTCACCAATCAAATATAAAGAAGAAATAACATACCAAAATCTTAAAATGCTTGTCTGACAGCTGGCATATGTACAAAATAAATGCAAAAAATACATTTAATATAAAAATTCTGAGAAAGTAAATCCCCATACGAACTGATCTCTCTAGTCCTTTTTTCACCACTGCTAGAGACTCTTGAGGCAGAGTGCCAGAGAGCAATGAAGATGTGGCAGAGGTGTCACAAAGAATAGAGATGCATGATAACCATATACAGAAGGGAACAAAGGACACATTATTTACTGTCCTATTTCTCACGTGGAGGTTAACCTTGATTCAAGATGGACTTTCACATGCCAGACAAAAGGTAAGTAAGGAGCTGATAGGAGATCCACATGGTTAAGTTACCTAGAATAGGAGTCCACCCACATTCTGTCTTCCCCCACGTAGGTCCTTGCGGTGCAGTGCCATCTTGATACCTTGATTATGGGGAATGGGTTATGGGGTGTTGATGAAGAGGCCAGAAATGTTGTCCTGAGCCTCTGAACCACAGAGCCCCCACATGGTAGCCAGGTAGCTCTGACAACTCAGCATCTGCACCAGGGAGTCTCCCTGGATAACCCATTATAGCTAACTATGAAGCTTCAACTCAGCAAAAGAAACCGTCAACATAGTGAAGACACAGATCACACAAAATACATGCAAACTGTTTATCCAAAAGGCATTCATATCCAAAATACATATGTAACTCAGAAAGGTAAGGAGGAGGGGGAGCTGGTGGGGAGGGGAAGGGGGAGGAGTGCAGGGGTGCAGCGTGTTTATTTATACACTGGGGAGGTTGAGTATCACGGGAAGCCTTTCCCCTAACAGCTTATTCACATGACTTCTCTCAGGTGCCTACTGTTCCTGAGATTAGAGCATTTTACCCACACAGCTTACCTCAGGTGTTCTCTGTTTCTGAGAGTTCAGTCCTGATGTTCCAGACTGTTCTGAGCAGTCTCCACCTCAGCTGCTCCCCACACCCATGGTGCCAGATCCAGTGAGTAAGAGCGATAAGGACACACTAATGTTTTTGTAAATCTGTCTTTCCCTTGCATTGAAATTACAGTGGAATTCACTATGTTTTTATATCATGTACCACAAAGACACTAGGGAAAGAGGATTCTCAGAGCTGTTACAGGAAGTGATGAGAACAGTTGGATATGTGTGTTGGAAGCCAGGGTAATTATATTGAGGGTGACGGCAACGTGTTTTTTCTTGTAACAATTTTATAAAAATTTTAATATTCATTATATATTTTGATTGTAATGTTTATAAAATGTAAATTAAAATCTTTTTAAATAAATTAAATAAAAAGTTATCTATACACATACATATACGTGTGTATATATGGTTTAAAGTAAATATGTAAAACAAATTTTACTAATTGATCTATGACAGTTGACCAGGTACTTGTCTGCTTTAGAAATTACCAACCCCAACAGAGCCATTGTTACAAGTCTGCTATGACCACTGAAAACTTTGAAAAATTTTTAAAAAATATTTGTATTTTTACATGATCTTTCCTCAAACTTAGTAAGACCAAAATAAATTGTACTGAATTCCAAAACTCTGGCTACCCTCTTCCATTCTTCTTTCAGTCTTGTATGCATCAGGCCCCAAACACAGAGCTTTTTAATAGTTTTTATTGTGGTGAAATATACATAATACAGTAAGATATACCATCTTAACTATCTTTAAGTATAGATTTCAGGAGCACCATGTAGCTTCATTTCATTGTGCAATCATTACCAATCAATTCAAGTATTTTTTCATAATCTGAAAATATCATTTATTTTATAAATATAAATTAATATAATTTAATATAAATATAACTGTGTCCATTTAAACGTTAATTTTCCTTTCATTCTGCCCTGAAACCTTGGTAACCATGATTCTACTCTTTGTTTCTATGAGTTTGACTGTTTGGGAAATCTCATACTGGTAGAAAATGTCCCTCCAGATTCTGCCACCACCATCCCCCCTCCCATCTCTTGCTCTATGTTCTGTCTTGTGCATATCAAGAATGATCAGAGATTTTTGTTGAGCTTGTCTTGAAGAGAGCACTCTCCTCTTATAACACTAAAGCAAGTGGTTTCTCTAACAGATATTGCATTATTCACTCTTCCAAGGTTTACCCTGTCCTTTGACTTACACATTGACTTTTAACCTTATATGCATAGCACTTGACACAAGGAGTGTTAAATAAGCATGTGTTAAACTTTTGACATGGGGATTCAACACTTAAATAAATGTGCATTAGTTACCCTTTCAATAAATATTTCTCAGAGCTTTCTTTTTGACCAAAGTAGAAAGCAATCAATCTCTGATCTCCAAAAAAAAATCTCAAAACTTTATTAATATTGTTTATGGTTGGAGAGTTCTAGATCAGGAGTTGCTACAAAACATTTGGCCATCTGGCATGCTACCATTCAAGTGTGCCTATTGTTGCTTCCACTGGTGGGGCCTGCACATAATTTCACTTAGGACTTTCCCAGGCTGAATATTTGACTTGTGTTGCAAATCATTGTCTTGTGTCTTATGACATTTCCACTTGCTTACAATTTATTGTGCTTTGTTGGCCTCAACAAATATGTTTTAAACAACATAATAGGGTATCATGATACAGGATTATTGGCATCTTGCAGACAAGTTAATTTGTGTCCTAGGACAATGATTATGAATTTGGCTAAGTCATTTCCAATGATAGATATTATTATTCAAAGAATAAGTTTCCATTCTCTTACTTGGTACCAGTCTGCCAGGTCACTGATGTAAGAAATATAGGAAACTACATCTCAATTATGTATTGTTTTCTTTTGTTCTGACTCACATTAGAGTATGCATTTGGTTTATTTTTCCTGGCCTGAGCTGATCCATTTCTCCTAAATGTTCTCACTCAGTAAGTCAAACAGCGCTGTTACAAATGGTGGATACCTTATAAAATCACATGCTCTATTCTCTGCTTCCAGCCCTGCTCAATGTGACCAAGGCAGTTAAGTGGAAAGTCCCTTTTCCAAATCATTTAGTATGCATAACCTCAATAGAACTGGGAGTCAGATGGCAAAAAGCCATCATCTGAAAAACACATTCATGCAGGAAAATTTCTGCCCATCAGCAAAGAGCTCCTCACGCTGCAGAGCAGAGTTAGCAGGTAGATCGTGTGTGCAGAATTGAGCTGACTCTGCTAATTTAGAGACTCCCAGGTAAAGAGTCTGAAAAGCGATATAAAATTCTCATATTAACTGTTGTCACCAGGCTGTGCATTAGATCCAGAAAAAATAATTTATTTTATAACTGAAAGTTTCTACCTTTAAACCGACATCTCTTTATTTTCCTAAGCCTTCAGGTTTTTCCTTGTCTTTGAATCATCCTTAAAACCCAAATTCTCTAGGAAGGTTTCCCTAGAGTATATCCTTCCTCCCTCCAAGTCTTCTAGCCTTTCTGCCTCCCTTATTAATTTTGACTTTGTTATCTGAATTTATCCAGTACTATAATCTCCCTGTGGGAAGCAAGTATGTATGTTTCTTCCTATGATTCATCAGGTAAAGCACCACAGGCTTGACACAGAGTGGAAAAAAATAGAAAAAAAAAGAAGTTGATGAAGTTTTCAGCCCAACTTAATTGTTCCCGCTTCAAGGATATATCTAGATTACCGTGTATCCCTGTGTACATGCAAGTGCATGTGTGTCCTATGTACCATACAAAGATTTGACTTCAAAGAGGATGCATTGAAGTATTAATTGCATTCATACATAGGGCCCAATAAGCTTGCTAGATTTAAATTGACCCCTTGGGAATAAATATAGAACTAAAACATCATAGGTGAGAGGAATACTGAAGAAATAGGTAAGAGAATAGCATGATGGAATGAATTAAAATTGAGGTTTAAAAAAAGGGCCCACAAAATTCTCTTTTGGTAATGTAAGAAAGAAAAAAGTGAAAAAGAGAGAGAATTCACAGTTAGAGCCCCTGAAACAGTATGAATATTATAGGGAAGCTAGGCTGTTTTAAATATTGCCCATATTTTGTATCTTAATCAAATGATATAGTGGTAAGTATAAGAACATGAAGTATGTCCTTCAAGGTCACTGTATTTTAAAATGGTGTATAATAAATATACAGAATAGGCAAACCTATGAACAAAATGCAGATCAATACTTGCCAGGGCCTAGCAAAGATGGGCAAGTGGGAATAAATGCTAAGGGGCAACAAGCTTTCTTTTCGGAGTGTGAAATTCTCTATAGTTGATTGCAATGAATAACGCATGACTCTATGAATAGTCTAAAGGCCACTGAACTATAATTTTGAATGGGTGACTTGTATGGTATGAGAAATACACCTCAGTGGTCTGGCTTGTGTCTGGATGTCCCATCAAAGCATTTCGCACTCATAGTTGGCGCTGATTGGAGCTTTCTGGATCTCGGGTGATAGTGAAATTAAGGATATGTGGTACTAACTTACTGGTTGAAGTTAGCATAGTTCTGAGTGTGGCCGAATGGATTTACTGCAAAGAGAAGCCCCATGTTGGGTGTGAGTGGCAAAAATGTTTGTGGACTAAACAGGATAAAAGGGGAAGGCAAGCCGGCTTCTGTTGCTTGCCTTCTGCTTCTTGCCTTACCTGCCCTGAACTGTTTCTCTCTCGCCATGTCTCTGTGCTAGGCTACCCTGTTTTAGAGTCAGCAACTGACTGAAAGCTCTACAAGTTGTGGGCTGAAATAAACCTTTCATCCTTTAACTTATGGGTGTCAGGTATTGTGTACAAGCAGCAAGAAAAGTAACTAAAATACCCAATAAAGCTATTTTAAAAATTTTAATGGCACATGGTTATTATCATGTGTGTTGATTCTAATTACTCACTAAACAGAGACAAACACAGCCGTTTACATTCTTGTTCCCCAGTCCTCCTACATCACTAAATGTCTCTACATGTCTGCTTATGATCACCAAACAGTACTGGACACGCAGAGGAAACCAGGAATTTATTTGGAGCATCATTGGTTCACAGTTGGGAAGACAGGATTTCCTAAATAATAGATAATCTATGGGTGAATTACATACAAATATTTTAAAGTGCAATAGCATATTTTCTGAATGCTTGTCTCTAGCAAAATAAAGAAAGCAAGCAAAATTAAATTTAAAAATCACGCAGAAATAGAAACAAAATAGGTAATTGTCCTCATTGGGGAAATATAAACATCAAAGGTTTATTGCCAGGAAAATGCCTGCTAAGTAACAGACTGTCTTTAAAGTTTTACTACTTTAAATATTGGGGAAGGGACAGAGTCAAAAGATAGCATCTAATCTTTTCTGTTTCTGCTTAATTAATTTTAGTCAGCAAAATTAAGTAACTTTTATTTGCTTGCCAATAGAATAAAAAGAGAACTTTAATGCAGTTTGAAGCTTTAAATTTCCATCGAAAGTCATAGGTAGCCTCCAAAGGAAAATCTTATCTGCCGAAAAAGCAAGTTCAGCACTTAGTTGCAGAGCTATGAGAGTCTGAAGATAAGAAGATGTGGTATCATTTAATTAGCGGCCTCCAATGATGGCTCAGAAAGATTGATTCCGCTTCTTAAGAAGTTAGGACTGGCCTTGGTCTCTACCAGAAAAACACTCTAACTTGTGCTGTGCTCTTCTTTTACCCTTCCTTTTCCTCAGATATTTTCATTCTCCTCTTCTCCTGTTCCTCTGCATTCTTTTCTTCTCAGTAAAACTAATTTTTAACAAAGAAAAAAATCAATTTTCACTTACTTAAGATATTTCTAATAACGTATAAACTTGTTTGTTCTTATAAAACTAAACAGCTCTCACTCTTAAAAAAGGAAACCAATTAATTCAACTTTATATTTTTAATGAAAGAAAAGAATGCTCCACTATCTGAGGGAGAAAATAAACACTCAAAATGTTTATCAGAGGGACAGACCAAAAATATAGCTTTCAACTAAAATCCAAATTACCATCTCAAAAGTATCATATTGATATATCAAAACATAGTGAAGTGAGAAAAATTAAAGTCTTGCAGATCTATAAAAATTTAAAATAATTGGCGCCAGAGATTCAGCTCAGCAACCCAAGTATCTGCTTGGCAAGCACTAGGTCACAAGTTCGATTCTCTGTACCAGAACAAAAAACAAACAAACAATTTTAAATAATGTAACAAATAATATTACATAATCATAAAAACTTTTACTACTATGGACTTTGCTATCTCCTCAAACCTGCTTCCTTCCCCTATGACTGTTCCCTTTCTCTTTCCTCTTCAGGACTTGTTACCTTGTTGAAGATGCTTCCTGGGTGCATAAAGCACCCAGTCCTATTTATATGTGTATGTAGCAGAACTACACTGAAATGGAGTTTTTAAAAAAGATTAATAAAGCTTGAAATGGGGCAATAGATATTTCAGTATTTGAGTGACAATCAAAATGGGTGTGTGTATAAATCAGAGATAGATTTCTCTCACAAGACATGATTCGATATACTGTATTGAAAAGGTATTATATTTAGGCTCAAAAGGAGTAAATTACTGTAACAGAAAGAGAACTTTCATCTAGTAACCCATCGTTGTGGATGTAAAAGTAAATACACAAAACAAAGCCTTACTCTGGAGTACTTTTTAAGTATGTGAAGACCACAGTACAGGAAAAATAAATAATGAATTCAATTTAACCACTACAGTTTTTGTAAAAAATATTGAATCCATCTACTTTTATGCACTAAATGTATTGGATTTAGTAAAGCTGTTTAATTTTATTCACCAGTTTATCCCCCTTTCCACACACAGGGCAATCCCATGGCTGTCAGGAAGAGATAGAATAAAATTGTATGTTTCTACTAGTAATTCACAATTCACAATGGGCTTTGTTTATATTTAGTTTTGCTATAATGTTGCACACTTATAACTTCTCCGTACAGAAATAGTTTGCCAACTTGCTACTTCATCTGCATGATGGTAAGAAATTTCTATTACAATTCCATGCAAAACGATAGTATGAAACTTTTGAAACAGAGGGTAGGAGTGATTTTGATGGGTTGGTTGGTTAGTTGTTGTTTGTCTCATCCTGGGGATCAAACCCCTACCTACGCTAGGTAAGTCCTTTGCCAATCAGATATATCCCCATCTCTTTTTTAAAATTTTGAAACGGGATTTTGCCTAGTTGCCCAGGCTGGCCACAAATTTGTAATCCTTCTGCTTCAGTCTCTCGAGTAGCTAGGTATACAGGCATGCACTACCATACCAAGCAATTTCCATGTTTGAAAGATCTTTTTGACTGCAGCCTAGGGTCTAGATATGAGGAATAAATGCAGGGAGCAGAGTTAGAGGATACAAAAGCAGTCTAGGTGACAGATTTAAATAGCTCAGATGGGAAAACTTCAGTCTAGACCACTGTATATTGTATTGTGTCCCCTGAGCATGATCTTTTTTAGTCATTGTCCTTCAACTCTACAATTCAGAATGGGAGGACAACAAGGTTCATAGATGCTTCAGTGACAAGTAATCTCACTCTAGCATTTATTATGCTATTCTTCTCCATATACCTTTGGTGGAAGGCCAGTATTTTTCTCAAATAGGTCTCAACATAAGAAGTTCATTTGAGGCTTGTCATGGTGGTGCATGACTATAATCCCAGCACTTAGGAGGGTGAGGCATGGTAACTGTTGTGAGTTCAAGACCAGGCTGGACTACAAAGTGAGCTCAAGGTCAGCCTGAACTGCATAGCGAGACCCTGCCAAAAAATCATTTATAAAATATAGCAATGCAAATGACATATATCTTATTTAAAGCATTTGGAAAAGGAGCCAATTAGCTCGTATTGTTCATTCTGCACACCAAAATTTGAAGTAAGGAATTCACTTGGGCCAGAAACTGAAGAATCTTCATGAAGATGTGCATCCTTTTTTCAGCTATTATGATAATAACATCACTACATATCATGTTTATCAGCTCACATATAGAGATAGAACAAGGGAGAAATGAAGACAGTTTTATGCAAATTCAACTTAAAAAACAATGAGTAAATAACAATTTGATCCAAGACCCAGCTGAATGCCAGAACATTGGGAAAAGAAATGGAAAACTGAATAATTAAACATAGGGTAGGAGAACAAAAGGCAGGACAAGTAGTAGATTCTATAGCACCAAGAAAGTATTATCAGGCTGAACTAACCTATCACCAAAATTATATCTTTTTTATTAGTGATTTCCTAAGTCAAAGATCTTGTGCCAGTTCTTACTCCCATGTCTTATAGGTAGTTCCCAGAACTAGAAAACCAAGACCCCAATATGCATGATTAATTTATCCTAAACTTGGGTTTCATAGAAAGGAATGTTTTATCACAGGTTGCATGACAATCTTTCTCTCCTCTCTCCATTGACTAGGCTACTTCATATTAACCCCAACTCAAGAGATTTATTTTGCCTAAAATCAGGAACTGTCTTGAACATTATGCAATGTCCCTATACCATTCATAATTCTGTCCACATTACAGTAACTAGTTTAATAGAAGCCAGTTTAATGAACTGTGCGTTAAACTTGGATTTAAAACAGTTAAAAGTAAATTTTATCCAAAATCCTTTGCACTATTTCATCCCATATCATACAAAACAGAAAATTAAGGTGGCTAAAGAACATAATGTCTGTGTGATTCCTTAATAGTTCAGCTAAATCTAGTATCTAATTTTCAGTAAATACCACTGAAAGACAATGTTTTTGGTCCTTTGTCTCCTCTTAAAGATTTTTGCTGAAAAATAAAAGTCAAATCTCATAAAAAGCATTCAACTATTTAATTTCAGAAGAGTCCATCAATAGTTCTTCCAGCCTCAATTGTCAAGTGCCATAGTTTTCTCAAGTCTTGAAGTTAAGTCCAGAAAGGAGTTGTCTTGTTGGTCATAGGAGATTTTTAATTTTCAATAATCTAGAGTGCTATTGTAAACAGGATTACTGCAATTTGAAAATTAGTAGCTCATTAACTTTGGTCAACTTTCACTTTGTTTCAATAGTTGCAAAAATGTTTTTCTGAAGTCAAAGGCCTTACAAAGACAGTGCTTCACTTTTGAGTCCCGTTGGTTACTAAGAACCACCAATAGAAAAGGACAAAAACTGAGTGATATTTTTAAATAAGTAAATAGGCCAAGTTTTTTATGGACAAATAATCCATTTGACTAACTTCATTCAGGTGTTGAAAGGAGAAATAAATGCAGTTAGGCAGTACCTTGACAAATATGGTTCACTGACCTGATTATTCATATTCTTATGTGTGGAATTTTGTCATTGCTGAAGTCAATATTTAGTATATATCTGTAAAGTTAAAATAAAAATGAACATCATGATTAAGTATACAAATGTTCATTTTATCCCTCATTATATAAAACACATATAATTCATTAAGCAAAGTGAAGCCATGTGCTAATTGCAGTCCGTAACTAGGCTTATGCCAAATTTGCTAATGCTGAAATGTAAGTAAGTTATTGCTAAAATGAGTACCATTCTATTATTAAGAGTACCAATAGGTCAATATTGTTTAAAGCGTTAGATGGAAATGAGTGTCAGTAGTTTGAGATGATTCTCTAAGTGCAATACCAATATGCTTCATGTTTAGTATCAGAATACAAATTGATATTTATTTATCTCATCTTTTAAAAATGTTGTAATTAACACAGATGATTGTTTTATAGGAAATTTTTGAGATGAGATAATAAAGAAAAAAATGTTTAAATATTGAGGCCTTGAAGGCTTGTCCTTGACTGTGTTCATTGTAACCAAAGTAGAAAATTTCTTCAATATATTGGTTGTAGTTATTCAAAAGTCAAAATTCAGTGTAAACATCGAAAGTAGCAGTAGTAGAGAAAAATAAAGTCAAGAAAGAAAACAAAGAGAGAGGTCTGGAGCTGAAAGCCTGCACAACAATCTCCACCCAGTCTTGCACCCTCTGTGTGTTGCTTGGAGCCTGGTAGGGCACCATCCAGTGTCCCCCATCATCAGAAGACCTTTGGAAAGGTCCCTCAGGGACTAGTTGGGCCGTGACCAATGACACCCAGTGGCCTGGAGCTGCCTGCGCTCCATGTTGCAAGCCAAAAAAGCCAGCGCAACAATCTCTATCCAGTCCTGTGGCTTTACCATGTCACTCACAGCCTAGTAGGCCCTGCCTAGTGTCCCCAATCACAGCAGGACCTTTGAAAAGGTCTCTTCAGGCCTTTCTGAGCCCTAATGAGGGACCCAAATGGCCCAGAGCCACCTGCACTTTGTGAGCCAAAAGCCTGTCCAGTGATCTCCATCCAGATATGTAGTCTCCACAGGCCCCATGGGAATGTGGTAAGGCCTGGACTAGCATCCTCAATCACCAGAGGACCTTCAGGTAGATCTCTCAGGACTTAATTTGGCCCCACTCAGTGACTCTGAGTGGTCAGGAGCCTCCTGGTAAAGCCTAACAATCTCCACTCCCCTGGAGAAACTCACTGTAGTATGGACAGATATTCTTAACCCAAGAAACAACAGAAACCTTACATTCAGCTTCCACAGAGGAATATAAGAAAACGACAAAATGAAAGAGCAAAAATGCAATCTCAAACCTCCAGCCCATCCCAAGCAAGCCTAAGAGATATGGACATAGAAGAAAATGTAAGCCATACACCTGAAACTCCTGAAATAATAGCAACTGAAGAAACAACTCTGGGAAGCTATAAAGGAACTCAGATCAGAAATAATCTCCCAGGTAAAATAAGAAATGATAAACATAATAAAAGAAATGTTGAACACATTTAAAGAGGATGTAGTTAAGAAAATGGAGGAGCACTGCAAAAAAATAGAAATCTTGAATGATCAATATAAGAAAGAGAATGCATGAAACAGATTCAAAGAGATATCCGGGAAATAAAAATTCCATTGAAAGTTGGCAAAATCATCTCAGTGAAGGTGAAGATAGACTTTCAGACCTCAAAGACAAGACTTCATTTATTGAACAGGAATGGGAAGATCTTTTAAAAATAATAAGGAATCGGTAAATAACAATTAAACAGCTGAAAGATGATGTGAGGAAAAACAATATAACATTGATAGGTGTAAACGAAAAGGATGACAACACAAATGATATCAAATGACTATTTTCAAAAGTAACAGCTGAAAATTTCCCAAACATGTGAAACTGACATTCAGATAAGTAAAGCATACAGAACTCTAAACAGCCATAACCAAAATAAAATTACACCCAGATATATAATCAATATCCTAGAAATTCAACATAAGAACAGAATATTAAAAGCTATTAGGACTGGGGGTTTAGCTCAGCTGCATAAGCACCCACCTTTGCAAGCATGCAGCTGTGAGTTTGATCCCTGCTACCAAAAAACAAAAACGAAAACGAAAGCAAACCAACAAACAAAAACAAACAAACAAAAAAAAGCTGTTAGAGAGGAGAGACAGGTCACCTATAAAGGAAAGCCAATCAGAATCCCAGAAGACTTCTCAAAACAATCAATCAATCAATCAAGAAGAACATCTAGTAAAGTATTTTAGATCCTAAAGAAAATCTTAACTTCCAACTCAGATGTATCCTGCAAAAGTCTCCTTCAAAACTGATAAAGAAATACTTCTACAACAAAGAACAGCTGAAGAATTTCATGACCACTAAACTAACCCTGAAAAGAATACTGAAAGATATTCTAGATAGACATAAAACATTACAACTTTAAGAATGACAATAGGAAAAAAAATCACTACGTAAGGCAAACAGTTAACAGAGGGGAGAGGTAAAGAATCAACAGCAGAAAGATAACTTGACAAAAATAAACCAGTATATATCAGTTATAATCATTATATGGCCTCAGTTCACTAATTAAAAGAAACAGATGGGCAGAATGGATCAAGAAACGTCATCCAACCATATGCTGTATACAAGAAACCCATCTAACCCAAAAGGAAATTCATAGACTGAAAGTCAAAGGATGGAGAACAGTTCTTATGTATAGAAGCCCACCAAAGCAGGTATAGCTACTCTGTTTGCAGACAATATGAACCTCAAACCAAGAATGATTAAAAGAGATAAAGGAGGTCACTATATACTAGTTAGGGAAAACTTTAAAAGGAAGAAATAAAAATCTTAAATATATATGCACCAAATTCAGGAGCATCCAGCTATATAAAACAAATATTAACAGAAATGAAAAATCAAATAAATAATAACACAATTATAATGGGAGATCTTAACACTCCATTGACACAAAGAGACAGATCAACTGGACAGAAAATCAGCAAAGAAATAACAGAACTGAATCACATCTGTGAATAAATGGACTTAGTGGATAGGTACAGAGTGTTCCACCCAACATCAGAATATATATTCTTCTCAGCAGCACAAAGGACATTCTCTAAAATAGACTATATACTAGCCCACAGAACATGCTTAAGTAAATGCAAAAAAATCAAAATTATCCCATGCATGCTATTTGATCAGAGTGCCATGAAACTATAAATTAATGACAAAAAAACTGCAAAAATTTCACAAACATATGGAAATTAGATAACACATTCCTGAACAATCAGTGGGTCACAGAGGAAACTGAATAAGAAATTAAACAATATCTACAAGCAACTGAAAATATACATACAACTTACCAGAACCTGTGGGATGCAATGAAAGTAGTCCTAAAAGGAAAATTTATTGTGGTGAATTCCCACATCAGGAAAACAGAATGAGCACAAATAATCTGATGCTACACTTCAAAGATCTAGAAAAAGAAGAGTTACTCAAGCCCAAAGCCAAAGAAGAGACGAAATTATAAATATCAGAGCAGAAATTCACACAATAGAGACTAAAAATACAAAGAATTAATGATTCAAAGAGTTGGTTCATTGAAAGAATAAATAAAATTGATAAACTCCTAAACAATTTTATTTTAAAAAGGAAACAAAAACTCAAATTCATACAATAAGGAATGAAAAGGGCAAAATAACTACAGACCCTGTGGAAATACAGAAGATCATAAATACTTGGTTTGCAAACATCTACTCTCATAGGTTTGATAACACAGAAGAAACAGACAGATCCCTAGAAACATATGAATTACCAAGCTGGATCAAGAAGATGTAAAATTGCTGAATAGCCCAATTTCAATTAATGAAATTGAAATGTAATGAAAGGATTACCGAAAAAGAAAAGCCCAGGTCCTGATGGATTCATGTTGAATTCTACAAGAAATTCAAGGAATGCCAATAGTCCTCAAACTTTTCAATGAAATTGAAAGGGAAGCTATTCTCCCTAACTCAATCCTTGAAACAAACATTACCCTAATACCAAAGCCAGAGAAGGACCCAAGCAAAAAAGAGAACTACAGGCCAATCCCCCTAATGAACATAGATGCAAAAATCCACAATAAAATACTCACAAACAGAATGCAGCAAGTCATCAAGAAGATTATACAATACCAAACCCAGTGGGATTCATCCCAGAAATGCAGAGATGGTTCAATACATGCAAATCAATAAATGTAATTCACCATATCAATAGAGCTAAAATTAAGAATCAAATCATCATTTCTTAAGATGAAGAAAAAGCTTTTCATAAGGTCCAATACTCATTCATGATAAAAGCCATACAGAAAACTGGAATATACGGTCTTTACCTCAATATGATAAAAGCTATCTATGAATTAAACATCCAGCATCATATTAAATGGCCAAAAACTGAAAGCTTACACTCTAAAATCAGGAACAAGACAAGGATATCCATTATCACAACTCCTATTCCATATAGTGCTGTATTATAAACCCAAATATTGAGTTCAGTCACCCAAGTATTGTAATTCTCTTTCTAGTTTTCCTCACAATCCAAAAAGTTATATTTGTAATCCCATTGAGATGTTATTGGAAGCCTAGCAAGCTAATTCCAATCTACCACCACCAATCCAGCCCATGACAAGAGTAAAGACACCAAGACATGTTTCAAGTTAAGGGCAGTCAAGAGACCCTAAGTCCAGTCCTCATGAGGACATGTGGACAAAGGCCTCAATCCTGGGCCTCTCCCAGCATTTATTATCCTGTGAAGAAAGGGGGTGGCTCAAGAATGAGTGATAGTGAGGATGGTGGGGATTACTGAATAACTTGAACTGGCTAGGTGCAAGAATGCCATCTCTGTAATTTGCAGAGATAAAGATATGCAGAAGGATCAATTTACATAACCCAGTTAACCCAAGACACAGAGAGAAAAAGAGTGAGCAGGGTAAAGGAGAAGGAAAAGGTGAGGAGCTGAGAGAGAGAGACAGAGAGAGAAAGAGAGAGAGAGAAAGAGAGAGAGAGAGAGAGAGAGAGAGAGAGAGAGAGAGACAGAGACAGAGAGAGAGAGAGGAAGGAAAGGCTACATCTTGGTAAGATGAACCATGTAAAATCTATTTTCAGTTTCTTTTCCGTGGGATGATCCACAGCAAACAAGCAAATTCTTTGAAAAATGAAATTGAAATTAAGAAATGAATTTGCTCTCTTTTTAAACAAGTCTTAGATTTGCCACTCTGCCTTTTTACTACTTTCCAGGAAAAGTTAACACTACTGATTAAACAGTCAGGTTAGAGAGCAATGGATTCTACATAGGATGACCTAGAATACTCAAATAGTTTAATCCAAGCATGTAATGATATACATAAAATATTCTAGAGAGAAAATAAAAATATATCAGTGAGTTTAAACATGAGATGAGGATCTGAGTAACTAATTTTGTGAAAAAATTACTACATAACCACTAGGCAGAAGATTTTTGCCAGAAGTACTAAATGTTGCTGCATAAGGATATAGGAGGCAAATTATATAACAATTCATCAAACAGTTACAATAGTCATCAATCAGTATATACTTCACATAAGACTTTAGAATATATAGATTTGTTAAAAAACTGACATAATTATGAGTTAAACTGCAATCCAGAACATTTTGGAAGATGTTAACACAGGTAAATCAGAAGCTGAGAGTTCAAACTTTACAAAAAACCAATGTACATTTTAAAGATCAACAAAATCACCAGAATCCCCAAGTTTGAAAAGATGACATGCATATACATATGGCTTTCCATGAAAATGCATTGCTTTGAAGCACAGATAGAACATTACAAAACTATTCATTTGGACATTTGTACAAACCCATTGAATATGCAATACCAAGAGTAAACCCTGGTGTAAACTATCAATTATGGATATGTTATGCTGTGTCAACTTAGTGTCATCAGTTATAGCAAATGTACTACTTTGCTGGGAGATATCGATAGTGAAAGATAGTACACATATGTGGAGGATGAGAGTACAGGGAAAAATCTCTATACCTTCCTCAATTTTGATGTAAGCTCACAAGTGGTCTAAAATTTTTAAAAAATAGTATCAACATTGACTGCCCACAGTGTTACCCACCAGTTGCTACATAAGAGAATCATACCAAATATAAAATATTTTCTATGTCCTAAGGAGCCTAGGAACTGGAGATACTAAAGCCTATATATAACAAAACAACTCTCCATATATGGCAATGAATTAAATGGTATATACTATTAGAATATAATTAAAGTTGGATTGGGAAAGGTAATTTCAAGATGAAATATTCAGATAAAAGGGCGAATGGATGGGGCATTTAAGAGTAGGTAAAACTGATATATGAGGAGAGGCATTTGAAGCAGGATCCTGGAGGGAGAAAGATGTGAAAGTTAGAAAACTGATGATCCATAATGGGTGCTGGGATATGAGTGCTTCCACATAATGGGGCTGGGATATGAGTTTTGTTGCAATGGAGAAGTGGAGACCAACCTGCAAATGCAGGCTGAAGCAAGATTCACAATGGCAGCAAGGGATTCTAACTGCTAAACTATTTGGGCTCTGGCCTCCAGGTAATGAGAATCTGATAATGATTATAGTGCGAGGAAATGCCACAGTTGAAGCACTTCTGGAAAACTCTTTGGAAACAGCGGGCTGATAGATAAGAGAGTACTTCAGGCAGGAAGAAGGGCCAGTCATGTTGACAAATTGCTCAGTTTGTCAGCTAGTAAACTGATATGCCTCCAGCCCTCCAGACTGTGGCAATGAGTAAAACTCAAGACTATTAACCCATCACCTTGGATATTTATGTTACTCTGTTCCACCCCTTCCAGGAACTATTTTAGAGCAAAATTAAAATACAAAAAGTTGTATCCAGGTCCAACAATTCTGTTTTCCTTGAAGCATCATCGTGATTCTCCTCCACCACTATTAACAAAAACCACTCTGGCTCTTTTGTCTCACCACAAATCACAATGTCTGGAAAGTTCTGTTCAACTTTCTTAAATCTGTCTTAGGAAAAGGCTCTAAAAAACTAACTTTACACAAAAACACAAATTTTTAGCAAAATATTGGATGAATAACTTCTGTTCGCGATAACTGATTTAACTCAGGAATGATATTCTTATTCTAAACATCAACAAGACATGTTTCAAAGTCTTCTTCAAGAATTTGAAAACATAAGCATATGGGGTGCTTCCTATTCATAACTATCCTGACTTACAGAAAATTGCTCCAGAAACATAAGTGTAGTTGCATATTCATTAGTATACATAAATATTATATATATTCACATATATAACATATATCATTTCTTATTCTAGCCACATGAAAGAGAAACACTAGAGAAAATTACAGAAAACAAAAGAGATTAGTAGCCCACAAAGAATGCTGGTGGGTCAAGCTATGAAAATAACTTGCAAGTGTCACGAGCTCTTACTGCAGTAACTAAGCATGGTGATAAGACATTGAAAAAACAAGCTCAAGTCTCTGGAAATTGTTTCCCCATAAAAGAAATAAGTGTTATTTTTTAAAAAAGGAAATAGATACAAACAATGTTTGAGGAGAGGTCTATCCTAGAAAGGATGTTCATTGCATGTGGTCAGCTAAAGGAAATATCCAAAAGTATGGTTTAGTGGTCAAGAAATTACATTTATGAAATTGTTTTAACTGTATATGTTACAGGAAAAATACCATTACTTAAAAATTCATTATGCCAAAAAAACCATCTGCATAAATACTTACCATCATTTTGTGTATTTGTATGTACTCATACTTGGACGTTCTTCTTGTGACCATCCATTATCACATTAATGTAGACTTCTTTCATCTTGCACACCTCAATGATAGTGGTTAAGTTTACAACTATAGTAAAAAGAAGAAATCTCAGTTTCTTGCTTATAGACTATACAAAGAAGAGCTATGTATTGAGCCCCATGATCTGCTTTTTCTAACACATATGATGGATACAATATAATTAGTCAAACTTATGAGTGGACAGGAATAGTATATGCTTGTTAATGTTAATTTTGTGGTAATGACAGAATCCCTACTCTCCAAGCATTTGTACCCTCATTATGCTACTGAACAAAACAACAGTGCACCTCATCCATCATTCTCCCTCATTGGTTTTAAACCCACTATTGACTTCGTCTGTCTCTTTCTACATTACTTAAAGTTTTTGCATATATCTCCTTTCCACGCATACCCATAATTATGCTTATTTTTCATTACCCCACACTTTTTATTGTTACCAATACTACATGGGCTGGGGTTTGAGACCAGGGATAGCTAGATAGACATCACTCCCATATGCATCCTATGCTGTTTTAAAATATTTTGTTTTATAGATATTCCTGAATAAAGGAAATTGTATAGCAAAAAGGCAACTTTATGGCCAGTGACCTTTAGAAAATTATACGGGATATTAATTTATAAAAATCTTAAACCTCCAGTCTAAAACCATATCAGTGTCCTTTAACCTAATTCAACAGCAGGAGAAAGTAATGGAGTAACATTTCTTGGCTAAATCAATAATGCATTAAAGAAAGGTGTTATCATTGAAAAGTTATGAATACAAAACAGGTCAATGATGTATTAGTTTCATTGCTTGCTGTCTCTTTCAGTTTACTTGCATTACTGAATATAAACAGAAAAGAACCCTTCTTGTGGTTAGATTTGTTAGTAAAATGTTGTTGGTATTCCAGTCTTCCCTTGGTTAGGGTGCTTTAAATCTTCCAATCAAAGAACTGCAAGTGCAAAAGAAGTAATCTAAATATTAGAATGCCCACTGAAACCAATTTGTTAGTACATTCTTAAGAGTCCATGTTTTAAAAATCATTTGGTAACGTATTTATCCATGTGGTGGATTAAAAGCTGGTGGTCTACTTAACACCAGCTAAACTGAATCAGCATGGTGCTAACTGTAGATGGCCCACCTGAGTAAAGCTGCCAGCATAAAAAGCTGCCAGTACCATTGTAGGTTCTCCTAAGTGTTGTTTGGAGCTGCTAATTCTTTTGATGCATTTGGTTCTCCTCCAGGAGAACTTCTTGTCGCTGAGGATGGCTGTGATTCATTTTGGGAGAGCTCTGGTCCTTACTTTGAGCATTGCTTCCTGACTCTGGAGGGGAGATGTGTGCTGCTAAATCTCCAGGAGAAGCTTGTCATTCTGGCTTACTGATATGAACTCAGCTGTTCTCATGCTGGAGGAGCTGGGGACTTCACTGTCACTGAGGATGGTTGTGGAACTTTTTGTGGGAGCCCGGTTCTTATTTTGAGCATTGCTTCCTGGCTCCAGTTCAGAGCCCTCAACCTGTCAGCACAGACCATTTACCCCACTGGCATAGACTTTCTAGTTTCCTCCACTGACTTTTGGACCTCCCCAGCCCGTATCCATAAAACAGACTTGCATGAGTCATGGTCATGGGCTCTAGGCCTCAAGTTGGACTTGTGCAAGGCACTGTCACAGACTCTATGTCTTCAACTAGACTCATGAAGGACAATGTTGTGGGATCCAGGACCTTGGTTGAATTCCCTAGGTCTTTGGTGTGTGGACAGATTTCCTGCACTTCTTGTATTTGACTCTGGGTGACTATTAAAAAATACTATAAATTATATATTCTGTATTATGTTGTTCTCCTTGCAACCCCTGACTACAACCATCCAAGAAGGAAAATTATTCTTGTCATGGCTCTCTTTGTTTTATAATCCAGGAAGTCAGAAAGCAATTACTTCAAGGTCACTTTCCACAAACCTAGATATAATTTTCAAAAATCATTAAGCATTCTAAAGTGTCCACATCTTTGATACATAAATAACTCTTATAATCAATAGAGATAGTAAACACCCAGATAGAAATCATAATACCTTGTGGTAACGCATTGAAATGGGCAATAAATTACCAAAACATTTCTTGAAAATGATTTGGTAACTTCATATCAAAATCCTAACAAATATACTACCTATGACGAAGAAATTTTATAATTAAGTGTTTATCCAAAGAAGGGTAAATGATGTCCATACATCATTAGAATCCTAAAAAATTTATTAGATCATGATTAGATTCCTCAAGACTTAAAGATTATGTTAGTAGCCAACAATAAAGAAATGTTCAAAGCAGACACTATAGCCATGGCCAATATCTAAAGCTTAGTAAGAACTCAAAAAAAATTCTTAGCTAGTTGAATATTCATTTTAAAAACCAGTACCATTCAAAATGATATCCACAGATTGGCATCACCCAGGTGCTTGTTAGACAAGCAACCTTAAGGATTCTAGCAAGACCTATTAATTCACAACCTTTGAATGGAGCCAAGAATCTATTTTAATAGGCCCTCCAGGTGATTCTGATGCACACTAAGGTTTGTAAAACACTGAACTAGAATACTACACAGTGTATAAAAATCAAAAGCTCTTGGCTTCTTTGTATCTTTAACATTCTTCCCTTCCTCTATCTTTATAATTAGAATAAGTTTACAATTTTCTTGACCATAGAAACAGAGTTCCCCTCCAAACACAGATTTCTCTGGCAGGTAAGGATGGAAAAAAGCTGAAAGGCAGGAAAAACATCGAATTTCCCTTGTCACATTTTACTAATATCCTTGTCAATGGTTGTAATTGAAAGTATCCATGTCTCTGATACAGTCAAAATTATTGAAGTTCTGACTATATTTCTTACTTTGGCTTGAACAATTTTTTAAATTTAAATTTCTTCAGTTATTGAATAAGGTGACAGATACCTATATGCCAAGGTTTTAAAGAGACAAGTCACTAACATAAGTCTGTAAATTTCTTACAGTAACAAATACCTATCAGAGCCTCAGAAACTATTGAGCCCATTTCCTTGGGTTGCTGCTGGTTTCTTTAAGATCCTGGATCTATGTTTAATAAGTAAGAAGTTCTTAAAGACATATCTCACCATTTTCTATACCTGTCACAGCGTTTGACATATATTCATCATAAATACTGGATGACTGATGTGTGCAATACTCTGAGCCAAGAATAGAAAACCAGTCCTTTGTACTTTACCACACTAGATGAAACTCCATACTGGACAAAGAAGAGGAATAAACCTGTTGCCACTAAACTAATATGCTTATGAATACAAAAAATCCCTGACTTTTTACCATATATGGTTATCTTCCATAGTCTGTGTTTTTCTTCTTCTGAATGAAATCAGATTTCCTCAAACAGCTAACAGTTTGCCTTTGAAGCACAAAAATCTTGGATGCTATTTACCAAATCGTAAGAAGAGATAATGTATAACTTCCAGATGTCCTTCAAATTGGCCAACAGAATTGTTGAAAACACTTGAAAGATAAAAACTAAAGGAAGTTAGTAGTTTTTCTTAGTTGGCAACAAAAATGGAAAAGATCACACTATGAGACCAGTTTGAACACAAGAGAGAAAAATCTATTAAAATATGACACTTGGGGCTCAGCTACATAAGCGTCTGCCTGGCAAGCATGAGATTGTGAGTTTGATCCCGGGCACCAAACAAACAAACAACAGACACTTAACCCTTCTTTGGAAATCCACTAGAAGCTGGATGTTTTTATGGAAAGAGACTCTCCTTCAGCACAACAAGCCCTTCACATTTTGATCCAACTCTTATGGGAAGAAATGCATGCACATATCCTTCTAGAGTCCATCTGATATAAAATGTGAGCAAATAGACAAGGTTGTTATGCATTTACTTTTTTTCTAGCACTGTAGTACAGGTAAGGGGGTAGTTAAGTAGGACATGGTCTTTGCCATGAAAAAGCTTATAGGCCGACACATAAATATATAGATAAAATAAAGACCTGCAGAGTTTTTATAAAGGTTGAATTATACTATAGCAAATGCACAGTAGAAAGGGTGATGTTTCTGTGATGGGGAGGAGCTTTGAATAACTTATCTTGAGATCAGTCTCCAAAGACAATCAGATCCTCAAAAAGTTTGCTCCTCAAAAGTGGTGCATGGACCAGTGCTATCATGTGGTATTTTTCTAGAAATGCAAAACTCAGGCACTTCGAGATCTACTGACTCAGAATGTATTTTGCATTTTAACAAGACCTCCAAAAGATTCATGGGCTCATAAATCTTTAAGAAATGCTGGTCTAAAGCAGTTTCAGGAAGCTGTTAGGGTAGAAAATTGAATGCAATCGGTTAATTAAATGAGGAAAGACATTGAGATTGTGTAGGGCAACAGTGAAAATTCAGCCTGCATATGTGTTTTACTGTGCTTTACTAAACACGGGGGCATTTAAAGTAAATACAGATTTCTTTCTTTCCTTGGGAAAAAAGTCAGAGTTTTGGCTAAATGGGACTCCCACTCCCATATGACAGCAAAGGGTGGAACGCTCAGCTTGAAACAAAGATGAACCCACTATTACCTTATATTTAATACTTTTTGTTTACTCTCATTACCTCTTTAAACTTCAATAGGTATTTGATACTAAGTTTTGGAACTTATTCTGATTAATAGAAATTTAATTCAGACTGAAAAGAGAGATGTAGTTCCATAACTAAAGGAGATTATAGAACTGAAGAAAGATATTTTCAGCAATGAAGTAAGAATCAATAGAAAAACAGGTTGTAAATGTGGATGAGAGGAGGATAAAGAGTATGGCTTTGAAAAAATAAATGGTATCAAAACCACACAAGGGCTTAGGCTACCTCTTTCTCTGAGGCAGGATGGAAGAAGTGAGATAGCCCCAATACAGGAGATTTATACATTCAGAGTTCCTTTTTGAGAGGACTGATATTCTCCATGCAGCTGGAAGCGAGATCATCTGCTTAGAATGAGGCAGTAGCATGAGAAATTGAGAGTCTGAACATTTAGGAAAACAACACATGCAAGGGTTAGGGTAACAGCTGAAAACCTTCAAAGCATTAAATGAATTTTCAAATGACCCAGGGAGCCCTAACAATGCTGGAGAGCAGACCAGAGAAATAGCAAGCTCTGTAATGGTGGGATGCCCTGGTACTCTCCCTCCCAGAGGAGCATCACAGGGCTGTCTGCATGGGCCTGAGTTTGCAGAAGGAATACAAAGACAGGCTGCCAGGGGTGTTAATGGAAGTAGCTGAAGAGATCACCCACTAGTTCCTGGTTAAGTTACTTGTGATAGAAAGCTGTGAAAATGATCATTAAAGTAAGATGAAAGCAGGAATATTTACAAATCATCATCTCTAAACCTATCAGTTTAGAAGAGGATAAATAAACTACTGTTATACAAGATCCATATGTTGTGAAAGAGACAAATCCAAAACATTTATATTTCTAGTTTCAAAAACCTTTGTAACTGTAAAAGGCTCTATTGTGCACCTTGAAGTTCATTAAAGTACCATAATAATCATAATAACCATTATTTTACTATAACACTGATAATTTGAGACTTTAACATGTAAATATCAAAAATATGATGTGAATAACCGATCCATTAAAAAATCAAAAAAGTGATTTTATTTATTAATTTATTTTTTTATCGGTACCAGGAATCGAACTCACGACCGCCTGCTTGCAAAGCAGGTGCTTATGCCACTGAGCTAAATCCACAGCACCAAAAAAGTGATTTTAAATATATGGTTTTTAAAAAGAGAATAAAAAAAAGCAAAAATGAAACAAAACAGAACAAAGCAGATTAGAGCAAAACAATGCAAATAACACAGGATTTCAGAACAAGACAACAGCAAATCAACAGTGGCTATCATAATGTCTCTTGTTTTCTTCGAAATAGTTGTTCATAACTTCACACACAGTAAGTTAATAAAAATCAATATAGTATAAAAACAATTAAAACAAATGAACGCAAGCCTTATAGGCCTTCAAAACCAGACACTAAGAAATCAATAAACATTGTGAAAGGGTAAGAAACTGCTCATAGAGGAAAAAGTAAGGGATAGGGAAAAGGAGAAATAGGGAAAATAGAAATAGATCATCATTCTATTAATGACTACTAGCATTGAAACTAGTACTTGCATTTCATGGGGCTTTTTCCAAATGATTTTATTATAATTTTATTTCATTCCAGTCACATAGATGGTCATCACTATCACTGCTATATGTATTATTCATTCTATCATTCCACAATTAAAAATATAGTGAGTACAGGCTTGGAATGAACGTGATATCCAATATGTAATAAATTTGAGTTGGTATTAAAGCAAAACTGTTCTATAGGGTGTTTTACATTTTCTTTTATTAGTTAAGGAGAATATTTAATAAATGAAGGCAAGAAGAACAAAGTAAAAAATGTTAACAAATGGGGAAATGTATTCTACACCCTATGTATCCCAAAAGTTGTATTTCTTGTACCTAAATTTGAGGGAAATGGATAGAAAGTCATTCAAGATTCCATAAACCTATCCCTATTGCTAATGGGAAAAGGTACTTTGCAGAAGGCAGTCACAGTAACTCTGGATTAGACAATTTTGTATCATAAAATGACAAAAATACAGTAAAACTTCACATTACAAGTAACTCAGTAACTTTGTATTTTGCAAATGCTCCACAAGACAAATATTTCTAATAATTTAAAATTATTAAACCTGATAGAAAAGCATTGTCTTGCAATACAAGTAGTACATGGTGCCAAATGTCACATTATCAGAACTGAACCAGTGATTCTTTCTCTCTCTGCCTCTCTATCTCTCTCTTTGTCTCTGTCTATCTCTCTGTCTCTGTCTCTTTCTCTGTGTCTGTCTCTGTGTCTCTCTATCTTTCTTTGTCTCTGTCTCTCTCTCCCGGGTTGTGAGTGATAGACTCACAATAGAGGTTATGGAAGAAATCTCATCTACAAATGAGGAAGCCAAAAAGACAGAGGAATCCCTCACTTCAAAAGAGACAAGGGGGATGTGGAAACTAGTGCAAAATTTTGTCGAAAAGCACCATCTGAATAAGGCTGTAACAGTGCCAGCCATGAATCTGTTTAATGACAATGCAATGCCACATATCTGTGAAATCCTTAAAAACAAGTAAAAGCATTCCTTGGATAGGTTCCTTGTTACAGCTGCACAAAAAGAAAAAGATTTCACTGAGCCAATAGATAGCAGTGATTTTGCTAGTAATACTGAAAGTCATCCTATAAAATAATCTTCCTTTCTATGTCTCACATTAGTCACAAAGGTTTTCAAAGGTAAGTACAGGTTAACTTGTTTCTTTTTCTTTTTTTTAATTTTAAAGAGGATAAAATTAAACATAAAATAACAGATCATAAGAAAAAATTTAAGAAATAGAGGTTTCAAAGCAAAGGAGATCTTCACTGTCTTATCATATTGTGTCTTGTTTTCTTCTAAATGGTTGTCCATATCTTCACACACAGTGAATTCGTACCAAACAAAATAGTACTAAATTGATCAGAACAGGATGATGAAGGCATTTTAGGTCTTCAAGATCAGACAATAGGGAAATCAACAATGGCTGTCATAATGTCTCTCGTTCTCTTCAAAATAGCTGTCCATATTGTTACATATATGAAATTAAACAAAAGAAAACAGACTAATATCACTCTGAACAGAGAATAATAGCATTGCTAGATTTTATATCATGATGCTGCAGAATAAGCACTGGGTATCTTAGTGTCTCTTTTTCTTCAGAGTATCTGTTCAATACATCATGCATTACATAATATATTCTTGTAAACTGTTTTGAAGTTCCAACACATGCATGAATCTCTATATATATACCTACCCTTTCTGTACTAGAGGGAAAAAACAATCAAAACGATTTTCTAGAAAAACATGAAACAAAAAAGACATAAAACCACAATACTAGTGATCTACAGTAGTTACTATGATGTCTCTTGTTATTTTCAATAGAATTGTCTATATCATTAGGCATAGTATAATTGAACATAACAGGAGTTAGCAATATTAATAATAAATAAAACATTGGAGACATTATAAGACTTCAAAACAATTAATAATCAAATCAGAATGGGTATTCTATTGCAGGTTGTCATCTTCAGAGCAGTTGCCTCTGCTCTTAGACTTGATACTATCAAGCATACCAAATTTGAATAAAATCAGTCAAGACAAAACAGCGATTTAACAAACCAGACTCAAATAAGATCAGTCATAGTAAGACAGTGTAAGTAATATAGGGCTTCATGTTAACAGGAAATAAATGATAATTACTGTAGTAATAGCCTGTTATTTTTCGGACAGCTGTCTGTGCCCTCAAGTCTAGTATGAGTAGACATACTGGAACACAATAAAATCAGACTAAACAGAGCAATAAAACTAATGTGGCTTTTAAATCCTGATACACTATTAACAATGTTCTCTGCTTCCTTTTTTAGACAATTCCTCCCCTTTCCCTTTCTCATGGTGATTTGTACATTTTGGGTCTCACTAACTCCTTTAGTTTTTAGGTTAGGGGGCAACCCACTATCTACTTAGTGGTTCTGAAACTTCTTACCCCTGAGCTTGATCTTGAGCTGTATTCCTTTACCTACTAAAGCTTCAAGGTTTCCCTTCCTTACAGCTGAGTAGTTCTTCACTGCACAAAAGTCTCATGTCTTTGCAACCTATTTGCAGGTGCTGAATGAGCTGTCCCTATTACTCTCTGGTTCCCTGTCTCACAGGCATTGTTTTCTCATCTTTAGCTTTCAGTTCATTAACCTTCTTTCAGGTAGATTATATTTCCTATTCAGAGCATCTTGATGGGCCCTATCTCCTGATCTACTCTACCTGTGTTTGTTTTTGCTAGTGTTATATCAAGGCCATCTGTATTAGAGATTGTTGCCAGTCTTCTCTGCCTCATCTCTGCTATGCTATTTTTCTGCTGTTGATTGTCTATTTTTCTCCTTTATTCCACTGTCCGCCCCATTCATCGAGGCCTCTCTGCCAATGTTGCTGGAATCCTGGTGATATTTTTCTCTCTCTCTAGCATGTCCTTCAGTATTTTTTGTAGGGTTGAAGTGGTGATCACGATCTCCCACAGTTCCTCTTTGACATGGAAACATCTTGTTTATCCATTAATTTTGAGAGAGAGTTTTTCAGGGTACATCAATCTGGTTTGGGGGAGGTTATTATCTTTCAGTGCTTGGAATACTTCGCTCCAAGCTCTTCTTGATTTAATAGTTTGATTTGAGAAGTCTGTCATGACTTTGATGGGTTTTCCTTTATAGGTGATCTGTTTCTTTTCTCTGACCATTTTAAAATATTCTGTTCTTGTGACGAATTTCTGGGATCTTGATTATTATATGTCTGGGTGTAGATCTATTTTGGTTGTAGTTTGCTGGAGTTGTATGCTTCATATATCTGAATATCATTTCCTTTTCCTATGCCTGGGAAGTTTTCCTTAATTATTTTTGAGAATAGCCTTTCTATTTCATTTGTCTTTACTCCTGCTTCTTCAGTCACATTTTTTATTCTTAAGTTATGGAACCTCTTGTCATCTTCTAGTCTTTGTATTGATACTTCCTGGTTCCTTGTTATTTTTGAAGAGATCTTTCTTTTTACAATCACACATTGCAAATCTATTTTCAAGTTTTGAAAGTCTATGTCTTAGGTACTTTTTACTCATTGCTGAGACAAAATACCTGAAGCCCAAAGTTGGGAAAGGAAAGGTTTATTTCTTACAGCTTTTGGAGATTTCCATCCATACTCATTTGGCTCCAAGGCAGGCTGGCATGGCAGAGCCGCAGTTCATGGCAGCAAACAGCAAGGCTGAAACTGGCAAAAGAGCAAGACACGCCTTCTTCCTGCCATTACATCACATCCTGGCTCCATCCTTATGTGGGTGTAGCACTGACACCATCAGTCCAAGCAGTAGACATGAACCATCACAAATGCACAATGCAAATGCATGAGGCCTGGGGGCCAGAGACATAAACCATGACATTCCACCCCTGGCCCCCAGGACTTATGTACATCCTTTATACAAAAGACATTTAGTCCACCTCCAAGAGTTGCCAAAGTCCTAACAGTTTCAGCATTGCTGAACAGTCCAAGTCTCAAGTTTCCTCCAAGATCCACTGCAAACTCTTACTGTAACCCCCTGTACAAATGAAACAAGTTAAACATTTCTTTTATTAATCTGTGAATTAGAATTTCAGTTTTAAGTTGGTCTGTGAGGTCACGAAGGTATTTCTTTATGTCCTCTGATGCTGTGGCTGATATTGCATGATTGTTGCCCTGAATCTCTTCTGTATTTATCTGTCTTAGACTTAGTTTCCCTGTGTCAGTGGCTGGTAGATTTTTCTTGTTTCTGTCTCTTCTAATGTTTCTGTTTTTTTTTTTTTTTTTTTTTTTTCAGACAGGTGTATGGTGGAGGTCTGAGACCCTTTCCTTATTGCTTAGGGTTTTTCTGAAGCACGGTGGCTGTGGGATTGCTGATTTCTCCAGTTTACTATTGATATGAAGTGCACAGAGGAATGCCATGGGTGGCCCCTCTCCTCTGAGCCAGTCAAACAGTGAGTGCCTTCACCTCATTAGTCTGTGCCACGCAGATGCCAGTTCAGGATAGTTTCATCCCTGGCTATTGGGTCCTGACCAGGGACGTGACCCAGCCCAAGCGGATCCCAACAGTCTTCTTTGGGCCAGGGGCGGGCCAACTGATGCCAATGCAGTTCCAGGTTCAGGCCTATCCTGCTCAACTCCAGTCTGTCATCCAGGCGGTCACCCCCTGGGTGGGACCAAATTCCTAGCGCTAATCACAATTTAGCATACCTCTCCACATTGGTTCCACTCTCTGTTGTGTCGCCTTCTCCTGCCAAGGGCCTTAGGCTCACCAACCCCCAATTTTGGTGCTACTGCAACTTCAGCATGACCGTGAGTCATCTGACTCCAAGGTGCGCCTTGCACAGCACAGGACTGGCTCCAGGGAGAGCGTGTCTGGTTCCAGCCTTTTGCCCATGTTCTTCCATCACCCCCATTTATTTTTCATTATATTTTTATTTTCTTTATTATTTTGTATTATATTACAGTGTTCTGTTACAGTAATCATTTTATATGAGTATTTAATCATCATGAGGCAAATCATCTGAGTTACCATTATTTCTCATGGGAAAATTTGCTTTGGTGTATAAATGATTTGGATTACAAGCATGTTTCTGAAATGAGTTATGCTCACAAACCAAAGTTTTACTGTAGGTATTTTTCTATATGACTAGTTCTTTGCAGTAGAATGAGACCTGCAATGGATTTCAATTTTAAACTTTAGGTAGTTACATAAGAATGCAGCAGAAGTGATGTAACTAATACAACAGCTGTAATACCAAAAAATGCTTCATTTGATAAAGATCAATGTGAATCAGTTGTCATGTGCAAAGAGTGACTTAGTCCATCCTGCTCTTCCATCAGCCAATGACAGGTCTTCATTCACAACCTAGCAAAAAGGGGCTGCTGGTCAATACCAAATCAGGGCTCGGTCTTGGGCATTCTAGTCCATGAAAAAAACTTTGATACTTTTATCTACTTTCTGGAATAAAAGTAGATTGAGTGGATGACTGAATTCATATATTTTTAACTATTCTCAGTTTAGCTACTTTAAAAAATAAGTTTGTTAGAATGGATTCAGTTCTCAGGTAATTCTTTCAGTGTCTCACTAAATGCTGCATTTTATTGTTTTTAATTATTATTAATACAAGTTTGTAAAACACAATAATATCATTCATCATGGGGAGTTGTTTTATGTACATAACACATCTTAATTTTGCAAAGAATTTCTTTAAGTGATTTTTAAAATTAATTATATGAACAGTATTTTATATTATTCCCACTTTTCTTCTATATATTTAAATTTAAACAAAGGACTCATATTGATTTTGTAGATCTTTTCCTTGATAGCCATTAAGAAGAGTGCTACATAATGCTGGCTGACAACCTAATTTTGATTTGGACAAAAAACCTGCCTGATACTCTGACTAGATATTATAATGTTAAAGTAGGTATAAAATACATTTCCAGCATTAAGACAACTTATAATGTAACACTGGAAATAAATACATGTACAAACAAGGACATAGATTGGTGAGGTTTCTGCTCATGACTTTACCCAAATCTTTCACTTTAACAATCTATCCATTACCAATGAATGTTGTACTATTTCATATCTCCATGATACATTTACACTGAAAACTGCTAGGAACACCTTTCTCATTTTTCCACAGACATCTTTCCCCTGTCTCCTTGTAACACTTACGATTACTAATTTGGTTTCATCAATGAACCCATTTTTGATACATCCTGAAAGAAATTCCCAGTCTGCCTTCTCTTCCTTCATTCTATCCTCTACTGGCTTCATCTAGCCATGGATTATTGACTCACACACTCAGAATTAAGCCAATAATGGAAATGCGGAAAGCAGTATAGATAAAGCAAGAAATAGAAATTTTCATGAATTGGAAAAAGTTTTCCCAAGTAAGTATAGTTTTTCTCAGTATTCCTAGGCAATTGCTTCCAGAAAACCTCACAGATACCCAAATATCCATGGATATTCAAATATCTTGTACAAAATGGCACAATATCTATATGTAACCTATACACATCCTCCTACATACCATTAAATTACCTCTCCACTACTTCTTATATTTACAAAGAAAATACTCTTTAAGGAGTTGTTGTACTTTACTGGCATGGAATTATGACAAGCAAAATTTTGTATGTGTTCATTAAGGTGAATTTTTTAATTCATTTGGAAGAATAGTTTTTTTAAAGGAAAGACAAAATATGCTGAAATGTTTAGCCTAATAACTATGGATAAGACAGGAGCTATGTGGCCATTTGCTCCTCTTTATATGAGTACTAGTAACATGCTTTTCATAAACAGCTCTTGAATCTCAGTGGAAGCGGAGGAGGTATGATCCCCTAATGTTCTAAAAGTCACTTCTCTATGTCAGTGTCATTGCAAATACTGAAGCGCCCCTGGGAACTTCATGAAAAAGAAAAGATATTCACATAATTTTCCTACTATTATTGTTTTTCTTAGGTGGGTGTTCATTATTATTATTAATAATTATACTTTCCTCATAGAATTCCATATCCCTTATTCATTCAAATGAAGGATTATTTAGATCACATTTGTTAGAAGGTATAGGATACTACAGATACTTGGAAACTTGAATTACAGTGCTATTATGGACCTTAAGGAACATGACATTTCTTTCTGCCTGTAGTTCAAATGTCTTCATTTAGATGACCAGAGCTACATCTTTCAAAAATATCAGATTTATTTGTTTCTAACACCCTACCTTGTTCACACTAAGGATAGTATTTAGTGACAGAATATAAATACATGTTGAGGAATAGTAACACATTTAATATTAATTCAAAACTGACAAATACTAAGTTTTCCATTCCCCTAAATAAGAGTTAGGTACAAAGATAGTCAATAGGTAATCTTCAGGTTGTACTGATTCCATGTTTATTTCTACGAATTGAATTTAAATATAGTTATGTGTTGCTTTGAACTCTTCATGTTCCTACTAAGCTTTACTGTCTTATACAGAAACACTTTAATGCATGCATATTCATTACCCATGTGCCCTCAAAGTAATCTGATTTTTAAATGCCTGGGTGAAAAAATTAATGTTGCACCTATGAAAGTGAAGATATGAATCCTGGATTCCTGTTTTAGCTGTGTCACAATTGTCAATTAGTGAAACCTATTGAGGCTCAATTTCACTGTCCATGAAATAGGCAAATTACTTTATCATATAGAGTTTTGGTGAAGACAAAATGAGAATATGTTTATAAAATACCTGCATCATAAGACACACAAAAAGGTCATTATTAATACTTCCTCATCTCTTCAATTCCCTCAGAAGCAGAGCTAAAGACAAAACTGTGCAATATATGGGAGGGGTGGAAATCTTGGAGGAAGTGAGGAGTGTGAAGGAGAAAGGAGGAAGAAAACAGAAGATGTGTTTTTGGGTTGTCCACCAATGCAGGGAACTCTGTTCTTTGAAATATCCTGAGGATATTTAGGAGACGGATTTCAGAACTGCTCACCTTGGATACACAGGAGGGGTTCCTGTTCCCACCCCACTGTTCATGGGTGACCCTGTGGACACGAACTCAGGCACACTTACATTTTACAATGTTTGAATATGGTAAGATTTCTCTTGATCTATAAAAAAAAGAAAACAATATGTAGTATAGATGCAAAGCAAGACATTATCATGTTCTCAGTAGAAAGCAGAGTTGAGGCACATAAAATTATAATTATGATTGTGGGTAAAATTTACTATTTGGGTTCCTAAGTATTTCTTCTAAAAACTTTAATGTGCTTTATGGCAAATAGTATTATAAGCTAAAGGAAGAAAATACTGATATCCAAAACACATATTTTCTGAAAGGAAAAAAGATGGTGGATAGATAACATCAGGCTACAGAGGCTCCCTGAGATAGTCAACTTAGATTAGGCTCCCTGAGATAATCAACTTAGATTCCAAAAATAATACAGTGTGGGGAGTCCCAAATAGAGGGAGATAGACCCTCCTGACTCAGGAACAAACTAAGCTGAGAGAAACCAATTAAAAATAGTCCTGGTGCTACAAATGAAACAGCTACTGTCTCAGTGCTGCCACTTGAACTCGCTGCTTGAACTCACTGCTGCTGCTGTGCTTGAATTGGTGCAGCCCAGATAGCCCACCAGTTGCAATTCACTGGAGAAACAAATGCACTGAAGGCAGGAGTCGGCGAACCGAATTGAGAGCAGAGCTAGCAGGGAACCCTGAGGTGAGTGAGGGGAATAAAAACTCTTTTATAGAGAAGGGGGAGCTCCAACAGATGACATTCTGGGATTGGGCAGACTGGCCAGAACAAGGGGGTGAAGTAACTTCAAAGTCAGCTATTCCCTTCTCAAGCAGGATTGGTGGGGAGCACCTTGACCTGGGTGATGCTGTGGACTGAGACCCAATAGGCTAGCCCAAGCCAAGTCCCTGTGCCTGGCAGTGCACCCTAAAGCAGTGAAGCCTTCAGCAGGTTAACTGACCCAGAGGGGTGGGCCCAACATAGGCTGCCTGGGTCTGTACCTCCTAGTACACTGCAGTAGGTGGGACAACCTAGTCAGCATGCTTAAGACAAACTGAAACCAACAAAGAAAGAAACAGGGCCTCCTATATATGCCTGTATGGAAGGAACTAAAAATATGAGAAGAGAAGGCAACAAGAAAGGTTCCTCAGTCCCTAATCCTGAGAATATTAATCCAGGAAAGGTAAGTGCAAGGAGAATGAGGACAGCAAACATGCAATATCAGACACAACACCAACAGACATAAAGTGATATCTTTGGGACGTCATAGATGAGCTCAAAAGTGAATATTTAACCAAGTAAAGCAGATATAAATAGAATAAAGAAATGCTAAGCACATCCCAAGAAAACACAGATGGAAGAATGGAAGAACAAAAAAAAAAAAAAAAAAAAAGGGAGAATTGTTTGATGGGGAAAATAGAGAAAACATATAATACATGAAGCAGTTTCAAAGAGATTACCAGGAAATTAAAAACTCCATTGAAAGCTGGCAAAACTGCTTGAAAGAAACTAAGAATAGATGATCTGAACTGGAGGACAGGTTTACAATGTGGGATCATGAAAGGAAAAATTTCTTAAAAATAACAAGGAAACGAACAGTAACCAATACAAAGGCTAAAAGATGACAAGAGGATTTATAACTTAAGAATAAATAATGTTAATGAAGAAGCAGGGGTACAAACAAAGAAACTGCAAAAGCTATTCACAGAAATAATTAAGGAAACTTCCCAAACATAGGAAAAGGAAAAGATACTCAGATGTATGAGGCATACAGAACTCCAGCTCCCTACAACCAAAACAGAATTACACCAAGGCATATAATAATGAAGATCCCAGAAATCCAATATAAGAACAGAATATTAAAAGCTGTCAGAGACAAGAAACAGATCACTTACAAGGGAAAACCCATCAGAATTATGGCAGACTTCTTGGCACAAACCATCAAATCAAGAAGAGCATGGGGCCAAATAATCCAAGCCTTGAAAATAACCTCCATCCCAGATTGATGTATCTTGTACAATTGTCCCTAGATAATGGAGAAACAAGATGCTTCCAAGATAAAGAGGAATTGGGAGAATTTGCGACCACCAATCCAACTCTACAGAGAATACTACAGGACATTCTAAAGAGAGAGAAAAGCACCAGGATTTTAGGAACAGTGGCAGAGAGGCCCCAACAAATGGAGCAAAAAGTGAAATGAAGAAGCCAAACAGACAACTAATGATGCAAAAAGAGCACAACAGAAATGAGGCAGAAAAGGTTGGATATAATTTCTAATATAGATGGCCTAGATTCACTAACTTAAGGGAAAAAGGAATCCCAGGCAGAATGTATCAAGAGGTAGGGTCCACCGAGATGCTCTTTATAGGAAGTATAATTAGCCTGAAGAAGGTTATATGGACCAAAATCAAATATGAGAAAACAGAACTTGATGTGATAGGGAACCAGAAAGTAATAGGTGTAACTGGACCAGTATTTATGGATGGGTTGAAAAGACAGGCTTTAATAAGTGAATAAATACAACTAGAGATCAAGCCCAGGAGTGAGAAAGTTTGGAAACACTTCAGTAAATAGCAGGTTGCCCCCCCCCCCCAATATAAAACTGAGAGTGATGGGGAGACCCAGAGATACACAGAACATTCTGGGAGAGTGAAAGGGGAGGAATAGTCTTTAAAAAGACAGCAGAAGATATTGCTAATAGTGTCTTAGGAATTAAAACCCTTATTACTTGCAGCACTCTGCTTGGATGGAACTTATTCCATCCCAATTTTTATACAAGCACTGGATCTGAGGGCATAGACAGCTGTCCCAAAGATATCAGAATATAGCACAGTGATCATCTTTAATTTCCTATTAACTTAATCTGGATCCCTGTATGACTTATACTTTTGTATCATGACTGATCTTAGTTAAATCTGATTTGTTTGATTGCTGCTTATTATTGACAGATTTTATTCAAAACTGTTAGGTTGATGGTATCAAGTTGAAGAATATAGACAACTATACTGAAAATGACAATGATTCACTACAATACCCATTCTGATTTGATTATTACCTGTTTTTGTAACTCTACAGTATCTTCAAAGTCGTATTTCTATTTGTTCTGTTATGTGCTGATATATTCAATAATACTTTATCTGATGACATAGCCAATTCTGTTGATGATAACAAGAGATAGCACAGTGACCATGGTAGAACTCCTTATACAGCAGTTTTATATGTCTTTTTAGTTTTATGTGTCTATAGGTATACGTTTTGTCCTGTACTACTTTGTTCTGTTTCTCCCTCTAATATAGAAAGGATAGAACTGCATATTAAGACTCATGCTTGTGTAAAACCTATAAACAGTTTGTGAGAACTGATCTTATGACACAAGATGAAATGAACAAATACTTTGAAGGAAAAAAGGGGTGCTGCAGTATCCAGTGCTGATTCCAAAGTGTCATGATGTGAAATCCAGCAATACTATTAATCTTTGTTCAGAATGATTTTAATCTACTGTTTTGTTTGGTCTCAACATAAATGAAGATGATAAATGCATACATGTCTAAGTATATAGGATTGATAGCCATATTACTTAGTTTTTGTTGGATAGTTGAACAGAACAGTTTGCAATCTCCCTGGTTGAATTCCCATTTATATGTTCCACTTTTGTATCTTGAACAATTATTTGTAAGGTGCCAATATGTATACCTCAACTAGTGATTTATTACTGTTTATTTCTTTTCTTTGAAATTATGTACTATTTCTGCCTGTTTTCTGTTTTGTTTTGTCTTTCTTTAAGTAAATTTTTAAAAAATTTAAAAAAACACAAAAGACATATTTTCTATATCTAATAAAATTTTGCTTTTCACAATTATGTTCTATATTTTGGCTATACCTAGTTTCTTTCATGCCTTTGCTTTTTTTGTGTTGAATTTTCTGAGTAACTGTTGATGATACCAATAACTCCTTTTAAACATAATCATTGGAGCTGCTGCTTTTATTATGTTTCTCTAACCCACATGTAATAGCAGAGTTTAAGGAATAATTCATTCAAACCTGGAACATACTTTAAACCTGAGTTAGCAAAATTCATGTCACTTCCTACTTTTATATTCTTCTTCTCTCTTAACATATTTTCCTCTGAACTCTCTCCTTTCATAAATAGTCTATTTATGAGACAATTATATACAGTTTCATAATAGCTGGTTTTCATTAATTCAAGCCTTGAGAAATTAGTATAGACCAAGAAACAGCTTCCCAATAACTAATATTGTAGCTTCAAGTTAATTTTTTTTATTTAAAGAGAAAAAAAGAAAGAACATAAAAAACAAAGCAGTAAAAGGGTACAAGTAATACAGAATTTCAAGAAAAAAAAATACACAGTAAGAAATCACCAGCTAATAGGTTACTTACATATTGTCTTCCAAGAAACAGTTGTCCAAATTACAAAATTAAAGCATATAAAGTGGACATTCATACAGTGATATTGGAGACAGTTCCATTGAATGATCAAAAAAAGCTCAGTAATATGGTTTTCCATCCTACACACTTGAACATACCTGCAGTTATATCCCTTAGTCCACCTTCCCTTCCTCTCTTTTTTACAATAACAATTAGACTTTTTGGGTTTTATTATTTCCACAGTTCTTATTACTTTTTTTGAAGAGAATAAAACCAAATGTGACTAAGCAAAACAGAGTCAGAACAGAAGGGTGGGCATAGTACATGATGCAAAAATAGAATCAAAAGTGGTTACCATTGTGCTTCTTGCTATTTTTAAATTGAGTTGCCTATATCATCAGGTATAACAGAATTGATCAAAATAGTACAGAATAAGACCAATAAAACCTACACTGGAGACCTTACAGGACTTAAAAAAGGATAATAGTCAAACCATAATGGGTATCATAGTATATCTTATTGCATTCAAAGTGGTTGCCTATACCCTCAAACTTGATACTATCAAACAAAATAGAATATAGAGTAATCAGACAGAACAAGATGGGGAGAGCAATACTGGGATTCAAATCAGGTTAATAGGAAAACAAAAAAGTTACTATAATATGTCCTGCTATTTTTAAATTTAGTTTTCCTTTAATTAAAAAAATGAGAGAAAATAGATTAATTTAAAAAGGGGGGGGATTGAGATAAGAGAGGACATTGTAACAGAAAAATGCAGGTCAGAACCGAACAATTTAAGCATCATTTTGTTTCACCACCAGGTAATCTAACATAATAGTAGTTGTCACAGTGCCTCTTTCCTTGAATTATTTGAGTGTAACTTCGTATGCTGTAACATCAAGCATATCAAGACAGTGTGAAGCCATTCAAGAGAATGCAAGAATTATAGGATATTCAGAACCAGATAATAGAAAATGAACAACGGTTTCTAAATTATCTCTTTGCCTATAAAGAATTTTATTTATACTATCGCATATAGTGAAATATAGCAAGATACAACATGTTAAAAACAGTGGAAACAGATGTACCACAGCTTGATGGGACTTCAAAATAAGATGATATTAAATCAGCACTAGCTTTTATGTTGTGTTGTTTTCTTCAAAATAGCTATTTGTACTATCACATATACTAAAATCGAACAACCCAGGTTAAAACCATTGCAATTAATGAGTGAAAACATTATATGGCTTCAAATCAATATGATTGGGAATCATGATTACCACATACTTTTATGTATTCTTATCATTTCTTACACTAGGGAAATTATTCGGTATTGATACATGTGAGTTTGATTTATTTCACTTATGAGTATGGTCTCAAGCTGTGTCCATTTATTTATACATGTCTCAATGTGATCATTCTTTATAGCTGAGTAGTACTCCATTGTATAAAGATACCACAACTTTTTAATCCATTCTTCAGTGGATGGACACTTAGGTTGTTTCCAAGACCTGGCTATTACAAATTGTGGTGCTATAAACATGGATGCACCTATATCACTGTGGTATTATGTTTTCAATTTACTGGGAATGCGCCAAAAGTGGAATAGCTGGGTTAAATGGGGTTTGAGAGTAGAGGTTTTCGAAATAGGTGTTGATGACTTTCTATATTTCTATAGGGTCTGTAGTGATTTATCCTCTTTCATTCCTTATTGCATGAATTTGAGCTTTTTCTTCCCTTTTAAAAATAAGGTTGGCTAGCGGCTTGTCTATTTTATTTTTTCTTTCAAAGAACCAACTCTTTGATTCATTGATATTTTGGATTTTTTTTTAGTCTCTATTGCATTGATTTCTGCTCAGATTTTTATAATTTCTTCTCTTCTCTTGGTTTTGGGCTTGACTTGCTCTTCTTTTTCTAGATGTTTGAGGTGTAATATCAGGTTATTTATTTGTACTGTTTTCCTAATTTATTTATTCTGTTTTCCTAATGTGTGAACTCTGCAATAAATTTTGCTCTGAGGGCAGCTTTCATTGCATCCCACAGATTCTGGTAAGTTGTATTTGTGTTTTCATTTTCTTGTAGGTATTGTTTAATTTCTTCTTTAATTTCCTCTGTGACCCACTGATTACTCAAGAGTGTTACTCAGTTTCCATGTGTTTGTGGGATTTTTGCAGTATATTTTATCATTAATTGCTAATTTCATAGCACTATGGTCTGATAGCATGCAAGGGGTAATTTCAACCCTTTTGCATTTATTTATATATGTTTTGTGAATTAATATATGGCCTATTTTAGAGAATGACCCATGCACTGCTGAGAAAAATGTGTATTCTGTTGTTGTTGGGTGAAGTACTCTGTATATGTCTATTAAGTCCATTTGTTCACAGGTACGTTTCAGTTATCTTATTTCTTTGCTGATTTTCTATCTGGTTGATATGTCCACTGATGTCAATGGTGTGTTAAGATCTCTTGTTACTATTGTGTTACTGTTAATTTGGTTTTTCATTTCTGTTAGTACTTGTTTTATATAACTGGGTGCTCTGGTATTTGGTGCATATATATTTAAGATAGTTATCTCTTCCTCTTGGAGTTTTCCCCTAACCTGTATATAGTGACCTTCTTTATCCCTTCTGATCATTATTGGCTTGAAGTTCACATTGTCTGCAAACAGAATAGCTTCCCTTGCTTTTTTTTTTTTTTGTTTGTTTGTTTTGGGGGGGTTCCTGTTGCATGCAGTATTGTTTTCCATCCTTTGACTTTCAGTCTGTGGGTATCCTTTTGGATTAGATGGGTTTCTTGTAGACAATATATGGTTGAATTTTGTTTCTTGATCCGTTCTGCCAGTCTGTTTCTTTTAATTGGTGCATTGAGACAATTTACATTAGTGGTTATAACTGTTATATATTGGTTTATTGTTGACATGTTATCTTTCTGCTGTTGCATCTCTGTCTTTCAGTTCTGTTTAACTGTCTGCTTTGTTTAGTTGTTTTTTCCTAAATGTATCTAGGTTGTCTTTCAGTATTCTTTGCAGGGTTGGCTTGTGTTGGGCGCAGGCGCTCAACATACCATACCCCACCCGGGACTAAGGACCACGCCAGCTTCCGCAATGCGCTATGTCCCTCTCCAAATTAGCCACCCCGTGCTCACTTCGTATTCACCACAGCTGGGTATATTAGCCAGAGCCCGCGTCTCATTCCAGCCCTGCCTCCTTGTGGCAGCCCTCGTGGCAGCCTGATTGGCTATAGTCAGATATATAAGCCAGAACCCGCAACAATAAAACGGCAGTTCCTGTTACCACCTGAAGCGTCTCCTGTTTCATTGGGGCTGCGCCAGTCAGGCTTGGTGATCATGTAGTTTTTCAGCTGTTCTTTGTCATGGAAGTATCTTATTTCTCCATCCATTTTGAAGGACGGTTTTGTAGGGTACATCAGTCTAGGTTGGAAATCATTTTCCTTTAGGATCTGAAATACTTCTCTCCATTCTGTTCTTGACTTTATTGTTTGTACTGATAAGTCTGCTGTGATTCTGATAGGTTTTCCTTTATAGGTGATCTGTCTTTTCTCTGACAGCTTTTAATATTCTATTCTTTGTTTGATTTCTGGGAAGACCATTATTATGTGTCTGGGTATATGTTTTTTTGGTTACGGCTATTTGGAGTTCTATATGCTTCATTTGTCTTGATATCAGTTTCTAATCTCATGTTTGGGAAAATTTCAGCTATTACTTCTCTACATATCCTCTTGACATCCTTTATGTTGTCCCCTTCTTTTTCATTTATCCCTATCAACATTATGTTGTTCCTCTTGGGGTCATCTTGCAGGTGTTGAATTGTTATTTCCTGATTTCTTGTTATTTTTAAAAGATCTTTACTTTCCTTTTCACTGGATGCAATCTTGTCTCTGAGGTCTGAAATTCTATCTTCACATTCACTGAGGCGATTTTTACAACCTTCAATGGAGTTTTTGTTATCCTGTATATCTCTTTGTATCTGCATTATATATTCTGTTTGTTTCTATATTGTTCATCGAGGGATTCTATCTTTTTGTTTAGTTTCTCCAATTTTTTAACTGTGTCTTCTTTAGATATGTTCAGCATCTCCTTTATTTCTTTTATCATTTCTTCTTTTACCTGAGAAATTATTTCTAGTTTGAATTCCTTTAAGGCTTCCCAGAGTTGTTTCTTTATTGCAGGTATTTCATATATGTGGCATATATTTTCTTCCATGCCCATGGCTCCTAGGCTTTCTTAGGATGGGCTGGATGTTTGAGATTGCAGTTTGGTCTTTTGTTTTGTCATTTTCCTATATTTTAGAGCTTCAAGTGTTGTTCCAATTGAGGGAGAGAGGTCAGCCAGGCTGGGATGGAATTCCCTGCCCCCTCTTGACTCATTGATCCTGATAGGAAGCCAGCACCTGGCCCCCAGGCGAAGAAGAAAGTTCCACCGGGTTGGGTTGGGGTTCCCTGCCTCTGCTGGTCTTACTCCTCCCAATAGCAAGCCAGGGCCTTGCCCCCAGTTGAAGAAGAGAGTTCCGCTGGGCTGGGACAGGGTTCCCTGCCTCCACTGGACTTACTCGTCCTGACAGGAAGCTTCAAGTTAATTCTTTAAACATAAAAATTATAATCTTTTTTATTTCTGATAATAGGAATTGAATTTAGGGTCTTCATTTTGAACTACCTCCCCAAAAAACCCTCACTCACCAATTTTTAAAAAAATTTTAAGATATGCACATGTTAAATCCTAAAATACCTAGGCTAGACTTGAACTTGCAATCTTCCTGTCTTGGCCTCGCAGAGTACCGGGACTATAGGAATGCAGCATTACTCCTGTCTAAAAAGGTGCACAAAGATTCTCCTTTAATCTTAAAGGAGAAGAGTGTAAGTAAATATTTGAAGACTTACTTCCTCAACTCACTGGCTGCCCTGAATACAAGAAAAACTGTATTGTAATTAACAAATAAAACTCATAAAGGAACAAAATGTGAACCAACGTACTCATATCTGGCACCAGTCCCTCCTGTGAATGTATATTCCTGATGAAAAGATACAGACCACTCAAAACTGAACTAGAAAGATTTTTTTGGGTGAAATTCTCAACTTTTGCTAAACAATGACATTACCAGATATCTTCCTTCTTTTCTCATATCTGCTAAAAAATTTATGCTTTATATAAATAAAAAAGGATAGGGATAAGAAGGACTGTCTCTCAGTCTAATGGGAAATAGAGTTGTCAGTAACACTGTTGAAATAAGCCAATGATTTCTCTTAATAAGCTGACATCCAACCCTTACAGAAACACTTGGAAGTAAGAGGCAGTCAGGTCCATTTTCCTTTCATGGGCTAAGGATTCTTACGCCTGCTTAAAATATTGTAAAGACATTCTCAGTAGATCTACAAGAAAGCAATTTTATTCCTCATTCTCCAAAACAGAACATTCTCAACCACCCAGAAAACTTCCAAAAAGTCAAAGCATCTTATGCCATTTTCCATGTTCAGGAAATGGTGGGGGATGAGTGGATTGTTCCTGGCCTGTCTCAGTGTGAGAAATAGAGTTAAAGTGAACAGGCAAGAAAGTGCCTCAAGGCCTTTAGAGAAACAATTGGAAATATCTTACAAATATTGTTACAAATAATTGAAATTGGTCAAGATGGAAAACTACATAATTCTTTTAAATCTACTTCTGTAATACTCAATGTTAAATGTCTTTTTAACTGCAATACATAAAGAAGTAAGTATGGAAGAAAGAGAGTCAAGAAAAATTGAACATTTTGTTAACATGCTAAGTCAGGCCGGAGACTGGGGATTTAGCTCAGCAGTACAAGTGCCTTCCTGGCAAGCATGAGGTCATAAATTCAATCCCTGGTGCCCAAAAAAAAAAAAAAAAAAAAAAAACAAACAGGCCCTAAATAGTAATTTAAAATATTTTCATATTAATAATGTTATCTTTGTGCACCTCATTGTTAGGTAATAGGCTGATGTCTATCAATGGAATGCTATAAAATTATAAAGGCTGTCTACTTTTGAAGAAACAAAGCAGTAAATCTATGTTCAACATTGATTAGTGAGATAAACTTCCAGCCATTCTTGATCTTTCGTCATGCCTTGGTATCCTCATCATTAAATTAAAGGCTTTGGCCTGTATAAGAATTAAGGTGTAATATGCTATGGTTTTAATGAGATATTGCAATGGAATACATGGCTCAACTCAATCTTCCCTCTCCTTTTTCCTTCAGTATCCCTGGTATTAACAGTATATGTTTTGTTGCTTTGTCTCCTTTTACTTATACAGTAATTACAGATAGTAAACTATAGATAGGGAAGAAATCCCTGACCCATAGAATGCTATATTCATTGAAAAACTAAATGCCAGAAGCCACCTTTGGAAAAACTACACCGCATAGGAAACATTTTTCTTTCAGGTAAACCTTCTGCATTCTTGCCTTAGAACATATATATGTTTGGTTTTGCATTATTGGGGACTAAATTCAAGGCTGTCACACTGAGCTACATCCTCCAACCTTTTTTATTTTTATTTTCATTTTTTATTTTGAGATAGAGTCTCACTAAGTCACTAGATTATCTAAGCTGAGCTAGAACTTGAAATTCACCTGCCTTAGCCTCCCAGAGTACTGTGGTTATAAACGTAATCCCATAAGCCACTGTGTCATCTGCTTTCTTGGTTTTTTTTTTTTTTTTTTTTTTTTTTTTGTCTTTTTGAAAAAAAAAAGACAAAAAAGAGACAGTCTTGCTATGTAGTTCAGGCTGGCCTTGGACACACTTTGTAGCCCAGTCTGGTCTTGAACTTGCAATGATTCTCCTGCTTCAGCCTCCTGAGTGCTGAGATTACAGTGGTACACCACCATGCCTGGCCATCACTTATTTTTAAGCAAGTTTAAAGTACTGTGGGTGTCAAGCTCCAGAACTTACAGTTATGAACAAAAGGTTAGGTTAATAGATAGGACATTTGAACCTTGAATCAGTAGACCTAGCTTATTTGCTCTCCTCTCATACTTTCTCACAAGGACTAAATCAAATTAAGCATGCAAATCTATCATTTTGAAATTGGATTGCTGTTGTACTGATGTTGAATGTTAGAACCTACAAAAGGAGATTAGGTCATTAAGAGGGCTTCATAGAGTTCACACAGGACTGGATCCATCACTGTGAGAGCAGGCTGTTACAAAGCAAGTCTCCCTTCCGTTTATCTGTTCAGCAGGAATCCCATTGCCTTTCATGTCTCTATGATGACACCCAAGGTTCTTACAGATCCTGGACTTTTCAGCATCCAGAATGCAAACTAAACATTCATCTGTCCTTCATAATACTACTTAGTCTCAGGTAATATGATTTATGCTATTGATAGCAATAGAAAGAAGAAGAAGATAGTGGTTTAGGTAAAAATATGCTAATGCACCACTCTCCTTCCCTTTAACTGTGGTTATTTCCAACTTAGCAACATGGGAAAGTGCAGCTGAATCACCCTGAAGTAATTGGGAAAATGGAACAAAATCTAAAAATAGGTTCTGGAGGTCTTCCAAAAGACATTGGCACACTCCATTTATCCTTATCTCCCGATTTTTAATTGTGGCTATTCACGCCTGACTACTGGAATTGTTAACTTCCCTCTTATAACACAATTTCCTTCTTTCCCTCATCATTACTGTTCTTTTATGGTTCTTTCAAGACTGGAGCTGACCTGAAAAACAAAATTAAATAAAAAGTGGCAAATATATACCGCTAGGGAAATGCAGTGGGAAAGTCCTTGTGTCTCTCAATGTTTTCTTAATATGCACTGAATAACAAAGGAGATGATTATTTATAAATTACTAAAAGTGATGGCATACTAATAAAAATACTTCTTATAAACGCATATGGAAAATAATGCTCAATATCTATTCTTCAGCCATTCCCCATCAACACACTGCTGTCTCTTCCCTCATGTGTTTGGGCAAATTGAGTCATTCTCCAGCTCCAAGAACTGAATATTGATCAATCTAAGCAAATAATATTGATTTCATCTCTTTTGCTAATGTTTAGTTTAAATATGAGCATGATTCTACCTTGGTCAAGGAGAAAGGGCAGTCTTCTGGGAAAGGTTGTCATTTAAAAAAAAATGAATGCAATTCAAACACTCTTTTATCCTAACCTCGTATGTCTTATCCATGACATTATCTATATAACACTGACGCTGGAGCTAATGTAGCCACCCTGAGAATGTGATCATTGTTAAAAGGGCTGATTTATGTTCCTGGGCCTTCAAGTTACCATCTAGTCTTAAAACAGCCTCCCTCTGGATTTACTAAGAGATACAATAAATATCCTTTTTAAGTCAATTTCATTTATTACGTTCATTTAGCCAAAATCAATTGTAGAGATACGTAATTCCATAGAGGAATGAAACAAATATTTCAGCACTTAGTATAACGTTAGACATTATTTTAGATTCTGTTTGTCAGTCTGTCTCTCTTTCTCTCTCTCCCTCTCATATATCTATGTTTGTGTGTAAATTAATAATCTACCAAAAAACAAATAGGTATTATCATTCTCTTTTTATGGATGAGAAAGAATAAAATGATAGATACATGCAGTAGCTCAAAGTTATACTTCTGGTAATAGCAATGTTAAGACTCAAACTCTATCCTCCTGTTAAAAGAAAACAAATTCCTCTTCTCAGACAAATTTTCATGTCCGGGGTATTGGGAAAATACAGGAGAGGAGAGGGAAGGGATGGCAAGGAAGGAAAGGGGAAGGGAAGGGAAGAAAAGGGAAGGAAAGGAATGGATGGGGAATGAGAAAGAAGTGGAAAGGTGAGGGGAGGACAGGGAAAGGAAGCAAAGAGGGGACGGACATAAAGTGAAAGGAAGGGAAAGAGAAGAAGAGAGGAGAATGGAGGGGTGGAGAGGGGAAAAAGAGGGCAAAGGAGGAAGGAGAAGAAAGCAGGAAAGAAAAGGGAAGGGGAGGGGAGAGAAGAGAACTGTAAAAATTGAAGTGAGCTGTACTGGTAATCCAAGTTGAGTGCCAGGAATCTATTTTGTCTTCTTTTAAGTTACCTAGATGATCTCCCTATTGCTGTCCAGGGTCAGGAATTTCTTCTACCTTAATTTCCCTTTAGGGAAATTAGTAACTTTAGGTTAGAGTAGTCGAAGCAGAATTCTTTATCTTACCCACTAGATGGTAGACACAGAAGACCCTAAGCAGAAACCCTGACACCAATGAGCTTAAATACTAATAAGCCGATATATGTCAAAGCTTCAGAGATGACTCCATGATGCATTTCTTAAAATCTTTTCCATTTTAAGGACAAAGGAAGCCCATTTTCAGGCAAACTTCCTGCACTTTGTTCAAGTTCTCTTTCTGTCATCTAAACACATTGTCTACACTCACTAGAGTGGGTATCAGGTTCAAAAACATCTCCTAGTGACTGTCCTCGCAGTATTTTCCTGAGGGTCTAGAGAAACTATAGATCTACAGAACTTAAGTAGGTAAAAACATGGCTACTGATAGTAGCTTTAATTCTGACGATTAATATAGTTTAAGTAATAAAAGTATTTGGTCTAGAAATCAACATGATTTCAATGTTAGCCTTATCTTTGATGTACCAATGGTGGATGTTGGAAAAGACATTATTGTTCTGAGTATTATCCCTGAAACCATGATCCTGGCACTTTGATCCAGAGAGGCATTACTTATATGTCACTGGCTAGAGAAAATACGCTAATATCTGAATGATTTAAAATAAGATCTTAAATAAAACATTTGAAATCATAGTTAAATGTTTTATTCATTTTATCTCTTACTAATCACTCTCATTGCTTGTTATAAGATGTGGAATAATATAAAGATTGAGAAAAGTTGCAATAGAAGGGCCTACATAGGAAGAAATGCCTTCTCCCTAAGTCGTGAGCTCCAGCACTGATACTCCATGAAAGCACTCTGGCTGTATAATTCACTTAGCTGCTACTCAACTCCAGTTATTAGTGACCTGAGGATTAGAGTCCTGTTATCAGCTCATATTCTTTTTTTAAGAGGCACAAATCCAAATTTATGTGGGAAGTTTCAAATTTCTAAATTCTAGAAGCCATCTAAAAGGTTTTTTTAAAAAATACATTCAGGGCCAAATGTTTGCACTCACAGACCAATGGAACTATCATTGCCATCTCTGACATCAGCTGTTACAAAGATTTTATAAAGATTACTCCCCAGAGCTGGGTATGAGGGGATGTTCATGTGTATTATAAGGCAATAAGTCTCATATGCCATAAGCAAAGTTGTCTCTTCCTTCCCAGTTTAACAGAAGAAATCTTGACTACTGAAGGAATTCCTGATACTATTCTTAAATAATAAACAACTATCATAGTCCAACTGTTTTAGTTACTTTTCTCTTATCACTGAAACAAAATATACCATATCTAAAGTTAAAGGAAGAAAAATTTATTTAGCTCATAGTTTATGGATATTTCATTCCACAATCTGCTGGCTCCAAGGTAGGGTGGCTTCACACAGGAGAGCAATTCATGGTGGGCAGAAGACAGCAAATGCAACAAGTGAGAGCATTTTATTCATGTTGCTGGGATCAGTATCAATCTAATCAGTGTGCTGATCCAGCAATCACCCAGCCTTAATCCCTGCACCCTTAATCCCAGCATTACACTAGGAATCAATCAAGCACTCTAGATTCAGCTAGATGGGAACAGCCCCATCTGAAAGTGCATGAGGCTTTAGAGGGACATCCAGACAGAAACCTTAACACCTACTGAGGGTCATGAGAGATTCTCCCACAAAATATTAATACTGGACATATATGGGAGGTCTACAAATTATTTTTCAGTTCCTTCTTTGAGCTATTTCAATCATTTGCCAATCAATTTGTGAAAGAATCACTCACTGATAATCTCTCAAAACTATTTAAATATTTTTCTCAAAAATAATGTGTAGATTATCCATAAAATGTTTGAGAGTAGCTTTGATTTTAGAACTCTACACATGATTAGAAAATTGTGATTTTTTTCATTAAGTTAATAAACAGTAGAACTCAGCCACAGACAACAAAACCTGTAACTCTGTACCCCAGCAAAAGGAGTAGGACTGTACTCAGAACATCTAGATTCCCTTTTCTGTATTTTAGATATAGTAGAACTTCCATTCTCCACAAAGACTACTTTTCTCATGAAAAGATATTAAGTATATGTTCTTCCAGTGTCAAACACCTTCCCTGTGGTTGTCTTAGATGACAGCATGTCTGAGTTAAAAACATCTGCAATGTTCTGTAGCAAAATGCTGAACCAGCCCAGGAGTAACCTAAGAAAGAGCATAACTTTAACAAATGTTAGTATAGACAAATGTCCAAAATCTGGGGTATTTCTTCCCAGAATGACATTATAATTATGAAGACAGAAAGATGAAATGGTTCTCATTGGTTTTTTAAATTTGTTTGTTATTGGTTAGCAAAACTTTCTAAAATTTTGAAATGTAGCATGTCTGCCACAGTCCTGTGTCACTTGAGAAAACCTGCACTTTATTTTTAGGTTTTCTTTCCACTTTAAGTAGAATAGGTTTGTTCTCCTAAAATTTTGAGCAAAGTTTTAGAAAGCTATCTTTGCTTATGGGTACCCGATTAATAATAAAAGCCAAAGGCAAAACAGGATTGAAATCTAATTTTAATAAACAAGTTTTTAGTGGACCCATACAATGCAAAGATTGTATGGTCTTAAGCTTCTCTTTTAATTGTAAGTGAATTCACTTTAGGAGGAGTGTGTATAATTAAGACCTAAGACCTGAATGCCGTATTTCTTTGTAAATGTGGCGAATCCAACCTATGCCTGCTGATTTTATCTTATTTTTCTGTAAGCTGCTGAAATATGGCCAAAGAAAGAAAATGTACCTGCCGCTGAATTTGAAGCTGACACGGAAGCCAAGCTGTAAGGAAAACTGAGGCCAGCAGCACATCTCAGCCACAGAAGTCACCATTTTTATGTATGTAGGACAAGACAGCAGTGAGAAATCTAAGTCTATAGATAATCTAATGGCACTCAGTTAGTGGTTTTATGTGTCTTTAGAAATACATCTTACCTGTTTTAAATATAGTAGTTCCTAGGAAACATAACTCACTGCTAAATCATGTTCTATAATGTCATTTATATCCATTTTTCCTACTAAAAATCATCCCCTTATAAACCATAGAAGATCTAATGATCATCAATTTCAAAGTTTCATTTTGGGATTCTTAGTTTTTATCTGATGTCTGCTTCTAAGATTTTCTCTTAGCCCACTTTCCTATACTACAATGACTTTCTTTCACTCTCTCCTACCATTTATCCTTCGTGTCTTTTGTGTCTCCTCCCTCTGAGATCTGCAAATTTCAGTCTTATAACAGCAAAATAGGTAATATTCATTTATGCTTTGTAAATTGCATTATCTCTTCCAGTCCTCTCATCCATTGCATAATGTAGGTGTTTTTCTTCCCATTAGGTAGATACAGAAACTAAGATTTGAAGGGTAAATAAAATTCCAAGGATCATAGAATAGATGGAGAATCAAGATTTTAGGACAAATTAAATTTCTGAAGATCAATCACAGTCTTTCTAATTTATTTCCCTCTTTTTAAGGATTACAATTTTTTTTCTACTTTCTGTGAATTACAGATCCCATATTTCCTTCCTGCAGGTTTCGAAGACAGAAAGTCTTCCGTTTATAGGTTGAGAGCTCCCTCTTACCTCTCTGCTTAAATTGAAAGTTAGAACTTATCATGTTTTCTTATCACATAGATCCCAGATAAGCCACCTTAGAGTAATCAAGATTGAGCAAGGGCCTTGACTCTTGGTGACAGGACAAGAGATAGTAAGGCCTAGACATATTAAAATGACAAAAGCATGTGCTTGCTGTAAAGTGTTTAAAATTACCTAAAACTTTACAGAGTTAAATGCACCCTAACGTGGTGAGAATTTGCTTAATCTGATGACAATGTACTCATTTTACAGGAATAAAATCTGAGTGAGCAACAACAGGAAAAATAAAAGGGAGTGATTCTGACAATTTTTCAGACACAGGTATTGATCCTAGTGCAGTGCGAGTGAGTCATGGGTGCACTAGGGAGAGAACAAGTCAGTGTCTCCCGAGAATCAGCCATGCTGGAACTTGGAGGACTGACCAAGAAAGCAACGAGCCATCCTTCCTGGTAAGTGGCAGGAGTGACCCGCAGGTACACCAAGGAGACAAGTCAGTGTCTTCTGAGAATCAGCCATGCTGGAACTTGGGGGACAGTGAGCCCTCCTTCCCAGTAAGTGGCATGAGTGAGGTGCAGGTGTGCCATGGAGAGAATAAATCCCATGAGCCTACCAGTGTGTAGACTGAGAATCAAATGTCTGTGCCTCCCTCCCCAACAACTGGATAGTTTTGAGTTCAGCCAGAATTGATAGCAACTAAGGTCCATAAAGCAACTAAATGCTTGTATTATTTGGTTGATTATGCTGATCTGGGGCCAGATGTCTGAACATTTCTTTGGAGGATGACTGTATGCAATATAGCAAATATGGGGATTTCCTTCTATCTTCTCTTTGAAGGCAAATATTGTTTTCACTGTTTCGCTTTGTTCCGATTAATTGTTGATCTATTCAATATTCTGTTTTGATAGATTTTATAATTGTCTGTTTCTGGCTTTACTTTGCTATACCTGATTGAATGGCAACTATTGTGAAGATAACGAGATATACAATGGTTCCTATAACTGTTATCCTGGTATCCTGCTCTGAAGTTCTGTACCAGTTTCATTGCATTGTCTTGATTTGCTTTGTTCTGCCTTGTTTTGTGTTATTTTACTATCTTTAAAGTAAAAAATATTTCACTATCTTAAAAATAAAAATTTTTTGAAAAAGTACAAATCCTAACTGGTTAGATAACAAAAATCATTTAGTATAGGAGATATCTGAGGACTCTCTAAGTTCAGCATATTCAGTAGGATCCTATTGCAAATTCAGTTTTTCCATAGATATATTAATACAAAGTGCTCAGTTAATTCATTCACTTCTCTACATCACAACTCCACCATCCAAGAAACAGCTCTCTTCTCGTCAAATGGCCCTATAGACAAATCAATAGACATTATACTGAAAGGCGCCAAGAAAATTAGAAATTTTCAGAGAGAAACCACTTGAAATACCCACTGTAATAAAATACCACTTAAAATTGAAATCAATAATATGAAAGTGTCCTTTTCTTAGTACATGCAAATTTGCTGCTGATGTCAAGGCTGATGAGTAGAATAATAGTGTGCATGTTTCCCTGTTGCAAAATGTAAAATGCAGGAGAAAAAGCAGAGGCAAAAAAAGGAGAAAATCGTTACCTACAAATTTGAAAAGAATTAGATGAATAAATTCCTCTTCTACAGCTACCCATCAAGGATTAAAATGCTTTCATCTCATTGTTTCAAGCACATCAATGTGTTTAATGCTACACAGGGAAAAAGTGAAATCTAGCATTTAATGCACATATTTCTCCTTGGAGTATGAATAGAAAGAAGGGATAAATTATTTGGCTTAAGAAAAAATTATATTCTCTTTACTCCAAATTATTTTTTCAGAATTATTGATTACTTTAGGTAGTTGAAAGCAAGTTTAAAATATATGATTAAAAAAACAAATGTAGAATAGGTAAACCAGCAAAATAAAATCATCACATAGTAAGCCTATGAAAAGTAGCTATCTTTATTTTCATTCCACAGCCAGCAGCTTGACAGTCAGCCTGGAATTATTTGTGATAGCATCTGCATCTTTGCCCTAGCCTCAGTGGGTCCCTCTTCTCCTCTCTCCCTTTCCAGTTACCTGAGGTCCAGCCTTTCATTACTTTTCTCACTCATTGTACAGTTGTCTCCTTGTCGCAAGTATCTTTCTTCTCCCAAACTGCTTTCAAAATTCGGTCTCTAAAATCATATAGGGATGAGTTGGCTCCCTGAGTATACACACTCGTTGGTCTCTATTTATCTCCAGTTACAGCTATAAGCCACTAGCATATGGATAGATATGAATCTTGAAACTGGCTCTGTTTCCAAAAAAATTTTTATTAGTTTCCAGCATTTGCTTACCATGATGATGCACATAAAAAATGACATTTCGGGTTTCTATTGGAAAATTGGGATTATTTTAAAGTGTAGGACTCGTGTATTCCAAAACTATCGTCTACAGAATGAAATTCTAGCTGCCTTTCTTAGAAGAGAGATTAACCATCCAAGTGACCACACACACTACTGAGTGAGTGTCACTCACTTATATTATTTGTTGACCCTTTAGGCAGTTGAGTTTGTAATTTATAGGTTACAGTACTGAGTAATTCCATTCTTTATTATGGAATTCCAACCCTTCATAAAATTGCCCCTGCTAATACTGTCTAGTTTTCATATAACATAAATACCTACCATGCATGCCTGCCACCTGCTTTGTGCTTCTGTGTGTGCTGACAAGCTGGTTTTAATGCTTGGAGTACCCTCCTTATTCAGGTTCTGTAAACCCTGTTATTCAATCCTTTCATAAGCTAGAAGGGTATCACTTCTCTATGGTCTTTCCTAATCACTTCTAAAAATCTTATTGTTTGTATTTTTACATTACTATTACACTTGTAAAGAAGTATTAGTATTTTAGTAATTTATATTCGTGAACTTTGCTGAGGATGGTGCCTCACTTTTCTTTCATCTATGAAATGTAGCCGAATTGTCCAATAGGGAACGTTCTATAATATTTCTTCAATAAAACTAGGTATCAAAGAGCACAAATGTGGTTCCATTGCTACTCCTTACCTTGCTGAATGCTTTTTCTTTCTACTAAAGAGCTTTGTCAAAGGCAAAATGGTTATAGTAGCTGGCCACAAAAATCTTCCCAAACCACGAGTGTGTTTCCATGACTATCCTTCACTCACACCTTCCCTTGAACGTAATGATCTAACAGGACTTTCATTCTACGTTGCTAGTTATCTGAAAATAGCTTGACCAATAACATCCCTTCTCCCATCCTGTCCCCATGTGCCAGCTAGGAAACTGAATAATTCACACAAGTAGCAGAATGTTGGCTGAAGATTCTTAGTTCATTTGTGGAAGGCAACAGTAGGCTTTGTGCAACTTTCCTTCAAATCTTGTCACTTTCAAGCCATTCTCCAATTCTCTGCAATTAGAGTTGACTCAACTCTTGGTGTTATTCTGCTAAGACAAGCGTCAGGATTACTGCAGTTATAGCATTAGAAGTGTTACAGGCTTCATAAAAACAATTGTAATCAGCTATAAAATGGTAGATAATCAAGGTTGCTGCTCTGCTTTCCTCAAAACTCAGTTCGATGTGGCTGGATACAGAATTTAATTAAAGGTAACTTCTATCATACCTTTGTTATTATGGACAATGAAACATTGCACCTATTTCCAGGCGGACTCCCTCAGTGAGAAAGAGAGAATAAATGTTTTTTCAAATGATAGAAAATAATGCTGGAAAAGATCTTGTTAGATAGATTGAGATAACAGGTTCTGAGAATTGAAGTCATCCCCAAACCATTTGTTTTTGGATGGGGAAGGTTACAGGTTTCATAGAAAAAGCTGGAAAACATCTTAATATTCACACTCCTGATTTATTATGGAAATATAATATATTACAGAATCATATGTGTTTAAGTTGTTCAAGGTCAATGATTGTAAATATGACCTTGCCAAGGTCCAGTCTCTGACTACAAAAAATGTTTGTCTTTATGTATTAAAAACAGGAATCTTATAACTTAACCCACTTCTACTTAATCACCTAAACTTTTCTTAAGATTTAAATAGCATAATATATATGCAAACATTAAGCCTAACATCTAAAAGATATCAGATTTTAAATAAACAAATGTCAATGCCTTTTCTTTACTTGAATCTCTGAGGTTTTCTGCTACTCCTGGAGAATTACCTCCCAAATCCTGCCCCCTCTTTCTCCCTCTCTCTCTTCTTTTCACCTCTCTCACTGTCTCTTTTTGTCTTTCTGTTCTCTGTCTCTATCTCTGTTTCTATTTCTTTGTCTCTCTTTAGAGATAGAATGGATAGAGAGAGAGAGAGAGAGAGAGAGAGAGAACACATCTCCATTCTCAGATTCACACAAACTCTATTCCTTACTCCAGCCTTTTTCCTGTTTTGTTCTACCCATATAGATGACCTCATGCATTTATGGAGAACTATGTATTAAGATTTTAAACGATATGATTTTAACCACTCTCATGCCAAATTCAAGTCAGATCTGTGAACGTCTGCTTTGAAATTAAAAAATAAAGAAATAAAAAATAAATCCTGTTGGGGAACTTTGGAGAACTTACATGACTCAAGGTAAATGACTTTAATTGTATACAGCTTTCAACTTTTTCTTGCACTGCATTCCTAAAAATTTACTGGGAATGCCCTGTCATGTCTCACTGCATTGTTTTTTTCACTGCTCAAAGATCATGGAACCATTTGTTTGTTTATGGCTCAAAACTCAGTGATGCAGGTATCATAGTAACAGATGGCCCGGATAGGAGGAATGCATAGAGATATCTGACTAGAATGAGTTTTATTAATTCAGAATAACACTAACTTTGGGATTGTCTGGAAAAAATTTAGCCAAATTCATAAACCAGTAGTAGAAAAAAAGGAAATTAGTCTAATGGCAATCATAAACTGGGGTAATGTGGACAGAATATTAGAGTTGATTTTTTCTATGTTTCAGTATTTAGATAATCTGATTTTCTTCCTCTGAGAACTGTTGGTGAGTGTCTTTTATTTGTGGATGAAACAAAATAGCCTACATAATGTATTTTTTCCCTTACCACGTTCTCTCCCTAAGTAGATCCTTATAAGAAAATTTTAGTATGGAAAAATTGAAGTAAAGCAAAATCTCAGACACAATGCCCCCCTAGCTGCTAACGGATTTGTAAGCTCTGGAGAAGCTTGAGGTCTCACTGAGCAAAACTGTTGTGTGTAGCCAAAAATGTTTTAAGCTACTGAACTGTAGCAGGATTTCCTTGTCTATGAAATATATAAAAATCACAAATAAAGAAAAGACACATCAAGATACACAGGACTAGTTGATTAACCGAGTATCTCTCAGTAAGATTGAAGCTGGTTAGAAACATATTCTAAATCTAAGTCTACTAAATATATTTCAAGAAAGACATATTTTAGAATTATTCTCTAAGCAGATGCATTTGTAAAACAACATATCTTTCTTGCTACACTTGCTAAGTCTGAGAATATATAAATAAGATTTTTTGGTAGAAAAATATTTTCATATCTATCAAATAGCTGAGTCCATATCTGAATATGGTGTTTTCTTTTTATTCCGATCTAATTGTGACTTCCACATACATATGTGCCTCATTTATAATAGCTTCCAGGAAAAAAGATATGTCCAACTTCTCCAAAGTTGAAGACCAAGATAATTTTCTTTAACTCTGAAAACTAGTGATTCTATACAGAAAATCAACCCATGACATTCCTATCAGGCACACCTTACAAACTTCTTTGTCTGAATAATTCAACTGAAAAACTCAAGTTATTCTATGAGAATTTTAAGGCTGCTTTGTTGGTGAAGTACTTGTGTAATCACATTTCCTGATTATAATCAGAATGCTCTTGCTCTATGATATCAAACTAAAAGGTCACAAGTAAACATTTGTGAATGATTGTGAGCAGATTTGATTTTTCTTTCCAAGAACAATTGTGTTACTGACCTTGAGTACTATCTCAACTCACATTTCCAAGAAAGTGTGGTTTTTCTCCTATCAATTTTCTCAGATTTCATGAATGTCAAAATTATTCTCAGAGCAGCAGAATATGAAAGTCATGTTTGAGAATATTTCCTGTCCATATGTTTGTCATTTGTCAGAGACTATCACTTCAAATTTATGGGCAATCAAAACTTGTCAAAATTTTGATGAAGAGAAATAATATTCAGGAAAAGTGCCTGAAAGACAAATAGTCCAACCACTCCTCTGGCATTTGAAACAATTCAGTTTGAATCATTCACGCACAAAGCTATAAACAGAGAAAAAACTTTATCTCACCCTCTTTCCCCAAGGATAAAAATTTTAACTACTTTTACTGAATCATGATGGCATTATTTGCACTCTCTGTTACTATGAAGGTATCATTGAAAACATCAATTATGACATCACCTTATCTCCTTAGACCTTCAGATAAAGTCACTGTCAACAATTAATAGTTTAGAAGGACTTTATCTACAATGATAAAAGCCATTTATGATAAATTCACTGACAATATCATACAAAATGTGGAAAAACTTACAATCAAAACAAGACAAAGATGTTTACTCTCACCACTCCTGCTCAATATAATACTCAAAACTATATTTTTTAAAGCAATTAGGCAAGAGAAAGAAATAATAATTCAAATAGAAAAGGAAGAAGTCAAAATATCCTTATCTGCATAAGACAAACCTTTTAAAAGAAGATAAAAAAAACTTATCAAGGTTCAGCTGCACAAGCTCCAGCCTAGGCCTAGCATGCTGGAGATCAAGAGTTCGATCCCCAGTACAAAAAACAAAAAAAACAAAAAATAAAAAGCAACAAAACAAAACAAACTTGTCAGATGACTCCTAGAATTTATAAACAAATTCAGCAGAATGGTAGGATACAAATAAACACACAAAAATCAATACTGCTCCTGAACAAAAAGAATGAACCCACTGAGAAAGAAAATAATCCTATTCACCACAGCTTCAAAAGAATTAAGTACTTTGGAAATAACCTCACTAAGGAAGTGAAAACATGTGCAATAAAAAACATACTTCTGTGAAAAAAAGATTGAAAAAGATATAAAATGGAGACATCCCCTGCTCTTGGACAGGCAAAACTAATATCATAGGGGCTGTCTTAGTACTTTTCTGACATTGCTGAGACAAAAAATATGACACCATAAATTTAAGAGAGCAAGGTACGTTTAGCTCACAATTTGTAGAGGTCTCAGTTCATAATCAACATACTTCAAAGCAGAGTGGCACATGGCAAAGGGACAACAGATCATGGTGACAGAATACAGCTACAGCAACAAGAGAAAGAGCAAGACAGACCGCCTTCTGTCCTTTATAGAGTATCCAGTCCATTGGGGTTAGGGTGGTGCCACTCCAAACAGTGGACTGATGTAGCAATTTCCTACCTTTAATCCAGCATTCCACTGCGAGTCAAGCGCACACTGTAGATTCATCAACTCTGAAAACCCTCTATGACTGCATGAGGCTTCTGGGAGGACATCTAGGCACAAATAACAGTGGTCATGTTACAAAAAATGATATATAGATTTAATGCAATCCACATCAAAATGCCATCAGTTTTTTTTTTCTTTCACAGAACTAAAAAAAACGAATTCTAAAGTTTATGCAGAAATAGTTATATGGCCTAAGCATTTCTAAGCAATAATACAACAGAAGGCATTGTATCCCAGAATTCAAACTGTGCTACACAACCAAAGTAGGATAAACAGCATGGTGAGGGTCAGGAGTATAGCTCAGTGGCATGGAGTCTGGCTGGTAAGCTCAAGGTTCTGAGGTTGATTCCTGGTTAAAAAACAAACCAGCATGGTGTAATGGCAAGTAGAAACACTGAAATGACATACACGATTTAGAGGCAGATTTATTTTATGTCAATAGGCTCTATTTGGGATCATCCCCAAACATCTGGCCCTGATATCTGCTGGTTTAGGAATAAGCAAACAGGAAGTACAGAGGCAGAACAGCTTATCAATCATAGATTGGTTCTTACAATATGCATCACAGCGAATTGCCATGTCTAAGAAACAAAACTAACAGGAACTGTAACCAGAACTATTATTTGGACAACTAACAAACCGAAGTATACTGGCTGGAGGAAGGGGAGGGATGTGTTGTGCTATAATAGGACTGGCACAAAAACAGACATATTGACTCATGGGATAGAACAGAGGATGAACAAGCAACCCTCAAGCACCTTCAGTGAGCTGATTTTTGACAAAGGAGTGGATGGTCTATGCTAGTGAAATGATAGTATATTTAATAAAGAGTGCTAGGAACACTGGTTATCCACAGGCAAAAAAAATGAAATGATCCATATCTCTCACGCTAAAGTAAAATGAAATCAAAATGGATCAAAGATTTGTATATAAAAACAGAAAGACTGAATATACTGTGGGAAAAAAAAAACCAGTAAAACTCTTGAAGATATTGACATAGCCAGACTTCTTTAGCAGAACCCCAACTGCAAAAGAAATAATACCAAGAATCAACAAGTGGGATTATTGAATTAAAAAGTTTCTGCACAATACTGGAAGTAACCAACAGAGTGAAGAGACACCCTATAGAATGGGAAAACACTTTACCAACCATTCCTTAGACAATGGATTGATATTTAGAATATATAGAGAACTCAAAAATATAGACCTTCAAAAATAAAAGACACAATAAAAACAGGCAATTAAAATAAATAGCCCTTTTTAGAAGCAAAAGTAGCCAATAAATACCTGGAGGGGGCAAGTTTAGCATCTTTAGTCAATATAGAAATGAAATCAAAACAGCACTGAGATTCTACCTTTCTCCATTAAAAATAGCCATTATCAAGTACTCAAAAAATAAAAAAATATTGATAAAGCTGTGGGGAGAAGGAACCCTTACAAATTGTTGCTAAAAACTAAACTAATGCAACCACTTAGGAAAATGGTATGGAAGTTCCTCAAAAAATTAAAATAGAAAGTCCATTTGACCCAGCTATACCTCTGTTAGATATCTTCCCAGAAGAGACAAAAATCATCCTACTAGAGTGACTCATGAATATTCATGTTTATAGAAGCACAAATCACAATGATTAAATCATGGAAGCAGCCTACCTGATGAATGTATAAAGAAAATGTGATATATGTACACATTAGAGAACTACTTCACCATAAAGAAGGATAATTTCAAGTCATTTGTAGGAAAATAGATGGATCCTGAGATAACAATGCTAAGTGAAACAAATCAGTTACAAAAAGTTAAATATCACATGGAATTTCCAATATAAGAGGCCCAAAATATAAACAATTTTTTTATTTAAAGAAAAAAACAGAAAAAGAGTAGAAATAACACATAATTTCAAAAAAAAATAAACAGTAAGAAACCACTAGGTGGTAATTACATATTGACTTCTTACAAATAGTTGTTCAAGTTACAAAAGTGAAACATACAAAGTGGGCATTCAAACAATGAGATTGCAAACAGTTCTGTTCAACTATCCAACAAAAACTTAGTAATATGGTTATCAACCTAACACACTTAAACATACATGCAGTTATATTCTCTTTTTTACGTAGCAATTAAACATTAAAATACAAACAATTTAAAGAGTAAAATAAATAGTCATGTTAATAAACAGGTAGATAGTCTCAGTAGAGATAGTTCAGAGGCCTAAGGAATAAGGCAGAGAGGAGAGGAAGTATGGGATACAGAAAAAATAAAAACAATTACAATGCAATATATATATATATATATATATATATATATATATATATCAAATGCACAAGGTGAATGTAATCACTGTATTGTAAAATGTACTAATAATGGCTTCCTTTGAAAAATAAGTTTGTTTAATCTAACATCCATCCGACTGAATTTTGATTATGTTTCTCTTTCATTGATTGTCAGAGAGTTCAAAGACAAATATTAGGTTCTATTTTCCCAGGATTTTATAGTACACACTGTGCATTCTACTTTTAACACTAAGTTTATCACATTTTTGTTTCTTTATTTCATTACTATTCTACTTTTTTATTAGTTACTTTCATACAATGTATAATACATTTTAAATCTTCAGAAGGGGATGATGATAACTAATTTAATTCACTTAACTAAACATTTACTGATTAACATAGCATTTTCTTAGGCACCATGTTACCCTTCCTATGACTTATCCCTTGATCTAAACACTTTAACTGGGATCTAAATATCTAAGTTTAGGCATGTTTTCATCAATGTCAAGAATTGATAAGAAATTCCCCAAGGAACTACGCTGCCACCTGTGAGTCAGGCTGGGGAGAACCAGGAAGGAAGCTAAGCCATCACCTAAGCAGACTGAGCAGCACCCCCTTGTTCCCCGACCTCTTTGTACAAGTAGCTGATTCAGGAACTGTATTGTTGATTGACTTCGCAGATCTAAAGCTGGTAGTCTAAGCAACTATGTAGAGGACAACAATATGCGATAGAGTAACTATTATAGTTTTCTACTGTCATCACTTTTGATTCATTTTACTATTGTTTCATTCCTTTTGAAATTGAATTAAAAAGAAATTCCCCAAGGATTCTCAAGATCATGAAGGAGGCTACACCTGAAATTCTTGAAATATATTTTTCTCCCTAAAAGAAACAAAGAGAAATAAGACCCATGGTTCTCCTAATAAAGTAAGTAAATTATCATTTAATAATATATTTATGAAGTTGAATTAATAATAATTTAGAAAAATAATTTGAATCAAATCTTATTCCATATTGACAAAGGGAAAGTTTTAAAGACAAATTCAAGCTTTAACAAAACATCCTCAAGACTTAATTGGAACCAATGTGTGAAGAAACATCATAAAGATATTTCCTTGATATTAACTGACGTTCATAAAGAATGACATTCTTTTTCCTTAGTAAAAAACACTTAGTGAATACATACAGCAGTTAAGTCCCATCCTCAGAAGTTTTGGAAATTTTACTCCATTTATTTTGTCCTGTGGCAAATAGGTACAGTCTTGTTAGCTGTGTTTCATCTTTACTCACCTGCTTTTCTTTTTGTAAACATCTAAATGGGAATGCTCTCTTGCATTTCTTTATATCCAATGTACTTTAGCTAACCATTCCAATACTTTGAGATTAGTAAAACAACTTCCCAAGGTTAACTGATATTCTTTGAAGTCTTATGTGTTAAAATGAAATAAAATCAGCTTTATTTCAAGATTATATTATTAATTTATCTTATTTTTACTTAGAATAAGACAATTATCTTTAAGAACCACATCTTCTAAAAGCACCCATCCCCAGCAGTTGTAACCACATGGGTTACCCTTGATTATGCCTCCTTTTGTGCCTCCATAGGTCTTGATTTCCTCAGTAGTAGTACAGCCAGGAATAATGCAAAGTTCTCTGAGGCTACCTAGTATCTGTTACAGCATCAAAGCTGATCATGAAATTCATTAATCTCACTATTCATTATCATCTTCACTATGAGTGACTGATGTAGGTTGCTTTTATCAAATTCATTTATTCAAGAGCCTCCTCAGCAAGACAGTAGGAAAAAAATGAGCAGGCTGGCAGTTAGTTTTGCTACTTGACATTGTGAGAGAAACACACAAGTAGTGCCCAAAGCATTACCTGAGAGCCAAAATTATTGCAAACAAATTTCTCCTTACACCCTTCTCTAATGTGTTCCTTCTATATAGCTTCATTAATCCCTTTCCACCAAAGCAGTTTTTTTCTTCTTCAGAAATAAAAGAATGAGTAACAAAAGTTAGCTAGACTGACAGTTTTGATAAAGAAACCAAGATATAGTATATATTAGACACCTGTGTGTGGTCAAAATAAAATATTAATTTTCAAAGTAGGCAGCAAAGAATCCATTTGATGTTCGTACCTCAATGAAGATATAAAATGATCAAGAATGTCAGAGAGTCATAGACTAAAATTTGTGAAAAAGTTCCCTAACAGAAAACTATTTTCTTACCACTACTGTGCGAGAGGGAACATATCAAGGACATCACACAATAGTTGTGCAAAAGGGGCTATGATACGGAATAATTTTACTTATCATTTCTGAGGTATTCTTCTTCTCAGGATTTTTCTGAGCATTTTATCACTCTAGCTTGGCCCCAACACCAGAACTAGGGGGATTTTGACCACCAGCAGGTATCAACCCTCTAAACCCTATAGAAGTACCTCTTTTAAATACATCAGTGCTCCTTCAAGCTCCAATTCACTGCCTCAAAGCGTTACTGTGAGATGAGCTTCTCTCCATGTCAAGCCAAACCAGTGGATTCATTTTACTCATATTAGCCAAAACCTGAGAGAAATTCAGGTTTCTAAATATGGAAAAGAGAGGACAAACTGGCTCAGATGATGTCAACTTTAATGAAGCCCCAGACTAGGAAAACTGAATCCATGACAGTGGAAAAATGAAACTGTAATTGTTTCTGGTGGGGAATAGAATGGGAATTAATTTGAAATAAGTGTAAAAGAAATTTAAAGGGTGATGTCAATTTCTTATTAGGATTTGGATTACCCACGTGTATATATTTTTCAAGACTCAACTATACTCAAGTATTTTTCAACACTTGGAGTATATATTTCACTGCATGAAAATCTTATATCTAAAGGAAAATAAAATCCTGTATTGGATGCTAGTTAGTAATATACATGTCAAGGTGTTTACAAAGTCACATGCAGGTGTATGAAATTTATTTTGAAGTATGTAAAAAATAAGATGGAGTGTTAAACAGATGAACAGATGGATATATATATATATATATGTAGTACATAGTGAATAAACTAGCAATACAGTGTTATTATTTCACTGAATGTTTGAAAATTGTTATGATAAATTAATGAGGAAAAACAAGACAGTCTATTCATCAGGACAATTTGTGGAGCTTGATATCAGTCTCATGGGATTACCTCAGTAGAAGTAATCTGAAAGCTAGAAGACAAGAGAGAGAAACTGAGGAGGTTCTTTAATAGTGGAGAAAAGGCTGCTGCTAAGTTAAGTTGCCTCAGTGTCACTTTCCCAGCCCAAAAGGGCAAAAGAGAGAATACATCCAGATCAATCCTCTGTTTTCAGTGCAAAACGCTGACTATGCTATACATCATCAAAAGACTAGGTGCAACTTAACTAGATTTAACTTCTAATGTCAAATACTCTTTAACATATTCTTTTCTGGAATAAAACAACTTTTAACACACCCCTACCTAGGAATTCAAGAATCAAGTGTCGATATATAATTTTTGTAATTTATTCTACTCTCTCCCAGTTTCTGAGCCCCTATTTCCACAAGTAACCTGAATATATTTCATTCTTCAGTTTATCATGTTTTATTTTGTTTTGCACCAAACTATATCCCTTACATTTTCTGTATCTGAATCAATTATAAATACAGATTTCAGGCTTTCCAAGATCTAATTCTTCAGAATTCCAAAGCCAGGGACTGTAGATCTGCATTCATGACAAATTCCCTAGATACATCTGAGGCATACTAAGTTCACAAGATATCAAGATAAAGAACTAAAGACCAATCTCTTATCCATTTGATCCTAGCACTAAGAAGGCAAAATAGTAAAGATAATTTTCCTAAAAATTTTGTTTCCAGATTCCCACTAATGTATAGCATCTTATAGACATCCAATACTGATAAGCAATCCACCAAGAATAAAATAGGCAACTGCTCTTGATCGAACTAATAATCATAGTTTATATTCTCCAGAACGAGCTAATGTTTTGTATACTTTCTAAGAATACTTCTTTTTGGAACATTATTTAAAATCTTTTTTGTGGGATTATACTTAGAAATATTATTTCTTTTTTAAAGTTTTTTTATTTTAAAGAGATTAAGACAAAAGAGGACAGAAAAAAGCAGATCAAAACAGAACAATGTAAGCAATACAGCACTTCACCACAAGACAACCAGACATTAATAGGAGCTACCATAATGTCTCTCTTTGAAATAGTTGAGCATACCTTCACATATAATAGTATCAAACATAGCAAAATAGTATCAAACCATTCAAGAGAATGAAAGTATTATAGGGCATTCAGAACCAAATTACAGAAAATGAACAATGGCTACTATATTATCTCATTTTCCATAAAAATTTTGTTTATACTATCACACATATTAAAATCCAATAAGATACATACCCTACTTCTAGAAACTTGTCCATCTCTCATCCATCATTCTCTAAGTCAAGATCTACATATTTTAGTCTAATCTATTATAAGAATTTACTAAGCACCTATGATGTTCTAGAAAGATGTTAAGTACAAACAAAAATCAGAAGGGCCCATACTACCTGTGATTCACACTCTAGAAGGAAGAAAATACAAGTATACCAACAATGACAGCTTACTCTGATTACAATTTTTAACAGACCTACCATGAAAGCTCCTTTCAAAGTGGCATCTAAATCAACCTAGAGATTTTAAGAAGTTTCTTGAAAAAGTCTCTGTCTTCAGGTATGAAAAGGGATTTTCCTCCTAGATATGCAAACGTTCAGGAGGCCAGAGGATGTATCAACATATGCAGTGATTAATGTCTATATAAAAAGGAACATTCATGCAAACTAGAAGTCAGCACTAACCCATATTTCTCAAAAACAGCATACCAGAAAAACTTCAGTAAATCTCAGGTGTTCTAGCTACACACTACACTAACAAACTGTGACTTGAAACAATTATCACTTACACTCTCTTGTGGTGTCTGTAAGGTGGGCACCTGGAAAGGACACAGCAGTGAAGTCTTATGCTTTGTGCACAGTATTCTCTGGGGTCTCAGAAGACCTAAAGGCTGAGGCTGCACAATTCACTTGAGTGTGGCAATTGATACTGTTTGTTAGCTGGGTGCATTAGTGCTCTTTATGTTTTCTTTCTGCTTGGATTAGTTTGGGCTTTCACACAATATGGTATTAGGTTTCAAGAGCCAATGTTAAGAGATAGAGACAGAGACAGAAAAAGAGACAGAGACAGAAACAGAGGCTGAATTAATTTTTGACCTTGCTTTGGAAATCACAAAACACTGCTTTTATTTCTTTTTTACAAGTCTGATATATATTTCATTGTATTTTTAGTTCTTCATCTTTCTCAAATAGTAAGGGAATCAAGAGACAGAGCGAGGTGAAGAAAAATAAATGGAGATGATATATGTGGGGGTTCTAGTAAAGATGGCAGATAGGTAAGAGTAGATTACAGAGGCTCCTTGAGATAATCAACTTAGATACCAAAATAACACAGCATGGGGAGTCCCGGACAGAGGGAGATGGATCCTTTCGACCCAAGAAGAAACTAAGGTGATAAAAACCAATCAAACGTACAGTCCTGGTGCTACTATTGGAACAACTAAAGGTTCAGTGCTCCTGCAGCAGTGCCCAAATTCGCATGGCTGCGACTTCCTGAGCTGCCTGAATTCCTGCTGCTTCGACTCAATGGAACTGCAGTCACACCAAGGTCAGGAGTCGGTGGGCCCAACAGAGAGCTGAGTTGGCAGGGGACCTGCATCAACCTGTGGTGAGTGATGGGAATAAAACGCTTCCACGGAAAAAGGTGTCGTTTCAAAGGGATGATATCTTGGAACCAGGCAGGACTAGCAAGAACAAAGAACAGCAATGGCTTCAGTCAGTTGTTCCCTTCCCACATGGGACTGGTGGGGTGTGCTTGGCCTGGGTCATGTCCTGGCTGAGACCCAATAAGTCTAGGTGCAGTGCACACTAACACAGTGAAGGTTGACTGAACCAGAAGGGAGAAACCAGCATATGCTACCCCTTTTTGCACCACAGACAGCATGCTTCAGAAGAACTGTAACCAACAAAGAAACTGGGGCCTCCTCTGTAAGTCTATATGGGAGAAACACAAAATACGAGAAGAGGAAGCAACAAGAAAAAGACCCCAGGTCCCAAACCTAAGAACACTGATCCAGGAAAAGTAAATACAAGGAGATTGAGGACAGCAAACATGCAATATCAGATACGCCACCAGTGGACATAAAGAGATATGTTTGGAACCTCATAGATGAGTTCAAAAGTGAAATATTTAACTAAGTAAAGCAATATATAAATAAATTAATAAAAGAAATGCTAAGCACCTCCCAAGAAGACACAGATGGAAGAATGGAGGAACACACAAAAAAGGAGAGAATCATTTGATAAAGAATCAATATAAAGAAAACATAGAATACATGAAGCAGGTTCAAAGAGATTATCAGGAAATTGAAAGCTGGCAAAAACTGCTTGAAAGAAACTAAGAATAGAAGATCTAAACTGAAAGATAGGTTTGCGATATGGGATCATGAAAGGAAAAATTTCCTCAAAATAACAAGTAGTAACAATACAAAGGCTAGAAGATGACAAGAGGATCTATAACTTAAGAATAAAGAATGTTAATGAAGAAGCAGGGGTACAAACAAAGGAACTACAAAGGCTATTCACAGAAATAATTAAGGAAAACCTCCCAAACAAAGGAAAAGGAAATGATATTCAGATGTATGAGGCATACAGAACTCCAGCCATCTACAGCCAAAACAGAGCTATACCCAGGCATATAATAATCAAGATCCCAGAAATTCAATATAAGAACAGAATAGTAAAAGGTGTCAGAGACAAGAAACAGATTGCTTACATAGGAAAACCCATCAAATCACAGCAGACTTCTTGACCCAGGCCATCAAATCAAGAAGAGCTTGGAGCTAAGTATTCCAAACCCTGAAAGAAAATAACCTCCAGACCAGACTCATGTACCCTGAAAAACTGTCTCTAGAAATTAATGGACAAACAAGATGCTTCCAAGACAAAGAGGAACTGGGGGAATTCATGACCATCAATCCAACTCTACAGAGAATACTATAGGACATTCTAGAGAAAAAAATACCAAGGTTCCAGGACCAGTGGCAGAGAGGCCTCAATGAATGGAGCAGAAAGCGAAATGAAGAAGACAAACGGACAAATAATGGCAGAAAAAGAGCTCAACAGAAATGAGGCAGAGAAGGTTGACTATAATCTCTAATACAGATGGCTTTAATACACTAAATAAAAAGAGAGTCACAGACAGAGTAGATCAGGAGATAGGATCCACCGAGATGCTATTTTTAGGAAATATAATTAACATGAAAAAGAGTACATGGACTGAAAATCAAATATGAGAAAACAATGCTCTATATGACAGAGAACCAGAGAGTAATAGGGGCAATTAGACCAGTGTTTGTGGGATAGGTTGGAAAGACAGGCTTTATTAGGTAAAAGAATACTACTAGAGATCAAGTCCAGGAGGGAGAAGGCTCAGAACCACTTAGGTAAATAGCAGGTTTCCCCCCACCTCCAATTTAAAGCCGAGGGTGTTGGTGAGACCCAAAAATTCACAGTGCACCCTGGGAGCTAAAGGGGAGGAGTAGTCTTAAAAATGATGGCAGAAGATATTGCTAATAATGTATCAGGAATTAAAACCCATATTACCTGCACCCCTCTGCTTAGATAGAATTTATTCTGTCCCAGTTTGTCTACATGCACTAGATCTGAGGACACAGATAGCTATCCCAAAAATATCAGGATATGGCATAGTAATCATCTTTAATTTCCTATTAACTTAATCTGGATCCCTGTATAACTTGTATTGTTTTATCATGACTCATTTTAGTTAAATCTGGTTTGTTTTATTGCTGCTTGGTATTAACAGATTTTATTCAAAACTGTTATGATTGATAGTATCAAGTCTAAGAGTATAGGCAACTACACTGAAGATAACAAGATTCACTATGATACCCATTCTGGTTGATTGCTACCTGTTTTTGTAGTTTTACACTATCTACAAAGTTGTATTTTTATTAATACTGTTAAGTACTGATACATTCAATTATACTATGTTTGACAATATAGCCAGTTCTATTGAGGATAACAAGAGACAACACAGTAACTATGGTAGAACTCCTTGTACAGTGGTTTTATATGTCTTTTTTGCTTTATGTGTTTATAGGAATATGTTTTGTTTTGTCCTGCTTTGTTTTGTTTCTCCCTCTAATATAGAAAGATAGAAATACATGTCAAGACTCATGCATGTGTAGAACGTATAGACAGTTTATGAGAACTGATCTTACGACACATGATGAAATGAACAAATCTTTGAAGAAAAAAAGACACTAGAGTACCCAGTACTGATCTTGGCATGTAATGATGTGAAATCCAGCAATACTATTATTCTTTGTTCATAGTGATTTTAGCCTGCTTGGGTTTGTTCAATCTCAACATAAATGAAGATATGGATAACTGTATGTATGTTTAAGTGTATAGGATTGATAATCATATTACTAAGTTTTTGTTGGATAGTTGAGCAGAACTGTTTGCAGTCTCGCTGTTTGAATCCCCACTTTATATGTTCCACTTTTGTACCTTGAACAATTATTTGTAAGAGGACAACATGCAAACATCAACCAGTGATTTCTTACTGTTTATTTTTTCTTTGAAAATATATATCATTTCTACCCATTTTCTGTTTTGTTTAGTCTTTCTTTAAATAAAATTTAAAAAGAGAGATGATATATGCATGTAGCAACTCTACACAAGGAATATAGACATGAACTGCTGAAACGTAGTAAATAAAGATTTCAAAGAGAAACAAAACATTATTTCTGTCAGGACAGTCACATCCTCTCTACCAAAATACATGTGGAGGGCATATGAATGATCTTCTTGGAAAGAAAAATATTAGTCATATGTTAAGAATGACAGTTGGATGCAATTCTTAATACTTATAAACAAGTAATATATTAATATTCTTAATATTTGTTGCACATATTTGCACAAACATTACCTACATTACCATACTTACATCTACATTACTACTATAAAGAAACTCCTGGCCAAGGATATAGATCAGTGGTATAAGCACCTGCCTGGCAAGTGCAAGGTCCTGAGTTCAATTTGGTGCCAAAAAAAAAAAAAAAAAAAAAACAGAGAGAGAGAAAGAGAAAGAGAGAGAGAGAGAGAGAGAGAGAGAGAGAGAGAGAGAGTTTTGTATAAACACTCAACATACAAAAATAGCAATAGAAAATAGCAGAAAAAATTAAGTTTAGGTGGCAATAAAATACATTATTTATGAGACTCATGACCATTTTGACCATCTTGTTCCCATGTATACAAATATATATAACATACATACAGATACAGAGTCTGTCTTTCATGACACTGTCATCTAACATCATTCAGAGACTAGAGTTTCTTCAAAACTCAGAAAAAAATGTGCCCTCTAAAGCCTACTGTGAGTAAATACAATTATAACCCAGTGTCTACTTTTATAGGTCTTATGACCAGAAAAATAATGTCTTCTCTCAGAGTCTAGATCAGTGGTGGCAAATCTGTGGTAAACGTGGCACAGCAGGCACACAGAGCCCTCTCTGTTGGCAGGTGAGCCAAGTCACCCCAGCAGCCAAGAATGGATAACTTTGTTTTTTACTAAACTACAGCCTCAGTGCTGTATTCAGGTTTAATCATAGTGATGACATTTTGTGATAAATAAATTGGTTGTGGATTGCAGTCTGGGTTCTCATTCTCTAAGAGGTCACCATCTAGATGATTGGCCTCCTGGTCCTTTGCTTTGTGAATGCATTGACAAACTGGTTCCCTTTTGAACCTTGAAAAGTCATTAACTGAACTGATTTGAACTTTATCATAAAATGTTCTTGAGTAGTTTTACAACCAGAGACCAGAGGCCATAATCACAGGAGTAGCCACAGTTCACTTGGCCATGATGTGCTTGCTCTGCACTGGACAGGATGATTCATATGTGGCCAGTCTGCACTCTTTTACAACAAAACGGGCTTGCAAGGAAAAGCATTACAGTTTTTGCCAGCGCTGTACTGAACTCTTCCCTACTTGCTCTCGAAAAGTTTCAACTGAATGCCCGCCCAGCAGCCTCTGTCTGCCATGCCTATGGTACCTTGACAGAAGTTTACACTTGGCTCAGTGAGGGACGGCAGGAAGGAATTCAGAGATGAAGCCAGGGTCCCATGGCTTACCCTTCAAAGTAGCCAAGAGTCCACCAGGTGTGTGATCACTGGGATGACTCATGACTGGATGATCATATTACTCTTCAACTCTAATCCTAATATGTGTGTTAGGGGATTTAAAGACAAAAGTTTCTAATGTAAAGTTCTCAAAAGCATCATATTGCTCTACTAGACAATGTTAAGAAACAGCTATATGGGCCATAGATGTTTACAACCAGTTAAGGATTAAAAGAGGAAAAATTTTTTCCAAAGTCCAACCTCTTTAAACCTTTCAAGATTATCGGGAAAGCTGGGACAGTAACCCTCTCAGTGTTATAATGGTGATAATAAGATGAGGATATCATTTAGGTTTAATGCTAACGTATTTTGGTAGTTCTATCATTTTTAAAAAAATCATTAGAACATTAGAAATGGGCTCCAAAGTGACAAATTTCACCTTGAAGAAAGTTTTTAAGGAATGTTGTGGTTTTTATAGAGATCAGATGTCAGTAACAATCATTGCTCTCAGTTCAAGTGAATATTTTAATCTTAAACATGTAAAAAAAAGTTCTGAATAAACAGATACAGACTGGTCCCAGGAAATAGTTATAATATACAATTTACAAGGCTCTTTACCTTTAAATATACTAATTTTAAACTAGTTTCAGAAGTCATCTTGCTGATAGTAAAATGTGACTGTTGGATGACAGAATGAGTACCTTCCTGTGAAAGAGCTTGCCAGCCAACCAGTGGGCTGGATAATAGGTGTTTCCTGCAGTCTCATGCCAATGCCCAGTCCACTAACTAAGATTAAACACCTAAAACAGCGTTTGTCTTTACTTAACCCAAGGTTAGATGACCCATAGAAATATGTCTGAGGTTGTATTCTCCCTTCCTATTTCTTGAAAAGAACATCTCTGTATATTAGACGTTGGCTTTTATAACCTTGTGGCCATGTGAGTGGAAAAAGATTAAATTCTCAAGTTTCCACTGTTTTCTGAAGACTCTCTGCTGTAAAGAGAGGTCTCGGCCTTTCCCTATACTGCAGCTGCTAAAACAATGTGATCCTAGCCTCTAAAGGGGGAAAGGATAACAGGCATTAAAACCTTGGATGAGTCCATAGTTCTACCATTTACCCTAACCTGGAAAAGCTTTATTCTTTCAGTCTGTTAAAATTCTCTCCCACGACATTCAGGAATATTCCTGCTCTTCTGCCTTCAAGCAGAATTTGGGGGAGCAGGAGTTCTGTCCGAAGTTATCCATTTTTCTGCCTTCAGTCATCAGGTCTGTACCATTACTCCCAACCTCATTGCAAATAACACTGAGCTGAAGTCTATCATTCTCACAGGGACTAAAAGCCTTACCATGATTTTTCACAGGCAATTATGCCACCTGATCTTACATTTTCAGGATGTTTCTGAAGTCATTCTTTCATGCGAAGGTTTCAACGAGCCAGGTCAGGAAATAAATAAATAAATTTTTTAAAAAAAGGGCTCTTATCACTTCTTTCTCATTTTGTGATTGTTACTCCCTCTATAATCAAGTTGAATGCCCAAGTTCATTAAGTCTTGGTTTCAATATATTATAAAAGTCTTCTCTCCTTATCACTTAGCTTCCAAAACTCTTATTTCATCATGGAAATTTTAAGAAAAATATCAGAATCAAAACTTAAAAGTGATCAATTTACCATGGAGCTTTTAAAAGTCTCTGAGGAAAGTGCCTCACCATCAATATTAGGCTTTCAAAGTTCATAAAATAATTGTAACACAGAATTATGGCTGAAAAGTACTGAACTCAACCTCTTCTTCCCTGGAGACATAAGCCCCTTGGATCCAGAGACAGAAAGCTACAAGAAATGTTAAGAAGGCAACCAGATACATGGTACAGTGGAGGCTCTATTAATATTTATTTTGGTCCAAAAATAACTGGAATAATGTGTACTTTAAACGAGTGATACTCTGTGATAGTGTGATTTGGGATGGATATTTTTATACTTATCTTCTGACTTCTCAACATTGCTTAATTTTTAAATTAACATTTAACAGTTTCATAATGTCAATAATATTGGCATTATATTTTTCTTGGCAAAAGGTCATAGGCCAAAAATTATATTTATAAAAATAACTGAAAGAAAAATTAATGAATAATTGAAGGTAATCAATAATAAGAATATAGTTAAATCAATCCTGGTATGTCTATTTTATGGGATAGTATACACTCATTGTAATTATCATTGTAAACTAACATAGCATAGCACAAAATATGTTTATATTACAATTTTAAATAAAAGTATATGTAGAATCATAGAAACATAAGTATTACTTGCTGGGCTCTGGTATTTAATATTTTAGTTATTACTTATCAATTTTAATTCAGTAGAAATTTTCTATAGATTAAATGTCATGAATCACTAAAAGTGCAATATTGAATGTCCTGTGAGAGACAAATGAATTATTTGGAGGCTATCTCTCATGATCACCACTTACATCACATGATGACTTCAGTCACCTTTTTTGACAAATACAGATGCAGTAAATTTGAACTCATTTCAAGAAACTAAAGGGATTGTGAGATCTACTTTTCAATGCAGAAGAAAAAAAGTGAGAGGAGCTATGAACACGTTAGTACATGGTAAGCATCTTCCAAAAGAGAAATAACCATCTTCCAATAGAGTATACAAATGTTGGTTTCCTTGTAGGGCTGCAATTATCCAGAGCTTATATATAGTATCCAATAAAATAAATTATTATTTGAGCAATATAAAATTAAATGGTAAGCAGGAGAAATGTTGTTCAATATTCCCAGGTGTTTTAGATTGAAAATCAAGGGAAAAAAAGATTTTGCCCTTCAAAATTAATGCAAGCTGAGCTTTGAGGAATTGAGGGTAGAAGGGAGCTTAATCCTAGACATGATGCTGCTCTGTTCCACAAGGTGAATAGAAGAGTAAGGAATATGTCCTAGGGATGAGGCAACAACCAAAAATGTGGACAAAGTATTAAAAAAGTAAACCAAAAGATATGATAGGTGATATGATTAACTACATCATGAAGACTAAGACTTCCAGGAAAATGGCATGGTGGTAAACAACAGAAAAAGAGCCTTAAAAGGTTTGGCATCCAAATGTTGGAATATAGCAATGTGAGGAGCAGAAGGAGGAAGAAACTGGGTCCTTGGGATCCAGGAAGGATCTGAAATGAGAATTGAAGCTCAGTTCTCATGAGAATTTTGCTCTCCCTAGAGCCTGGACTCACTGCATGGGAGGAGCAGATTGAAACTGCAGGTGCACAGTAACTACTGGTGACCCCAGAGACTGGCAAACCTAGAGACTTTCACAGAGAAGTGCCTAAGTGGAGCAATGTGGTGGACACAGCAGACTACCATGACTGGTGAATTGTCCCAGAAGGACTTCACACAAAAAGGGTGATTGGCTGGGAGCCATCTTGGAGAGATGCTAACTGAGCTCAGGACCTTGGATGGTTGCTGGATCCACCGTCTCCTAACTGAGTTCAATCCTGCAGGGGACATGGGGACTGCTATGGGCTGGCAGGTCTGGTTCCAGTCTAGCAGCCAAAGGCAAGCCAAAACTTCAGAGGAAATAGGGATGCCAGCTCACTGGGGTTATCCTCTACCCCTCTACATGTTGATGCTGGTTTGCTGAGATCCATAAGACACAGGTCTAGGCTCGCCTACACTGTCTAACAATGGCAACAGAGACCCATCTTAAAGTGGACTTTTCTCTTTATATTCTCTCTCTCTCTCTTTCTCTCTCTCCTATCTCTCTCTTTCTCTGATTTGTTTTTGTTTCATTGAGTTTTTGTCACTGTTGCTCTTTCCTCACTGTTCTTGTTTTTATGAGTGTAAACATGGTCTCTAGCTTTTTAGTTATTTTTTTTCTGTCCTGTTTTCACTTCTTCCTTCTTTTTCTTATCTTCTGTTCCAGTTTATCAAAATTTATAAGATATTCTTCTGTCCTTCAATTTTGCTTCTAATCTCTTCTTTTTCTTATATTTCTTTATTTTTCCCCAAACTCTTTTTAAATTTTCTTTTCTGAGGGTAAAATTGTTATATTGAGGGGATATTTTCTAGTTTGTTTTAGATTTTGTTATACAATCACAAATTTGATTTGTACAGTTAAAGGTAGCAAATTAATGGTTACTTCAGTTGTCATTTTCTAGGCTGTGTTTGATGCTATTGTTATTATTGATTGTACCACCTTAGTGGTGACATAATTGTTCCAACCAGTTGTTCTTCCTAAGACTGAGATTGCCTAAGTGTCATAAAAAATACTACAGGCCAGTGGCAAACAAAACAAACAAAACAAAACAAAATAAAACAAAACAAAATGAGGACTGAGCTAAATATGCAGGAATTTCTCACTCCCAACAAATTGAAGAGGTAAGCTCATTCCACACACTGCTAGCTGCCTGGAAGACACCTCTGAAAAGTAGTTATTTCCTAAAGATTCTAAATACTAACAATAAAGCTACTCACCATAGAAAATTTACAGCCATCAACCCAAAATTTAAGCCTAAAAAGCGAATACAAAATGAGAAAAACACTTAAATAAGATGCAACCACAGACTTTAAGCTCCCCAAAGACCAATGCAGGATTCAGTAAGAGGGAAAAATCTGAAAGCTAAGTATGTTTTTCACTATGATGACCATATCTGTAGTTATCTAAAAAATTATTTCTGATTTAATTTTTTCATGGCACAGTATATCTGTAGTTACCTGAAAAAATATTTCTGATTTAATTTTTTTCTAGAGTCTTATTCACTGGCTGTGGTTTTACCACTTCAAAGAGTAAAGGCTTTAGAAAAAAATCAAATCAATTTCTCAAATAACTACAGATATGATGACCGTAATGAAAACATGCTGAATGACTCTAAAACAAATACAAATAAAAAAAAAAAAAAAGGAGGAGTTTAGGAACATGATGAAAACCATGAATCCCCAACATAGAAAATAAATGGAATCCATAAAATAGATTCAAACAGATATCCAGGAGATTAAAAATTCAATTGAAAGTATTCACAGTAGAATGAGCCAGTAAGAAGACAAAATCACAGATATAAAAGACATGATTTTGGTTAATGTCCATAAGAAGAAAGATATTTTAAAAATAACAAGGAACCACAAGAAATCAGTCTAGTAGCTAAAAAACAATGCAAAGAAAATAATCTAAGCTTGAATGATGTTAAGGAAAGAGCAGAAAATAGAACAAATGACATAAAAATAAACGTTCCCAGACATCATGGCAGAAAGTTTCTTTGGCAGGGAAAGACTTTGACATTCAGATAAGTGAGGCATATTCAACTAAAATTAGCCATAATGAAAAATTTTAAAAATCTATAGCAAGGCACATGTCTTACTTATTTTTATCTCATTATGAGACACTCAAAGTTAAAGAGGGAAATGTTTATTTAGCTCACAGTTTGTAGAGGTTTCAGTCTATAATCAGTTGACTCCAACACAGGGTAGCTTGGCAGAGGCTCAAAAGTTCATGGCAACAAAGACAGCAAAAAAAGCAAGAGAAAATAAGGAGTGAACAAGCCTCATTTTCTCCCTTGTAGTGTTAGCAGGGTACCCTCCCAGGGACTGGTGTAACACTCATACCATCTCTCTGCCCTTCTCTTGCACAGATTGAGTATGTTTATAAAGTGGAGACCCTGGCTCCCCACTGAGTCACTTAGTTAAACTTCTAAACTTCTCAAGATGACATAGTGAATCAACCACTACTATCCTGCAGCATAAACAGTTGCCCTGGGGGGTGTGCTGTACAACCTAGGATCTAGAAATGCTGAGTTAGTTAAGCATCTAAACTTCCATGTTGACATAAGGTATCAACCAGTACACCATATAATAGACCATATTCCACAAATTCAATACAAGAATAGAATATTAAAAATGTTAAAGAGACAAATCACTTACGAAGAAAAATATGTCAGAATCATGGCACACTCAAGTTGACACAAACCCCCAAGTTCAGGGGAGTTAATAATGTAGTATTTTAAGACAGAAAATAAAATAAGCCCCAACCTAAATTGATGTACCTCACAAAGCTATCTTTCAAAATTGATGGAGAAATAAGAAACTTCCATTACAAAGAACACTTAAGGAAATTCATGAATACCAAACCACCACTTCAAAATGTTCTGATGGACATTCTATAAAGAGGTAAACAATGATTGCAACTCCATGAGCCCCTATGCAGTGAGTCTACCAGGAAAGGCAAACAGTTAAGCAGAGGAAAAGGAAAGGGAGCCAGCAACAAGAAGATAACATGGGGCAGGGGAACCTCCTGTGCTGAGTAGTGTGAGCTGAAGCCCTGCACAGCAAACCCCACCTAGCCATGCAAACTTGGCACCTCATTCAGAACCTAGTAGGATCCCACCCAGTGTCCTCAGACAGCCAGGGAGCTTTGCTAGTTCCCACAGGTCTCGTTGAACCCCACCCAGTGAGCTGAGTGGCAGGAGAACCTCCTGCACTGAGTGGAACAAAGAGAAGGCCTGCACAGTGAACCCCACCTAACCAGGGAACCTTGGAACCTAACTTAGAACATGTTAGGGCACCACCTGATGACTCAAGCAGCTGGGGAGCTTTGGTGCACTATGTGGCATAAGCTGAAGGCCTGCACCCTTTACTCCATCTAGCTGTTCAGCCTTTGAATTCCACTCAGAACCTGGTAGAGTCCTGTCCAGCAACCTGTAGCAGCCAGGGAGATTTGGAGTGCCACACGGGGTGTAATGAAGGTTTTCCCAGCGTACTTCCTCCATTGAGGAGCCTTCAGGTGCCATTAGGAACTGATAAGTCCTGCCTAATGACCCCCACTTTGCTGGACAAATTACCTGCAATACAGACAGACATCCTCAACCCAGGAAACAACTCAGACCTTGCATTTGGCTTCCCAAAGGGAATACAGGAAAATGACAAAAACAAAAGAGCAAAATGCAATCTCAAAACTCTAGCCCATCAGAAAAAAGCCTAGGAGTTATGGACATAAAAGAAAGCATAAGCCATACACCTGAAACTTCTGAAATGATAGCAACTGGAGTAAAGAAACAACTCCATGAAGCTATAAAGGAACTCAGGTCAGAAATAGTCTCCAAGGTAAAAGAAGAAATGACAAACATAATAAAAGGAATAGAATGCATGAAACAAATTCAAGATTCAGATACTGAGGAAATCAAAAATTCCATTGAAAGCTGGCAAAACAGCCTCAATGAATGTGAAGATAGACTTTCAGATCTCAAAGTCAGAATTGCAGCTAGTAAACAAGAAAGCAAAGATCTTTTAAAAATAACAAAGAATCAGAAAATAACAATTCAACAGTTTCAAGATGATGAAAAGAAAAGCAGCATAAGATGGATGACTGTAAATGAAAACGATGACAACACAAATGATATCAAAAAGACTATTTACAGGAGTAATACCAGAAAATTTCCCAAACATGAGAAAGGACTCTGAAATACAAATAAGTGAAGCATATAGAACTCCAAACAGCCATAACGAAAATAAATCTACACCCAGACATATAGTAATCAACATACCAAAAATTTTACGTAAGAACAACATATTAAAGGCTGTTAAAGAGACAGATCACCTACAAAGGAAAGCCTATCACAATCACAGCAGATTTCTAAACACAAATAATAAAGTCAAGAAGAGTATGGAATGAAGTATTTCAAATCCTAAAGGAAAACAATTTCCAATCCAAATTGATTTACTCTGTAAAACTATCCTTCAAAATTGACAAAGAAATAAGATACTTCCATGACAAAAACCACCCCAAGAACTTCATGACAATCATACCAATCCTGAAAAGAATACTGAAACATATTCTAGATAGACTAGACTCAAGACACCAACAGAAAAACAAAAAACAAAAAACAAAAAACAAACAAAAAAAAAACACTAAGGAAGGCAAACAATTAAACAAAGGGTAAAGGTAAAGAACCAATAGCAGAAAGTTAACAGGACAAAAATGAGCTAATTTGTATCAGTCATAATCATTAATGTAAATGGCTTCTATTCACCAATTAAAAGAAACAGAATGGCAGAGTGGATCAAGACATAACATTCAACCATATATTGTATACAGTAAATCCATCTAACCTAAAAAGAAACTCATAGACTGAAAGTTAAAGGATGAAAAACAATGCTTCATGCAACAGGAACCCCCCAAAAAGCAGGTGTAGCCATTCTGTTTGCAGACAACGTGAAGTTCAAACCAAAAATGATCAGAATAGATAAAGAAGGTCCCTATATACTATTTAGGGGAAAATGAGGTATTAATCATAAATATATATGCACCAAATAAGAGCACCCAGCTTATGTAAAACAAACATTAATAGAAATGAAAAGCCAACTAAGCAATAACACAATTACAACTGAGATCTTAACATTCCATTGATATAAAAGGGGTCCAACATGTTAATGGGAAGGATAGCCTCTTTAATAAGCGGTGCTAGAAAACCTGGCTTTCCATATTCTGAAAACTAAAGCTAGACCCATGCCTATCACCATGCATTAAACTAAAGTCAAAATAGATCAAAAACCTAAATATTAAAATAGAAACACTAAGTCTACTGGAATACAAAGTAGGTACAAATCTTGAAGGCATAGCAGTAGGCACAGAATTCATGAATAAAAATCAAACTGCATGGGAAATACTTCCCAGAATTAACAACTGGGATATCATCTTATTAAAAAGTTTTTGCATGTCAAAAAAAAATCTCCAACAGAATGAAAAAAAGACCCACAAATTGGAAAACAATCTTATTCATTGGTTCCTCAGGCAAAGGACTTATATCTAGAACATATTAAGAATTAAAAATATCAGAGCCCTGAAATTCAAAGACCCCATCAAAAATGGGCATCACACACTTCTCAGATGAAGAAATACAAGTGGCAAATAAATACATGAAAAAATGTTCAGCATCATTGGTCATTAGAGAAATGCAAATTAAAATAACACTGAGATTCCATTTGATTCCAGAAAGAATGGCCAGAATCAAGAAAACCACAAATAACAAATGCTGGAGAGGTTGTGGAGAAAAAGGAACTCTTTTACGTTGCTATGGGGGTGTAGAATGGTGCAAGCACTGTGGAAATCTATGTGGACACTTTTCAAAAAACTGGGATTGGAAGTTCCAATTAACTCATCTATTGCACTTCTGGGCATATTACCAGAAGAATTGAAAACATCATACCACCGTGATATATTTGTATCCATGTTTATAGCAGCATAATTTGTAATAGTCAGATCTTGGAAACAACTTAAATGCCCATCAAATGAGGAATGGGTAAAAAAAGATGTGGTATTTTTATACAATAGAAAACTACTCAGCTATAAAAAATGATTACATTGAGGCTTTTATAAATAAATGGATATGACTTGTGATCATACTCATAAGTGAAATAAATCAAACTCACATGTGTAAATACTGTTAAGTCTCAATTCGCCATTAAAAAAAAACCAAATTGGCAGAATGGATCAAAAAGCAATCCAACAATATGTTATAAACAAGAAACACATTTAATTCAAAAAGAAATTCATAGACTGAAAACCAACAGATGAAAAACAGTACTCTATGTGACAGGCAACCCGTAAAAAGTAGGGATAGCTATTCAATTTGCAGACAAAGTGAATTTCAATCCAACACTGATTAAAAGTCACAAAAAAGGTCACTGCATCCTTGTGAAAGAAACAATCCCCGAGAAAGAGGTAACAATCACAAATACATATGCACCGAATATCAGTGCACCCAACTGTCTTAGTTACTTTATGCTCGTCGCTGAGACAAAATACCTGAAGCCCAAGTTGGGAAAGGAAAGGTTTATTTCTTACAGTTTTTGGAGGTTTCAGTCCACACTCATTTGGCTCCAAGGCAGGCAGGCATGGGTGGGCTGCCGTTCATGGTGGCTTCAAACAGCAAGCAGGAACCAGCAAAAAGCAAGAAACACCTTCTTCCTGCCATTACATCACATCCTGGCTCCACTCTAGGTGGGTGTAGCACTAACACCATCAATCTAAGCACTAGACAATGCAAATGCACAAATGCACAATGCAAACTCATGAGGCCTGGGGGACACAGCCATAAACCATGACACCAACTATGTAAAACAAATACTATCAGACATGAAAATCAAAACAGTAACAAATTTTAATTGGGGAATCTCAACACTCCACTATCACAAGTAGATAGATCAATGATACAAAAATCAACAAAGAACTGAATAAAACTTTTGAACAAATCCACTTAGTAGATGTCTACAAAGTGTTCCATAACACAGCAAAAGAATGCACATTTTTATTATCTGCACAAAAGACTTTCTCCAAAATAGACCACATACTAGCTCAGGAAATGTGCTTAAGTAAATGTAAAGGAATTGAAATTATTTCATGCATACTATTAAATCATAGCGCAATGCAATTTTCAAATCAGTGGCAAAAAAACACAAGAAATTCATAAACACATGAAAAGTAAATAACATCTTCCTGAACAACCAATGGGTTAAAGATGAAACTAAACAATAAATTAGATACTTTTTACAATTAAATGATAATGCCAATACTACATCCCAGAACTTATGGGAAACAATGAAAGCAGTACTAAAAGGATAAATTTGTAGCAGTGAATATCCGTATCAGGAAAATAATAAGCTGAAACAAACAACTTAATGTTGAACCTCAAGTATGTAGAAAAAGGTCATCAAGCCCTAAACTCATTCAATGGAGAACATTATTAAGAGTGGAGCAGAAATCAGTACAATAGAGACTTAGAAAACAATACGAAGAATCAATTAATTGAAGAGTTGGTTCTTTGAAAGATTAAGTAAAATTACCTAACTTATCCTTCCCCCAAAAAACAGGAAATGACTCAAATCCATGCGATTAGGAACGAAAAGGAAGAAATCACAATGGATCATGAAGAAGTTCAGAAGATCATCTATACCTATTTCAAGATCTTATACTCTAATAAGATAGAAAATGCAGAAGAAATGGACAGTTTCCTGGATACATATGAATTTATCAAAGCTGAATTGAAGATGTAAAATTCTAAATGAACCAGTATCATTCAATGAAATTGAAGTAGTAATTTAAAAACTAACAATGAAGAAAAAGCCCAGATCCTGATTGATTCGTTGCTAAATTCCACAAGAAATTTAGAGAACTAATATTATTGCTACTTCTCAAAGTTTTTCATGAAATTGAACAAGAAACAAAACTCTTATATTCATTCCTGGAAACAAGCATTACCCTGATAACAAAACCAGGAAAAAACCCAACCAAGAAAAAGAGCCACAGTCCAGTCTCTTTAATGAAAAATCCACATAAGATACTGGCAAATCGAATGCAAGAAATCATCAAGAAGATTATATGCCATGGACAAGAGGATTCATCCCAGGAATGCAGGGATGATTCAGCATACATGAATTTATACATGTAATACACCCTAGCAACATATCTAAGGACAAAAAAAGTATTTGACAAAGTCCAACACCCATTCATGACAAAAACACTATAACCAATTGGAATAGATGGTTTTTATCTCAATCTGAAAGAAGCTGAAGCCATCTATGACAAACCAGCAGCCAACATCATACTACATGGTCCAAAACTAAATGTTTTGATTCTAAAATCAGTAACAAGGTAACTGTCACCACTCTTATTCAATGTAGTTGTGGCAACATTAGCCAGATCAATTAGATAAGAGAAAGAAAAAAAATAAAAGGGATCACAAAGAATTAAATTATCGTTATTTTCAGATGACAAGATAGTCTACAAGAAAAACTCCCCAAACTCCACTAAAAGCCTTCTATACTTAATAACCAAATTTAGTAACATGGCTGTATATAAAGTCAACACTTAAAAAAATCTTTCTGCACATAAATACTCTGAAAGAGAAATTAGGAAACAACACATTTCACAGTAGCATCCCCCAAAATGAAATAGAAATTAATTTAAAGAAGTAAATACAATACCTCTGTGTTGAAAACTACAGTATTCTGAAAAAGAAAATTGAGGAGGCTCTTGGAGAATGGAAAGATATTCTTGCTTGTGGGTACCAAGAACCAACACAGTGAAAATGGCCACACTCCTAAAATTGCTGCACATATTTAATGCAATTCCAATAAAAATTCCAACAGCTTATATCACAGACCTAGAGAAAATAATCCTAAAATTCATTTGGGATCAAAAGAGACCTAGAGTAGCAAAAGTAGCCATTCTGGGCAACATAAGCAAGGCAGGTAGCATCACAATTTTTAACTTGAAATTATATTACAAAGCTACTGTGATTAAAATAGCATGGTATTGGCAAAAAAAAAAAAAAAAAAAGATCAGTGGAACAGACTAGAAGAGGTAGAAACAACTCCAGACATTCTTAGCCATCTTATCATTGACAAATGTGTCAATCACCTTCACTGAAAGAAATATAATCTCTTTAATAAATGGTGTTGGAAAAAATGATTTTCCACATGGCAAAGATTAAGACTTTTTAAATTAAAAGCGTATTTTTCGCTATGCACTAAACTTAACTCAAAATGGATAACTGATCTAAATATTAAAATAGAAATATTAAATCTGTTGGAAGACAGAATATGTAGAACTCTTGAAGATATTGGTGTAAGTAAAGACGTCCTGAACAATACCAAAATCACAAGGGAAATATCACAAAGAACCAACAACTGGGTTCTCATCTTACAAAAACCTTTTGCACAGCAAGAGAAACCACCACCAAAGTGAAGAGACAACACACAGTGTGGGAAAATATTTTTCCAGCCATTGCACATAGGGTTACTATCTAGAATATATAAAGAACTCAAAAAATCAGACTCCTAAAATTTAAAGACCCTATCCAAAAATTGGCATCTCAGATGAATACACACTGCTTAGAGGAATGAGTAGAAATGGCAAATAAACATATGGAAAAAATTCAGCCTCTCTGATCATTTGAGAGATGCTAATTAAAAGTGAGATTCCATCTCATCCCAGAAAGAATGGCCATTACCAAGAAATCAACCAATAGCAAATGATGACAGGGTTTTGGGGGGAAAGGAACCCTTCTCTAGTGTTGGTGGGAGTGTAGACTGGTCAACCACTGTGGAATTCAGTGTGTGGGTTCCTCAAAAAAAACCAGGACTAGAGGTTCCATCCAATCCATCTATTCCTCTTTTTGATATCTTTCCAAAAGAGTTAAAAGCATCATATCTACAGTGATATATGTTATGGCACAGTTTTATAACAGCTAAATTTTGGCAATAACCCAAATGCCCATTAACTCATGAATGAATAAAAAGATGTGGGTTTTGCTTTTTGGTTGTTTGTTTGCAAAGAAGTACTATTCCATAAAGAACTATAAGCTTGAGAAATTTCTATTTAAGTAGATGCAATTTGAGGCCATACTATTAAGTGAAATAAATCGGACACATATGTTTCTCTGTTGTAAGAAAGTGAAAGTGTAAATAAGGATCAAAATATATAACAGGTATTATGAAATGGGAAGGAAAGGTCCATATGAGAAGGGGAACTAGGGAGGAAGAAGGGGGAAAAATGATTGGAAAATAAGGAAAAAGAAAAAAAAAAGATTTTGTAAAAAGGAAAGGAAGGGGGTGGCAGGGAAGGTAGGGGATGAGGAAAAAAAGAATCGAGTCATATCATATATATGCACAAATTCCCCATGATGAAAGTGATAATTAAAATGTAACAATAAATTAATTTTTAAAAAGCAAAGGCTGGAAAGAGTTAATGTTAAAAGGGAATGTCTTAGTTACTTTTTACTCATCACTGAGACAAAATACCTGATGCCCGAAGTTGGGAAAGGAAAGGTTTATTTCTTACAGTTTTTGGAGGTTTCAGACCATACTCAGTTGGCTCCAAGGCAGGGCCGCAGTTCATGGTGGCTGCAAACAGCAAGGCAGAAACCAGGAAGAGAAAGAGAGAGAGAGAGAGAGGAGAGAGAGAGAAAGAGAGAGAGAGAGAGAGAGAGAGAGAGAGAGAGAGAGAGAGAGAGGGAGAGAGAGAGAGTTCTACCTGCGATTACATTGTATGCTGGCTCCACCCCCGGGTGGGTGTGGCACTGACACCATAGATCCAAGTGCTAGACAATGAACAAATCACAAATGCACAATGCAAGTGCACGAGGCCTGGGGGCCACAGACATAAACCGTGACAGGGAGCAATAAGATTAAAAATAAATTGGAAAACATATTAGAAAAAAATCTTCCTTTTGTAATCTTTAATTAAATAGCTTCTTTGCCCTGAATTAGTTATTTTATCAAGTTTCTATTTCTGTTGCCACCAACTCTTGTGATAACATGGGACACCTCATAACATAGATCTCACCAGAATTCTCCAAACTGCTTAGCCACTCAACCCCAATATCCATTTTTATGGTCTTCATGGTGCCTCCTATCTCTGAAGAGAATAACAGCTAAAACCATGTCATCTTCCTGGAGGCCTAAGCCTACAGATATTGAGAATGGACGAAGTGATAACTTTCTGTTTATTCATTTTATTTTATTCAACAAATATATGTTGAAGTTTCACCACTAAATTTTTTTACAGTTGATGTCTTAGAGAACAAGACAAAAATGTTCCAGTTCTTGTGATACATAATAGTAAGAAAGAGAAAATAAACAAACAAATGTATACATCTGACGGGGGCTATTTTCACACAGTGTCCACAGAGCCTTTGAAGCTTTCACCTTTAACGCTCTTTTGAGAAGGGTGCTGAAGATCAGACTGGTCACATGATGCACTTTTAGCGGCAACATCCCAGAGAGGCAGTGAGGGTGGAATGGGGTGTCACACTTGTTCTTTCAGTAACTTTACTAGCTCTGCTACAAATGTCAGCATTGTTCTACCATCGCACATTGAATCTGCCCATGTTTTCTAATCTGCAAGACAAAAAAGCAATGGAAAAGATACTGCTCAGGACACCAGGTAAGAAAGATGCAGCTCCAGCCTCTACTTCATGATGGCAGCAGGCAAGTATACAGGTAATAAGATGGGAGAACATAAGTCCTAAAAGGAAATAAAACCCAGCCACTGTGGAAGCAGGCAAGCCTGGAGTCGTCTAATATAATAACTATCAGCATCACAAAGCTCACCAGCAAGAGTTCAAAGTAGATCAAGTACTTTCCCCATAAAGCCCTAGAAAATGTCAAACTGACACAGAATCAGCGTCTTTCAACAGGATTATTGCCTCCTACAGACTTTCCTGTAATGCAGGTTGAACAGTCAGAAGTGAGAACAGCAAATTAGAAGTTTAACAGGACAGGGTTCTGCTGGCAAGTTTGGTAAAGCCTTTACTTTTTTTCTATTTCTCCATGTACAAAGTGAGTCAGGAAATTTGAAACCAATCCTCAATCCTGTATGGAGGAAAGTATAAGAAGACGAACAGTGTCTAACCCCTTATTTTACACATTAGGTCCGATATGATATGTGTCATTTAATCCTCATAATGTGTCCAAGTGGGAGAAATTACCCCCATTTTATAGAAAAGTACATAAATTAAAAGAGGTTAAAAACCTTGTGTGGGGTCACAAAGCTGTGCAAAAGCCAGAATCCAAAAGCCATCTGTCTGCCCTTAACCTCTACACTGCTAAGCAGCCACCCACTGGAATAATTTGAGTTCCCTATTAAAAGGTACTGTGTGGGTCTAGCTCATTAGGAGCAATATCTGCCATGTAATAACTCAAGATATAATTTTGAGTAAAAAGCCCACATTGGAATTTTAATTTTAGGACTTAATCACCAGGATAACATTTGTTATATAAATATACAAGTTAAAATCATTTTTCTTCTAACAAAGTGTATTTAAGAAGTTTCCTCTACATACTTATACCTACAAAAAGAACACAAGCCAAGGTATGTAACCTTAGAGGTGAAGGAAAGATATAAAAAGAATTGTTCTGCCTGGAAAGGAAAAAGGAGGGTATACAGTGCTTATCCATATGAAAGACGCTCTGAACAAGCTGCACTCCCCCCCTCAATCTCCACTTACACCCCACTTGTAGCTGTGCCTTATGAGTGTTCATTCTCCTAGCTCTTCTCACTTTTTAAAAAAGCAACCTAGCTATCCTTCCATTTTTCTTCTGCACTCCTAACTAAAGGCCTAAAGTGTGAGAGGACAAAGAGGACCTGAAAGCTGATGTGACCTGAATAAACTTAATCAATTATAAGCCATGTGGCTGAGAAAAAAAATTTCAGTGCTCTTAAGATTGTTTCCTTGGGGGCTGGGGATTTAGCTCAGTGGCATAAGCACCTGCCTTGCAAGCAGGCAGTCGTGAGTTCGATCCCTGGTACCGATTTAAAAAAAAAAAAAAGGATTGTTTCTTGGCTGTAAATAAAGAACATGGTATGTTCTCATTGTTGAGATAATTTAATGGGTATTGGGAGACACTTTGGTGATACCTGCTGCTTAAGAAAAATTTTCTCCTTTCAAAACCAAAACTTCTAGTCAAGAACTAGAAATATCAGGAAGGACAAATTCATTTCTTGTAGCCTATTCTGCTTACTCTTAGCCAAACAGGAAAAAAGCACCAAAGTTTTCTGAGAGGAACACTTGTGCTGCAACTAAAGTTGTCTACTTGAGAAAACTTTGGTTTGGTGAATACAGTTCTTTGGTTTTGGTAGAGAAATCAACAAATTCTTGCTCCAACTCTTGAAAGCTGTGTGATACTGGGCAAGTGACTTAATCTACCAGTATGTCAATCTGTAACTTGGAAGTAAAACCACTCCTTATCTAGTTTATCTCACAGAGAAAATGCAAATGCGACAGGATATCAGGGAGGAGAAAATACCATTTGTCTTAACCTAAAGATGCTCTGAACTGCCTGGAAAAAAGAAACTGCAAAAAAGTGGAAGTGGGCCTGTTCCCAGTCCTTCAAAGCAAATTGTGTGTGATCCTGAAAGCAAAAAGAAAGTTGGAAATCAATTTCTTTATAATAAAGCATATGATTTCTTCTAACCTCCCACAGATCTACACCAGAATTGGTTTTCCAAAGGAAACCCGTATCTTATTTCACAGCTCACACCCTCTACTTATCTTTCATGTGACTCTGATCAATGCAGCTAAATAATTTAAAGCCCTTAATAACAAAAATCATCAGTGAAATCATGTTTCCAGACACTGGAACAAAGATAGAAGTAACTTACTTGTTTTTTCATTCCTGGGGATTATCATCATGTAAAACTAGAAGTTAAATAGATAATTTTTGAATGAATAACTAAATAAATATCCATAGTGTATATAAAATGTTATTCTCCCCAAAGTACTGGGAAATTTTTCAGAATCATTAGACATTTACAGTCTCTCCAAGAACATACTCTCACAGAAATTTCCTAAACATGTATTATAAACATAAAAAATATTCTAATAGTTGAGAATATTCATTAGGTACATTAGATACCCTTAAACAGAAATAAGACATTAACTGTATTATTTATTACAGCATGCTTCAATTTTCCATGAATGAATTTCTTTATATGCAAATTGTCTTTACTCCATATCAAAAATATAGATTTTGAGTGACACATTGGAACCCAAATAGCCACTGCCTGTGAAATATTTTAACAATACAAACTATCTATCAGGTCTACCTAGAACTAAAGTCCTTAACAGTGCTGGAGATTTTAACATTTCTTGGGATGAGGAAATGAATAATATCGATGCCAACCCGGAAACTCATGCAGTACATACTTTTTTTTTTTTTTTGTCTTTTTCCTTTTTACCCTGTGAACACTGCCTTATATTCGGTATATTAATACTATAGGGCTCTCAAAGTAAAAAAGCCATTGAAAACTTAGGAGAGGCTGACAGCTTTGTAGATGTGGCCACCTTTGTGTTGGCATCCTCTCCCATGGGACTTTTTCAGAATGGTGCCTCTACCAGGACCACGGGCTACTACACAAGTAGGTTTAAAGGAGGTATCTAGCTTCATGCAAAACTATGCATACTGTGAGGTGTAGAAGTTTGCCTTTTCCTGTGTGGCAACATGGTTGGCCCAAATACTCTCTTTCCACCAAGAGTACAAACACGGGCTGGAAAAGCAGTCTCACTTCTGTTAATTCTTTTATTTGTAACTTACTTTTCCATGTATCTATAGCATGATGTTGACATACTTAATTCAGTCTCCTAGTGTCCATTTCCTCTCTTCTATTTTTCTACGGAAAGAGTAAACTGAGTAGCTTTTCATATCACAGAAGGAAAACAAGTCCTCAGTTCTCATTTTCAAAGTATAAGACATAAACAGAGCACCCAGTTTTTGAGGAATTGTGAGAAGAACAAAGAAAATGCATATCTGCTAGTCCTGATCAGGGTAGGCTTCTGGCTTTGGAAATGTAGTAAGGCTTCAGATCTTTTTCTGCAACATTGAGAACTATAAAGAAAATATAGCTTCCTTATTGTTTTATAATTGATCAAATGTTCATTTTAAGCTCATTTCTTGATGATAATGTAAGAGGTATGAGAATAGGAAAGGAGCACTGGGCATAGCAGTGCATTCCAAATAATCCTAACACTAAGGAGACTGAGACAGGAAGGTTGCTCTGAGTCTGAGGCCACCCTGGGCTACGTAGTGACTTCTAGGCCAGCCTGAACTACATGCTGAGACCCTGGCTCAAAAAAATTGGGAAAGGAATTCTTCATACCTATGAAACAATTAAGTAGAAATAAATAGTATAAATTGGTGGCAGAGGTTTCCTTTGTCTGTAGAACTGTAACCAGTGATAATTTTTCTATTAAGCTATTGATATTTTACCTCTAAAACATAACTTCCCTTTCTTATTATCTTAAAGCCTTCATTTATTCTATTTAATGAGAAGTGCTTCTTACAAGTGAATATAGATCATGAAAGTATTATATTGATTACAGATGCAATGACTTCAGAACACTGCAGAAAAGACCATTATAGAAATAAATAAACACAAGAAAAAATAAAGCTACTTGTCTACTTCTAGATTTGCGGTAGGCAAATAAAAGATACATGAGCACCTTGAGATGATTTCACTTGCTGCAATAATAATTTCATTTTTAAATGACTAAACATCTAAAAATAGATGCTTTTACCAGGCATGTTGGTGCATGTCTGTAATCCCAACAGTTGGGAGGCTGAGGCAGGATTTCTGTGAGTTTGAGGCTGCCTGGGTTACATAAGAATTCAAGGCCAGCCTGAACTCCATAAGGTGACTCTGTCTCAAAAAAAAAAAGGACTGCTTCTCAGGCTGACATAACAGTGCAGGGATTGCTAATATTGGACTCTCAAATGACAGATGCTTTCAAACTGAGATATACAACATACACTGCCTTGCTGGGCATTTAGCTCAGTGGTATAATTGCCTACCTGGCAAGTATGAGGTTATGAGTTTGATTCCCCAGTATCAAAAAAAAAAAAAAAAAAAAAAAAAAAAAAAGCTTTGGGCTGGAGATTTAGCTCGGCTGCATAAGCTGCATAAGTGCCTGCCTTGCAAGTGTGCAGTCATGTGTTTGATCCCTGGTACAAAAAAAAATACTGCCCATTCCCCAAATGAAACTTTTCAAGTTTCTTTCTTGGCTTTCTTTCAGATAATCTGATGAGACAATCTATAAAATGTGAATCTATTCTTCCAACAACAAACAGAGCTAAATTGCAACAAACTTACTTGAACTTCTGATTTGACCATGAGTGCTTGTGAGAGACCAGATTTATCCTTCTTTCTGAAACAACAGCAAAAAGAGAAAGTATACAAAAACAATGGTGTTCTTGAGAGTGGCATCAGTGACCTCTCAAAGAACACGAGTGAAATGTGCCCAGTGCTTAGGCTTAGTGCTTCCTGTGAGTTTTCTAGGCCAGGTGCAGGGAACAGGACTCCAGGCAGAGCACACATGTCTCCCTGTGTTGAAATGAGGCTGAGGGTCCAGGAGACTCTTGCTTTCTTTTTAATGTTAATATTTTCAACTGCAAACTGTCCTGGGACAGATTTTTATGAGTGCTTCTTTTCTGATCATCATCAAAAGTTTCAAATTATTTAATGTGTCTTCTTGCTCCTGCTTATCATAGTGGATCTCCTAAAAGAAGCAAGCAGTATCCATGCTATAGCTTGAACACTGAGCTGCCTTGAAATTCCCCTCACCAGATTAATTAGTCCATCACTTAAGTAATCCACAAAGTTTCACTATATGAGCAAAATACAGACACATTTTCTACCACTCATGACATACTAGCCTAGAATCCAAATGTTAGAGTCCTTGTTCCCAACTGAAACATTCTGATTTTTACCATCTGAATTTCTACCAAGATTTTAGTCTTCTGAGCTCTGACCAAAACCTTCCATCAAGTCTAGTTTACAGCATACTCGGGCTTTTCTACTTGATATCTCTAAACCTGTCCAAACTCTTTCCCTGAACCACTTTAAAAGGCTTCTATACCACATGCTTAGGTAGTCACAGCAACAATCTCACTTGTAGTGTCAGAATATGGCTTAATTACTATCCTCATCATTGGGACAAAATACCTGACACCTGCAACTTAAAGAACAGGTTTATTTTGACTCACATCTTCAGTCTATTGGTGGCCCTTTCCATAGCAGGAAGGGCTTGAATGGAGAAAATCTGCCAGCTCATGGCATCCAGGAGGCAGAAAGCAACGAGAGGAACCAGAGAGGAAGATGGAGCCTAAAGATCATACCACAAGAGATCTGCTTCTTGGTCAGGCCCCACTGTCTAACAGAAAGTCAGTTACAGTACTGCAGTGGTCCAATTTGCTTTTAAAATCCAGCTTACAAGCGCATGGGGCTTCTGATGGCTCTATCTTCAGAATAAAACAGAAGTTCAACAAACCCTCACTTTTGTCAACAAACAAAACAATAGCTTCTGGTCTTGATCCTTTAATAAACTAATCGAGATAGTTTTCCCCATTTCTAGTCTTGCTCATTTTCCACCTATTCTTATAGGTTTTTAAAAGAATGACTTTGCCTCTAGAGCTTAATCAGGTCACTCAGAGTTTCATAAGGTTCTGTATAATCTGACACCCACCTCATTAATTTTTTCACCTCAACTTCCAGTATTCCTAAAGTTTTCTCCTTACTCACTCTACTAAATTATGTAGTCCTCTTGGTTACTTATATTCCAGAAAAATAAGTCAAAACAATGCCACCGTGGATTCACAGGTCATTATGTTTATGGCTTCCTTATCTTAGGCTCAAAAAACCAGCTTTTCTTCACTTTATTCTTTTTTGAAATACACCATGGATTGTAAGAAAGATTTTTAGAGTTAAATGTCTTTAGTTATTCATTCATTCTGCAAGCATTCATCGGTTGCTTCAGATCAAATCTGTAGTGAATGCAGGTATAGGAAGCAAGTCCTTTCTAGTCAAATATCAAGTGAGGGAAACACAGAAGATAATTATAATGCAGCCTGGTGGATATGGGTAGATTTCCAAGTATTATGAAGGCAGAGAAACAGTACTTTAATTTGGCTGAGCAGTTTTAGCTATGACTTTTCAGAAGCAGTAATATCTGAATGGGTTAAATCTGCATTCTGCCTTGAAAGGGAATGATCTGTGGCATGCTTCAGAAAACTTCTGATCCTTGTAAATTGGGGATGATTATGTCTGTTTCACACACTTGTTTTGAGAATCAATAGAGATGATATATGTTCATTAAAAGTGACACCAAAGTGTTACCTAAGTCATTATCATTCTCTGGCCTCTTGCCCAACACTATCCACACAGAAGCAAATGCTTTAGCAAGTGTAGTGTCTATTCATAGAGCTTCAAACATTTGCAGAAATGAACTTATTAGCTAAGAACCAAGAGTTCAATATCTTGAAAACTTGAATGGTTCTTATTTTTGTCCTAAGCTGCACATGTTGTTTTGAAGAAATAAACCATATTTTGCTAAGGGCAATACTATCACATTCACCTACACAAACTCAATCAATATGTATTGATTTGTGTTCTAATATTCATGAAACAATGGCTTTGTTCAAAAGCAATTCTCTGCACTTGGGTGCATTTTGTGCCACAAATGAACAGCTAATAGAACTGTAGTTAATGACAACTACATCAGACAGAGCACTCATACAATAGCTTGATTAACTGCAGGGTGCATTAGAAGAAAAATAACTCATATGAAATGCACTCAGCAATTAATTATCTCCCTAACATTTTTCTGTGACCTACTGTGTGTAGATTGATAAGCTGGGTAATACTAGGAGAAACAATACAACTCATCTTTGATTTTCCATATAAAGTACTAGAAAGCTCCTGTTTCTTTGTAAGCTATTTATGGAACAACCTCTTAGAGAAGAAGAAAACCTATGAATTGGGAGTTGTGGTATATTAAAAAAAATTATCACAAATTCTTTGACACTGACCCCATCAAGAGATGGGATCTATGTCATCTCTTGGCTACAAGCAAGTCAGTGCCTGCATTGACTGTGATTTCCAAATCGAAGTCACAAAGCCTGTGCAGTTTCAGCTGGCTGTCTTAGTACACCCTTTCTACTGTTGTCCCCACTCTTAGACACTTCCATTTAAAATTCAGTCACCACAGAGAAGTCCAGTGCATGCAGAGAGCCATATATGCATGTTCTTCTCAGCGTCCAGAAGAAACAGCCTTTGGGCCATCCTGGCCAACATTTTAGACACATGAGTGCAGAATATCCAAATACTTCTGGCCCCTTTTACTTAATCTACTGCACAACCATTTGATTCTCCCCAGAGGAGGATCCAGATGTTGTACAGTATAGATATTCCATCTTCACTGTACCATTTGATTTCCTGACATGGAGCTCGGTTTTACACAAATATATTTCAGAGTGCTTTATTTTGCAGCAATAAATAACTAAAAATAGGATTCAGAAATGCTTTACATGTAGATAATAAAAAGAGATGAATATATTTGCTCATGCTTCAGAATGCATATGACCATGTTGCTGGCTATCATGAGACCTTACTTCAGTAATAATAGAAATTAAAGCTAAAGCACAGATGTACAGAGTGAAACAAAAGCTTTAATTGGAAAGTTAGAGGGTAGATAGGAAAGGACTTCAGATTAACTAGCTGGAGGGACATACTATGATATCAGGGTTCAAACTGGCCCACACAGTAAGTTGAGTGGCCAGCTTTCAGGTGTTATATGGTGGGCTGGAGCCTATTTGGTCATTATCTCAGTCCTGTTATGAAATATTTTTGGCTGAGCGATGTCTCATTTTCAGGTGATCAAAGGTTGAGGACAATGACTGGACATTTTTGGAGCTACTTGAATGTCCCTGGAACCTCATCCTGTAGTCCCCAGTCTTGAATGGAGTAAGAATATGTAAATTCAGGAATAATTCAGCTTTTTTCACCAACTTGTATACACATACTCCCTAGAGAATTAACATTTCTATGTGCGGGTCTGAGAGGAGATTTAACCCAAGACTTATAGTAAAAAAGGACACAAAATGAAAGTCAAACTTTGTTCTGCTTTTGCTTACCTATCGGTCTCCTACAGGCCCAAGTGAAAGTCATGGTTCACTGCAAAAATGGCTTTGAGTTTGTGGTTGTTTCAGAAGAAAGCACAGACAAAGCTCTTAATGGGCACTACGTGAGGACTCAGGATTCTACCTATTTGCCCATCCTTATAGAGATCTATGGCTAAGTTATGACTGCGTCACAAACACAGGAATGTTTCTAGAAATAGAAGGCAAGACTCCATACCCAGAACATTTTTCAATAAGATGCTAGGCCTACTCATTCCCTTCCCACATACCCTAAGATACACAGTATTTACTAATTTACCAGCCAAGTCAGAAGGACAAAACAGTCACCAATTGTTGCCTGTCTTCTATTGATCACAGCCTTTCTCAGTAAACAGGAGAAGCACCAATGAAACAAAAATGTGGGTTTATGATTTTAACTGTCACATCAATCCTAGTTTTGCAAAATTGCTTAACCAAACTAAGATAGTATACTTTTCTTACTGATATCTAAAAAAAAAAACCTCACAAATTTAAGTTTTTAAATTTCAGATCTTAATATAAAGAACAAAAAACCACAAAAATGTAAAAGTAAATGCTCATAGCTGCCAAACTCTTTGTCTTTTAATGTATCTAAAGAAATGTTATTAACTCCATAAGCTCAGTTTAATCCAACACATTTTTCTAAAAGATTTTTCATTGCTAATTAAGTTTCAAAAAAGTAGAAGATATCTTCTTTGGCACTGCAGGTTGTAATTTTCCAAAGCTTTGACTTTTGCTTAATACCCCGTAAAGAACATTGTATATTTTTGCTTAAATTTTAAAATGCTTCCATTCTGTAAGGTAAAGTACCAACTATGAAGTGAAATGTGAAACTAAAATGTTTCTTAGAAATGTGTTTCTGTGAGAAAAAAATTAAAGTCAAGCAAATTTATCTCTACAAGAAAAGGACATTTTGTCCTGATGTCTACCCCAGGACTAACCTCCCTGTGGAGAATTTGAAAAGATGTAGGCATTTAAATGTCCTTAACTAAATTAGTTAATTAAAAATATGAGTGAACAAAGTCCATTGAGGTTAAAGAGAGAACAATTGTCAGCAATCATTTATCGTGGTACCATGTTCAAGGATTTCAAGATACCTGATTAACAGTGGCAATTCTTATTTAGGCCGTTATCTGATGGCGCAGAGTTGTTATTGATCCAACAAATGATCTTACTGCAGGCTTAGAGTGTGACAATAACAGTCTCTCCATATAGCATACCTCCAGTTATGATAGTTTAAGTAATGATTATATGAAACAGGTAACTAAGTAGTTAATTCCTAAAAACTCTTACTCCATTTGTATCGATGCTTCAGATTTTTCACTTACTTAATATCTATATTGGCATCTTTCTTTTCTTATTTATTTCTTACTTTACTTTTTAAGATTATATACTATAATTTTTAAAGAAAGTTTGAATACAGTTCAATTATTGGGAAGAAACTCCAAGGATGGAAAACACTATCTCCTTCAGTCAATGTCTGAGACCTTGAGAATCTAACAGACAAAAGACGTGCTGGCAAGAGAAAAGAACTAATTTGTTGATATTTTACATGCAAGGGAGTTCACAGACAATAAACTCAAAGCGGTGGACTTGGGGCTTAGACAACATTTTAATAAAGAAAGGGAGTGTTGCACTCTGATAAATCATAAAATTTTTAAATGTTACTAATGAATATCTAGAGAAAGCTAATGGAATATAGGGATTGTTGTAGTAAGGTTTATTTACAAAGATTCACATCTGTGCTAAATATATCTCTGCTAATAAGAGTCTTTGTGTTTTCCTGTTCAGATAAATAAAGAGTACAGAATTTTCTGTATTTGCTGATTCTCAATTGCCTTTAGTTCACAAGAATCCTTATGCTAAAGAGGCATCTTTGGAAGTGACATATTCTGGACCTCTTCAGTATCTTTTTATCATAAGTCAATGATATACTAAGAATGTCTTCTACATCCATTGTAAGGAATAATAACAGAAAGGGAGAATTTGACCAAATACTAGGCTTAAAAGACTATAGTTTTCATAAGGAAGCAAATGTAGACATGCAATCAATGCTTTCAGACGTTTTTCTACTAAAAAATTCATGAAACATCTGAGAACAATAAGCTTGAACAACACAACACAATGCTGAAACATCTGGAGGGGAAGTGGAAAATGCAATTGTCCAGACACTTTGTCTACACAAAAATCAGCCGTCCAAATGTTCACTCCTAGACCAAATATCTAGATGATCTGTGGAGGTCCTTCCATTGCTGTGTATGTGAACCCCCTCATCAACTCTCATTTTGAGTCAGAGCCCCCTGGAGTGGAGTGCTCTGTGGGATAAGGAATCTAAATGAGAACTGCCACTATTAGTCAGGTATCTTGAATTCCTTGAACAGGGTACCGTGATAAATGATGGCTGACTACTGTTCCCTCTTTAAACTCAGTGAACTTTACTCACCCATATTTTTAATTAACAGATTGCTTCTCCCTCCTAATTGTTTGTCTGCTTTCTAAGATTGTGTACAGGTTTTAAAAGTAAAACTAAAAGAAAAAATAGCACATTGTGTCTTTTTGCATAGGAGTAAAATAATGGCAAAACAATGGCTGGTTGGTTTGCATTTTTCTTGCAGCCCCTAGCACAACAGGGGCAGTCAATAAACATTATGCCATCAAATAAATCAGAATTCCAAATTGTGGTCTGAATTGAAGAATACATTATACTCAGCTACTTTTGCAGCAGGTAAATTTCAGATAAAGGCTCAATTGATTGGCTTCTCTCAAAAGTTAATGGGCATACAATTTTCCTGGGGGTGCTTTAAAAGGCAGTTCTGAGTTAGGAGGTCTGGACAGGAGCTGTTCTGCATTTTAGCACATTCTCTTAGGTTACTAAGCAGCAAGTGGATGGATTACTGGCAAGGGGAAAGGACTAAACCTGCCCCTTCACCAGTTCTAAAATGTATCTGTTGTAGATGATATTCCAAATATATTTGTGAAAGAAATTTTTAATGAAACAAAGTACTTTTTTAAACCTTAAAATCTAATCTATCAAATAAAAACTCAAAATAGAATCTGCAATCTAAAATTAAAAGAGCTTTTGCCTAAGGGATAAAAACAACAGTTTGCAAATTACTAACAAGATCAGACTTGATAGAAGGAAAGAAAGAACCAAAGAGATAAGTCTTAAGCTAAGTATACAAATACAGACCATTGGATACCTATCTTAACCCCTTCCTCCACCAAAAATCAGTTTTTCAGGCTTACATACAGGTAGAAAAATAAAATTATAAATTGATTACATATTCAAGTACAGACCAGTAAACATCATAAATGGCTCCATGATTTCAATACATTGATAGACTGAGTAATCTGTTTCTAACAAATCTTTATAATTCAAAACTGTATGGGCCACTGTGTTTTCTCAGAGTAGCCTGCTTTCATCCTGCAGTTCATTTTTAATTTCCTAGTTTCATTTAACTAAACTCACTTAGCACATCCTGTTTCTCTTCCGACCTTTAGTAGATGTAAATTCTGAGTTAGGATGTCTGGATAGGGGCTGTGCCCTATTGCATTTTAGCACATTCACGTGAGTTACTGAGTTGTAGCTCAGTAGCTACTATCTTTTGCACTTGTCTTAACCAATCCTTTGTTTAGGATAGAAAAAACCTAGAAACAACCTCTAGAAAGATATTACAGTACTCCAAAATGAAGTAATATGTTTGGTACAACCAGCCAGGAGGTAAGATGTAAGGTCTTTTTTGGCACTTTTTGTGTTCATTTCTCTCTTTAAAAATCCATGGTTGAGAAGGTTTCTTTTATTCTCTCTCTCCCATAGGCTGGGAACTTGGGAAGCATTCTCATGGTAAAGCAGCAGTTTACTCATTTTGTGTTCAAACTCCTTCTTGTGCTTTTTTGCTAGATAGTCTTGGGGATCCTTAATGAGACACTTTCTCAGGGTCTTGTTTCATCACAGTCCACTTTTTTTTTTTTTGCCATATTTTGTAGTAATTTTGATTTGCCATGTGAGTTACTTACATGGATTCGCCACGTTCATCAGCCATTTTGGTGCTGTGAGATAGTTGTGTGGATCAGTTATTTGGTTCATCACACAGGTCAGCTGCATAGATTCAACCATATTTGTCAGCCATTTTAGTTGGCCATGCAAATGGTTGAGTTTTTTTTTTTTTTTTTTTTTTCAACTGGCCACATATCACCAGGAAATCTTACCCTTGCAGACAGGAGTTAAGTCTCTAGGTTTAAAGAAAATATGGGCCTCCTGCCTCTTTTGAATTTCCTCTAGTCAAAATTCAGATAATTTAAAGACATATGCCTGATAGCCTAAACAAAACCCAAGAACAGCCAGTAAAAGTCAACTCAGATGGCTGTGAGCAGATGAAAGCAGGGCCGCCCTTGTTCTTAGAGCTGTTTTAAGATTTTTTTGAAAAGAGGTTTCTATTTCAACTGTCTTAAATGAAGTACTAAAGTTTTTTATTATCAAGGTAAATGTAAAAGGTGCTGTTTCTCAAGTGGTTCCACATTGATCTCTTAAGTGTTTACTGTTTCTAAGGAAGTCCCTAAGTGGAGGTCACCACCTTGATCTCTTGAGAGACAGTCCCTAGGAGAGGGTTTCCACCCTGATCTCATGGAAGTTTCTTAACGGGCTACTAAAAGTCTTTATCCTTCCCCCTAAGAAATTAGTGAGCCATGTTGTGAGAATCCTAAGGCTAAAGGAGCGCTGGGGAGGGGGGCTTTACTCTTCCAGGAAAGACACTGGTGTCACCCCAGTTTTGAGCAGTGATGTCTGCTTAGTAAGTACTTGAGTCTGATGAGGACACAACAGTTCTTCTCCTTCTGCGTCTCTCTCTATAGGCCTCATGAAGACCCATGGGAAAAAACATGAGCAGCACCTGTAGATAACACCAACCTCTCCACTTTGCTATATTCTTGATCATGGAAATGGTTTGACTCTGCCAATCTGAAAAGGGAATGGCTCATCTATTATTGTAATATGGTTTTGATTCAGTGTAAAGTGGGAAATGGTGAGCAATGGGAACACAATGGCAACTTAAATTATGATACTATTTTTCAATTAGATCATTTCTCCATAAAGCACAGGAGATACAGTGAACTCCCTTATATTCAGGCTGTTGTGACTTTTTATCTCTAAAAAAATTCAGAAACTATGGTATTTACAGGCCTCTGTTGAAAAAGTTGGTATAGTTGGTGATCCTGTCCTCAGATCCTCACCTGTCTCTCAGGGGATATGAGTCTCATCCACTTGTCTTTCAGGGGATATAAGTCATCTACCTGGGGTGTTTCTCCTTCCTGGAGAGTATCCAGTGTTTTCAAAAGACCTCTAGTAATCTTATAGATGGGGCTCCAAGCTCCGTAGAACCAACTGCTTTTCTACGTTTAATAATCAGGATATACATGATGATGAAAGGAAGAGGATTGAGAGAAAAGACAGAACAAAGTATGACTGTCCCAACTGGCATTGCTTTAACCACACCCAACTCATGCAGAGGGCAACCTAGAGCCAACCACAGTCTGAAAGAAAACTGAACATTAGGCACATGATTACACCAACGCACCACTCAAGCCCTGCTGTGTGTGTCAGACAGGCTGATGTGCCTGTCTCCTGGCACTGGAGGATTGACTGACCCTGCCTGAAGAGAGCCACTAAGCCAGTCAAAACCCTTATCTATCTCCCACTTAGATGAGGAGGACTGAAGGAGCCTAGGATGAACTGCAGTGCTCCAGGCCACAAGCACTCTGTCTCTTGTGAGAAACTCTGGATGACCCTGGACATCATGGGCATGGGTAAGCAAATTCAGCTCCTTAGAGATCTGTTTTAACTCTTATCTCTAGAACCCCCCCCTGTAGATCTATAATTGCAGTCAAGGGGCTTGCTAGTCAGAACTTCTTTACTCCTACTCTGACCACCTGACAGGAAACTTTGAAAGTCAAATATTCAACTGTAACTTAACTATCCCACAGTGTCCCACTCCCTTACTAGTGAGAGATTTGCTAGCAAAATTGAGGGCAATTCTCCAATTCCAGAAAAGGCCAAAATGGATTTTATCCACAAACCATGCTTCTTAAATTGTGGATAATCTGCTGAGATTATGGCTGTCAGGATCCTGGTAATTTATCTAACCTCTCCTTTCCCATACTTTCTCCTCCATAAGAGGTATGGAAGTTGGACTTGTTCCTTTACATATTTGGGCCCTAAAACCCCAAACTATAGTGAACTAAATCTCCTGACAAATTCACCAAGCTTTCTATACACTGAATGTTTTCTCATTGTCTTTTCACAATGTCTTTCCTTCAGTCCAGCTGATGAGCTGTGACACCCCAAGGTAGTTGGAGAACACATAATCCCTTGCAGTTAGGGCCTATTGTCCTTTTCAGAGAAGTAGCTATATGAAGAGCCACTCCCTCAGCACCCCATGAAGATTATGGGGATTTGTGTCTCTCAGAGGGAAATGAGGCACAAAACTAGGTCTTGGTAAAACTGTCTGGGGAAGTCCAGTGAGTCATCGACTTAGAAACAAGTTCCATTCCGGGAGAGTATTCATAGGCTGAATTCATTAGGAAGTCCAACAAAGTAAGTTTTATACACCTTTTGATACACATATATGATGCAATGCATAAAGCAAAACCAAACACACACACACACACACACACACAAATATGGTAAGTCCTCAAGTGCACTGTACCACGGTACACTATTTACTGCATAGGAAGCACACTGCAGCACATCTGTGACAATGCTGGGCAGATATCTAAGCTTCTTTCATGATTTATCCACATGTAAAAATGTGCATAAGGCAGGTGCATTTGTATCCATGAAGGTTCACAACCTGAATGCTCGTAAGTCAGGAACTTACTATTAAGTGTTCCCTGTTAATTACAAAATCCTAGAGCAAGAGCAGAATATTTCCCAAAGCCCTGAACTTGTGAGCACTCAGGCAGTTGTGGACAGGACAGCCTAGGCCTGACCCCAACTTGAGGAGAGGGTGATATAAAAAGCACAGATGACGCTGAACACTCTTGTTACTGTGCTCTCTCACTGCTGCTCACTCTTGTCCTATGTACTGTACATTGCTTATGTTTCTTCTTTTATTCTGCAGAGCTTGTATCTTTTCCTAATAAGTACAAAACCTTCCTACCTTAAAAACAGAACTTTATGAAGTATTTTTAAATTGTTTCTTCACTATTATATCTAAACCATTAAGTAGTGTTTGACACACACATACACAAAATTTTTGAAGTTACTCAGTCAATCAATACTGAGCCCAAGCACTTTGGGAAAAAAATACTCTAGGGCTGTAGAACTAACCTGGTATTGATTCTAACATGGCTCTGATAGGGAAGAAACTTGCATATGGAAGTAACTGAAGTACGATTTTAGATTGTGGTAACTGTCATAAAAATATGCAGATAGTGGGCTTCAGAAACAAAGGAGAAGCGTGAGCTAGAGTGTGAGATAGTTTACCTCCCAAAAGGTTTTCAAAACTGAACACTGCACCTGGATGTTAGATAGGGTAGAAGAAATAAAAGGTAAGAAAGGAAATCATATCTAAAGATAGGCTTTTAAGAAAATTACAACTTTTGGGGACTGGGGATTTAGCTCAGCGGCATAAGCGCCTGCCTTGCAAGCAGGCAGTCGCGAGTTCAATCCCTAGTACCGATAAAAACGAAAAAGACAAAAAAAAAAAGAAAGAAAGAAAATTCCAACTTGTGGGCCTCAGTCAGAGTTGCCCAAGGTGATCCGTATCAGTATTCCCATAGTTAAATTTGGGCTTCTTTCCTTCTAGTTGCGTCACACCCAAGATTCTTTAGGATTACTGAATACTCATAAGCTGGCTTAATTGAAAAAGTAAAAAACAGAAACCTGATTCTAAGATAAAGGAACTGGTTGAGCAAATCCAAAGAATGTTTAAATTACCTGTTTGGGGTGGGGAGAACCCACCCATCCCTACAGAATGTGTTAATACACTTCTGGAGGGTGGGCTACCTTTTTCTAGGTTTCCACTCCCTCAGGAAAAGCATAAATGATCCCTATTTCAGGAAATAAGCACTGCTGTTTCTTGAGGGCCTTCACGCTATTTGTTTGAGAATGTACTTTTTAAGTCTACCTTATAAAACCTTTACTGTGTCTCTTAATAAAATCTTTACTGTGTCTCTGTAAATTATTTTTCCATAACACAAGTTTGCAAATTTATTCTACAAGAAAGATGGTTTGGGTCCCTGACTTCAGTTTTAGAAATCTCTTTGTACCCAGTCTGGTGATAGGTGGAATATTTAGTTTTCTAAAAGACTCCAGATCCAGTAATTCAGTGATCATGAGACTTCTCATTTGGAAACACTCTTCTAGTTCAAGACAAAAGGAATCTTCATCTGATGAAAATACCAAACAACATACAAAGTATCAATAATTTCCCAAAAGAATATCTGTAATACTCAAACAGATTTCCAAATGTCTCTAACCAGTCATTGCTATGAACTAATAATCAAATCTCTCGATGAGGGGAGCTCTTATGTGTCACGATACTGATTTTTGTGTTGTAAATATTGTCATTATTACTTACTTCAACGTACTTTGGTTTTACTGAACTCTGAATAGTAATCTGTGCTGAAAATCAGCTCTCACTCATAACTAGTGATAATTAGTTTTACTGGTGAAGAAAAGATACAAGCTTGGGTTTATATTTTGGTTCCAAAATTAATCAGCTATCAAATCTTTGATAAGTTACCCAGCCTCTCTGGGCTTCAGCTTTTTCCTTTATAAATTGTGAGTACTAATAAATCTGATTGGTAAAACAAATTAATTAATTGTTATGTATCACTCAGTGTTGACTATCAACATTAATCATAAAAATTCTATTGAAAATTAATCTTTAGAAAACTTTCTAATCACAATCTCCATTTAGAGGGACCTTCTGTAAAGTAATAGTTCTTATACTTTTAAAAAATAACTCCACAAATGATTTCCTTCTAAGGAATGCTAAAACTCTAATTGTTAAAAAAAGATGGTCTACATACTTCTGCCTTTTAAAAGGCAATATATTAACACTGGTTAATATATTGCGGATTGTTATCTTCAAAGTAGTAGTTCAGATTGTAAGATATAGGCATGAAAAATGATCAAACAATCGAACAATGAAAACACAAACTGTTCTTTTTGATCAACTAATAGAGATTAGATTTACATATTCTTAAGTAAAATAAATGGGCATGCATGAAATACCATATTGTTTCTCTGGTGTGAGAAATCAAAAGTGTAAATAAGCACCAAAATGTATATTAGGTTGTGAAATAGGAATAAAATGTTCAAGTGAGGAGGGGAACAAGAGAGTAGGGGAGAGGGAAAGGAACGAAGGGATAAGTTTTCAAAAAGTGAAAAGAGAAGGGAAAACTGGAAACAAACTGTTGTAAACAAGGAGAGAAGCAAAGAATGAAGGAAGGGTAGGGAAATGGGATAAAAGAGACTCAAGTTATGTCAGGTACAGGTACAAATTCTGTGGGATGAATGTGATCATTATGTATGTCCAAAATGTACCAATATAAGTAACACTTAAGCCATGACATCAAGCCAAGATTTAAATTGGAAGCAGAGTTATCCATTCCTAAATGAAGCGCCTAGTGTAGGGAAAGTAAAAAAAAATAATAATAAATAAATAAATAAATAAATAAATAAACAAAGTAAGATTGTCTATGCAGTCATGAAAAATTGTTTTCTGGGCCATTCTCTGACTACTCTGAAAGATTTATCAAACAAGTCTATATGATATTGAGTCTAATTTTTAAAAATAATTCGCTTACATAGTGCTTACAAATTATGCTACTCATTTGAGAATTGAAATTATTCTACCTTATCTTGGTCTTAAATAGTATCACAGTAGGATGCAACCTTGAATTGCAACTCTACATGTACTACCTTAATTTCAACTGCTTTTTGCTTCACTTGTAGGTCATATTATAAATTGCATTGAGGCCAAGTTAGTTTTCTATCCATCATGGTGTTTTTCCATTGACTTTTTCAGGGTTTGAAACATAGTATTGTAATAATTATCTGTTCAATCATGATGATTTAATGCTTTATACCAAAATAAGTTCCATTAGCTTATTCCCATATGAATCAAGGATTTCAAGCCCCAAACACTGGGGCTTTTATTCCCCAGAATAAAAATCTAGAAATCTTACAGTTAAGAAATCTGTTTAAAATACTTTGAAATTTTCTACTCAAGAAACTGCTAATCATAAGGTAATTATAAATACAATTATCCAATCCTCGACAATTTCAGCAGTATAATTTGTATGTGTTAACAACTATACCAGAAATCAGGCATAAACTTGAACTGTATCAGGTGAATCCTGAGTGATAGCCATCTGTCTATGAATATTCTCTTGAAATGGATAGAAAGAAGGAAATTCCCACAATCAGTGTCATTAGGATCAATCTTTAGGAAATAATATTTGACCCAAGTCCCCCATTTTACTGACAAAGACTAGAAAGTTAAAGAGAACTTCACTAATTTCTCGTAGCATTTCTCTAGAACCCAATCAAAGGCAAAACCTTGAATAAAATCCAACTTACTGCAATGCCATTTCTACATCATTTTTTAATTTGATCAAAGCTCTTGCATCTTGTTGTTATTGCCTGTCCTCTAGCAAATAAGACTGCTAGACTTACATGACTCTTAAAATGTCATTTTATCATTCAGAATGTAATGACTTTGTCTACAACCAAATGTAAATCACGTGACAACTGGGACCTCTTGCCTCTTCAGAAATGTAGGAACAATTGTCTTGGACCCTCCTACAGTTCTACAGAATAGCAAAAGGCTAAAATTCTGCTCTAAAACTCCTGCAAATTTTCACAGTCCTGTTTCTTATAACCTCCTCTGTAATTTGAGTTCATGATTCCTATGGAATCTATCTTAACCCAGATATAAAACTTAGCACTGTTCAGTTCCTCCAACACAGATGTACTAGTGAAAAGTTTTGAAAAATGTTATAGGAAGAGAAAAAGAAGAATTTACTTCACAGCAAAGCAAATAATAATCACAACTATGATACATTATTCTTAAAAAATATTTGTTGGCTCTCCATTCTATGAATTTTAAGGGCTCCCATCTTCTTAGCACCTTCACCTCTATTCCCACTCCCTTATCTTTTTTCTTTCCAGCTTCTCTTTCCCTCTGCACTGGGCATTTAACCACAGAATTATTTTCTCTATGCTCTTAAAAAAAACCATAATGTCACCCTTTCCTTGAAATCTCAGTGTCACCTAATAAGCTTAGTTATGATACAGTAAAGCAGTGCTAGGGAGAAGGACGCTCTATCTCACTGAAGATGAACCTTTTAGAGCCTTTAGTAACAGGCATCCAGCTATATCATGCACAGGTCCACCTATGCATAAGTCCATGCATAGGGCCGGAGGTCCACCACCACTACTCTATCTCAGTCATTCTTCCTCTGAAAGACAAAGTGTGCTTTAAAAGGAATCCAGGTGAAATAATATTCTGTGCCTCATTAAGCAGTTATATAGCTCAATTAGAAAGTAATCAAATTAAAAAGAAATTATGGCAACTTGGATGAGGACTGTAGCAGTGAAATAGACAGAGAATGTAAGACTTACAAGCTCTAGGTATTAGTGGTTGATTTAGTAGGTGAGGATGAGGAATAATGCCCCTAATTCTCCAGCAGGGGCAGCTAGCAATTTGTTTGCCTTATGTATAGTGATAGTGTACCCTAGGAGGCAGCAAATTCAAAAGCAGTTATAATGAGATCAGTTTTAGAAATATTGGATATGAAGTACCCATGAGACCACCTCTGGGAGATATACTCTAGACAGTTTGACGTGTGTGCTTGGTGTTCAGGAGAGTGATTGTGTGGCATAGGCTTTGGGTTCAGAAATACTTGGCTCTAATTCCTCACTCTCCAAAGTGTTAAATGTGTGCCTCAAGCAAGGAAATGAAATTAGCATATCAAAAAGATACTGGCATTCATTATAACTAAGTATTCATAATAGCTAAGTTGTGGAAACCACTGAGGTGTCCATTAGCAGATGAATTTTCAAGCAAAAGGTGATATGCATGTACATGAATACTATTTAGCCATAAAGAATGAAATCTTTCATTTGCAACAAAATTGATGGAACTAGAAGACATTATGCTAAGTAAAATAAGCAAGGACCAGAAAGATAAATACTACATGCTCAATACACAAAAGGCTAAAAAATCTATCTCAAATAAAAGAGTAGAATTGTAATTAAAAGAGGCTAGGAAGGGTAAGGGGGAAGAAGGACAGAGAGAGGTTGTGTTAAAAAGTGCCAAAATACTTCAAGCAATAAGCTCCTATCAAGTCACTTTTTCTCTCTGGACCTCTATTTTACTTGTATGAGACGGTACAGTTGGATTTGTTGTTCTGTTATATTTCTATGCAACTACAAAATACTTTTCTCCGTATATATATGTATATATGATTCTCCACATAAATTTCATAGCTAATAAAATTATTGACACATTATGTTTAGTGTTTTTATTTTATTGTGGATTAAAGGCGTACATGTTTAAGATCACTTATGCCTTCCTAATAAACAAGTTCACCATTCAGAAGCGGCAGACTAAAATAAAAAATGGAATGAGTTATGAAAGGTTCAGCTAAGATTCCAGCTCAGGGACAACAAATTGAGGCCTAGGGCACTGGCTTCCAGGACTGAGCACATTTACTAAACCAATATCTGACACACGGTACTGCTGTGGTCTGAATGTTTGCATCTCTCGTACTATCCCTGTCCCACTATTTATATGTTGAAATACTAACCCCAAAGTTGTTACTAGGAGTGGACACCTTTGGGGGTGATTAGGTCATGACAATGGACTCTTGTGAATAGGATGGATGTCCTTATAAAAAAGCCCTGAGACAGACCACCCATCATTTCTGCCATGTGAACACAAAAAAATTTCATCTGCAAGAAAGCAGCTCTCACCAGGCACTGAACCTGCTAGCACCTTGATTTTAGAGTTCCCAGCCTCCATAACTGTAAGAAATAAATTTCTGTTGTTCACAAGTTACCTAATTTATGATGATTCATTATGTCAGCCTAAGAAGATTAAGGTAACCATTATGTCTCCAGTAATTGAACACAAAAGTCCAAGAATAACAAGGTAGATATAGAATTCTCCCTTCTCATTATTATATGCAATAACTCACTTGTATCTATTTCCCATCTTGCAGCACTATGTTCTGATCAGATTTTGGTCCCAATTCCCAGAGAAGCAACACTATTTCCAGGGACACAGTAGTAGTTCCGTAAACTAAAACCTTTATCTATCATTGGCTAATTTGGACACAAGGACAGTTGTAATCAAGGGCCTATGGCCCTTAATTAGTGACATAAACGCCTGTCTGGCAAGTGCAAGGTCGTGACTTTGATTCCTGGGACCCCCCCCCCAGAAAAAAAAAAGAGACAGTTTGAGTCAAAGAAAGGAGTTACTGTACTAGCTAGGATAATTACCATGAGAAGTTAAGATTGTACCTGCACAATGTAGACAGGGAGGAACATACCTATTAATATAGGGGATTTGGTAAGGAATCTCCATATTTCCATGTCCACTAATAATTGCCTTTGATCAATTATAACAACCACAACCTAATAAAAGCAGGACTGAACAAAGAGCTTATGGTTCTCTGAATGAAGTGTGAGTCAGCCCATGAGGCCAGCATATCTGTAAAGTACTGGTAAAGGATGACAAAAATCTGCACTGGATGGCAGAAGAAAGAGATAATAGATATGAAGTACAGCCTTAGGACCAACTGTAGCGGAAGGGACTATATTTGATTTACACCAATGCTTTTGCTTGGGTTCTTCTACTAAAATTCAGCATTAAGGCGATTTTGTGACTGACTGAACTTTTATCTCCACTTCCCAGGATAATGTGGTATCTTCTTAATCTAAAACATTACAAGTTGTTCCCATATTTTATTTTATGAGCCAGATCAATTTGGAGGATATAAGTGGATTTGAGTGGTGCCATGGGAGGACCTCTGACAAATATTCAAACTGTGCTGGAATTTTCCTGTCTTCCAAGCAGCTGTCACCACAACTCATGAATTTTTGTTCTCTTAGGCCAAATAGTTACATTCTACAGATTCTGTCTTCTGCCAGTTTCTGAGTCAGATGCAGTCGAAATGCCACACCATAGAACATTGATTTTGACTGCTGAGAAGTTGCTGAATGTGCTGAACAACACAAACTAGTAGTATTGAGGAGTTAATTCCTGAAGAGCAGACTTTGCCCAGTGAGAGGCAAAAAGAGAGAGACAGGTAAATAATTCCATTTCCCTTCTTCTCAGTTGGCTTATGCAGTCATAAAAAAGTATTTGGGACTGGATAACTTATAAATTTAAACAGTTTATTTCCCACAGTTTGGAGGTATAAAAGTATATGACCAAGATGCCAGGAGGTTTAGTGTCTATAAGGCCTTGAAGTCTACACTACGTAGACTCCTTTGAATTTAATATGACCATGTAACTAAATTCCATGATACATGCTCCAGGCAGGGCAAATCCTGGGTCCTCACGTGGTGGAAGAGATCAGAGAAAAAAGGGACTAGCTACTTCTCTCAAACCTATTTATAAAGGTATGAATCCATTCATAAATGCAAAGCCTCTCATCATCTCCTAACAGCTCACATTTTAATATTATCCATTGGCCATTAAGCGTCAACGCATGAATGCTGGGAGAGAGGGACGTTCAGACCCGAGCACGCTTCGTCACTCTAGTAGAAAGTTCTGAATCATGCTTTTTCTAGACAGTCTGTTCCCCTGGGGTGACTTTCTGAGGAACGTGCTGTCTCCTTCAGCATGTGGTGAAGTATCAGTAAACATACTACCTTTCATCCCTTACCATTCTTTCCTGCCTCACTTTTGTGTTGCCATTCTTCTGCCCTGGACTTATACATCACAAATAAGACATCAGCACTTAATCTAAGCCTTAGATTTTGTTTTCAAAGGAACCCAAGTTAAATAACTGCATCACATAGACTCCTTTGAATTTACATAAGACCATGAAACTAAATTCTAATCAATGCAATAGAAGGAGAAATTATGCAAACCACTTCCAAACTTGGTACATAAAAATTTATATGCATATTTAGTTTTACTTTTTTCCCTACAAATTGTGCAAAAAAAGGAAAAAAGATTAAAAAATGAGGGCCACTTTGGGATCTATATATGGCAAAGCTATTGCTGGAGTGACTGAATGACTAGGTGGAAGAAAGTTGTCTACTGACTTGTTTGCATTTCCACTACTGTTACACAAACAAGGAATGCAATTCTACAATGTTTGTACTATTGTGTAGCTGGTTTCTTTTGAACAGCATTCAGCATACTCTAATAGTAACCCTAAGTTGTCATTAAACCAATAACTATAATTAATGAAGATCAAGGTCCTTAAAGAGGTATAGTGCTGTGCCCGGAGGTCAATTTAGGTTTTGGATTTTGTTTTGATTTTTCCCATTACCTGGAATCATATTTTAATTGTAATTTTATGTAAATGAAGCAAAATAACAAAGTCATGAAAAATTTTTTTTCAAAACTCAATTAATAGGCTCTTTTTAAAAGGCACTCTAGAGGGGCAAAGGAAGAAGAAAGAAAACAATGAGAAAAGCAGTTAAAAATGGAAAAAGAGCTTTTGTAAATAAGGAGGGGAAAAGGGTTTGGAGGGAGAGTAAGGGAATTTGGAAAAAAGAGTCAAGATGTATCATGTACAGGATAAATTTCCTATGATGAATATTATCATATATATCTAAAATGTACCAATAAACTTAATTAATAAAACAATACATAAAAGGCACTCTTTCTCTCCCTTACCTTCCAACCACATTCCATACAACCTGTTACAGATTAAAAAGTGGTGGCCAACATAACACCAGCTGGATTTCATCAGCATGGTGCTGAGCGTGGATGTTCCTTCCACTTAAGGAAAGTTGCCAGCATAAATAGAGATGTGGAGAAGGAGAAGCTAGGCATTGAGGCAATGAGTTATCGAGGCATTGAGGCATTGAGGCATCGAGGTAGTGAGGCATTCTGGATTCCTCTATGTGTTGCTGTTTGAGCTGTTGGTTCTCCTGGAGAAGCTCTCATCCTCACATCAAGCATTGCTCCTGGCTCTGGAGGTGAAGGTGTGTGCCACTTGGTCTCAGGATGAACTTGTCATGCTGACTTCCTGGCATGTACATGACTGTACTTGTCATCAGAGGAGCTTGGGGCCTCTGTGTTGCTGAGGATGGCTGTGGTGCTTTTCAGGACATCTCTGGTCTTTGTTGAGTGTGACTTCTTGGCTCCAGCTTAGAACTCTCAACCTACCAGCGCAGCTCCTTCACCCTGCTGGCATAGACTTCCTAGCTTCCACCACTGACCTTTGGGCCTTCCCAGCACAGATCTGTAAAAGAGACTGGCAGGGATCCTTCTTATGAGCTTTAGACCTCCAGTTGGAGTGTTAGGAGGCATTGTCATGAGCTCTGGGTCTTCATCTGGACTCATGTGGGACATTGCTGTGAGATTCAGGACCTTGGCTAAATATTCTATGTCTTTGGTGTTGTGGATAGATTTCTTGCATTTTCTTGTGTCAACTCTGGGTGACCATCATAAAATAATATTATAAACTCCCTGTCCTGATTCTAATTCTTCTCTGCACAAACTGTGACTATAACACAACCCATAAAAAAACACCAAATGATCTGAGCTGGCAGGTGTTCATCGAGACAGATATCTTTGTGCTGGTTTTACTAACAAAGGCTAAAATCCTAGGAGAGCAAGAGAAATTAAGCCATATGTAACCACTGAAACTAACATAAATTGTACATTTTCCACACTAACGGTTGGCCACAAATTAAAAGTTATTCTCTAAAAAGTATAAAAGTCTCCAGAAGAGCTCTTTGTTTTTTGATATTATAGTAGATCATGCCCTTTAAACTCAAAAATGTGGGGAACAGTGCTGCCTAACCATCACTTGCATCACCAGCATCACAGGTGAGCTATTCTTAATCTGCTCAAACTGTTCTACAAAACCTAAACAACCTCCACCCGGTTTACTCTCTGTCTTCCCCTTACCCACATGGTAACTCCCTAAAAGCCAGCCTGTGGTAGAGTGGAAATAGTACATTTCCTGCCTTTTTGCCTCAGCACGGCATTCAGGAAAACTGAATGAACATGCCAGGTGGGCTGTGTACTGATGGATGAGAGCATTATATCAAAAAGCTTAGATGGAGGGACATAGAGCAAACCAAAGGCAAGTGAAGGAGTGAGTCAGGGGTGCTAGCTGAGATCAATGTCTGGGTTTCTAAACCGTAACGGGAAGCAGGGGAAGGACAGAACAGAGGAAACTTTTTACATTATCTTTGTTCCCTGCTCACACATTTACTGAGAACTTACCATACACCATATGTTATATACCATATACCATATACCACGTACCATGTACCATATTTCATATTCAATGTACTGGGTGTAATCACTAGGAACATTGTGATATATGAAATAATTAGCTATCTGTTCTTATGGAGCCTGCGTTCTAGTCTGGAACCTCCAAACAATTCTGAGAAAGCTGAATTACAAAAATCATTTTTATGTATTTAGGTATCATTTTTAAAGCTTATAACAGCTTCTGTGGTTTAACACGTAAATCACAAGCCCCTGATTCTGAATTAAAACTCAGGACACAAGTTCTGACAATAGTAATTCCAATCAAGTTCCTAGGTTCTTTTTGTTCTTAAAATCGTTAAGTATATTATCTGCATTGTATCCATATGTTAATATTAGATCTCTATTTTCAATTGAAAAAAAAAAAAACAGAACCCAAAAAGATTGTCTTAGTTGCTTTTTACTTGGCACTGAGACAAAATACCTGATGCTCAAAGTTGGGAAAGCAAAGGTTTATTTCTTACAGTTTTGGAGGTTTCAGTCCATGCTCAGTTGGCTCCAAGGCAGGATGGCATGGCAGGACTGCAGTTCATTGTGGCTGTAAACTGCAAGGCAGAAACCAGCAAGAGAGAGAGAGAGACAGCTTCTTCCTGCCATTACATCACATCCTGGCTCCACCCTTAGGCTGGTATTGCATTCACACCTCCAATTCAAGCACTAGACAATGAACCAATCACAAATGCACAACGCAAAGGCATGAAGCTTGAGGGCCACTGACATAAACCATGACAAAGATTAAACAAGGTTTTATATCCATTCTTTCATTTTGTTTATATATACATATTCCGTTGTATAAAAGTAAATACACAAAATAAAGGAATGAATATATCACCTTTTACATATATTCATACGTAGTGCATATGTATAGTTATGCATACTTGTCGATGTCCGCTCCCGGCCGGCAGGAAGGACACACGACACAGTCTGGTAGTGGACAACCTTTTCTTTTTATTTTCCTTCTCCGTACAGCCTGCCCTGGGTTCTCCCAGCTGAAGCCTCCTTTGGTCCGCTCCCCGCGGCTCCTTTTGGGCTTCTACTTCCGGGCTTCTATCTGGCTTCTACTTCCGCCCAGGGGTGGCACCGGTATATATACGGGTACAGTGTCCAATCATGTTAAAGTAAGCAAGGCAAGCTGATTGGCTAACATCATCAGTTGCCAGGCAGACTATATTGTTGAGCGGGTTGTTTACGCGGTAAGCAGGAAACTAACGTGCTCAATGGGAGGGGTAATCTACCTCAGGCTTCACTCTTTACTACAGGCCTCACGTCCGCCAAGTGAGGCGACCGGGCTCGGGGCTGCGGCTCCCAACATCTCCCCCTTTTTTATTTTTTATGAATGTGCGCATCGTAGCCCTTCCTGGACTGGGTGCAGAGGCTTATGCCCTATGTGTAGGCCCACCGTAGGTCCTTGGCTTAGACCCTGGTCGGCCGTCCCATGGTCTGCCAAGGCCCTGAGGCCCTCGTCCTTTTTCTAGGGCCAGGCACAAACTGGACGGAACCTGGATGCACACAAGCTTGCACTCATTTTCTCTCCGTAAAGAAATCCCCTCGGAGAGAATTTTAGACCTGGGCAGCATCTAACAGTCCAGCGGCTTACGTGCAGGATGGGGTAGGGCCTGGCTTAGGTCGAGTCGTGCTGGGGAGGCACGCTCTTACCCGTCATTGACTCACCTACCCTGCTGTGTATTGTCACCTTATGGAGGAGAATGAGGGATGCCCGCCATATCTAGACTCGGTCGTGGGCCAATTGAGCAAGCCATGCATATGCCTGAGGATCTTCTTGTCCATTTCGGGCTACCGCTATTTCTATTCATCTTATTGGTTGGTCTGTGATGGATCTCCAGTAGGGCAGGTCTGATCTTTAGTCGAGGGCTTTGTTGCCCGTGTCAGTCTCTCCGGTATCCACAGTGGTTCTCGTCCCGGTTCCTGTGGGAAAACACAAACCGCGCCTCGGTTCCAGCTGACCACTGGATCCGGGCCCATCCATTGTCCTGTCAGGACATCTTTCCACTTCACCCACCCTTTATGGTTGGGGGAAGGGTTGCAGTGCTCCACAGCTGGGGAGCGATTATCATTATTTAAATTTAAAAAATTGTGTGTGAATAGTGCCATGGATAATCGTGCCTTTGGGGCCAGGCCTTGGCCTACTCCCCCTTTTTGTTTTTGTAAAATTTCTTTGAGGCTTCTATGAGCCCTCTCAATGATTCCTTGACCTTGGGGATTGTATGGGATACCATGTTTTAATTGAACCTCCATCATTTTGCAGAACTCATTGAAAGCTTTGCCTATATAGGCTGGTCCATTATCAGTTTTTAATATTTTTGGTTTGCCCCATGCGGCCCAAGCTGCCAGGCAATGATTGATCACATTAGACACTTTTTTACCTGTTTCTGCTGTTGCGAATATGACGTGAGAACAGGTGTCTGTGGAAACATGAACATATTTAAGAGTCCCAAACTCCTGTATATGTGTGATGTCCATCTGCCAAACATCACCAGGGATCAAACCTCGAGGGTTTACTCCCATCGGTATGGCAGGTTTGTATGTGGCACAGGAGTCACATAGTCGCACGATATCTCGTGCATCTGCTCTAGAAACATGGAAATGGTTTGCTAGTGTCCTGGCATTAACATGAAATTTATCATGGAAGGCACAGGCTCGCTCGATTGGTGTTAGTAAGGTAAAAATCCATAACGGGCGAGTGGCAGTGTCAGCAGCCGCATTCCCCTGTGCCATGGGCCTTTTACCAAGTGTCATATGGAGTCCCTCAAAGACTTCCCCTGAGGAACCGAAACCTTGACTTTCTCTAATTTTCTGCTTTGAGGGAAATCTCTTGTGGAGACTGGGGAGCAGCAAGAGCTGCGCTATCTTGTCTCCTTTATTGATTACCATAGTACCCACAAGAGATTGAACCATAATTTTAATATGTCCTGTGTAGTCTGAGTCTATGACCCCCGGGACTACTGTGAGACCCCGAAGGGCCGTGGAGGATCTCCCGATCACCAGACCCACGGAATTTTTGGGTAACGGTCCCTTAAAAGTGGTTTCAACCACTTGAACACCCATATCAGGCACTAATATAAGTCCTGAGGCGACACTGAGGTCCACACCTGCTGACCCAGGGGTGGCCCTTGTTGAAGGCTGCCACCCTGAGCTGTCCTGTCTCTGGGGCGGGGGCCCGCCTGTGAAGGGGGCCCCCTCTGGCCGTTTTTTGGCCCTCTAGCATCTCGTCCACAAATACGGTTGCCCTGAGCATCAAAGACCGACCTACACTCCTCAGCTTTGTGTGATCCCTTTTTGCATCGCCCACAAACATATGGTTCTTCATTCCTAGGGCGAGGCCTAGCATCTGCATTGTTTGGGCAATGACGTTTAATGTGTCCTGGCTCCCCGCAGGCAAAACACCCTTTAGCCTTACATTCCCCTTCTAACCCGCGAGGTCCCCTCTGCTGTATAGCCTCGGCCAGGAGAGCAGCCACTCCCGAGTTGGAGAGCGGCCCCCCTATCTCTCTGCATATCCTAATCCAGGCATTGAGGTCCTTGTTCTTATGAGGAGCTATCGCTGCCTTGCACTCCTTTGTACATTGCTCAAAAATCAGCTGTCTTACCAGCGGTTGAGCCACTCCTGGATCAGGAAATATCTTATCGGCAGCATCTTGCATTCGGGCCACAAAGTCAACAAATGGCTCTGTGGTACCCTGAATTATTTTTGAAAGACACAAGGAGGCTGTTCCAGCACCACTTACTTGCTTCCAGGCGCGGAGTCCTATGGCATTGATTTGCTCATAGACAGCGCCGGGGAACTGGGTCTGGTCATCAGCGTGCCGACCTTCTCCCATAAGCATTTCCTTGTTCCACCCCCGGTTTCCTCGATTGGCGTTTCTCTCAGCCTGCTCTGCAGAGAACTCTGCGTACCAGGCTCGCCAATCCAGGTAACTGCCCGAGGGCAGACACGCCTTTGCCAGCTGAATCCAGTCCTCGGGGGTGAGGGGCCCAGAAGACAGATTCTCCAGCATGGCAATGGTGTAAGGCGCAGTCGGCCCAAAGGTTGTAACTGCATTTTTAAGTTCTCTAATCTGCTTTATCTCAAAAGGCTCCCATACATTGCGTCCCTGGCCCATAGCTACTTGTACAGGAAATATCTCGTAGGGGCCACTATCTATCCCAGGTGGATGTACCTCATGAGACAAGCGTCCCCCCTGCCAAAGCCGCCTGTAAAAATACCGACCCGCCGGCGGCGGAGCATAAGACGGCGGCCGTGATTGGGCGGAAAATGGGGGCCCGTGCATCACTTCCTGTTCTGGCGAAAGGGGAGGGAGCTCCCAGGCGGCCGCCTCGTGGCGAGGGACCGCCTCCGGAAACGGCCCCCAAGGTGGGGCGGAAGGCTTCGCCTCCCTCTCGTGCCGGGGCGCACTCAGGAGCTCTCTACTCCTCCGCAGACCAGGTTGAGCAGAGCGCAATTCGCGGGGCAACGCTGGAAAAGAACCCTGCGACTCCTTATTGAGCGACTTAGGCTCCTGACAGCTGGTCTCTTTGGCCTCCTTGCCATTCAACTTTCCCTCGTCCTCGGAGTCAGACGACTCCGAGGCTAGAGCCCCGTCCTCCTCCTTAGCATCCTTGTTCCCCTTGACAGACACCTCTCGGGAGCTCCCTGACTGGGCCTGCTCAGATACCCTGCGTACTTTTGTAAGCTCTTGAGAGCTTTCTCCACAACCACCCTCGCTCTTAGTGCCGCTACCTAGCATGTTTCCCATTTTTTAATATGTTACTCACCGCGTGAGGCCCAAGGAATCCGCCACTTACGCGTGAGCCTGAGGGGAGTCTAAAAGCCCTGTAGGTGCGCGCCACCCAGAGCCCAGGCTTATCCCCAACTCACCTGTCTCGCAGCTCTGTACTGGAGCGTTGTCCACTTCCACGTCGCGGGGGTGATCAGTCCCCGGGCGGGCCTCCAAATGTCGATGTCCGCTCCCGGCCGGCAGGAAGGACACACGACACAGTCTGGTAGTGGACAACCTTTTCTTTTTATTTTCCTTCTCCGTACAGCCTGCCCTGGGTTCTCCCAGCTGAAGCCTCCTTTGGTCCGCTCCCCGCGGCTCCTTTTGGGCTTCTACTTCCGGGCTTCTATCTGGCTTCTACTTCCGCCCAGGGGTGGCACCGGTATATATACGGGTACAGTGTCCAATCATGTTAAAGTAAGCAAGGCAAGCTGATTGGCTAACATCATCAGTTGCCAGGCAGACTATATTGTTGAGCGGGTTGTTTACGCGGTAAGCAGGAAACTAACGTGCTCAATGGGAGGGGTAATCTACCTCAGGCTTCACTCTTTACTACAGGCCTCACGTCCGCCAAGTGAGGCGACCGGGCTCGGGGCTGCGGCTCCCAACACATACTTATTAGGAATCCACTATGAATCTCTGTGTATATTGGATTAATCAAGGTTCTCTAAAGAAATTAAGTGGGTGATGGGAGAGAGGTAATGGTTCATACAGCTATGAAGGCAAGTTGGAGGATACGGATAGTTGGTGGTATAATTCAGCCAAGTCTGAAGGCCCAAGAGTTAAGAGCATTTTGTCTGAACAGAAGCAAATGTGCTCTTCCTCTTCCTTTTATATTAAGTACCTCAGCACACTGAGTAATGCCCAGGCATACTGGTGATAGTGCGGTTAGCACCAAGATAATCACAACAGTGTGTTTGATGTTTTGGGACATCTCCACCGGCTACCATCCAAAGGAGGAAAAAAAGTTTTCTCTAATGCAACGTACCTTAACTTCCTGGGAAAAAATTTCAAACATTTTAAGTAAAAAACACTATATTTATTAGATAGTGAAAGGGAAAAATAAAGCAGAGACGGGAAAGGTTGTGTTCTGGTAGAATTCATACTTTTTAATGGTAGAGCAGCACTAACAGGTGAGTAAAAAGCTGAGGAGGTGAAGGAATGAAATACGTGGCTGCACAGTGGAAATGTTGCTACTGCAGGTGACGTAAATGCAGAGACCTGGAGCAGAAGCTTGTTCCCCTGAGTTGTAGTAGTGAGGCCCGTGGGGTGGCGTAGAATCATAAGGGGGTGAGAATGAAGGTCAAAGGAAAGAAAAAAGAGATGAAAAGTCATGCAAAATCTTTGTCTCTTACTTGGACACTGTAAAAGTTTTGGATCTGACTCGAAGTAGAATGAAAAGCACTAGGAAGGTGCTAAGGATTAGCAAAACACAGCCTGACACATTTCGGAGGACTTGTTCTGTTCTGCTGAAAACTGACCGGTGGTTAAATGCAGAAGCAGTGAGATTAGCTACATAGAAGATTCTTCCAAGCGTCTGAGAGAGCACTGTGGTTTCAACCAAAGCAGCAGTGAGAAAGGTGTTGAGCAGTGGTCAGCTTCTGCGCTGTTGTGAGGATGCAGACAACAGGATGCTCTGACAGAGCTGAGGTTGGTTGTAAGAAAAAAGAACTGATTCCGTTATAACCCCCAACATTTGACCTGCCCAACAAGAAGAATGGGTTGCCGTTCACTACAATGAGGGCTGTGAATCACAGCTCATGTCTAACTCCATGAAAATTGCAATATAAAATGGAAATCATTTTTACTTTTTCTGAATAACAGTAAGGAAAAAGCAAGCAGAAAGTCACTAGGGAAATAGGGATAATTTTTTAATCAACAAGAAAGGGTAACAAGTCTCCATAAACCTATTACCATGGATTTATTCCTATCTCCGTGCAATACTGTTTCATTTATATAAATCAGGATGACTTAGTTTGGGTTTCCTGAAAAGTAGAATCTGATACAGGAATTGAGTTTATTTTGGAAGCATCATTCAAGGAGAAGAAGCACAGAGCCACAGAAGTAGAACAGAGAATGAGAGAAAAGCAACATAGATGTGCTGGACTGTGACCCCAGTGGCAAATGAGGCTCAATTCCGTTAGGGGATGTCTGTTAAACCATGAAAATCACATTCTAGAATTTTCTCATGTCGCTTTGGGGACATTTTCCACTACCTGCAACCTCCATTAGTTGCAGGCTGCCTCCATAAACATTGACTCTATCTCACTTTTGAACTATCTCTGCTGTTTGAGCAGACCTTCTAGGTATTAGAGGAAAAAATGATAGACGTGCTTAGATCTTTATCTATTCTGAAATATTTAAAGGTTATTTCTTAGTGTGGCACATGGTCAGAGTCCAATGTATCCATTATTTCCATTATTTGATATCCTGAACAACCACATGTAAAAATGTCAGTAGATGGTTAAGTTGAAGAGTATAGTTGTTTATGACTGGAAAATATCAAGGCTTTTGGACGCACAAAATTGCCCTTGTGTTCCCAGTAACTGCTGCCTAACTGTAAAAGTGCCATATGAAATAGCATTTTCCTCTTACAAGTTAGTGCTGTCATTATATGTCCTTGTGACTGTTGACTTTGAAATTTTCTTTCTAAAGTCTCTCATAACTTACTTCATAAAAAGGCTGCCAAAAAACTAGAGGGCAAAACTTAAGTAAGGTTGTATTGACTTTCCTTGGCATGGCATTTTCACTGGGATTTATGAATGAACATGGAGAAATCATTTTAGAGCTAAGAAGGAACTTACAGAGATCATCAAATACCAGTCTTACATTAAATAAAAAAATGGTCATATTACACCATATTTCAATTAAATTTAAAGCACAATAAGTCACAAATGAACAATATCTGTATAGACTAAAGATAGGAATATGGTTTCTCTTTTTCAGAAATTTATTTTGCATTATACAGGACATTCCAGAGAAAAAGTCAATATCCTTTGATCATTTATGTTGGAGGAAAATGATATTTCTCTTATAGATGTCTGACAGCGATTCTTTCTTGGGCTGTTGATGTTTGTATAGCCTATTGGATGCTCGTATCAGGTAGTACTCAGATATTTATATTTATAGCAGATATAGATTCAGGTTTAAGCTCTAAGGGTAATTTTGTTTGGTTATGAATTAATTATGAACTTTGTTGGGATCTTAGTATTCATCATCAAATATTACAAGGTAAATTTTAGTAAATCAGCACTCAGAGCATTTAAACATTCCAGGAAAATTAGGAAACTCCAATTCATCTACTTATATTTCATTTTATATACAGTATCAAGCTCCTTTTGTGTCCCATGCACTATTTATCTTATAACTGGAATACAGAAAAAGGAGACATGATCTTTCTGTGAAGAATTTACAGTCTTTGAGCAGAGTTAAATCAGAAGTAACTAAGACATGAGGTATTGTATTTCAAAGCATTGAATAAGAGGTATTTCAGAGTGGAAAATAGGAAATGAGAAATTAACTCCTGGACAATATTTGTAGATGATACCTATGTTTACTTATATGTAAGTATGGATGTATATGTGTGTGCACATGTCTATGTGTATGTCCATGTGTGTTTAGAAGTAATATTTCTGTGTTTTATTCTGTTAATGTAGTACTATGTTAAAAGATTGTTTCATTTATTTTATTTTGACTGTATTAGACAGTTTATGGATCAATCAATATCCTCTATCCCAAGTCCCTCATTTAGCCCTACAAGAGCAATTGATGACTTTGTCCTTGTGGTCTCTGTGTAGAATACACAGAAGTATGTGGGAAGTGCTGCAGGGTGGTTAAATACATCTTGTCCTGCAGCTGAATTCAAACCTGATAAATAATCAGAAAAATATTTTTGATTGAATTAATAGAGTAGCCCTCTCTTTAATTAGAACAAAGTAATGTTGCTGTTGGCAGAATTGAATGTTATTTTTCTTTTGTGAAAAAAATCTCAGATAAACAATGTTGTTCTATTTTTGCCAATTCATGGTGTCAGGGACCAACGTGCCTTATTTAATTCTGTCAAAATCTATAAGATGTTACTTTATATCTTTGGACAAATAATATTAATGTTGATCTGAAATTCTGCCAGCAGGAAGGAGGAAAGGCCACTTTGGACTGTATCCTTGGAATTGAATACCTCATTAGCACTTGTGACTTGTTGGTCATAATTTTTCATAAGGCTTTAGCCAATTAAAAGCATGATGGAGAATGTAGGCAACAGACAGGCAGTCATCTGTCCTGAACAACTAGAGCCAGTTAGTTTCTGCTATAATTTCTTATATATGGTGAAAGTCTAATGTCAACTTTGCTGTGATGCTACTGTTTGTTATATTCATCCTAGAATCCGTCATCCTTGGTTTAGGGGTGTGACAGATGAAGAGTTCAGTTAATTCTTTGGTCATTTTCCTAGTTAAAGTAAATGACTTTTGATATCCTCTGGTTTATCAAAATTAGTTATTATTTTAGAATTTTCATGTATCTTTGCCAAGAAGATAGCTCCTTTCCATGTTTTCCTATTCAGTGATAATATTCAAGTAGAACAAATGCCCACATTGTCTTTAGTAAGTGTTTCTGTTAATTAATTGTTCAGTAGGAACTATTTCATGTTGATGAGGCCTATTAAAAGCAGATCTGCATATTATTGATTGAAAATATGGATGAATCTTTCTTACATAAATTTTCATCCATTTTAGTAATTATTATAACACTTGTCAGATTAAAAAATAAAATTATTAGTTTCATTTTGCTTAAGGAGAAATTTCATAGAAACACTATAGACTGCTAAACTCACTGGGTAGATTTCTAGTCGAAGTAGATATTTATGCATCTGAAATAAATTGCATTCCTTTCTTCATCTGTCATATTTCTTTAAATGTGAGAGAATTGAAAGATATTTCAGGCACATCTGGATTTTGTCAGGTCATGACATTACTGGATTGATTGAGGACTATTTTATGATCATTTCATGTAACAGAATGGAATTGAACTTCCTTTTTTGTTGTTCTGTGTTCTAACCTTCGTTGTAGCATATTCTTTTAACAGGCAGCGATAATCAGAGAGATGAGCTATGACTGGACAGTATATATATATATATATATATATGCATATATGTTAAGTTTATTCTTCTAGGTAAAAATTAATGTTGATCTCTGATGTGAGATGACAGAATTAGTTATTTTCCCCTACTTCTTATAATTTAACAAATGTCATAGTCTTAATGAGTACATATGCTTTATTCCTTGAAGGATAAACATGAATTGTAGTTTCAATTTATACTATAACTCAGATGTAAAGGAAAATGGAATATCTTCACTTAGTAGATAATGAATCTTGTGCTTCTCCTAAGTCTGTGTTTGATAATTAGTTGAAGAAAGTAATTTTTAATCCTATTCAGATTTTACTGTACTCCAATCACGTAATGGATAGTGCAGACTTTCTTATACAGAGTTGCTGTGGTGCTCAGCCAGTGTTTCCTTTGCCTTCTCTTCTTCCTGAAATAGCCCTAGCTGTATGATGACCTAAATGTCTTTAGTGGGAATTTCTTTACTTTCTGCTGGTCCTTTTCAGTAAGTACAAGTTGGTATCTACAGTCTATTGATTCCCCAGATTCATCTTGGTTTCTGTTAGCTTCAGATCTCTGAATTCCCTCCTTATTTTTCCTTTATCCCACTGCAGTAGTGGTGTTGCTTTAGTGAGCCAGAGTTGCACATCCAGCCCCTTGAGCCTGGTATTGATTTCTGGGATTGAGAATGACTCCAAAGATTGAACCATTAAGTTTTTCTCTCTGTGACTACTTGCACATTGAGGGCATCAGAAGAATAGTAGGTGCTGAGTTCTCTGTGTATGATGTTAAAACTTTCATACTTTCACATATATGAGAGGTTAGAGCAGAAACTGCTAAATAGGATCCAGTTATCTAGGGCATATGATCACTTCACTATTTCCTGCATTCTCAAATATGCTTTTCATTGGGGTGCGTGAAGATATCTTACTTACTCTTCAGGAGAACATCAAGTTATTGATCTGGTGAATGATAAAGCAAATATTTGGGAAAGTTCTTAATAAATGGAGATTTTACTTGAACTACTCACTTAAGTCTTTCCATGGCACATTCTTATGACTATATATTGAGGATTTTGGTAAATTTAGCAGTGTTAATAAGAAAATAAATGCACATTTTAGAATATATATATATATATGTATATATATATATATATTTGATTCACAGTTTACATTATTTTCAATAGCATGACTGTGAGATCCCTTTGCCTGGTTTGTCCAGCTGATATGCAGACTCCAGTTTCCTGCTGTAGTTTACTCATATGACAGATAAGTTATTGTCCTAGTATTGCAGATATTATTAAGGTAAAATCATTCGGTTCACTTTTTCCCAACTATCTTCCTATCTCTTCCTCTTGCTCACATTCCTTGAGGAAAAGATGAGATCACTTTTCTGTTGCTTTAATGTGGTTAGTAATGAACACAGAGAGGTGAAGAGCGTCTGCATTCTTTGCAGATTTTTTTTTGTACTGACGATTAAACTCATGACCCTGTGCTTGCAAGGCAGGTGCTTATGCTGTTGAGCTAAATCCCTAGCTCTCTTTGCAGATTTTTAAGAAGACTCACTAAGAAACCAATACTGAAAATCTGATTCACTTCTAGGGAGCATGGGACATCAGTAGTTAATCACTTGTCACAAAGTGACTGTAGTCTACCCAGTCTAGACTGCATTCCACAGCCATGTATGCAAAGAATTTTTGAGAATTCAGTACTTCGTGTGCCCCTCTTGGGAACAAACTGTACAGACTAACATATGATAGGATCCTTCAAGAAAACTAATTTTGCTGTATAGTTGCTGCCCAGAGTTATTAAACCAAAGACATATTGTGGTTTAATTAATTTTTTGTAAGACAAGTTACAAAATCATTTGATAAATGTAGGACTCTGGATTGCATTTCAGAAAATATTGAAGTAATTACCAAAACCATCAAGAAAAAAATTTTAAGAACATAAAATATTTAATTCTTGGCAAATAATGATATTCATATCAGGTATTTTATTTGATGATCGATCATATGATGCCTGTGTGCATATGTGTGTATATTCACCTTAAAATAATACTAATTTTTTTTACAGAGGAAATGTTTATTCCAATACTTTATTGTTTATTTTGTTGTTATATTATGATGACTAATTGCACAGTTGACAGTAGTGTATCTCATTTATATTTTGTCTTTGAATAGGGTATGCTAAAGTGTGCTATCTTTCCATAGTCCAATCTGTCTGGTCATTCAGACATGAAGAAAATAACAGTGTCTTCCTGTTGCTTAGTAGACTGCATTTTATTTTATATTTATTAAAATCTTTTATTTTAAAGAGAAAAAAACAAAAATCGAGAAGCAAACAAATAATTAAAAAACAACAACAAAAGCAAAATGACAACCACCACCACCACCACCACCACAAAAACAGTGGCAACATAAGATTTCAAAACATGATGATAGAAATTTATCAGTGATTATATTGCATATTATTATCCTCAAAGCAATTGCTCATGCTATAACCAGATACAGGCATGCAAGGTTGGTCAAATAATAAAATTTTCCTTTGAAAATAGGAAATAGTTTCTTTCCTTTTACTATATCTATTGTAACTTTTGGATCTTATTTATTCTTTCAGTTTTTTATACTAGCGAGACAATATGATATTTACATATGCAAGTTTGATTTATTGCACTTATGAGTATGGTTTCCAATTGCAACTATTTTACCTATGAAAGTTTCAAGTTTATCATTATTTATGCTGCATAGTATTCTATTATATAAAAATACCACATCTTTTTTATTCATTCCTGAGTTGATGGCCCTTTGGGTTGTTTCCAAGATATGGCTGTTACAAATTGTGCTGCCATAAATATGGGTGCACGTATATCGCTGTGGTATGATGTCTTGAGTTCTGGGAAAATGCCCAGAAGGGAAATAACTAGGTCTAATCCTAATTTTTTGAGGAATCTCCTAGACTGCATTTTAAAACCTCATTTAATTTTGCTTACTAAATTGTTCTATAAGTTAATTAAAGAGAATATCTTGTACTTTTTCCATAGCACAAAAAATACAAAAATAAATGTATAGATTTATTGTATGCTTCTAAGGCCAAATTAGAAGAGCTTTTTAAAAAATGTATGAAAGGTTCCATCTCATTTCAAAAATAGAAAGGGTCCAAATCATAATGGAATCCACCCATATTCTGATGTTAATAGTTTTGCTTTTTTCCCCCTAAGGTTACTCACATTTATAATTTTCTTCCTCAGAGTTTGATGCCTATAGTTTTTATCACTTCTTTCCTTAATTCATGCAAACTCTGATGCTCTTGCAGAATTATGAGTGAATTTTGAGGCTGGGACCCTTTTGAGACTTTACCAGATGTGTTGAGTTTAGCCTTTAGCAAAATTGTATTAGACCTTCATCAGCATATGTCTCCTTGTCATGGATAGCAGATGAGAGGTTTCAGAACAGCTTGAATTCCAGCCATTTTCACTAAAAGCAGCAAATAATGGTTATTAAATACTTAATTAGGCAGGGAACATTCCAGATTGGAAGGAATTCAACCACGACTGTTACCGAACAAGAATTTAGCTTCCATCTCTGAGGGAAATACACTGATCCTTTTGTGAATTATGCAGAAAACCTATTTTACTCTACAAGATATATGCTAAAAATGTGGATATGCTAGAGACAACTTATGCTTTAATAATCAGATAAAATCATGAGTGAGTTCTACAGGACTTTCTGTTTGTCAAATGTGGACACAATCTGGGTGACGTTACTGACTAAACTGATATAGACAGCATTTGTGTCCTGGAAGCAAAACTGAATCAAACGATGAAACACCTTGCAGTGCACCAGCTCTGGCCCACAGTTGTGTGGCTCTTGGTTTTCTCCTTTTCTAGGCTTGGCTGTGTAGATTTAAATAAAATGCAAGAGTTTTTTGAGACCTCGTCTGTATTTCTGTACACATGCTGTTCTTTTCTCATTGTGCTATGCCCATGGCCTCGAGAGCAATGTCTATGGCAATATGAACAAAGAACCAAACACTGAACTCAGAAGTTTTCAAACAGTTTTAATTTAATCATTTTAAATATAATTCAAACTGTTATTATCATCATACAATGGACAACTTTATCTTCTCCACAGGCAGAATAGCTACATGGCCAATTACCTATTAGTTGGTAGTAACGTGATATTTTCATTATGTTATCAGTACCCTAAGGTCAGCCCCTATGGGCACAGCCACTGATAATGGAGTTCACTGAGCATTTTAAACCCCTCTGAAAGTCTAATTCAACCATATTTAGTACGTACTGTTCTTGGCTTACTGTTTTCCTGAAGTCAAAGAATATACAATATCTTCCATTCTGGTCCTTTTTGTCTCTTCTCCAAAGGCTTAACCTTTTTGTATGCTTGCTTTTGAGTTTAATATTATACTATTTTTAAAAAGATAAACCTGACTGGTTATATTGAATTCTCACTTTTTGAGTACTACCAACGTTTTACTGGGCTTTTGAATATCATTTTTTTCCTTAGAAGTTTTTAATAGATGATTATGACATTGCATCATTTGTAACTTGGAAAAACCATTATAATAAAGAATATGAAATTATGTTAAAAGAATCCATAAAGAGGGGCTGGGGATTTAGCTCAGTGGCATAAGCGCCTGCCTTGCAAGCAGGCAGTCGTGAGTTCAATCCTTGGTACCGATAAAAAGACAAAAAAAAAAAAAAAAAAAGAATCCATAAAGAACCCAGGATATCTTTGGAAAGACACATAAGACACAAGGTATCTAGAATATCTATAAACTTAGATGAATATATAATATCATTAAGGACCCCTTCAATCTGTGGAAAAATAATATAATACTATATCTTCCAGTTTGAATGAGCACCTTAGATAGGATATTCTGAGTTTTAAGATACTAACAAGCTTGTTAATAGAACATTTGTGTTAATTAATCAATAAGTTTGGCTGCTATAAGAGAAAGAACAATGGCAAACAAAAACGTATTTCTCTCTTACATCAGACCAACCTGGAAATGAGCATTTGGGGCTCAGATTTTCACAGTGTTTTCAGCATTAAATTTATATTTTCTACTCCATTGTACTAGTGCATGGCTCCAGTCTTTTAGATTACTTCATGATTAAAAAAAGCAAAAGACTGTAAATAGAAGGGAAAAATGTAGAAAAGTGAAAGAGAGTCACTTACAAGTTGAATCTTACTACACAGAAGTCCCACATATGACTTTGACTCTGCCTTTTGGTAATGTTGCCTACTAAATACGTTTATTTTTACTAAGGAAGAAGTGGAGAATGGATTTTTACTAGAGGCCACAAGAAACCTCTCTGTATATGTGAAGCCCATATTTTGAAGTGAAGAAACTCTGTCTTGGTGTTATTAAATTTATCAAAGTTCATATGACAAATTAACGATCAGAGATAGAATCAGATATACAGTAAAACTGAGTTGCCATCATCTGGAAAAGAATGACTATCACTTAGCTCTTTCCTAGAAGTTGGCATTTAATCTTGATCACTCCATTGGTGCCTAGACAAGCATCCTGAGAACTTGGATGAACTAGAAATTTGAATTTCTCAGGCCTCATTTAGGGCTTACTAATTAAAAACAGGGCAGGGAGAGGGATTGTTGGTGGTTAGCAACATATGTTCAACAAGTTCTTCAGGTCATTCCCAATTGTGTCCAACTTTGAAAACCAAGATCTCGATGGTTCACTGTGACCTTGAGTGACCTTAGCCACTCAAGTTCCTTAAGTTTTTGCAGGTGGACATACTTCATTCAGAGGTGCTGACTCCTGGTAACAAAGTTCACAAAATTCTGACCAAAAGTCATTTAACTGAATAACAATAAAAGCTAGAACAGTCAAGCATATCAGAAATATATAACATATTAACAAATACATATTTTCCCCTTCTGGGCAAATTTATGGGATATCAACTTATTAGAATAAAACTTGGACAGTATGTCCTTGCTCTGCATGTTTGGACTCTAAGTCTAATTTTATGCTTAAGTCTTAGTAAGTTTACATTCATATAATGCCAGGAAATTAAAGAGACAAAATCCATATTATCTAATACTAGTATTGTCTAACAGCTCTGTAATAAAAACACAATTAAAATTTTTCTAGTAACCATAATAAGAAGTAAAATGAAATATATTTTAATAGTACAATTTAATTAAAAACATCTAAAATATTTCAGAAAGTAATTAATATGAGTGAAATATTGTCCATTTTACATTTCTCAAATTATGTCTCTGAAAGTTGGCATCTTATACTCCTAGGACGTGGTGGTGAATCAATGGTACGGTACTGCAGGGGACTGTTAGTTATCACTAAAAGCTCTAAATAACGACATCTCAGTTCAGACTGCCTACATTTTAAGTGCTAATAACTATAGATGGCCAATAGCTACTGTGCTACCAATTTGGTCTGGATAATCTTTAGACTTTCTTCCAGTTTTATTGAAAAAAATTGATCGTTGAGTTATGCCAACATTATTTATATTTAAGAGAATAAGTTAATTAGAATAGAAATTATATAATGGAAAATATAACAATGTATTTATTTAAAAGTGAATATATAAAGATATTTGTTCTGGGTCATGATATAAAATGTATTTTTTTTTTGCTGTGAATAAGATTTAAGATCTTGAAAACATCCTCTGTATTAATCTAATTTATTCTCTCAACAGGTTATTCCATAGGCATATTATGTTCTTTTTATCTATTTCTCTACTGATAGACGTTTATGATAAATTGTTCTTTTTTTTTCTTACAAAGAAAGTGCTGCAAAGAGCATGACTCATATACTCTCTTAGTAATTTGTAGGGACATATATTTAAAAGTATTATTTGATATAAATATTAGGGCATGTGGGTTTTTTGTTGTTTTAATATCATTAAAATGCAACAGCAGTTTGTGAGAATTTGTATATTTATCTGTCCTTACCAATACTTGATAATTTCAAAGTTTTTAAAAAACTTTTAGAAAATCTATTTGTACTGTTCTTTTTTTTTTTTTTTTTTTCTTTTGTATCAGGGATCAAACTCATGACCTCACGCTTTCCTGGCAGGTGTCTAAGCCACTGAGCTAAATCCCTGGCAATTTCAAAGTTTTTGATTTTACAAATTTAACTAATACAATAGTGTCTTGTTTTAATTTGCATTTTTCTATTTAGATTTTTTAAGAAAAACTTTACTTTTGATTACAGTATTTTATTGAGTTATATATGAAAATAATTAAGGACTGTTACATATATCTTTGTATGTAATCACAAAAATGCTAACCATTTCTTTGACCCCCTGTTTTCTCCCTGACTACAATTACTTTCAACTTTTGTTGCTTACTTTGGTAATAGATGTCTTTTATTAGATATTTTCATATATCTGATTGTGTCTTAATGAAACTCTTAAAATGAGATTCACTTCCTCTTCTCAATCTCCCTGCATCACTTTTTTGTGACTTTTTATCTTCTCAATAGATTAATATTTAGAATTGATTACATTTTTTTGCATTTGTAAAATTACTATATCAGTACTATTTTAGGCAGAGTCATGTAGTGTGATATTTTTTTCCTGTACTTTCCTTTACCACAAAGGTTAAATATTGGTTTCTTTTTCCTTTGATTTTAAATTTATGTATTTACTAATTCAGCTTAAACTTTCAAAAGGCTGTCTATAGAACAAGTCTTTTGGATGCATCAGAGATTTTCTCGAATTCTTTTTCTAGATCTTTGATCTGTGCTGATACTGACTGCTTGTCATGTCTCTCGGTCCTTAGCTCTCGTCCTGGAAAATTTCCTATCCTGTGCCACTCACTTGTAACTGTCTTCTTAGTTCCGTCCTCTTTTTGATTTTTTCCTTAATTTATGTTTAATTTATGTTCCTGCTTAAGAAATGATGAATGGATGGAAATTTTTTAGAGAATTTACAGATCCAAATATCCTGTACTTATACTGACACTTTATTGAGAATGTTGTTGGGTGTAAATTTTGTAATAAAAAGGTAGTTTTTTCAGTAATTGGAAGACATTACTTCATTGTCTCTAAGCTTCTATTGTTTCTGTGGAGGATTCCAAAGCTATTTTGATCTCAGGTTGTGATTTTTTAAGAAATAAATTTCTTCTGCTTTTGTTTTCCATGGTTTTCTAATGTAAAACTTTTACACAGATCAAAATAAATTTCTATTCCCCATGTTGCAGATACAGTTGCAGATTTCTTACTGTTTTTCTCCTGTATACTTTTTGTTTTACTTTCTTAGAAAGATCTCAGTTTTATTTTGAATTTCCATTTCTTTTATAATTTAACACCAAATGGAGCTTTATACTCTCTATATTTTATGGTTAAAATATTTTACACACATACACACACACACACACTCACACACACATACACACACACACACCTACTTTTGTTATTGTTCACTAAGAAATATATTTGTATGATTCATTCATGTTACTATATGTTCATGTTCATGTCATCACACTTACTACCAGGTTTATCCAGTCAGTTGTAAATATGTTATACAAATCATCATTTGCTTTGTAATATATGTTACATTTTATCATTTAGGGATTTAAAATTTTAGGTAGTGAAATTCCTTTTCTTCTCATGTCTACATTGTATTTTATTTAGATTAAAAGCAAACCATTGTTTAAGAGACTATTCTGAAGTTAAGGGAATAATATAAATAGAATGTTCCAGTTTCTCCAAAATTTATATGTTGAAATTTTAATCCCCAATGTGAGGTTTTGGTGAAACTTGGGAGGGTTTTTCCCTCACAAATCAAGTTACTGCCTCATAAAAGAGTCCTGAGAGAGAATCCTCTTCTCTTTGCCACATGCAGATGCAGTGATAAGGTGGACACCTTAGTCCTGTGTGACCTAGGGAGCATCCTCTCAACCACAGCCTATGGTGTCACACCTTCATCTCTGACGTTCAGCCTTCTGAATGGAGAGAAATGGGATTATGTTATTTTTATGCATCCTAGTCTGTGACATTTCATGATAGCAACTTGAATGGACACAATATAAAGTAACAATGTATTTAAGTGGTTTCTTCTAGTGAATTGACAGACTCCAATATATCTGAAACGTATTCTAAATAGAAAATGTTTGGACAAAGATTTGAAAAGTCCTCACTTAGATACCATTATCTTTCAATTATTTATGGAGTAGTCCATCCTTTCCCCATGTTATGTATGCTACATCATACCAATGTCTTATGCCAAGTTCCCACATCTAAAGTCAGCACTTTTAATGTAAAATCTTTATCCTGATCTTTTGGTCTATTCATTTATACACCTATAAAAACTTTATTGCTATTTAATTTTATTGAAGACTTTCACACTCTCAGGCTAACTATATACTCTTAATGTTAAAAGCCATATAATTACATTACTATTCTAATTTAAACTAAATCATATTTCTACATTATATTTTTTGCATGTATATTATTATTACTAATGTTTTCATCATCTAATTGAATTTTCTTGCAATTTATTTCGAATTTTTGCTTTTATGTTGAGGAAAGGTATTGCCTTATAAATGTCACTTACTGGGTTATTTTTATTTTGCTTACACACAAAAACATCTTTTTCACTGTTATAAAGTAATTTAAATACTTCTGAGTGTTTTAATCAAATTTATTATGCTACCCATAAAATCGTCTATGTTCATTTCTTGGTTTTACTTGAATATCTTTCAATATATTTTTAGGTCATTCTAACAGCCAATTTGTTTTTTTTTTTTGTTTTTTTTTTGTCGGTACTGGGGATTGAACTCACAACCTTGCACTTGCTAGGCAGGTGCTTATGCCACTGAGCTAAATCCTCAGCCCCACCAACAGCCAATTTTGATAATTGTTTTTTATAGTCGATTTCTGTTTCCTGTGTTATCAAATTATTTATGTAAACTTGTGTGCAAATTATTTATGTAAACAGTATAATTGTCTCAATGATTACTTATGCTTCCTATACATTTTCTTAACAATTTAGCTGACAAAATTATTATTGTTCATTGTTGTTATTTAATTTATTTTTTTGCATAGCTAACACACCTCAAACATTAGGTAAGCATTCTACCACTAAACTATATCCCTAGCCCTACTTTATTGACTTTTTAAAAATTTTGATTTTTTAACCTTATTTTTTATCATTCTAGCTTGATTAATTTTTTCATTTTAAAGAGTTTAAAAGAAAACAATAAAAACAAAGCAGTAGAAATGATACAGAATTTTGAAACAAGCCAATAGAAAATTTACAATAATCACTATATTGCATATTATCTTCAAAATAGCTATTTGCTTACATTATAAGATACAGTGTGCAATAACAGACAAAAATTACAATCAATTTCTTTCCCTGAACTAATAGGATCAATAGTACCTTACCTTAGTTATCTCGTGTGTGTGTACAGATAGAAAGATAGATAGATAGATAGATAGATACTTTTTGCCCTTCTCTTTTTCTCTTTTTCCCTAACCCAGTTCTTCATTCCTTTTGAGCAGTTTTATTCATTTTCACAATATCTATGGTACTTTTGGACCTTATTTAATTTTTCAGTTTCTTCCACAAGGGAGACAATACAATGTTTACATACGTAAGTCTGATTTATTTCACTTATGAGTATGGTCTCAAGTTGCATCCATTTACCTATAAAGGCATTGAGTTTATCCTTCTTTATAGCTGAGAAGTACTAACTTGCATAAAAATATCACATCTCTTTTATCCATTATGCGATTGATGGGACATTTGAGTTGTTTACAAGATTTAGCTATTACAAATTGTGCTGCTAAAGATATAGATACACATATATCACTGTGGTATGATGCTTTCAATTCTCCTGGGAAAATAATCAGAAGGGAATAGCTAAATCGAATGGGAATGCTAATCCTAGATTTTTAAGGACTCGCCACACTGGTTTCTACAGTGATTCCACCAGTCTATACTTCCACCAACAATGGAGAAGCATCCCCCCACCAAACAGGCCTGACAGCATTTGTCATTGGTTGATTTGTTGATGATAGTCATTCTTTATGGAGTGACATGGAATCTTACTCTTGTTTTATTTTGCATTTCTTGCATGACAAATTATGTTGAGGAGGTTTTCATATATTTACTTGCCCTTTGTATTTCTTCATCCGGGAAATGCATATTCATCTCAGATGCCAATTTTTGGATTAAGTCTTTGACTTTTGGGGTCCTAATTTTAAAAAGTTCTTTATATGTTCTAGTTAAGAGTCCTTTGAGGGAGAGCTGGCTAAAATTTTTTCAGTTTATGGATTTGCTGTTCATTCTGTTGAAGGTTTCTTTTTAAGATCCAAAAACTTTTTTTTAATAAGATGGGATCCCAGTTGTTGATTCTGAAAAGTATTTCCCATGCAGTTTGATTTTTATTCATGAATTCTTTGCCTACTCCTTTGTCTTCAAGATTTATATCTACCTTGTCTTCCAACAGATTTTAGTGTTTTTGTTTTAGTATTTAGATCTTCCATTTGGACTTTAGTTTAATGCATGAGAATAGACATGGGTCTAGTTTTAGTTTTTGTCATATGGAAAGGCAGTTTTTCCAGCACCACTTATTAAAAAGGCTGTCTTTCTTCTAGTCAATGTGTTTGGCCCCTTTGTCAAAGAAAAGGTGGCTGAGTGTCTTTGTAGTTGTTGCTGTATTTTATAATCTATTCCATTGATCTTCAAGTCTGCTTTTTTTTTTTTCTTTGCTAGTACCATGCTGATTTTTTCACAGTAGCTTTGTGGTTCAATTTCAGGTCAAGGATTGTAATGCCTCCTGCCTTGCCTTTGTTGTTCAGGATTGCCCTTGCTTTTCTAGGTCACTTCTGGTTCTAGATGAATTTTAGGAATGATTTCTTTAGAACTGTGAGGTATGCTAATGGTGTTTTGATTGAAATTGTTTTAGATCTGTATAATAATTATGGAAGAATGGCCATTTCCACAATGTTTGTTTTTCCTTTCCATGAACAAGGAATGTCTTTTCTTTTTCTGAAATCCTCTTCAATTTCTTTTTTCAGTGTTGTAATTTTTGATGTATCAATCTTTTACAAGCTTTGTTAAATTGATTCCTAAGTATTTCATATTTTGGGTTGCTATTGTGAGGGGGTTGCTTCCCTATATTTCTCAGTGAGTTTGTTTGTGTACAGGAATGCTACTGAGTTTTGAGTGTTGACTTTGTGTCCAGCTACATTATTGAATTTGTTTATTTAGATCTAGAAGTCTTTCAATGGGGTTTTTGGGGTCTTCTATTTAAAGTGTAATGTCATCTGCAAATAATGATAATTTAACTTCTTGTTTTCCTTTTTTTATTCCTTTTATTTCTCTTTCTTATCTAATTGCTCTGGCTAATGTTTCTAGAATTATGTTAAATAGGAGTGGAGACAATGGTCATCCTTGACTCGTTACTGACTTTAGGTTGAAAGTTTAGTTTTTGTCTATTGAGTAAGATGTTGGCTGTTGGTTTATCACACATGACTCTTATCAAATAAAGGTAAAGACCACCTATCCCTATTTTCTGTCAGATTTTTATCCTAATGAGTGTTGGACCTTATCAAAAGTTTTTTTGCGTGTGTCTAGTGAGATGATCATGTAATTCTTGTCTTTAGCTTTGTTGATATGGTGTATTCTGTTTGTTGATTTGCATATGATGAACCTTTCCTGAATTCCTGGGGTGAATTCCATTAGTTCACGGTAAATAATCTTCTGGATGATTCACTGCATTCAGTTTGCCAGTATTTGTTGGTGATTATTGCATCTATGCTCATTAGGAATATTATCCTGTAGTTCTCTTTTTTGGTTAGTTATTTCTCTGATTTTGGTATCAGGTTAATACTTGCTTCCAGAAATGGGTTAGTGAGAATTGCTTTCCTTTCAATTTCATCAAAGAGTTTGAGGAGTATTGACATTAAGTCTCTCCTAAATTTTTTGTAGAATTCAGCTGTGAATCCATCAGGACTTGGGCTGTTCTTTGTTTGTAAGTTTCTATGACATTTTCAATTTCATTAACTGAAAATGGGTTTTAAAGACTTTTATAGCTTCTTGATCCAGCCTTGATAATTCATATGTTTCTAGAAATGTTTGTTTCTTCTGTGTAACTGAACCTATGAGAGTAAAGGTTTTTTTTTTTTAACACCTGGGATCGAACGCATGACCTCATGCTCGCCAAGCAGGCCCTTATGCCTCTGAGCTAAACCTCTAGCAAGAGTTAAGGGTTTTTTTTTTTTTTGGTCCTTTTCCTTTTTATCGGTACTAGGGATTGAACTCACGACTGCCTGCTTGAAGGCAAGCGCTTATGCCACTGAGCTAAATCCCCAGCCCCCAAGAATAAAGGTTTTTGAAATAGATATTGATGATTTGTATTTCACAGAGCCTAACATGATTTCATCCTTACTGCATGAATTTGAATTTTTTTCTTTCCTCTTTTTTGATATGGTTGACTGAATACTTTCAGGTTTTTTTTTTTATTCTTTCAAAGAATCAATTCTGATTTGTTAATTCTTTGTATTGTTCTCTTAGTCACAATTGGTAAATTTTTGCTTTCATCTTTATAATTTACTCCCTTCTTTGGGCTTTGGGCTGGACATGCTCTTCTTTTTCTATATGTGTAAGGTATCATATCAGGTTGCTTATCTCTGTTCGCTTGTTTTCCTGGTGTGAGAATTTACTGCTATAAATTTTCCTCTGAGGATCACTTTCATTGCATCCCACAGGTTCTGATGAGTTATATTTTCATTCTCATTTGCTTATAGATTTGTTTAATTTCTTCTTTAGCTTCCTTCTCTGACTCCTTAGTTATTTAGGAGGATATTATTTTATATTCATGTGTTTATGGAATTTTTGTGATTTCTTTTGTCATTAATTTCTAATTTCATAGCAACATTGTCAAATAATATGAATGGCATAATTTCAATCCTTTTGCATTTACTTAAGCATGTTCTGTGGGCCAGTATATGGTCTATTTTAGAGAATGTCCTATATGCAGCTGAGAAGAATGTATATTCTGATTTTGTTAGGTGGAACATTCTGTACACATTTACTAAGTCAATTTGTTCACAAGTTTGATTCAGTTTTATTATTTCTTTGTAATTTTTTGTCTACTTAATCTCTTTTCATGACAATGAAGTGTTAAGATCTCACATTACTCCCATTATGGTTGTATTATAATGTATTTGATTTTTCATGTTTATTAATATTTGTCTTAGATAGCTGGGTGCTCCCAATTTGGTGTATAAATATTTATGGTTGTTATCTCTTCCTCTTGAAGTTTTCCCTTAACATGTATGTAGTAAGTTCTTTATCTCTTTTGATCATCATTGATTTGAAGTTCACATTGTCTGCAAACAGAATTTCTAGCCCTGCTTATTTTTGGTTTTTGTCACATGGAGTATCGGTTTCCATCGTTTGACTTTCAGTCTATCAATTTCCATTTAAATTAAATGTGTTTCTTGCATACAACATATTGTTGTATTTTGCTTCTTAATCTACTTTGCCAGTCTGTTTCTTTGATTGGCAAGTTAAGACCATTTACATTAATGGTTATAACTTATATGCATTGGATTATCTTTGTCATGTTATCTTTCCACTGCACCTTTCCTACTTTTCTCCTCTGTTTAATTGTTTATTCTGCTTGTTGGTTTCTTTCTGTTGTTCTTAGAATTGTTGTCATTTTAAACTTTTTCTAGAATGTCTGTCAGTACTCTTTATAAGGTCGATTGTGTGGTCATGAAATCCTTTAGTTGTTCTTTGTCATGGATGTATCTTATTTCTCCTCTGAGTTTGAAAGACAGTTGTCAGGGTACATCAATTTGGGTTGGAAGTTGTTTTCTTTCAGTACTCAAAGTACTTCACTCCATGCTGTTCTTTACTTGATGGCTTGTGTTGAGAAGTCTGCTGTGATTTTGAGAGACTTTCTTGATCTGTTTCTTTTCTCTAGCAGCCTTTATTTTTCTTTTCCTATGCTGAATTTCTGGAATTTTGATTATTATATGTCAAGGTTTAGATTTATTTTGCTTATGGCCATTTAGAGTTCTATATATATCGCTTACCTGTATGTCTGGTTTTTTTCCCATATTTGGGAAATTTTCTGCTATTATTTCTGCAAATGTTCTTTTCATACCATTTGTGTTATTTCTGTTTTTGTTAACACCTATCAAACTTACATTGTTTCTCTTTGCATTGTCTTGCAGCTGTTGAATTGTTATTTCGTGATTCCTTGTTATTTTAAGAGACCTTTCCTTTCATGATCACTAGCCTCAATCCTGTCTTCATGGTCTGAGTGTCTGTCTTAAATTTCATTGATGCTGTTTTGCCAGCTTTCAGTGCAATTTTTGATTTCCTGGTTAACTCCTTGAATCTGTATTCTAATTCTTTCCTGTATTGTTCATTCAAGGTTTTTATTATTTTCTATGCTTTTCTATCATTTTTATCTTTGTCTTCTTTGGATATACTCAATAATTCCTTCACTATGTTTATCATTTCTGTTTTTACTTCAGAGATTCTTTTTGATTGATTTCCTCTAAAGTTTCCTTGAGTTGTTTCTTTACTTCCATTGCTATCATTTCAGGAATTTCAGATGAGTTATTCCTAATTTCATCTATCTCTATGTCTCCTGTGCTAGATCGGGCTAGGTGGACATTTGAGATTGCCTTTTGTTCTTTTGTTTTGATATTTTCTTGTGTTCCGTTGATTCAGTTGGATGCCAAGTCCTAGTTGCCCCCTGCGTTGGCAGCCCATCTGGCAGGGGGCCTCACAGGGTTGCTGATGACTGCCAATGTCTGGCTGGGCTTTAGTGATAGTTCCTGGGTGTGGGAGGGTCACTGGCGATGGACTCCTAGTCTCTGCTGCCAGACTGAGGGTTCCTGGGTGACTTTGGGTCATGGGTCATGGACTCCTGGCCCCTATGAGCCTCTGAGATAGTTCCCAGGTATGGGCATGTCACTGAGTGCAGACTTCCAATCTCTGTGGGCCTCACTGAGGATTCTTAATGACTTTTGGGTCTCTGGGTGCAGGTTCCCAGTCCCCAGGACCCTTACTTATGGTTCTTTGGTGTGGGTGGGTCACTGTGCACAGCTTCTCAGTTCCTGTGTGCCTCACTGTGAGTTCCTGGATGACTGTGGGTCTTTGGGCACAGACTTCAGGTGCCCATGGGCCTCAGAGATGGTTCCTTCCGTGGGCAGATCACAGGATCTCACCTATGGTTCTGGGTGTGGGTGGGTCACAGAGTGAATCTTCCCAGTCCTCGGGGGTCCTCACTGTGGATTTCTGGATGACGATGGGTTGCTAGGCACAGATTCCCAGCCCCTCAGGCCTCAGAGATGGTTCTTGCATATTTCTTTCTTCACTTTTCTCTTCCATTGTGCTTTCCTTGTTTATTCTTTCCAGTTACTTTTATCTAATTCTATTCATTTCTTTTTCTCCTTAATAGGATATTTCTCCTTAATAGGATTTAAAATATCCTCATTATCCTTGAATTTTCAGATTTTACTTCATTCCTTCTCCCATTCCCTACCCCCTCCATTTTAACTAGTGTTGTTTTATTAATTTTCTGATATTTAATTAATTCCCTGATATGACTGTTGAATTATTTTCTGTTGTTAGTGAAGTTAGTTGTTGCATTTAATAGATTTTTACTGTATGTCAACATTAGATTTTTGTGACTTTTATAATTATAGATCATTTCTGTGTTTAAGTGGCATATACTGTTAGCTTTTATTTGTTTTCATAATATTTTCATACCAAGTTTGTCACTGAATCTATTATTATTGTTGATTTTCTCACTGTTACAGAGTAAGGGACATAGTGGTGGCTATTAACTGGTTGTACTGTGTGCCACTGGTGGTTTGTCTGTGCTATCCACAATTCTGCAGTTCAATTTTGGAAAAATAGGTACTTGGCCAATTACTCTGTGCCTGCTGCTCCAAAGTTAAAAAAGACATTTAATTCTTGGGGCATTCAAAGGTCTGTCATTAGTCATGTCCTGAGTACATCCCTGAAAAGAAGACACTAACTAAAGAGATTTCCATGCGATCAACAAGGACCACTATAATTGGCCCACAGAATGCAGTGTGTGTGCTCATGCACACTCCCACCAATAAGTTGGAGATTAAGACACACTGAGGCTAGTTGGGGAAGTAGACATAACCTGTTCATTACAAGTTCTTGGACATTTCTCAACAATTCTCCAAAATCCTGCCCCTGAAATTTTCTTGAGATCTGGAGGAGGTTTTCAATAGGATGGCATAGAAAACATCAGCTTGAGATGTGGGAACTTGGCACCACCTCCCAATATCCACAAGTAGACATTCTCATGGGTTTCCTCAAGATTTGGACACCCTGTTAGGACACAGTTACTAGTATGAGCCTGCTATCATGGCTTTCTTCATGGTAGCCTGTCATGCTTTCTAGAAGGTGTCCTTTTATATTGCTTTTTCTCTTTTTCCTTAGGCAAAGCTCATTTTGTAGAGCTAGCTTTTCTTCACTCTTCATTTTTACTTTTTCAAATAAATTTGGAAGCTGCTCCTTGCTTGGTTTGTTCAATTCTTTGTTCAAAATGAGAGGAATTTTGAATCTAACTCCAGAGAGAGAGGTGAGCAACTCCAAAACCTGATAATGTTTTGGAACTTTTGGAAGGAGCTGCTCAATTATACATATATTAAAAACATGAGAATACAAGGTGACAAAATGACTCCAAAAGCTGATCTGTGAGAGGAAGTAAGTGAGAGAAAATTAAAAATCACATAGCAGAATTTTATGAAATTATAGAAGTTAAGTAAAAAGAACAAAAGGTTCTTGATGATTTCATATATAATATAACTAAATGGATAATAGACTTAATAGAGAAAATGATCAGTGAGCTTAAATACACTAATAAAAACCTGGCAGGGAAATTATGGATAACAGAAGTGGCCTATATGAGTCAGAATTAGAACAGAGACTTGAGGCAAGTGACCGTGTGCCTTGAAATACCTTAAAAAACAGCAGCATGAGAAATAGATTCAGCAACTGCTAGATGACACAAAGAATACTGACATAAGATTAACTATAATTAATAAAAATCAGAAAACAACATGAATGGCATTAAAAACATGTTTATAGAAATGAGAGCATAAAACTTTTTGTTTTTATTTTTTTATTTTGAAGGGAATAAAACCAAATAAGAAAAAACAAAATGGGGTCAGTCAAAACAAAACAACGAGCATAGTACGTGACTTAAAACCAAAATGCAAGGTGATTTACAGTGGCTACCATGATGTCTCTTGTTATCTTCAACAGAATTGCCCATATCACCAGGCAGAATAAAATTCAACATAGTAGTACAGAACGAAATCAATAAAAACAAAACATTGGCGACATTATAGGACTTCAGAAGGTTAACAGTCAAACCAGAATGAGTATCACAGTGAATTTTATCATCTTCAGAGTAGTTGCCTATATCCTCAGACTTCATACTATCAAACAAAACAGATTCAAATGAAATCAGTCAAAACAAGACAGTGAAAGCAATACAAGGCTTCAGATTAAGTTAATAGGAAATTAAAAATGGTCACCGTAGTATATCCTGCTATCTTTGGGATAGTCTATATCATCAACTCTAGTACAAGTAGAAAAACTGAAACAGAATATAACCAAACAGAGTGATGAAAATAATGTGGGTTTCAAATTATGATACAAGATTAACAATGTCCTCTGCTTTCCTTTTTTGGGACAGTTCCTCTCACTTTCACAGGTTGCATTGCATTGTTAGTGCATTGTTAGCTATCCCACTAACTCCTTTAGATTTTAGATTAGGGAGGCAACCTGCTATTTACATAAATGGTTCTGAACTTTTTACCCCTGAGCATGATCTCAAGTTGTATCCATTTACCTACAAGAACCTCAATGCTTTCCTTCCTTTTAGCTGAGTAGTTCATTGTATAAAAGTGTTATGTATTTCCAACCAATCTGCAGCTGAAAGGCAAGCTACCGCCACTTTTTTCTGGTTTCCTATCACATAGAACATTATTTTCTCATCTTTGACTTTTCAGTCCATAAACCCTCTTTCAGGTTAATTATATTTCTGAAATAGAGCATCTTGATGGACCCTATCTCCTGATCCACTCTGCCTGTGTTTCTTGTTATTAGTGTATTGAGGCCATCCATATTAGTGATTATGGCCAACCTTCTCTGCCTCATCTCTGCCATTCTATTTTTCTGCTATTGGTTGTCTACTTTTCCCTTTCATTCCACTGTCTGCCCCATTCAGCAGTGGCCCCTCGGCCACTGTTCCTGAAGGTGTGGACTTTTTTTTCTCTCTCTCTACAACGTCCTTCAGTATTTTTTGTAGGGCTGAATTGGTGGTCACAAACTCCCCCAGTTCCTCTTTGTCATGGAAGCATTTTGGTTCTCCATTAATTTTGAGAGAGTTTTTCAGGGTACATCAATCTGGATTGGAGGTTATTTTCAAAAGAATACTTGGAATACTTCACTCCAAGCCCTTCTTGATTTGATGGTTTGCGTCGAGAAGTCTGTCATGATTCTGATGGGTTTTCCTTTATAGGTGATCTGTTTCTTTTCTCTGACAGCTTTTAATATTCTGTTCTTGTGTTGAATTTCTGGGATCTTGATTATTATATGTCTGGGTATAGATCTATTTTGGTTGTAGCTGGGCTGGAGTTCTGTATGTCTCATATATCTGAATATAATTTCCCTTTCCTATGCTTAGGAACTTCTCTAATTATTTCTGTAAATAGCCTTTGCATTTCATTTGTGTTTAACCCTGCTTCTTCACTCACATTTTTTATTCTTAAAAGTTATAGTTACTCTTGTCATCTTCTGGCCTTTGTATTGTTACTCCCTGGTTCCTTATTATTTGTAAGAGATGTTTCCTTTTGTGATCACAAGTTTAAAACCTGTCTTCAAGGTTTGATAGTCTATCTTTAGTTTCTTTCAAGCAGTTTTGTCAGCTTTCAATGGAGTTTTTAATTTCCTCGTAGTCTCTTTGAGTCTGTTTAATGTATTGGAGATGTTTTTATATTTTTCATCAAAATTTTCTCTTCATTTTATCTGTTCCTCTATTCTTCCATCTGTGTCTTCTTGAGAGGTGCTTAGCATTTCTTTTATTATTTTTCTTATATCTTCTTTTACTTGTATTAGTATTTGTTTTAAGATCTTTTATAATTTCACGAATATATTTCTTTATGTCAGATGTTGTTTTCTCAGAAAGTGCAGATGTGCAACCCCCAGTCTCTTCTGTCTTACCTCTCCTGGGCCAGTGCTGCTTGGGTTGGAGTCTGGAGACTTTCTTTTATTTCTTCCTTTTGTCATGTTTCTGGTTTCTTCCAGACAAGTGGATAGTGGGAGTCCCTGGAACTTCCTGTATTGGTTACGATTACTCTGAAGAATGCTGGCTAAGGATTGCTGCCCTCTCCATTCTGCTGTTGACCACTGAAGTACCAGCAGGGGCAGGGCTGGCTGGCCCCTCCCTTCTGAGCTGGTCAACCACTAGAAGCCTTCACATTAGTGTGTGCCATGTAGATTGGGCTGCTTAGGGATAACTTCAGGAGAACCTTGTAATTGGCTATTGGATCATGCACAGGGGTGGGACTCAGTCCAAGTGATTCTCACCAATCTGCTCTGCACTAGAAGTGGCTGAATGAAGCTGAATGCAGTTCTGGTTCCTGGCTTATCCTGCCTGACTCCAAAATGTTACCTGGCCAGTTACCCACTCTCATGGGAGGGCTGAGTTCCCCACATTCTGGTGCAGTTCTCCAGTCTACCTCCCCCTGCTGTGACTTCATCCTCCCATAGAGGCCCTTGGGCTTGCCAACCCCCAACTTCACCGTGGCCACGTGTCTTCAGATTCCAGTGATGTTTTGCATACAGTGGGGCCAGCTTCAGTGAGAGTGTGTCTGGCTACAGCATTCTATGTTTTTTTCTTTTCTTTTTTTTTCACTTTAGTTTTTTCCTGGGTCAAGAGGATCCATCTCCTTCAATCTAGTCTTCTCCAGGATGCTGTGTTCCAGCATCTAAACTGTTTCTCTCAGAGAGGTTTTTTACTTTGCTGCTTACTGATCTGCCATCTTCCCAGCTTTCACTCTATAAAACTTTTAAATATAAGGAAACAGTTTAAGAAACATATAAATTAGGTATCTAGAAACCCAAATTACCATGATCAGAGGAGAACTTCTCTATGATGCATCATGCTGAAATTCCAAAAGTTCAACACAAGGACAGAATCTTAGAAGTTGCTAGAGAAAAGCAAATGTTTACTTTTGAACAGACATTCTCATTATGACTTTTTTATTTAGATGCTCTTCTGAGGTATCCTGTGCTCACAGGTGGGGATGTTTGGAGTGGGCTGAATCTAGGATTAATGCTGGGATTAATGATGTGTGATAAATAAATGGGTTTCGCCCAGTTCTAGATGTGGATAATGAAGACTTCACCCTGAGTTTCAGTGGCATTAATCAATGGGCTCACAGCCTGGATGCAATGTGATAGAAGAGAAGGCAGGCTCCCTGCTAACTGCTTACACTGCTTCTTCCTGCCTGCTCTGCTACTCACTCTTCCCTCTGTGCAGTCCTCCTCTTTCATGCCACCCTGCCTCGGAGCCAGCTGACTATGGACTGAAACCTCTACAACTGTGAGCTGAAATAAACCTTTTTCCATTAGCTAAGACAAGGACCAAAGATGAAAAAAGACAGCACTCACGAGGCACAAAGTTCTCTACTGTGTTCTCCTCTTTCTCAGATTTGTTATATATCCATTTTTTATTGATCTTTCACGTTAGTTATGTTTCCTCAAATACTTTCTTGTCTTTTTGTGTGTGTTTCTCTTTGAATTTGTATCTTTTGTATTGTTTGCTCTATCTGTTAATTTTACTAAGTGGATAAAATGTTTTACTGTTTGTCATAATTCTATGTCCAGTGCTTGAAGCATTAGTGCTCCTAGATAACTAATGCTTGCAGCTGAAAGCACTGCCCTCCTTTCTGATGAAAGCATCTATCTTCAGACACACCTGTCTGGAGCTTTTCCTGGTCGCTGTTGGGAAGTGATGTGGAAGAGCTGAGCATTTGAATGCTACTGCTGAAATCTTGGGTTAAATCCTGCTAGTTGCTCCAAGGCCATCTTTAGACATCTGACTCCTTTGGTGCTGCCTTTTCCTGTTCTAGTTGTCATTCTCTGGGCTGGTTTCCACCAGTAGGATTTTTCTATATTTTCTCTTCCTAACCTTCCTATATAGAATTTAATGAGGACTCTCTTTGTTTTTCAGTGAGTTTATTAATATAACTATTCATTTATATATATTTTCTGCCAGTTTTAGTGATTTCATTTGAGAATAGCAGCCTGAAGGATATGCTAATTCTCTCTTGCTCTGCCATATATTTAAAATATATTTTTGCTTATAATGTACTAGTATTTCAGTGTGAATTTTCCACACAAATGAAAAATGATTTAATAATTTGATCTCTAGATTACTTCTTAGAAAACTCACAATGTCTCTTCACACATACTGTTAAGTATACTTTTTTGTAAATGACTATAACTCTTTTAGTAGAAAATTCTTTTAATAGAAAATGGTAATATCAATACTACTTTAATTTTTGTCATTTATTTGTATTATTTTTTTTCCTGTGTGTACTCATTAGAGTTTGCTTCAGTAAATTTCTAAATGAGTTGAATTTTGCATAATTAATTAATTAATTTTGTCTTTTTGAGACAGAGTCTCATGGTGCATTTCAGGCTGCCTTTGAGCTCACTTTTTACCTCAGGCTGGTTTCAGACTTGCAATGATCGTTCTACCTCAACCTCCCGAGTGCTGGGATTATAGGTATGATCCACCAAGTCCAGCTAAATTTGCATATTTTGGATGTCACAAATAAAATTTTCCAAATAAATCTTAGTTATCCAAACCAATTATAGTAACTTCTAGGCATCTCAGTTATTTCATAAAGTAACAGCGTTGTAGAACCAAACTTTTGGAAAGATACAACCTCAAATGTAGGACATATCCCTAAAGCCTATGAAAGTTTTCATTACAGGCTAGCACTCATTCAAGGAAGTATTTAAGTTAGGACTCCTGTGTGTCCTTTTCCAGAGGCAAGTTATGCCTTGCGATCATTCCTACTCAGAAGCATCCTATCTTATCTCATCTTCTTTCCCAGTGATCCCACTCTGGCTTTCCTGTTAGGAAGAAATGCTGTCTTACTTGATTTCCTCTGAACTTGGCCTTCATCTCTCATTCAGATTTGTGCTAAGTTTTTCTAGCAAAAGCCAGAGACAACCCTGTGAGCCTCTATTGAGAGTTACAACCCTCATTATACTTAGCAACAATTACTTTCCTTGGCCCATAGTCCTCTGGATGTTAACAGCCTCCCACTATTGCCTGATTTGCATAATTTTATTATATCTTATTTATTTCTCTTTACCCTACTCACAACCTGTAAAAACCACCCATTCATTCAATACTCTCTTTAATAGATGAATAACCTTTTGAGTATACTATTTGCTTTTGGCTAGGCCTGCAAAGTGTAAATTATTAGAAAAAAATCAAAAAACAATGAGACATGCCAACAAGGCATGATGACAAAAACAACATATGAACATAAAGAGACTCAAAAGAAAAACCTCCTCAAAAATAACTTGCCCAAGATGTTACAATAGCAGGCTAACAAAGATTCTAATTGGTTAGAGTTATGACTCCCATCTAAAGACCTGGTAATGTTAACCAAATATTTCTCTTTTACCTTCTTCCAATAATAACTTTTCAGCTGTTCACAACTGCCTTTTGGTGACGACCTCTTTTTGCCTTACCTTCTACACTTCTGTTTTCATGCATGATGAAAGCCCAGAAGCTGACTCCTCAGAGTAGATATCAAGAATTCCATAACGTTCTTGGCTGTTTCCTGTGAATATTATATTTAGAAAATTCTGAACATAGTGACATCTGCTCCACACCCATATCCTACCTGATTTGGAAATCAGTGACAGGCAGTCACAGGGAGAAGTGCAGCAGTGGGCCAGAGGGCACGGGATTAGGGGATAAGTACAAGATCTGAGCATTCAGAGAGAAGTGACAAGTTTCATGGTCCTTTCTCGACCGTAACACATGTAAAACACATCGACATCAGTCTAACTGTAAGAGCATGGAAGTGAAGCAGTCATAAACACCAAGACATCCTGTTTCAGGCAGAGCCTACAGTCAAAGGCGATGACGGGGAGTGAACAAGGGAAAAGGAAAGAACAAAGGAGAAAGAAAACAAAAGTTTGCTAAGGTAAGTTTTCAGTAATAAACCAAAGACTCTCCATAACATCCCATGTGGCCCTGAATTCTTTTAAAATAAGGGTGTTTATTTCAACATGGCAACTGCTTGATCTTGTTGTACTTGTCTTGATAATTCAGGCCACCCAAGCTAAGAAAGTTTAGAGGTGAAGTTAATGAAGAAATGGAAATAAAAAGGCAGCAGAAAGTGAGAGAGGTCTGTCAGGAAACATAGCAACTGTGCCCACTCAGGTTTCACTGCTTGAGATCATTATGGTGTGTTCAACTCACAACACTCAAAACACTAGCTTCTCCACTTAGGTTGGCTCTTTCCAATAACCTTGGATTTTCAATGATTCATCAGTTTTCCACAATGAAATACTAATTAAAATTATGAAATTGGATTTAAGATTAAGTGCATAATTTGCTATTATTTGTTTGCCTTTCCCACTCTGTATATAGAGCCTTATACTAAGAGATATTAATCATAAGATGAAGGTCATAGTTTATTACTAATAAAGTGTCTGTCTATCTACTTAGCTGCCTATTTGTAATACTAAAGGCTCAGACAAGGAAGAGTGGCTAGGCAGGCTGTGCCATCCCCACTGTCCCTGGAGGGGTAACTGGCTAGCATGACTCACAGGTTCCACTTGGTCTATTTTCCTTATTTTGATACTTACATTCCAGGGACCTCTCAGTCCTGGGAATTTTGGGATTATCAGTCATTTTACTTAAAAGGAAATTTATCTTCCTCACATACATGAGACAGGAAAAAGGTGACATTAAATTCAGAATATGTCCTCCTTCAACAAAGCAATGACCATCCCATGCAGTGTCATTGTTTCTCAATGACAGTGGAAGTCTAGCAATATCCTAAGTTTCAACATAAGCTAAATTTGGGAAACTTCTCTCTCAAGCACAAATCTGAATGCGAGATTAATTATATTTTGAGGAAAGGCCACTTTCAGCAGAAATCAACTAAGGCAGTCTTTTTTTTTTTCCCTAGCAAGAAGAATCATAAAAATTCTGAGCACCTTACAACAACCTTAGATGCCACACACAGAAAGAATTATGGCTTTAAAATACTGAAGAAAAGGACTTTGATCTGTATTTAAATACAAATGAAATCTTCGCTTAAAATCTGATGGCATAATAAAATAGTATTAAGTGCACTATGCCGCAGAATATTTGCAACTCTGGTTAAATGGGAAGCAATCTGAGAAGGAAAACTCAAATAAGAAGGCGAAAAGTTCCAAGAAAGTCTGTAAGATATATAGGTAGTAAAGCTAATTCAGTCTTAGAGATAAATATGTGCATAATGATATATTGGGAGGAAAAAAGAATGGAAATAAACACAGAATTAAATAGGCAGATTAACATCTTGTGAACAGGACCCAAGGGCCACTAGTTAATCTGAACGTTTATGTGTCATTAGAGAAGATTTCTGTGTTGATGAGTTTAAGAATACAATAGGAGGTACATGTGAATCTTTAAGTGCCACTACTCTAAGAACAAAGAAACATTGTATAATCTTTTAGTAAGTAGAAGAAAACAGCTAATGTAAATAGGAACAAAAAGATACAAGGAAAAAGACACTGAATGGGAAGTGTGTATAAGACGGTAAGTGCTTACATGTCCTATTATAAAAGCAAAAGCAAAAGAAGTAAAAATGAATTGTACCTATCAGTTATGATAGGTATTTTTCTTACTTGAAAAAGAGACTTTAAGATATGTCATCCATGTGATTCAGACTTAATAACATGAATACAAAACTTAACAATAAAAGTAGAGAAGAAAAGACCACTAAGAAACAAGAATGAAAGGAGAGCTAATAACAAATTGCTAGTGGAGATTAAGGAGATCAATTTTTTTTGCTTGTAAAGTGTCTTTAAATTTAGATAGTTTGGGAAGAAACCATCTGGGATAGGAGCTGCCAAGTGTTTCTCACCATCCCCATTCATGAGACTGGATTCCTTAGAGGCCTTAATAACTAAAGGACATGTATTTTAGCCCTTTCCAGATGAAGTCCACATTTTATTTGTAAAACAAAATTCTCCTTACAAAATGCACAATTAAAAATTTGTATTTGCTAGAAAAATTAATAACATTAAATAAAGCATATCAATTTGTCCAAAAACTTTGAACTTTAATATTACATTATATTTTTGACTGTTGAAGTACCATTATTTTTCATATTTATGCACCAACATAGGCTATTTGAAAGTCCTCCTAATAATCCATCTAGTGTACAAGTGACCAGTTTTTTAAAATTTATTCATGAATGGATTTTCTCAAATAATATCAAAATATTCACAGTTGTAACTCTTTCTGCTCTCAAAGAGCTCGCAATTTAAAGGAAAAAGATATACTGATAAATAAAAAAAGAAATGCATATTGCAATAGAGTAAATAAGGAGAATGACACATGTGCAAGTTACAGCACTAGGAATTAGATTACACAGAGAATACGTGCGTGTGTGCATGTGTGTGTGTTCAGCTGACTGTAAAAGATTCCTTTAGGTGATGACATTTAAATTGAGTTTGAGAGGCTTGGCAGAGTGTCTTTATGTGAGGAAAGACAGAGTATTTCTCACCTGTGAACCAGCACGAGGAAAGCCTCTTAGGTGCTATAGTTTAGATCTAACATGTCCAACAAAAACTTCACATTTTGAGAAGAGGCTTTGGAAGGTGCCTGGATCATGAAGTTCCCACTCACTTTAGTCAATTAATCCAGTGATGAGTCTATAACTGGATGTATTTAGAAATTGCGACCTGGTTGGAGGATGTGGGTCACTGGGATTTCTTTTGAAGATCACTTTGCAAGTCTTTGGTATATGTTTGATATGTAGAACCATTAAAACAGGTGAGATAATTTAGAAGAGAATTTAGAGCAGTAAAAGGGGATCACCACTGGGGAACTCAAACACATAGATGCTTCTAAGAGAAAGTCAGAATTAGAAAAGAAGAGGAAAAGTTGGAGAATTTGATTTTCCAAAATCAAGAGAAGAAAATGTTTCAAGAGGGAAGGAAGGGGCTTAGTCTTGTGTCATTTAACTGAGAGGTCAAGAAAGATGGGGACCAAGAAAATGGCTTTGCAGTGTACAGACAGTACTCCAGTTACTGATTAATAAAACTACTATTTGATCCTGTCTCTGGATCCTGTGGAACACATGGGGACACTGCAGTGACATTTGTCTTTGCTTCATGAGATATGGGGCCTCCTGTAGAATCCCCACAGGCTGGAGTGACCCCACGGGTAAAGCATAGGAGTCATTTGCAGCTTTGTTCACTAATATATCTGTTGTGGGGATGGAGACTGAAAGAGTGCAGTGACTGACCTTGGTAACTACACATGCCCACTTCTTGTATCTTGGCCTGACTTCCTCAGTATGGCTACTTGAAAGTTAAATAAACATTTTACATGGTGTTTTAGAGATTCCAAATATATAGTTTCAAAAAGCAAGACAGAATAGCAATCTTTTCTCACTTAGTTTTGAAGGTCACCATGTTCTATTGGCTATAAGTGAGGCATGGTCTGATTAGATTCAAGAGGAGAAGTTATAGACCACATTTCACTACTGGGGAGATGGCAAGGTATTTGCAGACATATTTTAAGGCTATTATAGGGACTTTAATTACATTCTCAGTGAAGAGGATGACCCACATTGAAGGAGACTGCAGAAAGTAGAAAGTAAGCCAACCAACAAAAGAAATAATCAAAACAATTTTGAAACTACTATGAAAAGGACATAGAGAACATTAAGGGATTTTAATATATCTTAAAATTTGGGCAGTCTATTTCAGTCTGTATTTGGAAACCATAACTGCACACTCAGCCTCTGAATCAAGCACTTCAAAGCATTTGCTGAGTACTGTTATTCTTTGTAAGTCAAACTAAAACATCCTAGAACACAAGCAGAAGGAACTGTCCCACCCATTTAAAAGAGGGGGCATGAGGGATGAAAAAGGTATATAACGTGTGTGTCTGTGATTTCTTTTCAAGGCTTTGAAGTGTCAAACATAAAGATAATGCTTGTTTTTAGTCTGTTAGGTCCTTATATACCCAGAGCCATGCACACAGAAGGTAAATCAAATCCTGCTTTCACAAAGAATACTATTCCAACTTTCTCAATAAGTTTGACTACTATTCAAACTTTAAATTCACTTTTACTTTAATAATAACCTTCAAAATAAGCATTTGTATGTATTTAGATAACATCAATTGGCATAGCTTTAAACATTCAGCTGATGTCACATTTCAAAAGAATAAATTTGAAATATAGTAACTCTGACAAAACCTTTGAACTCAGCAATTATTTTTTATTCCATTGTTTACTTGAAGCTCCCAAACCTCAGTTATATAGGTAAATTTCTTCTTTTTATTTGCTATAAAATTTATCACAATCTAATATTCAACTCCTGATGTTTGGTATATGTTTGATATGCAGAACTACAATTAGCTAAAATTTAGATCTTGGTCATTCCTAGTTTATTTATTATCTATTTAATAAACAATTACAGATTGCATACAATGTATTTACTTTTTATGAGTTATCTTTTCTTCTACTTTTCAAAGAAAAACTTTTAAAATTAAAAAGTTCTGTATATTTATGAAAAAGTTAAAAAAGAATGCAACTACAACCAAGTTTTCCTATCATTAATATTTTACATTAGTAAGACCCATTTTTTACAAATAAAGAATCAACATTGAGACATTATTAATTCAAGTTTATGCTTTGTTAAGATTTCCTTGGCATTTGCCTAGTATTATTTTTCTGACCTGGTACACCACATTACTTTAGTTTTCATGTCTCCTTAATCTCCTGTATACCATTATAATGTCTTATCACTCTAAAGACCTTACTTCTTTTGAGGGGCATGTCAGATAGTACATAGAATGTCCTTCACTTTGGATTTAATCTGATGTCTTTCTCATGATCACACTGAAGATATGGGTTCCTAGAGCAAGAGGACCATTCTTACCACATCAGATCAATGGTTTATACTAACAACATGACTTATCATGGATTAAGCTAAACTTGATCACGTGGCTAGAGTACTGATCTACAGGTTTCTCTAAAGTTTCTTGTTCACTCTAAAGTCACTCTTTTGCATACTGTACTCTTTGGAAGAAAATAGCTACATGCATCCCAAACTTAAGCACAGGAAATTTATGTCTTACATCCATTAACAAAGTCTACCTAAATATTACCACTGCTTGCTGTTGTTAAACCAAGTTTGATTTAAAAATTAGATAATTTATCTAAGGCACTTAGTATTATGACTATCACTCAATAAAATTTGCATCTTACCTCTGCCAAGAAACTTAGAATACAATAACAATGCATGAAATATATTACAATAATGAATATACAAAATGCCTTTTATCTTTTTGTCAAGAATTGTTTCAAGTTATAGATAATTAAAAATTTCTGTTTTGGCCAGAGTAAGCAACTTTAGTAGATCTTCACACTTCACTATATATTCTTAAGAAAAATTTAATTTTAGAAACCAAATATTGATGTACCTCACACTTGACTCCTTACACCATTGTTTACAAATGGTCTCTCAGGATTTTTATTCCCACACATTTTATTATATTAGTTCTCAGTAAAATAATTTTACTTTTCTCTCCATTAGTATGACATATATTTGGCTTCTTTTTAATAAAAAAGATAATTTTGGAGTCAGTGTTATATTGACTGAGAGGGCAGAGACCAATTAAGAATTGGTGATGCAATCTGAGCTCAAGATAAGCAAAGCTGGAGGTCAGTGTTCTGACTGCAGTGGAGACCACAGATCTGTTTCAAGTTCTTACCATTTAGGGTGGAATGCAAGTTCACTGAAGTAAACTTGTTACTGAAAAGAGAAGTAGATGCAGTTTAACTTTGATTTTTGAGTGGATTTTGGCTCCAGAAAAGCCATGCTGCTGAATTGAGAGTCAGAAGAGAAGGTGAGAGTCTATTCAAGTAGGGTCCTGCCAAACCTAGTAGAAAGGTAGTGTTATTTCACTGCTACCATACTGTTCTTATGTGCTGAGGATTAAATAGCCTCCTGATGGTTTGGCACTAGTCTAGATGAGTGAATTTCAAATCATGGTGTGCTGCAGTCATGGAGAGAAACAAGCAGGGCTTACCATAAATTCAGATTACTGGGCCCTTCCTCTCAGACAGACTGACTCTGTGCCACGTTGCCGGGGACTGAATTGTGTCTAATTGTGTCTGTGTGGATTTTGAAGACCACGGGGGATGCTTACATTCATAAAGTCCAACTGATTTTTGAGTAAAACTTATGAGCAAGACCAAATCCTTACTTGAAGGAGAAATCAGTCTGTTTTGAGCAACACCTGCATGTTTTAGGTTCTCCATTCCTACAGAAAGCATTTGTTATATTTAAAAATAATGGAAATTATCACTTATGCAAGGGCAGTGGGAATAAAAGAAAAAAGGGCAAAAGGGTACACATATTTTGGAGATATAAACCATAATTACCTGACAGTTATTTGTAGAAACTGGAAGGTTTCAAAAATAAGTCTGAATTCTTAGTCTTTTGTTTTGGACAGTTTTAGTTCACCAAAAGCAATAATTCTATATTTTTAATATTTTAAAATGTCAGGTAATTAATTGGAAAGTATCATTTAACTGTAAAATATGTAAACACATAACCTTCTGCTATTGCTATGAGCTGACATTTCCTATGAGAGCATTATTTTTTTAATAATTTGTCTTAAAATGAATTCTCAGTCTCCATAGGTGAAAACAATATTTGAAAGCTATGAAATAGATATGACAAAGCGAAATATAATTTAATACGTATGATTTTAAATCCACATGTTGAAACATCAGCCATATCACTTTATGAAACAGTTGATTGCTATGGTTTATGTCTTGAATGCTCCTCCCTAACCCTCATGTAATCATGGGAGCAGGCTTCTCAAATTTGTGGTTGATCCATGGTTGAATGCTGCGGTGGAGGGGGGAGATGCTATACCCACCCGAGGTTGGGTAGCCCACATACAATATAAGGGACAGAAAGAGTCTTGTCTGTGTGCTCCTCTCTTTTTGCTTTTGTTGCATTTGCTGTCGTCTGCCACCATGAACTGTTGCCTCTGTGCCATGCCACCTTGCTTTGGAGCCAGCTGATTATGGATGGAAACTTCTTTTATTTTTCTTTTTTGTCTTTTTGAGTCAAGATCTCTCTATGCAGTTCAGGCTGGCCTTGAGCTCACCTTATAGCCCAGCCTGGTCTCGAACTTGCAATGATCCTCCTGCTTCAGCCTCCTGAGTGCTGGGATTACAGACATGAGCTACCACGCCCAGCTTAGATGACAGCGATAAAAACTGAGCTAAATAAACTTTTCCTTCCTTATTTTGGGTTTCAGGTATTTTATCCCATCGATGAGAGAACATTAACCAAGACACTGACAGAAGCAGACATAACATTTTGTTTTCTTATGCTATTAAATGCATAATTCCCACCAGTAATGTTTTATAACTTAATGAGTAAGAAATAAAAGGAAATAATGAATTGTTATCATGGATTGGGGTACTCAGAGGAAAGTAGTAACATTTAGGATTCTATTCATTTTGTTTTTATCAGATAAGTGTATTAAGTTGCTTTCTAAAGAAGGTAAATTAAGGGAAGTGAGCACCTTCAGAAAGTTTGAGAAGGCTAGAAGATGATTTATAAGAAAAATAAGAAAATAAACTATAATTTACATTGTTAATATTTATTCATCTTTTTCCTCTTATATTTCTTGCTTAAGAGAAAAGCTGTTTAGCATGTTGAAGAACCTTATAACCTCAGATCTCCTAGTTATACAAGATCATGGTTAAGGTGACACATAGTACTGAAAAGAATGGCTAATTATCCCAAATTATAGCTTTTAAAATGCCAAATGAGACCTCATTTTAGATTAAGTCCTATTCAGGCTTCAGCTGGATATCCGGTAGAAAACTTACACTTTAAATTGGGCTGCAGCTCAAACTAGAGAAGAAGAAAATAGACCACATACTGCAAAATCCATGGAACAATGTCAGATATATGGTACAAACTCTTACATAGCCTATCTGTCATGGTAATCATTTATCAACTTCAAGAAATGATGGCAGAATTTCTGTGCAAGAAAGATCACCTTCATTTCTGTTCCCACGGTGTCCAATTTTCCTCAAAACTTAAAGGAAAGCTAAATTTACCATTTTATAGGTGTATAGTTTCATTGAGTTATTACTGTGAAACAAAACACAGTGCCTACCACTTTTTCTTCTCAAAGTCTAGGGCCAGCCGGACAATTGTGCTCACTTAGGATGGCTTGATCGTTGTCAACAAGCCCTCCTCTTCTGTCTGCAGTCAGTAGGCTGGGGGAGCGGGTTTAGGAAGGCCTTAGCCAGGATGGCTCTGCTCTGTTCAGGGCCTGGCAGCAGGCAGCATATGCTTTGCTGCAGCAGTAGAAGGACTTAAGAGAGGTTGTGGATCTGCAAAGTGTCTCAAATCCTGGGCTTTGAATTGGCACATGGCCAGTACTACAGCTTCTATCGGCCAAAGAAATTCAGGGGTGGGAAAATGGATTTTACACCTTCAGGGAAAAATATATAAAGTTAAATCTTAAGGAATGTGTAGACAAGGAAGGATAGAAAATTGGGATCAGTTTTTCCTCTAATCTTTCTCTGATTTATTCTCTAAAAAATGAAATTGCCTACTAATCAGCTAAGGTCTTTACATATGTTCTCAATATTTTCCCATGCTGTTGGTTTTCCCAGAAAAAAGTACACATATTTTTCTCACATTTCTCCCACAGTTCATACATTTTTACAAATAGATTTTTAAAATTTTATTTTAAAGAGAATAACACAAAAGAAGACAGAACAAAACATATTAGAACAACAGTGTAAGCAACATATCACTTCACAACAAGACAACTGGATATTAACAGTAGCTACCATAATGTCTCTTCCTTTGAAGTAGTTGAACATACCTTCACATAAATAATATCAAACATAACAAAATAATATAAAACCATTCAAGAGATGAGTATTACAGCGCATTTGGAACCAAATAACAGAAAATGAACAATGGCTATTATAATATCTCATTTTCCAAAAAAAAATTTGGATTTTTACAAATAGTTTTAAGCACTTGCTTTTATTTCTGAAAAGATTTTTTTTACTGTCATCATGAGGCCTCCACTTCCCATTCCCATCATTTTCAAGTTGCACAAACACTCTTGAATACGATACACATTCATTTGACATTCTTAAGCAGGCCTACATTAATTTTAGTTCCCCATTGAATTTCAAACTGGATCCTTCACACTGACATTAAAAAATATTAACATTTGCAGTGGCAGTGCAGTCTGCTGAGGTGTGAATTGCTTCTCTGACTCTCTACATCTTTGCCTTTATTCTTTTTTTAGAAAGAGCACAGTGCGGGGATTTGGCAGGGCAATTCCAAATGCCACTCAGAGCAGCTCCAGAGAACGAAGGCAAGCCCGGACCATATTGCCTTCTAACTGGCAGCAAATCTTTCATTCAAGTCTTTCTGCAAAAATGCTGGCTGGGCCCCTCACCCTCCCAGACATCTGTGCTGTGTGTTGGAGATAACTTCCCTGTTGTAAAATCGCAGTTACTTTGAATTTTTCTGAGTGCTTCTGAATAAACCTCTCTTTAATTTGTGCTTTTCCCCAAGTAAGATTTCTCCCTTTGTTGTTTACAATGATGCAGAAGTGAAAATAAGCCAAGTTTCTACTGAGTTGCGGTGGGATGTTTGTTCATAATATATATATGTTAAAATTGATCCTTTTATTTGCCTCACAGACAAGGCAATGTGCAATACAGAGAATTTCCTTTCAAAGCTATTTTCTACCCTTTTCAGCTTTGCTCATTTTTATCATGTTCCATTACCATTATTACCCATTATATTTATATCTGTGTGTAGCAGGCAAACTTGCTTGGTGTCTATAAAGGTGTAATGAGCAATTTGAGTTAATGATTTTCTGCAGCTGCTCAGAAACAGTTGGTACTAACGTCATTGCTTATACTTTCCAAAAGAAATCTGAGCAAGGCATCAGATGTGAACCAAATTGGCTTTGCCTGTCGAAAGGAGGAAGTAAGAGTATGAATGGCGGTGAGGTCATGCATCTTTCATTCCCTGCCCGATGGGTACTAGCAGTGGAGCTTCTTTCATAAAGCCATGTTTAGCATAGGGAGAAAAAAATTGGGTTCAGTGTTTCTACTCATTAGCAGATTACGGGCTGAGGATTAGAGTGCAGTGGTGCAGGGCCTGCCTGGCAAGCACAAGGTTATGAGTTTGATGTCTATTACTTCCCCACAAAAAAAGCATATAAATGCTTTGAATTGGTGAGTTTGAGCAATTAGTTTAGCTTCTCTGAGACTCGGTTTCCTTTTCAGAGAAACAGAAAATACTGAATATCCCATATGGTGGTTTCAGGATAAAAGTAAAGAACTATGTGAAATCATAGTGCATAGTGGAATATGGAATAATTTAGTAAGATATATTTTCAGTTATGATTTTCCTAGGCCACTTATCCAAAGGCAAATCTGAAAGTCTCTCCACATATGTAAAAGTCATTTGACTACTCCTGGTTCTCAGCATAAAGTTATCTATTAAAAGATCTCTCTTGCTGATGCTAGTTCTCACCTCCAGTCTTCCCCTTTATCAGTGCCAGGGCTACTTAGACTGTCACATTCCATGGGTTATTTTCATACTTCAGGAATCCAGAACTACACAGGAAAGTAGTTTCAATTTGGCAGTCTGTAGACTCACAAAAGGACCCTTTTAGGTAAAAGTTTGGAGAAATTTGTTCTGCATTTCTCCCCCGCCCTGATTATTTCTTTCGAATATAACTGGTAAATTCGTATTCTTCAGCACCTTCTCTTCTTTTACCTCTTTTCCTTCCCATTTATGTTATTCTGTTTTTCAAACCCAGCCTGTTTTTCTTATACTATGCCTCAATCTGTACAAACCATGCCTATCGATCTCTAATTGGCCTCTGTATTCCAGAGCCAAGCATAGATGGGCTCCATAATCACTGCTTGTTAAATGAATGGACTTGACTACGAGGAGATAGCCAATCTGCTCAGTTAATTGGAGCTAAAGGGTTAATTAGTGTAAACGATTTTATGGATTGTATCTCCCAGATTTAAAATTTGCCTTCTGGCTGGCATCTTATGATGCTCTAATCTGTGGAAGTGGCAGATGGTAGGAAAGTTAGGGCAGGCCTTGAGAGCTGGTGAGGTGGGTGGATATTGCTGGACAAATAGCCTTGACATGCTGTTCTCACAGACTTGTGAGGGCTGCCTGCGTACACTAGTATTTCTTTGATTGAAGAGACTGAATTATTGCCTCCCATCATCATCCAAAAGGTGCCTGAAATAGTTTAATTTCACAGTTTTATTAATTTTCTGAAAACCATATTTAAACCCCAGCCATGGTGGACATTGCTGAAATAACTTTGCACATTCAACTTCTTTGAACTAGAATACATGATAGAATGCATTAATGCATTGATGCTATTCATACCCCTATGATTAAGAAAAACACAATACAAAGAGATTAATAAGTAATATATAAACCTTTAGTCTGTAAGGGGAATAGTCAGGAATCAAACCCAGATATGGTGGCTCCAAAAACCCTGTTAACCACTACACTGTAATGAATAGGAACACAGAAAAATCTACACATTTTCAGAAGATACTGAACTAGACATTTCCTGGATGCTTGAAGAGAACAGCAGAATGAATGACAAATTGCTGCAAATATGTATAGCGAGTATGGAAAATATTGTGAGACCATATGAATTGAGTTTTCAAGTATTCCTCAGTGTAGAAAGAGTTATTAAGAAAATTCGCTGGAGACCACACCTCTGTATTGTGAAATATAAGAAAGTCAGAATGCACAGAAAGCACTGTGGGTGGACTGAACATATGTTTTAGACAGGCAGATTTCACCATCAAGTAAACATTTTGTAGCCTCATGAAAATTGAGAGCTGGACAAGGATATGTATCTAAATAAAATGTTCACTTTGGACAACAAGGAGTTAGACTGAGGGAGTTTATTAGATTAAAAATGTATTTCAATAAGTAATTTGTGTCTAACCTGGCTCACACATAAATAATCACGGGAGTCCAGGATCTGTGAGAGTGAGTCTGACTACAATCACTTTTCCTGGAAAGTGTTTTAGTTCCCATGACTACTGGTGAATGTCCCTAAAACAATTTGCTCAAAACAACTGTAATAATTTAGTGTCTCTCACATTTTCAGTGAATCTGGAATTCAGGAATGGCCCAGCTAAGTGGTTAAAGGGTGGAGTTTCTCACAAGGTTACAATCTGACCATGGCCAGGACAGAGGTGACATCACTTTCACGGCTCCATCTGGTGTGTGGGTCAGGGAGACAAGCAGTTGAAGCTAGTGGGCATACTAGGATGAATCTGAACCAACTCCGGAGGTCTAGTTGGTAAGCTGTCGGACTGCGAGTTGAGTTTTTAAATTGTAATAGCTTGAACTCAACCATGGGAGAATACCTATATTTATTCATCATTTATATATTATGGAAATCAGCCAACAGGGTTTTACTTCTTCAGAGAGCAACTTAATCCACTCATTAGCAGAACTGTTTCATCTCCTTGGGCAACTTTTTGAGTCCTTGTGTGGTTTCTCCTTGTAGTATTTCTGGCATGGTGGCATCAGGATGGCTGGACTGCTTACTGCTTACATATGAATTCAGGGATCCCAGGCCACATGTCCCAAGAGACCCAGCAGAAACTGTATGATTCTTTATGACCTCACCTTGGAATTTTGTGTTTTTTCTTCTGTATTCCCAGGCACTTTCACATTAAGTGAAAGAACATAGATCCTAATTCTTGATGAAGGTATGCAACTTAACCTTGTTAGGAGTAGTATGTGGCTGGGAGACTCATTGATATAATATTTTGAAAAAACTTTTCCTTTAAAAAAATTTTTAGTGTTATACAGCTAATGTCCATTCTTATACATTATATGAGGGAGAAATTAAAAATCATCTGATGGTCCTCATCTATATCTATTAAGCACACACATGTCTTGTTTACAATCTTTAAATGTGTATATACATAAGTTTAAAAAGTCAGATTATGTCATTGGCAGGTTTTTTAGCATTGTTTATTTAGTTTTGTTTTTTTTCATTCCTTTTTTCTCTCTCTTATTTCTATCTCGCCTATCTCACTTGTAATACATCAATAAAACATGTCCAGGGTAATGATAAAGGCTCTGCTAGTTTCCAAACACGTCTGCAACAAGTTACCATACATGCAAAAAACCCCACAAACTTATTCTCTGATATTTCTGGGGGCCAGATGTTGAAAATCAGCATCACTGAACTGAAATCAAAGTGTTGTCAGATCTCTGCCCCTGCTGGAGGCTCAAAGAGCACCTGTTTCTTTCTTCTAGCTGCTGGCGTCAGCATTCCTTGCCTTGCAGCAGTCTCATCACTACAGACTCTTCCTCCGTGGTCACATTACTGCCTGTTTGTCTATGTCAAATCTTTTTCCTCTGCCCGCCTGGAAATCTCAGAAAGTCTCTTCAACTTGAGATACTTATCTAAATCAAATCTGCCAAGGATCTTTTCCTATATCAATCACCAGGTATGCGTTCTAGGTATTAAGACCTGATATGACAATTACTTCTCTTGCACAAAGATCTGATGTTTTTCTTCCGAAAGTTCTACAATATGGAATTCAAAATTAGTCTAAGCATCTCCCAATGGGTAACCATTTATTTTGGTGCCTGAAACATTTTTTAAATTTATATTACAAAAACAAATTTAGATTTGTTTTATTTTCTTTTAAAACAAGGTGACTATTCATAATTCATAATTTTCATGCATACATGAGCATACATATTTCTGTATGTATGTGTATATATGTGTGTGTATGTGTATACTTTTCATACACTTGTGGGCAACAGTTTTGTAATTTACTTATTTTTACTGAGCAATTTATATCTTGGACATCTTTTCTGAATATATATGTCATATAAGTCTGTTATAGTAATGAAGCTGTTCTCTATTAATATCTATGTTAATAGCTATACTATAAATATTGCTTCAATGCATATGCAAATATATATATATATTTATATTATCTTTAAACCATTCTTATGTGGTGTCTTGGTTACTTTTCTCTCATTGCTGGGACAAAATACTTGGTGCCCAAAGTGAAAAAAAGAAGGGTTTATTTAGATCAAGTTTGTGGAGGTTTAAGTCCATAAAGAAGTGGTTCCCAGGCATAGTGGCAACAAACAAGAGCAAAACGGGAGGAGCATGGAGAGAAGACTCTATCCTTTATATTGTATATAGGCCACACCCACTCGGGTGTAGCACTCACATCCGTAATCCCAGCATTGGACCATGAGTCATTCACAAACTCTAGAAACCTGCCTCCATGAGGCTTTGCAGGACAACCAGACTCAAACTATAACACATAGTTTCTCTGGTGTCATAGTGTCATACAGCTGATGAATGAAGAAAGAGGAAACATGACAGGCACTCTTATCTGCCTTATTAGTTTTCTATTGCTACATAATAAATTACGCCAAAATTCAGCAAAATAAAGTTGCACACAGATGTTATAGTTTCTGTTGGATCTGGGCATGATTTTCTGGGTTCTTTGTTTTTTAATCTGCCTCAATGCTGCAATCAAAATGTTGCCAGGATTTAAGTTTCATCTGAAGACTCTATGGCAAAGCATATTTATTTAAGCTCACTACCTGGCTGTTAGTAGGAGGCAGTTTCTTGAGAGCTGTTAGACTGTTGTTTGTGCCTTTTCAAACATGGAAGTCTGTTTGAAGCTGATGAGAGAGAGAATCTGCTGGCAAGATGAAAATCACAACTTTATGTGATCTAACAATGGAACTGACATTTCCATATCAGTTGAATTGAAGAAATTTATAAAGTAGATGATATTAAAGGGGATAGAATTACAGAAGGAAATGAAATTCAAGAAGCAAAACTTTCTGGGAACCGTTTTAGAGTATTTTTGTTACTACCACATTGTCATAAATGATCTCTTATTGTCAGCACACTGTGGCACAAAATTGTCTCATTGTAGTCACATAACCATGGAAGACTACAGAGAAATACAGGTTAATTCTGGGCTCCTGAGGAAGAAACATGTTTTGTAAGCTTTTACCTAAGCTTTTCCACAGGCATTAACCATCCTTGGTGTCTGAAGTTTGTTTTGTCACTAAGCTAATAGTGAGTTATTAAAGAAAACATTTGAGATGTGGCTACTCATTGAGGCCATGAAATAACAGCTATCAATCACTATTTTAAAGTCCAAACAATTAACAGTTATTCTATATTAGGTGAAATTTATATTACATATTTTATATTATAAGTGCTTACTTCCTAAATGATTTTATATTTTGGGAAAATTCTTACCTGTGTAGTTTTGAATTGTATGTATTTTCATGCATATGTCACATATATTGATAGAATTTAAGCATAAATTTGAAATAGGCATTTTTCCTTTTCTCCTATAGGATGAGTGTTAAAAAATTTATCTTACCTTTAAATGATTTCCTCTTTCATAAAAGAAATGAGCATCCCTATTAACTACCTAAGTGCAGTTCACTTTTAAAATTATAGAACAAAGCTAATTATTGTTTTATAAATAAATGCAGATTGTATGTCAAAAAAATTTCTCCTAATTCTAAATCTACCCTTGTATAGTCATGAGAAATTTAATGTCATTTAACTGTTCTATATCTTAATTTCTTAGTTGTTTAATGAGATATTGATTTCTTTATAATCTCTAAATTACTGCCAGTTTTTGAATTCTATAATTTAATGAGTGAAATAAGAAAATGTAATAACCTAAATCAATGAACATATTTACAATTTTAAGCATAGTGGTTAATTGAATAACTGCCTTAAAACAAAATTTGTGTTCTCATCATTTATTGTTTTGTAGAAAACTTTTCGTGACCTAAAGCAAGAGTCTCAGAATATTCACACTAGACGGGGTAACTGATCTCTGTTACACAGTGCTAGGGAGCTCTACTCTTGACTTGGACCTCTCAGATCATGGGTCTCCTGAAAGAGCACTCCATGTGAGTGGCTCGAAAGTAATGGTGCTTAGATAGTAAAGAGGAAATACTTTATCTTTCTAATGCTTATTCGTGAGAGAAACAAGACAATCTTTTCATCATACTTGATGGATTGAATTAAAATAATCTGCTCAAATTCAAGGGAATGTTACAGAGACCCTACTCAATTGGGAGGAAGGTTGTCAAAGAATATAATTCTGTACTTTAAAATTGGGTGCACCTGGAGAATATGATTAATCAGACACAGAAGCATAAGTGCCACATTTTTTTCTTATATGAGAAACCCAAATTACAAATAAAGAGCAAAGTAAAAGATACAAGAAGATTCAACATGTTTGAATAAAGTAGAATCCACATTGGAGTTTCCCAGAGGAGATCAACTGAAAACACAGGTAATTAGAAGAAAGGGAGAGACATACATCCTGACACTAAAATTAATCTGAGATAAGAGACTTGTAAATCAAACAAAATATAGGCATAGGACTTTGTAAAATGATAAAGCAGCTTAAAGGGCTGCCTGTGGATTTCCTGCTGGTAAAGTCAGTTAGAAAAGGAATTGCCATTCCCAGGAAGCTTCCCACACCCAAAACAAACAAACAAATAAACAAGAACAACAAAGCAGAAAGACAAAAAAAATGTGGAAAATTTAATCCACACAACATAGATGTAGAATATAAGTCAGCTTGCCCGATTTGATTTCCTACAAATAGAGGACACTGGCAACAAATTTCACTGGTACACACAGCAGTGCTCCCTCCTTGGCGTCACCAGTTTTTATTCATTTTTTCTTTTTATTTCTCTGGTGAGCACTATAACTGCTAATTGGAACCTCTAGTGACAACGAAGTTAGGAACTGACCAGAGCACGGAGGATTTCTAGTGAAATAATGGAACTTCTCCTACCCTATGACTGGTGCAAGAGAAGGATTTGCACCATCCCATAACCACCCAGAACAAGCACTTCCCTGTCTCTGTGACCATCGATTGGCCAGTGACCAGCAACAGAAGCAAACACCCTTAGACCAGGAAATTAAGCAACTCCCTTCAACCTACAAACTACATGTAGGGACAAGGAGTGGGAAGCAAGCACTCCCGTTTTCTGTGAAAACAGTGGAAGTATTGTGGGGCCAGGAAGTGAACACTCTTCTGACTTGTGACAAACAGCTCAGAACAAACTTGAGACCACCAGTGCACTGCAGCATAAGCAGGACAGAGCAGGAGAGGAACCAGTAGTGTGGAATGGAACAGGCTGTACAAAGGTCTAGGAGGGTCCAACTGTATATGAGACTGAGATCCACCTTGGGCTATTTCTGTTTGAGGGTGCCACAGCAACCACGAGAACTACTCAGAGACAAACAGCATAAGGAGTAGTGGGTGGATCATCCAGAAAGTTGCTGGCTAAAGACTGGCCACAGGCCCCACATCCAGAGTCCGAGATCAACCCTGCTTCCAAGTACTAATCTTATTGGTGTGATACTGATTTGATTGCTACCACAGGAAGGTGAGCACAGAGGAATTTTTTTCTTTTTATGTAATTGCTCTTTTATTTCTGGGTTTTTTTTCTTTATTTCTTCTTTGTTTTTTAGGTTTATACATATATTTCTGTTCTATTCATCTTCTTTCACTCTTTCCTCAACTATCTATCTTGCTCTTAGGAGCAATGTGAGTGAACATTGTCCCTAACCTTTCTGATTTTACTTCAATCGTCTTTTATTTTCTTCTTCATTCTTTCTCTTCTGTCCTCTTCTCCAACTTCCCAAAGCTTTGTGATTACCTTTTCTCCAGCCTTGTACTTAAATCTCCCTACTACATACAGAGTTACATAACTCCACTAGGGGTAAACTCATTGCATATAAGCTCTCAGCTTATGTTGTGTTTTGTTATATAACTGTAGATCTTGCTCCTAAGGTTAAAAATATCAAGTCAAGCATTGTCACAGTTTGTCAGATTCTACATCATGTGTAATGCTATTATTATTGCTAATTGTAATAATTTTCCCAGGATATCATTCTAGTTGTAATTAATTGTTCTCCATTTTATAACAATACCGACACTGTCTGGGTCATAGCAATCAACATAGTCCAGCTCCAAAGGACTGGGAGCTAAGGCAAATAGAAGGCACTGTGTCATTCATATTAAATTGGGAAGGTAGGATTTTGGGACAGGAAAAAAAAAAAACAAAAAACCAAGACCCTTCTACACATAGAAAACACCTCTAAAGAACAGACGTTTCCCAGGGAGGCTTCAATATTAGTGAAAAAGCTACCTACAAAAACATATAGGCATCAACACAGAAAAAAGTAAAATAAAAAATAGAAAATAACAAGACACAGAAGCAAAACTCAACTCAGGCCTCCAATTCAGCCGAGACAAGTGCAAGGGAGAAAAGATAGAAGAAAACAGAGGCCAACCATCTGAAATTTCTGAAATGATAACAGCATTCAAAAAAAGTGCACAAGACTATAGAGGAAACCAGATAAAGATAATTTCCCAAGCTAAAAAAAGAGAGATGATAACCATGATGAAAGACTTACTCAGCAAATCTAGAGTAGATATATATTTTAAAAAATAGAGGAGAACAGGAAAATGATAGAAAGTATGAATGTACAATTTGAGAAATAAATAGAATCCATGAGATAGATAAAATAGAATAGATATCTATAAAATCCAAAATTCTATTCAAAATTGGCAAAATCACCTCAAAAAAAGTAAAGACAGAATTTCAGGTCTAGAAAACAGGATTACAGTTAGTGGTCATGAAAAGAAAAATCTATTAAAAAAACAAGGCACCATGAAAACAATCCAACATCTGTAAGATGATACAAACAAGAATAATATAAGACTGATTTGAGTCAATAAAAAACCAAGTACCAGAACAAAGGACATAAATAAATTGTTCATAGAAATAATGACAGAAAACTTCTCAAGTATGGAAAAAATATTTGACCTTCAGATAAATGAGGCATACAGGACATCAACTAGCTAAGACCAAAATAAATCTGTATCAACACATATAATAAGATTCCAAAAATTTAACATATGAACAAAATAGAAAAGTCATTAGAGAAAAGAAGCAAATCACTATAAAGGAAAGACGATCAGAATTACAGCAGACTTCTCAACACTAATCCTGAAGTCAAAGAGAGCTTGGAGTGAAGTATTCTGACTCGTGAAAGAAGATAACTTCAAACCCAAATTAATGTACCCTTCAAAACTGTCTTTCATATTTAATGGATAAATAAGGTACTTCCATGACAAAGAACAACTGAAGAAACTAATAACCAGTAAACCATCTCTACAATATGTTCTGAAAGACATTGTAGAAAATTATGCACAAATCCAAGAATACCAATAAGAATAAACTACCAGGCAGGGCAAGCAATTAAACAGAGGGGAAAGAGAAGGAAGCGATCAAAAGAAGTAGACTGGTAGAATGGATTAAGAAACAAGATGCAATAGCATGCTGCATTCAAGAAACACATTTAACTCAAAAAGAAATTCATAGACTGAAAGTTAAAGAATTCAAAATAATATTCCATAACAGGAACCCAGAAAAAAACAGGGATAGCTATACTATTTTCCAACAAGGTGAACTTTAAGCAAAGACAGGTCAAAAATACAGAAAGTCACTGCAGTCTTGTTAAGGGAAAACTTCAAGAAGAAGGGATTACAAATATAAATACATATACAGTAAATATAGGACCACCCAACTATATAAAACAAATATTAATGGGCATGAAAGATCAAATAAGCAGGAACACAATTGTTTTGGGGAACTTTAACACCCCATTGTCACAAACAGATCAACTAGACAAAAATCAATAAAGAAGTATCAGAACTAAACCAAACTGTGAACAAATAAACTTAATAAATGTCTTCAGAGATTTCCAAAGCACACCAGAGTACATATTCTTCTCAACTGTACATGTGATGTTCCCCAAAATAGGCCATGTACTTATGGCCCATAGAACTTACGTAAGTAAATGCAAAGTAATTGAAATTATTCTATGCTTATTATCTGACTAGTGAAATGAAGTTGGAAATCAATGGTAAAAACCTCCACAAAAATGCATAAATTCATGGAAAATAAATATCACTCTACTGAACAACAAATGGGACAAAAATGAAATTAACACATTAATCAGTATCTACAATGAAATGATAATGCTGATATAACGTATCAGAATTTGTGGTATATAATGAAAGTAGTTACAAGAGGGAAATTTATAGTGGTGAATTCTCACATCAAGAAAATAGAATGAGTTCAAACGATGTCACACTGAATCTCAAATTTCTAAAACAGAACAAGTCAAACCCAAAACTCATACAGGGGAATAAATTATAAAGATCAGAGCAGAAATGAATGCAATTGAAACTAAGAAAACAATCCAAGTAATAGATGAATCAAAGAGTTGATTCTTTGAAAGATTAAATAAAATTTATAAATCCTTAGACAAACATCAAAAAAAGAGAGAAAGGCTGAAATTTATGCAATTAGGAATCACAACAGAGCCTGCAGAACTTTAGAAGATCATCAATATCTATTCTGAGAAATTTTATTGTAATAAAAAGGAAAACTTATGAAATGGACAGGTACAAATTCCTAGATAGATATGAATTGCCAAAGTTGGATCAAGAAATATAAAAATTCTAAAAAACCCAATATCAGTCAGTAAAATTCAAAATATAATAAAAAAGCTACCAACAAAGAAAAGCCTAGGTCATGATGGACACACAGCTGAGTTCTACACAGAATTTAGAGATTATCTAATGCCATTACTCCTCAAACTCTTTCATAAAACAGAAAGGCAATCAATACTCCTCACTGTTCTAGGCAAGTATTATCCTGATACAAAAACCAGAGAAAAATCCAACCAAAAAAGAGAACTAAAGGCCAATCTCCATAATGACCATAGGTACAAAAATCCTCAATAAGATACTGGCAAACAATGCAGCAAATCATCAAGAAGATTCTACATCATGACCAGGTAGGATACTTGCCAGGTGGAAGGATTGATTCAACATATGCAAGTCAATAAATGTACCATATCAATAGAGAAAAGGACAAAAACTGTATGATCATCTAACTAGATGCAGTAAACACATTTGACAAAGCCCAACTCATTCATAAAAATTCTACAGAAAATTGGTATATAAATTCTTTATCTCAATCTGATAAAAGTAATCTATGATAAACCAACAGCCAACATCATACTAAATGGGCACAAGTAAAGGCCTTTACTCTAAAATTAAGAATAAAGCAAAGATGTCCACAATCACCACTCCATTTTTATATAGATCTGGAAACATTAGCCAGAGCAGTTAGACAAGAGAAAGAAATAAAAAAATAAGGATATGAAAAGAAGAAATTAAATTACAATTGCTTGTGAATAACATGATGCTCTACTTACAGGACTCCAAAAACTTCACTGAAAGACTTGGAGATTTAACAATGAGATTCAGTGGCAGCCAGGCAGTTATTAAGCTTAGTCAGAATAAAAGGTTAATAAAGATTATCTTCAGCGGTTTATTTCTGTTACTTCTCTGGCCCCTAAGGAGAGATCTGGATGTTTTTCTGGACTTTATACCATATGAGGTGACTTTCGGTACAACATATCATTTCTTTGTGCAATAATTCTGCAACAATCAGAATTATTAAATATTCTTAAAATGAGAAAATGCAAGTGTACTTTTGGAATTGAAATTGAGTTTGTTTAGTGGTAACTTTGTGTTTGTGTCAGTTAAGATGCTTCTATGATGAAACAAAATTCAAAGTAAAATGGCTTATCAGATATCTAATTATCAAGAAGTAGAAAACCTTGAGGACTAGTTAGTTCACAGTTCCAGAGTTTTCTTCTTGAAGAACAATTTCTTTTACTTTTCTTCTAAATCCACCCAAAGTCACAATTCAGCCTCACAATATTTGTTTGCAATGGCATGCTATTTTTTATATCGATAAAGCCTTTACAAGAAAGGTACATCTGACAGCCTTGTGGAAACCCCTTCCATAGCAGTAGCTTGTTCTGACCATTGCAAGCCCAAAAGTGCTGCTTGCAGCCTGTGCTCTTCTGCCTTCCTCCTGGCTTTGCACGTAATACCATCTTCTTGTGAAAACCCTGGACCCCCCCCCCCCTGCTGAGTTTACTAATTAGCTTGCTCATCCTTTAGGAATTCTTCATGGAATCCTTTTTTCTGCAGATCCTGGTACTTCAGTCTCTGTTCCCCATGGAATTTTGTCCACGTCCTTTTGTAGCAGTTATCACTTTGCAGAAATTATTTTAATGATTAATATGCATTACAAATTTCAAAGTTGAAAAGGAAACTATTGGCATAAATTAAGTGGTAGCCCACCATGAATGTCATAGCCCTAAAGTAAAAATCTATGTGGGATTCTGCACACATGTATTACTAATTTATTAAGTAGTACAAACTAAATTGCCATGGTTAAACACTTTCCATGCATCTTGTTTCTTTTAAAATATATCTAAATTTTGAACAGTTGGGTATCTAATGTAATAGGTTAGAACATTTAGTACTACTTTAGAGAAAAGAGGAGAGTATTTGCACATGATACTATCTTCTTGTGAAAACCCTGACCCACCTGCTGAGTTTACTAATTAGCTTACTCATCTTTGAATATAATATTAGTAAAAGGAAGAGGCACAATGGTTTTTAACATGTTTTGTTTTTAGTAGCATGGTTCAGCCACCTTTAATTATTATCCCTTATCTTTTATTGTTCATAACTTCTTTTTAATAAACAAAAGAGAGAAAACACACAAAATAGTATAATCTAATTACATTGTATTTAAGTCAGACAATAGCTTTGATATCTTGATTTTTAAAAATTTCAAAGCATTTAAATGAATGTGAATATTCCAACTCCATGCTACTGAACACTTGTAAAAAACCAAATAAAACAAAAGCTCTGATTAAACAAAAAGCTGTTGAAATATGCAAAAAGACATGTGAATATGCAAATATAAGACAACACGCTCAAATAATTACTTTAAAAAATACTTTCAAACTCTGGGGCCAGGGATTTAGCTCAGTGGCATAAGTGCCTGCCTGGCAAGTGTGAGGTCTTGAAAAAAATATTTCAGACTCATTTTTTTCTGTATTGGTCTTTTTTCAATATTCTGGAAATCTTCTCTTTGACATGTCTGTTCTTGTCTCTTACTTTGCATGTTTTTTTGACTGCAAATCTTGATTCTAGGACTTCCTTTGTCCTCTCAACAGAATTTGATTAGTTATTTGTTTCTCCCTTGCTGGTACATTAAACTCTAAGGATATTTCCTCACTGAGGTTGGCCTGGGAATCTGTGGTTGGCCTGCAGTCAGGTCTAAATGATGTTATTTCCTCCTGCTTACTTAAGTTAGTGAGAGTGATTTTTATGTTAGTATTTTGGCTGCTTGCCTCTGGCTAAGTCCAAGGAGCTTACATTTCTATTTTTATTCAATCTGTGACCTGCATTCTCTAGAGAATCCAGATCTTTGCTGTTGATGAATGACTTCAACATCCTTTTTGTAACCATACTTTGCCTTTCTCATTGCCACCTATGTTTGAAATGTTTCCTTTGTTTAAGTGTGCTGAAGTCAGTAACAACACAACTTTCCATCTGTGATATGGCCACTCTGCTTCTTCTCTCTTCTGTATGTGGGAGGCCACTCCAAACTGTGACTTGTCTTTTAGTTTTATACTGTTCAAAATCTCTGTTTTCTGGCAGTCTACAAAAGTTGTAAAATTCATACTGAACATTAGAGATTAACACATCAGGTACACGTACTATTAGCTATGACTCAAAATTCTGCCAAGAATACTAGAGCACTGATATGTTCATTCAGTGAAGGTTTTGTGCGATAATCCTGTGTACTAAGCAGCATTACACTAGATTTGAGAAAGAAAGGAGGAATAAGGGAGGTTAGAATTTTTGAAGATTTCATAATTTGGTTTAAGATGACAAAGACCCAGTGGCATTAACAACACAATAGGGTTTATGTACCAGGAAATTAGACATTGTTTTTGCCATTAAGAACAGATTAGAGGAGAGAGAAAAAGCAAAGAAGAATGTTATTTGCTTATAATAAATAACCAACAATGTTTTGAGTTAATAAATACACTGCAATATAATGGTGGCATATGTGAGGTTTTAGGTGTATGTGGTGGATATAATTTATTCCTGTCCTCATTTATTCTCTCATTTGTAGAGACTCCCTGACAGATTTATTGTTTCCCTTTTTTTAACCCATAAGACTCAAGAGTGACTACCTCCCCCTCAACTGCAGTGCTAATCAGTGGATTCCATATCCCTAGCCATTATCATGAGCACATGACCACAGGCAGCACAATGAAAGCAAGTCCCAGAACTTTTATTAAAATTGTAAATAGTTGTAATTATTTTTCCACTGTGATTTTTGATAGGAGAACTTAGTCTTAGTTTCCTAAATCTATCTTTGCATGTGAAAGAACAGCCAGCCTGAAAATGAACCAACACAAGAAAGGTGAGGGGACTAAGACTGAACCCTGACAATTTCATTGAGTTAGTAAAGTGAGTTGTTTTCTTAGATTGTGCAAGTTGCAAACCTCCAATTTATCACTTTGAATGATGTATGAGGATATTTTCTGCCTCTTGCTACCAAAAGAGAAATTCTGCATGAATATATATAGGAATAGCAAAGGAATCACCTAACTCTACTCAGAAGATTTCACAGAATTAAATCTTTATCTGGGAGTTATGAATCAGTAGAAGTTGACTAGATACATAAGGAAAGAAAGTGGACCAGATAGACAAGAAAGAGGAATGAACTCTTGTGTAGGCAGAGGTGTGAAAAGCAGAACCATATTTTCCATATCCATGCAGCAGAAATGGTTGTTACCTTTATAATTGCTTGTGTCCTTGGTCGTCTTTGTTCTGCTAGAGGGACTAGGTGACCAGCAGAATGCGAACCACAGTATGACCCTTACTAGGGTGCATGCAATGAACAGGAGGGACTGGCAGGGTGGAAAAGTCTGAAACAACATTAACAATGAGTCTATAGGTGGTAAGTTAGGTGAACCAGTGTTGTACACAGGGACAAAGTGTTGTACAAAGGGAAAAGGAGTGATTTCACTCCTTTTCTTATTTAATTTAATTTTTATTTTTATATTTATCTTTCTTTTCCTTTTCCTCCTTTCTATCTCTCTCTCTCTCTTTTTTGGTACTGGGGATCAAAATAATTTCTTTTTTTTTTATTATCTTTTTCTTTTCTCTTTTCTAAATGACTGGGAAAAACTCCAGTCACAGACAGCTATCGCATCCCCCCAGAGAATAGTTCAGATAATCTCTTGCTTATTCATTCTTTCTTTTCTCCCCTCTTCTCTAGTTTCCAAAGGCTGAATGATCATCCTCTGTTTTTCAACCTTGCTTTTACTTCTTTTTCAGTTATCTTTGTTTTCTCCACTACCCTTCAAAATTTCCTCACCACAGGATAAAACCATGCTGCCAAGGAGAAATACTTTGCATGAAAGCTCTTACTTAATGATAGGTTCTGTTATATAACTATAAACTTTGCTTCTATGCTATATTACTATAAATTTTGCTTCTATGACTTAAGGTACAAAATTAATAATTACCAGCGTCTGTCTGTTTCTAAATTGTCCTTGATGCTATTGTTACTGATAATTATTCTACTTTAGCTTGAATATCATATCTGTTGTAATCAGTTGTTCTCTCTTTTGTAATAACACAAAATTCTGGGATAATAACTTTACCACAGTCAAACACCAAAAAAACTGAGGACTGAGCGAAATAGGTTAATTGCTCTTAGTTTATTAGGAAGGTAACAAACCAAGAACTTACTATACACAGAACACATCTCTGAAGAACAGAATTTTCCTAGAGAAGCCTTGATACCACTGGGACAGCTACTTACTATAAAAACTTACAAGGGTCACCACACAAAATAAAATAAAAACTTTTTTGAAATAGACAATGACAAGATGCAGAAGCAAAATGCAATCTTAGACTTCCAGCCCATCCAGAACAAGTCCGGATGAGACAGAGGAAAATGAAAGATACACAGCTGAATTTCTTAATTAATAGCAACAAATCCATGTGGCTATATAGGGAAGCCAAATGTTCAGCTGATCATGTGGCTATATAGGAAATCAGATCAGAAATAATCTCTCAGGTAAAAAAAAGAAAAGACAACCATAACAAAGGAATTGCAGAGAAAATCTAGAGTACACATAGATAAAAAATAAAGGAGCATAGGCAAATGATGGAAACCATGAATAAACAATAGAGTAAACAAATTGAAAGCATGAAATAGATTCAAACAGATATTCAGAAAATTAAAAATTTCAATGAAAGGTGACAAAACCAGTTGAACAAAATTGAAGGTAGACTTTTAGACCTTGAGGACTCAGTCACAGCTAGTGATCATGAAAGGAAAAATCTCTTAAGAATAACAATGGATCAGGGACTAACAATTCAATCACTCAAGATGATGCAAAGAGAAACAATGTAAGATTGATAAGTGTCAATGAAAAAGTAGGAGTCAAAATAAATGACCTAAAAAGACTATTTGTAGAAGTAATACCAGAATGTAATCTGACATACAGATATGTGAACTCCAAATATGCATGAGTAAAATAAATCTGTACTGAGTCATATGATAAACAAAATCCTAGAAATTAAGCGCAAAACAGAATACTAAAAGCCATTTGAGAAAAGAAATAGGTAATCTATAAAAGAAAGACCATTAGAATCGTGGCAGATTTCTCAACACAAACACTCAAGTAAAGAACTTGGAGTGAAATATTTCAAGTGCTTAAAGAATACAGCTTCTAACTCAGATTGATGTAACTTGAAAAACTATCTTTCAAAATTTATGGAGAAGTAAGATACAGCCATGACAAAGAATAAGTGAAAAAATTCATGACCACCAAATCAACCTTACAAATATTACTAAAATATATTTTAGCTAGAGACAAAAATGAACACAATTCAAAGAACAAAAACAGAAAGAAACCATTAGGCAGGATAAGCTTTTAAACAGGAGAAAAGCAGGGAACCATTAATAGGAAAATAACATGACAAAGATAAGCCAATATATATAAGCTATATTCATCAATGTAAATGCCTGCAATTCATCAATCAAAAGTAGCAGATGGGAAGCATGGATAAAGAAACAAGATCCAAAAGTATAATGTATACAGGAAACACATTTAACTCAAAAATAAATTCATAGACAGAAAGTCAAAGGACGGAAAACAATACTCCATGCAACAGGAACCCAGACAAAAACAGATATAGATATTCTGTCTGCAGACAATGTGAACTTCAAACCAAGAATGATCAAAAGAGATAAGGTCACACATACTCATTAAAGGAAAAATCCAAGTGGAGGAGATAGCAATCACAAATATATATGCACCAAATACAGGAACATCCAACTATGTAAGACAAACAAAAATAGACACAAAAAAATCAAATAATCAACAACAAAATTGCAATGGAGGATCTTAATACCCATTTGGCACAAATATATAGATCAACCAGACAAAAAATTGGCGAAGATATATCAGAACTGAAACAAATCTGTGAATAAATGGGCCTTGTAGACAATTATATAGTGCTCTACTCAGCAACATCAGCATACACAGTCTTCTCAGATGCAAATCGAATACTCTGTAATATAGACCATAAATTAGCCCATAGAACAAGCTTAAGTAAATTCAAAGGAATTGAAATTATCCCATGCATTACCTGACCATAGAGCATTGATACTGAAAATCAATGGCAAATGAAATCACAAAAATTCCATGAACACATCAGCATTAACACCCTCCTGAACAAGAAGTAAATAACAGATAAAATTAAAGAAGAAATTAAAGAATATCTGTAATTAAACAAAAATGTGGATACAGCATACCAGAACCTGTGAGATACAATGAAAGCAGTCCTAAGAGGAAAATTTATAGTGATGAATTCCCATATCAGGAAAACAGAATGAGTACAAATGGCAACCTTACGTTATAATTCAAGCTTACAGAAAAAAAAAAGATTAAGTCAAGCCCAAGCCCATACAAGGGAAGAAACTATAAAGATCAGAGCAAAAATTAATGCAAGTGAGCCTAAGGAAATACCACAAAGAATTAATGACTCAAAGGGTTGATTGTTTGAAAGAATAAATAAATTTGATAAACTGTTAGCCAGTTATATCAATAAAAGGAAAGACTCAAATTTTTGTCATGAAGGATAAAAAATTGAAATCACTACAGATCCTGTGGAAACGGAGAGGATCACCAATATCTGCTTTGAAAGTCTTTACTCACATAGGATGGAAAACACAGAAGAAATGGACCAATTCCTAGATATGTATGACTTACCAAAAATGAATCAAGAAGATATAAAAATTCTGAATAACCCAATATCAGTTAATGAAATTTAAAATGTCATTAAAACTTATCAACAAAGAAACATCCAGGTTCTGATGGCTTCACCGCTGAATTCTACAAGAAAGTTAGAGAAGATTTAATGTCAATATTTCTCAAACTCTTTAAAAATTGAAAGGGAAGCAATACTCCCTAATTCATTCTTGAAGGCAAGTTTTATACTATACCAAAACAGAGAAAGACCCAAACAAAAGAGAAAACTACAGGACAATCTCCCTAATGAATATAAATGTAAAAGTCCTTAACAAGATACTGGCAAACAGAATGCAGCAAATAATCCCAATCTCAAAGAAAATACACTGTGATCAAGTAGAATTCATTCCAGAATGCAGTGATAATTCAACATATGCAAATCAGTAAATGTGTTACGCCAAATCATAACAACAGAACCAAAGACAAAAATCACATGACTATGTAAATAGATGCAAAAAAGCTTTTGATAAAGTCCAATGCTCAATCATGTAAAATCCTATAGAAAATAGGAATAGATGGTCTTTGCCTCAACCTAATAAAAGCCATTTGTGACAAATCAGTAGCCAACATCATACTAAATGGATTAAAAAACTGAAAGCTCTCACTAAAGTCAGGAACAAGATAAAGATGTTTACTATCATCCCTCCTGTCAATATGGTTTTGGAAACACTAGCCAGAGCAATTGGACAAGAGATAGAAATAAAAGGAATAAAGGTAGGAAAGGAAGAAGTTGATTTGTCATTGTTCACAGATATGATAGTCTATGCAGAAGACACCAAAATGTCACCAAAAGATTTCTAGATATAATGACCAAATTCAGTAGTATAACAGGATACAATGTCAACAATCAAAAATCAATAGCATTCCTGGCACACAAAGGACAGTTTCACTGAGAGATAAATTTGGGAAACAACACCCTTGATAAAGAAGTGAAATTCTTACCAATCAATCTAACAAAGGAAATGAAAAATCTATGTACTGAAAATTATAGTACTTTGGAAAAGGAAATTGAAAATGATATCAGAATATGGAAAGAAGGCAGAGGATTTAAATCAGCAGCATGAGTACCTGACTGGAAGATATGAGGTCATGAGTTCAATCCCTGGTTGGGGGTGAGGGGGAGGGGAGAAAAGAAAACAAAACAAAACAAAAGAAACAAGAAAAGGAAAATATCCCTAGCTCCTGGACAGTAAAACGAACATAATGGAGATGGCTATACTGCCACAATTGTTATGCAGATTTAATTCAATCCTAATCAAAATACCACTAGCATACCTCATAGAACTAGACCAAATATTCCTGAAATTCATTTGGAAACAGAAGAGACCTAGAATAACAAAGTAAATTCTGGGCAACAAAGGCAAGGTACAAGGCAACACATCCCTAACTTGAAATTACCACACAGAGCTACTATGATAAAACCAGTATGTTACTGGCAAAACAAAACAAACAAAAAGCAAACAGACCTGAGGATCAGTGGAACAAATTAGAAGATGTAGACACAACTCACAACTCCAAAAACATTCAGTCACCTTATCTTTGAGAAGGGGACAAACTGTTCACTAGAAGAAAGACAGTCTCTTTAAAAAAAGTGCTGGAAAAATGCTTTCTACACGTGGATGACTCAGATTAAGACCCATGTCTATCATGATGCACTAACCCTAAACTAAAGTCAAAATGTATTAAATATGTAAACATTAGACCAAACTGCATGAGAAATACTTTAAAGAATCACCAAGTAGGATATTACTTTTAAAAAAGATTTTGCACATCAAAAGAAATCACCAAAAGAGTGAAAACACAACACATAGGGGAAAAATTTTAATTGAATTTTCCCTCAGAGGACTTCTATCTAAAACCTATGAAGAACTGAACAAACTCAGAACCCCCAAATTCAAAGATCCAATCCAAAAAATGTGCATCTGAGACTGCATGCACACTTCTCAGATGAAGAAATACAAATGATAATTATATGAAAAAATGTTCAACATCATTTGTCATTCAAGAAGTGCAAATTAGAACAGTGAGATTTCATCTCACTCTAAAAAGAATGTCTATCAACAAGAAATCAACCAATAATAAATGCTGGAGGAGTTGTGGAGAAAAATGATGGGAATGTAGACTCACAACTACTATGAAAATCAGTGCAGAGATTCCTCCAAAAACTAGGATTAGAGGTCTCAGATATCTTCCTTCTGGATATTTTTCTAGAGTAATTAAAAACATCATACCACAGCAATATATGTTCACCCATGTTTACAGAAGCACAATTTATACCAGGTATATTTTTGAAACAACACTAATGCCTATCAACTGAGGAATGAATAAAAAAGGTGTGGTATCTTTATGCAGTGGGTTACTGCTCATCTACAAAGAAGGATAATCTTGAGAATTTTATACTAAATGAATTCCATCTGAGACCATAGTCATAAGTGAATAAATTAGCTTCGCATGAGTTAGCATCATACTGTCTCCCTAGTATCAATAGTTGAAAGAATAAATAAGATCAATAGTCCCCAATAGATACTTTGAAATGGGAAGAAACTGTCCACAAGGAAAGAGAAACTAGGATGGGGGAAAGGAGAAAAGAAGCAGAGAAAAGGATATATAGATATATTTAGGTAAGGTTGTTATACTGCTAATTTGCATTAGCTCATTGAAAAGTTCATGCTAATATTCGTTGATCAATTTTTCTGCCTATTTTTGAAATGTGAGCAACTACCCTGAAGATAACAACATGCAATATATTAACTGTTATTAATATGCTACTGTCTTGCTTTGAAATTTTGTATCATTTTTATTGTTTTTTCTCTTTAAAGTTAAAAAAACTAGTCATAATTTTCCGATCATTTAAGTTTGATTCATTTACATCAGAAAAATTTTCTTTAAAGGAATCTACATTTTGGTAATCCCTATGTATAAACTTCATTTTTTACATTTTAAAAAAGAAGTCTTCACTAACATGACAGATGACATTAAACCGTGGGCATTTCTATTTGTACTGAAGCTGAGATTATGACAAGAAAGACATTTAAATGACATATACATTTATTCTTCAAAATCTGACTATTCAAATTAATGTGACTTTAATAAGAAAATGTACTTCAGAGTCTATATATTCTAAATGGAGACATATAGGAACTAAAATATTCATGAAAGAAAAATTAAATTAATTCGGCTTTTATCTTGACTCTTACAGAACAAAGCATTTTTAACTCCAGAGGCTTAAATTCCTCATGCCACAGATGACAAATTCATTGTTTGACACGGTAAATAGGCCATTCACTTGATATATCTGAGTCCTTTCTAGCTATGACATTTGAGTTGTTATTGAAAGACCTTTTGTCCCCTAACTTTATACAAATAAGAAAAAAATTCTGTTGGATATCAAGGAAGCCACAGAACCAAAAGAAATACGTACTGTACAAAATGAGTCACTTTCCCCTTGTGAACAGCCAATCCAGAAGGAGCATTTGTGTTGGAAAGGCTTTGTGAGATATTAGTAAGGGCATGTATTGAATTAGATAGCCAGGGAGACACATACAGGAGTGTTTGGCTATGGGTACTTTGGTCTGTTGGCTTGGCTCTATTTCTGGATAGCTTGTTCTAAAAAGATATTGTCACATCCTCAGTTTATGCCTGTACTTGTGTCCCTAATTTAGACAAAAAGAGGACATTTGTGATTTTGTTGCTGTTCTTTTTGCCCCAGACTTTGAGAAATCAGATATTTTCTTCTGAAAACCATCTAGAAATAATGTAGATGACAGTGTGGATGGAAAAGGGGAGAGAAAAGAGAGATCAGAATTCTAGGTTCCCGGTCACTGGACTGTCTTTTCATCCTCAGTAGGCTATTTATGTCATTGGAAGTTTTCTCATCACTGAACTAGTCCCTCAAAATATCTGGGAGGTTCATTCTCAGATTAAAGTTCTGCTCTTTTCTCTCCCATTTTTCATCCATATTATCTTCTATTGTTTTCAACTTTGTAAGTATGATTACTCTGTGGAGGTATATCTCAATGCATGTTAGACTACTGCTTATGAAATTATTGCAGTTGTTCTGATAAAATATAATGGTAGATAAGCATGATCATGATAAAATGGAAAACAAAAGAAAATTTTCAGGCAGTGTTTTGGAGGTAGAACAAGAAGGCTTAGTAGATTTGATACAGTATGTGAGAAATTATGAAATCAAAGATGGCACTTAGGTATTTTATTTGAGCAAAACAATAGGTCATGGTGATAGTTACTGACATAAGGAACTATTGGAGGGAACAAAATTTAAAACAAGCTATTTAAACCTATTTCAGACCTATTACCTTTCACAAACTCACAAAGTCTGAAAGGCACGGAGTTTTCACACGTAATTCAGAGGAGTAAATCCTGCATCATGACGTGATGTGCTCATTGCCATGTAACATTTTATTACTGTTTTTGTGAAAGAACCTCTAGTAGAGAACAGTGGCTCTGGATTTCAATTTCCTCTTACCTTTCTGCTCATATTAGCAGCATCAAAAATGGAAATCCTTTTCTGATTGGCACTGATACTCATGTTTACCTTCATGGTAATTGAGAAGTTACTTTGATTTATAGAATCAGAATCTTTTGTAGTGTAACCTGATGGCTAATAGAAAGAGGCAAAGAGACTGAGGGAAAGGGAAAATAAAAAGACTTAAGATGTACTACGTCCATGTACCACTTCCTCAAGATGAGTGTAATCATTATGTATTGCAAACGCACACGTTTCCTGATAGCAAATTCACCTATGGCAACAAAGTGTTTCAAACAGTTGAAGCAGATGGTCACAGACAAAAGGGAGAAGACCTGTAGACAACTCTACTCAAGGCTGAGAAAGACCAGGCCCTCAAAATATCATTCCAGACCTCCTTTCCCAATTTCAGTTCTGATTTCCTCTCTTTTCTCTAACACAGTGCTCTGTGTCATAGTTTAGATGGCTATCAGAAGAAGACTGCCTTCTAGAAGTCTGAGGCCAAAAAGAATAGATTTCAAAAACAAAATCAGTAGTTGAAAATTAGGGATTATCATAAGATGCTAAGAACCTAATGATTTTATTTTAACTTATATTCTTGGTAACCCTGAATCATAATGCTACTTGCTTTTCAAAGATGCCATGACCTTGAGCAACTGTATGGAATGAGGTAAAAATTCTGGGTCTATTTAATGCATTTTATTAGAATAATTGACTCTCTTTAGTTCCTTCCAATTATGAGAATTTCATGCAATCAAATAAAACAAAAGAAAACTTTAGCTGGAGAATTATCTAAAACTCAGACAGCTTTTCACAGTCTAGTGAGTGTCTGTGACTCTAAAACGCTTATTAAACTAAAGGAGTATAAAAGAAACCTTACTTTTGCCACATTGTATTTTCTTTCTTCTTGAAAACCAATTTATATTTCAGGAGGCAAAATTTCATGGTGACAGCTCCATATGAAGTTCTAATTTATTTTGCATAATTTGGAAATGAAATTGAAAACTATCATTTGCTAACAAATAATGTACACTACAAAATTTATTTTGCATAATATATTTTTATGAGCACTTCATTACTCAGAAGAGAATGTACTCAGCATCTTGTACTGTATTATGTATGATCTTTGGATATTCTCTTTAGTGTGTTTTGATGTCCTTAGGTTTGAGAGGATAATTATTGCAAAAATAATTTAACAATCCCTTTAATAAAATGTAAAGGAAGGGTGGGTAATCAGATAGTTGTCAAGACATATGGTCATATGGTGCAGGTTAGAGAAATAAAAGCAGCTTTATCGTCAACTAATTGGAAGCTATCTTAGCAAGCAATTTTCACTTTCAAAGAGAAAGTTTTTATTTATTTATTGTCTTTTAAAACAGAGTCTTGCTATGCAGTTCAGACTGGTGTTGGGCTCACTTTATAGCCCAGGCAGGCCTCAAACTTGCAACAATCCTCCTGGCTCAGCTTCCCAAGTGGTGGGATTATAGGAGTGTGCCACCACACCCAGCAAGGTTTTATATTTTAGATATGTGGTACAATCTCAATAATAATTTCATGCACATGAAATTATGGCTGCTCTTTACTAGGAAGAAAAATCTAATATTTGGATGGAAAGTTTGTGTTTGATAAAAAACAGCATAAATAGCAAGAAAGCTTGGCTGAATCTAAAACTATAGCTTCTTTGTAACTATTCCAAGGCTTAAAATAACTTTTTCTTCAACTGTTTTTCTTTATCAATAACATTTTGAAGTCAATGATTGATAATAATGCCATCTTGATTTGAGAGAAGTTAATTCAACTGATGCGCCAGCTCAGAGTGATTAAGAGATTTCTACTTTCTTATAGTTGGAAATGACGGAAATTAAGCTATGTGTGCCCTGGGCCTGTACAAGTTCTCTGCATTTTACCAGCTTCCAGGTTCACCCTGTGTTCATGTCAAATTAATGAATTCTGTCAGTTCTTAAAATTGAGTTTTTAATATTTTTGTGGAGACTGAAAAATAAAGAGAGCATAATTTGAACAGACTCCCCTGAAGGACAGTACTCAAGTGTTTTGGGTTTAACATCCAAGCTGCATTTTTTGGCTGTACTTTTTTAAACGTTAGCTACAGGATGTTGGCAAGTTATTTAATGCTTTGATCTCGGTTTCCTCATCTGTAAAATAATACTATTCCTATAAGATTGATGAAATAAGATAATGCCCAGAATATGGAAAGCAATAAGAAATATTCAATAATAACCCTAGTAGTTATATTTATTATTATTATCATAGCCTACCTATATGTGTTATTGATTTTTCAATAATACAAGATCAATCATAAAGATTTTGAGATATGGAGAAAATTCAGGAATAAGTCCATGTGTGTCTATCTCTAAGGCAGAAATAGTATGGTGGTAGGGCCTGGGAAGAGCCCTGCTGCTGCTCATACCAAGAGAGCCTGGAAGCAGAGAAGGAGGTATGCCCTTCCAGGTCACACTGAAAGTAGTTCACCTTTCGTGACCAGGCTCTATCTCTTACCAGGACACTTAACTATTAACTTATCAGTGGACCACTAATGAGTATGGCATCCCTATGACTCAGTCACCTTCCAAAAGCCCACCCCTGACCACACAAGCCTTTGGGGATATTCTAGATCAAAACCAGAGTGATCACACAGCTACTTTATCTTGTATTGCAGCAGTTACTTTTAGAGTAAAATCCCACACTGTTTGCAGCTCACAATAATCATGGCCTTTTCTTTGAGGCCAGCACCATGGCCTCAGTCTGTTTCTCCCTGGAGCTGTCCACACTCTGCAGGCTCATTTTCTGTTAATGCAAACTGGAGTTAGAGTTCCAGACTGCTTCATTCTTTGGTCTGCATTGTGTTCTGTTTCTTTAGCTTCTCTGTAGTTTTTAGTTTTCCTGTCAGCTCCCTCCCTCTAGATTGCCAGAGATCTAATTCTTTTCTTGACATGGTGTTGTTTTCTGGTCCTGATTCCAAGTATTTTGTACTTTATGCTAGTCTGTATTATACCAGTTCTAATCCATGAATTAGTCTATGTGAACAATTAGACAGTGTCTATAATGTATTACTATGATTTGTTATGTACAAATGCTACATTTTTCTTTTATTTCTTACTTGAGAAGAGAGAAATTGCTTAGATTTCTGCTTAATATTTATTTCAGCCTTAAGTAAAGCAAGATTTCCAATGCTTTGGCAAAAAGCATTTTTCTGTCTTTTTTGCTGCAGCTCAAATCTGACTAAAGCCACTTTGTGCACCTTCATTTTTATAATGATGCAGGTATACAATAGTATCTCCATTTTTTTAGTCCTGAAGCAGAGACAGCCATTTATAGACCACTGTAAACCTGTAAATATGCCTCTTTCATATTTCTTCTGCAAAATGCCAGCCTCACTCTGTGGTTGGAATTCTGACTCCCTGTGACTGACATCTAACACATGTTCTGCTGCCAAATGCACTCCCTCCTTTGGCTGGGCATCTGGACCTGGCAGTTTTCATTTCACCTGAGAGATATGGTGTCAATCACGGCTGCATTGCTGGTAGAGATAAGTGGGCACAGAACACATTTTAGAGCTCTGGGATTACACCTATGCTGGAAGATTTAGCAGAGAGATCTTAGGCTTTCCTTTGCTCTCTGTGGTGACTGTGAGATGTGTTGCAGGGAGCTATTTTTTTCCTTTTAAACTTTGAGAATTCTGAAGGCAAAATCCTTGCTGCATATTCAACCAGATATAAATTTGCTCTCTATATAAAGTCTGCACTATATTTATCTTGAAAAGATTCCATGCAGACTAAGAGAACTCTAATGCTAGATTTTGTGTTTCTAGCATTCTGTTACTAGAAGACAATGGGAAAATAAGATTTATACTCAAATAATTATAAACAGATTGAATGTTAGACCCCCTAAGTATTTTGATTATTTGAAAAAAATAACAAAAAGACAGTCCTTAGACTTAATGTAACATTTATTGAACCCATCATATATGAATATTTGATTTAGGTCAGACTCTGTAAAGTTTTAAATGAGGTTTTCAGGACTGTGCTGTAGGAGATACTTTGTCATTGTCAGGGAGGTACTGAAAACTACAGCCTACTAATCAAACCAGATTTCTGCTCTTTTTTTTAATAAGTAAATTTTTATTGGGGTATATCAATGTATTTATTTAGGAATTATCTATGACTTTTTATGTTAAAATGGTAGAGTTGAGATGCAATAAATAAAACATGTCCTTAAAGGCAAAACTATTTACTACCTGATCGTTTACATTTATTCAGTTAAGCCCTAGGCAATATGTACACAAACAGGTAACCTGTGGTGTTTACATGGGAGGGAACTGCTTCCTGCCCATGTGTAGCTGCTGGGGTGTGGTTTGTGGACCACTGATAAAGTGAAACGGAAGGGCAATAGTATAAGCAGACAAGCCAGCTCTGTGACTTGAAAAGTAACACTTCATGTACCTTGGAGTGTACACGTGTGAGTGGAGATGTCTGCATTTATCTTACGTGACCATTCTGAGGACAAAATAAGCTAATATTTTTTCAGGACCGAAGCCTATTTTGAGATTCTCTCTAAATGTTTGTTAGCACTTTTCATTTAACACCTCATGCGCACAGGCTATTTGGAATTTAGACTTAAAGTGTCAAAAAATAACAACTTCACTGAACACCAAGGGAAGTTTTGTCTCAGAGAATTGAGAATGAATAAAAGATTTAATTACTTTAAAAGCACAATTAGTTTTAAGACTTCTATTTGACTTACATGAATGTATATTGGAAATGAAGGGAAGAAATAATGTCTAAAATGCCGTAAAGTTTTGACATTACTGATCTCTCTAATTACAATTTAACCCTACATTTTCTAAAATATCTTGTGTATACAAAGAACACCATTCTCTTAAAATACAAGAATTTAATAAAATTTTACATTGTCTTTCATGATTTTATGTTATGTTTAGAAATATTTCTGCTGTATCACTGAATCACCTATTCTCTACCATCACTTTTCAGGATTAAGTGTCCAGGACCCAAAGCTGCAAAACCATGTTCTAAAGTGATGAAAAATGAGAGTATTATAAGCAAATTATGCCCTTGGGTCATTGCAGAAATGTTGATGCTGAATATCATCCATCATGAAATTCTCCATTGGGTTTGTGGAATTTTCCAGTTTTACTAAGCTTAAAAATAGAAGTAATAAGAGAAGGAGAAAATGTAACTCTGTTCATAATTACTAATTTTCTCTTTTCATATCTAAGTATAGTACAGTGTACTTCCTTTACTCCTATAATGTCAGAAACATCTGGTACAAAAACAAACTTGTCTGGGAGTATCACCAGACAGATGGTGACTTTCAAGACTAACATCAGAGTTCACTGAAACCTGTACTGAATTGTATAAATTTGCAAAAGGAACCTAACTCATCTGGTCTTCCATTTCCTTTAAGTTTGGTGGGAATAGAATGTTAACAGTGTTGTTATAGATGTTAGTGGTTTCTTGAGTACAAAGGGGTTCATAATGTTATACATGATCTTTAACAAATTATAAACTTCCTTAAGACCCTCACTATTTTAGAGTAAAAGGTACAGAGAATGATGCTAACCTTGGGAAATGTAAAATAACCAGAAAGTATACAGTAACAACAGTGGATAACCATAATTTCTGATCAGACATTTGGCATTTTTGTAGTATTCATTTTAATCAAAATATTAGTTAGATGGAAGGCTGAGGCAAGTGGATCATGGGTTTGAGCCCAGCCTGGCAAACTTGTTGACTTGGTAAGAACTTGTCTCAAAATGTAAAATTGAAAAGGACAAATAAATCAAATGGACTATTTTCCCTAATGAACCAGTACCTTCCATCATCACAGTCCCTCAGTGGAAATTGTATGAAAAGTTACAGGAGAAAGAAAGTGAGGATTAGAGACTGAAGATAAAAATTTGAGCCCTTTCTCTGCTAACTTCTTATTTTTGAGTCACCCAACAAATTATTCAATCTTTTTGACCCTCAGTTCCAGGATTCATATAATGAGAACCATGTATATATATATATATTTTTTTTTTTTGTAGATGGTTTGAGGACAAATAAGATCAGAGGAAATCTAACTGGAGAGAATTTCTGAGATTCTCTGAACAGGGAAATAACATAACTGTGTAAGTTCTGTTACTATTAACTGGTCAACCATCTGTTTTACTAGTAAGATGGACTAAGATACTGGACCTGAGGCAAGCTCTATTCTTTGAAGAATTTGTTCTCTGAATTAAATCATGCATTTTATCATTCAACACTGAAGTTTTTTATAACTGAGTAGAGATCAAATGATATCTTTTTGTTTCCCTGTCTATAAAATCAAGAAAATAGGCATTACGCCAGTGATTGTCTGAGAATTAAAAGGCAATAATGCTTATGAAATTATCCTGTAAGGTCTAACAACCTGAACTATAAAAACTTTAAATTGTTTTTCTTTTTACAATACTCGTATCTGTAACTTGTCTGTTATAATTTCTTACAACTTGAAGAAAACGAATTCTTGGAACATAAGTTTTTTTCTCAAACATTTTGGTGGTAGCCCTGGGAACTTGGTTCTAATTGGCATGGGCTTAAAGAATTCTGTTCAAAATTGAACATAGACCAGTACTTTGCAGAACTGTCTCTGAATCATTTGATAATAAAGATATATAATAAGAAGTATAAGACCACTGAATAATTCAATACGAGCCCTTCGTTGTGCTAAGAAATTGACTATTTTTCTTTTGTTGGTAAATCTGAGTATTTGAGGTCTATAGCTGCCTGTTCACAGTCATTTGTCTTTCAATTGTGTTTTTAAACATGTTACAAACTTTTTATCAGATTTTCATTCAGTATTTACATATTCACTAGTTATAAAACATACCTTCTTTAATTTGTATTAAATTATGAGGGGCATTTAAACTTGTGAACAGTACCAGCTAACTAAATTTGCAGGTTCTGCTGTATTACAAACTTTTAGAATTTTAAAACTGAGCATGTAATATCAGTTGAAAATGATTTGCAATAACTTCAAGAACATATTTGTAGAATTAGTCCCTTCCTTTTATGAGTTTTAAAATTTATTGAACATCTACTAGATGCCAGACAAACTATTTAGTATACTTCTTATGTTTCATTTCTTGATTTGTAATTTTTTTATGGTTTTGCCAAAAGCAACTGGCTTCAGAAAAATTATGTTAAGGGAAAGAAACTCATGCAAAGTTACTTAGGTAGTAAATTTTTCAATTCAGTAAAAGTTAGTGACTAATACTTACCTTTTCTGTACAATCCTTTTTTTAGCCAAATTCTTCAATAACCTCCACTAATCTTCATCTGTCCTCTGCCTTTTCTTATCTAATATTAGAAACATAGAAAACCAAGCCAAATCCTAGCCAACTCTGAAAAAGGTAGTCTTACGCTAGACACAAAACTGAGTTCCAATATTAGAACTCTCTTCATTGTGTATTGCCATGAAGGGTGGGGGTGAGTCTTCACATATCCCCTATTTTTGTACAAATTCAATAAAATAGAGTTTACTGTATTCTAGGTACTAAAAGATAAAGATTCCATTCTTGTCTCTGCTCTCACTACTGAAGTCTTTCAATGCTGTCCTCTTACAAGGACAAGAAGAGAAAGATGCTAAACCTTCGCCATACACATTTACCAATTACACACTACCTTTTAATGTCATGTTTGTGAGGCCTATTGACAAGATTAGAATGAATCCATTTTAATATACAGGTCAATGAGTGTTAATAAACATGTATAAGCCACATGATCTTTTAACAACCACAACTATCAAAATGTAAAACATTTCCATTAGTTCTAAAGTTTCCTCATGCCTTTCTATAGTCAATCTCCATTTTATTTTATTTTATTATAGGATTAAACTCATGACCTCACACTAGCTATACAGGTGCTTACACCACAGAGCTAAATCCCTGGCGCTCAATCCCCATTTTCAATCCTAACTCTTGGAAATGATCGATCTGATTAGGATTTTGCAAGATGCAAGTACAGTTTCACAGAAATCGTGTGTCTGGTTTCTGTCATTTAACAAATTTTTTTCTGAGATTCATTTAATTTGGTATGTATATTAATTTTTTTCTTTTACTGCAGTTTTACTCATTGCACAGATTAACATTAATTAATAAACGTGTGTTGTTTCATTAAGATTATGAACAAAGGTGATATCAACTTTCATTGGTATGCTTTTGTGAACATATATGCTAATATAGAGAAGGAAATGTATATTTAATTCAGATGAAACTGTCACAGTTTTCTAAAGTGGTATACCATTTTTCTTTCCTATAAACAATGAATGAAAGCTTTAGTTGGTTGACATTCGTACCTGCACTTGATCTAGTTGGTTTTTGTTTAGTTTTAGTTCTGTTCTATTGCTTAGCTATTCTTATATTTATGTAGTAATTTTTTTATTCCCACAACGATGCAGAGCACTTGTGTGTGTGTGTGTGTGTGTGTGTGTAGAACTTTTCTTTTTCTTAGAGTTTTTAGTTTTATTAGTACATGTTTGCATTACATATATTTCTTGTAAAGATTCAGTACATAGATATAAAACATCTTTATTAATGTTTTCATCTCCTTTCCTTCTCCTTATTTGTCCCTTCCTCCATGTCTCAATCACCTTTTTATCTGAACAAAATCTATTTCCCTGTTTAATATTATTTATTTTTTACTTTTCTCTTTACTTGTATTTTGTGATTTTCTTATAAATAAGTCATGTAATATTTAAATTTGCATGTCAGATTTATTTCACTTAACATTATGGTCTCAAGATAAATTCATTTTGCTGAAAATTTAAATTTATTCTTCTCTATGGCATAGTAATACTCTATTGTGTATAAATATATTTTCTTTATTCATTCATCTGTTAGTGGAGAATCTTGTAATGTGTTTGTTTCCATATTTCTTCTTTGATAGAAAGCCTGTTAAAGCCATTTGATTTATTTTCTCTTATATTGAGTTGTGAGAGTTAATATTCTAGCTGTAAATTTTTTAACAGATAGTTATTAAAATATCTTCTTTCAATATGTAATTTACCATTCTTTTCCTGAAAGTGTCTTTCAAAGAGCAAAAATTGTTAATTTTGATGATGTACTAACCCAGAATTGCATTGGAACTATATTTTGTTTTGGGAAAGAATAGATATTTCCACACTATTGTCTGCTTTTTATTCTGGTACTGAAGAACCAACCTAGGCCTTTACACATGCTAGACAATTTCTCTGCTACTGACCTAGATCCCCATCCCAGGCCATTCAGATTAAGAAACCTGATATAGGCTTGATTTATTTAGAATTTATTTGACTTTTCATAAGTATTATGTAATTTTAATATATAAATCTTGAACTTATTCAACTTACCATTAAATATTTCCTTTTTTGCTAATACTGTGAATGGTTTTGGTTGTTAAGTTTCAAATTCTGATTGTTGATAGCATAAAGCATATGGTCAGTTTTGTATATTGAATTTGTATCTTGCTAAACTTATAGTTATGGTGGGTTTTGAAGAATTTCTGAGTTTTTCTACCCAAGCAATCATGTGATCTACAAATAGAGAGGTATTTAATTCTTCATTTCTGTCTGATTCACTTTTGTATCTTATTCTTGCCTTATTGCTCATATAGGATCTCAGCACAAAATTGCACAGAAGAAATGAAAAACAGAGTATACATATTTACCTTATTCCTGACCTTATTAGAGAAATGATCCAATCTTTTACCATCCAGTTTGAAGGTACATAAAATCTTATGCAAAAGCTTTTGTTAGTGCAAGTTCTTACCTGATCATATTTCACTGAGAGTTTTTACTCTGGATAATTTTTAAATTTTGTTGAATGGTTATTCTGCATCGATCAAGGTTATCTAATGGTTATGCTTTTGTATTCTATTGATACAGTGAATTATACTTTACTTACTGCTTTCCTAAATTTATTCTGTCTTGGTTATGATATATTATTCTTTTTATGTTGTCTTAATGTTGTCTCTTAATTTCCTAACCTTTTAAAAAGAATTTTTACCCATTTTTTGTCTTTGAGAGCTGTAGTTTTCTTCCCTTGTGGTATCTTGGCTTATTTTTTTGCATGAAATAATGTTGGACTTATACAATGGATTAGGTGGAGCTTCACAATTTAAAAAAATACTGGGAAAACTATGCTTAAACTCAACTAACTTGCTTAAATTTCCTTTCTGTACTTATTAATTTGATCAGTTGGTTATTTTACTACCTTTAGTAACTACATAGATGTATTAGTTAACTTTCAGTCACTGTGTTAAAACACCTAATATAAACAATTTAGAGGAGAGGTGTACTTTGGTTCACAGTTTTAGAGCTTTCTCTCCATGGTTGTTTGGCTTTGTTGCTTTGGGCCTGTGGCAGCACAGTTCAAAGTGGTAGAAGCATGCAGTGGAGGAGGCTGTTCACCTTACAGCAGCCAGGAAGCATAAAGAGGGGAAAGAAATGGAGTCCCAGAATCACCTCGAAAAGATGCTCTGAGTGATCTAATTTCCTTGTTAGTCTCTATCTCCTAAATTCTGTCACTTTCCAGCTTTGTTTTGCCATATTTGACTTTATTCTCTCCCCCCAAAAAAGTAATAAGAACGAAGGAGAAATAAAACCCAAAATGTGTAAATTTTGTTGTAAAAAAGAGAGGGAAAAAAGTGCTCTAAAGGATACAACAGCAAGTGTGTTTAAATGTGTTAAATAGCTGACCATATTAATGTTTTTGGTTGGATCATCGAACACAACTGTTTGCAGTCTCACTGTTTGAATGTCTACTTTGCATGCTTTGATACTGTGACTTGAGCAACTATGTCTAAGATGATAATATGTAATCTATTAACTGGTGATTTGTTACTTTTTTTTTTTTTGTAGTTCTGTATTACTTGTACCCTTACACCGCTTTGTTTTGTTTTGTTTTGTTCTCTTTTTCCTTTTAAATAAAATAAAACAAAAAACAAAAGACAAAAAAATTCTGTCACTTTCCAATACCCTTAGTCTTCAAAACATGACAATTAGGGATAGTTAAGATCCAAATTATAATACTTGATTTTAAACCAAAAGAGATTAACAATTAGGAACAAGAAGATCTTTACAAGATTATCAATAATTTGGCACAATGGATGTTTCCAAACAATTGGTTGTAATAATGTTAAATATAAAATATAGAGAGATAGCTGAATGCTTAGTTCAACATTCAAGAAGTGAACATTTAAATAATCAGTGAATATATATTTTTGCTGTAGTAGTACACAAAGTAGAAGACTTGAAATATTTAATCATCATCAATGACAAAAAAGTAGACACCATGTATTGGATAAAATATGGGGAATTATTATTATTATTTTGAGACAGAGTCTTGCTGTATTTTCTAGGCTGTCTTGCACACATTTTGTAGTGCAGGCTGGCCTTGAACTCGTGATTCTCCTGGCTCAGCCTCTCAAATGCTGGGATAACAGGCATGCACCACAGTACCTGATGACTTAGGAAATTAGAAAAAAAAAAACTAATGTCTTTCTGTTTTTTTTTTTTTTTTTTTTTTTTGTCTTTTTCCTTTTTATCGGTACTGGGGATCAAACTCACGACTGCCTGCTTGTAAGGCAGGTGCTTATGCCGCTGAGCTAAATCCCCAGCTCCTGTCTTTCTGTTTTTAATTTGCCTAATTCTTAGTTAAACATGTCAGGAAGGCTTGATATTGGAAAAAAATTTGAGAGCTCTTCTGCATTACCTATTATATCCTTTGAAATATTGTGGTGGTATTGCTTTTAAATCTAATGTAAAAAGTTATTAGAGTCCTTGAGAACTGAATTACCTTGCAAAGATTTCTGAGTTAGTTTCACTAAATTATTTTGCATCTTTCTTTATTACTATTTATTTGGTACAACTTGTTAAACATTGAGCAAATACTATATTCTGGTATGAGTTTTGTCTCCAAGAGTTTACTACCTAGAAGTAGTATTCATGCTTTTTTATTTTTAGAGCATAAAAGAAACAGTCAAGTTGAAACTAAAGGTGGAAAGAGGAAGCAGCCACAGACAAGATGAGAGAGATCCTAAGAGCCAGACCATGGAAGGCCTTGTAGGCCGCAGCAAGGATATGGATTTTACTTTGAGATTGGAAATATTTGAAGCTTTTAAAGCAAAGAAGTCCATGAATTGATTCACATTGAAAGAACATCGATCTGTGAACTACCAGGCAAGGACGGAAGCAAGAGAAAAGTTAGGAGGATATTTCGGTATTCTAAACTAGATATGATATGGTCCAGACTGAGGAAGAGGTAAAGAAAGATATTTAGTATCTGAATTTATTTTTCAAAAGTAGATACAACAAAAGTTACAAATATTTTGATGTGGCATGAGAGGGAAAGAAGACTTAAAGACAACTCTAAGGTTTGGAGAATAGGGGGTTGCTAATTACTGAAGTAGGAAGACTAGAAAGAAATCAATTTCTAGAGAAGGAATCATGAGTTTGATATCAAGTACTATGTTAAGATTGAGATGCCAGGGGTAACCCACCTTCCAGGCCCCCTTTTATCCCTCTTAGTTAGAAACTTTTTTCAATAAGTCTTTCTTACTATTAACCTCTACTGTTCGTACAATTCATTCCTCACTATTACAGAACAGAAATTCAGCATTTTGGATATCTAGCAGGTTGGGAGTTTCATTCCCTCTATCATTTGGAAGTCTTCCACCGAGATAATTGGATGGAGACATTGAGGGCTCAGTGTCAAAATCTGTTACTCTTTCAAAAAGCATTCTTATACACTGGAAGATGTCCAACCACTGTGTGTTGATAAAGAGCCATTTTGTGTTTTTTCTGCATACATGCATGGTATACCTACCCAATTGAGCCAAAATGGAATGCAGTGGGAAGTATTAATTATGATGCTATTTTACAACTAGAAACATACTATAAAAAAGAGGAAATGGTCAGAATTGCCTTATGTTCAAAATTACTTTACATTAAGAAGTAATTCTTGTTTATGCTCAAAGTATAATTATAATCCATATGAGACTATGCATGTTCATATGTCTCTTTCTCCTGATGACCTAAAGCAAATCAAGCTAGATCTAAAAAAATTCTTCAGATGATCCTGGTAAGCACACAAAGGTCTTGGAAGATTTACTCAGCTATACAGGAAAGATGTAATGTTAATCTTAAATCAAACATTGGTTTCTAATGAGAGACAAGCAGCATTACAAACTGCAATTACATTTGGGGAGAAATATCATATAGTTCATTTTAGAAAGTCAGAAGATAGACAGCTAGGGGAGCAACCCGTTCCCACAGGAACCCAAGCAGTTTTTACCCAAGACCCATACTGGTCTAGCAATCAGACAGGAGATTGGCATAGGAGACATCTTCAGACATGTATTCTTAAAGGTCTAAGAAGGGCAAGAACTAAGTCATTCAATTATTTAAAATTTTCAACTATCTATCAAGAGAAAGATGAAAATCCCTCTGCATTCTTAGATTGTTTACAAGAGGCATTGGTAAAATATACTTCCTTATCTCCTGATTCAATGGAATGACAGGCTAACCTAAGATAAGTTTATTACCTACTCAACCTCAGGTACTATAAAAAAGCTACAAAAGATGGCTTCTGTTCCAGGTAGCTCAATAGGTACTTTCATGAAAACAACCTCCTCAGTATTTTGTAATTGAGACAAGGAGCAAACCAAGGGGAGAAAACAAAGAGACCAGAGAAAGTGGCTGCCCTTTTTTTGGTTTTAAAGAAATTGACCCTAATTCTGCTTATCCAGGATCCAAGAAGAGTTTGACAACTATTAATTTCATATGTTACCACTACCAAAAGCCAGGCTACTTTAAGAGGGACTGCCCTAAAACGCCCCATGGGCCATGCCCTAACTGCAAAGGTGCCCTGGGGAAGTTGGAATGCCCTCTAAGACAAAAGCCCCAGGAATCAGACCATCTTATCAGTTGATCCAGCAGGACTGAAGGGCCCTGGGGATTGGGACTATAGAGGGGAAAAAACCCCAGCCTATTTCTGGACATTGGCAAATGTATTTTTGTCCTTCCTTTCAACTGTGACCTTGTAGTGATCATACATCATCAAAAAGGAGTCACCAGATCAAAGGGAACTCACTTAAGCTATACCTGAGATAACTTTCTTTTCATCCATTTCTTTTAGTTATGCCTAAAACTGCAGTTCCCATCTTGGGGAGAGATATTTTATCCCCATATAAATACTATAATATATGTACCCAGGTTACCAAGTAATCAAAATGATGCTTAGACTGGTTTTATAAATATAATACATATTGTTGTCTATGTACAAGAACTTGAGAGTTTTTCATCAGTCAGAAATAATGTGTTAAAGTCATAATCTGCTTCTCATAAGTCATCAAAATTTTGGACATACTTATAGCTAAAACTATAATAACTAGGAACTAGGAGCTTAATACAAAATATCAGACTCCATGAATAGTGGTGTCTAAGAGCCAATAGGTTACAATTTCGATTCCAGTCTCTTAAGAGTTTCTAGACTCACTGGCAGCTTAATTTCACTCATAGGCCAAAGAATAAAGGCATTCAACACTTATTAGTTTGGGTGGATGCTGTCATAAACTGGGTTGAAACCTTTCCTTGTCAAACAGAAAAGGCACAAGAGGTGGTAATAAAGGTTTTAGTCTCAGAAATCATCCCTTGATTTAGACTTCCTAAGTGCTTACAGAGTGATAATGGGCCTTCTTTTAAAGTAACAGGCACACAGGGTGTCTCTCAGGTACTAGGTATTCTCTGTCATTTTCACTTTGGATAGGGGAACAATCATCAGGAAAGGTAGAACAGTGAATGAGTCCCTAAAAAGACATCTTTGCAAAACGGCTCAGGAGACTCACCACAGTGGCCTCATTTACTTCCTTTAGCCCTCATGAAAGTAAGAAATACACCATAAATTCTAGCCTCAGTCCATTCGAAATGATTTATTGATGCCCTTTTACCCCTAATTATTTTCTATTCAATGGAGAAACAAATGCCTTACTGGAGGATATTGCACCAGTGGCTAAATTTCAACAGACTCTTCAACAATTAATGGAAGCTCAGTCTAAAGGAAAGGGAAATCCCATATTCTAACCTGGAGACTTAGTAGGGATAAAGTCTCTTTCCTCCTCATCTCCTTCCCTAGGAAGGAGGACCACACAGCATGATTGTGTTAATTGCATCAGCTGTTGAGGTAATAGGCTTGGACTCTTGGATATACCACACCCTACTCACGTACTGGTAATCAGACATGGAGTGTGAGCAGCCATCACTGAAAAACTCTTGTGCACCCCTAGAAGATTTAAGATTCTTGCTCAAGAAAAAATAAAGTCTTCAGTGAAGAAATCTAAAATGTTACTCTTAGCCCTTTTCTAATCACTTTGCCACTTAAGGGACAATGCAGTTCCTTTCTAAGGTTGGCACAAGAATATGAAAAGTTGTTACAATAAGCATGTTGTTGTGTGTGTGGCCTTCTCCCCTTGTCCAGCACATCTGGGCCTCCGTGGTGGACATCACCAGATGAAGGAGATAATTGGAATAAACTACAAGACTATATCGCTGAGTTATGAAGTAATTCAGTGGTTCAGTTTATCCCAACATTACAAGGGCACTGAGTTGCCTATAATGTATCCTCTTAATGATTCTGGATGAAATAGAATTTTTTTCTAGAAATGCTACTGAAGCCTTTTTAAGGGCTCCGGTAAGTAAAAGTAAGGCTTCTATCCTGAGGGCCAACAATCATGGATATCAAGATGGCTATTTTCAGATATAGGATTATTATCTATGGATAACCCCAAGGATAGAATATCTTTTCTTAAATTTATTTTTTATTTTAAAAAAGATAAAACCTAGGAAAGTAAGACAGAATAAAACCAATCAAAATAAACCAGTATAAGTGATACAGGACTTCAAAAACCTTATGAAATCAGCAATAGTTATCACAATGTCTTTTGTTGTATTTAAAATAGCTGCAGATACCTTTCTACATAGTAAAAATCAAACAGAACAGAATAGAGTGGAAGCAATAAAAACAAAACAATGAATGTAATAAAGGACTTCAAAATAAGCTAATAGTAAATCCAAAATGCCTATCATAATATGCCTTGCTATCTTTTAAATAGTTGGTCATGCCATCAGATTTAACATAATCAAACAAAACAAAAGAGAATAAAGCCCAACCCAAGAAAACAATGAAAATGGAATGGTTTTCAGGTGTGGATCACCTCCCTGTGGGGCCTGGTTCTCTCCTCATGCAGTCCACAAAGGGCTAATGATAAGACATTTTAGTAGAAAGATTCCTTTGTGGTGAGAATAGAAAAATTCCTCCTATTCTCACTGGTCTAACTCTACTAAATACTTGAGATGGACACCTCTTGAACAATGTATACACAGAATAACTTTCTAAGCTGAAGACTGGTTTTCAATAAACTGGTTTGATCACCCAAGAATTAGATGGGAAGTCCCCAATGGTACTCATTGGTCCTGTGAAACAAATTTGTAGGCCTGGCTACCTCCTCGATGGATAGGAAGATGCACACCAGGATTTGCATAATTATAAGACAAGTGTCAAAAATATTGACAAACCTGCAGATCTGCCCTTTCTATGGCATTGGTGACCTAAAAGTGTGTTTCACTGGGATGGTTGTTTGGCTTCTATCTTTATCCTTTCCCTAGGGTTAGAGGATGTAATGCAATACATTGATGTTTTAACTAACTATATTCAGCAGGCTATAATGGCACCATGACTGGTATTTCTCTTTTGAATGAAGTAAAATTCATGAGGCAGGCCATCCTCCACGATCAGATAGTATCAGACATTCTGACAGCAACACGGGTGGGGGGGGTACTTGTGCATTTACAAAAGCTGAATGTTATGTGTACATTCCTGATCCATCTGCTAATATCTTAAGACCTAGTCAAGATCTGAAATGACAGGTTAATGATGTGTCAGACTCTGAAATTCCCTGGACCTTCTTCTTATCCTCTTTATGGAAAGCTATTACTGGCTCCTCCTGGTGGAAAATCTTGTTGGCTATATTCTTAATTATCCTATTGATTTTATTATTTGGTCCCTATTGATTTTATTATTAATACTTAACTGTTTCTGTGACCTTGTATCCTCCAAACTTAAAGTTGTACATATATTCAAGACAAGAACACCTGGTGTCTATCGAGGATCTTTAGTTAGACTCTATGATAAAGTATCTCTGACTGCTGATCACAACTATGACCCCTTTCAGCTGAAAGTAGTCAGATTGGTCTATAACCTTTGACCCGTCATGGAAGTTAGGTATATTTCTTCAGGTGGGGGAACATTATAGACAGCTAAGTTATATAAAATATTATAGGCAGTCAGACATTGCTGGATCCTCAAGAGGTCAATGAAAAAGACAAACATGGCTGGAGGCATACTCACTGTTGGCAGGCTACTCCCCATGTACTTCCCCTAGGTATTAACAATAGTGATTGATATTCTAAGTAGACATCAATCACCTTAGATGGAGGACCAAACCTCCTTAACCTATCCCTTCCGGGAAAGTCCTCAGCTGTCCCCTATGTACTTGCTATATGGCTTGTTTCCCCCATTTGGCCTTCATTTAATCAATATTACTCAAGTGCTTATACTTGTATAATTATGAATTTACCATAATTTTGTCCCTGTTCATACCCTCCTATGATTTGCCACTGGATTAATATTACCTAAGTGACTATATTGTAATCTTATTAATTCCTATATTAAACCCACCTCACCTTGTGGTTTTGCTCAATAAACACCCTTGAGAAGTTGGTTTGATGGGAAATCCACTTTCTTGGCCCCCTTCTCTCCCTCTTAGAACCTTTTTTTCCTCTCAATAAATTTTTCCTACTCTTAAAAAAGAAAGAGAGAAAAGAAGAAAAACAAAATGATTGAGATGAAAGTTAGATATTTAGGATTATTCAATACCTGAATATAGAAAATATACTGTTTCAGCAAATTGTATCCATTGGCACAATTAAATATTTTTTTTCTCTTTAGTTTATCATGGAGTGTGGTCAAGCATGGTGGTACAATCCTATAATTGAGAATTTTTTTTTTTTTTTTGTCTTTTTCCTTTTTATCGGTACCGGGGATCGAACTCACAACTGCCTGCTTGCAAGGCAGGTGCTTATGCTGCTGTGCTAAATCCCCAGCCCCCTACAATTCTATAATTATAGCACTCAGAGTGCTCCAGCAGAATTACTGTGATTAAGGCCAGCCTTGACTACACAGTGGATTCAAGGCCATTCTGGAATATACGATGAGACTCTGTCTCAAAAAATTTGACAATTTATCACGGGGTGCGAATAGAGCCCAGAAAAATGTACACTGAGCCCACATGCACATGGTTTTACTTACCATTGGACACAGAACTTTATTGGGCTATGAGGTTTTAAAGAATGAACCATGAGTTTATTTCCAAGTACTATGTTAATATTGACATGCCAGTTAGACAGTCAGGCCTATTGGATATCTGATTATAGAAATCATTTTGGATTGCATAACATAGTTTTAACTCAGTAAAAAAAATTAATATAAATCTCAATAAGAGCCTAAATAGCCCTTCATTCATTCTTTGTGTCCTGAAATTCAGATTATGGCTAAAAATGCCTGGTGAACATGAAAGAGGTGAGACTGACTTACACCTGAATGACCGTCTTTGTTTCCCTCCCCTGAGTGCAGTTTCCTGTATGGAGAGGCAAAGATACTCCATGACTTTGGGCTTCTTTTCACTCTGCAAAGCAGATGCCTCTGGGAGTTCTTCTGAATCTCAGTTTATTAATATTTGCAAAAGTGCTTTCAGGCCCTTTATGAAAGGCATTATAGAGAAGCGGAGGTTATTATTAAGGATGACATTTGCTCATTGTGATTAAAAATGACAAAATGAAATTTCTAGTGAAGAAGTCAACACTGCAATTTAATGTATAAAGGTGTCTTTGCGCATCAACATCCAGCCAAATGAGGCCCATCTGTGTTACAGAGATTTTTCTAGTTTGCTTTCAAATGAGGATTGGTTTGCAAGTGGGGATTGAATGTAAGCAGACTTCATCAGAGGCCAAAAATATACCGTTTCAGCTAATTGCATCCATTTGCACAATGTTTTTTTGTTTTTTTCCTTCTTCTTCTTAATTTATCATGAAGTACAAATGGAGCCCAGAGAACTATGCATTGAGGCCACACGGTTTTATTTACCATTGCACACAGAATTTTATTGGGCTATAAAATAAATGGATTTCTGCTAAAGCAATTAGACTAGTACCTTCTAAGGCCACCATGCAAATTAGCTCATACCCATGGGCCCTTCCACGGAAGAAGCCTTCATTATGCGGAGAAACAAATGAGGTAGAAGCTTGAGGAGTATAAGAAGAAGGTTTTCCTCATGTTTCTATTACTTTCTTGGAAAATGCTGTTTATGATCCCCAAGCCAAACTAGTTTCAGGCTGCATTGTAATCAAGGACAGACTCAGAGTGTGAAATATACTTTGCTGACAATATGTTTGAAGAAAAATTGAACTTACATTTTGGGTGGAGATTAGAGACAAAAAGAGATTTATAGAAAACTCATTTGCTGAATTTCAGCACTCCTTCTCTTTCCTTTAATCTGTTAAGGGAAATTCTATCATGTATTTGATCCACAATTTAACATAAATGCTAAAATACCTGAAGACACTAGAGCTCTAATTTTGAACCTTCTACGTATTTCCAGAATCATCTTTAGATTCCCCAAATTACCTTGAAAAAACTTTATTACCCTATTGCTCTTGGTTCGAATTAGTTGTGTAGACGTGCCTTTAGAATGCAATACTTTCTCCATTAGTCTTAGTAGTGACAAAAATTCTATATGTATCAAAAGTAGCATGAGTGGGATAAAGATGCTTCTTTTCCCAAGCTACACATTCAGGCCCTTAGAATACTTTGAATCTGCTTAGTGCCTTTTGAATCTCTCAGCCAGAGAAAGAATTAAAAAAGAAAGTTTTCGATGATCTGAAAAATGAAAGTGAATAAAAGCTCTTTGAAGACAGTTATTCAATGATTCTATAATTTCCACTATTCCTTGAGGGAAGCATGGTTCTATTATTTTGGAATCATCTGTTTAGTATGGTGGCCTCAAGCCATCACTCACAAGGCATGATTGTGCATTTCTTCAAGTTGTAAAGTTTGTGCCTCAAAGAACAAAACAGGTGGTGGATTGGTTTGACTGTATGGTGCATCTTGGGGAGGAGGCTGGGGGCTTTGGTAGATGATCCAGGAGAGTCTCTGTGTTGGGATTATCCTGATTTACCTGAGCATGTTTGTGCTAAGGATGCCTGTTGCTGATGACCATGGTAACTATAGATGGGTGTTTAGGGGGACTGTACTAAGTTTTATCCAATTTTTTAGACTTGGAGTGCTAAGAAGACTTCAGAAAGGAGAAGATAAATAGACCTCTTTATGACCAATAGGAATGAGAAGTACAGAGATAGTAAAGGTCTTATTTAGAAAATTTCATCAGAGTTTCATACTGGGTACCTCTCTTCTGCAGTTTCCTAACTCCAGAAAAAAGACCAATCAAGATGACTGGGTCTGGGAAAATAAATGAAAATTCCCAGAAATGTTAATTTCTTGCAAGATTTTTGCTTTGCAGAAGGAGATAGATTACCTTCAATTACATTTAAGGAAATGGTGAGAAATGTGAGCATGGTGTTTCATGATGTGTGTGTGTGTGTGCCACATTTCATTTGTCCTTCTTACTTGGCATAGTGTTTTATGCACAAAATGGGGGTTAAGTTAGTACAATTCAGTTCAATCAGAAATATTTTGAGCACACTTAATGTATAAGTACTGGAAGGCATAAAAATGAGTAAAGTAACTCTCCAAGAGACATAATTTCCATGTACCTAGAGCATGGGAAGATACTGGAAAGCAAAATAACCTATAGATGTTTCTTGCATTTTCTGTGAGGAAAACTACCTCCTCTGTGCTTCTATAGGAAAAATTCCTTGAGTACTTGCTATCTAGTGCTCTTGTATGTTATATTCTGTTGCACAGTCCTTTTATCTCTTTGTCAGTTTTGGATACACTTTCTTTAGCTCTATATCTTCCAGTTAAGTACTCTTGGGATATTGCATGAGGTGGATGGAAATAAAAAAGAGAAAAATCATTAGAATTTTTAATATAAAGCTTACTTTTATCATTCATTGGAAACTTACAATCTCCTTAAAGTTATTTATGTATTCAGAGTTGATTTTAGGGGATCTGAAGCAAATGAAAAATATTGGCACACTTGTGCAGAAACCAGGAAAATGCTTTGAAAAAAATCAAAGATAAAAACATTAAGCATTTCAATGCAGTCACTGCACAGAATTAAATCACAAGTGTGGAACCTTGTGTGGCTTCAATTGGTCTCATGTTCATGAAGTGGGCTCCCCATATACATATTCTCCACTACACTTCACCTATTGGTTTACAAATATTAGATTATCAAATTATGACTATTGGACAAGTGACTGAATAAGTAAACACAAATAAGTGAACAAATAATTGAATGTAAGTATGAATTAACTCACTAGTTAATTAGATTTATCCAATGGTCAACTAGTATCTTTCTACAAATGAATCATTGATGTGTAAATATTTAAAAGGCTTCAAAATAGTCATTTACTTCATTAGTTTGTTTTTTTCCATTTGGAAACAAGATTACATAGAAAAACCTTGATATTTTGAATAGTTCTTTATTAAAAAATTAAGTTGCAATGAATGAATAAATCATGTCATTGTTAAAACAAAAATCTTAAGAATTTTTTCAAAGTCATAATTAGTAGCACCATTTAAGATGAACTGAACACTGAACTCATTTATACAAAGTTTTTGAAAGAATTACTAACTTTTCCATGTGACTTTTCCATAGTTACTATTTCAATGAATCAGAATTTTTTTCTCTAATTACTGCTTTTCATCTCTTTTATCCTCTGAAATGCTGGTGAATGGCACCTCTGGAATGTTATAAGTAATTAAATACACAAACAGTAATGAATGATTTCAGTCATATTTTTCTGGACTGCAAATCCTGCCTAAGATTTTAGATTAATTTCTTTTGAATACATTTTCTTGTTGTTTTTATAAGAAGAAAGAGTGTTATTCTCTTAGTTTTGAAGTTACTTTTGGATTAAAAGTTATGAATAGGTCTGTGTTATTTTTTTATCAGACCCAACATTCCAAGCATTCTTTCCTTCTTGGCCAGAGTAATTTATTGGGGACCCTCCCTGCGCAGAGCATTCTATTAGATGCAGAAGGTGGAGTGAGGATGGGTGTAGAAGACGAAGAGTAGAGGAGGACTCCAGTGACAATGGGGGCCTTTTGCTCAAAGAAAAGTTTGGTAAATGAGAGGCCTAGCCATGAGAAAGCCTGTCATGTGATAACAGGAAAGAAAGCAAGAAACAAGCAGGCGAGTTCATAAGCAAGAAAGATTGATTTCAGCTAGAGACAGAGCAAGATTCGGAGTAAGAGATGAAAGGGAAACATGTTAAAAGGTTAGAATGGGGTCAATTCTTCACATTAAAAAAACTCTAGTCAATTCACTGGAATAGGCAGAATATGATAGATAATTCGTGCATCTTTTTAAGATCATTGAATTCATGAAGGAGATAAGTGACCAAGATCCTTAAATTTCCAGTTGGTATTACCCAGTTTTTATTTGCTTACAAGTAAATTGGGAAATAGCAGGGTCCATGCTCAATATAGTTTGTTCATTGCTATTTCTTTCACTTATTTATTCCGTTTCTTATATATTTCATAATATATATTAATTGACTCTTTTCTTATAAAAGACATTAAGTTAGGTTCAAGGAAAAGTGTGAACAATGTAACAGATTTAATTCTTCTTCTGGTGGCAAGCAGTGTGGATCATTTTTACTCCAAGTGTGTCCAAGTGTGTCCAGAAGCATCAGTATCATTTGTGAGCTTTTGAAAGCCGAGGAAAAGAAAGCACAAAAATTTTAAACTCAAAGATTTTTAAGTGTGAGAAAAATAGGAGAAAAAACTTCCCTTAGAGGAAAAGTTAGAGTCCTGAAGACACTTGTCTAAGAGAGGGATTCCAAAGATGGTCATAATATTGTATCTCATTCCCTTTCTGCAGTGTGATCTTATTTTCATGTCAAAATCTGAACAGACCCCTTGAATCTGAACAGATTTATGACTGCTTTGACTAATGAGCTAGACTGAAAACAATGCAGGCCGGGAGTGAAATTCAGTGGTAGATACTTGTTTGGCAAGCATGAGGCCCTGGGTTCATTTGCCAGCATCATCCTTTTCTCCACCCATGAAAAAAAGTGATGCCAGGTAACTTCCAAGGCGAAGACTAAATGGCCAGGCAGGTTTTGTTTTGGTCTCTTAGAATGCCACTCTCTCTAATGCTTCCTTTTGGAATGATCCATCATGGACCCCTACAGCTGTTGTGATAAATTCATGCCACAAGAATATGTCATATGCAGGGACTGCAGTCAATTACCTAGCTGAGCCTAATTCTCCAGTTATCTAAGTCCAGAAAGGAAGCATACAAGTAAAAAGCCTTCATGTTATTCCAGCTCCACCCATATCCAGCTACTCCTAGCCCTGTTAGTGTCTTTCCTGAAGCTTAGACATTATGGAATAGGGATAAGCTGAGTATGGTCCATATTCCTGACCCTTAGGGTCTGTGAGAGTATTAACATGATTGTTTTATTCATGCAACTGATTTTCAAAATAGCATTATACACTAGAAACAACTCTAGCTTCATGTCTTTTAATTTTTTTCAAATAAAATTTATAATTTAAGTCAATTCATACACACATAAAAGTTAAGTTGGGCATGGTGTACATACCTATAATCTTAGCACTCTGGGTGGCTGAGGCAGGAGGATCACAATTTTGAGCCCAGTCCAGAGAACTTAGCTATGTAGAGAGACCTTTTCTCAAAATAAAATATAAACAAAAGGGTCTGGGGATGTAGTGCAGTGCAAAAGCCTTGGGTACAATCCCCAGTACCACCCCCCTGCAAAAAAATGGTATACATATTTACAGGATATTATGTGAAATTTTTTGCAATGTTTAAATCAAGTTAACATATTTATCTCCTCAAATATTTATTATTTATTTAATGATAACTAGCAAAAACTTTCAAAATGATTTCTTCCATTTCCATGAAATTGCAGTGTATTTTTGTTGTCTATAGTTAACAGTTCTAACTCTTGTTGTACTGACTTGCCTCAACCTTGCCTCATCTGTGTCCCTCCGTTCTCCCCAACTTCCAGTAACCATCATTCTAATCTCATCTGTCGTGAGATCGGCTTCTTGAAGTTCATTCGTGAGAGGGATCATGTAGTACTTGTCTTTCTGTGCGTGGCTTATTTATCTTAGCTCAATGATCTCTAGTTTCATTCATATTATCCAAAAATGACATAATTTGATTCTTTTTAATGGGTTGCATTGCATTTTCTGTATCTGTTCATCAGTTGGTGATTACTTAGATTGTTCCAATTTCTTGCCCATTGTGAATCATCCTTCAGTAAACAAAAGTAGAGATGTGATTTCCTTACCTGGTGATTTCCTTTTTCCTGGATACAAACTCTGTAGTGGGATTGCTGAATCATGTAGCAGTTCTGATTTTAACTTTTTAGGACCATGTGTGTTACTTTTTATAATGACTAAACTAATTTGCACACAGTATGGAAAGGTTTACCTATAACATACAAGTGTTCCCTTTGCTCTACGTCCTTGCAAGTACTTGTTATCATTTGTCTTTCTGATAATAGCAATTCTTAATGGATATCACATTGTAGTTTTGACTTGCATTTCTCTAATTATTAGTAATGCTGGAATTTTTCTTAAACCAGTTGTTTTTGAATGTCTTCTTTTGAGAAATGTATTAATATCCTTTGCCCATATTTTAATCAAATTTTCTTTTGTTACTTTTAAAAATTCTTTTTGTATGCTAGATATTAACCCTTTGTCTGACATACATTTGTGAGTATTTTTCCCCTTCTGTAGATTGTCTCTTCACATATGATTGTTTCCTTTGTTGTGCAGAAACTTTTTAGTTAAATGTAATATCATTAGTCTATTTTTGCTATTTTTCATTTTATTTTTTGTTTGTTTGCGTGTTTATTTTGTGCTACTGGGGCCTTGGCAAAAGAATCCTTGCCAGTTCCAATCCCTGCCCTGAAGCATTTTTCCTAGTAGTTTCATATGAGTTTTATTTAAGTTATAGTTCATGTTGAGTTGATTTTGTAAATAGTAAAAGATAGAGTTTAGTTTCCAGTATTTGAGGCATAATATAAAGTAATGGGACACATATTTGAGAATTAAACTATACTGGATTTGAAGCTTGACTCCTTCATTTGCTTAGCTGTGGATGCTTAGGCAAATTAAATGGTTTCAGAGCAAGTTTCCTCATCTCTAAAGTAGGAATGATTACACCAATATTACAGATTCACTGACAAAATTGAATGAAATAAAATACATTAGAAGCCATGTACCAACTAGCTACCCAAAACTTTGTAAATATTATTAGTATTTAATCTAAATACTGTTTTCTAAGGTTTTTTTTTTTTGTGCTGGGGATTGAATTTACTACCATGCGTTTGGCACACAGGCGCTTATGCTGCTGAGCTAAATCCCCAGCCCAGTTTTGTAGACTTTTATAAGCAGCAGCTGTAGTAAGTTCGGTGCTTTGGGTCAGATGCTAGATTTCCTAAATTCAAATTCCAGTTTCTCCTCTCACCACCCATATGAGGTGGTTAGTTTAATTCGTCCTCCATTTTATCATTTCTAAAATGGCAATATTATGCTTTCTGTAGATTTGTTTTGTAATGAGATCGTACATGTAGAACGCTTAGAGCAGTACTTTCTGTAGAGGCGAGAATTAATTAGCATAGTTCAGGCTTAGAGTTACATTACATAGGATTACTTAGGTATGAATATTATTGCATCCAGACTTTTTGCTTGATGTGTTATACTCGTTATTACCTATTTCCTTACATACATTTTTTGAGGTTGGGCTAACGTGCTTATTGGAATAGGTCCACAAAATGCATTTTGTCTTTACAGTGTAAAAATTCTCAGAGGAACCATTAGTGCAAATACAGCTTCTGTCCAGTTCTGAATTTTGCCAAGTAATAAGATGAGGCAGTGGCTGTCATGGTTTGTAAATGATCAGCAGGAATGATTTCCTTGGGAAGGATTCTTCAGCCAAATCATGATTGTGATCCTCGTTATACATGCAAAATCCATGTGAAAGGACTCTAAGAACTTATTTCTTCCTAGGTATTGGAATCATACTCTCCTGTCTTATTGTAGTCAGATTTTGAAGTCACTTTTCAGATTATATAAGAAGGACAGTGTTCTTTGAAATATGCTGCTTCCCATCTCTTACGCCCCTTGTTTAGATTTTCACGCATCTCTGCAGCCTCCAGTCACTGGTTTGTCTCCCGACATCAGCCACTTTAATGCCCAAGTGTACAAGTAAGGTTTTGTGGAACAACATCAGCCTCTCCTCTGCATCTGCTCTATGAGCATCTCTCACCTCTTTTCATTTGTGCTTCCTTCACCCTCTGTTACTTCGTTTTTTACGTAGAAAAAAATAAAAACAGACAAAAGGGTAGAAATAATACAGAATTTAAAAAATAACAGTAGGAAATCACTAGTTGATAAATTACATATTGTTATCTTAGATAACCATATGTAGTTACAAAATCAAAGAATAAAAAGTGGACAATCAAACAATGACAGTGCAAGCCATTCGGCTTGATGAACTAAAACCTTTGTAGGATGGTTATCGATCTTGCACACTTAAACATACCTACAGTTATATCCTTTAGAGCACTTTCCCTTTCATGATCACAGTATCTATTAGAAATTCTGGATCTTATTATTCTTTCAGTTCTCAGCCAGCATGTAATTATCCTCAGTCTCTCACATTAAATAATCCTTCATCAATGTGCCAATAACCTTTTTAATGATTCCTATTTTGTGCTGTTTTCTAAAACACATATGACTTCTCAATTCTTGTGCTCATTTTCTTTGTGGTTGTCATTCCCCTGTTAGTGGAACGGTGTGCAAATTAGCTGAAGGTGACTTGTCTCAGACTTTGCTTTTCCTATGGGGCAGGAGGTTGAAGAAAAATCAGTCTTTAATGAACTCGGGGCTAAAGTAGATTAGCTTTTTTCCTTGGGTAAGATGGATGATCCTATCAACATTATTAAGTCACTGGGTCTGAATTTCTCTTCGTGTAAATCCGATGCAATAAGTGCCGTTAAAACTCCTGTCAATCCATCTTGCTGGCATATATTAGCATTCTGGCCAAAACTAAAATAATTCTAGTCCTGATTAAATAGTTTACTTTATTTTCGAGTTTACCTGCTTCTAAGTAGCTTGGTGTGACCTGCTCTCATCTGGCAGTGGGCTTTCTTTTTCATGAGTCCATGAGTTCATGACGTATTAGAGGAGACATGCTTTGTTCAATTACTTAAACAGCTGATACACAGCTCTCTTACATAACCTCACTTCTAGAAGGCTGGTGTGTTTCATTTTGATTGTGCAGTCTTCCCTAACAAAGGAAGAGCACAAGGTAAAAGCTAAAGACTGTCCTAAGCTTTGATCAAAGAATGCATCCCGCTTCCAGGCTTCTTTGTAAGAGAGAGGGAGAACAGTTCTTATTGTTTTTCCTTTTTGAATATTTATGGCACCTTTACTTATAACAGCTAAGGCCCACAGAAACATGAATGGACATTTACAGATGACTGAATGAACATGTGCAGTATATCTCAAATGTCCCCTGAGAACCTGTAGTCCAAATTTCTGAGCTTCATATTCAAGGCATATTCAGAAATCAAATTCCAACGTCTCTTTCTACCATTTCTCCTGACGTGTCCCCCTCCAGATGCTGTCTTTATTGAGTTCTGCCATTCTGGTTGACTTTACAAGATTAGGGTTAGTTTTACTATGCTCAGCGCTCTTTCTCATGTATCTGCTTTCTGGCCCTGGCCAACTCCCACTTAAGGTACAGCTTACATGTTTCATCTCTGGGATTCTCCTGCTCCTTCAGAGTTAGATGTTCTTCATGCAAACTTTAGCATAACTTTTTGAAGACTAAATTAGTACACATTTGTAATACATAAACATTGCATTCATCTTGGAAAATACTTCTTGTGACCACTGGACCTATTACTGCAAATTCCAGAGTAAAGTGAACAAACCAACACAGTTAATCTGTGCATGGTGGGTGTGAGGGGAAGAGAAGGGAAGGGAAGGGAAGGGAAGGGAAGGGAAGGGAAGGGAAGGGAAGGGAAGGGAAGGGAAGAGGAGGGTAGGAGGGAAGAGGAGGGGAGGGGAGGGGAGGGGAGGGGAGGGGAGGGGAGGAAGAGTTTTCAAGGAATGTTTTGAGTTGGAATAATGTTTATTTACTTATTTGTATAAGCATCCTTCTGTAAATCACCCAAACTACACATTTCACTTACAATCTTCAAGTGAAACTTTCGAGAAAACTTTTGGAGTTTTACAAGCATATATAGTTTATCTTTCTGCTCATCTATATATTTTAATAAAAGTATAATATTTTCTATTTAATAGTAAGTGGCCTTCCTAAAGTTAATTTCATTGCTGGTTGGCACTGCAAAACTCTTTAGTGTGATTTTTTTCTCCAGAATTCTGGGGAGGGGGTGTTGAAACCATATTACTATAGTGGTTTCTAAGAACCACTTATACCAGTGCTCTGACTGACCCTTATTTGCTGACATTATTGAATTGGAAATGGCCTTGGAATAATGGAAATGAGGATTTGACTCTGTCTTCTAATATGAGACAGAAGGTGAGTATTTTCAGCATAATAGCATTTCAGACACTAAAGAAAAATGCTAATGTTAATATATGTAGTGTAGAATTCTCTCATTATTATTAAAAATAGGCTGAGGGAGAATTAGGAGCAAAAAGTATTAAATGGAAAGGTACAGAGTTGTTCACTGATTTGTTCCTAAATTTACTTGCAAGGAGAAAAAAATTAATGGAAATCAGCATTCTTTTATTATGTTTCCATCCCTCAAAGAAATGAGCTGAGCAAAGAAAGAAAAAATGCTTATACCTTATCTCTCATTTTTATACAAATATGATTCTGATTAAAATATATTTTAGGGGCTCTGATTGGGGAGAATTTATCTGTGAAAAAACTTGAAAAGGATCATGTTTTATTGTTTGGTATTATCAATGCTACAACTCAAATTCTTTTTAGAGCTCAGTTCTATACAGAATATGTAGAATTACGAATGCAGCCTGCCTTACATCTTTACAGGGTAGCTTAATCTCAAGTTCTGCCTGCTCTTTTTATCTATTTTTGCGTGTGTCAGAATTGCTTTTAACATTTTCTCTTTTCTTCCCTCAGCAAGAATTTTGTCCTTTCTAAAGAATTTTAATCTCCTGAGGTCACAAAGCTTTTCTGATGCTTTCTACTATGCATTCAGTAAATTCGAGGTGCTTTTCTTGGTGCAGGCAGGGAACTATGGTAAAGTGTTCCTTGCTGATTATTGTGGAACAGGAAACTTAAGGAACATTATAGTCGTGGACATAAGCCTAGCTGGTGGACTAATGACTGGGTGATTCTATAGATTTAAAGTAACCACCCTCCTGCTGTACGGCTAATGTTTAACTGAACAAGAGAGCACTAAAGGCACTATGTCCTTCTATACACTGTCATAATTCATAAGTCTTGATGTTCTAATTTGAACTGACTACTTCATCAGGTGGCTTGACCATGCATGACTGGCCCCTTGAGCAGCTTGTGCAATAATGTCTACAATAATGCAAAGAAAGATATTGGCTTGGTGTATACCACCATTTTACAGTTCCTCAAGGAAGATGACAAAATGGTATAAACATTGTAAGACGGCTACTTGCATAGTGATTGTAAATGCATATCATATATACCAGCAATGGTACTTCTAAGATTTTCACATTAAAATTTAGAGAATTGATTATTAATAAACTATTAACCCATGAAGAAATGCCACCAGACCAAGGTAATTGAAAAACATTTATCTTATAAAAGCTTATTTAAGATCAGCTAGAAATACCTGCAAGCAATGTAGGGAATATTATCAAAAATTATATGTAAAGGTGAGTGCTATCTGGCTGCAAAGGAACCACATGTATCATATTTTATGCGCTGTGCACAAATCAGCTGCTTTTATGTATACATTGTTTTAAAGAAATTCACTTTTATAAATTCATTTCTTATAATTTAATGAAATAGATTAGTTGATCATAGTAATAATATTTAAAATTGTATGGATAATAGTAATTTTTATATTGGGGCAGTAATTATTCAAACAACTAACTAGGTTAGACTTTTTATTAAGTTCATTTGTAAAAAGATCAGTAAAAGTGATTGCATGCATTTGTACCATCTGGAGACAGGATAGCAAGTCTGAGATCTAGACTCCTGCTACTTTAAGTTTGGTTCATGGACTCGTAGTGTTGACTTCACTTGGGGGTGACATGTGAGAAATGCAGAATTCCCAGTTCCATGCCAACACTACTAAACTTGAATGCACCTTTCAACAAGACCTTAATGGGGTATAAAAATATGAGAAGTCCCCTTTGCAAAATAAAAGGAAATTTTTCAATCATAATAGTTACAACAACAGCACTAGTGATAGTTACATAATAAAAGTTATGTGCAAGTATACATCCTACAGAAACAGTTATTATCCTATTGTTCCAATTTGATATTTATGACACTTATTCTCAGAGAAGTGAGGTTAATTGTCCAATGGCACATAGGTAGATTTTTTTTCATGAAGTTAATAAGACCAGTTCTTCACATTGGCATTTTAAAAAAATTGTTTTTACTAGTAAATGAAACAAAATTGTTAATAAAATGAATTGTAATGTTACAATACCCTTATTGATTGTATAGTTCAGGTTAAACATATTTATCTTTGTCAAATTTTATAATTTCTAAATGGTGAATATTATCAGCATCTTTTCTTTTAGCTTTTTGAAATGCACAATATTTGAAATGTACAATATGCAATTGTTACCTATAGTTACCCTTCTATGAAATAGAACAACTGTAACTCACCTAACTCATCTTACTATAACTTAATATTCATTGATCACCCTTTCCCTTACCTCCATTGTTCCCAGCCTCTGATTAAGCACCATTCTAATTTCAACATTCATAAGATCAGACTTTTTAGATTCTATATATGAATATGAGATAATGTGACACTTGCCTTTTTGTGGCTGGCTTATTTTACTGAACATACAACTGAGGATCAAAATATATGTTTATTTTTAAATTTTTAAAATATTGCAGTAAAATACGTATTGCCATTAGTGCCCCCCAACACTTTTCCCTTTGCTTCACACACCTGTATCCCATCATTCTTAAATCAAAAGGATCATGAACATGTAGTGTTTTGAATGAAGTCAGCAAATTGAGATAGCCATGACAGCACAGCTAGAGAAGACTTAAAAAGACTTCACGAAGTGGCAAGAATGATGTGAAGCTTTTTTATTCTAAGTACTTGGAGTGTTTAGTGAAAGATTAAAAACAATATGAATTTTACTCTCAATAGCTCTTGAAAAATTTAAAGTCACCATATTCTTTTATCACACCTTGTAATGATCTCCAGTTCTATTCATGCTTCCACAAACAACAAAGTTTCATTCTTTTTAATGATTGAATAGTATTCTATAATGTGTGTGTGTGCCATATTTTCATTATTCATTAACCAGTTAATCAGTGTTTGTTTTCATTCTTGGCTTTTGTAAATAGCACTGCAGTGAACCTAGTGTGCATATGTTCCTGCACAGTGTTTTTCTTTTTGTGGATGCACTCTTTAGTCAGCTTGCTGGATCGTATGGCAGTTTCATTGCTGTTCTCCTAAGGAGCTTCATACCCTTTTTATAATAGCTGAAATAATATTATTTTTACCAAGAATTCCCACTTCACTACATCCTTATCATTTTAGTCCTTTTGATGATCACTATTTTTACTGGAATAAGGTGCTATTTCATAGTAGTTCTGATTTGCATTTCCTGGATTATTTGTGATGTTAAGCATTGTTGACCATTTGAATGTTTTCTTTTCAGAAATGTGTACTTAATTCTATTGTCTGAAACCAACTGCCCCCCTACCTTTAGTTTTTAAAGCTCCTATGGTTATCAATCCCTTCTCACATGTATAGTATGCAAATATTTTGTCTCTTTCTATTGCTCATCTCTATATTCTGTTGATTTCTGTCTATGTTATGCAGAAGCTTTTTATGGAAACTCATTTGTCTTTTTTTTTGCTTTGTTTGCTTTGCTTTAGAGGTCTTATTGAAAAATCCTGCACGTCTTTAGCAATTTTGTGCATGTTGGATATAGATGCATATGTTTACTTCTAGGTCAATATGTTTGCTTTTATGCCAGTACCAAGATTTTTGATTGTTACAGTTTCATCGCTATGTTTTGATGCTACAGTTTTGTAATATAATGGTTCCTGCTTTGTTCGTTTTGCTCAAGATAGCTTTTGCTCTTTTAGATCTTTTTTGGTTCCATATGGACTGCTTTTTATAACTGTGAATATGTCAGTGATACTTTAGAAGGAATTTGGATGATTCAGTGGGTCATTTTGGGTACTTGCTTGTAGTACCAGTGGCTTAGAAGGCTGAGGCAGGAGAATAGTGAATTTGAGACCAGGCTGGGAAACTTAGCAAGACAATATCACAAACATTTTTTTTTAAAGTTTAGGGATGTAGCTCAGTGGTATAGTACACCTGGGAATAATCCTCAGTACAAGGAATAAAATAAAAAGTAAAAAAGTATAAGGATATAAGTTAGCTTCAGTAGTATGGACATCTGAACAATTAAATTACTCTAATTTGTAACACAAAATGTCTCTGTATCTCAGCACTTTTTATGTCCTCGATTTCTTTCATTGAAGTTTTATGATTTTCATTGTAGATATATTCACCTCTTAGATTAAAATTATTTTTAGGGATTTTCCTTATAGTTATTATAAATCAGACTTTTCTCAATTTCTACATCAGGTAATTTTCTATTGGTATATAGAAACAAGGCTGATTTTTGTAGGTAATGCTACAGCTTGTAACTGCTGAATTCATATATTAGTTCTAATAGTTATTTGGTGAAAGGTTTCTTTTGTTTTACAAATAAGATCATATCACCTGTAAACATGACAGTGGAACTATCTCTTTCCAATTTGGATCTTCTTTATTTTTTCCTGTCGCTCTGACTGGGACTTCTAATACTGTGCTTGATTTATTCCAAATACTAGAGTTTTCAGATTTTCCTCATTCAATGCTAGCATTTGTTATAAGTGGCTATTTTAATATTTTATTTAGAGAAAAAAGCAAAACAGAAAAAAGTAGAAATAGCAAAGAAATTAAAAAAGCTCTAAGAAATCACTAGTTGATAAATTACATATTATCATCTTAGAAATAGTTGTGCATGTTACAAAATCAAAGCATAAAAAGTAGACAGATAATCAAACAATGACAGCACAAACCATCCTGTTCTATAAACCAACAAAAAGTTAGTAATATGGTCATCTTCCTTACAAACCTAAACATACATACCGTTATATCCTTTTGATCACTTTCTTTCCCTTTCATTATTACAATATCTATTATACATTTTGGATCTTATTACTCTTTCAGTTTTTATTATTTTTTACACTAGAAACACAATTTGACATTTACAAATATGTCTTATTTATTTCACTTATGAGCATAGTCTCAAGTTCTATTTACCTATAAAAGTCTCAAGATTATCCTTTTTTATAGCTGAGTAATATTTCATTGTATAAAAATACCACTTTTTTTTTTTCATTCACTCTGTGGTTTATGGACATTTTGGTTGTTTCCAGGATTTAGCTATTACAAATTGTGCTGCTATAAACATGGGAGCCCATGTATCACTGAGACATGACCTTTTCAGTTTCTTTGGGAAAATACCCAAGAGGGGAATAGCTAGATTGAGTGGAACTTCCAATTCTAGCTTTTTGAGGAATCTCCATACTGATTTTCTCAGTGGTTGTGCCATTCTGCACTCCCACCAACAGTGGATCAGTGTTATTTTTCTCCACAGCCTCACCAACATTTGTTATCAGTTGGTTTCTTGATGATGACATTCTTTCTGGGGTGAGATGAAATATCAATGCTGTTCTAATTTGCATTTCATGAATGACCAGTGATACTGAGCATTTCTTCATGCATATGTTTGCCATTTGTATATCTTCATCTGAGAACTGTGTTCATCTCAGATGCCCATTTCTGCAGAGGGTCTTTGAATTTGGGGGGCTATGTTCTGAAATAAGTCCTTTGTCTGAGGGGTTGCTGGCTAAAATTCTTTCCCATTCTGTGGGTTTTCTTTTCACTCTGTTAGTGATTTCTTTTGAAGTGCAAATCTTTTCAATAAGATGAGATCCCAGTTGTTGATTCTTTAAAATATCTCCCATGCAGTTTGTGTTTTATTCATGAATTCTTTGCTTATCCTATGTCTCCAAGATTTTTACCTACCTTGTTTTCCAGTAGATTTCGTGTTTCTGTTTTAATATTTAGATTTTTGACCCATTTCGATTTTAGTACATGGTGATAGGCATGGATCTAGTATCAGTCTTCAGCATATGGAGAGCCAATTTTCCAACACCGTTTATTAACGAGTCTATCCTTCTTCCAGTGAACATGTTTAGCACCTTTCTCAAATATCAGCTGGCTGAATGTCTTTGTAGTTGTGTTTGAATTTTCTGATCTGTTCCATTGATCCTCAAGTCTATTTCTTTGCCAGTAATAAACAAATGGCTATTATATTGATATATATTCTTTCTATACCTAGGTTTTACAGTATTTTTTTTATCATGAACAGATACTATTTTACAAATCCCTTTTTTGTATCTATTGAAATGAGCAGAATGATTTTTGTCCTTATTCTGCGGATGTGGTGTGTGAAGTTTATTGATTTGCATATAGCAGCCCATCCTTGCTTCCTTGTGATGAATCCCACCTAATCATGACAAATAAAGTTTTTAGTGTATTGTGGGATTCTGTTGGCTAGTATCTTTTTGGGGATTTTTGTGTCTACATATTAATTTTAGACTCTGTGTGTTCTATGGCAAATTTATCAACAGATTCATGAAATCAGTCTCTGCAGAACCTTATTATAAATGGCCTAAGCTTGCTTTTTTTTTTTTAACATAGTGAATGGAATAAATTTTTTTTTGCACCAGGCCACTTACTGTGGACAGTTTATGACTGCCTTTGTTGAATACCTTATCTGGTAGTTATGGTGTAAACTCGGAGGTTTTTTTAAAGCCCAAAGTTAAAGCTTTGGAAGTTAACTGATGTTAGGAAAGTCAATGGATAATTATGTCTACTGTTATCAAATAATGTAACCATTCTTCACCATGGGGACACCGACAGCTTGATGCTCATTGATGGGAGCTGTTTTCAGCAGGCCTGTGGAGTCCAAGCCCAGTGCCACTGTCTTCGTCACTTGCCCCTAGCTGAGGCACTGGCAACCTGAAGAAGGAGACATTTGTTTGGTCTGATGGTTTCGATCTGTTGGCAGCTGGTTCCAAACTAGAAGGGTATAGAGGAGGTAAAGGTTCTCAACTCCTGGCAGCCAGCAAGCAGTGAGAGAAGACAGAGCTGGGGACAAGAATATTCCTTTCCAGGTTACCTCCTAGTGACCTAGCTATGACCAGACCCCACTTCCTAATAGCATATTCAGCTACTGAATTCATCAAAAGACTAATCCACTGATGAATATAGAGCCCCCATGATCCCATCAGCCTTCTCACACATGAGAATTTGGGGAACATTTTAGATATAAATCATGAGTTACTTCTGTGATAAATTTTGTTTTCAGGTATAATATGGTATTTTACTGCATGTGTATGCTATTAATTTGCTTACAATCAAATTTTGATTTTGCATCCAACACGTATTCTAGATTTTGCTCATTTTGAACTGTTTGTAATCTAGTATGCCTTAATGTTTTTCAGAGTATTGCTTCTCTATATCTATATTATTAGTAGAGTCATATAATTTGTGCTTTTTCCTTTGGAAATTTTGGATTGCTTTGGTATTGAGGTAATTAACATGAGGACATAGTATATATATCCATGTGTACATGTGTATATTTATATATACATTCTTATGCATACTATCCAATATACTATGTCTTATAATGTTAACTGTAAACATAATTATGGTGACTGTTATTAATCAAGCCTTTATCTGTGTCAGGAGCTAAAATTTCTTGTACAATTAAAACTCAAATGGAAACTATTTCATTTACATCTTCTAACATCTATGTAAAGATTATCATTCCTATTTTATATAATAGCAAATTGAGTTGGACTAGTATTAAATGATTTACCCCAGACCCTATGAATGGTAGGTGATGGAGATGCAATTTCATTTATCTGTGACAAAAGCACAGGATTTTTTTCAATTCGTTATCTTACCTTCCAAACAGTAACTTATCTAATGAATATAAGTAATGGCAATTTACTATTTTATTAGCACTATATAAACAGGTCATGAAAGTGTGGCTAGTGGAAACACCAGAGACGTTTAAACTCTAGTAGCCTACAAGTGAGATGGAAGAAAGTGTACCCAACAGCCATTCTAATAACGGCTCTAATAATAATAGAATCCTGTTTGCAGAATCATTTTAGTGCTCTACTATATTTTGTCTCATTTAAAACTTTTAAATCAATTTAAATAACTTTTGGACATTGTATAAAATACCTATTCTAAGTTATTTTTATATGCTACACTGGCCTGTATTTACTATATTATATAGATCTTTAACATATAGAATTAAATTATTAAACAGTAATATTTTTATCTTAACAGTAGGAATGATCACACTCAATTTGCCTGACAGGTAGATATAGTGACATTAATACTTTGTACTGCTAATAGGTCGTTAAAAATACTAGCAAGTTACCTTTGAATGTGGTAGTGTAGAGGTATTGATGATTTTGGCAGAGTGCTGGAAGCCAAAGGCTGATTTACAAGGCGATGTTTTCCTTGTTCTTTAGCATGGTTGCCTAATCTGTGAAAGGTGGGTGTCATGGAAAATCTTCAGCGGACATCAATGCTTTCATCGCTAAGTGCAACAGCTTTGATAGCCAGTGTTAATAATTGAAATTTTTAAATTTTCAACTCTCCCAAGTGCTGTGCTCTTATCCAGTGTTAAAGACTTGTTCTTCAAATTCCTAAGAACACTTTTTTTTCCCAGTTTAATTTCAAGGATAAGTACAGAAACATGAAAGTTGAATGCTGTCTATAGTACCTTTATAAACTGGTGTGTGCTGGCTTTATTGAAATCACTTTTGTTACTGATGCTAAGCATATGAAAACATAAAGCCTGGGGATTTACTCTTGTTGATAATTTTGCCATTATTCAGACAGACCTTTATTACACATAATTTCAGGTTTATGAGTACCCAGCTTAAGCAAAGCATGGGGATTTTGCTATAATCCAGTAAAGTGCTAAAGTACAAAGCACAAGAAAAGGAATTTGAAAAACAATTTTTAAAGGGAAAGACAGGAAAATCAATTCTTTTTAAGTGATGAAAATGATTTGTTCTACAAAAAGAAAGACTGGGATGTTAAGAGTATGAAACTTGATAGCATTAAGTTGACTATTATATGCCAATGTTGAGAAAGACAGGGAGGGAAATGGAGAGAGGCTTCTTGATTGTGTAATTCTAATCACATCTGAAGAGTAAACTATGGCTTAAAAATATATCTGACAGGGTATGTTTTAAGATTTTCTTAAGAAGCTAAATATATATATATATATATATATAGGCTTACCATTTAGTGTTAATAAATGCAAACCTTAGAACTATAGATTCTCCAATTAAATTTCTCTAAACAGAATTAATGCTCAAAGTTTTGTGCTATGATTTACAGACATATGAACAAAACTGGTGAACCAGCAAGCTTTTTTGCTACTTAAAGGCAACATTTTAGCTCTGCATTTTTATATGGCTATTTTCTGCTTTGTTCTTCCTCAGAGATGAAAAATTCTGTCTGGTATATGGTCAGGAGATAGTGTTACTAATTCAAAATTCATAGCAGTAGTGGTGAGTCCAGGGAGCACCCTACAACTAAGAAACCTCTGGAGTGTTACAGGAAAGGATTATTTTCCATCCACTTTCCATAGCTGATAAAATCTTGCCCTTGAGAAACCAAGTGTCAGAGATTTTACAGCTAATAAATTCCATGAATGAAAGCAGACTGCTGCTATAGTTAGAAATGTTTGAAAAGCGTGCTTGAAGAATCCCATGGTTTCACTCTGTTTTTTCCCTTCAGGTAAATAAAAAGTATTAAGATAAAAAATAGGGCCATTCAGTGTTCACACTTCATGATAATGTAGAAATCAATAGAGCTCAAGAAGGCAGACTTCTAAAACTTGAAAGACAGAAGTAAGAATAGTTTTTCTACCATATTGTAAGTATATATGTATGGAACAAATAGATAAAAATTATATTTTAGTATCTGTTAGTGATAATCAAAAAAAAATCAAAAAAATTAGAAGAAACATACATTTAACTGTAAGAGTACAGTACAACACTTTACCAAATATTGACTGTAAGCAAGGAATGTGCCAAACATTTGAAACATGAAAATATTTAATTTACATAATCCTAGGACACTATTCTCTGTTTAACTCATAAAGAAACTGAGGTTTGTAGAATTGAGACAGTTTGCAAAGGGGGCATATCTCTAAGAAACAAGACACAGACTCTAGCCTTAGGCGCACTTCCTGACCACGGAATTTTGGTGCTCAACCTTCCTGCAGCCGCTGCATCGGTCGTAACTACAGGATCAAGGTCTCTCACATCACTGTGGCAACTCCCAGTGCTCATGGATTCCGTGGGTTACAGTTTCATTTCTGCCATAATTTAATTTTGTGTTCTAAAGGTGATTTTAATAGGCAATAAAGTTTAAGAAACTGTTCACCAAGTCAGTTACTTTCATGCATCTTTCAGAACTTGTTTTCCATTCCTTTACCCTTATTTCTGAGGATTTCCAGAAGGTCGCAGTGATAGCACTGTGTTTAACCTGCAGTGTTTTTACTTAATTTAAAAGCTCACATTGTATTAGTTATTTCAAATGGTAAATCTTGTTGGAAGACCAACACATAAATGTGTAAGCAGAAGAAAATTTAATTTAGTAAGAGAAATTATAATTTGATTTGACTGTTATTCATAAGTAGCTTATATACAATATAATAGTTTGCATTTTACACACAACCAAACATATATATCTTCCTGAAATTTCAGGATGTTATCAGCTTGTGTATTTTCTTACCTAAAGCAGAGAAAGAATTACTGTGGTTTGAACTCAAACAGGCTTATCTCGCTAATGAAAAAATTAATCCAAATTCCATTTGAGACTTGGGCTGGTTAGCAATTCATATATACCTTTCAAACACTGTAACTCTTTTCTGTGACTGAATTTGAGCAAGCTCAGTTCCTGGTTATGTCACTTATTTACTGCCACAATTCAGTATTTGACCAATGTGATACAAAAATCTCAGAAATAGCACAAGTGGAAAGTTAGTGAGACAGAGAATCCCAATAATAAAGATATAACTACTCTATTCAAACTCCTTCTTTCTGTATTTTTTTTTTTTGCACTTCTTAATTTGAAATTTTGGATGATACTCTCTGTATATTATCACTGTTAAACGTAAATAGTTACACAATGTTTCTATGCCAATTTTAAAAGTATATTTTTATATTTTAAAAAGGACTGTATTGAGCTGAAACGATTATTTAGGCTCAACCTGGTGATATTTTGGTGATAACACACAATGTCTTAACTTGAAAGTCAGTTGGAAAAAATGCTGAGCCACATAAAAGTTCACACTGACTTATGATGAATGGTTAAAATGTCCCAAATGTTCAATACACCACGCAATTCCCTACTGAGAGCTTATTCTGACAGTTCTTATGCAGGCAAAATTCTTTCCGAAATCAATGTCCTTTACTAATTGAAGCCAATTCTTTATCCCTGTCAAGTTAATGCTGACAATGTTTCCCTCCTGCAATGTGTGGTTCAGATCGCTTTTTAAACATAATGGCCTTGTAGTTGATGCTTCCAAACTAATTGTTCTGATTTCTATACAAACATTTCAAAAGTCCTACATCCCATCCTTATTAACCATCTCTTACTGTTACCCATTACATGAGAACCAAAAGCTTGTGCTCCAAGGTTTGGTTGTCAGCCTGGAGCGCAGGCTGGAGCTGGTAAATCTTTAGCAGGTAGGACCTAGTAGAAGGTAATTCAGTCACTGGTCACTGGAGGGATGCCCTTGAATGGGACTTTGGGAGCCTAGCCCTGTCCCTTTTACTGGCAGCAAAGAGTTAAGCAGTTTTCTCTACTGTGTGCTTTGTTTATGATGATCCGCTTTGCCCATTTTCACATACTGAAACCTCTGAAACTGTGGGTCCAGAGTAAACCTTTTCTCTTTTAAAGTTGATTATCTTAGGTTTTTTTGTCACATTAATGAAAAGCTGACAAACACACTATCCCAATCCCTTAAACTTTCCCACTCAAACCACTTGAGAACATCATTATGATATCTAAAAGACCATAATATTTCTTCATATCAATGTCAAATGATAACTGTGTAAGTCTTAAATTAAAAAACGTATGTTATAAAAGCCATAGCAGAACATAGCAACAAGAGTCAGTCTGTGAATATAAAAGAAATTAAAAATAAATACCAACAATCAAAAGCATGACACTTGAATTATTCAAATTTGCACAGGTAAGATTACAAAACAGTCTAACAGAGAAATTCACAAGATCACAGAAAATATACACAATAAGAAACTGTGCCAATTAAACAAAGTTATCGGCAAGTTTAGGGACTACACTAGTAAAATAATACAGAGCTCAGCCAAACAATGCAAATCATCCATGACCAGTATAGAATAGGCTTACAGCTCACAAATAGGCTCCAAATAGAAATTCACAAAATTAAAGATTGTATGGAATTACAGGCAGCATAATGACTAATGTGAGAACAGTCTCAGAACTAGAAAACAGGGCTGTGATCAGTTAATGAGAGGCACATTAACAACAGCAAGGGAACATAAAACTGTGCTCAGGAGCTTCCAGATGATGAAAAATCTAATCTAAGATTAATTGATTTCAGTGAAAAATCAGAAGATAGCAAAAAATGGCATAAAAAGCTGTTCACTCAAATAGTTGTAAGCATAACAAATGAGGTTAAAAAATTAGAAATACAGATAAATGAGGAATATGGAACCCCAAATAACACCATCCGAAAAGAAGCTTCTCAAAACACAAAAGATAATCAAAATCCCAGACATCCAGCTCAGAACAGAATCTTAAAACTAGTTAAAGAAAAGCAGAAATTACTTATTAAAGGGAAAAAGTCATTAGAATTACATCAGACTTCTCATCACAAACCTTAAAGGCCAGGGGAACTTGAAGTGAAGAGTTTCAAATTCTCTTCCTGCAAAAAAAAATTTCTAATGCAGGCTGACATTTCCTGCAAAACTGTATTTTAAAATTGATGGTGGAATAAGATACTTTCACGTTAAAGAGCATCTAAAGAAATTCAGGACCACCAAATAAGCAATCCAAAAAATTCTCAAAGCAACAAACTAATAAGCTAATAGTTACAAAAAATAAATATACAGATAGGCAAGTAAAGCATTTTTAGGGTGATATGTGATCAGTTTAAAAATTATTCTGGCTTTACACAATCTGTCTCTCATACTACACATTCAAAATGCAGTGTGTATTTTATATTTCTTTCCATTGAAACCAGCCACCTTCCAAGTTTTTAGTAGCTACATAAAGCTGAGCATCAGTGTAGTGGATAATGTAGTTTTAGACTTGTAAGGTAGAGGAGGTAAATAGACCAAAAAGACTTTGCCCAAAAATATAGTTATTCTGTGATACTGTTTTTTTTTGTACAACATGATGTTATATGCAGTAAATTTAACCATAATCAGATGCCTTTTTTTAACAATAAAACTAAATATGTAATGTAAACATAGTAAGGTACAGTTTTCACATGACAAATGAAAAGGTTAATCATATTTCCTTTAAAAAAATCTTGTTCATACTTAAATGAAATAATGTATACCAAAGTACCTAGTCCCTATTGCTCTGTGTCTGTGTCTGTGTCTGTGTCTGTGTCTCTGTCTCTCTCTACTCCACAAGTTAAAATATCCTATTATGAAAACTAAAAGAATAGAGATGTCTTGTAGTGCAACTAATCTATAACTATCATATATGGCATTTGTTACATTTGTCACTTCTCCAAAACTGGTATCTGTCGTTTGTTGATCTGCTTTCTTATTTTGATAGCATATCACCCATGGAATTTTTGGGGAAAGGCAGGGATGTGATGAAATTTAATGGTAATCTAAGTTCCTGACTTTGCTGGAACAAGAGTAGTACATTATCTGGTTCTATCAACCTGTGGACTTTGACTGTGAATCCAGAAGTCTCAAAAAGGAGTAACCATGGAGAGGCTGCATTCTAATGGACTGTTCAGGAGGACACTATCCATTTATTCTCACTGGGCTTTTCCTGGATATGGACCTTCACTGGATGCTGCCCTTCTGATGGCTGGGTACTAAACAATTCTGAAAGACTACAAGTTTCATATACATCGCTATTTTGATTAGTACTAATACAGTTCAGTTTCTGCCACTCTGGCAGGGTAAGGTCAAAACCTGCCATTATACTCACCACAGCTCATGCTCAGCTGACCATGCTTCCAGAGCAAGTACTTCTCTCCCAACTTTAGGCAAGTTCTTCAAATCTAAATGGGAGATACACAGCCATTCACTTTTTAATGTTTCAGTTGGCATGGTTTTGATTTTTATGCTATAGTTTCCAATATGGTAGCTGCTAGGCACACACACACATCTCTCAAAATTAAAATTAGTTGAACTTACATTAAAATTAAAATTCACTTTCTTATTTGCATTTACCCGATTTCAAATGCACAGTAGTTTCCTGTAACCAGTGGCTACTATACAATACGACACCAAAAAAGGAACATGCTATCATTTCAGAACCTTCTCTTGCACAACAGTAGTATTAGGAGTTTTCAGAAAACTTGTTAAACTAGAAAACTTGAGGAAATACTTGCCAAAGATCTCTGAGCGAAATTGAAAAGAGGTGTGTAATAAATAAAAGAATTCAAATCTGAAGAATGAAAATTAAAAATATCTTTTATAAGAATAAAATCAATAAACACATTAAGTTAAAGAAAAAAATTATATAAAAGATAGTGAATAGTTCATTGGAAAAAAAAACATGTTGAAATTAACATTCAACATTTTCAGTGTTCTTTAGGGGCTTAAGAGTACTTGTTCTCTTGTGATTTTCCTTAGTAGACATTGAGCTCTTCAGTTACAGGTCATTAGTTTCCTAAGTAATTGTAGTAACTTGCCAGTTGTTCCCACTGTTTTTAGAAGTAGAAGAAAGTAGATGTCACTTTCAGGGCCACATGACTCAATTACCTGCAGAAACAAGGGAACAACCTGACTTCTGAGGTCTCAGTCCAAGCCCCTGTGCTTTGTGGACAAGGTGTACGGAGGACAGCTACCTGAGAATCATTGTGCAGTAACATTTAAATTAAAAATTATTCAGCTGAGCTGCCAGGAACTCTGTCTTCCTCCCGACCTACAAAGCAGGAAATTGTCTCTCTTTTCATAAATTCTAACACCAAATAGGAACTCATCTGAGTTTCCTTAGGGGTCAGGAAAAAGTAGATTACCTTCCTCCTGGGGTTATATAACTAACACTGATCCTGTACTTCTAGATCTCATCCCTTGAAATTCGCAAGTCCCCATCCTTTTGCCCAAGCATCTTCTTTTCAAGTAAGCTTCATCTAAACAAAAATCTTCAGAGCTAAAATCAATTGTGTTCAATAAAAAGGAAAAGACTATATATATATATATATATGTAAAAATTTCTGTGGTATATATCACAAGCTGCACCCGGAAACGACTTCCATTTATTTACTGAAAGATGTGAGGAAGAGCAAAACTGTCAAGCATATAAGCTTACATTTTATTAGGCCACTTGCCAAAGTATCATATCTATGCACATGTAAATAAGAATGTGTTTTTGTCTTTGTTCCCCGAGTCTGCTAGGCCTTAAATTCCAGAATTACTCAGAGAGGCCGTACATTTTACATGTCATTCAATGGTTTAGCATTGGCTTTGCCAAAGTCTTCCTGCCTGCTTGCCAAGTCCCACTGTAAGGTATACATTTAAAAACTTTCTTCTGGTGGCTGCTGACTTTCATTTTCTGACAAGTGAATTAACAATATAATATCATTAGAATTATTTCTACATAATTAATGTACATTTGACATTTCAGTGACTTTATGCATTGAAGCACACTTGTTTTTAATGTTTGCTCCTATCTTCAGCTTTGCTCTAAATATTTTGCAGTTATTTTTTGAACTATTTGGAAAAATGACAGTATTTCTATTCCCAAGCTAAACTGAATTCCTTCCACTTTGATTTCCTCCATCTACCATTCTTTGTCTACTTTCCTAATGCATCCACTAATCCACTCCATCCAATACATTGCTTTACTCTGCCTGACTAAGTTATGCTGGGACTCTGCACTGGATATGGCTAGTAGTGATGGAGTGGAAGTCATTCCCTATAGGAGCCTGGAGATCTGAACTAAGGGGAAAACCTTATTACAGGGATAATTTACTTTCTGAGGATTTATAGGAGCTGTTAATACTAGCTTTTTGTTGAAACTTTCTGATTCTGTATACTGTCTCTTCAGAAGCCATGCAGTATCATCCTTAAATTTAATCTTAACAAAACTCTCCCCAAATAGTGTATGTATCCCCACATCTTTCTTCATTTTAGCAATCTGTAAAGATATTTTCCTCACAAATTTAAACAGAATGTGTATATGGGTTCCCAGACACCTTGTAACAGCTGTCCCCGGCATTTGCTGTTTACTCTTTCCATTTGCTGTAAAGAGGATTCTTCTGTAAGTCCTTGAAATAGACTCAATATCACAGAAGGGCAGAGAGTGGTGGATAAAAGTTCAGAATATTGATTCAGAGTGGCTGTGTTCTAATCTCAACTGTGACTTTGCCTCTGTGCTTTAGGATGAAAAACTAAGAATAAATTAAGAATACTGATATATATCATATTGAATGTTGTAAGAATTATAGATAACACATAATGAACTCAAAATATCCATTAAATATAGTATTCTTCTGAAATATAATTTATTATGAAAAGTAAGAAATCACACTTGTTTTTATAGCCTCGTCTAGTAGCCTAAAATACTTAAAGCTGGTATCTTTTTTTGGGGGGGGTTCCCTTGAGATAAAATGAAGCAGAAGGAAAGAGATACTTGTTAATATTAAATCTGAGATGCACAGAAAACTAGCAGTTAATTTATTCTTAATGTTTTTATCTTGCTAAATACAAAGAGGTGTATCAGATCATCATGCATCCCCAGAAGTTCAAACTTATATGATTATATGAAAATCCATATTTCTGGTCTGAACATTCCTCAGGATACTAGATAAGAAGTCAAAGCAAATGTGCAGGTTAAAAAATGGTGTAAAATATATTAATTTATCTTTTCTATAACATTCTAATCATAAATAGTCCAGCCATGATAAAGTCACGCTATGGATCTTTCATTATGACAAACACACTTACCTGCTAAATAAAAATGTTAATGTATATAAAGGTTTTATTTTGATGTTTTCATTACTTTTAGATTTGATTATTTAAGGAAAATAAAATGTATGTCTACAAGGTTTGGAAAAATTATATGATGTATAGCCTTTGAATATATTCAAGAGTAAAAAATTTCAAATACAACATTCATTTATGGAAGGGTATTCACATAAATGGAATAAGGTTAGGGCAGTTCACTAAGTCACTGATGGACCTATTTCATGCTTATTTCTAGAACTGAATTGTCTAATACATAAATAGCTTAGAAGTGGCTACTGAAATTAATTAAAACTCAATGTTAATAATAGAAGTTCAGCTCCTCACTTGCAGTAACCATCATGCAAGGTGTAACTGTGCTGACTGCAAAGATAGAGGGCACCTGCATCATCTATTCTATTGAACAACATGGAGGAGATGAACAATTGTGTTACAGCCACTAAAGAAAGTTTAGTGATACCTCTCATCAAACATCAGAGAGCATTTGAATAAAGTTTACTCTTATTAAGTTTGTCTCCTGATGAAAAAGAAGTCACTGATTGGGGCTGGAGATTTAGCTCAGCGGCATTTGCGCCTGCCTTGCAAGCAGGCAGTCGTGAGTTCGATCCCCGGTACCGATAAAAAGGAAAAAAGACCAAAAAAAAAAAAAGAAGTCACTGATTACCATTATATATTATTGATCCTACATTCAAACAGAACATCAAACTAGCCTATTTGTCATTTAGTCTTGAATATAAAATTAAAGTTTATAAGATATTTGTGAATATCCATGGAAGTTAGGTGCGTAAACACAACCAATCAAAATACACATACAAAGAGAGAGAGAGAGAGAGAGAGAGAGAGAGAGAGAGAGAGAGAAGAAAGAGACTGACACAGTGGCATGAATAGAAAAAAAATTGTATGACATAAGAAAATATGCTTATATGTGAAACCAAAAAAGGATACTGTTAAAATAACCAAAGGCAAGAAAAAAACACTGAGGCATTAAAATATGACAGTGTATAGCCCCTAAAATTGCAAATAACTTTGAAGAAAATCAGAGAAAAGATCCTAAAAATTGAAAATAAAGGAACTAAAGATTTAAAAAATAAATGAAATGATAAAATTATTAACAAAATAATTCTAAAGAGCATAAATCTGCTTAATACAAGGGGGATAAAAACAAACTCTTGAAAAAATTTGCCAACAAAGTTGTAGTAGCAGCCCACGTAAAAAGCTGTTTACTTATTGCTTTTTCTTTTTAAACAGAATCAAAAAGTGTATTTATTATTTCTAACAGAAAAGTCCAGGGCATATATTAGCACCAGACAGAGCTGGGTCATGGGCATAAAAAATGTACTAAGGACTCTAAGTCTTAATCTTTTGACTCTGCTTCCTTTCCATGGGCATAGTAGACCCTGTTCATCTGAAATATTTTTAATCGTACAAAGCTTAAGTACCTCAGTAAATAAAATTTTTCCTTCTCCATGATTCACTAGGGGTTGTGTTATCACTGGGACAATTCATGAATAATGCAAATACTACTGAATAAATTTGCATGATCAAGGAGATAGAATTTGCTGATTAATAAGGTTTAAGTTATATATCCACCCACAAAGCTCAGGGTTGAGTCAGACGTTCAAACAGCAAGAAAGCAATGGTTTCAAGAATCATCAGGGATTTGTTGCAATAAAATGAAATACACATTGACTAATTAAGAGCAACTGATATGCAGGGTAAGCTTTTCATCATTATCACTTTTCTCATATTGGAGAATTGTGCTGATAAAAATTTTTTAAAAAGCCTATACTATCTCAAGTAAAGGAAGAAATGAAAAACATAATAATAAAAAGTATTGCTAAGCATCTCTAAAGAAGACACAGATAAAAATAATAGTGGAGCACAGGAAAATGAGGGAAACCATGAATGAACAATATAAGAATGATTTAGAACGCATAAAACAGATTCAAAGACATATCCAGGAAATTAAAAACCCCATTGAAAGCTTGCAAAACTGCTTGAAAGGAACTGAAGATAGACTTCCAGACTTTGAAGACAGGTATGGGCTTGCAATAATGAAAGGAAAGATCTCTTAAAAATAACAAGGAACCAAGAAATAACAATTCAATGACTGCAAGATGATGCAAAGCAAAATAATTTATGAATAATAGGTGTCAGTGAAGAAGCAGGGATAAACACAAATGACATTAAAAGTTTATTTACAGAAATATCAGAAAACTACCCAAACATGGGAAAAGGACATGACATACAGATAAGAGAGGCATATAAAATTCTAGCTAGCCAAAATCAAAATAAATCTACACCCAGACATGTAATAATCAAGATTCCAGAAATTCAACACAAGATCAGAACATTAAAAGTGTTTAGAGGGGAAAAAGATAATCTATAAAGGAAAACCCATCAAAATCATGACAGACAGCTCAACACAAAACATGAAATCAAGAAGACATTGGAAGGGAAGCATTTCAAGTCCTGAAAGAAAACAGCTTCCAATCAGATTGATGTACCCTGCAAAACTAGCTTTCAAAATTAAAGGAGAAACAAGATACTTCCATGACAAACAACAACTGAAGGAATTCATGACCACCAAACCAACCCTACAAAGAATACTGAAGGACATTCTAGAGAGAAAGAGATACAAGATGGTTCCAGCAACAGCAGCAGAGGGGAATCACCAATTGAGACAGACAATGGGATGGAGAGGAAAACTAGGCAGCAAATAGCAGAAAAATAGCATGGTAGAGATGAGGCAGTGCATGCTGGCCATAACCATTAATATAGATGGCCTCAATTCACCAGTAAAAAGAAACACAGGCAGAGTAGATCAGAAGACTATCAGTATCCTTTATTCAAGAAAAACATTTAACTCAAAAGGAAATCCATAGACTAACAGTCAAAGGAGGGAAAACAGTACTTGGTGTGACAAGAAATAAGAAAAAAAAGTAGGAATAGCTTGCCTATCAACTGCAGAATGGATAAGAAAGACATAGCATTTCTATATAATGGACAGCTACTCAACTATAAAGAAAGATAACCTCAAGGCTTTTGTAGGTAAATGGATGGATTTGAGATCATGCTCATGGGTGAAATGGTTCAGTCACATGGGTGAACACTGTGTTGTTTCCATAGTATAAAAAACTAAGGGGGCTAGTGAGATTCAAAATGCATAATAGATGTTGTGAAGGTGAAAGGGGGAGAGAGATTTAGAGGGGCAAGGCAGTGGCCATTGTTAATATATATCCTATTTTGAAATCCTGCATTGTTTTCATTTGTCTGTTTAGGTTGATCTTATTCAGTTGTGTTTTGTTTGATTTATTATATTTGATGGCATGGACAACTATTTGAAAAATAATAAAAGATATTATGGTAAAAATTATTGATTTCCTATTGTCTTGTTTTAAAGTCCTGTATTGCTTTGTTTTTTTTTTTTTTAGCTTTTACTCTATTTTGTTTTATTTGATTTTATTGTGTCTGATGGTGTAAGCAGCTACTTTGAGGATAACAAGACACATTGTGGTAGACATTGTTATATTCCTGTCGTCTTGTTTTGACATCTTGTATTGCTTTCATTGTTTTGTTGTGATTGGTTTTATTGTGCTCTGTTTTGATTTTATTGTGCATAATGACATGGGAAGTTATTCTGAAGATAGCAAGAGGCATCACATTAACACTGTTGGTTTCCTTTTATCATGTTTTGAAGTCTTGTATTTTATTGTTTTATTTTTGTTGTCTCTAATCGCTTTTAATTTTTTTGGATTTAGTCTCTTCAAGATAAAAAAATAAAAATCTGGTAACTTAGAGTCTTAAAAAACAAAGATAAACTCTTATATTCCATTGGACAGTTCAACAAGTTGTTTTCAAAGTTGCATTTATCATTGATTCCTTAGAGTAAACCCAATAGATTTTTACATTTATAGACCAGAAAACAAACCATAGGTAAAAAAGAGATCTCATTTATTCCTGATGACTTTTTTGAATAAATGAAGTAAACTATTCATAAAATTTAAAAAAATACCAACTCATGAAGTCATTTGTGCAAATTCATTAGCATAAATTCAACTGATTAGCATAAAGTATTATCAAAAAGAACAGATTCAACAAATTGCCATAAAGGTTTTAAAACAGAACAATCCCAACCATTTATGAATATGTAGAATAAAAGGAACTCTTAGTTATTTTTCTGACAGTAATCTTTTAGTAATTTATGAAGTAACACAGTTCCATTTCTTGGTAAAATTTCTAGAAAAACTCATGAAACCACAAATAGGCATGTAAAAAAATGACATTAGTACCTGTCTTTGTAATAGTGAACATTAGGTATGAAGCATAGGAAATAAAGCATAGCAAAATCCTTCAACATATATGAATCTCACACATAAAACTGAGTGGAATAAACAAGTAAAAAATTCACTGTGTGTAAATGCATATACTATATTTCTATGAGGCCAAAATCAATCAGCTATATAATCCTTTTTAAGGTTACACATGTAGGTATTTTAAAGATAATAAAGAAAAATATGGGAACAATGAATGAATTTTGGATTCTGACTATCTCTGACAGGGATGTAAGGGGATGTGATTAGCAAGGAACACAAGGTATTTAATTGTTTTGATATGTCTTAAATATTTTACTCAAAAGTTTTTATCATGAAAAAATTACACAAATGCAGATTATATTATCTATCAGTCTGGGTTTACCAAAGAAAAAGATATAACACACGATATTCAAATATATAAGAAATTACAAGATTGTCTTATGATGGTCAACCATAGTTCGATGAGGTAGCATGCAGAGGGTGTCTGCACAAGGGATGCTGATGGGTTCAGCACAAGGTCTTGAGCTCAATGAAGAGTTATGGGCAAGTCCCCATCAGGAGGCCAATAGGTCTGTGATGGAATGGTGAAGAATCTAAGGTGGAAGGGTAAATCATCTAGGGTGAAGGCTAGAGTTTACCTGGAAGCCTGAAGAGTTTTGGGCTGAACCAGAATAGTCTGCACCAGAAGCCAGGAGACTGGTTCAAACTGAAAGGGAAGATTCAAGCTCTTCTGAAGAACCAGCTTTCAGTCCTTTTATTGTATGCAGAATATCCACCTGGCGATGGTGAGGTCCTTTATACCCACACCATCTTCACGTCCTCCTCTTGCCAGGCTGAGGACATTACAAACTAGGGACCCTGGCTCTTGCTGAATCACTTAGTTAAACTTCTCAGGTTGACAAAATCAGTAACATCCTAGAGAGGTAAGGGTGTGTCCTCCACACCCCACCATATACAGCTGCTGAGTTACTTAGTTAAGCTTTTAGATTTCTCAAGTTGTCAAAATGTATCAACCATTATAGCAACCAAAGCAGTATTTTACATGACAAAAATAAAAATGAAACAAATTTATAAAATAAATATATCTGCACTGAAAAAGGTACTTGAAATCTAATCCAGGCTTCATATACATATGAGGATCTGTCAAATAAATTATTACCTAGAACACCACAATACCAAGCATTCTGACTATTCATTCTCTTATTCCCCTGGTAAGTATTTTGAGAGAACTTTTATATAGTATGAAAAGAACTATCATTACACTTAAAGACTCCAAAAATGGTACACAGGTAAAAACATGTTCAATGCAATTCTACATAAAATATATACTGTTAATTTTACTACTTAAAATTTTTAAGAACAAAACACCACCATGAATGAAAACTAAAACCTCATTAGAGAAAAATTCTCATCATTTGTATATCACTGGTAGAAAACTGATAGGATTTTGTTGGAGGGAAAAGGGGAAGATATCTAATGAAACTAATTTTAAATTTGTTCAAAACATTCATAAGCTTGTAAATTTCTGCTTATATCATCTTAAAAATATATCACTAACATACTTTCTACTGTTCAATGGATGGCAGAAGAATAATTTGAAGAAAATGTTTCCAAAATGAGTTTCAAATTGAGGCCATTTACATTTATGAATATAACTGACATGTACTGGCTCGACTTTGTCATGTTATGTTCCAGTTGCTGGCGTTCTGCTTTTCTCCTTTGTTTAATTGCTTGTTGTATTTGTGGTTTCTTTCTGTTTTTGTTCTGGTGATTGTGGTCATTTTTGTTTCTATGTAGTCAGTATTTCAACACTCTTTTTGGGTTGGTTTGGTGGATGTGAATTTCTTCAGTTGTTCTTTATCATGGAAGTATCTTGTTTCTTCATTAAATTTGAATGAAAGTTTTTCTGAGTACATCAGTCTAGGTTGAAAGTTGTTTTCATTTAGGACATTAAATACCTCACTCCAAGCTCATCTTGAACTGAGGGTTTCAGCTGAAAAGTTTGCTGTGATTCTAACGGGCTTTCCTTGATAGGTGAGTTGTGTTTTTCTCTAATAGTTTTAGTATTCTGTTTTTATGCTGCGTGTCTGGGATCTTAATTATTATATGTCTGGGTGTAGATTTATGTTGGTTGTGATTGTTTGGCGTTTTATATGCCTCACTTATCTTCATATCAGATTTTTTCTCCATACTTAGGAAATTTTCTGCTATTACTTCTGTTTTAGGTATGTCATTTGCATTTACTCTTGCATCTTCACTGATGCCTATGAATCTTATATTGTTTTTCTTGGCATCTTTTGAAGCTGCTAGATTGTCATTTCACCGTGCTTTGTTACTTTTAAAAGTTCTATCCTTTTATCATCTCCAATTGCGATCCTGTCCTCAAGGTCTAAAATTCTATCCTCAGTTTCATTTAAATGGTTTTGCCAGCTTTCAATAGAACTTTTTGTTTCTTGGATGTCTCTTTGAATTTGTTTTATGAATTCTGCTTGTTTTCTATGTAGTTAAAAGTTTCAATCAGTTTCTATACTCCTATACTTTTTTTTTTATCTATTTCTTCTCTAGCTGCACTGAGCAACCCTTTAACAAGGTTATTATTTCTGTTTTTTACATGAGAGATTACTTCTAATTTGATTTCCTCTATAGCCTCACAGAGTTTTTTTTTTTTATTTCACTTGCTATCTTTTCAGAGATTTCCAGTGTGTTACTTTTGAAGTCCTCTATTTCTATGTCTCCTGTACTTGCTCCTGGTGGACTAGATGTTTGATGTTGCATTTTGTTTTTTCCTTTTGCCATTTCCTCTTTTGTGGTAATATATTATCCTTCAGTTCCACTAGTGTCAACTCTTGGTAGTGTATATCTTGTGGTCCTGCTATAAGGTTGATGTTTGTCTAATTGCTGGGTCCCACAATGAAGAGGTGGGTAAGTTGTCTGAATTCCCCTGGCAAGGCCTTTTGGCAGCCTCCTAGGCTGACAAGCCTAGGAGTATTGATGGAAATAAACCCTAGTTCCAGATAGGTTGGTCAGAGTCACCAGATCTCCCTGTTTATGTTGTATGTCTTGGCTGGGACCCTACTGTGTCTCTAGGCATCTCAGAGGCCCACTTAATTTTCTCCAGGTTTGGAGAGGCCTTATTGTCATCCTCCTCAACCTACCTGATATTCTCTGTGTAGAGGAAGAACTCACCCATCCACTTGCCAAGCTGGCCAATGGCCTACTTCTGGAGGGGCTTCTCTGTTGCTCCTGTTTACCACTGAAGGTAGAAAATTCTATTCATATTTTAAGGGCAAACTCACCTCACTGATGGAAGCCTGCTGAGTTCTTCTTATGAGTCTCCCCTCGATACTGCATGGTTAATCCACTGCAGTCCAAGGTTCTGGAGGGAGGTGTGGGAACTGAAGTTCCACAGCAATGCTAGATCCAGGAGGTAGAGGGGTCCCCGATGGCAATGGTGGGGCTGTGGGAGCCACATTACAGGTTGGAGTTCCTAGGTCCTGAGGTGGGTGGCCAGGACTGCAGGACCTGGAAGGGGCCTGGTTCTGGCCTGGCCCTGTACACACCTCTGGATAGAGTTCCTGGGTCCCACAAGGTGGTCTTCAGAGATGGCTGGAGTCACAGGAGGTGTCTGAGTCTAGCCTGGGTCCATGCACACCCATGGCTGGAGTTCCCAGGTCCTACAAGGTGTTCTGCAGAGATGGTGGGAGTCACAGGAGGGGCCTGTGTCTGGGCCGGCTCATGTGCGACCCTGGCTGGAGTTCCTGGATACCACGAGGTTGTCTGTGGAGATGGCTGGAGATGCAGGAGGGGCCCAGGTCTAGCCCAGCCCTGTGTTCACCCCTGGCTGGACAGGACACCCAGAAGGAGGAAAGCTCTCAGAAAAAGGATATGGACTTCTTTTAAATGAGTTTCTCCCACTGAAAGCAAACATACAAACAGAAATAAATTCACAGTTTTTAGGTGGCCAGGAAAATAAGTTCTTTAGAGAGAAAAATATTATGAAATAAGATTCATAGAGTAGCATAAGCTGCCAAAGGCAAAAATTGATATTATCTTTATAATTTTATGCATTAAATCATGTGGTGTGCTCTGTGCTATTGATGACAAAAAATCAAAAATAGAAAATTGTAATCTTTAAAAATTCATTGGTACTAACCTAGCAAAAAAATACAAAGACAACATTTTCAATATGGAGGTAATTCTAAATGAGTATATTTTAAGAGTGGTTTAAAGGTTTTTCAAAAGTAATTTTGACAATATGTAATGTTTGCCTGGTATGCCAGGTTTAGAATCAAACATTTCATTAAAAAAATTCTTCTTATGAAAAGGTAAAATCATGAATTTCATATAGATATTAAAATGAGTATCTTAAAAATTTATGAATTTATGTCTTTGTGTGGGTACTGAGAAAGCATTGTATCCTTCAATGGGGTATCCAAAAAATAGGCACATTTGTAGATCAGAAACATTGAAGCAACTTGAAAATGGAGGTGAAGCTATTTTCACTGTAGAAATGGAGAGAATGTTGTCCGTTTACCAGACAGAATATAGCTGCATAACCATGGCAAGGAATGCCTTCTCACTGCAATTCAGTAATTCACAGTTTATGGAATTATCGCACAATAATTCCATAATCAGAATCAGATAATACAGAAAGTATGCTTTACATAACGTGTGGCTTTCTCCAAGGCACACTTTTCCCCAGTGCCATAGTATGACATTTCGAATGCTGTTTAAATGAAATTTCCATGACAAAAGACTTCCAGTAACCAATTATACACCCTTTATCAGCAATGTAGTTTTCATAAAACACCAGGGTTAAATAAAGGTCCCTGCAAATGTGAAAAAGATGAAATGCACAATGCCTAGAAGAACACAGAATGACCATGTAGGTGTTAAGGATGAGATTGACTTACAGTTTTCTGAAACTGGTTAGGTTTAATTTTTCTTTCTGTTGGGTTAGCTGGTACCCTTAAGACTGCCTGTACTTTATTCTTCTCAGTACCTCTTTGACAGAGTATTGAGTTAAAGTCTTTTGGCAACTCAGTGAAGATACTGTACACAAAAATATTTTGTAAACTGAAAAAATGCTAAATGAATGTAAAACACATATATTATCATATTTAATGTCATTTATTATTTAATTTTCCCTGCTGCAGATTTTCATTGCATTTAAAAAGCACAAGGAAGCTTAGATGAAATAAATTAATTGCCAAAGTGGCTCAGAAATTCTTCCCATCCCTATCCACAAAGTCCTTTAACTTAGCTTTTTCTTAAGATAGTAAAATCCAACAAACCAAAACAGAACAAAACCAGTTGAAATAATGCAGCAAAACTGGTACAGAACTTCAAAGCACAAAGTCCTTTGTAATGAGCATTTGTTACTACAACTACCAGTAAGAGGCATCTATTCTTTTTCTTCTCAAATCTAGGCTGGCCTTGTAAGTTACATTGATTAACATGATACAGCCAAGCTGACATCATACAACTTCCAGCCCAGGCACTGCAGCTTTTGTTTTTGCTCTGTTAGAAGTCTTCTGTAAGCATGTGAGACCACCAGCCTTGCTCACTAGATACTCAAGACTTCATTGACAGCTAGCATGAGAAGTATGAATGGATTCACCTTTGACTCGCTCTGAGGCATCAGATGATGGTAGCAGAATGAATGATACCAGGTAAATTTAAGAGAAACACTGCTCAGTGTAATTCAGCTCCAGCTGCTGAGCAAATAACTAGTTCTAAGTCACTAATTCAGGCTGCTTTGTCTGACAGAATAGGTAGCAAAAACTTAGTGTTCAAAGTTGGGCATAATTTAACCTCAGCCTATCACTTCAGACTCATTCTCTGCCATTTTTCTTCTTGTGTATTAGGTTTCACTGACACCAGATTACTTCTAATTTTAAAGATGCAAATTTCATATTCTTAATTTGCTCTTATGTTGCTTCAAACTCCTACATTCTTATTTATAATTTGTTATAAACTAAATATAAGTTTTTCAAAACTCCTATGCTAAACCAAAGGTAGTTAGAGTTTCTTACAGTTCTCTTAGTCCTCCTAGTACATCACTTATTTTTGCTATAACTCTTATGACAATCACAATCGTAAGTTTTTAAAACATTTTTGTTTTTTCAGTGAATTTTGCAAGGGCAAGGTCTCATCTCTCTTACTGCTGCAAGTACATCTAGTTGCAGATAATACAATGTCTATAGCACAGTGGGTTATTTTCAGGTATAAGTATTGGTTGAATAAAGAAATACTTAAGTATTTTCTGAATAAATGTTTATTATAATATTATCATTATGTTTTATCTCCTAAGAAGTGATTTCCAATTCTGAGCAAATTTACTGTCATGTATTTTGCAGTTCCATAGTCAGTGATCAACTGTCAAGAGAAAATTTATATATACGTTCATTTTAGAATATTTAACTGACAAAATTATTTATATTCAAGGTGCACAATAAGATGATTTGATGCAGGTATTCATTATGTAATAATTACCAAATCAAATTAGTCAAATCAATGAAAACATCCATCATCATTCATGTCGAACATTAGATTCTCAGAATTTGTCATTCTGTTGTTTAGGTTTGTGCTCTGTGATGTTTTCTGTATCGTTCTGTCCTTAATAACTGCTACTTTTATTCTCTGAATTTGAGTTTGACTTTTTAGTTTCTGCAGTGAAGATCATAAAGTATTTGTATTTTTCTGGTTTATTTCACCTAGTTCATACATCTGGTTGCATATGACAAATTTTCATCTTATTATAATTGAAAAACACTCCGTTGTGTCAGGGCACTGCATTTTTTAACCATTCACCCACTGTGGTACCCTTATGTTGTTCCCATATCTACTGTATGTGGTACCCTTATGTTGTTCCCATATCTCTGAAGTATTGTGAATAATACTTCAGAGATCAGGAGGGTACCAATGACTTCTCAAGGCACTGTATTATCTTTGGAAATGTAACCAATAGTAGGGTATCTGGATCATATAATAAATCTATTTTTAAGTTTTTGAGGAAACTTCCTACTCTTTTCCGTAGTAGCTATACCAGTTTTCATTTCTAATAGCAGGGCACCAAATTTCCCTTTTCTCCAGATCTTTGCCTACACTTGTTACCTTGATATATATCAAGTAGGTAGAAGGCCATGTCTCCTTGTGGTTTTTATTTGCACTTCTCTGCTCTTCAGTGATTTGGAGCATCTTTGCACAATTTGTTGGCTATTTCTGAGGACATTTTTATTTCAATTAGGCCCTATGTTTACTTTTAAACCAGTTTGTTGTTGTTGTTGCTGTTGTTGTTGAGTTGCATGAGTTTCTTGTTTACTTTGGATATTAACCATTTATAGATGATTCTTACATGTTCTCTCTCATTCTCCATGCTGCATTTTTTTTCTGCACAAAGCGTTTTTGGTTTGATCTACTTCACTGTTAGTTTTGCTTTTGGTGCCACATTGAAGAACTTATTGCTAGTAACAGTGTCAAGTAGAGTTTTTCCAGTTTTCCTCTAAAAGTTTTATTGTTTCAGACCTTACTTTAAAGTCCTCAATCTGTTTTGAATTGTTTTTTGTATGTAGCATAAGGATCCAATTTCATAATGTTTGTAAGTGAATGTCAAATTTTCCCAATGGTTTTTATTGAAGATTCATTGCTTTTCCTATTGTACTTCCATGGCATTCTTGTTAAATATCAATTGATTATATACATGTGGGACTGTTTTGAGCCATCTGTCCTGTTCATTGTTTCTACATGTCTGTTTGTATGAGAGTACGATTGTGATTTGATTACTACAGCTTTGAAATACAGTTTGAAATCAGGGTATGTGATGTCTGAAATTTTATTATTATTTATCGAAATTACTTTTCCTATTTGTGATTCTTTGTTGTTTTGTACAGTTTTTAGTATTGATTTTTTGAGTCCTCTGAATAATTTAATGGGAACTTATAATAGGTATTTAGTCTGTAGAATGTTTTGATAATATGGAAAGTTTTAAAATTTTGTTCAAAAAGAAATTCAGTATATTAAAAGACGCATGCCATTGATCTCACTCAAAATATTTCACATCACTTGAAGCAGCATGGAGATTTTAACAGGATTAATCCTTCCAATATATGAGGATGTGATGTCTCCATTTATTTGTGTCTTCTAAAATTTCTTTCATGAATATCTTAAAGATTTTAGTTTTAGATTTTTCACTTCCTTGATTAAATTTATTTTAAAGTATTTTGTGATCATATTGTAAATGGATCATTTTCTTAATTTCTTTTTCAACTAGTTCATTTTTAGCATGTAAGAATATAATTATTATATACTGATTTTTCTGCCTTCAGATTTTCTGACTTTGTTTATTAATTCTAACAGATTTTTGGAAGTGTTTTAAAGACTAATTATGCCATTTTTAATATACAAGGAATTGTTAGCTCTATTCTATAGTTGTTTAGTAGAGAAAACCAAAAAGAGTTTTTACGAGGCAGTCACAATATTAAGCACGACAGAATATTAATTTGAAAGAAGATAAGATAGTTTTTTTGAAAGGAAATGACTATCACTATGAACAATTCTGGAAAGTCAAACCTTATTTAGAATCTGTAACTGGGACACTCAGATATACTTTAAACAGCTGTGTTTTCTTGAGAGCTATATGCTATATTACATTGTCAAGGTGTCTGGCCATGTCTAAAATTCTGTCTGTGTAACTGAAATCAGTGCTTAAGCAGAACTCTGTGACTCACAGGGACCAGTGAATTGTCAAAGCAGCAAATATTATTTCTGTTTATGAGGACTGGCGAATTTGTGGTTTCTTGATTCTGTTATTTATGATTTTACAGAAAAGAATGGAAATTTGGCCATTTCCTTAGTCACAGTAGTTAATACATTCAAATAATGACAAATAGTGAAAAAGTATATATTCTAAAAGTTAGTCTTATGAAATTTCCACAAGAGTGAAAAAATTCTTGTCCTGTCTTTGAGGCATATACTAATACTGTTGATAAGTCATCCAGGTTTCCCATTCATGACTTATTTCCCAACCACCAATAACTATTTTGTGACTAAAGTCACTTCTGTTCATAGCAGCTGTAGATTATAAAACGCACTGCTTTGTGTGACAACAAAGATTATTTGTCAACATGATTGAGAGCCACCTAGGGGTAAGGCACACCTTTTTATGCATCTGTATAGGTCCTAGGCCTGACTTTGGGCATTATGTCTGGACTCTGACCTCTTCCTTTCTGGCACTATTCCTCTTCTCTGATTTCAGATACCATGAGGTAAGGAGCCTTGCTCTACTAAGCCTTCCACCATGATGTTCATGACTTTGAGTCAGTTAACAATGGACCAAAGCCTCTGAAATCGTAAGCCAGATACATCTCTCTGAATTGAGGCTGTCTCATGTATTTTATCTGACAACTGAAAAGCTAATACACATAGACTTGACTAGAAAGCTGCATTCAACTCTGTGTGCATGTGCGTGCACATGCACAGGATGTGTGTGTGCTAAAATGCAAATTCCTAGATATATAGGTAGGTCTAACAAAGGAAGGTAGAAATAAAGTGAGAGATTAGAATTTAGGTCTTTATATTTACAATTCTTAAGATGATTCATTTATGCTTGAGAATTTTTTCCTTGTGTTCTAAAGATTTTCTTAGCCATGTCCCAGATGTTATATATGAAGACAGCTAATTTTTACACAGATCCGAGAAATCTTACACTGTAAGAATTCTTTCACTTTTTAAATATTAGAAGAGACTTCATTCAGTTGCTTTGACTTTTTCATCAAATCTATAGTTGAAATTATCAGAGGCTACACTTTGCTCATATAATTTTTGTAAGGTTTAAGTCTTAGAGGATTTAAGGTTTTACCACAGCTTAAGCAACAGCAACACCTTTAAAAGAAATAGTAAATTGAAGTCAGTGCTCTAACATCCATAATGTTCTTGGACTCTTGTTATTTTCTCTAGCCTCATATCAGATATTATGGAAGAACTTTCAGTGAAACACAGAGTGAGATGAAATGTATGTTATATTTTTGCTGTGAAAAATTCATCGTGATAGGTGTTTGTGTATATCTATAGATATTGATATGATATTCACCCACATAAAAATCATGCAGTGATGCTTGAAATGCCCATAAAAGTCTAATCACATTTAGGGCCTGATTTCAGTATTACTTTTCATTTGAATTTGTAGCCATAAAATATATGTTCACAAAGTTGAGTTCTGGTTCCCCAGAAGAAGATTCTGAAGAACATTTGGATACATGGAAGCACTTTTAATTAACATCTCTTAAACATTCTTGTGAGGTGAGCAACATAGTCACTGCCACTCTCATGTAAACCAGTGAAATATTTCAGTGACGATAGATTTATGCACTTGGATCCTTGCTTTAGGAGAACTAAACCTAAACTCATTTCCAAGTCTTTCAGTTCTGAAGCCAGTGCTCTTTCTTCCATATCTGTCCATTCCACAGTCCAGAAGTTTTTCCATTTTTTTCTCTGAAATTTTCTTGAAACCAAAAATGCTGTATACTTAGACTGAAGGAAGTAAAACATATCATATTTATTTTATTCATGAAACCTTATTCCAACTTCCACATAGTGATGGCTACTGTATTGACTACAGCCTATGAAATTACTAGTTGACAGTAGATTGGAGCTGAGCTGCTGATGAAATCTCAGGGAGAGAGAATAACACAGGATATCTGTATTAACTTAAAATGAAACACATTCTACTACTAAAGAGGCAAGTAGCTTTACAGTTTGCTCTCTATTTCTCCTCATACTTCTTCAAAAAAAGGTTCTGTTCAGCTTTCATCTGAGATATAGTAGGTACTAGGAAAAATGTTTTAAAAGAAAGGATGCTTGAACTATAAGTAATGTATCCTCCTAAATTTTAGTCTCCTTCTTTTGGAAAACCTTTAGGAGTAATAACATCAGCACTCAAATCACAGTTAGAGGAGTGTGGAGTGCATGCTTTTAATCACTCCACTGTGCCTTCCTTTACCTTTAGTCCCTTTTACTTTGTACATAATGCACTTCAGGGACATGGCTTTTGCAAGATGAGAAAGGAGCTGTATAGCACTTTAGAATTACTATTTGTGATTCCACTTTCCACAATCTCTGTACTTCATTTGGCTATAGAACTTTAATTTCCCAGGCAAGATGATGATCATATTTAATGTTTTTTAGTAAAGTCCCAGAATTCTCAGGGAACGACATGACTTGCCAATCTGTTCTGTGCCTGGGGCTATTTCAAAGCTCTTCAATTGCTCCTATGGGAAATACAGGCTATTAAATATTCCTTTATTTTATGTGACCCTGTCCAGGAGAGGAACCCTGTAGGGACCAGTGAAAAGCAGAGTCAGTCAAGCGTCTTTTGTTTTTATTTAGCTGGGGCACTTGTAAGTCATGATTGCAAGGGAATGTTGCATAACTGCAGTAGGCCTTGTGTCATCTCAGTATTAAAGTGAATTAAAGATGCTGCCGATCTACTGGAAACTTGTAGGTGCTTTGCTGCTCGCTAACCATTCTAGTGTTACAAACTTGGTTTCAGAAAGACTCTCAGAGTCACTCACATTTGAAAAGCAGCTTTTAAAAGTTACATGAAAGTAATGTGTAAGAGTTGCTGTAATAAAAGGATGATATTGTATGAGAATTTCCATGCTGATCAACACAATCAAGAAGAGACAGACTTATGTCTGAAAGTATTCTTTATCCCAAAGTGTTCATTCCCATTTTTTAAAGTAGTAGAAACTTTACTAAATTTTAGCAATATCCATATCCACCAAATTAGATTGAAGCTTGATCTGGTCAAGCAGTCACCTTTTGGCCAGTGGATATGAATATAAATAATACATGCAACTTGCTTATTTTATTTCTGTAAAGGAAACTTACAATCTCTCTTTTATAATTTCCTTGAGCTAATAAAACTCAAGCTATAGAGCTGATTGATCAGATATAACTCAGAGTAGGAAGAGAGCAGCTTGTAATAGTGGATGATTAAAATCTGAGGGTCTAGATAGCCTGTATTTACAGAACTATTTTTTAATTGTATACCTGCCTACCTCCAAACTATTATTTTGACACAGAATAACCAGATTTTTGTTTGAGATTCTGAAAAATTGAGGCTGGTTTTTGCAGAAACTTAGTTTTCCCCAAAGACAAAGTTAGATCTGAATGTTAATATGCTTTATTGATTCAAGTTGGTCTTGTTCTGATAACCTTAAAGTATCTGGCTAGATAAAGCATTGCAGGAATTTGGGAAAATCAAAGAAAATTCTAAAAAACAGTGTGGCCAAGTGGAACGTGTGTGCTGCAGCACTGGTTGGAGCTGCTGCTTATATGTCAGGTTTTTTTTAATTTTGTGCCTTCCTGAATCTTGGTTTCTTCATTTGTAAAATAATAAAAGTTATACAGGCCACATAAACATTTTATGAAGACTCACAGCGATAACATATATGTCACATTTGGTACAAGAAGTTTCTCAGGAATTCTAGTTTTTTTACTTTCAAGTTTTTTCTACCCCCCCCCCACTTATTTTACAGAGAAGGAAAAGGTTTTGTGCCCAAATCACAGTGTTTATTAATTAATTAGAAAAGTTCAGTAGATATTGAAGAAATGCTATGATCTAAGTGGTTAGGACCACTCACGAGCTCTTCTTCCTCTCTACATTCTTGAACAAACTTTGGAAGACTCTAGTGGTTTAACAACAGGCAGTGCAAATGGCTACTTTCTGAAGTTATCAGAGTTATCAAGAACAGTTTTAGTGGAAGTCTAAAAATCCCCAAATAAAATAAAAAATGAAACAGACTCCAAAGTTATTCTAATGTCATAGTGTAACTCTTGATAAAGTTTGCTTTCAGGTTTGGCAAGGTCTTCCCTCCTTAAAGATTTGCTTTGTAGATATTGATATTCAGTATTGATTACTGGCTAGTTATTGGTTAGTAGTCTAGTTAACATTTCAACTTCTTGCACTTTAATTTTTAAATTAGGTAAAATCCTTGTAATCTAGTACTTCCTTTTTTTCTTTGACTCAAGAATTCCTAGGGAAAGTCAACTTTAAATCAATGTGAGAGAATACAGTTCATATGGGATAGATTAACCACTTCAGTTTACCCTGAGTGTCACTCAGACAGCATGGTTTTTATATACTGAATATTCCAAGTGTCACTTTGGCATGTGTCATTTCAACCAGTTGATTCTTTTAAAAAAAAAATTATTTTAAAGAGAAAAACAGATAAACAATGAAGGTGAATTTCAAAACAGGGTGGTAGGACAATTACAATTCTTGATACGTTGCATATGGTGTCTTGCAGTAGTTATTCAGAGTACAGGACATAGGCATGATATCTTGTCTAACCAATATTAGCACAAACCATTGTTTTCAAAGAACAAATAGGAGCTAGCTGTATATCTACCTTAACTATCTTGTGTATTTCTTCCTTTTCCCTATCACAGCTTGTCTTTTCTTTTGAAGAGCTTCTTCCCAATTCACAATATCTATTACATTTTTTAATTTTAAAGACAAGAAAGAAAAAAAAAATCAAGATGTAAACAAACTTAAAAAACAACAACTAAAGCAAAATGACAGCAGCAGCAACAACAACAACAATGAAAACCAATAATAGTTACATAGGTTTTCAAAACAAGATGATAGTAATTTAACAAGGGTTGTTATACAGTATTTTTTTATTTTCAAAATATTTGCTCAGGCTACCAGAAACAGGAATAAAACAAAACAGTAACATGAAATAAAACACTAGATTTCCAAAACAACACAAAAGGAAATTCCTCTCTGTTGTCACAATACACACTGCCATCCTCCAAATAGGCACTCAGGCCACCAGCCCCTGGCCTGCAAAGTCCATCAAACCACAAAAGCATCAAGCATTCCTTTCACCGCAGTTGTTATCGTCTCCCCTGAGTCCTATGCATCAGCCAGCTGCTTACCTGGGTGGGGGTAAGAGTGGAGATTGGGGATGGCGCCTTGTTTCCTCTTTTGGTTTCCCAGCCTAGCCATGGTCTGGTTCCCTGGAAGGCATCATTGTCTTCCTGCTGAGTAACCTCCTCCTCATCCTCAAGGTAGACCCTGGTTCACAGAAAGTCATGCTTTTCCAACCAGCCAATTCTTGTATTGAATAAATCTGATAAAATTGTTGTTTTCATATTTCCTTTTTATTATCTTATGAAAATTAATGAAAAAAACAATTTTTGATTATTCTGTATTTAAATAATTGAACTCTAAGTGGTTAATGTCTGTCTTAGAAGCAAAAAAATGAGGCTGTACAAATTCTAATGACAGATGACGTTATAATCCTGTTTTATGAAGAACAGCAAACATATTTGAATGATTCTGTAGTGAAACCCATCTTAGATCAAATCTTGGCCCTTTCTCTGTACTAAAACTAGAAGTTTGCAAATTATCTGAATCCAATCTCATTATCTTTAAAATAAAATAAAAGATGACAATGTGTCTAAATTTTAGGTAGCAATGGTTACTTTTCAATATTGTAGCATAGATTAACTGACTTGGTGCATACAACATAGAGGTATGCACCAAGAGGTATGCATAAGAGGCACAGAGGGAAATTATTATTTTCTTTTTTAGGTCATTTGTAAACAAAACATTTTCTATTTTCATTTTGACTAGTAATGGTCTGCATAAGTCAACCCTGAGTTGGTTTGAACAAATGAGACTCAACCTATAAATACACATTCAAATTCAAGACACTTTCTGACTCTAATTGTAAATAAGATGGTTGTATTACTTTGAATTGTGAAATAACAGAACCTCTGCTGTCTCTGATTAATATGAAATTATGTATCTATAGTCTCTTGCAAACTATAATATTATATTACAATCAGAATTCTTAACCTGTAACTCATAACATGATAAATTCTGATTCATTCAATATGTATAAATTGTATGCAAGGTCACAGAGAAATTTGTGTCAGAAACTGTATATTGCCTGGCTAAAACTTAATTTTTAATTTCTCCTCTTATTAGGGAAATTGAACCACTTTACGAGACTCTCTTGCAGCAAATGGTGTCATATGACACATTTGTGATGAATAATATGGAAGTGGAAATCTTTCATAAGGGTTAGGGAAATATATTTTTAAGAACAGAAGAAGGGGGCAGGATATAAAATGATCTGGTTAAGCTTTGATCTACCATCTATTTCCTTCTGGGATGTAGAGTTGCTTGGAAGTTGAATGGCCATTCTGAAACTTAATACGCTAAGATTAGTGGGATTCAGACACTGAAATAGCTGAAAGCGTCTGAGTCTTAGTGTTTATGAATGTAGATGTGAAACAAAACTTTAATCACTATTTCCATTTTTGAACAAATATTTACTGATACTAACTTATAGCTTACAAGCATACTCTTTTAGATGGAGGAGATAAGCAGTGAATGAAACAGATGAAAGTTGCTGATTTTTACATTTTAGTGTGGGAAGAGAAACAGAAAAACTACAACAGTGGTTGTATATATAAAAAATGTAAATGTTTAAGACAAATAGTAAGCATGGAAAAGAAAAGGCATTTGTTTCATTTATATCACTAGTTTCTCTTAGTTCATTGAAAAGAAATCTTTGTGTTATTATCTGTTTATTTCTTCAGAGCATTTTTGTCTTTGTCTTATAATCTGAATAACTACTTTTAAGATTATTATACAGGTTTTTAATTATTGCTATTCTTTTTATTACTCTGTTGTGAACTTTTACTTTTTCATAAATGAAAAAAAGGAAGTGCTAGAGGGTGGGTATATGTCACCACTGAAATATCATATAGTGATAGAATTTGGGTAATGGGGAGTGTTTTGATTTCTGGATTTTATGTCATCCACTATACATCAGGATATTTATAGATGTGGAGTCAGGGGAAGAAGTGATCTTAGTGCTACAGACATGGATTGCTATTAGTTATATTTTTGACACCAACCATAGGTTGTTAGAAAAAATCTCATCAGCTTTCTCTTGCTGCTGACACACTTGCTATATAAGAAAGACACCAGTATTAGTGTAAGGCACTGCAAATTAGGTGTTCTGTTACCTGCAGTGAGAAATATCCCTAATGAAAAGAGATAGAGCAGAAAAATTAATGAACCAATATTTGTTGAGCGTGTGCCATATATATGTCTTTCAAAATCTAAGAAAATCCATTTGCATGTTTCATTTTTAATCTTTGGTTGTAGCCTTTTAGGATATATTCTTTTATTGCCATTTTATAGCTGAGCAAAATTAAGAAATTGTTGCTTGTTTCAGTTTCTAAGTGGTATCCTCGATTTGAATCTATAGATTTTCATGTAAGGAGCATCCTTGCTTACTTTTTTTGTCCATTTAGTCAATACAAATTTAACTAGTGTTTTCTATATGCCATGCATTCTACTAGACACATGAGAATAGAATAAGTGGCGAGATTTTTTGTACTTTTCCCAAATTTCAGGAAACAAAAGCAAAAAAAAAAAAAATGGGATTGCATCAGTTTAAATGTTTATGTACAGCAAATGAAACACTTTACAGAAGGAAGCATTTACCTTAAGTGTGAGCAAATGTGTATCCAGTGTACATATTTTTTACATATGATAAGATTCAAAATAGATATGGAACTTAGATGATTCAATAGGAAGCAAATAACTCAGTTAAAAATTTAGCAAAGAATCTGAATAGATATGTTTCTCACAAGAAGACATATTGTTCAACATTACTTATCTTTAGGCAAATTACAATTAAAACCACAATGTGATGCCACCAGATTCCTGCCCTAAAGACCATTAACAAAACCAGGAAACATAATTAATATTAGTAAGGAAATGGAGAAAACAGAATCCCTGATGGGAATCTGAGTTGATATAGCATTATGGAAAACTGTCTGAAAGTTCTTCATAAAAACTAAAACTAGAACTAGTTTAGACTGTGACCCAGGAAGCTCATTTCTGGGTATCTATTAGAATTAGCCATTTAATATGACAGATACTTGAAATAATCAACTGTAAAGCAAAAAGGTTTATTCTGACTCACTGTTCTGGAAATCGCAATCTATGACTAATTGGATCAGTTGCTTTGGGTCTATAATGACAGCATATTGTAGTGGCAGCATATGGGACAAGACCATAGGCTCCTATAGGGAAGTGAAAAGGAGAGAGTCTGGGCTCCTTTTACCCTTTCTTGTCTAATTATATTCCACTGTAACAAGAAGAACTCCCACTATCCCCTACCTCTTTAAAAGTCCACCACTTCCCACTAGCACCAAGATGGTGACTAAACCTTTAGTACATTTACTTGTGGGTGACCTTTATGATACAAACTATAATGATATCCGAAGGATTTGAAGTCAGTACCCAAAAGAAATGTCAAGACTTCCATACTGACTGTAGCATTATTCATAATAATCAAGTATCATATCATCCTAAGTATCCTTCCATGGATGACTGAATAAAGATTTGTCACGCATGTAAAATTGAAAGCCATTCAGCCTTAAAGTGAAGGGAATGTCATCATGCAACAAGAAAATGTTATGTTTAGTCAAATAAATATAATGGCACATAAAGACTGCACATGTACAGTCTCACATGTGGCATCTCAAACTAATAGAAACAGATGGTAAAATAGTGGTGACCAGAGTCTGCAGGGTGGAGAATAAGGGAATATATTTGCTCAGGGTGCAAAGATTCGTTTATAATGGAGGAATACGATGTGTTGTAAGGCATGGTTTACTATAGCTAAAATGTTGCATAGCACATTTTAACATGGCTAAGAATAAATGTCTGATGTTCTCATTACAAAAAATGGTGTTTGGGGGTGATTTAATCACTACCCATTATGTAAGTGTGTTACATTATCACTTTGTATCCAATTAATACATAACCACAATTTGTTAAATTTACAACAAAGCTGAAAAATAAAAATCAAATATAGTGGAGTAAAATAAAAGAGAATCACAAATAAAACAGTTTCAATTCTTAGGAAAAATCTTAATGTAGTAGTGATGACAGAAAAGAGCAAAATTTAAAAAATTAAATATTATAAATTCAAATATTATGGGCTACTACTGTACACAGGAAGTGTGAAAGGTAATGACACTGATTCACAAAATGAGTCTTACGTTGTGACTATCTTATCATCTATTGGGGGAGTTAAATTTTATGCAGAAATTGCCACAAAGGTTAGTGTAGTTACAAACCTTGGAATAGAGAACGAATGTGGAGAATGACTAGACTGAAAAGGTGGTAGAATTCCCGACAGAGAAATGTCATGCGAATACAGCACTTGTGAGCGGAGGGGTGTGGTACCTGCCAGTGCTGGTGAGGATTCAGAAGATCTGGATGTTCTGGGGCGAAAGAAACTGACACTGGAAAGGTATTCAGGGTTCAGTGACAAAGGCCCTATGAAGCAGTTTAAATGGCTTGAGTTTTGTCCTCCAAATGAAAATTTTGAGCAAGATAAGTGAAATCATTCACTCTGATATCAGAAAGGTGATGCAAAAGAGGGTGCAGACATCTTCTATTTTATTTCTCTGAACATTGGTATCCCCTCTTTTTATGTAACTCAGGAAATGGTCTTTAGATAGCTCTTTATTATTATACTCTTGAGACTGACGTTTCTAGTCCTTTATGGGGTGAAATAAATTCTGCTTACTGCTAAACAACCATAAATGGTGTTACAAACTTAAAATTTCAAACTCAAATCACCTCTGAAACTGTTTAACGTGCCATTTTCTTTTTCTAGGAAAAAGGTTCAGTGAGTCTTGCATGGATGAGTAAAAAAGAATTAGAAGATGTAGGGAGAAATACAAGGATCATTCACTCCTCACACACCGGTGCTTCATGCTCATTTGGAGCAGCTTCCTGTATTCCAGGATATCGTTTTCCTCCCCAGTGTAGGTCAGTAATGAGTGCATGATGTGGTTGGCCACAGCAATAAAATGCAATATGTTTGGAATATTTTTGCCTTCTGTTCTAAAAGAAATGAACATAAACAAAATAAAACAAAAGTAAACTCAAGCATTTGGGGACACGAAGTCTTCTGAGAGCAGTTTTATTCTCACCAGATAATTTTCCCTAGTTCTGGCTCAGCTGAGATTTGCTACCATCCATTGTCTGCTTTTATAAGCATTAGGATTGCTTTATCGTTGCAACACTTGGAAAAATACTTCTCTTTTACAAGTAATCTAGATTCGTCAGGCTGTCTAGTTCTACCTCATAAGTCACTGCTTTGTAGTTTATTTGGTGACAGGACGGCCAATAAAATAATGCTGTAAAATATTCCTGTGTGAGGAGGCTAATTCAGCGTAGGTTAATAAAGCGGCTATGATTCATCGTGCTGTGTAGCATGCTTTTTATGCTGGGCATCTTTTAGACAGATGTGCGAAATTATATTGAGGTTAGCTGAAATTTATGCCATATGCAAGGTTTTACTTAATTTATATTTACTTTCTTTCAGACCTACATGTTAAATAAAGTATATACGTGTCTCTCTGGGATGATGAAGTATATCCAGGGCTGAATTCTGAACAGGTTTATGAACTCAAGTAACAAAATAGAGGCAAAGAGGCCGAGATGACAGCCCCACAGCTTGCTTTATTATGGTTTCTCTCAGAATGCATGTGAAGCAGAAGTGGTACCCACACTCTCGTAGAAAGTATTTAAAGAGGTTTTTTTGAAAACCCTGATTATGCTTATTTTAATGATCTCTGTTTAAGCCAAGAGTAATAATCATCTCAGAAAAAGACTGTTAATTGAAAAGACTAGTGATTTCAAGGGAATTAATATTATAATCAGACTTGCAAATAGCCATGCAAACTGGAGCATTGAAAGACAAAAGCAAGGATTGTAAAATGCTAGAATAGGAGATCCAGACTGAGCTCTGCCACTATTTAATTCATCTGTCAACTTGTTGTAAACTGAACGTAAATTATCTTTTACTCATAATGTTGCTGTAAAGAGCTTTCATCTAGTTCTTTGTGACAGTGTCTGTTTATAATCACAGCAGTCTAGGATGCTGAAGCAGGAGGATTACAAATATGAGCCCAATCTAGGTAATTTAGCAGCTAAGCTAGGAGACTGTCTCAAAATTTAAAATAATTAGAAAGTACTAGAGATGCAGCTCGGTATAAAGGTTTTCAGAGAGAGAGAAGATAGGTTGAGAGAGGCAGAGACAGAGACAGAAACACACACACAGAAAGACAGAGAGATAGAGGGAAACCAAAGGAGAGAGGGGGAGAGAAAAAGAAAGTGGGGAGGGACAGAGACAGAGACAGAGACAGAGACAGAGAAAGAGAAAGAGACAGAGACAGAGACAGAGAGACAGAGATAGAGACAGGGAGAAAGCCTTGACCAAATAGATGAGCAGAACTCAGAAAAACGTAAGTAAAACAAAGTGAAGTGAAGAGATAAAATCAAATGAATATAATACACAATCTTAAAATTAATTTATATTTATATCAAATTTTGCCAGATTAGAGCACTAGTATGTTCCAATGGCTTTTGTTGTTTTGACTAATTACTTGAATTTCCTTAGACTGTATTAACAAGCAGATGAATGCTACTTTTTTGAGACCCTATCACCTCTCCCAACTCTCAAATTATGCAAAAACCTAGTTGCTAATCTAGTCCCCGGGGTGGGGGAGGGGGTGGTGCTGGTTATCAGGCCTAGGGAACTGGAGAATTTGAGCAGACTGCTTCTTGTGGTTTTTGATGTGGCAGCAAGGTGAAGTCACTGTTGAAAATGTGTCTCGCACTGTGCAGCGAATGAACACTAATGCAATAATGCCTTGTTTGTGCAGACCCTTGAATGGGCTGTAGAGGTACATATACTCAGATTTTGGAAGTTAGAGATCTTTTATTTATGCATTCATAGGCAAAGTCAGTGTGGACACCAGAAAGAGAAGAACTCTTGTCAAATGGATTTCCGCCGCAGCCTGTGCACTGTTCACAGGTGTTAGTGCTAGCCTGGGGTCAGATCATTTATTTTATCTGATGTTGACTGTCCCTCTGGGCATGCAGGATGCTTTCTGGAGAGGACCATTGAGGAGGATCTTCAACTAATTACCCTCTTTATGGGTTTATATTCTTTTCCCTCGCAACATACTCCTCAGCTTCTATGTCAATGAGGAACTTTCATTCTAGAAGTTTCTCTGGCTACAATATAAATGGAAAAGATTGAAGGATGTTCAATGTTCTGTTATTTTTTCCCTGTAGCGGTGGTTATCAACTTTCTTTGTATTTACCTGAAAACATAGTACTACTCAAATTTTCTTAGATGAAATAGAGAGGGTATAAAACAAAAAGACTTTCCCTGTATATGAAAATTAGAGAATGTGAACATCAGTAACAAAATTCTAAGTAACAACTCACAGAATCACTTGCTACTCAAGTAATTTTTTTTTCTGGTTTTGTCTTACAGTTAGTATTTCCAAGTTAACTCCCTGTGTAATACATGTCTGATTTAAGATCTGACTTCAAAGCCACTTTTATTCGCCTCATCTGAGGAATTCAGTTATTGTACACATGCATTCCCAATGCTGGAGTCTGGTATTTTAGTGTGCCTATAAAAATTTTTTTTAAAGTTCTGTATCAATGAATAGGCACATATGATATTGAGCACTGTGTTGATTTGGTTTTCTAGGTTACAAGTATGCAGTGTATACAGGATTGTTTATCCCTTATTTATCTACTTCACTATGCAGTTTGAATTCCAGACCCTGCCTCCTTCTGATCATGTTGCCCAGAAGAATCTTAAATTTATCTTAGTATTTATGACTTTGCTATTTTTAGTGACTGACAATGTTTCCTTCCAAATATTTCTTAAATTTTTACTTTCATTTCCATTCTTACTTTGCTGTCAAAGTTGAGGTTTTTATCATCCGTCACGTGGATTATTACAGTGCTATATTTCTTCTCTCCAACCTTACTCTTCAGGAATTCATCCCCTATGTTACAGTGAACAATTGATTTAAAGTTCTAATCTGACTGCTTTCTTTTTTGCAGTGGATTCCCAAAATAGTCAGATTAGCAAGCTAAATTTCTCAACATAGTTTAACCTGCTTACCACCCTGTACTTCCTTCTATTTTGCATTCTTTATAAAATTTTCTTTTGATTTTAAAAAGTTCTCTCAGACATGGTGTTATTTCTCTTCTGTATGTTTTTGATATATATTTTCTCCATGCAATTCTCTTCCTTTGCTTTGCTTAATTAACTTACTCAGACTTAGCTTGTTTAGTTGTTTCTTTTCATTATTCCTTTAAAATTCTGGGCCTATTTCTGAAACAGATAATCTCATTTTTCTGTGCTGGCTGGAGGTGGGGCATATGGTTTGGCCAGAGCCTGTGGTAATCCTTCCTCTTACCTCCCACTGCTCCCTTTTGTGCCCAGTGAAATGGAACAAGTGTTTCGGTGTCTTTTCCTTAGCCCTCAAACTACTCTTTCCAGCTAAGATGAATGTTGATAGTCAGCTTGGTGCCCCATCTCACTCCCACCACTTCAAAGATATCATTACCTTTTTGAAGAAGAGAGGAAGCAATGTGGAGTGGCTAAGAAAAACAGAGATCTGGTCCCCTTATTTACATCCCCAGCATTCACAGCAAGGCTTCTAGAAGATTTCTTGGTTTCCACTCCACCCTTACACACATAGGATCGAAGCTGCTATAGAGGCAGCACTTTCCAGATACTTCTGTGGCTTTAGTCCAAGAGGGCTCCCTCCCAAATGCTGACCCACCTGTGTGCTGCAGTGCAGGTCCTGTTGAAAGCCTTACATTGGTGTTCTTGTAAATCTGCTTGTGATTCATTTCTCAGGTAATGTGGTCTGCAAAATTCTGTAAATCTATTTGGGATTTTTATCCTGAGTTGTGTGGACAAGAGTATTCTTTTTAAGGAAAGAGAAATACACATTTGGTGCCATTAGTACCAAATTGCTCTAGAGACCAGCAGTCAATGACAAACAGCAGCAGAGACCAGCATCCAGTGAAGCTGACTATGGCAGAAGCCAGCATCAAATGGTGAGAGCCAGCAGCAGCAGTGACCAGCATTTGGCAACCAAATGTTGACAGCCAGCATTATCTGGTGACAACAGGACTGCTACCAGGGCTGCACTTTGCCAATTCAGATTCATGATTTCCATCTGAATGGAGCAAAACTCCTTAGGCTGATTGCTATTACTGAGCTGCTTATGGTATCATCACTATCTGTTTATGGTCCTCTTGCAATAAAGAAAGAAATGTGAAAGCACAGGTTCTCTCTTCAAGTCCTTTTTCTCAGGGATGAGCACACAGTAGAAAGTGAATAACTACCTGATAAGAGAATAAGGAAGTCACAGTCAAGAAATCATAATGACAACCTGAGAGACTTGTTACAAAACTTTAGTGTGTTAACATGTGTTGGAAATATCTGCACTTGCCTTTATCACATAGTAGGCATTCAGGACATGTATTTTATTTCCACTCAAAATGAGCTGCCCAACACTGCTTAGTATTCAGAAAGCAGGGTTTTTAAATGAAACTATACTGATGGAGATTATTCTTTTATAAAGCTGACTAGATGCTTTGAATACTGGTCTATCTATTGGAACACATTATCCATGATGGTAGTGAGGAATGACTATCTTATCAAAACCCATTAGACCCAATTTCTTACCATTATCTTGATAACTTTAGAGATCAGGCCAATGGAGAATAGTCTACTGGTTAGGCCTGGTATGTAGTACTGGGTGTTAGCATGGCTCTGGGATATACGCTGAGTCTGAGGCAGCTCAAACCAGCCAAAGGGGAAAGATTGATAACTGGGAAAGTGAAAGTACTTGTTTCTTTTTTCCTGCATTAAAATGTAATTGGTAAATGAAAACTGCAAATTTTCCAGGCAAAACTGTAATGATGTGTATATACATTGCAAAATCATTACCACAATGAAACTAATATATCCTTCATCACACAAGTACCATTGTGTGTTTCTATGTGTGTGTCAGTATGAATAAATGAGAACGCTTAAGATCTACTGTATTTTTAGCAGATTTCAAAAACAATAATCATATTTATCCCAACACATAATATTTCTCTTATTTCATTTTTTCCCTCCAATAAGCAAAAATGAATGACACAATCTATTTCAGAGTGTGACCTCTATCATTTACTAGCTGAATTCAAGGTTTCAGTTGTCTTTTTTTTTTTTTTTTTTTTTGAGACAGGGTCTTACCAGATTGGTCAGGCTGGGCTTGAATTCACTATGTAGCCCAGAATTGTCCTAGAATTTACTGCAGTCCTCTGTGTCAGCCTCCCTAATGCTGAGATTATAGGAATGCACCATTGCCCAGTGCAACATGGGCAAGATTTTAACTCTGTAAGCTTCAATCTTTCATCTATATAAATGCAAGTAGTATGCCCATCTTATCTCCTTTACAAAGTTATTATGAAAGTGTATATAAGAAACCCACTTCTTTGTTTTTGCTTTTGCACTGCTAGGGATGTAATCTGAGGCCTTGTCCATGCTAAGCATGAGATCAAACATTGACATACACCCACAGCTCTCAAGGCCTTTTAAAACATACACATTTATCAGGTAAAACATATAAAATTAGCAGGTAAAATACTACTATAAAATTTTTCCTTTGAAGAAAATGCCATCCTCCACAATATTTTAGTAGTCTTCAGAATATAATTTAAACCATGGACTGAGATGGCATAGATAGCATGATAATAAATTGTAAATAATCCTAGAAACATTGTCTCAGCAGGTAAATTTGGCTCCAATTGTATTTTGTGTAGACAAACGTCTTTTATTCAAATGTCTTATAACATTTTGAAAATAGATTATGTATGAAATGTATCAAATCATTATGTCCTCGTTGCTCTTATAACATTACCTTTCTGAAGAAACAATTCTTTTTTTTTTTTTTTTTTTTTTTTTTTTTGTCTTTTTCATTTTTATCGGTACCGGAGATCGAACTCACGACCGCCTGCTTGCAAGGCAGGTGCTTATGCCGCTAAGCTAAACCCCCAGCCCTAGAAACAATTCTTTTAAACCACAGACTACAGGCAATCACAAAAGCAAATGAATATTTTCATCTCTTTGAAAATGATAACAGCAGCCAGCGGGTGATCAGCTGCTGTGAGAACTGATTCTTTCCACAAGAATTATGATCTAGATGACATGGAAGTTTATAGAATCACATAATTCAGTTTTTTAAAAAAAGTTTTGATGCATCTTGATTGACAAAGATTGAGGATGGAAAGGATAGCTGTCAAGAGGGAGGGCAAAGGAATTCCTGAGACCCATAGCAGGAAGATGATTTCAATTTACCGGAGCTACGAGCCAGTGAACCTAATCCTAACGAATACCCACGGGCAGAGCTCATAGGTGAATAGAAGTACAATTGCTATGATTGTAATAGAATCAGTAATCAAAGTTGGAAGCCCTTATATATCCCAAGAGTATTTCTGAAATCTTTCTATTTATATACTGTCCTGAATTTTTGCTACTTCTATAAAAGAAAATTTGCCTGAGAAGAAAGAAAAACTTACATTTTTTATTCCAAATGGAGAAAAAATCTGTGCTGGAAAGGAAAATGTAAATATTTTCTGGTTGGCAATTGTGTGGAAATGTCTCCATCTGTCAAGTTCATGAGTCTTAGGTCTCTAAACTCTCCTCAGTCATCGTATTTGCCATTAGTCCACGGGAAGAGATAGTCATGAGCAGTGGGGCTTAAACTTGAGTATGTATTGTAATCATCTGAGGTCTTGGCAGAAGTTCAGATGACTGGGGAACTTGGACCCTATCCTGCATTTCTAATTTAAAAATATAGGTGAGACCTCAGCATTTTCATTTCCAGTAAATTCTCAGATGCTGGTCCTGGTATTAAATTTTGAGACTTGCTGATTGTAAGTCTAGTGGCAAACCACAGGCTATTCCTTTGGGGATGGAGATCAATGTCAAAAGTCAGTGCTCTGATTAGGACTTTTCTCACTAACAATTTCAACTACATGTAGAGAACCTTGGTGGAGTGAATACTAACTCTTTAGATAATGAAATCTGAATGTAGGTAAATCTTACACAAACAGGGCCCAGTTTATAGATTGTAGCACTGGTTAAGGCTTTTTATTTCATGCTTGAGAGGCTATTATTGCTCTGTCTTTATCTCAGTGTTTTTGGGTGAAGCCTTCAATTAAGCACCCAAGAGAGCAAATGAATCTTGATTTTGCTAATACTCAGATCATGTCATAACAGATTATATCAGGTATGTCCAAGTCATGGGTTTTGGGTCACATCTTGTTTCATGAATTGATTGCATAATACTCAAGTTCAAAACATATAGTTGATAGTGGAAAACTGTGTAGGAGAGAATGCAGTACAGGGCTTACTCTACCCCTGTGCTCCCCAGCCCTACAATCAGTTGAAACCTGTGTGTGTCAAATAATACATCAACAGTTACTCAATCTACCTACACATATGCATGCCTTTGAAGACAGGTATTTATTGTTATTAAGCAGATCTGTATGATTTCTTATGTATTAAACTTGGGCTTCTTCTGCTATTTTGCAAAATAATTTAGTAAGTTAAAACATAAGATATAAGGGCCAATTTGATTTTATTCATTAGCTATATTATGTATTTTACATCTGACCCTAGATAATAACCATTTAATAAGAGCACCCAGACAAGCAAAAGGTTGGACACCCATGTATTCACCATGGTTGCACACAAAGCACATTATTAGAATACAGCAAGAGTCCACCATTCCAGTGCTTTCCCTCTGGTTATAGACATTGGAAAATGGTAAGAAACTGAGACATTCATTGAATTAAATGTTTTCTAACATTTAAGAGAAAGCCTTTAGTTAGATAAAATCTTTCTCAAGGCCTCAGTAGTAAAAAACCTTTAAGTGTGGGATTAGTCTGATAAAGCACCTAAGTAGAATCTCAGACATATCATCAAAATCCTGATGCTGGACAGTCTCTGCAGTTTGTAGATAACACTTAACACTCACAGGCACTAAAATCTAGCTAATATTATGGAGAGCTGGAATCTTAGAGGGCATAGGAAGACAAAATCAAGAACTCTGTTAATGATGCCCATGCCTTTCCTTGTTTGATTAGATATGGAGCTCAGCAGTCTCTTGTAGGAACTTCCTGTGAGTACAGCATCTCTCTTCCGTAGAGGTGTCTGAAAGGGAGCTAACCCAAGGGAATAAATGCAGGAGCCAGGTCAAAAGGGGCTGCTTTTTGCCTGATCATGCTCTACATATTTGTGTAAATATTTGAGGTTTTACATACCACATAATCTTTGTTGCGTTTATTCACTCTACCAATTTAGCATGAAAGTCGCCATACGCCAGATGCAAATAACTGTGTCATACTAAAACTCATTTTCCTATGATGGACCATGGTCTGAGTTTGACCCAAAGTCCTCATATGCTTATTTTGCTGCATATCAAAACTGTTCACATGAACTTTTGTAGTGATGGAAATGTTCTATAACATGATAATGATTACTCATACATAAATACTGAGATCTTAAAATTTTGTTTATTATCTCATGCAATATTAGCTAAAATTTGAATATAAGTATTGTATACACATATGGCCAGTGACTACCTTATAGGACAGCACAGTTCTAGATCTTCTGCTTTATCCAGACTCACTGCCTTCTCCACAAGCTCATGTCTGCACTTTCTTGCTTCCCCAACTTTTCTTCTCAGAATATTAAATTGTATTAATGCATAAGATCATATAGCCTTGGAGGTGTGATCTAGTAATGACTGGAAGAGAAGTATACAAATCAATTAATCTGTAGGTTTCTTCAGTGAGATTAATCTATAATAATTTGGAATTTAATTAAAAAGTAGATTCATGATCCCATCAGTATTTTGTTCCAGTCTTTCAAATACTAAGCTCTCTGTTCTATCATGAGCTTATAACTGCAAACTAGGTAAATATATATCCTGCTTACAAGATCTTTATCTTTTAGAAACATTGAATATATTTTCACTTGCTTTTATTTCATATCCATTAGTATATTTTACAGTTTTCTTTGTAGAGTTTTGTTTCATTTTTTTCTTAAATTTGTTCTTTTTATCTATGTACTTGTTTGTTTTTAATTGTGAGGGCAACTTTTGAAGAATTCTATTTTTCATATGATTATTGCTGATATATTATTATATATTATTGCTGATATGTAGGACCTATTGATTTGTGATTATTTACATGTACATGGTTGTCTTTCTAAACTTGCAACCATTTAGGGCTAGAAAAATCCAGTTTTTAATGACAGTATGAACATTATTTATGGTAACAGATATGTGAATACATCATTCTTATATAACTTGAAGCTACTAGTGGAATTCTGAAAGTTTTCAACTAATACAAAAAATGAAAGCAAATAAAATGTTTAGATATTCTAAGAAGAATACTCATTTTTTAAAAGGAAAAAATGAAAGTGTATCAGTTTATCTGAATATTGTGAAGAAAGAGGCATTAAATGTATGGTAAAGGAGAAAAATGAAAAATATCAGTGCCTTTCTGGAAGCTAAGAAGCAAATGTCATTACACACACCCCCTGCCCCATTTCTTCGCCTTTAGCAAGGGCTAGAAAAGGGATGGTTATCAAAAGTGTTTTGATTTAAACTGTTGAAAAAGAAATGATCAGAAAACAGTATTGTATTTTGGAGGGTAAATCGAGGAGTGGTGTGAAAATAAAAGCATTTTTATTAAAGTCTGTAAAATGAACTGTTATGCCTCCAATCTCCTTTCTTATTCTGGGGAGTCTGATTCTGGGCAGTTGGTGTACAGGAGAAGCTGATAAAGTCCAGGACATCAAGCACAGCAGGAGTTGAGGAAGATGCCATGTTGAAAAAATGAAGTGAAGGTTTTCCTGACTGAACAGGGAAACTCAACAATCCCTTCTTATGTTCAGGTCTAATAATCGTAGCCATTGGTCTTTTCTTTGTCACCTTCAATATCACATTCAAAGCTGAAACTTTTCTTATTCTCCACAGACAGAATTTCTCCTAGAGATGTGGCAGTAAGTGAGGATCCAGCCAACAAGTTGGCAGACTCACACTTGATCAGTTTCCAGTGGGGACTGAGGAGAAAACTGGGCTCTGGGAGAGATGGCTCCAAGAAAAACAGAGTGTTCAGATATATCACAATTTAAATTTTACTTATTTTTATTTATTTATTTTTAAGAGAACAAAGCCAAAATAATAAAACAGAATGAAGCCAATCAAAACAAAGCAGTGAAAGCGATACAGAATTCCAAAACAAGAGAATAGGAAATCAACAATGGTTGCCATAAGGTATCTCGTTAACTTCAAAATAGCTGCTCCATGCCATCAGATATAATAAAATCAAATCAAGCAAACAGAATAAAACAAACCAAAACAAAGCAGTGAAAGTGATATAGTACTTTAAAATAAAATAAGGGTGAATTACCAATGGCTACCACCTTCCCTTTTTAGATGATTCTTCCCCCTTCACTTTCACAGTATCTATCATGCTTTTTGGATCTCACTAAATCCATTGGTTTTTTATACTAGGGAGACAACATGATGTTCACCCATGTGAGGCCAAATCATTTCACCCAAGAGCATGATCACAAGTTGCATCCATTTACATCCAAGAGCCTTACGTTTATCCTTTTTTTACAGCTGAGTATGTTTTCATTGTTTGAAAATGCTGTATCTTTCTTAGCCATTCTGCAGTTGATGGGCAACCTACCCTTCCTTTTTTCTGGTTTCTGGTTGCATGGAGCAATTTTTTTCTCTCCTTTGACTTTTACTCTATAAATTTCCTTTTGAACTGAAATATTCCTTGTTTCTTGAGTCACTCTGCCTGTGTCCCCCCCCCCCCATTGGTGAATTGAGGCCATCTACATTAATGGTTACAGACAATAGGCACTGGCTCATTTCTGCCATGCTTGTTTCCTGAAATTGGCTCCTTACTTTTCCCCTGCATTCAATTGTCTGCCCTGCTCAGTGATCACCCTCTGCTACTGTTCCTGGAAGCATGGTCACTTTTATCTCTCTTTAGACTATTTTTCTGTACTCTTTGTGGGATTGGTTTGGTTGTCATGAATTCCTTCAGTTGTTCTTTGTCATGGAAGAATCCTATTTCTTTATTAATTTTGAAAGACAGTTTTGTAGACCACATCACTCTGGTTGGAAATTGTTTTGTTTCACGACTTAAAATACTTCACTCTATATTCTTCTTGACTTGATGGTTTGTGTTGAAATGTCTGCCGTGTTTCTAATGGGTTTTCCTTTATAGGTGATCTGATTCTTTTCTTTAACAGCTTTTAATATTCTGTTCTTGTGCTGAATTTCTGGAAACTTAATTATTATATGTCTGAGTATAGATTTATTTTGGCTATGGCGAGGTGCAGTTTTATGTGCCTGTCTAATCTATATGTTAAGTCATTTTGTTATGCTTGGGAAGTTTTCTGCTTCTGCTATTACTTCTGTAAAAAATCTTGTTTATGTCTTTTGTGTTGACCCCTGCTTTTTCACTGATATCCTTCACTTATATTATTTTTCTTTGGGTTATCTTGCAGCCATTGAATTGTTATTTCCTGGCTCCTTGTTATTTGTAAGAGATCTTTCCTTTCATGATTGCTATGTGTGGTCCTGTCTTCAAGGTCTGAAAGTCTATCTTCAGTTTCTGTCAAGCAGATTTGCCAGCTTTCAATGGAGTTTTTAATTTCCTGGATATTTCTGAGTCTGTTTCATGTATTCCAATTCTTCTCTATTTTATTCATCAAGGTTTCCCTCATTCTCTTATGCTTTTTTTGTATCTATGTCTTCTTTAGATATGCTCAGCAACCCTTTTATTATGTTTTTCATTTCTTCTTTTACCTGAGATGTTATTTCTGATCTGATTTCTTTTATAGTCTTATGAAGTAGTTTCTTTGCTTCAGCTGCCATCATCCCAGAAATTTCAGGTGTGTGACTTCCACTTTCTTCCACGTCTAAATCTCCTGGAGTTGTTCTATTTGGGCTGAGGCCGTAGATTGCCTTTGCCTTGACATTTTACTGGGTTCTGATGGACAAATGGTTTTTGGGGTCCAGGCACTTCCCATGTTGGCTATCCATCCATGATGTAGAAGGATGGGTCAGGCAGCTGGTTTTCTCTTAATCCTGGCTTCTGGGGAGGTAGTGAGATATGGGGCAGGCTTCTCCAGATACTCACTTCTTCAAGGAATGGCTGGCTGGTTCTGGCCCAGGTGGGCTACAGGGCCCTAAAGGAGAATACAGCTAGCTTATACTGGTGGCGCTGGCTTCACCTGCCCAAATCTGGCTACCCACAGGGGAGTGATGGTGAGAAGCATTTGTGTGGGGGCTGGGCTGGCTGCCTCTCCTTGTGGGTGCTGGCTAGCCACAGGAGAGCCTTGATGGTGGCTGATGTACATGCAGGGGCTGAGCTCTTAAAATTTATACTTAATTAGAAAATAATAATTGTACATATTTTAAGGATTAAAATGTAATGCTTTGTTATATATATTTAAATTAATATAATTAAATAAAATACTACTTGAGACATTAAAGAAAGGCATATATGCATTCTCCATTTGTTGAAATACTGCATACTGATGTTGTAAGTTGACTAAAAGAGTTTTGATGAGTCCATGAAAAAGAAAGTCTTTATTAAAAGAGAAGGAATTAAGGTGTACTCAGGACAGACTTTGAATACGTTATAAAAAGAAACACAATCATAGTTATGGGTGCATTGGAGGGAAATTACTGGAATTACATGTTAGCGTACCAAAGATATATTTTATTTATTCAGATCAGTGTTTTTACTAAAAACATGTAGAAATCACTACCATGGCTCATTTACTAAGTAGGAAGTTGAAAGGTTACATGTATTGTGATAAAACATTATCAAGTCCTCAGTGGATTACTCAGGTCTGACTTTTGAATACTTGCATACTACTTAAAAGACATTAATCTACTTTTAGGATCAGAATTTTTTAATGTTTATTTTTATTATCACCCCTGACAACTAGTTTAGTAGAATTTATTTATGATTTTCAGACTCATGTCTTTTATAAATGCTTTTCCTCTGAACTCATTCGAAATAATATTCCTTTAAGCCATTTTAAAAGGGCTTGGATAGATGTGGATGATTTGTGAATGTTTCTTAATAGTGACTTCCTTTAAATTTGTTTTGCCAGAATGATCTTTCTTCTCTGCAAGAAAACTCATAAGCCCTGTGACTCACAAATCATTTGCTGTTGGAGTGGTTATTCTCAAATGACTTCTGGAAAAAATTCATGCCTTTCTGGATTTGCATGCAGTCCATTATTTATCTTACTGGTTTATAAACCATCCTGTTAGTTTAATAAAGTTTTATTCAATGTTCAAAACTCAGTTTAAACATTTCCTTCTCTATCAGACATTCTATTGAGAGGTGCCATCTTCTATGAGACATGTACCTTAAATGAGCACCTAAAAGGCATTGACACACAAATTTTCTAGGAACTTGAAATTGGAACACTTAATTTTGTTGGACTCCCAATTTTGTTACTTACAGGTAACAACAAACTGGGACAATACTGGCCATAGTCACTCTGGTGCAACTATTAGGAAGGTGGCCAAGAGTGAAAGTGAAAGCAAACTTAGAGAAGCAAAGGTAGAAATTCAGGGTAAGCTGATGTGTGATTCAGATAGAAGAGCCTATGAAATGGGGAAATGGCTGTTTTGACTTTTGGTAATGTGTGCTTTTGAGTTCCTATCTTCTTGTACTGGGTTTCATAAAATGTACTTCTATCCATTCAAAGAAATCTGTTTCTTTCAAGGTAGTGTGAGTGGTTTTGTCTTGAAGCAAATAATCTTCAATCTTCTATCATATATACAATCTGAGAAATAGGGACCTCTACATTTCTGCCATTTTACTAATCTGCATCTTTGACTTCTTTTTGTGCTATAAATATTTATGCTATAATTATTTTCTAGTCATCCCAACTTTAAATTTATGACATCTTTAAATCAGGGAACAAAACTCATTCTTCATTAAATTGTCAACATCTAACATAATTCTGTACCTTTAGTAGATATTCGATCAATATATGTTGAATGAATGAAAAAAGTGCCCTTCATTCTATAATAAATTTTACTTTTACAGAATAATAATATCAGATAGCTATAATTAATCACGAAGTGTAGTAATTCAGGTGGATGATGGAAAGCTCTTAGAAGTGCTTGATCTTTCTCTCCCTAATTTTGCCAGGTTTAGATGCCTCTGTAGTTGCTCATTGGAGTCTTTGTTTCTTCTCTTGCTGTTGCTGATCCCATGAACAGACTTCAGAACATCACTGTTATCTCTTAGGCCTCTTTGATGGCACTCATTTATGCAAACTGCCTCGTCAGAAGCAGTTGCAGCAAAGAGCCTTCCACAATAGTGGGGATGATAGATTAGTGTGGATGTATTCTTCTGTATCTGTTTTGCAAAATTCAGTGACTGGGTATAAATTGAGCTTTTCTAAAAGGTGCACCTCAAAACCACACTCTTAGGTGAAATAAATCAGACACACATGTTTAAATACTGCATTGTTTCTGTGGCATGATAAATGAAAATGTAAATAAAGACCAAAATGTAGAATAGATACTGGGAAATGGGAAGAAAATATTCAAATGAGAAGGGGGAAAAAGAGAGGGGGGAAGGAAAATGGAAGGAAGAGACAAGGAATAAAAAAAGAATAAAAGGAATAAAGAGGAAACAAAGCTCTTGTAAATAAGGAGGGGAAGAGGAGTTAAAGGGAAGACAGGGAATGGGGAAAAAAGAAGCATGATATATCACATACAGGGATAAATTCCTTATGATAAAAGTGATCACCATGTAAATCTAAAAGACACCAATAAAAATGAAGTTTGAAGCAAAGCAAAGAATAAGATGCAATATTTTCTTGGGTTTTCTTCTCTTATTTGGGTGCAAATTGAGACATTATCTGAGTCCTATACCTTCTATTTACTTCCTGCTATTTCTTTTCCTTATTAGTTATTTTAGTGCGGTATGCATGAGGAAATTTGTGCGTATTTTAAATGTGGAACTCTGTGACTTCTGCACACTGAATGTACTTACAAGTCCCAGAAACTCTCCTTATACTCTCTTCCTGTTACCACTACCCCAACCCCAAGATAACTGTGATGCATCTAACAATATGGCTTACTTTGCCTGGTTTCACATTTTAGATAAGTTGTAAAGTGCATAACTATTTTGTATGTAGTTCTTTTGGTTTAATATTTTGCGTTGGGTTTCATCCATGGCATTGCGCTGTGCAGTGTGAATTGTTTGCACTCAATGATAGACTTTCCTTGATGAATACACCAGATTTCATTCACCCATTTTGCTACTGCTAATTATCACGGGGCTATTATAAATAACACTACATGAGAATTTTAGTTCATCTTTTTGATGTCATTTTCTTTTAATTGGTCTGAAGTTCCCCCCAAATGTCTGGCAATTTTTATTTACTATAGTAACTGCTGTTTCAGAAGACATGCAGTGATTATGCATCCAGAACCCTCTGAGTGAAATTTATTGCTTGGGAGAAACTTAAGTTCCAGTTTCTGTCTCAGTCAGGGAAAAAGCTGTGCTCTGATCCTAGACTTTAATAGGCCACTAGAGGATTCTGCTACTGGAACATCACCCTTGCAGATGATGTACAAACTGATAAGAGGCAAAGGAAGTGCTTCTCTCAGAGGCAAATTATCTGCAGCTGAAAAAGTAGGCAGCATATGACATTTTAGAAGGGATGGGATTTAGATAAGAGCTGATCTGTGACTCTAGGTAGGTCTGCCTGCAACAGGAGATGTGGTTGAGCTCCACCTCCCCTCCCTGTCACCATATTTATCCACCTCCAGCTTTTGTGTACAAGTAGGTGTCTGCAAAATCTAAGTAAACATGATGAAGACTGACTTCTCAATGTCATCACATTTTCCTTATCAAGAACCTCTAAAGCAGGGAATGATAGCACATACCTCTAATCCCAGTACTCCGGAGGCTGAGGCGGGAGGATTGTTGGGAGTTTGAGTCTAGCCTGAGCTACATAGTGAGTTCAAGGTCAGCCTTAAAAGCATAGTGAAACTCTGTCTAAAATTAAAAAAAAAATAAACCACCAAACAAGCCTCCAAGAATCTCTCAATTTGCCCTTTAATTGGCTGACGTAAAGCTCTTTCAAAGTCTTTCAGAATTAGCTTCTAGGAAAAAGGTGAAAAAACCCACAAAATATCATTCACAAATGTTGTTCACAATGGGGTAGGATAGGAGGAAGTGATAGAATTGAGTCTTGTTAGAAGCCAATGGGCAATTAGTTTAAGATGCCAGGTTTCATACTCTGGGAACCTGAGGTGGGAGGATTCAAAATTTAAGTACAACCTGGAAAATTTAGTGAAACTTTGTTTCTCTCTCTCTTTTTTTTTTTAAAAGCAGGAGATTTTGCTCAGTGCAAAGGCTTTGGGTTCAATCCCCAGTACTAGGAAAGGAAAAAAGAAAAAAAAATGATGCAGTGGTTCAGGGCTCCATTCCATAGCAGAAAAAGGGACTTACATCCTTAGGGTCTCTGTGTTTCCTGGACTGGCATTTGGCTGTCGTTTTCCGGCTCTCTTTACTTGAACAGTTTTGTCATTTCATTAAGTGAACTGCTACAGACATCTATAGTAGCACTCTCAGGCAGAGATATCAATTCAATACTGTAGTTCTGTACTAGAACATCCCCCCAAACACTCAGGTGTTCAGACAGGAGACTTCTGAATAGTGAATGGATCATGATCCATACTGATCAGCTGATTCATCCTCTAGTGAGATCAGCAGTTGTGTGTTGCCTGGAGATAAGGTCTTGTTAGAGGTTCATCGCTGAGGCTGCAACCTTGAAGGGCACAGCTCCTTCCTGGCTGCTCCATTCTGTCTCTGCTTCTTGGGAGCCATGACATGAACTACTTTCCTCACCTCATGTCCTGGTGCCAGCCCAACAAGGAGTGAGATTGCAAAACAAAAATATCCTTCTCTCCTTTAAATCGTGGGTGTCAGGGATTGTGTACAGTGATGGGAAGGTGAGTGGCCTTGAGCCATTTATTTATACATATCACACTATACACAATACAAACAAGTAGGTACATTTAATTTAATAATATATTTTTATAGCAATAGATACAAACTATTTCCATGTGTAGCCAATATATAATTACCAATGAGATAAAGTATAGTTGTATTTATAAAAGTGACGTTTGTGGTTTAATGTGAGTAGAATATCTCAATTCAAAAGATTTTCATTTCAAATATTAAGAGTCACATGTGGCTGGACCCTATCATACGGGACAGCTGAAATAAATCATCCAGTAACTATGTAATCAGATTACAGTTAAAAATTGAAATTATTTAATAAGTTAGTAAATCACTTGGTAGCTTCCTTCAGGTTTTGTGTTCATTATTTACCTTCTGCTCCCTCATTTTTAATGGTTAAAGGTAGTTGTGTGTGTTGTAGATCTATGCTAGAAAGAGGGACCAGCAACCAAAGGAGGAAATACAAACAAATTTTATTTGTTTCAAAGACTATTTGCTATTTTTTCTTTAATTATTTTCCAATGAATGAGGAAAAAAAAAGGAGAAAAAGAAGGAATGAGAGACAGAGAGACACACAGAGAAAGAAGAAAGAAGACACAGATGTAGTAGAAGGAATGATTGTAGGAAGAAAAGAAAGGAAGTTGCACTAGAAATCAGAGGAAGACTTTAATGCAATTTAATTTGAGTAGTTGCTTTCCTACTTTACATGGTGAGCTCGATAATCACCTGGGGAACATATTTAAAATTTAATATTCTGAGCTCTAATTCAAAAATAAAAATTGAAACATGGATGGGCATTTTAACAAAATAGTTTGCGAAATTCACATGTAGGTTAATTAGGCCACAATTTTAGGATTTTGCATTAGAGACGAAGCCTAGGACTGGGTAATAAGATGCAGTCAGAAAGGGAAAGTTCCTCTCAGAGAAAGATCATTAATTCCAGGGCCTAACACAAGAACCCAGAAACAACAGTTGACATTGTCCCTCATCCTTGAAGAATCCTGGAGATCATTTAAATGAAATTTGGTCCCAGCAGGCTCAACTAGCAATATCAGATTAAGGAAATACTGTACATTCAAAGGACCAATGATAACCAGGGGACTTTGTTCACTTACCAACACTGACCTCACAAGATACGGACTGCATCAGCACAACCAGACCAGTATCTATAACTGAGGCAGCCAACACAGAGTTGTAGAGGTGCAAAGGAAGGAGGGTTTCCTGAAGTCAGTGTCACTGGCACTGTGGCTTAGGGGATGTGGAGAATTTCATTGGACAGAAACAAGAGGAACATTCAAAGCAGAGATTTGCAGTGGAAGAAATGGGAGACTGTTCTGGGAAGAGTGATTAGTCAGTTTGGAAGAAGACTGGAATGTTAGTGTTAGGTGACCATAGAGAGTTAAGTTTTCTGACCTGAGTCCATACTTGGAGAAAAGATGTTACATATACAAAGGAATCATTTTTTCCCAGTTGGCACTTAAAAAATCCTGCTTTGTCCTCCTTGTCCTGGTAAAATTATTAGTAATATTCCCTTCATTATTATAGATATCCAGGTGAGATGTCAATTATGCAGCCTTTCTAATGTACCATAAGGATTTTCACCTCAGCAGTTACTCAGAAGGGCAGAAAGAACAAGAATTCACAGCTTAGCCAATAGGAACTGAAATATATTTAGCTCATGTAAATATGTGTACTGCTCCCATTATCAACAAAAGCAGCTGATATTTTACAAGTACTTTGGTGCCATTAACTTCCAGAAATTCATTTCCTCACCTTAATATTTGGCTAATAGTATCCCTAACCCCAAATAACTTATCCAAAAATGTTGGAGTCAAACAGATTTTTAAAGTTAATATTTTGAAGATTTTAAACACATACTTTTTTTTTTCAAATTTTAAAAAGGTAATTATGTAGCCTTTTCTCCCAGAGTATATAGTATTCTGTAATCATCAGAGTATCATTTCTGTAGCATATATATGAATATTCACACCAAGTAGAATAAATGAGAATTTTATAGCTTCATACCAAGTCTAGTTATGCTTTTCCACAACGAGATTAACCACAAAGTGGAGAGGGGCAATTTTATTCTTTGGATATCAGAATTTTTGATAAGTGGTTGTATATTTTAATCACAGAGTAATAAACATATTAAATTTCATTTCCTATGTAGAGTATTTAGCAGAACATTCAAGGAACACAAACCATTTACAGTGGTTATTAGGGTCATTTCCTAAAGATCCTAGGGAAAACTCACAAGCTGATCTTTAACTGTTACCCAATGATGAATATCACTATCTTTGCTTAGCACCAGGCTTCTCTTCAAATGGTCCCACTCTCATAACTTTATCCACCTTCAAACTGGACAACACTGACCCTCAGTTGACTCCACGAGTCCAGACTCCTTAATGTGGCAAAGTGAAAATGAATGTGACCTTATGAAAACTCTATTAAAATTCAATTAAAGAAAATAAACCTCAGACATCTGGTCTTCTCTGTCACTCTCATTTGACTGTTTTCTCCTCCTTTAAAAAAAAACAATTAATTAAAAATTAAAATTGGCAGAAAAGATTGCTTGCTTTTCTCAAGTGCCTACCAGACTAGTGCTTGAGCATTAGATCCACTAAACAACTACTGGAACAAGAGCAGCAGAAAAGTAAATGGTAAGGTGAAGGGTACAATGTCTATGCATCCACTGGCTTGTTTTTTCACACTTAGGAATGTATGGTTTAGTGAGATCATCTTTCTTTCAGATAACACTGAGTCAGTAGTGTGAATTACATTAGGAATGGTGGCCCAGCATTGTATCCAAACCTATAAACCATGATTGAAAAGAAAGTCATTTTGAAAGTCAAGAGAAAAGTAAGGACGCATCTTGACAAGACTGTCTGAGTGAAATATCCCATCAGTTAATTTTGTGGTCTGCCCAACTGGGAAAAGATTGCATTTAATTTCTGTGTCCTTCAATTCAGTATGTTTGTGTGTGCATCTGTGTGTGTGTATGTGTATACGTGCATGTGTGTATCTTATTTCTCCCTCCAGGGAACAAGCAAGTATTCAATGATAAATGAACTCACAACCAGCTACAAGATTAAGAAATCAAAGTAGGAACATGACCTAGAGTTGTCCAGTTACTCGTGACACAGTTGGTTTAGACATGATAGTTCAGCCAGACTAACAACTCCAAAGAAGTGTCTACCCAGATTAGTTACTTCTGGGAGATGCAGCACTAGATACCCTATGACCCAGATGTGGTGTTGGCCCAGTTACCTGTTAATTTTGAACTAAATATTCATTCAGGGTTAAAATGAACATGGAGGCCACACTGAATGGACCAGAACACTGACAGCTCTAAACCTGTTATGGTTTGCCTTATCTTAAGGTTTCAGATTAGTGAGTGACAGTCTTACCCCTAACAACCCGATTATATAATCCCAATACTTTGACCATGCTAGTCTCATGGATGGCTGAGACACACACCATTCTAGACCCTCCAGTGATGCTGGACTCATTAATTATTCCATTATTATCATCCAGTATAAACTTATACTTAACCATTCACTACTTGGATCCATTTATCATCTTCTTCCTGACTTTCACATCACCTTAGGACCCTAGGAATCCTTTCCTAGTATATTGTTCACAGGGAACAATATACTAAGGCATTGTTCACAGGGAAAAGTTTTAAAATAATTTGTATTCCCCATTTTTTGTATCATCACTTTTATTTATGAACTCCAAGGCTAAACTAGGAATAGTTGAACAAAAGGCATCCACTTGTTGATGTAAGCATTTAATCTATCACAGGAATGGATGTGAAACATTTTATATTTTATTTAATGTTAGTTATTGAATGCATCAAGTATTGTATCTAAGAAGAATGGGGTTATTTTCATGAGAAAATATAAGTAATTTAATGAAATGATAATTGTTAAGAATTCTTCAGGTAACTTACATAGCACTGGAGAGAGCTAGTTGTATTTAATAACATTATGTGGATAAACCAAGAAAACAAAAAGGCAAAACCCCTAAAAACATCAGTATTTATCTAATAGTTGGATTCTTTTTACCCAAATTATTAAATAAATTACTTGCTTTAGTTAATGTTTGCTTCTTCCAGGGAAATATATTCTTTATTAAAATAAATGGCCTGCAAATGTGAGTAGTAAAAATCCTTTTAACAAAAATCTTTTTGGATTTAACAACTGATTTTCTTGATCATTGTGAAACTGCCTCATAATACTACATAAAAGAGATCTAGTTTTATTCTGTAGAGAAGTCTATGGAGTTTGTGTAGGGAATATTTGGCAACGTATGCAGACATTTGTTGCTGTTCACAACCAAGCAATGGGGTAAAGGACTACTGGCATTCTACAGGACATCCCAATAATACAGAATTATCTTGTCCCAAGTATCAACAGTGTCAAAGTTGAGTATCCTTGTTGTATATAAGGAAACAAAGCATGTAAAATTCACTTGACTGGTCCTATAAACACCTATTATAATGATACAATGACCTCTACCTCATACACACCCTGTAGTCACTCAGCCTACACAGAATAGAAAAATATATAAAAAGAACATAACTTCAAGAAGCATGCAAATGAGTTTGTAAATCTTGGTTTACTAATCCACATAATAAACTTTGAAGAAAGGAACAGAGGACATTCATGTGCTCATTATAACCATTAGGAGACTGGGATTCAAAGTGATGAACAGATCTCACAAAATTCACTGTAAATGGAAAATCCTTCTTTTAAAGATCACGTCTTTACCCACTAAATAGCATCATTGCCCAGCCACAGGGAATACAGAATTTCCGTACTAAAGCAAGGCACATGATTTGAATGTTCCAATTTCCAAAATATAGGGACATTTTCAACTAGCTTTGAAGTCCTGATCACTCACTTTTGTCACTTTTATGAAGGAGCAAGTGCCCTGTGGACAATCTTTCCCAATTGCTAACAGTACAAAAACCACTGCTTTCCTTGTAGTCAGGTAGATTAGTGAACCACATGTATAGTACTGTATGCCACAAAGCCAATTTTAATTCAGCTGTATTACTCATACTTGACCTTGGAATTATTATACTTAACCTAGCAGAATAATTTTTAAAACCATAAATCAGGGGCAATGATTATGGTTTCTGATTTTGTTTTTTTATAGGCTAAACATTTACATTTTTCTTCTTGTTTTGTTCCTTGGCAATATGGAGGGAACATCTACAATAATTTTGCTGATCCACTGTCATCTTGGCTACAATAATTGAGGCTAGCTGTACAGTGCTCTGGTTTCAGTTGTCATATTCACTTTGAATATGTTACACACAGAAGCCAAAAATCAGTCAGTCCAGAAGGACTAGTTACATATCAGTGCTGTGTATGTCCTTAACATAATTTATCACCTGTTTTTTAGAGGACTGAAGTAAATATGCTTTCCGTTTGCACTAATAATCCCCAAACAGGAAGAGAAATTCATGCCAAAGTGGCTTTTCCCTAGTAGCCTCTTTGAAAAGTGTGTTCAATTCTATGTATTTTCTCACAAAAATATTGAATCCCATTCCCTCCTTAAATGATAATGGGTGGGAGCTGAAGGATAAGGCTGAAGACTACTCAAGCTGAAATCCACTAAGGTTCAATCAATATTCCATTATACTTATATCAATTAGAATCTGACTAGGAAAAAATTATCATGCCAAGTCATTCATTAAGAAGTAATTCAAGCCACTTGCGATAGTACACATCTATAATCTCAGCATTTGGGAGGCTGAGACAGGTCACTGTGAGTTTAAGGCCATTCTCAACTACATTGTGAATTCAAGGCCAGCCTGAACTACATAGAAAGATCATATTTCAAAAAAATGTAATCCAATATGTAGAAATAGTCACATGTTGTTAGAAGAGTTGAATTGTGCACAGGAAAGAAAAAGTAACCTGCCAAACAGTACTACAGAGTTACTTCACTTTGTGATCAAGTTAGCTGGTAATTTGTACCCATGCCTGAATGGATTGATTGCTCTTCTGTGAATTTCATGGAAGGTTCTCAGAGGATATGAGTCCTATTTTACCAAGTATTGGTTTTCAGGCTTTTCTTAAAAGAGTTTTTTGAGTCTCAATTCCACCATCACTGAACTGATATAATACTGTTACCTAAATCACAGAGCTGAGTGGGAACTAACTAAGGTCACACAAGAAGCAGTGATTATTGAGTCAACAGACCTTCTTTCTTTCATTTTATGATTTTTTCAGTGCTGTGCACCTCACAAAGCCTCAACTCTTTGTAGAAGAGACAAATCCATGATCAACAATACTTGCCTCTTTGCTTCACTTTCTGAAATTCTATTTGTTTTAGGCTAGAAGTCCTTTATTCAAGAGAAATTGGAATAGCTAAAAGACCAATACTATTGGAAGGGTCCAGCATTTCAGAAATGTTTTATATTTGGTCAACTCTAGTGTTAAACTTGAAAATTTTTATGATGGGCTATGTGGAGCCTTATAGCAGTTCCTGTGAAAGGTGCCACTTGGATACCAATTATGTTGTCACTTCTGTTATTATTTAGAAGAAGAAGTCACTTTGCATTTTGTATGGTCTAAGAGGAAGTTTCAGCCAGTTCAAAGAAATTACCACTTTGTGTTATTTTGTTTGAAAATATACAGTGAGCCTGCTTCTGACACAAAACATGAACACTTCAGATTTTAGCATCTCATTGTCCTAAGATTTTTCACACTTGTCTAGGGTCATGTCACTTACGCATTTAAGGCAAATTTTCAGTTTTAGAAATGGCTGAGTGACTTATCTTATTCATGTAAAGTTATATGAAAGCTAGAAAGATCAAGGGTTCACCACTTCTTTGGATACTTGTAGATCTTTGGGTCATCCATTTTGGAGTCAGTGGGGGGAAGGTCAATTTAGCTGTGTTCTTTTATGACCAATAATTGGAGGCATGATGGTAAATGGATCAAAAAATGTCACCACAGAAACAAAAAGCAAAAGTTGAATTTTAGGTTGTTGATTTATAGTTGTTGCTAAGATGAATTCTATACTAAAACGTTTTATTCCTGTTTATATTACCATATTCACCCAAGAAGTCAAAGGCTTATTTTTCATTCCTGACATAACATTTTCAGACATTTCCCAACAAAACCATTTTTTTGGAAGATTTAAAGAAAGGTCATTTTAAATTGTGATAACCTGCAACTTGGAGATGAGCTGCTATAATAAGAAGTAAAGAAGTCTAGAAAAGAGGTACAAACTCTCTTGATGTCTTAAATCATAGACTCTAGCACTGCATTTTACATGCCATTGAGAGAGCAAGTTTGTGTATTCGAACTTATATTTCACAAAGGCCTGTGAATCATCATTAAAACGTGACAGCTATATTGCTTTTCTTGATCTTTTGCCTTTTTATTTTGAAGGGACTCTAAGGCTCATTGTGTTTTGATTCCAGAGGTTTACATAACTTAACGTACACTGGGCATGGCTATATCCCTTAGAATGAAGGTTCTGATGCCAAAAGTCTTGTTTCTCCTGCTGGGTTATGAAATTACCATAAAGGTGAATTTATGGGTCTATTGGAAATGCTGCATTCTTGTTCCACATGCAACTGGGTCAGTGAAGTAATTGTGAACAATATCACATACATTTGTTTTCATTACTAAAGATCTTTAGGTATAAGGACTATGGATTTAGCTCTGTAGTTCAAGTGCTTTTTTTTTAAAATTTTATTTTTAAAGTGGTAAAATACAACAGAACAAGACAGAATAAAGCCAACTAAGATTGTACAGTGAAATTGGTACAGAAATTCACGGCAGGTTACTGGGATAACAGTAATAGGTATCACAGCATATTTCATTATCTTTATAATAGTTGTTCTTTCAATCACATATATCAAAATGATATGAAATACAGAACATTATAGAACTTATCAAAACAGAATATTGAATAGAGCAGTACCATTAATAGAGCAAAACAGTAATAAAAATATTTGCCTTCAAAGAGATGGTAGAAGAAGTCCCCCTTATTTGCTATGGTGAACCTCCCAGGAGATGCTCAGATTTCTGGTTCCCATTTGCTAACAGGGGGGTGGGGAACAGAAGAAGGGGAAGTGGGATGTTTGACTCTAGGCCATGCATCAGTAGGTTCACTATTGCTTAGCAGGGAGACAGGCTGGTTGTTTGGTTTCACAGCATCCTAAGTTCCAACATAGCGTGGATCTCAGGAGCTGCTGGTGGTTCTCCCCCTGCAAGGGCCACAGTCTGCCACACCGCCACTGCTTACGAGGTGGGGAGGTGCATGCTTGGCTTCCCAGCGTCCTAAGTTCCAACATGGTGCAGATCTCAGAAGCTGCTGGTGGTTCTCCCCTTGGAAGGGCCGCAGTCTGCCACACTGCCACCACTTACCAGGGAGGGGAGATGCATGCTTCAAGTTGCTTTTCAAGTAAGCATGAGATTGTGAGTTTCACCCCTGGTACAGAAAAAAAAAAGAAACTTTAGGTATAAAATTTTCTGCTTGGAAAATAATTGGTTCAAAAGAAAATACAAATTAAAAATCTTTATGCACCAGAAACTTTTGTCCAATAATTCTTTATTTTAAATTTTAAAAATTATCCAATAATTCTTTATAATGACCATATTTGTATATGGTATCTGATTGCCCAAGCCTTTATTGTGGATCAGCTGATATCAGATTATGTTACAATAAGCATTAAGGCTTGTATTCATCTTAAGTCTATTTAGCCCTTGATGTAGTCCATTTATTCATCCAAACATTCATCTACTTATTTATACTGTAATTCATTCATTAAATATTTATTAAACCTACTGAATGCTAAGTTTTGTGGTGCTAAGGATAGTCACTCAGTATGCTTTGTTTTCCAAAAATAATTAGGCACACTGCATGATCTCATGAATCTTGCAGCTCAACTGACACTTTTTTTAGCAATCACATATACAAAGCATATACAAATACAAAACCATAGCTGTGATAGGAGGTATTTGTGGCACTGTGAAAATCTAGAATAAGAGAACATGACCTACTCAGAAAACCAGCCATGCATTGGATAAAAAATAAGAATAAGAAGTAGAATATTTGAAGCTGTAGTAAGGCCTAATGGTGAAAGTAACATATCACAGAATGAAGAGAAGGCTGGTGGCTATAGTGCAAAAATGAACGAAAGTAGAATGGCAAGTGATTCTGGAAATAAACTAAGAATGTTATCAAGAAGACCTTTGGAGCTATGTTGGAGATTTTGACCATTACCCAAATGACTAAGTGGCCATTGTGTAATTGAAACCAGGATTGCAGAGGAATGAGAACCAAGTGTGGTGATAAAGACATGGGTAGGTGACATATTCAATTCAAATGTCAAAAGGGATTTTCTGATTGCCAAATAGAGCATAAGTCTATGTGAATTTTCAACTAGTGGTACAAGAAGATAACACAGTAGCTTTTAGGAGATTAAAGTCATAGATTACATAGGATAATACATGGAGACAAGGAACTTAAGGGTGTCTCTTGGGTCTGGATTATGTAGGTGAGTGTGTGATGGTGCCTTTAACTGGTACAGTTTGTCCTGGAAAAGAATTAGGACTAATTTGCTTGTCTGCTTCTCCTTTGCTCTCACAGTATATCCCACGTAGCAACACGTGCAGCATTTTGCTTTCATGACAGAACAGGAAGCAGGCAAATGCAGTGAGCACTGGTGTATTGCTCAACTGAATCTTCTACGCCACTGACAGAAAAGAATTCAATTATTATAACCTGTAAGGCAGTGAAAATAAATCTTTATAATTAGACATAGTTGGGTCTAAATCCCGACATCACCTCTAATTTTTTAAAAAGAGTGGACAATTTACGGAAATGTTCATTGACATTTGAATAACTTTTGGGTATAAAGGAATTTCATGTGGCAGCACCCTGACATCTACCTCCGAGATGCCAGTAATCCTGAACAGTGATGACAGTGACAAATATCTTTAAATATTACTGTGTTTTCTATAACGAAGGGCCAAACTTCTTCCTGCTGAGAACTGTTTTACTTTCTCTTAGTCACAATTACATAACACTAAAAGAGCAGTTATTTGCTTACCTTCTCAATTGATAATTATTTGGTACATACAAAAAGCAGAAGCATAAAATTCAACTTGAAAAATGAATGTTGACAAAATCATAATTATGAACTTTGAGAGTTTCAGTGTCATAAAAATATCAACACTTGACTTTTGCCAGGGGCCCTTCTGGAGCCTTGAAATAAAAGAGGCAACCTGAGTGCTCTGACCTTCAGAGCAGGTGTTTCCTAAAAGAGGACTTAGCACTTCCAAAAGTTAGAAACGGTATGAAAGCAAAAATTGTTGGTTCCAAGTTCTGCAGATCTTGTGTCTTTGTTACTTTTCTCACTGAGACAAAATACCTGACACTCAAAGTTAAAGGAAGAAAGATTTATTTGGTTTTGTTTTTGGTACCAGAAATCAAACTCAGGACCTTGTACTTGCCAGGCAGCAACTCATACCACTGAGTTATATCCCTAGCCCAGTTAAAGGTTCATTAGCTCATTTTGTAGAGGTTTTAGTCCATAATCAGTTGGCTTCTAGGTGGAGTGGATAGCAGACAGGCATCACAGAAGAGAGACAGTTCATGGTAGGCAGAGTGTAACAAAACAGTCAAGGGACTTTAACAGAATGTTCTGCCCTCTTTATGCTATCCAAGCTATTGAGGGTGGATAGCACTCACACCCTTAATGCTAATGCCCTTAAGGCAAGCATTGCACCATGAATCAATCCCAGCATCACACACTTGTGATCCAGCCACCTCCCTAAAAGCCCCACTTCTGACTGCATATGGTTTTGGGGAACATCTGTACACAAGCCATAACAGCTTGACTGTATTTAGAGGTAAAAGTTTTCTTTTCTTGTTCACTCATACTTGTGTACTACAAACAGCTACAGTAGTCTTTTCCTTAACAAAATTAATTATTATATGCTAATGAAGAATATAACTATTTTAGAACCCCCAGTGACCCATGATGTCAAAATTTTTTTCATATATTTATTTTCTATTTGTATTGCTTCATCTGAAAAATGTGTATTAAACTCAGACACCCATTTTTGGGTTGAGTCTTTAATAAAGACTCTTTAATTATTTTATTTTACTTTTTAAAGGTTTATTTTATTTTATTTATTTTTGTCCTAGGAATTGAATTCAGAACTTTGCCCATGCCTGCAAGTTCTTGTGCTGCTGAATTATATTCCCAGCCTATTTTTTATCTTAAAGGAAAAAAAAAAAACTAATAAAAACAATGGTACAAAATTTCAAAACAAGATGTTAGGAGAGAAACGATCGTTAGTACATTGCATATTATCTTCAATGCACTTGCTCATATTACTAGATATAGGCATGAAAAATTGATCAAATGAACACACACACACACACACACACACACATATATATATATATAAATATATATATATTTTTTTCCTTTTCCTTTCCTTCTTTTCTCCTTTCTCCCATCACAGCTTCTCTTTCCTTTTGAACAGTTTGTTCCCATTTCACAATATCTATTGTGCATTTTGGATCTTATTTCCTTTTTCGTCTTCTTATATTAGTGCAACAACATGATGTTCACACTTGTGAGCCTGATTTATTTCACTTGTGAATATGCTCTCAAGTCACATCCATTTCCCTATAAATGTCTCAAGTTTATACTGCTGTATAGTACTCCATTGTGTAAACATATCACATCTTATTTTATCCATTCCTAAGTTGATAAGCATTTGAGTTATTTCAAGAATATAGCTACTACAAATTTTACTACTATAAACATGGGTGCATGTATATCACTGTGGTATGATGTTTTTAATCTTTCTGGGAAAATACACAGAAGGGGATGAGCTGGGTTGAACTGGATCTCTAATTCTAGTTTTTTGTGGAATCTCCACACTGATTTCTGTAGTGGTTGCACGAGTCTACAATCCCACCAATAGTGGAGAAGAGTTCCCTTTTCCCCATGGCCCCTCCAGCACTTGTTATTGGTTGATATCTTGATGAGAGCCATTCTTACTGTGGTGAGAAGGAATCTCAGTGTTAATTTATATCTATCGAGTGACCAATGATGTTGAAAATTTTTTCAAACTTTTATTTGCTTTTTGTGTTTTTTCATCTGAGAAGTGTGTGCTCACCTGAACTGTCTGTTTTTGGATTGGGTCTTTGAATTAAGAGGCCTGATTTTTCTCCAATTCTTTATATGTTCTATAAATAAGTCCTTTGTCTAAGGGACAGTTGGCTAAATTTTTTTCCCACTCTGTGAGTTTTCTTTTCACTACATTGGTGATTTCCTTTGATGTGCAAAATCTCTATATGAGGAAGGCTAAAACTAGACCCAAATCTCTCACCATGCACTAAAACTAAAGTAAAAATGGATCAAAGATCTAAATATTAAAACAGAAACACTAAATCTTCTAGAAGAGAAAGTAGGTAACAATCATGAAGGCATAGGGATAGGGAGAGACATCATGAAAAAAACCCAAACAGCATGGGAAATACTTCAAAGAATCAGTAACTGGGAGGTCTCATTTTATTCAAAAGATTTTACATAACTTTTGTTATTTTAACCTGACTCTTTATTTTCTAGTGACAGAATGTAGGCCACCCGAGGAACCTATTGAGTGGAAGATTGATAACTCAGTGCTTGAATAAGCAAAGGACTAGAGTGCAAACATTATGAACCTAGTTCTAAACTTTAGTAAACCTAGTTCTAAACTTTAGCACAAGAAAAAAACTTCCTCTGTGGCCTCTTTATGAAATTCATTGAGGAAACAACGGTTTGTTCTGAAATTTCTTGGAATTAGTGCTGGTATCTATTAAGAGATTAAGGTTTCATGTTATTGACTATTAAGCATTTTTTAAAAATCCATATGGTATGTGACTTTGTTATCAAATAAATAGCTTGGTTTTTATGTAAAAGAAATTGTGTTCAAAAGATTTTCTTTCTTAGAAGAACATTTTCTTTTTGGAACAATTATATATCTGATGGCTGTATTAACATTTTGTTTTGGTCTAGTGGAGGTTAAATGGAACCCAATATCCAGTTGCTATTAAATTTCAGTCAAAAATACTATAAATAGTTGTGTTACTTTGCTAGGGGTGCCATAACAAAATACTAGACTGGATGACTTAATAGAAATTTCTTTTCTAACACTTTTGGCGGTCAGAAGTCCAAGAATGCAATGCTAACAGGTTTAGTTTCCCCTAGGCCTCTTTCCCAGGCTTGCAAATGGCCAGCTTCTTACTGTCTGTCCACATAGTGGCCTATGCTTGCATGCCTCTCTTGTCTCTGTGACTAGCTTCATTTGTTCAGACCATAACATTACTCAAATTGGATTAGGATCAGTGTGATAACTTTGTCTTAAATTAATTAGCAATTTAAGGGTTTCAACTTCAAATACAGTCACTTTTTGTGATATGGAGCATTAAGCTTTGACATATGATCATGTTGTTGATGTTGGTGGTAAGATTCAGCTCTGCCCAACAGCGCCTTATATATTTAGATGAAAATTTATGTTTGCCATGGATTTTCATGTTTATTATTTCAATAGGCCAAATGTCCTGCATGTGCACTAATCACTAGGAGTTATTCCTTGTACAATAACTCAGGGTAGCACTTCTTAAATTCATGGTTTAGTGCAATGCATGTGTCACTGGAACTGCATCCATTTACTGTAGTGTGACCACTGGTTGTTGGTTCCTGTGAATCTTGTATAGTTGCTCGCTGTTCTGAATCAAAAGTTTTCATGATAGAAGGAACCTACATTTTGCTTGCTTTTGAAGGAAATAAGGATTTGGGAAAGGACACATGAGCAGCTCTGATGACTAAAAAATGATCAGATTCTGAGCTATTTTGGATAAACAAAAGGCTCCTTGTGTGCCTGACTGGAAGAAGCGATATTGTTCAAAATAAGAACTCTCATTCTTTGAATATAGAACATAATAACAACAAAAATTAACTTGAAATTCACTAACTGAACAAAGTAATCTATTACAACAAATATATGTGAATACATTGTTAAAACATTTAAGATACATGTAATTTTCAGGTTATAGAACAGAGGATGCAGAGATGCCTTAATATATTGCTCCAAAGCTTTGATGTTTCATTTTTGCTTAATTGTAGATTGCATTTCATCTATTATTTTCCCTGTATTCTTATGACTATTTTACCTAAGCAAATAGAAATCCTCTTGAAGAAAGTAGGTGAGCCTCAGAGAACTAGAAAATCTTGCAGAATAGAATGAAATTGGAAATAAGAATCATTGAGAGAACCATGAACATAAAAGCTACTGAGCCACAATTAAAATTCTCAGATCTTGCTAAGGAGTCTGGAGTTAGTATAATGAACATTAAAAACACCAAAGGACTGCTCGTGCCAAATGATGAAAAATCACTCTGTAGTGAAACACTCTGAGGTCACATCATTGGTCCAAGGAAAGAGGAAAAGCAACCTTTATTCAACTGTAAAATTTTAAAATACACTTTAGAAATTGAATACAAGATGGTTGTTGATGCAAGCGGTTGTGACCCAAGTAGAATCAATGCACCCCAAAATTGCAATGTGATACCAACAGCAAAAAGAACCCAAAGTTGTTTAGCTCTTTATTTCATATACGACTTTAGTCAAAGATTCATGTTCATCCATTTCTGGAGTCCTGATAGTCAAGAAAAGAAAATAAATCTTTTGCTCCTAGATTCAGAAACTTGGAAGTTTACTATTTTAATTACCTCTCAAAAACTCATTTAAACACCCCTCCTCCTCCCAAACAGCAAACGTGACCCTAACCTCCAAATTTGACTTCATGCTATCAGATCTAAGAGACACTTCCATTTAAGCGCTTCACTAAGAGTGGTTGTTTTAATCACTAGTTATCAGCGACATATTAATTCACTGTTTATATTGCAGCACATATTCACTGAAATATGAATAAGAAATAAAATGGTATCTGAATTAGATAATTAGGGATTGATGTTACTGTGGCATCTTCCACCTTTAGAAGTAGTAAGTGTTTAAGTTTTTGGTGAATGAGTGAGTGAATGATGAAGGAAATAGCTATTCCTAAGATTGTCAAGTCCTAGCCTGCTTGGGAATTTCATTACTGTATGAAAATTTTCATTCTATTCAAAACCACATTCAGAGTTACAAAGATTTACACAAACTTTTGGAATACAATATTCCATATTAGACTTACCTGGTAGAATTTTCTATGATTTCTTTGCTGAGACCTAGCTGTGTTTTCTCCCCTTATTAGAATTGTAATTGCTCACTTCGGTGGCTCATATTTCAGGTACAGATTTACTCTCCAACTGGAACCGGTCCTTCCTGGGCTGTGTCTAATATGCTACCTTATACACTGAAAGATCACTTAAGTGTAATCTGAAAAAAAATCATCTTCATTGCATGCTGCACAATGGTTTAAATAATGACCCCAGAGCTTTGATTCCACTCTCCAACTTAGCCACTTATATTATGACTCAGCCCCACCACTCATTAATTCCAGATATATCATTCTCTGGCTGTAACTAGGATAACTTATAATGAGTCTCCTCCTTGGCCCTGTGCTGATGTTATGGTAGAATATTACTTCATTCCATGTGCTCTGTCTGCCAGAGAAGTTTTGTGATGCAGCCTGAAAGGCTTCTCATCAATGTCATTAATATACCTGCTATTTCTTTTTACCCGTTGGTGGTAAAGATAGTAGTTGTCACTTATGCTTACCAGATAGTAAAGCTTTTATTTTTCCTCAAGCTTTCTTGGAAATGCAAATAGACTGAATTTCTTAGGAAAGCATTAGGAATGCTGACCTTTTTCTACTTGTTTATTTTTTTTTTTTGTTTCCAGAAATAGAAAGCCATGAGATGAAGATGTTTACTAAATTAAATTGATATGACCCGCAGTTTTGTTTTCTTATTTTCATTTTTTCCTCTCATGAACTTGTAAATTATTTTCCATTTTAATTTCCATTTTAAATTACTCATGCAACATCTTATGTTTTTTCCCATTTTATTTTCTTTAGTCTTTTCTGTTATCTTGATTTTTGAAAAATAATTTCTAGTTTTTAACTGATAAAATTTGAAAGTTACATGAAATTGAACATAACTTTTAAAATGTCACTATATACATTGATCATAGCAGATTTATAAACCCCATTAGAAATTAAGAATCTTAGCAATGATTGGGAATAGGTACTAATATTGTGAAATGAAATGTAGCCTGAAAATGTGTCTTTAATAGAATATAATATTGCCTTAAAATATTCTTGACTCAAAATTCAAACTGAATTTGCTCAAGCCTACATTAAATTAGCACTGCCTAGAAGGTAAAGGGACTAAACTACATCCCAGTAGCACAGAAATACAGTCAACAAAACCCGGAACTTATTTACTCGATGAACAAATTACACAGGGGATAAATAAGTTGGAGGGAAATCTATAAATTAGACTCAAGAGATTCACCAATCATCCTTGACTGGATTCTGAGACAGAGGACTTGGAATTATTGCCCAATTACTTCATTTGACTTAGGGAATAGAATCTTAGAAAGGCTAAATAACTTAGCCAAGGTCATGCAGCTACAAGAATCCTGACTGTTAAAGCCCTTGTTTTCTGATGTAATACATCTCAGCAGAAGCAGGCAGCATGCTATAATGTACCTGTAGGCCATGATTAATAACTTAGAGCTCAAATAAGAAAAAAAAAATAAAAATTTACTTTGTCATGAAAATAAATAGTATTAATTTGTCTTAATTAATTTCAATTTTATTAGTAGTAATATGTAAAATCTGTAAACCTCTAGTACATTTCACAAAAAGAAAATTCAAATTAAATGAAGGCATAACAATATTTCACATTTTTTCCTTCAAAAATTTCTTTTGACTTTCCATGTATGTGAGATTAAAGAGAATACACATATAATGCTAAAGTTTCCTTTTGAACTTAATTTTTGGCAAACCATAACTATGCAACAAAAAAATAACATCATTTGATTAGCAATCTTCTTTCTAGAATAGAATTATTATGAACCAGAACTTCCCTAATCCTTTTGCACAAACATATTTGAAATTTGATGTATTAGTTTAATGGACAGATACTAAAATAAGTCTGCTTTTCAAAATAACATTCTTTATAACTTTGTAAGAGTGAGAAGCAAGAGAGAATTTACCCCAGGAGAGTAAACATGACCAAGGAAATATACTGTAAGAAATTTTTGCTTCCTTCAAAAATTTACTTCTGCCTTTATACTTATTTTATGTATATGATATATTAAAACATATAAGGCATTAGAAAATTCAAAGTATGAACAAAGGAAACATTTTGAACACCTTATCAATAGTCATATATATTTAATATGTTTAGCAAATGCATAAATAGGCAAACTTTCAAATCACCCCTTCTTATTATTGTCACTCTTTCCTTAACTTTCAAAACTGATAAAATATCCATGACTGTATTCCAAACTTATGTTGAAAATGTAATAACAGTAATCCTAACAGAAGGCCCTGTTAGTCATGTTGTAAAAATACTGACAGTACAAAGCATCTAGCCTCTTGAATATAGTGATTCATTTGATGACACAGTTTGTATGCTTTATTGTGAGACTTTTTGTTCTTAGCTCAAGAACTCATTATTAAACTCTAAATCAGGAAAACTAGGAAATCTGTAGTAATACGGCAAACAAATATTTTTGAGAGCCCATTATGCATAAGACAGGTCTATGTATGAGAAAACAAAATGAGTAAGACAATATTTCAGATGATAAAATTTGACATAATAAACATTAAAATTTCAAAGACAAGATACACAGACTAAAGTCTGAAGGTCTCTATATTAAATAGAGAAAACAGTCAGAAATACTTTCTGATTTGATTTCCATAACTGCAAGGCAATCAAAGGATATGTGTTAATTTGTCTTACTTTTGTCATACTTTGTATTTTAAAATTATAGTTTTCTGCTGTCCAAAGTAATAAACTTCTATAATAAAATGGATAATACCAAACAGTGGGCAACAATGGACCTTTTTTTAATCCATTCACTAATTCATTCATTCATCAAATATTTAAATGACTTATGCCAAGTATCTAATCCTTTATTTCCACATCATTTTCTTTCTTATTGAATTTTAGCATGTAAATAACTAAAGTTTGACATGACCCACTTCAAATATTGTTTTCTTTTTACTTTTGTATTCTTCCAATTTTTGATAAGCTCCAAAAATGTAAAATATTTTGGTATTTATCTGTCTTTCTCTTATTTGCCAATGAACTAGAGCCAGTAAATTTTCGTGATCATTCTCCTAAAATGGATGTTTCTAATATAACCAGTGATCTAATTATTACTATTCAAAGAAAAATTTAACCTCGCTACAACTTTTGGCACTATTAGTCACCTCCCTCCTTGCCAGTATTCTCCATTGAATCTGTATTGGAAAGCAAAGAATTAGAACAGTTGGCCTGTCATTTTTCAGGGAGGGGCTAAAAAAGACACCTTGTGTAATCTTTCTCAAAACATAAGCAGACTTCTGTGGACATAGACTGATGATATTTTCTAGGAGAAAAATCCTTATCTATGAAATGCTTTTTACAGAATGTTCCTCATTTTTTTTTTGCCATGAATTAAGTATTTAAAATATAGAGTGTAGGGTTCACTGGACAATATTAAATAAGCTATTTGACTATTGGACTTTCTTTTTGTAATTTAAACTCTCCTAATTGCTTAAGGCAGTCTTTGTAACTTATATGAAAATTGCATCAGTTAACTTTTTATTATTATTACAAAATACCTGAAATAGACAGTTTAAGAGGAGGGAAGTCTCATTTTGGTCCATGGTTTCAGAGGCTTCAGTTCATCGTCATTTGAGTCCATTGTTTCTGAGATTGTGGAGAGGCAGCACATTGTTATATGGAAGGCACTGTATAACAGCTTATCCACTGCACAGGGGAAACACAGAAAGAGAAGTTGGACCAGTGTTCCAATGTATTTGTACAAGGTCATGCCTCGTTACCCACTTCCTCCAACTAGGCCCACAGCCCAAAATTTCCTTTCACCACTCTCCATGACAGCATAAGCTTGATTCATGCCATCAGCACAAGAAATTGGAGATATTTCAAAGTCAAACTGTAACAGAGACTTTATCTACTTTGGATCAGATAGCTCATGTACAACGCGAGAAAGATTTAACTTGCCCATGGAGCATAACTTTTTGTTATAAATTTTATAAATACGAATGTGTCATACCCACATTTATTCTTTAGAATATTTATATTGATGGGTTATTAATTCTAATTTTATGTTTTATTATATTAAACAATAAGTGCTTAACAGGAAAAATATCACAAAAATAAAGTATTGCATCTGTCGCATTTGTTATTTATAAAGAAGCATCCAATTTTTTTTTTTTTTTGTCTTTTTCCTTTTTATCGGTACCAGGGATCGAACTCACGACTGCCTGCTTGCAAGGCAGGCGCTTATGCTGCTGAGCTAAATCCCCCCCCCAACCTTTTTTTTGGTCTTTTTCCTTTTTATCAGTACCGGGGATTGAACTCACGACGAAGCATCCAAATTTTAAACATTGACTGGTTTTTGGTGTACAAAGTCTGAAAAAGGACAACAGAAATACATTCTTATATCAAAATACAGTGAAAATACCAAGAGAATTCTACCAAAAAATCTTTATGTCAATTGTAAAACCTAAGGCAGTTTTCACACATGACAAGAGCATGTTCCATACACACAAATGCTTTACACTGACAGCACATACGTTTGCTCTCCTGGCCTTTTTGTAGGACAACTTTGACATCCTGCTGATCTTGCTCTTTTGCCAGGAAGTCTTTATTATATTATGCAGTTGTATGCAGTGTATTATGCAGTTATATATTATGCATTATATTTGTAGTTGTAGTTGTAGGAATGAAAAATATCAGTAAATAAAATATTAAATTCTTAATATGTATTGCACTTTCAGAATAAACATCAACATTTTCACATCATCTATGTTCTTCATTACAAAACCTAAGAGACAACATCAGAAATAAAAACCCATGTGAGCCGCAGTATAAACACAAAGTCTACCACAGGAATAATCTTTGCTTCAGCTGTCACACACAAGGTAGTCTTCACACATGACAACTGCATGTTCCATGCCCATATCTTGCTTACACTGACAGCACATGTACTTAGCTTTCCTTTTCTATGTGGCAGGCCATTCTCATCACCTCTCTTGTCTTCCTGCTTTGTCAGAAGCTACTACGTTGTATAATGCGTGCTTAGCAGGAAAATATGTTATCAATAGAATAAAATATCAAATGTGTAATGAATGCTTAGAACAGGTATCAACATTTTCATGTCATCTGTGTACTTCCTTACAAAATCTAAAAGATAACATCAAAAATAAAAACCCAAGATAGAATGTAAACACCTAAGAATGCCACAGAAATTACCTTTGCTTTAATTGCCACACCCAAGGTGGTCTTCACATATGAAAATAAGCATGATACATATACAAGCATCACGTACACTGACAGCGCATATGGTTTGTTTCCTCTCCTTTCCTGTAGGACATACTTCTTGTCTTGTTTCCCTGTTGTTGTAGTAGGTTTTCATAATGCTGTGCCTGCCTGTTCACCTGTCAGCTCACCAATGTGCTCCAATAGTTCTTGGGGTAGTTTCCTGAGTAGAAACATTTTGTTTTTACTCTGCTATAAATGATCTTATATGAATTCCAATTCCAATACTATAAGAAACTTTCTCCAAAGTATTGTGCACTTTTTTTTTCTTTGTAAACTCAAGCTATGTGATGCAGGTCTAGAATCAAGTAAAACACAACTTTTGGCCAATGCTTTGTATTTCAAGTGACATAATTGTGGCATACCTCATCAACAACATCATCAATAGCAACTTACAACAACATAGAGAATTTCCATCCAATACTGAGGTTTCTCTATCAGTATTCCCATCATGGTGCAATGTCAACATAAACAGTACCGATTATTTTTGTTTGCCATATATGAGACTTAGGTTAATCTTTCTGAAATTCAAAGATTGTACCACACAACTCTCTGTTTTGAAATTGTAACATGTCTTTTGGAATTTCTGCTTTATTCCTGCATACAGTTCCTAAACAGGTCAATTTATGCTCTCATAGAAAATATAACATCAATTGTAAAGTGTTAAGCAAAATCAATTGTCAAGTGACACATTCCTATTAGTTTGTGAGAAAAAAGCAGGAAGTCTGCTCACAGTACCACTTAGTTTATTACTATACAAATGAGGACTGATGCCTGAATTCCAGGATAAAATTCTAAATTGAAATCATAGTAGATCTTCTCACCTATAAAGGCATAAATTTGTATGCCATGTTTTAAGTCTTTTACATTCGTTTGATTACCATGAGAAATCACTGGTAAGTACAGCTATGAATGCTTTCATTTCACTTAGTGAGATATCATAATAAATGCACTTTAACTTTGGCTACTGGTGCATAAAGAATGTTTTATTTCTATTAGCATTTTTTTGTCTCACAGCTCATGTAGAATTTCATCTGTTACATTTCTGACATTGAATGGCAGTGCTGGCATTCTATCTAATACATTTCATCCCTGCCAAGTCCCTCACTATTTTTGACCTCCTTCTAACATTGGATCATTCCATTGCTGAGTGACCATTTTACAACATTTCAACTAAGCAAATATGAACTCACCCTGCTATTTTCTTTGTCATTGGAATCAAGGAAGTCTGTATTCCCTGTCTCTGTATCAGATGATTCTTTCTAAATTCAGTGTCACAGAAAATCTGGTTATATGACTAGTGTGAAAGTCATCATCATTACCACCACCACCACCACCACCATCATCATCATCATCATCATCATCACCATTCATGACCATCATCATCCATCCACACCACTCCTCTGTTATAAAAACATGTATTTTGCCATGATGGATCATCTTTGTCATCTATGCATAAATAATCTGATGATTCATTTATGACCTCTTCTGAAATTTGCAAATCTGATTTTTCATGTGTCGTTGTACTGAATTTGCTTAGTTGTACCAGAAACACCAAAAGGAAATTAAAAAAAAAAAAAAAAACAAATCTTACAGAACTGAGGGTATATTACACCCTTTGTGATCTTTAAGTGAACATATTTGAAACCTGAGAGATGAAGTACTATGTTGGTGAAAATCTTGGTTTAACACTTTTGCACATGTCCACACACTTTACCTTTCATTGTATAGACTGGGTAAACATAAAGCTTGTTTGCTGTATCCCTCAAACAAAGATACCAGGACAGACAGATAGCTACTATTATGCTAAAGTAAAAATTTACTGTAGAAAAGTTAGGGATGTGTTTGTGAAACCCAGTGTTATGTGTCACAGGCTGGGGTCACCTTCAATGTCCAGAACTCTTCCTGATTTTCCTGGCTCTCTTGTTGGATTGTATTCTTAAAATTATTTGTAAGGCTTTCTTGGAAAACAGTTACTGATTTGTGTCAGTAATAATTGATGCTCTATTCTGTATGTTAGTTCATATAGTTGTGCATTCTAGTTTTCCTCCCAAATCTTACAGGCTCTTTCTGATTGTTTAAAAATTTTCTTATTTTAAGAAATTTATGATTTTTTTCAAAATTTTTTATTTTCTCATTTGATAACCAATTACTAGGCAATCTTATTTCCTAAAATGGTATTAAAAAGCCACTGAACATGTGCATCTCCTAGTTCTTGATTTTCCTTAACCTGGTGAATGGCACCACCATCTATCCAATGGTAAATAAAACCTACTTTTGGTATCTATGAAGTCACAGCATTTATGTAAATCAAATATTCACATCTCTCACACTAGTTTTCTTCCCAGTATCACTAATTTATTTCAGGTTTTCTCAGGTCTTGTATGTTTCAGTATAATTCTTTTTATCTATTTGTTTTTATTGTTTCAAGTCTGGCTTCTCTACCATTTTTCCCTTGCTTTGCTGACGTAATAGCCTTGCTAACTGACAGTCTGATTACAATACACCAAGATAAACAACTGTTCAATAATGATCTATGGCTATCAAGATAAAAAAAAAAAACAGCAGAAAATGTCTATGATGTTGCACTGGCCAGTGATTTGTGACTCCTCAACAGGCAATGATGATGAAAATGGACAAATGGGATTACATTAAATTTTAAACAGCTATCACAAAAGAGCCAATCTAGAATATGGAATAACATACTTGTAAACTATACACCAGGTAAACGATTAATACCCAGAAGCATAGCAAGAAAGTGACCAACTTGATTTTAAAAATGAAAAAGGAACCTGAATAGACATTTCTTAAGAACAAATGTCCAACAAGCATCCAAAAATGCCTTCAATATTATGAGCAATTAGGGAAATTATTTCTTTTAGAGTAATTAGGGAATAATATATTTTTCAAGAAAATTGTCTACTTCGAAAAATTGTTTTGGCTTTTTCAATTATAATTGAGAATATTATTCTTTTATAATTTTTTTTGTCTTTTTCGTTTTTATCGGTACCAGGGATCAAACTCACGACTGCCTGCTTGCAAGGCAGGCGCTTATGCTGCTGAGCTAAATCCCTAGCCCGTCTTTTATAATTTTTAATTTCAGCTATATCCATTATTTTTATGAATATTTTGTTTATATTTTAATGGTTAATTCTACCTTTGTTTGTAATTTTAGTCCTTTTGTTATGCTGAAGCTTGTCCCTTATGAATTTACAAATTATTTCTAAGCTAACTAACAAAAATTGAAACAGAGAAAGAAAAAAAATAGAGCAGTGTAAAAGAAAAACTGTATGGAAAAATACATACCTATGGGTATGTAGAAAAAATTCATTAAAAGAAAAAACTGTAAATAGAAAAATTCACTAAAGGAAAGACAAGTGTTGTCAGAATGCATTCAAAAATTGTAAAAAGTTACAGAAATCTAGAAAGTAAAAGGATGGACTAAAATAAATCAGAAAAATAGTAACCAAGAGGAAGGACATTTAACTAAATGATTATCAGATAAAGTAGGCTTTAGGTTAGAATAATTATTGGAGATATAGAAGGTAACTTCAAAACATTAAGAGCTTGATTTGACCAAGAAAAATGTGCTAATTCAATATTTGTAGTCACCTAATATACATTCAGAGTATTGGAGAGCAACAGTGTTCCTTGTAGTTGACAGATCCAGACAATAAAACATGGGTAAAGACACAGAGCATGTAAAAAGTACAAATAACAATCTTGAAATAATTAATATATACAGATTAATAGAGGCAGCAAATAGAGCATGCTCATTTTTTAAACACATGCTTAAAATAGTTATGAAAATTGGTTTCAAATTCTATGAAAACTAGCTTTAAGTTACTTTCATGAGCTCATGTTTCCTCTAAAAATATCTACTTTTATCTTCTCCTCTCAGGAATCTGCTTGTAAAGACCCTCAGCATCACTGGGTAGTATATTTTATCTTCAAAGTAAGTGCAGTGTATGGTAGATGAAGGGTGAGCTGCCATAGGTCAGACCCACCAGCTGCAGTTGTACTGGGTTGAAGCAATCAGTGAAGACATACAGAAATAAAGGTGAATTTCCTCACTATAGTTTGCTACCACAGGCGTGTATTAAAAGCCACTTCTAAGAGTCAGAGCAGGAGTTAACTTGCTCCCTAATTTGAATCACATTGCAAATATTCTTCCACAAAGAGAGGATCAAATGCTCATGAGGCTTACATGAACACGCCAGTTGGCTTCTAGTACAGTTGGGTGAGATTTCATGTCTTTACTTGTTTCTGGGTTAAATAGAGAGGTTGAAAATGGCCAGGCCACATTAAATTGCACAGTAAACCCATCTCATAGCTAAATCATCTAAAGTCATCACCTTTGTTTAAGTCTGCCCTTTGTTCAGACATTGACCTCTCTTTACCTTTGAGTCCATCTCAGCAAAGTGACCAGAATCCTGAACCTCTGACTTTGTGGGTCAAATACCAGTAAAATTGAAATTTCTCCAAACCATTCAAGCCTAAATATGGCATACAGTAGGGAAACAAAGGTCAAAGTGTTTTAAAAAGGACATGAAATATTCAATTAGAATACAAGAAAGCTCCAAAATGTCATAAGATTCACTTCTTTTGTTACAAAGGTCATGATGATTTCCATGACATTTCCACTGAGGATTTTCAAGCTTTCTCGGTCTAACAATAGAAAGCTCGTGCAATGGGAACTGTGCGCTTCTATTGCATTGTAAAATGCCATGGGGGAACACTGGGGTGATGCAAAGTATTCATCATTCCATGACTTCTGCAAGGAAAATAAAGATGATATTTGCATAGATTTTTAAATTGTGCACAATACAGAATGTATGAAAACCATCAGAATATAATGAGTCAGGTAAGTGTTACAAAATCTATTTGAGGAATTCTGACATCATCTCATGAAAACGTATATCAAACTTCTATTCTATACTTTCAAAGGCATTGTTTAGATTGAAAAGCCCAAATCTTTTATGCAAGGAAAGGCACAGAAAGAGGTATAAAAATAACTATAGTATGTTGATATTATAGAAGCATACCTAAGGTACATTTAAAATATATAGAGAGAAAATAATTCTGTGCCTGTGCTTTAGCTAAGTGGTCATGTAACACCACCATTCACACTTTGCAGATCTAAAGCATGAGGAAGGTTATAGGACATTTAATAAATAAGGAAAAAGTAGGACTAGAAACAGCGCTCTTTTATCATTTAAAAATTTGGTGTTTCATTATGTATTCCAACTATTTTACACACCTTGTGTCTTTTTTTTTCTAGGCACTGAAGATACAATTAATGACAACTGCTACTTATTCTACTCACATACCATGCAACGAAATGAAAATATGGCAGTAACCCTGTAGTCAAACACAAATATAATTTTTTCTTATCAGGAATTACTCTATTAGAGGGGAAAATAATTTTATGGCCATAAACACAAAGCAGTGGATTCTAGGTTATTTCATTTTTCTAGAGGGAACAATAATTATTTCACCCATTTCCCCCCTTTTTAAGTTGAATTAAAGCATACGCAGAGAAATGTACAACTGTATTTGTTTAGCTGCGTGAATTTTCACCAAGCACACCTATGTTATTAAACAGTTTTATTGAGAAGCAGAGAATGAATGGTGTCCCTGAGCCATAATGTTTTCTCTTCTAGTTCACCAAGTGGAATCATTATATTTTCTCATCTGGAAGTATTTGCCTATTTTTTAGAATTTTGTATAAACTGAACCACTCACTAGATTTCCTATTGTGTTTGTTTCTTTTGCTGAGCAATGTACAGTTGTAATGCATTGTATATTTTTTATGATAGAATATGAGTTATTTCTCTTTTCACTGTGATAAGCATTATAGACATATTGTGCTACCTTTTCTTTTGCCCAATTTTTAAATTATATAGCAAAGAGTATTGTGAAGTAAGCTTAACAAAAGTGTAAGGTAACTTTGTTAAAAATTTTTCAAGCAGCTCAGAAGGAGGACTAGAAAGCAAAATGTTTTAAGCAGAGAACATGGAAGAGAGAACAGTGAAAGAGAATGAAATGGGTACTTTTTCCAAGATTCTCCAGATTTACAATCATGATGCTCGTGTTAAAGATGGTGATGATGGTAACAACCACCAGGCATTTGTTTCTCCGTCTTTCTCTCTTTTCCTCCTCTTCCTTCCTCTCGGCTCTTTTTCTTTACTATTCCCTTCTCTCTTTCTTTCTGTCTACTTTTTTTCTTTCTCTTTCTTCTGTCATAGTGCTGAAAATCAAACCCAAGTTTTAGCACATCACGTGCTAGACACAAACTTACCAAGGAGCCACACCTCCACTCTTTGAAATTAATTTTAGCAACATCATTTTTCCTTGAAAGTTAAATAAAAGTTAGCCCACCATTATTTCAATCTTTTATTAAATATATAAATTTAAGGGGTCAGAAGCACACTTATTTTTCAGATTACGATATTGTATTTATGAAACATAATTTTTTATTAACACTGAATTAATTCTTTTATTTAGTATTTCCCACACGAATAGGCAAGGGTTGATTTTCAGTGTTAGTAAAATCCTTCCCTGAAATACACCAAAAGTAAATTCACTGACCTTTATTTTTTAGTAAAAATTCACATATTTTCATCACTTTTTATATAGTCTCTACATTATTTCCTCTCTAATCTACAATCTTGACTTCACTTGTCTGCATGCATGGTGCAAAATTCCAACCACCACAGTCACTCAGACATACATATTTCATAACTTTTTAAACCTTAATATCCACAGATACCCTTCTCTTCTGAGTTTTTGTCTTCCCACCCCAACAATTCTAATCCTCTATTTCTTTGAAATTACTCATTATTTGTAAGCATTGGCGAAACTTCCTCTGTCATTTGGTGAAGGCCCTGTGAAAGATATTTTGCATCTGCAACTCACGATTCTGACTTCCTCTCCAAATTAAGATGTCATTTGACTCCTTAATCGTTTGTTCTTTCCTTGGACTAGCATCTGTTTGTTTCCTGTTGTCTTTTCTGAACCAAATTTCTAGTTTATGATTCTGATTGAGAGCACAGACATTGAAATATTTTTATAAAATATGTGTCATGTCAGAAATACTATCATTTAACATGGAGTTATTTCTTTTAAAGTTCAAGTTGCAATAGATGATGAATGTTTTTTCTTGAGGCAGTATTGCTACATAGTTCAAGCTGGTCTTGAGCTCAGTATGTAGGCCAGTAGTAGCCCCTTGTGTCCTGGGGTTTCAAGCCTGTGTCATCACACCTTTTTGAGACAATGATTACTTTAAAAAATATTTTATTGCAAAAATAGTCATTCATTACTGGTGTAAAGTATCAGATTCTATTGTTTTTGTGTTTAGGGTCTTGCCAAATTCAGGAAAGTAGAAAGGAGCAGGAAATGGTACAAAAACTAGATGAAATGTAAAAAGTAAATGATTCAGGAAAATAGAACATAATGAAGGCATTTACATAGAATGACACTTTTTTATTTCCTCTGGATTAGTCACTAAAAACTATAAGGAGTTTCAATTCTAACAGAATGATACTTGAATGGGAAACTCCTCCAAAATGACTGAATAGAATGGGGGACCTCTGCAAAATGACTGACTCCTCTTGTCTTTAGGTAAGGAGCTCTCCAGCCATATTGCTGACCGTACTCTTCTGAGGTAACATTTCCCAGGAGGGAAGAACTTGCTGTGTTCTTTGTAACTCTCAGCTCAGTTTTTAGGCACCCTCACTCTATGCCCTTTTTCACATCCTTGCATTAATTCTCTGTTCATGTACAAAACATGGGCAGACTTTATTATTTATTTTGCATTGTTGATCCTGAGAAGCACGTTGTCTTTATCTTCAATCATATTTTTTTCTTTTTTTGTGGTACCAAGGATTGAACTCACTATCTCGTGCCTGCCAGGCAGGCGTTTATGCCGCTGAGCTAAGTCCCTGGCCCTCTTCCATCATATTTATTTTCCTAAATATGATGAAAATTTGAGATTGGCATTTTAATTTGTTTTGTGAAATAGATAACAGGGTGGAATGCAAAGCAGTTTCATGAATAATGTCAGGATACACTCTTAGGGTAGGTATCTTTGCATTTGTCCTTCAAGAAAGACAGAGATGACATCAATACTGTTTGTATATTTGCTGCCACATTTCTGGATTTTTAATGTGGATTACAAGGTGGATCACATGAGGATCTGTTTATAGAATGGCGTAGTTTCAGAATGGGGAAATAATAAATTCAGCAGCTGTTTTTAGGCAATAAGCATGCTTGTCTCCTAAATAGATTGACTTCTCATTGCTGACTATAGAAGTGGTGGATACATTCCCATAATTTGACAAGGATTTGAGAATGATTTAAAAAGTCTGAGGTCCAGAAACGCTGGATAAGCTCGAAGTCCTAGCTCAGAAGCTCAAGGCTCGATGCTATCATTTCTTCCTTGTCTTCCTGTAGCACTCTGACACAGAACTGCTGACTTCTCTTTAGAGAAAGATTACGAATTCAGGAATGTAGGAAGTGTATCAGAATCAGTACTTTCGTATGTCCAACATTAATGTAATATCTGACTCAAAGTAGAGATTTGTCTAGTAGATGAGTTAAGGAAAAGATAGAATTCAGAAACTAAGGAGTTAGAAAACTAAATTTACTTGACTCTGTATACTGATTTTCTCAGTTTATTAGATTTTTCTGTTTTTGAAAAATCATCACAGTTTTAAAAGTTGAATTACGTATAATTCATTCATGACAGAATCTCCCCTTCTCAAAATTTTGTACAGTTCAGAGATTTTTATTCTGATTATAAGACTGCATGACTATCACTACTGTCCAATTCTGGAATGTTTTTGTTATAGACAGCTAAGTTAGATAGAATATTATGGGCAGTCAGACAGGCCTGGGCCCTCAAAAGAGCCAGTGCAGAAGACTAGATAGATACCTTGCAACATACATCTCCCACCGTGGGCCAGATCTCAAGACAAAATATAAAACAAATGTACCCACACCCTAAGGATAAATGTCAGGGATTCATACTATAAATAGGTATCACTTTGATACCTTGACTACCTTGAGGAAGTCAAAATAAATCCGGAATCCAAATCCCAAGGCCCTGTTCCTTCTTGCTATGTGACTCGTTCCCTATTGGATCCCAATCTGATCAATATTATCTACACAATTTCACTCTATAATCTTATTGGTTGACCATAATTCTGTCCCACTTCATGCCCACCTTGTGAGCTCCCATTTTCCCCCACCTTGGGCCTGTCTCACCTTGTGGTTTTGCTCTGTAAAAATCCCTAGAAAAGACAGCATCCGCAGCAACTTGCTCAGGACCTCTTCTGTCTCTCAGACAGAAGCTTTCTTTCTCTCAATACATATATTCTGCTTTTAACTTCCATTATTCTTAAAATCCATTCTTCAGTTTTAGAGAACATCAGCTTGTACTGGATGTCTAGTAGGCTGGAAATTTCTTTCCCTTGTGCCATTTTCATCATGCCCGAAAGGAACCGTGTATTCATTAGCAATAACTCTTCCTGCCTCCCTTCTCCTGGTTCCTATCAATAGTAAGTGTGCTGTCTATTCATACATAGAAATTTGGGCAATGATGTTAATGAAATAATAAAATATATGGCTTTAAATGTTGCATCTTTCCTCCTTATTATAATTACTTTCAAAGCATATCTATGTTTTTTTTTTATTTAAAGAGAGAAGAAAAAAAAGAAAGGACATAAAAAAACAGTGCATTAAAAGGGTACAAATAATACAGTAGTTCTAGAAAAAAATATATACATACGTAATCACCAGTTAATAGGTTACATATTATCTTCCCAGAAACAGTTGTCCATATTATTAAATTAAAGCATATAAAGTGAACATTCATACAGTGAAATTGGAGACAGTTCCATTCAATGATCCAACAAAAGCTCAGTTATATTGTTTTCCATCCTACACACTCGAACATACCTGTGGTTATATCCCTTAAATCCACCTTACTTTCTTCTCTTTTTTACAGTAACTATTAGACTTTTAGGATTTTATTACTCTCACGGTTCTTATTACTTTTTTGAAGAGAATAAAACCAAAATATGACTAAGCAATACAGAATCAGAACAGAAGGGTGGGCATAGCACGTGATGCAAAAATAGAATACCAGGTGATCAAAAGTGGTTACCATTGTGCCTCTTGCTATTTTTAAATTGAATTGTCTATGCCATCAGGTATAATATAATTGATCAAAACAGTACAGAACAAAACCAATAAAACCTACACTGAGGACCTTACAGGACTTCAAAAAAAAGGATAATAGTCAATCCATATTGGGCATCATAGTATATCTTATTGCCTTCAATGTGATTGCCTATATCCTCAAACTTGATACTATCAAACAAAATAGAATATAAATAATCAGACAGAATAAGATGGGGAGAGCAATACTGGGGTTCAAGTCAGGTTAATAGGACAACAAAATGTTACTAAGTCCCATTATTTTTTAATTTAGTTTTCCCTTAATTAAAAAAATGAGAGAAAATAGATTAATTTAAAAATAGGGGGGAGATTGAGATAAGAGAGGACATTGTAATAGAACAACACAGGTCAGAACCGAGCAATTCAAGTATCACTGTGTTTCACCACCAGATAATCTAACATATTAGTAGTCACCGTAGTGCCTCTTTCCTTAAATTATTTGAGTGTAACTTCGCATGCTATAATATCAAGCATATCTAGACAGTGTGAAGCCTTTCAAGAGAATGCAAGAATTACAGGGTATTTAGAACTTGCTAATAGAAAACAAACAATGGTTTCTATATTATCTCTTTACCTACAAAGAATTTTGTTTACACTATAGCAGATAGTGAAAGATAGTAAGATACAACACGTTAAAACCAGTGGAAACAGATGCACTACAGCTTGATGGGACTTCAAAACAAGACAATATTAAATCAGCACTAGCTTTCATGTTGTGTTGCTTTCTTCAAAATAGCTCTTTGTGCTATCATAAATACTAAAATTGAACAACCCAGGTTAAAACCATTGTGGTTAATAAGTGAAAACATTATATGGCTTCAAACCAGTATGATTGGGAATCATGATTACCACATACTTCTGTATATTCTTATCATTTCCTACACTAGGAAAACTATTCAGTATTTATACATGTGAGTTTGATTTATTTCATTTATGAGTATGGTCTCAAGCTGCGTCCATTTATTTATAAATGTCTCCATGCAGTCATTCTTTATAGCTGAGTAGTACTCCATTTTATAAAAATACCACAACTTTTTTATCTATTCTTCAGTTGATGGACACTTAGGTTGTTTCCAAGATCTTGTTATTACAAATTGTGCTGCTATAAACATGGGTGCACATATATCACTGTGGTATGATGCTTTCAGTTCTTCTGGGAATATGCCTAGAAGTGGTATAGCTGGGTCATATGGGGCTTCCAGTCCTAGTTTTCTGAGAAATCTCCAGACTGACCTCCACAATGGTTGCACTAGTCTACACTCCCACCAACAATGCAGGAGAGTTCCTTTTTCCCCACAGCCTCTCCAGCATTTGTTGTTGTTGGTTTTCTTGATCTTGGCCATTCTTTCAGGAGTGAGATGAAATCTCAGTGTGGTTTTGATTTGCATTTCTCTAATGACCAATGATGATGAACATTTTTTCATATATTTATTTTCCATTTGTATTTCTTCATCTGAGAATTGTTTATTCATCTCAGATGCCCATTTTTGGATTGGGTCTTTGAATTTTGGAGGTCTGATTTTTTTAAATTCTTTATATGTTTTAGACAGAAGTCCTTTGTCTGAGGGGTAGTTCACTAAGATTTTTCCCCAGTTTTTGGGATTTCTTCTCACCATGCTGGAGACTTCTTTTGACATGCAGAAACTTTTTAATAAGAGGTGATCCCAGTTATTGATTCTGGGAAGTATTTCCCGTGCTGCAGTTTGATTCCTGTTCATGAATTCTCTACCTACTCCTGTATCTTCAAGGTTTTTACCCAATTTGTCTTCCAATAGATTTAGTGTTTCTGTTTTAATATTTATATCTTTGATCTATTTAGATTTTATTTTAGTACATGGTGATAGGCATGGGTCTAGTTTTAGTTTTCGACATATGGAGAGCCAGTTTTTCCAGCACATTTATTAAAGAGACTGGAGTTCTCCCAGTGAACATGTTTGGCCCCTTTATCAAAGATAAGATGGTTGAGTGTGTTTGCAGTTGTGGTTGTATTTCTAATCGATCCCACTGATCTTCAGCTCTGTTTTGGTTTCAGTACCATGTTGATTTTCCTATGGTTGCTTTGTAGTATAATTTCAAGTCAGGGATTGTGATACCTCCTGCCTTGCCTTTGCTGCTTAGATCTGTCCTTGCTATTCTAGGTCTCGTCTCACTCCAGATGAATTTTAGGAGTGATTTCTCGAGTTCTATGAGGTATGTTGAAGGTATTTTTATCAGGATTGCATTGAATCTGTATAACAGTTTTTGGAGAATGGCCATTTTCACAATATTTATTCTTCCTATCCATGAGCAAGGGATGTCTTTCCATTTTTGAGATAATCTTCAATTTCATTTTTCAGTGTAATATAATTTTCCCTGTATAGGTCTTTCACTTCTTTTGTGAGAGTAATTCTTAGATATTTCATTTTTTTGGTTGCTAGTGTGAAGGGTGTGGCTTCTCTTATTTCTCTTTCTGTTACTTTGTTGTTAGTGTATAGGAATGCTATTGATTTTTGAGTATTGATTTTATAGCCAGCTACATTACTAAGTTTATTTATTATATCTAGCAGTCTTTCAATGGAGTTTTGGGGATCTTCTATATAGAGTATCATGTCATCTGCAAATAATGATAGCTTAACCTCTTTTTCTATCTTTATGCCTTTTATTTCTCTCTCTTGTCTAATTGCTCTGGCTAGTATTTCCAGTATATATCAAATAGGAGCGGTGATAAGGGACATCCTTGTCTTGTGCCTGATTTTAAAGTGAAGGCCTTCAATTTTTGGTCATTTAGTATGATATTGGTGGTTGGGTTGTCATAGATGGCCTTTATTATATTGAGGTAAAGACCATCTATTCCAATTTTCTACAGGGTTCTTATCATGAATGAATGTTGAACCTTATCAAAAGCTTTTTCTGCATCTATAGAAATGATCGTGTGGTTCTTACTTTTGGCTCAATTGATATGGTCTATTACATTTATTGATTTATGTATATTGAGCCATCCTTGCGTGCCTGGGATCAATCCCACTTGGTCATGATGCATGATCTTCTTGATGATTTGCTGCATCCTATTTGCCAATATTTTACTGAGAATTTTTGCATCTGTGTTCATTAGGGAGATTGGTCTGTATTTCTCTTTTTTAGTTGGGTCTTTCTCAGGTTTTGGTGCTAGAGTAATATTTGCTTCCAGGAATAACTTAGGAAGGATTGCTTCCCTTTCAATTTCATTGAAGAGTTTGAGGAATGTTGGCATTAGGTCTTCTTTGTATTTCTTGTAGAATTCTGCAGTGAATCTGTCTGAGCCTGGGCTCTTCTTTGTAGATCAGGATTTAATTATGTTTTTGTTTTCATTAATAGAAATTGGGTTATTCAGGAGTTTTACATCTTCATGACCTAGCTTTGGTACTTCATATGCTTCTCGGAATCTGTCCATTTCCTATGTGTTATCAAACCTTTGAGAGTAGAGGTTTTCAAAATAGGTGTTGATGATTTTCTGTATTTCTATAGGGTCTCTAGTGATTTCTCCTCTTTCATTCCTTATTGCATGAATTTGAGCTTTTTCTTCCCTTTTTAAAATAAGGTTGACTAGGGGCTTATCAATTTTATTTATTCTTTCAAAGAACCAACTCTTTGATTCATTGATTTTTTGGATTTTTTAAAATCTCTATTGCATTGATTTCTGCTCTAATTTTTATAATTTCCTCTCTTTTTTGGCTTTGGGCTTGACTTGCTCTTCTTTTTTTAGATGTTTGAGATGTAACATCAGGTTATTTATTTGTATTCGTTCTGTTTTCCTAATGTGTGAACTCAGTGCTATAAATTTTCCTCTGTGGGCAGCTTTCATTGCATCCCACAGATTCCAGTAAGTTGTATTTGTGTTTTCATTTTCGTGTAGGTAGTGTTTAATTTTTTCTTTGATTTCCTCTGTAACCCACTGATTACTCCAAGAGTGTGTTATTCAGTTTCCATGTGTTTGTGGGAATTTTTAAGTATCTTTTATCATTAATTTGTAATTTCATAGTGCTATGGTCCGATAGCATGCAAGGGATGATTTCAACCCTTTTGCATTTATTTAGGTATGTTTTGTGAATTAATATATGTTCTGTTTTAGAAAATGACCCATGTACTGCTGAGAAGAATGTGTATTCTGTTGTTGTTGGGTGGAATACTCTGTATATGTCTATTAAGTCCATTTGTTCACAGGTGCAATTCAGTTCTTTTATTTCTTTACTGATTTTCTGTCTGTTTGGTCTGTCCATTGGTGTCAATGGTGTGTTAAGATCTCCTGTTATTATTTTTTTACTGTTAACTTGGTTTTTTCATTTCTGTTAGTACTTGTTTTATATAACTGGGTGCTCTGGAATTTGATGCATATATATTTAAGATAGTTATCTCTTCCTCTTGGAGTTTTCCCCTAACCAGTATGTAGTGACCTTCTTTATCCCTTGTGATCATTATTGGCTTGAAGTTCACATTGTCTGCAAACAGAATAGCCACGCCTGCTTTTTTGGGGGGTTCCTGTTGCATGAAGTATTGTTTTCCATCCTTTGACTTTCAGTCTGTCGGTATCCTTTTGGGTTAGATGGGTTTCTTGTAGACAACATATGGTTGGATTTTGTTTCTTGATCCATTCTGCCAGTGTGTTTCTTTTAATTGGTGCTTTGAGACCATGTACGTTAATGGTTATAACTGTTATATATTAATTTATTGTTCACATGTTATCTTTCTGCTGTTGCTTCTCTGTCTTTCGGTTCTGTTTAATTGTCTGCTTTGTTTAGTGGTTTTTTTCCTAGATGCATCTAGGCTGTCTTTCAGTATTCTTTGCAGGGTTGGCTTGGTGATCACGTAGTTTTTCAGCTGTTCTTTGTCATGGAATATCTTATTTCTCTATCCATTTTGAGGACAGTTTTGCAGGATACATCAGCCTAGGTTGGAAATTGTTTTCCTTTAGGATCTGAAATACTTCGCTCCATGCTCTTCTTAACTTTATTATTTGTGCTGAGAAGTCTGCTGTGATTCTGATAGGTTTTCCTTTATAGGTGATCTGTCTTTTCTCTCTTACAGCTTTTAATATTCTATTCTTTTGTTAGACTTCTGGGATGACCATTGCTATGTGTCTGGGTGTAGTTTTATTTTGGTTATGGCTACTTGGAGTTCTATATGCTTCACTGATCTTGATATTGGTTTCTAGTCTCATGTTTGGGAAATTTCAGCTATTAGTTCTCTAAATATCCTCTTGACATCCTTTATGTTGTTCCCTTCTTTTTCATTTATCCCTATTAACCTTTTGTTGCTCCTTTTTGCATCATTTGGCAGGTGTTGAATTGTTATTTCCTGATTTCTTGTTATTTTTAAAAGATCTTTCCTTTCCTGTTCACTGGCTGCAATCTTGTCTTCAAGGTCTGAGGTTCTATCTTCACATTCATTGAGGCGGTTTTTACAACTTTCGATGGAGTTTTTGATTTTCTGTATATCTCTTTGCATCTGCTCTATATATTCTGTTTGTTTCTTATATTGTTCATCCAAGGATTCTATCTTTTTGTTTATCTCCTCAAGTTTTTAAACTGTGTCTTCTTTAGATATGTTCAGCATCTCCTTCATTTCTTTTATCATTTCTTCTTTTACCTGAGAGATTATTTCTAGTTTGATTTCCTTTAAGGCTTCCCAGAGTTGCTTCTTTATTTCAGGTTACTATTATTTCAGTTACTATTATTTCAGGTATTTCAGTAATGTGGCATATATTTTCTTCTATGCACATGGCTCCTAGGCTTTCTTGGGATAGGCTGGATGTTTGAGACTGCATTTTGGTCTTTCTTTTGTCATTTTCCTATATTTTTGAGCTTCAAGTTTTGTTCCAAGTGAGGTAGAGAGGTCAGCCAGGATGGCACAGAATTCCCTGCTCCCTCCTTACTCACTGATTTCGACAGGAAGCCGAATCCTTGGCCCCAGGTGAAGAAAACAGTTCACTGGGCTGGGGTGGGGTTCCCTGCCTCTTTTGGGCTTCCTCCACCAACAGGAACCCAAATCCTGGCCCCCAGGCGAAGAATAGATTTCCACATCTCCCTTGGACTTACTGGACCCACAGGAAGCTGGATCCTGGGCCCCAGGCATAGAAAACAGTTCGCAGGCCTAGGGCAGGGTTCCCTGCCTCTGCTGGTCTTACTGGATCAACAGGAAGCCGGAGCCTGACCCCAGGCGAAGAGGAGAGTTCCACGCCTCCGCTGGAGTTACGCGACCCCCAAAGCATAGGTATGTTGTGCATGTATCTGTACTTCATTCTTTTCTATGAGTGAATGATACTCCATCATATAGAAAAGAAGCATGATAACAAAAGGCAGTGAATGTATAATTTTAAAAGTTATTATGGTGAAAGAGACATTGCTATTAGTCGTCTTTCAAATACAGCACTTAGGACTGAACCAAGGGCCTTTACACAAGGTGCTCATGTCTATGAATGGTCACTGATCCGTACTAAGAGGATTATTTCTACTAGACCATATGACCATGTCAATTTTAAATTTTGTAGGTGGGTCCTTACTGACTTTCTGCCTTCTAACCTAAGGAACTTGCAAATATTTGGGTAGTCTGGGCTATGACAAATTAGGATAGTAGGAATTGTAAACTCCAGAAGGACTCAAAACTTGGGAGCCAGGCTCCCGGGTACTCACAGAATCAGTATGCTCTATTGCAATTCAGTCCTATATGAGGCTTGTATATTGAGGACAAATGTACATCAAACCTCACTAGCAGGCTTGAAAGCTTAGTATCCCATTACAAGGTGTCTTAGCTAATTTTCTCTTGTTGCTGAGACAAAATACCTGACACCCAAATTAAATGGGGGAAAGGTTTATTTAGTTTACAGTTTATAGAGGTTTCAGTTCATAATCAGCTGGCTCCAAGGCAGGGTGCTGAGTGGCAGAGGGCAACAGTTCAGGGTAGTTGAAGACAGCAAAAGCAACCTAGGGAGAAGATGACAAGTCTCTTTTTATCCTTTATATTGTTTGCAGTACCTACCCCACAGAGCAGGTGTAGCACCCACACTTTAATCCTAGCCAGAATTATGCCAAACCAAGTGGTGGACTGATTTAATGACCACAGAGCCTTAAACTCAACATCACACATTCTAGATTCAGTCAACTCTGCAAAAGCCCCATCTGAGACTATAGGAGGCTCTGGGAAACATCTAGATGCAGGCCACAATACAGGAAAAGCATTCATCAAACCTCACAAGCAGTCTTGAAAAGTTAATATTCCATATGACTCCAGGAATATTCTTATTATCTTAGTCACATTGTATGACATAACTGTCACAGATTCTTTACATGTAGAGTAATAAACTAAGGGTTGGCTATTATTATTGTTACAGATATAGGCATATAATCTATTTTTGTTTAAACAGTGTAAGATATAAAAAGGAAACCATTTCTGTTTTCTCTTTTAACAGTGTTTCCCAGGAAGGAGTTCTTTCTTTTTTTTAATGATAGTTCTCACATTGGGTATTTCTATTGGCAGAATAGAGGTACTAAAGGACAAGTGCCAGCTACTTTTCAAGAGAAGGAGAGGAAGTGGAGAGGAGAGCTGAGCAGAGGAGAGGAGAAGAGGAGAGAGAAGAAGGGAGGAGAGGAAAAGAGACAGAAAGGGCTTCTTTCAATATCAGTGCTATGGTTGTTACACTGTGTCAACTTGAGAAGTTTAGAATTTTAAACTGAGAGACTCAGTAGGGATCCAGGATCCTTACTTTGTAAATATCCTTATCCTGTGCAAGAGGAGGACACAGAGATTTTGTGAATGCTGCACCAGCCCCGGAAGGCATGAGTAGTCTACGTGCAACATAAAGGAGGAAACCAGACTTGTTCTTGGCTCTTTTGATCTGGCTGCTTTTGCTAGCTGCTGCCTTGAAGTCTTGCCCTGGTGCCATGCCACTCTGCCTTGGAGCCAGCTGATTATGGACAGCGAGCTAAATAAACTTTTCCTTCCTTCATTTTGGGTGTTGGGTGTTTTGTCCCAGCAATGAAAGAAAAGTAACCAAGGCAATCAGTTGCAAGCGCTGTTATGAGAGAAGTGGGTTTTGGGATCAAATAAATTTGGAAAATGCTGCAGACAAAAATGTTCTTTTCAGCTCAGCGGCGTAAGTGCCTGCCTGGCAAGGTGCAAGGTCATGAGTTTAATTCAACCCTGACCCTCAAAAGGTCTTTTCTATGATATTTGCCATGCACATTAATATAGAAAAGGTTCTGGAAAGTCCTACAGTGAAGGAATAATTTTAACCTAGTGCTTCTTCAATTTATTTGACCATAAGATGTTTTATATTTAAGAGTGATTCACATTTCATGGGACACATTTTATATCAGTATATTTCAAAAAGCTTAGTCCTAGAGGAAAGGAAAGAAAGGATTTGGGAGTTTTCTTAAACATGCACACACATCATACATGCACAATGCGTATATAGGTTTTGAATATAAAGTCATGTAAGTATAATCTAGTGACTGTAAATGATTAGGACAAAGTTTCAATGTAAAGAAATACGTTGGAAAACTGAGAAACAATACTTGTGTCAATAGTCTCACAGCCTCAACTGACTTTCTTGCATTGCCATGTCACCATGCCAGTGTGCCCAGGCCCTCTCTTCCTTTTTAGTGGGGTTACTTGGATTGATTTTGTTCTTGATCTGTAGTATACCAGATGCAAAGTGAAACTCTGGAGACATCTCTCCAAGACTATCATATATATAAAACACAGCAGTGTTAGAGAGAAAAAGTACTGTTCATTGAAGAATTTGTGGGACAAAGCAAGTGCTAGATTTTAGCCAAACATTTTTATTACTGCAGGCTTTTGTCTTTTGTCTCACAAGAGATACTTTACTGTTTCCTCCCAGGCTTCTCATGCTTCTCCCAAATCCTCTTGGAAGCTCTTGTGGACAATTTCGCATGTTACTTAACACTACTCAAAGTTGTGAACCTCAGTCCATGTATATACTTAGAAAAATGTAAAATATCTTAGGTTTTCCAGGATGCAAATACAAATTAGTGGTCTTTTATTAAATTTTAATTTTTATTGGTACGTATTTGTAGTACTTCTCTTTAAGCTCTTCATGATATCAGCTCTATAAGCCAGCTTATCAAATTTTTTCTAAAATACACACCAATATCTTAGTGAATGAATGAATAAATAAAAGAATCAATGAATAAATAAATAAATAAATGCCTTTTAAAATTGATTTTATGTTAAAGAAAAAAACTAAGAGTTGGGCATGTAGCTCAGTGGTCAAGTGTTTGCCTACCATACACTGGACACTGGGTTTAATCTGCAGTAACCAAATCTATGTCTCCAAGTTTCTGTTAGTACTCTCTTTGCTTGCCTGACAAAGAGGCATTTACATTATTTTTTAATTAATGTAAAATTGAAAACATACTTTGACTATAACCTCTGTGTCTCCAAGCTGTTCTCTATTTAGAATTTAATTGTAAAAAATGAAAGATCTCTGCGAAGTCTTTTTTTGGAATTTTCCTAAAGTAAAAACTCCTAACAAAGTTTATTCAAAGTAAATAAGGACCAATTCTCTATCACAACGTCTTGAATTTTAAGAGCTCCCTTGCTTTCTCCTGCTAAATAGGGGTCAACATCTTGAAACACAAAAACCAAGCTAGGTAAAATATAATTCTTTCAAAATTTGGTGTTCAACAAAATGCTTATTAGAATAAATGCCTTATAACCAGCATCTGAGTTGCTTTTATTGTGAAAGTTATCATTGCTAAGACTATAATAAAATGTATTCAAAGTTACCATTGCTAAGACTATAATATAATATATTCAAACCATAAAATAATATTAGAGCCTCTTAGATACTTGGCAATAGTGATTGAGATTATTATATATATATATTGACTTGTATGGAACTTATTCATTTAAAAATCATCCATTTTATTAACTTTTAACAAAATAATCTTTCTTAACTATACCTATCTGCATTTCTAACACAAAAATAGGTTCACCCATGGATTTATAACACACACACACACACACACACACACACACATATATATATATATCAATATCAGAAATTATTGACCCTGATGTCAACAAGTACTGTTTTCTTTATTGTTTAATTGTCATGAATATTACTGGTTCCTTATTACTGCATCTGGAACAAGAGGATCTACTGTACCCTGAGGCAGCTGCATCAGCAACATTCATGAACCTTCAGGAAACCAAATTTCAGTGACAGCCGATCTAGCAATGCTGTCTTTAAAAATGGAAAGCGACTTTAAAAATGGCTTAAAGCAGGTGTGACACAAATGCGAATTGAGACACATCTTCAATAGAGACGTGCATATGTACTTAGATTTCCTATTTCCAGATGTCAGACTGGTAATGTATTCCCTTCAAAATTGTATTACAATTATTAAATGTGACAGCTACCCTTGGCAGCTAGCTGGTGGGTGGGCACTGCATTTGGATCTAACTTCTGATAAATATATTATGTGCATAATTACTTATTACTATGGGATTAAGTGAGTCTTTCTAAAACCTTTCCAGTTTTATTTTTCAGAAAATTTATTGGTGGTGGATTAACGAATGGGTACTTCTTTGGAGCCTATTGATGGAATGGATAGTGTTTAAATTTTATAGGTGCTATACAAGAGTCATTTGTAAATGCATATCTACCACATAGTATGTCAGGGATGTATTTGTAAATGTTAGATGAATATCACGAGTGCCCTTTGTTTAAAAAAGTAAGAATGTCCTTGGTGACTTTTATGAGGATGTTAGTGCCATATTTTCCACCTGAGATGATTATGTATCCAGTCATAATTTCCCTTGTACAAAAAGGAAAATGAATTTCAGGAGATATGCAGAAAATATAAAGTAATTCTCAATGTGAAAATGGGAAAAATAGAGAGGATTTTTCATTGTCAATACTATTTTGCTGAGAATACAGATGTCACAGGTACTTGTGTTTCTATCAAGAATAGAAAATATTCTTCATGTAGCTGTAGTAGAGTTATTTATTCACTGCTGAAAATTGTATATTTTGTCCCTGGATATGTTTGCCTCATATTTAATCACTGATTCCAATTAGTATACAGAAGACATAATTACACTATTTCCAGATAATGCAATTTAAGATTTCATTGATATAGTTCATGACCAAAACTTCTGTGAAAACTTATTGTGTTCATTTAAGTAAACAAAAATGATAATCTGAATTTCTGGCTTCAAAAAACCAGGCTGAATAAGGGCATATGAAAAGAGATCCATTTCTATCTAGTTACAGAAAAGAACTTACAAGTTCCTGAACACCTACTATTTGTAGGAACAATACAATTTAAAATTGAAAAGTTAGCAGAATGATATTAGTTCAAGGAAATTTAATATTATTTTATGCCATATTTATAGATGTGAAGTTATTTAGGGAAAGGCCATAATTTGGTTTTATGTTCTCAGAAGAACACAGAATTCTGTTTATGTGGAGGCATCCCATTGTAAGGGGAACTACATAAAATATTTTGTTTTTCACATTATAGTGGAAAAATTGAAGTCAGCTAGAGGTTAAATAATATAGAGCAGATAATTTTATGATGTTCTATAAAATTTGCTTTCCCAGACTTAAGTATATCTCAAAAGCTGCAGCTTGAGGGTTTTATGAATGAGAGATCCTGAACTTATATAGGGTTTTGGTCCTTAAGTAATATTACAATGATGTTTGAGTAATTAAAGTTAAACCAGTTATAATTCTGGCAAAATATGTCAGACACTACAAGTAAGAAATCAGACCTCAGAAAATACTCATCTACTTAGGTCTTCTCCCTGGTCCATTGTTGTTGAATAGACATAGAAAAGGGAAGATTTTCAAATTTCTAATCAGTCAGTATCAGTATGCTTTTTGGGAGATTTGTTTTGCAGGGCTTGTGTGATCACAAAATCAGTTTTGAAGAAGTGATTGTTGCATTTATGAGCATTTGGACTTGGTGAATATTAAGCCACCCTTTTACATTAGTCCATGATTCCACACTTAGAATATAGGTTAAACAAAGTCTATTGATGATTTTTATTTACCTTTATAAATTTATCTTTGTCCTTGAAGATTCTGCCAATTCTGTGAGACGAGTCATTTCCTATGCTCACAGCTGAAGGAGAATGTCCTATTTTCTTCTCTTTAGAAAAACACAAAGTGACCTCTAGCACTTGGCAAGCACATGGTTTCTGGCATAAGGTAAATTCAAAGGCATTTTGTCAACTGCATAAATTGAACAGCTGGGAGTGAAGAACAATACACTTTGTATAATGCCCAAGTCCCAAATATAGAAAGAGGAAGAATGGAATAGTCTGTGAGTCTCCTTGGTACGCATGGCTGTGCTCGGAACAGATATTGTGAGGGCAGAGGTCTTCGAAGATAAGGCTGCTTGCCTTTTACTGAGCAATTCTATTGCAAGACAAGGCCAAAAAATGTTCATAAAACAGCAACAGCCAGAGTCAAATTGTACAGATTACAAAGGCCTCTTCCTGATACTAATTAATGTTATCACAAGAGACAGATAAAATGAGAATATTACCTACTGGTAAATTTATATGATATGCTAAAACATACCACAGGGGAGGCACTGCTATGCTAATATCATATAAAAGAGATCGCTCTTGGAAAATGGTTAATGGTGAAGAGTTTCCTACATTATGTATAAACTCTAGGAGCTACAACTTAAAGTACCTCATGAATCTTTAATTAAGGAGAATCATTTGTAAAGGATAAAAGTGTGATGGCACACCCATATGTCCATTTTTATTACATAAAAAAGTGTTGATTGTGAGTTATTTGAAAAGAATTTAAACTAAATTACTATATAATGCCATAATCAAGTCACCTCAGAGTTTGTATGTATCTACATTTGCTGCAGAAGTCAGCAGAGTTGTCACTTTCAGTCCAAGTGCTAGTAAAAGTTAGGTGGGTCTTAAACTAGGTTGATTCAGTGATGTAACAACTTTTGGAAGCTGTTACAAAAATCCATTTTAATGCTTTCAGAATTGAAACTTTTTATTCCAAATTCAATTTTTATCATATTTTCCTTAATAGTTGAAAGCTCTTGAAAAGACTGAGAAAATGAACAGAATACCAAAAAAACAGTGAAAAAGAATGAAATAAAAAAAAATATATTGAGACTTTGATATAACACACTTCAGCTAAGATGATTGTGCTAATAATTCTTTTAATTCTAGGAACAAACCGGTTAACATTCATAGGAGTAGATCAATTTTGCATGCTTATATCTGGTAAACTGAGTAACTCTTTTGAAGATAACTATGCAAAATAACCTTAGTTATGGTCCTACCATTTTGTTTTGAAAGCCTACATTGTCATTGTGTTGGGCTCTTTGTTATTGCTTTTATTTATCTCTTTTGTTTCTTATTTTTCTTGTAATTTGTTTTGCTTTGGTTTTGATTTTCCCTCTAATACAGAAAGGATAGATGTACGTATATAGATTTATACATGCCTAGAACTACTTCTAAAGAGTTTACAAGAATTGATTTTATTATGTGAGATGATATAATCAGCTACTCTGAAGAAAACGAGAGATTATGGTAGCCATTGCTGGTTTCCCGTTGTCTTGTTTTGAAATCCTGTGTTGATTATATTGTTTTGTTCTGATCTGCTTTGTTTGGTTTTGATTTGTTATGTTCTATTCTCTTTAAAATAAAAAAAAAATTAAAAACAAATATATTGAGATATTGAAACAATAATTGCCAAATTCTGACTCAGACTTAGAACTCCAAAGTACATTAAAGTAAAATTTATTGACATGCAAATGGTCATACCTGTAAGATTCATCTAGTAGTATTTTCATAAAGAAGAAAGTATGTATATATATTGATGCTGTCTTGTCATTGTTGCAGATTTCATATTTGTGAGGCAACATCCTTTTTAATTTGTTTTCTGGTCAATCTAATCCTGCATATTCAGTCGTTTGGTGGTTCGTTCCTTTGATCACTATCCTTGACATGTAATTTTTATCAAGTCATCAAGTTCCCTTTTGGGGAAGTTTGATTAGCAGCTGTCATGATTCTACCTAAATTTTTAAATAAATCATGTTTATTTACTGCACATTCTCATCATCATGTGGCCTCCAAACATCCAAGCTCTTTATAAACATTTGACATCTATGTAGGAAGATCTATTTTTTGCGGTTTTAAAACACCGGGATCCCCTTCCAAAAAATAAATAAATAAATAAATAAATAAATAAATAAATAAATAAAATATTTCAAAGTGTTTCTTAGATACAAATTTAGGATATACCATTATCTTGCGTAAAAATCTTCAGTGGCATCACGTCACCCTCAGAAATAAAAGTACTGACGTTGGTCTCAAGCCCCCCCCGCCCTTTTTTTTTTGGTACCAGGGAGGGAACTCGGGAGCTTGCACTTGCCAGGCAGGTGCTGTGCTGCTGAGCTGCATCCCAGACCCTAACTCTTCTTTTTCTGTGTTGCTGTTAAAACTTGCTGTAGTCCACACTTTTGCTTCTTTTTCTGAAACTACAGTCACTGAACTAAAATTTTCAAAACATGTCATCTCTGATTGATTGTGTTTTCCCCTTTCTATACCTAGAGGACTCTAGTACCTTTCATTCTTGCTTTGTCTTCACCGTGTGTGTGTTAATTTCTACTCATGCTTCACTTCTCAGGATATGTGTTATCCCTCTGATTTTGATGTATGGTGTAGTGTTTTCTATATGCAAAATCTGTGCACATTCATCTTACTCTATATCAGAATATTCTTTTATCCTTCTATATTATAGTAGCCTCCAGATTTTATGATATCCTAATATTTTCTATCTTCGATTTTGGACATACTGACTCCAAGGAATGTATCTTCCTGGTCATTCTTTTGCTCATTATCCATTTTGGCAGCCAGACAAAATTCATTGCATAAATATATGAAAGAAAAGTCAGAATTGTTAGCAAGCTCTGAATTTCATGGCTGCTAGGTGAATGCTTCCTATCATTTCAAGTCAACTATAATTTCAGCTGGGATTTAGACTTTGTCTGTAATGTGACTCTGCCTTCCAAATTCTGTTCATTTCCTACAGCCATGGGTATATATGCCATGATAATAGTGATGAGCTCACCTGGAATAATTATTAACATACACTTGAATTTCAACCTGTGAGATAACTACTTTCTGAGGGTACTATAAGCATATACCCTCCATTATTTTAAAATATTTTATTGTAACACATACAATGTGTAAGAGTATGCAAAACACAGACATCTCAAAGTAAAAATGATAAAGTAAAATACCATTTACAAACCCCTTTGGTAACAGTTTAGAGCACTATCAACATCTTTCAAGGTTTTGTGTACCACACTGAGATTATAATTCACTTACTCTCACCCCAGTGTGAACAGTGATCTTGTGTGTTTATTATTCATCTCCTTTATTTTGATTTTACATATTAATGTATGAACTGTTAAATAATATAGTTTAGTTTTTCCATCTTTGGGGGATTTATATGTATATAATACCACATGTATTATTGTGTGATATTCTTTGGCCTATACTGTTTCTGAAAAACAGCCATGCAGTATCTATGGTTTACTTATTTTCACTGTTATATAATTCCGTTAAGATACATATGTTCATAACATATGTATGTATATTCTTTGTTATTTTTACAGTTCAGGATGTTTGTATTTAGTTCCATGAGTAAGATTATTCTGTAATTTCTTTCCTTACAACATTCTCATGTTTTGATATCTGGGTTACTTTTTACTTTGAAAGGAATTTTCTATGCTTAAATGTTTAGTTGAGTTCACTTTTCAAAACATGTGGTTCTGGTAGTTTCATTTAGGATTATTTTTAACTAAAGATTCAATTATTTTTTAAATACTGGACTATTTAATTATAATTTAAGTCCCTTTTTAAATTAAAATTTTTCTGAAGTTGCTTCTTGTTTATAAATATTTTCAGATTCATTTGCATAAGTGGCTTATAACATTTTAAAAATCCTTTTACTTGGTGCTTCTTATTTTTCAGTCTCCATTTAAAGGGTTTAGGTTATTTATATTATTAGTCTTTTTCAAATAACTAGCATTTGTTTATTCTGTTAATAATATTCAATATTTTAAGTTTTGGATTTTACTGTATTACTTTTTTTCTGGAGAAGGGTCAATGCATTTTGTTGTTGTTGTTGAACATTTTAAATTAAATACTCAGTACATTAACCTTTAGGATATCTTTCCTAATATATGATTATAAGCCTGTACGTTCAAAGACCACTAAATCATAATAGAAACAATACTTAATGTTATAGAAACAATACTTAATGTTATGTTACATATTTATGAGCATATTATGGTTTGATTCCAATAGTTTTCTGTATAAATATGTTTTATTCTTTGACATCAAAATTTATTATGTAGTTTTGTTTTCAATGTAAAATTCACTAGTATTAAAAATTAACTATAAACTACTCAATGGATTACATTGTAGTCAGAGAGTATACTATTTATGCTATAAAATTAATTTCTGAGACTATGTGATAAGACATGCATAAGGAATACAACTTGGTGATGTGTGGTTGGTTAGAACACTTACAGCATACGTCCTCTAGGTAAACTTTGTTCATCTTGTCGATTTAATTTAATTTACTTGTCTTTATTTGTAGTACTTACCTCATATATTTTGATAATGCCACTCTGTTCACAGATGTTTAGAATTCTTTCCTTCAATAGATTAAACCTTTTATCAACATGTATCTTCTTCATCTCTGGTAATTTTTGTATGTATCCATTTTTTTCCAGGTAGTAGAGCAAAACCAAAAGATTTCTTACTTACTCAGCATGCCTTTCTCCAAAGCTTTAATTTAATCTTTTTATGTTCTTAAGAATCAGGTGCACTCTTTAGAACAAATAGGAAACTTTAAAAAATCATAGATTGAAAATATTCATATTTTACCTGCAGATTAGATAATTTTACCTTTAGTTTGATTATAAATGTTTAAAAAATCTAACATGGTTCTTTCTATTCCTTATTTTTCTCATATTTTAAGATTCATGAAGTTTTATTGTTGCAGTAGTCATAATTATCATTTATTATCTTCTCTAGACATATACCCTTTTTAGTGGTCATGGGGAATTTTAACATGTATAACTTAAGACAATGTAGACCTTCTGAAATGATTTTCCTTTCTTCTGTAATATATTCGTTATCATTTTTATAAGTAGCAATTTATTGGTTTCATGACTGATTTTTGTATGTTTTAAACTATCTTTAGTTTCTTGCCATGAAAAATATATGCAGTGGGATCAAAATAAATGATGAATATTTAACTTTTAAAATGCTATTACAGTAAAAGCCATTTTGTTATTTATCTTCTTCAAAATACTTCCCTTGTTTTAAATACACTTGTGCATTTTTCTTGCTGCTTTGTGAAGCATTCTGAGAAGCATTCTCTTTCATGTCTTCTGAGGTATGATCAAAAATACAGGGATGCTGCCGCCAAGGACCTCCAATGGGAAGGCAGGCTCTTAAAAACATTGCGGTGCAACCTCATCCACATTAGTCACTGAATTTCACACTGTAGTACTGGTCGCTCTTTCTCAAAGTCAATGCATTTATTTGGTTTTGTATTTATACTCTGAAATTCCTTGGGCTGCCTTGCTCTGATGTCTTGTGACTTGCCTGAGTAGAGAAAAATTCCTCATTCACCTTCTCGAATACTTGCATTTTCTCTCTTCATGCTCTAAAATTTTTTCAGCATGTGGCGCCCTCATTTCTCAGCTTCCCTGTTTTCCATCGTTTTACCTTTGTAACATTCTTATTTCCACCTTCTGTTTCATTAATGATCTCTTAATGTACATTTAATTTTCTGTTATCCAATTGATTGAGTTTTACATTCTTCTTTTTCTAAGGAATTCTGTTTGTTGATTTCTGAAATTGCCCTGTGTGTTTTTATAAAGTCCCTTTAGGTTCCATTTCATAATGTGTCTCTTTATATTATTTTGTATCTGATAATTTTATATCTGTTATCTGTGGAGTCAATTTTGTTTAATTGTTTGATAATTTTTCATTGCGAAAAGGATTTTTCTTTATATTTTGTCAATAAAATCTTTTTGAAGTGTAGTCAAAAAGTAGCCCACCTGATATGGGAAGTATAACTCCCAGCCTACTAGATGTCACATGTGCCAAGTTCCTGTCCCCTGAAGTCAAAGAATGAATTTCAAAGAATAAAGGATGTTAAGAGTAGGAAAGATTTATTGGGGACTAGGAATAGCTGCTGAGAAACAGGAGAACCCCTGGGTGCATTGCCACAGAGGTAATTTCTCCAGAACAAAATCATGGAGTGAGTACAAAATCACAAGATCAGTACAAAGTGAGTTGAACTATCTATAATCAACCAATAAGATTACAAGTATAGACACTTAACTAATAACGATCCAGTAGGGAAACAGAGAGTATAGCAAAGGTAGATGGCTGATATCATTCACATTGCCTTATCTATGACTTCTAACACAGAAACATTGTGAAAAAGATACGACTTTAGGTGTTCTGATCACTCACTCAAGGGCCCAATGCATCTTTGAACTTAATGAACTGGGGGATACCAATTGCAGTATAATCACAAGTATCCATTCATCCCCTAGTGAGTTATGCACGTCTGGCCATTATGACTTTATCTTGAGGCCTTGGCTTTTTCAAATGTGCCTCCCGTCACTGTTTTGATGTATTCTCACCTTTTGCACTGACCTCCTCAAAAGCCTGTCCCTATCTGCCTATTATTTCTACCTAACTTAGCTGCCTATAACACTACAGGGAGAGTTTACTCTTGCTCATTTCCTAGAAGTGGGATAGTACCTTAGGCTACTTCAATTTAAATGTGTCTCTTTGGATAGTCTCACCAGTATGTAGGTATGTGTTTTCAGAGAACATTTTTCTGGACTGAAAGTTATGGTATGTAATTATTCCCACTTATTCCCCCTTCTTTAAAACAGTCCATATGAGCTCCAAAATGCTCAAGGCATTGCTTTCTGTTTTTATTTGATTCCAACTTTTTAAATACATTTTGAATTCAGACTCAACAAAGCTTTTTAAAGCCTAGTATGTAGGTCCCCAGAGCAAATTCCTGATCCAAAACTTGCTTGCCTTTATACATTTGTCTTTCTTGAACATTTGAATAAGTTAAAAAATTTTGGCTCTGCCAGTAAATTATTTACAATCTCTAAAGTGTAATAAATTTTCTTCTTTAAATATAGGTACAACAGTAAATAATCTAGATGAAGATACTGCTTTAAACCTTTGTCTCAACAACTTTTTGTATGGATTTCAAAAACTTTAAAGCCATATATTTTAGTCAGAGTTTAGTTGGTTACTTTATGATACACAGACAAACTTGGCACGCTTAATGAGAATTTGGGAGATTTCAATGAAAGAATGGCTTCAGTGGCTAGTACTCAATGCTTATTAGCTTCCTGTGGCTGTTACAAAATACCTGGCAAAATAAACTTACAAAACGAAGAGCTTTAATTTGACTTGTAGTTTCAGAAGTTTTAGTCCATGGTCAGTCGAACCTGCAGTTTTAGGTCCATGATGAATCAAAACATGATGGCAAAGAATATATGGTCGAACAGAGCTATTCATCTCTTGGCTGAGAAGCAAAGAAAAGGACAGAGTCTTAATATCCCCTTCCAGGGAATGCTCTAATGATGCAGTTCCTTCTAGGACCCATTTACCAAGAGGTTTTATCACCTCTTAGTAGTCCTAAACTGACAAATAAGCTTTTAACACAGCCTTTGGGGAACATTTAAGATCCAAAGCACAACTATGTGCTTGACTGGTTCTTTCTGAAATTAAGTTCACTGTATGAAATGATTTGCAATCCTTTCATCTCACAAACAAATTCCATATGCTGTTGATCGCTAATGTGTTCCTTTTCCCAGGCAATGTTTTGAATATTAAAAGAAATTACTTAACGACAATGCCATCGCACAAAACAGTTAAGATGTAGAATTGTCAGGAGTTTCAGCAAAACTTTTATGCAGAGAAACTTTATGTAATGTTATTTAAATTCTATCTACCAGGCAAAGCCATCCGAGACATCAGTACTGAGGGGGCAGTGATCAAACACCTTTACTTGTGGGCCAGGCTTTAATGTAATCTTCCTAACTGCGTTCTTTCAAGCAACTTCAGGAATTAGTGGTCATAGTTAACAGGTTCATCAAAATTATGTCACAGTGTTTATACACAAAATAAAACTTAAGTAAACTGAGCTAAAGCATTACTATTCTGATTACTTTATTGTTCTCCCTTGATAGACCTTGAGTAAATGACAGTGGTTCCCTTGCTCTGTAAAGATAAGCAATTTGATGCCCCAGACTGAATAGCATGACACTGATAACAGCTGTGAATGAATCAAGAACAGGGTAAATATACAAGACTGATTTTTAAGCTCAACAGCCCATGAACAAAAGCTGTAATTAAATTCAATGAAGAACAAGAAAAGAGAAAAGATGCAGAATGAAAAAATAAATGACTACCAAACAGCAAAACTGCCTGCAAAGATTGAAGGAAGCCAGCTGAGCACCCCAGAATTGCTGCAACCACTTCACTTTGCGTTCACCATAATTGATCATTTAACATGTCAAGCCTCCTTTCCTTCTCCCTTGAGTGACATGAAGGGTAAATTCATGGTCAATATGTCCTTGAATATATTTATTGGATTTTGGAGTATATAACAAATGACTAAGAGAAAAAAAGCACACCTCAGATTTTGTTCATATCTTTTTTTGGGGGGTGGTGGTTATTCATTTCACCAGACAATTTTCTGCATTTAATGGAAACACAGCAATTGAAAGTGCTTTTCACAAAGATAGTTTATCATTTTCCCTGTTTGCTTCCAGCTTTTTCAAATTCAACACATCTGACTCCGATGTTATTTATATAGTGTTTTTCTCGCTGATCTCATTTTCTTGTCTTCCTGTCATTCTTTGTGGACTAGGTCTGACATTTCATTGATGCTTTCATAGAAGCTGACCATTGTATTTCCCAGATGCAAGATGAGAGCATGGTGAGAAGTCACCAGACACACATGCACACTGCAGCATGATTAGTTTCAGAAGAGTGCAAGGAAATTGAAGGTTAGCATAAGAATCGAAGTAGCCCTTTCTGTATTATTAACATGAGCAAAAAAGCTTTTGATACTTCTGACTTCTCAATTATAAAGCATCTTTCACAATGCAAGCTTGATCAATTTCAGGAAGGTATAATAGCCCAGCTGCAACTAATGCGATGCATGAGAAAGATGAGAACAAATATCAAATCAATGCAAAGCAAAGGGTGATGACCCTGTTTTGTTCATAGCAAGGAGAAATATAAATCTATTTCTCTCTTTCCTGAAGTAAATAGAGTTAATCAAATAAAATCATTTTGTATTAGCCAATGATAATCGTTTTCTGATATGGTCATGGCATTAGCAGAAATGATAGGAAAAATGTCAATCAAAATTGCAAACCAGTTGGAACCAACAAATATATTGCTATTGAATTTTCTGCTTTATTGAGGGGCAAGCACTCAGCTCTGTGGTATTCTGAATAACTCCTACAGATTTCTGTCTGGGTTTGATCACCATTTTGGAGACATAGTACAACAACAAGGCCAGATCTCAAGACTTACTGTCTTATATTCAAATTATCATGGAACATGTGTGATTCTAGTTATTATTTACGATCCTTGAACTTCCTGTTGCAAAAACGAGGATGATAGCAACAGTTAGAATTCTGGAAGAGGATACCAAAGAAAATATATAGATGGTTCCATCACTTGCAGAGGCTGCAAGGTCAAATGTAATTTATATAGCCTAAAACCTACATAGCATATACATGTAACACTGAATATTTCTTGTCAGGTATTAAGAGCTCAATAAATATTAAACCCTTACTCTATTCCTTTTCCCTGCTTGCATCCTAAAAATAAAAGCTAATGTCAATTAATTGTATGCATGCTAATTTAATTTTATTCAATTTATACTTGAGCACTATGACTTATTTTAGACTTTTGGTCATTTTGTTTTGTACTCACTGTTATATAAGCTTTCTCTGTAAAATAGTTTTCCCAAGTATGCCCATGATTAAGTCTCAGAGGGATTAGAATTCAGACATTACTGCTTTCTATATTCCTAATCACACTTTAACTTCTCTACTTTCCTAATTTACTGAAAAAGAGACATAAGAAGATTTGTTTCAGCCAAAGTAATTTTCTTTATTTCTGGACAATGTCTTCCAATGTCGGATTCCTTGTCCCCATGGATGACCTTCCAGCTCTCAGCACATCTACTACCCTGTATTAGTTATCTATTGCTATGTAATAGATTAGCACAAAATTAAATGCCTTAAAATGGTGTGAACTTACTACCTCACATGGTTTATTTGTGAAGAATATTGGTGTTCTTAAGTTCATAGTCTTTCACAAGCCTGCAATCAAGGTATTTATCAGAATGCATGTGGAGTCAGTTGGGAAATGAGGTACTTGCAGGCTTTCTTGATTGTTGCCTATATTCATTTTCTATTCATCTAATGAAATGAAGGGCCTTTGGTCCAACTTTTGTCCAGAAACTACTGTTATGTACTGAATTGTGTCTTCCTAAATTCAAATGTTATATCTCTAATTCTCAACATGACTGTCTTTGGAGATAGGGTCATGATGGAGGTAATTAAAGTTAAATAAGATCATAAATATGGGAATCTAATTCAACAGAACAGTGTCCTTAGAAGTCAATGAGATATCAGAGATATTGTTCCATGTCAGTATTGCACACAGATAAAGAGAAGTGGTGGCTGTGTGTAAATGAAGCAGAGAGTGTTTTCTAAAGGTTCCTTAGTACTTTTCTATAACTTTGATAAAGCAATCTAATGTTAATTAGGCCACCTACTCTGAGCATTCTGTTCAGTTGTTTGGTTATGGCAGCCCGAGTAGACTGAACAGATAGCTATTTTTGGCTTTTTGCTATGTGGACCACTTGAACATAGAGGTTTGTGTCATTTCAGAAATCAAGCAGAGAAATCAAAGGAAAATCTGTTAGCAAGACAGAATTCATAATATTGGAAACCTAATCTCTCTTCAGATTATTCCATTTCAGAGCTGAAAAGCACCATATTTGAAAAGGGAGATTCCTTTCACTTGAAAATACACTAAGTTATGGAGCATTGCGCCACCTTAGGAACTTCCTAGTATGTTTCAACTCCCAGGAGCACGTGTGAAATTTGAATTAACTCAATCATTATGGAGCTAATGACTAACTGTAGATCTTTGAATGCTAATTAGATTTCCTCTCAAACTAACCATTTATAACTTCTTCTTTGTCTAATTTTTTTTTACAGCCTTTCCACAGGGTTTTCCTTTGAGTTTGAATGAGAAACAAAATAGAAAAAGTTTTGTCTGGTGATTTCTTCCAGTTGAGTACTCCCCTTCTTTAGGAATTGGACCCAGCTAAAATTTGAACATGTTTTTATTTCTATTTTTAGTTTGCTTTTCTTTACCTCTATTTAATCTATTATGACTGAAAGTAGCTTTCTATCTGGGAAGGAGAAATATTAATTTGCAACCTCTTTGATCAAACTGACAAAGATTTCCTCCTTATATCCTGAATAGAAGAAATGTCAAAAACAAACACAAATTCTATTCAACAAATCCTACTTTTCACTATTGTCTTACTGTAGATTTTAAAATTAAGTTTTGAATGGCAGAGATCATATCTTAACTCTACTCGTGCTAGAATTGCTGAGTTCCTTACCTCTTTGCCTCAAAGCAGCTTACATGCTTTGGGCTTTCAAGGAATCAAAAATCATGAATATTTTGAAAACATAATTTGTTTCAAGGATTTTCTTATATACAAAAGGCAGAAAATATCTGTAAGTTAACATTTTTGTCTAATTTTTCTTTGAATACAGTATTTTTCCCCAGGAAAATTGATGTGTGCAGGGCACAGTTTGAAACACAGCCAAAGTACTCTGATCCTGGCAGTGTAGCAGTACATCTGTTCACAGACTCACAGAACACTTGTGTATTATAATTTTTTATTTGAATCTAATGCAGTTTCTTAATCAGTGATTAGGAAAAGAATTATCAGGATTTTAATGACATTGTTTCAGAAAGTTTGGGAAAAAAGTGGCCCTGCAAGTTAGGTGGCTATGAGCCAGAACCACTGGGCTACTCATTACCTGAATCATCCTGAGTCACCTTGGCAGTGTAGATGCTGGAACACATGATCAACACAATCACATTGCATTGGTGTCTGCTTCCTCACAAGGCAGAAGCATGCTGGGAATGTGTTCGGAACTCTGGGGAGTTTAGAGTACTTTATGCCCGGAAATAGGATCAAAATGGAAATTAAATCTTAGATCTGTAGAGAGCTTATCTTTAGGAGCTGATCTTTCCATTATCTGTGAGTTTAAAACTTCATTAACTGACTCACATATAGAGTTTTACTGAGTTTAAAGTGCAGTGAGGAAATGTTTCTTGGAATCTAGGAGATGATCAAGTATTTCATATTGTTCCATGCAATAAAGAAAAGAAAGTATGAATCTAGTCACACGATGCTGTAAGAATCTCAAATATATTATTATTCTATATTTGCACCTACTGAAGCAGTATTCAGTAGAATATATTATATATTTCTTGGGATTTTAGGAACACATTTTTGTGGTATTTCAGATGCTACCTACTAGATTCTGTCAACTATTCAATATTTAACAAAATTTGCTGAGTAGTCACTACATTCTAGGTCCTTTTGAAAGTGTTCAGGGACACATGTACTGGATAGGGATTCTGGTGAAACAATAGTAAAGGTTCTCTAATTCTTCATTAAAAATATGATTTCCTATAAGGTAGTTCATTAAGCCATGAACTAATTATCTGCCAACAGAGAAGATCATAACTCGGGCGGTTTTTCTGTCAGGAAAGTTTATGTTTTTAGCATCGGCTATCTGGAGGTTAAGTAGTTCTACAGAAAATCCTCTTGCCTTACAGAATCACAGTATTAGAAATGAGTTTAAAGACCATTTAGCTCTTTACAGGTGAACTTTAATATATGCTGTGAGATTTAGTGAGAAAGGAACAGGTTCATTTTTGTTTAATTCCAACTTAATGATTATGCTCAAACTTGACACAGCTGGATCAAAATCACCCTTGGGCTGTCTTCCCTCCCTTCCCTCCCCTCCCCTTCCCTCCCCTCCCCTCTCCTCCTCTTTCTTTCTTTCTTTCTTTCTTTCTTTCTTTCTTTCTTTCTTTCTTTCTTGATGCAGTATTGCTTTGTAGTTTAGGCTTAAAGTTTGAACTTAATATGTAGCCTACGCAGCTTTCAAATTCATGATGATCTGCTTACCTTAGCCTCCCCACATGCTGGTCTTATCTATGTTTACTTACAATCCTACAACGTCTTGATACTTTTCTGTCTCTCTCGGGAGGCCTCCTTGTAAGTTTTTCTCTTTGCAACACAGATAGATTAGGTAAGAAGCCAGGGCACAGACACAGACAGAGCCCGTAATCTACCTGTAGTTCCTTCATAGAGAGCCCAGCTGAGCTTCTTATTCATAGGCAGCAGTACCTGATTCAGCTGCATTTAGATTTTCTCCTCTGGTTCACTATTGTCCTTTTTGCAGCCCTTTGGAACTAATGTAGCTTGCAGAAAGTGGTGATTATAATTGAATTGAATTGTAAGAAAGTGGCAATTTTTTCTTAGTATCCTTAGAGACTTGGTGGAAAAAGTAGCCCATTTCTCTTTTTTCTGTCTTTTGTTTGTAATCCCGAATATTTTTATCAGTGAATATTGGCCTCATTGATAGCAGTGTTCAGGTAAGAATGAGGCATGCATGTATATCCTCCCTGTTTCAACAGACCTATCTTACCAGGCGGCTCCTCTTACAGCCGTGGGAACACACAGTATTTCCCCCCTAGACTTTTTCTTCATAGCATTACTGAATGTGTGCCAGAATTTGAGGCAACTGTTCCATAAGCTAATACTAGTAGGACTCTCATCAGGACAAGATCCTTTAGAAAAGGGTCCTAGAATATTTATTTTTCAGTGCAGCAAAATTAAATTTTAGCCTTATGTGCTGTGTTCCCTTGCAAACCCTAATCCCTGGAGCCAGCTTCCTCCCATAAACAGCTGTAGAGCAGTCTAGATGAGACTGAGGACACAATGAATTTTAGATAAAAAATTGCAGAGCCCCCACATAATATAAATATTATTCATGTAGAACAGGATTGCTGTTCAATAAAGATTACTGAAGCAGAAAATAAGCAAGGACTCAGCATTTTTTCAAGCTGGGTGATATGTATACTGCATGTGCTCATTACCACAGAGAAAGAGAAAAGGTTTGTTTTCATTTTTGCAGAGTCCTGGCCTCTTCGTATCTGGCCCAGACAAACCTGGAAAATAGAAAGAACTCTTTGTACACATAAACCCTTGTTCATTCCCCTTTGTGCTGAGCCAGCAAGATAGAATAAAGAACGTAATAAATTCAGAACATTCTTCCTGAGAAGGTAGAGGTGGCTGATCAGATTACAAGCTATATTTGATAAATACAAAGAACACCGATAGTCCCAGTAAATACTGTTTTTTAAAAATCACAGTCTTTCATGGTAGCTTTCTGAGACAGTTTGAGCCAGAGATAGTATGTGTGCTGCGGTTTATGGGAAAATATTTTCTGGAAAACTGTCTGTGGGATTGAAAGGCATACAAAGGGAGAAATTAAACTGAAATGCAATAGAAACGGGGGGCCCTGGGAACCCTTTGGTGTGCTATGCTACTCACCTTTCACACAGGTTCAAAGCAAGAGGACCAACCTTTGCGCTTTGTTGTGGCTCTCACTCCTGGGGAGGAGATCTGGCCTGAGATGACGCTGTCTTACAGAGGAACACACAACTGTGAAGAGCCAGTTCTGCAGAGGGGTCCAGTGATATACCACAGCACCCATTACCCACATTGTGAATGTTACCTCTGTGATCTGAAGCCCACTTTTTGTTGGCTTAGGATACAGTTAGGACTAGTTATGAGTGAAGAGTGGTGTCATTGTTTCGATTATGTATATTCACCCTCAACATCTGAGCACAGAGGGTTGATTTGACGAATCTGCTCTTATCAATACTCACACTAAACCTTTGAGTAGTTTACATTCAAACCTGTCTTCCATTGGTTCTAAACGTAATGGGAAGAATTAGGAGGCAATATATGTATGTATACTGTCAACTTTTGAGTTACTAGCTGTGTATCTAAATTTGTTACTTGACTTACGATGCACATATGCCAGAAACTGCAGTGTGAACTTGATACTTAGTAATTTATATAAAATCTATATTCTATAATATACACAAGTTGATAGCTAACTGTAACATTGTCCATAGACATCACCATATTTCTTGGTTCCATGTTCCCGCTCTGCTTCTGGAACCCCATCGATTCGGCAGCACACATGTGGAAGTCCTAGTGTTCTGGCAGTTCAAAGCAAGATAGCAATGACACTAATGAGAAGTGGTTTGAAAGAACTGGTTTCATTTCCCTCTAAACAACAGAGTGAGCATAGTCTAAAGTGTTTGAATTGAGGCACAATATTTTTCTTTCTTTTCTACCTAGACCAATTGGCCTTTTCCACCCCCTAAATCAAAACTTTCTTGGGCTTACTAAAAACTTGCTCTAGCAAACACTGACTCCTTTTTCAATAATAAGTGCCAGCAGTTTTATAGAGCCTTCCACTGTCTCTGATCAGTGAAGATTTGCATAAAAAGTATTTCATGAAAATATATATGACCCAGAAAATAGTAATACATATACCTTTTGACAACAGTGAGACACACACACACACACACACACACACACACACACACGGGGGGGGGGAGAGACAGAGACAGAGACAGACAGAGAGACAGAGACAGAGACAGACAGAGAGACAGAGACAGAGACAGACAGAGACAGAGACAGACAGAGACAGAGACAGAGAGAGAGAGACAGAAAGAGAGACAGAGAGAGAGAAAAAGTATGTAGAGTTTTTTCCTTCCCTTACTCTGAAAAGTAGATTTTGTTTGCACACAGATATTTAAATAACAAAGTATATGTCCCTCATACACACCCATTATTTATCAGTGAGTTATTTACAGAAGTTAGAATACAAATGGATAATATTTTATATATCCTAAAAATCCTGAAATATTTATGTACTTGTGTGTGAAAATATTAATCTAATCCTATTCTTAAGGCTAATATGTAAACTCTGACTTTTGTCCACATCAGAAAAGGAAAATTAGGAAACACACAAAGCAAGGTTCTATTTGTATGCCTTACCATTTGCAATTTAAAAAATATTTATTGAACATTTATGTGCCAGGCAGTGTGTTCAGTTTTGACAGTCACAATAATGAATGGGAGGAATTTTGTCTCTGTATAAAGAAAGCTTATAAGTAAGGTTAGTATCTTATTGTAAAGTATTATCCAAAGTCTTAATGGTCCAGGAAAAGTGGAATGACTTTTTACTGTCATTTCATAGCTTGGAAAAGATAAATAAACCACATTGAAGTAGTGAAGGCTCCATTTTAATCAGGAATACTATTGTGATAGGAAAAGATTCTATGGTAACCTTCAGTCAACTTGAATTTGTAGAGAGGAAGAAAGGTATTTAATAAGAGAGGGAACAGGTAGGTTATGAAACAGGAGATGAGGAAATTTTAAAAAAGCGAGATTACGTAGAGTTAGTGCAGATGTACTCAGGCCAGTTCTGTCTGTTAGCAATGATCCCACAGTGTATTGACTTGCAGAGACTGGACTCAGAGGCCCTAACATGCATGCTCTCACACGGGCTGGAGCCAACAATGTTGGCAGTGTTGAATTTTCTCAGGAAGGGACTTTAAGGGGTGCTAGGTTTTGAGCTCCTAGAAATTGTGTTACTGTTTGTTGAAGCCTTTACAGACCAATGTTGAAGCCTAGTTGTGAAGGTGATGCAAAACAAGTTGGGATTTGTTCAAGCACAGAGCGTTGGTCAAAGTTTATGTGAGTCAGCCATCTTTCCCCTTTCTCATTTGAAGAAACGTGGCTCCTTTATTTTATCTATTCAGAAAGACTAAAAGTATCTATCTGTGGGCTGGGGATTTAGCTCAGTGGCATAAGTACCTGCCTTGCAAGCAGGCGGTCGTGAGTTCAATCCCCAGTACCGATAAAAATGAAAAAGAAAAAAAAAAAAAAGAAAAAAGTATCTATCTGTGCATATTATTGTAAGGAAGGCACACTATAGTGCATTTGAAAATCTGAAGATACTCCTTGAAGTACAATACAAATATGTCCTGTGTATTTCCCACAGTTTTTGCTCTGTCAGTGGTGGTCTGTGGGCCAGTTTTCTTTTCAACACCTCCAAACTAATCTGACCCTTTGAGAAGGCAGAGATGAAGAGCCTTGTCCTTTTGTTGGGGGATAAAGCAGGGCCTCTGAGATACCCCGATTGTAGAACCCGTGCTCCCATTTCCTGTAGACAGCTCTACCTCTCACCAGTCCTGGACATCCATAAACCTTCCTTTGTGGAGGTTGGCAGTATGAAAACTTCTTGAAAAATGAGAACATGAAAGGAAAATTCTTACCTCCTGACCAAGGCAGAATTTAGAATTTCTCTCTGAATGGAGGCAGTCTACACTACAAATATTATGAAGTCCTAAATATTGTAAGATGCAAGGAATATACCAGTATTGTTTGAGAAAACTGTGCTAACATTGTAAAATATAATGATATGCAGCTATTGCTTCTGAGTAATCTGCTTCCCCGCCCCTGACTCAGTCAACACTGTATTTGTTTACTGCAACCGTCGCAAGTCAAGCATGAACAGAACCATAGTTCGCAAATATGCTGCTTGTTCTTCCCCGTGGAGGGCATCTGCCATGTTTGCTCTTCACCACAGACTGCAGTTCTCACATGGATGGGCCACAGCATGAGCGAGCCATTTGGAGCTTCCCTTCTCATCGAGCATGGGGCTGTTTGGAATATTTAATTTAGCAACAGCCATTCTTGCCTCTCACAGTGACTGCCAATGAGAACAGATGGGCCATTCTACAACCCAGGTGGCCTGCCTGCTACAGATAGAACTTAAAAGCTTCCTTCTTGGAAATGTTGGTGTCTTTCTTTCTGGAAAACTCAGTTCCAGGTGGAAAATTGCTGCAATCCAAAAGATGAACCCTTCCTGCAGTGCTGGTAACTGGTCACCTCAATTTCTCTTTTCTCTGAGGAAAAACCTACCATCTGTTTCATGTAACATGTATAATACAGGAGAGACAGTTCACACCAAGAGAAAAAGAATATATATATATATATATATATATAAAATCAAGTATGTACACATTTATTTATGCATAACTTTAAAGACCTGAAGTTTTGATCTTTCTTGAAAATAATATCACTCTCCATTCTTTTTGATTTATAGGATGTCTTCTGAAATTTGTACTCATTTGAAATAATTTTATTCCTATGAGTTTTAAGTGTAAATATCTTGTACTTTTTCTTAAAGAGTGACAATGGTAGAAAAGAAAACTACAGATGTCAGTGGAAAAATATTTTTCGACAAAATTATTCTAGTCCTGAAAGTCAAATTTTATATTTCATGGCATGAATATGGATAAAACACAAAGCTTTTGTTAATTTCTGTTTGCCAGCTCACATAAGACCCTGTAATAATATTCTTTCAAACACACCCAGGGGTTTAGGCAAGGCTGTTGAAATGCTTTGGTCAAAGTTTGTTGTAGTCAGGCGTTGTGAGAACAATTAGAATCAGGACACGATAATATTATTTTATAATGGTCACCCAGAGTTAAAACATAAGAAAGTGTAGGAAATCTGTCCACCACATGAAAGACATAGAATATTCAGCCAAGGGCTTGGATCCCACAGCAATGTCCTGCATGAGTCCAGACGAAGACCTAGAGCTCATGACAGTGCCTCCCATGAGTCCAACTGGAGGTCTAGAGCCCATGAGAAGGACTCATTCCAGTGTGTTTCATGGATCCATGCTGGGAAGACTCAAAGGTCAGTGATGAAACATGCAAGTCTATGCCAGTGGGGTGAAGGAGCTTGCTGGTAGGTTGAGGGTTCCACACTGGAGCCAAGGAGCCATGCTCATAATAAAGACCAGGGCTCTCCTGAAAAGCACCACAGCTATCCTCAGAGACACAGAAGCCCCCAGCTCCTCCAACAGTAAGGAGTAGTACATGCCAGGAAGCCAGCATGATGAGTTTTTCCTGGAGATTAAGCGGCACCCGTCTTCCCCTCCAGAGCCAGGAAGCAATGCTCAATGTAAGGACCACAGCTCCACAAAGTCAACCAGAGCTACTGTCACCAAGCTCCTCTGATGACAATGGTCAAACTCACACTGGGGAAACTAGTCATGACAAGCTCCTCCTGAACCAATGGCCCAAACATCAACACATAGGAGAACCCACAGTGCCTTACTTCTCCTTCTCCATGTCTCTATTTATGCTGGCAACTTTCCTCAGGTGGAACATCTACGCTTAGCACCATGCTGATTTAATTCCGCTGGCATTTTGACCATCAGCTTTTAATCCAATAAGAAAGTTATAATAAGATTATGTACTGTATTATGTCAAAGACTTAAGCAGATATTTCACTGTCTCCTATACTCATTTGGGCAGTAACTAAATGATAGAGTTTGCTAAAAAATATGATAAAATGTGACTTTGCAATTATTTAAATTGTATACATTCCCAGGTCTTCTCCCATTAAAAAGCAAAACTGCAGAATGTAGATTAGTCTTTTTAAGGTATAAGATTAAACAAGATATGAGTATATTTACAAATACAGTTTATTTTATTTTGTATTTTGAAAGTAGTAAAATACAACAGAACAAGATAGAATAAAGCCAACTGAAATCGTGTAGTGAAATTGGTACAGAACTTCACAGCAGGTTACTGGGATAACAGTAATAGGTATCACAGTATATTTCATTATCTTTACAATAGTTGTTCTTTCAATCATGTATATCAAAATAAAATGAAATACAGAACATTATAGGACTTATCAAAACAGAATATTGAATAGAGCAGTATCACTAATCAGAATAAAGCAAAACAGTAATAAAAACATTTGCCTTCAAAGAGATGGTATAAAGAAATTCTCCTTATTTGCTATGGTCAACCTCCTAAGAGATGTTGAGATTTCTGGTTCTGGGGAGGGGGGAGAAGGGGAATAGATGAGGTGGGATGTTTCACTCTAGGCCATGCACCAGTAGATTCTCTATTGCTAAGCAGGGAGGCATGCTGGTTGTTTGGTTTCCTAGGGTCCTAAGTTCCAACATGGAGCGGATCTCAGGAGACACTGGTGGTTCCCCCCTGGAAGGGCCACAGTCTGCCACACTACCGCCGCTTACCAGGGAGGGGAGATGCTTGCTTGGTTTCCCAGGGTCCTTACACTTACAGTTTATACTACACTATTTATAACTTATGTTCCTCTGAGATTTGTCTTGAAATAAAAAAAAAAATTCCAATAGAGAAAAGGTAAAGCATAGGCTAATACTTTTCAAATTTTCACATTGGACAAACAATAGTGATAGTCTAGTTTTTAAACTGACTCTTCCAAAAACAAGCCTGTGACTTTGGAAAAATGCTATCTTTTTATAATCCTTATTGTTACATTAGATGATTATAAGTTCATAATACTAGGAAAGAATGTAAGTTCCAGAGTAATTGGAGAGAAAACTTTTAATTTAGCTTGTGGTGGGAAGCTTTAAATGATTAAGAAATGGTTTAAATTTGGAATTGGCATTAGTATGGAGAAGGATGTTTTGGGCTGACCAATTTCTACCGTCCCTTGAAAGATTAATCTATTCTCCGCAATATAAATTTTCAACCTTTCTCCAACATTTTCCTTGTTGCTAGATTCTGCTTACAGAACAAATATTGGATGTCTGTAGCATGTTTCTTTTCAAACAGGCTGATAACTCTTTGAGGTCAGGAATCAAAACACATTTAGTTTTTATATCCACAACTTGTATGATTTCTGGGTAGTAGTAAAGTTACAATCAATATTTACTCAATTCAGTGCTCAATGGGCACTCATGGAACAAAATTTGCTTGCAAAGCACAATAGGGATAAAAATAGTGCAATTTAGGGGCCCTTGTGCAGTGTAACTTGTAAAATAAAACACACCAAGACTTTGTTAAACCAGGATTGGACAATCATTTGAACTTAGGGTTTCATCATTATTATAGTTATTCTAGTTCTGTCATTATTTAGATCATCTTTTAATATTTGATAAAGTCATACATGCCTTTACCTGGTAAAGTCTGTTTTTTCTTTTATTCCCTGTCATTATCTTTATTTCTACTCTTTGCTAAATGAGTTTCTTCTGATTTTCTTTTCTCAATCTTGAGTTTCTTTTGTCCATACCTGATTAGCTTCCTTCTTCATTCTTTTAAATTTATCTTAGTTTATTTTCTCCTCATGTCTTTCAATATCCTTTCACACACCAAATGCTATTGTTTAAAATTATCTTTGAATTTCTCTTTTTGTTCATGAAAATCTACAATGAAATCAACCAGTAGATTTAAGAAAAATGCATTAATCATAGTACCTTCTTTATTAGAGTAACAGCCTCAGAATAATTGGTCTACCTGAGTGATTTACTAAGATAATTAGCAGTGTTAGTGATAGTTTATAGTATTGTGATGCTATTTTCCATTTTGTGATTCTCTTTGCTCATGTCTGCTAGTGTGCTGCTCCTAGACACACACTTCATTTCCATAATGCTATATCTCCTATTTTCTCTTAATGTACACATTTTATATTTCTACCTTAAACTTTCTCATCTTATATAATTAAAAATTTTCAGCACCATACTTCAGACTAAATTGTGCTGCCCTATAAATACATGTGCTGAAATTTTAACCCCTAATTTGACTTAATATTTTGACTTAGAGATTTTTAAAGATGTTAAGATAAAATGAGGTCTTAAGAATGTAGCCCAAACATCCATAATGTAAGAACTCTTATAAGAGACTTGGATTTCTCTCTCCCTCTGTCTGTCTGTCTCTCTCTCTCTCACTGTCTGTCTCTGTCCCTGTCTCTTTGTCTCTTTCTCTGTCATCTCTCTGTCATTCTCTCTAACTCTCTTTTTCTCTCTCTGTCTCAAATGGGGGTCACAATGGAAACACAACTTTGTATTTACCAGGAAAAGAGCCCTCACCTGAAACGGAATCCAGAAGCAGTTTGAATTTTGGACATTCCAGTTTAAAGAACTTTGAGAAGTAGCAAGAAAAAGTGATGCATATCTCTATTTCCAGTTCTCTGGGAGACTGAGGCAAGAGGATCACAGGTTTGTGCCCAGCCTGGTAAATTGGTGATTTAGAGAGACTGTCTCAAAATAATGAATGAGTGAATGAATGAATGAAGATGTAGCTCATTTCAAAGAGCCTAATTCCAATCCTTAGTACTCTACTGAAAAAAAAAATTGGTGAGCAAATACATTTCTGCTGTTTAAGCCATCCAACCTATGATATTTGATCATACCAGCCCAAATTTTGTGAATAATGATACTTTCAACTTTAACTTTATACTTTTTATTTTCTAAGAAAGATGTGGGTGCTCTATTGTATTTTAAGTATATACAAATTCAATTCTTACCTGGAAATTAGTTGCCCTTGAGTAAGTTCATTGACCCTTCCCTGATGTATAGGTTGGAGGCTATCTTAACATGAAAAGTACACAGTCTACTTACAGTGGGACAGCACTCATGTTACTTAGTTTAATTTCATTTGAAATGAAGTTGGTGGGTATCTTTCCATCATAAACTCATTTCAGTGGGATAAATTGGAAAATATGTGCAAATAAGCATGCATTTTTATAGAGACACTACTCAACTTCAAAGTAGATTCCTGAACTTCCAATTAGATTTGAGTATTGCTCTTTTCACAAACTCTCTTGAATATTTTAATGGAGAGTTGGAAACAAACTGCTAAAATAATTTGATAGTCATCAGTGTTTATCGTTTGGCAAGCATTATAAAATGCTCACAATGCATTATTTAATGCTTATATTTTATGTGTGAACCATATTGATTCAATTATTGCTAGTTCTGCTTTATAAATGATGGTGCTAATACATAAGAAAGGTAAACAACTTGTCCTAATTCACACAATTAGCAAATGACACCCCTGAGAATTGACCCTCTTGAGTTTTACTCCACAGTCTCTCATTTTAATTACTCTTGGAAACAACAAGTAGCATTCTCTGACTGCCAGCTCAACCAAAATACACTCCTAAACTCTATAACATTTTACTTAGTGGTGAATCATATACACAAAGATGGTCCTATAAGATAATAACGAAGCTAGAAATTTTTCTATTACTAGTATTATAGATAATCAAGTTAAATAGAACTAACTAGGCAGCCAGGGAGGATTGGGCTCTTGAGAGAGTCAGTACTGGGATGAGACACATTGAAATTGCAGCTGGAGATGAATCTGAAGAGAGACAGGCTTCAAGACGCAAGTGCAATGGCCAAGTCTACAAGCTTCCCTAGAGATAAAGAGCAGCTTAAGATAGTACCGTGAGTATCACTACCTGGGCCTCAATAGCACTTCAGACACATGGGTGGGTGCCTGGTGCATCTTGACCCATACCTCCATTACTTTCCATAAATGCCTTTGTTCTCTCTAGGTTAAAAATTACCTGAAAGATCATTCTTTGGGAGAGGAGTCTGTATGGTCATGTCTCGACCAAACAATGAACTTCTTATGGGTTGAAAACAAAGTAATATGTAACCTAAAGTTAATGATGCTTGTCATATGCCCTTGCTTTGTTACTCATTTCCTATTGAGCCAGTATTATCTAAGAAACTACACTTGAAATTCTATGCATTTATTATACTTCAACCATGGCTATTCAAGCTGTGATTTAGCTGCATAAAATATCCTTGACAAAAGAATCTTTGTGGCAACCCATTTTTGGTACCCATCCAGTTCCTCAGGAGCTTTCTATCAATACGCCTTTCTTACTTTAACCTTCATCCTGAAATCTATTCTTGATACAAAGAACTCAGCATATCTAACATTTAGGTGGGAATTACTTTCATGTCACATCATCAAATGACACAGTAACTACTCTCGTGTCACAGTGCAATGCTTCACTAATGTGTTTGTGGTGATGCTGGTATAATCAAACCTACTGTGCTGCCACTCAGTATACTATTTTAGTTACTTTTCTTGTCACTAACACACAATGCCTGAAACACAACTTATAGGAGGAGAGGTTTATTTGGGCTTATGATTAAAAAAGTTTCAGCTCATGTTTTTCAGCCAGGAGGGAAGAAGTGGCAGGCAGGAAAGGCCTGAGTGGAGGAAACCTGCTCACTCTATGTGGTCCAGGAAGGAAAAGCAAAAGAAAAAGCTAAGAGGGACACATACTCTTGGAGGTCATAACTCCAGGGATGTTGCCTGTTCTGACCGGTCACCTAAACACACGAGGCTTCTGAGATCATTTTAAATATAAATCAGAGCACCGCGGGTGTGGTAGCCTCCCCAGCATCAGATGCAATGATGTCTCATGTGTTTGTGGTGATATCAGTATAAGCAAATCTTCTGTACTACCAATCATATAAAAGTGTATCATACAGAAATCCGTAAAGTACAATGACAATCATTGACAATGTCATTGCTTATGAATTTAATATACTTCTTATCATTATTTTAGAATGTACTGCTACTTATATGTTTAAAAGGTCTATTATGAAACAATGTACTGTATTACACTGATAAGTCTCATACATCTCTGGTTCATATTTAAGAACGAAACAAAAAGCACATCTTTTACTAATGCTATTAGAAATTTTTAGGAAAAAACTAACACTGTAAAGTTCCAATGCACTGAACTGCTGTAAGTTTCATTCAAAGAAACAAGTCAGTTTATGCACAGCGTTAGTTTTCTGTGTCATAATTGACTACTAGAAGCTGGATTTTCTCTTAGGTTGTCACTGTTCTCTACTGGTACAGGGAAGTCCGTTTTCCTGTGAAAATGATAGAAAGCTTACACTCATTCCCACAGCCTGCTTCTGACTTACATGTCTCTGCTGATTACAGCACGAGTAATCTTTGAGGTATAGTCACTTTAGTTCGGTTTTATTTACTGTCAAGTATTTTCTAAAGCAAGCGGGAAAAACAACAGTTGTGCGTTTCGGGAAAAAATCTTTTATAATAAGCTGCATACCATGACACATATTCTTTCAAGGTTATTTGTACCCTTATTGCTTTAACAGTCAAGGCAAATTCAATTTTGACAAAAATTCCTGTTTGAGTACAATTTCCTGGTCACTTGGCGAGTGCAAGTGTCTGGGTAACCCATCAGGAGAAAAACATGCGTATGGTTCCAGTTTGAACCAATTTGACCTCTAGTTTGTCACTTCCAAGTGAGGAGCTCTTGGACATGTCATGCAGTATGTCTAAATTTCCAGTTTTTCCTTTCTGAAGTGAAGATTGTAAGACCTACATTAGGTTTGTTGCCAAGTAAAATGAGTATAGATAATAATCTGTGTGTATAACAGAAACTTTGTAATTATACTTATTTTTTTCTGCCTTCCATGCCACATATAACTGGGTTCTTGATAGTTAAAACACAAAATTTTCTAATATTACTATGGGGCTAATAGCAATTCTCATTTATTCAGACAGGCTATATATATATATATATATATATATATATATATATAAATTTTAAAGAGGATTAAACCAAGGAAAATAAAACAGACTAAAACCAATCAAAACATGCCAGTGTAAAAGATACAGGACTTCAAAACAATACAAAATCAACAAGAGTTATCATTAATGTCTTTTGTTATCTCCAAAATAGTTGCAGATATTTCAGACAGAGTAAAACTCAAACAGAACAGAGTAGAATTAAAACAATAAAAACAAAACAGTGACTGTAATAAAGGACTTATAAACAAGACAATGGTAAATCCAAAATGGCTATCATAATATAATTTGCTATCTTTGAAATAGCTGCTCCTGTTGTCAGACTTAACATAATTAAACAAACAAACAAAAAAAGAGAATGCAACACAACCCAACAAAATAATGAAAATGATATAGGACTTCAAAATGAGAACTAGGGAATCAAAAATAGCTGCCACTCTCAGAAGGAGATCTCCCCTAGACACCACACTGCATATTGCTATCCTCCGAACAGATGACCAGACCACGGGCCCTAGATCCATAAGAGAAACAGCAAAGTACCACAGGCGACCAATTGCATTTCACCTCCATAGCTATCATCACAGCCTGTGTTTCTTCGGATCAGCTGGTTGCTCATGGCAGAGGTGGGGTGGAGTGGGGCGTGGGGCAGGGACTGATATTTCTTGTTTGCCAGCCCACACTCTGGAAGGGCCTGGGGCCTGGCTGCTCACACTCCGGCCGTGGCCCACGCGTGGCACTGGCTCTCAGGTAGTACTTGCTTCCTGGTGTGGCCTTGTTTCCTCCCCCATAGTCCGTGAATGGCACTAACTCAGGTAAAGGCTCAGGTCCGGCTGCCCACCTCTCTTGCGGCAGCCTGTGCATGGATCTAATTCCCAGGCAGGCAGAAAAAATATATTTTTAAAAAAAATGAGCTTTTGTGTGAAATTTCACTTGGGGAAAATTCACTCTATGTGCACTTATTTTTAAAAAATATAGCCATTTTCATTATACATTGAAAGTGTATAAAACTATACATGTAAAAAACACTGGGCTTTCTTTTTTTCTGACTATAGTGATATTTTTCAGCTAGGGGAGAACATAAGCATCAATTTTTGGTTGTATACTCACAGCATTTTCTCTTCTTTCTTTCTCTCTTTTTAAAAAGACTTTTCCATGTTTCCTGCTGCTGTGACAGAGCTGTAATGTTTTTATAACCAATACATTTTGTACAGAATTTCATCATATTCCAGTTGACACCAAGTGTTCAAAGAAGTCTCAAGAGTTCACTTTGAGTCTAAATACATAACTTGAGTTTGGCAAGTCTAGTTTCACATCACCCACATCAAACTAAGAATTAAAAGGAGCTTGAGCGTGTTAAATCAACAATAGTGTTTTTTTTTTTAACCTCTGCAAGGAGACAAAGATGAAATGAAATGTAAAGGGCTGTATGATTTTCAAGGAGATACAGTGAACTCCACAAGAGAACAATCCTGTCACAGAGAATCCTCGTTTGATCAAGTTCACTGCTCTAGGGAGAAAGCACTGCAACTTTCCTCTAGGAGTATGTACCTGCCGTTTGTTTAGTTGTTGTAGTCTAGCCATTTTGAGTATAAGTTTTACCTATGTAATATATGGTGAAGTGGAAAAAGCTCAAAAAAGTAGGACTCAAAATTTCCAGTTAAATTTTCATTAATTCATTCATAATCTCATATTGACTTAGTCTGTTCATCTGTGAATTGGCCAAAGCCATTATCACCAGTGACCTAAAAGACATAATGAATGACAAAATGAAGGTGAATGTGTCTTAAGAATTGTACAGTATTCTATAAGTATGGGATGTACTGATTTTTATACAGTCAGGGAAGTTTTACATTCATGTACATGTGAAACAGTTCCACACCCAAAAACCAAATATGTGGCAAAAATAGTATCATATCTCACATTGAGAATATGGTGAGTAGCAGAGGGTATAGCAGTGTACACATGGAAAAGATGAAATTATTCAAGTGTCAGAACTGAACTTTAAGATGTCTGAATGCCAGGCAAGGGGCTTTTGGTTTATACTGTATTATGCAATATTTTTAGCGAAGAATGGAAAATTAAAATATAGCAAAGAAACTGTGGAATTTATGAAGTTTGGTGAGAAGTGGTAAATCTGGTTTCTGAGGCTGGGGGATAGATAGTAACTACCTTGGCAGAGATAAATGATATTCTGAATTCGCTGGTAATAGGGTGAAACAACACAGATTCCAAAGAAAATTGTTGTTACCCCTTTTGGTAAAGTTTGACCTAGAATCCTTTTACAATGGTAACCCCAATACTTGTGTCAATATCCAACACACCTGTGCTCAGTGTCAGTGTCTGATAATGATTTGGGATGGAAACAAAGACAGAAGAATGAAAAGAGGCCCTGAGATGTTTATCTTGAGAGAGTCAGAAAAATACTGATATAACTGATTATCTGTACTGCTGATAAGTCTGAAGGAAAAACTAGCTTCAGAGAAATAGACTTAAAATTCAAACCTGTGACATTTTACACGTCAATTAGATATGTTAGAGCTGTCAAGGGGCAACTGAAGAAGCAAAGTAGGAAACGGAGAATTCTGAAACTGGGATAAAAAGTAAATTTGGTGATTTCAGGTACAGTCCACAAAAGTCTTTCTGAATGCTTAGCGTTGCCCCCCGACCCCTGAAAAACTCAGATTTGGGGAAACCTTTAAGTACTTTGAGTAAAACTAGACCTTCTAGTTTGTGTCTTAGGCTTACCTGGACTCGGTGCGAGTACTTTTGAAAGAAAGTCAATATTGACTTGAAATTTTCTCGGACGGCTGAAAGGAGTGCCATCTGTCTCCAGATAGTGGCATTTTCTCAAAATTTTATTTTTTCTCTCTTCTTCCTCAAATTCCAGGAGTGATATTTCCAGCTTTTGTGTGCCGTGTCTTAAAATGTCCTTCTCACGCCAACTGTTTCAGTTCTGGGATTTTTCCTTCCCTTTTCCCTTCTAGAGCTTCCTTGCCAGCCCTAAGGCCCTTGTAGATATTTCTTCATTTGTCAGCATTACAAACAGCACACAGCAGGTTCAGCATACAAGGAGGAGTGCTTTATCTTTAAGGAAGTGGAAAAGTGAAAACTTTGTGAAGATTTCCAGTTTAATACAATTTTTCCTATCATGGAAAATTCTACAGTGGAACTTTTGCCCTACCCTATGCAGAGATAAGAACAGATATCAGTAAGTAACCACTTCAAAGTTTTGTCAAGAAAATGGCTTTGGTTTTAGTCCAGAGATTCAAATATAATGTGCTTCAGCAAAAGATAAATAATAAGATTGCTTTATCACTCATATAACTTAATAATATCATTTCAAATTGCTGAAATGTCAGAATTGTTATTTAATTCCATAATGGCTGCAGGCCACAGGATACTTTCTTGGCTAAACCTAAAGTAAGATCCAAAAATGAAGGTTCAACATTTCCTGATTTCTCCTTTCCTTTCTTTTTTCCATCCTTTCTTCCTCCTTCTCTCCTTCCTTTTCTTCTGCTGATTGTGTTTGACAGTTTAAAGTTTCTTTTGAGAATAACACAAATATAATAAAGTGCACATTATTATAAAAATCAAATATTATATTTAGGTGGCTATAAAAATAGTTTTAAGGGTCTCGTGTACTAACATAATAAAATATATATAGCACATTAAATAAGAAGCAGTCATTGTAATACTCTGAGATATCTACAATGACTAGAAAATGTTAGCAAATATCTGTGACTTTTATTATTCAGGAAGATACTACTGCTAATGTTAGCATTATCACTGGCCAAAGATTATAATTATAGGACATGTTTGCTATGAAATATACACTGGCAAAAATTAAGATGTATTTTTTCTTTCTATTTAAATTGTTGAAATTTATGGCAGGATATGTGTAGGATGTGAATTCTATGATTTATTTATGGTTACTTTCTAGGCAAGCTAGGGAATACTACAGGCAAGAATGGTGAGATTGGGACAATGACAAAAGAAATCACCAACTAGAACCCATGTCTGTTTGTCACATAAATTATTCCTATGGTAACAGATTACATAGGGAGAGATCAATACTATCTTTCCTTTGATCACACTCATAAAAGGAAAAGTTGACCTGTATAATCTAGATGGGAGACAATAGGATATTTTTAAGATTGGGACTGAGAGCTATCTCATTATTAGCATTAGATTGAAAAGAAAAGAATTGTTCACTTTTGAAATAAATTCTGAAATACAATGAGCATTGACTCTAGAAGCAACATGGAAAACTAAAACAGGTATGTACGAGGAAGCTATGTGGGGTTGAATTATCTCTTTTTTATCCTGTGTATAATTGCTTTGTATCAGTTTTTAGTTCTGTAGTCTAAGCATCATTGTTTGCTTCCTAGGGTTAAACAAATACCTAAAGTTCTGAACAGAGTGTATAACATAGTACATTACACATAAAAGATACTACTAATGTATTATGACTGTCAAAATTTTCACAACTAATTAGCTAACTAAAAACTAAGTTCTTACCATGTGTCAATCACTATGCCGAGCATCAAGCTATCTCACTGTTTCAATTAATGAAGTACAATCTATAATTATCACTGAATTATATGTGAGGAATTTAAACTTTGAGACATATGATGCTTTTTTTTTAAATTTAAATTGCTTGGAATTTCTAGTGTTGGTATATGAAACCATTTTCTCAATTCCAAACTACCTCTCCACACCTACCTATATACAAAAAAATTACACCCCATCATCAAATTTATGAGAGTCCTCTGATGGATAGCCTTCTAATAAATAGATCAGTGTTTTCCTAATATTCCAGTGAAAAGTTAAAGTTCACATAAGTTGTAATACTGTTTTCTAAGAGTACTTATTTCAACCTGAGAATACTCAGCATTTGAACATTCTATTTCATGCTTGTATTAATGACAGGCTCTTTCATTTTGGGTTTTTTGTTTTGTTCTATTAAGTTTTGAGGCTTATCCCACAAAAGAATTCCATTTCTTAAAATGCAGGAACAGGCTGTTCTTTGGCTATTGACATTCCACTCTGAATTTCACAAAGGCTTTACACACAATCACTTTTACAAGCCTTTAATGCAAAGCAAGTGACTGCCTAATGTTATTAAGCACTGAAGAGCAGGTAAATTGGTTCCATTTTCTAAAAAAAGAGCTCTTTCATTTCCATCTAGAACGTGATTGTATATTGTAATATGGCACAGCAGAATGGTTGAAAAGTCAAAAGATAAGCTTTAAAACAGAATACAGATTCATATACACAAAGCCCATAGTTTTTAGAATAGAAATTTAAAAAATGCATGTCAAAAAGATTTTTCTACCATAGCACTAAAAAGAACTTTATATGTCTTTCAGGTATTTTCAACTTTTTAAAACTAGTTTAATCACATACTTTTATTTAACAATTTCCATTGAGCAGGTTTTCAAATTTAACAAAATATGTCTACTCTAGGAAATGAAAAATTATGATGCTCAGTGAGAGTAAAAGGTCATAAATATTGTTCTGTAGAATGTTTCATATTTCACACAACCTATAATTGATGAGTGATAAAGGTAAAGAAAGACTAACAATGATAGAAAGTCACTAATTTAAAAATGTCTAAAACCTATTGTTATTTTTTAAAATTTTGTGTTTTTATGCTCTATGAAAAACTACTGCAATTTAACAGCTTTTAAAAGAAAGCTTACCCATTAATCACAATGCCAAGAAGGTTTTTTTTTAATGTAGAGAAAATACAGTTTTTAGCAAAGGCATTTCTTTTATTATGAATGTTTCCTAACACAGTACTCTTTCATTAAACCAATTCACAGTCCAATTTAACTGTTTCTACATTATACTTTCAAAGGTAAAATGTATATACAAGTGAATCAAATAGTTATTTTACTTGTGACTAGAAAAAATGATTTTACTAATTATTTTACAGCATAAGTATAATTTATACATTTATTTATGATCATACTGAGAAGTCATTGAATCTTACAAAAACTATTTCTGCAATTTTTTGTGTGTTCATTTGTTTATTTGTTTAATAGAAGTGTGTGTTTTGCTACTTAATAACATGCTAAGGAAACCTTGATTACCTCCATTCTCCTGAAAGTTAGCACAAATCTGTGTGACTCACCAAGTTTTAGTCTACCCGTGATATAATGCTTTGAAGAATGTTTAAAATAATTAGGTCTCAAGCCTGGCGAGACTAACCACATTCACCACCACCAAAAAACTGAATAAATAAATAAAAAATTCATTCACTTCTTTACTTATCAGTTCCAAAAATATATACTTCTGCAGCAACTTCTATGGGGAAGCTGTGGACAATTGCCTTTGTGGAACTTACACTTTAGTGGGATAGGGGAACAAACAGACATCAATTAAAGATTAAATTAAAATATAAAATGAAAATTTCAGTAAGTGTTTTAAAAGTTTGACACATTACGCTATGAGAGAACACATTGCAAGATGCAGTTCCCCACCATTTCCTACACTGTATCTGTGCCCTTGCACCTCTTCCCATTTAAGGGTAAAACATATTTGCCTACATTTTAAATGAGTACTTGCCTTGTAACTTTGGTTAAAAGAAAATGTCAGAAATGACACTGTGACAGTCCTGAACTTAGGCTCTCTCCTGTCCGTCCTCATCAGTAAAGCACGCCTGGGCTAGACTGCTGGCTGAATGACACATGGGACGAGGTTGGTCGGCTTAGCGTCTCAAAGGCAAGATTACATAAGCATGAACTCAGAAGATCCACAGAGTTACATTTTCCTAACAGCTGACTACAGCGGGTCACAGATACATGAATTCATCCAGTTCACCTCTTCTTAGGTAAGCAGTATCACCCTACTGATCCAGAAGCTCATGAGCAAACATAAATGTTTTGCTTGTATGCCACTAATGTTACACAGTTACTCATTATGCAGATTTCTTTGATTACTGTGTGGGTTCTGTCTCAGGAATCTATTGAGTCCTCAAATCCAAAAGGATTGGGTTCTTTACCCAAAATGACTTAGTATTTGCATGTATGCTACTCACCTCCTCCTATGTACTTTAAGCACTACTGAGGTTACTTGTCAATAGCTAACACAATATGAATGCAATGTAAGTCATTGGTACACTACATGGTTTAAGAAATAATGACAAGAAAAGTTGTAGTGCGTGTTCAAATACAAATGCATTTTTAAAAAACATTTTGATTCATAGTTACTTGAATCTGCAAATGTGGAAGGTCAAGTTTACTTGCTGCATTTTTGCAAGGCTTTTTGGGGGAGTTTGCTCTCCATTATTATAAGAGGAATATAATAAAAGACTAACAATTAACAAGGAAAATGAAAGAATGAGGGAAGAAAAGTATCAGAGGTAGATAAAACCGGCAAAAGCTTATTGGCAACAATTGCAAAGGTCATGGAGCAGTTAGAAAACCCAGTCAAATTAGAACATTTGTCAGCTGGGAGGGTGCTAGAAAGACTGGAGGAGAAGGTCACAGCTTTAAGGCTTTCTCGGCCATGGAAATGGTTTTGTTTTTAAGCTGAGAATAATGAAAATCATCTGAAAGGCTTTAAGCAGACACTGACATGGCTAAGACACCCTTGGCTACAACATGCAGAGCATTTGTGAGAGCATTATTTCCTAGAACTAAGATGAAAGTGATCATTTTTAGTTTAGAACAGTGAGTCAGTTCATCAGCCCAAACCTGGATCTGCTGATTCAGTTCCATTTTCTCAATATACCTCACATGGCTCGTTCAGTATGCTAATATATTTATTCATTATAAACAATGTTTTGTTTCCTATGTATTCTCATCCTGCATTCTAGATAATATAATTTGTTGTTTTGCAAGCTATGTAGTACTGCAAAGATATTAGTCATGATTACTTTGTTGAAGCCACATTTTCTCTGTAAAACCGTTTGGATTATTCCTTGATTATTTTTCTACTATTCTTTAATTTGTCCCTGCCATAAGATTAGCACCTTAACATGACACCTTAGCCAGGTTGCTTGTAGTTGCAAGTATTAGATAACTTCACTAAATTAACCTAAAATTGTCATATTTCATATATACTTTAAGTGAAATAAAAGTAGCTAGATTCACACTGTCAAGGCTGTCATGGTTTTAAGTTACTATCTCCCATATCCATATCCTGGTCAAAATGAACATTAGTTAGCTGTTCAGATTCAGTTCCTCTCACCTATCCTTAGATTACACTAAGTCAGTGATGGTGAGTTTTTAGAGCTTTCTATAACAATGTAGTCTGCAGGCGGTGTGGCAGACTGCGGTCCATCCAGGGGGAGAACCAGCAGCAGCTCCTGAGATCCACGCTATGTTGGAACTTAGGACGCTGGGAAGCCAAGCAAGCACCTTCCCTCCCTAGTAAGCGGTGGGGGTGTGGCAGACTGCTGCCCATTCAGGGGGGAGAACCAGCAGCAGCTCCTGAGATCCGTGCCATGTTGGAACTTAGGACGCTGGGAAGCCAAGCAAGCACCTCCCCTCACATGTTTGCCACCACTGTTCTAAGTCATTATAACCACAATCCCTATCAATATCACTGAAAACAACAATGAAACTTTATTTTCCTTGTCACTCTGAAGATACTTTTGTCTTTTCCCCCAAAATTCTTAACATTTTATAGGTTTGCCCAATCATACAAATATTAATTATGAAATATCGGCAGACTGCGGTGGGAGAGAACAAGGATCCATCAAGAAGCAAGCCCTTGCTGTGAACCGAGTCCATGCATGGGCTCCCACCAGCAGGGGACAGCCAGACCCCAGCCCCTTCTGGTGCGTGGGCTCGCAAACAGGAAGAGCCAATCCCTACTCCACCCCCATAAGCAATAGGCTGATCTGGAGAAACACAGGTTGGGATAACTATTGAGGTGAAATGGCAACTATGGGAATCTCCTTCTGAAGGTGATGGCCATTATTGATTTCCAATTATCTTGTTTTGAAATCCTGTGTCATGTGCATTGTTTTGTTGGGTTGGGTTTTATTCTGGTTTGTTTTGCTTGATTTTGTTGCATCCGATGGATGGCATTAGCAGCTATTTGAAAGAGAGCAAGACATTATGGTAACCATTTTGGATTTGCTATTGTCTTATTTTGAAATTCTTTATTGCATTCATTGTTTTCTTTTTACTGTTTCTAGTCTGTTCTGTTCTGATTGATTTTTACTGTGTCTGAAGGTGTGGGCAGCTACTTTGAAGACAACAAGAGGCATTATGGTAACCATTGTTGATTTTGTAATGTTTTGAAGTCCCATATCACTTACACTGGTTTGTTTTGATTGGTTTTATTGTTTTACTTTCCTTGGCTTTATACTCTTTAAAATAAAAGAAAAAAGAAATATGATACATACAGAGTACTAAAGTATCTATCATTTTAATACAAAATTACCTTCTGCCACCAAAAATGTAGAGCACTTTGAATAATGAATAATTTAAAGAGCATCTAGCATAGTTGCATTCTTTATTGTTATAGTATCATTAGACAAACATTCTTAGGACTCAGCCTGTATGCTCATCCCTGATAAGTTCCTTGGCTGGATGCCAGAAAGTGAATGCATGGAGTCAATGTTTATGCAAATATGTGCATCTTTTGTAATATTCCTTTAAATTTATTATGACAGGAAATGAAGTGCATAATAAGACTCAGTTGACATCAGTGTATTCCTTAAATAATGATTTTTTGATGGGAGAAACAGAATATTATCACTATCATTACTGTTTTATTTTTCAAATTTTGAATACTCATAGTGATGAACATTTCTCCTTAGTCTTTGATCATTTTTGGTCCAATTTATTTTCTGAATTTCTTGTTTGTATCTTGCACCTAAAGGCTGTGCCTTCTTTTTAATCAAATCCCTGTGATTCTTGTCCACACTGGCATAGTGGGAGGACAGAGGGGAATGTGAAGAGGAGGGCCTGATGTTGGTCTTCAGAGATCTCTCAGCTGGGTAATTATCATACACTTACAGTCAGTTACATTTTGGCAAGCAGCTGTGTTAATCTTTGGAATAAATCCATATATCCCAAAGATCTGTCTGTTACAATAGCACTAATAAAAAGTAGGCAAATGCTTTGAGTTTTATAATTTAACCTTTGCCATCCCCTTAAAACATTGCCCTTCTGAAAGTACATCTGTCTGCAAATAAACTTAGGGCCTGTTTGCTCTCTTTTACATTTAACTGGCTATTAAAAAGTCCCTCAGAAGCTATGATCTGCACAAGTTCGGTATGCTTTGGCTAGTAAATCTGTTAAGACTTCAGATTTCCTATGATTTCTTAAAGACACATTGGAAATTGTAAAAGTAATTCTTCCCTTTTAGTGGAGGGGAGAAAGATAAGACTTGTTCATACGTAGTCACAACCTGGCCAGCATGACTCCAATCAGTCTTCTCTGCCTAATCAAGTTTATTTGTTTACCAGTTAATACTTGTGAACCTGCTCTGGCCCATGTACTATATTAAGAAAGAAAGTAAACTATTCCTGCCCTCGATAATCAAGTTTGGTGGAGTAAAAGTACTTCTAAACAAATAATAACATCAAATGATAGATTCCAAAATATGTTGCAGTCCATAGCTATAAGAGCATAAAGGGAAAGAACAATCACACAAATTGGGAAAGGATTGTACAAGGAAGGTGACATTGTAGCTAAGTCTTTAGATTTGTGTTTGCTGATAAATAAGCAAAGGGAAGAGGGAGAAGGGAAAGCAGTCAGAGAAGAAAGAAGAAATGCACTTGTCGTGAAGTGTGTTAGAGGATTTTAAATAGAAAAGTGACAGTGATCAGACTCCTGTGTCTCATCTTGGTTACTATCACGACCTTAGCACGTTAATTTCCATTTTGGATGTACTCTGAAGACTCTTGTATGCCAGCTTACACAGAAAACACATTGTCCAGTTTAAATACTAATGCAAATTAAGAAGAAACAAAGAAGAAGGTCCTTGAGTTCCCACTGACAAAGGTCTGCTGTTATCTCATAGCATATGTTCCTTCCATGAAGAATATAAATGAAAAAGGCAAATTTGTATCATTGGCATGCTGGACACTTTATATGGTTTCTGCTGTACAGGATTTGAAATTTTCAAACCAACACATGACAGCAATCAGACAGGGAAAATGTGATTGACCAAGAATGTACTGTGATGTTTACAGTACCACGAGTGCATTTTCAAAGTTAGGTCTTCTGAACAAGAATCTAAAGGGATTTGGCTAATAAACCCCATGAAACTGATGTCAGAATGTTCTTTATCTTTTGATAGATTCTCAAGTACACAGACAGAATAATCTTGAGCCAGAAAGAGCCAGTTTTCTACACGGGAGAAAGCATAATGTACAACTTTGGCAACCTTGAAGGTGACTTTTCCAAGTCATTGATTAGCAGGTCCATGCCCTGAAATTCAAGTCAGGGAAATTCATTACAGTTCTTTCATTCACAGGAGTATTAAAACCAAAATGCATCATTAACTCAGAAGTGGGCTATGCCATTTGGCAATAAGAATCATCTTGACTGGCGACAAAGCCATCTGTGCAGATTCTTTGGACTTCAGCACAAAAGGAAGTAATTACTTTTTGCATTAGAGATAAAGGCAGTCATTTTCCTACTGTTATTCACATTTATCTTGTCAAAAAAGTATAAATTTCTGGGGAAAAAAACCCTTGACATACATCAGCTTTAATGAATAAAACCATTTTTGTATTTTCTCCATGAAATAAGTCCAACAGATTTTCATGGTCTACCAGGAAGAAGTTTAAAAGAAATTTGAGAAGTTGGGGAACTGAAATGGAGTGGTCAGTAGGAGGAGAATTGTCATGTCCTTCTCTTTCCTTTTTTGAAAAATATCACAAGCCTCAACTGTATGTCTTTTTCTGTTCCTGTGTAATGCTAAAACTAACATTTAAATAGTAGCATTAGTATTAATACAATTGCTTTTCAAAAGTAAATAAATCTGACCAATAAGATTCTCCTCTAAAAGTAGTTCAAATTGAGTCTGAAAATGTGATACTTTACCTTTGAACGACCTTGCCATGTGGGAGGCAGGAAGATCAGCTGAGTAGTTTGTCTATGTTTGGCATTAGATACCTACATCTACTGCTCAGTTAAGTAAGCTACGTTATTTCAAGCAAGCCTAGACCTTAGTCAGATTTTTTTCTTCTTTCTTTTTTAAAATTTTGAGGCAGGGTATTGCTATGCAAGTGAGCTCTTGAATTCACTGTGTAACTCAGGCAGGCCCCGAATTTGTGGCAATCCTCCTGCCTCAACCTCCTCAGTGCTGAGATTACAGGGGTGCACCACCATACCTGGCCATTAGTCAGATTTCACCGACTCACAGACTTTCCAAGTCTCATTTTCTTCACCTGGACAGAAGGAGATAATAGCACTATTCTTCCTAATTATCAAATAGATGGTTTCAAGTACTAATTTCAATAATGAAAATATGTGCATGTTATAACCTCCTAAGCTATAAGGGTTTACCGTATTTCTTTCCATCCTGTACATTTTTAGTGTATTATCGTTTTATTTTTTATTCTTTTTGATATTTTCTTTTTTGGTACCAGAATCCAACTCCGGGCCTCGAGCTTGCCACGCAGGCGCTACACTGCTGAGCTACCTTCCCAGCCCTCTTTTATGTTTAAAACAACACTGTGAGGTCTGTGGCAAAGATGTAAGATGCTGTTGCTTAATAAAAGGTGTTAAACTTCATTTTAGATAAATGTGATGTGTCCCTTGTTTCAGTATAGAAATACAGATATAAGGATATTCTAGTATAATAGGATAAAGAATAAATTGGAATGAAATATTAGATATGAAAAATTGGGTTTGCACAGAAGTAGGCAAGTTATTCTCTGTAACACTTGGAGTAGAATGTAATGAAGAGGAGAACAGAGTGAGTACACGTGGCAGGCGGGTGCATGTGTGTGCATGTGTGTGGGTGTGCGTGTGCATGTGTGCATAGGTATAGTGAGTGTAGTGGCATATTTTCTGTGAAGTACATTAAGAAGTATCTCATGGGGATGTAGCTCAGTGGCACAGCACCTGCCTAGCAAGGGCAAGATACTGCGTTTGAGTCCTGGTACCACAAAAAATATCAGCAAGAAGCCTATTAAAATGCATCTTACAGGATTGATAAGTTTAATCAGTAGACTTGTGAGGGAGAGATTTCAGATTGAAAAAAATGAGAATGCTAAAAGGAAGAAAAGTGAACATCATACAAATGTTGCTGTTTTCCTGATTAACATGGGGGCTTAATTAAAAATAGAATAAACCTGTAGACAAGCAGGAAAATTTAGAATGTGTCCTCTCTACTACAAGTGATTAAAAATTGTTTGAAGACAGAATAAAGTCAATGTTAAACATGAAAAATGTTTTTCTTTCTGAGTATTGTTTGCTTTGCATTATTTTGCATTATTTAGAGATGAAGACATCTTGTCTTTTTCTTCATCATGGTTATTACGACCATGAATAAAATTCAGCCATTGCTTCCCTTATCCAATGCCATATTATAAAACAAAGGAACTTGGTTTCTTCAAAACTAATATAACCAACTTGACACCACAAAATAGGAGGTGTCAAAAACATCTCAATACAGAACAGGGCTGTTTCAAAGAGTATTGAAATACAGAGCAGGAAAAGAAATTAGATACGATGAAAGCATAAGATTGGATCGCTGTTCACAATCACTCACTTCTTTGGCATGTGCTATGCTTTAGATTGAGAATGGTGCCCAAAACTTATGTGTTCACAAGTGTGGCTTTTGTTTGGGGAGTTACATTCACCAAGGAGTTCGTCTACTGAGTGTTCCTAGCTGAATGTGCTGTGATGAGCTGGGAGGGGGTCAGAGAAACAGGTAACAGGTAAACAGGTGACAGGCGGCTTGCCTTGCAAGCCTTAAGGCTCCTCCCTTCTTTCTCTGTTTCTTAGGCAACAAGACATGAGAAACTTTCCTCCCTTTCATGACTTTCCTACTTTGAAGTTGGAGTACCCTATTTACAGAGATCTCAAAGAATTCTCACAGAATTAGAATGTGGTATAGCAGTTTCTGGTATTATTCTCAAAGTTTGTAAAATAAGCTGCCTTTGACAGAACACCAAAGCAGCACTGAGATATATTTAAAATCTTTTATTGTAAAAAGCACAGTAAATTATGTTCGATGTTGTATGCAATATTTACATGAGATAGTTCAAAATTTCAATATTGGATCCTGTTACATGCCCTGCCATGATACCATAACTTTGTGAATTGAGTTTTCAGAAGTTACTGTGATAGCCACATGTGAAAAAAGGAATGAGGTGGCAGTGACCAATAAAAATCCAAGATTCAATCAGTTATACTGTACTGTACTCAACAGATTAGCAGTAATTGTGACTACTTAAAAATGAAACAATAATATTCTTTTAACTGTGAGGATTACGTATTATAAACCAACATTAACTAAACAATTTTTTTAAAAACTGTGACAATTACTTTTACATAGTGGCACTAAGTTTTCAGGATAAAATTTCAGGTACTTTTATGATACGAACTTGATAGTTTGACTTAATTTTAAAAGCAACAATCCCAAATATGAAGTACTAGATAACCAGAAAAAAAAAAAAAACCATTTGGCCTCCATTTGGCCCTATATTGGAGTTATTTAGCCCTGCTTCAAAAACAGCTGTTTCAGAAACTTTCTGAAAAATAGCCATTAGTGTTCCTTCCCTTAACAGGCTTTCATTGTCTTGTATTCCTGTAATGTGTCTTATCACAAGGATGGCTCCAGCACTGTCTCAAAGTGCAAAGTACTGGAAGTCTCACCCTCCTTAGCGGTTCTTCCTGTGTTCTCAAGTTCAAGTTGCTCCCTCCTTCCACCTTCCACCCTTTCTTTTAAAACCATTGCCAACACTTCTTCTTGCCCAGGCCTTTCTTTTCTCACCTTCCGTCCCTCTTGACAGTGTGCTTGACCTAAGTGTCACGTTCTCTTCCTGGGTGCTCTGGTCTTGGCAAATTCTTTTACCAGTCTAGTCATCACTATTTCCCACAGCAACAAAGAAACTGGATGAAGAAAAAGGAGCATGTGCTCTCAGATGTGGACTGTGAAAGACTGAAATGCACTGCCACATAGAACATGAAATTTGTGCTTTTACGAGGAATCTGTCTGAGTTTGTAGCAAAAAAAATAAAATACTTTAAGCAAGATTTGTTCCTATGTGTTTGCATGCTGGTAATGACTTTGTAATAGCATTGGATGATTCCTATATCCACATATCATAAGAATAACATGTTGGTAGAACAATGAAAAACACAGTATGAGCAGTCAAAAATGGCTCTGCTCACTTGGTGATCCACATTTACAGAGATTTCACACCAGCTGTGCTCAGGAATTTTCCACATATTGCTTAAAATTTTGGGACATTAGTTCCCTAATTGTAGGTAGAATGAATAATTGATTGTGGGGCAAACCCTTACTTTCTGTTATTTTTGAAAGTGCTATGTTGTTAAACCCATGTTTAAGATATGTTCTGTAAGTATTCATAAGGATAATTCCCAAAGTTACATGAGCAAAAAGTAATTCTTTTATAGAAATATATGCTATCTTTTCATATTATAGTCTTGAACATTTTAAAAGCACAAACATAAAAACTCATTTTTGGAAAGACCGAATTTAGGAGTACATTTTCTTGGAATAAGTGTATGTGGAGCTAGTGATGTTTCCTTGGTTTGGGGATACATGATTGAATTGTCGTCCTATCTATTCTGTAAACGCAGAAAGTCTTCTGCATTATGAAGATTGGATGTGTAGAATTTTTCTTTTGATCCCCTGTGAGAAGAAGAAATTATTTTTTCATGAAAAGTATAAAGCTATAAAGGTAACAAATTCACAGATTCAGCTACTTTCATAGATCATAGAAGTATCTCTAATAAAAATGAATAAAAAACTACCAGCACCAACTGAATAGAAGCAAAAGAGGAGAAAATAGCTGGCTTTGAAACTAAGGTGTTTATACATCCCTATCCCAGCCTTTTACCACAGTTATTGATTATAGCCATTGCTATTGTCCTTAGTTCTGTGATGAAGGATTTTTTAAATCGTCGACTTTAAGGGATGAAATCTAATCAGAACTGTTGATTTTTTTTTTTTTTATCGGTATCGGGGATCGAACTCATGACCGCACACTTGCAAGGCAGGCGCTTATGCCTCTGAGCTAAATCCCCAGCCCCTAGAACTGTTGATTTTATGAAGCTGGAGGTAACCCTTAATAAGAACTGCAGACTTATATTTAATTTCCCCAAATTTCTGAAGTTTTCTACCCTCAAGCAATGCCTATGGATGTATACATGGCATCTATTTAGCATTTTTTTCAGTAAGATGTTTACAGAGTTCCGTATAATTTATTTCATCCTTTATTTATTTTTATAGGCACATAAATATTTATTGAGCTCTTGTTGTGTTAGGAGCATTGAAAATACCAAGATGTGGAGAACACACTGTAGCTGGAGACAGCGGTATGTAAAATGACCTACTAAAAAGTACACGGATGAGCCCTGTTGGAGAGAGATTAAGAGAGCCAGATTAAAATCTGGTAAAGCAAAAACTCTTTGCTACAAGACAGTTAAATCATTTCACAAAAAGTAATTGTTACTACTATAAGGATGTACAATCATTATTGATTGATAGTTACCATTAGATTTCTAACCCTTTTTCTAACCAGTAATCATTGACCATTAATGGGAATGACTGTAATTAATGCTTGTATAATAAATTGGTGAATTTTGTTTAAATTCTCTCCTTTCCCTCTGGTGCCAAAGTCTACGTCCCTGCTCAGACCTTGCATCTGGAGTTCAGCTATGGGATTTTCTTTGCTTTGGAAATGACCAGATAGGACTCAAGTTGAAGCATAAATGTACTGACCTATTTGGCTTGCCTCTTATCCTAAAGCTGGTATAACATACAAAGGCCCAGGGTAGTTACTGGTCTACAGAGGAACAGACCTGCTCCTCATCAGGATCTAAAGCCAGCTAAAACCCCACCTAAACCTAAACTATCCCAGGTGACTCAGAGAGAGATAAGTGAGAAAAAAAATTATTTTTTTTATAGGTCATTGTGCTTCAGAGTGACTTGTTATGCAATTACAGCTAACTAATTTAGCCATAACTTCTAGTGTAGGAACATCGTACAGTCTTGACTTTTAGGCCTGGTACTTCGCAACTTATTGAGCATATCGAGGCTTTTAAAATGAGTCCTTACAAATGTTCAACTAACTGTTAAGAAGTAGATAAATGGGCTCTTGATCTCAAAAAGGATAAATAATCTCAATGTACACTTTTCTGAACAATACCTAAATGATAAGAACTATTATCCTGCAGTGTGTGAAAAGGAGAGTAAAGAGTTTATGCTTGATTTCAGGAAGAGTCAATCTGGTAAGTGTGGAACACAGATACAATGCTGCGTCCAAGCAGGAAAGTATTACCCGAGCCTACAGTGCAGGCAATAATTAGGTTAAGTAAAAATAGAGAAAAATGACAAGAAGCAAATACATTTGAAAAGTTTTAGAGATCTCCGCTATTTGATATGGTAGCTGATGAAATCATGAGGATAGCTCAGAGAGTCTTGTTGCTTATCAGACTGGTGGTGTCATTCTCAGGAATGAAAAAGTCAGTGGAGGATGAGTAGATAGTTTTCATGACGGAAAGATACTTATTTTTAACACATTGAACTTGAAATTCAGACAAGGATTTAAGGAACTGGCATAAAAGGAAGAGCGTCAGTCTTTATCTACCTTACCGCCAACTGCCTTTAAATAAACCACGTCATTCAAATACAGATTTTTAAAAAGATGACTTCATATCTTATTTCCAACTCCAGTGATAAATTTTAGGAAGCAAAATTAATGGACCACTGTTTAAACCCAAGAAGTTTATACTGAGAGTTTGGTTTTCATTGAAACCAAACTTAACTGCTTGAATCCCAGCAATTTCTATCATGGGAGGGGGAGCCTGGTTTTGCCATCAGTACCAGTGGAGTTAAGGCAGAGGTTCAGGACCCTTATCCTTCCTCATTGAAATCAAACTTTCTAATTAGTCTTAATTTACATGTGACAATGCAGTGCTAAAGGATAAAGAATTCAGTATCAATAGATGATAATTGTATCCAGATCTACTATACTATTAACTTGAAACATTTTTACAGTTGATAATTTATGACCTTCATTATTCAGTTTTTCATTACCAGATAACAAAATACTCACAGCAGGCTAACTTTATAAAGAAAAGTTTATATTTCTGCGTATTTAAGGGTTTGAATCTGGCGATAGCTATTTTGCTGACAGAATGCCACGGCAGCACAGGGCATCGCATAACAAGAGTTAGAGTCCATGTGAATGTCTGTATTTGCCTAATTTCTGTCTCTCATCTTATAAAGCAGCTAGGATTCAATTATGGAGGTTGCACTATAATGATCTTCCCTAATCCAAATCACTTTCCCAAGATTCTATTTTTAACTCAGATTAAATGACCATGTATTTAGTTAGGATTAAATTTCAAAACATCCCTGGAGAATATTTAAATAATATCTAAAGATAACATTCACCTTTTACATCCAGATCTTCATGACCTTCTTTCGGTGCATCTCCAACAGTCTGAAAGTTTTATTTCTGCATTAATTCAAAAGTTCACAATTTCTCCTGAGACTTAAGGAAAACCATTTGCAGTTGTTAGCCTGTAAAGTAAAACAAGTTATATATTTCCAGTATACCAATAGTGAATTAGGCATATGGTTTGTATTCCAATTTTAAAAGGAAGAAACAGCTAAGTAGAAAGAAACAAATAACCCAAAGCAGCCATTATATCCCACAGCTCTGAGTCCAGCCTTTGGTGTGTGCTGCTGAGAGTGACAGACTCCAGAGGCCTGGGCTACTCACTCTCACATCTTTTCTTGTTGTACAAGTGGTTGTTCTTGGGGTTGCAAACTGATATTGGGGGTTTAACTGCGTTGTTGCTGCTTTGTGATAAATAACTGGGTTTTAGATTGTAGTTTGGGCACTTGTCGTTGAAACATTTACCAACAATTGAATAGACTTTACAGAGAATTTTGAATAAAGGAGTTATGGACACAGTATAGCTAATCTACTAAGAATAGACAATGGAGCAGCAAGAAGAGAAGCAGGGAGAACAGTTGAAAGTTATTGTGGTCATCTAGAGAAAAGTATGATGGCTCACATTAGAATTGTAGCTGTGGAGCTGGTTTCTAGATATAGTTATTTAAAGCCAATTTTTAATTTAGAAGTTTATTTTAAATTTGGAGACAGTAGATTTTCCAGAGACTTGGATGCAATATATGTGACAGTACAATAAAAAGTGATTTACAAGGAGTTTGGTTTATGAAAGCTGATAGAGTTAGCCGTTTTGCAGGTGATAAAAACTTTGTAGGTATTGGATTGAAGTAGCATTGGGTAGTTAAACACTAGACATAGAAACTAAATTCATTGTACTGCTGATGGATTGAGATATGAAATGGATAAGATGGCCAAATTGAAAATGAAAGACATCTAAAGAAATATCCCTGATGTATTGTAAGGTTTTGAGTTTCTTGGTAAGAGGAAGAACAAGAAAAGAATACCGAGAAAATGAACAATGTAGCAATTGTTCTGAAAGCCAAAGGAAGAAGTCATTTATGGGAGAGGCAGCAGTCCAGAGTATCAGAATTTGTTGGTAAATCAAATAAAGTGAAGCTGCAATGTATGGTAAGATTACTTATTAAATTATATAATTATACTTATTTTAATGTGATTAGCTATTTATGTACTATGCTCATGTCATGCGTCAGACAATATAGTAAAGATGAAAATGAAACCTAATTTTCACCCAGAGGAATCTTATTTATCAGTGAGAAGGCAGGCACTCAGAAGAATTGATGAAACAATTATATCTTGCTTATCCTCTTTATGGTCCAATTGTTTCACTTATAAAATAAGGCTTACCTGTACCCTACCATATGTTATTGTATTAAGTAATATCATATCTTACAAAGATGTGGAAAAAATTTCCCTGGAATTATTTGTTTAAATACCCCTTATTAGGAGAAATAGCAATATACTTGTGATAAAATAAAATCCAGAGTTCATGTTTAATTAACCAAAGATAATTTTTATGACTTGGCCTTGGGAAATGAAGAAACTACATTTCACAAAAGGACTTTGGAAGGTGTATGGAAATGCTCACAGTCCAAATAACTGAAGGAAGGTGAAGTTATAGGTTGAAGAAAGGATGAAAGAAGGAAGGCTCAGCATTCAGTGGATGAAACAAGACTTGGGAAGTACAAACAGCTAAGTGGAAATTTCATGTAGCTTGTTCTTAAACATTGGAATTAGATTAACATAAGATTCAAAGGACAAGAACCAGTTCCTTTAAATTCATAAGAATTAAGAAGGCAGTGAAATAGTCTCCTAGGCCATAAGATAAGGGTTCAGTTTAATCCAATAAAAATCTCAAGTCCAAAGCACTGAACTTACTTCAGAGCTTAATTTTGAGGTTGTGAGCTAAATAAGGTAGAGAATTTAACAAAGAAGAAGTGTTTCATAAGTGGCAGCAATAGGTATTTTAGGCTTCCCCTCAAAACAAAATCTGTATGCTGAATTATTTTTATTATTATTCTTAATTTTGCTGAAATAAAGTCCATATTGCTTTCAAAATTAAAAAATTAAAAACTATATTAGAAGAGAAATAAAATCTAGCCATACAGACTTATCTAGGCTCTATGAAGTGTCTGCAAAGGTAAATAAACATGACTGGTGTAATCAGCTTGAACGAAATTTTCTAACCCCAAGACCCAAAGACCTTCCAGACATAGTGGTGACACCAACACTGATGGTATTTCTTATTCAGGTGACTGATATTTTCTGTTTGGAAACTAAGAATTTATGTATCTTTGTAAACAATCATAACTTCCCCTTTGTGCATTACAACAACTCTAATTTTATGTTGTTTTTAGATCAGCTATTTGCAAGACAGACTTCTTATGGAAAGAGTTACACAGACATATACTTTTGGAAATTCTCTAAATAAACTTTTAAAATATATCATTCATAACAGCAATACTTGATGAGCTAATTCAGCTCAGCACAAAACACTTGACATTTTGAGTGCTGGGAATTTAGTGTATGAAACTGGGATTAACCCTTATGTGAAAAGAAAGAGCAACTCCCCAAAACTGCAAGGTTAAGAATGCTTATATTTTACTGTGAGCTCACAAAAATTTCCCTGAAGATCCAAAGTGAAGAGCTCCAGTATGGACTATAAATTAATTCAATACTTACTGGAAAAAGGAGTGAGTCTGGTATCAGCACAGAAGATGTATGAGTTTAACTAACAAAGGTGGAACCAGAAAGGCCTTGTATGACACAGAAGAACTTGATAAAGTCTACCTAGCCAAGTGGAGACATATATTAGCAGGATCATTTTAGGGGCAACATGTTATGTGATCTGGGGAAGATGTTATGTAACAAGATAACTACTTTACCCATCAAAACCTTCTAAGTAAAACAATAAGATATAGAAAAGAAACAGAATACATATAGAATTTTAGCAAGTTTATGTGTGGCAGAGTGGCACACAAGGAAGTGAAGATATGGGGAGATATGAATGTTGTGTACAAATGGCAAACTCCTGGAGCAATGATGATGAGTGACCCTTTGGGCGAGCTTTCAATGATAACAAGCAGATTGCTGACACCCAGATGCCGAGGGTTCGCCACTACCGCTCTAGGAGATTCTGGATGGGAGAGGATGCTTCAGGGAAGAAACATTATGTGACTAGGACTGAGAAGTTTTCAAAGCTTAAACAGAAGAAGCATATATGGAATTAAAAGGGAATCTGCAGTGACAGATTTAATGGAACTTAGGAATTTAAGAGACCTCTTAACCAACACCTTGTAGCATTCTTAACTGTTTTACAGCTAAGAGGCCCCTCCAAAACTCATCAGGTGGGGAAAAAAAGCCAATCCACTAACTTTAAATAAATGAATGCCATAAAAGTTTCTTTAAAACTTTAGCCGTAGATGTTTTACTGAGTTACTGCTGTATGCAGCCTGGAACCTGTATACTGTGGTGCCTGTAACATGAATGTGTAAGTTATTATGCCTGCTCTTCAGAACCTTGTGCTATTCTTGGCCTATCACATATTCAAAACTGTAGTACTGATACAACATTCTCAGTGATAGAATTAAAAGTAACCTCAAGTATGTGGAGTGAATTAATATATTACTGAGGAAGTAGCTATGAATTTCCTCATTTTTTAATGTTTGGCTCATCCACACCTCATGATCACAATATAATCATAATTGTAAGAAAGTGTACTTATCTGGTCTGTTGATGATCAGATAAGATGAGGTATCCAGCATCGTGGTTAAAATCTTACCAATCTACTTGAATTACTTAAACATAACTCAAAGCAAATATCATATGATTGAAGTGTGATGTATAGTATTAGTCAACATAATAATAACTGTTGCTTTGATTAGATGTGTTCTCCAAAGTTCTACTAAATTTTGAAAATTTAATCCCTGATGCAAAGGGTTAGGAGGCAGGGCTAATAAAAAAGAATGAAGTCAATAGTACTCAGTCTTCACAAATAGATTAACATTGTTATTTCAGGAGCTTTTATTGCAAGATAGGCTTATTATAAAAGCAACCTTTGCCCTCCCCACCTTTTGCTCTTTTTGTACTTTGGGTTGTTCATATAGGAGAAAGCATACAATATTTAAGCTCATATGTTACACCATAGGAAAGTGGAGAAGTTCCTTTAAAGCCTTGGAGGGAGAATTGTTGAATCTAATATTGTGTATTCCATAAAATGTTTAAGCATGAGAGAGAAAACAACAAAGATACATTTGGAAGAAAAATAATTGGAGGTATGCACTTAACAGTTAACCTAAATCCAAGCAATATGTTATGAGGAAACATTACTTGAATAAATGCTTTAATTAAAAAGTGTGTGTGATTTAAGTGCCACAGTGAAGCCACAAGTGTCAAGTATGGAAATAACACAGTATTGCATTTGATAAAGATGTCCTTCCTCTTTCTTGAGAAAATCACTTTGCAATCTGCATCTCACTCCCTTTCTCCCTCTGGAAGATCTGCTTCCACCATCACCTCCGTGTTCTGCTCTCTGTGCAGCATCCCCTCCACACTGCCTCCTTCTCGTCAGCCTCTGAGCACACTTCTGGATCATCTAGGTCCAGCCAACCTCGATTCTACCTTCTCCAATGGCTGTTCTCCATATCGCTCACCTTCCTTTTGTGGTTACTTCTACAGAGGTCTGTCTATACTTTTGTCTCTATTTCTCACTTCTGATAATATTATAAACTCTATAAAACAGTTATTTCATGTATGCTATATAATGTATATATTGATTTCATGGTGAGGTGCTACGCACAAAATGTTGTAGCTTGCTTTACTCACTGAACACTAAGATCATAAAAAGGGCAGCTTTAGCTCTGCCATGCGTTTCTTTGCATGATTACACTGTAATTTATCTACCTAGTTTCCTAGTGTGCATCATTTAGGTTGTTGTCAGTCCAAAATTAATATAAACATTAATGCAAAGTACATTAAAGTCCACATATCATTTTGTATATATGTGCTTATACGGAAAGAGTAAATTTCTGGTAAGTGAAATCACAATTTGAAACACATTGGCATTCTTAATATTGACAAAACTCCTGCCACACACATTATTTTTTTTTTATTTTATTTTATTTTTTAATTTTTATTTAAGGAGAAAAGAAAAGAAAGAAAAAAAAACAGTGAAGGGGTACAAGTTATACAGATTTACAGAATAAAAAAATGCGCAGTAGGAAATCACTAGTTAATGGATTACATATTGCCATCTTAGAAATAATTGTTCAAGTCACAAAATTAAAGCTTGTAGAGTGGACATTCCACCAATGATACTGCAAACAGTTCTGTTCAATGATCCAATAAAACTCTGTGATATCATTTTCTATCTTATACTTTTAAATATACATGCAGTTATATAGTTTAGAGCACTTTCTTTTCCTCTCTTTTGTACAGTGACTATTACACATTTTGGGTTTCATTGCTCCCACGGTTCTTGTTGCTTTTTTGGAAGAGAGTAAAACCAAATGTGACATAATAGAACAGAATCGGTCAAGTCAAAAGGGTGGACATAATATATAATATAAAAACATAATACAAGGTGATCAACAATGGTTACCCTAATGCCTCCCGCTATTTCTAATAGAATTGCCTATATCATTAGTTGTAATACAATTGAACAAAACCGTAAAGAATAAAACCGACAAAACCAAAACATTGGAGACATTGTAGGTCTTCAAAAGTAGATAAAAGTTAACGAGAATGGGCGTTGTAATGAATCTCATTATCTTCTCAGCTGATGCCTAAACTTTCGAACCTGATACTATCCAGCAAAACAGAATATAGGAACCTCAGTCAAAAACAAGATGGTGAGAGCAATACAGGGCTTCAAATCGAGATAATAGAAAGTCGAAGTGGGTTACTATATTATATCCTGCTATATTTTTCCCTGTAATTAAATGGGTAAAAATAAAAAAGTAAATAATGGAGTGGAGATTGAGAAAAAAAAGAGGGCATAACAGCGAAACAGGGCAGATCAAAACATAACCATTTAAGCAGAATAGTGTTTCACCACCAGCTAATCCTGACCCAAAAATAGTTACCATATTGACTCCCTCCCTGAAGTCCTTGAGTACAACTTCATACACTGTAGCATTAAGTATATCAAAACAATGTATATCCATTTAAGAGAATAACAGCATTACAGAGCATTTAGAATCGACCAACAGAAAATGAACAATGGTCTCTGTATAATCTCCTTGTCTTTAAAAGGTTTTTTCTTATATTATCGTACATAGTAAAATCCAATAAGATACAACCTGTTTAGACCATTGGAGACAGAAGAACAAAAGCTAGATGAGACCTCTAAACAAGATGGTACTAAATCAGCATTACCTATTAAGATGTCATTTTCTCCAAAAAAAAGCTGTTCCTATCATCCAATCTTCTCTGTCTCATTTCTGTTGAGCTCTTTTTCTGTCAGTAGCTGTCAATTTGTCTTCTTCGTTTTGGTCTCTGCTCTATTCGTTGTGGCCTCCCCGCCCCTATTTCTGGGTTCTTTGTATTTTTCTTTTTTTAGAATATCCTGCAATACTTTCTGTAGGGTTGGATTGGTGGTTGCAAATTCCCCCAGTTCCTCTTTATCTTGGAAGCACCTCGTTTTTCCATCAATTTCCAGGGACAGTTGTGCAGGATATCTCAATCTTGGCTGTAGATTATTATCTTTCAAAGCTTGAATTATTTCTCCCCATGCTCTTCGTGATTTGATGGTTTGTGAAGAGAAATCTGCTGTAATTTTGATGGGTCTTCCCTTGTAAGTGATCTGTTTCTTGTCTCTTACAGCTTTTAATATTCTGTTCTTGTATTGAATTTCTGGAATTTTTATTATTATATGCCTGGGTGTTTCTCTGTTAGGGTTGTAGGTAGCTGGGGTCCTGTATGCCTCATACATTTGAGTATCTTTACCTTTTGCTAAATTAGGAAAATTCTCCTGGATTATTTCTGTGAGTAGCTTTTGTAGTTCACTTGTTTGTGTCCCTACTTCTTCTTTTATGTTCTTAATCCTTAAGTTATGGCTCCTCTTATCATCTTCTTGTCTTTGTATTATTGCTGTGTGTTTCTTTGTTATTTTTAAGAAGTTTTTCATTTCATTCTCCCATGTTTCAAGTCTGCCCTCCAATTCAGATAGTCTGTCCTTAGTTTCTTTCAAGCTGTTATGCCAGTCTTGGGTATATTTCTTGATTTCTTGATAGTCCCTTTGCACCTGCTTCACATACTCAATGCTTTCTCTGTTTTCTCCATCAAGCAATTCTCCCCTCTTTTTCTGTTCTTCCACTCCACCATCTGCTTTTTCCTGGGTGGTGCTTAGCATTTCTCTAACTATTCTGCATACTTCTAGCTTCAGGTCATTGATAACTTCATTCCTGAATTGGTCTATGAGGCTCTCTAAATGGCGCTTAATGTATATTGGTACAGTGTCCACTATTGCCTGATTCTCAGGATTGGGGGTTGAGGAGCCTTTTTTGTTGCTTCCCTTCCCCATATTTTCTGTTCCTTATAAAATGTAATCTTACACAGGAGGCCCGGCTTCCCTGCCTGTCAGCTACAGCTTGATCGAATTGCGCTGGCTAGTTGTTCCCGCTCACCGCTGCGCCCCAGGGAGTTGCGGAGGAGGCAGCCTACGCGGAAGTTGGTGGCTCCTCCGGGCCACCATCAGGCTCTGGGATCTGGGCTAGGCCAGCCTAGGGAGTCCGCGAGCAGCGTCCCTCCGGCCAGGCACCTTTCACCAATCCCGTCCGAGAGGGAAATGCGCGGCTGCAGTTGTCACCGCGCCCTGCTCTTACAGGACTGCCCGCGCCCAGAAAAACCTCCGCTGGAGTCAAACTGCGGTAGGGAGTCAGTTCCTCGCTCACCTCGCCACCAGTCAGCCTTCCTCCCTGTCCGTCGCGTTTCCGAGACCGTTCCCAGACGCCCGTTCCCAGAGCTCGGGGGTCGCGTCTCTCCTTGCCGAGCCGCTGTGGAGGTGGCCGGCCGCCGCGCGGCGGGAAATCCAAACCGCGGTTTCCGATGGCGCGGAGTCGAGTCTCCACACCGAGATTTTTCTGTTCCTATTTTAGCGCCAGGGCTGTATTCCAAGTTGGATTCTCTCAGCCCAGTTCGTTCCTGAGTCAGCAGAGCATATCTCTACTGGTTCGTATCTCCTTAGTCCGCATCATTCCTGGCCTCTGAGCCGAGCCTTTAGAGAGCATTCAGCAGTTGCTGTTGTCTGTCCACCATGTTCTCTCCTCACACACATTATTATAATACCTGTTCCCACCAGCAAGGTATGAGGGAAGTATCTCACATTTTCCTCCCCTGATAGTGACTTTCTGGGCCTCCCCATTTCTCCTCTTTCTCTTCCGTTCTGTATTCTTATAGTGCACTCCTCTTATTTCTTTAGCTATTGATATTTCTCAGTCTCTCTTAGCACTCTACATTTTTCTCAGTGAACATCTCCTCCATTGGAATGTTATTTACATTTGAGGCGGGATCTCAAATTGAAGGAAGGTCCTTGCTGCTATCCTGAAGGCTCTTGTGCCATGACTTCGTTTACCTTTCAGATATCTTCAGCAAGATGCCTTTCAGGCATTTCCCAATGATCAAGTCTGTAACTGTGCTCATCTTCCCTGTGAGGCCACCTTACTTCTAGTGCCATTTGATAGATTCATGTTTTCACTATAATCTATTTAGACTCTAGACCTGACAGTATTCCTTGAATTCTACTTTTCTTTTTCACTCCTTTTCTTTATTCCTTGTCAAAAAAGGCCACTAAGGATGGATCATCAGATGATTTTATTTTCCAAATATCTGTCCAATCAGTGTTTCCCTATTCTATCTCTGCTACTGTTCTCATCCCTCCCCGCACTAACTTGTGAAATGACTTTTTGAGCTCTTCACTTAAATATCTGTCCTTAGTTGTCTCCTATCCAATCTCAAAATTCTAATTCATTTTTTTAAAGACATGAATCTAATCATTTCACATTCATGCACAACATCTTCAAATCATTTCACAATTTCCTTATGCCAAGGTACTTCACCAGGAGAAATAGCCAAGTGGAACTTTATGCCTTCTTTCACTTTCATGGCTTACTATACGTGCTACTTTCTCTGCGTGGACCACAATCTTCACCATAAATTCAAAGCTGAAATTCATCTCCTTAGAGGGACATTTGCTGGTTTCTACAAAATGTGAGGGGTCTCAGAAGGTTCTCAATCATGGTGATTTTAACAGCTGATTATAAATACTTGCATAATGTCTGCATTTCATTTTAGATTATGTTTTGTGGCTCCAAGAATGATTCCTGCTCACCACTCCTAATGCTTACTCATGACAGTGCTTCACATATAATAAATGTTTCTTAAAATATATTAATGAAAAAATGATTAATTATACATATTGTTAGATATACAGTAGGGAGGCCAAAACCAGAAACATTCAGCTATTTTCTTAGACATATGAATAGTTATGCTGATCTGCTGAATTTTGGTGTACCCATGACTCATTGTGTAAGTGTCTAAGATGGCTGATGGGAGGTACACATGTAGTCCAGAAACATAGTGGGATAGCAAGTTCATTATGGGTAAATTCATGACCCTACCCTTGTTAACACATGCTGTAAGGAAAATAGCATTAATATATAAATATACTGAAGACTTGATCCAGGGGTGCTCTATACCCACAGAACTTTTCATCTTTTATTTTGACAAGGTGCCAAACATTTCACAGGCTATCCTCGAACCTGCTGGCTCAGCCTCAGGAGGAGTCACAATTACAGACATGTACATCAGTCTCACAGCTATAAATTTTTGACAAGTAAAATTTGAGTAAACTTTGGTGAACTACCTGCAGAAAAACATGACTGTATGATTTGATGATTATGATTACCACTGTTCAACTTCAATAAACTCCAAAGAAAGATTCAAGAATCCCTAATAGGACCAACTCTTTCAGTGGTACCTGACAAAAGCAACAGTAAAAAATTTGTATTACCTTGCATTGATTTGGGTGAAGAGTATTTCATGCTTACACAGACCATACTTTAACTTTGGGATAGAATAAATTTTATGTTAGCTTTGCAGAGGAGAGGATAAAATGAAATCCTAGTGGCCTGGAAGTTTGCTGAGGCCATTTTATAAGTCAGTGTCAGGACTGGGAATAGTAAACAGAAATAGTCCGACAATGAATCTTCTTTTTGATTAAACTGCACTCATGAGAGAAAGGCACACTGAGTATATTTCTGTGTTCAGGTTTCGTATCAGAAACTTGATATCCCAATCATCTCAGAGATGTTAGGGATCTCTAAAGAAGACCCTTGTGGTCTTGTGGGAATCAGGAATTCTGAGTCTTTGATGGTGTGAGAAATGGGTGGGCACTTGAAGAGATGGAGAAAACCAAGTTCTTTATTAAGCCAGCTCTGACACAGAGGAGATAAGTTCTCCATATTATGGACCCTGGGCAGTGTGGTAAGGGTTTTCAGATCTCTGTTTTATTTGGAGAGAGTAAAAGCGGAACTTTGTGGAATTTTAGAGAGGTAGAGGTTCAGCAGGTGCTATTATCCTTTGAGGTTCAATGGAGAGCGGTTTCTGGCACAGTAGGTGCCAAAGTTGTTATATTTTACAGTTAAGGGAAACTTTAGGTACAGAGCAGAAGTTCACAGGGGGTTACCAGACTAACACATGTTGCTTGTTGCACTTTGGGTAGGAGATAAAAACTTATAGAAACAGGGGTGTTTGGGTTTCAGTCTTTAGATTTCTTCTTTAGTTTCCTGAGACCTCTGCTGGGGACTCTGGAGATCTCTGCAAGGGTTTGATAGTTTGAGCTTCTGGAAGTTCTGGGCAGGGGTCTCCACAGAAGATTTCATAGGTTCTCTTTTTTTCTGGTCCACTGTTCCTCATGAAGGAAAGGGCTGATGGCAGCTAAAGGGACAGAAAATTGCTCCCTTTTGCTGCTGTCTGTTCTGTTGTCAGAGCCCTTGTGGAACTTGCCTTCTCTATAGTCTTGGGGTCCATATCCAGTTACCTCAACCTGAGTTTGACTTTTGGGACTCATTACTGGCAGGCTCAGGGCGCTCAATGTTCTCTTGTTGCAGGGTCAGCCTGAAAGCTGACACTGACCTTAGGTGAGACAGAACCTTCATCAAGATAGATCTGGGAGCCCGTTATACACACTGAGGAGCTACTCAGTCTTTTATACAGTGACCTTGACCATGACCATGTCATCTACCATCTGGGTACTTCCTATTGTGGGACTCCACCAGGAAAACAATTGAAGCCCCAAAGTGGGGTCACAATTTCACCATCCATGGACATTAGAGAAATGGCTACTTATGAAAATGTTGTCAACATGTATGGATTAATTGATATCTAGAAAGTTGACTCTACTGGAAGGATACTAGCATTATCAATGGATTAACCCACCGATGAGTTCATAGTTGAATGGGCCACTGGGAGATGTAACCTAGCTGGAAGAAGTGCTGCCAGTGATGAGTCCCAAAAGTCAAATTCAGTAGTATCCATCTGACAGAGAAGTCTAGGAGGAAAAATTCCGTCACCTCTGATGCCAGGGTCACTACACCACCTAGTCAACATTTTTGTGTCTACACTGTGACTTATGAAATTACTGGACTTGTGGTACCTTTGTATGCTCATCTCTACAGCTGCACAGTATTCAAGGTCAATTGAAAGACAGGATGCTTGAGTTAGGTGTTTGTAGGGCTGGCTCACCCAGAAAAATCTCAACAGATTTGTATTGTTGATTTCTGTAAGGATTGGATGATGAACACTTGAGGGGCATCCAGGGAATGTGCCACTGTTATCTCCCTGCAGGCCCAATCCTTTCTAGAAGCTCCTGTGAAGAAGAACAGATTCTAACCCTTTCCAATACTCCTGCAGGACAGACAGAAACTACTGCCTCTGATTGGAAAACTATATAAGAAAGCGATTAATGTGTGAGTAGGAAAAGACAGTGGCACAAAGATCTGCTCACAGAAGACACAATAATTTGTGTGTTCCATTTTAGGTAGAACATTTTTTCTCGTAATTCAAGATGTGTGAAAGCTAAGCTGGTTGACCAGACAAGCTTATGGGGTGATGACGAAGTATGTGGAGGTGATGATAAGAATACCAGAGGCATCTGGCCCTCTTGGCCTCCATTGACCATCCCTGAGTGGGGGGACTGGATCTTTGGGCAGCAAGACTTGGTTCCCATTGCTGATAGGATTGTAGGATTGCTGTGGTCCTTGGGGCTGGCTTGGTGACCACAGACCATATGTCTCACTTCTCTTCTTTGATATGGGGTAGAAGAAACCCTATATTGGTGGAACACTTAGCCATTTTCCCGAAGTTCCCCTTTATGCCAATGTGACTCTGATGGAGCACTTCCATGGCAAAACCCAAACCTGCCCTCCTGGACTTGTCCCACATTTGTCATGAGCACATGGCCTTCAGCTACCCCACAGTCCATCAACAGTTGACTTGAGTTTGATACCCACCACTGGGCAATAGTAGATGTAAGTTTACTTTTTAGCAGGGAGTCTTCCTGAGATCTGCTTTTCTTCTTAAGATTAGTAATTAGTAGACTTGGACCAAAATACAGGCTGCCTTTCTTTGACCCCAGGGTCAGTAGTGCTCTGGTGGTTCCACACAGAAGCTTGTCAGTGCGAGGAGGAGAATGAAGCCCACCCTGATGTATAACTACTGCTTCTGAGGGCCAATGGCTATGACAAGCTGTGATACTACCATAGGACCTCTGCATTTCCTTGTGTGCAGCTGATGAGGACTCTAAAATGTGGTACGTGACATGTGCTGCCTCCCTCCACTCTAACTTTCTGAGGAAGTTCTTCAAGGATAATCTCAACTTTGACACTGAAGTTGGGTCTGGAATCACAGGAGGCTGATGGGTGGGAGGGTTATAGCTGTGGACAGGTGGAGGTTGTGGACATTTACGGACTACGGAGTATTTAAATAGCCTCTATTTGAGGCTTAATCGGGCCATTTTTATATGTGCTTCAAGTAACAGGCAGGTTTTCAGACAGAGGAAAGGTCCCTCCAAGCCATCGAGCACAGTTTCCTGGCCCTGGGAGCATGCTAGCTTCTTGGACTTGCATGGATGGTGGACTTGGGCAAGGTGTGATTGGCAGCAAGCCAAGATCGTCTTACATGCAAAAGGGATTATAACCCTGTGAAGTTACCACAGCTTCCTGGACAGATGTTCTTGCAGCCTTTTCTCCTGATTCTTCTTGTCTACATCATTAGAAAAGTGAATTCCTGAGTCACCTTTCTCAGGCCTTGTGATGTCACTCTGAATCATCCTTATCCTCCCTTTGAACTTTTTGGGAACTGATCTCTGAACTCTGTAATTCATCCTTTGGCTCCCTCTTTGGCTCAAGCTGTAGAACATCTCTTGGGCTATCCAGTTGCAAGGGAATTGAGACTTCCTTAAAGACATTGTGTAAGCCTTCCAGATCCTGTTTCCTGAATGCTTTGCTGCATTCTCAAGAAGGTAGTGAAGGCTATATGTGTTTTTGCTTCTCCTATGCCTGGTTCTGAGAATATACATAATATAGAGGACTGGATGCACTGAGGATGGTTTAGATGGTTTAGAGTTGGTTGGCTAATGACTTCCTAAGCTTTCTGGAGCACAAAGACTGAAATCATCCTCTGTTTCAGTGGTTTCTGCAGGTGTCATTCCAGGTATTTATTTTCCATTGAGATGAAGGTCTGTGCCTTTGAGTGGGCTGGAGGAACAGTTTCTATATAGGCCTAATCTGGAATGGTAAAGAAGGTAGTGGGTTGGAAGAGAGCATAAGATTTGGGCTTGAGTTTGTATCTGAGGTAAAGATTCTGCACACTAAGTGTCAAAAGGTGGAGTTGGTTCACGTGGAAGAGTAAGGTCTTTGCATGGGAGATCTGCAGAGTCTCCATATCCTGGAATTGAAATAGGAAATGGGTATGAAATTCAATAAATTTTAAAGTTGGAGGATGTGAAGAGGAAGATGTCTGGAGATTCTAGGAGAACTGGCCTGAATGGCCACACAAGACCAGGCAGTAAGAGAGCTGCTGAGAGCTGAGAAGCCGCTGTAGTTAGCCATTTGTGTTCCAGAAAGACTGTAAAATAGTTCCTTGCTTTTCACCAATGCATTTAACATGACCTTAAGAAAATCCAGAGGATATCTTGGACTCACTCATTATTTTCATTCTCTCAGTGATCAGTATCACTGGTAGCTTGCCATTTGGCTTGATAAAACAGAGGCCCTGAAACCTTCTCTCTCCAGCAGGTGAGCTCTTGCCAGAAAAAACCACGTGGTAGGTTCCAGGAATAACAGCATGTATCAGGGTGAAGAAAAGTAGGGCATTATCAATTTCATATGACTACGAGAGTGAACAAACTGAAATCTTCAGAGGGCCAGAGATGGCCATGAAGATGGATAGCAAAAGCCAGGAAGGGAATTCTGAGGGACACTGTTCCGCTCATGAAACCTTACCTTTCAGAGTAAACTTTTCTTGCTCTTGCCGCAAAGACAAGGAAAAAAGAGAAGCTTTGGCCTGGTTCTCCTACTTTTCAACCTGAACTTTGCAGTCCATTTTCCTGAACAGTATGACTTTCTACCTTTAGGAAACAACTCATGTTTAAGGTGCTTAAAAATATTTTCTGTAAACAACTCATGTTTAAGGTGCTTAAAAATATTTTCTGTTTTTCTTGTTTGGAAATCACAAAAGATGTTATCTGAAGGTGTCTTAAGTCACAGTTTCCAGCTCAGGAACCGCAAGCTGCACTCTACCTTTGCATCTCACCCAGGTACCATTTTGCTTCCTGAACCCAGAGGCAATTCCAGCCTGTGGCAGTGCCCTCAGGGGCTCGGCACCATCCTTGACTGAAATCTGCACTGAGAAGAGGTGAGGCCCAGAGGTACCTGCTATGAAAAGGGACTGATGACCTATGCTCAGGACCTATGCCTTCCCTAGAAGTCTCCAGCTCTCTTGGGAATCTGATCTTCAGTCACAGCACCACAGTATTTGATTTCACCCTGGCACCTCCAGCTAATTCACAGATGGTCTGAGAGTCTCAGACAGGTGGTCCTGGTGCCCACCCTCATGCCCACCATGAGACCTGGGCCAAAAGAATGGTATTCTAATCCTTTCTCAGATTTCCCCTCTCATAAGTTTCTCTACTTGATTTGGAAAAGAGAAAGAATGAAAGAAAGGAAAAAAGAAAGAAAGAAAGAAAGAAAGAAAGAAAGAAAGAAAGAAAGAAAGAAAGAAAGAAAGAAAAAAAGTAGTAAAAGAAGAGAATAAATGTCTACTGGTTTGTCCAACAGTTTTGCACCTTTCTGAGGGTCTTCTCTTACCCAGTTATTGGGGTAGACTGGTTGATCCAGACCAGAGGGGTTAATAGAAGGAAGTATACCAATCCAGATGCAAAGACAAGGATAAATCTGTTGCCAAGGTAGTGGACCTGGGGAATTTCCAGGTATTAGGAATGCATTTCAAAAGAAAGGGAAACATCTTCATCATCTGAATAGTACTATCACTGTCAGGCAACTGAGCACTAAGAAGTTCCTTGGATACTAGAGAGAAAGGCTCAGGCTTGTATCACAGAGCTCTGATCTCCTCATCCAGGGGCTCCTGAGAGTGGGGGAGGGGCAGCAGGAGAAGAGACCAAGTCACAGTCCCTCCGCACCCCTCAGCAGATCCTGCCCTGCCTGGGTCTTCCCTATGCCTCTTTTCAACCCCACTTGGAAGAGTGTTTTCCTGGGATGCAAGCTTCGCTGCCTCCTTGGGGATGTCTGTCTGAGCTCCAGCAGTCTCGTAGTTATGGAGATTGTGCAGTTGTATCTGCAATTTTCATATTTCACAGGACTTATTGTACTCTGGAACTCCTCTTTCCACAAGTCCAACTTTCCCTCTTGCGTTGCATGTATTTATTTAGAACAGGAACTTCTTTTACACTTATTTTGCATTCTGAATTTTTTTTAAAAAACTGTATAATTTTTTAGTTAGCTTACAGTCTTCACCAGGTCTAAATCCCCTCCCAGAAGAAAGCTAAGTCAATACATTATTAAAAATTCACAAGTCCAAATATGTATAAAATTAAAATAAACTTTGAAATGATCTTGTTTTGTATTTCTAGTATTTTTAGTTCTAAACTCGATGAATATTAAACTGCAGAAGAAATTTGGGGGATTTCATAGGCACATACACTCACATACATACACACTGACGAATAACCTAAGAATGAACCTTTGCTGGCCATTCAAAAGCCTCCCTTAAGCACTTCCTGTCCGGCAGCACTGCTGGCAGCACATTATCTCAGGTGTCTTGCTCTGGGAATGCTCACTGTGTCTTCATTATTAGAGAATAGATTTCCTGGAGACGCAAACCTTGGTTGAAATTACTTCTTATTAACCTCTTTGAATATGTTGCCTACCATCATCCTCCCACTGTTTCTGAGAGGAAGTTGGTGGTTAATCTTGTCGCAGGCTCCTGGTGTATGAAGAGAAATTTTCCTCTGCTTGTCTTAAGATTTGTCTCTCCCTTTCTCATTTGACTGTGATGTGTCTAGAAATGGCTGTCTTTTTATTCGAAGAGGGAAAATTTAGATCGGTGATTTGCATTAAATATGTGTGTCCACCCATTATTTGTAGTGAGTATGTTTGTTCCACCTTTTTTCCTGAGTCTTGCCTTCCATGTGTGCTTGGTGGTGAGGGTGTCTGGAGCATCTTTTGCTAATTGTATGGCATTGACTATAGTGCAGATCTTGACTATAGATAAGTCAGCCACATTCCTGTGGATTATTCCCTATGGATTTGTCTGTCTGTTTTCTCTCTAACATCCTACTATCATGATTACTGTTGCTTTATGGAGACTAGAAATATACCCCACTGTCAGTCTTCCTACTTGTTCTTTCACTAATATTGTTTTGACTATTTTGGTCCTTATCTTACTTTATAAACTTTAAAAACAGATTTCTGGCATCTACTAATGGATTGCTGAAATTTCATTGAATCTAGAGAGCAAGTTATGGGAATTAACATCTTAACAATTCTGAGTCTTCCTATATATGAAATATCTCCCCACTTATTTTATTCTTTGATTTACTCCATTACAATTATATAGTTTTCCTTACATAGATCCTCTAGATATTTTGATAGGATTTTATCTGATCATTTCATTTTAGGAGCTAATGTAAATAACATTATGTGTTAAATGTAGTATTCCATTTAATTGCTTGTATGTATGGAAGATACAGATTTTGTATGTTAATTTTATATTTGCCACTTTTGTGAAATTGTTTTCTCAAGATGTATTTGTTGATTCTGTTGACTCCTCTGTGTAGGTGATCTTGTCTATTGCAGAGGCAGTTTTGTTTCTCCTTTTTAAGCCTGTGTCTCTTATATGTGCTTTTTCTTGTCTTACTACATTAGCTACAGCTTCCAATGTGATTTTAAAGAAAAATGGCGAGAAGTCTTTGCCTTATTTCTTATCTTAGCAAGAAAGATTTGCGCTTCTGTTCAAGCATAGCAATGTTATTCATCAGTGTCTTGCAGCTGCTCATTCAAGGGGAAGCCTTTCATTTCCATTTCTAATATGTCGAGATTTTTTATTAATTATGAGTGAGTGTTGACTTTTTCAGATTTTTTTATTAGTACGATTGTACAATTTTACTTCTTTAGCCTGTTGATATGATTGGTTATATTAGATGGTTTGTCAGTGTTGAACCACTGTTTCAGACCAGAGATAAATTCCTTTTATTATGCTATATAATTTATATTTTGGTGAGCTTTGTTTCATCTATGTTCATGAGACATATTGGTGTATACTTATTTTGTAATATTTCAGTTTGATCTAAGTATTAGAGTAATATTGACTCAATAGAATGAGCTATTAAGACATAGTCTCTCTCTGTATCTGTCTTCTGGAAGACATTGTACAGAATTAATATAATTCCCTTTTTAAAATTTATTTCAGTTAATCAGGTATCCACTTCAGCCTCATTATTTCTGTGTTGGAAGGCTACTAATTAATGATTATATTTTAGTAGACATTGCTTTATTGAGAATATCCGTTAATGGAATACAACTACAAGAACGATGTAAGCCAGGGCGCCTGAAGTCATGACCCCAAACACTGAAGGTATTTAAGGTCTTTATATTTTTAGGTGGTTCATTATGCAGCAATAATTAATTGAACCCGGATGCTGATTTCTGTGAAAGTACAGCATCAGCATTCATAATTTGAGTAGAGCATAAATAAATCAAGGTTAATATTTAAATTATTCCTGAAAGCTCATATAATTTCATGTTGTATTTTGTTCTATACAAATACCTTTGCTAAATTACAATATTTTGGGTTATTTTTATTGTTTTTTTTGTTTCCAGAGATTGTTTACTTTTGGATTATTAGTGTTTATTTATCTTAAATTAATAATTCTGATACAGTGAGCAGCCTTTAAAAAAGTCTTCTAATTCCTTTCCTTGCTCTGGAATAATGATAGTCCTCAGGGTCTGAGAGTGCGGGAGGATAAGGAGCTGGGCTGCCTTCTCTTGGACCTCGCAAGAAGCCCAGGGATGCATGTGAGGAAGCCACACCAGCCCATGTGCAGGTGTGCCCCAAGCCTGGATGCTGATCTGTGAAGCACTGCTTTCAAGCTTTGTTAGGGAGGAAATGGCAGAAAGAAATAGGGGCTCTTGTACAAGAAACGTGCTGTATTGCACAGCTGGTTTCTACAAGTATAGGATGTAAGCATGTGTTTATATTAGCATGTATCGATTTTGTAGTTACTTTATATCTTGACATATTTCCTTTAGGAAGTCAAAAAAGATATTCTCAACAACCTTCAACTTTTCATTCTGCGGTGTCAGTGTCCGATAATATCTAATCTTTTCCCCAATGCAATAAGGTCTCGATCTGTGTTGGTTATTAAATTTGTGGACAATTTGTGGACAATTGTTTCGGGCTCTCTCTCTCTGTCTCTGTCTCTGTCTCTCTGTCTCTGTCTCTCTGTCTCTCTGTCTCTGTCTCTGTCTCTGTCTCTCTCTCTCTCTCTCTCTCTCTCCTTCCTATCCCTCTCTCCTTTCCCTCTTCCTCTCTCCCATTTTCTCTGTTTCTTTTCCATAAAATTATTTCAATTCATGGGGAGTTCACTGGATTCCCTTTTGAGAAAAGCCTTGTGATTATAATATGAATGATATGCTAGCCAAATAATTATCAGATTTCATATTTAAAAATGCCATTTTGTAGTATGTAGTGTTGGAGTTCAATTGTGTAAATCAGAAGTGTAAGAGAACACTTATCACTGAAAAAACAATCGCAGCACAGGTGCTTAGATAACTACCCTGAAGATTATATAAAATAAATTGCCGAGGTAGGGGTGTGACTCTGGTAAAATGCTTGCCCAGTGTGTGAAACGTCCTGGGTTTTACTTCCAGCACCAGAAAATAATAAATAAGTAAAAATAAAAATAAAATTAAGTCAAATAAAGTGAATTTCATTTCTCCCCCATTTGTCATTAGTTTTTCCTGATTCATTAAAACTCACAGTGGAAGGAACTAGTTGTCCAGGTTGGTCATGGAAAGACTCAAGAGGGTGGGCAAATGGTTGAGTCAGGACTGTAGTGCTGGCCAGCCAGTGGTTTTCAGCTCTACTTCTGGAGCTTGTAGCCCCTGTGCCTTTTCCTGCTTTGATGTTTTCATCTGTTAAATGGGTATAAAAACAGAATCTGCCTTGTGCGCTATAGTGAGAAATACATGAGGCAGTCTATATAAAGCTAATAGAAAGATGCCTGGAAAATACCAATTAGTATTAACACTCACTATGGAATATAACTGTTACATTTATCAGTTATTCATGTTACTTGAGGTATAATTTCCATGGTTTTATGTTTCTAAAATGTCTTAGAGAAGGTAAATATTTTATATGCTATAGAACAAATGACTGCTGAAGAGGAAAATGTGTTGTTAGAAGAGGAGAGACAGAGAGATCCATGCAGTTTGGCAGAAGAGCCCACAGTGCACAGGAATTCTTAAAGCAAAATTGAACAGATTGAGGAAGACTGTGTGGTTACTTTTCCTGTTAAGACGGTGGACAAATATGTGGGCATATCACTTTTAGCATATTTTAAAATTACTTTCACACATTAGGCATATTTGCTAAACATTTGCCAGCAGCATGGAAATGATGACTGTGCTTCACACTGTATTGAGAAAGCTTGATGGAGGAGTCCCTTTCTTCTATCCCTTGGGGATAAATGAGAGAGAGAGAGAGAGAGAGAGAGAGAGAGAGAGAGAGAGAGAGAGAGAACACACCTTGCAGGGAAGTGCTTGCTGATCAATGAGAACATATTTTCAGGGTGCATGTGCTTTAAAAGCACAATTTGATTCCCCAAAGCATCTATTTTGACTTACTGGTCATCTAGATCCTTCTGATGACTAACACATTTCCAAATTTGGAGTCCTGATTAAAATTTCAGATATCATCTGAAGCAAAGGCATAGGAAAAAAACCGAAACACTGAATATATTCAGTATAGCAAATGTGTGAAAATATTCTGAGGAAACCTCTAATATATTTACTTAAATCTATAACATCATGCCACTTTAAAAATAAAACTTAGAGATTTCAGGCCATTCTTAATATCAGGCACGCATTCACTATCATTCTTTGAGGTTTTATCGTTCTATTTGAAAGTTGTGGGAAACATGGATTTCAGATAGAACAGAGTGTAGCTAAAAGCAAAACAAAACAGACATCTCTCATTAAAGTGATGTGCAGTGGGCAAAGTGAGATCTCCTAGTTCTGAAGCTCTACACAACATTGGAAAACTCTGTCACTTACCCAGCATTCATCTTAAGGTTGTAAAATGCAAATCATAATTTTCCATAGGTATGGGATTTAAAGGATGAATTAGGAACCCCTTCGTCACTCCACTCTGTCTCCTCTTACATTTTGTGTGCCAAACTTTAACTTTAAGGTGAAAAACTCTACTTGGGAAACTTCTGAAAAGGGGCTTTGTGCTTTTAAAGATCAATTTAGAAAACAATAGCTTTTCTAAGTATGCCAATAGAAAAAATTCATAACTATTTTAGGAATAAAATGTAGTATTTTAAAGATGTAATATTTAAAAATGTAATATTTTTAAACTATACTTTATAGTTTGCTTGCAACATAATTAAGCTAAATGCAATTCAATATAACTTCAATATAGGTAGACCTTATATATTCATGTAGTTAAGCTTAAGATTTCTATCAGATGTTACTTTATTAGTTATTCGATAATGATTATGTACAGTCTAAAAACAACTTTTTTATTTTTTCTTAATTTAGTCCAGCTTTCCTTTCATCAATTATCTCTAATTAGTTCAATACACATAAAAATTCCAACTTTAATTGAAAAACTTGACTATGTATAGAGTTAGCTTTATTATATTATGAACAATGAATTGAAACTGGTTTCTTTTGAATAATTTGATATGTACTTTAAATTCTTATAGCCATTTATGTGATTTTCCAACCAGTAAAAATTGTTGAAAATGCAGGATTTTGGAACCATCCCTGATTTTCTGAATTACAAATTGTGCTTGGAAAGATCTCAACTGAACTTAAACAGGTGCTTTTAGGTAGCTAATATCTAGGTTTGTGTCTGTCTCAAAATAAATACTCCATGAATATTTTGATTGAGTGGTCAGTTACATAAGTAAATGATTCCATGGGCACTTTGTCATCAAAAAAATTTATATCAAAAATTTAACAGCAATATACTTCAATAAAAATTCTATTCAATGAACAAAACTTAGCATTTTAATCTTCGGTAATCTAGATACAATATTAGTTTGCAAGTAAAAGGACAAGTATTTGAAGTAGTCTGCTCATGAGTGAAATAAAATTTCATCCATAAGGTGTGAAACCAAACCTCATTTCATCATTTTCTCATGATTCTGGAGAGGGAGAGGGACAGGGAGAGAGAGAGAGAGAGAGGGAGAAGGAGAGGGAGAGGGGGAGGGAAAGGGAGGGATAGAAAGAGAGAGAGAGAGAGAGAGAGAGAGAATATTTATGGTGACTTTAAGAGAGATTTGTAAGAATGACGTTTACACTTTTCATCAAGATGACATTAAGATTTAGGAACAACCTTGGCACATTTTTATCATGGCATTTTTAAACATTACTGGAGATGGATATTTAAATTAGGTGATTTGATGAGGATCAAAGCTGTAAAAGGGATACTGCATCTTGTAATATTCTGCTAGAGTAATACAAATGGGCTAACACAGCCACTCATTTATGGCTTTTTGTTCTATATTACTCTTTCTTTTTTTCTTGCTTTCGTGCTTTCTTTCTTTTCAAACTCATGATGTCCTGCTTAAGAGTCAGGCACTTGCCACTCAGTTATATCCCCAGTGTCTTCTATATTTCTTATATGTATTTCACATGTAATTCTTATATAGATATATTTTTTATATAAGTAAAACAAGTGTCACAAAAGGTGTGATGGGGGCTGGATTTGAGCCTAGTTTTTTTCTGAACTCTATATGCTTAATGATTCTACTATACTATCTCTTGAAAGTTAGGCAGGATATTATATTATACAAATGTACAATAAAAACATGAATGAAGAAAAAAATCCTATGTAGAAATTTTTAGGTGGTATTTTGAGTGGGAGAAGTACTGTCATGGTAACTAAACTGTTCTGAAGATTTGTGTAGTCCTTCTAAGTTGAATGGAGGAATGTATATTTGTTGTAGATACACATGAGTTATTTTATGGTAGAATTATATTACCTGGTAGATTTTTGTGTTGGTATTAAAACCTCTCTTGAGATATCCCTGTGAGAAACAGAAAGTAGACATTAAGAGGCTACATTCACTCAAATGACATTGTCTCTGCTGCACTCGAACTTTATATATATGAACAGTACCTGGAGGACCTACTAAAAATACATTGAGATCTACTCCAGACTTTCTGATCTGAGTCAAAAATAGATTTTGCATTTGTATTTCCACTAGTTTCCAAATAGTGAAGCTTATGGTTCTATTCTATTTTTATGATCTTCTATTTTTTAATTTTAAAGATAATAAAACCATGCAAAATAAAACAGAATAAAGCCAATCAAAACAAAATGGTTTCAAAACAAGAAAATAGGAAACCAACAATGGCTATCATAATGCCTATTGTCTTCAAAATAGCTGCCCATACCATCAGACATAGGAAAATAAAACAAAACAGAACACAACCAATAAAAACAAAACAGTGAACTCAACACAGGATCTCAAAACAAAACAATAGTAAATCCAAAATGGTTACCATAATATATGTTGTTATCTTTGAAACAGCTGCACATGCCATCAGATATAATAAAATCAAATGAGACAAAACAGAATAAAACCAAACCAAACAAAACAATAAAAATGATACAGGGCTTTAAAACAAGATAATAAGGAATTAAAATGGCTACCACCTTCACAAGGAGATCCCCATAGATGCTGTACTGCGTATTGATATTCTCTGAATAGATGATCATACTACCTGCTTTAGACCTGCAAAGTCAAGGAAACACTACACGCATCAAGTTGTGCTTCACCCCAATAGCCATCATCCCAGCCTCTGTTTCTCTGGATCAGCTGATCAGTCATGGGGCTGGTGGTGGAGTTGGCGGAGTAGGGGATGGAACCTTGGCTCTTCCTGTCTCTGAGCTCATGCAGCAGAAGTGACTGGCTTCTGGTTGCCCTCCCTACAGCCTGTGCATAGTACTGACTCACTGTGTGCTCTTCTTCATGCCCACAGATGCTTGTGAGTTTGCACCCCAGTCCCCACTTTACACTCTGACACCGGTAGCTGTTTGATGCACTAGACTGAGTACATCACTTTCAGCCACTTCAGTCTTGGTGGTACTGGGCAGACTCACATCCTAGCACAGGCAGCAATCCCAAAGCCTTGAGCCATGCAGACCCAGGAGCATAATGCTGAGAAGATTCATCCCTTGACCTCATGTAAGGTAGCCCAGCAATGCTGAGAAGTCAAATGGACTGTTTAACATCCCAAAGATAGAATCAGCAGGAATAGTTCAGGAACTCTGGAAACACAAGAAAAATGAAGCAGACCAGATAACACTGCAAATAGTCTGGAAACCAAGCTGTCATTGAAACCAAAACTTGCATGCAGGGAGCCAGAGTCCATTCACTAAACCTAAACCAGTAAACTATAGCTAAAATGCAAGATTTACATATGATTTTAAATCTCTTAATACAGTAATCACGATTCCCAGGGGGGAAAATCCAGGAAATTAGGGATTATGCCAAAGATCAGGAAAACCATAATGTGAATGGGAAAAGATAATCAAAGATGTCAATATTAAATTCAATCAAATGGTAGATTATTTGACTAGGATTTCAAATAGATTGTTAAAAAACACGTCAAAACTCAACTGCAAACTCCCTTGAAACAAATAATATAATAGAAAATGCCAGCAAGGAAAGAGAAGTAATGGCAATGAGGTAAATGAAAATATATAACTGTAAAATATATAAAATTTTAAAAAATACATGTAGCATTTTCACAATAGTACAGTAGAGAAAATAGGTAAAATCTGTGAGCTTGAAGAAAGAACAATAGAATTTATTCAATATGAATTACAGAAATAAAATAGACTAAAAAACACAGCCTTATATTAACAGCAAATGATTGGCATTTGTCATCAGAGTTCAAGAAAAAGTGAAAGGATGTGAAAATGAAAATTATTTAAGAAATTACTAAGTGAGATTTTCCCAAATATTGCCAAAATCTAGTTTCAAAAAACTAAACAAACCTCAGATCAAGGTAGACCTACAAGAGTCCACACCAAGACACACAATAATTAAATATCTGAAAATGGATGATAAAATAACACAATTTCAAAACAATCTGAAAAAAGCAACACATTATAAAATAGTGAACTATCTATGAAGGAAACAGTGTTAGAATGATAGACTTCTCATCTGAAAACATAGAGGTGAGAGGGAAGTGGCCCAATCTGTTGCAAGTGTGGGAAAGAAAAGCTGCAAATACTAAATATCCAATGAAATTATTAATATTATTAAGAAATAAGACAAGCTGGAACCTTCAGAAAGAAAAAAAATCATAGAGTTAAATATAACAGACTATATTTCACCCCATATTTTCTCTAAACAAATTTTAATTTATTTTTTATTGTGAAATGAAAAAAGAATAAAAATAATAATACAGAATTTCAAAACAATATAATAGGAGATTAATGCTGCTTAATGTATCGTGTATGTTATCTTCAAAATAGTTCAGATTACATGACACAGGTGTGAAAAAATGATCAAACAATTGAACAATGAAAGCATAAACTGTTCTTGCTGATGAACTGAGATTAGTAATATAGTTATCTATCTTGTATATCTCTAATAAATTGTATGGTAGACACCAAAGATATATTGTAACAGACACAAATACTATCTGATGCAGGGTTCATTGCATGTGGAGGAAATATTTAACACAAATACACTTAAAAAGCAAAAAAAGTTAAGTGGCTTTAGTGTAAATAAGATATTTATTCTTCAAAGTAGCAAAATTTTAATAGCATTATGCTGTGATAAACTATGTATAAGGCAATACCTAGATGAACTACTCATAAAAATATACAAATGATGTAGAAATTATAAATAAAAGTGGAGCCCTAAACAAGTTTATGTAACCTACAGAAAGATAAGATAAAATATATTCAGATATAGGTAACACACAGAACAAACACATAAAAAAAATCAAATGATATAATTAGGCTCTGACATAATAATTAATCTAAATGTAATTATATAAATATATTAATTAAACACAGAGGATGAATCCGAAAACATGATCAAACTGTATCTCTGAAAAAACAGAGAAGTTTATCAAGTTCAAGAAAGAATTAAAACCAACTTAGTGTAATTATTTCCAAAAAAATATTGACTTATTTTATATGGATACTAAAACCACACCAAAAGAAAACTATAGATAATGCCTTTCAATAATGTAGGTACCAAAATTTGCAATAAGATTTCTAGCAAACTGAAGCAAAAAATATACTTAAAATCACAATATAAATGAGATTTATTTCAGGCGATAAAGGTTGGTTTGGTACAAAGCAAAACAAACAAACAAAACAACCAATGTTTATTATACCAACAGACTACAGAAGAAGACTATATGATGATATTAACTGAGACAAATAAACAAAATCAGTACTCATTCTCAGTAAATATTATTAGGGATGGAGAGGGATTTCCTCCCCCTCCTAAAGCTCATCCATAAAGACCTGCAGCTAAAATGGCTAAATGATAAATGTCTCTTCTCTATGTCATCAGTAAGGTAAGAGTGTTTACTTCAAGTATCTTACTTGACACAGCACTTAATGCTCTCACTAATAGAATATGGCTGGTAAAACAAATGAAAGAAATGAAGTTCTGTTAATGGAAAACATAACTGCTTACATAGAAAAAGCCCCAAGGAGCCTACAAAGCTACCTTCTGGAACGCCTACGGCACTTTAATAAGACTGTGGAATGAAACATGAACACAAAAAATGGATTACATTTATATAGACAGATGCCAAACAAGTGGATGAAAAATGCAATAATACCATATTAAAAAGCTTCAAAAATAAATATGTAAGTATAAATCTAACAATTCATATATAGAATCTGATTACAATTTTCAGTGTTGAAAATCAAAGTCTTTGAGAGACATATTATGCTTTGGAAGATTTGATATAGTAAATATTTTGTTCTCCCAAAGTTGTTCTGTAGGTTTGAAATGTTTTCTATCACAATTTCAGCAAGTTTGTTTTTTCTTGGTAGACACAGGAAAATTTATTTCAAGATTTATGTGAAAAAGAAATGTTCTACAATAATTGTGACATTCTTGTCAATTTGACTGGACTGAAAAATGTCTATGAGCTTAGTAAAGCACACCAGGAGTGTCTGTCCAGGTGTTTCCAGAGATGTTGGCTTCTAAGTCAGCAAACTGAGGGGGACGAACCTTTGAGTTAAGACATTCACCATCCAATAGGCTTACAATGCAGTTAGAATTAAAAACAGGAAGTAAGCAGTCAGTTTGTACTTGCAAACTTAATTCTTGAGCAGGTGTCTCTTGCCAATGATGACATCACCTGTGGATGTCAGACTGTAGCTTCTTCAGGTTTTCCACCAGGATGCACAGGAGTGACCCTCTAGGAAGCTTCCAGGGCTTCAGCTCTAATATGGGGTTGCATTTTTGTTTCCTCTTTTTTGAAGCTTCCAGTTTCTTGAACTGAGAAGTTACTGGATCCTGTGGCTTTCCAGAATTCAGATTCCAATTATGGAACCTGGCCTTTAATCATGTAAGGAAAGCTAATCAGCCCCTTTTTATAATTAAATATATATAAATATTTCTAAAATACTCTATGTAAAAAATTAATCATATCTATATAATTTCACTAAATAACTGTAACTAATGCAATAACTAATACAGTTTTGAAACATAAGAATAATGCAGAAGGAATTAACATTCTGCACAGTGTTAAGGCTTATACTACAGCTGAAGTAATTACAGCAATTCAATATTGCTTTGGGAAACACATAGATCAGTTAAAAAACAGAGATCACAGAAATCGACCCACACATGATTTTCACAAAGGCACACAAATCAATAAATGATGCTGGCACAGTAAAAATGAAGCTCATTACTTATGGAAATATTAACTAAAATGTATCATAAACTTACATATGAAATATAAATTAATTATCAAATAGGACAATCTATTAGGGCCAGAGAGCTAGTCTAACAGTTCTGTCACTAATAACATAATCCATCAGAGAAAATTGCTGAACAGGACTTCCTCACCAATTTTAATTTGCTAGGTAAGAGAATCTGCTTACACGACTCATTAAATCCTTAGACCAAGTAAAATATTTATAAATTGTGTATCTGACAAAGATATTATAACTAGAATATATAAGGAAATTTCAAAACTCAAAGTAAAAAATCAAAACTTAAGAATACTCAATTGATACAAACAGAAAACATCCCTTCTCAAATATGTAGACATTAACATATTTGCAATCTCATTCACCAATAGAGAAATTTAAAAAATCCAAAATGATGTATCACTGTATACCTATTGTAATAGCTAAAATGAAAAGAGATACCAGCAAATATTGGCATAACTATCCAGAAAATAGATTACTTGTCATTGCTAGTTTAAATGTGAAATGGTGTAATCACTCTGTACAATAGTTTTTTTGTGGTTGTTACTGTTGTTGTTTTCAAGAATAAAAAGCATCTTACCATCAAATCAAGAAATCTTTTGCTGCAGCATTCATTCAAAAGAAATTAAGGAGGAGAAACAAGAAGCACCCTTCCTATGAGCCAGTGGCAGCCATGGTCCTCCAGGAGAAGCCAGAAGCCAATTCACACTTCCAGTGTGTCAGCAGTAACTGTGGGCTAGAAGGAAAAACAAGAAGCACCCTTCCCATGAGTCAGTGGTAACCATGGATTGAGAAAAGAGACAGGAATCCAGTTTGCCTGTCCCTTGATCCAATTGGCACATGGTTGGAGAAATAAGAAGAACCAAACCTAGGCCCCCACTAGCAATTGGCTGATTCAGAGGAACACAGACTGAGCTGATAGCAACTGAGGTACAAAAACAATTTAATGCTTGTATTGTTTGATTGATTTTGCAAGCCTAAATCTGGTAATCTAAGCATCTATTAAGAGTATAACAATATGCAATATAGCAACTATGGAGGATTTCCTTCTGTCTTGTTTTTGAAACCCAATATTATTCTCACTAGTTTTGCTCCATTTTATTGTATTGTTTTATTCAATGTTTTGTTTTGATTGGTTTTACTCTGTTCTGTTTTGTTTTATTTTATTATATCTGATGGTATAGGCAACAATTTTGAAGATAACAAGAGGCATTATGGTAGCCATTATCCTGTTTTGAAGTCCTGTATTACTTTCACCTTTTTTTTACAATGATTTTGTTCTGTTTTGTTTTGTTTGGTTTATTCTCTTTAAAATAAAAAAAAAGAAATTAAGACTTATTTTCTTGTAAATCTTGTACCAATGTTTCTAATAGTTCTCTTCATAATAGACCCAGATTCAAAACCATTTAGATGTCCTTAATAGCATTTCATACCAAGGAATACCTATCAGCAATCAAAAAGTAATGAGCCATGGATATACTCAGCAATACTGATGCACCCCAAGAAGACTGTGAGTGATCTTTGAAGAGTTGATCTTTGAAGGACGTATAACTGTATTATTCATTTATATAACATTTGTGCATAACACGGTTATAAATATGGAGAACAAAGTAGTGAGTTACCATGATGGAAGGAAGGGAATGGTGCTCATATTCTTGTGGTGCTATCTCTGTGTCTTGATGAGTGGTAATGTAAAATTACATGTGCATTTAGAACTATATACACACAGACAGGAATGATGCATAGCTCATAACATCTGAATCTGTTCTTTGAGGGATGTCAGTGTGAACTCTGTGGATCTGATAGTGAGTTATGGTTCAGTAAGATGTGGTTAAGGTAGGATCCCAGGGTAAAAAACTGAAATTTCACTCCACATTTCTTTGCAAACTCTTATGTATCTATTTTAATTTTAAGTAAGGATACTTTTTCCTTGCTGTTGTTTCTGAATTAGTGGGTAGAATTTATTGATAATCAGGAGTTTCAGTCAGTTATTTTGGAACACAATTTCTGTTTTTTTCGTCTTGAGTCCTAAAGTTCATTTATACTAAAAACATAAAATTTTCATTACTCAGGCTGAGAATGTGATCAGAGACTAACATTAAAAATTATTTTCAGAATATTAACATAATGTAACTCTTACTTTCTTTTTCATTCTCCATTTACACTAAATGGTGAGAGGGGCCCGGGATTTAGCTCAGCAGCTCAAGCACTTGCCTGGTAAGTGCAAGGCCAAGAGTTTAATCCCTGGTACCAAAACAAAACAAAACAAAACAAAACAAAAAAGATTTAAATGGTAACAGGATGGGAATGAGGACTAATGCAGAAATGAAAAAAAAATATATAAATAATAAAAAGTAAAAAATAATAGTAGGAAGAATCTTTTGTTGTAAAATGCTACAAATCTTTGAACTTGAGACAACATTTCCTTTTTACTTCAATACAGTCAAAATTTATGCATCCTTGTGAATTTTTAAATTTTAAATGTTTTAATTATTGTACTTTTTTTTACTTATTCATAATTGTGCTGACTCCAAATTAGTATGGAACAAAAATGAATTTCCTTAATGAAAATAAATGAAAACTCTAGGGAAAACATAATCCAGAAAAAAGTAGATTTTTAGACATAATGGGAAATGTAGGTTATGGTAATAACAGGCTTGTATTAAATTTCTTTAAGCTTTTCTCTAATTCTTTTTTTTTTGTTTTTATTTTATTTTGTTTTGTTTGTTTTTTTTGAGACAGTCTTGCTATGTACTTCAGGCTGGACTTGAATGCACTATGCAGCCCAGGCTGTTTTCGAACTCATGGCAGTCCTCCTGCCTCAGCCTCCCAAGTGCTGGGATTAAAAGTGTGAACCACCACATGTAGTAGCTGATGTCTAATTCTGAATTGACTACCTGTCCTTATCCTTTTTTCGCTTCCCAGTGGAAAGGAGTTAGATTGCAGGTCAAACAGTTGGTGAGCACAGCTCTAGATTTGTGGTAGCTGTGTGAATATTAGTTCATTAGCCGCATCTTCATCCCTTTCATTTTGAGACCAAAGATGGCACAAGAAACCATTGTGTAATGGTGTGAAAACTTGCAGGCACTATTGGTTATAACTTCTCCACTTCCAGTAAGTTGACAAGTGTGAAGGTACGGAGGAGTGACAGTGACTGAAATGTTCACATGAAGCTAAAGCACACTGTTTTAATATGAGATCTCTGGGAACTCAAAGGTCTGTATTTGCAGGGAAATTTCACAAGTGTCTTACATACAGAAAGGTAGCAAAAGGATCTGAAAGCCTTCAATATGGCCTTTTCAGACACAAAGTTTTGTGAGAGTTGATAATGTAAAATATACTCTGAGGACATATGCTGAAAAAATGATTATGTATATTAAAATTTAAAATGCAGATTTGAAATTATGGTAAAGGGAGAAAATAATAGCAGAATATGAATTAAAACCAAAACTGTTGGTTCTGAATCTGTATGCTTATGTGTAGGCCACTTATTATAAATCAGGTACCAGTAATCTGTTTTCTTGTAGTTTATGGGACTTTTATGCTTTTTATTGGTTTTGAATTCTTGGAGTTCGGAAAATTCTTCCTTGGGGAGTTGGTAAGTGCTGTGGGTAAGACACTTTTATATTTCTCGGCACAATTTACCCAAAAGGGCCAAAACAGCAAACCAGACCTTTAATTAGTGACAAATGGTGACCTCAGCAATGTTCTATAGTAAAGAATCTAGTACAGGGAGCAATTTCAGAGAAAGTAAATAGATGGACGTGTGTTCAAAGCCACGGACTTACAAAGTGGCTGTGTGTGCTGCAGCTGTAGAGAGAAGGGTCACTTCCCTTGCAGATCAGCCAGCACTACAATGTGGGTGGTGAGTGGCCTGACAGAGCCAAGACCCAGGATTGCACCCATGGTGCACAATGGCTGAGAAAATTTGCTGGGGGAGAAGAGCTCACAGCCATCATCTCAGAAAACTCAGATAGTAATTTCCTAAAATTGACCATTTAGAGAAATGGAACTAGTATAGTCCATTTTCTAGAAATAAATAACATGACCTTTTTCTCTGTGACTTTGCAGATGAATAGCCTCTACAGTTAGAAGATGAAGGAGGAAGAGCCTGAAAAAAGCCATAAGGTCATAGAAATTGAGATAAATGGTGGACAAAAAATTAGAATCTTAGATTTAACTGAGGCAGCAGAAGACACTAGAAAATTCTAAAGTATGCAGTATGTGACATATGCCATATTCTTGTCTTAGTTAGCAAAGGATTCTGGAAAATAGTTACAAAGCAAAATTAGTCATCTAATGAAATCTTGTTCCCAAGAAAATCATTTATATTTGAGGTAGCCACATTACTCTGCTGTCTGGGTCCCAGGCAGATGACAGCTCCAGGTTTGTCTTTTCTGACTTCCTTCCCTGTGCTAGATTCAAAATATTTTATTCCCATAAAGAATTTGCTCTCCAAGCTGATTGTGAGAGATTTCCATTGAAAGCTCTGATCAGAGGCTGAGAGAACATGTGGGTAATTTATCCTGCCTCCACATGCTCATTTCTCTGCCTGTAAGGACACTGCCTGTAAGGACACTCCTCTCCTTGCTTTCATGCCTGCTTCAGATACCTCTTTTCCTTGATGATGTCTTATTCTTTTGCCTTTCAAGCAATGAAAATACTTTCTGATACTTGCTTAGCAACTTGTTAATGTGTGAAATTAGGGCTTTATTATATTTTACTTATACATGAATGTCTTCCCCATGTCTGGCACTGAAAACTTAGAACTTTGACTTGGGCCCTTCTTATTTGTAGAATCTTAAGATGAATTATTTACTAACTTTATAGTACCTTAGTCTCTTTAATGATAATGCAAAAATGATACATTGCCACATGTGATTATTGGAAGGTAAATATATAAAGTAATACAATTAATGCATCTCATCAGTGTAACTGCCTGCTATATAACAGGTGGTCATTAAGTGCCAAATTTTTACAGTATTTTTATTTTCTTTGTTGTTCCCCAGATTTTTATAACTTATCACATGACAGTTCCTCATGGCATCTGCTTGTGACCAGGTTGCCTGATTTTTCTCTTTGGATACACAGGCACTTGAGCGAGGCAAGCACAATAAAACGTAGAAGAAGGGATTTCTCTGATTCATCAGTACCATGAAGCAAATGACTTATGGCCTGAGACTTCGGGATCCATATTTGAAAGCAGATTTAAGGTAGACAATAGTGTTTTGGGGGCAGTGAGACATTAAGCCACATGTATGAATTATTTTTCCATAATAGGAGAATGTGGCTGCCACTAATCTGAAAAAAGAGGCAGGATCAGAATTAGGGCTTGAGGTTACATACTGGGGCATCACACCTGTTTAGACTGAAAAACATGTACTGGTCCATGAATCATGAGGTCAGCCATGTGTGAACCAAGAATGGGGCAGAGGCTGACATCCAAAAGGGGAAATCAATGAGCAAAGTGTGAGGTGAAGTATCATGGACGATCTGGGATCAAAATCTCAGACTGAACACTGAGCTAAAAATCAAGTCATGGAATTTGAGCTGAGAATACATAAATCAGGATAGAAGAAGTGAGAACAGAATTGATTTCAGTCTTTACCCCGCGCGATGCTCATTGACCTTGTCCCTGGCTTTGAGCAGTCTCCTTGGATTATACAGACACAGAGGAATGGCAGGCACAAGCTGCTTCCTCCAGTAAGGGAGGGTTTTCTGAAGTCAATAAATCCCTGCAGGAAAGGGGCTTCTCATCAGAGAACTAACAACTAATATCAAGTATCCGAAGTTAATAATGGAAGATTCTTAAGAACAAAGACACACTATGCTACAATATTTAGTATTGAATAATTTAGACACTTTAGGTCAATCACATTTAATGTTAATATGCTTACATACAGTTTTCAGTCATGATTCCATTTTTATGATTGTTAGGACAATTTCTCCCAATAATTTTTTTGTATTCAATTTATTTATCAAGTTCCTAATTTTCATTATCCTCATCTGTTTTACTGTTTTTTATGCACTGGAAGTTATCTTGTTTTAAAATCATATGTTATTGCATTATAAAAAGGTGACTATTTTCTCCTTATAACATCAATAAAAGTAATTTGCTAATGATACAGTTCTTAATTGTCATCATTCTGAGATATATACAATACACATACTAGAAAGAGTAAACGAATTTATCACAAGTGCATGATATGGACTGATATACTATAATTCACTGTACTTCTAAACATGAGCAGATATTAAATGAAAAATAGCATTCAAAAACAATTCCATTTACAATTACCTCAACAGTATTTTAATTAAGTATACATTTAGTCAGATATGTGCAAATGTCTAAACTAAAAACATAAATTAATAAGTAGACTAATGGATAGTTAAATGTTTTATGTAAATGGCAATGCATCGCACAGGATTGAATCACTCCGTATTAAGAAGCCAATTCTCTTCATACTGATGAGTATATTCTGTGTGAACCTAGGCACAATTCCAAGTTTTTTTCCCAGAAAATCAAGTAGATTCTAAAATTATTTGGAATAAGAACAGATCTACGGGGGCTGGAGATTTAGCTCAGTGGTGTAAGCGCCTGCCTTGCAAGCAGGCAGTCGTGAGTTCGATCCCTGGTACCGATAAAAATGAAAAAGACAAAAAAAAAAAAAAAAAAAAGAAAAAAAAAGAAATAAGAACAGATCTAGAAACATAAAAATATTATGAAAAAAAAAAAAAAACAAAGATGGGAGGAATGACCATTTCTAATTGGAAAACACTGTATGGTGTTTATATAACAAGTACCAAGTATACCACTAAGTAGATCAGAGTATTCCCAAATAAACTGAAGAATATGTAATAGTTATTTTATAAAAGTACCAGAGAACTTAGTATGGACGGAAAGTATTTTTAAAGTAAACATTCCAGAATGTTTGCTTATTCATATGGGAAATAAAGTGCCTCCATTCCTTTCTTGTACCATTTATGACATTAATCTGAAATCAGTTAAGTATGTTACTAAATAAAATGAGACACATGCTTCACTTGGAAAATATCTGTCAGTTTCTTATAAAGTTAAAACATAAAAAGTAAAGATGCAAACTCTGTAAAATAAAATACTGAGGAATGTACCTGTAATTTGGGTGTATGTAAATATTTCTTAGAGAAGATATAGGAAGGACTAACTAAAATAAGCAAATTTGACTTCATGAAATTTGAAAACACTAGTTCACTTTAAACTGTTGTAACAAAAACAGAAAGATATGTCATAACCTGGAGGCGATTGTACAAAAAAATATTTCTGAGGAATAACTTAATGTGCATAATTATATAAAGAGCTACCACCTATAAATCAAAAAAGAAAAGCAACTCAACATAAAAATGAGCAAAAAACATGTAGGAAATTTTTTTTTGTCTTTTTCCTTTTTTTATCGGTACCAGGGATTGAACTCACAACTGCCTGCTTGCAAGGCAGGAGCTTATGCCGCTGAGCTAAATCCCCAGCCCTGACATGTAGGGAATTTTACCAAAACTATAGAAATAGCCAAAAGCAAATGATATTACTATTTCCTCATGAAACATAAAACATATACCCATAATAATTGGCACTATAAATATATTTAAAAAGCTAACATCACTATTAGTATGATGTGACTAAGATTATCATCTCCTGTTGGTGTGAATGTAAACTCAAAGTCATTTTGGAAAACTATGTTGATAATTGCTCATATAATTAAGCATTCATCTAAATTATGATCAAAGAATACTTCTCCACAATATTCTTCCAGGAATATTGAAGACATAGCTTCAGAAAAGAGTTTTGTGAGAATGTTCAATGCAGTTTTATTCCACAAAACAAAAATAACTAGAAATAACTCAAATGTCATAAATAATTTAGTGGAAAAACAAATTGTACTTATTGAAGTGGCTACTATTTAGCAAAAAAAAAAGTGGGGGAGAATTTACTGATATATGCATTGAGATGGAGACAAATATTAGGCACAAGAAATTAGACACCAAAAATATATACTACTGTTATATTTATACAGGCTTCAACAGGAAAAACTAATGAATAACTGCAGAAATTAGAAAATAGTTCAACTGACTAGAAACAGTAAACTGTTTAGTAAGGAGACAATTTAGTAAGGCAATTTAGTAAGGAGGTATAATGCTTCACTGTCTAGTTTTAACTGTATGGAATTGTACATACAATTATCAACACTTAATGAAGTATACTCATATGTGCATTGTTTATGAGGTACATTTAAATTTAAGAAAAAGAACAAAACATTTTAATAGCAAAATTGAAAGGAAAAAGCAATCACTTCAAATGAAGACAATTATGTTTCCCTGTATTTTCAGTTCACATTTTGGGGCAGCTTGGAATAATTTGATCTCATACACCAAAATTTCAATTTCTCTTCCATTCCTTTTTTAACCATATGACCTTGAGTTTACTTCTTATCTTATCTTGAGTGTGACCTGTAAAATGAAGAAATTAATTTCTAAATTTCCTTCAAAGTATTTTAAGCATATATTGAACATTCTGTCTCCTTAAATTAAAATAACACACCGCCAAGTTTCTAAGTAACTCACTATAGGAATATTAACTGTCATCCAGGGATCTGCTATTTAAACCCAACACTATGTCTGTCACAAACAAACAAACACACACACACACAAACACTTCAGATTACAGACTCTTAGCATTGTCTTTATGGTAAACCATGTGACCCACAAACACTAGCATGGAAGATCTTGTACTTCCTGTTTGACAAGGCAGTCAGAAAACAGAACTAACAAGGTGTTTCTAGAGACCTCCTACTCTGTACTGAGAGTCATACTTGGGGGGGGCGGGTCTTAAGGAATGGAATTTGTCTATGTAGCTTGTTTTGCTTTTTAAACAGAAATTGCAGGTAGCTGTTTAGAGGTCCAATCTAGTTTATAGCTTTAGAATGAGCTTCTTAAAAATAAGCCACTGGGTCTTATTTTTATAACCTTCGAAGTAAAGCAGTTTCCTGGAGGATACACAGAATTCATTGCAGCCATAACAAGTTCCCTCTCATTTAGAGTCTCTGTACTTCCAATCCATCTTTAACGCTGTGTGATTGCTTTTTTTTTTTTTTTAATGTCAAACCGATTTTCTTACTCCTTAGGTTGAATCTTTGACTGATTCCAAATCATAGCGATGTACCATGCAGTGTTTTGCACCTGCATGCATTACTATCTTATTCCAATTACATTCCCACCTGCGGTCTTTATGAACCATTGAGCATTAGGTGTGGTTCCTTACATGTGCCCGAAAATCAGTCTTACTAAATTTGCTCATCTGTTCCTCTGCCCGAGAAAACCATCAATAACTAATTGAATCGGCTAACTTCTCTCTTTAGGCTTCGGTTCAAAACTTTTTCTTAAAAAATGTTATCTGACAACTTGCTTCCCTTCTGCTTCATGATCTTCTAATTCATTCCTGCGTCAAGTTAGCTTTCTTTCCAATGCTGTTTTCCAGAGTGCTAACTTACCTTTGCATACCTTCCTTCAGAGACAGACGCCCAGGCTCCCTTACATTTTTCTCAAACAAAGAAAAGATTTGTTTACTATAGAAGGGAGAACTGCACCTTTGGGATAACACACTTTCAAGTATTTAAATTTGCACATCAATCACAGTGTTTAACATTTGTAGATTTTTTTGTGTACAGTAGTTTCTTACCAATCTTGAGCTTCATATAGGTAGCAAAGCTATAAAGCTTATTTTTGTTTTTAATAGATATTCAAAAATAAATGAATAAATAGCTGAAGATGTTTTATAAGGAAAATAAATTCTTTAAAATTATAAACTGTATTCATATTTACCAAAGGAACACATAACTGTAACAGTGATATGACGGTCCCCATAATATAGTAGTTTCTTCAGAAACAGCTCACAAGTCAAAATTTTTCCAGGTCCTTCTTGCCTGGAACAAAGAATTGGATGAGGTGAACCCAAACCGGTGCCAAATTTATTTTAAAAGGTAAATGGGTGAACTATCTCTGCAGGGCAAATTTGGGCAAAACAAGAGAAAAAGAAGATAAAAGCAAAATGAAAAGTACACGCTACATCTGAGAAACACTGCATGGGCTATGGTGGGGAGTCATGGTAGAGAGCTCCCCGTGGGGGCTCCTCTCTTTTAGTTATCCGTATCTGGTGGAGAGCTGCAAGAGCTTCTACATATGAGGACCTGAGAAGTATTTGGCTCTGTCCTGGAATTTAGCCTGGACAAGTCCTCTCATTTCCGCAGCCGGGTCGCCACATCCTGCCTCCTATCTCAGTCCTAACAGCACATGAAAACATTTGTGGTAGAGCTGATGACAATTGATTTGAAGAATATCTCTAACAATTTAGTAGCAATTACAAAATTATGATGGCGAATTAGCAGATTTGTTTTTCTAACATCTTCTTCCTCCTTTAAAATGAAAGTTGCACTGATGCATGGATGTTTATTAATATCTCTCTATCTTTGTTGGGTTATTCCTGTGCGAAAGGTAGCTGGAAGAGAAATGGGATGATGCTGCATAATGGGGATGGGACAGAACTAGGAAAGGACAGAAGTGTTAGCTTTCTCGTGTTTGTGTCTGGGAGTCTGAAATCAGGAAAGGGAAGGGCACCACCAGGAAGAGTGGTTGCGGCCCACTTTGTTGTCGAATAGCTTTCACGTTAGAAGACACCAGAAATGACAGTATTCCGTTCTCCATACTGGGGACTGCTAATTGACACAGCTTATTCTCTAGAACCACCTTGATAGGGTTTTCCTGGATGACTTGAGGAAGGTAATTTACCTGCTGTCATCCATTTGTAGAGCTCTCAGAGCTCCAAGACTTAAAATCTATCAAGAAAAAGTACACATCGACCTATCAGCATAGAAACATTTAGAGAATAAGTGCCGTGCTCTTTTTCTCAATAAGAAAGATCATTTTTTAACACAGAATAATGAGACCACGTGGTGGATAACTGGGCAGCTCACATTAGTATTCAGCTTTTCACTAGACATTTTGTTCTAATAACTTTTGCAAAGAGGATCACACTTATTTTGTGTCACTTTTAAAAACTTATCTAAATGGTAAAGTAAGACTTGAGAATTTTGTACTTCTATGAGCAGTTAATTAGAAAATTAGACATATTACTGTGGCTAAATGGTTTTCTCTGTCATGGTACAAGACATATGGTTATGCACCAAGTATAAAGACATGCTCCGCAAGAGTCTTTATTTCACCGTGAAAGAACTTTTGAAATTGCTTTTAGTAGAAGAAATTTTCCTTTGTTTTCTCAGAACTGAAGAGTCTGCAAAATGACGCCAGACATTTGGTGATATTTAGGGAGACCTAGATTTTGGTCATAATTTTTGTATAATGCAGCTCCATCAGAGACAATCTTCCCCTTTGAAATCAAGATGGACTTGAACCTAAGTTCAAGTCCATTATGGGGAATATTTATGTGGCTGGTATTCATCTTCCGAATGAGTCCTTCAGAATTTTGGGACAGTGATGATGGACCACCTTGTGTCCTATTTGCAATGAGAGCTCCACTACGTTTGCCTGTTTGAAGTTGTGGCCTAGATAATGAGTTGAAATTACGCTACTATAACTCAGGAACTTCCTCAAGAAAGTAAAGAACATTTAAACACTATTCTTGAGAAGGGGACCTTATCAAATTAGCATTGCTCTCAACAGGGCTCGCTTGGTGGACATTCAACCTGCGAAGGCCCAAAGGACCCACCCTTAGAAAAGAGACCCAATGTGCACCTAAAGTAATACCTTCTGGCCTGCTTCTTGCCTTGGAATTTATTAATAGCTTTTTAACAAAAGGCCTGACATTTTTATCTTGAATAAGTTCATCCAGTTAAGTAGTTGGTACTGCTTGTCTAGTTAATAGAAACCCAATGATGTCTGTCTTCTTACAGGATAGTAAAAGGGTGCAGGGGATAAACATTTCTTGGTCATGCTAAGTAGATTTATTAATATGATACTCAAGAGCTTCGTTTAATTCATTGAACCTGAGGAAGTGTACAAACCTTTCTGGGAATATATAACTCCCTGGAGTTTGCTCCAAGCTGAATGTGAGAAGTAAGATTATTTTGGGCCTGCATAAGCTTTAAAACAGCACTAGACATGCAGTCTGCCATGTTTTTGGTCCAGAAAGACTCACGTTTTAGACCCTCAATAAATCAACTGGTGCCACCTGGGACACATGTGAAGAAGTGGTGACTTCTTCCCAGGCATACAATTATAATAAAATAGAGTGTCTTGCAAGGGCAGCAGGAAGGGAAGACCCACTGAAAGCAAAAGTGAGACATTCTGAGTAGAATTGGAATCGAGGAGCACAAACCCAGATGGAGACTTCTTTCTGCCAGGTATGCACTTGGAAACAAGTATATGAGTTAAAATTTCTGTGATTTTAGAACTTATATAAAAATAAAGCATTCTAGGGCTTGGAGGAAGTCAAGGAGAGGCCCTCAGTGAAATATCAGAAGCTCAGCTCTGCATTACTATTACATTTTGTGAAAACCTGGAGGAAAATGCATGTGTTGTACACCTTGTTTTAGTAAAAACTATATTAGTAAAAAGAATATTGTGAATACGTACAGGTTTGTATCAAAAAGTCTTCATGAAAAAATGTAAAATTGGAAATATGTAGAGCCTCATAGAAGTGTGGATGTATAGGTTAGGTCTTTCACAAAGAAATAACCAGAAATATGTATATGAAGTTGGACAGTGTTATAGAACCAGATGGTCTTGGAGACAGTTTGGATGGGAGTGAAAAGAAATGTTGCTTGTCATGAGATTTTGATCAGCATTCAAATGAGTCCTGCATCTCAATCTGAATATAGAGTTGAAAGTTGACCACACAAATGCAGATGGATGCCCAACAGCTACCTTATTGCCACAGTGAGCTGGTAAGCTAGGTGAGGGCTGGGCCAGCATCTTTATGGTGCTGCTGTTCATGACAATACATGGTTCATGGCCTTGAGCAGAGATGCATTCAAGAGTGGCTGTACATTGTTAAGAAAGATGATAGGAAATAGGATTATGGGCCTTCTGAACATGGATTCTGGGGATGGAGGAAACCGGAAGGAAAGCAGGGAAAGAGAAGATGAAAAGATCAAAACCTGATATATGTATAAGCCAGTTTCCAAAGATGAATATATTATGTATCACAAACATCTACTACCAAATTTTAAAAGAATGAATAAAAAAGAACATTTAAGTGCTCAGAGAAGTTATTTTGTGATTAAGCAAGACTGCAATTTTCAAAGACTTTGTTAATCTTAATCCCTGTTTAGTGCTTGGTTGGTATCACCACACAAACATTTTTCTTTAGTTGGCTATCATGATACCTGATACAGAATTTCTGTATCAAAGAAACTTGACTCTGCTGTAATAATTCAGATGAGAAATAGATGACAATATTTTCCTTCCAAATACTTAAACATGCCGATTCGTACAATTGTGCATTTATAAGAGATAGCACTGCAATTTAGGATAATTCCACTGTCATTGGCTTCAACTGTATCTGTTGACTTCAGATATTCAAAAGTCTGTGAAACTCTTACCTGGCATGGTAAAACAAACAAAAAAATCACATGAGGCTTGCATTAAAAAAAACCAAACAAACTTTGACTTAATCATAGTACAATCGTATTGATAAGGCTTTGTTCTTCATTTCAAATTGCACATGAAACTACTCAAGATTGGGCAGATTATATTTCTTTTACAATGACACCAAAATATTAGTGAATTTACACAAGTGTTTATTTCTTGCTTATACTACCCATTCTTCCTCATTGGGGCTCTTCTGTAGGCCCTTTATGTCCTAGGTTTAAGGAGCTTCCATCACATAGCAATGGAAAAAGTGAAAATTTTTGTGTAGTGACTTTTACAACTTCCACCCACAAATGACATGTGTCACTGTTAGTCATATTCTATTAGTCAAACAAGTCACATTGATATGCCGAGGAATGAGAAGATACCTGACACCATGTTTCCGTAAATAGAACAAAACTGAATGTTTACTTCAATGTACTAACTGAAGATTATCACAGAGTGACCATTCTTACCAAATAGTATTCTTTAATCACCTGTATAAAGCATCTGAGCAGTAGTAGAGATCCAAAGAACTGTGGTTATTAACCAGAAGTAAGTCTGACTAATTACAATGTTTATAACTAGGACTTTCAGCGAAGTATAATAGATGCTATAATCATGTTCAACTATAAATTTCCCTTAATTTAACTGAAGTAATAATGTCTGACTTTAAAAAGTTTTAAACCCACATTGGTAAAGAAAATGAGAGAAAAAAATTCCCTAATGCTTTTTCAAGGTGAAAATGGAGAGATTAGCAGGAACAGACTTATCTGAGCAAGTAAAACTAGTCTGCCTGCAGAAAGTGATCCCAATAGAAATAAAGCAGACCAGAGCCTCAGAACCTCAGAACAGCATAGAGCAGAGATCCAGTGGGCTCCAAAACCATGGAAAGAACAGAAAGCTGAAAGTAATCAATGGAGCATGCAAGATCATCCAATATGTACAGAGTGCTAATAGTTTACAAGAATGTTCCTATATATTTCATAGTTCTCAAAAGTAAAAGGACTTTCTCAAGGCAGATATAGAAGAGTGCAGTGAGCTGAATCCAGGAAGCAAGTGTAGATGGAAAGTCTGCTTTGGAATTTCAAGAAATTAAAGTTTGAAACTTCTTACACACAGGAGAATCAGAAGAGTAGGGCTTGGGAACTTGCTGAGTGGAAAACTGGAATTTGATACTCACATACTGTGGGCTGTTGAAGGGCTGAGAATTTCTGTGAAATATGCATTAGGAAAAAAATTGTTAGCAAACAAAGTGCACAAGGAAATCAATCAACTTCTGTCATAGTTCTGAACGGAAAAATAACTAATAACACTAATATTTTCCTATAAAATTTGTAACTATGAATCATTCCCAATCAAGCTCTGACTTTTAGTTTATACTCTCCATGGCAGAAAAAATATTCGGAAAAGGAATATTAAATTAAAGTGGTTCTCATTAACAAATGCTGGTCCTTCTGCATTGCTGGCGGGAGAGTAGACTGGTGCAACCACTGTGGCAATCAGTATGGAGATTCTTCAAAAAACTAGGATTAGAGATTCCCTTTGACCCAGCTATTCCCTTTCTGGGTATTTCCCCAGAAAAATTTAAACCATCCTACCACAGCAATATATGTGCATCCGTGTTTATAGCAGCACAATACAAAATAGCTAAATCTTGGAAAAAGTCACAGTAATAGAAATGCTTAATTGCATATATAACATATATATATATATATATATATATATATATACATAGTAAACTATCAAAACTGCTTTAGACACAGAAAGTTAGATATTACATGGTTTATCTGAGAAGCCCACAATAAAAATAAATTAAATAAATGAAGAGTAAAAGCAAAGAGATGATAGGAAATAGGAAGAATTTTGGAAATGGGAAAGGGATGAGATGAAAGGGAGGGTAAGAAGAAGAGTAAAAATATTGAAAATGATCCAGATATGATATATATATACATATATATATATGCATATAATCTATCTATGTGTATATATATACCTATCTATGTCTCTATCATGTATCCACTTATCTATCTCTATCATCTTCTATCGCAATAACTAAACCAGAGCTGAGACTTAGGAGTCCTTTCTGACCTATATGTATTTCTGAAGTAGCCCCCCCATCGCTTTTCATAGTCCACCAAGTCTCTTGTGGTGCCTCTCGTCTTTAAATGTTGCAAACACTTTAGGCAAGGATAGTGCAGCAAAAGTAAAATAAAATGCCCTAAAGTAGTTTTCCTGGTGTGATTTGTTTTTGTGTTTTCTTTCTTTGAGTTGACATTTTCTATATCAGTATCTGTTTTGGTTTCCACTTCCATTTTTAATAGCAGCCATATACTGGACTCTTAGCTTTAAAGATTTTAGTACAGTCTTCTTAAATCTCACTTGAAGTTATTAGCTTCCATGGACTCAATATACTACATAGTCTCATTTCAGTTCCTTGTTCCTAGACTTACTGCTTTCTTGGGGTTTATATTCTGTGTGGGCATATTTTGTCATATGGAGATACATAGTCAAGTTTGCTTTCATCTTGGGGAGTCAGGACAAGTCATAACATGGCTTGTCTCTTTTATTAATCTCCTTCCCACCCTCTTTGCTCCCTCCATCTTTAAATTCTCTTTCCCCATTTACATTCTTCTTATTTTTATTCTTAGTTCATGTCTATGACATATAATGTTTCCATTCACGGTGGATATTAATACTTCTCAGTGGGGATTAAATTTTAACATGTGAGCTGCTGAGGGACACATTCAATCCACATTAAGCCACGGCACTGTGTAAGTCCACAGTGTGAAAGGGAAGGGAAAGATGTCTAAGGTTCATTTCTCACTAGAGTGCTTGCACCATTGCCTGCCGTTTCATTTTTATTTTCTGAATTAAGTATGCGCTAAAACTGTGTTATATAAAGCAATAAAAGGGAACAAAATTTAAGAGAGAAGAAAAGGAGAAATAATGGGGAAAAAAGAAAGACTTCTTAAATAAGTTGCATCCTTAGTCAAATAATTGACTCAGTCGGCTTTTTTTTTTTTTTTTTTTTTTTTTTCCTGTCTAGGTGCTGTATAGATTACTTTTGATTTTTTGAGTAAGATGGGTGTTGTAAAGAAAATTCTGCTGTGGTCCAGGATTTAATTAACTGTTGGTTTAACAAAACTTATTTTGACTGCTCCGGGGAGGCCCCTGGAGGACCCTGTGAAGGCGATTCACCAGTTGCTGTGTGGCTAGCTGTGTGTACATTTATCTATCCAACTAGGACTTGCTTTGGAGAAAAGGATCTACTAAAAATGTAGAGAACCACACTTCTATGCATTCTCTAAATTTTTTTCCTACTTCTAGTATGTTTTGAGCCTAAGAAAACTACCACTTTCTAGAGGGAGCCAAATCAATGATTTTAAGGTCTGCCTATAGAGTGAAATCACTTTGCAGATTATTTGTTTTTGTTTTGTTTTGTTTTTAAGTAAAGAGTTCTGTTTTCCCTTTTAAATTACCAAATCAGAATTTATATGTGGATTAGTCAGCTTTCCTGTCAGTGGGACATAGTTCCCAGCACCCCTAATTTTAAAGAAGAAAGGTATAATTTGGCTCTTTGGTTGGTTGGCACCAAAGCACTCATGTCATGATGAGATGGTGTGGCAGAGCCAAGGTGCTTAGTTCATGACACAGGACACAGAGCAGAGCAAAAGTGCCACAGAGGAAAGGGCAAGGAACAGATATGCATGTAAACTGTGCTTCTGTGACCCACCCAGGTCCACCCAGAAGTGTGCTTTACTCATGCCCTCAACAGCTCCCGGGCCAATCAAGTTGAACCATGATTAAGCTTAGTCACTGTCACCATGACGCAGTAAGAGCTGGACAACTATATTTCTTCAAATCCCTCTCAGGGCTTTCCCTGAGAGGGCACCATTGAAACTGCCGCCCAAAGTCTAAAATGTGAGCCCGAACTCGAGAAGTCAAAGGAGCCACACTGATCGCCTGATATAACAGCTAACAATTTCTGTTCTTTCCTTTTTTATATTAAATTTGGGTTTCTAATAATTTTATTTTATTGGTACATGTTTTTGGTGCATGGGGTTTACATTCATCTTATAGTTTAAGTATGTGTACATAATATAGCTGTTGTTTCTAATATCCTCTTTCCTACTCACCTCCCTCCCTCTGCCTTTAATCACCCTTTCCTAATTTTCATTATTATTATTAGCTTGTGTTTATGACACTCAATGTTTGTGCTCATCAAGGTTATTAGTTTTCTGCACATGGCATGTCTGACTCCCCCTCCCCTCCTCCTTGTCTTTTGACTGGAAGCCTGTCCATTTGCACGAGATCTAGCCCCTCGTTTCCTTCTATCCATTCTTTATTATGTTCTCTTTTTTTATTTTGCCTTACTCAAATGAGAGAGATCATTTATTATTTCCACTTGTGTGTCTGATTTATTTCACTCAATTTTGCTTTTTCCAGATGAATTCACTGTCTTACATATGTCTTGAATTTAACTTCCTTTATAGGCAATTAGTATTCCATTAAATATATAGGTACTACATTTCCTTTATCCATTCATCTGTTGGTGGCAGTACAGATTACTTCCAGGATTTAGCTATTATAAATTGTGTTACTGTGAATATTGGCATGCATGTATTGCTATAGGATCACATCTTTAGCTCTTTGAGGAAGATGCTTAGAAAGGAGATCACTGGGTCATACAGAATCTCTAATTTTAGTTCTTTGAGATATCTCCATATTGATTTCCATAATGATTATATTAGTTTATGTTCCCACTAACAATGTAGGAGGATTCCTTTTTCACCACAGCCATACTAGTACTTGTTTTGATTTCTTTCTTATTGTGAGTGCTTTATTTATTTATTTTGTTGAATTCATTATATATTCTTGGTATAAGTACTCTATGAGACATAGCTGGCAGAAAACTTTCACATTCTGAAAATAGTTTTTTTTTTTTTAACAAGATCTTGCTATGTAGTACACACTATGTAACGAAGGCTGATTTAAAATGCAGAACTATGCTCCTGCTTCAGCCTCTAAGTACTGGGATTACAGGCATGGTCCACTAAGCAGCTAACAATTTCTATTACCTATATGACCTGAAGATTCTCAATTAGTAGATCTGGCAGAGAACCTAGGGAAGTTTTTCTTGCAACTCTTGTCTTCCTAGTAGATGAGTAAATTATATGTGTTTTCCTTGTTTTGCTTTTCATACATACTGTTAGTGTACTAGCTAACTAGTAAAAAGTGTCTCTTGAATGATTCAAATGATAGAACCCTTAATTATCAATTATTGCATATGAAAAATAGATAAATCAATTTAATTGCTATATTTCACTGATATGACTGTGTTTTGATGCATCATTTTACCATTGTCACAGTCTAGGTAGTTACAGAATTATGACACCCATTTTGTAGAAGACAAAATGAAATACGAAGCATACAGGGCATGAGCAGAATGTTGCTAAGCTGGTAAACGTCAAAGCTGGATTTCAAACCTAGACTAATACTTACAAAATATAAACTCATGTATTTTGCCACGTGCTTCATAATGATTGGGGAAGTACTTACCTCTGACAGTGCTGTCAGCACTGAAAAAAGTAGTTCCTTCTCATGGGGATAAAGGAGGCAAAGTATATTAGTAACCACTGATTCACAAGGCCCCAGGACATAGAAGACTTTCATGCAGCCCTCTGGACAGCCTTACTTGGGAATGGGAGTAGAAAGAGACAACAAAAGATTTGCTGAAACCTCTTTCCTACTGAATATTTCCACCCAAACTTGGAAACATGCTATGATTGAAGAATATTTTAGAAGGAAAAAATGAAGCTTTTGATGCAGATTTTGTTTAAGGATAGAATTTAGAAAAATTTCTTATATTTATGCTATCATAATGTAAAAAATTATACTGTATACAATTTTTATAATTTATTAGAAACATTTGGATTTGTAAATGGACGTTTGTAGGCCCATAGTGTACAGATTTTACTTATAAAACCTAAGCAGAAAATATTATTAATTTATAATATAAAAATAAAATTATGGATACATGATCACTAATTATTTAAGCTTCCTTGATATCTTATTTTGAGCTCCAGGATTGAAAATTGAATAATTAAATATTTTCTGAGAGCAATTCCATAGCTTAAAAATAAACCTGTCTTACAGCTTTTGTGACTTCTCCTGGGTATAGTAAATTAAATACCACTGGATTACTTAAAAAAAAAAAAGATCAAGGGCACAACTAACCCTAGGTGCTAACTGACATTATTTAGTCTATCAAGTTTCTGAAATCAGGCAAGAAGCTGAATTTCAATCTGACAGCTGGGTAAAAACCAGCCTTCCAACTTGGACAACTTTATTTATATTTATTTCTGCACTGAAAAGACTGACTCTTTTCTTCAGGTACAGCTAAATTTAATGAGTCTTTTTAAAATTTTTACTTGACTAAAAATAATCAGATAGATAACTTTAGTCTTCTGAAAGATTGTCCAGTTGGTTTTCTGCATAAATTAATTGCTAAGAATGTCTAAAGAGTGTACATGGCAAGCTTTCTGCTCCTCACTCTCCCCAGTCATTTCAGCCATGCTTTTCACTTGGCTTATGTCTTAACATGGGCTTTGACCTCAAGAGAACATATGATTTTCAAGTGAATGGTAAGTGTCTACAATCCCTCTAAAATTTGACTGAGAACATATTATGACACTACGTCTGTTGAAGAGAAGCAACTCTGGAACTTTTTTCAGAGTCTATCTGTGCAGAATTTATAATTCAGCTATTTCGACTTAAATCAGGCTGAAAAATTCCTGGCACTCATGCAATTTTAACTCGATTAAAATTTGGCCTAAGTCTGTCAGGCTGTTCTTTTGGCACAATATACTACAGAAGCAGTAAGGAAAAAAAAAAGTACTGGGAATTTTACTTGAATTTATTGAATGGTGGAGGTACATAAGTATATCTGTATTTTCATGTGTGTGTGTGTTTCTTCAGCAATTAACCTGTACAAATCTGATTGATTCGCTCTTAAAGTGCCATGAAACTATTCTTTATGATAACCACTTATTTTGTATTATTTATTGGACTTAAGCTGATGCATAAAATGATTTACTTGGATGCAAGATAATTATGTGGCTACACATTGATTAATTGCATTACTCAGTTCACATCAATATTGAATCTAAAATATGAGGCCATTTTATTCCTTTTCAATGGGAAGGAAAACAGCATCCTTCTTTAAAAATTAGAGTTGAAGACAAAGCTTTTGTTGCTATGATTATGTTTATTAATTTAATTGCTGAGATATTCACATTTGAAAAGTATCTGTTGTCAAAGTAGAGAGCTAGTAAATGTTCATAACAATCATTGTACAGTGGCAATTACATTGACAATCCATTTTGAGAATAACCATAATGGTTCCATTTAATGTATGTTTGTGAATGAGTGTCAGGGTCAACATAAGGCCTACGAAAACGTCTGATATAGTGGAGACTTCTGCTATGTCACTTTCATTGATGGTACAGAAAGGAAAATGGAGACCTGAACCCTAAAATAGTGAAGAAAAGGGTCTATTATTATGCTACTCTTATTACATCTGAGAGTACTCCCTCAGAAAACTATATCTAGCAAAACGTTTCATTTGAGGGCTTTAATTCTGTTTCTGTTTAGGAAATTGAAAAGAAAGAAAAAAGAAAAGAAGCGAAACATTGATTTTAAGAAATGCATGCAGATAATTCTGGCAAAATGTTGAGTTACAAAACAAATTGGTGATCTACCTCTGTATTATTTCTAGGATACAGAAAGGAGGATGAAATGAACTTTCCCATAATTTTTATTCTCAAGTGATACAATCCCAAGAATACTTTTAAAACCTAGAACAATTAACATTAGCTTTAAAAACTAACTTGATTTTTTAAAAATGCCAAGAAATTCTAGTTTATTGAATTCCAAATTATGTATAAACTATCTTTACTATTTTTCTCTGCTCCTTCTGAAGGAGAAATCTTTGGAATGGAAGTCTAAGGAAGCAAGAAGCATCCCTGGATTTTTGCTCCTTCTTTTCTTGTAGGTGACGTAAGGATGACATGTATGTAGCTACTTAGGTATGCAATAGCTGGCTCATACTGGTTCAGCAGAGCCAATCATTAATTTTCAGGAATTTAAAGAACCAGCTTGTTCAACATAGCCATGGTTTAGAAGCAAACCATATAAAGTAAAATTAAATTGTGTTAAAAATAAAAGTAATAATATTCAAAAACATGGTTTTCTAAGTATTTTGTTACTTTTCAACACTACCCATGCACTTGAAATCATTTATGCTTACTGTATCTGGTGGAAATACTATATAATGATGTGGCACTGTACATTTCTTTCTGTCATTGTTTGATAACATCATAATGATGATTTTGATTAAGGTAGAGATAATTAGAAGTAATTATAGTAGTATTGGAAATAGAACAGTTATCATATATCATCAACTGCTACAAATAAAGCTTGATTTTATTGTGTTGATGGTCTAGATATATGACAGTGATGGAGAATGCTAGTAATTCAGATTATACATTAAATTATATACTTTCTGCAAGCCATGTCTACTAGTTTTTGGGTTGAGTGGGCTTGCATGTGTCCTCAAGCTGTACAAAGTTTTGTTTTAGTCAGATTTGAACAGGGGTAGTTTATCTTCAAGATCTCTGCCCCATTGACCAAGCATTCTTTTGAAATCAACAAGCAGGCACAGGTGCGTTCTTCTCATGGCAATGGCTTTTTAAAGATTATGCTCTTGGAATATTTACTAAGTCACAGTAGCCAAAGAAAGTCATAAAGTTTAGCCCAGTGGACATGTTAAATTCTGGTGTACAGCGAAGTGCTCGTTGGGAAGGTTAATGATTGCAGCTACTAATATCATCTGCCTCAGGTGCTAAGCCTAAGTGATCAGTGACTCTGGAAAAAAAACAGAAAGCATCCTACCTCAAGCTAAGTGAATAATTATATTAAGGAGCACATAATCTTTTATGCTAGACAATGCCTAGTGGTCACGTAATAAGCAAACTTAAAATTGAATATTGGAGGACACTAATGATGCTTGTGGCAGCAGTTTTAATATAGTGTGGGAGATATAGTCTGATGTGTGCAGGGGACATGTATAGAGAAATTTTGGAGAGAATGCCCACAGGTAACACTTTCATGGATTTTTGTTGCAAAAAAGCATTGCAGGATTGACTCGAATAACAAATAAGGTCAAAATGACTTTAAAGTAACATAATTAACTATATTTTGATATAAGATAAATAATAGCAAGTTTATATGTTAAAAGGAATCACTTAATAGAGGAGGGAAATCAATGATGCAGTACAGAGAAGAGGGAAATTTCTGGCATTGCCAGAAGTGATAAGATCTAGCATACAGTTAGAATGCCTTTAGGTTTCTCTTCAAAAATCTACCTACAGTGATAGAAGACACAACAGAGTATGTATTTTTATTGAATAAACTTGGTCATAGAAGTCTGTAGAAGGTCACCATAATGATATCAATTTCTGAACTTCAAAATTTTACAGCATAACAGACAGAAGACCAATGGTATAATCATCTATACCCAATACCATCGTTTTTATTACTGAAACAACCCCCAAAGATTATCTTCTGTAACAATTCTCACTTTCATACTTCATGATTTTTCAGCTAGAATATGTGCTTGCCGAAAAATCAGCCTAATAGCACTCTTCTCCACTCCAAGTGTGAGAAATCACATTAAAGCACACTCATTTCTCAGTGTTGCTTTAGACCTGAGAGTTTAAAAGTCTTTTTTATCTCAACTGAAACAAACTGTATGGTTGAAATTACTTTTAAAGTACCACTTCAGGATTAAACATCTGAAGCATTTATTGACAAGAAGCAACCATTGATACTAAGTGGGTATTAAAGGTTTGCTTTTTACAGTAACTAGGACTTGATTCACTCAACAGATAAGAAGTCCCAAGTACACTTGTAAGAGTCAAAGAAAAAGACACTAAATTAGAAGAAAAATAAAAACTAAAAATGAAAAAAAAGTCCCATAACATCTTAACACCCATCCATGTGGTTGTAAATGGCAAGATTTCTTTCTTTTCTTAAAGTCCATAACATTGCGCTGTGTGTGTGATGTCCTCACTGTTAGGTCTCAAAAATCCTTTGCACCAGATGATCTCAAAATATTCTTCATCTAAGGAATCATTCAATTTATTTCTGAAAATGCAAAATTGCTTATGACTTGATGAATTCAGCCTGACCATACTTAGCAGACTGTCTCTTCATCAGACTGTATAAAAAATTCCAGAAAATGAGCATCTGGCATGAACACTCACTTCTCAGATAAAGAAATACAAATGGCAAATAAATATTATGAAAATATCTTCATCATCACTGATCATTCAAGAAATGCAAATTAAAACAATACTGAGATTTCATCTCACCACAGAAAGAATGTTATCTTCAAGAAATCATCTAATAACAAATGTTTATGGTGCTGTGGGGGAAAAGGAACACTTCTCCAGTCTTGGTGGGAGTGTAGACTGGGGCAGTCACTGTGGAAATCAGTGTGAAGATTTCTCAAAAAACTAGGATTTTTGAGAAAAAAAATCTGTAGAATTTTTTTTACAAAAATTCTAGGAGTGGATGAATTCAACCACTCAACCCAGGTATTGGGTTCCATTCAACCCAAGTATTCCTTTTCTGGGTATTTTTCCATAAGGACTGAAAATATCATATCACAGTGACACAGGTCCAACCACTTTTATAGCAGCACAGTTTGTACTAGTTAAGTCTTGGAAACAGCCCAAGTGCCTATCAATTACTGAAAGGATAAAAAAGATGTGATTTCCCTATACAATGGAGTACTACTCAGTTATAAAGAAGAAAAAGTTGAGACTTTTATAGGTAAATAGATACAACCAGAGACCATATTCATAAATGAAATAAATCACACCTGCATGTGTAATTAATATAATGTCTCCCTAGTATAAAGAGCTGAAAGAGTAAATAAGATCCAAAATGTACAATATATAGTATGAAAGTGAAAGGTTAAGTAACTGCTCAAAAGGAAAGAGCAACTGAGATGGGGAAAAAATACACACACACACACACACACACACACACACACACACACACACGATGGAGAATTATACTACTCATCTCAGTTCATCAAAAAGAATGGTTTGTGACTTAATTGATTGATGAGAAGATTACATGTGCTCAGTGGTGCTTTGAATGAAACAAGACGTGATTGTTATCAGTCATGGATTTCAAGGTCTGGGGCTTGTACTGTTTGAGAAAATGACACCTGCATACCGTAAAGTTATTCATAACTGAAGGAACTACTTTTACTCACAGAGCTTCCTGTTAAGTGAGATCCTAGCCATTCTGCAGGGCCACCACTTTCACTACCTTGTAACCATTTGCATGAAATGCAAATTCTAAGTGTGCTGTGAGGAGTTAGATATGTATATTTGTAACTCATTGAGAAATCACAAAAAAATAATGGAAAGAGTTGGTGCCAAAATTTCAATTGAAAAAACAAAATAATAGCATTCAAACAATTTAAAAGAAAGTAGAAGAAGATGAAGAAAGAGACACAAAAGAAGAGAAGACCAACAGGAAAGAATAATAAACTGGAAGATCTCATTCAATATGGATGTAAACTTTCTCATTGCTGAGACAAAATACCCAGCACTCAGAATTAAAGGCCATCCACTCTTAGATCAGGTTGCCCTCATTAGACCAGGGTGGGCAGCTTGATCCTAGCACCACTCCACGAATCAATCTAACCATCACATCCTTTATCCTGGTACCACACACCCTAGATCCAGCCACTCCTGAAAAGGTCAATCTATGATCACATGAGGCTTCAGGGGACATCTGAATATAAGCCATGACACCTATGTTGATATACATGTTCATTTTATAAGCAGTACAGTGACAGGATTAACTTGGTGTATTTAAAATCGATACCCCATTGCTCTGAAGGACACTAAATGTTTAGTGGAAGACCATGTCAAGTCTGAGCATGTTGAGGGTCCACGGCTATGTGAACTAGATGAAATAGACTTGAACATAAAGTACTGCTGCAGACTCAGAAGAGACATTGATTAGAATCTAATGATTAGAATTTAAAAATTGTGTGAAGATACAGCAAATATGTATTCATTTCACCAGAGTCTCAAAACTCATGAACCAAAAATTTATAAAATTAAAGGAAAAAAACACAATTTCATTCTTGCAGGATGAATTTCTTAAATATCCCTCACACAGAAAAGAAAAGAAATGGAAGAACTTCTGTAAACACATAAAAATTTAAATGACTCTACAAATCACTTTGTTCCAGTTGAAATTTATGGAGTACTATGTCTCTGAAGTATAGAATACAAACTCTTTTAAAGCGCACTTCTAAGTGAACAGGTCACACGAAGACCATATACTGGGAGATGAAGTGAGTCTTAATACATTTCAAAAGTGCACACAGACTACAAAAGAAATCAATAAAACTAGTGTATGTTAGACTTCCAGGAAAAATTATGAGATTAAAAATATTTCTAAAAATTTGAGGCTTAAAGAAAAAGCCCAAGTAAAATTGGAAAAAAATTTAACTTAATACAGAAAAATGTCAACATAACAAAAACTATATGATACAAATAAAACAATAATTTTGGGAACATTTATATCCTTAACTACTTGTATTAGTAAAAAGGAATAAACAATGGCTTATAGTTTCATATCAAGAATCTAGGGGAATAAGAACATACTAATTCTGTATTAGAAGAAAAAGAATAATAAATGCAAGAAGAAATCAGGAAACACAGTCTGACAATTGAGAAAACATAAAAATCCTAAAGCTGATTCCCGCAAAGATCATCAAAAAGGACAGACTCTCAGATAAACTGTTTAGCAGAGAAAAATAAACCATGAATTGTTCTTATCAGGCCTTAATGTCAGGTTCTACAGACATTAGGAATAACAGAAATATGCTATAAAAACATTATTCATGACATTTGACATCTTAGATAAAATGAGTATATTTTCATGAAATTACAATTCATCTAGCCACAAGAAGAAATGGAAAATCTGAATAGCTCTATATGAATTAAGGAAGTTGTAGTTATAAATTCATAATTATTACAAATGAGAAAACACTGAAATTAAATGTTTCATTGCAGAAAAATGTTAAATATTTTTAAAAGTTATACTGACTAACCTTTATTTTTTAGAAAATAAAAAAGGAAGGTTCTTTTTTCATCTAATTCTATGAGACCACAATAATCTTTAAAGAAACCTAGCACTTAAGTTACCAAAAATTGTAAATCGATATCTTAAGAATATAGACACAAAATTCCTTAACAAATGTAGTAAATTGAGCCCAACAACAGATAAAATATATGATTAAATAGTGTCAGAATACTAATTTGGAACTCATGCTAGAAAAGTTTCAAAAGTTGCTAGAAAACACCGTAAGTTGAACTAACAATCCTTAGACAGGTAGCACAAAGGATTACAATAGAAATAAGCAATGGGTAGCATAAGGCAAAGGCCAGAGGCATTTACTTTAGATCTGTAAACAGTCAGTACCCCCAAGTGGAAATTAGCCATGTACGTGGGAAGGTTAAGCATGTTCTCAGAAGCGACCTGTGATGACCTCGTTTCCCACCTTGCCTCAGTGGATTTCTGGCTAGATGCTGAAGGAAGTCTTGGCACCCAGTCAAGTCACTTGCTGTTTGGTTTCATGCTTTTTTTTTATTTTAAAGAGTTAAACAAAATAGAATGGAACAAAACAAATCAGTACAAAACAATGCAAGCAACACAGCACTTCATGACAAGACAACCGGATATCAATAGTACCTCCCGTAATGTCTCTTTTACATTTTCAATTTCATTAATAGAAATCGGGTAATGCAGCTGTTTTAAATCTTCTTGACCCAACTTTGGTAATTAATATGTTTCTAGGAATCTGACCATTTCTTCTGTGTTATCGAACCTATGAGAGTAGAGGTTTTCAAAATAGGTTTTAATGATCTTCTGTATTTCCACAGAGTCTGTCGTGATTTCACCTTTTTCATTTCATATTGCATGAATTTGAGTTTTTTCTTCCATTTTTTAATAAGGCTGGCTATGAGCTTATCAATTTTATTTATTCTTTCAAAGAACCAACTCTTTGATACATTGATGCTTTGTATTGTTTTCTTAGTCTCTATTGCATTGATTTCTGCTCTGGTCTTTATAATTTCCTCCCTTCTTTTGGCTTTGAGCTTGACTTGCTCTTCTTTTTCTAGATGTTAGAGGTGTAACATCAGGTTATTTGTTTGTATTCATTCTGTTTTCCTGATGTGGGAACTCAGTACAATAAAATTTCCTCTGAGAATTGCTTTCTTTGTATCCCACAGATTCTGGTAAGTTGTATTTGTTTTTTCATTTGCTTGTAGATATTGTTTAATTTTTTCTTTAATTTCCTATGTGACCCAATAATTGTACAGGAGTGTATTATCCAATTTCCATGTATTTTTGGGGTGTTTGAAGGTTCTTGTACCATTAATTTCTAGTTTCATGGCCCTATTATCTGAGAACATGCATGGGAAAATTTCAATTCTTTTGCATTTACTTAAGCATGTTCTGTGGGATATTATATGGTGTATTTTAGAGAATGTCCCATGTGCTGCTGAGAATAATGTATATTCTGGTGTTGTTGGGTGGAATACTCTGTATACGTCTATCAAGTCCATTTGTTCACAGGTATGATTCAGTTCTGTTTCAGTTTCTTTACTGATTTTCTGCCTACTTGATCTCTTTCTTTGTGTCAATGGCATGTTAACGTCTCCTGTTATAATTGTGTTGTTTATTTGATTTTTCATTTCTGATATTTGTTTTATATAGATGGGTGCTCTGGAATTTAGTGCACATTTATTTAAGATTGTTATCTCTTTCTTTTGAAGTTTTCCCCTAACTAGTATGTAGTGATCTTCTTTATCTCTTTGGATCAATCTTTGTTTCAAGTTCACATTGTCTGCAAACAGAATAGCTATCCCTTCTTTTTTTTTTTTTTTTTGATATTCTGTTGCATGGAGTATTGCTTTTCATCCTTTGACTTTCAGTCTATGAGTTTTCCCTTTGGATTAGATGGATTTCTTGTAGATAGTATATGGTTGGATATTGTTTCTTGATCCATTCTGCCAGTCTGTTTCTTTCAATTGGTGATTTGAGGCCATTTACACTAGTGGTTATTACTGATATATATTTGTTTATTTTTGCCATCTTATCTTTCTGCTGTTGTTTACTTTTCCACTGTTTAATTGTCTGCCATGCTTAGTGGTTTTTCCTATGTCTATCTAGAATGTTTTTTCAGTATTCTTTACAGGATTGGTTTGGTGATCATGAAGGTCTTCAGCTGTTCATTGTTGTGAAAGTATATTATCATCAGTCTGGGTTGGAAGCTCTTTTTCCTTTAGGATCTAAAATACTTCACTCCATCTTCTTGTTGGCTTCACCTTTTGTGTTGAGAAGTCTGCTGTGATTCTGACAGGTTTTCCTTTATAGGTGATTTGTCTTTTCTCTCTAACAGCTTTTAATAGTCTATTCTTATGTTGAATTTCTGGATGTTGACTATTATATGTCTGGGTGTAGTTTTATTCTATTTATACCTATTTGGAGTTCTATATGCTTCACTGACCTATATGTCAGTTTCCATTCTCATGTTTGGGAAATTTTCAGCTACTACTTCTATAAATAGCTTATTTGTTGTGTGCTTCTTTTACATTTATCCCTGTCAATGTTATATTGTTTTTCTTTGCATCATCTTGCAGCTGTTGAATTGTTATTTCTTGATTCCTTGTTATTTTTAAAAGATCTTTCCTTTCCTGTTCAGTAGCTGCAATCTTTGTCTTTGAGGTCTGAAATTCTGTCTTCACTTTTGTTGAGGCAGTTTTGCCTACTTCAATGAAATTTTTGATTTCCCGTATATTTCTTTGAATCTGCTTCATGCATTCTTTTTTTTTTTTTATATTGTTCATTCAGGGTTTCCATCTGCTTGCGTTGTTCCCCTAAAGTTTTAACTATGTCTCCTTTTAGTATTTAGCATTTCTTTCATTACATTTATCATTTCTTCTTTTACATGAGAGATTATTTCTGTTTTTAGTTCTTTTATAGTTTCCTGGAGTTGTTTATTTATTTCAGTTGATATCATTTCAGACATTTCAGCTGTATGGCTCATATTTTGTTCTATGAATGTGGCTCCTAAGCTTGCTTGGGATGGGCTGGAGGTTTGAGATTGCATGTTGGTCTCTTGTTTTGTTATATTCCTATATTTATGGGTTTCAGGGAATGTTCCAAAACTTCCTGCAGGTGGTCTGGAAATCACCTTTCATGCCCACAGCTCCTCAGGACTGATTGGAGGTCACTCAGCATGGTCTAGTCAAGCCCTCAAGGGCCTCCTGTGCATCCTCCAGTGGTCTAGGGTGCTGAGCAGGGTCCTAACTGCTGGGAGCAATGGTCCAAATCTCTACCCAAGCCAATCATGCTGTAATTTACCTCAGGAGCCCTCATCTCCTGGAATTCAATAGAAGTGGCTAGGTATGGCTCAATCAGGCCTGCGGGAGCTCCCGTGCCTCCAAGAGTGTTTCAGGAAGATGGGTGGGGTCTGAACCACTGGGGAGATGGTCCAGAGTTCTCCCAGACAAAGTGCGGGCACACTGGAAATCCCTCATGTTCCCCCAACTCCAGAGGCGCAATGGAGATGGCTCTGCTTTGTTCCATTCTGTTCTGGTTTTCTGGCATTTAAGGAAATCCTCAGTGAAAACACTAAGCGATCGAGTGTAAGGAATAGAGAATTTGGTGGTCACATCAAAAAGAAATATAAAGATTGTTTGAGAAAGCTATGGATAGTATCAACAAGTGGGTTACAACAGCCTCCAAAATGCAAGCAGCAAAGAAGGGGAGAACATGATTTCCAAAGATAACTATTCCTATTTCCAGATTATAAATATAACACAAAATTTATGAGGAATACAAAAAATCAGGTAAGTATGGCTCACTCCTGAAATAATACTTGATAGGAAGCATTCCTGAGAACCTAAAATGTTTGGATTTATTGATAAAGTGCTACAAAAATGATTTAAGTAATTTTAACTTGCAAAATGAGGATACAAAGAAAAGCATAAACCATAAAAAGTACAGACTAACCAAAGTGAGAATATTGAGAAACAGAACAATGGAACTAATTTCTATCTTTAAACAGTAGCTTTGTACTTGTTCACCAAACTCCCCTACTTTCATCTGTTATCCTCAATTTCAGGCAAATAGAATTCTCTTTCTGTGAGATCAATTTTTTAGATTTAATTATGGCACAGATGGATAGATATAATTAAGAATCATGCATTCTATATCACAAAGTAGTTTGGAAAGAGGGTTTGAAATACATATACTCACCCTAAGAAAATGATAGTAACGGATATAGTTAGACCTCATCTCATACTTCACACCAAAAAGCCACAAAAAGTAAATCAAAGATTAGATGCAAGTAAAACTGTATAAATTTTAAAAGTACACAAAGGAACAGATCTCTCTGTCCTTCAACCTGATGATGAACTTTGGGTTATGATAATATGAGTATAAATAGTGAAAGAAATCAATTGAAAAATTAGACATTATCAAATTTTATTAAATCAGAGAAAGAGACCATCAAGAAAAAGAAAATTAATGTACAGAGTGGAGAAATATAATTGCAAATCATATGAAAAATCAAAATTAATAAAGGACTTAGTTATTTTTCCCTAGAGAATTTTTAAAAGTGGTCAGTATGCAGTTTTAAAGATGTTCAAAACATCATCTATTAAAGCAATATAGCTCAAAACAATAATAAAATTTTACAATATTCCTTGCTCATAGATAAGAACGAACATTGTGAAAATGACCATTCACCCAAAACTGTTATACAAATTTAATGTGATCTGAATCAAAATATCATCAGCATACCTCACGCAACTAGAGAAAATATTTCTAAAATTCATTTGGAGCCAGAAGAGACCTAGAATACCAAAGGCAATCCTGGGCAACAAAGGCAAGGCAGGAGGCATCACAATCGCTGACTTTAAGTTATACTACAAAGCTACTATGATAAAATCAGCATGGTACTGGAAAAAGAACAATATCTGAGGATCAAGGGAACAGAACAGAAAATGCAGACACAACTACAAATACCCTCAGCCATTTTATCTTTGACAAAGGGGCTAAGTATGTCCACTGGAAGAAAGATAGCTTCTTTAATAAATGGTGCTGCAAAAATTTGCTTTCCACATACCAAAGACTAACACTAGGCCCATGCCTGTCACTATCCACTAAACTAAAGTCCAAATGAGTCAAGATCTAAATATTAAAACAGAAACACTAAATCTACTGGAAGAGAAAGTAGGTAGACACCTTGAAGATATGAGAGTAGGCAGAGAGTTAGTGAACAAAAACCAAACTGCACAGGAAATACTTCAAAGAAGTAACAACTGGGATATGATCTTCTTAAAAAGCATTTTGCACCTCAAAAGAACTCACCAACAAAATGAAAAGAAAACCCACAAATTGGGAAAATATTTTAGCCAACTTCCCCTCAGATAAAGGAAAAATATCTAGAACAAAAATGAGGTTAAAAAAATCAGGACCCTAAAATTCAAAGACCCAGTCCAAAAATGGGCATCTGAGAATGGGCATTTCTCAGATGAAGAAATACAAATGGCAAATAAATATATGAAAATATGTTCAACATCACTGGTCATTCAAGAAATGCAAATTTTAAAAATGCTCCGATTCCATCCCACTCCCTGAAAGAATGTCCATGATCAAGAAATAGTCCAATAACAAGTGCTAGTAGGACCATGAAGAAAAAGAACCATTTTGCACAACTGGATGGAGTGTAGATTATACAACTGGTGGAAATCAGTGTGGAAATTCCTCAAAAAACTAGGATTGTCTGGATATTTTCCCAGAAGAATTAAAAGACATCAGACCACAGCTACATATGTACACCCACGTTTACATCACCACAATTTGTAACAGCTAAATCTTGGAAACAACCTAAATGCTCATCAACAATGAAATGGATAAAGATGTGGTGCCTTTATACAATGGAGTACTACTCAACTACAAAGACGGATAAACTCAAGGCTTTTATAAGAAAATGGATCAACTAGAGAACATACTCGTAAGTGAAATAAATCAGACTTTAATGTATAAACATCATTTTGTCTCCCTACTTTAAGAAACTAGAAGAGTAAATAAGATCCAAAGATATAATAGTTATTGCAAAAGGGAAATAAAGTGCTCAAAATGAAAGAGTAACTGGGATTGGGGAAAGGGGAAAAGAAGGAAAGGGAAATATATATATATATTTACAGAAAATATGTATTTTCACAAGATGGTTAAGATAATTGTACTGTTCATTCTATTAGTTCATTGAAAGGAAAAGTTAATGCTTATATTGTTTGATTAATTTTGCATGCCTATATCTGGCAATCTGAGCAATATTTTGAAGACAACAATATGCAATATAATAACCATTGTTAATTTCTTATCATCTTGTTTTCAAATTCTGTATCTTTTTATTGCTTTTAGTTCTCTTTAACATAAAAAATTACACAAAAATAGTTCAAATTTTATGCCAAATAATCTTTTTTCAAAATAATTTATTAAAGAGTTGACAAGACACTATATTCAGAAATAGAAATGATCCCTTTATTTGACGTATGATACTTAAAACACTCAGGAAATGCAGATTAAGTTACAGTGGGATACCTCTGCACATCCAAAACACACTGATAGAAGTGTCAAGTAGTACAATCAGTATGTAGAACTGCATGGAGATCCCTGTTCATTGAAGCATAATCACAGTAGCTAAGTTATGGTTTCGTCCTACCTGTTCCTCAACAGTGAATGCATAAAGAAAGTATAGTATAGGGACAAAATGGAATTATATTCAACCTTAAGAAAAAAAAAACTTTATTCTTTGTTACACATGATCAAGACAGTGAAAAATTATGCTAAGTGCAATAAACCAGATATAAGAAAACAGCTAACACATGTTCTCATTATGTGTGGAATTGAAAATAAACTTAAAAGATGAAGAGATGGTATACACTGGAACCTGTGGATGAGAGAAGGGTTGAAGAAATTGTATTCAAAGAATATAAAGACTCAATTAGAAAGAACCAATGCCCTTGTTTCTTTTTCTTCCAGATACAATGCATACATGAGAAACATTGTAAAAGAAATGTACATCTCAAAATAGTGAAGAGTAAATTTCAAAGGTACTTATCACAAAAGTAAGTATTTGAGGCAATGGATATGTTAGTCAGCTTGATTTCATTATTTCACATAATATTCTTAAATTACACTCCTTTGTGTGCCTGAAATATATGCATGTATAATTTAAAACTTTGCAATTTAAAATATAAAAATAGAAATAAAGAAAAATACAGTAATAAAAGTTAAGTGTGAAGAACAATTTTTAAAAGTTATGCAAGATTATATAAAATCTGCTGAATAACCCAAATAAAATTAAATTTTATTTGTTTGTAAGAAATACATGCTATATACATATTTAGCTTAATTTATATTAACGTTTACATGAATAAAAATGCTAGCATTTATGGCAATTATATAACTTAGAATGGAAATCAATTTCTTGTAATATTCTGTTATAAAATGTTCCAGTTTATTCCAAGTAATATCTTTTTCCCTAATAGTTACTTTGAGGGAGATATCTGTATTTTAGCTTTCTTTGATTTGCTGTCCTTTTTCACTTTAATTCTACTATGATGTTTATTTAAAGCAGATATATTGAAGACTGCATAGATGTTGCTTTCTGACCTGCCCACTTCTGCCTTTAATTGGGGTACTTCCACCATTTGGTGGATTTAAATCTAGTAAGTTTCTGTTTATCTTTTATGTGTCACATCTGAGGTTTGTAGTTGTTTTGGGTTGCTTTTGAGGTTTCGCCTCTTCATATATTGTCTTCTTTTGAATTTGAGTATGTTTTAGAAGCTTACATGCAACATTCTTTTCTTTCATATTTTTATGACTGCTTGAGGATTTATGAAACTTATTTAAAGGATGACTTTCAAATAACATAATACCAATATTTATGAAGTGTACAAATCTCAGTTTCTCTCCTCATACCCTTTGTACTATTCACATGCTTTAAAATTTTCTGTATGCTTTCAATGCAGTTACTTCCTCATAACAAAAATTGTATAAATTATATACTTTTCTATTTTTTATCTTTATTAATTATTGTCTTCCAAATTTCTTTGGTTCAAATTTTTATCTGTTGTCATTTTCGTTCGTCTTCAGAAATTTTCCTTCATGAACTACAAATTATAGATTTCCTTGGCCGCCTTTTCTTTGAAAATGTCTTCACCTTACCCCGTTACTTATTGTTGTTCAGACACAAGTCATTATTTTAATTTGTATAATTTAGTGCTTTTTGTGTTGCTGTTTTGCACAAAAGTCTATGTATTTCCAGAATGTTTCTGTAATCATCAAAGGAATGTGATATCTACAGTCTGTCATTCTCACTTACCCCACCCATCCCCTGCCTAAACTGTGGTAAGTAATAATCTGCCATCCATTTCTGTGGATTCCCCAATTATTGACATCATATAAATGGGTTCATACAACACAAAGTGTCTTTCCCGTAGAGTAACATTTTCCAAACATCATTATGTGGCTTTTTAAAAACAATCTAGCTAAGGACATTTGTGCACAAGTTTTCTTGTTAGAACAACTATTTAAATTCTTCTGACATGTCTAGAGAATGGATTTCTATAGTATATGATAATTTTTGGCTTAGCTTTTGAAGGAAGCTTCCAAATGCTTTCCTTTTCTACAGAGTACACCATTTCCTTTTTCCACCAGCCATCCAGGAAACTGCTGGTGTCTCCATATTATCCCTGCCAGTGTTTCCTTCAGTTATCTAGCCATTATAGTGATTTTGAAGAAAAATCACTATGGCATTGTTTTGTACTTTCCTGATGGGTAACCATGGTGTATCTTTTCACATGCTTATTAGTGATTTGTATATCTTCTTTATGGTAATGCCTTTTCAAATCCTATTCTCATTTAAAAATAATTGTCTTATATTATAGTTAAACTTAAATATGTGGGTTTTGTTTTTTATTCAGTTTTATTTTTCCATTAGGGTGTGTATCTGTAGCTATGTCAGTACCACACTGTTTTGAGTTTTGCAATTTTGTGATAAACTCTGAAATCAGAGACTGTGAGCTATAATGGTATGTACCTCAGTTGCTCCTTTTCTTTAACATAGTGCACTTGAGATTCATCCTTGAGATTCATCTGTGTGCCTAGCCTTGCTCATGAAATATAATTGAACTTAGGGTTCACTCTAAGTGTTGTAATTTTGTGAGTTTTGAAAAAAGTGTAATGACGTATGTCCATGACTATGTATCGTGCAGAATACTTTCACAGCCCCAAATGTCCTTTGTGCTTTTCATCTCCCTCTCCCCACCCACTGGACTGGCAAGGCTTGATCCTTTTGTTTGTCATTTGTTTATCTGGTTTTTCTTTTAGCCAGGTCTTGCTATGTAGTTTGAGCTACTCTTGAATTTGCTTGGCTGGCCTTAAACTTGTAGCTATCATCCTGCTTCAGCTTCCTGAGTGCTAGGATTACATTACATGGTTGGCCAGCCCTTTGTCCTTTAACTGTCTCCATAGTTTTGACTTTTCTAGAGTATCATATAGGAACTATCCAGTATGCAATCTTTACATATTGCCTTCTTTCACTTAGCAATATGCACTTTAGAGTTCTTCTCCATTTTTTATGGCCTGATAATTCATTTCATATTAGTGCTGATTGATATTCCATTGTGTGGGTGTTTCACCATTTAACTTTTCATTAACTTCCACAAGGCTATTTTGGTTGCTTCTAAGGTTTAGCAATTGTGGATAAATCTTCTATAAACATCCATGTGTAGACCTTTATGCAGACATAAGTATTCCATTAATTTGGATAAATATCAAGAAGTGTGACCACTGTAGCATATGGTAAGAGTATACTTATTAAGAAAACACTAAGCTGTTTTCCAGAGTGGGTACACCAGTTTGCACTTCTACAAGCAATACATGAGAATCCATGCCACTCCAATTACCTGTGGCTCAGACCTGCATCTTTGGGAGCTCATGACCGCCTCTGTAGCCTGTCTGGGGATGTGACTAAGAGGACGCTGAAAGCCATTTGGCCCTGTTTTTCCTAATTAGAGATGAGGAAATGGGTTTCGTCTCAGTTCTAGCCTGCATCAGAATCAGTTGGGCTGGCATGAATTCAGATCTCTGGGTCCTTCTCCTACTGTTTGATTCAGCAGTCTCAGAGGATCTCATCCTCTGGAACACAAGAATAATGACAGTGAAAGAGTGATTTGCTAGAACATCTAACCACTCAGGGAAGAATTATAAAAGAGGTCAGGCTCTTTGGCATTAGAATCATGTCTCTGCTCTTCACTGGCTGCAGGATCATGTCTTTGTCTGTGTTCTGCCACTATAACAAAGTACCTGGGCCTGGGTATTTTCTAATTTGAAGCGGTATGTTTAGCACAGTATGCAAGGTCCAAGAGCACAGTGAAAACTCTGTTAACTTCTGGCTTCTGTTCCCAGCAACCTTGGCTGCACTGCATTATGGTAGACATTACGTCAGGACTACATGCCAGGGGGAGAGATCACCCCCGAGATAGGAAGTCAGAGAGGTTCAGGGGCCAGCCTTGCTCTTTTATAACAACTTGCTCATCTCAGGAACTAATTATGATTTTGTGAGAGCTACCTTAAACCTTTCTTTTTCTTTTTCTTTTTTTGTCTTTTTCATTTTCATTTTTATCGGTACCGGGGATTAAACTCATGACCGCCTGCTTGCAAGGCAGGTGCTTATGCCGCTGAGCTAAATCCCCAGCCACACCTTAAACCTTTCTAAGGGCATAATTCCCAATATCCTAACCATCTTCCATTATGCCACACTTCTTATAATTCCCACCAATTTTTCATACTATCTTACTAGGATCCCACTACCCAAAACGTTGGAAACCTCCCTCAAACTGTAGCAAAATCACTGCAGACTATGGGCAAGCTTATGTTGATTTCCTTGGTCCCTTCATGTATAAAAGGTGAGTGCCATCAGTTTCAGATCCCAAGTTACTGAAGAATGTCTTTATGAGAGACCTAACAGAGTCCTGAGACATCTTCATGTCCTGCTCAATGGTTGTTATTTCTTTGTTTGTCTTTCTATCTTTTCTATATTTGTTTTATTTACTGCATTTCTAGGGATTAAACACAGGAGTTTGAGCATGCAGGCATGTGGTGTACTATGAAGCTGAAGTCGTATGCATCCCAAGTGGTCATGATCCTCGCCTATAGGAAGGTAAGTTTTGTTGAACTTGTCATTTCCTGGGAAATTGTTCTCCATCTCGTTTCATATTCAGTGTGTCTTTTTTTCACAGAATAGAGTAGACTGGATGCATCAAGGGACACTGAGGATGTCAGCATAATCAGTCAGTTATTTGCAATTATAGACCCTGTTCCTGCATCCTGCTGGGAGATCACCAACCAGAACCTTTTGCAAGTCCTAAGAAGGGGACAGAAGCAATAAGACCGACTTTTGCTCTCTGGATGCTGAAGTGTAGCAATTATTCCTTCCCATCAGTAACAACCCAAAATGGTCTAGTGTTAGCATTCTTCAAGAAATTGGCAATTACAGTCAGAGGTTGTTATTTTTTTAAAGCCACTTATGGCAGTGACAAACAAACTGATTGCCTCTGAAAATTCATGGAATGTCAGCTTTGTCCACCAGCACAGAGAATACCATTAAAATGAAAAGCGCGGAGGAAATGAAGCAAAAAATATCAAGCAGCTGTATTGACAGTGGAATCCAAAGATTCAGAGCCGAGCAAGAGCACGTTGGGTTCAAATACTTCACATCTTCACCAACTGCTCTGTCTCTGTTTCATCTTCCCTTCTCAGAACTCTCAGAGTCTTCCAGTGCAGTGCGGGCTGAAGTTTTAGGCCCAGGCCCAAAGGAGAACTCACCCAACCACGGCTGCCCTGGCCCACGACATGTTGAGGGTCACCACATTGCTGCTGTGGCAAAGCAAACTCTTCCTTAGCCACAGAATCGTGGGAATATATTCTCTGAAGGGTGTGTGCCCACTAGGATGTACCATACCTGCTGATTTGAAGTAAAGATTTCTCTCACTGAAAATAAACCCCAACTAAAAATACTCTGTCCAATCTTCTAAAAAGAAAAAAAAAAAAATAGAAGGGACTAAAATAGCAGAACAAATGAATGAAACTGTTCACCCTTTTAGGTGACTCTCTAGAGAAACCTCTAGAGAAGTAAGGAGATGGTGAGAACACATCAGTCCTCACCTCCAGAAGCTTCTCCTTCAGCGGGTCCTTGGCTGTTACAGATGTTTGGAGATAAAACACTCCAGTTGCTCAGTTCCGTTGTAGAAGTGCACTACAGTTACCTGACGGTTGGCAGGGACCTTGGCAGTAGATGAAGGAGGCATCTGAGAAGGGTATGGCAGGAACCAGTAACAGCGAAAGACACTGAGAAGCACATTGAGATAGATAGTCCTTTAAGACTACCACCACCTGTTTTATTCAGTGTTGTCATGGCAACACTTCCTTGTGTCTAAGGTGACTCACCTATTGAGCACACTAAAGTACTTCAGTCAAGAAAGCTTTTTATTGATGCACAGGAAGGCTTTAAGGTCCTCTTGTTTGCTAGCTCATAAGATTGTTGTCTAGTATAGATCTGATATGTCAACTCAGTAGTGACACCATGAAAGGTGGCACTCTGTGTCTTAGAGTGTCAATTCCTCAGGAATATGTCTTAGCATGTGCTGGGCACTGTAGTTTAAGAAAAAATGAGAGTCTTGGATTTCTTTTTGCAGAGAGATACCAGTGCAAACAGAGAGTGATAGGATAGAGATAGAGAGTTAGTAAATGCGAGTGGAAAGCAAACTTTTCTGGAGATTTTATGTGAGAGAGGCATCATCTTATATGGAGCTTCTTTTGTGGCAAAGGCATCCTACCAAAGGAAACAGCTTGGGCACTGATGTGGAGGTGAGAAATCAAATAGCATCCTTGGAAGCCCCTGGTGTGGCATCCTTTGTGGGAAGAGGGCATAGAGACTTGAAGACCAGACCTATCTCACACAGCCAGGGCTAAACTGCTGAGGCCTGTGGGTAAACCTGGTATTCTCACAAGCCTGTTACAGCTTCAGTGCCTTCATTTGCTTTGACCTCAGGCTATCGTTGCCATGGACGGAGGCTGTATCTACTGCCGCACAAGCCCAGACACTCAGTGTCTTCAGGTCTTGACCTTCTTTGACCATAGGTTAGCCTATGGTGATCTTAAGCCTCAGTCTTCTAAGCCACAGGATATTTCTGCATTGGCTTCCTGCTGAGCCTACTGTACCTTTTGAGTAGAAGCATCCTCTACCTCCTGTGGCCTTGGAATTTAGACCTGCTGAGAAGTGGTTTAATGGCCCTTAAAGTGTCAGGGCAGGGTGTTCAGTATGAATCCCCGAGAATCAGAAAGATCAGGTTCTAAAGGTTTGGGGCTGGTGGTAGACATCAGTCTCACACTCTCATGTAGATTTGGGGCTGCGTACTGGTGCTGCTTGATCTTTATCTCTTCTTTGTTTCTTCTGCTCCCTGTGGCCTGATTTCTCAGCATCCACTGCTTGCCAGTTTTTAGACAGTTGTAGAATTATTTATTTGATAAGTCCAGCAAGAAGGTCCACCTGTCTGACATGAGTGCCTGCTGGGGTTCTAGATGGATGATGAAGTAGGGTTCTCTCCTGGAGGAGCTGCCCCAAAGAACAGCTCCAAAGAAACAAGGGTCCCTATATAGGGAGGGGGAAGAGGGCCTTCTGCTTCCCAGTGGTGTTCCTAGCTCTGTGAAGTACTGAGATAGGGTCCCTGTGGAATCTCTATGTCCTGTATCCCTCCATATCTACACTGCAGCCCTGCCAGTAAACTTGCATGCAGGATTGGAGGGGAAGGTGCCCCAGACAGCAGCATTCAATGGGGAGATGATGGTGAGTGGCTTCTCACAGCTGCACTTCTATGTCCCGTGCATTGCATCTGAGGACCGCAGAGCTGAGAGTTCATTCTCTACCTGTTTTGCAGAGGATGAAGGAACATTTCCTGAGTTTAGGAAAACTGTGACCCCTTCAGAAATTCATATGTGACCAAGGCGGACCTCACCTAGCCCACCTCACCCTAGTACCTTCCTGTTGGTATTTTAGGTTTTAGAGGAAAGATGCTTTCCTTTCAACTTCTTTGAAGAAATGATTGTTATCTTATCTGGTTAAAACATCTAGGATTATGGTGAATTTGTTCATTCTCAAGGACCTTATGTGCATTTTGGTGTGTTTTGGTAATTCCTAGATGAGACTCTGGGGCCTGGACAAACTGATAGTAAGCTGTAGACTGCCCTGAGTACCACATAGCAGATTTGAACTGAAAAGCTGGGTCTTTGATCTGTGTAGGGAGGGTGGCTAGGAAGTGAGAAAGGATAGAGTGGTCAGTGATCTGATTCAAGCTGACATTTGGAGGCCTCTGAGCCCTGAAGGTTCCACTTGACTCACCTGGATGCTATTTTAGAGAGCTATAGCTTTTTGCCTGAAACCACAAGTCTGATTCCCTCATGAATTGAAGTATCATTTCCTGCTGAGCTCTCTGAGGCTCTTCTTCCTGGAATGGGTTACACCACTATGTGAGAGCCATACAGCCTGGGCAGGCACACTCCTGACATGCTCTCCCTCTTTCTGGCAGACAGGGCAATTGGTGGCTCCGCTTTTCTGTGTCCTTAGTTGCAGGTCTGTGTAGTCTACCTCTGAGGACAAGTGTTGACTGGCTGGGAGAAAAGGAGACCCTGCACTTGGCTCAGCTGCACTACTGCCCTGGTGTCCAGGGTACCCCTCCCCTCTCCGGGCTCTGGTCACAGCTGCCCCAGGCTGTTGACAGTCAGTGTTATGAGGCTCGTCCTTATTCTTCCATGATGCCTGGAGTGTCCCTGTTCCTTTCATCTCCCTGTGAAAAGGTCCGTGACTTCCAGTTATAAAGACAGATGCTTTTTTGGGGGACACAGCATTGGACTCACATGTTTAGCTGTTGTCCAGCCTGGAGCTGCCAGAGCCCCTCAGCTATTTTGGCAGCTCAGATCCTACAAAGTCTTTTATCCTTTCTTCTGTACTGTATTCACAAGGCCAATCAGTTTTAAATGGGAACATATTTGTGCAAACACTCCCTTTCCTTCTACCCCACACAAACCCCTCCAGATCTGTAAGAGGCTGCAGCATATGGCAGAGAGGAATGGTCCATGCTCCCCAGAGCAGTGACTCCACATCTTTCATTATGGCTCTTAAGGTTTGGGGTAAGTGCTTCAAGTCTGAGTTTTTCCATTTACAAAAGCTGTCAGAGGACCCCGAGAAGTCAGTCCAACAGCGTTTACATGAGTGATCATGATAGAGATGTGGAAAGTCATACACAGGAAGCCTAAGAAGGCAGGAACTGAACTGTCTGATGCCTACTTTTCCATGCTTTCAGAAAATCTCCATTTCTGTCCTTATTCACAAAGTAAGCCTAGGTCCTGGGGACTGAGGAAAATTGCAGATGACCTCACTGTCAGGATATCTTGCAGCAGTCTTACTGATAATAGAACCTGAGCCACCAAAATAACTTACAGAGGGGTTCGTGTGCTACAGGTGCCTGTGTAGAACCAGGAGGAAGTGGATATTCATTTCCCTATGACTTTCTATCCCTGCATCTTGATATTTCTATAGTAACTGAAGACTGGCACTCGTCAGTACATAATTAGGGTCTGGAGATCTCACATATAGGTGATTTCTATGACTTTAACCCTTATGTATGAACTTAATGGGATTAAGAAATGCCACTGGGCTAGGAGAGAGTGCACCTGCCTGTGAGGTAGGTTACTATATATTTTCCCTTGCACATTTCTCTTTGATGCTATTTTCTGCACTACTTTCTAGTCACCAAGAACCAAACAGTTTGATTCCACACAGGTCTTCTGCCATAATGTTTCTTTTTGACAGTGTCCTGAAGCCCATTAAACTGTGAGTGAAACCATTCCTTTCCTCCTGAACCTGCAGGTGTCAGGTGTCAGGTCTCTGGGACAGTGAAGCTGACCAATCCACCTACATTCTGGTGGATGTTTCTGTGGAATTGTGGCTTTTGAGCCAGTCTGCTAGTTTTCATTGTACTCTCTGGTGATCAGGGACAATTTTAAATCAAAAACACTCTTTTGACTTCTCTTTTTTCTGAAGCTTCTAGCATAGCAATATATTTTGATAATCATGGGAGAAATCAACAAGTAAAACAGAAAAGAAGGTACAATCAGGAAATCCTAGAATACGCTTTTGAATTTCACTTAACATTTTTCTAAAAAATATTATTTGAAAGCAATAGAAATACATTTAGAGAAAAGCCTTAAATTCCAGGGGAAAGTATGTCTAATCTTATCACATACCAAGTATTAGGGCTGCTTACTACTCACGATCATTCATGATATTAGTCAGCAGGCTCTAGTGAGGTTGTGGTCATCCTTTTCCTACCAGTTCTCTTCAGTTCTGCAATTTTCTTGAAGTCATGACAGAGATTCTGTCTGTGCTGCAGTGTCTGCTCCCCTGCCCCTCAGGTGTATCACTTTCTAGACCTTTAGAATTTAGGGTTGTGTGTTTTGATCTAGGAAGAAGAGATGCTTCTGGTTAGGAGATCCTGAAGAATCTGTTGATGGGTGCCAAGTGTCTAGCCATGGAAGCAGCATTCTTTGAATAGCTCCGTGGCTGTGGCTAGTTTTTCTTCCATCCTGAACACTAAGAGGTGCCACTGAGTTCTGAGACCACATTCATGGTTGTATATTTGTACATGCCAAACACAAAGCCCTCAGATTTTGAGGGATAGAAATGAGACAGACTTGTGGAACTAAGGGCCAGAGGAAGCCTCCAAGCAAATGTTGGCTGAAGACATGTTTTACCATGCAAAGAACGTTGGCCACTGGCTGTGTGTGTGTGTGTAAGACAGACAGAGACAGAGAAGTATGTTTGAGTATGTGGTATTTGAATGGCACTTATGTGTGAAAATACATGAGTCTGAATGTTCATATAATGAATGTTTGAATATATCTATATGAATGTGTCTGTAGATGCATAAGGTAAGACACATTTATGAGACTGTGTGACTCAGTGTACATGAATGGTGAGTGGGCATTGCTTAGTAAGTATGAATGTGTCACTGGGTGAATGTGTGAGTAGTGATGGGTGTGAATATCTGAGTGTTTAAGTGTGAATATAGATGTGTGTGAATAGGTAGGTGAGTGTGTGCATGAGGGTATGCATGGATAGGTATAATACTGTGTGACTGTGAGATGTACATGTAAGTTAATCACTAAGTGTGTGGTAAAGATGAGTGTGTGGGGTATGCATAGTGAGCATGCAAGTGTGAGGGAGCCACACATGGCTATGAGCACCTGTGTATGAATGTAAGTGCATGGATGAGTGTGAGCGTGCACATTTGTGTCTGACCTACTGGCTTCTCTGTGCAGAGACAGAGCATGTGGCTGATTGATATTACAGTGAGTTTCCTCCTGAGCTCCACAGGGGCAGCAGGACCTTCAGTGGAACTTCATTACGTGGTGCCACAGTCACTGTCACAGTGACACTGGACTCACTGTTATTCAAGTACACTACACACAGTCCACTCTATTTCAGCAAAATGAAGCTGAAATCTCTCAGGCCAGGGCAGGGAGTGGGGAGGCTCAGAGCACCACACAGCCATGTGAAGAGATGGCCAGCTGGCCCAAAGCCAGGGTTTCTGGGGGAGACATTAAGAAACACAAAGAACACAAAAAAATCAGAAAGTATTTTTAGAAAGGCGCCATATGTGAAAGTTATTGATCTCACACTGGGAGGGTGACTGAGATGTGCACTGTAAATTCAAAATGGATAGGGACTTCCAGGCTCCCAGAACCAGCCTGACTGCTCTCCCCTTATTCCTCCTCAGATGCACGTCCAGCCCTAAAGTGGACCCATTCTGCTCGTTTGATTTCCAGTAGTGTGGGATTGTCCCACTTAACAATGACAGCAGGTGGGATATGTGCAGCTGACCCTCTGCTGGTCCTATCTATGCCCCCTAACCCAAGCCCTATCTGACCACTGCTATTTGTTCTCTTATTTAGGGCAGAAACAGTATACCTATGGTGAGTCCATTCACAACCTTCTCATATTATTTGAGACATGGACATCTCTTTTTATAGAGATTCATTCACATTTGCCAAAGATTATTCTAATTCTCAAGTAAACATATATTTAATAAAGGCCCATTAGAGGAAGCATTATATCCTAGTACTTGGATCGATTGTGACCATCGATTGTTACCCTGGCTTTTCCCTCATCTTAGTAAATGTGCTACATTTTACCCATTGCTCACAAGGACAGTACTGAAGTATCACCATGTGTCAGGATTGGAACCCAGTTTGCCTGCCAGACTATTTGGTTCCTGCCAGCACCCTGCTATACTTGGGCTGATTTTCCCTTCATGTGTCTGGTTTCTCATCAGGAGAGTGAGGTGACAAGAAACCTGCCTGAGGGGATCAGGGGAGTAAGCACTTTCTCATGAGAATGCTCTAAAAGCTTACGTGCCAGTCAATGGGATGCTGATTTTTATAGAAGGCTGAGTGATAAATACTTCTGAATCTTTCCCAGCTCAAATTCAGTGAAAAACAATGCCTTTCAATAACATAGACCCTGAGGACCTGGCCCATTGCCTGTCAGACTCCTCTCTCCTTTTCCCCCCTCTCAATTCCCTGTGTTGCCTGCCACTCCACTGTTCCTTCTGTGTGTTGCTCCAGTGACCTGAAGCTGCTGTGTGCCTCAGGACTGTCCTTTAATCTGTGTTATTCTCTCTCCCCAGCTTTCCCTTTGCTTTATCTGACATGGCTTTCATAGCTCACTGTCTTAGAGAGGAGCTCTCTAACAGTCCTATCCCGTCAAAGTTCCCATGTCTAAGATAGGAGAGGACTGCAGGACGCGTTCAATTTTTGCCCAGCCATAGCCACTCACTTTGCTGATGTTTCTTCTTGAATTCCCCTGAATGGTCTCTGGCTTTGAGTGTCTATGTATGACTCCTTTCTTGTGGCAGTGGGACCTGGTATACATGATCTGCATGAGCACTCTCCAGGTGTCTTTCTCTGACAGGTGGCCAGTCTCCAAGACCTGTTCTTCACTTCATATTCTATGATAAAGTAGATGTGTTGAACTGTTTCAGCTACTTGACACAACACAGTCACTTTAAAGCCATCCAGAGCTTCCAAATCAACTTCAGATATTATAAAGAAAGAGTTCTTTTCTTTCTGAGGAATTTCATATCTATATCCACCGTAGTCAGGAGAGGCTGGCTCTGTTTCACCTGGGAAAGTTTCTCTGGCCAATAGTTAATGGCTGGCTGCGATGGTCTGCTGAGTTTTCACCCTACTATACTTTCACTACAAATCCCAGGTAGCAATGCTAACTCAAAAAAAAAAAAAAAAAAATAGAAAAATGACAAAAGGAAAACAGGAAAATTTAGAAACAGAAAAATTAAGTGAAAATAAAAAATAAAAATCAGAAGAGCAAATATTCGAGATTCCAATCTGTCCAAAAAGACAGTTATTTGTGAATCCAACTAAGAGTTCCTTGTGTTAAGGGAAAAAATCACCAAAACCAAAATAAAACCAAGTAAACAAGGCCAAAATACCAGATTTTATGATTTTTTTCTTGCTTGCTGACTTGATTGGATTAAGAGATTCCAAGAGAGGAGTTTGGACTGGGTTAGTGCCAGCCCCATCAGTGTTAACCTGCTGATAAATTCATAGTTTGAGTGTTTTATTAGAAGGTAAGGACTATTCTAGGAGACAGGCCTTGGACGACATAACTTTAATGGGCATAATTATTCTCCGTCTCTTCCTCTTTCTCTGCCTCTTGGCTGCTGATGAGCAGCCTTCCTGAATCATGCCCTACACCTTGACATTTCTTTTTCACCGACCATGGACTGAAGGCTTTGAACCCAAGCCAGAGCAAAACCTTTTCCTTTAAGTTGCACATGTCAGATAATTTGTCCTAGCAATGATAAAAGTGACTAACAGAAAACTGGAACCAGAAAAGTGGGGTTATTACTGTAACTATCCACAGTCATGTGATTCAGAGGGCCAATAGAACTGATTTGTGGGCAGAATTTGGGAAGGTTGGGAAATGCAAACTAGAGAAGTCCTAGAATGCTATAAACAGAAATTGATTAGAAATTCTTGTGGGAGTTCAGAATACCAGAATGCTGATGGGAATATGTATAGTGAAAGTCTGCCTGAAGAGGTTTCAGATGTCAACCAAAACTCCTGGGAACTGAGCAAGAGGTACCAAATGTAACATAGAAAATTCTAGCACATAGTTTGTTTACATCATGCCCTATATCTCTATCTGTGAGGCTGAATTTAAAGATAAGGGGCTAAATGAGCTGCTTGGGAAAATTTTATGGCAGGCAAATATTCAGACTATGACATTGATCCTGTTGGCTGCTTTACACAGATATTGAGAATCGAGAGCAAACAGCAGTGCAGAGAGATTTGAAAAATTTACTGTTGGTCCAGAAATGAAGTGTTTGTGAAGCTGGGGGCTAAGGTACAGCAGTTGAAAAGATCACTCCTGGTCATAACCCACAGTGGTCACCTTACAGTTTTACTTTAAGGACTTTTCAGACTTTAATAAACAAAGAATTTCAAAATATTTTTCTTTCGTTGGTCATAGAGACTGACATTAAGTTTTCAGTAGTTAAAGTCTGTAGGATGGTTCAGTGTCCTTTGAGTCTTCAGTATGGAAATTTGTAAGGCCTGTTATTTTTAAAGACCTCATGTTGTCTACACTCAACCTGTCTGATTTCTCTTTAAGAAATTTCTGAGTGATCTCAAATTTGTTAAAACTTCACTGATATGATAATATAAGAAAATGTTCTATTTATAAAATACAACAAGGTATGTTATTCTTACAAAAATCACAAGAATATGCTTTTCATCAAAATTCTTGGAGGTCAGGAGGAAATGACTTGATATGTACAATACTATATTAGAAGAGGAAAGAAGAAGAAGAGGAAGAGGAGAAGAAAAAATCCTAGTCAATCCACAAGTCTGTATTCATCAAAACTGTTGTTAAAAATGGGAGAAATTAAGATATTCCTAGATATGGGGCTGGGGGTTTAGCTCAGCGGCATAAGTGCCTGCCTTGAAAGCAGGCAATCGTGAGTTCAATCCCCGGTACCGATAAAAAGGAAAAAAAGACAAAAAAAAAAAAAAAAAAAAAAAAAAAGATATTCCTAGATATAAGTTTTATGGATTTTTTTCCGCCACTAGACTTTTCTTACACATAAGTGAACCTTCAGATTAAAATAAAAGGACATTAGACAGGAACTAAAAATTTTATGAATAAATGAAAAACTCTGGTAAAGTTAATACACAGACAACTGTGAAAGCCAAAACTAATTTTATTTTCTACATAATGTTAGAAACTCATGTAGCCATTTCAAATTAAATTAGCGTATATTCTGAGACATACAGTATTATACAGATGAAACTCTATGACTTCTGTTACTGAAAAGGAGTGGGATTAGAGATGTGTGGAATAGAATTGTATTTGTCATCAATTTTAATGAGCACAAATTCATGTCAGGGTGGTTGGTATACTTGAGACTTTTAAATGTAATATTCATGTATTTACAAATATCTATAAAATACATAAAAATGAGAAACAAATGTAAACATTTCACTGTGAAGAACATTTCAAAATACAAGAAATGAGGGGCAAAAATCTGTAAGGCCTATAGATAGTGCAAAACACTCACGGAGGTGATTTTTCCTTATTAGTAATTACTTTGAGTGTAAATGAGTTCCCTTTTTCCTATTCAAGATAGAAATTGAGAAAACGAGTGGGAAAATATCATCCAGTTAATTATATGTTGTTTATAAGAGAATCAGTTTAGAGTCAAACACAAATTGTGAACAGGAAAGTATACAGACACTTCTTGCAAGTTGCAAACAAAAGAGAACAGAGTTAGGTATAAGCATATGAGACAAAATGTATTTAAAATGAGAAGAAAGTAATAAAAGACAGGGTGTTAAAATCATTAGTAAATATTTCAGTCCAAGTAGATAACAAGCATTTAAATAAGCACTGAAAATATTTCAGTAATACTAGTGCAAGTATAGTCATCTATAGTCTTAATTTTGAAGACCTTTCTCTGAAGATATTTAAGAGCTGGTATGTAGGTGAAGTATGTAACTGTAGCCATGCAAAGCTGAGAGTAAAAATACCCTTTAACCAAAAAAAGTTATTATTAAGTCTCTGAGATGAAAAACAAAGACTAATACAACCCTACCAGACCCTGGGGGAAGTTTTGCTCATCTTTTGTATCACTTCAAGTATGGTGAAATTACTGCACTCCTGAGCCAGAGGATTTCTCCTTGATTCCTTGTATCAAATAATTGGGCTGTTTCAAGGCCAGGAGAATCTTTCTCAATGAAACTGCTCACAACTGGAAATTTGATCCTTGGGGAGGAAAGTGATCTCTGTAAATTCACATACAAGCATGACAGAGACTGAATTGGAGTGGGAAACCCTGGGAGGCCTCCCTATCCACCATAGTAGAGCAGGAGTTAAACAAGCTTTGGCTAATTTGCTGGATCCACTGGGCCCTCCAGTTGCAACCAGCCAGGATTACTGATTCAGTTCAGATATTTTGCATTATTGAAAGTGATTTGTAAGGTATATTTTATTTGCTCAGTTAAAGATATTCTTTTGTATATAAAGTAATATTGTATAGCAAGCTATGAAAAAAGGAAAATGAAAGAAATCCTGTCAAATTTTCAACTTCAACACTACCACAGCCATCACCATTTTGGTGATAACTTTTGAGACAAGCTTCTGTACCATGTGGTTTATTGAGAAGGGAAAAGGAACACAAAATTAGTGAGAATATGGTCTCAGATGTTCTAGCCATGGGGTGTTCCATGTGACCATCTGGAGCTAAGCTGTACTACAGCTTGTCCTGCCTTAAGGCAAAGGGAGACCAAGCTTTTCAGGTTTTTTTTTTCATCCAACTATCAGTTAGTCATTGGCTGCCCTTAAGCGAAAGTGGTACTGTGCACCTTTCCAGGCTGCTGGAGAAAGTGCCTTTCTTGGAAGCCATGAGCTGCAGCATTCTTCTCCTGTGAGGTATGGAGTGCACCTAGCAGGTAAGTGCAACAGATACAGCATCCACAGCACTGTGAGTCTTGAGCTGTGCTCCTGTCTCTAGGGGACCTCGGAGCTGCATGTTTGTCTGGCTTAGTCATCATTCAGACGAACCTTTTCTCCTATACTCTGGGACACCAATCAGTCAATGCTGTGATGATTCTTGGGTGCCTTTTCTGGGCTTGAGTATTGTGAAACTTGACTTGGCAATGCTGTGTCTCAGGCAGGTCAGAGGAACGTTAGGGACTCTGTGGGCGTGAAAGTGTCCATAGTGCTTCTTCCTTTGCTGCCCGATGACTCTAAGAGATCACAGATCAGCATCATGCTTGGATATCCTTGAGTATGAGTATCCCATTGCTCTCCGCCTGCACATAGACACATTGCAATCCTTTGCCGAGTGAAGTTGGAGCAAAAGAGTGAAGAGAATATTTTCTTTGTGTAGCAGTCTGAGTGAAACCATCATGGTTCAGCTTCTTTCTTCTGGGTCAAGGAATTCAAATTCTCCCAGACAGAGGCATGCTAGGCCTGTGAGTTAATAGTGTCCCCAGTGGAAATGCAACTACAAAAAGTAAATTTAATTCCACTTCAGGCCCTCCATTTGCTTGGCTTTTTCTGGTCTCATACTTGTCCTTATGGTCTCTGAGTGCAGAGTATTCCCCCCTTTTTGCCCCACTGATGCATATCATTCATTCTAACACATCAACATTAAATTTCTCTTCTATCCTTTGTTAGAGGTCTTATACTCAGAGACTTTGATCCTGAGCAGTGGTGGCAAACCATGTTACTTGCTTTTATTATAAGATGAAAGATGTGATTGAATGAATTTTACTTTCTAAACTAAAACTTCAGCATTCTTATTTAATTGCAGTGTTAGCACTTCAAAATTAACAAGTGGGTTTTCAGTTGTGGTTTAGGCACTCATCTCTAAAAGATTTGGCATCACTGGTCTTGAACATTCTCCTTTGGGGCTCTTCTTTGGTATCATTCCTGGCAACCAGAAAGTGGGGTCTAGGACAGTGTACACTTACGTTACTGGAGTCCCTTACATGTCAAATGCTGGTGGACCATGTAGGTCAGGCAGATGAGGGTAGGAGTCACTTATCAGGTAGTTGCAACTCTTGCCATAAGCTGGGTACTTTTCAAGGTCCAAGGGATGTGACAGTAAAGGAGCAGATTATGCCTTTCTATCAAGAGCTATAATTGATTTTGGAAGTTAACTTATTAAAATGAAACAGGTGGAAGCGTTTGATGGAGGACTAATTCTGTTAAAAGAATCAAACAGAGAGTTGAGATAACAGCCAAAGGAGATGGAGCACATGTTTGGACAGGAGGTAAGGATGGAACTGAGAAGATAAAACAGATCTTAAAACATGAGGAAAAATTTTTATGCCCATATCTTCTACCGCGAGCAACAGCTTTAAAGATAACATGCAATATATTACTATTGTTATTCTTGTATTGTTTTGTTACATTTTTTTATTTTTTCCATAAAAATATTAGAATTTTTTTTCTTTTAGCCATTAGACTTTTTCCAAGTTTCCCCATGCTGAGTGTAAACGCTATTCCCCATTCTCTCAACCTCTATGCATGTCACCAAGGAGGATTCAGTACTTTCAGACCTGGAGGCCATTGCTTGACTAAATCTGTATGGAGAAATTTACTTTATTTTGTTTCATTTCACCTCATTTATAAATTACAGTGCTTTGGTAAGAGGTTGGTGCGGCACAACAGGAGTACTAGTTGTCCTTTTCAATTTGGTGAAACTGTAAATAAACTCATTTTCATAGATTTTTCTCATACTTTTGGTTGCAGGTAGGCAAACAAACCCAAGCATCCAGACAACTGGGGCCCAGATTCTGGTCTAGGTAGGCTCTTGTCAGCAACAAGAATGCATCACTTTAAAATTCGCTGGATTTTGGGGTGTAGGTTTAGGAGAAATTTCTACTCAGATTAGGAAACAGAACATTAACAGCATAGGAAATTCCTCAATATGGCTGCACTGTGTGTGTGTGTGTGTGTGTGTGTGTGTGTGTGTGTGTGTGTGCTGTTACCCATCCTAGGTAGGTGGTCCACCAGTAAGCCAAGCACTCAACCCATTTTTTTTTGGTGTGTGAAAAAAATATCTAATATTCTAAACTCTGTGATGAAGGCAGAGTGGTTGATCTTATCTTGCAGATGAGGATACCAGGAAACAGATTCTTTGGACTCTGGTTCTTTATGTTTCCAGAAAGTCAATTAAAAGCCACAGGCTCTCAGAATGTTGAAAGAGAAAAGACTCTCAGTGCTGGTAGTATAAAATGAACAACCTTTTGCCCTTTGATAGATGAATGTGATTGTAGGACAAAACCTAGTTTACTTTTATTTATCAGTTGATGGACTGTTGGATTTTTTCCTTTTTGATCACCAGGGGTCATGCTGTTTTGCACATTTATGTGGAAGTTTCTATGTGAACAGTACTCATGCATTTTTCCTGAGTGCCTTACAGGTAAAATTCTGTCAAAGTTAATGCTTTCAGTTATCCTGGGTGGTTACATATGAGGAAGAGTACTAGGTGACATGCTAACCACATGTAACTTTTTGAGGAACTGTCACAATGTTTCCAAAGTGGCTGCAGCATGTTATATTCTCACCAACAGCGAATGAAGGTGCCCGTTGCTCTATATTCTTGCCAACACTTGTTGCTATCATTTTTATTTTCGAGTCATTTTAAATCAAATAATTTAAGTCACTTTTTCCCAGTATATGTTTCTCTTTCCCTAAATTAGTAGAGATATCAAAAGCTGAAAGGTAGCTGCTCCAGGCCTTGCTGTGTTTGCTGAGAAGACAGCAGATACTCAAGGTCCCAGTAGTGACTGTCCCATCCCTCTACTGCTAAACAGCCAGTCCCACAGTGGAGAGTCATCTGCTCTACATGGACTGGGTTATTCATGTTGCCTATGTCAGTACACTGTGAGGTGGAGTCGCTTTCCCTATTGTCTGCTGTGAGGGTGTCATGCCTCCTAGCTGAGCTTTCAAGCCCTGAGACACTTTGACCAGTACCTTCTTCATCATTGCTACCTTTTCTCAAAATATGTAACTTCTCTGCAGGCTAGTGTCTCTTTGTGAAGAGAGACTTGATCCTTTAAATGTTGAATATGCCAACACCTCAGAAAGGCTATGTCTTGTCTAAATTGCTATTTTTTCTTCATTATGAATTTTATTTTCAGAAACTAGCAACAAATGTGACCATCCTCAAGTATTTGTATTCAACTAGAACCTCTCCACATTTAAGGTGTAGAATCTATGCTCTATTTTTTTTATCTTATCCTAAATGAAAGCTGCTATGAGTAATAGTGTGGGGTGACCTTGTTTTCACACCAGATTGTTTAGCCCAATGTTGGAATGAAAACAGATAATATTACAATATAAATCTGTTCTTATAATAAAAAACTGGAGATAGTGAAGAGTGGCAGATGGATTCCAAACAGAAGGAATCCATCCTCTGTGAGTTTTGGCATTTAAATATCAAATTTTGTGCCAGGGATGAGATGGACATTTGGGACACTTTTGGCCAAGACTCTTCTCATTCCGGTCACTGGTATCAGCCTTGTGACTACAAGCTTCCATGCATATGCTGCACAGTATTACCTCAGCCTGCCTCTCTGCCAGCGTGTGCACCCTTACTGTGGTGGGCTTGCAGGACACTTGGATGGAAACGCCTCAGTGTTTTCTAAATCTGTCTTGTGGCTTTGTGCGAAGAAATCATTTTAAACCACTATTAAAAATTTGAGTGTTTTTTGATGAAGTTTGTTTCCTTTACCAAAGAAATGTCACAACACAACTGATTTAAAATTAAAGCCAAATTTGCAAAATAAATGAACCTATTTTCTACCTATTTTGATTAACAAAGTCATGTACCCTATGCCTTTTTGCTAAATTGTGTATAAAAAATAAATACAGTGGGCTCAGAAACAAACTGGGCAGTTATATAACAAGATTGTTCATGGCAATGTCTGGAGAAATTTTTGGTTGTAACAATAGTGAGTAAGGATTGATCCTGGCCTTTAGTAGGCAAAAGCCTGGGATGCTGCTAAATATTCTACCATCGATAGAAAACCCTCCCTTTCTGACATGATATATAAATATATATATATATATATATATATATATATTCATTATATATATATATATATATATATATATGAATGTGAGTTAAGAAATTCTTCACAAGTGAATAATGTGATAATATCAGTTTATCAATTTTTTATGCACTAGGATTACCAGTAGAAGAAAAATTTAGGTTTAAAAATGAAACAAAGACAAAAGAAAACATAATTCTCCATTTCACTGAATTTCAAGATTGATCAAAATTAAATTTAGGTGGCAAAAATCTGAATACTTGTTCTACGGGTGAATAGACTAGCAATGGGGATGACAGAAGGATGTCATGGCTGTATATGTTGATGAAGACATTGGCTAGAGGAAATGTACATTTGTCAGACTCACATGGTCCCTTGATATCTACATTTTACCTGTCTTGGATATATCTGAATTTTAAATGTGAATCATTGTATGATAAACAAAACCAAACATCGTTATTCTTTGTAGATACTTATAGACCAATGATAAGGATTTTGGAATTTGCTTTAAATTAATACATGTTCTGGTATTATCATGACTGCACCCAGATTTATCTAATTGGTAATAAATGTTAAAACTGAGTAACTAATACAAACTGAGTCCTCCTTACAAATTTTGCATGTTTTAGATATTCTAGTAAAGTCTTTCAAAAGATTAATTTTTCTCTATTTGAATGCTAGGTGGTAAAAGGCCTGCTATTAAAAGTATTTCTTTACATATATGCTCAGGAGAAACAGGAGACCCACGAGCAGAATTGTGGGGACCCACTGACCTGTAGCAGAAGCACTGGCACCTGACATTTTCATGTCATGTTCACTTTATGGTGTCATAGTGCACAATGATGACCAGAGCAACCTCCCTATTTATGGTACAATCTGATTTTACCTGTAATTTAAAATAAAATAGTGTCCAAATAGTGTCCAATGCTACACACAACTTCTTGTTACTCCTTTATCTAAAATGTTAACTTCTGTCTAAAACTCATATTTTCCTGTTCCCCTTTCTTACATAATTTTCTGGGCCACCTGAATAGCTACAAACACAGGATTTTCTCACTATAAATTAAGATCTGCATTTGCTGTCACCCCTTCTCCCTTTCCTTAATCTGTTTTACACATAGAGTTCCTCTCTCTTCCTGGGAAAGCACAGTCATAATTTTTTTCCCTGGACTTTCCCTAGTATAATGAATAAGAGAATTTGGAACTGACAGATTAGTTTGAAAATGAGCATCACTAGATATTAAAAAGTAGTAACTTTAACGCTTTCCAGTTTGAGTACCACTCTTCAATGTTTTCTGTTTGTTTTTTAACAGTTGTGGTCTAATACGGAAAAGTACACAAGTATAAAGCTCTCAGTTTGCCCACAGTGTGCTATCCACCTAAAAGGGATTACTAACTTGACTAGCCAAAGTAATAGTTTGCCTTAACCCAGTGGAATGTTTGTATATTCATTGTTGTATACCTATGTGTTATTTTGAATGTAGTTTCTTTAGATGTACAGTTGTACATTATTGTCATTGTTGTATATTGTTACCTTGAGAAGATGTCACATTTCATTTCCAATTAGGAAGTATTGTGAATAGTGTTGCTACAAACAGTTTAGAAGTCGTCTTTTTGTAAATATTTATATGAATTTGTATTAGATACATACCTGATAATATGTATAGCACACAATTAGCCAATCAGTTTTACAAAATGATATATATGTCAGGTTTTATATTTATTAGTAATAGATGAGATTTCTGGCTCTTCTATGATAGAAGTAACAGATAAACTCTCATTTTTTTTAATTTCAGGGATTCTGCATGTTTAGTGTTATTATATTGTGTTTCTGGATATAAGATTTATTGAATTAAAATTGGTATGATAGTCTTCCTGTAAAATATACCATTTGTTAAATTTTTATGCACATATACATTGTTAAAACCATCATTATGTTCAAGATAAGGTAATAAATATGTTGATTGTCTCACAAAAAAGTTTTTATGATCTTTGTGGCTTCTCCTTTCTACCCCTTTATCCATGTCAGCTGTTTGTTTATTTCAGACAGAAGGGTAATTGGCTTTGTTATGCTTTATCTTGGCAAAAGTGAAAATTCTGTTATAGTTGTTTATCTCTGATGGTTAATAAAATTTAAGAGTGTTTTAAAGATTTATTTTCCAGTGAATTCACTTTTAGCTTTGTTTTGACCATAGAGCAAAAGCTTAAGTGGTCGAATTCTAGCCACAGAGTTGGAAAGTTTATGATTTTGTACTGTGAGATTGTAGTTCAGCTCCCACCATTCACTTTGGGTCAAGCTATTTTTTACTTTACCCATAGTACTTACAATATCTTGGACATCTAAGGGTGCTAATGATCTTATAAATCATAACCTGTATATCTCTATATGGGAAAACTTGTTTTAAGGCAATCCGTTTTATAGGTTATAATTTTAGGGGTATTCAGGTTGGCCACTTACTAACTAGAACCTTACTGTCTTACCTTAATTATGAAAGATTCAAGAAATAAAATGAATGAAGTCTACAAAAGTTATCACAACAATGTGCCCACATAATTTCAATAGTGAACCAGTTATCTTTGTGAGTCCAAGCCAAGCCTTAGACCATTTTCTCCTCTCAATCTTGGCCCAGACATCACTAAACCAGAGAGAGCGTCCCTGCACATGTAAACCAGGGAGGTGATAGTTTGGGACATGTTCTGACTTTACATCTAAAGCCAAGAATTTTGTATCACTTCTTTCAATCCTTAAGAAAGCTGTGGGGGACAGGGTGAATTACTATTGCCCATGGATCTCACTGAATGGATATAAACTGGGCTTGTAATAAGAGGTCAGCATATTTTATTCTTTTACTATGTTGATTTAGACATTAATTCTTTGGTCACCTAAGAGTGAAGTTATCTGTCTCAGGAGAAGGAAACTGAAACTTTCGGAAGAATCTATTTTCCATCTTCATAATATTAAGTTTCAAAGGCAAAGTATTACTCCTCTGTTATCAACCTGGTGATAGAGGAAATTTTCCCCGAATATCATTCAGGTGTCTCGAGAAAGTGACTCCCTAGTTGAAGTAAATGTGAAGCTGAAGGAGAAAACATTCATAGGAGACAGATTTTACCCACCTTATCCATTCCAAAACAAGAAGGGACGAAACCTGCCAGTGGAGCCTAGAATGAATAGATCTGCTTATTGGAATACAGCCAGTGTCCTCAATCTTGGCTGTATTTTAGATTCACCTGGGGGTTGTCACACATGGCGCTGATCCTCTCTAGCGAAGGGATGCTCACCAGTAATTTAAAGCTCCCAGGTGGCTAAAACATATTGCCAAAATTGAGAACCACTGTAACAGAGGCTTTGTGACATGTGGCCAGATTGAAGTCACTCTCAGTGCCAGAAAATGTGGAACTAGTGGCCTCTGAAGACCAATATCTACTCTCAAGATATTTTCACTCTTCAGTGTATAACATTCAGCCCTTTTTTTAGTATAGTTTTGCCATTAGCAGTAGAATATGCATATGAGTGTACTTCTGTTCATTGCTATTCTGTCTTCAACAGGGTTCAGTTGAGCTTCTGATGACTTAACACTTTAAAACAGGACCATTAAAAAATAAAATGGGACCATTTTCTTTTCTATGATATATTTAAATCCAGCACTGTTTGGTGGATTTCAATGTAATTTTTAAATTTTTCTCTTTTGGTTCATACACTAATTATTGTAATGTGCTCATCTCAATTCTGCTACCAAAGCATTTTCTGTATTTTCTTATACAGAGAAAGTTCTGAGTTTACCAGTGTCATTTCTTGCTCGCCTAAGTCTTACTGTACTTTACCTCCCAGTTAGACATTCCTACCTAGGAGGTATTTTGTCAGCAGATCAACATTTAACCTGAGCTTATGCCGGTTCTATCATTTCCTTGCCTCACTTCCAAGCAAAGCTGCATTATCCCTATTGCAATTTCTTTTATGGTCATAATGCTACACATTTCATAGACACAGTCCTCAGTGAATATAAAATGTAGTTATATAGACAATTGTGGGGAACCACTCAGACTGCTTGAAAACTCAAGGGAATCTAAGGTCACCTGAAGATGTGAGTCTGATTGTCAAGCACAGGTGCACAGCAGGATAGAGTTATGAACCATGACTTTGCGTGCACTGTTTGCGGCACTATGTAAGAATGTAAATATGAGATAACAACCTGTATTAGAATCAGACAATAAAGACCTGGGAGGCTCTTGTGCTCTTGTGTTCTGCTCTGCTCCATGCTGCCTGCTGTTGCTGCCAATGTCTTGCACATATGTTCTTTAACCTGGGGACCTGACCCGCAAAAATCTCCCTTTGACCCCACCAGTGGCTGGCAATAATAAAGACCTTTCTAGAGTCCTGTTAGTATCAGCCATAACCTTCCATGCTGTCCTTTAAAATCTGCCTGGGAGTCATGTAACCACTGGTTTTCCCGCCTCAGTCTTTCAGGCCTATTTCTCCAGTTACTCTCGCTCTAGGTCTCCCCTGGTATTCTAACATTGCTTTTTGGTGAAATTCTAAACCTGGCTGCTCTTGGTGAAGTCACACTGGTCTATTGGAATATACACATTTTCTTCTGTGTTAGTGCTTTGGACCATTAGTAAAATTTAAATTGTTTCTTTTTATTTTTTTCTAAAGCATTCAGCTTCTCATTTAATATATGCCAGCTGTTAAAATTGTAGTTATTCTTCTAAATGAAAATCTTTCTCTTCTCTGGCTTAGTCAGCTGTTTACTTTTTATTTTATATATATCTTCAATGCTCTTTTAATGATAAAATTGAAATAAGTTTTTCACATACTGTACTTACTACTGGATTTTCTGAGCAAATACTTTGAAGATACAATGTTCCTTTCTCAGAGCTTTAGAATTACCCGCTTTGCATTTAGAATTATTGTCGTTTTAGTGACTTGTTTCTCTATTTTAATTCAAGAAAATGAGATGTCCCTTTTATAAGAAGATCACTCTTTATTTGTTCATGAATAAATTATTTAATCTTTTATTACTAAAACTATGATTGTGGCTATGGAAACTGAGACTTATGGACAGAATTTATGTACTTAGAAAATCTAGAGCTATGTAGACCTTGACAATAGAAATTTTTATTAATAAATCACACATATCTCAGGCTATTCTCTCAAACTTCCTCCCTTGGACAAGAACACGGTGCAAATAAGTCTAAAAGAAGAACTGTATCATGTGTAGTCTACATATAATTCATACGTAAGTGTCAGGCTGGGCATTCTTCCATTGCTCCACGTGTGCCTTCTGAAGACAAGTTGTGCTAAAAGAGAAACTGTCACAGCTACACTACGATCAAATAAAAATGGCTTCTATTTCACAAACGTCCCCCCTTTCTAGGAACTGGTATCACTAAGCTAAAGTAATTTTCATTAATATTGTTTATAGGAGGTAGCATTATCCCTATATTGTGGACATTGAAGTAGACATAAATGTCAACAAACCGGTAAAATACATAACTTGAAATTGATTAATATTTAAAACATAAAAGAGTAATACTAATTAGTAAAATAAGAAGATACATAGAATATGGTTCTGGAGTAACCTTGTCCATGAGAAAGAACAAAGGTGAAAACACTCACAAATCTAATGGTAGAGATTGCTGAGCAGTGCAGATTTTAACTCGAGCTTGGAAAGTGACAGCCACGTATGTGCTTCAGAATTAAAACCGCATCAGTCTTGTTCAAACAAACAAAAGTAAGTGTCAAAATATTTCCCAAATTTTCAATAAAACACCAGTTTCATGAATCTCAACATTCAGTAACATTTTGGAGTCTTATTGCAAAAGACACATCCTGGACTTAATGGAATTACTTGTCTTCTTTTTTCCTTTTGGTTTGTTAGGCTTGGGAAAAAATCTAGGTCTCAGAGTTGTATTTGCTTTATATCAGCTCTTTTTAGAAGTTACTTCTTGACTAATTTATAAAAATTGTACATGTTATTTAGGTGACATATGGTGTTTTGATCCATCGTGTAATTTTCTGATACACTGTTTATTGTTTAAATTAGGTTGAATATATGTATCTCATCAAACACTTGACATTTATCTGAAAATGCAAAATACTTTCTTTAACTTCCTGAAGTTTGCAATGCATTGTTGTTATGTATAGACATTCTACTGTGCAATAACGCACTAGAATTTTTGCTTCTATTTAGTTATGAATTAGTATCTGTTGATTAATCTGCCCCCATCTCTACCATCACTGCAACTTCTGGCAAGTGTCCTTTACTCTCAAGCTCCATTGGATCAATTATTTTTAGTTTTTACATAAAATTAAGATAATGGGGTTCTTGTCATGCTATGTTTGTAATATTCAGTTAACTTAACAACCTCCAGTTCCATTCATTTTGTTGGAAGTGACTGAATTTCATTTTTGTTTTGGTCAGATAGTATTCCACTGTGTATGTGTACCACATTGTCTTTGTTGACTCATCATTGTTAGATACTTAGGTTGCTTTCAATTTTTGAAATTTTAAATAGTTATTCCAAATCTTAATGAAAGACATGCCAGTTGTGAATGGAGATTGTTGGTAGTTTTCTCTGGAGGTTGTTAAAAGTATGATTCTTCTGCTGTAAATATAGACAGAAGGATTTCTCATAATACTGAAAACCCTCAGAGGTCTTGGGCATTGTAAGTGTAAGCTGATTCCCCTATAGAGACCTTTGAAAAGATGCATGGTAAAATGCTCCGAAAGTACTGCTGCTTACAATTATCCTGTTATAAATACAAATAAAGTGAAAACTGTCTCAAGCCTTGTCATATGATTTTAACATTTTCATAAAGCAATTGCTATCAAATGCAACAAAACACCTTTAGAGACTCATATCTGTTATCTTGTGTTGGAGAATAATGATCAAATATTGATCTAATGTTTTTATGGTATTAGGACCTTTGCACATGTCTATATCCCTACTCTCTTTTATTTTCTTTTAACTTTGGGACAGAGTCTCAATGAGGCACTGAATTGCTCAAGCCAGGCTCAAACTTGGAATGCTGTTGCTTCAACTTTTCAGAGAACTAGAATTTCAGGTGCTCAACTAACATGCCCACCTATGATTTATTCTTAGTATTACTCATCTGTTGGTAACCACACAGACTGCTTCAAAGCCCAGGGGTATCTAAGGATGCCTGAAGAGAGGATGTGCCCACCCCCACTTGTCTAACACAGGTGCATAGTGGATTACAGTTATGTTACCACAACTTAGCACAGATAAACATGTATGTGCTGGTTATGGCACTGTGCAAGAATGTAAATATGAGGTAACAACCTGTGTAAGAATTATATCATAAAGATGCAGGTGACTTTTGTACTCTTGCTCTCTGATCTGCTCAATGCTGCATGCTGTTGTTGTTGATATCTTTCACATATGCATTCATTAACCCTGGGACCACACCTGGAAAAACCTTCCTGGGCCTTCTGAGCAGGCTGATATCATCACTTATGACTGTTTGTGAGTAATTTCAATTGGTGTGGAATATAAATAGTGCTTATGTCTATTAAAAAGTACGTAGGGAAATAAAATCAATTATGTCCTGTCTAAGATTACCAAAATGAAACAATTCCTAAAGTGACAATTTAGGTTTATGTAATCTAAATTGACGTTAGTCCTATAAAGAATTTCACTGGTTTGTATCCAGTGGCATGTGTGTCACAATTGCATTTCTAATATATCACATAAAAAATAAATAAGTGTAACAATCATTCTAGAATTGATTTAGACAGAATCAAATCACAATAACCCATGCAGAAAGAGGATAGTTGTATTCTTTGTTTTAAATTTTAACAAATTTTTATTCTTATGAATAAGAAAAATATAGTTTCACAAAAGGTAGTAAAATATTTTAACTATTTTGAATCAAATATTATATTGGAATGAGTTTAGGTTTATTGAAAAGTTACAAAAATAGTACAGTCACTTTTAATGCAGAAAGTTTCTATCTACTCTTCCTGCAATATAGTAGAATGAATTGTGTCTCATAAATAGTGGACATTTCTACCTGCATTGAAAGTGAATGTATTTTGACATAGAGCCTTAAAAGAGGCAATTACAAAATGGGTCAGATGCCTGAGTCCCAGCTAATATGACTCAAATTTTTACAAGAAGAGATTATAGGGTAGAGATACACAGGCAGAAAGATGATCATGGCAGGGACTCAGCTGTCGGCACAGCAAAGAGCAAACCCTCAGGAGAACACAAATCTGTTGAGACTATGATCTCAGACCTCAATCTTCCAGCACTGTGGGAAAGTAAACATGTATTGTTTAAATCACCTTTTATTGTTTATGCTGTTTTTACATGGCAGCTCTACTCAACTAATATACCAAGTGCTCCTGGTTGTTAACAACTTTTGTTGTCCTGATACAGTTTAGAAACTGACATTTTGTGTGTTATTATTTACCAACTATCAGGTTTTGAGTTTTATAAAGTTTTATTCAATGTCTTATTTCTTTACCAGTGTTCAACTCATATGCCATTTTGCATTTTATGCGTTGGTACTCTTCAAAGCATGCTTATTACAAGTAAAGGAGAAACAAGTGAAAAAAGCCCATAAATCAGTGGGTCTAGTTGCCTAGAGAAGCTAGGAGAATTATGACAAGAAGCACAGATGGAAGATGGTGGGTAGTACACTAGTTTGGTGAAGGAAACTTTGTTAGCTAACTAATACTATCCAGTAGTCACCTGTTGATACAGATTGTTAGATAGTTTGGTTTCAGAAGTTGGATTCTGATTTGCTCTGGAATGTCTCATTTCAAATTTGTTTTTTAGGGTAATTATTATTCTTAGCTGTTTTACTTATAAATATATCCCACTTTAATAATAAATTATGCTATGGCCCTAACCATGATCTAAAAAAATGTGCAATACAGAAAGCCTTTGCAACTTTCCACTGATGGAAAGTTTGAGTTATTGTGCTAGATAATTTAGATAGTCACCAGCAATACCGAGTTCTACAGGTAGATTTATCAACAGTTAAATCTTTCTCAGAATGTGGAGCATCTGTATGTGGATCACAGCATACAAAAATGGATCTGAAGCTATATTCTTGGTTTCTTTTTCCACAAACATGAAAAGAATATTTGATTCCTAACATATAATTAAGTTGAAAAGGGAAAAAGAAAACAATATTAATAATGCATCCTCTATGATAGATCACTTTCAAAGCAGTTCATTTAACTACACAGAGTGTGATTGGATAAAATGGGGTTGACAATTAACTTTACATTGCTGGTACTGAATCTAAGATCACTGTATCTACTTCTTAGCCAGGTTTAGGAAAACTTGACTACCTTGACACAACTTAAACTTTATTTGGACTTAAAGTTCCTTAAAGTGTACTTAAACCACAGAAATGTATATTAACTGGATCCTGTCATACTTAACCAAGGAGCATGGAGCATTTTGGTTCAGGGAAAACACTGAAAACAGAAGAAAACTAATTTTAGCTAGATTGATGGTAATATAGTATACTGAAGTCTTTTTTTTTTTCTCATGGTCTTTACACACCACATCTGTTGAGGAATCTTTCTTAATGGAACAGTACATAAAACAGATACAGATGCAACTGAAGAACATTAGAAACACCAAAAAGGTCTTATGATCTACATTCAGCTAATTACAAAATTCAGCATCTGGAGGAGTTGAATCTTGGCCCAAATTCTTCTCTTGTCTTGCAGTATTACTGACAGAAAATCCCTCATTTTCTCTGCACTCTAAAATCCACCTCTGAAGAATGGTAAACCTCATGATATCAATTGTGTGGAATAAATACAGAATAAAAAAGTTCATCTCAAAGTCAGTTAGGAAACCTTACAAAGATGATGTGAAGTATCTTTAAATGTGTTCCAGACACATATACTTATCTTTAGACATTTCATTGAATATGTTAATCTGCATATTCTGCTCCATGTGTATTTTGTTTTTCAAAATCTTTGGAAAATAAGTTGGAGGATACTATTTCAATGAAATTCGCTACCCTAATTATTCTTGGTTTTCTTAACGTTTATCCCAGTTATTGGATCTAACACATGAATCAGTATATCCCATGACTCCTAAACTTTATTTCAATTAGATAGCAAATCATGTATTGTAATTTTTAAAAAAAGATAAAGTCATTTTTAAGTTAAATTACTTATTTTCTCACTACTCAATTATAAACTCTTAACATGCATACATTTTGTCTTGGTTTTTATATTTAATTTATATAAATACATAGGGTACAGTGTATATGAAACATGTAGGATACATAAAACAACCATGTGTAATGTTAATGTGCTCTTTCAATTTCTAAAACAGTTTGATCCAAATCTCTTTCACACATTTTAAATTTTTAGTGATATGTCCTTTTCTTTGCATTATGTCTGTCTCTTTATCCTCAGGAAATTATATTATATGTAATGATGAGATATAAGAAGTGAGCATTTGGGCATTTTCATACTCTGAGTTTCCCTAGACACACATGCTTGTGATAAAATGTGATTTATAAACTAAGCACCATTAGCAATTAATGCTAACAATAAAATTTTAAAAACTATACCAATGTATGATAATAAAAGTCAGGTGAATGTGGTCCCTCAAAATGTCTCACTGTGCTGTACTCATCCCCCTTTTGGTAATTATGTGAGATAATGTGGGCCTGTGTGGTAAAATTAAAAGAGCCAAATGACTAAACACCAGTCACTCACTGTGGCTGCAAGCTTTGCACTTCGAGAAGCAGCAGCAAAACTATGACAAATTTATCTTTCCATCTTCACAATTTTACAGGCAGATTTGTTCCTACTAAAGATCTTAGGAACTCACAAGTCATTTTTTCGTTTCTTTGTCAAGCCAAGCGATTCCATGTTTTTTATTTAAAGGAAGCTGTTATAGGTTCTTTTTGGCTTATTCAAATTGTCAGTATTACTACTCTTGTACTTTGGGGCCATTATTAAGTAAAATAAGTGTTACTTGAGGTGCCTAGCTCTGGGTTTGAACCCCATTGGCTGTTCATTTTCTATGTTTTGATTTTTTAATTTGGACAGCTACTTCTAAGATAACAATACGTAATTTATTAACTAATAATTTCTTATGGCTGTTTTTTGACTAGTGATTTCTTACTGTTTTTTTTTTTTTGAAATTTTGTATTATTTCTACCCTTTTTTTCTGTTTTGCTTTTTTTCTCTAAATAAAAAAAAAAAAAGTAGAGAAAGAAACAACCAAAAAAGACAATAAGAAAAACATAGTGCTGTGATGTCAATTTGATAATCTACTGAGTTGCTAAGTGACTAATGCAAGGTAGTAATATATGCGAATGAGTAAACTGACCAAAGAGACCAAAGTTCACAGCCTGGGCATACCACATTGGGACAGCGTGAGATTTTTACTGTACTGCTTGTAGTGATGTACAATTTTGGAATCTAGTCTTTAATATTTCTAGACATAGTTGACTGAAACTATGGAGTGTGAAGCCATGTAAGGGGATACTACTGCTGTTGTCATTTTCTGCCTAAGTTCACAACCACACATCATATTAAATGAACATGTAAATATTGGTTTTACAAGTAGTGAAAAGGACAGTGGTGGAGATTTTTGCTGTTTTATGGCCAAGTGGGCCTGCTGACTGTTTTGTCCATATATTTGTCCATATTGTCCATATTGTCCATATTGTCCATATTTGATTCTTATTTTCATAGACTGAGGCCTCTGATAAAATTTTCTGTGAATGAATATTAAGACGTTAAGCATCCTTGCACTTTCCCAAAGTTAGAGAGAGAATGTTTAGACTTTCACCATTGCTCATGATATTAGCTGAAGTTTTATTTTGTAGTTTCCCAAACCTTTCACATCAGCCTAAGGGTATTGCCCGACAGTCCTAGTTTACCAAGAATTTTTAGCAGAATTCTGGTGGATATGATCCAAGTGTTTTTTGCACTTATTAAGTCAATCATATTTGTTCTTTAACATTATGAATTATATGGATTAATGTTTAGAAAACTGTTAAATTTTCTTGTATCAAGAAATAAACTTGGTGGCCACATACTAGGAGGGAGCTGGAGCCCTGTTAGGGGGCCAGAGTTGGCAACTGGCTCCCAAAGGTTTCAGATGGATCATCTGACTCCAAGGAGGAAGCATCATCACGGAAGGGCATGGTGGAGAAAGTTGTCCATTCCATGGCAGTGCACAAAGAGAGAGAGCAGGAAGGGCCAGAGCAAGATGCATGTGTACCTTTGAAGATCCCTAAAGAAGCAACTGTCATCTTTAATGCCCCCAGTGATGATAGAGAGCGCCTTGGTTTCCAACACGGAGTTCCCAGGGAGACCCTGTTCTCCGAGGAGAGCTGCAGTGGATTTGACCTCCTGGAGATGGGCAAACAGCGGCGTGTGCATTTGCATTCCGAAAACTTCATGGATGCACTGAGAAGAATGTGCGTAGAGGACACTGATTCAGAGACTGACAACTGAAGGATTTACACAGAAGTAAGGCTTGTGGAGTCAGACTGGAGTGACAACGGCAAAGCCTCTCTGGTGAGTGAGGAAGAGGAGGAGGAGGAGGAAAAGCCAGCGCCCAGGAGAGGCAGACCTAGAAGTTCCCCTCCAAGAAACGGGCAGAGAAGCCAGATTAAAATAGTTCTTCCAAGTTGTGTTCTAGGTCATACTTACATGATGGTAAAAAAAAAAAAAAAAAAAAAAAAAAAAAAAAATTACTAGAAGAAAAAAAAGCTGCAGACGGGCACTGGAAAGGGAGCAGTCTGACCCTGAGTCTGGGGCAACTTCAGGGAGGAGAGCTGGGAGAGCTGGCATGTGCTGCTGAAGAGGACTCCAAACAGCAAGGGGAGTAAGGCCGTGCTGCCTCCGTTATTGGAGGAGCTGAACTCAGTGCCAGATTTCTTCTGGGCTGGAGCCCCAACTTTAGCTTCCAAGAAGAAAACAGTGTGAGGAGCCCTCTCTGATGGTCAGTTCACAAGGTGCCTGAACCCAACCCAAAGTGCGCGGTCCCCCAGGGGAGTTTGCTGTAGAAAACTTCTCCGTATATACCACAAAATTTGCAAAGAGTTTTACAGTATGAGAAGCAGGAAGACAGTGGATAAATGCCAGAGGTACAGACAGCGCCGTCCCTTGTCTTCATTTCGGCTGGTGGAGGACAGCGCTGAAAAGGACTTGGAGGCTGGGGGTTTAGCTCAGCGGCATAAGCGCCTGCCTTGTAAACAGGGAGTCCTGAGTTCGATCCCTGGTACCGATAAAAATGAAAAAAAACAAAACAAAAAAAAAAAAAAAAAACAAAAAAAAAAAAGGAGGCTTGGAAAATGTTGCCATAACTGTTCGAGATGAAATCTACGGTAAAGTTCTGGGTGACGCGTGCCACCCAGGACTGGACACCAAGACAGCGGGTCGGTACGGGAGCTGCGGGTGCGGGCGAGGCCGGGTCTACGGACCGCACCTGCCTAACTGCTGTGGCGAGGATGTGAGATGGGCCGCGCTGGACCCAGATTCGATGTGTCCTCCCCGCCTGGGATCAGTAACTGCGGCCACTGTGGAGCTGTGCCACGGCAAGCACTGATGTAGCCAAGTGTTATGGTCAGGTTGTGATGAGGGAAAGGAATATCTAGAAAGCTTGCAGAAGCAGCTGGTGAGAGACTAATGAGAGGAAAAAGAACAAGCCAACTCCAAGTGTTTCAAGAAGACATGCATTTGTACCTAAGACTTCTAAAAGTTGTATTTTTATACAGAAATTCTTTGTAGAGTTGACTGTTTCTGCATACTATTTTTTCTAAAAAAAAAAAAAAGTATGCTTAAAAAGGTTTTTCAGGAAAACAAAGCAGAGGAATCCATATCCTTACAGATCTGCATTGTTCTAAGTTTTTGTTTAGTAGGGTTCAGAAGCACAGTTTAAATGATGCGGAATTAAAGTTCAGGTAAGTTACCAAGCGGCTCTTTCCTTTGGTGTCATTAAATGACTTTCACTTACCAAACTGCCATCCTATGCCACTTTTTACTGGCATTATTAGCTTTTAGTTTGTGGTAGATTGTGTGATGGGCTCACACCATGTGGTTTTACCCTGCTATGGATCATTTATACTGAAGAATGCTCCCCTGAGTTACAAAGTGTAGTTAACCACATGACATGAGAGTTACAGGGTTTTGTTTTTATTAAAACTAAACAAAAGTGGATGGTTGTGTTGCAGACACTGGAGGCTTTAGAGTGCCTGTTTTTTCCTTTATGACTTGCCTGCTGTTTAGTTTAAAAAAAAATTAAGGGCTAAGCTTTAATTTAAAAATATTTTGATGTTTACTATCTATAAGAACTAAAATACCCCTTCAAGCTGCGAGGTGTTTGAGGTTCACTAGAATCCTGGTGAAAATGTGACAGACACTACATTTCACACTGAGAGATGGAGTTTGAGAGAGGAACCCTGGAAAGCCAAAATCAATGAATGTACTTCCTGAGCAGGTTTCTAGTATTTTCTATATTTGTTTCTGTAAGTTGCATCCTCCACTGTTTAAGAATACTATTTTAAAAACTAAATGCACATGTAAGTTACTAAAAATTACGTAAACTGGAATATTTTATGTGCCTATGTAGAATAAATTAATAGGAATACAATAGGAGATTCTCCCTGTGTTCTGGTGCAGGCTGGAGCAACACTAGTCCCAGTACAAGGGCCACTGTATACTTCTAATAACAGAGCCATGCCTGCCAGCACCCACTTGGCTATCTTCTCTTTGGTCTTCAGCCTGAAGCTCCAGATGTAGGTGGGGCCCCCTCATTTTGTTTATGTACACAGGGCATTCATAGGTATGTTTGGTTTTTTGTCTGTTCATGGGGATGGCTTTGGCAAAGATGACTGCCATCATGGCCGTCAGCTCCTTGAGACAGGCTTCAACAATAGTTCTACACTGGATGCCAGCACTTATGACAAAAGCAGAAGTTGCCAACTGTGTGGCGTGTTCATACTGATATTCTTTTTTTTTTTTTTTTTTTGAGAGTCTAGGATTAGCACTGGGTACTATAGTGTCTTTAAAAAATTTTTTTATTTAAAGAAAGACTAAACAAAACATAAATTGGGTAGAAATAGTACATACTTTCAAAGAAAAAAACAGTAAGAAATCACTAGTTGATGATTACAGATTGTCCTCCTGCAAATAGTTATTCAAGATACTAAAGTGGAGCATAGAAAGTGGGGATTCAAACAGTAAGACTGCAACCAGTTCTGTTCAACTATCCAACAAAAACTTAGAAATATTGTAATCAATCCTATACACTTAAACATTCATGCAGTTATTCATATCTTCAATTACGTTGAGATTGAACAAACCCAAGCAGGCTAATATCACTCTGAACAAAGAATAACACTTTCACTGCGTTTCACATTATGACACTCCAGGATCAGCACTGGGTACTTTAGTGTCTCTTTTTCTTCAGTGTATTTGTTCATTTCATCATATGTGATAAGATCAGTTTTCATAAACTGTTTATAGGTTCTACACATGCATGAGTCTTAGCATGTATTTCTATCTTTCTATATTAGAGGGAGAAACAAAACAAAGAAAGACAAAACAAAACATATTCCTATAAACACATGAAGTGAAAAAGACATATATGACCATTGTACAAGGTTTTCTACTATAGCTCCTGTGTTGTGTCTTGTTATCTTCAATAGAATTGGCTATATCACCATAGTATAATTGAGTATATCAGTACATAACAGTATTAATAAAAACACAACTTTGTATATAGTATAAAACTTCAAAAACAGGCAGTAATCAAATCAGAAGGTATACCGTAGTGAGTCTTGTCATCTTCAGTATAGTTGCCTCAACTCTGACTTGCTACTATTAATGATATCAGTTTTGAACAAAATCTATCAAAACCAAATAGCAATCAAACAAACCAGATTTAACTAAGATCAGTCATGATAAAACAGCTTAAGTCATACAGGTCTCCAGATTAAGTTAATAGGAAATTAAAGATGATTACTGTGCTATATCCTGATGTTTTTGGGATAGCTGTCTGTGCCGTGAAATCTAATGCAAGTAGACAAACTGGGACAGAATAAAATCTAAGCAGAGTGGTGCAAGTAATGTGGGTTTTAAAACCTGATACAATATTAACAATATCTTCTGCTATCTTTTTTAAGACTCTCCCTCCCCTTTCACTTCCCCAGGGTACACTGTGCATTTTTGGGTCCCACCAAGACCCTTGGTTTTAAATTGGCGGGGGGGGGGCAACCTGCTATTTACCTAAGTAGTTCTGAACCTTCTCTCTCCTGGACTTGATCTCTAATTGTATTCCTTTATCTATTAAAGCCTGTCTTTCCAACCTATCCACAAATACTGGTCTAGTTGTCCCTATTACTCTCTGGTTCTCTGTCCTCTTTTTCATGTTAATTATATTTCCTACAAATAGTTTTGGTGGACCCTACCTCCTGATCTACTCTACCTGTGGTTCTTTTTTTTTTTTTTTAATTTAGTGTATCAGGGCCAACTATATTAGAGATTATAACCTATCTTCTCTGCCTCATTTCTCTTATGCTTCCTTTTTACCATCAGTTGTCTGCTTGTCTTCTTCATTCTGTTTTCTGCTCCACTCATTGAGGCCTCTCTATCACTGTTTCTGGAATCCTAGTACTTTTCTCTCTCTCTAGAATGCTCTGCAGTATGCTCTGTAGAGCTGGATTGGTGGTCGTGAATTTCCCAAGTTCCTCTTTGTCTTGGAAGCATCTTGTGTCTCTGTTAATTTCTAGAGACAGTTTAGCAGGGTATATCAATGTGGGATGGAAGTTTTCTTTTAGGGCTTGGAATATTTTGCTCCAGGCTCTTCTTGACTTGATGGTTTGTGTCAAGAAGTCTGCCATTATTCTGATAGGCCTTCCTTTACAGGTTATCTGTTTTTTGTCTCTAACAGCTTTTAATATTTTGTTCTTATACTGAATTTCTGGGATCTTGATTATTAAATGCCTGGGTGTAGCTCTGTTTTGGTTTTAGGTGGCTGGAGTTCTGTATGCCTCCATACAGAACTGAATATCATTTCCTTTTCTTGTGTTTGGGAAGTTTTCCTTAATTATTTCTGTGAATAGCCTTTGTAGTTCCTTTGTTTGTATCCCTGCTTCTTCGTTCACATTATTTATTCTCAAGTTATAGATCCTCTTGTTGTCTTCTAGGCTTTGTATTGTTACTGCTTATTTCCTTATTATTTTAAAAAAGCTTTTCCTTTTATAATCCCACAGTGCAAACCTGTCCTCCAGTTTGGATAATCTATCCTTAGTTTCTTTCAAGCAGATTTGCCATCTTTCCTTAGAGTTTTTAATTTCCTCATAATCTTTTTGAATCTGCTTTATGGATTCTATATTTTGTTTATATTCTTCATCAAATGGTTCTCTCCTTTGTTTGAGTTCCTCCATTCTTCCATCTGTGTCTTCTTAAAGGGTGCTTAGCATCTTTTATTAATCTTCTTATATCTTGCTTTACTTGGCTAAATATTTCCGTTTTGAACTCATCTATGAGGTCCCAAAGATATCTCTTTATGTCCTCTGGTGCCGTGTCTGATATTGCATGTTTGCTGTTCTCATTCTCTTTTGTATTTACCTGTCCTGGGTCAGTGTTCTCAGGGTTTGGACCAGGGGTCTTTTTTCTGGTTTCTTCCTCTTCCCATCTTTTTTGTTTCTTCCAGACAGTCCTAGTTTCTTGGTCTGTTGGTTACAATTCTTCTGAAGCATGCTGGCCAGGTGACCCTTCCCACTGCAGTGTGCTAGTGAGTTGCAAACAGGGGCAGTGTATGCTGGCCTTCCCCTCCCTATCAGTCAACCTGCTAAGGCCTTCACTATATTAGAGGACACCACCTCCCCTCTGGGTCAGTCAAACTGCTGAGACCTTCACTGCATTAGTGTGCACTGCCATCATAGGGAATTGCTCTCGAATAACCTATTGGGTCTCAGCCAGGTCATATGACCCAGGCCAAGCTCACTCCAGCAATCCCATTTGGAAAGGGAACAACTGACTTAAGTCACTGTTGCCCCTTGTACTTTCCAGTCCTGCCTGATCCCAGAATGTCATCTGTTGGAGCCCCTTTTTCTGTGGAATGGTTTTATTCCCATCACTCACCACAGGATGATGCAGGTTCCCTGCTAGTTCAGCTCTCCATTTGGCTTGCTGACCCCCAAACTCAGTGTGACTACATTTCCAATGAATTGAAGAAGAGGGATTTCAGACTTTGTAAGTCACTGCCACGTGTTCAGGCACTGCAGCAGGAGCACTAAACTTTACTTTAGCTGTTCCAATATTAGCACTGGGACTGTATGTTTGATTGGTTCTTCTCACCTTAGTTTCTTCTTGGGAAGAGAGAATTCATTTCCCTCTGTTCGGGACTCCCCACACTGTATTATGTTGAATTCTAAGTTGACTATTTCAGGGAGCCTCTGTAGCCTGCTGTGTCTTTGCTCCTTCCCCCAACTGAGGCAACAAACATTCTCATTTTATTATGTCAGAAAAAAAAAAAAGAGGAAAGAAAGAAACCTTATTTGGACACTATCCAGTAACCTTTATATAGACTGATGGACTCAGTCTATTACTTTGTCAGAGAATTGCTTTCCTTAAAGGATTTGATCTGCAGTATTTTGTCTTGTCTTTGTCACAGCTAATACAGAGTATATCTCAGATCAGAAAAAATTAAAACATGCTTACCTATTTTTTATTTTCTTTCTAACACAAAAGTTATATAGAATTGGGATTTGTTTTTTAAATGTTTGTTAGAAGACGCTAGCTTGGAATTTGTCTTGCACATTTTATAAACCATTAACATCTAAAAGAGCTGAAATAACAGCCATTGCTTTCATTGTCACTCCTTTCATTCTTATCTCTTTTGATTCTTAAATTGGAACCTCAGATAACTGACTTGAGATATACTTTTTCACATAATTGTTTAATGATATTATTTTTATACTAAAATGTTTAACTGCATCACATGCCCTTTTATTTGCTGTGATTTTATGTTTAATTGGTTGGATACTTTTGTAATTCTCTTTCTGATTTGCTTCTACCATGGATTATTTAATTTTCAAGTACTTAACAATTTTCATAAGTTTTTCTCATATTGATTTATAGTTTATTTGTATTTTGGTCACAGGACACACTTCGTACTACTTTAGTCCTCTTAAAATGATCAATTTTTTACCTTATTGGCTTCACATCTTATACACTGGTATTTATATTTCTATTTGTGTTTTTCTTACATTATTGTATTATTTTACTAATCTACATTATTGACTTATGAGATAAACATCTTTTAAAATACTTAACAATCTTTTAAATTTATCTATACACCTTTAAACTATTATAGTCTAAATTTGGTTCTTGTAATTCAGAAATACACATGTACATTGATGAATAGATAGGTATGTGATAGATGGGTAGATAGATGATAGATAGATGGATAAATAGATAGAAAATGTGTTTTTATCCCTACATTCTTTTAGCTTTCATCATTTAAAGTCTCATGTCTACAAATTCTATAAACCTGGTAATTTATTATTTCCTGTAAGTAATCAAATACACTTTTAAAATACTAATTGCAAGAAAATCTATTTTCTACATTTTAACTCTTTGTTTCACTATTTGTGTCATTGTGTACATCAAAATGTATAGAAAGATTGTCCTGTAAATATTTTCTTACAAAATTAATCTTCTGATGTTTCTTTGATGCATGTTGACTTACATAAATCATTATTATGCTTCCATACCTGAAAATATTTGCACTGACAATAAGAATTCTCAGTTGTTTTTTTAAAAAATCTTCCCATGTATGCAAAGAATTTTTATCACTCTTTTAATTTGTTCATTTTCTGATAAAACTGTTATTTTTATCTTTGTTTTTTGTTTCTATACATAATGTTTTCCTACGTTTAGTTTTAAGATTTTGCTATGTATTGCTGATATTTCTGATTTCAGCAATTTAATTATGGTTTATCATTAAGTAATTTTATTCACACTTCTTAAAGGTAAAATTGAGTTTTCCAGATCTCTGTGTATGTGATTATAACTTAATTTGGGCAAAATTGGTAAATATTCCTTTAAATGAGTGTTTCTATTGTTTCATCTTTCTCTTCTTTTGGAATTCCAGTTACACATGATTTATCTCTTTTATATTGTACTATTGATCAATGATATCCTTTATACTTCAATATTTTTCTTCCTTTTTAATTATTGGATACTTTCTACTACTATCTTTATAATTTCCTAACCATTAAACTATCCTTTTAACTTCTTTCTTTTGTTTGTTTGTTTTCATTTATTTTGTTTTTGAGATCAAGGTCTCACAATGTGGACAAAAATGGCCTTGAACTCACAGCAATCCTCCTGCCTCAGCTTCCTGAGTGGTACAATTACAGATAAATACCACCAGGCTAGGCTTATTCTTTCTAACTTGATACACTGTATTTTTTTGCCTCAAAGATTATATATTTTCACCTCTAAATTTTTATTTTTATACTTTTTATTTCTATGTTTATCTTTTGATTATAATGTTTTCTATTACTTTTTTGAACATATATAGCATGTTTATAATATCTTTTATTATCTTTGTCTATTATTTCTATTATGTGTCATTGTAGGTTCTAATTCTATTGCTGACTTTTATTCTGGTTAATGTCAATATTAACGTGTATATATATATACACGAGATAATATTTCTATTGGAAATCAGATGTTAACATATTTTTCAATTGTGTTATGTTTAGATTATTAATTGCTTTATTTTTAAAAATAGTATTAGAATTTGTTCCAATAAATCTGTTGGAATTCACTGAATCATTTCTAATTAATACGTTTGTTAGAGTTTTGCTTTTAAACTGTGGTATGGCAGGTTCAGAGCATCATTAGTGTAAGGGTAAAGTACCACAGCTTACTAAGGCAGCAACCTCTTGAATTTTATATGATGTGCTCTCAGGAATTATAGTGTTGCAAACCTTGTCTGAGCTGTTGAAATTGTTAGCCTTGCTCCTTTTTGTCCCTACTTTCCTCTAAGGCTTTTTATCTCAGCCTTGGATTGGTTCCTCTTTCACTGTAAAGATGAATATCTAGCTAAATATGCAGGGGTCCTCCTTCACATTTTCTCTCTTTCTCTTACTTTGGGAATGTATCATTCCCTTTCTGTCACTTTTTTTATTGGCTACCACGTTCTCTCCCCTACTCCAGACTCCATCCTCTCCAGCATGTTGTTCTATAAATTCTAGCTTCTTTTGCTTAGCTTCCTCAAACTCCAAAATCTGTCACTCAACTTAGTGAGATTATCAGGACTTAAGTACATCTCACCTCACTGCTCCTTGCTTATTGCTTCTAAGTATTAAACTGGTCTAATCACAGGCTCAGTGTTGGTTTTTCTTCTGTCAGGGGTCACAGTCCTACACTGCCCTGAGACCGGGGTCCAAAAATCATTGTTACCCTTATTTTGTCCACTTATGTTAGGAGCCTAAATCTGGTTCCACTTAGTCCATGTGACTAGAGTCAGAAGTCTCACCTATAATTTATAATTTCTGCCACCACATTTCATAACTTTCATTGACATTTTTTCACTCTTTTCCTCTGTCACTTCATTAGATAGCTCATAATTCTTCAGATTTCTTGAATGTAATATTCTATTCTATTCTATTCTGTTCTATTCTATTCCATTATACCTACTTTTCAGATTCCAATAGCTAGCTCTTATTAACAGTGGTGTGTGTTTTATTTTCATTTATTGGTTTGTTGTGTTTACCCATATCATTGTCTCCACCAAAGTTAGGTAATTACCCTGGCAATTTATTTATTTATTTTTCTTTGATGAGTCTTCTCACTTATTAACCCCTAACATTACATTTTTTAAATCTAGATTTCAGATCTGGATTATTGTTAGAGTGTATTTTTGATCTTGCTTATTTAGGTAAGAGTTAATGTCATTAGGATATTTGGTTGCCCCTATCTCAGAATATCCACTGGTATCTGTTTCTTTCCTGGGCTTTACACTTCCTCAGCAATCCTTCCATTGCATTGTGTGGTGATATTTTGTAACTCTCATATGACTGAGCACATTATCATTCTTTTGTTATCAAATGATGACTTTTCTGAATCTAAAATGATCCATTTGTTAATTTCATCACTGTGAATGTATGTATTCCATGATTTTTTAAAATGTAGTGTTATTATCAGTTAGTGTCTTAATGTGTGCTGTTGTACTTTACTGAAATTTATGGAAGTTTCTCTTTTTTGTTTGGTGTTTTTACACAGTTCCTAGGAATGGCCTTTAAAACTCCATTAGTTTGGCTTTCTGTTATACTTAATGTTTTACAGTTTTATGTTTTCCATATAAAATGTTAGTTATAATAATAATTATTTATTTTAAATAATGTAATAATGGAAATATTGAGTGAAGATATATTTGGAAGCATTGACAAGCAAACAGATGCTAACACAATGGAAACACAGTGGGCTATAGGAGATGATAGAGTAGCACAGCCCTAGTCTCATTAAAAGCCATACTTCAGTGAGAAATTTAAGCTAGACTTATGCTGCTTGTTTCGATTGGGACATTTTGTATATCATTTCCCTGTGCCAAGTTCTGCAATTTTTCCAAAGAGCTTTGTTCTTACATTACCAAGTGAAAATAAATTACACCTGTGATCTGGAAGGTTATTAGCCAATACTTTTAATGTCTGTTTTGGTCTAAAATTTTATTTTGGAACTTTTTATAAGTAATTTGATAATGGGAATGCAGGAAAAGACAAACCAGGCACAGCTAACAATTTGCCATAAAACTATGGAATGCTTAATATATCTTTACCTCAGACTTTTGATCCATTTCATTCTAGATTCTCTTTTGACCCGTGTGCAGAATAGCTGTTATCTTTTAAATTCTCATCTTTCTTCCGTCCACTCTTTGTTTTGGGAAGTGGTAGACAATCTTGTGCCTCTGTTTCACTTTGGCTTATGATGCCTCAGCTAGAGGCTGAAAACTGTCTCTGCCACCATCGAGGGTAACGAGATTTCCCTTTGAAAATCTGAATCTTGAATAAGCTGAAGAAATAATGGGAAAAGTTGAAGAATTTTGGAGATAATCTGTTATTGTCCTTTTTAAACCCAATGCTGATGTAAAATGTCTTTAATCTGTAAGCTGCCCATTATCCTGCCAGTAAATTCTCTTTTATTTTTTATGTAAGCCTAGTTTATTAGTGTTTTTGTTGGAGAGAAAAAATTGAAGCTGATAATAAAATTCTTATCATAGAGTTGACTGCAGGAAACAGATCTCTTGGGACATGGCAATGTTTGGAGTTGGCTGTTGAACAGAGATGAAATGAAAGACATTGAGTTTTTTTTTTTACATTTTAATGAAAATGATTTATTATCTTCTGGTTCACAATTCAGAAATAGCTTATTATTTTATGGTCTCTCTCCATTTGAAATGATACACAGAATTTAAGGTAAATAAATGCTGCCATGAACTAATTTGATTGAGGAAGGATTTGGGAATAAAACATACTTTTAGAATATTTATTTCTTACACTATTGACTATTTCAAACCAGTGATGAGAATGATAAGAAATGATGCTGAAACACTTAGCTGATTGCCAAGAATGATATTTGAGTGCAAGAGGGCCACATACTCTTCCATGTTCAGACCTACGGGTTTGTGATTACTGGAAACAAACAGTGACTTAAATAGAACTGCTGAGTTGTGAAAAGTAGAATTCATAGCCTCATGAGCATATAAGAAAGATGGAACACTGGTCAGAAATATGAAGCTAACATTTGGAACAGAAAATGTTTCTGAGCGCTCCAAGCAGTGACTGTAATACTTTGCAAAAGCTTAACTACATTTTCCAAGTTCTAGGATTAAATATAACCTTTTAGGAGATATCTAAATCTGCCAAATGGATCTTAGGTTTTTTTCTATCCTGTAACTAAATGCTGAATTCAACATGCTTCATGGTTATAATAAAAATAAGGAAAGAAATGTGATACAGAGAGGGGAAAAATCTATAAATACTTGGAGACATCACCAAAATCTCAATGATACAGTGTTGACAGCTGTGCCATGATTAGGTAAGATATTAACTTTAGGTGGAGTAACATGAAAGGCGTGACGGGACATCTCTGTTAGTCCATACCAACTCGCTAGTGTTGTCACAACAAAATATAACAAAGTGAATAAACAACAGCAATTTATTGTCACAGTTTTAGGGAGGGAAGTCCATGCTCCAGATAGCAGGATTACTTTTTGCGACCTCCTGGCTGTGATGGTGCTGCCTTCCCACACTGTCCTTGCAGGGCCCTGATGGCGCTTCTCTGTATGGCTGAATTTTTTTTTTTTTTTTTTTTTTGTAAACAAGAACACTGGTTGATTTGGATTAGGGCCTATTTCATCTAATTAAGTCAGTCTTTTTAAATTTTTTTCCTAATCACCCATTAAAATATTTTTTCCAAATATAGTCACACGATAAAGTATTGAGAGTTAGAGGGCAGGGGCTTCAGTATGTAAATTTGGGGGGACGTCGGCACAATTTTCAGCCCATGACGAAGTTTAAAGTTATTTCAAAATAAAACTTTTCTTTAAAAAAATCTGGGTTTTATTTGTGAATTTTGACACCACGGTTGTTTTATCAATAAAACAAATTACTCATGGGTAGATTTATTGGTGTGAGTAAATTAATCAAAGACTGAGTTCAAGATTTCCATAAGAACCAAGCAAAAGTGTTCTTTTGCTAAGCTGGACAGTGCCAACCCAGATCCAAGTTAACTCATCACAGATGATTTTTTTAATAGCCAGAATGGCTCTTGCCACAGTCTTCTAAAGACCTTTATTTAATTCCAGAGAAAAAAGTCTTTTGATCTTTGTTCATCTATGATAAGCTGTTACTGAGCATAAAAATACTATCTACAAGCTTAGGCTCAAAGGTAGGCTGGGGGGCAAAGGATAAGGATGCTTCACAAATACTGTAGAAAGTGTTCCCAAATGCTTTAAATTTTAGTGGAAATAACTGTTTTTAAGTGGACTTCCTACAACTCAAGTGCCTGGTGGAAATATACATGCAGTAGCTTAGGTCACAATAATTGTAGACACTGAGAAATTGTGGTTTCCATAGAAAGTTTCTACAGTTGTAGTGCTGTGATTATTCAAGGTTAGTGTTTGTTTGATTGTTTGTTTAATCTTCTGTTTTCATTAATTTTAAAAAGTGCCAGCACATAAAAGTTGCTTGAGAAGTGTTTGTAGAATAATAATATCTAAATTTTAATGAAAGTTTATTATATGGAAAATCTTAAAACCTCTTGTGTTAACTCATGTGATCACCAAAACATCTCTGATGGTATTGGCTTTGTTATTTACTGCATAGTCCAGAAGAAAGATTATTATTTTCCCATTATTGCTTAGCTGATGGTCAGTCCAATTGAGGTTGCACCCAATTTTGAAATAGGATCTAGACCCCACATTTGTTGATTCTATTAACACTATTCATATATTCCCAAAAAGAACCTATACACTTCTATCTGGATGACCAAATTATGATCATTTGTTCTGTAAAGATCATTTGCTCTGAGGTCAGAATCTATAAATTTTCAAATTAAGTAGGTAGGAAGGTAAGGATCTTATAAGAAAAAAACATCAGTGGAGTAGTAAAAGGAAAGTTTATTTTAAAGATATGCCAGTGGACCTTTTAGAATAGACAAAAAGTCTGAGAGCATCTCAACTATAATACAGACAAGTAATAATCCAGTGGGCAAGAAAGCCCATATTTTAATGAGAGTTAATCACCCCGACACTTACTCAGTGCCCTCATAAAGACCTTACCCAATATGCCAACAAGAGAATGAATAAAGTTCTTGACACACAAGCCTTCTCTTATCATAGTTAGCCTAACTGCCACAATTAAGTGGTAGCAACACTGTTAAATTGTCAAACCTAAAGTGATCAATCCTGAAGTTGTAGGATGCTACATATACCTGAGGAGCATCATTCCTGACCCCATCAGCAGGTTGATCCTAGAGCCTTTCTGTTTTCATTAAAAGGAATATAGATTTTTCCTTTTTGGAATAGAAACTTTTCATTTTGGAATTTACTTTTCTTGCCTCTTGCTTTGTTGAAGCTTAGCACACAGTGCATCAATGGAATCCCATTCAATGTACTTTGCAGAAAGCCCTTGTGTATATAAAAGATATAAAACAGAGAGAAGATGCGCATGAATTTCAGCTCTTACATCATTCCCAAATACCTCACCTCACAGAACAGTGAAACTGTCCAGTGAAGCCTTAACTCCAGTAGGAGCTAAATGACATTATTCTGGTGTGTCAGGAAAGTCACTTATGTCCTGAAATGGGGACAAAAAAAAATCAGTGCTCTTTTTCCCTCTTCCAAAATACAAAGATGATGTAACAAAAGATTTGAAATTGGGTTATGACTTTTATACCTATGCAAAATAACCTACTTTTAAACTATTCATGCTCCTGAGTCTGATATCTTTTTAGAGGTCTTAGTGGTCAAAGTAGAATGGTTCTACCTGGACATATTCTCTTGTGGCCATTAGATTGCAGGCTGAGACATTGATATTCTGTTTTTTTCTTACAGAAGCACTAATGACATTGAGAGTAGTGATTGACCTCTACTGTCAAGGGAAAATGTGGTTGTTTCCACACAGTGGGAGTGAGAGAATGTGACTGTCGTATTAATGTTCTATGCTTCCAAAAATTAGTGGATACAACTCTCAGAAGATTATTACAAACTTCCATATTATGAGCACATATGCTACTGAACATACATTTTTAGGTTACATCTTTGTGAAAAAATACCTGACCAATTTATGAACTGACTGAACAATAGTTAAATATGGAACATTTTTCAAATAAAAAAATGAAAATACTAGCTACAGTCTTGTGATAAATTCATTAATGAAGATCACAGCATTCACAGCTGTTTTCTTTTTTTTGAATTTCTACTTTTTGAAAGTTTCTATCCCAAACTTTTAAGTGATAGATTTATCCCGTAAATCTTCAGCTTACAGAATAACAAAAATAAGTAACATTAAAACTAGATGAGGGATAGAAATCAATCATAGGACAGATTATTGGAAACAGTTACTCTGTAGCATTTGAAATGGTGGTTACTCTCTTACTTCTTCATTTTCGCCATTATGGTAGAACTATCAGTGGTCCGTAACCACTTTGGTTTGAGGCTTCATGTTGTTTTTCTAGTGAAGCTTAATCTCTATTGCTATTGATAAATATCCTCTTTGTGATGTATCTATTCAAGTCATTAGCGAATTAGCTATTGAAATGTTAGATTTACTGATCTATAAGAGCTTGTTACTCTGAAATAAAAAATGTGGGGAGTAGGACAAGAAGCAAGCCTCTTCCTGTGAGTGGACACCGTGCACTGGCCACGGGTAGGAGAACCAGATGCCAGCTCCTTTCTGTGAGTGGAAACCATTTGCAGGCCACAGGGAGGAGAATGAGATACCAGCCCCTTCTGGTGCATGCACTGAGAGACAAAGAAGTGGATACCCCACTCACACCGCCCCCCTGTAAAGGACTGGCTGATCTAGAGAAACACAGGCTGTGATGATGGCTACTGGGGTGAAATACAAGTTAATACTTGTAGTGTTTAGTGTTTCATTGACTTTGCAGGCCAAAATCTAGTAGTCTGAAAATCTATTTAGACAATAACAATACACAACATAGCATCTATGGAGGAGCTCCTTCTGAAGGTGGTGGCCATTATTAATTCTTATTAACTTGTTTTAAAGCCCTATATCTTTTTTATTGTTTTGTTTTGTTGGGTTTTATTCTATTTTGTCTTGTTTGATTTTATTATATCCAATATAGTGGGAGGAGGAGCTATTTCAAAGACAACAAGATACATTATGGTAGCCATTTTGGATTTACTGTTATCTTGTTATGAAGTCCTATATTGCATTCATTGTTTTGTTTCTATTGATTCTATTATGTTTTGTTTCATTTGATTTTCCTATGTTTGATGGTATGGGTAGCTATTTTGAAGACAACAAGAGGCATTATGTTAGTCATTGATTTCTTATTATCTTGTTTTGAAATTCTGTATCTCTTACACTGTTTTGGTTTGATTGGTTTTATTCTGTTTTATTTTGTTTGGTTTAATTCTTTTTTAAAATAAAAACAAAACCTTAAAAATATTATAAAGGTGAATATATTCCCCTGATTCATGGACTTTTTTGCTTTACTTCTAGTCCTCACCCACATTGAAGAATAAAGATTCTTTTGCTTTTCTTCAAATATTTCATTCCTTTATATGCTGTATTTAATACCACTTATCTGGAATTGACTTTTTGTTTATGACAGGAGAGATCAAAATACCTAATTCCATATGACTAGCTACTGCCCTAGGATGTTGTTTTGTAAAAATTCAAATGGCTACATAGATGTGCATGCATCTGTGTGCACCCTATTCTGTTTCACTTAGCAATTTGTGTATACTGCCATCCGTAGCATACTGTCTTACTTATTTCTTTATGAGTTCTAGATATTTTGCAGTGCTTGCTTTTTCTAACCCCTTCTCAAAATCATTTTGGATAGCTTTATTTACTAAATGATGAATGAGAAATGTCATATTACTTAAATTTTTATTTTTAGAATTTTTCTGTTTATATTACTGAAAATTCATCGAATCTGTATCAGCATCTACTTAAAGATTCTGCAAATTTTTGTTTATGTTATTATCACTAAGGTGCTTGGTACATGTTCTATATAATAAGTTTTTGACATTTTTAGTTTCATATGCACTTCACTTAGTGAGGACCATGAATATTTTCAATCTGCATTTGGTTTAAACTATGTGGTTGTGGAACAGTGGATATGAAGGGCTGACTGTGCATAATTGTATTAAAAAAACACACTAATCGGAAAATTCTCTCTCATACTAAATGGCTAGAGAGGTTAATGTTTCACTAGTATTACAAGAATTAGGGAATTTTTATTGACAATAGATACAAATGAGTGAAAACACATTCAGTGCAAAAGCACTATTTTTAAGTATTGATCTATAGAATATTTTGGATGAATTAATATTTGTAATTCAAAAAATCTTAAGAGATCAGCATTATTATGTTTGAAATATATTTTTCAGTTTTAGGACTCTTCTAGTTCTATTTAAATGTACATAAAAGAGAGCTGTTGGTATTACACATAAACATGTTAGTGTTATGTTTAAAATTTTCACAAGAAAATGGTGAAAAAGTACACAGAAGACATGAATACCAAAAATATGATAAGAATATCTAAATGCAGCTTTAAATGTGAGTGCCTGAAGACAAGCCAGAAATAGCTAGAAGAACACTATCGCATGATGTGAAACAGAAAGTAAGAGATTGACATTTAAAGATTCTAAAAATAATAAAATCCAAATAGCCAAGAGGTACTTATCACATCATTCAGGGTTGCAATTTGAATACAGTATTTAGAGCCAAAAAGAATTTACTACATTGAAAGAGGTTCTTGGCAAAATATAAAGAAACTAAAGTGATATGTGCGCTCCTTGTGAAGTTTAAACATCAAAAACCTAAGACTACGTTCACTCAAAAAGTCATCCATTAAGGAGTGTTTACTCACACTTGGATGTACACTGGATGCCATGGGTAAAGGAAAGAAGGGCCCTGAAAAAATTAGGGTAGGGATCTTTGTAATATTAGAACATATTTTGAATCACTCTACCAAAGCAAGAGAATGTAATCTCCTCAAGGGGAGAAGCTAGGAAGCTTTCCTGAACCAATCTTTCTTGTTACAGTTCAAGAAAACTCAAATTATAAAAAGTTTGCAATACAGAAATATTTGTACTTGATTCCTACACGCATGTACTTCAAAGAGTTTTTTTCACTGGTATATCATTCCATGGAAAACATGAAACTATAACATACTATTTTAATATAGGCTAAAATATACTAGAAACATAATAGACATCAACAAATAATACAAATTACAACTATGGAAAACTCAGCAATGAAGAAACAATTATAATAAAGGAAAATGTAAATTAAATTAAATTTAAAGAAAAATATTTCAGAAAATAATATTAAACATAATATAATATTATTTTTAACCATAATTATATTTTAAACTTATAATAATATTATAATATTATTAATATTATTAACTCATCAAAAGGAATGACAATAATAGAAAATTTCCCAAGATAAATAAACAAAATAGAGGACTAATATTATAAAAAAGAATGGCATATCAGATACAATTTAAAAAATGTAATAAGCATAAAGACTATTCAAAAGTTCAACATGTATGAATACAATAGAAATTTTAAAAAGAAAAAAATCAAAGCAAACAAATACTGATTGTAAAAATTTACAAAATTGAGAAATCACTAAAACTACTGATGATGTAGTATTAAAAAATGGTGGCAACCTTAAAATATTCTTTCAGCTGAACATTGAACAAATTACTTAAAAAGGAAAGTCATTATGTCATCGAACTTTTTAAATAAAAAGAACTTATTTTAAATGAAAATAACCAAGGGAATATTCCAGGAAAAAATAAATAAAAATAAAGTCCATACTTATTTAAATAAAGCAGTACTGATCATTTTCAGAATGCAAAATTCTAGGCGACTTCAAAACTATGTGACTTTCCTGAGTCTTATAGAAAATAAGTTGAAATGTACTAAAATCCTTGGAAATACACAGATTAAAAATCTATAAATGTGTGTGTGTGTGTCTAACATCCAGAAGAATAACTTTTGATTGTGAAGGGAGAATTTTAGTATACAGTAGGTACCTGTACTGACAAAATGTATGGTAGGTTGATTTAAAAATAAGACAACAAGAAGAGCATGTCAAAATACATGCAGCAACTATTAACTAGAGGTAAAAAGAGGAAGAGAATTTTACAAGCTGCTCTGAATGCCATTCTTAAAAAGCAACAACAGAAACATTCTATATAGGGGTAATATAAAATACATTATCAATAAGCATAGGAACAAAAACAAAAATCTTCATAAAACAAGCCTCATATTATGATATAAGACCATTGTGTCCACTATCTAAATGGGGCCTAGAGCCTCGTGGATTCAGAGGTGTGGCTTTGGGGAGGTGACTGGGTCATGGATAAGTGATGCTGAATTAGTGCACTGATGGGTTTTTAGCTAGATGTGACATTGGGAGATGAAATGTGAGGGAGGAGGTGGATCCTGCCTCGTGTGCTTGCTGCTTCTTGCCTGGTATGGTATGGATTATTTTTCCTCTGCCATGCTTCCTTTCTTTGGAGCCAGCTGACTACAGACCAAAACCTCCACAGACTTGGAGCCAAAATAAATCTTTCCTCCTTAACTTGTCAATGTCAAGTATTTTGTTCCAACAACAAAAAATTAACTAAGACAACTACCATTTATCTAAATGTTGATATAATATAGATATGTTTACCAAAATATAATGCAAATATAAAATATTTTTTAAAATTAACTACCTTTTTATTGTATTTGTTTCAATTTTTTAGACAGAATCTCACTGTGTAGTCCAAGCTGGCTTTATATTCACAATCCTCCTGCCTCAGCCTCATAAATTAAGATTACAGGTGTGCACCTCTGTTTTTGACTTTTAATTATAATTTTAAATAGGGAGATTATAGAACAGAAAACAAAGATAGAGTTTGCAATTATTTAATTGTGACCATTTTATTTTTTATTGTGTGTGTGTGGTTCTGAGGATTGAGCCCTGGGCGTTATGCAGGCAAGGCAAGAACTTTTCTACTGAGTCACATTTCAGCACAAAACCTGCATCTCACTTTAAATGTCTGACATTAAAATATGTAAATATGTCATGAAAATAGAGATAGTACATATTTTTAAAATTTCTAAAGTCAATATTATGACATTAATGAATTGAATCAGTACAAAATTGGAGGCATAGAAAAGGATTATTTTAAATGATTTGAACACATTAATTTTATAATAAGCCTGAATGTATTGTATTGAATTATAAATAGAATTTCAGAATAAAAACTATACAAGTTTTAGTAATTATATTAGTAATAGTATCAGTAGTATGTTTCCCTGTGCATAATACAGAGAAAAATTATAATTTTAAATGAACAATGATGCAATATTGTAACTCTAGCATACCTAGTGTTCTTAACAACTGGAAGATACAACTTAGGAAAAGTCATATAAAAGTTTAGCATATGAATATGAATTTTTCTCAGAAGAATCTTTCTTTCTATATATCCTGTGAAGATAACTAAAATCAATCAGTAGCTTAGAAACAATGAAATACGTTCCGTTCCCATGCTGCGATTCCATCATAGGGAATCAGACCATTTGGATAAACTACTTACTTCTGCTCTGGAGTAATGAGTGTATAGATGTGGAATAACTTTACAGACCAGGGTTAAGACAGATTTCAAGACTGTCAGTTGTCTCAGATTTGAGACAATCTGTGAATCAGTACAAGTACTACAAGAGATACAGAATTTCACATGTTTTTAATCTATGATTGGAAAATCATTTTTAAAAATACTCAACACTGCAGAATGATAGTAAATCAACTAATTACTATTAAGAATGTTGAATGAGGGAAGGGAGGCTATTTTTATGTTACTTCCTGCCTGTACTGTATCATGAGATAAGCAAACATTTGAAGATGGGTAAGTGCTTCTTCTTCTTTTTTTTTTGTACTGGAGATTGAACTCAGGACCATGCATTTGCCTGGCAGGCATTTACGCAGATGAGGTAAATCCCTGGTCCAGGGTAAGTGCTTCTTTGAAGAAATGTGCTAGCTAATACGTTGAAATGAAATGAGAAAATTATGATATTGCAATTTCATAATATATGTCATACATAATATCCAGTGTATGTGCATTTTATATGCTGTTTGATTTTCTTTCTTTCATTCTTTTTCATTTTCCATCTCTCTTCTTTTATATTTTATGCTTTATTTTAAGAGAAGTTCTAACTAAATTGCTAAATTGCCTCAGGCTGGGCTTAAACTGTATGACTCTTGCTTCAGCCTCCCAGTGTGCTGGGATTACAAGTATGCAACCACGCCTGCTTTGTTTTGCATTGTTTAAGAATTTAATGAATATAGACTTTGAGGATCCAAAACTGCTAATATCACAGAATGAGAAGCAATGACTTGCATCTACCCATGATGAAAGAACTCAGCATCATCTCTGAAGTAGTAATGCTAAAAAGAGACAAAAGTAAAAGCCACCTTTAGTTTTATGTAAACTATAAAGCCACCTACTAAATTAGAGTACATGCAGAGTGCAAAGGACCTTGCTAAACAACACTGTGGAAATAAAGTCGGCAAAATGTTAACTAACAATTCAGAGCATTATGATTCCTGACCAAGTAAATTCCAAAGAGAAGAGATTTAAAAATATGAATTATACCATTTGGACATTGTTTAGATTCTCACTTAAAAAAGTGTATATAAAACATCTTTGACATTTGTGAGGTGATTAAAAGTTGAACTGTCTGTAATGCTAAGATATCACTGTTGAATTTTTATGCATCATCATAATATGACTTTGTTAAAAAAGAACTCTAATACTTCAGATATATATATATATATATATATAAAACAGTTTTGACAGATGATATGATGCTTGAGGGTGATTTTAAAACAGGGGATGCAGAAAGAGGGGCTAAGTCAGGATGAAGCTAGTTTGGCCACGAATTACTAACAGCTTCTTGGTGGAATCGGATGACTCACTTTATTGTTATGTTTACTTTTATACAGCCTTGAAATATAACACAATGAAAATTTTAAAAAGCGATGGTAAGTACATATGCTGATTTTCGATAGCAGAGGGCACAAATGATACAAGTAGAAAACAACCTATGCATTTGCCTTTGGCCCAAGGTCTTTAGTGGGCAAATTTTATTTCTTTCTCTCCTAGAAAATTCTTTGCTTTTCATATGCCTATTTGCTTGGAGCTACTTAATCTCTTCTCATGAGGGATCAGTCATATTACTTCACTTATTACTTGTTATTTTTGCCTATCATTCTTACAGCTTGTCAGCCTTTCATTATGTTTATTATGATAGAACAAACCTTTTCCCTGGGACCATCTGGAGTTCTGCTTCTTAATAACATTTCTTGCAACACCTAGTAGCCCAGAGGTTGTTGTGAGCATGCTCATAGGCTAAAATAGATATCTATTTCATGGCCAAGTTCTGTCAAATTTATTTATTTGAGCATCGTGAGATCAATTCGTTATGGGCTTTTGGTTAGATCAGTGTATTTTAATTGGCACTAGACATGCCCTAGCTTTTAAATATACTCTCGACATCCCTAATTGCAATACCACTTACTGCCCTGCTCTGGTAAACACCTGCTTAGAGAAGTTATTACATCCAAACTTCTTACATATCTGCCAGGTGCTTTGAACAGAGAGTACACATCTCCAGCTTATAAATGACAGTCATTTAAAATACTCTGTCAGTACTGTGCTTTGAATATTCCTGAGTCCTACTAGGCCAAGTGAACTGCTGGACAAGAAAATAATTAACTTCCACAAAATAGAGAAGACAGTGCCACAATTTATTACATTTTTGAATAATATTATCATTGTTTTCTTTAGTCTTTAGGATCAATTTAATTCTTTAACAGCAAAAATTTTCCTTCACTATAGTAAAAACATTTTTAATTACAGATTACCCAAAAAGTTAAAAAAAAAAAAAACAGATTTCTAGTGACAATGAATTTAATCATTATCCTTGAACTTTAGATACGTACTTCCTTGCAAATGATCCCTTCACTACTTGTATGGTAGGACTTAGTCTTGGATAACTTTGGCAATTTTTATCATGGTCAAGGTCATCAAAATATTTGCAGAAAATTGGTAAGCTCCAGGAGACACTATTATAGTGTGTCCTCTAAAGTACAAGAACACAGTAAGAAGGCTACTTGAACTTTTATAGGGCAGTAGCACTGATATTTGGACTGTGCAGAGCAAAGAGCTCCCTACCAAATGGAACAAGTTATTGTTGCCAGTTGCATTCACCTCTAAGAGACATTCTCCAGAGGCAAATCCTTTTTGATCTTCACAGTACATTTCCACTTCGATTGAACACATGGATTTTTGCAACAAAATTAATTAAAAGTAAAATGTTTCTAACCAAATAGGAGACTGTGATATTTAAAACTACAAAGATTCCTATTTAAAAGTAATTGTTGGATTGTTTCCAAAGCTACGCAGGGAATTAAGGGGAAATTTAAATGACAGACTTGAGGTCAAACATAGCCACAGGTGAGTGGAACTGTGAAGTTTTAAGACTCTGTGTTACACTGAAGTCCAAAGCTATTATTTTTAAGAGAGCTCTAAAGTGGGCAATCAAAATTCTCCCATCTCTAATGAAAATCAGTAAATTTAATGTAGTGCTCTTAAAAATAAAGATACTTCAGTGAACTCTTGGATACTTTAGGGCTGCACAGGCAGACTGTAAATCTTGTGAAGAAACAAGGAAAATGCCTTCGAGAAATCGTTTTGAATGTGGGACTTGGTTCTTTTCACTCATATTTCCTTACAGTTTCGTCATTAAAAGCTACAGATACTGTGAAATTTCCAAAAAAAAAAATACCCTATTGGCCAATGCATTTTCCATATGATTTTGTATGTCTGTGTGTCATCTGTTAATGGGATCTAAACCTCATGGCAGTTGTCTAAATCTGCCCAAAACAAAAAAATTTTCAAAACACACCTAGAAGGATGGATCTGACACATATGTCACACAGCCATCTCAAGAGAGTGATATGAATATATGTATATATATATATATATATATATACATATATATATATATATATAGTCATGGTAAGCAGGAGATCATTCATGTCTATCTCCTATTCTAGTGCTACTTATACATAAAGGAAAACAAAACGTCCTCAACCTTTGAAACATCAATCATGTTACTAAATAGCTGATTATCCACATTCTCTGAAAATTTTGACTGCAAAAATAAAAGCAAACATAAGGAATTATGTTTTTAAAGTACTAAAAAATATTGATGATTGTCCTTGGGATTAGTATAATCATTTTTTCCCTCTTTTTGTAGCATGTGTAATAATCAATTCTTTTGAGCGTAACTTTTTTAACAAGCAACTTTCTTTCATTTCCTCTTACTTCGAAGTTCAATTATAATACAAATTTCTTGACAGCACAATTATAACTGGACAGTTGTACATGTAAAATTATTTAAAATATTCTCTAACATTACCAACATTGAATAGATGTCAATTTAGTCCCAAATTTTTGACTGGGAGACTGAGAGTACAAGAGAATAGGTTTTAGAAGAATAAACAAGAAAAGTTTCAACAGCATTATCCAGAGATGGCACTAATTTTCATCACTAGTAGTAGCTCACTCTCAGTAGAGAGTGCCCTCGGGACTCTGCTGTACTGTTTCTTAGGTGAAGAATACACAAATGCAAAAATGATGATGCTCACGTGTGACTGACTGATAAGCTTAATTTTCAACTTGATTGACTTGCGAGTTTTCCTAGAGATTAGGGAAACGCATGAATGTGTGTGGGTGGGCCGTGTTGTGACTTTTGACTACTATCCGGTATTTTACCCATTCTTCTGACTTTTCCCTTGCTTTGCTTCCCGAACATCCTAATTTTAGAATCTGCTCTATCACATCCTTTCACCATACATTCCTGGTTTGGGACCAGTTAACCATGGACTGACTCCCTGGAAATTAATCCTATGAGCTAAATTAAACTTATCTTTCATTAAATGGTGTCAGACATTGTGTCTCAGCAATGAGAAATTGGACAAATAGATAATACCACAGTCAGAATTGCAACATTTAAGCCACATTTCTTTTTACGAAGTGTGTACACTGTTATTCTTGTTTAAAATACTTGCCATCATTGCTTTCATATCATAAAATGATATTCTGAGAAAAATCAGATTTCATACATATATGGGGTAATCTTGTAATTTATACAAAATAAGCTACTTTTCTGATTGAAGAGGATGTTGTTATTGCATTAAGAAAATGGGTGATCTAATCTGAGAAAAAATATATATCATTTAAAATATTGTCTGACATAAGAACCACGAATAGATGTTTATTTTTGTTGTTGATATTATTACAATAGTTTTAGTTGTGATGAAATAAATGATGCTTCAACTTTCTTCCAAGTTAGATTCTAGGATTGTTAGTAAATATGCCATTGTCTCTCCTTACGTGAGTTCATTTCTAAACTATCCAACTCAAGAGGGGCCTGAAAAAATGAGGTGGACAGTAAGTATGAGGGAACTGTTTATTTTCAGGGTCAGTATGCTTTATTCTCAGGGCATGAACTAGGCATAAAATGGAGAATGCCATTGTCAAATCTGTAGAAGAGACTACTTCATCACAATGGCAGCTTTCATTCTTCCTATTGACTTTGTATCATAAGAGACAAAGAGATTGTGTTGATGTTCTTAGTTATGACATAAACTGGCGTGATTGATAGGAAGCAACTTCCATGTTGCATAAGTGAAAAATAAATAGTGGCACCGTGTGGCCAGTAAAGACTGTCTGAGTCTCTGCAGGGGCTCAAATACATTTGTGCTTTTCTTATTTCTCACAATAGGAAAAAAAAGTAGATGTCACATTTTTACAACACAGAATGTAGCAAAGAGAATATGCTAATATCTTGTAAAAGATAATGTTTAAAAAAGGAAAAATCTCGGAATTGAACTCATGATTCCATGCTTACCAGGAAGGCACTGTGCCACAGAGCTGTATGTTCAACAAAACAATGATTCTTACACAGGTACAAGTTGAATGTGTGTTTAATACTTTATTTAACTTATGAATTAAATAAGGGGACCAGGAGATAGCAAAGATCAATGGAAAATCTAAAGAACAGTCATGTGTAGAAATCAGAACATTGAAATGAAGGTAAAAATGGAAAACAAACGTGGGTTTCTTCATAGTGGGAGAAAAAATTCAATTGATTTTCTCACAAACAGAATTTACATGTTTTTGCATTGTCTATTGTGGAACAGTCCCCAGAGCTGGAATCATATGACTCAAAGAAGAACTCTAGATTAGGAGTTGATAAGCCATCTGTGTGAACAAGCCACCTGTATCTGTAAATAAAATTTTATTGGAACATAACTATTGCCATTTGGTTATGTATTACTTATTATGCTGAATGGCAGAGGTAAACAAATGGAACAAAACTTTGTAGACTGAAAGCTTAAAATACTCAGCCTTTCATAGAAAAGTTTTCTGATTCCCACTGCAGCTAATACATAGGTTTCAACTGAACCACACTTTTTCCTTTCTTATATAGTAGTAAGAAAGTAATTTGGAAACTAGATAAATCTCGATTGAAATCTTAAATGTACTACTTAACAAACATGTCATTTTGGATAAGTTATATAAACTCGTTGGTATTCTGTTGTTAAATATATATTGTAGCCCTAGCATTTATTAAATAAGTGTAATATCATTCTTATGTAATTATCATGAAGGAGAACTAAAATAACAATTAAAAAGCCTAATTAAATAGAAAGAGGTAGGCAGTTCAAAAATATGTTTCTTTTTGTTGATTGTTTTTTATCAGAATATGAGAATCTTTTGTTAAAACTTTATCTCAGAACCAAAGGGGAGTTCTAGACTAGTGGTAACATTTGAATTAATATTCTTAAATTCCTGGAATGCTCGTCAATACAGAGAGAGCCATTTATGCCCCCTAATGAAGTCTGGCCACCGTGATTTTTCTTGGGATAAATAAAGGGCAGCCTAATGTATCAGTCAGTACAATACACCTGGGATGAGGGAATTAGAGAACAAGTCTGGGGAATACAGAAAACTCAACTCTGGTTGTCAATTACTTTATGTCTAAACTGAAAGTGTGGACCGAAACAGAACTGGTGAGATCCATGAAACTCTCCTAAATGAAACTACCATAGCCTTCACTACTTAGAAAGAAAAGGTTCAGATAAGTAGAAAAGGTGACAGAAATTTGTGGCTAGATAGAAGATCATTTCTTTTGGCATAAGGCTATCACTTTCTTTCTATGCCTGGTAATAAGGATTCTCATAGTCAGAAATATAGTGTCTGATACATTCCTCATTATCCATTGACTTTACTTCTTATAGAGTTAATAGAGTTCTGCACATGGTGCATTTAATTAATAACCAAATGAAGATGGAAATAATTCTTTAATGATTATTATCGTTAACTGCTCCTCATAATATACCTAGGAAGCGCTGCCAGGATAATTACCTTGGTTTTACAGGTGAGAAAGCTGAAATCTGGAGAAGGAAGAGCCACATGTCTAAAGTCACACAGTAATTAGCAGAACTGGAAATAGAATTTAGCATCCTCAGCCCTGAGATTTTGTTCAAGTAAAATGATAACTATAGTCTGTTAAGAGGCCAGGAACCTTGGGGGAAAATAGTCCTCTGAAAGGACCAGAGGCATTTCACTAGCAGCCAAAATCACTGAGCAGAATAGGCTCCTGGAGAGCCTTTTCCTTCTCACACATTAATCTATTTTCTTAATCCTTGTGATGACTTATACATTGAAAATGTCCTCAAGTCTCTAGACATCTTGTTAATATGACTTTTTGATTCATGAGTGAAATGTGTAAACACAAAGATCTTCTCTAGCAATGAAGTCAGTGAGGTTAAAGTATAGGCAATTAAGAATTTAGGTGGCACAAATAGCATGATGTATTTCCCTTGCTTAGTCAACAAATATTTATTGAGTGCTTATTACTTGCAAGGCATTGTACTTTACATAAGCAATGCATTCACAAATCAGAGTTCCTCGTCTAGCGAGATTTGATGGCCACTAGGTTATAGAAAATCAGCTCATACAGTATAAGACTAGTCTTAATAAATGTCAAGGGGGATCATAAAACAAGTTAAAGTGAAGGAAACAGACTAGGCTTACCAAATATGTAATCTTTATATACAATTTTAAAGAAAAGTCTTCATAGGCAGGAAATTGTACTGAGAAGAAACCTAAAAACATTTGGGCATTTTAGATTATTAGAGTCAGTAGAGAGGAATTTAGGATGCTCAAAGGCCTTGAGATATCACTGTGCATTCACAGAAGAGCAAATTGGCCAGTGCAGATGAGCATGAAGAGGAAGCCAGACAAACAAGTATGGTGAAGAGAAAGCTGAATGGAGTCATTGACATTGATGTGGACTTTGAATTCTATTCTATGTGAGTAGAGGAACTGTTGGGAGGTTTAGGGCAGAGAAGTAGTTTATTTTATAATACTCCTCCAGATGTGACGTGGAGAATGGCACAGAGAGATTTCAGATGGTGCTGCAGCCGCTAATGTGTGACATTAAGGTGCAATTATGGAGGCAATGGATATAATTTACAGATGGAATATAGCTTGAAGATAAAGCCAACTTAATTTCTAATTAAGAAATAGAAAGCACAATGAGGCAAAATTAGGAGTGGATGTAAGATTTCAATTTTAGAGAAATTAAATTTGAAATGATTGAAATCTGAGGAAGCTATTCTGTGGGCAGTAGAATATGTGAGCTTGGAGATTAGAGGACTAGTTAGTATTAAATACGTTTTTAAAAGTAGTTAGTATGCAGATGTAGTTTAAAGCCATAACACTGGTCAAGATCATACCTAGAAAGTAATAAATATTGAGTTGTGGGCCACTGTAATAGCTAGATGCTAAGAGAAAAAGTCAAGAATGTGGGATCCCAAAGGGCAGATGAAAAATGCTGTCAAAGTATGCACAATTCCCACTGGCAAATGCCATTGCAAATTGAATTAGAAGGAGGCTGGTCATTAACTATTGAATATTGTTATTTGGATTTTGTTAACAAGGTCATTTGTGATTTGACAAAATGATTTTGGAAAAAAGATAAAAATTCAGATCTTCTCAGAATATTCAAGAGAAACCTGGAGGAGAATTTTAAAATATTTTAAAATATTTTCTGAAGGAAGATTTAGATAAATGGAACAATTACTGGACTGTGATGTTAGGAAAAGAAATAATTTTCTTTTTAAATGTAGAAGATAATGCATTATTTTGAATGCCCAGGGAAACACTAGGAAGGATCTTGCAAGACAAAAGGAAAACAGATTAATGGTGATAGGAAAATTTATATGGTCAAGTATCCAGAAATTCTTGTGGTTAAAAATTCATTGGATGTAAGTTACTGGAAAAGAGTAAGTTGGAAATACAAGAATCAAGAAGTAGAATAATTCAAAATCAGTTTGCACAGTAGATAAAATCCAAGGGTACATTAGGGTAAGGATATTGTCTCCTCATATGTTACATTTGTTAACTCACCAGTTCTTACAGAGGATCCGTTCTCTTATTTCTGTATCTAGAATAAAATCTAAATATATCTTCAAAGTCCGCACTTGAGACTTTTGTGATTGAACAGCCAAAGCACTCTTGAGAAGGAATGATTGCTGTAGTAAAGTGGTGACAAACTGACTTGAGAAATGTGGACAGTTCATTGGCTCTCACAGAAAGAAAGTCTGGTTCAACGATAGCATCATGTGGGCATGGCTGGAGGAAGCATGACACAGAGAAGCTACCTTCTGATCGCGAGTTAGTGTTCTCAGCAGAGAAGTAAAACTCCATGCGAAGAGAACAAATTGAGTGGCAAATGTAGATTGATTGCTAGGTAACCCCGACAGGCAACTTGAGGTCTTTTGTAATAAATTTAACATGACTTCATCCAGCACATTGCTGTGTATTACATTATTAAGTTTCTTATTGAAATGTAAAAGTAATACTGAATTTCTACTTCATCTTTCCTTGTTTACTGGCAGCCCAACTAATATCTTCAGGCAACAAGGACAGAATTTTTCTACACGAAAATATGAATAGCCCACATTCATAACTTTTGAAAGATAAATAGACTGTACTTAAACTAATTTCATTTATATGGAACAGTGTTTTGGTTACATTATTTTTCTCCCAGAGATATGTTAACAGGTTTTCATTTTACTTGGTAAAAAATACATTTTATATTGCATAAATTACAATATTCATTATGTAAAATGTAGAAGAAGGAGTTAAAATACAACAAAAGAAAACACAACTGTTCCTATCCACTGATGATAATCAGTTTTATACTTCTGACGTATTAAAGACAATATTTTAATGTACTTTTTTCTAGGTAGGGCTACATAATTGATTTTATTCTTTACCATTTGGGTCATAAAGTTTTATTATCTACTTTTTCAATGTAGTGATATATATCTAAAACACCTAAAATGTCTTTTAATATGATTCTTCTAGTATATCATTTAAATGAACTCTTTTGTGTGATAGCCCTAATCATATTACAAAGAGTTTTGGCATAGAACTGACAGATTGACTCTAAAGATAAGTGAATAAAGAAAAATAAAAGAATACTAAATATCACTATGAAACTGAGTGAAAGTATAAAAAACCTTCCAGAACTTTTAACTTAACAATGCCATTTCTAGGACTATACTTTTTTTTCCTTTTATTCTTTTCTCTTTCTTCCTTTTCCCCTCCCTCTGTAGTTCCCATTCCCACTTGAACATTTTCTTCATATTTAATAATATCTATTATACAGTTTGGTCCTTATTTACACTCAAGATTATGGTCAGAAGGTACATTCATTTACCTAGAAATGTCTCAATGTTATGCTTCTTTAAGGCTTAGTACTACTCCATTGAATAAAAAAATCACATTTTCTTCATCTATTCATTGCCTGAATCACATTTTCTTCATCCATTCATTGGTATTTGAGCTGTTCCCAAGATTTAGCTATTACAAATGGTACTGCTATAAAAATGGTGTGCATATGTAGTTGTATTATGAAGTTTTTAATTCTTTCAGGAAGATCACAAGAAGAGGAATAGCTGGGTCAAATGGAACCTCTAGGTTTGACTTTTGAGGAATCTCTACCTTGATCTCCACAGTGGTTTTACCAGTCCACATTCCCACTGATGATGGAGAAGGGCTTCTTTCCCTCACAGCCTCGTCAACTGCTGTTATGGTTTGATTTCTTGATAACAGCAAAAGAGAAAACATGGAAACAAAACTTTTGTAAATGTGGCGAAGATCATTTGAAGGGAGGGAAGGGGAATGGGAAAAAAAGAAGAATCAAGATACATCATGTACAGGTACAAATTCCCTATGATGAACGTGATCATTGTATCTATCTAAAACATACCATTAGGCCTATTTACCTAAATGGTCATACTTTATATAAATATTAGCAATTCTACAAAGTGAGGTTTAGTTAGGGAAATTTGCTGATGTGCTATATTTAAAAAGATAAACAAAAATCACACAATGGGTTTCAATAGATTTCATATACATGATGAAATGCTATTTAAAGATAAGACTTCTGAAATGTACTTTCAGAATAAAAATATCATCAAATAACACATATAACAGGATGCTAGTTATGAAACTGAAATAACAAAGCTTTCTTTATAAAAGTGAACATAAAAGGAATCTACAAACTATACATTAGTGATGATGAAACTTACAGAAACTGAGTGCCCAACCTGCATCTCAAACCAATTAAACCTGAATACTGAGGTTTCAGTTAGAAAAAACAAATTCTGCATTAACATTTTTTGTCTTGAAAGAAAAAATGCTTGCCGAGGTTCCCCACCACTGTAGTATGATTAGCAATGATATTTTCTGGGGGAAGTAGTGGAGTTAATGAAAAAAAAGAATAAAACAATTATATTGGAAATCTCTGCTGTTAAATGTTTTAGGCCTGTTACAGCTAACTTACCTGGGAGTTGTGTGTTTATATATAATAGGTCACTGAAGTCTCATTGAGTGAGAGGATTTTGAATTGAGATGAAAAGTTTTGACAGATGTTATGCAAAAACATCAGAGACATTGGAAGCACATATGTGAAGGTGTGGCAGTGGAGAGCATTTGTGGAGAAAAGAATTAAAATATCACTGAAGCGTCTAAATCAATAGAAAGAATAAGGTAAAATGAAGATGGTGAAATTGCCATCGTTTGGGTCATAAATGAAGTCACAGATTATGTTAATATTTGAGGTTATCTTGGAGACTAGCAATGAAAGGGCTTCTCAGTTCAGATGCTGATATATCAGGTTTAAAAATACATTGTGTTCTTAAGAATGGAAAATAAATCAAATGACCTCCTTTCTGGAGAGGGAAGCTTTCTTCCACACACTGGTGCAAGTGAAATGAAACACTGAAGTGAACAAAAATGTTAGCGAAAAAGTGGGTTGATTTAAAGAATAACCATGAAGAGGATGCCTAGCAATGTCTAGATATTAAATATAATTGTGAGAAATACTAAAGGCGAGGGTTTGACTTTACCAAGCAGGCAAATGTAAAACATTCAGAAAGTTTGAAAGTAAAATAGAGAAAAGATAGATTAGTCAAGTATTAGCATATCATGACTGGTAGTGCCATATTATCATCATGCAGCTAGCTATTCATAAGAGAGAGCATTATTAGAGACAGAGGAATGTTAACCTAAAGTAGGATAGGATTCAGTGTACTAGATAAATAAAAATTTACATTGCTTAACTGTATCCTAATAATGTTTAAATCATAAAAATCTACTAGGAATTTACCATCTATTAAGTGATGAGTGAACAAACAACAATTAAATTTAAAGAATGAGAACAAAACAATAAATAAAGCTGATCAAATAGATCTACATTGAGTTTTACTGGGTTTTTATTTACCTATAACTTATAAATCATATTTTTCAACATATGGAATACGTTTAAATATATGACAATATACCTAATGTAATAACAAATATAGAGTAGTATGCATATTAAATATCCCAATAGTTTACAAAAGCAACACAAAAAATAAGTCACATGTGTGGTTTAAGGCAATGTTGTTTTCCTATTATTTTGTCAAGAAGTTTTGTTATAATTTTTCTATAAAAATAATATATTGCTAAATTGTGAGTAAAGGTGAACTGAGTACATATCAATATTATTAAATATTTCTCCAATTTGGAGTCAAAATGAGCCATCAAGAAAGTGAATTTATAATTTCAATCTTCTTATTATTTAAACCAAATTTAGGCAATTTTCTTATGAGTTATTTCAAATTTAAATCTTCTTAGCTTGATATAATATAATTATCAAAATGTATCAAAATGTATCAAAATACACATGTATCAACAAAATGTTAGGAAATAATTCCTTCTAATTAGAAAAGCACAATAACTTTTAAAAAGCTAAACTCATTATGCATATATTAAAATTAATATGTGCTAAAGGTTTTATTTCATTAATTACTGAAGATATCAAAAATAAGTAACTTCAAACAAAAAAAAACTCACTGAGAGAGAAATTATGGAAATAACGCCCTTTACAACAGCATCTAAAAAAATGAAATACTTATGAATCAACCTAACTAAGAATGTAAAAGACCTATATACTGAAAATTATTCTACACTAAAAATGGAGACTGAAGAGAATATCAGAAATGGAATGATATTCCTTGTTCTTGGTTAAGAAGAACCAACATTGTGAAATGGCCATAATCCCAAAACTCTTACACAGATTTAATGCAATCCAAATAAAAATACTATTAACATACCTCACAGATCTAGAGAAAACACTCCTAAAATTCACTTGGAAACAGAAGAAACCTAGAATAGCAAAGACAATTCTGGGCAACAAAGGCCAGACTGGAGGCAGGAGGCAGGCGGCAGGAGGTATCTCAGTTCCTGACTTGACACTATACTACAAAGACACAGTGACAAAATGAGAATGGTACTGGCAAAGAAATAGACCTGAGGGTCAATGGAATGGAGTAGTAGCTGCAAGCACAACTACAAAGACACTCAGCCACCTGATATTTGACAAAGGGACTAAACATGTTCACTGGAAGGATAGACTCTTTAATAAATGGTGTTGGAAAAATTGGCTTTCCACATGCCAAAGACTGAAACTAGATCCATGCCTATCACAATGCACAAAACTAAAGTCTACATGGATCAAAGATCTAAATATTAAAACAGAAACACTAAATCTACTGGAAGACAAGGTAGGCAGAAATCTTGGAGACATACGCATAGGCAGAGAATTCATGAACACAATGCAAATTGTAAGGGAAACACTTCAAAGAATCAACAATTAGGATCTCATATTATTGAAAAGTTACTGCACTTCAAAAGAAATCACCAACAGAGTGAAAAGAAAACCCACAGAATGGGAAGGAATTTTAGTCAGCAACCCCTCAGACAAAGGACTTATATCTACAACGTACAAAGAATTGGAAAACATCAAGCCCCCCGCAAATTCAAGACCCTCTCCAAAAATGGGCTTCTAAGATGAACATAGTTCTCAGATGAAGATGTACAAGTGGTAAATAAATACATGAAGAAATGTTCACCATCACTGGTCACTCGAGGAATATAAATTAAAACACACTGAGATTTCATCTTACTGTGGAAAAAATAGCTACCATTAAGAAATCAACTGATAACAAATGTTGGTGAGGATAAGGGAAAAAAGGAATACTGCTCCACTGCTGTTGGGAGTGTAGACTGGTGCAACCACTATGGAAATCAGTATGAAGAATTCTAAGAAGACTAGGATTGGAAATTCCATTTAACATAGCTATTCCCCTCCTTGATTTTCCCAGAAGAACTGAAAAGGTCATATCACTGTAATATATATGCCCCCATGTCATAGCAGCACAATTTGTAATAGCTAAATCTTGGAAACAACCAAGATACCTGTCAGCCACAGAGTGGGTGAAACACGTGGTATTTTTATACAATGAAATATTACTCAGCTATAAAAAGGATGATCTTGAGGCCTTCATAAGCAGAAATGGAGACAACTTGAGGCTATCCTCATTAGTGAAATAAATAAGAATCATATTTAAAATTTACATATTTACATTATATCTCTAGTGTAAAAAGCAATAATAAATGTAGGAGTAATAAAACTCAAAATGTGTAATTGCTATTGTAAAAAAGAGAGGCCAAGAAAGTGCTCTAAAGAATGTAATTGCATATATATTTAAATGTGTAGGATTGATAACCATATTATTAAGTTTTTGTTGGATAGTTGAACAGAACTCTTTGCAGTCTTGCTGTTTGAATGTCCAGTTTGTATGCTTTATTGTTGTAACTTGAACAACTATTTCCAAGAAGACAGTATGTAATTATCAACTAGTGATTGCTTACTGTTTTTTTTGAAATTATGTATTATTTCTACCCTTTTTTGTTTTTTTTTTCTTTAAAAATGTAAAAAAATACATGACTTGTTTAAAAAATCCAAAAAGCAACATACATTTAAGTAGTCAGGAATGTTGAAATTAATTTGCTTAATGGATATAAAATTTGTCGGTATCCTGAAGGTAACAGTCAACAGCCTCTACAATGGAAAATTTGAATTAAAGTCTGACACACAGAGTCCCCACCAAATTATATAGTTTAGATAATTTTTTCATTTTCCATTGAAGAGACACAATAATCCTATTTATCTATTTCAAAAAATTCTTCTTTTTTTCTCTACACTAGGTTTTTTGAAAAATTATTAATGTTTGGTTTCTCCATAAATTTAGTCATGAACATTTATGCTTAACATTCCCAATAGGTCAGTAGTATAATTATTGACTGCATGAAAAACAAAGATATTGATCAGCTTTTCTTCAGCAGATCTTCCACTGTGCCACATCTGCCTGGAGCCAGCCAACTGTGAACTGAAACTTCTAAAAACTGAGATCCAAAAAATCCTGCTCTCTTTTCAGTTTTGGTTGTTAGGTAATTTAGCTCAGTAAACAAACATGTGGCTTAGATACTGTATTAAACTATGCATATGAAATTAAAATAATAAAGTATCTATATATTGTTTGGAGATGCATACACATGCATGAAGACTAGTTTCAGAGGAGTCATCGAAGATATCAATAATATTAGTTTGCTTGCTTTATCTCTTAATCTGTGAGGTGGCCACATGGATTTTCATCATATTGTTTATTTGCACATTTCTGAAATATGTTATAATAAAATTCGAAAAATATATTACTGTTCCTTCATTCCTGTGTGTTTTCATATCTGTGTGTGATGCCTGGAACTGTAACAACCTTCTTGAGATCATGAGTGTGTGTCATTGAAGGTATATCCTGTTTGCTTAGAAATGTTAGAAAGAATCTAAGAAATTTTTAACATAATTGAGTTTCTGAACTTTTTCTAAACAATACCATTATTGAGTAAAAATTCACATCTCATAAATTCTTTTAAATTGTATAATTGTATAGATTTTAGTATATCATAGAGTCGGAAAGTCATTGTAACTTTTAGATTATTTCCACATCCATAAATATATGCCATGTACAGTAGCAGTCACCCATTTTTCCCCTCAGGCCAGAAAATCAATAATTTATTTATTTTCACTTTTATAGATTTGTCCATTCTGGATGTTGAATATAAACAGAATTATACAATTCATTTTTCCCACTAGTTTCTTTCAATTAACATAATGTTGTAAAAATTCATCCATGTGGTAGCATATATCATAGCCTGTACAAATTGTATTGCTTAGTAATATTCTATTGTATAAAAACAGGACATTTATTTATTTTATCAGTTGGCTTGTTTCCATCTTTAGGCAACTACAATTTATGTTACTATGAACAACTCATATGCAAGTCTTCATGTGTACATATATTTCCAATTCTCTTGGATACCTGAAAGTGAAATTGCTTTGTCAAGCAACAATTCCATGTTTTACATTTTGAGCTATCTGGGATGACTACTGAATCTAAGGGTTAAAATTTTTATTTTAGAGCCATTCTTCAAAAACTATTTTGAAATCAATGCTAAACTAGAAGAAGAGAATTCCTACAAATTATTGTACAGTAGATTATCCTTCAAATGTTTAAGAATTTTAGGAAAAATGAATGTTATGCACTAAATAAAGAATGTGTGCTGCCAATACATCTTGTGAAAGTGAAAGGGAGGAAATGTCTAAAAATGGAAGGCAGTGGCCATTGTTAATCTTTTATCATGATTTGAAACCTGTATTGTTTTCATTGTTCTCTTTAGTTTGGTTTTATTCTGTTTCAGTTTGTTTAATTTTATTGCATCTGACGGCATGGACAGCTATTTCAAAGATAATAAAATACTTATTATGGTAGTCATTTTTAATTTCCCATTTGCTTGCTTTGAAGCCCTGTATTGCTTTTTTTTTTGTTTTGTTTTGACTGATTTTATTCTATTTGATTTTGTTTGATTGTATCATGTCTGATGGTAGAGGCATCTACTTTAAAGATAACAAGAGCATTATGATACTCATTGTGGTTTCATTATTATCTTGTGTTGAAGTTCTGTACTGTTTCCACTGTTTTGTTTTTTATTGGTTTTATCCTATACTAGTTTGTTTGATTTTATTATGCATGAAGGTATGGGCAATTCTTTTGAAGATAACAAAAGGCGTGATGGAAGCCATCACTGATTGCCTTTTGTTTTATTTTAAAGTCAAGTGCCATGTTTATTTTTTTGTTTTGCCTGACTCTATTCTATTTTATTTCATTTGGTTTTATTCTCTTCAAAATAATAAAAAAGGATATGTGCTACTCAAGTGAGAAAATAAGCTAAATACAAATAAAATTCTTGCATACTAAAAAAATAGTAACTTAGATACTATTTGAATGATGACGATATTTTTTAAGCTCACTGTGGTTTGATATTCTTTGATCCTATAATTTAATCTTCATGTTTGGTGGTACTGAGGATTGAACTCATGGCCTTCATACTGAGCTACATCTTGAGCTCTTTTCAATTTTTTTTAAACTTTGAGGTTGGACATTGCTAAGTCACTAAATTGTCCAGGTTGGGCCTGAACTTGTGATCCTCCTGCCCTGACTCAGAATGATATTAGAGATATGCATCAGCATGCCTATCTAACTTATCTTTCTCATAGTCAGGTTTCCCTCTAAGTATTACAGTTGAACACATGATTCCAGCTTTATTTACTTATAAATCTATAGAATCTATTTACCTATAAATCTATTTACTTATAAATCTTTATTTACTTATAAATCTATATAAATCTTGCATTAATGCTGAACCCATGGTTATAGTGTTTTCATGTTAAAGATGACTATGACTAATCAAGATGCCTTCCCTAACAAAACTTCCAGGGAAACAGTGATGTGATTAAATCTGGGTTTTCTAGCATATGTCAGCTTTCATTTGACTCCTGGTTGCATGATTTTCTTCACTGGATTCTCAAGAAAAGCATTTACTTTTTCATTTTCTTTATTCATGTAAGAAGTTAATAGCTGTAGTTTTGGCTTTGGTTGAATCAATATAATATGAAAAACTACATGAATCCACATTACAGTTTCAGACATATAATAAACAGCTAATCAAGCAGTTGCTCCATAAATATATAGTCATTATTATTTTTTGCTGTTATATGTATTCCAATATATAACAGTTTGCATATATTAATTGCCTTATAAAATGTTCTCAATGAATGAATAAATGTATATGGATATTTTCAAGTCATATAGTTTCTACTTTGTATTTTTTATCTTGTTATACCATGGATTTTACCACTTGAGTTATCCATGTTACAAGACTTTTGAGGAAGCTGTTGGGAGATTTAGTCAATGACATAATTCATTAGTAATGGGGAGCTGCACCAAGTTCTGTCTTGAACCTCTCATTGTTATGATCAAGGAAGAAAAGAGATGTGTTTATTATGTGTCAATAAAGTGTGATAATATTCTTTCTCTCTTCCTCTCCTCTCCCTCTTCCTCTTTTCTCCCTCTTCCTTTCTCATTCTTTCTCTCTCACTCTCCCTCTCTCTTTCTGAGAGATGGCCATATCAGAATCTGTGAGAATATTTCATCTAGAACCACCTGGTAGTGACTGTATTTTTGTTGTTGTTTCTGGGGATTCAGCAAATTCACAAAGCAAAGATGACAATAATTTTATGGTCAAGAAAATTAGTGAAGTGGGGGCTTCTGTTAAAGATGGCAGATAGATAAGAGCAGAATACAGAGGCTCCCTGAAACAGACAACTCGGATGCCAAAATAACACAATGTGGGAGTCTCAGACAGAAGGAGATGGATCCTCTTGACCCAGGAAGAAACTAAAGCAAAAAGAACCAGTAAAACATGCAGTCCCGGAGCTATTATTGAGGCAGCTAAGATTTCGTGCTCTTGTGCATCCGAATTCCTGCTGCTTCAACTCATTGGAACTGCAGTCACACTTAAGTGCACTGAAGTCAGAGGTCGGCGAGCCCAACGGGGAATGGAGCCGGCAAGGGACCTTCATTGACCTGCAGTGAGTGCCAGGAATAAAACCCTTCTAAGGGAAAGGGGCACCTATGGAACTATATTTTGGAATTGGGCAGGACTAGCAAGAACAAGGAATAGCAGTGACTTCAGTCAGCTGTTCCCTTCTCAGATGAGATTGGTGGGGTATGCTTTGCCTGGGTCACACCCCTTGTTGAGACCCAATAAGCTGTACCAAACCAAATCCCTATGCACCAAGCACACTAACCCAGTGAAAGCCTTAGCAGGTTGACTGACCCAGAGGGGAGGAGCCAGCAAATACCACCCCTTTTCCACCTTAGTAACACATTGGAGTAGACAGGACTACCTAGCCAGCATGCATCAGAAGAACCATAACCAACAAGGAAAGGGACTGGGACTTTCTCTATAAGTCTGTATGGAAGAAACCAAAAGCATGAGGAGAGGAAGCAACAAGAAAAAGTCCCCAGCCCCAAGCCCTGAGAACACTGATTCAGGAGAGGCAAATATAAAAGAGACTGAAGACAGCAAAGATGCAATATCAGACATGCCATCAATGAGCATAAAGAAATATTTTCAGGATCACATAGATGAGTCCAGAAGTAAAATATTTAACCAAGTAAAGCAAGATATAAGTAGATTAATAAAAGAAATCCTAAGCACTTCTCAAGAAGACATGGATGGAAGAATGGAGGAGCACACAAAAAAGAGAGAAACATTTGATGAAGAATATAAAGAAAATATAGAATACATGAGGCAGGTTCAAAGAGAGTACCAGGAAATAAAAAAACTCCATTAAAAGCTGGCAAAACTACTTGAAAGAAACTAAAGATAGATTATCCAAAAGGGAAGACAGATTTGCAGTGTGGGATCATTATATCAAAAATATCTTAAAAATAACAAGGAAACAGGCAGTAACAACACAGAGGCTAGAAGATGACAAGAAGATCTATAACTTAAGAATAAAGAATGTGAATGAAGAAGCAGGGGTACAAACAAAGGAACTATAAAAGGTATTCACAGAAATAATTAAGGAAAACTTCCCAAGCATAAGAAAAGGAAATTATATTCAGATGTATGAGGCATACAGAATTCCAGCCACCTACAACCAAAACAGAGCTACACCCAGGCATATAATAATCAAGATCCCAGGAATTCAATACAAGAACACAATATTAAAAATGATCAGAGAAAAGAAATGGATTACCTATGAAGGATACCTATCAAAATCATAGAAGACTTCTTGACATAGACCATCAAGTCAAGAGAAGCTTGTAGTGAAGTATTCCAAGCCCTGAAAGAAAATAACATCCAGCCCAAAGTGATGTACCCTGAAAAACTATCTCTAGAAATTAATGGAGAAACGAGATGCTTCCAAGACAAAGAGGCACTGGGGGAATTCACAACCACCAAACCAACTAACTCTACAGAGAATACTGAAGGTCATTCTAGAGAGAGAAAAAAGTACCGGGATTCCAGGAACAGTGGCAGAGAGGCCTCAGTGAATGGAGCAGAAAGTGGAATGAAGAAAAGCAGACAACTAATGGCAGGAAAAGAGCATAATGGAAATGATGCAGAGAAGGTTGGCTATAATCGCTAATATAGATGACCTTGATACACTAAAAAAGAGAGAGAGAAACACAGGCAGAGTAGATCAGGAGGTAGGGTCCACCGAGATGGTCTTTATAGGGAGTATAATTAACCTGAAAAAGGTTTTATGGGCCGAAAATAAATCATGAGAAAACAATGCTTTATGTGACAGAGAACCAGAGAAAAATAGGGGCAACTAGACCAGTATTTGGGGATAGATTTGAAAGACGTGCTTTAATAGGTAAAAGAATACAACTAGCGATCTAGTCTAGAAGAGAGAAGGTTCAGAACCACTAAGGTAAATAGCAGGTTGCCTCCCGCCCCAATCTAAAACCTAAGGGTGTTGGTAAGACCCAAAAATGCACAGTGAACCCTGCGGGAGTGAAAGGAGAGGAATAGTCCTAAAAAATATGGCAAAGGATATTGTTTATATTGTATCAGGATTTAAAACCCACATTACTCACACAACTCTGCTTAGATAGATTTTATTCAGTCTACTTGCACTAGGTCTGAGGGCACAGATAGATATCCCAAAAATAATAGGATATAGTACGGTAATCATTTTTATTTTCCTATTAACTTAATTTCAAGCTCTGTGTAATTTATACTACTTTATCATGACTTATCTTAGTTAAATCTGGTTTGTTTGACTGCTGTTTGGTATTGGCAGATTTTATTCAAAACTGTTCTGATTGACAGTATCAAGTCTGAGAGTATAGGAAACTACATTGAAGATGACAAGATTCACTATGATATCCATTCTGGTCTGATTATACCTGTTTTTGAAGTTTTACACACCTACAAAGTTTTGTTTTTATTAATATTGTTATGTAACGCTATATTCAATTATACTATGTCTGATGATATAGCCAATTCTATTGAAGATAACAAGAGACAACCCAGTAACCATGGTAGAACTCCTTATACAGTGGTTTTATGTCTTTTTCATTTCATCAGTTTATAGGAATATGTTTTATTTTGTGTTGCTTTGTTTTATTTCTCTCTCTAATATAGAAAGAGTAGAAATACATGTTAAGATTCATGCATGCGTAGAATCTATAAACAGTTTACGAGAACTGATCTTATAATGCATGATGAAATGAACAAATACTTTGAAGAAAAGGAGACACTACAGTACCCAGTGCTGATACCGTAGTGTCATGATGTAAAATCCAGCAATAATATTATTCTTTGTTCAGTGTGATTTTAGTCAGCTATGTTTTTTAAAATCTCAACATAAATGAAGATATGGATAACTACATGTGTGTTTAGGTGTATAAGACTGATAATCATATTACTAAGTTTTGGTTGGAAGGTGAACAGAACCATTTGTAGTCTGGCTGTTTGAATCCTCACTTTGTATGTTTCACTTTTGTATCTTGAACAACTATTTGTATGAAGGCAATATGTAATCGTCAACTAGTGATTTCCTATTGTTTATTTTTTCTTTGAAATTATCTATTATTTTTTATCCATTTTCTGTTTTGTTTAGTCTTTCTTTAAATAGAATTTTTTTTAAAAAAGAAAATGGCTGAAGTAAAGCCACATGTCCTGTCTATACCTGCAGAACCATCCGTACAAAAATGCTGACCCTTTGATGCATGAAACTCCTTCTCAGTAGCAGGGAATTCAGTGTATTTTTGTTGCTCTTTAATTCTTCTGGGTATGTGTGTATGTGCAGTTGTAGGCTGTTAGCAATTTAAAACAGATTAACTTCAGTAATGTCTTTTAGGAATAAATTATGATTTTATTGAAGATTTGCTTTTCCCCTACACATTTTTTTTTTTTGGATAGGGAAGAAAATATAAAATGTTATTTGTCAACACTTAGTAAGAGGATAAGGTGACACAGTTCTTCCTCATTTAATGAACCTTTGAATAGAATGATGTGGGGGTCAATGCACATATTTTGGACAAGCAAGCATAGGAATGATGTGAATCTTTAGAACTGTAATAAGAAGGAACACGAGGTAAGAACTGAAGCTGCAGGGAGGAAAGTCTCCTCTGGCCTCAGCTGTCTCTGTTTCCCTAACGCTGCCTTCCAGTGAACCACTGGCAGACAGTACTGATGCTATCTGTATCCTGCTTGTTTGAGTGCATTAAATACATTGGGAAGAATAGCCATTGATTCTTATGCTCAACCAACATAAACTTGTAGTTTTTTAAAAAGATTTTTTTAAAGAAAATAAAAATACTAAAACAAAAAAACTAATTCCTCCTATATAGAAACACAAAAATATAAAATTATGGAAGAGCCCTGGAGAATAACCTAGATTTGTTTTTTATACTGTAATGGTTGATACAGTGTGTCAACTTGGGAATGGAAAAGTTTAGCTCAACTAAGTGACTCAGCAGGGGGCCAGAGTCCTTACTTTGTAAATGTCCTGAGCCTGTGAAGAGGACCATGCAGAGATGGTGTGAGTGCATAGCCACAACACTAAATTCTCTTACCTAGAACACCTAAACTTATCTCAGATATCTACGTTAGGATATTAACAAGGCTCCTTATGTATTGTTTACTATTCCATCTCATTTTGAATTGTCAAGACTTGATTGGTAGATATGATCACGCTTGGAACTTCTATGCCACATGGAGCCCTTTGTCAATTGTCTTGTTTGGATTCACTACATTTTGTGTAATTTTTCTGGGTTATAATTCCATCAACTATACTAATTAATGGAGTACTAAATTCTAAAATCCATTATGGAAGATTGTAAGTATTATCAGTGTTATCTTCATACTGTTTTATGTAGCACCTGGCACAATGTAGGAATTCAAAACTATGATAAATATGTTGAATAGTGTGGCTAACTGGAAACTTGTATCTTTTCTATGGCTGATTTTTGAACCTAGTGGAGAATTCAAAATTTTCAGCTTCTAGTTTTCAAAAAATAGATATCTTGAAAATATTAACAATTTCCAACTATCTATGATTCCTATTGAGGTAATCTGGGAGGCCACCATGAAGTTTTTCTATAGAATGTGGAATATGGTGGACATTTAGTTCTTTCCTTCTCAGACAATGGTGTTCACTGTTCCCTCCTCAGAGATGCTGGAGCACGCAAATATGGTGACAGAATGGTCTTTTGTCTTTATGAGGCTTGAATGCTTATTACAATAACAAAATCAAACACATAAAGCATCAACTCATACTTACATTCTTTTTCTCTCTTCCTGATTTCAATGTCCAATAGTCCACATTCAGATTTTACTTCTCATTGTTCAACAGGCATTGACTACTAAATACTGAGTATTACAATAAGCCATTTATCACATATTATTTTTATTTCAGTATCAACTTCCCTGGGCATAATAACTAATTGAAAGGGTTAAAAGACAAAGCCCAGAAGGTTCCAGACTTCACAAAGAAGCATAGCAAGAAACTACACACTAAATTTAGAATTAGGCAACTGCTAATGCAAGCTAAGCAGAATGTCATAGGTGCCTAGTGGTTGAGACAACAGAAGTAGTCACCAGGGAAAAGAAGACATTTTTTTAAAAAGCAATATGTATTTGTTTAGCTTTTACTTTTTTGTTACTGGGGATCAAACTCACAACCTCGCATATGCCAGCCAAGGGCTGTGCCACTGAGTTATAACCTCAGTCAAGCAATGTATATTGAATATTGAATAAAGTTTACATCAACTTCAGGGTTGCTAAAAAAAAGAACTTAAGTACAGGACTCATATTAGTTCCTAAAGTTTTAAAAAATGAAATAAACCACTTCATCCCTATAAATTGCATTGTCTCCCAGAGGAAAAAAAATGGAGTTTATGAATTAACTTTCTAAGGATTTAATGGTATAATAAAAAATGCCTTTGATAAATGATCAAATATTCTGTACATGAAGCAGGGTGTGGATGGGAATTCACACACAGATTTATCTCATTTCATCCTAAAGAGGCTTCAAGGCCATGGGCTAGTGTAGAAAATAAGGATTTCTGGGTTTCCTTGAAATCCTGAAAGATTAGGTGACCTTAGTCGTAGTTACTAGAAAACATGAAGAAGCAGAGCAATGGAGTTTATCACCTGTAATAAGATCTTCCCATCTCCCTTCTGCTCAAGTTCCAGACCTGACAGCCCAGGTTCTGATTAAACAGGGCTCAGGGCACAGAAAGCATTTCTCCACATCTGGCAGAGCCTGACAACATCTTTGCAATTGGATTAACAAAGCATTAACATGATATCCTGTCAGAGGGGGCAGGGACATGGGACACCGTTATGCAAAACAATTCATTAGCACAGCTGACCCTGTACTAGGACATTAGCTGCATTGACGTGAAGATGTGTGGACAAGCATTATAGCAAAGCACTGTGAGAACCATTCCTAAGAATCAGAAAGATCCTGGTTGAAGTGACAATTTTGTTTTCAAATAGTTCAGTGCTTTTCTTTTTGACATAGGCTCTCTTCTCTCTGAACATCAAAATTACACCTGCTTTCCCTGTCACTTCCTCTCTCTTCATGCCAGTTCTCTTCATTGGACAGGTGCATTATTTTTCTTAATTAAGTTTATTGACACAATTTGTATGTATCTAGACATAGAGATCCTATTCATTATAGAGAATTTATTACACTTATTTACTCTTTCAGTTCCTCACACTAGAGAGACAATGTGATATTTATAAATTTGTGTCCAATTTATTTCACTTAAGAGTATGGTTATAAGATCCATCCATTTAGCTGTAAGATCTCAAGTTTATCCTTCTTTATGGTTGAGTACAACTCCATTATATAGAAAAGCCACATCTTTTGTATCTGTTCACCAGTTGATGAACATTTGAGTTGTTTGCAAATTTAGCTATTACAAATCGTGCTGCTATAAGTGTGGTTGCACACATATCACTGTTGTGTGATGCTTTTAAATTTTTAGGAAGATGCCAAGAAGGATAATGGCTGGCTGGATCAAATGGGACCTCTAGTCCTAAGGTTTTCTTTTTCTTTTTTGAATTTCTACGCTGATTTACACAATGATTGTGCTGACCCATGCTCCCATAAATAGGGTAGTGGGGTTCCTTTTCCCCCTGCAGTCTCACCATCATTTGTTATTGGTTGATTTATTGATAATAGCCATTCTGGAGTGTGATAGAATTGCAGCACTGTTTTTTTAAATTTTATTTAAAAGGAAAAAGAGAAAAAACAAAACAAAACAAAGCGGTGTAAGGGTACAAGTAATACAATACAGAACTACAAAAAAAAAAAAGGTAAGAAATCACCAGTTAATAGATTACACCTTATCATCTTAGAGATAGTTGCTCAAGTCCCCCAGTATCAAAGCACACAAAGTGAACATTCAGACAGAGAGACTGCAAACAGTTGTGTTCAATGATCCAACCTAAAACATTAATATGGTCAGCTATTTAACACCCCTAAACACACTTGCAGCACTTAATGTGCATCTCTCAAATGATCAGTAATGTCGCACATTTTTCGTATGCTTATTTTCCATATGAACTACTTTTGATAAGTATCTATTCATTTCAATTGCCAAATTTGGATTGATCTTTAAATTTTGGGAGCCTGATATTTTAAACTCTATGTCCTATATATTAGTACTTTTCTGAAGAAAAACTGGGTAGGATTTTTCCCACTCTATGAGCTGTATTTTTGCTCTGTTGATGATGTCTTTTTCTGTGCAAAAGCTTTTTAATCTGATGAGATCCCAGTTGTTAATATTTTGAAGTATTTCTTGTGCAGTTGAGGTTTTTGTTCATGACTTTCTGTCTACATCTATGCCTTCAAGAGTTCTATCTACTCTCTCTTCCAGGAGATTTAGTGTTTTTATTTTAGTATTTAGATCCTTGAACCATTCTGACTTTAGTTTAGTGCAATGTGATAGACATAGATCTAGTTGTAGTTTGTAGCTTGTGGTCTATTTTGAAGAATGTTTCATGAAACACTGAGAAAAATATTCATTCTGATGTAGAGTGGAACACTGTAAACATCTACTAAGTCCATTTATTCACAGATTTGGTTCAGTTCTGATATTTCTTTGTGGTTTTTTTGTCAGTTGATCTATCTGTGATAATGTATTAAGTTATCTGTGATAATGTATTAAATTTTGTTAGTGCTTATTTGATTTTTCACGTTTTTTAATTTGTTTTACATAGATGGATGCCCTATATTTGGTGCATATATATACATATAGATAGATAGACAGATAGATAATATAATCTTTTTTTCTTATAGTTTTCCATTGATAAGTATGTAGCAGCAGCCTTTTTTATATCTTTTAATCAGCACTGGTTTGAAGTTCATATTATCTGCGAACACAATAGCTATCCCTGTTTTTTTCCTAGTTTCCTAACACATAGAGTATTGTTTTCCATTTTTTGAATTTCGGTCTATAAATTTCTTGAGTAAAATGTGTTTCTTGAATGCAACATATTGTTGGATCTTATTTCTCAATCTACTCTTCCAGTCTACTTCTTTCAATTAGTGAATTGAGGCCATTTACATTAATAGTTAAAACTAATATGTATTGGCTTCTCATATAATTTTTCTGTTAATAATTCTCTGTCTTTCCTCTTTAATGACTTCCTTTGCCTAATGGTTTCTTTCTCTTGGTACCTTTGCTTTGTAGGCTTTGCTTTCTCTTTCTAGAATCACTTTCAGAACTTTGTAGAATTGGTTTGTTTGTCGTGAATTTCTTCAGTTTTTCTTTGTCACAGTAATATTTTAGTTCTTTAATTTTGAAAGACAATTTTGCAGGCTTTATCAATCTGGGTTGGAATTTGTTTTCTTTCAGGGCATGAAGTACTTTGCTCTAAAATTTCCTTGATTTGAAGGTTTGTGTTGACAAGTTTGCTGTGATTCTGATAAGGTATCTTTTGTATATGATTGGTTTTTTTTCTCCAACAGCTTTCAGTAATCTGTTCTGAGTATCAGGAATTTTGATTAATATATGCATTGGTGGACATTTACTTTGATTATGGCTTTTTAGAGTTCCACATGCATCATTTATTTGTTTGTCAAACTCTTTATCCGTGCTTCATAAGGTTTTTGCCATTATTTCTGTAAGAGTTTTTTTTAAAGGTATTTGAACTGTCCCCAGCTTTCTTATTTAGATTCATTAAAAGAAAATTATGTGACAAGCCAAGGCAAAACACATGTGGAACCATCAGTGTACGTGGTCTTACTGAATCTTATGCTGTTCTTCTTCACTTCATCTTGTAATTGTTGGATTGAATTTTCATGATCTTTTCTATTTTTAAAATATCTTTCTTTTGATGATCACTAGTCACAATTCTGTCTTCAAGATCTGACATTCTGTCCTCTCCTTTGTTCAACCTGCTGAATAAGCTTTCAGTGTCAGTTTTAATCTCCTGGATTTCTGTTTGGTTCTGTTTCATGAATCCCATTTCTTTCCTATGTTGGGCATTTGTATTGCCCATCATTGTTGTAAGCTCTTCTATCCTTTTATCTGTCTTCTCTAATATTTTCATTTTGGGCACCATTTCTTATTGTGTCTGAGAGATTATTTTTTTCCATTGCCTTTTCCATTTCTTTTTTCATTTCTGTTGCTATTATCCAGAAAACATCAGTGTTTGACTGCTGATTTCCTCTATCTCATCATGCTCTGGGCTTGTTCTGGGTAGGCTAGGGATCTGTGGTTGCATTTTGTTTCTACATCTTGTCATTTTATATTTTATTTTTTAATTATATTTTGTTTTCTATGGTGATGCTTGCTGATTTTGTATGGTAGGTAGCTTGATCACTAATATCAAGGTGTCTCTAGGAGATGTCTCTTCTTCAGGAATTTCTTCAATATATAAATGGTTCTTTATGTCTACTCCAAGAACTTACCTTCTTAATTTGTTAAGGATGAAAACTTACTGTTTTTTTTCAGTACCCAGTCCTTAGGTACTGGTCCACAATTGTGATTATGACCCCATAAAAATCATAGTGTTATCATACAAGGGAGAAAAAACTGACTATAACGTGTATAGCATCCTGAGTATAGTATTACATTAACATAACAATATTTTCAAGTATGGCTTAACTACTGACAAAGTGTGGAAACTATTAACCTGATATTAATCACAGGAACAAATTTTAAGGTTATATAACAAAATCCAACCTATACTATGTACTTGTATGTAGTGATTTTCCCCTTAAGTGATTTTACGCTATTGCATTGGGGTGGAGGTTAATATGGGCAAGGGACAAGATAAAGTGATTAATGAGGTCAAATATAGTAGAATCAAGTCTAGAAGTCAAAGAATGATCTCAGTTTTGGGAAACTGGAGGATATAGGAGTAAAATAATGAAAGAGAAAATAAAGGGGTGCTGAAATGGATCTGAAAGGGAAGAGACAATGTTTACTCACACAAAAGCATCATAAATTCAAGAGGTAGATGAAGAAAGAGAGAAAAAAGATCAGTAGAGGAAAACAAAAAAGAGAAAAAAACCTAAATAGTGAAAAAAGAAGAAATAAGAGACCAGAAAAAAGTACAACCCCCCTACATGTCACCACAAAATACAAGACCGAACCCAACCAGATAGGAAGATAAACAAGGGAGAATAAAGTGATAAACTTCCTCGGGTATTCACAGTTCTATGGTAGTGTCCAAGATATATCCCAGAAGTGTGCTATGTAAGCCACACATGTTTGCCATGGAATTTGTGTTAGGTATGAGCTGATCCTATCTCTGGGTTGGGGCTAGGGCTGGTCTTCCATGGACAAAGTTCTCCAGAGCCCTTTCATATACATTGGCAGATCCACCTATTCTGCATGTCTGCGCACCTGACATACCACCTGCTGGCTCCTCACTTGCTGCTTCAGACTTTTCCATGCTGCCAGCCCCACCTGAGCCTGCATGCATACCCACACCAGGTCTCACTGTCACCACTGTGACCCTGGCAGGGTTTGGCTTCAATAGCTCCACCTATCCTGAGGTGTGTGTCCCTGTCCCAGGCCTACCTGGCCTGATCTTTCTGGTTGCTTCACTGCAGCAGGCAGGCATTTGCCAACACTTGAGTCTGCCTGGTCTGGTCTCACCAAGCTGCTCTACCCAATGCTTCAACCCCTCATCCTTTCATTCTTTACAAAAGCTTTGTTTTTATGTTTTCATTTTTTTCTTTTCCCTTTTCTCTCCCCCTCCCTTGTCATCTTTCCCGTTTGAACATTTTCTTCATATGTCACAATATTAAAGACAAAATGTTCTGTTGTGTGTATATAGCACACTTTCTTTATTGCGCCTCCACAGAAAGACATTTAAATTGATTACATTATGAATAATAATCCATGTTTTAGAATATGCACAGAAGCAGGCTTACTGGATCATATTGTTGTGTAATTTGTACTTTTTTTGGAACTTCCATACTATTTTCAACAGTGGATTTACAAGTATATACTTCTGCAAACAATGTACCAGGGTTCTTTTGTCTCAATATCTCTGCCCACACTTATTCTTCTGTTGTTGTTTTTGTTTGTTTCTATGGTAAGGAACCTAACATGAGTCAACTGATAATATGATTATGATTCTGACTTGCATTTCTCTGATGATTATGAATGCTGAGAACTTTTTAATGTACTAGCCTGTTGTTTCTATGCCTGTTGAAAAATGTCTGTTCTGTCACTATTTTTTTAATCCTTATTATTGGTTAAACAGCGGAATGGATTTCATTTTAGCATATTCACATGTAGTAATGGACTTTGACCATTTTCAGCCAACTTTCACTATGCCTGCCTCCCCACACCCATTTTGTTTATCTGTTTTTCCTCTCCACACCTCTTGGATAAGTTGGAATCTCAGTGTAGGTCTAATTTTCTATTTCTCTGATGGCTAGAGAAGTTGAGTACATTTCACATTTTTTGACCATTTGAACTTCTTTTAAAAGTGACATATTCAGTTCATCTGCCCACATTTTTATTCAGTTTATTATTTTATGGGAATGACTTTAAGCTTTTCCTATATTCTAGATATTGATCCTCTAACAGAAGAAAAATTTTGTCATAAAATTTTTCTTCCGCTCAGTAGGTTGTCTTCACCCTGTTAATTCCTTCCTTTGCCATAAAGAAGCCTTTTAACTTGATATGGTTCTATTTGCTGGTCTTTGATATTATTTCCTGTGTTTCTGCAGTTCTGTTTAGAAAATCTTTACACCATGCTTATGGTTTCAAGTATTTCCCCCATGATGTCCTCCCAAACATCACTTCTGATTTCATACCTAGGTTTTGTATCCATTTTGATCTGATTTTAGTAGATAATGAGATCTAAGTTTCAATTTGCTGGAAGAGACTGTTCCAGTTTTCCCAGCACCATTTGCTAAACAGACTGTCTTTTTCCTTAGCATATGTTTGGGGCTCCTTTGTCAAACATCAGATGGCTGTAGGAACTGTTTACCAGAAAGATTCATACTTCCATATGCTTTTGCCTTACACTTCTTCATTTCAATTTCAAAAATTCCCTTTAATGTTTCTTACAAGGAAGATATAAACCCAAGGAATTCCTTCAGTTTTTGTTTGTCTTGTTTGTCTCAAGAAGCCTTTATCTGACTTTCTTTTTTATGGGACAGTTTTTCAGTTACAATATTTTTCTAAGCAAGATGTTGGCAGTGGTGATTTGCTTTGCTTTGATTTGGTTTGGCTTGGTTTGCTTTAATGTGCCTTTCCTTTAACTTGAGTTCCTGTCTAGCTTCTGATGCATGTTTTCTTTCTGAGAGAAATTTTTGAAAACCATATTATCTCCTGCAAAATATTAATAATAGGCGAAATTTAATTGGGGATACATGGGAACTTTTTGTATCAGTTTTGCTATAAAACTAATACTTTATTAATTTAATCTTAAATTTAAATCTTATTTTAAAGAAACTACAGTGTTGGAGACTGGTCTGAATATGGTTAAACTGCTGACCACAGGGACCTCTGTCTGTGTTGGAGAAGAGCCTATGCCTAGTTCTAGCAAGTCAAGATAGCATCAACTTAAGTAGCAAAGAAAATCAACTGCTGATACCCCTTATCCCAGCACAATAAAGCTTTCAACTTTAGAGATCAAACAGTTCTCTTAATTGGCAAAATTTACTGCTTAAATTAGCCTTTAAGCTGACTTCTAAGGTCCTGCTCAGTTCTATGCTTGTCTCAGTGTTCCCTTCCTTGGTATGAAAACCAAGTAATACTGGCTCTGGTGGAGCTCCTCATCTTTACTCCTGAGAGAAAATTCTGACCTGCTTGGAATCCCCCCAAGTCAGCCACTTGTCTCTTTATTTAAGCCATTCATCATCCAGTTGTTTAGGAGACTGGGTTTAGGCCAAGACCCCAAAACTACAATGTGTTCTATTTTCACTGTTCCTGTTTTCATAAATTCTCACTTCCTTCTTAAGCCACTTCTGTCTGATGCCCTAACAGTTAGATGGAAATGACTCTAAAAAATTATCAGCAACTTCTGTGTTGACAAATCCACTGATCACTTGCTATGATTAGGGTTCTAAAATGACCCCCAAAGGCCAATGGATTAAAGCATCACAAGGCAGCAGTATTCAGAAGTCGGTTCTTTGAAAGGTTAAAGGGTCATGAAGATTCATGATTTAATGGACTCTTGGGAAGCGATGGAGACTTAGGAGGAGGTAGGGGCTACCTGGAGAAATTAAGTCTTTGGGGATATGTGCTTGAAGGTGGTAACTTGTCTTGGGCCCCTTCCTCACTTCATGGCTGCCATAAGGGAGAACTTTGCTGTGCTATGCTTTCCACCATCATGTTCTGCCTTGCCACAGGCCCAAAATGATAGGACCAGTGTCCATGGGCTGAGATTATGAGCCAATAAACATTTTTCACTTTAAGTTTTTTTTCAGGTATTTTACCACAATGATAGAAAATTAACTAATGCATCACTATTAAGCCTTAACTTCTTTGATGTAGTTACATCAAACACTTCTGGCCATTCCCTCCATTTCAAAGCAAATTGTCAAAAGACAATTTATCTGAAACAAGAAGCTCTATGTGCTCTATATTAAATAAGGAAAAACTATAGTTAGGATGGACAGTCTTTCTTGACAGTTGGGGGCATTTTGGTAAGTATGACGTAGAAAGACAAAATTTTAAGAAATGAGAGTGCTTAGGAACATATTTAATAAGAGTTTCAGAAAACTGGTTATTGAAATGAGACTGTTACTGATTGACTGACTTTTAAATGTGCAGTCACCAAAGTCAGTTATAACTACACAAATTATCGTTGATCAAATGAGATGGATTTATGGGTCAACTGGCAATTATTGTACCATTTTTGAGCAGTCACCAAAGAACAATTTATTTTTCTTGAATTACTGGACTAAATCAACTGTTAAGTTTCCTCTGGTACTTTTTCCTTCTCTAAAGTTTCTGCCTATATCTTTAATTTTCTCACTTCAAGTTTTATTTGCCAGATCATCTTCCTTTTTAAATGTTAAGCATTTAAGTTTTTTATTTCCTATATCCCATACACCATAAGTAGGTGATTCTATCTGGCCCTTAGATTTTCTCTTTCTTAACCAATCTTGTGATGATTCATCCTGTCTCAGAGCTTTAAATGGGATTTCCTTGTTGATATCTTCCAACAGTAGATTTTTAATCCAGATTTTATGGCCGTATTTTATCCTTATATATCTAATTGCATAATAAATAACTTCACTTAAATACCAAATGTGTACTTAAGTTCAATATGACCAGAAGGAGTCATTGTCTCTATAATTTTACTCCTCCCATGGGCTGGCTCATCTCAACTAATGGTGAGTCAGTCCTTTTGTTTGGAGTAAACCTTGGCCCTTCTACTCTCATATCATGTTATCTATTCTCTCACTAAACTCAATAGTGTCTCATTCATAATTCTGTAACATGGTCACTTCTTTACAACTCCATGTCTATCACCTTGATCATGAACACTGTGACTGCCTGAGATGACTGCATTTGGCTCCTCAAAAGTTTTTCTTTTTCCACTCCTGATTTTCACCCATAGTCTTAGTATGAGCAAGTATCTCAATTTTCCTTGGAATTTCCTGGTTTTAACACTGAAATTGTTATGTCTCAGGAAAACTTTTAGACTTAGGAAAACTCGGACAGATGATCACCCTCTGTAAAATGTACTCTCATGAAAACAACAAGCATTGTCCTGTAAAATGCAAAGCATGTCATGACACTATTTTAATTACACCTCTCAAGATTGTCTACTTCATTCAAAGCAGAAGTTAATATTCTTACAGTGGAGTGCAAGGCTCCATGCACTGTAGCCCACTTCGGCCTCCACTCTTCCAATACCTTTTCTCATTTACTTTGCAGTGGCCCAGTGACATAGATCTTGAACACATGGGGACCTTCCTTTCTGTAGGGTCTTTGCACTGGAGCTCCCTTTGGGACATTCTTGTGAATATAAGCATGGTTTGCATCCTCATTTATTTCAGATCTTTCGCATATTATTAGTCTCAGTTATTTCCACCTTGACCATCATATTTAATATTACAGTGTCTACTTGCTGAACTCAGAGTCTTAGTTTCTATGCTTTGTTTTTTCTTCATTTCATATATTGTCTCTCAATATATGTATATTTTGCCTATTAATTATGTTTATTACTTGTCTCTTAGTTACTGAATGAAAGAGAAATAGGAAAGGAGCTTTTGATTGTTTTGTTCATTGCTGTATCCCTAATACTCAGGAGAGCTCTTGGTACATTGACATGTAGAAAATACTCGATAACTATTTTAAATAATATATCCATTTATTATTTACACATGTATATTCTCTATTGATATTTGTAGACTTATGTATGATTACTAAGATTGCCATAATCTTATATATCTAGAGAGAAGGATATTGCTATGGTCTCATAATTGAGATTAGTTTCCTTTTAAAAACAAAGACAGTTAGCTAGGCTCTTTTATCATGTAAGGACACAGAAAGCAGACACCATCCATAAGAAAGGGGAACTCACCACACTAAATTTCTTGGTGCCTTGGACTTTCTAGCCTTTGATGCTGTGAAAAATAAGGTTTTGCTGTTTATAAATGATGTTATCTATAAGTTAGTTATAAGTTACTCAGTCTATGATGTAGCAAACTGAATGGACTAAAGTACCTGCACAAACAGACAGACAGACAGACAGACAGACAGACAGACAGACACACACACACACACACACATACAGGATAGAAGAGAAGCAAGTAGAAAGAGAAATTTCCAAATATAGATGGTGAATGAGGCCATTTATATGTTTGTATATTACTTTTATATATATTATATATTATGTTTTTATATTTACAGAGAAGACATATATATTTCCATCAATGGAAGACCACAATGTGGTCTCATAAGATTATATGACTTAGTGGTGCTCTAACCATCTTAGTTTGTGTAAGTATACTTTATAATATTCATACAACGTGGCATCCACTAATAATATGCGTCTCCGAATGTATCTTCATCAAGTAATGTGACTATATACATACAGTCAGTTCTTCATATCCATGGGCTTCATTTTGTAGATTTAACCAGCTTTGAATCAAACAGATTTGGTCAAACAATTGCATTTGTACCGAAAGCATACAAAGATATTTTTTGCTGTCATTGCCCCCTTTAAAAATACAGTGTTAACAAATTACATACAAATCATATTGCATTAGATTTTACAGGTAACTTAGATATGATTTAAAATATACAAGTGAATGTAGATAGCTAATTTGCAAAACCACTCCACCTTATATAAGAGACTTGATGGAATGCTACTGTCATAAAGAAAGCTAAACTGAGTAATTTGTAAGAAGATGGATGAATCTTTCAATCATAAGGTTAAGTGAAATGAATCAGACACACAAGTTCAAATGTCACATGATTACTCTTTTATTAAGGCCCAGAGTAAAAATAAAAAGTAAAATAAAAGTCAGATAATAGGTAGTAGGGAAATAAATTCCTCTCAAAGGGGAAGAGAATTAAGAGATATAGCGAAGGAAAGAGGGGATAAAAGATTTAAAAAAGGAATTGGAATGTGTTATATTCATGTATGAAACCCACATAAAGAATGCTAAAATAATATGCTGCAAACATGCACAAATAAAAGGAAAGTGATCAAGAGAAGGGGAAAAAGAAACTAAGATGTGTTATGAACAGGTACCAACTTTCCACAAGGAATGTAAACATCATGTCCTAAATGCATGTGCTAATAAACTGAAATTATAATAAAAATTAAAAAAGATAAACTCTTGAGCATCCAGAGACTTTGGTGTCTACAAGGATCCTGGAACCTATTCCCCAAACATAAATCAAAGAAAATTTCTCTTTAAAGTTCAGACTTTTAAGTATTTCTGCTTTCCTTACTTTGCCACTAGCATGTCCTACACATAGCACTGGCATTTTAGTTTCACTTTATTCAAAATCTAATTTGTTACCATCATATTAAAGCTGCATCTCATCCGGTGCACTCTATTCTAGTGAATGACATAATGTCTGATTTGTGTAAGTCTGGATCTTCAGGGTAACATATTAGAGCCCCTTCCCCAAGACCATCTGTGGCTAAAATTCAGTCACTTCTGAATCTGTGTTTAACAGTATGAATATCCATGCCCACACTGTCCTTCCCTACAGTCTGATTTAAAAACAAATTATCTTTGTTCTCAATCTTTTTCACTGTGTATCAAAACTGAAGCACAAAAATATACTTTCCACTTCATAAATATATACATACCACCATGCTTATGGTTTTAAATATTTTCATGTTGGTAGAATAATGACTAAAGACTTATAAAGACTTCACGACCAGGTGCATGCTGATTCGTGCTCCCTACATCATCAGTTTCATGCAGTGTAACCTAAAGCTCTCCTGAGTCCCGCTTACACAAGTCAGTTGGGGTTTCTTTAAAACCTGATGTCCTTTCTGGCCCTGAATATTTCATAATGCTTTCTTCCGTCTAGAGTACTCTCCTTCCTTAATTAATGCCTGCTCTAGAGCTCAAATATTATTTCCCTTGGAATCCTTTTATGATTCTCCTCATGTTGTCAGTCTTATAGTATGGGCTTAGTTAAACCATGCACCATTTCTCCAGAATCCTTTTTTAAAAAGTAATTTTGATAATTATGTGATTGCTTTTTAAATATTTGCCTTTTTCACCAAAATATCACCTATATGAGGCAAGGGACTGTGTTTATTTTTCATGGCTATATGATAAGCATTTAAACCATTCTTTTCTGAGTGTGACATTTAGTAAAAATATGCTGAATGAAGAAATGGACAGATGAATGAGTGCGGGAAGAGAAGTTCACTGGTTGACAATTGATCATCTCTCTTCCATGTCTTTCTTGTAGACTAAATTTCTAGAAAATTCATATTATATTATAATCACTTATCTAAGTTAATCTTTTTCAAATAGTGAAGAATTACTTTGTTTCTCTAAACATAGCTGCAAGTTAATCAGTGATTAATTTTCAAATGTTCATTTGTATGTAAAACAGTAAAAACATTCATTTGTGTGTAAACTGCCTTGAGGTATCAGTATAGTCTCCTAGTGTGAAATAAGAAGTCAAGACAACACAAAGATAAAGTCTGGCAAGCCTTCTCATTTAAGAGGCTTAAAATGAGAAGAAAACATTGTAGGGTAACTTTAAGGTGATTATGGTCTTTAAGTGGAAGATTCCAAGTACTGATGGGCTAGTTACCAGAATTACGGATAGAGATAAAAACAAATATTAATAAGATGGTGACATAAGAGTAAATTTTTTCTTAGGGAGAAACTCATCAAACTGAATGAATTGTTGACCAGTCTTTCAGCCTATTTTTCAAAAAATTCAGTCACTAATAGACTACTTTACCAGTTATGTCAAAAGAAGGATCTTACTGTCAATAGCACATTCCTCTCCTCCAATTTGTGTCCACAATAGAAATTTACAAACTTCATAAAAAAATTCTAAAAGACAAAAATTACACATATTCATTAACAAAATATTCTCTTAAGTATTCTATCTAAAATAGAAGAATATTGACAGAATTTTTAGCCTATTTTTCTTTTCGTTCTCTTTTGTCTTGTTAATATATGTTCTAGAGAAATATTTTCCTAGGTCAGAACCATCCAATATAACTATAAAGTGAGAGGTGAGCCATGTATAATTTTTCATATTCTAATAATCATATTGGAAAAGCAAAGAGATATAGAAATAGTTAATATTAATATTCCATTATATTTAGCTAAATATATCCAAAATATTATTACTTTGACATGCAATCAAATATAACAGTATTGAAATATTTTAATCTCCTTTATCTTTGCAGTAAATCTTCAGTTCTGTTGCGTGTTTTATACCTCCAGATCTTGTCAATTCTTGTGCTAAATTTTCATTGAATGTACTTGATCTCCATTTAGATTTCATAAAATACATAACTGGTAGATTAAATTTACACTCATTTCAAGCATAAAAGAGTTTTCTATAATTGAATTGAGCACCAAAAATAGCTGTTATTTAATGTTTACATCTAGGTTTACAAAATTTGTTCATATTATATAAAAGAATAGGTTTGACTTTGTAGCAAAGCCCTTTAGTTTTAAAACTTCACCTATCAAATTAAGTACATTTATGAACTCACATCAAACTCTCATTACTAAAAGAAAGTTCAAAAAGGAATTTCATAAATTGAAGGACAATTGTAAATTGACTATATAAACACAACATAATATTTAATATTTTCTTATAATGTTTTCTTATAATGCTACTGCTAGTTTATATGAGTATATCTTGCATTTAATGCATGTTAGAAAATTATAAAGTTAGTATTACTAATATGAACTTTAAAAAGTCTTAATTCCAAAATTAATTTCAGTTCTTCTCTAGTTCACTCACGAATGAATGTTTCTGGTATTTGAATTTTTAAATGTAACTTAATTGTGTGCAGTGCAAAAGAATCCTAGAATATATTGATTTTTTCTTGGATTATTGAAAATTTGGCAAGTACTGTATTTTTGCCTTAAGATAATTTTGAGTTGGAGATAACAATACAGTAAATCATTTTAGAAGCCTTCCATGGCTCAACCAGTGAATGTTGGAAAAAAACTTAAGATCATTACAGAACTGGTCTTGTATTTCTTTCTAAAGTTTCAAAATATATTTATGATGTTTTTCTGAGAATCAGCTTCAAAAATCAAAGCACAAATATTTTCAACATGTATCATGTAATGAACAAAGCAATCAGAGAGCTATCGCTTTTTGTGTTTTAAAATGGGATTTGGACCAACATGGTACTGTTTGTTATTATTTTTGCTTCTTCTTGTCATCCTCTTCCCCTTTCCTTTCTCCTTCTCCTTCTTTCTCCCTCCCTTCTAGTAATGGGGACTTAACCAGGACTTCACCCCTGAGCTAGGCAAGCTCTCTATCATTACAGTATATTCCCAGACCTTAATATAATTTGTTTAAAAATTATATCTAGTTGAAATCCTTCTTTGAATGAAGTAAATATCAAAAAAAGCCTATAAATGGTGCTTGAAATTTCAAGCTGAAAACTGGCAACTTTGCCTCATAAATTCTGAAATCCATTGAGATGAAATATGCCAAATATTTAATTGACTAATAATGTTTTGTGTTGCATGATTCATGTGAAATAGCAAATATTTCCTGTATAGACATTGAAGTTTGATGTGTTTTTGTCTTGATAAACCAACCATAGATTAAACACATTTAACACACAAATTCCAGCATCACAGAGCACTACAGGCCCTCCCTGAGGGTTGTGTGGCTTCCTGGTGTTGCCCAGCATGGAAAGACAAAAACACACTGTATATCAGTAATGGAGAAAATTTCCAATTTCAGTACTGAAAGTACAATTTCTCTTGTCTGCACATTGCTTTGCATCTTTACAAATTCAAAACACTCTGGCAAATCAAGTAAACTGACAACTCTTTGTATTTCAAATTTTTCATTAATTGATCTTTCATTTTGTTGGAAGGTATGTGATGGCAATTATTTATGGCTTAACTGAAGAATTTCAGTTTTTAAAAATTAATGCTTTGAATCTTTATAGTTTAGTAACTAAAGTTTCATAACTGAAGTTACAGTTTCTTTGCTATAGCTTTAACTAAAATTTGCTTTCTGCGTCTCTGAAGGAAAAAGGCTTTTTTACAGCGAGGCAAAATTATAAGCTCAAATCTTGTTAACAATCATGAATAATTTTTTTTAAAAAAATTACTTCTTTTTAAATGAATAGTTCTTTCAGTCCTTTTTGGGTATTTTTATAAACATTCTTCAAGTTTTTGTTCCCAGTTTTCATTTTCTCTTCATAATCTCTGATTTTTTTCAAATTGAGCAACTTTTTTTATTTTGCTGTGCTGTAGAAACTATTTTTCAGAAGACAAATTAGAATTTATTACAGAATAAATCGTGTAACACAAATTAAGGCTTTTTTTGAGATTGAATGGCAGATAATATAAGGAAAAGTATTGAGAATATTAAGTGTTCATGATAAAGCACTCTTTGGAATTTATAATATTTTGATGCCATTTCATTACACAAAATACCCTTCCAAAGACAAAGACAAATGTTAGATAATACACTGAAATTTAAAAATTAGATATGTTTTTAAAAATAGGTGAATTGACTTCCAGGAGAACATGCCAGATAGAAAACAGCAGCTATGGAGGCTCTCTGAGATATCCAGCATGGAATCCAGGAATGGTGTGGTGTGAGAGTCCTAAGCAAGGGGAGATATACCCTGCAGACCCAGGAACGAACTAAGCTGAGAAAAACCAACTAGAAATGCAATTCCGGTGCTATAACTGCAACAGATAAAATTTCAGTGTGGAAGCTGAAACCTGCGCCTCTGGAAGTCACAATTTGAATTTCTTGCTGCTACTGCTGGGTCTTAATTGGCACACCAGGGAGAGAGACGCATGAAATCTCTGAGACCGGGAATTGGCGAACAGAGTTGAGGGTGGGACTGGCGGGGAGCCCTGCATCGGCCTGTGGTGAGTGAGAAGGATGGGGACCCTTTCATAGACTAGGAAGTTCTAACAGAGCACATTCTGGGACCGAGCAGACTAGCCAAAACTGGACACTGCAGTGACTTTAGTCGCATATTCCCCTGTCAAGCAGGATTGCTGGGGTAGCGCTTGGCCTGGGTGATGCCACAGACTAAGACCCAATAGGCTAGCCCAAACCAGGTCCCTGCGCTTGGTGGTACACCCTAGCAGTGAAGCCTTCAGTAGGTTGACCTGGAGGGCAGGCCCAGCAGAGGCTGCCCAGGTCTGTGTCTCCCTAGTACACTGCAGTGGGTGAAAACACCTAGCCGGTGGATTCAAACAAACTGTAACTGATAAAGAAAAAAGCTGGGCCTCCTATATATGCTTGTATGGAAGGAACACAAAGTATGGGAAGAGGAAGCAACAAGAAAATGTCCTCAGTCCCCAATCCTGAGAACACTGATCTAGGAAAGGTAAATTTAAAGGAGAATAAGGACAGAAAACATGCAATATCAGACACAGCACCAATAGACATAAAGCAATATCTCCGGAGCCTCATAGACGAGTTCAAAAGTGAAGTATTTAATGAAGTAATGCAAGATATAAGTAGAATAGTTAGAGAAATGCTAAGCACCACCCAAGAAAAAACAGATGGTGGAATGGAAGAACAGAAAAAAAGGGGAAAATTGTTTGATGGAGAAAATAGAGAAAAAAATAGAATACATGAAGCAGGTTCAAAGAGATAACCAGGAAACTAAAAAATCTATTGAAAGCTGGCATAACAGCTTGAAAGAAACTAAGAATAGATTAGCTGAACTGGAGGACAGATTTGTAAAGTGGGAGCATGAAATGAAAAACTTCTTAAAAATAACAAGGAAACAAACAGCAATAATACAAAGGCTAGAAGATGATAAGAGGATCTATAACTTAAGAATTAAGAATGTAAAAGAAGTAGGGACACAAACAAATGACCTACAAAATCTATTCACAGAAATAATCCAGGAGAATTTCCCTAATTTAGCAAAAGGTAAAGATACTCAGATGTATGAGGAATACAGTCACTTACAACCCAAACAGAGCTACACACAAGCATATAATAGTCAAAATTCCAGAAATCCAATATAAGAACAGAATATTAAAAGCCATCAGAGACAAGAAACAGATCACTTACAAGGGAACAACCATCAGAATTACAGCAGACTTTTTGGCACAAACCATCAAATCACAAATCATGGGGGAAAATAATTCATGCTTTGAAAGATAATAACCTTCAGCCAAGATTAATATATCCTGCACAACTGTCCCTAGAAATTGATGGAAAGGACTCTGGAGAACATGGCGGACAGACAACAGCAACTACTGAATGCTCTCTAAAGGCTCGGCTCAGAGGCCAGGAATGATGCGGACTAAGGAGATACGAACCAGTAGAGATATGCTCTGCTGACTCAGGAATGAACTGGGCTGAGAGAATCCAACTTGGAATACAGTCCTGGCGCTAAAATAGGAACAGAAAAATCTCGGTGTGGAGGCTCGACTCCGCGCCATTGGAAACCGCGGCTTGGATTTCCCGCCGCGCGGCGGCCGGCTACCTCCACAGCGGCTCAGCAAGGAGAGACGCGACCCCCGAGCTCTGGGAACGGGCGTCTGGGAACCGTCTCGGAAACGCGACGGGCAGGAAGGAAGGCTGACTGGTGGCGAGGTGAGCGAGGAACTGACTCCCTACCGCAGTCTGACTCCAGCGGAGGATTTTCTGGGCGCGGGCAGTCCTGTAAGAGCAGGGCGCGGTGGCAACTGCAGCCGCGCATTTCCCTCTCGGACGGGATTGGTGAAAGGTGCCTGGCCGGAGGGACGCTGCTCGTGGACTCCCTAGGCTGGCCTAGCCCAGATCCCAGAGCCTGACGGTGGCCCGGAGGAGCGACCGACTTCCGCGTAGGCTACCTCCTCCGCAACTCCCTGGGGCGCAGCGGTGAGCTGGAACAACTAGCCAGCGCAATTCGATCAAGCTGTAGCTGACAGGCAGGGAAGCCGGGCCTCCTGTGTAAGATTACATTTTATAAGGAACAGAAAATATGGGGAAGGGAAGCAACAAAAAAGGCTCCTCGACCCCCAATCCTGAGAATCAGGCAATAGTGGACACTGTACCAATATACATTAAGCGCCATTTAGAGAGCCTCATAGACCAATTCAGGAATGAAGTTATCAATGACCTGAAGCTAGAAGTATGCAGAATAGTTAGAGAAATGCTAAGCACCACCCAGGAAAAAGCAGATGGTGGAGTGGAAGAACAGAAAAAGAGGGGAGAATTGCTTGATGGAGAAAACAGAGAAAGCATTGAGTATGTGAAGCAGGTGCAAAGGGACTATCAAGAAATCAAGAAGTATACCCAAGACTGGCATAACAGCTTGAAAGAAACTAAGGACAGACTATCTGAATTGGAGGGCAGACTTGAAACATGGGAGAATGAAATGAAAAACTTCTTAAAAATAACAAAGAAACACACAGCAATAATACAAAGACAAGAAGATGATAAGAGGAGCCATAACTTAAGGATTAAGAACATAAAAGAAGAAGTAGGGACACAAACAAGTGAACTACAAAAGCTACTCACAGAAATAATCCAGGAGAATTTTCCTAATTTAGCAAAAGGTAAAGATACTCAAATGTATGAGGCATACAGGACCCCAGCTACCTACAACCCTAACAGAGAAACACCCAGGCATATAATAATAAAAATTCCAGAAATTCAATACAAGAACAGAATATTAAAAGCTGTAAGAGACAAGAAACAGATCACTTACAAGGGAAGACCCATCAAAATTACAGCAGATTTCTCTTCACAAACCATCAAATCACGAAGAGCATGGGGAGAAATAATTCAAGCTTTGAAAGATAATAATCTACAGCCAAGATTGAGATATCCTGCACAACTGTCCCTGGAAATTGATGGAAAAACGAGGTGCTTCCAAGATAAAGAGGAACTGGGGGAATTTGCAACCACCAATCCAACCCTACAGAAAGTATTGCAGGATATTCTAAAAAAAGAAAAATACAAAGAACCCAGAAATAGGGGCGGGGAGGCCACAACGAATAGAGCAGAGACCAAAATGAAGAAGACAAACTGACAGCTACTGACAGAAAAAGAGCTCAACAGAAATGAGACAGAGAAGATTGGATGATAGGAACAGCTTTTTTTGGAGAAAAAGACATCTTAATAGGTAATGCTGATTTAGTACCATCTTGTTTTGAAGTCTCATCTAGCTTTTGTTCTTCTGTCTCCAATGGTCTAAACAGGTTGTATCTTATTGGATTTTACTATGTACGATAGTATAAGAAAAAACCTTTTAAAGACAAGGAGATTATACAGAGACCATTGTTCATTTTCTGTTAGTCGATTCTAAATACTCTATAATGCTGTTATTCTCTTAAATGGATTTACATTGTTTTGATATACTTAATGCTACAGTATATGAAGTTGTACTCAAGGACTTCAGGGAGGGAGTCAATATGGTAACTATTTTTGGGTCAGGATTAGCTGGTGGTGAAACACTATTCTGCTTAAATGGTTATGTTTTGATCTGCCCTGTTTCGCTGTTATGCCCTCTTTTTTTCTCAATCTCCACTCCATTATTTACTTTTTTATTTTTACCCATTTAATTACAGGGAAAAATATAGCAGGATATAATATAGTAACACACTTTGACTTTCTATTATCTCGATTTGAAGCCCTGTATTACTCTCACCATCTTGCTTTTGACTGAGGTTCCTATATTCTGTTTTGCTGGATAGTATCAGGTTCGAAAGTTTAGGCATCAGCTGAGAAGATAATGAGATTCATTATAACGCCCATTCTCGTTGACTTTTATCTACTTTTGAAGACCTACAATGTCTCCAGTGTTTTGGTTTTGTCGGTTTTATTCTTTACGGTTTTGTTCAATTGTATTACAACTAATGATATAGGCAATTCTATTAGAAATAGCGGGAGGCATTAGGGTAACCATTGTTGATCACCTTGTATTATGTTTTTATATTATCTATTATGTCCACCCTTTTGACTTGACCGATTCTGTTCTGTTATGTCACATTTGGTTTTACTCTCTTCCAAAAAAGCAACAAGAACCGTGGGAGCAATGAAACCCAAAATGTGTAATAGTCACTGTACAAAAGAGAGGAAAAGAAAGTGCTCTAAACTATATAACTGCATGTATATTTAAAAGTATAAGATAGAAAATGATATCACAGAGTTTTATTGGATCATTGAACAGAACTGTTTGCAGTATCATTGGTGGAATGTCCACTCTACAAGCTTTAATTTTGTGACTCGAACAATTATTTCTAAGATGGCAATATGTAATCCATTAACTAGTGATTTCCTACTGCGCATTTTTTTATTCTGTAAATCTGTATAACTTGTACCCCTTCACTGTTTTTTTTTTCTTTCTTTTCTTTTCTCCTTAAATAAAAATTTAAAAAAAAAAAAATAAATAAATTGATGGAAAAACAAGGTGCTTCCAGGATAAAGAGGAACTAGCGGAATTTGCAACCACCAATTCAACTCTACAGATAATATTGCAGGATATTCTAAAAAAGAAAAATACCAAGATTCCAGAAATAGTGGCAGGGAGGCCACAATGAATGGAACAGAAAGCAAAATGAAGAAGACAAACTGACAACAAATGACAGAAAAAGAGCTCAACAGAAATGAGGCAGAGAAGATTGGATGGTAGGAACAGCCATTTTGGAGAAAACAAGATATCATAATAGCTAATGCTGGTTTAATATCATCTTGTTTTGAAGTCCCATCAAGCTTTTGCTCTTCTGTCTCCATCAGTCTTAACATGCTGTATCTTATTGGATTTTATTATATGTGATAGTATAAACAAAAACTTTTATAGACAAGGAGATTATACAGAAACCATTTTTCATTTTCTGTTAGTTGATTCTAAATACCCTGTAATCCTGTCATTCTCTTGAATGGTTTTACATTGTCTTGATATGTTTGATGCTACAGTACACGAAGTTATACTCAAAGATTTCAAGGAAAGAGACACTGTGGTAACTACTTTTATGTTGGGATATCTTGTGGTAAAACACTTATTTTGCTTAAATGGTTATGTTTTGACCTGCACTGTTTTGTTGTTATGCCCTCTTTTATCTCAATCTCCTTTTTTATTACTTTTTTATTTTTATCCTTTTAATTAAAGGAAAAATAAATTTAAAAAACAGGATATATTATAGTAACCCACTATGATTTCCTATTAACTTGATTTGAAACCCTGCATTGCTCTCAGCATCTTGTTTTGCCTGATTTTCCTGTATTCTGTTTTGCTTGATAGTATCAAGTTTGAAAGTACAGGCAACAACTGTGAAGACAATAAGATTCACTATGACGCCCATTCTGGTTGACTATTATCTCCTTTTGAAGTCCTGTAATGTCTCCAATGTTTTGGTTTTATTGGTTTTGTTCTTTACCATTTTGTTCAATTTTATTATAACTGATGATATAGGCAATTCTTTTTAAGATAGCAAGAGGCATTATGGTAACCATTGTTGATCACCTTGTATTTTGTTTTTACATTATGTATTATGTCCATCCTTTTGATTTGACTGACTCTGTTTTGTTATGTCACATTTGGTTTTACTTTCTTCAAAAAAAGTAATAAGAACTGTGGGAGTAATAAAACCCAAAATGTTTAATTGTCATTGTACAAAAGAGAGGAAAAGAAAGTGCTCTAAAGGATATAACTACATGTATATTTAAATGTATCAAATAGATAACCATATTACTGGTTTTTTTTTTGATCATTGAACAGAACTGTTTGCAGTCTCACTGTTTGAATGTCCACTTTGTATGCTTTAATTTTGTAACTTGAACAACTACTTCTAAGATGACAATATGTAATCTATCAACTAATGATTTCCTACTATTTATTTTTTATGAAATTCTGTATATCTTGTACCCTTTTTCTGGTTTTTTCCCCTTAAATAAAATTTTAAAAAAATAGATGAATTATTCACTTATTCCAAATAAGATTTATTTTTTAGAATTGTTGCAAACCAGACTGTTTTCTTCTTTATGGAAAATTGAGAGCTAAAAATCATTCTAATGGTGTAAAATATTTTGCTTTGAAATATGTATACATTTCAGATTTTTTAAATCAAGCTAATCAATATGTATACTACCTCAAAATGTACATATTTAAATAATGAGGACAGTCAAAATCAACTCAGAACAATTTTTAAGTTCATACAGATTATTATTAATGTAGTCATAACCACATTATATGCCACATCTCCTGAAGTTAGTTTTCTTGCCTGAAAGAAATTTTATATCTTTAAACAAAAATCTCAATTCACCTTCTCTTCTGTCCCCCAGCTTCTGGTGTGCCCCGCTCTATATCCTGCTCCTAAGTTTTCTTGTTGTTTGAAATCTGCAAATGAGATCTTAGTGTTTGGCTGTTTGTGGTGGAGTTGTTTTACTTAATGTCACATTCTCCAGGCTCATCTATGTTGTCACAGATAACCAGATTTTCTTCTTATTAGTAGCTAAACACTATTCTGTCATGTATATCTAGGACATTTTCTTTATCTTCTCACCCTTTGATAGGCGCAGGTTGGGTTGAAGAACATTTGTTCTATATCTAATTTGTTGACAGTTTTTAACAGGATGAAAGTGCTTTTGTTACCTTAAATTATAAGTTCCATACTTGTTTCAAAGTAGAAGTTTTCTTATATTATTATTAGAATAAATATTTTAATGTTTGTTACTTATACTTTACATAGATTCTGCTGTTACTACTGCATCTGCATAAAATATTGGAATAAACACAAAACTATCTGTGAACAGAAAAATATCATTCAAACTGAATCAATCCATAGATACCAACTAGATTAATGATAGATTTACAGGTAATACTAGAAACAGTGACTGTTCCCAATATGTATAGTAAAATACAACAATATCCTGACACATGTTTAAATGAAATGGAATCCTATCAGAATGATAGCCATTTTAGAAGTGTTTTAAACTTCTTAAAAGGTTAAATTGAAATAAATCAAAATTAAATAAAATGAAGCTAAATTCTTTGCTGGTCACTTTCAACAGCCATAAGTGACTGGTAGCTATTTTGGGTATTACAGTCCTAGATGATATGCCAGCATCTCCTAATGTTTCTTATTGGTCAAGTATTATATAAGCAGCCGCTGACTTATATTATTTACACTCACAATTGTTCAATTTTATGATGGCACCAACATTGATCTGCATCATTGGAAATTATACTTCAAGTTTTGAATTTTGATCTTTTTCTAGGCTGGCAATATGTGACCCAATGCTCTCTTCCTGATAAAATCTCCAGCTCCGTTGGCCATGAAGTGAGATCAGTGGTGGCCACGAAGAGAGATCAGTGGTGGCCAAAGTGCACCATCAGTGAGTTACAATATGCAACAAGTTAGGTGATTAACATGCATTTTGGTCTTATAGAATTTACAAGTAATCATTAGGACATAACTCATGAAAAATCAATAAGCATCTGTATTTACTTAATTACAATTTTTAAGGAACACATTACTTTGAATTGTGTGCTTTCTCAAAAACTGTGTTTTTCTGTATTCCTATCTAGCAATTATCACACTTTTATAAATATTAATGTGAATTAACAAATAAACATATACTTTTATAGTGTTTTACATTTCTTTCATTGTTAAGTTCTTCCAGTACACTGAGAGTGATTTTTCTTTTGTTTTATAGATTTTTGTTTTGATGGTTCTAGGAATTGAACACAGAGAACATTGTATGCCCTAGGTAAGCGTGCTATCACTAAGCTTTGTTTCTAGAAGAAAGTCATCTGTAAAAAGAGAAAAATCAAGTTAATTCTTTATCATCTTTCAATTTTTAACAGTGCGTGTCAGACAATTTTATTTGATTTGTTCTTGAGTCCCTTGTGATAAAAATGTCTATCACAAGATTAAGGGGGAAAAAAAGTCAAATGCCTCCTTTCCAAACCACCCAATCTTGTTTTATCTGACTTTGCCCACTGTTTCCTCTCTCCAATTTATCATAATCACTCTATTGGATTGTAGGAATATCTCAAAAATATTATGGAATTTGATGCCAAATCACTTTTTTGCAGTGCATATCACAGTAGAGCAAGTAACAGAGATTTTTGGTTTCTAAGTGCATATACAAGTTATATTATTCTATATTGTAGTTTATTAACTATGCAGTAGTATTATATCTCAAGAAAACTGCATGTAATTTAACTTAACTTTTTTGTTCAAAATGTTAATGAAATTCTTATGGTAGATATCTGCAAGTACTAATTTTTCTGCTGGTGGAGGGACAGCTAGATGTTGACAACTGCTGATCAATTAGGGTGGTAGTGATTGCTAGGATTTTGGGGGACTGTGGACTTTTTAAAAAAATAAAACAGTAAATTTTGCTGCATTGATTTATTCTTCTTTCCATGAAACATTTTGTTACAGGATGCAAATCTATGTGGTACCATTTTTCTACAGTACAGTTTTTTTCAACATTGGATTTAGTCCTCTTTCTAGGTGTAGGTTGGGCTTGAATTTGTGATCTTTCTGTCTCAGTGTCCCAAAGTGCTCCAATTACAGGAGTGCACCACCTGGCCCTTCAAATGCTCTTAAAGGCATCTAGAATAGTAATTCCTTTCCAGAAGATTTTCAAATTACACATCAGAGGAATGACTATTATAAGAGGGGTAGGAAGGAGGGGAGGGGTTTGGGAAAAAAGAAGAATCAAGAAACATCATGTACAGATACAAACTTCTTCTAATGAATGTGATCATTATGTGTATCTAAAATGTACCAACAAAATTAATAAAAGATAAAAGGCACTTGAGAAATAAAAAAGCCTATAGTCTGTATAAAGCATTTATTAACTAATAAAATTTGAGCTGGTCATGGTGGCACACAGCTATGATCCTACCACTTTGGGAAGCTGGGGCAAAAAGATTACAAACTCAAGTTCAGCCTCAGGCACTTCAGCAATTTGTAGATCCAGTCTCAAATGAAAGGGATATTTCCTCTCATCTTTATTGTTACTGTTTGAAGGAGCCTGAGAGTCCCTGTATCAATCATAGAGCCAAGCATGACTACTGCTATTTATTCAAGGTCCTCATTGGAAGGTCACCCTGTACTTAACTGTATGTCAATGGTACTGATCCTAGAACTTGTATTTCTACTCAGTGGAAGGACATTTGCCTTTGCTGGCCTTCTGCTCACTCCACACACAGTCTCTCATCCCTTCTCCTACCCCACACCCAGAGGTTGCAGTGCCCAGAAAATAAAGAAGGGCTTAGAACAGAACACAGTGCAAAGGCCTTGAATTAAATCACTTGTACAAAATAACAACAATAAAATAATAATAATTATATGTGAAAGTCAAGATTTCTTTTTGACTCAGGAGCTACAGGTATGAAAACAATATAAATTTTATTGTACATCTCCAACACAGCTCTTGTATGATGAAATACATTACCAAGGGGCAGTGATATCTTAAAAAGAATCTTCTGTTCCTAACCAATAGGTCTCAGTAGGCACAAATATCATAAGCAGATGTGCTGTATCCAGGCTTTGCTCTTCCATTATAGAAGAAGGAGAATAGACTTAGTATAACCTGAAGACTCCCGAGACTTTCAGAACAGTATATGAACATTACCTTCAGGTTAGTATCACTAGCTGCACTGTCCCTGAACGAGTGTCAGCCTGTCCTTGCAAGATTTGCCTAGGTCTTGACTTCTCTCTAGCTATTAAAGTTCTAGAGAGAAACTTCTCCCAATAGGAGGCTGGTCTGTACACACTGAGATAGTCAAATCTGCTGGATATCTTGCCGCACTTCTGCCTCAGCAGCTTTCACTTAGGTGTTATGGACGTAGCTGCTTTCTTTAAGTAAGTGAAAAGGTGCACCTTTCACTTAGGTGTTATGGATGTGGCTGCTTTCTTTAAGCCTGCTAAACCAACCTCCTCTGCCTTTAAACTTCCTCAGTCATCAAAAAATTAAAGGGTATAAAACCTTTTCCAAGATTAGATTATGGCTGACGGGGGAAATTTGGGGCTGGTCTAATCTTCTATTCAGGGCACTAAAACTTTTTATTAGGAATGTTGCCAGTTAGCTTTATAATCACTCATGTGTTCATTGAGTTATTATTTTTAATTTTTGTCAAGAACTTCTATGTAGTCACAATTTGTCTATTTGGCACAAGAGATAAAGCTGTGCACTTCTAGCCTTTGATGTGCCTTTCTTAATAAGCTTAATCATCTCTAAGTTTTTATTTAAACTCAGAGACATAAAACTCTCTCTTTCACTTGAACTCCATGGACCCTTATTTGGCTTGTTTTCAATATTGCTCTATTGAGGGAAGCCTGAACACAGTGATCCAAAACAATTACACCAGTAATATCAAAGATTTCTGATTATAGCCCACCTTACTTGTAATAAAAAGGCTTTTAATGTTGTCAAAGTTACCAAAATGGGGCTATAGGTACAAATTCAGCGTGTACTGTTGGCAAAATAATGCCAGGGGACTTGCTTGGTACAAGGATGCCACAAACTTTGAATCTGTAAAAAGCACAATATGTACAAAGCTCAGTGAAATTCAGAAACAATTCACTGTTGCTTTAACATAAAGTAAGTACTTTTAGAAATGTAAATGCTACACCAGTGACATAGTCTCAGAATTAAAAATAGCATCATAAACCTTGCTAGTCAAAGCTCAAATTTTCTCATAAGGGAGTTTACAGTTAATTTTTTTAATTTGGATTTAGACAAATCTCACACATCTTTAATTTTATCCTTATCTGTAACAGTTTCTTCTATATCCATTTTATTCTTTACTATTTGTTTTTAAAAAGACAAGACCACTTTTTCCTTTAGAATTTTTCACATTCTCTATTACTTTATGGTATTATTCAATATGTCCATCCATGACAATTTTTGTGTATATGTTGAATCCAGAGACTAGATCAATTGTGTAGGCTTTTGTACAACCAGAAGCTTTGATCTCAACCATCTCCAATTAACCCAGTGGTTGCCAGTCATATAAATGCTTTCTAGTCTCTGAATATAGACCATATCATTTCCTCATATTCTGTCAATCTGTGTGAGGTTATGCATCAACCCTAAAACAACGCTGCAATTTCACTTTCCTATAGAAAGAATGGTAATCATTAGCATACCAAATAATAGCAAATCCTGGGGCAGCCATAGTGAACAAAGAACCCTTCTACACGATTGGTGGGATGTAAACTAGCATGACCACTGTGGAATCAATATGCAGATTCCTTAAAACACTAAAGTTGGAATTTTCTTCAATCTAGCTATCTCCTGCTAGGTGTCTTCCTGAAACAGTTAAAGATATTCTATTAAAGTGGTACATGTATACTCAGGTTTATAGCCGCATAATTCTAGCTAAATCTTGGGAACAACCTGCAAATTCATTGACAGATGAATTGACAAAGTGTGGTATTTATGCACAATGACATAAAGAAAAGCTTATTTGTGGCAAAATGGTTGCATCTTCAGATCATAATTTTAAACGAAATAAGTCAGACGCTCAAGCTTAGGTATTGCATGGTTTCCCTTATACAAAAATCCCAAAATGTAGTTAAAAAGCAAAATATAAGGTAAATAATAGTAAATAGGGGTATAGATCTTTTGTAAATGAGAAAGGAGGGAAGTGATGATGAAAAATAATTAAGACGGTTTATGTATTAATTCATCATGAGGAATATAGTCATTATATACTACAAACAAGTGCTATAAAAATTGAAAAAAAAAGATATCAATTTAGGAAGGTGAAGAAATAAATGATTTCACCCAATTACATTTTATATTTCAAATCAATAATTAATATATTTCTCCTTATTATAGTTAATCTCTTTAAATTTACCAATAACCTTTTCATTAGCAAGTCACATAGATGGTCTTAAATATCACAAGTTTTCTTGAAATTCTCTTTATAGTGTGGAGAATAACTTTCCCTGTAATTTCTATTTTCTTTCTATTATTTCTACTCTTTTCTTTCTGTTTTCTTGCTTTTTAAAATTTCATCTGTATTATTTCTTATTTTGTGTGTTGCATAAGAAGAATCTATTTTCTTTTCCAGTCTTTACATAATGTTATATATTCTTTTAAAAGGTACACTATTTAAACTTGAATTCTGTATTTTTTACAGATATACATTCCTTCTCTTATATAAGATCTTTATGAACAAAAATATATCTTTTTTTTGGCTTTTTTCGTTTTTTACCAGTACCAGGGATCGAACTCACAACTGCCTGCTTTTGAGGCAGGCGCTTATGCCCCTGAGCTAAATCCCCAGCCCCCAAAAATATATCTTTGTACATAATTTTATTCCCAGCCATGACAAAGACCTCCACTGAGTAATGACACATAAAATATTATAAAATGGCTTAATTCATGAAGAAAAAATTATTTTGAAGTTAAACTCCAGTTTACTACATATCTAACTAGAGATTTTCAGTTCCTTATTTTGGATTTTCATTTCTGGAGCTATTAAATAGTCTCCACATTTTGTTCTGAGCCTTTTATTGATGTCAGTGTAAATTCCTTTTTGTATTTTTTCCTAAATCATTAAGACCATAGCTACCATATTTACACTGGTGACTTTTCATGTTTGGCTTTCTAGTTCCAAATCTTATACAAAGCCTCCAGAATAATATTTTCCATTTCCTTCTAGATACCACAAGCTTATCACCCTGGACACTAAAATTTAACACATAATAAGTCCAACAATACATTCCCTAGAGTTGCTCACAATCTACTCCTCATCTTCCATTTAGTATACTGGATTAGTGTCCAATGACATATCCAAAATAGATTCTCATCATCTACATTGCTGAATTAGTTCCCAAATCTTATGTCACCTAATTCATATGATTTCAAATTCTTTTTTGTGTTAATACTGCTATTATCTGACTATGGTTTCTGTTTTTCCTTGCTACATTAGAACACATTTCTAACTGATCTTCCCACTAGCATTCTTGGTCATTTTAATCCATTTTCATATTTCCTATGTGATTGATTTTCTAAAACTCCAGCTTGACTTTCTCCATTGGGCGTAACCTCTCCCCACCTTCAGACCTGCAAACAGGAGACCCTGACAACCAATCCGTCGAGGCTCACTCTAGAGCCTCTTTCCCTGTGGTTAAGTCTTGCCCATTGCACACAGTGCTCTCTGCTAATAAATCCAGTGAAATTAGTTTGCATTTTCCTGAACCTCAAACCTCCTGAATTGTATTTTTATGTTTTCTTCGGCTTAAACTACCTTCTGTTTCATCTTTACATGAGAAATCTTTCAACACATAGCAATGCCAGTGTTAATTTACCATCACTTGAAAAGCAGTAATTGTTTATTGAGTAAAGTTGTTTTTTCCTACTAAACCTCCAGTTTCCATATGGGAAGTCTATGAAAGAAAGAGAACAGTGTAGATCACATTCTATCAAAGTAATCAGTTGCGATGAGTAGAAGAGTGGCAGATGGGGCATCTGGCCACGCTCACACCTTTCTTAAACCACTGCAACCCTCTTTCTCCTACTGCTCTATTGTAGGCATCAAGTCCTTTGTTGTGGTACTCTGCGCTCTGTTCAATGCTCCACTGAAATATATATGGTACACTGTTTTAGTCATCTTTTGGTATGCCTATTAAGTTTGAGTATCTCATTGCAAGTCTAATTCATTCATATATTATCAGATTCACAGTTTATTCTAAACTTGTTAATTTTAAATAAAATGAATTTGTGGGAAATATCAACAAAGGATGACTGGCATGTGGGAGTACTATGAATAAAGAGATCTGATTCCTGATAGCCCTCAACTTCTTGAATTATGTGTTTCTACAAAGTAGACAACATCTACAAATGCAAGAATTTTAAATAGAGGGCTCCCTTAAAATATATTGGCAAGATATCAGTGTTACTCTTCTCTGTGGATCAAGATCTCATTTTATTTGGATCAGAACTCAACTTCTTGAATTATGTATTTTGAGAAAGAAGACAACATCTACAAATGCAAGAATTTTTAATAGAGGGCTTCCTTGAAATAGATTCTGATTATCAGTGTTACTCATATCTGTGCATTGAGATCTCATTTCATTTGGATCGGAACTTTTGTATTGGAGCATTTTGTTTGTCATTCTTGATTAGTTCTTGGGACAGGAACAAGATCATGACTGCTGTGATATCAGGTACATAAAATTGCTAGCTGGGAAGGAGATGGAGGACTTGGGCCTACTGAAAGCAAGGAGATAATGCCTTCTCATTCCATTTCAAAAACTGGATCATTGTATTTAAATTCTTGCCTTGGCAGGTGCTATGAAAATACTGTTTAAATCATTACATAATATTTTAATGGATATTGGCCTGTGTTCTACTCTGCACTCTCCTGAAGTATAGCCAAGATCTTGAGAGTTTCCAAGAACAGGTTTTCCATTTCAATGTTAGGAAGATTTCACTTGAATAAATTATAAAGGTCCAAGATTGATAGTAGGCAAATTTAATAAGACTCTTGGAATAGCATAACCTATAAGAGACAAGAATTCCAAGCTTAAGTGACCTGATTTAGTACGGGCAAGCACTGTTGTGGCTATGACTACTTTTTTACTTAATTAAAAATTAAAGAATTTTATTTGTCAACATGCATTTCTTTTCGCAATGGTATTTGCTCAGTGAAATTTCATTTCTACTAATAAATCATGGTAATTATATTTCCTTGAATGTTGCAACCTTTGAGTTGTTACATTTCTTTTGTACATAAAGATGGTTCTCAATTTTTCTTCCCATATTTTTATTAGTCTATAATTTTATATTCTTTAATAGGCTCCATTTTGGCAAATTTGTACATGCACACATTTTAATATACCCCATATCATCCCCTGTCACTCATCCACCACCGAATTTCATATTTTGGGGGTAAATTCTTAAATCTATCCTAATTATGCATTTTGGAACTAGCAAAAAGATACACAATGAATTTAACAATCTACTAGGCCTAATATGAGTTGTTCCTTGGTCAGAGTTCCCTGCATCACCTTAGCAGAGGCCTCTATCCTTACTGGAGGACCAGAATGATTTTCCTGAGCAATGCTCAGAGCCAGTGCCCTATGGTCTCAGAAATACCGGGTCAATTCCTTTTCCCCAGTGTGTAATTACTCTGGTGAAAGGCCACGGGTCCCTTAGAAGAAGGATAGTATAAAGATAGTACAACTTTTTGGTAGTGTTACAGATTCTTCCTCAAGGGGACCCACCCTACCTGTTATTTAAGTTTCTGAGTCTGTAAACTGGCTCAACTCGAAAACTGGTTCAGGAGTCATGATTCTCTATTGTTATTATTTGAGATAGATTTTTTTGCTTATTTGCTTTAAAATGTTTCTACTTAAATAAATCCAGTAACAATTTAGTAAGTTTTCTGTCTATTTAACATCTAAGAACACTACAATTAGCCAATAACATAGGTCCACCCATGTCAGACCATTCTGACCATTGATTCTTCTCTGCTGTCTGTTATGATAAACATGCCCACTTTGTCTTTGGTGATTAAATGATACCTCTTATTCCCTACCACTCTGAGATCCAGTGAAACCCAATGAATTTAAGTTTCTCAGTTGAATGTCTTCAATCACCACTGTAAAGTCTTGATCCACAGAGAAGAGTAATGACCGAGCTCTTCACAGACGCTTACGTTTCCCTCACAAATCTGTTTCTTGTATTCACGAAAGTCATGTTTTTCTGGATCCTCTCACTATGGAGGAATCATTTTTAACTGGCAAATCCACTGCAGAATTCTCATTTCACTAGCTCTGTGTTGTCAACCTCTGTGTTGACAATAAGCCAAAGAATATCGAGCACCTCTAGCTCATTCACACTAGGTCATCTTTTAATCCATATCTCAGCCAACCAACTAAATAAATTATTAGCACTCCTTTTAAAACTCCTGAGCTATGACATTAAATCTAGAATCTCAGCTAATGAGTACATGTGAAGAAATCTATTCTGATACATGCGTATCTTTCTTGAACCATCATATGACACTCTTAAAATCTGTTCCTTTATCTGTTCCCCCAGCCTCTGCTTATAAGCATTATAAAGTTCAAGAAGTTCTTTGGGAATACAGCTTTCTGCCTCATGCGTCACACTGTATGCCTCATCTTTAGAAACCTTTTTAGATCTGAAGCTGGTTATAGGCCTAGAACAAAAGTTGGTACTGAGTGTGGGCCCTGAGGATGGTCAACATTGTCTTGTTCTTGCTCAGTTACTGTATCTGGGAGGATCACTACTATAACTACAGACAACACAGGAATAATTTCCTCAGGTATAGGAGTGGATGCTCATACCCGTGGTTAGAGGTCAATGAAAGAGCTACATCTGCCACTGAAAGCAGGCAAATCTCTTCCTATGGTAAATAAGCTTGTCAGAATTTAGGAGTTCAATGTCTCCTGTCTCATCAGGGTCCTGCCAAACATCTCCCATCCCAATGTACAGGATCTCGTTTTTTTCTGATCAGCATTCTCACTCTAACTGCAGGAACCTTGAAGGCTGAGCACTGACTTGCACCATATTTCAACCAACTGTATTATCAGGGCTTATGTCTGTTTTTCAAGAACTTCAGTCCTACAGTCAAAGTGTAGAAGATTCTAATTCAGGCCACACTTAGTAATCTTTAGATTGTTTTATGTGTGTCTGTAGGACATTATTTTTCTTTAGTACTTTGTCTGAACATGCTAAGCTCAACCTTCCAGCATCGTATTTCTTACTCTTCTAAAAATGTTTTAAAAAACATTATATATAAGTCTTTTCTATGCCTTTCAGTAATGGTGAATTAGGATAACAAATGGATATATGTTGACAATTTCTTTAAAAAGTTCACACTATGGACAATCACTATTCTACATCATGAGAAAAAGAAAGCATGGCAATTTAGGTTTCATCAAATCTAACAACCAACTCCAGGAATCGCTAAACTGATTAAAGAAATTCATCCTTCAGTTCATTTTCCTTGACCCATTCTTATAACTAAAATATAGATTAAATCTGTGGAACACAACATTGGGTTACAATAGCCCATACTTTTCTACTGTAAATCTGTACTTTAACATTATATGTGCACATACTTTTCCATTCATCATACAAAGTGAGAAAACATGAAGATTCCTTCCTATATCATCCCAGAACCATACAGTCAGGTACCACTATGTTAAATTACAGATTTACAGTAGAAAACTGCATGGATGATGAAGATGATAATGACTTTGACATTGGCCACGTGAGCCAAAGTTCTTGCTACAGTAAAATATAATGATAATCAACAGACATAAACACAGGAATGCAGACTTCCTTAATTCAGATGATGAAGAAAAGAGATTGTGAGTATATATTGGACTAGCAGAAATGGTACAAAATGGTCACACAACCAAATGGAATGATCCAAGGTTAGAACTAAGTCTGAAAATACAGCAAAGAGCTTGGCAGGAGTGAAACCTATTGGACAGAACACCAGCACTGCCACTGGGTTTGGAAATTCTAGCAGACTAAATGTTACAAGATGTCAAATAAACAAAACTTAAATACAAGCAAAACATTCTGCATGCCCCAATAGCCATACTCAAAAATGTATTATTATTATTTTAAAATGTATTATTATGGCACCTCACTAGATGAACTGAAAGCACTCGTAGATCTGGTGTGTTTACCAGGGTTCTCCTATCGTAATCATGGGAGTGTAAAAGATACATGGAGATTTGATGGATGTGGGTTGAGGTTTATAGAATAATGGTGGTGCTGAGGAAATATGGTTTCCTTCAAAATAGCCTGAGTTTTGATGATAAAACTACCCACCAAAAAAGAAAATGAATCAATTCTCTGCTCTTCACTCATGATTTGAAAGGTTGTGGGTAATTGTCAAGCATTTACACATCATCTGAACACATGACTACTTGTAGCATTTCATGACCATTGTAGCTTCAGGCAGGATACTCCAGAAAAGTCTTCAAAATATGCCATAGAAAATGTATGCTCTTGGAGATGTGAAGTTTTGTTTTGGTTTCAACTTAGGTGTTTATTCTACAACTCAGTCACCAAGTCTTTATCCATATAGCAATAAACTAAATGTGTTGTGGAAAATCTTGTTGCTTCCAACTGCCAAACCACTCAGAATATGACTTTTGACAAGTGGCTCATCAGTTTTTAATTAATATTACATCTGTTATCAGAGCATAAGTTGACCAGCATAGAAACTATATGCAGAGACAAACTAGAAATTCCAAATGAAATGTTGCAATTTCAAAACAGAATATTTGACAGTACAACCTTTGGATTTCAGAAAGCTATAACATTGTCCTGAATTATGATGAAAATACAGAAAAACCATGACAAAGCAGAAGTCTGAGACGGAAATTTTCTGCAACAAAACCAAAGGTGCTGATATTGGTGAGTTATGTGACAATTATGATGTCACTCAAATTCAAAGCTTTGGTCAATGATTGTGTTTTACTCAATCCTAAATATGTGTGGCATAAATAATTTAATCAGAAAATAACAAGTATAAAATACCACAGAGACATTTTCTTGTAAGTTTGGGCCTGGAACTCATAAGAAATCATTTACAGCAGAAAAAAAAATAAACATTTCTGCCTGGGGAACTACATCAAAAAACCATGGTGCACACTGGCGAGTTGACAGGAGAACAGACAGACACAGCATCACAAAGACCCACTTAGACAACAAGAAAACAAGATGTCAACTGTGCCTTGCAGGAAAGTATAGGAAAACAAACCATCTGGGCTATTAGTGTACATGATACTTATTTATGGAACATATCGTTGTCCTGTGTGAAGATTCCCCTGGGTGTGAAGTCACAGCAAACATTATTTCTGTGGTGGACTTTTGTTTCTATTTACTTTGTGGATGACATAGGGTTTATTTCTGTTGTTATCTTTTAGGGTTTATAAGTAAGTGAACAGCTGATGTGAAAGTGTTGACGTCTATTTGAAGCTCTCATTATATATTTGATTTTTTTTTTTTTTTGGTATCACACTTTCCTGATTAGTTCATTTTGTCCAATATAATAAGAAGTGCCCAGAAGAACAGAAAGAGGGGTGACAAGAATGGTCTGACATGTAGGAAAACAGTAAGGACATGTGGTATTAGTGTAAATGATATGCATGCATGAAGTGTGCAGTTGTCATGTGCAAAGACTTCCTTGGATGTGGCAGTTGAAGCCAAGATTATTTTTGCTATAGAGTTCTATTGATATTTTTTTCTGTAGTTCATATAAGAATTTATTTCTGATGCTATCTTTTAGCTTTTGTAACCAAGTACACAGTTGATATGAAATTGTTAGTGTTTGTTCTAGGTGTACAATACATATGAAGAATTTAATACTTTATTTAATTGATATTTTACATTCCTGTTAGCTACATATTGTATAATATAATAAGAACCTCTTGATAAAACAGTAATATCAGTGAGATATCAAACTTGTACTACAGAGAGGCCAGAAGAGCAAACACGTGTCCTGTCAGTGTAAGCAAAAAGTGTGTATGGAACACACTGCTGTCATGTGTGAAAACTGTCTTAGCTGGAATAATGATTATTTTTTCTTGTAGCATGCTATTGGTAATTTTATTGCAGTTCATATAGGAATTTATTTCTGTTATTATTTTTTTATACCAAAAAAGTCAATTTTGAGTGTTTTAATATTTTTCAATAAACAATAAATATTAAAAATTCAATACTGTATTTCTGGATGATTTCCTAAATACTCACCATTTGTTATAAGAAAAAATCATAAAATTAAATTAATAATTCATCAATAGAAGTATTCTAAAGAATAAACATAGATTTTGTGTTTGTGTGTACTGGGCATCAAACTCATGACTTGCTTAATCCTGTTGCTTTGAATTCAATGTGGTTGTTCTGGCTGGTGCCAAAACAAACAGATGAAAAGTAAAAGACTGAATCATGTTCAATTAGCTGCATGTGTTGCCCACTGTGCCAAAAACAAATGTGCTATTTAAAAAAAAAATCTTCACAAGTTGACCGCTTTTTTTACCCACTCTAACCTTTGTTAGGTTTTTTCTTTATCTTATTTAGTTTGAATTTGAATTAGGTTTTTTCTTTATCTTATTTAGTTTGAATTTCCTATTCTAGTTTCTTTCTTCAAGTAGAAATTTAAGTTAATGATTTGGAATCTTCTTTCCCTAATAAGAGTATTTATACCTATAGATTACCCTTGAAGAACTACATTTTCTACTATCTGTATCTTTTAGTGTATTGCATTTTAATTTTGTTCAACAAAAATATCAAATTTCCTATGACTTCTTGTTCTTCGTTTTAATTTTGACTCATCAATGACAAAACATTGAAGAAAGGCCCCCAACCGACTCCATCCAAACAGAGATTCTTAGCACAATGTGAGTTTGAGTGAATCAAAATAATGAAATCCATTCTTAACCCAACACTGTTACCAACATAAACTGTAATTTCTTTTAATTTTATTTTTAATTGATACATAATAATAATTGTTAATTTCGAGACTACCACTGAGCTGAAGAATTACAGATAGGACTGTGGCCAGTTAAAACACCGCAAAGTTGGCTGTTTCTACTGATAACTGTCTGTCTTGACTAAATGCTGCTCAGCTTGCTCTAAGACTCTGGCTAATTTCCAAAGTTTTGAGAAGATTGATTCTGACAATTGTGGCCAGTTTGTTTTTAAAGGACTTTTTTTTTTCCTTTCCTTTTTATCGATACCGGGGATCAAACTCACGACCGCCTGCTTGCAAGGCAGGTGCTTATGCCGCTGAGCTAAATCCCCAGCTCCCAGGACTTTTTTTTTAAATCCTCATTTTTGCTAATGCTGCCAAAACCAATTTAAAAAAAATATATAGTGATATAACTTTTAGGTTAACATTTAAGAGATTCTAAAATTTAGGCTCCAAGTTAAAATAACTATATTTATTGGACACCTATGTGATTGGCAAGGTGTGAGAGGCTGTCGATGTACTATCTGACTTCATTCTTTTACTATATGAAAGGAATGGGTACCATGAATCACTCTCATTTTACACATGAGAAGGCAAAGATAGAATTTCTTGGCCTACGAATCAAACCTAACAGGTTAACTTGAAAGTCATTGATTTTATTAGGTATGAGGTGATCCTTTAAAAAGTGAATTTAGGACTATGTGCCTGTTAGTGCATGTCAGCTGTTTTGGAGGCAGAAGCAGAAGGGACATTTGAATTCAGGAGTTTCAGGCAATTCTGGGCAACATAGGAGCATAGACATCTTTTAAAAAATGAAGTTAAGGATGAATAAAAGACCTCTAAAAGTAAATCACCTTTGCATAGTTATTTTTGAAGGTTTTTCTGCATCATATGAACAATTGCCTTAGATGATATCTTGTGAGTATTTACTATGCCCCTGTACTCTACAAAACACTTTACCTGAATTACATTAGATTTTAAAACAACTGTTTGATATATTATGATTACATTGTTATGGATGAGACAAATTTATATAGTTTTGAAAATCAGTGCATAAGTAATGCAGGGCTGATTACATTTTTGTTGCAACTTCGCATTATTTTCAGCACTATTATGAGGTTTTAGGGACAGCACTAAGAGACAGAAAAATATATACCTCATTAATTTCCTGGATACAACCAGGGAAAATTAGTAGATGGACATATTATTTCTACATTACTGGTTAATACATACTCATGCTACAGTCTTACCATGAATTCTATTTAACTCATATCTACTCAGTAAAACAAGTACCTTGATTTTCATTTTAGAGAAGATGAAACTAAAGGTCATAAAATTTGGTTCTAATGTCTCAAAGTTAGTGGATGACTCAACTAGAAATCAATTGCAGGATTATTTTCCTATGTGCCTAATTGCTGAATAACTTTACAAACAGCATTTTATGGTATTAAAAAGGTATGTGGGTGGGGTGTGGGTGATAAATGGGTATCAAAAGGCACATAATGGCGAGGTATCATGCTTAAGGCAAGATTTAACTGAATGGGCCGTGCAATTTTTAAAGAAAAATTGTTCTGCACTTTGGAAGTTCAACAGGGAAAATTTCAAACAACACAAATGAAACATTATGTTGCACACACACACACACAAAATCAAAAACTAAAAACTCATTTGATATGTTTCAAAATGTATCAATCAATTCTTTTAGAAACTAAAGAAAAGAAACATGAAAAAAAGACATTTTTGTCATGCATCTGCTACTGTTCTGCCAGCCCTTGAGAAAGGAGCTTTTATGCAGTAAGGTGTTTCATTATAATAAAAAAATACTATTCTAGGTTCTTGGATACAAGTAAGAGAAAATTGAATTCTCAGTTTCTCTACTTGCATAAAATATGGTGGTATTTCTGTAAAACAGTCACATACTCCTGAACTGGGGAAGTGACAGACTAATTACTCTTCCTTTACTTCCCTCCACTGGTTCACAGATCATAACGTTAAGCCTCAGATACTTCCATGAGGATGGAAAGAGAAGAAAAAGGCTCAGGAATCCGTGGTACTTCTGGGTATTACACTCATAAGAGCTATGAGTCTAATAAATAATTTGTGTGTAAGATATTTGTAGTTTTACCTGTATTGTTCTATTAGTCCTTTTATAGTTTTCAGCTATTTATGCTCATTTTTAAAATTAGATAGTTAAAGGTAAAATGAGTTAAACAATATAGAGCAAGTAGATATAAAGGATGAAATTTGAAATCAAGAGTTTTGGCATCAGTTTGTACCACTGCATCACTATGTGATATAGCTGGAAAATAAAGTCTGTGTGAGGGAAATACACTGTTCAGGTACATAACAATATTAAACATTAGTTAAATATAACTCAAGAATGATAAAGGATATGATTTGAGATACACATGATAAAAATTGATACCCTTCATATAATTTATTTAAAATAAATAATAAAATGTTAGTTCCTTTAGATGTTAAAATAGACAAAAATAAGAAGGTTTAAAGTGTACAGTTACTCAGATAACAGGTTTAGATTCTGATGGTTAAATAAATACAACTCAAAGACTCAAAAATTCCTGGCTTAACGTATAATATTAATAAGTATTAGAATTACTTTTAAATTTATGAAGTTTTCCAAAGTATAGATTACATTACATATATATGGTAGTTTTATTAAACCTGTTCAAAACATGACATAAGGAAACTAAAATATGATAAAATGCAATTTTATATCTTAAACAAAAAACATAAAGTGACAAATGCCAAGAGTTCCCTAAAGCAGATTATGAAAGCAAACATGTAATTGAAGCCTAGAACCTTAGGCAAACCTTGAAGATGAGTAAATAGAAAAATATTGTTCTTGTCTTATAGTTTTGTGGGATATATTTTCTAAATCCTGCAATCACACATTTAATGATGTATGCTTCTCATTAAAAAATCATGCATGTATGCCTGTGTGCTCTTTTCCCATTAAATATTATATCATATTTTATAAGTATTATAATATCAAGCTTACATCAAAGACTATTCTCAACACTGATCTTTATTGTACTGCTTGGTTACAGAGGATATGAAAGGACAGAGAACAAATGTGAAGTTAAAAACTGCATGTTGCCATATTTTAAAAATGTTATTTATGATGGACCAATCATTACATTAACACTGTAAGATGCAAGTCTAGTTGAATACTTACAGTGATTTACAATAAAAAAACTTCTTAAGTGCTCATTAAGTCATTCAAATATGCTTACCTATGGGCTCAAACACTATTTAGAAAGAGCTACAATGTTTCATTTGTTGAAATGTCAAATGCCTTAATCTGCAGATACATCTTTTATTACAGTTTCAGAACACTTAAATACACTTTTGAAAGTTCTTCAATGCGAGTTTTTAACACTTGATTGTCACAATTGTGGAAAGAAAGCCAATATATTCACATATATCTTAAATACTAGGATACTCAGGTGTATGGACTTCGAATACTCTATGTAAGGTACACAGAATGCTGCCAATGGCAGTTTACAAAGCATTTTAATTTGGGGGCTGCCTAGTTATTGTATTTGATTTTATTCAAGAGTCATTGAAGTGTATGTTTTAGAAGGTACTATATTCATTTAATAAATAACATGCTTTAAATCCTACTGAACCAACTCTTCTCTCATTTCCTTTCACAGGTTCTGAACAAAGTTGCTTTCCTGAATAAGCACTTATCATTAAAACTTCCAGGACTCACTTCTGAGGAAAGTACAAGTTGCAAATTTTTCAGCACAGTGCTGTCCCCTGCACATATAATGTGAACCCTCCGTGTAATTTAAACTTTCTTGTAGCCACATTTTAAAAAGTGAAAAGGTAAAATTATTTTACTAATACATTTTATTTAACCAAATATGTTCAAAACATAGCAATTTCAATTTACAATAATATACCATTATTGATGAGATACTTTACATAATTTTTGATACTAAGCCTTTAATATTTATTTTATTTTATATTCATTACACATCTGAATTTGAACTAGTCTCATTTAAAGTGCTCAAGAAGTTACATAGATTAACAGTGAAGTGTACAGGCAATTGGAACCGACTCTTACTATCTATCTTGACACATGGCTAAATAAAATTTAAAATATTCTCAAACTTTAAGTAGATGCTTGGGAATGTGTGTGCTTGCAGAATTGTTCTTGAAGCTCAGCTAATTAACCTTTGTTATTACAATCTTTGTGTAATTTTCTACTAATTGAAATTGCATTCCTTTTAACTATTTTTTGTGCTATCTTAGCTTCTCACTTTATTCTGACCATCTTTTTCTCTCCTTCGGAGATTTTTTCATAACTCCACCAGGACCAGCCCTAAGATAGGAACAATAAATGATAAGACTTGAGAGCAAGGAAAGATCCCTTTTCTAAGACAACTGCCTTTCTCTCTGATTCCTGATTTCCACAGAAGTCTTTCATTTATTTTTACTTATTCATAAGTCTTATATCTTCTATAGTAGATAAACTTCAAGTTTTCACTTTCTAAATCTCTTTAAGCTTTCTTTTAAATAATAGACCAAATTTAGCCTCCTTTTCAGAGAGGGCCCTGAAAGATGGAAGGAGTAATTCTTCTATACTCTGAAGTCACTGACTCATTCAGCAAACCATGCCCCTCTTGAATATTTAGTTGCTAAGATGCTTTTCTCTACTATTACATTCAAGTTCTTTTAAATATCACATTCAATAGGCAAAAAGGTTACAAAGAGAATACACAATGTTTAATCACCCCAATGTGAAAGCAATGTACATCATTTTTGCTTATTTTCCACTGTCAAGAACAAGCTATACACTACCTAGATTTACAAAAGGATGGAAACGTACTGGCTGCCAGGGGTTTCCTAGAACCACTTCTCCCTCCTAAGTGGAAATGAATCTTCAGTGGGTGCCAACTTTCTCTGCTACACATTACAGTTCCTTTTGAACTATAAATCTTGTATTTGCTCCTGCAACTGGCTTTCAGTAAAGATAAGAGCAAATTACAGAGGCTCCCTGAGACAGTCAACTTAGATCCCGAAATAACGCAGTGTGGAAAGTCCCAGACAGAGGGAGATGAATCCTCCCAACCCAGGAAGAAACTAAAGGAAAAAGAACCAATCAAACATTCAGTCCTGGTACTACTATTGGAACAGCTAAAGGTTCGGTGCTCCCGCTGCAGTGACTGGACTTGCACAGCCACAACTCATGAGCTACCAGATTTCTCGCCACTTTGACTCACTGGAACTGCAGTCACACTGAAGTGCAGTCACACTGAAGTCGGAGGTTGGCGAGCCCAACAGAGAACAGAGCTGGCAAGGGACCTGTATTGACCTACGGTGAGTACCGGGAATAAAACCCTTCCATGGGAAAAGGGCACCAATAGGACAGCATTTTGGAATCAGGCAGGACTGGCAAGCACAAGGAACAGCAGTGACTTCAGTCAGTTGTTCCCTTCCCAGATGAGATTGGTGGGATATGTTTGGCCTGGATCACGCCCCTGGCTGAGACCCTGTAAGTTGTCTCAAACCAATTCCCTAAGCACAGTGCACACGAATGCAGTGAAGGCCTCAGCAGGCTGACTGACCCAGAGGAGAGGGGCCAGCATACACTCACCCTGTTTGCACTTCCATAGCACACTGGAGTGGGCAGGATTACCTAGCCAGTGTGTTTCAGAGAACCATAACCAACAAAGAAAGGGACTGGGACCCCCTCTATATACCTGTATGGAAGAAACAAAAAATATGAGAAGAGGAAGCAACAAGAAAAAGTCCCCAGCCTCCAACTCTGAGAACATTAATCCAGGAAAGGTAAATACAAAAGAGACTGAAGACAGCAAACATGCAACATCAGACACGGCATCAGTGGACATAAAGAGATATCTTTAAGACTTCAAGGTGAGTTCAAAAGTGAAATATTTAACCAAGTAAAGCAAGATATAAGTAGATTAATAACAGAAATTCTAAGCACTTCTCAAGAAGACACAGACAAAAGAATGGAGGAGCACAAAAAAGGAGAGAATCATTTGATGAAGAATATAAAGAAGACATAGGCTTCTTCCTTGAGGAAACACCAAATGGTGGATGACACCGATGCAGTCAGAGGGCCTGGAGGCCCCAGAGGTTTCAGAAGTGGCCTTCGAGGCCACAGACATGGGTGCGGCAGGGGCCAGGGCTGAGGCTGTGGTGCTCATGGTGGGAAGGTCGAGGACAAGTAATGGATTCCTGGCACCAAGCTGGGCTGGCTGGCCAAGGACATGAAGATCAAGTCCCTGGAGGAAATTTATCTCTTCTCCTTACCTATCAAGGAGTCTGTGATTATTAACTTTTTCATGGGCAGAGTCCTCAATGATGAAGTTCTGGAGATCATGCCCATGCAGAAGCAAACTCATGCTGGCCAGCAGACCACGTTGAAGGCATTTGTCACCACTGGGAACTACAATCGTCATGTTGTTCTGGGTGTGAAGTATTCTAAGGAAGTAGCCATTGCCATTCACAGGGCCATCATCCTGGCCAAGCTCTCTATTGTTCCTGTGCAGAGAGGCTACTGGGGGAACAAGACTGGCAAGACCCACACAGTCCCTTGCAAGGTGACAGGCCGCTGTAACTCTGTGTTAGTGCATCTGAACCCTGCCACCACAGGCACTGGCATTGTCTCAGCCCCTGTGCCCAAGAAGCTGCTGCTGATGGCTGGTATTGATGATTGCTACACCTCTGCCAGACACTGTACTGTTACTTTGGACAACTTCACTAAGGCCATCTTTGATGCCACCTCAAAGACTGTCATGGTTTATGTCTGTGTCCCCCAGGCCTCATGAGTTTGCATTGTGTATTTGTGATTGGTTCATTGCCTAATGCTTGGATTGATGGTGTCAGTGCTCCACCCACAAAGGGGTGGAGCCAGGATGTGATGTAAGGCAGGAAGAAAGTGTGTCTTGCCCTTTTCCAGTTCCTCTTTGCTGTTTGCAGCTGCCATGAAAGGTGGGCCAGCCATGCCCACCTGCTTGGGAGCCAACTGAGTGTGGACTGAAACCTCCAAAAACTGTAAGAAATAAACCTTTCCTTTCCCAACTTGGGCATCAGGTATTTTGTCTCAGCAACAAGCATAAAGTAACTAAGACAGAATTTGGTACCGAGGAGTGGGGTCATTGCTGTGACTATACCTGACCATGTTTTTTGAGGGGCTTTGGAAATGGTTTGTGAGCAGAGTTTGGAACAGTTTGGACATGTCGCCTGGATGCCTAGAGCCAGAGCAGCTTAGGCTGTTCTGTAAAGGAGATTCTGGTCAGAGCTCCAAAGACCAGAAGACTGATGGAAAGCCGGATGGTAAAGACCAGGCTTGGGAGGTTTCTGCTGGGAAGGACTGCATTGGTCGTTGGACTCCACATGATGTGTGTTATAGCTTGGCAGAAAGTTTGTCTACATTTTGCTCCTACCCAGAGACTTTGTCTGAGACTGAGACAAAGGGCAATGGACTGATTAATCTTGAAAAGGAAATTAAAAAGCAATTGAACATTGAGGCTGTAGCATGGCTATTGTTGGGGGCTTTCAGCCAGCTTTATGTTTCAAATCAGGAGCAAAGAGCCCAGCAGGATAATTTACAATGCTGTGAGTTTGGCCTGAAGGAAAATTCCAGGAAGGCTATGGATTGTAAAGACAGAGCTGAGATTTTGATTCCTGAGGAGAAGCAGAGAGATAAGAAAGATGGGCCCAGGGCATGCCAGGAAGCAGGTCCCCACCCTGTGCAGCCTTATAGCAAAGATGAAAAACTTGCTCAGAGGGAAAAGCTGCAGAGCGCCATGTTCCAGAATGGTGACAGCGGCCATGTGAGGTTCCAGAATGGCAGCAACATAGAGAAGCTTTTTCTCACAATCAGGTAAACAGAGCCCTGAGATCCAGGCAACTGACCCTGACAGCCAGGAGAGAGAAAACCCTGGCTACTGCTTCAGCTAGCAACAACCCTTGGTGGTATCCACAAGGTGCTGATTTTAGGTGCAAGGAAAATGCATGAATTCTGAGGGTAAGACGGCTCCCACTTAGATTGCAAAGGGCCTGGGTGGCCAAGCAGTGTGCCCCTGAGAGAGCAATTTGTGAAGAAGTAAGTGTGAAGCCGAAGGTGCAGTGGAGACCCCAGAAGTTTGGAAAAGCCAGGAATGTGGATGATCCATGGGAAGCTGCAAAAAGTGAGCAGAGAAGATTTAAGAGAAAAGCTGCAGGAGCTGAAATCGCTGGAAGTGCCCTGGGGTGGAATCACCCAGGCCTTTTGGAGATTTCAACCAGATTATTTCAGATGCTGAGCATGGAACTCTAGGACTTAATGTTTGTCCTGCTGGATGTTGGACTTGCTTTGTTTCCAATGCTTTATATTCTCCTGTTTGTAACTTTTGGAATGGTAATGTTTACCTTGTGCCTTTGCATTTCAGAAATGTTTAACCGTGTTCCATTTGTACAGGGGGTTACAGTTAAGAATTTGCCATAGATCTTGGAGGAGACTTGGGACTTGGACTTTTCAGCAATGCTGAAGCTGTTAGGATTTTGGCAACTCTTGGAGGTGGACTAAATGTCTTTTGTATGAAGGATGTACATGAGTCCTGGGGGCCCAGGGTGGAATGTCATGGTTTATGTCTGTGTTCCCCAGGCCTCATGAGTTTGCATTGTGTATTTGTGATTGGTTCATTGCCTAGTGCTTGGATTGATGGTGTCAGTGCTCCACCCACAAAGGGGTGGAGCCAGGATGTGATGTAATGGCAGGAAGAAGGTGTGCTTGCTCTTTGCCAGTTCCTCTTTGCTGTTTGCAGCCGCCATGAAAGGCGGGCCAGCCATGCCTGCCTGCCTGGGAGCCAACTGAATGTGGACTGAAACCTCCAAAAATTGTAAGAAATAAACCTTTCCTTTCCCAACTTGGGCATCAGGTATTTTGTCTCAGCGATGAGCATAAAGTAACTAAGACAAAGACCTACAGCTGCCTGACCCCTGACCTCTGAAAAGAGACTGTGTTCACAAAGGCTCCCTATCAGGAGTTCACCGACCATCTTGTGAAAACCCACACCAGAGTCTCTGTCCAGAGGACTCAAGCTCCAGTAGTAGCTACAACATAATGGTTTTTACACAAGAGAAATAAAAATGAATGAAGTCTATCAAAAAAAAAAAGAAAGAAAAAGAAAACATACAATTACATGAAGCAGGTTCAAAGAGATTACCATGAAATAAAAAAAAACCCATTGAAAGCTGGTAAAACTGCTTGAAAGAAACTAAGGATAGATTATCCAAACTGGAGGACAGGTTTGCAATGTGGGAGCATGAAAGGAAAAAAATTTTTAAAAAATAACAAGGAAACAAGCAGTAACAACACAAAGGCAAGAAGACAACAAGAGGATCTATAATTTAAGAATAAAGAATGTGAATTAAGAAGCAAGTATACAAACAAAGGAACTACAAAGGCTATTCACAGAAATAATTAAGGAACACTTCCCAAGGATATGAAAAGGAAATGATATTCAGATGTGTGAAGCATACAGAACTCCAGCCACCTACAACCAAAACAGAGCTATACCCAGGCATACAATAAAAAAAGATCCCAGAAATTCAGTATAAGAACACAATATTAGAAGTCATCAGAGAGAAGAAAAAGATTATGTATAAAGGAAAACCCATCAAAATGGCAGCAGACTTCTTGACACAGATCACCAAATCAAGAGCTTGGAGCAAAGTATTACAAGCTCTGAAAGAAAATGACCTCTAGCCCAGATTGATGTAGCCTGCAAAACTATCTCTAGAAATTAATGGAGAAACAAGATGCTTCCATGACAAAGAGGAACTGGGGAAATTTGAGACCACCAATCTGAGAATTCTCACCAATTTGAGAATACTGAAGGACATTCTAGAGAGAGAGGAAAGTACCAGGATTCCAGGAACAGTGGCAGAGAGGCCTCAATGAATGGAGCAGAAAGTAGAATGAAGAAGAAAAGCAGAAAAAGAGCACAACAGAAATGAGGCAGAGATAGCTGGCTATAATCTCTAATATAGATGGCCTTGATGCACTAAAAAAAGAGAGAGAAACACAGGCAGAGTAGATCAAGAGGTAGTGTCCACTGAGATGCTCTTTATAGGAAATATAATTAACTTGAAAAAGGGTACATGGACCAAAAATCAAATATGAGAAAACAATGCTCTATGTGACAGGGAACTAGAGAGAAATAGGGGCAACTAGGCCAGTATTTGGGGATAGATTGGAAAGATAGGCTTTAATAGGTAAAGGACTATAACTGGAGATCAAGTACAGGGTGAGAAGATTTGGAATCACTTAGGTAAATAGCAGGTTGCTCTCCCCAATCTAAAAACTGAGCGTGTTGGTGTTCTACATGGTAGGCCTAAAAATGCACAATGTACCCAGGGGGAGTGAAACGGGAGGAATAGTCTTAAAAAAAGACAACAAAAGATATTGTTAATAGTGTATCAGGATTTAAAACTCACATTACACACACTGCTCTGCTTAGATAGATTTTATTCTGTCCCAGTTTGTCTACTTACACTAGATCTGAGGGCACTGACAGCTGTCCCCAAAGTATCAGGATATAGTATAGTAATCATCTTTAATTTCCTATTAACTTAATCTGGAACCCTGTGTAACTTATATTGTTTTATCATGACCAATCTTAGATAAATCTGGTTTGTTTGATTGCTGTTTGGTATTGACAGATTTTATTCAAAACTGTTATGATTGATAGTATCAAGTCTGAGAGTATAGGCAACTACACTGAAGAAGACAATATTCACTACGATACCCATTCTGGTTTGATTATTACCTCTTTTTGAAGTTTTACACTGTCTACAAAGTTGTGTTTTTATTAACATTGTTATGTACTGCTATATTCAAATATCCTATGTCTGATGATGTAGCCAATTCTATTGAAGATAACAAGAGACAACACAGGAACTATGGTAGGACACCTTGTACAACAGTCTTATATGTCTTTTCCATTTCATGCATTTATAGGAATATATTTTGTTTTGTCTTGCTTTGTTTTGTTTCTCCCTTTAATACAGAAAGTATAGAAATACATGTTAAGACTCATGCATGCGTGGAACCTATAAACAGCTTACAAGAACTTATAACAGATGATGAAATGAAAAAAATATGGATAACAGCATGGATGTTTAAGTGTAGAGGATTGATAACTATATTACTAAGTTTTTGTTGAATAGTTGAACAGAACTGTTTGCAGTCTCGCTGTTTGAATCCCCACTTTATATAATCCACTTTAGTATCTTGAACAACTATTTGTAAGAGGACAATATGTAATCAACTAGTGATTTCTTACTGTTTATTTTTTCTTTGAAAGTATGTATTATTTCTACCCGTTTTCTGTTTTTTGTAGTCTTTCTTTAAATAAAATTTTAAAAAAAGAAGCTCCTGCAACCTGATAAATCAGCACTGGTAAACTAGAGATGAGGAGGCCTATGTTGCAGACAGACCCTTGCCACTGCTCCCACTCCTCTGAGTTTTCCCCACCAGGAGACCTGCCAGTTGCAGGGACCTAGAGCTGCTACTTGTTTGTTCCCCTGACCAGAAAGCAAACAAGGATGAATGACTAAGTTAGAAACTTAGTCATGACTAAGTTAGAGACTAAGTTAGAAAAACCCAGGCAGATTGGGCTGATGCCTCTACGAAGCAGAGGATCTCTAGCTTGTCTTCCTTTTATTTACTGAGACACAGGGACAATTAATCGAAGTAACACAAGAAACATCTCTTCATATTATATATTAATACATGCTCGTGGTAGCAACTTAACCTCAGCTGTATTAACTTTCCCTAGAACTTTCAACATACAATCATCCCTGCATGATACCTTGCTCCTTTGTGCTCACAGATGAGGCCAATTAGGCCTTAATCATCCTCTGGTCTCCCTGGACCTGAATTCAACTTATGGTTTTAGCCCTTGAATAAGTTAACCATTTCCCTTGAATCTAGTTTTTTCCATCTCAAACTGGTTGGGATTTGTGATAGAGATGGGAATCTTTCCCCAGTACCATTATTCTCTTATTTTTTATAAAGTGAACTCCAGTTTTGTTTGGGTAGATAATTCACCCAGCTCAACTCTACAATTCTCAGGTATGGTTGGATATGTAATACATTTTTTAACTAATGATAAAATTGACAATTTATTATTTTAGTTTATTATTGGTCCTTTAATGATGTTCCCACAAAGTAATATAAAAACATTTCAGTTCCAAGTTCTTCTTAAGGGAATGTAGCACAGATACATAGATACATACGTAGCATAGATACATATGTAGCATGAGCTTCTTAAGGATCCAAAAGTAAATGCTCCCAGGAGGATGGGTTATGTTATATGCAGCAGTAACAAGAAACACCAAGTTTAACAGCTAATCGCAACCAAAACAAAATTTATGATTGGAACAAATTCTCCTGCAACTCAAAGTGATTTTCTGTGACAACTTTTCTTTATGCAGTGATTCAGCATCAGAAACTGAAGGTGTAATTTCCATCCTTCAAATTCAGAGATTCTCAGGAGCACAGCACAGAAGCTTGAAATAAAATGGCTTGTGTCGAATATAGGCAGTTGCTAAAATCTTACTGAAAAGGCAATAAATAACAGGCTATGTGCGTGAATGTTTCTCCACTTTCCTCCATTTTTGCATACTTTTCCCAATTTCTTAATATGTGATAATGTCTAAAAACTCCTTTAAAAAGCTTTAAATGATTATGACATAAGTAGCTTTCTTTTTAAAAACACATTTAATGCAATTATTCATCCTCTTTACTACCAATTCTATTTTAGTTAACTAAAGTGATTGTATCTTAAAAGCCTTGCTTCTGAAAGCTCTCTCCAAATCACTGTTTTCAGAAAGCCACTTTTAAAGGACTGCATCTCGTCCAAGCAGGCTAATGGAAGTCAAATTCCACTGTAAAAACAGAACTGAAATTATACTTTGTGCACCTGGAAACGAGTCCATTTGCACATAAGAAAGGCATAAGATTTTGTCTCAAATAAATTACCCACTGATTATGACAATTAACTGCTTGTCATAGGTTTTAATTATTTAGTTGTCTGCCAAAATCCTGTCCCAGGTGTTCCCTGTTTCAAATTTCAATTATGTTACATTCTGCTAACAAATTTGCTGCATTTTGAATAATTCCACTTAAAGTACCTGTTTTAAGAAAAATATTTTTTCTTTTTTAATTTTTAAAATTTATGGATGAAACCATCTGAATAATGTCTGAAGAAAGTGTGTGGATTCAAACTCATTTGTCCACATCATAGCAACTCTGTACTGGTTCAGCTGCTTACTATGCATGCAGATGTCAAATTGTGTGTCTTCGATTGCTTGTTTATAATGCAAAATGACAGGTTGACGTGATTTTATCTCACAAAAATAACTCAGGCATTCACATTGGTAAATTTGACCCAGATGGTTTTATGAATGTTCTGCAATAAAACTTGTGGGCAAATTAAAATGCATCTCTGTATTTCTGTGTATGAGCACGATGTGTGTACTCATTGTACAGGTTTTCAAAAATTGAAGATTTTTCTTTCTATGCACAAAGAGATATACTTTTCTTCATGAATCAAAAGAGTATAAATAATACTGTTTTTCCTTCCACAATAAAATAGCTGCGAATGATACTCTCAGGACCATGGTCTCTACTTTGGCAAATGTGGAGAAATAAGTTCTTTGAGTTATGTTTTTAACACAGAAATTCATATAGGATCTTATAAACACTACTTATGTCCATGCTTTTCTGGTACCAAATATAATTCACATGGAAACCAAGAGTAAACGTTCTATGAAATGAATAACTTTAAAAGACTTTGACTGCCTTGCCTAACACTATGTCATAAGCACTGTTTCACTGGCACCAACTGATGAACTTAAAGCAAAAATAACTAAACAGAAATGCCAATAAAGCAGAAATAAAACACAATGAAAGAGCCTGTTTCATGAATAAATGCTTCTTAATTTTGATAGAACTAGAATGTACTACCATTCTTTGCCTATTATCACTTTTCTACTTAAAACTCTAAGAAATTATCTATTTTTCAGCAGACTGATCAATTTTCCCATCTGTGTCACATTCTCAGCCTTCAACTGTCCACTCTTCCTAATTTTACCACCTGTAGTGGAACATCTTTCGGACCCCCAATTTTTTATCTTATTGTGCTGTTTGCCAGCAAGGCTTGTATGAGAGTGGAGTTGGTAATTTCATGAGGCTTAGATAGAGAACCAAATCTAAATACTTCTGTCAGCTGTGAGCACTTCTCCACCCTGAAGCTGCTGACTGCATTTCCTGCCGTGTTTCATTTGCTTCCCTTCCTCTGTCTCTGACATGGCCATACCACTCATTTGAACACTGTCCTCCCAAATAATATATTTTGCTTCAAATGACGTTTCCTGATAATTCATATATTCGTGTGGATATATATATATATATATATATATATATTCCTTTTTTGCAGTATCTGCTTGTCAAAACACTTTTGTCAATTTTATAGATCTGCACATCCCACTCAAAAACGTACCTTATCTACTCCTTTATTGCCACCAAATCTACACTGGAATATGCTTCTGAGGTCAAATCTTGAACAGTATATTAAATTTTTGGCTTCATTTATGTATCTAAGTTTTATCTATATATCAGATATTTATAATAATGTGAATTTTAAATTACAAGCCTTTACATAGTAAAAGAGGACTATTTTCACTTACAATTCTTTTACAGCTATTAAGGTGCTGAACACAGAGTGATTGATATTCATTAAGGTCAATGTTGTCTTTCATTTAAAAAAAAACATTTACTAGTCACTTATTATATGCTTATGTGAGCCTAAGAACTTAAAATAAAAAATATGATGACAAACAGAAAGAAAAAATATAATGCACAAAGGAGATGCCCAAGTATATTCTGTTTAAGCTTAATCTTAATATGAGAATGTGATAGAGAGGAAATTTTTGGTAAAATCAGTGGTACGGAAAATGACAGAGTCTGGAATATATGAGGTAACATCTAAAGTGACCCATATTAATTCAGAAAAATAGACTGAGGCCAGCTTTCAAGTGGCCCCAAGTGACAAAGAGAGCCCTGATTGGTGCCCAGCCAACAGCCATAACCTACAGTTCTTTTCCATGCCAGCAGAGCCTGCCTTCAGCTTTCACAGCTGCCAGGATGGGAATTCCCCTTTCTCAGCTTTCCTTTCAGTCACTGTAACGATGGGAGTAATGCTGATTGTTTCTATAGGAATTATAGAGGGAATTGTATCCCTTTTTAATTTTTGGCATAATACAAGAGATGAATCAAGATACAATGCTGCTTCAGTGTTAATTACAATGGAGTAAGGCTGTGAGGACTGGAGCAGTCCTGTGCCTATCATTTCTCCTCCGTGTGCCCCCAGATTAGAGCAAGCAGGAAAGCTGAAAACTCTGGGCCCCAGGTCCTCCTCACGTTTGCTGGTTTAATAAGCCTTGAAACTCTAGACCTCTAAACATGGTATGTGGTAATTTATCTGTATCACTTAAGCTACTACTAATTACAGCTGATGTAGTTTTAATCAATGAATCCTATAAATATTGAGACCATTGAATAGGACAAAGCAGAAGCATAAAAGAATCACATTTGTATTTGTATTTGGCAAATAAGTAAAGTGAAAAGATAGACTTTGGAGAGGAGAAAAATGAATATAATACTAATTGAAAAGTTTTTATATTAAGATTTCTAAAAGATATGCCTGTAATTCTAGAAGCTGAGCCAGGAAAGGTAAGCCCAGCCTGAGAGATTTAGCAAGTACTTATCTTAAAAAAAATAAAGAAGAAGAAAAGGAAAAAGAAAGAAATGAAGGAAGAAACAAAGAAAGAAAAAAGAAACAAAGAAAGAAAAAGAAACAAAGAAAAAAAGAAATCCAAAAAGTGCCCAATGCAGATACCTGGGAATCCAGTTCAGTGAGAAGGTATTGGATCCAGTTGTCAGTATTGTACACACACAAACACACACCCACGAAACCCCACATTCCTAAATGATAATGGAAAATAAAGTAATCATGAGAAAAATATGAAGAGTAACTGTACTACATGGAATGTTGGCTTTCAAAGATATTAACAGGTAGAAAATAGAATTTGGGGATCAAATAATAACTTGGAAAAATAACACTAGATTAAATCCAAATTCTGGCTTCCTAACACTTAACTGGAGGAATGAGTTATAGTGCTTCTTATATATAAAATAATTTTTGCACCTACTGCTTCAAAGGACAAATTATAGGTAATTTTATTTGGAGGAGCATCAAATTTGGGGCTAAATATGAGAATTGTTCCTCATTTTGGATGCGACTAATTGTGACAGAGACTTTTGGGGCAAGAAAGTGAGCCCATGCTTGGACAGGCTGTGCTTTTAGTTGACCCTGAAACATCCAAGTGAGAAAATGTCTGATAGCTATTAGAATATGCATATATAAAGTTGATCAATATATTTCCTTAGAGCACAAAAATTGCTCTGTATTAAATTCTTCTGTATGAAATTTCATTGAGCTTGCTTATCTAAGGGCATTCAAGGCTTGGGGAACATCCTTCATGAATAGATTTGGAGAGTGGCTGCCAAAGAAATGTCCTAAGTGGAGAGAGATAAAATAGCAGTGGTAATTTTTAAAAAAAATTTTTTTAAGGATAAAAAGAAAAAAAAAAAACAAAAAAGGGTACAAGTTATACAGAATTTCAGAAAGAATAAACAGTAGGGAATCACTAGTTAATAGATTACATATTGTTATCTTAGAAATAGTTGTTCAAGTTACAAAATTAAAGCATATAAAGTGGACTTTCAAACAGTGAGACTGCAAACAGTTTTGATCAATGATCCAACAAAACTCAGTAATATGGTTATCTATCTTATACACTTAAATATATATGCAGTTATATCCTTTAGAACACTTTCTTTTCCTCTCTTTTGTACAATGACAATTACACATTTTGGGTTTTATTACTCCCACAGTTTTTATTACTTTTTTTTGGAGAGAGTAAAACCAAATGTGACATAACAGAACAGAGTCAGTCAAATCAAAAGAATGGACATAACACATAATGTAAAAACAAAATACCAGGTGATCAACAATGGTTACCATACTGACTCTTGCTATCTTAAAAACAATTGCCTATATCATCAGCTATAATAAAATTGAACAAAATGGTAAAGCATAAAACCAAAACATTGGAGACATTGCAGGACTTTAAAAGAAGATAATAGTCAACCAGAATGGGCATCATAATGAATCTTATTGTCTTCACAGTTGTTGCCTATACTTTTGAACTTGGTACTATCAAGCAAAGCAGAATAGGGGAAAGTCAGTCAAAACAAGATGGTGAGGGCAATACAGGGTTTCAAATCAAGTTAATAGGAAGTCAAAGTGTGTTAGTATAATGTATCCTGCTTTTAAAAAAAATTTTCCCTTAATTAAAAAGATAAAAATAAAAAAGTAAATAATTTTTTAAAAAAGGAGATTGAGATAAAAGAGGGCATAACAACAAACCAGCACAGGTCAAAGCATAAACATTTAAGCAAAATAGTGTTTCACCACAAGATATCCTGACATAAAAGTAGTTACCATATTGTCTCTTTCCTTGAAATCTTTGAGTATAACTTCATATACTGTAGCAGCAAACATATCAAGACAATGTAAAACCATTCAAGAGAATGATAGTATTACAGGGTATTTAGAACCAACAATCAGAAAATGAAAAATGGTTTTTGTATAATCTCCTTGTTTAAAAAAGTTTTTGCTTATATTATCACATATAATAAAATCCAATAAGATACAACCTGTTAAGACCGATAGAGACAGAAGAATAAAAGCTTGATGGGACTTCAAAACAAGATGATATTAAGTCAGCAGTAGGTATTATGATGTCTTGTTTTCTCCAAAATAGCTGTTCATACCATCCGATCTTCTCTGCCTCATTTCTGTTGAGCTCTTCTTCTGTCATTTGTTGTCAGTTTGTCTTCTTCATTTTGCTTTCTGCTCCATTCATTGTGGCCTCTCTGCCACTGTTTCTGGGATCTTGCTATTTTCCTTTTTTAGAACATCCTGCAGTATTCTCTGTAGAGTTGAATTGGTGGTTGCAAATTCCCCTAGTTCCTCTTTATCCTGGAAGCACCTTGTTTTTCCATCAATTTCTAGGGAGAGTTGTGCAGGATATATCAATCTTGGCTGCAGGTTATTATCTTACAAAGCTTTAATTATTTCCCCCCACGTTCTTCGTGATTTGATGGTTTGTGCTGAGAAATCTGCTGTAATTCTGATAGGTGTTCCCTTGTAAGTAATCTATTTCTTGTCTCTGATGGCTTTTAATATTCTGTTCTTAGTTTGGATTTCTGTAATTTTGATTATTATATGCCTGGGTGTAGCTCTGTTTAGGTTTTTGGTGGCTGGGGTCCTGTATGCCTCATACATCTGAGTATCTTTACCTTTTGCTAAATTAGGGAAATCCTCTTGGATTATTTCTATGAATAACTTTTGTAGTCCATTTGTTTATGTCCATATTTTTTCTTTTATGTTCTTAATTCTTAAGTTATAGACCCTCTTTATCATCTTCTAGCCTTTGTATTATTGCTGTTTGTTTTCTTGTTATTTTAAAGAAGTTTTTCATTTCATGCTCCCACATCACAAATCTGCCCTCCAGTTCAGATAATCTATCCTTAGTTTATTTCAAGCTGTTATGCCAGCTTTTGATAGAGTTTTTAGTTTCCTGGTAATCTCTTTGAACCTGCTTCACGTATTCTATGTTTTCTCTATTTTCTCCATCAAACAATTCTCCCCTTTTTTTCTGTCCTTCCATTCCATCATATGTTTTTTCTTGGGCGGTGCTTAGCATTTCTCTAATTATTCTCCTTATATCTTGCTTTATTTCATTAAATACTTCACTTTTGAACTAGTCTATGAAGCTCTGGAGATATTACTTTATGTCTATTGGTGCCGTGTCTGATATTACATGTTTTCTTTCCTCATTCTCCTTTGCATTCACCTTTCCTGGATCAGTGTTCTTAAGGTTGGGGACTGAGGACCCTTTCTTGTTGCTTCCTCTTCCCATACTTTTTGTTCTTTCCATACAAGCAAGTATAGGAGGCCCAGTTTTTTTTTTTTTCTTCTTCTCTTTGTCTGTTACAGTTTGTTTGAATTGTGATGGCTAGGTGTTCCCATGCAGTGGTAAATTTATAACAACTCTTCACTGTATCCCTGACCATACTGAAAGAGATGTCTTTGAAAGTATGAATACATTCTTTGGAGTTTAAAGGAGATTAATAAGTTTAGGCTGCATTACTAAATGTGGTGTATGAACTTTAGGCAGTGGCATGCCGTATCTTTCAGGTCTCTTTCAGGCTTGAGCCCAAGGATTATTAACACCAGCTGAAGTTGAAATAGGAAAGTAGGCACAGAAAAGCTTGACTGATCATTATGAGCTCTCTAAAGTACAAAGCTCTATAAATCCAAGTTAATTTGTATTTTAGGGACACCAAATACAAAAAGAGTTTGCTTGTTTTAGGACATAAGCACCATTTTGTGTTCCTGGGTACATGATGACTGTAAAGACTACTTAGTAAATGCTTTTTTCCTGATAGCATTTTGAGTGTTTATCCTCCAAGCATGCCTTGTCAGAATGCATTTTTGAATCCTTTTCTTTTTTACTCGTCTTACAGGCTACCAGCATAGTATCACATGGGGAAACCACCTGGGTGAAATTCTTAAGCTGGCCTTCCACCAGTCTGGCTTGTTGAAGCCAGCCAAATGCAAAGGAATTTTCAGTACTTCATTGTTTCTTACTATGTATTCAGAGAGTGACTGTTGGAGATGGTTAACTCTTCACACAGAAACAAAACCAATTAGGTAGTGGCAAAACATGGAAAACACTGATCAAGTAGGCAGGATACATAAATGACTATACAGAGTGCATTTCTGTATAGGAAAGGAAAGTCAGGCAATTTTCTCTTCCAAGATTTACTTCAATTAAATGACATTTGGAGCAATTATACTGAACATTTAAAATTGCATGTTTAATGTCCACTCCTCAAAAAATTACTCAAAGGAAGAAGCGTATCTTTCGAGACTCTTCAGAATTTTGAAGTCAAATGAATTTAAGAACATTTAACATTTTCTTATGATGGTCAAAATCACTATTTACTGAGTATGTGGTAAATAAAAATAAATACTAATCTTTGCCACAACACAAGAACAAAGTAAATTGATCTCTCTTTGATTATGACAATGATGATGATGATACCTACTATTATTAGTCACATGACTACTTAAACAATAGAATGTTTCAGAAATAGGTCAGACTTATATTCTAGTGTCTCTAGCAGAATTTCTTTTCTAATTCTTAGAACAATCAGTCTAGGGATACTTCCTTTCAAAATGTATTGCTTCTCAGAAGCAAATTCACACGGGGAGGTCATGAGTACAAATTCTGGTGAGTTCCAGCCAGAAGACAGCATCTTTATTGCATGTTAGCTGGCCTGGGAGGAAGCCAGTCTTAATGGTTCTGCTCAAACCATTCCCTGGAGGCTGACAAATATGAAGCAGAACTAGCCAGCTGATTTTAGTAAAAACATGAATTCATGATAATAATAAAACTATTGCTTTTAGTCATTAAGGGTTTTGGGCAGTAAGACTCTGGAGCTTTCACACTGAATTATATCTCCAACCCTTTTCTACGTTTTTGTCTTTGAGAGAGGATCTCCCTAAGTCATTAAAGATATACTTGAACTTGTGATCCCAGGCTCTCAAAGTTCTGGGATAATAAATGAACACAACTACTCCTGACTGACCATTAAGTTTTGGCAAGTTTTATTACAGTCATGGATAATTGAAACACAATATTTCTTGTTTGTGGAGACAAATACATTCTCATTTTCTAGAGAACATTTAGTAACTCTGAAGGAAATTCCTATCAAATGATACCATTGAGAAAATAAGGAATAATTCAATATCCATTGTTGATATAAAATATGTTCATAAGATTTATGATTCACTGCTGTGGGGATCTAAAACACATGTCAGTTTTTATTTATAAATGAACAGGGAAACAAATATGTTCTGTCAAAACGTTACCTTATTACATCGTGGTTAACTAGAAGAAGACAAGGAGCTGTTGGGAGACACTGAATATCATTATGACCACATAACATAAAGAAGGCAAAATATGTCTAGGGCAAAAAATATCTCTGCTCCAAAGAATGCATTATCTTCATTTGTTGTACAAACTGGCATGCTTCATTCTCAGGGCAAGGATGAGAACAAGGAAAATCCCTGGAGGAACAAAGCAAAGAATATAATGGCTCCCCTGCTTCATCAGAAGTGTTTTTGTTGGGGAGTTTACACTTGAGTAAGTTTTACCTCATGGTGGGAATTCATCAGGGGGTCACTGGGAAGGGAGGACACAGAGAAAGACAAATCAGCAGTAGCTGGAAAACTTAAATTGTTCTAGTGTAAAATTTGTGAGAAAAACAAGAGAAAGAAGGGCAAGTAATATGTTTGGTTTTCATAAAAAGGATCTCTATGGAATGCGCTTGAATGGTATTTATTTATACTGTAGTCATAGAATTACAGATGAAGAAAATGAGTCTCTGGTGACTTCCCTAAAACACTGGGCTGTGTCTTCAAGTCTCACTTCCCCACAGTACCTTTATTAAGTGTTAGCAACTCTCTCATTTGTGACTGTTACATATATTTTTCATGTCAGTCAATCACTATTCTGAAATGTAAAACATATTTTGAAATTTGTATTATGGTATCGATATCATACTAATCCAACAGGATATAATGCCATATTTTTAGGAAAGTATATTAGAAGTTCAAGCAAAATATAATAAAGTTTAAAACAATGAAAAGGAGAACACAGACATTTGAGTTCTACACAGTGAGTTTTTAAAAACTTTATGTGTGTGTGTGTGTGTGAAGTCCATTTTGTGTTTGTGTGCATGAACATGCTTTTATCTTGTTTTATGCCTAATGAAACCTTTAGTGTGAAGAGGCTTCTTAAGACTTTTAATACTCATAAACAACATTTCCTCTTGCATAATTTATACAGCTAGAATGCAAATACTGAAAAAGCTGAGTGAAGGGACAAAATCAATTCCAAATAAATATGAAAATCTATACAGGCAGTGGTAAACTCCCGCAGGCTTCTGAAGGCTGTTTGTATCACTTAAAGCTCTAAATGTTCACCATCACTGATATACACAAACTCATCTATATATTTGAATATAGATGTAATATGATAAAAATTTTTGAAAAATTCAAAAATAAGTAAATTATAAACTGAGACTCTATATGATGCTTAACTATTTAAATACATTATGGAATGAAAAATACATAATTTAAGAAAAAAGATGCTTATACTATCATACATAATAAAATCCAATAAGATACAACCTATTTATTATGTACGATAGTATAAGCAAAAACCTTTTAAAGACAAGGAGATTATACAGAAACCATTGTCCATTTTCTGTTAGTCGATTCTAAATACCCTGTAATGCTGTCATTCTCTTAAATGGTTTTACATTGTTTTGATATAATTAATGCTACAGTATACGAAGTTGTACTCAAGGATTTCAAGGAAAGAGACAATATGGTAACTACTTTTATGTCAGGATTATCTGGTAGTGAAACACTATTCTGCTTAAATGGTTATGTTTTGATCTGCACTGTTTTGCTGTTATGCCCTCTTTTATCTCAATCTCCACTCCATTATTTACTTTTTTATTTTTATCCTTTTAATTAAGGGAAAAATAAATAAAAATAGCAGGATATATTATAGTAACCCACTTTGACTTTCCATTATCTCGATTTAAAGCCCTGTATTACTCTCACCATCTTGTTTTTGACTGATGTTCCCCTATTCTGTTTTGCTGGTTAGTACCAGGTTCAAAAGTTTAGGCAACAGCTGTGAAGATAATGAGATTCATTATGACGCCCATTCTCATTGACTTTTATCTACTTTTGAAGACCTACAATGTCTCCAATGTTTTGGTTTTGTCGGTTTTGTTCTTTACTGTTTTGTTCAATTTTATTATAAATAATGATATAGGCAATTCTATTAGAGATAGCGGGAGGCACTATGGTAACCATTGTTGATCACCTTGTATTATGTTTTTACATTATCTATTATGTCCACTCTTTTGATTTGACCGACTCTGTTCTGTTATGTCACATTTGGTTTTACTCTCTTCCAAAAAAGTAATAAGAACCGTGGGAGCAATAAAACCCAAAATGTGTAATAGTCATTGTACAAAAGAGAGGAAAAGAAAGTGCTCTAAACTATATAACTGCATGTATATTTAAGTGTATAAGATAGAAAATGATATCACTGAGTTTTATTGGATCATTGAACAGAACTGTTTGCAGTATCATTGTTGGAATGTCCACTTTATAAGCTTTAATTTTGTGACTTGAACAATTATTTCTAAGATGGCAATATGTAATCCATTAACTAGTGATTTCCTACTGTTTATTTTTTTTTCTGTAAATCTGTATAACTTGTACCCTTTCTCTGCTTTTTTTTTCTCCTTATATAAAATTTAAAAAAAAAGATGCTGCTGGAAAAATTTAGGTGGATAGAACTAAACAACAGAAGCACACTGGATTTTTATTAGAATTTGGTAATATTTTAGTTATTCATTGAGGAACTGTTTTGTGAGTTTTCAACTAGTTGTCATAATTCATAATTAACATATTAACTATATAAATTTGAAACTATTAAATATGTACTGCACATATTTACTTAAAATTCAGGATTACCTTTAAAGTATAAATAATTGACATGCTATGATGGGCTACAGCATTATCCACTGACGAAAGAAATGTGTGTACTACATCCATGTTAATTTCCTTTGAGTTCCAATGGTCATCTTATCAAAAAAGGAGACTATATGTAGCAGATAGATCTACCAGTCAATCTAGGTGAGCCCCAGGTCCTGGTGCTCATACTTTTATGTGTTTTCCTGAAGTGTGATTAGGACTTGTGACTTGCTTCTAACCACTTGACTATGAGATGTCACCAAGTTTAGACTATAGGGTAAAAGTGGTGGGTGACACACCCTTGATAAGAGTATGTATGACTGGTCTCAATGCAGACTGGAGCTGCAGATTCTTATTGCAGGCTTGAGGAGGAAAGCAATGGATTGGAGAAGATCACACAGTGAAGAGCCGTATACAGCTATTAGGGACTTGAGTTTTTTTTTTTCTAGGACCTTTGTTCTGCTTTTAGTGAACAAGTAGCATAATCCTGGGGCTCTCAGAAATATAATTTTTGAGAAAATGGATTCTGTAATAATCTGTATGAGGTTTGAAATGGAGTCTCCCACATTCAAGCCTCCAGAGCAAGATGATCTGAGGCTAACACTTTGTACCCTTGTGAGACCTTCAGTAGAGAACTCAGCTGAGCTGTACCCAAATCTCTGGCTCGCTGGATCTGAAATATAAGGAATGTATGTTGCTTTATGATACCTCACAATTTAAAGGAAGAAAAGTTTAACTCACTCATGGTTTCAGGGGAGTTCATTCATGGTCAACTGATTTGAAGAGAGAAACATCATGCTTTGGAAGGGCAAGGCGGCCAGTTCATGGTGGCCAGGAAACAAAACAAAGGAGCAACGTTGGAGACCAGCTGTAAAATACTATGTAGAAAGTACCAGAGGTCCCGCTTCCACAGCCCACTGAGACACACCAGGGAGTGGCCCCCCCTAATTAGTGCAGCAGCTCCCATGTGAGTCAAGCAGACACTATCAAGCTTAGCCGCCACTCTGAGATGTGGTAATTTATTATGCAACAACAGAAAACTAACATGTTTCTTAGAAAAACAGCCATGTGATTCATTTCTATAGGAAAGCTTTTTAACATAATTTCTAAAATTACACTTACTATGATCTTTATAAAAATAACCTGAAAAAGACGTTTTATTTTTTGCCTGCAATTGAGAGCTCTGTTTTGAGACCAAAAAAATGATAATTATTATGTCTACTTGAAAGAGTGTAACATCAGCTAACTTTTCAAATAGATATATTTCATGCAGTATTGGATAATACATTTACATATTATTATACAGTATCTATTTATTTGTGTGCTTTTAATATTTTTTTTTTGAGACAGAGTCTCGCTATGTAGTTCAGCTTGGCCTTGTACTCACTATGTAGCCCAGGCTTGTCTTCATTTTGAGGCAATCCTCTGCCTTCAGCTTCCCGAGTGCTGGGATTGTATAGTATTAGTCTGCTTTATGATTTCAGATTTTTAAATTTGATGTTTTAGTTTTATAGTAAGAGAATGCTTAACAAGTCGAAATTTTTCTTAGTTTGACTATCAACTCATTTAGGACTAAAAATCATAAGAAAAGCTGTAGAAGATGTAACTCCTCAATTTTATTGTATAATGGTATCAAAAAGATAAAGATTCCTATAAGATAGCATCAATAGATAAAGAAAATTGTACAAATAGCAATACCTGCGTTGAACAGGCATAACACACTGAACATTATCTAAAAACTCATTCTGTGATCTAACAGGGTCACAGATATTACACTGTTCTATTTGGAATCTTCACAATGTCATCTGAAGACATAGGGTTTGAGTTAAGTGAAATGGCCAGCAAATCTTCAAACTTGGAGAAGAAAGGATCCAATAAATAGATCAAGGAAAAATTAAATGCATCACTGTGTACTGGTTGATTGATTGTGTTAACTTGAGACATTTAGAGGCTTAACTAAATGGGTTTAGCAATCCTACATCCAAAGGTGTAGAAGAAAACCCATCCTAGAGTTGCTTATCACCTGGAGGTATAAAAGAAAAGGAGGAAAGATGAATGCATTCCATTCTTGGGAGAAGCTCCAGTCTTCACCTTTGGTTTGGACCTCGTCTCCTGGCTCCCAGTGCAGACTCCTCAAATTTCCAGTGTAGACCCTTCAGCTTTCCAGTGTAGACTATTCAGATTTCCAGCCTAACTTTTCAGCCTTTCACCGTAGAGCCTTCGGCCTTTGTTGCAGACCCATCAGCCTGCCAGTAGAGACTTGCATGAAACACTAGGGTGAACTCCAGACCTCAGATTGAATCTGGCCTCCAGTGTGTAGATACTCTCACCACGCTTCCTCATCTGACTCTGTGGCTGACCGTCATAAGCCAATCTTGTCATTTCTTATACATTTGTATATCTCATGTCATATCTGTTTTCTTTAGTAAAACTCTGACTAACACATACTGTTTCTTAGTGATACTGTTCTAGCCTCTAGTTCCACTATGGGAGTAGGAGTTGCTCAGCCATAACTTGACTGTGTCTCTCTCTCTATTTTTTTTTTTTATTTTAAAGAGGAAAAAAACCAGGAAAATCAAGGGGCAAACAATTAAAACATAACAAAATCAAAATGATAAGAACAACAAAAAATGGCTTATAGATTTCAAAACATGACGATAGGATTTTAACAATGGTTGTTATATTGCATATTGTTATCCTCAAAGTAATTGTTCAGGCTACTGGATCCAGGCATGCAAGACTAATCAAACAAGATAATTTCCCTTTGAGCAGTTTCTTTCCCTTTTATTATATCTATTGTAACATTTGAATCTTATTTACTCAAGAAATTTCTTGAACATGCCACCCTCGGACCTTGGCCTGCGCTGTTGCCTGCTTCCTGGGCAACCCCTGCAGCCCCTGAGGAATGCCATGCTGCCCTCCGACCTTGCATCTGTGCTGCAGTCTTCCTATGCAACCCTCGCTGGCCTGGAGGAATGCCGCACCAATGGCTGCTGCCCTCGGCAACCCTCCCCATCTCTTAGACCAGGTACTTGATCTTTCACTCCCACTCCTCCTTCCAGAACTTTGAACTGTAGTGTATTAACCATACTGAGTTTAAGGGGGACTCAGTGACTTCTCACCCAATCAGAGGACTTTGGCAAGCTCCCAACATTATGCTCCTGTGCTTCTCCTGGCATTTGTCCTACAACTTCAACAACCAGTTGAAGTTAAAGCTTCACTCAGTACAATAGGATGAAATAGGATGAAACAGAATGAACCCACTCAGAACAAAATAATGAAAATGATATAGAACTTGAAAACAAGACAGCACCCTGTGCACACCCGGACTAACTCCAGCAGCCCACCACTCAGCCCAGGACTGCATATGCTGCTGTACCATGCTTCCTGTATGCCCTGCAGACACCTGGACTGGGGCCACCAACATGCCCCTTGGCCAAGGACCACCTACCCTGCTGCACCACAATTTCCGCATGCCTGGTGGACACCCAAACCCAGGACACCTGCTGGCCCCTCGGGGACATTCCCAACACTCTTACTGGACCTAATACTACTGTTGATCTTCAGCTCCCACCTTTTCTCCCAGAACCTTGGACTACAGCGAATTAACTGTGCTGGCTTGATAGCAGATTCAGTAACTTCCTCGCCCAAACAGAGGATCTCAGCAGGTTCCAGTCATTGTGGTGAATATGCCCCTAAAATAGAGGTGTACAGTGGGTAAATAGGGCCAGTAGTAAAGTTCCTTCAAACTAACTGTAAGACGTTGGTGAGTCTGGCAAGAGTGTGGGTGACTCATTCCTACACACAGAGAATATCAGGCAGGGTGAGGAGTGTGCCAATAAGGATTCCTCAAACATGGAGAAAACCAAAAGTTTATGAGACACATAGGCACAAAATAGGGACACAGTAGGGCTATAGCCAATACAAATACTATAGACAGGGAGATTTGGTGACCTGGAATAACCTGAAGATAAAGTAAGAGCAGGAACTAAAAGTTGAACTACATCAATACTACAGGGCTTGTCAGCCCAAGAAGAATACAGGACTCACCTAACAGGCCCTGGAAAAGGAAGTCAGTTGACTGGTCCACCTATTCATTGTGGGACCCAGAAACTGGACAAACATCAACCTTACAGTAGGACCCCAAGATATACATTACTAATAGTTGACACTAGTGGGACTGAAAGACCAAATATTAACCTGAAAGGGGAAAATGGCAAGATGAAAAAGCAAAATGCAATCTCAGTCATCTAGTCCACCAGGAGTAAGTACAAGAGACACTGAAATAGAGGACTTCAAAAGTAACACACTGAAACTCCCTGAAAAGATAGTAAGTGAAATAAAAAAAAAAAACTCCACAAAGCTATAAAGAAAATCAGATTAGAAGTAATCTCTCATGTAAAGACAGAAATAACAACCTTAGTAAAGGAGTTGCTCAGTGCAGCTAAAGAAGAAATAGATAAAAAAAAGTACAGGATCATAGGAAAATGATTGAAACCTTGAATGAACAAACAGAAATATAGAAAACAAAAATAATAACCTTAGTAAAGGAGTTGCTCAGTCCAGCTAAAGAAGAAATAGATTAAAAAAAGTACAGGATCATAGGAAACTGATTGAAACCTTGAATGAACAAGCAGAAATATAGAAAACAAGCAGAATTCATGAAACAAAATCAAAGAGACATCTAAGAAAGAAAAAGTTCTATTCAAAGCTGGCAAAACCATTTAAATGAAGCTGAGGGTAGGATTTCAGACCTTGAGAAGAGGATCATAATTAGTGATCATGAAAGGATAGAACTTTAAAAAATGACAAAGCAGCATGAAATGACAATCCAGTAGCTTCAAGATGATGCCAAGAGCAACAATATAAGATTAATAGGTATCAATAAAGATGCAGGAGTAAATGCAAATGACATAAACTAAAATATTTAGAGAAGTAATAGAAAATTTCACAAACATAGAGAAACAATCTGGTGTACAGATAAATGAGACATATAGAATGCCAAAAAATCAAAACCAACATAAATCTACACCAGACATATAATAATTAAGATCACAGGCATACAGTGTAAAAATACAATACCAAAAGCTGTTAGAGAAAAGACATAATTCACCTATCAAGGAAAGCCCATTAGAATCACAGCAGACTTTTCAGCGCAAACTCTCAAGTCAAGATGAGGTGGGGTAAGATATTTCTCCCAGCTGAAAGAAAACAACTTTCAACCCAGACTGATGTACCCAGAAAATCTTTCATTCAAATGTAATGGATAAACAAGATACTTCCATGACAAATAACAGCTGAAGAAATTCATATCCATCAAACTAACCCAAGAAAGAATATTGAAAGACATAATAGATACAGATAAAAATAACCACAATCTTCAGAAAAACAACAGAAAAAAAAACCCAACAAGGTAGGACAAGCAATTAAACAAGGGGGAAGAGCAGAGAGCAAACAACTGGAACATAGCATTGCAAATTCAACCCAGTACATATCAGTGATATCCATAAATGTAAATGGCCTCAATTCACCTATCAAAAACAATAGGTTGACATAATGGATTGAGAAACATGATATCACAATATGCTGGACACTAGAAACACATCAGACACAAAAGGAAACTCACAGATTAAAAATCAAAGAGTAGAAAACAGTATTTCATGCAACAGGAACCCATAAAAAGCAGGAGTAATTCTTCTATTTTCAGACAACATGAACTTCAAACTTAGAATGATTAAAAGAAATAAAGAAGGTCACTGCATATGCATTGGTGGAAAAATTCAAGTGAAAGAACTAACAATTACAAATACAAATGCACCACATACAGGAGCCCACAAGTATATAAGACAAGTACTAATGAACATGAAAAACCAAATACACAAGAACACAATTAAAACAGGGGACCTTAATGTCCCATTGTCACAAAGAAATATATCAACTAGACAGAAAGTCAGCAAAGAAATAATAGAGCTGAATCATATCTGCAAGCAATTGGACTTAGTAGATGTCTACAAAGTGTTCCATCCAACCACATCAGAATACACATTCTTCTTAGCTGTGCATGGGACATTCTCCAACATAGACTGTATATTATCCCATAAAATATTCTTAAGTAAATACAAAGGTAATTAAAATTATCCCATGTGTAATATCTAACCATAGCACACTGAAATTGGAAATCGATGGCTAAAGAAAGTGCAAAACCTGCATAAATACATAGAAATTAAATAACAACCTTCTGAACAACCAGTAGGCTACAGAGCAAATTAAATAAGAAATAAAGCAATACCACAATTCAATGAAAATGTGAAAACAACATACTGTTTTCTGTGGGACACAATGAAAGCAGTCTTAAGAGGGAAATATATAGCAGCAAATTGTCATATCAAGAAAACAGAACAAGCACAAATAAACAACCTAATGCTTCATCTCAAGCTTCTAGAAAAAGAAAAGTAAAGTAAACCCAAAGCTCATAGAAGAGAGGAAGTTGTAAAGATTAGAAAAGAAATCTATGCAATTGAAACTACAAAAACAATATAAAGAATTAATGAATCAAAAAGCTGGCTTTTTGAGAGAATCAACAAAATTGACAAACCTCTAGCTATCCTTATCAAAAAAAGGAATGAAAAACCCTAAATTCATACAATAAGGACTGAAAAGAAAGAAATTACTACAGATCCCATGGAAATTCAAAAGATCATGAATACTGACTTTGAAAATCTCTACTCACATAGAGTGGAAAACACAGAGGAAATGGACAGATTTCTAGAAACATGAACCACTGAAACTCAATCAGAAGATATAGCAATTTTGAATAACCCACTATCAGCTATTGAAGTTGAAAATGTAATTAAAAACTTACCAACAAAGAAAAGCCCAGGTCCTGATAGATTCATGGCTGAACTCCACAAGACCTTTAGAGAAGATATGATGCCAATACTCCTTAAACTGTTCAATGACATTGAAAAGGAAGCAATTTTCCCTAAATGATTCCTGGAGGCAAGTATTATTCTGATACCAAGACCAGAGAAAGACCCAACCAAAAAGGAGAACTACAGGCCAATCACACTAATCAACATTGATGCAAAAATTCTCAATTAAATACTGGCAAATATTATGCAACAAATCAACAAGAAAATTATACATCATGACCAAGTGGGATTCATTCCAGGAATGCAAGGATAGTTTAACATATGCAAGTCAATAAATATACCACATCAGCAGAACCAAAAACAAAAAACCACATGGTCATCTCAATAGATGCAGAAAAAGCTTTCAATAAAGTCCAACACATGTTCATGATAAAAATATTTCAGAGTACACGGTGTCTACCTCAATCTTATAAAGGCCATCTATGACAAGCCAACAGCTGACATTATGCTAAATGGACAAAAACTGAACGCTTTCCCTTTAACATCAGGAACAAGACAAGGATGTCCACTATCACCACTCCTATTCGATATAGTTCTGGAAACACTAGCTAGGGCAATCAGAAAAGAGAAAGAAACAAGAGGAATAAAGATAGAAAAGAAAGATGTTAAATTATCACTGATTGCAGCTGACATGATTCTCTATATAGAAGACCCAAAAAACTCCATAAAAATGCTACAAGTAGTAATAAACAAATTCAGCAGTGTAGCTGGAAATAAAGTCAGTGCCCAAAAGTCAATAGCATTCCTGTACACAAACAAAAAACTCACTGAGAGAGAAATTATGGAAATATCACCCTTCACAATAGCATCTAAAAAATGAAATATTTAGGAATCAACCAAACTAAGAATCTGAAAGACCTATGTGCTAAAAATTATGCCTTGATAAAAAAGGAAATTGAAGAGGATACTAGAAAATGGAAGGAAATCTTCCTTGCTCTTGGCTAGGAAGAACCAACATTGTGAAAATGGCCATATTCCCAAAACTGTTATACAGATTTAATGGAATCCCAATCAAAATATCATTAACATACCTCATAAATCTAGGGAAAACACTCCTAAAATTCATTTGGAAACAGAAGAAACCTAGAAGCATCTCAATTCCTGACTTGAAACTATACTACAAAGCCACAGTGATAAAATCAGCATGGGACTGGCAAAGAAATAGACCTGAGGATCAATGGAACAGATGAGTAGATACAAGCACAATTACAAAGACACACAGCCATATGATATTTGATCAAGGGGCTAAACATTTTCACTGGAAGGATAGCTTCTTTAATAAATGGTGTTGGAAAAAGTGGCTTTCCACATGCCAAAGACTAGATCTATGCCTATCACCATACAAAAAACTAAAGTCTAAATGGAACAAAGACCTAAATATTAAAACAAACATTAAATCTACTGGAAAACAAAGCAGCAGAAGTCTTGGAGACTTAAGGGCAGGCAGATAATCCATAAAGAAAAGCAAACTGCACAGGAAACACTTCAAAGAATCAACAACTAAGATCTCATATTATCGAAAAGTTTTTGCACTTCAAAAGAAATCACCAACAGAGTGAAAAGAAAACCCACATAAAGGGAGAGAATTTTAACCAGCAACCCCTTAGACAAAGGACTTATATCCAGAACATATAAAGAAATGAAAAACATCAAGCCCACAAATTCAGAGACCTTCTCCAAAAATGGGCATCTGAGATTAACACACAGTTCTCAGATGAAAATATACAAGTAGCAAATAAATACGTGAAGAAATGTTCCCCATCACTGGTGATTCAAGAATGGCAAATTAAAACAGCATTGAGATTTCACCTCACTGTGCAAAGAATAGCTTCCTTCAAGAAATCAACTGATAACAAATGTTGACAAGGCCACGGTAAAAAGAACACTGCTCCACTGTTGGTGGGAGTATAGACTGGTGCAGCCGCTATGGGAATCTGTATGGAGATTTCTCAGAAGAGTAGGACTGGAAGTTCCATTCAATCCAGCTATTCTTCTCCTGGGTATTTTCCCAGAAAAACTGAAAAGTCATATGATTGTGATAAATATGCACCCATGTTCATAGCCAGTTTTTACAACACCACTTATTAAAGAGGCTGTCTTTCTTCCTGTAAATATATTTGGCCCCCTTTTCAAAGATAAGGTGGCTGAGTGTTTTTGTAGTTGTGTCCATATCTTGTGTTCTGTTCCATTGATCCTGAGGTCTTTTTTGCTTTTTGACAGTATTATACTGATTTTATTATAGCAGCTTTGTATTATAATTTCAATCAGGGATTCTGAGGCCTCCTGCCTTGCCTTTGTTGCTCAGGACTGCCTTTGTTATTCCATGTCTCTTATGGTTCCAAATGAATTTTAGAGATATTTTCTCTAGATCTGGGAGATATACTAATGGTGCTTTGATTGGAATTGCATTAAATCTGTATAATAGTTCTCAGAATATGGCCATTTTCACAATGTTGGTTCCTCCCATTTGTGAGCAAGGAATATCTCTCTATTTTCTGAATTCCTCTTCAGCTTCTTTTTTTTAGAGTGCTGTAATTTTTAATGTATAAATCTTTTACCTACTTTTTTAGATTGATTGCAAAGTATTTCTTTTTTATGTTGCTGTGAAGGATCTGGTTTCCCTAATTTCTCTCTCAGTGAGTTTGTCATTTGTATACAGGAATGCTATTGAGTTTTGTATATTTACTTGTGCCGTGTTACACTGCTGAATTTGCTTATCAACTTTAGTAGTCTTTTGGTGGAGATTTTTGGGTCTTCTATGTATAGTATCATATCTTTCACAAATAATGATAATTGCCTTCTTTTCATATCTTGATTTCTTTTTTATCTTTCTTGTCTAATTGCTCTGGCTAACATTTTCAGATCTATATTGAATAGGAATGGTGATAGTGGACATCCTTGTCTTGTGTCTGATTTAGAATGAAAGCTTTCAGTATTTGACTATTTAGTATGATGTTGAATGTTGATTTGGCACAGATGGCTTGATTGAGGTAAATACTGTGTATTCTGATTGTGTCTAGAGTTTTTATCATGAAAGAATTTTGGACTTTATCAAAAGCTTCTCTGAGATTACCATGTGATTTTGTCTTTCACTCTGTTATTAGGGTGTATTATATTTATTGATTTGCATATGTTGGACCTTCCCTGTTTTACTGGGATGAATCCCACTTGGTTGTGGTTTATACTTTTCTTGATTATTTGTTGAATTCTGTTTGTTAGTATTTTATTAAGAGTTTTCTCATTAGAGAGATTGGCTTGTAATTTTCTTTCTTTCTTTCATTTTTTTTTGTTGGATCTGTCTTTGGCTTTGGTATCAGAGTAATATTTGCCTCCAAAAATTAATTAGGGAGAATGATTTCCCTTTCACATGTGTAATGCTTGGTTCCTAAGTGTATCACTGAAATAACATGATGACCTTAGCTGGTTGCTCTGTGACCTTCTTTGTGATAGAATGTGACCCTACACAGCAATGGTATTGATATTTAAGCTAGAATTTAAAAATGGCCTTAAATGAAATACATTGCTCTTAATAAAATTATGTGTACATATGTCTTTGCAGAAAAATAGCAAGTCTCTGAAGAAGAAGACAGAAACTTCTTACTAATTCTCTGTGATGATGATGCAAGTGAGATATACCTGTCTCTTTTCATAAGAGACTCTGCTGCAAGGAGTCAGGTCAGCTGAGCTTCAACCCCTCATCTTTTGCACCAGGACAACATACTTTCCACACAGCCTGTAGTCAATGGGAAAGAGCAGTGGGACTTTCTGGCCAGGCTGGTTCTCCACCACAGGTGAGTTTTGCTGGGAAGCTCTATGCTACGAGGGCTTCCGAGACTTCTACTTCTTCGGAGCTTTTTAATAGCATGAAGCTCTTTCTCTCCAAACTTCTTTTCTTTTTCCTCCTTTCTCAAAAGTCTTTTCTTGCTTTGTTTTGCATTTTCTGATTTTTGTTGTGGCCGGGAGGAATTACCAGTACCAAATTTCTTTTACTTCTATTTCCCTTTTGCATCTGTTTACCAAGGACCTAAAACTGCTACAGCCCTATTTCGGAATTATTACTAACCTTTATGAAGTAAAGGAACTTCATAGCTGTCCTTTTCTGATAGAGAAGAGAGAGAGACAGAGAGAGAGAGAGAGACAGAGACAGAGACAGAGACAGAGAGAGACAGACACAGAGACACAGAGAGACAGAGGGACTGAGAGAGACAGAGACAGAGAGAGGGAGAGAAGGAGAAAGAGAGAGAGACAGAGAAACATAAAGATGGAGAGAGGGAGACAGAAAGAGAGGCAGAGAGAGAGAGACAGAGTCTTAGAGAAATTTCCTCATAAATAGCTAGAAGAACATCCTCAAAAAATCCAATAATGCGTTAGCTAGCAAGGGAAAACCGCATCATTTGGTCAGCAAAGAGACAAAATTTGTGATATTATAAATCTATGATAAAACATAATATATAACAACAAAAAAGATTATAACTCACCTCTAGAGTAAGAGATATCTGAAAGCAGGGACTGTGCCATGTTTACTTCATACTCAAATTTGAGAACCCTTATAACTTGTGGTAATTGTGCAGTGTTTCTTAAATTGAACTAAAATCTAATTTTCAATTACTTTGTGCCAGTGAATCCAGATGTAAAATAATTTCATTATATTAAGTTTCTCTGACACAACCAGCCAATGTTTGCCAAGAAAATTGGACAAAGATATTTAGAGGTGAATGTAAAGGTGTATTATTGGAATGATCTACCATTCTTTTCAGTTTGACAGGACCTTAAATGAGAATTGTGAGTCTGTGTGAACTAGAATAGGAGAAATCATTTATTGGTCTTCTTGGACAGCAGATGTTTGGGATTACATCTAATTGCTTCAATGCTGCTATTTTTAGTAGTCTGCTGAAGGGATTTTTTTAAATGCTGAGAGGAAACCTGACTTATAGGGGTTAAGCTTCTAAACGCCTGTGATCTACAGTACGGTAAAAGTGACAAATTGTTAGCAAAATATAATCCCTTCCACTTAAAGAAATACCAGCTCAAATATCATCTTTAGAATGCAAAAATACACAAAAATTTTAGTGTATTCATGTTAGGGAAGCAAAATGTTAAAAACATGCATTTGTGAGTCTTTTAGATTCCTGCAGCTTTATAGATTTTAATTACAGTGCTTAGCAAGTTTCTCACCGGTGGGCTGATGGTTCACATGGAGGTTCTGTCTAATTGTGGAGATTCGTGGAAGAGCACATTGTGAAGGTAAGCTAAAACAGAAGCATCCAACTTCTACATCTTCCGTACTATGAAAATCATTGTGAAAAAGGCAAAAAGAATTTGAATGCCTTAGGGATGTTTTACATTGTAGGTAAGGGAACAAAATATGGCTTTAAAAGTGGGTAATAAATACATAACAGATTGTGGAGATTCAGAAAGGGAGGAAGGTAAGTAGAAAAGACATTTTCTTATTGCCAAGGAGTGATATCCTTTTTAGATTTTTCCAGGAGCCTTTCTTTATAAACGGTCAGCTAAAATTGGATAACATAGTGGTTTCTGGGTGTGAATGAGTCTAGGGATGAGGTGATCACAGGGGAATGAAAGGGTCATAATGTGGTGGGTAAACCATGTTTAAATCCATAAAATTTGGTGCAATTTTCTTTTTGAGGAAAATTTGGAACTTATTAGCAAAGAAAACAAAAGAAAAGATATAACCATGTTTGCTAACTCCTAGTTTAGCCTAATTTGGAGAGTCCAATGAATTTCTTCACTGTTCTCCACATACTCCAATGTTATTGTAATTATTTAACAGAAAGCAACAAAACAAAATGAAACTAATCAAATGTAACCACTTAATTTCAGTGATGACACTTAAAATCTATCAATAATGTTATAACAAAAATGTGTGTTAAGCATTAGCATTACCTCATTCACATTATTTGTACAAAATTAGCTTTAAAACTCATACCCTTTTGCATTCCAATATTTTCATTCGTCTGAATGTTTTCACATTTTACATTATTAAACAATTTTCTTTTAGTAGGTTCATAGTTTTCCATCTCTTGTTGAGGCCAAATATATGAAGTGATTTCCCTGAGATTCGAAGTCAGCGGGCACACAGGGAAGCGGCACGGCAGACCAGGACCTATATTATCCTAAATCCTCAGTTATATCACTGACAAAGTCGGTGATTCTTATAAGTCACTGGCTTGCTCTGAGCTATAGTTTTAAAATTTTCAAAATACAATGAACAATAAAATAGTGATGATGGTAATAATAACGGAAATAATTTTTGTAAATTGATTAGTAAGTACTTTCAAAATGGTAACTAGACATAGATGGCTACTTAAATTTAAGTTTGAATTAATTGCAATTAAGAAAAATTTAAAACATCAGTTCCTCAGTCGCAAATCACATTTTGAGTACTCCTGTGTGCCTGATAGCTACCGTATCTTGCAGTGCATCGTCACAGAATGTTTTATTGGATAGCACCACAATAGAAAAACGTAATAGACAATAAATACTTGCGCTTCTGTCTTTTACTTCTCCGCAATATCCTTGAAAAAATGTCAGTAGGAGTATGATTTCTGACTCACAAGCTATGGGTACCTTATAGCTAAGATCATAATATGTAACCTTAAAATACTTGTCTCAAAGTATAACTGAGCACCTCTCAAAGTGTCTTTATTAATATTTATACCCTGTGAAAACTGAGCCCTTTTCTATTTTTCATTGATAAATCACCAACTTAGGATACTTGTGACTCATGCTTTCAATAAACATTGTTTTTAGATAATGAATGAATGAGATTGATATTGCAATCTAGTGAGCTGTCTGAGTCAATATTTTCTCCATTTTACAGATGGAAAGGCCGAGCCCATTTATTATCAGCAAATTTCAAAACAAAGTCCAGTTATCCAGGCCTATATTTTGTTTTTGTTCATGTTATAATTAATAGATATTCCAGAATAAAATTAAGGATAAACTTAATTATTACTAAGGGTCAAGGTGGAAATATTAATCTCTATTGTATCAAAGTTTTAATTGAAATTAGTTAGATATATAATAGGTGAATAGAACATACTTTACATGTAATAGGTGCATAAACACTACATGCATATTTAATATTCCCTAAAATAAGGTTTATGATAGTTATGACATTAATGTTATTTTATGAACAATATACCTATGGCTCTGAAAGATCATCTCCCTCTTCTGGGTCTAACTTTGCCATCAACCAGCTGTCCAAGACCCTTGATTCTGAAGCTACAACATGTGAAAAATTGCAATATTTCAAGATGGACTATCTAAGGTGTCTTATGAGTGTTGCATCATAAGCAGTATTGCCAAAGTGTAGCTCCAAAGTTACCTCCAAGGAGGCCTTAGGATATTGCAAGGCCTCGGATAGCTTCCTGTTTTGACATTCAGGGCCCAGAGAGAGAAAATGTATACAAGAAAGAGTTGCATTCATATCTGTATGCATGACCTTTTAATGCACAATTGTCCTTCCCACAAATAAAACTGTCTAGTTAAGTTTCCAAAATAAAACTTGGTAAAATGAGCTCCTTTAGGAGAATCCACTGCACAGACTATCTAGAAGGCTGGGGCTTCTCTACTAATTTGAGATGTTAGGGAATCAGCTGGATCTCAGATTTCTCTTAGCGAGATTTTATATTTAATTCTGTTACAGCTTGTGGCTATCTTTGCTTAAACAATGTTTATCCTCTGGTATTTTTTCAAAGTAGTTTTCATTAGTCAGAGGGAAATAATTTAATGCCAGTTTGATATAGACTTGAAATAAATTAAGTAGAAACTGTCAACAACTCTTGAGGTAGGCGCTGAAATCCCAGTTGGACTCAGTAAAGCTCCATGACATACAAAAGGCCCCCCAAAACTACCAAATACAATCATCCAGTGAATTTGTGTGAGTATTCAGGGAGCCGCGCCCTTTGTCTATCGTGTCATCCCAAAGGAAATCATTTATTTGTTTTTTGATGTGAATCTGTTTCTAGATACAACAAACTATTGCAGCCCCTTCCTAAAGGAGTCCCTGCAAGCTAAATAAAATCACTTTGTGCTCCAATTGGAAGATCAGTTTTAGATTTATTTACATCCTCTCTTCCTTGTTGTGGGCCAATTTAAATAGCACTCTGAGTGTTTTTATTGTAGTATGTTAACACTGATTTCAAATATGTAGTAATTTAAAACCAGGCAAAATACTGAGGTTTCATTTGGTCACTTTCCCTTCAGAAACTCTAAAAATGATGAAGTTGGATATCAATAAGAAATGATGAATATTTATCAAAATTTTCAAAAGAATATAATCTTTAAAGACTTTGATTACAACCAGCTTAGTACATTCTGATTCTATTGAAGTAAGTTTGTATGCAAGGTTGGATTAGAAGATACAGCCAGATTGTTAATTCAAAAAATAGGGTCGTAAACTTTTTAAAAGTGTATTATGATGTACTTATGTCATTTCCTACTGATATTTATATACTGAATTTTAATGTGTTAATAACAAATAATGAAGTATGTCAGTTTCTACATTACTGTCTTAAATAAATGAAATAATTTTGTACAGTAAGAGTTAAAGGCAATTAAGATCTCAAAATACATGGGATGTTTGTGTATGTAGAATGAAACTATTTTTGCTTTCCTATGCACCATATATTTTCAATCGATAAATAGTTGCTATTCATACATTTGTAGTACATAATAATTACATTTTTCATGGAGAATTACTGCATGTACATAACACATTTAATTCTTTTTTGGTAACTTATTCCTCACATCCCTTCCTGCTCTACCCAAATTTTGGTTCCTTTCTCATTTGAAAAAAAAAAAATCTTATTTCCCTTTTGTTCCTTCAGTTCTTTTTTTCCCCATACACTCAAAACCCCTGGTTTTCCCTGCTCTCCATCTCTTTTTCCTATTCCCATCTGAAAAAAAAATCTCCTTTATTCCTATTGTCTATCTTTTATTTGGCTTTTTATTTATATTTTGTGTTTCTCATATAAGAGAAACTGTGTGTCATTAAAGCTATGCAACTGATTTATTTTGCTTACTATTATGGTATCAAGATACATTCATTTATCTATAAAACTCTTGAATTTATCATTCTTTATATCACAGTAATATTCCACTGCCTATAAATACCATATTTTCTTGATTCATTCACTTACTGATAGAACATTTCCAAGATTTAGCTATTAAAAATTATACTTCTAAAACATTGTTATGCATATATCACTGTAATATGTCTCCAAGTCTTTTAGGAAAATACCTAGGTGGTACATATTAGAGTGAGGTAGAATACCTATTTTTTACTTTTTGGAAGCCTGTCTATACTCATTTCCATACTATTTATATTAATTAACGTTACTACCAACACTGTAGAACAATTTTTCCCTCCAATCTTGCCGGCATTTATTATTATGTGATTTCCTGATGATAGCTATTGTTTCTGCAGTAAAATGACACCCTGGTATTGTTTTAATTTGCATTTCTTTAATGTCTAGCAATATAAAACATTCTTCATGTATTTATTGACTATTGATTCTTCTGAGAAGTGTCTATCCACCAGCTGCCCATTTTTTACTTGGAACTTTTGTCTGGGGAGTGTAATTTTTGAGTTCTTTATGTATTCTAGATGTTAGTTCTCTGTTGGTTGATTCCTTTGCTATGTTGAAGCTTTATAATTTGATGTGATTCCATTTGTTGATTCTCTGTATTATTTCTTGTGCCACTGAAGTTCTGTTCGGAAAGTCCTTGCATTATGCCTATGTCATCAAGAGTTTTACCTATTTTATCTTTCAACAAATTATTTATTTAGACATTTAGATTTCTGATCCACTTAGATTTTATGTTTATACACGGTAAGATATATGGGTCTAGACTCAATGTTCTGCTTATGGACATTCAATTGGTCTGTTTGTGGACATTTAGTTTTTAATTATTTTTATTAGCGTACTTTTGATACACAAAATGACCACATTCATCATACAGAATTTGTACCTATACATAATATATCTTTTTTAAAATTTTTACTTTAAAGAGAATAGAGCCCAACAAAACAAAACAGAATAAATTCAATCAAAACAAAGCATTGAAAGTACTACAGAACTTCAAAACAGAATAATCAGAAGTCAATAATAGGTAACATAATATATCTTGCTATCTTCCCAGTATTTGTAAATACCGTCAGACATAGAACAATCAAATTAAAACAAAACAGAATAAAATCAATCAAAACATATCACTGAAGAAAAAATACACTACATTGGAACAAAAGAAAACAGTGAGAAGAATACTGCATATTGTTATCTTCAAAATAGTTGCTCAGGTTTCCAGAAGCAAGGATAAAACAAAACGGTAAAGTAGAAAAAAATATTGAATTTCAAAAACAACACAGGATGAGGTTCCCCACACTTCGTACTATGCATGCAGCCATCCTCCAAGAAGATGCCCTGACCACCAGCCTCAGGTCCACAGTCAATCAAACAACACAAGCATCAATTTATTCCCCTTCCCTCAGTTGCTGTCATCTCACTCCAAATTAGTATGGGTGGGGAATGACCTTCTGGTTTTTCATTGCTTGCACCACTTTGCTCAAGGGAAGGCATGTTTTCTCTTCTGGCTGAGGCTCTTACCCATCAGCATAGAGGAGCTTGCTTCACAGGAAGGCATGGCTACCTTTCTGGTTGAGATCCTTACTGATCAGCATAGTGAGGCTTGCATCCTGGGAAGGTGCTGTTTCCCTTCTGGCTGAGGCTCTTACCCTTGTACCTGTACACAACTTACCTTGATTATCCGTTTTTCCCTATTCTCCTACCTTTCATTCAAACCCCTTCCCCTCCTTACTTACATAAAACTGTTCCCATTTTTAATTTCTATTCTTTTTTCCCCTTCCTTCCCTTCACTCTCTTCCTCATTCTCTTTCCCACTGGAATATTTTCGTCCTACTTCCTACTGTCTGTCATCCATTTTGGTCCTTATTTATCCTTTCGGTTTCTCAAAAGAGAAACAATGCGATACCTAAATGTACATATCTGATTTATTTCTCTTAAAAAAGTATGTCTCAAGGTGTGTCCATTTACTTGAAAATGTCTCCTAAAGTTTATTCTTTATGGCAGAGAAGTTCCATTGTAATTTTTAAAATAACTTCTTTATCCATTCATCAGTTTATGAGCATTGTGCAGTTTCCAAGATTTAGCTATTGCAAGTAAATATAAGCATGGGTGTGCATAAGGTACTGTAGTTGATGCTTTTAACTCTTTTTGGCTGATCAGAAGAATGGCAGTAGTTACATTAAATGGAACCACTAGTTTTAGTTTTCTTTGAGGAATTACCATATTGGTTTGATCAATTTACACTGTCATCTTTTCCCCTACAACCTCACCAGCATTAGTTATTGCTTGGTTTCTTGACAATAGCTTTCAAATGGCCTATGGTGGTGAATATTTTTCTATATATTTATTTACTATTTGTACTTCTAAATCTGAGAAATATCTTCATTTCAGATGCCCATTTTTGGCTTAGGTCTTTAAATTCGGGATCTCTAGTTATTTTGAGTTCTTTAAATATTCTAGATATTAGTGCTTTGTATGAAAAATAGTTGCTAAAGATTTTTTCCATTATGTGGATTGTCTCATCACTCTGTTGGTGATTTCTTTTCATATGCAAAAGCTTTTTAGTATGATGAGATTAGAATTGATATTTTGTAATATTTCCTGTGCAATTGGGGCATTGTTCATAAAGTACTTGTGTACACTTTTATCTTTAAGAATTTTACCTATTCTACTTTCTAGCAGATTAAATGTTTCTGTTTGAATATTTAGACCTTTGATTCATTTCAATTTTAGTTCATTGCCAGTGAGAGATACAGGTCTAGATTTAATCTTGGCATGTGGAAAGCCAGTTTTTCAAATACCATTTATTAATGAGGCTATCTTTCTTCTAATGAAGATGGTTGGCCCCTTTGTCAAGGATAAAGTAACTAACTGTGTTGACATATTTCCTATTATGTTCCATTGATTCTGAGGTCTGTTTTACTGACAGTACCATATTGCCTTTCATCATAGTAGCTTTGTAATATAATTTCAAGTTGGGGATTGTAATGCCCCCTTTCTTGCTTTTGTTGCCAAGAATCACTTTTGTTATTCTGGGTTTTTTTGCTTACAAATGAATTTTAATATTGTTTTCTCTAGTTTTTTTAGATATGCTATTGATATTTTGGATAAGATTGCACTAAATCTATATAACAGCTTTGGAAGTGTGGCAATTTTAACCCAAGAACAAGGGATATCATTCCATTTTCTGATGTCCTCTTTGATTTCTTTTTTCAGAGTGATGTAGTTACAGAGTTTTTTCTATTTCCTGTTTTGGCTAATTCCAAGGTACTTAATTATATTTTCTACTATTGCTAATGGTATTGTTCTTCTAAATTTTTTCTCACTTATTATTAGTGCATAGGAATAGTATTGATTTGAATGTTGATTGTGAATCCTACTACACTGTTGGATGTTGATTAATTCTAGGTGTCTTGGTGAAAATTTTGGGGCCTTGATAATTATTTCTTTTTATTTTAATTTATTTAGAAATAAGTTAAAGAAGTACACTGTGATATGTATAATAAGCAATGATGTAATCAGAATAGGTAGCTGAGACTTTTGAATAATTTTTGATGAAAATAACAAATTATATATTCTTCTGTGGTATAGTATGCTATTTCAATATATGTATATAATGTGAGCTTTTCAAATTAGAGTTAGTGTCATTTTTATCTTATCATTACTTCATTCTTTTGTAGTTTATGCATGGTTCCAGATACATTAGTTGTACTTGCATTTTCTGTGTACTTTAGATATTTTGTTTAAGGGGTTAATCATCCATCCACATAGTCACTTAAAAACATTCTGATTTCATCCTTTTGGTGTTATAAGAAACCCACATTTCCTATTTTGTATTGCCTTAAGTTGTTAAAGTTAGTATAAATAATTATAAACTCTATTTAACTATAAATAAATTTTAGTGCTAGAAGGATACTGGAATTAACATATGTCTTGGTTACTTTTCTCTTGTTGTTGAGACAAAATACCTGATGTTCAAAATTCATGAAGGAAAGGTTTATTTAGCTTATAGTTTTTGGAGGTTTCAGTCCATGCTCAGCTGGCTGCAAGGCAGTGTGGCATGGCTGAGGGGAGGGGCAGCTATTCATGGTGGCTTCAAGAGACAAGAGCAAAAGGGCAAAAGGGCAATGCATACCTCCTTCTCTCCCTTATATGGTATGCTGGCTCCCCATCCCTGGGCAGGTGAAGCACTCACATCAACAATCCCAGCACTAGACAAAGAACCAATCACAAACGCTAGACTCAGCTGCCTCCATGAGGCTACATGAGGCTTTGGGGGACATTTAAACAAACCCCATTTCCCCCTTTGCCCCTCAAATACTCATGTACATCCCTTTATGCAAAAGACATTTAGTCCATTTGCAAGATTTGCCACAGTCCTAACAGTTTCACCATTGCTGAAAAGTCAAATTCCATGTTTCTTCCAAGATCTAGGGCAAATTCTTAGCTGTAAACCCCCGTACAAATGAAAACAAAGTGAAACACCTTTAGCATACAATAGTACAGGATGAACATTACCATTTAAAAAGGTACAAATGGAATACAGAAGATTGGAAGCAAAATAAGTCCCAAATGTTAATTCCTGGAGTTCCATGCTCAGCATATGGATCAATCCAATTATGAGTTCCAAAAGGCTTGTCTGACTCCATCCCCATGGAACTTTATGAGTTTCAGCTCCCAGGGCTCTCTTAGCCTGCTTTGCTGTCTCCTTGGGGCTTTCCTTAGACAATCTACACCCCTGGCTTTTTTCAAACTTCTTTGTTCTCCACTGAACCTTTGGCTTCACATTCAGAAGTTCACAACCTGCCCTCTCAGGGGCACACTACCTGCCTACGAGGCCTTCTGAAATTGGTGTGAAAGGCTTTTTAACCTCAGAACTCATGCATTCTTCATATGCCTAAAACTAGCACCATGGGGATGCTGCCAAGGTCTGCTGCCAGCTAATGCAGTATCCCAGTTTTCCTCTCTTTTGGCTGTAGTGGTTGAGTGCCTAAATTGCTGAGCATTCTGAACCTGATCATGAAGAACAGATTCCCTATGTCCCCTCCATTCTTAAGCCCAGTGCAGTCACTACTATTTTGAAACCTCATGATGCTTCCACCATCATTCTGGAACATGTTGCTCTGCAACCTTTTCCTCCAAGCAAAATCTTTTCACCTTCTGCAGTTTTGAAGCTACAAAGCATGGAGACCCACTGCCTCTTCCAGTAATGCCCTCAGGCATTTTCTGTTCCTTCTCAGCCATCAAGATCTCAGCTCTGTTTACAGTTCACAGCTTTCTGACTAAACTCACAATGTTTTAAATCATCCTGCTGGGCCTTTGGTCTTGATTCACAACATAAATTTGGCTAAAAGCCCCCAGCAAGAGCCATGCCACTGCCTCAACATTCAACTGCATTGAAATGTTGCTGCCAGATTAATTAGTCTGCTGCCTTTAATCTCAGTCTCAGGCAAAAATCTCTGGACACAAGAAAATTCAAACAAACTTTCTGCCAAACAATAACATACATCACCTAGAGTCCAACAACCAGCAGAAACTCACAATCCTGGTTTTCACCAGCAGACTTTCTATCAGCCTTCTGGTCTTCTGTGCTTTGACCAAGCAGCACAGCCCACATGCTAGAAGGGACTGGCATTTGATTCTCTCCATAGTGGCCAGTGCATGGTGCTAACTTTCAAGGAGGGCTTAGCTTATTGTTGGCTTCTGTTCTCCTCCCATACAGCCCACAATTGTGTTGACACAGAGGAAAGGGCTGGCATCTGGTTCTCCCTGCAGCAGCCCACGCATGGTGCCGACTTGCAGGGAGGGCTTGGCTTCTTGTTCTCCTCTAGAATACCATTTAAAAAGAATTTACTTTTCTATAGATAGTCTATAGGTTATTCACTTCTAATCTTTTAGTTTCTAGGGAGGCATTTCCTGGGCTGAACATTGTTTTGCTGTCTTTAACTGTTATAACTCAATTACATAGCAATCATAGAGGTACGAGTCTGAAAATGTATCTGAATCATATGGTTGGCTGCCTCATATTTGGTTGGTATGCATATATTGTCACAAGTAGCTGGAACACAAGTAAGGGAATGCCACGTGTTTGAGCCTAAAACATTTACCACCATTAACAAATTTAATCTGAAAGCCACCAATATAATAGGATCTTTTACAATTTTATCTCTTTGAAGACATTTGGAAAACACATATATAGTGTACCATGATATCAGTAATAATGAGTATCATACCTGTATAGAGCCTTTTGTACACATTTACTTAGGTTTTCTCTTAAAGTGAATAATAAACTCCTTTAACAGGCTCTATGTGGTGTAATTACATTGACAAGAATTCAAGATTCCTTTAAAACTCTGAGAAGTTTAGGAAACAGCGTTAATGATTGTAAACAGGCTTATTACCCAATATACAAGTGTACCTCATATATACGATAACATTTAATCAAACCAATGTATGTATATCAAATTTAAATGTCAGAATCAAATTTAAAGAGATTTCAAATTTGAAACATTTTTATGTTTTTTATGTATTAAGCTTATTTGGTTTTAACACCATAAATTTATTTTAAAGCTTATACTCACAGCCTAGTTTGTTTTTAGATGTACATACGCACAGATGCCCAAATATATGCTAAGTCATAAACTACAATGATATTTATTTGATCAGTCATGAACTTATTGAAAATATTTCATAGTTACCATTCAAATGCTTTTAACTCTTAAAACTCACCTTTTAGTAATCAAAGTCCTAATGGAAAGAACAAAAGAAATTTATTTTAGTAAAATATAGAACCTTCATTGTTAAATCTAGTCTACCAAGTTTAATCAAGAGTATTTCAATGCTTTTAGAAAGCTATATTATTTATACACAGAAAACTTAACCTTTCAATTATACCTAAATTAAACATATCTTAACAATTGCTTTAGATGATTCATGAGAACTAAACAATAACATTTAAGCACTGTAAAATACACATATTATCTTTAATCAAGGAAAACCCTAAATTATTGTAAACAAATAACAATAGACATTGCATTTACAAAACAAATCTCTTGATATTAATGTAATAAACAAACAAGCTATATGAAAATATGTTACCAACTTTAAAGATATCTTTATTTTTATCTCATTAATTTACCATTCACCCTGCGAACAAAGGTGTTTGGGCTATGTCATGTTATTTATATAGCAAACATAATAGAACATATACCTGAAAACTGACATACAAAGACATATATAGCAACTCAATCACATGTAACCTTTGGGCTGCCAAACTTTAAGGCTTTTATTCTTGTGTACATCTCATGCCGGTCAGTCATTATCTGGTAATGTTTTAAGTGAATTTATATAAGTGAAAACTTATATAAATAATTTTCCATCGAAATCTCAAAAGAACCAAATAAATATGTAAATACAAAGAAAGAACAAGAAATTGTTGGGCTAACAATTTTTCTTTAGAGAAATTTCAGATGTTTTAACAGGTTATTAATACAGTTGAATAGAAAGATGGACAAACATAAACACAAGATAAATGTTTTTAAACAAAAGTGAACTCTCTGACAGCCAAGATGAGCTATGATAAGCCTTTTAAGGGTTTTAGGTTTGTAAATATAAACAGGCTCACTGATTTTTTACTATAGCTCATCAGTTAACAGAGATCTTTTGTAACAGCAATCAAAAAAAAAAAAAAAACACCTCTTTTACATCTGTGAAAGCAAAGTCTGTTTTTAAGAAGGAATCTGTAGGCTGATAGTTTGTCTTATTGGAATCGATCTGTTTCTGTTTAAAACTTAATAAATTCATAAGGGGCCCTACGAATATTTTTTGTTCTGAACTCATCTATGCTATAAACCAGTCAGTTTGTCCAAGGAAAAACATTATTGAAGAAAGAGGGAGGTAAAAGGAATTAATTTTCATTTCTGACTAAGAAGTAAAAGGCTTATAAATTTGGATTAAGACTTTTACCTTTATTCTGTGGCAGTTTGAAAATTAAGTGTAGATTTTTTAAGTATATGGCCCAGAGATAAGTGAAGGTCAGCTTCACTTTGAAAGAGTCATAGAAAAGGAAAAACACATTTCTCAAAATTTGTGGAATCCAGCAGCCACAAGGAAGACACTTACCCCGGAGCATGAGATTAAATCCTAGCCCTGGAGAACAGGAATTAAATCATCACTACTTCAAGAGCAGAAATATAAGACCAAAGGTTTTCTCAGATTATTGCTCTAGTCCTTAGTAAAACATGCCTTCAAAGAAAAAAGCTATTATTGATTTCAACCACATTGCCAAGAAGAAAACCAACAATCAAAGAACTCGAATGACTGATTTTTTATTACTGAAGCAAGAGAGTGGGAGTAAGAAAATCAAAGTACAGAGTGGAGATCCTCCTTTTAAACTTTGAAATTTGGGCTCATATCCGGTGAATGTTTGAGCCTTTGTAAAAATTTGGTGGTTCTTTTTTTTTTCTAATAAATAGTTGACAATTTAAAGTAAATAAAGGACTTAGTTCTTATTTTTAGGATACAGAGAATAAGAGAGCAAAACCTCAGGCTCAGAGATAATAGACTGTGCCCCAAGGACTAGAGGCATCTAGCCTTCCTGAGATCCATGTCTGTACCTCAAACACAAGTCAGGATTGTCTGTCAAGACAACAAGCAAAATGGAAATCTTACTATCCTCCCTCTCTCAGTCAGCTGTAAAACAGTACCATCAGCAACACTTTACCTCTGCATTCCATTTTGGTTCTAGAGGATAAGCAAGCCATGCAAAGATACAGAAAAATATGAAATAGTTCTTCCTTAGAGTGTGAGCATTGAACAACTTCTAGTGCCTAAGAGAATACACTCCAAAGAGTAGCACAGTTCTATATTTTTTCCCATCTGCAAATCAACAAGGAAAAAGAAAGACGTATCTTTTAATCCCTCTTGCTTTTTATATGCCTTCAGGGCATCCCCCAAGGTTTCCCCTCTTCAGAGGAGATGGTTGCTATCCACAGATTGATGAGAAAGTAGGCAGGACTGAGCTAGCCACCCTTAGCAATGCAGGTACCTACTGTCTTTAAAAACTCACATTTCCAAATCCAGAGTAAGTTTCCAAAAGCGTAAGCTACCACAAGTTCCCCCTATCATAACTGTGCTTAAGATTAGAGGCATGCCAGTGAAAAATTAAACCAATGATAAAGAGACCTGACTGTTTAATCTTGCTGGTCCGCCTGGTTGCAGGAGAAAACACCTGTCCAGGCACTGAGTCACCCAAAATGCACATGTATGCCTTTCTGAATGGGCGTGAGTTCTAGTTCCCTTCTAACTCAGGAATGGGGATTATGTAGTTGTAAAGGAATGCCCAGAGATGAGCATTTATTTTCTAGGGTTCCACGAGCTTTTAATTGGAAAGGGGAAAAAGATGTTCAGCATTATAAAGGAAGCACATTACCATTTACTGACAATGCTAACAACCATCCAAAACAGAAGTGAACTGCCTGAACCCATCCCCTAGCCTCAGTCATAGGCAGGAGTGTGAGCAGCAATTAGAAATTTAAAAACCATCATTCAAATAGCTGTCTAAAATAAGGCAACAGGCCATCTCATAACTGCCAAACAGAAAGAATACAAGTAAGTTCAGCAACAGTATAGACTTAAGTCTAAATTCAGCATACACAAACCAGGAGTACAAGGCCTGCCTGCAAAAATAAAAATGTGCCATCAAAGAAATATAATATATAGACATCAGGATCTTCCTTGTTCTCAACTTTCAACATGGATCAAGCAGCTGAAAACAGGCACAAGAAACCAGAAAACAATGGATGACAATGTTTGACCTAAAAGAGTCAAAATATCTAGGAATTCAATGAAACAAAAGCAAATGCTTACCTTCTTCCAATTATTTCAGTGCAATCTCCAAAAAGATATAGGAGAAATGCAACTCCTAAACTGCTAGATATCAGATCTGCTGCATTCATGTCCCCTGAAATTGAAGAGTTAATTCTGAAGCACAAAGAGTTTTAAGAATAGGAAAGGTTTACTGAAAATTAGGAATGGTTTCGGAGAGACAGGAAGAGTTCTGCATTGGTCCTTAGTTTTGATACTATGCCTGCTACATAGAATAAATGGAAGCAATTCTTTCTCTTTCTATATATAGAGTGGTTTGAACGGCATGTATGTTAGTTCTTCTAGAAAGATCTGGTAAAGTTAAGCAGCTAACCCACTGGATTTTCTTTAATTGTGAGGCTTTTTTAAACTGATTTGATTGATTTTCATCAATCTCCATAAGTTTATCTTCTTAATTGAATTTTGGTAGTTCATCTGTGTTTATAAATGCATCCATTTACTCTAGATTCTTTGATTTACAGTCTTTAAATTTTCAAAATAATTCGTAGTTATCCTCTGGAGTTAATAGTGTCTGTGGTAATTTCATCATTTTCATTTCTAGGTTTATAAATGTAAGCTTTCACTCTCTTTTGCTGGCTTTAGCTGAAAGTTATCAATCTTGCTTAACTTTTCCAAGAATCAATTCTTTTATTCAATGATGCTTTATATTAGAAATTTTTGTCTTGATATCATTAATTTCCACTCTTATTGTTATTATTTCTCTCCTTCTACTGTTTTGGAGCTTGGCTAGTTCTTTTTTTTTAGGACCCTAAAATGCATCATTAGGTTATTTATTTCAGATCACTGTTTTTCTAATGTGGGCACTCATAGCTATAAGCTTCCTTATTAGAACAACTTCTTGGGTACCACAGATTCTGACATTTTATATTTCTATTATCTTTTTATTCTAGGAATTTTTCTGATTTTTCATCATCTATTGATCATCCAAGAGTGTACTGTTCAGTCTTCATTTGTGTATTCCATGAGATGCCTCTTGTGCTTCTGTCTTCATTCCATTGTGATCTGACAAGATACATCCAATTTTTATGATTCCTTTGTACTTATTGAGATGTGTTATATCCCAAAATACAACAGCTGAAAAGAACATGTTATATCCCAAAATACAACTGCTGAAAAGAACATGTATCCTGCTATTGTTGAATGAAACACTCTATAGGGATCTGTGACACTCATTTGAGGTATAGTGTAGTTTAAGTCTGTTTCTTGGTTATATTTCTTTTTTTGTTAACCTACTGGTGAGAGTGGGGTATTTCGGTCATCTGCTCCTATTGTATCTGTCCTTCTTTGTCAAATAATACATTTTATAAGATTGACTACACCAAACTTGAATGCATATGCATTTTGCAATTGCCTTTAGTTTTTAGTGAATTATTCTCTTTTCCAATAGGTAGTAATCCTGACTTTTGTACAGTTTGGATTTGGACCTTATATTGTCAGCTTTCTAGCAGCTTTTGAATTTCTGGCATTTTTTATTATGATGAGCTATGGAGGCTTTCTTTTCTGTTATGGTCTATTTGTGGTTGTATGGTCTCTTTTGGTTGGAAATCCATCTCATTCCCCCAGGTTTGGCAAGTTTTCTACAATAATTTCAGTGAGTAGATTTATTATGACACTAGTCTGAGTTATGACATTCTCCAAGGCCAGTGATTCTCAGATTTTTTTTTTTTTTCTTTTTGAGCTCTCGGCTAATTTTTCACTTTAAAAAATTCTTTTCTCATTATTCCTGTCTGAATGTCATAGCACATCTATGTTACTTTCAAGTCCTAAAGTCCTTTTATCTTATTCATCTGATAAACAAGATTCACAAATGAGCTTTTATTTGACTTACCGAGGCTTTCACTTCTAGGATTTCCACTTGATTATTTTGTCTTAGTACTTTCTCTTTACTGGAATAGTCTTGCAGTCATACACGGATTGTGAGGGATGGGAGCAGGAAGTCACCAAGAAGCAAGCCTTCCCTGCAAATCAGTGCCATGCGAAGGTCTTAGGACAATGGCCAGATGGCCTTCCAGGATGGCCCATACCCGCTGCCTAAGTGACTGTCTGATCTTGAGAAACATAGGCTGTGATGATAGCTACTGATATAAAATACAGTGCTTAAAGTGTTTAGTGTTTCACTGACTTTGCAGGCCTAAAGACAGTAGTCTGATCATCTGTTCAGAGGATGACAATACGCAGTGTAGCATCTACAGGGAATCTCCTTCTAAAGATGGTAGCCATTGTTAGTTTCCTATTATCTGGTTTTGAAGTCCTGTATTATATCATTGTTTGTGTTGTGTTGCATTTTATTCTGTTTTTTCTTGTTTGATTTTTATTATATCTCGAGACATGGACAGCTATTGCAAAGATAACAGTATATATTATGATAGCCATTTTGGATTTGCTATTGTCTTGAAGTCCTTTATTGAGCTCATTGTTTTGTTTTTATTGGCTATGTTCTGGTCTGTCTTGTTTGATTTTTACTATGTCTGAAGGTATCTGAAGCTATTTTGAAACCACAAGAGCCATTATGGCAACCATTATTGATTTCATATTGTTTTGAAGTCCTGTGTCACTTACAGTGGTTTATTTTGATTGGCTTTATTCTGTTTTATTTTGCTTGGTTTTGTTCTCTTTAAAAAAATAAAGATGAAGTAGTCTTTCATACCTTGCATTTCCTCCCTTAATTTGTCCTATATTTTCTTCTTAACATTATAGATTATGCTAACATGAATTGTTTAATTTTTTTGATGGAATATCATCCACTTCAGTATCTGTGTGATCAACTTGTGGATAGTTATACATTTTTGGAGGTATCTTTCTACCTTGTTTTCTCATGACTCGTGTTAAAGACTACTTGCTAGAATAAACATCTCTACTAAGGTCATGCGACAATCTCTTTAGTAAGTGACTTTCTCCATCTAATGTGCCCTGGGCTTTGGGTGTGACTCAGCATAAAAGCAATTACTCAACTTAGGTTCAATTCTTAGTTTTGCATTAAGACTTTAGAGCAATTATCACTAAATCAATATCCAAGGAACCAACCGTATGTTAACATATAATTTCAAACTTGTTGAATAAGTTTTGTATTCTTATGCTAAACCAGGAAGATACAAGAATGATAATGATGTAGGATAAGGTAGCAACCAAAGGAAAAAAAATTAAGAAAAAAAAGTAAATAATTGTAACAGTAATATCAGAGAACAAGATGAAGAAATAGTGGCTTGAAATGTTATGCGAGGGGAAGAAAAACAAACGAGTAAAGAAGGGAATATAATTGGAAAGTGAAATAATATATAGTTAGTTTGAATCCCATTTACCAAAAATGCAAAGTCAGAACACCCAAGAAACAGCCCCAAACCTAACAAAACAAGGTAAGACATTATAGAACCAAACAGCAACTATTACTTGTGCACAGTTACATGCACGCTTATGCTTTCCTACACAAAGAGGAAGAAAAATTTTTTAAAAATAGTTTTTAGCAATTCTATTACATATAAGGAAAGAAGGGGAGGAGAGATTCGAGAAGATATGAGAAGGAAAAAATTGTAAAAGGATAGAGGACATGTAAAAGGAAAAAATATGGAAAGATTTATTTCAATTAATGATCTAACAAAATAAATTTGGTAAACTATGGTGTGAGGAAATATGGCATAACGTGGTGAGACAATATAACAGTAAAAGTAACAACTAGCACTTGTAAGCAATTACACCCACACATAACTCTCATTGGCACTTATAAAAAGAAACACTATGAAAAAAACTATTAAAAAATAAAAAAAAGAAGGAAAGCAAAAATCCAGATCCAATATCACTGTTATAATAGACTTGTACTGGAGTCACCGTTTAGACACAACCCGAGAAAAGTGAGGGCTGGTTAAATGTGTATTTTTATTCCATAGTTCTGCTCCTCTTCTGTGGAAGCCATTTAGAGCAGGCTGAGCTTAGCCTCTCTAAGGCTGTAGGTGAGTACTAAACTGGATTCACCAGTGGTGACTAACTCCAACTGCCTGGCATAATGTTTTTGGGACTTGAGAATGAGGGCTCCAAAAATCCAGATTGTCTGCTAAATCTGTTGCTTGTGAGACCATTAGTAGGGCTGGAGAATGAGTTAGAAGCTCCATCAATATCTAGACCATGTTTTGGAGGAGTGGCTGGCCGGTGTCCATGCTGCTTTGTTTACTCTGACTGCCTCTGCAGACCCGGATCTGTCCCACAGGGTGTAGGCTGAACTAGAAGATGTAGTTGTCCAGCTTCCCACTGATCCCTGCAGCAGCAGCACCGGACTCAGAGTCCTTCCCCCAGCAGAACTGCACCTGGCCGAATTCCCTGTCTAGGCAAGTGTACTCCAAATGCAACTTCCGCCTATCCACCCTGTAGACATTCTTCCAGTCCAGAGTTCCATCTCCCGTGAGCCAGACGCTGGAGTCTTCCTCCTTTTCTCATGTTAATTTTGCCATGTCACAGTCATCATTAGGCTAGACCAGAGCTGTGCCCACTTCCTCCCTGGAGCCTCCTTGGAGGCTAGTGCCAGTTATGTCTTGGAGCTACCGAAAAATGTAGGAATTTTTCTGAGTCGAAAAAGGAGGATTACTCAATGACTTCCTATCCTAATTGTACTCAAATCCATCTCCTGATTTTTCTGCCAAGGGAAAGGGAAAAAAAACCTAAAATGCTTCCAGATCCAACCCTATGGAGCAAGTAGGTGGAAGTCAGCACTCCTGTCTATTTACTTGACTGTACTCAGATTATCTGCCCTTTTAGGCTCTATCTCTGTGAAAGAGAAGAGTCAGTATTCATAAGAGCAGACTGAGGGTTTTGTATGTATGTATGTATGTATGTATGTATGTATGTGTTATGCATGTTTGCCTATTTACTGCTGCATAGGAAGTCTCCCCTTCCCACCCCTGCCCTGGACCTCACTTTGCTCAGTGATGAAGTGCACTGTTTTAGTTAATTTACTTATCATTGTAGTTACCAGTGTTTCGGACTCTGTCCTGGTCAGTAGCACCCTCAAGTTGCCATCTCATCTGTTTGTAGAGCCCTATTCAGGAGTGACTTCAGAGTGTGGGCTGCCTCCCGCCTGCCATCTTCTGACCTGAATTAGATTTTTGTTGTCATTTATAATTGCAAAGAAATTTAAGCAGAAAGAATCCACACCTAATTTTGTGTGTACTGAGAATTTGTAAGATTTCTTTTTATCTTAAAAACAATTTCCCCTGCTTCCAAAATAGTTTTGTAGAATTTCACTTGGACAAAACCCATTCACTGGGGAAACAGTTATACAGGTAGGAAATAGAAGTATGATTACCTGGCCTGAATGGCAAAATGTGGAATCATAACTGAGGGACCTATAGCAAACACTGCTAAAGAAAATACTAGATACCATCAAGAGCTGACCTGCAAGCTGTGAGATGATTTTTTAATAGGAGAAAAATAATAACAACAGCCATGTACAGAATATTTTAGTGGGTCAAATATCATCTAAATTTTCATAACAGCAAAGATAATGATTTTATCCTAAATGATACTGAAGAAGGTATGATGGTTCAAAATGATTAAGAAATATGCCCAAGTTCGCAAGGGAAAGTTTTTCTACTAAAAGCTAATTTAACTCTGTGCCAAAGAAAACGTCTGCCTTTTATATTACATGATAATTAACTGGAAATGATTTAAAATATAAAGAAGTACATATATCTAGTATATACAGGTGACAATAATAAACATATTTAGCCAGGACAGCTGTGACATAAACCATAGGACGAGACAACCTAAAATCATAGATGATCTTTCTAAGAAACCATTCAATTCTGAGAACATTATGCTCAGCATTACAAACATTTTGGTTTCATTTCTTCTCATTTTAATCAGAAATGGAATTTATTTGGAAAAATATTTAGATTCTTTTACTATTTTATTACCCACATGAAGTCATCATTTCTGCTTATTACATCATAATCATTTCTAATTAACACCGATTATACATTCCAAAGGAGGAAATTATGTTTTCAGCTGAGGTCAATGAATAACAAATGTGCAACTAAAAGAGAGACACCCTATTATCCAGAAAATGTATTCAATAATGAAAAACAAGAGAAAAAAAGATCGGAGGATATTGTCATACATCATACTAGAGTCTGTTTAGCAGTAGGATTACATTTAACAGAAAGAGCTCCCAAAGTTTCCGACTGTCATTCATAATGCTTTAAGCTTGCATTCCGAGTTGTAGAGAAACAGAAAAATTTAGAAAAAAAAATTCCCCTGAAGCATCTTTGGCAAATGTTTTACTCTAACCTTTGCAACAATTGCTTCTAATTTGCTCTAGTCACACCATGTTGACCCTCTTTTCAGTAACTGTCACTTCCATGTGGCTCTGACTCCCTTCTCCCTGAGACCTCTACTGGACTGCACCATCTGCTTCCTAAGAGGTCTTCATAAAGCATCTGTCTTTCAACTCCAACGAAGGAGCCACTGAATGGGAGACTGTAATGACTGCACTATTTTTAGAAATGGAGGTCTGTGGTTGGCAGGGCTGGGAAGCATGCGCTTTACAATTCATTTGTAAAAGCAGACTTTATTCTTATAATATATGTCTGGTAATGTGAATTTGACTAGAGGTACAGAGCTTAAAGATTTACTGCATTAACTCAATGAGGCCATAGTAGAGTAAGGGGGAGAGGTGAGACAATAATCACAAAACAGTGTGGTCAGCACTATGACGGACATACTCACTATGGTGAATAGAAGTTTCTTGTAAATTCACAATACAAGTTCAGACTGATTGGGAAAAACTGAAAATGAGCTACAGAGTGTTTGCAAAGGGCACAGATGTAAGACAATGCATGGAACCAGATGGTGATATGTATATTCAGGCTCTTGGCTATGGAGAAGTCAGAAGAAAATAGCAAGCAAGACAAGACACTTCTCTCATCTCTAGACTAGCTCTCAGAAAACTCCTAAACTACACATACTGTTGACATTCCTAATGCTCTGCAGGATCCCAGAGATGCCTAGCCTGTTTGCTTTTCCCTCAGCCACCCTCCATCTTTCTTGGAACTTCCTAGGTTAGAATACCTTGTGGCACTTTTACGTGGTATGATTGAAAAATACATCCAATGTTTAAATTTAAAAACTGATTACAGTAAAAGACACCTTACGATTAATCCCCCTCAAAATACTCTCCTTCAGATACACGTATTCCTTTGTTCTTGACATTTTCTGAAGCAGTTCTGGAACTCTTCTTTTTGTCTTTCATTTTTCTGATCATGGCTGACTTGACATCCTGAATTAATTAAAAAAAATTTATCTTTCATGATCACTTTGACTTTGGGAACAAACCAGAAGTTAAGGGAAACATCTGCTGAACAAGGTGGAGGATGCACACCACATTTTTATGAGCCTGGCTTCCTGTTGGATTGGCAGTTGGCAGTAATACTCGCTGAATTTATTAACTTTAGTTTCCAAAGACACAAGAGAGGGCTTCTAGAGCCACTTCAGAAAAATGACATGAATAATGGGATATGTGTTTGAAGCCAGGAGAGAGCCAGGAGAGAGAGGGATTAATGACAATACAGCTTGTACTAAAATCAGTAGTTTAATGTATACATTCTGCTTATATTTTGATCATCTCTTGTACTCTAATGAAACTTCCTCTGTGTCATCTCCTTCCATTTCTTTCTGATTGTCTATTCTTTTTTGTTGGCCCAGTAAATTAACATGGATTATCTTTTATTAATTTAAGTCAACTTATTAGCATCATTAGATCTGTAACCCCTGCAGTGGTATAGCACCATATCCACATATGTTACCCACATCCTGGGAAAGGGATTGTATGAGGCATTTACAACAAAGGGCAGGAATCTTGAGGTGATACTAAAATTTTACCTTCCACTTGGCCTCTCCCACAATGCCTATCATGTAGGTAGTTATCCAGTAGATACCTAATTATATATTTGTGCATAAATTTAAGGTCTATGTTGAAAATTTATAGCAATTTGAAGTAACAAAATCATGCAAATAATACTTGATAAAAACATAAATATGTTAAAATATAGTACTATTTCCACTCCTTATTAGGCAAAATTCATAAGGTCCTTCATTTGTCTGTATATCTCTCTCGTTTAATCTTTGTCTGACATATTAGCTAGTAAGCTTTGACTCATCCACCATTCTTTCCCAACTTCTGTCAAACATGGGATTTTGCCATGGTCTAAACAGATTTGGGTTCTGGAGGTGACATAAAAAAAAGGTGGCTTAAATGTGTGGGAAGATTGTGTGATTTCTTTCAGAACCTGTAAAAACATTCTCTAAGGAAAAATAAAGTACCATAATTTCTTCAAATATTTTTCTAGCGTAAAAAGTAAAAATTGTATAATGATCTTTAGTTGCAGCTGTTTCTTATTTTAGGCACCAATAGACATGCTTCTCTATTTTTATAAAACATAAAACTACACACGTGCATATTGTATGCAAATGTATGCTTATTATTCTTGTTTAGTTTCATTACTAAAACTAAACACATGTGAATCTGAAAAATTTGGCTTGTTTTATTTAACAAGACAATCTGTACTGCTTATTACAATAAGCCCATGTTAGTAATATTAGAGGGATTAAAATACTGTTAGATTTTTTATAATTTTTTCCCTTCATCAACATATGCAAAAAAATATAAGTAGAAGATTTATAAAGTTTATTTGGTTAAAAGCCACACAAGGTGAGATTATAAAGGATGACAATTTGTGTATTTAATTAATTTATTATTTATTTATTTATTTATTTTTGTACCCAGGATCAAAGGATGACAATATTACTGCGCTTCTATAATGTGCACCTTTGGGAAAGTGAATGTAAATGAAAAATCACAATTTCTCTAAAAGCAGTTTCTCGCAATTTGGAGTACAGAACAAAGCTCACAAGTCCATCAAATTCAGAAAGTGATATGCTGATGAGCAAAGACAAGGTATAAGAGAACAGTAAAGTTTTATCAACTATTAAGAAAATTCTTCAGAGTGAAATAAATAATACTAGTCATTAAATTTCTATTACATTATAAATATTTAATATTTATCTATATTGTTTAGGATAGGAATTCTAGTATTCACACATTCTATTAATTATGAACTAAGACTTTTAAAAATCACAAAAGAAATACTCCAAACACCTTAGTATAGATTCATGAAGTTTTCATGAATTTGTGAAAATAAATAAGCTAAACCTATGTGTTTCTGATAGTGGAAATAGAATATTAATAGATAGAATGTATTATATATTTTGGATCTGTATTATATGATATTTCCTAATAGAAAGTCCATGAAATTTTGACTTAAAATAGTTTATGTAAACTGAGCTGAAATTTGTGTGTGTGTGCGTGTGTGTGTGTGTGCCCTCAAGTGCGTGCGCATGTGTATGTGCATGGTTTCATTTGGGTAAACAATTTAACACAAATAATCTTTCAGGAGACAAATGAGGCAGTATTGAACATGAATAGCATTGCATTATCAATGACTTTGCAGAGACGAAAAATACATTCCTTCATTGATAATTCATGAAAAGATGCTATATATTAAAGATAAAAATATACCTGAGGCATAAGCAAGAGAAGATAAATTAAGATTCCCCTCAGAGCACACTATTATGACTGTGGAAAATTAGTTGAAACCAAGTATTTGAGTCTCAGAGAAGTAGGACTCTAAAGCTTACATCAGATGCCATTTCTTCCCCCACTTTTCTTACACAGTTTGACTATCTCCACAATTATCCTCTTTCCTGTGTCTCATACTTCGCTTTTTAATTGATTTGTTTAAAGAACTATTATATTCTAACTACACTCAAACTTCGCTATTTCTTTGTAAATATAGGTAATGGCTATCTTAACACAGTATGTAAATAATTGCTTCCTGCTACTAATGTTTTCTTCCAATTGATGAGATTCTTAAACTTAAATGATTCGTAATTCGTACACATGCATACAACACCAAATGTGATTTAATCTGAAAAGTATAAGGGTTATATAATTTGGTTGGCATTATTTTTAATTTAAAATTCATCTCAAAATAATTCTGACATTCCTGTCAGAAGTAGGGTGCAAATATCATACCGTGTATCAAATGACAGTAAGTGAGATGAAACAGGAGACAGTGTTTTGGTGATCGCCTCAAATCTTCCTGTATAGATCAGTGCATGACAGGGGGAATCACAAGAGGAGTGATTGAAAAAGATACTTTTAATTTTAGATTTTGATATCAGCTATAAATCTAGATATGAAAAACTTGTAAAAAGATCAAATAAATGTCAAGGAGAGGATAGAATAATTATTTTTTCTTTTAAGGACAAACATTCAGTAAATGTAAAAAAGAATTTACTCTCTAAGGAGGAGAAATTAATATGACCACAGTGATGACTTTTTTTTTTTCAGGGAAATAAATAGCAAATTACTTTCACAATTTTAACCTTATTGGATTTTTAAACAACAGAAGATGATATATAATAAAATACATTAATATGAGCATAATAAACTGGCAGGAAGAAATAGCGGAGAACCTCTTGGGTCATTTTTACTACTGTTCATTAGTTTTTAAAAACTCATTTGATATCTTTAAAGGTCTTAGAGTTTATGAACACATTTTTCTACCGTGTTCTAGCAAAAAAAAAAAAAAAAATTCTTTTAAAAAGCGTTGTGCCCTGAAAAGCAATTTCAACCATTTTTCTCAGCAATTTAAACCTTTAGAACTGTCTTATTGTGCAAATTAATATAGTATCCTAAGATTTATGTGGTACTGAGAAATTCCTGATCCCAGAACATTAGGTCTTGGAGCTTAAGGCTCTGAAAGCCTTGATTCCCAAATTGATGCAGAGAGGCTTGTAACTCGCTACTCCTAATAGAACTGTGCTACAGCCAATAAAAACAATGAACAGCCTAGAGGGAGACATCCGGTCTTCCATCCCTGCTGATATTCCACATGCTTTCTTGACTCTGAACGTCTGCTCATGCGAGTTCCAGCAGCTTCTACACACTTAAGCCATATAACTCCTCTCACCTCATGCCCCAGCCTGTGCTGATATCTCATTGGCTGCTTACCTGGAGAGGTTCACAGAGACATTTGTTCCAACCCCTTTTTTTTCTTTAGCATATTTGCTCTTATTTTAACTTCTTGTACACAACTATTTTACTCATAGCAGTGGTTCACAAATCCTAAATGTTCAGCTTCTGGGAGAGGAATTGAAATTATTGAAGAGAACCATAATTTTGCACAGGTATATCCATGCATATTATTTTTAGTCAGTGGAGTAATGTATTTAGAGTCATTATTGTATCAAAAACTATGAAATATTTAGTCAAGAACAATGGTCAGCAAATCATAGGCTATAGACAAAATACAAACTCTACCTATATTTGTAAATAAAATTTTGTTAAAACACAAAAAGAACATTTATGGTTGCTTTTATTTAGCAAAACACAGTTGAGTTCCAACATTGACTGTTGACCATCTATAGAACAAATTTGCCTGTCCTGATTTAGAATACAATAATGTTGAGGATAACGTGTTATTTATAGCGTATTTTCTTCTTTCCTGAGGTATACCTTAACAATGTTCAGATTCTGGTGGTTGAAATCAGAAAGAAGTTTATAGCTCCCAAGCATTATGTTCTTTATTTGTAATCAGTCTCATTCATAGTTACAACAGATACATACTTATCTGAAGTAATAAATGTCCGAGACTTATTAATTCCTATCTGCACACTGTTAATATCCATTAAACTTGATAGTATGTACTGAATTATTCAAGTGAGCCCAAAGTAATAGATGTCCTTATGGGAGATAGGTAGGAGAGTAGTGAGTCAGAAAAGCAGAGGTAAGGACAGGAAAAAAGAGTCACATGCCAAGAAGTACACACAGCCCCCCAAAACAGGGGTGGGCTAGGAAGCAAATTTATCCCTGCCTGCTTGATTTTGATGCAGAAAAACTCATTTTAGACCCTTACCTACAGAAATAGACATAAGAAATTTGTGTCTCATGGTAATTTGTCATATTATCAGTAGAAAGCAAATACAGTATTCTATGGCTAGTAATTCTACTTTCAGATGTAAACATTAAAGATATCCTTAACTGTGTAGCAAGGTATTTGGGCAGTATTTATGATGTGCATATTGGGAAAATCCTAAAAATAATTCATAAAATTTAAATTAAATGCTTTTATGCATAGAAGAATGAAATTCCTCTGTCCCTTTTTATCCTCACTGGGACATGAATCATCCCTCTGGCAAGTGCATCCATGTCTACAGCTGCCCATCTCTTATTCACTTAGCAGCCATCTCATGCAGATTGACTATCACAATATAACAGTGCTTATGTGCAAGTAACTCTTCTTTTACTTAAAAATGGCTCCAACGCGTGTGGGTAATGATGCTGCCAATTCAGATAAGCCAAGGAGAACCTGTGAAGTGTTGCCTTTAAGTGAAAAAGGTAAAAAGGTTTTGACCGAGAGAGAAAATAAAGGAAACTATACTGAGATTACAAAATCTACAAAAATGACTCTCCTGTGAAACTGCAAAGAAGAAAGTTTCCTTATTTATGTGGTTGCATTTCAAGTTGCAAAAGGTTCAGTTACAATGAATAGTGAGTGAGTGTTTAGTTAAAACAGAAAAGACATTAAATGATATGATTGGTGCAGTCTTCGGTTTCAGACAGAGATTGCAGCACTTGGACTCTTTTTCCCAAGGATAAAAGGGGGGTGATTATACTGAAACATAGTGATAGAATGAAACAAACAAACAAAAATAGGCAGTCATGGTGAGAGAAGACATGGCTGAGAAAGTAATATCAAGATGGTGGTTATCAGCATTAATGTACATCATGAAAAGTAAATTTTCCTCCATAGTATTGCCTACAATTCCTGAAATTCTAAAGTGTAAATAAATTTAGGAAAATAATAATTGATTTTAAAAAAGCAGTAGTAGTTGATAAGGTCCTTTAGCAATTTTTCTTCAAAAAATGTGATATTTTGTGTTCCTAAATCAAAACACTAAAATATCTTCTGCAGAATATATAGTTTTATGTAACATATAAAATAATAGATACAATGTGCCCCTTGTTAAAGCTTTGATATACATTTACCTTTTATATATCCTTGCCTGTATACGTATTCTTAGATGGTAACCTTTTGTGTTCTCTTAAACTGTGGCATCATTATTCCCAACTATTGTTTTTAGCCTTTTATATAATATGTATGCTTACGCATACACACACACACACACACACACACACACTTAGTCATTGCTATGGTACCGTCACAATAATATCCCTAACAATCCCTGTATTCTAACAATAACTAATCATGTGTGTTTTGAACAAAGTGACAGGGGGAAACTCCTAATAGTGGTACTAGTTTTCTTTTTCTAGTGGAAAAAGTGTTGCAAAGTCAGTGACCTACAGCAGCAATAATTTATTCACATGCATTTCTTGAACTTGTAAGTTTGAAGTAGGTGTCACTGGGCTAAATCAATCAGGAAGTCTGTTTTCCCACAGGGGAGATGGCTTAACACCCTTACTGCTTCTAGCATCTAAGTATCACACATATACCTTGGTTTGTAGACTGAACCCTTGATTTCCAAAACGAGTGATGCATAGTTGGGCCCTCAGTCTTCCATTTCCTCCATTTTGGATCTAGAAAAATCTCAATAGTTTTTACTGTTTTAATATCAGCTGGTCACCAAAGTTAATTCTACCTGTGCTCTTTGTTCCTGTTTGTCATGTCACGTACCACATTCACTGTTTCAGTGGATTAAGACATATTCAGGAGACTGTTATTCTGCCTGTTACATGGGCCAGGACTGGTAACATTCCAGACCCTACAGAAATTTTAGTTTAACAGGGGAGAAATAGTCATTGAACATGAAAACATGTCATAGATTTTCAAGAGTAGAGAAATGCTAGAATAGACCAAGGTAAATGGAAGAGATTTGGGTTTGGAAAAGGTAACTAAATACTGACTTTATATATGAAGAAGTGGGATCAAGAACAGCTATTCAACTTTCAAATCAATTTTATATCTATGTGTCTCTCTCCAAACATATACTATTTTCCTGATAAGATTTTGCTTCAATGTAACTCCAGTCCCCTGGTTAAGATAGGGATGTGTCTGATCATACTACTCACAATGCCTGACATGGTGCCTGGCACTGAACAAAGCTTCAGTAGTGTTTGTTTGTAATGTTGTTATTCTCCCTAAGTCCTGTGCTACTGTCTGGTCCTGATTCTTGTCCAGTGAGGCCCTGGGCCATATAGCAAGAGGTGAGCAGGGAAAAGAAAGGGAAATTTCATTTGTATTTATAGCCACTCCTCATCATTTCTATTTGTACCTGATCTCTGCCTCCTGGAAGCCCAGTGGTGGCATTAGCATCTCTTAGGACCTGAACTATCCTGTAAACTGCTTAAGGCATGTATCTAGGTAGAACCTTCCTTATGAGAATCTAATGTCTAGTGATCTTAGGTGGAGCTGAAACAGGGATGTTAGTCCTGGAAATTGGCTGCAACACAGATTGATATTAGTAGTAAGGTTTGACTGTACAGAAACCATAATAAATCCATTGTGTATAGACTTTTATTGACATTCCTTTAGTGAGAAATCACTGACAATGAAGCTCATCTGGTGGCAAGCTATCATGATTAATTGTGATATGTCAACTTGACTAGAGTAAAATCACCTAACAGATTAGTAAAGCTCTCAGTCTGTAGATGTTTGACACACAGGCTGTAACATAGGAAGATCACCTCATCCCTGTTGTGAGTGGCACCAGCCAATAGACTTATAACCTGGAAGGAATAAAAGGTAAAGAAAAATAGACCTCCTATTTCATCTGCCAAGGAGCTCTAGCATGTGCCATTGCCTTTTTATGTTCATTTCCAAATCTACAGTGCAAGCTCTTCAGTCTTGTAATGTGGGCCCTTTGGGTCTCTGACACAGACTCACATCAGACTCTGCAGTGGGCTTCAGGCTTTCAATGTTTTATTGTATCCTGTGGCTCCCCAGTGCAGATGGCTACTTTGCATTTTTCTACCTTGATTTCACAGGCAATCATTGCAAGCCTATCTAGTAAATTTTATATTCTACATTAAATCTGTTTCTTTAGTGAATGCTATCTGGTACACTGGCATCATGGTGACAAGTGAATTGATGTACATCAATTGCATAGCTACATTTGATGGCAGACTCTCAAGACTCCAACATTCACTTTAATCTGAAGATGACCCACTCATTATTTTATTTGCCCTTCCCTTCTGTACCTCTTTCCTACATTGCACACTGGTGTGAGTCACAGTTTTTGTAAACCCTCAAGCTAATCCTAGCAAAAATGAGTATAAAAACAAATGTGACTGGAGATCTTCTTTGAAAAAGGGGAAGACTCAATGATGAAACAGCAGAAGACTCAAACAGTATCAATTAGAAGAAAACTGCCTTTAAAACAAAATATCAACTGTTCTACTTATATCACAAGTTCATTGCAATAGGTGATTCATATTCTCCAACCTGGTTTGTATAGTATAAGATGTATATAGTAGCCAGTATCCTGACTATTCAAAGAAACTGTAAACCCTTCAGAAGTGCTTTGCCACATGAATAGCATGCAGTCTGTAATAAAAGACAAGCCTTTGCAATTTTTCAAAAGAAAAGCATACGAACACTAAGAACCAAAACAGTTATTGTAGGCTCAGACTTCATCAAACGTGTTTATATTGAGAACATTATTCTTACTAGAAAATGGCATTGATAAAGTTAAGAAGCCATTTACTGTTGGTGGACTTGATCCTGTCTCCTTCTAAAGAAATTCATTGTGAACTTTTAGATGAGTCTTCAGTTCGAAAGGTGACATATGTTTCTCTTTTGGCTAACACCATTACTAGATTAACTGATGCAGTAACAGGATAAATGAATCACTGCTGTACATAATCCAAGTTGAAGAGTTTAACAGTATTCACAAGTCAATAATACTTGTTTTTGCACAAAATATTTTTGAAGAGGATGTGCCTGAAGATATGAAATATGCACCTTTGTTTCAAACTGACACCACAGCTGCAGATCTATTCAAGTCTTTGAATGATTATGTATCAGAAGAATTGAGTTGATCATTTTGTGTCCTTACATGAATGCATGAAAACGTTGTCCTTACTGGATATCTCTTTGGTTTTACTAATTGTGTCAAAAAGTTCTCTTCTAAACGTGTCTAAGTACTGTGTCACCCATAAAGAAATACTGGCTAGCCATAAAATGTCATCTGCACTTAACAACATTTCAGGATGTAATTAAAGTTATCCATCATATTAAAATATATGCCTTTCATCATGTGTCCATTCAAGCAGCCATGTGAGGAAATATTCACCGAGTACAGGTGTTTTCTTTTACAAAGAAGTGAGATGGGTTTCTAAAGTATATTACTGGCTGGATTTTTTGAGTTGTGAGAGGTGTTCCTGAGATGACTTTTAGAAAAATAGTCATTGATGGAAGCATATTTCATTGGCACAGAATGGGTCATAAAATCTGATTACTTCTGTGACATATTAAATCTTCTTAATGAACTCAGGTCTGTGACTTCAGGTGAGAATAGCAGCTATGTTCAAAGATGGTCAGTAAAGTACCTGTTTTTAACAACCCAAATGCCTATCAACCAAGTAATATATAAAAAAGGCATGTCTTTTTTAACCATAATGGAGTACTACTCATCCATAAAGAATAATAAACTGGAGACCTTTATAGGTAAATGGATGCAACTCGAGACATAAGTGAAATAAATCAGACCCACTTGTGTACATATCATAGTGTCTCACTAGTTTGAGACACTAAACAAGTAAATGTTGCCCAAAGTATATAATAAATATTGTGAATTGGGAAGAAATTGTTCAAAAGAAAAAAACTGTAGTAGAGGAAAGGGGAAAGGAAAGAAAGGAAAAAGAAAAAAAACATATGTATACACGAGTAATTAAAATAGTTATACAGCTAGTTATTCTTGCTTCATTGAAAAGAAAAGTTTGTGCTAATATTGTTTGGACAAGATATCATGCTTGTATGTTATACTTTGAACTACTATGAAAACAATAATATGCAATTATTAATGACAGTAACTGCTACTGACCTGTTTTGAAGCCCTGTTTTATTGGTTTTTTTTTTCTTTTAAAAATAAAACAAGTGCTTGTTTTCATAAATCAAACTAGAATTATCAGGGCAACAAGTAAACATTTGAATGTTTTATGTTTCAAACATGAGCAGATATTTTGCAAGAGCCTGAGGCAGAATCTTCTTTTTTCTCATAGCTGCTGCATGATCACCTATATCACCCTTCAAAAGAATTTGAGGATTTCAACAATAAAAATCCCCAAACTAAGGAGGAATGGAACTTTCATCCATTCTTTAATAAGCCAGTTGAATTAACTTTGTCAGAAAATGAACAACTGCTTAAGATCCTAAATGGTGGTGGCCTTAACAGTATGTTTGAGACAACTTCAGATCTCCATATGTTCTGGATGAAAGTCAAAGCAGAAAACTGGCACAAAAGCACTGAGAAGCTTGCCTCCATTTATGACATCCTATTTTATTTTTATTTTGAAGAAATATTTTTGTTTTTCAGGTAATAAAACAGATTGGAGATAACTAAAACAAAACAATGAACAAGAATCAAGACTTCAAAACAAGATAAAAATAAATCACTAATGGCTACTATGATGCCTTTTGTTATTTTAAAAAATAACTGCCCATACCATCAGGCATAATAAAATCAAACAAAACAGAACAGAATAAAGCCAATCAAAACAAAACAATGAAAATGATACAGGACATCAAAACAAGACAACAGAAATAGAACAATATCTACCATAATGCATTTTGTTATCTTCAAAGAAGCTACTTATAGCATCAAACATAATAAAATTAAATGAAACAAAATAGAATTAAATCAATATAAAGAAAACAAAGCAGCACAGAACTTCAAAACAAGACAATAGGAAATCAATAATGGCTACCATATTACATTTTGTTATTTTTGAAATAGCTGCCCATACCACCAAATATGAAAAAAATCAAACAAAACAAAACAGAATAAAACCAAGCTAAACAGCACAGTGAAAACAACACAGGGTTTCAAAACAGGATATAGATTAACAATAGTCACTGCCTTCCCTCTGTAGATATCTCCTCCCCATTCACCTTTACAACATCTACAGTGCATTTTGGATCCTACTGTCTTAGTTGCTTTTTACTTGTCGCCGAGACAAAATACCTGATGCCCAGTGTTTGGAAAGGAGAGGTTTACTTGTTTTACTTCTTACAGTTTTTGGAGATTTCAGTCCATGCTCAGTTGGCTCCAAGGCAGGGTGGTATGGTGGGGCCACAGTTTATGGTGGCTGCAAACAGCAAGGCAGAAACCAGCAAGAGAGAGATACATCTTCTTCCAGCCATTACATTGTATGCTGGCTCCTCCCTAGGCGGATGTAGCACTCACACCATAAATCCAAGCACCAGACAGTGAACCAATCACAAATGCACAATGCAAGCGCATAAGGCCTGGGGGCCACCGGCATAAACCGTGACACCCACTAACCCCTTTAGTTTTTTTTTTTTTTTTTTTTTTTTAACTAGGGAGGCAACATGATGTTCGCCTACATGACTCTGATCCATTTCACTCATGAGCATGATCTGAAGTTGTATTCATTTACCCTCAAGAGCCTCAAGGTTATCTTTCTTTGTAGTTGAATAGCTTTCCATTGTATAGAATGCCAGGACTTCTTATCCATTCTGCAGTTGATGGGAAAGCTAACACTACTTTTTCTGATTCCCTGTCATATAGAGCATTGTTTTCTCCTCTTTGACTTTTAGCCCAAGAATTTCCTTTTGAGTTAAGTGTGTTTCTTGAATAAAGTATATTGATGGAACTTGTCTCCTGATGCACTCTGCCTATGTTTCTTTTTATTGGTGAATTTAGGCCATCTACATTAATGGTTATAGATAACATGAACTGCCCCATCTGCCATGCTACTATTTTCCTACTGTTGACTGCCTACTTTTTCTCTCCCTTCAGTTATCTGCCTTGCTCAGTGATTACCCTCTGCCACTGTTCCTAGAACAGTAGTCTTTTTTTATCCTCTAGTATTCTTTGTAGGGTTGATTTGGTGGTCATGATTTCTGTCAGATATTCTTTGTCATGGAAATATATTTTCTCTATTATTTTTGAAAGATAGTTGTGTATGGTACATCACTCTGGGGTGGAAATTTTTTTTCTTTCAGGACTTGAAATATTTCATTCCAAGCTCTTCTTGACTTGATTGTGTCAAGACGTCTGTTGTGAATTTGATGGGCTTTCTTTTACAGGTGATCTGGTTTTGTTTCTCTAACAGCATCTAATATTCTGTTCTTGTGTTGAATTTATGGAATCTTTATTATATATCTAGATGTAGATTTATTTTGGTTATGGCTAGCTAGAGGTCTATAGGCCTCATATTTGCATATCAGATCTTTTTCCAAGTTTGGAAAGTTTTCTGCTATTACTTCTGTATATAGAATTTTAATGTCATTTGTGTTGTCCCCTGCTTTTTCACTGACACCTATTATTCTTAAATTATTTTGCTTTGCATTGTCTTGAAGTTATCAAATTGTTATTTACTGGTTCTTCTTATTTTTAAGAGATCTTTCCTTTCATGATCACAAGCTGCATACCTGTCTTCAAGATCTGAAAGTCTACCTTCAGTTTCTTTCAAGCAGTTTTGCCAGATTCCAATGAAGTTTTTAATTTCCTGTATTTCTGTTTAAATCTGTTTCAAGCATTCTAAGTCTCTCTTATATTGATCACTCATGGTTTCCCTAATTTTTCAATTCTCCTCTATTTTCTTCATTTACATCTTCTTTAAAGATGTTTAACAATTCTGTTATTATGTTTTTCATTTCTTCTTTTACCTGAGATAGTATTTCTGTTCTAATTTCTTGTATAGCCTCATGTAGCTATTGCTTTACTTCAGTTCCCATCACTTCAGAAACTTCAGTGTGTACAACTATCAAACTCTTCCTTGTTTTCATCTCCTGGACTTGTTCTACTTGGGTTGGGATCCAGGATTTCCTTTTGATTCTTCTTGACATTTTCTTGGGTTCTTCCAAACAAGTGAGTAGTGGGGTCCCAGGCACTTCTCACATTGGATACAATTTCTCTGGAGCATGACTATTTGGTACACCTGGATTCTCCTGGCCAGTGTTAGATACAGTGGCCACTGGGTGCACTGGTGCAGGGACAGCTTCTGCCTCTTGACCAAGCTGGTTACCAGTGGGTGTTGGTTTCTGATGGCTTCTAGGATGCTTACAACCTGGGCAGTGCCAGCTGCTGCCTTCCTAACAAGCAGATTACTAGTAGGCACTGGCCTCTGATGGATCAAAATAAATAATTTTTGAGTAAGTCAAAAATCTTGTGAGGGAAACCACTCCACCATTCAGACCTTTGTTTCTGGCTTAACTGGACCCTCTGTAGGTATTGTGGTTTGATTCTGGTATGGTCCTCTTCCTTGAGTCTCATGACCTGAGATGTGAAGCTTTACCTGACATCCTATTATTCTAAGCAGGTTTGTCTGCAGTAGCAGCAACTAAATGACACTGCAGCGTAGACTGCTCATAAACAAAATTCTTAGATGTCACTGTCCCATCACTCCCACCCAGGCCCATTATTGCAGGTAAACAAGCTCTCAGGGTTCCCACTAACTGTATAGTATAGTGAGTTGTATAACTATTTCATTATATGTTACATGCAATAATAATAGGAATAAAGTGCACAATAAATGTAATGCGCTTGAATCATTCTGAAACTATCCCATTGTCTTAATTGATGGAAAAATGATTTTCCTTAAGACAGATCCCTGGAATCAAAAAGGTGGGAGATTGCTGCTGTAAGCAATTCTCATTTTATAGTTTACTTTGAACCACTAAGACAATTTTTTCTGGATACATACTCAGCAGTCCTATTTTTAAAAATGTCTTCTGATCAAGGAAATAGAAATACTCATAACTATTAAATCTACAAATCTTTTGATGGAGTTTTTGGTGTCTTCTATGTAGAGTACTTTGATAATTTAACATATTCTTTTCCTATCCTTATTGTTTTTAATTCTTTTTCTCATCTAATTGCTTTGGCTAGTGTTTCTAGAACTACATTGAATTGGAGTGGTGATAATGGACATCCTTGTCATTTTCTTAATTTTAGAGTAAAAGCTGTCAGTTTTTTTTATGACATTGGCTGTTGGTTTGTCATAGATGGCTTTTATAAGATTGAGATAAAGATCATCCATTCCAATTTTCTGTAGGATTTTTTTTTATCATGAATGAGTGTGAGACTTTGTCAAATCCTTTTTCTGCATCCCATGGAGAAGGAAAAAAGAGACACTTCTGTTAATTGGATGCTCTTTGAGACTATACTTTTACGTGAAATAATGCAGACGCACATATGCAAACATTCTATTGTCTCCCTGGTGTGAGAAATTGAAAGAGTAAATAAGAACCAAAATGAGCAATATAATTGTAAAATAGGAAGAAATTGTTCAAAAGTAACGTGAAATGAGGAGCAAAAGGGGGAAAAGAAGGAAGAGAAAAGGAAAAAAATTTAAAAATAGAATGGAAATAAAGTTTTGTAACTTGGGATCAGAAAAGGGGTTGAAGGAAGTGGAGAGGATTGGGGGAAAAAAAGAGGAATCAAAATGCATTATATACCAGTATAAATTTACTATGATGAATATGTTGTTTATTTACATCTAAATTATACTGAAATTTTTATTTTTTTTAAAATGAAATACACCTGTCCTATAATATTCATCACATTTCTCCACAGATTCCTTGAATATTCTCTACATGTTCTCATGGATAAAATATTAGTAAGCAATAGACATGCTTTCCAAGTCAATAAATAAGGTAATAATATTCAAAAATTGTGGACAAATGCATCCTAAGACCTCAATTTTAACATGACTTTTTTTTTTTGAAATAGGAAATAATACTCAAGAACCACATTACTTAGTTTTCTTTGGGGGAAATAACTTTCTTCACTTTGTTGATATTTCCATGTGGTGATTCTACTGCTTTAAAGTCCAGTGATTCCTTGTTCCTAAAGTAACACAGAGACCTGTCATCACATTTAGACCCTAGTTCCAAACTGTGATTTCATTTTCTGTCACTTTAGGTTCTAATGTAATTACACATTGTGTTTTATTTTTTTTCCAGCCTTCAAGAAATGTCCATCAATCCACATTTGCTTAAAAGTTGATAAGGTCAGTTTATTTTTGTACAGCTTATTATTGGCAAATTTGAGGTACATAATAAGGATTCAGTAGATAAATTTTGACAGGCTGAGTGAATAAATAAAAGAATGAATGATTCACTATATTCAGTACACTTTGACTGCATAGTAGTCTGCTCATTTCTTACATCCATAATTGCATTGATCTCTATTAAAAATACAGAGCACGGGGGCTGGGGGTTTAGCTCAGCGGCATAAGTGCCTGCCTTGAAAGCAGGCAGTCGTGAGTTCGATCCCTGGTACCGATAAAAAGGAAAAAGACAAAAAAAAAAAAAAAAAATACAGAGCACCTCTTTTACTTTGAGCATTGAATTAACGTAGAAACTTACTACTGTTTAGACCCTGTTCTTTAGCTTGTCTATCTTACATGGTGGACTACTATAAAAAACTTTGAGCTGAATGTAACAATCTGCTGATTAGCAATTTATCTATAATTTGGTATATCAGGGATCTAGCAAAAACTGTCTAATCCAATGATACAATCTAGCAAGAAATGACAATAAATCTTACTAGATGATACCAATTAGGTCAAGCAGTAAAATGGAAATTGCTAAGAAATTTGAATGATTTCTACTGATTTGTGTTGTGACATACATCCGAGGATTTTATGTGGCTGCAGTGTCCCTGGCCCCACTTTAGAAAGCTGAATAGCAAATCTCTTTACATTTGGGGACATTTCTAATCAGTATCATGGAAACTCCCCCGTGTGTGTGTGTGTGTGTGTGTGTGTGTGTGTGTGCATGGAATGGGGGCTTGCTGAGAAATTTAACACCTTCACAAGTAACTCAATCATTGTTCTTCCAAAAAATGCCATGTAAATGTTCTAGCTGTCTTCTGCTTCCGGTTGTAAATTATCAGGTATGCTTTCTCCTTTTCAATTACATGATCAAAAATTATTCAGTTCCAGCTTTCTGAAGCAAGAATCGCCAGTTCAGATTGTATGCTGCGCCGGTTTAATCAGTAGCTAGTGTTCTGTTTGCTGTTTTCTCTCCCCTTTAGTCACATTTATATCTCTGCAATATGAACTTCCCAAATATACCACTAACACTGAAATCTTGATTTAGGATTCACAATGAGGTGCAGGAGAGATATGACATTATGTTTCTCATTGGTATTAGGCTTGTTATTGACATTTAAATTAAAAGCATTTGACAAATGTAATATTTATCAAATTGGCAGTTTGGTAATTGGCATTTTTATAAGTTAGAAACAAAAATAATTTGTATGTGTCTTTTCAGAGCACACAGGAGAGAGTATGTAAAAGGGTCTGAATATAGGCAGCATTGGAAATAAAGTGAGGAAAATGTCTACCTGAGCCCAAGGATTTATCTTCAGGGCAGACCATCAAGCCCCATCTCAGAAAACTATTGTTTAAGCCCAGTAGTGATCTCTGGTTGAAGGATACAAGTAAGGCAAAGTAACAATAGAAAATTATACTTTAAGCATATTTTTATATGTGGGACCATTCATACCATAGAAATTTTGCCCTGAAAGGAACCTTATAAACATAAGAATTTACAATCTGTTTTTCTATCATTACCAATAGATTGATTTTGAACATTAAAGACAATTTAAGAAATGTAATAAAAATTACATTACTTGATTATTATCTATAGAAAAGGAATCAGTAGTTCATATTGATTAAATAATTCAATTCATAAATGAGTAGATGGAAGGAAGAGATATTTCTTCCTTAAGGTAAAATTTCAAATGATAAATTTCGAAAGAATGGAAGAAACATTAGAATTGTTTCAGCCAAGAATTAGCTATACATGATGCATGCAAAAGGATGGTTTTAAAATATTTTTAGTAAGCTATTATTAATCTCGAAAAGATAACTTTCATGTGCAATAACTTGGAAGCAGGGAAAGCTGGCAGTCATCACCTTAACTGTAACAGTGATAGACACATGGACTCGTGAGCCTGAGACAGACATGATGTGCTAAAAAAGCACTGAATTCTTTCTCGGATACTTTTACAAAATATGTAATCATTACTAAGCATCATTAAAACATATTAAAATACCTTCAACAAATTAATTATTCACTATTCTTTAAAAAATGTGAAAATTGTGAAAGGCAAAGATCTGTAGAGTGACCCTTTTGGTGCAAAGAAGCCCTGACCACATAAAATATCCTCTAGCCCTGCATTACATCATGCATGAGAGTGATGCCATTTGCTGGTAAGTTGGAAAACATGGTCTGTGTTTTTGAGTATTAATTTTAATCAAGGTTAGCTTCCTGAATTTAATCATTAAACTATCATATGAGGTGTTGGTATTTTGAGTATTTGGGTAATTGGTATAAGTAATTCTTTTACAATGTTTGAAACTTTTTAGTCTAGAATAATTTCAAATTGTAATTTAAAAATAAGTTATTTTAGACCTGTAAAGTATTCTAGATAGACTCACTTAAGCAAATCCTTGCATTCATCATAAATAGTTCAACCCTAAACCTCAATAAAGGCCAAAATTTAGAAATCACACCATGTTTAACATAAATAATTTCTTAAATTATTGTTGCCATTGACATCCTTAAAGAATGCAAAGTATTTTAAAGGAAGTCATCTTTGATATGGATTCACAAAACCAGTATTTCTCTTACCTCTACCATTTTGTTATATTTTGCTTGATGTCACTGGATCCTTAATTCTTTCTCTGAAAAATATGAACATAACAATCGTCTTTATCTTGACATTTTCCAGGTTAGCGAGCAGACACAATCAAAACAAAATCCTTTAAAGCAGCCCTTGTTGCCCTCTCTATACCTAAATTTCATAGTCCCTTTCAAATGAGAAAAATCTAAAATCTAATATTTTTCTTTAAGGGTAAATTATTCTGAAATGCAATTACATTTTTAACACATTTCTTCCCACTAAAAATATGTTTTTTAGACCTAAACTTGCTCCATTCTCCAGAGGCTGCCTTTTAATTATGTCCTTCCTTGATCCTAAGGTCTTTCTTATTATTTGTTTAAATGTTATTATTTGGACTTGAATTGATTTCCCCTGTTCAATTTCAGAGTTAGCATTTGCTGAGACCTAGAGTGAGGTTTTGCTCCTATTGCCTTAGGACATTGTTCAAAAACACCATGTAGCACTTGATGGAGGTTCTCCTGATGAAAAGTTCCACAACAAAGAACAAATTAATTTTTGGTAACAATCAATGACACCAACACATTTTTTATTTCCTTTACTTTTCTATTCTTTTCTGCTTTGTCCCCTGGCTTCCTGATTGTCTTCATGTAGAGAATGGACTGTAATTTATTTTTAAAGAAATACTATTCTTACCTTCTTGTCTTAATTAACGTGGAGACCACAGTCCTATAGAATTCTGATCTGCTATCAATGCTCCATAGAGCCTCAGAACTACAGCTCAAATAGAAAATAAAAAGAATCAAACTAATGTTTCCTAAAGCATAAGAAAAACAGGCCTTCCTGACTGGAAGAAAAATTTTTATCCCAGTCAACTTTGTCTGCTCTCCTTTATATATTTATGCATATACACATATATTTACTTACATTTTATATAGGTACTTATATAACATGCTTATTTGAGATTTGTTTTATGTCATGTTATTTTGACAATAAAAAATATACTATGAATTCCACATGGAATGGATAAATTATCTGTAGGTTTATTGTGCACTAACTTTGTGTTGCTATTCATGTTATTAGTACCTTGGAGACTTTACTGTACTGCACAAAGATCACAGAAGTAAAACCCAGCACTGTTCTTCATTTAGTGCAACAGCAAGAGCAGCCAAATTGACCTGAAATGACGAAGTTATCCAGCTTGACATTCTAGAGTCCTTTAATATGTTGGAAACAATCTGTTCATCACAGAAAGAGGTATTTTCTCTCACAAGTATATATTTGAAATTCATATGCATTAACTGCTCATATGTTTCAAGTGATATTCTCTATCAGTTGCTACAAATCCATGTTTCTGAAGATTTTGGGAAGAAGGAAACAACTAGTAATTTGGAACAATAACTCTATTCTCTTAACTGTAACAAAGAAAATGAGACCACACCTCCCATGCTTTTCTGAAGTGCTTTTCATTACAATACTCAAAAGGATGTTTCGTTATTTCTCATGTACTACCCAATTTCTACAAAACAGAGGGTAGCAAGTATTGCCTGGAAATGGTAACTTATGAGTTTCCTATTTTTCCCCAATGAGACAATATCATCCTCCAAAATACAGTAAGGATCTTTCTCAAATACGTACTTCTAGAAAAAGTCCTCAGGATCCTGTTACAATGAAGGTAGGTGAAGTGTGACAAGTAGGGAGGAGGAATAATTCAAAAGGAAGATAATGAATGTGAAGATTCTGATAATATGTCCTCATGAGACACCAGCAGCTTCTCAAGTTTATTTATAGACAAAAATTTTGTAATTGGGAAAATAAAAAAAAATTCCTTATAGACATTCTGAAAGTGTAGGTCATCTATATGATTGTTTCTATTAAGATCTTTTTAACATTTCTTTCTGTTTGATTTTCACCTAAGTGTGCCAACATTACCACAGAAAGTTCTGTTAATTTGAAATATTGTTACAGCTAAATGTTGCAGGTGTTATATTATAATTCAAGAGAAAAGGTTATTCATTAGTTCAAGATCCTGTTAGCACAATCTTTCTGCTTTCATGACTAAGAAATAAAAACGTTCTTTGTTTCTGTGAAAGTAACCTAATGTTCTAAATGCTGTCTCAGAAAAAATGTGGACAGCATTGCTCCTTTTGCAGTCAAAAAGAGCAGAATAGAGCACGCAAAAGAGCAGTTAGAAAAACTGGGTTTGAGATCTGCCTTCTGTGTCCGTATGTGCCATCATGAAAGTGATTTACATAGCCATTTTTCTCAGGCGAATAGAATGAAGTCTGGTTGCTCCTGTCACCACCGCGGTGGCACAATCCAAGTGAATTGCATGGGCTCCTCTGGTGGGGGTCCCTCACAGGGTCTCCTCTGCCACACAACCCAGGTGACTAGTGTTGAGGGGTGTCCTTCTTAGTGCCATCTCCACTGCAAAAACAAGGTGAATAGCATGGCTCTCTCCCATTGCCATCTATATGGTGCAACCCAGCTGAATAGCTTAGAGGAAAGCTCCTTCCATCACCGTCTCTGTCACCACAGGGACCCAGGCAAACAGTGTGGGCATTTGCCCAGCTGACTCAAGGGGACCATTTTAAAGGCCTAGACAATTGCTCTTTGTCTCAGTGCTGCTATAACTGAGGTGAAATATTCTGGGTAACCTAGAGACAAGAGGAGATGCCAGTGATACAGCAGAGTCCCAACTAGGGCCCACAGGATGAACAGGAGTGACTAGTGGGGTGAAAATCTGAGGCAACAATAACAATATGAACCAATAAGTGATAAATTAGGTGTAACAGTATTGTGTTTAGGACAAAGACACACACAAAAAGAAGCAGGTGGGTTTGTTTTATTGCTTTTTTTCTCCTTTTCTTCTTCCTTTATCTTTGTACTTTTTCTTTTCTTTTTTTCTCTGTTTTCTAAATGGCTGAGTAGAACTCCAATCCCTGAAAACTAATCCCATCCCCCAAAGGCAGAGGCCAAGTTCAGGTAATCCTTTGTTTACACTTTCATTCTTTTATTCTGCCGTGTCCTCTAGGTTCCTAAAGTTTGTGTGCTCATTTTGTTCTGCAGCCTTGATTTTGTTTTCTTTTCAGTTATCTTTGGTTTATTTACTATCTTCTTAAATCTTTCCACAACAGGATAAATCTACTCTACCAAGGCAAAACACTTTGACTCCAAGAGCCCAATTTACAAACAGTTTGGATATGTAATTGTAGGTTTTGCTCCTATTATTTAAGATACAAAATTAATATTTGCTGCAGTTTATTAGTTTCTAATCTGTGCTTGATACTATTGTTATTGCTATTTATACTACTTTAGCTAGGCTGTCATACCTGTTGTAACCAGCTGTTCTCCATGCTATAACAATATGGGGAAGCTCTGGGCTTATCACCGTACCACAGCCAGGCATCAAAGAACTGGGTACTGAGACAAACAGACAACAATCTCTCAATGTTAAATTACTGAGGAGGTAGCATCCTCCCCAGACACAAGCAAAGAACCTTCAGAAGACATCTGAAGATATCTTTGAAGAACAGACTTTTCCTAAAGAGGTCTTGATAGTAATGATTCACTTACCTACTACAAAAACTTATAAGGATCAAAACAGAAGGAAAAAAAAAAAAAAACTTTTGAAATAGAAAATGAGAAGACACAGAGGCAAAATGCAAGCTCAGACTACCAGCCAACCCAGAACAAGTCCAGGATAAAACAAGATAGAGGAAAATGAAAGGCACACACCTGATATTTCTGAGGTAATACCAACTGAAATAAACAAAAAAATCTATGAAGCTATACAGGAAATCATATCAGAAATAATCTCTCAGGTAAGAAGAGAAATATCAGCATTTATAAAGGAATTGCTCAGCAAATCTAGAATAGAGAAAGAAAAAATACAGGCAATGACAGGAAAAGGATGGAAACTGTGGATGACTGGTATAGGAAAGAAAAATTGCCTGAAATGGAATGAAACAGATTTTGAGGAAATAAAAAATTCAATTGAAAACTGGCAAAACCATTTGACCAATACTGAAGATAGACGTTCAGAACTCTGCTAATGGTCATAATAGGTCAGATCTTTAAAAAATAATAAAAGATAAGAAAGGTACAATTCAACAGCTGAAAGACAATGCAAAGAAAAATATGATAGTAATTGATGTCAACGAAAAAGCAGAAGTCAACACAACTGACATAAACTATAAGCACAAGTAATGCCAGAAAGTATCTCAAGCATGGGAAAAGAATCTGATGTACAGAGAAGTGAAACATATAGAATTCCAACTATCCATAACCAAAATAAGTCTCCCTCCAGACATATAATAATCAAGATCCTAGGAAATTCAGCACAAAAACAGAATATTAAAAGCTGTTAGAGAAAAGAAACAGATCATCTATAAAGGAAAATGCATTAGAATCACGGCAAGCTTCTCAATGCAAAACCTGAAGTCAAGAAAGCTTGGAGGGAAAACTTTTCAAGTCCTGTAAAGAAAACACCTTCCCACCCTATTGATATACCCTGAAAAAATATCTATTAAAATTAGTGGAGAAATCAGACATTTACCTGACAAATAACAGCTGAAGAAATTCATGACCACCAAACCAACCCTACAAAGAGTACTGAAAGATATTCCCAAGAGAGATATAAATGTCCACAATTACAAGAACAACAGAAAGAAACCACCAGGCAGGAAAAAAAATTAAACATAAGAAAAAGCAAGGAAACAACAATGGGAAAATAACATGACAAAGATAAGCCAATATATACCAGTTATAACTATCCATGCACATGGTGCCAATTCACTAATTAAAAGAAAAAGATTGGCATGATGGATCAATAAATGAGATTCAGCAATGTGTTGTACACAAGAAACAGATTTAACTCAAAAGAAAACTTATACACTGAAAAGTCAAAAGATAGGAAACAATATTTCATGCAACAAGAACCAAGAAAAAGGCAGATAACATGAACTTCAAAACAAGAATGATCAAAAGTAGTAAAGAAGGCCCCTACACACTTGTTAGGGAAAAATTTCAAGAGGAAGAGGTACAATCATAAATATATATGCACCAAATATAGGATACCCTACTATATAAGACAAATATTAATTGACATGAAAAATAAAAATGTAATAGCATAGTTGTAATGGGGGATCTTAATACCTCATTGTCACAAAGTGATAGATCATTTTGACAAAGATTCAGCAAAGAAATAACAGAACTGTTCCAAATCAGTAAACAAATGGATCTTTATAGAGTGTTCCACCCAAAAACATCAGAATATACATTGTTCTCACTTTCATAAGGTACACTGTCTAAAACAGAATATATAGTAGCCCATAGAGCATGTGTAAGTAAAAGCAAAGGAATTGAAATTATCCTATGCATATTATGTGAGCATAGTGCAATAAAATTGGAAATTAACGATAAAAGAAACTACAAAAAACTCCATAAACACATGGTGATTAAATAACACCCTCCTAAAAAAAAACTAATGAGTCACAGATTAAATAAAATAATATATAAAAATATTTACTATCAAATAAAAATGCATATACCACATACCCGAACCTACAGGACACAATGAAAGTAGTCCTAAGAGCGAAAATTATAGCAGTGAATTTTGATATCAGGAAAACAAATGAGCAAAATAAACAAATTAATGCTACACCTCAAGTTTCTAGAAAAAGAAGAGCAAGTCAAGGTTAAAGCCCATATGAGGGAACAAATTATAAAGATTAGAACACAACTTAATGCAATTGAGACCAAGAAAAAAATACAAAAATTAGTGAATTGATGACCTGCTTATTTGAAACAATAAAAATATTTGATAACGTCTAGCTATCCTTATCAAAAGAAGGAAAGAAAAAAACTCAAATTCATGCAATGAGGAATGCAAAAGGTAAAATCACTACAGATGCTTTGGAAACTCAGAAGACCATCAATATTTATTGCAAAAAAAACTTTACTAGAATTGGATGGAAAAATATAGAAGAAGCTGAAAGATTCCTATAAATGTATGAATTACCAAAGCTGAATCAAGAAGATACAAAAATTCTGAATAACCCAATATCAGTTAATAAAATTGAAAACATAATTAAAAACTTATCAAAGAAAAAAGTCCAGGTCCTGATGAATTCACTGCTGAATTCTACAAGAAATTTAGAGAAGAGTTAATGCTAACACTTCTTTAATTCCTTAATGAAATTGAAAATGGAAACAATCTTCCCTAAATCATTCCTGGTGACAGATATTACCCTGATATCAAAACCAGAGAAAGACTCAAGCAAAACAAGCAAACAAACAAACAAAAAAAAAGCCTACAAGCCATTCTCACTAATGAACATAGATACAAAAATCCTCAATAAAATACTAGCAAACAGAATGCAACAAATCATCAAGGAGATTATACACCATGACTTAAGTGGAACTGGTCCGAGTAACAGAGGGATGGTTCAACGTACACAAATCAATAAGCATAATATCAATAAACCATGTCAACAGAGCCAAAGACAAAAATCACACAATCATCTCAATAGATGTGGAAAAAGCTTTTGATAAAATCCAACTCTTTCATGATAAATCCCTATAGAAAATAAAAATAAAAAGTCTTTACCTCAGTCTGATAAAAGCCATCTAAAACAAACCAATAGCCAACATCATATTGAGTGAACAAAAACTGAAAGCTTTCACTTTAAAAGAACAAGATAAGTATGTCCATTATTACCAGTCCTATGCAGTATCATTCTGAAGCTGGAAAAATTGATTTTCCACATTCCAAAGGCTAAAACTAGTCATGTCTACCACCATTCATTCAAATCAAAATTGATCAAAATTCTAAATATTAATACAGAAACATTAAATCTCCTGGGAGAGAAAGTAGGTAGAAATCTTGAGGATCTAGGGCTAGACAGAGAGTTCATGAACAAAACCAAATGACATGGGGAGAATTTCAATGAATCAGTAGCTGGGATTTTATCTTATTTAAAAGTTTTTACACATCAAAAGAAATTACTAACAGAGTGAAAAAGAAAACTCACACATTGGGAAATAATTTTAGCCAACTGTCTGTCAGACAAAAAACTTTTATCTAGAATATATAAAGAATTGAAAACAATCAGGTCCCCTCAAATTCAAAGAGCCAATGCAAAAATCAGCATGAGATGACTGCACACTTCCCAGATGAAAAAATACAAATGGCAAATAATTGTATTTTTAAAAGGTTAACATCAAGGAAGACAGAAGTCAGCACCTCTCAAGAATCGGTCATGCTGGGACTGGAAGGAGCCCATCAAGAAGCCAGCTAGCCAGCCTTTCTGGTAGGCTGCTCAACGCATATGAGGCCCAGAAATCGAGAAGTCAGATAGCATCTCCCATGAGCCTACACATGGGCTGACAATCAAGAATTCCCCACCATAAGCAATGAGCAGGTTTGGAGGATGGGTTGAATTGATAGCAAGCGAGGCACAAAAAGCAACTTAATGCTTGAATTGTTTGACTGACTTTGCAGACATGAGGGGAGCAGTCTGAGCATCTATTAGGAGGATAGTAGGCAATAAGGCAAATATGGGGGATTTCCTTCTGTCATGTTTTTGGAGTCCAATAATGTTCTCACTGTTTTGTTCTGATAAACTGTTTTGCTTTGTTAGATGTTTTTGATTGGTTTTATTCCATTTCATTTTGATTTGATTTTGCTGTATTTGATGGAATTTACATCTATTGTGAAGATAACAAGATACACTATGGTAGCCATTATTGTTTTCCTATTACTCTGCTTCAAAATTCTGTACCAATTTCACTGCTTTGTTTTGATTGGCTTTATCCTGTTTTGTTTTGTTTTGCTGGGTTTTATTATCTCTAAAATAAAAAAATTCAACATTGTTAATCCAAGAAATACAAATTAAAAAAAGCACTGAGATTCCATCTCACCCCAGAAAAAAATCTATCAAAAGAAATCTATCAAAAAGTCTATCATCAAGAAAGCAAATGCTGGCAGGGCTGTTGAGGAAAAGTAACCCTTCTACACTGTTGGTTGGAGTGTAGACTGGTGCAACCACTGTGGAACTCATTATGGAGGTTCCTAAAAACCTGAGCTTAAAAGTCCCATTCATCACAGCTCTTCCCCTTCTGAGTATTTTCTTAGAAGTATTAAAAACATTTTACTATAGTGATATATGTGCACCCATGTTTACAGAAGCACAATTTGTAATATCTAAGTCTTGGAAACAGCCCAGATGACCATCAACTAAGGAATGGATGAAAAAAAAAATGTGGTAGTTTTATACAATGGAATACTAGACAACTATGAAGAAAGATAGGCTCAAGGCTTTTTACAGGTATTGGATGCAACTAGAGACCATATTTGTAAGTGAAATAAATCAAACTCTCCTGGGTAAACATCTTATTATCTCTGTAGTATAAGAAAATGAAAGAGTATGTAAGTTCCAAAATGTACAAGAGATATCGTGAAGGTAAAAGAGGAAGAAACTGCTCAGAAGGGAAAACAACTGGCATTGTAGAAAAGAAGAAAGGAAAAGTACACACATGCACACACACACACACACACACACACACACGATAGCTAAGATAATTGCACTACTAGTTTCTATTAATTCATTGAAAAGCATGATTTGTGCTTAAATTGTTGATCAACTTTTCATGCCTGTATCTTATAACCTGAGCAACCACTTTCAATATAACAATACAATATATTAACTGTTTTAATAACCTTTTATCTTGTTTTGAAATTCTCTCTATTTTTGTTTTTCTTTTTAAAGTTAAAAAAAAGAATGTGATTTATTTTTGAACTTGTTAGCTGTAAGATAAAGATAATAACCATAAAAATACCATCTATGGATGTAATCCTACTTAACTGTGGCAGTGCATGTGATCACACCTGTATTCACCCTAAAATGTTAAGGGTGTTACTGTGATTATCCTCTGAATTTACTCCATTTTTTTGCCTGCTGCATTTACATTTCCTCAAATTCCCTCTAAAACAAGCACCAAAGGCTATGGTTTTGCATAGTTTTTCTAGAGAGTGACAGGCATTATGGGATACAAACACGCATATGTAAATAATCACAAGCCATTTGAATGAAGAAAAGTACTATCATTTGACATAGAAACAGGAAAATACTCGCATATTTTGGTGCACTCCTTTGCCCTCTGCCTTAATATTTCTGTTTGCTGGGATCACTTGGCCTCAAATAAATCTCAGGTTTTTTCACAACTTGTCTGAATAGGGTAAAGTTCTTTTTTCTAAGAACAATAGGCTTTTTAGGGAATGTCTAAAGATGAAAGACTCAGGAATTCAGAAGGAGGCTAGAGGAAGGAAATGGGAGCTCTGTGATATATCCGGACAGGAACAGTTTCGAAGCTTTCCTTTTGACAACTTCCACTGTAATGTAGTGGTAGAGCTCTCATTTCCCCTCAGCCATGCTTGGCATTCAGAAATCTGCCAGCACACCAAAAAGAGGTCTCATGTCCATTTCAAATGATAGTTTTGTCTAATAAGACAAAAGGACAAAGTGGCCTGGAGAAGGGACAGTCTTTCTCTGTGTATCTTCTCGAAGAATCAGATACCAAAGATTCATCCCCAGATACAGCTGGGGAGTTTTATTAGGCAGAGTTACCACCTGGATGGTATGACCTTACCCATCGCCTTCACTTCCTCTGGAACTGCTCACCTCGTGACATATTTCTCTCTAACCGTGAAAACCCTTTGAATACCCTGTTAAAATGAAGTGTTTCCCACCTCAGGATTTTTACACTTTCTGTTTTCTCAGCTGAGAGTGGTCTTTGTTTTCATGAACTAGAATGAGATGAATGGTAGGCTGACAAGTATATAACCGCAGTGCAGTATAGAAAATCTGCCATCAACAATTTGAGAAAAAGAAACAGACTACTACATCAATGGCATTAGAATACTCAGTTATGCAATTTGAAGGAATATATTTTTAAAGTATTAGACAATAGAAAGAAGTACATTTTTAGAGTAAAAGTTCCTTCCTCAACACAAATTATAAAACTTTATAAAAATAAAAGTTCTTTTATAAATAGATACATTATAAAAATCTCATCGGTATATTAAAATATAAGCAAGAGACCTGAAGAAAGTATAATTTCCATGCATATTTCAAGGGAGTACTCTCTTGAGACCAAGATGATCTTAACATTCCCCTCAGGTAGACTAAACATTAGAGAGATTTCTTCCTGAATCTAGACTCTGGCCTCCTTTTCCTTAGAGCAACCTCTTTAGAAAATTAGTAAACTAAATTTCTACACATCTTCGAGGTATTTCTAAATCTTTCTTAAAAGCATCTTGACAGTTTTACAACTTACAAATGTCTTTCTTAAGGACTTGGGGATATCTCCTTGACATATAATTATAAATTGAAATAGTGTTCAAATCTCCCAGTTGTTAGGAAACTTACAACTTCACGCTTGCCAGGCAGGTGCTTATTCTGCTGAGCTAAATCCCCAGCCCAACCATGGAAGATTTAAAGAAAGAGTCTTTATTAAATTCTTTATACATCTCTATAATTCTGACAACTTCTCCAGAGTACCTATTAATTTACAATCAAAAACATTTTTGAGTTGTTACAGAAAAATATGCAAATTTGAAACTGCTGATAATGGCTTATTTTAAAATATAAATCTTTGCATCAATGCAAATTGCCATTACAGCACAGAAGTGAACTAGCTCTCAGAGAGAATTACATCTTTAACATGCTCTTGAAAAATATGACATCCTCCAAAAAATAAGACATCCACCTATTTTCTCCACACAACCCACTCTATGTGGGGAAAAATGAGTGAAATAGAATTCATTCTCAAAATAGCAATCAATTTTATTTTTGTGTCTGGGTCATTGCATACAAAGAGTTATAAATCTCACCTTTGCCTTTCCTTTTGAAGGTCTATTATTGTAGGTGGGGAAGTTTCCCACAAGCATATACAATCTCAAGCCTGAGAATCACCAGCACGTTTCTAAATATTGCATGTCCATTTGACAGAAGCTGCATGCTTGTTTCATCTTTGGCGTGTGCTGACTTTCATCTGCTTGTCTCTTCATAGTGATGCCTGCAGCTTGTAAAGCACCAGGCACAATGTGGACACCCTGATAAATATTAAATGATGATGAGGGTAATGACAGAGTGCTGCCCTATCTTGGAAACTGCATAATTCCTCCCTTATAACAGCCTGCCTCCTCAGACAGCTGTCACAGCCTCGCTTTCAGAGGCAGAGATTCCTTGCCAAATTAAAGCTTGAGAGGAGCACATTACATTCTCATGTCAATGTGAGAGCATGAGATGTGAATGCCTACAGTCACAGACATCACTTGGAGAAAACATCTATTTGATAAATACTGTCTTGAAAGCCAATTCAGATTGACTATCTGGCCATTTCAATCAGCTATACAGAGACCTGTCCCAGAGATTTTGTAAGATTCCAAACTAGTGCACAATCTGGGGGGAAAGGGAATCTAATTCATTTGAAGTCTTTTACTGAGCACATTTTAGCTGAGCTTAATTCAATGAGTTTTAACTTGTTTTAAGCATGCAATTGAATGAACTAATTCATTGATAGACTTGGTATTTATTTATGATAAATAGCAATGTTAATTTTGTAGTAATTGGTAACAACTAATTAGGACATCAGTGGGCTAGACATTACAGTATTGTTCATACCTTTTCTTGTCTAATATAACTGAAGCAAAAAAAATGGAAGCGGTTTGTCACAGGCACAACATAAAAAAATAAATAAATCCTGTGTAGTCCAACTAAATTCCCTTTGACTTCTTAGCTTCCTCAAGCTCTTTTGGAAAGGTCATTTAAAAATAATATTTTTCATTTACTTATGCATTTTAAAAATATATGCTGCATGTATTTTGTCCAAGGTCTAATAAGAAATAAGAATAGCATAAAAGTGAGAAAATTTTCAATTACATATACTTTGAGCTAATAATTACAATTATTTTAACCATTTCAAAAATGGTATCTGTATACAAGACCTACAGATTTAAAAAAAAGTATGACCAATAATAAAGAAATGACTTAAAACTTTTCAGCCACTGAAGTCGAATTAAAAAAAACTGATAAAATAAAAATACTGGGTAACAGAAAAATATCTGTATAAATTGACTACTGTTGAAATTATAGGGTTTTTTTTGGCTACTTTGGTAACTTCCAAAAAGTAGTTGTGTTCATTTTATCATAACATTAAAATGTTAAATATTTTTCAATCAAAAATATATTAAATAAAAACATCCCATGAAAATAAAAATTGAATTTAAATAAATAATATTAGTCACTGTCAAATCAGATTAACTTCATTACAAATTGTAAGCATATTAAACTAGGTTTACTGATATTAAAAATTAAGCTTTTTCTTTTTCAAAGTTACTTGATTCAGTGAAAATAAATTCTGATTTACCAAGTTTTAAAAGAGATATTTTGCCACATCATTGGCATGATTTATTTGTATAATATATTTTTAATAACCTATTTTCAATTGAATATTTAGTAAAAAAAAAATTTAAGGGGAGATAGTTTCAGGGACATGATTATGATTTGTGCAATTTCTTACCTGTATAGATTATGCTTGTGCTTTCTTTTAATTAACTCGTAGTCTCCAGCATACAGCAATTGTATTTTAGTGCACTAACTGAAAAAGACTGTCAATTTCCAAACTTAGTAATGCAGCTATAAATTTCATCATCTCCTTCATGAGCCTAAGGAGTGTACAAGTAAGACAATGATTTTAATCCGTGAATTCATGAGGCATTTCCTAGGCTTTCTTGGTTTCTAGGAAATTGCATAATAAGGTTGCAAAGACAAGCTACATTGCAAAAAAAAAAAAGAAAATAATTATCAACTTGTTTTGGGAATGGAAACATTCACACAGAAATTTCTGATAATTTGACAGGAAGAGGGTATCTATGAATCCTTGTGTTCAGATTAAGGCCTCCAGATACTCTGAAATTAACAGGGTAGACGATAGACAATGGATACAATGGTCTTTGTGATGGCTGTGAACAGAAAAAACTTCATCACTGTAATAAACTACCTTTTTACAGTACGAAATTTATTCTGTCTTTACAAGTTTTCACCTCTGATACTAATTACATTCCAAAACATCTGCAGTAAAGCTTTCGGACTAGAAATGTATAAGTGAGCAATTGATATTATGCAAGAACATGTTCAGGTATTCAGACTAAAAGAATTAATAGTTTTGTTTCTGATTTTCTAGTATTAGGTGAGCTTGAACTTCTTGTTACCTACTTATCCACTTATCTACCCACTAATCTATCTACTATCACTATCATCTTCATGCTGCCGCTGCTTTCTCCAGAGCTTGAAAATATGCGTATTTCTGCCTTAGCATCAAAGAGCCATAACAACTAATGAAAGGAATTTTTATCTTTTCTTCCTTCTTCTCTCTACTAATATGTTAAACATTTCTTTCAAAATGTCTACACTGACTCAATTTCTCAATTTCTCATTGATTCTGTAATTATCATTTCAGATGGTATCATAGGGAATGTGATAGCCTGGCAACTTGCATATATGCTGTTTGTTGCAAACAGCAAACAATAAATCAAATTTATATCAATCATTTACTCTCATAATATTTAGGATACCTATCAAAATTAATACTGCCCTTTAAGAATGATTTTGTGGGGAAAATAAATTCACTTTGATGCTGTAACTTTGGTCTATTAGCATGAATGCTCTATAGAGGCAATACAGTTTACAAGCATAGTAAACAGATTTATTATTCTATTCAGACAAGATAGTTTATAGTATCCCACTGCTGATTTAAAATGTAACAGTTAAAGTATATGCAGACAAAATTGAGTTATAACAAGGTGCTATGTGTCACTGTGCTAGCCAGGATGTCTAATGTAATTTGCCTATTACAGTATTTATGATACATTCCATCTGGCACAATGTGTCTCTAAGACCAAATGTGCTAGCATGTTAAAGACACAAACACCTCACACATGACTATTTACACATTTATACGCAGTGGGGAGATTAACAAACTCAGTACTTTGATCCAGATACAAATTTAGGACTGCTAAGTTCACAACTGGCCATATTTTGTAGGAAATGAGATTTTGTTTTGAAGGTAAAAAGAAATAGATCATAGAGCCATTTCTTCTTTCTGATCATAGAAATGCTACTTTTTACTTTGCTTGACTGGTTTCCATTTTAAAAGAAAATGATATGTAAAATATATTTTGCAGGGTTGCAACAAGACAGAGTAACCAACTTAATTTCCAGGACAAATTCAAGGAAAAAGAGAACTACACAGCTATAGACCAGCCTTCTTATTAAAAACAAAGACCTCATTAGATGGCTGCTGATTGATTTCATGGATCTTTAACAAATTGCAGTGACTGCTACTTTACCTTGTACTTCCACTGCTGTGTAACTTGGAAAATTTTTTGCATGACCCATAGTACAATGAGATATAAAAATGTCATTTTCCCTGAAGAAAATAAGAATTCAATGTTCTATTTTACATATTGGAAATTATGGAGATTTTGAAGTTGATTCTGTAATTATCATTTCAGATGCTATCATAGGGAATGTGATAGCCTGGCAACTTGCATATATGATTTCATTTAATCCTGAAAACAAGTTTTGTGTGGATGTTATTATTAGGCTATTTTGTCTATGAGGAAATTGAGGTTAAGATAGGTTAAATGATGACTGACGTTCAGCATTAGTCTCAGAAAAATCTGACTTCAAACTTTTGTTTCATTTCAGTGTTTCTTTCCTTCTTTCTTGAAGAAGGAATTTCATAGGCAGAAAATACAGTGAAGACATATTATAAAAATATATGGTTTAAAATATCCTAAATCTAGGGATGCAGCTCAGTGGAAATCACCTGCCTACTATGCATGAGACTCTAGGTTCAGTCCCTAATACTGAGCAAACAAAACAAAATAAAGACAAATACCGTCACAAATAAAGTATCTTATATCCATTAGAAACTCAGGCATTTCTGAGTAGATTATTCAACCTTACTTCCCTGAAAAATTTGAAGAAATCATCTAAGATGAAATTCAATAACCTGAACTTTAACCAATTAGCAAAGATAAAGTTAAAGGTAAGATTTATGTGTACATGTTCTTCACCTATTCATCAGTTGATGGATATGAGTTGTTTCCATTTATTAATTTTACCTATCATGAGTAGTGCTGTAATGAAGATTGGAGTGTAGATCCCTGTTTTATATAATGATTTTACTTATTTTCTTTTGACTATATATCCAAGATTATCTATTACAGATATTCATATGAATAAAATATTTATTACTATCAAACTCAATGATAGTATTAATTAATAATTAAGTTCACAGCATATAAGTGACAATTAAACATTATGCATTTAATCATTAAAATAATCCTGTTCTGAAAAAGGAAATCAAAATTTAAAGTAAGGCTTTAGTTTATTACATAACTAATAAGGAGGTCAATAGGCTTCCAAATTGTTGTATACTGTATTTTCCATAATTAAAAAAATTTTAAGAAAATCTGTCAATAAATTCAAATTCAAAAGCAAACTTTTTGATCCTTGTTAAGAATTTCATATACTCTTTTTCATTTTTTGAAATAAAATTGACACATTAAAATACAGAAATCTTAAATGTATTTTAATAATCACCATCAAGACAGAAGTGTTTTGATCATCCCAGAAAGTTCCCACAGACTCCTCCAGTCAATTTCCATTAACTTAAGTGGCAATACTTTAATTTTTAACACCATAGATTAGTTTCACCTTTTCTCAAATTTTATGTAATTCAAACCATGTAAGGTGCTTTATATCTTGCTTATTCTCAACATAATGTTCTTAAATTTATTCATTTTATGTGCATCATTTATCATTTTTATTGTTGAAAATCAACCCATTTTATGAAAGCACTTGTGTATTCATTTACTTGTTGATGTATAATTAGATTATGTCCAATAATATTGTATATTATGAAGGTTTTTTTAGACATAGATTTTTCTCATTAATTTTTTTTATTTAAAAAAATCAAAACAAAAAGGGTAAAAAGTATTATAGAAATTGTAATAAAAAAAAAGGAAAAGCAAGTGTTCAAAAGGAAAAAAAACAATTTGTAGGTATACACATATAACTGTATGAAGTGTGCACGGTAGATAACCATATTACTAAGTTTTTGATAGTCCATCAAATAGAATAGTTTGGGCTGTCATTGTTTGATTGCCTGCTCATTGAATTTTTAAAAATAACATTGAAAATTTATTTTATTGTTACTTTACTACCACCAAGAGTACATATTTCTTTTCTCTCTCAGCTCACATGGGTCTTTTCTAGATTCCAAACATCATGAGAGGATTGTATCCTTTTCATCTGTCACCCATTCGTGACACATGTAAGACCTCAATCAGCTCAATCAGACAGCATCAGCGGAACTAAGTTTTATTGAATCACTATTTAAGACAACTACTTCACAAACCCAACTTTGATGGTCAAAACCAACTTGTTAGGGCCATAAGTGTTTTTCTGTATTTTATCTGTTTTCTGTCTATGGATATCCTGACTTATATTTCTTTTGTGGTGCTCCAGAGGTACCTTAATAGACTCATTGCATCTAAATGTTGGTGGGTTTTCCATTAGGCATATCCTAAAACATTATTCACACATATTAGGATACAGCGTGAGCATTCGATTTTTCATTTAAAATTGGCTAAGTCCTTTGGTTCAGATCCATCTCTTTATAGAATCATCTACCTGAAGGAAAAAGCTAAAATATGAAGGAGCAAGGTAAAGTTCAGAAGATTCCCTAATAGGAAACAAGAACGACATAAACAAGACTCTGCAGTCCCTTAAACAGCTAAAAATACATGCATATTTAAATCTTAAACTCCCATTTCAAAAGATAAGCTTAAAAATCTACAATGAATTGAATATAATACTTATCATCTTATGACTATACAGGTCAGCATGTTTATTCCCTTATGATGACACTCAGTGACAGAAGTGATTAAACTTTGGTTAGCAGAAATGAATCTTAAACTTTGTACAAAAGAACCTGGAGATTACACAGAAAATTTAGAGTCCCAAGCTTCATGTTCATCTAATTTAGTATCATATATTGAGCTTTAGATACATGTAGCAAGTAACTAATGTAGTATTCAAATTTTTGCTTTTAAAGTATGGATCATGGACTGGAAACATCAGCATCATGTGTGAGTCTTGTTAGAATTGAGTACCTAGAACCTTGAAGGGGCTTACCAAGTAAGTTTATTCATGTTCAGGAAATTCTAAAGGACTCTTGTGTCCTTTAAACCTTGAAAACTGTTTCTCTACCTACTCCATATGTTGTGAGAAATAAGAGATATGCAAACCAGGGGGAAGTAATTCCTTCCAACTCTTCTTTGGTTGCTTCTCTTTCTCTAGAAAATTCTAATTTTGTGATAACACAGTACAAGGACACAAAAATTAGCATTCAACATTTGTTAAACACTCATATTGTGCCACAAGCCCAGAATTAATGTGTCCCAAGATAACTGTGTTTCTTATTTTTAATAAATGAGCAGTAGTTCAGGCTGGAGAAGAAAGGATGCCCTCCAGGACTGAACAGGACTGGAATTGAATCTGAAATCTTTGCCAGCTATGAGCATCACCTTGAGTAGCCATTGTAATTTCATTTATCATTAACATTGGTTTGGATTTGTCTTTTTGTTTGTTTGTTTGGTAATAACTTCACTGCAAAATTTGATGAGAAGACAAAAACCCCCATGAAGAACTTGGTACTTAGTTGTTGGGAGCCACCACATTGCCGAGCCGCCGCATATAGCGATCATGCGGCCTGTGGTAAAGAGTAAAGCCTGAGTTAGATTACCCCTCCCATCGAGCACGTTAGTTTCCTGCTTACCGCGTAAACAACCCGCTCAATAACATGTTAGCCAATCAGCTTGCCTTGCTTACTTTAACATGATTGGACACTGTATCCGTATATATACTGGTGCCACCCCTGGGGGGAAGTAGAAGCCCGGAAGGAGCCGCGGAGAGCGGACCGGTAGAGGCTTCGGGACAGACTGTAGGGAGAAGCCCGGAAGGAGCCGCGGAGAGCGGACCGGTAGAGGCTTCGGAGAGAAGCCCGGAAGGAGCCGCGGAGAGCGGACCGGTAGAGGCTTCGGAGCGAAGCACGGAAGGAGCCGCGGGGAGCGGACCAGAGGAGGCTTCGGCTGGGAGCGATCCCAGGGCAGGCTGTACGGAGAGAAAATAAAAGAAAAGGTTGTCCACTGCCAGACTTTGTCGTGTGTCCTTCCTGCCGGCCGGGAGCGACATCGACACTTAGTAAGTCATAGTCCTTCTCCCACTTCTAAATCCAAATCAAATATTCATTTATATTTCATTTAACCTGAACTCCACAAAATGCCAAGTTTTATAATTCTATCCATTCTTTATTGATCAAATATATTCCTTTTCATTCCTTTCCTTTTAGTTGCATTTTATACATATTTCCAGTGGTGTTTTTTCTCAAGTGTCTTAGTTTACTTTTTACTCGTTGCTGAGACAAAATACCTGAAGCCCAAGTTGGGAAAGGAAAGGTTTATTTCTTACAGTTTTTGGAGGTTTCAGTCCACACTCAGTTGGCTCCCAGGCAGGCAGGCATGGCTGGGCCGGCAGTTCATGGCGGCTGCAAACAGTAAACCGGAAGCAGCAGAGAGCAAGACACACCTTTTTCCTGCCATTACATCACATCCTAGCTCCACCCCTATGTGGGTGGAGCACTGACATCAATCCAAGCACTTAGACAATGAACCATCACAAATGCACAATGCAAACTCATGAAGCCTGGGGGACACAGACATAAACCATGATATCAAGCAAGCAGAATTCTATCATTCTGTCTTGAATTGAGCATTTTTGGCAATGTATATCACTGTAGTTTCAGCCTTCTTTATTTTGCATTCTCTCAAGCTGTTTAGAATTTGTCATGGTTGTCAAAAGCTGTGTAAATAATAGTGGTAGACCTCACCCAAATACATAAGGGAACCGCATAATGCTGAATATTGAAATGCTTGTTTTGTGGTGAAAGGAGCAGCCTTTAAATCAATTGTGAGTGAAACAAAAGATAAATATCAACCACACTTCAGACTAAGTGGACATCTATCAGCATTATGGATGCATCTTAGGCTTCACTGTACTGTGGATCGCTGACCTATAGTGAAATCATCTGAAGAAACTAGTGTGGGAAACAGATTATGACTTTCGAGTATTAAAGAGAAGAGAAGAGAACTTGACAAAAGAATTCGGAGAATAGAGTCTGTCCTGTGGATGGACTATCATACTGTTCTCACCGCTAATGCAGTTGAGGTTTCCATTTTCAAAAACGTGTCTTCCAAACTAGATTTTTTTTGGTTTGGTGTACTTATTATTGCAAATGAAGTCAAATGAACGATAAATTCACATGAATGAAAAATAAATTATATTCTTGCTTTCAGGATATAAATGCCATTAAGAACTTAAGTGTGAATGAATACATATAGTATTAAATAAGGTAAAATAATTATTTCCTATTATTTCTGTGGTGAGTTGTGTGATCACCCATGCTCAGAGTAAACCAAGTTATCTTTCTTACAATCTGGGACTCTGATCATACTTTTATTGTTGAAATTATCTATTTCAATTAAGGCAGACAATGTACATTATTCATTCATTTTTCTATAGCAAGTAGCACCATGCCTGGTAAAAAAAGCAGTTATCAAGAAATATTTGCAGACAAGAATTAAACACAGAAATGCAATATTCTGACTAAGAAGAATGTGACATTGAAACGTGATTGTTTTCTATTACAACTTTATGCCAAGAAAAATATTTGACTATGAATATTAAGCAGTTATTTTCCAATTCTACTAACTTATAAAAAGACAATTTGTCATTACACAAAGAGATTTTTGTAAGTGTACTTTCAGGTCAAACTTGTAAAGATAATATAAAATGGGCCCTCTTCAGGGAAGGAAAATTTCATTTTAGAATTTTGAAAAGTTCACACAAAGATATAAGTGATTTAGATACAGTATAATATTTTCTGAACAAAGCAATTACTTAATTACTTTAAGTGACAACCACAGACCCAAGTTCTATCTTTCTGTTGCTCAGCTGCAGGTTGTCAAGTTCTTCATTCTACTCAGGTCCAATTCTCTCTTTTCCTAGTAACTCTTGTCTGTAATTCAGGTGTGATTCCCATCAATTAATATAACATATGCTATTTTGTATATCTGAAATTTGAAAATTTGCCACCCTTGGGCTAACCTAAAATATACATAAAATCTTCTTAGAATTTATACATTTTTAAGCATCAGTATATTTTAAAACTGTCTCAGTAAATTTAATAAACTTAGCAAAATTTCTGCATATTTTAAGGTACACAAAATGTCTTCTGGAAATAAAATGGTGTAACTCTTCAAATCAGCGTTTCCTACACAGTGTTTTAGCTCATTCATCTGTATAATAGTACTTATTATTCCTTATCATCTGCAAAGTATTGTGAGGTGATAAATACAGAATAGAAAAGCAGATGCCGATCTCCGGATCTTACAAAGTCAATTATTCAACTACTCTATTTCTTTTCATATTTGTACCAGCTGCACTTGGAAATTAAAAAAAGAGAACAATGTAGTCATGCAAGAGGACTTGTGTTAGGGTTAGGAGACGAACAAACTTTTTGAAGTAAAGTTCAATTGAATGTTGAAAGATAAATAGAAGATATCTAGGTTAAGAGAGAGAATAATTGCATTCAGAAACATGATACACAAAGAACACGATACAAGAAGAAGTAAATTTACTATCAAGGAAGAAAGAGAAAGCTAGGGCAGTGAAAATTTGTGTAAAATGAAATGGGAAGGAGATAGACATCAAAGAGTTCATATAACATGAACAATGTAAATCTTGAGAGATTTTAAGCAGAAGACTCACCAGATATTACCTGATTTTCTTTTTCGAAGAGTCATTGTTTTGAATGGGGGAGTTTCATATCTAGCAATATGACAAGCTAGTTAATCATGGGGTGTGTCTTCTGGTTAAAGAAACAAATTGCTTAATATATCTACTTAAAAGTTTTAAAATTATGTCTGAGTTTCTATGGAAGTAAGAGACTTTCATATGCTGGAAAAAAAGAAATACAAATCCATGAGCTAAAACAAAACCAAGAGCTTCATTTGACCTAAAGACACAAAGTATCTTGAAAGTCCCTCATTTCAGTCCTAGAGATCTATGCTGAAGACAATTGATTCAAGCAATGTGAGAAGTAATTGGAACCCATGATACAAAGCCAGGAACTTTGAGAGGTGAACAAGAAAAAAAAAAACTGTTATCAAGGGTTATATTTATGTACACTTATATCTCTTGGCTAGGATCTAGGAGTACAGGAAGAAAATTCTCTCATGAGACTCCCCAAAGGCAACCCAAGTGTGAGGCTGAAATTCACACTATCTAAATTTCTCAAACGAAAATTTGGATTGTTATACTCCCATGGACCACCAGAAAGATTTACTCCTTCTCTCTAGAAGATCACATTTAAAATCAAGCTGAAAAAGTAATTACTGGCAACAATGATCCATCCAGAATTCATAATGAAAGAAAATCTCTAAGCACATGGTGAAGTGATTCATCTGAGAGAATCAGCAAAAACACTCAACTCTTGAAGAATCAGGAAAATAGTTACTGAAGATATCAGAATTATCACACATAGACACAAATTAGGGACTCTAGGTAAGCAAATAAACAGAAGCTTGTTTCACTTGCTAAAAATGTGTCTTTAAGAATGATTAGTAAAACCAGTACATATGGGGCTGGGGATTTAGCTCAGCGGCATAAGCGCCTGCCTTGCAAGCAGGCAGTCGTGAGTTAGATCCCCGGTACTGATAAAAAGGAAAAAGCCAAAAATATCAGTACATACAATGTTGAAAACTTAAAGTTGTCCTTTAAAAGATAAAAGAAAAAGGTCCATGACCACGTTGCCATTTTTATTTGAAATTTTATTGATATTATTAGTCCATACAATAATAAAAGAAGAAATACAAAACTTAAGTCCAAAAACTTATTCTAGAAGTTTCATGGAAGGTCAGTCATAGCTCAGTGGTGAAATCCCTGCCTGACAAGCACAAGGTCCTGAGTTGGATTCTAGGTACCAAAGTAAGCCTTACCTCTAGCTCTGGGCTGGGTGTCACATAGCTCAGTGACCCCAGTGCAAGTGTAAGGTCCTGCGTTTGATGCCCAGTACAAAAAAAAGTTACAGCATTTCAAAGAGCAAGAGAGGCCAAAGCACTATTACAGATTTTCCAGGTGATACTTACAAATGTTAATGTATTAAAGGGACAGAGAGAGCCCAAAAGAGCTCAAATATAGAAATCTCATTTATAATGTGACTGATAATACAATAGGAAAATGCTCAAACATTCAATAAACACACTTGGAACAATTTGTCATGAACATAGTAGAAAAAATAAAATATATTTCTGATATTATATGGAAAATTTTATTTTAGTTTCATCAAAAACTTATTCAAAAAGGAATTTTTACTTTCATAAAAATACAGAATAAATTTTGGTCTACTCCAAATATTGTGATTTTTTTAAACAAGATATACCAAGGCAAAAAACACAAAACAAAAAATGAAATTTTGAGGTAAATTACTTTGGTAAATAAATTCCATTAAAATATTATTATTAAAATGGAACACTAAATGTATAAAGAATAGCCATCTAATTCAGAAAGACATTAGTGATCATTTAAATAACAAAATAATTGTGTCAAAATTTAGAAATCAGTAGCACAAATGAATGAAAGTTTAAAATTTTAAATTTTTTCAAACCGTATAGAAAGGAAAAAAATAATGTTCACACAAAATTCTAGTTTTATTCTGTATTAGTAGGAATTAGAATCCAAATACATAAAATAGAGATGGGTCAGGACATCTAGGACCCAGAGAACTCAGGGAAAGAGCACACCCAGATGCTGTTTCCTACAGACAGTGAAATTTCAGATTCAGACCATGGTGAAAAATGCTGAAGAGCAGAGAACTTCACTGAGGTACAGCATTGTAGGATGGAAGGGTAGAAATTCTGGCAGGACTGTTTGCGAGTGATGACAACTGTTAGGGTTACTCAGAGCCTTTCTGTAGAGTTGGTAATTGTCTAATGTATAGTAGGTAGGTAGACATTCACTTTGCTTTTATTTATAATAGACACACATTGTATACACTTCTTTGTAGCCAACATATCGTTCATAAGTTTGCAGTGCTATTTTAAAAAGAAAATACTGAAGCAGAATGATACTTCTCAGTAATGAATCTCCTTTAGCTATTTCAAAATTATTTGTATTGGACTTACCTTATTTATTTTACTATGTGGCTTCCATTTCCTGACTGAACCTTAACTAAAAAATCAGACATGTTTTGTGATGACAGCCTTGTAATTTTCCAAGAACTACATGACCTAGATCCACTTTGGTATTCATTTCGATTCGAATCCTCTCCAATCCAGGCTAAACATAGAAGAGTGTATGAATACTTTTCCTTCTCACCAAGTGATTACGTTTTACACCTAGCACACAGTAACTGTGGGAATTTTCTCTGACTTTTGGTAGCATGTAAATTATCCCCGAGAGGGAGAATCTATAATTTAAATTGAATGTACAATTAGATTAGAAAAATGTTCTCCTTGAACAATGAAAATAAATAAATAAAAGATAAATTAAAAAGCCAATATTCTCCAGAAAATGATATATTTGTGTGCCACAGATAAAAAATGACTTTAATAATCCTAAATGAATGTTCCTAAAATTACAATTGTTTCTTCCAAATTGGTTCATTCTGGGAGATACGTAACTGCATCATACACTGACTTTGTTTTCTTTGCCTTTGTGTTTCTGCTCATTGAAAATAAGAAGCAGTCTTTTCTTTTATCTAAATGACTTACAGCACATGCTAATCAAGACATACTGTCTGCATAGCTCATTGCATGTTCAAAAAATATTTTCAGAAACTAAATAAACCTGCTGTTGACTGATTTCTCCCAATTTTTTGATATTGCCCAGCATTTAAATGCTAATTGTTAAATTGGAGAAAATTTTGGATTTCAGTTACATACCATTAAAGCTCCCAAATCACAATCTAAATAAGTTGTTTCTAGAATTCTTTTGATAAAAGTCTCTTGCTTATATGAGACTAAAATAAAATACATTATAAGAAAATTAAATCTCATGGTTAGAAGAAAATTAACTTCATATCTGTGCAATATTTTGAAAAGACTAGGTCTTCAGAACTGAAGAGCACAGAGTTAGTGTAGCCCCTTGATCCTTAGTTTATCAATTTATTAAAGAAAGAAACTGACACTCAACTTGAAAATATTGATGCAAGAAAATCAGGCGGGACAGGTAAACTAAAATTCTAACCTAACCTCAATATGGACTCCCACCCTTATGTTCTACAGTCTCTTGGGCCTCACTTCTCAGTACTTGGAAAATTAGCCAAAAACCATTCCAAAATGTGATAGAAATGCCCAGATGTAGGTTATTATGGTAGTGTTTGCGTTCAGTGTCTGTCTAGTGATGGCTCACCCAATGATATCTTAACCATTGAGAGGTGATAATAAACTCTTGATCTCCATGTTACCATTAAACTTGACTTCCATAAAATGGACAGAAACATGTATCACTTTGGGATCTTACATATGCTTCTGAATATTACTGAAGTAGAACAGATATATACAAAATGAAGAGGATGAATTTTCACACTGAGCACACTGTACAATCCACACAGATCAAAGGATTCTGCAGAAGTCCCAGTCACTACTTTCCTGCCCAATCCACCTTAAGGACAACCACTATTGTGATTTCTAATGAATTGGGGATAAATTTATTTTTAAATCATTTTCGTTTCTTTATGTAATAAATACCTTTTTAGTCACTTTTAATGGCACAAAAATTATTGTGATCTATTACAATAAGTGAAATAAATGTTCTTATATTTAAGAAAGTTATGGTCTACTATTTTCAGAAGATAAGTTCAACCTAATATAATGTACTTAGTGAGTCATAATCTAAATTTCTTAGGAGAAATATACCTATAAGTTATATGGGATTTTCAATTCTTATCAGCAATTTATCAAAATTTCCCCAGTAGACAACATCAGGGTATCATTTATGTAAACTCTATTCAGGATACACACTACACTTTAAAGTCTTTAAGAATGAATTGAAGGTATTTTAACAAACATTAAGATAAAGGAAGCAAATATGGAACTATTATTTTTCTCTACTTTTTCATATCATTATGTTCTATCTAACACTTCTCCATTATGAGCCAATGATATTCTTCAGTAAGTATTTATAATCATGTAAATATAAAGTATGGTGGGTTATACATATAAAGAGGTTCTGTTTGTAATCAATTATAGAATTTTCATCCCCTTTAGTATGGTCACATTATTTTTGATTTTTCAAGAACAAATTAATTATAAAGTGTAACATTAAATTCTAATCAATTTTTCTTTATTAATTATCCTACTAAATTGCTAGGAAGATGACACTGGAGCATAAAGGTTGGAGACCACCAGCTTCCCTCACCTATCATAAGGTTCTTGTCAACACTGGTGTAAGAAAAGAATTATGAATCAAAGACTTACATCAAAAAAGGGGCTGCAGAAATGAAAATCTTATAATACAGGTTTTGTGTAGATGTCCCACCAAAAGCTCATGCAGTCATGGCGGTGAAATTTTCAAAGGTGGCTGAATCTAGAGTTTGTAATGTTTAAGTAGTGTCTGTTCTGAATTTGAGTATTTCATATGGATCAAGCACCAGTCATCTGTGAGCCATAATTCCACCCAAGTAAAATGGAATTAATTGTATAAACTGCATGGAGTAATTATCAGAACCAATTAGATATAGAAATAACATATTTATTATATGAATTTTTTGTTGCAGAAGAAGCACATCTGTGTGTATGTATGGCAATAAGCATATATAGACAGCAGGTATTTCAGAAGGCAGAAATCACATTAATACCAAAGAAAATTGCTTCAGCATAAATGATGGAGGGAGCATCATTTGTGCAAAAGGTAACTGTGCCCTCTGAAGTAGCATACTATTAAGAAGTGCACTGTCAAATTATAAGTATAGAAAAGTTAGGTCCACCTCTGAAATTTTCTTTGGCTTTTTTTCAAACAAAGTACAAAGTATTCTTAAATAGGTGAAAGTTACACAAATATTACAGAACCTTATACAAATCCTGCAGAATTTTAAATTATACATGATAGAATAGAATATATAGATACTTCTAAGAATTTGGTTTTATATTTTCTAGTTCAGTCTCTATTATGATTACATGATATTGAATGTAAAATTGTCACTAGCAAATGACAGGTAATCACCAGGAAATCTATGAGAATTGGAGAAACTCCTGAATATGAATACTGCTTGTTATTTATAAGACACTGCTAATCTCAAAATTTACTTTAATAGTATAGTTCTATATCTCTTTGTAGTAAAGAGAGGGCAATGCTACTTATTCACTAATCAAATTAAATGCTAGAAAAAGGAAATATTTTAGCCCTTTGAATTAAACATTAGTAACACAAATGACATGGCCATTTGGACACTTGAGCTCTCATTCTTGCTAGGTTGAATGATATTTAAATTTGAAATCTACCCTATTACCTCTAGAGAAGGTATATAAGTCCCAAACCCAGAGTCTCCACCCACAGTGAGCATAATATTTTAATAATATTTTAATAACATAATGCAATTTTTGTTTTCCAATGTACATTTGTTTTCGTGGGGCTTCATACTGAAAGAGAATAAAACATTGATTGAAAAATACTATATTTTTCCTCCTTAGGAAACAAAATATGACAGATAAATAAGCGGTAGCCTCTTTGTGGTAAAATATTTATTGGAACTCATTATTTTAAAGTAAGGAATGTGGCTTTTATTGGACACTGGAACATATTTATTACAAGTGTTATTAGTGGGGTGCTCATACATGTTTAACCACATGCTCTCAGGGAAACAAAAAGTCATGGTTTGTGACACTGGTCAATTTGGGTGGCAAATATTCCCACTCTGACTAATACCACGCTGTTAACACGGAGTCACTGAAGTGGAGTTAGAGAGGATGTAAAGCTCATATGAGATGACTTCAGCACAGCATTGCATGCTATCTTCCAGGCCGTATTTTCATAATGATTAACAGTGGCCATGAGAATGTACTTTGAAGGCTTCCAATTAGAGAAAGCAATTATCAAAAGGTGCCAGAAAGTACACCCTGGAAGAACCATTTTGTGTAGATGCGATACTTCCCACATGGCACCTTGTCAATGGCAGGATGGCAAGGACCCCGTCACGGAAGTCTTGTAACTTCTTTAACAACAGCGCTTTAACACAGAGATTTCGAGTGGCACTGTCAAAATTTTCTTGCATTGTTTGGCATGCTCGGATGCTTCCACCTAACATTTCCTCTTTGTCTACTTCAGCATCAGACCTGTACAAAGATTCTCCATCCTTCCCCAATGTTTCCCATAATAAAGTCTTTTCATGATTAACTATTTTACTGTATGTCATTCAAAGAACTGAGAATAAAACTTCACATAAGGAGTATCAAGTTGCCGTGGAAAATATTGTTACATCATCTAGATGCACTTGGTCTACTTGAAGGATAGTCACATCTTATAGGCTCGTGTGGTCTCCTAACACAAGCGACAGAACACAGATGGACTGAACAAAGAAGTGATGCTCTCAGGAATAACTTTTGTCCAACAAAGAAGAAAACACAAATTACAGTTCTCTAGCTCCTCTGTGAAACCATTCTAATTCATGCTTTACAAGGTCTTAGAGGAGATTTACAATAGCATTGGTAATCTTTCGGGAAATATTCTCTTTCCTTTATTCACTTCCATGTGAAATTTTTCTGAGATCATTTCCTAAATAAAATACTTGTGAACAAATTCATAACATTTTTTTGCATTCAGATAAAACCCCAAATAAGATACATATCCAAAATCAAGAAAATTATATTTAAATTGCTTTATTTGTATAAAGATCTACAAATCATAATTTTATTGGGTTTTGGAAAGAGGAAAAAAATAAAAGAATTTACCCAGGTGCAAGAAAATAAAAAGGGATGGAGGCATAATAAAGTGTAGAACACGAAATCTATGTAAAAGGGCCTGTGGCCACATACTCTGTCCCCTGGTCCTAGAAAGCCAGATATGTTGAGTTTTAAAAGGAATTGGTAAATTCTGATAATATACATTAGTAAAACTTTAATATTTTTGAAATTTACATGAAAGGGAAGAATACTTGTATTTCCTGTGCAAAGGCGTGGACCTTAAATTTGTGATTAGGAATAGAGATTATAGACAGCATAGCTGGTGGATTTAACATGTATAAATGCCACTATTTTGATGGCCCTTGCTTTTAAGAATGTATTCTTGATCTTTCCCTCTTCTGCTTTTTTACGCTTTTGACAGAATTATAGGACTTGTAGTCTGTCACATTCAATAAGAAAATAGGAGAGTTGGTACGACATCAAGTGCTTTGCATTGTCTATTTCTGTGAAGAAATTAAGAGACATGTGAGTTTTATCCTCCTCCCATAAGCACACAGCCTCTGATGTTTCAAAAAAAAAGAGGCAATGGAGGGAATTCATCTTTCTAAATAAAATGTCACTAAATTAGAAAACACCTCTTAAAGACTGAATTTCTTTATGAAAATTTGCAGTGCATCAAACTTCTCTTTGCTTTCACATTGTATTTGCTGCATCTATTTTGCCTCACTCTCTTTTAAATTTTTTTCTATTAGTAACTTGAAGCTTGCTTGTTATTGCTTCAAGTATTTAATGCTACAAACTTTCTGCTTGTCTTTGCTGCATCCAGCATTCCACTAGACCTCTTTTATAAGCTCTTTCTCATATTTTCCAATATTTAATTTGAATCTTACTTCCCTAAGCACTCATGCAGACTTAGGAATGTCTTCAAACAATTTGAATAAATCTCTTTGTCAATACTCATATTGTATAGTAATTATTTGCCTTACTGTCTATCATGCTATAGAAAACCTGTTGAATACTGAACCACATACACTTTTAATTTCTATGTCTAGCATAGAACCTGGTTTCTATTAAGTGATTGATATATACTTCATGAATAATGAAAATCCCTGTCTTCACTTCAGTCCTTCTTCACATCTTCATCTTCTCCATAGCTTTAAGCTCTCATACTAGCAGGAGTTTATGATGAAAGAATAAAATTGATGTCAAAAAGTCAATAGGCTATTACACTCGATGTATTTTGACATTCCTTTCTTTTTCCACTTTCTTACTAAAAATCTTGAAAGGAAGAATAAGGGAGAGGAAAATAGGGAAACAAAAAACCACAGAGGAAACACTGATAAAGTTAAATGTAAAAATTCTGAGGAATTTGATTCATTGTACTCAATTATTTTTGAAGAGGTAAAGGTATTATCAATGCCATAATTTATTTTAGTCTCTCAAACAGAGATAAGGAGAGCAAACATTATAATACTAGTTTAGATTTGAAGATATTGAGAAATTAGTAAATGACCTAATTTATCCTTTTCCTACTGATATGTAGCACTACTCACAATTTCTTCCAATATAAAGGCCAAAGAAGACTTAGTCTCCAATCCTCTCTGACGAACTCTGTATCACCTCTATTTTTTTAAACTTTCTGTCCTTCATTGTCATCTCTATTAGTCAGCTGCACTGAAAATCAGATACAGTGACAACTGACCCTGAATAAATGTGTAGCCCTTGTAATACTATGTGGCTTATCCTAATTTTTTAAAAGATTCTTGACATCCATCTATCAAGATTGATTAAAGCTAATAAAGTAAGCCTCTGACAGTACAGTGGATGGGCTGGCTGGTCCTGAATCTCAAGTGATTCATGAAGATTTGTTGTTCCTAGTGATAATTTGAATTTCCTCAGGAGGAAAAAGATAAATGATTTTCTCCAAGTGATGAATGTTTCTGGAAAGAGCAGTTACAGTTCTTTAGTTTTCTTGGACTCTCGAATCAAGTATCTGGAGCACTTTGTTTTGGAGGATAGTGCATGGATTCAAAATGACAAATTGAGCTAAATAGAAAGGAGCTAGAAAAAAAAAACTACACATATATTGAGTTCTTCATCTGTGTTTGTCTTTATACATTCCAACAACCACACTTTGCATAAAGAAAGCTTAGGGAAAATATAACATTAAAAGCGGTCTGCTCTCCATGACTAGGCAGTGTTGGAGAGGAGTAACCAAGTTAGTAGAGAATGTATTCTACTTCTGGAATGAAACAATTAATATACTTTTGCTATTCTTCCTGCTAAAAATGCTATTTATATTAAATATGATATATAAAGGAAACATGGGAAGGTTTTGAAGAATGAAAAGAAGAAAGAAGGTTAACCAAGATTCTTGAGAGACAAGAAATAATACAGTGGTGTGTTCTCTGAAATTTCTGAACAATATAACCCAGATTTGGAAATTAAATAGGCGATATCCCAGAGATTCCAGTATACAAAGATAAATCTCATAAAGTTATGTATCCAAAGGGCCAGAAAGCAATAGTCAGGCAAGACAAAAACTTCAGATCATACTATTATATTCAAATCATACAGCACCGGGTGGAGGTTATGACCCCTTTGCTACTTACTACTGTGCTTAAAAATGGAATGAGGAGCCTGGGTTTCCATGTTTACCACTCTGTATTGAAGTTCTTTAACACCTCATCCTCATGGTTTCAGAGAGTCAAAGATGGAGAGATAAGAATTTCATTGCCACTATGTGATGATTCTCCTTTGCAATCTTGTGCAGGGTGTCTAGATTTCCATCCGCACTGATAGTACTAAAACATACTTTCAGTCCTGCCTGGGGTTCCTGAGGAGGTGACATGGAGGGAAAATACTCACACCACATATTTCCTTCTCCCTTTATGTGAAATCAGTGGAGGTTTTGTGAGGAAGAGTAGTATGACACTCCTCTCAAACAGGGAGATATTAAAAAAGTTTACTGGGAAACAAAACATCCAAACTCCTCCTCTAACCAAGTGTCAATGGAGGCCAAGTGAGAGCCATGGAACTGAAATCTCCCCTGGAAAAGCCAAGATAAATTTTTTCCCTCCTACACAGTGTCAGAGGTAAAGCTTGATACTGGTATAAAGCAGACACATAGGAAAAGAAAAAGAATAGAAAACTTAGAAATAAATCCACATGTCTACCATCAATTGATTCTTGACACATATATTAAAAACACATGACACACATGACAGAAAGGACACTTTTCAATAAATGGTGCTGGAAAAACTGGACAACCACATGTAAAAGATTGCATCTTTAACATTATTTCTCACCATATACAAAAATTAAATCAAATTTGATTATAGACTTATAACAAAGATCTGCAGCTATAAAACTACTAGAAGAAAACTAGGAGAAACATTTCATGAAATTACTATAGAGAAAAAAATTTTAACATGACACCAAAAACACAGAAAAGGGAAGCAAAAATAGTAAAATGATATTACATCAAACCTAAAAATTTTTTCTAGAAAAGGAAGGTATTGGCAGAGTAAAATGATAATTTACAAATGAGTATTAATCAAATGTTTAACATTCAGAACATAAAGTGAATTCAGATACATAATAAGACCAAAAATTTAATTACAAGCAAGCAAATGAACTGAATGGACATTTCACAAATTAAAAAATGCAAATGACCAATAAATATATGAAAAATTTCTCTGTGTCATTAGCTGTCTTGTGATTCAAAATTGCAAAAGACAATATTTTACCCCAGTTAAAATGATCACTAGGGAAACAACAAAAATAAAGAGGTTGAGAAATATTGTAAAAATATATATACTTCCAAAACTGATGCAAAGACAATGCAATTTCAATCAAAGTATGAACAGCATTTCTCCTAGAGCAAGAGAAAACAATCCTAAAATATATATGGAGTTAGAAAAGATTCCTCATAGCAAAAGTAATCCTGTACAACAGAATCGAAGTAAAACAGAATGCTTCACAATTCTGGATATCAAGTCACAGTACAAAGCCACAGTTTTAAAACTGGCATGGTAGTGGTATAAAACAGATTTAACCAACAGAATACGAAACATTTCCCAGGCAATTCAGAAATTCATATTTGGCAAAGGGGCCAAAAACATACATTGGAGGAAAAATAGCCTCTATCAAATGATTCTGCAAAAACTGGCTATCTATATGCAGACAATATAAAGATGTATCTCTTACCACATACTAAAATAAAACTATATCCATCTATATGCAGACAATATAAAGATGTATCTCTTACCACATACTAAAATAAAACTATATCCAAGATCTAAACACAATTTGAAGAAAAATGCAATAGATAAAACTCTTACAGACATAGGTATAGCAAATACTTTATGAATAGTATTTGTAACTCCAATTACACAAAAAAATAGCATCAAAACTCAATGAATGGGTTCACATCAAGTAAAAAATTTCTATATAGCAAAAGAAATGACCAACAGAGTGAAGAAACAATGTTCAGAATGGAAAAAATTTTGACAGTATCATCTTGAACAGATGAATAATAACATGTAACATATTTTGGCTACTGCTGGAATCCAGGTAAACTGTGCTTGGGAGGGCCCAGAGACCTGCCCATCCCATCATCACATCTTCCAGGGTTCTGCAAGAAGGCGCAGAGACTGCCACTACCTTCACTGCTTCCATGACTAAGATAGACCTCAGGAAGACCCACACCACAGGAACACCAGCCACACAGTGGCACCCCAGCAGAAGACTACTCAAGCAGGAAAAAGGAATTTGACATGTAGATCAGTGAGGCATATAAAACTCCAGTCAGCCATGACCCAAAAAAAAAAAAAAAAAAAAAAAAGTCTACACCAAGGAAAAACTTACATCAGGGCCAAAATCCACACCAAAGCAAAAAAAAAAAAAAAAAATACAAAGGCAAAAATCTACACCAGTTTCAAAAATACAACACAAGAACATAATGCTAAAAGTTGATAAAGAAAAAAATAATTAATCACCTGTAAAGGAAAGTCCATTAGAATCACAGCAGACTCCAAAACACAAGCATTCAAGTCAAGAAAGGCTTGAAGTAAACTATTTCAAAAACAACCTGCAACTCACATTCATGGACCCCACAAAACTCTCTGGCAAAATTCATGGAGAGATAAGATACATCCATGATAAATAACACCTGAAGAAATTTATGAACACCTAAATAATGCTTCAAAATGAACTAAAACACACTCTAGAAAGACATAACAAGGATTACAAACTTATGAATATCAATATCAAGCAATTAATCAATCAAGGCAAGGAATTCATCAAGCAAGGCAAGCAATTAAACAGGGGAAGAAACGGAAACCAACAACAGGAAAATAACATGGCAAGAACAAAGTCAATACATATCAGTAATAACCATCAATGTCCATGGTCCTAACTCATCAATCAAAAGAAACAGACTAGCAGAATGAATCAAGAGGCAATAACCAAAAATATGCTGTATGCGAAAAACACTTTTAATTCAAAAAGAAATTCACAGACTGAAAGTGAAAGAATGGAAACCATGTATCGGGAATCTGGAAAAAAGCAAGAGTAGCAATTCTGTTTACAGGCAAAGTGAATTTCAACTGAAAACTTATTATAAGAGACAAATAAGGCCACTACATCCTTGCAAAGGGCACAATCCAAGAGGAAGAGCTAACAATCTTAAATATTTATGAACCAAACACTAGTGCAACTATATGAAATGAATATTAATGGTCATTAAAAATCCAATAAACACTAATACAACTGTAATGGGAAATATTAATATCCCACTGTCACAAATAAACAGATCAACTACACAAAATATCAACAACGAAATATCAGAAAAGAACCAAACTTTTGAACAAATGGACTTGATAGATGTCTAGAGAGTGCTGCACTTTACAATATCAGAACACAAATTATTTTCAGTTGTACAGGGGACATTCTCCAAAACAAACCACATACTAGCTCACAGAACACACTTACGTAAATGCAAATTGAAATTACATTATGCATATTATCAGACCATAGTACAATGAAATGGAAATCAATGGGAAAAGAAACCACAAAAACTTCACAAACACAATTAAATAGCACTCTCTTGAACAAATACTAGGTCACATTGAAATTAAAGAAGAAAATAGACAGTTTTTAAAATTAAACAATAATGCCAATACAAAATCTGGAACTTGTGGTACACAATGAAACCAGTCCTATAGGAGAAATTTATGGAGGTGAATTCTCACATCAGAAAACTAGAGAAAGCTCAAGTAACAACCTAATTTTGAACATCAAGTGTCTAAAATAAGAAGAGCAAGTCAAAACCAAAAGCCTTAAAAGGGAGAAAATTATACAGATCTGAGCAGAAATCAATGTAATTGATACTAAGAAAGCAATTCAAAGAATCAAAGAGTTGAAGAATTGGTTATATGAATTATTAAATACAATTGACAAATCCTTAGTCAACCTTACTAAAAATCAGATAGAAAAGTCTCAAGTCCATACAATTATGAACAAAAAAATGTGAAATCATAGCAGGTCATGCAGAGGATTTTCAACCCACTTTAGGAACCTATATTTTGATAAGATAGAAAACACAAAAGAGATGGACAGATTCCTAGGTACATATGAATTTTAAAAGGTGTATCAAAAAGAAATAAAAATTCTCAATAAGTCCATTTCAGTGAATGAAATTGAGGTTATAATTAAAAACCTATCAACAAAGAAAAGCCCAGGTTGCTGCTGAATTCTACAAGACACTTAGAGAACAACTAATGCCACTACTTCTCATAGTAAGGAAATTGAAAAGAAACAATATTTCCAGATCATACATGGAAGTAAGCATTACCCTGATACCAAAATTAGATATTCAACCACAAAAGGAAACTACAGATCAATCTCCCTTAAGAGACTATATGCAAAAATGATCAATAAAATCAATAAAATACTGGAAAACAGAATGCAAGAAATTATCAAGAAGATTATGTACTATGACCAAGTAGAATTCATCACAGGTATGCAAGGTTATTGTTCAACACATGCAAGTCAATAAATTTCATACACCATATCAGCACAGCCAAGAACAATAACTAAATGATCATTTCAATAAATACAGAAAAAAATGTTTGCCATATTTCACCACCCATTCATGATAAAAATCCTCAGAAAATTGAAATAGATGGTTTTTATCTCAATCTGATAGAAAGTGTCTATAAAGAATCAATGGTCAACTTCATTCTAAATTCTCAATAACTGAAATGTTTTACTCTAAAATCAGGAACAAGACAGGAATGTCCACAGTCACCATTTTAATTCTTTATAATTCTGGAAGCATTAGCCATAGTGATTAGATGAAAAAAAAATAAAAGGAATAAGGATAAAAAAGAAGAATTTAAATTATCATTATTCATGGATGTTATGATACTCTACAGAAAAGAGCCCAAAAATTCCACCAAAGGGCTTCTAGATTTCTTAACCTAATTAATAGTATAACTAGATAGAAAGTCAGCACTCAAAAATCAATAGGCTTCTTGTACATGAATAGCAAGTTCACTGAAAAACAAATTAGGAAAACTACACATTTCACTATAATATGCAAAAAGAAAAAATATAAAAGGAAAAAAGAAAAGAAATACCAATGAATGAATCTTAAAATCAAAGTAAAAGACTTCTATGTTGAAAACCACAGTACTCTGAAAAAGGAAATCTAAGAGCATATCATAAATGGGAGGGTATCTCTTGCTCCTGGGTAGGAAGAATCAATATAGTGTAAATGTCCATACTTCCAAAATTTTTATACAGTTAATGCAATCCCAATCAAAATTATAGCAACATAACTCAATTAGAGAAAACAATTCTAGAATGCACTTGAAACCACAAAAGACCAATAACAGCAAAGGAATTCTTGGCAAAAAAGGCAAGGGAGTATCACAGTCCCTGATTTGAAATTATACTACAAAGATACTGTGATAAAAATAGCATAGTACTGGCCAAAACAAACAAACAAACAAAAAAACCAGATTCATGATCAGTGAATCAGATTGGAAAATGCATAAACAATACTAGATATATTCAAATACTTTATGTTTGACAAAGGAATCAAACTCCTTCACTGGAGGAAAGCCTCTTTGATAATTGATGCTGGAAAAACTGGCTAACCACATAATGAAGATGAGCCATATCTTTCACTACGCATTAAAGTGAAGTCAATGTGAGTCAAAGATTTAAATATAAAAACAGAAACACAATATCTGCGGGAAGATATGTTTTATAGAATTCTTGAAGCCCTTTGGTGTAAGCAAAGTCTTCATAAACAAAACCCTATTCAAAAAAAAAAAAAGTCCAAAGAATCAACAACTAGGGTTTCATCTTATTAAAAATCTTTTTTAAGAGAAAAAAACAAAACAGAAAAAATAGTAGAAATAGTACAGAATTTTTAAAAAACAGTAAGAAATCACTAGTTGATAAATTACATATTATCTTAGAAGTTGTTCGTTACAAAATCAAAACATAAAAAGTGGACAATCCAACAATGATAGTACAAACTATTTGATAAATTTTAACAAAAACTTAGTAGGATGGTTATCTATCTTGCACACTTTAAAAATCTTTTGCACAGCAAAAGAAACCAAGTGAAGAGACAATCCAGGTAAAAAAATTGATAACTGTTTCTCATAGTAAAAAAAAAAAAGATTGCTATCTAGAATATATAAAGAACTCAAAAATATATATAACCACGATTCTTCAAAAATTCCTACATGTAATATATACATTCAGCAAGATCTTCAAATGTGTGGTAAGCTATCAAATTTTGAGGCATGAAAAATCAGCTTCATTTTATATGCCAGCAATAAAAACATAGATAACACATTTTAAAAATAATTTACATTTTAAAAGGGAAACAGGTATAAATCTAACAAAATGCATGGTTAACATACACAAGAGTAGTAAAGAAAATCTCAATAAATAAGGAAGCATTTTACATTCATAAATAAAAAAAAATTGTACAAAACAAAGACCAGAATTTCTTCAAGCTGGTTTATAAATGTTGGGCAATTCCTATCAAAAATCTAGGAAAATTTTTGTTGATATAGATATACGTACTCTAAATTCTTTAGGAAAGACAAACAACTAAAACAATTTTGAAGAGATATTAAAATGAGAATATGCATTTTCCTGATTTCAGTATTTATTACACAGTTGAAGACTACATGAATTTTATAACAAGATATTTGGAATAGAATAGACATTTTTTCAAAGATATTTTCACAAATACGTTGAGTTGATTTTTCATAGTGTTGCAAAAGTGATATGAAAGAACTGCAATCTTGCTTAAAGTGTAACAAAAGTCTTACACCTTATTCAAAATATGAATTTGGGAGCTGGAGATTAAGCTCAGCGACATAAGTGCCTGCCTTGCAAGCAGGCAGTCGTGAATTCGATCCCTAGTACCGACAAAAAAAAAAAAAAAAATGAATTCAAGATGAATCACGAACATAGTGTAAAACATAAAAATATTCTTTTGGACATTGGAATGTGTTAGAAATCTATTCATAAATAATTATTATGCTATTGTGAGCCCAAAGTACACTTTGAAATATACATACATTTTGGAATGTTTCATCAAGCTAACTAACCCATCAGTTGAACTAATTATCAATATGGTATAGTACTACAATTAAGATGATGGGGCTACTCCCCTCCATTCATCATAACCTGAGCAATGTACTGGATCCTAAGACACCTCCCCTCGACATTATCATAAGGCTTACTACAGGGGGCAAAGATGAGAAAACCCTGCTTAGGAAAATTCCAAACCAATTCACATGTGTGTCAGACCTGCCAGCGTGACCTCCCATAATCTTTTTTTTACCTAGAGTACATTGAAAGTTTATGCGTATGCAGAGAATCTCAAATATCTCGTTATGAAGGCTGAATTATGGAAAAGTACACACACAACACATGCAGCTGACATGACTCAGCACCTTGTCAGTTATGTTGTCAGTAATGCTAGAGCGAGCACAACACTTTAAAACCCCTGCATTTTACACCCTCAGCACTCATGTTATTTTTGCAAGCACGTCTGTTCACTCTGAGTCTACTATTGCCTTAGGAGACTCTCGTGCTTTTGCCTTACTTTGGATGTCACATTCAGCTCTTTTTTCATCACACCCTAGAATTTAGAATCTGTCTTGGAACCATTCCTCATGGTAAAAATAACGTTTAAAATGTATTCATTTAGCAGTTATGAAATATATAGTACTTTAACATTTTTAGTACTGAGTAAACACGTTTTGATTTATATCTTTAAAAGTGATAACTACACAAAGACTAAAGAAACTAAATAATAAATAAGTGATAACTAAGCAAAATAAGTTTGATTATTTACATACAACATTGTTTTAAGATTCACTTAGAATTTGCAACTGGTATTTGGATTACTGAAAATTCTCTTTTGAGTTCTTCATAAGTTAGCAGTTCGGCCTACAGGGTAGTTTCTCCTCAGGCACAGAAGCAGAATAACAATACCTTTAAAAAATTATTTAAGTGATCATGAACACTAAATTAAAACATATTTTCTAAGCCTAAGGTAGAAAGCCTTGGTTAGAATTTAAGCGTTCGTATGAAAGCAGTCTCTGATGTAGAGAAATTTGTTTTGTTTTACTAGTAACTATCTGCTTTATTAAAAGGGAAAGAATTAATGAGATTCATCTTGTTTTGGAATTATTTTAGTTACTTTTCTCTCATTTCTGAGACAGAATACCCAGCACCCTAAATTAAGGAAGAAAAAGACTATTTAGCTCACAGTTTGTGGAGGTTTCAGTCCACAGTCAGCTGGCGTCACAGCAGAAATGCAAGGTGCTGGGGCAACACTTCAAGTTGGCAGAAGACAGCAAAACAGCAAAATAAAAGGAGGAAACAAGCCTCTTTTCCTCTCTTATGTTGTAATCAGACTACCACCCTCTAGGGCAGGTGCAGCACTTACACCATCTTCAGGCCCTCCTCTTGCACAGGTTTATGTTTACGAAGTGTGGACTCTGGCCCCCTGCTGAGTCCCTCAGTTAAAGTTCTAAACTTCTCAAGTTGACATGGTATATTTAAGCATTAAATACATCCTAAAAAAACACAGCATGCATTTTCCCAATATATTCTATTACTTTTGTCTCCTTTATAGGTTATAAGGTCTTCTTCATCATTTTAACATCTTAAAAATCTTTACAATTGGTATACATAAAGTAGAACTATATAAAAACTTATCCTTCCTGTTTTATAAATAGATATGCAATAAAAATATAATGCAAGACATAAACGGGAGCTACAGATGTAATTTTCACCCATACATTTAACATTTAAATAGAAATAGATTAATAATATAATTTATTTGACATGTTGAAAGGATTATCATCTCAAAATGTAATCCATATAAAGCACACTAGTGATATAGTTTACATTATATTCTTGTATTAACTATGGGAAACTATAAGAAACATGGTATGTTTTTTAAACTTGCATTGAGTTCATTTGAGCCCAGCCACATCTCAAGTGCTCTACCTAGTGATTGTCACTTTAAAGAATGTAGCTTGGAGAATAAGTTAATAGTATTTTGTTTACTAATGAGAAATTTATGTACTGATTAATGCCACAGTATTTCTAGGTGCGCTTACAATATTCATATGTATATAATGCTATGTTAATTTTAGAGGTTATGATGGATTTTTAATACTAATGCACATTTGCATATTTATGCTAGGTATTAATTTCTTCCCCATGTATTTGTTATTTCTGTGAACTAAAAATTGACTGCAATCATGTACAAATCAAGCGCAGATGGCAACATTTTGCGGATCTGTAGTAGTGATGTAATCATTTGTCAAAAAGGAAAAGTCATACTTGAATTTATTTAAGTCCTCTTGAAGGGCTAAAAGTAAGTAATTTGGTAACTGAAATGAGGAAATATGAAATTATGTATTTCAGAAATAAACTGTTTAAAAATTTAGTTATAGGAATTCTAGTACAATGGAGTCATGTACTGGGGTCCTGGAATATCCTGAAAATTAAATAATTTTACCTATGCACATAACATATAAAATAAATATTTAATTATTAACCCATACTGAATTTGCTGTTAATTTTTACTTAATCTTTATTTTTATTATCTCTTGATAAATTCTATCAATAATCAAAAATTCAACCACTTCCATCAGCTCCAGGGTTATTACGACCTTCGGACGACTCAGGATTTTATGTCTGGATTTCTGTAGGAGTCAGTGAAGCACTCTGCCCCTTTCCTAAGCCCCTCTATAGTCTGCCTGAACACAAATGCCAGAGAACCATTATAGACAGCTAAGTTAGGTAGAAATTAATAGGCAATCAGACAGGAATGAGCCCTCCAGGGAGGCACTGCAGAAAGATGAGAACACATCAAAACTATGACTAGAAGCACATCTGAAGAAGGCAAGCCATCAAGATAAAGTCACAATGAAAAGATTTTCATACTTCCCTAAATCATAAACAATAATTCAAGTTTACATTATAACTAATACAACCTAGACTATTAAGTCCAGATAGGCAATGGATGCCCAGGTTGGTGACCAGAATATATGGATGCATCCATTCCCCCAAATGTTTTTATTTGAAAAGTTACAGATAAGCAAGGTAATGATGCCAATCATATTCCCTTCCTATGTGCTTCACTTCCATTGTGGATCAATACTAGCCAAGTGGTTCTGAGACAGTAAATAAATTTACCCCAGGATAATCTCCAGGGTCTCAATTCTGAGTCCTACACATTGAGTAAAGCTCAGTTCTCATCGTTACATTTTCTGGGCATGCTGTGCTTCCCTCTCCTTCCTTTCTACACCAGCCGCCACACAGCCTCTATTATCTCACTCCCCACACTTTGTAGTGCTGACTTTCCTATGTGAACCTTACTCCCCATATACAACTTGCTGCACCGCTCCTCTCCCTCTAACCTTGAGAGTTGCCTCACAGCCCCTTATCAGCTGAATGCCCTGTAACATCTTGCTGACTGACCAGAAGTTCAAGTTTAAACTTGTCACACTGCAGTGACTGTCTTTATTTAACTCATCCCTTCCTTCTCTAAATCCTACATAACAACTTCCCCAACTTAGAATCAGTGCTCAGACTTTACAGTATCAACTTATCTGAGGCTGGCTAGTAAATAAGGGGTCTGGATTTCTCTACCTGTCAAGTACCAAGTTGGTTTCTTGAGCCACCTGAAAATTCCTGTGATTTTCCACATAGTTGTATTTATAGTTCTTTAAGTTAATTAGACTTTGACCCAAGCCCTACCCACATTGTAATTTTTCTTCATACATTACTTCTGACAAAGGGCCTTGGTGGAAAATACTCTGAACTCTTCCTATCCCTCAGGAACTATCTCTTAATAAACTATTTCCAACTCTTGACCTCCATTGTTCTTGGGAATTCATTCTTTGACTTTGGGAAACACAAACTTGACATATCTGACATCTAGCAGGTTAGGAATTATATTACTCCTTTTCATTTTGAAAGCCCCAGTTACATAACCGGAGTGAGGCGAGAGCTTCCTTTTATTTCATATTACCCCTAAATATTGTGACTGGATTCTGGATTGTGACTCATTTAAGTAATCAAGAATTTTCATCTCTTTTTTTTTTGTCAGTTGCTTTTACTCTGTCGTTTTGTTAAAATAATAGATTTAAACAGAGAGCATGGTAATATTGTGACGTCTTCATATTTAGGTTTCTTTGACGGCATATTTTTATTTTTGCAAGCAGATCCTTATAATCCCATCTCATATATTCTACATTTAGACAGTTCTACACTGGTGGCTGAATTTACTTGTATCTCTTTCTTGACTTGATTGACAATTAAAAGACAGCTCGATGTCTTTTTGGACAGCCATTTTGAATGCCTTTTTGAATTTCTAATTGGTTTGCAGCTCAGGCCAATGGGACAGGTTTTGGCAGGTGAACTCTGCTATGTGTAGTTGCTGTCACTGTCAATAAATAGTAATATATCTCTCATTCTTTTATGCACTATATAACCCCTATTTTTGGGTTAGAAAGGAATTGGAATTCAGGCTAATTGAGAAAAGTACACATGAGGGTTTGGAGGACCCAGTGCCTGGGCCAGATAGACAGAACACCTACCCTGAGACACAGTGAGGAAACTGCCCCTAGGTAACAAACACCAGAGGGAGATGCTTCATAGAGCACGCAACTTATGTGCCTTGAACAATACAGATGGAGCACTTCCAGTACTGTCCTTTGAGTCTCTCTCTCTCTCTCTATCTCTTTCAAAAAGTTAGAGATGTCATTAAGATCTCTTGATTATTGGTTTAATTTTTTGTTGGGAATGTTTCTTTCTTAAAGATGGCTGTCACAGTGGAAATCAACTGTCACTAGTGATTTTGGAAATACACTCTTAAGTTGGAAATATGAGTTTACAGAGAAAGTGGGTGTGCACATCAAGCAGTTGCTGTCTGGTTACTCTCCAGATAGCAGCCACTTGCTCTGGAACAGAAAAATCTCAGGACATATAGAAATATCCAATAGGGTTTTAAAGGAATATCTTCTTTTCCACTTACTGCTTTGCAGATGGGAAACTCAATGTTGAATCATTTACTCTTTTGGAATATATTATTTTAAGTGTTGAAAGATGTTCAACCTTCACAACTTGAGGAAGAACAGTTTAATATATTTCTGTACCTATGAATGACTTGTGTATCCCCTGATGGCAAAGTACATATACGAAGGGAAATATTCATTTACTACTATTTTACATTTGGAATTTTATTTCAAGAGAAAGGGAAAGTCGGTAGAAGTATCTTTTGCTCAGATTTTCTTTTGATTAAGAGATAGCTCCATTTGTGTTAAAAATGTATAGGTAAGTCACTGAAAAAAAACAGATACCTCTAGTCCTTGGGGTGCCATCTGATGCATCTACCATAACTGAGTCTGCAGTTCCCCTCTTTTGTCCTCCATTCCCTGAAAAGAATGAAAATTTAGTCCTTCAGTCATTCTAAATTGTTAACCATTAATCAGGAAAAAAATGAGAATCCCTTGAAAATAAGCTATTTGAAATTATCATTAGCAGTCTGGTCCTTTAGAGGGAGCAGTTACATGTGGCTACTCAAACAGCAGTTTTGGACATTGTGGTACCCAGAAAACCACCAAGGAATAATCCAGATTACTGGGACCAGGTGACAATGGGAATGCTGACCATACAAAAGCCCCCTGAGAAGGGCTTATACAATGGGCAGGCAGGACAAGTGAGGTTGAAAAGTGTAAAGAAACATTAATAATCTGAGTCAACATGGGGTAAGTTAGGTGAACTAGAGCTATGCTTGGCAAGAAAAACAAAGAATAGAAGCAGTAGATGAGGCCAGCCCTTCCCTTCCCTTTCCTTCCCTTTCCTTCCCTTCCTTTCTTTTCCTTTCCTTTCATTTTCTTTCTTTCCTTTCCTTTCCTTTTGTTTTGTTTCCTTTTTAAATCTTTCTTTTTCTTTTTTTATTAGCTTTATTTTTCTCCTTTCTAAACAGCTTGGGAGAATTGCAGCCACAGAAAAAGAATCCCATCCCCTAAACACAGAGATCAAGTACAGATAATACCTTGACTATGCTTTCATTCTTCCTTTTGTCCCCCTCTTCTCTAATTTCCCAAAGCCTTGCTTCTGATTCAATTTCAGTCACCTTTTTATTATCCACTATGCTTCTTAAATTTCCCAGTAACAGGTAAAATCACTCTAACAATGAAAAACACTTTGCATACAAGTTCCTAGTTTATGATTGGTTCTGTTATATAATTGTAGATTTGCTCGTTACTTTAAGGTAAAAAACAAATCAATAGTTATCACAGTCTCTCAGTTTCTAAATTAAGCTTGATATTATTGTTATTACTAATTATACTACTTTATTAGGATGTCATAGTTGTTGTAATCAGTTGTTCTCCCTTCCATAACAATACTGGGAAGCTCTAGAAGGTTAACCACAACAGCAAAGGACTGCGGAGGAAGACAAACAGATACCAACATCTCATACTTAATTAATTGGTGTGTTGGTTACTTTTCTCTTGTTGCTGATACAAAATATCTGAGATCCAAAATTGGGGAAGGAAAGGCTAATTTCTAACAGCCTTAGAGGTTTCAGTCCATATTCTGACTCCAAAGCAGGGTGACATAGCAGAGCCACAACTCATTGGCTGCCACAAACAGTAAGGCCTGAACTGGCAAAAGAGAGATACGTCTTCTTCCTGCCCTTACACTGTATGCTGACTCCATCCCTGGGTGGGTATAGTATTCTTACTACCAATCCAAGCACTAAACAAAGGCTAGATTTGGCTGTGTCCATGATTGCGTGAGGCTGGGGTGGGGGGCACTGACATAAACCATGACAGTTGGAAAGGTAGAATCTTGTGAAAGTAAAAGACAGTAAAAAATTGAGAACCTCCTTCACACAGAAGACATCCCTAAAAAGCAGGCCTTTCTTGGAGAGACCTTGAAATGAGCGATACAACTACCTATTATAAAAACTTACAAGGATCAACACAGAAAAGAAAACACAAAATTTTTTAAATAGAAAATGACAAGACACAGAAACAAAATGTAGTCTCAGACCTCCTGCTCACTCAGAACAAGTACAGGAGTAATCAAATTGAGGAAAATAGAAGGCATATACCTGAAATTTCTGAAATGATATTAACTAAAGTAAAGAAATAAATCTATGAGGGTGTAGAGGAAATCATATCAGAAATGATCTCTTATGTAAATAAAGAAAATGACACCCATAATAAATGATTTTCTCAACAAATCTAGAATACATGTATATAGAAATAGATAACCACTGGAGAATGCTGGAAAAATTGAATAAATAATATAGGAAAGAAATAGAATGCATGAGCCACTTGTGGACTAGGGGGCAGAGAGAACAACAGCTGCACCAGCAAACAAGCCCAGTCTGGGAACCTGTGTCACATGTGGGCTACTGCTGGAGTGGAAACAGCGAGACCAAGCCTTTCTCCATGAGTCAATGCTATTGGTGGACTGGGGACACAGAGAACAAGGGCCACACCAGCAAACAAGCCCATTTTGGGAACCTGCGCCATGCGCAGGCTGCTGCTGAACTGAAAAGACACCTGTCCCTTCCAGTGTGTGGCCTGGCAAATAAGTACCAAACCAAAACCCACACCATAAGTGACCAGCTTACCCAAAGAAACACAGTCTGTGATGAGAGCTGTCAAGATGAAGTGTGATAGAATGCTTGTGGTGATTTGGTATTTCACTAGCATTACAGGTCTCGGGCCAGTGGTCTAATCATGGGTTCTGAGGATATTGGTATACAGTGTGTTATTTAGGGGGATCTCCATCACAGGATTGCAGCCAAGGTTGACTCCCCATGGTCTTGTCTTGAAGTCTTATATCATTTCCATTTTTTTGATGGGTTGGATTTTATTCTCTTTTGTTTTGTTTATGTCAAATCCGAGGGCAGGAGCAGCTATTTCAACGATGATATGATAAATTATGGTAAAATTTTGGATTTACTGTTGGCTTGTTTGAAATCCTTTATGGTATTCACTGCTTTGTTTTTATTGTTTGTATTCTATTCTGTTCTGTTTGATTTTTACTATGTTTGAAGTTATCTGCACCTATTTTGAAGACATCAAAAGTTACTATGGTAACTATTTTTGATTTCATAATATTTTGAAGTCTTGTATGTCTTACACTGGTTTCTTTTTATTCTTTTTATTCTCTTTAAAATGGAAATAAAGAACTAGAATGCATGAAACAAAGTCAAACAGATATCTAGAAAGCTTCCATTTAAAATTTCCATTGAAAGCTGGCAAAACCACTTGAATGAAACTGAAGACAGACTTTCAGACCCTTAAGACAGGATGTCAGCAAAAGTGAAAGGAAAATCTCAAAAATAACAAAGATCAGGAAATAACAAATCAGCATCTGCAAGGACTGCAAAGTAAAACCATAAGACTGATAGATGTCAATTAAAAAGCAGGGGTCAACATAAATGACACAAATAAATTATTAGCAGAAGTCATAGTAGTTTCCAAAGCATGAGAAAGGAATCTGACATTCAGATAAGGGAGGCACATAGGACTCCAAAGATCCATAACCAAAATAAATCTACATGCAGATATATCACTATCAATATCAGAGAAATTAACACAAGAACAAAATACAAAAGGCTGTTTAAAAAAAGAAATAGCTTACCTACAAAAAAAAAAATAAGCCCATTGGATCAATACAAACTCTCAAATCAAAAAGAACTTGGAGTGAATTATTTCATGTCCTGAAAGAAAACAACTTTCAACTAGATTGATGTACCTTGCAAAACTGTTTCTCAAAATTAATGGAGAAATGAGATAGTTCCATAACAAAGAACAGCTGAGGAAATTCATGACCACCAAAATAACCCTACAAAGACTATTAAAAGATATTCTAGACAGAGATGAAAATTATCACATTTCTGAGATATCAACAGAAAGAAACTATTGGACAGGGCAAGCAATGAAACACACAGGAAAAACAGGGAACCAACAGTGGGAAAATAGCATGACAAAGATAAGCCAATACACACCAGTCATAACCACCAGTGAAGATGGCCTCAGCCCACTATCAAAAGAAATGACTGGTAGAATGGATAAGGAAACAAATCCAACAATATGCTGTATTTTAAAAAAACATATTTAATTCAGAAAGTAATTCATAGAACAAAAGTTAAAGGATAGAAAACAAACTCTACATAACAAGAATCCAGAAAACGCAGTCACAGCTATTCTGTTTGCAGACAATGTGAACTTCAAGTCAAGAATGATCAAAAGAGACAAAGAAGTTCACTACATACTTGTTGAGAGGAAAACTTCAAAAAGACATAACAAAAAATATACATACACCAAATACAGGAGCACCTAACTATATAACACAAATACTGATAGGCATGAAAAATCAAATAAGCAGTAATACACTGTAGCAGGGAACCTTAACCAACTAGACAAAATATCAGCAAAGCAGTATCATAACTGAACCAATTTGTGAACCTATTTGTGAACAATTAGGCTTACTAGACTTTTACAGAGTACTCGACCCAACAACATCAGAATAGATTCTTCTTAGCTACTCATGGGACATTCTCTAAAACAGAGCATATGCTAGAGATTAGAACATGCTTAAGTAAATGGGAAGGAATTTAAATTACCTTATACATATTATTTAACCATAGGGCATTAAAACTGAAAATTAATGCCAAAAGAAACTGCAAAAACTTCATAGATAAATGGAGATTTAATAACATTCTCCTGAACAATCAAATAGTCACAGATAAAATTAAAGAAGACATTCAAAAGTATCTGCAAATTGAATGAAAATGTGAATAGAATATAGCAAAACCTAGAGAGTGAAATAGAAGCAGTCCTAATAGGGAGACTCCTAGCAGTGAATTCCCACATCAGGAAAACAGCATGACTACAAATAAACAATGCCAGGCTCCACCTTTATCAACTAGTAAAAGAAGAGCAGTTCAAGTCCAAAGCTCATTAAAAGGAGAAAATTTAAAGTATCTGAGCACAAATTAACACAATTTATATTGAGAAAACAATACCAAGAATAAATGAATCAAAGAAAGTTGGTTCTTTTAGAGAATAAACCAAATTGATAAGCTCCTAGCCAACCTTATCAAAAAAAAGGAAGTAAAAAACAAATTCCCACAATGAGGAATGAAAAAGGCAAAATCACTATACATCCTGTGGAAATTCAAAAGATCACCAATATGAGCTTCAAAAATCTTTACTCACATAAAATGAAAAACACAAGAAATGTACAAATATCTAGATTCATATGAATCACCAAAGCTGAATCAAAGAGATATAAAAATTCTAAATAATCCAGTATTAGTTAATGAAGTTGCAAAGATAATTAAAAACTAACCAACAATAAAAGGTATAGGTCCAGATTGACCCATGATTGAATTCTACAAGAAACTGAGAGATTTCATGTCAATTCTCTTAATATTCTTCAGTAAAATTGAAAGGGAAGCTCATAAAACTACAGAAAACATGCCTAAATTTTGGAAACAGAAGAGACCTAGAATAACAAAGGCAAGGCTCAACTACAAAAGCAAGGCAGGAAACATCACAATGCTTGACTTGAAACAGTACTTATAGAGCTACTGTGACAAAATCAGTATGGTACTGGCAAAAAACCAGACCTGAGGACCAGTGGAACAGATGCAGACACAAATACAAGCATAATCAGTCACCTCATCATTGATAAAGTTGTCAGTTATGTGCTCTGGAAGAAAGATAGCCTCTTTAATAAATGGTGATGGATAAAACTGACTTTCCCATACCAAAGACTAAAACTAGAACCATGCCCTAAAACTAAAGTCAAAACGGATCAAAAATTTAGTGACTATGTGGGAAGAGAATGAGAAGTCACCAAAAAGCAAGCCCACACTGTGACTCAGTACCAAGCACAGGCTGCTGGGGGAGAGCCAGATGCCTGCCATTTCCTATGAGTCAGCATCATTATGGACTTACAGGGGGAGAGAACAAGAAGTCACCAAAAAACAAGACATCCCTGTGAATCAGTGCCATCTGCGGGCCACTGGGGGGCCAATCAAATGCCAGCCTTATCCTGTGAGTCAGTGCCATTGCAGACTGTGGGGGAAGAGAACAAGAAGTCACCAAGAAACAAGTCCTTTCTGTGAATCAGTGCCATGTGTGGGCTGCTGGGGAGAGAGCCTGATGCCAACCCCTTCCAGCACATGGGTTGGGAAAAAAGATCAATCCCTCACACACACACTTCCTGCTGGAAACAACCAGATGATCTGGAGAAACACAGGTGGTGATGATAGCTAATAACTTTGAAGGTGCAAAACCAGTAGTCTGATCATATATCTATTCAGAGGATAACTATGCAAAGTAGCATCCATGAGGAATCTCCTTTTAAAGGTGATAGTCACTGTTAATTTCTTATCATCTCGTTTTAAAGTCCTGTACCATTTTATTTTTTTGTTGTTGGGTTGGGTTTTATTTTGTTTTATCTTGTTATTATATCTGATGGCATGGGCAGCTACTTCAAAGATAACAAGATATATTATGGTAGCCATTGTTGATTTAGTCTTATCTTGTTTTGAAGTCCTTTATTGCATTCATTGTTTTATTTTTATTTTTATTGGTTCTATTATGATCTGTTTTGCTTAAATTTTACTATATCTGAAGGTATCTGCAAATATTTTGCCTATTCCAATAAAATAAACTGTCAGTCTAGGTTCGTGCTTACAAATAGTCTACTTTCACAGGTGTAAAAATGTCTTTTTTCATTCTCATTCTTATTAAAAGTGATCTCAATTAATCAATGACCTATGAGAAATGTTATAGTTTATAGTTTATTTATAGTTACAGACCTGAAATTATAAGAAGTTATTGTAGTTCAGTTTGGCCAAGACATCTGAGAATGTACTCTGATTTAAATTGTCGCATGCATGTTTGTCTCTCAGTGTGTTCAAACGCTGTTAACAACTAATGAAAACATCTGCAGTTGTTTTACTTGAGAAAAATAACTTTTTGAGCTCAACAATTTCTTTTTTGTTTTTTGGCTATTTTTTCAAATTTCCATAAAAAACAAACCATACAGGTTTTTCAGGGTAGCTATCTTAGTTACTTTTCTCATTGGTGAGACTAATTACAGAACACCTAATGCTAAAGGAAAAAACGTTATTTTAGCTCACAGTTTGTAGAGTTTTCATTCTATATGTAACTGGCTCCAAGGCAAAGTCTCATGTCAGAGGGGCATCCCACAATGGGCAGGAAGCAGAAGCAGCCAAGAAGCAGAAAAAGCAGCACCAAGTGATACCAGCAGTCCTCTTTCTGTCCCTTATATTTTGGTCCAGGCTCAGGATGATTAGCACTCACAACAAATTTGGGGTTACATTTATTCCTACTGTCACACTGTTAATCTCAGCATTACATCCTTAATCATAGCATAGCATACTCTAGATCAAAGCATCATATACTTTCAAATAATCCTCCTTATGACACATGAGGTTTTGGGGGTATATACAGATATAAAAACATACCAGTAGCCAAATAGATTTAAAACATTACCAAATAAAGAGTGACCTGCTCAACGCTTACACAGGAGTAACAGCGTTAAAGTTTTATAACATAAAGGTTACTTATGATTTATGTTAATATGTATGCTTCTCTCTGTTAACATTTAAGTGTATATTATTCTCCAAAAGTTTTACTTAAGTTGGCTCATAGATAAACACTCAAAACACGAACTCAAATGCTTGTGGCTCATAGAACCTAACAATAAGGTAATTTAAATCACTTGGATTGTGTAAAGATGTCTTTGAATTTGCTAACATTTTCATCCATGTTATTACAGAACCAAAATAGTACAAAAAATCAATCTCATAAATGAAATGTCTATTATTGTCTATCTACCATAATTTAAGAGTTTTCCTTGGTCAAAAACAATATGTATATGTAACTTTAAACAAGCAGTGTTATCTATAATAATCTATCATCTAAAGTAATTATTTGGGCTATAATTAAAAGATTAGATTTTCTATATCTAAAATGATATAGTTTTCTAAATAATATTGACATGCTCCTGGTTAAATTTACAAAACTAGGTTTAAAACAAAAAGTTCTGTTTTCTACTAAAATAATTTTCATGTATCCTTATTGTTAGACTTTTGGTTACTAAAAAGTAAGCTTTAAGAATGCAAGAGTATTTGAGCTGGGAGTGATAGGATACACCTGTCATACCAACACTCTGGCAACTGAGGCAGGAGAATTCTGTATGTTTAAAGCCAGCCCAGGCTGTATAGAGCATTCAAGACCAGTTTGAATTATACAGTGAAACTCTGTCACAAATAAAAAGTAATTAAAGAGTATTTGAATGTTTACCTATAAAATATTTTCAATAATCAGTTCATGATTACTTATAGTTCTGATAAGTTTATGAAATAGTGTTAGTGAACATAATAGAATTATTATCTAACATACGAGTGCATCTCATTTATACCACAACATTTTTTAGTTAAAACCAGTAAGTTTAGGTGAAGTTTAAATGTCAGGATCAGATTTAAAGTAATGTCAAATTTTGATTATTTTGTATATTTAAGTTATGAACATATATTATGTAAAAGAGATCACCTGTCAGTTACTTTTTATGTATTAAAATTTCACAGTGTTAATTCTATGGACAATGTTAAAGCTAAAGTGCACTGCATAGCTTGGATCTACATGTCTAAATGCCTGTATGTCCAAATATATAAATTATGCCATAAAATAAGAATACAGTTGTTTATTTAATGCATCATAAGCTAGTTTTTAAAACATTTCATAGGTTAACTTGTAAGTACTTTTTAACTCTTAAAGCTCACTTTACAGAACCCCAAAATCAAATGATGAGAATATGAGACGCTTAAGTTAGTAAAATATCAGAAGTTTCACTTTTAAGTCTAGTTTTGTATATTTAAACAAGAGCGTGTCAATATATTGAAAGAAACATTAAAGGTTTACATATAGAAAAGTAAACCTTTTAATTATATCCAAACTACATACATCTTAACAATTGCTTTAGATAATTTATGATAAGCCAAATCATAACGTTTAAACACTTTATGATATATATGTATATATACAAACTTTAACCAAAGAAAAACTCTTATGTTATTGTAGACAAAAATACTTTAGTGATAAAACCAATTCTTTTGTTTTTATATATTCTTATTTTTTGTTACTTTAAAACTAACAAAAAATGATACATAATTGCAAAAAAGAAATAAAAAATTAACACTAGCCAATATATTTCAAATTGCTGCTTTGAAAGTAATTGTTCAGATTACAAGATTTATGCATAAAAACGATCAAACATTCAGAAAGTGAAAACAAAGCTGTTCTTTTCAATGAACAGATTAGCAGTATAGTTATCTATCTTGTATATGTTTTACATACACACATATGGAGGTATATATATATATATATATATATATATATATATACATATATATACATATATATGTATATAATCGTTTCCCTTCTTTTTTCTCTCCTTTCCCATGTTCCAGTTTTTGTCTCCTGTTTAACATTCTTTCCCTTTCATTTTCACAATCTCCAGTGTGCATTTTGGGTCTTATTTATGTTTTTATTTTTATACTAGGAACACAACAAATATTTACAAATGCAAAATTGATTTATTTCATTTATGAGTATGGTCTCTAGTTACATCCATTTACCTATAAAAATCTTTAATATTATCCACCTTTATAACTAATACTTCACTGTATAAAAATAGCACATCTTTTTATACTCCACAGTTGATGGACATTTGGATTGCTTTCAGGTTCTGGCAATAACAGAATGTGCAGCTATAAACATGGGTGCACATATATCCTGGTATGATGCTTTCAGTTTTTCTTGGAAAATACCCAGAGGTAGTATAGTTGAGTCGAATGGAACCTCTGATCCTAGTTTTTTTGAAGAATCTCTACTCCGATTTTCACAGTGGTAATACCAGTTTACAAACCCACCAGAAATAGACAAGAGTTCTTTTTTTCCCCACAGCCTTGTCAGCATTTGTTACTGGATAATTTCTTGAAGTTAGCTATTTTTTTATGGAGTTAGATGATATCTCAGTGTTGTTTTAATTTGCATTTCTTGAATGAGCAATGATTTTGAACATATTTTTTACATATTTATTTGCCATTTGTATTTTTTCATCTGAGAATTCTGTATTCATCTCAGATGTCCATTTTTTGGACTGAGTCTTTATATTTTGGAGGCCTGAATTTTTTCAATTCTTCTTATGTTCTGTATATAAGTCCTCTGTCTGAGGGATAGATGGCTACATTTTTTTTCCATTTCATGGATTTTCTTTTCACCTTGTTGATTTCTTTTGATGTGCAAAGCTTTTAATGAGATCCCACTTGTCCATTCTTTAAAGTACTTCCAGTGTAGTTTGTTTTTGGTCCATGAACACTTGGTGTACGCCTATGTCCTGAAGATTTATACCTATTTTGTCTTCCAGGAGATTTAGTATTTCTGTTTTAATATTTATATCTTTGATCTATTTTTTCTTTAGTTAAGTGCATGGAGATAGACATGTGTCTAGTTTTAGTCTTACACATGTGAAAGCAAATTTTTCCAGCACCATTTGTTAAAAGAGACTTTCTTCAAGGCTTACCTTTTATGTTTTTGAGACAAGGTCTCAATATGTAGCTCATGAGGGCCTTGAGCTCACTTTGTAGCATAGGCTGACCTTAAACTCACAATAATCTTCCTGCCTCAGACTCCTAAATTCTAGGGTTATTGGGGTGTGCCATCATGCTTGGCAAAGCTTTCTTTCAGTGAACATACTGAACCTCTTTGAGGAAGGTAATTTGGCTGAGTACCTCTTTGAGGAAGATAAGTTGGCTGATTGTCTTTGTAGTTGTATTGGCAACTTTAAATTCATTCTACTGATCCTCAGGTCTGTTTTTTTTTTTTTTATTTTTTTGTTTTTTGTTTTTTTGTTTTTTTTTTTTTTTTTTCAGAACCATGCTGATTTTATCACTGTAGCTTTGTAGTATGATTTCAAGTCAAGGATTGTGATGCCTCTTGTCTTGCCTTTGTTTCCTAGGCTTCGTTTGCTATTCAAGATCGCTAAGGTTTCCAAATGAATTGTAGGAATGTTTTCTGTAGATCTGTGAGATATGTTAATTGGATTTTGATTTGGGCTGCATTAAATCAGAATAATAGTTTTGGAAGTATAGTCATTTCTACCATGTTGTTCCTTCAGATCAAGAGCAAGGGATATTTTTCCATTTTCTGATATCTTATTCAACCTCCTTTTCCAGAGTACTATAGTTTTCTATATAGAGATCTTTTACAACTTTTGTTAGACTGATTCCAAAGAATCTCTCTCTCTCTGTGTCTCTCTCTGTCTCTCTGTCTCTGTCTCTCTCTCTCTCTCTCTCTCTCTCTCTCTCTCTCTCTTGGATTCTATTGTGAAAGGTGCTATTTCCATAATTTCTCTCTCAACTTTGTGTACAAAAATGCTATTGATTTTGAGTGTTGACAATCCAGTTTCCAGTTATGCTACTGAATCTGTTTATTAACTCTAGTAGACTTTTGGTGGAGTTTTTTGGGTCCTCTACATAGAATCATGTCATCTGCAAATAATGATAATTTGCTTCTGCCTTTTCTATCTTGATTTCTTTTATTTCTCTCTGTTGTCTAATTGCGCTGGCTAATAGTTCTTGAACTGTGTTGGATAGGAGTGCTAATAGTTGATATCCTTGTCTTGCTTCTGATTTTAGGTTGAAAGCTTTGAGTGTTGTCCATTTAATATAATGTTGGCTGTTGGTTTCTCATAGATGGCTTTTATCAGATTGCCATCTATACTGATTTTCTTTTATCATCTATACTGATTTTCTGTAGGGTATTTTTTTGTTTTGTTTTCTTTAGACTTTTCATCATAAAAGGGTGTTGTACTTTATCAAAAGCTTTTTCTGAATCTATTGAGCTGATCATGTATTGTCTTTGGCTCTTTAATCTGTATTTATTGATTTGCATAAGTACAACCATCCCTCCATTACTGAGGTAAATTTTATGTGAACATGATGAATAGTCTTCGTTATGATTTGTTGTACCCTGTTTGTTAGTATTTTACTGAGAATTTTTGCATCTATGTTCATTAGGGAGATTGGCCTGTAGTTCTCCTTTCTGGTTTGTTATCTCTCTCTGGTTTAGCTGTCAGAGTAATACTTATCTCCAAAACTAAGTTTAGGAAGAATTCCTTCTCTTTCAATTTCATTACAGAATCTGAGGAACATTGGTATTAAATCTCTCTAAATTTCTTGTAGCATTCAGTCATGAATCCATCAAGACCTGGGCTTTTCTTTTTGGTAAGTTTTAATTATGTTTTCAATTTCATTGTTTTCAATTTCATTCAATATTTCTAATATTGTGTTATTCAAAAATTTTATATCTTCTCGATTCCACTTTGGTAATTCATATGTTTCTAGGAATCTGTCCCTTTTTTCTGTTTTTTTTCAACCTATAGGAGTAAAGATTTTTGAAGTAGTTATTGATGGTCTTCTGAATTTACACAGGATCTGCAGTAATTTCAATCTTTCATTCCTCATTTCATGAATTTGAGTTTTTGTTTCCTTCTCTTGATAAGATTGACTACAGATTCATCAATCTTGTTTATTCTTTCATTGAAGCGACTCTTCATTTCATTAGTTCTTTGTGTTATTTTCTTACTCTCAATTTTGTTAATTCTTTCTCTGATCTTTATAATTTCCTCCCTTCTATGAGCTTTGTTTTTGACTTGCTGTTTTTTTTACTAGAAATTTGAGGTGCAGCATTAGGTTGTCTATTTGTTCTCATTCTATTTTCTTATTGTGAGAATCCATTCTTCTATATTTCTCTCTTAGGACCACTTTCATTTTGTCCCATTGGTTCTGGCATTTTGTATTTGCATTTTCATTTAATTGTAAATACTGTTTAACTTTTTAAAAATTTTATCTATCACTCATTGTTTGTTTGGGGGAGTATTTAATTTCCTTGTATTTGCAATCTCTTGAGTTATTTCCAGTTTTATTACACTACGGTCACAATATACGCATGGGATAATTTCAATTCCTTTGCATTTATTTAAGCATTTGTATGGCCTAGTGTTGGTCTATTTTAGAGAAAAACTATGTGCAGCTGAGAGGAATATGTATTCTGATAATGTTGAATGGAACACTATAAATGTCTACTAAGGTCAGTTATTCACATATCTGATTTAATTCTGTTGTTTCTTTCCTAACATTTTGTCTAGCTGATCTATATCTTTGTGACAATGAGATATTATGGTCTCTCATTATAATTATGTTATTGCTTATTGATTTTTCATGTCTATTAATATTTGTCTTGTATACTTTTATGCTCCCATATTTGGTGCATATGTATTCATGGTTTTTATCTGTTTTCTTAAGCTTTTCTGCTAACAATTATGTAGTGGCCATCTTTGTCTCTTTTGATCATTTTTGGTTTGAAGTTCCATTGTTTGAATAACGGATAGCTACCACTGTTTTTTTCCCAATTTACTGTTGCTTGCCATATTGTTTTCCATCCATTATTTTTCTTTTCTTTTCTTTTTTTTTTTTTTTGAAGTTTAATGGGTTTCTTGTGTATAGCGTATTGTTGGTTCATGTTTCTGGATCCATTCTGCCAATTTATCTTTTGATTGGTGTATTCAGGCCATTATCATTGATGGTTATAACTGACATGTATTGGTTTATCTTTGTGATGTTATTTTCCTGTTATTGGTTCCTTGTATTTTTTTCCTTTGTGTAATTGCTTTCCCTTCTTGGTGACTTTTTTCTGATGTTTGCACAATTGTGGACATTTTATATCTCTCTATCTCTATCTTTATCTCTATATCTGTATCTCTATATATCTTTTAGAATTCTTTGTAGTGTTGGTTTTTTGGTCATGGATTTCATGAGTTGTTCTTTGTCATGGAAGTATCTAATTTCTCTATTAATTTTGAAAGATAGTTGTGCAGAATAAATCAGTCTGAGTTGGAAGTCATTTTCTTTCAGGGCTTGAAATACTTCACTCTAAACTTTTTTTGACTTGACCATTTTTGTTGAAAAGTGAGTCATGACTCTGATAGGCTTTCTGTAACAGGTGGTCCATTTGTTTTTGTTAATAGTTTTTAATATTCTGCTTTCATGCTGAATTTCTAGGATCTTGTTTATTATATGTCTTAGTGTAAATTTATCTTGGTTATAGCTGTTTGGAGTCCTATATGCCTCACTTATCTGTATGTTAGTTTGTTGACATGTTTAGGAAATTTTCTGCTATTGCTTCTGAAAATACTTATTTTTGCATAAGTTGTGTTGCCTCCTGCTTTTTCATTGATACCTATCACTCACAATATTTTTTGCATCATTTTGAAGATATTAAATAGTTATTTCATTGTCTCTTTTTATTCTTACAAGAGCTTTCCTTTAGTGAGCACTAGCTATGATCCTGTCTTCAAGGTCCAAGTGTCTGTCTTCAGTTTCATTCAAGGAGTTTTTCAACATTCAATGGAAATTACCTGCTTACTTCTTTAAACATGTTTCTTGTATTATATTACAAGTTTAAATTGTCAATTCATAGTTTTCACTGCTTTCCTACACTCCTCTATTTTTTTATTCTATGTCTTCCTTAGCTATGCTAAGCAATTCTCTCATTATGAATGTTAGTTCTTTTTTTACCTTAGAATTTATTTATGATCTGATTTCCTCTGTAGACCCGTAGATTATTTTCTTTACTTCACTTGCTATCTTTTCAGACTTTTCAGATTGTGTCTTCCAATTTATTCTAGTTAATGTCTCCTGTCCTTGTTCTAGTTGGGTCAGGGGTCTGAGAGTGTATTTTGCCTTTTTGTTTCCATTCTGGTTCTATATTGTGTCTTCATTTTTGGTTCTATTCTGTGTATCTTTGTTCCTAAGAAAATACTGTTTTGCCTAGCTTATATATATATACTTATACAAAACATATATATGTTTTGCCTAGTTCATACTTTGGTCTTTTCAGTTTTGCTAGTCTCACCTGTGCATTGTGTGCTCCTTAGCTATGTTTCTAGTGTGAGGCTGGAATTTCCCCCATCAGCAGTAATGCTTTGCAGGGCAGTGGTTAATCACCTGGTTTCCTTCTGCAGGGCTACTTGGTGAGTCCTTTATTCTTCTTGGGCTGAGTAGCTTTGGGGTACTGATGTGAACCAACCAAACAGCTCATGTTGTTACTGCTGCTTAAGGCTTTGTCCAGGTTGTGAGTCCCAGTGGCCTATGATATATGCCCTATCTGGGGCCCTTCCGTGTCACTGGGGACTTTGCAGTCCTTCCAGGGCTTGCTGAGTGGAGAGTGGGCATCATCCCAGGCACAGTGCAGCCCCCTGGATTAAGGCCAGGCTTATCCATATTGCCATAGGTATGGCATGGTCCCATGGTTAGTGGACAAGTTCACCTATGCAGTAATAGGCTCAGCATGGTTCCCTGGATTTGGGGAAGGCTCACTTGAGTGGTCATAGGCAAATGTAGTCCTCTAGATGGGAGGAAAGCTCATCTGCATGTTGCAGGCCTGGAACAGTTCCTTGGATATGTCTCTGAGTTTTTAAGGGAAAGCAAACAATTGGCCCCTGTGATCAACACAAGGCACATAATCTATGTCTTTCTCGTATCACAGTCTTTCATCATTAACAAATTCAATCAGTACTTGATATACCTCACCCAGTCCGAACTTTGGCCAGAAGATGGATGGGGAAACCTGAGTGTTCGTGGTCAACTAAAACAACAGCATTTTAACATCTGAGCTTTTTCCTTTTTTGTCCAAAGATTATTGCCTCATGTCCTTCACATTAGTCCAAGGGGCCTGTCCAGAGGTATTATATCCTGAGCCCATTTGTTCCCTCACTTTTCCTGATAGGGTAGACATATTTATTTCCCATTCTGCATTCCCCAGAGCCTGAGGCTCACTCTCCAGTGTGCACCAAGATACTTTGCCAGTTATTTTTTATTTCTCCTGAAATTTCCTGTTTAATCCAAGATCATGCTATTCTCACCCAAGATCATCCTAAACCTCACCAAGTTTTTCCTGGGGCAATACATAATAACCCAACCACCAAAGCAGTACCGGCTTGCCCCTGTGACTTTTCTTACTTTGGCCCATGCGTAGAGTTCCCTGGTTGCTGTGATTCTTCCCTTTGGGCTCTTTTGCTATTGTCCAAAAGTTCTTACTGACTCCCATCTCACAGGTGCAGGTTCTAATCCCAGAATCACTGCGCTGAGGCTCTATGGTATGAGTCCCCAAGCCCTTAAGACTGTGGCCTCACATTGGGTGCCAAATTATTGACAATATGCCTGAAGCTTCACTGTGTTAGTGCAGATAATAAAATGTTCAGATATCACGATATCTTGATGAGGCAAGCTGTACTTCTGCAAAAGGGTCTAAGCACATTTTAGCATGAGTTAGCATGGATGTGAGATGCAGCAGCAGGCTGCTTTTATTTGCTAACATGTGAGAAGCAGCTGACCTTCTTCCAATTGCCTGGTTTGAAGATTCACAAGCACTCCTGATTGGTTCCTTTAAGTGGCATGAGGGGAGGGCCTGAGGGGCTGCTGGACAGAGCTGTTAAGGGCAGGGGAATTGGGGGAACAGAAAGTCCTTGGCTGTTGATAAAGTTGTCTTTGGTGTTCACTTGTGTTCCTAAAACCTAAAGTAGACAGACCTTTCCCCTAGCTGTGGCATAAGGGTGAGGGAGTGTGGCCTAAGGTGGACTAGAGTTTAAGAGAGAGGCATGCCTGCTTATATCGTTTCATAGAAAAGACAAAGCTGTGGTTTCTCATACCTTCAATCTTCTCTGTAAAACTATCTGTTAGGAATATACAAGAACTTGTTTTCTAAGTTGACTGAAATGGCAAAAAAATCACAATTCCTTGGTTACATTGATACAGTAATCAGACCCCACATGGTGAGAAATAGTACTGAGGCTTAGGAGGCGGTTTATTACATTGGTGGGCCTCTGAGTGGGATCCTTCCCAAAGAGCCAGAGCCCTACCCAGTGGGGTTTCAGGGCTTTTAAAGGAAAGCAAGCAGGAAGGTACAATGGCACATTTGCATCTATGATTGGAGGGTTAGGTGACATCACGGATTGCAAAACATCTCAAGTTATATTGCGAGGTTGTCAACTGTACAAAGGCAATAAATACACCTTGAGTTACATTGTAAGGCGATAAACTACACAAAGGCAGTAAAACAGGGGGTCACACAAAGGAAGACAAGTTTTGTTATCAGGCTTGCCTGGACATGTCCACTGTACTTTGGCAGGCATTTTTGGTGGGATTTCTTGGCAGGGCTTTATTTAAAATTTAAATTTCCTTCCAATATTGTGTATTTCAACTGTTTTCATGGGTGTCCAGTGGTTACCACTGAACCAGATAGGCATCCGATGCCTAAGTGAGTGACTAGAATCCCTGGACCTACCCCTTCCCTTGAATGTTTCTATTTTAGAGCTCATAGATAAGACAAGGCTAATGACGTTAACCATATGTTCTTTCTATGTGCTTCACTTCCATAGTGGGTCAACATGACCTATAATTCCATGACCCAAATTATACCCACATTGTGACTTTCCTTTATACATTACTCATGACAAAGGGCCTTGGTGGTAACCACTTGGGTCCTCTCCTGTCTCTCAGGTGCTATTTCTCAATAAACACTTCCTACTTTTAATCACTGTTGTTCCTGGGAATTCATTCTTTGATTTGGGGAGATATGAACTTGGCACATCTGACATTTAGCATATTGGGAGTTATATTTATCCTATATCAAAACTATTTAAAATAGATCAGACTGGAAATGGTGGTGCATTTCTGTAATCCCAGCACTTAGGAGGCTGATGCAGGAGGATTGCTGCAAGTTTTCAGCCGGCCTGTGCTGTCTCAGTCCCCTGGGCCTCTTCCATCCTCTTTGAGAAAATTGGAAACTATTATGTTCTTCACACCAGCTATTCTCTCCATCCAGAATGTTGCTTTCCAAATACCTCCCTGCTCTACTCTCACTTTCCTGGACTCTGCTTACTTTACTTTTTTCAGTGAAATTTATACCACGTTTAAGATTAGAAATGAGTCTATACTCAAACTTTACAATTCTCAATATCTGTTTCCTTCCTTTTTCCTCTGCCTGTCTCTCTTCATTGCAATGTTTATCTTCTAACATATACTATAAAATTTTCTTATGGGTTATATTAATTTTATTTCCTGGTTTCAGAAATTAGAATACCATTGTCACTGTGGTAGAAATGTTTGTTTGTTAATATCACCTCAAAATTATTGGGTGAGGTTTAATATTGATCTGTATTGATTTGTTTAATATTAATCTGTACGTGGCAGAAATAAATTATACTTTTCCTGTACAGTTACATTTCCTTTCCTTTGCTTTACACTTACGATTAGGCTATAAATATAATGTTGTTATATATTAGCCATTTACATACACATATATGTGCATACATATGAGTGTCAAGTGTAAGAGGCTGTGTATTTTAATTATTTAATGTCACCTGTTCCTGTGTTCCTAGTCAAATATATTTTCTGACAACAAATAATCTGTGTTGTTCCTTGTGAAATCTCCATATCCAAAAACTCCAGAGATGGTTGGTAAGTATCTGATACATTCTCATTGAATATACCAATGAATCTAAGTTCAACAATTTTACACTTCAGTGAGCTTCCTGGTACATTTGAAACAAAGATGAATATCAAGAGAAATTTTACTTTTATGTAAAATCCAAATTTATATTTATTCATGCTCCACTCTTTTCCATTCATTATACTCTTGCCAAGAGTATTTGACCTTTCACCATGATTACATAAACAAAACAAGCAATGAGCAGCAAGAGGAAATAAAACATTTTGGTATCTTTGATGAACAAACCGAGGATGTTTTCATTCAGATACATTACACAGCGTGGAATGAGTCACCTCAAGAAATTAAAATTATCTGTGTAGTAGAATGCGTACAACTAGCATGGGCTGAAGATTACAAAAGGAAGAAGTAATGAATGTATAAAAGGAATCCTTTTCTTATACCCTCCATGGATTGTGTTTATCATCCTGACTGTATAATTCAGTTAGCTAATTAGCTGGCAGTAATTCACAAGTTTTGAAGCCAAAAATTTTCAAAGGAACCCGGCTGCTTTTCCATGTTTATGCTAACACTATGTATTTTGTTTTATTGTAGGCAGTTAAGTTTGATAGAAATTGATATACAAGTAGAGGAGCCACTGCACAAGGAAGTCAGTGAAAAATATGGATATCACAATTGCGGAAGGAGGCTCATCTGAAAAAAGTCTTAAGACAAGGCCACAGTTTCTAGACATACATACTTCTCTAAGGAATCAAGAGAAACTTGAGATAATACTGTAATTGGTATCATGCAGTCCGTTATGTCCAGATATGCATTGGACACCCAAGTAGTGACCAGGACACATGGATACATCCCTTCACCAAATGTTCCTGTTTTAGGGATCATAGATAAGCCAGCATCAATAATGGTAGCCTTGTTCCCCTACTGTATCAGTATTAGCTAAGCAGCTATACTTGTATTGATTATAATTTGACTCATGTTGTACCATCTTCATGATTTTGCTATATAAAACTCAGAAAACTGAGCTCTATAACAACCCATTTTCAGATCTATTCCTGTATCTCAGGAGGTATCTCCCTCAATAAATTTTCCTACACTTAAACTCTGTTCCAGTTGAATTTTTGATTGGAAGAACACAAGTTTGATGCACCTGACATCTAGCAGGTTGGGAGTTACATTTTCCTCATGTATCAAGGAGCTCTCTAAATAAACCTTTCCGACTCTTAACCTCTGTTGTTCTGTGGAATTCATTCTTCAATTTCAAGGTAAATGAATTGGCACATCAGACATCTAGTAGGTTGGAAGTTATATTTTTCCTATATCAATATGACTTTTTAAAATCATTTCAGAAAAATAATAGTATAAATAGGTAAGCCTGAAATAAGTGTGTGGAATATCTTTGAGGGCTTCTGATTAAAATAACTCTGTTTTGTCTATTTTTTATTCTTAAGTGGATACGTTTTTCCTAGTAGTTACAAATTGGCTGAATTATACACCGGTTGTTTTAATGATGTATTTTAAATGTCAAGTATTACCCAGGGTACATGGGATTATTAGCCAAATTTCAAGAAGATACAGATTTTGCTGAATACTTCAGAGGATTTTCAAAATTTAAATATGTCAATGTTTAATTCATTACTAAGTAACTCATCTTTAAAACATTTATAGTAAATAAACATCTTTGAATGTACTATAAGCAACCAAAAAAATCTGCATTTTCTCTATAATGAAATCATGTATATGAATCCTGGAATTAGACAAAAAGAATAATATAAAACAATCTAATTAATACAAATAAAGCTTTTCAAAACTTTAATTCAAAAATTCAAAATTTGTTCATTGATAATTAATGAGCATTCAGGCTTCACCATATAGATCAGTACTGATGACCCTATGGCGCCTGTGCCACAAAGGGGCGCAGAGCCCACTCTGTTAGCAAACAAGCAGCTGGGCATGGGTAACAGGCTTTTTCAATGAAAACCTCAGTATTCAAGTTTAATTTCATTGCTAGAATCATATGATAAATAAGTGGGTTTGGAGTTAAAGTTTGGATCTCTAGAAGTTTCATCATCAGTGACACAGACCATTCATAGAACGGTATCTTAATTTGTATGGCCATCTTTCCCCCCTACTACCAAATCAAAATCAGATTTTCAACATAGGCCACCTGTAAATTAAGATTTTCTTCATAAAAATGCCATTATCTTACTGTGGGTGGGCCATCTTCCCAAGTCAGCAGACCAAGAACAAAAACATCACATTCTTCCACCATAGACTTCCACAACCAAAAACACATACAAACTCCCACTTCCAAACTAGTGCACTTTCTTTCGCTGAGCACCTGCACTCCATTCTTGAGTGCACCCTAAAATTTCTGCCTTATGAACCCTTCCTGCATCGCTTATTTGTTCATCTTGAGAATTCATTTTCTATGATGGAAGTCAGTAAACCTGCAAACTTTTTCTAAAAGAGGGTGAGCTACGTTACTGATTTTATCTTTGAGAATCTCTTGGATCCAGCTGAGTAAACAAAATTTCTTGAGAAACCTAAATCTTGGTACATAGTGAAGAGAACTGGTGTCTGGGTCACACTGGAGAAAGCAGTCTGCAAAAGCACAGGTACCTGTGGGTCGCACACATTTTAACCTGAGCTAGTTCTAGATTGGTTTGGTTCTCTCTCTCTCTCTCTCTCTCTCTCTCTCTCTCTCTCTCTCTCTCTCTCTCTCTCTCTCCTCCTCCTCTATCTCTTTCTGCTCCCCCTCCTACTCCCTCCTTCCCTCTCCACTTCCTCTGTCTCTCTCTTCTCAAGCTAAAATGGTACTCAACTTTGATCCACCTGATGCCATGGCTTCTCTTTTTGTTGGCTAAGAATACATTCTAACACCATGCCGATTTAAGTGCTCATTCCTGTAATAAGTGACATTCGCCACAGAACCTTGTGAAGTCTATGGACCCAAACCAAGAAGGAGCCCATTGGTTTTCTTTTTCCACCTTTCTCATCTAAGAAGTTCCAGTCCCTCTCTTGTCTATTATCTACTACTCAGGCTTTAATCTGTCACAAAACTCAAAACTTTCACTTTTTTTTTAGATTACTTCTCAGGGGGAGGCAGAGAACTAGAACATAGAAGACCCTAATACATCCCACCATGTGGGAAGGGGGAGAGGAATTACATGTTTTGCATTTTCCCTGATATGTGATGTATAGTTGCTCAGTGACATCTCCAGACTTCTTAAACCCTCTGTGATTTCCTTATGTATGTTAAAGTTATCCTAATATAAACATCTTTGGGATAGACTTTAGAGTAAAATCCAGCTCTTGCGTAAAACTCCTTTTCTTTTTTTCCTGATCTGTTGAACAGATACCTGTATTACTAGTAGTGACACTTGAACTGGTCAATGCCAGAAAACAAGGCAGAGCTGCTGATTATGGAAAATTCTAACTCTAGAGCAATAGGGTACAGCCCTAGCTGCCTAAACAGCTAGGTTCTCAAAAGTGGGACTAGCAGCATGCTCAGCATGATCCAGCACTAGTTGTAGATATGGCCTGACCTTGGATAGGGGGAACTGCGTGTGCTGTGAGATCCCCAATTTGGGTAGATTGGACATGTGTCCCCAGCTGACTTCGGGCATGATCCCACCTTAGGGCATGCTGAGTGGGCAGTGAGATCCCAGTCATGTATGTTCAGTGGGATGCCATCTTTTTCTTTTAACTATTTGTCTCTTCCCAGAAGTACACACAAAAGACCTCAAAGGTAGTTCGTCTTAAACAGTTATGGATAACCCAGTGGCTAATCCCTAAAACTATCACATTCAGGCTATATTTAATGAACTAGGTATGTTTAAATCAGCAGATTTTTAAATGGTTGACTTTTACCCAAAAGTAAATTAATGAGTAAAAAGACAAGGCCTCAGAGCCCTTTTCACTTGCCCTCTTTGACTCTGATGTTAGCTAACAAGGAAGGGACTCAGTGTAGATTAAATTAATAAACAAAATACCACTATGACTTATGGTTTAAAAAGCAGGGGGAGAGATAATTGATAACTCCTGGAAAAAAACTGGACAGATCTCTGTCAGCTTTGCATTTTAATTTAATGTAATTGTGCTTTTTCCTATGTTTCCTTGTGTGTTAATCTCCCTATTAATTTATTTTAATAATTGATTAAATATCCAAAGTTTACAAAAGTTATTTTAGGCTCAAAATTTTATTTCTATCTTGTAGAGTTTAATTTATTTCATTTTATTTTCCTTTTTTAACTTTTTTACTTTATTGGTACATTTTAGATATGCATGATGATAGCATCTATCATAGAGAGTCTGTACCTGTAAATGATAAATATTGCTTCTCTTTTCTCATTTGCCCACCCTCCCTTCAACATTTCCTCCCCTCTTTATTTATGTAAGCTGAATTTCCATTTTTTTCCCTCTATTCTTGTCCCTTCTTTCCTTTCTCCCCCTTGGTTCCCTGTTACCCTTCTTATTTGAACATTTTCTTCCCATTTCCCAATAGCTATTATACATTTGGTCTTTATTGATATTTTTGGTATCTAATAACAGAATAAGAATGTGATTTTTCAAAATATGTGTCCAACTTATTTCACTTAAAATTTAGTCTTGAAGTATATTCATTTAACTAGAAATATCTCAAGTTATTATTCTCTGAGGAAGAGTATTATTCTATTGTATGAAAAAATGACATCTGTCTTAGATACTTTCCATTCATTGAGACAAAATACCTGACACCCAAAATGAAGGAAGGAAAAGTTTGTCTATTACAATTTTGGATGTTTCAGTCCATGCTCATTTGGCTCCAAGCAGCAGAGTGGCACGGCAGTCCACCATTCATGGCCTCTGCAAACAAGGTGCAAACTAGCAAAACAGACAGACTCACCTGCTTCCTGCAGTTACATCATATCCTGGCTTCACCCCTGGGAGGGTGAAACATTCACATCACCAGTCTGAGTGCTAGACAACCAACCAATCACAAAAACTAGATTTGGTCACATCTATGATTGCATGAGTCTTAGGGTTGGGCCACAAGAACACAAGCCACAACCACATCTTTATTCATTCATTGTTGATGGGTATTGGACTGCTTTCAAGATTTAGCTATTACAAACTGTGCTGCTATAAAATGAGCATGCGTGTATCACTGTGTTTCTTTTGGGAAGATGCCAAAAGGGGAAACAGCTGGCTCAAATGGAACCTCTACTTTTACTTTTTTGAGGAATCTCCACACTTATTTTCCCAGTGGTTGCATAAGTCTATACTCCCACCAAGAATGGAGAAGTGATCTTTTTTTCTCCATAGCTCCACCAGTATTTCTAATATTGGTTGTTTTCTTGAGAATATCCAATCTTTCTGGAGTGAGATGGAATGTCAACATTATTTTCATTTGCATCTATCTAATTACTGGTGAGGTTGACACTTTTCACACATTTATTTGCTATTTCTTCTTCTTCACCTTATAAATGTCTATTCATTTCAGACATCTATTTTAGAATTGGGTCTTTAAGTTTTGGGGGAGTCTGATGTTTTTAAGTAGTTTATATATTATAGATAGTAGTTATTTTTTCTGAAGAACTGATAGCAAAAGTTCTCACACTTGGTTATTTCTTCACTTAGTTGGTGATTTCTCTTGCTGTGGAAAACATGTTTAATAATATGAAACGCCAGTTGTTGATTCTTTGTGATAGTTTCTGTCTCATCAGGGTTTTGTTTGTGAAGCTTTCACCTACACCAATGATTTCAAGAATTCTACCATTCTATCTCCCAAAAGATTTAATGTTCCTGTTTTAATATTTAGATCTTTGATCCATTTCGATTTCAGTTTAGTGCATGGTGAAAATATGGGTCTGGTTTTAATCTTTGCCATGTGGCAAGCAAGCTTTTCCTGCATCATTTATCAGAGGTTATCTTTCTTCCAGTGAAAGTATCTATTCCTTTATCAAACATTAGGTGACTGAGTATGTCCAGCGTAGTTTCTTTATCTTCTAATCTGTTGCACTGATCCTTGGGTCTGTTCTGTTTTTTTTTTGTTTGTTTGTTTGTTTTTTGTTTTTTTTTTTTTCCAGTACTATCCCATTTTTGTCTTTGTTGTCCAGAAAAGTTTTTTTTTTTTTTTTCTACTCAGAGTCTCTTCTGGTTCCAAATGAATTATAGTATTGTGTTTTCTACTCTTGTGAGACATATTGTTGGAATTTTTATTGGAATTTCATTAACTCTGTATGTCAATTTTAGAAATATAACCATTTTCACTGTATTGGTTCTTTCTTAAAAAATGATGGGTACCTTTCCATTTTCTGAAATCCTCTTCAATCTCCTTTTAAGACTCTGTAGTTTTTCTTTGACTTCATTCTATAAATTGATTTCTAGATAGTTCATTTTTGTTGGATACAGTTGGGAAAGAAATTGTTTCCCTAATTTCTCTGTCAGTGATTTCTAAAGCTATAATGAATGAGAATGGTGACTTCAGAATCCCTGTCTTGTTCCTGATTTTAAACTTGTTTCAAGTTTTCATTTTTTGACAATTTCAAATGATGTTAGCTGTTGGTTTGCTATAAATGGCTTTTATCACATTGAGGTAGAGTACCACTATTCCTATTTTCTGTAGAATTTTTATAATGAATTACTAGTGGAATTTGTTGAACATTTTTTTAACATGTACAGATGACCATATGATTTCTGTAATATAGTCTAATAATATGGGGTATTACATTTATTGATTTGCTGGTTATTGTGTATAATCTTCTTTATGATTTTCTGCATTATGTTTGTCAGTATTTTATTGAAGATTTTTATATCTTTGTTCATCAGATTAGCCTATAGTTCTCTTTTTCAGTTGGATCTTTCTGTTTCTCATTAAGGCAATTCTTTCTTCCAGGAATGAATTTGTGAGTATTGTCTCCCTTCCAGTTTCATTAATGAGCTTGAAAAGTAAGGATATCTCTTCTAAATTTCTTATAAAATTCAACAGTGAATCCATCAGGGCATAGGCTTTTCTTGGTGTTAGGTGTTTAATTACATCTTCAATTTCATTAATTGAAATTGATTTATTATAATTTTTATATCTTCTTGATTCAGTTTTGGTAATTCATATGTGTATATAGGAATCTGTCCTTTTTGTCTGTTTTCCATCTTATTAGAATATAGGTTCCCAAAATAAGTACTGATAGTCTGAATTTCTGTAGGATCTGTTGTGATTTCACATGTTTAATTCCTAAATGCATAGATCTGAGATTTTTCTTTCTTTTTTTAATATAAGTTTGGCTAAAATTTGTTAATTTTATTTAATTTCTCAAAAAAACCAACTCCTCAATTCATTAATTCTTTTTATTATTCTACTTGGGTTTTTATACTTTTCTGCCTTATGTGATTTTATATTTGCATTGCTCTTGTTTTTCTGGAAGTTTGTGGGTCAACGTTAGATTGTTTATTTGAGCTTGCTCTGTTTTTCTGATATGGGAATTTGCCGCTATAAATTGCCCTTTTAGGTCTGCTTCCATTATTTCCTATAAGTTCCAGTTAATTTTATTGACATTAGCATTTCAAGGATAATGTCAATTAGACTTCTTTTTTCTTCTGTCCTTTACTATTTCCCTTCAAGTTGCTCTGGTTGACTATGCTGGTTCCATTTCTTTCAAAATGCCCGCAGACTCAGGTGTCAGGAACCAGTGTCCCTGCTGATCTGGGGAGGAGAAGGTGCTTCTGTGTTATCCGCAACAGGCCCTGTGTGGATTGCTGCTCATTGCATTTGTCCTGAATGGAATGAGTTGACACCACAGGCTGCACAACCCAATTCCACAGTTTTGTTTCTCTCAGAATCAAGCCCAGCCACCTTGGAAGTGACTGCTCAGCCAGTGATCTGGGGTAATATAAAGGCACTGATCCAGTCTACATAAGACTTGCTCCATCCCTCTGAAGAGGAACCCACTTCTGAAACATTTCTTGTGGCAGTATTTACCAAATTGACAAAGAACTCTTTAACGCTTGTTTGAATTCTATTGCTATGTGTTTTGCAAACCACCATGGGGACTTTAGAGTCTCACAGCCTCCAGGAAAGATTGGAATACAGTATTTGTGTTCGATTGGCAAAAATAGCTAATGTTTCTCCTTTCTTCTTGCTCAGGAAAAAGAAATAAAATACACTTGGGTCCTGTCTGTTTCCGTTATGCAAGGACCATGCCTCTCTAAGTAATTACATTTTCTCCAGCGTTCAAACCAAATGGTAACATATGCTGACTATCCAAGTTGGGGCACTACCACCCAACGACCTGAAGCTAGAAGTATGCAGAATAGTTAGAGAAATGATAAGCACCACCCAGGAAAAAACAGATGGTGGAATGGAAGAACAGAAAAAGAGGGGAGAATTGTTTGATGGAGAAAACAGAGAAAGCATAGAGTACGTGAAGCAGGTTCAAAGGGACTATCAAGAAATTAAGAAGACTATCCAAGACTGGCATAACAGCTTGAAAGAAACTAAGGACAGACTATCTGAACTGGAGGGCAGACTTGTAATATGGGAGAATGAAATGAAAAACTTCTTAAAAATAACAAAGAAACAAACAGCAATAATACAAAGACAAGAAGATGATAAGAGGAGCCATAACTTAAGGATTAAGAACATAAAAGAAGAAGTAGGGACACAAACAAGTGAACTACAAAAGCTACTCACAGAAATAATCCAGGAGAATTTTCCTAATTTAGCAAAAGGTAAAGATACTCAGATGTATGAGGCATACAGGACCCCAGCCACCTACAACCCAAACAGAGAAACACCCAGGCATATAATAATAAACATTCCAGAAATTCAATACAAGAACAGAATATTAAAAGCTGTCAGAGACAAGAAACAGACCACTTACAAGGGAACACCCATCAGAATTACAGCAGATTTCTCTGCACAAACCATCAAATCACGAAGAGCGTGGGGGGAAATAATTCAAGCTTTGAAAGATAATAATCTCCAGCCAAGATTGAGATATCCCACACAACTGTCCCTGGAAATTGACGGAAAAACAAGGTGCTTCCAGGATAAAGAGGAACTGGGGGAATTTGCAACCACCGATTCAACTCTACAGAAAGTATTGCAGGATATTCTAAAAAAAGAAAAATACAAAGAACCCAGAAATAGTGGCAGGGAGGCCACAACGAATGGAGCAGAGAACAAAATGAAGAAGACAAACTGACAGCTACTGACAGAAAAAGAGCTCAACAGAAAAGAGACAGAGAAGGTTGGATGATAGGAACAGCTATTTTGGAGAAAATGACATCTTAATAGGTAATACTGATTTAGTATCATCTTGTTTTGAAGTCTCATCTAGCTTTTGTTCTTCTGTCTCCAATGGTCTAAACAGGTTGTATCTTATTGGATTTTATTATGTATGATAGTATAAGCAAAAACTTTTTAAAGACAAGGAGATTATACATTGTTCACTTTCTGTTAGTCGATTCTAAATACTCTGTAATGCTGTCATTCTCTTAAATGGTTTTACATTGTTTTGATATACTTAATGTTACAGTATACGAAGTTGTACTCAAGGACTTCAAGGAAAGAGTCAATGTGGTAACTACTTTTGGGTCGGAATTATTTGGTGGTGAAACACTATTCTGCTTAAATGGTTATGTTTTGATCTGCGCTGTTTCGCTGTTATGCCCTCTTTTTCTCTCAATCTCCACTCCATTATTTACTTTTTTATTTTTATCCATTTAATTAAAGGGAAAAAATAGCAGGATATAACATAGTAACCCACTTTGACTTTCTATTATCTCGATTTGAAGCCCTGTATTACTCTCACCATCTTGTTTTTGACTGATGTTCCCCTATTCTGTTTTGCTGGATAGTATCAGGTTCGAAAGTTTAGGCATCAGCTGTGAAGATAATGAGATTCATTATAACGCCCATTCTCGTTAACTTTTATCTACTTTTGAAGACCTACAATGTCTCCAATGTTTTGGTTTTGTCGGTTTTGCTCTTTACTGTTTTGTTCAATTGTATTATAACTAATGATATAGGCAATTCTATTAGAGATAGCGAGAGGCATTATGGTAACCATTGTTGATCACCTTGTATTATGTTTTTATATTATCTATTATGTCCACCCTTTTGACTTGACCGATTCTGTCCTGTTATGTCTCATTTGGTTTTACTCTCTTCCAAAAAAGCAATAAGAACCGTGGGAGCAATGAAACCCAAAATGTGTAATAGTCATTGTACAAAAGAGAGGAAAAGAAAGTGCTCTAAACTATATAACTGCATGTATATTTAAGTGTATAAGATACAAAATGATATCACAGAGTTTTATTGGATCATTGAACAGAACTGTTTGCAGTATCATTGTTGGAATGTCCACTCTACAAGCTTTAATCTTGTGACTTGAACAATTATTTCTAAGATGGCAATATGTAATCCATTAACTAGTGATTTCCTACTGTTCATTTTTTTCTTCTGTAAATCTGTATAACTTGTACCCTTTCACTGTTTTTTTTTTCTTTTCTCCTTAAATAAAATAAAAATTAAAAAAATAAAAAATAAAAAAACAGAAAATGCGGGATACATGAATGCACCACTGGGGGGGGGGAACTTGATAATGCTGTTAAAATGTTCACTCCATAAGTAGCAACTTCAAATGCCTCATGTGAGGCTATTGAAAATTGTACTACTCAATATCTGCCTTCCTAATAGTACTTGGAATTGTTCTGGTTGTGACCCAGTATTATATAAACATAGATGTGTTCCTCTCCCTGCTAGATGATTTTTCTCATGTGAAGAGTATACCTTCAATTATATCCCTGCAAACTTATCTCATAACACAAAATGTTGCCTTAGTCACCTTACTATATTGTTTGTTTCTCCTGAATTTATACTGTCTCATATCAAAGGGTCTACAACTAGTCTCACTGACCTATGTGGGGGCTTTTCTATTAGCCTGTTAACTAAAACAGAAATTTATGCTTTAGGTATTTCTTTGATTGGTGTGTCTGCCCTGGTAGGTAGGACCAATTGCAATTAGCTTGTCTTATGGCAAAACAAATTAGTTACACTTCTACAGCTTTGGCATTATTAAACAAAAAACAGAGTGAGCACTGACAAGCAATTTTAGATAATGGTGGTGCAATTGATTATCTACTTCTATTGCATCATCATGGGATGTATTGCAATTGCTAAAATGTGCTGTTTTAATTTGTCTGATGAAAGTAAATCCATCAATGGGAAACTTCATGATTTACAAAAACTTACCAAATAGATACATGTGTCCCAAGGGCTCAATACTGGATTATGGAATTTCCTTACAGGATAGTTACCAAATATTGATTGGCTAAAACAAATCTTTCTTTATGATGTTACTGTCCTTATCTGCTTAATTGGTTTGGATTGCCTTGTTCAATGCATCCATCCCTATGTAAAATGTTCATAACTAAAATGTCAGCTTCTAACATGGTAAGAAAGCCTAAACTAAAAAAAGAAAGGGGGAATGTAGAGAGGTCACACTGACTCCATTTTGTCCCAGACACATCTGGCCAACAATGTAATAGGAAAAAGGGCAAACCTTGAAACATTGCCCCCACCCCAAGGTAAAAACATGAAGTCCTATAAGAACAAGAAGCAAACAAGTTATATAATCTGAGCATGCACAATTTGAGCTTCTTTGTTCTTTATCTCAATAAAAGCTGCTGGGCAGCAGTCATTTTGCTGACTCTTAGTATGTGTGACCCTTTATTTTCCCCTTGCTTACAGAACCCCAACACACAGGTCTCACTTTAACTTGTCTTAAATACCCAACAGGAAATTATAACCAAAATTATATAAATAGAGACATTAATAATATTAAACAAATGCAAGACTAGATTGCCTGCTGGCTGTTTCCAGCTGCACCTATAGCTTATAACCAAACCCAGTTTTGATTACCAGTCTTACAAGCTATGCCAAAAATGTGTCCTTCAGGCTTTCTTAGAAGTACTGTTAAAAAAACAAGAGAGCAAGTGAGACATTCATTTGCCTGCACCACACAATCCTAATGATGATTATCCATGCTTTCATAATTTTAAAGCAGGGAAGTTGCATGAGTCACTCATCTTCATTAAACCATGAGCACAATATCACACATTCATTCCTTTGCCAAACCTGATAATAAAAAGGTAAAGATCTTATAAAAATTAAACTAAATTAGGATCAAGCAAATGTTATATTTCACAAATAGAAAAAAATGATTATTAATATATGAGTACATAGATTCAGAGAATCCATACCAATTATAGATCTTAACATTTGTTTACTGTTACTTAAATTGGTCTTCATATCATTAAAATTTGTTCCTCAAAGAAAATGTATTCAAAGATTTAAAAATGTTAAAACGTGAGAAATGTCTGAATTCTACAACAAAATCCTCTATTCAGTATTTAAAACTCTGCTATTAGAGCCTATGCTAATCATTTGTGAGTTATTTTGGGCTTTAAAAAGAAGCTTTATTTTTTTAAGGTTAATATGTCTATTACAGGAAACACGAATCATTTGTTCAAAATTTTGTGTATTAACTTTGCTTGTTTCTAAGTGTATGCTTCTAGGCTTGTTTTTTGTAGATTATTACATTCATTAAGAAAATAGAGCTATCATATATTTTTCTTTCTTTAACAGCGTCACAGAAAGCTAATAAGCACCAAAATCATATATAATCAACATCAGTATACTATTTTTATCACTTAGAATATAGTTTTAAAAATCAGTTTCTTCACACAATTTTGCCATTGATTTTCCCTTTAGTTCTCTTTTCATTAGAATGATCACAAGGCTACTTTACTATAATAAATGTGATGATACTCCTCATCAACAGCGATATATTCTACAAATTACGAAGAAATTAAAGCAAAATGTATTTGGGTGTCTTTTAAAAATACATCCAAGAATCATTTTGTAGTAGAATGTATTTCTGTACAGTTTAAGTGTCCTAGAATATATTACATCTTTGTTCAGAAAAAAGCTCTAAGTAGAATTAAATTACAATTAATTATTCATCAGTTGCTTTTTCTGTTCTATGGATTATCCCAGTCTTTTTCTTCTTCTGTCATTAATTCAAGGCTCATTAGTTATTCTTTCACTGTGAAGGAAGAAAGTATGAGAGGAATAAAGCTCAAAGTAGCAGTGGAGGCATTTTGGTGTAGGAGAAAACTATTAGCCAAGAGGAAATCTGAATTTATCTAAGGACAAGGTATGTGATACATCAGAAATCTTAAAAAGCATTTGTTTTACAGTATAAATTAAAGGACACCTATCCAAATATCATTACAATTACTCAATATATTACTTTTCTGTTGCTCCTTGATGAATTAGCACTAACAGAGGAACTTAAAACAACATAAATTTATTATTGTATAGTTCTGTATACCAGAAGTCCTTATATGGGTTTCATCAAGCCAAAATCAAGGTACAAGCAGATATGCATTTTTTTCTATATTCGGTAAGGGAGAATGCATTTTCTTATGTTTTTGGATTGCAAAATTTTCCCCATTTTCCTAGGCTCAATTAACCTCCACCTTCAAAATCAACTAGATAGCAGCATCTCTCTGATCCTTCTTTCCTTCCACATCTGGAAAATATATTGATTACTTTTCTCTCATTGCTGAGACAAAATACCTGACACCCAAAATGAAGGAAAGAAAGGTTTATTTAGCTCACAATATGTGGAGGTTACAGTCCATACCCATCTGGCTCCAAGGCAGGGTGATGTACAGGAGGAACAACATCAAAAAAGCCAAAAGAAAAAGGAGGAGTGAGAGGCCAAGCCTCTTTCATCCCCTTATATTGTTTGCAAGTTACTTGCCCCAGAGCAAGTGTAGAACTCACACTATGAATCAATCACAAACTCTAGAAGCCTGCCCCATGCCTGCATGACACTTTAGGGGGACATCAAATACAAACCATAACAATATTCTCAACTATTAAGGCATCTGTGTTTGTGTTAAAATTTCTATGTCTCCATCTTCAAGTCTGTACCCCGTCCATATAAAGTAATATATTTGTTGATTTCATGGCTTCAACTGTGAAAATCTTTGAGGGGTGATTTGCCTACCATACTCAGTGAATCTCTAAAATTTATCCCGTTCTTTTTATTTTTTAATTAAAGTAGTAGCAGTATCATAATGTAAATTTTGAGTGATTATCATTATTCAGACATCAATGTAATCATGTAATTCTCACAAAGACCCTTGAGGTAGACGTTATTATCACTATGTTACAGAATGGGAGGGAGAATAGTGACTTTGATCAAATGACATGGTACAATGTCAGAGCCAACGCTCTATTTCAGGCTTCTCCTGACTCCAGAGTCTATCCTTGAGCCTCTGATGTTTTACGAGTAAGATGTCCTGAGGTATTTAGACTTAGACTCAAAGAGATTTAATAAATGGAGGATACTGGGGAGAAGGAAAGAAGTAACCCAAAGCAGTGGTTCTCAAACTTTAGACTATATTAGAACCAGCAGGGGCTCTTGATAAAATGGAGATGGCTGGGTTGTACTCCTACACAAACACACGCACATGCATGCACACACGCACACACACACACACACACACACACACACACACATACACACACATACACATATACTTTCTGATTCACCACATTTGAGTATAAAAATGAGTATTTTCATTTTAATAAAATGCTACTGCTTCAGGACTGCACTTGGAGCATCATCAACTTAGAGTTGGTGCAGAGGTCTTCCATAAATGTCCTTGGTAGAAAGTAAATCTGAAGGAAGGGAACAAATGGAAAGAAAAGAGGAAGAAGCAAGGAAAAAAGAAAGTAAGGAACGAGGGAGTTTCAAAATTGTGTAGAAAAATTGGAGAATATTGTTCCTAAACAAGTCTAATCTATATGAAGTAGAACAACTTGAGAAGTACTTAAATCTATTACCATTGGCACAAAAAAGATTGTTGAGAACACTGATTTCTCTCTCTCTCTTTGAATCACCTGTTTTTTTGTGCTGGAACCTTGCTGGTTTCCAGTATGGATACCTTGAATGTTGAGAAGTGGTGCAAACTTTAAATGGGACTTAGTGTGCATGCATATGAGGAAAAGATGGCACAGGGGTGGAGAGGAGAAAGAAAAGAACAGAAGGGAAGGAGAAGGAAATTTAGGGAGGGGAATGGAGGAGAGGAAGGAGGAGGAGAGAAGTCCAGAGGAGAATGGTCATTGAAGTTAAATCCTCAGAAGTGATTAGTATCATTTTTATAGGACAAGAACAATTCTCATAAAAAATGATTTGTTATATAGGATCTTGACAACATCCCTGAACCTCCTTCTGCTCATGGCCTATTCCTTTTCATATCTTAGCCATGTGATGGAGCTAGTATCCTTGCCAGGATGCTGGCAGTTTGCATTTTGAATACTCCAGTCATCAGAATCTGGAGCCAGATAAATTTCTTTATATACTATCCACCGTCAAGTATTTTGTTATAGTAACAGAAAATATAACAAGGCATCTGTTTTTAGCCCTTTCTGTATCTGAACCTATAAATTGATATAATCTTCTATGCTGTTGTGATTTTTATGTCAGAAGGTAAGAGGAAGGCTGGTGCTTTAGGTTATTTTTTTAAAATTATCTTGAAAAAATTCTTGACCATGTTTGGAGTGTAAATAAAGCATAATATCTGGCTTTTGTTTCATTATTTTATTGGTTTAGCTTGTGCATAAAATATATGCTATTTGAATACCATAATGATTACACTACCCCTTCCTGAAGAACGTCATTTTGGAACAAGTTCTTGATGTGCTGTTTCTCCCTAAAGTTCCCTGGCAAGGCATGTGCTAACAGCCCAGCTCCACTGAGCATCTGGCTGGCACCAGAACGATCCTGGGAGACAGAAGGGCCTGTTCTTCATCATCCTTTCAGAAAGGATTGCAACTCTCTGGAGTTTGGCAGAAAAATCACAACTTTGCTTCACCCTTTTCTAACATTGGCATCCTGTTTGATAGTCTATTTATTGAAGTTGCTGAAATGCTTTTTCTGATACCAAGTATGGTCATCTGACCATTCGGTAATCAAAAGAACCTGTGCAACATCTGGAGTGAAATGTATGGCATGCCTTGGACTTGAGGCAAAGAGTGAAAGTGAGACGAGGCAGATGTAACAGCCATAGCTTACTCACTGCATTTCTAGATGTCAGCAATGTTGAAATATGTAACTTGCAGCAAATGTGGATCAGCAAAGTCCTGGAATAGAAATAGCAGTCTATTTCCTACGATGATTCATTCAAAGAGGCTATTTATTGCATGCATAATTTCAATATCATGTGTCCATATTCTTCTATGATTTTTCATACATAAGTATACTTTATTGGTCCTAAAATTAGCCTGACATTCACTCAAAAAGTGGAAGGTGGCATTCATTTAAAGGCATGCAGTGCTAAAATTATCCTAGTAACATTTAATGACTTTTACTTGAGGTCATCAGAGGAATCATGTGCATGATTCTTGGTTTGAGTCAGAATTTAAGTGATACACAACTCTCTCCAGCTCAGAGCTTCACTGGGAAGTATGGATGTCTTAAGTATACCCTTCAGCCACATATAAAGGTAAACACAGTGCTTCTGGCTTTTACTGGAAGTTTTCCTTTTTTGTTTCTTTGGTATAAATCTGTCCAAGATTTCTCTGGATTCAGTCTTTTGTAGTATGCATAAAACATATAGTGCTTCAGACTCAACTTTATTTCTGTGGCCTTGGATAAAAACTTCTTTGGTTTGCAGGTGAATATTTTCAGTGACTAGGCAGAAATTACACCATGAGGTTTAGATGTTTCCTAGACTGGTATTTAAAAGATTGTACATCTCCAACCTTTATATCAAGCCCACAAGAAGTAACCACATCAACTCTTCCTAGTGATACTCAAATCCACTCTACATTTCTTTGGCCAATTCTGCCTATCCTGCCAGTGGTGTTACCTACTTCCATCCAGGAAGAGTCCCTGCAATCTATTCAGATGTGTTGGAAGGCTGTATCCTGTCCTCCAGCCCTTCTCAGCTTTTCTCCTTCCTCATGATTCTACAGCTTATCATTGCAAACAATAGTGTATTCTAATGACTCCTTGATGCAGTTTAGCTTCTTAAACAAGCAGTGGGTATAACAAACAGATATTGCATTCCACTACAATCTCATCTCTGAGGATCTACCGCATTTTAAAACCCTATTTTAGGGCTGGAGATTTAGTTCAGTGGCATAAGTGCATGCCTGACAGTTGCAAGGTCATAAATTCAATTCCCAGTACCAAAAAAAAATGTCTAAACAGGGAAACAAGTATGATGAGGAAAATACAGGAAAAAGAGTTACCTAGGTAAAAGTAAATTTAAAATAAAATTCAATTTTATTAGCTACAATTTCTAGAAAGCAACTGATAGAGTACTAAAGAAAATAACTGTGTCACTTCATTGTTTCACTGAAGTCACAAAAAGTACATAAGATTTGATGAGACCTTGAGGTTGGTGAAGTAGATTATTATTAGTCTTTTGTAATTTAAGTCATTCAGCATAAACTGAGTAACCATTTTAAGACTGGGGTGTTAAGATCACTACATTTATATTGAACTTTAGAGTTCTATACATCAAACACATTCTTCAAAATAATTGATATTAACATTACTACATCTTACATTTATAGGCAAAGATGTGACACGCCTTGCATCAGACAATTGGTGTCAGAGCTGTCCTAAATCAAATAGACACTTGCCTTACTTCACCACCAGTTCCAAATACTACCTCCAAAGCTTCCTGTAATAACCACCTGGGGAATTTTGGAAACAGTATCAGTGGCTAGGTTCCAACCTAAAACAATTAAATTCTCTGTTGTTGGAGTCCATGAAAGAATATTTTCCAGAAATTAACTTAGAGACACTTACGATCAAAGGTGGATTCCATAGCACTAACTTGAATCACTTCCTTTATCAGAGCTCATATTGAAGCAGAGATTATTTCATTAATCTTATATCATGTGCCATAAAAAATAAGCTAAGAGCAACAGTAAACATGGCATTTATTATCTTTCATTCTCCTTATGCAAGTTTTAAGAATATGCTTTTGGAACCAAATATACAATGAAAACAAGGGATGTTTATTACTGATAATGAAAAGAATCCTTCATACAGCAAGCAAAAAGTGGGTTCTAACCAATGACCTTCCTTGAGTATCGGTTTCACTATTCTTCTTAGCCAATTAGTGCTATTGGCATTGCCCTTAATATGCTCCAACGAGAGAAAAAACTCAAATTGACTGAAGTGACTAGTAGATAGTTCAGATCAAATTATTCAAGTACTTCTCTTCTGGATCAGATTCTAAAGAACTGAGGACTTCCACTCAAAATGGAGCTATTATTATTTTGACGTTCATTCCAGTGAAATGTAACTTCTGTGAATAAGTCTGTACATTTACTGTATGCACGTATCTGCTTTTAAATAGCCATCTTTCTGAGTCTTAGTCTGGAGGTGTATCTCTTAAAATGGAAGATGGACTGGCTTGATACTGACTTGTTTAGCAACATGTTAGGTTTAAAAACCAGACATGGAGAAAGAAGGAATGCGATAAACTTCATTATCACTTCTCTAGTGGTTTGAACTTATACATGCTTGGTAAATGGAATAACAGAATTTCACATAAAATGACGCAAGTAAAATAAATAAAGTTTCTGAAAATGTGCTCAAGTTGATAAGAATAGAGAGAAGACAGATAGAAAGTGGTAAAATAAGGGAAACAACAAGCAAAATAAGCAGAATCTCTTGCAAGGTGGAGGCTTTGCAGAGCTTGGGGAGGCAGGTGTCGATTTACTCTTCAGTCTGCCTCCATCAGTTCCCAAATGACACTGGTCTTCAAAGAGAGAATTTGTTAGAGGGTTGCATTAAATATAAAGATAATAAATTTTTTTTCAGCTACAAGGGAGTTACTTAGTTATTCAAAGTCCAAATTGTTAAATGATATCAGATTACTGAATTAAACTAATAACATATATTTTGACCAGCATGTTGAAAAGCTGAGGCAGGACAATCATAAATTTAAGCTTTAAGAGATACTGTTTCAAAATATAGCTAACTAACTAACTAAAGAGATAAATAATTTATTGAACAAATGGACTGGGGATGTTGTTCAGTGCAAAAGCCCTAGGTTCAACCCCAGTACCAGAAAAAAAAAAAAAAAAAAAAAAGTCTTTCACAGTCTGGTGTGATGTCACATGCTTGTAACCCCAGCACTTGGGAAGATTGAGACAGGAGGATCATAATGAGCTAGACGCCATTCTGGGCTATACAAGCAAGTTTAAGGCCAGCCTACGCTACACAGTGAGACCTTGTCTCAAAACAAAAGAAAACAAAACTTATTTCCACAAAGACAAGTGTTCTAAATCAGAGCATTCAGTTCTGAGAAAAACAAATCAGTTAAATAAGTAAATAAATAGATAAGCAAACCTATTTCTCTGCACACACATCAATAATTCTGCAGCTTTGCTACATTAGTGGGTATCACAAGGAACATAGCAAAACATCAGAACACCTGAGAATTGGGAATTTCTGAAATGGTGCTATTATTGATCTTTGTTAAAACCAGTAAACCTAAGAAGCTTTGAAGTCAAGACCTTGAAGAAATAAAATGTCCAGAAAACTAGTATACGTTTGTTGTTTATTTGTTCTGGTATGTGTTTAAATATCCATTTAGGCTAACTGTATTCCTAATTATCAATACCAACTTCTAAGGAGGAAAAGCAAAATAGATGAGTTGCTATAGTCATTGAAATTAGAGAACCCAAACTCAAAGGAGTTTGCATACATTTATGTATATTTCAGATCATTGAAACAGCTCTCATGAAATACTGCCTATTTAAAAAAAATCTTCTGTGATTATGTGGAACTCTTACAAAATATGAAGAATAAATGCACAAATGTTCTACCATCTGAGCAACCATGAGTCACATCTTAAGTTTTACCATTTGTTGACCTGCATTTAGTATTTGACCTTGTCTTGCTTCCATTTTCTTTCCCATACTCCATTCTATTTTTCTGCAGTATCTCTAAATAATATGAACAATTCTATAATCAAGGTGTTATAAAAAAAATTGGATATATCTGGTCTAATGGTCGTGAAAGAATATAATCATCTCTAAATTTTGGGATGACAGAAAGATCATTTATAGATCCTCTATTTGCCAATTTAGTGTCAATTATGTATCTATACATTTGACACATTTCCTTGACACATTTTCATAATTCAGTTGGGACATTCAATGGCACCAATCACGTCTACTTCATTTTCTACAAATGTAATCAAGAAAGAACAGAAAAAAACTGATGTAAGGCATACAATTCAGTGGTAACAATGATGAAAGTAAGCAGTTCTTCTCTAAGGAAAGATCATCTATGCTTGGTTCATTAATTAGTTAAAGACTTTACATCAGCGCAAAATGCCTTTAGCTGCTATTTAGCATGCAAATAAGCACTAGCCCACTTGCCTAAGTTTTAAAAGAAATGACATTAGGCTTAAAAGGCATGCTGGAGGCAAGAATATTTCAATAAAAATTAAAATAATTCTCAAAACACTGTTAATATTTGCTTTGTGATATTTTCCTTTTGAGTCTCGAGGACTCATTTTAAGTGCTGACTCTGCTAATCGTATTTAGCATTGAGAATAGTGCAATGAATTCTTTAAGTAATAACAGTTTTAAAAGAATGCAATACTTCTGAAGAAGAGCTGCTGCTTTTCTATTAGGAAGTCTGTGAAACATTTTGTGTAATTTGCATTGTGGACTTTACACAATGGAAAGTTGTTGAGTGTTTTGTTGTTGTTGTTTTTTGTACCAAGATTACCTCATACTTATCAGGCAAGCGCTTGGGTCCATGAGCTAAATCCTGGCCCCCAAACCAGGCAGTTTTACAAAGATATAAAATCACAGCAAAGATTAATCCATTTAGAACTGTGACTGGAGTTGATGTCCAGTATCAACTCTGTATCTCAAAACTAATGACCACCATTTTATTTTTCAGAACAGACTATGAAATGTCAGGAATTAACCCAAGGATCTCAGTAATTTTGCTCAGCTAGACCTCCTTTCTCTTTTGCCTCTATTGTAATGCAGATGGGTGAGAATCTCTTCTTCACACAGCTTCACAGGACTCCAGAGGGAGGCAGGCTCTGCACCTCTGGAGCACATCCCCTTCTGTGGTAGAGAAGACAGAGCAGCTGGAACATTGCCAGCAGCTTTTGAGTGCTGTTTCCTGGAAATGAGAATTAAATTTTCTCTGAGCTCATGGCCTCAGGATTGCTCATCTGACTCTACCTCACGAGAAGGGATTGAGGGCAGGGGGTAACATATGGAGACCATCATCAGAGAGCTGTAAAAGATTTTACCCAGACCTTTGTGGTCTGCTTTAACATAACAAACTCCACTCGTTTCAGATCATCAAAATAATTTTTCATAAGAAAAATATGTAGATACTTTTAAAAGAGTGATGTAACAAAAATGAGGGTAGGAATGTGATTCCCTAACCATTCTCAGATGATATTCAAAATGTCATCTCCTTTGAATTCCACCAAATTACTTCTAGATCTAAAGTTTTAAATTGTTTTTCTAGACTACTCATTCTTCTTTTTTTTAAATTTTCTTTACCTAAGGGGCCTTTCTGGATGTTTGTTGTACTAAATGGCCCCCTCATGAAATAGTGATACTATGACTATATTTGATATCTATGTGTGTACTAATTATCAGTTTATCTACCAAAAGTGTAAAATTTGTCCTCTGAAAAACAAATTCTCCTTCTCTTTTAGATGATATCACACTTCCCTTTGAAAATTTTGGTCTGTGGATCCAGGGATTTAGCTCAGTGGCATAAGTACCTGCCTAGCAAGCACGAGGTCATGTGTTTGATCCCAGGTTCAGGAAAAAGAAAAAAAAAGGAGAAAGAAAATTGTGATCTGTATTTACATGAATGAAAAGAATAAAACTGATATACAGGCTATGCAGCAGTTGTATGCACTTTGAATATCCCCGCATACTTTTACACAACACACACACACACACACACACCTATGAACCACACTTGTTTTCCCTTTCGCTTTTCCAGCATTAAGAAGGTAGCATGGTCTAGTGGTCAAAAGTAAACTCTGCAGTGAAGCAGCATATTTACAAATCCCACCACTTATTTCTTATAGAGCCTCATATTTTGAAAGATATTGGGTATTGGACAAGTAATAAGACCCTCAGGGCTTTGAGTTTTCCTTTTATAAATCAGTAAGTAAATTTTTGCAGAACCAATCTTACAGGATATGGTTGTTTTTCCATATTGCTTGTAACATAATTCACTGCAAATATTCTTATTGTTGGTCCTGATGTATATATGCTTTTGTGGGCCTAGATCATACTCAGAAGTTCCAGAATATTTTAGTGAAAGGCAAGGGGTAGAAGCAAAGACTTCTCTGACACATACCTCATTCCTGTGTTATCTTAGGCCTTGATCCTAATTCTGTGGCAGGCATTGCTGCCTTCTAGGCATTTAGATTCCAGGTAAACCAGAGCTGTCAATCTAGATTCCAAGAAGGAATCTGGACAATCCCTTTAGTTTGGCAAGGGCCTAAATCTCTATGAAAGGTCAAATGTCTCTTTGTTTCTTTCTGGCAGTTGACACTTATGCCCTAAAAGTATTGAGCCTGAGGGTTGAGCATGCACAGAGTTTGATGACCACCCTAGAAGAAGTAACAGTTGAGAGGGATATAAACTATGATCTTTGAGGTGGTTTCCCTAAATCTGTTCCCAGGATCCCCAGTGAGAAAGTGAAGAAAAAACTAATTGGGTTTGGAATTCAAAATTCATAATACATATATTTTTTTTTTTTGTCTTTTTCTTTTTTTATCGGTACCAGGGATCGAACTCACGACCGCCTGCTTGCAAAGCAGGTGCTTATGCCGCTGAGCTAAATCCCCAGCCCCATAATACATATTTTAAGAGCTTTGTTTACTAATGAGGGAAACTTAAACAAATCACTTAGTCTCATTAAATTTTCATTTCCTTATCTATAAAATAGAAATTAACAATGTCTATTTTATGGGAACATTCTGTTGGATTCAAATGAATTAATATTGCTATATTGATAAGAAGAGTTGATAGAGACTAAAGCCTGATGTAAATTTAAATCATTATTATTGTCTCCACCGCCTTTCACTCATTTTAATCTGTGAATTTTTCAAGTTAAAGAAACACAGTAGAGAAACACACATGACTTTTCAATTTCTCATTTTTATTATCCAATTCTGAGGTTTTGTTAAAAATAAGGAAATGAACCTGCCATTTTGTCCCCAATATCTGTCAAATATCTTCAACAATATATGGTACAGGGGCCAGAAGTTCACATTTGCATTTCTCTGCCTTGTCTTGTTACCTCATGGTGTGAAAATATCCATACTTCAGACTCATTTCCAGCTGTGTTTGTCAATAAGGTGTTAGAAAATATAAACAAGATTTTGAAAGATGTCACTGGACAGCTATGATTCTGCTTTGGCAGGAAACTAAAAATCATAAAATATCAGGAGTTCATATATAAAAAGTAGAATCAGAAGTCTCTTCAATATAGGGCAAGAGTCATGTGCAGATTGCTTCCCTGAAAAGTTTTCTTCTAGGTCTCCTAGATCATCTCCATTCACCTCAATGTGAGATTAAGAAGGAGACATTAGAAATTATTGTATTCAGGGATCTTAGGGAAATCTCTTGAATAGGCTTTAGATTTAATAATCAATACTAGTCTCACTTGCATGTTATATTCCACTAGAAAAATAACAAGTCGGGGCTGGGGGTTTAGCTCAGCGGCATAAGCGCCTGCCTTGAAAGCAGGCAGTCATGAGTTCAATCCCCGGTACAGATAAAAAGGAAAAAGACAAAAAAAAAAAAAAAAAAAAAAGAAAAATAACAAGTCCCTAATTGTGTGCCAAGCAGCTATCTCAGGAGACAGAGGATGAAGCCTCTAACTGAGAGAGAGGATCAGCAGATTTCCAATTCTCTTCCCATGTTACCCAGACTGCTTCCTCCTATGTTAGCAGGGAAATTTGAACTTCTCTGAGTGAATATTAAATAATAATGCAATTCAGCATATCACAAGATATGGAACGTCAGACTTTACAAATAACACCCTATTTTATCTAAGGTCTTAACAACTGTTTTTTTTTTTCCCTGTAAGTTTCCTACCCTTTTCATTTTATCTTTTCATCAGGATAGATCCCCAGGGCATGGATCAATCATGATTCTACATAGTATTTCTTTCACTTAGAAGTCTGTGAAACAGATAGTACAGTATGTGTGCAGAGTACCAGAAAACTGGGGTTTGGACATTAAGCACACATGCGTTTAATGACTTACCCAGAATTGTTAAGGCTTTGCTTTGATGTTAAGACCAATGATCAAGTGACTGTTGTAGATACTCTTCACAAAGTTGATGCTTTATTGGGAGACAAACCGAGTTTAGTAATGTAATTAAATAGAAATTAAACTGGGGAAATGCATAATCATATTCTTATTAATATGTTAACTTTCTAAAGATTATTTGCATACTGCAGGCATTGAGCAAGATAACTAAGGCAAGTTAATTAGATTTCAAGTGAATTGCCACCATGTTAATTCATATTTTATAAGAATGGTAATTAAAATCCAACATGTTATAGTGACAGTGTGGTCTTTTATTATATCCCATACTAACATTTCAGTCTAAGTAATTTTAAAACATCAGCTTAATAGATTAGTAAAAGTATAATAGTGTAGCTGGGCATTTATTGTAATAGAATTCAGACTATGAAGTGAATTTTTTATTATTCTTAAAGTCATTCACAGCATAATTTTAATGATAAAATACTTACACTCCATCAAGGTTCTTGTGCACTCACTTCATGCTGCAAATGACTTTCTGTATACATATTTAAATAAATATAGTTTAATATTCATTGCTATAATCTATTTTATTATATAACAAAATGCAATTAGCATCATTGGGGGAATATCAAGCACCAATGGGTAATAAAAAATGCCACAAATTTTATAGACCAAATTTGCTTAGATGACCAATAGCAGTTTGTCAAATATTTCCCAAGTTTGAACAAGGCCAAACAAGTAAAGGTTGATTCTGCTTCCCTCATGGAAGAGTAATTATAATAAGAATGATGATGTAAGGTGTGGTAGAATGTGCACAATCAAATTGGGAGTTTAAATATTCTCTGGGTCAGCTGGCACTTAGAGATGTGAAACCTCATTGCCTGGCTGACTCACCTGGTTGACCCCCAACAGCTGGTGGGTCCGTGTGTATCTGCCAAAAAATGTGGTGTAGTATAAAGAAAAATGTTATCAGTAAGTTGTAATAAGTTGGTGGTGAGATAGTAACTACCTCATGGAATCCTGCCTCGAGTGTCTATTTTCTTCTTTGGGAAGCATCTTCTCTTCTCTTAATGCTTGAGAACAAGGGTTAATTTGATAAAGGGAAGAGTCTCAATCATGTTTCCAATAACTATGACAGAAATGTATTAGTACTTTAACTTGCCAAATGAGGAAATGAGTGCAGGCAAGTGATGTACATTGACTAACATTTCTAGTGTTTCTGTGACAGATGCTGTTGCATTTCCCTTGACATCAATGCTTGACATCAATCACTCTCAAGTACAGCTTTTATCACAAACTTCAACCACTTATTCATATCTTCCATGGCTTTTAAGGCTTTCTGTACTACCCAATTCAATCTAATTAGAGTTAGATCTCTGTGGTGGGATGCTATGACTCACTACTCATGTCATTCTCCAGGAATGAAAAATTTAATCTCCCAACAGCTGGAGTAGCAGTTTTCAAACTCCTCCAAGAACTTTCTTAGGTCCAAAATCTGCAGTCACAGGTCCTTTCTGACACAGTCTACAGCCAATGACAATAAAAACAAAGGTCCAGTTGTCCCACCACCAAGTTAGGGAAGGGCGATCATGTTTTCACAAGATTCAGCAGTCTTCCATGATTTCCACTGAAACTGCATCCAGCTCCACTTACTTCATATGTATTCACTCCTTTCCTTTTCCTTCCAAAGACAGTGTTGTAGTCAGGGGTTATGAAGAGAGCAATTACAATCAGGACATATAATTTATAATATTATTTTATGATGGTCACCCAGAGTTAACACAAGAAAGTGCAGGGAATCTACCCACAACACCAAAGACATAGAACATTCAACCAAGGGCCTGAATCCCACAGCAATGCCCTCCATGAGTCCAGATGAAGACCTAGAGCCCACGACACTGCCTCCCACAAGTCCAACTGGATCTAGAGCCTACAAGAAGGACTCACGCCAGTCTCTTTTATGGTTCTGTGCTGGGAAGGCCCAAAGGTAAGCTGTGGAAGCTAAAATATCTATGCCAGTGGTGTGAAGGAGCTGTGCTGATAGGTTGAGGGTTCTATGCTGGAGCCAAGAAGTCACTCAAAACAAACACCAGGGCTGTCCTAAAAAGTACCACAGCCATCCTCAACGACACAGAGGTTCCAAGCTCCTCTGATGATAAGAACAGTTTAGTACATGCCAGAAAACCAGCATGAAGAGTTTGTCTTGGAGATTAAGCAGCTCAAGACTTTCCCTCTGGAGCCAGGAAGCAATGTTCAATGTAAGGGTCAGAGTTCCCCCACAGTGAACCACAGGCACTCTCACCAACAGGGTCCTGAGCTCCTCTGATGACAATGGTTGAACTCACCCTGGGGAAGCTACTCATGACAAGATCCTCCAGGAGAACCAACAGCTCAAAACAGCAACACTTAGAGAAACCCACAACGCTTAATTTCTCTTTCTCCATGTCTCTATTTATGCTGGCAGCTTTCCTTAAGTGGAACATCTACACTCAACACCATGCTGATTTAATTCTGTTGGCTTTACGTTGACCATCAATTTTTAATCCATAACAGGCAGGATAACCAAAGTACTCCTTGACAAACTACATTTCAGAGGTTGTAGGGAAATCAATTCCAACAAGTCTTGTCCTGCATCTAGATCTTGGATTTGCTATTTCTTCATGGTGATCATAGAGTTAATTTTATACTAATGCTAGTTTATATCTCTATTATGAACACACAATTTCTGAATGGATAAAATAGATAAAAATAACAACTGAATCTAGATTTTAGGGTTAATAAAAAGAGATTGAATTTACAGAATTTGAGAGAGCCCTTGTCTTAGAGGGCATTAGGAAAAATGAGAAAATTTTAATCATAATAGAGAAATTTAGATTCAGATCTTGAATATATTAATTAGAAATCAGGCATCTGAATTTAAGTGATTGTCTGAAAAACGGAAGGACCATTTCCCTCGACAATGTTCAGAGTTTGATAATTAGATAAAGATCCCAGAGGAAAGTCTATTTTTAAAAGCTTTTCAACAATTGCAATTTCAGTCTTTGGATGACTATTTGAGTAAAACTATCAAGTTTTCTACAGGGAAAGGAGTCTGAACAAGTGAGGAAGTTTCTCTTGCAAATGCTACCAGTTTAGTACACTTAAGCTCATTAGCTATTACACATAATGAAGTCATTCTCTAAGCTTCTTAAGTGGCCTTCAGCACATCCCAGGACAACCATCAGAGAACTTAGAAGGGGAGAATAAAGCCCTTTTATATATTCATAACATTGTTTGCATTTCATGGAGCACTTTCAAGCCTGGAGTTATTTCAAGTACTTGAAATAACCCAAAGTAATTTTTATCGAGTTGTATTGTAACATTCAAGCAATTTCTTGATACATAACTATGAGTTCTAAGGTCTCCCCATGCAGCCTCATTCAACACAATGTGTATGTTGTATGTGTTCTATGCCATCATAGTGTGACATTTGGGATATTAGTATGATTTAGCATGTCATATCTGCCTGGTCCCATAAATCATGGCATTCTTTTATTTTGTAACCAGGTAGCACTTATTAAGGCTTAGAAACTGAGAGTTAATTTGGGCTATAAATAAATGAGAAGTCTCTTTAATAACCTGCATTAAGGAAAATCATCACTTTCCCTGTCCATTAAGACGTCTTTAAGATGCCAACTTGTTTATTCACCTGTTTCACTTACATAATACTATTAATTATAACTTCAAACCAAAATTTATTGGAGATCACCTTTAAAATAAGGAATGTTTTATTTCAGAACCCAGAAAGTTTCTCTCTCCACTTTTTCCTCCTTCCTACTGCTGTTGTCTTTCTTCTGGGTATTATTTGAGTCTATTGTCTTCATTCATAGGTACTTGGAATGCAAAGTTTCATTTATTGACAAATATTAAATAAATGTCTGTTACATATCCAGGCATGTACAGGAAATTTGGAATACATTTGTTAGTCAAACAGATATTTCTCTACAGGTATTTGCTGCACATAATGAATGCTTTCAGTGTGGGTAATTAGTAAAGATGCATGACACACCTTAATTCTTTTTATATTCCTTTGCTTTTTACCCTCTTCTTCCATTTCTTGGTCCCCTCTCAATTTGCAAAATGTCTAATTCTCTGTTTCTAATATGTATCTTTTATTTTGGTGTTTTATTTATACTTTGGATTTCTCATGTAAGAGAAATCATGCAATATTTAAGTTTGGATGTCTAATTTATTTCACTTAACATTATGGATTCCATTTTCCCACAATTGATTGTAATTTATCATTCTTTTTTTACACAGAAAGAACTTGAAGTCAAAAGCAATCTTTCAAAGTCAGTAGGCAGAATATTATTATATGTAACAGTCATGTATCAAATGTATTATATTTATTGTTACATAAAAATGATTTGGAAAGCTACCCAGTTTGTGAAATGACTTTGGGATTCAGAAAACTTTGGAAAACAGAGAAAGAAATCTAGAAACAAGTAATCTGGTGACAAACAAACAAACACCCAAGAGAGGCATACACATACACAAAAACAAAATAAAACAGAGAAAAGACACTCTTACAATGAGATAAGATAGCTTACAGGAGGAATCTTAGAACTGCATCTCTAAGGGACACTAAGATATACAATGTGCAAACTTGAAGCACAAGAAAAGGGTCATGTATTAGCAAAGACATAAATCAAGGCCTTGCATATCTTACTGAAAAGACTGCTAATTCAAATTACGTCAGACAAAAGAAATTGACTATCAAAGATATAGAAACTCTTTCCATATCATACACTGTTACTAATCACTACCAAGAATTGTGTGTTCCAATATGGCAAATATAGGTGATAATATTTCTCTAATTGAATATGAGCTACTAGTTTATGTGTCAGTATCACATCTAGATGCTAAACAAACAAAGATGCTGTCTATCATCTGTCATCTGTTAACACAGGAACACAGGAGGCTACATGCAAATGATGGCAATGTCATCAGCAATTGTACCCTTGACTGGGAGTCAGCTACCCCCTCCCTGCCCTCACTAACCAAGAACACATAGACACACAAGTAAGAAATTAAAATTTATTCTGTTGTGCTACTTATAATTTTAAAATTTCTTTGTCACCACAACTAGCTAACTTTACCTTGATTAATTCAAGAAACTATAAAAGTTTTATAATATGTATTAACTTTGAACAGACACATAATTTCCTTCTTTTGTCTTTTTGTCTCAAGTATACCTTTTTAAACCATGAAGCTATATTAATGTGGGCAGGGAGATCTTGGGATTTGAGATGGCATTAATAAGCCACTAGAAATGCAAGACCTACATCAAGACTTCTATAGCAGAGAGACAACAGTTTTGGATGTCATTTGATTGGTCTGACCTAAAAGATCTGCTCTTCAGCTTAGCTATGTAGGGCTATAATGCAGATGGTTCCAAGATTGTAAAATGGAAAAAGAAAATTTTAAAATTAATACAAAAATATTCACTTAATTAAATTATGACACATTAAATTTGGAACACCCACAATTTAAAATTTAGAGATGATAGTACTCAGGAACACTATACTAAAACATTTGAAATGAAATAATCTATTTTAAAGGAAAATCACATCTTATCATAAAACTGCTTATCATTGAGTTAACTCTTCTTCATAGAAAACAGTTCTTCTTTTCGTATAGACAGAACTAGCAATGATATATTTCAGGCTAGGGTGCCTAGAGACTTGTAAATGTATGGAGAGTAGAGCTTGAAATCCCCTCTACCAGGGTGCAGAATGCCAGACAATGAATCCTCAGGAAAGTGACATTGCAGACTGGAGTCTGTAGAGGAAAGAAGTCAGGGAAATAAAGAGTCCTTATAGAATGAATGACTGTGGTGATTACAATCATGGGTAAAGAAAGGTTTCGTCATTGCAATGCAAATAAATCAGGAACATTTTAAACAATGAAAGAGTGTGCTTTGCCTCTTGGAATTTGTCTAGTTCATGCTTTTTTTGTTTTTTAAATCCTAATGCTCTAGCCAGAAAGTATTGTTTCAAGCATCTGAATTAGTTAAAAATATTATAGGCAGTCAGACAGGGCTGGGCCCTCAAAGGAGCCAGTGCAGAAGACAACTTTGGAGCAGACAGACACCTCTTGTTATGGGCCAGAAGCAAGATAAAAAGCAAAACAAATGCAACCACATCCTAAGGATAAATATCAGGGATTGATATTCTGAATAGGTATAGATCACCTTGAGATGTCAGGAGTCGCCAGCCCAAACCCTATAGAAAGAATCGCTGCTCTTTAAGCATGCCAGTTTGCTATGTAACTCACTTTCCCATTTGCCCTTGATTTGATCAACTTTACCTAAACAATTAACTTTATTGGTTGACAACAGTTCTATCCACTTTATATGCACCTTGCAAGTTCCCATTTTTCCCCACTTTGGTCCCATCTCACCTTGTGGTTTTACTCTATAAAAACTGGAGAAAATAGAGTCCTGACAATCCATTTGGGACCCATTCTATCTCTCTCTCAGACAGAAGCTTTCTTTCTCTCAAGAAATATGTTCTGTTCTTAATCTCCATTGTTCCTAAAATTCATTGTTCAATTTTAGAGAACATGAACTCCTACTGGATATCTAGTAGGTTAGGAATTTCATTCCTCCATATCACTATCTTACTTTTGTAAGATCTACAGAAAAATGTAATTGCTAAAATATTAAGAGACTTTTACATACGTCTAGCTACTTTATATCAGTTTTGGATTAAAGAAGCAAAAATAAACTCAATTGCATGTTTTACCAGCATATCATTATCAGCCTTGGCAGGGATAAGTGACATGTTTGTAGGTGATGCTGATGAAGACAACATTTTAAATTCATATTGACAAAATTCAGAGTTTCTATTGTTGGGACACATTATAATGTAGGAACATGTTTATGAAATGGCAAACTTATTGATATTTCATGATCAATTAGAGGTCTCTTACCAAGTTACTGTTCTGCAATTTCTGCTAAATTCAATTGACCTTGATGATACCTACAGCCCAGCTGCACACCTCTGATGATCACTGAGTCACAATAGTTGCCTCTACTTTAAGGCACCCTGGGGTAATTCAAGGGCTGCTCCCCGGATTGTGTCTGTACTAAGGTAAAGCTCTTAACTATACTCATTCTCTAGGATCCCTCTCCCAGAACATTTTTGTGCTGTGGTAATGCCCTTACCTGTGCTTGTCCTGTAAGGGTACACTCTCCTTATTCCCAGATTGTTTCTATTGTTTCAGGACTAGCCTACTTGTCAATATATGACTCAATGTACTTAACCAATTATGTAATATTTTGTCACTTGCTTTGTATCTCCAACATTTAAATTCTGTACAAATTAAATTTTTCCTAAACTCAGCTCTGTTGCTTTTGAATAATTACCCCCACCACTGGTGTGAAGATCCAACAGTCCACTGGTGTAAAGAGTAAATGCTGCCTTCTTATCTCCTAGGTGCAAAGTCTTCCTTTCAGTTTGCTGTGGCTTGACTTGGATTGGGAATTTTCCTGCAACACTATTTGTCAAAGAACTTTCAAATGTGACATGATCTCTAAGCAATATTTCAGCCATTAATCCTGTACAGGGATGGTTAAAAATGTCTTATTTAAATTGATTAAATTTCTGTTTTCTCAATATACATTTTAAATAATGCAGTTTTTTTTTTAATTTGGAATTTTTGTAAATTGTTATTTATTAGTATTATGTTTCTGCACATATTATTTTCTTACCTAGACTCCTAGAAGTGAAATTAGTACATCAAAGTGCACAGACCGATTTGAAAGCTCTTGATACATATTTCTAAATTGCCCTCCAGATTGCCTGCAGCAATTTACAGCCTCATCAGTGGCTATTCTTAAGATAGCCTAGCCAGCTTTGATTATCATTAGTGTTTCTAACCTGTGGCAGTTTGATAGATGTAAAGTAGAATATCATTGTATTTCTCATAGTTTCTTTTCTTTTTTTAATATACATTGGTAACAGATTATTTATTTGTTAGCTAGCCATTGATGTGCTTTTATTTTGCAGTAGAATTCCTAAACCTTTACATATAGATTCGATAATACTGTATAGAGCAACATGCTTGTAGAGATACATATTCTAAGATTCTTTAAGTTTTACTTTTTATTTACCTTTTCATTTTTCTGCAAGCATAAATTCTTGAGTTATTTCATTTTTAAAAATCTATATTCAGGACACGTAAATAATTATATGTTCTAGTTTTTTAATATTAATTTTTAAATTTATTTCTATATATTTTGTTAGTTTATGATCAAAGTTCAAATTCTATAAAATTGATACAATCAATATATAAATTAGTTATTTTCATATATTAATAAAATACATAAAACTAAAGCAATCTGACTTGTAATAATATCAAAATGAATAAAATAGGAACAAATATAATGAAAGATTTTGACACTAAAATGACATTACATTGATGAAAGAAGTTAAAAGACACCATTTTCATGATTCAAAAGAATTCATACTATGAAAATATATATACAATCAAAAGTGATCTTCAGTGACCCACTTACCAAGTTTCCAATGACATATTTTATAAAAATAAAAATATCCTAAATGTATACGTATCTGTAAGCGACTCAAAATAGCCAAAACTATCATGAACATAAAGAAAAAAATCTGTGAACATCACACAGATTTTTGTATTACACAGATTTTTGTTTGTATTAAACTATCCTACAAAGATATGGTGACCAAATATCATAGCACTGGCACAAACACAAATATACAAATTAATGAAAAAAAGTGGGAAAACTAGAAGTGAGCCTGTCCATCTAACGAAAACTGATCTTCTGTAAGGCACCAGCAACATACAAGGAGAAAAGTGTGGTCTCTTCAGTCAGCAGAACTGGCAAAACCAGATTGTGTTCACATGCAAAACAGTACACATTTGGGACCTTATCTCATGACATACACAAAAGTCAGTTAAAGGTAGATTAAACCACTGTTACATTTGAAACCATAAAATTTTAACTAACATGTAGGGGAACATATTGACCTTGGAGATAATTTTTTTGGATATAGCTTTAATAATACAGGCAACAAAAAAAAAATAAACAAGTGTGGCTACATAGAAATAAAAAAAATATTTTGTACACTAAAGAACCAATAAACATTGAAAAACCAAACTATGAAATAGAAACATTTTTGCACTATCTCGCTAATAAGGTCATATCTAAAATATAAGAAACTCTTATAAATCAACAGTAAAGAAATGATAATAATGATAAACAATGCTAACAAAGACAAATAACAAATAACGCAATTTTAGAAATGGATGAAATGTTTAAATTTTTCAAATAAAACATGTAAGTGGCCAACATTTCAATGATAATGTGTTCAAAACTATCAATCATCAGAAAATGCAAATTAAAGCTATGGTTAAATCTCAGGCCTATTATTATAGTCATCATCAAAAACAAAAATATAAGCATCAGTAAACTAATAGAGAAAAAGAAATACTTGACTATATTTAGTGGGAGCATAAAGTGGTACAGCCATTATGGAAAGCTTTATAGAGGGTTCTGAAAACTTTAAAGATAGCATAGCTACATATGATTCAGCAGGCTCTCTTTGGGTATTTAGCCAAAGAAAATGAAATCAGTGTACTCCATTATTTACAATAGCTAAGACACACAACTTGTGCACAGATGAAGAAAAGATGAAAGAGGAATATGATTTTATATATGTGTTAAAATAGACTGATTGGGTAATCATTTCACATTATCTAGAGAAATCAAAATATCATGTTCTACCTCTTAAATGTAGAAATTTTGATGTATCAATGGAAGTTCTGGAACAAAAGATCATATTTACAGAAAGGTTAAACCTTTTCATTGAAATATAATATTATATTTTTGCACATTGAAGATTCAAAAAAATGGGGACTAAAACACTTTACCTTTTTATTTATGCCCTTCCTTCTAGTTAATCACAAAGCATTTTCATACTTTTTAACTAAAAAACATTACAATTCAAGTTTACTAAATAGAACTGTTGATTGGATAAAATTATTTATTCTCTATATCTCAATGAAAAATAACAAGGCTGAGAATGGAGGTGGCAGAATTATTATGCCCTGGGAGCAGGAAGCCATCTTTGTAACTCTCATCCCGAAAGTTTTTGGTTGGTTTGAACTCTAAATTTAGATATGTGTTTTAGTTTCCATTGATACCTTGGATAGGCTGATAGCCTTCAAAGTCACAATTTTTCCTCACTGTCCTGCAATACGCATCGTGTTCCACATGGATATCAATTTGAAATATTTCCAAATGTATAGAAGGACCTACAAATGTAGAATCAATTATTTCAGGTAGTCCTTAATGCAGTCACATAAATCCTTAAAAGGAGGAGGTAGAAGACTTCATACAAGGGGCTTAAAAGAGTTGGAAAAAAAATTACAAACATACACTGGAATAATGCAGAGTATGCCATAAACTGTTAGCTCAAATTGGCCCTTAAGTTTTATCAATTAACCTAATTTGCCTCTAGACCCACTACGAGTTTACATTCACAGTGATGGAGACCCTTTTAGAGACAGGTGTCCGAAAAGCAGCCCTAAAACCCACTTGTTTATTGCCAAGTGCCAACACTGCAATTAAACCTTAATACTGAGGCTTTATTTTAGAAAAACAACTCATGCATTAACATCTTTTATCTTTGAAGAAAAACAAGTAGCATGTGTGCCATGATTTGCCATCAATGTCTAAGACTACAGCAATGAGATTCTTGAGTGTTTCTTGTATACTTTAACAGGAAATGTGTGTGTGTGTGTGTGTGTGTGTGTGTGTGTGTGTATCTGTGTGTCTTTTATAGTACATTTATACATATGTGCATGATATATCTTGCATGATTAAAGGCTAGAATATAACAGGGAAAACAATTTGTTGAGCAACTGACAAGAGAAAGTTTTACTTTTTAAAGACATATACATATAAAGAGATGTGTGTGTGTGTGTGTGTGTGTGTGTGTGTGTGTGTGTATGAAATAGTTTTCAGCTTAAAAAATTCTAGCTACACTATATTATTGTGTTCTAACAATTTTGGAAAGTAAATATATCCCCGATATGTTCCAAATCTCAGAAGAGTTATAGTTTCTTCTAACAGTTTAAATTAGTAAATATAAGTGCTGTGACTCAGATATAGAGCAGTACAGTACCTTTATCAAGCCTCTGCATTTTTCTCAAGAAGCCCTGGGGAAGTTCCTTAAATGATAAGAACTTCAGGAAGCTGTGTTAGTCAGGAGCAGTTTTATAGCAAATGAGGATAACAATGGGAGGAGTAGATGGGAAGATATTCACATGAAGAAACATTGGGATACATATTTTAGAGGATGGTCATAGTCCTAAAACATATTCAGTGTTTTCAGATGATTTTAAAAGACTCTGTCTTAGTTACTTTTCTTGTTGCCAAGACAAAATACCTGACATTCAAACTTAGATGAGGAAAGGTTTATTTAGCTTACAGTTTGTAGAAGTTTCAGTCAATAATTGGCTGGGTCCAAGATAGAGTGGCATGGCAGACAGGCATCTCAGGGGAGAAACAGTTCCACCTCAGGCAAAAAACACCCAAGAAACAAAGGATGACCATAGCTTTTTCTGTTCCATAAAACTTATCCAGGCTACTCAAGGCCAATAGAACTCACACCCTTAATCATAGCACCCTTGATCCTAGCATTGTACCATGAATCGATTCCAGCATCACACACTGCAGATCCAACCCTTGAAAAATCCCCACCAATGACTGCATGAGGCTTTGGGGGACCTATAGATATAAGTCATACAGATTCCATAAACATAAAACAATGGAAATACTAACTAGAGCAAACCTTGCTGCTGCCACACAAGGTTATTGCCTAAAAAGTACTCTGAATATTAGATGTTCAAGATTTACCACAGACAAAATTCTGATTTTTTTTGTCTCAAGCCCAAAAACAAGGGGTCAACTGATCAGGGAGGACAGAAACCCCTAACACAGAAAGGCAAACCTTTCCTTTTTAAGTTTCATTAAGTTGATTATCTCAGTAAAGGAAATCTGATTCACACAGATAGCTTAGAGAAAATAATCCCCTTTTCAACAAAATTTAGAAGGGAATAAAAATAATCAATGCTTGCTTCAATATGAGTCATGGATAGCCAACTCTTTGGTTTGCCCAGGCCATAATGAAAAGAAAAACAGTTTTGGGATCATATAAAATAGCATAATATGGTTGGTGTCTTGGTTACTTTTCTCTCATTGCTGATACAAAATACCTGACATCCAAAGTAAAGCAAGGAAAGGTTTATTTAGCTCACAGTTTTTTGAGGTTTCAGTGCATAATCAGCTGGCTCCAACATAGGGTGGCAGGGCACAGGTGCAAAACTTCAAGGCAGCAGCCAGGACAAAAAGGACAAAAACAAGCTTTTTCTCCTCCCTTATGGTGTATGCATACCACTCTTCCACCCTCCAGGGCAGATGTAGCCCTGACAAAATCTCCTTGCCCTCCTCTTGCACAAAATGAGAATATTTATAAAGTAAGAACCCTGGCTCCTTGATGAGTCTCTGTTAAACTTCAAAACTTCTCAAGTTGACACAATGTATTAACAATAACAGTATGTACGTCACAAAACTTCTTGTCTTATATTTTATTAAAAATTAAAATGAAATAACAGGATCCAAGTTTAATAAATAAGGGAACTTAATTTGTCTATCTAATAATATGACCATCTTCACAGATGCACAAGATACACATGGGTTGATACTATTATTAGTAACCATTGCATTTCACTCTCCCAGCTGCACAAGCACTTGTAACTTCTGATATGGAAGGGTTATTTGATTGATTGTACATGGCAGATGCAGGAGGCAGAGCCCTCCAAATGCACTGTGCCTTCCCTTATGCAATATTCTGTTGCTACCTGTGAAATTCATACTCAGCACCTTGCAATTGACTCATAAATAACATTTCTTAAAACCATATAATAATGTTAAGTTTATGATTTTACAGGACCACATTACTGACTGACCAATGCTGTATGTGACTGGTGAGCCTCCAAGTTGGATATGTCTTAATCATTTGTAGTATATTTTTTGTTTATATTACCACATTAAACTTTCTATACGGTACTGTGAATTAAATATTACCTTTATTTTCTTTTTAATCTTATGCTTAGAAAATGTAAGTTATTCAAAACATATTTAGAATATGATATATCTAGTTTTAAAATATAGACCTTTAGCTTTAAATCTGAATATTTTCAATCCTAGAAAGTCTATATTTCAAGTTATGTGTAATTTTTTTGATGAATAAAGGAGAAATAAAACTTTTAAGTGACAGTGAGTAGGCAGTGTGGAAGAAATATACTTTTTGCACTAAGTGAACTTGTCCTATCCCTGAAAACTCTTTATTTATATTTTGCCTGAGTAGCTAGTATCTGGGTCTGAGAGTCACTCTGAAAGACCTTACTTAAGATTTCAGAAATCTCTGGTCCATAGTAGAACCAGAACAGAAGATAGCTTAATCAGATAATGTTAAAGGTAAAGATTGGAGATAGACAGTTGATCATTTGGCCAGTTCCACTTCACAGATACTGGAGGGGGGAATCTGTTGTAAGACAGGAAGCAATGAGAATTTGATTTCATATGGCCAAGGAATGCTTTTATGATAAGAAATACAATGACCTGCTTATAAATCAAATGTAAAACACAAAAGGGAGAGAGTTAAAGGTATGAATTTAATGAAACCTAAACTGTGTATGTGCAAACCCACTTAATCTTCACTAGTATCTTGAAATGTATGATACAGTGTGATTTCTTAGATATGAAGAAGTTTAGGCACTAACAGGCAACGTTACCAAGATCAGGCAAAGGTAAAGTCAAATTCAAACTGTCCCACCTTTGCTAGAGAATTTGACGTGTCAGTTTTCTAGTTTGGGTTACCAAACAATTGGGACTAGATTAGTTCAATGAAAATTACAGGAAGGTAAATATTCCCAGAAATGATTCATTATTGATCATTTTAGCATAGAACAGTCCATGTTTGCTATGTCCAGAATTACTTATTTTAGTTGGAATTACATCTATATTTAAAAATAGCAATTAATTGAACAGAACTTAAAAATAACTCAGCATCTTTTCAAGGTACAGATGGGGCTAAAGAAATAAAATAATTGTGTAGATGCTGTCCTGTCTGTGTTCATTGTCTCCATGAAGTATAGGACAGTGTGTAGCTTAATTTGATCATACACTTAAAGGAGTATGGCCATGGTGGTACATACTGTTGAGGAGTGTGGGTCTTAGCCTGTTTTCTTTTCTCTCATCATCCAATTTCATTGTAATTTATTTGAACTTCTTTTGACAATTTCTTCACAATTTTTATTTAGACTTAAGCATATGATTGAGATAAGACTGAAATATTTTAAGCTAATGTCTAGTTAAAGGTTAGATATATATTTTAGATGGCCTTAATGATAAATTTCATCATTGATTGAGAACTGAGTAAGCTCATCCTGTCTTCACTGGTTTAGACTAAAATATGAATAAGTTCTTGCATTTGTGAGGTCTCAATCTTTTTTTTTTTTTTTCAAAGCAGAGCATTATAGTATTACTTTCATAAAGTTTCTGGGATAAGTGTGTAAGTGTGGAGTATTTCATATGTCAATTTTGATTATTTTTTGGTGTAAAAATAGCATATCATTATTGCATTATTCCTTCTGATTCAATTCATTTGTTTATTTATTTTTGGTACTGGGAATCAAATTTACAACCTTGCACTTGCCAGGTAGGTATGTGCCACTGAGCTATATCTCAGGCCCCTGATTCAGTATATTTTAAAACTCAAGCTTATCTCTGGATTCTGTTTGTAGGCAAATCACATTTTCTTTATCATTTTTCAATCTGATGCATCTGCCTTCATAAATCATACATAAAAGTTGATGAAAGCAAAGAGCACAGCCTTAGGAAAACCTAGCATGTCAGCAGATATATCTAATTTGACAATTTATGAAAACAAATGTGCCCATTACATAAATAATTCGTTTGCACTTCATTTGTTTACACACCATTATTTTTCTAAGTTTGTCACAAAAAAGAATGGCTCCTGATGTATCTTCTGCAACATATGTAGCACAGTGGGTGAGTGTGAGAACAACGCGTCCCTTCAGTCTTACTTGCCAGGAAGATAACGTTAGTGCTTTATTTTATAAAGATATACCTGGATTTTTGCCAAAGGCTAGTGATCCACGGGGGACATAAAAACATCCTATGAGTAATTCAGCCTTAAGGTTTTTCTGCATATTCCTGTGATCATTTGGCCAGTTCCACTTGAATCACTGTCTGAAAAGAAAGTGAACTGCCTTTAGATGTTATTTAGCCCTTTATCTTCCCTCATCAACATAAGAGTGAGAGCAATAAAAATGCTTCAGGGCATCTTTGTCAGTGGCAGAAGAGGCAGAAAAAACTCTTGTGTACTGCGGATCAAACAACTTGTTTTCTGACTATGACCTCTCATCCAGGATTTTTGTGTCACTCACAGAGCATTCAGAAAATCATCTATTAAATAAAGAGAATATGTGTCTAATTATTTATCAAATCATTTATAAATAAGTTGTAGATCATTGTTGTTTATAAGTGATAACAATCAAAATCATGTATTAAGAAAGCTACATCACATGCTTAGATGTGTCTTGTCAACAAGGCATCAGATTCAAGCTGTGTTTCCTGGAATTCCTTTCCGTGTGTAATTACAGAGTACTTTTGGCTAAAAAATGAACTGAATAAAGATGGGAAGAACAAATGAATCCAGAGGCACTTTTCTTGCAACCACCTTGGTGATCAAATAGTAGCACACAGACCAAAAATGTCTGGTAAACTCTATTCATCTTCAGTGTCTTCTCAGAATTCATCTTGTCTTTCTAGTTTTTGGTGCCGGCAACTAACAGATATCCTAAACCCACTGCCAGGCACTTGACATTTACTTGCCCAGAAGCCCATGTTTCACAGATACAACAGTTTCCTAAGAAGGGACAGTTAACTTCCTACAACTCCTCCCTTCATGGCTCATTGAAATGCCTAGAATTGCTTCTAGAATATGCTTCTAGAATTTTCCAGAAAACACTAACTTTTTCACACATGTCAATGCTTCAGCTGAACCTGATTGGTGATTTTTGTGATCTTCCTTTTCTCCTTCTAGACTTTCTCTTCTTTACGTCCATCTTCAGATAAACTGTAACGCCCATCCTATATGCCCATTTTGGGCACTGTTTTGCAGACTGAGCTCTGACTGGTATAACATGAAATGGTTGTATCATTTTTTTTGCAGGCCCATTTGTTAACCTTAAAGTGAACTTTTTTTTTTTTTTTAGTTCCTGCAACATGCATACAAAGCAGATGTTATTAACGGCTCATTTTAGAGGTAAGGAAATACATTTTAAAATTATTATTATTATTTAATATGATTCACACAGTTATTATCACAAAAACAATATGTTTTGTGATAATAATTAAAGTATAATGTCTCATTCCAAAATTTGGAAGTCTTCAGGGTCTGCAAACAACTGTGAGTGCACAGGTGTGTTTCAGAGCATTTGTGAACACCTGGGAAGTGTGTGCTTGTGTTAAGCATTTTTCTAAGTATGAGACTTGCTTAGTATTTCACACATTCATAAATAATTCAGTAAATTCAAATATTACAATCAGTGTTTAAAGCTACATTGCTCAATATGGTAGTTACTGGTCACTTGTGGCTACTTATATTTAAATTAATATATTTTTTTGTTTTTATTTTTTGAGACATGGTCTCCCTATATAGTTTATACTGGCCTTGAATTCATTATGTGACCCAAACTAGCCTCCAATTTATAGCAATCCTCCTGCCTCAGCCTCCTGAGTGTTGGTATATATACCTGGATAAATAAATTTAAATGTAATGAAATTTAAAATTCTTTCAAATAGTCACATTTCAAGTATTCAGTAGCCATGTGCAATAAATTGACTATCATCTTGAGTAGCACACATATGAAACATTTCAATCATTGCATAAATTTCTGTTGGACAGTGCTACCTTAAAGGATAATCAATGCTTTAAAAAAATGAAGAAGGCCCAGTATTGCCTCTGTTCAGGAGAGCTAAGCCTCTTTCTCAGCTTGGCTTATCTACACTAATCTCCCCACAGTATTAAACCTCCTTCACATAGAGAATCAAATTCATTGAACAGCTTAGTACAAGCTCTGTTTGTGCTTTATAAAGGTCAGTGTTTAGGTACAGCATGATTGCATGCAGAGTTGAAAAACAGATCCAACTCACCTACAGAGCCACATAAATATTTTAAGACTGTGTTTTATAAACTGTAAACTTTATTACAGGCTTTGGTTCCAGAGCAAGTGAAGTCTATATATCATCCAGTCCCACCACTTGTGGATGTTGTTCTAGTAAGCTGCTTCTTTACTCATGCCATACACTACCCAGCAGATTAGATTAACTGCTCTCCAAGGGCCCCAAGCACTTCCAGGAGAAATACTGATTGAACTAGAAGCAAATCTCTCCTATTCTGATTTATGCACATAAAAGAAAAACCTAGGATTTACCAACAGCACAATAGACTACAAACAGGAAACCAATCACTCTCCTTAGGGAAAGCAGTAAAGAGTTTATCATCCTTTCAGGCCAGGAAGGTTTTGAATGGTGAACACAGACCCTTACAGCTGCAACAGATTTCTTTGCATTTTAAGGAGCAGCATAATAGCATCCCCAATTAGGAACTAATTAGAGGAATAAGAGCAGTCTAGAAGTTTGGCAGCTATTCCTCCTAACCTGAAAGCACAAAAGCACTTCAAATTAAACAGCATAAAGAAGGATTGGCTTGTATATCAACATCAGCTCTGTCAAAATGGAAACATAGTCAGTTCTTGCCCTATAGCTCTCTAGAACTTTTCCTACTGAGCCTTTTTAGGGAATACTGGTAGGTTGTCTCTTCTGTATGATGGTCCCTCAAAAAACAGTTCCAGTAACTTAGAATATTGTCTGATGTTTCCCTTGTTCCCCCTTTAAAATAAGATGTGTACAGATCCAAAGTCTAAAATGCCTTTAGCTTTCCATCTTTGAGTATAACATTCTTTATGGACCTTTCTTAAATGCACAAGTACTTACCTTGTGTCCCTGGCATACTGAGCATTTTTATCAGAAAAGGGCATGAATTTTGTGTAATGCTTCTCAGTACCAATTGTGTGAAGATGTGGCTTTTATTCTTGACTTTGTTAATATGATGTATTGAATTCATTGATTCAGGATGCTGATACTTCCTGGAATCTCAAGGATAAATTCCACTGAGTCATGGTGTTATAAGCAGGTATTAGAATATCACAGGCAGTGAGACAGGAATAGGTCCTCAAGGGAGCCAGCACAGAAGACTAGATGTCTTGTGACCTTGGAGGAGACATACACCTCCCACTGTGGGCCTGATCGCCTGACAAAAGCAAACCAATGCAACTACATCCCAAGTATTTGTATTGTAAATAGGCATGGGTCATACTGAGTAAGCCTGGGGCCACCATCCCAAACCCCTATAGGAAGAGTCCCTGCTCCCTAAGCATGCCCTCTTTTACATGACTTGATTCCCCATTGCCCCTGACTTGGTCAATTTTACCTAAACAATTAATCTTACTGGTTAACCACGGTTCTGTCCCACCCCATGCTGTCTGCCTTGTAGGTTCCCAGCCCCCACCCACTGAACCCATTTCACCCCATGATTTTACTCTATACAAGTGCCTCGAAAAGACAGTCATTGGCAACCCACTTGGGACTGCTTCTGTTTCTCCTTCATACAGAAGCTTTCTTTTACGCAAGAAATGTATTCTGGTTTTAACTTCTATTGGTCCTAAAATTCATTCTTCCATTTCAGAGTACATGAACTTGTACCAGACAAGTTGGGAGTTTCATTTCCCTATGATCAATGGTGTCTAATCTTTTTAATGGGCTGTTTCTTCTATCTATCCTATTTGGAGTTTAGTTTTTGAATTTGTATACCCATTTCCTTCCTAAAATGTAACATTTTTAAGCTGTTCTTCAAATTTATTACTCTGACCTTTTTCTCCTTCTAGAAGTCTCATAATTCTTGTATTGTTCTGTTTCATTGTGTTTTAGAAGTATTTTAGGTTTAATTAATTTTTTATTATATTTAAAACTTTTCTCACCTGATTTAATAATTTTAAGTGGCCTGTCTTTAAGTTTGCTAGTTCTTTCTTCTACTTATTCAACTCTGTTATTGAACATTTTTATTTTGGCTACTTAGGAGATTTCCTAAATTCATAACTCAGTTCCTGCCCTTATAGCTTTTTCTGGACAATACAAATATTTAAACAAACACCCAAAATCCTAGAACCAGTTGTGTACTCATAGAAGAAAATAATACTGGACTTTATATCCCAAATAAGAAAAGCTCTCATAACAAATTCATGATATCTTCACTGTGCTGAATGGAAGAGGGATTATACTTGTACCAATTGTGTCGAACAGGACCAGGCCTCACATGCGTAAGGTGATGTTGTTAACATGTTCTGTGAATCTGCTGTGACTCAAGAAAATCAACTTACAAAAATTGATACTTCTTCCAAAATTCTTATTAGATGGAGCTCTTTGTTTAGCTCACTAACTCCTTAGATCTTCAACTTTTTTACAGTGAGCTCTCTATTAGCCATCTGGATTTTTTTTTAATACCTGGACAGAACTAGAGAAGCTTGATCAACAGCATGGTAGCTAGGGGACATGTGTAATGAATGTCTTTAGGGGAAAGGGCGTGGCCAGCATTCAATTTATCATGTGCTTCCAGTTTTATTTCAAAAATTCTCTTGTTGAAACTCTGGCATTTGGAGTCTAAAGAGCAGAGTCAGCAAGTTACCTCAGTGAATATTAAAAATGATGCAGAAAGATTCTACCAAGGAGGATGTGGAAGCAAAAGCCAGATAGGTTCAGGAAAATGAACGAGAGAATTCTTAACCAGGAGAAATGAGTACACATACAGCATTCTGATAGGGGTGGCCACTGTCCAGGGACACTTAGAGATCACTGTCATTTGTTTTGATGGTGTAGGGAATCTATTCTTTGCTTCCCAAATGCTTTAAAAGCAATGATTCTTCTTAAAATGCAGTTAGATATTATTTGAATGCCATGTGGTATTTTTTAAAAGATTTTTCTCTCTGTTTGTGAGAGACTGTTTCCTAAAACTCAGAGGGAAACACAAAACATTCATCCCAAATCAAAGGTGGAGCTGGGAAATTCTTGTGTCCCCCCTTTCAACTGCTCTCTTTAGTTTTTGAATTCAACATATCCATTCTGTGCTGGGTATTTTACAATCAACAGCCTATGTCCCTTCAGACAGTAGAACAAAACACATTATAACACAGACTCTAGATGGACAAATGACTTGTCAGGCCTTAAGGAATAATCTTATTGGTGACATTTCTGGTGCTCAGGGAAGTCATTTTAGATATGAAGATGACTTTTCAAAACTCCTTGAATCCTGACCTTTTGCCAGCTATTTACATACACAAAGGAATTATTAAAGTGTTTGCTTCATTTATTTTTGTTTTATTTTGTTTTGTCTTGTTTCTACCAAAGAAGATACAGAGAGTTGGTTGACTGTAAACATCACAGTACAAGTCCTGAAGTGTGGTCTTTTACATATAATAAATTCTACTCATGTATCTCATAATTTAAATCTTTGATTAGGGCTGGGGATTTAGTTCAGCGGCATAAGCGCCTGCCTTGCAAGCAGGCTGTCATGAGTTTGATCCCTGGTACCAATAAAAAGGAAAAAGACAAAAATAAGTAAATAAATAAATCCTTGATTAACTAGGTCCAACTGTTTTATTCAAATTGACAGCTGCATGATCTACATCTTAATGAATTTGTCCAGCAGGCAGCCTTCTCTTTAGTCCTATCAATCTTACCTGCCTCCTAAGACTCCTTAAAACTATCACTGACCACTTCAACCTTCAAATATCTTTCTTATTACTCCCCTTCTAAATCCTTCTAGCCCTGAGCATTTGACCCATAATAAGTGATCTCTAAAGTTTCACTTTCCAAGGATCTATTGTGTTGCCTCATTTGATGTTTAAGCCCCTGAAAAGCAGAGACAAGAGTTTAGATTTATTTCCCAGTATACGTATTTATTGATGTCTCAGCCTGGAGACTCTCCACTTGAGTTGATTATATTCAGCCCAATTTAACAAAAAATACAATGAACATCTGCTCTGTGGTGAAGAATGGAGCTTCAGAAATGGATACAGTGAGATCCTTGCCCTCATGAAGATAAATGACTATTGGAGAAAGAAACAAAAGCTTTCTCCAAGATTATTTCCAATAAAGCCAAAATTATTTCCAATAAAGCACATCAGATTTTGAGTTTCTTGAGAACCAAGAATGTGTGTGTGTGTGTGTGTTTAGTATATAACAAAACCCAATCCTAACTTCATTGAAAAGCAGAGGCATACATCAATGGCCTGTTTGTCATTTCTGTAAGAAGCTCCTCATCTTTAACACTGACAGGTGGTGACTCCTCATTCCACAAGACAGGAGCTTGTAACCTGCTGCTAAACATTTTGCCTAAGAGTTAAATTACATCCAGGTTTTCAACTGGTCATATTTGTTTTTAGACCTAAAAGAATACTCAGATCTCCTCATTTTTCTTGTCATGTTTGAAGCCCAAATTATTTCTTTGTAATTACATCAACCATCTCCTAATTCATCTTTCTACTTCCTCATGAATCTCTTCTATGTCTAATATTTTTTCCACACATACCTGATTTCCACTTTATGGCCTTTGAATATTCTCTTATTCTTTCCTATAATTCCATTCTTAACAGAGATTTTATCTCACTTATCACAAAATTCCCCAACAAAAGCAGATTCCCTGGTTAAAAAAAAAAAAAAAAAAATTAGAACTCAAAGCCAAGTGTGGTGACCCATGCCCATGATTCCAGCTCTTGGGAGTCTGAGGCAGAATTACTGGGAGTTTGAGGCCAGTCTTATCTACACAAAGAATTCAAGGCCAGCCTGAACTACATTGTGAGACTCTGCCTCAAAACACAAAACAAAGAAACAAATTAAAACAAACAAACACAAAAAGAACTTGATATTTATTGAAAATGTGCAAATTTTATTTGTTCTAGAATATATAGGGAATTAAATAGATGCCTCAGCACCCACTGTGGGGCGGTTAGAAGTGGACAGTCTCAGACCTCAACTGATTACATGAACTACCTTTTTAAAGAGGTGAATAATCCTCTGCTGAGCACTAGATCAGTAATTGAAGGAGCAGGCCTGCATGAGCTCGGGAAACCAGTAGTGGGCAATCACATTTAAGTAATGGTTCTCATTTTTCATACCTTTTTAATGAGAATTCAAGTTTAGTATTAGCCAGATGAGACTACCTTTAGTTTTTCAGTTCCTAACTGAACAAGTTTTAATTTTATGATTTATCTGAAATGACCAAAATAATCCTCTATCTAAAATTCTTGTCTTATTCTTGTCATCCTTTTGTGAATCTCAGATTTTCTTATTTTTATCTGAAAACATTGAGGATACTAATAGTAAAAATTCAGGGAGGAGTTGTATAAAGCTCAGTAAGTAGTGCACTTAAGTTAATTAGGAAAGGATTACTATATGATAATGTGATACTGATGATGATATTTTATTAAGGTTTTTAAAATTCTAAAGTACTTCATGAATGCAAATGAGGAAGAATCAAGGCCTTGAAAAAAGTACAATTTTATTTCTGGCATACAATTTAGGTTAACTGTATCTAATGTAATTTTCATTATTATCAGCAAGTACATACTAGGTACTCAATGAAATTTTTAGAAAAAATTGTGTTCATAATAAGAAAAAGATCAGAAAAATTTCCCTAATAATAAAAAAAATTCATATCACCTACAAAATTTCCTGATCATAACCAAATTTTTGAGAATAGGAGGAAGGTGCTGAATATTTCTTCAATTATTTAATACAATGATGACATTTTCTGTTAAAATACATAATTAAAAATCTAAATTTTTTCCAAATGAGTTTAAATTTTGTCCAAGGAAGGAGCTGGGGAAGAAGGTGAATCAATAAGCAGCAAAGTAGAAAACCTCTCTGAGAGAAACAGCTCAGATGCTGGAAAATACCATCCTGGAGAAGATCAAATGGAAGGAGATGGATCCTCTCTACCCTGGAAGAAACTAAAGGAAAAAAAAGAAAAGAAAAGAAAAGAAAAGAAAAGAAAAGAAAAGAAAAGAAAAGAAAAGAAAAGAAAAGATGAACGGAAGGCTGTAGCCAGATGTGCTCTCACCAGAGCTGGTCCCACTATGTAGAAAACACTGCTGGAATCCGAAGATGTGCAGTTTCAGTGAAGTTATGGGTTGGCAAAATTGAGGGCCTCAATGGGAGGATGCCAGCGGGGAAGAAGCAGGGGAGCAAAGAACAGCACTGGCTCAGGTGGGGAACTGCATGGGCAATTGGCTGGGTGACACCTTGGAGTCTAGCAGGATACGCATGGAACCAGAACTTCGATGGCTTCAGTCAGCCATTCCTAGTGCAGAGCAGATTAGTGAGAATTGCTGGGATGGACTCCAACCACTGTGCGTGATCCAGTATGAGGTTTCCCTGAAGCTATCCCTAACTGGGCCCATCCGTGCAGCACACACTAGCATGGTGAAGACTCCCAGTGGTTGACCACCTCAGAAGAGAAGGGCCAGCCTTCCTCATCCCTGCTTGCACTTCAGTGGGCACCAGCACTGGGAAGGGCAGTAATCCCTAGCCATCATGCTTCAGAGAAATTGTAACCAATACAGGAAGTGCCAGGATCCTCCACTATTCACTTCTCTGGAAGAAACCAAAAACATGACAAGAGGAAGAAACAAAAGGAAATCTCCAGCTTCCAATCTAAACAGTACTGGCTCAGGAGAGGTAAACACAGAAACGATCGGAGTTCCACACCTGCAGTATCTGAAGAAGCAGTATTTGACATTAAAAAATGCCTTTGTGACACTGTAAAAGAACTCAAAACAAAAATACTAATACAAGTAAAGGAAGATATAAGAAAAATAATAAAAGAAATGCTAAGCACCTCTCAAGAAGACACAGATAGAAGAATAGAGGAGCATAGAAAAAGAAGGGAAACCTTTGATGAAGAATATAAAAAAATTCAGAACACATGAAACAGATTCAGAGAGATTACCAGGAAATTAAAAACTCCATTGAAAGCTGCCAAAACTGTTTGAAAGAAACTAAAGGTAGACTATCAAACCTTGAAGACAGGTTTGCAACATGTGATTGCAAAAGGAAAGATCTCTTAAAAATAACAAGGAACCAGGAAGTAACAATACAAAGGCTGGAAGATGACAAGAAGATCTAATAATCTAAGAATAAAAAATGTGAGTGAAGGAGCAGGGCTAAAAACAAATGAAATATACAAATGCTATTTACAGAAATAAACAAAACTTCCCAAGCATAAGAAAAGGAAATGATATTCAGATATATGAGGCACATAGAACTTCAGCCAGCTATAACCAAAATAGATCTATACCCAGACATATTATAATCAGGGTTCCAGAAAATCAACATAAGAACAGCATATTAAAAGCTGTCAGAGAAAAGAAACAGATCACCTATAAAGGAAAACTTATCAGATTCACAACAGGCTTCTTGACACAAACCATCAAATCAAGAAGAGCTTGGAGTAAAGTATTCCAAGCCCTGAAAGAAAATAACCCTCAACCAAAATTGATGAAAAACTCTCTCTCAAAATTAATGGAGAAACAAGATGTTTCCGTGACAAAGAGGAACTGGGGTAGTTTATGACCACCAATCCAACCCTACTAAAAAAAAAAAAAAAAAAAAAAAAAAACCCTGAAGGATATTCTAGACAGAGAGCAAAAAGACCATGGTTTCAAGAACAACAACAGACGAGGCTCAATGAATGGGACAGACAGTGAAATGAAACAGAAAAGTAGACAATCAATGGCAGAAAAATAGCATAGCAGAGATGAGGCAGAGAAGGTTGGCCATAATCATAAACATAGATTGTATGCCTCAATACACCGATAAAAAAGAAACACAGGCAGAGTGGATCAGGAGATAGGGTGCGTCAAGATGCTGTATATAAGAAACATATTTAAACTGAAAGATGGTTTATGGACTGAAGGTCAAAGATGAGAAAATAATGCTCTATGTGACAGAGAACCAGAAAACAATTGGGATAGCTCATCTATTAGCTGCAGATTGGTTGGAAAGACATAACACTTTTATACAATGGAGAACTACTCAGCTATAAGGAAGGAAAACCTTGAGGCTCTTGTAGGTAAATGGATATAACTTGAGATCAAGCTCAAGGGTAAAAATGTTAAGAACCATTTAGATAAATAGTGGGTTGTCTTCCTAATCTAAAAACTAAAGGCATTAGTGGGGTACAAAATGTACAGTGTACCCTGTGAAAGTGAAAGGGGAGAAATCGTCAAAAAAGGGAAGGCAGAGGACATTGCTAGTCATGTATCATGATTTGAAACATATATTGTTTTCATTGTTCTGTTTAGTTTGGTTATATTCTGTTCCAGTTTATCTACTTGTACTAGATTTGAGGGTATAGACAGCTATTCCAAAGATAGCAGGATATACTATGGTAACCATTTTTAATTTTCTATTAATTGAATCTGAAGTCCTGTAGTGCTTTCACTGCCTCATCTTGACTTATTTTATTTGAATCTGTTATGTTTGATAGTATCCAGTCTGAGAGTATAGGCAACTATTCTGAAGATAGTAAGATTCACTATGATACCCATTCTGGCTTGACTATTATCCTCTTTTGAAGTCTTACAATGTCTCCAATGTTTTGTTTTTATTGATTTTGTTCTGTACTGTTATGTTCAATTTTATTGTGCCTGATGATATGGGCAATTCTATTAAAGATAAGGAGTCATCATGGTAACCATTGTAGATCACCTTGTATCGTGGTTTTAAATCATGTACTATGTCTATTCTTTTGTTTTGAATGACCCCATTTTGTTTATTTCTCATTTGGTTTTATTCTTTTCAGGCCAGGGATTTAGCTCAGCAGTATAAATGCTTGCCTGGCAAGCACAAGGTCGTCAGTTTGATCCATGGTACCAAAAAACAAACAGACAGACAACAATGACAACAAAAAACATAGATGATTTTATGCTTTTCAAAATAAAAATAAATAAATGAATTTTGTTCATGATTCTCTTGAAAGTGCAAATTTAAGTCATAGTCATAGTGTAGAATTCTCAAACATTAAGAAAAGCAGTTTTTGTTTTGTCTGAATTTGACCTCGATTACTCTATGATTTTTTCAGTTTTCAGGACTTTAATTAGACTCAGCATAAGTGAACCAAAAGTATCTTTTGAACTAACAAAGAAATGCATTCAAGAATGATAGGTACAAGCTACATGAGATCTCAGAGAAAGAACTGTGGCAATTGCCATGTTCCTTAGTCCCTTGTGACACAGACTCTTTATTATAATTGATATTATGGTCTCACTTTGGCTGCTTCTTCTCCTTCCAAATAATGTCCTCACTTTCAGAATTGTACCTAGAATACTCAGCAAAAGCGGCAGCTTTTCTAGTTGAAGTTTTGTGCTTGCTACTGAAAACAAAACAAAACAAAACAAAAAACAAACAAACAAACAAACAAAAAAGCATTTTCTGTGCTCCCTGGACCTGCGGTGATGTTACTGCGGCTCTCTATTAGCAGTTTCTTGACTCTCTGCTGCCCCGTCCACTCACATGGACTAGTGATGAGAGGTCCTAGTTGTTTAGGTTTTGTACATATTGAGAGCTGAGTAACCTTCAAGACTATGAGGCCAAATGGTCCACGTGTTTCGGTGACTTCCAGGCCTGACCTGGTCTGTGGCTAGCCTCACAGACTTTCATATCCCTTCACCCTAAGCAGACAGCTTTATTGAGGAAGCTGTTCTTGCCATCTGGAGCATAATTCATCAAACATTCTTTTCATTCCTCATATTCTTAATGATAACCATCTATGAGGAAATTCAACTAAATGCTCAAAGTGGTTCTTTAGAACAAATCTTATCACTAGTGTTTAAAAATGGACAGTGCTTGACCAGAACCCTAGGTGGAAAACTTCAAATCCTTCTTTGATATTGGCTCATAAGTATAAACCTTAAACTTGAAAGAACAAGTGAAGATAAACATTTGGTTGTAAAATGTTTCTTGCTCTGAATGTTTCTGCCAACATTAAAACTAGAGATTGATAAAAGCCCTTTGATTGAGTATTAAACAAACACTTTCATTATAATCATACGAAAAAATTAATTTAGAGATTTGTGTCACTTTTTTCTTACACTGCTTACTTGCAGGCTTAGGCATTGTGGGCTTAGGGAAAGCTCGTTAGATGGAACCTACCTTCAGTGCAGTGAAATTTGAAAGAGACTGTCATACTAAATGATGGAAACTGGCCCCTGAGCATAGAATAAACAGCAGCTCATAGCCCATTTATTGAAACTTTCTCCAAGTGTAAATAGCAGGGTTCTTCTATGGATTACACTGTCACCTTCAATTCCCCCTCAGGACTTTGGCTGAACTGAAACATTAATTGTAAAATATTTTTGCATTCTTTGTCTTCTTTTCTTGCCAGTTCCCTCCCCTGTGCTTAATGTAGACCACACTTTGGTACCTTTTGCATTAATATGTATTATTACCTCTTTCATAAGTCCTCACATTCATCTCAATAGTGAAAAACATCAAAAGCAGTATGCCTAGCACTGTTAGAAACATAACACTGAGTTATAACATCTCATCTATAGTTATTTTGGCTTTTGGTCTCACCATTGACTTTATTTCAACCACTAAGAAACACATCTTGACATTTTATATAACTTGGACAATATAATGTAAAAATGGAACAACACTTAAAATTATTTTCCACTGCTAAGAAAACAGGTTCCTGGTTTAAATGCCCCTAATAGTGATGATAATAATTCTAAGTAATCCTACAGCAATTCAAATTTCCAGACTTTAGAGAAGGAGGAAGGTTTTATTTCCTCTATTTGGCTTACATGAATCATTTATGCAAAATCACTTAAAGAAAGGGAATGTGGCCAAGGAAAGCTATTTCCTTTTTGTCCTCTGTGCTGCCCTCCACATTGCTGAGGAGACAATTACTCATGAGGAGAAGACTTCTTTCTCCCACAGGGCCAATTAGAACCTCAAAAGTGAGAGACAAGAAATACTTCCTCCTCCATGTCTCCAGGGCTGAGCTTCCCATAAGGAAAAAAGGTGTCAATTAACTTTATAGTCTGCTGCGTTTTGGTCAGTGAATCCACCTGGTTAAAATAGAACCAGAGGAAAGGGGAAAAGACAAAGAATGGAAAAGGAAGTTTGTTTATTTTCCCTTCTTTGGATCCAGTGAAGAATTTAAAGCCAGTTTCATTCCCATGGTTTCCAAGTTTTTTTTTGAATGAAAACCAACCTTCCAGCTAACTCTTATGGATGCAATATCTATTAAGCAAAAGACCTCATGAAACAGTTGGTTAGGGGCCAAGTGAAAAGAGCACAACAACTTTCCCACTGATTCCTTCTCCAATGGATAATAGATGTGAGTTAATTGAGAGTAAAAAGACATTTAAGGGATCCTCTCAAAGAGAGCCAGCCTAAAGAGTTCACAAGAGACCCCGTTAACAAAAGGCTTTTTGATGTAAGCATGAAAAGTTTTTGACATGTCATTTCATTTTTCCCAACAAAACATGTTTCAAAGAAGAAGTTTATAAACACTACCTGTTAGCCCAGAAATTTTCTTCTTATTCTTTTTTTTTTAAATTTTTTGTCACTATGTGTGTCTCCTAAAGTTATATTCCTACTGTTACCAAGGTAATAAAATAACAGTTACAGAAGAAGGAAACTGAAAATGCATTGCCTTTTAGGATCTGATAGTCCCGAGTCTCCTGTTACTTTTACCCTCATGTAAACAAATTCAGATTCATCTTCTCTGTGATGCATATTTTCAGAAGGCTCAATAAGCTACCTCAATAGCAAAGTGGGCTTAATTAAGTAGCTATTAGGCTGAATGGTAGAAGCATGAGACGAGCTGCTCACAGAAAGAAGCCAGGAAATCAGGTACTTCCTGAAAACTTGATGTGTTAGCTGTTTTTTCCTCTGACAGATAAGAAGACTACTTAGTAACTCTGCCTAAGCAAATGGTCATCTGTCATCATGTGTAAGTTCAATTTTCAGTAACCATGAACTTTATATTCAAACAAAAGTTTAAAAATCAACGGAGAGATAATGTTTTAAAAATAGCAATAACCACTGCCAAGAAATGTTTAGTTTCCTATGTGTGTATATGTTCATGTTTTCTACCTTTTTTTTTTTTTTGTACCAAGGATCAAACTCAGGGCCTTGCGCTTGCCAGGCAGGCACTTATGCCACTGAGCTAAATCCCCAGCCCCTCTTCTATCTTTTAAAAATGGAGCATCTGAAATGGAACTGTATGATTTTGCCTTTAAATGATTTTGATTTCATTCTTTCTTTGCTAAATTTATTCTCTACCAAATATAGGTGATTGACCTTGGAGATGTTTCATAGTTCCCCAGTACCTCTCAGTGTCCTCATCTGGCCACAGTGCTGATTAATGGTGCTGTTTCACTGAATCATTCATATACTAAATTGAATACTGTGGTAAGCAAATAAACTGTAACTGAAACAGCATAGTGAAATAGGAGTTTAAAGAATTTCCAGAAAATATCGACTGTCTGCATAACAAATATTCTTTTAATTACTCTGCATTGATGAGCTCATGTAATCATTATAACAACCGTGTGTTATTAGCCTATTTTCAAGAATAAGAAAATGAAGTAGAAAATGAACAACTAATCTGAACAGCTCACATACATAGTGCATTTCAGTAACAGGATTCAAACTCAAGTGCGTTGATTTCAGTTCCAGGGAAGTCATTCAGTCCCTTGGTACTTCACCAATGTAACTTGCCTCTACTTCTTTCCTCTCACTGTTTTTATTCCATTGTACTTCTGAAAAAACATAAAAGAAACTCTGACCATGTGGGCTGTCTGTTTGGAACTTCCCACAGCCTTTCCATCCCTTCAGTGTAACAACAGGACCTTCCATTATGCTATCTCTAGCCCCATTTGCCTAAGTCGGGCCTTGTATTTCACAATCATATACGTAGCTGCTTCTGCTAGTTTATCTCTTGAGGATAACAAGGGACAATTATGTGTTGTGTACTCATGATTTCCCCCACACATATGTAACTGTATGTATACATATGTGTGCACATATGAAGTTTGCATGTGTGTATTCACACATGTGAAGCATGCATGCTATTTTAGTTCTCTATGTATTTGGACAACATCTGTTCTCTGTATTATATTTTATTTGCGCTATTTCTGATTTTTCTATTTTTGACACTTTAATTCATCAAAATTTGTTTCAGTTATTGCCTTTCCTATGTGGCTGCCTCTTCTCCAAACACTGATTTATTCCAGATTGTATTTTCCAGAGACGGTTGCCACCCCTTCTCCCACCACATGCTCTCCTGCATTTGGACACTGCCTGTGTCCTTCCTCTAGATAAAATTTATTTCCTAATCACTTCAAATTTATTTGGCCCTGTGACTGTTTTGATTTGTAAAATGTCACAATGATACTGTACAATGATTATAGGCACAGCCCTTAACCAACCTGGTGGTGCATCTTCACATCTTTTACAGGCTTAAACTGTGAAGTGAAAAGCTCAGACTATTTTAGTAGATACAGACGCAGTGTGAAGTGGAGTGAGATGTCATACATGTGAATGAAAGAAAATATATTTGATATTCAAGCTAGTTGAGTCTTCAGATAAGTATACATGAATCCATCTTACCTTATTACCATGAAATACATGAGACTTGGTATTTTTTGGTGACAGAAGTGGTATTTGTCTGCCTTCCCACAGCAGGGAAAATTACAATAGAAGATAGTGGACAGGGATTACATTTCTTGTTTCCTGAGAGGAGTTGAAGACAGAGCTTTGAAAAAAAGAGAAAAGATTATTTGCTAGTATATAAGACATTCATTTTGCATATTCTGCCCCCACCCTGACCTTCTGCCCACATCAAAGGGACTAAGTCAGAATCTAACTCAAATATTAAGCTAAATTCAAGGCAGGCTGAGCCCTAAGCCAGGGAAAGCTGTACTCTAAGCTATTGTGGTTGGTTGCCTCTGCGAAGGGGATGAAAACTAGTCATGGGGAAGAGGAGCAGGAGTTAATGAGGACGGTAACCTTGTACCTTGTCGCTCTGCAGTGCTTCAGTTGTTTTTATATGCATATTTTACTTTTAAATTTAAATTAATATGGATATTTGAAGATTGACATCACAGCCCAGGATAATACACTGGAAGGAAAAGAAGCATTCCCTGTGTCCTCTCAGGCTCAGTAACTCAGTAGGATATAAATTCATGGCAGACAGAGAAGAGGAGAAAAGAACGCAAATTTGTTATTACACTGGGTGTCACATGAAAGGAAAGTGAATGCTCAGAAATCCAGTCATATCTGGAGGGAAAGATAACAGAAGCAGTTTAGAGGAGCAGGAAGTTTGTGACAACCACGCTCTTTTGGAGGATAGGGTTTTCAAGTAGTTAAGGGAAATTTGAGGAAACCTCCCTTCTCTCTCCTTTTACTGTTTCCCAAACGCTTGCTCTCCTGTTGAAATAATCAGTGTGTGGAAGCAAACTACTTGAGGTTGTTTTTCCTGGGCTGGTTCAATAGGAATTTAGGTGTGAGGGTGGTGCTGTGGCCACTCATTCAGCTTCAGTGTTACACAGATGTGGAGTGGAATCATGACTGTTCTGGTGAGCTTTGGCCAGACATTTGGCTTTTAAGCTTTAGTTTACTCATCTGAAAGATAAGGATAAAAATAATCACCTAAAGTTTGTATGCAAATCAGGTATAACATCAAGTATGCGTAACAAGTATAACAAAATGATAACACTGTGTTTGGTATATTGTAAGAAAAACTGAAGGAGGAGTGAAGTAAGAAAAATTAAATAGAAGAGGACAGGGCAGAAGCTGGGAGGCAGATAGGTAAATGACAGCCATCATTACTAATGTGAAAGGCATGTGTTTTAATCTTGCTTTTTATTACAGTATTACCTTAGTTAAAACTTTCATTAATACACACTTGAGTTATTTAAATGTACTTTAACTGGTCTTCAAGTCTGTAACTTTTTAAAAAATACGTTAATTCTTATCGAAGACTACCTAAAGTTAATATGGTTCTATGACCTGCACTGGCCTCTAAATAAGGAGAGCATAGCTTTCAAGATCTACCTGTCGTTTGTCATATCTTCAACCTACGGCTCAACTTCCTCACAAAGAGATCCTTATATAACTGTAGCTCAAGAAAAGAAAAAAAGAAAGCACAAAATCTTTGACCCTGATAGCACTAGCCTTCTCTCTGGTACTGGGCACACTGATTTCAGCCTTCATGCCATTGACTTAGGCGCAATTCCTTTTCTTCTCTTCTGAAGTTCTTAGTCTGATTATGATTTCTAGTCAGATCAGTTTTCATACCCTCCCTTGTCATGCATACCAAAGTTTCAAACACTTTAGTTCCCTGGGTGTCAGACTGCTGCAGGGTTAGACGAGGACAAATAGATTTTGTAAGGGAAATTTTTTCACAAAATAAAATTAGACTTGTAGACGTACAACTTTTCTATTAGTGTTTTAAGAATGGATAAGGTAACACCCACATTCATGGAATTTAAAGTCTCCCACTTTTATGTGTTTGTATATTCTCTCTGTTTTAGTCTAGAAACACTGAATATGGATAAGACAGTCTGCGAGATGCTCGTGTGTGGGTTAGCCATTGTTTTACGAGTGAGTCATGTACATTTGGTACACGATGGTGCATCATATGTCAAAGCATATGCCTAGTGCTGAAGCCAAGTGCAGATAACATATGCTTGCAAGAAAAATATTTGTAAGCCTTGTTACTTATCAAAAATTAATGAGAGAAACTGTATGCATTTATTCTCTTTTGGGTTTATAAACAGATCAGCCGGGTTAAATTATAGAAACATTTTTTCCAAAACAGTGAAGTGTCGCATTTTCAAGCTGTTATATTTTCTTCCTACACTTTGACTCTGAAGCACATTTACACACCCACACTTTCTTACACAGCTACAGTCACACCAACACATGCTTATTATGGGGGTGGAGATCAGAAGCTCAATTAATATCTCCTTTAGCTCGAGTTACTTTGCTCCCACACTGTATGAATTTATTTACTAAAATTTTTCTTCTAGAAATATCCATGTTTTTAGTTGAAAAAATTCAATGTGTAAAATTGAAGCAGAAGTCATAAAATATACTGTAAGAATATTTATATAAAGCTTCCTTGTTTATAAAATTCATTCCTTTATATAACCTGTGTAATTTTTAAAGTAATCTGATGGCAACTATTTTTGACATTGTTTTAAGGCTTCTGACAGGTAAGTCACTTTCAATTGATTTTGATGAATTTGGTCGTTGAACCTCCAGCTGCTTTCTCTATGTGTAGGGTTGTTTCCACTACATGTATCTATTTAGCATCATTAAAAGGTGATATCCTACTAGGAAAAGAGTTGATGCTCAGAGTAAATGCATGCCTGGTAGTGAGATCTGGAAGAAGTGTGTCAGCTGATACCTAGCCAGAGCTGCTGCGTGTGGATTTCTGTGTCTGGGATGAGTATGTCTGGACACACTGTCAAATCATGCAATGACGTTTCTGGTCCATGGCAACCCAGCAATATAAGTGAAGCATTTTCTCAAAGGCAACAATGTTTTCTCTTTCTAAACAAATAAGAATTTCAGTGCCAACTCTAAACCCCTCAATGTACTGTAGAGTTGATTGGCAGGATGGTTTTTCCTTAGATCTCTGCATTTAATAAATATTCAAATCTTAATTCTACTTTCACAATATCAACTAAAACTCCTCTCCATCCCACATGCCTTGTGTTGATTTGGGGCTGCCTAATTGGTTCTCTCTGAGACATTTGTCCTTCAACTAGGTTTTGCCTTCATTATTTCTCTTGTTTACTGTATCTGGAAATCTGGCATGATAGTTATATTCTTCAGACAAATTGACCATGTCAGTTATCAGTGATTGCTTATTTGCAATAATTTTCTAAGCACAGAAAAAATAAAAAAGCAAAACAATAACAACACCTTTTTTCTAATTATGGGATCAGAAATAAAACTTTTCCCATTTTACTTTTGATGATAGATTGTTGTAGACACATAAATGTTAGGTTTTTGCATTTAAAATCATGTACCCACACTGCGGACGGTAAGTAGTGAGTGCCTATAATACCAGCACTTGGGAAATTGAAGCAGGAGTATTGTCATGAATTTGAGGCTAGCATGTGTCATGTAGTAAGTCCAAGGCCACCCTGGATTTCACAACAAGATCCTATTGAACAAACAGACAAACAAACAAAACCCCCACCAAAACAGGTTAGCTGTAGCGTAGTACTAAAAGAAGGATTTTATGTTATTGACTATTTTGGTCATAATCTAGAATAGCACTGTCTAAGCCACTATTGTGATTTTAAGTAACCCTAAAAAGTAACTCTCAATGCTGTAGAATTTTGGTGTTCTCAAATATCCTATTTTGAACCGATATCCTCCAACATAACGTTGTTAGGAAATAGAACGATACAAAAGTGATTGGGTCATAAAGTTTGCAAAAAGAGACCATGAAGAGTTCCCTTATTCTTTCTGCCACACAACAAGATAGCAAGCAAGCAAACCTCTGTGTATCAGGAAGCAGCTTCTCATCAGATGCTAACTTTTCCGTGTTTTGTTCCTCAACTTCCCAGATTCTAGTACTGTGAGGGATGAATTTCTGATGTTTGTCAGACACCTACTCTCTGGAATTTGGTTACAGTAACTCAACTATATTAAGACACTACATTAAACAACAGTAAAAGAAATTAATCTTAATATTTAGCAGATATATTTATTAATATATAGTAATAAATATGTCTATTAATCTATATTAATCTATATTGATATGTTATATCTACTTCATATGCATACTACGTACCTAACATATCAAATATATTTTCATTTTAAAATATAAGCACATAAGGGACTGGGGATATAGCTCAGAGTCAGAGTGCATGCCTGGCAAGCATGAGGGTATGTGTTTGATTCCTGGTACTATATATATATATATATATATATATATATATATATATATATATGTATAAAATTATCAAGATGCTTGTACTGTTGAAAGCAAGTCTTTGAAATCTGGTGAGTTTATTTCATAGCTTACAATATAGCTTAATTCAGATTGACAACTATGCTGCTATTTAAAATGAAGGGTATTTTAAGGCACCTATTTATAAGCTAGGAAGAATTAAAATAACTTCAAATGTACTCTTCAGATTTTTAAAATCTTTTTGAGACAGAATCTCATGAAACATGCAGTTCAGGCTGGCCTTCAACTCACTTTGTAGTCCAGCATGGCCTCAAACTCACAACAATCCTTCTGCTTCAGCCTCCAGAAATGGAATGGCATGATTTCTCTGGAAAATTATCCAAAGAAACATCATGCCTGAAAAGTCATGTTTAGGAGTTTACAGTGTTTGAAGGACTGAGAATGCAAGAGAAAAAGCAAAAAAAAAAAAAAAAAAAAAAAAACCATAGGCATTAACTCCAGAAAACTTTCCTTATCTCTAGGGTAGAGTAGGTAAGGGGAGGGGAAGAGTTAGCAGAAGTCAAGACCGCATCTACCAAGGAAAGAGTCTGCAGCCACTGTTCAGACCACTTCTTGGGATATCAGGCACTAACGGAACTAAAGAAAGTATTAAGCAATGGTAACATTCACAGTCCTGCCCTGGGCCGCCTTCTGTTTCTACTCAGTGGGTAGTTTCACATACTCCCCTTGGGTCCTGTCTCTATCTTCAATTAGTTTCATTGTAATAATGTCCCTTAAAACTCAAAGTCCCTTACTTTTGAACAGTTTGGATTTCATCTATCCCTTGGAGGACTTCTCTTGATTACACAAATATAATTTAGATTGTTAGAAAGACATTATTCTGTCACTCTTTTCCTCTTCGTTAACTTTCTTCATCCACCAATAGTTATTCTATCTCAGCCAACTTACAACATCATAATTCGAGCAAAAATTCAAAGTTCACCTTCTTTCCCATATCTGTTCAACCAGTCATGTCTACTCCTCACTAATGGCTTCTCAAAATTACCCCTTCCTAGAACCCTCCAATGTTTTCCTAGTTTGTCATTATCACCTTGTAACAAAAATTAGGTTACTACATTAGTCACTTAATTGATCTCACTGGGCTCAATAATTTTTCACACTTTATTTTGAAAAATTACTTTAATATCCAAATCCAACCACATCATTTTTCTGTTTATAGCCTCTATTAGGCCTTATATGTTTTCTCACTGCTTATGGTACCTGCTTCACTTAGAGCCATATCCTATGCTCTTGGCACCAAAACTTCAATAAAACTGAATTAATTCTATCTCTTTCTTTCTCTTCTTCCTTGACATTGGTGAATACTGATGTTTTCTTCTGCATAATTCTCCTACTCTCCTTTGTTTCACTCCTCATCCTTTACCTGAATACTCCCACTCATACCTCATATCTCAGAATATATTTTTCTTCATCCAAAAAAAATCATGCTGGATTGCTAGCCTTTGAAATCTCAATATGTCATGAGAACGCCTTCTTCATATCTCTCTAAAATATAAGGGAGAAATTAATATTTTTCCTAGTACAATATTTGTGACATAATGAGTTTTCAACAAGTATTTTTAATAATTGTATAGGTAAATGGTTGAATGGACATTTGGCTAGATGAAAACATGGACAATTTCTCTAATGTCTATATCATTTTTACCCTGCTATACTGATTCAACCCAAAAGTAATCACCATATTTTGATCCATCCTATATTCTTGAACATAACACATGAATTACAAAAGTACCTATTATAAGATTTTTTTCAGTTTTCCTTTCCTTAGTAATAAGAGAGATAGTCTAAAAAGCATTATGCTCTGAGGGCTTTGTGCAATCTTGGATAACTAGGTCTCGATGTGCATTTCTTTGCTTTGTGAGCCTTAAAGATGGCTGGGAGGGGATTGTATATATGCTTGCAGCTTTCAGAGTGCCTAAGACCTACTTGTGTTTAAATCCTGGGTGAATGAAATAATAAATAAATGTATAACTAGTGAAAATTCATATTTCAGGAAATTAGACTTTCATGTGAATATTGCTTACTTATGAGAAAGATTATTGATAACAATGTGAGAATGCAGGTCATTGGGTTTGGGGGCAATTGGAAAAACTATGTGAAACCATGACACACAGGGATTGTGTAATTGCCCTGAAAAACCAATGAGTCTTTGCAAATGTTCATGAACTCATCAAAGTATTGAGTTCACAGCTTGGGTGCTTAAAGCAAACAGTTAAATTAGCAAGGAAAAAAGAATCTATAGAATATTCTTCCTCTAATATTTATGATATATTAAAATATGTATTTTTTTGTATTATATTTTTAGACTTGAAGGGGACCATCATGAGATAAGTAGACATTCCTTCACATGTCTCTCCTCTCATAAAGTGCAACACTGGAAAAGGGCCTTTCTGTTTATCTTACTCATCTTTACACTCTCGGACTCCATGATTTCATATTATATACGAGAACTGTGGAGTCCAGAAAAGCCAGGTGACATTTTCCAAACCATAAAGTTCTTATGACTTTACTGGGACCTGCCTTAAGTTTTCTTGAAGAAAATAAATGTAGTAATTGCCTTACATTTAAAATTTACTACAGATCTGAATGTAGCTAAATAAGGCTATTTAAAGCAAATGTAATTATTCATACAAAGACTGGTTTTACACAAATTTCTGCTGAGATCGTTTGGCATGTACCAAGTAGATGCTGAACACTATTTTTAATATGAGATTGAAGTGAAAGGGTAAACTAAAAATAGTGTGAAAATAAACTTCCAAAGTAACTTGTGTTTTTGTGTCTGTAGCTCCAAATGATAGTGACAGGTCATGATAATTCTATTTAGCATTTTCTCTGAGTGCTACAGAAAGAAAAAAAAAAGCAAAAGCAATCTCATACCACTGCAAAAATTCCCCTTTGAAACCAAACAATTGCCTTGGAAAAAAATATCTGAAACAATGTGAGAGAGATGATCTGTGATAGTAGACTTGCAGGTGGGTGCCCTGCAAAAGAGTTCCCAATAAAGAGGCTTTACATAGCTTTGCTCTTCCCATTTCTGTCTAATTTTTCGGTAAGAACATAGACTCTGCCAATGACCCACACAGCACTCTAGCAGATGCTAAACTGTCAGTCGGGCAGCCACAAAGCAGCAATGAAGTCAGAAACAAATGTGTTTATTAGCATCTCCATTCGATGCCATCCAAAACATTCACAAGAAAACACTCACTGTACTCCCCGTCCACCTCTCCATCTGCATGCTCAACGGACAAAGAGAAAACTCAAGCTAATTCTCTTTGAAGAACCCTATATTCAGCTAGTTTTCTGAGTAAAAATGCTGGCATTTGTACTCTAGTTTGAATAGTTTGTTTCCCTTTTCTCAATTCAGTTATTGAAGAGTAGTCCCCAGTGTGATGATATTAGAAGATGGGACATTTTGGTTATATGGACCAAGCTGTTATGAATGAGATTCATGCCTTTTAAATAGCCCAAAGGAGCTTGCTTGTCTCATTCTCTATGTGAGGGCATCCATAGAGAGTACCATATCTGAACTAGGAAACTGGTTCTTATCAAATGTTAAACCTATTGGTGCCTTGATCTTAGATCCTCAACTTCCAGAACTGTGAAAAATATTTTTATAAGCCCATCTGTTTGTGGCATTTTTACAGCAGTTAGAATGGACTAAGACATCCTAGGAGGGACATCACAGTTCTAGTGAAGGGTTAAAGGACAGTCTACACTGAGCTGTGCAGCCATGAACTCCCCCGGGGAGGTGAGTCCTTCCCAAGACAAGTGTAGTCTAAGGACATAAAGCCACAGAGCAGCTGCTGTAAGTCTTCCCAAGCTTTTTGGCATATAAAGCTCTAATCTAGTGCAAACAGAATGTTTTTAACTCACTCACTTTAATTACTACAAGCTGGTAAAAGATGCAAAACAGCTCCCTTTGTCAGAAGCTTTTGTGGTCATCAAGGGCTACAACCATGTCAAGAACATAGATATCTTGTACAATTCCTACTGAGGTCAAGTAGTAGAGCTTATTCTTGGTAGAGGAAATGTTATATTTGCATAAAATATTGAGATATCAAGCACAATTCATTTTCTGACAAAATGGCATAGTTCATGGTTCAAATATTCTTTATTAGTCAACATTTGAGTGAGTAATTATAGAGGATAATAACTAAAATAATACATATTGTTCACTCAAGGTAGATAATTTCTAGAAGAAAATCAGGCTAATAATAGCATTTTGCCACATAATTGAACAGCATATACTTTTACTTATAGCTTAAGGACTATCAGAGAATATCTGAATATTGAAAATATGCAGGTTCTTCCCCAATGAAAATGTGAGTAAACTGTTTGGGCCTAGCTGTCATCCAAATAATAAACCAGAGAGATTTACCTCTTGTTTTTAAATGGCAATATGATTGTCCACTGTAGCTCCTGGAAGCTCAGAATGAAGGTCTTATCTCACAGAGTGGACACCAGAAACATGCAAAAGAAATATGGTCCTTTTCCTTTCTCTCTCAATGACTCTAAACCATAAGTTTTGCTATAATTTTGTTAAGTTATCTATTGAGTTAAAATAATTAATGTGATGCTATTTAATTCAATGAGTATTTATTGAACATCAAGTATGTTTCTTTATTAATGTATTAGTTAGCTTTCCATCACTATAACAAAATACCCTGGAATCAACTCATAATGAGTAAATCTTATTTTAGCTTAAAGTTTTGGAAGTTTCTGTTCATGCCCACTTAGGGAATTTGAGCCTGTGGGTGTTTGGCAGAGCAAAACCGTTCACCTCATGGTGAGGCAATGAAAAGGAGAAAGGATCAAAAGACCATAGGAGGACATACTGGCAGTGACTTAAAATCTCTTACTAGATACTTTTTCTTAAAGTTTCTACAGTACGGTTTCTTCTGGTACTGCTATAGCACCAAGATATCAAACCTACATGAGCCTTTGGAGGAGAGTCCTGATGAAACTATAGTAACTACAGGACATATAATAATACTTAAGGTTGGAGTCTTTTTCAACATACTTTATAATTTAAGATGCCTTTGAAATAGTTACCAAATGATAGGAGACAGTTGTAATAGTGAAGACAGGAAGTGTACAGATGCAAGAGGTTAAAAAGAATCATTTGTACTGGCTGGACACATCAAAATAATTTTAATTAGAAAGAAAATAAGGATCCAGGCGTTATTGTGAATAGCTGTAATCCCAGCATTCAGGAGGCTGAGGCAGGAGGATTACAACAAGTTCAAGGCCTGGCTGAAGTTCATAATGAATTCAAGACTAGGCTGAACTACATGGTGAGAGCCTATTGAGAGAGAAAGAGAGACAGAGACAGAGAGAGAGAGAGAGAGAGAGGGAGAGAGAGAGGAGAAGATGCAGTCTTTGTATTCAATAGAACATTACTCTGCAATAAAGAAAGAAACGTGAGGTATTTTTAGCTAACGATGCACTTCAAGACCATAATCTTAAGTGAAATGTATCACATACATGTTTGAATATCATATTGTTTTTCATGTATGAGAACCCAAAGTATAATAAGCATCAAAATAGAGTACAGATATTAGGAAGTAAAAAAGAACTTGTTCAAATGGCAAGGAGAACAAGATGGAAGGATGGAAGGAAAAAGGAGTTTTTAAAAAAGAGCTAAAGGAAAAATGGAAGAATTTTTATAAATGGGGAAGGAAAGAAGGGCTAGAGGAAAGAGAGGGGGAGAAGACAAAAATAAACAAGACATTTTATATACATGTGCAAATTCCCTATAACTAATGTGATCAGTATGTACTACAAAAATGTACTAATGAATAAAAAAAAGAAGGACAATAAGGTTAGGCTTTTGAAGAAAACATGGTTCAATAAGTGGAGTATGGGAAAGAGAAACTGAGTGAGTGGAACAGCGTACTGTGTAGTTAAATAAAATTGGGCCCAGAAGAATAGAAAACAGCAATGTGTCAGGAACTCTTTCAGAGGTAGGTAGGTACAGGGCGGCAAGAATAGGTTCCTAAATCTAGTATTTGGGGCATAATTCTAGAATTTTTGAATTACTTTTACTAATCACTCTTCTTTTGCTCTTTTCCTTATATACGTTTTAAATTTGTTTTATGGGTCATCTCAGAATCTTTTTTTTTTGAGACAAGGAGTCACTACGTAGTGACTATGGATGGCAATTAACTACACAGCTTCAACTGATTTTGAACTTGTAGAGAATATTCTGCCTCAGCCTCCTGAGTGCTGGGACTACAATGCACACCATGTCACTCAGAACATTCTTTTTTTTAAAAATATATTTTAAAGAGACTAATACAAAACAAAACAAAGTAAAACAGAACAAAGCAAATCAGAACAGAACAATGTAAGCAACACAGGACTTCAAGACAAGACAACAAGAAATCAACAGTAGCTACCACAATGTTGCTTTTTTTTTTTTTTTAAATAATTGACTACACCTTCAGGCATATGGAGATCAAGCAATAGAAAATAAACTATTACCAATCAAAACAAAAGAATGAAAGCATTATAGGACTTTAAAACCAGATCTCAGGAAACGAAAAATGGTTACTATAGTGTCTCATTTTCTTCAAAATAGTTGTCCATACTAATACATGTAATAAAACATAAAACCAATCAAAACAAAAGAATAAAAGCATTATAGGAATTCAAAACAAGATGATAGGAAATCAACAATAGCTACCATAATGTCTCACTTTCTTTAAAATAACAGTTCATATCCTCACACCTAATAAAATCAAACAAAACAGAATAAAAATTAAACAAAAGAAAGAGTTATAGGACTTCAAAACAAGATAATGAGAAATCAACAATGGTGCCTATAATACATTCTGTTACATTCAAAATAGCTGCCCATATGTGTTAGCTACATTTTACTCATCACTGGGACAAAATACCTGACCCCCAAATGATGGATGGAAAGTTTTATTTCTTATAATTCTTGGAGGTTTCATTCTATACTCAGTTGGCTCCAAGGCATTGTGGCATGGCAGGGACACAGTTCATGGTGGCTGCAAACAGCAAGGCATGAACTGGCAAGAGAGAGAGGAACAGCTTCTTCCCACCCTTACATCACATCCTGACTCCACCCCTTGGTGGGTGTACCACTTACACTACCAATAAAAGTACTAGATAATGAACCAATCACAAAGGCATAACTGTATGAGGCTTGGGGCCCACTGACATAAACCATGACACTGTACCATCAGACACAGTAAAATCTGACAAAACAAGAAGAACAATTTGATACAAAAGCTCAAGACAAGACAAGACAAGACAATAAGAAATTAACAGTGGTTGCCATCTTTCCCTACTAGGTATTTCCACACATATTGCTTTCATAATGTCTATTGTGCTTTTTGAATCACACTAACTCCTTCTGTTTCTTATGCTAAGGTCCACACATATGAGTTCAAACTATTTCACCCATGAACATGATCTCCAGTTGCATCCATCTACATACCAGAGCCTTGAGATTATCCTACTTTATAGCTGGGTGGCTTTCCATTATATGAAATTACCATGTATTTCTTGCTTATTTTGTAGTTGATTGGCAAGTTACTCTGTCATTGCTCTGTTCTCCTGTTGAATGGAACAATTATTTGCTCTCTTTTGATTTTCAGTCTATGAATTACCTTTTGAGTTAAATGTGTTTCTCGTATACAGTATATTGATGGATCTTGGTTCTTGATCCACTCTACCTATGTTTCTTTTTATTGCTGAATTAAGGTCATCTACCTTAATGGTTACAACCAGTGTGCATTGGTTCATCTTTGCCATGCTATACTCCTGCCGTTTTCCCTCCACTTTTCCCCTTCTTCAATTGCCTGTCTTATTTGGTGATCCTTCTCTGCTGATGTTTCTGGAACCATGGTCATCTTTATCTCTCTCTAGAATATCCATTAGCATACTATGTGCTAATGTTTGTTTGGTGGTCATAAATTACTTCAGTTCTTTGTCATGAAACTATCTTATTTTTCCATCTATTTTGAAAGATAGTTTTTCAGTGTACATCAATCTGGATTGGGAGTTGTTTTTCTTCAGGATTGGAAACATTTCTTGTGCTGAGAAGACTGTTATGATTCTGCTTGGTTTTCTTTTATAGGTAAACTTTCTTCTCTCTAACAGCTTTTAATATTCTGTTATTGTGCTGAATTTCTGGAATTTTGATTAATATACGTCTGGGTGTAGATTTACTTTGGTTTCATATAGTTGGATTTCTATGTACCTCGCTTATCTGTATGCCAGATCCTTTTCCCATATTTGGGAAATTTTCTGCTATTACTTTTGTAAATAGCCTTTTTATTTCATTTGTTTTGACCCTTGCTTCTTCACTGATACTTATCACTCTTAAATTACTTTTCTTTGAGTTGTCATGCAGCCATTGAATTGTTATTTCCTAGTTCCATGTTATTTTTAAGAGATCTTTCCTTTCATGATTGTTAGCTGCAATTTTGCCTTCATGATTTTAAAGTCTGTCTTTAGTCTCTTTCAAGTGGTTTTGCCAGTTTTTGACAGACTTTTTAATTTCTTAGATATTCCTTTGAATCTGTTGCATGCATTTTAATTCCTTTCTTATTGTTCATTCAAGATTTCCATCATTTCCCTATGCTACCTTTTTTATCAGTGTCTTCTTTAGATATGCTGAGCAATTCTTATGCTATGTTGTGATTTCTTCTTTTACCTGAGATGTTATTATGATTTGATTATTTTTACAGTCTCATGAAGTTGTTTCTTTAATACAGCTGCTATCCTCTCAGATATTTCAAGTGTGTGACTTTCATTTTCTTCCATGATTGTATCTCCCTGACTTCTACTGTGTGATTTGGCAGTGTGATATTGCCTTTTCCTCCTTCATTTTGACATTCTCCAGGGTTCCTCACAACAAGCTGGGTGTGGGGTCCCAGAACCTCCCCCATTAGTGGTCCCTCAATGGTATAGAACACAAAGACAGACCTCTGGTTTTCTCTGAACACAGGTTTACAGAGAGGAATCAGTGTATAGGGCAGTCTTCTCCAGACCCATGCGGCTACACTGAGGCTTCCCAATGGCCAGGGTGTATATGGTGGTGGGGCTGCTTCTCCATTCTGTGTGTCTACACTGGGATACCCAAAATGATAGCAGGCACATAGGGCTGTGTTAATGTGATTCTCTCAGTGGGTGATGGCTGCCTGAAGGAAGCAAAGGTCCCTAATGGTGACCTGTGGGTACATGGGCTTACCTATCTGTGTGTCCCTGCTTGCACTGGCTATGTTCAGGAAGCAAGCCTTCTGATGGTGGTGGCTAACAGGAAGAGGCAAATATGAATGGATCTCTCTGCCTGTGTTGGCTGCTCACCTAATACATAATGCTTACAAGAAGCAGAGCCTCCACTCTAGCCATGTTAGTGCTTCTATGACCAAAAGCAAGAGAATGTCACAGCCCACGCTGCCCACTCAGTGACAGAGTGAACCTCACACTCAGAGCATTCTTGAAATAGGAATATGTGGAAATATATATATATATATATATATAGGTCCTTCTGATTTTAATATTGTTCCTCTTTTATTTCTGTCATTTTTTTCTATGCATACTTCTGTTTTGTATATTTTCTTTTATAGATGTATATACAACATTGAAATGAAATTTGTCTATATCCTCCCACTTTGCTGAAAACTCCTTTTCTTTTCCAGTTTTTGTTCTTACTTGAAGTCATTTTCTACATAAATGGTATGAGAAATGTTTAAGTAAAGACCTCAAGAACAACAAATCATTTTCTAGGATGAAAGCACTGTTTTTTTGTTGTTGTTTTTGTTTTTGTTTTTGTTTTTGTTTTTGTTTTGAGGACTTCAATTTAGACACAAGTAAGTTTCTTCCTTCATTGAGTGCACATTTTTGGATGACATCTATGAGTTTTGTATTAAGCCAGTAGAGCTACAGCACAAATCCATTAGCAAGTAGTATCATCTAATAAGAGTTTTTTTTACATCTCCCCCAAGAATGCAAAGATCACAGTGGAACATAGTTAAACATTAGGTTCCTAAAATATAACTTGATGTCTTCAGATGTGATTTCTGAGTGGTGGATAAAGTTCTCCTGTCAAGATGGCAGTACATGGAAGGAATTGGGGGATTGGTGAGGAAAGAGACGATGGGGTGGAATTCAGAGCAATTGGGACAGAAGATAATGAGCACATAGAGAAAAATCTCCCTCATTTTATATTTGGCTTGAGGCTACAACTTCTTCCTGAGCCATGTGGAAATTATACATTTTTTTCTTACATCTGGTTGAAGGTCGAAATGCAGAAGGTGTGCACATACATTTTGAACACCCTCTGAGGAACTTATGCATCAGTAAGACTATAAATGCTACATTTTAGGGATTAGGAAGTCCTAAAATTACATGTAGCTGGCAAGGAAGTCAGCAGAATAGCGTCTGTGTGTGGTCAGAATATTCAATCCTTTCCAGAGAGAATAAAAATTAGACAAAGGGAAATGTGAGAAAAAAAATAAAGGAAAAGCTTTTTTTTTTCCTTCTGGGTTTTCATATCCAAAAGCAGAATATCAAAACAATTTGAGCTGTCTGGTGAGCGGTGAAATATTCCAGGCAGGGGACTACACGACTTAAGGAGAACTGACTCTATAGTTGTTTGCCAATTTTTTCTTCTCCATCTCTCCTCCACAGAAATGCTTGTGTCTTAATCACATACAAAATAAGTAAAATGAGTACATAGCCTGTTCCTCAGAGCTGGGATTGTGGTCATCTTCTGCTTTGGAAGACAGGCAGGGACTAATTAAGCCTATGTCTCTTCCTGTCAAGTTTTGACAGTCTGGAAATATGATGACAGCAAAAGGAGAGGCTGTTGATGGAGGCTCTTTTGTAGGAGAGACTGTTTTTGAAGCTGAGAACATTTTACAAAACAAGCATCTGGTATTATTTACCCTATCATTTGTGTCCTGTCGTCCTACATTTAATTATTTTAAAATATTACTATTAATTATATTCACTGGGGGAATTAAATTTTAAAAATGTGTGTTTCAAGCACTTTTGACTGAGAATAAGAATTTCTCAGAGTAAACATTAATTATCAACGTTTTGAAATGATTTCCCAGGTATTTCCAATGACCACCCAAGTTGTGGGTCCACTATCTGAACAAAGATAAATTTGTAGCTGGAGGAGGACATTTATTTATGAGAAGAGCCATGTTGCTGGTTGCTGTCCTGGGGGATCATTGAATAGATAGGAAAATTACTTTTCTATTTATTTTATATGGTCATTTATTGAAGTAATTGAAATTTAGCATTAAACAGAAATAGAAAGGACTAATTTTATCTTAAAGTCAGAGTACTTTCAACATGTAGTCAGGGTCATGGAGTCTTTCTGTTCTGGAACCATTCCAATGAATTCCAAACTTTGCTCTGAACTAAGAATGTGTGAATAACAACATACACAGCGCACTTCTTAGGATTCTGTAGGTTACTATAAAAAAAATTTTAACTATAAGCTATTATAGCCTCAAGAGTGAGTTTTAGGAACTAATCTTTTTATAAAATATCTTGTAACATTTTGACCTCCATCTCGTTTGAGTTTAGATACCATTACATCTGAAATTATTTTCTTCTTTACTCAACACATTTAAAAAATGCTCTCTAAGCATATGTTGCTTAGTATTTTATTTACCCACCTCTGAGTAACTGAACTAATCCTCAATAGATAATGACCACTGGCTAAAGAAAATAAAAATATTGAATATGGTTTTATACAAATGTGTACAGATGTGATGGCAGAAGGCAATGTATACTTCTGATTATTCTTAGGTCTATTTTTTCACATGAAATACAGTCAGCAACTAGAGTTAGTATATGGAATAGTATTATGGGAATGAAGGAAGCAATAAAATCTATTACTTGGGCCTAACTCTGGGCACACCTTTTTCAGTTTTAAAGTGAGTACCTCTGGTAACATTTAAATTCATGTCCATACCTGGATAAGCATTCTATGCTCCTGCCACTCCAAGACATGACTGAGTCAGAACTAAGGATTAAACACCCCTTTCCAAAGTGTAAGTTTCACCATCAGAAGAGTAACTTTATTCATAAGGCCCTATTACATCCTTCCTAGTGTAAGGATTGTAATTTGAGTGACTTTTCCTCCATTTGTTATTACCTTTATCATAGTTTAACATCCTCCCAACCCTATAACCCAAGGACTAAGCAATGCAGACCATAATCAGACCATGATCATAATTAATGATAGATAATCAGAGTACATTTAGGCATCAAAACTGTCTGACTAAGTAGGACTGACACCCACATGTTGAGAAATGCATACGTAAGGTCAGACAGAAGCCAAAGCACAGGAAACACAAGATTCTTTTTTTTAAAAGGTTTTTTAGAGTGACTGTACTTCTAGTTCCTCCCGCTGAGTATAAGACATTAAAGGTAAAAGAGTCAAGACACCCAATTAAGAAAGTATGGCCAATAAGATATATTTAGTTGTTTCTGAAAACAAACAATGAGCTTTGAATAGGGAGGAAATAAACCCAGCATGATAATGCCTCTGTAGTTAAACAAATGATTAATCTAGTATTAGCTACTACATAGGTTGAAGCCAAGAGAGAAGATCCTAGAAAGGAAAATATGTTTTCAAAAGTAGAAAGAAGGGGGAAAAGGTATAGCCAGTGAGATAAAAAGTGAGAGAAATAACATCCAGCACTTAACTCTAAATAGCTATAGCATTGAAGAGATTGTTTTACTGATTATTCCCAATATAATATAGTTTTTGTGAAAGATGTATTTCTTCCTTTTTAGCATCTGTTATGTTTCTTCTTTTTAAGACGTTTCTATTTTTACTACTGTAATTCAGAAATAAAATATATTTTGCAGGAAGTCTCTGATTTTGCTGCTTAGCCTCAAAGTGTGTGTTCCTGATTTGTAAGATCAACATTGCCTAAGAACTTATTATAAGTAGAATATTTCAAATTTCATTGAGGTCTAAATCAGAAACTTTGGGAATCCTGGTTTTAGCAGTTCCATTAAGAAGACCTTGATGTGTAAATGTAAAAGTTTCTGGTCTGCTTTGTTCTAGAGTAATGTCTCCTAAACTTAGGACATATGCAAGGATGTATACAACTAAGATGTGCCACAACAGATGTGTTTATCAAAATATTCAATAAATAATAATTTTTTAAAAAGTATTTCAGTAAAAGATATATTGGCATTATTCCTCTTTAAAAATCCCCCTTTGCTTTGAGCACACCTATATCATCATTCCTGCCACTTTCTGCAGCAGTTTTGAATGTCATCTTTTGTGAATGTCTTTACCAGCTGTGAGCAAAAATCTAGTGAATGCAGCTGCTAAGTGCTGTCCAACCGAAGGAGGGGTTCATAAAAACATTATGTGTCCTCATCCACCTCCTTCACCAAATCTAGCACTGTGCAACTTTTGGTTCTTCCCCAATATCAAAATGACCATGAAAGGTAAATGTTTTGAGTAGATTCAGGACACTGAGGCAGCCTTGACAGTGCAACCAAACACACTCATAAAAATGTCTTCCAGAACTGCATGAGAAAGTGATAAGAAGAATGGGCTAAGGTCATTGGCCACGTGTGGAGGGTTTTTAGAGGAATTCAGGGCAGTATGTCTTTCACTGGAATCATTTTTTGAAGTTTAAGTATTTGCCATATTGTCCAATCACATTTCATTTTCTTTAATCTCACAGATTTTATTTTAAAAATGCATGTTTTGATTGTAGCATTTGCTTCTGGTAAAAATGTTGAATGCTTCCTGGAGTATTGGCTGTTAGTTTCCCAGTCAGGAAAACAAAGTAAAGCACTTCATTGTATCCTTCTGTTTAACAAGACAAACAACTTTCAAAATCAATTCTATAGTCCTCATCACAGAAGAAATTTCTTTAATTAGGGTTTGCTATGTCGTAGCTTCTGCTTGTTCGTTCATTATCTCTAGCCTAATTTCAGAGTAGAGAATACCACTAGGTCTTTTAATGAGTTTCTAGAATAACTTGAGATGGTGATAATTCTCTGAGGTTAAAAAATGAAATAGGGATTGACCTTCACATTCTTCTCATATTCAGATATAATTAATTCCTCAACTGCTTACATCTAACTTGCTCTGTGGATATTCCTACATTTCTGACCTTGTTACAGATTTTATCTCTCCACATTAATTGAGTAAGACTGTTATCCACTTTGGAAAACTATCACCCCAAGTGAGGTTGATTAGGATATGCTTACTTTGCAAATTTCCCCAAAAATTATAATGAAATAAATTTAAGGTTATATGCATAGAGGAAATTATCTTTGTTACCAATATTGTTAGTTATATAGCAGATTTTTCCTTTGGCTTATGGAATGAATAACCTCAAAACACAAAGTTTTTGTTTAATTAAATCAAAATCATACTATTCAAGGTTTTATGTTTCTTTTTTATTACCTTGATTATAAACTTGTACACTAAGCATTAGACACAAATTAAGGAAGTGTTTACATGTGAATAAGAAAATTATTTTTTCTATAATTTTCATAAATACAGAACTCAATTAAAACTGCTGGGCAATAAACTAAAACTCTTAAAGAAAATATGTGCTGAAGTTGAAGTATAGTTTTGAAAAAAAAATTAAAATAATAATACCAACGAATTTCAAAGTATTCATTAAAAATAATCCATCCTTATTTGAATAATCTTCAGTACTAAGACTATCATTTTAAAATTACTCATATTTTGTCAAATGTATATATTTTACATAGATGGCAACAAGACCATGTGTGAAGTTTATAGTTTCATTTTAGTTTTAGTCTAAAATTTTGTTACTTCTATTATATCGTTTTATAATCATAGCTTCATGGACATATTGTGTCCCAATAGGTGATGACCCCATAGTTATTTTACCACCATAGAATACCTATACTGCTTAACATTATTAGCAGGGCATGGTGGCACATTCCTGTAATCCCAGAACTTAGGCGGACAGGGCAGGGGCATAGCTGTAAATTTAAGCCCAGCCTGGGTTACAAAGTCATTTCAGCGTCAGTCTGAAATGCATAGTGAAATTTTCTCCAAAAAACAAAAACAAAAAATATTTTCATGAAGGCAGTTTCCATGTACTTATAGTTTTCTTAATTTTGAATTATCTTCTTACAAAAAAATTCAGAAATACTGTAGTAGAATCAGAAGATATAAACATTTTTTAGTAAGCATTATATTTTTAGGGTAGGTTAAGGTTCACAGAAGATCAGAATGAAAGGAACAGAGACATTTTACCTTCCTGTTGTCCACATACATGCATATCTTCCCCAATACCAACACTGCAAACTTTCATTTATTATATTCAGCGAACATACAATAACACAATATTATTTCCCAAAGTCCCTACTTTACCTTAAGGTTAACTTTTAATTTTACATATTCTATAGTTTTGCATAAATGTATCATAATATGTATCAACCAATATGGTGCCATCCTGAGTAGTTTCACTGTTCTTGAATTCCTTTCTACCTTTTTTCTCTAAACTCTTAACAATGACTGATCATTTTCTATATCCATACTTCTGCCTTTTCCAAAGTGTCACAGAGGTGGGATCATACAGAATGTTGCTTTGGTCAGCTGGCTTCATTTTCTTAGTAATATGTCTGTAACTTTCCTTCAGACCTTAGTCAGTACTGACAGGTCATTTCTTCTTAGTGTTGAATTTGCTTCATTGCCTCACTGTAACACTTGATTTATCCATCCACTTTTTGATGGACCTACTAACTGATTCCAAGTTAGTCAGTTATGAATACAGATGGCATAATAGTCTGTGCATAGATTATTACAGGGAAATAAGTTTTGATTACTTTGAGTAAATGTCAAGGTGCTCAATTTATCAAATCGTATGGCAAGAATGAGTTTTGTTTTGTAATGAACACCAAACTGTCTTCCAAAGTTACTCTATCATTTTGCATTACCAGCAATGAATGAGAGTTCCTGTTACCTCGCATGCTCTCTCTAGCCATTGTCTCTGTCAGTGTTCTGGGTTTTGGCTGTTCTAACAGGCATGGTATGTTACTGCATTCTTCCTTTAGTTTGCATGTCTGTGATGACTCATGATGTGCAACATTTTTTCTTATGCTTCTTTGCCATCTTTATATCTTTTTGAGTGAGGTGTCTTGTTAAGGTTTTTGGGCCCAATTTTTAATCGTATATTTATATTTTTATTGAATTTTAACCATTAATTACCCATTTTGAATGTGTCATTTATGTATTTTGAAAATATTTTCTCTCATTCTGTGGTTTGTCTTTTTATTCTTTTTCAAATTGTATTTTATTTGTGTTTCAATGAGGATAAAACAAAACAAGACACTATAAACCAAATCAGAACAGAACAATGCAAGTAATACAGAATTTCAAAAGAAGACAACAGGAAATCAAAAATGGCTACCATAATGTTTCTCATTTTCTTCAAAATATATGTCCATATTGTCACACACAGTAAAATCAAGTAAAAAAAAAAAAAACAGAATAAAACCAATCAAAACAAAAGAATTAAAGCATTGTAAGTTTTCAAGACAAGATAATAGGAAATGAACAATGTTTACCATACTGTCTCATTTTCTTCAAAATAGCTGCCCATACCTTCTCACATAATGAAATCAAATAAAACAAAGTAGAATAAAAAAAGAATCAAAATAAAAGAATGAAAACAATGTAGGACTTCATAACAGGATAATAGGAAATCTCCATAACATATCCTATTATCTTCAAAATAGCTGACCATACCATCAGACACAGTAAAATAAATGAAACAAAACAGAATAAAACAAAATATAATAAAATGATACAAGAATGCAAAGCAAAATGATAGGAAATTAACAACGGTTACCATTTTCCCTTTTAGGCATTTCTTTCCCTATCACTTGGATGTAATCTACTGTGCTTTTAGATTTGACTAACTCCTTCAGACTTTTATACTAGGGAAAAACTTGGTGTTTACCCATATGAGTCCAAACAATTTCACCCATGAACATCATCTCCAGTGGCATCCATTTATCTACAAGAACTTCAAGGTTATCCTACTTTATAGCTGATTAGTTTTCCACTGTATGAAAATATCATATTCTTCTTAGCCATTCTGTGGTTGATGAGCAAGTTATTCTTGCTTTTTCTGGTCTCCTGCCTCTTAGAACAATTGTTTTCTCTACTTTGATTTTCAGTCCATGAATTTCCTTTTGAGTTAAATGTGTTTTTGTATGCAGTATATTGATGGATCTGGTTTCTTGATCCACTCTGCTTGATTGCTGACCTGAGGCCATCTACAGTAATGGTTATAGCCGGCATGCATTGGTTTGTCTCGGCCCTGCTATCCTCCTGCTATTTTCCCCTTCATTCAGTTACCTGCCCTGTCTGCCTATCCACCTCTGCTGCTGTTCCTGAAACCATGGTCATCTGTATCTTTCTCTAGAATATCCTTCAGCTCTCCCTAGGGCAAGAGCTCTCTAGAGCGAGAGCTCACTCTAGAACTAGAGCTAGTTAATATCCTTCAACTCTCTCTAGAGTTGTTTAAATCTTCAGGAATTCCTTCAGTTCCCTGTCATGAAAGTATCTTTTTTTCCATTAATTTTGAAAGATAGTTTTTTTCTGGGTAGATCACTCTGAGTTGAAAGTTGTTTTCTTTCATGATTTGAAACACTTCATTCCAAACTTCTTTTGACTTGGTGGTTAGTGTTGAGAAGTCTGCCATGATTTTGATTGGTTTTCCCTTATAGATGACCTGTTTATTTTCTCTAATAGCTTGTAATACTCTGTTCTTGTGCTGAATTTCTGGAATCTTGATTATTATAAATCTGGGTATGGATTTATCTTGATTATGCCTAGTTGGAGTTTTATATGCCTCATTTATCTGTATGGTAGACTCTTTTTCCTATATTTGGGAACTATTTTGCTATTATCTTTCTTTTTAAAATTTTATTTTAGAGAGAATAAAACCAAGCAAAATAAAATAGAATAAAACCAATCAAAACAAGACACTGTAAGTGACGCAGGTTTTCAAACAAGATAATAGAAAACCTACAGTGGTTACTATAATGTCTCTTCTCGTATTCAAATAGCTGTCCATAACTTCAGACATCCTAAAAATTGAACAAAACAGAACATAATAAATCACAAACAAACAATGAGAATGATACAGGATTTTGAACCAAAATAATAGGGAATTAACAATGATCACTACCTTCAGAAGGCAACCCCCCATTTATGCTACATTGTGTGTTGGCTTCTAAATGGATGATCAGACTACTGGCTTTAGCCTGAAAAATCAGTGAAACACTAAAGACTACAAGCATTACGTTTTATTTTACCTCATTAGCCATCATTCCAGCCTGTGTTTCTGTGGGTCAGCCAGTCACTTACACAGAGTGGGGAACTGGCTCTTATTGTCTCCATGCCCATGTGCTGGAAGGGGCTTGCATCTGACTCTCCCAGTCAGTCTGTGCGTGGTGCTGACTCATAGGAGGTTTTATCTTCTTGTTGACTTCTTCCCTACATCTGTGAGTGGTGCCTACTCATTGGAGAGGGCTGGCACCTGGCTCTTCCCCAGTTAGTCCACGCATGATGTTCTCTGCTATTACTTCTGCAGTCTTTTTGTTTCATTTGTGTTGATCCCTGCTTTTCACTGGTACTTATCACTTTTAAATTATTTTTCTTTGCATTATCTTGTAGCCATTGAAGTGTTATTTCCTAGTTCCTTGCTATTTTTAAGAGATCTTTCCTTTCATGATTGCTAGTTGCAATCCTGCCTTCAAGATTTGAAAGTCTATCTTCAGTCTCTTTCAAGGGGTTTTGTCAGCTTGTGATCAGCTTTTTAATTTCTTGGACATCTTTTTGAATATGTTTCATGCATTGTAATTTTTCTATATTGTTCACTGAAGGTTTCCATCATTTTCCTATGCTCCTTTTTTAAACTATGACTTCTTTAAACATGCTCAGGCATTTCATTTTCATTATGGTTGTGATTTCTTCTTTTACCTGAAATACTACTTCTGATCTGATTGCTTTACAGTACCATGAAGGTGTTTCTTTACTTCAGTTACTATGCTCTCAGAGATTTCAACTGTGTGGCTTCCATTGTCTTCCATATCTATGCCTTTCAAATGTGTTTTGTGTGGGCTGGCAGTGTGAGATTGCCTTTTGCTCCTTCATCTTCACATTCTCCTGAGTTCCTCATAACAAGCTGGCTGTGAGGTCCCAGGAACTTCTCATACTGGCTGTCCCTCTGCAGTGTAGAAGAATGAACGAGGCACCTGAGTTTCTCTCAGTCCAGGTTCCAAGGGAGGTAGCAGGACATGAGCCTGGCTTCTCCAGATCTATACAGCTAAACTAAGGCTTCTCAAATTGCCAAGTGTGCGTGGCGGTGGGTCTGCAACTTCTCTCATTCTGTGTATCTACACTGGAACTCCCATGATGGTAGCAGGCACACAGGCTGTGTTTATTTGATTCTCCTAGTGGATGCTGGTTGTTTGAAGGAAGCAAGGATCTCCAGTGGTGGCCTTCAGGTGAACAGGGCATATCTCTGTTTTCCCCTGCCTGCACTGGCTGCCCAAAGGAAGCAAGACTTCCAATGATCACAGTAGTGCACAAGGCCTGATTTAGCTGCACCTCCCCACCCACACTGGCTCTTTTTATTCTCTTAACAGTCTTTTAGAAAGTATAAGCTAGTACAAAAAAAGCACAAATTTTAATGTAGTTTGGCTTATTTATCTATTTTTTCCACCAACTGTGGCTTTGTTTTTCACGTCAAAAATCAGTGCTAATCAACAGATTACCTAGTTTTTCTTCCACGTTATCTTCTAAAGTTCTTAGAGTTCTGTGTTTCATATGTGCATCTGTGATCCATATTGAGCTTAGCATTGTGAAGAATGTAGCATCTAGATCTGTATCTTTTCCCCGCATGATTGTGTACTTGCTCTAGCATCATTTGATGAAGAGATGACTATCTTTCTCCATTAGATTTCCCTTGTTTTTCTGTCATAGGTTAATTGACTATATTTGCAATGGTCTCTCTGCATTATATTAGGTTTAACTGATCTATTTGGTTATGCTTTTCCTAATATTACATTCTCATGATTACTGTAGATTAATTCAAGTTTGAATGTTGGGTAGTGTCAATCTTCCAACTCTGATTTCTCCCTTAGTAACTTTAATATTGTATTCATATCATCTGCTTCTCCATATAAACTTTAGAATCAGTTCACTAATTCTCAATCCTAAAAAATAATGTATCAGCATTTTACCTGGCATTGACTTGAGTCTATAGATCAAAAGGGAAAAACTGAAATCTTGACACTATTAAATGATTTTATCTAAAAATATGGTATTTCTCCATTTACTTGGTTTTTTAATTCTTGTCTTTTTTTCCTCACAGATGTATAGTTTTCATCTAAATCATATAAATGATATTTTGTTTTTAATATCAAGTTCCACCATATCATTGTTTGGAAAGCAATTCATTGGATATGTTAACTTTGTATATTGAAATGCTATAGTTGTTTATTCATTTCACTTTTTTATATATTCCCTCAAATTTTCTGTATTTTCATGTTATCTGCATAAAAGTCTTACTTTTCCTTCTCTGTTTTCCTTCCATTTGCTTCACTTATTGATTAGCCTATACTTCAGCATGATGTCAAAAAGGCATGATGAGTGGGAATATACCTGCCTTGTTCTTGATCTTAGTGAAAAAGTTTCTATTAAGTATTATATTGGTTTTAGATGCTTTATACTTATTCTTATTGAAGTTGAAGACTTTTTTTACTCATAGATGATTAAAAGTTTTTAATGGTGAATATTATGCTTTGTAAGATACTTTTTCTGCATTTATTGGTATGATCATATAATTTTTTCTGTGTCCTGTTGATATTATGGATTACATTAATGGATTTTCAAATGTTTATTCTACCTAGAATACTAGGGATAAATGATGCTTAGTTATGGTGTATAATTTTACTTATACTCTGCTGGGCTCAATATGTTAATATTTGGTTGGGGAATTATATATCTGTGATAATGGATATTGAATTGTAGCTTTTTTCTTATAATATCTTTGCATAGCTTCGGTATCAAGATAATTTTGCCAGTGTAGAATACTAAAGAAGGGTTATCTCTATTTCTGTCTTCTGAACGATATTGTAGAAAATTAGTACAATTTTTATGGATTAGTACAATCACTATGTACTCATAAACTTTTAATCATTTATGAGTACATAGTGAACACAACTATTCACGATAGTTTTTTTCCCCATAGTGTTGAAAGTTTACTGATTATCAATTTAACTCTGAAAATACAGATAAGATGGTGTAAACTCTATAGTCTTAGTATTAGGTCTCAGAATTTCAGGATTGCCAACTTCACACAAGTGTTATGATCTCCCCCACTGTAGGTTGGGGTACATTATGGAGGGAATGTCTAGAATGAGCTAGAATGCGTATTGCTTTTCTCCCTCATGAAGATTCGAGGTAGCTGTTTGAATATTTCTCTTCTCCTAAGTCATGTAGACTGTGACAAAAACACTATTGGTAGGACTTTGTTAAATAATTTTCATGAAGGCAAATTTTAAGAACAGAGTGTTCCTAAGAACAGACTTAAAACTCTGATGTGTTTTAAGTCACTTTTTTTCCCTGGAACTGCAAAAAACGTAAGGATTTTTTTCTCTGATGTTTGACCCTGAGAACCTGGTAGAGTTGCAACATGTAACATTCGCAAAAGTGTGAAACCCTGCAATGACTACATGCTTCTGATTTTTATCTTCAGAATGGCACAAACACACCCTCCAACAATTCTTCAGTTAAAATTGAGGTATCCCTACCCTAGTACTGATTGCTGCAGTAGATAGTGCTTGCAGGTTTCTGTTCCAAGAAGTTGTGATTCTTTATTTACTTTTCAGTCTAAAACTTGTCAGGCAGTATAGTAATTTCCCTTGTTATCTTCATTCTTTTTCTTGAAATGTTTTACCATTTACTAATATGTACCCAAAAATTCATTTATGTTATTGTCTTTAAGTGACAAAAGATGTAGTGTTATTTTAATAACCTTATAATTAACATAATGAAAGTATTAACTTTGGCAATTATATTTATAAGGTGATTTTTGTCTTTCTGTTTTTCTTGAAAAGGATGTTGAAAGAATTACTGGAATGCTTATCTTGAAAGAGGTAAAATATATCTGTATGTTTTTAAATATATTGTATCTATGAAGAAACATCTTTACTTTTTCTCTGTGTGCCAGTCCCTACATTATATTCTTTTCCAGAATGTTTCCTTGTACAATTAATATCTTTATATATATGATTTTCATTTGTGCTGCATCTCTAGAGAAATAGAATCACTACAAAATATCTGCATATGTTTTGAGTGGGTGTACTTATATTACTGTATGTGTATTCATCCAGTGTGTGCATTATGTACATGCATATATGAAAAAATGTCTATATGAATATATGTGTGTGCACATGGAGGTGAATATATAACAAATATATATGCAGACAATACATATACATGTGGAGAGAGAGAAAAAAGTTTTAAAAGATTTGGCTCAGATCAATGTATGTGCTAAGAAAATTAAATCTTCAGGGCAATTAAGCAGGATAGACACTTCCATCAGGAGTTAGTATTGCTGTGTTGAGTGAAAAACCTTGAAAACTGCATAATTTTTGTTTTATTTTTAAGCCAGAATTTTTTCCTTTTTGGAAACTTCAGTCTTTGCTCTTATACCTTATATTGATTGGTTAAAACATAATCATTTTATAAGTTAATCTCCTTAACTTAATGTCTACTAATTTATATGCCAATCACGTTTTTAAAATCTACTTTCCGAGCAACATATAGACTGTTTTTCTCTTTGGCCAAAACACTGGGTATCTTAACCAACACAACAGTGTGCCATAATTCAATTTTAAGTGTGAAGTATGATTTGATATTTTTCCAAATTCATAAGCATTATTCTAATATTCAAACAATCACTTCACAAATTTTAAACAATTTTTTATAATATATTAGTTTTTGCATAAAGGTCATTTTAAGTTATTTGTCCTCAGCCATTGTTTGAGTATTATTTGTGTCGAACAATTGTCCTCAATATGCAATGTGAAAGAGAGCTGACATGCACTGGAGAGAAACTAGAGCTAGATAACTTACAAAATGTGTAGCAATTCATTGTACTAAGATAGCACTGCCAAAAGTACTACTGCCATTTTACAATTCAAAATAAATGAGACTCTGAATGTTCTAAAAGGTAGAAAAGCACTGATATGAACTTATCTCTTTAAAACAATCTTTTATTCCCATTAGTTTCATTTTATAATTTTTCCATCTTTCCTATTTATCTTTGTGGAAATGTGTCTGCTACTTATTTACACAATGAGTTTTCAAGATATGATAAACAGTTTTATGGCAATAGATATTATTAAGAAAAAGGAATAGAAGAAATGGAAGTATGTGCTCAACAGGACAGGTTTATTCGAGAATGAACCTGACAGCGACAATTAACTCTGCCCCTAGATTACAGACCAGCAGCTTCTGTTCAGGCTACTGGATCTTTTGTACAGTCAACGGAGAAGGCGTTCAGGGAGAAGGAGTTGTGGCTACCATGAAAGACAAGACTTCAGAGAGCCCAATCATTAGTGGTTGCCCAAGGACAAAGGATTGAGAAAACACAGGCAGTACTGGCTCCTATTAATAGCAGGACTGATCGTGTTGAGCCCCCAGGGGCAGCTATACTGGGATGGGACAGTTTAAAGGGGTCTCTGATCAGGTTGGAAGTGGTCAAATTCCTTGAGACATCACATGCAAAATGAGGAATGAAAGAATAATCCCTATAGGATTCATTTTCAGTGAAACTAACAACATATAAAATGCATCTAAGGGCTAAAAGTGGAAACTTGGAAAACAGTCAACAACACAGAAACAGCTGAAGACATAAATACACGTGATAGCAAGAAGATAAGCAAGAGAAGATCTCAGAAATTGTCAGAAAAATATATTTCTTTTAGAAAGAGATTGATTCAAAAATTCAAATTCCATATTTGTAATAACAAATATAGATTTAGTGAGTCACAGAGAAAAACTGTATTTGCATGAAGCAGTGTGAACTTGTAGCATCATGCAGCAAAGAAGACTAATGAAAATAATGCAAAATATGAAAATCAAAGAAGAAATGAGATGAAGAAAACATTACTGTGTTATTGAATGAGTGGTTTCCTTCCATGATATGCAGTTTTTGGGATCCATCCAGATATGCTTTTCTGCACTTAGTTTTAGGCCCTGCATGTCTTTGAGGTGCTCCCCCTGCAGTAGAGGCCTGGCTGTTAGTTCCTCCCCAGACTGTGGTTACAGTTTGTAACAATGCCTGTCCTTGCTCCTGTTGGCAGATGGGGAACAGAATCAGCCTTCTTTGCTCTGCTGATTGTAGACCACAAGATTGGAGTTCAAGTGGGCTGCTGGACTCAATGTTCACAGCTGTGGGCTCTCAGTTTTCTCCTCATTTTAGGTGTTGTCTTCAGTGAAACTGTGATCCATTGATTAGTCTTTGCCTGTGCTACCCTAGATTGTAATCTTTTGGGGAGTAGTCACCCTATTCTCCCATTCTCATCACAGAGTGGCTCTCTCAGGTCAGGGAGGTGGGGCTCCTCCTGGTGATCAGCTCTCACATGTGGGGGAATGAGGCTCTTCTTTGGGTCAGTTCTCTCTCAGCCACGTGGCTATACTGATTGAATAAGCTCTTCGAGTAAAATGCTGTATGCTGAATGGTTACAGCTTCCTTTCATCTAAAAAAAATGCAAACTACTTGGGACACCTGGGCAGTTTAGGATGGGAGGACAGGAAGTGGTTATAAGTGGCCACAAGGAAAGTTTCAAATACTACATGTACATGTTCATTATCACCACTGGAGTGATGCTCTCTAGGTTTACAAAGATTATATGCCATGTGGTTTCCACAAGCTGTCGTGCCTCACTCTATTTGTTTTCAATAAAATAAGATTTAACCAGAAAAAAGCCACTCCCATCAATCTATTTTTGCTTTACCTGTTATCACAGAATAGGTATCAAACAAGAGAATAGTGAAGTATAACCATGGTACCAGTTAGCTAGGGTTAGTTACAGCTAGTTGTTTCCAGTTAGGTTTTATTTTCTAGGAAACAGTACGTTACTATACTGAATACTACATTTGCTATTAAGTTTATTAGAACAATGTATGAGTTCTGCCTTTTTATTCTGCATATTCATCAATGGTTGGCACTTTTCTATCTTTCAAAAACTTTGTGGCAATCTGTCAGACCTGTTTTTTGGAACACTTTGTACTAATCTGTTGGAAGTCTCTTGACCATAACAATCCATTCAGTGTTTGTATGATTCACGATTTAGCCCCTTGATAACACAACACTTACTGAATCATGGAGATGGAAAAATCCTTTTTACCGAGGTGCTTTAGCCTTGTAAGATTAAAATATATCAAATCAACAGAGTCTACCACAATGAATGAGTCAGTGAGAGAATGAAAGTGCAAGGAAGCAGAGCCCAGAGACGGAGATTTGAGTCCTGATGACAGTGTTTGTATCCTCGAGCTAGCTGTGCCTGCTGCTAGTACCCGGGACTTCTCAGTTATGAGAAATAATAAATGTACTTTTTGGTTAACTTTTTTTTTTTTTTTTTTTTTTTAAGAAAAGAACAGTAACAAGTATACTGCTTGTTCCATGGGCTGTTACTACAACTTTGTAATCAAATTTTCTCAGGAGTCTTTTTTTTTTTTTTTTTTTTTTTGTATCTATTAAATAGATGTATTTCACTCAGAATTAATTTCCTAATTTTCTTATCACTTCATGTATAGTTGTGGGAAGCCGCCTATGATGGTGCCCATTTCCTGCTTCCGGGTTCTTCCCGGCCTGAACAAGCCCGCCAAATTGTCAGGTCTGCCCAGTTACCCGTGACGCTAGCCTATCAGCTTGTTAGGCGCGCTTCTCTGTGATTGGATACTGCTTCCCCTTATAAGAGGTTGTTCCTGCCCCCAACGGCGGAAGAGGAAGCAACACTGAGGGTGGCGGACCTTGTCAGGTCCGGTTCGCTGTACGCAATAAATTTTGAGAGCTGATCCTGCTCGAGTCTGGCCTCCTGTCTCCCGCGGCTCCGGTCATATAGTTCCTATCTTTAGTTTCTTGTTTTGTTATGAAGATCTTTTCTCAATTAATTAATTTTTCTTTAAACTTGTTTGCTATTTTGGGTTTTATGTACTCTTTTTTTCTCAGTGTTTTTCTTATCTTTGGTTATTTTAACTGCATACTTTTCTAGTTTCACATATAAATATTTTGTTATGTGTCATGGAAATCTCTCTGCACTCTCCACTGCTTCTTTCTGTCTCTGTGTCTTTGTCTTTCTCTGTCTCTGACTCTGTCTCTGTCTCTGTCTCTCTCTCTCTGCACTTGTGTGCATGTGTGTCTTGGAATGCTTATGTTTAACTATCTGCCTTTCCATGTTGAAAATTATTCACAAATGTCTCATGATATCAATTTTAATTTCATGTTCAAAGCTAAATCACAAATAGGCTAGTATCATGTTCTGTGTGAATGTAGAATTGGCAGAGTAAAAAGATAAATCTAAGATCTTTTGTATCAGACTAATGTTAATAATAGTAAATCTTATTTTGATGCTTTTAAATATGTTTTTAGAGTTATGTTTTAACCTTCTCACCAGTGGCTGTAACACAAGTATTCATTTCTTACATGTTGTTCAATACAATTTATAATGAAGGCATCATCTATCTGTGAAGTCAACAGTTACACACTGCCTGGTAGTTACTGCAAAAGAGAAGATGGCCTTTTATTTCTAAAGTTAAAATTCAGTTTTCATTTATTTGTTGGTAACCACTTCTCATTTGCTCCCATATTAGACAACACAGTTCTAGAATTTATTTAGTAGGAAGCAGTGGGCTGGGAAATTCCACCAGTGATTTGATGAAATTCCCTAACTCTTCATTTATTTGAGTCCCCTTTTTAAATGACTGTTGTGTTTGAAATCTTTTAGTCTTGAATATATATGAAGGCTACATCTCATGTAACTTTTCCAAAGCTTATAGTCACATATTGTCTTTTCTTCAAGTAACTATGCCTAAAAGCAATGAAAAAAATCAAAGAAAAACATATCAATTAAAATGTTTATGTGAGAGATAAGTATGTTTGTCATAGTGAAAGATCAATAGCATGACTTTACCATATCTGGACTATTTGTAAGTGAAATATTATGGGAAATAGAAATGAATATATTGTACACTATTTTTTAACCTGGACATTGACTTGAATTCTTCTCTAGTGTCATAAGGAATAAACAGATATAAAGTATCAATTTGCATATAATTATATGTGTTTGAACTTCTGGGGCCATATGATGATCTGACACACCTCTTTGTATTTATCAAAGCAAGAAATTAATTGCAAATGGACAGCTAGTTGTCTAAGCTTCTCAGACAACATTAGCAGATAACTCCTTTCATCTACTTCCTTAATCCCAGTAAAGCCCTCCCACCCCAAAACATATCAGGTTCAACTAATCTAGGCTACTATAAAAGGCTTTTGAGGCATGAATGACTTCACTTTTCATAATAAATTATAATATGCTTTATGAGAATACATGTATTTAATAACTTTCTAAGCTCATTATGTCTTCTGGAATCTTACAACATCTTGTATGATGTATTATTATTAGTTAATTCTTAGTTTATCATTCTAAAGCACACAGAGTCATTAACTGACTAGAACCCAACCAATCTGAATCAGTATTCTGAACTTTGAACCATTGTTCTCTACTTTTCTGTGATATCAATTGTAATCCAAAATCCGCAGGAGAAAATGGAGAGTGAGTCATCATAGTACACAGCAAATGCTAAGAAGCATGGTTACAAGATAGCTGGGAGACCACAAACTTGTTTTGTCCAAATTTGGGGGGAAATAGCTTTACAGATGAATAAAAAGGAGAGAAGGCATATTGGAATTCATACATTACTGTTTGAGAATTTTGTTGAAATGGAATTTAAGGGTAATATTGCTTGGCTTCTCTTCCAAAGAGACTGTAAACAGTCAGCAAATATCAACAAAAAATTTAGCATTAAAAACTCCTATCAATCCTCAGAAAGTAAATCATCCCTGTAATAAGGTTTTCCCCTTTATTCAGATCTCCAGTCTCCTATTGGTGATAGCTCCAACTCCATTACATTACTAACCATTTCCAGGGCACTGTCTCAGCTTAACCTAGTCAGGAAAGTGTAAAACAATGTATTAGATTGAGTGGGTTACTCAAAGGCCAGTGATGGTACATTTTAGAATTAATGAATGCATTAGGAAAGTGGACAAAGAATTGCAGGTGGAGGAAACCAAAGTACATTGAATTTAAGTTAGCCGGATAGTAGAAACACTATTATTATTCCACAAAGGTTATAAAAAATAGCTGCACATTATTTCAAGGAAAGCAGAAAATAGGAGAATACATTAAAAATAAGTGTCTTTCAATGTATAAACTCACCGAAATGTCAAATGTACATTAGTTATGTAGAAATAATTCCATTGTGTTGTATTTTAATTTATTTTTCAGACAACAAAGTCAGTAGCCCCCAAAAGGAAGTTATCAAATTTACTACTGATAAGGAGGCTTGGCAGGAAGGTGGGAAGATTTTGGCAAAGCCAATACTAAACCACTAAAGAAAACTTAAAATGTAAGGATGTTCTGAATAAGTTCAGAATGCAAGACCTAGTAGACCCAAGGACCAAAGATAAAGTATATATTTATTTATATATGGATGAAAATGATACTTTGGAAAGCAACCTAATTTAATGCAGGTTTATATGCTTGACAGATTTGCTTCTCTTTCACTCAATAGTAGGAATTTTTCTCTCTGGTCCTTGCTTGTGGCATACACCATAAAGAATTTTGCATATATATATTTGCTTTCCTTTTTATGCAACGCATATAATTTAGCTCTGAAAATCTTTGTTTGATCAAAGCTTACTTGAAAAAGATGGTTCAGTTCCTCAGTTGCTTGGGAGAATGGATGAAATGCTTGGGAAACTTTCGAGATGAGATCTTGACAGTATAGGATCAGTATTAGTCAAATAACTCCAGAATGATCACTGATTTTTCCTGTGCTTTGAAAAAACTCATATACGTTCCTGTTCAACATTAGAACTCATGAAAAGACAGACAACTTCTTATTTCATAGGATGTGAAGAAAATGGAGTTCCTGAAAGCTCTGAGCGAAATAACTTTAGTTTAAATAATTCTGCAGAGTAATTCTTAGGTAGTTGTCCTGTCCAACAAAGAACAGGTATTTGGACTAAGACCTCAGAAGATATATTGTTCCATTATTTCTGCAGATAATTGAGCCATGTGACCCAGAAAGGGACATATGCTCTGTTCTCTTTCTACAAGGAGTGAAAAATAACTAGCAAGTTACTACAGTTACTTAGTTTATTTTTACTTTAAAAATGGTAAAATACAACAAAACAAGAAGAACAAAGCCAGTCAAGACAATGCAGTGAAATTGTTGTAAAACTTCCGAGCAGGTACCAGGATAACAATAATAGATACCTTGTTATCTTCTCAATAGTTGTCCATCCAATCAGATATAGGAAAATCAAACCAAAACCAAAACATTATAAAACCAATAATACTACAGTTACTTAGGAAATTAATAACTTGTTACTGAATATCTCAATGTCTACTAAGGAAAATAATATGAGGAAAAGAACACTTGAATCCCCAAAGAAGATTTAAACTATTGAATAGCTATTAATTTCCTCATGTACTGTTCAATGAACTAATAACTATCCTCCATATAATTTTTTCTTTATCACAATATGTTCCTTATTTTCTTTATTCTTGTGGAAGATAATTTTAATATTCATTCTTCAGATAATAATTGTGTTTTTTTTTTCACATGAAAACCTCTTTAATTTTCACTCAGTGATCTCCGGCAGGAATTTCATCAATTTTTAATGAGTATCTTAGAAGTATGGAAACTCCTAAGATTACTGGGATCAAGTAGGACTTTATAAGATGATGGAAATGTTGTTTTGCAGTGTTTTACTACACAGTAGCTCTTAGCTACGTGTAACTATTAAGGACTTGAAATTTGGTTAGTCTAAATAAATAAAAAAGTGAATTTTTAACTTTAAGTTATACTAATTTTAATTTCAAAAGACATATGTGACTAGTGGCTACTATGTTGTAAACTACAGTGTAAAAGATCAGAAACCAATACTCTGGTTTTCTTCAGGTCATGGATATCTTTTGCCTATTTTAAAATAGGAGAAATCATACCAGCCAAAACTTTAAAAAGTGGATGACTTGTTTATCTGATATTTTGATTTAAAGATCCTCTCCCAAGTAGAGAGACAGATACTTGCTCTGGAGGTGTGGCCAGTTGAGGGTGGCTTGTGATGAATGTAAGTACAGTTTTTTGTTTTTTTTTTTTTTAAACCTTACTCAGTCATGGAGTTTAGCAGAAACTGGCAGTATCTGTACATAAAATCCATAAGGAATCTTTCTGATTCTTTCAGTAGTCTGCCTTCCAAAGGTTAGTGACCACTGAAAGTCCAGAGAAAGCCTGCTGAGAATAAATGGACAATGTCCATTAGAATGAGACTACTGCATGGTTACTCCCCCATGGGGCCTCTGTGACTCACATTCAAAGTCCAGGTGTTGGTAGTCAAGACTGGATAATGTACTTCTAGTTATTCAGCGAAAGTCAGATACATAGTTTACCATCGGATTTCCTCACAAATCTCATCTGCTCTCCCATAATTCCAGGGATCTTCTGCTATCATAATAAGAAAGCAGGAAAACAAATTACAGATGGTACTTTTGGTGAAAAAAAAAAAAAAAACAAATGTAATAAACGCCATTGTATTGTACATTAGTTTCACCACAAGACATCCTTGTTCTTTTGGTTTTCATACTAAGGGTATTTTAACCTAAATTGAAGACATAGATAGATAGATAGATAGATAGATAGATAGATAGATAGATAGATATGAAAAATATGGAGAGAGGAGAGTGATGGATTGACAACTGGTGGTCAACATGTAACATGCATCTGAACTGAATCAGCTTCGTGCTGGATGTGGAGGGCCCACCTGATGATTGTTGTCAAGAACATAAAAAGAAGAATTAGAATGAAGAGGTAATGCTGTTGATTCTCCTGGAGAAGCATTTCCTGATGTGAATGCAGCTGTTATCATCATCAGAAGAGTTCAGAACCTCGTTGTTGTCACTAAGGATGGTCGTGGTACTTTTCACAGGAGCTCTGATCCTTACTTTGAGCATTGCTTCCTGGCTCCAGTGAAGAACCTTCAACTTACCAGTGTAGATCTTACCAGTAGCTTCCACCACTGACCTCTGGGCCTTTCCAGTGCAGATCCTTGATACAGATTTGCATGAGATATTGTCATGGGCTGTAAGCCTCCAGTTGGTCTTGTGAAGTACATTGCCACGGGATTCAGGCCCTCAGCTGCATTCTTTAGGTCTTGATGTGTGGACAGATTTCCTGCTCTCTGTTGTATTTGACTCTTTGGGTGACTACTATAAAATACTTCTATAAATTATGTTTCTTGTATTAAATTGTTTCCTTTGCAAACCCTGACTACAACAGGGAGCTTGTAGGCACTTATGCTAAGTATTTTGATAAATGCTGCATAGAGACAAGTTTTTCATTTGCAAAGTGAAAACTGTACCTTGGCATGTTTATATAAGATATTTGGTTTTATCGTAAAAAATAAGTCATGCTTATAAGACTATGTTATTCATGGTTTTCAAGCAGCACCATAGAATAAATATGTTCTTGGACAGAGTAGATGTAGCTTGTTCAGTTCCTTTACAGATGAACTTGAGAGTCCAAAGTGACATTGTTCATTACAGTGCTCACTGACTCTATGTAGCTACTGAAAATATGCAAGGTAGTGTTCTAGATGAAGATGTGTGTGAAACACACACTGCCCTTTGGACTTATAACATAGAGACAGAATGTGTAGTGTCAGGTTCAGTGTTTCTCCCCATGTCTGTGACTGTCAGTGGATTTTTAAATTGATTACATATGTTTTGCATATTTTGGAGTAACAAGAAATTGTAAAACAATTTAATCTATTAAGTTTTAATAAAGCTACTGAAAAACTTTAAAATATACTTTTAGTTATATTTGATTAGATAGTGCTTATCCACAAGAGTAAATAGCAAGTACTTGTACTTAGACAGTGGTAAGATAGAAATCAAACCTAGATTCTTGTGATCTTCCCTATCCAAAGAATAAAAAATACTATACTGGGGGCTGGGGATTTAGCTCAGCGGCATAAGCACCTGCTTTGCAAGCAGGCGGTCGTAAGTTCAATCCCCGGTACTGATAAAAATGAAAAAGACAAAAAAAAAAATACTATACTACCAGGCATGGCAGCACACACCTGTAATCCCAGAACTGATGAGGCTGATACAGGAAAATCACTGCAAGTTTGAGGCCAGCCTCAGCTACACAGTGAGTCCAAAGCCAACCTAAACAATATAGTGGGACTCTGTTTCAAAAAACATACTGTACTTTATAATTATGTCCATTTGTTTAGCTTTTAATGACTATAGCTATGAAACTACAGCCCAATCAAAAGAAACAGAAAAGAAAAATTATGTCAACTCGCTGCTTTTTTCAAATCTAAATGAGATAAGCATTAAAGGACTTGGGATTATAACATGTCAGCGGATTGACTTTAGATGGTATCACCTAGGACATTAAAATCTGGACCATTCCATGCCATTCTTAGAAGTCAGCTTGGATGTAGCTTATTCACAACAGCTATACAGGTTTCTGATCATTAGTATTATTTTAAAAAGAAATAATCTAATTTTCTTCCATACTCCTCCTTCTCTACATTTCGTAATCTTTCTAGATCACCCAATTTTGCACAAGGAAGTGAACGATTCCCACTGCAGCCTATGTCCACCGTGCCCCACAATGTCACACAGCATTATAGCTGATCTATGGGATGTGACACGACTTCCAGGAGAGAAAAGGGATAATGTTATAGAAGCTGAGGAACTTTTCATGCGAAGCGGGAATAATAAAACAGTGAGCTAGGTATTTCAGTTTGGAGATCACTGACAGTCACAGACATGGGGAGAAACATCGAACCTGACTTTTGAATGTGTTTTACCTGACATTCTACAATCTGCTTTCACTGGCAATGGAGTGAAGAAGTTGGTTTACACATTTGCAGTTATAAAGACAAGAGTTTGAAGCTTTTGGTGTATAACAATACAAATCTACCTCACAGAGAATAATAATTTTAAAATGTGTCATACCAGTTTTGGTAAATCGTTAATTTTGTATGCTTATGCTGCCAAGACATGAAGCTCTTCTGAAACTTGCTGCTCCAAAGACAAAATCATTTGACATGAACGTCTAGCTGTTGCTTTCTACCAAGAATCATCACAGCAATTCAATTTTATCCTCACACTACAGCTGAGCAAATGCAGTTGGAAAGAACATTTATCAATAGTATCATTAGTTTCCACCTGTATCCAGTGAACCTGGTCTTGAGAAAACTATGTATTTCTTAACTAAGTTAAAGAATAACAATTTGATTATTCTCATTATCATAAACAAGTATTTAAGTAGCACATCATATCTGGAAGAGAAACAAAGCTCCTCTTTAATCACAGATACCTTGAGGTTTCTGTTTCTTTGCTTATGAAATAGCAGTTAGAATTGGTGCAAAAATAAGTGAAATATTACACAGAATTTTTGTAAAGATTACATGAAATAAAGTAGCAATAATCACTAGGTAAATACTAATTTCATTTATTTAACTCCTTAAGTTAAATTGTCTTTTTACATCACTACCTGCCCATCACTGATGCTAAGAACAGGTAGAGGTACCAGGAAAAGAATACTAATTGATAAATATGTGTCACACAGAGTGGTATTTTATAATCTACTTTTTCACTTAAAGTTCCTTTCAAAAATTTTTCAACAATATATTTCTGAAGTATTAGATGAATAACATTTATTGAGAATTTAATAAGTTTCAGATACTCTGTGTTACTCTTAAACTCTGTGAAATTGATTATTTGTATTTCTTTCTTTAGTATGAAGATAAGAAATTCAAAGAACACAGTTCTCTTTAGTTTGTAAAACTACTTGACATTCAACCTGAGATTTTAAAATTTACCTGAAGGTCTGTTCGGTTTCTTTCTTCTAAAACCAAAAATCTACTCGCACCCAGTTGAATACAGCATTATCTGTACAACATAGCCACACTTGGAACACATCAAGTATTTTAACCTGGAATCCTCACTCTCTTGGTCCTAACAATGTGAAATACATAATATTTTTTATGCTTCATGTCTTGTATTCAATGTCTTCTTTGTTCTAGATTCATTATTTTTAACATCAGTAAAAGTTGAAAGCTGAAGGAGAGCAGAGGGATAGAACATCTTTCAGGATATTTTTCCCACTTCGTTTCCACTAATATAAATAGAAACCTGTGCTGAGAGTGCTTTACCCCATAAGTATAAAGAGATTTGTTTTGTAGTTACCTTGACTCTCATAAGTCAAGTTGTGAATTAAGTTGAGTTACTGACTCCAGAAAAAATCAACAGTAAGTCTCAGGAAATGGCATAAATTTACAATACACAAGCCACAATGATGTCAACGTAAGTTTGTCCCAAATCGCACTGGGGCATTTTAACAAGAGTTATAAAAAAAAAAAATGACCATAAGTAAGACAGCAATTATGTTGAAGTGAACATATAAAGGAAAATGCAATGTTTCTTTTATTTTATTAGCAAAACACATCTCAATAAGGAAATTAAAGCTGAGATTAACTATGTAAGACCTGGGAATAAATTTCTGAATACAAACAGAGATTTCACAAAGGATAATTTACTTCTTTTTTTTTTAATTTACTTCTAACTAAAGTAGAATTTGCCAATTAATGGATGGAAGTTATAAATTTATACTTAATTCTATATTTTTAAATTTTTATTACTCCTTTTGTTCTGTGTTCTCTTTGAATTTTTGTGATATAGATTTTAAAACAAATTTTATGAATTCTTTTCATCATTTGAAACATTAATATTTATATTTAGAATAATAATAAATAATTTTAAAGCTTATATCTTCATTTTCCTTAATCTCTTTTCTTTAAGCATCCAGCACATACATTCTTTCACATCATACCAAACTGTGGCATCATCTGGCTGATCATAAAATAATTACAGAGAGCTTCTCACTTTAAGATATCAAAGATAACAATACAGTAAGAAAAATCAGTTGGTCTTAATATCCACCCTTAGCTTGAAGATTAGAGTCATACTCAAAAATAAAACAGAAGGAGCAAAAAAAAAAAAAAAGACAAATAAATGAACCCAGTGCTAACCACTTAGAAACATACACATTTTCATCTCAAGTGCCCCATTTCCTGTCTTCCAGCATGAAAGTTCAGTCAAGGCACTGAGTCAATCCTAGGGGATACCTATCCCAGGGGATACCTACCAGAGGAAATATGTATTCACTATGGGGCATTTATTCACTATTCACTATGGGGCATTTGAGACTCCATTTGCTCCTGCAAAGAAATGCATAAGCATTATTATATGATCTATATAAAATGTTCTTGACAGAAAACTCAGAGCAGAACTCCATGGGGATCCAATTTTTTTCTGACAAGGGGTGACTAAAGGGAAGGCATGAGAATTTCAATAAATAATTTACATTAATTCATAAGCATTACTCATTCAGCACAATCAGATATAAGTCAGTTGAGGGATATCAATGCTCATTGCCAAGACTGCAGTTCTTGACTGCAGTTCTATTATTTAGAAGCTTTTCTCTCATGTTGATTTTTCAAAATGATAATATTTTGGAATATCTCCTTAGAGAAGTACTGTGAAATTATCTAAGACATTTCATATAATGAAGTTTTGCTATTGTATGTATTTCTCACCTCTCAAAATATATCAGTTAAACTCTGTGAGTAAAAATTAATGACAATTCATGATGCAAATATTTTGCTTCTTCCTTACCTTAGTACTATCTTTCTAGCAACTAGATCACAGTTTTTGAGTTGAAGCTGCCTTATTTTAAATTGTATTGATTTGTAAAGCAAAGTTTCTTAGTTTAATTGATGTTCATACAGAACCTTGTTTACACATGTCTCCCTTGTCTCAACACTAGAGGACATGATGATCATTGCACATAATAGGAAAGTAAATCCATCCATAAATTTCATCACTGAGCACAGGAACGTTTTCCACAGTCTATGCTGCCAAGTCTGTTGCATCAATGCTATCCAGCCTAAAGAAACTTTTATTTTTTCCTGTCTTCTATTTCTTATAAGAATGCAGTTAGCCTGCATTTTTGTTGAGGATAATGTGGAAAAGAGGGTCTTGAGACAACCTGGGAAGACCAAATCAGACCAGGTGAACTCCAAAAACATCCAGTTATCAAAGCAAAAACAAACAAAAAAATCACATATCTTTTGCACAGCCCTAGAAATGCTCAGGGTTGTATCACAGACCAAGCCAGTTATATTAAAAAATAATTGCTAGCACATTACACAGATCTGTGCCTTCTGCGTATTTAAAAATTCACCATCATTCTGTTTCTAAAAAAAAAAAAATCAAATAGGTTAAGAAAACGAGAGCAGCAATTTTATCCCAATTCATATCACACACTTTCGACAGCAAGAACAAATATTCCAGAGTTTTGAAGTGACAATTTCAGTCCCTTCTAAGCAGACACTCTTGTAGGTACTTAATTTTGATTTTTTTATTTAAAATGCAAAACAGAAAAGAGGATAGTAATGATACAGAATTTTCCAAAAATGTAGGAAATTAACACTAATTAATATATTGCATATTATTATCTTAGAAGGATTTGTTCAAGGTACAAGATTTAGGCACAAAAAAGTGAACAATCAAACAATGAAAACATAAACTGTTCTTTTGGATGAGCTAATCAGTATTACAGTAGTAGATCAGTAGTATAGCTACCTATCTTATATATACATACACAAAACAGACATACATATGTATACCTATATGCATACAATCTTTTCCCTTCTTCCTTCTCTCCAAAGTGCTCAAAAGAAAAGAACAACTGGGATAGGGGAAAGGAGAGAAGGAAATTTTTTTTTTTTTGTAAAATCAGATATATTAACCCAATGAGAGTGACAAGGTAAATTACCATTGTAAGAGAGTGAACTGTAAAATAAAAAACATTATATTGGGTGAAATGCACAAGAGTCCATCATCTTTGCTCCCTAGATATATCCATAGCATGTTACTGTTTTATATCTAACACTCTTTATTGTTTTGTTCGCATTTTTTCTTGGTTTTTGTTTTCTTTAGAGTCACATTACAATTATGTATTGATACATTTTCTGATTCTCATGCTTATGACAAGACTAAATAATCTACACTTTAGTGAATCTTAGCTCCAAATCTCTACCAGGTAGATAGATTTTGGAAATTTCAAGCTGTAGTTTCACCATATCCCATCTCATCACCTAAAGAAAACAAAACACTTTCACATTAAATTTTAGGAATCTTCGCTCTGGATGCCTTTACCTTTTGTATATTCATGTCATGCTGTTCACCAGCAGGGAAGGACAAATGACATTTCTATGGGCTAGTCGGATTTAGAGACTGTGTCATTTAGTTCTAAAGGTGCATTCAATAGCCCTAGGATGATGGATACCACATGGTCTCCGGGATGTTCCCGCTGGATGTATCATTGTGTCTAATCAGAGCTCAGGTGAACTCAGAATGATTCCGCTCCCTCTATGTGTAAGAAATAATGTATGGAGTTGTCCACTTTGAGATTCAGAGGAAGATTGTATTCTGTGCACAAATGAGGAGGCACCTAAGTGATACGATACTCAATGAAGAGGATTATTCCTATCGATCCATCTCAGGAGAAAAAAGCTTCTGCTCCCAGGTGTCAGAAGAAACACTCGTTCCATTTAATCACAGAAGAGAAATGTGCTTACACACCTGCCCTCAGAACAAATCCTCTGCCCTGGAAATCTAGACATAATTAATCCTAGTGGCTGCAGTGTTGATGGCGGTAAGAGAAAGAAGAAGAAAAACAAGAGTTTTAAGAGAATTTAAATATGAGTGCACTGCTTTGAGTTCCACAATTTACATATACAGAAAGAACATTTACACAGAACTTTTCCATTTTCAAGTCTTTCATTAGTTCTCAGAAACAAGTTAAGAGTGTTGAAAAGCTGCAGAGGTATTTTTCTCTGTTTTATAGCAGAAAATGGAGACAGGTTAAAGTGCAAAAACCATTGCTTCAAGCTCCTCTAAATAACTTCAACTCATACAGAAAATATTTCATTTTCTTTTCTCTTAAATTTCCAAATTACTACAGTCTGGAAAAATAAGAGATATTCAAATAAGGAAACTGAATTCTAATATGCATAAAGACATAACACCTCTTGCCCAATTCCCAGTTTAGCAATTAGATATGTGTTAGCATGTATCTCATATATTCTTGTGGTGAACTTTAAAATTTTAAAGTTAATTTAAATTTTAAAGTTAATCTTTCATATATGATACATGCACATATTTATTACAGAATGTTCTTTGTCATTAATTTCTAATCCTTAGCGAAAAGAAACTTTCCCACACAGTGACTCATTTATTTCTACATTATTCTGCAAGCATATACTTTGAAATTATGATGATGAAAATATTTGATATTCATTGCCTGCATAGCTTTTTTTTAATCTTTCCATGACATCCAGAAATTGAATTGTACCTTTACCATAACATTCAAAACTGCTCCAAAGTGACCATTGGTCTCCTACTCCTTGACTAGTTAACTTCCTGAAGGATAATATCAAAAGAATGGATAATATCTTGATATTTACTCCATTTCTTTTTCATCTGTTTCCCCCCATAATATTTACTGAAACACGTTATGTTTTGCTTTCTGTTTCTTGTCTAGATTGTTCCTTTCACTTTTAGGTTTTCTACTTTGAGCAATCACGTAAATGCTACCAATTCCTCTTTTGTGTTCTTGGTCATCACTGGCAACTGTCTTTCAAACAATATATACAAAACTTAATTCTCCAAATTCTATCTAAACCAGACACTCCGCATGCAATTTTCCTCACAGTTAAAGGCAATACTTCTCAAATACTTTTTTCAGATATGATTCTTAAAGTCATGTATAAATTCTGCTTTTTTTAACTCTTGTCACTTAACAACTCCTAGAGCTCATGTTTAGGACATCTGTTACCTCCATTTTCCAATGTTGCATCATTTGCCTGGACCCAGGAAGACTATAAAAGCTTCCCAATTTACTTCAATGTTCTTATTACTATTAGCTTCTATTGTTCCCAGAGATACAGTTGCTGTATTTATGTACAAAAGATTTCATACTTCATATGCACCATTCACATGACAGACAATATATATGCTTATATTTTTATTGTGGCAAATTTCTAGCAGATGACAGTAAAGTGCTTTGTTCTAACAAAATCAGTACATTAAATAATTTTCTAAGGAAAGTCTTTGTATTTGTATATAGATACCATAAAAAATAGCTGAAGGTGAATAAATTTAGCTCTCCAGAGCACAGACTGAATTTTAGTATTTTTGTGGTCATCTTCTGTTCCTGTGTTGCTTGTGTAATAAAGTCTACACTCCTTCAGTAAGATGTACAAAACCCTGGGTATTCAGATCAGTCTTTCTTCACTATTTCTTCTGTGCACAACAGGGACTTAAACCTTGCTTTGTATATTTGATGCCACAATTTTTACTTTATAAAAGACTAATTGAATTATTCCCATCCCTTACTATATTCTCTATTTGCTTATCATATTGTAAAGCAAAATTCATCTTATTAATGAGATACTTCTGACTATAACTGTCTTAGTTATTTTTTTTTACTCATCGCTGAGACAAAGTACCTGAATTCCAAAGTTGGAATAGGAAAGTTTATTTCTTACAGTTTTTAGAGGTTTTAGTCTATATTTAGTTGGTTCAAAGGTGGGGTGGCATTGGCTGGGCCCCAGTTTATAGTGGCTCCAAACAGCAAGGAGGAAACAGGCAAAAGAGAGAGACACACCTTTCTTTTGCCATTACATTACATCCTGGCTCCACCCCAAGGGCAGTGTAGTACTCACAGCCCCAATTTAAGCTCTAGACAATGAGCCAATCACACATGCACAATCCAAATGCATGAGGCCTGGGGGCCATCAACATAAACCATGACAATAACTGATTTGCTCACCTATACATTTATTTTTAATATAATAAGTATCCAGTTCTCCAAAATTTATGCATTAGAGTAAACTTAATTAGGTTAGATGATATGACCAATAAAACTGGTCAATTATTAGCAATTATTTAACACACTTTCATACAGTACAATTGCTTTTCCATTTATAAAGAAACATGCATGATATATATGAATCCATTAGGTCTTTCTGTACATATATTTCCTTCAGTTTCCTTTTAGTTTCTTTATGATGCCTATTTGAAAAACAGGGAACACAACTCTTACTACTTTGAGCACACTTTGAAGCTTACTCAAACTCAACAAGCTGTGACCATGACCATGAGAGTCAAATGATCTAAAGCAAAGGTTCTCTTGTGTTGCAAGCAACAAGGTCAGGAGGTTGGAGATATCAATAATGCATAAATCCCGGCCTAAACTAGGGGTGGTTGTGGGAGAAAGTGTGTATGACATAGGGCTGCTATAGCTTTTAACATTTGTTGACACTGGAAATCTTTAAAAATAATCCTTCCCCAAACTGAATCATTGCAAAGCGCCTGAGAACCTTGTCCGAGAGCCCAGACACTTCATCATTGGCTGCAGTCCCGCTGAAGAAGTGATCCTGTGAAGACTGCTCTTAAATCAAAAATGTGAAATTGCACTTGGCAGTCACAGCACAGGAAAGAAAAATTCTGCTTGTAACAGCAGCCTTTCCTGTATTTTGTATCCTTGCTTTTTTTTTTCTTGTTTTTTTGCTTTTATTTTTGTTTTTGATATACCTTAAAAAATCTAGAGAAGGGAATCTTTTCCAAGACCTTTATGAAAATAGAACTTCTTAATATAGTTGGGTGAATTAAAACCTACCCTTCAGAGTTAATCTGAAAAGATATTGTTGGTATTTTTCACCACGACGTTTAAATGCTTTGGAAATGTAGCATTATCAAAACATTCATTTCCTGTTTTAGGTCTGTGCCATACCACAGCTGTGCTCAATTAAGATATCTGAAAACCAAGAGAAGAGAGAAAACAATGCCTTTTCCCCAGTATCCTCTATAATACTTTGTAATAAATAAATAAATAAGTAAACTCAGCACTTTCTAGTAGAAACCATCTCCTAACACATATAATAAATTATTTCTAAGCAATAGAAAAACAATTCATTTTGAACTAATCACTAAAGTGAGGAAGCCCTTTATGTGCAACTATGTACCACACTTGCTATTTTTCTCACTGAAGTTCACAATTGCCAAAATAAGTCCTTTTCAAGCTCACCATGAAAGTGTTCTTTTATTGTTGTTGTTGTTGCAATGCTAACAGTGATTTCAGGGATTATGTGTACAAGGTAGAATTTTCCTCAGGAGAAAAAGTATAAGAAATTCAGACAAGCTGTAACCGTCAATTCAAATTTAGGAAATTACCTGATAGTAGATTATCTAGCTCTGTCAGCTATTTACACAGGCCTTTACACAAGCATCAAATGAATTTTTCTCAAGCATGTATGTGACGATGTCATTGTCCCATGTGCTTACCAACTCCGCAGTGACCAAAAATGTGTTTATAAACATTGGATGGGCATCCAAATCCGATGCAGAGTTTTCCAGCTTGCATACATTCCCTTCCATCCCAAGAATTTCTAGATCTGGCAGAAGATCCAGGTATCTCATGTCTACAATGTATCTTGGCATTCTGACACACAAAATTCAGAGAAATAATCGCTGAATCACAGAACAAAGGGTCAGACCTTTCAGCATAACAGATAACGTTTTTTCACAGCTGGGCTCAAGATCAGTGTGCATATATGAGGACTAATGCTTGACTTCTGAGAAGAATTTGAGAGCACAAACTATTCCTTCTAATTTAGAAAAGGCTTTCTCTTTGTGTTGTAATAACACAGACACTGTTTCCCCTGTAACTTTCCATCCTTTTCAATGTTTTTCCATTTTCCTTTGTATACATTTGGGTTTTTTTCTCCATCCTTGAAGCATTGATTTTCCCTAACATCTTTTCTGAAACTGATTTTTCCCTCAATGTATTCATTTTGCTTGGCTCCTCCCCACTTTAGTTCTTCAGTGACACTAGTATCTAAGGTCATGGATTTAAAGACGAAGTGCTTTGTTTTCTGAATTATAAAATGGGCTTTAAAAGTACCTACATCAGAAGGCTATCCTACAGATTCACAGAGGGAATATATGTAACCATTAGGATACAGTAAGCTCTAAATGAGCATTTCCTGTCACCGTACCTTCAGCTCAAATCTCTCCTTTCAGTTCCATGACTTACATATGAAACTGCATATTTGATATTTCCACTCAGATGTCACACAAACTTCAGAGACTTAGCACTTCTAAAATTAAACACTTGGTCGCATCTACTACCCCAAATTTCCTTTTATCTTTGGATGTATAACATAGGAAAACCGGCAACAACAATTTGCATGTTAAAGATGGTAACTTAAGCATGAGCTTTTAGGATTTTCATGTTCTTCTGGAGTTTCTCAAATTCTTGCACTTTTTCTGAATTTGACTTTCACGGTTCTGTATGAAACCACCACAACTTAGTAGATTCCTTCCTGTCTGTATTGCCTATGACAGATATGTTATTTCATTGCCACCTTTTACTTTACACTTCAGCAAAAATAAACACTTTAAATGATTCCAGTAACTACCTAAAGCTCTCCACTGTATTTCTACTGTCTTTGGAATGTCCTCCTGGATCTTTTTTACTGACATCTGCAACCTGGCTCTATATCATTCCAGGACCCTACCCTGTACTGAGGCTGAAATCTGTATTGCTCTCTGGGATATGGACTTTTGCACAATTTCCTCTCTGAAGAACATTCTTTTGCCAACCAGATGTGTAGCTCTCTTAACATTCCAGGTATCAACTAGGTGTTTTCATGAGGTTTCCCATAATATCTGTTGATTTATCACATTATTTTGTATTTGCAATAAATGCATCTAGAACCTTATTACTTCTAAGACAAGAACTTAATCATCTTTTTTATAGCAACTGTCACACTATCTGGCATATGTTAATATTTGAAAAAATTTGTGATACATAAGGAATGTATACAAATATGTTATTCCCTTATTATACATAATGTGTTTCATTCACATCAAACGTTGATTTTATTCACTCCTCTACTGAGATTTTTTTATGATTGATTTTTCCACTATAGTAAAAATATTACTACTTTAAACTTTTTAAAACAAGTTAAACAAGTTAAAAACAAATATTAATGTTTTAAACTTTTTTAAAAAAAGTGGACTATATGCAATACAAATGTAAATGGTTGCCATACTCTGCTATAAGAGATTTATTATGATCCTTTATAACAATAGCAGAGATTCCAAATCCTGCAAGTTTTGTCCCCCTGAGAGGTCATCTAAAACATTTCCTGGTTGTGGGTAACCACAGTATTTTTAATGTTAATCTGGGTATCTTATGAGATTTTCAATTCTTCCTGATTTCTGGTTTCTGGCCCCATTAGGATAAGAAAATCTGGATCTTATTGACTTTAATACCATAAAGACAAGTACCTTATTGGAAAATGAATCAAAATGCATGAGGTGAACACATGGGAAAGATATTACTGAAGTTTCCAAAGAGGGTCAATATTTATAAAAGGCATAAAAGCTGGAAGATATTTTAAATATCACATCTAACCCATTTATTGTGTAGATGAAGAGAGTTCCTGCTTGGCCAGAGGGGTTAGGCAACTGGCTACAAATCACCAAAATACTTATTAGCAGCATTTGATTGAATTTGTTCAGTCTTGAGTGCTTTCCCCTCACTCATATAGCTTAGGAGAACATTTAGTGAATAATTACTGAGAAAGATTCACAGATAAATCTGGAAGTGAAAGTGTTATAAAAAACATTGTATTCATTCTTTGTGTGTTCTGTCTACTTTTCAAGAATTGCGTCTTTAGATTAGTGCATAATTTACTGACTCAGAAGTGAGAAAGAGTAACTTAATGGCTTATGCAACGGAAAAAACAAAAAATTAAAAACCAATACTATTTTGGAGAAATTTGAAATTCAATATGTAAAATATAGTATTCAGCTTTATCTAGTTCTCTTTTCAATCCTGATTCCTTGTACTTCCAAGGGACTGAAAAGGGAAGAGCTTCTACTAAATAAAAACACAATCTCTTATTTTTGCGCTGCTCATCTCCCATGGCTCTCTGAGGAATATGCCAGTGAGTCTAGGGTTAGGGTATTTGTGCACATGTCTGCCTATGCATGTTTCTTGGTATCACAAGAATTGTTCTCAGGTCTCACTCTGACTCAGTTCATTCTTTCTGCTACCAGATATACTTTTGAACCAGAGGACCGATGATAAGGCTAAATGGTGAGAGTCTCAGTAAAACATATTTTTAGTATCTGTGGATGCCATTTAAAGCCGATACATATTAATGTTCTTTTTGTTTTTTGCTTTTTTAAAAAATTTAACAATAGATACGTGAAGCATGAGAAACACCATTTTTTAACACGTTTCCCTGAAAAAGTTCCATATTGTCCATTGTTCATATTGAGACAGTTTAGTTGGTCTCTGGTCTCAATCTATTTTTCCAGCTTCATTTTCTCTAAGTGTTCCATTCTCCCACTTCTTCTTCCTTAGCCATGTAAACTTAAATTCCCACACTGTTCCCACTCCAAACACCCACAAGCATACATCCATAAAGGTAGCTTAAATTTTACAAAGTAACAAAGCAATTCAACAAAAAAAGGTACTTTTCTGAACAAATGATACTGAAATTCTTGGATCTCCATATTTCAAAGTATTAGACAAAAATCTTTAATTTTTTCATAACAACTAAAAAATTCACACAATGAAGTTCTGGATACTCTACCATAAACAAAATTTATAACAAAGAAATTGATGGACTGGACTTCATAAAAATTAAAAATTATTTCCTATACAATATACTGCTAGAAGAACAAAAGTTATAGGCTTGGAGAGAGCATATGAAAATGCATATCTGGTAGAAGATTTTGTGCCCTAAATATCTAAGAATTCTATAATTTAGCTATCAAGCACAATCTAGTTCAACAGCGGGCAAAAGATGAAACACAGGGTTAACATATGACCAATAAACATAAGAAAAGATGTTTACGGAGTTTTTGCGTCTTCTATGTAGAGTATCAGGTCATCTGCAAATAATAATAATTTCTTTTCCTATTTTTATTCCTTTTATTTCTCCTTATTGTCTGATTGCTCTGGCTAATATTTCCAAAAATATTCAGATACTGAATAGGAATGGTCATAGTTTACATCCTTGTCTTGTTCCTGATTTTAGAGTGAAGGCTTTCAGTTTTTGTCCATTTAGTATAACGTTGGCTGTTGGTTTGTCATAGATGGCCTTTATGAGACTGAGGTATGTACCATCTATTCTGAGTTTCTGTAGTGTTTTTATCATGAAAAGGCATTGGACTTTACTAAAAGCTTTTTCTGTGTCTATTGAGATGATTATGTGATTTTTATTTTTGGCTCTGTTGACATGGTGTATTACATTTATTGATTTGTGTATGTTGAACCACCCCTACATTCCTGGAATAAATCCACTTGGTCATAGTGTATAATCTTCTTGATGATTTGTTGCATTCTATTTGCCAATATTTTATTGAGAATCTTTGCATCAACGTTCACTAGTGGGATTGTTCTATAGTTCTCTATTTTGGTTGGATTTTTCACTGGTTTTGGTATTAGAGTGATACTTGCCTGTAAGAATTAGTTATGGAGGACTGTTTTCTTTCAATGTCATTGAAGAGTTTAAGGAGTATCGGCATCAGATCTTCTCTAAATTTCTAATAGAATTCAGCTATGAATCCATCAAGACCTGGGCTTTTCTTTGTTGGTAAGTTTTTAATCATATTTTCTATTTCAGTAGTTGATATTGGGTTATTTAGAATTGCTATATCTTCTTGATTGAGCTTTGGTAGCTCATATGTTCCTAGAAATCTATCCATTTCCTTTGTGTTTTCCATCCTATGCAAGTAGAGATTTTCAAAGTAGGTGTTCATGATCTTTTGAATTTCCATGGAATCTGTAGTAATTTCCTTCTTTTCAGTTCTTTTTGTGTGGATTTGAGTTTTTCTTTCTTATTCTTGATAAGACTGGCCAGAGGTTTATCAATTTTTTTTTATTCTTTTAAAAAACAGCTCTTTGATTCATTAACTGTTTGTATTGCTTTTTTAGTTTCAATTGCATTAATTTCTGCTCTAATCTTCACAATTTCCTCTCTTTTATGAGCGTTGGGTTTGGCTTGCTCTTCCTTTTCTAGACTCTTGAGATGTAGCATTAGATTATTTATTTGTATTTATTTCATTTTCTTGATGTGACTATTTATTGCAATGTATTTCCCTCATAAGACTGCTTTCATTGCATCCCATACGTTATGGTATGTTGTATCTGCAGTTTCATTGTATTGTAGGTATTGTTTTATTTCTTCTTCAATTTCATCTGTAACGCACTGGTTACTCAGAAGGTTGTTATTCAATTTCCATGAATTTATGCAGGTTTTGCAGGGCTTTTGCCATTGATTTCCAAAAACTCCATTAAACACTATAAGAGATAATAAACAAATTCAGCAACAAAGCTGGAAACAAAGTTAACACTCAAACATCCTGTACACAAGCATTCCTGTACAAAAGCAAAAAAATCCGTGAGAGAGAAATTATGGAAATATCACTTTTCACAATAGCATCAAAAAAATGAAATATCTAGGAATCAGCCTAACCAAGAATATAAAAGACCTAATATGCTGATAATTATACTACTCTAAAAAAGGAGATCGAAGAGGATATTAGAAAATGGAGGGATATTCCTTGCTCTTAGTTAGGCAATAACCAACATTGTGAAAATGTCCATTCTCCCAAAAACGTTATACAGATTCAATGCAATCCCCATCAAAATACAATTAACATACCTTACAGTTCTAGAGAAAATATTCCTAAAATTCATCTGGAAATAGAATAGATCTAGAATAGCAAAGGCCATTCTGGGCCACAAAGGTAAAGCAGGAGTAATCTCAGTTCCTAACTTGAAGCTATACTACAAAGTCACAGTAATGAAATCAGCAATAGACCTGAGGATCAATGGAACAGATTAGAAGATGGAAACACTACTACAAAGACACTCAGACACCTGATATTTGACAAAGGGGCTAAGCATTTTCACTGGAAAAAAGATACCCTCTTTAATAAATGGTGTTGGAAAAATTGGCTTTCCACATGCTGAAGACTAAACGTCTATCACTGTACACTAAACTAAAGTCAAAAATGGATCAAGATCTAAATATTGAAACAGAAATACTAAATTTACTGGAGGACAAGGTAGGTAAAAATCTTGGAGACATAGGGGTAGGAGAGAATTCATGAATAAAATGCAAACTGCATGGGAAATACGTAAAAGAATCAACAACTGGGATTTCATATGATTAAAAAGTTTTTTCACTTCAAAATAAATCACCAACAAAGTGAAAAGAAAACCACAGAATGGGCAAGAATTTCAGCCAACAACCCCTCAGGCAAAGGACTTATATAAAGAACTGAAAAACATCAAGCCCCCCAAATTCAAAGACCTTCTCCAAAAATGGGCATCAGAAATGAACACATAATTCTTAGATGAAGACATATAAATGGTGAATAAATATATGAAGAAATGTTCACCATCACTGGTCATTTGAGAAGTGCAAATTAAAACAGCATTGAGATTTAATCTCATCGCAGAGAGTGGTTGCTATCAAGGATGGTAACAAATGTTGGTGAGGATGTGGGGGAAAAGGAACACTTCTCCACTGTTGGTGGGAGTGTAGACTGGTGCAACCACTGTGGAAATCAATATAGAGATTCCTCAGAAGACTAGGATTGGAAGTTCCATTCAATCCAGCTATTCCCCTCCTGGATATTTTCCCAGAGAAACTGAAAAGGTCATGTCACAGTGATATATGTTCACCCATGTTCATAGCAGCACAATTTGTGATAGTTAAATCTTGGAAAAAACAAAAATGCTCATCAACTGCAGAGTGGATGAAAAAGATGTAGTATTTTTATACAATGGAATACTATTCATTTTTAAAAAGATGATCTTGAGGCCTTTTATAGGTAAATGGAGGCTTGATACTATCCTCATTAGTGAAATAAGTAAGACTTACATTACTAAATATCACATTGTCTCTCTAGTGTAAAAAATAATAAGATCTTACAGAATAATGGGATCCAAAAAGTATAATAGATACTGTAAAAGTGAAAGGGAAGGAAAGTGCTCTAAATGATATAATGGTATGTATAGTGTGTAAGATAGATGACCATATTACTAAGTTTCTATTAGATCATCGAACAGAAGAGATTGTATTGTCAATGTCTGAGTGCCTTGCCACTTTTTATGCTTTGATTTTGTAACTTTAACAACTATTGTTAAGATGACAATATGTAATGTATCACCTAGCAATTTTTATGATGTTAATTATTTTAATGTTTTTGAATTCTGTATTCTACCTTTTTTCTTATTTTTTCTATTTTATGTTTTAATTTTCTTTTTTCTTTCTTTAAATAAAATTTTTATAAACTAAAATTAAATTTAAAAAAGATGCTTACAATATTTGTCATTATATAATTTCACATTGAAACAACATCAGGATGCTACCAGGTACCTACCAGAAAGGCTAAAGAAAAAGAAGCAAAAAAAAAAAAAAAAAAGAAAAGAAGCAGACCATATACCAAACATTTGTGAGAATGCAGTGTAGCAAGAACACTTATGCATTATTGATGAGGATGCAAAATGGTACAGTTACTCAGACAATAGTTTGGCATTTGGAAGTTTCTTAAAAGGCAACACAGTCTTTCCTATTCCTATTTCCCTAAATAATCAAACTTTTTGTACACTCAAAACTTGCTTGTGAATGTTTGTAGCAGCTTCATTAGTAATCGTGAAGACTAGAAGCAACCAAACATCTCACACTGGATAAATTGTAGTACAGTAGATTAACTGTGGTACACTGGATAAATTGTGGTCCATTTATATAATGAAATGTTAGCCTGTGATAAAAAAGAAGTCATCTATCAATCCTCTAGAATAAAATTTAAATTCATACTGCTAAATCAAAGAAAAAAGTCTGAAAAAACCTACATTCCATGATTCCTATCACAGTATATTACATATCTGGAAAGACAAATCTATATAGATTATATAAAGATCAGTGGTTTATAGGTGAATGAAAAATGTGTAAGTGTTGACCAAGTGAATCACAGGAATATTTTGCAGCAGTAATTTTTTTCTTTATTTTGTTATTTTGGTGAATTATTATTATGCATTTGTTAAAACCCATGTAAATTTATTGCATAACAAATAAACCTTAAGCCTTAATTTATGCAAATTTAAATAGTCACTTAGGAGTTTAGGGGACCTGGAATGGAATATAGGCTGTGAGAAAGGAAATTAACCATATTCTAAATGCTTGAAATAATCTCACTGAAGGATTCAAGAGAAATGGTACTGAGTTTGAATCTGAGTAATATCTGAAAGACTAAAGACCATGTAGCAGTTGGATTTTGTTGATACTACTGTTTCTAGTTAAGGCATAGATTAACAACTCTGCTGTATTCTGGGATTGAACAGTTAAACAAATATGATTTTCTGAGTTAGGTTTCTCCCTATTAGAGTTTAAGGTTGCAGTGAAAGACTGGAGGAAGTGAGAATTTATCCATGTAGTAGAATTGGAGTTATCAACATGAATTCATATTTTACTTAACAAAGATACGATTATGTACATGTGGAAATAACAGAGATATATTCACACAGCTGAGTATACAGACGTACTTTGTTGTTTTTCTATTAGATGTAAAGACCTATTCGATGTAAAGACCTAATACCCAAAGGGCACCTAACCCAGGTCATAATTTCTACTGAAAGGATCCACAGTCGTTCTTGGAAAAGTGGATGACTGTAGGACTGGGAAATTTGCAGGTTTAGGATATCTCCTACTCTCAGAAAGTAAGGATGTTCTGAGCTAAAAACAAACTACACCGAGGAAACAGATAAGGAAGTTATGCAAGCCAACTTTCGATTCCAGGTCTTTCAAGGATCTGAATGGCCAAAGCTAAAATAACAAATACAGAATAATGTAATATAATTCAGAATAAAAGTTAAATATTCATGATTCTATAGCAACATGACTAAATATTTGAGCAAATACATAAATGGGGATGTATAGACCATTTTCAACACTGAGAAATTCCAATTCCTGACAAATACTCCTCAAAAAAATCAAAATCATCAAAGCAAAGGAAAAATTGAAAAAATTATTGCAGCCAAGAGTAGCCTAAAGAGAAGGGACAGGTAGATGTAATGTGCCATGTTAAATGAGGTTGTAAAAGAATAAAAGTACCCTAGACAAAAACTAAAGAAATCCTTATAAACTATACATATTAGTTAATGCTAACATAATATAGTTTCATTAAGTATAAAATGTAAGCCATACTAATGCAAGATATTAGTAATATGACGAACAATAAATAATCCAGAACACCATGTAATATTTTCTAAAATTTTCTATAACTCTAAAAACTATTCTAAGAAATAAATTTTATTTAAAATGATAAGGTCATGATAAAATGATAACAAGATAAAAAGATAACCAGATAAAAGATCACTTTATGATCATACATATAATGATTTAAATAATAAAATGAATGCAACTTATATTGAATTATAACCTTAAAAATAAATAAATATGCTTGTATCTATACTGCTATGAACAAATGAAATAATGAGAGAAATAAAATGCTATAATTAGGACATAATAGTGCCCATTGCTTTAGGCTCAAGTAAACAACTGATGGATGATAAAAGTAGTGGAAATAAGTTCCAGAATATTAAGATAACCTCAAAACATTTACTATAACTATTTATTAAATTCAAGCAGAAAACTCATAGCTTTACAATAAAAATTTTGACATGATACAATTTAACATCAACAGTAATAAGGTATTTTTACTTCACAATTTACTGAGAAAAGTTCATCACCTCTGTAACATTCTTCTCACTAATGCAGATCCACAATATAGTCATGAAAAATATTAGACAAACACAAAAGGAACATTTTATAGATTAACCCATCAGTGTTCTTCAAAGAGTCCCAAGGATGTGATGTGAAAGTCACAAAATACTGAGGAAGGATTACAGACTGGAGGATACCACGGAGATATGCAAATCACAGGCACTGTTAGATTTTCTATCAGATCCTGGGATAGTAAAAGAGCAAAGGTAAAAAAAAGTACCTGATGAAGTATGAAAAAGTACTATAATTTAATTAATAAAAATAATGAAATGATTGCAATAATATTGCTAACTGGACTATGGTTATATAAAATGTTAACATTAAGAGAGTTTAAATGAAGGAGTATGGAAACTTTGTACACTAGTCTTACAAAATTCTGTCATTTTAAAAATTATCTCAAAACTAAAAGTTAAGAAACATAAAGTTTTAAAAACTTCTTTTTTAAACTCACCAGTAAGGCTTTGCCTTACTTTTTTATTTTTTGTGACACTGTTGTTCTTAAGCAGTTTGTCTCTCAGCTAAGTGGCAGTATTTAATTCAGTACCACCTAGGGAGAAATAATCTCTGTACTCTTAATTAAATGATAAGGCAGAACTTTTCTCCTTCATGATTGTAATGAGTCCTTCAAAACGTCTTATTCACCCTGAAAAAACAAGATTTCTTGTTTGTTTGTTTATAGTGTGTTTGTTTATTTGCTTATTTTATAATGTGTTGCAAAATACTGTCAGATTAGGAAGGAAATTTAGTTTAGGTTGAGATATCTTTCAATTATTTGAGTAAACATCCTTAATTGTAATTTCCAGGTACATAATAGATGCCAAGGGAAGAAATAACTCACCCAACCAGTTCAGATATCGAACAACTTTCTTTGATCTGATAAGCTATTACCAGAAGCATGAATAAAAGCAGGGCCTCAATTTACCCACAGTCAAATCTCTTTAGCCATGTCACGATTTGGAGCACTTTGTAAACACATTCATTCCAAAAGTAATTTTACTCACAAAGTGCTTTTGATAGAATTTTTGGCGCAGAAGAGAACCAACTGATAGAATTTTCGGCAAGGCTAAAAAGATAAGAAGTATGAAATAAAAGTGACCTTTATTTTCAGAATGTGGGGAGAGACTTCATGACCTCTGGGGTCTGGCTTTCTCTCCGCCAGACAGGTGCTGTGGCATGTAGCTTAGGTTTGGGGTGGTGCCTAAGGGGCATTAGTGATACACAGATAGCCCATTGGTATTCATTTTGTGCCAGATGTAAATTGCCTAGGGACAGGAAAGGTGACCTCAAGATAGAGCCCCTTAGTTCTGCCTCCCAGCCTCCCACCGGCTACAGTATCCCATCTGGGGCAAAATCCTTTAATTTAAACTTAGCCTTCAAACTCCACAGGGAGACCTTCTTAGTATGGCTTTTCGTGTTTTCAACAACAGAGATAAAAAAAATAACAATCTGATCTTTTAGCAGTAACACTTGGGACTCTGAGTAGGACACCTTAGTGGGGCTGTGGACCCTGAGCCCCATCAGTCTTCAGCAGCAAGTTCAAGCAGATCAGTCAGTGAGAGGCCATAGAGTCTCTACCCACATTCTTAAAATAAAGGCCAGTTTTACTTCATACTTCTTATCTTTTTAGTTGTGCCAAAAATTCTATCAGATTGTTCTCTTCCATGCCAAAAATTACATCAGCTTTCATCTATGCAACCTTAATTAACTTTATATAGTAAAAACAAACTACTGGAGATTGTAGGTAGAAACACTAAAAGTTTAAGCTAATTATTTAGTGGTACTGTGGCAGGACTGTTTTGAGAATTGACATTCTTTGGTTGATTGGTTAATTTTTTTAAAAGAACTCATTTTGCCTGATACTCTTTCCAAGGTTCAGTTCTTCTTTAAGAAAAAAACTGAACCATTTGTTAGGCACTGAAAAGATTAATGTTCTCCTCCATGAAATATTTTCCTTCATCCTTACAGCTAGTATGAGGTCCTTCTCTTCAGTTTCTTAATGCTATCCTTTTTCCACCTATCGTTATTCTTGTGTCAGTTCATCTACATGTTTACAAATGGCTTTTATTCATCAGGGCCAGCTTTGCCCTAAGTACTAAGGATAAAGACATGAAAAGAAATCAGACAGCAGTAAAGGTGACCCGTGCATAAAAACATCCTGACTGTTGGCAGTGGTTTTCAGCCAGAGACTTTAGGAATGTGAAGATGGCAGAGATTGGGGATGAACTGTGTGTGGAGAGAAGGGAAGTCTATGAGGCATTCAGGAGCTTACTCTAAATCTCCTATTATCACTAAAGAATGGTGTTCTTGAGAAGCACAGGCCCTTAACTTACTTTGCAAGGGAAAAGTTTACTAATGATGACTGAATGCATTTTAACCTCTCCAACAGAAGCTCTAATGTAGATAATAGGTCACATATACAGTGTCATTTTCTGGATCATAATAAAAGAATCTTCCCATACAGCATTTTCTGAGCAATTATTTTAATTAAGAGTAATTCAGGAGCCTTACTTTTGCTTTTCTGTCACTAAATTTATGAGAAATTTGCCTTAGAATTAGGCTCAAATTATCCCCAAATCACCCTAAGTCTCTTCTGTTTCAACTGTACAGAAGGGAAAAAAGGCCAGGAAAATAGTATTCCATCAAGCATATATAAAAGCTTTTATGAAATTTGTTTTTAGTGAATCACTGTATAGTAATTTATATGTATTAGCGTCAAGTCATCATGCTATTCAATTTGATTAAATGATTTATTGATCCTCAGAGTACAAAGCATTGAACACAATCTATACTGAGGACCTTCATTTTCTCTTTTATAAGATGTAATATCATGAAATTGACAACATTTCATGTTTTGAGGTAACAATAGGTATTGAAAAATATTGAAAAATTTAAATTAAAAGAAGTAATCTAAAAAAATGTTTAAGGACTCTGGCAAAGTCAAATAAGGTGAGTTCCATAAAGGCAATGCAAATTATTAGCATGGGGACTTTGGTAAAAGAAATCTTACTTTTGGCTGGAGACTAAGATTAGCACTTGTTTTATAGAGGAGTTGGAGTTTGAAATAGTTTGACACTTCACTAAGTTTGTGAAGGAGCTATTCCACTTGGAATTATATTAGAAATCAGGGTACAGAATAATAAATAAAAATACAGAGTGCAGAATAATAAATAAAAAAGAGTGAGCCTGTGATATAATTTTCATCAGGGCTCATCATTTAATAAAGTATGTCTGGAAATTCACTATCCACTAAGATACCCTGAAAGATGTGTGTTAGGAACATACCATGAAGATTCTGTGTGGCTTATTCTTAAGTCCCCAAGTCCCCAAGTCCCATGCAGGGAATTTCTGAAAGATTTCAATTAAGAAAATGAGATATTTAGAACTGTGTTTCATAAACTTTATCTCTAAAGAGCTACTTAGAGCAAATTCTGGTGTGAATGGGAGAAAGGAACCACAGAACATTAATCAGACAACATAAATATTACAATGAGGTTATTTTATAAGACAGAGGACATTTTTAAATTCTACAAGCCTATTAGATTTTGTAGAGCAGATCATTTCTGTTTTCTTCATAATTACATTCATAGCATCTATTTAAGTGTGAAAAAAATTTTAAGTAATGTCTATCATAAAATTATTTTTATGAAAACATTAAAAGTTATACTATGGAAATACCTATGTGAATATACTTATGAGGCAATAAAATGATATGTATGACAATAAACACACAGAGATAGAGTGGAGACAGAGATGGGGAGACACAGATCATGTAGATGCACATATATGATAGTATATAGACATAAAGAAAAGCTTATGGGGTTCTGGTAAAGATGGCGGATAGGTAACAGCAGGCTACAGAGGCTCCCTGAGATAGTCAACTTAGTTTTCAAAATAATATGGTGTGGGGAGTCCCGAAGAGAGGAGATGAATCTTTTCGATCCAGAAAGAAACTAAGATAAGAAGAACCAATTAAACATACAGTCCTGGCGCTACTATTGAGAACAGCTGAAGGCTCGGTGTCCCTGCTTGCTACAGCGCCGGTACTCGTGAGGCCCGTCTGCAACTTACAAATATGTCCGAAATTCTACTGCCTGGAACCTCTGGAAATGCAGTCACACTGAAGTTGGGGATTGGCGAGCCCAACGGAGAGATAAGCTGGCTGAGAACCTGCATTGTCCTATGGTGAGTGCCGGCAATAAAACCGTTCCACAGAAAAAGGGGCTCCAACAAATGACATTCTGGGACCAGGCAGACTGGCAAGAACAAGGAGCAGCAGTGACTTCAGTCAATTGCTCCCTTCTCAAACAGGATTGATGGGATGGGTTTGGACTGGGTCACACCCCTGGCTGAGATCCAGTAGGTTAGCCCAAACCAGTTTTCTATGCCCTGCATGCACAAATACAGTGAAGGCCTCAACACATTTACTGACCCGGAGGATCACTGCCCCTGTTTGCATCTCAATAGCACCCCACAGTGGGCAGGAACATCTAGCCAGCATGCTTCACAAGATGAATCATAACCAACAAAGAAAGAAGCTGGGGTCTTCTATGTATACCTGTTATGCAAGAAACAAACAATATGAGAAGAGGAAACAACAAGAAAAAGACACCAGCTCCCAACCCTGAAAACATCAATCCAGGAAAGGTAAATACAAAGGAGATTGAGGACAGCAAACATACAATATCAGGCACAGCACCAGTGGACATAAAGAGATATATTCGGGTTCTCATAGATGAGTTCAAAAGTGAAATATTTAACCAAGTAAAGCAAGATATAAATAGATTAATAAAAGAGATGCTAATTACCTCTCAAGAAGACAGAGATGGAAGAATGGAGGAACAAAAAAAAGGGAAGAATCATTTGATGAAGAATATTAAGAAAACATAGTACATGAAGCAGGTTCAAAGAGATTATCAGGAAATTAAAACCTCCATTGAAAGCTGGCAAAACAGCTTGAGAGAAACTAAGGATAGATTATCCAAACTGGAGGACAAGTTTGCAATGTGAGATCATGAAAGGAAAAAATTTCTTAAAAATAACAAAAATAAAAGCAGTAACAATACAAAGGCTAGAAGACAACAAGAGGATCAAAACTTAATAAATAATGTGAATGAAGAAGCAGGGGTACAAACAAAGGAACTACAAAGGCTATTCACAGAAATAATTAAGGAAAACTTCCCAAACATAGGAATAGGAAATGATATTCAGATGTCTGAGGCATACAGAACTCCAGCCACCTCATCCAAAACACCCAGGCATATAATAATCAAGATCCTAGAAATCCAAGATAATAACAGAATATTTAAAGCTGTCAGAGACAAGAAACAGATTACTTACAAGGGAGAGCCCATCAGAATTATGGCAGACTTCTTGGCACAAACTATCAAATCAAGATGTGCCTGGAGTGAAGTATTCCAAGCCCTGATGGAAAATAACTTCCGCCCAGATTGATGTACCCTGAAAAACTATCTCTAGAAATTAATGGAGAAACAAGATGCTTTCAAGAGAAAGAGGAACTTGGGAAATTCACGACCACCAATCCAGCTCTACAGAGAATGCTGCAAAACATTCTAAAGACAGAGAAAAGTACCAGGATTCTAGGAACAGTGGCAGAGGCCTCAATGAATGGAGCAGAAAGAGAAATGAATACAAACAGACAACTAATGATGGAAAAAGAGCATAAAAAGAATGAGGCAGAGAAGATTGGCTATAATCTCTAATATAGATGGGCTTGATACACTAAATTAAAAAAAGGAAAGACAATCACAGGCAGAGTAGATCAGGAGGTAGGGTCCACTGAGATGCTCTTCATAGGAAATGTAATTAACCTGAAAAAGGATATATGGACTGAAACTCAAATATCAGAAAATGATGCTCTATGTGACAGGGAACCAGAGAGTATAGGGGCAACTAGAGCAGCATTTGTGGATAGGTTGGAAAGACAGGCATTAATAGGTAAAGGAATACGATTAGAAATCAAGTCCAGGAAGGAGAAGGTTTGGAACCACTTAGGTAAATAGCAGATTGCCCCCGCCCCCAATTTAAAGCCAATGGTATTGGTCAGACCCAAAAATGCAGAGTATTCCCTAGAGGAGTAAAAGGGGAGAACTAGTCTTAAAAAAGACAGCAGAAGATATTATTAATAGTGTATCAGGAATCAAAACCCATATTACTCCCACTGCTCTGCTTAGATAGAACTTATTTTGTCCCAGTTTGTCTACAAGCACAAGATCTGAGGGCACAGAAAACCATCCCCAAAATATCAGTATATAGCACAGGTATCATCTTTAAATTCCTTTTAACTTAATCTGGAGCACCGCATAACATACTGTTATATCATGATGGATCTTAGTTAAATCTGGTTTGTTTGATTGCTGTTTGTTATTGACAGATTTTATTCTAAACTGTTATAATTGATAGTATCAAGTCTGAGAGTATAGACAACTATACTGAAAACGATAAGATTCACTATGATACCCATTCTGGTTTGATTACTACCTGTTTTTGCAGTTTTACACTATCTACAAAGTTGTGTTTCTATCAATACTGTTATGCACTGATACATTCAATTGTACTATATTGATGATATATCCAATTCTATTGAAGATAACAAGAGGTAACACAGTAACCACGGTAGAACTCCTTGTACAGAGATTTTATACTTTTTTTGTTTTATATATCTATAGGAATATGTTTTGTTTTGTCCTACTTTGGTCTTTTTCTCCCCCTCTAATAGAAAGGATAAAAATACATGTTAAGGCTCATGCATTCGTAGAACCTATGAACAGTTTATGAGAACTGATCGTACGACACATGATATAATGAACAAATACTTTGAAGGAAAAAAGACACTACAGTACCCAATACTAATCCTGGAGTGTCATATGTGACATCCAGCAATATTATTATTCTTTGTCCAGAGTGATTTTAGTCTGCTTTGATTTGTATAATCTCAATATAAGTGAAGATATGGATTACCACATATATGTTTAAGTGTATAGGATTAGTAACCATATTACTAAGTTTTGTTAGATAGTTGAATAGAAGTATTTGCAATCTAGCTGTGTGAATTACCACTTATATGTTTCATTTTTTTATCTTGAACAATTATTTGTAAGAGGACAATATGTAAACATCAACTAGTGATTTACTACTGTTAATTTTTTTACTGTTTCTTTGAAAGTGTGTATATTTACTGTATTGTTTAGTCATTCTTTAAATTAAAAAATGAGAAGATTACAGCTCTTTTATCCTGGATCAAGAATGGAAAGGACTCAGTAAATAATTAAATGCATCTGAAGTAAAAAATAAAAAACACTTTGCTGAAATGAAGGTAACATTGTGTATGGGGACACAGAACAAGCAACAGAGAGTACTTCTCTGCCATGCAAGTGAAATGTGATGAAAAAGCCACGTGAACGATAATCTTCAATACGTAAGATAAAGTGTTGGACTTCATCTGAGTTAGTGTAGCTCACTAAATTATTACAAATGGCATAGGCTTTGAGAGAACATTGATTTGGTCAAATGATTTATAGGGCAATGTAAGGACAGTCAGAGAGTTCAGTCAGAAGGCTAATGTACATCTATAAAACAGATTAAATGTACTCTTGATGAAAAATTATACTATTATTAATGAAAGAAGGAAAAGCCTACAATGCTTAAACTTGACTTGGTACAAATGGCAAATAAACCAACATATTTAGGCATCTCATATCAACTATTGTAACTATAGCTACAACTTCTACCTATTAAAATGGAAACCAATGGTTTATATGATTGAGGTCAAAAGCCATGAACATATGCTTTGGAGAATTTCTTTCTGTGAGACAAAAATTTTTAAAAATACTCAGAATGTGTTTTGAATAAGAATATAAATTTAATTTGTGCTTGGTAAATTTACTTGAAATTTAAATTATAGTACAAATGATCAATAAATTTATGAGAAAAGATTGTCAGAAAGGTGCACATTGAAACATCGCTGATATTTACCGTAAACATAAAGAATGGTTTCCATCAAGAAATCAAATAATAGCCAATGTTGGTGAGATTGTGGTGGAGGGGAGAACACTTCTATGTATGTTCTTCATGGGAATGTAGATGATAAAGTCAGACATAATACTTAGAATAAAGTTAAAATAGGGGATGAAAGATTTATACAGCAAAACTCAGGTGGGACTTCCAAGATAAGAAAAATTAGAGATTCTATCTAACCCACCTGCATCTTTTCTGAATAGTTTCATTAAAGAGTTAAGGATATCACGTTAAAATGATACATGCTAACCCATATGCAGCACAATTTATACTAGGCAAATTTGTAAGCGTCCTATATGTCCATCAGCAGATGAATGTTACACATTGTTTTAAAGGTTTTTAAAATGTCTTCATTAGTAAAATAAATTTACTATTTTCTAATTTGTTTTCTAGAACTATTGAGTTGTTCCAATTCCTTACATATTTTCAGAAATATCCTGTTATCAGATTATGACTTAAAAACATATTTTCCCATTTCATAGATTATCTCATCACTGTGTTGATTATTCTCTGTTGTGCAGAAGTTTTTACTTTGACAAACTCACACTTAATAGGTTATGCCTTTAATCTATATTGCGGTGGTTTTTATATGGTATGAGATAAGGATCAATTTCATCTTTCTGCCAGTGTATTGAAATTTTGTTAGCACTATTTCTAGTAGAAACTTCCTTTTCCTTTTCCTTTTTTTATTTAAACAGAAAAATAAAAATATAATTCAATAAGAGAGTAACAATAATTAATACATTGCATATTGTTATCTTCATAGAGTTACTCAAAGTGCAAGATATAGACATGAACTAGTGCAAACAATATTAGCACAAATCTCTTCAATGAACTAAGAGAAATTAGCTGTTTAACTGTCTTAAATGTCTTGTGTGAGTGTGTGTGTGTGTGTGTATGTATATGTATTTTTCTCTTTTCCCTTCTTTTTCCCATCACAATTCTTCTTTCCTTTGAACACTTTCTTCCCAAATAACAACATATATTGTACATTTTGGATCTTAATGTATTCTTTCGGCTTCTCAAGCTAGTGAGACAATACAATGTTTACGTATGTAGCTCTAATTTATTTCACTTGTGAATAAGGTCTTGAGTTGCACTTACCTATAAAAGTCTCAAGTTCATCCTTCTTTATGGCTGAATAGTACTATTTATTTATTTATTTATTTATTTATTTATATATTTATTTATTTTTGTCTTTTTCCTTTTTATCAGTACCGGGGATCGAACTCACAACTGCCTGCTTGCAAGGCAGGTGCTTATGCCGCTGAGCTAAATCCCCAGCCCCTTAATTATGTTTTTTTAAAAACCCATACCTTTTGTATCCATGACTCAGCTGCCATTATTTATGCCTTGGCCCCCAAGCCTCACACAATTATGGATTTTACCAAATCTAGCGTTTGTGATTGGTTCATTGTCTAGCGTTTGGATTGGTGATGTGAGTGCTACCCCTACCTAGGGATGCAGTCAGGATACGATGTAACGGTGGGAAGAGGATATGTCTCTCTTTCTTGCCACTTCCTGCTTTGCTGTTTGCAGTGGCCATGAAGGGCTGTCCCGCCACTCCATGCTGCCTGGGAGCCAACTGAGTCTGGACTGAAACCTCCAAGAACTGTTAAGAAATAAATCTTTCCTTTCCACATCAGATATTTTGTCTCAGTAGCATGAAAAAAGTAATTAAGACATCAGCTTATGGACATTTGTGTTGTTCACAAGACTTATCTCTTACAAATTGTACTGCTATAAACACAGATGCACAAATATTGCTGAAGTACAGTGTTTTTAATTCTTCTGGGGAAATACTTAGAAGGGGAATAGCTGAATCAAACAGGACCTCTAATCCTAGTTTTTAAGGAATCTCTGCACTAACTTCCACTGTGGTTGCATCAGTCAATGATGTATCCAACCGTGGAGAAGTGTTCCTTTTTTTCTCACAGCCCTGCCAGAATTTATTGTTGGTTCCTTTCTTGGTGATAGCCACACTTTCTGGAGTGAGAGAACATTTCACTGTTGCTTTAATTTTCATGTCTCAACTGACTAGTGATGTTGGACATTTTTTTATGTATTTATTTGCCATTTATATTTCTTCACCTGAGGAGTGTCTATACATTCAGGTGCCCATTTTTGGTAGGCGTCTTTGAATTTGGGGTCCTGGTTTTTTTTCAATTTTTAATGTGTTCTAGATAAAAGTCCTTTGTGTAGGGGAAAACTGGCTACAATTTTTTTTCCTACTCTGTGAGTTGTCTTTTTACTCTGTTGGTGATTTATTTTGTTGTACAAAAGCTTCTTAATAAGATGAGGTCCAATCTTTTGATTCTTTACAGTATCTCTTGGGTAGTCCAGGTTTTGTTCATAAAATCTCAGTCTACATCTACGTCTTTGAGATTTATGCCTCTTCCAGTAGTTTAGTGTTTATGTTTTAATATTTAGTGCTCTGATCTATTTGGTTTTAGCGTGAGGTGATAGGCCTAGTTTTAGTCTTTGGCATGTGGAGAGCCGGTTTCTGGAGTACCATTTATTAAAGAGAATATCTTCCAGTGAAAATGTTTTGTACTTTTATCAAAGATACAGTGACTGAGTGTGTTTAGAGTTGCATCCACATCTTCTGTTCTGTTCAACTGATCCTCAGGTCTATTTTTTGCCAGTGCCATGCTGATTTTATCACAGTTGCTTTATTGTAAAATTTCAGGTCTGAGATAAATGTGGTAGACCATATTAACAGAATCAAAGACAAAAATCACATGATCATCTCAATAGATACAGAAAATGCACTTGACAGATTCCAACATCCATTCATGATAAAAAGAAACCTTACAGAAAATTGAAATAGATAGGCCTGACCTCAATCTGACAAAAATAATCTATGACAAATCAACAACTAACATCATATTAAATAGTCAAATACTGAAAATTTTTACTCTACAATCAGTAAGAAGAAAATTACGTTCACTCTCACCACTCTTATTCCATATAGTTCTGAAAATATTAGCCAGAGCAATCAGACAAGAAAAAGAAATGAAAGCAATAAGGATCAGAGAGGATGAAGTTAAATTGTAGATGACATGATACTCTCCATAGAAGACCCCAAAACTCCACCAAAAGACTTGCAGATTTAACAACCAAATTCAGTAGTGTAGGACACAAAGTCAGCACTCAAAAATCAATAGCATTCCTGAGCACAAAAAGTTAGTTCACTGAGAGAGAAATGAGGCAAACCACACCCTTCACAAATAGCATCCAAAAAGTGAAATCCTTAGGAATCAATTTCACAAAAGAAGTAAAAGATCTATAGATTTGAAATCACAGTACTTTGTAAAAGGAGATTGAAGAGGAGATCAAAAAATGGAAAGCAATCCCTTGCTCACAAGTAGAAAGAATCAATATAGTGAAAATGACTGTACTTCTAAAATTGTTATACATATTTAAGGCAATCTCAAGCAAAATATCACTAGCATTTCTCACAGAACCAGAGAAAACATTCCTAAAACTCATTTGGAAACAGATGAGACCTACAATAGCAAACATAATTCTGGGCAACAAAGGCATTCCCTTTCTCTTTGGCATCTTTGTCAAAGATCTATTGAGCATCATATATGGATTTATATCTAGGTATGTTTATTAATATGTCAGTAACATAAACTTTTTATTATTGTCTCTTTTTGAACTTTTTGAAAACTCAAATTTTCATGCCTTTTGTTTTATTCTTTTGGCTCACAGTTGGTTTGGAGAGACAGTCAGCATCTTTTGTAGTTCAAATGAGCTTTAGAAACATTTTTCTGTTTCTTTGAAAAATGTCATTGGACTTTTACCAGAGATTACATTGAATTACAGATCATTTTTGGTAGTATGTACAGATACTTTAACAATACCACTAATTTTTCTCATCCATGAACTTAGAATAATTTTCAATATCTTTCATTAGTATTTCATAATTTTTAGTGGATACATCTTTTGTGTTCTAGGGTAAATTTATTTTTAAATATTTTATGCTTCTTGTAAATGGAATTTTTCATTCTATTTTGGCTGGTTTGTTGTTAGTGTACAGAAATGCTACTGTGTTTTGTACTTTCATTTTGTATCTGAAATTTACTGAATTCACTTATTAATTCTAGCATCTTTTTGGTGTGGTCCCGAGGATTTTCAATATATTAGTTCATGCAATTCATAAACAGACAATTTAATCTTTCTTTTCAATTTTTGACATCTTCTATTTCTTTTTCTGGCTAGGAATCAATAGATATTTTTCAGAAAACAACATACAAAGAGTCACAAAGTATACAAAAGAGCTTTCCACTTCACTAATAACCAGAGATATGTAAATCAAAATCTCAGTGAGATATCATCTCACACCTAAGATAAAAGATTTAAAGTATTAGTCAAATGTGGAAAGAAGGATAGATGGTGGCAATTAAATTAATACAGCCAGTTATAGAAAAATATGGAGATTTTTTCAAAATGTTAAAATTGAAGTAGCATAGGATTCAGCTATTCTTCTAGACATAAAGCAAAAATGAAATTAGTATATTGAGGATAGATGTCCCTTTATGTGTATTGTGCCATTGTTCCTAAAAGTCAAAATATGATACCTACATGTCCAAATTAGCCAATTTAGATTTAATCAGTGAATAGACAGAAAATAAAATGTATATGTTTACACACACTTTCTTTTAGCATTGATACTGTAATACTTTTTAACTTAAACATTCACCATATATTTTGATTTATATACAGAGTAGAATATTAAAAAGGAGATAATTGTATTATTTGTAAACACATGTATAAAACTTGTTGAGTGTTTTATGTCAGATGAAATAAGCCAAGTGCAGAAAAAAAAACTGCTTGATTTATTTATTTGTGGAATTCAAAATAGTTGAACACACAAAAGCAGAGGCAGAGTGCTGGTTTTTGGAGGTTAGAGATAAAAAATGGGGAACAGTGAGAAATGGGAGATATTGGTCAAAAGGTATAAAATTTTAGACAGAAAAAAATAAATTTCAGATATCTTTTAGATAGTTTACTGGGTCTGGTAAATAATAATGCATTTTACATTTAAAAATTGAGAGATCAGAGTGTGTGAGGTGATGTGTATTGTTATCTATATTCAGGCACTTTCTAGTTGATGCAGTGCGTGCTTCAAACCATATCACAAATGTATTTATATTTTTCAGTTTACACTTTATCTTAGCTAAGTGACCAAGCAACAGTTATATTTTAATTTAAATGAATAGTAACTCAAGAAATGAAATGTAAATTAAATCTTTTTTAAAAAGTGAAAAATAGTTATCTGAATTACAGGATATGATAGCAGAAAAATTAGAAATGACTGAAGTCAACCTTATATTTTACTGATGAGACAAGTGAGATTGAGAGAGGTCAAAGGGCTTTCCCAGAGCAATACAATTCTCTGCTCATCCCAAACTATGGTATTGAGTGACTTACACCTGGTCAGGGTTTGATAGCACATGAACTTGCCTCACGAGATGTCTTCCCCAAACACACTTTCAGTGCACGCAAATATATCTATTTCAGTGTCATAATCTGCTGTAGGTCAAAATTCACAGCAAAAATACATTGTGAAAGCCAGACTTCTCTATTTCCTCACTCGAGTTTCTTATTAATACTCATATTGTTTACGCATTTCCCTTAAGGAGCATTCTGTCGTACAAGTGTTTTTAAAATGATTTTAAAAACTTGTATAAAAATCACAAAGTCTCAACTTTTGAACATCAAAAATATTGAGTACTGAAAGGTCTTGGCTTGATGAAAATTTAACATTGTATATTTTACAATTCTTATTAATTATGGAAAAATTTTGGTGGCTAACAAAATAATATTGAGATTTGGAGAAAATAATTTTCATATCCAGGAATTCTACTAAACATTAATGAACAGAAGCTCCCCTTACCAACAGTCAAAATATATTCTAAAACTAAGGTACTTTAAGCACTAAGGTGCTTTAAGCACTGTGGCATTGATACAAAAATAAAAGCTAAACAAAATAATGTGTAAGTATTTTTCACCCATTATTTTCATGCATTTTCAGTCACAAGTAGAAGTTCTAGTTCAGTGGTTAGCAATATGTTTAACTTTACTAGAGATTGCCAAATTCTCCTCAAAAGTTTTGTGCTATTTTTGGTTTTCACCAACAGCGTATGTGTCCAGTTGTTCTGTGATCATTCAGTAAAAACCTGTGACAAGTCTCCACATGCATCATTGCAATCTCTTACATTACATATGAAAAGATATGTTATTGTTTCAATTTGTCTTTCACTGATAGCTGTTAAAAATGTTAAAAATCTCTTTGGATATTTGTTCTTATTTCTTCCAGTCTGTAGTTTCGGAAAGCAGATTGATAGTTACCTGGGACAACTGATGTGAATGAAGAGACACAGGAGGAAGCAACTTGACCTGATGAAAAAGTCCGGCATCCTGCCTTGAGTACACACGGAAAAATATACACATTCACAGTATAAAACTTCAGTGTGTACACTTAGGAGGACATATTTATTTTAAACAAATTGTACATAGAAGCTACTCTTTAAGAAATAAAATGTAAAAAAATATAAATAAGTTTGATCAGAAAGTGACATTTCTTATTCTCATGTTGGGCTTTATTAAACACAGAAAAAATATGGAGAAGACTATAATTCAAAGTTCAAGGGTATAGCTCAGTGGAGAACAGGTTCCCAGAATGTGCAATGCTCTGTGTGCAATATAAACACAGAAAAATTATCTTTCAGTGTAATTGGATTTAGAGTCTAAATAATTTTATTTGGAACTAATATAAAACTACTTTAATAAAATAATTGTTAAGCAATGTTGATGTATAATGGACAAACTCTACATTCTATAAAGTATACAACTCAATGATTTTTATACAATCACAGAGTTGTATGACCATAACCATAATCTATTAATCTTCTTTGTACTGCGAAGTGCATATTCTGAACATTTCATATGAGTGCAGTGATATAGCCTATGATGTTTTATGGCTGACTGCTTTCACTCAGCATATTTTCAAGATTTATCCATGTTCCAGTGTATGTGTATAATTCATGCTTTATTGTTAAATGACATTCTATCATGTGGATAAACAATATGTCATTGTCCCATTTATTAAATGATATATCAGAGTGATTTTCACAATCATTTGACTATCATGAGTAACGTTGCTGTTTTAGACTCCTTGGGCTTATATAACAAAATACTGGGTGCCTTAAACAACATAATTATTTCTCAGTGCTGGGTGCTTTGATGTCTAATATTATTGGAGTGACTTAGCTTCTGGTGAATCCTTTTTCCTGGATTATATATAACATTCTTTTTCTATAGAGAGGAAGACAAACAGCTAGAGAGACAGACAGACAAAGTGAGATGGAGAGATGGAGGCAGAAAGAGATAGATACAGACACAGAATGAGAAAGCAAAATAGAGACAGAGAGGGACAGATGTACACAAAGACAGAGAATGAGACAGAAAGAATGAGCTCTTCTTTCTTTTCCTCTTCATACATCATATGAAGACCTCAGTCCTCTGAATAAGGACTCCATCCTTATATTTTTTCAGCCTTAGCTACCTCCCTGAAGGTCATACATCCAAACATATTGACATAGGAAGTAAGTTAGTGTTAGGACCACACAATCACCATGGCTAATTTTGCATACTTCCCTATGGGATAGCATTGAGGTTTGGGATGATCCATACCTCCCATTTGAGATTTCCCATTGACTCTTCTTAGCCTAAAATCATCTATTCCCTCGAGGCATCCAAGGATTATATTCCAGGACAAGATTCTTTTTGCATATGATTGTCTCTGCCATTTTGCATCTGAGTCTTCTGCTAAATTGTATTTTTTTTTCTGGCCCTGCCAGTCACTGTGTCCACCTAATAAGCAGTGGCTGTTTTGGAGTGTGGGAGGAGGACCCAGCAAGAGACTTCCCAGCCATTTATGTAATACTAAACTTGTCTCTGTTTTTCATTTTCTCACCATACCCTTCAGACAGACAATGGGGACTCTTGGCAGGGTTCCCAAGAGTTAGGGATTCAACATAGGAAATTTCTTTTAGAGAAAAACACCATTCAGTCAATAGCAGTTAGTATGAATGTTTGTGCACAAATTTAAGAGGACTGTGTTTTCATTTCCTTTCTTATCTATATAGAAGTGCAATTGCTAGGTTACATGGTAATCCTACGTTAAACACTTTTTGATGTAATGTTAAAATGTTAAGAAAAGCCTAAATTGTATTAATAGAGAATTAAAAGCAGTTCTGATGAGTCCTCAGAATAAGATTGATGTAGAAAAAGTAATTTTTTGAGTGATTACTTAAACAACCAAGATAAGAATTTTGGCAGAAAAGTCAACAGTAACAGCAAAGCTAAAATGTTTGACAGAAATGAGGAACACGGTATTAGATATTAGAGAAACAGCTATCCATCTTATAAAGTGGTAAAGAACTTGCTTCAAGTGTGTTTAGTCCTAGTGTTTTCAGGAAAGCAGAAATAAGAGTCATGCAAAAGGATATTTAGTGGAAAATATCATTAAGTAATGTGCTTATGGTGTCCTAGAACTTCTTTTGATTGTTCATAATGAAATGTGAGAAGAGAGAAATGAATTAAAGATGGTGTCTATAATCAAAAGGGGAACAATATTTAAAATACTTTGAAAAATCTCAACCTATAAAAAAAACATAGTTAAGAATTTCAAAGATACAATCAAGCAAACATTTAGTAAGGAGATTAACATAGACAAGAAATGCTAGTCATCAAGACAATAGCAAAATGACCCTGAAAGCATTTCAGAAATCTTCAAGGTGATCACTCCTATGATAGGGCCAGAGTGGCAGGGCCTTGATAGCAGAATATCAATGTGGGACATGCATAATGCTTGGAGTTCTCTGTCAGTTACCTCCTTTGAGTCTCTGCTCCATGCATTCCAGTGTAGCTCTCCTTTCTTGCCAAAGTTATAGCCACAAGTAGGCCAAAATGTGGCTCAGACCACCACACTGGAATGCACAAATAATAAATCTTGGGGGTATGCACTGGCAAAGAGTTGAAGAGCTGTGATGTTATGATCACCTGTATTTCAGGGAATGCACAAGTCTTGGGGACAGAGCTGCCTGTCAGACTACAGAACTGTGGAGCCATTAACATGTGACTCTAGCTGGGAGAGTTGGAGGAAGCTGAGTCCAACTCCTGAGAGATGCTGCACGGCTTGCGGTGGTTGAAACACTGAAGTAGGTCTACTCCCAGCACCAGACACTCAACTCCCACCTTGATGTGGGAGGTGCAATAGGGAGTCCAGGGCAATTCTCAAGAGTTAAGATTTAATATTTTCTTTTTTTTTATGAGGTAGTTTTGAACTTATTTAAGAAACATTATCCCTCTCTTCTTGCCCATTTTCCCCTTTTGGGTATGAAGTGTCTACCTCATGTTCCACTACTGCATTTAAAACATGCTGAAGGGGACTTTGCCACAGGATGAAGGACACATTTGATTCTCTTACAAATACCATTTACATAAGTCTCTGGACTTTATGATACTGGACAACAAGATCTTTAAATCTGGAGATGGTGGAAAAGAGATTGGGTGAAATAGGGTAAACATAAACACACCTGTACAGAATGCCTTGTGTATAGGGTGTGTCTTCAGCCAAATGGGAACTTCGGCTGAGGGGTACTGGAGCTTCAGCATTGGTTGAAGGAGAGACCAACCTGCTATCACAATAAAGAAGATGGCAGGGTTTTATTGAGTGTTGGGGAGCAGGGAGCTAAAGTCTGAAAATTTCCAATGGCCAGGGATATGGTTCCAAAATATGTTTCTTATTATGATAGACTTGGACTGCCGCGTGATCACAGTCAACTATCCTAGAGGTTCTTGAAGTTCCATATAGCTTGCATCATCATCTTGGACAGAGCATTTCAGCTTTGGAGGTCTAGCCCTTGCATTATGGTTGAAGAACTTTAGGTCCTTGGGCTATTGCAACCGCTGAAGAAGCACAAGAAGAGAGTCAGAGATGAGGGACGAGAAGGAAAAACACACAGCTCCACTGGAAAACAGATCAAGTTAAACCTGTTTTATAGTCTTGGTCAGCATATTTTAAAGAATTAACGCATTTACATGCTAAGGCAGAAAAGGGCATTATATGTAATTTGTAGCCAGAGAAGCCAAATCTTTTATCCCACTTCAGTCAACCCTCGGATATCTCCAGATTCAAAAGAAAAGGTAACATTTTCAGCAAAAGTGACATTCAAGCATTTTCAAAACAACCTGTGCAACTGTTATAATAATTCACATATCGGACTGTTATCTGACTGCAAGCTGGAAGGGAGATAATAATATATGCACTGCAAGACCTCCAAAATTTGTGAGTTTAAAATTGACTGAGAGCAGTAGCTTAAGAGGTTCTTAGGTTTCTCTTTGGTGACAATGTCTCATTTCATGCAGTCATTCTGCTTTTGTGCCTTTCAGTCCTGTGATGGATTTCTTGAAAATAATATGAAAGAAGCACCATGCTGTGTGCACAGGGTGTGCTCCTGCTTGTTGTTGTCTATTGCTGCTGCTGCTGTTGTGATCTCCTCAGTCTTCTGTCCCACTATAGTAGTTCCCTGACTGACTCATATGCATTTACAGTTTTGAATGGATGCTGGATGGAGGTGAGACTTTTGCATTTATTGATGGAATAAATATATTTTGTATATAATAAGGATGTCACATTTGGGAGTCCAAGGTCAGGATGTTGTGGTTTGAATTTATGTTCCTTTAAAATTCATACAATCTTTTGTAAGGTATCTACCTAGTTTGGAATCACACAAAGCCATGTGGTTCCACTAACAGACAACGTCTCCCTCTTTTGTTTTGGGCAACACTACAGGCCCCGTTGAAGGAATAGCGTTTCAGGCCAGTTACTGAGATTTCTCCAGAAGGAGCGTTCCCTCTCCTTGTGTTCTAGAAAACCACCTGACATATCATTTATATTGTTTCTTTCATTGGAGTGTCTTTTTCTAATTGCTGGATGCCAAAATTTTCTTTTCTATATTTTTTTTTTTTTTCTGAGAATGTCCTTAGGCTTGAAGTACTCTACACTCTGATTCAAATAAAGTCAGTTCCTGTTGATAGAGCCTTTCAAATCTCTTTTAGCAGAACTTTCTCTCCTCTTTCCCAAATTATTAGCCACTGTCTGACCACTTGGAGTGGTAGTGACATCTGTGGTTACCACGCCTGTGGTCCCAGGTGTGGATGGGCCCCTGCTCTCTTTTCAGGTTCTTCTAGCTTGACTAGGAGCTGGGTGAGGGCCCTCGGGGCCTCAGTGATTTCCTCCTGCCCCAACAAGGGCAGAGTCTCTAGTCCATGAATGATGTCTGAGTGAAGGAAGTTTAGAAATTTAGGAAAATTGCCAAACTTAGAAGAAACTTTGCAAGATCACTTTTGTTATAAATTATACCTGATTTTTTAATGAGAAAACCAATATTTGTATGTTATATTTTTTAATTTATAGTATGGCAATTACTAGTCAAGCATGGTGTACTGACTGGTGTGATTTAATTTAGTAATTCTCTAAGACTGTAAGTCTATTTGTATAGTTGGAGCCCTTTTGAAAATGATAATTTTCTCAAGTCTAGTAACTTAAATGTGTAGAGTTATGCAAAATAACATGTGGAATGGAAGAAAGGAGGCTAAGAAATTAATTTTGTGATATGCTAGAATTGTTTAGGTAATTTTACAGTGAGTGTGTGTGTGTGTGTGTGTGTGTGTGTGTGTGTCCATGGGCAGGTTGATATCCTTGTGTTTAAAAAGAAGAGAAACATTTAAATATGATTCAATTCAATATGTTTTACAGAATCCTGAGCTAACATATGAAACCTAAACTGAAGTAGCACAAACCTTCCTTGAAGCTGAATGAACCGGAATTATTTAGACTAATAGCAGAATGTTTCCTTCCTTTTTCTGGCCTCTTATACCAAAACCTGAGAGATACTGAAAATACTTTCTCCCTGGATTTCACTTTCATCATACACATTTTAAATCTGTGACTTTTATTATTGTCACCCAGAGGAAAAAATCTGAGACTGCCGTTACTTGGTATTTTTACATAGATTCCTTCAGAGCAAACCATCAATATCTCCCATCTGAACGTGCAGAACAATTAGCTGAGTGCTTTTCTCTGTCCAATTTTTCATCATAACATCAACAATCTATTCTTTCCACAGAAAGCAGTGATAGGGTTTAAATCTCAAATCTGGTATTTTATTTAGAATTAAAGCTTATTACATTAATCATGTTCAATAAGTTCTGTATAATCTGACTCTTTTTTCCAGACTTGCTGTTCCGTCTTGTTTTCTGTTTTTTGTTTTTGTTTTGTTTTGCTTTTGGATACAGGGTTTCACTATGTATTCAAAGTGGCCTTGGGATCACTTTGGAGCCCAGGCTTGTCTCAAACTGCAGTGATCCTTCTGCCTCAGTCTCCCAAGTGCAGAATTGATTTATAACCTTCTTTCACTAAAATGCCAACTACTTCAGGGCTTTTATTCATTCTGGGATGATGGCAAAAGGACATTTATTCCATCATTTACCTAATTCCTTCCTGTTGCATAACTTCAAAGTGGTTGTCCTTTCCTTAAAGAAATTCCAGTGATTTCTCAATGTAAATTTGACATGGGTCTATGACAACCTCCTTGTATTTTTTAACCTCATGGCACATGGCATATAATGTATTTATATGATTAAAACATAGCATTCAGTATTCTAATTTTGCTTTTTAGCCAAGTATGTCAACTAGATTGGATTAAAATGCCTAATAATTTAGTAAAACACACGTCTGCATGTGTCTATGGGGAATTTCCAAATATAACTGGCATGTGGGCCTGCAGATTGAGGAAGGACACAGTCATATTGTGGGGACACCATCAGGTGGGTTTGTGGCACATGTGAAATATAAGGGGAAGAAAAAGGAAATCTACTGAGGTTTTTTTGAAAGTTCTGCTGCATCTTTGGCTGTGGACATCAGACTTGTTTATTCAGCTGTCTGACTAATACCAACAGCTTTCCGAGGAGCTTCCAGGTGTTCAGTTCAGACTGGCCCTACAGCCGAGATCTCTCCTATTTTTGGGGTTCCAGTCTCGAGCTGCGAAGCAACTGGATTTTATGACTCTAGCATTTTGGAAATGGCCATTATGGAGTCTCCTTCCTCTGATTCTGTAAATGTTTTTGCTGAGACATGATACCTGACCCTCATGACTTAGAGAAAAGAGGAAGGAGGAAGCATTTGTCTTTACTCATGATTTGTAGAAGTTTCAGTCCATAGTCAGCTGGCTCCAAGCCAGACAGTGAGAAAGGCCTAAAGAAGAGAGTTGCTTTCATCATGATGGCAAAGGAGAGAGACAGAGATAGAGGGAGAGACAGAGAGACAGAGAGAGAGGATCAGAGAGCGAGACATGCTCTTCCAGGTAACCTCCCAAGGACTCGCCTCTCACCAGGCCCCACTTCCTAAACAAAAATGTCAGCTGTGGTAGCCTCTTAATCCAATCATCCTCCAAAAGCACATGTACCCTTTGAGTGACGTTTTTCATGGAAACTTTAAAATCTACCAAATAACCCCCCCTTGCATTACTGACCAATATAATAACCCAGAAATTTCAAACTTGCTTAACTCCTTTCCCTAATCTAACACTCACACAGGTTTCTAGACATCCACATTTTGGTTTCCAGGGTCCCTTATGCATTACGGAAAGAAATTTATATGTAGTATGTAGAAAGCAACAAAGGGAAGTTTTGTGGTTCAAAGTACCTTTTCTTGTATGTTGGATAATTAAGCCCAAAGTCCTAATAAAGTTGGAGTCAGTTCCCCCTACCTTATAGATTAGACTGCAGGATCACCTTAGTCTATAATGTTACAGTTGATAGGAAGCATCACTTGTAAGAAGCTGCCCAGGACATAGATGCAACAAAAGTCCAAGGAATTCAAATCATAGATCCAATCTCTGGCATCACTGGTACTTGACCCATGTTGGATATTTGCTGTTAAATCTAGCAACCTAGCATTGTACCTACTTGCTTCTGCTCCTCCTATTTTTTTGTTACTGATCAAACTTAATTTTAAACTTATTTCTACTTAAACTCACTTATATGTGTTTATAAACTTTTGTCTCAGGTAAATACATAAATTAATATAAAATTCTATTACAAATAATTTTCACAATTGTTATTTAACTGAATGTCACATATTCTTGGTTGTGAATTCACAACACATTGTAATTTTTTTTTGTTTGCATTTATGAATCCAATCATTTTCACAGAGCTTAACTCAATTTCTTCTCTGTTTTTGGTACTGGGGATCAAAATCATGACCTCGCATTTGCCAGGCAGGCACTTACGCTGTTTAGCAAACCCCTAGTCCTTAACTCAAATTCTTCATCTATTTTTTCCTAGTGTCTCCAGATATGAAATCTTGTATTGACTTTTATATTATTTATTTGGGATCTGTGCCTTTTTGTTTCATTATTTTTTTAAAATGTGTCATTTTTACTTGAGAAAGCTCTACTTTTTAAAAAAACTATTTAGGAGTAAGACAGTTTTTCCTTCTTTTGCACATTTATAAGATTTATAGATAAATGCAAGAATACATCAATGACAATTCTAGCTATTTTAAAACTATACAACTTCTTTAGGATTTGTTTGCTCATAAACTTATCCTTTAGTTGTATTTATAGTTTTATTCATATTTATTTTATAGCTTTATTTATGTTATTGTTTTATCAACTAGATAGTTGTCACCTTTTTTTTTGCTTAAGTCACTATAAAGGATACTTTCACCCTATTAGTCTGCTTCCCAGAGCTATATAGTGTACTATATAAGATCTACTAAAACTGTGTATTGTTGTGTCACAATTTAATGTCTTTATTCAGTAGGTAAGCATGCTTTTAAATGAACATGTTCAAATATTATAAAACAATATTGATTCATGAATCAAAGTGAGATGGATAGTAGTAAATATCACCAGAAAAATATCCAAGAAACATGTAAAAAATAATCTTTCTCTACAAACAATAAGTTATCATGACTTTGTATATACATGACAAAATCCCGACGGCCATTTAAACCTATATGTAGGACCAAAGAAGAACTACATTCTTGAATTTGAAGCCAAAGTTACAAAATTAACTTCTTTAATCAGCATGTGTGTATCATTACCTTTTGTTAAAACCATGATTTAGTGATTCAAAAATTCTCCCACCCTTGCCCACTGTTCCCAGATAACATTCCATAATTTGGCAATGTATATAGAAATCTGGCTAATAATTTAAAGTCTTTGATGAAATATTAAGGTTCAGCCAACTCATTGTGGTTCAGATGTTGCAACAATGATGATCTAAAGCTGAAGCCAAACACATAAATCATTGAAGAATTTTGTTTGCAAAATGACAGCTTGTTTTCCTTGGCTTCTCACGATTCACATTGATTCCAAATTTGCATTCTCAAAGCAAATTCCAGGAAAACGTGCTATTAACATACAAAAACAAATCAACTATTTAGGGAGACAAAAAAGGGACCTATGCTGAATGTTTTTATGCATGAATATTTAAGCTACAATTTTAAAAGGTAATCTGTTTTAAACACTGAACTCAGCTTGGTACCGTAATTTAGGGGCAAAGTAGCGTGACCTCTCTGGGCTGTATCGTGATTGATTTTCACTAGAATGTCTGTGAATAGCTGTCAAAAACAGTATGAAAAGGCTGGAGTTCATGTCCACATGCAGGGAGTTGCACAGGTTGAGGGCATAACATCAACCATGAAGGGAATTCAGCTAAAAGTCCACTCTAGAGGCAGGCAGGCAACTAATGAAAGTACTTTACGGGGGTGCAGAATCAGATAAACTGCACACTGAAACGCATTGACAAATCACAGTTGACTAAGTTACACTGATTCATTCATTATACCACAATTTACTGGACATACCCTCTGACTCTCTGAAGATTGAAAAAAAGTGATTAAGACAAAGTTGCCCACCTACAAGTATGATTGATCCCAAGTGAATTAGAATGCCTTTCTTCCTGGACAATGAAGATATAACTAAGCTAATTTTTATGAAGGAAGAGGATAAGAATTAATTTTTGAGTGTGAGGGTGATCCGGCTGCGACATGTGTCACCCCACTGACCATCAGGGTTGAGTCAGCTGATCTGACCGCCTTAACGGGCACCCCCTTATTTCCCCAGTGCTCCGGGAGCACCCCTCCCAAAGCTGCAGGCACTGTGGAAGAGAATGATCAACCTAAATAGAGGAAGACATGTCTGCAGTCAAAGGGGTAGGAGTAGATGTGTTCCCCTGCTAGAACTGCCAAATAAGCTCTCACGAATTATTTTATTTCCTCTCATTATCTTACTAAACCCTAAAGATTTTGTGACTGCCATGTCTCTCTTTTGTCAAGAAGTATTTGCAACATGTTCACACTCAATAATAAATGACTGTGAATTCATTAAGGCATTGTTTTCTCCACAGATAAATTCCACTTTAATTAGAAAAAAAGTAATAGTAGTCTGAGAACTTTAACGGGGGAGGGGGCAGTTGGCAGTCTGTTAGGTTGCAGGCCAACCTCACTTGAAAGGTGGTTGCACACACTGCTGCCCTCTGCCTGTGCCTATGGCTGTGTGTGTGTGTGTGTGTGTGTGTGTGTGTGTGTGTGTGTGTGTGTCTTAAAACAGAAAAGAATTGTGAGGTTGGACTGCAATCGGGCCAACCAGAGGAGAAAAATCACTCACTGCCTCCATGTCTCAACAGGTCTGAATTCCTTCCCTGTGAGTTTGCTGTTGATATATCCTGACATTAAAACTTATCTGGCGCAGTTCTAAATCTCAGGTGGAGGAGCAGAGTGAGTTTAGTGCCTCCTTTGGCAGTAAGGCTGTCCTTGGCTGTTGGATTTCCACATTGGCAGCATGGAATAAGCTTTTGGGGTTTTGTTTGTTTATTTTTGTACTTTCCATTTTTGACTGTTGTATTCCTAATGACAGCATAAAGTCCCTGCTCATTGAAGTTTTTCCACCTTTCTTCAGGGGCATTTCAGGACATCTGATCAGGTCAAAAATATTAGAATTTTCCTTTCTGTTCAGAAAGATAAAGCAACACTAGAATTCGAATGCTGTTGCAATGTTTATTATAGCTATTTAGAGTCAAAAATACAGAAATTTCAGCTAGAATGTAGTTATCACAGTTGTATGTCCAATTTAGTGCTATGTCCATTTCAGAGAGTATTTTGCTAAAATTTAACTTTACGATGGAATGAATACATAAACTGTGATTTCTCTTTCTAGAAGACTTATGTTTCTGTATGAACTTCTTATATTACTTCAGCTCTGAAGTTAGGGGCTTCTTATGTGTAAGATGGTGTACAATTTTTTTTCTTTGTGAAAACTAAAAACAAAATTTGCATTTGCTTCTTCTCTATCTGTCCTCTCAGTTTCTGTCTCTGTCTCTCTCTCTCTCCCTCCCTCTCTCTCCAATAAAATACTGTCTTTTTGGTGAGGTTTCTCAATTCAGAGTACTAAATTCCAGAGGGTAATTATTGGTTCTGCCAAGGTTTCAAAACATGGGAAAAGTTCTCCAAATAGATATTGTAGGAGAAGGAGGGACAGTATTCTATGTTTGAAGATCAGCATTTTTCTTCATCAAAGAGAAATTGGTTTTGAAAAGTAAACCTAAAAGTTAGTCCAAAACAGAGATTCATTTTAAGTAAGGCTAAGAAAAAGATAACAAGTATATTGATAAGTGACTTTGTTAGCTTTACTTTCCTGTTCATTTCCTTTCACTTTTATACTGGAAGTCAGAAAATTACATAGGATTCAGCAGAGGTTCATTACAGCTTTCGAAATCACACAATTCAGGTCTTCCAAATGAATAGTTGCTAATGTGAGAATGCTAGTATTTGAAACAATGTCCCAACGCTTCATAGTTCTTACAGTCTAAAGTTTTCACTGAGCTCTTGTTAAATACAAGACATTGATGGCGAATACACAGGAGGATAAACTCAGTGGAAAATACCAGCTATTGAACTATTGACTTAGATCTGTCTATAAACTAGGAGGCACAGCACTGAGTTAGAATTTTATCTTGAGGCTTCAATGCAATCAAGGAACACTACAGTGTTTGGAGTCAACTTTGTAACTATGTGAAGTCAAAGCATCCGAGAAAAATGAAGCTGTTATTAAACAGTTACCTGTTAGACACTACAATACACGCTTTCTACGAAGTTTCTTTTTTAACTATAAAACAGTCTTGTGAAGTAAACATTATCCAAGATGAGAAAACTGAGACAAAATATTTGTTTAATGACCTCATTGCTTAAAATTTATATATTTCAACATACTTTCTATAGTCAGTCAGAACCTAAGTGAAAAAAGAAATGTTGATAATTCTATCACATACTCATTGTGAAGATTCTGCCTCACTATATTATATTCTTAGCAAGAATTTTTCACCAAGAATGTAATCAGAACTCTCTACACAGACACACAGAAACCCGTCAGAAAAAAATAGTGCAGAGAAGTAAAAAACAAATAGATATATACTAAACAGAAGTGTAACTTTAGATTCAATAAAAGTTGAAATTTGACACATTTGTTTTACAATTCTCCACCTATTAATTTTTTTTCTCTCCTCATTTCTCTTCTCCTTAGCTTTTTGACTCTAGTGTAACTAGTTGTGTTAACTCACAATTAGAATCTTCCATGTAGCAGTATCACTTTTTTTGTCTGGAGTACCACACATATACAATATAGAGCACTCTGTATGTGTGAGTGTATATATTGCTTTCATTTTTGTTACATCAGAATTTTACTTTGTGTCATATTATAACAGGTTGCTCCATAAACTTTCATAATAGATTTTGTTTATGAATTCTGGCAGTATCCACCATATCTCACACCTACAACTTTCTTCTCTTTTTGAGAAAAAGCTTCGAGACATATGACATGGTGCTTCATGCCTCCCAACTACTATCCACTGATTGCATTTTTTTACCTTGTGCTACAAATCAGCTAAATTGCTAAGGTATAAAACAGAAAAAATAAAAGAAACATTTAAATCCTTAAAAAAGTATACAAAAACATTTTTTAAACTGGTGCTGTTTGAATATAGATAGACATTATTTTTGTTTTTTAAATGTTTATATTTTATTCCTTCCTTCATTCTTCTATATTTGCATTAGCTGTCATGGATGGTCTTGCTTATACCATATCATTTCATCTGCAAGTAGAGAAATCTCTTTCTTTTCTAGTTCTTCAACCTCTATTAGAATTGCTTAGCCGAGTTCTACTATAAAAATTACAGGCTTCATGCTGAATACCAAAAATTTCATGAACTCTTTCAATGAGAAAAACCTAACCTAGTTTTCTTTCTTATAACATATTAAGAAATAAAATCTAGTTGCAACAATGTTTAAAGGATTTAAATACTTATGCCTATTATTTAAAGCCAAAAAGTCACTGAAAAGAAATTAATTAAACCTGAAGTTGTGTGTGTGTCTTGCTTCTGTGCATCAATAAAGTTCTTAGGATAAGAGAAGCAATGACCTGGCCCAAAAAATATTTTCCATTCAACTACCTCATGTAATTCTCAACATAGCCCAAGGTAGTAGATAATATGATCATTGACATTTTATAAATAAAGTCTCTGTGGTTCAGGAACCATAACCACCTAGTGACCAATTGTGGTGATATCTTTTAAATCCAAGTCTAATTTCAGAACTTGTAAACTGAACTTTAAATCTGGCAGCTTTAAATTTAATAAGATTTAGAAATGTTTTATTGTAAAAAAAAAAAAAAAAACCTTAAAACTTAGTGGCTTAAAATACTATTTTATTCGGAAGGCTAATATTTGGGCAGAGCCTGGCAAACTGTTTCTCCGTTCTCCTCAGTATCAGACAGGGCGGTTAGACTGAAACTGAGGATTTGTTTCCAAAGTGGTTTGCTTACATAGCCACCAAGCTGGTTCCGGCCATCTGCTAGGTGCTTAGATGGGATCATTGGCTCAGACATTAGCACATAGACTCTTTCGGTAGCTTCTCTGCATGAACTACTTGTGGCTCTCTCATATGTATAACAGCTGTGCTCCAAAAGCAAGCATCCCAGAGGTACCAGCCAGGAGGAAGATTTACTGTCTTTATAACCTAGCACAGGAATTTACAAATCACAATTCCAACTTACCCATTTTCAAGGAGAAGTCACAAAATCCCCACTTTATACTGGAGATGTGTCAAAATGACATTATAAGTAGAATATGTGTTATGGCTGTTATGGTTGATACATTGTGTCAACTTGAGAAGTTTAGAAGTTTAATGAAGAGACTCAACAGGGAGCTGGGGCTCTTACCTTGTAACTACCCTCCTCCTGTGCAAGAGGAAGGCAAGGAGATGTTGTGAGTGCTACATCTGCCATGGAGAGGGGTGGCCTGTCTATAATACAAGGAAAGAAAAGAGGCTTGAACTTCTCTCTCTTTTGCTTTGGTTGCTTTTGCTGGCTGCTGCCTTGACGTGTTGCCCCAGTGTCATGCCACACTGCCTTGGCGCCAACTGATTATGGACTGAAACCTCCACAAACTTTGAGCTAAATAACCCCTTCCTTCCTTCCTTCATTTTAAGTGTCAAGTGTTTTGTCCCAGCAATGGTAGAAAAGTAACCAAGACAGGCTGTATAATCCAGGACCTTTACAAACTCTATTCTACCATAAAAATCATTCAGAATACTGTTTCTCAGAGTTTATCCAATTAAAATCACCTGAGACTATCTTGGAACATTTGTGCTTCTATAATAGAATTCTTGAGACTAGTTGTTTTATAAGGGGAGAAATTTGTTTTTTTGTGAGGATGGAGGTGAGCACATCCAAAGCCAGTATCCCAACACCTAAAGAGTGCCTGTTTACTACCTCAGCAAGTGGCAGAGGGTTGGGAAGAAGAGAGGACAGGAGGGGGCTGAATTCTCCCTGTTCTACAAAATAAACCCAGCATGGAGTGCTACTGACTTTACTGCCTCCAAAAGTTCTCCCTGCTTCTATTCCCATGATAGCAAGCAAATATCAGCATGAGCTTTGGAAGGGACAAACATTAAAACCACTGGCAACACATATGCTTAAATAATGATTCGTAGATACATGCTGAGAATCAGATAAATCATGTAAAGCTTTGAGATCAAAGTCTGGGGACATACACATTTAACAAAATTTTTGGATGCGTTTTATGCATACTAAAATTTGAGATGAATGTATCCAACCCAACATTTTAATTTTAGAGAAAGAAAAAAATAGGAGCCAGAGAACTGGACAAAGACACAGAATGAATTAGGCTATTTTTAGTCTCTCTCACTTGGTGTATCACTGTAGGATTATTAGGAATGAAGTTCTTCATCATCTCTCCAATAAAGATACAGCTTATAATAAACAGTAAATCTAAGAAACAACATTGGAAACAGCACTGAAATGCCTAAAGGGCAAAGAATTGATATAAATGAGTGTGGCAGAACTAGAATACATGATGAAATAGGAAAGCCGGACAAAGGCGATGAAGTGGAAACAGAACGGTCAAACGTTCCAGGGAAGACGGAGGTTTTGTTTGAGGCCTAAACAACATGGCCTGGGAAATAAAGCAAAGGCCATAACCGTTGCAGTGAAAGGTTACAAAAAACAGAAAGGTAAAAGATCTTATGGAGGTCGTAAGTTGTTTTAGTAAAAAAAAAAAAAAAAAAAAAAATCCGCTGGTGTCTTACAGTGTTCATGGTAGAAATGAGGTATTTGCTAAATGCCATTGGGTAAAAAGCAGCAGTGGATGAGAAAATTAAAGTTTGAGGCATTGAGGAAATGGTTTAAACTGAGCAATTGATACTGTTACGGGCAGCTAACTTAATTAGAAATATTATAGGCAGTCAGACAGGGCCAGGCCCCCTAAGGAGTCAGTGCAGAAGACCAGATACCTTGTAACCTTAGAGAAGACAGACACCTCCTACTGTGGGTCAGGTCTCAAGACAAAAGATCGAACAAACACACCTACATCCTAAGAATTGATATTCTACATAGGTCTCTATCACCCTGAGGAAGCCAGGAATCACTAACCAACCTGTACAGACAAAGGCCCTGCTCTGTATTCATACCTGCTTGCTACATGACTTGCCTCCCCTCTCAACCCAATTTTACCTGAGCCATTACACTTGTAATCTTATTGGTTGACTATAGCTCTGCCCCACTTCATGCCCACCTGCCTTGTGAGTTCCCATTTTTCCCCACCTTGGACTCACCTCACCTCATGGTTGTGCTCTATAAAAACCCCTAGAAAACACAGGGTCCTTGAAAACACACTTGGGACCCCTTCTGTCTCTCTCTGGGACAGAAGCTTTCTTTCTTCCAATAAATATATTCTGCTTTTAACCTCCATTGTGCCTAAAATTCACTCTTCAATTTTAGAGACCACCAACTCATACTGGACATCTACTAGGTCAGGAGTTTCTTTTCCCTATATCAATACTTCCTGACTTGTTGGACCTAGATTTTAAGATGGATACACATTCAGTCCCCCATCATCTCTCTAAGAACACACACACACACACACACACACACACACACACACACGCACGCACACACACACACACACACACACAAACACACACACAGAGAGAGAGAGAGAGAGAGAGAGAGAGAGAGAGAGAGAGAGAGAGAGAAATAGCCAAACATTTATACTTACACAAAAAAAGTATCTATCAGCCCTATTGTGAAGTAGCAATTCCTCTGGAATTTATACTCATACAAACATTCATTTCTGCAAAGGATGAAATCAATCAATAATTCATAGTTTTTCCCAGGCAATCTAAATTCTTCCAAAAGTCTATGATATCAGTGATGTCAAAGGTGCAGAACCCCTGCTGAGCTCTGTCAGGAACCCCAAAGAGCCTTCTGGATGACAGCTGGCCAACAAGCAAGTCTTACATTCTGTTATTTCTATGTAAAAGGGAAATGGACTCCTTGACTTCTCACAAAGAAGCTAACTTTGGCACACCAGAATACTTCTAAATGAAGCAAAAAAACCCCATTTATTTGGAAGAAAGGAAGGTAGGAAGACAGGGAGAGGAGGAGGAGGGAGCGAGCAAAGGAGGGTGGAAGTGAAGGAGACACTGAGTGGGAAGAAAATAGAAAAACCTCTCAGGTAAATGAGGCCCAGGGCCCACAGTGAGATCTTTTATTTTCCTGGGACGAGTGGTCCAGTGCATTTAAAAGAATTAATGCCAATTGAAAAGAGGAATTGCAGGGGCACAGGATGTAATTCCTGTCTGGGCTCTTTGTTGGGCTGCTGGGGCTCACTGGGCTCTGCCTGTCAGGGGCTGTTGAGATCTGCTCACATGCCTATTTTATCTTCCCCCATTGCTGATTGCTAATTTCCTGGGTATTAATTACAAAGTTCAGTCTTTCCCCCATTGAGTCTGAAATAGAGAATGAGGACTAAGTTTAGAACAAAAGCTGTCAAATTCACCCTCACTCAGTACTTTTAAGGCCAAGGACATGCGATGCAAAAAGACACATTCCTCCTCTCTCAGGAAAATTTCTGTGAAATTAAGATGACTCAAACATCCCTCCTAGATCCTTAAAATAAAAGGTGAATGGTAAAGGCGTTCCATTTTTGAATGGCCCTAAAAGTCTTTTGCTGGAAGATACAGAAAGAAGGGTAAAATTATCTCAGCTCATTGCACACAAATAAAAGTCCTGGCCATCTTTTCCTACATGATTAAACCATTGTCTCAGTTGCAGCCTGGATTCTAATTCCCTACTGAATTCATTGCTTTAGAGCTGTTTCTAAACAGAAGAGAAGAAAATGAATGTGATAGATTTAACTTTTTCATTTTTGGTCTCAGGAAAAAATCCCATCCGCTGAGCTGCCAGCTGGTTGTTTCAGTCACAAGTTCAATTTATGGTTCATTCTCCTGTCTTCTCCCCAAGCATGTTTCCTAGTTAGCAATTTCCATGGGAAACAGAAAGGAGAATCAGAGAAAAACAAAACCAATCTAACATACTAGTAGATTTGGCAGGTTACTGGGATATAATTTTTCACTGCTTTTCACAAAGATAATAATTCAAGTGCACTGCCAAGAAGTTTACTTTAAAGCAAATGCTCTGCTCTATTTAAAATCTTTTTCCAAACTATTTTGATTAAATGAGTAGGGATATTGGAAGCAAGTCATACTTGTAGTCTTGCATCCACTTATTAGGAACTGAGATATTCCTTAGGGAAACAGTATAGACCTTCGTAAAGTTTATTTTTTAAGTCATAAGACCTAAACTATGAGATGAAACTTAAAATCAGCCTTCAATATATTTATTGACCACATATCAGCATATTGGCCTTCTTTAGGACTTTTGTTTTCTCATCTGTAAAATGAATTATGCTAGTCTGGCCTAATGGTTCATAGTTTGCACTCTGTTCATTTCTAGAGATTTTCCATGTTCCAAAAGCCTAGCAAAAATTGCCTTTTTATCTGGAATAATGATGTCCATCATGGGTAATCATCATGTGATGATTATATGTTTCTCAGATGGCAAAGGTCAGCTCAAGCATTTTGATTTCAGGAAGACAGCTTCAAGACTACTGTCTCCTCCCCTAACGCTATCACACACCTGAAGCATCGGCACACCTCGCCACTTCATCTTTCTGAACATGATGAATGCTCAAATCAATACAGCTTCTCATAGCAAGTGTCTTATTAACTATGACGATATGCTGACTAACCTTCTAGGTAACTTCTCCTCTTCCTCCTCCTCCTCCTCTTCCCTTCCTTCTTCTTTTCTTTCATTCTTTTGTTTTCTGCTTTGCTCTCCAAAGCAAAATATGTGACATGCAAAGCTATTTAGCTGTTCATTTTAACTTTCTGACCTATGTTGATTTTTGTTGTTGTTGTTGTGTTTGTTTGTTTTTACTTTTCAAACTAACAGAGGATTTGTTGAATCTGTCTACATCTCACACATTTATCTTTGGTGAATAATAATTATGTAACTTTTATAAAAATGACTAAGCATATGCATGTATCTGGAGTCTTCAGACTAGAGTTTAACCAAGTATCTAGACATCATGTCCTAGACAAGACATCATATAAAACTAAAATGGCAATTAATTGTTATCACTGTTATAATTGGAAAATATTTTTCTCTTAAAGATGTGAATTTCAGATGATAAAAAAATTGAAGAATGCAGGCTCAGATTTCTGTGTATCTTCCAAAACTCAAGGGGTCCTGGATCTGCTATCTTTAAAGAGGGGCCAAGAAGCACATCCCCTAACCTCTTAATTATCATTTGCAAGGATAGCGCAGTCTTCTACCTCTATCTGGTCTTAAAATGATGTGAGATTTTTTTATCTTTTACCTTTCAATAGCCACTTTCCCCTTGGTTTCCTCACCTTTTTCTTGTTTTATCTTGTTTGTTTATTTTTGCATAAGTATTACTGGAATCATAAAGAAGAAAAGAGAGAAGCAGGCTTCTCCAGAACTTGGCTCCAAGAACATTCTAAGAATGTGTAAAAAGAAAAAGTTTTCAGGATGCAAGAATGAAAAGAAGTCAGAACAGAAATACATTACAGTAGTTGACTTTGAATTTTTATTATGTTAACACAAGTTTCCAAGTTACTGTAAAAACTGTAATGAGGGTTTGGGTGATATAGCTGAATGGCACAGCACCTGCCAGGCAAGCACAAGGTGCAGAGTTTAATACCTGGTTTTTAAAAAAAAAGATTAAAAATATAGTAATGAACTCTGTGCAATCAGAAGTCTCTTCTCTCTTCTACAAGTTTTGCTTTGCATATCACGGCAATTTCAGAAAAACAGAAAGGGTTACATTTTTCCCCACATCCTTCCTGGATCTGATCTCCTGTCACATACTGTCTGCACACAGATGGCCACACACGTTTTATACTGTCATATTATATTTAGTTTTTAAATATACATTTGTCTCTAATAATACAAGAACTACCTTCTCAAGAAATTTTCTTTGAAAAAGAAAAATCCCCAGCATAATATTCCAAGCCATATTTTAAAAATCAGCATTCATTGTTTAGAACATTTTTCAGAATTAATGGGCTTTGATGGAGATAAAAATGAAATAATTAGACACTACCTTATTTCCATGCTTCAGAACTGTTTCTGATTAAATCAAGTTAGTGGGGTATATTTTTTCCATTGATAGAATTTTCTATAGAGTGGTAGTTAAGTCTCAGCTGATGTGTGACCCATCAATTAAGCCTCAGCTGATGAGTGACTGACCCATCAATGAGGAAACACATCTCTCAGGCACAGTTCTCAACCTGCCTTTGTAAGAGGCAATTATTTCTGAAATTAATATTTTTTAAAAACATATGCAAAGATCATGCAACCCTGGAACTAATATTTGTGAGCACCAAAAAGTAGAACTTATCTTTAATTTTTCTCTGCAAATTACTGAAATCTATATATTCAAATCATGTGCTTGTGTAGACTTAAAAGGTACAGTTCAAACATCTCTATAAACTTGCAAACACAATGGGCAAATCACTGAACCCCATTACAATGTTTGTTGGGTGGATTTGGCAAGAATCCGGAGCTGAAAGTAATGGTGCGGAGAGCTTCACCCCATTACTTTCAAGGCAGTTGGTTCTGTTGTAGCCATTATATCACTCAATTTAAAAAGAAAAGCAAAATGGAGGTGGTTTATCATCTCTCTTCTAACAGATGAGAATGTAAATTTGCTCCCAATGTGCGATAAATGAGCCAAATATAAGGTGCTCAGCTTGTAAGTTTCTATGCCTATGCCAGTGATGAAAGCACATATACCAGTTCACTTGCCAGCATTAAGACTTGTGTCCAGTGTGAGGAGGTTCCATGTTGTAGAATTGTCTAGATGGCTTCTGAGGGTCAGGCCTGATAGAAGGAAAAATAGATTCTTGTAATATCAGTTGCCTTCTATGATTGAATTTTATCTTTGTAAGATAGCAGGAAGATTATTTAGGAATTACTATCATTACCATTGTTTGTATTTGGACATTAGCTTATGCTTAGAAAGAGTTAGATTACTGAGTAAGAACGGTTATATTGGGCCAGCGATATATCTCAGTGATATGGTGCCTACCTGGCAAGCTCAAGGTTTTGAGTTAAATTCCTGATAACAAAAAAAATAAAAAATTTAAAAAAATTTAAAAAAAGTTATATAGAGTAGCACTTTAAAACACATTTAAATAAAAGTTAGTGAGTTTTCCAAGACTAAAGCAAGGTAGAGAGCTCTCCACTCAGTAACAAAAACATGGTTAAACATGTATATTTTTGCTCAGAAGATACACTGCTAAATTTTAAAATAAACTAATGAAAAAAATTCATCCCATAAAATAACATATCAGGAGGAAAAACAGTGTAAATTAAAGTGCAATTAGTGTAAATTTAAAAATGAATCAGATCTGTTTTATAAGTTTACAATTGTTTGTTTATATACATTGTTTTATGTTAGTTGGTCTGCTTGCAGCATATGAGTTCAGATAGATGCAAAAACAGCTTTTTATCATTGCTTCATATTAGCAAAGGAATAATTTGTTCCTATCTCTGTTTTTAAAGCAAAGGTTCTCAAACTTGGCTTTATATTACACATACTCTGGAGTTTTAAACATACTAATGTGTGTATCCCACCCTCCTGATTCATTTTAATCTTCTGGGTTTTGGTGTAGTTATCAGGAATTTTTAAAGCTCTCAATATAAGGCCAGTGGGCAGACAGAATTCAGAACCCTGAATCTGAGAAGTGAAATCTCTAGTCATGGTCAGTTGTTTCATACAAGGAGACATGAGAGCTCAAATTGTTCCGAGTCTTTAAAACCCTTGTTTCTATTACAGATAGAATACAGTCCTGTCTGTCAAATGGGTAAAATATAAAAATAATTTTTGAAAAGTGGAAATATTCTATGTGATTCTGTAATAGTGGACATATAACATTAGGCATTTTTTTAAATCATCGAACTTTATAGTATAAAGAAATACATACAAATTTTATAAACTTATTTAAATTATTTATTTTCTGTTGCCAGTAAAACAGGACCACAGCCTCACTAGTTATAAAGAGTAGAGATTTATTTTGGCTCATGACTGTGAAAGTGAGAGGCCAAAGGACTTTGATGGCAGAATTCCAATATCTCACAGGGTATCACAAGGCACCTGTCCCTTGACATGGGATAGCCTGTGACATATTGGTATATCTCTCTGTATATTCTGGTATTTCTGGTATTCCTGCCTCCTGTAAAGCCACAAGGATTCAAACATGGAGGCTCCATCTTCATGACCTTATCAAAGTTAAATCATCTATAAAGAGCTCACTTATAAAAACACTACAGTTAAACCTCTACCTTCTTAATATCTCACAGTTAAAATTAAATTTCAGCATGAGTTGGGGCTGAAAACATCCATATTGAAACCATAGCAGGAGGTTAAATTATTCTAATATGAAACGCAGAAAGTGACAAAAGAATAGAATTGTTTTAAAAGGTCTGAAATAACCTCACTGAAAGGGATTGGAGTGAAACATATTGACCTAAGTAATTTTAGAAATGAGTGGAGTTCGTAAAATTAAAAGGTACCGAATTACTGCATAGTAATTAATAATTTCTGCTATATGGAGTACAGGTTAAAGGTTTTTAAACCTTTATAACGTGGAAAGAATTGAAAAACTGATGAAACAGATGATGCATGAAGCAAAGTGCATTTCTTATTTGGTAGAGTATAACATTTGAGGTAAACAACTTGTGGGAGATGTATGTGATAAAGGATTAAAGTGAGATATCAGTACAAATTCCTGTTTACCTAAATATGAGTAAGATGATTAGTGATAAAATAGTTATAGATATAAGTATGTATATGTGGTAGCATCTACACAAACATTTCCTTCTCTTTCAACTAAGAGGATCTAGAAGCAATGAAATACAAATATGTGGCACCTGAATATTGATTTCTCATACTACTCTACAAATAAATGTAGAGATCCTTAGAGAAATGACTGATTCTAAAATGAGGACAAGAAATATACTAGACAGACCTAGAACATTTCCTAGTGCCAGAAATTAATAAGGAAGATTCTGTCTCTGTCTCAGCCTCTCTCTCTCTCTCTCTCTCTCTCTCTCTCTCTCTCTCTCTCTCTCTCTCCCCTCTCTCCCAATAATGCACACTGAAAATACAATGATAGAATATGTCTAAAGGACACAGGAGCTAATTGAAAAAGCTTCCAATGATAAAAGTTAGAGAAATTTGAGTAACAAAGTTTTATTTGATTAAAATCCAAAGTTTAAAATAAATATACAACCCAAAGTATAACATTTACATCCAAGCTGATATAAAACATGATTCAATAAGTACAAAAAAATAGATCTCCATCATAGAAGAATTACAAAAATGTATACATTTAATTTATAAGTAGTATTACTCTTTAAGTATAGACTGCACATAGCAACTTCATTATGGAAAGTACAATCTGGAACTCAGGGGTAAAGATAATATTTTACAGCAGAGAAACTCAGTAAGTACTTCCTTAAGCCAGGTTGTCAAGGTTAATATTCACAATGATACATCATGTTGGTGGTAAATACCTTTGGAAGAAACATGATTAGATTAGATCTACCCTTACAAAAATTTCCTTCCCAAAACCCCAAAGTTCCCTCTAATCAAGATAAATACATTAGACAAATCCAAGTTCAGGGACATTTTCCAAAACCTCTTGATGTCATCAAAACAAAGTGAATTCATCAAGACAATCAAATAGTTCTATAATTGCACTCCTCCTCCTCCTAAGGAATCTAACTAGCAGGTGTCTATGGAAGGAGAACTCTCTAATATCTCAGAACTCTGGAGAGAGAGAGAGAGAGAGTGAGATACCTTGTGGCATCGGAGCACTGAGGAAAGCTGAAGGGTAAAAGAGAGCGATTTTTGGCCACACTGCACTGTCTCCAAGCTGGCAGCACCATAACAGAAGATTCTTCTGGCACCCTGTTTTCTATGTGACAGAAGTAAGTTAAAGTTACATATTCAGATTCCTCACTCTTCTGTGACCTTCTCCACAAAGCTCGCTTCTGTCTCATCTCCAGAGAATTAATAGACCACGTGGGATTAGTTAAATACAAAAAATCAATAGTAAGGCTCAGAGCAAACAGTTACTGGATCTTCACCACTGATTTCTCTGCATTCTGTACAACAGATATTGCACAGTAAGACTAGTCAGTGGCAGCTTGGTCCATGACACACAGTACTCCAGTCTACCAGGCTTGAGTCTCTGGCCAGCCCTGACACTCACCCCTGATGCTTTCACTGAATGTTTTCCAGAATGAAAGAGAAGTATACATAGGCCAGTGATTATTGATGAGACAGCATCTTTTTCTACCCAACTCCAGCTGCTTACCAGTGACTTCAACAGATTTGGTGTTTTACTTTGGTGTACCCTAGACTGATACGCAAGCTGAAAGTCATTCATATAAGTTGAGCATAGCCACAGGCAAGCCATCTGCAGAACGGCAGCCCCATACATCTTACCTAACCTTAACACCCCAGACAAAGCGCTACTAAACTATAGATGCCAAACAACACAGGCAAGGAAAACATCCAACAGCCTTGTCCTATCAGAGACAATTGTAGAACCTAATCAGAGGTCCCACATGAGGGCAGAATCCAGCCTCTTCTCTTATTCAAACCACACAGTACAACTAGTACCACTTAACTTCAGGGCACAGTGAGTGGTCAAGCCCAACTTTAGAAGTTCATGATGAGATCAGTCTTTGTATAATTAGTTCACAACCTCTCCATAACCTAAAAAAGGACAGAACTCGAGAACAGGTACACTGGATGGAGAAAAAAGAGCTCCAGGAATCAAGAAAGACTCAAGAAAGATAAAAATCATGAAGAAAAAGAAAGGATAGAGTAAAGGACAAAGCCATCCCCAATGCCACCACAGCTCTGTAGGAAGAGGGGAGCCTGATTCCAGAGGTGGCAGGTAAACCTTGCGAGAGCCAGCAGCCCCATTAATGAATAATAGATGGCACCCCAGGGTTACAAACTATAAATCCAGAGTACATTTTACTCTGAAAATGACCTTTTTCACCTGGCAGGATAGCTTTCAAGAAAAAATATACATCGTGGTTGACCACGTCACATCTCAAAGTTGTATTACCAAGAGGTGTTTTGACAGCGATCTCTTAGTTTGAGACTCAGCTACTCTGGGATCAGAGGTCATAGAGTTTAGACTGTGGAGGGCACTGTGAGTACCACTGCCTTTTGGGGTAAGGAGCCAGGTCTGCTGTGTATGGTTTTCTGAGTGACCTACATCTGAGAGCGTTAGCATAAGGCCCAGGGAATTGCTTGCTTGCCTGTGCTGCTTCCTCAGGTGAAGAACTCTGTGGTTTGTTTACTATCCTCACTCTCCAGTGTGTTCCAGGATAAGACTTCACATGGGCATTCGTCACATCTTCAGGGTTACAGAGTGTGGCAGTGGGAAGCACTCTAGAGCAAGTGGGACACCTCACCAGCCTACAGGCGACAAGGCAGTGGGGAACAGCAGTGGATCATGGTGTCCAGAAGAGCATAAACCAACCCTGAAATCCTTCTGAGAGAATGCAGTCCTCAGTTAGACAACATCCTATTGACCAGTGAATCCCAGTGAAGGTGAATTTCCAGTGGGAAAGTCAAGGCAGAATTCAGCACAGCAAAAAGTGGGTATTGAAACAGAACAGATCCCATTTGTGACTCAGTATCCTTTCCCTGTACCTGGAGGATTCTAATATATATAGGTCTCAGAAGGAAACTATCCATCTAAATATCCCAGAGTGGAAGTAGTATTTAGACTCTTTTTTTTTTTTTTTTTCTTGCTTAGGAAATTTCTGTCTTTTTTCCTTTTTTAACATTTTTCTTGTTCACTTGATTTTTCTTCCTATTGCTTTTGCTTATTTGTATTTATATTTATAATAGTTTAATTGGATATTATCCCACTTTTATCCTCCTCCATCTCTTTATTCCTTTTATTTTTCTCTTAGATTTTATTTCTTCCATTTTCCTTGATCTGTCCCTTGCATTTGTTATTACTTTCAATTTTATTATTTGTTAACTTTTAGTTTAGTCTATATTATTATTACTCAATTCTGTTTTCAGTGGTAATATAGCTGTTACTTTTGGTTGGTTTTACCATGTCAGTACTAGGTTTACCTTCTGTCATCATCATTATTGTGGTTTCTTTTCTTTTCTATAGATAATGCCCAGAATCACATCCTCAAAACGACCCTGTGTACTGGGGAAACTCTCACAGAGAAGTGTAAGAACTATCCATACAACTTGATATCCAAATCTCAATAAAGAAACAAATACTTTTAAAAGGCAACACATCCTCCAATGGCTTGTACCTTCTCAATAACAGAATGCACAAATATCAAAGTGGATGAAGTGTCCAAGAATTCAAAAGGCTTCTTTGCAAAATAACTAATGTTTTCAAAAAAGGATACAAATAAACAACAGAATAAATTAAGAAATGAAAGGAAGAGTATGAAGGAGCAATTTAACAACAGCAATAACAAAATAGAGATTCTGAAAGAATCAACCAGAAACCTAGGAAATGAAAAGCATCATAAATTTAAAAAATGGGTGGGGCCCAGAAATAGACTGGACGAAGCAGAAAACATAATCTCACCTCATGAAGATAGTATTGATGAATGATCACTGCAGATACCACTGTAATTAAAAAGTAAGAAATTAAGAATTAAAGAACCAAACTTCCAAGTATGGGAATGCAGTTAAATGACCAAGCATAAGAACTTCTGATGTAGAAGAGGGCATCAGGGTCCAGACTAAAGGCATTAGAAAAATCTACTCAGCTAAGTAATAACACAGAAATTTCCAAATGCTAGGATAAATATGGAAGAAACCATTTAGAACCCTAAAGAAGAATGTCCAGAAACAACCTTCCTCAGCCACATTATAGTAAAAAAAAGTCAAAAGTACAAAACAAAGAAAGACTATTTAAAGCTGCAGAGAAAAATTCAAGTCATTTACAGAGGCAAATCCATCTGAGTAACTAGAGGCTAAAAGCCTAAGGATCACTAAGGACCATTTGAAAATCTAGCAGAAATGGGTAAGTGTGTACACATGTATTATTCAGTGAGACTGAACCAAGGGTATGAGAGAAAAAAAGATACATAATTAACAAGATGAATGAAGCAGTAATAAAAACTCTTTAAAAAATCCCTGTGTCAACCAGCTTCACAAATGAACTTTACCAGGTATTTAAATAAGAATGAGCACAAATATTCTTTAAAAGCCTCTCTGAAACAGGAAAACAATGCATCTAAACTCATTCTACAAAGCCTGATACCAAATCGGAACAGGAACATAACAGAAAAGAAGTAAGAGTATAGGCAAATATTCTTCATAAATATAGAAACAGAAATTCTTTTTTTCTTTAATGCTGAAATTCTTAACAAAATACTTTCAAAGAAAATTCAACAAGTCATGAAAATGATCATGTATCATGATCAAGTAGGTCTCATTCTCTGGATGCAAGAATGGTTCAGCGTACACAAGTCTATAAATATAACACACAATAGAAATAGAATTAAAGATAAAACACAAGTTTTTTCAACTGGTACATAAAGAGCCTTTGTCAGAATTCAGTTCTTTCTTTGAAGAAACTAGGTATTAGAAAAGTGATGTGGTACAGCCACTATGAAAATCAGTAAGGAAATACCTCAAAATGTTAAGAATAGAAATACCACAGATATAAGCCAGCCTTACCACCTTTGGCGTATAACCAAAAGAATTCAGAATCAGTGTTCTGTGTTCTGTCTGCACAATTATGTTTATATCGGCACAATTCATAGTAGCCAGGATATGCAATGAGCCTGAATGAATAAAGAAAATGTGGTTTACATCCACAATGGAGCATTACTTAGCCATAAATAAGAACAGTCTTTGCAGAAAAATGGATGAAACTGGAGAACATCATTTTCAATTACATAAACCAAATTCATAAAAAGATGTCCTGAATGCATTGAATGTTTTTCCCTAGTATGTGAAATATAAAAAAGATGATGTAAAACTAAACAGAAGCCTATTATTAGATAAGAAGAATTACATAAAAGGCAGTGGGGGGGAAAGAAGAGGGCAATACAGGTGATGCCAAAAATTCTATTATATCTACTAAGAGATTGTGATATTGATGAGTTAACTGAGGTGAAGAGATATTCACTACACTCCATTACATGAAACAAAAGCTTACAAGGCAATATACAATATATAACATTACCAATTCTGTTGAATTTTCAATTGCCTTAATTTCAGATACCAGGAAATCACCATCTAACTGGTGTTCACTTTACTGTTTCCATATTTCTTGGGGCATGAAAAGTTAAACACCTTTTTCTCTTTTTCTGAGTTTTTGTTTGGTTCTGTTCTGTTTTGTTTCGTTTTGTTTCCAAGTGTAGGGGTACACACTTGTAAATACCAGCAGTGTAGAACCAGAGGCAGGAGAATCACTGTGAGTTCAAGACCAGCCTGTGCCACAAAGTGACTGAACTGCATAGTGAAAGCCTGTCTCAAAAAGATGAAAAATAAATAAATGAATAAATAGATAAACAGAATAATTTTTGCTTAGCTAGATCTAAAGTATAACAAAATATTTTTAAACTGGAATAACTAACATTGCTGTAAATGTTGAGATAGATGCTATAATTAGCTTGACTATAATCATTCATGTATATACACATATATGATATTGCATTCCTTAATTAGGATTTTTATCAAATTATATTCAACTTTAAAACTAACCAATTAGAAGGATAAATAAGAAAAAATGTAAACAATGAATAAGGCCTCTAGCAATTATAAAACATCATCTAGTATACTAATGTATGCACATTGGTTTAAGAACTACGGCAAAGCCCTAGAAAAAATAGTTAAACAGGGAATGTTTGAAAGTTATAAAAATTTGAGGAAAGGTAGCAACAAACAAGTACAAGATGCTCAGAAATCACCAAACAAATTCAGTGCAAAAAAGAGTTTATTAATATGCACGATCATCAGATTAGCAAATATCAAAGAAAAAGAAAGGGGAAAAAAGCAGCAGACATAAAAGAAAGTTAAGATCTCAGTGTTTGTAGGTATTCAGAGACCTTTAATAGTACAAGTTGTCATGTAAAGAAATCTCCTTACTTTTCTTTTTATCATAATAAAGACAAAATATTAAAAATAACAATAGTGGCAATCAATATTAAGGGATAACTTGTAAGATTTAAATTTTGCAAACCAACAATATAAATTTTCTTCTCAAAATTTAAAGATGGGGAAAATAAATTAAAAATTTAAGATTTGTGTCTGATTAAAGTTGAATTATTAAATTGTAAATGTGTAGCACTGATAAAAAAAGAAAAAATAAAGAAATGAAAAACCCAGGATTAGATGGATGATGGCAGAATTTTGCAACAATATGAAAGAAAAATTGATTGCAGTGCTCAGTAAACTGTTCCATAAAATAAAACAGGACAGAACTCTTGCAAACAGTATAACAGTTTTACCAAGACCCGATAAGGGCACAACAATAAAAAAGAAAATTATATAGACCAATATTCTTGATGAAAATAGAAAATTCTTCAATAAATTACTCCTTGAGACTCAAGGCAAACCTTTAGCTGTGAGCCACTGTAAATATAAAGAAAGACTTAAACTGCTGACACACAAAAGCACAACGAAGAAAAGAAAGATAAAAAGGAATTAGATTTTTAAAAAAAGACCAAAACCCAACAGGGAAAACATTAAATCCTATAGATCTACATCCAGCACCCAGGGCAAGTTGTGGTAAGATGTGAGCTTCAAAGAACTTGAGTGGCCCCACCTCTATGGCATTGCTGGTTTCTTCCTTCATGGCTTCTCTCTTGGAGTACCTTTGATCACTCTCTGTGGCATTCCTCAGTAGACATTACACATTTCAGATTCCCCCAACATCCTGCAGTTTCCACTGTATTTTTGGCTTCAGTCTCAAAGTTTCACACACTGCCCTTTCAAGGGGTACACAGCCTGGCTGTTTGAAGTATGCTTTGAAACTTCCCGGACTCAGCAACTCTTGCATCCTACAAGCCTGTATACCCAGCACTGTCTGGATCATGCCAACATTTGCCATTGGTAGTCATTCTTTCTGTGACTTGGCTGTAAGGACCTCTCCCAGACTGACACCTTATGTAACATTGTTTTTGTGCCAAATGGGTATCGGAGTTCTCTTCTCAAAGGAAAGCTTTATAGCTTTTTACCTTTGAGCCAATCTCCAGTAGATTCCTTGTTCTCAGTTGAAATCGCCTGAGCCTGACCTATGCCTTCTAAATTTCTTTCAGTATTCTGGTCTTCTGAGCTCTAACCAGAGCTTCCCATCAAGTCTGGTTTTCAGCATTCTGGAGTTTGTCTAACTGGCGTTATCAAACTTTGCAAACTTTTTCCAAGAGTCATTTTCAAAGGCTTCTTAATCTTATTGTCAGGTATAGTCATAGCAATAACCCCATTTCCTGAAGCCAAAATCCATCTTATTCTCATTCCTTGTTGCTGACACAATATCTGACATCTACAATTTAAAGGAGCACTGATTTGTTTTGGTCCAATTTCAGAAGTTACTTACCATGATTAGCAGGCACTAATGCAGAAAGAGCATGATGGAAGGACCTGCCGCAGGGGAAGACTACACACATACCATGCTGACAGACCTCTTCAGCTCAAGCCCCTCTCCTAATAGCACACTTAGGCGGTCATCTCATTAGGGGTAAAGCCATTGCTGAGTATAGTGCCCAGTGGTGCAATCGCCACCCAAAAATCTCACTTCTAAATGTATGAGAGTTTGAAGGAATATTCTAGAACTAAACCATAACAGGGACCAGTCGAGAAACTGAAGGAATCAGGTAGAACAAGCAAAGTTAGTAGGAAAGATGGATATAATCATAATATGGTATATGGATATATGAAAATGTTACAAAGAAATACACTGCATTTTCAATTAACATGTGCTAGTAGTTATTGTTAAATAATATCCGCACACATAAAAGCTGTTCAGATTGATAGATGAATTCAGTAATGTTGCAAGATACAAAATCAGCATATAAAATCAGTAACATCTATTCAACAACAGTAAACTAAAGGTAAAATATGAAGTGAGATAACTCCACAATGAAATCTATGAAATGCTCATGAAAGAAATTAAACTTGACACTAAGAAATGGAAAGGTATTCCGGGTTAATGGATTAGAAGAATTGATAATCTTAGAATGTCCATATCACCTGAAACAATTGCTTTTTTTAAATAATTTTTTATTATTTTGAAGTTAGTAAAATACAACAGGACAAAGCCAATCAAGACAATGCAGTGAAATTGATACAAAACTTCACAACGCGTTACCAGGATAATAGTAATAGGTACCATAGTATGTATATCTTGCTATTTTCCCAATAGTTGTTCTTTCAACCAGGAAGAGCAAAATCAAACTAAATACAGAACATCATAAAACCTATCAAAACACAGTTTTGAATAGAGAAATACAATTAATCAGAAGAAAGCAAAACAGTGAAACGATATTTGCCTTCAAAGAGATAGTAGAAGGAAATCCCCATATTTTCTATATTGCATATGGTCAGCCTCCCAAGAGATACTCAGATCTCTGGCTTCCAGTTGCTAATGGGGTCAAGATGGGGGGATACTGGAGGGTTCACAGGAGATGTTGACTGGTTCTTTCCTGGCTCACCCATCCCTCACTCACATCACGGCTACTTACCAGGAAGGCTGGAGGGTTGCTTTCTTGTTCAGTGCCCTTAGTTCTACCATGGCTGTATCTCAGCAGAGGCTGACTGGTTCTCTTCCTGGCTTGCCTACAGCTCACTCGCGCCACAGCTGCTTACCGGGAAGGTCAGTGGGTTGCTTTCTTGCTCAGTGCCTTAAGTTCCAACGTGGCTCACCTGAAACAATTTCTCTCAGAAATACTAAATACATTCTTCATACAAATAGATGGCAAACTCAGGAAATTCATAGGGAACCAGAAAAGATCCTGAATAGCCAAAGTCATCCTGAGAGAAAATAAACTGGGAAACATTAGTTAAAAACATAACTGCAAACATATGATCACAACAGCATGCTGCTTTTATAAAAACAGATGAACCAGAACAGAAAACCCAGAAATAAATCCATATGGAACAGAATGGAGAAAAACAAATAAACCAATATACCTACAGGTAAGTAAGTTTTGACAAAGTTACCAAAAACATTACAAGAAGGACAATAGGTTCAATAGATAGTGTTGGAAAAACTGGATATTTATATTTAGAAAAATTTAAATCACATATTTATCTATTATAATACAAAAATTAAAATTTATGAAAAACCTAAATCTATGAAATTAGTAGAAAAAATACATGGGAAACACTTTAAGATAATAATGTAGGCAGTGATTTTTTTGATATGACTGTAAAAGCACAAGTAAAGTAACAAATAAAATATTGACTAAAAGGATTCCTTCAAACTAAGAAGCTTCTATAAAACCAAAGCAACAATCAAAAGAGTGGAGAGACAACATATATAATGGGAGAAAATGTTTGCAAACTCCTTATCTGACAAAGGATTAATATCAAGAATACAAGTGTATTCTTGCATGGTGGATTCAAACAATGATATACTGAGTAATCTAATTTTTAAATAAACAAATGATCTGAATAGACATTTGCAAAGGAAAACATACAGATGACCAACAAATACTTAGATGCAAACTTAAGATTAACAATCATCAGAAAAATGCCAATGAAAATAACAATGAGATAGTAATTCTGTAGGTACAAGAATTTACAGACAGATGAAAAAGTAACAAATCCTGACAAGACTGTGGAAAAAACAGGAACTCCTCATGTGGAGTTACTGGCAATTTAGTACAGCCTTTGCAAAAAGCAAGATAGGGCTCCTCAAAAGACTAGAAACACGGGCAAATACATAATCAAGGTATAATCTGGGTATATCTCTAGAATAAATAAAGTTGGTACGTCGAAAAGATATTATGTTCGTGTTTACTGTAGCATTCTTCATAATGATCAAGATATGAAATCAGCCTAAGTGTCCATCACTAGATGACTAAAGAAAACGTGGCACATTTACACAGTAGAGTAACACACGAAACAACAATGAAATCTGTATTATTAATGACAATGTGAATGAGGCTGGAAGAAATCATATTGTGGACTAAATCAGGCACAGAAAGACAAATATCATAAGTTTGTACTTACGTGTGGTAGCTATAAAGCTAGTCTCATACAAACAGAGAATAGACTAGTAATTCTCAACTTATAATGTTTTATTGCACAGCAGATTATCGATGGCTAACAAAAAGTAATTGATTATTACAAAGTAACTAGTAAAGAAGATTGTAAATGCTCCAACACAAAGAAACATTAAATGACTGAAGTGATAGACATGTCAGTTGTCCTGATATGATCATTTCATATTACGTATAAAGAATGAAACTCTGTACCCTACATATATGTGCAGTTATTATGTACCATTTAAAATTAAAAATGTAAACATGTCCGTATTTTAAAGTCTCCTGATAAAAATGCATCAGTGAGATATAGGTAACTTGGTGTCATCACCATGAATAGTGATATACATTTATATACATATATACATATTTACAGTTCTATTCTTGTTTATAGTTGTGAATTTTAAATTAAAAATCATATTTAAAAAGGAAAAAAACCAGAAAGTAAAAAGTAATTTAGGTCATCTAAAACGAGGAAAATCTGAGAAGCTAACAGCCAAAAGGAGCATAAGGAAACATGATTATTAATCTTAAGTTTGCTTCTAAATATTTGTTGGTCATCTGTATGTTTTCCTTTGCAAGTGTCTATTCATCTCATTTATTCATTTAAATAATTATTTAGTATTACATTTCCTAGACAACATCCTGAAAGAGAAAAACAACTCTACAGAACAACTAAGAAATTCAGAATGGAATATGGAGTACATTTAATAATAATATATCTCCGAGTTAATTATTTGTGACTTTGTAAATTGTCAGAAAAACAGCATAGTATACATGAGAACTTCATGCTTTCAATTTTTATGTAAATTTAAAAGTTAGTAAATATAAAGTTAATTTTAGAACCTTCTTTACTATACAAGTTGAGCATCGTGGTACACGTCCATAATCCTAGCACCCTGAGATGATGAGGTCTGAGGGTCACAAGTTTGAGCTCATGCAGGAAACTCAGTAACTTACCCAGATTCTGTCTGGGAATAAATAAAGAAATAAAAGGGATAGGCGTAGAGCTCAGGGTGAAGCCATAGTAACACACTTCCATACAGTCTTTCTCATTTGCCAAATCCTTACCTGTTCCAAAATACGTACTGTTCCTTGTAAAGATGTTATATCTATAAAACACCCTTCAACCTACCCCACTGAGCCTCTCAGAGGGATATCCCTTGATGCTCAAATCCCTTATATAAAATAATAATATTTGCATATAACCTGTCAAAACTCTCCAATACACTTCAAATTATCTCCAGATAGAACAGCTAATAAAGCACAAATAATATGTAAATAATCTCTATTCTGTATTATTAAGGAAATATAAGAAAAAAGTGTAATGTATGGTATAGATGCACTTTTTGCAAATATTTTCCATTTGTACTGGGCTGAATTTGTAGATACAGAATCTGCAAATATGGAGGGCAAATTGTGTATAGAAATAGATAAATAGATTTTACTTAATAACATAATTCTTATTTGTTATGAGGTAAATTGTTATTTCTTAGTTTGCTGGGGGATTTTTTGTTTGTTTTTTTCTGAGACAAGATCTTGCTATGCAGTCTGGCTGGCCTTGTACTGGCTGCACAGCCCAGACTGTCCTTGAACTCATGACAGTTCTCCTGTCTCAGCCTCCCAAGAGCTGGTATTACAGGCATGTGCCACCATTCTTGGCTATTTTGCTTTTTAATGTCTATTTGGAATGTATTTAGATACCATTTTAATTATTTCTCATATTTTTTTCTTTTAGAGAAAACTGCATTGTCCTGATAAATGTGAATTCAACTCAAATTGTTATCTTTAAAAAAAATGATTTCACTAGACTAACAACACATTGAAAAATGTTACTAAAACTTTAAAATAGAACCATAAGTAGTTTAAATATGTGTGGTGTTTGAGCTTTAGTAATCAACATAAATAAATTTAATATTATAGATACATCACACATGATGGTTTCCCACATTCTCCAAATTACAGTCCACTTCCTAGAAATACAGTGAGGTTCAGAGTGCCTGCCCCTTGGAGGAACATTTACTAGTGCACCTGAACACAAACAAAGGCAGAATCATAAAATAGCAAATTGCATGTTCAGATGCCAAACTGCAAGACCAGATTGCTGTTTACACCTGCAATTTCAGACCTAAGCACACACTGCATTGCAGACTCCAAGCAGGGGATGTGAGAACACATTTTGCAGGCGCAGCCTGACTGCTGAAAGTCATGGCCTTTACTGATGCACAATGTAGTTTGCGCCTATCATCATGATTGTAGCAATGTGGCCATTTTAGAGTTACGATTTGAGAGCAAGTCTTCTATTAGATGTTCTAGCATCAAGGTTATTTCTTTTGAAATTGGATAAGCTAACATTGCAACCAAAGTATCTAAGAGAATAATTTATATTCATTGATGATCATTTGCCATTTAAGACTTCTAAGGGTCTCAGATTTTTTGGAATTATTTTTATGGGGAAGAAGAGAAAAATGAAGAGAAAGGACTCAGACAAAAAAAGAAGTGCATAAAACATTTGTAGGTAAAATTTTATCTTGTTATGTGGTATACATCAGTTTTTAAGCCAAAGAGATTTTCTGGTTCCAGATATGTGGCAAATTAAGAGCAACGAAAATAGTCTTATACCAAAAATAAATAGGTATTATCAACAATTCTTTGAAGCAGATATAGCTCTTTGCCCTTGCCTGGAAACAAATCCAAACATGTAGTCTTCTGCAGGTAGAAGTTAGTAGGTCACATTTGGAATTTGATAATTCAGACACTTGATGAAAGGCAACATCTAAATATAAAAATGTCTTCCAGTAGAAATATTCCACTTATAGATGAATGATAGCAGTTTTTAGATTAAAAATGAAACTAATACAGAATCATATAAATAAAATGATCATGACAGTAGATTATCTATGTACAAATATTAATAAGAATTGATCACACTTGTTTTGCACCATGCAGAAAAAAAAGTCCTGCTCTACTTAGGAAAGAAGGACATATTTTCCAACATCTTAAATTACTGCCAGCTGTCAGACATCTCTAAAAATTACCCTCATCTGAAGACAATTTTTTGCCTAGCATTATACTCTCTCATCCCGAGCAGCCTACATCCACTAAGTGGTGAGGCAGAAGCACAAAGCCCCTACCTCCTTATAGCACTGAAAGGCTCTTTTGGGTTTTAATCTTTCCCACTGGATCCTCTGAGACCTTTGCTATAGTTTTGTCCTGATGGCACTGCAGATTATTGTCCCCATCAGGGTAATTATGACTCTTTACCTTTCCACAGAAAGCATTCCCTCCCTTATGCTTCCCTGAAGCCATGGCAGTGTCAGTGGGCTCAAGATAATAATATCCCAATTCATATGGAATTGCATATAAAAGGCGCTAGAGATATAAATATTATTTCATGATTTGCTCCCAAATACAGGGTCCATACTATAAGGTCTCATAAATTAATGAGTGAAAATAAGCCAGTTTTACTGTCCATCACTTTCAGTATCAATCTTGGGGAATTTGTTTTACATTTTCACAATTTCATGGTCTGTGAAACTCCAATGTGCAATGAGAAATCTGTTGTTACTGCACACAGAAAGTATCTCATGGCAGTATGTCTTACGTATAACTTAAGTATCTCTTAAGTTATAGCTACCTCTCGACACTTTGGACAACTTGTGCAAGGGACTGTTATACAGTAACAGGAATATTTGACTCTAATTAAGGAAGAAGGTAAGACTGAATTTGCAAAACAGAAGGAAGATTGAATGTGTTTAGTGCTCAGATGATCCCTTTAGGCAAGTTTGGTAACCCTTTGCCTATATTTTTCAGTAAATGGACAAGAAACAAGAACTGAGGTGGGTGTGTCAACAAGAGAGTTATAGTGAAGCAAAGATGATCTGAGTCACGCTAGTAGAGTTGATAACGAAAGAGGAGCAGAAAATCACACTGCGTATTAAGAGAGAAAAATGAGTATTAGTTGTGGGAAACCAGTTGTAGGAGCAGACATAATCATTTGTAATACTGATCTTATAAATTCACCCAAGGGAAGGAGGGCCACTATAATCCTGACAAAGATGCTTTCAGAAATTCTACTGTGAAGCAGATTTTTAAAATGCAAGAGGTAGAATATTTTAGTAGTTATTATATACCATAGGGATTTCCATTTGGAACAAACCAACCTATTTCTCTAGCTTCTAAAAATGGTTTTGGCTGAAAGACAGGATGGTCTAGTCAACACAAATCAGTTAGTTGGCCATTACAATATGGATTTTATAAATTTGTATTTGACAATACAGAAGAAATTAGCAATTGTAAAATGATCTGAAAATACCAGAATAATATTTTTTCTTATTAGAGTTAGTCTTCTTATAAAAAACAACTTACAGTTATATCCTTCTATATTTCTGATCCTACATTCACAAATATCAGACTAGCCTATTTGTAATTTAGTCTTGAATATGAAATTAAAGCTGATATAATGAGACATTTGTGAAAAGTTTCCAACATGGAAAATCAGATGCTAAACGTAAGTAACCCAGTTGCACACACACACACACACACACACACACACAAACACACACACATAGGTAAAGACACACACACACACACACACACACATACATAGGAAAAGAGAAAGGGAGAGAGAGAACAAAACAGAACAGAACACATATTTCCATGACACTGTACAAAATATGTTGATATGTAAAACTAGAAAAACATGCTGTTAACTTATACAACCAAAGGCAAGAAAAACACTGAGAAAGTATAGATAGGAGAGTATAAACCTCCAATTAACAAACAAATTTAAAGAAAATCTGGAGAAAAAAGTTTCAAACTTAAAAACAAAATAAGCACTACCAGTATAAGCAAGAGAGGAACGGATAAGAAAATTAAGATATTAATTCTAAACAGCCTACATTTGGCTAGTAAAGAGAAAAAAAAAAAAAAAAAAAAAAAAAAAAAAAAAAGACTCCTGAGAAAATTTGCCTGGAAAGCTGTAGTAGGAGCCTGTGGCACATGTAGTATATTTCTTTTCATTCTTTTTTAAATGTAAGCAAGACATTTTATTATTTTGCATAGCTGAAAGGCACGGGGTATAGACCAGCATCAGGCAGATCTAGATGCAGAGGTACAAGCAGCAGCAGAAGCACTCTAAGCTGCTCCATCTCTTGCAGTGGGTTCATTCTTGCACTGGTTCTTTCATCATGGTAGGTCTTGTTCTTTTGAAATGCTTTGCATTCCACAAAGCTAAAGCACCTCAGTAAAGAGAATTTTTCCTCCTCTATGACTAAATAAGGACAGAGACGAAAGAGAGAGAGAGAGAGAGAGAGAGAGAGAGAGAGAGAGAGAGAGAAATGCAAAAGAAAAAGAAATAATCCAAAAGAAAAAGTAATAATCCATAACACAGACCAAAATACATTTATGTGTGAAACTAAAAAGAAGGCTTCAAAATAAATAACAAAAAGGCAAGAAAACACTGAGAAGTTAAAATACGAGAGAATTAATACCCCCAATTAGCAAAAAAAGGAAAAATTTTAAAGAAAAACTGATGAAAAGATTCTCAAGATTGAAAATACAACAAGAAACTAAAGCTAAAGCACTTAGTGAATTTTTCCTTATCCATAATTCAGTAATATTCCTAGGTTTGCATTATTATTGGTCCAACTTGTGACTCACACAAACACTCCCAAATGAATTGGTATAACGAAGGAGGTAGTCTTTCAGGTAAATCAGTTGGTGGACTTTGTCTGCACAAAAATCTGGGGTTGGGTGAGGCTGTCCAAACTACATGGGTTGAAAATAGCAACCAATGGCTCTAAGAAACATCAGGAAGTTGTTGCAATAAAATAGAATCCATGCTGGCCAATCAATAATAACTAATGTCCGGGATAAGCTTTTCAATATTATTACTTTTCTCAGAACTTGGAATCTCAATGAAAACAAAAACTTTAAACCCGAGAACATACAACCCTAAAAAATGCAGTTGAAAACCTGTATTCCACTAGAGAGTTGACCAAGTTGTATTTGAAATGAAATCAGTTCCTTAGAGTGAACCCAGTAGATTTTTCTATTTATAAAGCATAAGATAAACCACAGGTCAAAAAGGATCTAAATTCTTCTTGCTCGTTGATTTTCACGTATGAAATAAATTATTCAAAACCATAAAAAAGATAAAAATAGCAGATAATGAGGCCTCTTGTGCAAATTTTTAGTTTGAACAATTCTAGCACAAACTACTACAAAAAAAAACCCAGCTCTGACAGTTTGCCATTAAGTTTTTATAACATAGAAAAGTGCCAACCACAGATGAATATGTAGAATAAAAAGAAAACTCATATATTGTTCCAAAGTTAAGATCTTAGTCCTATTAAAAACAGCAATCCCATTCCTAGGTAACAGAACAAAAAATTCCATTCAGCCATACACAAAGGCATGTGTAAAATATGTTACTTTTTTTTGGTACCTGGAATTGAACTGAGGACCTTGCACTTATCAGGCAGGTTCTGTACCATTGGGCTGTACCCCCAGTTCCTCTGGGGAGTATTTTGAGAGTGCTTCTGTAGCATATGTAAAGAAATGGCATGAAATTTAAATAATGAAAAATGACACATGATTAAAAGCATATATACAATACAATTCTGTATAAAATACACAGTGAATCTTAGTTAAAAGTTTTAAGAACAAAACATCACCTTGAATAAAAGTTAAAATATCATCAAAGAAAATCGCATATCATTTGTATGTCATTGGTAGAAAACTAATAAAATTTTGTTAGGGGGGACAGAGAAGGTATCTAATGAAGTCAGTCATTTAAATCTGTTCAAAAACATTCATAAAGTTGTAAACTTCTCCCTATACTGTCTTAAAATATTATACCATGCATCATGGGCAAATGACTAACTTGAACAAAGCATTTCTCAAAAGGCAGGTAAGAGCCAAAGGAATTCTAAAATGAGCTCAGTAATAAATATTTCAAACAAACTATACATGTGATTATTCTACAATCTAGAATGCCCTATGGCAAAGAGTAACATTTAGGCAAGATCATAAATGTATTTCTGATATGTCAGAATTCTCCATAAGTTTATGTTGTAGGTACTATTTTTTGTTTTAAATAAGTTTTAGGCATTAAGAGAGACATACATACCTGGCAAAGGAACTTGTGAATGTATATGAACATTTTCCTTTGATGTTTTCGCTACTTCAAATTTAGTTATTTGATGATAAGAAAATACAAGACTACGAGCTTTGAAAAAGTTGTATTTCTCATGAAGTGGGGCATTCAAAAATGATACAAAATAAATTTGTTAAATGATCACAATTTTAAAACATTCTAAATTTACAAGTTGATAACTATTTAAAATTAAATTTTAGAAAGTTTCACCATTGTAAATTATTTAGATGATGAAGATTACTTTTCAAGGCCTTTGCATAAACGTGATACTAAAACAGAGTATTGCTATATCTGGCAACTTTTTAAATAATAAATTGTGAAAATATTTTTCACAGTTTGAATCTGGATGTCCCCCCAAAGCCTCATGCAGTCAGGGAGGTGGGCTAATAGAGTTTGTGAATGACTCATGGTCTAATGTTGGGATTTTGAGTGTGAGTGCCACACCAAAATGAGTGTGGACTTCATACAACAGAAAGGGAGAAGAGTCTTCTCTCTGTGCTCCTCCTGCTTTGCTCTCGTTACTTGTGCTGTTTTCTGCCATCATGAACTGTTGCCCTCTGCCATATGCCACTCTGTCTTGGAGCCAGCTGATGAGGGACTGAAACCTCCACAAACTTTGAGCTAAATAAACTCTTCCTCACTTCACTTTGGGTGCTGGGTATTTTGTCCCAGCAATGAGAGAAAAGTAACTAAGATGACACTAATTTAATAAAAATAGCCTGGGGAACTCTGTTCCGGAAATGAATTCTCCTTTTCATGGGTTATTCTATTAAATAAAAATATTTAATTAAGGAAATAGAGTTATGTGTGTCTTCTGCATATTTATTAAAAATTTTTACTATTTTCTGGATTTTCCTGAATGCTGCATACAGTGGGCCTCAAAAGTAGAGGTAATATAGTTTGAAGAAAAATAAGCATAATTCAGATATTCTACTTTAAAAGACCAATTGTTTTCTTGTATTGTAATTAACAAGAAAAAATTAGGTACTCTGTCTCCACTCAACAAATGGTTGAGCAATTGTCTCCTAATTATTCCTGTCAATTCATAAAAAGCAACTATATCAACAAAAAGTCAATATTCTCTATGGTAGTCTATAGTAATCAAGAATTACATCTAAATGTAACTACAAAAATGAAAATAAAATTAACTCCCAGACAATTATGAAGTGGTTAATTGAATTCAAGCTAATAGCAAGTTTCCCATGTTAAATAGCAACATAGGCAGAATCCATACTTGAAAAATGAGGATCAGTTTCATTCATTTTCATATGTCAAAAGACAATTGATATACTTAAAGCCAGCAAATTCATACCCATCAGTCTTTCTCACAATGTCATTATCATTCTGGGGTGATCCAGACAGGTTCATTAGTAAACAGAGACTCCAAGTCAACCAAATTGAAATCTCTATAAATACTTGAAAAGGAGAGATTACATAATCTGCCCCATCATGTGCCAGTTAACATTTTGAAAGAATGGATGCCCTTGAACAACAACCAGTACTGTATGCTGATGCCCAATTATTCTTTTGGGTCATTCAGAGAGCTCTCTTGTTTTGGTTACTTTTCCCTCATTCTTGACACAAAATACTTGCCACCCAAAGTGAAGCAAGGAAAGGTTTACTTAGCTTACAGTTTTTAGAGATTTCAGCCCATATTCAGCTGGCTCCAAGGCATGGTGGCATGGCTCAGGGGCAGTCATTCATGGTGGCTACAAACAACAAGAACAGAAGCACAAAACAGAAGAAAGTATGCCTCCTTCCCTCCCTTATAGTGTACATCGACTCCTCATCCATGGACAGGTGCAGCACTCACACTACCAATCCCAGTACTAGACAACAAGCCAATCACAAATGCTAGATTCACCTGCCTCCATGATGACATAAGTGATTGGGAGGACATTTAAACAAACCACAACCTTATCCCCTTGGCCCTCCAAAGAATCATATAGATCCTTTATGTGAAATACATCTTGTCCATCTCCAAGCCAAGGTCCCAACAGTTTCAACATTGCTGAAAAGTCCAAGCCCCAAGTCTCCTCCAAAATCCAAGGCAAACTTTTAGCTTTCACCCCTGTGAAAATGAAAATAAAATTGAACATTTCCAATAGTCAGTGGCACAAGATAAATATTTCTATTCCAAAGGGTACAAACAGGGGGATACTAAAGAATGGAAACAAAACAAGTTCAAAATACATCAAGGCAAACATTAAGACCTGGAGTTCCATATTCAGCATCTGAAGCAATCTGCTTGTGGGCTCCAAAAGGCTTGAGTGACTCCACCCTCACAGCATTTCCAGGGGTTTTAGCTCCCATGGCTTGGCTTCTCTTTTAGGCTCACTCTGCTCAATTTTTGCAGCTTTCTTAGACAATCCACATTCTTGGATTTTTTAAATTTCTGAGTTCTCCATTGCACCTTTGACTTCACACTCACAGCTTCATACCCTACTTTCTCAGGAGTACATTATTTGGCCTCCCAGTCCTTTTGAAATTGGAGTAGAAGCTATCTTAACCTTAGAACTTGTGTATTCTCCATGTGCTAAAATCAGTGTCACATGGATACTACTAAAGTCTGATAGCAGCTGGAGAAGTAGCCAGGCTTTCTTCTCTCTTGGCTGAAGGGGTCCAGTGCCTGGATGACTGAGTACTCTAAATCTGATTGTGGAGAACGAATTCTCTATGTCACCACCATTCTGGAACCTGGTGAAATCACCACCATCTTGGAACCTTGTGTGGCTTCCATTGCCATTCTGGAACATGGCACTCTGAAAATAGCATTTCTCCTCCAAGCAAAGCCTTTCATTTTTACAGTTTCAAGGCTGCAAAGTTTGGGGACCCACTGCCTCTTCTGGGATTCCCACAGGCCATCTCTTTATTTTAGTGTTCCTTCTCAACAATCGAGATCTCAGCTCAATTTTTACAATTCACAGGTTTCTAGCCAAACTCACAACATTTTAAATCACCCTGCTGGTCTTTTTGCTCTTAATTTGCAACATAAATCTGGCTAAAAGCTCCCAACAATATCCATGTCACTGCCTCAAAATTCAACTGCCTTGAAATTTCTTGTGCCAGTTTAATCAATTGGCTGCCCTTAATCTTAGTCTCAGGCAAAGTCTCTGGATGTTAGCTAAATGCAGACAAACTTTCTTCCAAACCACAACATATATCATCTGGAGTCCAACAACCAATGCAGTCCTGCTTCCCAGCAAAAACTTCCTGAGCCTGGTCTTTACTGGCAGACTTTCTATCAGCCTTTTGGTCTTTTGAGCTCTGACCATAATCTCCCATGCAGACAGCCTAAAGTGTCATTCTTTTAGGTGACATCTCTTATCCTTCCCAAAGGCTCTTAAACCACATGGTCAGGTATAGTCATAGCAACAGCCTCATTCCACTGATACCAAATACTGTTTGGGCTACTTTTCTCTCATTGTTGAGACAAAATACCTGACTCTCAAAGTGAGGCAAGGAAAGGATTGTTTAGTATACAGTGTTTGGAGGTTTTAGTCCATACTTAGCTGGCTTCAAGGCAGGGTGGCATGGCTCAGGGGCAGCCATTCATGGTGACCATAAGCAACAAGTGTGAAAAGGCAAAAGAGGTGGAAGCATGCCTCCTTTCCTCCCTTATATTGTATGCTGACTTTCCACCCCAGGATAGATGCAGCATTCACACCTCCCATTCCCAGTGCCAGACAACAAACCCATCACAAACACTAGATTTAGCAGCCTCCATGACCACATGAGTCTTTAGGGGGTCATTTAAACAAAGCACAACGTCTCTAAGATACAACACAATATATGATTTTTTCTCTTCCAAAATAATTTTCAAGAGATAATGAGTGAAGTTTTGATCAAGGTTATCAGAGCTCCCAACAGTATGAAATTGAGACTCTGAAACCATCTTATCAAACATTTGTACTTCAAGAGTCCACCAGTCAACATGGAAACCATAATCATCTCTTATAATTTCTAGAGCAAGGTAATTAGTAGTAGTGCCACAGAAAATGCTGGTCATATCTCATGGCTATAGTTCTTCCTCATGCAGGAAATAGTGAGTTTAATGTGCCCTTCTGAGTCCAGTAATGAATTTCCCTATTTCAATTTTCCATAAAATACCCCTGGCTCATGAAGTTAATCGAATGTTAAAATGATTTCTGAAGAGTAAATCTTCAGGAAGTATTCTTTATTGCTGCACATGAAACATTAGATCTGTGCCAATGGCACAGTGAGCACACCTGTTGAAATGTTTGGCTTGAAAAGTATGACCATTTGCACAATATAAGTTTCTCCAGAAGCAAACATCTCTGAGGTAAATGGATTTGTCTTCTCCTGCATAAGGATGTCCTGGTACACAAGATGATGCATAAATTAAGAGTGCAGAATCTGGGGCTGGGGATTTAGCTCAGCGGCATAAGCACCTGCCTTGCAAGCAGGTGGTCGTGAGTTCGATCCCCGGTACTGATAAAAATGAAAAAGACAAAAAAAAAAAAAAAAAAAAAAGAGTGCAGAATCCTACTTTTGCTCAGAAAGCCTGAAGGCTTCTTCTAACTCTTAACGGAGATGATACCATAGACAGGTCTCCTTCCTCATCGACCCATTTCATGATGAAAAGCTGTTTATTGCTAAAAGACTAGATGTTTTAAACATAATTGGGAAGGCCTTCAAAGGAGGTGTTCTTAAAATGTGGTGTCATGACATCTCTTCCCACAATCAGAATCTGTCAGGTAGAGGTGTTGGTCACCTAACTGCTCAGGAAGAATGGGTCAAAACAATGTTTGCTGCCCAGATCCCTAAATGACTAGGCATGGCCTGACTAACTGCACTGACCACGCTGACTGAACTTCTGAAGGCTCCATGCAGTCATTTCCATAGTGGTGGCTGGGCATATGTAGATGTACACTAGACTTCTCAGTGTCACTGGTGGACTTGAGGTTGTGACTTTGACATGGACCTCTTTGACTCCCCAGGTTTTTTGTGTCTGACTTTGGGGAGACCTACCAAGAGGTACAGGTCATTTGTGGATCTGGGGAAACTTGATCTGGGCTCTTTATGATTTCTGTTCCATTGATATTTGGGCATAGGGGAAATTCAGATGGGTACCTTAATTTTGGTAGGACACTGGTGGTTAGTCCTGGCAAGACCTTTCCTGGGGTGTCTGTGATGGTTGGATGGCTCACACATATGACTCTCATCATCTGAGTGAAGTCAATCATCTTTTAAATCTTTCTCATCTACTTTCCATGCCCAGAATCCTGAGGCTGTGATCTTGCCATTTGGGAAAGCATCAGAGCATGTTCGCTCTTAAGCGTTTCTAGCTAAACAGAGGTGAGAAATGGCTGTTATGAGATTGTGATGCCTTTAGGCAAGGGTTCCAAGTTCCATTTGAATAAGTTTCCAAGGAAGTGAGGTCATATTTTGGGATTCTACAACCAGAGATTTTCTCCTTTGATTAGAAAACCCAATTACCCATCTATGTCTTCATGTTAAATAAATCTGTGGCAACTTATTTACTACTTGTATCCAAGTATCAATGAATATCTTTACCTGTGTATCATCTATCTATTAGTTTTGACTTTTATATCACTGGGGTTTGTGCTGTGCATTTCCTCAATGAACTATATCCACAGACTTTTCTTTCATATATATGCTAAGGTTCTTGCTAACTCTCTAAATTTGTTAGGTTGGACTACAACATGTGATCATCTTGCTTCAGTGACTCAAAGGGATAGGATTATAATCATACATCATCTTGTATGATTCACTGTTCTGTTTAGAAGCAGCAGAACAAGGAAAACTTCTGGTGATATTTTAACCTTTAAAGCAACATGTGTGCACTGACTATGTAATGAACACAGTGCTGAGGGATCTTTTCCACAGAAAGGGGGCATTTTTGTTTGAATACAAGGGTGGGTGAGTTACAATTTGAGTCATGTGAAATTTTAAGATGTTCTTTCCTGAATTGATTACATCATAATTTTAATTTAATTGGAGAGTACTGAGACTTTCTAGAAATGTCCACACCAATTTTCCTTAAGAGATAAGAATTTTATTTCAAAGTACAACTTCTGAGGTGATGGATCCACAGTAGATTGAAGCTTTGAGTTGCACATAATTACTCATTAGTAGCTAATGCTAAAATGTAGTATTCAGTATAATGGAATACTGTTTTTCCCTGAAAAAGAGACTTAACTGGAGTTACCTAATCAGTCTGAGCTCTAACTCATCATTACCATGGTGATAGTGTCATGCAGAATATTATGTCTCACTATTCTCTTGCTCATTGTTACTCTGGAGGGAAGGTAAAGCAAGGACAGGCTGACTGGGGTTGTCATTATTTCTTTCTGGTTAGGTCTTATTTTAGGGAAAACATAGTAGAGTGAGGTAGGACAAGGTGTACTGACTATATGATAGATATTCTTTTAAATCCTAGAAAGCATCATCCCAGTGGTGATAAGGAACACACACATGCAGCATTCCAAACTTCATTTGTACTGCTTGTAATCACCTCCTGCCATACTATTCCAGTCAGTTTTTGTACTTCGTGTCTCAAAAGCGTAGTTTGCATTTTCTACGCATGAGAAAGCTATAATCATTCAAGACGTAGGTTTTTTTGAAGCACTTATTCAATGAACACATCCATGTTGATGGGAGAGAACTGACGGAGAGCAACCCCACTCTCTCAAAATGAGAGATGAGACCTGGGAAGGAAGAGCAGCACCTCGCTCATAGGTCAGCCAAGCTGTGATGTAATAGTGGTGAACCGCCCCAAAGGGGTCACAGCATGGTGCAGCAGGGGCAAAAGCGAATCAAGGGACCAGAGTCTGTTGGAAGACAAACCTGGAGTAAGAATGGAGAATCAGAACCCATAGCTGTTGACATAAAGTCCAGCCCAATTGAACCCCCACTTTATGGCTTACATCTAGGAGAAAAAGAGGGTTGATTGTGCTCCCCAACTACTAACAGGATAAAAAATTATAGACTTGCCTTGAAATTGTAACCATGGTCTAGGGGCAGGGAGTAAAAGAGGGGTCTGTAGTGAAAGACTCATAGTCTGTAAAGCCTGACATGGAAAATCATAGCTGATCGAAACCTGAGACTGTAGATAGCGGAAAGAAGCCACTCACTTAGTAATATTTTCTCAGCTTAATCTTTTTTTCTCCTATTTTGTTTTATCTTTATCTTTTTCTCCATTGGATGTTTTTCAAGGTAAGAGGTTTTTACCTCTTCTTTCCATTTTAGTTTTGTCTTTTACCTTTTTCTCTTACAACTTTTTCTCTTCCTTCTTTCATTTATCTGTTGTTTTTACTGTTATCTTTTTTCCTTCTCTTTCTACTTTGTCTTTTTCTAGTGAATGTTTTCTATTACTATTATTTTCCTTTTATTTCATGATAGGACTGCCTATCTAACCTTGTCTGTTTCTTAAGATTGAGGGTGTTGGGATTCAGAGTAGGTGTTTGCTGGATCAGTCTGCTGATTGGATTGAGCCTGCCTTAATCTCAGTACACTGGATAAAATGTAAGGGACAGAAAGATGCTTATCTCATGTTCTCTTGTAGCTTTTTCTGTCTTCAGTAGCCATAAACTGTTGTCTCTCTCTCTGCCATGTTCCAACCTTCTTTAGACTCAACTAATTATGAACTGAACTGCCAGAAACTGAGCAAAGTAAATCTTTACCCCTCTAACTTTGTATGCCAGCTATTTTGTTTCAGCAATGAGAGAAAAGTAACTAAGACATAGCCCAACAAATAATTTTTTGAATATTGCTTTTTTATTTCCTCTCCTTCTACTTTTATTAAAATAAGACCTATGCTTTATATACTGCTAGGTTAATAGTTAAATTTACATTATTCTCTGAATACTGTGCCATTGTTAGAAGAGATAAAGTTACTCTACTTAGTACATATTTATTGTAGGTCAATAGAAGGACAGTACTTGGTTTATTTTAGTATTCATGCTATAACTATAAATGTCTTCCTTATGGACAAGACTGGTACTACAGAACTTTGGCTCACAAGCTTGATTCTTTCCATGGTTCTAGTTGTAAACCAAATTGAAGGAGAACCAAATCAAATACCCCCATAACGTCAACACTGAACCTAACTAATGAATTCTATTCTGTTCTCGTTCAATTCAGTTTGTGATCAGAATCATGGAAAGAATTAAATTTGTTAACTGAGATGCCAGTGTACTTTTTTATCTTTAGATTTCACAATATTCATTTTGTTTCTAATGCTATGATTGATGCTGATTTTATTATTTTAGTCAAAGTGTCACATTCATTGCTCTCACTGGTTTTCTTGAGGCTTTAATATCTAGATCCTTGCGAGATCATTAACAGTGTTGTTCCTTACTTTTCTGGAACCTGAGTATTAGGAAAAAATGATGCCACATCCCATCTCATGTAAATGGAGGTGGTTGGAACTTGTACCAGAGATAAAGATCAGTAGTTAATGACACTCAGAGCGTACCACTCAAATTGTACATGAACAGATGCTTCCATTCTAGAAAAAACAAATTTTCTACCATAATAAACTCACAAGACTCAACAAAACCAAAAAAGAGAAACATGAAAAGACAAAACAAAATGCTTAAAATGAAACTTCCACAAAGTTGATCCTAGGACTATGGCAGGTAAAGAAACTAAAACCTTCACACTGAAATTATTTCAAATGGTATCAGAAAGGATAACAAAACAGTCCAGTAAGGCAACTGGCATGATCACAGAAGATATAAGTAAAAGGCAGTGATCCAGTTAAATAAAATGTGAGTCTAAAGAAAACTCATAAAAAGGTACAAGAATTGAACAAAATTTTCTACAAATATAATAGCTGATAATAAAAAATAACTTATCATACAAATAAGGAAGATATTGAGCCCCAAATTCCAAGACCAGAAAATAATTTCTCCATGACACATAGTCAAAATATCCGAAAACAAAAACAAGAATAAAATCTTAAAAGCAATTGGAGAAGAGCAAAAAGTCACTTATAAAGTTAAGTCCAGAAGAACTGCAGCAAACTTCTTAACACAAACCTTAAAGGCCAGGAGATCTTGGAGTAAAGTGTTTCAAGCCCTAAAAGAGTACAAATTCCAACCCCAGTCAAGCTGGGGTTGGAACTTATCTTTCAAAATTGATGAGAAAATAAGATACTTTCATGATAAACAGCACCAAAGAAATTCATGACTACTAAACCAACACTTCACAAAATTCTTAGGCATAACATAGAAAAATACAGTAAGACTAGCTATCAGGGGACTGGCCACTATCCCCAACCTCCCAAAGAAGTGTACAGTGAAGGCTTAAATAAATGAGACAAGTGGTATGATTTTAGGTCTCCAGGAGGATCAAAAGCCTTTAGCAGACTCTGGGGGCTGAAATAAAGAGTTCCTCTAGGTTTCCCATCTTTATTAGGTTTTCAAAAAAAGAGAAGAGAGAGGAAAGTGCAGGAACTGAGCAGGACCTTGGGAGTCACTTCAAAGACTTCTCCAAGTAGTAAATTATGCCAGTTTAGGAGAGCTGTCTTATCTCCACGATGACATTTATGGTAGGAGTGAGACTGCAGGAGTGAGATGCCTGCAGCTGCCATCTCTATCTGCATCTCTATCTACACCTGGTTGGAGCCAGGTGTCCTCAGCTGTGGCCTTATCTTGCCCTTTAAGGTATCTCTGGTATCACAGGCCACTGCAGGTCTCAGCCAGGACCAGTGATTCGTAGAGGTTCACTTACTATGAATCAGCTCCCATTGCCAGATAAGAGGCCTACATCTCAGACAGACTTACAGATAAACCTAGAGCCAATTAATTAATTTTAAATCCTCAGAGTCATTTTATAGAAGTCTCCAGCAGCTAGCAATGGCAAAAAGTCTATTAGAATGAATATTCCATGTAGGGTTAGCAGTTGAGTAAATAGGAAAGATAGAGAATTGAAATCAGGAAAATAAGGCAATGACAGCAAAAATTCAGTACATATCAATAATAAATCTAAAGGTAAAGGGCTTCAATTTCCCAATCAAAATCCACAGACTGGCAGGATGGATCAAGAAATAAAATTGAACAGTAAGCTGTATGCATAAAGCATCTTTAATCCAAGAGAAACTCATAGACTAAAAGTCAAAAGATGGAAAACACTATCGCACATAACAGGAACCTGAAAAAAACAGGTGTGACTATCTTATATAGTGGTAATTTGGGTCATGAATTAAATTTGTTCTACAATTTTAGAAAACATGACTACCTATGTTGTGTGTGCATGTGTATGTGTGTGTGTTTGTGTGTGAAAGATGTTATTGTGTTTGTCTCCTGATGCAAGGTTTGCCAACAAAAATAAGATTTGCCAAATACTTCTCTCTATGAACCAAATTGCTTGCAAATAAAAGTGTACATAAACTAAGGAAACATTGTATTTTCACAAAATAAGTTTTAGACAAAACTGATCAAAAGGGTCAAAGAAACTCACTAAATATTGTTTAAGAGAACAATCCCTCAGAAAGAGGTAACAATTACTGAATTATATATATGCACCAAAAAGTGATGCACCCAGACTCATAAAACAAGTACTAATGGTCATAAAAGATTAGATAGTTAAACGCATAGTTATAGTAGAAAAGATGAAAACCCCAAGATCATAGAGATCTACTGTACCAAAAAATCCCAAAGAAATATCAGAGTTGAACAAAACCTCAAACAAATGGAAGTAATAGATATGTTGATCGTTGTACTCACCAGTAAGAGAACACACATTCTTTTCAGCAGCACATGGAACTGTCTCCAACTAGACCATGTCTTAGTCAATAAAGCAGCATCAAGTAAATGTAAAAGAGTTGAAATTTTACCATGCATATTATCTATCAGAGCATAGTACAATGAAGTCAGAAGTCAATGACTAAATAAATAACAGAAATTACAAAAATTCATTGACGCTAAACAATATACTCTTTAGTAAACAATGGGACACAGAACAGAACCAGTGAAAAAATAAGAAAGTTTTTGGAACTAAATGATAATGCCAGTGCAACATACCAGAACTCTTGGGACACAATGAAAGAAGTCCTAAAAGAAATTTATAGCTGTGAATACCTTAATCTCAAAAGAAGAATGATCCCAAATAAATAATCTAGCAATGTACTTGAAGATCCTACAAAAAAGAAGAACAATCCAAAACCAAAGCTAGTGAAAGGAAGTTATAAAGATCAGAGAAAAAATCGTATTAAAACTAAAACAAAATAAAAAGAATTAAGCAAAGATTTGTTTCTTTGAAAAGAATAGGCACACATTTAGCCACATTAAGCAACAAAAAAAAGAAAGAAAAAATAAAAGACAAATCAATGTCATTAGAAGTGAAAACATGTGATATCACAACAGACACTGCCAAAATAAAAAAGATGGTTAACAGCTATATTGCATACCTATGCAACAAATTATTGAAGAAGTTAAAAGTGGATAGATATCTAGATATATATGTATTATCAAAATTGAACCAAGAAGTTTTAGAAACTTTGAATAATCCAACAATAGGTAATGGAATCAAAGCTGTCGTGAATAATCTACCAACCAAGAAATGTCTAGGTCTGTACAAGTTCACTGTTGCATTATTCAGACACTTCAGGGAGGTTCTAACGTCAATACTCCTCCAATTCTTTAATGAAGTTGAAAGGATAAGAATAATCCCAAGGTCATCCCTGAAAGTTTCCATCACCCTGATTCCAAAATCACACAAGGATCCAAAGAAACAAATGACTCACAGAACAATCTCTTTAATGAATATAGATACGAAGATACTCAACAGGATGCTGGCAAATGCAATGCAACAACTCATCCGATAGATTATATAATACAAACAAGAAGACTTTACCCCAGGGTAGATGGGCATTTCAAATTACATTAATCAATAAAAATAATGCATCATATACACAGAATCATGGTAAAAAATCATAAGATCATCTCAATAGATACAGAAAAAATAAACATCTTTCTGTGATCAAAACACTGAAGAAAATGAGTATAGAAGGACATAATGTCAATCTGATAAGTTATTTATGGCTGCCGTCAACCTCATATTAAATAGGGAAATATTAAACACATTCCCTCTAAAAAGAAGGAGCAAGACAAGGATGCCTTCTATCACCACTACTGTTCAACATAATACAGTACTCAAACATTAGCAATAACAATTGGGCAAGAAAAAGAAATAATAGATATGTAAGGGAAAGAGAGAAGTCAAATTATTATTTGTAGATGACATGATTCTCTACATAGAAGATGTCCAAAAATTCCACTAAAGCACTTTCAAATGAATAACCAAATTCAGTATTGTAACAAGATATAAATGACAGAAAAATCAATAGAGTTCCTATACACTAATGATGAACACACTGAGAAAGTAATTAGGGGAAAAATACAATCCAAAGTAGCACCAAGAAAAATTAAATACCTAAGAATTAACCTTACTAAGAAAGTGAAAGACTTCTACAAAAAAATTCGGTAGCCTTAAAAAAGAAATTAAAGAAGAAATGTTAATATATATACATGGATATAGATATAAGATATAGATATAGATATAGATATAGATATAGATATAGATATAGATAGATATGGATCCCTTGTTCCTAGAAAGCCAGGAAAAATATAGTTGATTTGCTTTAGCTCCAAAATTGATGGACAGAATTTTGATGCAATTCCAATCAAAATTCTAAGAGCATTCTTCACTGAACTAGAGAGAACTTTCTTAAAATTCATAAGGATTTAGAAGAGATTCAGAAGAGCAAATGCAACCCTATGTAAAAAGAGCAAAGTGAGTGGCATTGCAATCTCAGACTTCAAGATGTATTTCAAAGCTACTAAAATAAAAACTGCATGGTAGTGACACAAAAACAGACACAAGGATTAATGGAACAGAATAGAGGATACAAAAACAACACAAATACAGTCAACTATTTGATCTTTGACAAAGGGGCCAAAACACTTCAAGAAAGATAAACTCTTAAATAAATATTGCTGGCAAAACAGACTATCCACACACAGAAAACTTAATCTAGATGTATTTCTCACAATATATACTAAACTAAAACCAAAATGAATCAAAAATCTTAAACCAGAAATACTTAACGTACCAAAAGATGAGAGAATCAAAACTCTTTTTTTGTGGAAAAAGTTAAAACAAAATTTCATAAAAAGATGATAAAAGAATAACAGTAGACATTGCATATTATTATCTTTAAAACTCTTGAAGTCATAAGCGTAGGCAAGAACTTTTGGAACATAGTCCCTTTTGCACAGGAAATCGTTCTGAGAATCAACAATTTGGATAATATTACATTAAAAAATATCTGCATAGCAAAAGGAACCATCAATGAAAAGGTAACCTTCAGAATAGAAAAAAAAATTGCCAGTGATTCCTTAGACAGAGGACTCATATTTAGATTAAATCATGAACTCAAAGAATTAGACCCCCCAAAATAAAAGACCTAACTAAAAAATGAACATACAAAATGAATTTACACTGCACAGAAGAAAAAGTACAATGGCCAATAAATTCATAAAGAAGTGTCTCCTGATGCAAAGTTTGCCAACAAAAATAAGATTTTGCCAAATACTTCTCTCTATGAACCAAATTGTTTGCAAACAAAAGTGTACATAAATTAGGCAAAACTGTATTTTCAAAAATAAATTTTAGACAAAACTGATCAAAAAAGTCAAAGAAACTCACTAAATATTGTTTAAGAGAATAATCCCTCAGAAAGAGGTAACAATTATTGAATTATATATATATGCACCAAAAAGTGATGCACCCAGCCTCATAAAACAAGCACTAATGGTCATAAAAGATTAGATAATTAAAAGCATAGTTATTTTAATGTTGACCATTAGCAAATGCAAAGTAAAACAATGTTGTAATTCCATCTTACCCCAGAAAAGAAAGTTGTCAACAAAAACTCAAATAATAACTTATATTGAAGAGGTTGGGAAGAAGGAACCATAAAATACTTCCCCCAAAAGTTAAACATATAATATTACAGTAATACATGCATGTTCATATTTATAATATGAACAACTCACAATAACTAAATCTTGGAAACAGTCTCTATATCCACCAACTAATCAATGGATTAATGTGGTATTTATATACAGTGGGCTACTGTTCTCCATAAAGAAAGATAAACATGAAAGACTTGTAGAAAAATGGATGCTTCTTGAGGTCATGACGTTAAGTAAAATAAACCAGATACACAAGCTTAAATATCATGTGGCTTTTCTTATACAAGAAATTCAAAATATAAATAAAGAGCAAAATAAAAGACAGACAATAGGAAATAGCTTTTTCTCAAATGATAAGGAAATCAAGAAATGGAAGGAGTAGTAAAAGAAATGAAAAATAATTAAGATAAATTATGTACACATACCATCTTCATACAAGAAAGACAAACACTATATAGTTATATAGGCTAACGTTCTGCTGAAAAGTAAAAAGTACAAAAAGAGAAAAGAGTTTAAAATTTGGTTGGAGATTCAGCTTCTAGTAGGATAACTGGAAAACATGTAAAAAAGGGAAACACTGTAAACATTAGTCCTCTAGGGAGAAATTCAACCTGCTGTTCTCTTAGGTGGCTGAAAAGACACTGTTTTCATAAACACGGCAAAGCAGCCAATAAAACCAAAAGTCACAAACAATAGATACAATAAATGCATTTATGGCTATATATTCTCATTGTTATAAAGAAAGCTCATTGGGGCTGAGGATTTAGCTCAGCGGCATAAGCACCTGCCTTGCAAGCAGGCAGTCGTGAGTTTGATCCCCAGTACCAATAAAAATGAAAAAGACAAAAAAAAAAAGCTCATTAGTTTATAAGAAATTTTATTGCATATTGCTGAATGAAAAAGAAAGAATTTCAAGAAGAAAGTTTAAAAAAAGACTCTGAGGAAGAGAGACAGAGAGACAGAGAGAGAGACAGAGACAGAGAGACAGAGACAGAAAAAAACATCTAAAAAGAAATACTTCTACATGTTTTAATAGGTTCTAGGGTTAAGAAATCATGAATTTTCTTCTCTTTCTTTTGTACTCTAATTACTCACATTTAATATGTAACACTTTTAATTTTAAAGGAATATTTTGATGGACCTCTCAATAATTGATCTGATATCATGGCTTACTACAGGACATTTTGGGATCAATGTGTAACTTTTAAACATAGCTGGGACGACTGTGTTGCATTTATCATTTTAAGGGCATGGTGGACTTTTTCATCTGGTCATTTTAGATCGTGGAACCTTTTTATGTCCTCCGTTGAGATGAAATATTGAATGTTGTTATTTTAAAATGCCTGCCCAGCTAGTTTCCCAGCCTCGCATGAGAATCATCTGCCTCCAGTACAAAAGACACAAGCATGTGCACAGAGCCCACACCGTCCTCATGAAGTCAAGTGGCCCCACAGCTGAGCACTGGATAACCACTGCTTTTTCTAAACCAAACTGTCAGTCTTTGGGTTTATTTGAGGACTCAGCACTTTGTAACTAATAAGTGGGTTTTGCTTTGCAGTTTGGGCACTCTTCCTCTAAAAGTATCACCATCACCAGTCTAGATTTTCTAAAGATGTGTGCGGTGTTGCTGTGCAGTTGTCAAATTCAGGCTCTTCTCTTTCATGATCATGGCTCACTGTACTTCTGATGAGTTTATTGTCCCTTCAAATTCCTCCAATTATAACTTTCAACCCATGAGCAACACAGGCCATTGAAAAGTAAACATGAGTGTGTGTGTGTGTGTGTGTGTGTGTGTGTGTGTGTGTGACAAAGTGTTGTCCTTTTAAACAACCAGTCCCCCCCCCCAAGAACTAATTTCCTCCAAATTGTAAAGATCCTTTATTTTGATTGACAGTTGTGGAGAAGTCTGTTAAGTGATTGCTTTCTGACCACTGACATGAATGATTGACTGTGGCTGATCCATCCAGGTAACTGAAATAGGCACCCACTGCCAGCTATTGGTAAGTGAACCACAGGGGGAAAAAAAGGATTAAAAATTCTACCACTGCTATTTGTCGCCTGAGGACCAGCACACGGTTTCCTGCAGGGACCAGCAAGTGGGGCCTAGGCAAGGAATCCTGCCCCAGGAATACCACCCCGGTCTGGGGGAACTCTCTTCATTACCTGGGGATCTTCCTGCAGTTTCCTGCCAGGACCAGCAAGTAGGGTAGGCACGGAATCCCACCCCAGTCTAGGGGAACTCTCTTTGTTGCCTGAGGACCAGCATGCGCTCTCCTGCTGGGACCAGCCAGTGGGACCTAGGCACAGAATCTCATCCCAGTCTCGGCGAACACTCTTCCTCACCTGAGGGGCCAGGCTGCGGTTCCCTGTGGGCCCAGCCAGTTGGGCCTAGACAGGATCTGGGGGAACTCTCTCCCTTACTTGGAACAACACTTGAAGCTCGAAAATATAGGAAAATGACAAAACGAAAGATCAAAATGCAACATCAAACATCCAGCCCATCCCAAGAAAGCATAGGAACCACATGCATAGAAGAAAATACATTCCACATACCTGAAATAATAGTAATTGAAATAAAGAAGCAACTCTGAGAAACCCGAAAGGAATTCAAACTAGAAATAATCTATCAGGTAAAAGAAGAAATGATAAAAGAAATGAAGGAGATGCTGAATATATCTAAAGAAGACACAGTTAAAAAATTAGATGACCTAAACAAAAAGATAGAATCCCTGGATGAACAATATAAGAAACAAACAGAATACATTAAGCAGATGCAAAGAGATATACAGGAAATCAAAAACTCCATTAGAAGTTGTACAAAACCACCTCAATGAATGTGAAAATAGAAGCTCAGACCTCGAAGACAAGATTGCAGCTGGAAAACAGGAAAGGAAAGATCTTTCAAAGATAACAAGAAATCAGTAAATAACAATTCAATACCTGCAAGACAATGCAAAGCAGAACAACGTATGATTGATAGGGATAAATGAAAAAGAAGGGGACAACATAAAGGATGTCAAGAGGATATTTAGAGAAGTAATAGCTGAAAATTTCCCAAACACAAGATTAGAAACTGATGTCAAGATCAATGAAGCATACAGAACTCCAAATAGCCATAACCAAAATAAATCTACACCCAGACATATAATCATGAAAATCCCAGAAATCGAACAAAAGAATAGAATGTTAAAAGCTGTCAGAGAGAAAAGACAGAAGACCTCTAGAGGAAAACCTATCATACTCATAGCAGACTTCTCAGCTCAAACAATAAATCCAAGAAGAGTATGGAGCAAAGTAGTTCAGATCCTAAAGGAAAATGATTTCCAACCTAGGCTGATGTACCCTGAAAAACTGTCCTTCAAAATCAATGGAGAAATAAGATACTTCCATGACAAAGAACAGCTGAAAAACTTCATGATCACCAAGCCAACCCTGCAAAGAATACTGAAAGACAGCCTAGATACATTTAGGAAAAAACCACTAAACAAAGCAGACAATTAAACAGAGCGGAAAGATAAAGATGCAACAGCAAAAAGATAACATGTCAACAATAAACCAATATATAACAGTTCTAACCATTAATGTAAATGGTCTCAATGCACCAATTAAAAGAAACAGACTGGCAGAATGGATCAAAAAACAGAATCCAACCATATGCTGTCTACAAGAAACCCATCTAACCCAAAGGATACTCACAGACTAAAAGTCAAAGAATGGAAAAAATACTTCATGCAAAAAGAACCCAAAAAATAGAGGGGGTAGCTATTATGTTTGCAGATAATCTGAATTTCAAACCAATAATGATCAGAAGGGATAAAGAAGGGCACTACATACTGGTTAGGGAAAAACTTCAAGAGGAAGAGATAACTATCTTAAATATATATGCACCAAACTCCAGAGCACCCTGTTATATAAAACAAGTACTAACAGAAATGAACAACCAAATTCGCAGTAACACAATTCTAACAGGAGATCTTAACACAATATTGACACCAATGGACAGATCAACCAGACAGAAAATCAACAAAGAAATAAAAGAACTGAATCGCACCTGTGAACAAATGGACTTAATAGACATATACAGAGTATATCACCCAACAACAACAGAATACACATTCTTCTCAGCAATACATAGGTCATTCTCTAAAATAAACCATGTATTAATTCACAGAACATATTTAAATAAATGCAAAAGGGTCAAAATTATCCCTTGCATGCTATCGGACCATAGCGCTATGAAATTAGAAATTAATGATAAAAGATACTGCAAAAATCCCACAAACACATGGAAACTGAATAACACAATCTTGAATAATCAGAGGGTCACAGAGGAAATTAAAGAAGAAATTAAACAATACCTACAAACAAATGAAACCACAAATACAACTTACCAGAATCTGTGGGATGCAATGAAAGCTGTGTCAGAGGAAAATTTATTGCACTGAGTTCCCACATCAGGAAAACAGAATGAATACAAATAAATAATTTGGCATTACACCTCAAACATTTAGAAAAAGAAGAGCAAGTCAAGCCCAAAGCCAAAAGAAGGAAGACATTATAAAAATAAGAGCAGAAATCCATGCAATAGAGACCAAAAAAAAAAAAAAATCCAAAAAAATCAACAAATCAAAGAGCTGGTTCTTTGAAAGAATAAATAAAATTGACAAGCCCCTAGCCAACCTTATTTAAAAAAGGGAAGAAAAAGCTCCAACTCATGCAATAAGGAGTGAAAGAGGCGAAATTACTACAGACCCCATAGAAATACAGAAGATCATCAACACCTATTTCAAAAACCTCTACTCTCAAAGGTTTGATAACACAGAGGAAATAGACAGATACCTAGAAGCATACAAAGTACCAAAGCTAGGTCACGAAGGCGTAAAACTACTGAATAACCCAATTTCTATTAATGAAATTGAAAACGTAATTAAATCTTTACCTACAAAGAAGAGCCCAGGCCCAGACAGATTCACTGCAGAATTCTACAAGAAATACAAAGAGGACCTGATGCCAACACTCCTCAAACTTTTCAATGAAATAGAAAGGGAAGCAGTCCTTCCTAAATTGTTCCTAGAAGCAAATAATACTCTAGTACCAAAACCAGAGAAGGACCTAAATGAAAAAGAGAACTAAAGACCAATCTCCCTAATGAACTCGGATGCAAAAATCCTCAATAAAATATTGGCAAATAGAATACAGCAAATCATCAAGAAGATCATACACCCTGACCAACTGGGATTCATCCCAGGCATGCAGGGATGGTTCAACATACATAAATCAATAAATGTAATCCATCATATCAATAAAGCCAAAAGTAAGAATCACATGATCATTTCTATAGATGCATAAAAAGCCTTTGATAAGGTCCAACATTCATTCATGATAAGAACCTTGCAAAAAATTGGAATAGATGGCTTTTACCTCAATATAATTAAGGCCATCTATGACAAACCAACAGCCAATATCATACTAAATGGCCAAAAATCAAAGGCCTTTACTTTAAAATCAGGCAGAAGACAAGGATGCCCCTTATCACCACTCCTATTTAATAGAGTACTTGAAATACTGGCCAGAGCAATTACACAAGAGAGAGAAATAAAAGGCATAAATATAGGAAAAGAAGAAGTTAAATTGTCATTATTTGCAGATGACATGATACTCTATATAGAAGATTCCCAGAACTCCATTGAAAGACTCCTAGATATAATAAATAAATTCAGTAATGTAGCTGGATACAGAATCAATACTCAGAAATCAATAGCATTCCTATACACTAACAACAAAGTCACAGAGAAAAATAAGGGAGGCAACACCCTTCACACTAGCAACCAAAAAAATGAAATATTTAGGAATTACTCTCACGAAAGAAGTGAAAGTCCTATTTAGGGAAAATTATAATACACTGAAAAATGAAATTGAAGATGATCTCAGAAAATGGAAAGACACCCCTTGCTCATGGATAGGAAGAATAAATATTGTGAAAATGGCCATTCTCCCAAAACTTTTATACAGATTCAATGCAATCCAGATTAAAAAAAAATCAACATATATCCTAGAACTCAAGAAATCACTCCTAAAATTCATCTGGAGCGAGAAGAGACCTAGAATAGCAAAGACAGTTCTAAGCAGCAAAGGCAAGGCAGGAGGTAGCACAATCTCTGACTTGAAGTTATATTACAAGGCAACTGTAGTAAAATCAACACGGTACTGGAACCAAAACAGAGCCGAAGATCAGTGGAATAGATTAGAAGATACAACCACAACTACACACACACTCAACCACCTTATCTTTGATAAAGGGGCCAAACATGTTCACTAGAAGAACGACAGTCTCTTTAATAAATGGTGTTGGAAAAACTGGCTCTCCATATGCCAACAACTAAAACTAGACCCATGCCTATCACCATGTACTAAAATAAAATCTAAATGAATCAAAGATCTTAATATTAAAACAGAAACACTAATTCTATTGGAAGACAAATTGGGTAAAAACTTGAAGACATAGGAGTAGGTAAAGAATTCATGAACAGGACTCAAACTGCACGGGAAATATTTCCCAGAGTCAATAACTGGGATCGCCTCTTATTAAAAAGTTTCTGCACGTCAAAAGAAATCTTCAGCATAGTGAAAAGAAAACCCACAATCTGGGAAAAAAATCTTAGTGAACTGCCCCTCAACAAAGGACTTCTGTCTAAAACATACAAAGAATTTTTAAAAAATCAGACCCCCAAAGTTCAAAGACCCAATCCAAAAATGGGCACCTGAGATGAATAAACAATTTTCAAGTGAAGAAATTCAAATGGCAAATAAATACATGAAAAAATGTTCACCATCACTGGTCATTAGAGAAATGCAAATTAAAACCACACTGAGATTTCATCTCACTCCTGAAATAATGGCCAAGATCAAGAAAACCACCAACAACAAGTGCTGGAGAGGCTGTGGGGAAAAAGGAACTCTCCTACACTGTTGGTGGGAGTGTAGACTAGTACAACCAATGTGGAGGTCAGTCTGGAGATTTCTCAAAAAGTTGGAACTGGAAGCCCCATTTGACCCAGCTATTCCACTTCTAGGCATATTCCCAGAAGAACTGAAAGCATCATACCACAGTGATATATGTGCACTCATGTTTATAGCAGCACAATTTGTAATAGCCAGATCTTGGAAACAACCTAAGTGTCCATCAACTGAGCAATGGATAAAAGGTTGTGGTATTTTTATACAATGGAGTACTACTCAGCTATAAAGAATGATCACATTGAGACATTTATAAACAAATAGACGCAGCTTGAGACCATACTCATAAGTGAAATAAATCACACTCACATGTGTAAATACAGAATAGTTTCCCTAGTGTAAGAAATGATAAGAATACTTAAAAGTATGTGGCAATCATGATTCCCAATCATATTGGTTTGAATCCATATAATGTTATCACTCATTAATTGCAATGGTTTTAACTTGGGTTGTTTGATTTTAGTATCAGTGAGAGTACGAATAGCTATTCTGAAGAAAACAACACATCGTAAAAGCTAGTGCTGATTTAATATCATCTTCTTTTGAAGTCCCATCAAGCTGTTGTATACCTGTTTCCACTGGTTTTAACATGTTGTATCTTACTTTATTTTACTATATGCGATAGCATAAACAAAAATTTTTATAGGCAAAGAGATAATGTAGAAACCATTGTTCGTTTTCTGTTAACTAGTTCTAAATACCCTGTAATTTCTTCATTTTCTTGAATAGCTTCAGACTGACTTGATATGCTTGATGCTATAGTATATGAAGTTATACTCAAATAATTCAAGGAAGGAGGCACTATGATAACTACTATTATGTTAGATTATCTTGGGGTGAAACACAATGATGCTTAAATTGTTTGGTTCTGACCTGTGTTGTTCTAAAACAATGTCCTCTTTTACCTCAATCCCACTCTTTTTTAAAATTAATCTATTTTTTCTTACATTTTTTTTCAGTTAAGGGAAAACTAAATTAAAAAATAGCGGGATATATTATAGTAACTTTTTTGTTTTCATATTAACCTGATATGATCCCCAGTATTGCTCTCCCCATCTTGTTCTCTCAGATTTTACTATATTCTATTTTGTTTGATAGTATCAAGTTTGAAGTATAGGCAACCACTTTGAAGGCAATAAGATTTACTATGATGCCCATTATGGTTTGACTATTATCTTCTTTTGAAATCCTGTAAGGTCTCCAGTGTAGGTTTTATTGGCTTGTTCTGTACTGTTTTGATCAATTCTATTATACCTGATGATATAGGCAACTTTTAAAAAAATAGCAAGAGGCACAATGGTAACCATTTTAGATCACCTGATATTCTATTTTTACATCATGTACTATGCCCATCCTTTTGTTCTAACTGACTCTGTTTTGTTTAGCCATATTAGGTTTTATTCTCTCCAAAAAAAAAAAAAATAGTAAGAATTGTGGGAGTAAAAAAACCCAAAAAGTGTAATGGTTATTAAAAAGAGAGGAAAGGAAGGTGATCTTAGGGATATAACTGCATGTATGTTTGAGTGTGTAGGATGGAAATCCATATTCCTGAACTTTTGTTGGATCATTGATTGGCACTCTCTGCAATCTCATTGTATGAATGTTCACTTTATATGCTTTAATTTTATAATTTAGACAACTATTTCAAAGATGACAATATGTAACCTATTAACTCATGATATCTTACTGTATTTTTTCCTTGAAATTCTGTATTACTTGTACCCTTTTATTGCTTCGGTTTTTTTTTTATTTCCTTTCTTTTTTTTTTTTTTCTCTTTAAATAAAAAAAAATCCTACTATCGTATTCCCAAGAATGAGAATAAATAGCAGCACAGAAGTAATAGGAGCATGGAGATAGAGGTATTAACTAGCTTTTATTTTCTTGTTACTGTTTTAATACAAGATGGTTCTGCATTTTGGAGGTAAATCTCACTGCTATTATGTATTTCCTAAAACTCATCTAGTTTCTGCAAGTGTTGTGCTACTCTGAATCAGCCACATACATTCCATTCTTTTTGTTCATTTTCATTTTCATATTGTCTCCCAGAAAAAGCACTTTTTGCAGCAAGTCTAAAATCAAGCATGTGACATTTGCTATCATAAATGAAAATATACTTGCCTTGCTTTTGGTAATTTTTGTCTAGCTTTATGTAATCATATTTGGATTTATTTCTCATTTTCAAACAACTTGAACCTTTAACCAGCCTAATACATTCATGGCCAATATAGTTATCAAAGAAACTTGAAATTTCAAAACAAATCTTGCCAAACAATTTAAAGAGACAGATCACTATCCAACTAATGTTACAAGAACCTGGAGTCGTGCATTACAAAGTAATTTCCGTGACCCAATCAGCAGTTCATCTATTTTTAGGGACATTTCACACAGTGTGATGCCATTACTTCAAAGGCATGGGGCAGTCTTCTGGCATTCCTGACTATGATGAATGTGACAGTGAAAAGCAAGTACAAACAGTACAGAGTTGAGTATGCTGGAAAGAATCAACTACTTCTTTGTGATGGTTGAATTTGTGTAGTTTCATATGGAAGTGATTTGTTGCAAATAAAAAGCAGCAAATGACCAAATTAGATATCTTCATTGAAGAGTATTTGAACTCACTAGATAATAAAAGTTGGTAAAATTACCGTGCAATGTGTGCATACATGTGTATTTAACTTAAAAAGATAATACAAAATAATTAAGAGCTGAATAGTAGATACACTAACATTGGCAAACACAATCTTTGAGATAAAATGGAAGGAATTATCCTCATAATTAACTTTACAGCAAGTGAGATCAAAATATTTTGGAGATATTCAAATAGCTGTTTTACTTATGCATGTAACTTTTGCATTTCAAATAGAGATTTTGAGATGTGAGCTCTCAAAGATTATCAAATGAATAGTCTTACAAAGAGAGACATATGCATTACATATAAGTGGTATGAACTGTTTAAAAAATAAATGAGTAAAAGAACGGATATGGGGGAAACAATAGTTTACTGCTTTTGAAGTTTCAGAAACTTTTATATCAATATTATGTGTTAATAGTAAACAATAACACATTGAGATTTTGAGATTTTGGTCTTTTTAAAATTTCTTCTCACCACCAGTTCATTTTACGATATACCTCAATTATGTCAAAAAGGAAAACATGTCATATAAACACATATATTATCCATTATTAGCAGGCTTAAATCTATTCATCCATTCTTTCTTTGCTTGCACTCATGCATTCACTCATTCATTTACTTAATATTTTCCATGTCCAGCACTAACTCGTACTGTACTATGATATTAACAATAAATTGGCACAAAGTTATGTTCTCTAATTCTAGGTGCTTATATACATATCATAATCTGCATGGTATAGTAGTAAGTTAGTAGATTAAGTTATTGACTATGTCTCTTCTTAGTTGTAAATGGTAGAGATTGCTTGTTGCTACTCAAAATCAGTCTTGAACCTTTTCTTTATAAACTCAGGATTTTCTAAGTACCATAATCCATGATACCATTATTAACTAGTACGACACGATTAACAATTACTGTGTGGCAGACATGTCAAAGCTCAGAATCTGATACCTAAAAAGATGGAAATTCAGAAAATATCAGTTTCGAGAAGTTTGTACTAAGGGCTTCCAATCTTTCTGTCCTGAAACTTAGCCATAAAGGATTCTGCATAAGTACTGTATACTACCCAATTGTTCCACTGGAGCTCTGGGTTATAGAGGATACTTTGAGTAAGTTATCAGGTCCTGATTTTAGAGGCACACTCTCCTATTCCCAGGGGCCAAAAAGAATCTGAACAACAGGCTTTGCTAACATCTCCCACTTCCTAAGTTAATTTTTATTCCAATATATTACCTTAGTCCAATCACAGTTCTGCATGAATTTCCATAAAAAATACCTAGTATTATGGTTCATATAAATGTCCCTCCAAAGCTTCATATGGTCATAGGTCAGGTTTTCAGAGGTGACTGAATCTAGGGTGTGTGACAACTATATTAGTTCATTGATTGGTTTGGCATAGTTCTTGGTGTGGATAATGAGAAGACCCACCCAAGGTTGTGTATGGTACCATCCAAAAGGCTGATAGCCAGGAACAAATTAAAGGAGAGGCAGGCTACTACTGCTATCTCCTTTGTTTCTTTTGCCCTGTTTTGCTATGGACTCTTTCTCCTCTGCAATACTCCTTGCCGTACCACCCTACCTTGGAGCCAACTAACTCTGAACTGAAACGTCTACAGACTATAAGTAATAATAAACATTTCTTCTTTTAACTTTGGGTATTAGGTATTTTGTCTTACAAAGAGGAGAGTAAATAAGACACAGGTTTTTTTGGGGGGTGGGGTTCTGAGACTTTATTTGGATCTTCACTTCTGAGCCTGCTATATCATGTACATAACTTTGGGTAAATTGATTTGTTTTGTTTTTCTCTTTGTTTACTGCTATAAGCATGTCAGCTATAAGACTTATAAGAAGGAAATAAATTAAAATAGAAATAAAATATCTTGAAAAAAATGTAAATGGAAATGCAGCATATGAAAACCTATGGGATGCAGTAAGCCTGATGTGATGGTGAGTGCTTATAACCCCAACACTCAGGAAGATGAGACAAGAGGGTTGCCCTGAATTTGAGTCCAGCGTGTGCTACACAATAAGTTTAAGATCAGCCTGATGAACACAGACCTTTTCTGAAAACAATAACCAAAACAAAACAAAACCTATAATGCAATAAAAGTATTCTACAAAATAAGTTAACAAGGATAAAGGCCTGATTTTAAAAAAGAGAAATTGCTTGATTAGCCTAATTTTATACTTTAGGAACTAGAAAAGAAAAACTAAACTCAAATTCAACAGATGGCTAGAAATAATGATGAAAAATAGATATTATAAAATGTAGTAAAAGGATTAATAAAATTAAATTTAGTTTTCTGAAAAGATAAAAGAATTTTGGAAAAATTTAGCTAGACTAAAAGAGACTCACATAAACAAAAATATAAGTAGGAGAAATATTGCAGGTCATACCAGAGAGATATGAAGAAAAATTCTATGGTAAAGTATGGAACAACAAAGTGAAAATTCCTGAAGAAATGAAGAAATTTCTAAACACATAAACCTACCAGGACATACTCATGAAGCAGAGAAAACCTAGTAAGTCAGAAAACTGAAACAAGTAACAAAAACTTCCTAAAACTGAGATCTCTAAGACCCAATGGTTTCCCTGGTGAATTCTACCAAACAATTACGAAGGGACATTCCAAACTCAGTTTTTTTGAAGCGATAATTACCCTAGTATAAAAGCCATTAAGGGTATTGGGGGGAAAAGGAAAGAAAAATAATACACTAAAAATGTTCCTGATGACAGTAGATGCAAAATCCGAACACCCCCCCCCGCAAAAAAAGACACAAAAATGGTCAAGCAATATATGAAAAATGCCCAACATTGTTAATCATGATGGAAATGGAAATGTACAATGATATAACACCTCATACCTGTTTGAATGACCATTACTAAAGAAATTGAAAGACAAGTATTGACAAGAATTTGGGAAAAAAGGGGAATCTTTAAGCAATTAGTAAAAATGTAACAGTGATGCCATTATGTAAAACAGTACAGAGGTTTTTCAAACAAGTAAAAATAGTACTACTATATGATCCAGAATTTTCAGTTCTGGGTGTATATCCAAAAGAAATGAAATAAATATTTTCAAGAGACAACTACAATATTATTCATTACAGTAATAGTCACAATAAGTAAGCTGTAGAATCACTTTGCATGTTTATTCATAGATGAATGAATAAAGAAAAAATAAGTATTATATAACATGCAAGTACCTCATTATAAACAAAAGAGGAATGTCTTTAACTTTTAGAAAAGGTAAATCTGTTCATTTACAATAACATGGATGAAACTGGAGGATAACACCTTTACTGACACAAGCCAAGTATGAAATTTGGATGCAAAACTACAGATAATATGTATTTTCCACAAGATGTGCCAGGATGATTTACATTTTTATGCATCTCTATTCAGCAATGTAATTTTTGACAAGCATAATGCTCTGTAGTAAAAAGTACATGAACTCTCACATTAAATGTAGATTCATACTAAATATTTTAATGATAACAGGTACATAATAGAAAACATTTTATTGAAGTACAAAAATCTGCTACTGGCTATTAACTTTGATATCAAAATCAAAATACATATGTAATCAGTTAAATAAGCAGAGTGAATGAAATCAAGGCTGTTCAAACATGATTTGTTTAAATTTCAAATCTATTTTCATCTGTGTTGTTTTCTGCTTCCATTTCCTGATTTTAGATCTTTCTAGATCAATCACTAAACATTTCCCACCAAGGAAGACATAACTGTATTCCAAAATGCTCAATCTTCAGGAAACTTTTAGACTTAGCATGCTCAGAAGTATAATTATAAAGTGCTCTATCGTGATGGTGAGAGTAGTCATCACATTCTCTACAAAGGACTCAGACTCCAAGGCTGTCCTTTCTCTCTTCCCTACTGTTGTCAATTACATCAGCCTCTGCAGTAGGGGTGGTTCCACTAGTAGAGCAGGTGAGCCTTCTTGAGTCAGTGCAGAGGAAATTTATGCCCCCAATAATGTTCGCTCCTTAGGAGTATAGAAGAGCATCTTTCTCTCATACTCATTTGTGAGAAATAAATATGAAGACACAGCTGTATTATTGAAATGAGATATCACGCAAACACACACACACACACACACACACACACACACACACACACATTTTTACATAATTAGAACATTTATTGTTTTGCTAACCTCACAGTGCTGAAGACACTAATAAAGATGATCCTGATGGCTTAAAGCACTAGCATCCTTTTCTTAGTGAAGCGAAAGCTAAACAGGAAACTGCTTTGTTGTATATGTATGCATGGCATGCATACGTGCATGTATGTATAACATTAATGGCTTTCGATTCCATGGGAGGAGTTATGCTTTAGCTAAAGTGTTAGAAACTTAGGCTACATATAAGTAAGCCAATCTTGTCAGATGCTTATTAAACACTGAATTAAGAAGTTCAAAAAATAGTTTCATAGTGAAATGTGTTGATATGTACCTGTAGGCCTAGCTCTGGAGAAGGCTGAGATGGCACACACATATATATGCTTTTTTCGATTCATTTTGTTTTGATTTGTTTTCATGAACTTAATCAGTTCATAAAATCAATTCTTTCTCCTTTCTATACCTAATCTCCCACAGAGACAGCAAAATTGGGACTTTTTTATTGATGTGATGATTTGTGGCTACTAATTGGCATTTAGAGAACAAGATCCTGGAATAATGAGCATTTTACAATTCCTAAAACCATCTGGCACAACAAAGAAGAATCCTCTTTTGTGCACAACTTTCAAAACACACTCACTAGAAAGTCAAGAAGATATAAAGTTTGTCTATAGCTACTTTGTACAGCAATGCCAAATATGATATTACACTCTTAATATGACTTAAATGTTTTAAAAGTGTGTTTATGAAGTTGGTTACTTGCTTTGCTTTGTAATAAACTATATGTATTTAGACCCATTAACTATTTCAGCAGCAAAGTTTTTCATATTTGGAAAATATATATACATGCAAATATATATATATATATATATATATACATGTATAACTCACACTTCAAGAATTTTGCAATTGGGTAGAAATATGTTTAATTTGTCTTTAACACAGTAGTACTACAAAATTTGTAAATGAAAACCTCTTATTTTATTGTAAGTTATATTGCTTTATAACTGTGTTGTTATTTGAGAATTCTACTAAGCTTCCATGCATTTAGCTAGCTCTGTATATCTGTTTTTCATTTCAAGTCAGTAAAGAAGTGCTACAAAATCCTCCTTTTCAAAAAGCAGTGGGGCTGATAGTTTAGGCAACAACAGCTAGAAAATCTAAGACTCTCAATCAATTCTATGGGTCCATTTATTAGTATGAGTGGTTGAAAGCTAGTACTATAAAAGCGGGGGGATTCCATAGACTTAAGTAACAGCAAAGGACTTTATGCTTAATTCCCTAGAGTGATATAAAAGCAGAGGCCCATTGTCTAAACTTCAATTTGGCTAACAAGCCTGACAGACACAACAAGGTAGAGGACAAGAGTAAATACTGAGGCCAGGGAATGGAGACAGTGGGTTTTGTTCAGATCAAGATAGAATCAGAATGTTCTCTGAGCATGGAGAGATAATGTGCAAAGAGAAACATACAAAGGTTTTGTTTCAATAAAATACAAGATATCACCACAGTATTATTCAGACCTTTCAAAATTTGAGATAAAACACAAGATGCAAAGATTTAGGTAAAGAAATAAATGTGTAATCTTCCAAGAAGGTAGTGATTGTAAGTCAAAAATAATGTTTGGTATGTCAGTGTCTGTGTGTGCAAGTCATTAAAATGCAGAAGAACGTGGCATACCCAGTTCTTTTCTTTAGCACTGGAGGCTTCCTCAAGTTACATTGAGAACCAAGGATGACAGCGAAAGTAATGTGCCTATCAGTCCTCGCATTCCATAGAAATGATGCTAAGGGCTATTGGTCCTCATTTGCATTGTAATAGAAATTCTTAGGCTGTAATGAGTAGTATTTTCACATGCAAAATGATGCAATGATTTCAGTGTAATGCATTTTAAATTATTTTCCACTTATTTATATTAAATGTCAATGTCATGTCATTTCAGTGCATCAATGGAAATTCTTGAAAATAGAAAATGATAGAACATTATAGATTTGATTTTTTAAAAGAATAGAAATTTTTCAAATGAGAAAATTAATTCTACTTAGAGAGTAGGACTCACAGTTGATATACTGTATCACTGCATTTGGGCAATAGCACTAATAATATTTATGATACATAGCTAACCATGCAAATTGTGCCATAAGACATTCAGAAATCTTTAAATATCTGAATCTCTTTTATTCTCAAGTTTAGCTCCCCGCCTGTTGCTTGTATTTTTGCCTTCAGTAGAACATAAAAATCATAAATACTGAGAGGGTTTTGGCCCAGACAGGACACTGTAGCTGGTGAAGCCTTAAAGGCAGAACCAAGGAGCTCCTATCTCCCCGACCCTTAGGAATTTACCTGTGACTCCATCTTCCCCACCCCCTAGGAATTTACCGATGGCACCAATCCAAGACCAATGGGCTACCCGTGCATCCCTGAAGTCCCTTTTGGTTCCACCCCAAACCGAGGCTACTTACATATTCCCACACCAGATGTGCGCCAGAGAGGAAGCCAGACTCCAGCAGTCGGGGGTTTTGGTTTTCTCTCTCTATGTTCTCAGAATAAAGGCCTCTTTTGTTTTATACTTCTCATCTTTTGGATATAATCTTATCAAATATCAGTTATAAAAATTGTACATATTTTGTGTAAGATCTGCGTGCTTTTCTCGACACCAGGAAGGTAATCCCACAATCCATCCTGTCCACACTTTTACCAGCACCAACACCATTCTTACTGAATCAGTGTTTCCATAAAAAAGGAATCCAAGTACAGTGAGCATAAGTGGTAGCTGTGTAGAAAATCTTGCTTTACCTTGTTATCAGCTTGAAAAGACAGATTGTCACTAAATGCGAAAAACTTGCTAAACACACGATGAGAATTTCAAAGGTTCAGAAACTATCAAGATGAAAAGTAGGCTGCTAGACAAATCTTGACCCTCTTCCCTCTGTTGTAGTCTGACTGAACAAGTCACAAAATTTCTAAAATAAGTCATCTGGTACTTTCATATTGAATCAGTAAGAGGAAAAAGTCAAACATAAAATTATACATGAACAAGGTTTTTTGTTTTTGTTTTTGTTTTTTTGTTTTTTTTTCTGTTATTAGCTCTTGGGAAAGTCAGAGTTGGGTAGTGACATGTATCACTGCACAATTCCAGCATAGTATTTCATTTATTAAAAATTTTAAGTATCATTTATTTTTGTTTTTTTTAAAGCAGTATTTTATAAATACAGATATTGTAAAGAATTCGAAGTTTAGAATAAAAAGAAAACTATATCAACCATTTATAAGTTGACAAATTAAACATTTTAAAACAAAATATAGATTTTTTTATTACCAGTAGGTATTGAATAGATAATTGAATTACTTCAGCAAAAAAGGTTTAGTTGAAATTTTTAAAAGATGTTTTAGTTTTCTTAGAGTAGAGCTAGTTTCTAAGACAAACTAAACTCTATTCAAGTGTCTGTATGTCCAAAGATTATGTTTTACCAGATAAATTACTTTAACCTTAAAAAGGATTTTTTGTTCTATTTGTAACTGTAAAGTAGTTGCTTAAGCTTAACACCATGACTATTCAACCATGACCTAATCTATAGGATATCGCCATACTTCATATATTGTTTCTGGGTTGTGCAGAGAATGAAATGTAGTTTGAAAAATGTGACACTACTCACAGATTAGAATACAAATACAAGCCTAGTGGCCACCACCATACCATTTCAATTTAAATGATAACCCTGAGTAGTGTTCAAGGAAAACAGAGGGAGGGTTTCCATTGAGAAAAATGAGGGGATACATTAGTGATGAAGATTGAGAATAACTGAGCAACTTCCATGCCTATGTCAATTTAGTTTCTCTAATTCATTATGCTGTCACACAAACTTTTCATCCCTCTCTAAAACTTACTTTACTGCATTATTTTTATGCTCCTTTGTATCTGTGAATATTCACATATAATGAAATTTTTGATATAATTTCTACATGCCAGAAAATGTTCTGATTTTATGGCTTTTGAATTTCCCAGAGAGCTCAGTGTAAATTTCAATAGTGAATTCTATGAGGTAGGGGAAAATATATTAAATTAAATTTCAGGGATTATGGTTCTCTTCCATTTCTAAAAGATGTGTATATGCAAGCCACTTAACCTGTTTGAGTTTCTGTTCCTGTAATACAACAGTGCTTCATCTCAAGGTTATGAATTTTGAAATGAAATGAAAATAGAAAAAGGCTCTCTCTGCTTGAGGAGCTTTTTCACAAGAAAGACATCAATTGGATATTATGGCAATAAAAAAAGACTTAAGAGCTCTTAATTGTCCAATCTAAAATCTAAACTCTGTGATGCAATGTGTAAATATTTGTCTGTGTAAATATTTTATACTTTGTGCTTTGATTGTATGGTAGATCTGAATATTTATTTTTATAATGCAAATTATAATGTAAATTTATATTTTTATAGTACAATCAGAAGAACATCTAAGGTTCTAGCTGGCTACATGCACCAGAGGCTCTGAACTCCTCCCAGCCAGAGGCAAGGTCCAGGCTGTGCCACATTCAGTGTCATGCACCACCTACCCATTTGGGCCCAAGGGATTTTGAACTCCACTCAGCCAAGTGCCTGGTGACACACTGGGGGTGCATCCCTACTAGCCACCTGGTTGCCAGAGGTTCTCAACTCCACTCTACAAGTTCTAGGCCCCAGCAACACACCCCTGCAGAATGTCCCTACTATCAGCAAGAGGATCCAACCAGGCCAGCATCCCAGAGAAACCCAGCACAGTGCATCAAGGGAAAATCTGGCCAGCCTTATAGGCCACAGAGCACAAGGATCCAGGACCACTGGTTAGGGGTGCATCCCAACTAGCCATGGGGATATCAAAGGATTAAAATTCAGCCCAGTGCAGCATTCCAGTGCAGTCTATCCAAAGGGTTCCTGATCATCCACATGGGTCCCAGAAAAAATGACAAAACAAAAAAGCAAGAGGCAGTCTCAGTCTTACAGCCCATTGAGATAAACCCAAGAGACAATGAAATGGAAGACATTGGAAATTGTACAACTGAACTTTCTGAAATGATAGCAAATGAAATAGAAACAACTCCATGAAGTTATAATGGAAATCAGGTCAGAAATAATTTCTCAGGGCAAATGGCAACGATTATGAAAGAAATGCTGTGTGTATCTAAAGAAGACCTAATAACAAAAATAGAAGAGCATAAAATGATGCAAATCTTGAATGAATAATATAAGAAAGAATGAGAATGCATGAAACAGATTCAAAGGGATATTCAAGAAATTAAAAATTCCACTGAAAGCTAGCAATAATACTGCTTGACTGAAGCTAAAGATAGACCCTCAGACCTTGAAGACAGGATGGAAGATTATGACTACAAAAGTAAAGATCTCTTTAAAATGAGAAACCTGGAAACAACTATTCAATAGCTGCCAGGTGATGCAAAGAGAAACAATGTAAGATTGATAGGTGTCAATGAAAAAGCAAGAGCCAACAAAAATGACCAGTGAAGAATATTTGCGTTAAAATTCAAGATGAAGAGTACCAAATATGGGATCACCCTAGCATGAGAGATAAATTTTAATAAACATGAAAAACCAAATAAAAAATACAACAGTTTTAACAGGGAAGCTTCACAATCCATTGTCACAAAAAGACAGATCAAACAAACAAAAAATCAGCAAAGAAATAAAAGAACTAAATCAAACTTGTGAAAAAAAAATGGACCTAGTAAATGTGTACAGAGTGTCTAACCCAATAACATCAGAATACACATACTTCTCAGCTACACATTCTCTAAAATAGATCATATACTAACTCACAGAACATAATTAAGTAAATGCAAAGGAAATGAAAGAACTCCATGCATATTGTCTGACTGTAGTGCAATAAAATTAGAAATTAATGATGAAAAACCCACAAGAACCTCATAAACACATGGAAAATAAATAATGCTCTTCTAAACAACCAGTGGGTTACAGAAGAATTTAAACAATATCTACAATGGAACAAAAATCCAAATACAAATTACTAGAACCTATGGGACACAATGAAAGCAGTCCTCAGAGGGAAATTTATACTAAAGTCTCACATTAAGAAAATGGGAGGAACACACATAAACAACTTAATGCTGCACCTCAAACTTCTAAAATAAAGAAGAGTAAGTCAAGCCCAGAGCCCAAGCAACACAGGAAATTAAAAAGATCAGAGCAGAAATTAATGCCATTGAAACTAAGAAAATTATACAAGAATTAATGAATTGAAGAGTTAGTTCTTTGAAAGAATAAATAAAGGTGATAAACCCTTAGCCAACTTTTTCAAAAAGAGGGAGGAAAAAAGCTCAAATCCATGCAATAAGAAATGAAAAAGATAAAGGCACTATAGACCCTGTGGAAATACAGAAGGTCATCAACACCAACTTTAAAAAATGTTACTTTCATAGGTTCAATATTACAAAATAAATAGATTCCAAGAAACATATGAATTACCAAAGTTGAATCAAGAAGATGTAAAACTGCTGAATAACCCAAATTCAATTAATGAAATTGAAAGTGATAACCCTACCAACAAAGAAAATCCCAGGTCCTGATGGATTCACTACAGAATACTATAAGAAATTCAGGGAATACTTAATGTCGATACTCCTAAAACTTCATTGAAATTGAAAGGGAAGCAATTCTCCCTAACTCATTCCTGGAAGAAAGTATTACCCTAATATCAAAACCAGAGAATGATCCAACTCCCCTCAAAAAAAATTACAGGCTAATCACTCTAATGAACATAGATGCAAAAATCCTAAATAAAATACTGGCAAGTAGAATACAACAAGTCATCAGGAAGATTATATACCACGATTAAGTGGGATTCATCCCAGGAATTCAGGGATGGTTCAACACACACAAATCAGTAAATGTAATATGCCATATCAACAGAGCCAAGGATAAGAACCAGATGGTGAATTCCAAAGATGCAGAATAAGCCTCTGACAAAATCCCCTGTCAGTCATGATAAAAACCTAACAGAAAATTGAAATAAGTTATCTCTACCTCAATCTGATAGAAGCCATATATGATAAACTAAAAGCCAACATTGTATTCAATGAACAAAAACTGAAAACGTTCAATCTAGAATCAGGAACAAGTCAAAAATGTCCATTATCACCACTCCTATTCAATACAGTGCTGGAAACATTAGCCAGAGCAATTAGACAAAAAAGAGAAATAAAAGGAATAAGGATAGGAAGGGAAAAAGTTAAATTTTCATTATTTGCAGACAATAAGATGCTCTACAAAGAAGACCCACAAAACTCCATTGGAAGTCTCCTACACATAATGACCAAACTCAGTAATGTAGCTGGATACAAGGTCAACACTCAAAAATCAATAGCATTCCTGTACACAAACAACAAACTCACTGAGAAAGAAATAAGAGAAATCACACTTCACTATACCAACCAAAAAAAAAAAAAAAAAAAAAAAAAAGAAAGAAATACTTAAGAATCAATCTAACAGAACAAGTAAAAGAACTATACAGTGAAAACTACATTACACTGATAACGGAAATCAAAGAGAATTTCAGAAAATGGAAAGATATTCTCTATTCATGGATAAGAAGAACAAACATTTTGAAAATGACCATTCTCCCAAAATTGTTATACAAATTCAGTGCACTCCCAATCAAAACACCTTTTGCACACCTCACAGATCTAGAGAAATCATCCCTAAAATTCATCTGGAAAAGATTTGGAATAATAAAGGCAATTTTGCGTAACAAAGCTAAGGCAGGCAGCATCACAATACCTGACTTGAAATTATATTACAAAGCTATTGTGATAAAATCAGTATGATGTTGGAATTAAAACAGACTTGAAGGCCAATGGAGTAGATTAGAAGATACTGTCACAACTATAAGCACACCTAAGCCACTTCATCTTTGATAAAGGGGCCGAACATGTACATGGAAGAAAGATAGCTTCTTTAATAAATGGTGCTGGAAAAACTGGCTTTCCAAATGCCAAAAAATAAAACTAGATCCATGTCTATCATTATGCACTAAACTAAAGTCAAAGTGGATCAAAGATCTAAATATTAAAATAATACACTAAATCTACTAGAAGACAAGGTAGGTAGAAATCTTGACTACATAGGAGTAGGTAGAGAATTCATGAACAAAAATCAAACTGCACAGGAAACACTTCATAGAATCACCACCTGGAATTTAATCTTATTAAAGAGTTTTAGAGATCTCTAACAGAGTAAAAAGAAATCCCATGAATTGGAAAAACATCTTAGCCAACTGTCCTTCAGACAGAGGAGTTTATCTAAAACTTATAAAGAATTTTTTAAAAAATCAGGCCACCCAAACCCAAGGATTCAGTCCAAAAATAGGCATCTGAAATAAATACACATTTCTCAGATGAAAAAATTCAAATGGCAAACAAATATATGAAAAAATGTTCAACATTAATGGTAATTTGGGAAATGAAAATTAAATCACTGAGATTTTATCTAACCCAGAGAGAATGGCCAAGATCAAGAAATCAACCAACAACAAATGCTGAAGGGGCTGTGAAGAAAAATAAACTCTTCTCCACTGTTGGTGGGAGTGTAGACTACAGCAACCACTGTGGAAATCAGTGTGGAGATTCCTCAAAAAGCTAGGGTTAATCATTCCATTTTACCCAGCTATCTCACCTCTGGGCATTTTCCCAGAAGAATTAAAAACATCATACTACAGTGATATATGTGCACCCATGTTTAGCACACAGCACTATTTATAATAGCCAAATCTTGGAAACAGCCCAAGTGCCCATCAATCAAGAAATGGATAAAAAAGATGTGGTATTTTTATACAATGAAGTACTACTTAGCTATAAAGAAAGACTGTATTGAACTTTTATAAGTAAATGGAGTGACTTGAGGCCATACACATAAGTGCAATAAATCAAACTCGGATGTGAGTTCCAGCGCACCAGTGTGGGCCCAGAGACAATTTAAGATCATTGCTGCCCAAGGTTAAGTGCCCACCCAGGTTCCAGCCACACTAGACTAAGCCTGGCAGATTTTCCATGCCCAGCAACCTTCTCTCAATCTGGGAAGCTGAGGCCATGCAAGATGAGTTCGTATGCACTGGTGTGGGCCTGGGGAGAGTCTAAGATCATTGCTCTCAGTGGTTAAGTACCTGTCCAGCTTCCAGACAAAGTAGACTAGGCTTGGGAGGTTTCCTGGGCATGACTAGACCATACCCAGTGACCTTTGTTCAATCAGGGAAGTTTAAGGTATGCAAGATGAGTTCCAGTGCATCAACACTAGCCCGAGGAGAGATTTGCACCACCACCCACAGTGAGTAGGAGCCCACCCAGCTCCCTGGAACAACAGAGGTGGCATAGGAGGTCCTGTGGGCCTGACTGGACCACACTCAGCAACCTCCATTTAGTCGCAGGAGCTGAGGGCATAGGAGGTGATTTCCAATACACCCAGGGGAAGCTCTGGAACATCACTTGAAACATGGAAATATAGGAAAATGACAAGACGAAAGACCAAAATGCAATCTTAAACCTTCAGCCCATCCCAAGAAAGTCTAGGAGCCATGTACATAGAAGAAAATGTAAGTCATACACTTGAAACATCTGAAGTAATAGCAACTGAAATAAAGGAGCAACTCTGGAAGTTTTAAGGAATTCAAATTAGAAATAATCTCCCAGGTTAAAAAAATAATAAAAGTAATGAAAGAAATGCTGAACACATCTAAAGAAGACAAGGTTAAAAAATTAGAGAAACAGTGCAAAAAGATATAATACCTAGATAAACAATGTAAGAAACAAACTGAATGCATGAAGCAGATTCAAAGAGATATTAAGGGAAATTAAAAATTCCATTGAAAGCTGTCAAAACCACCTCAGCAAAGATGAAGATAGAATTTCAGACACTGAAGATAAGATTGCAGCTAGTGAACAGAAAAGAAAAGATCTTTTAAAAATAACAAGGAATCAGGAAATAACAATTCAAGAGCTCCAATGATGATGAAAAGAAAAACAAGATAATATTGATAGGGATAAATGAAGAAGAAGGGGACAACACAAATGATATCATGAGGTTATTTACAGGAGTAATAGATAAAAATTTCCCAAACAGAATGGAAACTAACATACAGATTAGTGAAGCATACAGAACTCCAAATAACTATAACCAAAAGAAAATTACACCCAGTCATATAATAATCACCATCCCAAAAATCTAACATAAGAACAGAATATTAAAAGCTGTCAGAGAGAAAAGACAGATCACCCATAAAGAAAAACCTATCAGAATCACAGAAGACTTATCAACACAAATAATGAAGTCAAGAAGAGCATGGAGTGAAGTAGTTCAGATTTTAAAGGAAAATGACTTCCAAACTAGATTGATATACCTGCAAAACTGTCCTTCAAAATGGATGGAGAAATAAGATACTTCCATGAAAAAGAACAGCTGGAGAACTTCATGTTTACCAAACCTAACCTGCACAGAATACTGAAAGACATTCTAGAACACAAGAAAAAACCACTAAGCAAGGCAGACAACTAAACAGAATGGAAAGGTAAAGACACAACAGCAGAAAGATAATATGTCAGCAAAAACTAATATATAGCAGTTATAACCATTAATATAAATGGTCTCAATTCACCAATTAAAAGAAACAGACTAGCCAAATGGATCAAGAAACTACATCCAACCATATACTGTCTACAAGAAACCCATCCAACCCAAAAGGAAACTCATAGACTGAAAGTCAAAGAGTGGAAAATAATACTTCATGCAACAGGAACCCCGCACAAACTGGAGGTAGCTATTCTGTTTGCAGACAATGTGAAATTCAAACAAAGAATTATCCGAAGAGATAAAGAAGGCCACTACATGCTAGTTAGGGGAAAACTTCAAGAGGAAGAGATAAGAATTTTAAATATATATGCACCAGATTTAAGAGCACCCAGCTATACAAAGCAAGTATTAACAGAAATGAAAAATCAAATAAGCAACAACACAGTTATGGTGGGACAGCATAACACCATATTGACACAAAGAGACAGATCAACTAGACAGAAAATCGGCAAAAAAATAAGAGAACTGAATCACACCTGTGAAAAAAACGGACTTGATGGACGAATACAGAGTGCCCCATCCAACATCATCAGAATGTACGTTCTTCTCAGCAATACATTGGATATTCTCTAAAATAGGCCATATGCTAAACCACAGAACATGTTTAATTAAATGCAAAAGAAATGAAATTATCCCATGCATGTTATCAGATCATAGCACCAGGAAACTAGAAATTAATGATAAAAGAAGCTGCAAAAACCCCACAAACACATGAGAATTGAATAATAAACTCTTGAGAAAGCCATGGGTCACAGAGGAAATTAAAGAAGAAATTAAACAATACTTACAACAAATGAAAATACAAATACAATTTACCGGAATCTGTGGGATGCAATGAAAGTGGTCCTCAGAGGAAAATTTATTGCACTGACTTCCCACATCAGGAAAACAGAACAAACACAAATAAACAGCCTAAAGCTACACTTCAAACATCTAGAAAAAGAAGAGCAAGTCAAGCAAAAGCCTAAAGAAGAGAGGAAATTATAAAAATCAGAACAGAAATTAATGCAATAGAGACTAAGAAAACAATCAAGAAATCAATGAATCAAAGAATTGGTTTCTAGAAAGAATAAATAAAATTGATAAGCCCCTAGCCAACCTTATCAAAAAAGCAAGGAAAAAGCTCAAATTCATGCATAAGGAATGAAAAAGGTGAAATCACTGTAGATTCTGTGGAAATACACAAGATCGTCAACACCTGTTTTGAAAACCTCTACTCTCATAGGTACAATAGCACAGAAGAAATGGAACAGAGTCCTAGAAACATATGAACTACCAGAACTTGGTCAAGAAGATATAAAACTGCTGAAAAACCCAATTTCTATTAAGGAAATTGAAAAAGTAATTAAGTCCTTACGTACAAAGAAGAGTCCAGGCCCAGACGAATTCACTGCAGATTTCTACAAGAAATACAAAGAAGACTTCATGCCGACACTCCTCAAACTCTTCAATGAAATCAAAAGAGAACAAATTTTCCTAAGTCATTCCTGGAAGCAAATATTACTCTAGTACCAAAACCGGAGAAAGACCCAACTAAAAAAGAGAACCACAGGCCAATCTCCCTAAAGAACATAGATGTAAAATTCTCAATAAAACATTGGCAAACAGGATGCAGCAAATCATCAGGAAGGTTATACACTGTGACCAAGTGGAATTCATCCCAGGCAAGCAGGGATGGTTTAACATACCTAAATCAATAAATGTAATCCACCATATCAATAGAGCCAAATGTAAGAATCACATGATCATTTCTATACATGCAGAAAAAGCTTTTGATAAGATCCAATACTCATTCATGATAAGAACCTTACAGAAAATTGGAAAAGATGGTCTTTACCTCAATACGATAAAGGCTATCTACAACAAACCAACAGCCAGCATCATACTAAATGGCCAAAAACTGAAAGTCTTTACCTTAAAATCAGGCATAAGACAAGGATGTCCCTTATCACTGCTCCTTTTCAACATAGTACTGGAAATAGTGGCCACAGAAATAATAGACAAGAGAAAGAAATATAAGGAATAAGGATAGGAAAAGAGGAAGTTAAATTATCATTATTTGAAGATGACATGATACTCTACATAGAAAACCCTAAAACTCCATTGAAAGACTCCTAGATATAATAAATATATTCCACAATGTAGCTGGATACAAAGTCAATACTCAAAATTAATAGCATTCTATACACTAAAAGAACAAAATCACTGAGAGAGAGAAATAAGAGAAGACACACCCTTCACATTAGCCTCCAAAAAATTAAATACTTAGGAATTAACCTCATGAAAGAAATGAAAGACCTATACAGAGAAAATTATAATACCCTACAAAAAGAAATTGAAGAGGATCTCAGAAAATGGAAAGACATTCCTTGTTTATGGATAGGAAGAATAAATATTGTGAAAATGGCCATTCTCTCAAAACTCTTGCACAGATTCAATGCAATCCCAATGAAAATACCATTAACATACCTCATAGATTTAGAGAAATCACTCTTGAAGTTCATCTAAAACCAGAAGAGATCTAGAATAGCAAAGGCAATTCTAAGCAGCAAAGGCAAGGCAGGAGGCATCACAATACCTGACTTGAAGTTATACTACAAAGCTACTGTAATAAACTGAAAATGGCACTGGAGTAAAAACAGAGCCGAAGATCAATGGAATAGATTAGAAGACATAACCACAACTACAAACACACTCAACCACCTTATCTTAGATAAAGGGGCTAAATATGTTCACTGGAAGAATGAGAGTCTCTTTAATAAATGGTGCTGGAAAAACCAGTTTTCCATATGCCAAAAACTAAAACTAGACCCATGCCTATCACCATGTACTAAATTAAAATCTAGATGGATCAAAGATCTAAATATTAAAACAGAAACACTAAATCTGTTGGAAGAAAAATTACATAAAAATCTTGAAGACATAACAGTAGGCAGAGAATTCATGAACAGGAATCAAACTGTACGGGGAATACTTCTCAGAATCAATCACTGTGATCACATCTTCTTAAAGGGTTTCTCCATGTTGCAAGAAATCTCCAGCATAGTGAAAGGAAAACTTTCAAAGTGGGAAAAAAATCTTAGTGAACTGTCTCTCAGACAAAGGACTTCTGTCTAAGATATATAAGGAATTAAAAAAAAATCAGACCCCAAAATTCAAAGACTCAATCCAAAAATGGGTATCTGAGATGAATACACAGTTCTCAGTAGAAGAAATACAAATGGCAAATAAATACATGAAAAAATGCTCATCATCATTACTCATTAGAGAAATGCAAATTAAAAGCACACTGAGATTCCATCTCACTCCTGAAAGAATTGCCAGGATCAAGAAAACTACCAACAAAAAATGCTGAAGAGGCTGTGAGGAAAAAGGAACTCTTTTGCACTGTTTGTTGGAGAGTAGACTGTTGCAAATATTGTGGAGGTCAGTCTGGAAATTCCTCAAAAAGCTAGGATTGGAAGTCCCATTTGACCCAACTATTCCACTTCTAGGCATATTCCCAGAACTAAAAGCATCATACCACAGTGATATATGTGCACCAATGTTTATAACAGCACAATTTGTAGTAGCCACATCTTGGAAACAACCTAAGTGTCCATTAACTGAGTAATGGATAAAAATGTTGTAGTATTTTTATAAAAGGGGGTACTACTCAGCTATAAAGAATTATCACATTGAGATGTTTATAAATAAATGGATGCAAATTGAGATCATCCTCATAAGCAAAATAAATCAAACTCACATGTAAAAATACTGTATAGTCTCCCTAATGTAAGAAATGGTAAGGGTATATAAGATTTTATGGTAATCATGATTCCCCACTGCATTGCTTTGAAGCCTTATTTTCTTTCATTAGTTGGAATGGTTTTATTCTGTTTTGTTTGATTTTATTATGTGTGATTGTATGAATAGCTATTTTGAAGAAAACAAGACATTATGGCAGCCATTGCTAATTTAATATAATCTTGCTTTGAAGTCCTACCATGCGTTTGTTCTTCTGTTTCCATTGGTTCTATCATGTTGTATCTTATTGTATTTTAATATGTGTGATAGTATAAACAATTTTATAAGGAAAATGAGATCATATAATAGCCATTGTTCGTTTTCTGTTATTAGGATATGAATGCCCTGCAATACTTTAATTATCTTGAATGGTTTTATTCTATTTTGTTATGTTTGATATTATTGTGTGTGAAGGTATTCCCAACTATTTTAAAGAAAGAGACATTATTGTAGCTACTCTTAGTATCTGGTTGTCTTGTTGTGAAGTGCTGTGTTGCTTACATTGTTTGTTTCTGATCTGCTTCGTTCTGCCCTCTTTTGTCTTAACCTCTTTAAAATAAAATTTTAAAAAAATTAAAATAAATCAGACTCACATGTGTAAATACCATATTGTCTCCCTAGTGTAAGAAACTGAAAAATTGTATATGTTCCAAAATCTACAGTTAATACTGTGTAAGGGTTAGAAACTGTAATTCCTCAAAGAGGAAAAGTAATTAGAATAAGAGAAAGGAAGAGAAAAAGAAGAGAAATGGAAAAAGACAAATGTGTATATGTGTGTGTGTGTGTGTGTGTGTGTGTGTGTGTGTGTGTATGATAGCTAAACTGACTATAATACTAATTGTATTAGTTATTGGAAAAGAGCAGTTAATACTCATATGTTTAGATCAATTTTACATGTCTATGCCTGTTAATCTAAGCAGCCCTCCTGCAGGTAACAATATACAATATTATACTCATTGTCAAATTCCTATCATCTTGTTTTGTAAACCTATACTGTTATTGCATTTGTTTGTCTGTATTGCTTTTTAGTTTCTCTTTTCTGTGTCTTTTTAATCTTAAATAAAAAGAACATCTAAAAAATGAAATAGATGTGATAAAAATACTTGCTGCAAATATATAAAGTAGATAATTCATATTTACATATGTGTGTATCCATACACACGACATACACATGCGTCCATTGTTTTTTTGTGGAAAATAAATTCATGTGTAGAATTTCACACTATTATCAAGTTCTTTACTTCACATACAGTTAATGTTAGTCATTTCTATTATACAATACCTTGTGTTATACAATACTAAATAAAGAACTAATTCTGAAACTTTAAAATTGAACTGAGCTCATATGATACATGGATGATAACTTTTTTGTTCAAAATTAACTACAGTTAGTCACCCAGAATACACACCAGTATAGCAAGCACTATGTTTCCTGAACTTCCTGAAACATTACATATGATACCTTCATAACCTTCATAAAATCTCCAGTGAAGTAGTCATGACTGCTATTTCATGATTAAATGCTTTATAAGTTTGATCAATTTGCTTCATCAAAACAAATCTCAAGCATGAATATTGTGGTCCTCTTTTTTTTTTTTTTTTTTTTTTTTTTTTATGAGGACACCCATGTTGAGAAAGACTGGATCAGCTAAACAAAAATTTTCAGGTAGTAAGTGTTGAAGATCAACCCCAAACTCAGGTCAGCCTGACTTCATTAAAACACAAATGCCACAGTTTTGGCAAAGAGTTGAATTCAGATATTTTAGAATAAATGGTCTAAAATCAAGTGCCAGACCACAAAGATTCAGTCAATTTAAAGAGAAATCATCTAAAAGCATTCAATAAACAAATGGGCATTTATAAAGTAACAACTCTTATCTTTGTCTTGTGAAATGTACACTATGAAAGCATCATTACAATATTACAAAGAGAAAAAGAAAGGAATTTTTAGAGTTAAAGAAAGAAGAATACGTAGCAAGTGAAAGAGAAAAAGTGATATAGGAGTAGAGGCGAAATAAGGATTAGAGGCGAGAATGACATTAATAAGTCCTGAAGACATGAAAGAAATGCAGAATGATAACAGGAGCACATAAAATCTACATGAGATTGACTAGGGCACATTCTTATTAGAGAAGGTCAAACTTATATTATTGAAATTCCTGAAAAAAGAGTATCAACATAGTGAACCGGAATTCATAATTGAATATTTTAAAATTTTCATTTAAATACTAGAAATGTCCACAAAATAGTATTAGAGAAAAAAGCAAATTGCAACCATACAAAATAACTCAAGAAGAAAACAAAAATTTTAATGTAAAATATACCAATCAAAATGTATAAGAAACCTTCACCTTCAGTGCATTTTCTTTGGCTTCTGTAACAAATGGCTGGAAAAACTTGCAACACTTTCAGTCAGTTTTGCATTACTGTGATAAAATACTTAAGATGAATCAATTAAATAAGAAAGATTTATTTTTGGCTCACAATTTCAGATGTTTCAGTTCATGGTTGACTCTGTCGCTTTGTGCTTGGGTTACGTCATAGTGGAAACTGCTCACTTTATGCTGGCTGAGAATGAAAAAGGTGCCAGGTTGCCAATCTCCCCTTCAAGGGACAGCCCCACCAACCTCCTAAAATCCTACCACCAGTCAGTAGTGTCGCCAGCTGGTAACCAAATCTTTAACACATCAGTTTGGGGCACACTTATCAAAATCACAGCCTAGAACAGTAGTATTTGGTGTGTTTAATTCTAAATTGATTTTAAAGCAAAGGTAGAAGAAAAAAATATATATACTTTATATGCTCTGATAAAATATAAGTAATGGGACTCAAATTGTAGAGACAAAAAGAAAGTAAAATAAGTCATAAACTCTTAAGTGGGGAGACCAGTTAAAATTAGCCTAGGGGACAGTGATAAATCAGCGAAGAGTAAGAGAAGGGGAGCCTGCCATGGTGGCACATGCCCATCCTCTCAACTCCTTGGGAGACTGAGACAGGAGGATTACAAGTTCTTAGCCAACCTGGGCAATTTAAGGAGACCCTGTCTCAAAATTTTAAAAAAGGCTGGGAGTCAAACTCATTAGTAAGCACTTGCTTGGCATGCACAAGATCCTAGATGCAAAACCTATTACAAGAAAAAAACAAAAAAGGCTAGGAAATAATAAAGATACTTTTAAAAAGTATAAATGTGAAAATAATTTCTAGAATAAAACGAACAAACCTTACATTTCCATGAATTCCAAAAGTGTTTAAAGAAGGAAAGAAAACAAACATAACAAATACATGTTTTAAAGAAACAGAGCAAATGTGTGCTTCTATAAAATAATGGACAGTAATTATTAAATAAATCTCACAGTAAAAGCATGCATATTATTCATAACAAATATTGATTCCATATTTCCAATTCTTCTTTAAAGAAACACTTTCAAATTGATTTATAGACCAAATTCTATCTCCATCTGTACATTAGAGAAATTAATAAAATACATTAATGTGAAAGAGCTGAAAATAAAGTGACTTATAAAGAAAAGAAATGATTGTGATCCTGATAACCAGACAAAGTCAAACTCACACAAAGGAATAGGTCTTTTTTGCCTATTTTATACTAAAGTGCTATAAGTACAAGGCTAGGAAACAACAGATCTGGGTTTAATATCTCTCTATGACTTTGAGGTCTCAGTCTGTGTTGTATTTTAGTTTTCTCATGATTGAAATGCTAAAGATAAATAGAACAAGGGGAACAACTTTATTGATTTATTTTGAAGCAATACAATTCTCATGCCAACAATGAAGATCAACTCTTGTCTCCAGTCACACTTTTTAGGACTGAAAGGTATTGACAAACTCTTTGGCAATATGGATGCCCAGGATAGTTTAATGTGGTTAGGTACATGGCTTTTGAAGTATATTGTTTAAAATTAAGAGTATTCTAGCCCTTTTGAGTTTCCCAAATGAATGAACCGTAATATAGCTATGAACTTTTTAAAGGAATATTCCACAACCTCCTGTGGTAAACACAGAGAAATAACTTATAGAAACCATCAAGCTTTCAGCAAAGCCCACTGCTTTTTCTTCCTCTGAATTCAGTTATGTGTCAAACATGTATGACCCTCTTTTTTGTATTGCGATTGATTGATTGATTGAGATCGGGTTTCACCATGTAGCCCAGGCTGGGCTCAAACTGACAATAATCCTCCTGCCTCAGTCTCCTGAGTGTGAGATTATATATGTGCACTGCCATACCTGGCTATATTGTGATTTATTTTAATTCCATGAACTTTTATTGAGGGACTAAGATATAAGGCACCGAGTAATACCAGGATCACCAGTATGCATAATGTAGAGACACACTTCTCAGTTGCTCAGGTTTCCCATCCCCTCATTCTAAGGAGTCCTCATACTCTGTATTTTGAATATAATCTCTTATCTGAAAACCAGATTGCTGGGTAGTAGAAGCTGATGTAGTTGTAACTACAGAATGGCCCAGCATAGAATCATAAGGGAACACCTGTCTGATCTTTTACAGAGTGGATTGAGTTTCCATAGACGTTAAATAGACAAAATTAGAGAGCTTCCACTCCCTGCAGCTTCAGAAGTGACAAATTTCTCATTAGAGCATAAAAGTAAAGAAAGAAGGAAAGAAGAAAAAATAAAGGAAAGAGAAAGAAATAAAAGAAGAAACAAAGTATACACACATCTCATATATATTTATAGACCTTCAAATCTCACTTAATTTGGCCTTTGAATATCAACATGACGTACTCATGTTTAACTTCAGCTTTTGCATTATGTATTTGTGTAAAATACGTTTAGTGAGAGGAGCTTTGGAAATTCTCCTTGCTATCCCACAGGGAAAATTATAAACTTGTTCCAGCTCATACAAACTCAGAGAGTTGCCTGAGATCCCTTGCAAATTAATTATTTAATGTGAACTAAATTGTGATGTCTGTTTTCTCTTTCCACCACCTGATTGATCGAGATAAAATTATTCCATAATTTTTTATGTGTCTCTAATTCTTATATGTCCTATTTTCCTGTTTTGTTGTGCCATCATTGATTTTCAATAAAGTAGAATCAGTTTAATAATTTAATAATTTACCATAATCATTTAATAATTTACCATGTACAGAATTTCCAGGTGTATGTTTTGTTTACAAAGTAAAGAGAAAATTTTAGGCCTCAGCCTTATTGAAAATTAGCAATTGTCACTGGAATGGTAGAATTTGAAAGGTGACATTCAGAGGTTATAAGCTACTTGTGGCTTTGTAAGAGGTGAAGATTTGAAGACAATTTCAGGCAGATAGTTTATTGGATATTACAAAACCACTCGAATAAATAATTAATTTATGCAAATGCAAAGCAACCATAGTAAAAATGCAGATAATAATTTTTGACTGTTAAGTCTAAACAATAAAAAATGCAATATTAGCACATTATAATTATGAGCTTTAACAACTCACGTCTTTATTTTGTGTCTGGAGTGACTTCTGTGCCATGCATTAAGGTAGAGTAAATGTGGTTTTTAATATTTCTATCATGGCTATGTTTTCTAGGAGTTTAGATATGCAAATGAGCATCATTACAAAGTCAATGATAGCATACATAATACAATCAGATATAACCAAGAAAGAAGACAAATATCTGTCTATTTTAACTATAAATAAAGTACAGATACAACTGGGTTTGAGAGGCAATTGACCAAAACATAGTACTTTATACAATATATTGAGAAGAATTTGGAAATGAGCAGCATGGAGCCCAAGACATAAAAGCATATACAAGGATTAAACTTCAAAAGTTTAGGAAGAGGTATACAAACAATTGTAAATCAATCTAGTTTTTTATTTTTTTTTCATCTGTCCAAGAGATTATTGTTCAAGGATAACAGCCACAGAATTTTGGGAATTTATTACAAATAAACACATTATTGTATCAGTCACTTTATCACTCTATAAAATGAATTTACATTTCCTGATTCAGTGGATACAAGTAAAATGTATTATGAGTAACCAAAAGGAGAAGTTTCAGAATAGATGCAGTACATTCATTCTTTCCTTTTAGTGTCCAGCTGTTTCTGCTAGAACTTATCAAGAGCCATAATTTCCACAGTATTTGAAATGAGCTGAACTGTAACAAAACTTGTTATCATTATCTTTTATGTACCATCATTTGAAAAAATAGTTTTAAGTCATTTTCTTGATTTTTAAGAAAATGTTATTGAAATTTCGGTAAACATAAACACAATTGTTGACTTACTTTTCAAATACGATTTAGACTTTGCTTATAAATATGCATATTTGAGCAGCAGGGCAAATGTCAACTTTGATAAATTTCATTAAGCCTATAAACTACTTATTAAAGGAAGTGAAAGGATCTTACCTATCAAATGCTCAGGGATGTTGTTTGATTCCTATGTTACAGAATTTTACAATGAAAATTTATCACTTTTTGATTTCCTCAAGATGTTGAGAAACACTTAGTGATACTTTCAACTTTACTAAAATAAAAGGAGATAAGGCTTTCTTGTCCCTAGATGGTTCTCACTGCTGTTAGTCTTAGGAAAGATATTAAAATGTTGGCTTACTGTGAATTGATATTTCAGAGTTTGTAGAGAATGATATTGTATTTTATCTCATAGTATATTTACTGTAACTGATCTATTTAAAATTCAATTTTGATTTCACAAGTTCAAATTACCTTTGTATAGTATAATCACATTACTCAACAAATTAAATTAGGATAAATATGGACATATTAGACACAAATAGTTTGTATAATGAATTTATTAAAAAATCTGATTTTCAGACATAATATTAACCAAAATAAGCTTGAATATATAAAATGGGTGGTGTTATTGTCAATGTTTTTGATTTTAGCTGTTCTAATATGTGCATACTTCTATCATGTGCATACTTCTATATCATTATTGTTGTAGTGTGTGTGTAGTGTGTGTGTGTGTGTGTGTGTGTGTGTGTGTCTGTGTGTGTGTGTGCATATTTAATAAAAATTGACCTTGCACTTGCCAGGACCTTGCACTTGCCAGGTAGGCATTATGCCACTAGTTATATCCCTGACCCTTAATTTGCTTTCTTAAGTGAAATTTATAAGCAGGAGGAAAGGGGCTCAGGGCAGATCAAAGAAGCATGTTGTGGCAGATTCTATGAGTATAGAACCAAGACCCTATTAAATTCTACAAAGTGTGATCATGAGTCATTTGTTACTTAATATAATTTTTAAAAATGTAAGAGCCAGGTATAAAGATCAATGGCATAAGACCCTGCCTGGTAAGCACAAGATTCTGAGGTAGATTCTTGGTACTAAAAAAAAAAAAAAAAAAAAAAAAAGGTCAAATATACAATAAATCTCTATTAAATAATTTTACTTACATAAGAGATGGTAGTTGTACCTCAGTGGTACAGTACATACTTACAGTACATAATTAACGGTGTGAGGCCCTGGGATCAATCTTCACCACCAGAAGCCAAAAGAAAAAAAGAGAGGAAATGAGAAAAATTATCAGCTTTGTTTAGTACTACAGATAGGGAAAGATTGCATGCATGCTTGGAAAAGCATAGTTACAAGAAGAGTACATACCATCCAGTCCACCATTATCTCAGAAAAAAATAGAGCATTTTTGGTGATCAAAGACCATAAACAACAAGTTTCCAAAGACAAGTTGGCATGGCCAATAGGTCAGTTATAGGTAAGGTGTGGACTCTAGAATATCACCCAAGAGGAAGATGAAGACAGGCTTCTTTATACTGCAAATAGGATAGCAGCATTAACACAGCTTAAAACAACCTGGCAGAAGAAATGAGAACTTTACAAGCTGCCAGCCTGTTAGAATACATAAGAAATAGAGGCTAGCTGATACACGTGAGGCTGGGAACTACAAGCAAAAATTTGGTGTTCATAGTCATGAATTTATTCACAAAGTGACATTTAAGTGTGTGCATCTACGATATTAACCTTTTAATTGTATTTTTCTAATCCTTCTTGCAGACATATGGCTTATTTTTCACCAACTTCCTTTTCTCCTTTGAAATGAATATCACAATTTCTTTTAGGAATCCCTTGATTAGTGTAGTTTTCATAATTGTAACCAGGCCCTAGCCCCAGGATTAAGCATGTGTCCAGGAACCAAGCAGTTAGACTATTCTATACCAGTCACAAAGACTGATGACAGAAATTCATTTGGCCCATATAAAGCAAATACAGTCAGATATATTTGTTACAGTTATTATCAAATTTAAAGTCTGCATATGTGCACATGAATTAGGTAGATGCTACAAACATATAGAGAGTCAAAGACAAAACTCAGGAATGAAGGGCCTCAGATGAAAAGCTATAAAGCAAAAGGAAGAGATGGTTAGGAGATGTGAATAATAACAAAATCTTTAGAAAGAGATTGCTGAATATTATCTCTAGATTTTCATCAGCAGATCTTTTGCTTTGAGTTGTTTAAATGGTATTTATTTAAATTCACTGTTAGCTAGTTCAGCTTTCACTTGTGTCTGTAGGACTGGTAGCACAAGAAAAAAAGGCAGAGTGGTGATATTGTTAGTAACATTCAATGTGACTGAGACCCAAAATGCAGCCACTAAAAAATAACAGCTTGGCAAAGAAAAAAAGATAAGTAGATGATCAGAAACCAGGAAGAACTGAAAGGAAAAACTAAAATAGAAACAGAATTTAGAACAACAGTCCTCAATGCAGAGCAAAGAATGGAACAGTCTGTGTTCTCTCTTTAGCTATAGAAACAAAGCTTGCATAAATGGGAAGGAGACAAAGGGTTAAAGGGAGGTACAAGACTGGGGATAAAAGAAGAATTAAGACAGATATATTATGACACTACAAATTCTTTATGATAGAAATGACCATTGTCATGGATTAAAATCTGCTAGTCAATGTAACGTCAGCTGAATTAAATCACCAAGGTGCTGAGTGTACATGTTCCACCTGAAGAAAGTTGCCAGCATAGAGACTTCGAGAAGGAGAAGCTAGATGTTGTGGGTTTCTCTAAGTGTTGCTGTTTGAGCCATTGTTCTTTTCGGGGAGCTCTGGTCCTTACATCAAGCATGGACTCCAGAGAGGAAGTTGTATATTGTTTTATCTCCAGGATAAACTGATCGTGCTGGCTTTCTGGCATGTACTCCACTGTGCTTATCATTGGAGGAGCTCAGGACCTCCGTGGAGCTAAGGATGGTTGTGGTACTTTTCAGGAGAGCTCTGTTCTTTATTATCAGCATGACTTCTTGACTCCCGTGTAGAATCCTCAATCTACCAGTACAGCTCCTTCATCCCACTGGCATAGATTTTCTAGCTTCACCACTGATCTAAGCTGGGCCTTCCCAGCATGGTCCCATAAAAAAAGGCAGGTGTGAGTCCTTCTTGTGGGCTCTGGACCTCCAGCTGGACTTGTGGGAGTCATTGTCATGAGCTCTGGGTCTTCAATGGGACTCATGTAGGACATTACTGTGGGATTCAGGCCCTTAGCTAAATATTCTGAGTCCCTAGTGTTGTGGATAGATTTCCTGAACTTTCTTGTGTTAAACTCTGGGTGACCATCATAAAATAATAGTATAAATTTTGTGTCTTGATTCTAATTGTTTTTCTCACAACCCCTGACTACAACCATTATGTACCACAAGCATGTTTAACACAGAGAATAAAATTTAAAATAAAAAACAAGATAAGCATCCAGGACTGGGAGATTCAGGGAGAAATTGCAGTGGAGCCCCAAGCAATTGTAACAGTGTGGAATTTTGCTCTGAGGAGACTCTACATGACAAACAGCAACTAGAAAGAGACTCAAGCACAAGTGCCTAATACATTGCCAGACAGTCTTTATTCAGGTGACATTTTGGGAAAGGGTTGATTATTTAAATGTGAGGCACAGAGCAAACTAAAACTAACTTTACCTCAGGGCTCTCAGTGTTACCCTCCCAAAGACACTGGGTGAGAGACAGCCATAGAGCACAACTGCAGACAAAGAGTGAGCTAGAAAAAAAGGAGAAGTTTATATTGCAACTGAGAAGGCCATGGATGCCACTCCTGTGGTTAGAAGGGAAGTCCTACCACATGAGTCCTGTGGCCTGACTCATGCTAGAAATAGCTGGAGTGGAAAGTGCCCACCAGCATTAAGTACTTGAACTCTCGCCCTGCTACCTGAACCCACCACGGATCTGAGGTCTAATTACCTTCTCGGTGTATCAATGTGAGCAACCACATGTCTGGGCTGAACACTGCCACAGCCTGGGGTAAACAGGTGTCCCTGGAATAGTTGTCACACCTCACAACAAATACACAGACAGGGCAAAGGCCAGTTGGAGAACATAGTGAATTGCTGGATTCCAAAGCTGTGGATCCTGAAAAGAAGCCACACACTCAAATGTACAGTGTCAAATAATTGTTTTTGGTTTGGGACTCATTTTCTTACTTTTTTTTTTAAATTTTATTTATAAAGAAAAAGAAAAAAACAGAAAAAGGGTTCAAGTAATACAGAATTTCAAAAAAATAAACAGTAAGAAATCACTAGTTAAAAGATTACATATTGTCATCTTAGAAATAGTTGTTCAAGTTACAAAATAAAAGCCTACAAATTGGACAGTGAGACTGCAAACAGTTCTGTTCAATGATCCAACAAAAACTCAGTAATATGGTTATCTATCTTATAAACTTAAATATACATGCAGTTATATCCTTTAGAACACTTTCTTTTCCTCTCTTTTTAACAATAACATTACAGATTTTGGGTTTTATTACTCCCACAGTTCTTAATACTTTTTTTTGAAGAGAATAAAACCAGATGTGACATAACAAAACAGAGTCAGTCAAATAAAAAGGATGGACATAGCACGTGATGTAAAAACAGAATACAAGGTGATCAACAATGTTTACCATAATGCCTCTTGCTATCTTAAAAAGAATTACCTATATCATCAGTTATAATAAAATTGAACAAAACAGTACAGAAAAAAAGCAATAAAAGCGAAACATTGGAGACATTACAGGACTTCAAAAGAAGATAATAGTCAAACCAGAAAGGGCATCACAGTGACAATAAGTGAATCTTATTGTCTTCAAAATAGTTGCCTATTGATACTATCAATCAAAACAGAATAGAGTAAAATCAGTCAAAACAAGATGGTGAGAGCAATATAGGGCTTCAAATCAAGTTAATAGGAAATCAAAACGGTTATTATAATATATCCTGCTATTTTTTTATTTTTCCCTTAATTAAAAAATAAAAATAAAAAAAGGAGATTGATATAAAAGAGGCCATAATAACACAATATCACAGGTCAGAACATAACAATTTAAGCAACATAGTGTTTCACCACAAGACATCCCAACATAACAGTAGTTACCATAGTGTCTCTTTCCTTGAAATATTTGAGTATAATTTTGTATACATAGCATCAAACATATGAAGACAATGTAAAACCATTCAAGCGAATGACAGTATTACAAAGTATTTAGAACCATCTAACAGAAAATAAACAATGGTCTCTATATTATTTCCTTGTCCATAAAGTTTTTGTTTGTACTATCACATATATGTTACACCATGTTACGTATGATACAACATGTTAACACCAATGGAGACAGAAGAACAAAAGCTTGATGGGACTTCAAACCAAGATGATATTAAATCAGCACTAGTTATTATGATATCTAGTTTTCTGCAAAATACCCGTTCATACAATCACAGATAATAAAATCAAACAGCCCCCCAAAAACCATTCAAATTAATAAATGAAAACATTATAAGCCTTCAAAGCAATATAATGGGGAATCATGATTACCACATACTTTTATGTATTGTTATCATTTCTTACGCTAGGGAAACTATTCGGTATTTACACATGTGGGTTTGATTTATTTCACTTATGAGTATGGTCTCAAACTGCGCCGATTTATTTATAAATATCTCAATGTGATCATTCTTTATAGCTGAGTAGTACCCCATTGCATAAAAATACCACATTTTTTTTATCCATTCCTCAGTTGATGAACACTTACGTTGTTTTGAAGATCTGGCTATTATAAATTGTGCTGCTATAAACACGGGTGTACATATATCACTGTGGTATGATGCTTTCAGTTCTTCTGGGAATGTGCCTAGAAGTGGAATGGCTAGAACAAATGGGACTTCCAACCCCAGCTTTTTGAGAAATCTTCAAACTGACTTTCCACAATGGCTGCAACAGTCTACACTCCCATCAACAAAGCGGCAGGGTTCCTTTTTCCCCACAGCCTCTCCAGCATTTGTTGTTCGTGGTTTTCTTGATCCTGGTCATTCTTTCAGGAGTGAGATGGAATCTCAGTGTGGTTTTAATTTGCATTTCACTAATGAGTAATGATGAGGGATTTTTTTTTTTTTTTTTGTCTTTTTCTTTTTTATAGGTACCGGGGATCGAACTCACTACTGCCTGCTTTCAAGGCAGGCATTTATGCCGCTGAGCTAAACCCCCAGCCCCGATGAGGGATATTTTTTCATTTATTTACTTACCATTTGTATTTCTTCATCTGACAATCATGTATTCATCTCAGATGCCCATTTTTGGATTGGATCTTTGAATTTTAGGGGTCTGATTTTTTTTTAAATTCTTTATAAGTTTTAGACAGAAGTCCTTTGTCTGAGGGAGAGTTCAATAAGATTTTTCCCCAATTTGTGGGTTTTCTTTTCTTATGCTGGAGATTTCTTTTGGATGCAGAAACTTTTTAATAAGATGTTATCTCAGTTATTGATTCTGGGAAGTATTTCCCATGTGGTTTTAGTCCTGTTCATGAATTCTCTACCTACCACTATGTCTTCAAGGTTTTTACCAAATTTTCTTCCAATACATTTAATGTTCCTGTTTTAATATTCAGATTTTGATCCATTTAGATTTTAATTTAGTACATGGTGTTAGGCATGGATCTAGTTTTAGTTTTTGGCATAGGGAGAGCCAGTTTTTCCAGCACTGATTATTAAAGAGACTGTCGTTCTTCCAGTGAACGTTTGGCTCCTTTATCAAAGATAAGGTGGTTCATTGAGATATTTATCAATAAATGGGCGCAGCTTGAGACCATACTCATAAGTGAAATAAATCAATCTCGCATGTGTGAATACCGAATAGTTTCCCTAATGTAAGTAATGATTCAAATATATAAAAGTATGTGGTAATCATGATTCCCCATTATGTGGCCTTGAAGCCTTATAAAGTTTTCACTTATTAATTGGAATGGCTTTATTCTGGGCTGCTTGACATGGAAATATTTGAAGGTATAGTATATGAAGTTTTATTCAAATATTTCAAGGAAAAAGACGGACACTATGGTAACTACAATTAAGTCGGGTTATTTGGTGGTGAAGCACTAGGTTGCTGAAATGTCATGCTTTGACCTGTATTGTTAGGTTATTATGTCCTCTTTTATCTCAATCTCTCCCTTACCCATTAAAAAATTATTTACTTATTTTTTATGATTTTTTTTAATTAAGGGGAAACATTAAAAAATAGCAGGATATATTATAGTAATTTTTTTGGTTTCCTATTAACTTGATTTGAAGTCCTGTAATACTCCTGCTATCTTGTTTGAACTGATTAGACTTTATTCTGTTATGTATGATGGTATCAATTTTGAGGGTATAGGCAACTACTTTGAAGGCAATAAGATTCACTAAGATGCCCATTCTGGTTTGACTATTATCTTCTTTGGAATTCCTGTAATGTTTACAATGTTTAGGTTTTATTCGTCTTGTTCTTTCCTGTTTTGTTCAACTTTATAATACCTAATGAGATAGACAATTCTTTTTAAGGAAGCAAGAGGCATTATGGTAACCATTGTCAATAATCTTGTACTCTGTTTTTACATCATGTACTATGCCTATCCTTGGTTTTGACTGACAGCTTTGTTTTGCCATATTTGACTTTATTCTCTTCCAAAAAAAGTAATAAGAACTAAGGAGTAATAAAACCCAAAATGTGTAAATTTTGTTGTAAAAAAGAGAGGGAAACAAAGTGCTCTAAAGAATACAACTGCAAGTGTGTTTAGGGGTGTTAAACAGATGTCCATATTAATGTTTTTGGTTCATTGAACACAACTGTTTACAGTCTCACTGTTTGAATGTCCACTTTGTATGCTTTGATACTGTGACTTGAGCAATTATCTCTAGGGTGATAATGTGTGATCTATTAACTGGTGATTTCTTACTGTTGTTTTGTTTTGTTTTGTTTTGTTTTGTAGTTCTGTATTACTTGTACCCTTACACTGCTTTGTTTTGTTTTTCTCTTTTTCCTTTAAATAAAATTTTTTAAAAAAAAGATACGATGGTTGAGCGTGTTTGTGCTTGTGGTTGTATCTTCTAATCTATTCCATTGATCTTCTGCTGTGTTTTAATTCAAGTACCACGTTGCTTTTACTACAGTTGCTTTTTAGTATAACTTCAAGTCAGGGATTGTAATGCCTCCTGCCTTGCTTAGAATTGTCTTTGCTTTGTTTCTTCTTGCGCCAGATGAATTTTTCAAGTGATTTCTTGAGATCTATGAGGTATGTTGATGGTATTTTTATTGGGATTGCATTGAATCTGTATAAAAGTTTTGGATGAATGGCCTTTTTCATAATATTTATTCTTCCTACCCATGAGCAAGGGATGTCTTTCCACTTTCTGAGATTCTCTTCAATTTTATTCACTGTATTATAATTTCCTTTGTATAGGTCTTACACTTCTTTCATGAGAGTAATTCCTAACTATTTCATTTTTTGGTCGCTAGTGTGAAGTGTGTGGCTATTCTTACTTCTCTGTCAGTGATTTTTGTTGTTACTGTATAGGAATACTATTGATTTTTGAGTATTGATTTTGTATCCAGCTGCTTTATTGAATTTATTTATTATATCTAAGAGTCTTTCAATGGAGCTGAGGGGGTCTTCTATATAGAGTATCATGTCATTGATAATTTAACTTCTTTCCCTATCTTTACCCCTTTTCTTTCTCTCTCTTGTCTAATTGCTCTGGCTAGTATTTCCAATATATATTAAATAGGAGTGGTGATAAGGGACATCCTTGTCTTGTGCCTAATTTTAAAGTAAAAGTTCTCAATCTTTGGCCATTTAGTATGATACTGGCTGTTGGTTTGTCATAAATAGCCTTTATTATAGTGAGGCAAAGCCCATCTATCCCAATTTTCTGTAAGGTTCTTAACATAAATGAATGTTGGACCTTATCAAAAGCTTTTACTGTATCTATAGAAATAATAATGTGATTCTTACTTTTGGTTTTATTGATACGGTGGATTACATTTATTGATTTATGTATGTTGTACCATCCCTGCATGCCTGGGATGAATCCCACTTGGTCATGGTGTAGAATATTCTTGATGATTTGCTGCATCATATTTGTCATTATTTTATTAAGGATTTTTGCATCTGTGTTCATTAGGGAGATTTGTCTGTAGTTCTCTTGGTTAGTTGGATCTTTCTCAGGTTTTGGTACTAGAGTAATATTTGCTTCCATGAATGCCTTAGGAAGGACTGCTTTCTTTTCAGTTTCATTGAAGAGTTTGAGGTATGTCAGCATTCAGTCTTCTTTGTATTTCTTGTAGAATTCTGCAGTGAATCTGTCTGGGCCTGGGCTCTTTGTAGGTAAGGACTTAATTACATTTTCAATTTCATTAATGTAGTGATTTCACATTTTTCTTTTCTTATTGCATGAATTTGAGCTTTTTCTTCCTTTTTTTGAGTAAGGTTGGTTAGGGGCTTATCAATTTTATTTATTCTTTCAAAGAAACAAATCTTTGATTCATTGATTCTTTGGATTGTTTTGTTAGTCTCTATTGCATTAATTTCTGCTCTGAAATTAATTTTTATAAAGAAATTTTAAATTTTTTTATAAAATTTTTAAATTTTATAATTTAAATTTTTATAATTTCCTCTCTTCTTTTGGCTTTGGGCTGGACTTGCTCTTCTTCTTCTAGATGCTTGAGGTGTGACATCAGATTATTTATTTTTATTCATTCTTTTTTCTTGTTATAGGAACTCAGTGCAATAAATTTTTCTCTGAGGACTGCTTTCATTGCCTCCCACAGATTCCAGTTAGTTGTATTTGTATTTTTGTTTGCTTGTAGGTATTATTTAATTTCTTCTTTAATTTCCCCTGTGACCCACTGATTACTCAAGAGTGTATTATTCAGTTTCCATGTGTTTGTATGATTTTTGCAGTATCTTTTATCATTAATTTCTAATTTCAATGTACTATGATCCTATAACATGCAAGGGATAATTTCAACTCTTTTGCATTTATTTAAATATGTTCTGGGAGCTAATATATGGTCTATTTTAGAGAATGACCCATGTACTGCTGAGATGAATGTGTATTCTGATGTTGTTGGATGGAACACTCTGTATATGTGTATCAAGTCCATTTGTTCACAGGTGTGATTCAATTCTATTATTTGTTTGCTGATTTTATGTTTGGTTGATCTGTCCCTTGGTGTCAATGGTGTATTAAGTTCTCCTGTTGCAACTGTGTTACTGATAATTTGATTTTTCATTGCCATTAATACTTGTTTTATATAACTGGGTGCTCTGGAATTTGTTACATTTATATTTAAGATAGTTACCTCTTCCTTTTGAAGTGTTCCCTTATCGAGTATGTAGTGACCTTCTTTGTCTCGTGTAATCATTATTGGTTTAAAGTTCACACTGTCTGCAAACAGAGTTGCTTCTCCTGCTTTTTGGAGGGGTTCCTGTTGTATGAAGTATTGTTTTCGATCCTTTGACTTTCAGTCTGTGAGCATCCTTTTGGGTTAGATGGGATTCTTGAAGACAGCATATGGTTGGATTTTGTTTCTTGATCCATTCCGCCAGTCTATTTCTTTTAATTGGTGCATTGAGACCATTTACATTAATCATTATAACACAATATGTTGGTTTATTGTTGACATGTTTTCTTTCTGCTGTTGCATCATCTTTCTGTTCTGTTTAATTATCTGCTTTGCTTAGTGTTTTTTTCCTAAGTGTATCTAAACTGTCTTTCAATATTTTGTGCAGGGTTGGATTGGTGATCATGAAATTCTTCAGCTGTTCTTTGTCTTAGAAGCATCTTATTTTACCATCAATTTTGAAGGACAGTTTTGCAGGGTACATCAGTCTAGTTTGGAAATCATTTTCCTTTAGGATCTGGAATACTTCACTCCATGCTCTCCTTGACTTTATAGTTTGTGCTGAGAAGTCTGCTGTGATTCTGATAGGTTTTCCTTTATAAGTGATCTGTCTTTTCTCTCTCACAGCTTTTAATATTCTGTTCTTTTGTTAGATTTCTGGGATGGTGATTATTTTATGTTTGGGTGTAGTTTTATTTTGGTTATGACTATTTGGAATTCTATATGCTTCACTGATCCTGCTGTCAGTTTCTGATCTCATGTTTGGGAAATTTTCAGCTATTACCTCTCTAAATATCCTCTTGACGTACTTTGGGTCATCCCCTTCTTTTTCATTACTCCCTATCAATCTTATGTTATTTTTTTTTAATCATCTTGCAGCTGTTGAATTGTTATTTCCTGATTCTTTGTTATTTTTAAAAGATCTTTCCTTTCCTGTTTACTAGCTGCAATCTTGTCCTCAAGGTCTGAAATTCTATCTTCACTTTCATTGAGGCAGTTTTACAGCTTTTTGATTTCCTGTATATCTCTTTGCATCTGCTTTATGTATTCTATTTGTTTCTTATATTGCTTATCTAGGTATTCTAGCTTTTTGTTTAGTTCCTCCAATTTTTTAACTGTGTTTTGCTTAGATATACTCAGTATCTCTTTCATTTCTTTTATCATTTCTTCTTTTACCTGGGAGATTATTTCTAGTTTGAATTCCTTTAAAGCTGAGTTGCTTGTTTATTTCAGTTGCTATTATGTCTGATATTTGAGGTGTATAGCATATATTTTCTTCCATATGCATTGCTCTCAAGGTTTCTTTGGATGGGCTGGAGGTTTGAGATTGTAATTTGGTCTTTCGTTTTGTCATTTTCCTTTTTTTTCTGTGTGTCAAGTGTTTTGAGTGTTATTCTAAGGCTTCCTCAGGGTCTGTTTGAAATCCTCTTCTAGCCCTCAGCTCCTGGTACTCTGGCACCCAGTTCCCTAGATATATAGAGGGTCAATGGGGGTGGAGCAGGCCTTCTCAAGCCCAGCCTCTGGAATTCATGGCACCGGCCTGCTTGCTTAGCACTTCACTGTCTGCCAAGCACAGCCGGGATGGGAGGCTGATGCTTGCTCTAGGGACCTGCTATTCTGCTCCATTGCACCTGGAACCTGTGAGGTTCCCTGGCTGGGGCTGAGAGAGGGTCCCAAAGGAGCTGGACTTGGACTTGGTGGAAGTGCACTGGGCACTTAGGCCAGGCCTCAGGGCCTCTGGAAGCTGTGGCGCCCATCTGCTTGCTTAGAACTCCAGAGTCCTCTAAGCACAGCCAGGAATGGGAAGGCTGGTGCCCTGGACCTGCGGAGATGCTCCAGTGCACCTGGAAGAAACTGGGGAAAGTGCACGGGGCGCACTTTTGCAAGGCCGCTGCAGGACCTCTTGAACCAGTGACACCCCTCTGCTTGCTTAGAACTCCACAGTCCTCCAAGCACAGCCTGGAATGCGGAAGCAGATGCAAGCACCCCAGACCCTTGGAGTTGTTCCAGTGCTGCCAGAAGCTGCGAGGGTCACAAACAAACTGGACTCAGGGGAAAGTGCGAGAGGTACTTAACCCAGACCGCCAGGCCTCTGGAACGGTGGCGCCTGCCTGCTTGCTTAGAACTCCACAGTCCTCCAAGCACAGCCAGGAACAGGGAGGTGGGTGCCAAACTCTATTTTCTTTATTCATTCCTTAGTTAATGGGCATTTGGACCTTTTTGAAGATTTGCAATTATAAACTGTGCTGCTATAAACATGAGAGTCCATATATTGCTGTGCTATGATGCTTTTTTGATTCTAGGAAGATACCAAGAAGGAGACTATCTGGGTCACTCTAATTTTAGTTTTTGAGAAATATCCACATTGATTCCCATACTGTATGCACCAGTTTGTACACCTACCAATACTGGAAAGGGGTTTCCTTCACAGGCTCACCAGTGTTTGTTATTGGTTGATTTCTTAATAGTAACCATTCTTTCTGGGCTGAGATGGAAGTTCAGTGTTGCTTTAGTTTGCATCTCTCGAATTACTAGTGATTGAACGGTTTTTAAGGTATGTTATTTACTGCTTGTACTTCTTAATAGGAGTAATATCTGTTAACTTCAGATGCCCATTTTTGGATTGTGCCTTTGAATTTGGGGTTCTGGATTTAAGTTCTTTATATATTATAGATAGTATTCCTTTGTCTGAGCAGCAGTTGTAAAGAATATTTTCCCATTCTGTGGATTGTCTCTTTACTCTGGGAGTCTCTTCCTTTGTTGTACAAAAACTGTATAATAAAATGAAATCTCAGTTGTTGACTCTTTGAAGTATTTCCCATACATTCAGGGTTTTCTTTCATGGTCTTTGCCTGTACGTATCTCTTCAATAGCTTTACCTATTCTGTCTGCAAGCAGATTTAGTGTATGTGTTTTAGTATTCATATTTTGGATCCACTTTGATTTTAGTTTAGTGCATGATGAGAAATACTGGTCATCTTAAATTCTAGTATATAGAAAGCCAGTTTTTCCAGCACCATTTATTAAAAAGCCTTACTTCTAATAAAGGTATTTAGCCACTTTGTTAAAGATAAAGTCATTTAGTGTGTTTGGAGTTGTTTCTGCAGCTTTTACTTGCTCCATTGACCATGAAGTCTGTACTTTTGCCATTTACTAATTTTGGTAAATTTAATATGACCATTTTCACTATGCTAGTTTTTCCTATCTATAAGCAAAGAATATCTTTCCATTTTCTGATACCTTCCGCATCCTCCTTTTTCAGAATTTCTTTAATTTCAATGTATAGATACTTTACTTCCTTTGATAGAGTCCTAATTATTTCATTTTTTCTATTTTTGGATGTTGTTTTGAAGGGTGTTTACTTCCCTCATTTCTCTCTCAGTGAGTTTATTTTTTGTGTATGAGAATTGTATTGATTTTCAAGTGTTGATCCTGTATCCAGCTACATAAATGAATTTGACTATTAAATCTACAAGTATTGTTTGGCACCATGTGAAAGGTGACTGAAGGAGAGGCAGACACTAGTCCCTTTTGGTGCATGGACAGGGAGACAAGAAGAGCCAAAATTCCTCCCCTCTCCCTGTAAGCAACTAGCTGATCCAGAGAAACATGGCTGATATGATAGCTAAAGGAGTAAAATACAACTTAATGCTTGTTGTCTTTAGTGTATCACTGACTTTGCAGGCCTACAGCTGGTAGTCTGATGATGTATTCAGAGAACAATAGTACATAATGCGGCAGCTATGAGGGAGCTCCTTCTGAAGTGGTAGCCATTGTCAATCCCCTATTAGCTTATTTCAAAATCCTTATCCTTCTCATTGTTTTGTTTGGTCATGTTTTATACTGTTTTATCTTGCTTTATGTTGCTGTATCTGATTGCATGGGCAGCTATTTCAAAGATAACAGATACATTACAGTAGTCATTTTGGACTTAGTACGATCTTGTTTTAAGTCCTGTATTGCATGCAGTGTTTTGTTTTTTATTGGTTCTATTATGTTTCTGTTTTGTTTGATTTTGCTATGTATGAAGGTATGAGCAGCTGTTTTGAAGACAAAAAGGGACATTATGTTAACAATTGCTGATTTCCTATTACCTTGTTTTGAAATTCTGTGTCACTTACAGTGCCTTGTTTTGATTGGCCTTATTCTGTTTTATTTTGCTTGGTTTTATCCTCCCTAAAATAAAATAAATAAATAAAAATAAACATACAAGTTTTATGATGTACTTTTTGGGGTCTCCTATAGAGTATCATTTCATTTGAAAATAATGATAATTTAACTTCTCCCTTTAATGTCCTTATTCTCTTTAATTCTCTGTCTCTGTCTCTCTGTCTCTGTTGTCTAATTGCTCTGGCTAATGTTTCTATAACTGTTAAATAGGAGTGGTTATAGTGGACATCCTTGTCTTGTTCCTGACTTTAGAGTGAAAACTTTCAAATTTTGTCCATTTCATATGATGTTGATGGCTTGTCATGGATATCTTTTATCAGATTAAAGTAAAGACAAGATGAATCTTCCAATTTTCTGTGCAATTTTTGTAATGAATGTGTTTGACTTTATCAAAACTTTTTCTGCATATGCTAAGATGATCGTATGATTTTTGGCTCTGTTTATGTGGTATATTACATTTATTGATTTGTGCAAGTTGAATCATCCCTGCATTCCTAGGATGACTCCCACTTGGTCACGGTGTATAATCTTGATGATTTGCTGCACTCTATTGAAGATTTTTGCATCTCTATTTATTAGGAAAATTGGCTGTAGTTCTCTTTTTTGGTTGGATCTTTCTCTGGTTTCAGTATCAGGGTAATATGTCTAGGGAATATTGCTTTTCTTTCAGTTCATTAAAAAGTTTGGTATCTATCCTCTTGGTCACTTTGAAATGAGTTTAATTTTTTTTTTCATTCTTGAGATCTGATATTAGATTAATAATGCACAAATTTTCCTAGTTTGTGATGTATGCATTTAATGTTTTATGCATTCTCTCTTAAAACTGATATAGATATCATCACAAACACTGCATTTTCATTTTTATTCAAGTTCAGTGTATGTTTTACAATTTTCCTTGTGATTTTCTCCTTTACTTAGTTTACTTATAAGTATGTATCCTCTGTATTAGGACATTTTGATACCAATGTTTCCAATATGCTCAAAGAATATAATTTTTATTATTTTAAGTCCTAACTATGATAAAATTTTTTCTTTAGTATATAGCTTACCATGATTGCTATTTTATGAGTACATAAAAAAATCTTGTTATCAAGTAGTATTTTCTGAATATAATTTGATTTTTTTAGTTGATGGTTTTCTACAAATTATTAATTTTCTGTTTAGTAGTTTATTAGATGTAAAAGCTATTTATTTGAAGTAAAAAATATCCAACTAAGACATAGGATTTTTCTATTCCCTGTTTTTAGTTTTTTTTTTGGGGGGGGTTTTACCACATATATTTATACCTCATTTATTCATGCTTTGTGTAGTTAGCCACTTTCTTGTCAATATCTCTATCTTTCGGCTTTTAAACTACTAATGATTTGAATGAATTTCTTCCTGATGTAAAGGAAGTATTTAGTTAGACCATTTTTAGCACATTATGAAATTGTTTTCCTGCAAATTTTCCTCAGCTCCAAGACACACAGCCATGTTTTTTTTTTATTTATTTGTTTGTTTTATTTTTATAGTTGCTTTTATGTATATGTATATATGTGAAATTCTTATTAATTTGTTTCCTTTTTCTTTCTCCTAGTCTTTCCTAACCTCTGGATTGTGTTGTACAAAATTTAGAAACTAACACCAATATTGGAAAAAAAACTTATTTAAATGGATTTTGAACATAAATTCTAATATTCAATAAATTCTCTCTTCTAGTTCTACAAATAGGAATATTAAGTATTATTAAATTCTTCCTGTCAAGAATATTTCACTTTCAAGATCTTTATACTTGCTATTCGTGTTATCTGTCATTTATTTCCAGTCAGATATTTGTATGGTTTACTCATTAATTTTTATTCTGTGGTATATTTAAATATCACCAACTAGTTAATCCTATTTTATTTATAGATTCAGCCAGTTAAACTTCTTAGATTATTTTGAAAAGAAATATCAAATATTCTATCATGTCAATAACACATATTTCATTCTGTTTCACTGGTAAATTAATGATCAAGTTTATAACATAAATATAATTATTTATCCTGAAAGTAAATGGGCTGTAATTTTGTGATATTAAATATTTCTTCTGCATTCACTTCTCAAAACATATATTGAAGGCAAAAGGAAGAAAGAACAGATACCAAGTAGAATACAAATAGCAAAATAATGTATAATCACATGGAATGTAAATAGTCCAAATAAAAAGTTAAAAAACAGAACTGGTAAAATTGTATAACATATCAATATCTAATCATATGCTACCTAAAGAAATTCACTTAAAAATTAAAACACAAATAGTAAAAGTAAAAAACAGAAAATACACAAAATGACAATAAAAATAGAAAGAGTAGCTATATCAAATATTTTAAAAGATAGATATTAGAGCAAACATGGATAAAAAGGATTATTTTATGTAAAATTTAAAAAGACTAATTATTCCAGAGGATGCAAAATCCTAAGTACTTTTTCACAGTACAGCTAAAAAATTCATGAAGCAAAACTAATAGCATTGAATAAATAGGACCAGCAATATAGCTCAGTGGCACAGTACCTGTTTGGCAAGTGCAATGTCACAACTTTGATTTCCAGTACCAAAAAAAAAAAAAAAAAAAAAAAAAAAGATAGAAGTGAATCCTTAGACTCATTCATTAATATTAAGATGCATTTAAAAACTATCAACAATTAATGCAAAGGAATAAATAGAAACTCTGTAAAATATAGATAACTTGAATACTAATCAATTTGTCCTATGTGACATTTGACTACTCTAAAGTCAAATGAATGCATGTTTTGAGTTTTACCAAAGTAGATCATAATCTTGGTCATAAAACAAATATTAGTGCACTTAAAATTACTAAATTCAGGCATTCAATACATGCTTTAATTTGATGAGTGATGACTATTGCCTTGAATGTCTTTGTCATGGGAGGAAGAAGTTTATTTTTCTTAAAGCAATGAGATTGCTCATGAATTAATTAAAAATAAAATTCGAGCGACTTGTTATCTTCCAAGAAGAACTCTGCAGTCCCTAGCTTGCACACTCCTTATTAGTCTCCTTGGCAACGGGTAATCACTTGTTTCCCTTAAATAGATGAGATGCCACCAAATATGTAGTAGTGGTTTGATACTTCAGCAAAGAAAAGTGCTATAATGACAGCATAATAAATGTGAGCATGAAAAGTTAATAGCCACATTAGTGACAGCCTAACTATAGTGTGAAGAACACATGGAGTCTGATTTTTCTGCTTCAGTTTCATTTACTTTGTGATGCTCCGATTTTTTCTAGAATATTCTTTCCTCCCACTCTTTGCATGTCCTAAAACACATAAGAGGTAGACACTCTTTAAAATGAAAACACATCTGTTAATAGTTCCTTCTTTGTCCTGTAAGACAGTATATTCAATTTATCTGGTTTCAGATAAATGATTTTAAAAATAGATTTTAGATAAGCCCTAATGAGATAAATGTGTAACTTGAATCCTGTATGTTTACCTAAATACATGGCATTTGGGGGTAGAGATTCTCTGTGGTTTACTACTCCCAGGGTTATTTATCTCCATTAAAATATCCTCTCTGCTTTCTGACTGTTATAAAGGCAAAACAACAATTCACCATGGACCTGTCCTACCAGAACCATGGATAGATAAGGTGGTTTAACCCAATTGCTTTATAGATATGACAATTTGTATTAAAGTGACCCAAGGGGAGCCACCTTTTGCTCTCATTCTTGATGGAGATATAGAGATATTTTGTTATATGCATTTTACAACGGGCTGTGGACTATGAATGGCCACTGGTTTAACATTTACCTACAGAAATCACCATACTTAGCAATGGCAGTAGATTTAGACCAAAATGAGGAATCAGTCTACCATATCTCTTCCCTCTCTCATTTTCAGTTCTGTTTCGTTCACTCTTAGTGGTTCCTTTTCACTTTATCTTTTCTTAATCTAATTCTATAAACTAAATTTTGTTATTTTCCCTTGATAGAGTTGGGAATTATCTGGAAAACTGTGATGACTCTAAAATACTAAGTATTGCAACATAAAAAGTTGAAACTGGACAACGAAATACATCAAAAGTAAAAAATCTAAACAGATATAAATATGGTAGTATTATGTGTACTTGTTAGTATTCTCTGTCAAGTATAATTTTTCCAGCAGTGGGCTAAATTTTATGCATGTTATTTTTAGTGTATCTTTACAACACAGATCCTGTCATGATTTTACAGGCAATTGAGGGACCCACAGATGTTAAACATTTTGGCCAGAGTCACATAACTAAGCAGTGGCAAAGTCAGTATTTTAATATAATGTATCTTGTTCTCAAAGCTAATGTGAAGTAGAAAGGGGTCACTCAAATCCATGGATAATTTACTACAGAAGGCAGCCATTCTTCATCCAGAATCCTTGGAAAGGTGATTAACCAACGTTTGAGTAGTTCCAAGTCCCTGATTTCTAAGGTGTCTAGTTTTACTACTAATAAAAGGAAGAATAGCTTTTATTTGTAACTGCTTGTAATGTGTCAGATTCTTAAGTTCAGAATATGATCAGTGGATATAACTGTGTGGCTCTAGAGTTTGACAGAATCCTTACACTACCATTATGAGATTTTGAGCTTCTGTATTTTAATACTCAATTTTCAACTTACAAAACAAAGAAATTTTTTTCTACAATATATAGCCTTGATGAGAATTAGATCTAGTAACTACTGGGATTGTTACTGTTCAATGGAAGCCTTGAAGAAATGTTATTTAAATTGTTAGATGTTTTTACTGTTGTATGCAAGGCAAACTGCTCACCAACTTACATACAATATTTAATCCACTCTGATTAGTAATTCCATGAGCTATGTACTATGGGCATACCTACTCATACAAGAAAGACAATTCATGAGAATTATTTAAGATCACAGAGCGAGTCAGGGATAAGCCAGGTTTCTGTCTCTAGTGCTGTCTCCAAGCCTGCCTTCTCAGAAGATGGTTCACACAGACTCTATTGCTGGAAAATATTAATGTCACAAAACATGCCTCTGCTTTAGGTTCAACCAGACTCATGAGACTTCCCTCCTTCTCTAGTTAGTAGTGGTTTACATGTTTTATGACTACGAAATTTTTTTGTGTTTTTCTTTTATAATGCATCCCTTCTCATCCATTGCCAACCTGAGAGTCCTATTTTACTAGTGGACATTTTCATTTGACAATGTAGTGCGATCACATCACACAAGGACTGCCTTCCAGGAATCATAAATGTTAGAGCACGCATGTGTTTATTGCAAATTTGTATCATAGCAACGTGCACATGTTAAGTAAATGAACAAATGTTTCTCTAAATAACTTTATTCACTGAGGAGACATTTTAAGTTCTTGCCTCTCAGTCGGAATGACCCTTGATGTTCTGTTCTTCTTATGTTTAATCTAAAAACCATCCAAAAGTATTTCTCCTTTTGTAAATTATTATCACAAGTGGAAAATGCTTTGATTTTGAAGGAATGATGAAACATTTCCTTAAGTTTCTCCTGTGATTAAAGAAACAATGTTAGGGATGAATGTTGACTTGAAAAGGATGAATGTTTGTTATCAGTTCTGAATCCTTTGGTAGAACACTGAACTGGTGATGGTGGTGTTCTGATACGATCTCTCCTAACTCATATTTTAATATTCTCTTAATTTTGCATTTCAGTGGACAAGAGTGATTGTGCATTGGAGCAACAGGAAAAAAATATATCACATAATATTAAATAAATCTTACATTTGTGATTATATGAAAAATTGGGGCCAGGGATTTTAGCTTAGCGGCCTAAGTGCCTGCCTGGCAAGTGCAAGGTTGTGAGTTCAATCCCTGGTACCAAAAAATAAATAAATAAAAAAGAGAGAAAGAAAGAAAAATTGTTCAGCAGAATCTTTGAAACAAGGTCAAGTTCCAAATACTCTATTAGAATGTCTAGCTTCTCTATTTGCCGTCATATTTTGTTATACCACACTTCTACTTTTTGTGGTCTATGAGAAATGGATAAAATACAGGCCAAAGATGCCTTCCCATACAAATGTCTCTATATACTCAAAAAGTGCTTAGCCAGATGCATAAACAAGAACTAGCATGGTCACTGCATCCCTTCCTATGTGACCAAAGACAATCTCCATCTCATTTCTCAAATTTCTAAGAAACAGTTTCCCATAGGAAACTCTCCTTGATCGCCCTTCTACCTTTCCGCCTAAGAGATGAGTTTTTTTGTTCCTCTGAAATGTTGCACATCTTTCAAGCAAAATCCATATTTATTTATTTATTTTGCTTGTCTACATTCAAAAGCATGAATTTTTTAAGGCAGATGATGAGACGTTTTTCAAAAATTCCAACTGTGTATCATAGCCAAACTGTGTTTCAAGGAAGATTTACCAGATGGACTATTGGCTGGCTGAAAGAATGAAAATATTAGACCAATACTAAAAATCCTGTCATCTTACAGTTAAGTATCACTAATTAAATAGTCATTAAGATAATGATTAAATAAATGGAAAGAGCAACGAACTTTGAAGCAAGATAACTTGGGTTTAAATACCTACTATATTATTTGCTTGCTATTTTAATCTTTCCCTGCTTGTTTAAATTAGACTTATCAGTGATCTCTGTCATAAATTACATCTAATAAATCTTACCTCCAATTGACTTCATAAAAATTGAATAAAATTATGTTTATAAAGTGTCTGGCCAATTTTAATAGCTCAAAAATGGTAGCTATTATTATGTCTAAACCTGACTATAAACTTCTCTATATTTTAAAACATATTTTCTTTCTAAATAAAAAGTATTAAAGACTTAGCCAAGCCAAATGTGGTGGTTCATGCTGTAAATTCAGCACTGTGGGAAGCTGAGGAGGGAAGGCTGCAAATTTGAGCCCATTATGCGAGTCATTGACTTAGGGTCAGGGATATAGCTCAGCAGTACAGTGCCTGCCTGGCAAGCATGACGTCTTAAGTTCAATGCCCAGTACCAAAACAAACAAACAAACAAGCAAACAAAAACAGGTTATTGACTTAGTAAGAAACTGAACAGAACATTGGGAAAAAGGGCTGCGAATGCAATTCAGTGTGAAGGTTCTGGTTTAACACCAAGAAAAAGAGAGAGAGAGAGAGAGAGAGAGAGAGAGAGAGAGACAGAGAGAGACAGAGAGAGACAGAGAGAGAGACAGAGAGAGAGACAGAGAGAGAGAGAGAAAAGGAAGGAAGGAAGAGAGAAAGAAGAAAAGAAAGAAACAGAGAGAGAGAGGAAAGAAAGAAAGAAAAAGAAAGAAAGAAAGAAAGAAAGAAAGAAAGAAAGAAAGAAAGAAAGAAAGAAGAAAAGAAAGAAAGAGAAAGAAAGGAAAGAAGAGAAAAGATTTGGCAATACACAAAGTCACTTGCACAAAAGTTTCTACCTTAACTTTAACTTCAAAACAATAGATGATCAATAACAAATTATGTATAAAGTACACACACTTCATGCATAAAGTCAGGAGCACAAAATGTCCAGTGCTCCTTAAAAATATGTTTTGATTTATGCCCTCTTTCTTTTATTAATAAAATATATAGTGGAATAACTACAATGGTAAAAATGATTTTAATATTTACATGACACTTATGATGTGCCAGGTTCTGCCTAAAATATTTTATATACTTTAAGCTGGTAAACTGAAACAATCACATTATGCTGTAGGTGCATAATTATTATGCCCATTTGATAGATGAGAATCCTTAAACACAAGATAATTATATAATTGGCTCAGGCTCATAAAGCTAGGAAATAGCATAAATTTGAGCAAGTTCATTAAGGTAGCAGTGATATAAAGTTACCTACTGAGAACCAAGTGGTTATACAGGAGGCATCCTATGTGTGCAATCCTGCAAGCTAAACTTCATGAAAAGAAAATACACTCTGCCTGGCTGAGCTATGCTTAGCTGAAGCATAAGTCTTTAGATTCTCAGACTAGCGAATGATATCTTTTATTGTTTGAAGTTATTGGTATTCAAAGTTGCAAGACTTCTGAGATTTCTGGGTAACAAGAACTAGGGAGAGGGTATACAGACCTAGTGCTCTGGGTGCTATTTGAATTTCGACCTCTGATAACTTGTATGTGGTTTTGCTCTGCAGTGTAGTACAGTGACTATTTGTACTGACACATTTTTAAGGTTACCTCAGGTAAAATTGATATTTACTCTCCCCTCATTTTCATTCTGGCTTGTCTGCATAATGTTTATAACTGTTAAATGCCATATACAGGTGTTTTTTTTTGCAGCCATGGAGTCTTCATTAAATATACTTCATTATATCAATATGTGACATCACTATTATATATCATCTATGTATTATCTATTTAAGTGATTTTTATCTATGGTAGAAATATGTTATAAATGAATATTAAATTGTAAAATAATGTATTTCCTACCTCATTAATATATTTATCCATTACAAAATTTTTATGTGAAAGTGAAAAAAAATTTTTGGGGGGGGGTAAAATGTCTAGTATTTCAGTGTTGGTAGCATGTCAAAGAATAAAACAGAAAGTCATTTTAAAATGTCATAGCTAGTAGCTCTTCTGGATGTACTAATCACCAAGAATTTGCACAAGGAAAGTTCTCAAGCATTTTCTTTACAAATCTGGGCTCTCTGTGTGCAAAATTCAAGTAGTCATCTGACTAGTGATTCTGAAAGCAGTGGTTGGAACATCACACAGGGACAAAGACTACTCAGGAGCATCTTATGTTGCTTAATAGTTAATATAAATTGTTTAAGTACTTTTAAGACTGGAAGTATGCTAATTCCATTTTAATTCTAATGCATTGCCCTAGACTTTAAGATGTTCAGAAATTCTCAGAAATTGGAAGGAAACAAGTCTTAAATAATGATTTATAACAAGATCTTCATGAAATGATAGACACTGTAGTTCTATGGCTTTGGGGGATGTTATTAAGATAGCATATTTTATGATTCTTTTCTCGTCCCACATTCCATGTATGTTGGCTGGAGGTCTACCTCACAGATAAGGGACAGCAGAGCACCTTGTCTAACGACTCTGAGTTCTGCAGATTCTGACCTGTACAGTAGAAATCACATTCAGCATGACTTCTTATTATTGGTGCATGATCAATGATCCTTCTAACATCAATCTCATCACTGTATTAGACTAAGTACAATAGATTGAAGACTCAGTAAAATGAAATTAAACATGAATACAACAGACCTGGAGAGGAACAGTGGGACTGCTGATAATAGGGCATAGATGTTGTACATCAGCTTGAAGATCTTAGCTCACTTTACTGCAAAAGAAAAGATGGTAGATACATAGCACAGTGCTTCAAGCCTAAAACAAGCTCTGTCGTCATCACCATCATCACTGTCATTGCAATTAGTGTCATTATGTTCCCTCAACAAATTTAATTAAAAGCTTTATTCTTTAGTCTGTACTAGAAATGACCTCTTGTTATTTCTGATCTTGTAGCTAAATTTAATGACATTTTGTCATTTTTTTTTCATGAAGTGTCCTTTATTGAAAATTTGGCATTTTACGGGAGGAAAAAAATATGCATTGAAGTTGTGATTTAAATTTTGTAACCACAGTTCACTGTTTATATTGGGCAGATATTTCATATCTATAATATTATTTACTTTACATTTATAACAGGAAAAATAATATCACATTCCATCATCATTGAATAGATTAAATAAGATATCCAATTATCATAAAGCCTGGTTATTGCACATACTTTAATTACTTTACCTGTTCCTTTCTGATAGGATGTATATTATAACAGCACAATAGAAATGGATGGATGGGAGATGAAAAGTGAAAAATAAGAAATTAAATAAATGTATATGTAATTTAAAATATCCTCTACTAGTCCAAGAGAAAAAAATTCTATTCCTTTTCCAGTGAGATTACCTCAAAAATGTATTTTATAAATAGTAAGCATCATATAGGAATTTTTATGAGAAAAATTCTCTTTTTCATTTATTCCAACCTATTCATTTTAAAATTTGAGTCAAATAATTAAAAAATAAGTACCAATTCAGGTGACATCTGAGTGGTTCTGATTTAGCTCAAGAATTATCAAAGTTCTAATGTTGTAAACCTCTCTTTAAAGGGCACAGTGCAAAGTTTCAGTGTAAATTCTCTGGTAAAGGCAAGGTAAGCTCAGTGCTAAGGGTTGATTTATCTCCTCCAAAAATATATTGAAGTCCTTCCTCTGGAACCTATGACTGTGACCTTATTTACAAAAAGGGACTTTGCAGAAGTGGTCAGACAAGTTAAAATGAGGATATATTGGAATGGGATGGGTCAAAATTCAGTATGATGAATCTTGTAAGAAGAGACAGACATTCAGAGGAAAGATGATACAGTGCTACATACAAATCACCCCAATATGAAGTCATATTGGAGCATCAAGTCTTAGACTACAAACGACTTCCACAAACTACTAGAAACTTGGAGAGACATATGAAACAAACTTCCTCTCCAAATCTGTGAGAAAAAAAATGCTGATTTTTAATCCTTGATTTTTAACTTTTGTCCCATAACTATGAAAGGATGGAGTTCTGTTGTTTATCCATTTTTAGGATAATTTGTTTCAGTGATTAAGAAATTACTTGAATACAAAAACATAGGAATTTATCATAGACTGAATTTTTTTTTCATAAACTTGTAGAGCTATATGTATATGAAATGTCCCTGGCAAGTGTAACTGTGCTTTTCTTACCTCTAACACAGAAGGAACTCAGAAAAAGGCAACACAGAAGAAATGGGTGGGGGAAGGATAGAGTGGCCAAAATAGGTTTCATTTTCTCCTCTCCTATCTAGCATTTGGCTTACATTAAGTCCTGCATCTTTTGCTTTAAAATAAATCACAAATTTGGAGAGGTATGTTTATGTAGTCTTTCTCATCACAACCCAAATCACCTGAAATGTTCTGAGACTCTTGAATATAATTTCAATTAATGAATAAAACATGATAAACTAATCATTAGCTTTTGAAGGTAAATGATTTTAAAGAAGGTAATTCCATAATGTTTTAATTATTTTTCCCAGCACTAGACCTTAAGTAACATTTGGTTTTAGCTTCAACGTAACAATTCTCAGCCTATGTTTAGAAAGACCATGAACTACTTCCTAGGAGTTGGCCAGAAATTATTCACAAAGCCTGGATTATACACTTGTAAAAATGTGAAATTGTATGTTATTCAAGATTCCAAATCGAGCTTTGGCAAGAACTCTTGTCTTGAAACACTCAAGAAAAACTTATGAACAGCCCTATTTTCTTATTTTTAAGGAAAACAATATGCCATACTTCCTTAGTAAATAATGAGCAATTTTAAAACTATGAACGCTAATGTCTCAGTTGGGTTAGTTTACTGCTCTAGCAATAAAATCAATAGTCAGCTTGCTATAGATAATTCTAAATGCAGTTCCCAAATATGGAGAGGAATGGGAGTTATATAGAAAATTAATAAAATATTTTACATGCATTCTTTTTAAACTGGATATCTGGCAGTTTACATTTATGTAGGGAGAATGTATCAGTCTTCATGAACAAAATATATTTAGTAAATCCATGTTCAGAAACTATTTCTGAAATTCTCTTCATATTTCATTTAAATAAATAGTATAAGAGATAAAGGCTTATTGTCCTATGAAATATCTTTTTTTTTCCTAAATTCCAATTTCAGCTATTAGCCAAAAACAAACTCTACTACAGGGGAACCCAAAGAAACTCCCAGAATCCCATTCTTGAATATGGTCCCCTTATCTAAACCAAATATTTTCTGCATATCAACTGTAAGACACTCTCAGTCATTCATTTCTTCCTCTCCATATTTTGGTGAAAGAGTCTTTTACTAAATTTGATATTTGCAAATCGCTTTCCACGGTCAAAGTTGTCTCTCCAATTGAGAATCAAAACCATTACAAAACAGACTCAGCAATAATGAAATTGGGTCAGAGAGGGCAGAGACAGTGGGAACCCTCAAAGGCTGCTGACTGAAGAGACAGAGTGACTGAGAACCAATAAACCAGGGTGGGAGCTGATGCAAAATGAGCATAGGGACCTGGCGGGAAGAAATGGCTGGCGTTTCTAAGTCCCTAAGCGCAGTTTGAAAGATGTAAGCACTCTGGTCCACAGTGGGCTGTCACCTTTCACCTGCTGCCTATAATGTCCTAGTGGGAATGTAGTACCAGGGCTCTGAGAATTAGTTTCCCAAGAGAAACTAGAAATTGTCATTTAAAAAATCTCTTTCTTTTTTTTTTAGATATTTCAGAGGTAATTAAAATTTTAACTCTGTGTAAAGATGTCATCTTTAAATTTCTTGTCTGCACTGGAAAGTTTTAAAATAAAAAAAAATAATTGAAAGGCATTATGATATTGGTGCAAAAATGAGAATTTTTTGTCTTTCTAACAAAGGTGAAAGATGGGACAATAGAACAGGCTAATACAGAACTTAATAAAAACAAAATATTTTACCTATTTATTTAAAGCATTTCTTTTGGAATGTAGTTATGAGACACACATTCTGTGAGTCACTGGAAGCCTTAGCCTCAGGACAACTGTTTTATTAGGTGTGCTATACTTCTGGGAATGAAAGACATTGAAATCAGTAACCTGGAACATGCACAATGCATAATTTGCTATAGTATTTTTCTTCCAAAGAGTCTTATGGTTTAAACCAAGGAACAAAAGTATTTCCCAAATTGAAAACATTGCCTAATCTAAGGAAGAGAAGAAATGAATGACCACCTTTATTTCAAAACTAAGTAGTAAAGACATAAATGTACCTCAGGCGATGTTATGTTTGCCCTGATAATCTGAACATTGTCAGAGAATGGAGACAATGGTCTAGTATGTTTCTTAGTTGATGCAGGAATTAGGGAACTTTTGTCATATAAAAATATCACCAGTGTCTTTATTTTATTGAAATGGAAAAGTTTTTCTTAAATAATTTCTGATAAAAAATAAAGATTAATTTGTTCACACCTGCAAATTTAGCTTAGTACAGGACCACAGACAAAATAAGATGTGACATATTTTACATTTCTGAGTCAATCAAATTGATAGCAGCTCCATTTCAGAACAGGACATTATTAACATATGGGGGATTATGTTACATGCCATTTGGGGAAGAAATTAACATATGGGAAGATTTTATTACATAAAACAGAAAACTGGAATAACACGTTGTATAAATTTCTCTAATTGTATGTACTATTTTTACTTTAGTACTTCACTGGCATATGAGGGGCAGTTATTAGGGATGGTAATTAAAACAAATATAGTAGTAACTTAACACAATTATCAACCAACTATCATCTTGCAAGACCAAAACAGAAAGATCTCATTTCAAGTACCCCAGCCTACTGAGAGACATCTAGGTCTTTCTGAAGAAAGGTGTTTGGCGTGATCTGGCAGGATGTAAAGGACAGAGTCATTTATGACGAATACAGAGTTTGGTGAAGTGACACAAATTTGCATTCTGATTATTTTGCCTTCAGCTGTTCAAGTCAGGCTCATAAATGCCCAAATGAGGACAGGACATGGGGTTTCTATACCAGCATGGTACTGTCATGGCTGACTGATAAATTAGAATCCCTTATCTGTGGGGCATGAATAGAGGCATGTCAATTTATTAGAGCCTCAGCTTTGTTTGGTTATTTTTATAAACTCAACATAGTCCTATCTCTTCAATATCTGTGGCAATACTTTTACAAATATGAAGTTATCAGATACAAGTTTGACAAACCTATTGCCAAAGGACTGATACTGAACAGAGTCCCGATTGCATGAACATATAAGAGAAGGAAAATTGTAAGAATATTTTCCTGATAAGTTGTTTTCCCCACTTACAAACATGTAGTCATTTACATATCAAATTTTTTTTTAAGGTTTTTAAGTGTGAATGCCAAAGTTTCCAATGAGAAGCTTGGCTGTTGTAAAAAAAAAAATACTGCCTTCAATTTTTACTTATGAAATGTATGTGGATCAAGCTATACATTTAGATATTGGGAATAAAGTTGAAATTGAAGCATGTCAATAAATAGGCATAGATATCATTCAGTTATTTGAGAGAGTATGATTATAATTTTATTGTTAATAGCAACTATTTTAGGGTCGGCAAGCATCCAGTTTTTTTGATAATTTTTTTAGGGCAAAGAGCATAGCTTCATGTTATGTAGCTCTAACATCAGCTGTGTTTCATTTCAGATATGTAGGAATTCGAACACTAAGTATAAATGACATTTTAAAACTTTTTTACAGATATAACTTAGATGTTGGAACCAATTTGAATAGCGAATTGCTTATTTCACTAAATTAAAGTTTTGTTTTCAGTATATCTCTATAAAATAATTATTCCTACTTTTTTCAGAAAAGCACCAGAAAATTGTCCAGGAAGTTTTTCTATCATTTTAAAAACCAGATGTTACCAAGTGAAATTCTTTTGACTATTTGATAAAAGTAGAACTTTTCAACATCTCAAGAACTTGATTTGTTTTTCATGTCTAATAATTACAGTTCAAATCCATAATAAACACAGAGCAGTTCAAGAAAAGTCTTTATCCAGTACTGGCCTTTCTTAATACAATTATTCTGCACTGAAATTATACATTAATATATTTTAGCTTGGCTTGGAAAATGTCCAATAAAGCCCACACCTTATTGTTGCTTAATATGATCAAATATACACACATCATGGTTTTAAACTTCTGTAACAGTATCGATCGACTTATGTTAGAAAGAATTTTAAAAAATTGTTTACCTGCATCAGTGTACTCGGAGTCTCTAATAGAGGACTTTTGGGTTTTATTGGTTTTGCTGATTTCCTTTAGCCTTGTTCTACCCAGTTCTGTACTTACTTAGAATTGAAGATTTGACAAAAGCTTATGTTCTCCACTCAAATTCTGTAGCTTATATAAAATGACACAATTACATCACCAACTTAAAGTGCTGTATAATAATCCTACTAGACAAAATGGTAGTTTGACATTATTTCTTTTTTAACTCCTAGTAACCTAAAATGATTAAGATTCCCAAGTATAAAGTTAGAATTCTTCTTCTTGATGTGAAATTAACCTATTCATTGGAAATAAATGTACCTTAGCATTAAAGAGACAGGCATCAAAAATTCTGAGACATATATTTAAAATATCTATGTATGTGCATTAACTTTACATTGGATCACTATATTTTTATACTTCACCCACAAAATTCTTATAGTTCTACTCTTTAGAAATTGCATTTAAATCAGTTCTTTTGTTCATAAAAGGACATGACACAATTCAATATGGTCTCAGTTAACGAGATCAAATTCTAATGTACTCAACTTGATGGTGCATATTGACAATCTGACCTGACTTTGGATATATCAGATAACGATCTAATCTGACTTCGGATATATCTGGCAGTTTCCAGAGTCCACTCAACCACTTAGGAAAGTTGGCTTTCTGTCACTGAGAAAGGGGAAAGAAGAGTTGAAAACTGGTCTTCCTCGGTCCTTTCACATCTGAACACTGATGATCCCTCTAAGGAATTCTTTAAACTCTATTATTGCTCACAACTGATATGGACTTTAATAAGGTAACATATGTAAGGTTTGTCCAGTGTAGAGCTGTCTCTCAAACACCATTAATCACTGTAGTGAGCTATACATTTATTTTTGGCAGTAGCAACCTTGTAGGCCACATGAGAATTATATATCAACTCACTCATCTTTCGCTGTAAACCCTGATACTCCCCTCAGAACTAGCAAGGAGGCAATGGAGACATGCAGTATAAAGTTTTCACTTCACCTCCTGAAAGAAGCCTTTCTAGTTATCAAAGCATAATATACAGAGACCAGAGGAGATGCACTAGGAAATAATATCTCTGTTTAAGAAAACCAACAGCAGTTATAAGGTAAAACATTGCATTTTAAGACTTAGTTCAAATAATTCTTGCAGCAATGTCAAGATTATGTGATGGATTTTTTTCTGCGAAAGAAATGGTCTTAAGAAAGAGACCATTAATTAAAATCCACAAACTCAGGGCAGAATCAGATATGGCACAAATGAGGTTTACCTGTATCAATATGAGAAAGTACAACATAGGAACATGATGATGAATATAGTCATTTATTGCCCTCTTCTCCACCCATGGCCAGTTTTCTATTGCTCTTGCCAGGATTGGTTTTTGTTTTGATTTTATTAATTCAGATTAGGAAAGGTAGTATATTTCACATGATCTTGGTGTAAGTCTCCTAATAATAAGTGAATTAGCAACTCCATTATTAACTGGTGAAATGTACATTTTGCTTGAGTAGATAAATAACCTACGATGTTATATATGCCCAAAACAGAAAGAAAACAGAACATTTTTTCTTGATCAAAGTGAAGAGTACCTGTTTTGTTCTCTACAGAAAAGCAGTTTTATTCCTGAAAAGAAGTGAGAGATCATCCTTTACTGTTGAAATGTTAAACCCACTTAGGTTTTAATCACTCTTGCTCCTTTTATTGATTGAAGAATTTAAGGGCAAGGTATTAGTCAACTATTCAAATTTACCCTACTTTTCAGAGACAAAGTCTACGATAAACTGGCTTCCTACAGGCTCACTGCTTTTCACACTTCATGCTCTTTCCTTGTGTAGTTATTAAAGCAGTGGCATTTATGCTTACATATGGAAAGTTAGCCCTACTCAGTGATTTGAAAGGCAGAAGCTTTTAGTCCATTTCAGTCACCTTTCAAATTTATGATGACTTCTTCAGAAAAATCGGACTACAAAAATTGCATACAAAAATAAAGATACTAATTGAAGTTTTAATTTAGTAAAATTGCATGTCTGTTTATTATACACTGGTTCTATGCTTGAGGATTTCATGAGTGCACATTCGCAATATACTTTGATCTTTAAAATTTCATCCTGTTAATTTTTAATCCTGTTTTATTTCCTTCTAATTTCCAAATTAGTATGAATACTATCTCTCCCAAAGCTCCTTGTCAAGAAAATTGTATCTCTCATGATAACGGCAGTGGGTAGCTGTGACAGTGAGGGAGAATCCCCTAAGAGCTAAGAGAGCGACCTTTCCGAGAAAACAATAGTAATGTAACCTGCCAAAAGCCAACCGTGTTTGCTTATGTGACTAAAACAACTGTTAATCAAAGTTTAGAAGGAGAGGTATAATTTGTCATATGTGATCACTTGTTTTCTCAGAAGAGAAATGCAGTAACTCCCCATCAACTGTTTCCCATTTGTCTGGAAGAGCTGGGCAGGGTAAAGCAATGCTTTTTCCAGAGGCTTTTCGCTCTTTCAATGCATTTATATTTGTTTCAATGAAACCAGAGATGCTTACGCTATCACTTTCCTCGCCATGGGTGTGATGCATGGAAGGGTGTGTATAACTATAAATCCACACTACCTTTGGGGATTTTCACAACACCACCGCTGATCAATCTGCTTTGTCAATCTTTATTCATGAAAAAGGCTCCTTCAGGTAAACAGCATAGCTTTATAACAGTCTGAGCTATAATAGATGTTGATTCTATTTTGATAAATATGTTGAGTAGGGGGAAACAATTGACAGAGAATCCACTGTAAGCTCTATGGTTAGGCTTCATCCTTTATTAGGTAGTGAATAAAAGACAATTGATGTTTACAACTCCAATTTAAGAGACCATTTAAACAGAAATGGTTCCATAGCAAAGTGAGGCAGAAGGGATCCAGGTATTTCTGAGTTTTCTCATATGGCTGATGAAGAAAGTATGGCTGATTTGTTTGTTCCCAGCAAATCACTAAAGTCAGTAATACCTTGTGACCCAGGGCTCTGAATCCACAGACCCTGACTTTTACTGGACTGGCTTCTTCACATTGGTGAAAATGGGGAGGATCACAAAAGCACATTGCATCAGTTAACATTAAGTTCATACACAGAGAGGCCTCGACAGATGTAAAAACTGCTGTACAGGGGTGAATATAATGAAAGATCAAAATATTTAATATTGTAAACAAAGAAAAATAAAATTCAAGATGGTTAGAAGCTACTCAAGTGGCACAGAGAGAGCGCAAAGTAACAAACTCATGCTCATCTGACTGAACTAGCCAGCAGGATCTATAGGGAAACAAACAAACAAAAAAAGAGACAGAAGCTAATGAAAGAAGAATAGAAAGGAGAAAAGAAAGGAAAGGAAAGAAAGGAGAAGAAAAGAAAAAAGAAAAAGAAATAGAAAAGTCAGGCAGACAATACTTGCTCAGGTAGTAGGGTCATTGGAAATGAAAGATCACCAGATACAGTACTTTCAGAAACAAATTTTAATGCTAACCAATATGCTTAATGAAGGCATGGCTTGAGTTTTTCTTACCAGAAAACCCCTGAAACACATTTTCTTATTATCTCCCCTGCCTTTGTTCCTTCCTTTCTTCTTTTTTGTTTTAATAAAAACATATAAAGCCAATTGCCTTCAAGACACATTATGTGAGAAATTTCTACAGATAGACAGTGGAGAAATACTCCAAAGACCATGTTTAATGTTGAGCACCAAGCACTGTGGATGTTTCTTGAATACAAAAGGACAAATGCTAAATACTTCTCTATCCAATGTGTTTGCCGTGATTCCTTTACCTCTTTGAAAGTCACCACAGTTTATATAAGAGCGATTTCAGGAAGGCTATGCCAAGCCCTCACTATATTTTTAATAGCCTTTACAAAATCTTTTCAAAAAATAATTTTTCTCTAAACCTAAATCACATAGGATTGACTTGTATATGTATCTTCCTTGATTTATATTTGAGTGTTGTTGTTCTTATTAATGCAACAGACTAGTTGCATGGAAACCCACCATAATGATAGGTATGTGTTCACTTTCTATGGTAAAAAGCAAATAGCCTTTATCTCAAATTAAAGGCACAGCTATTTTATGCCATTCGTTACCAATTTAATGATAACACTGTAACACTGAATGGTTATAGATTTATTTTATATAGATTTTTCTCTTTATAAGTTATTCTCTTACTCTTTCTAACATATATACAATATACATATATTTATATATACCCCTGATAAATCTTGTTTTAAAGGTAAAACATCAACTCCTTTCAGCTTTAGGGTGAATATCAAAGCCTGTCAGTATTTCACAACTCCACTAGAGAAACAGTGGACTTTACCAGTACTAGTTAGCACTTTATCATTTGTGTGCAATTAACTCAAATTTATGTTTGTCACTGTCCTTTTTAAATGCTTATATGTTTATATCATGTCAGTAGAAAATCTTAAAAATCATAAACCCACAACAATAGTTACCACTGCATTCTGTCATCATATCTAATGCAGAAATCTTTGCGACAAGCCTACTGGTATGATATAAGGGCATCCTGCAGGGATACATGGTCTCTGTTTTATAAGATATGTACTGACATGAAAGATCTGCTCTTTGCATCATCTGAAAGATGTAAGATCATCTGAGGTTATGATTGCTCCTTGAAACAGAATGATTGTACTGATTTCTTTCTAAATATCCATGATACATGAGTCTACCTGTGTTCAGATATAAAGTCATTACAAAAAGTTCCCTCTTTCCAGCAATACCTCTTCAGGGTGGGAAGGCAGTACGCGGTAAGAAATTACCTTTATTAATACCTCTCCCACCTTTCAGCAAAACCCTGTTCTAACTCCAAGCTGGACAAGGGGGAAGAATGTTGACCAGGGAGGCCTCCATGACACCATCTGGCGTTTATGTTTTATACCACTTCCTGGTATGAAATAGTTGTTCATTCTACCTTTTACAATTCTTTAAATCCTAATGGCATAGATTGAGACACAGCACTATTGTTTTACAAGACGTCTACTGTATCTACTTTGTTGGGATAAATACCCAGTAACTGCTGTCATAGCAAGAGGACCAACGCGGGTACTACTATTCACAGTGTTGCTTTTGTATTTTTTGTTGTATTTTCCCATTTTTGTAATATTTTAATCTACAGAGTAAATTATTATATATACATTGGAACCAGTTAATGCCCTTAGACAATGTGTACTTGTTTCATAAAGCAGGAAAGACAATGCAGGGGGAAATAGTGCCCAAAAGCACAGTCACGAAGGCTCAGAAGTTCTAGATACCACTAAGAGTCAATGCTGGAGATCACTTCTAAGACAGTGTCTGAGAGGAATGCTTTAATCTGGAGACAGTACCGCTCCCTCCCACCCACCCAGCCCCTCCCTCTTTTAATAATCTTTTCGATTCACTATCAAAAGTCCTGGCTCTTCATATAGACTTTAAACTATAAATAAACACTGCATAGTTCTCTTTTGTTTTGTTTTTCTGTCTTGTGTTTTTGAAAAATTATTGCAGTACAATGACTCCTGCTCGGAATTCAGTAGGGTGCAAACAGCACAGGAGTGTGGGCCGTCCGGATGGGCCCTGGAGCTGGCCGCAGGAGGGCGGGCGGAAGTGCAGAGGTCTGGAACAGGGTGGCTGCTGGAGCAGTTCTGAGACTGAAGGGGGAATTCACAGCCACAGCAGCTGCTGCTGCTGCAGCTGCCAGAGGATTTGGAAGAATTCTGGGAGCCAATGGCTTGGAAGGTTCTTTTGAAAACACTAATTTTACCTGAAAGGAAAAGAAAAGAAAAGGATGAGAACCCAAGTTTTGAAATCTGTACTTGGAATCCAAAATGGTAGGCAGTTTGAAAACTAAATCAGTGAACAACTACAAACACAAGCTCATACTTTGGTACTGATGATAAAGAAAGTAGAAAGTATAAGTCATTTTCCCCTTGGAAGAGAAGGAAAGTAACTAAAGATGATCTCCAAAAATATTGAAAATTATATTTGCACATGAAAATATTAAAGTAAAATAATTTAAAAATTTAAAAAGAATATATTTATTATGAAATATGATAGGAAACTTTCACACTACCTTTTCCATGCACATTAACTATCAAGAAGCAGACATTTTAGAGAGACTCATTACTACTATCAGTGCTATTAGACTGTCCAAATGTGTAAACTGGAGAGCATGAGGCATGTTGCTTCCCGTTGTGTGAGATACCACACACACAAAAACTTCAATAAAAAACGTAAAGAAAACATTTTTTAAAAATTTTGACATGTACTTTTTCCTTGTGCAAATGCCTATCGTGTTCTCTCTGCCTTATTCTACAAAGCTAACTCATTTGCTAAGTTAGTTTGCTAAGTACTATTAACATTAGCAAAATACCTGTTCTCACTAGAGCAAATGTTTCTACTTAAAGAAACATACTGATAGCTAAGGAGGTGTGTTTAGTCTTAATAGTAACACAATTTACTTGATGGTCAAAGCTGCGTCTATGTTGAGAAAACTTGCTGTGTTATGACTTGTGGAGCTCAAATATCAGCTCTGCACAGAATTCTTTATCTCCCAATACAGCTAAAACTGTTTTTGTAAAAAAGATTAACATCTTCATTTTCATAAATGGGGAATCCTGCTAAATTAATTGAGTCAAGCCACAGTGGAGTCTCATAATAAATGATTGGGATTTTCCTAAAACTGTATTTTCATGTGTTAGCTTTACATACTAGCATCAGTTATTAATAAGACCTATTTGAAGAAAACAAACTTCAATATGTATAATTTGGCATATACTACAGTTAATTACTCCTAATGTTTCCCTGAGACCTGGGTATCTATGATGCAAGTGATGATCACCTCGAACAGAAGAAAAACATATGCTCATCAAAACTATCATACAGGGGCTGGGGATTTAGCTCAGCAGCGTAAGTGCCTGCCGTGCAAGCAGGCGGTCGTGAATTTGATCCCTGGTACCGATAAAAAGGAAAAAGACAAAAACAAACAAACAAACAAACAAAAACTATCATACAATATCAGAAGGTTTCCCAGATTGTCTGTAAAGCTCTTCCAAACAGTTCTGGTGAGGATATTCCACTATTGTGCCTTGCAATCTAACCAGGACCTTTAGCATAATGGAGAGAGGGCATTTTTCAGGATTATTTCACAAAGTCTTGCATAGTATCTTTACATGAATACTTAAATAATTTTTTTTTTCTTTTTGAGACACGATCTCACTCTATAGTCCAGGCTGGCCTTGAGCTCACTATGTAATCTAGGATGGTCTTGATCTTGAGGCGATCATCTTGCCAAGTATGAGGCTGTTATAATAGGTGTGTGCTACCACGTCCAGGCTGAAACTATTTTAAAACTTCAAAATTCTTGAGACTATCAATAATACCGATTCTTTGTCTCTTGTATATATTAAATAGCAATTCAAGCGTTTAATTTCACCAACCATCTTTAGATGTTCACTAGTAGCAAGAGTAGAGTTAATGGAACTGCTCATCAAACTCAAGAGTCTGACTTTTCTCCTTCCACTGAGCTCTGAGATAAAACTGAACACAACTCAAAGAGATAAGATACCGGCTTGTGGCTAGAGATGGCAAAACACTGAAACGAATTATGAGACCAATAATTCTGTGGTGGAGTAGAGACTGAACTCAAGAATTAACTGTAACTTGGGTACAGTCTATTATGTTTAGTAACTCACCTCCCCTCACCACAAACACATACCCAAAGAACATATGAATTCAGCAGACTGTGGGATGTTAAAGATGTTACACTATTTCCTCGCAAGCACAAATGACACTCACCCCCAGTGGATGTGCTGCTTTCTGTAGTTTGTTGTAGGGACTGTATTTAGGTTTTGGAGGTTTCCCGGCAGCTCTGTCTTTGTGCCTTCTACTGCTAATGTGCTGTTAAAAGCAATTAAAAATGACAGTTGTATAAATTAATCCCCCAAATTATCTAAATACTGTTTAACTAGGGGAAGATAATAATTATTTCATGCAAGTTTTAGACAAAAATAAAAGAACATGCACTTTTTCCCTTGATTTGTGATGCCTTGGGGATCTATTTTTATGTTGTCTGTTTTTGTATATTTTATCAAATAAAAGGATCTTCTTCTTCTCCAGCTGTTTTTGCCTTATCATTGCACACATCTCCATTTTTAGAAGTGTTTATAAAGGAAAGAAACGTCTAAAGGAATTTTATGTGCAAGTAAACAAAGATACCCAGGCAGGCATGAATTTATTTCCACACCAATATACATCCCTACATTTGCACAGCCAAATGTCAACCCCTTAAATTGGAAGGATAAATAACTAATTATATAAAATCAGCAAAATACCATATATATGTATACATGTGTATATATGTATATATATATATACTAGAACACAGTATAAGAATTGGACTTGCAGTTGGAAATGTACTTGATCTATTTAGAAGGCTATTCAGAGTACACATGAATGCAAAATGATTAGACATGCTTCAAGCAAATGGCTGCAGAAATATAGTATGATACTGTGTAATAAAGTATATACTCCACGATGGCACACTACAAAATGAGTGTGGCATGCAATATCTAAAAATTAAAAATGGAACATTGCAAATTGATCTTTTAATGAAAATCTACACTTTTGGGTGGCAAACCTGGTAAAGAGAACATTTGATACTCTTTCTCTTCCCACTATTCACACACAACAGTATAAAGTGATTGCCAAGAATTTACAAAAGGTCCCACAAGCCATTGCTTTTTAGTTATTTTGCAAAGACAGTGAATAGAGGATAAGTGGCTAGGTAGGTGGAGGGATACATGGGGAAAAAGTCAGAAATTAAAAGGAAGAATGAAAGGGTATACATTCTGGCTATAAGGGTGTCTCTAATTTGTTTTCATTCCCAGATGTGCGTTACATGCCTGTTTCAGCTGTGTTTCTGAGTTGACGTGCACATCGCAGATTTCACAGTGAAACGTTTTGTTCTGGAGGCCTGTGTTTCCCTTATTAACAGGTCCCTTGCCTTTTACTCCTGCCCGAGGAAAGGCTTTGATGGTCCCGCTTCCATTTCGTGCTTCTAGCATGGTTTTGTGCTTGGTACCTGTGGGAATATTTAGAAAGAAATAAAAAAGAGGAATCTTTATTTATAACTTCAAGAAACATTATAACAAGATTTGATGCTTGTTTTGGTGCAGGTATTCCAGAGATTAAGACTGAAGTATGTGCACAGGACAGACTATAACAGTGTACTCTTATTAGCTAACATTATTAAATTATTGATTTCAAAAAAATGTTCCATGTTACAAGCAAGCACTATCAATATAGTAAACAAATTTGAGAGCTTGGAGGCAAAAATAAATAGGTGTGCCTTGGTTTTATTTTCTCTTGAAGCTAATAAGATGTAAATGATAAGTGATGAAGGAAAGCACTTTACTTGCTAAAGATATAGTTGGAGGTGATGTGTAACAAATACAATCAGTTTAAACATGGTGTGTTTACAGAAATGGCACTAATTAAATACCCATTTTCTACAGAGAATATAAACATGCTTTCTTGAGTGTGTTTTTTAGAGAAAGAGTAAAAAGAGAAAGAGTAAAAAAGATCTGAATGACTGAAAAACCAGCCACATTAGGAGAGTAGATCCCACACTGGTAGGCTATGTCATTTCAACTGCAAACAAGTGAGGGGAGAATTCACAGGCTAGGAAGAAACGTTACAAATTAGTGTGTGTAATTTTACTAAACCATTAATATATTCAGGCTGCCATAACTCAACTTATCAGCTACTAATATATTTTTGAGATCACCATGATTGTTAACAGTTCATGATGGTATCTTTCCTTCAAAAATTTACTTAAATTTTCCCTTTTTTTTTTTTTGAGTTGATAAGTATTTTTTTTCTTAGTTAGTGATTTTTAAAATTCTTATTTAGTAGTTTTGTTTCTTTATGTTTATTATATGGCTGGTTAGTTCCACAAACATTTGAAAAGATTCTTAACTTACAAACTAAGGGACAGCCCTCCAGAACCAGAATGTTAATGAAGACACCATGTTGGGAGCACTGTAGGTCCATATAGGTCACATGTTAAGTAATAGACAAATTCACGAAGAAAGCCTTACAGACTCTTTTCTCCTTCATTCAAAATGACCATCACCTTACTCTGTCTGTTCCAAGTGATGATTTCTCACTTGAAATATCCATATTCCTTTGCATAGCTGCTAAAATTCTTGTATGTCAACACATTAAGGAAAGAAAAAAACAGTTGGCATCATGCAGAAATATTGGCAAACTGGAACTTGGAGCCACACATCAGCACCACTGTGGAGGCTGTGATTCCTCCCTGAGGTTTACTTTGGGCCATCTCACTTGTAATACTAGCGCCTTCTACTTTGAAGGTGTCTGAGTCAGAGAAGGAGGAGTGGGCGGGATGCCCTAGGGAGCAAACAAAAGAAGTAGGTGGTTGTCCAAATTTCTATGTCTAAACAGATAATCCTATATTAAAAAAAAATTTTTCCTGTGCAACTTTTTCCTGTGCAAAATGGGCTCATGCATTGGGCAAGTTTGATTTATGAATGATTAAAAATCAGTAGATTAATTTTCTTCTAAATTTTCTTCCAGGACTGCTAGTTCCTTTTTGGACTGATATCATTCATGACATGGAGCTTGTGTTTGGCAATTGGAATTCACTTACTCTCTCATAACCATATACACTCACAATTAAGGATGTGGTAAGGTCTGAGAAAGACTTTTACTAATAACTTTAACTCTAAGATTACTATTTATCACATAGAATTCAACTTTTGTGCAGTATAACCTTGTGTACTTAGTAACGGACTGCCATACTGAAATAGCTGTTTGTTAATTTTATAAGATCTTAAAATTTCAATAAGTTTTAAGTTAGATGTGTTTCCTCCAAACACAGCTAAAATGCAGTAAAAACATATTCTTAATTTGCATGTATTTACATGTTTTATGGGTAAAATATACATAAATATATGAACAGTAATTATTAAAATACATTAAAGCTTTAATCACTTCAGATGCTGCACATTTTTCCTTGATCACAATGGCTGTATGAATAATTCCCAATGTACAGATAATAAACTGAGATCTAAGAGGTTAAATTACTTGCCAATAGTCACAGTGCAAGCAGTACTTGAAGAACCTGGTAAGTACAAAGTAGATTGCTAGCTAAGCCTTTAGCAAACCATTCAGGATTACTAAAACATTTGGAGGTGGTTACATACAAATGTACCATAGTAGCTTAACATTTTCTTCTTACATATTAGTGTAGTCTTCTAAAATTTGATTCTGTCTTTCAGTTTCCCCTCACCTCTCTTATTCTCAGTGTTCTTTTCTGCTTAGCAGATTTCCATGCATCATGATAACTTTGAAAGGCTGTGGCTTTGCTTAAAATGGTTAGTGGTATCTGTCATCCCTTGTTTTCAACATCCTTTAAGTATCTTGCAGGTCTCCTGCCTTCTCCTTGACCTCTCAGCATTGTGGGAACACGTCTGTTTCTGCATTAGATTCTTTCCTTCTCTGAGGAGAGCAACAGCAAGAAGCCAAATGGACGATTTTCCTCTTGTCAATTTTAAAGGCTGACACTAATGACAGCCTTCATTTGAAGCTTAGTGATTTCAAGAAACAGACACTGTATTCCAACCGCAGTTTAAATTCAGCAAATCATAAGGCTCCAAAACAGTTTTTGCTTATTTATTTAGTCAGGATGAGGTATTTATTGCTCATATATTTGTGTAAATCAAAGGCATATTGGGAGAAAGAGGCTGGTCTTCCTTTCATTCTTCATTATCTATATGACTTTTTTTTATTGTCTATAAATTTAAGTACTACTAAAAAGCAAAGTTTGTTAAGAAGAAAAATCAACAAATGATTTTTTAATTGGTAAAATTTTCATTACAAATAATTTATTAAGTCATTAGACAAATAAAGAAAATTTCAAAAATGAAAACAATAAATGTAATTTTTATCAACCAGAAATATATCAAATTCTTAATAATGGTTGTCAGGTACTGAACTTTTATTTTTTATTTGTATGTGTGTATTTTCAAAAGTTTGAATAACCTAGCTGAAGTAGGGTCACATAAGAAATTATTGTGGAATCACATTTGCATATAATTTTGGAAAGGCACGTGTTTTTAATAATAACACAGACCTTGCAATATAGATACTTTAACCACTTATCTAATATTTATCGTTTGTATTCTTCTTATTCCTACATAACTAGGAACATAATACTCATGAAATCTTGTATCAAATATCTGATAGTTTCCTTAGCATACATTTTTTCTAAATGGTATTTTAATACCATTTAGGTTAAATACCTTTAGGTTAAAAAAAAAAGACTATTTTTAAGTCTCTTGATACAAACTTCCTAAACATGACAACAAAGCTTCAGAGGGATTTATTTTACAGGAAAATCTGTCTTGACATTGTCTTGAAAGTTTGATCCTTTATGAAACAAATTTCAATAATTTTCTAGAATGCCACTAGTGCTGTTATGTCTAATAGCAGTTGACTGGATCCTTAACAAACTCATGTAACTGCCAACAAAAATTTGGCTGTGATCTCATCGACAAAGTCTGTGATTCCATTTTTATATAAATGTACAGGAAACTGAACAATATCCATACATATGGTAAAGTGCAAGTACAGTTTTCTTTTATGTGTCTATGTTACTCAGTAGAATAGTGTTAGATATCAACTCTTGTGTGCATTAATTCAGAAAAGCTGTCTTGAATCTATATATTCAAAATAAATAAGAAGCATTAAACTTCTCCATATACTTTTATATACCATTGAATATCATTTTTATGACACGCCTTTGTGTTTTTTTTATTTGTGTGTTTGTATGGGAAGTGAACTCAGGACCTTGCACTTGCCAGGTGAATGCTGTGCCACTGAACCATACTCCCAGAAAATTTACAGCATTCCTAAAAGTATGTATTTTTTCTATACTTGATCCTGTGCAAGAGGAGGACATGGAGGTGGTATAAGTAGCCACCCTGGAAGGTGGTGGCCTGTGTGCAGTATAAAGGGAGAAAAAAGGCTTGTTGTCTCCTCTTTTGCTCTGGCTGCTTTTGCTGGCTACGGCCTTAAAGTGTTGCCCGGGTGCCACACCATCCTGCCTTGGAGCCAGTGATTACGGACTGAAACCTCCACAAACAGTGAGGTTTCTTTCCGTCACTTTGGGTGTCAGGTACTTTGCTCCAGCAATGAGAGAAAAGTAACAATGAAAGAAAGGAAATTACTACAGAGGAAAATCGATCTTTGTTCTTAGTACCAGAAAAGGTCATAGAGAGAAAACTGTGAAGTTCAGATGCAAAGAGAGAAAATCTACATAAGAACCCAAAGAAAGCCCAGAGAAGGGTTATGCAGGCCCACATCCCCAGAAAGCAGAGAACATGACTGCATGTGACAAGGTCTACATGTAAAACTATGAAATCCATACAGCAATAACTTAACGTCTAAGCATGTGAGGAAAAATGTCAAGCACCTGAGAAGCTTCTTCTACCTCAGAGGCCCTGAAACTCTGAGCAGGAGGCTTTTCCTGAGCTCTTTTGTAGACTGTCTGTGCATGAAACAATGTACATTTACCTCGGTGCCTTTAACAAAAAAAGGCCCTTAAAAACCTGGAAAATATAATGTTGCCTTTCTATCCAAAAGTCTTCACCTAATTCACATTTATCATCAATATACAGACAAATTAGTTGGCTGTTGTGGTAGAAACTTTGAAGGGTGAGGCAGCAGAAAAGCAAGTGCAAGGCCAACTTGGGCAAGTTATGAAGCTTATCTCAAAAATAAAAGAGGCTGGAGATGGAGCTCTTTCCAAGGGCCTGAGTTCAATCTAACAAAATCAATGTACTGAATCAAGTAAGTCATATTTTCATAGTAAAAGTGGGAAATGATACAATTGCAACTATTTGTGAAAGCAGTGTTTTTACATTTTATGTAAACTAGTTTTGCTTGCTTATTTCTTCTTTTTTAATGACAGTAAGAGATGCTCATGATAAGAATTGCAAAAAATAAAAACAGATCATAAAACACAGGCAAAAGTCTTCCCAAAACAATTTTAAGCCTATACCCTCTGCAGAAACACATCATTAGGTACAAATATTAAGAAGTTTTCAGGACATCACTGACTTCATGTATGGTATGAGTAGGTATGAGGAGGAAAACGGCTAACAGATTGACCATTCCACTGGTGTGCACGTGAAAGCATGTTTAACAAGGAGAGCTGTGTCAAACCCATGAACATAAAATGTATCTTGACATATCTCTAAAGTGATTCATTCTGTTTGTTTATTGGGAGAGGTTAAAAAAGTGAAACAGCTCAATCTTGAATGCATACAGGTATGTAATAATTCTTTTATTAGGTAATATATCTAAAATCATTTACTACCACAATCTATTTTGAATTATAGACCTAGTTCATGGGCTAAAAAAAATTGCTATGCCTATAAATACATGTAGCTTATATGATGCTTAACAGCCATGTGTATCTCTTTAGCACTTGAAATGAAGCTGTTGTAACTATGAAGGTGGACTTGAAATTAAACTTAAATGCCACACAAAGCTAGCGATTTCAGTATAAGATAATGTCACTTTGATGCTCACATATTCATTTCATAGGCAGGTAGAACAAACTGGAGATATGTGTTTTTAGAACAAAATACTTGAGATAGTTGAGATTCTTTCTTATGGTTGACCTCAAGAAGAACGATATGAAAGCACTGGCACAAGAAAATCACTCATCTCATAGCAAAAAAAAAAAAAGGAAGGAAAAAAAGGGAGAACAAGTCTCATAGTCTCCTTCTTATCTCCTCCTTATCTCACAATACTTCCATCTGGGGGACCAAGCCTAACTCATAGGTCTTTGGGAGACATATAAGAACCAAACAGTGGTGTAAAGTTGAATTGTGTGCGTGTTACAGTTTGTGTCTGGATGTCACCCCAAAGCCGCATGCTGTCATGGAGGTGGGCTTCTAGAGTCTGTGACTGATTCATAGTCTAGTGCTGCAATTATAGGTGTGAGTGCTACACTCACTGGATGTGGTCTACATACACTATAAAGGACAGAAAGAATCTTCTCATGTGCTCCTCCCTTTTTGCTCTTGTTGATTTTGCTGCTTTCTGGCCACCACGAATTGTTGCCCTTTGCGATTAGCCACTCTGCCTTGCAGCCAACTGAATATGAACTGAAACTTCCACAAACTGTGAGCTAAATAAAATTTTCCTTCCTGTATTTTGAGTGTCAAATATTTTGTCTCAGCAATGAGAAGTAACCAATACAGTGTGAATGCATTTTAATCGTCTGTAGAAAGTTTTCTAAAAGGCACAACAAGTAAATTGTGATGGTTAGATTTTTGTATTTTTCGTCAAACTCAATCTTTGTCATTGCCCTAGCAAATGTTGAATAAAAATGGTAGATAATTGTTTTAAGAACAATAAGGTCATGAACACTAATCATAGCTTACTGGCTTAAATGAGTTTTAACATAAATCAAGTCTCCAAATACTTCATTCTTAAATACAGTCACAAAATAAATATGAACTTCCTGAAGGCAATAATTAAATCTTAATCAGAGTTGTATTTTTAATGCCTAATATACAGTAGATGGTCAATGAAAATTAGCTGATGCACAAAGCTGTGAAATCAATTTTATTTCATTTGTAAGAAGTGTTATGAGTTTAGGAGGCAGAACTGTGCATGTCAGAATTTGTGTCCCTTAACTGACCTTTGAATTTTTGTGTTTCATGTCCTTAGTGATTTCTAGAACAGGAAATTATCTCCACTATTGAAGAGTTACATTAACTGTACTAGTTGTTTTAAAAATTATTTTGGTTCTCACATGCTCAATAAATTTTAGCTAATTGTCTTTTCTTCTTCATTAGTATTGCTTTCTTTTTAAAGGAAAATATTAGAAATACTTAAGAATTTTAAAATTTAGTAATAACTGTCTCTTGATAGTGATATTTTTACACGTTGAAATTTAGGAAGGAATAGAATAACCTCAATTTGGTGACAAAAAATTGGAATGAACTCAGAAAAATATCAAACACTAGTACTTCAAAAATTATCAGAAATGCTGCCTAAGTTAATAAGATTTAACTATGAAACAATTTCAAATTATATAGAAAAATAATAAAAATTAGCTAAACAAGTGGGATGTCTCTATAATATCTGTGTCTTTCCACATACAAGTTTGAAGAATCTTATGAAGCCTGATAGCTTAGAAGAGCCTGCCTCTGAACAGAACTGATCTTCAAACCTAACATTGCCCACTGCCTGTTAGAGGAAGGCAGATTGATTAACTGATTGATTGATTCAGCAGATTGATTGAACCAGGGTTTTACACTGAACTGCATCCCTATGTTTTTTCAGTTATTTTTGAGACAGGGTCTTGCTAAGTCACTAACTTGACCAGTCTGGGTTTGAACTTGTTATCCTCTTGTCTCAGCCTCCCAGAATGCTGGGATTAGTGGCATAAAACTAAATTTAACAGTATTGTTTATACTACTAGATTCTAGAGAAAGTTGAGAAACCTTGAAGTTATTTTCGAGAGGTAAGAGTGGGATCAGTGCAATCATAAAGGAGGGTAGTGATTACATTCTTCTATGAGTCCAGACAATAAGAGGGCGCATTTAAAGAGAATTTAGAAAACAGTAATTAAAAGGACTAACAGAACTAGACAGTATGGGTTCCACCAGCACTATAGATTGGGAACTCTAAGTAACAGTGATGAAGAATTACCCCCTAAAAATATTGTTAGTCTGTTTTTTAAAGCAGTTGAGTGGTTACTACTGAGATTTTATGTATATTAAATGAGTTTAGTTTTAATTTATCCTCCAACAGACATCATATTAGCTCCAGCCACAGAAATATTCAGTTCTAAGTTTTTGTTTTATTAGTAAATTCATAATAATTCCAAGCACTGAGCTCACTAAGGGTACTATATCATTTAAAGAAATATAAACTCTACAGTATAAACAAACAGTGATAGCACAGTGATCATAAAGGTGAAGAAACTGAACTACAGTTAATTAAATTCTGTCATTTTCTCTGACCAGTTGAGTTTCTATGTCTAAGTCAGTGAAGCAGTGTGAGCCATGCGGTTAACAGCTTTGCCTGGGAGCTCTAGCTGCCCATGTAGCTAAATGATGCATCCCAGATTGGCTTCCTTCCTTTTTCTCTTTCCCCTAACCTGTGTCCTTCACATTTCTAAGAACATATTTACACCTAAGTGCTCATCTCAGAGTCTGCCTGTGTAGGAATCCAAACCAAAATGTATCACTATAATCCCATGCTGAGTCCTACACTATTCTTATTCCTGGTAGAAAAGCGGGCAGGTGTAGAGTCTCGGCTGTTTACACTTAGCCCATGGGATTATGTGTAGTAGCGGGCAAACAGTGCTTGGGAAAAGTGAGGGCTGCATTTACACACTTGTCTGTCTGGAGAAAGTCCCAAATACAATGTCTCCTCTCAACATTGCTGTTGAAAGGCATATTATAAATAAGCTGGGCCTGGATATCAAATTTAGTGGATGAAGGGGGTCAAAAATGACGAAGCTATGTATTTGCTCTTTGTCTGCCAGCTCTAGTCCTGACATAGCTTGTCAGTTCAAGTCTAGGTCAATATCTAAAATGAGCATTAAACCAGGGTGGGTGCTTCTGAAACAAAAATAGATCTCTGGTTCAAGAAAGGAAGCACAAGGATAAGAAAACCCAAGAGGCTCCCTGGAAAACAGGAAAGTGGCTCTTGTCTTTGTTAGGTGGAATATTTCTATAAAAGGACTTGAGTAAGGTGTTGCACTCTATTCACCTGCTTAAACTGTGAAGTGAGCTTACTATAGTTATTCTCAGTTCAGGCTGTCAAACAATATGAGATTATTTATCATCCCCCCCCAAAGTATAGCTTTTGAAGTCCTGAATATAAACAGACAAAATCCCTGTATAGGGAAAATCCACACATAAATATACTTTTAAAGCTTTGTGTATAATTTTGACAAAGAAGTGATAGAGACCATAGAATCGGAATATGGAAAATGTTAATCTGATACGGTATAATCAGCAAACTCTTTAATTGCTTCTTAATCTGATGTTTACCATGAGAATTTAAGTAGGACTTCAAAATCCTTACAAATGAATTCCAGCCTCAAATGGCATTATAATCTGTGGATATCAACATCCTTCCTGAAATTTTATTCTCTATCATTATGTGGAGTGATAAAGAGTTCTTAAAAATAAGTTATATTTCCAGTGATATTTATGCTCTAAGTACAAAGCATCCATGAAAAATAGTATTTGCATGAGGAAATACATGTCACATCTACGTAGTAAAGCTTCTGCCTTGGGGCCAGATGCTTTTTTCTGTGTTTCTTAACTCCTGAATTCATGAACTTTCCCTGACTGCAGCTAATGCATGAAGGAGAAAGATAATCATCTGCAATTATGCCTTTTAGAGTCTTGAAGTCAACACTTGACTATCACCAGTGCAGCACAATGATTGGTCAGTGACTCAACATACAGCTGCAATATTAACTTAGGACATGATTCATAAATGAGCCATCTCCTATTATAGTTGCTGACAGAATCCTGGCAGTGAACCCAGTTTTCTAGAGAAAAGTTGATCTTGGCAATCAATCCCTATTTTAAGAAAGCTGGTATTTGTGTTTCTGCACTCCCCCCCAATACACACACTATTTGGATGGACCCATAATGCTGTATCCTGAGAGAGCATCTCATTCTGTCTTGTGAATATTCCAGCATTTTTTTTTCTGCTTTAAAGGTTATTGTTTAAGAGTGAAATGTGTTTGAAACATGGTTTTGTCTGGTTAGATGCTCCTCCTTTTCTGAGCTTCAGTCAAAGGAAAAGAACAATATATTTAAATTGGAAGAGTAAACGAAGTATTACATGTAGAGCATATCGTGATGGCTAGACATAATAAATGCTTTTTTTTTCTTTTTAAATATTTTTTTTAGTAGGGCTGGGGACCAAACCCAGGGTTTCATGCACCCAAGGCAAACACTCCACTAGTGAGCTTTCTCCCATCCCAAATACTCTCTTAACTTCAATTGCCCAGATCACACAGATAAGCTAGAACAAGAGCATTTGCCATAAAAATCATAATAAAGGGGATTTAATCAAAAGTATGTGAAATTATACAAACATATTTTGAGATAATATTATAGGTACAATTTTAGAAAACTTCATTTACAAGCAAATAAATGCATGGAAGTGTGTAAGTAATCTAGAAATCAAATCATATAAAGGCAAAACATTTTAGAATTATATTTTGTCTCTTAATAATAAGAACACATGCACAGGCGTGCGCGTACACACACACAAACACACGCATGGTGGCCTACAGGCCCTGGAAACCTTTTTTGCCCTTATATAAATGACATTTTTCTTGTCATTTTTTTAATATTTAATAGCTATTGAATTTCATGTACTATTTGCCAGTTTTCTGCTACCTCTTTGTCCCCTGCTGCAAAAGATCTAATCTATTCAGAGAAAGATAATTGCAGAGTTGTTGAGACAGGAAAGAAATTGCTGCATCTTACCACTGTTGTGTGCCTCCAGCTGTGAGGCGGAGTTGACAGCCACCTTGCATAGAGAACAGTAAAGGAGCCTTTTCGCCTTTTCTTCCTCAGTCTCTGTGGAAGAACACGAGCTATTGCCAGTGGCTGTCGTGGGGCTTTTTTCCACTTTCGAGGTGATCTCAGTTGTCATAACACTGCTTTTGCGAATTTCCACACTTGTGGTTGATATTGCTGGTGTCCCTGTAGTACTGTCTGCATTCAAAATAACATAGAAAGAGGACAATGGTATTACCTTTCTCTATGCGTAAATACAACACTAATCTCATATCCTATCAATAATAAGAGAAATTAGCAATTGCTTCTCATCAATTATATATCAATAATGAGGAAATTTACATAGATGATTCCATTTAATTTTACATTCTAAAATACAACACTCAGATGATACTTCAAAATACATGCAAACACAATTTTAAATATTATCTGGGGTAAGGAAGCATATCACAAATTTTTCTGAATATGTTACCCTGGAAAAATTGTATTTACAGTATATTGCACTCTGTACATTTCTTCTATATAGATGGCTTTTAAAAATTAAAAGAGGACAAATGCATTTAAAATATTCTTTTTATATTTACTTTGCTTAAGAAAATTGGCACAGAACTTTTGATATATGCTTAGGAACAAAGCGTAAAACCCAGTGTTATAATTGCTTTGTCCACATTAGCAGTTGAGAAAACCACTGCTCTTTTAATAAAGAGTTATATTTTAATGCCCAGCACCAAAATTATCAATATCAAAAAGACAGGAATTGTAATATTCATATTTATTAAATGCATTGTCTCAAACTGTGCCAGAAGTATGTGGCAGAAGTACTGAAACATTAATAGTTACTATTCACAAGTAATTCACAATCTGGTCACACTATGCTAACATGACTTCAAGAGTTCAGTGTCCATGAAAGTGTTGATGCACTGTAACTTAACAACCCTTTTGGCTTTCAAGTCTGATACCAAATTGGGAGATATCAACTTTCAAAGCAAAAACTGCCATGCCCTAACTTCACTTGGGTACACTTAGCTCTCTCCCAAATATGCCAGTCGCCAGGATTTCAGCAATTTTGTCGTAGCCAATAAAGACTTGGCATTTACCTCCAGGTTTATAGTCTATTTACTCTGGTTTTTGTCCTTCTGCCAGTCAGCTGGTTCTGAACTTCTTTTCCCAAATAGCTCAAGGCTGCCTTTTCTAGCTATGGTTGCTCTTGGCACTACTGTTCCACATCACTCAAATGATGCCATGGTAAATTTTTACGCTGTGTTCAAGACTAATAGATGGGCTCTGGGTCCAAGGGGCAGTGGTCTGGCTGCAAAGATGCCTTGTCTGCATAAATATTTACTATTTAGTAGCTCGTATCATTAAGAGCTGGCTACAGGACAGGAGGTTCCCTTTGTTCCAGCTATGGGTGAGAATGGGATGAGGTTGTATATTGCTAATTTCCTAAATATATAAGAAACACTAATTCAAGAGGGATAAAGGCTCTTCTTCAAGACTGTTCAATAAAAGGATTCACATGGATTTTGCTTCCTTTGCCTGACATTTCACACACTCTCAATCACTTATTTAGCTTTAGTGGTTCAAATCAATAAATAGGTCCCTTTCTACAGAATGGGAAATATTCACCAATCGTGTTTTTAAAATATCATACTACAAACCAGTGCCTCATACAAAAGAAAAATAAATAAATAAAATTAACATTTTTGTCATTAGAACACAAGCTATGACAGGAAAATACTGTGAACCTTTAACCATTCAAAAATTTGTTACAGTAAAAAGCAAAAGGACCTCAAAGTACTTCCCCATAATCGGTCATACTTATTCCATCAGTCTTGTCACTTTCTCAAACAATTCTGGAAGTTTTCTTTCACAACTGCTTTTCATGACCGCCATGGCTATCTCAATGTCACGAATTGATTCAAAGCATATAGTTTTTAGGCTTATTTTAACTGTAGGGAAGAGCTGTAAATTGCATAGTGACAGAGTCTGTGAATAGCACAGATGAGGACCACTGGAATGTTTTTACAAGCCTGCCTTTCCACTGAAAGTCACTCTTCAACACCGTTCATTGCGTCTTGATCACACTAGGTAAAGACATTCTGAAAGAGGACTTCCAGAACTGCTTCAAAGTAGCAAGGAAAATGGGGTAAGTGTGAAGTGAAGGGGAGTATTTTGAGGACTAAGGACAACGCATCTTTCACAGTAATATATTTTTAAAGAGCTTGAAGAGCTATAATATTTTGATTACCCTTTGTGTGCTTGTTCCACTGAACATGAAAAGGCCCACTTCCTGATAAGTTTTGCTTCTCTGCTAAGGTTCCATTAATGTACAGGGTAACAGATAAAAATATTTCTGAGAATCTCAAGATGGCATAAAACATAACAATTTTGAATGGTCCTAAAACTGTTCATGACTCTTAGTAAGCTCATTAAAATCCCATTTGTATGTACCTGAGAATAAAGAGTAGCCAATTCGCTAAGTGACTTATAGACTTAAAAATAATCTTTTTATGTTTAACCTTTTACACAAAGCTATGAAAATCCATGATTTTCAGCAGTGAAAGAAATTTCCCAAGATTACATGGGTAGAATATAATTAGTCAGGGCAAAATATTTCATGGAATGAGCAAATCAGGGGTTTGTTCTCCTGCTCCCCCTGACTTCTGTCCCCCCTCTTCCCTTCCCACCCCTTCTTTCTCCCCTTCTCCTTTTCTTCTTTTTCCTCCTCCTCACTTTTCCTCTTCCTCCTCTTCCTTCTCCTCCTCCTCTTCTTCATTTTTGTGGCTACTGACAGTTGAACACAGAACCTTCCCACTGAGCTATGTCGTGGCCTTTTTAAAGTTTTTATTGTGAGGCAGGGTCTTCTAAATCATTAGGTTCCCCAGGCTGGGCTTGAAATTATGATTCTCCTGCCTCAGTCTCCCAGAGTGCTGAGATTACAGATGTGTGCTACCTTGCTCAATTTGAAATCTGGGATTTTAGAAAAAAAAATGCTGTGAATGATAAGCTTGGCCATGACTGTGATTGTCCAGAATAAGATCATAAACAGCAGTGGACTAAAATTCACTAAGTTATTCTATCATCTCACTCTTGGGGAGCAGAAAACATAAAAATAAGTGTCTTTAAACTCACTGTGGTCACACAGTGAAACCAGAGTGTGATGCTGTTGGTATTTATTTCAATGAAATTTAACATGCCACAGATTTCCCTGGGAATAAGCTGTTTCTAGTAACTTAGTTTTGCATTGACATGTCTTGATCTGGGGATGGTACATAGTGAAGGCACTATTAATCCTAAAATAATTTCCTTACCATATAGCAATTTGTTAATAAAACTATAGACTGAATAAAATTATATATTTTCCAGTCTTTGCGACACCAGGGATAACATACATTTACCAAGAGCCCAAAAGATTAGACCCTAGGTTTTCTCTGACTAGGGCCTAGTGAAGTATTAACATCTCTTTGGAGAGTCCTTTCCTTAAAACAGACTTAGAGGAAATCATATAAAATACTTATCTTGCCACAGTTATATTTTGTGGCATACTTTTAATCACAGAGCAGAACATAGATATATTCTTTTCTAAGTATGCAAGTAATTTTTTTCTTTTTTTGTCTTTTTCTTTTTTATCGGTACCAGGGATCGAACTCACAACTGCCTACTTGCAAGGCAGGCGCTTATACGGCTGAGCTAAATCCCCAGCTCCAGTATGCAGGTAATTTAACAGAAATGCCAAGGTACAATTTTCATTTTAAATTTAATATATAAATCATGAATCCTGTTATAATTTATAACAAGACATGGATTTTTTTTCTTTGTTTTATCCATGATAAAAGGGCCTTTTAAAATAAAACATTAGGGTATATACATCCTAATATTTTCCTATTCAAAGAAAATTAACTATTCTTTACATATAGTAAAGGAAGATTTTTAACATGGTGTGTTAAATTGCAAATTATATATAATTCGTATTTACTCATTGAAACAGAATTTTAAATTGATTATCATGTTAACAACATAGGTATGAATTAGCTCTGTGGCCCTCCTCCGCCGAGTCCATATCCTTGTCTATGTCTACATGTGAGAAAAACATAAAACAAACCTAAACTTCAGGGTTGTCTATCAAATTCCTGGCTCCTCAAAAGTATCAAGGAAGACTGAGAAAATGTCACACTCGGAAACTAAAGAGCCATGAGAACTAAATATAACACAGCACCCTGCATGGAATCCTTGGGAGAGAAAAAAGGTCAGTTTGGTAACAAAGAAATCTGAATAAAGTACAGGCTTTAGTTTCAGTCCTGGTTCATTAGTTGTGGCAAATGTGCGAAAATAACATGAAAGGCTAATAATAAGGGAAACCGGGTGATGTGAATATGGGCACTGTTATATTCTTGCATCTTTTTAAAAATCTAAACTACTTTAACATTAAAATTTATTCAAGAAAACTTGATTAGAACTATTAGGTAAATACTGTAACATTCCAGTTACCTTGAAGGATTATAGTTAGAAGAAACCCCAGTGCTTTTTCTAGTCTAGTTTTCTTGAGTTTAAGTGGGAAAGTTTAAGTAAATTCCTGAGTTTTACAAAGTTCGGTACATTAGACACAAGGACTTCTATTTGCAGAGCCCAGTTTCAAGTGCAGAGCTTGTTAACTTGCACTGCAATGATGCATCTACTCAAAATTTATTTCACTGACATTCATTAAACAGAAATTCTGTGTCAAGTTCAATGCTAAGTCACTGGAGATAAGAATCCAATAAACATAAATCATGTACTTAGTGGCAAAACAGTTTAGAAGATATCACAGAATAATTTGAAATAATAATGAACATAAACTCAATCCTTTATCTTCTTTGCTCATTACTGTACTCTCGTCCTAATACTTTACAGGAACTAGGTACACAATAAGTCTTTACTGAAAGTAACCAATGAGAGAATGAGTGAATGAATGATCATAATAAATCAGAACTGTTAAAACACTTTTAAAGTATTCATAGTATTTCCTCATTTAATCTTCACAAAAACCCAAATGGTGCATATTATCTTTTCCTCATCTTTGGGAAGAAACTTAGGCATCGAGAAATTTGAGAACTTGCCCAGTGCCAAGAACTGTGACACGATGATTTCAACTTGTTTGTTTTAGTTGCACATGGTCATTTTTCTGATTGATAAATTTTACTTTATCTTGATGATAGTTTGACTTAGTCATATATTATTATGTGTGCTGAATGATAACATTTTAAACACTTGACATAAAAAGAAACTAAACATGGCCTGAACTAGAGTCAGTCGTGTAGATTTAATCATTTATGCTCTGTGCAGAATGGTCAAAATAAAGCTCATTCTACTTCATTGCATTTTTTTTTTTAATCTCAGAAACAAGAGAAAGTTGGATAATGTTTCCCAAAGGCTGACTCAGATTTCTTTGCACTATTCAATCAGTGACACTGGGAACAACATAAAGGCGACAGGGATTTGGAAATAGTGGGTGTGATTTAGCAGGATGAGAAAGGTCGGAGGTGGGTTAGGTTTATATTTCCATGCCATTTCTCTTCCAGTGCCCTGCAGCAAATATTCATTATTGCAACTGTCACTATTTGGCTTTGGTATCAAAACAGATTGCTAATACTTTGTGGAATGGTTTTTAGTTGAGAATGGAAGGAAGCATGTCAGTATTCAGAGCAGCCCATATGTGATCCTCATCTTTATAAAAACCCTGTGAATGAATACCTTTTTTAAAAAAATCTTAAAGCATGGGAATGATTCCAGAAAATGTCAACAACTTGAATTCTGTATAATAAAATAGATCGGCCAAGGTACATGGACTGAGTGAAACAGTATTCCTCTAGTCGTAGTTACAAGTGGGAAAACCATGCCGGGTTGTTTCATTTTCCTACCAGGTAACAGAAATTAACGTTATGACCAAAATGGGAGAGCAGGGGAGAATCACACACACACACACACACACACACACACACACACACACACACATACACACACACACACACACAGAGACAGAGACAGAGAGACAGAGAAAAGACAGACAGATACAGTTTACGTGTGTTGAGGAATCAGAGAAATATCAGTTTATACTGTAGCCAAAAACCAAGCAGAGTGGTTGCTTTTATACCTATTTGGTAAATGCATTCCATATTATCAATATGTATTTGTAAGTAAACAAGGTCACTAAAAAACCACAGTTGTTGAATATATCTCAGTCTAACTGAAAATCCCAAGTACACAAAATGAGGCTGAAGGAAAAAAAACACACACCACTCCACCCGTGGTCTACCTAGTTTGGGTGAGTGAAGTCTTTACTCCGAACTCCTGGCCTTGGGCTCCACTTCTTTCTTGTTACTACAGATCAGGTTTGCTACTCAGAGGGCTTACAGCTAACTCAGGTGAGGAGACTCTTTATATTCTGTGTCATAAGGATGATCTCTGGGAACAGATGTGGGGCTGCTGGTTGAAACTTGATAAATATTTCTACGTATATGATCTCTATTTATACTCTTGTCCCAGTTTTGAACATTTTTGGTTGAGTGTCTGATTAAACACCATCCTGTGTCACACTCTTTGCTAATCACTGGAGATAAAGAAAAGTGCACCAAATCTTACAAAAGAGAAGCAGAACTGTAATAAGAATAGAGGGAACAAATGGATTCATTTCCTTTGAGGAGAATGAGCAAAAGGAGGTGTTACTAAAAGTTATTTCAAAAATTAGCTGCAGTTAAAATTTGATTTAATTGCATTTCTAAGGATCTATGACTTGCAAGTCCCATGAAAAAAAGTGATCTCATGACTTAATTAAATGATCAATTCTGTCCCATGGAGAGTCATATAAAACTTTCAGTACTCAAAGGAATCATGAGAACAACACTTTCCACTTTTGCAATGGTTGAAGTAGATCCCCAAATCTTGTATGTGTTAGGAATTTTAGAGGGAAGAAAAATTTTTTTTTAATTTACCAAAACAAAACAAATAAAAAGAAAAACAAAAACTTGTGAGATACTTTTCAAAGCTGTCCAATTTATGATTTGAGGCAATTACACCAAATGGGACAGAAGTAATAGACATTAGAACAAATTATTATGATACAAAAGTATCCAAAACAAAGTCTGTAAGAAGGAAAGATTCAACTTTTGAATTTTCCTTTTGAGACCAGGGACTCATTAACTTCATAAGAGTTGGCCATTTTCTAGAATGATCATGTGAGTTTCTAGGATAATATTACAAAATATCTTATGAATGATGCAACTTTCAATCATCAGGATAATCTTTTCCATAATTTAGCCTGTATCTGTCACTCGAAATTTAAGGTAAGCAGACAACTGATTAGGTATTACTAGAATTTGCTTGTAAGAGTCTAAATAAGTCGGTGCTCATGATCAGGTTAAAGAAGGTTGACTTGGTAACGCCAACTGAGAATGCAGTTAATGAGAAGTAGAGAGCATGAGAGTCAGGTCAAGCAGAATGGAGAAGCAGACATAAATCCTAGCAGAGAGGTCTGTCTTCTTTTCCCCTGGAGAGGGTCCAAGACTTGGGCAACCAAAGCTGAGTTCTATGTTACATCTTCAAATTCTGTATCTTAGAAATGCCCTTGACCCAAAATAGAATCTGTATAATGAGCTGCAATTGACTAAGTAAAAGCAGGCGTACTTTCTATAGACCATGGTCTCATTCCCTCCACCTTCCCCCCAAAAAACATTATCAGGAGAAAAGGCAGAAGATATGAACAAGTGAAGGTAAGCAAACTAACAACTACAATGTTATGGACACAAACAGTTTTTCCAGATGCTTTGAGTATTACTCGGGGAAAGGTACAGAATATGCTTCATGTAAAACTTCCAAATTCAAATGCTTGCATCTTCGTTTGTATATGTTTTAAAATCCTGCATTGGCCAGCATCTTCTGTGCTCTAGATGAGATATGGGCTATGAGTTGTGAAAGGTATCCTGGCCACGGTTTGAGCTCTCTTACATTGCTTATCTTCACAATGCATAAAGAATGGATCACATTGTCTGACTTGGGCTCTCATACAGAACACCAGGTTTCAAATTTCAGGGAAGATAAATGTATTAGTGCTGGAATATAATTTTTTTTTAATTTCCAAATAATTTTCCCTGTCTCCTTTCTTTAAAATACACAGAAAAAGATACATTCCAGGACAAAAGGCTTAGGGTACGTACCTTTTCAGCCTAACTTAATCTCAGAGATATTTTTGGTTAATATACATACCTCAGCAAATTTTTATCATGTCATACCTTTAATTTCTTAAAGACAGTGGGGATTATATTCCTCACTTCTATAGCATATCACTATTTTTCATTACACGATTAGAATAACATCTGCTAATAACTGGTAATTGATAAAAATAGACAATGCTGAAATCAGATCTGTTGTGTTATGCATCTGTCATTCTTTTAAAAGTTGGGGTCATATCCTGTTAAGGGACTAGCCCGAAAACAGCATATTAATGAAAACAATATATCTTTGACCTCCAAAACTAAGTTTTTATCCTCAGTCATCTTTTCCTTGAAAATACTCTTTCCTTTTCTCCTTTTCTGTGCTCCTTGACTCTCCAATATCCAGCTACAAGAAAACTGAGGTGTTGGGAGTTTTCATGAAACAAACACAGTTCTGTTACTGAAAACTAGTAACCCTGAAACATTAATGTGCATCAGATCACCTGAACAGTTGGACAAAGCACAGCTGGGAGTCCCACCACTAAGGTTTGATTTGGCAGGGATTGTGTGAAGCCCAAAGATTTGCATTTCCTACAACTCTCCGGGAATCGCAGATGCAGCTGCAGATGTGAGGACCGTACTTGGGGAAGTTCTTTGGACTTCACCTTCCTGTAACAAGAGTATCTGAGGCAAGCCTGGACAAGCCGGTCTGCCCAAAAGGTAACTTTGGGAAACGTAGGAAACAATTTCTAAAAGTGAATAGATTATGTTTTAAATAATACAAAGCAAAACATGAATTTCTGTATTGTGAGATGCAGCTTTTGATATATATGTAATAAATGAGAAAAGATGGAGATACAGGTCTTTACTTCAGAGACAAAAAACCAGAAACATCAGCATTCTTTCATTGAGCACTTAAACCAAGAGTTGTTTTATAAAAATAAGGCCTTCTCTCCCTAACTTAACGTCTATGTGTTTCTAAGGAAATTTATTTTATTATTTATTATTTTGTTCATAGAAGTTCAGCTAAAGCTCAGTTTTCCTTTCCAAAGATACATTAATTCAAAATAAGTTAATTAGAAAGCACAATTGTTGGACTTTGGTTAAGTAAGCAGATTTGCCTGCCATACTTGTAGCATATACATGCCAAGACAAATAGGAGCACTACATCAGAATCTATGACATTTGTCGTAAATATTACAAGAGGCAAAGAAAAAAGAGGGTGTGAAGAAAATCAAGTTTTCCAAGGGTACTTTAAATGACTTGGATGCCACTAAACAAGGAAATTGCCTTTTCAGCTCCTAATACAAGTGTTTTTCCCCCTCTCAATAAGACAGAAGAAAATCTGTTAAAATCTTTGACCAGTAATAGCTCCTGTGTTCTAAGAACTTTCAGAAGAGAGAAAAGTACTGCACGCTTCAGTTACGGTTTCCATTGCACAAAGAATATTTTACCTCTTTCCATTATCTTTAAGAATTGTGACTTGGTAAATAGGAGTCATGAAAGTTTTTATTAACTGAAATTGAACACAAGATAAGTCAGATCTTGTCTTCTAACTAGTAAATTTAGCATGTATGTATAGGGAATTTAGAACATGGAAGCAGGTTCACTCACAATGTAAGCTCCTGATGTAGGATCCTGTTGGGCAGTTTGTATAATACAAATAACATAATAATTGGTATTTAATGATTTTGTACCATAGAACTGTCTTAAAACTGGAAAACAAATTCTCATAAAGGAAGGAAGATGCAATTGTAAAATATTTAAAAGGAATATAGCTTAGAACATTGCCCCATTTGGTCTCAGGCATAGTATCGTATGGAATACAAGAATTACTTAGTGCCTTTGAAAAATTATAATGCCAGTATTTAATAGATTATTAACAATACAGAAAACCTTTTAATTACCAAAAAGATACCATGTTGCAGTTAGGAAGCCCTTGCTACAACCGAACTACTTCAGATATCTAGATGAAAAGACTATTTTAATTTTAAGAGACTAGAAAAGAGTTTTCAGATGTAAATTCCACCAGATAAGCAATACAAAAACTTACAAAGATGGAGGAAAAGCAGAAAAGGAAGCAATCTTTACAAAAATCAAGAAAACATTGTTTATTTTTTATTTTAAACAGATAAAAGTAAACAAAATACAAACAATGATGCAGTTTCAAAACAGGGTAAGAAGAAATGAAGACAACAGTTTGCAATATATTAACCATTGTGAATCTCTTATTATCTTGTTTTGAAAATCTCAATCACTGTTAATTTCCCAACACGGTTTTTTCTTTTAACTGAAAAACTTTCAAAAATTGCTGAGCATTCCTTTTCTACTGTAAGCATTGCTGTAAGGCTCAAACTACTGATTATTTCACTCAACACAGCAACTTATTGCCACATAATACAATTACTAGATAGTGTATCTGTCTCCCAATAGTTATTTCTATGTAGTTGTTAATATAATTTAGCCAAAATTATTTTTGAGAGTTGAAGGACAACTAAAAATAAGAAAGCAAATGACAGTAAAATTAAAAATTCTGTTCACTGTTTTTTTGAAAGACTCACTGCTAAAGATTGCTAGAACTGCTTGGACAATAATAAAATTCTGGGGGCAAAACCCTTCTTCTGTAGCAAAACCAACAGATCTGTTTCTAAAATGGTAAGAGTATCTACAGAAACCATTTATAAAACATATTATCATAAAACTCTAGGCATAAATTATGTTTCCTATTATTCTCGTGAATTACCACATAATTCCAGAAATTCCCAACTATATCAGACTGCCACCTGCACACAAATTCATCACACTATATTCTTCTTTTTATTTTGCAGAATATATTCAGTGCAATATATCACCATTTTACATAAATGCTACATGAAATGTTTTTTAAAATCCATCTTTCTAAATGAAAAGAAAAATTTTTTTTGATTTTTTTAGTCTTCATTTAAAAACCCATTTATTTTGTAATTAAATGGTTACAAACCCAATTACTTATTTTGAGTATATAGTAAAATAAATGACTTTTGGATTAACTCTATCAACAATTAAGTATTTTAATATAGGTGTATTTTAAAGTAGAGCTATTTTACTAAATGTTATTCTGTTAGAGAATTAAGTTTAAAAATTTTCTTTGAAATTGTTAGTACTTGACTTTCTAAAGTGCTAAATATTTTAATAGCTGCAAAAGGTGAGAAGTCTTGACCTCTTAAATGATGCAGGCATTTCTGTTTCACTGCTGAGATCTGATTTCATGAGTCAAATTAGGATACCTGTTATAGTTTGTGTCTAGATGTCCCCCAAAGCCTCATGCAGTCACAGAGTCTGCTGACTTCAGAGTTTGTGATTGATTTATTGTCTAGTGCTGGGACCATGGGTGGAAATGCTATTACCCTCACCCTAGAATGGGGAGCTCCATACTCTTTATTCTATCAGGGACAGAAGAGTACACCTGCTTGCTCCTCTTTTTTTTTTTTTTTTTTTTTTTTTTTTGTCTTTCTGCTTTTGCTGTCTTCTGGCTGCCGTGAACTGTTACTGCTCTGCCATATCACCTTGCCTTGGAGCCAGCTAATGAAACCTCCACAAAGTGTGAGCTAAATTAACCTTTACTTTCCTAATTTGCAGTATGAGGTATTTTATCTCAGGAACAAGAGAAAAGCCCACCTGAGCAAAACAGACATTTTAAACTTTCATTAATTTACCTAAAATAGCATTTAAAGTATAACTAACTGCTATGTTGTAGAATAGGATCATTATTTTATTTAGACACACATATGTAGGTCTGTTTTCAATTGCCATAGTTTTGTTACTTTTAACAAAATCCTAACAGTGAAAATTAAAAGCCAGAACCTTCATTAGAGAAATTTTTTCATTTATAGATCACTTCTTCAAACCAGGTTTGCTTTCTTGGTACAGAAGATTTTCTTTTGTAAATTTGTTCTAAAGCTGAAGTAGAATCTTTTGGAGATGTTTCAGTGAAAAAGCCTTATCATGGACATGTGAGTAGTTGTGCTTTTATCCCTGATGGTAGAGACTTCTCTTGCCTGGGGAAGAAGCCAGGATCCAAAGACCACAGTGCAGGACTGGGTATGTGGAGTCAAAAGCCTGTGTGTTTGGGGAGTGTGTGAAGCAGAAACCACATGTAAGACTTGTACTTGCAAGGCTGCTGCCAAGTAATCAAGATCACAGCCAGGCCGTGACGGCCAGTTCTCAGGGCTGGTGAGAAAAGTCACAGCCAGGAGGCAAACTGGCTGAGAAGAAACAGGTCATCGGGTATTTGAGGACATGGCTTGAGATCATGGAAGGCAGACAATGTGGCGACCGTGTCAGGCTATTTTTAGCAGAAAGGTCTTACTTTGTGGACAGCTCTGTCATGGTTTTTTTGAGAACAGTCATGGTCACAATGTCTATGAGTAAAGACACAAAGGAATGTTTGCAGCCGTGGGTCTAAAGATTTTTGTTTGCAACCTTGGACGACACTATTGGAAACTGTGATGGACAAACACCCATGAATCAAACTCCATTCTTTCCTCTTTTTTCTTTTCTTTTCTTTTTTTTTTTTTTTAATTTGGCAAGTCCCTACTTTATCAAAATAGCAATATAAAGAAAATCATACATGCATGTATTTATCTCTTGCTTTGACATGTTAATTTCTTCTACAAGTCACCTCTTACCAATGATATTTCTATAGAAAGCACATTAAAAGTTTTCTTAATTTTCTCAGGAAAAAAGAAAAGTAAGCAAGGCCTGGGCTAATGGAGTTTTGTTTGTATGGTCTGTTTCAGTGGAGTCATCTGTTTTCAGAAAGTCATCCAAAAAAACATTCCATTGAAGGCTCAGTTTTATAAAAAATATAAAGCAGTTTTAATGAGATTAAAACCAAGAATAAATTCATTAGACAATTCCAATGCATAAATAATTCTAACTGTTGAAGTTATTCTTGGAGGATGCCTGGATATTGATAAAATAATACTGTATTTTGTTTTCACACAACTTTCTGTTTACATGAAATGTGCTACACAAGCATCTCTAGCACTGCTGTACCATTATTTATCCAGGCTTTGCTTTTATTTACGTCTTCAGAAAAAAATCATTGTGACTCAATTTATAGAATACAATTCCAAAATGTTTCTAACATGTAAGTATGGATTAATACATACCACTCAGACTACAGAACAAATTTTGTTAAATAGATCTGCATGAGATAGAAATTATTTCTATTTACTTACTGACTGCTTTTCGGGGGGTGCTGTTGGAAGAATAGGGTAAGTCAGAGCTGCAGAGGAAAAGTCAGAAAGATACATCTTTTTTGCTCTTGTAAATTATAGGTTTCATACGCACAGAAATTGTGTGAACTTCTCTGACAAAATATTTTTATAAGTCAGTCCAGATGGATAGAGATGTTGAGCCAAATGATAGGGTTTGTATGAAATTCATCTTTTTTGATCTTTGAAGGTCCCATTGTCAAAGATGCTCTATTTCTATTCAAGGATATACAATGTCCTATTAATATTTCTGAGATGCAAAGAGATAAAGGTAGCATGAGGTATGTTTTATGAATTCAGATGCTAATATCACTGAAATACTAAGTGAATGTAAAAATGCGAAAAATTTCAATTTTGCAAGATACAGGCCCCCAATATACTTAAAATGATAGATTGTACATAGTTCAAAATGAAAGAGACGTTTCCTCAACTACTTTTATGTTCTATGATTTCTTGCCAATTTAGAATTTGCATTATATAGAATGTCTCTCTTTAGGTTCTCTAGAAACCTCGCTGTAGCATTTTACAAATTTTTATTCTATACATCATTACTGGTACAGGAATCAACCATCAGGTAAAACAATGTATTTCCTCAGGTAAACATAATTATAAAATTAACAGTGTGCTAAAGAAAATTTAAAGCACACAATGAGAGTAATATCTTAAATTTCATTAGACCTTTCTCGTTTTCAAATGATTTTGTGTACAGTTCTCTGGCTTTGTCCTCAATACTATGATATAAGCACTAAAATCCTTATTTTCTGAATGAAATGCCAGCTTATTGATAAACATTCACTGGCAGGTATTATACTAATATTGATTTTTCAAAGTTATTTTCTGAGCAAAGATTATTTAAGGTCTCATTGTTGAAATCTGGGATAAGTATTATTTTTGATCATGAAGACCAAGTATAAAACTATTGTATACTATCAACAGGACATTGTAACAATCATATAGCAATATTTTTTTATTTCTGCAAGAATACTGCTAATGTGGTGTGTATGATTAGCAAGAGTAATATATTTAATCGTGAATTAATTTTATAGCATTTAGGATAGACAAATACATTAAACATGTCTGTATATAGCAATATTATTATATTATTTAAATTTCATGCATCATGTTAGATTTCTCACATCTACCAATCACATATCTCATTGTTTTTAGGCTCTGTTTAGAAATGTTAATCGTTTAAAATTAAGAAGACAGAGATACTTCAAAGTTGTGTTCAGATCACATCACTCTTCTCTCAAACAATAATGGCTCCTTATTTTTTCTTGTTAAAAACTGATGTCTAACTGAAAGCTTTTCCTCTTAGATCAGGTACAAGCCAGAATTATCTGCCGTTGCCAGTGCTACTCATTACACTGAAAGTTTTAATCAGGATCAGTAAACATGAACGATAAGAAGATATCCAAATAGGAGAAGTAAAAGTATCTGCATTCATGGACTAGATAATCAGACTTGTGCACTAAAACTACAAAGCAATGTGGAAACAAATGAGATATATTTTATCAAACAAAAAAATCTCACATTAATAGATTGCAAAATTTAATGCTAACATGGCAAAACAACACAGATTGGTTTACATGTTTAGTATCATACCTATCAAACTGCCAATTCCATTGTAGAAATGGATAAGCTGTCCTAAAATTAATGTTCAAATGGTAGGGTCCTTAATAATTACAATAAAACTGAAAAGGAAGAATAAAGTTGGAGAAATCACACTTCTTGACTTTGAAATTTATTTAAAAGTTATAGAAATCAAAACAATGTGGCATAAGCTTCACATAAATAAAATGAAGCAGAACTAAGCCTAAAGTTCATTTCATATGCCAAAATCAATTTTAGATAAGGATAATAAAACTTCTGTGAGAAAAAAACAAATGCTAAAATTTGTTTTCTCACAGCCTATAGGGTTAAAAAGAGTTTCCTCTAAGGATGATGCAGAGACCAGTGCAGATTCACCTACAAAGGAATGACACCTCTTGTCTTACACTATGCAGCATGGACTAATGACCTAAATATAAGAACTATAAGTCTAGTAGTCTTAGAAGAAGATATAAGTGTAAATATTTGAGCTATTGGATGAGGCAATGGACTTTTAGAAAGAGTAACAAAATACAAGGCACAAAAGAAGTAATTGGTATTTCCTCTTTCTTTCTATCCATAGCATTTATTGCATTTGAAAATTCTGTGTAGTGCACAACATAAAAAGTAAAAGTTGCTTTTATTTGTCCCTTCCTGTGGAATATAAACTCTCCAAGGACAGAAATTTTTAGTTTGTTTGATCTCTGCCGTTCTTTACATCTATAATATTCTTGAAACAAAATAATTTCCTAATAAGTATTTTTGAATGAATTCCTATTAAGTGACCTTCACAACGATAAATAAATAGAAGGCACAGAAAGACTTTATACCATTGTACAACTGCATTTGCATAAAACTTTTCACCTTTTTAAAATTGCTGCATACTTTCATTCAAATTCGATCGTATTCAGTAACAAGAAAAACAGCAGATTTCTTTTAAAGCACGAATTATGTTACATAACTTCTAAAACATCTTCCAACTCCCTTGATCTAATATGATGCTCTGAAAAAGTATATTTATAAAAACTTCAATTATAGTATCCACAGTTCCTAAAGAAGTGATTAATAATTTAAGAATACCAAGTCATTTTTTTTACTAGCCCTTCCACTTTCAAAGGCCAACCATTAACCTCAATAGGATAAATGAGGAAAATTACTTTCTGTACTTGAAAACTTATTCTGGGAATTATATTAAGGTATTATTGCCAAGCTCATTTTATTTTTACCTTCTACAAGAACAGAAAGCAAGTATGATACAGTCCAGAAAGAAAGTTTCTGATTTTTAAGGAAAACATAACACAACTCCATGCAGCTGCAAAAGAGATTAAGATAAATCTAGAAATTCCAGTTAAAAAGACTGTGGGAAAAATTGAACTCTCAAGCCTCAAGTAACTGAGAAACCTAGAAAATCTTAACAAGATTAAGAAACAGAGAAAGAAATTCTTTTTTAAAGCCATAGATAAGAATGAGAAAAAAAATTCAAAACTTTACATTTAATAAGTATCATGGTTTTTAATGTTAGAACCTAACACATTTTTTTGGTCATTTAGTGCCATAACTATGGGAATAGTCTTTAGAATATTTTTATTGATGAATTATTAATTTTAAGAGTTTTGTTATATTAACCAAAGAATGCTTAACAGGAAAAAAATCATCAAAAGCATTGCATATTTAATATTTATTGACTTTATAAAAATGCATCAAATTTTTCAACATCTGTTGAATTTGGGGATACAAAGTCTGAAAAAGAACAACAGAAATAAACTGCTATATGAACTACAATGAAAATACAAGTAGGGTACTATAACAAAATAACTTTTGCTTCAAATGTCATACTCAAGGCAGTCCTTACATACGAAAAATGCATGCTCCATGCATAATTCCTGCTTACAGTGATAGCACAAGTGCTTTATTTTCCTGTCTTTTCATGTGGGACACAATTGACATCTTTTTAGGATTTCGTGTTGTTGTAGTAGTAGGTCTTTGGGATGCTGCATCTGCCTGTTCAGCTCAGCAATGGGGTCCACAATTATTTTTTTGCATAGTTTTTCCTCTGCTCTAAATGATATTATGAGTTCCAGTTCAAGTCACTTAAGAAAATTTCTTAGTGGTATTTTATACTTTTATTTTGTTTGTAACTATCAAGTCATTTATGCCACACATGTTTAGGACTGAGTACAATACTATCATTGGCCAATGCTTTGTGTTTCAAGTGCTTTCATTGTGGTTTCATAACTCATCAACTACATGTACTCTGCCTTTAGTTTTGCTATAGAAAGTTTCCATCTTATGACTTCATTTTGTCAAGATTTCCTTCCATCCTAGGATTCCATTTTGCCAAGGTTTCCTTGTCAGCATGTCCATCATGGTGCAATGTTGACATCAGCAGTACCAATTTATTTTTTTATTGCCACATACAAGGTCAATGTAAATCTTTTTGAAATCCGAAGATCATACTATACAATTCTTTGTTTTGAAATTGGATTTGCTGCTTTGTTCCTGTGCACAGTTTCTGCCCTAGTCAACTTATGCTCTGTTAGCAAAGCAATATCAAATGGAAACTGATAAACCAATTGTCAAGTGTCACATTCCAATTATTTTGCAAGATGGGAGCAACAAATCTGTTCATAGGGTCATCTGGTTTGCTACTATATGAATAAAGATCTGATGGTTGAGTTCCAGAATAAATTTATAAATTAGAAGCATAAGTCTTTGCATCTACAAAAGACATAAATTCTTGTGTCATATTTTGAGTCATCACTTTCCCATAAATCTTGGAAATTCCTATGATCACCATGAAAAATCTCTGATAAGTACATCAGACCTATGAATGCATTCAATTGAGCTAGTGAGGTGTCATAATAAATACATTTTTGAATATGACTACTGGTGCATACAGAACATTTTACTTGCAGTTCAATCTTTGTGTAGCTTTTTTTATGCTACAATTTCCAACACTGAACGATAGTGCTGACATTCTTTCTGTTACCAGGAATTGAATTCGGAACCTCACACTTGCAAGGCAGTCACTGTGCTGCTAAACTGTATCCCTGGCCTTTCTATCCAAAATCTTTCACTCCTGCTGTGACTCTCACCGTGTTTTCAGACCTAATTCATTTGGTCGTGGGGCCATTTCTCAACATTTTCACCAGTCATAGTCACTTTGCTGTTTTCTTAGTCATATGAATCAAGGAGGTCTGCATTCTCTGTTTCTGTGTAGTCAATTCTTGCTCCATTTTACTGTCACAGAAGTTTGGCTTACATGACCAATGTCAAAGACATCATCATCACAATCATAATCATCACCACTATCATCTCCTCATCCTCATTCACTCACACAGCTCTTGTAAGATGCATTTTACTTAATGGATTATCTTCATTATCCGTGCATGAGTAATCTGATGACTCACTTTTGACCTTGTGGTGGATTGACAAGGTTTGGTCAACTTGTAACACCCAGCTGAACTGAATTAGCATGGTGTGGGGTGAGGATTGCTCACCTGAGGATTGTTGGGAACAGCATGAAAAAGAGAACTGGAGAGGAAGAAGGTGGTGTCCTTGCTTTTCTTGGTACTGTTGGTTCTCCTGGAAGAGATTGTTGAGTTTCTTTCCTGATATGAACTTGGCTGTTTTCATCATCAGAGGAGCTCGGGACCTTGTTGTCACTAAGAATGGCTGTAGTTCACCTTGAAGGAGCTCTTATCTTTACCTTGAGCATGGCGGAAAGAAAGTGTGTGTCTTCTAAGGTCCAGAGGAAAAGATAGTGTGCTGTTCCTTTTCCTGAAGAAGCTAGGCATTCATCCTTCCTGATATGAACTTGGCTATTACCCTCAGAGGAGCTAAGTACCTCACTGTCACTGAGGACGCCTGTGGTATTTTTCAGGAAACTCTGGTCTTTACTTTGAGCATCAATTCCTAGCTCCAATGTAGAGCACTTAGCCTGCTGGCACACATTCTTCATCTCATTGGCACATAATTTCTAGCTGCCACCAACAACATTAGGTCTTCCCAGTGCAAATCCTTGAAACAGACTTGCATGAGACACTGTCATTGACTCCAGGCCTACAGCTGTACTTGTGGGGAACACTTTTTTTTTTTTTTTTTAAGAATTTTTATTTATATAATTTTTCTTTGTGTGTGGTTTTTTTTTTTTTTTTTGTCTTTTTCATTTTTTATAGGTACCAGGGATCGAACTCACGACTGCCTGCTTGCAAGGCAGGCACGTAAGCCGCTGAGCTAAATCCCCACCCACTGAGGGGAACACTTTCATGAGCTCTAGGTCTTCAGTTGTACTCACACAGGACACTGCTGTGGGTTGTAGAACCTTGGCTGAATTATCTGGGATTTCAGTGAGAGAACAGATTTCTTGCATTTTTTGTGTTTGACTCTTTGGGTGACTGTTATGAAATAATTCTATAGGCTATATGTCTTATATTAAATTGTTTTCCTAGCAAACTGTAACTGAAACAGACCTCCAACTTGAAAATCTGGTTTTTCATGTGCTCTTGTACTGAACTGGGCTACTGCTTCTAGAAAAATCAAATGAGGGCTGGGGATTTAACTCAGCGGTATAAGCACCTGCCTGGCAAGTACGAGGTCATGAGTTCAATCTCTGGTACCGCAGCCAAATGAAAACTTCCTTTCTTTAACAAATCCTGGAGTGGTATGCATCTATTGGACCCTCTGTGAGGCTCAGGTAAACATACACAAAAACTATTCCATAGTGCATGTAATGCTGGTTTGACAGTTTTGCACATATACCCTCACCTTGCCTTTCATCATACCAAGTAGGTAAACAAAAAGTTTTCTTCCTGTATGCTTCAGGGAAAGGTATTGTGGCACACAGCTATTATTATGATAAAGTAAAAATTTACAGTAAATTAATGGTAATGGGCGTGTAAAGTGTCACCCTCTGTTATGCTTGGAGTAAAATGTTTTTCTAAACCTAAATTAACTGTTATCCTATACTAAGGCTAGTTAATGTCATGTCATATATCCATCTTATTGTTTTACAAAAATAACATCCTGGAACGAAGGCTCATCTCAATATTTCTCAGTTAATTTATCCTATGAAGAAACTACTTGCCAAAATATGAACCAAGGGAAATTCAAAAGCAATTCTTCACATGATAGTTGAAGATAAACAGTCTCAAACATAATGACCAATAAATAACAATGTAACCATTGTGAACAGTTTAATTTTCCAGTAAAAGGTTAACTTCAGAGTTATCCTATGACTTAGAAATTCTCTTCCTCAATTTTGTACCAACAGAAAAAAACACATTCACAAAAAACTATTAATTTTTTGGTAACATTTTAATATTACACTAAATTAGAAACAACAGAGTGTTCATCTATTAATAGATGAAAGGAAAAATAAAATGTGGTATATCTCTAGAGTAGAATATTATTCTACCCAATTAAAAAATAGTCAAGATAAAAGCTACATCACATCCAACTTTGTATATGCTAAGTAAAAGAAATTAACCACAAAATATTGGGTAATGTGTGATTCTATTTATTATTTCAACATAGACACATTTACAGAGACAGAAATTTACCAAGAGAATGGAGAGTGGCTGACAATAGGCATGGCGTTTCTTGGGGAGAGTTCTAAAATTGATTTTGGTGATGATTTAAGAATTCTGAATGTTCCAATAGAACAGTAAAAGTACACTTTAAGTGGGTAAATTGCATGGTATATAAATTATATCCCCAGTAAAGGCGCTATATTTTAAAAAGATTCGTTTTAAATTCTAGCTCCTCTGTTTCTTATTTACTATAAGAACACAATCAAAAGCTGACTTTTGAGCTAGGCATTGTGGCACATGTCTACAGTCCCAGCATTTGAGAAGCTGAGGCAGGAGGATCCCTATGACTTCATGGGCTACCTAGCGGATTCAAAGGTAGCTCAATACATAATGAAACCTTCTCTCTCTCTCTAAAAATTTTTTGACTTATCTCATCTCACCTTGGAGAACAAGAGAGGAACACAGGTTGTATTAACTCATATGGGTTTAGTGATTGATTTCTGAAGCATCAGGAGGAGATAGCACCACTGAGCCCCTGTGCTATGTATGCCTCTGGGTCACTGGCAAGAAAGTGAACCTTAAAAATTAAGACATGTAAATGAGATGGCAGTCATCATATATTCCAAGCCAATAAGATGCTGTTGGTGGAAGTGTTGACCGCTGCAACCACTGTGGAAATCAATATGGAGATTTCTCAAAAACTTAGGTTTGAAAGTTCCATTCGATTCCCCTTCTGCGTATTTTGCCAGAAGAATTGAAGATGTCATACTATGGTGATACATGCACACCCATGTTTATAGTAGGACAACCTGTAACAGCTAAATCTTGGAAACAACCCATCAACTGAGAATGAATAAAAAACAAGTGGTATTTTTATACAATAGAATACTACTCCGCTATAAAGAAATACAAACTCGAGGCTTTTATAGGTAAATGGATGCAACTTGAGTTGCAAATGAAATAAATCAGACTCACGTGTAAACGTATTGTCTCTGTAAGTTAAAAAATAAAAGAGTGAATAGGATTTAAAATGTATGCTAGATATTGTGAAAATGAAAGGTGAAGAAACCGCTCAAAAGAAAAGAACAGCTGGAGTGAGGAAAAGAAGAAAAGAAAGAAGGGAAAAATTATATATACCAAGATTGATAATTATACTATTAATTGCTATTAATCAAAATGAATGGCTTTTGGTTTCACTGATCATTTTTTCATTCCTATATCTTGAAATCTGAGCAACTACTTTGAGGATAACAATATACAATATATTAACCACTGTTAATCTCCTATTATGCTGTTTTGAAATAATTGTTCTATTCTTTTTTCATTAAAAAAGAAGACAACTGTAATCTTTCATCTGCTCAGAACCCAACTGCACAAAATCTAAACTTCTTTGTAAAATCTATCACTCTGGTCCTTGAACTTGTGTCATGGTTTATGTCAGTGGCCCCCAAGCCTCATGCAGTTAATTATGCGTTTGTGATTGGTTCATTGTTTAGCGCTGGATTGGTGCTGTGCGTGGTACACTTGCCCAGGGGTGGAGCCAGGATATGACGTAATGGCGGAAAGAAAGTGTGTGTCTCTGTCTGTCCTGTTCATCCTCGCTGCTTGCAGCGGCCATGAAGGGCTGCCGCACCATGCCATACTGCCTTGGAGCCAACTGAGTATGGACTGAAACCTCCAAGAACTGTAAGAAATAAACCATCCCTTCCCTAATTTTGGGCATCAGGTATTGTGTCTCAGCAACGAGAAAAAGGTCACTATGACAACTTGCTTTGGCCTCAGTTCTGGCTCCTAGCCCCTACATTGTTTCCATACTATCAAACTACATGATAGAATTTGGATCTGAAATGTCCCGAGGGCCCAATGCGGTAAAGGCTCGGTCCCCGGCCAATGGCGCTACTATGAGACAGTAAGAATGACAGGAGGCCGAGCTTAGTTAGAAATGGTGAGCGCCAGAACATCCCCTCACAGCGGTACTGGCACTGGGGCCTCTTCCCTTCTCTCTGTCACTTCCTGGCTGTCTTGCCCTAAGCAGCTTCCTCCTGCACTCATTTCCACCGTGATGTACACAGGCCCAGTGACAGCAGGGCCCTAAGACTCTGGACTAAAATCTCTGAAACCCTGAGCCAAAATAAACCTTCCCTCCCTCAAATGTTATGTTCATACATTGTTACAGTAACCAAGAGCTGACTAAACCCCATCCTACTTCTTCAAGTGCTGGGCATTTTCTTTGCTTTCTGGACACCCGTAAACTTTAGCATGGATGTCACAAAAGAAGCTCAGTGATTCTTTCTCCAAATTCTCATTATGCTTTCCAATGTTCTGATTTGGTGCCAATCATTTTGCTATCGTTATTTTTTAAAGTAATATTCTGTCCCCCAGATTGTGAGCGTCAAAAGGGAAACACCTGGCACATGGTAAATTCTTAAAAGTACTTCTTATTTGGTAGTTATCTGAAAAATCGAATCCCCTAATTCTTCCTGGCATTTCTGTTTTATAAGGAAAGGAGCACAAAATGAAATAATACTGAGTAAATGTAAAATATGGTTAAAATAATTTCAGTGGCTTTGGCAACCATAAGTGGTGTGGACAGCAGTGTGAAATAGGCAGATGACGGTCGATTGGGCATATTTTACCCCACAGGACCTCTCTGTCCCCCAAGAGACCATTCTACCAAGCTGACTGCATTTGAGTTTTAAATAGCCCATAACCATAAAGCAATTCCCTCATTTAGTGTGGCCCCAATGTCACCAACATCTATTGTGTTTTTGGAGTAAAAATTGAACTTTCAAGACAGAAGGGATGTCTGCTACAATTTATCATCTTCTAAAGACATGTCCAAAAGTATTGAAGATAACGCTCAATTTTAAACTTGTGTGTATAGTTTAGAACCCAGCAATGATGTGAGTCGGATTCCATTTTCTAAATCCAGAAGTGTAAAACTGCATTCCAGTCACACAGTAACTACGTTTAGTCTCCCGTATCGTTGTTTCATGATCTAGGGTGTAATAAGCAACAGCTCACTTCATAAACACCACTAGCTGCTGCTAAATCATCTGCCAGATTCTCTGAATTCACATTTGATTTACTCTGAATTCTTAACTTGCTGTTTTGGGCCTATATTTCTCATGATGCTTCATACACAAGGATTCCCCAGATATCCAGGCCGGAACTGGGTTTCATACTAAGACTTTTTCAAATTAACACCACTTTTTTTTCCCAGTGTCACAGAAAATAAAACTCAAGTATAATTTAGTATTGCGTGCCCTCATTTGCATGGCTAACTGGTGCAAATTTGTAGAAAAGTGCTTTTGGTTTTTATATTGGTCTGAAATTCAGATGCCCATGTCTACTGCTTTTTGTGTTTTCATTATAGGTAACAAATCATGGGAGAAAATGTAGACTGTCATACAGAAAATGGTGGATATGAACTTTTTATCTTTTAACTTTGCTTACACAAAGTTATGTGCAATATAAAGTTGTAACAACCTGTTTTAATTGTGGATATCAAGAGGTACAAAAAGAATAATAGTTTTAAGCTATAATGAATAAGTGCTTTAGTGAACACTCAAGTATTTACCATATAGCCTTTGCACTGTATAAGAAGAAATTAAATCTTATATGATTTTATATCTACTACAAAATATTTATGAAAAAGAAATATAACAAAGTTACTTATTAAAGCAGCTAATAAAACTGATAGCTTTCTAATGTGTTATAGAGTATTCATAGAATTCTCTTTACAAATTCCAATGAATTAGGGCAATTGGATTTGTGATCTTGTCCCTGGAGATCTCAAGACTCATCTTTCTGTCATGATAAAGATATTAAATTAAGTATTTACAATTGGTTTAATATTGCACAATGTACAAATGCTTTGGTATCCATTTATCCTTCAAATTATTTAAAATAATTTGAAATAATTATTTAATTATTTCAAAGCTGTAGCTACTTTTGTTTCATTTAAAAAGTACAAATTTATATTTGTAGAGCACAGAATTTACTCAACCAAAGACAGAAGCTCGACACTGCAATTCTAAGAACACCATGTATACTATACACTACACATTGCAGTTTAGGGAAGTGTGGTGAAGAGATAGGAAGTAAAACAGGACTGTCTTTCATCTTTAAAGTAGTTTTGAAGCTTGACATCTTACTGGGCTTCACATTAAATTATATACTTTTCAGAAAATATTGTAAACTTCTTTTGAAATTTTCAAAGCAGACTGTTTAACAGTGCAATTTTAGCAAAGATGTTGGAAATTCAAATTACTCATGTTGGGCCAAATGTTAAATAGTAACTTAATTGCCTTCAAATTTGCACAGCTACTAATTAGGCCTCTAGCCAGTTGAAATCACATACCATCAACTTGTAGCTGTACATTTCAGATGCTCATGGAAAGGGGGCAGATGTTCGTTTGAGAGTTTGCTCAGTGGATAACTGCAAATGTCCAATAAAGCTGCTAGCTGGGCAAACTAAGACAAGAGAGAACTGCAGTCATACTGGTATTATTTTTAACCTCTGAACATGTAAGTGCCTGGCTTAGAGCCTTACAAGCTTTCCTGGTCCTCAGAGTAATAGCTAAAAGTAGATACATAGAAGTGCCTAATAAAATACCAGACAACATATTACTTACCTAATAAAATTTTATATGTGACTTAATTTGAGGGGTAATTTATGACATTTTTGTGGCTGAAACTTGACAGTATGCTACATAATCATCATGTTCCATAGCATACAGAACATAGTCTGAATTCCTTAGACCGAAACTTCAGATGTCTCTGTAATGGCTTGGGGGTTGGACACCTTCAAATATAAATATTGCTTTCTAATTTTAATTTAATCTATTAAGCACCTTCCCATTATATGTCACAAAAATTCTGTGGTTCTTAAGATTTCTCAAGCTATATATTTTTTAAGTCAGAATTGATGTCTGCTTGTTATTAAGTAAAGAGATATAGTTTATGAAAAGAAATGATTAGATACAGACATATATAGGGAAACATTTTTATATTATTTCAGAAGTAAAATTGATATTAAATATGTTGAGCACAATATAAGAAATAAGAGTAATTTTATGCACCTGAGAATGAAAACACGACTAGGTAAAAGACAAACTAAATAAAAATACTTTAAAAGCTAAAAATTGTGCACTATACAAGCTAACCTGAAATGTGCTACACAAGCATACTGACAATTTAAAAGAGGCACCATTAAGTAAATTAGTATTTCGATTTCTATAATGATTTTTTTAAAAGATGAGAGATTTTAAAAAATATATAGTGGTAAAATATTACGTGTTTTATATATAATTTTGGTAGATAAAATCATAAAAATAATACATATACATAAACCTGAAATGTAAACTAAGAGAACAAATAAAATACACAGCAAAATATTCAATAAAATGAAAACAATATTAAAAACAATATGATGTCATTTTTATAAAAATAAATGCATCATATTTTTAAAGGGAGACTAGAATGAAACCTATGGATTTATGGTGTGAAGTCTGTGGTTAAAAAAAAAAATCTATAATTTATTTCTCTCACCATTAGAAAAAATTCTAAAACTTAAAATGATAAAGAAACCCAGAGCATGAGTAGCGAGCAGGAAAGGGCACAGAAAGGCCCTGGGCTGCACCAAGCTCTCTGTGCATGGAGCCCCGAGTGCCTGGGTGCCTGGGGAGCAGTGGGCCCCGCACCCCGGGCCTGGCACACCAGGCCTCTGTGAGGGCTGCTTCAACCAGGCCCTCGGCTGCCGCCTGTGACGTGAAAAACAGCCACTTTCAGATGATAGCACAGCACCTCAGACTTCTGGGAATCAGGGGACTCTCCTTCATGTTTGAGGCTGCTGACTTCTCAGTGACAGACTTTCCTCCATAAAATCTAAAATTATGGATGAAGTTAAGTGATTTCCAGATACAGAGTTAACATTTTTCTTCCCCGATTGTGACTGCCATATACTATTCTCTTAGGAGGGCCACTTAGCCTCAGTTTCTTCATCTGTAACAGAAATAAGCAGAACCCCACTTTCTTATTTAGTAGAGGCTGCCATGCATATGTGATTGAGATAAATGGCATGAAGCAATTAAGTGAATGAGTTCACCTGAGGTAAATACTACACGCAATTCTTGGCTAAATCAAAGGAAGAAAGGATTACAATAAATCTTAAACTCATTTGAATCTCTCTCCAAAGCAAATATTTCACTGATTTTAATAGTCTCAAGGTATTTTATAAAGCAGAGCTTCAATCATATGAAGCAGACATTTGAGAAAATAATGGCAGAAATTTAATACTAACATAATCACTAACTAGAACTTTAATGTAAAACAACGCATACATACATATTTTGTCAACTATAATCTAATCCTCTCCAAATAAAAAGCAAAAGAGATTGCTTTAAATGGTTACTTGGAACAGACTAACTTGAAACAAATCAACTTATTATTAGTACATATACTTTAGTATCAACAACCAAAAATATATTCCTGTTTGTCTGTCTCTCTCCATCTCATACATGCATGCACGCACACACATGCACAGGGCTTCAACCACTCAAATAGTTACTGATTTTTTTCTCTAGAATATTATATTAGCTCAGAAGTAACTCAGTCAACACTTCTTCAGACAGAGAAAGCTCTAGAATTGCAGTTTTTAAACCATAGCTGTTAGAAGTTGCAGTCCAGAGGTAATGTGCTTATGAAAATGTTTTCAACTCACAGTCTCCAAAACTCCCTTTCTGTGAAAAACACAGACTTACCAACTCAGTTATTTACAGATGCAAAAAGAAAAAAAAAAAAAAGACTAGAAAAATACACACAAACACATAGAAAGACATACTTTCATACAATTCATGAACACCACTCTGATAATAATTTTTGATTAGGAGAAAATTGCACAAGTGCAGCACATTAAAATATTTGTAGGAATACACCTCACATAAAAATGAGATAGGATTCTTGCTTACCACACATTACTCGGTCTACTCTCACTTCTCAGTGGGGTGCAGGCAGAAGGATCCAAGCAAGTTTATGAGGCCGTCATGTGACCCTACTTCCAGCCAAAGACTGTGCTACAAAATAAGAAGCTATAAATTTCTTTCTCGTTAAATAGTTAGTCATCTTCACAGAAGGATTTCATAGCCAAGTATTCTCCATCTCATGTTTAATAGGTTATCAAACACTATTTCTCTGTGTATGAAACATTTTCTGGTAAATATTTCTTCCACTAACTCCTTGACCACCTGGAAAATCTAAATTCTACTGCCAAGGAGGCAACTAGACTTGTACCTAGTCTTCCCAATTTCTTTTGCTTTTAGATTACATTTTTATGTTTTCCATTATATGGCATTACAAGACAGAACACTATTTTTCAAGGATTTTTCTCTTCATGGAACATTTTTGATTTAAAAAACAAAATCTCAGTTAATTTGAAACAGTTTATCATTTTTGGAGGAGGAGAATAATTTATTGAACTATTTTTACAATAGTTAGATCTATTAGTTAGTTAGATCTAATAGTTATTTATGGTCCTCTTTTTCCCTAGCCACAACTTTGCAAATCTCCACTGCCCTACACTGCTTCCCCTCCTCTCATAGGGCTGATCCCTCTTGTTCAGCTAGAGTACATACCACAAGACAAAACATTTTAAAGTCCAAGGAAAGTCCTAAAAAGAATGAATGAATCACATTCCAAACTTTCAAATTATCACCAGGGTATAAGCCCACATTTTTAAATAATGCCTCCAGGAATTTACTAGGATTATTCATTGTTCTTGGCACTCCTGTCACGTGTGTGAGTCTCAGTGTGCCTTATTTGTTCCCTGACCTTGGTTCTGTCTTTTCTGTAAGAATCCGTGTGTCTGAATTTTACAACATTTTGAAAACTTCTTTACCATGCATTTTATGTCTGTGATTAGCTGCACAGCAGAATTAAGCCAGGCCCTGGGTATCAGGGTTTGGCACCTAACCATTTACACTGCCTGCAGAATGACCCACGCTCTCAGGATAATAGCACTCATTCTCCATCACATTTAGGCTACAGAGACTGCTGTGAACACCGGGAAAGATGCTCTTCTGTGTAAATTGGTGCCAGGAATCTACACTAGCACTTGCAAGAACCTTAGTAAGATGGGTTTCTGAAGTCTTTCTGTCTGATAGCAAAGTTCAGAGTTCTATTACTTGTCACCAAGGTAACGGCAGCAGCCCTGTAAACCCTGGCTTCACATCCTTCTTTCAACCACCCAATACGTGGCAATATGAGAATGCATTATCATTCTTTACAATATGTGAGCAAATAATAGGAAACAATATCCAATAATTCTGGTCACCACTTAATGTTCTCATCTTTCACACTGCCCACTTTTCTATCTATCCACTTTGCTCTGATCAAATCAATTTTCATTTCTTTGAAAATCTTTAGGGTCTCAAGTCTTCAGGCATAGTGTCATCTTTGCATTTAATATTGTTCATCAGCATTTGGTTAACATCTATTTATCTTTAAGCTAAAGAATTATTTTCCAGGATGCATTTAAGGACCACCTAAAATGACTAGGTTTCTTTCTGTATGTGATTACTAATTCTGATATGTCTCTAGCCACAATCATGGCATTCAACATCTGTATCTCTGTTTCCTCCCTACTAATCACATTGCTCATTAACCAGAAAGCTTCATAAGAAATGGGAGCATATCAGTCTCATTCTCCGTGATCCCCACTCATAAAAAAAAAAACATTAAAAAAGATAAAAAGATTGCTGTCTTCTGTAACTCCGTGTCTTCCTTCCATCTTACCTGTCCATTAATTATTGTCCTTTCTAGGTGATTACCACAAAATTCAGAAGACTGGGGGAGAAGGAGAGTATCTGTTATTATACCAGCAATTAATAAATGAGGACATCTTGCCTCAAGACATTGATCTGGAGAGAAGCAGGCTTTGAACCTGAACTGAATCTTCTAAATCTAGGACCTGTCCTCCCTTTAATACACCACACTGTTTGGCAATGCCCGTACTTCTCAACAGCCCCTTTGATCTTGTGCCAGCGACCAAAGGGTAACAGGGTAGAGAGCTTATTTCACTGTTACCGCTCCCTCTTTGTGCTTATGCAATAACAGCTAAAGCACAGTTGAAAACTAAAGTCAGTAGAATATTATGTCTCAACCGGAACATATTATACTTATTTTCCTATTGCTTAACATTATACTCCTCATTATACATGAACTTTTTTTGAACCACAAAAGCCATTCCTAGTTTGTTTTTGTGGCTGCTGTAGTTGATACTGCTATTACAGGTATAAAATATAAATATTAAATATTTGTTGCCAAAATACTATTCAGATTTTGTGTGGCAACAGATTATAATGCAAAGTGAGAGGATTTCTCCCAAATATCCTACAAATGTATGCAAGCTGAGTAGTATTTCTATAGCTCCGCTCAGTGATCATCTGAAGTTCATTTGTGTGCCACATTTTTCAGGAGCCAGGAATCCACCTCTAAGATGCTGTTTTGGAGTTAATAGCAGATTTTGTTACTTGTGAGCAGTGTGAATTTTAATAAGGTAAAATTTCTAAACTACAGTTTCTACATCTATACAAAGGGGCATTAACCACAATGAGAAATCGAATTATCAACTAGAGAAGTCAAAAGTTAAAAGCCCAACAATTTATTTTACGATCAAGAATGGAGCAAATGTGCCAGGGATTTAGCTCAGCAGTATAAGGCATAAGCGCCTGCCTGGCAAGTGCAAGGTCATGACTTTGATCGCCGATACAAAAAAAAAAAAAAAAAAAAAAAAAAAAGGCACAAACAAGACTGATGTGTTGTCCATGGGAATACAAAACAGCACAATATATTTTAAAAAAGCAACCCTTCATTATAAAGTGAAACTATTTTTAAACTACAATACAACACTGGTAACTATTTTTAGACATTTTTCCAAGAAAAGGCAAATGTGTCCATAAAAAGAAATAAGGACAGATGTGCAGAGTGGCTTTCTACACAAAAATACAACAGAGAAGCAACTAAAATATTCATCACTAGATAATGGTTACATTGTGCTAGATTCAAGGAGATAAAATAAATGAAATGGATGTAAAATCATCAATGAACCTTCAAAACACTATGTTCAACAAAAGACATCCGTCCTGAAAGAATAGAAGAATATGATTCCGCCACACTGCCACTGTGACTGAGGGAAGGTCCATGGCTGTCTCAGAGTGAGGAGAATACTGACTCGTCCGGGATCAAAGTGAACCATCCAGAGCATGGAATAGCTCCCATATCTTGATGAGGGGAGTAAGTACACTGGAAGATTTGTTTAACCTCATTGAGCTATCAATTTAACATCTGTGAATTTCACATGTAAATAGTGCTTTCATAAAATGGTAAAACGTTCATTCATACAGATTCCTCTGCTGTAAACTGAACATGGAGGACGTGTTTTTTTTACATGACTTTCAAAACTATTCATGATAGTGCTGGGGTCTCACTAAGGCAGACACACTCAGAGGTCCAATGAACCGTTTCTCAAGCTTCATTCCACCTCTTGTAGCCGTCACCCTTTGCAGCACACATTTAGTCATGCTGTGGTTTTCTTTGGGGGCAAATTAAAAGTACATTATATATTCCTTTGAAATGGCTTTCCAAAATAAGAAATGCAGGGATTATCTAAACAAATGGCGTTTTAAAATTATAGCAATAGATATACACTGAACATGAACTAGGCAAAAGAATAGACATGGTTGTAGATACTGGGACAACTTTTAGTTTGTTTTTATTATCAGTTGCTCCAATGATGCTGAAATTCCTTTCTTTCTTTTTAATGAATATCTAGACTTTGGGAACAGAGTTAAATGTTATTTTCCTTATTTTTGTATGACAAGTAACTGGGCCTATCATGGCTGCTTATAGATCAATAAAAACATTAAAATGGAATTTAAGGCATTCATATAGCCATATAAAGCAGACTTAAGAGAAGAAAATAAGTTGCTAATTGTTTTTGCTCTAGAAGTTAAATACTGGCGATCCAAAACAATCTCGTCTTGCTTTCAAAGTGCTGTGTAAAGCAAGTGCATTGAGAAGACTTGATGGGTAGTAGGGATAAGAGTACAGCTATGGTGGAATGTTAAAGACATATAAAATAGAAGCGTACAGACTAAGTATAACTGCTCTTCTTCCCGCACTTTACTTCCTGTGTGTCATATTAAGTAAGCACTTACTGCACTTTTATTTCCCTTTGAAAGTACAATTTCTTTGCATAAGTACTAGTTCTATTTTTGTTGTTGTTGTTCTGATTTGCATGGTAAAATGCTTCACAAACTGATTGTTCACCAAACATGCAATGAAAGAATTAAGACTATATTATGAATGTCCTTCATATTAAAGATAAACTGGATTCTAAGCAAGTATCTAACTAGAATCAGGAGAATAGGTAGAAACTCAGTTTTAGATTTGGTATTAGTGCTCATTGCTATTGTTCTAAAATATGATAGGATGGGTGAATTCTTCTTGCTTTGTCCCTGACTTTCCATAAAACAGAGTAAAGAATGAGAAAACATAAACTTTTCTAAAATTTTGTTTTATAGACTTACAGCCATACCTTAGTATTCCACTGTGTAGAAACTTGTGAAATTTGGCACTGAATACATTTGTACACAGTTTCATCCCTGTACTTTTTTTCTTGTTTAGCACTCCACACAAGCTAGAATTTGTCAGTGTTGATTGCCTCATGACTCACTATCCTTTTCAGCCCAAACAATTTGTTTAATAGTCATCATTTCTGGTACTCTTCAAGTCTCCCCAAAGCAATTAATAATAAGTACTGATGCACCACAGTAGTACTAAAAGGCATCCTTCAAAATCAACTGATGACTTGAAAATAAACATAAGGGCGAAGTGAGGAATGATATTGATTGACGTGGTTTCTATCTTTAATTTTCCAAGGAAAATAAAGGTGATTTTTCTAGCATTCAGTTAAAGCATGTTCCTAATTCTCATAACACAGGCTCTAAATAAGCCAGATTTGGAGACTGAAAGCTGTTCCTTCAGACAAAAGCATCCTCTAAAGTTGATTTATAAGGAGAAAAATATATGGGGCAGAGAGAATCGTGTTTGTCATGCTATTGTTCTGCATTCCCAGCATTCAGCCACCACTGGGCACAAATGTTTCTCTATACAAATGGAATACAGTTTTGGAAGGTTTGCAGTTACATTTCAACACAGTGTGATGACTTAAGATAGAGGGTCCATTTCTGTGATAGTTAACTTACTATGTCACCTTAGTAAGAAAGGCCAACTAAATTGGATCACTATGGTTCTGGGTGTGGACACCCACCCTAGGGAGTACTGCCACCATGATGGTAGGAAAGGGAAATGAAGAGCAAGAGCTTGCTTCTGTTTTTTGGAGGAGCTGTTGTCTTCACTTTCAGCTTGGACATTGTCTCCTGGTTTCCAGCTGAGATTCTTCAGCTTTCAGCATAGAATATGACTGATATGATTCACACAAGACACCATAGTGAGCTCCAGGCCCCTGACCAAGTCCTTAGAATATGCAGCATGCTGACAGAACTTGCACCTCTTCCACACCTGACTCTGTGGGCAGCCACTGTAAGCCAATCTTGTAAATTTTATATATATTTGTATATTTTATATTAAATCTGTTCTCTAGTAAGCACTTCATGTTCTAATTTTCTCAATTTAAATATAAAAAATAGGCATTCATAAAAGTACCATTGGTTTGCGCAAGGTAACCCACATGATAGCAAAACATAACAAAGCAACTCTCTTCTTCCACCTTTTGTTTTTACAATTACTTGGCAGAATCCATTCATACAAGGGCATTATTTCAACGAACAAAGCTCAGACTCCATACTCTGCTGATACTGTAATGGTTTCATTAATATAACCCCTGAAGAAGCTCTTATAGTCTTGCTAAACAGCCCAGAAAAAATAAGCAATTCATTTCCCTTCAAGCAAAGTATTCATGGTAGAAATAGTCCTTCATTTATTAATCTTTTATATGAAAACTTGAAGTGATCAAAAACTCTCAGAGGATGGAGTACAGAGGAAGCCTTCTCATCAAGTTAAAGCATCAAAATGTTTCTTTTTATTGTATTCAATTTAGTCTTATTCAAAATAACCTGCAGTAGGTAGGGTAGTGTTTCCCTCAGGACTCTTTAGTTTTGATGCTATTGGAAAGATGATTTTTTTCTCAGTGTGTTTACAGGGTCTTCCTGAATAAATTTGATCATGAAAGTAGCAGAAAGACATATGAAATCAATTACTATTTGCTAATATGCTTTTTCCCCTCATTTTTAAGCAAGCATAACTTTCTATTTATTGCATTTTTAAAAAAAATTAAGGAGAAAAAGAAAAAAAACAGAAAAAGGGTAAAAGTTATACAGAATTTCAGAAAAAACAAACAGTAGGAAATCACTAATTAGTAGATTACATATTGTCACCTTAGAAATAGTTGTTCAAGTTACAAAATTAAGGCATATAAAGTGGATATTCAAACAGTGAGACTGTAAACAGTTCTGTTCAATGATCCAACAAAACTCAGTCATATGGTTATCTATCTTATACACTTAAATATACATGCAGTTATACCATTTAGAGCACTTTCTTTTCCTCTCTTTTGTACAATGACAATTACACATTTTGGGTTTTATTACTCCCACAGGTCTTATTACTTTTTTTGAAGAGAGTAAAACTAAATGTGACATAACAAAGCAGAGTCAGTCAAATCAAAAGGATGGACATAATACATACTGTAAAAACAAAAAACAAGGTGATCAACAATGGTTACCATAATGCCTCTTGCTATCTTAAAAAGAATTGCCTATATCATCAGTTATAATAAAATTGAACAAAACAGTAAAGAACAAAACCAGTAAAACCAAAACATTGGAGACATTACAGGACTTCAAAAGAAGATAATAGTCAACCAGAATGGGCGTCATAATGAATCTTATTGTCTTCACAGTTGTTGCCTACACTTTAAAACTTGGTAGTATCAAGCAAAACAGAATAGAGGAAAATCAGTCAAAACAAGATGGTGAGAGCAGTACAGGATTTCAAATCAATATTTATTGCATTTGTTGGCCTTAAAAATTCATGTTTTCTAACCTGAGTGACTTTAGTTAATTTAGAAATTTTGTGTTTGTGAGGGCAGGTGACTACTACTGTCATCACGCAACATGTTCAACACAGTGTGACCTGATTATTTAAATATTATCTCATGGTGCACTCTTCAATTAAAAACTGAAGCTTATCCGTGTCCACATTTTTCCTTTCTCTTGGTCCCTCCCGCTCCTCAGCCAAAATTTTCTGATAATACAAAATCTCTGTTATCAGGCTTGAAAAGAGATAAAGCAAGAACATTTCATTCTATTTTATCATGTGTTGACTTAAAAAAATTATGCTAGACATTTTAGAGTGGTATAAAAATCAATTTTAGAATAAGACAGTACTAGGTATTGAATATTCTATTTTATTTTCAGGTAAGGTCTCACTAAGTTGCTAAATTGCCCTGTCTGGGCTTGAATTTGCCACCCTCCTGCCTCAGCATCTTAGAAAGTTGGGATTACAAGCATGCACAACAAAAACTGGCTAAGGCTCCCTCTTCTTGACAAGCTTAAATATGATAAGGAAACAGAAAAGAATTATATCCAGTGTAATACAAGAGGATATAAGAGACGAGCTATAAAACAGAAGAAACAAAAATACGGTCCTCTGAGGAAGCTCTCAAGTGCAATTGTTCATTTACTCCTAAACCTCATCTATGATCTACCCAAAAGTCGTCATTTGTGTGTTACTAAATTGAATTAAGTTGGCATAATGCTGTCTCAGTGAAAAAAATTACAACCTAACTTGAAAATATTCTTTACCAACTAGTTGAGTCTGAGCCTAGCACAGGTCACCACTGATCGGATTATGCCCTGGTGACCAAATAAGGCAAACACTCTGCAAAGAGCCAGCTCTTTCTGGAAGCCAGGCCCTTTCTCTTTCTGTGAACACTCGTGGCATATTCCTGGGTCTAGCTCCTTCAATTTCTTTTGGTTCTGCTTGCTGCCTGATTCATCCATTGGTCTTTGCTCGTATAATTTGCTAAACTTAACTTAAGGTTTTCTGCTAATAACAATAAAATGTATTTTAAATTGATCCTCCATTTCTATATACCCTCACTTTTTCATGTTACTCTCACCCTTACCTAAGCTGAAATAATCACCTTCAGTCAGTCTCCTTGGTTCCACTGCCAATTTTTCATCCGCTCTGCAATAAAGCCACAGTATGTATTTTTTAAAACTGAAAAAGATGACTCCGACTTAAAATTACCCAATGGTTTCCTATTGCTTTTAAAAATCTAACTGCTTGTTGCAGCTTGTAAAAACCTCAGCATGATTTGATTCCTGCCTGCTTGTGGGTCATCAACTCCCCTTTTTAGTATTAATCTAGCTCAGCATCTCTGCCAGAGACAGGAGGGCTATCAACTTTTTTCTCAGGTTCATTTCCAGGTAGGTTCAGGCAATAGTGTAGTATCTACCAATTAGATAGGGTGAGGTTAGAGTAAGTAATTCAGCTATTTCTGTCTCTTTTATTCCCTCTTTTTCACAGGCAAATAATTTCAAGACACATTTGATAGATATGGAGATATATCTTCCTGTTTGGTGTGTGTTCATGTTGGGATGGATCTCCCTGGTACTAGAAATGTCTCCTTTCTAGCTCAGCTCTACATTTGGCTCTCAAGATTGTTTTTGTTTTTCAGATTGCTAAGTGAACCTGCAGTCATTTGTATCCCATCCACCAAAACAAGCTAAGATGGATTCTAAATCCTGCTCTTCAACCTTGAATGGTATATGTAGTTTCAGGCTTTTAGTGTGACTTTATTTTTCTTGTTTCAAGTTCTTTTCATATACTTTCTTCCTTGACTGATCTGGCCTTCTGTGAGGTCCTCATTTCTGAGATCTCCAAGATATTTTCAATGGTCAATTAATCCTCTTTAGGTACTCCCTCATTATTTCCCAGTTAACCCTCTGCTTTTTAATTTAATAGCAGTCAAAATAAACACATAGCCCCATCATTAAAAATTAGAAGCTTTATATGATGTACTTGAATCACTCACTGAAGTGTGAGCTTTGTCACCTGTTCAGCAGTATGTACCTAGAACTTCAAGGTGCCAGGTGCCTGGTGCAAATATTTTAAAGCCGAACTACCTGTTTCTAAGAATTGTTCAACTTTTCAACTAGTCCATTTCTTTCTTTGCTACACTTCAAAGTTTTGCAAATTTCAACACACTCCCTCTTTTTTCTTTCTTTCATTGCTTTTTTCTTTTCTTTCTCTTTCTTCCTTCCTTTCTTTCTTTCTTTCTTTCTTTCTTTCTTTCTTTCTTTCTTTCTTTCTTTCTTTCTTTCTTTCAATTTCTTGACCACTTTTCCTGTTTTCCTTTTCGTGCTGTGTTGAATCCAGCTTTACGCATCATGAGAACACATTCTTGTACTGAATTACTCCCCCAGCCCAAAGAAAACTTGATTTTCTCATGAGTGAAAGAGCTGAATTCTGTACAAAGATTGAGGCACCCACATTTAAAATATTCATGCTTCCAGTCTCCAAAAAACAACTGAAACAAATCTAAATTTAAAGCAATGTGTAAACATTTTTTTTCATAGATACTAAAACTTTTAGTTTAAAGAAGATTACATGTAGGCACACAGGCACAGTTAGGGAAATTATTTTTCTTTTTGAGTTTTAAAGCTTTTATGAAATCATTTCCAGTATAATTTATAGGAAAAAATACCTCATTTTTTAGCACATGTGTATTTCTGTGCCATTTGATTGACCACTAAATCAAGAGACACAGGCATGTTGCTTTCTGACTATCTGTAATCATATAGGTGAAGAGATAAACACAGTTCAACAATCCTGATTATATGAATAGAACTCGTAACCACTCCAACTCTGAATTGCACTGTTAGGCTTTTAAAAAAAAACTTCAATTTGTCTGTGTCAATACATTTCAAACATTAATAATATTTGTAAAAGATTCAATGTTAAAATATGAGATTTAAGCATTAAATTTAATCCACTGCTATATGAGTATGCCTTGAAGGAACCACCTTTCTGCTGGTTCCGTGGTCCCTGTTGTGATTTGTTGAGATGGTGGAAATTTTAAGCTTATTGGAAGGTGGATAATTTATTGAGGATGACACCCTTGGGGTCACCTTAGTCATTAATGTAATTATCATTGAATCTTTGTTAGCTTCCTTGAAAGTGAGTTGTTATAAAAAGAGTTAGCCTGGCTCTTAAATCTCTCTGGGTTCCTTTATGTCATTACCTGGAAATACTAAAAATTAGATCTGATTCAGTCCTCATATGCACACAGCTTTCTAATGATGAGTAGCCCAATTTTCTGCATCTTATAGTAGAAAGCACTACAAATACTTGGTAAGCGTGTGTCATCCAGATACTTATGTTCAGGGTGGGGCACATGTACCCATGTATGTAGGAGAAGGAGACTTAGTCTCTGCTTTGTACTTTCAACATGTGAGATAGACACCTTTTAAGATGACAATAGTCATTTCTTTCACAAGATTCAAATTTAGATTCAAGTTGAAATAGAGAAAAAGAAAAACTTCCTTCTCTAAAATCTATTTTTGTCTTCTTCCTTCTTTTGGCAAGAGGCTAAATCTGCCCCAACAACTAGTTCCAGGAATTTGCTATTCTTTTCCAACCATGAAGAGATTCTGGAGTAAACATATTCCTGAAAGCCTCACCTATGTCTATAACCATCCAGTTTTCCATTACTTGAATGAGCCAGATGGTGGCATACACCTGTAATCCTAGCACTTTGGGGCCTGAGGTAAGGGAATCACAGTGAATTTGAGGTCAGCTTGGGACATAGAGTAAGTTCAAGTCCACCATGACCTACATAGGGAGACTGTGTCTGAAAAACCAAAAACATGAAATAAACTCCACAAGGACATTCTTGGGTCACTATGTCACTGAACAACTTGCTCACTGTGATACACATCCTGCTATTCTAAGATCTTTCAACTCTTGGTCTTGAAAACACCATTATTTCTTTTTTCAATTAATTTAATTGATACAGTGTAGATAAGCATAAGGATCAAGGTGATAGGAAACTTGTAACTGTACATGATATATGTTGACTTTCTATTACCCATTCCTCCCCTTTTTTTCTTTTTTCTTTTTCCTTCTTTTCACCTCTCTTTTGTAGTCCTGTTTTCCATTTGAACATTTTCTTGCTATTTCATAATATTGATTATACATTTTGGACAAATTAAAGTCAACAGCATAACAAATGGTCAAAAACTGAAGGCTTTCCCTCTAAAATTAGGAACAAGATCATCTCATCACTACTGTTCAATATAAGTAGTTATAGAAATATTAGCCATAACAGTTAGAAAAGAGAAAGAAATAAAAGGAATAGGGATAGAAAAAGAAGTTAATTTATCATTCTTTACAGATGATATGATACTTTACATAGAATATTACAAAACCTCCATCAAAACACTTAGAGGTTTAATAATCAAATTCAGTAGTGTAACTGGATACAAAAGCAACACATAAAAATCAATATCATTCCATACATTAAAAATAAATCCATGAGAAAGAAATTAGGGAAACTTCACTGTTCATATAGTATTAAAAAAAAGAGAAATACTTAGAAGTCAATCTAACAAAGGAAATAAAAGGCCTGTTCTTGAAATATCATTAGCATACCTCACAGAATTAGAGAAAACATTCCTAAAATCCATTTAGAAATAGACTTAGCATAGCAAAAGCAATTATGAGCAACAAAGGCAAGGCAGGGGACATCATAATCCCTGACTTGAAATTACATTGCAAAACTACTGTGATAAAAATGTATAACACTGGCAAATATGCAGACTCAAGGGTCAATGGAACAGATTAGAAGATGCAGAAAAAACTACAACACACTCAACAACTTTATCTTTGACAATGGGTCCTATATTTCACTGAAAAAAAAAAAGGTAGTCTCTTTAATAAATGGTGCTGGGAAAACTAACTTTCTATATACCAGAAATTAATACTTGATCAAAATTCCTTTGATAAAGTCAGAATAGATCAAAGATACGACTATTAAAGCACATACACTAAATTTGCTTGCAGATAGAGTAGGTAGAAGTGTTGAAGACACAGGTATAGGCAAACACCATGAAAAAACTCTGAATGCGTGGGAAATACTTCAGAGTCAACAACTGAATTTCATCTTAATATAGAGCTTTTGTACAGCAAAGGAAGAGACCCCAGAGAAAGAGACATCCACAGAGGGGAAAATATTCTTTCCAACTGCTGCTCAGACAAAGGAATACAATCTATAATTCATAAGGAACTTAAACAAATCCAGGACCCCAAATTCAAAGACACAATCCAAAAATGGGCATCTAAAGTTAATAGATATTTCTCAGATTAAGAAGTACAGATAGTAAATAAATATATCTTTAAAAATGTTCAACATCACTGGTAATTCAAAAGTTGCAAACTAAAACAACACTGAACTTGCCCTAGAAAGAATGCCAATTATTAAGAAATCAACCAATAACAAATATAGGAAAAAGAAACCCTTTTCCAATATTGGTGGGAGTATAAACTGGTGCATGCATTATGAAAATGATTGTGGATATTCCTCGCAAAGCTAAAACTGGAGGTTCCATGGGACCCAGATATTCTCCTTGATGGAATCTTCCCACAGTTAAAAGCATCATACCACAGCCGTATATACACTCATGTTTATAGCAGCACAGCTTATAATTTCAAATCTTCAAAACAGCCACAATGCCCATGAACCAAGGAATGGATAAAGAAGATGCAGTTTTTTTTTTTTTTTTAGTCAGTGAGGAACTACTCAGTCATATAGAAGGATAAATTTCAGACATTTCTAACTAGATGGATGTACCTTGAGACCACACTCTCAAGTGACATAAATCGGACACACATGTTCAAATACTGCATGGTTTTTCTGATGTGAAGAACTGAAAGGGAAATAAAGACTTCTTTTTTTTTTTTTTTTTTTTACTGTGTCGATGGATCAAATTTATCAGACTACAATTTCTCTACAGCACATTTCTTTCTTTCTTGTCCTTTCAGCATTGCTAGGTTCTAGGAAGAGATTGCATAACATTTGCAATTAAATTCAGAAAAATATTCCCAACACACTTTCTTTTTCAAGTCACTGTTGGCTCTTACGGGTGATACCGATTGTAGGGGATTTAGCTCAACACAGTAAGTGCCTGCCTGGCAAGCGCAAGGTCATGACGTTCTGAGTTCAATTCCTAGTTCCAAAACAAAACAAAAAAGAGAAGAAGACAGAAAGATGTCACAATTTGCTCCCTAATATCAAGTCCTGGATCCTTATTCCATATATGTACTCTTGCTTGTTGGGCTTCCATTTTATCTACTAATGCTGCCTTTCTATTTCCACATTAATGAATGGAATATTCATACCTTACCCCATTTTTTTATTTACTAGACTTGCCTTTTCTCTAACTTCTCCCAAATTTGTGCTAAAGTGAATACTTTCAACTTTTTTCTTATATTTTTCAAGAGGTCCCACTTCTAAAAACTAAAAGCAGAACACATTTATGTATTGCTGCCAATTTTCTGCTCTTCATGTCATTATCTATATTTTTTAAAGGCACAAATCCTTTGGTGGTGATGGCCTTCTATACTACTCCACTTGAGGGGAAGAAGTGCCCTTCCAGAATTAATCAGAACCTTCCAGAATTAATCAGAACCTTCCAGAATTAATCAGAATCTTCAGGAACATGCATGGAAATGTACTTGGTTCAATTCTCATTTTCTAATTCTTTATGAGAACTTCTTTTTTGAAGGAATATTTACAAATTTTATGAAAGTAATATAAAATTTCAGTCAGTATAAGTAAAGAGTGTACAAATGTATTCTTCATTGCTAGCCTAAATACCAGCACAAATCTTAGGAAATATTAGGCATTTCTAAATGTGTATTATACAATGAAATTATAGTGTAAACAATATCATTGTTCAAAACATCTAGTCTGTTTCTCTCTCTCTTCCTCCCTCCCTCCCTCTCTTCCTCTAGTGACTTCTCTATTAAAATATCGCTTATGTCTATACCCCACTGACATTAGGGATCACCCATAGCAATAAATAAATAAATAAATAAATAAATAAATAAATAAAGTGACCAATGCTACCTCCTGACAGAAGTAAGAGATTTGACAGATGCATGCTAACATTTATTTCTTTTTCCCTAAACCTAAAACTGTCTCAGTACCCGCTTTCCATTAGACTATGTCTAAGAATGGAAGCTAATTCACCAAGGCTACAGTGAAGGGTCAACAAAAAATCTTTGTTTTTGTAAACCCTTGTACTCTGGAGCACCATATCATAATTTAGCTTAGCTGTCTGACACAGAAAGAACCAAATCTCCTGTCTCCTAGGGCTGGCTTTTGTTTCTGAAATAAAGGGAAATCACTTTTAAGCAAGTTAATGTATAGCTTCCATGCAAAAACCTAGTCCTCAGTATCATAGAAAAGAAATGACTTATGAGATAGGAAGAGAGAGAAAATGTTTTAAGATCTTTGTTAGGATTTTAGTGCTGGGAAAATTCTGAGGAAAAGGAGCTACAGAGTACTTTTAAAATTTTAGTCATATAAATCTCCAAATGTATATAATGGTTTTATAATGTGTATAAATAAATTATTACATAGTAATGATAAGTGATATGGCAAGATAAATTGTCAATTATACATGTCTTAAAAATAGTGGGTAAAACCTTTCAATATGTAATAGGTATTTCCAATCAAAATATAAATTGTCAACCTAATATTTTTATCTTTGAAGTGGTCATCTAGAAGTATTTATATTATTTTCTTCACTGAAGCTTAGAAGATTCCAGAGCTGGTAATTAATTTTATTCAATACCCAGTAAGGGAATGCATATCTGTGTAATTTCATCTAGGCTATCACTTGAGAAATTTATCTTTGCTTTATGTAACTTTTGTGGAAATTTCCCTTCTCATATCTTATCCATAATTTAGCATGTGTAATTAACACAAGTAATGATGTGTTAATGATCTCTTATTTATACAACATCCAGCTTCAATGAACACATAGTACTCTATTTTACTTAATTTATTCTCTAAACATGTGCATCTGAAACTATTTTTGGACTTAAAATTAATTCCACTAAACAGTTGACTTTTCTAAAAAAAAATTAACAGCAAGAATAAAAACTCAAGACTTGCAAATATTCCTTTGTGTGACAAACTTATTTGAGGCTCTTGATTAAGAATTAGAGGACAAGAAAAGTACTTCCAAAGTCCTATCAGTGTTCACCAGGCTTCTGATGACTACTGAGAGTCGTAAATTTTTATTAGCATCACAAGGAGAACTTAATTTGTAATGAAAGGGTACTTTCCAATTGCTGCTAATTCTACATTTACCTGCCTCTATAATCAGCTTCATTTATGGGCTGTCTTGTAGATTAATATTCATTATGAAAGCGCCTCTTTAATATTACTCAATTTGACAGTAATGTATTAGCTATGACAAATGCTTCAGTGTACTCACTATTAATGCAAGCAGCACCTGTGGTAATCATTGCTATTTAAACACACAGATTGTTCTTTTTGGTCTGTTTTATAAAAATGAAATAAAATCTACAGCCACCCAAGATTAGAACTATTTCTTTAAAACGTGTTATATACTATCATTGCCTCATGTTAAAACAGCCATACACAGAGATGGTAGCAAACAATAAAGCATGCTAGACTCAGGTACTTTAGACACAGAAAGAAGAAAGTAGAAATAAATAAATGTCTCACTTGTATATAGGGAGAAAAAAGACTTTGGGAGAAGTATAACTGATTTCATAAGAAAAAGACCTTCTGTCACTCATTATCAAATCATATTCTAGAAGCTCCTGTCTAAAATTGTCCTGCGTACATCACATACAGCCAGAACACTAGGAAAGGTCCAAAGGATAAAGAGGGACCTGTGTATTATAATGGTATCTGAAAAGCATCACACATTTTAACTGACTCACTAATACGTTGATGATAGTTGATATTTACTTGTAGCAGGTTATTTACTTGTTTAATTGAAAAGTCAGTACATGAATATAGTAGTCTTCCAAAAATTCATTTTAAGTCAGAAGACATGGATAATTTCAATATAAGGTGCAATACAAAACTAACCTATGACTCAAGTATATTCAGCTACACATTTGGATATGGTGCCTTCTGCAACTCTAAATAAGTGAGAGAGCTATTAACCATCATTCCGGAGGTGACATAAATCATTAAATTTCATTTCTAGGGAGCAGAGTTCAAGTTTACTCACCACATAAGATAATTACAAAACGTTTATTTCATCTTTAAAGTTTCCCAGATTTGTTAAAGCATATTGCTCTGTGCTAGGCAGAGTGAGAGACAACAAGAAATATAAAGCCACTGACTGAGTAGTTAGTGGTGGTGGCCAAGATCACCTGCCAGGAATATGACAAAAATTTCTTCTATTATAAAGAAGGGGAATTAGAGGAAATTTTGTTAAATTATGGGAAAACAAGTAATACATTACACATCAGAATATATATATATATATATATATATATATATATATATACACATATATATATATATATATATATATACATATATATATATAATGTATAACCTAAAGTTATAATTCTAGCACAGAAGAGATGCGATGCAATAAAAAGAGTCAATAGATCATGGAGGTGCGATACTCATCAGTGGAATAAACATTGATGACTTCACACTGGAAGTGTTGTTAGGACAAGACACTTGGTTGAAAAGGGTCACCAGGCATGGATTTATGGAATCAATCTCTCTTCTCTCTCTCTCTCTCTCTCTCTCTCTCTCTCTCTCTCTCTCTCTGTCTGTCTGTCTCTCTGTCTGTCTCTCTCTCTATCTCTCACTCCCTCTTCTTCCCTTCCCTCTTTATCCTCCTGCTTCCCTCTCTCTGATGCCTGCATGCAACTTTTCTGATTTCTATGCTACAGGTTAAGCAGCTATTGTCTGTCATGTCAGTTTGCTATGTTATTTTGGCCTTGGAGCCTTACAGTATGGATTATGCCCTCCAAAATCAAGAGACAAAGTCTCATAAGTTGGGTATGTCAGTTACATTGTCCTGTAATGCTGGCCAAGAAAGTGACCAAGAAATGGAAGGAAGGAGGAAGAATTCAAAGTAAGGAAGTGTGATGTGCTGTGTACACGTACCAATTTCCTACAAGAAATGTGATCATTATGTACTATAAACATGTACAAAAACAAAGTGCCAATGAGGTGGGAGGAAGGAGAGAAAGGGGTAGGGAACAAGCTAAGAAGAATTAAGATATGCCATGTACCAATTTCCCAGGATTAATGTAATCATTGTGTACTACAAACATGTGCTAATGAAAAAGATACCATTAAATCTACAAAAATGGATGTTATTTCTTATGGAAAATGTAATCTTTGGGGTTCCTATAAACAGTCACTTCAAATTGATAGGTTTCTGATTATTTACAGCAATTTTCAAGTGCTACTTCTGCTTACTTTGAGTTTTTTAAAAAGCAGCAACTTTACAAGGTGTACATCTCTCAAAGCATTTGTGCTGTCATTATCTACTATTTTGAACATATATTTTAGCCAACTTATTTTTTCTTCAAAAAAGACTATGCAGAAACCCAATTTTAATAAGTAAATATTTTGAAATGGTGTTGAGAAATTCAGAGTTTTGAGCTCCACATCCATGGAACCATGAAGTCCCTTATAAAACACCCTAGGAACCATGGGGCAGACTGTAAGAGTTTTCCAGCCACACTCATGTCCAAATGCTCCTGGCCATCTGATTCTACCACCTCCTACTGCTGTGCATCCTCACAAACTGAAATTTCCTTATGTAAATCACCCTACCACATGGCCAGCCTATTTCAAGAAATCATTTAATTTTTAAAGAAGCCTTTGTTACGGATTTCAATCTAATTTTCTAGATGTTCCTTTCACTGTGTTATTAGCTGCTCCAAATGCAGCTTTAGGGCTAGAATAACATGTGAAAGTCATTTCAATTTGATATATAAATAATAAACAAATAACCTTAATTTTTGATACTATTCTCAACATTTCATTTAGGTTCAATGTAGCAGTTCCTTGCATACTGTTACATGATGTGATTTCCAGATTCTTCATCCTCTGAGTAATTTGTTCTGGCCTTGAACATTTTCACAACTTTCTTTTAAGTGAGGAGGCAAACTAAATCCAGCAAGATGAGTGTGGTTTTATAAGAGCAAGTAATTAGAGGTAATTATCATGCCTCAGTTTTTTTACTATTTCTGAGTAAGTTACAAAAGCCTAAACTAACTAAAACTAACACATAATTGATTCCTGCTATATGTGGTCCATTCAAAAAATTGTCAACCCTGAACTAAATCACACTTGCTTAGAATGGTTAATGCTCAGCACACTGGGGGTGTTGTGCAAAGGTAAAGCACTTGCCTCATGTACACAGGTCATGGGTTCAATCCCTATCATGGGAGGAAAAAAGTACAGGCCAAAGAAGCAGCACTTTCAAATACCACTGTTACGACTTATATCTTGATGTTGTCCCAAAACCTCATGTAGTCATAGATGTGGCTTTTCATAACCGGCTAGGTCTAGGGTGTATGAGGCTGAGATGGAAGGTGTTTGGTACTTGGTCCACTGTTCATCTTAGTTCTGAGTGTAGATAATGGCAAGGCCCGCCCTGTGTGTCAGTAACACCTCCCAGAAGGCTTGTAGTTTGGATGATATAAAAGGGAAAGGGAGGCTTACTTGGGTTCTGTTGTTTGTTTGCTACCTTCTCTGTGCTCTGCTGTAGACTGCTTCTCTTCTGTGATGCCCTTCTGCCATGCCACCCTGCCTTGGAGCCAGATGACTATGGACAGAAACCTCTAAAAACTGTGACTGAGACAAATCTTTCTTTCTTTAACCTGTGGGTGTCTTGTATTTCGTCCCAGAAGTGAGAAAAGTAACTAACACAAGTACAGATCTAACAAACCAAGGAAACTCCTCTTTTCTTGGAAATTGTGACTTGTACTCTAAAATTGCTTTAAATCAGTATTTCTTCAACTTCTGTATTCGTGGGGCTATCTGTAATTTTTTTTTAAAATACACCATGCCCTGAGTTTTAAACTAGGTCTCAAAGGATATGCCTTTGAATAATCACTAGTGCCAGCAGCTATGATACCTCAACCCTATATTTCTATCATAACATGCTTCTGCTTATTGGGATATGAACTCTATTTTTGTTATTGTGTTTTTTTTTACTTAAATATTATTTTGAAACAATGTTAGGTCCATACAGAAGTTGCAAAACTGAGTAAAACTGCTATACATTCTTTATTCAGATCAGATTTCTTTGATAATACCGTATACTATGTAATTACAGAAATACCAAACCCACACAATTGACAATGGAAAATAAAAATGACTAAAGATTTTATTTTGAACAGATTTCACATGAGACTTTAACATATATTTCTATGGAAATATATCGCATGTATTGATTTTTGTAATCATCAACCAATTGGTAATAGATAGTTACATTATTTCAAAGAAACGTTCTCCCATGCTACCCCTTTAAAGTCATAAGTTCTTTCCAGCCCTAAATTCAAAGCTACTCTAACAAGGCAATTTGGAAATTACTGCATTAATGTAATAATTAAAGATGAATCTGTTTGGCATTGATTGTGTTTAGCCACCAATGTTTGTGAAACTCTCTGAATGTATTAAACATGTCAATAACTAATTCCTCTTAGCTGTCATTGCACTAATATCACAACTTGCTAATGGACTTGTCCAATAAAAAAATCCGGACTGTTTTCAGCATGTGGGGAGAATTTATATTGCTGTAGAAATTTGTATCCATGTTTTTGTGATTCTAAATTTTCATTATGTTAAGTAAATACCTAAGAGTAGGATTGTTGCCTAATAAAGAATCTGTATTCTTATGTTTATAAGAAACTATTTAATTATTTTTTCACATGCTATACAGTTAGTGTTTCCTTCACTAATATGTTAGAAGTCCTGGTAGCTTCACACTCTCTTTATCCCTTCATATTTTGTTATTTTATTTTATATACTTTAATAGGTATATAGTAACTTCTTATGGCCTTAATTTTCATTTTTATGATAGCTAAAGATATCAAATTCCTTTTCACATGCTTATTTCCCATCTCTGTGTTGTTTCAATAGAATGTCTATTCAAGCTTTTTGCTTATTTTTAAATTGATATGCTTATTTTCTGATCATTGATTTTAAAAAAATACTTTATATATTCAGGATATAGCAACTTTGTCAAATATGTAAATTGTTTTTCACAGAGAAAAAGTTTTGAATTTTGATGTAGTCCAGCTTATAGATCGTGTCCTTGGTATCATTGTTTAGCAGTTAATAGTTCAATCAATACAGAAACTATAGGAATTTGAACCTGACAAGATTAATATTGTCTGTAATAAGATTCTTTAATGACAAGTGTTGATGAAGAAATAGCGATCTTAGGACCAGGGGTGTTGCTCAGTGGCGCAAACGCCTGCTTGGCAAGCGTGAGATCCTGAGTTTGATCCCCCCGATACAAAAAATAAATAAATAAATAAATAAATAAATAAATAAATAAAAGAAAAGAGAGATCTCTAATTAATATGGGATTAATAGATACAAAGACCAGTTATGCCTTCCTAGGACATTCCTTGCCTGAACCAGGGCTGAGCCCAGATCTTATTAGAGAAAGTGTGGCAATGATTCCATGAAAGCTACTGATTGTTGTGGAGCTTCTTGGTGAAACTTCCTGGAAATTCGTCCTTTACATCCATGGGGACATTACTCATGCAGAACTGTCTCCATAACGGCAATGCTGCAAAACTTCCTTCATGTATACTGGGAGAAACTTCAGGCCTATGAATATTCCTTGCCTTCATCCACTGCAGGACCTGAGTATTTGTGGTAGAAGCTGTTCACCCCTGCAAGAGTCTGCTCAGTGAGCAACTCAAGACCAGAAACGAAGACCCCTCTTTTTTCTGCAGTGTATCTCTAGTGTCCTCTAATGTCAAATTAGTAAACATCATATAAGTTTGCAAAAGAAAGCTATTTAAAAGTCGAGATCCATTTTCTCAGAGTGCCTGCTGTGTCTTTCAGTTCTCCTAGTGCATTTTGATGACCCTGACATATGAATTACATATGAAATTGAGCCACCATATTATAAGTGATTATGTAAGAACCAAGAACCATAGTTGGTACTTACACGAAATGAATAGTCTCCAAAGTAGATCCACCACAATCTTTTCTCTAATTCCCTCCCTTTGGGTGGAGAAAGGACTTGTGACTTTCTTTTGATGGGGGTGGGATAGCATAGTTTTTCAAATGTTTCTATCTTTTACTGCCTCTCTTTTGCATTAGTTCTAGCACAGATGTTCAGCAGGAATCTTTCCTCTCTTTTCCAAGTAGGAAGATGGAGAAGAAAAGCCACAGCTTTGCTGTGGTGCAGAATGGGTAGTTCAGGTTCCAATTTGGAGGGCTGCCTCTTCCAGAACTAGAGGACATTAGAAAGAACAGGCTCATCTTGGAGCTTTGTTTATACACATTGGCAATTCTAAGTTGCAAGCTCCTCTGGAGCTTAGGCTGGTATATGACCAGCCTTCAGCTGACCAGACTTCAGCTTTAATGAGGAAGAGGATAGAATAATCACACTTTATCTTCTCTGGAAGCAAAACCTCTCATGATCTATGATTCAGTTGATTTATTTGTTTAAAATATGTCAACATCTATTCTATATATAAGTGTATCTAGCCATGTTGTTGGCGTGACCAAGTAGTTTGGGGAAATTCCTTAAAAAACAATACAAAGCAAAGAACAAACAAAAACAGTTGTTTTGTTTTGATGCACAGTGTTTGGATGTTTTCCACAGCTGGAGATAGGCCATGATGTGAACACTGGAGTTAACATTAATTATGACGAATAAACTCTACAAAACACTGGAGCTTAGCGGAGGAAATAACGTGGATTGTCCTAACCTGCCAGCTGATGGTGGAATCCACAAGGCCTCACCTGTAATCACCTCTATGGCACATCAGAGTTTCCAGGAAGCTTTGGCATTCCTTGGATTTCACTATTATTTCTACCCTTATTAGCTATCAAATTCCTCCATGTAGATTCCTTTTTACAGAGGAGAGATTTTTTTAAAATTCTTTCTCACTTATAAACATCTTTATTTTTTCCATTTATGAGGATCACAAAATTATAACTTATGATAATATATAGCAAAAGTAATAGTAATGCCTATCATTTCATAGTACCTGTTTATGTACTACTGATCAAACTTGCTACAAATTATTTGACAAATGAATAAAAACCAATGGTTCAGTGGAGATTAGAAAACTAGAGTCTGATTCTAATCACATTTTCATTTCCCAAATAAAACCCTCATTTGCACTTCCCCACCATTCTTGCATTATTCTTTTCTTTTCTTTTTTTCCTGTGCCTTTAGGTCTACATAGGAGTATTTACATTTTGGCTTTATTCACTAAGGAAAACTGAAAGCTGTTTGATGGTAGTAAATTATTTGAACACATCTGCCGGATATAAAAGCCTACGTTGGGTATTGAGTGGCTAGGTGGCAACCAGTTTAGAGGCTGTCCTTCCCCCGACCTGACTTAGCAGAGAGACTGAAAGAATTTATCTAAAGAGTCACAAATACAGCCAGTGACAAGCTGAGTGGAAAGAGTCGTGGTCAATAATGAGCCTAATCTCACTGAAGACCAAGACTTGGTCATGCATATATATAAGCAACCTAAAATGAGTCATCACAGCTTGCATTACTTTACAGTCACACATAAAGAAACAGTACCAAGTGCCATAAATGCAAGTACAAATACATATTTCAAAGACTAATATTTGATGTTGATGCCTGACAAAGACTCGCATCAGTCATGCCACAGCTTCCTGTCGTGATTACAAAGCACATGCTGTCCGTCTCTTTGAACATGATGACTGCTATCATGTCCACTATCAAAAGATGATAAATGCCTTCACAAACAGAAAAGGCTAAAAAATTGCTTGCAATATTTCTCTGTGGTTTTGCAACAACAAACATCTTGACCAGATTTCCAATCTGCTAGGGAATAAAACGCCACCAGCTATCCCCATTGGGAAAGTACAATTGTTAAAAGATAAAAATCATGTCACCAGGATAGACATCATATCACATCTGCCATAATTACAACCTACAGCTCAATCACAAATGGTCCTGATAGCCAATCCTGAACATTGCTTCAAAGCCACAAAGATATCTGGAGTGGGCTGTTTGATAGAAAATATTTTATTTCCACTCTTTCACGTTGTTTTGTGACTATGTCATGTTTTATTATTGTTTAGGACTATAAATAGCACTAGCACAATAACCATGAACAACACGCATTCCTGATCTTAAGGAATTTCTCCTAGAAGTGGCAGGGAACAGACAAAACTAAATAAAAAGTAAAGTATTTGAAGTGTGGCATCAAAAATTCATATTTGTATCAAACTCAGTGAGTTCTCACTTTCTCTAAATTAGCTGTATATTTCATATATTATATACGTACACATTACATATATTTTTATTAAATATACTTTATATAAAATATTGTTATATGTTATAGTTTATACATTTTACATATGATACATTATACACAGGATACATTTTTACATTATATATTATATTTTATATGATACATATTATACATATAATACCAATTTGCTTTCTTGTGTACATTCACACAATACAGAAAAAAACCTCTTCATTTTATTTTTCTATATATGTCACACAAGATTTACATATGTCACACATGAGGAGAGCTCATGCCTTACCCTCAAATTTTTCCATGACAAATATCTTTAGTTCTTCATTTTTCTTTTGTTTTTGTTTTTTATTCTTTCACATTAGACAAAATAGTGTGACTGCCATTCTGGCTCTACATGCTAGTTTTCTTTTTTCTTTGCAAACAGCAGTTCACAATCTGTTGACTTTGCTCATAAATACACTAGCTAGAATTACTGATATGCCCAAAATATAAAAGAAAGAGGGGTTTGGGAATGGGAGGTGATAATTTATAACTGGTGCACGTTAAATCTCCCAGTGCCTACTGAGTGCACTGCTCTATTTCAGTACACCGGGAAACATCAATAAAGGGGCACTGATACGGATGATAGCATTACTGTATTTGCTCTCCTAATGTTAGATAAGATTTGGAATTTAAAGTTTGAACAAATCAATTATGCAAAGCAGTAGACTGCTTGACTCATAGTGATAACACTGTGTGACTTACTGTTATTTTTACAACTGGATGTGCAATAAAAAATGAAATTTATTTGCTAAAGTCAAACCAGTATTTGTTAGGAGACTCTGCCAGGCTACATTGGAATGGGATTAGAAGATGGACTCTAATCATTAACTCACATGTCCATACATTGTAGTTATTTTTTCTTTGTTTTTTAAAAAACTCTCTAAATCAGGTATGAAATTATGCTTCTCTTTCCTTCTTTGTGCTTGATCTACTCCCTTCATATCCTTTTTGAATACTTCAAGGAGGATTATAATTGTTCATAATATATGTTCTAATTTTCTTGGCAATCACAAAAAAATAAAGCTCACTGAAAAAGGTGGAATGATGCACAGTCCTCAGAAAGCTACTACTAATTTAGCATTTCTGTTGTTCGTGTGTCTAAGGTATTTACATATCTAGAATAGAAAATTATATGATGTTACCATGAAGGCAAAACTCCTAATCCTGCTGTAGTACATTTGACTTTTTCAGCTAGGTTTCAAGTGAACACCTCCAATCATCCTGGCTCTCAGCACTCTCTTCCATCTAAGTCAATGTTCTGTAGGAAGAGAACAAAAATGACCTTAGAGAGGCTACAAATGGAATAGATTTGGACCAACTGGCAGTTTTCTACTTCAGTCTTGGCTGTTTTCTTAGCCCAGGGTTTTTAGAGAGTTAATAAGGCTAGTCAGTTTCAGCTTCACTGGGAAGTCTGGTACTTGTTTAATCTCTCCAAAACAGTCCACAAGCGTTCATTGAAGGTAGAACTTACAATTGAATTTCTAGTGCCAGAGGACACTGCTATTGCTGCTCAAGTCGGCTTAAAGTCCTAGCTTATAACAAGCACATTTGCAGTTAGAGTCTATTAATAAACTGATGAAAGCTCACAGTTAAAAACTGAAGAATGCTGCTTAATGGTCTTTTGCTTTTAATGGACTGCAATCTGCTAACATGTTGCTAAACAATAATGTGGGAACATTTTTCTTGCAGTTGATAGAGGTACAAGAACACACAAACACACACACACACACACACACACACACACACACACACACGGAGAGGTTGGTTCCAATGGGCTCTACATCAAAAACCACAGAAATTTAGCTAAACTAGCGTGCTACTGACTTCACAGAGTGCAGAAAATCTGGAGATGAGACTTAAGACGTTCCACTTAAAACTTCTCTGATTACATTACTAACTTTCCTGGGGCTATTAAATCAGTAGAGCAAAAAATAGGCACATTTGGTCTGTAGACAGGAAAGGCCATGCACAAAGAATAGAGGGTTAAAATGGCACAACAGATGTCTCAGAGCTCTCATACCAAGGTGCATGCTCTCAAGGGCTCTTCTGAGAGCTCTAATGCAGAGGATGGCTTATCGAGCATAAAAATGAGAGAAGTCAGTGGTAAGTTTTAAAGACTTTCTTCATTCTTTAATTCCCCCGATGGGCCGCTTTCATCTATTTTTGGATTCATGATGTCAAACCAACTAGTTGATACAGTCATTCTGAGAGATTTCTACATCTGTGACACCTGTTAAGATCCAGTTTCAGTAGTCAACAACAATGCTTCTCAAGGTAGGAGCACCCATGCAACTGTCTCTTCCTACCTTTAGGTTGTTCTTGACATGATGGGATCCAGACCTCCAGAATATTATAAAACTACTTGTTTAATCAGAATGTAGCTTCTGCATTGATGGGGGTCACATTCTTCTAGTTTGGAGACCACTTACTGACTTCCTTCTTTGTTGTTCTGGATTTGATTTGCAATCTTTTTCTGACTACTTGAGACAACTGATTCATCTTTTGTAGACATTCTTTTTTCCCTTCCCTCCCTCCCTCTCTTCTTTTCTTCATTTATCCTTAAAAGGCATGGCGTGGACTTTTGAACCTTATACAAATCCGATTTTAGTTCTTGGTTGCTTTACCCACCACTCTGATTTCTTCCTTGTTACTCTCTCACACCTTGCTATCGTATCTATTTGATTGCTATTGCTCCAATTAAAGAAATGAAGTATTACTTTGGAAATTTGCATTTACCAAAGGTAGTCACAGAAGTAGTTCTCATCTCTTAAGTTCTTCTTACAATGTGATTTCATCACATTGCCATTCTCCAGTGACTGCAAATGAATCTATCCCCTTTTACTTTTTTGTCTATCTTAACTAACAGAGTACAGTGAAAAGAACTGAGGCTTTAGATGCTGCATCAGTAAAGAAAAAGAAGCTTCCACCTAGCTGCTTTCTGCCCCAGATGCTACACTGTAAAGACACCCAGGACATCCAAATGTAGGGACCAGTAGTACATGCTCCTGTGATAACCTTGGCATCAACCGCATGACACATGATTCAGGTCACAAAGCTGTCATCTGACTCGACACAGATCTACCCAACTTCCCACCTATAGAAGCATGTCTGTTTCATTTCAGTCAACCACCTGCATTAGGAGACATACTACTAGAATGTGATTTTTTTCACTGCAAAATTTGGATTGGCTTATTTTGCATATACAGACAACTAAACAAAATGAACACTTGGAAGAATCAAGACTAGAGATTCACAAAGTATGACCCATAGGCTACATCAGGCCTGCTGCCTTTTTTAGTAATTGAAAGTTTATGGAATGAGGTAACACTTGTGTGTTTATATATTTCCAATTGTTGCTTTCATTCAGAGTATCAGAACTGACAAGCTGTGACAGAGACAAAAATGTTTACTTTCAGCGCATTGAAGAAAAAAAAAATTACTGAACCTTAGTAGAAATAGATGACTTTTTAAATTTTTGATTGTGGATATTTACCATTTCATAACCCAAAACAGAGAGTCTATATAGCTGCCTATATGATTTGCATAATGCTACTGTTAAAACTGATTCTAACACATTCATAAATAAATGTGTGTGTTAACCACAAGAGGGAACATGATACATCGTAATGACCATTTCATTTTTTATTGAAATAAGAAGATAGCTGATAAAATCTGAAACTCCTGACTGTGCAGAAGCTTATAATGGCTAGAATTTTGTGGAATATAAAGTAAAGGCCTTTGTAGAGTTTTAACTAAGGTCAAATTTTCTTTAAAACCTGTAGCTGAAGTCAATCAACTTGATGAGAGAGTGCCCCAAACTTCATTGGCTTGCTTTACATATTCTAAATGAATGCAATGATTGTTGGGGGGGGCTGTAAATCAAGTTCTTCATTTCATTACTCTGTGAATTATGAAAATTAAATTTGTGCAGAGTACACCTCAGAAAAACTGTGACGCTGTCCATGATTTATAAATTTGATAGAAAATGCTGCCTTCTGAATAAAGATGGTAACAGAGGACAGAAGTACTCATGTCTTGATAGCCATGAGAAGAAAACTATTCTATTATTATTGTAATCGTAGTTATTAGATAATTTTTTAGCAAAGAAACATATAATCTACTTAGAGTCTTAGATTATTTAGAAGGACCAATGTTTTCACTTGCTGGTGCTAGAATAAAGTACTTTTTATCAAAAACTTAAAAGATCCATCTCATCCTTCAGAAATAGTACTAGAATTCCCTAACTAGGACACAAAATCTCAGTACTTTCCCTAACTAGAACACATATTAATATATGGAAATGCTACATACTAATATATGGAAATGTCTAAAAGAAAAATGCTATATCACTAATATATTTTCCGTACTATTTAGCAGTGAGAAAGTAATGACGTATTTCTAGTACTAGAGAGGTAACGATGATTTCTGCCCCATTTTAGATAGTCTTTTTTTTTTACAAAGCAAGTTTTTTAAAATTACGGCATCATCAGGTAAAAAATAACTATTGGTTAGCTTTGTTTTGTTTAAGAACATAATGTAATATTTTATATGACAGTTAAAAAAGCTGACATTTTAAAAGAGCTGTACAATTAAAAACTATTCTTTCTTGTCAGGTAATTGAATTTTGTGGAAAAACATTTATAACTTCTAAACTCTAGACCCCGCTATCATTGGCTCCCACATTCACAATGTCCTCATCCATGGATTCAACAAAAACAAAATATTTTAAAAACTTGAAACTGTACCGCATATGTATAGACTTTGTCAATAAATTATAATTATACATATGCTTTTTATGTAGCATTTACATTGTACTTAGAATTGTGGGTAATTTAGAGTTTTATAGCACGGGGAGAATATGCATATATTATATGTAAATACTGTACTTTTTTAACTTTTAATTTTTATTTTTTTTAAATTTTATTTATTTATTTATTTATTGGTACTGAGATTGAACTCATTACCTTACACTTTTCAGGCAGGCACATGCCACTGAACTAAATCCCGAGCCTGTGTTATTTTAGATAACAGATATAAGCATCTATGGATTTTGGTGTGTGCAGAGGGTACTGGAATCAATCTCCTATGGATACTGAAAGACAACTGTAACAAACTTTTAAATATCAATATTTGGTTGTCTAAAATGTCTTAGTAACATAAAAGAGAGCATGTGTTTTTGGGTATGAATCAATCCTGTCTAGTTTACAGGTCTTTTAAAACAACAAAATTATTGCATTATCATATTATTTGCCAAAAAAATTAAAGCATTTTTCCCTAGTGACATTCTAACATATAATACATATCTTATATAAACACTCCCAAGGTAGGTAATCTTATATTTTTACTTAACAATTTTGTATATTCACATGGAAAAATGAACATTTACTACATTTTTTGTTTAATTTAAGACCCAAGTTTTATTCTTTCCAAGAATTCTACCTTGTCTGCACAGCACTGTAAAAAGTATAAGCACAAAAATCAAGGTCAATATGGATCCATGTGCAAATCCTAAAGTGTCTTAGCACAAACTTCATACAAGGAGACAGAAAATGTTATTCTTGGTAACAAACGTAGCTCTTTGGCTTAGCAAAATAATACCAATAATAGTATGATTTTTCAACAACAAAACATTAAGCTTTAGTCCTTGACTTTATTTTCTTTTATCAGCTTCCAGGTAGGTAAAAACGGTAATCCAGATGTGAAGATCATTAATCATGGGTAGACATACAGATTAGAGTATCCAATCTTTGCTATGCAAGGGAAGTGTTTAGAGCAACATCCTTATGTGTGTTTGAAACTTTTACTAAGTGATAGGAACTACCTTGAATAATCACACAGACATGGTGATATAATGATATTAGCCAGCAACAAATTTGGAATTAACGCTATCAAGCGTTATGGGAAGATTAAGTGTTTTGCTGCTAACAGAATATAACAAGGCTAAAGGCACTGACAGCAATCAGACCTCAGTTCTAATTCTAGCTTTGCCTTGTACAAATTTGTTGACCTAGGTGGAGTTTCTTAACTTACAACACAGTTTATCTGCAAATTTATGAATGTCTAATTCCAAGTACTAGATACTTCCACAAAATTCACAAGCTACTAGTATAAGTGTTTCATAATATTTTTATCATAGCTTTTTGTTCTGTCTCTTCTCCATAATCACGGGCCACTAGTAGGTAAAAACTATATATAATGACTAGCAACTAGTGAGTATCCACATGTGGCTTTATGTGTAAAGAATTATTTCCATGGGGCTGGGGATTTAGCTCAGCGGCATAAGCGCCTGCCTCGAAAGCAGGCAGTCGTGAGTTCGATCCCTGGTACCGGTAAAAAACGAAAAAGCCAAAAAAAAAAAAAAAAAAAAAAAAAAAAAAAAAAAAAAAAAAAAAGAATTATTTCCAGGATTATAAACTCTGACACTAAATTTAACATACAATATTTTTGTCATTTTCTAGCTTGGTAAAACTCTTTATCTGGACCTTGTTTTTCATTGCTACAGTATTTTATACATTTCTAAAATACTTGTAGATATATCAGTAAGTATGAATGAATGGATTCATGAAAAGAGTTTAATGAATCCGACTCTCAGATCTCTGATCTTTTCAGTCAAGGATGAAAAAGTTTTTCTTTTCTACAAACTCTTCTGTTTTAATAGCAGCATAAAAGAAAAGTATCACTGTTTTTATTTTCATTTTATTTGGTTTTACTGGCAAAGAGACAAAAGGGTAGGCAAAAAATAAAGAAAAAAGTTGGTCGGTATCATTACTGCTAAATATTTTGCATCCTGACCTTCACCTAGAACTCTCACCATACATCAGCTATTAGTCTGAGGGTGATTGATTTAGTCTGAGCAACATGTTAAAGTAAAACTTTCCAAGGCTGCTCCAAAAAAGCAGTCATGACAAAATAAAAGCAAACTACAGACTGGCTGTTCACTGGCACAGTGGCACTAATTGTACCTCATGGAATGAAATCTGCTCTCTGCTCTCAAATTTAACCCGATAGCAATGTCACAACTTAAAGTAAAATACATAGTCAATTTGACTGAATATAGCTTTTAAAAATATTCTTAACTCTCATTAGAAACTTAAGTAGCACAGTAATTTCATGATGAATCTGAATGCAATTATGATAATTAAAATACCACCTTAATTTTACACTGTCTTTGGGAAATGCTTAGCCCAGTGGTTGCACATTCAAATTCTGAGTTGTGCTGGTTAATACCTTTTATTCCTATTACAAAGGAGCTAAATGTAGGAAAGTTCAGCTACTATTACTTCTTAACTATATGCATTCAAATTGTTAGTATATATGGAGAATATAGTGCTTTTAATGTTCATAGAATTCTTGCAGTAGTCTTACTAAAAACCATGCAGTACTACTTACTGATATTTTAAAATGTAATACTGTGCTACTTGTTAAGGCAAAGATACCGGGCATGTTCCCTCAGGGAGCTGAAAGTGCCATGAGTTTGACACAAAGGAGATAAATAATTTGAATATGTTCTAGGACTAGGTTTAGATAGAAGCCTAGAAGTAGGAATCAGTTAGCTAGGTGTATGAATAGATAAGTACATGTTTGTGTGCCAAATATGCATTGAAATCATTGGCATCCAACATGCACAAGCTTCTGTGCATCAGTATTTTGGGTGTGGTTAAGTATAAGGGAGGCTTGTTCTGGGAAAAATACCTTGATTTCAGTTCTCAGGTGATTTTCGTGGGTTTGAAAGGAGTGTCAAAAATGATGGGCAAGGGCTAGATCACAAAAACAGTTTGATACCATTTTCAGCATCTTAGAATTCGGTGGATAAATGTAAACTTTAATTCAAATATTTGTTTTAGGTTTGGTTTTGTTTTTACTAAGAACTGGTTCTTGACTTCATGACTTTACGACTGTGGGAAATGTACTTTTAACCATGTTTTTTGCCCCCACACTTTATGTCTACTACTATCAGATATCAATCTTTCACTTGCTCCTGTTGGAGATGAAGTTTTCTAATTGTCCATAAGTTTTTCCTGGTACTCGTTTGACACTCTGTCATATTTGATCATTGTTCAACTCCTGGGTTACATTTATGATTTCTATTTTATAGCATGCATATTTTGTTATGTAAAGTTATGTTTACTCAATTCAATTCTAAAACTGGCAAAAAAAAAAAAATGTGAGAAAAAACTTCTCTCTAGGAGCATACCCAGACACAAATGTTTCCAGAAGGGTGGCGTCTATAGACAATGCCACTGGGAGTTCTCATTTAATTTTTAAATTTCATCCAGATATCTGACATATCAGATATGGCTAAGTGTTCTGCTTGTCATTTATTTTATACATTTGATATTTCTGGTATAGACAAACAGTCACATATACATAATGCATACGCACACACATATGCATCTATGTTGAAGGAGTTCATGGATGCTACCCTCAAATGTACTACACTGATATGCTCACAGCATACTGAGGAATGATTGGTATGCAAACAGCATACAAAGGCAACTGAGGAGCAACAAATGCTGGGCAGGGCTTCCTCTGAACTCCCCTTATTCTAGAGATTGATCCTGTAAAGGGAACTCCAGTGTCACAGATCCCTTCTCTAGGAATCTTGTCAATAAGCCACTAAAAAGAGGAGGGAGGCCTGGAAGTCAGCCCCACAACCAGAGACACTTTATCATAGATGGTAATCTATTCCTTTTCTTCCCTCCAAATAATTTTCTCATATCTAAATTGTCTACATTTTTCCTCCACCCTCTCCAAACAGGGCCTAAAAGCATTGATCTCATATTAGGGTTGGTTTTATCTTCAGGTTTGGTCTTTGAGGTCCTTGTGACTGAAATAAGAAACCTATTCTATCTACTCTTTTTAAAATAAGTTTGTAGGTTATGATGAAAAATTCTTAGGACCTGCCTAAGAGACCCTACAAGATATGTGAAAAGGTTTAATAGGATGCAATCAAAGTGCATGGAGCATGGGTGCTCAGAATAATGAAGTTCATTATGAACTGGAGCAGGGCACATTTAAAGGGGGTCTTTCAGATGGGTGATGTTAGTCTTACATTATCACTATCCATCAGATTATAATAGACGGTATCTATCTATGTTGAAATTTGGACTATGTTGCCTGTTGTTGATTTTTGTGGCATGGAAGAAGTGCAATTTATAGCTGAAAAGTACAAGTCTATTCTTCAGGCTGGAAGAAAAACAATTTATAGATGAAAAAAAAATCTTTAGGAACTTTTTTTCTGTTTGTTTTTTTAAGTGAATTTTCTGGCAGGGAAAAAGGCTGCTCTTGAAGTGGTAGAGATTTTTTTTTTTCTTAAAGCACAATTTTAAAATCATGATTTCCTTGGCTTTTCCTCTATTTTTATTTTTTATCTTGCCGCAGTTATTCATATTTTCTATATGATACCACTCTACATATACTTATATCTTCTCCTATTAACCTGCCTCATGTCAGCTTATTTCAAAGACTAAATTATCAAATTCACAGAAGGCAGAAGTAGATTACTCCTTCTTATATGGAATAGAAAGGCACGTACAGAGAAGGATTGCAGTTATTTTTAGATTCTCCCACTATCTTATGCACTGGCTTATTAATTTGATCTTAATTCTCACTTTATCTTTATACCAACACCTTAAGGCAGCAGATGACATGTCCTTTAAGAGGTTTGTATCTTTACAGCTGCAGTTATGCATTATTTTGGAGAGTGTTAATGTCAAGATGAAGAATTCATTGTCAAATTCACTCATGATTCAACAAGCAATTTTGTGTAACATATCTAGGTCAAAACTTTTATCAGTCTAGTAGAAACAGCAAAATGTCATTCATCTTAATTTACTCAAGCATGAGAAAGGACAGCAAAAACATTTCTGGTCACCACTAACGTATAATTTGTCATTGCCAATTTACATACAAAATTCCTGGAACTATAGTAGTCAAATATGTATTAGCATTTCACTCCTCTTCTTTTAAATTTACTTTCTATTTTTCAGTCTCTCTAAAGATTTGCTACTGGCACTCTGCTGGCACTTATCACAAAACTTGAGCAGGGGCACTTGATAAAATTCTCATTTTTGGACCAATCTTGAGCCAGTACTAACAAAAGAAAAACCACTTTAGGCCTGAATGGTCTCACATTAGTGCTTCACTCTCTGTGCTGAGATGCATGCAGTGGGATCGTTTACCACAGGGGTGATTCTCCTGCAGAGGAATAGTTCCTGAGAATGACCAAAAAAGAAGGACCCCAGGAGACAGCTCGGGGTTAAAAGGGGCATTTGGAAGTCAATGTATCAGATTTGAAAGAGTCTATGGAAGTATGTCACTTTTCAATTCAAATTTCAACAGAGGTATAGATTTAAAATCCACAAAATATGTTTTACTCTTCTTGAAGAAATCAATGCTGGTTTTGAAGACCAGCTATAATGTAATACTTTAAAGATGGGCATTGAAAACAGAATCTTACACATAAAAAATAAGTTTGTATACTGTTTATGCTTATCAATAATATACAACTTACAATGTCACACACAAATAACATAAGAGATAAATGACTTTCATAAGTCAAGTCCAGTTTGTAGTAATTTTCCATATTTGAGACATTTAAAGCCCCAGTCAGAAAAGGCCAGGGGGAGAGAAAATGGAGGAGCAAATTAGTGGCAGCAACTCAGCTTCTGCAGGGCAGGGTCTGAAGTTTGGAAAACAAGAGCCTGGAAAGGAAACCCAACAGAGAAGTGGGTACATAAGAACCACAAGAAAACTGAGAGAGGAGACAAAATAGGATTAAGTGATACAGAAAATGTGGATCAGCAGATAGTTGGCATCAGCCAGAAGGTGAAGGGGAACTAACAACTTCTCTGCTCACTGAGGCCTGCACTGGGACCAGGAGAATCTGCCAGAGTTGGAGACAGTGGGAAGAACAGGAGACACTGCTTCCTGAGAAAACTTCCAGGGTCAAAGTTGGTGAGTGACTGCTGTACAAGTGCCCAAGGACACAGATGCACAGAGCAGGGGCTGGAGGACATGTCACTGTAAGGAAGGGCTGAGTGCTTGAACATGGGTCTCAGAGCAGTACCTTGGCTGTGTCACAGTGCCAAGTTCCCAGAATGACTAAGAGAATGGCAGTCTCAGGACTGCCAGCAGTTGGGGAAGAGATTCTGGAAAATCCCAGTGAGAGGCAAGGACTGGTGATCACTGACTTGAGCCCTGCCATTAGAGGCCAGGTTCACCCTCAGTTACACAGAATTGGAAGCTCCCTTTGGTGCTAGCCCTGACTGAAACACCTATAACAGATTAGTCTGTATGGCTGTAGCTGAATTGGTTGTATAGGAAATATTCCTGACTCAGTGAAGGATTTTACATCTGTGAACTTGTCTGCAGAATCGATCTTCACATCCCAGAAGACAGGCAGTAAGAGTCCCTAACCCAAGAATTCGAACAGGATCAAAATGTTCTCTGCAAGAATGAATACAGCCTGGCAGAAAACACTCCTGAGTCTGAGTTAACTTCAGTGTCGCCATGGAGGAATCGGAAGAGCTATTGGGGTATGAGCACTTAGATCCTCTGCGAAGAAGCTACTTGAGCATATGCAGGGTTTCATTGGAATATTTCATCTGTGTGCCCATCAGATATCTTATTGGTTTAAGTTTTTATATTTTTAAAATTTATTTAGTGAGAAGGGTTTATGATGATTTTTTTATAGTTCCACATGTTGTACTGATGTATTTTTTCCACACTGGCTTTGATTTAATAAATGCCTGTGTTCTCTCCTGTATCTCAGCTGTTTATCTAGTTTCTTGACCTCAAATCCCTAAGACAATATTATTAATATTTTTTATTCTCTTTGCAAATACATAAAATCCTCCTCTCAACTTTATAAGTTCCCCATACTTAGTTTTCTCACAGTCACTCTTTTCTTCACTAGCATTATTCCTTGATCCTCCCCAACACCCTAAACTTTTGGTCCTCTCTTACCTTATTTAGCTTATTGTCTCTCAATAAACAAGTTGTGATAACCAGGTAGCTTTCCTCAATCACAAAGTGAACTCCCATTCACCCATATCTGATCCTTGCCCCATAAAACATCCTCTGAAAACTGTCAACACTAAATTTTTAGCTCAACTAAAAAATACTCCAGTGAAGTCAGCCTATGCATCAATCTTTTTTCTCATCCACTGCTAGTCTCCCTTTCAGATTTTCCCCTTGATGCTAAACAATGCCGAAACACATCACATTCTCCCCACCATATCTTACCTACCTCACTGCACAGCAACCACAAATAACTAACAGTCCTAGTGTGTATAGGGAATAGACAAAGTAGGGAAAAATAATTGCAAATCCATCATATAAAAGTGTTTTAAGACTGAATCTATGGATGCTTTTATAAACTGAAGTAATTCTTATGCAAAATATAGGGGTAGAATTGAAATCCTTTAAAGCAAATAATGGAAGATTATAAAGTAGCACCAAACATGAAAAGTTGAAAATTATTCACAGGTAGGCAACATCCTACCAAAAAGGTCCACATAAGCCACAAACTATCCTTATTTCTTTAGTTGTCAATCTGCAGGACCATACCTCCTAAAAAAGAAAGGAAGGAGAAAGAGAGGGGCCACTAAGATTTATGCATAGATGATATAAATATAGATAGATAATAGTAGAATAATGAAGAAGCAAGATATATAGATATAGATAGATAGATAGATAGATAGATAGATAGATAGAGATATCAGGAGAATGTGGAAACAAGGAAATCAAAGATCTTTGACCCCTTGCCTCTAACTCTTCCAAGGCAGAGCAGTCACAAAGGCACCAGGTTGCAGAAGCTTATGAAAAGTTATTAAAGAGGATGAAGAAAATACATAAGTTCAAAAAGGAAATGAATTAAAAGATTATACTAATTACACTCAATATGCCTATGGTTGAATTTAGGGGAAAGAGGTAAAAAACAAAACAAAACAAAAAACTGGAAAAAGTAACCAAAATACTTCAAACTGAATAACAGATTCATCAAGAATATGGAATCTTCAAAAAGATGCCAGAGAAACATCTGAAATTGAAAAAAAAAAGTAACATAGTATTTGTCATGGTTTATGTTTGTGTCCCCCAGGCCTCATGAGTTTGCATTGTTCATATGTGATGGTTCATTGTATAGTGCTTGGATTGATGGTGTCAGTGCTCCACCCACATAGGGGTGGAGCCAGGATGTGATGTAATGGCAGGAAGAAGGTATGTTTTTCTCTTTGCTGGTTTGAGTTTGCTGTGGGCGGCTGCCATGAACTGCAGCCCAGCCATGCCTGCCCGTCTTGGAGCCAACTGAGTGTGGACTGAAACCTCCAAAAACTGTAAGAAATAAATGTTTCCTTTTCCAACTTTGGGCTTCAGGTATTTTGTCTCAGCAACGAGCATAAAGTAACTAAGACAGTATTCATATACAGAAGAAATGAACACCAAACAATTATGATGAAAGAATTTTAAGAAGGCATATCCTCATTAAATTCACAGATATCCAGTTCAAAAAGGAAATGAATTAAAAGATTATACTAATTACACTCAATATGCCTATGATTGAATTTAGGGAAAAGAGGTAAAAAACAAAACAAAACAAAAAACTGGAAAAACTAACCAAAATACTTCAAACTGAATAACAGATTCATCAAGAATATGGAATCTTCAAAAAGATGCCAGAGAAACATCTGAAATTGAAAAAAAAAAAGCAACATAGAATTCATACACAGAAGAAATGAACAACATGAAGAAAGAGAGTGTGACATTGAGAACAAAATAGTGAATGGTGATAAAGAATTCAAAGAAGGCAAAAAGAAAATAGGAGACTATCCAGCAGCTTTTGGATGACAAAAAGACCAGTCCACAGCTAGTTGGAGTTTAAAAAAAAAAGGAGAAGATAGTGTAGATGAATTCATTAACATTCTTACAGGAATCATCAAAGAAAATTTCCCAGATACAAGAAAAGAGTTTAAAATATAGATAAGCAATGCTTATAGAACAACAAACAATTATGATGAAAGAATTTTAAGGAGGCATATCCTCATTAAATTCACAGATATCCAGAGGTTGGGGGTAAACTTTTAGAAGGCAGTCAAAAAAAATTCCATAAAAAGGTAAACCAATTAGAATCACAGCAGATTTCTCAACACAAACCCTGACGGCTAGTATTTTTAAGCCCTAATAGCAAATAATTTCCAACCTGATTAATTTACCCAGCAAAGCTATCTTTCAAAATAGTTGGAAAAATAAGTCATTTCCATGAAAAAGACCAGCTTAGAAGATATATGAGTGCTAGACCAGTCTAGAGCAAATAATAATATTCTCAACAGAAACAGTGGATTTGACACAGCTGAAAGCACTGGGGAAAACGGTGGGGTCAATGAACAAATAGCACCAAAAAATTTAGGAAAACAGAAACAACACACCAAGAAATAAAGAAGGCAATGATGGATCAAAACATCTTAGTAATTCCTCTCAATGTTAATGGCTTCAACTCTCCAATTAAAAGACATAGACTGGCAGACTTGATAAAAGTCTATTGCATTTAAGAAATGATTCCAAAAAGATATTTATAGTCTAATAATTAAAGGAGAGAAAAAAAAACATTCAATTTACCAGGATACCAAAAACCAACAGAGGTGGCCATTTTAATATCAGACATGATAAACTTCAATTTAAAACTGATTAGAAGAGAAACAGGTTTACTAAGTACCAGTTAAAGGAGCACTCCAACAAGAAGAAAGAACACTAATAAACAAACATGCACTGGAGCACCTCTCTTTATAAACAAAAACTGCTGAAATTATAAAGTCAAACAAATATTAACACTGCCATAGTAGATTTTAACACCCTACTTTCTCAAAGACACAGATGAACTAAGCAAAAAACAAACTTCAGAGCTGAGCCATACCCTTGAAGGCATAGACTTACTAGATATGAAGAGTATTCCAGCCCTCAGTGACAGAGCACACACTCTTTTCAGCAGCACATGCTACTTCCAAAATAGATCACATATTTGTCTACAAAGCCTGCATAAGTGATTATAAAGGAACTGAAACCACTCCATGCATCCTCTCAGAACACCATGCAATGAAAATAGAAACCAGCAGCACAAGAAATTTCAGAAAAGAAAAAAAAGCCCCTAGAAAATAAAAAAAAAAAAAACATACTCCTAAACAATGCATCAGAGAAGAAATAAAAAAAAAAAAAGAATTTTAAAACCTTCTTGAAGACAGTGATGATGACTGTACAAATCAACACAACCTCTGGGACACTATGAAAGTAGTCGTGAGAGTGAAATTCATTGTAATCAATGTTTACGCTAGGAAAATACAAGTTCAAGTAACTTTAGGAGAAATCTTGACACATTTGTAAAACAACAACAGACCAGGTCCAACCAAAATCAGAGAAGAAAATTATAAAAATGAGAGCAGAAATCAATGAATTTGAAACCAAAAATAAACTATTAAAAAATCAAGGAATGAAAGAGCTGGTTGTTCCAAAGAATAAATAAAATAGATAAGCCTTTAACCAGTCAAACAAACAAACAAAAAAGACTCACATCATTGCAATTAGAAATGAAAAACATGAAATCACAGCAGATGTGAAAAATTATATTCTAACAAATAGTAAAGTTTAAAGAAATGGACAGATTCCTAAACACATACAAACTTTCAAAATTAACTCAATAAGATATTCATATACTTAACAAAGCAATAATAAGCAATGAGATTGGCTCACTAATAAAGAACCTATCAACTAAAACAAACAAACGAACAAACAAAAAACCAGCACCTGACAAATTCACTGCTGAATGCTATAAAACCTTTAAGGATATTATAGCACACCCTCGCCTCAAGCTCTTCAAAGAAACTGAAGGGGATAGAGTACTCTTAAGTTCATTTATGGAAGCCAGTATCAACCTGATTCCAAAATCAGATAAAGACTCAACAGAAAGCAAGAGAAGAAAGCTGGATGTGGTGATGCATATGTATACTCCTAGCACTTGTCTGAGGTAGGAGGATCACCATGAATTCAAAGTTAGCTCGGGGCTGGGGATTTAGCTCAGCGGCATAAGCACCTGCCTTGCAAGCAGGCAGTCGTGAGTTCGATTCCTGGTACCGATAAAAAGGAAAAAGACAAAAAAAAAAAAAAAAAAAAAAAAAAAACAAAGTTAGCTTGAACTACATAGTGAGACCCTGTCTCAAAAGAATTTAATAAAAATAAAAAATAAAAGAAAACATAAAAACATAGGTCAACCTATTTAATGAACATAGATGCAAAAATTCTCAACAACATACTAGCAAATAGAATTCAACACATTACCAAAACAGTAATATATCATGATGAAGGAATTTTCATCCCAGAGATACAAGGATGGGTCAATTTATGAAAGTCAGTAAATGTAACACATCACATAAAAAGGAACAAGGTCAAAAATCGCATGATCATACCTATAGAAGAATAAGAGGTTTCTGAGAAAATCTAATACCCTTCATGATAAAAACTTTGAATAAAACTGGTAGAGAAGGAGCATAGCATCATACTAAATAGAGAAAAATTAAAAGCATTACCCCTCAAATCAGGGACAAGACAAGGATGTCCACTATCACCACTTCTACTCAATATAGTAATTGAAACATTACCCAGAGCACTTATGTGGGAGAAAGAAATAAAAGAGATACATATAGAAAAAGAATAGCATAAATTATTATTTGCAGATGACATGATACTGATCAGAGACGATTCAAAAGACCCTACCAAAATCACTTAGTGAATTAATAATCAACTTCAGCAAAGTAGCAAGATACACAATCAACACTCAAAAATCATTGGAATTTGTGTACACTAACAGTGAACGAGTTGGGAAAGAAATTATTAAAATAATAATATTTGTAATAGTTTCATGAAAAATAAAATATCTAGGAATTGACCGAGCTAAAGAAGTAAAAGACCTCAGCAAAGTAAACTACAGTACTCTAAGAAGGAGGCTGAAGAAGACATCACAAAACAGAAAGATGTGCCTGGACCTGGATAGGCAAGACAAATACTGTCAAAATGACCACAGTTTCAAAATTGTTACATGGATTCAATGCAGTCTGATCAAAATATAGACGGTATACATTGCAGATCCAGAGAAAAATATCCTAGAATTCATATAGAACCAGAAGAGATCCAGAATTGCAAAAGTATTCTGGACAATAAGAGCAAAGCAGGTGGCATAGAAATATTTGACATTAAACTGCACTACAAAGCAATAACCATGAAAAAGGCATGCTAATGGAACACAGTCAAGGATGCAGAAACCTTTCCAGAAATACTCAAAAACTTGATCTTTGGAAAAGGGGCCTAAAACATTTGTTGGAAGAAAGATATCCTATCCAACAAGTGGGTCTTGTAGAAGAATGAAATTGGACCCTTATCTCTCAGCATCTACTAAATAAAAATCAAAATACAGCAAAGATCTACACATTAAAACAGAAACAGTAAACTTTCTAAATGGTAAAATAGGTAAAACATTTGAAGACATAGATGTAGCGAAGGAGTTTCTAAACAGAGTCTCAATTTCACAATAAACAGGAGCAAGAAAAAATGAGTGGGATTATATCAGAATAAAATGCTCAGATTCAGCAAAAGAATCAATCAGAAGAATGAGAAGTGAATCTACAGAATGGGATTTTTTTTTGTCAGCTCCTCTTCAGAAAGAGGACTGATACCTACAATATAAAAGAACTTTTAAAAAAAATTTAAGCCACCTGATGTAAAGACCCAGTTAAGAAATGGGCAAGAAAAATGAACAGATGCATCACAGAGGAAGAAATATAAACGGTCAGCAAATATGTGGGGAAAAAATGCCCAATAGCTTTGGCCATTAGAGAAAAAACAATGCTAAGGTTTCATCTTATTCCAGAAAGAATAGTGATGATAAGAAATTCAACAATAACAAGGCAGCCTTGCCTGTAGTAAAGGAGGAACCCTCCTGAACCGCTGGTGGGCAAGCAAACTAATGCTACCCTTATGGAAATCAGTATCCAGTACTCCTAAACATTGCAAATTAGAAGTTCTGCGACCCCACAGTCCTTTTGCTAGATATTTCCCCCAAAAAGCTTCAGTCATTGTATTGCAATGTTATATGTACAGTAATGTTTACAGCAGCACAATTCATAATAGCTCAACCTTGGAAGCAGCCTGTATATCCACCAACAGATAATTCGATAAAGAAGTAATCTCTATATAATGGAATACTATTTGGTTATAAGGAATGAAAGATTTGGGACATTTGTAGGAAAAATATAAACATTGAGTTAAATAAACCAGATATGTAACCCTAAATACCACGTGGTATCTCATTTGAGTGAGGCAAGGTACAATGAAGAAAATGATAAAGGATATATTGAAAGGAACAGGGGATGGGTATCTTTGGATGGAGAAGTGGGCCAAGGCAATAAGGCCAAAGGATGAGGAGGAAGGGAAGAAGAAATGAGAGGAATAAAGGTATGTCATGGAGAGGAACCTCATAATCCAATTAATGTAAACAACATATACCATAACATTAGCTAATACAAATCATATAAATAAGTACAAAGAACAAGATAAGGGAACAGCATAAGTGAGGGAAGAGGAGGGGATTAGAAAAAAAATAAAAGAAGTATAATATGTACATGTAATCACTTCCAAGATCACTATAGACTGCATGAATTGAAAACATATAGTCATAAAAAAATTTACAAAGCAAACTGTCCTTCCTTATGAAAACCCAACTGAAGTCTTCCTTATGAAAACATAAACAAAAGCTAATTCATAGTTGTTTCTCACCATAAAGGTTTTAAAATGACAGTGAGGTTGGTTTCTCCTTGAAATCTATATTAACACCTTTATCACTACTTCAGTATTGTCATCATTTGGCTTTTACCTAATTTCTAAAGAAACAAGTGTATGCACCTCACTTTATCTGGCTTTGAGTCTTATGTCAACAGATGGTTCAGCAGGATAAAATGCAGGAAAAGAAGGATCTAGGTATGTGACCCCAAGGTCACTGATTTTTCCATGGGGCTTTGTTTCCCAGTGTTTTTATTTTCAGTCTCTGGACATCATTTTACATGCTATATCTTCTTTATCATTAGAAAAGTCTCTTTACTGTCACTCTAAGTCTCTGAATAAATTTCACAAATTCCAGTAAGTACTGAAAGCCAATTATTAAACAATATCTAATTCTTCTACATCCATGGACCTTTTCAACAATAAACTCAAAAGTACTTTAACTTAGATGTTTCAGTTTGATGAGGGCAATATCCTTGGATTACAATTTTAAATTTTAAATGTAAAATGAGAGAGAGAGAGAGAGAGAGAGACACAGAGACAGAGACAGAGACAGGAAAAAGCATACAAGATGACTGAGTCATAGGACTAATAAGTGCAAATTTAAACTGTATTTCAGTAGGGTTAGTTGATGATTATATTTGCAATTCACTGAAACTTGATAAAGAAAATTATACAACAAAACCATGGAGAAATAGTCTCAAACCTTACCAATTAGATGACTCAGACAATGCATGTAATCAATAGGCTAATTAAGTCCTAATTGGAAGTCACTGAAGGGTCATTAGAAATGTCAAGCATTCTTAATAAGAATTTTTTTTAAAAAATCAAAAAAAAAAATACTGCATAGGGGGTATCCTTGATGACCTTGATTAAAACTTACAACTCTGAAATTTGATGAGCAGTTTTACAAAATTCCTTGAATTCATCAGAACCATTGTTCTTTCACAGAACCCTACATACAAGAATACGAAACTCATAAAGCTTTACTATAGTTCAAAAGCAAACATAGAACTGGTTACTCTGTTTTAAAACTGTTTACTTTTTAACTTATTCTTGATAATATAAAAAGTGCTATGTCAAGATCATGAGTTCATGAGGTCAATTCCTGGTACCAATAAACAAACAAACAAATAAATAATTAAAATTAAAATTAAAAAACGTGCTATGTAAAGAATAAATTTAAAAGATCAATGAAATATGTACTACCAAGGGGTATCCCATGTAGTGAAAGAAAAAAAAAAAGAAAAAACTTTAAAAATTGTATTTTCAACAAAAATATTATAAATTAGCTGTACAAGAATGCCTACTTATGGAATACCATAGGCAAGAGGAATACAAGAAAAAAAATTTACTTATAGAGAGATTCAGAAAATAAATATAAAATATAAAACGATACGATAAAAAATCAAGGTGTACTTGTGTTGAACACTGTGGTGAGCAGTGGACAAGAAGTGTGGAAGGACAGGCTGCATGGACACCAGAGATGGCCATGAGGGTGGGATAAAAGTACACCAAAGGTTTGCAAATGGGCAGATAATGTGACTTATGCACTGCATGGTGTATGTGGATGACAGGATGAGTATTGTCCATACCCAAGAGGAAAAGCAGTTGGAAATTTGGGCAACTGGAAAGGCTGGATACAGACATACAAGGCCAGGATAGGGACAGGAATTTGAAGTGTAAAATACATTTTTCCAGAAATTGGAGGAAAGTGGGTACTAAGTGTGGGGACAGAAAAGGAAGAGGTAGACAAAGAACCACTTTCAAATTTACAAACTGTAGCATCAAAACCTTGCAATGATAGCAGAGGAAGAAAGTTGGAGGTAATGGTGAAAATGAGGGCTATTATTTTAACCCATTAAATATAAGCATCAGCAACCTAAGTACGTGAACAGCAGGTCACAAAGACACAGGACTGGACTCAAGAAAAGGACTTGTTAGAGAACACTGAGACATCCAAGCTCAGAAGAGAGCTGTTCTCCCGCGGGATGTTACATTGCTGCTCAGCAGTGCTGCATCTGCTTAGCCGCAGGTGTGGAAATCCTTCCATTGTGATTGGGCTTGGCCACTCAATTTTCCAGTGAAAGGTGAGAGGTTGTTATACTTTACTTCCATTAACCTTAACAGTCCATAGATTTATGATCCTCTTTTTTCCTCTGCCAAGTCATCAGCTATATACAGCTACTAGCTGCTTTCATAGCCTGATCCAGGTGTTATGATCATGAAAATAAAAAAAAAAATGCAGCTTGTATGTAGGGTGAATGAAGAATACTTAGTTGTTACAAAGGCAACGTGGTACTGGAGGTTGTTTAATGGGGTGTAAACTTGGCTACTGTGACAGATGAACATGGGAATGAATGTGATTCCTCAAATATCAAGAGTAAAGTTACATGACAGTGTTATATAGGACTTATTCAGACAATTGTGAATTTATCATTTCATAAAAGAAAAATAACTTAGTTGTATTTACTAAGTGACTTTGAGTATAATTAAATTTTTCTATCACTATTTCAACATGAGAAACTTGCATTTAAAGAAGGACTTGCTTTATCAGAAAAATTATTCTGGCTACTTTTATAAGTGTTAGCTTTATGAAAGTTAACCATTTTATATATACATAATATTTTGAACAGTAACCATTTTATATATACTTAATATGTTTTTAAATATCTTTTTTGCCTATAAATTTTTCTTTCTGTGGGATGTAAATTTTTCTTTGTGTAAATTCACCAACCGAACATCTCATTAGATTATGAGAACTAAAATTACACTTTAATATTCAATAAATCCCTTGATTAGAAATGGATAAACTAGAATTTTCATGAGCAGTTGGTAGTTGATCAATAAATACTAAGTTGTTCTCATCATGCTAGCACACAGACAGATACAGGTGGTGAAAAGGGAAAATAAGATCATAGGTTAGTGAATAGGAGGCAACCTCATAACTGATTTAGACGTGGTACCCAAAATAACAATTAAGTCATTATTACTTATATTAATAAATAGTACATGATTTACAAATTCAAGAAAAAAAATCTTTCAAAGCTCTTTTTATTAAATAAAATTGAATTAAAACCTTTAAGTATCTTATTTCTCATACGTTAGAGAAAATTCTGGAATCCATTTTTTATTCAAGTCCACACCCACTTTTTGCTGATCTCACCTGCTGTCCCTATGCTATCTGAGGATTTTTATCTACCAAAGCATTGCACAATTAGCATTTTCAAAGCAATTAGTTTGCCTTTATCATGCACTCTGAATGGTTTTTTCCCATATAATTGGATTACTTTATAAAAATGATTTAGTAAAGTCGGTAATATAATTTAGTGTGTATCTTTCATAAATGGGTAAGTTCAAAAAACATGCCTGAGCTTTAAGCAGAAGAATTATGTTTTATTACTAACTAATGCACACTCTTTGATTTGAGAGTCTTATCTTCATCTATTTCTGCCAAGTATTTAATTGTTCCGGAAAACTAGATACTTGTTTTCAGTACTGAACTCCCTATCAGTATGGGGAAGCAATCAGTAATGAAAAGGAGAAGTTGTTTTAGGAGAATATGTATTTATCAGCTCAGATGCCTTTCTTTTATATAATGTAATGGGAAAGAAGGGATGAACTAGATACAGCTTTCTTAGGTTCCATGTGGAAATCCAAGTTTATATCTGTTTGTTGTTGTTGTTGCTGTTTCTTGGGGTTTTTTTAGCCCAGGGATTGAACTCAGGATGTCATGCTTGCCAGCAGGTGCTGTGCTGCTGAGCTATAGATCCAGCCCCTGAAATTCAAATTTAAAGAGAGAATTTGGCTTGAAATATCTGATGAATGTGCTGGAATCTTTAGTTATTCATATTCTATGACTTCTTTGGGGATATTGGTTCCCATAAATTAGGAAAACATTAATCACTTTCTTCCTTGTGTTAGGGTATCTACAATGAATTTGCATACTTTACTATCTCTTCTGCTCATCTGGTTTTCCTTCTACATTCAGATTGAAAGGTATTTCACCATTTCAGCGTGCTTTTCACTGTTAGATAAACTTTGGCACGTTTATTTTATGTAATTATTTTCCATAGCCCAATCCAAAATTTGTTCCCATTCATCTCAGAGTACAGAATCTTGATGATTACTATTTTTTCCATTCTAGTCTTTACATTGAGGGATGGAGGTTTATATTCACAGCTCATTTCCCTAACAGAGACAAACACACAGGTACCTTTCTGGACCAAGCTTGAAGTTCTACCTGGTGTGCACATGCATACTTTAGATGATGTGCATCTTTAACACAACAAGGATTTCTGAACTTAAAGGTGTCTAAAATAACCTAAATAGGTCATAGTGTGTTTTTTTTTTGTTTTTTAAGAGTCTAGGCATAGAATTATTCAGGACAAAAATGATACTCTCGCCCTTTAAAACTTCCCACTATTTTTTGTCATCAAAAAGTAATCTGCATTCCTGTATGGCAAAAGTGGCTGTCAGAGAGGGTCTCATTTGTGTTTAGATATCTGGAAGCAGAGATTACTCTCACCACCTACCACTCATTTCCTTACAGAAAATAAAGCAGTGAGTCTTCAGTTTAGACAAGAAAAATTCTTTTCATGGAATCTTTTATGTCTAAACAAATAAAATGTCATAATTCAGGTCTTGTTCTAGATACTGAAGTAGTGAGTAAGATAAGTATCCCCAGCTTTTGTAATGTAGTAGCACAAATCTGGAAATATCAAAGACGCAAATAATAGTCACTCAACAGACATTACTGAGGATCTGCCATATATCAGATCAGGTGTCAGGGCACAAAGATGACAGATGTATCAGCTTTAGGTAGTAGGCAGGGTCCTCAGGGAGGGGCTTGCTGCATTTATCAGTGACATCCAGGTAAAGAACAGGCAATGTGCCATGGAGCTATATCATTATCCCTTTCAGAGCCAAGCAAGAATAAGCATCACCTCAGATTCTTGGAGGAACTGGTACATGCTCAGCAGATGCTATCAGGTATAATAGTCTTTTTAAATCTGTTCTACTTGTTCACTGTTCAGTATTTTCAATTTTCATCAGTCATGACTCGAAGATTCTTTTCTAGCTAAGACATTGCCATGAGTGGGGTGGAATTTTTTCTTTTCCTAACAATTATCATTTGTGTAAACTGGAAATCAATCAACCTATACTAGCTCTTTCTTATCCAGAATCTTTATTTATTAAAGATATACCCACAAATTGCATAAAACTTCCATTAAGTAGAATCCAAAAGTAAAATCTGAGGGCCAGTGGTTTTTGTAATTTAAAATGCCAACATAGGAAAACCCCACTGACTAATAATAAGCTGGTTGTTTGCACAAGCTGTCTCAAGAGGCCAATTAGACGCCATTATTTCAGTACGAAGACTGTTAAAAAGATTAATTAGTATCAATAATACTTACCTTTTTATGCAGAGGGAAGGTTACTCAGACATAATGAACCCAGAATCACATAGCCACTAGGTAGTTTGGAATTTATGAGAATAAAATCTGCCAGTAATAATGCTCTTCCTGGGTCTTCTTGATTCAGTTGGCCTACTGTGCTGTGCACCAACAGTAAAATCAAATCTTCTATGCAGTTATAAGCTAAGGTATTGTGCACAAGATGCTAAAAATACACATTGAAGAGGTTCACTTCTCAGAAAGGATTATAGAATACTTGGCTTTCCAGGCATGATTACTACTGTGTTCCTCTGAAGAGCCATAGGACTCTTTCAAAATGCAAAATTGGGAATATAACTGGGGATTATTTTCAAGATACCGGAAAAATGAGAGGAAACAATTATCATTATATAGAAAGATGGCTCAAGCATGAATCAATGTGGCAGACACATAATTAAACAGACATGGAATTAGACAAGAGAGGGAACTCCCAAACAACAACCATGCGGAAAACAACAACAAAGATCATAGCTTAACCTGTTTTGTCAGAGCTGGTATTGATGGTATTGGTAGTGATGGAGGTGAAGGCAGTCTTTGCGCTGTCCTTGGCAGTTACAGATTTCTGCTTATTTTTCATGGCTTCCAGTGCTTTGAGCTTCTTGGCATGTTTCGTGCCTTTGTAGTGGGCCGCAGCCTGGCTCTACAAAGGAGAACAAAATGAACCATGCAATCAGGCTCATTTCTAAACTGGCATTTTCTGTATTACTGCAAATACAGACTCCCTTTCAATAACAGGTACCATTCAAGCTAATTCTGGCTCTGGCCAAACAGTAAGATTCTATTTAGAATGATGCTGGAAGACAATGGGGATCGAGTTCTAAAACATTTGGACAAAAGGAAGAAATATTCCACCCTGCTTCTTAAGGGAAACGTGGTTGAATACTAACACATCAACATTTATTTTTGGTGGAGTAGGGGGAAAAATCGTAAGAATTTACACCAGCATTGCCTTAGTTCTGCCACTGAAGATGCTGGGCTGGCAAACATTAACAAGAGCCATAGAAAAGAGTTTCTCCAATTTTTTTTTTTTTTTTTTTTTTTCCTTCAGGAAAAGTGTCTCCCCTTTCTACAGTGTGCTTTATTAATACAGACCTCAACAGGCGTCTACAAGCGAAGTTCACAGGTAACAAGAGAAGTGAGCCCCCTGGGGACCGACACTGGAACTGAGAGCTCCAAACAAATGCAATGCCTGAGTCCAAATGGAGTGGCACAGAGGCTGGGCGATTCTGATTCTTTTTTTCTCCTTCCTGTCTACCAAGTATACCCTGAGAAAGTCAAGGTAACATCACTCCTTCAACACACAGCTCCTTCATGTCACAGTCCAGGGTCAGGAGGCTCCAGGATCCTTCAGCTAACTAATGGAGCAAGTGCAAATCTTTTTGTCTTACGAGATTTGGTTTTTTTGTTTGTTTGTTTGTTTGTTTGTTTTTTGTCTTTTTCATTTTTATCAGTACCTGGGATAGAACTCACGACCGCCTGCTTGCAAGGCAGGTGCTTATGCCGCTGAGCTAAATCCCCAGTCCCCTTACAAGATTTTTTTAAAAAACTGATATATATTTCAAAAATTCATGTTTTCATAACATTCTGAGGGTATGTACTAGAGAGACACATTAATCGGTATATAAAATAATCTTTAAAGATATATGTACTAATAGATGTTTATTCAGAAAAAAATTTTTTGCAGCATAATGTGGTACAATGGGGTGACACAGGGAAAGTCTAAGATCAGAAGGTTTTTCAGGTCAAAACCTTTTAAAAACATCACCTCACAGGAAATAAATCTCAAAAAAGAACTGTTTCTGTTAGATTACCCATTACTTGCAATTGCTTATTAAAGTTGTTTCATTTTTCAAAAAAGAAAATAATCACCCTCTGTTCTTCATTATAGCAATTGCAGTAAGTAGGCTGTGGTAGTATAGTATCTTCTAGTAAATAAATAGTCTGTACCCTCATTTGCATCATTCTGGCAAGACATCCTCAAAGGACAAGGTACCCTTATTGAAAGAGCACTGGACAAAGAAATTATATATTTAAAAAGTTTGAACAGAAAGCACACACATGCATCAGTTACAAGTTTTCCAACAACACACAACACCAAAAGACATAGTATGAGCCATCGTAGGAAATTCAGACAGGCTATACTTAATCGAGAAATCAGTGATTGGATCAGTTTGATTCTATGGAAGAAAGTAACATGGATGTACAGAGCTGTGTAACTTTTTTGTTCTTGCCTCATTCTCCTTTTCAGTAAATCAAATCATTTAGCCATATTTTTTGACTTTGTTAAAATACAAATGTTCAATGACAATTCCAGATTTTCTGATTCAGAAACTATGGGGATGAGACTCAGAAACAAGTGTTCTGTGAGCTGTTCAGGTGATTCTGGAGCATATTAAACTTTCAAAGTTATCATTTTCGCCAAAAATGGTCACTTCTAGAATAGGCAACCTTTGGAGCTCAAAAAGCAATACCTCAAAACATGGTATATTGAAATGCTGAATACTTTACATTACAGAGGCAGCATTAGAACAAAAGTCTAGAACCTCTTACATCTTGGCTTTTGTCTTTCCTTCTTACTCAAAGCACAAGGAGGGCCTTTCTCCCATTTCCCTTACATGATTACCAGGCAGTTCCTACAGCATAAGAGAATTGTTACAATTCCCCCCAGAGTCTCATCAACCCAGGGTTAACTCTTCTCACAGAAAAGAGACTAACAGTGATGCCTAGCACTAGAGAGGTTCAAACCTGGAGTAACTTCACCTGTTCTTCTGAATAGACTGAGATGGAGAAAGCTTGTCACAATGGTAGGGCAATCTTTGTTTCCCATCTGTTCCTCTTACTCATCCATAACATTGCCCAGTTCCTTCAAGAAACCCCCTGGCCTTATTCCTTTCTCTGAGGAGGCTACCTAAACTTCAACCTAGTGGCACTTTCTATGTTCTCATATTTTGTATAGCTGTCATGCATATGCATACATCAAATTTGTATGCCTTTTCTATAGAGTCAGTCCACTGCCAATTCATTCAGGACTTAAATCATTATCAAAACTTAAGAGGATGGAAAGAGAATTCATCTTTCCTATATAACTAAAGCTTAATTTAAAAAAAAAAAAACCAGCAAGCAGAAAATAAGCCCTGTGTTACAACTTAAGAAACTTGACTATAACCAAGAAGTATCACATCCACTGATTTATTTACCACAAAATGATTTTAATGTTAGTCTGCCATGGTTCCATTATGTACTTTTGTCTCTTAGGGAGTGAAGCCATTGGACAGCAGACAAACACCAGTAAGCCAAGAGTCCTTTTTCTGATACTGTTTTATAAAATGCACAAAGAAAAAATTTAATGATAGAATATTTCAATGTTCTAAATTTTCCTTATCCTGTGAATGCAAATTTTCATATAGCAGAGGAAAACATATGATAGTTATTTTATTTCTTAATTAAATGATCCATGTAGAATATTCAATAATTTCTTTCATTTTGTGGTTGTCTAGTTAAAATATATGTAGCAGACTTTGTTAAGAATAAAAACAAAAATGTACTTGCATTGTGCTGCAAAGTAAAAATAAAAGTGATTACACTAAGGATACTCAGTTTGCTCAGGTGATTAATGCTTTACTTTAAATGTGTTTCTGTCTTCTGTGCTTGTCAATACAGAAATGAATAGTGAGAAGATTAATAACAGAAGAGTGATTGTTATATATATTACCATTACTTCTGGAGAAAAAAAGTTTCTAAGTAAACATAAAATAAAGGTAGACACATTTCACATTTCGCATATGCATTAGGTAACTCTAAGTTTTATGAACGAAGATAATACTTTGTCATTAAGCATTGGGAAAAATCACCTAGATGGGCCCACTTATTTTTGCAAAGATTCTCATGTATGTACTTTGTAATTCACTAACTTATGTAATGTTTTCGAGTTTCTTACATGATTAATAAAGTAAAAAGTTCTTACTTGAGCAACAAAGTCAGGGAGTTCTCATCTTGTTTCTGTTATGAATTAAACCATTTCTTTCCTTTATGATCACCCACACAGCCATTCCTTGAACACTAGTGGTGAAGCCCTGACTTAGTGACAGGGTACACACGCTGGTATCTGCCACCTACAGCCTAGTCCATGTAGAAGTTACACTGACTGGCTAAATTTGCTCAGTCTTTTTGGACTTTATGCCAGAAACTTCATATGAGCCATAACTCTAGCAATATAATTATATCTTTAGGCTTGCACGAAACAGAAAAAACAGAAAACCACTTTGTTGAACTACTCAACCAGTGCAAAAAATCCCTTCATAATACGCACAGCTTAGCACGTCACTCAGGTCTGACAGTCACATACCATTTGTAAAGTCTAGGGAGAATTACAAATGTTGAATCTAATTGTGTCTGAGGGTAAAGTTGTCATACACACTGGTATCAGTAGCAGAGAAAAATGTTTATATCCTAGACTGGAATGACATGTCTGCTTCTTATAATTAATTCCTAGCTTTGTCCTTTAGACACATGCCAGTCCACCTGCCTCACCAATCATGTAGTCTGTTCTCTAGCAGGATCAATAACCTGCTCTGTAAATAAATAAGCAGTAACCCTCCATTTTATTGTCTTAAGGAAAATGCCACAAAAAGAAATTATTGTCAAGACCTTATAGTACTAGTTTCTTCTGCCTGGAGGACTTTTTATCATGTGGTACTTCCTCTCTTCTTAAATGTCTTAGAGAACTTAAGGCCACTGTTATAAAAGAGTTAAATATCTCTTTTTGCTGATAGAAAGCAAATCTCACCATGGAGAGAGGAGGACCTGATAACACTCATCATTCTGTCCCTGGACTCTAATATACATTTCTAACTAGTTGCCTATTAAATGCACATTGAATTAATTTCACATTCTGACTTTTAAATGGAAATATGCATATGGTGTCTCAATGGGTTTTGTGTGTGAACAGGGTTCAACTTAATTCTCTGTCATCCTCTGGCATTTCGCCCTATCTGTTGAACACACTTCAGGGGATTTTTATGGCACTTAATGCAGGAAAAGCATCTGGCACAAACACAAACTATTATTTTTTCTCGGGAGGAAGCTTATCATCAACCACAAATTGTGCTATTTATGGGACCTCTCTTTGCATGGGATGTAGGAAAAGGATAATATAGAGATTGGTTCACTTTTTACACTTTTGATGGATAGTAAACAGGTTATTTTGAATCCAGAAACTGCAATGAATGATACCGATGATAACTTCACATTTTAAGGATTATTTAAAACATCCAATTCTTTTAAACACCCAGAAATTTTCAGTGCTTCAAAAATGTTACTTTGTTGTTACTATCACAAATAAATTCTTGAAATGAAATGTTTTTGCTCTGAAAATATAGTGAAACAAATAAGGCATCATTAACCCTTTTTCTTCCCTCAAGTCTCTATAATTGCAGACGCCCCATGTTTATCGAAGAAAAGCTTTTAGGGAAAGGACTAATCACCTACTTTTCCAGAAACCAAGAAAAGGCTTCCTTGTGGATTTATATAATTCATAATTTATAATTACTAAAGCTGAAACATGCTCAAATTATTTGTTTACTAACCTTGTCCAAAAGATCACCTCAAAAATATATGGTAATCAAGGACCAGGGTTATAGCAAGTGGCACAGATCCTGCCTGATAAGCGAGAGTTCCTGAGCTTGATTCCCGGTTTAAAAAAATAATGTTCAGTATTAAATAAGAACCTTTTTATTTATTTATTTATTTATTTATTTTGGTGGTACTGGGGATTGAACTCACAACTTTGTGCTTACTAGGCAGGCACTTTATGCCACTGAGCTAAATCCGCAGTCCAAATGAGAAACATTGGTACACAAAATAACAATGTATAATTAAGCCAGATGCTGTGTCACTGTTAAACATTGTTAACAATTTTTTGAAGCACTTTGGGTACACTGAGAAAAAACGGAAAATAAGACCATGAATAAGCCCCCAAACTTAACTTCTTTTAGGTAGAGTTCACCCATATTCTATTTTTCTAGCTGTTTATTTATTCACAAAGGAATCACTCAACAGTTAGCCTGGGCCAAAGATAATTATAGTATGTGCTCTAAAGATTATAGATGAAGTCTAGGCTGCAGCTAAATTGAGGAATTAATCAGCAACAGATGGTAATGAAGTTACTGAGAAATGTCATTTGTAAGACAAATGAAAGATATTTTTGCTGTTGTCTAAACATTGACACACAATCCGTGGTCAGCTGGAACATCTGAATGAATGAATTAGGCCTCCAAGTGACAGCACATAGGATAACATACTCACAAATTCTGAGCTAAATTATGCTTCATCACTTAGATACTTTAAAAAGTCCTAAACTATTTAGGATCTTCACATTTTAACAGTATAATGAATCCTATCCATTCTCGTAACAGTTACCTAAAAAGAACATATGCCTCTTAGAGCTACATAAAAGATTATATATAATCATGTGGTCTCTAGAAGTTAAATTCATAGTCATAAAAGTTCTATTAGTACAGAAGCAGAATGAGGATTGAAAAAGTCCAACGACATACAGAAGGCAGCTATGAAGTGTTCTCAAAGCCTGACGGTAATGTTGTTCCCTCTGAGTTAAAGCTGCTGTGGGTGGATTAGCCTTTTATGGGAACCTTATTAAAGGGCAGGTCAAAAGCAGGAAGACAGGATGGGAGTACTAATCAAGGCTGACTCACGTAGAAGAGAGCAAAACCCTAATGAATATTATTAACATGTCTGAAGTAAGACTGCATTAGCAGAATAGGTTCCATACTGGCATCTAGATAAAAGAGATTTAAAGATAAGCTGAGTAGAAAGTTTGTTCTCTACTAATAAACAAAGGAGAAAACATACATAACACCATCTCATCTTATTTTTGAATATTCCAACTGTGTCAGGACTCCTATAAGCAAAAAGTAAGGTCTGCTCAGTAAGTCATATTTAAAATCTTAAAAAATAACTTTTAAAAGTCTTGGAGGGGAGGAAAAGCTGGATACCTCATCAATTGTATGGGTCATAGTTATTATTCTTATACCAAAAGATATGTTATGGAAGAAAGGCATACAAAATTCACACCAAGATTTTTACAGTATATGGGAGCCTTCAGAATGTATACCCAAAGATCAGGGGAAAGGGGCTACTTTAATGCATTGAAAGGATGAAGAATAGATAGTCATGTAAGTAACATGACTGACAAAGAGAGTAGGACCTAACGATAATAGTCTGAATGGGAAACTCAGCAAAGCCTGGCTGTCCAGATTTTTTTATCTTGTTTAAGTCTATCCTGTATATGGGGCTCAACTCCTTTGGATCTTACACTACCAGACAAGGTAAATCAGCTGTTGCAGAATGGCAAAGGCATGTGGAAGTAATATTTCTAGGTTTTATGGCTCCCATTAGTAGAGAGAGGTTCTAGCTTCTATGACCCACCTTTGATTTCCATGACCATCCTTGGGGATGAAGAACTCAAGTTTCTATGGTTTACCTCAAGGAAAAAGAGAAGTAGGAGAAAAATTGGGCAGGGAAATCAGAAGGATCTTATTTCTAAGCCCTTTTTTTCAGATGTAAATGTTCAGCAAGCCATGGCACCAAATTTTGAGGTTGCATGTGTGGAATCCAGACAGTCTCATATTCATAAATTTTAAGGACTCTCAGACTTTGAGAGTGAGGAAACTAAACAAGCCTATTCGCAACTTGGTGAGAATAATAAAATGAAGAATTTGTTATTCAATATTTTTAAATGTTAATTTTCACGTTCTAATTTAATAATAGTGAATTAAGTGTTTTAGAACAAGGACATCAAAACAAGGATTGAATATGATGTATTTTCCTAAGACTATCTGTGATTAGCAATGAAACATAAAATATTCTTCAAATAAGCATTATAGAAAATTTTGACTATAAATATTAATACATATATAGGACATCTAATTTTTATGATATCTGAATCTCAAAACTCCTTGAATTTACCATGATCAAACTACATTGTTGAAATAAACATCTGCATTTACATGACAAAATGAGACATCCCAGTTTTTAAAAAGGAATTCTGTAAGTGATACTCGTTAATATCACTGCTTCCACTCCTGAAACCAGCAAATGATTTACCCCCTTGGGCATATATTAACAATTTACTTTTTGCAGACAAGTACATAAATATGATTAGCTTTTGCAAATTGCTCCTTATTCTGTTACTGTTAAATAATTTTTATATTATTACAGTGTAAACAGATGCTATTTTCCACTACATATTCAGCTGTAATGAGCTAATTTAATGTGTTAAAACAACAAAAGAACTTCAAGAATGATTCCATAATTCACGCTGCATGAAAGCTAAGGAAAATCAAGCATGAAGTTAGGAAAATTATTCCAAAGTTTGGTATTTACTAACAAGCCATGGAACCTCTATTCTTTGAAGTTGATTTTTGTGCTTTGTGCATTCACCCTTGCAGGAAGGGTCTTAAAAACAAACCTCTAAGCAGAAGGGCTCCACAGTGTTCCTGCCCTTCACAGTCCTATTTCTCAGCACCTGAACTGGCAGTGCAATTCCTATGGGTTGATGACTATTTATTTACTTTTATACCTATTTATTGAAATATCTACATAGTTAACAAACATTTCTGCTCTGGGACATTCCAGCAGTTGTTGCAGAAGTAGAGTAAGCAAAGGACATGAAGAAGATGCAGCAATGGAAACAGAATACAAATCTGAAGAATACTGTATCACCAAAGCCAAGAGTGACAAGAGCTTCTGGAAATCAAAGCTCATCAGTATTCGCTGTTGCTGTTCTGGCAGATAAAACAGGAAAATGGGAGTACTGGTTAGACATGATAACCTATATACTGTTGGTGACTGTGAAAAGACAAGGGCAAATTAATGCTAACCCATAATAAGAAGGATGAACTTTGGGAAGATTTGAAATAGATGAAGCATCTCATTTGCTCTCCGCGTGGTCATCGAATTACTAAGCTAAGAGCCCAACTTCATCCACTCCATTCCTTTGTCTTCCTGAACTGAGCACTTTAACCTCCCTGAGTTCCACTCACGTGTTACCATTCTACAAGTGCATCAGTGCCTATAAATGTATCTGCAGTTGAATCTGTCATCTATAAAGGTTCAAAATGAGCTTATATTTATAATAATATTAATGAGTTGTTTGTAATACTTTCAGTTCTTTTATAGAACATGTCAGAAAATACTGCAAATTCAAAAACTGGAAAAAAATAGAACGTGATCTAAGAATTAATCATAAGAATTAATGCATTAGTTCTTCTTTTAGAGATATTTTTCCCTTGAGGAGGTGAATAAAAGGCATTCAAAATCTATATGTTGAATTCAAAGTTTATGTTACTTTAAAACAATAAATCACAATGGAATATTATTCAGCTATAAAAAGGATGATCTTGAGGCCTACGTAGGCAAATGGAGACAACTTGAGGCTATCCTCATTAGTGAAATAAATAAGATTTGTATCTATAAATATCACATTGTATCTCTAGTGTAAAAAGTAATAAGAAATGTAGGAGTAGTAAAATCCAAAATGTGTAATTGTTGTTGTAAAAAAAGAGAGGAAAAGGAAATACTCTAGCACTAATTTTAGGGTTTTCATGATAGACAAGTGTCCTCTGGTCTTGAATACTTCAAATGTCTGTAATGGCCAAGACTCGCTGAACCATCAAAACCATTGGGAGCAGAACTGCCTGACAAGGAGACTGCTCATTGCATGAATTTTCATCTTCTCTAAGCCTCTGCATTTCATAGTAGGTTTATTACAGCTATGTTTAGTGTACACAAACTGATACAAATTCTTTCTCCAGAATTTATGGTTGAAGACCAAAGAACTTAAGAGTGTCTTAAATAATGCTATCGTTAGCTTTTAAATATTTGCCAACTAATCTATTCATTGTATGAGCTTTTGAAATAACTTTATAAAAAATCATAGTTTTCATCAAAATTAGATTTTATTAATTTACTAAGATAAAGAAACTGAGGGTCCCCAATGTTAACATAACTTACCTGAGGCCCAGAAGGTGTAAGACACATGGGGAGATGTGAAAGTAGGTCTCTCTCTAAGTACATGAATTTTTTCATATATTTCTAACATCAGTACAGATGTTTAGCAAAATAAAGAGATCCAAAAAAGAAACAGAAGATTAAAAACTAAATGCTTTTGTGAAAGAGTATATATTCCAGTTTCTTCTTTTATACTAGAAATTTCTGGAGCACAGTATCATGAGGGTACAGAAAAAATTCATTTCCTCTTCTTCCTTGGTAAACAGTCATACTAAAAGTCTCTTACAGTTAAGTGGCTATATAATTGAGTTTCACCAGGAGGAATCTGCAATATGTCCAATACTGATTCACTAAACATTTTCAAGGATTTCTTCCTAGCTCTTTCCCTTCTTGCCTACTTGATGCAGAGAAGCATACAAATATTGCCTGGAACACATTAAATATGTTAGAATAACAACATGAGTCTGGCATGGTGCTGTGCTTTTGTCTTGGTACTTGGAAAGCTGACATGACCAGTAATTCCAGACCAGTTGGGAAAAATCTCTGTATCTCTCACAAACAAACATAAAAATCTGGATTTGTGAATCACTTACATGAGATAGAACAATGCAGTGTGAATATTATATTTTGTATATTACAAGAACATAATGTAAAATACTGTATTTTGTATAATTACAAGAACAAACTGTAAATATGCAGTGTTATGTCTTGTATCCAATGACCCTCCAAAGCCTCATATGGTCAAAGGCCTGCCATGAACTGTTTCTTCTCTGTGATGCCCTCTGCTAAGGCACCCTGCCTTGGAGCCAGGCAAACTATGAACTGAAACTTCGACAAAGTTGTGCTATAATAAACCTTAACTCTGGGTATAGGGTATTTTACCTCAGTATTGAGAAAAAATAACTAAGACACAGAGTTTACCAGAGATCATTAGACATCTTTTGACTAATTTGTACATCAGTTCAAGTTACATTAAAGTAACAGATCTATTTACCTAATATTGTGCTCTAAACCTATATAAACAGTCTTAAGTCAAGGTAAAGAAGAAAAATTACTTGAACAAATTTTCAGAATAAATCAAAAGACCCTGCTACTTCCTAAGGAAACCACCCAATGATTGATGAAAACTCCCTAAGATGTTAATATAATACATGTCAAAAATGCTACTTTAATTTCAGTAATCCTTCAAGTCTATAATTTTTCTACGTTTTTTCACTATTCCTGCCCATTGGTTTTCCTAATAAATTTAGAAACTTTTTATAAGATTCACTCTAAATTTTTAAACAAATACTTTCAGGAGACGCACACAGAACATTGTTTTTTGTTGTTGTTGTTTTGTTTTGTTTTGTGTTTTCATTTTTACATGAATTTTATCTCTGGATCTTAAGTCCCATGGTAAATATTCATTTGGATTTATTTTCTATTTTCAAATGAAGAAGATAAGAAACACTACCTTGAATAGGTGCACAAATGTAAGGAAGGTATAGATCTTTATATATAACAGATTGCAGGCAATTATAACCTGAGTCTAAAAGATGCCCACTAGTCACTGTGTTATTTCAGGCTTAACAAAATTAAACTAAGTTTACATTTAATGATCCCGAGTTTAAATTTTGACTTATTGCTCATGGACTGTGTTACCTTAAGTAAATTATTTATTCTCCAAACCCCAGTTTTTTCGTTTGCAAAATTAAAATGGAAAATAGGAGGTGATATACTCAATAAAATGCATGGGTTATGTGGTTAGAAGACCTCTGCTCCAATTCTAGCTCCACCACCTCTGACATGTGGAGATTATAACGTTGCCTACTGGCAAAGGATAAGAAGAAATCCATGCTTTTTGTCTGTTCCTTTTTATACCAAATATTAAGATTCACAGCTTTTACTCAACACCATGTTAGATATTAGTACTGGTGCAGTTGTAAAAACAAATCAAAAGCCAGAACCAATTCCTACCTGCAGGGATCTTGGTATCATAAGTACCGAAGGGAGTAATGAATCTACAAACTGTAAGCTCACGAAATAAGGTGTCTACAGCTGTTACTACTTGTGATGATCTATTATTACGACACATGGAGCAATCTCCAAAGAAGTTACAATACATAAGGGGATTTCTAGATCACCATTTTTTAAAAAGACGAGGGTTGGGACTATGGCTCAATCATTGCCCCACATATATAAGGCCCTGAGTTTGATCTCTGGTACACAAAAACAAACATACAAAAGAGATAAAGTACATTTCTCTCATACTGGACTGTCATTGCAAAAACTAACAAGCATTTGAAGGCACAATTTGGTTTGTATATATAATTTGAGTCAGATTAAATTACCAGCACTTGACCACTTCTGGCCTATCATAAATATATAATAAGATAAGATAACAAAAAGTATACGAATTGAGAAAGAAGAAATAAAGTTGTCTTTATTCATGAACAACATAATTTTCTAAATGGCAAATTCAAAAGAATAGAAAATAAAACCTTCCCAGAACTAATAAGTTGAATATAAAGTTAATGCACAGAAGTTAATTTATTTCTGGTATATCAGCAGTAGAGAACAGAATTTGAATTTCCAAATATAATGCCATTTATAATTGTTCCTCCAAAATAAAATATTTAGATAATAACCTAAATAGGCATGCATAACATCTACATGAAGAAAACTATACAATTCCAGTGAAAGACTCAGCAAGAACCAAATGAACAAAAATATTCAGTGTTCATGGATAGGAATATGCAACAATGTCAAGACACAAGTTCTTCTCAAGTTAATCTATATATTCAATGGCACTACAATTAAAGTTTTCTGTAGGTATTAATGAAACTATTCCAAAGTTTATATGGAGAAGTAAAAGTTTCAGAATAGCCAACACTATAATGAAGGAACAGAACAAAGTTGAAATAATGACACCATCCAACTCCAAGACTTCCTGTACAGGTATAATAATCACTAAGTTTGTTATTCTGAGAGAACAGACAAAGAGATTAATGAAAAAAAATGAGATACGAGTATACTTGCAAAATACAGTCAACTGACCTTTGACAAAAGGTAGTGGAGGAAAACCATAGTTGTTTCAACCAGTTGATCTAGAAACATTTCACATGCATGTTCTAAAAAATGAATGTAGATTGAGAAACTACACACCTGGGGGCATATGATAGATAAGTCACATAACTAAATGTAAAATGCTCTAAAAGATAATACAGGAGAAAAATACTTTGATATCTTTAGGTTTTGATATCTTTAGGTTCTTTGATATCTTTGATCTCTTTAGGTTTGCTGATTAGAGTTCAAATAGCAAAGGAATGATGGATGAAAGAAAGGACTGATAAACTGGACTTCATTGAAAATTTTTTTTAAATGTGGCTTATAAGACATACTTTTAAGAGAATAAAAATACAAGCTATGTCTTGGGGAAATTTTACAAAAAATATAGTTGATGAATTATTACTATCAAGAATATACAAAGAATTGCTATAATTCAACGTTCCAAAAATAACCTGAATAAAAATGAGCCACAGATTCCACCAAAAAAGATAACGCAGATGGAAAACAAGCAGATGAAAACCACTGGAATACGTTTGTGAAAAACAAATGATCCACAAGCCACAAAAAGACATGGAAGAAATACAAATGCATATTGGAAGAGAAAAAAGGCATTCTAGGGCTCTTGATTCTCTCTACTTGACTTTTTGAAAAAGGAAAAATTATGGAGATGGTAAAGAGATCAGAGGTGGCCAAGGGTTAAATGGGAAGGAATGAATAAGTACATCACAGAGATTTTTTTTTTTTTAGGGCTGTGAAACTATTCTGAATGTTACTGAAATGGTGGAAGTATCATTATAAATTTGTCCAAATTTATTTTTAGAAAGTAGAGCAGAAAGAGTTAAAACTAATGTAAGCTACTGACTTTGGCACATAAAATGTGCTAATATAAGAATTGTGTTTCATTAGTGATGGATATTTATAGTGGGGGAGGCTATACAAATTTGGAGACAGGAAATAAATATTTATACCCTCCATTCTATATTACTACACACCTCAAACTACCCTAGTCTGTGTCCTTTGTATATTTACCCAGTAGTGTGGGATTACTGAGTCATACAGATGTTCTATTTTCAACTTCATGAGGACCCTCCAGACTGTTTTTAATAATGACTGTATTGATTTGTATTCCAACAAAAACATGCATGAGTTTCCATTTAATTGCAGCATTTTAAAATTTTGTATCTATTTTATCATAGCCATTCTAATGAGTTGATAGTGCAATGTGATTTTAAATTAAATCAGTATGTTGGAAACTAAATCTGTATGTTGAAGAAACAGTAGCAGTCCTATGTATACAACAGTACTATCACAATAGCCAAGATATGAAATCAACCTACGGGTTTGTCAAGTGATGAATGGACAAAGAAAATATGGTCTATACATATGCGCAATGGAGTGATCTTCAACCATAAGAAAACTTGAGATATTCTCATTGCAATATCATGGATGGACCTGGAAGATACTATGTTAAGTAAAGTAAGTGAGGTCTAGAGAGATATACACTACAAGATCTCATCATACTGGAATCCACACATGCTTCTCATGAGAAGAACAGTGGATGCGAGAAGCTGTGGAGAGTATGGGGTAGAAATATGAGCAAGATGTTACACTTAAATTGGGGAATATGTTTGGATGTTTTAGCATAGAGCAAGGTCAATATGATCAACAATAACAGTTTTGTTTCAAATAACTAGAAAAGAGAATTCTGACTGTGTTTACCACAGAGAATTGTAAATGTTAAATGTGATGGCTCTGTCAATTACCGTGACCATTAAACAAGGTAAATATGAATTGAAGCATCACACGTTACATTATAAATTATTAGGTGCCAGCCTAAAACTTTTTAGAAGTGTATTTCAAACAGAAAATAGAAAGTCATGAGCAAAATGTACTTCCCTCTCCTAATGTGTTTTGTCTGCCTGAGAAGACTAGCACTATTGCAAATTTATTTTTGCCATGAGGGCAGGTTTAGCATTTCAGTGACAGAGCAGAAAGATGGGAAATATTTGGGTCCTTTGTGATACTATGAGCCAGAAAATTATCCCTAGACTTCAGACTTCTGTATTGTCATATAATAAACCCTTAAGTTGATGCAAGAGTCCCCTAATATTTCCCATATGTACATTGTAAATGTTATCAGTGGTGGGGGAGGCAGTTCATGAAAAGACAAATATAGACAATGTAATACAGAGTACTGAATAAAAGTTGCAAAAACTTGTAGGTCTATTCACCATTCTCTTTAACTAAAGATTTCTGATAATTAGATTTTAGGACAACCTTTAAAATGAGATATTTTGGCTTTTTTGCTTTGTGGCGGTAGCTCCAATATGGGTTCCTAATGCCTGATAAAAAATTAAAAATGAAATATTTACATTGCATGCCTTAAGTAAATGCAAACAACATTAAACAAAGCTTTACTTTACACACGTCGGTTATCTATTAGATACTATGATGAATCAAAATTATAAAAAAAACACCTAGCAACTTTCAGATTCATCTTTTTCACATTCCTACTTAGGAGCACTCAGTTTGTTTCACTGTATGTTGAATTTATTCAGCACTTATGGTCAGATACCATTCCAGGTACTGTTGCCTTTAAGAATCACAATTAAGGTAGCAAACCAAAGAATTTTACAGAGGAAAAGAATCTGAAAAATTCAGGTTCCAAAATATCATTTGCCTCTGCTTTTGAAGGGTTCATGCAAATACCCTAGGCAGTTCCAGGTATCTGAGGGTTAACAATTTTGTGATTCAAAGTCTGAGTCTGGAATCCATGAAGATGGATATAATCACTGTCATAAATTGATGAGTTATGCATAAAGCTACACTGACAAACAAGGCCACAAGCCATCACAGGACCCTGAAATTACTGATGTACTACTTAACCGTCACTGAGTGAAAGAGCAGGTGGCCCTCATCCTGCAAGCTGCAGCTCTAAATCTTCCCAGTGGACTGAGAAATAAGCACTTCACCATTTAATATTAGTGGAGGAAGACACTTCATCATTAGCCTGTCGCATGAACTGCTGACACAAGAAACTTTTCCACAATAGCCACAAATACTAAGCAATTGCCCAACAGTTGAAAAATGTATATTTTTGTTTTTTTGGGTTTTTTTGTTTGTTTGTTTGTTTGGCCCATGTTAATTGTATAACTTGAAAATAAAGGTCAATTCTCTTTGAGGAGCTTGGAGTGCACTCAGCATTTGAATGCCAGACATCTTCCACTAATTCTATGGCAATAAACCTTTGGCAAATCTGGAAGTACCATATATATTTATTTATAGCTGTAGCTGTGCATCCACATAATGATCCACTATGTATCACTCAAAATGCCAACTGTCTGATACCTGAACAGCAATTCACTGAATGACATTTTTTTAAAAATGTTAGATCAAATCCACATTTATCGTGTAAAATCTTCTGGCTTAAATTTAGGGAGGAAGAAACAAAAAACCCAGAATCAACTTGACAGTTACTAAGACATGAATTTCTCCCACAATTAATTTATATCATCTATCTATAATTAAGACTAACAATATGAATGTTTAAAGCTCTCCTGGAAAGACAAATTAGCTAAAAACATAGAACACATTGACAGAATCCAAATAACAGTCAATTGTATTACTGAGGAAAAAAATATTGAATACCTAGTAAATGTTTGTTATAGTCACCTACCTTAGTATTTTAGAAAGATACTAAATATGGTAATTTTCCTATTTTCAATGTTAATACCAAAAAAAAAGAAGAAAGAAAATTAACACTGAATGCCTACTATGAATGTTACTTTGCTTACAACAGCCCTCTTAATCTTCAGAGCCATCTTATGTGATAGTATTGTCTTCTTTATTTTAGAAGTTTGAATCTGAGACCCATAGAAGTATTTTAAAAGAATTTAATAGGTCTAAATTTATTCCCCTAATTTTTTAATTTCACAAAGTAGAGCAATAACCTGAAAATGACTCCCTTCTCATCTGAACTTGGATTATGAACTACACACAAAACTAAAACATTGGTCGAGTCATTTATCTAGCCATCACCAAAATATTTGAACAGACTGTTCCATTAATACTGTAAGATATCTTCTATAGCATAATACAATATCCTCACCAAAGTGCCCAACCAATGGTGATTCAACTCTGCACAGAAACAAAACAGAACCAAATCAACACGTACAAAGCACACCTGGAACTAAGCTCAATGGCATCAGTAGCATACTAACTACCTCCATGCTGACCAGAGAATTAAGGAGCTGCAGTAGTCCTTTTACACATACTGCTAACTCAAATAAGCACAGCTGGGCTGAGAAGACCTCTGCTCCTAAATTCTGCTGCCAAGTTGAATTTTATGATCTACATTGGCAGATGATCAAATGCAAACTCTTAACTTACAGCCAAGTTATCTTTCAGCAGCTGTTGGAAGAAATCATTTAGAATGCAAATCTGGTCCTTAATCTATGAGAAAACTGTTGCAGTGATGGATGGCTTTCAAAGCAACAGTTTAAAAACACTCCTGATGCCCTCTAGTATTAGGTGGGGGGAAAAAGTTTCCCTGCTGTTTGTGTTTGTTTTACTTCAAGTGACTGCCTTACAGAGAGGAATTGGAGACACATGGAAAAGAAGTCCAAGTTTTTAAATCTGTCTCAATGTTCCTTTATACAGAAGAAAAATTGTGATTGCAGACAGATTTACAGACTGTTTCAGATGATATCTTCTCAATCTACTCCTCAATCCTCTGATGCACATGTCAATGACTACATAATAATTTGCTTAGAATTCTTAGTGATAGCATAGATGTATCCACATCAACAGTTATCACTAATCTTACCCATAAAGAATCACATTATTATGGGGGTAAATTTTTAATTAAAGTCTCCATAACTTTGGAAGAATAAATAAGATAATCAAATTTTAAGAGAAACAGTTTATTTTACTCATCTCATTGCTCTGATCCCATGGCAGCATAATACCTCATGGTAGGAACATGTGATACAGGAGGTCTATTTACCTCATACCAGAAGCAAAAAGCAGCAAGACAAAACAAGGTAGAGGTTCTAATATCCCTATCAATATCATGTGTTCCCACTAGCCCAATCACCAAACAAATCAACCACCTCTGTCTTCACTATTTTTCTCTCATTGCTGGGACAAAATATCCAACACCAGAATGAAGGAAGAAAAGGTTTATTTAGCTCACTGTTTGTGGAGTTTTCAGTCCATGTTAAATTGGTACCAAGTTAGAGTGGATGGCTAAGGGGCAGCCATTCACGGTTAACAAGATCAAGAAGTAACAAGATCAAGAAGGCAAAAAAGGACAAAGCACACCTCGATCCCTCCCCTATACTGAATGGCAGTTATCCACCCCTAGCTGGGTGTAGCACTCACACCACCAATCCAACTTCAGACAACAAACTAATCACAAATGCTACATTCAGCCACCTCCATGACTACAGGAGGCATAGGGGCCACTCAGACACAAACCATGACATTCCATCCTTGGCACTCCAAAGACTCATGTATATCCTTTATGCAAAAACATCTGTCCATGTCTAAGAGTCACCAAAGTCCTAACAGTTTCAGCATTGCTGAGAAGTCCAAGTCCCAAGTCTCCTCTGAGATCCAAAGTGAACTCTTAGCTGTACCCTCCTGTACAAATGAAAACAAAGTTAAATATTTCTAACTTACAATGGTACAAGATAAACATTATCATTTAAAAGGGAAAATAGAGGGATGCAAAAGATTGGAATCAAAACAAGTCCAAAATGCAGTGCAAACATTAAGTTCTCGAGTTCCATGCTCAGCATCTGAAGCGATCTGGTTTTGAGCTCCAAAAGGCTGTGGCTCTGTCCCTATGACACTTTTGGTGATTGTAGCTCAAATAACTTCTCTCTTAGGCCCATTATGCTCAATTCTTAAAGCTTTACTTAGATGATCCATGCTCCTGGCTTTTCCGAACTCCTTCATTCTCTATTGCACCTTTGGCTTGACACAGCTTCACATACTGCCCTCTCAGGGGCACATTGCCTAGCTTCCCAGACCCTCTGAAATTGAGGTGTAAGCCTTTTTAACTTTGGAACAAGTGCATTTAGGTGCATTCTCCATGCACCTAAAATCAGTGCCACATGGATGCTGCCAAAGACTGCTACAAGCTGGAGGGGTACCCAAGCTTTCCTCTCTCTTGGCTGTAAGAATCAGGTGCCTGAATCGCTGAGCACTATGAACCAGATCATAAGGAACAGATTTTCTATATCACTACCATTGTGGAACCTGGTAGGGTTGCCACCATTTTGGAAACTTGTGTAGCCTGTGCCACCATTCTGGTGCATGGCATTTGGCGCTTTCTCCTCCAAGCAAAGCCTTTCACTTTTGAAGTTTTCAGACTGCAAAGTGTAGAGACCCACTGCCTCTTTCTGTGATGCCTGCTGGTCATATTCTTTATTTTACTGTTCCTTCTCAGCAATTGAAATCTCAGCTCTATGTTTACAGTTTACCAAACTTGCCAAATTTTAAATCATCCTGCTGGGCTCTTTGATCTTGATTTGCAACATAAATCTTGCTAAAAGTTCCCAACAATAGCCATGCCAAAGTCTCAACATTTAACTGCCTTGAAATTTCTTCTGCCAGATTAATCAGTTGGTTGTTCTTAATCTTAGTCTCCAGCAAAATGCAGACAAACTTTCTGTCAGGCCATACACCACCTGGAGTCCAATCACAAATGTAGTCCTTCTTCCCAGCAGAAACCTCCCAAGCCTGGCCTTTACTGGAAGGCTTTCTATCAGGCTTCTGGTCTTCTGAGTTCTGACCAGAATCTCCCATGCAGAATAAATAGCCTAAATCATTCCAATGCCACTCTTTCAGGCAACATCTTCAAACTTTTCCACATTCTTCCCACAAGCCATTGCCAAAGGCTTTTGAACCAAAAGGTCAGGTACAGTCACAGCAACAGTCCCACTCCTGGTACCAAATTTTGTCTTGGGTTATTTTTCTTTCATGGCTGGAACAAAATACTCAACACCCAATATGAAGGAAGGAACAGTTCACTTAGTTCATTTTTTATGGAGGTTTCAGTCCATACCCAGCTGGCTCTAAAGTGGGGTGGCATGGCTAAAAGGCAGCCACTTGTGGCAGCAAGTAACAAGAGCAAAGGACAAAAAAGGGCTTGGCACACCTTATTCCCTCCTGTATACTATATGCCAGTAACCCAGCCCTGGGTAGAGGCAGTACTTACACTGCTAATCCCAGCACTAAGCAACAAACCATTCACAAATGCTAGATTCAGCCATCTCCATAATGGCATATGACTTGGGGGGGCCCCCCAGACACAAAGTATAACAGCCTCCTTATATCAAACAGGTTGGTCACCATGGGGTTTTAAGAGATACTGAACCAAAATTACAATGACAGTGATCTTCTATAATGCCTAATACATTAAGAATTCATTGAATCATTAAATATCTTTGATCCTCTTCTCTGTAGTTGAATGAGATTTTTAAAAATGCTTAGTTTTCATTATTAGGAATTTGTTTCATGAAGAACCCTGAGATTTGAACAACATGAATGTAGATCTTACTTTATGATAATGGCCAGAGTCAGGGCAATAGAAAAATGTCTCTGTCCCTATTTTGTTAGGCATGGAGAAGTGTTAGTGCAGAATGTCAGGTCAATTCAAAGAATTATTAAGAATAAGAGAAAATTGTTCTTTTTAACAATAGAGTAAAAAATGTCTTCAGTTTGAAGACATTTTTGCTTGTTTGTTCATACACTGGAGGAAAACCAATAGTGTAAATATTTTAATTTTGAACATTATTCTAAAACTGTCTTGACCCATGAGGTAACACAAGTCACTGTCACACATCTCACACTTCCACAAAAACCAATCTGTACCAAGGAAAATATATGTTCCATTAAATGGGCTTATTCCTAAGTCCTGTACTTCTCTGACCCCGTCTCAACATCAATCACATAAAGTTTTCCTATACACTAACGTAGGTGAGCATGTGGCAGAAAGACTGAGATATCAGTTGAGACAAGAGATCATCTTGCACCCCTCACATCATAACAGGAAGCTCTGCCCTGGTCTACTATTGTTAATAAATACTATAACATGTTTGTCAAGATTAGAAACTGCTAATGACCTTGGTCTTCAAAATAATCTTGATGCATGAACAGTGACATTCTTTCCAGAAATAATGTGTTTCCCTGACTTTCTATTACCCTTGCTGACACTTGCAAATTTTGTCATTGTGTTATTCACTGTAAGGGGAACTCATACTTAACAACATTCTTGATGCTGAGATGCCCCTAAAATTCTCGATTTTCTGTAAATCCATCTGCTATTATTGGACACCCAATATGCTATAATGTTAAGAAATGGAATAAGTTCATTGGAAGGAGATGAAGATATTTATTTACTAAGAATAGACTGGAACAAAAGTGGCTTCTCCCATCTTTCCAAAGAAATCTCTATTTCATGGTAATGGGATGTGGATTACTATGATTTGTATAAGAAAGAAGAGGAGATCAACATGGAGAGTATTCTTACAGTTTATGTCTGAATGTTGCCCCAAAGCCTCATGCTGCAAGGGAGTGGGCATGGCGGGCTTTTCAAAGATGGCTTGTTAAACCTACACCCCTTGTTTTCATATCCTCACCTCATCAATAGAATTACATTGTTTCCAGCCTGATTCAGAAGAAGGCCAGGGTACTTTGTAAACATCCTGAGTCTGTGCAAGAGGAGGGTACAGGTATGGTGTGAGTGCTATACCCACGCAAGGACGGTAGTCCACATACAATATAGGGGAGGAAAAGAGGTTTGCTCTCTCTCTTTTTGTTTTTGTTGCTTTGCTGTCTTCTGCTACCACAAACTGTTGCCCCTCTGGCATGCCATTGTGCTTTTTGAAACCCACTGATCATGGACTGAAACCTTTACAAACTGTGAGGTCAGTAAACCTTTCCTTCCTTTGGGTATTTTGCTTTAGCAACAAGAGAGAGAAGTAACCAGGTCAAGTATTAAACTATCATATAGCTTGGGTGAGGAAAAATTGGGTGTACATGACTAGCAAGCACCATGATAAGCACTTTATTCATTTTATCATTAGTTATACATTCAATAGTTATTTATAAACACTATATACCAAGCAGCACTCTAATATTTGAATAAAACAATGAATCAAACATCTTTGCTCTGACACAACTTACAATCTAAATGAAGTAGAAAAAATTATAGCAAATAACTAAACTATATAGTATACTGGAAGGATAACTAGTGCTTAGGGGAAAATCATGAAGTAGGAAGAGTTGAGTGGATGGGATTTTAAATCTTAATACAACAGTCACAGTAAGCATTAAGAGAGTGTGGCACCTAACACTGCGAAATGAGTGTGCCAGACAGACAAGAGAGGCTTCAGTGCAATGACCTACAGGGAGAAGTGAACCTATACCATTCAGGGTATGTACAGGCATGGCCAGGACCTGGGAGTAAGAACTGAAGCACTTAAGTGCAGTACAATAGGAATACAAGGCAGTACAATAAGAAATACTAAAAATTCAGTGTATTGGTCAGATTTCTGGTTGCAGGATAGAACACCTGACACAGTTTAAAGGGGGAGAGATTTCACTCAAAAGTAGGCTTGCTCTAAAGCACTAACATTGTAACAGAAGGACATGGAAGAACAAAGCTGGTTAGTTCCTGACAGCCAGAAAGCACAGTGTCGGGAACAGTGGCCTGGGAAGGAGCCCAGGGATGACACACAGTGTCTCTGTAACCCACCCAATACACTTAGAGGTGTTCTTTACTCATTCCTCCTGCATGGCTCCTAAACAAGTTGTTAACAATTAAGCTAAAGCATCATACTCATTAATCAAGGTGAACAATACTCAATAAAATATTTTAAATATTAAAATCAATGAAAAACAGACCCTATGATGAACAAACATCAAAGGTTTGTTTATTTATTGGAGTTCATTAGAGTGTTTTTTGTTTTTATTTTAAAGAGAATAAAACAAAGTAAACAGAAAATAGAATAAAGCCAGTCAAAGCAAAACCATGTAAGTGACACAGGACTTCACAACAAGATAATGGGAAATCAACAAGGGTTATCATAATGCCTCTTTTTGTCTTTAAGATAGCTTTCCATACCTTCAGACACAGTAAAAATCAAAGTGGAGCAGGAGAGAATCAATAAAAACAAAACAATGTACACCATAAAGTACTTCAAAACAAGTTAATAGTAAATCCAAAATGGCTACCATACTGATTCTTCTTATCTTTGAAATAGCTGCGCATATCATCGGATATAATAAAATCAAACAAGACAGGACAGAATAAAATTCAACACAACAAAACAATGAAAATGATACCGGACTTCAAAACAAAGATAGGGAATTAACAATGCTATCATCTTCAGAAGGTGATCCCCCATAGATGCGACACTGCACATTGCTATGCATATTGTTATGTTTGAATCAATAATCAGACTCCTGGCTTTAGGCCAGCAAAGTCAGTGAAACACTAAACACTACAAGCATTAAATTATATTTCACCCAAATAGCCATTGCCTGTTTCTCCAGATCAGCAGGTCACTTACAGAGTGGGGTGGTTCTTCTTGTCTCCCAGCCAATGCGCCAGAAGGGCTTGGCATCTGGTTCTCATTCCAGCAACTCATGCACGGCGTCAACTTGCAGGGAGGGCTCACTTCTTGTTGATTTTTGTTTCTCCCCCTGCAGTCTGTGAATGGTGCTGATTCACAGGAAAAGGCTAGCATCCCTTTCTATTTTTTTTTTTTTAAATTTGTACTAATCAAATATTGGAAACAACCCAAGTGCCTAGCAACTGAGGAATGGATGAAAAAGATGTGGTATTTTTATAAAATGGAGTACTACTCAGCTATAAAGATCAATTCAAGGCTTTTAGTTTGGTTTGGTTTTTATTTTGTTGGTTTGTCTTTGTCTTTTTGAGTCAGGGTCTCACTATGCAGTTCTTGCTGGCCTTGAGCTCATTTTTAGTCCAGGCTGGTCTCAAACTTGCAGCAATCCACCTGGCTCAGGCTCCTGAGTGCTGGGAGTGCAGGTGTGCACCATCACGCCTAGCTTCCAACTCAAGGCTTTATAAGTAAATGGATGTGACTTGAGACCATATTCATAAATGAAACAAATCAGACTCACTGTCTAAATACAATATTGTCTTCCCTAGTATAAGAATCTGAAATACCTACAATAGATATTGTGAAATGGTAAGAAACTGCTCAAAGGGACAGAATAACTGGGCTAGGGAAAAGGGGACAAGGAAGAAGGGAAAAGGAAAATATATCAATTTGTTTACATATATGATGGCTAAAATGATTGTACTACCAATTCTATTAGTTAATGGAACATTTTTAATAAAAACAAGATTTGCCTCCCTCAGTCGGTTCCAACAAGACTTTATTTTAAAAATAAGTGATTAGTCTTTGGGTCCTATTTTGACAGTCTTAACTTTTTAATATCGTATTAAAATATTATTGGCCTAGATTACCTATTTTTCTGTAATCTGTGGAAGTTTTCAATTGGTATCACTAACTTGTCTTACTCAGTCGCAGATATTTTAGGGGGCCAGTGAGGCAGGAGTGGAGTGAATCAGGAAGATGAGCTCAGAAAGGCATGCAGAAGTCACACTGCTGGGGGCTATGTGGGCATTCCAAGAACTTTCGTCTCATTGGACATAAACTAAATATTGAATCACATTTTTCAAATGGTGAGTGAAAGAATTAGAAGCAGAGAGAATAATTAAGAAGATGCTTATAACAACACAGATGACAGAGGATGGCGGCTTGGACATGAGGATGGTAAGGTCAGATCCTGGGTCTGTTCTGAGGTTACACGCAGTATGATTCATGTAAGACTGGGGGTAGTAAATGAGATAGGATTAAAGATGACTCAGGTCTTTTTTAGACAGAGTAACCAGAAATATGGAGTTGTCATGATCAGAGGAAGCCATGTGTGAAAGACGTTTTGGAGAAGAAAGACAGAGAATACAGTTTTGAACATTTAAGTTGAGTATCTCTTAGTTAATAAAATAAAGATATTGTGTGAGGAGAAAAATAAGTCTGAATTTAGGGACAAATTTCAGCTGGAGATACAATGTGGTAGTTATTTAGAATCATGTCAATAACGTAATATTTTTCCCCAGTTTTCAGACATTGAAGGATTTATTCTGCAAGCCATAATTGAGGATCTTTTCTTAAAGAACATATATCTTCCGGAGAAATGGTAGGTTGTGTGAGATATCTTTGATTCTTTTAACATTCTCTAGTGCCCAAGAGTTTGTTTCAAACTTGAAAAGGTTTTGTACATGAAACAGCCTTTGGTAGAGTTTGTGTTTTCTTTGAGGTTTTAATCCTTAGCATTTTCAATTGAAAGACTGACAACTTGTTTCAAGTTAGAGAGAAGATGACATGGTTAGAATTCTAGTAACTGGATATCACTATAAGTATGTCGTTTCCAAAATCTGCAGCAAAATTTCCGCCAACATGTAAAGTGCTAATGGAATTACAATGTGAAGTAAATAGCTCTGGGGGAAAGTTTAAGAAAGGGAGAATCTCTATTTTCTAAATAATTTATTTAAGATAAAGATATTTCCCATCAAACTGTATACAACAAGCTGTAATAAAACTTTCAGCTGAGTTGAGTGTTTTATAAATATACTAACATCCACTTATTTTAAGATAATTTTCAAAGTTCAAAATTAGGTCATACACTCAGCCAGTGTTTAAAAGTCCTGCTTAAAAGTGTAGAAATCAGACTGTGGGCTGATTTGAATGGCAAATCATCTAACTTGCCTCTTTGGACTGGGAAGAGAGAACTATTTTAACAAATAGGTGAGAAGAACAACAGAAATGGGTACAACAAAGCGTTCAAATTTATGTTTAAACCTGCACAGTGACAAAGCACTGATCATCTCTGATTCTGGGAGTATTCATAACACAGGGATATCAGTGAGCCTGTATGAGCTTCCAGGTTTTGTAAGCAGTAAAATTCCAGCCAGTGTTGTGTGGTTTATACATTTCTCTAAATGTCACTTTCTCATCAATTGATGGCTTTTGCCCTAGTTTTGTTTTATAGATTAAAATATGAGCCAGTGATATCTAAAAGCTAGTACTGAATGAAAAAGAGCTCTCTTTGTTGAGCTATTTATTTCACTAGAAATAGGAATATATCACTCTCATAAGAAGTGCAACCTTACGAAACATTTCAGTTTTTTTATAACCTTTAATTTAACTATAACTCTATGGTTTCATATGTTATTCTTTTCTTTATAGTTTATATTCAGAAATATTAAAATTGCTTTTATGATTCTCTAAATAGCTGTTTGGGATCTTATAAAGTGATAAAAGTATCATGAAGCCCAAGAAAGAAAAAAAAAGTTATGTTTGTAAAATGTACAGAGGACATATTGAAAAATTTTAATCATGCTTTAATGCCTTAAAAAATCAAATTTTTGATATCTTAATGCTTTATCTCTGTTCCAGCAACCTCCCCTAAGTGCTACTGAAAATGCTACCATTTTCAGTAATAAATACTTTTACTACATACATAGCACATATTACAGACACAGTACAAGATTAATGCTGCGTTTCAGCAATTGATCACAAAACATTTACTTTCAACATATCTTTTAAAACCACAAAGACAGCTAGTTAATGTTGCTTAACATAAGATAAAAAGTAAATATAAACATTCTTTTACCCAAGTCAAACCATTAAAATGAAAACTCTGCTTAGTAAATCATTATAAAAATCAACAAAATGAGACTTGCAAGGATTCTATTAAAACACACGCTAAGCTTTACACAGCAGTACTGAATATTCATTGCATCATGATTCGAAGAATTGTAATTCCTACATTATCTGCATTAATGATTGGAAAAGTTCATATGATGCTAAGAATAACATAATTATAATCTACTCTTTTAAGTCAAAAGCAAATAATAACAATATAGAACTAACAATTGAGCAAAGTATGACAGTTATTTTTTGCAGGATATTTTATAGGAAAGACAAGATAGAGTAAAGATAGACCTGATGACTCTGTGAGACCCAAATGTAAATGATAAAAGCATCAACAAAAGCCTTGAGGGAAATGCTTTTCCCATCCAGGGATGATTTGTGCTGGCCTCCGGGTGTAATATTATGTGCACTGATGAGCTGATCAACAGAACAGAACTTCTACCCAGCTGTAATCAAGAGTGATTGATGGTTGGGACAAAAAAGTTGATTATCATGACAAGTTCACTGATGCAGAGAAAATAAGTAAACTCTACTTGGGAAATGGATAAAACCTGTTCCAAGGCTGCCTTCTGAAACTTTATTTATAAAGGAAGCTTAAGAGAAGGTTAACAGTTAGACAGATAATCTTGATATGCTGATAAGCCAGATACGAATAAATGTATCACATTTTAATCATTAGAGATTTCCTACATAAGGAATTTAAAAAGCTTATTTATGCCCAATAAATAAGAACCACATATGTTCAATGTTACATACATAATTATGGACAGATTTCTCTGCTTCTCAAGTATTCCTGAAAGTCACAAAAAGACCTAGAAATTAAACCTTCATAGCATACCATGCTTCCAATTGCCCTCAGCTCCTTCAGCACAAAGAATGAGTTCCCCAAATGACTGTGACCTCTACCACTATCAGATTCAATTTATATCAAAACACAATTTTGGAGTGAGACAGCAGATCCCAGAGGCAGCATTTTGCATTTGAAATGTGTTTGGGGAGGCTTGAAAACAAAGATCTGGGGCAGAATTTGGGGTGCAAGTAAGTTTTCTAAAACAGTACTTAGATTGTGCAGAGATCACAGAACTGCAGAAATGCTTGAATCTTTTGTATTTATTCTATGACCATATAAAATATTCTGGAAGTGTAATGTAATGGGTAATTTAGAGTACAGTTGGTTAAATTTTATTCCCTGTAAGTTCAGGATCAAGCAAAATCATTATCTAAACCAATCTGCAAAAGAAATGTTAACTATGAATAAGGTAAAACAAAGAGGTAGGTTAAATTCATAAAGAGACCTCTGGTCAGGTGGATATTTACAAAAGGTAAAATTGCTTTGTCACAATTATCCAGCTAATCCAGAGAAATGGACTCAGCAGAATGAGACAATAGCAAATAGCTTCTGTTAGGAAGGGACTGATACAAACTACAACAAAATTAAAGTGATTAAGAAGAGACACTAGTATAAGTTGCGCTTTTTTCTCAAATTTGCTCCTCTACCCAGTATCCATGTCCTCTACTGCCCTGGTTTCCAGGGCTATGGTGAAACTGGTGGTTTACGTTGAAATATTTAATAATGAAACATAGGGTACAAGTTCTGATAAATAGTTATTATAATTAATGGAAAGAAAAGAGCACATTTTGAGACTTTCAATTATTGGTGATTTAGTTCTACATGTTTTATTACTGCCTAGTAATGCTTTGTGAAATCAGTATGATGTGTCACTGGCTAGCAATGGGTCCTGGGCTTAAGAGTGAGAATTAAAATACGAAAGTATGAATTTATAAGGCGAAATATTTAACTGGAAGGTAAGAGAAGACTTCTTTCCTTTTTAACAGATCATGCTTTTCACGAGTAATAGGTTGAGGGCTCAGGAGTTTCTCCTCTGTTCCTATAATGGTCTCTGACTCTTATCACTATGTCAGTTGTAAAATAAATACAAAATAATTGGCAGAAATGTTATTAGATGTGTATAGTAAGTAATTTCTTGGCAGCTGGACTACATCAAGGATTTCATCACACAGATAATAAAGGCATCAGACTCACAGTGATGAGGTTGTGAAATTACTCTGAAAGTAATTATAATCAAGTTAAAATGGAATTTTTCGCTAGTGATTTCTTAAAAGTCTTAAAAATGTTTAAAATTCACAGATTGCTACAAAGCAACCTTTCAGAATCATAAGAATCAATTTTCAGAGATGCTTAGGTCTGATTCCATGTATTAGTTCTCATCTTAAGACATGAATTTTTATGTTTAGGTTTCAGGGATCCAGCCGTTTAAGATCCGCACAGTTACCTGCAAAGCAGTTCAGCACAAAGGAAAATGAAACAAAGTTGATTTTATCACAATGTACCAGTCATTTGTAATGTTTCTGTGAGAGCTGAAACAGATCAATTTAGAAATTTTTGCTTCTTCCTTCATTTTCTGGTCACATTGTTAAAAATTTTTAAATGCTTAACATTTTCTAGATTTCAACACATTATTCATTTATTCATCAGCATTTATTGAGTGGTATCTAAGACTTACAGAGAATTCCTTATCTTTTTGGAGACACAGGAAAAACATACTTTAAGTTGCCCTGAACATATCTGTTAATTCAGACTACATTCTGCTGCTTCATCACATCCTGCCCATCCCCTGACCTTCTCAAACCCTTTCCTCCAATGATAGACAATCAGCAAAGATTTTTTCCTTTTCTCTTCAATACTTACTATAATAGCAATACTTTTTAAGTGACCCTCAATTTTAAAATATTCTGTATTGCAATACTCAATGAATGTTCTGCTAGTGTCCACACTTGATTAATGTGCACAATGAACATAACTGGCCAATTGTCTTTGTTGAAAACTATTGGGTGATGTCAATGCAAATCCCAAAAGAATCTTGATATAATAAATATCTTTTAACTTGATACAGTAAATAAAGTGCTACACTAGGATTGAAGAGTACATTTATCATCTCCCTTGCAATTTCAACAGGTTAGAACCATGGAAAAGTCAGTTCGCTGTTATGACCTTTGATTTCTCCGTATAAAACTCGTGAATGAACACAAAAAATTTCTCAAATCTCTATGCACTAATGTAAACAGCTCTCTGAATTGCTTGAAATACTGAATAGAAATGGAACTAACCTTCTGCATATTAGAGATTATAGGGGTATCCACTAGTCATATCTAACATCAATTTTCTCTTTCTAGACATTTAAAACCCAATTTCCTATTATCTAAAATAAGTTGACAGAAACATGCATTTCATTATTTTGTTTGATAATACAGAAAAAACACAAATAAAGACTGTACAATTTTTTCCCAGTCTCTTATCATGTATTCCATTCCCAGAAAAAAAATACCTAGATTATCAGTGCTTGAGTCAGAGTATCACAAATATCCCAAAATTTGGAGGTCTGTTTTCCCTTATATATCCAGATGCTTTTGGCTGGCTTGTTTTTTTCTGAATCTCTAACATTTTATGTTTGGTCCTTATGCTTAAGTTTTGTTTTCTGAAGTTTTTCTGACATAATTGTAGGTTACATCTAAGAAATATAAGCTAGTATGATTGAGGGAAGAAATGTGCCAAAGTGTACACTTGCAGGACAGGTCCTTCAAAAGAGACAACCTACTCATGTGCTTCAAACACAGACAGCCTACATGCCTCAGCACACTCTTCCCAGCTAGGCCCTCAGCCTGGAAGTGACCTGACAGCCCAACTCAACCTCAGCAGCCTCTGCATGTGTCTCTGCTCTCATTCAGTCCAAATGGCCTTGACAAAAACTGCTGTTGAAGAAGAGAAAGCACCCAGTGGGAAGGCCTGTAGGGTCAGGCCAAAGACCCAAATAACTCTATGGATCCTAAAATCTAGCAGAGGACATTTGCTTATTAAAGAGATATTTTAAACTGCTAAAAATTTAATTTATGTCTGAATGCGTCTGAAAATGTTTTGGAACATAGCAATGTCAACAATGGGCTTGAAGAAGTTGAGTTTTTAATAGATACAGTTTTCTCAATAACATTTTAAAAGGTAAAGATTTATCAGGAATGAATACCTCATATCAACAGAGTAAATGTACTAAATAAAAACATTTTAAACACAGTGGGAGCCTTTAAATATTTTTTAATGGAAAAGGTATTTTCAAATCTTGGTATTTCTTTAAAAAGTAATTTAATATTCCAAGGGAAAAAACTTGACATTATTTATTCCACGAAATAAAAATGGACCTTTCAATTTAATTTACTATACAGTTTAGAATGCAATAGCTTACATGTCATATTTTATTTAATTCCTAGATAACTGAAAGTATGGCTAGTCCTCTGAAATTAGATGATTGTGGAAACTGGAAGTCCAAAGAAAGATCCAAAACCACATTCCTGAATAGAAGGCAGCTATAGACAGGAAGTTGTCTAATTCCTAATTGATGATTTCCACTCTGCCTCTCTCCATGCTGCCTTCTGATTTGGAATTTGATGCACCTGCTAAATGCACAGATTTTTAGTAGCATTTCTCCTGGAATATTAAATAAAATTATGAAATCAAAATGTGGGGAGAATAACATTTGTGAGCCCTCATGGGCATGTTTTCAGATCACAGGCAATGCCAAAATGAAGAAGAAATATTTAGAAATTTGTAACAGACATTAAAAATAGAATTTATAATTAGAAAAGAAACACACGGTTTAAAAACTACAAAAAGATAGCAGACATAATGATTCCTTTTTCTCATATAATACTCAAGCATGCCTGCAAGAGAAATGTAGAAAATAAAGAAAAATAAGAAAGAGAAAAGAGCAGCTGTTTGACCCCAACACGACAACCATTATAATTTGTGGATTTTTTTGTATATTTAAGTAGTATTGCCTTTACATATCAGCCCCACAAACAATGTTGATTTAAATCTTAAAAAGGTGTCTTAAAACATGATGTTAAGAAAGTTTTATTCTCTAAGTTGGTCACTTAGAAAGAAAAAAAAAACAGAACCTGCATCTTTATTATATTAAATCACTTGTTTATGGATACTATGAATAAAATATTAAGCTACATGGCTTATAATATAAAGGGCTAGAAATAAAAGCTTAGAGGGAGTGGAAATTGAATTTTTATGAACTAGAGATGAAAAGAACTACAAGCTATTATTTTTACTGAAAGGAGAAAAGGCCTTGAAATATAAAATGTTCATAAGGCAAATACACTCTCCTATGTGATACAGGAATCAATGAAGCATATGACTGAATAACAGTGTTGTTTCTCTATAATGATTTTAGGCTGAAAAATGGAAACAAAGAGACAAAAGTTAGATTTACTTCTACTTAGAGCAAAAGGGCGGTTGTACTGGAATTAGAAAGCTTTTTCTTGAGATTAAAGTAATCTAATATGATATACATTTGTATTTTAATTTTGATTTTTCTTTACATAGGGATTATTTTCTTATACATAGATCAGTTGATGAATCTAATTAATCTTGTTATTCAATATCTGTAAGAATTTTGCAGAATTACTATGTATAGACATGATTGGTCACTAAGTAAATAAATATACTATTTCTAGCCTTATTAGTTGCTCTTATGGACTTAATAAGTATACAAAGGAAGTTTTCAACTCTTGCAGAATTTCTACTGCTGTATTTTAATTCTGCAATGATTATGTTCTATTTGCCAAACAGTTAAAATATTATGACATTTAAGGGGATGGGGATTTAGCTTGGCGGCATAAGCAGCTGCTTTGCAAGCAGGCAGTTGTGAGTTCGATCCCTAGTACCGATAAAAAGTAAAAAAAAAAAAAAATGACATTTAAAATGTGAATGTTGGATAGTTCTATTTTAATAGAAATATTTAAAAATAGCTCTGCATATTAGATTTACAACCAAAACTCAAGATAAAGAAAAAATGTAAGCAACATGGATTCATATATTCTCAATTTATATAGCATAGAACTAAGAAACTTGACTGGGTAATTATCTAACAAATTTTACTTTTATTTTTATTTTTTGGAGCACTTGGAATCAAACTCAGGACCTTGCACTTAGCAGGCAAGCGCTTATGCTGTTGAGCTATATCCCCAACCTCTAACAAATTAAATAGGCATGATATTTAGTTCATGTGACACATGATAAAGGGGGCTTATGTGAGAATATAGACTTAAGAGTGCTAATTAGGGGAATTTAAAGAAGAGAAATTATTCTGGATTATCCAGGTGGTACACTGTGATCACAAGATCAATAGTCAGATCAGTGGTGAGAAAGACTCAATTGACTAATTGAGTCATTTTAATCTTGGGAGATGAGAGGGTCTCACAAGCAAAGAAACACTTCCACAGTACTGCAGAAATTATAAACAGTAAGGAACTGGAACCTTCTCTACAGCCTCCAGAAGACACAGAGCCCACCAACAGCCTGATTGTATCCCAGCTAGACCCATTTCAGACTTCATGTCTCCATAACTATCAGGTAATATAGTTGTGTTATTTCAAACCACTAGGTGTGTATATTTGTTAAGAAACAATAAGGCGATTAATGAAGAGTATCTTGACCTTTGTCCTTTTACTATATGCCAGATAGACCTCAAAGCAAAGTTGTGAGAACACAAGCCATTAGTCACTAATTAGTACATACTGAGTCCTATGTCACTGTGAAACTTAATTAGCAAAATAAATTGCTACTCTCTCTTATTAAGGAAATAAATATATGTAACTGTGTATGTTATCTAAAGTATACATGACACTATTTCTAGTTCCCAAATATCATTGTAGCATCAATTTACAGGATTAGAAATACTCAGCAAACGGAAATGGAGTCACTGCCTGGAAGTGGTGAGTGGTCCATCAGTGGGAATAATCATCTGAAACCTAGCCTAGATGTACCAGACAAGATTCGTGCCATCAGCAGAAGATTTGATGCAATGATCTTAAAACCCCTCTCAGACTCCTAATTTACAGCAATTCTCCTGATACAGTGGAAAATACTGACAGTGAAATCACTGGCAGGAAGATTATCTGAAGTAGTATCATCACATGTAAACACCTGGCTAAGTAGATTTTTGGGAGACTTTACAATCACTATCTGATGAGTTTCAAGGTGAAATGTGAATACAATTTAAGGATAAAATCAAAAGAAAGCAGTATTTTTTTAAGCCAACAGAAGGAATGATTTAATTGCATTCATACATAGGTTTAAGTTCATAAAACTACAACAATCTTTATATGGCATGAAATGTTCTCACAGCAGACAGACCACATTCTTCATGTCATAGTTTTTTCCTATATATACCTAACTATCTCGTATCCTATGCTCATGCCAGAGTGGCCCAAGTTACTTATCTGTGGAGATCAAATACTGGAAAGGTTAATATTCTATGGAGTCTACACTTGGGTATCTCCATGCTGTCCTTCAACTTATGACAAGTTGATGGCACCTGAAGAAAGGCCACTTTGAGCGCACAGTACCTTCATCTGCTTCTAGTGTCCACTTCCTATTCTTTGCAAATCAATATTACCTCTTTTTTGCATTCAAGTAAACGCATACTAAGGCAGGTTTAGAGGTGGAAGTGGCATCATAAAATTTTTTTATTATTGTCTACAAGTCAGAATTATCCAGATGTATCCAGAGTCTGTGCTGATTCTTACAGAAGGTATAAAAGATGTGAGTAACCTTATCAGTAATTTGCATATCACTGGTCAGGTCCATAGATTTTTCCTTTGTATCATGTTCTCCATATAAGCATTATTCTTTTAGGGGCTCAGTGAATTGAGGCCTTCAGGATTCCCTATTAAGTTACTAGTACTGTTAGGACAGTAACGAGACAATTCTAACACAAAATTTAGGATGCAGAGCTGATCTTAGTGACCACAATGGCAGACAAAGAAAGTTCAGAAAGCTGAAATCTTGGTTTTTGAATGTGATTTGGTATCTATCTTATTTTGGATATATAATATATTGGAAACTGCATTGCTTTTAAAATTAACTATTCCTCAAAGACTATATTATCTACAGCTATCATCCATAAGGCACTGAAAAATATATTAAATCACTAGTATATATTAAATTGCTAGTATATAAAACTGTATATATGTGATTTTCTATGGTAAACAACTAAAACTCCGAAGTTAAAGCATGTACAGAGTTAAATCCTATCTTTGAATTTTGACATGCTCAGTTATTGGATAAAAATGTTTAAGAAATACTTTCTTCTGCAAGATTAGAACCACATAATACATTTTATAGTAAATATTGAATGCTAAACTTACATCAGAATTAAATCTCAACTGGCAAATGTTGCATGATATGATTTGCTTTCTTCGATGAGGAAGAGGAACTCCGAATGTATGATTTATTACAGCTTTCTGAATTGGGTCCATCTGTAATGAGAAAAAAATACAACAAATAACAATAAAGCTTTCAGTTTCATTGAAATGTTGCCTATTTCATTAAAAAGAGCCAATCTGTACAGCTTCAATCTACCACTCACATTATAAAGAATGTTTGTATTGTAAGAAAGGCATTTTCTACTTTTTTGGAAACCAGATAACAATAGCCCTGAAGCTCAGTATGATAGGAAATGATAAATGTATCCCTTAGAGTCTGCATATTAAGCGCCTTTCTATTTTCTGATCAAAAACTGTTGCAATTTGACAATGTTAAACACAATTACAAGTTTAACAAAGCCCAAGTTCTTGCTAATACTAACAATCTAACACATTAACTAGACACCACTGTCTAAAGTAGATTTCAAGATGTATTTTGTTAGTTGAGAAACTACAAAATAAATTACACACCTTGATTCAACTCTAACTGCAAAGTATATTTATATATTTTAGACTCTAGATATATAACACACAAATATACATGTATATATATATGTATATATAGAGAGAGCTTTTAATTAAGTCATTTAGCAATCATTTATTGATCACCTAATGTATACTGATATCTTATGAATCTAATGGAAGTTTTAGAAAGTTTAAACCAGATACCAGTTTTCTCTTCTCATCTCATTCCAGTACAGAACAAGTACAAATAAAACATAATGTTAGCAATCCAACTCTGCTAAAATCTATATCCCTTTACGAAACTTTGTCCTGTGATTCATACCATTGGTTCACAATTGTTAGAGTCAGATGACTTGCTTCTTAATTCTTATGTAAACTTTTTCATCGTCTCTTAAATTTGGGATGAGAATTATATGCAAAAATTTATGAAACTGATTTTACATAATCAGGTCTATGTGCATTGAGCAATCAATAGATTCTGACTGCTATATTTACTGCACTGTAGCATATGAAGATAAAGAGTAACATGATCCTCACATTCCTGTAGTCACTGTTGGCATCCTTCCAATTTCTCATGTGGTCAAAAATATTTCAAAATTATTTCACTCACATATTACAATGTATGCTACATAATACACTGGGTTAACATATGTATTATAGAATGATAGGCATTATATATATACTACACATGTTATATAGGTTAATATATTATATGTAAGTAATATAGATATCTATGATTTCTGTTAAAGGTGTGTAAACATAGAAAATTTAATTCATCATATTCAAGTTCCTGTGACAGTCCTCACCTTAGCTTGAGACAACTCAATGATTTCAAACACACACCCTAAACATGCCTAAGAAATAATGCATAATACACTGTATTATAGTTAATCAATTTCTCTAAACAAGACATTGATACATTCCACTAGCTATTGCACATTTCAGATCATTGGAACCAGGTAATTTGTAGAGAGGAAAGAGTTTCTGTGTGTTGTGTATTCACTTCTCCTTATTATGTTGTCTAGAAATGTTTAACATTCTTTTCTAAATAACAACTGCAGCTGTAGAAATCATAGCAGTCAGTATTCATTTTAGTGCCTTCTAGGTGCTATACATCAGGCTAGGTGTTTGCATATTTGACAGTTAACAGTGAACCAGGGGAATTCATGCATATATTAGTTCTTATCTTTCTTTAACTGTTAATTTTATTGTGTTGTATTAATCCTTGGCCAGATTCTGGATGAAACTCAGGTTGTCTCTTTGATTTTTATAAACACTTACAAGAAATAAAAAGTTTAAGAGCCTTTTTTTATTATTGAGTTCTATCCTACTATCTTTTAAATCACTTTTTATTTAGAATGATAGATGCAATAAAATTCACCAATATTAAGTGTTCAATTTAGTAAGGTGTGAAAAAATGGGTGTAGCCACAAATAATTATTGAACAGAACATTTCTGCTACCTGGAAAAGTATCCTCCTTTTGCTCTGTAGTCTGTCTCTGCCCACTACTGCCAATCAAAATCCCTGAAGCTGCTGATACACTTTCTATCTGGAATTCTGACTCTCATGTTTCACTAAATTAGTCCTTTGTATCAGTGAGTAGTATTTTTTTGTATAGCATATTCAAATATTTTTATACATTTGCCAGTTAATGGAGATTTGAATTATTTGTCTTAACAACTTGAACTCATTTTTAAATTCAATTCAGTGTCTTAATCCAAATATTAAAAACAAAATTACAGTATCCCATGGGACAGTTTCATGACAGCAGTGTGAAAGGTTACAGAACATGGATCAGGACGGTTCTGTATACATACTGCCATTATTCCATCTAAACCAAGCTTCCAAACTCCCTCAACCTCACCTCATCTTTATTTCCATAAAACCAAATTAACAACGGGGAGAATGGGAGCCACCCAGGAGCAACACAAATGTGTGTGTTCAAGTTGTTTTACCAGCTTTCATTCTCACCCAAAGGTCATTCTCATGTCGCTTTTAAAACACCACCACAAACTTCCATAACAACTACAGAGATATTTGCCTTTCGGCTATAAGCTAAAAAAGAAAAAAAAGTAGAAAGCTGTAATCAACCTAAAGGTAGTTGTGTCATTGTCTTCTGTTTAAATGTTCTGTACATCAGAGAATAAGGTGATTTATACTTACAACTTGTTTAAGAATATTAAAATTTTCTTATAGTGATACTTTGAAATATATATATATATATATATATATATATATATATATATATATACTGCATACTTATATTATAAATACTTCTTAAAAATACCTGGAGCTGAGGGTTTTTTTTTTTTTTTTTTAAATCTTATTAGTGAGAAGGATATTATTTTGGTTTTTCAATACACTGGGAAGCAGTGACTGCATTCAACCCAAATTTATGTAGGAGGTATTTTGGAACTAGGTGTTTCATGCAAATGTGACATATTCTCCAGATTAAATTCTTTTGTTTGAATTGAATAATGTTCTGATCATTGTGGCTATAAAATCAGATTATAAAATGCAAAGTGGTGCATTGTTCAGAAAAAAATTTCATTTCCCAGTATACTTAAGGGAAAAAAAAACTTTAATAAAATTACATTTTACAGATGTGTTTCACAAATCATAAATAGTGCACCAAAATTAATTATCTTTTATCACTTTAAGAATCTAGTGTAACAAAATGATAAAAGTTTTAAATATATTTTATTGAAAATGAATAATCTAAGAGGTATTATATCTGTGTGTGACCATTTTCAGAGAGCATTTATAAAACAACAAAGTCTAAACAGTAACCAGTTCCATTGTTAAATGCTTCATTAAATGACACTACACACTGTGTAACTAAAAGTAACATCTATTATCAAATCTAGGAATGTATGCACAGCCAACTTTATCATTTTGCCTGAAGTTACAATTATTTAGCATTATAATCAAATGACTTGCATGGAAAGAGAGTCACATTTGTTAGTTCTTCCCTATGAACCAGCAGATGCATTCTCTCAGAATAATCACATTCTATTGTATGTGTGCCTGTTATCATCAGAAGTTTCTCTGCAAAATTAGTGGAAAGTAAGGCCAATATGTATGGTAGACAAGGGTCACATAAGTGGAAGAAAATCCTGGTATTAGCCACAATACATAATATAATATTAAAATTCTGAAATATACAATGCAAATATTTTATAATTTATAAGGTAATATAATTAGTGATTTGCTGGTCTTTGTTTTCAAATTTAGCATAATAATCAATGCATTCAGTTTAGAAAACAGTGATCTGAGAGAGAAAATCATTTCAAAACATGAATAAAATATAAAGTATTCTATAACAGCAAAGACACTAAAGAAAAATTGATACGTAGGACTCAGATGCCTAAAATTTTCAGACACAATCCACCTAAGCCATGTAGCATTCAGTGAAAAATATTCTACATAACAGTTTATGACATATTTGTCTAATTTCCAAATTGGAGTGTCCTGAATAGCAGAATTTTAAATCCATGATCTAATACAAACACACCACAGCAAAGAGAGCTACACTACCTATTGATATGCTCTAAAATTCAATTTTAAACTCAGCCTGTGGCTTTATTTGAAACCAAATGAATATGTTTTTCTTCACTTCAGGTTTAAGGACTTTGCATTTCTATCTAAGGTCTAGGTTTTCACCACTTCCCCTTGGGGCATTCTCTAAATGGGTTTATAAATAAGCATGCATGGGGCATGTCTCAGGGGCAAGAGCTGCATGCAGCTCCAGATTTTCTTCTCCAGGACCTTTTTTTTTTTTTTTTTTTTTTTTTTTTTTTTTTTTGTATTTTCAGCAAGAAAGAAGTTTAACCCTGAGTTTACACTTCCTCCTGTTCTAAGGGACATTTTCTTCTATCCTATTATTATGTGGTTTTCATCTTTTAAATCAAAGAATAAGAGCACAAATGCCAAGAGTTTAGAAGTCAGAAATATACAGGTCATCTCTTTTAGCAGATATTTCTGTATAATGACAAACAGTAACAATAACTATAAAGGTTATACTTGAGGACACTTACTGTGTGTTTGATGGTGATAAGCATCACTTCTGTCCTAACTTACTGAATCTTTTTTTTGTTGTTATTTTCCCAATTTCACACAAGTAGCAGACAGGAAAGCCAGCTAACATCCAAATTCTGGGCAACTGAACTATGTCTCCAGCCCTTGAATCTTGGTAAACATGCTGCTACAAGTATTTCTGAGCATGCAATTTGTTGGATATACCAGGTATTTTGCTGATATACATATTCAATCATTAAACTTCTACCTTGCAGAATATATATATATATATATATATATATATATATATATATATATACATAGATGATGGCATGCCGCTAAAGAGGTCTACAGATTTTTTCAGTACAATACTGCTATGCAATTCTGGCACTAACTGTCCAGAGTTAGAATACATCCCATAGGTTACAGGCACATTTCCCACCAAGGGTGTCCTGCCTTCAGTACTCAACACAAGTTTAGGGGTCCTCAAGCCAACTGAACTTCTGATTGAGTACAAATGTGTGGGTTGGCATAACCCATAAAGGCTCAGTAGGTTGCTACAATGAGTTTACACTTCAAAAAAGTACTATACTTAGGAAGGACTATCAATACGAATTTAGGAAAACTGGGTTGATAAGTGTAAAAACTGAATTTAAATGAAAATATTCTTTTGATAATTTGTTAAGTGAAAGGAAATAGTCTTTCTGTGCTATACTTAAAGCAACATAAAACGATGCATTGAGAAGTACACGTTTCTTTATTGAGATGGTGACAACATGGAAATGTGCCTGTATTTTAAAAATTGTAACGTGGTACACTTAGATGTTATGCACTTTTTTAAGTTACACAACCATTTTAAAAAGAGGAAAAATTACAGATTTCTTAAATTAGCCAGACAAAGAGACCCACAGGGGAAGAAGAAACTCACAAATACAGAGCTTCCAAATCCTCTCTTGGAATTAATATACACTGCCCAACCTCCTACCTTCCCAGACAGAAAACTCGCCCAAGTTTTATTGTCCAAAATTTGTATTGGGTTTTCTTATTTTTGTAATAAGGCCTAACTGATTTTGTAATTAGCAACTGGAAAGAACTCATTCTCCAGGCTTGCTGTTTTCCTTGGAGGATGGGGTCGTATTTTTCGACACAAGGCCCTAATTCTCTAATCACGTGCTTAGTCTTTCTGATGACAGAAACTTATCCTGAGTCAGTCTCGGTAGTACTTGGTAAATTACCAGGTGTTAGAAGTTACTTGGAGGAACTGAGGCGAAAGATAAGCTAAACTATTCAGTGTAAAACCATCATACATCTGTGTACTTCTGAATGTATAATTTTACATTGTTTTAAGTGTAGCACAGAAAAAATATTTGCCTTTACTTAACAGTATATCAAAAGAATACTTTCATGTAACTTCAATTTTCACACATCAAGTAAAAGATGCCTCATATTTCCCTAAATTAATGCTCTGTAATTTATCTAATCCAACTTCATTGTCTGATTTTTAAGTTGTCACAGTTCCAAATAGCACTGCACAGATCATCTGTGTGTGTATTAACCCTGTCTTAAACACACAATATCTTACAACTGAATAGAATTTTCATGATCATATTTTATTCTCTCAATGGGACAGAAAACCATCTCATCACTTAGCAATATGACGTTCTTGACAGTATAAGATAGGATATTAAATATAACTCCACCTCTTTGTCCTCAAATAGGAAGTGATTAAGGTAGTGAACGTATAATTAAAATCATTCTCTGTTTACTCCCTGGTTGTTTAATTTAGCCTTTACAGCCCTCTATGTTTTTGCCTCTTAAAATGGGGTGACAAAGATCACTGTTGGTTTGTGGATGACGAAATGGGTAAGTTGTGTATGGGAGCCAGTCCCATTCTGCAATTAAAACATCCATTAATATAGTTGCTTTTGTTTCACTCATTTCACAGCAATAACAACAAGTTCTATTATTTATTTCTTACAGCAGAAATGCAGAAAGAATATAGATATGACTGAAAGCATACATGTGATCCATTGCTTTCCAGGAAGAGATGAATGAATTCAATCACATAAAATTCAAATATTATTTGAAGAAAATATTATGCACATTAAAGTAAGCACATAGATGCTGTGACATGCTGCTTATGATGCACTTTTGGTCATATTTTACTAGATAATCACAACATCTCTGTAATAGGATATTGTCCTTATTCTTTTTTTTTTCTTAAATACAAGAAATTTTAGGGACAGACACATGAAACTGGGTTAGAATTACTCAGTGAAGCACTTCCCAGACTGTGATTTAAATCCAAGAATTCTAAATCAACTACCTGTAATGTTAATCACTTTGCTATATTTTTTCCTAAGCAAAATATGTTTAACCAAAAAAAAAAGATTAAAAAAAGTCAAGCTCTAAATAAATCAAAGTCTATATATTAAAAAATCATTATGTTTAACAGTGGATATTTGAAAAATTATCTATGACAATGGACACCAAAACAATCACACAGACATGCAAAATATAAAGCAGGAAATTCAAATAGCACCATTTCCCACTCATAAAAAAATAATGTGTCTAGGCAACAAATGTCAATTATTGTTGATAAATAAAAACCACCCAGAGAGCAGTGACTCCTGAAGAACTGCAGTATCACTGATGAGAAATTCTTGGGAAAGATATCAAACCTGAATGAGGGGCTGGGGATTTAGTTCAGTGGCATAAGCGCATGGTTGTGAGTTCGATCCCCAGTACCAAAAAAAAAAAAAAAACCAAAAAAAAAAACTGAATGTGACAAGAATGTACCTGTAATTCCATCTATCTATCTATCTATCTATCTATCTATCTATCTATCTATCTATGTATATATCTATATCTATATCTATATCTATATCTATATCTATATATATATAGAGAGAGAGAGGTGAAAATGAGTTAAAAATCTGTATATCCATAAAATCAGCAAATTCCAAATACAGGCTACAAGAGAACCAATTATGCATTTTTTAAATAAATACCTAGGAAATTATTGATAAAAGATATATAATTTTTACTGTAAACTTTTATTATTATTGCATCTATTAGTCCTATTTAGATATGCAAAATGACCACATCACAGGGAATGTGTACCTGTGTATGGTTTATCTTGATTTCTCCTTTTCCACAGTTCCTTGCCCTCCCTTCAATCCCTCTTCCTCTTCTTATTTACAGAGCTGTTTCCATTGTATCCGTCTTTTTTTCATTTTTTCTTTCTTTCCCCTTATCCCATCCCTAGTTCTCCACTGTTTTTGAACAATTTCTTCCTATTTCACAATATCTATTATACATTTTGGTTCTTTTTCACAATTTAAATTTCTCACAGAGAGACAGTGCAATATTTACACACATTTGTCTGATTTCTTTCACTTACGAGTATGATCTTAAGGTCCTTCCATTTAGCTAAAATGGGCCAACTTTATTCTTTTTATGGCTGAGTAGTACTTCTTTGTTTAAAAAGCTTAGCTTTTTAAAAATCCATTTCTCAGTTGATGGGCATTTGAGTTCTAAGATTAAGCTATTACAACTTGTGCTGCTATAAACATGAGTACACAGATATCACTGTGATATGATGCTTTTTAATTCTGTTAGGAACATACAAAGAAGAGGAATAGCTCAGTCAAATAGATCGTACAGTTTTAGTTTTTTGAGGAATCTCCATATTGATTCCACAGTGGATGTAACAGTCTACATGCCTATGAACAATAGTGGCGAGTTTCTTTTCATCCCACCTCCCCACCAACATTTGTCATTGGTTGATTTCTTGATGACAGCCATTCTTCCTGGAGTGAGATGGGACCTCAGCCTTGGTTTTATTCGCATCTATCAAGTGACCAGTGATGTAAAACACTTTTTCATATGTTTACTTGCTATTTCTACTTCCTCATCTGAGAAATGTGTATTCACCTTATCTTTGACAAATGGGCCAAACATGTTCATTGGAGAAAGACAGCCCCTTTAATAAGTGCTGCTGAGGGGCTGGGGATTTAGCTCAGTGGCATAAGTACCTGCCTTGCAAGCAGGCGTCGTGAGTTCGATCCCCGGTACTGATGAAAATGAAAAAAGACAAAAAAAAAAAAAAAAAAAAAAAAAAGGTGCTGCTGAAAAACTGGCTTTCCATAGGCAGAAGATTAAAACTATCATCATGCAGTAAACTAAAACCAAAATAGATCAAATATCTTAATATTTAAGTGGAAACTCTATATCTACTGGAAGAGAGAATAGGTGGAAATTGAAGACATAGATGTAGGCAAAACCATGAATAAAACCCTGAATGCACAGGAAATATTACAAATATTCAATAACTAGCATCTCGTCTTATTAAAAAATGCTTTGCACAGCAAAAGATATATAACTTTAAAGATACTTAAAAACATTTTACATAATGGGTCTCATATGGGTCTTGATTCTAATAAACATAACAGTATCAGTTGAGGAGAAGTAAAACCTTTTAAAATAAAAATTATATTTTAATTCTTAGTTGTGATAATTGGAACATGTTATAGGGTTTAAAAGGTTATGATTATTTAGGATACATAGTGAAATATATACCAGGGAGATGATTACAACTGGGAAGTGCTTCAAAATAATTGAGGTGATTTAGGAGATAAATAGCTGAGGATATACATGAAAGAACATTTGGTAATAGCAAAAGTTAAGTGATGGATATGTGAATATTCATTACCCTATTCTGTGCTTGCCCATGTTTAGTGTATTTCATAATAAAAAGCTAGTAATAATCACAGATATGGAAGTTCCATAAATTATTAATATATTTATTTTATAATTAATATTTTAATTATAAAAGTGGGCAAATGAAAATAAATATTCCTAATTTCATATTTTTGTTGCCTTTGAAGACCTTTGGGTGGGATTAATGAAGTAACTGAAGAAGTCTATAGCTATATCCATAATTTTTCATTTTTTAAAAAATATAAAACTGAAAGCAAAAATGATAAACTATTAACGGCTCTAACTGGAATGTGAATGCTATCTATCTATAATATTTGTCATAACTTTTCTTCAATTATTTTAAAATCTAAAGGTGAAGTACCAATCTTTCATCATCAAATATGAAGCAAAATAACTTGGGAAGATGCTTTTATTCCTGTTTCTATGGGTTTTGGAACAGTAGGAAATGTAACAGGAGAAATTTAACATTTCTCCAAGACCAATTCAAAGCCTGTCGAAGGGTTGTGGTGGGAGGGGAGTGGATGTCTAATGGAGACATACAGAGTCTCACAATTTCCGTACTTTTTCCAAATAGCAAAGGACATACATGACAACCTGTCAGGCCAAGCCAAAATCTCTTGATTTAATCAAGTTAAGTAGAAGATGGAACCTGCAAAAGCCATTTAAATACATTAATAGAAAAGTCTATTTTTCAACAGGAAGCTCAATTTTAGCACTGGACTCAGGTCAGATCTCCGGTTTAGAACTCTCACCAGACAACGTTTCAAATGGACTCTGTCCTGTCCTTTATTTTGTGCAAAATTCCATCATACCACCTAAAGATGTCTTTTGACTTGCTTGTCACTCCTAAGACAGTGAAGTCGAGAGAGGATGGATCTTCCCGTTTTTTATATATTGCATTTCGTAGAGCTGTTCTCATTTATGAAGCACTTGCGATGTATCAGAACACATATGCTCAATATGTGTTGAATAAACTTCACAACCTAAAGCCCAACATCAAAACCAATTCAAATTTGCAATGATATTAACAGTAGCAGTCAGAAAGCCTGGATTTTCGAAGATATTTTAGGCTAAAGAGGTAGAGTTTATAAGAAAGAAAGGCATATTGGAAAATGACTCAATGATACAAAACAGGATACAAGATATTCACACGAACAGTAGACTCTGTGACAGTAAGCCAGAAAAATTTGCTTATGATCTATTGCACTTAACCAACAGAAATTATTATCAAGTTCCCTCATCTGCAATTTATATGCTAATATAGGATAATTTTTTCTTCAAAATATTTTTTGAACAAAAGTTAACACCTACAGTGTTCCACTGCTCAGCTAAGGAGGAGGAACAGATTCTGTTCAAAAAGCCATAGCCTGAGCAAAGACATTTGGATACTGTCCAAGTACTTAGGACATATCAAATATAAGAAACATTACATTGTCAGTAGATTTCTGTCATGGCTATGTTCCTTAATGTTCTTTGAATAGGTGAATACAGTAAACCATAGCAAGTTCAAAGCAAAGGTTGAATGAGCTTGAATGCATCTTGTACGTCATTTTCCTTAGAATCATGTATGTGCTCAACTTTTGTTTAAGCAGTATCATGAAATGCCCACTGATACTTACACTAAAGATTTTGAATGGATAAACACAATTTGCCATTTTAACCATAGACATGATTTTAGACATCATTTATACATAGAATTTCCAGTGGGTAGTGACAGTGATTACCTCCTGTTGAGGTACTTTGTTTCCTGGAATCTAGTGAGCATTGAATATATAACTAAAGTCTTTACTTCTTACTTTATAAATGAAAAAAGCTACATTCTGAAAGAAAATAGTCAGAGAAAGAGGAAGATAAATAAAGACTTCATTCCATAATGGGCTTCCTTATTTGCTAAAAAGATTCACCAAGGTGGACTCACATGGCAAACTTTTTTCCCAGGAATGAACACACATACTATCCATTTGCAGGAAGAGAAGTCAGTGATGTGGTCTTCAGGTTTTGTTGCTGAATAAGGTCTACGGTAACTAAACCCAAGAAATCCAGAGTTAGGGCTCCACTTGCATGGAATGCCCCAGAGAACATAGCTTTATTGACTGGGCAAGAGAATATTTTCTAGAAATCCACGTAACTACCATTTGCATCAGAAGTCCACAAAAGCATGTGGGGCTGGGTCATCAAAATGTGGACCATATAATGCAATCTGCTGCACTCTGAGGTGAAAATAATGGTAAAGATTATCTTTGTATGCATAAATTACAAATTGCTAAATTTCAAGAATTTTCTCTTACTTTAAAATATGTCTTCTTTATTACTGTTGAATTTCTTTCACAAAATCACAGAATTACTAGATTGGGGGATTTGCTTATTTAGATCATGGTTTAAGCTTAGAATGTGAAAGTTTCTGTTAATTGGTTATTAATAATTATTTCAAAAAATTTTACATACATGTTCATTTTTCAGGCTGCTGTAACAAAGAACTACAAAGTCAACGGTGTAAAACAACTGTAAGTTTACAGTTCACGTGGTCACAATGTCATGCTTCCTTTCAAACCTCTAATAGAGAATCATTCCCTGCCTATTTCAATCTTCTGATGTTTTGCGAGCAATCTTTGGCATTCTTTCAGTAGTTCTTTTACCCTTCTTTATCTTGCATTTTCTCTGTGTGTTTCAGTTTTTGTCTCCACTTTCTCCACTTCCTAAGGACACCATTTATACTGGACTAGGGTCCATTTTAGTTATATCGCTTTAACTTGATCACTTTTTGAAGGTCCTACTTTTAAGTAAGATCACATTTGAATATACTGGTGGATAGAATTTCAACACATCTCTCTGAAAAAAAAGTCCATTCACTACAAAAGAAATAGATTACAAAATATAAGAACCACTGTACAATTTTGCCAAGGTACTAATTTTAGGCTGTCTTGTTCAAAAGAAAAACACAAGTAAAATTAGTTTTCTTACCTAAGCTGCTAAAAAGGCAAAAGTTTGAAAAGACAGTGGATCAGTAAGATCATTCTATGTCTTCTAATCTTGCAAATATGATCACTTGTGGCCTTGAAAAATTTTATGATCCTCAAGGGTCTAGTAAGAAATGAGTTTATGGAGTTGATAGTCAGAGATGTAGAGATCAGCAAAGTAGTATGTCACTTAGACACAGATCTTAACTAATCATTCTCCAAAAAAATTAAGACTTATTTTACTGTATTGGTGTTTGAGCACAGGGCAACTGTACTGAGCTATATCTCCAAATGTTTTTAAATTTTGTATTTTGTAGCAGTCTCAATAAATTAATACCGAAATTGCACAGTTGAGCTTGAATTTGAATCTTCTTGCCTCAGTATTCCAAAATGCTAGGATTACAGGAGTGTGCCACCATGCTGAGTGTAGATATTTTAAAAATCACACAAAATAGAAGTTACAACTCAGTGACTAAAGATCTGGCTATGTAAATAATTATCCTGATTTTAATTATTTGGTTAGCTTCTGAAAAATATTTTAAGCTAAATAATTTAACCATGATTTTTCTTGTTTGGTTATTTGTTTAAATCACTTTAATGCCTTTGAGGAAATACAATAATGTGTAGAACAAGTCCCTTTTCTATTGGCTATGTGATCTGCTTTAGCATAAAAATTCCAAGATAACACCTACATATGCAATTTAGTTACAAGAATGCCCTTTCCCATTTTATGTTGTGCAGAAAAATTCTAATGCATATATGTGCATATATGTACATTCATACACACATATTATTTATGTACCAACTTATCTACTATTTATCTACCAGTGCCTTACAGAAAGTCTCATACTGCTTATAATTTGCTATTATACTCATTGCTTCAAATATTCACTAATTTCATCTCTACCTCTCCCCATAAGTGGCTCATACGTGTCTTTTTCTTAAGTAGTGCTGTGGGATTAAAGTCACAGGGAACTTTTATTTGGGGAAGCAATGCCTCTCGAGCTCTCCCAGCCGTCTCCCTTTGGATTCATTTTTCATTTTCCTTGTCCCGGAAACTGCTCCAGTAACAGAGACCTGGTAGCCACCCTTTGTATCATTCAGTACAATTGACTGTATCTGTATTTTATAAGGTTTTTCCCTTCATCTAGTCTTTATTGCTTGCTTGTTACGTGTTTAATTCCCGTATATCCCTCTCTATGTGCCTCCCTGAACACCTTTCCAGTCTCTGAGTAGTCATTCTAACATTATGGCATTTATATCTGCTATTCAAATAATACAGTTAACATCCTCAAAATACCTAAATTGTGAAAGGGGAGTATGTTTTATTTGACTTTGAAAAAAGTGTTTTATCATACAGATTGCTCAATAAAGATTTGCTGTTGAAAAATGTAATTGTTAATTTACATGTCATCTGAGTTTCTGTATTTTGCAGCCTTAGTGTAAATATTCTAAAATACGTGGTAATGTAACAAAGTAAAGCTAATAATCTAAGTCTTAGTGCAACTCTGAAAGCATTTTCTATGTTCTTAAGGAAATTATTCTGCTTTCTGAATGGGAAATGATTTGGGGATGATTTGGGGATCTTGTTAAAGGTACAAAGCCAGTGTCCAATAAACATGGCAAATGCACTTCAGTGATTAAAATGTTTGTTGAGGGTGGCTAGGAAGGCAGTAAAACATATTAGTTAATACAGTCATTCATTTTACTAACATATCTTCATTAGTATTTGGAAAAAACCAGTGTGTTCTTTCACACTAATATATCCTTAACCAAATAATTTTTAATGGATATGGTATTATTCTTACTTTATAAAACTGGACACTGAGGATCAATCAGGGATAAATGCTTTTTCATGGTCATCTATATATTATTAATCAAGTTCAAGATTTAAGTCCAGGTTTACTAAAATCCAGTGATCTTCTTACTCATCATTATGAGTCTCTAACCTGTCTAGTAGGAAACTGAACCTTTGAACTCAATCTAAAAACAGGACCTACATCAGGCAGAAATGTTACACATATTGAGATTACTCAAGAAAAAATGGCCATTATCAAGAAATCAAAGAATAACAAGTGCTAGAGAAAGTGTGTGGGGGGGTGCCCTTCTGGACTGTTTGTGGAATTTCAAGTAGTATAATCACTATGAAAATCATATGGAAATTTCTAAAAATTAAACAAAACAAAAACTCTGAAACTAGAAATTCCATTTGACACAGATATTGCCCTTGTAGCTATCGTCACAAAAGATTTAAAGACATCATATTGCAAAGATAGATTCATACTCATGTTTATGGCAGCACAATTCATAATTGCTAAGTCTTGGAAGCAGCCTGTATTCTCATCGACATACGACTTGATGAATAAAATGTGATATTTACACACATAGAGTATTACTCTGACATAAGGACAAAGGAGTCATCTGTAGGAAAGTGGATGCAACTTGAGATGATAATGTGGAATGAAATAAATCTGACATACAACTTTAAATATCACAGTTTCTCTCAGATGAGAAACCCAGAATAAAAGTAAAGGTCAAAATAAATGACAATACCAGAATTAGAGAGATACACGTTTCTCACAGGGCAAAGGGACCCAGAGTTGAAGGAATTAAGGGGTTAGGGATAGAAGTTAGAGAAAAGGGATGAAAAAAATGAATTGGGATATGTTATGTACACAAACCAGCTCCACACAAGGAATATAAACATTAGGTACTGCAAACATAGATAGATCTATCTATCTATCTATCTATATCTATCTATCTATCTATCTATCTATATTCCAAAAACAAAGCTGATAGAGTAAAAATCATATTGTTAAGTAAAAAGGGCCATTGTAAAGTAGTTTCAACTATGCTGTAAACTACTGAGTCCTTAAAGAGCTGTTAAAGGCCTGACTCACTTCTTTCCATTCTTTCCTCTGTTCTGACTGCATTTCACTCTCTGATCATCCTGAAGACTTGACTTAGAAGCTTTAAATCAGTTACAATGAACTGTAGAGGTCAAAGAAGAATGAAGTCAAGAATATGTAGAATTCCAAGAAATTCTGATGATCAAGTCCATCTGAACTCCAGCTGAAGGTAATCCAATATATAAGAACCTCTCTTAGTTTTCACAAGTAATTGAAAGGGTTAGTTAATTTTTGGTAGCATTTTCACCACTTTCATTTTCTACCACACAGAAACAAACAGGACTTCTTTTTTTTTTTAAATGTCTCAAATATAATGCTACTGGATTGCTGTACCCTATGGTATAAACAACAGCATAAATTACAATATAAACTATAACCATTTAAATCATTCTTTACAGGGCCTAGTGGAGCTGGCAAATTCCCAATGGCTTCCTTTGAATAAGGGCACCAGAATCACTAATTTCAGGGATTATTTTGTTAGCTTGAACACTACCAAGAACATTTTGTATTTCCCAAGCACTTCAAGGACCTCAAATCTTCTTCAATAGGGACTCTTGAAATATACTGTGCTATAATTTCTGTTCCATTTTAGTTCATTTTTATCCAGTAATATACATATGGTAAAATATCAAACAATATGAACGAGTTTCAGATGAAAATCAAAACTCTCCATTCTAAAATTCCAAGTCTGGAGGTAAATGTTTAAAATATTTACTATTATTAGGGTTTTTCCTGCCAGTTGATATCATTTCTCTAAATAATATACTATTATATTTTAGATTCTAAAGACTAAGAAAGATGAAAATTTCACATACATATATTATCACACTTTTTTCTTCTGTATACTATACATATTCAATATTGTATTAATTTGAATATGCTATTGTTATTTTATAAGTACACATCACAACTTTTATGTTTCTTTCTGTTAATTTGCGTCTTGATTCTAATTTCCTCTTTTAAGGTACATATTTTATTTATTTTTTCCTGCTTAAATTTCTAATTCTCAAATTCTATGAAATACACTTACAGTTTTGAAAGTTCACAATACTACAACTGAAACAGCTTGTTGTAACTGTAAGCCATTCTTTTAGGTGTGATTTGGGAGAAGCTACATTTTAAAAATAAATAAACTACATTACCAATTGGCTTTATCAATAATACTATCCCCTAGTTGGATAAGATTATAGGCTTCATTTGATCCATTTTTCTTTGGCTCCAATGTTATGAATCTTGGCTCACTCGAAAGATAATTTTTTGTAGTTTAGAAGAAAGCAACTTATATACATATTTTTACACATTAATTGCTTGAAGTTTTTGTTCTGACTCCTATTTATATTAATCTAGCTTTCCTGTTGTTTCTTTTTTGGGTTTACATAATGAAGAATGCGTTTATCTTAATATAAATGTATTTTCACCTGTTAATCAGTACTCAAACTCTCTGCCTTACCAGTCTTCACTTTTCTACTGTATTCAGCTCCCGTTTCCAATTGCAGCCCCTAATTCCAGACATACTTCCAAGTTCTGCCCTCACGTTTCTCTCTACTTTCTTCTCCATTCCCCCATCCTCCCTCTGACTTTCAAAAATGTTTAAATCTTCACCAGCTAGTGAGTCAAAAACCCTTCATTTTCACCTATGAATTCTCTTTCAATTTCTTTGAGTCAAAAAATAAATACCCTGGGAGAAAAGAAATCATATATGCACATAATTTATGTCATTTTCAAATAAGCTTAAAGTTTCTTCTAAATGTGTTTTAAATAACAAACTGAAAGAAGAGTAATCTTGGCTCCTAAAAAAGTATACTCATCCTAAAGTAGTATAGACTCTAATTATAAATTAAGGCTTGTATCTAATCTCTATAAATTAAACCTTTCAAGTAAAGTATTATTATTGTTCAAATTTGAAAAAATTCAATTTAAATAATAGACTTTTAAAATAGCATTTTAGCATCAAAAACATAATTTAAGATTACGGCACTTCCTCTGAAATCTTCTGGGAACTCTTAAGCATTGTTTTTCTCTTTTTTTTTTTTTTTTATTTAAAAGGAAAAAGAGAAAAAAAGCAGAACAAAACAAAACAGTGTAAGGGTACAAATAATTCAGAACTCCAAAAAAAAAAAAAAAAAAAAAAAAGCAGTAAGCTATTACCAGTTAATAGATTACTCGCTATCATCTTAGAAACGGTGTTTCAGGTCACAGGATCAAAGCACACAAAGCAAACATTCAAACAGTGAGACTGCAAACAGTTGTGTTTAGTAATCCAATCAAAAATATTAATATGGTCTTCTATTTAACACACCTAAACACCCTTGCTGTTGTATCCTTCAGGGCACTTTTCTTTCCCTCTCTTTATTACAAAAAAAATTTACACATTTTGGGCTTTATTGCTCCCTTAGATCTTATTACTTTTTTTTTTTTTGTAAGAGGATAAAATCAAGCATGATACAACAAAGCTGTCAGTCAAAAGCAAGGATAGACATAGCACATGATGTAAAAACAAAGTACAAGGTTATCAACAATGGTTACCATAATGCCTCTTGCTTCCTTAAGAAGAATTGTCTATCTCATTAGGTATTATAAAGTTAAACAAAACAGTAGAGAACAAGACCAATAAAACCTAAACTTTGTAAATTTTACAGAACCTCAGAAAGAGGACATTTTTTCATGAAGAGTCCATAACAGCTAAACCTGCATTTTCGTGCTTCCTCTGTTGCTGAATTGACTTTGTATTTTAAATTAACATTCTAAACTAATTCTCCGGATCTTCCTGGATAACAGTTTTATTTTGTAAAGGATTCTTGGATCTAAAACTACCAAACAAAAAGGCAATCAAAATAAAGAAAAACCTACTAGCACTGAAGACTTCTGCTAATTACTTGACACAATAATCTGGCTGTCTTGTTACTTCTGGGGTGCTAATGGTAACTGTCAAAGAAACATACATCATGGATCTAGTGTCAAGCTGCTAGGCTGAATTTCAAAAAATTCCAAAACATTCACCAACAACAGAGCAGGCATAGCATGGCACAGCTTGGGAAGAGTTACAATGACCATTTGTAGTTCATCATAGAAATCCAAACAGGAATAAATCCAAGTCAACACAGAGCTGAAATACACAGTGAAGAAGATACCTGGGCACAGAAAATTGAGAGATACAAAAAATAATGTGTCTTGATTTAAAAGTTTGGGGGTGAAAAAATATAGATGGACTTCTAGAATGGTATTGTACTAAATTTCTGACCTGGGAAGGACTAGCGGGAGGATTAAATGAAAGAATATATGTAAAGTACTTAAGTAGATCCAGGTATATTTCAAATTCATAAACATAATGAGTTTTTAGAAAACCATTTTCTGAGGGCCAGATAAGTGGGTGGAATAGCTCAACTTTTATACTGTAACTCTAATGTACAAGCTCATGATGAAATATAGAACCATTAAATACACTCTGTGTTGATTCTGATATTATAAGCAACTAAAAAACAATGAATTGAAGACAAACTGGGAAGCAGTGTGGTAAAGTTTTAAAGAAGAGGCTGAACATACTGGCCTACATGAAAAGTAGACGCGATCAGTATTGAAAAGATGGAAAGGTGTCTTTACCTGGGCTTAGTGGTAGGAGACATTGATTGCAGCACAGGGAAGCCTGAGGCAGAAAGGCTGAAAGTTCATTCCCAGCTAGGCAACTAGGTGGGACTCTGTCTCAATATAAAAAAATAAATAACAGACCCGGGTTCAACTCTCGGTCCCACCAAAAACAAAAATCCTCTATGTGCAAAATATATTCCCTGGATATCTATAGAGTTTTGTTCAAGGAGGAACATGGAATCCAACTGCTGTGGTAGTACAGTAATGCCAAACAAATTGTTCTGAGCCTGGGAATGAATTTGAAATAATAAAAAGATAAACACATAAATAAATTTTAATTCAAATTGGAATTGTTGAAATAAAGATATAAACATAGTACCATGGGACCACAAGAGATGAGTCAGTTGCTGCATTCAGGGGTGTCCTGGAAGACTCCAAATGCATGATGATGTGTGAGCTGATTGAGGGTAAATGATTTTGACTGAAAAGGTAGAAATGATAGTTATAATATACATGGACTATATAAAAGCATACACTAATATGATGATATCAGTAAACATTTAACTTTTCAGTATAAATAGAGAATAGCACGTGTGGAAGATATAAAAGTAGTCAGGGAAGTGAGGATGTGTACTTGAAGTACGTTGAGTGCCTTGAAATTAGACTTTTGAGCAACATGATGCTTTAATAATTATTAAACTCAAATGTACATGTAAAAAACAATTTGGACAAGAATGTGAAGTCAGATCAATCTGTACTCAAGAAGATAAATTGAGAAGATGAGGCAATAATCCAGCTGAAAGATACAGGTCATAAATTAGACAGCGGCGATTATAAACTGACAGAGATGGTGGGGATGTTTTAGGAGATAAGTTTTCAAGTTAGGATTATCTGTTTGAAGTAAGTCCTTATGGAAGGCTGATTCTTCTCATCCAGGTAATGAAATGGTAATGACAATATTAACTGTTACATGAATGAAGAAGAGTGGAAAATTTCAGTGATTTACATAAATAAGGAAATTAAAGAGTTCACATTAGTAACATACAGTACTTATTTGCTACTAACAGAATTTGTAAGTACCATATAAGCAGGGATTAGATGTTCAGCTCAGGAAATTAAAAATACGGTTTAGAAGCTCCTAAGTGTGTTAAGATTCAATTTCATACATTTAACTACTCAGGGTCATTGAAGACATAGTTCTGGAGAGGAAAGAGAGGCCTGTAAAGATGCCTGGGTCAGCACTGAGGTCTCTGGGGATGTAAGATGAAAAGACACTGAGAGTTGAGAAGTAGAGCAGTAAATGGAGAGAAGAGAAAATAAATATCCAGCGGAACAGAGCAGTTGGAAGGAGAGGATTATCACACAAGCAAATGTCTGTGTCATTTGTGAAGGCTTTACCAAAAGCAGATATCTGTGCGTGCCTGTGTGTGTGTGTGTGTGTGTGTGTGTGTGTGTGTGTGTGCGCGCACACGCGCACATTCTCATCTAAATGTCCTACTTTAACATCTGTCAGCCTGTAGTGCTATATTCCACACAGCAGACACTATGACTGAGCTTGGGGACACAAGACAGACAGAGCTCTGGTCTCAATGAGTGGGCAATGTAGTGAAGTTAAATGTATACAATTACAATACAATGTGATGCTTGGTATAAAACAGTTCACAGTTAGAAACGTAAGGGTGAAGAGTTAATGAATTTTCAGGAGTTTGGGTAAGATAAACCTTTTTAAATGGAGAGAGGGTGCAAATTAAGAGCACAGTACTTTTGTGTGTAAGCCTTCTCAGTAATTTAAATTAGGTCCTTCATTTAAGATTTTCATCTCATAGCTGAAAGAAATTTTTCTGATTAATTACAAGTACTAGCTTCTTCTGAAATTTACCTTTATTTAAAATTCATGATATTTTATGATCTAATTTTTGGAATATATACTGTCAATGTTTAAAGATAAGGGTCTCCTGGTTTAATTGACTCCATGAATAATTCAACCTTGCCTGCAGAAACAAAAAGCATTAATCAAACAGAGCACAATTTATAAAGATAATTTGTAAAACATATTTAACTATAATAAAGAAAGAACTAAATAAATGAAGATGTATCATATTTGGATAGAAAGATTAAAATAATAAAAAATCTCTTTGGTCTTTTCAAATTAAACTGAGTCAGTGCAATTCAAATCAAATGGCAATTAGTTTTTTACATGGGACTTGATAAAGTACTTCTACATTTACATGAAAGGAAACTATGGAGAATAGAAAAGTCACCCTTAAAGAAAAGAGAGCATGGAGAGGTTACATTCTCTCAGGCTTCAAGTTCTTCACAAAGCTACAGACTGAGAGTGGTACTCAGAGAGGGAAACAGAAACAAACCTAGAAAAGACCTGGAGCCCAAAAGCAGACCCTTTTTGACAATGAAATATGCTTATTTGTGCACTTGTTGAGTATGCACTAATGACCACTAGTTATGTGCTTGGCATTTTCATGGATGTTGAACTTCCAGGTAAACAAAACAAACAAAAATTCCTTTCTTCTGCTTATATTGTGTGTGCCTATGTGGGGGGATTCCCATTAAAATAAGACAGATACACTCAAATTAACATCTTCATGGAGCAATGGCAAAAACAAAGTAGAGAAAGATTGAAAAAAGCTTAAGGAAGTATATTTTCAAACTGAATGGCCATGTGTCACATCCGTGAAAAAATGACTTTAAAGAAAAATCCTGAAGGAGGTAAGGAACAAGCCTTGCTGAGACCTGAGGGAAGAGCATTTCAGAGAGGGGGAAAAGATGCAAAGAGCCTGAAGTCATGGTGCATCTGAGAGCAGGCTTGCCTCTTGGCACTGAGTGGATACTGAAATGCCCAGTCAGTGAATGAGGAGGGGCAGTTCTTTCAAGTGAAAGCAATGAAGCTGTCCTTATATTTCACATCACACACAAATATTCCTTCTCAGTATATTATACATTTAAATATGAAAGATAAAACTCTTTCAAACACAAGGAAATACTGTAATCGCACTAAGCTAGAAAGCATTTTTTAAGTAAGACCAAAGCAAGGCTTAAATAACTCTAAATGTAAGAATATCAGTTCATCAAAAGTTACTGTACAGAGAACCAAAAGACAAGTCCTAAACCTAAAAAAAAGATCAATATTCCACATATGTAAAAATTCCAACAACTAAATTGAAAAATATCATAATGTATGGGAAGTAGGCACTTTACAAAAAAGAAAAAGATTTTGCAAATAACCACTAGAAAACCTGGTTGACTTTGTTAGTAATCCAAGAAAATTGTTTAAAAATAACAATTTATTTGGGATTCTACCTTTCATCCATTACACTGACATAAAGAGTTTAAAGAACAAAAACTACCAACCATTGATGAATACATAGAATAAAATGAGACTTACACATTTTTCTGACCATATGATCCTAGTGGTATAAGAAACAGCAATGCCATTTCTGAGTAACAGACACTAGAGACACTCATGCAACTATGAACAAATAGGCACGTGTAAGAATGTTACTAGTAGCAGTTTTTGTACAGCAAGAACATAGACATACATATCTACCTGAAATGTCACAGACTTACATCTTTTGGTTTATTCATATAATAGTATAGCATCATAAGAAGTGAAGCATCGTGAGCTGTATCTAATAAAATGCAGCAAACAAAGACAATTTATTTAACAATTACATATTCCAATATGGGGAATAGTAGGTGCATAGCATTGGATGACAAAAAATAAGTAATGGAAATTCCCTGCGTAAATGCATACACTGTATTTCTAAGAAGTCTACTACGTAATCTTTTTTTAATGGTACACAGGTAGGTACTTTTAACACTAAAGAAAAACATACAAAAATTAAAAAAAAAAAAACTTTTTGGATACTGGTTACATCTAAAAACGATGCAATGGAATATAATCAACAGGGAGTACAAGTTATTTTATTCTTTAGGTTTTATTCAAAGATTTTTTAACAGATAAAAAAGGTACACAAACACAGATTACATTATAATAATGAAAGCAGAATTTTATCATACAAAATCAAAACAAATATAAAGTAAATGCGTCAGCACTGAGCAACATAGTACTTAATATTTAATTCAGCCTAGATATCCATAAAATGGTGTGATGATAGGCTTAAATAAAATAAATTATTTTCTAGAACACCAAAATGCCAACCATTCTAACTGTAAACTGTCTTGTTCTCCTGGTTAGTATTTTCAGAGACTGTCTTTGTAATATGAAAACAGCTAGGGTGACACAAAGATTGCAAAAAACAGAACACAGTTAAAATCGTATTTGAATGTAATTCTGTGTAAAATATACTCATTAAATCTCATTACTTAAAAAATTTAAAAACAAAAGAACACCCTAAGTAAAGGTTAAGACTGCATCAAAGAAAAATGCTCATGATTTGTACATCAGTAGTAGAAAACTGTTAAGATCTTATTAGGGGAACACAGAACATATCCAAAGAAATCATTTATCCAAAACCTATTCAAAAATGTTAATGAGGTTGTAACTGCCTGCTATACCATTGTAAAATATTTTACCAGGAACACAGACAGCTTCTACTCTTTCACAAAATGAGGTCCAAAGGCCAAAATAATTCTAATGTGGGCCCAATATATACAAAATAAATAAACTCCTTGTGTGATTTTCTGCATTCTGAAATGCTACATGAGAAAGAGTAATATTTAAAAGAAAGATCATCAATATAAACATATTCCTGACATCAGAATTCATCAAAAGTTCATTAAGTGACTACTACTTTTTAAAGAAACATTTTACAGAGGTTCTAGGAATCAAGAGAAAAAAAAAAACCATATATATATATATATATATATATATATATATATATATACCTATATCTTTCAAATAAACATGTAAGTATATATAAACATTTTCTTTTGAGGTTTTCATTATTTTCAAACTTAAGTTATCTGAAAAAAAATAACATGGTTAAAAGCTTTGGGAAAGTTACATTTCTGATGAAATGCAGCAAACAAAAAAGATTATTTAATAACTACATATTTTCAATCATTCTAAAGTTTAGCTTCCTTAGATTTAAATTTGATAAGATTATGCCATTGAGACTTACTTAGATGGCCATGGTTACTTTTCAAGTTCTTTGTATAAAAATAGTGCTAAATCCCCAGAATAATACAGTGTCTTGCAACTGGTAAAATAAATAGATGATCACAAAGTCTAATAAAATAGTATGAAAAATTTTACCCCTAAAATGAATTCTAACATCTATTTCATGTGTTATCCTACTAAAGAAAAAACCTAAGGAGATAAAATTATATATTTTTTGGATAGATGGATTCAAAATTGGTATTATTTTTTGGATTTCTCTGAAGACCACATAAGCTAGGGCCTAAAAATTACAGATAGCATGATTTAGAGAGAAACAAGCATAGCTAAGACATTCTACTTAAAAGACAAATTGTTTTCCTACAGAGTAAATAACAAGAAAAATATCATTCACTCTGTCTCCACTAAATAAAAGGAAGAATGTGCTTATGAGTTGGATTAAACAATAAATGCCTCCTTGTTATATAAGTCAAATCACACAAAAAAAATCTGAATATTTTCTATTATAGACTTAAAAAACCAAGTGTTACATCTAAATATCACTTCAAAAACAAAAAGAAATTAAAATTAGCCTACAGACAATTATGGTTAATTGAATCCAGGTTGGTAACCAGTTTTTCCAACTAAATGACAATATAAGGAGAATGCATGGGTGAGAAATGAGGGTCAGACGCATTCGTCTTCATAGATCAAAAGATGACTGATATACTCAAAGACTATAGATTTATATCCATCAGTCTTCCTCACAATGTCACTATCATCTGGGGTGAGCTGGACAGGTTTTTCAGTAAACTGGAGATTAAAGTTATCCAAACCCAGTTCCCCATAAATTCTTAGTTTAAAGGAAGGGACCGTCTGCTTCTGCTCCATCATGCCCCAGCCAATATTTTGAAAGAATGTTTCTGAACATCAGCACACCCTGTTTGAAGATGACAGTCGAATTTGTTCCACAGTCCTTGTTCAGAAAACTCTCCAGGACACTTGTGGCTTTTATAGAGACAATGGGGTGTGTGGAATTTTCTTTTCAATATAACTTGCAAGAGATAATTGTTGGAGTTTTCATAAGGGTTATCAAAGCTGATAAGATGAAATGAAATGGAGGCCCTCCAACCATTGTTTCAAACATAAGCACTTTACAAGTCCATCAGTAAAAACTGAAACCATAATCTTCTCCTTGTAATTTATGAAGCAAGGTAATTAGGAGAGCCACAGAAAGTGCTGGTCATATCTCCCGGCTGTAGTCCTTTACACCGGCAACATTCAGTGAGTTTAATGTTCCTTCCTGAGTCTATTAATAAATTGTCCAGTCTCAAATTTCTATATAGTATCCTGGCTCATGAAGATAACTGAATGCTAAACTGATTTCTGCAGCGTAAATTCTTCAGAAAGTATCTTTGTGGCTGCACATGAAACACTATATCTCACCTCTTACACGGTCTAGAATAAAAAACAGTCTTCTTTCTGTCTGAAAGCCTGTATGCAAAAGAAGAAAAGGACGATTTGAAGCTTGCTCCAAAACATGTTTCTCTGTCTCTACCCAATCAATGTTGGCAAGCTATTTTTTCACAACTTTCATATCATAACTATGATCTGTTTGTTTGGTATTTTTTTTTTTTAGATAATTGAACCGAAAGTACTTTTTCATAACTTTCTCTCCTTATTACTCAGAGCAAACTGAAGTCCTAAAGATCTATGGGATGAGCGTTGCCACTTTCACTGTTGTTCAGCGCCTCATTCTCTTCACCAACTTGGTCCAAACCCTCAGAACCTTGAGGATGACATGGGATGGCCGTCTGTGTAGAGTCTGAAGGAGCGGATGGATTAATCCATAGGCATTGTGTGGTTCTGTGACAAGGAATGCTGCCCACATTCAATTGTGACAAGTTTGTGGCACTTTTTAGGAACCAAGAGTCTATAGTGATACATATTTATACCTGGCATCCAAGTACTCCTAAAGGATCAGTGCAGATGGCACAGTGAGTACGCCTGCTGAAATGTGTGGTTTGCAAAGTATGGCTGTTTGCATAATAAAGCTTTCTCCAGAGGCATGCACCTCTGTAGTCAATGGATATATCTTCTGGGCAAGGCATTTCAGGATGTTATGGTACACAAGTTTAGCATGAATTAAGAGTTCAGAACATGTCTTTAGCTAAAGCCTAAAGGCTTTTTCTAACTCCAATCCCGGTGGTACAGTATATGGCTCCCTGTCCTCAATAAACCCATTTTGTGGTGAAAAGCTGTTTATTTTCAAAAGACCAGATATATTGAACTTCATTGCAAAGGCCCTCAGAGGAGATGAAGTCTCAAAATCTATTATCATGATATCTTTTTTCCAGAGACAGAGTCTAGTAGGTAGAGGTTGTAGAGGTTCTCTGGAAAAGAAAATAGCAGGCTTGGCTGCTCTGGAAAACTGACATGAAAGGCTCCATGTGTGAGTGTGGCCTGACTGCCTGCACTGACCACACTCTTCAGACTTGTGCCAGGATCTCTGCAAAGTTATATACAACAGTGGTACCTGGGCCTGGGCAGATGTTCTCTAAGGTTCTGAGCATCCATTGGCTGCTGATGGCTGTGACAGAGGTCTCTCAACTGAGAAGTATTTGACACTGTAGTTTTTTTGTTATAAAAATAGAAAATTATGTTTTAAAGAAAACAAAACCAAACAAAACAAAATAAAGTCAATTAAAACAAAACAGTGAGAGCAACATAGGACTTTAAAACAAGGTAACAGGAAATCAACCATGGCTGCCAGAATGCTTCTTTGTTATCTTCAAAACAGTCATCCATTCCATCAGACATATTTAAAAAATGGAAGAGAATCAAATAAAGCAAAACAGTGAAAGTGATACAGTACTTCAAAACAAGTTAATAGGAAATCAATAATGGCTAACATATCTTGTCATCTTCAAAATAGCTGCCCATGCCATCAGATATAACCAAATCAAATCAAACAAAACAGAATAAAACTATTCAAAACCAATGAAAACAATACAGGAAGTTAAAACAAAATAATAGAACATTAACAATAGCTAACATCTCCCCTTTCAGACATTTCCTCCTCTTTCACTGCTGCAGTATCAATTGTACATTTTGGGTTTCACTAACTCTTTCAGTTTTTTACACAAGGCAGACAAGACGATGTTCTTCTATGTAAATCTCAACTATTTCACCCAAGAGCATGATCACATGTTGCCTCCATTTACCCATAACAGCCTTGTGATTATCCTTCCTTGTAGCTGAGTAACTTGCCATTGCATAAAAATGCTGTATCTTTCTTATCCTGCAGTTGATGAGCAGGCTCTACCTGTTTTTCCTGGTTTGCTTTTGCATGCAGCATTTTTTTCTCTCCTTTGAATTTCAATCTGTGAATTTCCTTTTGAGTTAATGTGTTTCTTGTATATCGCATATTGATGGATCTTGTTTCTTGATCCACTCTCCCTGTGTTTCTTTTTATTGGTGAATCGAGTCCACTTATTTACATTGATAGCTATGGCCAACACGCACTGACTTGTCTCTGTCTTGCTTTCTTCCTGCCATTGGCTACTTTTCCCCTCCATTCAACTGTCTGCTCTGGTTGGTGATCCCACTCTGCTGCTGTTCCTGAGATCATGATCATTTTCTGTGTTTCTAAAATGTCCTTCAGTAATCTTTGTAGGGTTGGTTTGGTGGTCATGAATTCCTTCAGTTATTCTTTGTCACAGAAGTATCTTATTTTTCCATTAATTTTGAAAGATAGTTTTTCAGGATACATCAATCTGGGTTAGAACTTGTTTTCTTTCAGGACTTGAATTACTTCACTTCAAGCTTTTCTTAACTTGATGGTTCGTGTTGAGAAGTCGGTTTTGATTCTTATGGGTTTTCCTTTATTGGTTCTTTTCTCTAACAGCCTTTATTATTTTGTTCTTATGCTGAATTTATGGGATCGTGATTATTATGTGAATTTCTGGGATCGTGATTATTATGTCAGAGTGTACGTTTATTTTGGTTATGGCAAGTTGGAGTTCTTTATGCCTTACTTATCTGCATGTCAGGTCCTTTTCTCATGCCTGGGAAGTTCTCAGTGATTACTTCTGTAAATAGTCTCTTTATATCATTCGTGTTAACTGCTGCTTTGTCACTGACACCTATCACTCGTAAGTTATTTTTCTTTGCATCATCTTGCAGACATTGAATTGTTATTTCCTGGTTCTTTGTTATTTTTAAGAGACCTCTCCTTTTGTGATCACTAGCTGCCATCCTGTCTTCAAGGTCTGAGTCAATCTTCAGTTTCTTTCAAGTGGTTTTGCCAGCTTTCAGTTAAGTTTTTAATTTCCTCAATATCTTTGTCAATCTGCTTCATACACTCCAACTATTCTCTATATTGTTCATTCAAGGTTTCCCTCATTGTCCTATGCTTTATTTTACTGTTTAGGTCTTCTTTAGATATGCTTAGCAATTCCTTCATTGTGTCTATGATTTCTTCTTTCACCTGAGATATTAGTTCTGATCTAATTTATTTTACAGCCTCATGAAGTAGTAAGGTCTAGGTATCTGATTCTTCTTCTAGCTCGCACTGGCTCCTCACCTGAGAGTCCTGATGGCATCAACAAGGGGGTTGGGCTCGCTGCTTCTTCCTAGCTTGCTGGTTACCCATGGGAGAGTTCCAATATACTCTCTAGATTTTTTGTTCCTGACTCTGAAGAGAACTACTCAGAGCAACTTAACATTTCTGAGTCTGATGCAACTTGCCTTGGGCTCTTTCCAGTTTTGGCCCCATTGATAGTTGGGCTTAGGGGGATTTTGGATGGGTACCTTGATTTTGCTGGTCACTGGTGGTCAGTCCTGTGGGGAGTTTCCCTGGGGTGTTTGTAATAGTTGGGTAGTTGTTGCAATATGGCTTAAATTGTTTGAATGGAGTCAACTGTCTTTTCAGTCTTTCACAGATTGTTTCTCTGCCTAGCGTCTGAGGGTAGGGCCTGGAGAAGTGGGCAGGAACTTACTATGTTCACTGTTGACAGTTTCTAGTCAAGTAAGCTTTGGAGACAGTTGTTACTAGAATGTGATGGCTATTAATAAGGATTCGAAGTTCTGTTTGGGTATGTTGCCTAGGAGGTGAGGTCATCTTGGGTTCTACAACTGGAGTCCTCCCTCTGGTACAAAGTACATATGACCCATCTTTTTTCCTTATGTTAAATAAATCAGGGGTCACTTATTTATTTCTAAGTAGGTATGTCTCTTTTTATCTAATCTATCATCTAATTACTGTATGAGGTTTTTTTTTACTTCTGCAGTCCTGGGTTCTTGAATCCTATATTTTCACATTGAAATATAACCTGTGACATTTTTTTTTTTTTTTTTTTTTTTTTTTTTTTAGATATCCAAGAATGTGTCTCACTATGTCACTAAATTTATCAGATTGGACTCCACCTCATAATTTTCTTGCTTTGGACACCCAGAATGCTGAGAGTACACTAAGGGATCATCTTGTCTGATTAAGTGTATGATTTAGAAACAGCGAATTAAAAACTAGGAAAGCTTTCTGTGATTTTAGGCATTGGCAACATCTTTACTTTGAAAGCAACATATGTGGGGCTGGGGATTTAGCTCAGTGGCATAAGTGCCTGCCTTGAAGGCAGGCAGTTGTGAGTTTGATCCCGGGTACTGATGAAAAAAGACAAAAAAAAAAAAAAAAAGCAACATATGTGCACTAACACTTTGCATGGTGGACACAGTGCTCAGGGTCTTATCCACACAAAGGAGTAATTTTCTCTGAAGGTGCACTGCTGAGTATCTATACTTAGCTGTGAAAGCTTAGGATATTTTATGAATATTTTTTACAGTTAGAGAGCAGTGAGACATTCCAGAAACTTTCACATAATTTTCTTTAAGAGACATAAATGTTGGCCTCAAAATGTAACCTCAGGTTTGGTGGTGGTGGGTCCATAAGAGGCTACAGTTTTGAGGTACATACAAATGATTATCCATTCTTAGTTAATGAATGTAATACTAAAGTGTATGCTCAGTAATGTGACATAGAGTGAGGCAGGACAGCTATGTGGTGACTTCTTGGTAGGTAGTCTTTGTAGACTCTAGAAACCATCACCTTGGTGTTGGTGATGTATGGTACGTTGAATTTTTCCTTGTGACCACTTGTAACTACTTCTGTTCTTCCATCGCAAGTATGTACTCTGTGTCCCAGGTAGAGAGTTTGTGCTTTCTAGGTATGGGATAGCTGTGACTATTCAGCATTTTTTTTTTCAGAGATTATTCCTGTGTAACCCTGCTAGTTTTCATGTGTCCTGCTGCTGGTCAATGGTCGAGCCATCATATGCCATTGTGGGGATGAGCCAGATTGTTTATGGGCCCATCTGCTGATGGCAATTTGTATTGTTTCCAGTTTTGACCCCACACTATTGGGCTTTCACTAAGAATGGCCCCACTGCCACCCATGACTCTGCAGATGTGCTCTGCTGTTCCTTTCTGGAATTTCCCACACAGACTTCTATGTGGGTAGAAGGGATGTGGACAACCTTGGTGCCTGCATGAGACCTGCTGGCTGCCTGCTCACCTTCCAGTCACCAGTCTCACCAAAGAGGGTTACCTAGCCAGCCAGTGGGAACTGCACAAGTCCTCCTGCCACCCGTGGCTTACAGCCTTTCTTCCATGTAAGTTATTTTAAAAGTTAAAGATCATGATCCAGTTCTTAAGATGGCCAGAAGGTTTATGATATTTACATTGTAGTTTGCTTTGCAATTCACATGTATATTACATATACTTGTTCCTATCACATATTTCAGTTTTAAAAGCCAAAAGAGAATTTGTAAACTAAGTCTGCAATGAACCTTTGAAATTACACTATAAACAATGTGTTGCTTTATTTTTCATGTTTGCATGAACTTTTAGCCTAAGTAGTCATTGAAAAATAGCTCAGGCTATCTATAATTTCTAAAATAACTAAGTAAAAGTGGTGAGTTTTTATTCTCATTTCATCTTCCTTTTTGATTTGGTGGTAGGGGGCAGCTGTAGGGAGCAGAGAGGATGGAGCAGCGATGCTGCTACACCTAGATCCACCACCTAGACCTACAATGCAGGCTCCATGTAAACAAGGAGAAATCTAAACCTGAAAGTACTCAAATTTTATAATTTTAAATATGTATACAGCATTTTAACTTCACATGCGAGACATGGCAAACCAGAAAAGAGTTTGTGAAAATGTTTCATGAGGTTTCTCTCAATTTCTCTGAATTATTTTAAACATAAAAATCTGTTTCTTTTTTTCAGTAGTATCCATTTGCCTTTTCAATAAACAAAACTGTTCCAGAATGTTCTATTTTCCTTCTTAGGTTTTTTTTTTTTTTTTTTTTTTTTTTTTGCCTTTTTCCTTTTTATTGGTACCGGGGATCGAACTCACGACTGCCTGCTTGCAAGGCAGGCGCTTATGCCACTGAGCTAAATCCCCAGCCCCAGAATGTTCTATTTTCCTAACTAAAAAAAAAAAAAAAAAAAAAAACCGTTTCCCTATTACTCTATTATTCCTTTGGTTCCTCTATTATTTAAATACCTCCAGGCAGAGAAAATTTCTGAATAGTTAGTATGATAAAGGAGAAAGAAAATTTTCATAGATTTCTGAAGACATTCACTGAAACTCACCATTGATGAGTTGATTACCTGATAAAATTCTATGATATATTAGCTTTAAATGCCAACCATATTAAGCCCAATATTAACATAAATTAACAGATTCTTATAAGTGTTTTCTACCTTATTCTCACAGGAAGAAAACACAACCTAATTCATTTAGTATTACCCAGCTTGTGGGATCACCACCCCAGCCTCCACTGATCAGGAACCCCCTCCCCTCTGCCTCACTCACCCTGTCCAAGACCTTTTTCAGTTCCAATTCTTTTCCTCATTTTAGCTTTCCTCTTTCTAGCTTTAATTCCTTCCTCAATACCTAGCCCTGAAACCTCTGTGCTTCATACACTGGCTTTGGTAACTTGGTAGTTGCCCTATACTTCCATCACACTTGTTCTTAAAATTTCCATTATGAATCAACCAAACATCTGAACTTTTACAATTTTTGCTTTTATGCTTATCTTCACCAGCTGCTGCTCAAGCCTGATACTTCTTCAAGTATTAAGTTCTAACAGCTACTAATGGTGAGATATTAGATAAATTAGTTAAGCTTTTTAAGCTTGGTTACTTATAAAAGAGAAAATAACACATAGATGTGTTGGAGGGATTAAGTCAGATTATATTTGCAAAGAACTTAATTCCTATAGTTTCTGGCACATAAGAAATTATTAGCACATGTGACTACATTTCTCTAAGCAAAGGTACCCCAGTGTATCTGCTTCTCTGTAAACTTCTTTAGGGGATTTGACATCTTGACCTATCCTTTAAGTCTCTGGCTCCTCCCTTCACTCTGCTTCCTAACCACCACAAGTGTGAATGTGCATCTTTCTTCTGCTGGACCACTATGCCTTCTGGTTTAGTGCCAGCCAACTAAGGATACCACTTACCAACATTCCATCTGATGACTTAGTATGATTTAGTGTTCCTATAAAAGTGTATTTCTTTTAACTTATAAATGAACACTAAGAGAAACAAGTTAGTGATTGCTACAGATACCAATATATTAATGTGTCTTGTGCTACCCCTTCTAATTATGTTCTCTTTAATTGGATTTTTATTTCTTTATAGACTCCATTCCTCACTAATCTTGTCCACACACACACACACACACACACATTGCATTGTTTAACTTTCTGCTCTTCAAAAAGGCTTTTAGAAAAATCTACATAATGTAAAGCTTTGGTTTTCTCAAATTCTTCTCTCATCAAACCTTAGATGTGAAGGAAATGGCAACTTCTATTTTAAGGTTTCAAAGCCCAGCAACAGCTACCTTTCAAGAAAAAAACCTATCCCATTTTCTTCTAAGTAGAAAGCAGTTAGAATCTGCCAATCAAAATATAAAACTTGTACAAGGGAAAAGCATTCCAGATCATAACTGACATAAATCTAATGAGAATGTGGGTAACATAGGCAAGACCTTTACTTAAACGTGTTCTGCTTACCCTCTGGCTATAATAAAACCAGCTGAAAGAGATTACAATAAGCTCCTAACTCACTGAGCAATGGCTCCAGGGATGGCAGAACCCATCATGATCTCAGTGTACTCCTGCAAATCCACATCCACCAAGGAATAAGAGCTACAGCTTACTGATTCCCTTCCCTGCGCTGTTTTGAGGTGCACTTCTGTCAGTCTCTTTCTGTCTGGTCACTCCCAGCCAGTCTGCTTGAGACTTCTTCAACCTCCATTGTTTTGCAGCTATGACTTCATCTGTGTGTCATAGCTGTGTGTCATTAAGGCAGGAACTGGTGAATTCGTGCCAGGCTCTGGGAACCCTGAAGGCTTTGTGTTTTGTCTCCTGCCTCTCAAGTTCCAATACTAGTGCTTCTTGCAATGTTTTTGACTCCAGGTTCATCACTTCACTTCTCTAGCCCTCTTCCCTTCCTCCTCTGCTCTCTCTCCTTCTTTCTTCTCTCCCTCTCTTTTGCCCTACCTTCTTCCTCCTCTTCCATCTCTTCTTCCTCCTCTTTCTCTTTTTCTTTTCTCCCCTTCCAAATCTTGCACCAGACTGTGGCCTAAAACAACTTCTGAAATGTAAATGACTTTTATTCCATCCCTTGTGGACATGGTTCCACGATTGCCATCTTTCTCTATGAATTTAATTGTAAATTAGGGAAGAAAAGTTACAGGGCATTAAGGAAAAGAAAACCTTTCCGGCAGCTCTTGATTTTCATATTAGTAGAAAATGTAGCAGTAGATATCTCTTTCAAAACACCCTATGCCAAACATGTGTGTGCACACACATGCACATATGTATACAAATACATCTTAAAATCTTGAAAATATCATAATTTTGTTTCTGGGTCCACAAGTAAGATCTTATTTAAAATTACAGTGGACAAGAGGAAAGAAAACATGATCGATATTGTAAAGAGAAAAGCCAAAATATAAGCTGGTCCAAAGAAACTGGAGAGAGATAATGAAAGAGAAGTTCTTAAAAGGAACAAAGTGCCACAAGTCTTTCTGGTGGGCTTCTCTTCAGACAAAGGCTCAGCCCCACTGCTGCTCCTGCCTCGCCTCTCATCATAGAGAACAGGCAGGGAGTAGACATGGAATGTTTAAAGTTGAGTAATGGAAGGAGACTGCAGGCTGCTTTTCACTGGAGTTGAGGACCCAGAACTCTGAGAATGGCAAACAAGAAGCAATGCTGGCAGTCAGGGATCCTGCATGCTAGGACAAGTCCACCCTAGAAATTCTAAACATTGTTTTATGTCAATTAAAACCTTAGAAGTTCATATGCAAAGCTTCACACGTGAACTACCAAGATCTTTCAGTTATTTTCAGGGGGCATTGGTCTTCTAGACTGCCCGTGACTGTAGCAGCTTCCCAAAAGTTTGCAGTGACAAATAGGAATACAGCTGGCTGAGGAAAAAGTCTGCAGTTTTACTTTCAAACAATACCAGCTAAGGTCTGGCTTTCAGAAGAGGGTCTGAGAAGAAGAGTGTATGTCCATGTGCTTTTTTCTAATGTACTTTTAGACGAGATCATTATTATGAAGAGGCAGGGCAGGAAGATACAAAAACCAACCAATATCCAGACCAGCCTGTGGAGAATGCCTTCAGGTAGACCCCACAAGAACTTGTAGAGTACAGGATACCTTAGTTTGTCCTGGTCCGAGAGAGACAGGCAGACATACATGTTGCCACAACTGCTAATCATTGGTAAGGATTTCCTAGAATTCCTTAAACTTCCAGAGATTGCAGGTTTCTTGTCAGGGTTGGTAAAGTGGAGCCAATCACAGCCTTGTGAAGAAGGGTCAGAGGCGGAGTGAAAACCAAAGCACATCACAGCCAGGAAGGGCATACAGCTATGGCAAAGGTGATTAAGAAAAGCTGGATAACAGCTCACAATGTCTACCTCTGTCTCTTTAAATAGGAATGGCATAACAACTGGGAATTATAAGCTTGGTGATCAGTCTTGCATGCATAGAAACCAGAGGAAAATATGTTAATCGTAACATGTAGGATTTCCTTCCTTTTGGCTTTGTGTCTAACAAATTCTTTTAAACTCTTCAGTCAGTTTAATCCTGTATTCATTCGCAATGGCACTCAGATTTTCTGGGTATGACCAGGAAAAAGAAGATACAGTGTACACATGAACTGGAATACAAGCACTCTTTTATTAACTATTGAGACATAGTAATAATCACAAACACACTTAAAAACACATGGCCATGGATACATACCTATTACCACATAAGCAATAAATGAGTGAAAATCAAACTGCTTATTTGCTACCACAGGCAAAACCAATAGCTCATTAAACAACTCTTCATAACAAATATTAAATAGGTTAAAATAGTTGTAAAACTTTTCAGTGAAGGCTACAAATATCTTAACAGGACTTAAACAGGGAAAAGGAATGCAAAAAGCATGCTTATCAGTGCTATTTACACTAGGGAGCTACAATGAGTTTCATCATCATAGCCAAGCAGTGAGACCCAACCCAAGGACAAGAATACACACAACACATACAGAAGTCTGTGGTGGGCATTGCAGGTCTTTGTAGCCTGGAGGCTCCTTTTCATTCCTCATGCTTAAAATGACAAATCGGCACATCTACAAAATAACCTTATTGAATACCAAACCACCTCTAGAAGCTGAAATGTGCTAATCCTCAGTTTTCAGGTTCTTCAGTGTTATTTCTATCCCAGACTCTGCTCAGTGTAATCCAGGCAAGGGCAGCACTTTGCTTACTTTAGAGAAATGGCTTGCTCTCAACTGAATCACATTTCATTAAACTGATTTTTGAGCAGCAGAAACAATAAAAAAGCTCTCTTAGTGAGCTAATACTGTCTTCAGACATGAACTCTCTAGACCAACAAAAACAAACTATATATGAGTAAAAGTTTTGTGTGGCCTCTTGTATATACCAACGTACATAACAAGTCAGCTTCCACACCTTTGGTTTAGCATGGTTTTCTAATTATAAACTAAATTGCTACTAACAGTATTAAGTTTTATGATAAATATCAATGCAATTTTATCATGCAGAGCAATTTTTATTTTTTAGGACACAGGCAATTGCAATTTAATAGCTTTATCTGACAGATAATGAAAATCTAGCTTCAAAATATCACAGGGATACTCTTTTCATCACCTTTTAATTGAAAGAAAATGATTCATAAGAGAAAGTTACCAAAAATAGCTTTAAGTTTTAGTTTTAGAAACTGCAAGAAATAAAGAGGGTCATTTGAACTGGAAGCATTTACTGCCAAACTCTGTCATTTTGTGTCAAAATTAAAAGCAAAGAAAGATAAGATTAAGAAAGTCACAAAGAAAAGCATTCAGTTTACAGGGCTGGGAGCCTTGGAAGAGTGAGAATGCACCAGTATCTAGCAGTCCCTCATCAGAATACACATTCTTCATATGCCAGATATCCCTTCTCCTTTCTGATGATGTTATGAGGAAATAGAGGGTTAGGGCACAGAACAGTCAGGTGATTCTGCAAATAGTTTTAACTTCCCTTCATGCTCCCGAGGATCTCGGTCACTGCCAAACCAAGATTCCCACTTTTATGCTTTTATTTGCAGGGTAAAATATATAGCGAAGTCAGCAGTGAAGAAAAAAGGAGGTGCAGCCTCCTGATGTGCTCTGATTGCTCCCCTCACTTTGACCCCTAAAAAATAACACACGTAGCCTAAGTACACACCGGTCTGCTAGTGTATTCTGCAGAGCTGCAAGTTTTCCTTTCATAACAGTTATGCTAGTTTTCCTAATATTTTTCTGACTCTCACTTTGTCCCAGAAATCTTAATAGTAAATCATATCAGAGTCAGTATCTGGAGAAATTTTAATTTGAAAAAAATGTGGACCAATGATCTAAAAAAAGTGTTTTATTTAAGTAGGATTTGCTCTAAAAATGAAACCATACTTCAGTTTAAGTTTTAAACAACTAGCTATGATTTGCAACCTAATTAATTAGAACCCTCATTTTCTTCCCTAGTGGGAACATTCTGACATTTCTTCCAACTAGTGCTAATGTGACTCAAGAAGTCCTACAATTTACACTGCACATAAATATTAAATGGAGCAAAGTTCTTTGACTATATTCAACTTACCAGAGCTGAAAGCTGATTATATATATATATATATATATATATATATATATATATATATGTGAGATTCAAAGAAAAATGAGAGTCATTTTATTTTGCTTGAACAGAATTTGTAAACATAATACACACATAATACCAGCTAGTATACAAGTGAGGTGATGTAGTAGTTCCAGACAGAAGAAAAAACAATGAGGGTGACCAGAGATGAATAAAAAAGAAAGACTTGGTTGAAAGAAGCTTTAAAACTTCTTTGAGGGTTGCATAGGACCACAGACAGTGTCAAGAGTGGTGAGAAGCACATCGACAGGGACACTATGTGTGGAACTGAGTAAATGCAAAAGTCAGAGTTATCAAAGCCTTTTCAGCAGAGTGTTTTTGCCAGCTGTCTACCAGATTCAGTGGGAGTGGGTAAAAGCCTAAAATGGTGTTTTTAAGATTAGTTAGCCATAGACCTTGAACATGTTTTTGCATGGATGGACATGACCTCAAAGATAGCCCTTAGAAAGCTTTTTTCAACCTTCACGTGGAGAGATGGAAAAAGGGGGGAAGATGCAAAGATATGGACTCTATAAGAATGACAGGTGTAGCATATTAATGAGGGTAAGAGTTCAGCAGATGAACTGGAAAGATGATTGGGACTGCACTTAGCAAAAAAATTAATGTTGTAAGAAAATTTACCACTTTGTGGACTTTTTTGACAGACAAATTTCTCAGGAATCTGAGAAGTTTTTATGATACAAGTTACTTATGAGAATCTTAAAGAAAGCAATCCTGCTGGATGTGGTGGCTCAATGCCTATAACTCCAGCACTCTAGAGACTGAGACGGTAAGAAGTCTGCCATGAGTTTGAGGCCAGACTGGAACCCTGTGTAGTGAGTTCAAGACCAGGTTGAACTCTGCAGTGAGACCCTGTTTCAAAAAAAGTAACCTGGCAAATAAATACTCATTTTCTTCTTTTCTTCATAGTTTTTAAACTTAATGCCTATAAGGATATATTTAATTTGTATACATACAGAGAGACAGATAAATATACACATAGAACTCATTTCTGGATAACATTTAAAAAGACCTAGATTTCAAATAGAGTTCAAAAAGGTAAGGTTAGAAAATAATAGAGAACCACATACACTTTTAGTTTTTATTCTAATAGGACAAAAAAAAAACCCTCAAAATAACGTGGTTTTTTTTTTTTTTTTTTTTTTTTTTTGTTAACATAGAAGCATTTTGAAGCTTAGTCATTAAGAAATAAATTTAGTAGAAATGTCTGGCAAGTACCACATGATGCATTCCCAGTTGGAGCATTTGTTTATGAATGATATTACTAGACTGAATGACATAATTGAATTTAATGATGGTGAAGCAATATCATTGCTCAAATCCTTTAAAGTAGGATTTTAGCCCAATATACAGGAATCTAGTCTCAAATAATTTCTGTTGATTTGGACCCAGAAAGATAAACCACAAGATATCAAGCATGAATGCATACATGAAAGGGTTATTTTTGTCTTAAGAACACATTAGGTATTATGAACTAGGGAAAATAAATAAATATTTGGAGACTTGAAAAGACAGTGGTAATTTGTAATACAAGATACCAGGTGTTGCCAAAATTTCTTATAGCATCTCAGACAAATATACATCTATTCAACCTCAAAGTTATGTCTTATTGACTTACTATCGATTTCTTTAATGGTTTCAGAAAAGTTCACTGGATTCATCAATGATCAGAACAATTTTGTGATAGAAATCACCTACTACACATTAGAGCTGAACAGAATAAAAAGATGACCTTAAGTCTACCTGCCATTTATTAAAGCTGTTTCCAATATCATATTTATAAAAATGGTAGAAAATATCATTAAAGCAGTAGTTGCTAAAATAACTTCAAATCATCTTTTTAAAAATGCTAATTATTTTTCAATGTAAATCACATAAACTTCTCTACAGGAGCTCAAAGGATGTAAGTGCTGTTTTCTTTGGTAGACTGGCTTTATTATTTACAGACCAAAACCCACTTTGCCACTCACAGCAAATGGAGAACAAGGAGTTTATCATTTGCTTGGAAAACTGCTTTGAAAGAATAGACAGAAGGCTCTAGAAAGATCCACCGAGGACAAGACATAGTGCTTAGGAAATAGCAAATATGTAATTGAGTATTATTGAATGGTTTTATATGTGGCATCAAAAATTAACAATACTAAACCTGAAGAACTTTACATGAAACACTTCTATAACCAATTTGTCTTACTACCTTACACAAGCACTTACTCTAAGGTTTGTGTAGGCAATAATTTCTCTAGGTAAACTGGAATAGCTGTTATTTATTGAGAATCTGCTCTTTGCTGACTACAATGCTGATCCATTATACAAAGTTTAGTGTCATTCGTTTTTCTTTGCAGATGAGAAAAATAATGCTCAGAGAGATTATTTATTTAGTCACAAGCTCTACAGTATGAATAAGTGACCTGTGGTAATTTAGGTGAAATTAGTGCAACACTTTGAGGATTTTAAAATTTCTGCCAAGAAACACTTCCAGCTTAATGAATATACATGATGTTGCACACTTTTAAAAATTTTCAAATGTAGATTTCTAACACGATTTTGACTTTTCTCTAGGATACTATAATTGGTTTTGTCAGCTAATATCAATTAGATAAAACCAGTTGATATAAAATAAATCATCATTTACTAATTTTAAAAGTTTGTCATTAACTCTAATATGACTTATTCACAAAAATTTTAATTATTTTTGCTCATAAAAAATTCTCTAAGGATAAAACAATCATTTGTTTTATTGCCTGTTAAAAATAAAGATTAAAAACATGATAATCAAATAAAATTTTCTTAAACCATTATAGATTATTAGTCTGGAGATATGTGTGGTCTGACACTTTAGTTACAAACTAAAGGAACTGGTAAGTGAGAAAATGCTTTGTTAATTGATGGGGTCACTAAATTCTTCAAAAATTTGAGTTTCTAAGCTAGTTGCAGAACTTTTAGTTGAATACTTTAAATCAAAGAGCAAAACATTATGTAGTAGAATCCCAATTAATTCAAATGAAAGCTGAAACAACCCTATCAAAGAATGAGGACTAAACAAATTTCTCCCCCTTCTCACTTGATATATCACCTAGAAAAGAATCAGTGAAACAACAACCAAAATCAAAATCTCTATATGGGATGATAATTGGAAACATTCATAACTGTACCATAAATATAAAATAAAGTTAAACATGTTAGTGAGCCTTTGGTTACAATCACAAATACCTAGCATATGATGGTATAGCTCAGTGGTACATGTACCAGTTCCTCACAGTGAATGCAGATATTGTGTATTGCAAACATTTATTAATCAAAATGCTTCTGTAATTTTTAAAAATCTCTGAGATAATCACCTTACAAAGAGAAGAGGTTTTTTTTTTTTTTTTTTTTTTTTTTTTGGGATTTGTAGATTTGGACTTTCCAGACTATGATGTTGCTTTGCTGCTTTTGGTTCATTGGACAGATAATATATCATTCTAGGAGCATGTTACAGTCAAACAGTTCACCTCATGACATAAAGTGAAAGAGAGACCGTGAGGTGTGGGACTTACAGTCTTATTTGCGGGCATGTTCCCAATGACCTAAAGACCTCCATCTAGAGCCTATCTCTTAAAGTTCCACTACATTCCAATAGCACCGCTGGCTGGGGACCAAAGACCATTTGTGGGACAATTCAAATCCAAACTACTGGAAGTCATAAGCAAGCACAAAAACTCCAGTCTGATTTATCCCTCAGAATCACAGAGAGTGATTCAGGAATTTGGGACATCATGTAGCATGGTGATGACAGGCGGAGGTATAAAAATGGTGACAGCTTTCAGTCTTTATAAGGAATGGGTAGACTCAAAGCTCCCACTTTCCTTTGGAATATACCCTCGTTCTTGGATACTCCTTAGAAAGTAAAAGACAAAGCCTTTGGAGATGTTCATAACTAAAAGGTATCAAACACAATAGTCATTGATGATAGGGTATTCAAATAAATGGAGGGTTGGGGCTGGGGATTTAGCTCAGCGTCATAAGCGTCTGCCTTGCAAGCAGACAGTTCTGAGTTCAATCCCCAGTACCAATAAAAAGGAAAAAGACAAAAAAAAAAAAAAAAAAAAAAAAAACCTTAAAAAAATAAATAAAAATAAATGGAGGGTTAAAGAAGTTGGTTAAATATGTAGTGAAATTTCCCCACCCTCCAGTTCCTGCTAGCTTCTAGAACTATATTGTTAAATATGGTAGCAACTTAGAAATGGCTACTGAAATTAAGTTAAAACTCAATTTTAATTTTAGAAATAAAAGACCAGTTCCTCACTTGCACTAACCACCTTGCAAAGTGCAACTGCACAAGACTGCACAGATAGGGCACACCATCATTATCGCTTCTACTTGACAACATGGAAGAAATAAATATTTCTATAACAAAGAGAAAGAAATGCAAAATACACCTCTCCATAACAGGAATGCAAAAATAACTTTTATTTACTCTTTCTAAGGTTCGTCTTGAAAAAGAATTTACAGGTTTATCTGTAAGTTTATCTGTAAGTTTACTGTGCTGATCTTACATAGAACATGAACTTTGCCTATTTATGATTTATTTTTGAATGTGAAATTAAAACTGATATCATGAGATGTTTGTAAAAAGCTTCCAATGTAGAAGTCAGAGACCTAAACAAAGCAATCCAAATACACACACACACACACACACACACACACACACACACACAGAGAGTAGGGGAAGAACAGGAGCAATGGAGAGAACCAAAAAACAATTTTTCATGGCACAAAACAAAATACAGAGTCTGTCCAAAAAAAGTACACATCAGGAAAAGAACAACTTATATGAATAGCTTAATACAAAATTTATTGAGCCATCATGAGATTAATGCAACTTACCTTTGGCCTCTAAATCTATAAGCAGTGGTCAAGGTGACGGTCATTAACTCCAGAAATTTATTAGTATGGCAAACTGCTGAACAGTAACTCTATATAGTCATATGTAAAACTAGAAAAGATGCTGTTAAATAACCAAAAGGCAAGAAAAACACTGAAAATATATAAATATGAGAGCATATAACTCCCAAAATACCAAAACACATTAAAGAAAAACTAAAGAAAACATCCTTAAAATTAAAACAAGAAACTAAAGGTATGATCAATAGATGAAATGATAAGAAAATTAACAAATTAATCTTAAAGAGTCAACATTTGGCTAATACAGGAGGAAAAAGACTCCTGAGAAAAATCTTCCTTGAAAATTTTAGAATCAGACCAAAAACATGTAGCATATTTATTATTGTATTCATGTATTTATTTATTGTTTCACATAACTGCAAAATCCACGGTATACACTAGTTTCAGGCACGGCTAGATCCTGGAGCACAGATGCCATCAAGACTCAGGTCTCCATGTTTAGAATCTGATTTCTTTTACACAGGCTTCATCCTCTCACTGCTTCATTCAATGTGGCAGACCCTGTTCATTCAAAATGTTTTTAAACTTGCAAAGGTAAAGGACCTTACTAAAGAGAATTTTTTCTTCTTCATAATTTAGTAAAATTCCTAGGACTGAGTTATCACTGGTCCAACCTGTCACTCATAGTAACACTCCTGAACAAATTGGTATGACCACAAAGATAGACTTTGCTGGTTCATAAGATCTGAATTGTATGCCCATCCACAAAGCCCAGGATGGTGTCAGACTGTCCGAACCACATGGACTGAAAATAGCAAGCAATGAGTCCAAGAAGCAGGAAGTTGTTTCAATAAAATGGAATGGATGTTGGCTAATCAAGAAAAACTGATGCCTATGTAAGGTTTTCATCATCATTACTTTTCTCATATCTGAGAATCACACTAATAAAAAATGCCTTTTGAAACTGACAAAAATCCTACAGAGCAAAGTTGAACCCCTATCTATATTCCACTATACAATTCACCAAGTTGTTTACAAAGTGTGCATTTGTAATCAATTCCTTAAAGTGAACCGAATAGATTTTTCCATTTATAAACCAGAACATAAGCCACAAGCCAAAGAGGATCTGAATTCTTCTTCCTGCTGACTCATTTGCATGAATGAAGCAAACTATTCAAAAACCTTAAAAAGATAAAAATGCCAGCTAATGAGGCCACTTATGCAAATTCATTAGCAGGATCACATCCAATTGATTAGCACAAAGTGTTACAAAAATTCTCAGAAGTAAAAAGTAGCATACAAGAGTAGAGGCTGCTCTACCAAGATGGAGAAGGTTCCTCGGAAAGAAATTCTGGGGAGTTAAGAAAAGCATCTGCCCCCCTTTGCGAACGAAAATCCTCTAAAAAGTTACCAGCTACCTCTGAGTATTTAAGAGACTGGATTATAGCAAATGCTTCACTTTTATAAGGGTACTAAATGTAGAATTAGTTAATGAAAACAAATTTTAATGCTAATTATTTATAAAACATTACCATTTTTTTTATAAATTAATGATCACCTCAGTTGTCTTGCTCACAAGCGCCCAAAGATGTCTGTTTTGCAGACAAGTAGGCAATTGCAAGTCTGATAATTGCATGTGTTTAATGATATTGAGGAAATGCTTGATCCCCAAGATAAGTGCAACAGTCCCCTGCTCCTCCTTGGAGTCTGAGCAAACCTTTTATGTTGTAGTGGTGAGGTTCTCCAATTAAATGGACCTGACTTTCCATATGTCTCCAATTGCAGCACTGAGCAAAATGCTGAGGGGTCTTTTCATTTGATCTCTAGTCTCCATGTATTTTATGATCAGAAAGACATTAGAAACTAATCTGTCTTATTCATAATTCTACTTAAAGCTGCTTATAGAGCCTCTGGCATACTTTGGCAGGCATGGTATCCCTAATGGGAAGAATGAAAGAATGGGTAATTGGAACTTCTCACTATGCAGTCCTAGAGACTCATATATTAACTCAAGGTCAGTTATTAGGAAAAGTAGGAGTAGAATTTAGGTCTCTTGCTTCTACGCTGATTACTTTTTTCTAAAGTGTTAAAAACTCATTAGCTCACATTAAAACGTCTCTAAAATATAATTGCAAGCTACTTTAAACTGTTTCCCTTCACTACTGTTAAATCACTAGACAAAAAAATCTTAGTGCTCTGTTCAGTAGCATATATACACACAAACCCTATGTACCATTCATCCTCCTGTCTCTAATTTCTGTTTGACAGAATTTTTCGGCACGGAAGGGAACCATCTGATAGGATTTTGGTGCGTCTGAAAAGATAAGAAGTATGAAATAAAACGGACCTTTATTTTAAGAATGTGGGGAGAGATCCCCCGACCCTCCGGGGTCTTGCATTCTTCCCAGGGTCTGGCATTCTCTCCGGCAGACTTGTGGTATGGGGGCATACATGTAGCTTAGGTTTGGAGTGGTGCCTAAGGGGCGTTAGTGATGCATAGGTAGCCCATTGGTATTCATTTCACGCCACAGTGAATTCCGAGGGGTGGGGAAGATAGAGCCCCTTGGTTCTGCTTCCAAGGCTTTACCTGCTACAGAGTCTGTGGCAAAAACGTTTTACTGTTCATATTAGGAAACCTTTGTTTGCATCTTTATCTCAAGTGTACTGTCATTCAGGATCTGGTTTCAATTCCACCCTGTTCACTTAAGAAAACGAAGTGAAATAAAAACCCTGAACACATTCTATACAGTAGAGATAATTGATGGATAGATGATAGAGACATAAATTACTTCCCTTAAACATAATTTAGACAACTAAAAAGTTGCTAAAATGTAATATTGATAAGGTGATGAAACAGCCACTCTCACTGGTATTGGTAAAATACAACTCACTAGGATAATTTTACTTCATTTCAGAGAGATTAGTCAATGTCTCTCCTACTTAAAGGCATTTATCTCTTCAGAACCATAAATTTTGCTTGATATCATATAAGTCTCCTGTCCTTAGTACATTAGTAATGACTACAGCTATTTCTGTAAAAGTCTAAATTTTTCAAAATAAGTGCTTACCTAAAGGATGCTATAACAAAAGTTATGTCACATCTCTATAGACAATACTTTATTTATGGAAAAGAATGAAGTAGCTCTCTATAACCTCAGTTAACAAAAAAAAAAAAAAAAAAAAAAAAAAAACTCAAACAAAAGTGAAAATAAAAAGTACAGAACTATAATTTAATTCCATTTATTGAAAATATATACATTTATGAATTTATATACACAAAATTATGGAAGTATAGTTGCCAAAGTACAAATAATAATCAACTGTCTCTAATGAATGGGATTGGAAATATAGAGTTTTCACTAATATTTAAGGTGCACAAAACTGTCATATTCATTAAAAGTTAAGGGATTTTTATTTTAAAGAGAATAAAACAAAAGAAAACAGAACAAAGCAATCAGAACAAAACAGTGCAAGCGACATAGCACTGCACAAGACAACAGGACATCACCAGTGGCTACCATAATATCTCTTGTTTTCTTTGAAATAGTTGACCATACCTTCACACACAATAATATCAAACATAAGAAAACAGTATAAAACCTTTCAAAAGAATGAAATCATTATATATCTCTAAAACCAGATAACAGGAGATGAACAATGGCTACTATAATATCTCATTTTCTTCAAAAAAAGTTGTCCAGACCATCACACATAATAAAATCAAATAAAACACAACAGGATAGAACCAATCAAAACAGAAGAACAGAAGTATGATAGGACTTCAAAGCAAGATGATAGGAAATCAGCAGTGGCTGCTATAATATCACATTTTCTTTGAAATAGCTATTCATACAATCACACATAATAAATCAAATAAAACAGAATAAAAACAATTAAACTAATGAATGAAAGATCACAAGACTTCTAAGCAATATAATAGAAAACCAAAATTACCATAATATATCCAATTCTATTCAACATAGCTTCCCCTATCATCAGACAGAGTAAAATCTAACAAAAGAAGGCCGAACAAAGCCAAACCTAACAAAATTGTGAAAACAGTATCAAGAGTTCAAGACAAGACAATAAGAAATCAACAGTAGCTACTACCTTTCCCTCTCAGGTGTTCCCTCCCCTATTACTCTTATAATAACTATTTTGCCATTGGATCCCATTAACTCCTTCGTTTCTTATGATAAGGTTCATGCATATGAGTTCAAACTGTTTAACCCATGAATATAATCTTCAGTTAGGTCCATTTATCTACAGGAACTTTGCAAACATTCTACTTTACAGCTGGGTAGCTTTCCACTACATGAAAATAATGTATCTTTCTTATCCATTTTGTGGTTGATGGGCAATTTACTCATGTTTTTTGTTTGTTTGTTTGATTTTTGTTTTTGTTTTTCTGGTCTCCTATCATATGGAGCAATTGTTTTCTATCTTTTCACTTTCAGCCTATGAATTTCCTTTCCATTTAATGTGTTTCTTATACAGTATATCAATGGATTTTGTTTCTTGATCCACTCTCCTTGTGTTTCTTTTGATTGCTGACACGAGGCCGTCTGCATTAAAGGTTACAACCAGCATACATTGATTTGTCTCTGCCCTGCTATTCTGCTGTTGTTGGGCCTCCATTTTTCCTTTCATTTAATTACCTGTCCTGTTTGATGATCCTCCTCTGCTGCTGCTCCTGGAACCGTGGTCATCTTTATTTTTCTCTAGAATATCCTTTAGCACTTTGTGTAGGGTTGGTTTGGTAGTCATGAATTCCTTCAGTTGTTCTTTATCGTGGAAGTATCTTATTTTTCCATCAATTTTGAAAGATAGTTTTTCACAGTACATCAATCTGGGTTAGAAGTTGTTTTCTTTCAGGGTTTGAAACACTTCACTCCAAACGTTTCTTGACTTGATGGTTTGTGTTGATAAGTCTTCTGTGATTCTGATTGGTTTTCCATTATAAGTGGTCTGTTTCTTTTCTCTAAAGCTTTTAATATCCTAATCTCGTGCTGAGTTTCTAGGATCTTGATTATTATATGTCTGGGTATAGATTTACTTTGGTTATGGCTAGTTGGAGTTCTATATGTCTCAGTTATCTGCATATCAGATCCATTTCCCATGTTTGGAAAGTTTTCTTCTATTACTTCTGTATATACCTTTTCAATTTCTTTCTTTCTTTCTTTCTTTCTTTCTTTCTTTCTTTCTTTCTTTCTTTCTTTTTGAAGGTAGTAAAATACAACAGAACAAAGCCAATTGAGACAGTGTAGTGAAACTGGTACAGAACTTCACAGCAGGTTACCAGAATAACAGTAATAGGTATCACAGTATATCTTGTTATCTTCACAAGAGTTGTTCTTTCAATCACTTATAACAAAATAACATGAAATACAGAACATTATAGAACTTATTAAAACAGAATATTGAATAGAGCTATACCATTAATCAGAATAAAGCAAAACAGTAGTAAAAATATTTGCCTTCAAAGAGATGGTAGAAGGAAATCCCCCTTATTTGCTATATTGTACATGGTCAACTTCCCAAGAGATGCTCAGATCTCTAGTTCTCATTTGCTAACAGGGGTAGGGGAAGTGGGATATTTGACTCTCAGCCCATGCACTGGTAGGCTCGCTATCACTTAGCAGGGAGGGGAGCTAGTTGCTTGGTTTCCCAGCATCCTATGTTCCAACATGGCACAGATATCAGGAGATGCTGGTGGTTCTCCCCCAGGAGGGGCCGCAGCCAGCGGCCAGCACCACAGCCACTTACCAGGAAGGCAAGCTGGTGGTTTGGTTTCCCAGTGCCCTAAGTTCCAACATGGCATGGATCTGAGGAGACACTGATGGTTCTCTCCCTGGTGGGGCCGCAGCCTGCCATACCACAGCTGCTTACCAGGGAGGCAAGTTTCAATTTGTGTTTTCAATTTGTGTTTACCCCTACTTCCTCAACAACATCTATTACTCTTAAATTATGCCTCTTTGTGTCATCTTGCTGTCATTGAGTTATTTCCTAATTCAGTGTTGTTTTTATGAGATCTTTCCTTTCATGATCAGTAACTGCAATCCTATCTTCAAGGTTTGTAAGTCTACCTTAAGTCTCTTTCACGTGGTTTTGCCAGCTTTCAATTGAATTTTTAATTTCTTGCATCTCTTTTTGAATCTGTCTCACATACTGTAATTTCTTTCTATATTCATTCAAGGTTTCCATCAATTTCCTACACTCCTCTTTTTGTCTATGTCTTTCTTAGATCTACCGAAAAAATCTTTCAGTATGTTTGTGATTTCTTCCTTTACCCAAGACATTATTTCTGGTTTCATTACTTTTACAGTCTAGTGAAGTTGTTTCTTTATTTAAGTTGCAATCATCTCAGAGATTTCAGGTGTGTGACTTCCATTTTCTTCCATGATTGTATTTCCCAGACTTGTTCTGTGTGGGCTGGAGGTTGGAGATTGCCTTTTGCTCCTTTGTCTTCAAATTTTTCTGGGTTCCTCTCAACAAGCTGGATGTGGGGCCCAGGACTTCCCATGCTGGTTATCCCTTCACAGTGTAGGCAGATGGAATAGGCACCTGGGTTCCTCTAACCCCAGATTTACAGGGAGGTTGCAAGGTGTAGAGCAGGCTTCTCCAGACCTGTGCAGCTACACTGGGGCTTCCCTGATGGTCAAGGGCGTGTGGAGGTGGGGCTGCTTTTCTCAGCCTGTGTGTTTACACTGGGACTCCGGAGATGGTGGCAGACACACATGTTTGTCTGATTCCACTATTAGGTGGTGGCTGTCCAAAGGAACCAAGGGCCTCCAATGGTGGCCTACAGGGGCACAGAGCTTACCTGGCTGTGTGCCTGTGCTCCTGCTGGCCACCTGCAGGAAGGAGCCTTCCAGTGGCAGCTCCCTGCAGGCAGCTCCCTGCCTCCTGCAGGCAGAGGCAGATCTGCTGGTTTTCTCTCCCTGCGCTGGCCACCCTAGGAAAGAGCTTCCTGGTGGCATTGCCCGTCACACAGGGTTAGATCTGTCTCAAGTTAAGGTTTTTTTAAAGTCTATGAATATTTACCTAACTTCTGGGTAGGTGATACTGGTAGAGGAGCTTCATATAGCCAGTGACATTTTATTCTGGCTTTGAAAAGAAGGCAGAGATGATAGAAAAATTTTGTGACTAGCTTAGAGTAAAGTTCAGGCACAGGGCAGTTAAGTTTGGTCGTGTGATCAGTTACAACTAATGAAACAGGAGAAGTGACTCAGCTCAGTTCCAAGCTGAGGCAGTGAAAACCCTTACAGACAGTCACAGAGAAAGACTGGAATTGGTGAATAAGACTGAAGCTGGCCAGATTGCTACTTAAACACAGGAACAGGTATTCTAGTGTATCATGCACATCCTCAAAAACAAACCATAAACTTTTACTTCATGTAACCATGGAGATTGAGGGTGTTACAGCAGGCAGATAGTCTAATACTGATAATCTCATTGAATAAATAACACAATAGGTTATTTGCTTGATTTTTGTTTGTTTTATAAGCCCAGAAGAAAGAGGATGGAAGTTTCAAAATTTCACACACTTAGTTAAAATGAGCCTGCCCATGCTATGCTAACAGGGTGATCTTTTGTTAGAAAAGAAGGAGGAATTACCAGCAAAGAAGACAGAAAAGAGAAAGAGAAAATTAGGAGCATTTTGTGCTCCAGAATCTACAGATAGAAACTGTTTTTACAAGGGACTGTTGCTTCTCAATGTGAATTTCAAGGAGGTGAAATGAGGTGATGCCTGAGAATAGGGATTCTGATGATAACCTGATAAACTTGAGAAAGTAATTAGTACAGTAAGGTGAAAAGAAACTAGGTTGAAAGAGTTTAAACAGCAAGTAGGTGGTAAGGAAATTAGGTCACTACTCTCTGAAGAGGCATAAGAAGAGGGGAAAGCAGGAAATGGGAAGAGTTTGCAGACATTTATTAAAAGTCAAAGATTGGTTGTTTCTTTATTTCATTGGCTGTCTGTTTCAATAGGAGAAACAATGAAGTAACAAGCAAAGAGGAAGACAGAAAAGATGATAAGGAGATGGTTAAGAGCATAGCTTAGCCTACAAGTTACCAGTAGATAACTTCAAGCACACACATGAAAAGAGAAATATGAGCTCACTTCTGACACACAGGAGAAGCTTAGGCACATTAGGGAAGCACTGAAAGATCCCGAGGTAAGGAAGAGAAGGCCTTAGAGGGAAATTAAAGTTAGCGCTAACACCTGGCAGCAGCAGAGACAAAAGCTGTGCTCCATTCCCTGGACTCTCAAGGCTAAGAGAGAGAGAAAGAAAAGCGAGATTATTGGAGCTGGTAGTGCAAGAGTTAGGGACACTAATTTCTTAGGAACAGACCGGAAGTTAGAAAGGAAGAAATGCAGGGAGAGCTCAGTCTTGCTGAGGGCTCGGGTGTAAAAAATTAAAGATGTGGCAGATCTGGCACACACATTTGGAACCCCTGCTAGTAAGGCACAGTAGTGGGGATACAGTGACAAGGTTTGTATAAATTTCTGATGTCTCAGTTTCTCCATCTGTAAAATAGACTCAGTAGTAGCAACCATTGGTATATTAATGTGAAAATTATGTGTTATTGTTATCTCATTTAATTAGCACTGCTACTGTTGAGTTAGTATTATCACTAATTATAAGGCTGTTGAGGAAGAAAATTTAAAAACATCTGAGGCTCAGCTGGGTGGGATCACACACTGCCATAAACTCAGGACTCCAGAGAATGAGGCAGGAACTGAAAGCCACCCTTGGCTACAAAGAGAGTTCAAGGCCAGCTCAATCTCAAAAAACAAAACAAAACAACAACAAAAAACCAAAAACAAAAACAGAACAAATAAATAAACAAACACCTAAGTCTATAGCAATTCACTGTCCTACAAACTAACTAGGGTCCTCTACAAATTACATTAACTCCTTTTAGGAGCAGTGGCCCTAATGACCTAACCACTTGCTAGGAGGATCCACCTCTTAAAGTTTTGTCACCTTTTAATACTGTCACATTTGAAGTACCACAAATCCATAGGTTAAAAAAAACAACAACAAAAAAAAAAAAAAAAAAAAAAAAAAAAACAAAAACACTTGCAAACATAGCACTCTGATTTTTCATGATGTATGAAACAGTTGAGGATGAAACATTTCATAAAATGGAAATGATTAATATGCAATAATGGAAAATAGTTCAAGAACATTATACATTTGGGTGCATCTATAAATGTGTGGAACTGGCTAGTATTTATTCACTTTCTGTCGCCTCTTCCACTCCCTGATTTTCTCTCCCGTCTTCTGTTTCCTGGGGGCCCATCCCATGTACTCCATTATTTGCCTCCCTTTCACTTGCTTCTGGTTGTATTTTGCCAACAGAGACACAAACAGAGGAACAGAGATGAGAACATCAGAGGGAATCTTTTCAAAATGCTTTACCACCTGGAAAGTAGCACTTATTTTTTAGAACTATGACTCAAACCATGCAGCCACCCCACACAGAGCAGGTCTCCTGGCCTTGAGCAGCAGAGTCTCCTCACTCACCTTTGGGTGCCTTGGCATGACTTATGGTTCCTTCAGCTCCATCCTAACCTCTGAACACAGTTCTTTCAGTAACTGTCTTCTAACAAACTTTTTGAGTACATTTTCCTATCAGTAACCCAACTGACTCACAGAGCACATAGAGACAAAACACTATTGAAACAGAGGAAGAAATTGAAGCCTGGAAAAGTAAACTGCTTCAGGTCTGCAAAGCTTGTAAGAGCTGAGTGCTAAGGGCCAGATTCCTGATTCCTGGAACAGAAGAACATGCTCCTTCAAAAAGTTGCTCTAGTGAGAGGACCAGCACTGGAAAACAAAAAGTTTTGGCTGGAAGCATCTGCATGACAGTGACCATGGTTTCCATTAAATAAATTTCACCATCACACCCTTCTACTCCACTGTCAGAGCAATTCTGCAGACTCCCTCTGTGGAGATAATTAGGATGTGACCTTCATGTTGGGGCAGAAAGCTGTTAGCTTTCCAAAAGAGAGGTTACCTGAAGGTCAAAACTATTTTCTTTTGATTGATTCTGCTGAAAATAGATAGTTACTACATCTATGTGCTTCTTCTTTTAGGAAAGGGAGTGTTCTGTTTCCTTTAAGTCTTTTGCATACTTACAACAAGTCATGCATTATTAGAGAAAGTCAACAAATGAACTCTTCTAATTGAAACATACCCACAATTCTGACAGTGAGAATAATGTATTTATATAAAGTTTGTTTTTCTATGTGTGTTTTGATCTCATTAAAATTATTTATAAAATTGATGACATGCACAACAATCTATGGCATCTCTCTCTTATCTTTTTCCCTCTTTCTCCCTCTCTCTCTCTCTCACACACGCATACATGCACACACAGACATTTACACACAGATATATGTGGAGAGAGGAAGAAACCAATGTGAAATTATTTTATTTAATCTGAAAAAAAAGAACAATAGACAGTTGCTTATAGTTTCATTGAGGAAACTTGTATTGCTGAATTTAAGTCATCTCCTGACAACTATAAGTTTCATTTATCACTAATGCCAGTTAATAGATAATAAAAGTAAGAAATATTAATGTTAATAAGTTCAGCTTAAGAAAATTCAGCTAAAAAGTGAAAAAGTGCTAATCTGAACCTGTATCTTCTCATACAAAATATATACTGTTTTCATTTTCCTGGCTTTCTATAATCAATAACATTATCAACCTGGTCACAGGGTAAAATTATGTTGTGAGATAAAATGATGTATTTTGCCCCAGAAAGTCAACTAAGCCCCAACATTTTCTTCTTGAAAAGTCACCCTATCTTAATTACAGTTCCTGAATATCGACTGCTCATTCATTCACCTAGGAAATTAGACGGGCTTTAGGCAACCTGTTTAGAGTCTGTTGGATCTTGAATAAACACATCTTATCCATGATTAAGCCAGAGATCACTGTACTTTGAGTGTAAAAAAAAAGCCAGCTATTGAAAGAGAGGAGAGAGCACAGATGGGGCATCAGTTGGTTCTAGGAAGAAAGAGCATAATGGAGGTCTGTGATTGCTTTCTAGTATCATCCTGCTAAGAGGCCTAAATCCCATTCCTGCCTTTGAATTCCATGAGATGTCTGTTCATTCTTCCAAAAATGATTGCTTTGTTTGGTAGCTATGTAATCTTAATGAAAAAAACATAATTTGTTCTGATAATTATGTTTATTTTTCAGAAATTCATTCAGAATGTGACTTCTAACCTTGTGATTATTAAACCATAAAGCATTAATGTAATGTAGAATGTCAGTAGATGTTTAAGTGTGGGCTCTGGATCCATATTAGATGGGTTCGAACCACTGTATCAGGTTAACAGAAAACAAGTTACCCTGGGTGTACTTATGCTGGTTGTACTTCCTTGGCTGTATGCTGGTTGTACTCCCTTTGCTGTGGAATATGGAAATTTTACCTAAAATGATTGCTGTGAATATTACATTAATATTTGGAAAGCAGTTACCATAATCTCTAGAGCTAAAATAGGTCAGCTGTTTTGGTTATTGTTAATTTCCTCTAATCAACTCTACATCTTTTCCATAGTTTCATACTCTCTAGACAAAGCTTCATTTCTTGTTTAATGTAGAAGATTGAAAATTCTATCCATAAATGAAAGTAATTGCAAACCCAGTTGTGAAACAAAAGCAGTCATTAATGTTCACACTGATCATTTTTTATCCTTGTTTAAATTTTCATTACATTTTATTGATTCTCCTAAGAACGGGATGAGATGATGAGACTTCACTGAGAAAAGAAGAAATATTCTTTCTAAACATCTTTCAGCGATAAGTCAGACAACCTTGAGATATAAGCAAGTACCTAACATAAAAATAGTCATGCCATCTTGCATAAATGTAAATTGCTTCCAATGACTTTCACGGGGAGATATGATGCAGGTGTTTGCCAACCTGTGCTAAATAACTTTACTTCTTTTCCCCTACATCTAAAAGCAGGTGTTTTCAGAAGGAAGGTAAAGTAAGAGTCCGTATTCTAGCACAGAATAAAGACTTGTGGTTCACACAGGGATTAGCTACCACAGCTGCCTCATTAACACAAAGCTCTAACCAATTGAGCTAAATAATTAGGGTCAGCTATAGATAGAATTACCATTAATTGTTTTTAGATTTCAATCTCTGGGCCTTTCATTCCAGAAGCACTAATTAAAATAAGAAGAAAAAAATGCTGGGAAGTGTAGAGGCAATTTATGCTTCATAATCATCCATTAGCAAGCCAGATCAGATCTTCCAGTAGTAAATATTTAAATTCCAGGAGTATGAGAACAAGTTGCCAAATAAATTCTAGACACCAGTGTTTTACATAGTTAACATGTCTTCTCACCTTCTTTTAGAATATAGTTCATATTTCCTTCTAATATGAAATCACAGATTATAATAATGTTCTTAGAGTACCTTGACACATAGCATTAATAGTCACTGGTCAAGTTGTTAGTACAGAAATTAATGAGCATAAATAATACATCCGGCATTCTTTTCAAGAACAAGCAAGAATATATGTTTTCCTTTGCACTCCTAACAGTCATGAAACTGTCAGTAGATGACCTACACTGGTGTGCAGTCACTTCCAAACTCATGCAACACGCAACAAAAGAGAAATACATGAAAGGAGAAAGAAAGATGAGCTTCAATTAAGGAGGCAAAAAGACAGTTAATGACATTCACACTTCTTCTTGCATCTGGCTTGGTTTTACTCTTGGCATTCCTAGATACACAGGCAAGTTTCTTATTTTTCTTTAGATAATTCCCTTGGGCTTCTGCCACTTGTTTCATAATTTCTTAACTAATAAGCCATTATACCAGGAATACTGTCTTTAAATATTGTTTCTTATCTAGTTGAAAAACATGCAAATATTGTAATAATATAACACACAATGTAAACATAAAACATAGATTAAATAAAAAATTACACAGATGTAGTAGTCTAGCACTGACTCAAGGAAATATGTTGAGACTATTAATTTGACATTATTCAATTTGTACTTTAAAGTAAACAAGGATTACAGTGATCATAAAACTGACATAAACGACAGTTCTCTAAAAAGAACTAATAGTTCCTAATACATATTTCACTGCAGAAAGTACTAACTGTATAGGACAACAAAACATGAAAGTGAAGAAAATGATCATCATTATACAAATACTACTGAAAATTTCAAAACACATCCTTCAGTAATTGACAACAATAGAAGGCAGAAAAATCACCATTATCATTCCTCAAGCAGAACAGTATACTACATGCAAAAACTGCACAGCACACAGTCCTTCTCAAATTCCTTAGCAATATTCAAATACAGAGACCATGTTCATAATAAGGTTGTAGCATACAAGACTCAACTTTCCCTCTGAAATGCTGTTTCTTCTTTGTTTGTTTGTTCATTTCTTTCTTTTTTTTTTTTTTTTTACAGTGCCATTCTTGGAATCAAGTTAACGAACATTTCTGTAAAAATAAAGCAGCACACATGTAATTAATCGCCCCACAGGGTACACAGATCCAATTTGGACTCAGATTTGAGTAATGTTGACAAAACAATGGAGCTGGGAGTGGTAGTGAATACCTGTAATCCTGGCAAGAGGAGGCGAGGCAGGAAGTTTGCCATGAGTTGGAGGCCAACCTGTGCTACAACTTAAGAACAACACCAAGCAGACTACACAGTGAGAACTTAGCTCAAAACTCAAAACGAAACAACCAAAAGCATCAACTAAACAAAGGTGCTTGCAGCCCCTTTTCAACTAGCATACTTAGGAAGACTCTTTGGAAACTAGATAGTAAACGTTTGAAGCTGTCTTGTTAAAAATAAAATTAAAAACTATGTATAAGGAAGAGCAAATTAAGAGGCTTGGACTTCAAGCAAATGAAATTTACTAAGCGATGATATAATCACAAGTGCTACAAAGAGATATTGGCAAGTTATTTATAAAGACATATTTCCCTCTAAATATCACTTATATGCACAGTAGCTTTTAAAAAAAAATCTATAAAACAGACAAACCTTCATGTTCTTGCTTCCCTATAACATCAGTGACTATTTGTAAGTACAAGAAAAAGCATCAGGACTTTCCCTATGCTCAGAAAAACCAGGACTGTTGGTCAACGTTAATGTTACCACAACTGAATCAAAAATCACATGAAGACAAAGACAACAGAAATAAAACAAAGACTACAGAAACACACAACACAAACATTCTCTTAATGAGGAATGCTCCATGCTCGAAAGAGAGATCTAGGGTAGAGGCAGGGTGTCTTGTCACTAAAAAAAAAAAAAAGCTCAAACAAAGGTCTATTGCAGAGTCAGATTTGGGTCATGTAGGTTCATGAGTTGAAATTTATGCAATTTTAGTGAGTTTTATTTAACACAAATTTTTAATTTTCAATGAAAAGAAATTCAAACATCAGTTTTTCTTTTGCTATAGCTGACTGATCTTTTTCAGAATCATAGTTTTAGAATGAATTTTTCCTTTAGAATCCAAACAACAGCTGATTGGTAAAATATTGTAAATATTTAGAATCCTTGTCTAGTTTGGGAGACTTCTACTAAGTTTTTTGTGTAGTTGAGTTATAAGACTTAAGGGTGTCTTCCATAAACTCATTTATAGCTCCCTTTATTTCAAACTTCATTTCTCCTTTGCTACATATTCAGTATGAGACACTTTACAAAAACTTGTACTAAAATATGAATTCCGACCCCGAGCACTTCTGTTACACTGCAAGATGAGTTGGAAAATGAGTGGGCAAACTGTCCCTGGAAGTGATTTTTATAACAAGATGGATAGCAGTAACCTCCATTCCATAAGAAGTGCCTGAAAACCGTAACATATACATGCCATTAAACTCAAATTGAATGCACTCTCAACTCAACTTCTCATTAAGCTGATTCTAAAAATTCCTAATGCTACTTTAAGATTCGTCAACATAAGAAGACACTAAAGAAAGTTAGAAGGTAAGGACACACCAGTCTAAACTGATTATGTTTTTAAATGCTTTTTTATTATACTGCTTGTCATAAAAATATAAACCACATAATACATAACCATGTGAAAACACTACTAGGACCATTCCTGAGTCCTTTGGAGCCATTTGTGGAAGGGACTGGTACAGAAATAGGCGTTGTAAATTTCAGGAGAATCCTTTTCTGTGTGTTTCAGATCCACGGAAAAAGGCATATCACATGAAAGCTGGTTCAGTAATACCCTTAGTGAACTTTCCAGTGCCACAGTTATACAAACCTCTATTTAAATATGTGTTCCACAGTTCTGGAACTCTTAGTGCAATGAAGAACATTTATTCATGGTGCCTGAGGTGACAGTGAGAGAGTAAACAGGTCTGAAGTGAGTCTCATCTATGTGGTCAAGGCAATCCAAGATAACAAAGGTTCCACCATTTTTACATATGGTGTCCAAAATCATGGTACTAGTTTCTTGGGGATGCCATAACTAAATACTGTACCACAGACTGGGTAGTTAAGCAACAGAAATTCATTTCTTTCAGTCCTGCAGACTATAAAGCAGGAATGGTACCTCTTGAGGCCTTTCTCCTTCTCTTCCAGATGGCTATGTTCTCACCTGGCCTCTCTCCGAGCACCTGGGCCTCCGATGTTTCTTCCTATATATCCTAATCTCTTGTTAGAAGGACAGCAGTGTGATCAGATGACTGCCTACCCTAATAGCCTCATTTCTACTTACTCACCTCTTTAGACTCTGTCTCTAAGGCACAGTCACATTGTAAGTTCCCAGGTGTTAGGTCATCAACATATAAATTTTAGAGGAAAATAATTCAGTCCATGACAGTGACCTAGAAGTTCACCTGATTCTAGTTCAGTGGCAGGACAGAGTCATGAGGAATTATAGCAGAAGGGAGTTTTGTAAATACTGTCACTTACTTTCCTGCAGCTGGAGAGGAACACAGCGGCCAGGGCAGCCATCTCTTATCCAAAACCCACATAATGGGAAGCAGCACACATGTAGGAGACAAGTTGGTGACTCTGCCACATTCAAATGTGTACCATATTCAAATGTGTGGGCTTTGGAAGGTAACGGGAAGCATCACAGCAGGAACTTGACAAGTACGATTTTATTTCATTTGATTTCTGTCTCCAACTGTCATCCCTAATACTCTTGACTTCATCCTTTTTTTTAACTTCATAATAATCCAGTTTCATTGTTATATTACTGTCCTTTTCATTATTTTTCATTTTATATTTAAAAACTTAATGTACTCAATTTATCTTAAGAAATCTCATCTAATTTCTAGAAGTAATAATTATATGATGGTGAAGATACGTGTGCGGGTGTTTATGTGTCTGTGTGTCAAGAATGTGCTAAAATAAATCCATTAGAACAGACTTCATTGCTCTGTTACAAGAGGGGAAAAGGGTTAAGGACCTAATCTACACAAAGCATCAGAAATACAAGCAGTATTATTTACACAGGACAGAAACAGACATCTGTCTGAAAACCTAACCAGAATTAATGAATAGAAAACTAAGGATTAGAATTAATTCATGGAAAACAGGAAAAGAAAAATTGCAATCAGTCATCAGGTTTCCCTTATTTAAATAATATTTAAATTTGTTAGAATTTTAAAAACAAAACCACCTTAGGATTACTTTCCTCCCTAAGATTTAAAACTAAATGAGTACAGAAAACATTATAAGGTTTAACCAATCTTACAATAAACCAACACCTTACAATAAACACAATATGCTTTTTTTAAAAAAGAAGGTCAAATGAAAGACTTGGATCATACACTATTGGGTGATCTGAGAATCTAGGATAGCTACAATTCATGCTATTTCCTTGCAAAGGAATCTGGGTAACTGAAACAGGGCAAGGAATGGCTTAATTCTTGTTTACTGCTGGGAATATACAGACATCTGACTCACTGATAGAGCTAAATTAGTTGCTTCTCTGCTGATGCTAAAGATACCCTTCAGTACCTTCCATCAGAAAATCAATTTCCTTGCAGCAGAGTTTTGGGAGGAGGCTGGGGGACTTCTTCTATTATGCTAAATAACCAGTTACACTGCAAAGCAGACTTTCATTCCTAAAATGACCTCTATGTAACAGGGTGTATTTAGTCCTGAAAAAATCACAAATGTTTCCCGAGCATTTAAATCAACTAGTTTTGTCATAAAATGCAATTTAAAATCTACTCATATTTTGCTTACTTCAAGTTGCTTATTATATTTAGTATGTGGGTTGCTAAATACCTCACATAATAGTGAATAACTCTGGAAATAGCATTCTCTAAGGACAGCACCCAGTGTCTAACTGCATAGGACATTTGCATTTAGACATATTTGTATGCTTTTGAAAAATGAAGTGGCAATTACTATTACAGGTCACTTTTAAGCTTGGGTTTCAAAAACATTCTTTGAAAAGTGTGCATTGTTGCCATGGATGAACTGGAACAGTTGTTTATAGCAACAAATATTCAAATTATTATTCCTCTTTCTTGTTTTTTGAAAGGGTTTAAATTGGTGAAAAAGTAACACGTGTCTAAATCATGAATAAGATTGATTTTGTCACTCTTTAATATCTTAAAAAGCAAATCTGATATTTTTTTTTTGCAAGAGCACAGTTTTTAACAGTCTCCTCTCTGTCCTTGAAACCTGTCCCATCAATAACAATTTCTACTTTTATAAGCCCTAATGTGCTAAGTAATAGAAAATGTTTGCTCCTCTACTCACTATGGATACCAAATTTTCATTTCTAAGCTTTCACTTAATAAAATTGATAGCAAGGTACAAGCCTTGTCTGCTGAGAACAATAACCTACGTTTTTCATGATGAACATTTTCTGGCAAACACTTACTGTGTAACATGTGTGCTAGGTACAAAGGGCTAGAAACTGTCCAAAAGGCTTGGATTTGAATTCTAGCTCTGTTATTAAAAAGGAGCTCTGTAGCCTTGAGAAAGTGACCACTCTCAGGCCCTCCTAAAAACAAGCTAATGGGGCCACACAGTTGCCATTGATTGCAAATATTTCAGAGCACTCTTGTGGTCAGCATGCTTCCCAGTGCAATACATATATTAGCTCACTTCATCTTCAGAATAAGCCTGCTAAAGAGGAACTTTTAAAATCTTTACTCTACATGTGTAGAAACCCAAGCTATTGCAAATCTAAGAATCTTGCCTATAGTCAAACTATCAAGTAAATGTAAAACAGATTTAACCCAGGGGTAAATGATTACACCCACTTCTTTATATTGCTGAGGGTCTTTGTAGCACAGCTATACTCTGATTTACAACAATTATTTTACTCTTTTTCTAGTATTCTTGGTAAGAGTTCTGAGACATGTGGCACAATGAAAGGTAAACAATGTAGACCAAGGAGCCAGGTACCGGGCCTTCTCTCCATTCTGCACTCTTAAATAGTGTGCAGCCAGGAAAGTTACTTAACAAGCTTTCTGGGCCACATAAATCTTGGGTTCCATCTGATTTTCCATTTAGGGGATTTTGATTTGCAATTAACAAATGGTATATCTCTCATGGGGGATAGAATGTAACATTTCCAGTGCAGTAACTTCTTTTCTTCTATATAGTGAATTGATTGGTACTCATAAGCCTCTAAAAAGATACGTCCACGACCTATTCTCAAAACCTATAAATATTAACTTAGATTTATAGTATAAGGCTTGGATTATTTGAGGGAAAAAAAGTCTTTATGATATAAGCAATGATCTTAAAAATAACAAGATTATTTTGGATTATCCAGTGGGCCCTAAATGCCATCACTTACAAGAGGCAGAGGGTGATTAGACACTCAGAGGAGAAAAGTAAGTGAAGACAGAGGCAGATACTGAAAATACGTGGTTACGAACCAAGAAATGTAAAGGATTTCAGGAGCCAGCAAAAGCTAGTGAGATAGAAGAGAGGATTCTCCTCTAACAGCATTATGAAAACTGAACCCAGAGCTATCAGATTTTGGACCTCTAAGTGCAAAAGTGATAGAATAAGTCACCTGTTATGTAGTAGTTTGTTACAGGAATCCTAGAAAACAAACAAAATAGCCTGTTAAGAATTAATTGTGTAAAAAGAGCAGTGTCTGAATCTTTATATCCAGTATTATACAGTAAATAGAGAGCAAATATATTTTGTAAAATATAAACTCACATCACAATAATTAACAAGTTTTAAATTCTGTAAGTATGAAATGGCAAATTCTGGTAAAGCAGGGAATCTATCAGTTAAAAGACAAAAGTTTATAGCAACATAAGCTAATACAGTCAAGAAGATTTGAAAGACTGAAATATAAGCCTATTTTTCCTGATCTCAGCTTTTATGAGTGTGTATCTATACGAATATGAATCTATACAAATATGTACATATTGTATATGTGTATCTATCCAACTATCCCAGTCCATTACTTTCTAAATTCATATTCCATTATACAGCCAATTCAGTATGGAAGAATACAAACCCTATAATGACATGGTTTTCCTATGTAATACTAACAATGTTGCAAAAGAGAGACTGCATTTCATTGAAAACTCCTTAAAGAAAATAAATTCTGGCTGGGGATATAGCTCAGTAGTATAGCACCTACCTGGGAAGCATGAGGTTGTGAGTTGGATTCTGGTACAAAACATAGTAATAATAATAATAAATACATAAAGAAATAAATAAGGGAGGGAAAGAAATTAAATCCTTTTGCATTGCTAAGAACTACAAAAAACGCAGCAGCACTTTTTATGTTCCCACCCCAAACACCTAAGGATCTAAGAATGGGGAAGCTTCCTGTATATTCTGGACCTAATCTAAAATGTGAGGCTGGGAACTGCATCAAAAAAGGAGATAACCAAATGTCTATTAGTCAGACAGGGACATAGCTCACAGGCCAAGTGCCAGATCATAAGTTTGTAGCTGTTTAAAGAAATGTGTGCTAATCAAAATCTCAAATAATACGTTCACATTATGCCTGAGATAGAATGAGAGGAGAGGACTGCTTCATGTGAATGAATAGAGACAGTACTCTGTTCTGGGCACCAGCTAGGACACTTTCTTCAGTGAGTATTAAGTATAATGCAAAGGTATTTTGCCTAACAGCCCATCATTATTAGCACCATAAATAGTAACAAAACATTTACATGTATTTCATTGTAAAGAAAAGTTGCTTTGGAAAGAAATAAAGAGTACACCAGAAATTTAGCATAGAGAAATTTTATGTTTGAAAAGAAAATTAGTCAGAACCCTTTGGTTAGTCTGTATTTTAAACTGAGGGCAGACAGGATCACCTGCCCATTGAGTGCAGGAGAGTGGCTTAAAATGGGGATGACTTGGAGACCACTACAAAGTGACTCTGAGCAGGATTTCAAGTTAACTAATTGGCTTTCTATGTTTATCTGTGAGTCTGTCCTAGGCCCAGGCCCCTTGCCTGGTGATGGTAGCTGATTCACAGTAACTGAACCTCTATGAATCACTGATCTTGGCTGAGGCCTGTAGAGGCCTGTGAGGCCAGAGATACCTCAAAGGCCACAGCTGTGGACACTTGGCTCAAACATCAATTAAATAGATAGAGACTGCAGCTGCAGGAATTACTCCTACAGTCTCACTCCTACAGTGCCATCATGAAAATAAGACATTGCTCATAAATTGACATGACTTATTCCTTGGAGATGTCCTTGAAGTGACTCCCAGGATCCTGCTCATTGTCTGCACTTTCCTCAGTTTCTCCACTCTTTGTTTTGGACCTAATAAAAATGGGTGGTCCAGAGAAAAATCTCCGTCTTAGCCCTCAGTCTCAAGCTCAGCTAAAGGGTTTTGACCCTCCCCGCCCCCCGGAGCCCTAAAATACCATTTGTCCCATTTTATTTAAACCTCTGTCATACACTCATTTGGGAGATCAGGGATACAGCTCAGGACCCAATACTGACTGCTCCTCAGATGAGCCTTAATAGCTCCTTACAGAAACTCCTCCCCCCACCACCCACTTTTTAAAATTACCTCTGGCTCTGTTCCTTCTGTTCTCATACTCTAAATCCCTCTCTGTTGCTCTTTGCTAGCCGTAGATTGAAGTGAGACTTTTTCCATCTTCCCTACAAGATGCATTATGCTAATGAATTGCCATTTTATACTAACCAGCCAATGATTAGTCTCCGTCAAAGCAGCCCTGGATTTCAGGCTGCCCTTTTGACAGAGCATATTTTTTCCAGCACAGAGGCCTCTCACTGTAACATCATGAACCACTGAATGGCAAGCAAATCTCAGCCCACCAGTTTTCTCACTTGAAAGCCGTTAGCCTATTTGACTCTGCCTTTTGGTTTTGCTCAGTGTGCTGAATATGAATCACACACTTGCGGATACATGGATAGCTATGGTAGATGATTGCCAATGCATTTCACCCCCGTAATGTCTCAGTAATCGGCAGGTTTTCAAAAAGAACGCAGGGGGTAAAATTAGCAAGGGGCTCTGAGCCCCACATTGCAAGGCTACATAAGTAAACTGCTAGTGGTGTGTTATTACTACCTGAATCTATTATGTGGACTGATGATAAATCAAAAACGGAAGGTAAATAAGTGTATCTGCCTATGTGTGCATGTATGTTGCTGTATATACACAAGTACGTACATTATTTATTAGCTGAAGCAGTAAATGTCCAGCATGGGTTAACCATCAAGCAGTGAGAAGCAATTATTTCCTGCTTATAATGATGTTATGAAGAAGACCAAAAAAGCACAACTTTTAGAGCTGGAGTCACCACTAATACTGGGTGGCTTTTTCCCCTGATAATTATGCATTTGCTGTCTAAGATTAATCAAGGAAGCTAATGATGCAAAAAATTACATTTATAATCCAGTCTGAATACAGCTGTACTGCAAGCTAAGTTCTAAGTCCTATTAAAGTAAATGGAATTAATGGGCTGTCGCTAGCAATCTTTATATCTATCAGTTACTAATTAGCATTCTTCTGTAAAGAATAGTTTGTGGTGGGGAAAAAATAAAACCTACCTCAATAGCAGCTATGGTAAAGTATAAGGAGAGTCATTAAAGGCAGGCCACAGTGATGGCCACCAAGGATGACAACACAGGGTGTCACCAGACAGTGAGGAAGAAACTTACAATATACTGTGTCATCAGTTAAAGAAAATTACAGCCTGCATGCACACACACGTGTGTGTGTGTGTGTGTGTGTGTGTGCACGTGTTTGATGCTTTTTGTTCTGTTTCACAGTAAATGATCACCACTAAGGATGACCTTTCTGTGGGAAATGTCGACTTCAGCTAATAAGACAAAGACAAAGCCTTATGAGCTGTAAACCAAGAGAGTAAATTAGCTACCAGGAAAAAAAAAAACTAATATAATGTGTTACCTTATGAGATACTCAAGCAAATTGGTTGCTCTCATCACAAAAAGCTCCCAATCTGATTACAGATTTTATGTGTGCTGTTCCTGTATTAACTGGAAGTGCCCTCCTAGCCTTTCCCACTACTTGGTATATGTTTTCTTTAAATAGTACAGCAGAGCAATCATAGTATTCATTTTTGGACTTTTTTTGAGCTTTTATTCTGCTTTTACTTCCTTAGCTAGAAATATGCTTTGCTGTTTTATGATTCTGAAGAAAATTAATTTGCTAATGGGTTGGAGGAAAGTCAGTTATTTTTATATTAATCATGGCGGGCATCTATTTTTTCATTACAAATAAACTGATACTCTGATGTCATAAAGTAACTCTTAGATCTTATCATAGATAAAAGATTAATCTATTGCAAGAGGAAAAGTATTAAAGAGAAAATTATAACCAATAATTGAAAATGAAATAAAATTAAAAACAAATGTCCTAAAAATTTCAACATCTTAAATTTGCCTTGACCCAAATCATTAGCAAATAACCCAGAGATCACTAGTTACAAACCTTCCAGATTTACGGAGCTTGCTATTTTTCAGTGAGATGTAGACTAAAATTCATACAGAGAAAAAGTTAATTCCTGCAGAAGTCAAGGGATGAGATAAATAAGGCCTAAATTTTGAGAGCAGAAAGATCAAGATTAAAATTGTAGCTTTGCCATTACTAGGAAAGGAATCTGAACAGCTAAATTTTAGTCTGTCATTAGAACATAATGACTCATGACCTTCCTCATCTTCTCACAGGAAGATATTAAAATGTTAAAATCTTGCCATGAGATTACAGAGGGGAAAGTTTGTATATATGCAAATTAATTATGTGGGTTGAATTTAGCCCATCTATGCAGCTCAAGGAGCATTCTTTTTAATTTCTCTTGGACATAATTATTTTTCATTTTAATCTAAAATGAATGGTCTAGTTTGCTTAATCCTTTCTTTACTTGATCATGGTTATAATACTTCTGCAGTCTAGGCTCATTATAACTCAGATTTATGTTTCTAAGCTAAGTCGTTTGTTCTTTCAAAATGATTGATGTGGATGCTGCCAGAAAAATGTAATGGTAAAAGAGAATCACAAGTTTAAAAGCTTGCCCTCAAATGAAAATGAAAATGTTTATTAGCATTTTATCTTGTTCCTGATAAAAACAATAATAATATAATTTTAAAATAGAAGAACTACAATTTTAAATACAAGCAATATTCCTTATGTCTGATAACAGGCGCTCAGACTTTGTCCTGCTTGCATTCATAATAAGGCTCTGATCTGCTATCTGTGATTTTGGCTCAATTTCTTCATTTATATGTAACTTTAACACATTTCCTATCTGAGTAGTTATTCTATGAATACAAAGAAAGAATGTAAGTCAAGCATTTGTATGTAGTATCTAGACCTAAAACGCATTTAATAAAAACAAAATCTATTACTGGTCACGAAATTAGTATTACCTTAGCACTACTTTAATTACACTTTAATAAAGAAAAATCTTCAAGGCAAGGTAATCCAAGAATGAGCACAAGATCCTGAAAGATTGCTGCAATGTATGTACAACTATCGCTACTATGCAAGTTTTGCTTTTTGTTATTGCTGCTTTTGCTCTGGGACAGGGTCTCACTACGCAGTTCTGGTTCATCTTGAACTCACACAGCCCACTCTGGTGATGAACTTGCTGTGATCTTCCTGCCTCACCCTTTTCAGTGCTGGGCTTATAGGCACGTGTCACCATACCTAAGTTCTTCATTTATTTTTAAAACATGTGGCCCACTGATACTGCTTTTAAATAATTCTACCCCACTTTGTCATGACTATCTGAAGTAAAGTTTCAAAGTAGAAAGCAATAAAATGTTGAAAAAAAACTAGTACAGAGTTACGTATGTCAATGAGCTTGAACTGAAAAGCAGAAACGTGTTTAAAATAACCAGGATGTATTGAGAAGATGGGAATGACCTCTGGATGTCTTATGCTAATTTGAATCTTCAGAGATGTAAATGGTTGAACAAAATAGCTACACAAGGTGGAAGCAGTGAAGAAGGCACTAAAAAGTGTTCAGTCCAGCTTCCCATCCTTACTTCCTTTGCAACAATCGGCATGACTTAATTCATGAAAACCACTGGCATTATTTTGAGAAGCCTCTATTCACAAATCTGTTTTTGATTGTCATCACAACGTGGTTTTGAAAATTACAGATTAATCTACCCTAGGGTCTTCCCAGTTTGGCTGAAAACCTCTGAGTGGATTCTAGCTTTATGCTTCAGGGAGGAGCACCTTGTCACTTGACTGCTTTGCAAGGTGACCTATAAAATTAGCCCAGCATTAAACATTGGCAATAAAAGAAGAAATTTTTCATTTCTAAAAGCACAGCAATAAAAATATCAATGCAATTTTCAGCCAGGCAGATACTTTAAAAGAATGGAAAAGGTGTTACCTGAATTGGAAAAGATATAGCTTCTTTTAAAATAACAGAAATATAAAAACTAATCATACTCTGAGACCTTATAATGACTACTGATGAGAACTGTATTGGTAGAAATCCAAGTAGTTGGGAAACAGCTATCTTGACAACTTTAAAGACTGATTCCTCAGACCTCAGGAAAAAATAAAATCTACCACTCTCAACTAGCACCCTGAGAAGACCCAGCTAGAGCATCATACAGGCACAGCACACAATATTCCAGGAAAACAGGGAGTAGTTGGCAATTCAAATGCTGGAAGGTGAGAAAATAATATCACATTTCAATGGAAGGCAGACCACAGCTGCAGAAGTGACTCCTGTTTCTAACTTGAAGCCAAGCTGAACACCATTAAAGAGCAGAAGTAAAACAACTTTCTTCTCAGAGTGACTTCCCATGCCCATTTACTCCCATTCCCAACCATATTTAGGTTTCTATTCACAGATGAATATTATTATACTATATATGAAAATAATACATTTTTGAAAATTCTGCCTACCGCTCAAATACTTTCTTTGAACTGCTTTCCAAGATAAATAAGTTAAAGTTATAAGACAGACTAAAAATGATTTTAGAAAGCAGCTAAAGCATTTGAGAGTAGACTTAGTCATACATAAAGTACTAAAGAAATTATTTAATCTATTTCAGAAGAAGACTAAACATTCCTTACTGATTTCACATTTATGGCAAGGATTTTTTCAAGTCTTTTCAAGATTCATCTTGTTACAGATGCAAGCATTTTACATATTTTTGTCCTTCTGCTGGACAGTTAGTATGTGAGATAATCCAGATACGGAAAAACTAGGAAGGACTAGACAGGAATTCTGCAGTGTGCACCCAAATGGGGAAGTTTCTAGCCACTCACATTAAAGCTTTCAGGTATTTAGTCACAAAATCATCCCAAAATCACTGTCTGAATTCAGTTTTCTTAAGCAAGACTGTTTGACCACATTGTGTATTTCTTAACTATTAGCTACCTATATCCATTAAAAAATTACATGTATTCATTAGAAAATTTGAACAATTTAAGAAAACAGTGTTACTTTATTAGGTGGAAGAGTCTTGGGTCCCATATTCAATCCCTGGCATGTTTTCATTTTTGTTCATTTTTATTATTGAATGAGTGAGATGCGAAAATAGAGATATGGTTTCTATTCCTGAGCTGCCTGATATTATAGATACTAGTTAGTTGTGTTTAATTTCAACCAAAATTTCATTTCTATACTTCATGCATCCCATAGAAGCATGCAGTGAAGAACGACCAAAGTAGACAAAAATGAAACACTTTCATCACTTCAGAAGTCCTCTTAGTATTGCTCAGGTAATCTAGGTAATTTGAAGTCATTTATTCATTTTCTATCCTTTCAAATTGCTGAAATTTGTCATTGTATTTAAATCTTACTATTGATGAGGTATAATTCACAGTTTATCTCCGCTTAATTCTCAGCAGTGTCCTATAAGATAAATAATACAATTCCTATTTGCAGATGAGAAAATTAAAATTGTGGAAAGTTAAATTTCTATGGGACTGAACATTAGGCATGCCTAGTTCAAAGTGCTATGAGTCTCTGGAGCTTATACTTGCAAGTCCAAAATATTTCTGAGGCACAATTCATAGAACAAATCTACTCAACTACCACTAATTTGTCCTTTGTGGCGGGGGAGGGGGGGGAGCATGATGGTGAAAAAGATGAGAGGGGATTCTATGGACTGAAAGGTGCTACTGTGTGCCAGGATGTACATCACATATGTTATCACAATCTTCACCAAAAGTCCAGAAAGTACCAACACACCACACACAGGGAGAGTGAGGCCCATTGAGTTTAAGGAAGCTAATCTCTCACTGCAGTGAAGGAGGTAACATGTTCTTTTGGAATGGTCTAATCTATTTTAGAGTACAGTTGCCAGTGACTGTGGTAGAATAAACCTTTTAGCAATTTATGATTGCCTTTTAGCAATCATAGCCATTGCAAGCAGTTCCTTCACAGAAGGGAGGTTCTGTGCACAGCCTAAGAATCCATCAGCTTTCCTTCAGATGCCTGACTACTATGCCAAGTACATGATGAAGCCAGAAAAGTCAGTCAGCAGTTGTACCTCTGAAAGAAAGGCTAATTCTAATTTGTGAAGGCAGGATTGCGAAAGAGACTCAGAAAAAGAAGGCCAGAAATGGATAAGACTTTACAGACAGGCAGCGATACAAATGGATACTGGGGCCAAAGTCAAGAAGGGTGGGCTATTTACCGCTTCAGTCCATTTCATATGGTCCTGTTAGGCTTAAGGCAAGAATCTGAAGGGCTTAAGAAGAAAAAATAAATGTCAATTAGAGGTTTAGCATCTCTCGGTGAAGACAGTTTCATTATTTTACAGAGAAACAAACAAATAAACAAAAAGAAGGTTAAGAAGACTTTCTTCCCATAAAACTAAGAAATTGCAATTATAACCTTTAGTCCTTGGAGGTTATGTCATTCAGATCCAAAATAACTTTTAAAAAATGAAATCAGATTCATAGTACATGCTACATTGTTTTTCAAAGTTTTTACTTGGCAAAATAAAATACTATTTTAACTTAATGTGAAAATATGTGTGCATGTGTGTGTGTGTGTGTGTGTAGGTGTGTGTGTGTGTGTAGGTGTGTGTGTGTGTGTGCGTGTATGTGAAAGAGAGTGAGAGAGAGAGAGAGAGAGAGAGAGAGAGAGAGAGAGAGAGAGAGAGAGAGAGAACTAGAGAAACAAGAAGACGAAGAGGAAGAGAGAAGGGAGGGAGACTGCTGGTTGGTTGAGGTCAAGTCAAGGAACAGTGTGCCATTGTGTTCTGCATGCAGCTGCTGTACTCTGGGGTCCTCCCTATGTTTATTCAGGGTCCTGAGTCCTTTTGAGAACACCCCTTTAATCTGTATATCTTTTTCTTCTATGAGGAAGAAGCTAAACAACTACCAGACCAAAAAGAGGCTGTCAAAATCAGTTGTATTAGTCAGTTCAAGTATCTATTCCTCACTTCTTGCTCCCAGTTCTCAAATTCTATGTCCTAACTTTGCCCTTGCAGTTGATATACTGTGTACATCTTGCTTATCAAACAGCAGGACAGAGTTAAAGGAAAATGAAAGTATAAAAAGGGCTGGAAGACTTACCTAACGTGCTAGACAAACATGACAGATATGGTTTTCCCATGAACATCAAACTGTGTACAGCTGGAATAATGTTGCTACCCCAAATTTCCTATATTCTGGAGCTAAATAAAAATGTTTACTGAAGTTAGGAGAAAAAAAAATCTGCTGGGATCTAACTATCTTTTAATCAAGCAACAATATTGATAGACTTATTTATAACACAAATACCACCCAATCAACAGTATATTTCACATGTTAGGAAGAGTATATTAAATACGTTGTTTGCAAATCTATTAATAATCATTTTTGCATAACAATTGCAAGACAAAACTGAACAATCATGACAAATTTTACTATTCCCACCCACCAGTGGTTTCCCAAGCCTGCCTGAAAATTGTCAACCAGTGGCTGTCCACTGGCCCATGACTGGTCTTTAGAGCTCTGAAAGGTTTGCGCGGTAAGAATGCAATCAGGACTCCTGACACTGGAGATGATACAAAGGCCGTTGCAGGAAGCTTTCCCTCTGATTCCACAGGCTCTTCTGTATTACCTGAGATTCACTGATACTGCCCAAATGCAACAAGCCTGGTTTTAGTGACAAAAGGATTAACTGAGGAAAAAGCTAGGGCTCTATGGAGGAAACATTAACTGGTAGTAGGGAGAAAAGGGATGATTTTTTCCCCTTCCATTTGTCACTAACTGGCTGTGTCTCCATATTCTTTGCTTTAAGTGTACTCTCAGGGAAAAAGGATTTGAGGCCATTAATATGAATAACCTATGTAAAAGAAAAAATCAGATAAAATAAGAAGAAAAGAGTTAGTCACTTAATTTTTCTGAGTCACAGTTCAATCCCATCTATAAAATCAAATTGAAATTGTGAGTGGATGCTCAATTCCACTCCATGCCTTAGTGCTTGGCTGCCAACATTGGAAGAACTGGGATCTTCTTCATAATATAGATTCCCTTGGAAGGAGTCATGGAACCTGAATTTTGGAATAGTCTTATTATGAATAAGGACAACAGTATTACCTACATTTCCATAGCACTTTTAATGTGTCACAGATGCTAATGAGGTAATAACTACCATGCATCCTTAAATGGAACCTGTAGTACCCTTGCAACTTTGTGATTTTTATGACTCTTTGATCTTTCTCCCTTATATTTTCCCTAGGAAAGAACTATTAAGGATTTAAAAAAATAAATCCTCTTGGCAACCAGCACTATATATTAGAGTTAACAGATACTCAGTATAGTTTGGTTGACTAGAAAGTAGAAAAACTATTTTTTTTTTTTAAATTGTGAACTCTTCCTAGACAACTCTACATGAGTGAGAATGCCTTTTGGGAGAGCTGCACATTTGTTCTTTGTTGGGAGATTTACTACAGTTGTGATATGTCAAAATCATTTGCTATGGGTAAGAGTGCCACTAAAAGTGTGGTCTACATCTTCAGACCTTCTCTATCCAACCCTGCTTAGGACTCCAGATAGAAGCCAAGGTCCATAGAAGTAAGTCCCCCCACATGACACCCTGTGAAAATCCACTTCTAATTTCCATCTGTTATTCTCCAGGCCTTTCTGTTTATTACAAGGTAAGATAGTTAATTCTTAAAACAGAAGAAAAAAAATTTAAACTGTATACTCTATGTTTCAAGTTTTCTGGTTCCCTTTGTAAATAAAATGAATAACAACAGGAAAAATGACCACTTGTCCAAATGATGGGGTCAGTCGACAATAAGCAGCATATATTTGTCCTTGAATTTATGGATTCCTTCCTCCTTTCTTTATTCTTTTCTTCTTTCTTCTCTCTTTTCTTCTTTGTTCCCTTCCTTTTATTTTTTCCTGTCATCAGCATTTTCTTAAACTTTTTTCCCAAAAAGATGGCCTCAAACTCCACTTCAAGATGGGAAACATTCTTTAGTGGTGAACCTATGGCATGCATGTCACAGCAGGTTCTTGTTCTCACGGAAAGCTCTGCAGGTTCCCCAATGCTGGTCTAAGCAGAAATCTAGAACACACTGTACTGGCTTACCCAAGAACTGCTTTGATGGAATTATATTGACATTATCTCATTATTCTCTGCCAAGTAAAAATGAGCAAATATTCCCTTCATATATTTTGTTCACAATTCCCAATCATCCTATGAAATATTACAACTATTTGACACAGAATAACTGATGATTTTGACAATTAATAATTTTTCTTCAAAGTACTTAACGGGCACATGGTAGAATCAAAATTTAAAATCAGGACTGTACATATCCACAACTGTGTTCACAAAAGTGTAATTGCACTTCTAAAAGACACCCTTAACTCAGCATCAGAACACACTCGTCCAGTCGGGCAAGTCATTTTATCACTGTGAGTCTTGTTTTGCTTACGTATAAAATAAGGACATAGGTACAACAAACTTATGAATAGTCTTAAACACATTTTGACTTTTTGAGTATATGGTCTTCTTTAATCAATATTTTCATTAGAAATGTGTAATTCAAATTCCTCTTCCTTGCCATCATCATAACCTTAATCAAATCATTTTTGTCACTGCGTGAAACGTTTCACTTCTTTAATATACCTTATAATATAGGTACTAATTATTTTAAAAACAAGATGAGAGAAAGATGAAATTGTCTATATCTACTTAATTAGCAGGTAAAGAAGACGAAGAAAAAAATCTAAGGAGTCTCCCAAGATTTGGAAACAGGTACTAGGAAACAACCTTTTGATTGATACAAAGGAAAGTTGTGAGGCAGATTTGTATGTAGCAGTTCTTCCTAAGGATATGGAAACTTGCCATATGTATGTGTGAATCCAGGGCTGTGGGGGAGTAAGGTAGGTCAGTATGACATTAAATTATACACACACTCACGGGAAGAGTGAACCGAAGTTTCTGATAATGATACCCTTTTCCATGCTGGGAAGCTGAACAGAAGCAGCATCTAGTTCCTACCTGCCTCTTTGCAAATCTGACCACATACATCCAGAAATCTCTCCTACTAGGGTTTCCAGGACTTTCTTGTGACAAACAGTGTTTTCGAAACACCACCAGGGAACTTCCTGTATTTTGATATGCTCCTAGCGGAAAAGCCAGCATTCCTCTTCACCACATTCTGTGTCTTCATTTAATGTCATAACAGATGGAAAGTAAACATATTTTGAATCAATACAAATAGTCTGGAGGGAATATCTTTAATTCTGTGATCACTAGGTATAAGCTTATTTTCTCTTTTAGCAGCTAGAAATCCCTCATTTTCTTCCTTTAAATACTGTATAAGTGCATAGACATGGTGAGATGAAATCTACAACGAGTAGTTAAATTTTTTAAAGATTATAGTAAAGGCATATTGCCATTAATCATCCTCAATATACTCTCCCTCAAATTACTCTCAAATTACTCTCCCTTGCAGAGAACGCATTTATCTTATCATTTTTGCCACTTTCTGAAGCAGTGCTGGAAGACCCTCTTCTTAAGTATCTTTGGTTGAACTGTCATCGCCACCTTGATGTTCTAAGTCAATTGAAATATTTCCCTTTCGTGGTCATTCTGATTTCGAAGGAGATCCACACATCACACGGGAGCCAGATCTAGTAAATTAAAGTGGATGAGGATGCACTATAACGTTTTTAGTTGACAAAACCTGCTGTACCAAACGTATCTCTAGGAGGTGTTGTCATGATGGAAGATAAAACTGTTTGCCCATTTTTCATGTTGCTTTCTACTCATATCATTTCTTAAACGCTCTCTAAACCCTTATGTTATTCAGAATTTACCACAGTTTCGGGGTACCAAATCAATCACACAATTCTATCAGGGTGAAAAACCACAGGGTGAAAAACCTTTTGTTAAGTACCTCCTGACAGAGGTGCTTTTTTCGTACAAGGAGACCTGGGTGATGACCTTTGAAGACTTCTCACTTTGATCTCAGGACTATACCCACAAATCCAAGTTCCGTCTCTGAGAAGGACATTTTTTAAAAAGCTGGAACTAAAGCATCACAATGGCATGAGTTCAATGAAACTGATAAAAACTCATGCTGTGTTGTTCACCATCCATGATATTTAAACTATAAATTCTTGCTGAGTGTGGTGGTGCATGCCTGTAATCCCAGCACTTGGGAGGCTGAGGCAGGAAGGTCCTTGGGAGTTTGAGACCAGACTGGACAACAAAGTGAGCTCAAGGCCAGCCTGAACTGCATAGTGAGACACTGTCTCAAAACATAAATAAATAAATAAATAAATAAAAATTTAATAATACTTTCAATTTGTCTCACAATCAACTAACTGCACTGAACAAACTGAAACGTCATACATGAGTAGCATAGTTAGATGGGTCATTTTTCAACTTGAAGATCTGTACCTCCCATTGCACAGTCCTCTGATACTCTGCAGTATCATTCACCACCACTTGTTTTCATCACACCCCTTATTGTCTACAGTGGCTATCGTGACTAGTGAAATCTACAGTTTTTCTTGAACCACACTTTTTTCAGTTGTATCAATGGACATCAGGTGACATTTCCAGTACCTAACATCTTTGATTTCGTGTTTCTTTTCCAAACTAAATCAAAATTCAAGAAAGAAAAGAGAAACTTCCTGAGGTCAGAATTTGAGTATAAGATACACAAGTACTTCTAATAAGCATTGTAACAAAATTTCTAAGTGCAATCTCATCATCATCTTTGAAACAGATGTCTTTATTTGTATCCTTCAGATTCTTAGAGGTGAGTCCTTATCAATTTCGAATTTATTTAAATCTAAATTTATATAATAATAGTGATATGATCTATATGTCCACTTATGAATCCATCATTTGGCCAGAATTTTTTGATTTCCCAATGTGTCAGGTACAACTACAGCCGTGGGGCCACAATGGTACATAAAATATAAAAATTTTCATTGGCATAGAGCTTATGATCTAGTTGTGAGAGAGATGAGAGATGGCCAATTAAAAGTGGAGAGGGAGTTATATCCCTATGCTCAAAGAGTTTGTACGTAAGGTGGAGAGATTGATATCAGGCAAATATGTAAAATAATACCAGATTTTTTAGATAGTTTCCTTGCTACAGTTTAGAACTCGGATGTCTCCCACAGTCTTGTGTTCAGACATAGGGCTTCCGGAGGTGATTGGGTGATAGGCACTACCCTCCCACATAGATTAGTCTGCTAACCGGTTCATAGGAGACTGTGCTGTTGGAGGCAGCTCTGGCTGAAAGGCCCTGTGGACACCACCTGGGAGGCTGTACTGCTGGCTCCAGCTCCTCCTTCCTTCTCTCTATTTGAGCAATTTCTGTGTATGAGCAATTTTTTTCCACCATGCCACTCTGTCATGCTGTTTCTGCTTTGAAGCTGGCCAAACATAGACTGAATCCACTGAAACTGCTAGGCAAAATAATTCTTTTCTCCTTTAAATTGTCCATGTAGTTTGTGTTAGGGACAAGAAAACTAAGTAATACAAGCCTGCAGAAAAAAGAATGGGGAAAAAATCAAGGCATATTGGTGAAGTAATGGAAACTGGTAGGTTTTAATTAAATGTGACCAATTTGGACTGGCTTTCTTGATTTGCTCTTTTACTGAGTTTATATCATTAGTCTAAACCCTTAGGAAATATATTAAATTTTTACTTACTTCTCATGCAGATTTTTGTCACTTCAAAACAATTCTGCATGAAATACATTAAGTTAATTTCCAAAAGAATGTAGTTAAGGGAGAAAAAGGCAATATAATAGCATTTTGCTCTGGGAGACTGAACAATAACGTACAATATGAATTGGACACACAGACTGTATTCTTTAATGAAGAAACAAGACAAAGGAGACATAACAAATCTATTTTCAGATTCAGTTGACACAGACTATTGCTTCTCTCTAATTTGTGGTGGATCATGCATCATCTCTGTTGGATTGGATATGACAATATTTGGGGAAGTAAAATAGAAACGATTGTTTTGTGTGAAAATTGGAATCAAGTTATATTGTCATCAAGCAATTTGAAAGCCATGAGTTTATTTTTTATGTATCTTAATCTAATATCACAATATGAATAGCTGAAGGATTTGCATTGTATTTTATTTATTATTGGATGAATTCATTTATCTGAAAGTTCTTATATACTGACTCCACTAAATTTATTTTTAACAAATGATGTTATCAAAGTAGAATTTTTTAAAAAAATGTGATTGAATTTGAAACTCACAAAATACAAGTCTATTTTAGAGATTTAACAAGAAAATTGTCATTTTTTTAGCCACCATGGTCTGTTAGAGGCAGAAAGAAAGAAACATATTTACTTTTGTTCCTTAAATTTATGAGAGTGAAAATAAATAATAACAAAGTGAATTGGTTTTTATTTTACTTTACCATTCACCATTATTAAATTAACCTGAGAATAAGTTGGCTATAGCCCTGGAATTATGCCAAATCAATGAGTGTGTATATCCCAGTGCTGGATCTTTAAATTGGAGTGTGAGTGTAAGAAGGGAAAAAGAAAACTAATTGTAATACAAAACAAAACAAAACATGAAACAAAAGGTAAAGACGGGGAACACACACAAAAAAATAAACCTTAATACACCTACTGTGCCAGACTTAAACATGACTAAATTCTTCTTATTAGAAAATTATTATAAAGATTTCCAGTCAAGTAATCATTTTCAGGTAGCTTGTCAATTAGCTTATGGTATTAACAGGAGCAAACTGTGGTCTTTGCTTCCAGCCTAATTATCCTATCAAGAGCCACCTCCCTAAAAGTCAAAACTGATTTGTATGCAAACGGAATTCCACAGACACATATGTATGGAAAGGTATCAAAGAAAAGTTCCTTTTGCTCATCTGTTTAAAAATAATAGTTAAGCATATACTTTACATAAAAGACCTAGGTTTGCCTACTACACAGCATAATGCTAATCAAACTCCATTTGTCTCCTAATGTTCTGGTATAAAGAAATGGATCCAGAAAATTCCATGTGTTCTAAAGCAAAAAAGAAAAAGGACAGAGAGAGAGAGAGAGAGAGAGAGAGAGAGAGAGAGAGAGAGGAAGAAAGAAAGAAAGAAAGAAAGAAAGAAAGAAAGAAAGAAAGAAAGAAAGAAAAGGAAGAGAGAAAGGAAGAAAGACAAAAATGTTGCCTACTAGCTAAAATATATGAGTGCCTATCATGTATCTGGTCAAAGTGCCTTGTGTAGCATTACTAATCATCCCGACAATCCTAGAAATCATTATCATATCATTATACAGATGAGGAAATTCAAGCACAATTAATTTCAATGATCTGCCCTAAATTACATAGCTAGCAGGGCGGAGGGGACTGGATGCCAGCTCAGACAGTCTAGCCCTAGAAGCTCTCTTCAGTAATTGACAACTGTGAAACTATCAACACAAACTCATATTTGCTAAATAAATTTCCAGAAGGATTTTAAAGAATATACAGTCTCCAAGTGATTCAACTGTCTCCACTCTTACGCTTTTCTACTCCAACTCTCTACCCATTAAACTAGATATTAAATTTTAAATGATCTTCAATGGATAACTTGTGGGAGTGTTAGTGGTAGAAGTGATTGCATCTTTGTTAATGAATGAAGTAAAAGTTTAAGAAATTCCTAATTATTTCCAGAAATCTAAAATTTCTACTAGGAACTATAAATCTATACTGAATCTAAAATATATTGTTAATGCATCTTCCCTGTACTTTCCTATCCCAATATATCATTGGATATATCCACAAAAATAATAAGAGCAAATTTATAAAAATAATACCAGTCATTGCAATGCACAGAACAAACACTAACATAGAAATTTTAGGCACCATTTTTGTGAATATACCAACAAATATGGATAAATTTGATACATAAATAAAAATTAATAAAACTGTGCATTTTATTAAGTTTAGAATCTATTATTCAGTTGAGACAATTCTCTATGGGTCTTATGTTTGTTCACTCCTGAGAAAATGGCCTTAAGTGCTTTGTTCTGGGCCTTTTCAATGATGTCTACATAGCAAACAGTCTTGGATATTAAATCTTGTCTCCTCTGGACAGAAAACAGATTTGTTTCTTGATCAGTATAATATAACGTCTTTCTAAGAGATACAAGTTGGAAAGATACTTTCTTTAAAAGATGGTGCAAAACTCCAGGTTCCCATCTATGACACAAACCCGTCCCTACTCTACATCTACCTGAGCTCTCCCACACTTCACCTTGTGGGACTTGGGACACAAGAGAACAGATGTGAGCATAAAGTCATGTTGAATGTCTTTACTGTAGCCCTCTGTCTCTGATCTAGGAGTCTCACGTCTCTGTCACCCTCCAAAACTGTGGCAGTCTAACTTATTAGCTTTCAAGGGGTGGACATTTTCTAATCAAGAGGTAAGCTGACTTCTGAAGAAAGGTTTTCTTATTTATTCTTCACTTTAATCTCTATCTCCTATAGTTCTCACTTTTCTAGACTCGTAACAACAGACCTCTACCTGACCTTCACAAAAAATGATTTAATGGCAACATCTGTAAATGTCTATCTAAAATAATTGCCTTAGCTGATAAACATACACAAAAATTCACAACATAAAGCCATTCAAAATGGCAGTTGTGATATACAGTATAAAAGGCAATTTCTCAAATTTACATCATTCTCTCTCTCCCTTTCTCTCTCTCGCTCTCTCTGTCTCTCTCTCTCTAAAAGAAAAATCAGCTTCATATTTTATCTAATCCAACTACTACTCTATGATTTATCTAGGGTTTCAAAACTTGGCGAGCAAACAATTATAATATTTAAAATTGTTCAAAAACTATTAAGATAATAAGAGTCAGCTCTCTGTGTCTATGAGTTATTTTTGAAAAATAATAATATGCACATTTTCTCTGTCACTATTTCCTAAACAATAAAGTATAACAAAACTATTTACAAAAAATTTACCTTGCATTAGGGTTTATAACTAATCTAGTGATGAGTTAAAACATACAGGAGAATATTCATAGATTATATACAAATACTATATTATTTTACATACTAAATTTGAATATGTACAAATTTTGGTAACTATAAGGAGCAGACAGTGTTCTCAAAGCAGTCCTCCAGTGGATCCTGCTGAAGGAGAACTGTAGATAGAAATATACACTGACCACTCCCTCTTTCCCTGCATCTCAGCTCAGCTTTCTTCACCCACTCCCAGAACACACAGCACTCTCTGACATAATATATATAATACATATAAGTTATATATAGTCTACATATAATACATCTATTACATATATGTATATAACTCGCTTATTTATTGTCTTCCTCAACTAAAATGCAAACAGCATTAGGGCAAGAAGGTTGTGCTTTCTAGATTTTCAGAGTTATAAAGGAATATAATACACATTAAATACTTGGTATTTGTTGAGATAATTGATAAATATATTAAATAAACTCACAATTAATTTTTCAACAAAATTGGGAAACAACTGAAAAGCCAGTTATATATTGTTTTTTAAGTTAAAATATCATGAACCTTTTCCTCTATTACTAAACATTCTTTCAAACCATTGTTTTTTACAACAATGTAAAATTTCATTTTTGCAAATGTATAGGTTTTCTCCTTTATAGATATTTGGTTTTTCTCCAGTGTTCTGATATTATATTATAAAAGATCTTACCTTAGATCACCCTGAATATTAATCTTTGACAACTTGAACAATGCAAAAACATAATATTTTCAATTCAGTGAACTACTACAATTACAATTTATATAAGAAAACAAATGGGCCACAGGACTTTTATACTTTAAAATAATTTGGTTAAAGTACTTTTACACTAGCTGTACAATTTTTATTTTTTTGGTAGAATTTTTATTTTAAAAATGCCCATCGTATCATTCTGCCACAGAAAATTCCTTGCCTCGTGCTATTATACCTCAGAAAAACAGAAAATTGAAAGCAATCATCTCAGACTTAGTTTCATTATATAACAAACTCTTTAAATATATTTTTAAAATTTCAAAAAACTTTTCTATACTGTTCCTCCTCCCAGCACTTGAAATAGTTAAAAATTTAAATTACCAGCTTAAAATTATCTTGGGTTTTAAAAAATTATAATCCTTTTTGCCTTTATTTAAAGTTTTCCTCATTTTATATTCCAATATATTTGAGAAAGAATCATGGAATCCACTCTGTACTGAGAGGGCTTTGATCTCATATGAGTCTTAAAAGAACAGAAACACCACAGAGGTTTCTCTGGGTCATGCCAAATTCCAGTAAGAAAAAAAGCCAGCAGTAATACAGGAATAGGACCCTCAAACAGATACAAGATCTACAGACACCTAGTTCTTAGATCCCCCAGAGTCTAGACCTGTGAGAATTAAATTTACATTATTTAAAACAACCAATCTGTGGCTCTTTGGCGTAACAGCCAAAGATGCTAAGATACCTATGGTTTTCTGAGTCTATTATATTTTTTTCTGGACACTGAGAAAAATTTTACTCAGTCAAAGTAAAGTGATTCTCATGATTTGGGTTACTAATAAAATATAATAATACCTTAAAGCATTTTTGTAAAGTGATTTCTTTGATATATACTTTGGCACATGAAAAATGACAACTCTGTTTACTAGGGAAAACATAAGAAGAGGTACTCTCTGTTAAAGACATCATTGCCTTCCTGTGAAGGGGCCTTCAAAGACACCACTTCTTTTTGACAAAAGTTAGTGAGTTTTGGCCCTTGCTGATTTTTTTGAGGGTCCAATCACCCCAGCAAAGTGAAAAGTTTCATGTACTAGCTATATTCAGTCATCGATAAACCAGCTACATGGAAAGCTGAGAATGTTTAAAACAATACATGATATGTGTTTTGTAAAGCCAAGAGAACTGGAATGAAACTCAGACCAGGCTAGCAGTTGACAAAAATTTCCGTCAAAGGTCCAGGTTGTAAACATTATAGGCTTTGGGTTCATGGAGTTTCTATAACAATTACTCAGCTCTGCTATTATAGCATGAAAGAAGCCACAGAACACTATGAAGGTGAATGAACATGCTGTGTTCCAATAAAACATTAGTTAATAACAGGTGGTGGGTTGGATTTGGCCCACAGGCTTTTGTTTACTGATTGCCAAATGTTGTTGACTTCTGTTCTCCCAAGATGAGCAAGCACAGGCATCTGACTTCATTATTCTGTGCATTAAATTCACTGTCTGGAAAGTCACTTGCAGAATTCTAGAGTCTTAATGTACTAGGATATGCTGTCATGCAGTGGCATACAGACAGACAAACTCATCTCTAAATACTCCTGCCATAAACATAAATCCATGCAAACATTCAGTGAGATGCCATATTTTATGCATCTGCTTCAGGCACTCTGAAGCTAACTTTGGAGAAAGTGAACAGGTAAGTTTGGTCTGAGTCTCCTGTCATTTTCTACAGAAAGCTTTGAAAACTTATGTAAATTAATTACTACCTCTACCTCATTCATTTTATAATTCAATCACATAAAATTATAACTGCACATGTAACTCAAATGGCCAAATCTAGATTAAGTCATTCAGGTCCCCCATTCATAATTAAAAGTATTTTGATGCCCACCTCAAAGGTATGAAACATCCTAAATTCAAAGCAATATCCCAAAAGCTAGACACAGTTATGGTTTTCCTATCTGTGCCTTGTTCTATTTTTTCCACAAGGTTCTACAGTGGGGATCATTTCTTATTACTTTCCACTGAAATTCACTTCTCATCCTCAATTTCCTTAGAATTTTTGGATTTAGTGAAGTACTATGAACTACCAAATATTGTTTAGAATAAATGTTAATAGGAGAAAGGAAGGATGGGACCAAAGAAGTTGGCAAAGTAAAAGAAGAAATTGGTGAAGAAGTGGAAGAGGAGAAGGGAGGGGAGACAGATGGGAAGGGAGGGGAAAAAGAAGAGCAAAAATATTATTTTTCCTATCTCTGGGAATATGGATTAAATGCATCTGTAGTTTCATGATCTCTCCATATAAATTAGTTGCTTCTCCCTAGTTAAACCATTATATGCCTCTTAATTCTCTCCATTAAGTCACATCACCCACTTGGTACTACTGGACTATGCAAAAGTTTTATCATTTCTATGATAAAAACAAATCAGTTTTATGAAGCAACCTGCTTAATAACCTCTCATAGTATACCTTTGCAAGTTAAGGTATTCCCTAAGATATTTTCACCTTATACATATTGAACAATAGCACTTACTAATCAAGAGAAAGCAGAGGCTTCTGAGTATATGTTCAAAATTTCAAATCAGTGATCAGATATTTGTACATCAATGTTTGTAGAAGAAATTATTCATAATTGCCAAAAGATGAAAATAACTTGAATGTCTATTGACAAATGAATAAATAAATAAAAATGTAGGGTATACATACAAACGAATGACTCAGTTTTTAACAGGAAGGAAGGAAACTTAGACACATACTTACTATAAGCATAATGCTAAGATCATTGGGCAAAGTGAAGTACACCACACAGAAAAATAAAATTTGTTCAGTTCTGTTTATGTTGGGGTACCCAGAGAAGTCAAATTCAAGGCAGACCAAAAGTACAATGGCAGTTGCCACAGTTGGGGAGAAGGAGAATAGGGGATTGTTGTTTAATAGGTAGAGATTTTCTATCTGGGAAGAAGACAATTCTGCATATGGCAGTAATGAATGCATAGTGAAGTAAATATACTTAATTCCAATGAACTGTTCACTTAAAATGATTAAAATGGTAAATTTTATATGTATATTTTACCACAGGGAAAAAAGAAAGAAAGAAAAGCTGAGAAAACGCTCTTAATTTTCAAAAATCAGTATTTTGAGTGATAAGGGCCAAACTGTTCAGCCACAGTATGAAGTAAACATGAAAAGACAGAAAATTGCATGTTCCTGAAAAATAAAAACATTTTTCTCAGCTCAAAGGAAAACAGCAATTCTTGTAACACCAATTCTGGGGGAGGGTTGGAAAGAGGCCAGAGAATGAGCAAGAACACGGAATCGTACTCTTGGTGGGTAAATAAGAAGAGCCCAGGTGCATAGCAGGATGACATGATTACCACATGTATTTTGGGGAAAGGAGAGAAAAAGAAAATAGCTTTAATTATCTCTTGACACTACAAAATGCCTATAAAACAGCAAAAGCGGAGAGTTTCTTGGGCCAACAATACTGTATATATGCAAGAAGAAAGGGAGACTTAGGGGAAAAAAAGCTTTGCGTCAATGTTACAGGATTTAACAATGTTCTAGGGACAGGGAGGTAGGTCACTAAAATGACTTCTAAAGCATTACCCGAGTGGCAGAGAAGAAATGATTGTTTGCAGAGTCTCACCGATTTTCCAAGTATCCCTGTGTTACAGGAGACATTATTAAATATATTGCAAGACTTTGAAAGGTGTGTGGAAATGGCCAGAAGCCAGGTGACCTGCAAACATCCTTAAATTTAGAAATTTGTTGCCTGAGACAGCAAACAATTATCCACATATGGCTATTTAAAAATAAATGAAACGAAATTAAGTTAAACATTTAAATACCCCATTAGTGTGATTTCAAGTGCTCAATAGTCATGTGTGGCCAGTGACTGTGCAATTGAACAACACAGATACAAAAACATTTCAAATTGCAGAATCTCACTGGATAGTGCTAGTTTAGAATAAAGGATAGCAACTTCTGTGGCTGGATCACAAACAATCATATGGAATACACTAGGGTACATCTTAGTTTTTGCCAGAATGGGCAAAAAAGATAAAGATCAGATGCCTCTTTCCCCCTGACAGTTTTAAAATATTCAGAATTTAAACACCAAGAAGGGATGACATTATATCAATTCAATTTGTATCTTTACCACACATACAGCAGACATAAAAATAAAAACTAAGTTTAAATTTAGAAAATTAAGTATTATTTTCCCATATAACTAGATGTATGGATCAAAATTTATACCATGTTACACATAAATCATACCCTTTGACATAAAAAGAGACCAGATCAATGTATAAATTTCACTGTGGTAGCTTTGAAAACAAAATTGTACTCTGATTCTGACATATATGAAACATGTACGTCAACATTTATAGAAGGATAAACCACGACAGTTCCTGGTTTACTGTTGTAGTTTGTATGTGGCATTTAAAGCTGTTGGTTTTTCTGATCATTAATTTCTAGGTATATCCTATTATAATACATAAAATAAAAGTGCTTATCTGGGAAGCAAAACTCTCACAATTAAAAATAACAAGCCAACTTTGAGAATAAGAAGTCAAGAAGAGCCCAATGATTCTAAAGTCTTGCAAATCAGAAAACAGAGTATGTTTGATGCATAAACTCTGAAAAAGATTTGTGAACTCCTAACTGAAAACTATATCATGTCAGATGCTTTCCCCTACTGCCAGTACCACAACTGGCAACAGCTGAACTGTCAGACTCACATTAATCAGTTAACAGCTGCTCAAATCAAACTGCAGCCAAAGTTGTGAGGATCACTGACATAGTAACCAGTTGTCACAAGTTGATAGATCATAGCACCTGAGACTTGGGGGCGAAGATGGCTGAGGTAGGAAGCGGTCAGTTGAGACGCCTGTAGCGCACTTATTTGGAACCACTTAACTAATCTAATACCCCTTTCCTGTGTAACTCTTTGAATGGTGGACAAATTAACTACCCTAGAACTGATGAAGAAAGAGAAGGAAAGTGAACAGAGATATCTTAGAGTATTATTGCTAAAGTAAAGCCTCCATTTTGAAGATGAAAGCAAACCTAAAAATTATAAACGTGTGACATCACTGGATGGCTAAAAAGAGTGATTGACATCTAGGGTAGGAATATGAATGAAACAGCTGTTAAATTAGCTAGTGGTACACTTTCTGCAGGTGCTGCTGTGAAATGAATTATGGAGGATCTGAACTGCTGCATTCTCCAGACTTCTGGGGTAATCACCAGTGTTCAGTGTCAGTCAACTTTCATGACAACAGTCCCTGTGCAAGGAAAAATAGGACTCAGGAAGAGACAACGAGAAAAAGGTAAAATGACTCCATTCCTATGAATCAGTTAGTTTAACTTTGTTGGGTTCATCATAATGTGCAAAGAAAAACTTAGTTAATATGGGTTGAGAAATGTCTCTTTGAAGCTAGTGGTTTTACTTTTTCTTACAAATCCATTTTATTTCAAAGATAAAAAGAAAATGAAGAAGAAAATAAACTACAACAAAATTTCAAAACACATCAATCAGGGTGCAACAATGGTATATACACTGTGCATTATCATCCCCAAAACTTTCACCTAGAGCACAAGACATCTGCATTCAGTTATCTGAACAATACCAGAAGAAATCTTTCTCTTCAGTGAACTCAGAGAAATCAGTAGTATAACTCTGAACTATTTTTATATACATATAAATATATATACATATATACATAGGTTTTTTCTTTCAGCTTCTCACATGGATGAAACAATACAATGTTTACACATGTGTATTTTATTTGTTTCACTAATGAGTATGTTTTCAAGTTGTATCCATTTATCTATATGAGTATGCAGTTTATCCTTTATGGCTGACTAATACTCCATTGTATAAAAATCTTTTTTTATTCATGCTTCATTCATGCATTTAGGTTGTTTCCAAGCACAATTACAAATTGTGCTGCTATAAACATGGGCACACATATATCCCTGAGGTATGATGTTTTTAATTCTTTTGGGAAGATATGCAGCTTTGTCAAAGATAAGGTGGCTTAGTGTGTCTGCAGTTGTTTCGGAATCTTCTGATTTGTTCTACTGATCATTATCAAGTTCTCTCTCTCTCTTTTTTTTTTTTGTACCAGGGATCAAACACACGACTGCGCACTTGTCAGGCACTTGCTTATGCTGCTGAGATAAATCCCCAGCTGTTCTATTGATCTTTGAGTCCTTTTGTTTGTTTGTTTGTTTTTATCAAAGCATCTTTATAGCATAATTTTGAGTCAGGAATTGTGATGCCCCCTCTCTTATCTTTCTTGCCCAGGATTGCCTTTGCTATTCTAGGTCTCCTCTGATTCCAGATGAATTTTAGGATTATTTCTCTAATTCTGTGAGATATATTTTTGGAATTTTGATTGAAATTGTCTGTATAGGGGCTGGGGATTTAGCTCAGCAGCATAAGAGCCTGCCTTGCAAGCAGGCAGTCGTGAGTTCGATCCCTGGTACTGATAAAAATGAAAAAAGAACATGGGCTATCTCTGCATTTTCTAATATCATCTTCAATTTCCTTTTTCAAAGTACTATAATTTTCAATGTAGAAGTCTTTTACATTCTTTGTTGGATGTATTCATATTTTTGGATGTTATTGAAAAAGGAATTGTTTCCCTAATTTCTATCTTCATGCATTTGTTATGCATGTACAGGAAGCCTTTTGATTTTTGAGTGCTAACTTTGTAACCAGAAAGTTACTGAATTTGCTTATTAAAATCTAATATTCATTTGGTAGAGTTTTTGTAGTCTTTAGAGTGTCATGTCATCTGCCAATAATGATAGTTTAACTTCTTCCTTTCCTATCTTTATTCCTTTTATTTCTTTCTTTTGTCTAATTGCTCCAAATAAAGTTTAGAGGACTATGTTGAATAAGAGTGTAGATAACAGACATGTTTGTCTTGTTCTGATATTAGATATGAAGCTTTCAGTTTTTGCCCATTTAGTATGATGTTGGCTGTTGGTTTGTCATAGATGGTTTTTATCAGATGGACATAAAAACCATCTATTTCAATTTTTGTAGGGTTTTATCATGAATGGGTGCTGGACTTTGTTGAAAGCTTTTTCTACACCTATTGAGATGATCATATGATTTTCGTCCCTGGCTCTGTTAATATGATGTATTACATTTACAGATTTATGTATGCTGAACTATCCCTGCATCTCTGGGATGAATCTCACTTGATCATGATGTAAAATCTTCTTGAAGATTTACTGCAATCTGTTTGCAGTATCTTATTGACGATTTTTGCCTCAATGTTCATTAGGGAAATTGGCCTGTAATTCTCTTTCTTAGTTGAATCTTTCTCTGGTTTTGCTATCAGGATAATGCTTTTTTTCCATGAATGAATTTCCAAGTACTTCTTCCCTTTCAATTTCATTAAAAAATTTGGGAAATAGTGGGGTTAGGTCTTCTCTAGATTTCTCATACCATTCAGCAGTGAATCCATCAAGGCCTGGGCTTTTCTTTGTTGCAAGGTCTTTAATTACAACTTTGATTTCATTTATAGATAATGGATCATTTAAGATGTTTATATCTTCTTGATTCAGCTTTGGCAATTCATGTATATCTAGGAATCTGTCCATTTTTTCTATATTTTCTATCTTGTTAGGATACAAGTTTTCAAAGTAGGAATACAAGATTTTCTGGATTTCTACAGAGTATGTTGTGATTTTGCCCTTTTCTTTCTCAATTGCATGGGTTTGAAGTTTGGCTAAGGATTTTTCAATTTTATTTAATTTTGCAAATAATGAACTTGTTGACTCATTCATTCTTTTTATTGAGTTTTAGTCTCCAGTGTGCTAATTTCTGCTCTAATACTTATAATTTCTTCCCATGTATGAGCTTTTGGTTTAACCTGCTCTTTTTTTTCTAGAAGTATAAGGTTCAACATTAAGGTGGTTATAAGTTGGTTATAGCAGGAAAAACAGAACAATCAGATTGGCTATGGGTATTTACTGCTATATATTTCCCTCTTGGTTTTTTTTTTTTTTTTTTTTTTTTTTAACCAGTACCAGGGATCGAACTCACAACCACCTGCTTGTAAGGCAGGTGCTTATGCCGCTGAGCTAAATCCCCAGCCTATATTTCCCTCGTAAGACTGCTTTCACTGTGTCCCACAAGTGCCAGTATGCTGTATTGTCATTATTATTCCACTGTAAAAACTAATTTCTTCTTTAATGTTATTTATGACCCATTGATTATTCAGTAGGGTGCTATTTAATTTTCAAATGTTGATGAAGTTCTTGTGATTTCCTTTGGCATAGATTTCCAGTTTAATTGCACTGTGATCTGATAGTATGCTTGGGATAATTTCAATTCCTTGGCACTTCATTAAGCATGTTCTATGAGCCAGTATATGGTCTATTTGGAAAGTGTCCTGTGTGCAGCTAAGAAGAAAGTTCATTGTAATGTTGTCAGATAGATCACTCTACAGACGCATAGTAGGCCCATTTGGTTAAAGTTTTGATTTAGTTCTACTGTTACATTATTGATTTTTTTGTCTAGTTGATACGTCTTTTTGTGACAGTGGGGTACTGAGGTTTCCCAATACAACTGTATTATGGCTTATTTTGATATTTCATGCCCATTAATAATTGTTTCATACAGCTGGGTGCACCTGTATTTGTTGCATATATATTTATGATTGTTATCTCTCCCTATTGGATTATTACCTTTACAAGGATGTAATGACCTTATTTATCTCTCTTAATTAGTCAGCTTGAAATTCTCTTTGCAAATAGAATAACTACCCCTGCTTTTTTCAGGTTCTTGGCACATGGAATATTATTTTCCATCCTTTGGCTTTCAGTCTCTTAGTTTCTTTTGGAATTAAATGTGTTTCTTGTATGCAGCATATTGTTGGATCTTGTTTCTCGATCCATTCTGCCAGTCTGTTTATTTTGACCTGTGAATTGACACCATTAACACTGATGGTTATAACTGAAATGTATTGACTTATCCTTGTCATGTTATTTTCCTGTTGTTGGATCTACCCCTTTTTCCCCTCTTGGAACTATTTGCCTTCCCCCTTGTATTTCTTCTATTAAGGTTCATAGAGCTGTAGTCCTTATTATCCCTTTTTAGAATGTCCTTAAGAACATTTCATAGTGTTGGTTTGGTGGTCATAAATTTCCTCAGATGTTTTTTGTCATGAAAGTATCTCATTTCTCCATCAATTTGGAAAAATAGTTTTGTGACTTACATCAGCCTGGGTTGAAAGTTGTTTTCCTTTAGAACTAGGAGTACTTCACTCCAAGCGCTCCTTGACTTGAGAGTGTGTGTTGGGAAGTCAGCTGTAATTCTGATGGGCTTACCTTTATATAGGATTTGTATCTTTTCTCTAAAGGCTTTTATGATTGTACTCTTGGGTTGAAGTTTGGGAATCTTGACTATGATATGCCTGGCTGTAGATTTTTTTTATCTGTAAGTCAAATTCTTTTTCTCTACCAGAAAAATTTTGTCATGATATCTATAAACATGTTTTTAATGTCATTTGTGTTATCTCTTGCTTGTTCGTTGACTCTAATTAATCCTAAATTATTCTTCTTTGTCTCATCTAGTAGTGCTGGATTTATTTCTCATGGTCCCTTGCTATTTTTTAGAATCTTTTTTCCCCTGGTCAGTATCTGCAAGTTTATCTTCAATATCTGAGTTCCTGTCCTCACACTGGCCTAATCTGCTTGGAATATTTTTGATGGAATTTTTATTCTCCTGATATCTGCTTGGATCTGCTTTATGGATTCCATTTCTTTCCTATGCTGAGTTTTCATAATTTGCTTAATCTCATTTAATTTTTTTTTGTCTATGTCTGCTCTTACTATACTAAGCATGATGTATATTTTGGTAATTTCTGTAGTTATCTGAGAGGTTATTTCTCATTACATTTTTTCCAGAGCCTCATTCAATTGCTTTCTTGTTTCCATTTCAGAGACCTGATGGGAGGGATTCAGATTGCCCCACCTCACTGTCCCTGGATTTGCCTTTAGTGAATGGATTTTTGAGGTTGAAATTTGCTGAAGTGTCTTCTCATTTTCTTGTTTAATTCCTGGGGTGATGATTGTAAGTTGCCTATGGTGAGTTGCTTTATTGGTAGTATTTAGGACCCTTAGGTGATGATTACTTTTCTCTGAGGTACCTTCCAGTGTAGCTGGTTTTGGATTTTGAGTCTGCTGGAAGATCTTACTTCTTTAGTTTGTTGGAGATGAGAAAATTGTTGATCATTTGGTCTACTCCCTGGTTCTTTGGTACTGTGCCACTCTATTTGATGTGACCCTTAGTTAATCACAGTCATGGATTATCAAGACCAACAGCTGTGGGAACAGTTATATCAATTTTGGCTAAAACAGTACTAATAAATAGCATCAAACACAGCCTAGCAAACAACAAACTGAGCTAAGCTTAACCTGCAATTTTTAAGCATATGAACTAGATTTGTGATTATATATCAAAATATAAAATAAACCAGAAAATTCTATGCAATATATAAGTCCATAATGTGTCACTTTTGCCCTTGGCATTTACAATTTAAAATTCATTAACAAGAAAATAGAGAAGTGGAAGAAGAGAAAGAGATTAGAAGTAAGGTTGGAGAACAAAGGGGCACCGTGCCAACTTGAGGGAAACTGGTACAGAAGACTGAAGGAAAAAAAATGGAAGTGATAAAAGGAAGAACAGAACAGAACCACACCCACAAAAAGGTTAGGAACCACTCATACACTCTTGAATAAACAGTGAAGGCGAAAGAGAAAAGAAAAAAGCAAAAGAAACAAAACAAAACAACAAATAAGAAAAAGAAAAACAGTCCATTCTAAGATTCTCTTGGGTTCACTAGTAGACAGCCTGTGGAGACAAGAGTTCTGAATCATGCCAGTTTGTCCCAGCAAGCCAGCAGTTGCTTGATGGCAAAGCAGTGGATAACCTCAGCAGGACAGCCCTGACACAGGACTGGTTGGGCTTGCCACAGTCCAAGCAATTTCCATGGGTCTGCACCTAGCTAGGGGCTCCCAGAGAAAGACAAAAGTAGTTCTGGGATTTGGACTTATTCAGCCTGTCTTTAAAAGGCACACTGCTAATCATTCTCTCCTTATGGGAGGACTGAGTCCTCTGCACTCACTGCCAGCCAGTGCAGTCCTCCACATCTGCTGCTCCCCTCCACTGCCACATCTCTCTGCAGAGGCCTCTGGAGTCACCAGCCATGAGCATGTATCCCCAGGTTCAAACAGGTCCTCTCACACAGTGAGTTCTGTCTCAGAGCAAAGACGTCGCTGGTTACTACCTTCTTATTCCTTGAAATTTTTCTTTTTGTTCTCTCTGTGGGCTTCAGTTTTCACTTCGGAATCTTCCTGGGTCCAGGGCGCAGAAAGGGTTTTGGCCCAGACGGGACACTGTAGCCAAGAAAGCCTCAACCGGAAGCTCCCCCGCCCCCAGAGATTTACTTGTGACTCTATCCCCCCCCACCCTTAGGAATCCGCCCCTGGCGCCAGATGTGTGCCAATGAGATACCTGTGCATCTCTCATGCCCCCTCAGGCACCACACTTAACCTAAGCCACATATAGGCACCCACTCCATTGTTCCACGGAGAGATTGCGGATCCTAGGGTGGAGATGCAGCACCCCGGGGGGGTCGGGGGTGTCTCTCCCCGCATTCTCAAAATAAAAGTCATTTATATTTCATACTTCTTATCTTTTCAGCCACCACCAGACCCCCACAGTTCTATCAGGTGCCCCCCTTTTTTCCTTCCTTCCTTCCTGTCTTCCTCAAAATGCTATATTCCAGCATCTGGATGGTGACTCTCAGAGAGGCTGTTTTCTCTACTGTTTACTGCTCTGCTATCTTCCCCAGACCCATTAACTCTTTAGGAATGGGCCATCTTCACCCACCCACCACCCACTAGTATTTACATTTCAGTACAGATAAACTTCAAGTTCAGTTCAAAAGGCAGCAAATACAAGAACTGAGTTTGATGAGTTTTGTGTAGGAAGCTCTTTCAAAGACACTCAGTGCCCATGTAGAAGGGCTGATAAGATCCCTGGAGAATGGCAACTAAGATCATGGTGTCAAATAACTTTTTTTGAAGAAATAAAACTCCAGGAAAATCTTTTAAAAAATTATTTTGCTTTTTAAAAATTGAGAAGAAAACACATTTTTAAAATCACGGAACCAGGCGATTAACAAATACAGTCAAGGAATTGGTTATGTTAAATAAAAATGAAGCTAAAAGAAAATGGCAAGAGAACCCACACAACAAACGTCTTTTGTAAACCGCATAGATGTTACTACTATGATACACGTGACTCTCCTCAATTGGTAGGTGAAGACTTAGACACCAAGAAGGTAAAGCAAATGGACCAAGATCCATAGCAATGCTTGAACCTGAATCTATACCTTAAACTTTAAAGCCAAGCTATAAATTTGAAAGCTGACTTTAGGTCACAGATTATTTTCAGCAATAACTGAGAGTAACTTTCTCCATAAACATAAAGAGGGTGCCTATGATGTACTGACTACCTCTAAGGGGAAATGGCAAACGGCCAGTTTTGAAAACATGTCAGATGTAGAGAGAGTCCGATAATTTTGACAACTCTTCAGTTTAAAACAACCTGTGTGTAGGTAAAAGAAATTAAAAAGCTTTCTTCCTTTGTCTACCATCAGAGGCCTTTACAAGCCCTTCCATTTACTTTCCTCCCTTACATCCTCAGAGAATGTATCAAACCTGCTATCAAGACCAAGAGTTCAAGTATCCAGGTCACCTAGGGAAGGAGCTGGGTAATTACCTGTAACATCAGCACTATTTCATGGCTCACTGAGGTAAAGCTAGACAGAACTGAGATTCAGTCTGCTAGGCTCTGCTAATCTGCCACCTGTAATAAGTTACCAGTGATATTTTAAATTGGTAATCAATTTCATAACAATATATGTATATCCTGCTAAGCAAAAGAGCAGTCATGGGCAGATTTACGATTTTTCAATATTACAGCAAAAGCGAATCCAAATACCTAAAATAACTTTCATCACGTCTGAATATACTTATTTAGTGAATTGCTCTTTATTCTAAGTACTAGTATTTAAAGATATTTTCTAAATAGCATGTAATAATAACACAAAACCTCAAAATGATTTTCGTAGTTGTCTTACTGTTATTTTCAGAAGCACATTTCTCTAAAAGAAATTTTCTAAGAAAGCACCAGTGAACCCATCTGTGCTTCCTTCCTTTCTTCCTTCTCTCCCTCCACCCTACTTCCTTGCATTTACTTACCACCAGCACAAAAGAGTACAGTTATAAAAAACTATGCTATTTTTCAATAGATTGGGAGGCGTGCTGAGAACTGTCAAGTAATAAAACCAACTGCATAATGTTCATTCATATGTGTTCAGTCTCTAAAATAATAATTGTGTTCCAGTGTAATTTTCTATAGGAATCTTCCTTTTATGTACAGAATTGTGATAGTAACACATTTTTCCCTTTTTATCCCTGAAAGTTTAAACAAATAATTTCTTCTAGTACATAACATTTCATTTTAAATGTAACTTTAAAAAACGAGTTAGCAACTGCCTAGAATTAACCATAGATTTTATGTGGTGTAATATTATATGTCATTTATTAGCAGGTTTAAGGGCTTAATAGAATAAAATAACCATTCGTCTTTTTCACGTGAATACTATTAAGATAAACAGTATAAACTTCGACTGATTAAAATATTACTTAAGATGCTTTATTAAAATTTATTTTAAAGAATTTTTTCTCATTAAGACTTGACAAATCTGGAAAACACTTCATTTAATCTCCCTTATGAGGATGTTTTACATGCAAAGAAGAAATTGAAGGACTGTAGGATTCCAAAAAGGCTTGGACTTGAGGCTGCTGGAATGCTGTGACAGGAATACTGTTGCTTCTAGCTGATTATCTATGCAAATTGCTCCTCAAATAAATCAAGGCAGGAAGAAAGAAGAGGTAATTGTAATCTTGTTTGCAGTTTTTGTATACCTTGATAACAGCTGAAAAAAGGAACAATTGCCAACAGAAATTACTGTCACTGCATGCAGTGTTACTGTATGAATCTTATGATTAAAATATCCCCTAACTATAATTCAACAGATATGAAGGATGTGACAGAGGAACTGGAAAGGGTCTACCACTACCAAGAAACAACTTCACAACTACCCAAAGCAAGTACAGTGTTAGTGGGAATAAGCATATTCCAATATATTTTAGGGAAGTAAAATATACTAAATAATGCATCATTTAATTCCCAGATAACCCCTGAAGAAGGTAGTAGTATACCTATCTTACAGATGACAAAACTGAGGTGTAGGTAGGCAATTTCCTAAAAATAAGACTGTCTGATTTCAAAATTCATGATCTTTAGCTCTACATCCCTACTATTCAACATGTAGGCTGTAGGCAGGCATCATCACTTTTACCTATGACTTAGAAGTGCAGATAAAATATATAATTTGATGTAGTGATAAACTGATATTTTGGAGCACTGCTCTATACATCACCATAATATGAATAATAATAGCAGATACAACATTACATATTTACTTATAATTTAAAAGTGTGTGCACGTATACTATTAAACTGTGGGCAAGACAAAGCTAGAAGGCAAATAAGAACAAAACTCTAGATGATAGAGTCCATTTAAATGTCACCTAAATATGTTTGCATGGAAGTTATCAGAGGACATGGAGACACTGCACTCTTGGAGGAATTCAGAAGGGAATAGCTATGGATCTGCATGCCTAGGAGCTGCTTAGGAGGCTATCATGGAAATTTGTTGAACTTATCCAAGAAAGGTTGCTTAACCACATTTAAAAAACCATCGTATAAGAAGTGACACCAAGAAGTGACACCAAATGTCCTTGCCGAGAACACAATGAAAAAAAACTACTTCATGAGCTTTTCCAATTCATAAAAATAGAAATTCTGGCAAAGCAACTCTTTATTATTACCAGAATATATTTAAAGTTCTAGGCTCTTTATTCAAAGCTTTAAATAGCTCAAAGCATTTAATTAATTTTATTGAATGTAAAACCAGGTATAGCTTGTTCATTATAAATCTAAGTCAGCTTAAAAGTAATAGAAATAAATTCTATTTTTCCTAGTCCTGTGACTTTGTTTACATAGAAATTAATTCATTTAAGACATCTGTGTGCCAAATTAGGAGTACTAAATTTAATACTTGAATTACTTACAATTTGTAGGCTTTCTACACCTTTTCCCCTCAGTTAAATTATATGTTATTCTGTGTTTGTTCCACAAATGCAGATGAATTTTCTGTTATTTGTATCTCTGAGACTGTCTAGTGTGATATGGACCTGTATTAGTTACATAGTATGAAAGTTGTTGATCAATGGATTAGAATACATTTGTTCAGGTGGGCTGAGTCAAGACTCCTTGAAGAGAAGTGGTGGGTCTGTCTTCTGTGGCTATAGTATTTCCAGTAGCAGGGTATTTTTTGAAATAATAGATGAAGAAATGGTCACAGAGAAGTAGGAGGTCACCATGCCCATCAAAGGTACTATGAAGTATGTTAATTCCAAGACACAAATTACATACATTTTAAAGCTAAAAGTATAAATACATTATTCCATATTTTGAAATATAAATTAACCAAAACAGTATGTCCTATGCACTAATAAGTTCAATAAAACAAATCTCACTTTTGTCAAGTTTTTCAGCACATAGCTTAGTTCCTACTGGTTCACAGTTCACCATGTACTAGATAACAAGCTGTTATAGTCACTTCTATAATTATATATGTTCCTTTTGTTTTCCAAAGTGAATTTACATTTATCAAGAGCTATGTTAATGATTTCCATAAAAGAGCTCTGTAGCTCAGGCCCTTGAGTGTTAGCATTCCACGGAAAGACAGTGTTTAAAACAGTGGACTTCAATTCATGTTTGCATTATAACTGGTTTAATTTTTTTAGAGCATTTCACATCCAAAGAGTTTGTTTTTGTCATTATTTTTTAAATTATACAAATAAAATGATGTAGAGAAGATGCAAAATGTAAAATAAATCTAGGGCTACAGTATCTATTTTCTACTTCACCTCTTTGAAAATGTGTTTTATCAAAACCAGTTCAATGTAATGGCTAAAAAACAATGTGTGCGTATCATGAAAGAAAACAGCTTCTATTGAAGGAGGCCAATGTAGTAATGTGGAACAAATGGGAATTATATAACTAATTAGCATAAATACAATCATATCCTGAAGTCAGGAAGAAGCTTCAAAGTCATGATGAGAAGGTGAGAAGGCAGGTGTTCTGGAGTCCCAGTACACTTCAAAAACAGAAGATACAGGAAAGGCAGCCTTAATAAAAGGATAGCATGAAGAATAATGTATGTAGCAGGCATCTCCAGAAACCTGAAGAATTGCATGCTGAATACAAACAAAGTTTGTGTTTTGATGCTTTACAATTATTTTAGGAAATAAAATTCAACTTGCAATATTTTCCTTTTCTCATGTGATATTTTTCTTCAGATCATTCTTTCAAGTTTTACTCAGCTCTATAATTATGCAACTCTTGGGCATCCATAAATGGTACGCAGCTTAGAATTATATATATATATATATATATATATATATATATATATACACTTTCTAAAGAATTCTGACAGTAATATGGGCTCACCATTCAGCATGCTCATCTCATATGGATTCTCAAAACTTTCAGGGGCGTTAGAAACCAACTACATTGAAACAGATCAGACGCTGTGATTTTTCCTCCTCTTTCAGGGTTAATAGTTATCAGGTGGAGTGTAATCAGTTTACAATACTATTAATGTTACTTTGTACACCTAATAAAGTTAATTCATTCAAAATTACCTGCTGTTGCTGATGTTGCTTGCTTTCCTTTTTCAGGAGCATATAAATTTTTACGTTTTTGTTTTTACTGACAGAATAAATGTTTAAAGTAAATGATAATGACTTTTAATAAGCAACATTGAATGTAAATTCAGATGTAGAGTGCCAAACGCGGTCAGTACACTTTTGAGTTCACTTTCCAGTTATGATTTCTAAGTAATAGAAATTAACCTTTTCACTGCATAAAAATTTCCATGATGTACTATAAATCCTTAAACCAATCAGATCATGGCTGTAACACAGAGATAGAGCTAGAACACACTGAGCAGAAAATACGAAATAGTGTTTGAAGCTGTCACATTTCTAAGTATTGATATCAGCTCAGCTCTTACCCTATATGATAGGTAGCACACACTGCAATTATTCTAGTAAAGATATTTTCAATTTGGAAAATTTGAAAAGATTTCTTAAATACAAAATATACTTAACTATACACTAAATAAACATGAACTGATCATAAATGTATCAAAAACTCATTTTTGTTTCCAATGTTTCTTCTTTCAAATAACAAAATTTGGCATTATGGAAAGTTGAAGTTTCCATTATTCCCCTCACCAGTCCTATTGTCCCTCGCTTATCCCTCAAAATCACCTGACACACACATTTAATGTATGTGTGGCCTTGCGGCCTATATTGCTTACAGTATAAATCAATTTCAATCTCTCCTTTATCGCTCCATGATTTAAAAAGGCATGCTCATACACATCTGTTATAATCCTCCACACATTCTGTGATGTATGCTTCCTCCATCCAACACTACATATTTCCATGTAAAATAATTATTTTCCATCTCTTAAGATCCATTTTACAATTTTACACAAGCACACATACACACTTGCTGCAGTTTATATTGTATAAGTTTTGCTCATAGAAGATAAATATTTTTCAGTCAAGTCTTTTGAAACATATATGCAAATCATATGCAAGTTTTTCTAGAAACCTGTGTTCAATATTTTGTGCAATAGGTGAACCACGGAGAGAAGCAGGCATGCCTACAGCAATATATGTATTTCTCACTCACTCCCAACACATTCTAGTTTCTACTTTTTAAAAAAATCATAGATACTGTATGGAAGTCAAAAGAACAAAGTTTTATAAATTTAATTATAAAATAAAATAAAATACTATTTTTTTAAACTTTTGTTCTTTAAAATTTCATTAAGGTCCTTTAAATAAATGTCATTGTAAAGTGTTCAGAAAGGGAATATCAAGGACTACCAATTTTACTACTTTACCACTTGGCCAAACTTGGGATAAGGGTTATGCTTGGGGGAGGGGGGAATACAAATCATTTTACTTTTGACTCAAAATGTGTCTTGATTGTGAGCTTTAGAGAGACTCATTTGCCACTGCCATACCTCTTCAGGATAAGGAAATTCACGGCGTTAAGCTAAAGAAATTTGAGTCAAACTGTTTGTAGCTCTCAATATAGGGTATCTCAATATAGTGTAGAAACCTAAATAACTGCTTGAAAGTCCCCTTCATGTTCTGCAGGAGATGGAATCCTGAACATATAACAAACTTTCTCAATGGTTTGCTCAATGGTTTCCCAGCACCGCCCCCCATCACTCACAGACCAACAGTTTTATATAATACAATAAAATTATGAGGGTAAATAGTGAAAAACCACAATATATCTTCATAATTTTATATTAGTTTCCACAGATGTGAAATTTCTCCATAAGTTGCTATAAAAAATTCTAAACGTTCACTTTCAATTTGTGTCCTTCCTTTATCACAGAAAAACATTCTTGGACCCAGACAGGTCTGTGAACCACACTTTGAAAAGCAGAGTCATGAAACAAATATACTTCCTGGCAAAGGTTCTCACTCCTTTGACCGAGGGTAATGAGGAATAGCAGGAACAAGTCTCTTTACATTTCTTTTGGCAGGAAGGTGTGGAAAAGAAAACTTTCCCCAAATGATAGTCTGTGAAGGTCAGTCTTTCAACTGTTTTTAGCTGTGAGAAAGTATTTTTTTTTTACCAATTTTAGCAACAGGGTGGAACACAGTGATTATCACCATTTAAAGGACAAAAAAATCGACTTGGGGAGATTAGAGTAACCATTACTATCTCAGTATCAGACCAAGATTCCAAAGACTTCCAAATGACTAATATTCTTTTGTCCTTCCACAGGTTTAGGCACTTGTATGAAATCAGTACTCTAGTTTCCCAGATGAGGACATGCGGATTAAGAAATTGACCTTTAGATATTGATAAAGTATTAAATATAGAATTCAAATCCTTTAGATTCGAATTTTAGTATCATTTTGTTTGCTTTATTTTGTTTTTTCTTATTTATGTTTTCTGGTGCAGATGGGAGTTACATTAAAAAAGATCTATACTAGCATGAGATGCATTTCTTTTACTTACCATCAATAGCAGTTATATATCCTCTGACAATGATAGATCACATAAAACATACATTTTTATGTGATAACTATATCATGATTATATAATCACTGCCAGAATCTTGTGCAGGAAATAGTTTGCTTTCTTGGAGTTAAATTTCTTAGGTATTTAAGGCTGTTTAATTATCTTTCACAGTATACCAAGATCTTGATGACTGGTTACCGAAACCACGAGTATATAAAGGCAAGAGGTCGCTTAGCTGTGATGCAAACATAACTGCCCTTCATCCAGATCACAGAGCCTGAAATCACCCCAGGATTCAGTGATTTATTACTTATGACTTTTGATGCACAATTTTTCCTCTTAGAATTTAGTTGCCTTACTTGTATAATTCAGACAACACCTATAACATGCAAGGCTCTTGTGAAATTAGATTTCAATGTTATGAATGCAGAAATGCTGTCCTCACAGCCCTTGCCAACTAACTGATGGATAAATTTTTAAATAAAAGTACAGTATATTGTGTATTGGTTTATTACTAAGTTAATGGAAGGTACAGGGCTCCTACACTGTCTCTGAACACAGGACTCCCTTACAGTGTAAACGCCCATAAGGTAAAATCACTCACCCCCAGACTTATACACCATCATTTATCATCACTAGATTTAGCTTGGTAAAGTTGGATTACTACACCAGTCATCTGAAACTACAAAGAAATCACTCCAGGAAGTACATGTAGGAAGATCAGATGGCCCTAAAATCCTTTTCTCGTTAGGCTTGCTATAACAATTTTAAAAAGAAAAAGAAAAAAAAAACAAAAAAAAAAAAAAAAAAAAAAAAAAAAAAAAAAAAAAAAAAAAAAACACCTGAGTGGGTTAAACAGAAAAGTGTTGTCTCTTAGTTCTGAAGGTAAAACGTCCAAAGTCAGTGTCAGCAGTGGCGGTTCCGTCTAAGGCTAGTGGAAGGACTTGTCCCCTTGGCCTGTAGATGGTGTTTTCCCTGTGTCTCCAAATGCCCATCTTCTATAGGTATCTCTGTGTTCCAATTTTCCCTTTTTATAAAGACACCAGTCATAATGGATTAAGGCCCATTCCATTAAAATCTCTCCAAGTGTGAGGTAGAGCCCTCCAAAAGAGCTATTGGATCACAGAGAGAACTTGTGAACTTGTATGTTTGCTTACCTAGTTATCTTATTTGCCCAGAATTAGAGTCAGTAATAGGATCAGAATAAGAAACATCAAATATGTGCTTTGAAAAATTTATCTCAGTATGACTGATTTGTTTACAGACATTATTATATGTGTTAGCTAATCAAACAGCATACAACTGTTAAAAATGAAAATTATTTTTGCACTGCACATTTTTTAGATTTTTTTTTCATGTCTGAATATTCTATATTCAAGTCATTTTGTTCCTTAGGGTCATTACATTTACAAATTTGTCACAGAAAGCTGAAAAGGCTAGTAAGTGTCATTAGATGTTTGTCTCAGTATGAGACACATCTTGAAAGAAGATGCTTCTGCAGAGGTTTCTGCTATACAAATCTGACACAGTTAATGCACTAAACTAAGTAGCAATCTGCTACATCTGTCTTCAGAAGACAAGGAACTTAGCAATCAATATGGTATTTACTACAGCATGTTTTACCTGCAAAGTTCCCACCCCTCTGTCACCTGTCACTAAGACAAGCTTGGTTTTTTCCCCCATAATTTCATATTTTTTATCTATGTATCTTAGTGACAGAAGCAGTTAGAGACACTTGATAAGAGTAGTTATTAATGTGCAAAATAAATTTAACTAATATCTCTTTGAGTGAAACAAACAGATATAGTTAACTACTCTTTCCTTCATCTCGATCACTGGCTGAGGGACATCAGGTTAGCAGGTAACAAAATATGTATAGATCACAGAGGAGAGCAATAGTTTCAAGAATAAATTTCTTAAAAGCAAGGAGACAAGTATACTAGTAAATATAGCAGTAGAACTTGTGTATCTTTTGTTTGAAATGTGTGAGCTCAGAAATGCTTTGATTTTGGATAATTTCAGAGTCTTGAATATTAGTATGCACATAATGAAATGTCTTTGGGATGGGACCAACGGTAAACATAAAAGTAGGTTCTTGTTTTATATATACCTAAAAATTAGGTAATATTTGTACTGTTCCTTGTGTTTAACTGTGACCGCTTACATTAGGTTCTGTGTAAGATTTTCACTTATCGTATCAGAGCTCAAAAACTTTCAAATTTTGGACTTTTGAGTTAGGGACCTTTAATCCACATTTACATTTTAAACATAAATAAAATGAGGCTACTAAAAGGCATATATCTGAGGATAACAAAAATATAATTTAAAAATTTTTTATCTTGAACCTTATATTTTTACCTATTTTATAAGTGATCATTTACACTTCAGTAAAATAATTTCTATATGTAAAGTTCATTTAATGTGTGCTTTTTATGTTCTAAAGTACTTCACTTTATCACTATGAAGCCCTTTTGGGCCCACATGAAATAACTGATAAATATTATAGAGAACTGATTCTAGAGAATATTCTATAAAAAGCCTATGAAGTACTTGTCCTCTTATATACTCAGAGCAAATACATGAACCAACATAAAATTATGAATATGAATGAGCTAGCTTAATGCTAAGGTTGCTTATATTTCCTAATATTTAAACAAATTAACAATTCTGTTAGATATAATTTAATGTAAGAAATGGTGAGGGCTTGAAATTTTTATCAGGAGTTATTTTTTAGGGTACAAAGATTATGGTCATATCTCTTCTATTAACAATGGCTTGTATTTTTCCTTGTATTTACCAACTCATCTGTATCCATGTATACACTAACAAATTCAAGAAATGTATGGGGTTTTGTAGTTGTTTTTAATTCTTTTAATTAAAAAAAAAATGGGGCCCGGGATATAGCTCAGTGATACTAGTGCCTGCCTGGCAAGACATAAGTCCTGAGTTGGATTTCCAGTATAAATAAAAAAATAAATAAATAAATATTAGAACATTTAGAATAGTAGAATAATATTTTCAGTACACAAAGATTCCATTCAGTATGAAGAGGAGAAATGTGTGTTGAGTTTGCTATGTTCTAAATTCTGTATTATATGGTTAACTTAACCAATGGATATGGAACTGACCTCAGATCCCAAACCAAATTTTAACTTTTACCATACAGCTTTCTTTAAGAACTTCTCGGCAACCTTCTTTCCCTGAATTGAGGAAGCAACATCTTTCAAAGAATTTCATTTGAACATTAAAGTATAGTTCTTTACAGAATGATTTAGCTAGCCCACCTTATATTTTTAACAACTGAAGAAAACAGCATAAACAGAGTTTCCTCCGCTGAGGCTTACTATCTAATCTAGGATTTTAACATCTAGATGTTTTACCCAGTTGCTTATAGAAGGTGACTAAACCAGCTATATAGAAACAACAGTTACCACTCCTTCCCCACTCCTTTCTCTCTTCTTGTCCTATTATTGTTGTTGTAATTTTTCCACTTACTATAGCCAGAGTCTAATAAATCCCCACTAAGTAAATCTGTGAGACATCAGCTACATTTTCTTCTTCACACTCTTCATTATATTAACTATAGATTTATATTATATTAACTATATCTGTTTACAACAGATATTGTCTTACAGAATTGTTTTAGTTGGCATATTTTCAATACTGAAATTTATTCAACAGAACTGTAATATTTGTAGAACAAAGAAATCATTGAATAAACATGAGTGTAACATTCATGCATGTATTTTCATGAGCAATACTTTTAAGAACATGACATATATAAAATCTCTAAAAATTTCAAAGAAATATCATAGCTTTTAACAATTAGAATTCAAGTTATAATGCTGGGTACCTAGCATATAGGAAGCACTCAACTAACAGCAGCTGTAAACTAAGTCCTGAACAATACTACCCCAACATGAGGTTCATATTATTTATGAAAGCTAAGATACAACCTCAGAAATATCATAATTGAGATACATTTGCAGCTACCGAGACTTCAAATTTCCCATGCTCTGTTCCAAACACCTACAACATAAACACCACATAGTACCTCCTACATCTACAGGAATTACCAGAACTAACAGATGCATATCACATAGTAGGTTCTCAATAAACAGTTATTGAATGAATGAGAAAATATTCTCCTAAACATTACTAGGGTTTTTAACTTTTCTCTTGACTTTTCATTCCTCCACCTACCTGTCTTCAGCATCCCAGGCCCTGCCCAAGAACTTCTGACTCAAAACCTGCATTTTAACATGATTTCTTTGTGATTTTCAAGAGAGACCACTATAAATAATATAAACTCTAACTTTTTGCTCCTCACCTGATAAAACTTATAAAGTTGCAGGGCAGAATCAAAACTAACACTATACGAAAGTCTCTGGCAGTTAGTACTTCTGAGAAGGATTAAGACAGCAAGACTAGAACAGAGTTAGGCACTAGTTTTGATCTTTCTCCACGCGTTTCTCTCTCTCTCTTTTTCTCCTTCCTGCTCTCTTTCCATTTCATTTTCTAACTCCTCTCATCTTGCTGCAATTGCTTCCCTTCCCTGAGTCCACAAGGAAATCATACCGTACAGAGGAGCAGCAGAGCCAACCATTCCATATCATTCCTTTAATGGTAAGAAATATTAGGCAAGCTAAGGAAAGCAAAACAGTCTTTCCCTTTCACCCTCTCTTCTCCCCTTTACCTTCTAAGACCTCACTACGCTTCATATTTGAATGCTCAGTCCTCATTCCAAACAACATTCCAAAGTTGCCCAAGCCCATTCTCAGCAGCCACCTCTAGCATTTAAAAACTTACCTAAACTTCTTGATAGTAGGATAAATGTTTAACTATTTGAACTTTATAGCACAGGACTCTGGAATTCTGTCTGTGTTTACAGACATATTCAGGCTTTTCTAATTGTACATAGTTCTTTGCATTCTGCTACTAAAAAGTTTTTCATGGAGTACTTAGCATGGCTTCTCTATCAAGGGACTGGAAGACCAAGTTGTACATTCCCTGCCAGCAGGGTGCAGACTTGTTATAATACACTGAGGAGAGGCATTTCATCAGATCTGGATAAAAGCCACTGAACTTGCTTGGATATTCTGTGTTTCTGCAATTCCTGAACTCAGCAAGAAAATGGGAACCAGCGGCAGTCTTTTCTGACTTCATTTGTCCAAATCCCTCAAAAGTTTCATGAGAACCTCAATCCTTAGATTAAATCCTTCCCTGTTTGAATGGAAAAAATGTTTTTTTATTATTCTCACAAATCCCTAAGACAGCCACACAGTCTTCCACTCTTGTTGCCAAGCTGACATTTTTTCCTGTACAACTTTCTCTAGCAAAGCTCCCATATTTGCAAATATTTCCTTATTTTTCAACTTCCTGTTTACAAATTGAATTCATATCATGGCAAGAGTTGTGACATAATCCTTGTTATGGTTACTCCTGAAACATAGCACTGCTTAACAAATAGCAAGTGACTGAATGGAAAAAAAGCTCATACCATTTCTTTTCGTTTATTTCTTACATATTATCTATCTTCTTCCAGGTTTGCTTCTGTTCAATAAATGGAGACTCAAAATAAGGTTGTTGGGATTTGAATTTTTGAAGACTTGAAACCCAAGTGTCTTGAGTCTGAAGGGCAGGGTGAAGGAAGCGATAGGAGTTTTTACAGCTTGTGTCCAGCTGTTCCCCCCAAACCTTATTTGGTCTATGCAGGGCTGGATCTAGAGTGTGTAATGCTGGGATTAAGTGTGTGATGCTAGAATCAAGGGTGGGGAATTAGTCCAATTGGTTTGGTGTAGTTCTGGGTATGGATAATGGGAAGGCCCTTCCTGGTGTGAGTGCTACCTGCTCTAACGGTAGGCAGCCTAGAATATAAGGCACAGAAAGATGGCTGCTATGATCCTTTGCTGTTTGTACCTTTGCTGTTTTGCTGCCTTCCATCTGCCTGAACCATTTTTCTTCTGTGATGCCCCTCTGTCATGTTACCCTGCCTTGGAGACAGCCAGCTATCGACTAAAACCTCTAAACTATAAGCTGTAATAAACCTTTCCTATGTTAACTTTGGGTGTTGGGTACTTTGCTTCAGCAAGGAAAAAAGCAATGAAAACAAGTTTAAAGATGGCTTTCTTTCCTGTGAAAGCTCCTGGACTCCCAAGTACACCGCCTTACCTGGGGTAGAAAATAGATTCTCATGACTTTCTAAAATTTAGCTTTCAGGGGACTAAAAGACCCTAATAATTTTTGGCATATCCTTTTATATCTATACCATGGTCCTAATTCTGTATATTTTCTGTCCGTACAAACTGTGCTTATTTTCATAGACCCTTCATTATTCTCCTGCCACAGGCTCAAACCTAATGGCTGATGCTCTTGTAGGACAATCATCAGAGAAATTCACTTAATTTTTATATAATTCGTCCTGTGAGAACATGGCTTTAATATTTGCCTTCACCTTTTTGCCATACACTACTCCAAATGGATATTCTACTTTCATAGCCTGAGTGGAGAAATGCAACAAGCGGACAGTCTGTGATCTTCATGGACTGTATCAAAAATATTAGATGGGTAAAAGGAGTTGGTGGCAAAGTGGCTCATCACTCCACTGCAAAAAAGTAAGAGCTAAGTGATGGATTTAAGTAAGAAGGAGCACTGACAGTCTTTTAAGCCTGTGTATCCTAAGCATGGCACAGAAACACCTGTCTGATCCAATGCCCATGCTAAATATGGTGCTGAGCATTTTGTGAATACTTATGTAAACATTTAACTCGATGACCCAAGAAGCTTTGCACCGAACATGGACAGATGGCCTGTTAGAATCCAGAGATTTAGCACACAATGGAGCAAAATTAGATTGGCTTTCCCTCCAGTGTTGAAATTAGTTTTCTTATACCCCAAATCAATCTATAGCAATACAATATTACATTTCATACACACTATGCTTGTGTTTTGAGTTTCACATTTGCTATAAAATCAAGAACTCATGTTGTGGCTGAAAGAGGTGCCCTATGCTCTACGGTAGCTTTTTGCCACTGTGATAAAACACCTAAGAAGAACAGTTTAAACGAGGAAGGGTTTACTTAGATCACTATTTCAAAGGATTCAGTCCATGACTGTCTAGGATCATTGCTTTAAACTGCAGGACATCATGGTGGAATGGTGTGACACAGTCATCTTACGGTAGCCAGGAAGCACAGAAGAAAGGAAAGAACCAGAAAGCAATGTTGGGAGGACAAGATAGACCTCTCAAAGACACATTTCCTGTGACCCTGAATCCTAATAGTCCATTCAGCTATAAATTTGTCAGTGTCCTAATCCATCTACATGGCTTACACCTGTATGACCCAATCACCTCTCTAAGCCCCACCTTCAAGCATTACTGCACTGGTGATCAAACTGTCAGTACATGATTCTTTGGGTGACTTTTCATATTTAAACTACAGTGTTGCCTAATTCCAAACCCAAAGTCACATGGCTATAAGCTTTCAAATGACCTTCTTAGTTGGAAGAAAGGAGAGGCTCGATCCTCAGCTGGCTATAGATGGACCACCACTTGAAGGAAACAACTAAGGAAAAAATAATAGGAATAACAGCAGACAGCCTCAAGTATTTAGTGGAAGAAATAGTAACATGACTCAAAATTCAGATGAGAAGAGTCTAGCCACACCTTTGCAATCCATGAACTTCCACACCAAGATTAAGAAGGATTAACAAACTACTTATGAACATGATACATGTTAAACAAATCACGCTTGTTTTATGCTAATCCCTGTTTGAAATGGTGTAGTAACTTAATCATTATCTCATATCTATAAAGTTTACTATTAGTTCTACTTTATGGATGAAGTTATTGAGGTACATGAAAAATATGTGATCTCCTTGAGATCATACTGATTATAAGAGGCAGTTCAGGGATTTGTAGTCAGTCTAGCTGTAAAGTCCAGCTTTATCAACATATAATGCTGCTTTGTCTCTACACGTATATGAGTTCACACACATACACACACACCTTTCAAATTCTGAACGGTGACACCTGAAGGAAGAGATCATCAGGCCCACTCCTTTTAGTGAAATGTAAACAGATTTCCTTAGTGTCACCAAACTCAGCGTACCACTCGCCTCTGTCTCATGACAAATGACACTCATTGTCAATCAAATTAATCACTCTGGTTTTAATTTTTTCAAAAAGCAAAAAGAACATTTAATCCCAGGCTTTTTTTTTAATCTTCCAGGATTTTCACCTACGTGCTCTGAAGCTGACACAGGACCTAAGTAACAGAATGCCTGGGGTCTCCAACACCAAGTAGAGTACCATGATGGATTATCCCTCATGTGGCTGGGAGCAGAGCTGTACCAGGTAGTCACTTAACTGATTAACAGAAAAAGAGTTCATGAAAAAGGAAGCCATGGGACATCAGTGTCATCATATATGACAATAAGAGAATTTGATGTGGGACAAGTTTTTCTCTACTTTTATTGAAACACCTAAGATTAGAAACCTGTGTTTTGTAAACATGACCTTGATGCTTCTCTGTTTTGCCCTACTTCAAAATAATGACCCTATGATATACTCCTCTTCTGTCAAGAAGCAAACTGATTGTTTTATTTTCCCTTGCATTGTAGCAAGTATATCACTGCACTACCTTACTGGCACATCTAAAGTCCCTGTGATAAAGTACTATCAAAGGGAAGATCAAGAATGATTTAGTTGTGGAAAGGATTTTTTACTTTAATTCAGTACAGGGCCAAATGTTGCAATGAGAAAGCAGTATTATTTAGATTACTGGGAATTCTGTGACCACCCTTCTTAATCCTCTTTGCTTTGATTGTTTTGACATATCCTATCATTGATCAGCTCAGATCTCGATTACAATAATCACTGAAAACTGAAGAAAGTGTTTTTAAAAAGGTCACTTCCTTGTTTCTAACCTTTCAACTCTATTTTAATTTTAATTGTAAGAGTATATGCACAGCTTACACAGAAAAGAATTATGATGAATATAATGAATCAGTCAATTCACAAAGATATCTTAAAGGTGAATAAGAAGCAAGAAAATAATTTTGCACTGAGAAGGCTGTTGACAAAGGACAAAGAAACCAAGTACAAACTACTTTAAGAAAGTCTTGAGTCAACTATAGTTGAACAGGAAGGAAAAATATCAAAACTTTCCCTACGAGAGCCCAGAGTTATTTGAATTTAAAGAGGCAAAATGAAAATGTATACATAAAATCTATCACCTTTATCATTGTCAGGATCTTCTTTATTAAATTAGAAAAGAAATAATAGATATAAAATTAAAGTAGAATACATAAAAAAGGGAAAACATTTAGTTGTCTACATTTAAACTTGAATTTCAATATGCTTTCTAATACACGTGTTAAATTACAATATCACAGATTTCAAAAAAAATTACAGGTGTTACCCAGAAGTCACTCACCAGGCAACATCAACTCATAGTGAAGCCAATAAGATCAAACCTTTTACATTTTCATTTTAAGAAGACTGCTTCTGGGGACATTATATAACCAGGCAGACAACTAACTTCACCACAGCTTTCGGATAAATCACAGAATTAACAGCATGGGAAAACAGAGGCAGAGGCTGAAACAGCCTTGGCCTTTAAGGTTTTCCAGTTCCCATCAGTCACACAGAGTTGGCTGTGGTACTTACCGCATTAAAATTGGGGAAGAGGTTGACTGCAGCTGCAGTGTCAAGAGGAAATGGAAGAAATGGTTTAATATCCAGCGATGGCTGCAGAGGAGGGGCTGGTGGACGGACCAGGGCTGGGAGAGCAGGACTCTGGCATGTACCACCTGGAAAAGCAACGGTAAAGGGAGCAGTTAGTGACACCAGACATGGAAGAAAAACATTGCAATGTCTGTTAGACAAAAAGGCCACCTTTTGGGACACTGGGAGAAAAAAAGGTACATGAGGTCTGTTTCCTTAACTGAGAACTGGCCACTCAGCACATTTGCCATTAGGCAGCAGGAGCTGCTGGAGCTGTTTCTCCTTGGATTGTAACTGTCTAGTTATGTAAGTACAGTTAAACTTTACAACCCGGATTTTTTTCCCTGTCTCAAGTCCTGGATTGGGTCAGCAGCAAACCTGGAATCAGGATCTCTGGGTGCAAAACAGAAACACTGTCCTTTGCTCACTTCTCCCTCTTCAGAAACTAATCTGCTAGGAATATGTTCCACATCTGAGCAGTTGTTTAGCAGAACTGCTGTTTTCCACCAATCCAAAACTCTAGCGGTAAGATGACATGAATCTGGCACAGAAAGGAAGCTTAACCACAAACATGGGCAGCTGTACCTGGTAGCTGTGGAAACCAGAGGATTAAAAACATGCAAACTCACTGCTACAAGCAAATCTTTTGTGAACTGTTCTGCAGCCCTATAGCTCTTAGTATTCAGTAACTGCCTGCCACTGCCTCAGCCATGAGTAGGTGGAACTTAGACGGGCACTAATGAGCAGGCAGTGGAAATGTTATACCAACAAAGACACCCTCTTTAAAAGAACACTGTTTGCAAGAACACCTCTGTCCCATTGGGGGACTCTAATATGCACAGAAGCTGGAAGGATGGAAGCTCAGCCTTGGTGTTGTGTCTCCACTATTTTGATAACAATCCAAAGCATCAGTTTGCTATTAATTAAAGGCTGTTTGAATCCTAAGAAACTGTTAAAATATTGCTAGCAGTCTTCTAATCTGGGCAAGCAGCAGACTGTAAAAACCTGCTGGTGAGACTCCAGGAACCATTAGGGAAACAAAACACAGTGAGTTTTTTCTTTACCACAGAAAATAATTCTAGGAAGCTAAAGGAAGAAGGTAAGTTCCTATCCGTGCCATTTACTTGCCAGACAGCTCATTCTTACGACAAAGGAGAATGAGGCCGCCATACAAATTATCTTTACAAAACTGATGAGCAGCTCCCTGGTCAACTGCACATGGACCATCATCCTGCCCTGAGTCAGTTACTAGAGCACAACGTAAACATTCAGCAGTGATCCTCCAAGGATAAGTCTAACTCTGTTGGGCAAAGAATCTGCTAACAAGGTAGATGACTTAATGCCTCCAACAGAAGCGATCAGCACCATATTTAATTAACTATTCGCAAGAACCATCAGCTCCCCTGCTCCCAGGTATAAAATCAGTTGGAGTCAAATTAACTAAAAAGCAGTATTTCTATCATTGTTTTACTTCCCTGCTTCAATATTCCTTAACAAGAACCAGGCTAACAACTGAAGTTCAAATCAGCAAACCAATTTTTTAAAAGTACAAAGTAGGAAGTAGAGGGCAGATATTAAAACAAACAGAGATAAAAACAAAATACAATAAACCTACATTCTCCAGAAGACACCATAAACTTATTTTATTGTTCACCCAGTAGTGCGCTGAATAGCTGTATAATTTTTTCTAGAGAGGGCATCCATAAAACTTCAGTGATAGCCCTGCCATGAAGTTAGTATTGCTACAATTTTCTCTTTAATAAAAACTTAAAGAACCAAAATTAATATTTGGTTTGTGCCTCTTTAGGAAACTAAGAAGTAAAATAAATTTTGCATGGAATCAATGATGTGGTTTAACATGTCCACAAATAATAGCAAGCTTCAATAATTTAAAATTGTTTTCATGTACGTTGCACATAAAATAGATTGATATATACCTGTTACCTTGTGTAAGATCCACCAAATCAAGTTCACCATGTAGAGAAAAAAATAAATCTTATAAAACCGTTAGCTGTTTATGTCACGTTTACAAAAACATTCCATTCTTGTAACTATACACATGCCATTGGGCAGGAATGTACTGGACAATTATTTTTAAGTCCTCCTTTGGCTCAGAGTATCCAAAGAAGTTAAGGAGTAGCTCGAGCTTAATTCAATTTAGCACAAAGTGAAATACAAAGATAAAAATATGCTGATTTATTAGATAAATTTAATTCACTTCTCTCTCCCATGTCCAATCTTCAATATTCAAACACCTCTCCTACCTGTTTGAAAAGATATATAACAAGCTTGTAAAAAAGCAGCGAATATGTGACTGCATATTCTCTGCCCACTTTTTACACAAATCCAGCTGTAATGGATTCTGTGGTGTGTTTCAAGGCCTCTCTTTGAAACTCTTAATTTGAGGAACTCTTTTGAAAGTCTCTAAGGAGTAGAGATTGTAAAAGATAAAATATATGCTTTGTATGTGAGACTCTATATTTCATAGCCTCAGTAACAATGTATATAATATTAATAAAATAAAAATATAATCAATTATCCAAATTTCAGAGGAGTTACTGTCTTTCTATGTCAAATTTGTTAACAAATTAAAAGATACTAAGATCAACAAATTAAAATACATTCACTGAGTATAGAATACTTAGCACTGAGTGAGGTGTTAAATAGAGGAAGAAATAAGGTAAAATAAGGGATCATTAAAGCTCACAAAATTCTCCTTTCTTTTTTAACATCTGTTTCTATTCACAAATGAAGTTGCCAATAGTGAACTACAGAGAGAACATATTAGAGATCACTTTGGTCTACTCACAAGACTACTACAAAACTACTAATTTGTGAATCTGAAAACAAAAAACAAACAAACAAACAAAAAAACTGACTCATTGCTACTCCTTAATGAAGACTGAAAACGTAAGACATATTTAATTCAAAAGCCTGCCTTTTTGAAATTGAGCTTAAAATATAAACTTAAGTGTTTGACTTAATAATTTATACAGATAAACAGGAATTCTAAACTCATGGCTGCCACTTAAAATGTAGTATATAATAAAAGACAATGTCTGTGAAATATTAAGCACAGAGTCTGGATAACTGAAACATTCAATTTCTAATAGAATATATCCCAAAGCACTTGTTAGGGCTTCTGAAAAATGTGAATTTAGAAAGTGCCTCCAAATCTTTATCTTTGTTTATTTTTATTCCTGCAGAAAAACGTTAACAATAAGAAGTTAATTTGTAAATTAATATTGTGAAATAATCCTTAGGAGTGAGACAGCTTTTTTTTCTTCATAATACAACAACTTAACCTTAAATTCCTGCACTTGATCCATTTAGAGTTCAATAAACAGTCACAGAAAACCTGTTTCATAGTTTAAACTTAGTCTCAATTTTAGCCTACTACATAACCTTTCATCTCCCCAGATGACAATCAAAGTTCAGTATGATTTGGGTATATGTGACTATATACATATGTATGTACTTATTCAAATTTTTACTTATCTATATTGAAAAGCCTCATGCAATCATGGACACGGCTGAATCTTGCATTTGTGACTGGTTCGTCACCTAGCATGGGGTTTGGTAGAGTGCTTCACCCAGTGTGTGGAACTGATACACACAATACGCGCAGGAAGAAGGCATGCATGCCCTCTTCTGCCCTTTCTCTCTCATTGTTTGTAGCCACCACAAACTGCTGCCCTTCAGCTATGCCATCCTGCCTTGGAGCCAGCAGAGCATGGACTGAAACTTCCAAAAATTGTAAGGTAAATAAACCTCTTCTTGCTTCACTTTGGGCATCGGGTATTTTGTCTCAATGAGAAAAGTAACCAAGACAATTTTATACTGCACATTAAATAGTTACATAGGCAAAATAAGTTCTAGAGATTTACTGCCCAGTAGGGTCACCATAAATAACAACAATGTGCTGTATACTGTATTTCAAAAACAGTAGAAGAAAGGATTTTGAATGTTTTACCAATGATAAATGTTTTGAGAATATATTTACTCTAATTTGAGGTTTCTACAATGTATACAGGTATTGAACTGTCACACAGTATCCCATAAATATGTATAATTTTATGTACCAATAAAATATTTTCATTCAAGAAAAATATATATTTTAAAAATTATCTAAAATTAAACTATTAAATTGCTCATTAATAATAAATTTCTAGAAGATACCTACCGTATGGAAATTGGATTTCAAGCATTTACTTGACAAAAAATCTAGTATGTTGCATAGGAAACTATTAATATTCATTTACATTTATTTCACCTGGAATTTTCCATGTCCATTGGGAACAGAGGGCCTCACTATAGGAAACTGGAATCTGTATGATAGTGCGCATAAGAAAGTTTAGATGTAACACCACTAATAGTGGAAAATAAGTGATGAATTTGGAATAAGGAAAAAGTTGATTGCACCAAATTTTAGCCATAGAGCCCTATGATTGCTGCAATTGGCTAGAAAAGGTGGGGTCCATAGCTCTTTGGGGCTCACATTTCACCACAGCTTGCTCTGGGTTCTAGACTCAGAGTTACAGTATTTAAGGATTTCCCTGTTAGGCTGTTGGTCTTGTTTTAGTCCCACTGATTTCTATTACTCTTTCTTCCTTTTTGGAATGGGAGTGCTTACCCGGTATGACAATACCATTTAACTTTCTTTCTTGATTCTACTGGGAATCTCAGCTAAGAGTGCAATTTGAGTCTCAGTTGAGACATTGGTCTTGGACTTTCCAGCAATGCTAAGACTGTTAAGATTTGGATAACTCTTAGAGACAGACTAAATGCAATTTGCATAAAGATGTGTATGCAAATTCTCTAGGGGGCAGGGGAAAAATGTCATCTAGATGTTCCCCTAAAGCTTCATGAGATCATAGGTAGGAACCTTTGGAAGGTGACTGAATTGTAGGGACATTACAGCTGATTTGTGTTAGGAGATAGGGAACAGTCAGATCAGGTAGCTCATTGTGGGCTTGACCTGGAAAGGCTGTATTTCCCATCCTGGCTTCTCCCCTTTCTCTCTCTGCTTCTTGTCCACCATGCCATGAGAAGTTCCCCACCAACATGGTTCTCTGCAATGCTATCCTATCTTGGAGCCAGTCAATTTTAGACTGAAATTTAAGTCAACATAAACGTAATACTTTAAGTTATAAGTGATGGGTATTATTTCACAGCAACAAGGGAAGTGACCACCTGGACATAGATTTGTTAAATTAAGCAAATTAGTTTCCTTCCAGATAAAATAAACTGTTTTTAAAACAGCAAACTTGTGAAAGAAGTTTCATTACTGCATTTAAAAAGACAGAATCCAGGGCTGGGGATTTAGCTCAGTGGCATAAGCGCCTGCCTTGCAAGCAGGCAGTCGTGAGTTCAATTCCCGGTACCAATAACAAGGAAAAAGACAAAAAAAAAAAAAAAAAAAAAAAAAAAAAACAGATTCCCTGTAATGGTAAAGGAGATGTTAAAGAATATAAAGTATTCATCAAAGATACTTACCTAATACCAGAATATGCTGGCAGTGTCTTATGTTTGTAGAGAAATCACAGAAGATATGAATACTATGTCAAATATGTTTCAAAAGCTCTTGAGTTTACATTCTTAGTATCTAATTGCCTAATCAGAAAACAAATACGCATTTTTCATTTGCCCTTATGCAGATGCCTCTCAAATACTCAAGACTGCCATTTGGGCATTACATGGCCAGTTTTACTGTGAAGATTATTTTTTACTCCTTGTCTAGGATGACTACATTTCTACTATGTTTCTTTAAACTTCAATGACCCAAATACCTATTTAATTTCTCATTGTATAAACGTTCCAACAAAAGCAGTACAATTAGAAAATTATTTTGAATTAAATTTTGAATTTAGTATAATTTGTTCATAATTGTTTCAACAATGCTCTGTTTCCTTGTTTTCAACAGCTGATTCACTTATTAAATTTGGCAAGAAGACTTAGCACTTTGTCTATCAGGGTGAAGTTCCCTATTAGCTATTCTTGGGAAGACAATTCACATGTTAAAATTAAGACTGAACACATGAACACGAGGTGAAGCACTCCTTCACACCAGACACTGAATGTTGTCTCACATGTCCTGTTCTTGACCACAGGAAGCAAGGTAAGGACAGGTGTATGTGCCAGGGCAAGCCAGGACACCATGCTAGAAACACTGACTCAAGTCATTTCCCGAGACAGTGTCTACAATTCCATTATCTTTGGAGGAAAATACATTTGACTGCTCAACATATTGACTTGCTCAAATTCTTTACAAATTTTAAGTTATGGAATTTAAAATTTCCATTAACTCACCTAAAAACGTATTTTGTAAAAAAGCTAAGACAGACACATTGATATTATTGGTCACTATCACTGAATGCCATGACCAAAACCAAAATACTAATGTTGCCCAGGTACCAATATTCTGAGTTTAATCTGCACTAGGAGAAAAATCAAATCTCTGACTTCTTTAAATAACATTCATGAGAATTTCTGATGCATGGAAACATTAGAAAAAATTCTGTTAGGAAAGAAATGGTGAGGCATTTTAGACACATCCCTTAGTACTCTAGCCTTTCTTTTAAATAGTGCATAATTCAGGACAGGTTCATGCCTCACAGGGAATCAAAAGACTTTGCCTGGAAAATTCTTCTCAGGTCAGCAGCTATTGACACAGAACAGAAAAATGGAAAATTTTCCTCAGGAGGAATTTCCTAAGATTTAATTTCAGACAATCAATTACAACTAATAAGAAAGTTACTCTAGTCCTGGGATGTCAAATATGGCAGTCATTAGTCATGTGAAATACTTTAATTTTAAATTAATTAAAACTAAGTCAAATTAAAATTTCAGTTCCTCAGTCTCACTAGCCACATTTCAAATGTTCAAGAGCAGCATGTTTCTAGGAGCCAATGTGTTATATACTGCAGATAGAAAACAGTTCCATAATTACAGAAGGTTCTATTAAGCATCTCAGATCCAGTGCAAAACCAACGTTCTCAAGCAACAAATATTTCAGACACAAACTGCTTCACCCAGACAGTTTTCAAGTTCACTGCTGATAGAGAAGAAATCTCTTCTTTCTCCCAGGTTCTTTACCTTTCAGACCTGAGAAGAGAAGTTTTCTCAGAGTCAAATGTGGACATTTTCAGAAGCCAACCACGTGCTAGAAAGCACTGACCATCCATTCCTAGAGATAACACTGGCAATCCACGCCACCTTCATGTGTGACCAGTGATGATAAAACTGAAAGAGCACCTAAATCTTAAAAAGATCACGCTGAAATGTTAATGAATGAGTTCCTCCAATGAAAATGGTCCTGTGCCCTCACACCAAAGAAACAAAATGGGACCAATCTAAAGACAAATGGATGCTTATTACTATTTAAAAACTTTTGGGAGTACTATCATAAAGCTTTTGTTTTACCCAAAGAAAGTCAAAATTAACTCATGTTGTTAGTTAACACAAGCAAATGCAGCAGTGAAACCTGTCTTAGTAGATTTGTCTCTAAGGGTAATTTTACTCATAATGTCTAAGCTTGGCCATTTCATTTATTAAAAAGAGAAACGAATTCTACATCTTACTACATGGTCATGTTTATTTGTCATTTGTACCTCTCAGCTGATTTAGCTTTGTAAACTGGCCCATGAAAAGTGTGAAAAGGCTGTGAACCAACATCATCTAGGGCTTTAGAAAGATTAAGCTAGATTTGGCATCACAGAGATTGTTGATGGGCTTTATGAGTCATTAAACTGTAGGTATGCTCATGGAAGGTAAGTAAGCAGGATTTGGAATGGAAACTAGAGAACAAATAATATTGACATTTTTGACCAAAGTACAAAACAGTAAGGCGCTGGTAAATAAAAGTGATAAATATAGAAAGAATTGAGTCAATGAAGAACATCTAATATAACTCATTTTAAAAGTATTTCATGTAGGGCCGGGAATTTTTTAGGGGTGTAAGCGCCTGCCTGGCAAGCACAAACTTGTGAGTTTGATCACTGGTTAAAAAAAAAAAAATCATTTCAAACAGCATTTCAGGGGGCTGGGGGTTTAGCTCAGCAGCACAAACACCTGCCTTGCAAGCAGGCGGTCATGCGTTCGATCCCTGGTACCTTATAAAAATGAAAAAGACAAAAAAAAAAAAAAAAAACAGCAATTCAGGCTAAAACACGTGTCATAACTCATGGTGATACATTAAGGATTATTTATCTATAATATAACCAACATAAACACATATTTTTTAAGCCTACATCAAAGTACAGCAAATAACTAGTCATCTATTTCTAGCTCAAGATTTAATTTTTATATGACTTCCTTTATTAACAGTTTGCTTCATGTCTCTGAAAATGTTTCTACCAGCCCCGCTGCTCTATGCAGCAGAGGCTTCCATCAAGTATACATTACCACATTTGAAAACCACATATGAAATTCTGGCTGTCACAAACCATGGTCTACCTTATTATTTCTTGTCTCCTGACAAGGATTCCTTGGTACCTATTTATTAAGTTATATGTCTGTTTTGGGAATGATTGGATGAATGAATTCGATAATAAAATCACAACCTTCTGAGATTTTATTCCCTTCTTCTTTCTTGTCCAAATTAACAATGGCATCCATTTGAAAACCAGCAGCTTCCTTGAAAAACTAGAAGTACAGAGGAGAATAAACAATCCTGAGAGTTTATTGGAGTAAGAGGTGAGGAACTCTAACATTTCAGTTTGCCTTGGTCAGCTTTTCATTCCTGGGACAAAATACACAATTTTAAAAAGGAAAGGTTAATTTATTCCACAGTGTCATGGCATTAAAAACTGATGGTCAACTTAATGCCAGGTGAGTTAAATCAGCATGGTGCTAAGTATAAATATCCCACCTGAGGAAAGTTGACAGCATAAATAGACATGGAGAAGGAGAAGCGAGGCATTGTGGGTTTCTCTAAATGTTGCTGTTTGAGCCATTGGCTTTCCTGGAGGAGCTCATCATGACTAGCTTCCCCAGTGTGAATTTGACCATTGTCATCAGAGGAGCTCAGGACCTTTTGGTGTGAGTGGCTGTGGCTCACTTTGGGGGAGCTCTGGTCCTTACACTGAGCATCACTTCCTGGCTCCGGAGGGGAAGACATGTGCCATTTAATCTCCAGGACAAACTCATCATTCTGGCTTTCTGTCATGTTTTCGACTTATCTTTGGAGGAGCTCTGGGCCTTCATGTCACTGAGGATGGGTATGGTATTTTTCAGGACGGCCCTGGTCCTTGATTTGAGCATGACTTCTCAGCTCTAGTGTAGAAACCTCAACCTACCATCACAGGCTCTTCACCCCATGGCATAAACTTTCTAGTTTCCATCACTGACCTTTGGGCCTTACCGGCACAGATTCATAAAACAGACGCGTGAGTCCTTCGCACGTCTTCTAGACCTCCAGTTGGACTTGTAGGAGGCAGTGTCATGGGCACTAGGTTTTCATCTGGACTCATTCAGGACATAGCTGTGGGACCCAGGCCCTTGGCTGATTATTCTGGGTCTTTAGTGTTGCGGGCAGATTTCGTACACTTTCTTGTGTTAACTCTGGGTGACCATCATAAAATAATACTATAAATTCTGTGTCCTGATTCTGTTGTTCTCATAACCCCTGACTACAACACACAGTTCTGAGGTTCCAATCCATGGTCAGTTGTTTATATTCTCTCTCATGCTGGACAGAAGCAGTGAATTCAGAAGGAGCAAGAGAGACCAGAAATTGTCACCAAGGTCACAACTCCATGACCCTCCCAAACACAAATATGATTTATTAATCCCCTAGGAATCTCTCAAGATATTTCATTTTATACTGTTTTATATTAAATTTTACCAACTTTAGGTCTGTTTAAAATATGTTTTCATATATACCTAAAAGGTATGTATATTCTTCAATTTCATAAACAAGTCCCCTGGCTTCCACAGGCAGCACCATTTCTGCGCTTGTACACTAAGCAGCACCCTAGTTACTCTTCAGCTTTGTGAAATAGGAAATGGAGCAGCAGGAAAAACAATTACTCAGGATTGTTAAGTTCAGATATGTAGTAAGTGGGGCCGCCAGGATCTGACACTAACCATTCCGCTTACAAAGTCTAAGCTTTTTATCTATGTTTTATTCAGAATTATTCCCTTGCTTAATGAAAGGCAGTAGGGGAAAATACATATGAACACAAAGCTGATTTCAGCTAAAATTGTTAAACAAATTAATATACACCAAGAGGCACTTACTTGTGAGGCACTGAATCATTTGAAATGCAATCTTAAATGTTTCTTCCCTCTGCAGGCATTTGTAATTCAGTATATGGCAGATTATGCACATACAAAATCTAAGAATGTCTGTGTATGCACCCAAAGACATCAGGCTTTTAATGTGTTTGCAGTCATTTATTGGTTCAGTTCGCCCTTTCGCTTGGTTTGCACAGACCAGAAAATTAAAAGTAGAAACTAAATTTATTCCCACACTTATTAATTCTATTGCACTTAACATCCCAGCCCCTAGGTCATTCACATGACAGTGAATGTTTTCACTCAACATTTGTCACACCTTTTTGTATTTAAATCTACTTTTTCTTTGTAATGAAAATGACACAAAATTCCTAGGAAATCCTGCTATCCTGGACACCGAATGACATTTGGAAATAGCCTTCACTAATTATTGCCATCATCAAATTAGAAGAAATTTATGAAGACCAGTGAGGATCATATTCATGCTGCCATACAAAACCTTACTTAGTACATCCTAAGCATTTGTCATATCCATTAGCTTACAAGGTTTAGGAACAGTAAGTGCTGGTTTCCACTGCATTGGTGAACAATATAACGGAAAAAATAAATTCTGATTTCAATTTCCCCAGGTACATTCCCCATGAAGCTGGCATGTGCTCTGTTTAGTCTCAGTCTCAATACTATTGTTTCTTCTGGCAAGTTTTCCTTTAAAGAAACTTCACTATATTTTCTTATAATTCTGAAACATTTAGTCCTTGGAAAAAATGTAACATCAGCTACTAATGGAATTGTAGTAATTGTGCAATCTCAAAAATGATTTGCTGTAAGTAGAAGAAAAGTAAAATGTATTCTACATGATTGCAAGCAAGATAAATACAAATAACCTATTTTATTTTTGCAAGTGCTCTCTTTTTGAGCCTATAGTGTACACTCTGTGCCAGACAGCTTCACACACATTACTTATGTACACAATGATGATAGCCCTGTTCTCATTTGCAGGTGAAGAAACAGGCTTAGTGGGATTATTTCACTCAACATAAGCTGTATTGTTATATGGTAGACCTAAGAAGAATTAAAACCCAGAGCTATCCAATTTCAAAGTCTATAGTCTTTGATGATGATATATCTCTTTCTTTCCCAAATGCCTACTGATTTCTGATTCCCATCAAATTAAAAAATCAAGTGATGGCAGCAAAAGTCACCTCTGAGGAAGAAGGGGCATAAGCAAGTTTTCATATTCAAGTAACCATGAGCCAGCAGGTGCAGGATTTACAAATCATGAAAAAATAAGAAACTGTTTTATCACCTCTCCTGGGTGGGAAAGCCCTTATACAAAGATAGAACATCACAAAAATACAACATGTAATACAAAGATACATCTGCATTGTAACAGAAGACCTCATACAGTGGTGCAGTTAAGCATGAGAACTTGACTTGGCATGAGGTGTATCTTAGCTACTTTTCACTCTTCGCTGAGGGAAAATACCTGATGCCCAAAGTTGGGAAAGGAAAGGTTTATTTCTTATGTTTTGGGAGCTTTAAGCCCATACTCAATTAGCTCCAAGGCAGGGTGGCATGGCAGGCTGCAGTTCATGGCGGCTACAAACAAGGTAGAAACTGTTAGGAGAGAGACACACCTTCTTCCTGCCATTACATTGTAACTCTGGCTTCAACCCTTATGTGGGTATAGCACTGACACCATCAATCCAAGCTCTAGACAAGCAACCAATCACAAATGCATAATTCAAATGCATGAAGCCTGGGGGCCACCAACATAAACCATGACAAGGTACATATACATCTTTGGTAGAACAACTAATTCACATCCATTTTACTCTGTTCAAATGGAGTCGAGAAGTAACTGACTGATGTACAATATCACAAAAATTATTTTGGATTTTTATTTTATTGTAAATTTAATTGGAAGTTCATGATCTGACTGTTCCTTAGAATCTGGATGTCCAGAATGGTGTAGGCTTAAATATCTAGGAGAAAATTTAACAATGTCATTAAAATACTGTGGTAATTAAACTAACCATCCTCCTCATAAATGATGGGGTACATAGATAAAATTGTTCAAGAATCCAAAGTTCAAATAAAAAAATAATGATAGAAAGACACTGTCAGCTTTTTAGCACTTTAGATATGCATACACTTAATTTTCATAACAACTCCACTAAGACTTAATAACTTTTGAGCTGGGAAAACTCAGGATCTATGAGATTATGTATTCTGTAGCATTTAACTCAAAATATGGATGCAGAAAAAAGTTGACTGATTCAACACTTCCGTTCTTTGGAAAAATTATGGAAAACATTTTACTTAGAAATCCATGATAGTACTTCCTTTTCTAGCACTCAGGGCATATATTAACAACTACTCATATTCCCAGTTGGCCTAAGAATCTTACTTAACACAGTATAACAGGCTTAATACTATTGACAATTTAGTGGCCAATTCTCAACGTGTTCAGAAGTGAGGCTTGGAAGGTGATTAGACCATGGAGATCCTCCTTCCCCAGAGGGTTGATTCCTTGGTAGAATCATAATTTGATGACATTATTGGGAGGTTGTAGAAATTTGGCAGATGAGGTCTAATTGAAGGAAGTGGGTCATCACGCTATGCACTTAGGGAATGTATGCTGAAACCCAAGCCTCCTCCTCCTCTCTACGCCTTTACCTGCCATCAAGTGAGCAACTCTGCCTTGATGCTTTTACACAACCACAATAGAACCATGGACTGAAACTATAATTCAAAATAGATCTTTCCACCTTTATATTGCTTTCCTTGTATATTTTGTCACAGCACTGGAAAAAAAAAAAACTAACATACCAATGCAAATACTCAAAATGATTAAAGCAGTTAACATTAAGGTACCTAGGTATCTTAAATTAATCTCTTGTGATTATCCATCAGTATAGAAAATATGCAGAAATCATCTGTAAACTTTGGAAGACATGTACTGAGTAAAGGCTGATTGTGTCCTTATATTGCCGCATAATCTGAAAGTGTTCAGTCATCTGATTGGAATCTAATAGCAAGACTAACAAGGGCATCTGGCTTTTCCAAGGTTATGAGGATAACAGGAGATTCACACTTGCTCCTAAATAAGTAGAATTTCAGTCCTAGGCTTTCTGCAAAAACTAGTGTTGACAAGGTAAACATGTTGTCTGAGATTCCCTTATGATTCAAACTGGATGGAGTATTTTGAAAATATATAGCTGCCTCATAGCTGTTCTTCATTGACATGCCTGAGTGAGAGTTTGTTCAGTGACCTAATCACTGTAAACTCAGAGCTTGGTAGAAAACAAATGACTAACCCTAAAAGGAAACTTGAGAAAGGATTCTGAACACAGCCTCAGAGAACTGAGTTACTCCTTTTAAACTCATGGACCTGTTTACTTTAAACTATAAAGATTATTTTGTGCTTCTGAAAGGACATTAATCTCAAAGGAATAAAGTAGAATATATCAAATTGCTTTGAGTAGGAAGCTTTCTGAGAGAGAACAGAAACTCTGTAAGATGCTCAGCTTCTGAAACTGGCCCTGTTATTTTCCTAAACGGTTCTAATCTGTCCTGAACATGGTTTTCAAAAGTCAGTACAACTTCCAAATGCCAAATGTCTGTCTCTGATGCTATCAAAGTCACTATGACTTCCTCTGGCATACTATTATTATCATTTAGTGTCCTCACAAATCTAAGATAAAAAAATATTTCTTCAAATTTCATAAATTTGTATTCTTTCTTCAATTTTTTGCTGCATTTCAAAGTTCAGCTGAAACACCGCTCTTTTTCTCCCCCATGCTGACCTAAAACCCTTCAGCAATCCTCCTGCATGCCAGAATTACAGATCAGGTGTGCCAACATGCCCTGAACCACTTTTATTGTGGACTTCACAGACTAAATGATTAAGAGCACAAACTTTGTCATTAGAAATGTGCAAATTCCAGTATTTTCACATGCTAAAGGATTTAAAAACTATTTAGTTTCTCCTTCCATAGAATAAGAAAAAATATTAGACCTAAACCTCAAGATTTTGGTATGGCTAAAAACCATGGACAGACTAAATAGTAAATTATACTAAACATTCTTATAATTTATTCAATATTTTATTAGGATGATATAAAATAAATGCTATACATTTTATTAATACTGTTGTTTCAATCATTAATCAGTAACTTTTATAGTTCTTATTTTTGCCTACTAATAGTTATTGGGTTTGTCTTTTGGACGATAGTGTCCATGTCTGTAACTGCCATTTTTTACCCTGAACATGGTTGCAAATGAAGTGTTTTGAAATCTATAAGCACTCAAGTGAGTGAGTGAATGAGTGAATGAATGAACAAATAAAGTACTGTTCTTTGAAAGCTAACGTTGAGAAAAGGAATGGAAATGGTACAATATAGATAATTTCATTAATACTACTAAATTGCTTCATATTAAGGATGCAAAATATTCATTGGTACCTGTTTTCAATATTTGAGCATTGTGAGATGATAATCGATAGAAATAAAAAAGAAGAGAGAGAAGAAGGAGCAATAACAGTTCAGGTAAATGATCATATCCAAATCTGATATCAAAATATCTTATTTGACCTAGACAAACTGCTACTAAAATAGCTTGCAAACAGCATGAAAAATACCCTAAAGGCATCTGATAGTGATTCAAACTCTTAACACATCTCATGCTTTCTATTTTTAAAATGGGAATTTAACCAATAAAGAGCCTGATGTTATCTGACAAAATCTTACAAGGACTAAAATGAGTTGAGAGCCTCATCTGGGATGGATACTCAAAACATCATAGCTGCCTCAAATTCTGGGATGGAAAGAATTAGTAAGTGGTGAAATAAAACAAATTAGTTCACACCATCTCTTTTTAGAGTTGTTCTCTACTAATTTCTTCCCTCACTTCTTCCCTTAGCTACTTCTCACCTTCGTTTCCCCTCAGACTGTTGCTCATGCATTCTTTCTCACAAACATCCATCAAGTGCTTATTGGCTGCCCACTCTCTTGAATGCGCTGTGTAAGTTTCAGTAAAAGTAAATAGGATCTCAAGTCTTTTAAATAAAGATAAAATAAAGCAGTAGCAATGGAACAAATAAATTTTCTTTTATTACTTCTCTCTACAGTTTGTCTTTTGTAATAACTTTCTCTTATTTAACATGTTTGTGCAAAAGTAGTAAGTCATAACACCAGATTAAAATCTCTACAGGTTTTAATAAGAGGCTGTAGTTTTACTTTAAAAAATAAAATAACGTGAAACCCCCTTCCAAACCAACAAATAAAAACAAGCACCACTTGCTTATAAGGAAATATATTAACAAAAGAGTATTGGTTAACTTCAATTTGTTCTTTCTTCCATATTTTCAAATACCTTGAAACCCGCTTCACTTATCATAGCCTATATGTGCTGCTGGATTAACAATATTGGTTATGATGATCGACACTTTTTTGCCAAAAGGTGATTTGTCCTACTACTCACATGGACAAGGCTAGAACCAATTATGAGTGACTTTCTTATCTATTTGCTATATTAATGAACTATTTTAACCAGCCAAATTTTAGACAGCCTATTAGTATTGGGAAAATCTCAGTAATAATTGCATGTAGCAGTTTTGCCTGTAGTTGAAGAATTCAACAAGTTCAGCTGACTTTTAACTTATTTTATTCAAGTACCCTAGCCCAAGGAGTGCTACATAGCTCTGCAAATAAATATAGTTTCTTCTCTACCTTTATGTGCAAGGTTATGATTTTAGAGTTCCTTTTCTGCATAGACATTATGTTTTATATATTTAGTCTTTCAATGGCAGCTGTCACCAAGCCAGGGAGATATTTTGCATTTTTTATCTTTAAAGAATTTTGCTTTCCATTTTGAATTGTCCTTGACTATATATGCATTCAGCTAATTTGAACTGATTCTCATATGACATAAATTCCAATTATATATCTGACTACAACAGAACTGTTTCAAGGCACTCAAGACTCCGCTATTATATGTCGAGTATTCCATCATTGCAAGGTATCTGAAACGCTTCCCTGACAGCTTACACATATATTAAGTCTTCTTTAAAACATAGTATTTGAATTTCAAATGAGCCATATATTTGGAAAGCTCATATTAATATAAGCTATGAGTAAAATCCTATGGTTTTGACACATGGGATATAAATGTGATTGGCAAGAAGTAAATTATGTTATTCATTATGTTCCCATAAAGGTAATGGCTGAACGATTGGTAAATTAAAAGTGATTATTTCAATAATGAGATATTTCAAAAAAGCAGACTTTAATCAGCTGAAGGAAATGGCAGGACGTACCCCAAGGGACAAGCTTAGGAAAGCTGGAATTCTTCAGAAGACCCCATAACACCAAGAGCACAAATGCACAGCTCAGATAAAGTGGGGAAAGGAAAACTAAATAGGACAGAACAATAGAGCTGCGTATATTTGGAAAATACATGTGCACAAAATGTGTTTCAGGGAAGAATCCAGAATAAGAATGATAGAAGGAAAACCAAACACCAACTGTTTATGATTTTTAGTGCCACAAATCAGAAAATATCAAGACTAGGGACCAACTTAATAAAAAGATAAAAGACAGAGAGAGTAGAGATTTCACTGGTTGATGGCTAATATATACAGATCAAGCAACCAGGAATTGAAAACATAGATATACATGAGAAGGAAATGTCAACTTAGAGAGATCAGTATCTATACTATGTAGACTCAGTGGTCAACCACTTCTGAAATAGTCATCATGCAGTCTCAGAAAAGAAAAAAAAAAAGAAGTAATCATAGTCAAACTGAGTATTACACTTACTTTGGAGAGAAAGGAATATGTCACATAAGTTACATTTAGTATATTACAAGTCCTTACAAAGAATTACAACAAAATAAAGAGCTGAATTTTGAGTTTTTTAAGTGTTTTTGTTGTTGTTGTTGTTGTTGTTGTTGTTACTGTCTAGTAAAGAAGCCAGAAAGATCAGCTAAATATGTTCAATATCTAATAAATTTTGAAAGATGTGCACACCTGGAGAACACACAATGCTGAGAAATATACTTAGAATGTAGGCAGACAGGAAACCAGGATAAAGCTAAAGCAACTGACAATGTTTCTGAGGGAAAACACCTCAGGGTGACTTAATAGTCTTTTAACTATCTGAAATCCAACATAGACAAGATGGCAAACAAATTCTCCATTTCCACTCGAGATAGAAAGACTAAAGAGGACTGAAAGCACAGAGGAAGGATAAAAAGTTGTTTTAGTTGCAATCATTTGTGGGAGAAGGGACATGTTTGCAGGTATCTAATAGCAATGATAATCAACATTAATCCTTTTCAGGAGAATGAACTTCCAAATTTCATACACAATTGTGTAGTGTTCATATGGACACTATGCACAATTAGAATAAGTCATACCTGGATAGAACCTAAGCAGTTATGCAATTTACTTTTTTAGCAGGGTTAGGTAATTGCTCTTTAAAGGGCCCGATAATTGTTAGGTGATGCTTTGTGGACATGTTCTGTATTACAACAGCCAACTCAGCCACGATAGCCAGAAAACATTATAAACAATATGTAAATAGATGGGAATTTGTATGCTACAATAAAATTGTATTTATTAAAGCAATTATCACACAGATTTAGTTTTCTGGCATCAACTGTGCATAGTTTGCTGATCCTGATCTAGAGTACTCACATTTTAGTAAACATCTCAACTACATGCAGGACTTGCTATAAAACATACTACGGAGACTGACCCTTACCAAGAGCTTCGGACTGATTCTTGAATGGGAACTGCTAACTTGCATGTAATTGCATTTTCCAGGTAATGATGAAGATGTTCATCCAGCCTACATGTTGATGAAAGTAGAAATGATAAACCCAAGGCCTGAGTAAAAGGGATGTGTGGTGCATTATACAAAATTCTAAGTTACCTCCCAGATTTGAGGGCACCTAGGGTATCATTCCTGCATCATACTCAAGACTGAATTTGTTAATGTCATTCCTGTAATTAGGTTATGCAATATGACCTAAAAAATGAAAGATTATACATACGGGCCTGAGCTAAGTACATAAGACATTTAAAAGCAAAACTCTCCAGCTAGTCACAGAAGCAATAGAATGTTCCTGGTTGCTTTGCTGGCTTGACAATGCAGGCCACATGTTGAAGAACACAAGAGGTCTCTAGGCTCCCAAAGTAGTATCAGACTAATATTTAGCAAAGAAAGAGATACATAGTCCTATAACCACAGAAACTAATTTCTTACACATTAATGAACTTGACAAAGATTGTTCTAGTCTCCAGAGATGAATTTATGCCAATTAACATCTTGATTTCAGCCTGCTGATGCTCTGGGCATTTGAACAAAGCCACACCATGGTATAGTACTAATCTTTAGAACTGTCAGGTCATAAACAATATTTGAAGCTACTGAGTTTCTTGCAACTAATTATGCAGCAATAGAAATCTAACACTGTGGACATGGGGTAGGTCCCATCTTGGACTTTAATCTGGCAATAGAACCATGTGTGTCCGCTGTTAAGTATCACAACCGACTGTATCAACCTCCAGGCACATTCTGCTGTACTCCCTGCTTGCTTTCCTCTTCAAAGCACTATCTTTTTGAATAAAGACATTTTCCAACTGCTCACTCCCCCTTCTGTTGGGAAGCTTAGAAAAATAGGAGTAATAAGTAGCTTGTATGTTTGGAAAGCTTAGCCTTATTACACCTAAAACCAGTCAACTCTTCATTTCTTTCCAAACAACTTCGAATTCTTTAGCATCAACTATGACACAACCCAGACCATTTCAATGATAGAAAGAACCCTTTTAACCTTAATAAATCCAAATTTATAAAAAGTTCAAAAATACCTTCAACAGTTAAGTATTATAAAATCATGGTAATTTAAAAGCAGTACATTTTCTGACATTTAAAAAGCCTCTGACATGGCATATCCATAGTTTGATTTTTCTAATGTTCTTATAAAGGTCATGTTTACGGTATAATAAGCACACATTTGCAAGGGTTATTAATCAGAGTAAAGCTGGGTTGCAAACAGATTTCCAAAGAATTTTCCTTTTTTTATTATGAACATATTAACTACTTTAAAATGTCAAATTTTTAGGGGACTGCTTGGAAAAAAAAGATTAATAAATTTGTTCAAAGGGATATCTTCATTTTAAATTAAGCTAGAGTACAGCTTAGGAAAATAAATGACAGGGAATTCTGTGAATTCAGCAAACTTCTATGGAGATTTAGGAAATTCTAATTTTTACGCTAACGCTAGTTAGCAAAGAAAATGCTGAGGTCTAAGAGATTTATAATCTACTGGATATTGGCAATACACATTTCAAATGTGTATGTATTGGAGGCACACACGTTTATAAAGCTGATATATACTGCACATTCCTGGTGATACAGAAGATAAACTTTATTATATCAAAAATATTGCCTTCTCATTTGTATCAGCAAGCAAAATACAGTTTCCTTCTTGCTGAAGGCAAAAAAAATCAACTTTTTTGTTTCAATATTTAAGAAATGCCAAAGAGGAATGTCCCTGCAGATTGTAAGTTTCTGGCCTTTTAGAAATATTATTTGCTTTCCAGACAAGAATTCAATTTACTTTTGAAAAATAAACACATTTTCAAAATATTTAATCTTGACAAAGAGAAACAAACATACTATGGGCATAGCCTAACAGCTCATAAAAAACAGCAAAGTAGTGGTCTTTTAAGCATCTGATTTTCAGATTCCTGTAACTCTGGTTTTTCTGCAAGTTTTGCCAACCCTTAACTGTAATGAATTTCGCAAACCAAACAGGTAAGTGGACAACTGCAGTCTTGTTCTAATAAGAGGAATTACCCAACAAGAAGTTCTGGCTCCAAAGAGCTACTTTAACTGATGAGTGTTTAAACTAAATGCTTTTACTACATTTCAAGGCCTCTGAATATTCTGAACCATAGAAAGATATAGTATAAACAGAATAGAAAGTGATGGAATTAGTAACTGGCATGACCTAATTACTAATGATCTGAAAATTCTGGAAAACTTTTCTTGTATGAGGCAATACATCTGCCTTTCTTAATTTAGAAAATAAAGTACAAGAAGTACAAATGTTCAGACACAATGAGTGTTTGGCCAAGAAACATAGTAAGACAAAATGCCAAGCATGAAGCATGACAGGTGACTTCCCCTGGGCAATGATTCCTCAGCAGGGAAAATCAGAGTAGAGAGGATGGGGTAATCAAGAAAGGAGAACGAGAACAGTGGTCAAATCTGAGGGACACAGAGCGTTGGCCATGGCAGATGTCCAACTCAGCTTTCCAAGAGAAGTGACAGAGGCAAACAAACATCCTAGACTTTCCTGAGACAGACTTTCAAACAGACATTAAAGACAGATAATAGAGAATAAAAAAAATAGCAACACAAAGAAAATAAACAAAGTAGCAGGATGTGGTGGTACATGACTGTAATTCCAGCACTTGGGAGGCTGAGGGAGGAGGATCACTATGAATTCAAGGCCAGCTTGGGATACAAAGTGAGCTGAAGGCCAGCCTGACCTGGATAAGCTAAACCCTGTCTCAAAAAGGCCAAAAATAAATAAATAAATAAATAAATAAATAAATAAATAAACCTAAAAAATAAGCAAAGTAATATTATAAAAATTAGCAGGCAATCTGTTGTAAATATTTTAATAATAAGTAGAAATGTCTATTGAGTCTATAATAATTGTTAAATATCTTCACTGGTAAAAATATTCCAAATTATTTATGGTTCTGTATTTTAAAGTTTCTATAAAATTTTCGACAAGTGTGGATTATACATAAGTATAAAAACATTTAAATATTATACTCTGAAAGTACTCAATCAAGGCATTAAAGAGTAACCAATCTGAAACTGCTATACTGTATAAAAAGCAACATTACAGAGAATAACAATGGCCAATTGCAACATAAATAACGTGAGCCAGAGGGGATCATATGTGTTATCATTAACGTCTAGTAGCCACATCAAAAAAGTAAAAAGAAATAGGCAAAGTTACTACAATTTATCCAACCCAGTGTACATAAAAGATCATTTCACCATAAGCAATATAAAAATAATAAGGCACTATTTTGCATTCTATTGTGCTTAAATGCTTTGAAAGCCAGAAGGAACTTTATGCTTAAAGTACAAGGGGCCAATTTTAACTGTGCATTAGTCACATGTGACTGGCAGCTACTATCTATTTCAGGAACAAAGTTAATAATAAAGCTTTTGAATTAGACTCTGCACTGAATTTAAAACCTATTTCCACTACTAAGTATGTCCAGGCCACAGTGATAGAATTTCTTAACCTAATTTCCCATATCTATAAGCTGGGAAAAATAATGGAATCCTACTTAACTCTAGAATTCTACTCCAAGAATTATTCTCTGGATTAAATCAGATAATTCATATAAAACTAACTTTACTACTATTTGACAATAAGTAATCAGTGATTTTTTTATTCTAAGGTGACTTCGAAATCACTTATGATACCCAAAATTTGAGTCCCAAAACACTTATTTTCAGTAGCCACAGAACCCAGACTTTATATATTTAGTCATCCCAGTGATACATCAAATACAACCACTGATATTTGAGAATTCTTCCCCTGAATTATCACTGGCCTCAGGACTGTGAACAGAATATGACGTGTCATGCATATTCCAGAACCTAAGCCCCCAGGGGCCTGAAAGCTCTTACTTTTGACCTTTGATAACTCTGCTTAAGAATGCTGGGAGACCATCTGATAAGGAAACCATTCTAGCTTCCAGGAACATGGGTACACATAAAAAAGGAAAGCCAGGCTCAACAGGTGATAGCAATCGCCAACATCCCAGAAACACAAATAAAGGCCACCTTGAACCTTCCAAGCCTGGTAATCCTCCATATAAATGCTGCAATATGCATGAACCAGATAAAACAAGTAGGAGGAGTTTGCAAACCCAAATTATCACAAAAAATAATACATTACTACTATTTAGAATGTTGCAGTCAGTCTGATATACAGCAACAGGTAATAAAACCACTATATAACCTATATTTTTAGTAAGACTAGTTTCAAAACACTTTATATGTACAGCAGTACTGAAGAGGAAAGAACAGAGTTCCTATAAACCTTCTGTTCCTATGCATTCATATCTTCCCCTGTTACCAATATCCCTCACCAAAATTGTATATTTGTTACAATTGATGAACTTACTTTGACACATAATTATTGCCCAGAGGTCACAGTTTACATTCATGTTCCCTCTTGGTTTTGTATATGCTAAAGGTTTGGAAATATTCATGATAACGTAGCCACACCATTATAATACCATATAAAAATTTCATTGCTCTGAAATCCTAACAATATGGTTGGTTTTTTTTTTTTTCATTTTTGAGTGGGGAAGGTGGAGCAAAATTTGCCTCTAAATTAACAAAAAATCAACATAGAAAGGAAAAATGGTTTTGCATTTATGATTCTAAACAATTTTTGTGTGTCCCATCTGAGAAATGGCTCAATGTCTTAAAGCTATGTTCACTGTAAGAAAGTTAGACAACATTAAATAAAAAATTGATTTGTTGATACGTTAGTGTAATTTCACTATAAGAAGTCATCTTGGCCGGGTGTTGTGCCTCATGTCTGCAAGCCTACCACTCAGGAGGCTAAGACAAGAGGATTATTGTCAGTTCAAGGGAAGATTGGGCTATATAGGTAATTGAAAGCCAGTCTGAACTATACATTGAGACCCTATCTCACACACAAAAAGGACATCTCTGTTATTTCAGTGCTTCTGCTGTTTTGACCCTTTCTTTACTATGTATTCAAGGGTGGTAAACACATTAGTTTCAAAAAGTATAGTCATTTGAAATTGATTTTGTTGTATTGGGAATAACTACACATGTTAGTAAATAATACCATATCAAAAATGAGTTTTAAAACACCTCTTTAGATTTTATGAGCATCTTATTTTGTGTGTACCCATAAATGTTTTAACTAGGGCCCCACAATTGATTAGTATGGGTAGTTACAGGTTTTGCCATTGCAACTGAAACATACAGCATTAAAAAAAAAAAAATTATCAGTACATCTGTGCAGTACGTAATGATTACACTCAGTGCCAGAGAATTGGTACATGAATATAATATATCTCAATTCTGTTTTATCCTTTCCCACTCTCCTTTTTGTCAGCATCAAATTCACTTCTTTATCTTATAAGTCATTATGATATTTATTATCATATATTGAGATTAACAACCACACTATAAGACACATGAGACGAATATACCAAATCAAAATATATATTATGGATATCATCCAAACCTGATTATAATTAATTTTTCATAGAAAATTTTTAAAAGTGAAACAAAGTGTGAAGGCAATTGATATATTGGAGAGGGGGAAGAAATCACCACCACCAGACATGCTACATGATCAATTTTATATAAATTTTTTTTTAAAAAAAGTTTTTCTCACAGACATTAGTTAAATGTTTCAATCTCAGTCACTTGAAATGTTATATATTCCTATAGTGAGTGCATGGATGTCTAGTGAACTCTTTTAAATCTATAACGGCTGTCATCTGATGAAAGTCTAACAAGCAGTTAGCAAATAACTCCAGGAATGCAACATAAAAACTAAATGCCAAGTTATATAATTTAAAAAGTGACAAAGAGAAATTTCTCATTTCCCACTCAACAGCTTTGCATCGCACCATATGTTTACAAAAATCAATTAAGAGCACACCAGGGTATCTGAAAACAGTGCAGATGCTCTGAAATTATTATAATGTGCTTGTGTTTCCAACAACACACTTCAATATATATGGAGAGATAGTCCTTAACCAAGAAAATAGCCATTTAGTAAAACAAATAAAAAACATTCTCCAGGACAAAGAAAGGGAACTTGGGGGCTGGGGATTTAGCTCAGCGGCATAAGCACCTGCCTTGCAAGCAGGCGGTCGTGAGTTCGATCCCCAGCACCGATAAAAATGAAAAAGACAAAAATAAATAAATAAATAAAGGGAACTTGGATACATATTAATCCCACATGATGCCATATGTAAGAGTGATAAATGCGAATTTTGAAAGATTTTTCTAATGTATAAATACTTAGAATTATCCATTCTGCCCTACTTTCTCAAAGTCCAAAAAATACTACTCCGTTTAAACACTGAACAACTGAATCTCACAGCACTAAAGCCAGCTGACTTTGTTCTCGTACAACCTTGTAAAGGTACCAGCCAAAGGGAACGTCACTGTTTCCCCAGTCCTGCTCAGAGGGCAGCATCACCAACTCTGATGAATGTCTGTTATTATTCAGTCACTGAAAGACTGTGTTGAGTTTCAGAATAGCATAAGCTTAATGGGATTTACAACATCCAAATAAGCTATCATTTCAAGTAAGCCACCCCAGGCTTTCTCCCATGTTCCCTAACATACATAGACTTGAAGAGCAGCTATAAACATAACAGTCACCTGAAATGGTATAAATCACATTATCTAATTGGGAATGTGTATTTGACTTAGATTTCGTGTACATTTAGTTCATATGTAATGCTTTGAAAACCTTATTTCCTGTAACAGTTAACATCAGACTGTGGGTAAGGCCAGTGTGTAGCCTCAATTTATACACAACTTACATATTGATACTAAGAGTCTCTAAAACCATAATTCTCATAAGTTACCAGAGTCACCCTGGGGGCTTACAATACCCACCCATCTCTAGGCATCTTACAAATGTCCAGGTGATGATGAGGCTAGTGAGAACTGGTATCTTACTTTGAGAATTATTGCATTACGATAAATTTGGGCTAAACTGGAAATGCTATTGTGCTTTACAATACCTTCTAATACTGTTCCTTACAGAACTAGTGAAATACTCCCATCAAAGTAAGTGCCCAAGCAACTTTTGACTGATATTGCAGTCCTTGTAACCTAAGAAAGAGAGCCTGAGACAAGAATAAAGTGTTATGCTATGTCAGGAGAGAACACTGTCAGGGCAGAGAGAATAAGAGATACGAAGCAGGGAAGGTTAGTAAGCAATTCAAGGTGATGTACAGCCAGGCTGGTCATGGCTTCGGGAGGAGCTGTGAAGAGACTGCTGATTCTGCTGGGCCACATGGAATACCAGACTCTTCAGCGCATTGGGTAGTCCATGAGAGAGAGAGAGAGAGTAAAAGAGGATTTTGTCTTCTCCTCTTTTGTAAGAGTACTGTATCACAGTAATTTAACCCCTGCTCCTCCAAGTTGTCTCAACTAAGCCTGCTTTAAGGAAAAGTCATCTGATTTTCAAGAGGTCTGGCACTTCATCCAAGATTGCAGTCTTCAGGAAAAGTCAGAAACCCAGGGCACAGTGCTCACTGAATTAGCTAGTAAACAGCAGCCGAGAAAGAGGCTGCTCTCTTCTCCTTCCAGAAACTGGACAGCTGATCCTCAGATAGCAGAACTGTGAGGCCCAGAGAGTAAGTTCTAGGACTGAAATCAGGAATTGTGCCAGTTTTAGAAGCTCAGGATCTAGACAATGGAGGTATCAAGAATGTCCGAGGAGGTGTGTTAGTCTGTCTGATGCCATTAGAAACTGAAAACACTACCTCATTTTTACCAGCTGATCTCTGAGAAACCTGGGCAGCACAAGCCCTATTCAACTCATAAATGGCACAGTTTGCTACCAAACCTCAGATCAACGAGCTGATAGCTACCTGAAAGTGCTGGGCATTGTCAACTGAAATTCTAAGGCTGAATAGTACACACCGTAGTTCTGCTTCCTCAAAAGAGAGAGATTATTTTAACTCTTTAAAAATCTAAAGGTTCATCAATTTCATATGCCTTTTAAATGTAACTGAGGGCCAGGGATTTAGTTCCGCGGTATAAGCACCTGCCTGGTGAGCACGACATCATGAGTTCAATCCCTGGTACAAAAAAAAAAAAAAAAGAAAAAAAGATCTTAAAATGTAACTGAATAAAAAATTGCAACAAGATAAAAAAAAAAAACTTTAATGCTCTTTTAAATGGAATGAGGACTTTTGGATAAAATGTGAAGGGGACTTTACAAGTACCTTCATGAGTGATACACTAATATTCCTGAGAGAGTGAAATTAAACAACAAATCTGTTTAAATGTGTGAAGTAGATATTAAAAATCCTTTCTTGTAGATATAAAATGTTCATAAAATTTTAGTGCATATGGAATTTTTATTTTTAGTAGAAAATCCATTTTTCCTGTGTCCACTAATAAATATAGTTTAATATAAAAAGTATGTATGCATTCATGTGTATGTAGATATATATATATTGCATGTATCTATAACACATCTATACATCCATGTATGTATACATCCACTTTATCTCAATAGACACTGACAGAAATCCAAGGAAAATTGGTTTAAAAGAGCACTAAATCATCACACCATCTGGCTGAATAAATTAATCACTGCGGCCATGCCTGAGAATGTGAGGGTATCTGAACCCACAGACCCAGAGCCATGCCATGCTCTGAACTCTGGTGAGATCAGACTGGATGGCACACAGGCCAGCCCAGTGGAGACTTGCTTAACTTCTTAACTGTGCAATCTCTTACGCATCATCTTCAGACCTCCTAGTCATTTTTTCATGCACTTTGAAAACTCTGGCACCTGGAACAAAGTCCTCCTTCCTCATCTTCTGTTGTGTCTAACACCTACTATCTTAGTGAATTTTTACTGGTTGCTGAAACAAAATACCTGATGCCCAAAATTTGGAAAACAAAGGTTTATTTCTTACAGTTTTTGGAGGTTTCAATCATACTCAGTTGGCTCCAAGGCAGGGTGGCATAGCAGGCCCAGTTCATGTTGGCTACAAATAGCAAAGTGGGAACTGAAGAGAGACACACCTTCTTCCTGCCATTACATTGTATGCTGACTCCACCCCTATGTAGGTGTAGCACTGACACCATCAATCTAAGCCATATACAATGAACCAATCAGAGATACATACTGTAAACACATGAGGCCTGGGGGTCACTGACATAAACCATGACACCTACCATGAAGATCCTCCTCACTGCTTCTCTAAGCACTACTCAAGGTGTTCTCAAATTGTTGTCCTCAAGCCATCATTACCAGCACAAATGTGACCGTGTCCACATTTTAATTCACTGACCTATAGAATCCAGATGTCAGGCTTAGCAACGTGTTTTACAAAGTCTCCAGTGATTTGGCTGCATGTTAAAGTTAGAGAACCATTGCTTTACTTTCCAATATCATCAATGTGCCATTAGTTTTTGCAGTTATCTGATCAATATTCGGAACTGCTCCTCCTACAAAATTAACTTTGGCATTCTGTCCTGTGAGTACCATACTTGTTTGCTATTCTTTTCCATCATTAAAACATGTGGGTCTCACCCCCAACTGAGTCTGGCAAAACTCTCTCCCTCGCCTAGGGGCCAGGCCGAGGCTTCCTGTCAGTACCAGTGAGTCAGGCAGAGGCGCGGAATCCCTTCCCAGTCTTGAGGAACACTCTCCCTCACCTGGGAGCCAGGCCGAGGCTTCTGGTCGGGATCAATGAGCCGAGTGGAGGCATAGAACCACACCCCAGTCTGGCAGAACTCTCTCCCTCACCTGGGGGCCAGGCTGAGGATTCCTGCCAGGAACAGTGAGTCCAGGAAAGCCACAGAACCCCATCCCAGCCTGGTGGACCTCTCTCCCTCACTTGGTACAACACTTGAAGTGCGAAAATATAGGAAAATGACAAAACAAAGGACCAAAATGCAATCTCAAACATCCAGCCCATCCTAAGAAAGCCTAGGAACCATGTGCATAGAAGAAAATACATGCCACATAACTGAAATACCTGAAATAATAGTAACTTAAATAAAGAAGCAACTTTGGAAAGTCTTAAAGGAATTCAAACTAGAAATAATCTCTCAGGTAAAAAAAGAAATGATAAAAAAAATGAAGGAGATGCTGAACATATCTAAAGAAGACACAGTTAAAAAAACTGGAGGAAATAAACAAAAAGATAGAATCCCTGGATGAACAATATAAGAAACAAACAGAATATATAAAGCAGATGCAAAGAGATATACAGGAAATCACAAACTCCATTGAAAGTTGTAAAAACCACCTCAATGAATGTGAAGATAGAATTTCAGACCTCGAAGACAAGATTGCAGCCAGTGAACAGGAAAGGAAAGATCTTTTAAAAAATAACAAGAAATCAGGAAATAACAATTCAACACCTTCAAGATGACACTAAGAGGAACAACATAAGGTTGATAGGGATAAATGAAAAAGAAGGGGACAACATAAAAGGATGTCAAGAGAATATTTAGAGAAGTAATAGCTGAAAATTTCCCAAACATGAGATTGGAAAATGATATCAAGATCAATGAAGCATATAGAACTCCAAATAGCCATAACCAAAATAAAACTACACCCAAACACATAATAATGGCCATCCCAGAAATCGAACAAAAGAATAGAATATTAAAAGCTGTCAGAGAGAAAAGATAGATCATCTATAAAGAAAAACCTAGCAGAACCACAGGAGACTTCTCAGCACAAACAATAAAGTCAAGAACAGTATGGAGTGAAGTATTTCAGATCCTAAAGGAAAATGATTTCCAACCTAGACTGATGTACCCTGCTGTCATGGTTTATGTCTGTGTCCCCCAGGCCTCATGAGTTTGCATTGTGTATTTGTGATTTGTTCATTGTCTAGTGCTTAGATTGATGGTATCATTGCTCCCCCCACATAGGGATGGAGCCAGGATGTGATGTAATGGCAGGAAGAAAGTATGTCTGGCTCTTTGTTGGTCCCCGCTTGCTGTTTGCAGCCACCATGAATGGCAGCCCAGCCAGGCCCGCCTGCCTGGGAGCCAACTGAGTGTAACTGAAACCTCCAAAAACTGTAAGAAATAAACCTTTCCTTTCCCAACTTGGGCATCAGGTGTTTTGTTTCAGCGACAAGCATGAAGTAACCAAGACAGAATTTGGTACCAGGAGTGGGGTCATTTGCTGTGGCTATACCTGACTATGTTTCTCGAGAGGCTTTGGAAATGGCTTGTGGGCAGAGTTTGGAAAGGTTCAGACATGTCACCTGGATGCTTAGAGCTGGAGCATCTTAGGCTGTTCTGTAGAGGAGATTCTGGTCAGAGCTATGGAGACCAGAAGGCTGATAGAATGCCTGATGGTAAAGACCAGGCTTGGGAGGTTTCTGCTGGGAAGAAGGAATGCATTGGGTGTTGGGCTCCACATGATGTGTGTTATGGCTTGGCAGAAAGTTTGTCTACATTTTGCTCCTGCCCAGATACTTTGCCTTAGACTGAGACAAAGGGAAATGGACTAATTAATCTTGAAAAAGAAATTAAAAAGCAATCAAACATTGAGTCTGTGGCATGGCTATTGTTGGGGGCTTTCAGCCACCTTTATGTTTCGAATCAAGAGCAAAGAGCCCAGCAGGATAATTTCCAATACTGTGAGTTTGGCCAGAAGGAAAATTCCAGGAAGGCTGTGGATTGTAAAGACAGAGGTGAGATTTTGGTTGCTGAGGAGGAAAGCAGAGATAAGAAAGAGGGCCATGGGGCATCCCAGGAAGTGGGTCCCCACCCTGTGCAGCCTCACAGCAAAGGTGAAAAAAATCTGCTCAGAGGGAAAAGCTGCAGAGCGCCATGTTCCAAAATGGCGACAGCAGCCGCATGAGGTGCCAGAATGGCGGCAACATAGAGAAGCTTTTTCTCACAATCAGGTAAACAGAGCCCTGCAATCCAGGCAACTGACCCCTACAGCCAAGAGAGAGAAAAGCCTGGCTACTGCTCCAGCAAGCAGCAAAACTTGGCGGCATCCACAAGGTGCTGATTTTAGGTGCAAGGAAAATGCACAAATTCTGAGGGTAAGACAGCTTCCACCTCCATTGCAAAGGGCCTGGCTGGCCAAGCAGTGTGTCCCTGAGAGGGCAATTTGTGAAGATGTAAAAGTGAAGCTGAAGGTGCAGTGGAGACCCCAGAAATTTGGAAAAGCCAGGAGTGTGGATGATCCAAGGAAAGCTGCAAAAAGTGAGCAGAGAGATTTAAGAGAAAAGCTGCAGGGGTTGAAATCGCTGGAAGTGCCCTGGGGGTGGAATCACCCAAGGCTTTTGTAGCTTGCACCCAGATTGCTTCAGATGCTAGAGTGGAACTCTAGGACATAATGTTTGCCCTGCTGGATGTTGGACTTGCTTTGTTTCCAATGCTTTATGTTTCCCTGGTTGTAACTTTTGGGATGGTAATGTTTATTTTGTGCCTTTGCATTTGAGAAATGTTTAATCTTGTTTTATTTGTACAGGAGGTTACAGTTAAGAGTTTACCATAGATCTTAGAGGAGACTTGGGACTTGGACTGTTCAGCAATGCTGAAACTTAGGACTTTGGCAACTCTTAGAGGTGAACTAAATGTCTTTTGTATAAAGAATATACATGAGTCCTGAGGATCAGGGGTGGAATGTCATGGTTTATGTCTGTGTCCCCCGGGCCTCATGAGTTTGCATTGTGTATTTGTGATTTGTTCATTGTCCAGCGCTTAGATTGGTGGTGTCAGTGATCCACCCACATAGGGGTGGAGCCAGGATATAATGTAATGTAATGGCAGGAAGAAGGTGTGTCTGGCTCTTTGCTGGTCCCTGCTTGCTGTTTGCAGCCACCATGAATGGCGGCCCAGCCATGCCCAGCTGCCTGGGAGCCAACTGAGTGTGGACTGAAACCCCCAAAACCTGTAAGAAATAAACCTTTCCTTTCCCAACTTGGGCATTAGGTATTTTGTCTCAGCGACGAGCATAAAGTAACTAAGACACTTGCAAAACTGTCCTTCAAAATTGATGGAGAAATAAGATACTTCCATGACAAAGAACAGCTGAAAAACTACATGATTACCATGCCAACCCTGCAAAGAATACTGAAAGACGGCCTAGATACATTTAGAAAAAAACACTAAACAAAGCAGACAATTAAACAGAACAGAAAGATAAAGATCTAACAGCAGAAAGATGACATGTCAACAATAAACCAATATATAACAGTTATAACCATTAATGCTAATGGTCTTAATGCACCAATTAAAAGAAACGGAATGGCAGAATGGATCAAGAAACAAAATCCAACTATATGTTGTCTACAAGAAACCCACCTAACCCAAAAGGATACTCACAGATTGAAAGTCAAAGGATGGAAAATGATACTTCATGCAACAGGAACCCAAAAAAAGCAAGGGTGGCTATTCTGTCTGGAGACAATGTGAACTTCAAGCCAACAATAATCAGAAGGGATAAAGAAGGTCACTACAAACTGGTTAGGGGAAAACTCCAAGAGGAAGAGGTAACTATCTTAAATATATATGCACCAAATTCCAGAGCACCCAGTTATATAAAACAAGTACTAACAGAAATGAAAAACCAAATTAGCAGTAATACAATTCTAACAGGAGATCATAACACATCATTGACACCAACGGACAGATCAACCAGACAGAAAATCAGCAAAGAAATAAAAGAACTGAATCGCACCTGTGAACAAATGGACTTAATAGACATATACAGAGTGTTCCACCCAACAATAACAGAATGCACATTCTTAGCAGTACATGGGTCATTCTCAAAAATAGACCATATATTAATTCACAGAACATATTTAAATAAATGCAAACGGGTTGAAATTACCACTTGCATGCTATCGGACTATAGCAATATGAAATTAGAAATTAATGATAAAACATACTGCAAAATTCCCACAAATACATGGAAACTGAATAACACGCTCTTGAGTAATCAGTGGGTCACAGAGGAAATTAAAGAAGAAATTAAATAATACCTACAAACAAATGAAAACACAAAGACAACTTACTGGAATCTGTGGGATGCAATGAAAGCTGTCCTCAGAGGAAAATTTATTGCACTGAGTTCCCACATCAGGAAATCAGAACGAATACAAATACATAACCTGATGTTACACCTCAAACATCTAGAAAAAGAAGAGCAAGTCAAACCCAAAGCCAAAAGAAGAGAAGAAATTATCAAAATCAGAGCAGAAATCAATGCAATAGAGACTAAAAAACAATCCAAAAAAAATCAATGAATCAAAGAGTTGGTTCTTGGAAAGAATAAACAAAATCAATAAGCCCCTAGCCAACCTTATTTTTAAAAAGGGAACAAAAAGCTCAAATTCATGCAATAAGAAATGAAAGAGGCAAAATCACTACAGACCCAATAGAAATACAGAAGATGATCAACACCTATTTCAAAAACCTCTACTCTCAAAGGTTTGATAGCACAGAGGAAATAGACAGATTCCTAGAAGCATCCAAAGTGCCAAAGCTAGGTCACGAAGGCGTAAAACTACTGAATAACCCAATTTCTATTAATGAAATTGAAAACGTAATTAAATCTTTACCTACAAAGAAGAGCCCAGGCCCAGACGGATTCACTGCAGAATTCTACAAGAAATACAAAGAGGACCTAATGCCAACATTCCTCAAACTTTTCAATGAAATAGAAAGGGAAGCAGTCCTTCCTAAATTGTTCCTAGAAGCAAGTATTACTCTAGTACCAAAACCAGAGAAGGACCTAACTGAAAAAGAGAACTGAAGACCAATCTCCCTAATGAACACAGATGCAAAAATCCTCAATAAAATATTGGCAAATAGAATGTAGCAAATCATCAAGAAGATCATACACCCTGACCAACTGGGATTCATCCCAGGCATGCAGGGATGGTTCAACATACGTAAATCAATAAATGTAATCCACCATATCAATAAAGCCAAAACTAAGAATCACATGATCATTTCTATAGATGCATAAAAAGCCTTTGATAAGGTCCAACATTCATTCATTATAAGAACCTTGCAAAAAATTGGAATAGATGGCCTTTACCTCAATATAATTAAGGCCACCTATAACAAACCAACAGCCAATATCATACTAAATGGCAAAATTGAAGGCCTTTACTTTAAAATCAGGCACAAGACAAGGATGTCCCTTATCACTGCTCCTATTTAACATAGTACTGGAAGTACTAGCCAGAGAAATTAGACATGAAAGAGAAATAAAAGTCATAAAGATAGGAAAAGAAGAAGTTAAGTTATCATTATTTGCAGATGACATGATACTCTACATAGAAGATCCCTAAAACTCCATTGAAAGACTCCTAGATATAATAAATAATTCAGTAATTTTGCTGGATACAAAATCAATACTCAGAAATCAATAGCATTCCTATACACTAACAACAAAGTCACAGAGAGAGATATAAGAGAAGACACACCATTCATACTAGCAACCAAAAAAATGAAATATTTAGTAATTACTCTCATGAAAGAAGTGAAAGACCTATACAGGGAAAATTACAATGCACTGAAAAATGAAATGAAGATTGTCTCAAAAAAATGAAAGACATTCCTTACTCATGGATAGGAAGAATAAATATTGTGAAAATTGCCATTTTCCCAAAACTTTTATACGGATTCAATGCAATCCTGATAAAAATACCATCAACATACCTCATAGAACTCGAGAAATCACTTCTAAAATTCATCTGGAGCAAGAAGAGACCTAGAATAGCAAGGACAGTTCTAAGCAGCAAAGGCAAGGCAGGAGGCATCACAATCCCTGACTTGAAGTTATGCTACAAAGCAACCTTAGTAAAATCAACATGGTACTGGAACCAAAACAGAGCCGAAGATCAGTGGAATAGATTAGAAGATACAAACACAACTACAAACACACTCAACCACCTTATCTTTGATAAAGGGGCCAAAATGTTCAAAATGGAAGAACGACAGTCTCTTTAATAAATGTTGGAAAAACTGGCTCTCCATATACCAAAAACTAAAACTAGACCCATGCCTATCACCATGTACTAAAATGAAATCTAAATGTATCAAAAGATCTAAATATTAAAACAGAAACACTAAATCAATAGAAGACAAGTTGGGTAAAAACCTTGAAGACATAGGAGTAGGTAGAGAATTCATGAATGGGACTCAAATTGCATGGGAAATATTTCCCAGAGTCAATAATTGGGATCACCTCTTATTAAAAAGTTTCTGCACATCAAAAGAAATCTCTAGCATAGTGGAAAAAAAACCCACAACCTGGGAAAAAAATCTTAGTGAACTGCTCCTCAGACAAAGGACTTCTGTCTAAAATATATAAAGAATTAAAAAGAATCAGACCCCCAAAATTCAAAGACCCAGTCCAAAAATGGACATCTGAGAGGAATAAACAATTTTCAGATGAAGAAATACAAACGACAAATAAATACATGAAAAAAGGTTCATTATCATTAGTCATTAGAGAAATGCAAATTAAAACCACACTGAGATTTCATCTCACTCCTGAAAGAATGGCCAAGATCAAGAAAAGTAACAACAACAAATGGTGGAGAAGCTGTGGGGAAAAAGGAACTCTCCTGCACTGTTGGTGGGAGTGCAGATTAGTACAACCATTATGGAGGTCAGTCTGGAGATTTCTTAGAAAGCTGGGACTGGAGGCCCCATTTGACCCAGCTATTCCACTTCTAGGCATATTCCCAGAACTGAAAGCATCATACCACAGTGATATATGTGCACCCATGTTTATAGCAGCACAAGTTGTAATAGCCAGATCTTGGAAACAACCCAAGTGTCTATCAACTGAGGAATGGATAAAAACGTTATGGTATTTTTATACAATGGAGTACTACTCAGCTATAAAGAATGATCATAGTGAGATATTTATAAATAAATGGATGCAGCTTGAGACCGTACTCATAAGTGAAATAAATCAAACTCACAAGTATAAATGCTGAATAGTTTCCCTAGTGTAAGAAATGATAAGAATACATAAAAGTATGTGGTAATCATGATTCCCAATCATATTGGTTTGAAGCCAAACAATGTTTTCACTCATTAACTGCAATGGTTTTAACCTGGGTTGTTCGATTTTAGTATGTGTGACAGTACGAATAGCTATTTTGAAGAAAACAACACAACATAAAACTAGTGTTGATTTAATATCGTCTTGTTTTGAAGTCCCATCAAGCTGTTGTACATCTGTTTCCACTGGTTTTAACATGTCATATCTTACTAAATTTTACTATATGCGATAGTACAAACAAAATTTTTTATAGGCTAAGAGAAAATACGGAAACTGTTGTTCATTTTCTGTTAGCTGGTTCTAAATATCCTGTAATTCTTTCATTCTCTTGAATGGCTTCACATTGTCTTGATTTGGTTGATGCTACAGCATACGAAGTTATACTCAAATAACTCAAGGAAAGAAGCACTATGGTGACTACTATTATATTAGATTATCTGGTGGGGAAACACAATGATGCTTAAATTTTTCAGTTCTGACCTGTGTTGTAGTGTTACAATGTCGTCTTTTATCTCAGTCTTCCGCCTTTTTTAATTAATCTATTTTTTCTCATTTTTTTTTCAATTAAGGGAAAACTAAATTTAAAAATAGCAGGATATATTATAGTAACTTTTTCTATTAACCTGATTTGTTTTTTCCTTTGTTTTCCTATTAACCTGATTTGAACCCCAGTATTGCTCTCCCCATCTTGTTCTGTCTGATCTTACTATATTCTATTTTGTTTGATAGTATCAAGTTTGAGGGTATAGACAATCACTTTGAAGGCAATAAGATATACTATGATGCCCATTATGGTTTGACTATTATCTTCTTTTGAAGTCCGGTAAGGTCTCCATTGTAGGTTTTATTGGTCTTGTTCTGTACTGTTTTGATCAATTCTATTATACCTGATGATATAGGCAACTCATTTTAAAAATAGCAAGAGGCACAATGGTAAGCACAATGGTTACCATGGTATTCTGGTATTCTATTGTTGCATGATGTACTATGCCCCTCCTTCTGTTCTGACTCTGTTTTGCTTAGTCACGTTTGGTTTTATTCTCTTAAAAAAAAAAAAAAAGTAATAAGAACTGTGGGAGTAATAAAATCCAAAAAGTGTAATTGTTATTGTAAAAAAGAGAGGAAAGGAAGGTGGACTAAAGGATATAACCGCAGGTACATTCGAGTTATGTAGGATGGAAAACCATATTACTGAGCTTTTGTTGGATCACTGAACAGAACTGTCTGCAATCTCACTGTATGAATGCGCACTTTATATGCTTTAATTTTATAATTTGGACAACTGCTTCTAAGAAGACAATATGTAACCTATTAACTAGTGATTTCTTACTGTATGTTTTTTTTTTTTTTTCTTGAAATTCTGTATTACTTTGTACCCTTTTACGGCTTTGTTTTTTTATTTCCTTTCTTTTTTCTCTTTAAATTAAAAAAACAAAAAACAAAAAACAAAAAAACATGTGGGCCTCAAGTGTTGCCTCCTTTCCCCCTTCCTTTCCACCAGGGGATTCATGGTTAACCAAATACACTGCATTCTCCTGAGTACTCTCAGTTCCCCCAGCTCTCTAACTTTTGACCACAACTGTCTTGCAAATGTCATTCCATAAATCAACCCAGCTGCCTCTTTCTCCAGGTTGTTTCTGCGTTGTCAAGGGCTGCTACAGAAAATCACATAGCTTTGCTTACTGGCTCTATGACAAATTTGTTATACCCCACTGCAGCTAACTCCTGTCTGTTGATTTGCAATTCTTTTATTCTTCCCCTGTCTTTTTTTTTTTTTTTTAACCAAAAGCTTTGTTGTACAGCTTTGTAGTTTTTCACTTCGCCCAGTCGCATCTTCAAATGAAATTTTCACTCCTTCAACAAGTGAGAGTCCACTAACCTGGCATGATGGCACCTACTAGCAATCATAGCACCGTGGGAGGCTGAGGCAGGAGAGTCTGAAGCGTAAGACCAGCTTGTGCAATTTAGTGACTCAGAAAGATTCTGTCTCAAAATAAAAACTGGTGAGAAAACTCTAGGTTAAATCCCTAATATGAGAGACGGGGAGAGAGAAAAAGAGACAGTGAGAGACAGAGACAGACCATGAGAGACCCAGGTTCCCATGCTAAAACTCCTTAAGTTCCTTCCCATAAACACCCACGCCTATCTTTTCCTCTTTCTTCTAAGGAGAGGTGTCTTGACCTCCTTTCCTGGAGAACCTCATCCTTTTTCCGTTTTTTCCTAATTCATACACCCATTAAGATCTGGATGCACAGCTTTTGATAATTTTGATGATACTTCTATGAAACTATATTATTTGTATCCACTGCCTACCTTACACTGTATTTTAATGTGGTAAAAAAAATACAAAATGTAAAATTACCATTGTACAGTTTAGTGCATTAAGTGCATTCACATTATCACATAACTATCTCCAGTGTCCGTTTCCAGACTTTTAATCATCTAAAACTGAAATTTCATAACCATTAAATGATTACTCCATATTCTTCCTCCCTAACTTTTGCTAATCTCCATTCTTTATGATTTACTAAGCCTTAAAAATGAATGGAAGTTTGATATGTGCAAGAACAAGGATGGAGCTTAAAAAAATAAGCCAAGTAGAATATACTGGATACAAATACATAATTCCATTTGTATGAGAAGTCAGACATCCAAAAGGACATAACAAAAAGCGCAATGAAATGTAGTTGTATTTCTCTTTTAAAGTATCTTTTGGAAATTACTTTTTATTTTCACTTTAAATACCTCTAGAGGCAGATAATTTTCAAGATCTGAATGAAAGTGAAGCTGATCCACAGTGCATGACAATATCAATACCGAGGACACAGAGCCCAGTTTGCAAAATGTATGTCATCAGCAAGACCCAACCTGTTACAGTGCCTTTCAGTTCAAAGATTGCAGACACATGTAATTTTAAACAACCATCACTACAGGACACAGATGTAGTAGATTCTAAGTAGAGCTGCCCAATTGTCTATCCAGCTAATGCTAAGCTACTTCCCCAAATAATGCCAGATGCTCCAGTGAAAAATCCAAAATGTGTCAAATACACTTCACCCTGCTCTACAACAACATAAAGAGAATTTATTCTTGACCTGGACTCATCAACAAGCTATGCCAGAAGCATGAGATCATAGTCTTCTCAATAATTTTATCTTTGCTTGTCAAACTGTACAAGCTATTAAATATGTATCATACACGTAAAAAGTTTATGGAAATACTTTGTTTGCTTCCTTTAGAATACCCTCCCTTCCAATTCTAATTGTTGCTACTTTTTGCTTGAAGTAAAAGTATAGTATAAATAACAGGAACATTTTATTCTGCTAAAGTATTTTGTAATTTTATAAACAACTGACAATATCATATCTTCTCAATGCTGTTCATAACAGTGGTAGTGGTATTGTTGTCCCTTTTTACAAAGAAGAAAGGGAGGCACAAGTGGGTAAATAATTTTGTCTAATTTCTTACAGTTAAAAATGTCAGAATTGGAGAGAGAATCAGTCCTGTTTGGCTCCAAGGTTATTATTGGAGATCAGTTCCTCCAAAGTGCCCTTTCAGTGCAGACAGAGAACCAAACTGCTAACTCAGGATGTTCAGAATGTAAACAGGACAACAAAGAAGCAGCATGTGGATTGTGGAGTCAGATCATCCAGTTCAGAGCTGTAGTACTTTAAGTGAGAAACTTCGAGGACTTTACATAATTTATTTATTCCTCAGTTTGTAATTCTGTGAAATGGAAAGAGAAAATTCTTCTGCTCAAGTATTTTGGAAATACCTGGCCTTTGATGTACCTGGTACAAAGAAAACACAATTACTGATTGTTAAAATGATACTCAATTATGTTGTGACGTAATTGAGTCACTGTATACAGTACTGTAGAACCTGGCATATAGGAGTGAAACAAACAGAGTGAATTCAGCTATCATCCAGAGCATCTACACATTTCTGTTTTATATCACTCAATCAATGATGAATAGCCTTTTTGATCTTGTCAGTATAACTGTGTCCACGTAACATGCATCAGTCTACAGGTGTTTAAAAAATTCATCACTGTCCATCAAACCTGCACAATGCATTTAGACTGAACCATTCAACAAAATAATAAAAACGTAGCTACTATAAGACAATGCTTTACTGCGGGAAAGATTTACTGCAAAGGCAAGCTCTCTATAAATCAGCAGAGCATGGAATTACCAGGACCTGAAGGGAACAAAATTATTACATTCAGTGAGTCTCTCTCTGGCTTATAAGGGACCTAAAGTTACTTTATCTTGGTCTTGCTGATATTTCTTGATTTATTTTAATATAATTTAAAAGGAAACTTTGAAGAAAGTCATTAAGGCATTGTTTATCACTTTCATGCGTTTGTGTATATTTTAGTTCAGCAGAGGGTGTGCTTTCTGAGGGTAACCCCCATAGGTGACACCCACGGGCTGGCCTGTGGTCTGGAGAGAGTACTTGTTCTGATGTGCTTTCTCTTCTTATCTTTAAACCAGCTGAACTTGCTTCAAGAGATGGATCTTCCACATGCAGAGGTTGCAATGCTGACTTTGGGTGAGATATTATTCCACATATTCCAAATATAACAGTGAGTAACAATAACTTTCCTGCTTTAAAGAAGTTAATCTCTAGGGTGAGGATGTGGTTCAATCATAGAGCACTTGCCTACCATGCTGGAGACTCTGTGTTGAGTCCCCAGCACCATAGAGAAATAATTACTTTTTTCAAAAATTAAGGTTTATAATCACATGAAGAGAGACAATAAATCAATATATCAATAAGAATAAACTGAATTGCATCTTCCACTCTGTCAGCAGTAAGTTTTGTGATTTGTTTTGAGCAATTTATTTAACCTTGCCAAGCGTCTCATTGAAAAAAAGAAAAAAAAGTGAAATATGGAAAAGACATAGGACAATCTCTTATGGTAGCTCTTAGTCCCATTTACCTATTATGCACTTAAAAAGTAGCTGATTCAACCTGAGATATACATTAAGAGAAAATGCTTTTAAATGCTTTTAGTGTATTTACTACATGTGCTATAAGTATAAATCCTAGATTTTAAAGACTTAAGGAAACAGAGAATATAAAATTCCAATACTTTTAGAGACAAATGTTTCAGAGACAAAGTATTTTAGGTGTGTTGATAAAATATACATTATTTAATTATTTTTGCTTGTATATTTTTGCTTTTTTTCAAAATATAACTGCAAGAAAAATTTAAATTGCATATATGACTTGCATTTGTGGCTCACATTAAGTTTCCATTGGAAAATGCTGTACTAGAATGAAGAGGACCAGGATGGAGGGTTACAAAGAAGGGTCAGGGAAGGCCTCTCTGTTAAGGTGACATTCTGAAGGCCAGGAAGGAGCGAGGGAAAAAGCCGTGTAAGTTTCTGCAGAAACCACCTTTCTAGACTGAAGGACCATTAGGAATAAATGAAACAATGCATGCAACTCAACTAAAAAGGGACCTGATTCATAGTATGTAGGAGCAGACTTATCTGTGATGACTATTCCATTCTGAAAGTCTTGACTGATAATTACCAATAAACATTTACTGATAATTACCAATAAACCATATGATTTAGTTTATTTTTTTCCTTTTTTTCTGAGACAAAATAGGATTAAGGCATCATTAGGGTTTACAGAAAAGCACCTAGAGAGAAAAAAGAGCTAAGATCTGTCCTACAGCTGGGAAGAACAAAAGATCTCTTTGGTTCTGACAAATTTTGTGACCTTATGATAATAAGTAACTTATTTCATCTTTTTCGTCTTTATTTATCAGTGTGCAAAATAGATCCTTGATCAAGCCAGACTCCCCAAATATTCTGTGTCTTGCATACTGTGGGATCCCACTTACATTTATCAGTGTGCAAGATAAATAAGGACATAAGCTCTGTGTTCTGTAAAGAGTGGATAGAAGAATCTGGGAATCTATTTAAATTACATAATGCAAGAAAAATAACAATAGAATACTCAAGTGATGTGTGTATGCTAATGTCAACAAGGAAAGGTACAAGTGAGATGTCTAAAATGATAGTTTTTATCTCTATTGTGATAATATACAATGTTTTATGTTGGAAGGGGTGATTTCAAATTAAAGGCAAAAATGTCCAAAATAAACACCATAATATTTTCTTTGTGCTCACCTACATGTATCCTTGGTGTTATCCATCCTCTCCTTTCCCTGGGAGGTTGATCCATGTGGACTCCATCAGTGAACTCCTCTGCCCTCTGGCTTCTATAGCTCTGGTCAAAGGGAGACAGAAAATGTCCTAAAAGTCTCCTAAGGAATTGCACTGTCTGAATAGTCCAAAGATGACTCTTCTCCTGGACAAGGGTTTTATACGATCTTTATTTTTCTTAAACCCTATCCAGCATTTGAAAGTAACTTCTTCTTCAAATTTTTCATAATTATACAGTATTGGTATGCCATTTGCTCCTTGCTGTGCCCTTGTCAATGGTAAGTTTGTATATACTGAGTTATTTAAATGAGAAAATCTTATAAAAGTATCTTATGATTTGCACATATCCTCTTACCAAAACAAACAAAAACCTACACATGCCTCTGCAAACATGTCATTTTTAGGCAGTTATTCTGAATTTTGGTTCACAAGGCTGATTACTAAGTTGAAAAGTTGGCAGATGGCAGATTTGTTATTTGTGATTCTTCCTCTACCTTATTTTTGAAACTTCCAGCTACAGTCAATATGCAGCAACAGTCAACTGGTTTCTGCCTGATCAACTTTTCCTTCTCCATTTCATGACTCTAGTGTTATGTATAAAGGCACTCCTTTCAGATCCTCGATCAAGCCAGACTCCCCACATATTCTGTGTCTTGCATACTGTGGGATCCCACTCACTTGGGTCCTTTAACAAGCACAAACATTGAAGGAAGACTGTTACACTCCTCAATATGAAGATAAAAGCAAAGACAACACAAAACCAATGAAAATGAAATTTAGCTGGGCACGATGGTACACTTCTGTACTACCAGGACTCAGGAAACTGAAGCAAGAAGATCTCAAATTAGAGGCCAGTCAGAGTTACACGAATTCAAGGTCAGTCTGCACTAAAAAGTGAGACTGTCTCAAAAACACTACCACCAAAAAAGTGAAATATATATATATATACACACACACATTTAACAATTAGAAATCATTTTTCTGATTGCTGTTACCATATAATTTCCCTCTAGCCTGACCTTTTCTAATTTTCTAGGTGATATCACTTTGATGTTTTAACATAGCTTGTAATTGGTTTGCCTGCTTAGTTAACCACCAAAATTGCTCTCCATTCCTCACAAGGTTCTACGCAGACGTACTGCCCTGTGAGCAGCCACCACAAAGGCCCAATCCATGGATTAAAGCCCTAACTGGTGGGTCCCAGGAGAATCCACCATAGTCCTGAGCACACTTTATTGTCATCACTAGCTTACTTGTCTTCCTCTTACATACCTTTTTAACTTGTTATCTTTTTGTCCTATCATACCTTTTTATCCCAATGTGTGGTTTTTGTCATTATGTCTTTCTTCTAGTAAAGTAAAAATTCTATTAAACCTGTTGCATTTCTTATTATATTGCAGGTACACAGGTATTTCACACACAGTAGGGTCTTTATAAAAGTATGTTACATGAAAGAATGAGTTTTATTAACCTTGCATCCCTACCCCAGCAGTAAAAAGAGTTGGTGCTTAATAAATGCTCATGTTAATGTTTAATAGCTCCAAAGTAATACCCCACTACTGAACAAAACCCACAATATCTAGGAGAGGCAGCTGGGACTTAATTCCAGAAACATTAAAAAATTTAGTCTTGGTGCTACTAGAACCTCCAAGAAAAAAATGTGTTTTTTCTGCATTAACATTTTCCATTTTAAAAACTGCTGAGAAATAAAACAATTATTATGAGACATTCTGTGTCACCCAGATGCAATTTCTGTAAGTACAAAATAGTCAGGAGGTGATCAGTTCACGAACATTGCCCCACATGCTTATCCTAGATAATACACCAAACAATAAATAACAACAACCTAATAATGAGGTTCTTTTTATAACATTAAAAATAATTTCGTGGTATAGATTTTGAAAAGAGTGGCAAATTTTCCTATGTTTTTATTTTTAAAAGCTTTTATTATAATGTTCTAAAGAATATGAAAGAAAATCACTAAGAAACTACTAAAAAGTTTGAAACTTGATTATAGGTGAATTCTACTTTACTGCAAATATAATGATAAGAGTTACCTCCTTTGTAACATCTTTCTTCTTCCTAAGTGGACGAGAGAGTACATTACTGAGTTCAAGGTAAGAAGACTTCCTCAGAAGTCATTTTGTCAGTCTTCATTTCATAGCTAAGAGAAAAGACTTGCTGGAGGTCTTGTGATGATAGAACCAGAAACAGAGATTTTTGGGCTCCTCTGCCTCTTCCGACCACCCTAAAATCTACTTGCTGCAGTGCACCTCTCCTTTGGTCCAGGTCCTGTGTGTTGGACATAGATAACGCTATTCCACTCACATGTCTGAGTTTGACTTCTATGGACACTGCTTTGTGACCCTGCAGTACCCAATGGCTCAATTCCTGCCACTCCCAACCAAACTCCAGCTGCCAAAACCTCAGCCTTGGAGATGTGCCCAGGTGAGCTCAGTCACCAGGGAGAAAGCAGGACTGGATCAATGGTGGTGCAGGTGCGGGAACGAAATGGAAATTTACTGTCCCTGTGTACCACGGAATATGTGACCCATTGCTTCATCTTCCCTCAGGATCTAATTTACTCCCACATGATGACTTGACCTCAGACAATTACTCACTTTTATGGATTAATAATGACTGAAAACCACCTCACTAGTCCCCAAAGAACAAAACCAGAGCAGACTTCAACAAGGCCATACAAGGTCACATGATTAAACAGTGACTTATAAAACTCCTAATTTTCACTTGGCATACATTTTGACTTCTATCATTAACGGTCTGATTTTGGTATATTTACTCCTCACACCATATAGTTTATCATTTTAAAACAAATAACTTTAAAGACAAATCATTTTTTACTTCTTATATGTGAGTCAATGAAAACACCACGTATTTCTAAAGAAAGTATATCTTTTGGTCAAAAATAGACCACAAGAATTAATTTTTCATGAGTCACAATGTGCTCATAACTTGAAGGAACAAAACAGAAAGTTTTTGGACTTCCTTTCCCAAGCTACAGCTGGCCCCTTGTCTAGAGGTACAAACTGTGGCTTCAGGAATATATATCCAAACTTATATCTATATTATCATCCTATCATTAGAAATAATCCTGAATCTCAGGACTTATTATAGTTTTTAATATTTTTAGGTCCCATAGTCAATTGTAATTGGGACCAACATCAGAAATCTATTGTTGTGCATGTACCAAGCACAATGAAAGCCACTGTCAAAGTAGCAGAAAACCAAACCATCCTTCTGAAGAAGGGATATTTAGATGGGTAGAAACATAAAAGGAAATGCAAACTGTAATCCAATGCTGACAGCCTGGCAGGTCACTTTTTTCTTTCTTCAAGTGCCTGGTCACCCTGCATCCTTCTATATGTGTAAATAAATCCATAGAGACAATTTGAAAAGCTTGATGAAGTTTCAGTTCAAAGGCTCTCAGTAGCTCACCTTTAATGAAACCCAGATGTGCTTCAAACTTGAGTCTTATTTGCTGAGAGTACTTATTGTTATTTAAATAAAAGTTGAGCAAACTGATAATCTGACTCATACTGCCAGGAAAGAGAGATGCTTATTTAAATTTCCATTATTCTTTTTTTAATAACTCCTATTTAAACTGGCTTCATTATGTGACTTACAAATCACATCATGCTTATTAAAGGCACTTAAATATGCAACATGAAATAAAATTACAAATGCTTGATTTACTATAAATTGAGCACAGGTGTGGGACTGTTTACAATCCTTTGGTACAGTAGGAAGTCAAGTTTTCATTTATATTTCATGGAGCAATAAATACCATTTACCTCTGAAATGTTTAAATCTTTACAAGGAAACTAAATATATGATGCAAGTGTCAATGCAGAGCAAATTTTATACTCAGCCACCATCATGGTATATCCTTAAGCAACATTCCAAGTGCTTCTTTATTAACAGCTTAAAGGAGGAAAAACAGTTATCCATAATTAGAAGGCATTAACCCTTAAATGCTTTAGGGAGAAAAATGACTGCAGATTGCAGAAACGTGTGCAAACCTGGGGAAAACTGACAGTGGGCTCCCCTGAGATGGCAGCATGTGGCAAAGGCAGTCAGTTTGAATACAGCTATAAATTTCTTCCAGGGAGAGATCACCTGAGAATGTACTGGTCTCTTGAACTGTGTCTTGCTTCCACTAAGTAAAATCCAGTTCCTTAATCAGCTTTCAGAAACTAGGTAAAAAATATAATCTGTAGACTATTGGCAGATCTGCTTTTTTAAAATGTCAAAAATATAAAGTCAGTGGACAGGATTATACTTGGTGACCTGAAGTCATTTAGTGGCGATGTGGAAAGGAAAAGAGATGAGAAGAGACAGATGGATTTTAGTACTGTGTCTGGCACTATAGGCATGTAGAATCTTGGAAAGTAAGTCCGTCTCTAAATGACTCAGTTTCCCCATCCGTCCAAGGGACAGCTAGACATTATGTCTGGACTTGCGCTACAAAACTCCATGACAAGGTCCATTCAAATATCAGGCCACAGATATTAAGCATCAATTTAAATTTGCAGGTAATTAAAAATAAAAAGATTTATAAAGAAAATCAAAGTTCCATTGGTTTAATCTGGTCTCCTACTGTACTGAGCTTCAACTTTATTATAAGTGCTGAGCTAAGAAGTTGGCAAGCACCATCTCACGCAATGCTTACAACCCAGTAAGGGAGGTTTCATCTCCATAAGGAAGGGAACAAAGGAACTTGTCCAAATGGCGTAACTAGGATTTATATTCAGGTTACTCTTTCTGAATGCCACTGCTATGAACTTCTATCACCTTCTTGTGTAATTTTTGATTCCTAAGTGTTCTGGCTAATTTAATAGCTCACCCTACCCATGGACATTTAAGTTACATTCATATTTTATCTGTTGTCTCTAAGAAATAATTTATTCCAAGTTCTATAATATAGAAATAAATTTGGTATTATTCATCTAATTATTTTAGAATTTCATAGGGTATTTTTACTCTTTCCTTATCATTTCATTTTTATATATTTTCATTGATTTTTATTAAATGTTAATAAACATTATTTTATTAGAGTATTATGAGTCCTCCTAATTATAATATTTTTATGACAAACTTTCAAAAAGCAGTACATTTAGTTATGCAAAATTTTCAATTTATTTGTGTTAGTTGCCTTTGTTGGCTCTTTCATCTTTCCATAATTAACATGTTTGTCTTTGTTACATTCCTCATGTCTCAGAATCAATACTCAATCCTCACAATTTAAAGGAAAAGAGGCATAGTTTGGCCCACAGTTTGGAGGAGTTTCAGTCTGTAGTTGGCTGGTCCACTATAGGACAACATGGTAGAAGGGCAGGAAGAGCACAGCTGCTCATGATGTCACATCCAGAAAGCAGTGAAAGTCAAAGAAAGAGCTGGAGAGGGAGATAAACCTCTCCAGGCCACATCCTTAGTGACCTGCCCTTTTGATCAGAATCATTTATTTAACAGCAAGTCAGCTATAAGCCCCCTAATCCATTCACCTTCCAAAAGCCCTATTTGTGAGTGCATAGGACTCTTGGAGGACAACATTCTGCCCCCTGACTCCCAAAAGATTCATGCGCCTGCCTTCATGCAAAATCCGTTACCAAATCCTACAAGTTCTAACACTGCTGAAAAGTCAAAGTCCTCTGAAACTTAAGACAAACTTAGCTATTAACACTATAATACTCAAAAATAAAGCTAAACACTACCCACATACAATAAATATTCCCTCGAAAAAGGGAAGAACTGGAGGATAGAAACTAATGGGACCAAAGAAAGACCAAAGCTTAGCAAGAAAAACACTAAATCTTGCTGCTTCATGTTCAGCACTCAGAGCAGGTGTGGCCAGATGTGAATTCCAAACAGTTTCAGCAACCCATCCCTACAGTGTGGCCTATGGTTGTAGCTCTCATAACTTCTCTGTGGGATTGGCTTTGCTCACTGCTTGCAACTTTCCTCAGAAATTCCACATATCTGGCTTCTCAAACTTCTTTGTGTCTCCCCTGTATTTCTGGCTTCACTTTCACAGATTAACATCCAGCCTTCTCAAATGCAGAGGCTTTCTTCTAAAATTCGGATATAAACCTCCCTGATCCCATAACTACTGCATTCAGTATGCTTATAAATCAGAAACATGTAGATGATGCCACCAGCTTGAGCAGTAGCATACTCCCTGGCATGGTGGTGGCATCATTCTCTGAATGTCTGAGCACAGTGAACTGAATCTCCCACATAAATACCCTATGGACCAATCTCCTTCTGGAGTATAGTGCCCCAGGACTCTCTTCTCAAAGCAGTCTTTCAATTTTCAAAATTTAAATCTATGAAGGGTAGGATCTTACTTATTCTTGTGATGGCCTCAAGCCATCTTTTCAGTTGCTCAGTTAACTTGTTTTTGTTTTTTTGTGAACACTAACTATGAGCCTTCCTTCACTTCACTGTTACAGGCTCCAGCTTTACTGAAGCTTTCTTTTTGGCCAAATTCTAAACTTTTTTTTTTTTTTTTTTGTCTTTTTCGTTTTTATCAGTACCAGGGATCGAACTCACGACTGCCTGCTTTCAAGGCAGGTGTTTATGCCACTGAGCTAAATCCCCAGCCCCAAAACTTTTTACATTATTAAGCCATGCTCACAGAGCCGGCTAAAAGCCCCCCAACATTACCCAGGCCACAGTATCAACATTAGGCTGCCTCAAAATTTCCTCTGCCATGTTAATTAGTCAAACACCTTAATTTCAGTATCGTGAAAAGTCTGAGGACATAAGCAAACTATGCACAAATTTTCTTCCAGAGCATAGGATGTATTGTCTGTAGTCCATTTATTACAGGAGTCTTTGTTACTAAATGAAACCTGAGGCTGGTCTTTACTAGCTTCCTTTTTAATCAGCATTCTGGTCTTCTAAATTCTGATCAAAATCTTCCATTAAGTTTAATTTAGAGCATTCTAGGGCTGCTTCTCTATCCAGCATCCCCAAACCATTCCAAACTTTTCCCTCAAACAAGTTCCAACAGCATGTAAACTATATGATCAAGAAATATTACAGGAATGACTCCACTTCTCCGATAAAAAAACAAATCTCTTAGTCACTTTCCTATCACTGAACATACAACATCCACAATTTAAAGGGATAATTTGTTTTAGCTCACAGTTTGAAGACATTTAAGTAGTTCAGTTCATAGGCATCTTGCAAGGCAGAAGGGCATGCAGTGGCAAGCAGCACATGGTATGACATGCAGGAAGTAGAGAGAGTCAAGACGGGAGCTGAAGAAGAATATAAACCCTTCCACGCAACACTCTGAGTGGCTTCTCCCTTCAGACCAAACTTCAACTCCAATCAGCTCTAAGCCTCCATAAACCAATCAGCGCATTAAGCTGGTGGTGGACCTAACGATATAAATAATAATACTGTTCCATTCAGCCAATGATTAAATTGTTCAGAATTCACACACACACGCGCACACACACACACACACACACACACACACACACACACATGCATACACTCACCACCCACACTTAATGCTTATACAAGAATATTCAAAATTATTTTCTCATACTAGATGTATCCAAAGAAAATGCATAGATGTAGGGACTTTTATAGATGGCTTCTCAAAATTTTAACATATAACCCAGCTCTCTCATTCCTATGTATTTTCAAAAGGAAAGTAAAATGTCATAAATAAAACTATTTGTGAATTTTATTTACCATTCTATTGTTTTGTTTCATTTTTCTTTTTCTTTTTTTGTAGCAGCCCTAGAGATTGATTCCAGGACTGCTCTACTACTGACCTACATCCTCAGTCCTTTTTACTTTTAACTTTGAGGAAGGGTCTTGCTAAATTTCTCAGGCTGGATTTGAACTCGCAGTTCTCTTGCCTCAGCCTCCCTCAGTGCTGGGGTACAGCATATCCTACCAGTTCAGTTTATTTTGTTGTAATTTACTAAAACTGGAAACAATGGGAAATGTCCTCCAATAAGTCAAAGAACTGACAACTGAGGCACAGTCATACATGGAATACAATTCATCAAGAAGAAGAGATAAATTTTTGGTACACAAAACATGGATAAATATCATAGACTTAATGATGAGTGAAGTTAGCCACTCAAAAGACTATATATTATCTGTTTCACTTATAACATTGCAGAGAAAGAAGACAGAGACAGAAATCAGGTGAGTGCTTTCAGGGAATCAGGTTGATTTCCTCACTTTCCTCAATGCTGAGTCACAAAACCTGACGTGCACAAGTTAAAAGATGAAAGGTTGATTTTGGTTCACGTTTCGCTCATGGTCATCCTTCCCAAAAGAACAAAGGGCATAACAGAGGGACCAGAGAAGAAAATCCGCTCACCTCATGGCAGCCAGGAAGCAGAGAGAAGAGAAAAGCCAGGAAAGGATAAACTATTCTGGAACACACCAGTGATTTCCTCTTCTGGACGACTCTCATTTCCTCAATAGCAAGCCAGCCTCTAGTGTCCCATAATACAGTCCCCATAATACAGATGAGGCTGTAGGGACCATTTCAGATCTAAGTCACATCAACAGTACAGAAAAAGTACAGTAGCTTGACACTGAATGGCCAGGTGATTCAGGGAAATATATCAGAGAAACTATATTTTGAGAGTAGCAATTCAAAATTTGTTGAACTAAAAACTGAAAAGGATAAATTATATCTTTATAAAAATGGATAAATAGAGTAACTTGGGTGTGTAAGATGCAATAATCTGGTGAGGCAGGGTAGAATGGTATGGTTAAGATTATCTGTCTAACTCTAGTGACTTATTTTATTGTTCATAAAGACCAACCATATGCTTTCTTTCTAAGTTACTCTGATACCTTTATATCTATATTTATCACAAGCCTCCATTAATATGAGACTCTTTCAACTCCACAATATACCTGAAAAGGCAGAGCCCAATCCAAATTTGATCCTAAGTGTTTTACAATCTCCACAAGCTCTGTGCTTTGATCCTCAGTCATTTTTATCTACACTTAGGCATGCCTGGGCCAGGATCCATAAAATTATAAATAAAGAAAGGATCTATGCTCATTTTGCAGACTCTCAGGATTACAAGCAACATTTAAGGTCTTTGAACCATAAATACTTGAATATCTCCAGTACAGTATTTCCTCCAAGATATTACTTAGTCTCTCATTGAATATTTCTTGGGAGGGAAACTCATTCCTACATAAATTCATTTGATTAACTCTTCCATGACTGATGTTAAGAAATTCTATTTAAATTTCAGTCATTCCTCATAAGTCAAAGTAATCAAAGAATTATGTCAACCAAAATTTTTTTAATTTTCCAATTCCCTTCTCTACCACTGCCATGTAATCTTGGTCTTTAAGCAACCTGAAACACTTTGGATGGTGGTTTCACCATCTCTTTAAAGATTTTCCATAAATGCAATATTTTTACTCTCTGCCTAAAATCATTTCAGAAGTTTTTATATTCTATAAATATTTGTCATGATTGGAAAAATTATCAGGATATATGGACAGGAGTCACCTGTTAATGATTTCAAGGTTGTTTTTTTTAAAAAAAAACAGTACGAGATGGCGATGTGGACAGCCCTGAAGCCCATATATCACTGACATGCAGTTTGTTGCTATCATCTAGAAAAACTGGGCAGAGATTTTTTCTTAAAAAATACCTATTCTGCTTTTTAAAATTTTTAAGGAGATCAACAGGTGGAACGAGGGAGAGGGACTTGTTATGTTCATATGCTAACCCCCACTATAAATGTAATAATTCTGTACTACAAACGTACTAAAAATGGGGGCATGAATTTTAAACCCAATTTTTAAATTTGGGTTACTGGCTTAAGCCTCTCCAAGGATAATAAAAGGAAATAATAGCAGGCACGTGTAAGGCAAAAACCTTATACAGTGATATTAATGCTCTTTTGCTAATTAAAATCTTTGATAATTTTTATGTGTTTATAACAACATTTATAATTTTTTTTACTTGACAAAAGTTTTGTAAATGCTGCACTCCACTCTGGCTTCATCTGCTACCACCCACCACCACGGGCCTTTCCTTCCATAGGAATTGACAAATAATCACTCCCCAAATTTGCTGGGCATGAACAAGTAATGACTCTTTCACACTGTTGTACCTCTGGGCACCATGACTTCTCTACCCTAAAATATTCCTCCCTCTTAAAAATCACTATGGGGCATCACAATCTTCCTCTTTCTCTCTACAACATATCTGCTTCCAAGACACACAGCAGACATGTGACATCCACGTTATTGAGATAGATCCCTGCCACCAATGCCAGGCGCCCTTCATTCCTAGTTCTCCAGTGGGTCTCCAAATGACTCCTTAGCAGGGCCATTGGTATCTTCTTTTTTTATTTCATTGTATGCCATGATCTTGTTCGCTCATATTTCAATAAGCAATGTTTCTACATTTGTAATAATTGCATATCTTCTAGTATAAACCATCATATAATAATGTGATTTTATTTTTTTTTTTGTATGAGGAATTGAAATCAGGATCTTATGATTGCTAGGCAGTATTTCAAATTTTAAAAATAATGTCTTTAACAAATCTGACCATTAATATACCCTTACAAAATTCTACTAAATATAACTTTCAACTTGAGAAATTTTACTAGCTGTATACATAGTGTATTGAAAACTTGATGCTAAACAGAAATAAGAACACTACACATGAAGATTTTCTAGATTGCAAGTATACATCTACTTCAGAACATGAATTTTAGTGTTATCTGAATTTACAAAAGTTATTACCTGTCTTTACTGTGAACAAACACATATAGATGGTTAATAAAATGTAATATAAAACAATTTAAAATATGAGATCCTGAGAGATTTCCAGGAGATTAGTAATTCATGTGTGTTGGTGTGTTTGGAGGAACATGGAGCAGTGACCTTGGTGACTATGTCTGGTCTCTCACGCTGCCTCTGGGCTTGCTGCTCCTGTTCAGCATAAGAGAGAATCCTGTTCCTTCAAACCTTTCCACCATGATGTTCAGCCTCATTTCAGATCCACAGTAATGTAAACAACTGACCACGGATCAGAATCTCTGAACTATGGAATAAATGAACCCTTCCTCCTTTAAATTGTAGAGGTTCGGATTTTTGTCCCAAGAATGGAAGGCTGACCAAGGCAGACTAAAATGTTAGAATTCTTGACTTCCTGGCAAGTACTCCAATAAACTCTGAGGGTTGTTTATTCTCCTTTGTAGTTCTAGTTTTTCAAGGGAGTTGCTGGTTTTCAAATGGGTGCCACTGTTAATTTGAACATAATAGAAGGGAACAAAATCTCAGAAGATTGTGATTTTGTTTTATTACTTAGTTCATTTGTTCGTTAATTTTTCCTTTCATCCATTCATTCCCAAAACAGACCTATAACATAATATATAGGTACCAAGAAGCCCCTGAAACAAAGAATTTTGTTCGAAACAAAGAAAACCAATAGATTTTGTATATTCCAATCTGTACCTTTATTGATTTATTTGAAAGAGCTATCTACTTTGCAACCTAAATCCAATATCTCCCCATGATCCCATGCTCCAAAGCCTGTGTGTGGACCTGAGTTTTTCACTGTCCCCTCTTTCTTCTGCATCTAATTTCTCTCGCTACTATATCAGTTTTAATAAATCGCAAGAATGCTATTATTTCTCTTGTCTTCAAAAACAAAAACAGGCCAAATGAATTTCCCAGCCACAATTTTTCTCCAGCTGCTACTTACATTATTTCCTTTTCTTCACAAGAAAGCAAAAAGGTTATCTGCAATTATCAGCACAAAAATCCATTCCTTTTCTCTCTGAATCCTACTTGAACCAAACTTTCCATTACAATGCTCGTCTGAAACTTTCCTTCCTAGGAAAATAAATGGCCAGTCCTCAATATTCAAATTACTTGACCTATTCATTTCTTCCTCCTTGGATTTCAGGATATTGGTTTCTCTCTGACTGTACTCTGCCTGGAACCTCTCACTCTCCCTTGTTAATTATTCCTCATGCTCACGTCCATTAAAAACCAAAAAATGTCAGAGTTGGGCTCAGTAACTTAGCACATTTTCATCTATGCATTATCTACACAAATTTCTTTGGTATTTTTATTTTCTTCAGTATTTTCCATCTTTTATTTTAATTATCATTCATCTGCTGAGAGCACCTTCAGTCTACCTTTGTAAACCAGACTTTTACTTGAGACTTCAACTCAGCACATCTATTTAATATATTATCTAACAGGCATTGCAGATCTTACATGGCCAAATCCAGATGCTTTTCCCTTCAAATATGTTTCTCTAAAATCGCTTTCATCTCAAGAAATGTCAGCTGTGTCATTTGTATTACTGAATTCCTGAAGTTTCATCATCCTCTACACACCATAGCAAACCACTCAGCAAGTTCTATCAATTCCACCTGCAAAGAACACACTTACTACCACCTCAGCCAGTGACTTTCCTTCCTGTGCACCTTCAGGCATGCCTCACCTGAATTGTTGCCCAATTGTCACAAGTTTTCTTGCTTCTACCCTTGCCCATATTCAAGCTTGTCCCAACAGATCAGACAGTGATATTACTAAAAAATAAAAACTGGAAAAATTAAAAATTACTGTAAATCCAGAAAGCAAACTGTGCTTACATTATCTGATTGAAATACATGTTGCGTAACATATATAGATTAGAACCTGACACAGTGATGCATGCCTATAATTCCAACAAAAAAGCAGGTTTAGAGGCTTACAAATTCAAGGTCAGCTGAGCAACCTAGGGAGAGGTTGTCTCAAAATAAAAATAAAAAAAGGACCAGGCATGTAATTTAATGACATCATACTTGCCTACCCCTGTGTTGGATCATCAGCATCTCCACTTGCCAGATTAAAACCAGGCATGGTAGGTTAGGCAAAGCACATCTGTAATAGGTAGCTGACTATATCAATTTGAGTAACATATGTTCAAATGATTGGATTGGCATATAGAGATTTACTGAAAACAGAAGACCCACCCTGGGTGGAGTAGCACCGACCAATAGCATATTGTCTGAATAAATAAAAGTGAAATAAAGAGCCAGGCGTGGTGGTTCATGCCTGTAATCCCAACACTCAGGAGGCGAGGCAGGAGGATCCTTGAGAGTTTGAGATCAACCTGGTCTACAGAGTGAGTTCAAGGTCAGCCTGAACTCACTCTTTTGAGGTAGTGAGACCCTGTCTCAAAAAGACAAAAAAAAAAAAAAAAAAAAAAGTAAAGTGAAATAAAGAAGAAAGGCTTGCTTTAGTCTACACTTTCACCTGGGACACTGTCTCCTTCCTTCCACAGCAAACACTTCAGACTTCTGGCCCAGACTTGGGAGGCTCCTGATAAGAACAAGCACAGGATTCTATAGTGAACTCCAGGCTTTGATCACTGATTGAACCTTTTGGGTCTCCAGTACACAGACAGTCCTTTTGCAGTCTTCCACAGCTGACTCTATGGGGGGGGGGGGGGTCGCTGTAAACCTATTTTGTAAATTCTTATATATCTCACATTAAATCTGTTTTTTCTAGTGAAAACTATGGGGGGGGGGGTCGCTGTAAGCCTATTTTGTAAATTCTTATATATCTCACATTAAATCTGTTTTTTGTAGTGAAAACTGACAGATGCATATCTCAAGAAAAATTAAAAGCACTGAGAATGTAGCTCAGCTTCCCTTAGTTCAACCCCATTCAACAAATACTGCTCTGCTAATACTTTTCCATTTCACTTACAGTAAAAGCAAAGATATATCCTGCAGCCCCCACACACATGATCACCTTCTACCTCCCTGCATTTCCACCACCACTCCCACCTTTACCACCACAGTTCTCTCAATTCATCTCTTGCTACTCTAATCATGGGAGCCTCAGTGTTATTCCTATGGCATGTCAGGAATAGATTTCCTGAGATCTCTTTGCATTTGCTATTCCATGGTGATAGAATAATTTTCACTCAGGTATCTACCTTACTTGAGGCCGTGACATCTGTGAACAGATATATAATTTGTGTTGTCCTGTGCTTTTTTATTGACTCCCATCAATCTTGTTATTTTTCATTCCCTCATCTAGCAGCTGCTGGAATGATTTCTCATGGCCCCTTGCTGTTTTTAAGAAATCTTTCTTTTCAAGACCGCTAACCACAACGTTTGTTCTGTATCTGAGATCTTGTCCTCACATTGGCTTAATCTGCTGCAAATATTTTCAATGGAATCTTATTCTCCTATATATCTGTTTCACTCTGCCTTATGGATTCCATTTCTTTCCTATGCTGAGCATTCATGGCTTCCATAGCTTTCATAAACTCCTGAATTTTTTTGTCTGTATCTGCTCTAGAGTCATTAAGCTTGGTTTCCCTTGTGGACACTGTCTCTGCAGTTCTCTGAGAAATTATTTCTGAATTGAGTTTCTCTAGAGTCTCATTCAATTGCTTGTTACATCAGAAGGCTGAGTGGGTGGCTTTCAGATTGTTCTACCACGCTGTGCCCTGGGTTTGCCTTTGGTGAGCTGGATGTCTGGGGTTGCATCTTATTTAAGTGTCTTCTCATTTTTTTTTTTTCTTTTTCAGTATAATCCCTGAGGTAGTGTTTCTAAATTACCTGTGGTGCATTACTATAATTATTGCTAGTCTTTAGAACCTTTAGCAAATCACCACTTCATTGAAGTATCTTCCAGGTGTAGCTGGTTTTTGGGTTTTGAGCCTGTTGCAAGATCTTGAATCTTCCATTTGTTGAGGATGAGAAGTTGCTTCCTGTTTGGCCCAGCTCCAGGTTCTTTGGCACTGTGCCACAGTATTTTCCATGACCTTACTTAATCTCAGTCTCATAGTATCAGGAAGAATAGCTGTTTGCCACAATTTTAACTCTTTTGGCTCTAGTTATACCATTAGTAATGACAAAAGTATCAAATGCAGTCCAGAAAATGACAAACTGAGCTGTGCATTAGTTGGCCAACTTTAACCAAATAAACCAGATTTGTGGTTATATAACAAACCAGAAAATTACATGCAGTGTGTAAGTCTTAATGTGTCAATTTTGCCCTCAGGGTTTAAAATTTAAAATGAGTCAGGAAGAAAATAGAGAAATGGAAGAAGAGGAAGAGATTAGAGGTAAGGCTGGAGGACAAAAGGGGATCAGGTTAACCTTGTGAAACCAGTGCAGAAGACTAGAGGGAAAGAGAGAGCAGAATCATAACACAAAGAGGCTAGAAACCATTTCACATTTATAAAAACAAGATCAAACAAAGAAGTAAAAAAAGCAAAAACAAAAATTATAAAAAAAAAAAAATCAAAACCGAGAGAGAGACAAAAAAAAGAAGGGATCACTTTCAGGTTTTTCCTCTGCTTCACTGGTAGACGTGTGGAGCCAGAATCCTGACCCATGCTGATCTATCCCAGCAATCCAGCATGAGCTTTTTGGCAGGGTAGTGGATAATCTCTGCGAGTTTGAACCTTCTGGCCAAGACAAGACTCATTCAGCCTGCTGCCGCCAGTGTAACTTCCACAGCCTGAGACCAGTTGGAAGCCACTATATGGAGCCAACAGCTGCTCTGAATTCTGAGTTCAACTAGCCCCTCTCCAAGAAGGCTCCCAGCCAATAGCTCCCTTGTGTGAGATGACTGAACCCTCATCACTCACTACTGCTAGAGAAGCCCTTAATATCTACCCCACTCCACTGGTGCATGTCTTGGTAGTGGCCTCAGTGCTCCTCTCTCTCCTAAGTGAGGTTTAAATGGATTTTGACATTCCTTGTGATGACTTCCTGATCTCTCAGTAGTCCTTGTCCCAGAGATTGGAGTCAGTCCTCCATTGTTCTGCCTAGGTAACCTTTCCAAAATATAAAGTCCCCACTATATTGCTCTTCTGGTTAAAATCCTCCAGGATTACTTTTGTCTATAGTAGTATTTGTCAAATTTTCATCTGTATTAGACTCACCTGGACAGCTCCTTAAAACACAGGCTGTCACTGATTCCCATTCCCAACACCCAAATTTTGAAACTTCTTTGTTCTATAGTAGAACAGGAGAACTTTCATTTCTCTAAGTTCCTTAAGGATTATATTACTGTTGATACTGAATCTGCACTCTGCAAACCACTGGACAAACAAGTGAATGCATTTGTTTGCTATTTATCTCCAACAAATAAACCTACGTGATATATTTAACAAATGTGTATTATGGTCTAGAGTCCCTCCAGGCAAGCCTTAGGTAGGGGCTCAGGGTTATGATAAGCTCAGTAGAACAACTGAGCAGAATTTGAAAAGCATGGAGAGCCAAAGCACAGGCACAGAATTCAGGATCCAGGATGACTCTGAGCGTGCACATGGACCACATCAGAGAAGTGCTCTTTTCAGTTCTTCATTTACATCTGCCATGAAGCCAAGTGACTCTCTGATAGAACAATTTAAATTTGATGTGAGGCCTCCTGCATTTTTCAAAAGACAGATGTCCAAATGTCTTACTTGAATGACAGAGGAACCAATCTAGGAATTTCTCGCAGAAAAGACCCCTTCCCTTATCCTTGTGGCCATTAGGAGTCTATTGACCTTTCCACCCTCACTCTGCAGAACATACTTCTTTTCCTACCTTCAATAAATGCACATCCCCACTACATTCTCTGTATATTTTGTGTACTTATTTGTTTAGGACACCAAGAACCTAGATAAAGTTTCCCTCGGACCCATCTGGGCACTTTCCTGGAATGCTCTTCTAAATTTGCTCCGGAACAATTCGTCCACAATTCTTACTATTCTGTAATGCCATCCCCTGGGGTTGATATAAAAAATTCTTCTTTGGTCTCCTGAGAAATCTTTTCAGGGGCATTCAAGAAAGCCAAGTCACAGAACTAAGCCATGAGAACCACTGGTATCTACATCAGTCAGCCAACTGTAGCCACCAGCTAGCTACATGCAAGATAACAATGAAAGTCACTGTTAATCTAAGCACATACTAAGTGAATATTTGCTAAAAATTTTACAGGTATTACATTATTTAATTCTCTCAAAAACTTTTAAGCAGGGATCATTTTTGCTTACATGTTGTTAATAAGAAATCTCATCAAGATTAATTATTTGAACTCATAATTAAGCAGCTTGTTGGTAGCTATGAGATCTGGAGATGAGCCCAGTTACTCTAATTCTAGAGGCCAAAATCACAACCACAAAGTTATACCTTTCCCTAAATATAAAATCACAAAGAGAAACACCTAAACAATTATTTTCTCTTAAATGCATTTTGATAATATTCTGCAGAACTAAAACACAAACACACACACACACACGCGCGTGGATAAATTTTAAAAAGAATTAGCATTGTGGTTTTGTCTCCAAATCAATTTTTATAGGAAATCATACTTTTAGTTACAGTTAAATTTTTAAAAATTGTCAAAACTTTGAACCTTCCTGGAACAACAACAAAAATTACTATAAAATTAATAAAATGCTAAATATCCTCAAATTGGTCTAATATAGTTGCCTAAGACATCCTAATTACCCTTGTAGTAGCTATTACATTGCATTTGGGGCCATGGCCTCAGTTAGTTTGCATTTAAAATAGTGACAAACCCCAGGCAAAGGAATATTTCAACTTTACTTTCAATTGTGTTGTTTGAAGGAGCTACATGGACACAGCTTAGGAGCTTATTAAAATGCAGAGTCTCAGATAGCACCTGAGATCTATTCAATATAATGCTACATGATATATAACCTATAACTACAATATAATCCATATCTATACTATTATGCAATTATTGCTAAATGTTAAATCTCAGCATATTGGTGTGAAGCGTCGTGTAGTGAAACTGCCCTGTCTCAGCATCAGAACAACTACTCCATTTTATCATTAGTTCTATGACTGAAGGTGATTTCACCTCCCTTAGACTGTATCTTTTTCATTTGAAAAAAGGCAAAAGACAGAACTAGAACAGTGGTTTTAAAACAAAACTGATGTCCAGTTCTCTTTGTTAGAGAATCCAATTTGGTTGGATATGTAACCTAGGCACTGCAATTTTAGAAACTTTCCCCAGGCAATTCAAATGTGCAGCCTAGGATGAGAACTGCTGAGCTACAAGAGTTGCTCTTAAATTGTGGTCCCTGGAGCACCAGCAGGAGTAACTCTAGAGAAGTTGGTAGAAATGTAGATTCTCAAATGCTGCCTCATACCTATTGCATTAGAGGTTCTAACAGTGGGGCCCAAGAATCATCTAATCCATCTGTGGGGTGATTTTGCTTCACAGACATTCCAGACTGAAAAGAGTGACTTGGAAAAGCTATCAAGATCCCTCTTATAAATAGCCATAATTTCAGCACATATTTCTAAGAATACTAACAGTATGTTTGTTCTATGAGTTCCATGACATTTAATTTAAAAACCTTTTGCTTTGAGGGTAATGTTGAAGTTTCAGAAACAGAAGCAGAGTTTCAGGAAGGTTTTCATATGATCAATATACAGGACAGGGCATAGAAAGCTGGCTGGAGAAAACAAGCAGGACCTGTCATTTACAAGATCCCAGGGCAACACCAGGACCCACGTGTAGAACTTACTGTGAGCGCCCTTTTGATGTGGACAGCCTAAAGAAGACCGGACACCACAGAGAGCCTACTATTGGGACTTCCCATGATAGCCTCTGCTGTGCTTCACAGAGGCAGTGTGGATATCTACTTTTGCTTTTATCTTCTTTTTTTTTTTTTTTTTTTTTTTTCTATCCTGCAAAAGTTGATTCTCTGGAAGTAGTTTCTCCCATTTCCATTCACCCCTGACTTTTCAAATAAACTTTTGGCACTGCTTATGGCTTGTATCATCCAATTCTTTTTTCAAGGCAAGAAAGACCTGGAATACTTTTGACTGATAAACTATATCTAAAGGAACTATATCTAAAGGAAAATACAATGATAAAAATTACCACTTACCACCACTAGATTAACTGATAATTGAGCATGGATAGTATATGCGCATTGACGTATACTTATTGTTAGAATTCCATCTTAACAATCTTTAGCATACCATTCTTATCAAAAGAAAGTTGTAATAGATTTTTTTTCTAATGGGAACCATTTATTTGATTGTTATGTGATCTATATCTTTGAAAGATGACAACCTTTCCATATACCCTAGGGTAGTCTGTGAACCCTCCACAAGGTCTCAGCCAGTACTACAGTATAGGTATTTACTTTGCTAGTGCCAAAACCCAAGATCAGTCAGACAACTTAAGCTTCCTACCTTGAAGCACAGGGTGGAACCTGGGTGTAATATGAATACTGTTCAACATTTTGTTGATAGGAAGAAAGAGTAAATGAAATCCTTTGATCACCATCTGTCCCTCAATGTTCTGAAATATCTTTCTGATGGCTATAAATACTCCACAGAAGGGAGTACCAACTGTTGATAGACTCTAAAAAAGATTCCCCCAAACAGAGGAAGAACTCCAACTTTAAATATAAAGAAATGCTTTTATGTAATGCTTCTTTGAGGTTTTGAAATCAAACTGAGCACATGGAAATATACTTGGGAAGGTAAAAAATTTATTTTAAAATATTTATTTTTGATCTTTAAATCTGTTGGCTATGATCATAATATTTATTCAGACTACTCTGTTATGCAAGTGAGATGTCACACTTTATGGAAACAATTCCTTTTTACATACGCAGAGCCTCTCAGTTGTAGCTTTTAAAGATCAGCACGGCATCTGGAGCTGAGCCTGGCATTTTCAGTCTGGACTATAATAGTATCCTGTCTTTGAAAGAGATGCACAAATAGCAGGGCCGCAGGGGTGGTGCCAGTGCCCGAAGGATGCCATACGGTAAGGTAATGGGGGTCCCTAGTAAAGCTGCTGCTGCTGACAGACATGCTATACAGTAGCCTCCCCACTTTCCTGTGGCTGGGCAAACCATCAAGCAGCTCTGGATAAAAACTTTTCCTTGGGCATAAGAGTGCATGAACAACAGATACTTTGAACCATACATACCTGTATCCCTTCTGTCTCCAACTCTCCACTTTGCCCTTAAAATCCAATGCTTCTCAGTATGTGATGTGTGGGCCTCACCTGTTCCCCTCGCCATTTTATCTCTTTCTCTGTAACAATAAAAGCAATAGTACCCACGAGCAAGGTGAAAGCTGCTTCTTGTTTTGTTTTGTATTGTTTTTTGTTTTGAGACTGGACCTCACTGCATAGTTCCGGGTACCCTTGAACTCACTATGTAGCCAAGGCTGGGCTTGAACTTGCAGCCATTCTCCTGCCTCAGCCTCCCAAGGGCGGAGATGCTGGGACTACAGACTAACACTATGACCGCCAGTTTAGGCTTCTGTCTTAAGAGTCACACAGTCAGTGATGGCGAATGTTTCAGAGCTTTCAACCATAGCAAACAGCCCACGGTGGCACATGTGCCACAGGCTCACCACTACAGCCTTCCGTGGGACGGAACTTAGAATCTGTGTTGCTCCCAAGTGGGCCAGAGATCAGCCTGAGCATCACTGTAGCCTTCAAGATGAAGTGCTGACTTTTCCTCATCGTACTAAATTCTCAAATTCATTAAAATTCCATGCCACACATCTCGAACTCTGTCTGTCTTCTGCTACCATGTAACCTAGAATCTCCTACCAACCTTTCTAACAAGGTCAGATTTTTCTCCTCCATGTTCCAAACTCTGAAAAAAATTCTGAAGACTGCTAGCCCTGAACAAAGATTTGAAACCTACAAGTGAGTCTAACCTTCTCTAAATCTAGGGTGCATTTGTCTTTGTCTACTATATCTTCCTGTTTTCTTCCTCTCCAATTTCTGCACCTCTGTGGGCATTTGCTCCACCTTCTAGACTTTGAGTACATGGTTCACCTGTCTTCAGTTAGTCACTAGGTGAATTAATCTTCACTGGCAAGTGGCCTGGCTTAAAAGACTCCGTTAGAGGTGACTGAATCATGAGGGCTTTAACCTCATCAGTGAGTTCATACTGGAATGAGCTATTAGAAGGTAGGGCCTAGCTGGAGACAGGGAGTCATGAGGGCATGATCTTGAAGACAAGTCCAGGTCTCGACCTCTTCTTGAGCTCTTCACCTGCTCTGTGTCTCATATACCACAACGTGAGCACTTTTCTTCCACCATGTCCTTTAGCTATGTTATTTCTGCCTTAGGGCCAGCCAACTATGAATTGAAGCCTTGGATCCTCTTGTAAGTGATGGGTGTCAGACCTCTGTCTTAGCAATGAGAAAGCTGACCATTGCAATTGCTTGGGCCTAGATGTACCACTTTGAGTCTAGTTTCTCTCTTTTACCCATCTAGCTATGTGCCACCTTCCCACCTTGATGTGTCACAGCTGAGTATATTCAGGTTTAGGATCCATTTAGTTTTTCCATGTTAAATGAGGTGAGAGGATCTACCCAACCTTTATCACAGGATAAAAGTGTGATCTTTCCCAGGCTAAAGTTACAAAAACAATTAAGTCTTAACCTGAAGGCATCCCCATAAGACATATACTCAACTTTAACAATGTAAATACATTCCTTCATCTAACAGGCCATTTTAGTGATATTTACTAAAATCAAAGTTTAAAACATCTGAATTTGTAATAACAAAACAAGCAATACGAACCCTACAACTTTCTAAGGGTCTATTATATGTTTGTTTCTTTACCTATATGTCTGGATAATTCTTACCATTGCATAATAAATCAAAGATTTTTGCCACTTTATAAAAGAAACTCAACTTCAGTTGGATAGGGGAGCTTGTCCAATTCCCTCAGCTAGTTGCTAGAAGATAAAGGGTTTAACTCACTAGATTCAGGCTTCATACTACCTTCATAATTGAGACCTACTGTACCAGGCTCGCCCACTACTCTAGGGCTTTAACTACATATACGAGATGTCTCTTTAACTAAATTTCTCACCCATGACACTTACTACATTCAAACATGCTATATACCTTTTGTTTGATGTTTAACATCTACCTCATCTTTAAAAGTGTAATTTCTTCAAAGGAAAGGCTTTCCTTTTTGTTTGCTCATTTACTTGTTTGTTTTGCTTTGCTTCATTTTTTTCCTTCTACTGTCTAGAACCAAGCCAGGAACAAAGCAGAGCTTAGTATCTATGCAAAGAAACTACTATTACAATCCCTGTCTCCACTACCTGCACTCTGAAAGAACAGTTCTAACACCTCTGGAGTGCAGAAATAGAAATCCTATTTTATTCCATGCTGAGCCACTCTCTTTGACAAGGTTAAAGAAGGGTACACAGGAGGTCTTTTCTCCCCATTCTGGGCTCACTGATAGCAAAAATCATAGTTATATGTATTCAAATGCACTTTACTTCTTGAAGTATAAAGATTTATAAGCAATTAAAAATTTAAAAACAACTGAAGCCTAAACATTACAATTGTTAAGAGGCACTTCTTTCTTTCTTCTTTCTTTCTTTCTCCTTTCTTCTTTCTTTCTTTTTTCAATGTAAGGGACATGTCTTTCAATATTGGTTTCTAGTCACTGGCTGGAAGATCTGTCCTCAAGCTATTTTAAGATTAATAAGAGGCACCACTTATAACCTACAGTAAAAATGGCTTATCTTCCCACTCCAATGTTTCAGAAGATAACAGCATCATTTCCAAGGTACTAGAAGGCAGTGTGACTCCAGAACTCTGGCAATCTTGTGAACTCTGAGGAGCTCCAGCAGGACGGACGTCTCTCTTTCCCCAAAACACGCTTTAAGTTTGTGGTCTTGGCTAGAGGGTTAGCTCAGTGGCGTAAGTGCCTGCTTGGCAAATGTGAGGTCCTGAGTTTGATCCCTGACACTTAAAAAAAAAAAAAATCATGATCTTGGGCTCACCTAGTACCCCACCAAATCGATTTTCTATAATCACTCAGAATCAATTCTGAATCAGGTTACTGACTAGGTGAAAAATCTGGATCAAGAAGAAAATGAAGGAGGCTTACTTATAAGGATAGCGTCCACCTGAGGCACTGAGGGAGCAGCACTTTAATCAGCACTACTGACACCAATCAGAAGCGAGAGCCTTAATAGTGACTCAGCTGAGTAACAGGAAAGCAAGAATAGGATCTGCTTGTAGCTAGAGGATCAATGTATATCCAACTGGGAGTAAATCAACCTTGGATTTTGCATGAAATTCCCCTCAGAGCCACTGAAATGGAGGGAAAGCAAGCCTTGGACATCTAATCACAATGCATGGTCTTCATTGTTTTGTTTATTCATTCTTCAATCACTAATTTTTACTGACTACATTGCTTTCTGCTAGACAAGAAACTGCTGCACTGAACCCTAAGAATACTGTACTGTGCATACCACATGCAAGATACACTGAAGATCAACACAATAAAGTAACAGACAAATATGAAGAGCTTTGGCCAGATTCATTCAGTTAAAAGTTGTAATACACAAGTTGACCACAGAACACAGAATTCAATGTGTTTCTCAGCACTCTGCCTGGGACATTACCTGCAGAGGCCTGCAGTCCAAAACTAGGGTTGGCCCCATTCATAACCATCTCAAAACAGAATTTCTGAAAGGGAGCTGGTAATGCCCAATGGTGCCCTGCAATCCAAGCTAAGTTAAAGAACCTTTTACATATTATTTCATGAGCACTTTAAATCAATATATTCATTTTCTTTGCTATACAAATAGATACATAAACAAAAGAATGAAAGACATATTTTAGAATACAGTGCCAGCTGACACTTGAAAATGAAATGAGGAAAAAGACCCTGGTAAAACAGTCATCCCTTGGATGGTTTTCTAGTGCCTACTACATATCATGCACTATTTAATGTTGGTATAGAACAGCAAACAAGGGAACTAAACTCCGACTTAAAAGAGCACTCTGTCTGCACAGAATGACGTAAAAATTCTAAATTCTCTTTCTAAATCTAGTGACTACCAAGTTCTTCATTTTATTTCAAAATGTACTTGGCTGTATCCGTACAGTTATCAAAGGGCTGTCTTAAGCTAATTTTACTCTTAGAAGAATACATTTTTCCCTTCTGAGGTTTGCATTCTTTACCTGCTATTAAATTCTAGAGATTTTTCTACATAGTGACACACAGATCTATATTCTTATTTTTACACTGCATGGGATTCCAGCATTTTGAATGTACTATAATTATATTTGGTGTTTCTCCTACTGCTATTCCTTTTTGTTGTTTTAAAACCAATGCTTCATTTAACACACTTAGTGACATATAATCAAGAGGTCTTTTGGGATACAATTATATTCTTGAAAAATGTATTAGGGTAACGAGTACAAATTTTAAATATGCATAAGGATATATAAATAATATACATGAAAACTCATATATATTATTCAAATACATGTAAGATACAATATTATACGCTTTTGTGTGGAATTTGCAAAAAAGTTTTCTACCCACATAATTGTAAGAACGGCCTATCCATGCTAAAATCTTAAAACTCTGTTCAACTTTTTAAAATATACCAACCACTAATGGAAAAATTATATATATATATATATATCTCATTATTTAGATGTATTTTTAATTATGAGTAAAGATCAATGCAATTATGTGTGAAGTTGGATCTGTTTTCAATGGTAATATCTATTATATATATTTTTACATGTGACATGGCTATTCATTTCCTCTTTTTAATTAAATATTCATAGGAGTTTTGGATTAATGGAAATGTTGAGCAGCAGAGTATAGCTATTTTGCACACATCCTCGAATCCCACACAAATAGATCCTCCATTATCAACATCCTCCATTAGGATGTCCACCGAAGTCCATAATTTAAAGTAGGGTTCACTCTTTGTATTATACACTCTGTGGCTTTGGACAAATGAGAGACTGGATGTATTCACCATACCAGCACCACTCGGATTTGTTCCACTAACCTAAAATCTGTCTGTGCTCTGCCTATTCATGTCTTGTTCCCTCTAGCTCTTCATAACCAGTGAATGTCCACTGTCTCAATAGTTTTGCTTTTCACAGACTGTTACATAGTTCAAATCACAGAGTGGGTATTGTTTTCATGCTGTCCTCTTTTATTCCATAATAATCACTTAAGTCTCTTCTATGTCTCAATACAGCTTGATAAATCACTTCTTTATAGTGCAGCTGATATATGATCTAAAGGGCTCATAATTTTTTCAGTCACTTAAGTACATTCTGGATGGTCCCAAGTTTTTGGCAACTATCAACAAAGCTTCTATGAACATCTACATGACCAAAAGTTTTCAGATTCTTTGGGTAGATACCAAGGAGTTTGACTTGCATATCACATGGTAATAGCTTGTCTAGCTAGCGTCATAAGCAATAGTCACACTGTCTTCCACAGCGCCTATACAGTTTTGTATCCTGAAAGCCAATAAATGAGAGATTTTTATTCAAGCTAGCATTTGGGGTTGTCAGTATTCTGTATATTTTTATTGTTTGGATAGGTGTGTAGTAGTGTCTCTTTGTTGCTTCAATTTGAATTCTCTGATGGCATATGATATGGAGTATCTTTCAGACTGATTCCTCATCTTTACACATTCTTTGGATACATGCCTGGTCCATTTTTAAATCAGGTTTTATTATTCTTGAGTTTGAAGAGTTCTTCTGAATAAGAATGCTTCAGGTATGTCTCTTTAAAATGTAGGTGTTTTCTGTCAGTTGGAACACAACTCCTCAATCTCTTGACTGTTTTTAACTGGATGGAAAATTTTAATTTAAATGAAGTTCAAGTTATTACTTCTTTGTTTCATAAATCATGCCTTCAGTGTTATATTTTAAAATGTTTTAAGGATTTTGAAAACTTTTAATTGGTTCTCTACTGTTAACACCCAAGGGTTGTATATTTATGTATTTTAATTATGACTATGATTCATGTGTCAATTTTTATGAAAGTTTTAAAGTTTATACCTAATTATTATCAACTTATTTTGCTTGTAGATGTCCAGTTGTTCCACAACAATTTTTGAAAATCCTATTTTATTTTCATTGTATTACTATCTTTCTTTTGTCAAAAATCAGATTTATAAGCTGGACATAATGGCACACACCTATAATCTCAGCACTTGGGAGGCAGAGGCAGGAGAATTGTTGTGAGTTTGAGACCAGCCTCAGCTGCATAGTGAGTTAAAGGCCAATCTCAACTATGTAGCAAGAATTTATCTCAAAAAACAAAACAAAACAAAAATCATTAGGCAATATGTTTATAGGTCTGTTTCTGGACTTTCCATTTCATTGATCTTGGTTATTCTTTCACCAACACCACAATGTCTTGATTACAAAAGCTTCATAGTAAATTTTGAACTAAGCTAGAGGTCAATATTCCAAATTTGTTCTTTTTCTTAAGTATTTTGTTGAATCTGAATTTTATGTTCTTCTTGGAAATTTCAGAATAAGTTTCTCATTGTTTGTATATATTAACAATTCTTAGTTGTCTTCCTTTTTGATTTTTATAAGCTTTTTATTTTAAAACATAGTCATTTGTCTGAGATTGGTGTCATACATATTGTTTTCTATTTCTATTTTTTTGTTTTTTAGTTTCTAAAATTTTCCCTAATGTAAGTTATTAAATTTATTTCATTGAATTTATTATCTCTCCTTTTTTATAGCATTGAATTTGTATACTGATTATAAGAGCCTTTCCTAACTCAAGTATAAAAATTTGCTCATCTTGAATTTGTTTCATATATTTATAGATTTACGTTTTATGTTTGAATCTTTGTTCAATTTGCAATTTATTTTGATGTAAGAAGTGGAATAGAAATGCACCTTACTTATCTAAATGTTTATCCAGTTGTCCCCAAATAATGTATCTGTTTCTGCTTTTACCAATCAGCTGAAATACTTTTATTATAGCCTTAATATCTACTAAAGTATCAATACTTACCTCTTGAAATAATGTCAGCTTTACTATCTATTATTCCAGACACGTTATTTATTTATTACAGCATCATGATAAGTTTTAGGTGAAATGTGCCCTGAAGGCGCTTTTCTCATAATTTCCTAGAGCATTCAGATATGATTTTTTACAAGACAAATTGCAGCTTTGTTTGTGTAGTTCAAAGTCAAATATTGCCAGTATTTTAAGTGCAGCTACGTTGCATGTATAGGATAATTTGCAAAGCTGACAATCTTGTAATATTAAATTTGGGGGAAGTTTTTGAAAATACAGATTCTGGGGCTACATCCATGGAAACTAGGAGAAGGAAACCTAGAACTTATAAAATACTCTGGAATCTTGATCAAATAGGTCTGGGAAATATTACATATGAAAAGACTATGTAGTAAAGAATATTCCTTATAGAAAGAATTACATGGTATTTCTTTAAAAGGGTACACTGAGCACATCTTTTTGAAGAATTTGTGAAATGCCTGTGTTCTTAAATAAAATGATGGACGGCAGAAGAGACTAAAAGTGAAGAAAATGATTGCTTGGAATTTTGGGGACAGAGCAAAAAGAAACTATCACTTGTACAAAACATGAAACAAAGACTCTGAAAGTTGGGAAAGTGAGTAGTTCTGCAAAGTTGCAACTTAGTATGTGATAAAAGAAATAAAAAAAAAACATTGCCACTTAAACTGGGACTGTGTGGACTGTACTGATAACTTGGACAAGAAATGTGGAGCCCTTTGTGAGGAAATAAACAATGTTGCATGCAAAGAATATGTGTGTATGTGTCAGGGTTATCATATCGGTAGCTACAGTTTGGAACAGAGAAATGCTGCTTGAATTTGAAGCACAACAGAAACAAATCAGGAAACTCATTAGAGACAATTACAGGAGTCCACACTAGAGATAAATGATTTGCACTACTGACAGAAACAGGATAAGGGAGACTTGATTGTACCTGAGGGACTTGTGTAGGATGCAATGATTTATTGCTCCAACAAGCTGTACGCCCTTTTATCCCATTGCTGCTGCAAGATCAGGAAATTTCAGGGCTGGAAAAGAATTCTGAATTCATCAGACCCTATGAAGTCAGATATCCACCCACACCAAATCTAGCGCAAATTATGGCAGACTGGAGCCCTAAGTCCAAGAAGCAAAGATTCAACTCTTTGCTCCTCCACTTTCTGTATAATGATAGGAAAGTGTCATGGCCTCCTCTACAAAATGAATACAGCAATCGACACCTAAACTTGATGTAAGAAAAAAAAAATGAGACAAAAAATATTTTATAACTTTTGGAGAATAAATGATGAGAAAGGAGTCAGTTGACTTTAATTCTAGACAGCTCCAACTAAACCATTCAATACTGACTATTTGGTCAGGCAGGTAGATATCTTAATTTTTTTTTTTTCTTATGTAAAATAGAAGCTGAGGAACACAAGGTAACATCATTCTGTCAGACAACCAATGAGATCACGAGCTGTCATCTGAATGAGACTTTTCTATTGCATGCAGCACAAGGCTTGGGCAATGAAGAGTATGCCAGAGAACTTAAGGGCTGAGTGAACAAAGGGAATGTAAATCATGACACTAGACTGAGATCTCTACATACGCTCCTAATTAGCATATCATTAAGTGCAGTGATTTAGTGATCTTCACAATTGTCTTTTATGTGGCACCACTAGGAACAGCAAGGCATGGTCCAATGAGACAGCAGTTAATTTTGGATTTCTACAGCAGAAAAGCTAACTGACTGCCCCTCTGTCTTCATGATCTGTACTGTAGTGTAGGGCTTTTAGTACTCTTCATAATATAGCAAGGGCATCTGTGATGGTCCTTAAAGCTGCAGCAAACACCAGGAAAGTGAGCACTCTCACCTTACATAACTGTCTCCTATTACCGATACTACCCAGAAGCGGCTCCACAGTACTGGGCAGAAAACATGAAAGGGACCATAGACACTTTGGTACATAAGGTATCTACTAGAAAGTCATGCTTTCAATTAGATATCTGCAATTTTCAATCTACTTGACCTCAGGTACCATAACTTAACCTAATAATCTTCCCTTTTCTGTAGAAATAATGACATATAGTTCATTAAATCAATATCATTCCGAGAGAGAGACAGAGAGAGACAGAGAGACAGAAAGACAGAGAGACAGAGAGAGAGAGACACACACACACACACACACAGAGAGAGAGAGAGAGAGAGAGAGAGAGAGAGAGAGACCATAATCAATTTCTTGGAAATATTTCTTTAATAAATATGGCATTTTAGTACTCACTGTACACCCATGCTGTACAAATTACATATTATTTCTGAGCTTAATCAGTGTTAAATGAAGATGCTGAAAAAAGTAGAATACAACATTAGAAAAAGAAGAAATAAAACCTGAAAAATGAAATGATATACATCTATTTGTACCTTTATAAGCCCACTGGCTCCAAAAAAGTGACACTTTCAACCTTTTTGTGATTATGTTTGGTTTTAGACTTAATTGACTTAAAAATCTAGAGATTATTCTTTTAATTTTGAAGTTGGAAAAAATATTTCACCTACAAGGTATATTTTTCCCACTGTATTTATCCCATTTTTAAAGCATAGCACATCTTTCTCTGTTATGGCTCCTTTGCTTTTTGTGAATATAAAAATAACATTCAGATGTAAATTAGCACAATAGATATGAAATAAAGAAATAGATTGGAGAAGAAAGAGCAAGGAAAAAATTTTAGGAAGACTTATTGTTCCACCATGCATATTCACTAAGAGGTCTTTCAGACAGGTTTCACATAAATTATTTACCAATTTGAAAGTAGTTATTATATGCTAAATGGGAGAAAAGTTGTAGAAACTGATCAATAAAGAATTTTGTGACACATTTGGCAGCATCCATGAGTATTAAATATGTCTAGCATCAGAAATTCTATTCCTAAGAATTCATCCTAAAAATATTAGCATCCATGTCCCCGAAAAAAATATGTATGCACAGTAATAATCATTGTTTTTATCAATAAAAAATGGGAAGAACTTTTTTCTCTATTAATAGGAACAGAAAAAAAAAATCTCACAATATACCCCTGAATTAAAATACCATGCATCCATAAAATAAAAAGACAGGAACACCAGTATTTGATAAATGGTATGATATATAAAACTGTACTTTCTTTCCATGTGAAAACTGAGGAGTATACACATATCCTTCCACACAATTTAGTCTTCAAAATGCAACAAAAGGCACAAGAGTAAAGGGATTGACTTTGTTGTCACTATTCAATTGTGGATACACATCATTATTTTCTAAAAAATATTATACTGGAAGTAGAGAAAGAGGCTCTGGTCTCAGTGCTTGGTGTTCCACAGGTATAAAAGAAATTTGAATTGCTATCTGATAGGAAAACATCATTCCACTCCACATGTGGCTGCCACATTGCCCAATGTGCCCAGGAAAAACAAAGTGAGAAAGAAATCCATTGCTCCCCTTGGAAGAGGATGGTCCCTAAATCAGGCAAAAACTCACACCAGTAAAAGTCAAAACACTTACTAGTATGTAGTGAGCTGACACATGGAGCTGGTAAGCTCTGCACTTAGCATCACAGCTGGAAGAAGGGTTAGTGCTCAGTGTTCCCATGAGTAAGATTTTCTATTTCCTGCTCTTGTGCAGACTTCCTGGAAGGGTACTGAGATCTTGCTTTCATCTCAGCTTCAGGCCCCTCCAACACATCTGTCTGTATCTTTGTTCACTTGAACCTATTACCTTCAGAAACTCTGCTGCATTTGAATAGTGAGCCAATGCTTAAAGACTGAGGTTTTCTGAAGACAGGTTATACCCAAAGTCAACAAACAGTATGAAGGGGAGGCCTAGAGTATGAAGTCAGACATCACTGAGTGTGACCTAGCCTGGCCACCCAATTTAATGCCATCGTGTGACCTCTCTGTACCTAGTTTCCTCGGTTTTAAAATGATAATACTGAAAAGTTTTTCATCATAGCACTGCTGTGTGGACTGGTGAATGATGGTTGATTACACACTCAGCACTCACCAACACTTAGCTATTCTTTGTCTCACTCTGCTCTGACTAGTAGGAAGAACAGCCAACTCACTGTTTACTGATTTGGAAGATGAGACTTTAAGTAATTCATCCAGTTCACCCACTAGACCAAACCAGACTTTAATGTTTAGCTGGAATGTTGCTTATAGCTAGATAAGTGCATTTAATAATCACTTGGCCTCTATTTTCCTATCTCTGACATTGACACTTTGGTATTTTACATTTAAATGCCCTTTCTGAATGTTACAGACTGTAACTATGGAAAGTAGACATGGGAGCAGGCACCACAATCTCCCAGTTTTGCTTCTAAAATGGTTATTAGTGAAAGTATGATTATGCCAAGTCCTTTCTGCAGTCATGTTTTTAAGGTCCAGGAAACAAAGAGTCGTGCACCTTGATATTCATTTGTTGTCTTTTCAGAAATACTAATTGACAGCAGTTCAGCCCAGATAACCCATGCTGTGGAGTAATTTTACTGCTGTGGCAGCCCCATTTACTAGTCAAACCAGAAAAAAATGAAAGTGCACTGTGCATTTCACATGACAGTCATACATAAGGCAGGTTAAATGCTCTCCAAAGCAGTTGGCATTTGACAGGAGATGAGTGAGTTGGCTTTCCTAGATAAGAACTAGCAGAGCTAGCCTTGATACCAGCTATTTGAGCAAGAGAAAGTAGAACCTTTGATCTCTACTGAAGTCATCTGCATCGAAGTGGGGAGGGAAGGATCTCCACAGTATGGCATCACACTCAACAAACCTTGATGAATCCAGCATGCTCCTGTTACTCTGTATTCCAGCAAGTGCATGAGTTAAAAGTCCTGCCTTTTTCCTCTCCAGGAACCTCTTCTGTAAAAGCTGCAATGGAGGTGCCACCTTGTCCAGGGTGCATTGTTTTAAGGGTATTGATTGTCAGCACAATGATGGGTCAGGAGATGGAAGGCACAGTCATTAGCCGCAGTCACCCCCATCAGTGGTTATAGAGCTCAAAGAAACACTAATGGATAAAAAGGTCGACAGGAAGATCCTGTTCAGAATGTCCCAAGGTGGCAAAGTTTTAGCCAAACATTTCTTTCCCTAAACACCAAATAAAAAACATTAGTATTGATATTTGGCCTGGGCAAGCTGTGCATTGAACCAAAAATGACTTCACTCCAGCTCGCACATCCTGCCATGTGTGATATATCATTTCTTAGCTGTCCTTTCTGGTACTGAGAAGATGGAGCAAAGATAACCCCTGGCCACCTCACTTGATTTTGGGGTTGCTTCTACATCAGGCTTATGAATAAGTGATCATGGCTATTCCTGATATTTATTGACCATGTTTCTGCTGCTTTACACGCACTGCCTAATTTAATTCATTTATTTGTCCTCCTTCACAAATAGGGAATGTGAGGATCAAATAGATCAAGTTACAAAGTTGTTTCCACTCATCAGTGTTAAAGTTAGGGTCCACACTCAGGCTACTGGAGTTAAAGTGCCCAATCCACTGCACTCGGCAAGATACTTTCTGCTTCAGCACTGAAGTACCTTGTCCTGAGGACCTGATGATTCCCAAGCCAAATGCGATGGTGGATCATACTATTGAGAATTTAAGATGGGCCACTTAGCTGGAGACTTAACTGCCCACATTTGCAGAAGGCAGGAGCTCAGCAATAATGATCTCTAAAGCATTACTACTCAAAGTGGGTAGACCAGAAGATTAGTGGGTGGCCCGGGAGCTCCAACACCATATATGAGATGATCACAAAAGCGGAATTCTGGGCACAACACCTCGGGTTCACTGAATTAGGATTTGTATCTTACTTCCATCCTTGAGCGATTTGCAGGAATATTAAATTACAAGAAGCATAGTTCTGAATCGTTTCTAAAACCATAAGACTGTGATCCAGAATCAAGTAGTACAGACAACTAAATTCTTTTGGGTTGCAACTCTACAAAATGTCCCATATGAAAAGGTTTTTACCTTGGAAACCACGTTTGGGCAGCATAGGACATTTTGTAAATGAACCCAGACTTCATGTTATAGGCAAATTTCCCTAGAGAAAGCAACGTGTTCTAGGGGACAGAATGCAGCTTTGGAACTCAAAGTGACATAGCTGGCGTCCTTACCCTGCCAACTGCTGCCTGAGTGATTGAGGGCAAGCTAGAAACTTGGGACACAGGATGCTCTCTGTAAAATGATTTAAATTATGCATTTCAGTAATTCTCAATACAAATGTACCACAGAAGAACTGAGGGTTTCAAAACAAAGCACAGATGCCTCGTTCCATCACCACAAAGTCAGATATTAGTGGACCGCGATGAGATTTGGATGCTAGTTTCATTTCATACTTCTCCAGATGATTCTTTTGTACAACCAGGATTTAGATGCCCTGATTTTCTTTCCTTTTAAGGATGATGATGAGGTGTCAATGAACAGTTGGGGGCAGCCCCTGATACCAAGCAGCATTCAGCATATGTTAAGCACCTTCTCCTGAGCAAGGACCATCCTACCTGTTGGCGTGAAACAACTCACAAAGATAACCCAAGAATTCTCTAAGGAAAACAAGAGGTCCATAAAGTCCATGAGCACCTCTTTAAAATATTCTTACTTAAAAAGAGATTCTATCAATAATAAAAATCAGGCAATAGTGTCAAAAGAAAAGTAATTTACTAAAAGGTATTATTTTATATCTTGCATAACTTTTTTAAGGGAACATTTTTAAACAATCTGCCTTGTCTGATACCTTTTTTATTCTTCTGTTAATATTCCTTAGGGCATGATTCCAAAGACTCCCTATAGATCTTTAAGTTATAGCTCACCCTTCCGCAGGGCAGCTAATTATAACACCTGCTGGTAATCAGAGCCTTCCATATTGTGCACTGCAAGGGAAATGCTTCCCAGCAGTTAACACAGCATTGCTTCAAAACAAGGGTTTTGTAAGTTATGAACTATCACAGGGCTTTACAAGCAGGCTTTGCACAAGATGCTACTAATTACATACAATGGGGCAGTGATTTGCCCTTTGTTTTGTTTTGTTTTGTTTCTTTGTTTGTGTTTGATAGTAGGTATACTCAGCCAAAGACATCTGTCTTTAGAATGCCAGCAATACATGGAGGGATAAATACATATCAATACAAAATCCCGCTTTCTTTCATAAGCAACTCTTGATAAATTATCAGCTTTCTGAGCTTATATCCCCATTAGGGTTCTGGAGAGGAGTACATGGCATGGAATCTCAGAGTCCACACTCTGCTTTGTTTCTCTATCCTATCTACCCTTCTCCTATTTCTATTTGGTATAGAATAATGGCAAAGAACAGATTACAAGAACCCCAGGGTACATTTAAGCCCACAGTATAAACTACTTGAGCACGTAACCAAATGCTCACTTTCCCATTGTACTCGGAAATCTCCACTGGAATGCTAAACTGTACAGCTGGACATTTGTTTCTAAGTTGTTGTCAAGTTCCAAATTCTGGTCTTCTCTTTATAATTTTTTCGTATTCTCTTCACAAAGCCCATTACACAGTACTTTGCAGACTATGAAGTTTATGTTCAAATCCCACTGAACTTCACCATCAGACTTCTTAACCCATTCACTGGGCAAAGGAAAAAATTTAGGCAGATGGTGATTTACCAAGTGGTCCAAAGCGAACCTCCCAGAAAGCAACAAAGTAGATACTTCAGGGGCAAAAGCTTTTCAACCGCATTCCCTTTCCTGTTGTGTCTTCCTCATACTGTAATAAATACTTGGGATACTTTTGCAGAAAGCTCTCCTCTTTTTACAGTGCCACTCTGTCAGCTCCAAGGTCCCCCTCAGGTCCTTGGCCTATTTTCTGACATCATTCTAGCCATGGTGGTTACCACCTGCGGGGTGATTTCCCAGGCTATCTTGTCAGCCATTCTCTGGCTCTGCTCCACTAAGGCAAGAGAGAAGCAATGCACGGGACATGGAAACATGGAAACATTTCTCACTCTATGAGTCGATGGCTAGGTCTCCTCTATGCTTCAATTTATTAGGCCTGTGATGGACCGGGGCACTGGCTTTCAGGACTCTCTGATCTCTGCACTCACACCTACCAGATTCTGCCTACTGGTAGCCTCACGTCCCTCACGAAGTTTTCGTCTCTTCTATAATCTCTGTAATAAATTGTCTGCATTCAATTGCTTATACATGAATTAATTTGCATGGTTCCTATTTTCCACTTTGACCCTAATAAAATTAATTTTTTCAATTATTATATATTGTATATTAGTTGGATGAAAGCAAGAGGAAAAACTAAACAAACTACTCACCTTTTACTTTCTAATGCTAGGCACTTTTATGCCCATTGTATATGTAGTTCTGAAAATAGAACTGTAAGAAACATTATTGTTATTCTTTCACAAAGAAAAAAAATATAAAAGCTATGAGGTGACCTGTCCAAGGAGACAGCACCAGCAAGTGGAACAGCTCAGATCATAAAGTCAGATATCTTTTCCACTTTTGCAATCATGGAAAGAAGAGCAGGCTGGAATACCATCTTAAACAACAGTGGCAATGTGGTCACTGTGAATACGAGAGAACCTGTGGTATAAGTGACCTGTAATTTTTTACAAGTTTTGAGTTAAATGTTAAGAATGTATAAATAGAAGCCATAAAATTTAAATATGCTGTAATAATCTGATACTGTTTGGGAGATGCCAGGGCAGCAGGGGAAGCCTGGATCTTGCCTGAAGCTAAATGTGCTACATCACCTGAGTCTGCCCTACCATAGACAAAGTGGTTCAAACAACATTTATTTTTATATTATGGAGGTTTGGTAGTTTAAGACGAAGGTATGTTCTGGGCTGGTTTGGGAGAAGGCTCTTTTTGGCTTTCAGACAGCTGTCTTCTGACTGAGACTCACATAGGGGAGGCCAAAAGCTCTAGTGAGTCTTCCTCTTCATTTCATACTCCAGCCTCACAACTTCCGCAAATCCTAAGTATTCCTCAAATGAGTCACCTCCTCCTACCACCACATGAAGCATTAGCGCTTCAACATATAAACTGTTTCAACACAGGAATTTGGGATGGCACACCCATTCACTCATATCTGCAAGGTAGTATTTAATTTCTCTGATTATTATTTGTGGCAACAAGATAAGGCAGAATTTTCAGACTTCTGTCATTTTTGAGTCTGCAAAATCAAAACACGAACATATCTTGTATCTTAGATTTGTATTCATTTTCTTTACTATTAGTTACAATATTTTTCTACCATTACTAGTTATAAATAGCTTCCATTCATAAAAATATCCCTGGAATCCCTGTATTTTGAAATAAAAGCACCGAAGTTAGTCGCCAAAACACCAAATTAAGATTCTATGCCTTGCCATTTACTATCTGTGTGACCTAGAGAAACTTATTTCAATCACTTGAGGCTCAAATTCCACTTCTAAAAACAGAAATTATATTTTGTCTTTTTTCTTGCAATGGGATATTTTGAGGATTTAAAAAAGCATAACGTTTACACACTTTGAAAAATGCAAACTGCTATACACATTTGAGGAATTATTTTATTAAAGTATATTTATATTCATTATTGCATTTTCATCCTCAAAGCAATCTGCTTCAAGTACTTTATCTCATCAAGAAAATGCATGAATATGAGAAACAAGTATGAAGAACAAGTTTACAAGTGTTGCAACAGTAGTAAAAACTAACTCCATTCGCTTTTCTATCACAAATGATGACCTTCAAAACTCACGACCTTCCCAGGTACTTTCAGCAATTTGCAGTCTTTCTCGCCCACCCTACCTGTGTGCCTTGTGGTGAGAGTGACACTTCACAAAACAAAGCAAAGTTGAAAACTGAAACTGTGACGAGGTGAGTTACTACACAGCATAATAATGCCATTTTATATGATGATTTTAGGCATTTTTTTTCAGTTTTGTACACTGGTCTTGATACTCCACAGAGTTATCTTCCTTCTATTCATACTGTAGAGCCCTGTGATGCAAGAAGCAACTGGAAAGAAAAAAAAAAAAAAAAAGCCTGGAATTCATTATACTGAATTTATGATTTAATTTTTAAGGCCTAGTCCTTATTTCTATGGATTTTTTTAAACGTAGCTAATGTTTCAGGATCAAAAATAATTGCTTCTCTTGTCAATGACAAAGTACAATTTTTCACAGGAAACACTGACATCGAAAGATGAGGTGAAGAAGTGGCTTTTCTTCCTCTGTGGTCTCCACATCCATTCAATCTAGAGCATCCAACATGTATTTCTATGCACTGGGCACTGAGCAGGGTGCTAAGGACACATTCAACAACATGCATCCATCACTGGCTCTCAGCTCACCAACTCCATCCACAGCCCCACACTCCTCAGCTACCAGATACAACGCTATGAGGCAGACAGCGTTTCCTCTGAGCATCAATCCTGATAGCACTGCTGATTTCCCTTCTGACCTTGGACAGGTTACCCTTCTTCTTCCGCTCAACTTACAGAAATGTGATATTGCTAGTAGGCAAAGACAAGGACAGAGGGAGAGAGAGAAAAGACACAGAGAAAGAAAAGACAGAGAGAAAGAAAAGACAGAGAGACAGAGAGAGAGAGAGAGAGAGAGAGAGAGAGAGAGAGAGAGGAAGAGGAGGAAGAGGCAGAGATAGAGAGAGCTGAAAAAACTGATGAAAGACAGAAGGATGTCTAGGCAACTCTTGCAGCGCGCTCCTAAAGGTTCAAATGCACTAGAGGTTTTTTTGCTTCACGGAAATACCTTCCATTTCCAAAGCTGTGCAGACCCGGAGTTCACACTAGAAGAGCTCTGACTTCCAGCTGCTGCATAATGACTTTAGAGCTGTGACAAAGCAGAGCGTCTTCCTATTTTCAACCCTAGCAATTTGACTGAAGCCTGATTTCAACTACTCTAAGCTTTGCTATTTCTAACTACCTCTTATGCTGTAGTTTCGCTTAATGCTATCCACTATGTGTGAAATTCTGCTGCAAAACTAATCTTTGTGGGAAATGACATGTAATGGCTTTTTAAAAAGAGAAATAGAAAGGGAGAGGGCAGTGACCACGACCTTGGCTGGTTTTTCACGTTTTTCATAGTAAAATACAAATAGAATCATCCCATGCTCAAGGTCAGACTAGAAACAGGTTTCTGTTTATGCAAGTGTCACTCTTTCTAAAGCAGAAAAGCAGTGAGAATTAGCCTTATGACCTAATTTTTTTAATTCTACAGTTTATAGGACACTTATTGAACCTGTAAGCCAGTTGTACTCAAAATTATTTTAATATTTATCTTTTTCAAACTATCTTTAAGTGGTATAGCACAATGATGTAGAAAGATGCAGGAATGCATAAAGGCTGAAAATGAAGAAAACCACAGAGGTATTTGGACACTGAGGCACTGTTTGATGTCATCTTGTCTGATACACGCTCACTAACACATCTTGTCCTATGCTTTTTTAATCAAAAGCAGCTATGACCAGGCTTTCTGAAATGGGGAGTCAGAGAAACCACAAATTTAAAACTGTTGTCTGTATTTGTGATAAGCTTTTCCAGCCCCGCCCCCCCCCCCCAAAAAAGGGTAACTGCAGAGGTCCTCATTATCTCTTGAATTTTGGAAATTATTCCTTAAATAAACTTTTCTCATTTCAATATAATTAGAGTAAGTAAAGAGATTCTATAAAAAGAGGAAGGGAAGATATCAGCTCAAACTTTAAGGCTATATTAAAGAGTCTGTGTTACTGGCAATTTGATTAAATTTGGACTTTTGCGTCTTAAAATAAGGATGTCTGGTGAACTTAAAAGACGGCTGTTTTAAGAAGAAATCTTTACCGTTTTAAAGTTCTTTTTGATTTCAGGTTCTTTCCTGTGACCCGTCTGACACTATCCACCCAACACACTCCCCACCCCTGTTATTCATTAATTTATTGCATGTCATGAGATTCATTTGTAATAAAATATAACGGTAATGACTCCAAAGATTAAAACAAAAAATATAAATTCTTTCCTAATTATTCTGCCCCCTTGTCAGGCACAAGAAAGACAGAAACATCTCCTGAGTGTATAGGAAGGCTCTAGTGGCCCTAATTCCCCATAACAGATCACTCACTACCAACTAATTAGAAGGGGTTAAATGTTTCCATTGAACACACTAAAAGAGAGGGATGTGTTTCTCTGCTGCGTGCTGTTTTCTAATCAGTTGCTTCCTCATGACCTCGCCATTTAACTGTGTTTCTAACATACTGCATTGGACGTTAAACGTGATGGTCCAGCTACAATCAAAGTGTAAATGTTGATGGAACAATGTTCAAGACATCTTGGGGAAAGAACAAAGTCTATCCTCAGATGGTGCAAACGTGCCTATTATAGGCAGAGGAATAAGATTCTGGTTTAGAATTGTCTTAGCAATTGTATTAAAAGCTTTCTTGATAAAGTACCTTTTGCTATAACAGGCACACCACTAAATACTTTTCCATCTTTTATTAGGTATTTTAAAGGAGACAGCTGGCCCACGGTTAACACCAAGCTTAACTTGAATGGTTCATTCACACTTTCTAAATTTTGTCTGCCCTTTTCTCTAGGTTTAATTAATATGCTATTAATAGCAACACTTCCAGTGAGCATTAAAATTTGTCTCTTGTTTCTGCTCATTTATTATACTTTCCATTTTATTTTTCTGGAGCATTTCCCCTTGAATGCAAACTCTCCATGGTCTCTATCTATTTGAAACAGGCCTGGATAAGCACACTGACTTGGGGCCACACAGAATTTTTCAGATCCAACTAACCTCCTATTTTTTCCCTGATGGCAAAGGATAAGGCACACATGTGTCTGCCAGACCTAAGTGACTTGTGTAGGTGGCATGACCACTGTCACCGACGGCTCACCACTTCATCACCAGAGAAGGATGTCAGGCCAGATGAGAAGGGATGGACGGTGCTCAGAACTGGAGTCAGTGTACAGTTACAATCTTTTGCCGGGCACTGATCAAGTGCCAGGATGCACTCAAGCAAAGAACCTGCCCTTCATACCAGCACATTTTCTGAACCAAACTGTAACCTGGCAGCACTGCCTGTTGGACTGACAAGCACCCACAACCTCCCTTCCGTAATCAGGGAAGAAGCTTCCCAGCTGTTTGCTTTTATTTCTGAATAAATTATTAATGGCTACTCATCCTTGGCACATGTAAAATTTTAACTGTGTAAAATATTTATTGGGATGGGGAGTGTAACTTCATAGTATTTATTATTTTCCCCTTGCTTTTCCATTCCTCAAGATGCTGACGGGGATTTTCCCTGCTTCTCTTGCCTGTGAACCTCATACTTAACTCCAAGTAATGAATGCAAGATCGATACAATAAGTAACAAAAGTATCCACGGTGACTGAACAGCAAACTCTTAAATCACTGCACAGTAAGGACAAAGGGACAGTTGTTGAAAACAGTGCACTAAAATTTCAATAGGAGATAAGAGTGTGGCTTAAAGTCATTAAAAGGTTCCATAAGTCTTGTAAGTCTGGAGCAGCACACTCAAAACATGAACTAGAAATATTACATATTTCACCAACTTCCATACACACACACACACACACACACAAGAGACTCCCACTGGGCTAGGACAGGATCCAACTATCACCGGTCCCTAAGAGAAAACAGGGTTAAAGAGAAACAGATAGGCTAAGTCAGCAACCATTATTCAGTTCTGTTTGAAAGGGCGTACACTTGACAATCAGATGATAAAGGAAGTAAATTCCTGCTTTCATATCAATTCACCTAGTAGCATAGCATCATCATGCTGTCCTCCACTCCCTGCTGGGGGCACAAATAAAAGATCTCTGACACTTCTACCTCATTTCCACAAATCACCAGAAAATCCCAAGAATAAAGTGCAGCCTTCTTTTTGTACCTGTTTTCCCTGACTTGATAAACCAGTTGCAGTTTAAAAAATGAAAAAAAGTAATGGTCAACCAGTTTGCAAAGTCAAAGCATGGATTTGAAAAATTACCTGACATAGACGAAACATTAGATACACACAGAGATACACATAAATATAGACACACATATATTTGCATACATACACACCTATGCAGTCTCAGAGGTTTGCAAACATTAGAATGCTATTGGATCTTTCACATGCCTGCAGTGTTCTCCTCAATGCTTTTTGCCCTATATCTTGCACATCACATTTTATTACAGACAGTTAGGCGCCCAGAGTTCTGGATGTCCAGTAGCTACAGTGAGGGGCTGTAGAGCATAACCTGAAATAAACACCAACCCTGAATACACATGATTTCTACAGGAATAGAAGAAAATATTCTAATGTTACAATTATGATGAGACTGAACCATGTTCAAGACACAGGACAGTTTCATATGAGGTAAGTAGGACATCACAGTTCAATTTATACTATTAAAAACTTGCATTACATAATGAAACTAATTCCACCGTGAATCACACTGCTTCATAAGAAAGCTGGACTAGCCTACAGCTAATGACATGAACCAGCTAAGTGAACACTTCTCCAGAAGCCGCACAACAATCCGGTGCAGCACGGATGGTCTTCGACTTTTAGACTCTCCTGCTTCTCTAGTTAGCACTACTGTTCACCACATAAAGACTCCTTACACAATCTCAAAAACTTAACAACTAATAGTAAAATCTCTCAAAATCATTTTACAAATGCCAAAATGTTATTTTATCCAAGACATATGATTTTTATAGTCTTTTCCATCTGTCAAATACAAGCATGGTGAACAATGTTTTATTAATTGCCAATGAACAGTCTGACCACCTTCATCACAGCTCCCAGGAAAGAGCTGTTTGCCTCACTCGAGATTCTGCTTAAATTTAACTAAGAAGTTAGGATTGTTTCTTTCAAATAAATTTTGGATATTTTAAGACATCTTTTCTAATATGACGCAAATTATAGGGAAATCAAAACTGCTGTCAAGACAACTAGAGGCTTTTAGCTTTTGCAGCTCACGTTCCTTCCATACTTTAACAAATGTTTCAAAAGCTCAAGAAAACAAAACAAAGTAAATAACAGACACAGAGATAAACATCCAACAAACTAATAGTGCTCCAATTCAAGTATTTCTAAATACTTTTCTAAATTGAAAGAAGTCTCTAGATTCAGCATTTAAACCAATCACATCATCCCCTAGCTCCTCTCCAGTTTCTCTCACAAACCTTTTAATGTAAGATGTCTTTAAAACGATGGCACCAGAGGGAACTTACAGAAGGAAAGCATAACTCCTAAGATGAGGAGAGGAGACTCGGTCCAGATCCCCGGTTTCCTCCTGTGGAGTGCAGGGCTTTTGCCTTCTCTCTAGCAGTGAGTGGCAGCCATACAGTGCAAACGCGCAGCTCTGAGCCCACTTACAGTGCTCAGCTGACAGTCCGGATCGAAGCCTCAACATGCTTTCTGGAAATGCAGGCAGCTCCGCTGAACACCTAAGGGAGGTTTCCACCGTGGCACGGAACTAAACCACACAAATATTTAACAGCTCTGAGACCTTCAAAGGTTTAAAGTAATATGCATTTTGCAGGAGGCTGCTCTTAGCCGGGGAAACAACCGGGTGGTAAGGAGGAGAGTTCTCAGCGACTCTCACAACCCACTACAGGAATGTTTTCCTCTGCTGACAGGGAATTGAGGGAAAACCCGGCGCCTAATGAAACGTTCATTTTAACTCAGCTTTCATAGCATCAATAGTACAGGAACTTTGTTCACATGCCATTAAGTTAGCCCATTCCTTCCCACACTGCAGAATTTCTCCTCTTCACCTAGCTTTTCTAAAAAAGCCAACTTCACGCCGACCAAGGAAGGCAAAGTTTATCCACCCACCACCCCAGGCTCTCTTCTTTTCCAACTCAAACTCATCCATGGCTGATCAACAGCCTGAACTGGGGCACAATGGAAGCTTTGGAAGCCGCACCAGCGTGGTTCCCCAGTTGCCAACTGGAGGCAGGCTTTATGTGACATTCTCGCAGCGCAAAGATTATTTCCTAAAGGCTCCTCTGCTTGGTGAAGAGCCGGGCACCCCCAGAATTGCATCATCGAAGCGAACACTCACCAAAATACATTATGTTTCTCATTAATCAGATAGCTGGAACCCCACGGCGGCGGCGTCTGCAGCCTCAGCTCGCAGCCCGGGATGACGCGCCAAGCGGAGCCGTTGCATGCTACCTTCGGTGGAACCGTCTCGGGCGTGGGGAGCAGCAGCGCCCAGCGTGCCCGCTCCGTGGGCTGCGCGCCGCGCAGGCTGCCCTCCCAGGCTACGATCCCCGGCCGCTGCAGCTCGCGCTCCGGCTGCCCGCTGCACTGCCCATCCTTACTGTAATCCGACTCCTCCTTGCGATGTCCTTGCCGCGCCTGTGACATCAGGACCGCGAGTACTACAAACAGAACCCCCCACCCCACCGCACCCCACCCCCAGTTAGCAGCCGCTCCGCGAGGCGCTGGGCTCGCCGGCCTGGACCAACCGCGGCTCTCGGCAAGCTGACGAGCCCGGGCTGGGAGGGGCCGGGTGAGGGGCTCTCTTAAAGAGAGCAGGGGCTCAGCATCCACCGGGGTGCCAGGAGGAGCCTGCTTGAGGCCGAGTCTGCCATTAATGTGCAATTAGACACACTTTTCTCTCGCCCTGCCTGTGAATGCCAGCATCCTCACCCAAAATTTAATCTCCACCACCAAGTTGGAAAGGCAGCAAGAAGAGGTTTGTGCTGCTGCCCTCCATCCTCTGCTCTAAGCTTCAGGGTTTGTTGTTGTTGCTGTTTGTGATGTTTATTCATAAAAGAAATAGAGGCGGAAGTCTGCTGCAAACGTGGTCGAGGTTTTGACTTAGAAGTGATCAGCTCACTGTAAGAGTAGTTTTTATTTTGTGAGAGTTTCCCGAGTTTGGTTGATGGAGCCACATAAAAGAAAATAGCTGGTAATAAAAGTCACCCCCTTTCACATTGGCCTCCTCCCTTAGTAGGTAACAGGAAGCACACTGCGGGTGAAACCGTCTTTAACAGATCAGAGGAGAGAGGTTTAATCTGAAAGGTACCCTAAATTATGCCATAATTCCAGCCTAGTGATCCACACAACACACCACACACACTATCTGGGATAAAAGTCCGAAAGGCAAAGCTTAGCAAAGTCTCGTCCCCTCCGGTGTATAACGAATTGCAGCCCTTATCTTATAGAAAGGATTTTAGAAAAAAATAAAAAATCCCTGAAAACTGAGCTGATTAATACTCAAGTGCTCAGTATGGAAAATAAACTCCCAATGCAAGTTCTGTTTCTCAAGGACTCATAGGTTTGGAACTCAATTTATCTACTAGACCATTTTAAAAAAATTTCTACTAAAAGTGTATGAAATTAGGAATTTGAGATAAAGAACTGCAGACTGGAAGAAAGTAACTGATGTATTTTTATAAACCATATTAGCAAGTGGTTCTACATTTTGATAAAATATTCAATGATATTTCCTTACATGACTTTATATGTGTTGTGAGTTTCATGTGCATTGGCACTAAAGGGCTAAAGCATATAGTAACAACTTTCTGTGAAATCTTACAAAAGAGCTTAACCTCTAAGTCCCCTTTGGTGAAAAGTACTTTGACTGATACACCTTTATCACGCTGTATTACAAAGGGTTGAGTGAATGTAAATAGGTAATCAAAATACAAATCAGATTCACGGTGAATCCATGGTAAATCTAGTGCAGTACTGTTCTTTTACAGCTACCCTCCATTTAAAGCAATTTGGAAAAGGAAAGTTTAAGTAGTAAATGGTATTTACAATTTCACTCCTTTTTAAAAATTAAAAATAAAAATAATATTTCAGGCAAGAAAGGCTTAGTTTGAAGAAAGAAAGTGGTTTTCCCCCCTTTTGGACAGATGGAAAGCATCCAAAAGTACAGTTAACAGCCCTTCCCTCAGGCAAAAGAACCATCTGTGCTGGTTCTTATTCATGAGGCCATTCAGCTGCACTGACTGCCTCAGTGGGCTAGGGGGCACTGCAGTTTAATGTTACAATTTTGGTCCACTTGAGTTCCTGTAGTTAGAAGATACAAACCTTGAAAGTTGAGTTTAAACCAGAGCATTTGAAACACCTAGTGTATAGCTTCATCATTAATAACAGCATTGCAATTTATAAAGATTTTTCTCATGTGTCATCTTTCGTACTAACAACCTGAGATATAGAAAGGTGGATATTATTGTCACAAATGAAAACCCTGTGCCCAGAGATGGTAAGCAATGTTCTCAATAATTAGGTTAGTAAAGAACGGTTCTTTATTTTTATGTTGAACATATGTCACAATTCTCCAACAGGCTTCCTTACTCAAATGTGCCATTTATATACATATAATAGCTTAGGTAAAGTTATCCCCAATCAAAGTATGCCATTCTGTAAAAAATATATATAGTCATGAATTTATAGGCATAGAGTGTTTGCTTTTAGGACATGCTGACCTCTGCTGCTTGGACTATTGAGATTATACCCCAAAGAGGGACATTCAACCATTAGAAAAGTAAGTTCAGCATTCAAGAGGCAGTCAAATGTTCTACCTGTACAACAGTATTCTTATTACCAGAAAAGGGAAGCTTTCTCTGCATTTAACAGTACTCAGTTCCTCTATGTACCCATTGTCTGAAATGTCAAAACCTCAGAAAGAAACTTGCTTCCATCTGGATGAAAAAAAAAGCGATTTTTGTTTAACTTTCAATACTTTTCATTTAAAATTATTTTCATATAGTATATTTATAAAGAAAAAAATATAACCATTGTTTCCTTCGACCAACATCTCCCTAACCTTTTCATCCCTTATGCTCTGGTAACTACCGTTTTTCTATTTCTATAAACTCGAATTTTTAAACTACATATATAAATGAAATAATGCATCTTTGTCTTTCTTGTCAGTGCTTATTTCATCTAACAAAACAAAATAGCCTCCACATTCATACAAGTTGCAAATGATAGGATTTCCTTTTTTAAGGTTGTATAGTAATCCATTGAATATATATATATATATATATATATATATATATATTTATACAATCACACTCACTTTCATTTGTTGACAAAGATTTCATGAGTTATATTGTGATAGCAGTGAAGTGAAGTGAAGACATCTCTTCAACATATACTTTCTACAATTTGAAAGTATCAATCCAAACAAAGCTACAACTGATGGTGGTTAGACATGAGGTTGTGTATAAGCCAACTAAATCTGAGAGATGCCCCTATATACCACGTCATTGTGGTTCTAGGGTAGGACCTGTTTTAAATCTCTGACCTCATATGTCCCTAAGACATATGTCCCTAAGAAGCTCCCAGAATCTAGCTGTGTCCAAGGAAGGACCAGGTCAGTTTATCTAGGGCCAGCCATGGCATCAACCTCCTTGATGGAAATACACTTTTCACTAGTTAAGCAAGGGCACTTAACCTGGTTATGTATTTTAGAATAAAACCACCTAGTTATGTGAGAATTTTCTCTCTGGTCTAAGAACCGTGTGTCTATCACACAAATGATTCCTCATCTCCCTTCCATCTCTCTAAGATTCATTGGTGTAGTCACTCACTTCTCCTTGGCAGAGTCTGAGGCTGCCCTTTCCCTTCCCTGGTACTGCCAACCTCTTCTTCCCCTTATTTTTCTCTGTATCAATTCTCATCTGACAAACTACTGTAGACATATGTTTATTTTTTCATACTGGAGTATAATCTCTATAAGGACAAGACTTTCTGTCTGTTTGATGGGGTACCCATGGGCTTTAGAAGTATAACACTCACTCTCACTCAGCGGGCATCTGTGATGAGTGAATGAATGAACATACTAAGTACAGCTGTGTTGTGTGTGTTACATCAGACTTCTCTCTGTGCCTGCAGTCAGTTCTTCAACGCCGATGGTGCTTTGTGCAAAGTGTTCACAAAAATTGAATTTGTCCATGCTTAGCAACAGCTGTTCTTAAATTCCAGGCAATACAGATGGCAGGTGGTACTTCAGGCCACAGCTTGTGAGCTTGTTTGTCCTTTCAAATTCTTATAGCTATATGCAGCAGCAATTTAGCATTGAGTTAGCAGAGCCCAGTTGTGTTTTCCAAGACTTTCCCCTGAGCTTTAGTTTACTTTGCCTTTATCTCTTATCTATATTGCAGCAATAAAATTTTATCCAATGCTGCTGACTCCATGTTTGCCAATACCCAATGCACTCTTCCTACTAGATCCAATATTATTTAAAAGATATGATGATGCTACTCTCTTGCTCAGTAGTTTTCACTCTCCCTCTATTTCAAAGCCATACTTCTTTGCTTGTGAATGTGTTATCCTTTATAACATTTACTACTACTCTAAATTTATGGCTAGAATTTTCCCGAATACCATACCTCTAACAGATCTCTGTTGGAAAACTTCCTAAACAATCTCTGGGTCTCTGTTCAACCATTACGTCACCTGAGAACACTTCTCTATCTATGACCCCCAATGAGGTGCTGTTTGTATGTTTTTCACATAGTATACTACAATGATTTTAGCTAACACTTTAATATATTGCAGGCATTTGCCTTGGTCTGTCATTCAAATGACACAGGGTGTGCACTGTTACCTTAATAATCTAAAACAAATCAGTTGTTTAATGAGTTATTAATTCATTTTTTAAAATATATTTAATTTCTTATTAATGTTACCTATTGTATTCCAGACATTGCTCTAGATGTTGAATAAGGACCTCTGCAGAAAGTTGAAAGGGCAAAGACAGTTCTTCATACATTATGGGTACCAGGAAAGCAACAAAACCAGTATGGTACACCAGAGAAGGGAATGAGTGACAAACTAAGAGCTAAAATCAAACAGGTAACATGGAGCCAAATTCAGTAGATCTTTGTGAGTCACTATTAAAAATTTGAAAGAACTGACTTATTATGAGTTAATAAGGTACACTTTTGTTTTTTTATACTAAGGATTAAACCCAGAATCTTTTCATTGAACTACAGACCCACTCCTTTTTATTTTCTTTTATATTATTTTTAAATTTTGAGACAGACTCTTGCTAAGTTACCCACATTGGGCTTGAACTTGTCACTTCATGCCTCAGTCTCCCAGTTTGCTGGGATAAAAGGCAGGCAGCACCATGCTTAGTTCATGGTACACTCTTGAATCAATGTACCTGACATGTTAACAGGTTTCCTATGGCTGATGTGCAAAAAATGGACTAAAAGGAACAAGGGTAGTACAAGGTGACCAGCAAGCATGTCTATGCAGTGATCAAGTTAATAGGTAGTGGTTTGTAACAAGACAGGAGTAGTGGAGGTCATAAAATGTAGTCAAATTCTGTACTTATAGGCAAATAGAATTTCTTGATGACTTGTCAAGTAGGTGATAAAAGAAAAAATAAAGAGGGGCTGGAGATTTAGCTTAGCGACATAAGTGCCTGCCTTGCAAGCAGGAAGTCGTGAGTTCAATCCCCGGTACCAATAAAAAGGAAAAAGACAAAAAAAAAAAAAAAAAAAAAAAAAAGAATAATGACTATTCAAAATCTGAAGGCTGAACAACTGAAAAGATTGTATTTCTACTAAATGATCTAAAGGAGACTGTGGAAAAACTTGCCTGGTGAATGTCTGTAGCTGAGGAGTACAGGAGATATTAGTTAGAGGTTATCTATTTAACTATCTGTCTATCTATGGAAATTTCCCATAGCAGTTTACTATAGGGGTCTGGTGTTCAAAGGAGATAATTGACTTCATGTTCAAACTTGTAACTTACTATTTTATAGATGACAAATAAATCCAAGAGACAGGATTGTACTATCTAAAGAGGACACAAGGAAAAGGAAAACAGGCTCAATACTGAGCCCGGGACATTACAAGAGCTAGAGAACAAGTCTGTGGATATTCAAGGATTGAGTATTTGTTTAAAGCATAATAACTTGTTCAATGAATATTTGTTGACATAAATGGTATGTGATGCAAGGCTATTTATTTAAGTGTGAGTTGTCCTCTAATATACCAACATTCAATGTGATAGCTATTTGAAAGTGGAGAAATTATTTGTGGATGTGAGAACAAACATGTAGTTCAATTAATCAGCATTTTACTCAGAATTTTTATATCATGTGCAGACTATTACAAATCCATAAATCAGTTTTATTCTCAGATTCACACTTGATGCTCCCATGGAAATTAAACGTCTGGGCTTGAGGACTTTAATCTGAAAAACTGTTCACCTATAAGAAAAGTATTGTAGTTATAATAAGAATAAAAAAATACCAAATAGTTTCCCTAGTGTAAGAAATGATAAGAATACATAAAAGTATGTGGTAATCATGATTCTCCATTATATTGCTTTGAAGACTTATAATGATTTCATTCATTAATTGGAGTGGTTTTATTCTGGGTTGTTTGATTTTATTGTCTATGATGGTATGAACAGCTATTTTGGAGAAAACAAGACATCATAATAGCTAGTGCTGATTTAATACCATCTTGTTTTGAAGTCCCATCAAGGTTTTGTTCTTCCATCAGTTTTATCATGTTGTATCTTATTGGATTTTATTATATGTGATAGTACAAACAAAAACTTTTATAGACAAGGAGATAATATAGAATCCATTGTTCGTTTTCTGTTAGTTGGTTCTAAAAACTCTGTAATACTTTCATTCTCTTGGATGATTTTACATGTCTCCATATGTTTGATGCTATCATATACGATGTTATACTCAAATATTTCAAGGAAAGAGACACTATGGTAACTACTTTTATGTCGGGTTATCTTGTGGTGAAACACTGTGTTGCTTAAATTGTTCTGTTCTGACCTGTCCTGTTGTGTTGTTATGTCCTCTTTCATCTCAATCACCTTTTATTTATTTATTTTATTTATTTATTTATTTATTTATTTAAGGGAAAATATAAGTATAAAAAATGGCAGGATATATGATAGTAACCATTTTGATTTTCTATTAACTTGATTTGAAGCCCTGTATTGCTCTAACCACCTTGTTTTGACTGATTTTACTTCATTCTGTTTTGCTTGATAGTATCAAGTTTGAGGGTATAGGCAACTACTTTGAAGACAATAAGATTCACTATGATGCCCATTCTGGTTCGACTATTATCTTCTTTTGAAGCCCCATAATGTCTCCAATGTTTCAGTTTTATTGGTTTTTTTCTGTACTGTTTTGTTCAATTTTATTATACTTGAAGATATAGGCAACTCTTTTTAAGATACCAAGAGACATTATGGTAACCATTGTTGATCACCTGTATTCTGTTTATACATCATGTACTATGTCCATCCTTTTGATTTGACTGACTCTGTTTTGCTTTGTCATATTCAGTTTTATTCTCTTCAAAAAAAGTAATAAGAATTGTGGGAGTAATAAAACCCAAAATGTGTAATTGATATTGTAAAAAAGAGAGGAAAAGAAAGTGCTCTAAAGGATATAACTGTATGTATATTTAAGTGTGTAAGAAAGATAACCATATTATTAAGTTTTTGTTGGATCATGGAACAGAACTGTTTGCAGTCTCACTCTTTGAATGTCCACTTTTTATGCTTAAATTCTGTAACTTGAATAACTATTTCTAAGATGACAATAAGTAATCTATTAACTAGTTTTTTCTTACTGTTTATTTTTCTGAAATTCTATATTACTTGTATCCTTTTTCTATTTTGTTTTTTTCTCTTTAAATAAAAAAAATCCTACAAATAACATAACATTCTAAATTTCTACCTATTAATAGGCTTCCTTGAATTTAGAAGTAAGTCCTTATTTGTGTAGCTCTATCTCTCAAATTAAAGAAATTTGTGGCTCCATGGAACTTACATTCCAGGGATATCTACATTTCAGTTATTTAGCAGGACCTGGAAACTCTTCCATCCTTTTCTTAGACAAAGGATAAGGCTTAAAGCACTCTTTAGATTGATCATTCATCTGTCAGTTTCTTTTCTCCCTCAGGATAATGGACAAGAAGATATGAAAATGTCTTTATCTAGTGCCTCCAAGGGTGCCAAAAACATAGGAGACACACAATAAATAACTTTTCATAAATAAATCTCACAAGTGTTCTAACTCTAGATTTTACTCTCTTCTGATGGGACTAGAAACACAAAATTACAATAGAAGATGAGGAATATGATCCAAGAATGCCAGTGGATACCTAAAACCTCAGATAGTACCAAACTCTATAAATACTATTCTTTTCACACTGTACGTACATACCTTTCATAAAGTTTATGTTAGGCATGTTGAGAGATTAACAACAGTAATCATGGAAATACTATAATGATATTCTTGCATTAATATTCTTTCCATCACCAACACTACAGACTGATTTAGATATAAAGAAAACAGGTGTACTTTGGCTCATCGTTCCGGAGACCTGAGGTCAAAGGGCTGCATCAGGCTATGATACTCTTACTGGCAGTCCCAAGATAATAACAGGTATCATATGCCATGAGACAGGAGGCAAATATGTGCACATATCTTCTGAATTCCTTCTCCATTTTATAAGACACAAGGATTCCAACATAGGGACTCCACTCTAATGAACTCATTTAATAATAATCAGTTATCAAAGAACTATCCAGAAATACCATTATTGTGGTTTGTGCTAGACATCCCAGCAAATCCTTGTGTAGTCATACAATTTTTTAAAGGTGCCCAAATCTAGAATGTGTGATTGTTTCTCAGTGCAATGGATTAAGGGTGCTGGGATTTAGGGTGGGTGATTGCATAATCAGTCTACTAATTGGACTGGAAATACACTAATCCTGGTAGCCTGCATAAGAAACAAAAAGAAGCCTCTCTCTCTCTCTCTCTCTCTCTCTCTCTCTCTCTCTCTCTCTCTCATTAATTTTGCTATTTCTACTACAATAAACATTTGCCCCTCTGGCAGGTGCCACCCTGCCTTGACAGCAGCTGATTATGGGCTAAAACCTCTATAAGTGATGAGCTGAATAAATATTTCCTCCTTTAACTAGTGTGTATTAGGTATTTCATCTCAGCAAGGAGAAAAATAACAGAAATGTTTTTACCAAAGAATTGGGATCATTGTTATGACTTTACCATATCATGTGGTTCACAAATCTTTAGGAATGGCTTCTGGGAAGCATTTGGAAAGTTCAGAGATGCTGGATGAAGTAGTAGACCTCAAGCACTTTAAGCTGTACTGAATGGGAGATTCTAGTCAGAGATCAATACGCAGGAATGCTGATAGAAATTCTGCCCATTAAGACCCAGCTCCAGAGAATTCTGCTTGGAAGAAGCAGCAACAGGAAGGACTCCACACTTTGCAGCCTCAAAATCGTAAAAATGAAAGACTTTGCTTTGAGAAGAAAGTTGCAGAGCACTATGTTCCAGAGTGGCAATGGCCTAGAGAATTTGCTTCTTGAAATTTGATTCTTAGTACTAGTAACCCAGACACCCTTACTGCCAAGATAGAGGGAAGTCTGGGTACTCTTCTAGCTGGCAGCAGACCTTGGCATCAATCACATGATGCTGGTTCTAGATGCATGCAGAATGGAAGAGGTGTGGGGTCAAGAAGTCCTCCATCCAGATTTCAAAACAAGCCTGGGAAGCCAGGCAGTATGCTCCTAAAAGGGTGATGTGAGTGTGAAGACAAAGGCATGGTGGAGATCCCAGAAATTTGAAAAATCCAGGAAACTATCACCTAAGAAAACTATAAGGAGGGAACAGAGAAAGACTAAGAAATAAGATATGGAGATACAACCTCCAAAAGTGCCATAGAGATGGAGCCACCCCAGCCCTTTAGTGTTCAAAATTTGCCATAGATTGTCTCCAATGCTGGACATACAACTAGAGAACTTAATGTTTGCCCAGAGAGATTTTGGACTTGCTTTAGTCCCATTTCTTTGTGTCCCATTTTTAACTTCTGGAATGGAAATATCTGTGTTGTGCTAGTGAAGGTTGGAAGTGCTGAACCTTCTTTTCATCTATATATAGGCTCACAGCTAACAGTTTTCCTTAAATCTCAGAGGAGATTTGGGATTTAGACTTTTCAGCAATGCTGAAATCATTAGCAATTTGGCAACTCTTAAGATATGGACTAAATGCCTTTTGTGTAAAGGAACGTTCGTGAGTCTTTGGAGGCTAGGAACAGAATGTTATGGTTTATGTCTGAATGTGCCCCCCCAAACATGTGAGTGATTCATGATCCAATACTAGAATTAATGTGTGAAAGCTACACCCAGTCTAGGGCAGTTCACTTGCTAACAATATAAGAGATAGAAAGAGGCTTGTCCGGCTATCACTTGTTGCTTTTGCTTTTTTCTGCAGTTGTGAACTGTTACTCATTTGCAAGATTAAATTTTACCACATGAAATCTTTGGGGAACATATTCAAGCTGTGTAAAAACCATACCAATACTGTAACATATTTTGTTTGTAAAATATCTTTTGAGGACTTGTGTTTAACTCACATGTTCCTTTAATAAAGTTCTATTCACTCTTTGTATAATCCTATGGCTCTGTTTAGAAGATTGTATTTCAATGACCTGCTCAGTTGTCAATGTCTCTCAGCTTGATTTCCACAGACTGAAGCTTTCTTGGAGTCATGAAAAATGTTAGGTAAGTAGTGTTATCTGAGTATTTTAATATACTCCAGAATTCGGCAGGAATACATGTCAAGAACATAATGTATTCAGTTAGTAGCTACAGTATGATATTAACGTCAGACAGTTTCTCAGCCTTAAGGAACAAGAATGTTTCCTTGCCAGAAAGAGATTGAAAGAGTTATTTTAGGGTATTTCAAAACCCTAAAGAAAGACCAAAGAAATTGAGATCTGATTACCTATCAAACAAAATGCAGATCCCAAATCTTGTCAGTGGGACAGAACAGAAGGCTGATATGGAAAGTGGGCCCCAGAGTTGAGAATAGAGTTTTGACACCAAACAATTCAAGAGAAGCTAATCAAACCCCAGGATACTTGAATAAGTAGATTTTGTATATGTATTTTTACCTTGATTGATAGATGGTCTTGATTCTCTTACAAAAATTCTTACAAACTTCCTTCTAGATGGTCTCAGATAATCTTTTTATCATTGTTCCCTGATCCACCAAAGCCATTCAGGAATTTTTTATACTATATATAGTTGCATAATGTAGATGCTGGCCTCTTTATAATTAAGTAAACAATGTCTTCACAAATAGAGGATCACCATGTCTAAACTTTGACAGAATCCTTTCATCTAGTTTTGTATGTCACTCATAAGTAATGAAATTATTATTAACCATCATTATCATTGGCAAAACAAACCTAGAGATTCTGTTATTGAACTTGAATGTTTAAACTACTTCTCCGTTACTCAAATCACTTGAATGTTTAAGCTACTTCTCTGTTACTCAAATCACTGAATCTACTAGTTGAAGAAATGGAGTATAAATCCAAAATATAAGAAAAAAGACAAAAAGGTAGCATAAAGTAACAAAAATGAATACTCTGAGATGTACAAATCAGGACTTGATAAAAATTGACATACAGTTTAGATGATCTTGAAAAACTATAGGGAGAGGCAGAACTTACATCTTGTCTTTAATATTGACTCAAAATAATGTAATGCAGAAAAAGCTGACAAATGACATAAAACAAAGATGTTTAGGAGTCCAAAAACAATTAAAGTTTTAAAGAGTAAGTATCTTAAAAGATCTTCAAATAAAATATGTTTGAATAGAAAAATATGGAGACCCCAATAGAGTTGAGCTCACATTCCATGTTAAAGATTTGAATTTTATTTGACAAATAATGTAGGAAGTGTTTACTGAATGAATATATGAATAAATGTCAAAGTGTTTGGAAGGACAAAAATGTATTAATATGCCTCCGAAGACATTTGGTAACACAATAACATGAGTTAATACATCTTGTGTAGCAGGTTGAAAGCTCTTATACACTCCAGAGGTTTCCAATTTTTCTTAAAATAAAATTTATTTATGGTTCCTGGGCAGCCATTTGAGAATTAGCCCTTCCTGCCCTAGCTGCACAAAAATGTACATGCAAACAAAATGAAAGAAGTAAACAGCATTAAACTGAATTTCTTCTTTGCCTTACAAAAACCCAGATCTTTCAAGATAAATTGAGAACAGCTCCAGTAAATTTGGATGCTTTAGGTCATGGACATTTCATTTTTATATATACTGTGATAATAACTATATAGGAAGAGCAGAAAGATAGTACAATTGTGCCTCAGTGTTTGCCAGAATTGACACAGTAATTGAAAATGTTTCCAAGTGTGCATAATTCCGTGCCTGAAGTCAAACGCAGTAGGTGGAAATTTGTTTAGCTTTCTCTGTCAAAACGTCTAACATACATAAAGGAAATAAGTATTCTGAAAGCAAAATATTACAGTTGCAACATTCTGTTAATTATATCTCCATCTCATCTTGGCTTTGCTCAAACATACTAATAATCCTAAGGGCTCATCACTAATCCTTCTGGTAGATAAGTGACTGAATGTGATTTTTATCCTTGACTCAAAAGTGTCAGTTCTAGAAATCTACAGTATTTGTCACCATGAATACCATTTAACTGCAGTGGTACCCAAAGGAACTCTGCACAGCCTCACATGAATACGACTGGAGGAACTTAATTAATCTTGCTGTCATTTCCATGATGCTTTTCATTAGTTTTGCTGCTATCTGATCAACCTGCCTTCTTTTTATTGGAAATGGTTACACATAGCTCGTTGAAAAATATTTTCTAAAAGTAAACAAAGCCTCAACTTTGTGGTGGGGAGCATTCATGCAGATGAATATTATTATTGCTACAATAATTTGTAAGTAACCATCATGTTTCACATTTAAGATTATAAAGTTACACAAAAACAGAAATATCTAGTCTGTCTCCAACTGAACAACTGCTTTAAATTCTATATACAGATTATGCACTTCAAAGAAGAGGTCATAAATAACATTTTTTCAGAATACTTATATTCAATGTAGTATCAAAAACAGTAGTTGCTAAATATGGAATATAATTCATAAAATACTTGGGCTTTGTCCCTCACCAGCAGGAAGCTATAGATGACAATGCTGTGTCCATGGTGACATCAGCAGCACCCACTGGTAACAGGTGGATTTGACTGATAGCAAAAAAGCAAGTGATAATTTTGCAAGTCATAATTTTGAATCTGGTTTAGTGTGTGCAGACCTCAAATACAATGTGTATCTGTGTGTGTATGCATATATAATTTTTAAATGCTAACTGTAGTTTCATTTATTAAAAACATTTAGAATGATCATAGAAATTGTCATCACATTTTACCTATATAAGAGAATTCAGATTTGTGAGAAAACCACAGGGAACTAAGAATGGAGTGCGCCGATGATTTGAAATACATAGTAGACTCTAGGAGAGAAACTCAAGAAATAGCGTGGCCTCTTTGCTCATGTGTAGGTGCTACCTCCAAAGCAGTCTCACCTGACTTTTGTTTCCTTGTATTCATATCCTCTGTCTTCCTCAGATTGAATAGGATTAACCTGTGCAACCCAAAGGGTAGTGCTGTAAAATAAGTAAGTATTACTTTCTAGGCTACATCACAATACATGAAGTGGCACAAGCATGGTGGCACATTCCTGTAATCCCAGCATTCTGGTGGTTGAGGCAAAAGGATCGTTGCAAATTCGAGACCAGTCTGGGCTACAAAGTGAGCTCAAGGCCAGCCTGAATTGCATAGCAAGACCCTGTCTCAGAAAGACAAAAAAAAAGTGACTTCTGCTGTTCTGTTCAGACCCACAAACCATGGGAAGCAGCTGCCATGCTACAAGGACACTCAAACACCCAGGCAAAGATGCACGTGTGATTAAGAACAGAAAACTCTAGCCAACAACCAGCGTCAATTTGACATGCATGTGGATAAGCCACCTTGGAAGTGGATCTTTCAACCTTTATCAAACCTTCAGACACCTAAAAAAATCGCCAAAATTTTAAATCCAACTTCTGACAGACTCCAAGGCAGAGGCACCCTGCTGAACAGCTCCCATATTCCTGATCCACAGTGAATAGGTAAGATGATGACCGTGCAATATTGTTTTAGGACTCTTATTTGGGGTAAATTTGTATATATCAATGAAAATCTAAAACACTATGCAAAACTTTATAGTCTAGATGCAATAATAAAGCATTTTGATATCATAACTTAATTTCATAACAATGTCAGCTAATGTCAATGCAGATAAAGATACAAAGTCTTGGTTTGCTGCTTGGTTTATCGATCCAAGAAATAAAGACAGAGGAATGAGTAAGTACCATGAACAACATAATATCTTACAGTGAGAGGTACAGATGGTGACCACTGTTTAAAGTGGGCTCCATGTAAGTTTATTAGAGATTGTGGAGGGATGAAGAGTGTGTGTCTGCTCTCAAGGAGATGCTTGTCACTTAGCTTCAACTGACAAAATCATGAAAGAATGTGGACCCAACAGTTTCAGTTCTTCCTGCTTTAATTTTTTCAATGACTAAAATGTCACCCAAGTAAGTGAAGCACATGGAGCCTTAAAATTATGGTTTCAAACATACAGTTGTACATGCCTGCAAATTCCAACACTCAGAGGGAGGACTGCGGCAGAACTCCCATGAGTGTGAGGCCAACCTGGACCCTACACAAGCAAGTTCAAGGCCAACCTGAACTACACAGTAACATCTTATCGAGAGAGAGAGAGAGAGAGAGAGAGAGAGAGAGAGAGAGAGAGAGAGAAAAGAAAAAGTTTTAAACAGCATTTTTGTTTTATTTTGCATTTTCCAGTATCTTCGGGATTATAGCCAAGGGGCTCTGCTACTGGGTTAATCTGTTCTCCCCATTCTTCCCTTCTGTTACTACCTCTCTACTGCTTCTTTGATCTTATAACAAAAGTCTGCTCTTCATTTACCAATTTGATCTCCTTCCCCAGTATCATACAGTGGTACCTCACTTTGTGAACTTAATTTGTCTTTTGATTTTCAGGACCATGGCTGTGTCTGTGTTTGTGTGAGGAAGATGGCCTGGTCAAGTCTGTCACTTGATGTGGAGTTTTCAAACGAAAGCTAAATTTTGCCAGACACTTTTGTTATTGAAATGAACCATTTGCAAATAGAAGCATGTGTGACCCAAGGTATTATCGTACTTTCTCCACAGCCTAGCTGGCCTTTCTCATGCAATTCCTATATATTTCTCTTGAAATTCTGCTCATTTATGTTTGATCTACTTGCAGTCCCTTCTGTAGAAGGTTTTTCTTTTTTTTACTACAGTCATAATTACTACTTTTCCTCTGCCTCAAAACTGATGCTCTTGGTGCCAGGAATACAGCTCAGCAGAACAGCACCTGCCTTGCAAGCACCTGAGTTTGATTCCTGGTACCAAAAACAAAACAAACAAAACTGATGCTCTTTATTCTTTGATTCTTGCTAAGCTTGTTGTCTTCTTTATAAGGTGAGGTCCCTTTTGGAAAAAAAATAATATATCTCAATTTTTTTTATTGTCACTTAGCATTTTCACAATGCCTGTGTGTAAATACATAACTCAGATCTCCCTAAGATGGCAGATACCTTGTTTTGTTCCTGGGAAAGCCATGGACAGACAGCCTTTACCAACTCTTTAGTACTTTCTGTCTGCAAAGAGCTGCCTTGTCAGGGTGTTGCCACTTGGTGGCAGACCATATATAATATAGGAAGTGAGAGTGACAAGTCCTCCTTATCTTGGACCAACTTGACCAAATTAGATCATCCCAAACAGCCTTTGGTCCAAAAGTATAGTTCAACTTCTTTACCTCCTAAACCCTTCCTCTTCTCCCTTCCACAAAATAGACCCAGAGCACCCCTTCATAAACATCGACATTTAAGTCTGCAAACCGCTATTAAGTAAGTACGCAATGTATGCTTAATGGCATAAATTTAAGTACCAATAGTCAAATAAGAATAACTTCCTGAAAGCAAGAGTATGGCTACCCCTTAAGAAATCCTTATATTTACTGGTTAATCTGGAAGAAAACTCACCTTTTCTACTGAGACCCACTGACTTGGAAATTACTGTGATAAAAAGAAAGCCCCAACTTTCAGTGGATGCCCTGACTGCATGCTCTATCTTACTAACAGTGATGCTCAGAGCTGTCATGTCTGCCAGGAGATATTCAATCATGATGTACCTCTCTTTCCTTCTAAAAGTGTAATCACTCAGCATTTTATCTCTTCTAGAAGTGTCATTACTTTGAAAGGAAAACAAAAACACAAAGTTTTCTATGAAACGGAAAGTTGTCACCTCTGAGAAAAAATGAAAAAAAGACTAATTAATTTGAGTGGGAAAAATACATTAGCTTAGAGGAAATTTTATAATTTTAAAGTCAAAATTTCTTGGGAAATCTTTTCAAATAAATAATTTGTCATGTGATTTAGTTCCCATAATATATGATATAGCTTTAAAATTATATTGTTTACTTAAATAACAAGACTATTCTCTCTGGAGGGAAAAATAGGGCAAAACTTTTCCTTGGAAAAACCTGTGATTCAAGAAAAGTGTACAGAGTTGACTATAAAGGAACTACCAACAATAAGTCCTTCTTAGAAGAGGAAATGCTTTATTTTGGCTCACAGTTTCAGTCCATGGTCACTACTTTGGCCCAAGGTGAAGAGAACGTGATGGCACAAGGCTGTGGTGGAGCAAAGTTACATATCTCATGCAGTCAGGATCCCAGGAGAAAAAAGTAAGCCAGGAAGGAACAGGCCTAGGACTAATGTGATGGATTAAAAACTGGTGGTCAACTTACTGCCAGAGAAATTAAATCACTGTGGTGCTGAGCATAGATGTTCCACCTGAGGAAATTTGCAAGCGTAAGTAGAAACTTGGAGAAGGAGAGAGGCGAGGCGTTGTGGGTTTCTGTAAGTGTTACTGTTTGAACCATTGATTCTCCTGGAGGAGCTCCTCATGACTAGCTTCTCCAGTGTGATTTTGACCACTGTCTTCAGATGAGCTTGGGACCTTGTCATTGAGTGGCTGTGGCTCACTTTGGTGAAGCTCTGGCTCTTACCTCTAGCATCGCTTCCTGGCTCTGGAGGGGAAGATGTGTGCCATTTAATCTCCAGGAAAAACTCATCATGCTGCTTCCTGGAATGTATTCAACTGTTCTTATGGTTGGAGGAGCGCGGGGCCTCCGTGTCATAGTGATGGCTGTGTTGCTTTCCAGGACAGCCCTGGTCTTTGTTGTGAGTGTGACTTCTCGGCCAGCATAGAACACTCAACCTACCAGCACAGCTCCTTCACCCCACTGGCATAGACTTTCTAGCTTCCTCCACTGAACTTTGGCTTTCCCAGTAAAGATCCGTAAAAGTGACTGGCGTGACGCCTTCTCATGGGCTCTGGACCTCCAGCTGGACTTGTGGGAAGCATTGCCATGGGTTGTAGGTTTTAATCTGGACCAATGTAGGATACTGCTGTGGGATTCAGGCCCTTGACTGAATATTCTACGTCTTTAGTTTGTGGATAGATTTCCTGAACTTTTCTTGTGATAATTCTGGGTGACCATCATAAAATAATACTATAAATTCCATATCCTGATTCTAATGGTTCTCCTCATAACCCCTGACTACAACAACTAGATACACTGCTAATGCTATGCCCCAGTGATTCCTTTCAATGGGACTCCAAAATTGAAATTTCCCTCATCTCCTAGTAATTCCATCATATTGTGACTTTACCAAAGGACTAATAGGGTTGAGATTAGAACACTCATGATCCCAAAACCTTCCAAAAACCCCACATTTGAACACAAGACAGTTGTGGAGCAGTATAAGGACCAATGGATGTACAGTTTGGTGAGATGTGCAGAAAAGAGAGGGAAATAGGAAAGAGGTAACAGAGAAAGACTTTTGAATTCTGAATTTGGATTAGTCAGATAAAGACAAGGGGAAGTATGGTCTAGGCATAGTTAACAGCATATGAAAAGGCCCAGAAGAAAAGCAAATATGGAAAAGAAAGCTACGTGATTTTCAAAAAGGAGTCAGGAACAGTGTTAAGGAACTACATGGAACAGGAAATTTGGATGTAATCAAGAGATCACAACAAGGATTTGGAAAAGCAAAAACGGGAAGTGTTGTGTCTCATGATTATAGATTTAATATGTACAATAATTAACTAATAAGCATTTTCAGCAAATAAAGTTTTTATGTAACCATCTGACATTTGTAATAATGCTATCATCTCTTATATCTAGTCACAGATTTACTTTTTTTTAACTTTGCTGTCGTTATGTCATCCAATGACACAGAAAACAAGAAAAATATGCAAATTGAATCTTCTAGCTAGGAAGAACCAATTTAACTAGTTTTATTGTTTATCAGCCTTTTTAGTTATTCTGAGAACTGCACTGTAAATACAAGAATAAAAACTGAACAGATCATTGACTGTTGTGCAGTGTAGCCTTCACTGATGGGGTCAGAATCCTGGGTGGGTTGAATCCTGTCTCACACAAATATTGGCACCGAAATTCATGGAAGCAAACAGATTTGGGGATGGCAGTTAATCTTGATTGTCCAGTTGAGAGACACTTAAAGGATCAGTAAAACAGACTTCCGGTTTTGGTTGGGTGTACCATGGGCCATACCTCACCATCTGTATTTGGTCCCTGACACCCTCTCTCTGAAGTTTCCCCAGTTGTCTGCTTTATGGCCACAACGAAGGGATTGGCTTTGTTCTTCAGTGCCCTCTGAGCACAGCGTTTCTGTTTTGGATACTACAGACAATGGATTGAACCTTCTCAGTCATGGAACTAAAATAAACCTCTCATCCTTTAAATCATGATTTTTGGGTGTTTTGTCCCTTCAAGAGAAAACTAACAAGTACAGGAGGAATGGCAGCTTGAGACAATTACCGTGAACATTTTATTTTTATATGTAAGTTGTGGTAAAGTTTATAAATTTCTTTTATCCGAGATCAATGTTTTTCAGTTGTTTGTATTTTGGTCACAACTTTCCTGATCAACTACTGTTACATGGATGGTCTTCTTAGGAAGATCTCCAAGTAATACTAGGAAGTATTCTTGCAATAACTTATAGTTCCCTCAGGTAAAGTCTTAGATAACTGCATTAGCCAGAAATGTCCTATTTTTTCTCAAGTTTCATAAATGAGGTTTTTTTATTTAAAATCACAGTCCACAATTTAAAATCACTGTCCACAATTAGATGGTTTTTTCTATTTCAAAAATAGTAAACCAGCATTTTCTAAAAGATACACAGATAGCACTCATAGACAGTATATACATATGAAATGTGTGCACTACAAATTTCACAACATACTTTCCAAGAAATACAAGTAAAGCACCAATTTTGATGGAAAATCCAGGGAACTCTGACATATTTCAGAAGAGCAGCAAGCCATGCTTTTCTCTGCAGAAGACCCTCTCACTATGAAAAATGCAGGGCTTACTCACCCCCAGGCAAAGCAGATTTCATTGAGGTGACCTCTGAAAAAGATTTTCTCAGACCTAGAACCAAGGCCAAGCTCATATGACCCATCTTCAAAAGATGAACTCAGACAACCATGCTCATTCTTAAAAACACAAACTAATAGATGGAGAAGGAATTTTCAAATGATGACATACCCTGGGTGTAGTAGAGCATACAGACTCAAACCCGAGGAATTCATCTGTAAGACAGTTAAGCACAGGAAAATAGAGGAAGGGAGGAAAAGAGAGAGAAAGGAAGGGAGCCAGGGAGAGAGAAAAAGCAGAACTAGATAGGAGTAGGGGAAACATGTACTTACAACTGTGTTTTGATTATTCAATGTTTTCATTTCAAATATACCTTTTCAATAAATCTCTTATTTTATCTGAGGCAAACAATGTATCTCTGTTCTCTTAATAGTAGTATCTTTTATATTTTATTAGTTTTGTGTATTTTTAAATATTTTCTTTTATCACACCACTAATTAACTTGAATAAATTTCACAGACGGGCAAAAGGAGGAAACATTATCAAGAATTTTATACCAGCCTTTCAACTGCTTCTCCTGAACAAGAGTGGAAAAGATGGCAGCTATATAAAGAAAGGAAAAATGGCAGCTTAGTGACAAAAGCAAAAAGCAGTTGTGCTTGGGGCTAGCCAACAGAAACTCAGAATTTAAATAAGAGTAGTGAAAATATCGGTAATAATGGTTTATGCAAGCAACAAATAATGACTTCAGCTCTACAAAATAAAGGATTGTTGTATTTTAACTTCTACCTTCCAATGGCGGGGGGAAATAATAAAATTAAATATTTTTGACACTTGGTGTCAATATGGGGCCTACATGGCTACATTTTTGATAGCCAAACATTTTCTTGAAGAACACTGATTTCTGAGACAGCAGATTATCTTCTGAGTGTAAGGTATGCTTATCTGTTCATTAGAACCCCAAATCAAGACTTTGCCTGCATATTGAGGCACGGCCAGTACTCTATTCAGACATAAAGTTGTGTTTCAAATAGTAGAATCATGATATTCTGTTGGCCACCAGTAACATGGGCTTGCTGTTTTTGTCCTTCAGCTCAATTTCTGGTAGTTTACTATAGATACGCTACAAGTTGTGACTCGTGAGGGATATCTTGCAGAAGAACAGGGACAGTTTATCAAACATTATGGAAAGTCAACAGTGAAATTCTTTTTGCATGGAGAATAATAAATGTGCTAAAAATTAAGTGTATTAATATAAATGACATTTAAAATAAGATATTTCGAATGGAGAAAAGTAGAATGAACACATAATGAGTCAGAAGGATGGATAAAGTAGTGGAGGTCTTCGAACTGAAGAATATATACTACTGAAAATTGTCTTTACTTAGAAAATCATCACAGTTGAACCAATGCACAGTAAAGAATTTGGGTTATAGATAAAGAAGTCAGCTAGTTGCAATTCTATTAATATATATTTAATCCAATACTTGGCTCAAATAGTGGTTCTCAATGATCATATTTAATGTGTCTATCAGACAAGAGATCTATTCAAATCCAGTCTGCTCTTTCTGCTCATTCAAAGTGCTTAAATTGCATGAGTTTAAATATTCTCTCTTCACATGTATATCTGCACATATACCCAAACACTCTAGCCACTGCTACTGAAGCCTAAATTGGAAAAAAATTGGTACCAAACATTATTAGTTGAAATTCTTGCAGAAATCACAATTCTGACAGAACTATGAGGACAGTGTGAGAAAGTCATCCTTCAACAAGCCTACACATATTTCTCAGGTTTGTATTTCATCCTAGGTTTGTAGTTTTCCTTGGCTCAACTGTCTCTTGTGTCTGATAAATTTTGCATGTCCATTACCTGCAAGCTGGGATATCGTTTCTTCAGAGAATTTCAAGACCTGTCTTATAAATATTCACCTCCCTGTGTGTCTTGTTAAGATTCTATGATTACTTTTTAATTGCCTCCGTAACACTCGCCATTTCCTTTACTACACTATAAATTCTTGAGGGCAGACTCCATGATGAATTCCTTACCTAATCTTCAAGAGTTGTGTATGGGTCTCATAGCAGGCACCTACCACATACAAGTACATAGATAGGAAGGAGGATAGATGAAACAGTGAGTAGAGAGAGAACTGGGGAGAAAGATGAGAAGACTGAGAAAGGAGGAAGTTAAGGATTTGGAACGTGAACATTACAAAATAGTAGTTACAGATATTTGGTAACAGAAAGCATGACCATTCTTCTGAATATCTTAGTAATTAGATTAGACATTATAAGGTCAATTCGTGGCCCAAGAATGCATGTAATATGTTTATATTGCTGTGAACATCTTTACCATATCAAATAAAATAGCCTCTTGTTATATATTCTGGTTAAATCTTTAAATATTCTTTTTCTATTTTTACACTTATTTTTCCTGTGTCCTGTTTCTTTTTTCTATCTATTTCAAGAACCAGAATCAAGTTGAAATAAAAAAGTTTTCCCATGTCGGGAAAGTTTACATACGAAATGAATGTCTAAAGAAACACTACCTTAAGTATCATTTTCTCAATGAACAGATTAAGGAGTTTCCCTTCTACCATCAACATCAACCTAAATACAGTTCTCTTGAAGCACTGATTGCAGTGTGTGGTGCGTCTTGTTTGTGTGTTTTTTTCCTTCACAAGACTGTGCATTCCCCAAGGACATGGATTTTTTTCCTCTGTATTTATCTTACTCATAACTTTGTTCTTGGAATCTGCAGTAGCATCTAGTACACTTTAACAGATACACATTAAATGAATGAATCTATGTTTGCATGAATAAATACATTGATGTAAGAGGAGAGGTAACATGACCAGGCAACTGTAAGCACACATATTTTCTCTGGTGAAGCTCCTCCAGAAGAGATGGTAAATGAACACATTAGCATGGAAATTGGCCATGAGAGTTCATTTTATTACTTTTTTACTTTAGCTATGTAAAACAATAATTTGTTGTCTTAAACAAGAATGCTTTTCTTCCAATGACTGCTACATCATTATCCCCTAGCTCTTTATATCTTTTTCCTAATAACATTTAATCTGGAAAATAAATAAATTCATCAGGTACTATTCTTGGTGTTATATTCAGAAGAAGAGTTCCACAGGTTTATTCTAACCTGGAGTAGGCTCTCAGAATAACTCATTTTTAATGCCTATACTATTAAAATTTAGCAACTCACATATTGGGACAGTCTTAAACAGATATTGTCAAGCATTAGGCAGTTGTTTATTATACTTAATCACAAAAGTCCTGTGAAACTGCTTCTCAAAACTGATTCATTATTCATTGCTAAAATTAAATGGCATTGACTAAAGTTTGAATTATAAGACACAGAGAGAGAATTTTAAAAACTCAAGATGATTCTTTTTTGGGGGTGTGGCTTCTGGGGGATTGAACCTAGGACCTTCACACTAACCGACATCCCTAGACCATTTTTCATTTATAATTTGATTCAAGGTCTTATAAGATACTAAATTACCTAGGTTGGGTTCAAATTCCCATGCCTTCTTCCTTGGCATTCCAGAATGCTCAGATTATAAGAATATGCCAACACATCTAACTTCAAGGTGAATCTCAAATAGCTAAGAGTCTTGAACAAACATTGTTACAGTAATAGGGAGAATAGGTGTCTTGGGCTTACAGACAGGTATAGTAGAATAGGTTAACACAATCATCAGTTCACTTCATACTAATCTAAGACTGAATCTAAGCATTGCCACTCAACAGTTTTGTGGTTCCATAAAAGTCACTTAATCTTCTTGAGTTTCTATCTCTATTTCTGTAAACAGAGTTAATAAGCCCTACTTTACTTTGTGATTTTGAACAAGTGGCTCATATTCACCTTTATCATCATTGTTAATTTCACCTTAATGACCTAATATTAATTTCTTACAATGAGCTAACATGAAAATTTAGTGCTGAGGGTTCAGAGAACATACTAGTGTGTTGGCAAAACCAGGAATCTGGCCAAGTCTGATATAAATATTTTGGAATCTTGGAATAGACCAAAACCTAGTAACTTCAAAGGAGAAGGCTTGAGCAGTAAAGTGGTACTGATTTCTATCAATTTGAGTGACCCACTAAAATTGATAAAACCCTAGGGTAAGAAGCTGTGACCTGCTTTTGGATCAGTTTGGAAAGATTTTACAGTAGCCAGGTGGGAAAAAAAATGGTAATTTCCTCCAAACTCTCAGAAATGTGTTCAGATCGCTAAGCAGTTGCTGCTTGTGAATCCACAGGGCAGAGATCACTGGGCAGGCATTTTTACTGCATCTCTTCCCATGACTGCAGTCTCTTCTGCCCATCCAAGTGAGTTAGCTATGATTCAAATGTACCTACCCCACCCCATCATTTTTTCCCTCTCTCTTTTTTAATCATTCTATCTTTGGGGGCCAGACATTAAAAACTATAACACTTCAAAACAATTCCATATATGAGAAAAGGTGATCATTCAGGACCAAGGAAAGGCACCAGCTCTGAAAAGCCCTGCAAAGAACTCAAGTTTCAGGTTGATTCTCAGTACTGATACAGCTTCAAATCATCATAAGAAAATCAGTAAACAGCAACACACACAAAAAAAGCATCATTTTTAGGAGAAGAATAATCTGGTTTTCAGAGTGCTACATTATTACATTCAGGGGTCCTGTTTTCAATAATAACAACCATAACCTCACAAAGCACATAAAGAAACAGGAAAGTGTGGCGCTTTAGAAAAAACAACAGGAATGGACCCTGAAAAATATGTGATGGTGGCTCTAGGCAAAGAATTTTAAGCAATTAGCTTTAAAATGCTCAAAGACTTGGAAAAAATTAAGAAAACAATGTATAACAAATTCCTAGGAAGAAGCCCAAAGGAAATCCTACAGCTGAAAAATGCTATAATAATTAAGGCAAAGGAATGAATTTGAAAATAGAACAATGGAGAAAAGATATGTGGAAGAGAAAGAAAACAGGAGAAAAGTGAGCAGAGTGTAAGGACCATGTGGACACTATAAATACATCAACATACCTACTTTTGGGGCATCCAAAGCAGAAGACAGACATAGAAAAATATTTGAAAACACTACTATCAGTAAGTTTCCCATGTTGAAGAAAGATAAAAACACAAACAATTCAATGAATTCCACATCAAATAAATTCAAAAGAACCACACTGAACCATATTATAATCAGATTTTCAAAAGTAGCTGGATGCTTAGCTAATACCACATAAAAATCAACTCCAATGGATTAAAGGTTTACGTCTAAGATGTTAAATCATAACACTTTTAGAAGAAAAAGTAGGGAAAAATTTGATGACCTTGGGTTTTGCACTTATCTCTTGACTATGACACCAAAGCCACAAGCAACAAAAGAAAAAATTAAGCAAATTGAACTTCATAAAATTTTAAAAAATGTTTTAGAGATAGTATTAATAAAGTCAAAAGTAATTTTCAGAAGAAAACAGGTACAAATAACATCTGATAATGGATTAACATTGAGAATATATAGAGAATACCTAAAACAACAAACAAAAATAATTAAAAATGGGTATCAGAGTTAAATAATCATTTCTCCATAAAGGACATACAATGGCCAATAGCACATGAGAGCATACTAAACACCACTAATTACTAGGACAAATATAAATCAAAAGCACAGTGAGACTCTAACTCACACCCATTCAGGTGGAGAAAAACAGAAAATAAAAATTGGTAAGGATGTGGAGAAACTGAAGTCTTCACCCACTGTTGGTGGGGATATAAAATGATGCAGACATACTGGAAAATAAGATAGTGATTCCCTAAAAATAAACAAAAATTATTACATGACTCAGCTATTCTTCTTAAGGTATATACTCCACAATATTAAAACTGAGTTTTAAAGGGGTATTTATACATGCATGTTCGTACCCGTGTCAAGTTACAACAGCAAAAAAAGTATAAGTATCCCAAGTGTCCATAAAGAGATGGAGTAGGAAATACGGTACATACTATTTAGACTTACAAAAGAACACAATTCTGACATATCCTACGTGAAATATCTGGCCTCTCTCTCTGTCTCTCTCTCTCTCTCTCTCTCTCTCTCTCTCTCTCTCTCTCTCTCTCTCGCACAAAATAGATATGGTGTGATTCCACTTACATAACAAATTTAGAGTAGTAGAAATCATACAGACAATGTATGCAATGGTGGTTGTGGCCCACCTAGCTCAGTAGGTAGAGCATGAGAATCTTAATCCCAGGGTCCTAGGTTCGAGCCCCATGTTGGGCAGAAGCCTCATACTTTTTCATCAAAGTGCTCAGTGTTCTACAATGGTGGTTGCTAGGATTGACTAGGATGAGGCGTGGGAAGTTATTTAATAAATAAAGTGAACAGTATAACACGAAAGAGGTAAGGAGTTTTAAGAAGGTGATGAACAACATTAAGGTGGCTGTACAATATTATGAATGCATTTAATATTCTTAAACTACATAATCTTCAAATAATTAAGAAGGTAAATTTTGTTACATGTATTTGAATATAATAGAAATAAAATTGGAAAATCTTTGCTATTTCGTGCTTTCATGTCTGGCGACTTCAGACTGCTTCATATTTCCTTTCTTTCCTTTTTCTCTTATAAATAGGTTTCAAATGGAACTAATATCTTAGAAGGACAGTACAGTATTCTGATAGAAGTAGAAAAGCAGAAAACATGAGCAGAGTTTGCATTTCTCTGAGTCACAAATCCCAAATTAAAAGAAAAATATAAGTAAATAAAACAATACTTAAAAGTTACCCAGTAAGTAGTGTGGAAAATGGAATGGTGGGGAGAGTAGATTGACCTGACGAAGATCTGCTTTTGTTGACTGACTAGCAGTCATGGTGAGCCTTTTAGAGTTTTCAGTGATACCAACAGACTGCTGCAGCCCGTGTGCCCTGAGTTTACCACCACTGAAGGTGATGAAGAAGGAAGCAGATGGGACTTGTAGAACTTTGACGATGGTCAGTGCAGGGGGAAAGTTAGCAATTTTGGGGTAAGACGCTTGTCACACTTTTGACATAAGGAGATGAAGCAGCTGAGCAAAGGATCAGAAGCTTTGAGGACAGGTGTAGGATGTAGGATGCTGGTGAGTAGCATTCCAGGGGAACAAAATCCTGATGGCAAGATTTTATAGTCTCCATAATTTAATTATTCCCGCCGAGACATCAGCTTCATGGCAGAAGTACACTCAAGGTGCCCTGAGGATACTTCAACATAAGGGCTCTGGCAAAGGGCTGAACCCAGCCCTACCAATGAGGGGCGACTCAAGCAGGAAATAGTGAAAGTATAATTTTTCTGGAGGAGGGGCGCTTTTTAAAATCCTTCACCTCTGTACCACTTGTGTTTCTCTTTTATTGCTCTGTATTGTGTGATCACATAATGTATGCAGGAAAAATTGGCAATCTGTGGCCTAAAGCAGACTGGAGCCTCCATGCTTGGAAGCTACCTGTGTCGCAGGCTACCTCCCAAGGTCCCTGGAAGTGAGGCAGGGAGAAGCTGTTCACAGACATGGAGTAAAAAGCACGGCTTGTATGGTTCCATCATCCTCAAAGCAGTCTCTATCCTCAATGAACCTACTTACATCTTATCTGAAGCTAAACTTCCTCAGTTGTCTCTTTCACACGGTGGAACCTCTATGGCATATAATTTTCAAATTCAAACCCTCCACAATTATATCATAACTGTTCTGGTTGTGAATTATTTAGTACTCCACAGTTCTTTATGACATTTATATTTTTATATTGAAATAATGTAGTATTCACTGTCAGAGATTAATCATTTTCACATTGATTTAAGGATATGCTTCTACAGTGAATTTTTGTACTATCTAAGCTAAATAGCAATTAGTATATATTTTGTTTTAGGGATCATTTTTATAAATAGCACTTTTAACTAAACAAATTTAAGACACACTTTTAAAAACTAAATGTTTGTAAAGATTGTAATCCCATACACAAAAATTACCAACAGTATTTTCCATCATACAGGAAACTAGGTCATTTACATACATTACAGTGTGTATTATTTACATAGTAAATATTTTACTTTGCTTTATATTCTCTGCTTTTGTCAAATATAGTGTTTACATACTACATGTGTCACCAAAATTCTACAAAATATAATCTTATGTAAATAATTTTCTGCTTGTTTATGTGAGGCAAGGGCTTGCTAATATATTCCAGGCTGACCTTGAACTCACTCTGCAGCCCAAGAATGGCCTTGACCTCACAGAAGTCCTCCTGATTCAGTCTCATGAATGCTGGGATTGCATCGTGTACCATGCCCACTTTAAGCAATGTCCTTTAAGATGAGTATATGATATTTTCTAAAGTTTCATTTCATATTTGGACACGGATGGTTTCCAAGTTTCTATTATTATGAATAAAATAACAATGGACATCTTCTTCCATTATCTTTGTGCTTATTACTCATTACTACTTTAGATAAAGCCCTAGAAATGTAATTGCTGGGGTAATGCTAAAACTATGCAAATAATTTTGGTACTTACTGTTTGACTGCTCTCCCAAAAGATTGTAGCCTTTTAAAATCACATCAGTACTCTGTTTATATTTCACTCCATCATCACCAGCAGTAAAACATTTTCTTGAAAAATAAAGGAATACATGTGGGTGTGTCTTGATATCCTTTGCTAATTTTTCTATTGATACTTCATCTTATCTAAGGAATTTCACACAATTTAGAGATAGCTGACATAATTGAACTTCTAGAAATATAACTTTGTAGAATATCAGTCATTACTACAAAAGAAAATAGAACTATGTAGAAATAATGTTTATAAGTCACAGTCACACTAAGCAAAAAGGAACGTTACCCAGTCCAGTAGCAAGCACCCTATGAAAAAGGCGTATCTGCTACTCCTATGGCCAGAAACTGAAAAGTCCATGTTTCTCTTTTACATACAGTTGGATTTTAGAGCAAAAGCTAGTACCAGAAAAATCCCCAGTTCCCTTCTATCACTGCTGAACAGTGGAACTGCTGCAGAGGAATCCATGCAAATCACTGCTGTGAGCTTTAGATACGATTTCCTAATTCTGTCTTGGCCCCCAAACATCCTGCTTCCTTAGCCTTTTCCCCACATGAGATGGTGTTGCCAATAATGTCTCTGGGAAAAATTTGAATTCATCAGACTTGAATTTAATTACATTATGTAAACTAGAAAATGTCCCCAGTAGGCTTTCAGGGAATAGCAATTGCAATTGTATGCAACTGCAAAGTTGTGTGTTGTTTAAAATATTTTGATATATCCACTCTGACTTTAAGCCTTTTTCTAATTTTTGTCAAGAATACTTCAAACATCAGTTTGCATTTATCTTTCTTCAATGAATAAATGTGTATTTGTAATATTTTGCCTAACATTTTTCTCATCCTACATTCTTCCTACATATCTTCTTTCTTTTTCACTGTTGGAGCAAGATGGTAAGAGGAGACAGGCTAAGATAATTTTTATGGTTTATTCCAGTATCACAGAGGTTGACAGATATTAACCACTTCTAAATAGAGTATTGTCAGGGAATGCATTCAGAAGACGTTTTTGCAATGATCAAATAAGCAATCATTTGACAAGTATATAAATTTCATACTTACATTAGTAGGTCATTTGTTATATTATGTTACTGGCCCCAGTTTTCTATTTATGCTCACATTCATGTCTGTTTGCATATAACTTAATTCCTTCTCCTAACTAAATACTGTATTTCACCTCCAGCCTTAGTCTGCACTTAGCTCTTTGACCATCATTGAGAGACACAGTTACTCTTATGAAAAGGATTTACTCTGGCAAGCCTGGTGGTCCAAGGAGAATAAGAGATATAAAACAAGGACATCCCTCCCGGCTTAAATCACGCTGTGAGAAATGGATCTGCCCAGCAATCATAACATGAAACAAACAGATAGCTAAGCCAAGCTTAGATCAATTGAAAACCAAGAGTTAATCAGCACATATCTAATGGTAAAGATCATACATAGATAATAACTGCTGTTTTAAGTCAATGGGTTTGGAGTGAATTCTTAAATAGCCATAGTAAACTAACTTAATACTCTTGGAAATTTTACCAACTCATAACTTATATATGCAATGCATAAATTTAAAAATCTCCTCAATGGGAAGACAGCCAATCTTTGAACATTGCCACATTTAGGGTGGCAATGTTCAACTTTCCCTGTTTCTATTTTCTTAGATGTGCCTCCCATGGAAACTTTGTTTTTATTGCTTTTTTAAAATTTCTCATCACAGATAGACTCTTTTAAACATAAAAACAACTAGCCATTTCTCTTTAAAGCTCCTCCCAGTGATTTCACTTTTTTCCTACCCAGAAATGCAAAAAGCCTGCACGAAAGGGGCAGTGGTTGAGCTCAAAAATAAGGCTCATTTTCCATTTCTTATTTATCTCAAATGGGTAATCTAAACATTGAAGCACTATGTATTCAATCAGGTAGCCTCTCTCTAATGGCTCTTGAAAGACACAGAAATGATTCTGATTCCATGAAACAGCATCTACAAACAATATATATATATATATATATATATATATATATATATATATATTTATACACCTGTCTCAGATGAGACAGAAAAACAACATCATTCATCTTTGCATCAATTTTGATTCCTAAAAATATAAAATGATTACTATACTTATTTTATAATTTAATTAAAATAATTGTAAAAAATATAAAGCTACATTATAGTTGTGACTCAGTTCTACCAAAACCCATAAAAAACTTGTGGCTCAATGTTTTATAAACAGCCACAAAACTCAGGAAAATATTGTGATGAAAATACTATTTTAGTGAAATAAATTGCCATCTGGCACATAGTCTGGAACATTACTATATGAGGACCAGGTCCTAATAATAGCTCTGCTTTTCTAAAGACAACAAACCTAACTTATTTCAGCAGGCAGAACTAAAATTTCCCGCAAGAGAATCAGGTTGGAACAAGCACTCCTCCGGAAGTGGTGATCTGGAGGCTGGTGTGTACAGAGACAAACCACCATTAGGCGGGAGGAGGAGGAGATGAGTCACAGCTCTGGCTAGGATAGGGACAGCTGCCTGGGGATTAACCACCTGAAAATACTACATTCTCAGCTTCAATGACAAGGCCAAGAGCACCAGTGTCATTAAGAACAACTGCACATTTGAGTATCCATACCTCTCAAATGCAATTTAATCTGTGAAAGAAAATTTAGAAAATTATTCAAGTCAAACCAATTTTTATCCCAGTAACTGTGAGCCAAAAATGGTTTAAAATTTTACCCACTGAAATTAATCTACTAGATCATATGAAGAAAATGCATTTACTTACTTTTTTCTGTTTTTTAAAAACACAAAAGAACAGAAACCACTCAATTCTTGACTTTGTATAAATTGTAAGCTCTAGAGAACCATGTTTAATATACTGTTTGAAAAGCAATGAAAGACAATTTAAATATGTTATAATTAGTGAGTTCAGCACACTGAGTTTATACAGTAGCTAAAATTAGGAATAAGCTGGGCATGTTGGTGCACTCCTGTAATCCCAGGACTCTGGAGGCTTTGGCAGGAGAATCACTGCCAGTTTAAGGCTGGTGTGAGTTTCTTAGTTAGCTTAAGTCCAGCCTGAACTGCATAGTGAGACCCTGTCTCAAAAGGAAAAAAAAAAAAAAGTAGGATCTCAGTGAGCTCTTCCTCAATGCAGAAAACCCTGGCAGGCCACCAGGAGTATGGGCCATACTTTCTCCATCTAGAGGAGTGAAGAGGCGTTTGACAGAAGAGAAGGAGCATCAGCAAACCCTGAAGGACACCAAAGGGCTGACTAGAATCCAGTTGAGGCCTTACCTCACCCAGAGGACTCTCAGTGGGCTGGCAGTAATGTTACCAATCACCTCAGTAGATTGAAGAAAGCATGGGCAAACCCTCTCAATACCTGGAGGACTGCAGCAGCCTGGTGAGAATATAGGTGAGGCCTACAACCCAACTGGAGGATTCTGCGTGGGGTTGCAAATCCCCCAGTTACACAGTAGGGCCCACGCTGGGGCACACATAGTGGACAAGTGGAAGTGGATTTGGCAGCCTGGAAACAGCAGTAACAATATGAGCTAAAGGTTGGTTCACATGAGTGCCTAAGCTAGTCAGATCAATAAAAATCCAGGACTCATTCAACTGGCCCACAAGAGGAATTCAGGCCTGATACTTACACTGTAGGGTATGCAACTAGGTAAATGTAAGCCACACATCAGGACACTGATTTAGATGCACCCAATGGGCAGATGAGACTAGCATGATCAAAAAGACTTAAATATAGACCAATAGGTGAAAATGACAAGACAAAAAAGTAAAATGCAATCTTAGATCTCCAACCAATCCAGAACAAGTACAGGAGAAAATGACATTGAACAAGTACAGGAGACATTAACATAGAAGACACTGGAGGACACACATCTGAAATTTCTGGGAAGACAGTAAATGATAAAAGGAACAAATTCACATGGCTGCATAGAAAATTAGATCCAAAATTACCTCACAGATTATTTTTTCTTCTTTTCTAAAGAAAGAACTGACTATTTAGTGCAGGAATTACATAGCTAGAGAAGCTACAGATAAAACAACATGAGATAACACAGAAATGATGGAAATTTTGAATGAACAATATAGGTAAGAAGTAGAATGCATGAAAAAGATTCAAAGAGATACTCAGGAAAATAAACATTCTGTTGAAAGCTGGCAAAATTACTTAAATGAAACAGAAGATAGACTTCTGGATCTTGAAGACAGGATCATAGCTAGTGATCATGAAAGGAAAGATATCTTAAAAGTAACAAGGTGTCATGAAAGAACAATTCAACGGCTTCAAAATGATGCAAAGAAGAATAATATAAGGATGATAGATATTAGTGAAAAAAGCAGAAGACAACATGGATAACATTACAAAAATTATTTGCAGAAGTAATAGCAAAAAATTGTCCAAGTACAGGAAAAGAATCTGACCTACGGATAAGTAACCCATATACAACTCTAATTAATCATAACCAAAGTAAATCTAAACCCAGACATATAATAATCAACTCCCCAGAAATTCAGTATAAGAACAAAGAAAAGAAACAGATCACTTATAAAGGAAAGCTAATTTGCTGGTAAAGAATAAAACAGTGGATCTCTTATTAGAATTACAGCCATTTCTCATCACAAACCCTCAAATCAAGAAGAGCTTGGGTAAAGTATATCCAGCCCTAAAAAAAAAAAAAAAAACAAAAAAAAAAAAACTTGTAACCCAGATCAATGCATCTTGAAAAATTATCTTTCAAAATTAATGGGGAAAAATACTTTCATGAAAAAAACAACTGAAGGGTTCATGTCCAACCAACCAACCCAACAAAGAGTACTGGAAGATATTCTAGATAGAGATAAAAATGACCAAAATTCTCAGTACAACAGAAAGAAACCACCAAGCAGTGCAAGCAGTTAAACAGAGAGGAAAAGCAGGGGACCACCAACAAGAAAATATCATGACAAAAATAAGCCATTATGTACAGTTATAACCATCAATCAACAAATAGTCTCAAATTCCCAATAAGAAGAAAAGCATTAGCAGAATAGATGAAGAAACAAGATCCAAAAATATGCTGTATACAAGATATGCATTTAACTCAAAAAAGAAACTCCTAGACTGAAAACCAAGAAATGAAAAAATAATGCTCAATGCAACAGGAACCCAGAAAAAAACTGGGGTAGCAATTTTGTTTGCAGACAATGGGAATTTCAAACTAAGAATGATCAAAAGAGATAAAGAATGTTATTACATACTTGTTAGGAAAAAAATACAAGAGTAACAGATAATAATCATAAATACATATGCATCAAATACAGGAGCACCCAACTATATTAGACAAATATTAATAGACATGAAAAATCAAAGAAGCAGTAATGCAATTGAAACAGGGGACCTTAATACCCCATTGTCCCAAAGACACAGATAAACTAGACAAAAAATCAGAGAAGAAATATTGGAACTGATCTAAAACTGTGAATGAATGGACTTAGTTGATAGACATTTACAAAATTCCACCCAACATTAGAAAACAGGTTCATCTCAACAGATGTAGAAAAGGCTTTTGATAAAGTCCAATATTCATTCATGATAAAAATCCTACAAGATATTGAAAGATTCAACTGGTCTTAACCTCAACCTAATAAAAGCCATCTATGCAAAACCAACAGTCATCATCATGGACAAAAACTGAAAGCTTTCATTCTAAAGTCCGGAACAAGACAAAGATATCTACTATTTCCACTACTATATAGTTCTGGAAACATTAACCAGACAAATTAGACAAGATAGAAAAATAAAAGGGATAAAGATAGAAAAGAAAAAAAAATTAAGTTATTATTTGGGAACAAGACCCCAAAAATGCCACCAAAGGACTACTAGAGTTAATAAGCAAATTCAGCAGCATATTTGGATATAACATTTACACTTAAAATGAGTAACATTCCTGTACACAAGCAACAAACTCCATGAGAGACAAATAAGGGAAACTACATCCTTCATGATGCCATCAAAAGAATTGAAATACTTAGGAATCAAAGTAAACAATCTATACAGTGAAAATTACATTACTCTGAAAAAGGAAACCAAAAAGGATTTCAGAAAATTGAAAGAAATTCCCTGATTATGGACAGGAAGAACAAGAATTATGAAAATGGCCATTCTCTCAAAAATTGTTATACAGATATAATGCAATTCCAATCAAAATAAAATTACCATACCTTACAGATTTAGAGAAATTGTCCCTAAAATTCATATGGAACCAGAAGAGACCTAGAATAGCAAAGGCAATTCTGGACAACAAAATCAAGGCAGGAAACATCACAATCCCCAAACTGAAATTATAAGAAGCTACTGTGATAAAATCAGTATGATACTGACGAAAAAAAAAAAAAAAAAAAAAAAAAAAAACACAGACCTGAAGATTAATGGAATAGATTAGAAGATATAGCCACAATTACAAACATACTCAGCCACCTAATCTTTGACAAAGGGGCCAAATACACTGGAAGAAAGACAACCTCTTTAATAAGTGACGCTGGAAAAACTGGCTTTCTATATGCCAATAACTAAAACTAGACCCATGCCTATCACCATGCACTAAACTAAAGTCAAAGTGGACCAAAGATCAAAATATTAAAATGGAAACACTGACTCTACTGTAATAAAGGTACACAAAAATCTGGAAGACACAGAGTTGGGCACAGGGTTCATGAACAAAACCCAAACTGCTGAAAAATACTTTAAAGAATCAATAAATGAGATCTCATCTTAATAAAAAGTTTTTGCACATCAAAAGAAACCACCAAAACAGTGAAAAGACACAATGGGAAAGAATTTTATCCAACTGTCCTTCAGACAAAAGAATTCTATCAGAAAATATAAACAACTGAAAAACATCAGACACCCAAATTCAAAGACAGAACCCAAAAATCGACATCTGAGATGAATATGCACATCTCAGATGAAGAAACACAAATGGAAAATAAATACATGAAAAAATATATATCACTGGTCATATGAGAAATGCAAATTAAAACAACACTGAGATCCCATCTCATTCCAGTAAGAATAGATAATCATCATGAAGTCAAATTATAACAAACGCTGTTGGGGCCATAGGAAAAAGGAACACTTCTCCACTGTTAGTGGCAGTGTAGACTGCGACAACCACTGTGGAAAGCAATGTGGAGATTCCCAAAAAAACTAGGTTTGGAAGTCACATTTAACCCAGCTATTCCCCTTATTATTATCTGGTTATTATTATTATCTGGTTATTTTTACAGAAGAATTGAAAACATCATATTACAGTAATGTATGTGCACTCATGTTTATAGCAGCACAATTCATCATAGCTAAATCTTGGAACAATGCAAATGCCTATCAACCATGGAATGGATAAAAAGTATGTAGTAACCATTGTTGATAACCTTGTACTCTCTTTTTACATCATGTGCTATGTCTATCCTTGGTTTTGACTGACAGCTTTGTTTTGCCATATTTGACTTTATTCTCTCCCCCCGAAAAAGTAATAAGAAGTAAGGAGTAATAAAACCCAAAATGTGTAAATTTTATTGTAAAAAAGAGAAGGAAAAAAGTGCTCTAAGAGATACAACAGCAAGTGTGTTTAGGGGTGTTAAATAGCTGACCATATTAATGTTTTTGGTTGGATCATTGAACACAACTGCTTGCAGGCTCACTGTTTGAATGTCCATTTTGTATGCTTTGATCCTGTGACTTGAGCAACTATCTCTAAGATGATAATATGTAATCTATTAACTGGTGATTTCTTACTGTTTTTTTTTTTTTTTTTTTGTAGTTCTGTATTACCTGTACCCTTACACCGCTTTGTTTTGTTTTGTTTTTTCTCTTTTTCCTTTTAAATAAAATTTTAAAAATATGTGGTAATTTTATACAATGGAGTATTACTCAGCTATAAAGAAAGATAAACTTAGGGCTTCTATAGGTAAATGGATGTACCTTGCGATCATATGCATAAGTGAAATGAATCAGACTTCCTGTGTAAACACTGCATTGTTTCTCTATTATAAAAAACTGATAGTAATTTGGATTCAAAATATACAACAGATCTTGTGATAGTAAAAGGGGAAGAAACTGCTCAAAAAGAAAGAACAAAGAGCAACTGGGATGAAGGAAAGGAGAAAAGAAAGAAGGGAAAAGACTAAATATAATTATATTGCTAATGTGTGTTAGTTCATCAGAAATAACAGTTTGTGTCTTCATTGTTTGATTACATTTTCCTGTACATATGTTATAATCTAAGCAACTACTTGAAGATAGCAATACACAATATATTCACCATCACTAATTTCCTATTATTTTGTTTTGAAATTCTGTATAACTTTTGATAGATTTTTTTAAATTTTAAAATAAAAAGTTGGAATAAAATCATTATTCTGACAGTTTTATCTTGAAGAAAAAGGAGAAAGCGGGAATTAGTACTTATTGAGCATCATCTAAATGCCAGATTTCATTATATAAGTTGGTTTAATATGGTAGAATAAAAAATTAGAAGAATAAGAAGTGAAGCATATCTCTTCTCAGAACAAGGTCCAAGGTACACAGGCCAGGTTTACAGTTTCTGAGTATGGTCTTAGATTTAGCAGATTCTAAATTCTGTTGAAATGATCAGGAGTCACTAATTACTCCAACAGCCTTTTATTGTTTTTGTTCTCACTATGTATTTCCTTATGTTGAGTACAAAAATAAATTTACATTAAAAACTCAGAATAAATGTCAGGCCCAAATATAATTTCTAATCATTTCATATAAAGCTGTCTTACTCATTCACGAGTATAAAGACTGACTCATCTTCTGTATTACATGATAAGCTATTTTCAGGAATTGAGTAGTACAAGAGTGAATAGTACACATCTAAACAACATAACCCTTAAATATGAAATAATTACTTGTAGAGAGTTAAAATCAGTACTAATAACAACAAGCATGTAACACATCAAGTCAACTATGTTAAATACTATATTGTGTTGTGCAAACTATATTAAATACTGTATTGTATTGACTTCTTTATGTTCTTAATTCTTTGAGACAAATTATTACACATTGTAAAAGAAAAGAGTAGAATAACAGAGTTTATGGTCAAATGCATATCACATGCAGGACATAATCTGAGTGCAACTTTTACCTAGAAGTCATGACACAGTTTTCCAGACATTTCTCATATCCTCCCGACTTTTGTTTCTACAGACTACCCTACATATCTTTCCTCTGCAATTTTTCCTTGTAAGGTTACAATATGTGTTGGTGCTACTTATTGGCATTATTTCTTTAAAAATATGAATCTGTATGCTCTGTTTCTTCATTTTAAGAGGAAATTGGCTGAGTATCATGTTTTTCTTTCTCTTAGAATATGTATGAGTGACCATTAGTAAGTCACATATTAGAGTCCTGCTAAGACATATAGAATCTTTGTATAGATCAAGTCCACTTGTGGATTAGGGTCCCTAATAACATTCTCATAGGGTCATCCACCAGACTGCAGGAAGCTACTAAACGCATTATCTTCCAATCCTTTTACTCCAACCTAGACCCCAAGGAAACATTTTTGAAACTATCTACATCAGATGGTCAATAGTAATATTCAAATATTTCTAACAACAACAGAAATCAGAGGCATTCTGTAAAATCTAACTATGACAGCAGATTGTTATTTCAAAGCTGGCACTTCAGCTACATAAAACATCAGAACTTGAAGTAAGTAAGTTTTAGATCTACTCAAGATGTAAATTTTTGAGATGGTGATTTTAACGGACTCAACCAGGTTGGGAAGAGGACTCTGGGAGAGTATTACAAGAGGTAGCCCAGAAAAAAAAATAGGTAAAGCTGGCTCTGCTATTCTTTCAGAAAATAAAGATAAATTCAAAATCTAGGAATAAGGCCTTTATTGAAAAAACAAAAGAATGAATTTAAGACCAAAATAAAATAACATTTTCTCAGACATTGGGACTCTTCCTGCCTGTGCAGGATGGGTATTGTTTTAAAATCTAAAATGAGACAACAAATAAAATATGTTAAAAACTCTAAAAATATTTCAACCTCTTCTAGAGTTCTTTTGAAAGAAAAGTGTACACAGCAAATATCAACATATCAAAACCTAGGAAACTTTTTACACAATAATGGTTCTGTTATAAGTCATTTGAAACAAATGTTTCATGAATCCTGTCTTGAGTAACCCTTATGTAAATTCAGTCCATGAATGACTAAGGATTCTTGTAGTCCATGATGGCATAAACCAGGCATCTTGAATAAACCCTTAAGGCTTGTATGACTCCCAAATTTGTAATATCAAATGTGATCTATATCTGAATATCTCCTGGATTTAGAGATTCATTTCACTATGTGCTGTCACAGAAAATTTCTTACCAGGACACAAAAGGTCAAGATGAGACAAGTGACTGACCACTTCAGCAATGCCACTGACCCTGAAATAAGCTTCAACAGTGAAGTGAGAGCTGGGAAGACTAAGCACAGACTAACAACTGGATCTTGGTATCACTACTCAGACTAATGAAAGTTGCCTTCAATAAAATCGCACACACTCCCTTAGCTCTGTCTCTACCAGGGGACAGGTTCATCTATACCATTTGCCTGACACTTTCTGCTTCTTTTCTGCATTAAGGCACCCATTTTAGGACTTGGACCAAAGACTGAAGGTCCTTCATCATCTAGTGTACTTATAGCAATTTCATTCAGAGAAGATGATCTCCTGCTGTTCACAGAGGTCAGTTGCTACTCTGTAGATGTGCCTGTCAGTTTTAGTCTCCCAGACCAGAAAAAGATGGACAATATTCAGTAATGCCTGTCAAGTGGAGAGCACAGTGTGAGCATTTGTTTTTGTCATTCTTCAACATTAAAATCTCTAGCCTGGAAACTGAGAGAAATGACTGCCACCTGGAAAAAATTCAAAAGACAGAGATTTTAAGGACATTTTTAAGTAAGGAGACTGAATTTTGGGGAGAATTAAGAGGTTCCCTCAAACGTATTGAGTCAAGACAAATGAGTTTGTAATTCAGAGTACTTTTTATCTAGCCTTTGATCATTTTAACTGTCACACTGCAGGTAGTTATCAATTTAATTTGTGTCTCCTTCTTTAAACTCTGTTTACCCATAAGCTTCTCCAGATTTGCTATGTCTGTGACTCTCAGCAGGCTACTAAAAATCTGAAATGATTTCCTTATAAGTAAAAACATGCATCATGACTGTTCTCTAGCATAACTGTTCTCTTTAGGATTGTCTAGAAAATTAAATTAGGTGACACTTCTAGAAAATACAGTCTGTTACTTATATAGTAAATATTTGAGAAATGTTAATTATTTCCATTATTCTTTGGGTGAAAGATAAAATGTACTGGAGAAACAAAAGTGTAGGTTATGGTATGCTTCAAAAAGAACAATGGGGAGAGGCGGAGCAGGAATTTAAATTTAACAGGGTCATATCGCATTTTGGACAATCAGGTTTACCTATAAAAATCCCTTATGCATTTAAAATTTCATTTAGACCTGGTGATGAATACATGATTTGAAGCTACTCAGACCTTGTGTGTATTTCCTATTAATAGCCTGAACTTCACCATGCTATTCTTGCCAGAACTTTATGTTCTTTGTGCTCTGTCTTTCTGTTTCCCCAATTTTTGGCCCCATATTTCAACATTATCACAGAAAGCAAATACAATGTTTCTTTATTGAATTATATTTAGCAACCCTTATTGATTTTCTTATTGTTTAAAAAAAAAGTATCTGGAACATCCTAAAACAGGAAAGACCTGGCTAGCTAATGAACCAGCCATTAGCTCAGACAGCATTTTATGGGTTTGGTTTGACCAGATGACAAATAAACCTCTCTCAGAGAATCTCAAATGAAAATTAGTGAGAGAAGACTGTAAAAGAACTTGCATTAAAACTGTACAACTGGAAAAGGGAAATGCTATATGATCTTCTCCCAGGAAGATATTCAGATGATGCTACATATTACCATTTGGCAAAATATTTCAAGAGAAGTCTAAGGTTTGATTGACTGTCCATTTAGAACATGGATCTAGAAAACCATTGCAAATACCAACAGCATTCTACCAGTAGAGTTTGACATAAAACACTGACCCTTTGAAGAGTTCACTCTGCCTTACTGCATTCAGGACCGGTTATTTCTCCACCATTATTCCTACAATGCCAGGCTCTTTTTATGGCCTTTCTGGAGGTGAGCAAAGAGCCATTACAGAATCACAAGCGCACTAGCTAAAAGATGCTCTTTATAAAACATAAATTAATAAAATAAAATAAAACTAGTAGCCCGAGGCAAAACATACTGATCTTTCCTCTTGTAAATGTAGGACATTAATTTGAATAAGAAAACATCAAAAGTCTACAATATATCTAGGACAAGTCAAGTCTTTCCTTAAATATCTTGATCAACACTCACTTCCATGACAAGACTAAAAATACATCATGCACACAAGTTCTTCCCGGAAAAAAAAAAAAAAAAAGTTATGGCAGAGATTTCTTCTCTCCTTTTTTCTATCAGAAGTCATGTGCTGCAGTATACTGTTATCAGCAATGCCAGACTAATTCAGCGGGCAGTGAGGTGCTCTCACACACATGCTTATCAGTCTCCTGTAAGAAGTTTGTCATTTTGTGCACTCTGGGTATTAGGACTGAATTACTAGGAGAAAATACTGCCAAGAATAAAATTTTCAAAATAAGCCAGTGAATAAGAATAATGTTATTACAGCCTCAAATCCATATATTTAAAAGAAAACTATAATTGGCCATAAGGCAGATATTTTTAAAAATGGGGCATGTCTCTTCTTAGCTAACCCTCAACGTGAGTTGCTTATTTACTTACCTAAAGACCTGTCTCGGTGTTATTTTTACAGATACCAGCACAATCACAGTAAGCATTCCGGTGGCACCTCGAGTTTGTAAGGTTAATAGCACTGTTCTCTGAATGCATTTTAAATACAGCAAATAACATGAAGATTTTAGATAAATTGAAGCTATAAAGAAATTTCAGGTCATCTGCTTTTAAGAACTACATAAATGTGCAAACATTCATATTTACAAAAAGAAAATCAGATCACTGACTAGATGGAAATAACAAGAGAAGCCACTCAGATACAAAACAAGGGGGCAGCAAACATGTCTGCAATTAGCACAAATCATATTTAACTAAGCTGAATTAATTAATTTTGTGATATATAATAAATGTATGCCCTGAATATATAGTACTTTAACAATTATTTTAAAAAATATCACAATTAATCCAACAAAATCCTAAACAAATCAAAGTATAAAAATTTTAAAGAAGGACAAGATTCGGGCTGGGGATTTAATTCAGTGGCATAAGTGCCTGCTTGGCAAGGCAGGGTTATGAGTTTGATCCCCAGTAACACACGCACACACACACACACACACACACACACACACACGATCAATCTGACTGATTTCTTGTCTTAGGATCTTCACAGTCACTGATTGTGATTCTTGACTTAAAACTTTGATCTTACATGGATTATTTTAGTTTTGAAAATTTTTGGTTTTGGCTATATAGTAGTTTTATGAATTTATGAGGCACAGTCCTTATATGCATGCATGTGACATTTCAATACATATGTAAGGTTTGTAATGACTAAAAGTATTCTGTAGCACTGCAGGATAACTATGGTTGATAACCTTTGTATATTTCAAAACATCCAGGAATGAAGATTTTGAATGTTCTCCACACAAAGCAATAATAAATGTTTGACCTGATAAGTATGCATTGTATTTTCTAAAAAATTAAAATACAAGTATTATTTATCGTGATTACTGAGGTTTTTTGGTCACCTCTTGAATGCATGTTGCTTACCCTGTTCTGTACTTAGAGAACCTTGGGGATAAGCTCCATGTCATGTGCCTCACATGTAATGTCCTGTCTGGTCTTCCCACAACAAAGAAGGTTAGAATTGTGGAAAATAGTGCTTCAAAATTTGCCAAATCACTGAACTATTAAGAAGGATACGGTAGCAAACGCTTTATATCATTCTTTTTCTCCCATTTCCCCATAGCTTTACCGAGAAATAAATAAGCGTTATAAATTGTATATATTTAAAGTATGTAGCTTGATGATTTGAGATGCATATACACTATTACATCATCATTTCAATCAAATTGGTAAAAGATTGGTAAAATTTACTTCCCATAGTTAGCACCTATGTGAGAGAATGCCCTCACCAAGCATTTGCCATCTTTGTAAGTTTCTAGTACAACTCATAATGCAATACTGTTAACTATAGTCACAGTGTTTGTTAAATTTCTAGAAACTTGCCCAAATAAATAACTGTAAGCTTTAGCAATGGTCTCCACATTTACCCCTCCTCAGACCCTGGCAACATTCTCCTAGTGCTTTTTATTCATTCATTTGACTATTAGATTCCATGTGTCAGAGGGGATCGTTCCCTATCTTAACCACAGTTGTATGTTACCTCTCCTTTTTACTCACGGTTATCACCTTACAACACAAATTCAATAGAGCAAACACATATTAAATATTTACTTCATTTTTTATGATACTTTGCTAGAAAATCTGAAGGTAAATATGACAGTTTTGTTTCAGGCTGTTCACGACCCCCTGAAACACACATACTTGACAAACTCTACTCAAGTGGCAGTTGCCTTTCTCTCACCCACATAATCCCAATAGTTTGTTTCTAACAGCTGCATAGAACTAGCTCAAAACCTAGATATGTGAAAGAGAGAAAAAAGTAACAAATATTGAGCACATATTCTGTTCAAACATATTTTTCATGATTTTTTTACACGTGACTTAACTGTGCATTCATACAACCCATGTTTGGTATTGATGTTTTTATAAATATAAAAGAGCTTCTCACAGGTTCACCATCTACCCAACAATACAAAAATAATCATTTCTCTCATTTCTTTGTCCAGGGTTCCTCATAAAGAACTTTGCTAAATTCCCCAGATGCTAGGTGTGATCCCATTGACTGCATTGGTGAAGAACAAAGTACTTCTAAGTATAGAATTCCACTAAATATCCTAATCGGAAATTTCCTTTTCTGCTCTCTGTTCAAGAAAGTCAGAAAGGACTAAAAGTACATTACTTCTCTGGGGAAGTCTTTTTTTAAAAAAATCTTCATTGTTTGCTTTGGCATGTTTCAGATTTTAAACATGCACAATTCACAGCAAATGGGATATAGTCCCTCCAGCAAAAATTATTCAAAAGCCTTTAATCAGAAATTTTGTTTCATTCTCAGTGCCCTGAAACCACATATTTTCTCTTACTATATTATCTCTAAGTCAATCTATGCTGAGCTATCAGTGAGAAAAATAACTCCCGAATATCTCCCATTGTGCAAAAACTATCATCCATAACAGGGCAGCATTAGCAGTGACAGAATAATAAGGCCATTTATATTTTTCTGTTTGGTAATGAATAAAACACAAGTAATTTTTTAGCATTAAGCTTTGTCATATCTATGGACATATGCTAATGAACAAATTCAACAGATTTTTTTATAAACAAACCTTATCTTTTAACCCAGAAACAAATTTCGAAGCTAATTCTCTAAATATATTTTTCTAAGCTCATATGCTTTAGACCATTGTGTTATTTTAGAAGTTATTGCCAAAAAAAGAGGGAAAAAAGAAAAAGTTACATTTATTTAAACCTAATGAAAGTGTAGTAAATTAAATACGTGTGTTTATCTTCATTCTAGCATGAAATAAGTCACAGCAGGGGATTAAAAATTATTAATCCACAAGTACAATAAAGTAAAGAAATATGTAAGTGATGGCTACTCATTTTTTAAGAAAAAGAATGGAAGAAAAATACTTCAAACAAGGTAGTCAAAGATACAAGTACTCAGGGGTTGCCAATCAGCACACAGTTTATGAACAGAGACTTGGTAGTTCAGGAGGTGGAGGTATGAGGTGCAGAGAGCTCTCCACCTCTACCCTGCCCATATTTCAGAGACTAAATGGAGACAGGAGGTCCAGGGAAAGGAATACGTGAGAAGTAAAAAGCTAAAACCAAAAAGGCTCTTTGACCACAGTCTGAAAGCTATGTGGGAATACACATCTATAATGACTAAGTACTGCTCATTATCCAGGCTTTAACTCTCAACACACTGCCAAGCTGCCCAACTAGTGGAGAGCAGAAGCTCTTGCTCAGGAGAAGCAGAAGGCTTCTGGGAAATACCATTTGGATACTGGCATTTTACAAACCTCTAATAAAAATTCAGACCCTCTCCTCCTTTTCTAGAAGGAAGCATTCTGACTTTACCTCCTCTGTGCCCCAGAGAACTAATAAGATTGTGTTCCTTCTCTTTCTGCTCTTTAAAATAAATTATTTTATTTAAAAATAACACTTACCTGTAGAAAGCTTGGATATTTTGAAATTACTACAAAGAAGCAGCAAGCACCCTAAATATCATCATCATAGACAAATTTTGATAGTGTTTGTTTGTTTATTGTTGAGACAAGGGTTGTACTATGTTATTTAGGCTCACCTTAAATACACTATGTAGCTCAGGCTGGTTTGAACTCCTAACCCTCCCCATTCCTCAATCTTGCTCACAGGAAACTGCCAGTATTTCATCTCTTATGTATGTTCTGAGTTTCATAATTTTTACTAATAACAGGAACATATTGCTGCTGGTGTTGGTTGCTTTATAACTTTAGGCAGTGTATCTTAAATTCCTAAATTACAGTGGCACATGCCCTTCCCATCTCCAAAGATAATTATAGTGTGGTTTTAATTAAATCAATATTTTGGGTCTTCTGTATTATTCCATTGAACCCACTGCTCTTGATAGAGCCAAGTAATGAGCTATAATTACTTTTACTTGATTGTATGACTACTTTTTGTTTCCTCTTATGAGTCAGAATGCTGCCTTCTAGAAAAGGAGGAGAGGGTCTGGATATCACACTTAAAGATATACTTGAGGTCAAGTAGATGGGGAGTTTTCTAAGGAAAATTGCTGTGCTTGCATCCTTTACTATTTGAACCTTGACAGATTGTTCTTCTTTACACTTGACTTGTGTTTCTTGCATATATGAAATAGGTATACAGTCAGACTTTCTTAAGGAATTCTGTTATCAAAGTGAAGTCTTCATAGGGACTGTACATTATAAGCATGCAAAATATGATAGCTTGAATCTTTTGTTTGTTTCTCTTTTAGTCCTATTTTCTCAGTGTTTCCTAAGTTGCAAGAATGTTAAAACAAGGGGAAAAACAAAGCTGTACCAACCAACAGAAAGATAATATACAGAACTAGTGGCACTTGAACCAAGAAAGCATTGCACCATTTCAGAATAACAAGCAACTTCATTTTCAATCTACCAGAGGTTACAGTTCTAAAACTCACAAGTTCTTTTTTATGGGAAATAAATGCCTTTAGAAAGGTCAATGCAGAAAATATAAGCTTTATTGCACGTTTTTGTCCTTTTCTTAGGTATATAAAAGGAACACAATAGAAGTTTTTCTCTGTGCCATTTCTGTAACATAACTAGGTAGAACAATTGCTTTGCTTTCAACTGAGCAAGTAGTTTTCATCTCACGTGGGTCCACTTTCAACACCAACCAAAAAAACATTATTTTAGTGGTTCAAACTAAGAAACAGACAGATGCAAGGAGTACGGTGTATATGAAAAAGGAAAGAATGAAAAGCATTTCCCTATAAATGACACTAAAATAAGGGTGGCACAAAATAATCTTCAATATAGAAAGCTGGCCTTTTAAAGTTAGGGTTTCATCCAGAGGTTTTCAGAGCAACTCCCTTCCTCAAGACTCTTTCCACTTTCCGTTCTGTTTTGAGGTCAAAAGTCTAGAACTCTGCCAGTGCTTAGAGACCACAGACCTCTAGGGGATACAACATTAGCAGTTCCAATGGTTTTCATTAATTAAAGGTTTTAAATATTATGCATCTGAATGAAAGATGAAAGTGTAAAATGTTTAACAATTCACAATATGCATTTTAGGCCTGGATTTAATACTTCATTTTTTATATTTTCTGCAAAAGATATCATAAAGCCCTAACTTACAAAATTTAAGAGATAAAATCACATTACACACATTAGGAACATTCCTAGATGTGAGCAGATCACTGAAGTAGCTCACATCTTTGCTGGAAATTGTCACAGTTGTGCTGCTGTGTCCTTACCGTTCAGTGCCATATTGGACAGTAGGTAAACAGGGCAGTCGGGGATTTATTGTATTTTTGTGTGCATTTTTTCCTTTCCGCTTTACATAATATATTTATGTCAAAGGTGGGTAAGACTCACTTTGTCAGACTTACAAATGAATCTGACTTACAGTATTTTCCTGAAGCAGAACTAGTTCTTAAGTCAAATAATTACTGTACGTGATAATCAAAAAAAAAAAAAAAAGCTGAATATTTTGGGACTTTTTATCAGTAAGTTGCATTGTTTTGAGAAGTTAGATTTTCCGGTTCTTAAATTTCATATCTATAAAATGAAGCAGTAAGCAGATCACTTCAATGTCCCTTCTTACTTTAACATTCAATGACAAAGACACACATTCCCCATCCCCCATTACACCAAGGGTATGAGTTTATAGAGCACTTAACCCTTCTCTGCCTCTAGAGACTAAATTTTGTTTACAGAAGCTTCCTCTGCCCCCCTACTACACCTCTATGATGACTACATTTTCCCAGTTACTTGATTTTATAAGCAATCTTTAATCAGTGTAGTTAAAACTATTTTATTTGCTTATGGTCATGGTGACCTTCAGCCTATGAATACTTGGACTGGAGACCATAGATTATGCAAAGTGTGATGTGTATACTAGCAGCTGGCCCTTACCAGGAAGAGTCTATCCTAGAGTACAGAATTTTGAACTGATAAAGACCTGCTCGCTCCCTGGAAGTGGTTGGAAACACAAGCAGACTTGCAGGTTTAAAAGCAGGATACTCAGGCTAGGGGCATAGCTCAGTGGAACAAGTGCCTGATTGGCAAGCTTGAGATAATGACTTTGATCCCCATTAAGAGGGGAAAAAAAAAAAAAAAAAAAAAAAACAGGCAGGCTATTTGCATACACAGCCAAAGAAGGATGCTGATCCACTTTCAGTCATTTCTTGTCCTGCTCATTCTTCTAAGATGGACCAGCTGAATAAAACCTGATATCCAGATTCTCAAGATAAAAAGAAAAGGTTTCTTCAGGAACATTTACCTACTTTATGCCAAAACTTTTGTTTTGTCATTAAAAAATATCTTCAATTCTCACTCAATTGTTTAATACATGTTAAGTAATCTTTGATGAGTACTCAAAATTTTGAGTACAACTTTTGAAACTTTGATTAAAGCTATAGCTACACCTCACAAAATGTGCTTGCATAATACAAACAGCCTTTTACACATAACTTTTGGGATATGCAGGAAATGGTTAACATTAGTCTAAAACTTCAGAACACATCTCCACCATAGTTTCTAAGTGAGATGATTTGTGCAATAATCTCAATATGAAGGTCAACATTACCCTATAGAATTGAATGCCAAAGTAGCACTGCAGAACGAATATCAAATGAGTAGTAGAAAACTCTAGTCTCTGTCATTAATTAGACAGGTCAGTGGTTCCACTTGGGATTCTTCATTTATGAAACAGTGAAAATAAGAAATGTACTGTCTAGTCACCTGCACTCAGAAGGCAGAACCAAAGGTTCCCTTAAGCTCTGGGGGTCAAGTTTTATCTGGGAACATTGTGAGAAAACCCATCTCAAAAATATAAGTAAATAAATATGTGTCATGTCTTTTCCATAGGTCATCATAAGAATCAAATGAAGTATTGTTTAAGAGGACATTATATGAACTTTATGTCTGCCCATTTGAGTGGTAAGTAGCAGAAGAAAAATGAACGTAGTTGCTTTGTCTTTGCTTTTGATTTATCTGTTTTGTATCCAGAAAGTAATTCTGGACACAATGCTATCTGTATGATTACTAGAAACGTTGATTCTCAGGCGCTGAGCTAGAGCTAGAGGATCAGAATCCACAGTTTAACAATATCTCCAAGTGATTAGTGCACATGCTAAATTTTTTAGGGAAAATCTCCATAGAAGTTTCTCAATGCAAAGTACCAACCACTTTTTAAGACTGACCTTTAAATAAAGAAGCAGAGACCCATAGAAACTATAGACTGAAGAATTTAAGTTGCAAAATGATGGGAGCACAAGAGATGACAGATTGTAAGAATATCTTTGAAATGGTTCTGTGCTCAAGATATTCCCTTAAATGACAGGCACATCATTAAATGAGCACAATATACTGTAGGGAAGTTTAAAACCACATTGATCAGGTTGCTGAAATCCGCAAAGATTTGAAATCTGTTATTATGATGTCAGGGAACCATTGTCAAGACATGACACTGATTTCTAGACTTTTTTATTCAGGGAACTAATGTGGAATAGGGAATTATACCTCTGTTTTTCAATAATACTTTATTGAAGTAGAGTCAAATCAGTTACAAAAATTAGATTTTATTAGTTATTCTCTTTGGCAAACATCACTTTCCAAAGTCCTAGAAAAAAAACCAGGATAGAACATATAACATGGAAGAATAAATTGAATGAGGGAAAAATAATAACTAAGAATCTCAAAAGCTGCAATTATCAACATAATCAAGAAAAACCGTGGGAACACAGTTTCTCTTGGTGTCAGAAAAAAGATTCCTATCTCCGTGTTCCCATCCTCTGACATTACATGTGATTTACCACAATGGAGAACAGGACTATAATGATAAAAGCATCAGAGGTCATTAGAGAAATGCCAATCAAATCACAATGAGATTACATCTCATCCCAGAAAGAATGGCCATCATCAAGAAATGAAAATAACAAATGCTGGTGAGAACTCAGAGGGAAAAGGATCCTTCTGCATTGTTGTGAATGTTCACAAGTACAATCACTATGGAAATCAGTGTGGAGATTCTACAGAAACTAAAACTAGAAATTTCATTTAACCCAGCATCTTGGTTACTTTTCTCTCGTCGCTGATACAAAACACACAACACCCAAAATTAAGGAAGGGAAGATTTAATTGGCTCACAGTTTGTGGAGGTTTCAGTCTGTGTCAGTTGGCAGCAAGGCAGAGTGGCATGGCATAGGAGTGACACTTCCAGGTTGCAGAAAACTGCAAAGCAGCAGGCATAAAATGGGGGGGAGCAAGCCTTTCCTCCCTTATATTGAATGCAGGCCAGGCATCCCTCCAGGGAAGATGCAGTACTCACACTACCTCTATGCCCTCCTCTTGTAAAGGCTGAGGATATTTACAAAGTAAGGCTCCAAACTATGTCTCTTACATTTGTAAACTTCTCAAGTTATCACAGTGTATCAATTGTAACAAATCACCCCTTGTCAATCAGACACATTTCTTTAAACTGGTTTCTAGATACAAAGGAATGCTTATTCTTTCATTTCACAACTTACAGAGTTTTAACAATCCTTAATAACCAGCATTAAGTCTATTAGTATTATATTACATTAGAATCATAACATTTTGCCCATGACCCCTCAATGACTCATACACATCCCTTTATGCAAAAGGAATTTAATCCATCTGCAAGAGTTGCTAAAGTCCTAACAGTTTCAACACTGTTGAAAAGTTCAAGTCCCAACTCTCCTCAGAGATGGAAAGCAAACACTTAGCTAAATAAGCCATTCTTTCTGTATAAATGAAATCATTAACTTTGTGCTTAACTTGTACTTCCAACATGCAATGGAACAAGATAAAAACATTACCATTTCAAAGGGTAAAAACAGAGGAATACAAAGGAATGGGACCAAAGCAAGTCTAAAATTCATTAGGACAAACATTGAGTCCTGTAGTTTCATGTAGTCCAGTACCAGTTGAGACAATCTGTGGCAAATTGTGAGCTCCAAAGGGCTTGGGTGACTCCACCCTGTGTCACAAATGGTGGTTGTAGCTCCGATGTCTTCTCTCTTGGGCTGGCTCTGTTCCCTCCTCATAGGGCTCCTTAAATTATCCATGCTCCTGGCTTTTATAAACTTCTGGAGTCTCCTATGCAACTCTGGCTTTGCACTCAGCTTCAAGCACAGCCCTCTCAGGAGCACATCGCCTGGCCTCACAGGACTTTTGAAATCAAGGTGGAAGCCTTTTTAACTTCAGAGCTCTTGCATCCTGCATGCACCTAAAATCAGCACCACATGCATGATGCCAAGATCTGCTATCACTTGGAACAGTGGCCAAGCTCTCCTCTCTGTTGGCTATAGGGGACCAGTGCCTAGACCACTCGGTACTCTGAATCTAGTTCTGAGGAACAAATTTTTATTCTGCCACCATTCTGGAACATGTTGCTCTGTGGCTTTCACCTCGAAGCAAACTCTTTTACTTTTGCAGTTGCAAGGCTGCAAAGGTTTGAGACTTGCTGTCTTTTGTGATGCCTTCATGCTATCATTTCTACTGTTCCTTCTCAGCAATCAAAATTTCCTCAGCTCTGTCTTTGCAATTTATAGCTTTATTGGAGATTCTTTTCAGGCCAACCTCTAACTATTTTAAATCATCCTGCGGGGCTCTTTGTTCTTGATTTGTAACAAACATATGGCTAAAAACTCCCATTAATAACCATGCTACTACCTCAACATTTGACTGCTTTGAAATTTCTTCTGTTGGATTAGTTAGTACAACACCCTTAATCTTGGTCTCATGCAAAGTCTTTGGACACAAGCAAAATACAAACTTTCTGCCAAGCCATAGCACATATTGTCTGAAGTCCAACTACCAATGTAGTCCTTCTTCCCAGCAGAAACATCCTGAGCCTGGTCATTACCAACAGGATTTCTATCAGCCTTCTGTTCTTCTGAGCTCTGATCAGAATCTCCCCTACAGAACAGTGTAAGGTGTTTCAGCACTACTCTTGCATTAGACATCTCAAAACCTTTCTCAACTCTTCCCATGAGCCATTCTCCAAAGCTTTTGAAGTACATGATCAGATATAGTCACAGTAACAACTCCACTCCTCTGGTACCAAATTCTATCTTGGTTACTTTTCTTTTATTCCTGGGACAAAACATCTGACACCCAAAATGAAAGAAGGAAAGGTTTATTTAGCTCACTGCTTGTGGAGGTTTCAGTCCATAATCAGCTGGTTCCAAGGCAGGGTGGCACGGCACTGGGGCAACACTTCAAAGCAGCAGCCAGAAAACCAGCCAATGTGGAAGAGGGAAGAACGAGCCTCTTCTCCTCTCTTATATTTCACACAGGCCATCACTCTCCCTCCAGAGTTGATGTAGCACTCACACAATCTCAATGCCCTCCTCTTGCTCAGATTCAGAATATCTATAAAGTAAGGAGTCTGGCTGTCTTAGTTAAATTTTTATAGGCAGCTATTTTGAAGATAACAGGACACATTATGGTAACCGTTGTTTATTTCCTATTATCTTGCTTTGAAGTCCTGTGAAGCTTTCATTCTTTTGCTTTGATTGGCTTTAGTCTATTTTTTGTTTAATTTAACTGTGTGTGGACAAGATATGGACAGATATTTTGAAAAAGACAGGAGACATTATTGTAGCTATAGTTGATTTCTCGTTGTCTTGTTTTGAAATCTTGTAATGTTTTTATCCTTTGTTTTCAATGGCTTTGTTGTTTTGTTTTGTTTGAATTTACTATGTGTGAGGATATGGACAGGTATTTTGAAGAAAACAAGTGATGCATGCTAGCCATTGCTGATTTTTGTTGTCTTGTTTTGAAGTGCTATATCACTTGCATTATTCTGTTCTGATTTGTTTTATTCTGTTTTATTTTGTTTGGTTTTTATTATCTTTAAAATAAAGAAAATAAAAAAATTCTAAACTTCACAAGTTAACACAATGTATTAACCATAACACCAACTTATTCCCTAATATTCTTCCTGTAGCATTTAAACACATCATATAACAGGAATATATGCATACCCATGTTTATAGCAATACCATTCATAGTAGGTAAATCTTTGGAATTGGATAATATATCCACCAACAGATGAGTGGGTTAAAAAACATTGTTTACACACAATGGAATACAATTCTTGCATAAAGATACACGAGTCATCTATAAGAATATGGATGCTTCTTGAAACCATGTTAAGTGAAATAAGTCAAACAAGCTTAGCTATTTCCCATATATGAGAAATCCTAATTAAAAATAAAAAGCTATATAGAAGGTAGGTCAAGGGAGTAGGAAGATAGCTCTTTCTCAAAATGGGAAGAGAATCAATATTGAGAGGAATGAAGGAGCAGAGGGAAAGGAGATGAAAAAAATGAATCAACATGTATTATGTACAAGTACCATATGTGTTTGCATATACAAAATATGTAAATATTATGTACTCTAGACATGCACAAACAAAAAGTAAATAAGGTTTAAAAGAAACTTTAAACTAAAGAGCTTACCCTGAAAGGGATAGAGTGTGAGGTATTGATCACTAGAAACTTCTGTTCTAGCTGAGGATTTCTGGGCTTTAAAACATCTTCTGAAAACTGGAGATGCAAGACTGCTACTTAGAGGATAGAAAACAGTGGGTTGAAAGGTATTTTAGTCTACTTGAGCTGATATAACAAAATATCAACCAACAAGTATAAGAATTTTACATTTCTGGAGACTGGTAGTCCAAGACCAAGGTGCTGAAAATTCAATACCAAAGTAGTGGTACATTTGGTTGGCTGGTCATAGTTCATTATGGGACTCATACATTGTATCTTGCTTTTGTCCTCCAGTGATAGAAGGTGCTAGTTAACTTGAGATATTTTTTATGAGAGCAAAAATGCCAGTAATTAACCCTGAGCCTGGCATATTTTGGTAGAAGGAAAAATAATTTAAGATGTGATGGTATTTAAAAAGTAGTTTGAAGTTCCTATTACTCACACTAGGGTATGATAGAAAGGAAAAAGAAATCTTGAGACTATAATGTTAAGTAAAGTAACTCATACACTCAAGTTTAAATATTGCACGGCTTCTCTAATATGAATAACTAAATGCTGTGGGTTGAAACTGATGGTCAACTTAAACACCAGCTGAACTGGATTAGTGTGTCGCTGAGTGTAGATGGCCTACCTGGGACTACTGTAAGCCTAAATAGGAGATCTGGAAAGGAAATGCTGGCTGTGGACAACTGGTGGGGAGCTCTTGCCCTTACCCTGAACATTGCTTCATGGATCCAGAGGGGAACATAGTGTACTGTTCAAGGGGAAGCCTGTCATACTGGTTTCCTGATACGTATTTGGCTGTTTTCATTGGAGGATCTTGGGACCTCATTGTTGCTGAGGATGACTGTGGCATTTTAGTGGAGGACTGTAGTCCTAATTTTGATCACTGCTTCCTTTCTTCACTACAGAACCCTTAGTGTTACTGGCACAGATCCTTTAGCACAGTGACACAGACTTTCTAGCTTGCATCACTGACCTTGGGTTCTACATAGTGCACATCCATGAAACAGACTCACATGAGTCATTGTTGCGGGCTCTAGGCCTCCAGCTGGACTTCTAGAAGGGACTGTTATGGTCTCTAGGTCTTCAGCCAAGATCATGCATAATATTGCCATTGGATCCTGAACCTTACCTGGACTCTCAAGGTCTTTAGTGTATGAACAGATTTCTTGCACTTTTTGTATTTGACTCTTTAGGTGACCATTAAAAATGATAATATAAATTATGTTTCCTGTATGCAATTGTTTTCCTAAGAATCCCTGACTACAACAATATCTATCTATATGAAAAAAATAGTTCAGCACTCCAGGCAAAAAATTTAAAATGCACCTTGATTTAGATCAATTGTCTTATATGCTTTATACATTCTTTGACCTTTTATTCTGTTTTTCAATCTGTATATGTGACAATAAACTGCATAAGGTCTTATAAATAAATAATCGGATGCTGGAGAAATAAGAGGGGAGAATGGCAAGAAGGGAAAAAAGAAAGAAATTAAAATGTGTTACATACATGATCCAACCCTCTATAATGAATGTGATACTATATGCTACAAACATGTACTAATAAAAGTATATAAAAAAGATAATTGAATTTAAACCTTAGCCTGCAACTTATCAGTCCTATGGGATCACTTGTTCAAGAGTTTGATCTGTCAGCTTCATCTGAAGCATGAAAACATTATCACAAATCACAATCTAATTATGAACAATGAAATTATTATTAAGTATTGGCAAATATTTTATCATCTTTACTAAGATTCAAGTTGTGAGTACTGTATTAGCTATTCATGTTTCATCTTTAATTAAAACAAAACACAAAAGAATTTTTGGTGCTGTTATTTGGTGTTTGTTTGAGACTATGAAGCCCAAGCTGGCTTAAAATTCATAGCAATCCTCCTATCTCAGCCTCCTAAGTGTTGAGATTATAGGCATGCACCAACATATCCAAAATGTAAAAGTTTAAAAAAATAATATAATGCTCAAATTTGAATGCTGTAGTCCTGGTTGTCCTCAATTCACTCTTTGGGTTTAGCTGTCTATGCACGGAATTCACCTGCTGTAAGATCATCGAATTGGGAATGGAAAAGCCATTGAAGTACACCGTTGCTACTGTCTCCAGGAGCCCCACTGGATTTCTAATAACAGAAGCACCTGGAAAGTCTGTACCTTGCCAAATTATAACAGTAGCAGATTATAGACTCACCTCTGTAACAAATGGTTTTATTAGTGGCAACTGCCAGACAGTTAGCTGAGGGTGGAGCTCATTGTCATTAATGTCTTTTGCACTTTGTAGAGTTACTAGTTTTGTGCACAAGGAAAGCTGGATCTGAAAATAATATCAGTGAGGAATGCAATGCACTATCAGTGTCATCCAGGGAAAAAACAAGCTGAAATGCAATAAAAACTGCTTTTGCTTGGCTCTTGAATCAGGAAAGTTAAACCAAATAATAGTGTTATTTCCATTCAAAGGGAAGGTCAAGATGTCTCCTAATAGGACAAAAATAGGGCAGGGAACAAGATGTTCATAGGTGGCTAATACTTGGTGGATATCTGGAAAGAATTTTAATGCTGGCCATTTGACAAACACATTAAAAACAAATAAATACAAAATTTTATTTTCTCTATTGAGAACATAGGCACTCAAACAGAGTGAAAGGGGCGAGTATCAAACAGCATGCAAAAGACATTCTCCATCCTCAATGGAAAACAGAAAATATGTTTTTCACCCAAATAAAATCATATTAATTACAGGCCAAAAATGCAAAACTTGTCAGTAGCTATAGTGTGTAAATGTGTTTAAGGGACACGCTGGGTAGAGCTAGTAATCTATGGTCCACTGACACAGAAATCCATATTCAGAAATATCACTGTAGCAAAACTTAGATATCTTTCAGTTTTTCATCTACTTGATATTTTGAGGTATTGCATAATCACTGTAAACAGCTGATTTTTTAAAAAATTACGTTCGAGTAAATTTTTCATATTCTTTGGAGTACCCCAGAGTTAGAGTGTATTAATTAACCTCTCTGCCGAAATGTTTATCAGTCTTAGCTTTTTATTACTATGGAAGAAATTACAAGAAGTTGGCCAGCTTAAATAATATTGATTTCATAACCCATTTTATGCAATCTGAATCACCCTACTACCAAAACAAGGCACAGATATAATAAGAAAACAGAATAATAGTTCAATACTATGAATAGGAGATGCAAAAATCTTCAACAAAATACTAACATATTATTCAAAAATATATAAAAAGAAATATACAGTACTACTAACTGGGACTTACATCTGATAGGATGGGTGCAGCACTTGAAAAAATCAAATAATGTAGCCATTGTCATAGTAGGCTAAAAAAGGAATCATATGATCATATAATCACTTGATCATATCATATAAAGTATTTTAATTTTTTAAAAATTTTATTTTAAAAAGAATAAAACCAAACAAAATAACGTAGAACAAAGCCACCCAAAACAAAACAAAATGGAAATGATGCAGGATTTCAAAACAAGATAATAAGAAATCAACCAAGGCTACCATAAAGAAACTTGTCATCATCAAAATAGCTGCCCATAGCATCAGACATAATAAAAATCAAACAAAACAAAACAGGATAAAACCAGTCAAAACAAAACAATGAAAAGCCACAGAGGTTTTCAAAAAATGATAATAGGAAATCAACAATGGCTACCATAATATATCTTGTTATCTTCAAAATATCTGCCCATATCTTCAGACATAATAAAATCAAACAAAACAAAATAATAAAACCAATCAAAACAAAACAATGAGAATGGTATAAGACTCCAAAACAAGATAATAATAAATTAACAATGGCTACCAGAATACATCTTTGTTATCTTGAAAATAGTTGTCCGGAACACTGGACAGAGATATATAAAATTAATCAATCAATACAAGAACTAAATTGCTTGTTTATTTTAGTTTTTTATATTATCAGAAGTTCAGATGTATGACTTCTAATGTGTGCTGTCTATGTGTATTGAATGTGTTTTGTGGGCTGGAAGTCTAAGACTGACATTTTGCTCTGTTCCTCAGAATCAGCCCATTGCTGCATCTGAGGTGCTTCCTGCATTGTCTGCCAGTCCCTCAGTGAGGTGACTGGTTTATGCACTTGGGCTTTTTCCATTTGGGAGTTTTGGAGCTGTTGAGATGCATGGGGTGGTGATTTGTCATGCTCTTTCAGTGGCAGTGGTACCTCGGGATGTGGTTTCTTCTCTGGGATCAAGACAAGCTTGCAGGATCTCTCCAGGCCACTGGTGTGGCACCTGGGGCACGGCTTCTTCCCATTTAGCCCATTTGTTATGGTACATTTGGTCCTATTAAGTCTAGATTTGTATGGGCTCTGATAATTATTTGCTGATTTTCTATCCAGTCGATCTGTCTCTCAGTAACAATGAGGTTTTGAGGTCTCCTGTTACAACTGTGTTGTTATTTATTTGATTTTCCATGTCTACCAGTAACTGTTTTATATAATTGGTGCTTCCATATTGGGTGCATATATACGTTTGATTGTTATGGTATTTGTGCTGTTTCCAGCTGTTTCACTGCTCATTGACTGCAATCAATCTTGAGTTATTCTTCTTTGCTTCATTTTGTAGCTGTTTGATTGATTTCTCATGGTCTGTTGCTATTTTTAAGATATCTTTCCTTTCATAATCACTAGCTGAAATTCTATTTAGGATCTGAAATTCTGTCCTTTTCTTCATTTAATCTTTGCATAAACTTTCAATGGAGTTTTTAATCTCCTGGATCTTTTTGTATCTGCTTCGTGGATTCTATTTCTCTCCTATGTAAAGCATTTTTGTTTCCATCTTTTTCTAAGCTCATTTATATTTTTTTATTTGGGTCTTCTCTAGTATCTTTAGTTTTAAGCACCATTTCTTTTTGTACCTGAGAGATCATTTTCTCTATAGCCTTTTCCACTTGTCTTTTTCATGTCTGTTGTTACTATTTCAGAAAGTTCCAGTGTTTGACTTCCACCTTCATCCATCCTTTTGAGTTCCAGATCTACTCTGGATTGGCTGGGAGTCTGGGGCCACACTCAATATCTGCATATTGCCATTTTCCACCTTCTCTGTTTTCTTTTATTTTGTCTTCTATGTTGATGCCCGCCAACCTCCCATGACATATAGCTCAACCACTAGCACTGATGCCTTTCTTAAGAAGGAAAGAAGATACTGGTTCCTCAAGAGAGCCTTCTAGTACAATTGGCTCTTCATAGTTATCCCAAAAACCTACCCTCTTCCGGTGTTTACATTGCGGTGATAATGTCTGTGATACATCCCAGCGATGTGCTAGGTATTGGATGAGGGTAGTGAGTCAGGTCTCCTCTCAGTGGAGTTCTCCAGAATCCAAGTGCTGCTGCTTGCTGCTGCTTCAGATGCTTCCACATTATTGACCTTGCTCAGTAGTACACACTACAGAGGTGTGTGTGCTTCTGTGTGCTAGGCTGACATCCTGGGTCTTGGAGTTCCCCTTGGTTTTACATTCTTCCAGCTGGCCCACTGTCTGGATCGCAAACTCAAAGTCTTCTAGCCAGTCCCAGTGTCTGGAATGTAATGGAGGGGCACAGAGCTCAGATTTCTTGTCTTTCAGCCAGACTTCCCTTTGGGATGTAATAAGAAGTGTTTTTAAAGAAGATAGCTAATATCTTATTTCCTGTAGAAAATCGAAATCTTTTGCACTAAGATCAGGAACAAAGGAGTGGTGCATTTTCATCATTTTACTTCAGTATTGTACTACAAATCTTAGTCAATGCAATGAAAGAAAGAAAAAAGATACTGTACACAAATTGAGATGAAAAAGATAAAACTGTCTTTTTTTACTGATGACATGATCACCTATGTCAAAACTCAGAAAGAATAAATGCTAAAACTCCTGGAACTAAGTGATTATAGCAAGATTGTAGTATAAAATGCTAACATATAAAAATCTATTGCTTTTATATATCCTTCCAATGAACATGTAAAATTTGAAGTTAAAACATGGTACAATCTATATTTGCATCTTCAAAAATGAAATAGTTGGGGCTGGGGATTTGGATCACTGGCTTAAGCGCCTGCCTGGCAAATCCAAAGTTGTGAGTTCAGTCCCTTGTACTTAAATAAATAAATACTTAAGTATGTATCTAATCATACACAAGATCTATATGAAGAAAATGATAACCATCATGAAGGAAGTAAAGACAAACTAAAAAATAGAGTGGACATATATTCCATATTCACAAATAGGAAGACTCAGTGTTATCAGAATATCAGTTTTTCCTAACCTGAACCATAGAGTCAATAAGCTCCCACCTGAAATCCAGCGAATTATTTTGTTTATATGGACAAAATACCCACAATGTAGATATGATTATAAGGTTTCTATGGAGAGGCAAATAATTGAGATGGGCAACCCAATATTGAAAAATAACAAATTTGGAGGACTGATATTTATAAAGTTACATTAATCAAGAAAATATGATCTTAGTAAAAGAAAGGAAAAATAGATCATTTTAACAATTTAGCCTCAAAACAAAGTCATACAATTATGTTCAACTTGTCTTTGACACAGGAGCAAATACAGGGAGAAAGATGGTCTCTTTGGTACTGTATGCACTAAGATATCCACAGCAAAAACTAAATCTCAACACAGAATTTATATTCTCACAAATTACCTCAAAATCAATCATACTGCTAAACATAAAACACAACTCTAAATATAAAAGCATATAGCTCTTATACAATACCACAGGAGAAAATCTTGGAATTGAGAGTTATAAAAAATTGCTTAATAAATCATCTATAAGAATCAATGTTTCCTAAACATCAAAAATGATAGCACTCCACAAAGGCAAAGTAAATAGTTTCAAACTTTTGTGTGAAACTGGGCAGATTTTTAAACTACATCACACACTAGGCAATAACAGACTATATAGCAGATGTCTATACATTTCCTTAAAGATTTGAAAATTTTGTACAAAATCTGATTTGTAGGTCATATAAACAATATGAATTATATAAATTTTCTTGAGTTTATTCTTCTGGAAGATATTTAAATATCATTTCTAAAAAAGAGTAAAAAATAAGAAAAGGATGACTTTTAGTCATGGAGATAATTTGTTTAATAAATGCAACTATCAATCTTTTTTCTTTTGGAAAAGATTTTTATTATTGTTTCAAAAGGTATCTTTTTTAAAATTTTACTATTACATCAGAACGCTGCAGCAGAAGGCTAGAAGCTCCCTTAATAGAAGAGTAAAGCAACATCTATATATTAGGTGTATCCAAAGAAATAATATAAAGGATTTAACTGGTACCTTATCTTGCAAAAAAGGAATTTTCTTTTCAGAATGGATCATTTTGATTGATAAAATGCATGTGTATGCATAGTACATGTGTATGAGTGATGGGCGGTACAGTTTATAGAGGATGATTATTTTTACTCTGGAAGAAGAAACAAATCATATAGAAACTGTCCAGAGAGTTGCATGTCATTCTTTGTGTAAACAGGTAGCTCACTTAATCTTTGTTTCTTCCAGTACTCTTAGAGGTTGCAGCAGGAAGGTTATGAGATCGAGTCCAACCTGGATAACTTAGTGACTTAGCAACATGCTGTCACAAAAAGAAAAAGCCTAGTCCACTTGCCCACCTACCCACCTGGGCAGGTTAGTGACATAGCATTTGTGCTAGTGTCTGCAAGGCACTAGGCTTAAGCAAAGGTTAAGTGTTCAGTAATGGATGCAAGTGATTATGGAACTATTCCAGATGAAATGAGGAAGGATATTGGGAACCAGGACAGTGAAAAGAAGGGACTAGGAATTTGCATAAGTTTTCAGTCTCAAGCTAATCCTGCAGAAGTGTTGGGGGTGAGTTATCAGAGTTTGTCTAGTTTTGAGGAATCTGACTGCAATTCATTGCTAAGATTCCCCTGCTCTACCTGGGAAGACACCCGTCTACCCCCACACTTCCAGATTTCTCTGTAATGGAGCAGAATCAGAACAAGATCCTAAAGGAAATCCTCTATAAAGTGCAGAATCAAAGGGAAGTATGGAGAAAGAGTGCACCCAAAACGATGATCCCGGTTAGATAGGATCTGCGTAAAACAGTAGGAGAATTCACCAAGAACATCTTCCTATTTAATTTTCTTCCCAGATTTTCACTTTTTAAAACAGTTTGCTACAAAGTTGTCTAGATCCAGACTGTTCTTTTTTTTTTATGTAAGAGGAGAGGCATTGCTATTTAAATACAGGATGCTTTAATAATTGCAAACCAATTAGATTCTGGAACTTAACAGAAAACCTTAATGAATAACTTTTTAAAATGTTTCAATCCTCACTTTCATATTATGTTGAAGAAAATATACATCTTTAAAACTAAGTGAGGTAAACATGAAAACAATCTGGAGAAATACCCATATATTTCTTCCAAAACACAAAACCTTTTCCTAATTCAAATGACATGTAACTTCCTCAGAGAGCACATCAGAAAGCAAAAGCATTTTTAAGGCATCACTGTTTTTCAGGCTTCCTAAAATTAAACAAATCCCCTCTGCACTTGTTGTGTATCTCCATATGAGATATAGTTTTTGCTAAACCATTTGTTTCAAGTGTCTTAGAAAGCAAACTGGTAGATGATTAATCATTGCTCATTACGAAAGTGCCCTGGTTTGTGACGCTGTCATCTGTGAACTAAAAAAATTCAGTATTCTTCAACTTTGATGGAAACATTATTATATTCTATAGTTCCATTTCACATTGAGACAATGAGTAAATCTTTGCCTCAAAGGTTACCCCAAACCAAAATAAAATGATTTTATAAAGATGTAAATCATTTTAGTTGAGAAATTAGCCATGTCACAGGGCAAAATGAAGTCCACGTATATTTTTCCTAGAGAAAATCTATTTGGATATAATGATGACTAAATTACAACATATTTGATATATTTGTTTATCAAATTTGTTAAGTAAACATAATAATATTTATTTATATCATATGCCTTTCATTCACAATTACTGTTCTGTATGAAGTTCTAATTTGTTTTCTTAAGTGATAGAATGTAATTTCCATCTAGAATTCAAAAATCTATATTTAAAAGCTACAATTAAAATGAATACACATGAAGATGGCAGTTAACAACAGACAGGAACATTTTCAAGAAATCAATCAGATGAAAAATTAAGTAAATAGCACGAGGAAGTGCTTTGACCTCTCCAAGGGATGCAGGATTTCTTTGTAAGGTATCCTTCAGAAGTAGAAGGAGTAACAATTTCTTTCCATTTTTCAAGCCTTGTCCAGAGAGTACCCTTTTCCACCAAAATGTGTGGAAGGTGCGTTTACGCAGCAGGAAGACAAGAATTAAAATAGCTCCATCCCTTAAAAGTTGGTCACCCCTGGGCAGTTCGTATCTTGTCCTCATAATCTGAATTATTCACCTAACTTAAAAAGCTGTTAATTTTAATCTATATTAATAATTTAATTTTACAGCTGAGAAGACCAAATGCTAGCCTAGTGAAGTAATTTTTCCATGATCACAGGTGATGAAAGTGAGTCCAGTTCAATGGTATTCTATTTTTATCATTTCTGCTGTGTCATACAATTTGTGTCTATCACTTTTTAAAATAAGAATCTTGCTTGGACAGTCAAGTTTAGGAATTAAAATTAAACAATAATTGTTGTTTTTTATGCCTGGGAGACATTCAAACATTCTTGGACAGAAGCAAGTTTGACGTCTATTGAAAACTACAAGAGAAGTGCAAAACATTCCAACTGACACTGGGGAAGGAGGGAGACTCACATCTCCAAGTGCTTTTCCATTTTCGATCTATTAATTGAGGAGATTCCTAAGTGTTGAGTCACTTGCTGCATGGACAGCCTCCTCCATTCCTATGAATGACATAGGGAAGCAGTGAGAGATTCAGTGAATGATGTAAGAGTAGTTTTTTCAGGATCACTAACAATAGTGATCTGTCCAAATCTGGTTACTTTGAATTAAGGTGCTATTTATGTAAGTGGAGTGTGTGAAAGGTGGGGGGGGAGAATGCACACATAATGCACATAATGATGTCTGTAAATTTATTATAAATGTGGGTGATTTAGTATGAGAATAGGTTAGAAATATTAGTGTGTAGGTATAAAAATAGGTCACTGGCAGTTTATACTACGTGGGCTCAAATATAAATTGGGCTCTGAAATTGAATGCTATTTATCTTCAATGATTTATGACAACCACCAAATGAATCCTGCCTAAAATCTAATTCAAGCCAAATGGATTCCTTGTGACTAGGAGAACAAACAAAAGACCGCTCTCTTTATTATTAGAGATTTAGTTCTGGCTACATGGCCTTGACATAGGGTTTCCTTGGGGACCAATTCTGCCATTTATAAAATTACCAAGCACAGCAATTTTTTTGACCATTCCATCTCTGAGATTCAACTTACTCCTCTCCATGTTTCAAGTTTCTTTAGAGCTACCTGGAGTATGATTACACTGACAAGACTGAATTTCACTTTTTCCTCTCCTATCAAATGGAGATACTACTAAGTAGTGAAATAGCCACAACATGTACCTGATAAAAGAATGGGCAGCTTCCTGGAGCTTAAAGAATAGGATGGTACGGAAAATAAACCGTTTTTGCCCCAGATAATTAACATTTGCTGAACTGATGCTATATGTCTCTTTTACTCACCTTGGAAATCTAGGACAGATCACTTTTAGACTGCTTTCGGTACCATAAGTACAATATCTCTAACTAAACTTTATTTGAATAAACAATCTTACAGAGTCTTGTTCTCTTTTGCCCCAGGCAATTGTTATGTTAGCCAAATAAAAAAGCTTGCTCATTTTTCTGCTACTCAAAAGAGGCCTTCTTTCCTTCTTCACTTCTTCCTTTCCTCCCTTTCTTATACCAATCTAAATGCCTCATCATACATTTAATACCAAACAGAGAATCTTTGGAAGAAAGATAAATGAATACTTCAACATGGCTTCATCAGAACTCCCGTTTACTTTCATGTGAAAATATTACCAAGACATGGGCACCTAACCTTCATCATAATAATTCCTACTTACCAAAAGCTTTTTACTACCTTATTTTTTCTTAACCTCAGTTCTTTAATTAAAAATAAAACAGTTAATTAATATCAGCAGTAACCATATGGACCATAAAGAATGAATTAAGGTTGTGATGCAAACATGAGGGTAGTATTATTTTTGCAACACTAAGAACAGTACATAGAACAGTATGTCATTTTTGAAATTCTCTCACTTTTGTAGAATTTATTGGCAGTACAAGGAGACATATGCGATATAATTGAGATCACGTTTTTTAGCTAGTTCATACAAAGCTGTGTTGGTATCTCTTATTAATGGTCTCTATATTTTCTTTGTCGTAGTTCTTAATTAGGACTCTTGCAAAAAAAAAAAAAAAATGCTTGAATCTTCTCCTTGACCAAAATATAAATCTCAAGGCCTCAGAATCTGTTTTCTTTTATAAGTCCACAAGAATTGTAATCACAACCACATCTGAGAAATATTTATCACCAAACAAGAATTTCATTGGTGCTTTTGATGAAGTTCATGCCAACCATTCTCTTATATATCTGATGTGACATTTCACCTTCCCCACTATGGTGGGAGGTCAGGAGATAGAAAAAAAAAATGGGGCTGGGGGTTTAGCTCAGCGGCATAAGCACCTGCCTTGCAAGCAGGCGGTCGTGAGTTCGATCCCCGGTACCGATAAAAATGAAAAGACAAAAAAAAAAAAAAAAAAAAAAAAAAAAAGGAGGAAATAGCCTTCAACAGTGCAAATCAATAAAATTCTAACAGCAAGCATGTATGTAATTTCCAATTTTCTAGAAACTGCATCGAAAAGAGTGAAATAAATTTTAAAAGTTTTATTACTCAATATTTCTAGTGTAGATTCACAGACTATGAGGAGAGAGAACAAGGATTGACCAAAAAGCAAGCGCTCCCTGCAAACCAGTGTCACAAGTGGGCCACCACTGACAGGGGGACAGCCAGACCCCAGCCTTTCCCCATGAGTCAGTGGCATTCTCAGGCTCTGGGGGAAGAGAACAAGGATTCACCAAGAAGCAAGCCTTCCCTTCAAGCCAGCACCATGCACTGGCAGCCATTGGCAGGGGAATAGCCAGATCAGACCCTTATGGCATACAGACTGGCAAACAAGAAAAGCCAATTCTCTACCCTGCCATCAGCAACAGGCTGATCTGTAGAAACACAGATTGCGATGATAGGTAATGAGGTGAAAGGCAACTTGATCTTTCTGGTGTTTCGGTGTTTCACTGACCTTTCAGACTTAGGGCCAGTGGTCTCATCATCTATTCAGAGGGTAGCAATACACAGTGTGACATCCAGTGGGGGATCTCCTTCTGATGGTGGTAGCCATTGTTTTTTTTTTTTTTTGTTTGTTTGTTTTGTTTTGTTTTGTTTTGTTTTTGCCATTATCTTGTTTTGAAATCCTATATCATTTTCATTGTTTTGTTGGGTTGTATTTTGTTCTGTTTTGTTTTGCTTGATTTTGTTTTTTATCTGAAGGCATGGCAGCCATTTTGAAGACAGTAAGATATAGTACGGTAGCCATTTCAGAAAGTATTGCCTTATTTTGAATTCCTTTATTGCACTTATTGTTTTGTTTCTATTGTTCTATCCTGTTATGCTTTGTTTAATTTTTACTATGTCTGAAGGTATTTGCAGCTATTTTCAAGACAATAAGATGAATTATGGTAACTACTGTTGACTTTTTATTGTTTTGTAGTCCTGTATCACTCACACTGGATTCTTTTGATTGGTTTTATTGTTTTATTTTCTTTCATTTTATCCTCTTTAAAATAAAATAAAATAAAATTTTAAAAATATATCTAATTTATTATCTTCGCAATAATTAAATCATATAGTATGTTGAAATATATTACAATTCTTTTTTATGAATAAAGTTTCAGAATTTGATTTATGGGCTGGGTATATAGATCAGAGGCATAAACACTTGCCCAGCAAGTGCAAAGTTCTGATTTTTATACCTGAAACCAAAAATCAACAAGGAAATTTAAAAAAGAATTTGATTGGAGAGGAGCAAAGATGGCGGATAGATAACAGCAGGCTACAGAGGCTCCCTGAGATAGTCAACTTAGAATTCAAGATAGTATAGCATGGGAAGTCTTGAACAGAGGATGATGAATTCTCTCTTCCACAGAAGAAACTAAGGTGAGAAGAACCAATGAAACATACAGTCCCGGTGCTACTATTTGAACAGCTGAAGGTTCAGTGCTCCCGCTGCAGCGCCCGAATCTGAATGGCACTGACTTACCAAGAAGTCTGAAATCTCACTGCTTCAACTCACACATTTGCGCTGAGACAGGAGTTGGTGAGCAAAACAGAGAGCTGAGCCAACAGGGAACCTGTATTGACCTGCAGGGAGTGATGGGAACAAAACTACTCCACAGAAAAAGGGGCTCCAACAGATGACATTCTGGGACTGGGCAGGACTGGTAGGAACAAGGGGCAGCAGTGACTTCAGTCAGTTGTTCCCTTCCCAAACAGTATTGGTGGAGTGAACCGGGCCTGGGTCACGTGACCTATCTGAGGCCTAATAGGTTGTCCAAAATCAATTCCCCATGGCAGCAGCACACACTAATGGCAGTGAAGGCCTCAGCAGGTTAACTGACCTGGAGGGGAGAGGCCAGCATATGCTGCCCCTGTTTGCAACTCACTAGCACACTGCAGTGGGAAGGGTCACCTAGCCAGTGTGCTTCAGAAGAACTGTAACCAACAGAGAAACAAACTGGGGACTCCTGGAAGAAACAAAAAATATGGGAAGTGGAAGCAACAAGAAAAAGTCCCCAGGTCCCAAACCTGAGGACATTGACCCAGGACAGGTAAATACAAAGGAAAATGAGGACAGCAAACATGCAATATGAGACGTGGCACTTGTGGACATAAAGAGATATTTTCGGGACCTCATAGACAAGTTCAAAAGGGAAATATTTAGCCAAGTAAAGAAAGATATAATCAGATTAATAAAACAGATGCTAAGCACCCCTCAAGAAGACACAGATGAAAGAATGGAGGAACTCAAACAAAGGAGAGAACCATTTGATGAAGAATATAAAGAAAATATAGACTACATGAAGCAGATTGAAAGAGATTATCGGGAATTTAAAAACTCTATGGAAAGATGGCAAAACTGCTTGAAAGAAACTAAGGATAGATTATCCAAAACTGGAGGACAGGTTTGCACTGTGGGATTATGAAAGGTAAAACATTTTAAAACTAACAAGGAAACAAGCAGTAACAATACAAAGGATAGAAGATGACAAGAGGATCTATAACTTGAGCATAAAGAATGTGAATGAAGAATCAGGGACACAAACAAAGGAATTGCAAAGGCTATTCACAGAAATAATTAAGGAAAACTTCCCAAACATAGGAAAAGGAGATGATATTCAGATGTATGAGGCACACAGATCTCCAGCCACCTACAAACTAAACAGAGCCACACCTAGGCATATAATAATCAAAATCCCAGAAATTCAATATAAGAACAGAATATTAAAAGCTGTTAGAGACAAGAAACAGATCACCTATAAAGGGAGGCCCATCAGAATTATGGCAGACTTCTCGACACAAACCATCAATCAAGAAGACCCTGGAGTGAAGTATTCCAGCCTAGATTGATATACCCTGAAAATCTGCCTCTATTAATGGAGAAACAAGATGTTTCCAAGACAAAGAAGAACTTGGGAAATTCACAACACCAACCCAACTCTACAGAGAATACTGCAGGGCATTCTAAAGAGAGATAAAAGTACTAGGATTCCAGGAACAGTAGCAGAGAGATCTCAACAAATGGAGCAGAAAACAGAATGAAGAAGACAAGCAGACAACTGATGGCAAAAATAGAGCACAACAGAAATGATGCAGAGAAGGTTGGATATAAGGTCTAATATAGATGGCTTTGAAACACTAAATTTAAAAAAAAGAACCACACATAGAGTAGATCAGGAGGTAGGATCCACTGAGATGCTATTTTTAGGAAATATAATTAACATGAAAAAGAGTACATGGATTGAAAATCAAATATGAGAAAACAATGCTCTATATGACAGAGAACCAGAGAGTAATAGGGGCAACTAGAACAGTATTTGTGGATAGGTTGGAGAGGTTTAATAGGTAAAAGAATACAATTAGAGATCAAGTATAGGAGAGAGAAGGCTCAGAACCACTTAGATAAATAGCAGGTCGCAGAAGATATTGTTAATAGTGTATCAGGCTTTAAAACCCACATTACTCATACCACTCTACTTAGATAGATTTTATTCTGGCCACTTTGTCTATTTGTATTAGATTTGAGGGCATAGACAGCTATCTCAGAAACATCAAGATATAGCACAGTAATCATCTTTAATATCCTAATAACTTAATCTGGAGCCCTGCATGACTTATAATGTTTTATCATGACTGATCTTAGTTAAATCTGGTTTGTTTGATTGCTGTTTGGTATTGAAAGATTTTATTCAAAACTGATATGTTTGATAGTATCAAATCTGAGACTATAGGCAACTACACTGAAGATGACAAGAGTCACTATGATACACATTCTGGTTTGATTACTGCCTATTTTTGAAGTTTTATACTATATACAAAGTTTTTTTTTATTAATACTGTTATGTACTGGTATATTCAATTATACCATGTCTGATGATATAGCCAATTCTATTGGAGATAACAAGAGGTGACACAGGAACTGCGGTAGAACTTGTGTAACAGTCTTTTATGTCTTTTTTGTTTCATGTGTTTATAGGAATATGTTTTGTTTTGTCTTGCTTTATTTTGTTTCTTCCTCTAATATAGAATGGATAGAAATACATGTTAAGACTCATGCATGTGTAGAACCTATAAACAGTTTATGAGAATTGATCTTATGACAATGATGAAATGAACAAATACTTTGAAGAAAAAGAGGCACTAAAGTACCCAGTGCTGATCCTGGAGTATCATAATGTGACACTCAGCAATAGTATTATTCTTTGTTAAGAGTGATATTAGCCCGCTTGGGTTTCTTTAATCTCAACATAATTGAAGATATGGATAACTACATGTATGTTTAAGTGTATAGGGTTGATAACCATATTTCTAAGTTTTTGTTGGATAGTTGAACAGAAATGGGTGCAGTCTCACTGTTTGAATCCCCACATTATATGCTCCACTTTAGTATGTTGAATAACTATTTGTAAGATAACAATCTGTAATCATAAACTAGTGATTTCTTACTGTCCTTTTCCTTTGAAATTATGTATTATTTCTTCTAGTTTTCTGTTTTGTTTAGTCTTTCTTTAAATAAAATAAAATTTTAAAAAAAGACACCACAGTACCCAGTGCTGATCCCGGAGTAGCATGATGTGAAATCCAGCAATAGTTTTATTCTTTGTTCAGAATGATTTTAGCCTGTTTTAGTTTGTTTAATCTCAACATAAATGAAGATATGGATAACTGCATGTATGTTTAAGTATATAGGATTGATAACCATATTACTAAGTTTTCATTGGATAGTTGAACAGAACTGGGTGCGGTCTCACTGTTTGAATCCCCACTTTATGTGTTCCACTTTTGTATCTTGAACACTCTATTTGTCAGAGGACAATATGTAAACGTCAACTATGATTTTTTATTAGTTTATTTTTTCTTTGAACGTACATATTATTTCTACCCATTTTCTGTTTTGTTAGGTCTTTCTTTAAATAATTTTTTAAAAAAAGAATTGGATTTATACCTTACTCTTATTATGACTCATTAATTTTCAAGTATTCAGTAGCACTATGTCCAGTGAGGATTTAGAAATTATGGGTTTATGACACTAAAATGAAAAATAGTAACTCTAATGATCTTAACTATTTATCTTAGAGAACTCTGCAATATCATCTTCTAGTGACAGTTTCACTCACCAGTTGAAAAGAAAAAACTTAGAACATAAATTACAAAAATAATAAGGTCTACCTTTGGGGTTTCTCAGGAATACTGTTTAAATTTTCACCTTATGAAAAAAGTGATACTAACCTAAGAATTACAGTGGGGCATGTATTATAATTGTCTTTCACAGGATATAACATTACTTCATAACAAACCAACAACATATTTTAAGTATATCTAAATAATTTTGGTATTAATAGAATGTAATCAAGGAGAAAGTATTTCTTAAAGTCTTTTATCTTCTTCTTCTTATATTTTAACAAAATAAAATCATTATTTATATTATTTCTTGTGCTTTTCAGTACATTGATCTTAGTTTTTTAATGCATCTCCAGAATGGGTTTAGAAGGCCCCACTTCTGAGGCAGATTAGAGGGAAGTTTCTGAGATGCCACCTCATGTCTTATAAAGGGTGTTAACAAATTTTCAGTCCTTGTATGCAGTTTCTACAAATGAAACCCAGATTGTTTTGATAAATTATATTTAATTTTTATATATTTTAGAATGTAGGTATACATGTACGCATGTGTGTATGTATTTGTTCTTTGAGACTGGGTCTCTTTCTGTACTTCAGCCCAGCCTATATCTCACCAATTGGCCTATGGCAGTATCACCACAGCGTTCCAAGTGCTGAGACTACATGTGTGGGCCACCACCCTTGGCTCTGTGGATATATTTATAAAAATAAATTAATAATATAGACTTACACAAATAGCATGATAAAGTCTCCAAAATCAAACTACTTCCTTGACATTACATGGAGAAAATGTGCTTTTGATTGATATAAAATATTTTTGTGTAATCGTTATCTAGTTGCTTACTCCAAATTCAAAATCTGCATCACTTCTTATACAAGAAAATTATTTTGTGGACATTTTCATTGTATCAATAATTCAAATTTTAGATAGTAGTTCAAATCTCATGTGTTTCAAAGCAGGAATGCTAAGTAGTCTATGTTTTATTCTTACCATTGTTCCCTTTATCTGCAGTGGACTGATCAAGTGATAGGAAGGCAAAATCAGTGAGAGGGAGTGGATAGCATAAAATATAATTTGTTAACCAGTATGTATACTGAATACAGGTAATATTTTCCTTTTCTATTATTATTAAATATATGATTTAGATACTTTTTCAGAAATGTAGAAACATGCACTATAATTTCAAAAAAATATGTCTTGTTAGGTCCTAATATGAGATAAATTCAAACATATGACATTGAACACTGGTTAACTTTCTCTACTCCATTCTCCCAGGCTCCTTTCCAAATAGAACTCCAGTTTACCAGGCATTTGTTATTTCCAAACCTACCATGCATTTAGGACTGCCTATGTGACACAGAAGCAATCAAGTAAACAGAAGCAGAAGTTTCTGAGTGGGAAATTTAGTCAAATCCTTGAAAAAGAAAAGACCTAAACAGTTTGTTTCTTTTTTTAAAAAAAATCACTCTTCACATTTCCTGTTCACTTAGACTGGACAGAGGCTATCTGAAGACAGATTAGGCCTTTCATCTTCAGATCAATGGACATGAGCATGGTAATTAACAGTAAGGATGGAGAAATAAAATCAGAATAACGTAGGATACTTACTGATATCATGGATTATTACTCCTGCCTCAGCTTTAAATAGTCCACATTCAGAGTTCTTATGATTTGAAAAAGTAAATCATGGTAATGAGTTTTAAAATTTCCTTCTGACAATCAAATGGGTGCAAAAGTCACAGACTTGAGGAAACTCTACCATAGAGGGAAATTAAAAGTATTGATAACAGAAGTGTCTAGACTTCAGTGAACAATATTCTCTGACTTCTTTCTTTTGAGGTTGAGTTAGTCCAAGAATATTTCCTGAAAATATAAACATTTAGCATTCTCCTTGAATCTATTGGAGACATAGTAATGTTTCAGAAGGAAGAGGCAGTTCAGTGATGACATTCTTTTCTTTTCCTGACAGCTGCCCCACAGAGTAAAGACATTAAAAAAGGTCACTTAATTTCCCATTTGTGTTAGGGAAGTCTCCTGTCACTGGCATAATTCTACTGATATACATTGCCCTGAATTTTATTAATTATAAGAAAAAAGTTTTGAAAGATTTGCCCATGGAAATTAAAAATATTAATAGGGTCATTTTGATTTTGCTAAAGGACTGAGTTGAAAATCAGAAAGCAGTTCACTTTGACTCTAAATGTTTCCAAATGCTGTCAGAAACTTTCAACAGTCTACACAAACAGGAGCTGCATTGTGCTGATAAGAAAGAGAAAGCAATTTTTTTATATATAATACATAAACTCTTTAAATTGATTTTTAAATCTTCACTTTCTAAATTGTCTATTTCAGAGCTCATCCTGACATTCTCATTTCCTAGAAAGCCAATTGCGATGGCTACTGCATGCCAAGCACACAGTCCTGTCTCCTCCTGAGCTGTAAGACAACATAAGACTGTGCATCGGCTTCAGGTGCAAAATGCTATCAGATATTGGAATCCACAAGAAGACGAGAGATGCTGCCAATCAACAATTTTAATAGTCATTATCTAAAGATGTCTAACTAATGCTATAAAGAATTTGGAGACCAGAAGTATTTTTGTATTTGAAAGAAAGCAAGCTAAACCTATTATGGTCCTGACAAAGAACCAAAAGTCAGTAGATGGTTTCATTTCCCAAAGGAGTAATTTTAATAACCAAAAAAGAATAGTGAATGGGGTTGATCATATACGTGAAAATACAGATTTCATAATAGTGAGAATGACATAAAACGTAACATAATGCTGACATATTTGGAGGCTGCTAATATACTGATTCAATTAATTATTTTAAAAATTCATGAAAGGAAAACAACTTGCCCTTATCCAGCCTTCATTGTATAAAAACTTACCTCAAGAAATCAAATAATTGATGAAGAAAATCGTCTATCTATAAAACTTTAATTCCAGCTAATTGATCTCTTTCCAACACAATGAAAGATAAACCATCCCCATTTTCAAACCCTACTGGAATTATATACCTAGGTAAAATAATCAATTATTGCTATATCACATAGTAAATGTAAGATTGATTGGGCTGGGGATTTAGCTCAGTGGTATAGTGCCTGCCTGGAAAGCATGAAGTCCTGAGTTTCATTCCTGTATACACACACACACACACACACACACACACACACACACACACACACACAGGTTGATCGATGTTGAATTATGTAATAAATAGCTAAGATCAACAAAACATGAACCCATTAATCAATCTTAAAAATGGAGGCAATAAACATTCATATTTGCCTTCTGAAACAGTGTAATAAGAAGTATAGAGAACCATTTACAAAATATTCTCATCAAAACAATCTAATCTGAATTTTAAAATCTATGTAACTACCAGTGTATAGAAGCACAAAAAATAGGTGGTACAAGTTAAAAGTCACTCAAGCCATGTCCAGTTCAAAATGGAAAATTCTACTTATAATATGGTATCTTCAATTAAAAACCTGGATGAAATGTTTATATGTTAAAAGATCCTCTAAAACATATTCAGAAGAGCCACTATCTAAATGCCATGTTTCAGCTATGTTTCAAACTTATAAAAATAAGTTTAGAGAGACAACTTTGGGAAATTCAAATACTGCACAGATATTAGATGTACTAAGGAGTGGTTTTCTTTATATTTGGCATCACCGTAATAGAGTATTAGTTTTAAATAGTTCTTATTTCCTATGTATACATTCTGAAATACTTATAGATGAAAGCATATAATAAATAGAATTTACTTGAAATTACTCTTTAAGGCATAAAGGAAATGAGAAAATAGGGGAAAACCAGTACTAAAATGGATACATCATTCTCAGCCATATATTAGTAAGTACAGAAATAGGGTGATGAATAGTCATTATGCAATTCTATTCTATTTGTATATATTTGAAACTGTTGTGCATTAATACAAAAATTCAGTTTGGAATAAATGCCACAAGAGGGGTAGTATGATAAAATTATAAAGAAATTGAGAAGCATGATAAATTTAAACTAATATTAACTATGTTAAAATAAGTCTATTTAATTTGGCATACTAAAAATAATACATAAAACTAAAATCATAGAAATAGCATGCAAGATGTTAGAAGACAACTAACATTAATGAGGAAAAAATTAATAGAGATGAAAGCGTTCTGTATAATTCTAATAGTCTTAAATTCTTGCAGAATGCAAATTATATATTGACACACAAATATGTTACATTACTTCAAAATCATAAATCATATTTGAAATAAGGTGAAATCAGTGAATTACCATGATATTTTATTATAAATAAACTAAGCAAATAAAAACAAATAAGAACATAGACTATACAAATAATACATCTAATAAGCTTTTATCAAATGAGTACATTTGTTATGCCTTACTGCAAAACTGAATATATGTTTATTTCAAGTATACCTGAAACTTTCACAGATATTCATATTATTATTTATTCAATAAAACTTTCTCAACACATTTCAAAGAATAAGTATCGCATAGCTCATATTCTATGACTGCAAAGCAGTAAGAAGTCAATAGAAATAAATTGAAAAATATGATCATAAAAATGAAAACAAAGACGTTTCTAAATAATTTATGAATAAAAGAAGAAATCAATAAAAATTTAACATACTTTAAATCATGAGAAACACTCATAGCAAAATTTAAGGGACATCAGAAATCCAGAACATACATGGAAATTTATTATATAACTGCTTATAATTTTTAAATTGGAAGGTAAATTATTTAAACATTTGACTTAATATTTGATGAATAGAGAAATAAAACCAATCAAAATATTCCAAACTGAACATAATAAAAAATAAAATAAAATAAAGTTTGATTCTTTGGAAAACTATAACATTTTAAAAAGCTTCTTGGAAGAAAAATACAAGGACAGTGCAAATGAATGAAGAAGAAAAATATAATTATAGCTTTAGCTTGTATTAAAAAATACATAACAAATCAGGCATACACATGTGAAATTATTAGAAGATAAAAAGTCCCAGAGAAGTATTCATTAGAAGACTGACTTCACAGAACATTAAAAACATTAATAACACCACAAGAATGAACAAAATTGATCAATAATTAAAACTTTTAAACAATCACACATAGTTTCTTCAGAAGTATTTTACTAAACTTCAAGGAATAAACAGCAATGTACATTTCATTTTAAAATAAAATCTGACAGGAAAAATGCAAAGTAGTTTTATGAGACAACTACAAATGGGCTACATAATTTTATGAGACAAGATATTAAACAGCAGTTAAATTATAGGACAATCTTGCTCATAAGTTTAGATAAAAATATCTTCAACAAAGGACGAATAAATCAAATTCAATATGGTACATGTTTTTCTGTGAAAAATACAAGGCTGTTTCCAGTGGCATGCCATATACGATCTTATATGTACAAATAAGAATGCCACATACGAATGTACATATGCCATATATGTACATATATATGATTATTCTAATACTAGACAATAGTTTCAGTATTTGTAAGTTTTTTAAAAGACTTTTATTGTAACAGTCTCAATCTAATAAAAATGGGGAGGAACTCTTCTTTTAATCAATAAATACTACTCAGAATTTTTAAAAATCTATAGCAACAGGAGGGTAGAAGCAGAGATCCTAGCTCCCACATGAACCTAGGTCTCCATTTGGACTCTCCAGCAGGTAACTAGCACAGGTGGGGAGAAGGAATCAGCCAAGCTCCCTCAAGCATGCAGGGCACAACTGAGACTCCCACATGGGAAGCCAGCACAGGCCAGGAGAACCAGTCAGCTCCACCTTAAAGAAGCTGGGAGTGTATAGAGAAGCCCACCACCTCTTGGGGAACATGAGTTAGGAGAAACTCCAGTGCCTGAGCCATCCCCCTTCACTGTGACCGGGGAGCCAATGTGGGAAGCATCTGAGAGTGTTTGGAGGAACCCAGGAAAACGTCAAGACGAAGGAGCAAAAGGCAATCTCAGACCTACAGCTCACACAGAACAAGTCTAGGAGACTTAGACCTGGAAGGAAGTGCAAGCTACACACCTGAAATTTCTAGGAAGATGGTCACTGAAGAAAAGAACTAATTCATAGACTGTAAAAGAAATCAGATCACAATCAATATCTCAGGTAAAAGAAGAAAGAACAAGTATAATGAAGGGATTGTTAAGCATATCTAAAGGAGACATAAATAGAAATAGAGGAGCATAGCAGAATGAGGGAAACTTTGAATAAACAATGTAGAGAAGAAATGCATGAAACACACTCAAAGAGACATCTGAGAAATTAAAAACTCCACTGAAAGCTGTCAAAACCACTTGAAAGAAACTGAAGATAAACTTTCAGACTTTGAAGACAGGATGATATCTAGCAATAGCAAAAGGAAAGATCTCTTTAAAATAACAAGGAACCAGAAATAACAATTTAAGGGCTGAAAGGTGATGCAAAAAATAATTTAAGAGTGCAGGTGACAGCAAAAAAGCAAGAGTCAACACAAATGAGATAAATAGACTATTTACAGAAGTAATAGCAGATAACTTCTCAAGCATGGGAAAAGGACATGACATTCAGATAAGTGAGGCATATAGAACACTAACTAGCCATAACCAAAATAAGTCTACAACCAGACCTTATAATAATCAAGGTCTCAGAAATTCAGCACAAGGACAAAATATTAAAGCCTGTTAGAGAAAAGAAGCAGATCACCTATGAAGGAAAGTCTAACAATCACGACAGACTTCTCAACACAAACCATCAAGTTAAGAACTTGGAGTGAAGTATTTTAAGTCCTGAAAGAAAACAACTTCCAATCCAGATTAATGTACCTTGCAAAACTATGTTGAAATTAAAGGAGTAACAAGATACTTCCATGACAAAGAACAACTGAAGAAATTCATGACCATCAATCCAACTCTACAAAGAGTACTGAAGGGTATTCTAGAGAAATAAAATAATGACCACTATTCTAGGAACAAACCCAGAGTGGGGTCACTAAGCAGAGCAGACAGTTGAATGGAGGGAAAAAGTAGAGAGATACCAGCAGGGAAAAAGCATGGCAAAGATGAGCCCATGCATGTTAGCAGTAACTATTAATGTGGATGGCCTTGATTCACCAATAAAAAGAAACACAGGCAGAGTGAATCAAGAAACAAGATCAATCAGTATGTGGTATACAAGAAACTCATTAACTTGAAAGGAAATTCATAGACTAATAGTCAAAGGAGAGAAAGCAATGCTCCATTTGACAGGGAACCAGAAAAAAGCAAGGACAGCTTGCCCATCGACTGCAGAATGGATAAGAAAGATATGGCATTTTTATACAATGAAAAGGTACTCAATTATAAAGAAAGATAATCACGAGGTTCTTGTAGGTAAATGGAGGCAACTTGTGATCGATCTCTTGTGTGAAATGGTTCAGATGCACCTAGGATCATATGTTGTCTCCCTATAGTATAAAAAAATTGAACGAGTTAGTGGGATCTAAAATGTATAACAGATTTTGTGGAAGTGAAAGAGGAGGAAATGTCTAAAAGGGGAAGGTGTTAGTCATTGTTAATTTCTTATTATTTTGTTTTAAAAGCCTGTATCATTTTCATTGCTTTGTTTTGATTGATTTTATTCTGTTTTGTTTCATTTGATTTTATTATATCTTATGGCATGGGCAGCGATTTCAAAGATAACAAGATATATTAGGGTAGCCATTGTTGATTATCTGTCTTGTTTGAAGTTCTGTAGCACTTTCACTGTTTTGTTTTGATTGGTTTTATTCTGTTCTATTGAATTTTAATAGGTCTGATAGTATGGACAGCTATTTTGAAGATAACAAGAGGCACTATGGCAACCATTGTTGATTTCCTATTCTCTTGTTTTAAAGTTCTGTAATGCTTTCACTATTTTGTTTTGACTAGCTTTATTCTATTTTATTTTGCTTCATTTTATTCCCTTAAAAAGAAAACATTACCTTTAAAAAACTAAATCAAATATTATATTTAATAATCTATTCATTTTAAAATCAGAAATAAGGGGAACACCCTGCTGATGTCTGATGAGCTGCATAGAAAAACTGAAGAAATCACTGAATGACAATTCCTCATACTTACACAAAAATTTTCAGGCTTATTGGCAATCAGGAAATGTAAATTAAAGTCACAACAGGATGCCATCAAAGATTTATCAGATTGCTAATAATTTAAAAGTTGTATAAATCTAAATGTAAGTGTTCAGGAAAAAAATAGTTATTCTTGCACTTTTCAGCTAGGTATGTGACTTCTTACCATTTTTCAAAATAACTCGTAATTACCTAGAAAAGTTATGTATACACCCTGCTGAAAAAATGCATACTTTAGCAGCTTATCAGATTAATAAATGCCTAAAAGCTAATGACCACTGCTTTGAGCAACTCATAATTGCAGTGGCCAAAGGTAACTTCTATTAATATCAGGGTATCTCAATAAATTTAAATTTAAAATATTTATACAAGTTCTTCCTCTCTGTCTCTGTCTCTCTGTCTCTCTCTGTCTCTCTCTCTCTGTCTCTCTCTCTCTCTCTTTCTCTCTGTGTGTCTCTCTTTCTATACACACACACACACACACACATATTCTATTGCTAGTTATGTACACAATAGATACTTGAAAAAGTAGATGACTTGTAATAGATAACTGAGGCATTAAGGGCCTTCACAATGAGTTATATCATCAACCCTTTATAATTTTTTAATTGAGATATGCTGTTATTAAATTGCTAACTTGCCCAGGCTGCTCTTGAATTTGTGGGTCCTCCTGACTCAGCTTCCCAAAATGCTGGGATTACAGATATGTTCCACCACACTTGGCTAGATGGTAGAATTATTAACAGATTAATCTCTTAAAATTATACAATTGTGTACTACAGTGTCCTGGCTGTGATGAGTTGTGGTATGCTTACAGTTGCACAGAACAGGAAAATGAATGAGTGATGGTGATATGCATCAACCTGGCTAAATCTCATAAACAATGTCAAGTAAAAAAAGGAAGCATAAAAATGCTACATATAAAGATCTAAATCAAGTAACCCAAACTTTATAAAATATTTAGACATGTGAATGTGTTATAAGCTGTACACAAAATAATCAAATCAGATTACTCAAAATTCATGAGCATAGCTACCTGAGAAGAGAGTAAGAACATGAGATTGCAATCAAAAATGTAACACACGAGACTTCAGAGATATTATAATCTTTATTTATTCATTATTGTACAACTGTATTTTTTATTGTTATATATATTATGCATTTAACATATATATATATATATATATATATATATATATATTACTATATGGTGATATTAAAAGCACCAAAATCTTCAAAGACTGCACACTTTAAAACCAGGTAGAAATTTAAACATCATACTTTATATACTTGCATATTCATACTAAATGTGGTAAGTTGTACAAATTACTAGCATACCATCAGGAAATTTTAAGTTTAAATATTGCGGCCAGATCATCACTATGTTAACTTTTTATGTCTTGGCAATTCCTATTTGCATCTTAAGCATTGATTTACTGGATTTTATATTCATTACATATCCAATGAATCTGTGCACTCTCTCAGCATGCCTCTCACTATGTATATATTATATAAACACATTTTCTTTTAATTCACTTCTCTTTTCATCAGACATTACAGACTCTCTCTGGGGATGAAGTCAAGCGTTGCTATGTTCAGATGAATTTTCTGGCCCAAGGAGATAATTTTGCACACAGTCAATAGCAATATCCCAGAAGTGAGCCAGAAAACTCACCCAGTGAAACAAAATTCAATAGGAATATCAGAGCAGAAAACTTCTTAACCACAGAGGTTATGTTTTCCAAAGAACACACCAGTAAATGCAAATGGGCCACGTAATACCTACACATGATCAAAGCAGATTGTGGCTACAGAAGAAAATAAAATATCTGCCTTCTTAGCCCTCAAGAGGTCCTGTTTGCTTAGGTTACTAATGTCAGTTTATTTTACTGGACTGCTGAGCTCTATGTGAAATGTCAGGTAAAGTTGTCACTATGTTGAGAAATTTTTCAAGTATTAATTATCTAATGATGCACAAAAATAAAACGCAATTATAAATAAAAGAATTGTAGATTACGGACTATGCATTTTATTAATGTAAAATGGTGCATTTCTGTCAGCTCCCAAAACACAGTGTGGCCATCTGTGCAAATTGAAAACTGAAAAGACATGACAGAGGTGACTAATTAAACACAGCTTCCTTCAAAATGCATTAAATCACAATGCACTGCACCACCAGAAGCCTTGAGACTTCTGACCAAAACAGTGTGATGGCTTTGCTTTCAAACTTTTTAAATTCTCTTCAAAATAACATGTCTATCCCTTTGAGAATTTGTATATAAAAGACTTTATAGCAATGGTGCTTTTATAAAAATTACTTTTGGAATGCAGATTTATTCAACTACATAAATAGAACAATAGAAGAAAACTCATACCTGTGGAAGTCACTCTTATGCAGAATGAGTTAAAAAATTTGTTTTTCTTAAGAGAAAAGATTTATCTATCTCTATCACACATACTAATATCTACAGATGTATATGCATGAATATATACATACAGATATACATATATACCTACACTTTATATATATCCCATTATATCCTGGTCACATATATAACTAGGTATATAGTTTAATTTGTATAAATATATATGCAGTTATTTATTTATTTCTATAGCTTAGATTATAAGGACAATAAGAACATATATAAAAAGCTGATAAGAATAAAGAAAAAGAAAATCAGAATAGAAATTGGGGAAAAACTAAAATCCTTCTAATCAGGAGTATGACCAATGCGGAAGTTTCGAAAGGTGAAAATCACTCACTATGTATTAAAATAGAGCAATTTAAAATTTTGATAATATTTAGAGTGTTTAAAGAAAAATAAGAAATGTTCCACAAATTCTAAGTTGGAAAAACGTGATAGCTGCATTTTTAACACAAGAAAATAATGAAGAAATATCAAAGTGCTCCTTTTGTTCTGTAATTCTGATTATAATTTTAATATGGCAATATAGCATTTCAAACATTACTCATTTAACATGTGGGAAATCTTTTCAGGAAATTCTTGTATTTTAATATGTTAACAGGGACCCTCATATCATTCAAAATTGATCTAATTAATGGTTTAAGACTTTTTCAAAGTTTATAAAAATCTCAAAGATCATTCACACATAACAACTGTCTTTTTATGTTTAAATCTTTTTCTTTGTTTGAAAATATCATGGTAAATGCCCACATGAGTGCAAACCAGAAAAGGACATGAATTTTTTTTCTTAAACATATTCCACAAAAACCAACTTCCGATTCGAATGTCACAAAGATTCAGGGCATGGCCCTGGGTTGATAAGTGAAGCTCATATCTTACACAACCATGTCTTACTTTTTTAAATCTTCTCTCTCATGTGTGGTTGTTTATTTTGGGTTTTTTGTTTGTTTGTTTTTTGTGTGTCTTTTTTGCACTACTGGAGACTGAATCCAGGAGTTCACACTGAGCTATAACAACATACATGCTTTATTTTTTATTTTGAAGCAGGGTTCCCCTAAGTTGCTAAATTGCCCATGCTAACCCCAAGTTCCCGATCCTCCTGTCTCAGGCTCCAAAAGTGCTGGGGTTACAAGTGTGCACACCATAGTTAGTATCACTTCTGAATTACAGCATTTATTACCATACCTGTTTTGCCACTTGAGTATATACTATTTTGCATTATTTTCAAATCACCTCTAATGTCTGTGATTTGTGTCCCTATATTAAACATTTTTTGACTCGAAAGACATTCTACGAAATTCAGGTAGGTTTAAGTTCTTCTCATGAAGAGAGCAAAAGGCATGGAATCAGGAAGTTACAGAGTTAGGATGCTCATAAACCTGAAAGACCGAGGCTCTTTATTTTCACTCATCACTCCTCAGTTCAATAGCACTGTCTTTCCTTGGTGACAAAATGACCACAACAATTAAAAGGACAAGTCTAAGGGGAATATTTAAAAACAGGACAGAAAGGAAGGATAGTGAGAAAAAGGGAAATGAAATCACCTTGCCCTTCCTTACCCTCTGTCAAATTGTACAGACTAATTTTACCCACAAATACTCCAGCCAACTTCATCTTATATCCCTCTGACCAGACGTAGTTGGTTATATGATCAATTTTAGGATCAAAGGAAGCTGGAAAAATGTATTTCTAATCATGTAGTCCCTTCTTCTACCACAACAGGCTGACTAAATATAAGGTAGAATCATGAAAATGAAAGAAATTCCTGGCAAGAGGACAAACATGGTCTCTGAACTGTGAGTTGTGAAGGTCTGGGGCTGGGTTTTTCTGGCTTGTGTCCTCAGTGGGGTGCTCCTCTTTAGTGCTGGTAGACTAACTGTCCATACACCACTGGTATAATTCTTCATGCAGCGCCACACAGAAAATGGTTGTGCTAAGACAACACAGAAGGCAATATAGCTACAAGTATTTCAACAGGGGCACAGGTGGGGGAGTGGTGCAAATAGGAGTCTATCTACAAGGTAATCTCTTTTTCAGAAAGTTGGGCTAGTGTTCTTACAGAAAAAGAAATAACATTGGGATCAAAGACATCACCTATTTCTCAGAACATGCACTACAATAGTGGTGAGGGTGTATTCTGTAATCTTCACTATTTTTCTAAAACACAGATCCTTTGTGTAATGGTGAATCCCTAACAGAAAGCTAGAGACTTCATTGCAATTAATACACTGAGAAAATAAGTGGGAGAATTTTTTAAACATCAAGAAAATGAAACATAACTCTCTTATAGGACAAGAGTATAGCTGCCACATTGGTCTGCTGATAGGGTAGTGGTGCTTCACGGTCACCAAGCCACACTAACTGAGCCCAGAGCTTGGCACTGTCATGCACACCTCTGCACAGTTCTCATGATAGCTTGCCAGTTTGTGCTGTTTCTACACTCACAACGTGAGGATTCTAATAATATCCATCTCACATACTTGTGAGTATGAAACTATGGTAACACATGCTGTGGTCACCACCACTGACACTCTAAGCCACACCTGCTTACGGATTACGTGGACCTTCACAGAACAGACTTCAAATAAATACCATAACTTCCCAGAATATTATCTGTTTGTATTAGTACATCTTTTTTTAAATTGGTACCAGGGAGTGAACTCTTGACCTTGAACTTTCCAGGCAGGCATTTATGCTACTGAACTAAATCCTTGACTTATTAGTACATCTTTAAATCACCTGCTAAGCAAAAGTGTATAATTGAATACGAATATATACTTACACACACACACACACACACACACACACACACACACACACACATACACACACATACACACACACGCATATACACATGCATGGTAAAACAGATTATTTTACAGGTTTTCATAGAGTTGGGAATTACAAAGACTCTTTCAAATAATTTTTAAGAGATCAGTTGACACTTGTGGATAAGCAATGCCTCCTCTAAATGTGGGCCTGGTTTAAGTTTATTCATGTCAAGAAGCCACATACTACACTAGATCAGTAAAATGATTTGTTGAAATACTGGAGAGTTTATGTCTCATTCAGATTTCATGAGGAAAGATTGTAATTACATGAATATTCTCTTATATGAGCATACTGGAGTGCCTCTAATTTGTAAGACTCCAGGTACTCCTGGATTGCAGGAGGATGACAAATTACAAAAAGAGTTACAACTCTAAGAAAGAATTTGTAAAATCTGTATCACATTTGGGTTTTCATTCAAATGCAATTCCTGATCCCTTAAAGTTTGCATTTCACAAGTTACCTACATAGTTGAAGAGAAATGTGCACATGCACATGTTTCTGTCTCCTCTCAAAAAGCATTGATCAAAGACTCAACACAACTGAGCACCATTAGGATCAGTAACTAACCTGAATTACAAGCTGTCATGACTCAGTTGTATTGAAAATTAATAAAATCTTGACACAGAATTTATGCATTTTCTTCTGGTTATCTTTTATTTCCCTCCTCTTCACCTCACCCACTGCAACTAAACTGGTAAGAATATTGTGTCAATAAAATGATCATGACTATATAAATAAAGAATGAATGCTATATATTTTACAACAAGAACAAATCATTGCCCACCAGGGTTGATTATAGTTTCTGAAAACCAGAGGATACTTCCCACACTAAATTCCCTTTAAGCTAATACATTCACTGGGGTGAAGTTTGTGGTCAGAGTCACATGCACACAAACTGAACATGCAGCCCCTGAATACCAGTTAGAGGTACTCATGGGAACGTTTGGAAAATTCAGACTTTGGCATGCTATATTTTAAATATCATCTGAATGATACATTCAGCGTATAATTTACTATGTTTTACTGCCCATCATAAATATAAGCAAAAGGAACAGGGAAGATTTGGGGGATTTTTTAAAAAGCAAGATTTGTAATGATAGCTTTATTCATAGTACTCTAAATCTCTCTGGCTTTCAGGGTCTTCTCTTTTGGAGGTGTGGGCTTGTGGTTCATCTTTTGTTGATCTGCAAATATTTACATCTACATCAGACATATATAGATATTAATTCAGAAGAGGATAAACCATTTTTATTGGTTGCCTGTTCCTGTCTTAGTAAGTTACCACAAACCTAGTAGTTTAAAACAACACAGAATTTATTTTCTTAGAGTTCTAGAAGTTAGACATCTGAAATTAGTTTCAATAAACAAATTCAAGCTGTTGTCAGGGTTGGATCTTTCTAGAAGGTACAGAAAAAATGTTGGTTTCTTTTTCCAGTTTCTAGAAGCCATCTACATTCTTTGGTTCATTCCATCCTCTTTATGTACGTTTAAATCATTGTTATGACTTCTGGCTCTATTTTTATATTTGCTGTCATTGATTTTGCCCCTTTCTTCTATTTAGAAGGATCCCTCGACTGCTGAGGATGAGCTTGATGTGGTATAAGCAAGTAATAATTAATATTAACACACTGGCATAAAAATAAATTGAGAGTCTATCCTATGCCTACATGACTTATGACGAGACCACAGGCTGGCTTGCGGACAGGTTAATCTTTAAACCAGTGGACAGAGCCAAGGCCAGCAAACAGCCTGGGAAGTTCTTGTGCCTGACTGTTGCAAATTCTATCTAGTTCAGTAACTGCAGTTAGCAGACAATCAGATTACCAGTTAACCATGATCTGTTCCTGTGCGACTTTTCAAAAAAAAATGCATTGTTGCTCAATTCTTGAAACTTGACTGCATCAGCAGTCCCCCGGCCACTTCCAGCAGTGTACACGCCAGTCAAGCTGTACACCTAACAAAAGCCAAAGACACCACACCTCATGGCCTTAGCCATTAGGCTTTGAATATCCCAGTGCTCTTTGTAGCTAAAATATATGGTTTTTTTCTGTGTTTTATTCTGTCATGTAACTCTGAGCAGGGGATTAGTGATCCTACTTGAGGGTCCTGATACTTGATAACACTGGATTCACCTCAAAGTCTTTGACTCAACACATCCTCAAAGTCCTTTTTCTCATATAAAATAACATATTCACCATTTGCAAGAATTAGGATTTTAGCATCATTGGGTGAGTATTATAGGGTGAAAAAAGACAATTTCAGAGATTTAGAGAGTGGCTTGACACATGATCAGACTTACCTGTTCTGTGTGTCATGGGAAGAAACTTGAATCTTGCAAAACAAAGTACTGATTTATAAAATGGTGTATTTATTTATGATATGGTTCATACTGTGAAAAGATAACTTTGCCTGTTGTTAAAAGTGGGACTGAAAAGTTGTAAGGTGGTGGGAAAGCAGGTTGAAAATACTGTAAACAGCTAAGATAGGCAGAAATATTAGAGGGAGTCAAATAGGGCTAAGCCCTCGGGAGCGCCAGGGCAAACATAGAACACATCTCAATAGGGACCAGACATCTGTTGGAGACCAGGCCTCAAGATAAAGACAAGATGACCAGGCCTATATGACTCCTCAGAGGACAAACATGAAGCCCTCATAGACCTCGGTCATCCAGATGGGAGACCAAAACCTCCAGATATATCATTGCCTGGAAAAACTCTTTGTTCTTTCTATTCACCCGTGTTACATGACTTGTTTTCCCCTGGATCACGACTACCTAAGTGACTATACTTGATTCTCATCATTTAATCATAGCTATACTCCACATCATACTCATGTGGGTACTGCTGTACAAAGTGTCGTTGTACAGTGGGATCCCAGGGAACCCATTTATTTGGTCCCCTTCCTGTTCCTCTAAAAGGAGATTTCTATTTAAAGAAATACGTTTCTACTCTTAACCTCCAATGTTACTAGAATTCATTCTTTGATATTTAGAGAACACGAACACGGCATTTTAGACATCTAACATGTTGAGAGTTATATTTCCATTATAGCATATTGGAGGTTCTGATATTACCCTGTAACAGAAGGAGACCACGTAGGGAAAGTAGATCATAAATTAAGTCTTTCAGAGTACAGCTGCTAAGAAGTGATCACAATGGGGTCTAGAAATAACTCAAAATAATTTGAATTTAATGACTTACCCTATCAGAAATGCATCTGTGGATTTTTCAAATGGGCATTAGGCCTACCATGTACCCACAAAGCAGCCGTGAGTATTCTGAAAGACTTTTCTAGTTAACTTGGTTCAAGCAATTGAAATTACTGTATCTGTTTAAACACACTGACCAGCTGTTTATTTGAACTGATTAAACTGATCTGTTATTTCAGCAGTGTTGACACAGCTATAACCATCTCTAGCGCATCACATATGCTGAGCTTATAGTAGTCTCTTAAGCAATTATCTTAGTTCATATTCCATTAGCTATCCCAGGAAAAGCCTCTACATATAATTTGGACTGATGGTGATTCGATGCTGACTTGATTCTCTAGTCAAAACTTTATTTTCCTGGAAATTCTTACGCAGTGTTTGTTTGCTCTTCCCTCTTTAGTTCCCTGGCTCTCTCTGTCCACAATAATGTTGAATTCTGGCCAACATTTTACTTATAACATCTTTATTAGCAGAGTTGTGGAATGTGCCTGTCAACTTGTATGTAGGTACTCCTTTGTTGTGATTTATTTTCCTTAGCAACTATTTGTGCCTGAAAATTTTACTTGCAATGCACAAAGAAACTTTGTAATCCTTGGAAAACAAAAATAAACATGTTCACATTTGCCATTGCCTTGAAACAGGCAGACCCCCTGGAATGCACCTAAAACAAAATATTTATGCCTTTGTGCAATTTATTCACCAAGTTCGTTGAAGGATATATGGTATAAGTTGGCGTTAAAAGCTGTTGAATAAAATATTTTGCTTAAAATTAGTATTTGGGTTTTAAGAATAAAGTAACAAAAATTAAATGAACCAGATTTCAAGACTTCAGAATTTATGTACACAGTGAGACTGGAAACTGAACTTAATCATGAAAGGAAATGTTTTCTTGACATTTCTTTTCAAAACAAATCAACACTAGAGGTTGTTTTTAGAGGCACAATTCAGTAACTCTATAAAAGCATTTTAGTTTAAAAATCCCTCCCCTTTGCTACCTGAAACGGCTTTCTCTTGTGCTCCATCATTTCCTGCAAAATTCAAATTTTTCAGTACTTTGCCTGTTTAACCTCACATGTATGTAAGAGGAAAAGAAATCACATTACTTTAGGGAATGCTATGCCAGAAAAGAAAGCAAAGAAGGCCCTCTGAAGTATCACTTCGTTTTACATTCTTTCCAGCCTGTTAGTAGTTGAGTCACCTAAGGATATCCGTGTGGTCAGGTGGATAATGAATGAGAGTTGGGACTGGGAATCACAAAATCCCTGCTTCTTTCCCAGCTTGTAGTGGCTAGAATTAAATTCAGATTTTTTATAAGCAATTCAAAGTTAATCTATCCTTCAGAGCTCCTCCTTACTTCAGTAAACACTTATTAAGCTTCACCGTGGTTTGGCCCATTCTACCTAGGAACTCACCTTAGACAAGAGATAACAGGAGCAGTACTATTGTTCTCATTACTAGGGAAATACACAAATTTATTGAAATATAATTTTTCAAAATAGTTACTGCCTTCTGGATTTTGACAGTGCTGTGATTTCACCTTTGTCATTTCTAATTGTACTGACATCAATCTTTTATTTCTCTTGGTGAGTCTTGCAAAGGGCTTGTCTATTTTATTTATCTTTTCAAAGAAGTGGCTCTTTTTTTTTTTTTTTTTCTTTACAAATTTTAGTCTCAATTACAATGATTTCTGCTCTCATCTTTAAAATTTCCCTACTTAATTTTGGTTTGGGGCTAAATTGTTGTTGTTTCTCAAGTGTCTTAAGATTTTGTATAAAGTCATTGATTTGGGCCTGTTTTTCTAACATCAACACTGAGTAAAGTAAATTTTCCTTTTAAAACTACTTTCATAGTGTTCCTGAGGTTGGTGAGCTGTACAGTAATTCTCAGTAACTTCCAGAAATGATTCCTAAGCACATATAATCTACCAAAGCTAACACCAGGAGAGCTAAATCTGTTTAATAACCCAGTAACAGGGCCGGGGATTTAGCTCAGTGGCCTAAGTACTTGCCTGGCAAGTGCAAGGTCATGAATTGGATTGATGGGCTGAATCAGTCAAAAATGACTTCATTGGCCCTTTTTATTTTCAGTTAAGCAAGCCAACAAAGTGCTCCGTTGTTGAAATGGCACTTTTGAATTACATTTTTAGTTACTTGCACAGAGCACATAAAATAGAGATACTACAAGTCAAGTTATAGGATCCTTCCACCTAAACCTGAACCTGAACCCAAACGTGGGCAACACCCCAGGGCCATCCCCCTTGACCTTTGTTCTAAGGCCCATTACCTAAAAGTGGAGAGAACAGATAAGACTCTGGGAATTCCTAAAATCTTAGACTTAGGCATACACGTGATAGACTTCTCAACTTTGACCACTTGAAATATGTTAATGGTTCCTAAATATGCCCTGTATCTCATATATCCAATTATAAGCCAGTCAACTGTGGGAAAGAAAGCACAGGTACAGTGGTCCCACCCATGTTTCAGTCAGGCTCTGAAACTGCAGAGGAGAGAACCCCCCGAGGCGCCGCACACACAGTTCAAAGCTCTGCACCAACCCCGCCCCACTTTTCCCCACCAATTCCTGTTTTGCGCTGCCATGAGCCTGCTGGCTGAGCCCCCTTTCCGTTTAGGGTTATTAAACACAGCTGCTTTTCTTTACTGCTACATTAACACCCATCTCTTTCTTCACTGCACGCCAGAACCTGGAAACCTGTCCCAGAACCCGTCACCCACAGTAACATATATTCTAAGTGACAGACTGACCTCCTGAGTGCTGGACACTGCTTGTATCCTAAATAAATCCATTTTTTCGTTGCCAAAGCTTATGCCCCCAAATAAACACATAGTCACTGAAATGTAATTATTTAATTCAAATGTATTGCAGGTCCGGAGGGAAAAGTGAGAAGTAAATAAGATGAGCTAAACAATTACGCACTAAAGACAAACACCAGTGAGGATATTTACAGTTTGATTTTTTTTTTTTTTTTTTTTTTTTTTTTTAGATCTGGGGAAAGGAAGTAAAACACTATGTATTTCTGAGTTCTGTGAAAATACTGTGCAACTCTACAACAGTTGGCTCATAATCCTTTCATTGTAAAATTTGCTTAAAATGAGTTTTCCCTGTATAAAATTGTTATAAGAACATATGTTAAATCTAAAAGTCTCCAGCTGCAAAATGTTTCCCGTTGAAATACTCTCAGGAATGTGGCAAGTGCAATGTGATTTGGAGAGTGAATAAAAATGACTTTTTAAAAAAATATCTAAATCAAACATTTATGTTCACTAGGGTGTAAGGTGTAAGTAATAAATTTTGGTATATGGTCTATCAGGGAAAGCTGAAAACCATACAAAACAAGATGCAGTTTAAAAGTAGGAAGGTTTTACATATTATTTGGAAGAGTTTTTAAAAATCAGAAATTATACGTAAAATGCATTTTACAAGGAAAAAATGTTTAACATTTTTCTATTCATAAGAAATTACTTATTTCCAGAAAAAATTATTCCAGGCTTAACAATAGTTGCACAATAATCAAATCTGACTTTCAATGTAGTATCTTGAGTTTATATTCCATAATCTCACATTTCATATGGAATGTGATATCCTGAGTTTACACTCCGTAATAAGTCATTTGTTACAAAAAAAAAAAAAATGTTAACAGGTTCTGACAGTGATTTCACAAAAGAATGAAGCGTTTCTGGAGCACTTTTCTGAGGGGCATAAGGAGGAAACAGAGCCCACAAGGGCCTGGAAATCTACGAAGGACAAATGGGTAAGCAAAATTGCCAGGAGTTCTTATTATATACTTATTTATTGCTAACTACACTGACAGTAGGTTCTAGAGGACATTTAATTATGCATGAATGCAGATTGGAAATTAAAAAAGTCTGATTTGTGTTTTGTTTTCTTTCTGAAGGCAACGTCTGTTAGTTGTTTAATATTCTAGCTCTTCAGAACCACCAAAGATCTAGAAACAAAGAAAGTTATTTAGGGATGTCAAGAGAGAAGTAAAAATATGCAGACGGGATAAGTCCCTTTAGAGTCACTTTCTCAGTTAAGCTCTCACCAAATACTCTTAAATTGTATCCACTGATCTCTAGCTCTCTGTCCCCCTGCATCATGTCCCATAACTGAATTAGGATGTAAGTATTTTTACGTTTCTGCGTATTACTGCAACAAGAAATGAGAACTGTGAGATTAGGTGGAGAATCATCTGAGGGTGTTTATTTATGGTTTCACAAACACTTACATGGGATATAACACACTGCAATGACCTAAAAAGAAAACTTATCAAGTCTGCATCCTAGACTAAGAGTTGCCAAACACCGTGTATAAGGTTCCAGACATTTTATTTTTGTCTGTGGGCTCTTTCACAATTCCTCAGCTCTGCCATGATGAAGAACAAAAACGCATATGGAAAATTTGTAAGTTAAAGATAATGTTTCCATGCTTTTTAGTTACAGAAACTGAAATGTGCATTTTATATAATGTTCATACATGAAATATTTTTGTTTTATCTTTCAAGTATTTAAAAACTTATTAAAAATCTTAATCCATAGTTGTACAATAAATGCAGTAGCTAGGTTTGGCCCATTCAAGCCAAAACTTACAAGCCTAAACTGTCTTAATATTTCAGAATTCTGAGACTGAGAAATAATTTAGCTTTTTTTCCTAGTCCTTGATCTAACCATGCAACTTTTATCTCTTATGAGAATTGATTAAGGATGAACAAGAGACTTAATTGAAAGTACTTTGTTTTGTTCTGTAGTTTCATAGGTTAAGTTCTTAAATTTATACTTTGGTCCATTGTTAGTTTATATTTTCATATGAAGAGTGATAGTTATTTTCTACTACATATGAATATTCAGTTTTACCCAAACCATTTTTTGAAACGATTGACTTTCTCTAAAGTATGTTTTTGGCTCTTTTATAAAAAAATACCAGATGGCTACAAATACATGGATTTATTTCTGGGTTCTATAGTCTTATATTAGTCTATCTCTGTTTTTTACTGGTAATATGCTGTTTTGGTTATTATACCTTTACAGTGTATTTGGAAGTCAGTTATTGTGAACCCTCTAGGTTTGCTCAAGTTTGCTATAGCTATTCAAAGATTTTTTTTGTGTAGCTTCATGTGAACATGTATATTTCTCCTGTTTCTGTGAAGTCATTGGTAGAAAAGCACAGAGAGGATATACTTCAAGAAACTTACAGAAACAAAGATATTTTAGAAAAGATCCAAAAACCACAGAAAAAAAAAACAATGGTGTACAACAAAGGAAACTCAATAAGGAAATAAACTGCAAACTGAATGAAAATACTTGCAAAATATTTATCTAATCCAGAATATATAAATATTCCAACTCAGCAGCACATGGAACAATACAAAATTGAATTGTAAACAAGCCAAATAACCTAAATAAACATATCTCAGAAACAAATGACCAACATTATGTGAAAAAAAAAAAAGCTCAGTATCACTAATCCTTAGGAAAATTCAAATCAAAATTACAATGTGTTGTCTGTTCAATTAAAATGGCTGTCATAAGAAAGATTTTTTAAAAGTTCAAAAACTCCTGTACAATTGCAGAAAAATGAGAATTATACCCTGCTAATGGAACTGTAAATTAGTACAGCCATTATGAAAAACAGTATGGAAGTTTTTTAAAAACATAAGAATTGAACTAGTATATGAGTATATATATTAAAAGTAACAATAGTATTGTTATAAGTATTCACAACGCAATTTCAGGCCAACACATACTAACAGAATATATACATTGTCATAAAATTGGTTTGTGTTGCTTCTTGATATTGTATAACATGGAAGACTCAAGAAATTTTCCTATGTAGACAGTACAAGCAATAAACACAAGAATGCGCTACTGAGAACCTCGAATATGTTAGAGAACATTTTCAAGAGAAATACCAGAAGATTTAGTGGAAGAAGGATGCAGTGACACATCCTAAAAATTGTAGAGACAAAGGTAACAGGAATGTCTTAGGCATGGTGGAGACTGAATCACGCTCAAAAGAGCTCCCAGAAATTGTCACAGTAAACTTAGACAAGTGTCAACAACAAAGAGCTCTCTTTTTGCAAGTGCCATATTCTAACACAGAGAAATTTTTCAAAAATATTTGAGAAACAAACTTGGGTTTCAGTACTTGAAATGATGGGACAGACGAGGTCTGTGAGTTTGTGTTAGTACTGGATGAATGCAAATTGACTCCATCCATCCTGATGCTCCACTAAGTCAGTCCAGGAACCAGTTAATAGCGTTAATAATACTATTCTACAAATATAAGGTGGTATGCTAACGTATTTACTGTTTAGTAACGATAAGTCACCACCAGCCTTAAAATGCATGCAGTACTGAGATTGGATGTAAGAAACACGCTCCTTACAGCTGATGTAATTTGTCAGTAGTAATAAAAATATCATGACCTCAATAATAACCATAAAAAATCATAACCACTTTCACACTTTTCTGACAATGTTTATGACAGACTACAAGGTACTTTTTATTATTATTCCTAATACAATCATGAGGCACCTGTTGTTAAAGAAATCATTACCTGTTTAAGGTCAGAAGGCAAAGATAAGTCTACACTTATCTTTCTAATTCCAAACCAAGCCTCTAATCACTAGGCTCTGTGATTTTCTTGTAAATGAGTCATTTTTTATTAGAAAACATAAATAAATTTAAAAACCAATTAAACTATACATTTTAAAATATTATATTCTTGGGAATTGTTGACTGACTTCAATATCAACAACAAAAGAAGTTTTCATTCCACAATCTAGAAATACATTATCTTTACAAATTCATCACAAAATATGACTAACCAAGTACAGTCACTTCTTCTGTTGTTCTAATAGTCCTCATATACTTAAACGTATGTCTAATTCCAAGGTATAAATCTATTTGACATAATTAACTCTTACTCAAGAAAAGCCCAAGGAGAAGAATTTCCATTCATCATGATAGGCTAAATTTCTGTATGGCTAAGAGACCAGCAAACACAGAAGCTTACAAGAACACAGATCCACCTCTTGTGCCACACCACGTCTTCAGTGAGTCAGTGAGGATTCTACAGTCACTTTCCCCACGCCATGCCCTAGCGGACAGAGATAACATGATTTGACACATTCCCCAGACGCTGTGGTTGTGGACAAATTGAGCCCCCTGGAAGCACATACCAGCAATAAATGCCTTTCTGGGTCTGACCCTCAGAGCTTCCACATTTTACTGACCAGGACCAGTTTCTCGGCCTCTCTGAGTCAGAGGTGTTAGGAACTGCCTGACACATTGCATATATAAATTACTGATTACTGTGAATATCTCACAATTATATTTAGATAAGCAAGCTGTTGAATGCCTCTGCCTATAGTATTTATTCTTTAGATACTCTTTTCCACATTTTTTTGGGTAGAAAGACGCTAGAAATTGAATAAAAAGAATAGGATCACTTCTTTTACTTACTTGCTTTTCATATCCATTGTTTGACAAAGTGCATAAGACAGAAAGTCTAAATGAATTCAATGACGTCTTTAACTGAAATTGTATTTTAGTGACAACAGAGGATAAACATGCATTTGAAATAGTACTTATGTATGAAACAGATTTTTACATGAAACTATTATCATTCAGGCATTAAAGCTGTGGGATGATGAAAGATGACAGACGTGGGGAAAGATGTGGCTTTTTAAGCCTCATAAAAACAAATAGAACAAATTCAGACTCAAAGACCTAAAACTAAAACAGAGTGGAGGAGAGGTCAGGCAAATGGGGTCATTTTCGATTTTTGCACCAAAGGTAGTATGCTGTCTTTAAAGACATTATGTTTTCTGTTCCCAGACATGGGCATTCCATTCCCTTCATTTTGTCTGATTTAGTACTGACCGAACTTCAGGCATAGCTAAGATTTACCACATTCATCTTCTTACAATTGTTGTGCTTTCTTTATGGGAAGCTTTCAAAAATGTTTTGTTTTTAGAGAACATTTGTGCACAAATATTTTTGCAATCTGATTGCACATGAGTTGAACAGCACTGCTTCAGATTTAAAGTTCCTAACAGAAAATACACTCCAGAGTTTGATGATATTTTAGCTGATTTAAATATCTTACCAAAGTTTATTTGAATACCAGCTTTTGGAACACAGTTGGATCATTACTATATTGCTATATTACTACATTACTATATTACTATCATTACTATATTAATCCAATCAATAAAATTTGATAAATATTCCTTTGTGTCTACATGTCAAGCTGAGTATGCTGAGATAAGATATGTATTTCCTGGATTTGAAGGATTTGCTGTCAAACGAAATCAAGAAATGAATAAATGGCTGAGACTGAGATATTCACAGGATAATCTGAAGGTTCAGTTAATGAATCAACAGGCCAATGATTAACCTCTGGTGTTATTTAGCTTCACTGATAAACTAAGACTTGACTCCAACATTCAACAGTGTACAAGAGTTAGATTAAATGGTAAGTGATGGTTTGCACATACAATTAAAAATCAAGGTCACAAACAAGAAGGCAAGGATCACTCCACCCATATCCACTATCGTGCAGCTGGCTTTTTACTAAGCTAGCTTTCATGAGCACCTCTATAAACCAGTAATAACAGATCTAACTTGTTATTTTTAGTGCCTCGTGTTAATATCAACAATAGCATCACACTATGTGGAATTATAATCTATTAATGGACTTTGAAACCATTTCCAAGCTTAGAATAACTATTATTGTGATACACATCCATTTCTGTATCTCTATGCTTGGTGATTTGATTTGTCTCAGGATTAATTACTAAACCTGGCACTGTTGAGTCAACAGATATTTTATTTTTTAAAAAAACCAGACTATTCTACCAATTTATCTTCCCACTTAGCATCACAGGTTATAAATCTTAGTAAATTGTGAAAATTTTATTAGTAAAATAATAATAACCCTACATTGTAACATATATTATTGTATGATCACTAATGATATAGAAATTGCTTCATTTTCTGTTACATCCACTGACCACTTCTATATTCTTTTTTTGTCATGTTTACGGTTTGAATGCTTAGGTTATTCACCATGATTTGCAGATATTTTTTCAAATTATACACAGTTATGCTCTGTTTGGCTATAGGCTTTTTAATGAAGATGTTGACCTTATTTATGATGCAATTTGCTGAAAAACTAGTTTTAAATTTTATAGAATCATGCCCTTTATATTTCATTGTTAAGAAACTATTTTGTTTTTGATCTTCCTTTAGATGACTTCTTTTAGAAAAAATTAGATCATTTTATCTTTAAAAATGTACATTACTTTAGGGCTAGTTTTATTTTTTTTTAGACAAGGTCTATGTAGCCCAGGCTGGCCTCAAACTCAGAGCAATCCTCCTGCCTCAGCCTCCTGAGTGCTAAGATTACAGGTGTGTGCCACCACACCTAACCAGGCTACTTAACTCTTTCAGTAATACAGGGTCAAAGCCACTTCTGACATCTACTTATTTGATAAGCCAACTAAAATTTATCAAAACTTTAAAATATAAAAGTTACTATTCTTGGTGGTTTGAGCAAATGCAGCTTATTATCTTAAATCAGTCATGCATTAAAGCAATAAGGTGATAAAAAGATATAATTAAGTAATTCCAAACTGTTAAAAGGACACAACACTCAGAAGAAGGTTAACTATGAAAGAAGTACATAGTTATTGCATAGAAACACAGGCAGACAAAATTATTCCAAGAGTCTCAGGTAGAAGGGGAGGACTGGTACTTATCAGGGAAAAGAAAATATTTATTGTAACCTTTGCTCTAGTGACTACCAACCCCTTTCAAAGTATGATTCCTGCCGAAGGAAGAGGTTGAAACAGATGTGGGCTGTACACTGAAGAAACTCTAAGGAAAGGTGTATTTAAAAATACATAAAAGACTGAAATTAATACTGTTAATGCTAGACTCGCAGAGTGTCTTCACAGAATTGTGTTGGTATTTAGAGTGACTATATTTGGCACAAGAGAAGAGCAGATATGAGGGATTTGGAGAGCCATAACATAAATCTTGTATCTAATTTTAACTTTAAAAGAACACTGAGAAGTAGACAGAAAAGACCAAACTATGATCTAGTGTCATTCTGTTCAATGGGAAAACTCGAGAAAGAGAGGTGGGTTTTGTATTATTTCCAATTGTGTTTTTTTTTTTCATTACCAAAATGCAGGTTGCTAAGAATTTTCATGTTAGTGAGAATTCATCTCAGGGGCATCCCTGGCCTTACTGTAGTCCATGAGCTGCGACACTCAGGGGTTGCCTTCTTGGCATTTTTGAAGCACAATCTGGATGATGAACTTGTATGAAATGAAGTTTCTCCACGTGTCCAGTGAAGGTTATAAAAATTTGCCTTCCCTTAAAAAAATTAAGTGACAACCCTTTTAAAAATGACAAATCACCACTAAGTTTTTAATAGCGGACACTCATTCCAAATTCAGCTGTATGATATTCTTTCTAACATTCACCCTAGGGCAAGATGTTCCTGAGATACTGAGGCCTCCTTGTCCCATAAGCAAAACTGCACTACCAGTAAGTTGCTCATTTTCTACTAGGAGCTAGTATTTTCCTTAGCTTTAGATGGTAAAAAGATCAATCCTGCTGTAATTTTTCAGAGCTGCCTTGTTCAGCCTCACAAACATAAATATCACTGTAAAGCATATAGTGAGATAATGTAAGAGATTTTGGTGGACTTGAGAATGGTTTTATAGATATTGTTTTCCCTTACAGTGTAGCTGCACTTGTAACCCACTAAAACACACGTTGATGTCTCATGAATAGAGGCAAAAGAAAAACAAAAGAGAGAAACAAATAGAATTCACCTTTGATGCTCATGGGTCTTAATGTTACTTTGCAACTTTTTTCTTCAGGAGAGGCATTTTGAATTAGGATGGTTAGAATTATTATTCTTCTATTGCTTTTTCAAGTTACCTCCAAGAATGCTCAATCACAGGTTGCATATCTGTGCTGAAAAATTGCTACCTATTATAAAACAGATCTTCCTGAGGTTTAAAAAAAAAAGGAAAAAATTGTAGATTTCAATTTTCCTGGTGGCATTATTTTCTGTATAAATGTGAATTCTAGTGTAATGAATATAATAGGAATGATAATTTTCGTTGTGGCATTAACTCGGCCGTAAAAACATCGAATACACAGAAGATCATACAGTACTATTGTTTTCTTTTTCGTCCTCTTCTACAATTTTTCTTTATTCTTCTCTTTTTCTCTTCTTTAAATACATTTACAGTTTGGAAATCTAGCCATTGAATTAATATGAAGATTTTCCTGAGTAAAATTAATTGTTTCAGATTTAAATGTTAGTAAGACAAACTGAACAAGCCATACCAGATTTGATTTAACCAGGAAAACTTTTCAACATTACAATCTCCCTAGGAAGAACTCTCAGCTTTTTATCAACAGTCCTGTAAGTGCTTTCTGATCTATAAATACACCTACAGAAAGGACATCTGAATAATTTCAGTCACATTTGCTGTCATGGTGTTCAGTAGGAAGGGTTAAAAGACTTGATTATTAAAGATGGGGTTTTCATGGTTAACGAGAGCTGCTAAGAATCAGCAAATGCCTTTTGAAGATGGAAATTTGACTATAGTTTCTAGACCAAGATTAGGTTATATAAACATACCTGAATATAGAAAATATTTAGACATTCACTCAAAAATAGAGGTTACTGCAATAAAAATAAGAGTAACTATAAGGGAGCTTTACATCATGAGTAAGGTACTCAGAGAAAGTCAGAGCTATGGCCTACACCACAGTTCTGAAGGCTGATGAGACTGCTAGCAACATAATGAAAAAAATATTTGCCCAACATCAAAATAAACATGTAGACCATATCCACAGGAATTAAGAAAACAATTACAATTGCTCACTAGCCTTGCGATAGAACGGATTCCTGGTTACAGCTGGGAGAACTGAGAACAAGACTGTGGGATAGGAATTTGGAAAAGTGTTATGGATGATTCCCAATTCTGGATTTTTCTACACAGTCAGTTTGAATTAGCACCTTCTATTCTCACATGACTTCCAAACCTTGCAGTGGTCCATGTCATGCTTTGATTTTTCAAAAACCCCTTAACATTGTAGGGTTTTACAGATTGAAAAAAGTACTTTCTCATAAACTAGTATGATTAGAAAATTACAGAGTTTCTAAATTATTTGTGTTTAAGTAAATTTAAAAAAAACAAAACCTTATTGTTTAATAATACATTTTCTACCTGTTAAGAACTTCTTAAGATATGAAGGTATTTTAGGTTATCAGGAATATGACAAAGTGTAAAATTACAGAGTAAATACTGGGTTTTATATGTATGTGTAGTTTCCTCCCTCATGTGGATATACAACAATTGCCTTGAGTAATGATTTATATACAATAAAACTTACCAATTTTAAGTATATAATTTGATGAGCTTTGGTAAGTGTGTAGAATCATTTAAGTATTACTACATTCATGATTTAGGAGATTTCTATCACCACCTAAGTTTCCCTCTTGTTTCTTTACTCCTTACCTCTGGTCTACTCCTTAGCTCTGGTGTTTGGCATCTTCTTTTTTTTTTATTTTAATTTTGTTTCATAGTCATAAGAGTGCTTCACAAGAGACCACCCTTTAAACAACATTTTCAGTTTGCAGTACAGCATTTGTAACTATAGGCATAATGTTTCTATCAGATCTCTTTTGACATTTCTAAAACTCTATAACTCTTGATTGGAAACTTTCAATTTCCTTCTTCTACCTGCAGGAACCATCATCTATTTTCTTCTTCTGTAAGTCTTTTTTAGAGATCTTATAAAAGTGGAATTACACGGTCTTTCTGTGACTGGTTTATTTCACTCAGGATAATGTTTGTTCAGGGTTTATATATGCATTACAAGATTTTTGTCTTTTGGTAAAGGCTGAATAATATCCATTATATGCATATACTACATTTTCTCTATCAATTCACCCTTCCATATAAATTAAAGCTGCTTCTACATCTTAGCTAGATAATAATATTATAGTGAACATAATAGTACTCTTGAGAGTCTGATTTCAATTATCTTTGGTATATACTCAAAAGTTAGATTTCTGGGGCATTTGACAGGAAGTAATATAGACTATAGCAGAAACAAATGAAATATAAAATAGAAAAAGTCAACAGAACTAATAGTCTTGAAAGGAAAATTAATAAAAATCTCTGATCAAAAAGAAGGAGCATATGGTCCAATGCCAAAGAATAGAGAATCCAGGAAGAAATTCATGCATAGTTAACTTATTGTTGAACAAATATTTAAGACTAAAAACAATAGAAAAATATCTCCAATATATGGGGATAAGCAAACTGGATATCCACACACAGAACAATGAAATCCTACCCTTGTCATATGCTATATGCAAACTTCAACTAAAACAGTAATTAAAATGTTAAGCTTAAGACCGGAAGTGGCACAACTCCTATAAAAAATGAGGGCAAACTTCATTACATTGGTCTGGGCAATGAATTTTTGGAAATGACAATAGAAGTACTGGCAACAAAATCAAAAACAGCCAAAAGGTTTGTTTTCTGTCACTCCTATATTTCCATTTGCTTATTCTAGAATTTTATTTGATGAAAGAAAATGTGCTTTAATTCTTTTACTCTGTAATGCTTTTAATTACTGAGCAGTGTTCCCCTGCAAGAATATGCTGTTTGGGGGGCTGGGGATTTAGCTCAGCGGCGTAAGCACCTGCCTTGCAAGCAGGTGGTCGTGAGTTCGATCCCCAGTAGCGATAAAAATGAAAAAGACAAAAAAAAAAAAAAAAAAAAGAATATGCTGTTTGTTTATTCATCTCTTGGATAATGGGTACTTGGCTGTTTTCATATGAAAATATTAGGAATAAATCTACAAATATTCACATCTAAGTGTAACATCATGTATTCATTTCTCTGAGGGAAACAGTCAAGAGTGGTATTTCTGTGTCATGTCATAAGTGTATGTTTAACTATGTAAGAAACCAAAACCTGAAGTGGTTCTACCACTTTACAATTCCAAAGTATTGCATGAGAAATCAGTTGTTCCATATATTTAACAATAATTTTTATGCTTGTTTTCTTAATTTTAGCTACTTTAGATAGAAAGTAATAGTATCTAATTGTGGTTTTAATTTATATAAACCTGATGATAATGCTGAAAACTTTTTCTATAGACTTACTTAATATCAATATACATTTTTTGGTAAAGTGCTTGTTTGAATACTTTTCCCTGTTTTATTTTGTTTTGTTTGGGCACCAGGAATTAAATTCAGGATCTTGTACTTGTCAGGAAGCACTTGTGTCACTGAGCTATATTACAGATTGTTTTTATCATTTTCTAAGCAGGTGATTTGTCTTCTCATTATGGACCTTCAAAAGACAACTTTCATGAATAGAGATTATAAAAATAAAATGTTTTTGTAAGATAGTATGACCATCTTTGTAGAAAATATGAAAAAATCCTTAAAATAATTTGGTAGACTAGTAAATTAATTTAACAAAATTCCAAGATTTTGATAAAACAAAGATCAACTTTACCTTTGAATATGAATAATGAAATTGATTAGAAAACTACATACTAGCATCATCTACTAAGGCATAAAAAAAAAAAAAAAAACATAGCGGAGGTGGGTGTGGTACACATGCCAGTACTTTGGGAGGCTGAGGCAGGAGAACCACAAATTCAAGTCACACTTGGGCAACTTACCAAGACCCTTTTGCAAAAATTTTAAAAATAAATGAGAAAAAGGGGCATTAATTCAGGTACACAGTGTCACAAAAGGTAAGTAAAATAAAATACTTAAGTATAAAGTTAAAAAATAGGGAAGATCTACATACTGAAAACTATAACGAATTACTAACAAAATTTTTAAAACACAAATTTGGAGACATACCATGTCCTTGGATTTAATACTAAAAGTTGAGATTTCAACTCTCTTTAAAAATGCCATAGAGATTCAAAGCAACCCAAATTAACAGCCCAGTAAACTTTTTTAGTCACTGACAATCTGATTTATGTATTAAATATATATACATAAAGTATCTAGAATAATCAAAACAACAGGAAAAAAGGAAAGAGTTTTAGAGGATTCATTTCATAATTTCAAGGATTACTAGAAGCTATAGCCAAACAGATATTGCATGCCACTGAGGGGAAACAGATAATCAGATAAATGGAACATTACAGACAGACCAAACACATATTCACATACACATAGCCAACTGATTTTTGTCAAATGTACCTACACAGTTCAGTGAAGGAAATGATAATCATTTCAACTAACAGCAGTAGAAAAACATGGGCGTCAATTTGAAAAAACAAAAATTGAAACTGAAGAATGAAATGTCCCTTACTTTACATCATGCACAAATATTAACTCACAAGAGATTGAAGCTTTAGAAAATAAGTAAAATTATAAAGCATTAGGAATGCACAAAAGAGAAGTTATTGGTGACTTCAGGTAAGGCAGAAAAAAGTGTAGAGTATTTGATAAATTGGTCTCGATTGAAGTTAAATGTTTCACTCTTTAAAAGGATCTGTTACGAAACTTTAACAAGCAAAGAATAATTATAAACATTAGTTAATATGTATGTAGGACAGAAGATGAAATAAAGGAGTTTATGAAAAACTTTGGCAAATCCTATGTAAGGATGAAGTTTATTCCCAGGGCTGCTGCACATTTTGACTCAACTTGTCCCCGTCATAAAACTTTTTCATCTGATTCTCCCTTTCACTCTTTTTCACTCATCAGTGCACGGGCATTAGGACAACTGCAATAAAAGCAGAGACAGATTTCTCAGGCATCTGTGTAGGTTCTAGGGAGAAAGTCTCATCCACATAAAACTGGAGTCTTGGGGGCTGAAAGCTTTTTTGATTAGGACTTCCAAGAGCTGTTTGTAAGGCTTGCAGTCTTCACTGTAAACATTAGAGACTCAGAGAAATTACAGCCATGTATGGTTCTGATCTGGAGAAATGCTGTTAAATGAAATACAGACAATAGCTTTGTTTTCTTTTTATCCATGATCATATTTTATAAAAAATGAGAATTATTTGATAATTAATAATGAAAAGCCTTTCAAATTTTCTAAAAATATCATTTTAACGAATTCTAGACCTTTACCATGGAATTTCAAAAGGAAAAAAAATTCAGAACATTAAAATAAATACGAAACAAGTTTCTTTTAGAATTATAAATAGGGATTAGTATTGGTATCGACAGTACGAAAGGATGTTGTTGTCCTATTTAAGAGTCTATTTGCACAATGGGGACTCAGAGTGCTATATTGCAATAAAAATGAGGTAGCTGTAATAAAAATGTCACAAAAGCATATATTCAAGCAGCACATGAGTCATAAATGACTGAAATCTTCAAAACTGGGTAGCATAGGAATATGATGAATATCTATATTATTATCTAATGCCCCTTTATACTTCATAAAATAAAGTTTAGAATTTTTCAAAATGTCTGACAACTTTCTCGAGTCAGAAATGAACTGTCAACATGACAAGAAACATTACACATTTTTGGTGAATAAGATAGAGATCCTTTCACTTTCGAACAGAGCATTTATTCCAGAAACATAAACATTGTATTCAATTCAAACTTTCATTACTTAAATTCATTTAAGATTTCTTTCTTAGGATTTTAATGGCAGAATCAAAATATTTCTGCATTGTTGGCCTCACTATGTTTGTATTTTATAAAATATACTCTCCAAAATGATTCCAGTTGTCAACTGTATTGCTGTAGCTGGGATTTACACTTATGTCACATTGAATTTCTTATTCAATATATTTTATAACAGTTACATATTGTAATTTTTTTTGGTACTAGGACTCAAACTCAGGACCTTGTACTTGCCAAGCAAGTGCTTGTGCCACAGAACTATATCTCCATACATTGTAATTCTTAAAAACATTAACACAAAAGTATTATCTTTTCACAATACCTAACACTATCTTATGTATCAAATACATTTAGCACAGTATCACAGTTTCCTATATAAGAGAATTCTAAATTGCTGCAAAAGGGTTAATACATGTTCATGAATTTTCATTTAAATATTTATACAAACTAGCACATAACATTTTTGCTGTTTCTCTTTTAACACATGAGAATATGTATTAAATTGCTAACATTCCTTTAACCCAATACCCACTTGTCTATATTTCTAATTAAAAAAGAAATTGTACAAAACAAGTGCTAAACAGAAGGTTTAACTAATTGAATAAGTGTTCCCCTTGTTTCCTTTTATATACCCAATAGACTATAGTTATACATCCAAACTATAAGTCAAACTCACTCCTTCCATTTCTACCACAACTGTGATTCTAGTAGCATTGTCTCTTGTCTGAACTTTTAATTTCTAATACATTTTCAAATTTTCTTGCTTATGTGTTTCCTAAAAGATTTGAGGAATTTATATTTTTCCCTTTGCACATTCTTAAATGGAAGCTGAATTTTTTCTATTGTGGGTTTAGTTAAAACAGCAATAACAATTTACTAATACTGTTGTGTAAAAATAAGCCATTATATCTCTTTTTCAAAGACCTAATAAATGATAAACAGAAAAAGTTAATGCTCACTGCTTCGGGCCTTTGGGCAAGATGGAATAGCATACTACAAACTAACTTTTATACTACAAAGACCCTTAAAATTGAAAAATTTCTGAACAATTGCTGTCTCACATTGGACAGAAAGAAATACGGTGTAGTGATCCCTGACACAAGAGAATGAAACCCACTGCCACAGCCCGCTTTGTGTATGCTGCTATTCACAGACCATATACCATCAGGGAAAGCCCAAGCACAACATGATTGTCACTTGCAGCAATGGACACAGAAAGAAAAGCCTGCCATGCTGAGGAGGCTGGAACTTGAGAGGAAGCGAATTCAAAAGAAGCTTAATTATACCAAATAATCCAAAATCTGTATGGCAGTTTTCTTTACTTTTTGGCTGAACAACAATATGAATTATTAGAGTACAACTTTATAACCCAGCTAGAGAACAAATGAAAAACAGAACAACCATGAAGGAGTGGAAAGTTAAAACTGAACAGAACTCATACATGGTGGTCAAGAGATAAAAGTACTAAACAGTAAAAGTAAGGAACCTCTGCTGACACCTGCGACATGCAGTTGAGGGTCTGGAAAAGTAATGCTATAAAAGAAACTGTAAATTGGCCCTAGAGTAATGGTAACCTTACACTTTAACTCCTAGACATTAAAAATATAGCTAAATATTAAAAAGCTGACCCAAAAATATATATAATGCATGCCAAAACAAAAATCAACACTCTAAAGTGAAACAACAAAGTTCAGATAAAAACTTAAATATTAGTCATCCTATTAAATAACTAACATTTCACAAGTAGAATAACAAATACAGCCAATGAAAACCAATCTGAGAATGAGCAAATAAAATAAGAGGACAAGAATTTTAAAACAACTCTACCCTTGTTCGGCCCCTGTCAGGGAATTTTGTAGCTTCCTGCTGCGCTGGACCAGCTTCACAGGTCTTGAACTGGACCGCACAGGTCTCGCCACACCTGGCTGGGCTTGGCGGACTCTGGAGTTCTGGGCCTGCCAGCGCCATCGTTTCCAGAGGCTGGGCAACCTGGGGTGAGTGTCCCTGCACCGTCCCCCGAGCCCAGAAAGTTTGGGACCCTTACTTGGCCCCAGACAGGGAATTTTGCGGCTTCCTATTGCATGGACCAGCGCTGCAGGTCTTCAGCCAGCCTTGCCCACACCCAGCGACCCTTTCTCAGTTTGGGGACCTGGGCAGCTAGAGTCACAGGAGCTGAGGACATAGAAGAGGATTTTCAACAGGCCCTGGGGAAGCCTTGGAATAACACTTGAAACATAGAAATACAGGAAAATGACAAACAAAAGACCAAATTACAATCTCAAACCTCCAGCCCATCCCAAGAAACCTTAGGAGCTGTGTATATAGAAGAAAATATATGCCATACACCTGAAATGTCAGACATAATAGAAACTGAAATAAAGAAGCAACTCCAGGAAGCTTTAAAGGAATTCAAACTAGAAATAATTTCACAGGTAAAAGAAGAAATGATAAAAGAAACGAAAGAGATGCTGAACATATCCAAAGAAGACACAGTTAAAAAATTGGAGGAACTAAACAAAAAGGTAGAATCCCTGGATGAACAATATAATTAAAAAGAATACATAAAGCAAATGCAAAGAGATATCAGGAAATCAAAAATTCCATTGAAAGCTGTAAAAACCACCTCAATGAAAGTGAAGATAGAATTTCAGACCTCGAGGAAAAGACTGCAGCTAGTGAACAGGAAAGGAAAGATCTTTTAAAAATACCAAGAAATCAGGAAATAACAATTCAACAGCTGCAAGATGATGCAAAGAAAAACATCATAAGATTGATAGGGATAAATGAAAAAGAAGGGGACAACATAAAAGATGTCAAGAGGACATTTAAAGAAGTAATAGCTGAAAATTTCACAAACATGAGATTGGAAACTCATATCAGAATCAGTAAAACATATAGTACTCCAAATGACCATAACCAAAATAAAACTACACCCAGACATATAATAATCACCATGCCAGAATTCCAACAAAAGAATAGAATAATAAAAGCTGTCAGAGAGAAAAGACAGATCACCTATAAAGGAAAACCTATCAGAACCACAGCAGACTTCTCAGCACAAACAATAAAGTCAAGAAGAGCATGGAGTGCAGCATTACAGATCCCAAAGGAAAATGATTTCCAACCTAGACTGATGTACCCTGAAAAACTGTCCTTCAAAATCAATGGAGGAATAAGATACTTCCATGACAAAGAACAGCTGAAGAACTTCATGATCACCAAGCCAGCCCTGCAAAGATAACTGAAAGACAGTTTAGATACACTTAGGAAAAAACCACTAAGCAAAACAGACAAACAGAAAGATAAAGACACAACAGCAGAAAGATAATATGTCAACAATAAATCAACATATAACAGTTATAACCATTAATGTAAATGGTCTCAATGCACCAATTAAAAGAAATAGACTGGTAGAATGGACCAAGATCCATACCAATCATATGCTGTCTACAAGAAACCCATCTAACCTAAGAGGATACTGACAGACTGAAAGTCAAAGGTTGGAAGCAATATTTCATGCAACAGGAACCCCCCACCAAAGAAAGCGGCAGTAGCTATTCTGTTTGCAAACAATGTGAACTTCAAATGAAGAATGATCAGAAGAGATAAAGAAGGTCATTACATACTAGGTAGGGGAAAACTTCAAGAGGAAGAGATAGCAATCTTAAATATATATGCACCAAATTCCAGAGCACCCAGTTATATAACAGAAATGAAAAACCAAATGAGCAATAACACAATTATAACAGGAGACCTTAACACACCATTGACACCAAGGAACAGATCAACCAGACAGAAAATCAGCAAAGAAATAATAGAACTGAATCACACCTGTGAACTAATGGACTTGATAGACATATACAGAGTGTTCCATTCAACATCAGAATACACATTCTTCTCAGCAGTACCTGGGTCATTCTCTAACATAGATGACATATTAGCTCACAGAACATATTTAAATAAATGCAAAAGAGTTGAAATTATCCCTTGCATGTTATCGGATCATAGCGCTATGAAATTAGAAATTAATGATAAAAGATACTGCAAAAATCCCACAAACACATGGAAACTGAATAACACACTCTTGAGTAATCAGTGGGTCACAGAGCAAAGAAGAGATTAAACAATACCTGCAAACAAATGAAAACACGAATACAAATTACTGGAATCTGTGGGATGCAATGAAAGCCGTCCTCAGAGGAAAATTTATTGCGCTGAGTTTCCACATCAGGAAAACAGAATGAATACAAATAAATAATCTGATGCTATACCTCAAATATCTAGAAAAAGAAAAGCATGTGAAACTCAAAGCCAAAAGCAGAGAGGAAATCATAAAAATCAGAGCAGAAATCAATGCAATAGAGACTAAGAAAACAATCCAAAAAATCAATGAATCAGAGTTGGTTCTTTGAAAGAATAAATAAAATTGATAAGCCCCTAGTCAACCTTATTTTAAAAAGGAAAGAAAAAGCTCAAATTCATGCAATAAGGAATAAAAAAGGTGAAATCACTAGACTCTATAGAAATACAGAAGATCATCAACACCTATTTCAAAACCCTCTACTCTCAAAGATTTGATAACACAGAAGAAATAGACAGATTCCTAGAAGCATATGAAGTACCAAAACTAGGTCAAGAAGATGTAAAACTGCTGAATAACCCAATTTATATTAATGAAATTGAAAATGTAATTAAGTCCTTTCCTACAAAGAAGAGCCCAGGCCCAGACGGATTCACTGCAGAATTCTACAAAAAAATACAAAGAAGACCTTGTGCCAACACTCCTCTAACTCTTCACTGAAATTGAAAGGGAAGCAATCCTTCGTAAATCATTCCTAGAAGCAAATATTACTCTAGTACCAAAACCTGAGAAAGACCCAACTGAAAAAGAGAACTACAAATCAATCTCCCTAATGAACACAGATGCAAAAATCCTCAATAAAATATTGGCAAATAGGATGCAGCAAATCATCAAGATCATACACCACGACCAAGTGGGATTCATCCCAGGCATGAGGGGTAAATCAATAAATGTAATCCACCATATCAATAAAGCCAAAAGTAAGAATCACATGATCATTTCTAGAGATGCAGAAAAAGCTTTTGATAAGGTCCAACATTCATTTATGATAATAACCTTGCAGAAAATTGGAATAGATGAGCTTTACCTCAATATAATAAAAATGATCTATGAAAAACCAATTCCATTGTCATACTAAATGACCAAAAATTGAAGGCCTTACTTTAAAAACAGGCACAAGACAAGGATGTCCTTTATAATTACTCCTATTTAATATAGTACTGGAAATGTTAGCTAGACCAATTAGGCAAGAGCGAAAAATAAAAGGGGTAAAGATAGGAAAAGAAGAAGTTAAATTATCATTGTTTGCTGATGACATGATACTCTACATAGAAGACCCCCAAAACTCTATTGAAAGAATCTTAGATATAATAAATAAATTCAGGAATGTGGCTGGAAACAACATCAATACTCAAAAATCAATAGCATTCCTATACACTAACAAAAAATTCATAGAGGGAGAAATAAGAGAAACAATACCTGTCACACTAGCAACAAAAAAATGAAATATTTGGGAATTACTCTCACAAAAAAAGTAAAAGACCTATACAGGGAAAATTATAATACACTGAAAAAAGAAATTGAAGATGATCTCAGAAAATGGAAAGACATCCCTTGCTCATGGATAGGAAGAACAAATATTGTAAAAATGGCCATTCTCCCAAAACTGTTATACAGATTCAATGCAACCCCAATAAAAATAACAACATACCTCATAGACCTCGAGAAATCAATCCTAAAATTCATGTGGAACGAGAAGAGACCTAGAATAGCAAAGACAGTTCCAAGCAGCAAAGGCAAGGCAGAAGGCATCACAATCCATGACTTGAAGTTATACTACAAAGCAACTGTAGGAAAATCACATGGTACTGGAATCAAAACAGAGCCAAAGATCAATGGAATACATTACAAGACACAACCACAACTACAAACACACTTAAACACCTTATCTTTGATTAAGGGGCCAAACGTGTTCACTGGAAGGACAGTCTCTTTAATATATGGTGTTGGAAAAACTGGCTCTCCATATGCTGAGAACTAAAACTATACCCATGCCTATCACCATATACTAAATTGAAATCTAAATGCATCAAAGATCTGAATATTAAAACAGAAACACTAAATCTATTGGAAGACAAATTATATAAAAACCTTGAAGATGTAGGAGTAGGTACAGAATTCATAAACAGGACTCAAACCACACAGAAAATACTTTCCAGAATCAATAACTGGGATCACATCTTACTAAAAAGTTTCTGCACATCAAAAGAAATCTCCAGTATACTGAAAAGAAAACCCACAAACTGGTGAACTATCCCTCAGACAAAGGAATTCTATCTAAAACACATAAAGAATTAAAAAAAAAATCAGACACCCAAAATTCAATGATCCCATCTAAAAATGGGCATCTGAGATGAATATGCACTTCTCAGATGAAGAAATACAAATGGCAGATAAATACATAAAAAATGTTCATCATCATTAGTCATTAGAAAAATGCAAATTAAAACCACACTGAGATTCCATCTCACTCCTGAAAGAATGGCCAGAATCAAGAAGACCACCAACAACAAATGCTGGAGAGGCTGTGGGGAAAAAGGAACTCTCCTGCACTGTTGGTGGAAGTGAGACTGGTGCAACCATTGTGGACGTCAGTCTGGAGATTTCTCAAAAAGCTGGGATTGGAAGCCCCATTTGTTCCAGCCATGCCACTTCTAGGCATATTCCCAGAAGAACTGAAAGCATCATACCACAGTGCTATATGTGCACCCATGTTTATAGCAGCACAATTTGTAATAGCCAGATCTTGGAAACAACCTAAGTGTCTATCAACTGAGCAATGGATTAAAAAAGTTGCGGTATTTTTTATACAATGGAGTACTACTCAGCTATACAGAATGAATACATTGAGATATTTATAAATAAATGGGTGCCAACTGAGACCATATTCATAAGTGAAATAAATCAACCTCAAATGTATAAATACTGAATAGTTTCCCTAGTGTAAAAAATGATAACAATACATAAAAGTATGTAGTAATCATAATTCCCCATTATTTTGCTTTCAAGCCTTATAATATTTTCATTCATTAATTGGGATGGTTTTATTCTGGGTTGTTTGATTTTATTGTCTGTGATGATATGAACAGCTATTCTGAAGAAAACAAGACATCATAATAGCTAGTGATGATTTAATATCATCCTGTTTTGAAGTCCCATCAAGTTTTTGTTTTTCTGTCTCCATCGGTCTTATCATGTATCTTATTGGATTTTATTATATCTGATATTATAAACAAAAACTTTTATAGACAAGTAGCTAATATAGAAACCATTATTTGTTCTGTTAGTTGGTTCTAAATACCTTGTAATAGTTTCATTCTCTTGAATGGTTTTACAGTGTCTTGATATATTTGATGCTATAGTATACAAAGTTATACTCAAATATTTCAAGGAAAGAAACATTATGGCAACCACTGTTATGTCGGGTTATGGTGTGGTGAAACACTATGTTGCTTAAATTGTTCTGTTCTGACTTGTGCTGTTGTGTTGTTATGTCAACTTTTATCTCAATCTCCTTTTTTTGATTTATTGTTTTTTTAATTTTTTAATTAAGGGGAAAACATGAATAGCAGGATATATTATAGTAACAATTTTGAATTCGTATTAACTTGTTTTGAAGCTCTGTATTGCTCTGACCGCCTTGTTTTGACTGATTTTACTCTATTCTGTTTTGCTTGATAGTATCAAGTTTGAGGGTATAGGCAACTATTTTGAAGACAATAAGATTCACTATGATATGATGTCCATTCTAGTTTGACTATTATCTTCTTTTGAAGTCCTGTAATGTCTCCAGTGTTTCGGTTTTATTGGTTTTGTTCTGTACTATTTTGTTCAATTTTATTCTAACTGATGATATAGGCAATTCTTTTTTTAAGATAGCAAGAGGCATTATGGTAACCATTGTTGATCACCTTGTATTCTGCTTTTACATCATATACTATGTCCACTCTTTTGATTTGACTGACTGTTTTCTTTTGTCATATTTGGTTTTATTGTTGTCAAAAAAAGTAATAAGAACTGTGGGAGTAATAAAACCCAAAATGTGTAATTGTTATTGTAAGAAAGAGAGGAAAAGTAAGTGTTCTAAATGATATAACTGCATGTATATTTAAGTTTATAAGATAGATAACCATATTACTGAGTTTTTGTTGGATCGTGAACAGAACTGTTTGCAGTCTCACTGTTTGAATGTCCACTTTGTATGCTTAAATCCTGTAACTTGAACAACTATTTCTAAGATAACAATATGTCATCTATTAACTAGAGATGCCTTACTGTTTATTTTTCTGAAATTCTATATTACTTGTACCCTTTTTCTGCTTTTTTTCCTTTTTCTATTTAAATAAAATTTTTCAAAAAAGAATTTTAAAACAACTCTTGTTGTTACTATGTTTAAAGAATTAAGAGGAACATGAACAATTAAAACACCAATGGAATCTATTAAACATAAACAAATGGAAACTGCAAAGCAAAAAAGTACATCTGAAGTGCGTGATACTAGATGGTCTGGCACCTGGTTAGTCAGTAACCAGGAAAAGGGTTAACTTGAAGAAAAAGCCTTTTCAAATCTTCAAGCTGAAGAAGAGAAAAGAAGAATAGCTGAAATCATGAATCGTTTCTCCAGAACTTGTGGGACTATTTAAGAAACTAAGAACTCGTGTAATTGAAGTCTCATAAAGGAGGAAAGAATAATTTTATAAAAAAACAGCATTTTTCAAATTCTATGAGAAACAATTCATATATGCTACTTTAAAAAATTATAAGAAATCTAAACCAAATATACAAAAATACACCATAGAAAATTGTTGGAAACAACTTAAATATTAGATGCAGCTATTCATATGGAAAACACTTTATATTCAATGAAAGGTAATAACTCTACTACGTTCTTATCAGACCACATTAAAGACAGGGGACAAAATGGGAAGCGTAGGGAGAGAAGAGACAGAGAAACAACACATCAATTAAAAATTCTACAATTGGAAAAACAAACTTTCAAAATAAAGACTAAGGAAAAAGGAAAATTTCACAAAAATAATACCAATAGGTTTTGATTCCAGTAGAGCTATGGAAAAGGAAGATTGTTAAACTGGAAGAGAATTAGATCAAATGGAAATCTGGATCAATTTCAGAAATGTGGAGCACAATAAATAATGAACAGAACACTATAAATGGTTCCTTCTCTGAAAGTTTTCTTAAAGGCAATTGTAGCTTGTATCAAATATAGAAATACAATGACATAATAATAACTGATGGATACAAATGAAAAAGGTAATATAAAATTCACTATATAAAAGGTATGCAGTATTTTGGAAGTGATTTATGATAAGATAAAGACATATGGTAAATTTTAGGATAAAACAAAAGAAAAGAAAGAATGATAGTTGTTAAGCCATTAGAGGAGGCTAAATACAAAACAATAAATATTCATTAAATTCAAAAAATAGAATATGAAAAAATAAATTTTAATGGATATTCAAATATAAAAACCAACAGTAGATGATAGACAATCCCAGTTACACCCATCATTGTATTACAGCCAAGCTGTCTAAAACATGCTCATTAAAATACAGATACTGTAACAACATATGTTTAAAAACTAAGAACCAACTTTATAATGTCTTCAAGAACTATACTTTAAATGTAAAAAACTGACAAAGATTAAAGATATATGTAGAGAAAAGTATACATTTTTCAAATAAACATAAGCAAGTTGAACTGACAGTGCTAATATTAGACAGTTTCTGTAGAAGAAATCTCCTCAAAGATAAATATTTATGATAATAATAATATGTCAGATTACAAGAACCTCTTACAAGAACCTCAATTAATCCAATGATAAGTGCAGAATGCATGCTCATTTTAAGCACACAGGAAATATTCAGCAAGATTGACAATACCCTAGATCATAAAACGAGTCTCTCAAACTTAATTAATATTTGAAAATACCACTTTTGTTTACAATTAGAAGTCCTAGAAAGAAAGCAAAGGCAAAAAATGAAAAAAGAAAAAAAAGTGTAAAAAGAAGCACATAAAATTATATCTAGTCAGAAGTAAAATTATGTTTAGTCAGAGACAACATGGTCACGTACAGAGTATGCTAAAAATCATAAGCAGTTCAGCAATACTGTATGTTACAAAAGCAATATAAAACTGTAATAAATGAATAAATTATATCTTCAAAGCATCATTTTAAAGCACTACAAAGATAAAAGTACTTAAAATAGGATTGATTGTAACAAATATGTGCAACATCTGTATTCTTAAAAAAAATGAATCACTGCTGAGAAGAATGAAACACATAAAATAAATATGGACATGTGCTATGTGCAGGGTTAGAAGACTCAGTACTAACGCTGGGCATGGTGACACATGCCTGTAATCCCACACTAGGGAGGCTGAGGTAAAAGGATCGCTATGAGTTTGATGTCAACATAGGCTACATAAGCAAGTTCAAGTCCAGCCTACTGTACATAGAGAGACCCTCTCAGCAAAAAGAAAAAAAAAAAAGGCATCAACACTCATAAAGCTGAAATTATCCTTAAATTGATGGATGGAGTAAAGGGCAACGTTTTCAAAATACAGGCACGCTTCTTTGTAGAAATCAAATTGATTTTAAGAATTTATATAGAAAAGAACATTAAAGAGTTGTAAATTTTTAAATGAAAAATCAGAACAGATTTTTAAGATTTGCACATATTGGAAGGCTACATTAATAAAGACAATGCAGTTTCTTGATAGATACATAGAAATATTTCAAGTGTTGGGGAATAGCCCAGTAGAAGAGCCATTACCTAGCGTGTGTGAGGTCCTGGGTTCAATCCTGAGCACTTCAAAACAGGGCAAAACAAAATAAAACAAAAATAAAAAGCCCACATTTTTCAATCCTTGGAATTAAATCGTAAGCAAAAAATTACACGTAGTCTTAAGTAGTCAATTAGATTTCAAAATGCCAGTGCTTTAAATGAGGAAAGATATGGAATAAAATGAGAGTTTCTCATTCACAGTATCATATGCAAATGTGTCAAAGACATAAGTTCAAAAGAAAAATTACATCAATTTTGGAATGAATCAAGTGGTCAGTCCTCCTGTTGGCAAGCATCTCTTAAGAATTGGTATTAATCCAAAAAGAAAATCATGACTACCTAGATGTCTTTAAGTAAAAATGTTATGTTCTTCAAAATTTCTCTTATAAAAATAAAACTAAAAAGTAGAAGAAAATATTTATAATACACATATCTAAAAGTATTAATAAACAACATTAAAGTTCAATAGTAAAAATTAAAAGTCCCATTTTAAGAAGAATGGCAACAGATTTTAAAATAAACTTCACATAATAATATTTGGAAGAGGTCTCATGAAAAGGACTACATTATGAGCAGTCATCAGCAGAAGGTAAACCAAAAGCACAGTAAGAATCATAACAATACACTGAAATGGCTAAAACTAAAACTTCTGAAAGTACCAAAGATTATAGAGATGTAGAGACGCCAGACTGCTAACACACTGTCAGTGACGGTGTAAACGTCATGGCTACTTCACTTTGACAGTTTCTTGTAAAGTTTATATATAATACTAGAAATTTCACTCAAGTATTTTTATAAAAGAAATAAGAATGTCTCCATCAAAAGGCTTATATGTGAATGTTCATAGAACCTTTACTTAAAATACTAAAAACTAGAAATTCCTCAAGCGTTCTTAGACAACAGATGAAAATACAAGTGGTTAGTACACTCAGCAAAAAAGAAACTTATTGTAATCATTAGACTCCATGTATTAATTTTTGAGAGTATTAATATTAATACTAGTTTACAATATGTATATTAACAATTGTTACAAATATCACTGATATGAAATTTCAAATTCTTTTCTGTGTTTATAGATTGAAAAATTGAGCATTACATTTACATGGCTAAGTGAGAGAATGAATATGAAAATGGAACTGTAAGATCTGTCCATGTACCAACAATCATACTGTGTCTATCTAAAATATTTTTATCAGTTTCATTAAGTGAAGAACTAGAATCATTTGAATCACCAAAAAATGTGTTATTCTATAACTAGAGTCACTCACATTTTTGGTGCCCAACCCCAACCTTCTAAGTATTCCTTGGTTTAGGGTACTTAAGGTTTTTACCAGGGCAATGGTAGCCTTTAAGAAGCTAAGAAGTGAGTCATTCTTTTGTAAATTATAAACAAAGACATAAAAAACTAGAACATACATAAACTATTTTCAGGAATATCAATTTTAGGAGAAAAATACAAATGAAAGTTTAGAAATAGGAAATTAATTTCCTTAAAACAAACTTAAAACCAGAATATTCTACAGAATGATCAACCCCAAGTTAACACCCTTGGTCTAAAGACTGTTGAGAAGGGACAATTTTCCCTTCTCAGCGTTGGCTCCTGCAGTTCGGTCTCTTGGAGCAATGGTAGCTTTTGCATTAGAAGTGAGATTTTCAGACAGGTATGATGGTACATTCCTGGAAATCTCAGCTACTTCACCGTCTGAGGCAGACAGATAGAAAATTTGAGGCCAGACTGGGCTATGTAGCAAGATCCTCTGTCAAACACAAACACAAACACATGAACATACAGGTTTGTACACACATACAAACATGAACACACACACCCAACATACACACACAGTTGCTTAATTCTTTTTCTTTCTTTTCTTTTACACAGTCATGACTGCATTTAGAATAAAGTACAAAATCCACCTGCTGAAAAGGCCAGTCAGCACTTTTTCCTATTCTCCTTCTTCAGTGGTAGGGTCCCAAAATAAACCTGCTTTCCTTTCTCAGACATAGCAGCTTCCAACTTCCCTTAACCCTTTCTCCTGGTTCTCCTTCTTAGGCAGTGCCTGGTGCTACTCCCTGCCTTACTACCCTCTACAGCTCTCCCTAACTTATCCCTGGCTCTTACTGTTATCCAATTCCCTTTCTTAATACACTTCATGACACCAAAATCAAAAGTCACCCTTTTTCTCTTTAATACCTAGAACTGTGCCTGTTAAATTATTGAAATCTATTTTCTGAATAGATAAATGAATAAATAAACGACTACTCATTAATTGTTGTAAGCATTCATTTTTATAAGACATTGTGATATGGAATAATTAAAAACTGCTATTTTCCAATATGAAGTTTATGGTTTCATAATATTTTAGGATGCAGTCTGTATGTTGTTCAATTGACTGTATATCTCTAACAAATCTCTGACTGTAAGACAAGTTTGAGAAAGTAGGAATTTCAAGAAGCTCAATTAATTGCATACAACTTTCCCCTAGGGCATTTCAATACTGTTCCTAAGTCTGAAATCATGAAAGAGATTCCCTGCATGACTATGATAGCATTCATTTAAAAACTGTCACCCTAGACCTGTGGCTTTATTGATTTTACTTTGCTTCTGCTTTGGAGGCATCAAAGTAAGAAGCAAAGTGAAGATCGTACTAAATGGATAATTGGTAGGGAATTATTTTCTCAGAATTCTGAAGAAATGTTAGTATTTTGAATGGGGTAAAATTAGGCAGTAATTATTATTCTGAGCATTATCCCGAGCTGAACAGCAAGTACTGCTATTCCTGCAGTAGTGTATAGGACAAGATGATCCTGTAATTGCTAAGACTTGACTATAAATAAAATGGAGGATGAGGTGAGAAGTTATGAATTGAGTTGCTTTAAGATATAAAGGTCAATGTGAAGTAGCTGAACCTGAAAAGAAATGGAAACAGAGCAGGATTTAAAACATTGAAAGAGAGGGGACACGAAGGAAACTCTATCTAAAGAAAAAATGTTTTCCTAAAGCCTCTGATTTCCTTATCATGAATAGAATGGGATTCTCCCTAATAGAAAATATGTTGAATATCCAAGTTTAGTGATAACACGGAAAACCCTAGCTCAAGTTTTATTCTCTTTCACTTGTGCCTCAGTACCAACTCTCTTGTATCTATTTTTGAGAATCCCTTCCTGAGTACGTAAAGCCAATTAAATTTTACATCACTTCAAAAAACAGACTTCCAGATAACAAACAAAAACCATAATGCTTTAAAATCCCAGCATACATTTCCTAAAATCAAATGTGACCAAAGTTGTATATTATTAACTATTTAAAGTGATAGTTACTTTTTCCTATTGTTATTAAGAATTTCTAACAATTATTTTCTGTTAAAAAATAGAGCAAATGGTCTAGATTTTTTTTTTTTTACTTAAAATCATTTCCTTTTGGTGATTTAAGCTTTTTAAAATATCAACTTTTAAAAAATAATATCTATTAATTTAGAAATAACCTGATCAATAAATTAGCATGATGATCAAATCATTATAATTAATTATTAACATGCCAAAACTTTTAAGTGTTTTTGAGTTTAAATTTTCGAAGTTTGCAATTGTTTTCCTTTTGAGTTCTGGAATGTTATTTTGTCATATTATAAATACCCAAATAGACAGGTGAAAACAAAACAAAACAAAACAGAGGGAAATTTAGAGTTAGAAAAATGAATTAACAGCCTAATTCTTAATTATTGACCTTAAAACCAATGTCACCTCAGAATTGTGTTAATTTTACTACCTGCAAAAAGGACAGTAACGTATAATTTCCTTATAGGATTACTATAATGGTCAATTGAAAACAAGTCATTAAAATATAAAGTAAAAACAAAGCAAAGAATATATGGTGCGTAATTCTATTTATATAAGATCTAGAAGGGCAAAACTAATGCACAGTACTAGAAGTCAAAATAGCAATTAGGAGGCTTGTGCTACCAACTGGAAGAAAACATAGGGAATATTTAAGAATGACAGGACAGTCGCTACTTTTATATAAGTGATACATAAAAACACGTACTTGTATTAAAAGCCACCCAGATATACACTCATGATGTGTGATTTTTTGTAAATTAGAAGATATTGTTACGGTGATATTTATCCATGTTACTTACAATCAGAAAGACAATCAAGACTCTTCTTTATCTTTCCTATTCCATTTTCAATCATTGCTTAAACCAATCACATTTCCTGGATACTGTATTTGTCTCATTAATTATTGAAAAGAAAATATAAAATATCCACATTTACTTATTTTCATTTCATTTCATTACCACCCTTCCTAGAAAACTTAAAGTATCCTCTTAAAACACAGCTAGTATGCTACTTAATCCAAAAATCACTTTACACACAGAGACAGAAATAGATAATTTTTTGCAAGTTTAACTTCATAGTTAGAAAGTCTCAGCAGTAGTGAGGGGCTTTATGCCTAGAAGGACCTTGCACTTGTGTAATATTCTTCTGTAGCCAATTAGAAATTCTTCACCAGTTTTCAAAAGGAAGCATTTATTTTATTTTCACTAGGTCTTGAAATTGTGTGACCAATTCTGCTCTTCTGATTTTTTTCTAACTGTACTAGCATCCTTTTTGCTTGAGATTCAGTATTTCTGGCTTGATCCCTTTGTCTATCAGAAACACATTGCATAACTATAGCTTTTCCATGTATAGTCCAAGAACCTGACATAAATTTTGACATGTAATATATTGAACAAAGTTTAAATGACTAATTTAAAGCATGAATTAATAACCAAGTGCATTAGTTAATAACACTGGGAAAGAAAGTCACATGAAAATCTAAGAAAGGATAACAGATCTGAGCACTAAACTGAAAATTATACTTTGTTCATTAATCTGATCTATAACTTCATGCAACAAATATGAAGTACCTACTCTGTGGTAGCAAGACATAAGTGGACTTATATCTATCCTTTCCCCGGCTTGAAATACTAACCTGACCAACCTCTTCATATGCCTGGGCAAGAACAACAGAGACCACTGTCTTTGTGCACATATATGAAGATAAAGCTAGGCAGAATCTGTGAGCTTTAGGCATTCTAACGTACTTTTTCCAAACTTTTATTTTAAACTCTACACATTTTATATCCTTATAAAGTAATTTCCCAACAACTCACTTGGCAATTTATTACTTGTTATTGGTGTAAGACAAAAAGGAGGGAGAAAGTGGAGGAAATTGTTATCAGATACATACAACATTCACTCTGAAAAGAAAACTTATTGTATAAGGAAACTTTAAGACAACATGATCTGTACCAACACTCGTCTTTAATAATAGGTAACTTTTTCAGCAATAGCTATATTATCACTCCCTACACCCATTCTCATACTATCCCTCAAAGTGACTTACCGTACAGTTGCTTTTTGTAAGAACAGATTTGCAACCTAATATCAAAATCATGTCTTACCTTTCCTTTAAGAATATTTTATTTGGCAAAGAATTTTACTCTCTTGACATCTCAGATTGGCTGCTCAATCTGAGACTTCACCTGGCTCACCCAGTGAATTAATTACTTTATGGTATGAGACAGGACCCACATTCTCCACAGACTGTTGACAAGTTGCATCTCTAAGTGAAGATCTGAAGCTAGATAGTCTATGCTTTCCTTCACTCCTCTGTGGAACTAATATCTTCCTTAACATTCCTAGTGCTTTAATCCTGTGAGCATGGATTTCATTCCTTTCCTATTTGCAAGGAAAATGATAATCACTGCATTAATCCCAATGCATTAGGAGCACACATTCAAGTTTTCTTTCATCCTAAATTTTTAAGAAAAATTGTCCAAATGGGGTAAGCACGGAGCCTTTCCACTTCACAGGTCACCATTTAGCCTAGCCCAAAGACTCTGCCTTAACCTTTGCACAAAGGGATACAGGATGAGAACTTACTTTTTAAAATAAACTTAAAGTAATCATTTATTCAAGATTCTACTGAAACTTTTAATATATTTTTCTGTGCTGATGAGCCTGTATAAATCATCTAAACAAACATAAATTATGCCACTAATTATAGTATCTTAGGATATGAATTATGCTTATTTAATTTTGCTAAAGGTTTTGAAAGGAATTAGCTAATAAAACATGTCACCAAATTCGGAACTGAATGACCTCTGTGTATATATTAAGGACATGTGTATCTAAATGCATAAGGAATGTAAGCTTATATGCATACATTTCCATATGTAGTGCCTATATGCATGTGCAAATATGTCATAGTTTCAAAAGTCCTGCTAGCCGAAGCTGAGTAGAAGAGTTTGATATGTATAATACTTATAATCTAATAGAAGTGCTTTCTGCATTCTACAAATTATTCACATAAGGTATGCTACGTTTTGGGTATGGCTTGTCCTTATCAAAACTCATGTTGCAATTTGATTCCCAATCTACCAGTTAAAATGTGATGGGGCTTTTAAGGGACAACTGGGTCATTAAGGGGGATTAATGCTTTTCTCCTAAAAGTTCCAGCTCTTTAAGGGTGTTATTGCTCACCTTGAAGTCAGGCTGTCATGGAAGGAGGCAGTCCTTAGGTTTTGCCTCTTTCCCATGAACCTGGTTGACCTTCTGTGGTCTAGCATGGATTAAAACAGCGCCAGACCCTCTATGACACCATGCTCTTGGGCTGTCCAGGCTCTAGAACTGTAAGCCAAAACCAACTTCCCTTTGTAAATTAGCCAGTCTTTCAAGAGGGCTTTTACATGCTGTGTTGACACCGACCTCTTTTTGCATATTACTTCCTCACAGCCATCTTCGCTGGGTCTCTTTCGACAATTAAAGTTTATACACAGGAGTACCCAAATAGATGTCCATTATTTCCTGAAATTTTCTACTCACATGCACTCTTTCTGTAAACTCGTCTAATCTAGCTTCAGGTAATATTCCCTCTTTTTTTTTTTTTTTTTTTTTTTACCTTTCTCAAACTTGATTACTTCTGGGGCATCTCCATAATAACATAAATGAGCAATTTAAAATTAATTCATGTAATGTATAATCCTGATCTCTTTGAATTCTGCTGCAACTGTGGACTGTCCTGTCCATTCTGCTGCTTAAGTGAGAAATCTTAGAGGCATCCCTCCTGCTGTTTTCTCTCTTTCATATTTTCTTTAGGAATTCAGTTAGCTCTACATTTAGAATAATGTACCATTTATCCTGTTCTTCCACTGCCACTGGAACAAGCCACCAACATGTTCTGCTTTGAATATGGAGAGATGTTCTTAACTATTTGATCCATTTTTCCTCTTGCTTTTATGCGGCTAAGAAGACAATGAGGACAAGCTCACAGTTCTCACTACAGAACTACTAAACAAACAGAAGGAATGTCCTTAACATACTGCACGGTGCAAAGGAAATCTAGAAAATGACTGAAGGAACTACTTAGCAACATTACTGATGATGAAGATAGAAATTACACAGAACCAAAATAAAATTCCGGGGAGGCAATTCTAAGCAGCAGTAAAGTAAGAAAGACAGCTTTCTCTTGTTTACTACTATTCTAGTTGAAAGGAACTATTCATAATATCCAGGTCATGTGTCACCTTTCATAGAGGCCTTCTGTCCATGAGGTTCAATCACCTGACAGGGTAGGGGACAGACAAACACACACAAAGGGAAAGACCAAGAGAGAGATAGTAAGGGAATAGTGGGTGATACAAGGATAAAGTACTACAGTATGTAAAACTCTCTCTCTTCTCTTCAGGACTAGGACTTTCCTACTGAGCTACATCACCAGCCCTTCTATTTTGAGACAGTCTTGATAAATTGCTAAATTGCCAGGCTGAGCTCAAAGACGCTACCCTCTTGCCTAGCTTCCCAGAGTACTGAGGTTACAGGCATGCGTCCACATGCCTGGCTTACTTGGTCTCTTCCACATCACTGCATAGCACGTTACTTCACTACATATCAACACACTTTACATTTAGCTATCTGTCTCTAATTTTTTATTGTTGGTTTCCTGTTAGAGTGGTGTGACTTGAGTAGCATTGACTTCTTTTTTTTTTTTTTTTTTTTTTTTTTTTTTTTTTTTTTTTTTGTATTTTGCAGTGTATTCACAGGTTGACAACAGACAGTAAAATGCATTGTTTGCACTAACAGGGGAAAATAGAGTTTTTACTCAAAGAGTAAGATTTTCATTTGAGGAGAATGAGAAGCACGAGGGAGGTATGGGTAGAATTAAGAAAATCCACAAGGGTTTTGTGGCACTCAGAAATCAGCAAATTCAGGAGCTCTTTATAATCTTGAGGTACTCAGAGGAAACTGGGAAGCAAAGGAAGACAGGAGACAGAAATCATGGGGAGGGTTTCCTGGTGGAAGGTGACACACACTACCGAAGGGGGACAGAATGGCCTAATTCATACAGCTGGAGCAGCCAGGCAACAAAGGGGTACACCCTGACCTCCACTGTCTCCCACCCTTATACTCCTGTCAAATCCAGTGGAAAGCAAAGGTCAGCAGAGCCCCGCAGTTCATGACAAAGGTCAGCTTCCCAAAGCACAAAGCCAAATGAAGAAGGAAGGACTGCAAGACAACTCATATGTGGTTCAAACCATACAGGAATTCAATAAACAGCCATGGAACAGATGTAAGGCAGCACCCTTAAAATACATTTTCAAAGGAAATGTAGGAATAGAATTCAAATGAATATTTATTTCAGAGACCTTGAAAAGAGTTAAGGGCATAAAATCAGAATAAAGCTCAGAGGAGGCAATTTTGAGAGGGTTTCACTTGAAGTAGCAGCTCTAAATGATCTAACATCAGGCAACAATGAAGAGTTATATTTAAAATATTCACCTATGTTATGATCTGAATGTTTGTGTCTCCCCCCCCCCAAATTTATATCTTGAAATCCAATTCCTACTGTGTTAAGAGAGGAAGGGCCTTTGATGAGTGATTCAATCAGGAAGTTGGAGCCCCTGTTGGTGAGATTGATATCCCAATCAACGAGGCCTGGGCACTAAGCCACCCCTTTTACTCCAGTGGGACAGAGGGCAAAGGCACTGTGCATAAGGAATGGGCATTTACTGGACACCATAATGTTTAGTCCCTTAGTATTATACTTCTGGGTCTCCAGAGCTATGAGAAATAAATGCTTGTTGTTTACAAGCTATTCAGCTGATGGCAGGGGTTTTTTTGTTGCTATTGTTTTATTTTTAATAACACCCCTAACAGACTAAGATAATAATGATGGGAGGGGAGCATAAACATTCTACAATTTCATATTTCTATGTATGTTCCACCTGTAGCTTCATTTTCCAAGGTGACATTTCCAGTTCGTATCATTAATTCAGCCTCCTGGGTGATGCAGCTCTACGCAGTTGTTTTGTGCCTCCACCAAAACAATGATCAGACGACAAGGCCAATCTGTAAATAATGTGTGGTTCCTGTTTTTCTTCACTACATCCCCCATTCTTTCATCTGAAGAGAACTGTAAACCGATTTGATATTATGAACCTAGAATAGCAGATATCACAGTCATCATCTTGCAAAGTTAGGGGACATAAGGTAGAATTCAGCTTTCACATCTGAGGTACAGGAAGGATTCTTCTAAGTAGCAATGAAAGCCAGAACTAAAGTCTATAATGCCTTTAAATAGTAAGAAACCACAGGTAAGAGATGAAAACCCCTAAAACAGATACTGAGCCTTTTTGCTCCAAGGGTTACCAAAAATTCAAAGGACTTCCCTGAGCAAAACTGCATTTTATAGTCTGTCTACAGATTCACTTCTCCTTCAGGAAGAAAATTTGAATCAAAAACAGCCTGTGGAGAGCCTAGAAGTCGGGGAGTGTCAGGTTATGCATATGTGGATTTATCTTTCAAGTTAGTGGGGTCTGGAAAGAAAGAAATAGAAAAACACTAATACTAAAGGGAGATTCACAGTTACCCTGCTACATGATCACATAGATGAAAAGAACATTCTCTTCTCCTCACTTGGGTCTCATCAGAGGCCTACAGCATAGGGCATTGGGGAAAGAAAAGAGAGCAAACCACATGGGCCCTCAGTACAGCAGCCTGCGGAATTCTCTGCCCTGTGAACAGCCTTCTGCTGAAGCTTTATTTTTGGCTTCGACTTTGGAAGTGCTAAAGACTTTTTTTCCTGTAGCTGTAAAGTGCTGGCCCCATTACTGGAATTGGAAGATAAAAAAAATGTTTTAATTCGTATGTTAATTATTGAAACCAAAACTGCAAACAAATATTTTGGAAAACTTCAAGTTGCTTCCAAACATGGCACGTTCCACTTTGAGCTGAAAGCGTAATTGTGTATTCAAAGGCTCAGATCTTCCTCAAGAATCATGCATTATGTATGCCGCACTTTCCTGGGACATGGAGGATGTCACGCTCTGCATCCTGCCAAAATGGGGAAATAATTTCAGACAGAGTTGACTTGAAAAGTATTGAAACTTAAAAAAAAAAAAAAAAAAAAAAAAAAAAAAAAAAAAAGGAAAACCTTGGAATGTGCTTTTTGGGACACAGAAACTTTCCCTAAATTGAAGCTTCTTTTTTGGATTAAGAAATTTGGAAATTAAATGTGCAATAGCACATTAGCAACTAACTACAAAAGTGCTTCATTTTTCCAAAAAAATAAAATCTAAAAGAGATTGGTACTGAGTCAGGTTGGGCACACTTTTTCTATAAAGTATTACACACTGGTGGCTTTAGACTTCCTGGTGACATGATCTGTCATAAATACTCAACTCTGTAACTTCAGGTCAAAAACAACCATAATTAAGCAAATGGGCAAACTGCATTCTAATTAAGCTTCATTTTCAAACACAGGTGGTCAAAAGATTGCAGGTTGTACTTCACCAACCTCCATATAATCCATACATTAACAGACTGGTATTTTTATAAGCCAAATTAAATATTTAAAAGCTTATAATATTACCTACTTTTCTAAGCTGATGATTGCACTTAATAATTTCTGCTCTTTTTCATCCACTGGATGAGTACAGATGTCCCCACATCAACATCAATTAAACAGGGAGACAGCTACACTGCCAACATCAAAGTGCTCCTGGGAATGGAAACAGATTAAGAATCTTGACTGTATTAAGTTTAACATTTCCATCATCAGATTTAATAAAATCTTATTAATAGTTTTCAAAGTCAAGCCTACACACATTTTCTCTAACTTCTAACTCAAAATCACGTATTAATTTTAGTCGCTGGTACCTGAGGCAGTTTTATTGCAAAGGCTTTCGGCTGCTCTAAGGAAGGACAGGCTAAAAGAATTCAAACATCTGTCTGTAGCAACTACACTCAGGGTTTCTACTCAGAGTCTCATCCAACCAAGTGAAAAGGGGCAGAATGCAATAACATGCATTTAGATTTGCTGCCTGATTCTCATTTAGTTGTCCTGATTTCTTTTACTCCCTGGGCACATCTGCCAGTGCTTATTTTTATGGCTGATTTATGGTACAGGTTTTATTAAGATACCTCTACACTTTGCAAACCTTAAAATATATGGTGTGGAGAAGGCACAGTGTAGTGCAAATCCTATGAGTTCAAGGTCAAGTTAAAATAGTTTCATTCAATAGTTTCATTAGCCAATGAATTTGGCTAAACTGGCTAGACTATTCACTGGAAAGCTTCCTGTTTTCATCTTTGGTGCATCTGAGAAACCAAACAGACAGACTGCTTTCAAAACAAGCTCAATTTTTTCCCATGCCACGGTACAGGTGTTTCAACTGTATCCCTACAGTCTGTCATTATAAACATTCAAATAATTATAATTTCGCCATGTTCAGAAGTAAGTAAAAACTTTCATTTAAGGACATCAGTTGCAGCTTGTAAACATACACTTATCTGATGCCTTTCACTGATGTTACTTAATGTTCTGTACTTCTGGTAGCATTTCTATTACAGCCTTAAAAATAAGTCAAATGTTTCTTGTTACATTGGAAATTTAGATAAATACGATTAATTGCAAAATATTTGGGGAAAATCTAACAAACATATAACTGAGTTGAGACAGTTGGAGGCAAAGACCACTGAATGCCCAACTCCATTTTGTAAGCCTTCTCTGAGAGCCAGATGGCATATGTTGAAAACATTCTATCAATAGCTATGAGTAGAACAGAATAATATCATGAATACTATGACTGTTTCTCCATAAGTTTGTCTTTCTCCCATTTTTTGAAATATAAGTAATTGGGAGTACAGTCTGCCTTATCTAACCCAATAATCAAAGATACCTCCTATCTCCCACATCGTGGTTGTTTGAGGCTAAACAGCTCTTATCCAAAGTAGTGGCTAGCACTCTGTAGTTATCTTGACACACAGAGTCATAGCTACAGACATGTGACTAAAAGTTCTAGCAGATACATAGAAAAAAGTTACACATACCTCAGGAAAGTCATGCCGTATCTTGAAGATGTCATTGTACAGTTAAAGGAATCTTACAATTATATGAGGCCAATAATCCCTTTACTGTTTCACAGCAAAATAATTTCAAATATATAAAGGAGAGTAGATACAAGAACAAATAGGTAATTATCTCATTTATTTAAGAAATTTTAACATTTCTGCACATAAATATCAAATATTTTTTAAAAGTTATATAAAATGCTTTAATTTACACTTTAAATTGAAATAAGACAACCTGGAACTGAGTCAACTTGGAACTGTACTAATTTAAAATTCTTATAAAATACTAGGTTTCTAAGAAAAAGAAAACAATAACAAAAAATGAACAAAGCATTTTCTTTTGTGAATCCTGACCACTGACTTGCTAGAATGTTAATAAGGCAACTACAGCTATTTCCCACCACTGCCACCTCAGGTGCACAATTTTGTAAGGTTCTATTTTCATACCATATGAGGCTATATGATGGGATTCCTGCCAAAAGACATAAAAAGCAGGTAAATAAATAGAAGGGACCAATAAGCCTTGGAGACCACTAACTTGCAGCCCAAGGGGATAAAGCAAGCAGCTGTCTCTTCAAAAGCCCTCTTCCTGTCCTTATGGGCCCTGCCACATCTGCCACTACAAATCTGAGACTGCTGTGCTAACAACTCTAATGACCTGAGACATGCCTAACTTCAGCGGAGACTGAACTATTAGTGCAATTACAAGTGGTCTTAGTTGATTCAGTATCTCCAGATTCTAATGAGGGTAAAGTTATCCTACATCCTAGTCCACTTAATTAATTTTGAAATTTTCACTTTCTTTCCTGGACTTTACCTCTCTTCATGTACAGATACGTTAAGATATGTGTAAATACTATGCTTGTGAATTAGTATAGATATTTGAAAATATGCAAATAAATACTTATAGATTACACTCTCTTCAAAATTCCAGAGGCTAGTAGCATAAAATCAGGTTGTTAAATCAACTCAGAATTCTTATCTGAAGAAAAGATACTGGATACCGGAATAGAAACTTCATTTAAAAACAAAACTACATTGCTAACTCCTTTTTTTCTGGAATTGGCTTCATTCATTTTAGTTTTATCAAACTAGATTCCAAAAAATGTAGACAACTTTAAATAAAGATCGTTTGCATTATATTTTGTCCCATATCTTCTCTTACCTACTGTAGACATTCATTTACTGAGTTTTTGGATGAATAAATTAATGTCAGAATGCTTGTGAAATGTTTGTCTTCATTCTTTGAAATTGGTTTTTAGAAATAAAACTAAACATTTAATGTATATGGAATGGACATCAAATCTTTTCAAAATTTATATTTTTAAAAGACAGATAATAGAAACCAGAGAGATAGATCTTTTGCAAAAGGGAAAGGAATTGAGAAATAGGAGGAGGAGAAAGACAGGGGAGAGGAAGAGACTGAAAAAAGAATTAAGTTGTGTCATACCAATGTGCCAACTCCTCAAGATGAATGTACTCATTAAGTACTTCAAACATACTAGTAAAAATGAAAACTTAGTAACAGAAGGAAAGGAAAAAGCCCACAGTTCCATGAATTTAAGTATAAACTAACGGCTAGGAGTCTCTATCTACTGCAGAGTGCAGATGTCAAACTTTATTGTACTGTAACATCTCCCAGTAAAACAGACCCCCAAATACCATCTTTATCTTTTTGTCACCCTTCACATGCAGCCCCCATACGGGCAGTACTTTCAATACATAAAAAGTGCAAAACCTGAAAAAGCAAATTTATACTTTCTAGGGCAAGCCAGTATTTAACCTAATGGTACTTAATCTTAAAGTTGAGCAAATTTGATAATGACAAATAAGAAGCTAAAGTGAATCTACTGAATAGTGAGAGTTACTCAATAGCATTTAACTCTGAAAAGTAAAAGGGCTTACAAATGAAGTTTACTTATGTCAGTAAAATTGATGTAGAATGGCTAAATTAATTCTAGAATCATGTATTCTGTAAAAAAGAAAACTAACAATTATCACTGTATAAAGACAGATATAGAAAACGTCTAGCCCTTACCTTCTCTATAAAACATGAACATGGTTCATACTTCTCAAACATTGCTGTGTACTTCAATCACCTACGGTTCTTCATCTAAGTGTAGATTCTGATTCAGTACATACAGGGGAGATACTGCATTTTGAATAAGTTTCCAGATCATGAGTGGCTCGTGGACCAAATATTTGTGAAACAAAATTCAATTTCCTCACAATCACTGAAGGAGATGCAGGTAAGAACAGCAATTATCATGTGTTAATGAAAATACATTTCCAAAGTAGGCAACAGATAAGATTTGGCTTGCAAGATCATTTTTGGCCCATGAAAAGTATGCATTTTTATAGATGAGTAAAGACAATCTAAATGCATATTACATGTGTTAACAAAGGTGTATGCAGCTTGACGCATATCAGGAGCTCTTACTAGTTGACTGGTAGGCATTGTTTTCATATGCACATTTTTAAGGTAAAGGGGAATGCATTGGAAAGAGTCTTAGTGCAGTTACACATTATCTGAGTATTACTAACAGTGTGTACAAATTGGCTTTTTACCTTTCTTCTTGAGTCTTTGATGTGTAACTCTAGTTGGGAGACTAGAAAGTCAGCCAATTATCGGTTTCTTTATGCTGAAATTATGGATGAAATGAATACTTTTGAGGATTAAACAAACTGTGTGTTTATCACAATCTTTGCAAATCACACACTCAATGAATGACAATGTTTAAATTACTAATAAAATAATATGCTTTTGTTTTCTGGAGAACCATATAGGTTTATTATTCTTGTAACATTAAAATCAATCTTTTGGCTGTGATATGCCTGAAGATAACTATAAAGCTTTTAATTTCATTATTTATTCATTTCTGCCACCTTAATTGTATTCATTGTATCTTATTAAGAAACTCAGTACTCTAGGCTAAAAGGGTCCTCATAAAATATTATTCTTTATTATATCAGTAATTCAGAAATGTAGGTCAAGTAAATACAAATAGTGTGTGACATGAAGCCTTCAGAGATTATAGCGCTACAGCCAAATAGTCAAGCATTGCAGTGTGATTACAGAGGCCTGGGGCAGCCATCCCACCTTTGAAAAATGGTTTTCTTTGCTTTTGCAGCAAATACTCTATGGGTTGAGAGGAAAAACTTTTTATTGTAGAGAGCAGAATATCACGTGCCATATCTACTTCCATTTAGTGTAATACCTTTTTTATTTCAAAGTCAGTATTTTTCAGATAAGGCATATAACTAATTAGAACATTTACTGCACATTATAGCCTTCCGGAGGCCTTAAGAACTACCACTAATCTGCTTCACAGAACTGTAATTAGATGGAATCAATGCACAGTGAAACCTCAAAAACTCATTCCATATTAGTTTGGTTTAGAATCTAGGATTTATCAGACATGGACACGATGGAACTTTGCTTTTATATCGTCTAGAGATGGAAAAAAAACTCATTGCATGTTAGTTTAATGAAGTCACTTGCCATTCCGAAAGAGTATCTTATTATTAAGGTATTTTAAATGGGTCTAGGGGGGCATGGAATACATTGCTATCAGATTACCACAAGGACCTTAAAGATTTTCTTTAATAATATTAGTGGTTATCCTTGACTATTACAAATAAATTTAAAACTCATTCATTATGTCTTTACTGAGAATTTGTTTTGGGGATCAAAAAATAACTACAGCAGCATAAACTATTAGATTAGAAGGTCCTACAGCTCAAATAATTTTGTGAAAGAACTACAGTCTTCATTTACCGGCTGAGTTTCATTCCCACTAAAATTGTTTTGCCCAATACCCAGGTACCGACAACGGAAGAAGCACGAAACTGATCTAGTCTGTTATTCATATGTGTACTGTATTATTATGATACAGCCAAAACAGCAAATACAAGTATTTTGTTTAGAGTTTTGCGATAATTTGTTTAGGATGATAGAGGCTATCACGGTGCCAAGGCTACCCCTAAACGTACATCACTAGTCTTGATGTTGTGAAATGTTATGTGGGGGGAAATGCTGGTTACACCATGATTTAAAATTGTAAAAAATGTTCTGTATGCTTTAATACATATGTACTCATTGCATTAGTTATGGAGAACAGGCTTGTTAAAATATAAACTGCCGGTTTCTACTCCAGTGTAGTGGATGCCTTTTTAACAAGTTCCAGGAATCCTGATGCTTTGGTAACAGTACTACACTTTGATTACTGCTATGCAGCACTTTGTTTTTATTGGGTGAAAAGGAAGCCAAGTATTCTATTTTGTCTCTTTTACCTTCATCATAGAAAATATTTACAGAATTTCTTTCCATGCTCTTAACATCATTTTCTTCAAAGAACCATTGGGATATTAAATAAAATGTGAATAGCTGGGCATTACATCTTTGGGCTTAAAGTGTGGGCAGGAATTTCACATCAATGCTTCTCACTTTGCTGCCTATTTGAATCAAGTGGGACCCTTTAAAAATCATGAAGCCCAGGCTATATCCTAATTGCTTAGTCTTTTTGTACTGCTAGAATAGAGTATTTCAGACTGGGTAAGGGTAATTTATAAAGAAGAGAGATTTAGGGCAACCCACTCAGGACCCCTCTGTCTGTCTCAGACAGAAGCTTTCTTTCTCTCAATAAATACATTCTACTCCTAAAAAAGGGCGGGGGATTTATTTCTCACAGTTGTAGAGGCTCAAAAGTCCACCAGTTCAGGGTGCTGACATTCCAAGTCTGCTGAGAGCTGGCTCCCTGCATCCTCACATGGTGGAAAACCAAAGACCAAAAAGAATGAAACCTACCTTTTCATGTGGCAGAGAAACAAAAGACAGTGAACCTCCCCTCAGGCTCTTCTTACAGCAATTAACCTATTCATGGAAAGGATTCCTCAAGATTTCTTTTCCTCCCATTAGAGTCAACCTTGCTACATCACTGCACTGAGGATTAAGTGTCTAACTCATGAAATTAGAAGGGCACACTCAGACCCTAGCACCAATTAAAGTAAAAATTTTGGGAGTGGACCTCAGGCATCATGAGATCTCCAGACAATTCCAGGGTCACCTTAAGCCTAGAAGTAATCTTGGCAGCTACTTCTTTAGGACTCAAAGGTCTATTGCAAAGTGAGCTTTTGCTCTGTAATAAGACCACTACCTTCATGAAAGTCTCTTTCTCTGTCTGACTGCACCTTGATTATATCTCATTGGTATTTTTATTTAGAGTATTCACACTTAAATTTTTACAGTATTTGTAAGGTTCTACTTGAATTACATGCATACCGGTGTCTATTTTTAAAGGATTTGCAAGTTTATTACCTTATTCAGTCTCTTAGTACAATAAGGCAATATATTTTAGTATGAACACACGGGACATTTTAGTGAGTTTAGAGACTTTAGATCAGAGCTATTCAACAGAAATTTCTGAGATGCCAGAAATTTACATGTGTTCTGTCCAATAAGTTAATTGCAGGAGATTCTTGACTACTGCTTAAAATATGTCTGGTGCATCTCACACACTGGTCCTCAAGTTATGTTTAAATAGCATATGCAGTTAGTGGCAACATACCAGACAGTACAACCTTAAATAATAAACTGACTTTAGCTTGAAACTGTCCCCTGTGAATCCTAATACTATTTTTATAAACATGTCCAAATTGACTATATACAATATACTGTGTTGAAGAATGTACATGTCTGTTTTAATTTGGCTCACGTGATCACCTGTCAAAACTCTTCTGTAGAATCAGAGATAGTATTATAACCTATGGACTATGCAGTCTATTTCAATTTCTCAACTTTCTTTTATGGAAAGCATCCTTAGACAATCTATGTACAAATACTAATGAATGTGTGTTCATTAGAATGCATTTACAAAGTTGGCAGCAGACAAGATTTGGCCTATAAACTCATTTTAGGACTACGATAATCTAGTACGTTTATAGATGCATAAACCAACACAATAAAGTGAGTACACAGCTTCTCCAAGGATCACATTCCCAGTAGAAAGTCTTGCATCAACATGCACTCCTGGTCTTAGAATTATCATCAATATTAATTATTCTTTCTTACCTTTAATAAGGAAATCCTTCCATTTTCTTTCAGCTCTTTTCAGAGACTTTTGTAGTCAGGAATTGCAAGGAAAACAAGACAATATGGGACACATAATTGAAGTATTATTATGTAATACTTCAAAAGTTCACCCAAAAGTTAAATACAAGAAGTTCAGGATGGGGATTTAGTTCAGTGGCATAAGGCACCTGCCTTTCAAGCGTGCAGTCGAGTTCGATCCCTGGTACCAAAGGGGGAAAAAAAAGACATGCAGGAGATCTGTCCATACACTAAAGACCCCGAGAATCCAGCCAAGGACCTCGATTCCACAGCAATGTCCTGCATGAGTCCAACAGAGGACCTAAGAGCCCATGACAATGCCCCACCACCACAAGACCAGCTGGAGGCCTAGAATTCATGAGAGTGACATACATGAATCTGTTTTACAGATCTTCCCTGGGAAGGCCTAAAGGTTAGTGGTGGAAGAAAGTCCATGCCAGGATGGTAAAGGATTTGTGTTAGTAAGTTAAAGGTACTACCCTGGAGCCAAAAAGTGATGCTTCAAATAAGAGCCAGGGCTCCCCTGCCCCAAAATACCACAGCTATCGTCAGTGATGATGAGGTCTTGAGCTCCTCTGATGATAACAGCCAAGTTCATAACAGGAAGCCAGTGTAACAAGCTTCTCCTGGAGATTGAACTGCACATATCTTTCCCTACAGAACCAGGAAGTGATGCTCAAAATAAGGGCCAGAGCTCCTCCAAAGTGAACCACAGTCATTCTCAGCAACAAGGTCCCAAGCTCCTTTGATAATGAGAACACCCAAGTTCTTATCAGGGAAGTCAGCATGGCAATCTCCTTCAGGAGAGCCAACATCTTCAAACAACAACACAGAGAATCAACAATGCTAAGGAGGACCAGTAACACTACTTTTTCCTCTCCGGGTCTCCTTTTTATGCTGGCAATGGTCCTCAGGTGGGCCATCCATGCTCAGTACCACACTGATTCAGTTCAGCTGGTATCACAATTTGACCACCAGTTACCAATCCATTACAGAGACAAATTTTCTTATGCTGTTATTGGATGTACTGATATAACTATATGCTGAGAGTTTGTGATACAATTATTATATCCATCTACTGGATAGAGTGAAAAGTTATTATACCGTTATTAGAAATTTGTGTGGATATATGTATATCATGGTTTATTATACCTATAAAATGATGACCTTTCATATATGTTTTATTAATTCATCTAACAGTAACTAAGTACCAGTTATGTCTAGATATAATGCTAAGCATTACCGTAATAGGAGAGAACGCACACTGATTCTTTCCAGGAAATTTAAGAATCTGAGGAGAGTGAGCATATTATATAAATTAGAGGTTAACTCAGGAAATGTAGAAGCTAAATGTTCAAGAATCTAGAGAAATCAAAGATCACTTTTCATCAGAATTCAATTCAGTCTAATTAATGGTCACCAACTGAATACCTACTTTTTGTTTAGAATGTTACTAAGCTACCTTTAGAAGACAAAAGTAGAAAAAAATAGATTTTTGCTTCTCTAGTATAAGGTATTAGTACATAGAAACATTATGCATACACAATTTAAACAATTGCAAATAATTCCAAAGAGTTTATTTGAAAAGTTTTCTTCAAATTATTTATTATAAATATCAAGGAAATTAAAAGTAAGAACATTATTAATGCAATTATCCTGTGAAAACTCACATGTCCAATGTGAAGGACCAATATATCAAGCTGAAAAACACATGTTTACCTAACAAGCAATGCCATGATTTATAATCATATAAATGAAATGATTTATAATAAAAGTGAAGTCATAGTGTCTTAACTATCATTCAAATATCAATAAGGCCAAATATCTTCAAGGTTTTATATCAGATCAACTTCTGCCAAAATGTGTCCAGTTAACATGGAAAGTTTAAAATTGTTACTGGACAACTGTATATAATGCACGAGATAAAGGCTTTTGTACTAATGGTGAATGGATGGGGGACAATTATGTCTTCAGTAAACAATTATTGGAAACAAAGTTGACATATCTTAGGTACATATGTATTGCAAATCACAGCGAATTCAACAAGATACTAACAGGAATGGAATAATAACAATACAATTAACTGAACATTAGAATCCTATAGCATATACATTATTTTTTTAAAAATTGACACTTTGATCACTTCAGCTTATTAGCAAATACTTATTTCTTGTCCTCCTCTTTCTTCTACTCTTCTCTCCATACTCTGCTCTGCCCCCTCCTCCCCCTTCTCTGTCTCTCTCTCCTTCTGTCTTCCTTTCATCCTCCTCTCCTATTTCTTTTAAATATACACTTTTATTTTCAGGATTGCTTGACAACCCTATTTATAATTTTTATCAGTTTTATAAATCCTAAAAATACTTTCATTAGTCTATAATACATATTTGAAACTAACATCGCAAGGTAAAGTATATTATTTCAGACAAGTAAATCAGATAAGAAAAAGAAACTATTTTCTAGCATCCTAATAGGTGAGGACATGGTAGCAGGTTTTACATGAACGTAGCACAGCATTCTCAAGTACAGTAAAACCAGCCCTTAGATGCATTTTTATTGTTCTGTGGACATGTTATCCAGCTGCTATGTGGACACTTGAGGTAAACTGTGCTTTCCTGAATTTGACTCTTATTTTAGAGGTGAAAATTTTTATACTTTTTTGTATTCTATACATTAACTAAAATAGCATTTCAAAGGTCTGTGACATGACAGGAATTATGGGAAAAACAAGATTTGTTTGGTCTCTATTTCACTTGAAGTTGTTTGTTTGTTTTGGATTTTTTTCCATCTTTTTTTGTTTAAAGAAAAAAAATAAAAGGTTACAAGTAATACAGAATTAAAAAAAATAAACAGTAAGAAATCACTAGTTAATAGATTACATATTGTCATCTTAGAAATAGTTGATCAAGTTACAAAATTAAGCCTACAAAGTGGATATTCAAACAGTGAGACTGCAAACAGTTGTGTTCAATGATCCCAAAAAACTTGTTAATAGGATTATCTGCCTTATACATCTAAACACACTTGCAGTTGTGTCCTTTAGAGTACTTTCTTTTCCTCTCTTTTTTACAATAACATTTACACATTTTGGGTTTTATTACTCCCACAGTTCTTATTACTTTTTTTGGAAGAGAATAAAACCAGATGTGAAAAAAAGCAGAGTCAGTCAAAACAAAGGATGGACATAGTATGTGATATAAAAACAGAATACAAGCGCTCAACAATGGTTACCATAATGCCCCTTGCTACCTTAAAAAGAATCGCCTATATCATCAGATATAATAAAATTGAGCTAAACAGTACAGAACAAAACCAATAAAACCTAAACATTAGAGACATTACTGAACTTCAAAAGAAGAGTGGTCTTTATAGTGTATCTTCTTATAGTGAATCTTATTGCCTTCAAAGTAGTTGCCTATACCCTCAAAATTGATAATATCAAACAGAACAGAATAGAGTAAAATCAATCAAAACAAGATGGTGAGAGCAACACATGGCTTCAAATTAAGTTAATAGGAAATCAGAAAACTTACTATAATATATGCTGCTAAATTTTTAAAAATTTTTCCATAATTAAAAAAATAATAAATAAAATTTTTAAAAAGAGGAGAGATTGAGATAAAAGAGGACATAACAACATAACAATACAAATCAGAACAGAACAATTTAAGTAACATAGTGTTTCACCACAAGATAACCTGACTTAATAGTAGGTACTCTTTCCTTAAAATATTTGAGTTTAACTTCGTATACTATAGCATCAAACATAATAAGACAGTGTGAAACCATTCAAGAGGATGAAAGTATTACAAGGTATTTAGAACCAGGTCACAGAAAATGAACAATGGTTTGAATATTACCTCTTTGCCTATAAAAAATTTTGTTTATACTATCACATATAATAAAATCCAATAAGATCCTATTTGATAAAAGCAATAGAGACAAAAGAACAACAATTTGATGGGACTTCAAAACAAGATGATATTAAATCTGCACTAGCTATGATATTGTCTTGTTTTCTTCAAAATAGCTGTTCATATCATCACAGACAATAATATCTAACAGCCCAGAATAAAACCATTCCAATTAATGAGTGAAAACTTTATAAGGCTTCAAAACCATATAATGAGGAATCATGATTACCACATACTTTTATGTATGTGTATCATTTCTTACACTAAGGAAACTACTTGGTATTCATACATGTGAGTTTGATTTATTTCACTTATGAGTACCGTCTCAAACTGTGCCCATTTATTTATAAATATCTCAATGTAATCCTTCTTTATAGCTGAGTAGTACTCCATTGTATAAAAATACCACAACTTTTTTATCCACTGCTCAGTTGATAGACATTTAGGTTATTTCCAAGATCTGGCTAATACAAATTGTGCTACTATAAACAGGGGTGCACCTATATCACTATGGTATGATGTTTTCAGTTCTTCTGGGAATATGCCTAGAAGTGGAATAGCTGGAACAAATGGGACTTCCAACCCCAGCTTTTTGAGAAATCTCCAGAATGACCTCCACAATGGTTGTACCAGTCTACACTCCCACCAACAGTGCAGGAGAGAGTTCCTTTTTCACCCACAGCCTCTCTAGCATTTGTTGTTGGTGGTCTTCTTGATCCTGGCCATTCTTTCAGGAGTGAGATGGAATCTCAGTGTGGTTTTAATTTGCATTTCTCTAATGACTAATGATGATGAACATTTTTTCATGTATTTATTTGCCATTGGTATTTCTTCATCTGAGAAGTGTGTATTCACCTCAGATGCCTATTTTTGGATTGGATCTTTGAATTTCGGGGGTCTAATGTTTTTTAATTCTTTATATGTTTTAGACAGAAGGCCTTTGCCTGAGGGACAGTTCACTATGATTTTTCCCCAGTTTGTGGGTTTTCTTTTCACTATGGTAGAGATTTCTTTTGATGTGCAGAAACTTTTAATAAGATGTGACCCCAGTTATTGATTCTGGGAAGCATTTCTCATGCGATTTGAGTCCTGTTCATAAATTCTCTACCCACCCCTATGTCTTCAAGGTTTTTACCCAATTTGCTTTCCAATAGATTTAGTGTTTCTGTTTTAATATTCAGATCTTTGATCCATTTAGATTTTAATTTAGTACATGGTGATAGGCATGGGTCTAGTTATAGTTTTCAGCATATGGAGAGCCAGTTTCTCCAACACCAATTATTAAAGAACTGTCGTTCCTCCAGTGAACATGTTTGGCCCCTTTTTCAAAGATAAGGTGGTTGAGCGTGTTTGTAGTTGTGGTTGTATCTTCTAATCTATTCCATTGATCTTTGGATCTGTTTTGATTCCAATACCATGTTGATTTTCCTACAGTTGCTTTTTAGTATAACTTCAAGTCAGGGATTGTGATGCCTCTTGCCTTGCCTTTGCTTCTTAGTTTACCTGTCCTATTCTAGGTCTCTTCTCACTCCAGATGAATTTTAGGATTGATTTCTCAAGAGCTATGAGGTATGTTGATGGTATTTTTATTGAGATTGCATTGAATCTGTATAAGAGTTTTGGGAGAATGGCCATTTTCACAATATTTATTCTTCCTATCCATGAGAAAGGGATGTCTTTCCATTTTCTGAGACTGTCTTCAATTTCTTTTCAGTGCATTGTAATTTTCTCTGTATAGGTCTTTCACTTCTTTCATGAGAGTAATTCCTAAATAATTAGGATTTTTTTTTCATCTTAAAGGGCCTGTTTTCCCTCCTACAAAAGCTGTGTGCTGCATAACAACTTTTTGAATGACCCAGAAGCAACATTACACAAACTCACTAGCACAGAGATAAAACCAACAGAAAGAGATGACTTTATTGTTTCACTTAAAGACCATCTTTCCAGCACTAATAAGTTGGTATGTTTTGCCAGGGCAGGTATACACTGTCAAACAGTATAAAATTATGATGAAACTCAAAATCTCGATCAGAGACAGAATCTGGTGTTCCACATAGTTATCAAAATAGGTTTTTGCATTATTATGTTATCATTATGGGCTATAATCCTACACAGAATTTATCATAAACCTTTAAATCTGATCTGCAACACATGAGTCCTCGTGCCCCACAGTGAAGAGTACTCTTGAGAATGACAGCATGTAACAAATGGTACTGAGAGCAGATCAGCACAATGTGCTTAACTGAATAAGCAACGTGGATGTATGTTCTGAGGGATCAATAATGAATAACTGACCACCTCAATACTGGCTTAAAATGCATAAACAGCATGATGAAGTACACTTATAATCCTAGCATCTGGGAGGTTTGCGTAGGAGGACCACAAATTTGAGTTTAATATCAGCAAGTAAAGTACAGTAAGACTTTGTCTCAAAGTAAAAAGAGGATGGCTCAAATCGCAGAAGTGAAAAAAAAAATAAAGATATCACATGTTGCATGTGATGCAGCAGGTAGATGCCCTCATAAGAGACAAAATTATGGAATAATAAAATGAACTTTTATTGCTATATAAAAAAGAAAATAGCATTTTAAATTATATAACTAGTTTTTTAATGCCACCTATTGAGGTCAGATTAGAATTTTGTACCCATGCAACAGAAAAGCCTGGGGTCAATTTAAGATTTCATTTAAGTAAGCTTCTTGCAAAAGTAGTATTAAAGTCAGTTCAATAAAGGAGGTTTGAGACCTTAAATATCAAATTGCAAATTATCAATAGGTCAATTTTTTCTTTAAAATGCATGAAATGTGATAAACTCAAAATTGGTAAAATATAGTTTAAAACAGTTTTATAAGCAAAAATTATGAGCTTAAGAAAAATACTATGCTTTTCTATTCTGTTGTAGAATTTTAAAAATAACTCTTCCAAACACAGAAAACACACATTTCCATTGTTAAATTTGGACAATCAGTCTAAAAACATACATTAAACAAATTACAGCTTCAGACTTAAAGAACATTTTATTGATCACTAAACTTTTTAGGAATTATTTTCACCCACAGAAAGGTTAAATTTTCCTGGTCAGTATCCCAATTGTCAACAAGCTATGCCTGAACAGTTTCAATTCCTTCTGATCAGCTATATTTTACAATGTTGAGGCATTCAAGGTATGATACACAGAGAATGAATAATTTCATTTTTAAATTTTTAATTTATTTTTGGCTTTTTTCATTTATTTTTAAATTAATTTTATTGTTACATTTATATGCACATAACATTCATCACATGGAATTTGTACCTGTACATGATGTATCTTTGTGTTTTTCCACTTTCTCTACCCTTACTTCTCCCCTCTTACCCTCCTTATCTACAAAAGCTTTGTTTTCATTTTTTGCCTTTTATTTCCTTTTTCCCCGTTCAACCCCCCACCTCAGTTCTTATTCCTATTTGAACATTTTGATACTATTTCACAATACCTACTATACATTTTGTTTCTTATTCACATGGTTTCTCAAACCAGAGAAACTATGTGCTCTTTGAACATATGCGCCTATTTATTTCACTTAAGAGTATGATCTCCAAGTGCATTCATTTACCTTTGAAAAACCTCCAGTTTATCTTCTCATCTTCTTTACTCTCAGTTGATGGGCATTTGGGCTGTTTTTAAGGTTTAGCTTAGAATTACAATTTTGCTCTAAACAAGGCTGTGTATATATTACTGTGGTATGATGCTTTAAATTCTTCCGGGAAGACATCAAGACAGGAAACAGCTGGATCAGATAAAACAGCTGAGAGTTTACCATAATATATATCTTTTGCATATCAAAAGAAACTACCAAACAGAGCAAAGTGACAACCCACACAGTGGGAAAAAATTTTGCCAGCTCTTCCTCAAAGGGCTAACATCTAGAATATATAAAGAACACAAAAACCCTCACCCCTGCCCCAAATTTAAAGATCCAATCCAAAACAAGCATTTGAGTTGAATAGATACCTCTCAGATGAAGAAGTGCAAACAGTAAATAAATTCATGAAAAAATGTTCAACATCACTGTTCATTTGAGAGATGCAAATTAAAACAGCACTGAGATCCCACCTCACCCCAGAAAGAATGACTATCATCAAGAAATCAATAACGAACACTGGAGGGCTGTGGTGAAAAAGGAACCCCGATTCACTGCTGGTGGGGATGTAGACTGGTGCCACCACTGTGGAAATCAATGTGGAGACTTCTCAAGACCCTAAATGTACTTTAAATTGGCAAATAATCGTGCATATTTATGTGGTACAGTGTGATGTTTCATACAGGCACATATTCTACAAAGATCCAGCCAGCATGGTTACCCTACCACCTTTTCAAACAATCAGTCTTTGCAGTTTAGAATGTTAAAAAATCAAAGCATATTTGAAATATATATCAATATACTATGATACCGAAATGTAAAATTCTTGAAAATATATTCCTGTGGTCTAAATAAAATTTTATGCTTTTTGATCAACACTTTCCTTTCCTTTCAACCGCTCTCCCTTGAGCTTGCCAGCTGTGACTACATTTTCTTCAGTTAAGGACTGACTTTTTAAGATTTCACACATAAGTGAGATCATACAGTATTTGTTTTTGTGTGAATGGGTTTATTTCACTTAACATGCTTCCCTCCAGTTTTATACAGTAAGAGAATTTCCTTCCATTAGGTAGATACCATGTTTTCTTCTGTTAATGACTTTCTTTTTTTCTTTTTAACTGGAGAATAATACTACATGTTTATAGGGTATAGTATGAAAATCTGATGCATGTATCCAATGTGTAATCAAATCAGGATGTTTAATATTTCCTTCTCCTCAAATATTTAACATTTATTATAATTTTGTGTTGGGAATATTCCAACTCGGTCATTTCAGTTACTTATAAAATACATTTTTGGGATATTAGCTCAGTAGCACAAGCACCTGCATGGCAAGTGCGAGATCGTGAGTTCAATCTCTGGTACCAAAAACAAATGTATAATAAATTGTTATGAACTATAGTAGTCAACCCATGATGTAGAACATGAGAACTTATTTTTTCTAAGTAACTGTATTTTGCTATCATAGTCAACCTTCCTCTATCTTTGGTTCATTCTACTTCCAAACCACTAGTAATCACTATTCTACGCTGTACTATGAAGTCAAATTTTAAATTTCTCACATAGAAATGAGAACATTCAGTATATGTCTTCCTGTCCCTGGCTTGTTTCACTTCTCACTCCATCTCCATCCATATATTCATTAGCCATTCATTCACTGAGGTCACTTAGGTTACTTCCATATTTTGGCTGTTGGGAATAAGGCTGGAATAAACATTGGAATGCAGAGGTATTTTCAATGTATTGATTTGGATTCCTCTGGCCATATTCCCAGAATTGGGGCTGCCAGATCACACAGAATTCTATTTATAGTTTCAGCTCTAAAATAATGGGCAAATCCCAACTTTGGTTTCAACGTGCTAACAATAATACTTGATTCAAGACATGAATAATGATCTGCCTGCTATAACCATTTAAGATATCCCTGAATAAGCAAATCCTTTAGTAACTTTACAGAGGTTTGCTTCAGTTAAGAAACAGTACTATAAGAGCTGATCTCTGACTGTATAACTTCCAATAATGATTTCTTATTTGTAGAAACAAATGTCTTTCTCTAATAGTGTCTAAATTAGAAGGGGCAACACTTGCACAAACATTTTGTTCAAACATTTCTCACTGTCATCAAATTTCAATGTGCACTGCACACACACACACACACACACACACACACACACACACACACACACATTTTTCCTGCATCAATTGGCTGTTTTCCAGAACACTACTGCTTCTTAGAGTAACACATATGTCTACTACTTCTTTTGCTGCTTACATATAAAATCTGACCAGAACTCATTTCTCATCACTAACAGCTAAGCGATATCCTTCACATAATAGGTTTTGTGATTTTCAGGTCCTGGCACACACTGGCTCCTTCTAGAGCACCTTTTTTTCCTACTAGCTTGACAAGGCTTACATTCATTTCTTTCAAAGATTTTCTCAAATATCACCTTGTCAAAGATCTTAGATCTTATACCTTCACCACACAAAACCCTACACTGTATTTTACACTTTGTGCTTAACTTTTCTTTACACTACAGCATTTAGGACTAATTTGAAATGTTAAAAGTGTGGGTGCATCCTTAGTGTTTCCTCAAACCAGTAGAGTAGAAGCTCCTTGAGGGGAGTAATGCCTGTGCTGGTGACTCTCTCTCCCCATGGTTTTCAACAGCAGCTGGCATTTGGTACACACGCATTAGTAAGTGTAGAGAAAATCATGTGTGAAGACAGAAGGATAGTGATTCAGGAAATGGGCACCTTCTAATTGAATCTCTCCACCTTTGCAAGAGATATGATTCAAATAGGATAAAATTTTGAACAAAATATCTTCTCTGGAAACACTAAAACCAGACTTTGAAACTATTCTATAGTTTTCTTAGTAATAATTTTTGATAAAATATTTTTTTACAAAACTAGCATATTTTGACATGATTACATCTTATAATATTTGATATCTAACTTGTGTATGTACTTTAGTACTATTGCATATAATTCATAGTTATATGTTAATTTGTACATAATAAAGGATACTGATTGGTATTGATTAAAGGTGTAAAGATGGTCACCTGTCACATTTAGCCTTATAAAGCTTATTTTTATTTAAGTATGTTTGTAGTTATAGCTTCCATCGTACATGACCCACAAGGCTTTTTTAGGATAAAAACCATTTTTTAAATTTTATATCTATTCCCAACACTGTGTATAACTATAACTTGATATATATGTACTTTGAAAGAATGAATTCTATTAATTTTTTGGGGTTTTTTGTTTTGTTGTTTTTTGAGACAAGATCTCACTATGTAGAATAGGCTGGTCTCCAACTCCCCATGTAGCTGACCTGGATCCTTCTGTCTCAGCCTGCCAAGGGCTGGAATTACGGAAGTTCACCCTGATGCCCCATTTGCTGAATTCCCTCTTTTTCACTTAAATCTTCTCTTGTACTAAATGAATTGAAGGGTGTAGTTCAATGATGGAATGACTACTTAGCACATGCAAGGTCCTGAGTTCAATCGTTATCACCACAGCACAAACAAACAAAGGGGGGGAAAAACTCCTGTAACAAATGCATTGTATAAGTATTAAATATTTTGGAATAAAAAAGAGTATGTATTACCTATATACAGCCAAATAATAGCAAAATAATGTTGTGAGTTAGAGAGATATGCAATATTTCTGTGAGTTCATGCAATACATACTGAGTTCGTAAATATGTTACACACATAGTACTGAATACCAATTGATCACTTGGGATGCATATTTTTAAAGTTAGTTTAAAAACTGAAATTAAATATACAGAGGCACATAGCTACTAAGTGGGAAAATCAAAATACAGCCTCATCCCTTTGCTTGTTCTCACATATAAAACACTAGGTAAACTGTCTCCTATAGTCATATTTAATATTAATTTATATGCTTCATTTTTCATTATGAGAAAAATACTTCTAGCTTTTGCATGTACCATAAGTATTAGTACAATATCGTAGTGGGTATCTGAAACTTTTATCTTGCATAATAAAACTTTATGCCCACTGGTCAGTAACTTCCCATTATCCCCAACACTCAGCATTTGGCAGCTATCATTTTTCTTTGATGCAATCAGCTAATTTAGATAACATATAAAAGTGGAACTGTACAATATTTATTCTTTTGTGACTGTTTATTTCACTTAGGATGATGACTTCAAATGCTATCATATTACTTCATAGTATAAGATATATTGTATACTATACAATCTCCTACATTTTTGTGACTGAATAGTACTTCATTGTACTTGTATACTGGATTGTCCTTACCCATTCATCTTTCACTGGACATTTAGGTTGTTTCCGTATGTTGGCTACTTTGTATAATGCTTCATTGAACAAGGGAATGTTCATTTCAAGATCCCGATACCATTTTTTTTCTAAATTAGGATTACTAGGTCAGTATGTATTGCATGAACTCACATGCTGTCAGTGAAATCTTGTTTTCTGAAACCTCCACACTGCTTCCCACAATAGACACTTCTTTTTAGATTCCCACCAGCAGTGCACAGGGTTTCCATTTTGTTACCACCAAAACTTACAGTTTTTCTTTTTTGATTTTTTAAAAGTGAATCATCCAGACCTGGGACACTGGCAGAATGCCCAGATTTGTAGGCTAGTCCTCAACCAAACCCACAACTGTGGATTCCATGCATTGGCACAACCACCACCAACCAGTGACTGGCTATGCATGGAGCAGCAGAAGTGCCAGGCAAAAAAACAGACCTGACCTCAGCTGAGGCAAAAATCTGGAAAAGGACAATCAATATGGATGACTAGAGGAGGAGTTACATCAGAGATGCTGAGGAAAGATCCACTGAGAAAGAATGATCTGGAAGCCCCAACATGGCTGAGTTGAGGAGGAGCCATGTCAGAGTGATTCAGAGTACATCAGCAAAAAATATAGAGAGGAGGAAAATCTGTCATAAAAGGAAACACAATATAGTGATCATGTTGAATTCTGCTTTGAAGATTCCAACCCAAAGAACACTATGGAAGACAGCTATGGAGCACTCCACAAGGAAGACAGAACTGCATAGGAGTGACAGAACTAGCAGCACTTGGAGCCTTCAAGAAAAACACCAGATACTGCTCAGAGTGCCCCATCCACAGCAAAGTTAGTGAGCGACTTCAGTCAGGTGCCTGTGGCACAACTGTGAAGTAAGAGCTGGTGAGGCACAATTGTAGGGAAGGCTTAGCATCTGAACCTGGGTTCCAGCTCATCTCCCTGGGCACGTTGGCCTACCTCCACATTGTCAAGTTGCCAGAGTTAATGGGAGAAGGACGGCAGTGGAACACAGCTGGTGTTGAGGAGCACGCTGGAGGGCGTCCTGCTGACACGCTGGAACCCATCAACATGGGCCCAGCACATGCAGTCAGAGGCCAGGTTCAGCACGAGTTACTTAGGATTTCAAGGCCACATGGGTGCCCTCCTCCCATTGTATGTGATGTCTGTATCTAGCACTGTTTTGTGGGGAGACTGGCACCTCAGACTTCCAGCATGAGCAGACTTATATCTTGGCTTGGGCTCTACTCCTTATTCCTAAGCTGTGGGAAAAAGCCTCATTTCCAACACAATGGGATATTTTTTTCTTTGTCGTTCTTTCTTTGCTATTTTCTTTGTTCTGTTCATCTCTCATCACTTTTGTTCCATTATTTGCCTCTTTGTTTTTAAGAGTGGGTGAGAGTGTGTACAACTGTTTCTCTTTCTCTTGCTCTTTTCTTCCCAAATATTTTATGGAGGATAAGGGAATTCTCTCCTGTCACTGTTTATTCCTTAATTTTAGCTTTGTCTTTTCACTTGATTCTTTCTCCTGCTTCTTATCCTTCTAGTTTTCTTTTTTCTACTCCCCTTTCAGCTGTCACCCTTTAGCTTTTTCTCTTATATTTATATCACCAATAGACTCTTTCTTCATCTTGTTCCTCATCTATGATTTATATTGTTTTCCCTGTTATTCCATCTAAACATATAACACGCCTCTGCCACTATTAGCACTCCGTGTGCTCCTATTTCCTCCTCCCCATACCAAGACTTTTAAAAAGTACATTTTTTTCTTTACTCTCTCTCCTCCTGGCTTACCCAGGCCCCAATATCTCTTGGTTCTGTATAACTGATTCTATAAAATTAGTGTTAAATGGCTTTTTTTAACCATAATAAGTGACACACTACCCATTTAGTGCATATTAGTTGTGGGCCAATATTTGGGCGATTATGTTGCTACATTCTGTGGATTTTTTCTGTAGGCTAAAGGAAAATCCAAAAGTGAGTTTCATGCTATGCTCTAAACTTGCCCAGATAGATACCACTATAACTGATGAGCTTGTTACTGTTGTAGCTGATTTGATTGCACAGGAATATTCTTGACTCAGTAAGCACTCATGTCAGTGAATCGGTCTGCTGATTCTACCATCACACCCAGGGAGAGGGATATCAAGAGTTTCTAAGCCAAGAACTTGCACTGAAGCAGGCTCTGCAAGAATCTCTGAAACCTGGCAGAAAGAAGCACTGGGTATGACTTAGCTTCAGTACTGCCATGGAAGATTCAGGGAAGCTCCTGGGTGCTAGCACTCCAACTGTATGGCAAAGAAGCTACATATGAATCACATATGCACTGTCTCTGGAATATTTAACCTGTGTTCTTAGCAAAGATCTTACAGGTTTGAGTTTTAGTTTATTTCTGGATTTACTTATTAGTATAGAGTTATGTTTTGTTTATAGGTTTTGAATTTACAAGTTTTGCACTTTTTGTGTTTGTACTTTCATTGGCTCTGATTCATTAGCTGTCTAGGTTATCTTCTCCATCTCAGTTCCTACATTAGTGTCCTTACTTCAAATCCCCAAACAATACTATGGAACAGAATGAGGGTACCAAAATGGCCCCAAATATATTCAACTATTAATATTTGGCAACGATTCTAAAAGCATATGTTAGAAGACAGCCTATTCCAAAATAGACAGATACCATATTCCACAAGTGGTTTTGGAAAATCAGGTTATATGTTTGTAGAAGAATGAAACTGGATCCTCTCCTCTCACCATATGCTAAGTTAAAATCAAAATGGAGCAAAGATCTAAACATTAAAACAGAGACAGTAAACCTACTGGAAGATAGAAAGATAAAACATTTGAAGACATGAGTATAAACCTTAACCACACAAGAAATAGCAACAAGAAGCAATTAATGAAATTATATCAGAATAAATAGTTTCCATGCAGAAAACCAATCAGTAGAGTGAAGAGAAAATCTACAGAATGGGAAAAAATTGCCAGCTACTCTTCAGAGTATTAATATTTAGAATATATGAAGAACTCAAAAAATTAAACCACCTAAAATTAAAGACCCACTTCAGAAAGGAGCAAGAGAAATGAACAGAAAATTTACAGAAAAAATACAGAGTCAAAAAACACATGAATATGTTCAGCATCTCTAGGCATTACAGAAACACATACTGTGACAAAACTAAGATTACACCTTATTCTGGGGAGAATGGCAACCATGAAGAAGTCAAACGATAACAAATGCTGGCATAGTGGGTTGAAAAAGAAACCCTCCTTCACTGTTGGTGGGAATACAAACTGGTGCAATCATTATGGAAATCAGTGTGGCTATGGCTTGTGTCTAAGAATCCCCACAAAGCCTTTTTATAGGTGGAGCTTTTTCAGGGGTGGCTGGATCTAGAGTATGACTCTGGGCAAGAGTTGGGTGCAATGCTAGCCACAAGCAGCACTAGGATTAAAGGTGAGAGTAGCCTGGATAAAATACAAGGCACAGAAAGAGGCTTGACCCTTTTACTGACTGCCTCCTTCTTTTCACTGCGCTCTGCCTTCCATGTGCTGTTTCCCCACAGAGATGTCCCTCGGCCATGCCACCCTTCTTTGGAGCTGGCCAGCTGTGGGCTGAAACCCCTACAAAATGTGAGCCAAATAAACCTTTCCTCCTTTAATTCTGGATGTTAGATGTTTTGTTTCAACAATAAGAAGAGTGACTAAGACAAGTATAGAGATTTCTCAAAGAATTGAGATAGAAATTCTATAGGATCCAGCTATCCCTGCTAAGTATCTTCCCCAAAGTGCCTAAGTCACCATACAAAAACTTTGCATACATACCAATGTTTAGAGTAGATAAACTCATATTTACATCCTGGGAGCAGCATGTCTATCCATTAATAGATAATTAGATAAAGAAAATGTGATATCTATTTTCTATCTATTTATTTGTCTATCTAATAGAATACTACTTGGTTCTAAAGAATGATAAATTTGAGACATCTGTAGGGAAATGGATGCACCTGGAAAATCTAATACTCAGTAAAGTAAGTCAGATATACAAGCTTAAGTTCGGTTTGATATCTCTCACTTGAGTGAGGCAAAGCACAATCAAAATCATAAAGAACTTGGAGAGAAAGAAGGAGGGAGTGGATCACTTGAAACAGAGAAGTGGTGCAAGGAAACAAGGCAAGGGATCAGTGGAGGGGGAGGCTAAGCGAGAATAAATATGCTGCGTCCAGGAACCTGACATCCCCAGTTAATTTGAATACTATGTGCCTCAATGTGAAGTAAGGCAAATAGTATCAGCAAGAATGAAAACTGGAATAGGGCATGTGGAGGAGGACAGAGAAGGAGGGAAGAGAAAGGAAAAAGAAGTGCTGTAATGTGTACGTGTAACCATTTCCCAAGATGACTGTAAACTATATGAACTGCAAAAGTGTATAAATAGAATAAAAAGTTTTTTTAAATTTAAAAAAAATCATCACTACCTGTTGTAAAGTGATGTCTCATGGTTTTGACTCGCATTTTCCTTGTGATTAGTGATTTTGAGCCTCTAATCATGCCTTTTTTTTTTTTTTTTTTTTTGGCAACTTGTATGTTTTCTTTGGAGAAAAGTTTCCAGTGTTCTAATGTTTCCCCAGTTCTTTTTTTTTTTATTAATACATGTTTTAGTTAGGCTGTTTTGTTTCATTTGTTTTGCTATTGGGTTGTAGGAGTTAGTAATATGCTCTGATATTAACTTCTTATCAGGCACACAGTGTAGAAATATTTTTCCCATTAGTTAGATTGCCTTCAAATCACTGTTTCCTTTCCAGTGTCCTGCATACCCTGAATACATATGGATTTCTTTGTTTGTCATAACTCTTATTTATTTGTTTACATATACATGTTTTTTTATACATATGTATGTGTTTGTTGTATTTGTTTGCTGTACTCAGCATATGTTGAATACGTAGTTTTGAACCCTCCAGTCTTTCCCAGTGTTCCTTTCACCTGTTTCTGTAACTACACCATACTGTTTTGATTTGTAGAACACTGTATTGCATTTTAAAATCAGTACATGTAAGGCTTCTAGCTCTGTTTTTTTTTCCCCCCAAAGTTGTGTTTTTTTTTTTTTTTTTTGTCTGTTTTGTTTTGTTTTGGCTATGACCTTTGCATGAATTTTAGGATTGTATGTTCAATAAAATTATTGCTGAGATCTATATACATAACGTATTTGTTCGCCTTTAGGTAGTATGAACATATTAACAATATTAAGTCTTCCAATACATGAGCATAGGATGATTTCCCATTCATTTGTTTTTCTTTATTGTAGCAATGTTTATATTTTAAAATGTTTATTTTTCTTTATTTTGGCAATGTGAATAAAGCATTTGCCTCCTTAAATTTGTGATAAACATTTTTATTTTATTTGATTCTAACTTGAATGGGATTGTTTACTAGGTATACTTTTAGGGTTGTCAGTTGTTAATACATGCAAACATAATTGATTCATTTGAATTCTGTAATCTGAAACTTTTCTGAATTCATTTGTTAGGTGCAACTACTATGTGTATGAAATATGTAGTGTTTTCCATATGTTATATTATATCATCTGTAAAAAGATTATGAAGACAAGTAATTTTATAATACTTATTTCTTTTGGGGGAGTGAGCAGTACAATCCAGGGTCTCACTCAGATTACATAAGGTAATTACATTCTACCACTAAGCTGTATTCCCTCCTTCTGATTTTAAAACAAGACCCCCTAGTTTCTGTAGCCTGGCCTCAAATTTATGATCTTCCATGCCAATCCCTGAATAGCTGAGCTGGAATCGTAGACATGTGCCATGATGCTCATCTTAATTCCTCACTCTGTTTTAGATGTCTTTTATTTATTAGGAATTGAACCCAGGACCTCATGCTTGCCAGAAAGGTGCCGTGCTGCCAAGAAGTAACCATGGCAATTTTTCTTACTTAATTGCTCTAGTTAGAACTTTCAGTGCTTATGTTCGTGGTTACATAATCTTTCTTTTCTCTTTCTCATTCTCCCAGCTGTGATTCAGGTCATAATTTTCATCTTCTGTTAATGTATTTCTGTTCTCTTTGGATTCCATTTTACTCTCTTTTAGGTTCTTTTTGCATCATTTCTGGAATATTAATTTGCTTTAATTTAGCCTGTCTGATGTTGCCAAATGTAGCACCATCATTTTTAAGCTGTTTAACTTCTTCCATAGTGTCATTTTCTGAAGATTCCCAATTTACTGCATGGAAAACCTGTTATGATACCGCCATGTGATTCTCATTTCTTCTGTGTTCACTCTTTACCATGTACACAGGGTGGTCTTACGTCATCTTCAACTAGCTAGAATCCAATCCCACCTGGCTATGCAGCTCCAGTCTCATCCAAACAGTAACAGCATTCTCATTGTCATAATTGTAATCACCGTCTCTGTCATCAAAATCCAGGCCTATTTCTACAACCCACCACAGAAAAGCTACTCCAAAAGTAGATCTCAAATTTCCAGCTTGTCAGATGTTTTTCACAACCTCACAAGGACTGAAATGAGACATTTAAAAAATCTTGGCATCAATTTAGCATTGTCATGACATTGACAAGTGGAGTTCTGAACATGTCAGTCATCAAATATATTAGAATTTCAAATCCAAGAAAAAGTGGTAGTACTATACCCACTATAGTATAGGTCTTTGAAGTACTGCTTTTTTTTTTTTTTTTTTTTTTTTTTTTTTTTTTTTTTTTTTTTTTTTTGTCTTTTTCGTTTTTTATCGGCACCAGGGATTGAACTCATGACTGCCTGCTTGCAAGGCAGGCGCATATGCCGCTGAGCTAAATCCCCAGCCCATTAAAGTACTGCTTTATAATCATTTCTTACACACTATAATATTTGTGTAGCTGATGTTAACAATATTATTTGCATCTTATAAACAAAATGAAAACAAAAAATCCATAAAAATAATGAGAGATAAGAAAAGTATATGATTTGCCAAAACCATGTATATTATAAGTAGTAAAGATATTATTTCAAATCTAGTGATTTAACATGTTTTTCTGTTTGGCAGAGAAATCTATATAAGGAAAAAGTCTCCATTTTCTGGCTAAAATGACATACAAATAATTGGAGGATGTTATGGCTTTTATCTAGATGTCCTTCTAAAGCCTCTTGTGGCCAGAGGGGGGACTTTTCAAAAATGGCTACATTTAGGGTGTATGATACTGGGATTAAAGGTGTACTTGAATTAAGGTTATGGGCAGTGGAAATCCCAGCCTGGCTGTGGTGCCACTGATTCAAAGGCTTGTAGCCTACAGCAGAAGGAAACAGAAAGAAGGCAGGCTGCTGCTTGCTGCCTCTGCCTCCTGCCTGCAACAACATGAACTCTTTCATCGCTGTGATGGCCCTCTACCATGCAACCCTGCCTTGGAGTCATTGGATTCTGGACTGAAATATTTCCAACTGTGAGCTGAAATAAACCTTTTCTTTTTAACACGTATTTTGTCTCAGCAATGAGAAAAGTAACTGAAAGAGGGGATGATTGTAGAATCACTAAAGGGAACTCCAGGTAAGTTTATCTATTAATATAAATTAATCAAGTACTGTTTTCCAGAAAGTGAAACAATAAAATATATAATTATTCTTTCCATTAAGAATTATTGTAAAACTTATACTTTCATTTATTTATCCTCTGAGCCTGCTGATGTGAACTATACACATTAATATACTTAGTAAGCACCCACTATGTCTCAGGATGTGTGGTCAGTACTGGATATTTACCACAAACAACATAGCTTTCAAACAATATGTTCAGCTGGGGATTTAGCTCAGTGGCATAAGTGCCTGCCTGGCAAACTCATGACAAAGTCATGAGTTTGATCTTCAGTATGAAAACAAAAACAAAATAAAAATCAAACAAACAAACAAAAAAAGCCCAATATGCTCACAGGTAGAAACTAGCACAAGACTTAGGACACATTTTCTTACAATTGAGGTAATTTTTAATTATTTTGAATTACCTAAAACAATTTTCCTGTGAAGTAGTACAAAGCTTTGAAAGGATTCCATCTATCCTGAAGATAAAATTCTTCATGGCATTACCCTGCTGCACGCTACTAAGCATTAGCTTGTCTAAATGTTCTTCCTTTCTCTAATTGCATTCTTCAGGACTGCTAATCTTCCAAAGAATCATTGTTTATGTCATGCTTTCACCCATTAACCAGAGAAACATTTCTTTACACTCTTTCCTCATTTCAAGGTAGGATTAAAAGCAACTGTTAGCACAATTAAAGCTCAATTTAATTTCTATGATCATTTGCATTTGCAGTAAAACACCATGACTGGGAGTTCCTGGAGGGTTTTATCTACCATGGGATCAAGTTTATCTCTTGTCCTAAAAGATCTAAATAGCAAGAAGGCAAGATTTACCATGTGGAACACCTATACACTCACATCCACTAAACAAGGTCATTTTGGATTCTTTTTCTATTTGCATACAAAAGAGTATTTTTATAATTATCCTAATTTCACTCTATGTAAAACATCAACCTAGCGAATACTGTACTCCAATATTGCACTTTGCAGGAGAGTATCAACAGCACAGAAGCCTGGAATTGTGATCCAGTAAGTGCATCATAATAGTGTCTTAAAACTGATGTCATATTAGGTTCAGTCAACTATAGTATCTGATGTAATCCTCTAAGCGACTTTCCAAAGAAAATACTGTCTTTATTCCCATTACTTCTCCCAAACTGAATGATAGCATCTCTGCTCAGAGGACCTGTACAATCTATTGCCATCTCTGGGATTAGAATGCCAAGCTACCATTGCAGATGCTATTTAATCTTTGTTTTTAGTAGAGTCGTTTAGGCTTAGAAAAGTTATATCAATGAAACATCAAATACAAATAGCACAACTATACAGAAATGGTTTGGGGTATTGTGTAATAGCTGATCTATCACAAACTTACTTCTTCAAAAGCAGGATTTTTTTTTTTTAAAGATAAAGGACTTATTGCCTTAATCACTACTCCTAACACTCTATAAATGAGATGCTTTTCTCACAGCTGCTATAATATGCAGTGATGTTTCAATTAAAAAATAAATAGCTGATGGCTTAGGATTAACCAAACATGAGAAAAGTAGTTGTCTGAGACACGGTGACACATTTGAAAAGGGCGCAAAGTCCTCACTTGGAGATCAGCTAAAACTTCAGCATGAGATGATATATAATTATATAAAACTTCACTTGGTTTCAGAATGTCATCGCGTTAGTCTTACAGTGGACAAAGGAAAAAAAGAGGTGACAGTCTTCTTTAGCGGTTTTACTTTTTAAGGAAAAAAATGTGCCAGTGGAGGAAGCAAATCCTCCACACAATTGTGAAACATTAAGTTACCAAACTCATTTTGGTCATTTTTGGGCACTGCATGGAAATAATAAAGCTAATAAAGTATATCATCTCAAATTATATAAAAATGCTATCGATATATAAACAACATGTGACCCAAACAAATCAAGTGCTTAAAGTGGCATTATGGCTTCCTACCCTAGTCTTCTTTAATAGTTCCATAAATACAAAGTTGACTATTAGAAGGAGTGATTTTCATATACAAAATGTGGTCTGAATTAGTAGCATTGGTCTCAGGTAACACTGTCATTGGAAATACAGTACTTGGATCCCATCCCAGAACTCATAGATCAGAATATGCATTTTACCATGAACCTCTGATTTTAACATACCAAAGTATGAGTGCTACTGTATTTTATATAATTTGTAATAATTTTATTTTTAATTTTCACCAGACCAAGTACATGACCAGTTGCAAAACTGTGGTTTGCTTATCTAATTAGACTTTCTTATGATGAACATAGTTCCTAGAAACTTTCCAAGTTTCTTTTCATTTTCTAAAAATGTGTAAGAATATCTAGATGAAAGTACAGTAAAAGATGATTTGGAAAATAATACCAGTAGTGTTCTCACTTACGTACTCAGGAGACTAGTATACTGTTTAACTCTTCTCACTACTTAAGAAAATGCTCATTAAAAGATTTCAAAAAAATTATTACTGGCTATTTAGAGATTACAGATTTATGCATTGTTTCTTACCACATTAAAGTGTCATAAGACAACATCATTCATCATTAATATGTTAGTTTGTATGTAGATAAGATAATTATCTAACTGCTCTGTCTATATTTATGATAATGCCTTGGTAGCTTGTCTTCTCATTAAGAGCTCTATTTTTTGTTATATAAACATCTGATCTACAAGAATTCATGCCTTGGGAAAAGTCAACTGCTTTTAAAATTAGAAACACATACTAATACCTTTAATTTTTTTTCTTTTTAAAAAGTAAACTAATATACTCTTTTCCAAACAAAAGAAAAAGAAATGTGATTTTTTTTTCCAAAGCAAAAATAAGTTTCTTGTCAAACTGACCAGTCAGTTTATATATTCTGGGTCTTTCATTTTCCACATATATAAGATGAGGAGGTTTTACCTGATGGTGAAGTTGTATGAAACACATTCCCATATAAAAAGTTCTGAGTATATGAACTTTTATTATTAATTCTTAGTCAAAATATTACATGATATAAATTACCACATTAATTCAACAGCTTTTCCCAAGATTCGTGAAACTTGAAATCAGATAGGTTTCAATAACTGTGCCAAAAAAGGTGAGAAATAGATTTTGGTGGGCAGTGTTTTCTGCACAGCATATAAAGTACAGTGAATAGAAAAGTGAAGATTGCTGTGTTTTTACTGTACTTCATGAAACCTTTATATAGTTACTCCTGTGAACCTGCACTATTAATTAAAGCAAATCCTCTCCACTGCCAACTTTGATGAACTGTTAGCAATTTAAGTACACCCAGCAATAGGCAGAACAGTTGATCTTAGACAGAGACGTACTGTTTCAGGCCATCTTCTGCATTGCAGCGTCCTCAGTAGGTAATCACAGCTAAGTCAATCCTCTTTTCGTCCAATCATTTGTGAAGCATTTTACAGTCTCATTATGGCATGTCAACAGTGGCAAGCTAGGACCTATACAATTGACTGGTAACACAGTACACAGGCATTATGCAGATGGCCACAGAGAGCTAAGGAAGACAGAGGACAAAGCCTGTGAAATTGAGATTGGTTACTATTTTGCAAGCAAAAATTATGATCCATTAATTATACATTTGGCAAAACAATTAATATGAAATACATCCATGAACTGTGAACCTGCTCCTTGATATAAACAAGCAGTCCAAGTCATAAACAGTGTTTTGAAAGCATTCTTTTTGTTGGTTATTTGCAACCTGAGAGTTATTTTCTCATAGAAACAATGTTATGAATAACAATTATCCAGTCAATTCAGAAAATCATTTTCAAACCAGAATGTTACTAAATTAAAATTAACCTGCCATTTTTTTGAGAATGTCTTGAAAATCAATTCAACAAGTCTGAAAGTGGCTTTGACTAAGTAAAACATCATCCCTTCACTGTTATCTGAATGTCTTTTCTATCCTTCCTGTGTGACTGTTTGTGTGTGTAGTATTGTAGACTGAACCCAGGTTTTCTTTCATTTTGAGACAAGGTCTCATTAATTTTTTAAATTTCCCAGTCTGGGCTCTACTTCATGATCATCCAGCCTCAGCCTCCCAGAGTGCAATTCATGAGTCCTATCACACCCAGCTATGTTTTTGCTTTTATCCCAGTTTCCACCTTATAGTGATTTCCTGGAATAAATTCTTGTACACTGACCCAGGATGAAGTTGATTCTTGATTCTAGAGAGTGTGTGCTATAACCAGTTGGACTCGTTCACAATTTTTAAACTTTTCAGGAAGTCTATAAGCCAGCTATTCAAAACAGCCAATATTTAAAAATTAGATTATATATACTTACAATGAAAGTATATCAAAAATTGAGGTAATAAATTGTTATAACTCATCATTTCCTAGTTATTTTAGTATATTTCATTTTATCTGCTTTTTTATCGTTTTTAATTTTATTAGCACCTACAGTGGTAACATGCATCATGGTGAACTGGTAAATATGCCTAATACATCTTAATTTTGCTTACACCCTCTTCTCTTCTTCCCTACCCTTCCCCCATCTCTTAGCTCCCAGCCCAGGTGAAAAAGATCTGCCTCTTTGTTTCTTATTATCCTTTATTTTGCTCTTTATTTATACTTACAGGTTTTTCATATAAGAAAAACCATATGGCGTTTTAGCTTGTGGGTCCAATTTAATTTATTTAACATTAAGGTCTCAAGGGCACCCATGTTCCTATAAATGAATCAAGCGTGTTCTTCTTTATAGCTAAGCAGCACTTGGTTGTGTATAAGTACTTTACATATCCATCTGCAAGTGAATATATAACATATCTCTTGATGTACTTCCAAAATGCAGCTTTGAATGGAATTTCTACTTTTAGTGTTTTGAGAGCTTTCCGTACTGACTTCCATAGTGGTTGTTCTTGTTTACATTCCCACCAACAAGGTAAAAGACTTTTCTTTTTCCCCTTTTCAACATTAGTTATTACTGAATTTCTAGTTTTTTGGAGTAAGGTGAAATGTCATATCCAGCCTTGATTTGTAGTTTTTCTGATTCTGTCATATATTATCATGATTATGTGAAGCTACCAATATATCACTGAGCCTGGAGTTAAAAGAGATATACCGTAGAAAATCAGATATAAGCCAGGCGTGGTGGCTCACATCTGTAATCCCAGAACTCAGAAGGCTGAGGCAGGAGGATCCTTGCGAGTTCGAGACCAGCCTGGGCTACAAAGTGAGCTCAAGCCTAGCCTGAACTGCATAGCAAGACCCTGTCTCAAAAAAAGACAAAAAAAAAAAAAAAAAAGAAAAGAAAAGAAAATCAAAGTATAGGATTTCCAAAGTAAAGTCACAATACATGAAAATAGCTTCAAGAGAACAGATTTTTATTTTTATTGCAGTACATAGTTTTACAGTCCTTGTGTAAAGCTGACGCGTCTTAATTCTTTTATTTGACCCCTTTCCCTCCCTACCCCTCCCTCCTATTGTGCCCCACCCTATTTGAAAAGCATCTACTGCCCTGCTTCCTGTTATCTACTTTTTTATTTACTTTACTTAATTTTGGGTTTCTCATGTAAGAAAATCATGCAATACGATTGAGGATCTGATTTGTTTCACCTAACATCTTAATGGTGTTAAGATGCAAATATTGTCCTAAAAATATCTCATTTATCTTCCTTTATGGCAGAGTAGTATTTCATTGTATGCAAATACATTTTTTACATGCATTCATCAGTTGATGGACATTTAGGCTGCTTCTACCAATTTGCTGTCATGAATTGTGCTACTATAAACATGGGTAAGCATGCATCCCAAGAACAGATTATCTACTTACAGTGCATGTGACTTATATGTATTGTGCTTTGCATCTTTACAGTGGACACATTATATAATGGTGTTTATTGTATATATCTCCTCCTAATTCCAGATTCAATATGTTGATAGCTTGTAAGTGAGCATGACCAGAATATGCACTGAAACAACAAACAATATAAGTCAAGATGAGGCATATTTGATTATTGCTACATCACAGGCGATGAAAATATGATCCCAGGGCCAAAATTAGCCTGTATATGTTTTTATAATTAAATTTTTATTAGAATTTTATTTTCATATTGTCTACAATTACTATTTTACTATCATAACCAAACTGAGTAGATATTATTTGGATACTGTTTGTTCCACAAAGCCTAAAATATTTACTATCTGGGGGCATTTATACAAATACTTCAACTACTTCTTTTCAAGATTAGAAATAGTGTTAATTTAGCATTTGAAGGGTGTTATAGATCTGTCTCTCTTACACTGAGAATAGCAAAAATAAACTAAAGAAATTTTCTACCATTGATCTGAAACTATTATTCAATTAGGTAAAGAGATTAAGTGAAGTTTTGAAACACATTTTTATCTTTTGGTCTTACCGTATTTCTAATATAAACTAAATCATCAACTAACTCACATGTTGAACTATACTTGTTCACTATGATGTGACTTTTTTGCTTAATCAAACAGTAATCACAAATAATCAGATTTTATTACACAACTATTAGCCTTGCATGTGAAAAAGGATAGTGGATTCCACAAGATCACAAAGAAGATTTTATGAGTCAATGCTTTTTGGAAAAAGAGTTAGCAGATGGAGATATATCTTCACTTATCAAATACAGTAAAATTGTAATCATAGTTACCTATGGATACTATGATTTGTTAAAAACCAAGAAAGCAAAAAAGTATTGCATGAACATTGTTAGAATCTATAATGATGAGTTTTACATATTTAAAGATTTTTTTCAGAATACAAATACAAGTTCATTATACAAGTTGCATTTTTTCACAATACATATACAAGTTCATAAAATCAAGGCTTTTATGTTACAAAGTTCACTGAAACTAAAGGAAGACTAGTTTTTTTTTTTTTTCTTCAATATTTCACTTTTACTTCTCCCCAACCTCCAACCACTAAAATGCCCTGACAAAATGTGATAAAAACAAGCACCATGAGAAACTTCAGGACCTTTAAAGATGACTATAACAGTGTTAATATTTGGCATAAATGGGTTGGTGTGATCTTACATCCAAGGCAACCCTTGAAACCCTGGCTTGCCTATCATTTTCAAATTCCACAAAAGCAGGGTCAGGTCCTCCAGATACCAGATATACTTCTTTAAAACCAGGGAACCAATTAAACAGCACAGATCACATCATAGCATTAATCTCTTCTGATAAATTATTAAGGAATAAAATATAGTTTGGCAGGCAATCAGGGATCTGAGAATTTGGTGCCACATTTCCTTGGGTGCTAGCTGTTGGGAGTTCCCCGAATAGACATTTGTCTGTACTTGCTTCAGTCTGTTCTGCACTTGAGAGGATTTTGTTTTGGTTTTTCGTTGTCAAGAAAAGTGCCATCAGCTTTAGATTTTATATCAGAATCTATTTTTACACACTGGATTCACATCGGATCAAATGGAAATCCACTTGACTGTCTCAATGCATTGTGTACGAGTTCCGTTCTTTAAATATAACAAAGTCCTAACCCCACATCTTCAAGATCTTCAAAGCCATAGTATCTACCACCATACAAAAGCTGAGAAAATAGGGCATTTAGAGATTGCTTCATGTTGTTTTAATTTTATCATTTATAATGTTGATAAATGGTATGATTTGGTCTGATAGCCATGTTTGGGTAACAGAAACTGTATGTAGCCCCAAAATACCTGAAATTGCTTCTTCAAATACCCTTGGTATCTGGTCTGCCCCAGTTTCTTTTAGCAGTGGAAAGTCAGGCCTGGGAGGATACCATGGTGAGGAGCAGGGTACTCCAATCCACCAAGGCTTACATTGCCTCTGGCAACAATCCCAAGCCATAAACAATTAGTGTTTTAAACTGAGTGCTATGCAACTTATGTCAATAAAATATATATTCAACTTTTTGGCTCAGCAGAAAGAGATGGAAAGAGAGAGGGAAAGAAAGAGAGAGAGAGACAGAGAGAGAGAGAGAGAGAGAGAGAGAGAGAGAGAGAGAGACAGAGAGACAGAGAGAGAGAGAGATTTAAAGGAATTTAAATATATGATAGTGAGGCTTACTAAGTACAAAGTCTGTAGGGTAGACCAGAAGACAAGATATCCATGAAGAGTTGAAGTTACAGTGAAAAAGAATTTCTCAGGGCTGGGGATTTAGCTCAGCGGCATAAGTGCCTGCCTTGCAAGCAGGCAGTTGTGAGTTCGACGCCCGGTACCGATAAAAAGCAAAAAGACAAAAAAAAAAAAAAAAAAAAAAAAAAAAAAAAAATTTCTCATACCTCAGAGGGTCAGTTTGGTCCTATTAAAGTCTTCAATTAATAGACTGAGTTCCAAAATCATCTACTGCTTATTCAAAAATCTACTGATGCAAACATTAATTTCTTTTTAAAAATGTATTCCAGAAGAAATAAAACAATATTTGACCAAATATCTGTGTGCAATGGGCCAGTCAAGTTGACACATGACATAAGTCATCATACACAATTTTTTTCTCAGAATACCAGTGAAACATCAGCTACACATGCTAAACCTGGCCCAGGCCCAACTCTATTTTGGAGGCTCTGCCTGTTTCATTTATTCAGCTCACACAATGTAATTAGAGCTTAACAATGAAAGAAGCTCTTTTCTCCTCTGAGTCTCACAATATGCTTGGAATAGTGTGTTCAGTTTGCTATTTGACTCAGTAAATGAATCCAGGTGTGATACATGATTCATAGCTGAACACAACCTTCTGAACTGAACTCTGTCTGCACGCTACACCCTCTCACCACTCTCTCTGAACATCAGTATTTTCTCTGAGTATCATTCCTCATGGATGTCCTGTGACTACCTATGACTTTTATCTTTTCTGCAGAAATAACATTTCAACTGGGTGTGGGATGAATGGCTCAGAGAAACCATGGCAATTTTTATAACTGAGTCATGTACAGCCTGTGTCAAGTCTGAGGATATTTTCCTATCCATAGAGACTTGAAATGCATCAATAAAAGAAATGGAGCCATAGCCAGCAGATACATATGGTTATAGATTTCCCTCTGGTGAACATTTAGCAAAAAATCACAAAAAGCTGATGAAATCTGAGTTAAAATGCACAATTAGCATTGCTCCTGCATAATAACTCTAACAATGAGTTATGTAATGTTCAAAGTTCTTCCTAATGACAGTGACTTAATCTTCATCTATCACTATGACTGGACGTGCACTGTCCCTGGGGATCTTCCTGTCATGCGTGGGTCAACTGGATGCAAGTTTGTTATCTCATTAGACTTTTTCCAAGAAAGATGGTAAATGTGCCTTTACTTCCTTACCTTTTCAAAAATATCCATCTGCATGGCATGGTGGCACATGCCTGTAATCCCAGCACTAGAGAGGCTGAGGCAAGAGGATCACTGTGAGTCTATACTAGCCTGGGCTCCTAAGTGAGCTCAAAGCCAACCTGAACTGCATAGTGAGACCATGCCTCAAAAGACAAAAAGAAAGAGAGAGAGAGAGAGAGAGAAAGAGAGAGAGAGAGAGAGAGGAAGGAAGGAAGGAAGGAAGGAAGGAAGGAAGGAAGGAAGGAAAGAAAGAAGGAAGGAAGGAAGAAAAGAAAGAAAGAAAGAAAGAAAGAAAGAAAGAAAGAAAGAAAGAAAGAAAGAAAGAAAAGGAAGGAGAGAGAGACAGAGAGAGAGAGAGAGAGAGAGAGAGAGAGAGAGAGAGAGAGAGAGAGAGAGAGAGAGAAATAAGTATTCATCTGGAAGCAGCACTTAGTGATCCTTATGGAATTTTCAGCCTTGTCCCTATTGGGGACAAGACTGTCCCCACTGGTAGAAATAAAAGATCCCTCTTTTCTGGTACTCACATAAAATTTTTACCTGTCAGAAACTTTTAAGTATAGGACTTTAACTTGGGTTTCTTCAGTTTGTGTAGTAATTTATTTCAGGCACTGAAATGTCATGAAAGATGATTGATTATTGTAGGTCTATTATTAAATACAATGGTTTGTAAGTATGACCCTTAGTTATCTAATACCAAAAACTGACTTCAGAAATCATTCAAAGAAATTTAACTGTGCTACTCACAGCATCACTTAGGAAAATGAATGGATGGAAGGGACAGGGGATGTTTGTGGGTGGACAATGTAGAAAGAAAAAACAACAAGAAAAATCTGATATTTTCTAAGCCCAGCAAGTTGACAAATGCCATAAAATTAAAGAAAAGTATTCTTTTTAGTTCTTAAAACATTTTTCTATTAATTATAAATCAAATGCCTAGTATTGGGGGAAGCCAAAATGAGCATCATATTTAATATTTGCTCTCCAGAGAATTTTTAGGCAGCCAAAATGAGATCAAAGCACAAATAAAATAGGTAACAATACAAGAAATAGAAATTCAGCAAAGAAAATGAAAACTATGCATTTAAATTCAGCTAATAAAGTGACTGAGTCTGATCTCTGAAAAGCCCCACGTAATATATAGAAAAGATATTCTTAAAATCCTTACCTTTTTCATATATGATCCATGAAGAATAGAAGAAATTGAAGAGAGAAAAGTGTGCTCTTCAAAAGTTGGAAAATGAGATAAAATAATACTTTTTAAAATTATGAAACAAGGTTTTTAAATGGGTAAAACATTTCAACTAAAAGGTTATTAATATATTATAAAGTAATTCAAACATTTACTTAAGAAAATCACACTATTGTAAATGAAATTATTTTCAAAGCAAAATGATTGAATGTGAGGAATTTACTTCACTTTTTGTTCTTTCTTTTATTCAAACTTAGTAAATGAAGAAAATTTCCTAAATGTTTTCAGTTCCATTTAATTCTTTCTCAAGTGTCTAGATAGTAAAACTCTGTTTCAAGTATAATAATTTAAATTGTAGAGCTTTAAAAGTTTCGATAGTTAAATAATTATGTGGAGTTTAGGAAAGTGAACTAGTGTGACTCCTTAGATTTGTGACTGAGCAGAATAAAAACTTTTATACTGAGTTAAACTGCAAAGATAGAAAGTAAAGTATGGGGTTAACGAAGGGACCCATCATTCACTACCATTTACTAAAGGTTGAAAGAAGAGCAGCTTTTTAAAGGAATTATATAGAGAAAGGCAGAAAATGGTGTCTGAGAATGTAGGAAAGGTGTCAGACAGGAAGAGGAGGTTCATAGTGGTTCACAGATTTTCACAAAAGCCAGGCACTGCCCAAAATGGAGACTTGGATATCACATAGAACGATCAAGAATAACGTTTTCCAGACCGTTTTCATTGCTGCTGTGGAAATAGTGGGTAGTTACAAATTGAGCAGTAAGTCTACGAAAAAGGACACAAGAAGTCCACTGACTTCTTCAGGAAAAAGAAACAAGGAACATGGGAACTAAAGTAGAGAATGTATATAACTGAATAACAGGGTGTTAAAACGAGGCCCATTTCCTCATTTTACTTGAGATCTCAAGTTAACAACCAAATGTGACCCCACAGTAAAATGTCCTTTCCCCTACATTTTGGTTTGTGGAGGCCCAAATCTGTATTCCTGTCTGTCCAGAACTTGTTCAAAAAGCAACACTTGTAGGATGACCCAGAAACACTGCTTTGCCTCTCCTCATAGCAATCAAAGAAACTAGAAGTCTACAGTTGCTTAAGCAACTTCAGGTAGTTTCTTTTAGGGAGAGAGTGGAAACTGTCCCTATGCCATGGAGTGGGAGGCACAGTAAGGCACTGGATAAGAGTAGTTTAGGGACGCACGGGCCAGCATCCCACATTGGAGGTGGCCTGTAGAGAGAAGCATGGAACTGAGGCTGCTTGCGACAGAGGAGAACGTCATAACTGCAGCCCCTCTGACCACATTCTGAGGATAAGTGTCTGTTTCCAAGAGCTCTGAACAGACAGTCTGGCACAGATACTGCATGGTTGGCAACATCATCAGGAGGCCTGAGCAAAGGAGAGCTGCTCACTCCATGGCAGACAAAAAAGAGTGAAAAGAGAAGAAGCAGACAGAAAGATAAACCTTTCCGAGTTAGGTCTCCAGTCACCCACCTCCCCATAGCACCGCTATGAGCATATGAGACTCTTCAGAGAGATCCCAAATCAAAACCATAACATCTGGGAAGAAGTAGGGCTGAAAGAACTTTGGAAGGCTCTAGTGCTATAGAAACAATTATAGGGCACAAGAGAAAGGGTGATTGCCGAACTATGGCTTCATCAGAGAGATAGCAAGGTGGGTCCAATCAAATATTCTCGAGGAGCAATAGGAGAGCTGCACAATAATAAAGAGGAGTCGGACAGAAGTAATGACCTTGGTATGACAGAACCTAAAGGCCAAAACTCACATTTTTGAACTCAAAAAAAGACCCTTAAAGATCCAATTAAAAAACAGGCAATTGAAATGAACAGACACTTCCCAGAGTACAAAAATGATCAACATCTCTGGCCATCAGAAAAATGCAACAAACTAAGATTCTACCTTATTCAAGAAAGAATGGCTATCCGTCAAACAAGCAAATCACAACCTCTGGCAAGGCAGTGAAGAGGAATGGGCATGGAGTCATAGAAGGCACCCATCTACATTGCTGGTAGGAAAGAAAACTGTTATAAACACGGAAATCAGTACGGGGAGTCCTCAAAAAACCTCAAATAGAAATTTCATTTGAGCCAACTATTCCCCTTCTGTGTATCTTTCTGCAAGAATTAAAGACGTTATGCCACAGTGGTACAGGCACACCCATGTTCACACCAGCAGGATTGTCACTAGCTAAACAGAAGGGCAAGACAAAGACAATGTGGTATTTACATATAGCAATGCACTAGTCTGCCAGACCGAAGGATAAATCTGAGTCATTCGTAGGCAAATGCATGCACATTGAGACCACAAGTTTAAGTGAAATAAATCAGACACACAAAGTTAAATATAGGATAACTTCTACTATATGAAAAATCTCATTGTATAGTTAGAAACAAAATAAATAAAAATAAACAATAGCAAACAGGGAGATCTTTTACAAATGGGAAGAGAATCTACAGACGGAGGGAGGAGAAGGAGGAAGAAGGGGAAGACAAGGGGAAAAATAGAATTAGTCTTTTAAATTATATATGTACCTACTCTCTAAGATGAATGTAAACACTATGTGCTGCAAATATGTACTAATAAAAATATAAAATGAAAAAGAATTAATGTTATGAGTGCGGAGAAGCTGAAAATATGTATCCAGCTGATATTTAACTCAGTGGCTGAATCAACTGGAAATCAGGACCAGTGGTCTTGAAATTTCCTTTCTGAGATACTAATTTGTTAGATGATATGCTATCATCACCACTAAATGTTATATTTCTCTAAAATGCTGGAGACAGAGTAAGTTTTTAAAACTTTTTAAATTTTAATGTACTCCCCAAATTCAGTAATTCATAAAAATTACCTGTCATTGATGTGATTTAGTGAAGTTCCACTAAGTTGCTTAAACAGCCTTTCAAAGTAGATATCCAAGCTGATCGCAAGGTACTGTCAAAGAGCATTATTGCCAGCAAGAGCGATATTGGTCTACCTGTGTACATGCAGAATATTCTTTTTAACTGTAGCTCAAATATCTTTTCAAGAGGAACTAAAATATCATTTCAGAAACTAATATCTAATACTTGTTGCATGGGGAAGGAGGCATTATGAACAAAAATATTGAAAGGGATAAAAACCAAAACACCTCAAAATAAAGCTTTCTTTTAAAGACTGAGAACAAAGAATTCAAAATTTTTATAATTTAGGTGACAAATGCTTGCCTCAATTTTAGCTTTGAAAACTAAGAATTTGCTGCTTCGGCAGGGAAAAAAAAAAAAAAAAAAAAAAAAAACAAAAAAAAAAACGAAAAAATATAGTGAATAGCTATTTCAGGTTTACCGAAACAAATTCCTCAAAAAATTCTCTGAGGGTGAAACAATTCAGAAGAATCATTTGCAAAATGTGCTTTTATTCATAACTCAGTTTTGCAACTGAAAATAGATTTGTTTATGCTTAGCTCTCATTATATTTAAAACTGTTACTATCTTTACTGGTTTGATTTTGTAAAATTCGTGTTAACGTAAGCATTACTGCTTTCAAAATAGACTTAAAAGATAAGCCAAGATTAAGATTTACTGGTTTCCTAGCAAATCCAGCTCTATTTATATTCAAATGAACTAAAAAAGGTTTCAATGGACTTTAAACTTTGACTTAATTTAAGTAACAGTGGTGCCTCTCATCCATTTTCCCACTTCTTTGACTTAACTGGCCCATAAGCTTCCAAAATTAAATTCTAAAAGCTATTTATTACACCACAAGAGAAACCCCAAAGTAAAATAAAGCTTAGTGTTTTTCTAACCAATTAGTGGATGAAGTAATCAATTCATTGCCTTGCATTTTACACAGTGAAATAGAATGCAAACCATCATTATAAACCATATTATAAACATAAATAATAGTTTTTAAAGTTTTATTACAGGCATATATCCTTATTTGATATCAATGTATTTTTAAATAGATTCAAATCAGAAAAATTTGACAACATTGGAACAATGGATGATAGAATTTACAACCAAACAGACAAAACCTCTTTATGTAACACTGAGGTGCGATTTCTCAGAGCCTAGCATCTCTCACCTAGAATGGTGGTAAGAATTCCAGATAGTAAAGGAGAAGAATAGCAATATATTAAAACATTTCAACAAATACAGAGACAGCATTTGATACAATTTAATATCTTTTTATGATAACACAACTGAACAAATTAGATATACAGTGCATTAAATATAAAAGGTTTCTCTTACATGAAAAGTTAAAAGGCAAATAGTTTGGAGAGCAAAATAAAAGCTATATGACAGGAAGCAGGGAGGTAGATGTGGAGGTGTAGAGGGGACCTAGGAATGGTGGAAACAGACTAGTGGGAGGGAGGCAGTAAAGAGAATGACTGTGCTGTGCATGAGAACAAATTTTCCCTGATAAAAGAATTAGGCATCACAAACATATACTAACAAAATAGAATAAATGTACCTCAACTTAGTAAAGATCATACATAATAAACCAACAACTAGGATACAAAATGGGAAAAGCAGAAGGTTTTATAAGATCTGGAAAATGATAAAGATGCTTACTTTGTCATTTTTATTCAACATAGCGCTGGAAGTTCTAGCCATAGTAACTAGGCTTGAGAAAGGTATAAAGAGCATCCCTACTAGCAGGGAAGAAACAAAACTGTCCTTGTTTATGATTGACAGGACTTGATGCACAGAAAATCCTCAAGACTCCATACTCAGATTACCAGATAGTCATGCAAAATTGATCTACTTCTATGTGAACTGTTTTGTTCCAAGACCTAATAGAATTAGCAGCACAATCATCTTTAGTAAAGACTCCATTAAAAAAAGAAAACTGGAATTCATTTTTAAAAATTCAGCAAACTCCAGGCAACAAAATGCATATTAAAAATCAGTAGCATTATTATACTGACTGCAAATTATCTGAAGTAGAAATCAAGAACTCAGTCCCACTTCCAGCAGCTTCGAAAATAAAAACAAAATACCTGGGTATGGAGACACAGCTGTGATTCCAGCACTAGTAGGCTTACGTGGAAAGATCCTCACAAGTGTGAGGTCGTCCTGAGCTCCAAAGTTAGTTTGACCTAGCTTGGACAACACAGCCAGAGTCCATCAATAATAAATAAATAAATAAACAAATAAATAAATAGAATAGAATAGATTAAACACAAGAAGTAAAAGATTTCTACAATAAAAACTAGAAAACACAGGTGAAAGAAAATGAAGTTGAAACAGGCAGGTATCTCATGTTTTGAACAGAAGGAAGTAGTATTTTTTAAATATCCAAACTGCTGAAACTGACAGAGTCAAACCCATAACTTCTTTCAAAATGCCAATGACTTCCTGCATAGGACTAGGAAGAAAAAGAAAAAAAAAAAAAAAAAAAAAAAAAAAAGACTGAAATTCACATGGAACCATAAAAGCAACCCATCTAATCAAAGCAATAGAGCCAGTGACATTACCCTGACAAAAAATATACCATAGAAAAATATTTTGTTATTAATACAGAATGGCATTGGCATAAAAAAGACTGAAGAATGGAATAAAAGATGGAGCCTAGAACAGCCAACTGATCTTCAACAAAATTGCAAAAAACACGTATTGGAGAAAAAATTGTTTTTTCAATGAAGTGCAGAGATAAATTTCAATAAATTTTATGGAATACTCATGAAAGGATTTTGTCCTGGATGGGAAGCCGCAGCAGTAGGAGGCTAGGAGACGGAACCTAGGGGCTCTATCTTGAGGTCACCTTTTACTCCCCTAGGTAATTTACCTGTGGTGTGAAATAAATTCCAGTGGGCTACCTGTGCATCAGTAATGCCCCTTAGGCACCACTCCAAACCTAAGCTACATGTATGCCCACACACCACATGTTGGGCAGAGAGAATGCCAGACCCCGGAGGTCATGGAGTCTCTCTCCTCATTCTTAAAATAAAGTCCACTTTTATTTCATATTTCTTATCTTTTTAGTTGTGCAGAAAATTCTATCAATTCACATGCAAAAGAATAAAACTAGACTTTCTCAACAGAAACAAAAATTAACTAAGATAATTAGGATAAATATAAGATCAGAAACTCTGAATATATAACTCAAAATATAAAAGAATTTCTGGAAACTAGACTGATGCAAGGATGTTTTGGACAGAAGCCTCAAAACAGAAAAAACAAAAGAAAAACAGACAAATAAGATTAAATAAAACTAAAAAGCTTCTACAGAGGAAGCGAAGCAGTCAATAGACTGAAGGGAAACATATTTGAGGATGAAATGATTAACAACTACTTATTTAATCAAAGTTTAACACTCTGGATATCTAAGGAATCCAAACAACTCAATCCCAATAATAATGATGATAACAGAAACTTGATTTGAAAATGGGCAAAGTATTCTGGTGTCTCTTTAGACCACACAAACTTGAAATAGATTTATACATCCATACAGACATTTCTTAAAATAATACATTCCATTAGCCAAGGAGTATGAGAAATGTTCAGTTTCACTAATCAACACAGAAATGCAAATCAAAAGCATGAAAAGGTAGTACTTCAGGCCAGTAAGTACAATGATCAAAAAAGACAAAAGGTAACAACTGCTGACCAGAACTTAGAGAAAAGAAAACTTCCACACACAGTAGGTGGAAATGTAAATTAGCGAAGTCATTATGGAAAACTGTCTGAAGGGCCCTCAAAAATACAAAAACAGAACTAGCATCTTATTCAGCAATCCCACTGCTGGGTGTAAGTCTACAGAAGGAAACCAGGATGTCTAAAACATATCTGTAGTTTACAGCTTACACAGCACTGTACCGAAGAACCAAGAAACAGAGACAGCGTAAGTTTCCACAAATGGATAAATGGCTTAAAAAAACATTTTATGTATAAATAATGAAGTATCACTCTACCATAAAAGAATGAAATCCTGTCATCTGTAGCAACATGGATGGAAGTAAAGGACATATCATGTGAAACAAGCGAGGCCTAGGTGAGTTCCATGTGATCCCACTCACACATGGGATCAAGGTTGAGAGCAGAAGGTTACCAGAGTCTGAGGAGAAGAGGAATAAGACAGGACAGGCCGATTAATGGATGTGAAGTTATAGCTAGATAAGTAGTCCTGGTGTTCTATTACACGGTACAATGACTGCAGATTGTAGTACTGTATATTAAATAAAACTTGAAAGGGGGATTTTGAATATTTTCTCCATAAAGGAATAGAAAATATTTGAGTAGATATGTTCGCTGTGACTTAACACTACACAATGTACAAATGGGTGGAAATATCCCACAACTGTGTGCACTCACTATCAGTTAAAAATAATTATAAAAGTTTAACAGCAAACAGGAATTATGAAACAGAAGAAATCGTATTGTTTTTACACCAGAAGCACCTCCTCTGAAATATAAATTGCATATTTCTTTAAAGAAAGGAGATTAAGGACAAAGTTTTAAACACTGACAAAATAATAACACAAAAATTGTCTCATGTATTGTTGCAGGGCTGCTGACACTTAATCAGTGTTCATAACGTCAACCTGTTTTACTTTGCTGAACTAGCACATGGGAGATGTAAAGATGAGTCATGATTTCCATGAATGATATTTTAAAAGGCTAACTCATAAGTAACGGGCACTTATGCAAAATATAAAATTCTTCAAACATCTTACTGTGTCCTCAAATAAAAAAAAAATCAAGTGATTTTCAACTGATCATTCAAATTGGTGATCTTCAGAAGTCCATCTGAAATTTTAGCTGTGCCAAGAGTACCAGTGGTATTCACAAGACTGAAATTTGCTTCATACAGAATTTTGAAATTGCGAGCCATTAACACTGAGAATTACCTCCTTGTCATATCTAGCTGTCTTCGAGAATTCATTTTATCAAAATCATCATGGTAAATTCTAGTACCTGAGCAAGCCAATTAACTGGGCTGACTGTTATAAAATCACTTGAGATTAAATTTAGTTTTTATTTCAATCATCCCAAAGGAAAGTTTTTTTTTTTTTATTACACAGGATAAATAGCTTAATATATTAAGCTTAATCTGCTCAGATAATTTACAAAAGCAATTTTAATACCTTCAAAATTTTTACCTAGACTTAGCAAATCCAAGAAGATCCAACAACAGAATGTTTGTATGTAAGTTTATAAGCAGTTAAATGCATGTTTCACATTTTAAGTCTCACATTTTCAAACTTGCATAATGTGTATTAAATTATATTTTTAAACTGTCATAGAAAATTCTCGATTTTCCTCTAAACAATATAGCAATGCGTTATAAGCTGAAAGTTTAAAAACACTCAGGCCACAAATTCAGTAACAAACTTTTTGAAAAGCACACTAATATTATCTTAAAACCTATTATATTAAAAAAACCTATTATATTATAACTGGTCTATTCATTTAATACAGTCTCTTAGAATTTATAATTTAATAAGTTTAAAATGTTGTAAAAAACAGTTTAACTACAGTTTGAAGCCAACACATCCCTGATTTTGGGGGTTTCTTACTTCTCATTTGAGCTACCTTTTACCTTCTGTAGTGTAACTTGTCTTTTTGATAAAAATAGAGTCTAAGAATTTTAACTTACCTATTGTTAGCTGATAGGGTAGTTTAGTTATTACTATGGAATGGAAAAAAAAACTCTCCTTTATTTTATATGTAAACATCTGCTTTAAAATTATAATTAATGTAATTGGTAAGAGGGTATTAATTCTCTAAATTCATGGTATATGGGCTCCCTCCGGTGGCTAATTTAGTGTCCATAAACCTATTATGGCCACAAAATACCAAGTTTAGGGAAGTAATGATCAACGGTGGTTTCAAAATCTGAGTTTAAATATTATGAGAAGTAGTACGTACTAAGAAATCATGTAACTATCAATTATTCATCTATTTATTCATTTAACAAGAAATAAAGAACTTCACAGATATACCAGACCTCACGCCAAGCTTCACAGTTGGAAGCTGATGGTAATCTCTCTCCGGGCACATGTGTTGAGGAGGGAACATGTTTATGAACAGCAAGAAGAACCATAGATAAAAGCATAACAATGACAGGTACAAAGTTGGGCAGATGCTACAGAGTAAACAGCAGGTAGACCAAGGAATCTTCTTGGTCATTGAAGATTCTGTGGAAATCTCTGTAACTATCAAGGTTTAGAAGAAAGGACATTCTAACCAAAAAGAGTAGCATGTTCAGGTTGGTATACTTACAGAATCTTAAACATTTCCATGAGACTGACAGTCAACCTCATAACTAGTATGAATTAAGGAAATTAAGAAGATGGGAATCAGAACAAGGACACAAGATTCCTGCAAGTAGCTGAACAACACCTTTTGGGGGCAGATAAGCAACTCTAAACTGCTCTAAACACTTGATAAAGTTCTGTCTGAGAAATAGGAAAATAGTATGCAGGACAGATTGTAGCAGAGAATGAAACCAGACTCAGGTGACTCAGCTCAGTAAATTTTATAAAAGAACTAAATGATAAAAAGGAGATAAATTATACAACTTACAAAATGAAAATACAGAGTTAAATGCTGTTAACATCAATTGTATGGCAGGGTAAATGAAATGAGAACACCATTTCTCCCAGAACTCTGGTTTACATTAAATTCAAAATACTGTCTCATTTTAGCGATGAGAGTGATATCCTAAAGGACCCAAAACTAATTTTTTTAACTTCTCCTAATTCTAATATACATTTATGATTTGAATTTTGGAATCAGATATATTAATGAAAGATAGGGTTTTGAATGGAATTATGTGAGAGAAATGATGCAGGCCTTAGAGTACTCCCCGCCCATCACCACCTATCCTGATATATTTTGTGAACAAGGCAGGGTGTCTCTAACACCAGCAGTCACAGAAGCATCTTCCTACCCAAGAGTTGTGTGACTGAGGTAAGCGCTGTGTGATTTTAAAGCCACAGTTTCTGATGCAGCAATGCATGACTGTGATAGAAGTAGCAATTACTTCCTGAAAGTAGCAGAGTTTGGAGATGTTAGTGATATAACATGGAAAAATGTGCTTGATACTCAACCTACAGTCTGTTTCTTTACTTCTTCCATGTGTTCTTAATATACTTTTCACACTTAAACTAGACAGAGGTTAAGTCTGCTGTTACCGTTGAGAATGCTGGGAAATATAAATCTATTAGTAAAAGGCACTGAGGCAGCAAAACCTTCAGGAAAAGGACACTGGGGTTGCTTTCTGGTGGTTGGTGTTTTCAGCAATGAGAAACCAGTTGTCATCAGAAGATGGAACACTGGTGCCCCGTGAAAAGCCATTATGAAATAGCTACTAAAGTTACCACTGAATGACATGACAGGAGGAGTCCTGTGAGGGTAATACTCTGGTTGGTCACGTAAAAGCTGCAAGAAACTTGTCATTTTGTGATATACTGCTTTAGAGAGTTCTTACAAACTAAGAGGAATGGTCAGACCAACAGTTCTTTTGAATCTACCACATGGCTACTTTGGACTTTTGTAATACTGAAAAACAGACAAAGGAAGGAGGTTAATACATTGTATGAGTGCATGAATTTGATTACTCAGAAAATAGAGAGTACTTAAGAAGTCTTAGGAAAATATATATATCAAACTCAGGAAATTCAGTGTAACTATTTTGAGTATCTATAATCTCATAACTAGCCACAGAATCAAAACAATATTTGTTCCTCCTACTGTAATAGACATTTCTATAAGTAACTAGTTAATTTTTCTTTTACTGTTACTTCTTATTATTTTATATAGTGTCCTGCTTGTTGTTAGTTTTCTAATTTATTTCCTAAGTCAGACCATTAAGATGGGATAGTGACTGGGCAAGAGGACAAAGAAATCTTAACAGAGATTACCAGTTTGGAATAATATGTGCACAATTTCAACTTCATCTAAATGCATTCATGGTATTACTCTGACAATTTAATGAAGGCCAACTACTGACTCTTATCTTGATGTGTGTAAGAAAGAATCTAGTTAAAGCTTAAGCAATATACAGTATGAATTTATTATTGCTATCTTTTGCTAGTTTTCAACAAGCTACGTCATTTGGTTTTTCTTTATATTAACTCAAATTATTACTCATTTTTGTGCACATAGTTTCTTTTTATAATACAAAATGACTAAATCAAGTGCACTGAGATTGCATTTGTGTTTATTTAAATGTTACACTACAAATATATAAATCAAAACTTTTCATTCCTCTGGCATTTAAATACTACTTTTAAGGTCAATGATTTTGAAGCGTAAAAGGAACAGTGCACAATAAAGGGATAAATTACATTTCACTGATGTTCAATACTGCAAAAATATGTCATTATCACTGAGTAGGAAAGACACCTGAGTACATATTCATTAACAAAATCCCACAGAGATTTAGCATATAGCACTCAACTGCAGTAAAACACTCATTGTACTGGAATTTTCCTAGTATGACTATCTAAACATAATTTCTACAGTTTCATTTTCAGGCTATTAGAAGATAAACTTCCTCTATAAATGTATAAGAAAATGTAGTTCATAATAAACTATTCTCAGATATTTTTCTCTGTATAGTTCAGTATTGTTTCATATTACTCGTAATCTGCTAAGAACTAAGTTCAAAGGACGAAGACCAATATCTACAACTTTTCATTTAATAGAACTTGGAAAAGTAATAAATCCAATCATAATGAATATGTCCATTAGAATGTGTTAATTAAAGAAATATAACCCAGCCGGGCATGATGGCTCACACCTGTAATCCCAGCACTTGGGAGGCTGAGGTGGGAGGATTGTTGCAAGTTCAAAACCAGCCTGGGCTACAAAGTGAGCTCAAGGTCAGACCCAATTACATAGTGAGACCTAGTCTCAAAAAAGACAAAAAAAAAAAAAAAAAAAAAAAAGTAATATAACCCAACTAAAGATTGCCAAAATAAGAGATTATTTTCTTAAATAACAAGAAACTTTTCTCACTGATGAAGATAAATGCAAAAATCCTCAACAAGTTACTGGCAAACAATACAACAAATGATCAGAAAGGCCAAATACATCATGACCAAATACATTTCATCTCAGGAATGCAAGGATAGTTCAACATATGCATATCAACAAATGTAATACACCACACAAACAGAAACATCACATAATCATCTAAATGAAAGCAGAAAAAGCCTTTGACAAAATCCGACATTCACTCAGGGTAAAAACCATCAATAAAACAGGTACAGAAGGATCTTATCTCAAGGTCACAAAGCTATTCATGACAAATGTATTGCCAACATCATGTTACATGGGAAAAAAAAGGAAACTTTCTCTCTAAAATCAGGAACAAGACAAGGATGTACACTATCAATGTTCCTGTTCAACATATTCTTCAAAATATTAGCCAAAATAATATGGCAAGAGAAAAAGAAATAAAAGGGATATGTATAGGGAAGGAAAAAGTTAAATTATTATTTGCAAATGACATGATCCTCTACATATAAGACACAAAACAAGACTCCTGGACTCCTAGAATCAATAGTCTAGTTGAGCAATGTAGCAGAATACACAAAAATCAATATCATTCCTGTCTACTAATAATAAGCTCACTATCAAGTCAACATAACAATACCATTTACAACAGTATCAAGAGAACTTAAATGATTAGGAACAATTTAAACAAGGAACTGAAATACTTCTACAATGAAAACTACAATACTCTAAAAAAAGGAGATCGAAGAGGTCATCAAAAAATGGAAAATATCCCTTTCTTGGAAAAGCAGCACCAATAGAGTCAAAATGGCCATACTTCAAAGAACTAATATATAAGTTTAATACAATCCCAATCAAAGCATTCCTCAACAAATCTAGAGGAAAGAATCCTAAAATTTGCATGGAAGCAGAAGAGAACTAAAAGAGCAAAAGCAATCTCAGTAACAAAAGCAAAAGAGGAGGCATCATAGTTGGGGAATCAAGTCATACTACAAAGCTACAAAGATAAAGGTAGCATAGTACTAGCAGAACAACAGGCATGGGAATTAATGAAGCAATCTCAGATGCAGAAACACCCCTGGCATCTTCAGTTATTTGATCTTTGACAAAGAGACCAAAACATACACTGAAAGAAAGATATCCTCGTTATCAAACAGTGCTGGAAAAAACAGAAATCCACATTCAGAAAACTAAGTCTAGACTCATGTATCTCCGAAATACTAAACTAAAATAAAAAGAATCAAAAATCTAAATTTAAAAACAGAAGCACTCAATCTGCTGGAAAAAAAAAATAGGTAAAACTCTTGGAGAAAAAGGCATAGGGAAAAACATTCTGAACAGAATCTTCATGGCATAAGAAATAATACCAATGATCAACAAATAGAAAATCTGCTTCACAGCCACGAAAACAACAAACATAGTCAAGGAACCATCTACTGTGCAGTAAAAGTTTTAGTCAGTTATCCCTTGGACAGAGGACTAACATATAGAATATATAAAGAACTTAAAAAAAAGAAGTAGACCACCCAAAATAAAAGATTAAATAAAAAAGTGTCCATTGTGAAGCTAATAGTCACTTGTCAGGAGAAGAAGTACCCATGACCAATAAGTACATGAAAAAATTGCTCACCATTGCTGGCCAAAAAAAAGTGAAAACAGAAATGACAGATTTCATCTTACCCCAGAAAGAATGATTATCGTGAAGAAATCTAAGCATAACCAATACTGGAGAGCCTTCAGAGGGAAAGGAATATTTCTATGTTGTTGATGGAAATGTAAACAACTATGACCATTATGTAATTCAGTGTGGAGGTTCTTCAAGAAATGAAAACTGGATACATTTGACACACCTAGTGCTCTTCCATGTATCTTCCCAAAACAGTTAAGGACGTGTTACAATAATGTACGCATACCTATGTTTACAGAAGCACAACTCATATAGCTAAGTCTTGGAAACAGCCTATATGCTCATCAACAGATGAATGGATAAACAAATGTGGTATTTATACATAGTGGTGTGCTACCGCACTTTGACTAAGGATGAGTATGACTTATTAATAAGAAAATAGATGCACCTGGAATTGGCACCTTGTAGTCATAATATTAACTGAAATAAATCAGATACACAATTAAACATTGTAAGGTTTCACTTACATGAGAAACTCAAAAATATAAACAGACAATAGGAAGGGACAAGATTTTTTTTTAAATAGGAAGAGAAAAAATGGAGAAAGAGCCAAAGAAAGAGAAGGAAAAGGGATGAAAAAGAATTAGGGGAAAAAATGAGATAGAGTTTTTGCAAATGGGAAATGAACCAAGAGATGGAAAGAGCAGGGAGAGAAGAAGGGGAAGGGGAGGGAAAAATTAAGACGTATTGCATATATGTACCACCTCCCCAGAGCAAATGCAATCATTATGTAGAAGAAACATTTCCTAATAACACCCAAAGTTTAAAAATCAATGTGAAACTTTATTGTGATCATTTTCTAAGCTGAACTATGTAGTAGTTTAATCATGATAGATTTTCTCAAATTTCATAGACTTGCTTTCGATGGTGCAAAGGCAATCACAGCTCCAACTATCATGTTTGCACAGACAACAACCAAACATAATAGAGAAGACACCCCTCAGACACACACACACACACACACACACACACACACACACACACACACACACATACACACACACACACACGCACACACACACACACACACACACACACATCTCCATTTATCAGCTAAGATCCTTCAGAAGACTTGTCCTCAGTGGGAGTACTACTGGAAGGTACTGAACATATACTAGGACTTTTATTCATTCTACAGTGCACAGGACAGCATCACTCAAAGCAATATCTGATCGAACAGCAACTAGGTTGGGCAACTCTGTCCTAAGATTTTGCTTACCTTCCCTTGTCAGATAATCTTTTTTTTTTAATTTTATTTAAGGAGAAAAGAAAAAAAAAAGCAGAGAAAGGGTACAAGTTATGCAGATTTACAGAAAAAAATAAACAGTAGGAAATCACTAGTTAATGGATTACATATTGTCATCTTAGAAATAATTGTTCAAGTCACAAAATTAAAGCTTGTAAAGTGGACATTCCAACAATGATACTGCAAACAGTTCTGTTCCATGATCCAATAAAACTCTGTGATATCATTTTCTATCTTATACACTTAAATATACATGCAGTTATATAGTTTAGAGCACTTTCTTTTCCTCTCTTTTAGAGACAATATGGTAACTACTTTTAGGTCAGGATTATCTGGTGGTGAAACACTATTCAGATAATCTTTTGATACCCACACCATATCAAGGTTCTACCCACAAACAATCAGTAATTCTCTTCATGGGGTAAAAGATCTATTAGATCAATAGTCCTAACATTTATAAAACATCAAGATTGTTTTGGTTTAGTAAGCACACATTGCTAGATGCTCCCTATTTTCAGACATTCTAATTTTGAATATTTGGTGAAAAGATTTATAATTTTGGATTTTCAAGTTCCCAGTGACTAATGATTTTGGTTTATGTACTACATGTTGAAATCCATTATGTTAGATTATGTGCAGTACATTGTGATCAAGCATTCATCAGATCTGACACTGAGCACTTAACTTGACATCTTTTGGATTCTACTTGCTCCCTGGTCAAAAAACAAGTGATGTCACAATGGTAAATTGCTGTATGTTTGGTAATTTTTATCTGTTTTTAGTATATCTGCTACACTACACAAGTATTGGTTTGTACTTGATTCTTCTTTGGCTAAATTTCCCATCCAAATGATGAGTTCTTCTATGCCCCTAACAGCATTAGTACTGCATAACAGAAAGTCAAAAAAAGTTGCATGAAAACTGAATCACAGTATAGAAAACAGCAGATCAGTAACATTTCTTCTAAACAGAAGTTCAAAAACAACTATCCTATCCTCACAACATTAAGTGGGAGAAGCTCCCACACGTGTATCTCTATCCTTTGCTTAGCAACAGCGTGTGAAGCCAGGGATGGTGGTGCATATCTGTAACCCCACCAGTCTTGGGGGCTGAAGCAGAAAGGTGTCTGTTGGAGCCCAACCTGGGCAACTTAGTGAGATACTGTCTCAGAAAATGAATGAATCAATGAGTAAATAAATAAATAAAGGCCGGAAGGTAGGAAGGGAAAGTGGCATAGTATGAAACTCCTGGGTTTAGTCTCCAGTACTGAACAAAAAAGCATTTAAAAAATTCTAGTAAAAGCTAAAGTAGCCCATTACAAAATAAGAAATAAAAATTGTAAATGAGATGCAAAAATGATCAATTCAATCTAGCAAAAAAATAAATCCTAACTAAAACAGTCACAACATTAAAAAAAAAAAAACAATCACAATCACAATGTGCTAAGAAACAAAAAGCAAAAAAAAAAAAAAAAAAAAAAAAAAAGATACTGTTTTCTAGCGCTTTAGGGAAAAATAACTGGAACTACCTCTCATACTACTAAGCAAATTTAATTCCACATAGATAAGAGAATCAAATAAAAATATAAATCACATTATGAGGAAAAATAAAATGGGATCTTTACTGCAGCTATGAAAACATGATAAACTAACCAGCTTTAAAGAGAACATAATCATGGCTGTTCATTAAATGAGGATGTGGCTCCTAATCAAAATATACTTTACACAAACTATAATAAAAGAAAAGTAGGTATTGGGAAAATAGTCATTTAAACATTTCAGAAAAGTGATTATTATACATACTCTGTAGATGTTCATTTATGTTTAAAGGAAAGAACTGAAAAGTGGATACACAGGAACAGAACAAGAAGTAACAAGTCACAGAAGATGAGCATAATACAGAACTAAACCAAGAAATTAAATCAAAAAAATAAAAATAGTGGGATATGTTGGTGTTATCACAAAAGGCTTATATGTACATGCACACACACACACATAAAAGGAATCACAGTCCATGACGGTCCACTAGATAAGTATTTTGCCATTTAGTAAAAGGTCTCCCATGACTGACTGTAGCCTTGAACTGATATACAAGCTGGTTATTACTGATGTGTCCATGCCCAGTGCTTTACGTATCATCCAATTTAGTTTATCCAGTAGCCTCTCAGGAAAGCGTTATTATCACCATTTAAGTACATAGTCAGAGTTTTATGGAGGTGAAGTAAGCAGCTCAGTTATGCTTGACATCAAAACTTGTGTTTCTCCTATTGCAATTCTGGTGTTGTCCTTGGATAATAATAAACATCATAGCATTAATGACTAACAGTTACTGAATAGCAAATGCTGTTTAGCAAATTGCCTGCATTATCCCATTTAATTCTCAGTATTTTACTGTTTAATTTTATCTTTTTTTAAAAAGAGGTGACATTCAAGGTCACAGACTATTAAACTCATGCCTACCTGATTACTAAACATATCCATAAGCTACTTTTCTTATTTTCTTCTTTAAAGTAACTTCTTTTTTAATAAGAAGAGAGAAGGAAGGACAAAAGAAAAAAAAATTCCACCAATAATCACCTAAACAGAGTAAAAGAGGCATCTGTATTGTGTTAGATTATGGAACTAGTAAAAGGGCCATATCTGCCTTAATTTACCTCTTAATATCCAAACAAATCATCCAACCCTAAATTCAGATTTAAAATGCAATATTTGTCGTCAAATTTAGTAACAGGTTAGATCCTAAAGTTTAGAAGAGTATAAAGGTGGGAATTTAATTGGATTTAGAAACATCTGTGTCTCTCAACAAGCGTAGTAAATCACCACTAACATATGTCAGGCATTAGTGCACTGATAGTAGAGGCAGGATTATTACAGAAAGAAAAACAATGCCTGGCATGCATTCCACAAATACTTGATTCCAGGCCCTGTGCTCTAGTGTTTAAAAACATATTACCATTTAAACATCATAATAATCCTCCCAGACTCAACATTATTTCCATCTCATAGACAAGGGCATTGAAGCTCATGGTAAGAAAAGGTGTTGATTGTTAGAGTTGGGATTTTATTTTCTACCTAATTTAGAAACTCATATGCTCCACCAGTCTGCTGAACTATAAAATAGGTAGCTTTGTAGGAAGCTAGGAGTTAGAAAATAAGCCACACACAAGTTGGCACAGAAAGATCAGTTGAGAGGTTATTTAAAGGTAGAGGAAGGTAGGAAGACTTGAGTAACAAATGGAAAGCAGGAAGACAAACACAAAGGCCAGCCGCCTAGTATTAAAACACCGTGTTTAACCAGGTGTGCTAGTGCACACATGTAATACCAGCTCTGGAAGACAGAGGGTCACAAATGTAGTCCAATCTAGATAGTTAAGCAATACCTGTCTCAAAATAAACAAATAATGAAAGAACAGGAAAGTAGCTCAGAAGGTTTGGGTTCAGTAATATTCAGTTTAAAGGAAAAAAAGGAAGAAAGGAAGGAGAAAAAAAGACAGGCAAGTTCAATCTACTCCTCCACTAGGTGGTAATTTCTTTATTTTCTTTGTGTCACAACACAACACAACACAGCATTGAGCTTCAAATTCCATTTAATACTTAACCCTAATACCAGACCATACAATTAGATAAAAAGTCCCTTTTCTCCATATCAGTATACTTGTATAAGTGTGCAACATACTTCTGCATTTAAAACTATTTAAAATTCACAGAATTTTAGTGGAAAACCTCTAATTTTTGTAATGGCCGCAATGGCTCATAAAGTCTTCAAACAACTCAGTATGATGGTGTGCGCCTGTAATCCCAGCACTCAGAGGCTGAGACAGGAAGACGGCCAGAAGTTCCAGAAATTAAAGGCCAGCCTGGTCTACATAGTCAGTTACAGAGCAAGACCCTGTCTCAAAACAAAAGGACCAAAACAAAAAATAAATTTTGCAAACAGTAAAAGAGTTCCTAATCCATGATTTAACTGAGGTAAGTATGATCAATGTTACGAGTTGGGGCTACTAGCCCCTTCATTTTATAAGAGAAGAGAGAAAGAGCTACCCAGAGAGATGGTGTGATTTATCAAAGGGCACATCAGCCTGAAATAAGTGAATATCAAATGAGAATACTGTCTATCAAGTTATACAACTTGTTATTTTTTTTTTTGTTTTCCTTTTTCTCCTTTCATAGAACAAAATTATTTTCAATGGAAAAACAAACAAAATAAAGTTATTCTTTGGGAACAGGAATTAATAGAAAATTTCCCAAACCAGCAGAATCGTATTATTGATAGTTTTCCCTCAGATTATTACATTTATTTAATTATTGCTTTACTGAATACTTTTGTTTTTATAGCCTTCTAATGGTCTTCGTACTTCCAAAGTGGAACAACACAAGTCTGTTTCTTTTAGTCTTTGATACCATGACTCAAACTTCAACTCTGGCTCATTGGAGGATAATTTAAATCCTGTCGCGATGATTTATAAGTAAACAACCTTTGCAGTGCCATCTTTTCAGTCCACACCTATAAAACAACTGCACCTGTCACATCATGACACAAGGTCTTAAGAGCATAAAGTCAACCAACCAACCGAGTCATCTTTCTAAAAATGGTGGATACATTTTAATATCTTAATAACTTTTATAACTTTAATAACTTTTTTAGCCTTAGGGCAGAAACTGATCATTAGAAGGCTTTGGGAAGGCATCTTCTCCTCTTTCAAACAATGTATTGTAGAATTAGATGCATATGAGGAGCCTTACCTCAAATAGGAATCACTGGCAGGGACACATAAGATTCAGTGTAATGACTCAGCCATTTAAAACTAAACCCAAGTTCTATTGTGTCACATTCACACCTGTTCTCTATTTTAAAAGGTCTTCAGATCTACTTGACTGGTCTAACAGATAGCATCATCTCAGAAAGACAAAAGGCCAACTGTCTAAAAAAGCATTACATGAAGTCCAAAGTGACAGCTGCTACAGAACTGTATAGGTAGACAGAAGTGTTCTAGTTTGAATATGTGATTTCTTGGGTTAAACATCTCTCAAAATTCGTCAAGTTGCACATTAAAATGGCTGCATTTCATTATTGGAAATTATACTTGAATAAAGTTGATTTCAAAAGAACAACATAGGTATATGTTTATGTATATGTATATAAGAAAGTAGTTAAGATGGTTATACTATTGATTTCGTTGAGATCACTGAAGGGAAAGATTTGTGATGGTATTGTTTGGACAACTGAAACCAGCTGTCTTATGCTCAGGGTGAATGAAAGAAAAAAAAAAGAGAGAGAAAAAATACAAGTGTCTGCATCAACCATTAGCACATGTCCTTCTAGTAAAGCAATAGAACCCATGAAATCAGATAGGGTTGAACATAACAAAGAAAAACATAACTAAATATAGCATTCACGACGGTGCAGTTTAGAGTAGAAGACCTCCATCTGAATAAAGGATGAGCCCTGCATCGGGATAAAAAAGACACGCAGTGTGAGTTTTTGGAGTGTGCACTGTCTCTTGCCTAACTAATGTAGCGTGATGGCCTATCTAAAGACTTTGTAAGATATCTCGTCCCCAAATGTGCACACAATTTATTATTAGCCCCAGGAATCATCAAGTTCATACACGTATTAAAAACAAAGAGGAAAATTCTTTTCTTTTTATTTCAAGAAAAAAATGAAGTGCAATATTGCTGTCTCGTGATTACTAAGATATATATTTTAAGATATCTAAAAGCAGGCTAATTTCCTAAATGTGTAATGTTGGTGCTGAAAGACAAAGCCAACGGTACCCCTTGGTGTTGAGTTGACAAAATCACAGCATCTCCCTAAATAGAGATTTCTATAAAATGAAATGACTAAACCAGACACAGCTCGATGACATTTCCATTCTAACAGACCAGAAATCATACTTAACTCAGCTAATTCATGAACCAGAAGTGTGTTTCTCCTAACTAAAAATTCTTTCTGTTATCACTTAATGCTTTCTTTTCCTTTGTGATATCACATTTGGAGAGGGTGCCTTAAAGGAGAAAGTAAAAAAAAAAAAAAATTCTAATTGTGTCATTGAGACAAACAGTAACAACAAATATGTGTTTCTTCTTATCAGGCTGGAAATGACAGGGAGAATTCAGAGTTGTCAAGGAAAATAACAGAGAAAAGAACACTACTGAAGAAAGAAAAATAAATGAAGCCATGATTCATTTGACCAATATTTCTGTGACACATTTATAATAGATTAAAATACATTTCATTAAAAGAAGTAAAACTCATCTTTGGCATTTGTGGAAATAATTATAAGTTTCAAAAATTATATAGATTGATATAGTTCATTATAGAATCTTGGACTTACATGAGAATTTAATGGCCATCAATACCAGTTTCCTACAAACAATAGTGGTCCAATAATTTAACCTAAGACATAAAAATAATTGAATGTGCTTTGATTTTTTTTTTTCATTTTATGAAGGAAAAGATACAAGAACAACTTCCCATGGATGTCATTTTTCTATACACAACCCAAGTCATTACTAATATATTAGAGAAAAATATTCAGAGAGAGCAGTTGAGGTTTTCTGTTATCACATAAAGACTAGATTTCATTCAAGGTTGCTTTCATGTGTTTATCTTACTTGTCAGCACCACACAATCATTCTCAATTTTAAACCAAGCTACACCTCCAAACCTTATGAAGTGCTGAGAAAATAATGGATTTGCTAGGGAAATCTGGAAGATTAAGAAAACAAGCTAGAAAAAATAATCAAAGTCTAGAGACTAAGAAAAATTATCTAAAAACATGGACATAAGGTGTAAAGGTAGGTGACACTTTCTTCAAAGCTGTTTGTGGTTAAAGGTCACCTAAAGGTTATCTATGGGAATATATTCAGTTCAAGGCATTGCTTAATAGTGATGAAAGTTCCCAAATTTATTAATTTTACTTGCTAATTGTTTGACATTTCTGATAAAGGTGCAAATAAATATGTTTTGAAAACTGGTAACCTAAAATTGAGGATTTTTGGACATTTACCCATGTTTTTAAAACAAATTACAACTCACCTATCTTAACCTAACTTTACTTTGTTAAATAGCCTAAGAATATACATATATATATATATATATATATATATATATATATATATTTCTTAAATGATCTCTGAGCTGGTCAAACATCCTTATTTTCTTCTCCCATTAACTAGTGAGTTAAATATGCAAGCTATTTAATGTACGATAGTTATTTTATATTTACTGAATAATCATTATTTTATTTATCAGTATTTTATTTCTCAAAACTTATATTTTGATAAGAAGATCAAGACAACAAGTAGAAACTATTAAATGTTGTTTTACACAGAAGGTTAAAATGAAAGAACTGAGCCATGCAACTGTAGATTTTAAGAATCATAGTGTTTAGGAGAAAAGCTCACAAAAATATTTTTAAAATAAATTCAAATTCTATACAGAAGAGGCAATCTGGTCTATGACGTTCTTACCCTAATGGAAGAATTTGACTTTCATAGACTCAGCCTTACTCATCTTCCAAAATCCATTACCATTTATTTTATAGGACTGTTAGTATTACCCCATGAATAGTTACTTTCCTCAAATAGTTTATCCGTTTTTTAAAGGATCTACCACTTTGTGTTGTTAGTAATCTACTGAAATACTATGTCCTTCCTTCCAATTTGATCTCTACAGTGAGTTTAAAGCAGGTAAGCCCGAAGAATATAAAATAAGCACTGAAAGGTACACAATAATTGCTCAGTGACTTGTAAGTGTCTTAGCTTGTGGCACCCAAATAGATCTGAATCTTGATTACTTTAAACTGTCTGCTTGAGAGATCAAAGCCCCCAAAAAGCCATACTTGGGAACCATTCTGAGCTTTGTCCACCCACCTATTACATGAACAACACAATATTTTGAGGATAGCTCCAGTTCTTGCTTGTGCTTCTCTCTTTCAGTTAATGCTTCCTTGTGTGACCCTGCCACCACTTAACATCCTGTCCTCAGTTTCTTTGGGCTCCTGCTCCACAGTCAAAGGTCAGCACCCCTCTTTTCCCATGCCAAGCCTTGGCTTCCAAATCTGAACAGATTTGTTCACAGACTCGGGATGTTAAACAGATAGCCCTTCTCAGGTGTTTGGTGCCAGAATGCTATTAATGTTCTCAGATCCTGGGGCTCTTACCTGTTTGTATACCATGTTATCCTCCCCAGTAGCTGCCCCTGGTATGAAGATACACTTCAGATTCCTGAGTTCAGTTTTCACTTTCCAGTGTCCCCAAAGTCCACTAGTAGACACAATTGAGCTTTGCATTAACTCTAGAGTTCTGACTTGACCTGTTCTCCATTGTCCAAGTGCTGACAAGGCAACCAGCCCTGTAGTGCTGTCTCACAGTGCTACATCAACCCAGAATGGATGCTGATTCTGATTTCTAGTGGTGATGAGTTTGCCCTTATGCCAGGCACTTGAAAATACATCTCCCATCTGTTCACCACCGATGTTTGCTAGAAATACCTTCTCCATAGGCAATCCAATGCCCTTTAATCTGTTTTCCTTCTATTTCTCATTAAATACATAATAAAGTACATTTATTATAACTTTTAAAATATGTCTCTGTAACACCCACACGAAAAATAACATGGCTGTAAATTCACCATTCAGAGATAAATGCTGCTAAAATGGTGATATTTTACTTCAAATTTTTATCACTACAGTGCATACATATACATTGTTATTACAAAAATAGCATTTGCTACCTTCTGAAATCCCCTTTTCTTTGTATAAAAATCTTATCTGTGTTAACATGTGTAATATCTGCACACATTTTAATAAGTAAGCCACATTTCACTGTATAGATGATTATATATGAATGAAAACTTACTTGTGGCTGGAATTTAAGTAGCCTCCATTTATTTACTATATTAAATAGCACTGTAATGGACATTTTGTGTGAGCAATGAATACGTTTAAGTCATGTTTAGTCCTAAACCTGTACTAAAACAGGATGCACCATGAGGCTCTTTGATCAACACTGCCTTCATTAAGGTTATTCTTTAAGTTCATATTTGTAACAGCACATCCTCAATACTGTCATTAACATTCAATAGCAAAAACTTTTTACAATATTTGACACATTAAAACAAAAGAAAGCATTATCATGCCTAGTAACAGAAATATTTCTATAAATTGTATATATCCCCATTCTTCCCACATAAATTCTGAATCCAACATGACCCAAATAGACTTACAGAGCTCAACAGGAGGTCTATAAATGTACTTATTTGAAATAACAGGACTAGGAAAAGCTTTTCTCATGGAAAAATAAGCAAACCATGGAAACAAAAACAAGGCACTCATGAAAGCATAAACCATTTAAAGAACAGAGAACATTTTGCTAGAGATAAGAGGAAAAAAAATTTAAAATATTTCTGATAGGAATTGAAGGAAAAAATCATTTGCTCTCTCAAGATATTTGAAGATAAGGCAGATGCTAGGAAACAAAGAATAACAGATAACATCAAGACTCAAGTGGGAGAGTTTAAAATTAAAAGCCTGAGTTAAGAAGAATTGTAAGGAAAAGAAAATTTCTACTGTAGAATGTTAAACTACATTAGAAATACAAAAGAGCTTGAATGACATAAACTGAGAGGCAAACACTTTTTCAGTTAAAAGTGGTGTTTTGTATTAGCCATTCATTCTAACAAACAATTCTGGGCTCCCAGGGAGCCTGCCAACAACACAAGCAAGTAAGCATCCAGTTTGTAAAGAGCTCATTCTGTAGATGGGGAGGCAGACTAGTAACCTTCTACAAGACTGAGTCTAGTACTTCAGCTGCAGAAAATTTCCCAAGCCAAGCCAAATCTTAGGAAACCAAAAGGAAGTCTCTTAGCACCACGGAGATAAGAAGGTAGCATCTAATCTTTACACCAGCAGACTGTTAAATTTCATACCAGTGGGCTGTTACAGACGTAATTTCCCCAAAGCAACTATCTTGAATCAGAAAGGTTAGTCCACGTAGAATTATAAGTGGGAGGTACAAAACAAGTGAGCAAATGTTACATGATTGGTTACATATATTGAATCATATGCTGACAGGCAGGCTGGTCTTGAAACAGTAGAGACAGTCCCGGAACTAGGGAAGAGGGCTCTTACAGAATAAGAACACTTAAGGCATTACCATAATATAGAAATGTGCTGGAGAGAGGACCTCTACTGAATGAGCATGAATCAGCCCAGGGTGCCTCATGGCATAGGCAGCTACTGACTTAGTGCTCATCTGCAGCTGGGCTGTGGACACTGTCAGAGTTGATTGAATTTAGCAGAAACAGCAGAATAGCAACTTGCTCAGAGACCTCTAATTGATCATACAGTATCTCATCTTATGAATGTGTTTCTACATTATAGCTGTGCCCCAACACTTCCATTGAAGCTGTAGCATATTGCTACAAGAGCAGAAATAAAGGAGTGAGGTCTTCACAAAAAAAAAAAAAAAGAGTGACTTGGAAATCGGGGCCAAGGGAATGGGAAAGATCTGGCAGACTCTGGAGTACTGGGATAGGAAAGTATTGGAAAGATGGAGAGGTTTAGGAAAGGAAAAAGCACAGGCAAACTTTTCCAGTTCAATGTTTTTTATTTATTTTTCAAGCACACAGTGTATTGGTTCGTAAAAGTTTGAAATATAATTTTAGTTTTTAAAAGTTTTGATTAAAAAGCACCCAAATTATGAGCATGTACACTTACATGTCAAATTAATGAACATTTCATTTGTTAAAAAACGAGTTGTAAGAATACAGAATGTGAGTTTTATTTCTCATGGTTAATAATCACAAGTTGTAGCTTGTAAATATGTCATAAAAATACTCAAATAATTTTTAATATGGTAAAAAAAAAACAGTCAGAGTATAGTTCCCAATATTTAAATTTTTTCCCTAAGGTCTCATCGTCTAAACAAAGAGTTAACTGTTCACTGATAGTGCTAGGACTGAAAACACAGATGTTCCATCTCTTTAAATAACTTCGCTTCCTACAGAATGGTTGTGTCCTGTGAGATCTAAGTTCATCCAAATATAATATGGGCTGCATATGGAAGTAATCACATTCCATTTTTGGAACCACTTGACAGAACTCTGTCACAGCACAAAAATATAAGCTTCCTCTCTCTCTTTTCTTTTTCATGCAGCAAGAGTTCCTTTAACAACACAAAATAACTCTGAGGCCTGAGAATTTGGCAGTGTTTCATATTTCTATTATGTCCAGGTGGCTGTGAAGAGACTGAACATTCCTGGTAATAACGCTAGAGAAGTTTGGTCTCACAGCTAATGTGCAGGTAGGAATCATTAATGGTAACCAAATCTTTGTAACAATCATTTTGCTAAATAAGTCAGCTAAACATTGAGCTCCAAGTGCAAATTTGGAAAAAGAGAAAGATAAGGACTGTGCAAACAAATTCAACTTTAGAATCTCTGAATGAACTGCTCCAAATTCACTGTCCCACTTCCCACAGAAGTGTGATAAGAATAGCACGGGTTTTATAGTTATCAGAGGGGATAAAGAACACTGTATATGGAAAAAGACAAATCTTGGACATTTAATTTTGAGAACCCTTTAAAAAAAAACTTTAAATATAATGAACTTCTGTTTTCCTGAATGGAAAATAAGCTTCTGTAATCCAAAATGGAAACTTGAAAATATATATACCATAACTCTTGTAAACCATAAACTATTATAAGCTACCTTAATATATAGAGTAGATTTCAATAACATATGGAATAAAAATTTTTACAAAAAACATTTGTACTACAACCAACATTACAACTCAAGAGGACTCAAGAAGAGTGTAAACTGCTTTTCAGACACTTGCATTATTTAGCTAACTGTTGGATTTCAAAGTATGTGTAAGTCTAGTTAGGTACAGTTTAAAAATTCGTGGTCTCCATACACGCATGCCCAAATTGCCAGCTGTCTTTCTTCTGTCTGGGCCCCTCATTGCCCTATTTCACTTCCCAAATTGGATGGTTTTGCCACCCAAAAGACATGACTCCAGCGCTTCATTAACCATTTAGTAAATTGATGTTGGCAGTGATAACATTGCCCGCCATCTATGTTTACTGCATTCTTTAGTAGAGTTCACATGTGTGCTAGAGTATTCAGTTCTCTGAAATAAGTGGAAGACGTCTGCTTATTAGAAGTTACTAAAGCAATAACCTTAAAACGTCTTAGCTCAACAATCGTGCAAAGATTAACCAGAAAGTTGGAAACCCATTCAGACACAAGCAAACATTGCACCTTGTTATAATGATACACGTGAATAATAAACAGATACACCTACCAGGACAAAATATGAATGAGAAAAGTGGGAAGGAATCAGGAAAAGAGCAAGCACAGCAGAAGAGGCTTTATTGATGAAGGTAAAAGAAAATGCCAAGAGAGCACAGCATAAGTTCCCGGATAATAAAATGATGGTGTTTGAAAAATAAATATGACTAATGATTTCAAATGAACAGTAAGGAAAGAATACTAGGAGAATTTATATTATATTATATTATATTATATTATATTATATTATATTATATTTTTGGTATGGGAATCAGACTCAGGACCTTGCACTTGTATAGGAGGTACTATATCACTGATCCATATTCCCTAGCTTTTAAGAGGATATTTAGTTTTGGAATTTAACTGGATAACTACTTAATATGTAGAGAGATACTTGTTTTAAGATATCTTTTGAAAAAGTCTTCTTAATAAATATTTAAGAGCCACATAGTATTTTCTAAAATTTCAAGAATAAATGTCTGCACAGCTTATATGGGCTGACATGTTTGGGAGATGGCTGCTTGTAAGGAGAAAGGAGATATCTAAGAATCATATTTACTATTGCAGCTTCCAAACTGAAACAAATTTGTAAGTATTAATGATACCTGGTACTGGAAACACTTTAAAGTAATATAAGTAACTGTTATCTTAAGGAAGTTAAAAAAAATAAGGCTTTATACAAAGCAGGGTATGCTTGGTATAAAGAATAACTTTGCACAAGTTGTATAATTTGTATAAATTTTATTACTTCTAAAAACCATTCATTTCCCCACCCAAACTATTTTCCAACACATTGTTTTATTAAAATGGAAGAGATAAAAGATTTCTCATGTGTTAATAAGCAAATATTTATCATACTTGGAAGCCAGCTTAAGGTTTAGAGTGGTTGTATTTTACGATATTGATTTTTTTTTTTTTTTTTTTTTTTTTGGTAGTGGGAGTCAAACTCAGGACCTCATGCTTGCCAGATAGGTGCCTGCCAATCACCTTTGCTAAATTTCCTGACAGTATTTATTATACATACAACCAACTAAATATAAATTTGAAAGTCACTTGAAAATCAACTGAAAACAATATAGGTTTCAATCTAAATCTGTGTTAATACTTAGACTAACAGAAATTAACCTTGTTTCTTGCTCCAAGAAATATTTGTACTGGAAATAAGATTGTGAACCAAATAAAGAGCATATTTATTAAGAGCTTGCTTAAGACTCATTTAAAAAAATCTTACTTTACTGTCCACATCAGGCAAACTGTTATATCATGAAATCTGCTCAGTCTCAACAATTTCTCTGTCTTGAAAGACCTATTTCAAAACTCAGCTCAGACACTGACATTGATTAAATGTCCTGTCTTAATCTGTCCTTTGAGACATTATTAATTCTAATTGGTGTACTCCCTTATTGTAGTAGGTCAAATGCAGTTTACTTTGTAAACTGATTTTTCTAGTGGACTTTTGATAATTTACAGTTAACATTAGTTTTTTAAGAGGGATGTCTCTTACGGTAATTAGAGAGATAAGATGTGAATGAATAGCATATGATTTATGCGTTGTCTTCCTCTTGATACACATATATAGCTGAACATGTTCAGAGAAAGCTGAACCAACTGTTAGGCATTGACCCAGGAGCTGTGGGCCACTTACAGTAACCTAGTGGATTATTCTCTAGTGCATGCAAATTAACGCTAATTGTATATCAGAAGAAACTATAAGGGCTGGGGATTTAGCTCAGCGGCATAAGCGCCTGCCTTGTAAGCACGCAGTCGTGAGTTCGATCCCTGGTACTGATAAAAAGGAAAAAGGCAAAAAAAAGAAAATATAACACTGTATTAGGAAAGTGTATATATTCAGTGGTGATCATGAGGATTGTCCTTCTGGAACTTAAAAAAAATCTAATTAATTATATTTTACAGCATACTGACAAGGAATTATGATACACCTGGGTTCTGCAGAAAAGCCATTGATAAGGCAGGCTGTTGTTCCTATTCTATTGTTGCCCCTGTACTCTTGAACAATTCTTTTATGAAATAGCATTTGGCTTTCTACCAAAAATAGATAGAAAAATCTCAAACAATCTTGGTTTTTACATCTAAGAAATTGAAACAGTACTGACAATCTTATTGTGCTTTGACAAGACTGAAAATAAAATTACATTCATGGAAGAAAAAGTGAGCTGTTCACTTTTTTGGATGAAATTGTCTTTTTTTGGTCCTCATGGATCATCACTCTAGGCAAGGACTCCAGAAAAGTACTCTGTGACCTAATGGAACCTTTTGGCTGGAAGGATGTTCCACCCAAGGTGGATAGTTGGCCAGGTTCTCACTTGGAGAGTGAGTCCTAACACTGGGTTTAGACAAAGAGGGGAAGAACAGAGAAACGTGTCACTAAGCAGTGCTGAAGTATATCTTAGTTATAAGCTTTATTCCTTAACCTACAGAATAAAACACATAAATATACATTTCTCACATAAAACTGCCTTCTCAAGTTACAAATCTGCTATTGTAGATAGTAATCCATCATCAGAAAAACTTGGCACATTCCACTTCCCAATCCTGGTGTTAAAAGGTGATTACTTCTGTGAATTCTTAGTTTTATATCCTAATAGTTGTGATTTATTCAAAACTGTTTACTGAATGATTGTTATATTCCAGGTATAATCATTGTTAAAATGACTGCATTTAACACTTCAATGTAAATGGTAGATTTCAGCAAACAAGGAACTATGTAAATTTGCTCCACTCAAAGCCTCTCTTTATTAAAATGTAAATCAAACGTTGTTTGCTCTTACTTGTGCTTATGCAAAAGTTATTGTGTTTCTACCAAATCCAGTTTAAAAATCACATGGCTGGCTTTCCCAAGACAGATTGGTACTCTTGCTTGGTGGAGATTAGCAACTCTGCATCCCACACCACTCAGCAGCCATCCTCCCCTACTTTGATCACCAAGCTAAAGCATCATAAGCCCATGAATCATAATGATCCCATCTGTCAAGATTTTCTCATCAGTAGTTGTTAGAATTAGGCAAAGATTTGTAGTGGTTAGTTATTTTTATTCACAGCCACATTAATGCAAGCCCTAAAGTAATCAGTTTGTATTATGTGGCCTTTCATGCAGGGTGCACAGATTTACAGTGTGTTTGGTTTATCTAGGCTCATGTTTGTGAGGCAGCTGTTAGGCATTTAGTTAAAAAAATCCTCTTCCTCCAGGGACCTCTGCATTGTCCAATCCCAGTGAGATGCATACAGCTTATGGTTTAACACTGGAAGCATTTTAAATCATTCTTCAATTTTTTATTACTGTTTTTAAAATAAAGTGAGCTCTAGAATTATGGTGGATAGGGAATCTAACACTAGCTCACTGACCCAAGCATGACAGAGTGGGAAACAATGCTTATTTTAATTTTACTGAAGGAGTAGATTAATGCTTATTATATTTTTAGATAAATCACACTAACTCCAAGTGTTATTAAGTAAACTATCTGCAAACATATTTAAACAATTCAGAATCTAACTTGTCTTCTATTCAGTGCTTCCATTTGCTTTATTTATTTATTTTGGTTGGGGGAGGTTCTTATCTCTCTCTTTCAAATACTGAAGAAAGGGAAATATGGAAGATTATTTTTCTCATTTGATTGCGTCCTGGCCAAAAGATTCTATCAGTGAAAATTCATTCAAATACCTAATTAAAATTCAGTCCCTAGATGAACAAACTTAATTGGAATGAAGTCAAGATACATAATTATTTAAATTATGAACATTTCCAGAAACAGGAAATTTTGATGAAAAGCACTTACTGTATTTACATTCCATCATTCATTTGTGTTGGAAGTTATAATAAAAATACTTCACATTGCAAATAAAAAGGGACAGAAACATAAAATTATAAATATATAGCATACTTTCAAAATGCACTTAAAATGTTTTAACTACCTTTTAGTTAACTTACATTAAAAAAGAGAAATGTCAACTTTCCTTTTACTAAAATTTCAGGTAAAAAACTAACAATATTATGAAATTACTCTGAAGTTTACCACAGATTTTAAAAGATTAGAGGCAAAAATATTTTTCAGTGGAACATAGCCAAAATTAGTACATGTGCAAATACCAAAAAGATGAGGGAAAGTATGATTCTGATTAATTTCAATCACCAAAAACACATTTAATAAAATAGAAGAGTATGAAAATTACTTTAAAAATTAAGGAACCCTCAGCCAGGAAGCTAGTCCCTCAACCAATTCCATAACTGTAGATTCCGTATCTTGGCTCAGCCACCACCAATTTAGAGCTGGCTTTGCATTGTTTCCCCGCTGCATAGAGAGCCGAAATGCCAGTCAAACTACGCACCATTCTTGAACAAGGTAAAATTCTGCAACAGAAGATTCAATTTGGCTGACTAGAAGAAGAGTCACATCATAGAAGCTAAGGTCAGACCCACTGAGAAAGAATGGTCTCCAAAATTCAACATGCTTAGTAACCACATTGGACAGACTCAGAGAACATCAACAGGAACTACAGAGGAGTAAGAACACGATGATGGAGCAGTGAATTCCGATATTCCAATAGCTCACTTTCTTCAGGACCATGTGTCTGGAGTCTAGAGGACAGTAGCATATAGCATAGAAAAGAACTGAAGCAATGGGGGGTGGTGCATGGTAACAAGGAGGGAACTGACAGAGGAGAACAAAATAGTATTAACTGATATGGAAGAGGCTACAAAGAGACCATAGCTCAGGGCTGCCAGCTGGGAGGCACAACACAGTAACTTTCCTACACACACACACACACACACACACAAACAATACAGTCTCTGATTCCTAAGCAACCTTTTGGTGATCACAAGCAGTAAGAAGTGAGAGTCAGGTTAACAAGTGCCCCAGGACATAGCTGTATTCACAGGCTGGGAAGTCAGTGTAGAAAAGATTTGAACCTCAGTCACAGAGCAGCTCCACAGTAGTTTAACACTACCAAAATACTAGAGTTTTGGGGGAAAACTAGTCATTAGAGACTGTGGGCAGCTGGACAGCTTTTTAGGGTAAATTTTGCTACAAGGCAGGGATAGTAATCACAGTGCAAGGACCTGTTATCAGGCAACAGCTTCAACCTGAGTTACTCAGTATAAGGGGATTACACTAGCACTGTGTTCCCACTGCTAAAGAGAAGGGATTACTCCTAGTGAGCCACACAGGAGTGAGCCACACCACCCATGGCCTCTCCACCACTCCCCAAAACCTTGATGAACCACATAGGAGGAGGAAACACCATTGTCTCCTCTCTGCCATCCCAGCAACCTCAGTCTGGAAGAATCCAGGTACCTGGCCCATTTCCCTACATGGCAGAATGGACAGACAGACCAAGAAGCAACAAGCTACCCCAGAGGGACTCAGCAACCCCAGCTCTCCTAGAGGAACCCAGGGTAAATTTGCTCTAACAAGGGGAAACACTTTGCATACAAACCCCTAATTTATGATGGGTTCTGTTATATAAATATTGACTTTCCTCCTATGATGTAAAGTGTAAAATCAACAGTTACCACAGTTTATCAATTTCTAAATTGTGCTTGATGTTATCAGTATTGCTAATTGTATTACTGTAGTTAGGATATCACATATGTTGTAATCAGTTGTTCTCCCTTGTGTAACAATATTGGGAAGCTCTGAGATAAAAACTCCACCACAGCCCCAAAAGACTGGGGACTAAACCAAACACAAATCAACATTCCACTCTCAATTAATTGGGAAGTTAAGAGATTGAGATGGACACATACCAGGAATCTTCCACATACAGAAGATATCGCTGAAGAACGAACTTGTCATATCTTTAGATAATAGTATACTAATGATATTCCTTGATACTAATGATATTGCTACCTACAACAAAAACTTACAAGAATCATCACAGAAAATAAAAGAAAAATTTTTGAAATAGAAAATGTCAAGACAAAGAAGCAAAATGCAATCATAAATCCTGCACACCCAATACAAATCCAGGAGACATACACATGGAATAAATTAGAAATCAAATACCTGAAATTTATGAAATGATAATAAGTGAGGAAAAGAAAACTCCATGAGGCTGTAAAGGAAATCAGAAAAGAAATAATCTCCCAGGGGCCAGGGAAATAACACAGTGGCATAGAATCTGCCTGGCAAGTGTGAGGTTGTGAGTTTGATTTCCAGTACCAAAATAATAACAATAAAATTTCAGGTTAAAAAAGAATGACAATCATAATGAAAGAATTTCTGAGTACATTTAAAGAACATGTAGATAAAAAATAGAGCAGCACAGGAAAATAATGGAAGCCTTGAATAAACAATACAGGATAGAATCAGAATGCATGAAACAGATGCAAAGAGATATCCAGGAAATTAAAAATCCCAAAGAAAGCTAGCATTCATGCTAGAATGAAATAGAAGATATGCTTTCAGACCTGGAAGACATGATTTCACATAGAGATCACAAAAGGAAAGAGCTCTTAAAAATAACAAGGAACCAGGAAATAACAATTCAACAGCTGCAAGATGATGAAAACAAAGATTTTTAAATGTAAAAAAAAAAAAAAAAAAAAAAAAAAAAAAAAAAACAGAAGTCAACTCAAATGACATAAAAAGATTATGAGCAGGAATAACAGAAAATTTTCCAAGCATGGAAATAGAATGTGACATGCAGATGTGAGGCATATAGAATTCCAACTAGCCATAACTAAAATAGATATACACCGAGATATGTAATACTCAAAATCCCAGAAATTCAGCATAAGAAGAGAATATTAAAAGTTGTTAGAAAAACAAACAGATTTCGTATAAAGGAAAGCCCATCAAAACCATGGCAGTTTTCTCGTCACAAACCATCAAGTCAACAAAAGCTTGGCATGAAGTATATCAACTCCCAAAAGAAAACAACTTCCAACCCAGATTGATGTATCCTGAAAAAAATATATTTCAAAATTAATGGAGAATTAAGATACTTCATGACAAAGAACAACTGAAGACATTCATGACCATGAAACCAATCTTAAAAACAGTACTGAAAAATATTCTAGAATGAAAAAATAAAAAGACCACAATAACAAGAACTACAGCAGAAAGAAAACATCAAGCAGGGCAAGCAATTAAACAGAGGGAAAAAATAGGGAACCAACATCATGAAAGTAACATGACTAAGATAAAGCACTACATATCAGTTGTAATCATTAAAGGAAATGGTCTCAATTTACCAATCAAAAGAAACACACTGGCAGAGTAGATCAAGAAACATAATCCAGCTATATACTGTATCCAAGAAACACATTTAATTCAAAGGGACATTCAGAGACTAAAAGTCAAACAATGGAAAACTATACTCTATGTGACAGGAATTCAAAAAAGCAGGATAGCCATTCTGCTTGCTGACAAAATGAACTTGAAAACCAAGAATGATCAAAAGAGATAAAGGTCATTACATACTTATTAGGGGAAAACTTCAAGAGGAAGAGATAACAATCACAAATATATATGTACCAAATACAGAAGCATTCATTATATGCAACAAATATTAACAGACATGAAAAATCAAATAAGTAGTAACATGATTATAATTGGGGAACTTAACAACCCATTGTCACAGACAGATAGATCAACTAGACAAAAAATCAGGAGAGAACAAAACTAACTCAAACTTATGAACAAATGGACTGAGTAGATATTTACAGAGTGTTTCACCCCAAAACTTCAGAATACATAATCTTCTCATTGACCACACGACATTCTCTAAAATGGAGCATATACTAATCTTCAGAATCTACTTAAACAGAGGAAGTGAAATTATCCCATGCCTATAATCTTACCACAGTGCAATGAAATTGCAAATTAATGACAAATCAGGAAAACTCCATAAACGCATGTAAATTAAATAACACCCTCCTGAACATCCAATGGGTCACATATGAAATTAAAGAAGATTTGCAATCAAACAAAAATGCAGATACATGATGCTGGAACTTGTGAGACACAATGAAAGTAGAAATTTATAGTGGTGAATTCTCATGTTAGGAAAAAAGAAAGAGTGAAAGTAAACAGCCTAATCGTGCATCCCTAGTTTCTAGAAAATGAAGAGCAAGTAAACACCAAAGCCCATGCAAGAGAGGAAATTACAAAGATCAGAGCAAAAATTAACACAATTGAGACTAAGAAACAATACAAGAATAAATCAAGGGCTGGTACTTTGAAAGAATAAATAAAATTGTTTTTAGAAGAACATGGCAGATAGATAACAGCAGCTATGGAGGCTCTTTGAGATAGCCAGCTTAGAATCCAGGAATGGTGCAGTGTGAGGAGTCCTAAGCAAGGGGAGATATACCCTGCCAACCCAGAAACAAACTAAGCTGAGAGAAATAAACTGGAAATGCAATCCCGATGCTATGACTGGAACAGATAAAATCTCAGCACCGAAGCTGGAACCCATGCCTCTGGAAACCACGATTTGAATTTTCTGCTGCTGCCACTGTGTCTAAATCAGCATAGTAGGGATAGAGACAAGAAAGCTTTGAGAGTGGGAATCAGTGAATCATATTGAGATTAAAATGGCGGGGAGCCCTGCATTGACCTGCGGTGAGTGAAAGAAATGGGCACCCTTCCATAAACTAGGAGACTCCAACAGAGTGTCCTCTGGGACTCTGTCCAATATCCTTCTGGGACTGGGCAGACTAGCCAGAACAGGACGCTGAGGTGACTTTAGTCGCATATTCCTCTCTCAAGCGGGATTGGTGGGGAGCTCCTAACCTGGGTGAAGCCACAGACTAAGACCCAGTAGGCTAGCCCAAACCAGGTCCCAGCACCTGGCGGTGCACCCTAGCAGTTAAGCCTTCAGTAAGTTGACCTGGAGGGGCAGGCCCAACATATGCTGCCCCCATCTGTGTCTCCTTAGTACACTGTAGTGGGTGGGAACACCTAGCTGGCAGATTCAAACAAACTGTAACAGAAACTGGGCCTCTTATATACGCCTGTATGGAAGGAACAAAAAATATGAGAGGAGGAGGCAACAAGAAAGGGTCCTCAGTCCCCAATCCTGAGAACACTGATCCAGGAAAGGTAAATGCAAAGGAGAAAGAGGACAGAAAACATGCAATATCAGACATGGCACCAATAGACTTAAAGCAATATCTTTGGAGACTCATAGATGAGTTCAAAAGTGAAGTATTTAATGAAGTAAAGCAAGATATAACTAGAATAGTTAGAGAAATGCTAAGCACCACCCAAGAAAAAATAGATGGTGGAATAGAAGAACAGAAAAAAGGGGAGAATCATTTGATAGAGAAAATAGAGAAAACATAGAATACGTGAAGCATGTTCAACGAGATTGCCAAGAAACTAAAAACTCTATTGAAAGCTGGAATAACAACTTGAAAAAACTAAGGATAGATTATCTGAACTTGAGGACAGATTTTTAATGTGGGAGCATGACATGAAAAACTTCTTAAAAATAACAAGGAAACAAACAGCAATAATACAAAGGTTAGAAGAAAATAGGATCTATAACTTAAGAATTAAAAATGTAAAGGAAGAAGTAGGGACACAAACAAATGAACTACAAAGGCTATTCACAGAAATAATCCAGGAGAATTTCCCTAATTTAGCAAAAGGTAAAGATACTCGGATGTATGAGGCATACAGGACCCCAACCATCTACAACCCAAACAGAACAACAACCAGGCATATAATAATCAAAATTCTAGAAATCCAATATAAGAACAGAATATTGAAAGCCATCAGAGACAAGAAACAGGTCACTTGCAAGGGAACACCCATCAGAATTACAGCAGACTTCTCGGCACAAACCATCAAATCACGAAGAGCATGGGGGGAAATAATTCAAGCTTTGAAAGATAATAACCTCCAGCCAAGATAGATATATCCTGTACAACTGTCCCTAGAAATTAATGGAGAAACAAGGTGCTTCCAGGATAAAGAGGAACTAGGGGAATTTACAACCACCAATTCAACTCTACAGAGAATACTGCAGGACATTCTAAAAAAGAAAAATACCAAGATTCCAGAAACAGTGCCAGAGAAGGCACAATGAATGGAGCAGAAAGCAAAAATGAAGAAGACAAACTGACAACTAATGACAGAAAAAGAGCTCAACAGACATGAGGCAGAGAAGGTTGGATGGTAGGAACAGCTATTTTGGAGAAAACAAGACATCATAATAGCTAGTGCTTATTTAATATCATCTTCTTTTGAAGTCTCATCAAGCTTTTGTTCTTCTGTCTCCATCAGTTTTAACATGTTGTAGAGTATTGGATTTTATTATATGTGATAATATAAACAAAAACTTTTATAGACAAGGAGATTATACAGAAAATATTGTTCATTTTCTATTAGTTGGTTCTAAATACCCTGTAATACTGTCATTCTCTTGAATGGTTTTACATTGTCTTGGTATGTTTGATGCTGCAGTATACGAAGTTATACTCAAAGATTTCAAGGAAAGAGACACTATGGTGACTACTTTTATGTCGGGATATCTTGTGGTGAAACACTATTTTGCTTCAATGGTTATGTTCTGACCTGTGCTGTTTTGTTATTATGTCCTCTTTTATCTCAATCTCCTTTTTTTATTATTTACTTTTCATTTTTATCTTTTTAATTAAGGGAAAAATTAAAAATAGCAGGATATATTATAGTAACCCACTTTGACTTCCTATTAACTTCATTTGAAACCCTATATTGCTCTTGCCATCTTGTTATGACTAATTTTCCTCTATTCTGTTTTGCTTGATAGTACCAAGTTTGAGAGTATAGGCAACAACTGTGAAGACAATAAGATTCACTATGATACCCATTCTAGTTTGATAATTATCTTCTTTTGAAGTTCTGTAATGCCTCCAATGTTTTGGTTTTATTGGTTTTGTTCTTTACTGTTTTGTTCAATTTTATTATAACTGATGATATAGGCAATTCTTTTTAAGATAGCAAGAGGCATTATGGTAACCACTGTTGATCACCTTGTATTCTGTTTTTACATTATGTATTATGTCTATCCTTTTGATATGACTGACCCTGTTTTGTTATGTCACATTTGGTTTTATTCCCTTCAAAAAAGTAATAAGAACTGTGAGAGTAATAAAACCCAAAATGTGTAATTGTCATTGTAAAAAAGAGAGGAAAAGAAAGTGCTCTAAAGGATATAACTGCATGTATATTTAAGTGTATAAGATAGATAACCATATTATTGAGTTTTGTCAGATCATTGAACAGAACTGTTTGAATGTCTACTTTATATGCTTTAATTTTGAACAACTATTTCTAAGATGACAATATGTAATCTATTAACTAGTGATTTCCCACTGTTTATTTTGTTTGAAATTCTGAATAACTTGTACCTTTTTGATTTTTTCCTTTTTCTCCTTAAATAAAATCTTAAAAAAAAGAATAAATAAAATTGAGAAACCCCCTAGCCAACCTTATCAAGAAATGGAAAGAAAAAACTCAAATTAATGTAATATAGAATAAAAAGGGAGAAATCACTACATACTCTGTCAAAACTCAAATCACCATTACCTACTTTGAAAATCTTTATTCTGCTAGGATGGAAAACACAGAAGACATGGTCGAATTTCTAGAAACATATGAATATCCAAAGCTGTATCAAGAAGCTATAAAAATTCTGAATGACTTAACATTGGGTAATGAAATTTAAAATACAATTTAAAACTTAGGAGCAAAGAAAAGCTCAGGTCCTGAAGGATTTATGACTGAATGCTATAAGAAATTTACATCTTTAATGCTAAAACTCCTCCAACACTTTAATGAATTTGAAAGGGAAGCAATCCTAATACATTCCTAGAAGCAAGTATTACCCTGATATCAAGAGCACAGAAAGACTCAAACAAAAAAGAAAACCACAGGCCAAACTTCCTAAAGAACATTCATGCAAAAATCCTCAATAAAATATTAGCAAACAGAATGCAGCAAATCATCAAGAACATTATACAGCATGGTCAAGTGTTATTCATCCTGGGAATACAGGGGTGTATCAACATAGGCAAATCAATAAAAATAACACACCATATCCCATAGCCAAAACCAAAAATCACATGATCATCTCAACAGATACACAAAGCTTCTGATCAAGCCCAACACTCCTTCATGATAAAAATGTTACAAAAAATTGGAATTGATGACCTTTACCACAATCTGATAGAGGCAATCTACAACAGATCAACAGCCACCATCATATTAAATGGACAAAAACTCAAAGCTTTTGATGTAAAATCAGGAACAAAACAAGGATGCCCACTATCACCACTTCTATTCAGTACAGTTCTGCAAACATTAGCCAGAGCAATTAGAAAAGAGAGATAAAAGGAATAAGGATAGAATAGAAAGAAGTGAAATTACCATTATTCACAGGTGACATGATACTATACATAAAGGACACAAAAACTCCACCAAAAGAATCTAGATTTAGTGACCAAATTGATTAGTAGAGCAGGAAACAAAGTCAGCACTCAAAACTCAATAGCATTCCTTGTACACAAACAACAACTCTCTGAGAGGGAAATTAGGGAAATAACAACCTTCACAATAGCATCTGAAAAATGAAATACTTAGGAGATAATCTAACAAAGGAAGTAGAACATTCATACATTGAAAATTACAGTACTGTGAAAAAAATCAAAGAAGATTTCAAAAAATGGAAAGATATTCTTTGCTTATGGATAGGAAGAATCAATATTGTGAAAATGGCCATACTCTAAAAATTGTTATACATAACTTAATTCAATTCCAATCACAGTACCATTCGCACACCTCACAAATCTATGGAAAACATTCCTAAATTCATCTGGAACCAGAAGTTACCTATACTAGTAAAGGCAATCCTGAGCAACAAAGGCAAGGCAGGAGGCATCACACTGACCATGCTGTATAATCTTGAAATTATACTACAAAATTACAGAATGGAACCAGCATGGTACTAGCAAAAAAAAAAAAAAAGAAAAGAAAAGAAAAAGAAAAACTGTAAAAAATAGCATATCTCAGTAATGTCTCTCAATGTAAAGTTTTCAACTCTGCAATCGAAAGACACAGACTGGCAGACTGGATCACAAAACAGAATCTTAACAAATTGTTGCATTCAAGAATCTCATCTAATCCAAAACTATATTCATTGATTAAAAAATACGGATAGTAAATAACATTCCTTGCACCAGGACTCAAAAAACAAGCAGTAGTAACAATTCTAATATCAGACATGGTAAACTTCAAGTTAAAACAGATTAGCAGGCACAAGGAAGTTCACCACATACTAGTTAAAAGAACCATCCAACCTGAAGAGATAACATTGATAAACATAGATATACCGCTATTAGAGCACCTATCTTCTTAAAACAAGAGATAATAGTAGGAGATTTTAACACTGCACTTTCAGAAGAGAAAGATCAACTAGATAAAAGATCCAAAAAAGAAATTTCAAAGCTGAGCTACACACTGGAACATGTGGATTTCACAGACATACACAGAGCATTACACTCCTCTACAAGAGAATACATGTTCTTTTCAGCAGCACATAGTACTTTATTCGAAAAAGATTGTATGCTAATCCAGAAGGCCACAGGTAAATATAAAAGAGCTGAAATTACCACATGCATACTATGGAACCACTGTGCAATGAAAATACAAGTCAATGAGAGAAGAAATTTCAGAAAAGGCGAAACCTTCTGGAAAATTAGCAACATTCTCCTAAACAAACAATGAGTCACTGAAGAAATAAAAAATAAATTGAAACATTTATGGAAGTTAATAACAATGATTTCATGAATAAATGTAACCTCTGGGACACCATGAAAGCAGTCCGAAGAAGAAAATTCACTGCATTCAATACCCTTAAAAACTGAGCAGGCTCAAATAAGCAACTTTACGATAAATATTAAGTTACTTAAGAAACAACAAATCAGCTTCAAACCAAAATTAACAAGGGAATTTATAAAGATGAGAAGGGAAATCAATCAAATTAAGACTAAAAAACAAAAATCAAATCAACAAATTGAAGAGTTAGTTCTTCAAAAGAATAAATAAAATAGACAATACCTTAGCAATACCCACCAAAGAAAGAAAAAAAAAAAAAAAAAACCTCATCGATACAATTATAAAAGAGGAAATATCTAAATCCAGAAGATAGTATTTTGAAAGGTCACATTCTCAAAAATTAGCAATATTTGAAGAAATAGACAGATTCCAAGATACATACCAACTACCAAAACTAACCCAAGACATAAATATTAGCTTAACTATCCAGCACCAAACGTTGAAATGGACTCAGCAATAAAGAATTTACCCTTGACCCTATTCCACATGCCAAGGACCTGATGAATTCACTATTGAATTCCACAAAACCTTTAAAGATGTTATATCACAAGTGAACCTCAAGCTCTCCTTCAGGAAGTGGGGTCTAGTGCAAAGAAGATCAGGTCATTGTAAGCATGTGCCCTTGAAGGGTACATTGGGACCCCAGGCCCTTGTATTCTTTGTCTTCATGACCACCACTGGATTCATAGCTTTCCTCTACCACATGCTCCCTGTATGATGTTGCACCTGGCCAGAGGTCCAAAGCAGTGGATCCAAGAGACTATATCAAAACACCTGAAACTGTGAGCTGAAATAAACCTTTCCTCCTTTTAAATTAATTTTCTCATGTATTTTGTCACATTGATGGAAAGTTAATACAAGCACATACTTTACAATTTGGTCTTTTTTACTGACAAGTTTTAAAGGAAGAAAATAATTTGTTAGACAAGAGTAACCTTGGAACAGAGAAAGTATAACGTTAATTTGGAAAAACAAAAGTAGGATCAATTAAGGGCATATCAGTTCTGCAGAAAAATGGAACCATTACAATACAGCAGGCACGAAATCAGTGTTTAAACTTACTTATAATTTTACAGTGAGAAATATTATTGAGTGACAAAAATGAACAATAATGAGCCATATATGCATGTATACAGGGATGTGAGGCCAACAAAATAACAGGAAAGAAAAAAGGGACAAGTTAGGATTAAACTAATGAGTTTGAGAATTTGAAGGAATTATTACTGTTATTATTTGGTTATGTTCTTTGTAAAGACGTGAAGTAGGATCAGTGATTTTTTTTTGATGAAGTTTTTATAATTCTTAAAATACAGTGCTTGCTAGTCCCCAAAATTTTAGGCAGTTTACACAAATGATAAATAAATATTCTTCAATTTGAATAGTATATTTAAGGACTGGTACAATACACTTAAATGAAAAGTGGTATTATAATCGGAACTGGCATGGTCTGAGGTTATAAAACAACTATTCATTTTTTGAAATTTTTCCATTTTCCCTATTTTTACATAATTTTGAAATCCTATATTGTACTTATTTTTTATTAACTAAAGTTTTTTCAGCTAATATTCTTTTTATTAGCTAACATTTTTCCATTCCTTCTATTCTGATTTCAATTAGAAATCCTATATTTTACTTATCTTTTTATTAGCTGAAATGTGCAATGTATCAGCCAATTTATCATTAAGTTAACTTATCAGACTGAAATGACTCCTTGATAGGAAGATCATGAGATATTAATGTCTTCATATTCAGGCTCAGGCTTCATTATTCACTAAATCAAAAAAATTATTTTAAATGATTGCCCTAGATCCCAACATCTAAATGGAAACATTCAAATCCTTTCTATTCCTATTAATAAAAACAGCTTTAATTTAAAATTTCTTATCAGATGGTTTAACAATACAATACATAGTATGAAGAGTATCAGGGACACGGTCGTCTCTAATAACATGTTTTAATAGTTGGCACTCTTGTCTTTTCTTTGATAATTTCATTGTAACTACTACCAAGCAATATAGAGGAGCTGAAAAAGTGTCATTGTTCAGTCTTCATTCACTCCTTCATCCACTGACAGGCAAGTATTGGTCAATCATACATCAAGAGTTAAGCGTGGCACTAGGAGTTCAAATACTTCATTGTACCAAGGAGTTGGACATTCCCGTTGTGGACAAAGTTATAATTATAAAGCACTTTGAAAGGAGTATACCAATGTCTGGTCTCTTGGCTCCTCTACTTATTAAGAATATGAATGGGAAAAATTAATTCACCTGAATCAGTAATCAAATATGTATAATGGGAATTATAACTGTAATTAAGGGTGAAATGGTATACTTATGTAGAGGGTTCAGCATAAACTGTACAATGTCTTAAACTCTGATAATTGAAAATTATTATCATTTCTAACATTACTGCCAGTTCTGAAACAATGAACTTTGAGAGGTCAGATGGTCTTCTGGTATGGTGAAGGCTTTGCTGAGAAAAAACAGCTGACACATAAATTTAGGCATAATTAAGAGTTCACTTTAAAACACAGAAGGGGAGAGTTTTGTCTGAAAGTGTAATCACAAAAAACAGGAAAGTGCATGACAGAATCATTGGCAAACAGTCAAAAATAGGAATGAGGCTGGTCAATGAACAAAATGTCAGTGTAAAGTAATACCGGCAGCGGTGTACAAAATTTTCTGTAAATGGTCACCACAATTCTGCTAGCATATGTGTTCTAATAAAATTTATTTAAGAAAACTAAAATGTGAAATTCATGCAGTTTTCATATGTAATAAAATATTAGCAAGTATAATTATCTTTATATTTTCATTGATTAAAAATATGAAATTTCCCTTAATTCATGCGCTATATTCTCCCCCCAAAAACTTATTAGCCAGATTCATACTGTAGTCTACAATTTGCACAACACTTAATACAGTGCAGCAATAAAAACATTGGATTAGTGGAATAAAATAAGTAGTGTCATAGGCAAATTTTTCCCTGATAATTCTAAAGATGAAGAAAAAGCTAAGAAAAGACACACCAAGTAGACAACAGTATTTTGCTCCCAGTGTCATGTCATACATTGTATTATTGTGGTCTTACTTTTTCTTTTCCTTTTTTTTTTTTTGGTGCTGAGGATCAAACTCACAAACTAGTGCTTGCCTGGAAGGTGCTTAGGCCACTGAGCTAAATCCCCAGCCTCTGTGGTCTTACTTTTTGTTCTGTGAATATTTTCTAAGTTGAGAATTAACTTATAAATACTGAAGGACTCAAAGTTATTAATTGGTAAGTACTCTATAAGTTAATTGATAAGTATCTATAGTACATTTCCTTCAAAAATTATACTCAAAATAAAATCTCTATTTCAATAATTTTCATTTCTTTCACAATTGCCTTTGCAATTTTAATCTACATAGAGTAAAAACAGACTGATCACAAAACGATTTTGAAGACAACACACTTTATCAAGCAGCAAACTTCAGGATTTCCTTTCAAGTCTCCCTTTTTCATTATATGTGCAGTTACTCTGAAAAAGGATCATCTGATACTAGTAATGTGCTTATACTGCTGATATCTGGTGTTAGAGAAACAAATGGATACTGATACATAGGTATTCTCCAAAAAATATGAAGGAGAAGGAACAGGCCTTTAGCTAAGGATAAAATTTGGGAGAAGATAATTTTAGTTATACACAAAAGAGTTACAAAGAATCTTTTTACAGAGTGAATCAAAATAAACAGGGGTTTTTCACACTAAATCCACAAAAGAATCACAAAGCCTCTTTGTAGAAATAGAATCAGAATAAAATGTGATATAAAATATTTACTGAACCTCAACTGTAAGATATTGATATAAACATCAAAGATAATCACCAAAGATGTCACATTTAAACATAAAAGCATTAACTTTAAATTAGGGACAAGATAAGTATAACCACTACCACTACTTTTAATCAATATAAAAATCTTACTAGTTCAACAAAACAATGACAACAACTTCAAAATCACAAAAATCCACAGATTTATTCAACAATATTTCTAAATTCAAAAAATACAAAAATAGATTTTGGTAATGTATAATGGAAAAATAATTAAAATAAAATTAGAAAAGAGAATAAAATAGCAATTCAAATATAAGATACTTAAAAATCCATAGCAAAACCTATACAGAATCTTTCTAAGGAAATGGTATTGAAAGACACTAAAGAATATCAATAAGTGAAGTACAGTCTATTTAAAATCCATATGTAGGGGTTGGGGATTTAGCTCAGCAGCATAAGCACCTGCCTTGCAAGCAGGTGGTCGTGAGTGTGATCCCCGGTACCGATAAAAATGAAAAAAGATAAAATACATGTGTATTTTTAATATATACTTATTCATCTAGAGTGAAATATAAATTTAATTCAATTTCTGCAAAAAAAACCCAAAATATTTAATAAGCTATAACATAATAGTAAAATTTTCATGAAAGGAAAAAAATCAAGAATATCCAAGTGAATTTTGAAAATAAACATAATAAAAGGAATTTTCCCATTAAATATCAAGGAAGAATTCAAAGTTATAACAATTTAGAATAGTAGACTGAGGAGAGTGGTATAACCCTGTGATCCTAGCACTTGGGAGGCTGAGGCAGGAGGATCATAAATTTGAGGCTAGCCTGGGTTATATAGCAAATATGAGGCCAGTCTGGACTACACAGAGTTAGATCCGATAACTAATTAATTAACTAACTGATTAACTAACTCAGAATATTTCCCACTACGTAGAATAGATATAATAATAAGGTAGTATAGAGAACTGGACACATACTCACATTTGATGTATGACAAGGATAATATTAAAGATAAGTGTTTAAAACAATTATTCAATAATTGTTCTAGGAAAACATTTTTAGATCCTAACAATAAACAAAATACAAAATCTATCTCTTAGATTTTCTGGTGTACTGTCTTTAGTTAGAATTTTAACCTATGAGAGGATGAAATATCATCAGAATTTAGTCTGCTTGCATTATTTAATCCCAGAGATCCCAGGTGCCTTACGACTTTGAAAGGCATGGCATTGTTTAGGAAGGATCACTTGAAATACCACACAAGAACATATAAATGGAGTTCATTACAGATACTATAAGGATCTACTGCCCTTTTAAAATATAAACTTCATGAAATTAACACAGAATTCTCAGTTTTAGAGATTCCTCCCTCTTCTAGTAAAACATTTTTCTAAAAACAAAGACAATTCTCAGTTTTAGAGATTACTCCCTCTTCTAGTAAAACATTTTTCTAAAAAACAAAGGAAAGCCTACCTCACCTTAACCACTACATTTAGATGTGCATGGTTAATTTTCCAACTATATTGAGAGGAACTATTATTGTCTTGGAAATTCAGAATAGGAATTTTTGAAGTTAGCAGCTCTGTGTTTGCCATGTTACCAATGACACGAATCTCACTCAGATCATTACCATTTCTGTAGTAAAGAATGTTCCCTATCTTGATGTTGCCATGAACTATAAAAACAGACATTTGTCAATAGTTGTAAAACTGTGCACTTAAGAAATTTTCATTTCATATATATATATATATATATATATTTATATATATATCACAGTATATATTAATTAAAAAGGTAAATCGTAGGAAGGAAACAGAGGTTAAAGAGTTTGGAAATTATTTTTGCCACAGCTCTCTTTCCCCTTGGAGAATAAATGCTCTGATAATGCTGCAGGAAGACGTGAGAAAAACAAAACATTTCTTACATTCAGTAATAGAAAGCAAACTTTCCTCTTGTTTTAAAAATAGCTCTTAGTGTCATTATACAAGACCAGAATTCTTCACAACAAACTTCTAAGAATAATTCAAGGCATTTCTCAGTAACTTCCCTAGCATCTCTCATTCTAATATTCAATAAGTGTTTGAAATCTGAAATTCCACTCTCTACATACTTTTTTTCAAAATATGTTTGCTACATTTCTAGCCAAAGACTTCAGTTCTTTACCTAAGTCTCCTCTATAGACATTTCCTAAACAACAACAAAAACTAACAATTTCCTATTAGAACCACCAGTATGTTATACCATGAGACTGTGATCAAGCTAAATGTGGCCAAGTCTTATTTTGGTACAGTGATTTTTACATCTGTAAATGGGTGGGGGGGGGGCACAAAGAAGAATATGCAGAGGAGACCAAAGTTACACCCAAAAGCCTAGACTATTTGTCAGAAGGGCATCTACATAAGAATCAGATTCTTGCTTTATGTAACCTGTCTCTATAGGATATAGCTCTTGAGGAAGTATCCCTGCATATTATGACCAAGACAAGCTTAAAGTCACAAACACTGTTATGCACAAAGATATTTTTAAAGGAAAAAAGAGAAGAAAAAGTGAGTTTTTCATCACTCCCGGGCTTGGAGGCCATTGCTGTAACTTTGATATTTGAATATAGCACATTTTACTTATGGTAGTATTTCACATACAAGTATACAGATATTAGTAACTTATTTGGCTTGGGTTTCAACAGACGTCAGAGCTTCAACATAGAAAGATGTGAATAATCATTATAAATTTAAACCCTGAAAATCAATGAGATCATCCTGAAAGAAAAATAAAAATGAGAAGATGACTATCCAAATAAAGGATGAAATGGAACTCTTCCTTCAGGTTCCAGGATGCGTTGATTTTAGGGGTAACAACAAGGAGGGGGACATAATTGGATGACTTTAGCGACTGTCACCACACTTAAACATTTTTACATCCAAAACTAAGAAGGTGACAAATTTGAGGGAGTTGGAATTATTTTCTTGTATAACAAACTGCTCTACAATACCACTTATTGTTTTATATATATATATAATTTTTAAAAATTAAAAATTCAGAGCATATATTTTAAACACATTTAAGGAAATGAGATACTGAAAGTCAAAGCATCCTATAAACAGCATGCTTCAGTAAGTATTCATCTCGGCACCCCAAATCAGGTAACACCAACAGAAAATACTTCCATCCTCACTGATGGATAAGCACCAACCACAGTGATTAGTTCAATTCTTAGAGGACATCAAATGTATCAATAGAGCTTTATAATCTACTTACTCATACATCTACAGCAAGATCTATCACATTACTTACATTAAAGATACAGGATAGAGGTTATTTGTTTTTGCTGTGTTTAGAAATAGTTATCAAAATAATCAATTGAGATAATGTTCATTTTTCTTTAAGAAGAGAAATTATCTTATTTGCAAAGACTATAAAAATGCAGTGGATAGAAAAAATAGGTAAATAGAGAGTCATACAAGTATTTAGGAAAAGAAGACAATATTTTTTTCTAGATCAGAATCATCAGAGCTATTATTTAATTTGCAGTAAGAGTCACTGGCATATTATGAATGAGATAATAAAACACCTCAGTCAATAAAAAAAGAAAAATTCATGCTTTTTAAACAACTAAAACAACCCCATAAGTACACAGCAAAATACTATGGACATTCTAGATAACATGAACATAGAAAGACTTTCAAAGGTGGAAAGAAAATAAAATTAGGAAGCTCATTGTTGTGTTGTTCCTTGGGTTTCAAATTATTAGAGTGAAAACACTGTGAACACTGGGGTGAGCACCTTGGGCTTTCTTTTACTCATCTATCCCGGACTTAGAGTTCAATAAGCCAGGAACCCTACATGCCAAAAGGCATAGATGGGGGAAAAAAAAAAACAAACAAGCAAACAAACAAACAAAAAAAAAACACCAAAGATTATAAGCCAAAGGTCAGGAGATGGCAACCTAATAAGAAAGCAAAGCTTTACACAGTAATTGCTTCACTTTAGCAGACCACCACAGAAAAATTCCATCCAAGTCTGCATGTAAATTCTTGACTTTCAACTCTCTATTCTTAATAAGGTTCCTTATCCCTTATACTTTGTCCCCTCTAGGATGGTTTCAGTGAAGGCCACATGTGGAGATGGAAATTTATCCCTACCCTAACCTGTCCAATTGGGGTGAGTAGAGAAAAGTGGGGAGCAACAATAAGGAACTTACCCTTCTCACTTGGGGCATTCTCACCAAAGGCTTATTAGGCAGCCATTTGTCTAAAAAATTAAGAGTTTCTCTTTACAGAAGTGATCGACTCCGGCCCAATCAAAAAATTGAATATCTACCTCCCACCTGACAGTGGAGATGGTGTCTTAGTTACTTTTTTTCTTTGCTGAGACTAAATACCCAACACCCAAAGTTAAGGAAGGAAATGTTTATTTAGATCATAGCTCCATAGGTTTCAACTCATGCTTGGCTGGCTCCAAGGTACAGAAAGTGTACCTGGCAGAGGGGCATCACAAATGAGAAACAGTTGATGGTGATCAGAAGCAATAGAATAGTGAAGAAGCAATCCAGCAAGCAGTCAGGGAAAAGCAGTGACCTTCCTTCCTTCTGTCCCTTATATCTTATCAGGGTTACCTATCTTTAGGGTGGGCAGCACTCACCCCCAGGGTGGAGCAGCCTTAATCCTAGCTGTGCATCCCAGCATCACTTCCTTGATCCTAGAAGCACACACTCAGATACAGCCACCTTCAAAAGGGCCCATCTATAAACACATGAAGTTTTGGGGGGACATCTAAATACAAGCCATAACAGATGATGTCCCCTTCAACTTGTTACAGTAATATCAAAGGAAGCCTGCTAATCTTTAGAAGCACAAAGGATATATGTGCTGAAGAAGACAAAATAGTGATGAACTAGGTGAACACTATATAAATGAGTTTGGGAATAGGGAACAGGAAAACTCAACATAGGACGTATCCTAATCTTGCTGAAATTGATGTAGAGATTTACTACGAACCCTATTAAAATCCCAGTTGGAAGTTCTGTAGATACAGACAAAAATTATACTGAAATATATATGGAAAGGTGAGGGAACTAGAACAGCTAAAAATTTTTAAAAACCAAAACCTGGAAGAAATCAATAACAATTTAAGAATCAACTCAAAGAGAATCAATCCAGTTTCAATATATAGAACTATAGAACCAAGACTCTGTGGTATTGGCAGGACAGATATATGGATCAATGCAACTGAATGAAAAATCCAACCATAAACCCATACAAATAAATATCCCTAAATGATTTTTTATTACTAAAATGCAAAAGCAAGACAAAAGATAAAGAAAAACGTAATACAGCAATAGGCTGTATATAAGCAAAAATAAACTAAAAAAATACAAACAAACTACTGCAATCTTTATCAAACACCTCAACCAAGCATGAATGAGAACATCATGGACTTAAAAGTAGAGTACAATTACTACAACCTTTATGAAAGTAGAAAATAAGCAAAAAGCTTACAATGTAAAACTCTTTTGTGAGTTCTTTGCTTTTACATGAAAAAGAAATATGCTGAGCTTCATTAAACCTACAGAAGGATCTGAAAGCAATGAAAACTTAAACTACAGTTGAAATCAACTATCTATAAACCAGATAGTCAACAAAAGACTAATTATAGAACTGTCAAAACTCTACAGTAAAAAGCATATAATCCAATTAGAAATGAGAAAAAGATATGAACTTTCTATATTTTATTAAATTTAGTTAGTATTACTATGAAATAACTTGTAATAAATTAAGCTACATATTTTAGATCTAAACAACTATTATCAAAATAACTAACAGAGTAGGAAGCATCTTTAAGCTAGTTAAAAACTTGTACTAGAAGTATCTACTTAATACAAAAAAAGGAAATAAAAGATCAAAGAAATTTAACAAGTTAAGGATTTACAAAAAAAGAAGCAAAATGGAGTCTGGGATTAGACTGTTTTGATTTTGCACCAATCCACCAAAGAGGAAGTCCTAACTCCACACATTCTAGCAGACTTGAGTTCATTTGAGCCCAACGAAGGACTACTCACCATAAGATTTCCAAATTCACTGGATGCAGTCATTAAATTTGTCTGAAAAGGACAGAACTGCCTGCTGTGTTTTAAGGGAACTGCAGATCAAAAAACCGAAGTTATTGGTAGTAGAGTATAATCACCTTGGGTCTAGCGATGATGGTCATGGCAAATGCACCAGGCCACTTTCCAGAGATTTCTGGGAGTACTAGCTGGTCCTCAGTGTGCAGGCACAGTCTGTGAAGACATCTAGGTCTTTGTCTTCCCAAATATCCTTAGGGTACATTTCTCCTTGTGGAGCTGCCCGGTGAGGCAGCTTCCTTCTATATCCCTAGAAAGAACTCTTTCCTCATTCATCAAAAGACCCAAGGCTCCAAAGGTCATTCAGAATTCTGCAATGGTACTTTGATCACAGCACTAACAGTTCAGCGCTCTTTTCCTCAAATATCACATTTTTAAAGAGACAAAACTAGATATGATCTTCCACTGAAGAAGACAAACTAGATGATGGAAAAAGAAGTGGAAAGAATCTATCTAGAAGAAACCTGAGAAGACAATGAGCAGAACACAAGACTTTGGAGGCAACTTGCATACATTTCCAATAAAAATTAGACTGGGGAAAAAAGAGTGAACAGAAGAAAATTTTGGAAAACTTCCTTTGCTCACAGACCGTATTTCTTTTAAGGCAAAAGCTTTTTGAAATTTTAAATTCAAAAGACAACTTAAACATAATTATGAGGAAAGCTGTATAGAGAAGCATAACAAGTTTTATTACTTTGGAAATCTACGAAAGCTTTCTCCTTGTGGTAGTATCCCTCTGTAAATCAGTGTGAAATGCTTTTGTACTCTGATAGCAGAGAATTCCCCACTGGATAAAAAGCCTGTGAATTTACTGAATGTGAACAGATATTCATTCACATATCATAGCTCACTGAACCAAGAAGTGATACCAAGTTGAAACCACGTGCTTCCAAGGAATATTGAAAAGCCATTAGCTAGATGGCAAATTTTATTGAACACCAGAAAATTAATGCTAAAGAAAAATCAGCAACTATAGCACAACCTCACTAAATATTAGAATTTTACACTGGAGAGAAAATGTTGAATGTGCTATGTATGTTAAAATTGTCTCTCAAACTTTATCTTTATTTATTTTTTTTTTTTTCTATCGGGTATTGAACTCACCAGGCAGGCACTTATGTCACGTAGATAAATCCCCAGTCCCACCAACTTTTTTCTTTATTCTACATTTTAGAGAAAGCTTGTAATTGTAAGAAATCAGGAAATATTTTCAGGCAGAAGTAAATCCTCACTCATCAAAAATTAATATTGGAGAGAAATCTTGGGAATGTAGGAAAGCTTCCATTCCAAAAATCACACCTCAGTCAGCACAGAAACTGTAATCCTGAAAAGCCCTTTGCCTGTGAGGTATGTGGGAAAATCTTCAGCCACAAAGCCAATCTCAGTGAACATGAGCATTTTCATACTAGAGGGAAACATTCTGCATGGAATGAATGTGAGAAAGCCTTCAGCCAAAAGTGGTATGTCATTAAACTTCAGCACACCCATACTGGAGAGAAGTTTTTGAATGTAACGGTTGTGGAAAATCCTTTAGACAGAAGGATCACCAACTGATCCATCTATAATTCACACTGGAGTCCAGAGATTATGGAAAAACTTTTTTCAGGAGTAAAACATCATCAGACACCAGAGAGCCCAAAAGAGAGACTGCATATGTAAGCAGTGTGGGAAAACTTTTAGTGACAAATCAAATCTTAGTGAGAATGAGAAAATTCATATGGAAGAGAAACCTTTCAAAAGTAAGAAATACTGAACAGCTTTTGTCTAGAAAATGTACCTCAAAAAGCAACAAAGCAACAAAAGCAGTGAAGGGAATGGGGAACATCATTTCTCTCAACAAACATCAACATGTGAGAATTCATTTAGGTGATAAACTTATGAGTGCGATGTAAGAGAAAATGTCTTTGAATTCATCTCTCACTATGTATGTGAGAAGCCGAATAGGTTATGTTTGTAATGAATGTGGGAAAATTTCTCTGCATTCTCAACCCTAGACCTGCATTTAAGAATGCACAATGGTAAAAAAGCTTATTAATGTATTGAATGTGGGAAAGGTTTCAACCAGAAGTCATACCACATTAGACACCAGAAAATTCATGCTCATTATAAAACCTTTAAATATCTACAAAATGGGGAAACATGCTCTGGGAACTTGGTTCGCACAGAATATCAGAAATATTTTGAAGTAAAGCACCAAAAAATGTGGTGAATTTTAACAAATGCTAAAATGTAGAAGAATCAACAGTTCATACCAAATAAAAATAGATTCGTATGGTGAAAAGACAGCCTGACCAATGAACTACAGCAGAGGAATCACAATAGCTTCAGATGCCCTCCCCTAAAATTGAGAACAGAAAATAGAGACCTCTAACTGCACTCAGTATAAATCTGGAGATCTTGACCAGTACAACAAAAACAAAGCATAAGTATTAGAAAGGAAGATACAAATACATACGATCATCTGCAAATAATAAGCCTTTGTGATAGTGACTTAGCAGAGAAAATAGATTCCAGAAAGAGAACTACACATTCTTCAGCTTTGAAAATAAAAAATAGGGCTTTAGGAAATGAGGAAATAATAAGACTTGAAAAAACTTAGAGGTTATTTGTTTTCCAAGGGGAAGAACGGACTATCGATTACAGAGAAAAGTAAAACCCATAGGAATTAAAGACAGAATAATGAAAAACTTGTATATTAAAAGTGGTTATGAGCCTGGAAATAAGAAAACGTCCTCCTAACAACCTGAAAAATATGTGTTAGTTTTACTGTCTGGGTACTCAGAAAATAACAGGAACGTCTGTGTAGCATGGTTTGTAGAAACCAGATATTAGAAACAATTTAAATGGCCATCTGCAACAAAATGGAAAGTTCTTATCATGGAATGCTATACATAAATCTATTTAAATGCGATATATGAGAGTCACATATTAATGGAAATATATAAAAGGTGAGAAAAAGTTGAATTGTACATAAAGTTCAATGACTTTTTGTAAATTTGAATTATAAAACCTTCCTCTATGAAGTTCAATATTTATATTGCTAATGGATACACAAAAATACGTAAGTGCTTTGGAAATCAATTAGAAAGTTACAGCCCAAACTCTTGATGGAGGCCTGTACAGAGTGGAAAAGAAAAGGAATGAGGGTGGGAAGTGAAATAGGGTGGTGCTTCAGCTTTTTACATAAATGTCCATTTCTCTCAAAAACTGCAAGTAAATTTAGGAACATACTCAGTAAAAAAAAAAAAAAAAAAAAAAAAAAAAAGAAAGAGACATACAATGCTTGACATACTCAATTATATCAATATTACCTCAATTAAATAAAGTAATAAAAATTCTGAATTGTTAAATCAGAGAAGAAAAGTCCAACTATATGTAAAGACACAAATATATTGAAAAGTATATGAAATCATATTCCATGCAAAATGTTAGGAAAATAGAATTGAAGTGATCACACTGAATCAGACAAAAAAGAATGCAAGACAAAAATGTAACTAGAAAGAATCTATGGTGTTTATATTGAACTTAATGTCATCTTAGTAGAAAACTATACATTTGCAAACAAATAGAACCTAAAAATAGACTGAAAACTGAAAATACATAAAACTGAAAATACAAATGCACTATTTAACAATAACAGAGACCTCAGTACCCTGTTTTGAATAATGTATATCATATAAACACAAAATAAGTAAGGAGACAAAACTAAAATTACACTGTCACCAGGGAGATCTAAACTATGTCTATAGAGTACTCAAGTAAAATCAGAGGACACACATGTTTCAAGCAAGTATGTATGGAAACTTTTTCAAGACACTTTTGTTCTTTGAAAGAATAAAAAAAAAATTGACAACAGCTGGATCAACAAAAGAAATCAAGAAAATGCACAGATTACCACATTCAGAGACTTATAAAATACTTTGGAAAAACAATGAGTTTGAAGATGTGTATTTGAATTTACTAGTAAGCTACAAATCAAGACAGTGATACTAGCATAAAGAATGACAAATGACAGCATAGAAACTGGAAATTAATCTTTATATTGTTGGTCCATTCTTTTGTGATAATGATGACAAGCCAGTTCAGCCAATCTTACAGAAAATTTATAACAAATATGAATAATTTAATGACATCACTTAGACAAATTAAAATAGATGTATTAATAGACACACATTACTGAAAGTAACAAAAGAAGGAACATAATATGTATTCCCCTATAACAATTGAACAATAGACTTACTAGTAAGTCTGTTAGAAGTGTAACACAGTATATTCGCTGATGAAAGCTGTCAAACACTTTAAAAAGAGGTAAAACCAATCTTGCACAAACTGATCAAGAAGAGAGAAAGAGAGTGTTTATCAACTCATTTTAAGAGGCTACTGTTATTATAAGGCCTATGGTTTCACAGCCCAATATCTCTCATATGCAAAGATCTTCAACAAAAATTATCAAACCAATCTAGCAACATATAAAAAGATAATATACCATAACTAAATGGGATTTAGCTTAACAATGAAAATTAGATTCCATCCAGAAATCAATCAAAATGATATACCTGATTTTTTTAAAAGAAAATGAAACATTTTTCAATAAATATGAAACAGCATTTGTGTTAATCAGCTTTTTGCTGATATGAACAAAGTGAGAACAATTTAAAAGATAAAATGTTTATTTTGACTCACAATTTGAGAGATTTTAGTCCATGGCAGCCAGACCTAATGCTTTAAGAAGAGTGTGGGAGAAGGAAATTGCTCGCTACAGGGAAACTAAGAAGCAGAGAGAAAGGAAAAGAGCCTGAGAGCAAAAGACTGAAGACAAGATATATTTCTCAAATTCATACCTCCATGATTTATCCCCTTCTTCTAGATCCTAGCTCCTGTTTCCATTACCTCTCAGTAATGTCATCAAATTAGGATACTGTCAGTAGATCAGTGAACCAGTAAGGTTAAAGTCCTCAAGTACTGATCACTTCTCGAGGCCCCACCTCATATAACTCCACCAGGTATCAAGCCCGAAGTCCTTGAATCATAGAGGGCACACCATATCTAAACCAAACCAGCAATTGACAAAGAGTAACACCCATTCATCATAAAAATTCAAAAAGCTATGGATAAAAGAAAACTTTATCAAACTGAAAAGAGGGTATTTAAAAGAAACGTGCTAATGTTTATATATAATAGCAAAACCCAAAACTTCCACCCAAACACTAAGAGCAAAGCAAAAATATTGGATATTGACATTTCTGCTTAACACATTATTAGACATACTAGAAAGTATAATAGAGAAACAAGACTAAGGTTATAAAGGAAGGATAAAACTTTATATTTGATGATAAAATAAATTTTATGAATAATATCCCAAGTAATCTGCAGAAATCCTCCTAGAACTAATAATTCCCAGCAAGGCAGAAAGATACATCATTAATATAGTAAAATTAATTGTATTTCAACATACTAGGAAGACCTAATCTAAAAATATAACTTCAGTTACAACAGTATAAAAGGAATAAAACTGTAAGAAATATATTTAAGTAAACACATAAAATGTTTTTACAATAAAAACAACAAAAAGTTGCTGAGATAAATTAAAGATCCTGAAACATCAAAGATATTCCATGTTTACAAATTGGAAGATTTCATTTAGATCACAAAGTGGCTTACAAATTTAATGCAACCACTGTTAAAATGTCCAAAGGATTTTCATAGAATTTGACAAGTTCATCCTAAAATTCACATTGAAATGAAAAGGACCTAGAATAAACAATACAATACCAAAAAAGAATACAATTGAAGGACTCATGGTTCCCAGTTTCAAAATTTGATTAAAAAAAAAAACACACACACACAGCTGTCAAGACAATATACTACCAGTACACAGGTAGACATATAGAATAAAAAAATGGTATTTGAATAACTCAAAATAGACTTTTGACACTGATGGACAATGAGTTTTAACAGAGATGAAGGAATGAAATAGTCTTTCCAACAAATGATAGTGGAACTACTGGTCATCTGCACACAAAGTAACAAAGTTAAACTTTATGCTTATTCTGAACTGAGTAAAATTTTGACCACAATTGATCATAGAATTAATTCTTTTTTTTTTTTTTTTTTTTTTTTTTTTTTTTTTTTTTTTTTTTTTTTGTCTTTTTCTTTTTTATCGGTACCGGGGATCCAACTCATGACTGCCTGCTTGCAAGGCAGGCGCATATGCCACTGAGCTAAATCCCCACCTCCTCATAGAATTAATTCTAAGACTCATAACTATATGATCTTTTGAAAACAGTACAGGAATACCCATTGTCTTGTATTAGACAATTGAGTCTTAGTCAAGACATCAAAAGTACAAGAAACAAAATTTTAAAATATAACCTGAATTTCATCAAAAATTTTAAAATTTGTGATTCAAAGGGGTGTACTAAACAAATGAGACTCACATAGAATGCAAAGGACCTAGAAGTTCCAAAATAAACATGAAAAGTACATATTGGAGGGCTTCTAAAAATTCATGAATGAAGACAGTGCATACAGTGCCTTCTTCCTGGAAAGTGTGAGGTCCTAAATCTGATTCCCGGTTTAAAAAAAGAGAGAGAGAGAGAGAGAGAGAGAGACAGTGTAATGCTGGAGTAAGGAGAACAATGGACAGAAATAAGACTAGACATCAATGTTTATACTTACGGTCAATTGATTTTGGGCAACAATGCCAAAGCAATTCTGTGAAGGAAAAGACAGAATTTCCAACAAACAGCGCTAAGAAAATAGAATATCCACATGGTGAAGTATAACTTTAAACGCTTACATCACTCCATACTGAAAAGAAATTAACTAAAATTTATTACTAACTTCTAGGAGAAATATGTATAAAATGTATAGAAGACTAAAGTACGAAGTCTAAATTCTCAGAGTAGGGAAACATTTCTTAACTATGACATCAAGAGTACAATCCAGTAAAAAAACTGTAATTTTTACTTCATCAAAATACAAAATGTTTGCAGTTTACAAGATCTCATTAAGAAAATGAAAAGCCACCACATAAAGGAAGAGAAAACACACATATATCATGTTTGATGAAAATCTTATGTTCACAATATATTAAAAAAAATTTACAACTCAAAGAGATAAATAAGCAACTAAAAATGGACAAAGAATCTGAATATGCAAAAAAAAACTATGGCTAGCTAAAAAGTGCATGAAGAAGCTTGGCACCATTAGTAATTACTAGAACAATGCAAATTAAAACCATTTTGAAATGTTTTTATCCATTAACACTCCTGCAATCAGACAAAAACCAGTGTCCAAGAGGATAAGTAGACATTAGAACATGCAGACACAGCTGGTGAGAGTATAAACTGTTGTATAATTACTTTTGAAAACAACTTGCAAACTTCTTTAAAAAGTAATAATATATACCAAACAACCCAATAATTACTTTCCCATGTATCTACCTAAATGAAAAATATTTTTACACACAAAGCACATATGTAAATGTACATTACAGTATTGTTTATACAAACCCAAATTTGCAACAATCCAAAATTTCTACCAAGTAGTACATGAATATGCTTCAAAGTAGATGAACTTCAAAATATACTATTAAAAATGTCAGATGAAAAGGTTTTCATGTCATGATTTTATATAAATAAGTAGATGTCTTGGGCTGGGATGGGAGTAGGTGTTGACTACAATAGGCAAGAATACTTTCAGGTTGATGTACATTTTCAAAACTCTGAAGTATTCATGTTTGCACAAGCCTATAAAGGTACTAAAAGTACTTGGATTGTATACTCAAGTGTGTGAATTCATGGTATGTAAGATACACCTCAATACAGCCGTTTAGAAAAACATAAGTTGAGGCAAATTATAGCATCCTCTGTGATATAGGAACAATACTCTAAACAATATCCTTATGCTTTTCAAATACTGCTGAATTTAGAACTAAAGAAAGTTCAGAATGCAATTAGTGGAAGCAAATTTCCAGTACATGATGCAGCAATCTGATTGTGGCCCAACAGAGGGCTAGGTTTTGACATTTAAGCAATAGGCAATATTGCCTTAAGGCTATCTGCCATAGGTATTATATCTCTCAACCGGGCTTTTGATTAAGCACTGAGCAGCAGTGAGTTTGACATTCTAATCCTTGGCAAGTGTCTGGAGAGCAGTTACTTTCTGTGGCTGATTGGGTGGGGAGCCATAAGCTTCACAGTCAATTGAACTAAAGTCAGGATTACGCTCTTCTTGAGATAGTTAAGGAGCTTGACAACACATACAGGGAATAGAAAGCCACCCCTCCTTTTTATCTGGACTCTCTGGTTTCTCAAACAGAATAGGTGACTAGATTCCAAAACAAGTCACCCACAGGTAACCCCCCTGATCACCACAGAAAGTGCTGCATAACAGTCAGAGGACAGGAAACAGTTTTACAATGTCTTCGTTTACTTCATGAACTATGATTGTTCGTGTTCCACTTACAAGAACTGTAAGAAAAATAACTACTTGGAGATACTTACCTGGGATATTCATGACATTTTTAATGAAGCTGGCCAGAAGGACAAAATGTTATGAAATTAGAGAAGAAGTATGATTTTCCCCAAATGAGACTGTGCAAGATTGCTTCGAGGAAACACTGAAAGTCTGAATCCAAGGGAAACTCAAGGGAATTCATGAATTTTGCAGCTTGGGATAGCTTCTTGTGTATCATATATATGTTGTTGATGTTCTCTGGCCCTTGAAATACTGAAACGTGCCTTGATTTGGGAATTTACATGTTTGAAGATGAATGAAATAGACTTAGTTAAATCCTTTTGTTTTAAACACTATTTTATGCTTCTTTTCCCCTTTCCATTCATACCTGAATCTCTTCCCTGGCTGTGAACTAAAGCATTAAAATGGACCATTGCAATTTCTATGACCCCAAAAGGAATTTCTCTTACTTTGTTTGGATTTTATTATTTAAAATGTATGTCTTAATTCATAGTATATTTGAAAGTACATAATTGCGACCTGGTATAAAGCATATAGTAAAGTTAGTAATACTGATTAATGAATATTATTAACACACAGAATTTCGCACATTTGCAAAACAGTGCAATGATTCATAGCTATAATTGAGAGTTAGGACCCAAACCACTTGATCACTTTTGTATCTATACTGGCAATTCACTATTTAGCATTGGCACAGAAAGCAAAAATATAACATTTACTTTTTTATTTTTGGGAAAAGGGAGAACTTCTATTAATTTTTGTGCACCATGAAAAATAATAAAAATAGATGCTTTCTAAATATGACTTTATCTGTGAATCACCACTTAAATTTTATTGGAAAAGTCAAAACATTTTCAAGTCAATTGAAAGAGGACTACAAACTGAAAAACCTGGAACAATTGAACACCATCCTATCTCCTAACCTCTTCACTACAGTACTTAATTCTGTTAGCTTCTTTTATTCGGTTCCCAAAAAATTGTTAATTCTACTTACAGTATAGAATTTCCAAGAACAATAAATGACATAACACATATATGGAACTTGGCAAAGCTGGTTCTCAAATAACTAGGTAGTATTTACATACCAATTCATTGATAATAAAAATAATTTTGATAGAGAGCAGGAAAATCAAATTTGAGACAAATGCATTTTTCAGCATTAAAGATATTTGGGCATCTTCTTTAGACAGGAGGTAAAAGCAATATTCAATATGTGCCATGGTCTATTTAGTTTTAAGCAACAAGCATTTCTAGTTATAGTGAAACTCATATTGGAAATCAACTGAAAACCACTGCCTTTGGAGTGTATTTCTCTTTTAGGATGCAGAAACAGAATGAAGAGGCAGCTACAAAATCTAGACTACCAAGGCAACATTTGGTTGAAATGTGCTGTGTACTTGTGTTTTACTTCCAAATACACAAAACACTAAAAATAACTGCCAAGAATCATTCAGTTCCAAGGAAATCTGTGTTGTGTCTTTTACAATTGTTAGTGTATACCATAAATTATTTATTCAGAGATTTTTAATAATGATGTTCTTAAGTATTCAGTACATAGAGATCTTGACTTTTTATAGACGATTGTTTCTTAAAATCGTATTTGCAAAACACAGATATAGCCTTGGCTTCTAGGGCTTACACTATTTATTAAGTACAACATGAAGATATTAGACATATATCATGATAAAACAACTATAGGTTGGTAGCATACCATGAGAGAATCTTATTGATATAATGAAAAAGTTTAAATTAGAGAGCGAATTCTGCCAGTGAAAGCCTAATTATACAATTCCGGCCCTCAAGAAAGCTGCTTTGCCTGGAAGCTTGACTACACTAACAGATGAATTTGTTTTGCAACCAAATGAGTAAATAAATCTGTTAAACATAATTAATTTGGTTTTGCACACTGTTCCTCCACTTTATTCTTTAGCAAATAATTTTCATATCACTTAACACAGAAGAATGATTGCATAAATATTGGTTGTGTTTAAACTGATAGAAATAAAACATTGAACAAAACTGTCTCTACTTCATGTGCCATTATGCTTGGTACAATGTTAGCTATTGGTTCAGAGTTGTTATTAATTGTGCTACCCCATAATTAAGTTACCTGATTTGACTGATGCCTCCTTTAAACATGATTTATTTGTCTCATTAAGCACACAGTCACTTAGTACTAAATTATATAAAAGACAGTGGAGGAGTATTTGTTCTCTGGCCATAAAAATTATCTTCTATTAGTTCTAGTGATTAACAAATAAAATTTATGGTAATGCATAGCTTAAAATAGTTTTCATGAGAAGATTGTTTCAACAAAACTTTGATTCATTAATTATTATATGTAACAAATATATAGTATTCACTAGGCAAAAAAATCATTATTTTTTAGCCCTTTATTACTTAGTCCTCAAAATAATCATACAAGTTAAGTACTATCCCACTTTGATAACGAGGTAACTGAGAGAACTGTCCATGGAGTTACATTATGCATGGCCACTCAGAGCTAATGAATGAGTCTGATCTTTGATAACCAGGTCACAGGACAAAGCATCAGTTCCACTGCTTCCTTACGCTCTGTCTTCCTACAGTTAGTTTCGGCCTGTATTCTTCAAAATTTTGTGGAGCAAATTCAACTCCTTGTAAGTCTATTTTCCCAGACAGACTAGATTTGCATATCATTTTAGAAATCACTTTTAGTTTAGCACATAGAATGAAGACTATGTGGGCTGATTTAATTTTTCTAAAAGATCTGACAAAGAAGAAAGATTAGGTGAACTGTATAGAGACATTGAACCTGAACCCAAGATTTATTGTGCAGCAGTTTTCAGCGTGGTCCATGCCTTCTTTTCCCAACCCATAGCTTATAAAGTGCCCCATAAACACTTTGTAAGGTTTTGGAATTTTTTCATAACTAGTTTATTAGAGTAGATTCAAGTTTAAAAGGATCTTGGATATTGAGATTTAGATATTCTGAATTCAAAAGAATAAGGGACCATTGAAGTCTCTTGAAAAAAATACAGAAACAAGCCATGCCTACAGATACTTAGACTGAAAGGCGCTGAGGGAATTAGCATCAGCCTGGGGTACAGACAGAAAGACCCATTATACAGCTAATTTGGAACAAATCAGAAGAGGAGAGAATATGTTGAAAAATATTCAGTATGTTAAACAAATTTGACAGAAAAAGTGCTGGAAAATAAGATTTGAGACGGATAGTATTTTTCAGTACCACAAATATTTTGGCATCTGAATTAATTACAGATCCCCCAACCTGGATAATCATTCCATAGTTTTATTTACATGTAGGTGCTTTTGAGTATACATAAAGGATTATTTCAAAGGCCATTCTGTAATCAGGATGATAAAAATGCGTAAGTTTTTTCAAGAATTTAGCTGTGATGTCTAATTTTTTGGGCTGTATCAGCACTTGTCCTGTAGGAAAGTTTTTTTTTTTCTTAATCAATAAACTAATCCCTTACTATAACTGACCCTACTCAGTGGAGTAATCAATCTAAATTCATGTCTCCTATTACTTTCTTGCTAAGCCAATATTACAACTTATATGCAAATTTATATAGTCACTTGCTCAGTATTTCATCCAATACACTGCAATCTTCATAAGGATATGAACTTTATCTTATTGTGTAAAAATGTATATGCAGTATTTGCATAATTTGAAACACAAGATGATTAGATAATCTCTTCTTTACTCAAAACTGACTTTTGCCATGAATCTTAGAGACTCAAAAAATAGGTGTTATTATTAACCTTAGTATGTTAAATAAAATCGCTGGATAAACTTCCTAAGCCTTTTTTTTTTTTAATGAGATAGCAAATGTTGAAATATGTGCAACTCGGTTAGCAGTTAATGGCCAAATTTAAGCATTACTCTTCCACAGGGTTAAGCTCTATTAGCACTGCAACTGTTCAGAACCTTGGATATAAAATGTTTATCAGTATGAAGATTGTACTCCAGCACTGTAATAAACAGAGACAGAAGCACTGTGCTGAATCAGAGATTTACATTATAACAAATAGAAGTTTGTCTCCCGCTGGAATATTTCAAGAAAGAAAAAAAAAACACTTCTTGAAATGGGAAAAATTGTGTGCTCATGAAAGTTCAAATATTTCAATCAAAGTATAGTGTGACATGCACTAATTTTTTTCACAGATGAAAGACCCAAATAAAGTAAGCTTTAAAAAAAATCAAAGTACAATAAAGGTCTGTGATCCAGAACATCTTCAATCACAGCCTCTTATTCTGCTCTGTCATCTAATTTCACCATTCTCCACTCCAGTGCCTTTGACCTTCGAAAAACAATAATGCCAATGGCTTTCACAGTTATTTGCCCCATTGTGCCTCTGTAATTGAGTTCACCTACAGACCTATTTGACATTGTCTTAATAACTGTTTATACTAGAGGTATATTAATACGCCAGTAAGGCTTTGTAAAATCTAAACGAGAAACTTTGAAGATTCTGTGTTGATGATGAAACATTCTATAAACTACATTGAGTTTCCTATTTACATTTTACTATTTATGTTTACACTTATGCTTGAAAAAAGCATAAAGGACATGCAATTTACTATTTTAAATTTATCTGAAATTTAAAGAAATTATATATGTATTCCCACAGCTTAACCTAAGAAAATAACTAGTACTTTTCTTTTAATAAGTAAAGATGTGCTAGAAATTTTGTTTCAGAGATTCTCAAAGATCTTGTCCTTTGTTCTCTTAAAATATAGTCACACAAACTCTCATGTACGCTCCTATTCTCTGTAATACCATCGTATTTTTGTCATCAAAAAAATATGCCATCCAAACAAAAGCATCAACAGTAGAAAATAGCTCTCTTCAATGTCTCTCTCTTCCTTGAATCAAGCGTCAAAATGCTTTCATGTATGAGATATGTAATTTCTACAAATTCATGGGTCACAAAGAAGGACTAGAAGTTTTACTTAACCAAAGTAGTAACATAAAATTCCCAATTTTGGCACTATTAGTTTGTATTTTTTGTAAATTATATCTATTTATTTATATATTTTTGTTTCCTTATTAGTATGTGTTTGTTGTACATAATGAACATGTTCACTGTGTGGAACTGGTATGTACATGTATCATATTTTAACCTTTGTGTTTTCCCCTTCCTCAATCTCTATCTCCCTCATTTCTATATCCCTTTGCCAGCTCAACAGAATCCTGTCTTCTGTTATCTATCTTTTATTCTCTTCTTTACATTATTTTTGAGTTTCTCATATAAGAGAAGCCATGTGATATTTAACCTGTGTCTGAAATACTTTTCTCAGCATTATGGTTTCAATGTGCATCTATTTTATTATATCTTTATAGCTAAGTATCATTCCATATTGCATATACCAATTTTCTTTATTCCTTCCTCTGTTGATGGGCATATAGGCTAATCCAGGATTTATCTGTTATGAGGTATGCTACCACAAACATGGTCATACATGTATCATTTTAATATGATGTGTTTAAATTTTTCAGGAAGATATTCAGAGGACATGTAACTGAGGAAAATAAAATTTCTGTTTTTAGTTTTTGAGGACTCTCCACAATGATTTTTATATTGGATGTACTAATTTGTATTCCTTCCAACAACGTAGAAAATTTTATTTGTCCACTGAACTAAGATTTTTACATGCATCCACTTAAATTGCCTAATTCACTCTAATACTCATGTAGGCTTTGATTTTATACTTAACAAAGGACTATTACCAGTCAAGTCAATCAAGGAAAATGTTTTTGTGAGTGATGCTGGTGAATCTGGAAGGTGACACTGTTCAGAGCACCAGATCAAGAGTCACAATCATGTGTCAGGGTCAACCCTGAAGCCAGCTCTTGTGGTGGGTGGACTACAAGTCCCGAGGGGGCAGTGACTGGGAAAGAATGAAAGTAGGCAGGACCTCACTCATCAGTTATTACACCTGCCCCCTGCTCAGACATGAATTAGACTACAGTGGGGCAAGCCCTTGTCACACGCTGTCCTAGATGGTATGCAAGTGATTTTTCTCTATTTTCTACTCTCAGTGAATTGCATTTTTACATTTCAATAATTTGACTGTGCTCTTCCTCTTCATTCACTTAATTGCCCACCAGCTCTTCATGTATCAAACTCCCCTTCCACACAATTCTGTATGCACTTCTCCCAAACACTTCTATCTGAAATGTGCATCTTTCTATATTTGTTGAAGTAACATATTCATCATGTTAATTAATTTAAATTAGTTAATTAATTAATTTCTTCTTATGTTCTTTGTCCAATTTCAGGATGTCTCAAGTAGTTTTTACTTAGTCATTACTTTACAATTTAGTATAGTATATTTAGTAACGTTTATTTCAAACCTATGAATTATTCATTTAAGTTAAAATGAGTTTTCTCAGGTTGGCGAAATAGATAACAACCAAAAAATAAATATGAAATATAGTTTCAGTTATAATTAAACATTATAAGAGAAACAAGGCCTGCTACTAGAACAGAAACAGAGTTCAGGGTGTAAAAAGTTCAACTACAATAGTAAGGAAAGTTTCAATATCTTTTTGTTTTTAATGGAGACAATATATGTAAAATACACTGTATAAATATTTCAGAAATAGTTTTGAATCATGCAAAATACTATCAACTTTCCAAGATGTTACTTCAGACAGAGGTACATCATGGAGAATCTACTCAAGTGTTTTTGATAATTAGTATTTTATCAAAGGCTGAATGATATTAAAGAATTTAAAAACAATGATTTACAGAGATCAGTGAAAAATATACCAAATAATCTTTGGAAGTGTAATTTCAGCTAATTGAAAAATGACACAATTTCTTTTTAAACATTTAAGTTACACTTTTGAAAGAAGAAACTATTGCTCCCATTGTTCTTATCACTTTTTTTGGAAGAGAATAAAACCAAATATGACAAAACAAAGCAGTCAATAAAATTATTTGACTACTTGCTCTATTGTTTAATGTTTAGAAGAGAAGCCCCAGGAAACTAAGTATTTGGATTCCTAAACTTTGACTTTCCTTAGCTGTGGGACCCAGCTTACATAATTTATGTTACATGGTTGATGATGCTAATTTTTCTGGAAATTTTACTTCTTGAGATGAACAATATACTCTTAGGAAAAAATGTTATCTCTTTGGAAATAAAGTCATTTCAGACACCCATATATGAATCTAACGCAGACAGCAGCTATAATAAAAATCATCCTTAGACATAAGAAAAGTACAATCTATTAAACAGTAATCAGGTTGGATATTTTATATTCTTCTCCATTTCCAATTCATAGACTCTTTAATTTCTTTTGTGTATTATGGCCACTTTCCTCTACAGTAAACTGGATGAAACTAAAAGTTTTGAGTTTTATGGTTGCAAAGAAAAAATTTGAAAAATGTTGCCTTCTTTCTTGTTTGTAGCCTTAGTTTCTCTTAAAAAGTGACATAATAAGAAGCCATGGAGCAGCTCACAAATTTGGGAAAGTCTACTTTCCCGAAATTTGTCTTTCCTTAGAAAATAAAATGCATGCAACATATACAAGTGTGTATGTACACTTTACAGATAACTGGGTGATAAAGTAATAACATTTTAACTTGAGAGTAACTGTTGAGTTTTCAATAATTTAATTCCACCTGGTATCAGATTCTGAAATACTAATAACTTTTCAGAGAAGACACACCTATTTAGTATTCAAGTAGCTTGTATAGGAAGCAAAATGATAACATTTTGAGCAGTCAGAGAATAAACAATTAAAAACTGCTACAAAATTCTTTCCTGAAACTGTGTACAAATGAAGAACTTTTTAAGATTATGATCCACATACAAATTTCTATTGAATCATCTTTCTCATCTGTAAAATATAAGCAGAATGCAGAGACTCACCCTCCTGCTAGGTGTATAAAGACTTACTAACTTTGGCTAAGAACACATGGTTATGAGGACACAAGAAAATCCAAGCTCCGAGGAAGCAGCCACATAAATTGCTCCTTGATTTACTGTGTCTTTGGCAGGCAATGCTCCAAGCTTCCATGCTTATATGGGCAATTGGGGCATCTGTGATGAAGTGCTGTTTACGGAAGGATGGCCCGTGTTAACATGATTGCTATAATAAGGAACCACATAAGTCAGACAGCTGGATCAGTGGTTATTCTCTGCTTTGATATTTGCAAATGTCAATGCATCATCATAAACTGTCAGGAGAAAAGATTTAAAGGTGTGGAAAAGGAAAGTATGTATTCTTTTTTAGTTCTTTATTCAGGTGATTGTTTAAGATGTCCCTAAACGTGGGTATGTAATACAAGCATTTCTGCAAGTGCTTTTAAAAAAATGAATTTTCCAAATGCTGAACGCCAAGCTACTCAGTCTTATTTTAGTGACATCATTCCTAGAGGAATTATCTGGCTCAAAAATGGATATAATTTATTAAAGCAGTTGTACTTTAGTTATATTGTGCTATACCAAAAATATAGGTACATATTTTTTCTAGATATGTAGATACTTTTAGATATTTTACCAACCAAATATGCTTTATCACACAAAGGAGGAAGGAAAATGCTGCACAAACAGCGTTTCAATTTTGGCAGTTGAGTAAAATGACTAATTAAAGCCTAAAATACTAATGTATTGTTGCATATGAAAACACAAAGAAATCATTAAATATTATTACATTGCATGATAAGAAAATGATCGTGTTGAAAGTTCAATCCAGTTTCCTTGTCATTCCAATAATGATAATTTTAACAGGTTGATACCAAAGCCCAGTGAAGTGTGACAAGGCATTCAACAAACAGAATAAAGCCAAATGCTAAGCACATGCTTTAGAAAATACAAAATATATTTACTATTTAAGTTTTCAGCTGTATTGTATTTAAGTAAAATGATAATTTTTTTTAAAAAGGAATAAAAATTCTTTCATACAGCACTCTTGCTTTTTTGACAGTCTAGCACATTAACTTACCCAACTGCATTGCACGTGCTGCTAATGAAAAGAAAGCAGGTTGTACAAAGCTTCTTAAATCTCCAGTGGCAAGAAAACTATTACAGAAGTGAATAGAAGGAAGTCTCTGGAGCTTTTCTCTTGCCTTCTTGTTTTACCAAAGACTGTTAGGATCACACTGAGATCTGTCAGTGCTGAATAAACCACTGGCAATTGGGTTTCTACCCTATGGGCAGTCAAGCCCTGGATGATTCGACTTTGTCCAAGCACCAGTATATTAGAAACAATGTGAAACTTTCAGAGACTGGAGCCTGGCTTCTAACTGTAAACAAAGAAGCACTTGCTGCTGGTGGTTTCCAAGGGAAGCTTGTCAAAGAGAGTTAATTCAAGCAGCCCCAAATTACATCAAACCGGTGCATTTAACTACTGTTAATCTGCAGCTTTGCACATGGTATTTCCAAAGCAGTTCAGTTACAATGTAGGAGGCAACTGAGTTTACAGAATCATTTAGAAATCTGATATTTTTTTAAAAAAATGTTATATTAGCACATTTGCCATGCATAATGTTTATGTATATTGTGAGGTGTTGGAACATGTACATAATGTATCTCATATTTCTTAACTTTCATCTTTAAAAAGGAATGCTCAATAAATTTTACAAAGTCAGGTAGAAGGAATGCTTTTCAACCAACCTCCAGGCAATTATTTGACACTTAAATTTAGATTATTTTGTATCTTCTAAACATATTTTATTTTTTTATGAAATAAATGAGCAAACTCATTGACAGCCAGATTATAAAAATGAAGATTGATGAAAAAAGCAGTTATGAGATCAAGTTCATTTCATCTTACAAACAAGAATAGATGAATATGTCACAGTGAACTTTGGACATCTCCCTTACATAGAACACATTACAAACACACACAAATATGAATAATTTGAAATTATTTTTAACTTCAATTTATGCATAAGAAAACTCTAGGAGAATTTATGACATAATATTAGCATTTGTCAAATACTGAATGCATATGTATGCTGACTGCATGAATGTGCATATATTATGCATATACAGAGAGAAAGGAGAGATTTGTCTGTCATGCAAGCACTGACTAGGACAATGCATTGGTCTGACTTAATAAACTGTATGCATATATTTCTTTCCTCTACTATTGTCTGGACCTCAGAACACTTTTTTTGACCATTATGGATGTTTACACGTGTAAAATGCATACATATAAGAGTCATGCTAATTTTACCCTTTCTGCATGGAAGAACAAACATTTTGAGGGTTTTCCTACTTACTAGATGTGTGAACTTCATCAAATATTTAAAGACCTAATTTCAAATTCTATAAAATAAAACAATAATACTTGGTAAGAAAGTTATCAAAACTAAATTATTTTCCTCATGTCAATGTATACGAAAGAAAGTAGCTTGAACAAATGATATTTGTACTAGATTCAGAATTTTATACTATGGAAACACTGATCTTCAAAACACATTTTGTGCATGTACTAGAATATGTATTGCTCAGTGATCCCATGTATTATATGTTTGTAAATAACCCAATGCCTAATTGATGAAACATCTTAATAATACACTTAACTTCTTTTCTTACTTTAAATTATATCATCAAATTACTAAGATAAATGAAATTATCTTTGAAGAAAAGGAATTTAATCTGTGCCCTGAAATATGTGTTTATTCTAGAAACGTTAGTGACTACGCTTCATTTCTTCTTTCAGGAATTCATAGTAATAAGGATAAAATTCACATTTTTAATTATTCTGCTCAATTTCAAAGATTACTAAAAATTAAGAAATCAGTGCACAGTAATATAAACTTAAACTGAACCCAGTAATCATCTCTTAATTTTACTTAATGCAGTGTGAATATTCTCATGGAAAATTAGCTGAATTAGCTGACCTTGTCTGGTCGTGGATCAATGCACTAAATATATTTATTTATGTATTTCTCCAAAGTTGTACCCCAGTGAACCACAAAATTAGGATTACTTATTTCAGAGTAGCATCAGTTTCTTGATTTTCCAACATTTTTCTTTTAACTATTTTCATCCTTGCCTTAAAATGAAACAAACACGAATAATAATATTTTACAGTAAATACACAAAACACTTAATAATTTAGCATTTTCCATTGTGTACAAGGAAGGTCAGTAGTTTACACAAAGTCTCCTATTCCTTAATAGGTATCTCAGCTTTCAAAATGCATTTATTGTATCCCAAAGATGAGAAGAAATTGAATAGTTCTTATAAATTTTTCTTTATTTCATTTTATGTACTTTTTAAAAATAGAATTGTCTTATAGCCTTATTTTCCTTTACTTAACAATATGTTAAAATTACTTTTGAAGTTCTAAATGTGTGAATAGTCTTCTATCAAGCACTTTTAAGAAGCTATATAGCATTGCCATGTATAGATCTTCTGGACCACTTTAAATCAGTCATCCACTTTGGACATATGGGTTTATCGCAGTTTATCTCTTCTTACAAAATATGAGCTTAAATATACATGAGAAACATTTTGCAAATTCCTATGATTCACTTAGTAACATAAAATGAAACAGTTGGACCAAAGATTTTGTGAATATTTCAAATGACGCTTATGCAATGTTGTTATAATCTATATGTCATTTATTCATAAGAATGACTGAGATTTTTATTTAAAAGCTCAGATGTATCAAACTAACATATTAAAAATAGTGATTTAAGCTTATCTTGAATTGCTTGCTTATGAATGTTTGAGAATCTACATTATCTTAGAGGTAAACACTAATCAACGCATGTTTTTGTTATGAAAGCTCTTTGAAGTGTATTTCACAAATTATTTTCAAATTGCTCACTTCTACAAGTTTTTAAGGGCAATTATATCTATGTATTTCTTTGGCCACCATGTACATTTCTATAAACATATAAACTCTATCAACCTTTTATTGATAATTTCAGTATTATGTTTAGAAAGCCCTGTCAAGGCTGGATAATGTATTTTTTAATATTAATTTTGAACTTTGCTACTTATGAATACACATTTTGCTTGAATTTTGATTTATCATATTGTTTGAAATACACAACTAAGCATTATTTTTAATTGTTAAGGTAAGCAGTTTTTTGTGAAGATACCATTTGAAAATTGACTTTTTTACTGATTTGAAATGTTGGTGATAATATAATTAATTTTCATATAAAATTTGTGGATGAATCTGGATTTTTGCTGTATTGTACTAATTAATATCAATCTTTTCCTGTGTCAATAGTACATGATTAGAAGTACTAAAGCTTTATGATTCCTAATAATTCAGTATGCTCTTGTATACTCGTTTTTAAAACTAGCTCGAATCTTCTTACTTCTTAATTGTATCAATAAGCTATACAAATATTTTTTATTTTTGAAATCCCATTGAAAAAATAATTTAGAGAAAAAACAAAGCTTCTAGTATTGGGTCTATAGCATGCAATATGAAAAACTAACAAGAACTTCTTCATAAAAATCTTTGCACCCAAAAAAACTCTTTTAGGAGGTAATTTTTCCTTTTTTTTCCCTTTGTTTTGTTCTTTGTTGAAAACTCTAAGTTCTTTTATAAATATTTATTTTATACTTCATAGATTTCTCAGATCTTTTGAAAAAATGAAATATTTAATATTTTTAAAGTCATATGCATAGAACTACTCCATTTGTCACTTCTAATATTGTATATTTATTCCATTTTTTCTGAAAACTAAATGTATGTTTATAAGCTGAATTAAAATCTGAATCTATATATGTATTGAATTAGAATATCTGTATATAATTTATTATAAATCTGTTCATCGCTTTTATAATTCATTAAGTTCCACTTTTTATTTCTTCTATGATTTGCTTTCCAGTTGTCTGAGCCAAATATTTATTTTATTCCTCATCGCTCTTTCCTCAATTTTGTTACTCACTATGGAAAATTTGTAAAAGGAGAAAGATAACGTGAGATTAACCATAATATTCAAAAATGAAAAAAAAAGAATTTATTTTATTTTATTTGAGGTTAAAAGAAATGTCTCTGAAATGGAAACATCACGTGAGCTTCCAGGACAAAAGGAATAAAGAAGAATTTTTACAAACTAAAAATTATGACAGCTAATGATGAAAGATTGTCCTCTAGGAAGCTCTGCCATTTATGTCCACCTTCTCTGGAGCACTCCTCTATCCCATCTTTGGGAGCAGCCAGGCTTACTGGTAGATCTAACAGTGGAAGGCCACTATATGGGACATCACGGATCCCAATTTTTAAAGGGATTTTAAGATGAATGGTTGCCTTTTCTTCTGAGTCCAGTCTTCTCTTCTACTCTCCTATTTTCTACCTTAAGCTCTTCCACTGTTTATTTTCCACTGTTACAGTCCTCTGCTTTTTAAAAACTGAGACTGTTGTTATTCTCCGGTCTATATTCTGGTCCTATTTTTATTAATCTCTCCATAGTTTAATGAATTTTACATATATAATACCTTTTTAAAAATTCCTGGCATAAATTATTTTCCCACTTGACACTTATTTAGTCCCCATTACAAAAAAAAAAAAAAAAAAGAGAGAGAGAGAAACATTTCATTTTGTAGCACTTGTCTAGGAGATAGCAAAATGGTACGTTTCTCCACAAGAAGCTTTAGCCAGGTGAAGTTGTCTTTGAGTGATGCTATTATGTCAGAACTTTGATGGATCGAACAGAAAACTTTCTTGAGAAAAGAGAAACGGGACTTACTTCAGCCAACCCTGTATCCCCGGTGGTCTCATACCTTCCTCTTCTCAATGCTGCTGTTAATCCTTGAATACTATAAACACTGGGGAGCCCCCTCATCTTCTGGGTTTACAATCCTGACATAACCCCCAGCAAATTTCAGTGACTGTCTGCTGGCTTCCCTACCACCTTCTCTACCCCCAAGATCTGATAGGCTTTATTTTATTCTTTAACAGACCACTTCCTCGACTCTATGATAGATCATAAATTTAGTAGTAAAGATACAAATTTTGATGATATGTAAGTTCATTTCTAAGACTTTCAGAAAGTTTTTCATGATGCCTTATTTAATCTTCCTCATTCGTCAGTGAACGCAAGCATTGAGGTTGCAGGTGAATGGTGTCTTCATTTTCCAACTTTATGTTCTCTATTGGTTTACAATTATTAAATTGAGTGTTCTACAATATTATCATCTCTTCTGTCTAGATAGATTATTCTAAAGAGTCTCCTTATCTTTTGTCTCTAATTAAACGTAATAAAACTTTTGTTAAGGTCATATGGAAAACGCATTGGCCAAGCAGAACCTACAAAATGAGCCTGGGAATATACTCTTTTGATGGTCTCACAAGTCATATTGGCCTCAATGCATAGCTATTTAGTTCCTGGGTATCAGTAAAGCAACTACAAAATTGTGGAATGGAGTCTTTTGAGCAAGCTGTATTCTTATTTCCCATTACATCACTATCCTTTGACTAGTTTTATGTCCATATTCAATATCACAGCTTCCGTATTCAGTATCTTGAATTAATACATTTAATACAGAGTAAATAATTACTTTCAAGTAACTTTTAAAAATTGTTACCAAATGATGAAAACTCAACATATTGAACAATTCAACTTAGTAGTGAATATTTTCAAATTATGTAGTTCTCAGAAAATGAGACCGAGTCACATTTTTTGGCTTAATGCTCAAAGGAACACATAACTTACACCCTTTCATGTAACTTCAGCCAACACTGTACCCAGTCATTCATTTCTGTAATGCTTGTGTAACTTGTTCATGTAATGTCCATGTAACTAAAATGAATATAGGGACTGAGAGAGCAATCTATTTAAACTTGAACAAAATTTCCATGACAGTATTTGGATAAGAGAAAATTAGAGTTCTCAATTTCCAGTTAGAGTTACACAAATACACCCACACACAACACAATAGGTACATGATTTCTTCAGTAGAGAATTGTTTAAAATGAGATAATTTCTAAACTATTTTGCTGAGTTATAATTAGAGTAAGGTTCTAGTTATAAAAATAAAGAAGACAGTATACCCTTAAATTATTTATTACTAAATAACTTAAAGTAAAAACTCATTTTTAAATTTCAAGATACAATTTGCCCTCCATTCCCAATAATAAGATAATAAAGATATGACAATATCATTCAGAAGTACAATCTGGGTCACAGACTTTATCGAGCATTACTCTATAAATAAATATCTCTGTGACTGATTCCTTGATGTTCCAAGAGTCTAATAATAATAATAACTTCAAATGCTGAGCACTCAGTTTTTAAATTTCTTTGTTTTTTTTTTTTTGGGGGGGGGTGAAGTTTGTTCCATAGCAAATTAGTTTGTCTCTGAGTAATCTATATCTCTATTTGTATTTATGTATTGCTTCAAATAACCAGTAATGATTGATTTGTCCAAAATAGCAGTGTTTAATGCACTCACACTTGGAGAATTATGTCTTAAATACACAGGCATCTCAAAAACTAAGATAACTCTTCCACCCAAATGTTGTGAATTTTCACATTTTGTGAAAGCATTACTTTCTTACTAGTTTTTTACACAGTGTATGAGTCAAAAGAAACACATGAGCTCTGTTTCTTGAGAAGTTAGGTTCTAACAACTTAATAAATATCTCGAACAATTTAGTTGCTACATGAGTGAATAATTGCAGCATACTGGTTGAAAGCAGAACATTATTTTCATTTCATTTTTACATTATCATAATTTCTTATTCATGAGATACGTGTACCTTTTGGACCTGACCAACTTTCTCAGTAATCTGGAATAAAATTGGATACCTCCATCTTTATTTCTGTCCTCACTTTTTGTTTTGTTTTGATTTTGGGTCTTGAGGCAGGGTCTCTTTACATAGCCCAAGCTTCCTTCCCTCGAACTCACTATGTCCTCCATGCCTGGCTTCAAACCCAGCAAGGTGAATGCTGGAATTACAGACATATGCCATCACACCTGGCCTGACTTTTGCAATGTACTTCATCACGGCAACGTTTAAAATCTAAGATTTTGAAAAATGACATCATGAAAAGGTCGAGAACGTGATCTATGCTGGAAACGGGAACTGCCGCCAGCAAGAGATCTGTGCCGGCAAAAAATGTGAAATGTTCAGGGTGCTCCCATGAATTCACTCGAATGCTGTGCACTACCTCACAGGTCATTTGGAAGTCAGGGCCCCAGAGCACCAGAGACAAGTCTGTCATCAACAGAAATTGGGGTCTTGCCACAGTGGAACATCATCGTTGAAAGGTATGGCAAATTCTTTCCTCAAACCAAGGCAAATAACTAGAGGGAAACTCGTTTTGCCTTAGTGACACACAGCAGGATAACACATATTTCAGTGCACAGTAATGGGGGCTGAGTCTCTGCCTCAACTGCTGCAACCTGCCCAGCCAGTGAGCTCCTCAGAAGGGGCAACAGGAGATTAAGAAAAAAACTAGACATATAATAGAAGGAAAGCTGGGTCCAGATGGAACCCGACTCTCTGGTGGAGAGAGAGGCACCAACTCAGCACGGTCTGCATCTTTATGCACAGGAACGAGGCGGAAGCATGGAACGCACCAGAAATGCAAGGTCTGGCGTTCCCCTGAGCATACTGAAAGCACGTCGTCCACAGAGCTACCTGTGCTGCAGGCAACAGGGAGGAGCACCAAGGCTGGGCCCCTGCTGGACAACAGCTTGTTCACCAGCTCGCCCTGGGGCTCTGCACTCTTGGGTCGGCCTTACCCTGCCCCAAATGGGTGACTGATCAGCTCAGCCATCCACCACACCCAGTCTGATTTCAGGTGGGCATGTGGAGAACAGTGATACAGGAGCTGTAAGCAGAGGTTCTTATTTCTTGTTGGGGAGAGGACAGGCCATGAAATGGAGAGCAAAGCCTGTTAGGAAATGTGAGTAACTTTACACCAAGACTAGGGCTGAAGGTTGCTAGTTCTCTAATCCCAAGGGTTTCGCCATCCTCAAGTAGGACCTGAACAGGTGATTCCTCCGCTCGGCTGCTGTCCAGAAAGTCTTGGGTTAGCCACTTGGTCCAAAATTATCTTTATTATAGCTAAACATGGACTTTTAAACTGCTGTCAAACTATGAAAGACCAGTCCGTCCCCAGATTCTCACTTGGCAAGGTTGAATCAGCTAATGCCCACCATTTAATTATGCCACCTTTAACAGGAATGAATATTTTGTATTCACTCATCAAATTATGGTTGCAGGAAAGTTAATTCTATCACTGAGATCAACTGCGTGCCATTAATGAACTAGCATATGCTAAGTACTAAGAGTAGTGACACTGGTAACTAATCCTTCATAATTAACTATAGAGAAGAGAATTTTCTGCCTATAGAGAGGAACATACACTTATTTATCCAGTATCCAAGCCATGAGTCTGATCTGCATGCCTGCTCTAGCACAGCAGCAGAGATGAGGCCTCCAAATTTCTCCTGTTAGGAACAGCCTTGAAAGAACTCCGAGGGCCAAGCAGACTCTTCCAGTCATGCCAGAAATCAGGACCCCACCAACAATAAGAAATGGTCTCTACAAAGCCAGAATATACTATAATATTCGGTGAGACTCTGTCTCAAAATAGAAACTAAAAAGTTCTGTGAATGTGGTTCAGTCAGAAGGCCCTGCCTAATCCCCAGTAACAGAGAAGAAAACTTTTTTTAAAATATTGAATCTGTTTAGAATGAGTAAGAAGAAAAACATTGGTTCTATAATAATTATTTTGCAACCAATAGTATGTTGAATCTGTGCTGTTTTGTGATTTAGCATTTTTAATAAATTTGTATGGCTACTTTCTAACACTTTTTCCTTTTTTCTCTTTCCTTATTAAATTAACTAATTTACTCTTTTCTTATTAAATTAAATTAATTCTCAGAATGATGTCAAGGGCTATCTGTAATAGAAGAAATTTACACAGGACCATAATGAAAATTTTCTAGCATTGTAACATTGAGAACTTTTCTGGCAACACATCAAGCTTAAATATACATTTGAATATATTCATATGCATATTTTCCTTTCATTTACTGACAAATAAATACATGATTTACTTTTTACAGTGGAAAAATAGCAATTCAAGATAGCTGGCATCCCTAAATTTCTCTATATGTATTTATTACTTTTTTATTTTTTAACAGTCAATATTTGAATTTATGGCATAATCCTGACTAGCTACAAAAAAAAGGTCAAACTTACACCAATGAAACTTATTTTACTTGACCGCTAAAATATTAATTAGTAGTAATAAACATACTAAGAAGAATTACACAATTAATTTAAATTTGATTATTTCTCTTTCTGTGTTATAATTAAAGGCAAGCAAGAAACAGACCACAGACACAGCCTTCAGTCTGCAGTAACCTGCTAGATGATAATCAAGTCCACTCCGCCGGTTAACATTGCTTCTTGTTAATTATGGTAGTTAAATGCTTCAGCTGACAAAAACCTTTCAAAGGGGTGATGTACCCCACTTATTTACATGTTTGTTTAAACCATATATATATATATATATATATATATATATGCACATATATACTAGATCTAGCATAAAGTTGCAGAAATAGTTTACAGGCATAGTTACATATTAGGTTGCTAGGGCTCAAAAATTATTATAGCAGTTATTAATAACAAGTCAGAAACATTTTGCCTTTCTTTCAACCATTTCTACGTTCAAGTTCCATGTGTAATGTTTTTGTTTGGGTGCTTCTAAAATTTTCCCTCCAGTGTGTCAAATTATATGCTAACTTCAGACATTCCCCATTTAGCTATTATTATATTACATTCTCTTATTCAAATGCCTTTGTTTGAATTTTCATGCAACGATGTAGAAGAGATTCTAGCCAATCCTATCTTCTGTGGCTTTCTTTCTAAATGAGATATTCTTACTCATTTTAAATTATATTATAGGGATAGTGAGGCAAGTTTTGATATGGTAAAGCTTGGATGGGTAAAAGACAAAAAATTGATACATAATCTAACTATAAATATTTCAAAAAGACAACTAAGAACTGACTTTGGGAAAACTAAATATGTCGTATTATACTTAGCTTTTCAATAATCAGAAGTGAGCTCCTGGGCAACAGAGCAACGTAATAATCACAACAATCCATATGCTAGAGAAGCGTGTTCACAATGATGGAGATGTCTTCTGTTTTCAGGTACACACAAACAATGGTAAAATGTCAAACCTGACCCTGGAAATTTTAAGGAATGTTATACTAACTGTGGTCTCTCAAAATGATCACATAATTAATCTGGGAATAATAATTCTGGTTGCAGAAAGAGACGTAATGCTATAGGCACAAATCCCAGACATTCAGTACAAAATTTACCTCAGCAGACAGTATACTCTTTTGTACTGTGCCCCATGCTTTCCAAAAGGTGATTCAGTGTAACCTTGGCTAACCTGGAGGCATCTGTAGTTTTAGTGTTCTGATTGCTTCTTGTATTAAGGTGGTTCTCATCCTGCAAGTGACCTAATTCAGTCATTGTTGTCCCCAACTATTCACGTCCCTTAAATTTCCAGGTCTATTTCAGAACTTTGTTGTGGCAATGACTTCATGACAGATTTGTTTCCTCGTTCCAAGATACCATGTTGTCCAGGGACAAATCTCTGTGTTCCAATCCTATAGAGCAATATTGAATGTAAAAAACATTCCCTTTCTACCTCCAGAATCTGACATGGCACAAGCCTGCCCAAGTCTCAGATGACATGTCAGATCTTGCTGGAGTGGTTCAGTGGATTACTGGAATCTTTTCTCCAGGTTTTTGCCTCTGAATGTCACCATCTGTCTCTCCTTTATTTACATTTCATTGCTTCTTACCAGGCTTTTCCTCATGTCCTGGAAAATGGAAATGAATTTTATCTGCCTACCCAACATTTTGCTTTGTGTCTTCCTTTTTAATTATTCATTATCTAGTTTAGATTTTTCCTTCAATACTTATCACAATTTTGCAGGTAAATAGAATGTCCTAGGGGTAGATACACTGGTTTTGTTCAACACACTAATATACCATTAATAAGGGAGGTTGGATAGTAGATAATACTTAATAAAACAATTCTAGTTAAATCATCATCTCATTGCTCAGATCACTTCCTGAATGATCAAGTGCTAGCCACAGGGATATAGGCAGGTATTTTCTTTCAATAAAACTTATAACTCATTGGAGATGTGTGCACGCTAATCTATCTCCTGTGTGAAAATATTGTCTCTTTAGTGGTTTTCAAATATTCTTGCAGATATTTCAGTTTTCTATTTAGAAGTATCAGCTTGTACAAAAAAATAGGCAAAATCATTTTGTGGGTTCATCACGATAAGAAAAAACTGTATTTTTCAGTTAAGGACTTTGCCTAATCACATTAGACATTCAGACCACAGGTGCTGCTGATCAGAGGTCAAATCCAATGGTTTTCTAAATGCATGAATGTATATAATGCTATCTTGCTGAGAACATGTATGATTATGAAGATGTAGCTCCTATTTTCTTGACATTATCATTCTTACTTATTACTGACAAAAATATAAATACCTAATGAGAATAATTCAATTGTCTTTAATCAATGAAAATGAGTATTTTTATGTGTAATGGAATCCCAGGGTAGAAAGATTCTATCGTCAAATACAAAACAGCTATTTTTCCAAATTACTGCAGAAAGTTTTATGATTTAAATAAAAATCCAAATAAATATTATGCTGGAAGGGAGTGACTGGGATTAGAAATCAAAGAATTTGCTAAATATAAACCATGGGTGTTCATAAACACTATTTTTTTCTTTGGCAAAATGACATGCAAGTATATTTTTTCATTGCATATAATCCACAAAGAGAAACCATTGAAGATAAATGAAACTGTATTACATTTTCTGCAAGGGAAAAAACAACCATAATATTCATTCTTGAAAGTCGTAAGATTTCATAATGTAACATTACAAAATAATGCCTACTGGGATTGCAACATAAAGTACAGGATTCTGATATTTGTTTTTATTTAATGGAGCTAATAAACTTACTTTTAAAGAGATTTTGCAACCAATATTTCAGTTGCATAAAAGCTTTTGCTTTTACAGAATTACCAATAATACATAATAACCAGGACAGAAACCTAGTATACAGCAATTTGATACTGTGTTTTATTCATTCAGAAATATATTTAAATCGGCAAATCTAAATGAAGTATTGTGTTTATAACAAACAGAAAAATGTACATTTTAAATAATAGTAAAATGTATTATCAAATGAACACAAATGATGATAATAAATGCAGTAAAGAAATACAATTGCTCCTTTAAGAATTTTGTTTCACCATCTTTTAGACCACTAAAATATTACAGTGTTTCTGATATAATAATAAAAAATATAATCTCTCTTTCTTCTCCAGCCAAGAATTCAGGGAACCAACACATGCATTTCAATGTAAGATCTTCAGAGTGCTAGAAACAATCATGTCAGATTCTTGATGCATCCAACACCCTTCCATTCATGAGCCAAGGAGGTCTTTCATCAGTTGGCCTCTGTCCATGAACTACAAGTGGTCCACATGTGGAGACAGAGAAAAAGAAGCCACCTGCAAGGCAGCTGAGGATGCTGGGCACAAACGGTTTTACTTAACTGCTGCCCTCATCATAAGGCAAAATGAAGAGGAAACAGGAAAGAGAAAATGACCACGGAGGATGGTTAGTAGCACTGAAAAGGGTGTGCATTTCCTGTTTTACTGCATTCTGGTTTACCAGGCTGCTGGAAGAGTCCTGCCATGCCAAAAAGTTCTTCATAACTAATTATAAAAGAAAGTAAGCTTAAAAAACATTCCTGGAATCAACCTGGCCAATGTGATCTGACATCTGAAAGAATATTGGGCTTCACCAATTTTTAAGTCAAGTTTTTAAATTCTCTTTTTTGGTGTATAGTGTGTGTTTTTGCCAGATGTCTTTAAAAAAACAGTTAAATTACATATATTAAATAACTATAGAATTGTTTCCATTGAAAATTATTTCAACTCAGGAAAATTTTTGTTACAGCCAAATACAATGACAAATTAAATGAGTTACTGTTGCATTTTAAATATAATGTCTTTCACTTATATGGAAATTACAGTGCTATAAGCATTATTTCATGATACTGTTGCATTTTAATTGATGGCTGATTTCCTAGAATTCTATAAGTGAATGGTTGACATCCATATGCATGTGCCACGTGCAGATTCAGGAAACCTTTTTTTTTTTTTTTTTTTTTAATTTTAGTTTCAAAAGATACACCTAAATCCATTAGGTAGTGGAGAGGTCTGCAGGTGGAATGGGGAACAATTCTAAAAGAAGGAAGGGTATTTGCAGAACTCATATAAGGGTGACCATAGAGATTATGAGAATTTTTTAAAAGACTAGTGTGACTAAAGAGCAGAAAGTAAGAAGGAACAAAGTCAAACCAAAGAGAGCGGAGGTAGGTCAAGACATGCAAAGAACTGGACATTAATACATAGAAAGTCATATGAAGACACCAAAGAGCATAAAGCAGAGGTAAGACACAGTAATCTGAGTGTTTTTCAAAGACTCTTCTTGCTGACATTTGATGTGGGACAGGCAGTAGTTTTAAAAAATGGGGAGATAATGTGTAAGAAGCTATTGCTGGGAACAGATGGTTATGCAGTTCCGTAAAGTCCTGGCAGAGGCTGCAAAGGTCAGCAGATAATTCGGGAATTCACAGGTAAGAACAACAGATGAAGAAATGAATGTTTTGTGTGCAAAAAGAGGGTTTCAGGGTCAAATCTTAGTCACCAATTTACACAACAGTGTGGATGGTGCGCTGCTCTCTGAATCGGCAGCACTGCAGAGAGAAATTTTATGTAAAATGATTTGCGTATGTTTAATTTTAGAAATGTGCACTACTGGGTGGCTGCAAAGAATAGAAGGCAGTAGAATGCTTAGAAATAGTAAAATGATACTACAAAGATCCTTAGCTTAGATTTCAAACACTTAGTAGAGGAAACCAGGTTTTTACTACTTTTTTTTTTTTTAAGAATTTAAGATATGGAATTACTGATTTCTTTTAGAAAGCATATAGTGATTCAGTTCCCAGAAGGAAATGTGGTCAACAGTCACATTGACTCCTGGCTAGTATTATTAACTAGAAATTTATCAAAATCTCTAGATAAAGGGATTTTTGGTAGTAGATTATCATTTTTACTATTCTGTCCTGAAATTTATTTGCCTAGTAATATTGCCCCATAGTTTCTATGGTTTTAACATTATATTTTCTGATGAATAATATAAATATTAATCTGGGAAATATTTCATTAAACAGAATTTCATGCTGCAATGCATCTTAGATTCATGATTAGTTTAATATGAGAGGGAGATACACTAATAAGACATTTCCTCAATTATTTAGGTATGGTATATATTTTTTCCAAAATCATCTTTCAGTAAGGTTTTATGAATTGTTTTCTTCAGGAAATTCTTCGTTAAATATAATTCTTTTGCCCTAAGAAGTATCTCTTTTTATAGATCCATTCTGTATCAAAATAAATAAAATGACCACAGTTGTCTTTTCCTAAAAGATTTGAGAGGAGTTGTTTGTAAATATTGAAAATGTTCATTTATTTTCAGAACATCAAAGATCTTTTGCAAAGGAGAAACAGATCGAGATGGAGGGGGACGTAAGTAAGGGAAGAAGAGCATAGATAAAGAATTATGATGTGTTATGTACTTGTACCAAATTCCCATGATAAATGTAATTGTTACATACCACAAATATGTACTAATGAAAATAAAAATTAAAAAAAAACAATGATAATAAAAATGGCCTATATGGATATGTGGAACTTATAACTCTGTTGCAATGATCATTTAGGAGAAATTTATCATCTATGTGGAAGGTCATTGCTATTTTCATCCAAGCAATGTCATTGGATATATGGGAGAATATGTGTAGAAATAGGTAAGAGGCATTAGCAGAAGAAAGATGATATTTAATCCATCTTTTCAAATCATAATCAACCATATAGAGTCAAGAAAGTTTGGAGAAAAGTTAAAGATGTGGAGAGGGAGACGATCTTATTCTATCATTTATTCACTTGTTTCCTATTTTATTTAAATTTACATACTGAGTATCTAAATCGCTGTGCATAGCTGCCCATATACATAGCATATTAACATAGAGCTTCACTCTGAACAAAATTATACTAATCAAATACTGAGCTCCCTTTGTAAATACTGTTTTATAGTTTGTTACTCTTACTGGTCTAATAAGTTCTCTATCTGCCGTTAAATTACAACACATGAGTTTAAGAGATCCCTTTATGATAACGTTGCATGTTTCTTTTTAATAATTAAAGTATATAAAGTACATATGCATGTTTAGGAATCCAGAATTACACATCAAAATCAACAGAATAGAAATTACAATGATGGTTTTCATAGTGACACCAATCTATTTTGAACAAGTTCAGAGCAGAAATACAAGGCCAAATTCAGAGCAATGTCAGTATGGCTACTGACAGTGTGTTATATATTATTTTTGGTACAAAACACCACAAAGACATTAATATAAAAGAAACTATTACCTAAAATACTTTAAATAAACTGTACTGATTTAATTACACACATCATAAGTAGGCTCCAAATGCTAATTATCATCATTTAAATTCTTGTAACTAAATTTTGTGTAATACTCCAGTTGGCCGACAAATGAGTTTATTATTCTTACTAAAGAAGGAACCAAATTTCCTTATCTAAGACTTAAAAAAATTAAAGTTAGTAATCTTAAACTCCTTCAAAGGTGATATATAGTTTTCTATCTCTATCTTGCATTCACTAAAAGTAAAAATATTTTTGCCACAGCAAAAAAAAAAAAACAAAGAAAAGAAATACACAAAATTTAAAAAAATATATTAAGGCTTTACCTAAGTACCGGTGTGTCTATTAGTCTTGACTGGATTCACAGACTCCTGGGGAGATGATGGGGTTGTGAGTTCCTGAGTTCATACCTGAATGGATTATGAGGGGATGGGACTGAGTTGGAGGAACTGGGTCCTAGAGCCTTGGAGATGTCTTCCTCTCTGGCACTCTCCCCATTCTCCTATTCCTAGATACCATGAAACAAGCAGTTGTGCTTCACCATACCTTTACCCCAAGATGTTCAGCTTTACCTCAGACTTACAGCAGTGAAACAAGCTGACCATCTCATGAAATCTCTGGAACAAATGAACCAAATACGTCAATTCTTTCTTTATGCTCCACGAGTCAGCCATTTTGTCCCAGAAAGGGAAAGTTAACCAGCACAACTTGCTTTAGCGAATCTTTAGGCAACTGCTTCACAACAGTCATTAGAAAAAAATAAATAAGTAAAAATAAAGAAGGCCTCCAATTTCAAAGATTCTGAAGTTACAGAATATCTTGCTTTATGTTCAAAGGTGATTTATCATTTTGTTAAAGATAATAGTTTCAGACTATTATCAGGAGAATTTCAAATATCCTTAAAAGTTTTGAACTTAGGAATATACATATATTCATATATTTAGCAGGTAAAGTTTATAAAGTTATAGCAAGAATGAAAGTGAAATAATTCACACAAAGTATCATATGTAAGTACACATTTATTTGAAAATCAAGTACTATCTACCAAGTACTCAGATACTATCCTGGGAACCTGTGATGGGGAACACAAATTAATAAAACAGATAGATTTGCGAGGTGTATTTTATCAGAACATATAAAAGGTAGTCAAGTCAATAAAAATAGTAAAATATATTGTTAGAAATGAAAATTTAAAACATTCTTCAGAATAACTGGCTTGTACCTTTCACAAATGTCAAGACAAAAAAAGATTTCAATACGCTTGAAGAGCTACAGTTTCCTGGTAAAATGTTAAAATAATAGGAATATTAAATGTGGTACACGATCCTAGATTGGTTGTTAAAAGAGAAATAGCTATAAGTGGCCTAACCAGAACAACTGATAAATTTGCATATGAACTGTGGCTTGAGTCATATTGTATTAACAATTTTTAATTTTAATAATTTTAATGGTAAGAACATATACTACATATTTAGAGAAAAAGAAAAATGTTTCCAACAACCCTCAAATGGTTCAAAAATATGAAAGGAAGAAACAAGGGAAAAAAATATTGAGCAGAGATAATAACACAATGGAAAAATGCAAACAATGCACATCGTTAACTAACATTTAGAGAAAAGTCCTTTGTACTGTTATCTTAATTTTTGTGAGTATAAACTTACATAAAAATCTAAAACATAACTGAAGATAGTAAAAATGTTTTCAACAGATATCTATTCCCCTATTTTTCTTTTGTATTTTCCCCTGCCTTTCTAGAGTAAATTTTGCAAAACTTAATCAGAATTTCAGGGTAAAAACAGATATGCTCTATGTTCGATAGTGCAGTTCTACCTCAATGGATTTGAAGAAATCGATAATTTTCTGCAGAGAACTTTAGGTAGAATTATGATACTGGCTTAAATGAGCTGAAAAACATCCCTAAACACCCAGCTGAGCTCCTAAAGCTGGCATTTTGTTTGGAAAACAAGCTAAACTTATAACAAGTTAAAAACGCATGTTGACATTTAAAAGCTAAGGAACTGACCTCACCTTTACTTCCTTTAACATCTAACAGAAATGAGGAACTTTATGTTGGAAAAGATGCACTTGTAGTTCTCAATTTAATTACTCTAACATTTTCTGGACTGCATGAGATCCACCACTGGCACATAGTACAGAATCTGAGAGCAAAACAGCACATTGTATTTATTTCCGGATTTCCAATTAGTAGAGCCACACATAAACCAATTGGTGTCATCTAAAAGAATTAAGAATTGTTTTCTTAATAAGTGTGCATACATACACATGTGATCACATGAGTTAGTATGTATGTGTGTGTGTTGAAAGTACAGAGAACAGAAGACATACTCAACAGATAAGCATTAAAATCATGTGCCACCTTGTCCATAGCAGAAATGTTCACAATAGGCCCAAACTATGTCCCAATGTTAAAAACGAATCCATTTTTGTAAAATGAAAAGCTATTTAGTTTTAAGACATGGTGAAACAGTGCTACAAACAACAAATCATTTAAGCACAACATTGTACAAAATGACCCAGATTTTTTTTAAAAAAAGAAAATATTCATGATACAACTTATTTAAAACTGAAAATGGGTAATATAAATTTATGATTATGTTAGAAGGGTTAATTATTAGGACATAGCATTACAGGGAGTACAAGGAATACTGATAACATACTCGATACCCAAATATATTTGTTTTGAGAAAGTTATTGAAGAACTATGGACTTATTATTTGTGTGCTCTTGCTTATGTATTTTACCCAAAAAATTTAAGAAATATTTTAAAAATATTTAAAGCCTGGTTTTTTAATGGTATTTATGGAGTAGCTTATCTCTTTCATCTTCCACAATTAAAAAGGTCCCTTTGTACATTGTTTGCTTGTGGCTTTCAAGAAAGAGTCAGGAGGGACAAGATTTTTAAAAAAATGTGACAGCAGGTTGATTCAGGGACTATATGTTTGTACATATAACTAAGAGTATTCATTATCTCTATGTATCTTTGAAGAAGAGAGCAGAATGGAGGCAACTTAAGGACAAGCAAACTATTACATGAATTCCCTTCTCTTCTAAGAGTTTGGGGGCCTAGGAATAGTTTGAGTAACCACAAGCAAACATTTCACACATCAGATATTAATAAAGATATGACTTTAGAATTCATAAATAATTAACCAATATGTCTCCAATGTTCGTTTTCAGATAAAGGCTTAAATTGTTTTTTCCTCCTTCGTTTTTGTTTTATTGTCTCCAGACATAAGGGTTCCCAAACTTCTTTGGAGTCTCTTTCATGGTTTCAGTGCTCTTTTTCTGAGTCTCCTAATTATAGATCCTGAGCTCCTTTAGGGCAGGGTGTTTCTAAAGTGTACATCTGTATTCCTCAAAATAAGCATCTGTCAAAAAGCACGTAGCAAACAAATGTTTATTGTTTATTCCAAAGTCTGAGAACTAAGCTAGAGTCAATATTGCAGCATGTTAGATATGGTAAATGTTTTGTATTTGCTTTTCTCTACCTTGATAGAGGAAAATAGCAATAACATAGGATTTTTTTTCTGTCACTGACAGTTGTGGACTAGGATTCGTGTGTTTTACTGGCATGATTCAAGCTCCGGATAAATTTTTTCAGTGTTTAGAAGGATTTTTTTTTTCTGAGCTTCCTACATAAGTTTTTTTTTTTTTTTTAATTTTATTTAAGGAGAAAAGAAAAAAAAAGCAGAGAAAGGGTACAAGTTATACAGATTCGCAGAAAAAAAATGAACAGTAGGAAATCACTAGTTAATGGATTACATACTGTCATCTTAGAAATAATTGTTCAAGTCACAAAATTAAAGCTTGTAAAGTGGACATTCCATCAATGATACTGCAAACAGTTCTGTTCAATGATCCAATAAAACTCTGTGATATCATATTCTATCTTATACACTTAAATATACATGCAGTTATATAGTTTAGAGCACTTTCTTTTCCTCTCTTTTGTACAATGACTATTACACATTTTGGGTTTCATTGCTCCCACGGTTCTTATTGCTTTTTTGGAAGAGAGTAAAACCAAATGTGACATAACAGAACAGAATCGGTCAAGTCAAAAGGGTGGACATAATAGATAATGTGAAAACATAATACAAGGTGATCAACAATGGTTACCATACTGCCTCCCGCTATCTCTAATAGAATTGCCTATACCATTAGTTATAATACAATTGAACAAAACAGTAAAGAACAAAACCGACAAGTTTTTACAATCAGCCTTTGATGTAGTCTCTGTTATAGGCTGAATATTAGAGAAAATTTCCACATATATTCTTACCCAGTTAATCTTTTATGTATACAGGATATTTTCCTTAGATCTCTATACAGATCACTGTAGATTTATTCATCCTGATAATCATAAATTAGAAAATTAATCTCTGAAAAAATTCCTTGAGGCCAGATGGCATGCAAAAGCCATCTTAAATTGTTTAGTATGGCCACAAATGATATTTGATCTCAATTCTTTAAAAGAATTTTATAAACAGTCCCTAGAAAAATAAAATCATGAAAAAACAAAACATATGTATGTCATGTCAACATTTACAATTCAAATATTTAAAAGTTTTTTTTTTTTTTTTTTTTTTTTTTTTTTGCTGTGTATGCAGCTTACAAGACTCCAGGTTCACCCACTTCAACAGCCAACACAGGAGACATGATGATACAGAGAACAATGGGGAACAGTGTGACTGTCTATTGGATAGCACACTCTTCTTTTTCAATGGTCACCCTGACCAAATGACTCTTGATTGGTGATTTATTTTCCCAGAGAATGTTCTGTGCTAGATTCTAATACTAAGAAAAAGGAGGTGATAAGTGCATTTTATCATTCCCCTGTACACCTGTGCAAAGAGAAAAAGAAAATAAAATTGTGTGTTCTTATATTATATGCATTTAATTCCACACATCACTATGAATCATAGCCATATAGTATCATATACTTATAAACAAAATCACACAGGCAACCCCACTGTAGAGATAAGGAACACTGAGGTATGACAGCCAGCATCCTAACCAGCATTTAACAGCTAGTTACTAACTATGCTAAAACCGTGATTCATGTTCTGCCCCCCGCCCCATGAAGTGGTTTCCCCTAAGAAATGGTTAGTATTGCACAATGGAAATATGTATCATTGTGAGCTTTAGTATAAATAAGGGGGGAGAAAATGTTTGCCTCGCTCCAGCAAACCACTTATTGTCTAAGCTGGAAGGTTAATTATGGCTTTCTCACAGGTCCCTGAAACTGCAAAAAACACAAACAATTTTCAGACAACCTATTTCAGGAGAGATCTTTAGAAACGTGAAAGAGAGTTGTTCAATGGGAGTTGTTCAATGTGTGTGAAAATCCTTTTTCATCCTCTTCCCTAAAGATGAAATTTCCTTCTTTGTTTGACTGCAGTTTGACTCTGTGACTTGTTTTCTAACAGATAACACTTGACTTCCAGTGCTAGGTCTCAAAATTTTAGCTAAGGTGATGGACTTCCTTCTCCTTTCCTTTGGGCCCTTTCCCTGGTAAAGTTATCTGCCATCTTGTGGAGTCAAAGAAGCCTTATAGAAAGACTCTTGAAACAAGAACTTATAGCTTCTTATCAACAATTAAGTGAGCTTTCTTAGAAGTAGACCCTCCAGCTGTGGCAAGTCACATAACTTCAGCCCTGACCAATAACTTTATCCTAACCTTATGAGAAGCTGTGAACTAAAGCTATTCAGGTAAGTCACTTTTGAATTTCTGACACATAGAACAGTGACATGAATTTTGTCTTTGAAGCCATTAAACCTTGGAGTAACTTACTACACAGAAGTATGTACTTTATATTGTTATATTTGAAGAAAATGCAGTGTCATAGCAATTATTTAAATAAATCTATTATTGAGGTATACAATATGAAATTGCTGTCTGTGGACAATGAATTCAACTACTCCACGGATTCAACCAACTATGAGAAGTATAACCATCTTGTTTCATTCTGGATTTGGACTGGACTTTTACCCCAACAGATGCATTTTTTAATACATTTGCTATTTTAGAAATCTGCTGTTATCCAAAATACATGACGATGTAGTTATGATTTTCTGACACACTTCTATGATATAAAAGAAACCAATTATTTCTGCATTATTTCTTGGTTTAGAGATATTGGAAAAAATCATTACCAAATGATCATTCTCTCTGTCAAAAAAAGTTGGATTTTGGATTTAAAACAAATATTTAAATAAATAAGAAAAATATTGCAAATGTCTTACACAGTTCTAATTGGAAAAAGCTATTTTCCTCTGAGCTTTAGAAGCACTAAAGTACATAATGCATTTTCTGTTTTAAAACACACACATGGGCACACACTGACACACATACACATGCAGACACATCATACAATACGTATGCCATTCCCTGGGACTGTTCTTTTCACTTAATACCATTACAATCTTTCAACTGACCTATATAACACAAAATTATCTTCTTGATAAGTTACTTTCTCTTTTGGTACAACTTTTGCCATTTCTACATTTCTGATGCTGATATCTGTAAGGTGCTAAATGAGAATTTTGGGGTAATTTTCTATTCACCATGGAACTCTCATGAGTGTTTGACTTAATGTAAAAGTTTACATGTAAACATTTTTGCAAATCACCACAGTAATTTATTAATGCTTTCATTTTCCTTTCAAACAAATCTTACCTGATAAATTATTTTAAAACTTATGATACAAGAAATAAGATGTGTTTTGTAAGTGTCCCCACTCCCTATAACAAATATAATCATTTTGTACTGTAAAAAAAGTACTAAGTAAAATAAAAATTTTAAAAGTAAAGTGAAATCAAATATGAATTTTTAAAATGTATTGCATCTGAATAACTGTTACAAGGCATTTATTTCCTAAAAAATGATATGCCTAAGCTAACATTTCAGACTTGCTAATGTGATTATCTTGTCATCTCTTGGGTCAACTGCTGGTGCTATAAGCTTAATGTTTTCTTTATCGTATGATTATATATATCAAAGTCTTAGTTAACACCGGTAATTAATTGGAAACAACAAAGAACTCTTTGGAAAATCAGAGATGCAAATCAGGTTCTATTTTGTGCATTACTAGGGTGTAAACTTAATTAACTTCCTAGCAAGAGCTTAAAATATTGTCTATGCCTTTCTTCGGTGATGATACTAGTGTTGGTCTCTATTTTCATTTCTCTCACTCTGGTTTACTAAAATTAAGTTAATAGTATTTCTATTGTATTCTACTATATAAATGTATAGTTATTAGTAATAATATTTGTGCTTAATATACAATACATATACTATATCCCTTTCTAAGCAGTGACTATACTGGCAACTCTAATACTTAAATACATAAAGTTGTCAACTGAATCAAAATTAGAAATAGAAATGCTACTGATTCTTTCATTCTAGTCTTTTTTTCCAGAAACTTCAGTCTTTCTCTGTATCCTTTACAAAGAAGTATTTGAAACACCAATGTTAACTATGAAAAATTCTTGAAAAATTCTTGGGCTTGAAGAAAAATTCTGGGCTTCTTAAACTTTTAAAAATCATTTTATTAATATTGTTACGTACTACTATATTCAATTATACTATGCCTGATTATATAAACAATTCTATTGAAGATAACATGAGACAATACAGTAACCATTGTGGAACACCTTGTACTCTGGTTTTATATGACTTTTTCATTTTATATTTTATAGGAATATGTTTTGTTTTGTCTTGCTTTGTTTTGTTCTTCCCTCTAATACATAAAGGATAGAAATATATGTAGAGACTCATGCATGTGTAGAACCTATAAGCATTTTAAGAGAACTGATCATATATTGCATGATGAAATGAACAACTACTTTGAAGAAAAAGACACTACAGTACCCAGGAATGATCCTGTAGTGTCATGATGTGAAGTCCAGCAATACTATTATTCATTGTTCAGAGTGATTTTAGCCTGTTTTGTATTGTTTAATTTTAACGTACATGAAGATATGGACAGCTATTTTGAAGAGAATGAGAGACACTATGACAGCCATGTTGACTTCCCTGTTGTCTGATCTTGAAGACTTAAAACGCCTTCCTCATCTTGTTCAGATCAGTTCTATACTATGTTGTTTCATGTATGCTTCACTGTATGTGAAGATATGGTCCACTATTTGGAAGAAAACAGACAATATGATAGATAGTGAAGATCTCTGATTGTCTTGCTTAGAAATTTATGTCTCTTACATTGCTTTCTTACGTTCTGTTTTGTTTTGTTCTGTTTTGTTCAGTTTTACCGTTAATAACATTTTTTTTTTAAAGTACAACTTAGAATTCATTTGAAAATAGAGTTGTGTACTGAAGGACAACAGATATTCTAGCAATAATTCAACGTTAATAGGTTAATGCAATGAATATGACTTTCTAAACCACTAGTGTGTAATTTTACAGCAGTATCAACAGTACACTGCACCAAGAATTAGATAGCTACATTAAAGCTACTAATTTGCAGTGGTTTTTATGGAAGTATAATTTTCCATTTAAAATGTAAAATCCTCTGTTCAAAAACAGTTGAATAATTATGAAAATGTAAGTAATTCTTTCAAAAAGTAATTATAATGAGGGAGACTTCCTTCCCTTCAGTGTTTTATGCATGCTTTGGGTTCCATAAGCAAACTAATTAAAATGTTGCAAGACACTGTGAAATGCTAGCATTTTAGATGGAAAACAGTTGTACTCCTGGCAAAGACTGTTTCATGTTGCTAAGGAATTTTCAATGTAGTTATAATAAACTATTCAGCCAAGCAAACCCAAAAACAAGAGCCAAAATCATGCTCTCAGCTTTGAGATCTGGAACCACATGCCACTGAAAAGCTGCGAATTTTCTAAGTACAAAATGAGACCCAAAACACATTTGTTTTGTTAGCAAACATTTGAGACCTGTGTGTGAAAGACAGAGAGAGAGATACAACTGTAGCAATTATACATCCAAATAAGAAAAATAATTTCTTATTATCAGTGTTACTGTTTTATGTTGATTGTGTTGTAATCTTATTGTGTTGCATTGATTGTTTTCCATGATTTGTAGTTGTCCAAATGTCTGGGGAAATAATATTTTCATCACAAACAGAAATGTGCTAGCACAATAGCTAATAAAATGAACTGTATAATGATGTAGTCTCACTGTTTGGCACTTATCTTGAGAGCCCAAGAAGAGGCACCTACAGAATGTTTATTAGGAAAACTGTGTGCAAAATATTGCATTTAGAATGTAAAATGTCTGTCATCACTAGTCAAACAATCATGCTTCGGGCAAGATTTATTGAGTATCAGGTTTACTAATCAGAGTGGTAGGGAGTGGACTTCCAGTGCTACATAAGTCAGTTATCATGCCTGCCTGCATGAATTTTACAGTCCAGTTTCATTAAATGGAAATACATGGTAAGTCATAAACTCTGGGATCAACATACCAATGTGCAAATACTGGCCTATCTACTATTTGTCTATTTTTAACAAGATAACTATTCTCTCCAGTATGTTCACTGTTGAATAACAATCTTATTTCATATAGTTTCTGTGAGAGGTAAATAAACTTATGTATTCAATACATAATACAATATATTATGATACAATATAATATAATAATTTCCAACAAAGTATTTATATAGGTTATTTGCCATAAATAGGTTATTTGCTCTATTGTCATACAGTAGTGCTATAGATATTTCATAATTCATAACATCATATATAAATTTTTCAGTGCTGGACACTGAACTGAGAACCTATGAATTGAACTACATCTGAGTCCTTTCTTATTATCTTTCTTTTTTTTTTTTTTTTTTTTTTTTTAAATTTCAGGCAGGATCTCACTAAACTGTTAGGTTTCCCTGGCTGGATTCACCCTTATGGTCCTTCTGCCTCAGCCTCTTAGAATTCTGGGATTATAGGCATGTAAATCCATTACATGCTTTGGATGTCATCCCAAATGACCTATGAGTGAAACCAATTATTTTATCCAGTTAATAAGAGGCTATCAATCACACAATGTAAGAAACTTCTTTCCAGGATTTATGGATTGTGATGAAAATCCGGCAGTAACTCTGGATTTGCTGGGGCTAAATGTCACAGTATTCTATTTCACTATTAGCCATCTAATATTTTGACCACAGTCCCAAGTCAGTAAATGTTCTTAACAAATACTTTTTTGATGGCTATAAAGTATTCTAGTCTATGGCTATACGCATCTCATAATTATTCTTTCTGTCTTTTTGAATATTTATTTTGTTTCTAGACCCTTCTAGTCCTTTATCTGCAATAAAATATTCATGTGTAAATCTTAGTATGCATAGTTGGTTAGTTTCTTAATCTGAATTCTAAAAAGTGGAGACACCAGGTCCAAGGATTTGAACATTTGTAAACCTCTTACTGCAATTTGCCAAATCATCCATCAGAAATGGTTTAGAAATTTTCTCTCCCTTCAGTAATTTTTGAGATTCCTCAGTTCACTGCTTCTTTGTCAATAAGAATATTACTAATATGTATTTCTAAAAGTCTCAAATCAATGGCATAAATTTAAAAAATTTATCCGCTTGGAGAAAGGGCAAAATGATAGACTATTGAGTGACGGTAACTCAGCTTCTCCAGGACAAGTCTGGAAGACAAAAGATTGGAGAGGAACCGAAGTGAGAGGAGGATACATGGGAACAGGAGGGAACTGCCAGAGAAGAAAGTCAGTGGTCCCAGTAGAGTATAGCTCTAGTCCTCAACTGCTAGCTGCCAGCCAAAAGGCAAAGTGGAACTAACAACTTCTTTGCCGCCAGAGAAATGTGGAGCTGCCCAGGACCACAAGAATCTTACACAGTTGGAGACAACAGGAAGGACATGAGACACTGCTTTCCGAGAGGCTTGCAGAATTAACAGTTGGCCACTGACTTTGGTACAAGGCCTTGAGGCACAGTCAGGTGCAGCAGGAGCTGGCACGGGACACCTCTGTAGGAAAGGGCTTGGTGTTTGAACCTGCATCGCAGAGTAACTCCTCGGCTGTGTCACAGTGTTAAGTTTCCAGAGTGGATGAGGGAAGGACTGGGAGACTGCAGGCAACTAGAGAGCAGACTGAGGGATTCCTGCTGAAAGCCAGACTCTGATGATCTCAGACTCAGATCTTGTGGTCAAAAGCATGTTACTTGAGTGATATAGGACTGGTGATATAGGACTCGCATTGGTGCTGTGTTTCCACTGTTAAAAAGAAACCTAAAAGAGGCTTTCATGATATGTTTTTTCTCAGCCAGCCCTGATAGAAACTGCTGTACTTGGTTGCTGTAGTTGAACTGACAGTAGCATCATGACAGTCCTGACTCAGTGGATGGTTTAGTTCTACCCATGAAGACAGACAGGAAGATTTCTTAATCATTGATTTTGGACTAAACTGACAGAAAGCTCACACCTTGGCAAAGACAGGTCCTCAGTCTGACTTAAGTTTGGGTACAATGGAGGAGTCAGAGGCATTAATAGAGTTTGATTAATCAGATTCTCTAGCAAAGAAGATATTTGAGAATCACATATGCAGTGTCTCATTGTAATATCTAATCCATTTTCCAATCAGGCATCTCATTAGTTTAAGTTTCTTGAGTAATGAGGGGTTACGTTATGTTAGGCTACAAGATCAATCTAAGGCCAATCAGACTTACAAAAAAACCTAGAAAACAGCACAGACAGATTCACTGACATGCTTATAGTAATTATGAATAAAAAAATTTGCAAATGTAATATATATTTTAAAATACAAGTATGTGATGTTTATAGAACACCAAACAATTATGAATTTTAAAAGTTCACTAAGGCGTCATTAAATTCTTAGCTATTCAGTGAAAAACAAAACAAAAGAAAACAGAATTTTAGCAGCAGCTAGAGGATAAACAAAATCACATGAAAAGGTAAACCAATTAGAATCACAACAGATTTCTCAGCAAGTTCCTGAAAACCAGAAACACCTCAAGTAAAGTATTGCAAGACTTAAGAACAAATATCTTTCAACTGAGATTAACTTATCCCGAAAAGGTATCCTTCAAAATAGATGGGAAAACAAGAAATTTTCATGGAAAATACCAACTCAGAAGAGGTATGAGTGCTACATCAGCTTTAGAGAAAATTTTTAATAATATTCTCAACAAAAATACCAGCCTGGACACACCTAAAAACACAGAGGAAACTAGTGACATCTATTGCATAAACAGCAGCAAAAAAAAAAAAAAAAATGCCATGAAAAATAAAACTATATACCAACAGATAAAGAAGATAATAAACAACAAACATATTTCAGTAATATCTCTCAATGTTAAAAATGGTTTCAACTCTACAATCAAAAGACAGAGACTAGCAATTACATCAAAAAACCAGAATTTGACAACTTGTTGCATTCAAGAACTTCATCTAATCCAAAACTGTATTTATAGATTAAAAGTTAAAGGTTAGAAAATAATATTCCTTACACTAGAACTCCAAAAACAAGCAGGAGTAAAATCACACATCAGAAACTTCAAGTTAAAACATATTAGGAGACACAGGGAAGTTCACTACATATTAGGTGATGAAACAATCCAACCAGAAGAGATGACATTAACAAACATATATGAATCTATACCTTTCTTCATAAAACAAAACCTGCTGTAATTAAGGGATCAAATAAACATTAACACAATCATAGTAGGGGAATGCTGCACTTTCACAAGAGACAAATCAACTAAAGAAAAAAAAAAACAAAGAAATTTCAAAGCTGAACTACAATGCAAAACATATGGACTTCACAGATGTACACAATACTCTACAACAGAGTGAATATTCTTTTGAGCAGCACATTGTACTTTATTCTAAAAAGACCATATGTTACTCCAGAAGGCCTCAAGTAAATTAAACAGAGCTGAAATCACCACCTGCATACTATGGAACCACTGTGCAATGAAAATACAAATCAGTGAGAGACGAAATTTCAGAAAAGGCAAAAAAAAAAAAAAATGGAAAATCAACAACATTCTCCTAAACAATGAGTCATAGAAGAAATCAAAGAACAAATTAAACATTTCTGTGAGTTAATGACAATGAGTGTACAACTCCACAAAGCCTCTGGGACACTATGAAAGTAGTCTTAAGAAGAAAGTTCACTACTCTTACTAGGAAGACAGACAAGTGCATATCAATGACCTTATGAAATATGTCAAGATACCTGTAAAACAACAACTCACCAGTCCCAAAACAAAATTAAGGAGGAAAATTACAAGATGAGAGCAGAAGTCAATAACACTGAGACTAAAATCCTGTAATGTTTGATTCATTGTGTAAACTCGAGAACTTCAGAAGTTTCAGCCATTCTGTAGGAATCTAGGGTTCTTATTTTGTAAAAACAATCTCATTTTATGCAAGAGGAGGGCAATGAGATGGTGTGGGTGGATAGTGTTCATAAAATAAAAGGGAGAAAAAGAGTCTTTCTCATCTTCATTTTGTTCTTGCTACTCCTGCTATCTTTTGCCACCTTGAACTGCTTCCCCTCTGCCATGCCAGCCTGCCTTGGAGCCAGCTGATGGCAGATGGAATATTACTTTCCAAATCAGGAACAAGACAAGGATGTTCACTGGCAATTCTTTTATTCAACATAGTGTTTGAAACATTAGACATAGCAAATATGCAGGACAAAGAAAAAAGATATAGGAAAGAAAGAACTTGAATTATCTTTGTTTGCAGAAGACGTGATACTTTATATAGAAGATAAAAATCTGTTAGAATTAACAACCAGTTTCACCAAAGTAGCAGAATATATGATAAACACATAAAAATCATTGGCATTTGTGTACATCAACAGTGAATGAGATGAGAAGGAAATGATGAAAACTATTCCAATCACAGTAGCTTAATGAACAATCAAATAGCTAGGAATTAACCTAACAAGGCAATGAAAGTCCTCTACAAAAAACAAAAACAAAACATGTGCAGTACTCTGAATGAGATTGAAAAACATTTCAAAAAATGGAAAAGTACCCTGGCGCCTGGATAAGTAGAATCCATCTGGTCAAAATGGTCATTTCAAGACTGTTACACATGTTCAAAGCAGTATCAACCAAATACTACCAGCATATATTAGATCTAGAAAAAATAATCCAAAAATTAATATAGAAACAAAGGATACTCAGAATTCTAAAAAAGTAATTTTTGGCAATAAGAAGAAAGCAATATTGCAATACCAAACTTCAAACTATACTGCAAAGCAATAGTGACAAAAAAGGCATGGTACTGGAAGGAAAACACACAGGTGATCAATGGAACAGAACCGAGGATACAGAAACCTCCCCAGTCTTATTCAACTATCTTTGATAAAGAGGCCAAAAGCATTTATTGAAACAAAGATAGCCTATTCAACAAATGGTGGGAGCAATCTTTTTTGTCTACTTTAGAAGAATGATAGTGAACCCTTATTTCACAATATATGAAAACCAAAGATTTAAATTTAAAACAGAAAAATTAAAGTTTCTGGAAGATAAAACAGGTAAAATATTTGAAGCCATAGGTGTAGCAAAGATTTTTCTAAACAGAACCTCAATTGCACTAGGAACACAGAGATGAACAAATGGGATTATGTAAGACTGTAAAAAGCTTCTGTATGGAAAGGTAGTCAGTAGAGTGAAGAGACAACCTACAGAATGGGGGAAATTCTGCCAGGTACTCCTCAAAGAGAGGACTGATATTTACAATATACAAAGAGCTCAAAAAAATTCAACCACTTAAGACCCAGTCAAGAATTGGGCAAGATAAATGCATAGAAACTTCATGGAGAAATACAAATGGCCGACAAATATATGAAAAAAAAATGTTCAGCAACTCTGGCCATTAGAGAAATGCAAATGAAAGCAATTCTAGGATTCCATCTTACTCTGAAAAGAAAGGTAATCATTAGGAAATTAAACAATGGCAAATTCTGGGCTGGCTATGCTGAAAATGGAATCCTCTCTTGTTGTTGGTGGGAATGCAAACCCGTACAAACATTATGGAAGTCAGTATGGAGATTTCTCAAAGACTTTAAATTAGAAACTCCATACAATCTAGTTACCCCCTTTCTAGGTACAGTATCTGCCACAAAGAGCTTAAGTCATTATACTACAACCACAATTCATTACAGTGTTTACTGCAATACAGTGCATAGTAACTAATTCCTGAGTGCAGCCAGTATATCATCAACAGAGAAGTGGATAAAGAAAATGTGATATCTAGATATAATGGAATATTACTGGACTATAAAGAATGAAAAATTTTAAACGTCTGTAAGCAAATGGATGCACCTGTAAAATAAATGACTGAAATAAACCAGACTGAGTGAAATAAGCCAGACACCACATAGTGTCTCTCATTTGAGTGAGACAATGTAACAAAGCAAGCAAAAAAGGATGGATAGAAAGCACAAGGAACAAGGGCAAAGTAGGAGGAAGAGGGGAAAGGAAAATGACAGGAATAAAGACGTGCTATGAACAGCATCCTGATAACCCCAATTAATGTCACCTCTCTGCTATGACATGAGCAGAAGCAAATAATATCAATAAGTCTGAAAAAGGGAATCGGGGAACTGAGGGAGGGAGGCTGATGAAGGAAGGGCATTAAAAAGAAGAAACAAGTTGTGCTATGTACATGTAATCACAGCCCAGGATGATTGTAAACTACATGAATGGCAAACATATACTAAGAAAATAAAATAATTATTATTAGGGGCTAGGGATTTAGCTCAGCAGCATAAACACCTGCTTGACAAGTACAAGGTTGTGTTTGATTCCTGCTACCAAAATAATAATAATAATAATAATAATAATAATAATAATAATGTATTCATTTAATTTGTATTTTTTATTTCCACTGAAGCATTATGGAAATAAAATATCACTTGCTGGAAACAACATATGGAGAAAATATTTTAACATTTATTTCTATCCATGTCCCATAATCTACTCTTGGAATTAAAACCTTGCTTTTCCCTTAATAAAATTTTGTTGTTATATTTGAGAAGTTTTTTCCTACTTGTCTAGAAAAAGTTTATTGTTTTCTTTGATTTTTACCATTATATTATAATTTACTTAATTATGGAGAAACTATTGTTAGCTTTTCCCTGATTTCATCTATATTTTAGGTCCTACAGAATAATTTCACAAGGTTTTACATTCCCAAGATTCAACATATAATAAGAACCTCAACACATTTAAGTGGTATTTCTCACAAAACATTAATTTTGTATATTAATTAATTTTTCATTATTTCATTATTTGTTACATTAGTTTATTATTCATCTATGATGTACTTAATGTAGTAGAATTCCATCAGAAACTTAAAATTTAGTTTTGTTGATAATTGTGATGTTTATATCTCTCAAAACAAAATCAGCGCTTCCAAAGGGACACTGATAACTCATCATGCACTCTGGTTTTCCAAGATTATCCTACAGTTGAAAAATAACTAGCAATTTTTCTTTTGAGATAATTTCTACATTTTACCAATATCAAACCATGCACTCAGCTCATCTCTTCAATGAAGTTACCCAATAGTAGTGTGAGGTTCAGATCATCTGTGTTTCCCAAGTATGCATATTTTGCTAGGAATCACTCAGCAGCAGGTCACACGTAGAAGACATCCCCACTCTCTTACTGAGACCCGCCCAAGGTCTCTTTTTGGAAATTGGTCTCCCTTGCTGACGCAAGCTAAGTAGACCCAACTTTGACCAGGGAGCTACTTGTCATCTGCTTGGATTGGTTGGATCATTAACTATACAAACACTTACAAAATACTTCTACTTCAATGGTCTTCACCAACAGATTAGATCCATGACAAAGGAAACTTGATAAATCAAGATAACTCCCAAATTTTAAGCCTGGAAACTGTCATGCACTCATTAACTCATGTAAGACAAGGAGAAGCAGAAGCAAGTAGCTGTATGATTATTTTGTTTCTATGCCTCTAAAACTTTCTTTTTTACAAGTAGTTAGAAATACAGTTCTCTAATTGTTGATTTTAAAGAAGCTAGATTGAAATCAAGAATTTTAAAATCAAATTACTACTCTGTGCTCTTAGCTCTACTTACACGTAAACTCAATGTATTCCAGGTTCTTGGCAAGGCACTTATATGATACATATATTTTCATACATATTATATATAGGGCATATAATTTAATCATTAAAGTATTCATGAGATTAAATACTATGTTTTATTTAATAAATAAGAACACTAGATATCAGAAATACGTTCAATGTCAAGAGTAAAATGTAGAACCTCATGCGAAAGGAGCTATGGCATAGGTTCGATTCTGCCTTCCAATAAAATGAATTTGAAAATTTTAGTGAAGATATTGAATGAAAATAGGAAGTCTGATACTGTTGATGATCTGATGTTTTGTCTCTTAACCTTAAGGAGTTGAATTTAAAAGTTATTTAAATCAAACTAGCAATATGGAATACTCTGTCATTTTACATTGTATTAAATCATGCCCACTTTGTATTCCAATAAGACAGAGGAAACCCTGTTTTGTTCAAATATCCTTTCAAATAGAAGCAACAATAGATAAGCCACCAAAGTAGCATAAAAATAGTTGTCAGTGAAAACCTTAGAAAAGACTTTTGCTAAGTGACATTTGAATGCAGTGTGATGCCCTTGGCTTTTTATTGATAAAAACAACAACAGAATCTCTAAGGAAATGCTGCAGCTCCGTGAGCCTGACCGATGTGCTTGTCTGGGTATCTACATGGCTAACTTGAAGTGAGTACTTTGGTAGCAGCAGACAGGATTTAGGAGGCACAGTAAGGGCTTTTAAAAATGCTGCATCCAGAGAACCAAGTAAATATCCCAGTTCAGTGTCCATAATCTGGGATCAGAATTCTAGATCATTGTTTTTAAGAAGCTTACAGTGAAAAAAAAAATTCTGTTGTAGTGGAATTTTAAAAGTAATAGAAGAATTTATCCATTGTACATGTGTGGGATTGTGCAATGGATTTTCTTTTGATTGTATTGAAGCCTATGAACTTCTAACAACGGTAGTTTTAAATACATAAAATGTAAGTATTATAATACAAAAATTACAAAGCAAACTGATGTTAAAACGTTACCAAAAGCACCATATTATTTTTTGTGTGTGTCTGCCAGTTGTCTGCCACCTTCTCCATCTCTGTGAACCTTTTCAATTCCCTCATCCTGTTCCATTTCCCTCTGTCCTCCTCCTCCTTCTTCTTTTCTTCACACTGTTTCTCTTGTGAACATGGCTTCATGTAAAGAAAGGTTTTCTGAATGAGTCAATTCATTTTCAAAAAATGTTACTGCTTTTAAAGTGTATCAAAGCATGAGCATCAAATATAATTGGCTCACTCAATAAATCAAAACATATTTATGGTTTGACAAAAAAATCCTTTTATTATCAGTGGGAAGCAATAGAGTCAGAATAGGATCTTGATTATTTACTAATGAGGGCAGCAATTCCCCCAATCTGGAGTACATACAGACCAGCTAATTTTCCTTAATCTTATGTGGAATAAACATCCTTAAAGTAAGGGTAAAGTATCATTTAAAGTCTTAAGGGGAGTGGCTATCATTGAAAAATTAGATTAAGACAAAAATGAATACTTTTGAATGAAATGTAAATAAACATTTCACATAAATTCTTAACAAATTGGTAGGAGTACAAATCTGTGCTTTTATAAACTGAAAACAACCTTGGGAAACAAATGTAGCACTACAAGTACACACTTATGAACTTAATTGCTTAGTCTTTAAAAATAAGACATTATTATCTAAAATTTGAGTTCAGTAATTGTAACTCAGCACTTGTCCTTTATATCCACTTTAGAAATTGTCTCTAAAACCTCTCTCTGAAAATTAAACACGAAGAACAGGCTCATTAGACAAGTTTTAGAATATTAAATCTAAGATACTAAGTGCCACTATTTTACTGAAATTTTCTATGCTTTCATTCCAATACAAATTTGTAGGACTTGAATGGGCTTTAGAATATTTAACAGCAGCAAAAGAAATACACTAAAGACTATTATTTTGTGGTTGGTCTCTATCTCTTAAGAGTGACTATTCACAGATACTTAGTCTTGAAAGTTGTTTAAAATTTCCTACCTTGAAATAACTTTGTTTATGTATTTAAATACAACCCGAGGGGGGACTCCTGGTTGCAATTCTACCTGATGATCTGAGTTTAGAGAATTCTTCAATCTCTGGAATTTTTTTTAAGAACAAGGAAAAAGTTAAGTTACTGAACAACTCATGTGCTGCTTAACATATCTCAAAGGACAAGGGAAGAAAGAAAACTACCTAGAGTAGCTGTGCTAACTTGAAATGTCTGTCCTTGTTGTCAACTACAAAAGAGTCAATGGCAGAATAGATTTGTGGCTTTGTGAATCAAATGATAATCTAGGCTGGTGTTTATATTAGTATTTTACTTAATGAATTGCCCCTAAAATTTGAAATATGCATGGCACACTGTTTCATATGTATAACTTAGAAGACAGGTATATTTGGAGATGATTTTTGAAGTGGACTTTTATGATTCTATACAAAGTACTTTGGATAATTATACAATTACCTTTTGGACTATACTAACAAATTAAGAATAGCGAAGGGCATGGAATAAAAAATGTTAATGTTACAGATAGAAAATGGAAATCATTGTGTCAGTAAGAATTAAAATGATTTGTTGAAAACTTCCTTTATAAAGGGAAAATGTTGAGTAATATATAATAACCATTCCCTAAAGCATATAAATGAGGTTGAAAAAATGCCAAAATAAATAAAGAAATTAAACAGGAAAATAATATGATGCATAGAAACTGAAGTAAAACCAATAAATATCAGTAAACAAGATGGGATTTTAAAAGTCATTCAAGATTGATGTCAAGGCTTTAGATCTATGTAACATGTGAAAGTAGTGATGCCATCAATTTGACATATAGTTTGTTTCCAATTTGGTTTATTATACTCCTCAGTATGAATATATTTTGTAAATGTAAATTGTTTATATGATTGAAAAAGAGCAAACTATATTGAAAGGTGTAATCAGAGAAATACCAACTTTATTCACGTCCCTTTTACATTTTTAAACTCATTCCTATTGCTAATCACAAAGATTAGTTTTTCTTTTATCTTTTCCATATTTCCATTTGCACAAATAAGCAATATTGTCTTCCATTTTGCATTTAACTCATTAATATATTCTGAAAGTCAATCCATAAAAGTTCACAAACATCCTGTTCATTTTTTTAAACATATGAAAAATTGTCTTTTTTTTTTTTTTTTTGAGGTCTTCCATAGTTTATTCAAATCAGGATTTTGTGAATATTTATTTAGGTAATTTAAAATTTTTTACTATTATAAGTAACTGCATAAACAACCTGGAGTATAAATTATGTGGTATTTGTGGAAGTGTATCTTCAGGGTATAAGAATATAAATGGCATTTATTGCTGGCTTAGGGAGAAATCTTACATCGTTCTGAAAAATATTGCCAAACTTCTACCTAGAGGGGAGTGCATTCCCATCATCAATATGCAATTTTATCTATGGAGCCCTGGGATGCTATTCATTTTTGTCATCTGATAGGTAAGAAATGATATTTCCACAGAGTTTTAATTTAAAATAAAGTTTAAGAACTATTTGTATAGGATTTATCTAAATTGCCTTTCCTCTCTCTGTGTCTCTGTATATGTACAATGTGATCAAATTATGATGAAGATATTTTTAAAATTTATTACCAAAAAGACACATTGCCATTAATTCCCCTCAAAATACTCCCCATCCCCTGCTTGTATCACACTAATGCCACCATTCTAGTCATTTCTGAAGTGGTTCTAAAGTCCCCTTTCGTGTCTTCACTTGAACTGCTGTGGCAGCTTCAACATCCAGAATTGACTCAAAATTTATCTTTTGGGGATTTTTGCCTTTCAGGAAGATCTAGACGTTGCATGGCGAGTGAAGTCACACTCTAATGGTTTTATGAATCTGCCTTTTCCTTGGGTGGCAGTTGATATCAGTGTTCACCATACTTCCTAATCACACTGCATAAAGACAATCATGAGAGAAGAGTTCCAGAACTGCTTCAGAAAGTGACAAGAATAATTGGATAAGAGTGTTCCAAGAGAGAATATTTTGAGGGGGATTGATGGCAGTGAGTTTTTTACTGTGATAATTTTTAAACTCTAAACACTCACCATATATATTTGTATTGATCTCCCCTTGTTTACCATTTACATTTTAATTTGTTTATGTAGATTTTGTCAGGCAAACTACTTTTAAAGTAAATTTTGTATAGCTAAATTATCAATCTTTTTTAAATTTCTGATTAATTATGAGTATTGTGTAGAGTTTTTTTCCACATCTATTCTATAAGTGAACAGGGCTAACATAAGTACTGCTCCTGTCCATTTGATCTCTTTATTTTTCCCCATTTTACTTTTCTAGCATCAAACTCATTTATTTAACTTATAAGACCTCATGAAGTTAACTGTTACATATGCAGATTCAAAACTGGACTGACAGGCAAAAGAACATAAAATATGGAAGACAATGCATGACAAGTGTACTGAGTCAATGCATACTTTTAGACACATTGTCAGTGTTGGGTTACAGTAATTTTTTCTCTCTCATGAACACCCATTTTTCTACAAATGATTCAAGTTTATTCTTCTTTAAGGCAGAGTAGAATCCCATTGTGTATAAACACCACGTTCTTTATCTAATCATCTGTTGATGGACATTCACGTTATTTCCAAGATACAGCTATTACTAATTGTGCTGCTATAAACATGAGTCTACATACATCACTATGGCATGATGTGTTTAACTCTTTTGAGAAGACACCTAGAAGGGGAAAGTTGGAGTCAAATGGAATTTCTATTTTAAGATTTTTTAAGACTCTCCATACTTATTTCCATAGTGTTTGCATCGGTTTACAGTCCCATCAACAATGAAGAAGGGTGTCTCTCCCTGTAACCTCACCAGCATTCATTATTGGCTTTCTTGATGGTAGCCATTATTTCTGACATGAGAAGGAATCAGGGTGTTTTAATCTGCATTTATCAAATGGCCAGCAATGTTGAAGTTTTTTCATGAATTTATTGTTCACATTTCTTCTTTGGAGAAGCATCTATTCATTTCAGATGTTCATATTCTGACTGGGTCTTTAAATTTGGGGGATCTAATTTTCTTATTTCTGCATAAACTCTCGACATTAGTCTTTTGAGTGATAATAGAGAGCAAACATTTTTTTCCATTCCGTAAAATGTGCCTTCACTTTGTTGGTGGTTTTCCTTATTGTGCAGAAGTTTTTTTAACTTCGTATGATCCCATTTGCTGATTCTTGTATAACTTCTTGTGTAACGAGAATTTTATTCAATAAATCTTTGCCCTACACCTATAGCTTAAAGAGTTTTACCTATTTTTGTCTTTCAGCAAATTAAGTATTTCTGTTGTAATGTTTGTATCTTTTTATTTTAGTCTATGGTGAGAGATATGGGTCCTTTCCCATATCATTCATTAAAAAGGCCATCTTTCTTTTAGCAAAGGGATTCACTTCCTTTGTCAAAGATAATATAGCTTTACAGAGTATTTAGAATCGACTAACAGAAAATGAACAATGGTTTCTGTATAATCTCCTTGTCTTTAAAAGGTTTTTGCTTATACTATCGTACATAATAAAATCCAATAAGATACAACCTATTTAGACCATTGGAGACAGAAGAACAAAAGCTAGATGAGACTTCAAAACAAGATGCTACCAAATCAGTATTACCTATTAAGATGTCATTTTCTCCAAAATAGCTGTTCCTATCATCCAATCTTCTCTGCCTCATTTCTGTTGAGCTCTTTTTCTGTCAGTAGCTGTCAGTTTGTCTTCATTTTGTTCTCTGCTCCATTCATTGTGGCCTCCCCGCCACTATTTCTGGATTCTTTGTATTTTTCTTTTTTTAGACTGTCATTCTCTTAAATGGTTTTACATTGTTTTGATATACTTAATGCTACAGTATACGAAGTTGTACTCAAGGATTTCAAGGAAAGAGACAATATGGTAACTACTTTTGGGTCGGGATTATCTGGTGGTGAAACACTATTCTGCTTAAATGGTTATGTTTTGATCTGCGCTGTTTTGCTGTTATGCCCTCTTTTATCTCAATCTCCACTCCATTATTTACTTTTTTATTTTTATCCATTTAATTAAAGGAAAAAAATAGCAGGATATATTATAGTAACCCACTTTGACTTTCCATTATCTCAATTTGAAGCCCTGTATTACTCTCACCATCTTGTTTTTGACTGATGTTCCCCTATTCTGTTTTGCTGGATAGTATCAGGTTCGAAAGTTTAGGCATCAGCTGTGAAGATAATGAGATTCAATATAACGCCCATTCTCGTTGACTTTTATCTACTTTTGAAGACCTACAATGTCTCCAATGTTTTGGTTTTGTCAGTTTTGTTCTTTACTGTTTTGTTCAATTGTATTATAACTAATGATATAGGCAATTCTATTAGAGATAGCAGGACGCATTATGGTAACCATTGTTGATCACCTTGTATTATGTTTTTACATTATCTGTTATGTCCACCCCTTTGACTTGACTGATTCCGTTCTGTTATGTCACATTTGGTTTTACTCTCTTCCAAAAAAGTAATAAGAACCGTGGGAGCAATGAAACCCAAAATGTGTAATAGTCATTGTACAAAAGAGAGGAAAAGAAAGTGCTCTAAATTATATAACTGCATGTATATTTAAGTGTATAAGATAGAAAATGATATCACAGAGTTTTATTGGATCATTGAACAGAACTGTTTGCAGTATCATTGTTGGAATGTCCACTTTACAAGCTTTAATTTTGTGACTTGAACAATTATTTCTAAGATGACAATATGTAATCCATTAGCTAGTGATTTCCTACTGTTCATTTTTTTTCTGTAAATCTGTATAACTTGTACCCTTTCTCTGCTTTATTTTTCTTTTCTCCTTAAATAAAATTAAAAAAAAAAAAGATAATATAGCTGAGTGTCCCTGGAGTCATTCCTGAATCTTATACTCTGCTTCACTGATCTACACATTGTTTTATTTTTCTAATACCGTGGAATTTTGTTAATCACTGTACTATAATTTAAATTCCAGAATTATGATCCTCCCCACCTGCTTTGCCCATGTTGCCCAGAATTGCCTTTTCAATTATAGGTCTCTTCCAGTTCCACATGAATTTTAGGGTTGTTTTCTCCAGCTCTGTAAGGAATATTATTGGTATTTTGATTGTGATTGCATTAAATCTGTGTAACAGTTTTGGAAGTATGGCTATTTGAACTGTATTAGTTTTCCTTATCCAAGAACAGGGAACATCTCTCCATTTTCTGATGTCCTCTTCATTCTCCTTTTTCAGAATACTGTAGTTTTCATTGTAGAGGTCTTTAATTTCTTGGTTAAAATTTATATCTCTGATACCTCTAAATTTTATTCAGTTGTTTGATGAGAAGTAGGGTCCAGGTAAAATTTTTGATGATCTTTTAGTTAGCCCAGAATTACTTTTCAAACTCTTACATTTATTTATTTAGTTAGATTGTGTTAAGACTGAAGCACCTCATAAAAATCAAACTTCAAAGTGCTACTTCCTTAAAACAGGCAGACTGAAACACTTGGACACAAAAGCTTATGACAAGAAAGCTTGTTTTTATTGCTTTGGGCTTGGGGAAAGTACTTCTAGGCAAAATTCAACAGACATAAAAACACCGTTTGGACCAGACTGTAGTTTTCTAGGTACAATGCAAGAAAGTTGATAAACAACCACACAACATAACTGCAAATAACATATTGTGCAAACTTTAACACACACATAACAGTAATAATAACTAAAATTGAGAAGTGCTTAAAATATTTCATGATACTGAAAGTCAATATAAGTGCTAGTTATCTAAATAAATGTGTATAAAATTATAAAATTAAAAGCTTATATTAAAAACAAAGTCTGAAAACTACTGAGGCATATCTAGCACAAGAAAACAGAGTAAAGCCTTAGAGTAGACTAAATTAAATTGGAATGAAAGAAACAAAAAACAAAACAAACATTAAAGAAGTAATAACATTTCTGTTTATGTCACACAAATTCTAATGTTGGCTAACATACAAAGAATGGAACACCCATGCACAAAGGGTTGGAGGAAGGCAAAAATCAAAACAATAGATATAAAAGTAAACAGTATAAGAGAGAAATAAAAAGGAAAATAGAAATAGCAATGACAGTAGGAATAAAAACAGTGGGGAGGATATTAGGAGAAGAAAGAAAAAAGAGAAAAATAGATGAGCAGACTCCTTCTGAACAGTGAGGTTACTCATTTCACAGATTGTATTTACCATAGTCAGCCTATGAAAGTGGAAAAATCATTCTACAGCCTCAGAATTAGAATATTTCAATTAATAAAAACATGTAGAAAATATCCATTTTAAAAGTAGCTGATATGACAGAACAAGGGTAAATGTAAAGGGCACAATAATAAAAGGTGGTGTGATCAGAAACCACTTAATAGTTGTTAATATAAAAGCCTTATTATAAACCTGTTTCATCAAAATACTGCTAAATTTCATAGAGGATAAAATTCAGAAGAGGCTTGCACATATAATTTACCAACAGTGTACTTCCTACCTTACCAAAGAGACAAATATTATCTCTAGGACTATTTATTTCCGGTAACAGTTTACCCTGATACATGTTTTTTAGTTAGTTAGCTAAAGACAATCAAGAGAACTTAATTGAGTGGTCTGTGCTAAAATTCACATATGTATCTTTTGTAGTTGAGAGACTCGTAGTGCAAAAACACAAAGTAGAAATAAATACATTGCAACCCTAGAAATTCAGTCTAAGACACCCTGACTATGGATGCATACAACTTCCCATGGACCCTGCATTACGAACTGAATTCACCTTAAGCCAGAAGAAAACCTGTGACTTCTTTCTGAATGTCAGTTCTATCTCCTTATAAGAAGCTAACAATTTATGAGATTCTGTGTGAATTATTATTTTGACAGATGTTACTTTGGGTTGCTTATATTTTGAACAGAAAGAAATAATGCTAGAAAAAGTACGTCAATTTTTTTGTCCGAATTTTTTGTCTGAATTTTTTTCTTTCCTCCCTGTATGTCATCCCACTGATCACCCCCACCAGTATGAAATCATCTACTCACAAGTAAAGGCACATGAACAGACAGAATATTTCATCATATTATAACTGAAAAGTTCTCATTGCTAATGTAATTCATTTAAAACTTGATACACTGATTTCCACAACTTGCTAATGAATCATTTTTAAATTGTTCCCAGAAGCATGCTAAATAATGTCTTGGAGCTTGATTTATTTTTGCATATAATTACAATAATTTATGAGTAAATTTCAATGCTTATTATTTACAAAATATCTATGTGCATTTGCAAAGTTCTAGCTAAAATAGTTCTTTATGAAAATATATATTATGTATAGACAGTTATTTCAGATGTCTACAATATTTAAGATTAGCAAACTCTTTCTTAGAAAAGAAAATGTCTATATTTTCTCAACATTTCATCTTCTATTTCCAAACATCAGCATCATTACAATGGTAGCATACTCCCCCAACAGTGAGATTAAGATGGGCTAATTGCACACTTAAATTTGCTTCTTCTCACTGATGAGATTGGAGATTAGGCTACAGCAGAACAGAAACAATTCTAACTATCATGAGATTTAATGGATGAATAGGAAAAGAGAAACAGATAACTTTACAGTTAAGATTTATTTCAATGCATAGACTAATATTGTAGTTAATCAAAGAGTAATTTTGTAATCTAACTAATATTAAATTAGGAAATCTATATTATTGATGAGTGTGGTTATAAACATCTAATATTATGATAATAAAATCCATCATTTAATACATCCAACATTCTTATTAGAAAGGTCAGAGATTATTCCACTTAAAGGATGGAGTTATAAGAGAGGTGACATTGAAATTTACCTAGTATTAAGCTTTGGTCAAGAGGCAGGCCTGAAATTCGGATGCATAGTTATCTAACCTCTGAGCTGCCATGATATTCCTGCAATACTGCTATACATTGTATTCCAAGTGAGAACCAATCAAACATTTCAAATGAGCACTCACACAAGGATTTCTTTCCCTTCTTACGCTCTCTTTACTGATATTAATTTTTTCAAGTATTTTGCTTATAAAGATACATACAATTAGTACAAATGCATGACATAATCCAGAAAAAATTGTATCTGCATTCTCAGCAGGAGTGCATGATTTGGAGTTGAGAGATGACATGCAGGGAGCCTGCCAGCTTCTGAAACCATTAGCAAAAGGTGGAGGTCATTACTCTCAGAAGCTCCTCACTTGAAACATTAGATTTTTTAAATGATGTAAGATATGCCTTCTTCTTGATGTTTTAAGATTATTGCACAAAATCTCTACATTCACAAACTTAAGATTTAAATGCCTAGAATTCTCTGGATTTTATTCAAGCATGAAACCCATTAATAGCATCAAAAGTCTGGTCAATCTCAAAAACATAAAACACTCAGTATATTCTATAAATGTGTCTCTTTATTTGTTGTTTCAGTTTTAAGACATTGCTCATGTTTCTCTGTTCCAGAGAATATATATATCCTTCAAATATGTATCATAATTGTGAATTTCTCAGATAAACACAGCTTAGGACCTCCCAAATTATAGTGTGCTAAGGATATCATATCAGTAGTGATACAAGTATTTAAAATAATTTTTATAAGCTAAGAATATATGTGTGATAAATCAGGTTGGCGTACATTTTTCAGAGCCTGCTTCATATTGTACGCTCAACCCAGCAGAGAAAAATGACTTAGCTTCTAGTCTTTGGGTTTATTCAGACTCTCGATGTTGTTCACTCCATTGTGCTACAGTAGTATATGATTAGTAATGCTCACCATAAGTTACTAACCATAGTGTTCCTAAGAACTGTAATAAAGTTCTGTAAAAATTTAAGTATAGGCAGTAGATTATATTGATTTAAAATGTATAGTGATAAAACTGGGACTTTCTCAATCAAGTGATCATAGGCTCCAAAACAAAGACAGCTGATTCACCCAGTATGTTGAGTGTTTCTTTTTTCCCAAATGTACTACTGCACAGGTCAGAGAAGATTAGTGCTTACGATGTACAAAAACATTTGAAAACTGGGAACAAAATATTGGCTTCAAAATACAAAAAGTGAAAAATCTTTTAGAAAACACATAATTTTTAATGATATTCTGAACTTAAAATTGTAATAAGTGCCTCAATCATTACACGTTATAATAGTATAAAATTATACAATAGTTATTACTGGTGTTAAACATCTTTATCTAACACAAATTCCTGCACATGATATAGATCACTGAGAAGCTTGAGTGAACCATATACAATTAGTTATGTTAGGGCAAATACTTTTAAAATTAATACTATGATGTGCTTTTGCTATAAAGTATTTATATTTAATTGTTGATATGGAAACAGTTTAATGTGTTTGATAGTTGGGCTACGGCCCCCAAAAAAGATTTGAAAATGATAAATATTTTCAGTGGAACTTTGTGATAGCTAATAACTCAAACAGCAGAGTTAGAAACAAAAACAGCCCCTGGGATTCATAGGTAGATAACTGATTAGCTGAGAAGTCCAGGCAGGCCAAAGTTATAAGTGCAATGTGTTCAATAAAGCAGTTGGTCCCACAGGAGACTCAGTCTGAAGGATGAAGCTGCTAAGTACCCAGGGACATGAATCACTTTTAAAAAGTGGACCACATGCTCAATTGTTTTCATACAATTGCATGAAAAGAAATCAACTGGATGGCTGATCTTATCTATTAATTAAATAAATCTTCAAGATATTCCAGTTCAGACTCTCAGTCAGAACTTTGGTCACTCAAGATCTCAATTGCATATACAAGTAAACTTCCAAAATCATCAAGTGTTTGAGGAAAATTATTGGCAGGAAAAACTGTAAAAATAAACAGTAACTGCAAGAAACAGCTAAATCAGTAACGACAAGAAATCTTTGAGGGAAACAAATGTATGATTTTTATCTTGGAAAGGTTTCAGGACGTTATCACATCACCCACAGAGGGTCCTGTGATTTAAAAAAAAAAAAAGTACCAAAGTTCTTAGAAACTAAAAGCATTACTGTTAAAATTCTAAACAAGAAAAGGAAAGAGAGACAGAGAGAGAGAGACAGAGACAGAGACACAGATGGTAGTAGTAAAAAAGTAGAAAACTGTCCAATGGCACAGGAAAGATATTCTTGCAAAACTCTAGATGTACAGTAACAGTACAACCTCACTTTCCTGTACATCTCCTGAGTGCGTTCTTCAGGGATGATAATCCTACAAATTATCAGTTAGAAAAAATAAGATTACTATGCAGACACCAAAATCTAATAAACTTGTAATAGGATGCTAATCAAACAGAAACACAAAATACCAGAAGGAAAATTATACAAAATATGCTAAGGTTAAAACTTTAAACTTGAAGCTTATATCTACTCACTTTCAAAATGCGCAAAAAAAAATATGAGAAGTAAATGAATTGAAAAACACAAGAGCAAATGAAAACTTGATACATAATTACAAGAAACAAAAATGGAGAACAAATTCCTTAGGGTAATGATTAACCTATTTGTTAACAGAATTTTATGTAAATATTTAAAAAACAAAAGCATAGTTCAATAAAAATTAGTATTAAGAAATATCTGATAAAATGTTATTCTTTGTAAAAACCACTGCAACATTTTTCAAAAGAACTAAAATTAAACATTATGTACACATTGTTCTAGAAACTGTAGTATAAAGGCTGAAGATTTGAGGAATACATTAGAGGCAGAAGACGAGAGAATTTTCATTATTTATATATTTCTTTATTATCTGAATCATTTCTGAGGAATAGATATCATTCTATAATTCCTTTTTAAAAATTAAACAGAGCTATATCCTTAAGATGAGTCTCATATTTATTATTTACCTAACTAAAAGATTTATTGAACAAGATGCTAAAAATTACTTTCTTGGTAATTACAGGATTCAATTTAAGTCAAATAAGCTCAGTATCAAGCATTAAGTATGATGCCAATTGATTCATTTTATAGTATCACTTAATTAATTTCTTGCAGCATGTATTAGCATATAAATATGGATAATAGCTAAATAGATTGCAAACAAGCACATTTCATTGATTTTTATTTCCCTAGGCTCCATAATACATCATACAAAGATACAAATATTCTCTTATCATTCACATTTAAAGCAATTTAAAGAAAATTATCTGGGCTTTTAAAATCTTTCAATTGTTATCTCCATTCTTTCATCTTTATTTCTATTTTTTTTTTTTTTTTATCCTCCTTAGGCAGCCACACAACTCACAACTCCCATCTTGTGGTTTATCAATTTTGTGATTGAGAACTCTTGGATCAATTTATATCCATTTATCCAACTCGTCACTCTGGCACTGACATCTGTTAGCTTAGAAATATGATCTTTGGAGGCTGGGGATTTAGCTCAGCGGCATAAGTGCCTGTCTTGAAAAGCAGGCAGTCGTGAGTTCGATCCCCAGTACCGATAAAAAGGAAAAAGACAAAAAAAAAAAAAAAAAAAAAAAGATTTTTGAACACTCAGTGTTGGGTGAACGCAAACATCACCATTTCTTCTTTGTTTCTATCAAAAATTATTTTATTGTAAAAACCTTGTGGATCCTGGTCTTTGTTCTTTTTCTTGATTTTACTTTTCCAATATTTTCTTCCAGTATTACCTCTTGTAACTTTTCTCCATTTCTTGCCTTTCCTATGAATACTAACCTGGATTTACTCTCATGATTTTGAAATTTGAACCACAAAGCCAAGGTTCTAGAACAGAATCCCAAACTGCATCTCATATGTGACCAAAAAGACATCCTTTGGCACTGGAACATTCTATGGGAGTCCCTGATTGCCCTCATTTTTGAAACAAACCAAATGGATAAAAGTTAATCATACTGTTAAAGATTTTATGAAGGACATGATGAATTCATTTAATTTAAGAATAAGCTTTTAAACACTTGCTATTTAATATGGAATCTTAAAGATTTTGCAAATTGTTCTGTAAAATAATTCTAATTTTTCTAAACCAGTTCTTCCCAACGAAGAGCACATTTTTCTCTAGGGGACATTTAGAAATATCTGGAGATATAGTTTGGCTGTTTTTTTTTTTTTTTTTTTTTCATTTTTATAGGTACCAGGGATCGAACTCACAACTGTCTGCTTGCAAGGCAGGCGCTTATGCCGCTGAGCTAAATCCCCAGCCCCAGTCTGGTTGTTTTAAATGGGAAATCTCAGTGAGATACTTCTAAGCATTTACAACACACAGGACATGCGTGCACAGTGGGGAATTCGTCCTAAATGGGAACAATACTGAGGTGAGACACTTTGGTAGAGACTCTACCTACCTACCAGTTACATTACGACAGGAAAATTGTGCCTTTGCACACTAAAGCAAACAAATGTTTCTAATTCTCTTTTTCTTTCTGACACTTCACCATTACTTTACAGACTAGGATATCTGTCTTTCATCACTGAGATAAAAAGATAAGAAAATTCACAAGTAAGAACACTTCAGAATGTACATAATTTCTCATTCTCCCATTTTCCATGCTGAACGAGCAAAACTTTGTGTTAAGATATTTATGAAGGCATTGTCAACCTGCATTAGGTGAGGATGAGAGCCCTAGAGACTCATTACAATGTCCAGCCGACTTCTCAGGAGTGATTACTACTTTGTTATATAAAGCACGGACATGTTGGAGTACATTTTTTCTGCACCATAATCTAGCCTATTCTATCAGCTGGCTTTAAATTCCAAGCTGTTTTTCTACATGGCATTGTAAAATGACATTTAATAATAGACATTTAATAATATAGATGTGCATGTGCACACATACATGGAGACAGAGACAGAGCCAGAGCAAAAGGGAGAGTGAATATGAAAGGGTGGGGCAGAGGGAGAGAGAGACAAAGAGAGGCAGAGGAAGAAGATTGGGAGAGATTTCAAATCTGCTTTAATTTGAAATGGGTCAAATGAAACAAGCTGCTTCACAGTTTAAAATTTGAATATGCAAAACTGCTCTTTAACCTTTTATGCATTTAAAAAATGAGAATGTTACAAACATAATCAGCGTAAAAACACACCAGTATACTTGCCGCTGATATTGAACACAGGTTAACGTTCTGTTGCACACAGTTATATAGCATTGCAGTTTGTGTCTAGATGTCCCCTTCGAAACCTCATGCGGTCACAGGGCTTCCTAAGAGGAAACTGAATCTAGCGTGTGTGATGCTGGAATTGAGGGTGTGTGATCCCCAATTCCAGCAGTGTGGATAAGATGAAAGGGCCAGAAAGACGCTGGTAAGCCCCCTTGTTGCTTTTGATGTCTTCCACTGCCATGAACGATTGCCTCTCTGCTGTGCCAACATGTCATAGAGCCACCAAATATGAATTGAAATCTTTACAAACTGTGAATTAGATAAACCTTTCCTCTTTAATTTTGGGCATCAGGTATTTTGTCTCAGCAGTGAGAAAAGTAACTGATATGTACTTACAGGTATTATTGATATAAGAATGAACATGCTGCAGATAAAACTGAAGTCCATTTTTCCACTTTTCAGTTTTTGCTTCATGTATACCCTTGATTGGGATTCCATGAATATACAGGGAATTACTCTCTTTTCATTAAAAAAAAAAAAAAAAAAAAACTTTGCATTTTGTATAATACCTTATTTTAAAAATTTGTGTAATACTTCATTCCAGGTAATATTTCCTTTAAAGTTCTGTTTTGTTGTTAGTATGCAAGTATTCTTTGTGACAAGTGGTTCTCTATGGTGCTTATTTTTAATTTTCCTTCTGCTTCTGCTTCTCCCCGCACCCTCTTCCTCCTCCTCCTCTTTTTCCTTCTTCTTTTCTTCAGTGCTGAGGCTTGCATACAAGGCATTTGTATTAAGCTACATTCCAATCTTTTTTGGATTTCTTATTTTGAGACAGGATTTTGCTAAGTCACTAAACTGATCAGTGCTGGGCCAGACTTCAGATTTTCCTACCTCTGTCTCCCAGAGTACTGAGATTACAGGAATATACTGTGCGGCTCAGTTTGTACTGCTGTTGTTGCTTTTATTATTTTCTTATAAGTTTATTTTTTCTTATTAACAGATATAACATAAAAATCAAAACTGTATTGTTGCTTTTCCTACTTTCATGTGAGGAATTATTTAAATTTATTTTTTTCTATGCATGGGTGAGTATTAAACCAAGCCCTTGGGCAAAACTGTATCTGATCTGGAATCTTCCACAGCAAGATATTATCTTTCACTGTTTTTAGAGTGTGAGACTTTTTAAAGCTCAAATACATATTTTTAAATTTTTGCAACACTTTATTAAATGTTATTTCTATGAACAGAGACGACAAAGTTCACATTAATCCATTGTTATATTAATAACATTTTAGTTCCAAAATACATGTCTAACAAAATGGTAATACCTAAACTCCTAGCATTTATGAGTTCAGTAGAGATATAAGAAGTTTTTTATTGATAGATTCATTGGTTGATTGATTGATTTTTGTGGTGCTAGGTAATGAATCCAAAGTCTTTACACTGAGCTACATTCCCAGATCTCTGAAATTTTATTTTTGTTTGTTTTTGAGCCAGGGTGTAATAGCTAGGTTGCTTCTATGCTCAAGTTTCTAATCTCTCACTTAAACCTCCCAGAGTGCTGGAATGAACATGTATGAGCCACCATATCCAGTGAAGTTGTGTTCCATTAAACATATCCACATTCTTGCAAAACGTGAGCTTTTACATACAAAATAGATGATGAATATTCTAATTCTAAATGAAATTCTTTAATACTTATATTTATTACAATAACCATAAGATTGCATAGATTTGTGAACCAATGTGTTTGGCACCAGAAGTTTAAATATTCTTCCAAATCATGGTTAACTGTTTTGGAGACTAAATTTATGATTTCATGTGTGCCTTCTGTGCATGACCAGCTCCATAAGACTAGTCTAGGACAATTGAAAAAAAAAATTAAGGGGATCATATTGAAAATTATTAACAATTTCAAGAGAGTGACAGTAGACTATTAAAGCAATAATAGGGCCCTTCTGAGCGTGAAGTCCTGTGGGACTTCAGAGGTCACATTCCATTAAGCAGGCTCTACTTCCACAAATAATACAAGGCTCAGTAAACTAATCCAAACATTTACTCAATGTGTTTATTAATTTTCTATGCCCAAAATACTGTGACGGGAAATGACAAAAGACAATATTTGTAATAAAATTGTTACATGAATATTAAATTAAAATGATCTACATTGTTGATTTTAAAAATAAAATACATGAAATTCCAAAAATGCAATATGTATATTCAGTTTCTGTAAGAATTCACTAGTGGATGCTTGGATTTCACTAATGCATGACTTAAAAATTCTGGAATCTTCTGTACTGTTTCTGTAATTTATTATGCAATACAGGATAAGAAATCTGATTTTATTTATTTATTTATTTTTATTTTTATTTTATTTTTTTTGCACTTGGGATCAAACTCATGACTTTACATTTGCCAGGCAGGCGCTTATGCTGCTGAGCTAAATCCCCAGTCCCGGAATTCTTAAAGTGTCGTGGGATTACCAAGCTGTGACATGGAGTTACAACAGAACAATACTGAGCCAGCCAGCAATGTATCATGGAAAGGAGACCCAGGCTGCATGCGTACATTTCAAGTATGTTAGTGGAAATTCTTTTCTCTTTTCCTTTTTTCTTTCTTTTTATCGTTCTTTCTGTCTGTCTCCGTCTGTTTTTCTTTCTTTTTTTAAATTTATTTTTAGTTGAGCCACATGGGGAACACAAGATGGAGATAGTTTCCGTGCTCCAGCAGTTTCATCAGTAAGAACAGCTGGAGTCTATATATAGATAAGGCTCTAAGCACAGCAGTTAGCATGATTAAGATTTTCAACATAGGAAGCTTCCATTCTGATGCCTAATGTTAATGTCTCAAGTTTCAAACCAGGGTCAGTGAACAGGTATTTCAGGAAACAGAATACAAATAGACTGCTGAGCATCCTAAGAATAAAAACCAAGGAAAATGACTATGAAATTGAGATAATATCATTGGCAGAGTTACAACACCTTGGATTCTGAGTCAAGCTGACTTAAATTTTGAAATTTGGCTCCACCACTAACTATACAGATGACTTTCATTAACTTCTTTTAATTCAATGAGCATTAGTTTTCTTATATATTCTATGTGAGTGCTGGGTGACACAACACTGACAAAATGTTTAGTTCATGCCAACACAATAACATGTACTCAAAAAGATATTGAAGGGCAAAGATTCTTTTAGAAATTAGCAACCAACTGCTATATTCGAAAGAATGAAAACTAGCCAAGGAATAAGGAGAACTCAGTTCTTACAAGCATTATCCCTAACTTAATGTTTCCCAAATTTGTGGAGAGGGGGGCACTTCAGGTATGATTGATCCTTACACCACTCCCTCAGGCTAGGATTTAATTAGGATGGGATGGAGACTCATCTTGGAATCATTACAAAAATCCTGGGTAAAACAAGTTCAGAAACCACTGTTTTGACTTGTTGTGTGAGATCGTGAAACTCATGAAATCTCAGGAGGAGGATTGTGTGTTTGGTAAGTAGTACTGGGATTCAAAGCTAGAAATCATTGAGTGTAAATAAGATTTTAGTCAATAACTAGGTCTGCAATGGTAAAGCAACTTAGTTTCTCTAGGAGTTTAGATTTTTTAATTCATGAATAAGGCATTTAAAATTATGAACCTTGGAAGATTAGTATAAAAACAAAATTTAAAAATCTATGTAAAATGCAAAAAGGTCAGTCATTAGCACATGGTTAAACGTCTAAAAATGGAAACTATTACTACCATTATTATTATTAATTTATAAGCACTTCACAAACTACTTACTGAATTCATGTTTTGCACCAATATTTCCATATTAATTTCTTGATCTGAACATTGATTTTTAAATATTAAAAAGAGCAACATGATGTTTCAACCTGGGATTACTCTACAAATGTGTTATCCTCAGCTCCTCAAAATTTCAGAGAACAATAATAGCATCCAGAAATAACACAGCACCTAAAACACGTACACCCAAAAGGAAATCAATGAAAAAGAAATGACACATCATAAATTTCTAAGGTTGCCAAATAAACAGTATGTACAGTGAATCCTATTGGAAAACTACAGTTCTAAAAAGAATAATATTTGTCCTAAAGAAAATCACCATGCTCTACATTAGAAAGAGAGAAAGAGAGCAGAAGTTGAAGAAAAAAGTAAATTTCAACAATGTTTAAAAATTAGAAAAAAATGCTATAAATACATAGCATAAACTAGTTACCATGAAGTAAGTGAATTTTGCTTTCATCAGGCTACTGTGGTGTGCATGCATGCATTCCCTTATTGAATTGGCAGAAATCAGCTATGGATTACAGAGTAGGAACAGAGAAAAAGCAAAAGGTTGAAAGCAAAAATGAAAGTCTATGAAAGGTGAAAAAGAGAAAAAATAAAAGTATACCGTCCTCTGCACCTTACAAATAGCATGCCTTCCTGTTTCTCCTTTGCAAATATTTCCTTGCTTACTTAGACCTTCTTTTAATTTTGGGTTTTCTACTTATGCCTTCTTAAGGAAACAGAATCATAAATCTTCTGATCACTATAATTGAACTGAAGTACTGATGGTAAAATGAATAAGAGACAAAAATTGTGGGGGATAAAAGAACAATAATCAAGCCTGAGTAGGAATAACCTAGACTCTCATTTCTACCTACTGTACAAATTAGCTCAGTGTAGTTCAAGTCCAGAGGCTTAGAGCTCAAAGAACAGGACTGAGCGAGCATAGTCATAATGTTATCATCATGCACATGTCACTTTTACATTAACATTTGAAAACTCAGCAGCACAGAACACTAAAAAGGATCACACTGAGAAAGTAAATCTGATTTCTTTTTTCAAATTAAAGTTTTATATCAAAACCCATCTTCACTGAGAATAAAAAGATGTCATTGTGACAACGTTTCTTCTCTCTGCACATTTAGATAAATTTCGAAGCTGATTCGGGCTGAGGACAAATGGAGCGAATTTGATTAATACAAACAAAAAGGTATTCTAAATATGTTTGGGAGCAAAGCATAGCATTTTATATCAAAATGGTGGGTCAATGAATCTCAATAGAAATTACATTGTACTATCATGATTCTAATACACTGAAAGTCAAATGATAAGACTCTTAAATTGGTAAAATGTACAATTCATTATAGAAAAAGGCTAAACATAAGAACTTGGAAGAGTGCCCTGTATCTGGTAGAGAGATTCAAGAGAAAGTCAGGATATAACATTTATTAAGGAATTCAGAATGGCACTTTTCAGAATTGATAAGAGGCAATTATCCTATTTTAATTGCTTAGATTTAACAGAAATGTGTCAAATTAGCTGATACAATGACAAAAACTAATTCATAAATATAAGTAGGGGGCATGCTAGGAGCATTCAGGCAAATGATACCTCATTACATTGTTACCTGTCAAATCATTATTAATATTTAAATGCTTATCAAAAACATGCTACTGGTACAAAAATCTTATATGCTATAGACAAACTAATTTTAATATTCACAATAATCTCTAATGGATAGAGAACTTATTATTATCCTATTTAAGCAGGTAAGAATACTGAGTCAAAGAGAATTAATTATCCAAGTTTCTACAGTGGGCAAATACGAGGGAAATAAATTTGAGCTTTGTCATTCCATTAGAAAACACTTGCCCTTAGCCATCAAACTGCATCTCAGAGAGGACAGATGGGATTCTGACATCGTGATCTTATCTAAAACATGTTAACTGAATGGGGTGCGATTCAAACTTTCAATGTGAACAGTGAGGCAATTTGAAGACACTGGTTTGGGAAACCAAGTGAGGAAAGGGAATGAATACAATATTTTTGTTTATAGTTTTTGTTTCCCATATGTAAACATAGTTTCTCATAGAAACATGGCTATCACCTAGCACCCTGGGAGGCTCAGGCAGGAAGGTCACAATTTCAAGCCCAACTGGGGCAACTTACTATTTAATGAGAACCTATCTCAAAATAAAAACATTAATAAAAAGGGCTGACGATATTGCTCAGTGCCAAGTACCTAGATTAAATCCCCAGTAGCAAAAGAGAGAAAGAAGAAAGAAAGAAAGAAAGAAAGAAAGAAAGAAAGAAAGAAAGAAAGAAAGAAAGGCTGTGTGGCAGGATACTTGTGTGATACCTAAGAAAGTGACAAGGACATCCTAGCAGAAGTCCCACCTTAAGCATGAGCATTTATTTAAAATAGCCCCGGACTCAAAGATTTGTTTAGTTTGAGCAGAAAATCTCAAATCAGACAGTGGGAATCAACTGAAGACCCAGGTAAAAACAACAGCATTTATGGGCGCACAAAGTACTCCATTGTTCTCAGAAACAAACAATAGGGAAGAATACACTTTTCCTCCATTTGCTATTAAGCCAAAAAACTCTTGTATTTTAAAGTATGTTGATACAACTCTTTTAGCACTGGTGTCATCAAGTTTTGGTACAGTAAGAAATTTGACATTTTCTGTGCACAAAATGTATCTATTAGGAAAAGCAATTAGTTTTCATTTTTTTTTTTTTTAATTAGCCATGTTTGACGTATAGAGTGGTTAACGTTCTCCTTGGAGAGTTGTTACATGAATATAATACATCTTAATTCTTTTTCACCTCCATTTATTTTGTCTCTGTCTCTTGGTTCCATTTTCTTTTGCAAAAGACCTACTTCCCTATTTCCTACTATCTTTTATTTGGCTTTTTATTTACATTTCGGGTTTTTCATAAAAGAGAAACACAGTTTTTAAGCTTGTGTGTCAGGTTTATTTCATTTAACATTATAGTCTCAAGGTGCATCCATTTCCTACAAATGACTCAAGTTTATCCTTTTTATGACAAAGTGTTAAGAATTTTGAGCCACAGAGAAATTTGAAAACAAAGAGAGGGACAGAAGAGTGGAAAATATTTGTATGACAATGAAGGAAGGAAAAGGCATTTACTATCGGGGCCTAGGTTTACTGGTCATCAACCAAGAGCAAAGTTCTAAACTAGGATATACAAGAGATAGCAAGAATAATGACACAGAAAGTCTTCTTTATTGAAATTGCAAAATATTCAATATGTGTAGCGATGGGTTTCCTAAATTAGTAGGGGAGACGTCATAAATTAGTGAATAAATTTTCAGTCCCTGAAGTCCAATGGCCCACCTTAGAATATTCTGTCTCCCACTTACAATCTGCATGCTTTTGGACTTGTTAGCCAGTGTTCCCTAGCCTCAGTTACTTCATCAGTTAAATAAGGATAACAGCACATAATTCACAAAGCCAATGAAGAGAATTCAATGAGATCAATCAAACAGAACAGTTAGAATAGAGCCTAGAGCAGAGTTAACACTGACAAATGTTATTAGTATTGATGCTATCATCATCATTACCATCCAGAGTAAAGCAAATTTTATTCCACTAAAGGCAGTTTCCCACACATTCTTAATTTGTCTTCCTGACAAGTTAATCAATAAGGAGTTTGATAAAAATTAGCATCATTTTTTATTTGATTTCAACAAAACATACTGGTATCAAGAACTTTAAATTTTCATAATGAATGATAAAGGCTGAAAACTCATATGAATTAAGGAAAGAAATGCATAGCTAATCCTTTGTTAATAATGCTCATTGAATGTATGGACATGCTCATTTCTGTGCTTACCATAATCGAAGATAATTTCAGGTACGACCAGGCATGATTCCATGGAGAAAAATTCTATAATCAAATAATTTGACTTTTCAACAAAGCTACATAATTCATGTAGAGTTCTAATTATGGGCTCTTATGAGGAAATACTAATCAAAAAATGATAAAACGTCCATTCACAGAGCATGTAAATGAGCCTAAGGGGCAGCATATGACATAGGTATTCGAAAAAAGTACTGTAAAACTTCTAAGATTGTCAGTAAGACTGATAAGAATAATGAATGGAAATGCCTAAAAATAGTAGTGACAGGAAAAACTTTTACTGGCTATTATGGGGGGGGGCAGGGGAAGGTATAAGCAGGCTCATTGTTAGTGGGAGACGGCATGTTATTACTAGAAAATGCTAGCTTCCTAAAATCAGTTAAATAGTGCCACCTTCCATTTTTAACAGCTCCAGTGGCATCCTAACTACTCTACGTTAAATTTAGAGCCCCTTAGTGTGACAGCTAATGTCCTTACCCGCTTGTCTCCAGCTCAGCGTACTCAAATTTGCTATCGTTTTCTCCTCATTGAAAATGTACCAATTCCTACTCACATCAGATTAGAGGAGATGCAATCCAAAGATATTACTTTGAGCCATGAGATGATGTAGATAAGATGTTCATTTTGTCTCACAAATGACAATTGTATGAGATTCCACTTAATACTTAATGTTGATAAAGGAGAACCAGGATCTCACACTAAATTCACTCCAGATATAGGCAACGTATGTCTCAGAATGTTCATAGACCCTGAATACAGCAACTAAAAAACTACTGGTCTATAAGTAGTTTTTACTAGAGTACACTTCTTTAGAAATTGTGCTTTTTCTGGATGTCACTATTTTGCCCCTTTGGTAACATATTTTTCACCCTTTTCTGTGACTGGCAAGCTAATTCAATTTGATTGCGAATCGCTTCCCTTTCTTCTGGCTTTCAATAAGAGTTAGCCATTGGAATGAAAGGAGGAAAAACAATGAGGTTAGAATTTGGTCTGTTTCCTCATACAGAGTTGCCCAAGGCTGCCAAGTACCCCTTTAAGTGACCCTCATCCTTTTTAAGGTCTCCCTATTTAATTCCCTTCTTTTGGACCTGCTACCTGACTCACTGCCTAGGTCTAGAGTAAGATCGATTCCACTATTTCCTTCAAGATTTCCCTACATCCTGCCACACCTTCATAAGCCATTTCAAATTATATTGAGTGTCATTTTTGTCTGCTGGAATTCTGACATAGGCTAAACTCTTTTATATTTGTTTGTCATATGTAACTCATACAACTCTTTAAGTGAGTTTTTATATCACCCTTATTTAATGAGAAGGGAACTAAAGCTGACGGGGCTAACTAAACTGCTAAGATTAGTTGAATAATGTGTTGCAGATGTAGCACTGGTTTTTCCAGCAATCTGCCTCCAGAAGCCATGGTTTTGATGAATGATTGGAACATTTCTAAAGCGGGAGAAAGTAAAATCCAGAAACTTTACACATTGATAAAATAATATAACTTACAATAATTCAGTATAGAGTATTAAATGTGTACACTGTTTCATATGCCACTGGAGGGCACATAGTAAAATATTATGGAACCAGGTCTAAATCAGACTTTAGACTTATCATTCGCTGTCCCATAGATTTTTTTCAGCAATTTGAGGGAATACAGAAAAGCCAAACTTATTACATTTTTCAATGATGCAAAACCAGGGTAGAAGAGTAGTAAAATCAGACTTTCAAATATGTTGACAGGCTAAAAAATTTAGAGAAGGCAAATGAAATTGAATGCCAATAAACATTTGGATCATTCTATACTTTTTAATCATTTTTTAAAAATCTGAGTCAAATAAGCTTTAATTAAGGATACCATTTGTTAGCTTACATAATTTTACGTTCTGAAGATATACATGAAATACAAATAATGAAGAGGCTAAAAGATGGCAGGGGGTAGGGAGTTCTCCTTTCTGACCCTCTTCTCTGTTTTCTTCTATGTTGGCTCTCAAAACAAATTTCGGTCACCAAGAGAGCTGGCCCACTAGTACCTCCTAAGTTTTGGTCTAGTAGAAGGGAAAATCTCTAATGAATCTCTCCTAGAATTGCAATCATTGATGCTGAAACAGACCAGCTTTCAACACTGAACTCTACCCAGAAATCTGTAGTACTGATTGACCAGGCATGAATCCCATGTCCACCACAGAGGGGCTGACCCTACATTGCCACCAGAATTCTAAGTTGGGTAAGGGAGGTACCATAAACGAAATTAGACAGAAGTGATTAAAAACACCATCAGGAAAATATATGGCAAAAGCAAAATGAAAAAGAAAGTGGATTATAAAATTCAACTTTGAGAAAACAAAATATAGAAGAAATAGATCCCAAGTACGGCATTATGAACATTGAAAAGGCCTTGGTGTTTTTAGATAATGTCTCAATACTAACCAACAGAGCAATATGGATCTTAAAATAAGATCAGACTGGGGATTTAGCTCAGTGGCATAAGCACCTGCCTGGCAAGCATGAGATCGTGAGTTGAATCCCCGGAACAAAAAACAAAAACAAAAACAAAAAGTTCAGACTGAATTGATTATTCGGTCTGCGCTTGTAAGATTGCACCTGGAACATAATTTTAGGTGCTAGATACCACATCTTAAAAGGCATATTGAAGAGCTGGTTTCCACTAAAGTGAAACTTGCGAATGCGCTAGGAAGACATAACATTTGAGGGATGGGCGCAGAAACATGTAGGGGTGTTCAGATGAGAGAATCAACAACTCAAGGCGATGATACTGTTTGTGCTGAACTACTGAAAACCTCTCATGGAAAACAAAGTACATTAATACACGGTTCTTGGCACGCTGTAAGCTTCCAGCTGTATTTCAGTGCTTCACAGATGTTGGAAAGTTTTTGAAAGGAGACATGAAAGCCAGTATCTTCCTCTCCATCTCTGCCAGTGTTAACTAGAGGCTCAATAACTACTCGCTAGATATGCTATTAAACAGGATTATTCGGCCATATTGAAACCCTGGACACAGTAGCCTTACGTTCATCTAGCTTGCTTAGTCTAAAAGCTGTCTTACTACCTGAACCCAAGCTCGTTCCCATTGTTTACAGTTATGAGACTGTGCACAATTCACTTACCCCTCATAGGCCTCATGTTTCCAAACATAAAATAAAACAATAGTCTGTTCCTTTTAGTGCTTCTAAATTAAATTATTAATGACTATAAGGCTCTTAGTGTAGGACCCATATTAAATGCTCAAGATTAGTCATTATTATTATTATACTGTTGTTTATAGATTTATAAAATTGTTTTCCATAAAGCTAGGTTTCTGTATTGATTTGTAACAGAAATTTAAAAAAAAAAACTTTTTCTGTGCTATGAAATATATGGTAAGTTGAGAGTCTCAGGTTACTCTTCCACAGACTAAGAGATTGCAAGACATTCATGTAGTCTTTTTACAAGCAGTTTCCTAGTGCTCATAGTGGGTCAGGGCCAGTTCATGACATGCTATGATGCCCCAATAATGCATTCTCTGCTGGTGAAACCCATCTAAGATCCCAGTCTCTTCCAACATAAGCCTGACCTGAAGTCAAAGGTGTTTAGTAAAAGATGAAATGAGACTTGAGAAATAAGGAAGGGAGTTCCACTCCAGAACACAAGCAGAGGCTTGTTTCTTTCACAGTATATGGAAATCATCCACTGTCAAAAGGAAAATATGAGCTCCAATTTCTCTTTCAGTTTCTGCCCCATTGCCAATTGATAGCAAGATAATTAGGAATTCAGAGGTATGAGTTCTAATGTGGCATTTTTCATTCTAATATGACCCTACAACACAGGCACTCTCTTACGCTTTACTGTCGTTACTCATGGTGAAAAGTGCTATGTTAAAATACTTTATGTCTATATGCTATAATCACTTTGAAGATTTTTTAGAATACCATGCTTCTATGGTTTTTTTTTTTCTCTGTATCAGATTCCTGGAAATTCCTGCAAGCCAACAAAGTTTAAAGTACTGAGATCATGAGCAGGTATTTGTTTGTGGCTAGCTGTGACCCCAACTGCTTATGAGGAATAGAACTCAAATCTCCTTGCAATTAATAAGAGATAGAAATGTAACTGAGATCTAAGCAAATCTCTCTCTCTAAGCCCCAGGTGAAGAGCTGAGGATGATTCATATCAATTGCCTCCAGGGAGGAAAAATAATGAGGGAGGGAATCCGAATGACTGAACATTACCGAACAGGCACTTGTTAGTGTAATAATTGTCAACTTTGGCAGATTCCACTGTGAGGAAAATTGATGATGGTGGCTCAGCACAACTGTTCCACCAAAATGACAGCAAATGGGCAGCAGGAAACCTGCTAAGTGGAGCAAACAAATGGTCACTAAGAGGAGAAAGTCAAAGGAAAATACTCACGTGAGGTTTCAGTTCAAAACACAACTATGCAGTTGTGCATACAAGATCAATTTCTCCTTTCTAAAACTGCTCGTTTTGCTGCAGTCTCATTAACCATGTGGCATGCTTTTTGGTCTCTTCATTGTCACTATCTCTATACAGTTTCATTAAACTCAACAGAGACATTCTCTATAAAAGGCAATGCTTTGATAGCCCATTACATCCAATGTTCTTGTAAAAAAGACATTGCAGATTGACTAAATTTCACCTTAGTTTGTTGACATTTAATCAGAATGGATAATCTACAAGCTGCTGTTTACTGTATATTTTGCAGTTTTTAATGAACTATCATTGAATTAAAGTGATTTTCTTCTCTTCTTTTACTGATATTAGAGAATCATGTTTTAATCTTCATTTCCAAAAGCAATTTCAGATAATACAACTTACTGAACAAGTTACTTTTAATTCCTGTGAAATAGAACAAATGTTCATTAATCCTTGAAGAAAAGTCAGATTCCGGCTATGCTGAGTAGACTTGTGTGCCATTATATCTTCAGTCATTATTTTATTTGGAATAAAAATTGCAGAAGGTTAATAATATGAGTGTTTCTAAGTTGATTTGCATTTGAAAAAAATTTTATCAAACATATATGACATTTATTCCATAAAATATAAAAAATAAAAGAAGTCAGAAAAATGTAAAATAGTTTACATGATATGGCCATATATCATCATATTGCATAACATCAACAGGTAAGGGAACTATATGTCTAGATTCGATAACATTTTATTTAAATAAATACAAATCAAGATTTTAAAATTAATTTTTAAGAGATCAACATTGTAGAATTTAGAGAATAACTTATGGCAATATCTAGGCAACAGGATAACAGTTCACTTGATTTCTCTATTTCTATACTAAAATCTTCTGACTATATAAAAATGACGAATAGAAGCTATGTATTCATAGTGTATAGCTTGAACATATAATGCATATATATGCATAATGTACCTCTAGAACATATAAAGCATATATGTGCATTTTGAAACAGAGAAGTGAAAGTAATTGGAAAAAAACTTTAATGTATACACTTATTTCTTTTGTTGAGAATCCTTCAAATGTTATTACTTACTTGCTTAACAATTTTGAAGTATGCAATGTACTGTTAATTACAGTCACAATGATGCAAAATAAATCACTTAAATTTACTCATTCCAATGGAAATTTTGCATTCATTGACCAGCATCTACCCAATATGCCCACCCTGAGAATCAGGTAGTGAACATTCCACCTTTTGAAGTTCTATCACTTTCACATCTTCTTTCTGAGATTCTACCTGCAAATGAGTTGTGCAGTGCTTGTCTTCTGGGGTTGGCTTATTTTGCTTATTCTAAGTCCTCCAGGATAATCCATGTTATCATAAATGATAGCGTTCCTTCTTTTAAAAGGCTGTGTAATACAGACTCCATTGTGTATGTATACTGTATTTTCTTCATTCATTCACTGCTGAATACTTGGATTGACTCCATTTCTTGGTTACTGTGAATAATGCTGCAATGAATAAGGGAGTGCAGATCTCTCTTAACACGGTATCTACTTCTGTAGGATACATACCCATTTGGAGAATTATTGCTTCCTGTGGTAATTAAATTTAAAATTTTTTGAGAAACCTTAACCTTGTGTGTAATTATGGCTGTACTAATATATCTTCTCACCAACTGTGTACAAGGTTTGTTCCTTTTTAATCCTTCACACCCTTGTTAACACTTATAGTTCATTTTTTAAATACTATCAGCCATTCTTATAAGTACTAGATGATAGTTCACTGTGCTTTTAGTGTTCATTTTTCTGATAATTAATGGTGTTGGGTATATTTTCATAAAACATCCAGCCATTTAACTGTCTTCTGATGAGAAATACCCATTTGGATTACTAGCCCAATTAAAAACTGCTTATTTATTATTGGATTCCAAATATGTATTTTTGGATATTAATCCCTTATTCCATGGACAGTTGGAAAATATTCTTTTCCTAGGATTATTCTTGACTATATTGATTGTTTCATTTTCTATGAAGTTGTGTTCAGTTTTAGATAATCCTATTTGCTTTGGAATAGCTTCTGTTTTTGGTTTTATTGTCTGTGACTCTGGGCTCACATCTAAAACAATAACTGCCCAGACCAATATTATGAAATTTTTTCCTTCAGGCCATCTCATAGTTTCATGTTTTCAGTTTTCCCCCTGCAGGATTTTTGAGTTTTGTATGTTTACATTCTTGATCACTGGGAGCTGTTTTGTTTTTATGTAGTATGAGAGCAGGGTATAATTTCATTCTTCTGTGTATGACTAAGAGACTAAATTTTCCTTTTATGGGCTTTTGACATCTTTGTCAAAAATTAGTTGACCATAAATGAATGGATTTATTTCTGAGTTTCTGATCTCTTTCCCTGGTCCATGTGTCTATTTCTACGTCAGTGTGTTGCTTGCCTACTATTTTTGAAGCATAATTTGGTGGTAGTCTCAGTTATATGAAGCTCTGATTTTTATGACACTGAAGTGTATTTTTGAAATCAGGCAGAGTCATATTTCCATTTCTCTTACTCAGAAGATCATATTAGCTTTAGTCTGTATCTTTTGTAGTTCAATAGGAATTGTAGGGTTGTTCTTTTAAGTTTCAGCATTGGAAATTTCATAGCTTTTGTACAGAATCTGTACCTTGCTTTGGGTAATATAGACATTTTAATACCATTAATTCTAAGGCATGAACAACACATAGCTTTCCATTATGTTGTGCCATCTTCAATTTTAATCCGTGCTTTATAATTATAAATCTGTGCTATATAAGTATAATTAGTGTTAATTATAGAGATCTTTTGCTTATTTGGTTAAAATTTTTCCTATGTATTTTTTCCCTGTAGTTAGGGTAAATGGGATTATTTTCTCCATTTATTTTTCAGATAATTCAGTATTGCAAATGGAAATGCTGCTATTTTTGATGTGCTACTGATTTTTGCTGATTGATTTTTTGTATCTTGGTAACTTTGCTTAATTTTTAGGGAACTTGGCTTTTTTTAGTTTTGAGGTATGTCTATATATAAGATAACTTCACTTTCGAACAGTATCGATTGTATTTCTTTCTCTCCTATTGGATGTCCTCGTTTCTTTCTCTTGCCTGACTGTTCTGGACAGGGTTTCCAGCACTGTTGCAAACAAAAGTAGTAAAAATGTACATCCTTTTCTTGTCCTGGAGCTTGGAAAAAATGCTTTAGGCTCTCCTCCACTCAATTTGATGTTAGCCGGGGGCTTGTTTACAGCTATACTTTATTACATTGAAGTATATTTCTTCAATATCTCATTTCAATCAGTTTTTATCAAGAAGGGATGCTGAATTTTATCAGAAGTTTTAAATGCCTATAGAGATATTTATGGAGTTTGTCTTTCATTCTATTAATGGGTATACCACATTTATTGAATGATTTGTGTATGGTGAATTATCTTTGTTTCCCAGAAATGAATCCTGCTACATCATGGTAAGTCAATTGTTTAATGTGCTGATTAATTTGGTTGGTAGCATTTTGTTCACCAAGTATACTTCTTGTAGCTTTCTGGCATGCCTGTGTGCACGTGTGCATGTGTGCATGTATATGTGCATGTGTGTCCATGTGTGTGCATGTGTCCTTGCTTAGTTCTGGCATCAGTATAATTCTGATCTTATGGAGTTTGGAAGAATTTCCTGTTTTCCATTTTTTGTGAAAATTTCAGAATATCAGGTATTATGTGATAGAATTCAGCTATGAAGCTATCAGTCCAGGGCACTTCTTTGATGGAAAATTTTTATTATTTATTCAGTATCTCTACTCATTATTGATTTGTTCAGATTTTCTATTTATTCAGAACTCAGTCTTGGTACAGTTTTGCAATTTATTCATTTCTTTTAGTTACTCATATTGCTGTCTAACTTTGATTAAATCAATAAGTTGATATAAAACACATGAATTTTTCCACATGAGCTAAATATATTTTAATGAATTTATTTTTCATGCCTTTTCAAATCCTGAAATTCTATTAATCCATTATATCATATTATACATTTATTTAAAACATAAATTTAAAGAAAGCAAAAATTCTGAATATTTTCCTTACTTTCACAATCTTTACAGCTATTATGAATTATCATAAGCGCAAAAATTTAATATATAAAAACAGATCTCTAGAAAGCAAATGTAAATACAGAATAAGATAACTTCCATGTACACTCTTTATTACAGAATTCTTTATTACAGAAATTTCTTTTGTGACCAGTTAGGTGGAGATTTAATCTGGTAAAAGATACCCCAGATAAAGCTGTCACGAGTTCTAGGAGCCACTGTACACTGAAGGGGGCAAGCACTTCCAAAGTGATTAATATTAAATAAGAAAGTTCCAAAGTGGTTCTGCAAAAAGCAAGCAATACAGCAAACTAAACCACCTAGAAATCTACAGGTCAAATTCAACTGGAGCATTTTGACTATTTTAGTTAAAATTTCTGTTCTTTAGCACACTTCAGCTATTACCATATTAAAACTGTGTAACCACCCATAGAAAAATTCAGAGGATTAAAAAAAATATATACATGTGTTCACAAGCTGGCAGGTCTCATGATTGACTGAAATTAGCTCATTTGAGCGGTTTTGGTTGACTTTGGCTACAGGTTCAACTCAAGTTAGCTCCGTGTGCTTTCTTGTAGACCCTGAGCGGAATGGGTCATAGAATAGACAGTGATTAATCATTGACATCTCTGGTCCCTCATCTCCTCTTCTCTGGTACTTCTCCCCTCCTCTCTGCTTTCTCAACTATCGTGAATAAAGTAACTCTCCTCCACCGCACATGTCCACCACCATCTTCTTCCCTTGGATCCAGCTGACTATTGACTGGATCCCATGAAATTGTGAGCCAAATAAACTTCTGTTACTGAAGATATGGTTGTTATGTACATTGTCCAGAAATGGGAAATCTGACTAATCTAATTGTTAAAATTTTGTGTCAACTTTACTAGGCCAAGGGATATTCATATAGCTAGTATTATATCTAGATATGTCTATGAGGGTTTCAGGAAGAGAAAAGCATCTGAATCAGTAGATTGAATTAAAGATTCCTCTTGAGCAACAAAGACAGAGTCTGTTCATTCAAAAAGAATTCACATAGAACAAAAAGAGGAATGGCAACCTCTCCCTTTCTTTTTCTCTCTCTCTCTCTCCTCCTCCTCTCTTTCTATCCTGGCTGTGCTTAGATGACAGATGTTCCTGGCTTGGACATTTGGATTCTAGGATTTATACTGGTCTGTCCAACGTATCCATGGGCTTTGGATTTGGACTGAATTCCATCTCTGGCTTAATAAATTTTTTCTAACAGAGATGGAATTCACTCAGCTTGTGATGGAAGATCATGGTACTTACAAGCTGACAACATTGTGTGAACTAATTCACATGATAAACCTCCTCTTATATATTCTACCCTATATATTCTACCAATTCTTTTTCTCTGAAGAGCCCTGAGTGCTATGGTTTAGATATAAAATGTCTCCCCAAGTGCCCACATTAGAAAGTGGAGGGTGGTCAGAATGTGAGGGTGTTTTCATTGATGGTTCCTCTCTGTTTTTGTTTCCTGGCCTCCACACCATGAAAAATTTTTCTCTACCACACATCTCTGGTTTGGAATCAGTTGATCATAGATTAAATCTACTGAAACAGCCAAAATAAACCTGTCTTTCTTTAAAATGTAGGTAGTGGGCATTTTGTTCCTGCAATGGAAAAGTGAACTCAAAAAGTGTGCAAAGTGAATGGTGTAATAATTTTTTTCTAACTTTCCTGTATGTATCTTAGTGCTTCTGTTTTTCTGATGAATTCTGAGCCACATAGCCCTCAATAAATATTTACTGAAAAATTAGATTGAGTATAAATTAAATTTGAATTTATTCAATTTTACACAATTACATGAGTAGAATAATATTAATAAATGAATAAGAATGAGGAGACAATCCATTTTTCAATGAGGGAATTAAAATATGATCTCATGAGAAGCTTTAATTTTTTTCAGAATCTGTAAATACACATTAATAAACAAAAACTCCAGAAAATTCTGGGAACATTTCCATTATAACTTGTTCACACTTCCAGATTTTATTTTAACAATGAATTCATTGTAGATCTCATTTAAAACATACTAACAGCCATGGTGACTTGACAGTACAATGAATAGTTTGCATTATTTAAATTAAAGGCAGACACATAACATATTAGACCATTACTTTGTTAGCACTGTTCAATTAGAAAATAAGTGAAAATCTAATCTGAAAAACCTTCCATTCTTTTTACTAAAGTAGTGACCATTAATTAGTTTTGGGTTTGTATTCTAATTGCTTCATTATTCAATTACTAGACAAGGAATCTGTTGGCTTCTCAATTAGCAAAAGGGTTTTCAAAAGAAACTGTAAACTGATGATAGTTAATTTCATATCAAATTAAACAAATAATGGCATTTTTGCTAAATAACTGCCATGTAAATGTATAATGATATGATTATCATGGATATTTAAAGGCTTTATTGATTTCCTCATTCTCTCGAGGTATATTAATAATAGCCATAGCTTCCATAATAGGGGAATGTTTTAATGTCTTCTTAGTATAAATAATTATTATCTCAGATCAAGTTTGTTTTCTGAAATTTCTTCTTGGTGAAAACAGCCTAAAAGCATTTCAGCAATTGATCAAAGAGTATGAAGACAAGTAGTTATTTTTATATTAGCTCAATGGCCCCATAAGATGCCAATTTTTTGGTTATCCCTTACTCTTGTATTTCTCTGCTGTCCAAATGTATGAATGCAACCATTTCTTTTCCCTTGCTTACCCTTATCTGTTCAAAGACAGTGTTATCTCTCGTGTATTGCACTATATCCCTGTTGAGAGCCCTGATTCACTTTGACCCCACAGAGTTTATTCTCCAAAGAGCAGTTAGAGTTTTCTTTTCAATGTATATCAAGTCATGTCATTCTGATTTTCTCAAACCTCTTGTGGCTCACACAGCCTTAATGGAAAATCCAGTCTTTAACTTCTAAGGCCCTTCAGACTCCCAGGATCTAGGACCAGTTACACTTCCAAACCCATCTGTTATCACGCTCTCCCAACATTTCATCTGTATGAGGAGTTTTAATCCTGTAGTATACCAACCTTGTCAGGGAGATCTGCCTCAGCAATATACACTTCCCTGCAACTGCCTTGTCAGATTCAGAGCTGGATCTCAAGCCGAATTGCTGTCCTTTACTCAGCTATGGCTGTTTGTTTAAGGAACTGTATAAAGGCATATTTGGACATATAGCTTATTTGTTGCTTTATGTCCAGTGTCTAAAACATTTTTTGGTGAACAGTATTCTCAATAAATACTTCCTAAATATATAAAAAAATTAAACTTAAAAACATTCATTATTATATTTGGAATAAGCTTCCTACCAAATGGAAGAATTAACATGCATTTTAAAACCTTTAAAGCAATTTCTTGCACAGTCAAGAAAATATCACTAAAAAGCCTGCTTCTTGCAGCAATGAAGAAAACGGTTACAAATAATATAGAGTCTAACTCATAATCATAATTTTGTAAGATAAATACGTACTGGCTTAAAATATTTAACATTGTGGTTTTAAAGTGCATCCACACATTTTTATTCATTTTTCTTTCTGGGCCCATTAAAGATGCACCCTATTTCCACTTGCTGTAAGTAGGGGCCAGACTTAGTGATTTACATTTCAGGAGTAGAATGTGGTCAGATTGGAAGGGTGTGATTTACAAGACGAGGTCATAAAAGACCGCAGTTTCCTGCGTGCTCCATCCTTAAGGTCTGGTACCTGCCTTATCGTGACACTGTATGAGCAGCCAGATGGAAACACCCACGCCTGAGCTACAGCACCCTTGGTCCAACCATCATCAATGAGCCACCATGTAAGCAGCTCCTCCGGCTCAAATGACTGAGACTTTGGCAGCATCTTAACTCTAACTCAGATAGAAACTGAATCAGAATCACTCAACTAAACCTCATCACACAGAAATCGCATGGAATAATAACTGCTTGATATAATCAATTTATTTGCGGTTTGTCGTCCACACAAGGATGTATAACTAAAACAGAGCTTTTACATTAAAAGTGAAAATTCCTGAATAAGCCATTTAATATGTCATTTTGATGAATTTATTTAACCTCTCACGTGCTTCTCTGAATAAGGGGGATATTATCTATTGCACCAGTTACCTGTGAAGATTAAACAATTAATTATATCTGAAAAATGTGTAGAACATTGTCTGATAGCTTTGATGTACTTTTTCATCAACAACATATTATTTTGTTTACTCTTGTTTTGATAAAAATGGAATCAAGCCCAAGTGTTACAAACAATCTAGTTTCTAAATGCATCAGTGTATAAGATTTAGGACACAAGCTGGTGATTTGTAATATGCAATAGATTTTCTCACAAAAATTTTCTTTGTAATGTGAACATAATACTTGGAAAGTGCACTGAAGTCTACTAAATTCTGTAAGTCCCTCAAAGTAGTGATATTGAAAGTAACAACAATATGTTTACATAATATGTTTATAGACAACATCGTGCTCAGATTCCCTTTGAGGACAGGATTTACGCTTCAGCAGCTGGGCATGTTGTGTCCTGGCAGCCATCAAAGTGCACCTGTACTCAGTCAAATATAGCTAACTGCCTTACACCATGGCACACCCTCTTCCTCCAGGAAGCCTGTATCTACCCACCAGTTCCTGTGGTACTAAGGACATCCAGCTCCTTTGCTGTGACACAGTAAAACTCTGAAGAGCCAGCACAGCCCTGGTGCTCCTCTCAGGGCTGGCTCAGGCTTTTGTTGAGACCGAGGACAGCCTGACTCCATCTCTGTCCAGTCTTTCTTCCTATCATTCACAATTAGTAACTTTGAAAGCATGCCTGGTGAATTTCTTGCAAGCAAATATCTGCCTCAAGGTGTTTTTCCCATTAATTGTGACATTTTGGAAAGCAGTTCACTTCATGGGGTACACCTGGAAATCTGTCTTTGGGCCTGGGCTTATTAGGACTTGCACCTAGCTATACTTAGAGGAAAGGTGGGTTGAGTCCCAAGAAGATGGCATAGTCGTGCATGGCAAGTGGTTCAGGGGAGCAACCGCACTGTCACACTTTTCTCAAGCCAGGAAGACACAAGATTCTCAAGAGGGGTGGAAGGAGAGTATTCTCTAACTCAAATGTTGTTATCTGAGGAGCAGTAAATGTAACTAGAGGAGAATAATAGATTTTTGTGATAATGTGAAGGCTGATTTCAGGACAAGTTTATGAACTAATAAAAGAATATACAATGCATTGCTTTTAATTTTTTTTTATTTTAAAGACAGTAAAATCCAACAAAACATAACAGAACAAAGCCAATCAAAACAAACCAGAAAAACTGGTACAGAATTTCAGAGGAGGATACTAGGAAAACAACAATAGCTACCATAGTGTATTTTGTTATCTTCACAATAGTTGTCCATTCTATCAGGTATAGCAAAATCAAACCAAAAGCAAAAACAGAATAAAACCAATCAAAACAGAATATCAAGTAAGGCAAAATAATTAATTAGAACAAAACATAACAGTGAGTTGGACTTCAAAGTCAAGATAGAAGGAAATTCCTCATATTTGCTATATTGCATATTGTCATCCTCCCAAGAGATGCTCAGACTTTTGGCCACAGGCCTGCAAAATCAACCAAACAACACAAGCATTTAGTTGCTTTACGTGCCTTATTTGCTACCAACACAGCCTGTGCTCGGAACTAGCTGGTTGCTTAAGGGGTCGAAAGCGGACATGGAATTTGATCTAGCAGGCTCATGGGAGGTGCTGTGACTTTTCTCTCCCTGGAACCCATGCAGCTTTCATGGTTTACCTGAAAGGCTGGCCGGTTAATTTCTTGGTGGAAGCTTCTCCAAATCCCTGCATGGTGGATTGGCTTTTTCCTCCTAGAACCCTCAAGCTTGCATGGCTTACAGAAAGGTTTTTATGCATTTCTTTTTTTTAAATAATGTATCACACTTCTGGGTATATACCTGAAGGAACTGAAATTAGTGTTCATTGCCACTATTCAAAATGGTTGAAAAATGAAATAGTCTATCAACTAATGAATCAATAAAATGTGGTAGATATATAGAATAAAATACTGTTTTGCCATTAGGAAGGGGAGGGATTTTGAGATAACATTTGAGATAACATCGATGAACCTGGTGGACATTGTACTAAATGACATAAGTTAAGCACAAAAATATCATGTGACCTCAATGGAAACAAGAGCATAAGTAAATGCAAAAGATGAAAGTGAGGCTAGTAAATTTACTCTCAACGAAGGAAAGGCTTGGCTAGTTTCCTAACCTACTTATAGGACTAGAATAGACACATCCAAGAATCAAAGACAGGGACAGAGGACCTTTAAGAAAGAAAAATGAACATCTCCAGCCAGATAGATCCTTGAAATGCTGCAGAAAGTCAAACCTGTAGTCAAATATCCACAGAGAATGCTTGCAAGGGCTTCTCGCTTAACGTGGGAGGAAGCGGGTACATTCCCCAATGACAGAATGAAGAACAGAGACTAACAAGAACTTGTGAACTGAACTCTTGTGTTGTATAAGAGATAAAAGTGAGTTTCACTTATGCCAGGTACATACAGCAGCACCCAGGTGTCAGCCAAATAGATTGATCCCCCACTCAAAAGAACTGCTTGATTGGGCATGGTGGAAAAAATGGGCTTGCTGAGGAAAGAAATGCATGTGTGAAGCTGTTGGGCCCAGTGGAGATTTTGGCACACATACATTCTTTCCCAAGGTTGAAGAACATATGTGCACAAGACATCAGCAAAAACAGCAGGCAGCATGGAACAGAGCAGAGAGCCCAAGAGGGCAGGAGCAGGAGCAGGAGCTGCCTGTGTCTCTCTCGTATAATCTTTATGTAGGTTGCTATCTCCTGTTTACATTCTTACCTAATGCTGCAGCCAGTACATGCATATTTACCTTTGCTAAGTCACGGGTACAGAATCGTATCCCACTGTGCTCCTGTGATAAACAAGTGGGGTCATGCCCTCAGGTGCCTTAGACACCCATGAGCTGTTAAGCAGACAGAGTTGTGCCCACAGAAGCTTAAATGTGGTAAGCTAGAGCATGAATATTTGCTCCAATTAGCCAGATACACAGCATCATAAATCTGGGGATGTATTGTCATTGTCACTGTCATTGTGTGTGTGTGTGTGTGTGTGTGTGTGTGTGTGTGTGTGTGTGTGTGTAGAGTGGGTAACTTCACAACAGAACAGCACATAAATGCCTTTCTTGCTGAAGGCTACCAATCACAAATTGTGCAGGTCATTAAAGACGTTTCATTCTTTTCGTTTCAGTCCCTGCCATCCTCAGGTTGATTCTGAGGTCAGATGGGAAAGGGGAGAGAGATAAAGTAGACAAAGATCACAGTCCAGTCTAAACTGGCCAAGTGGAGAGGAGAAAAGTTCACACACTATCTGAGGCTCAATTTTGAAATCAGAACACTTGAGGATTGTTTACTCTTGAAACAGAACTATCAAGAAAATGAGGCAGTTGTAACAATTGATAGTGACAGAAGTGCAATTATTGTGTTTTCAGTGGGCAAGAAAAGAAAAATCTAACCAAGAGGAGTTGAAAGGAATGATGGGAGAAAAAATATTCTTCCCTCATGGCAAGTTATGTTCAGCTCTTTCAGAAAGTGAATATGGAGTTAAAAGTTATGCCTATAAAGAGAACCAATGAGTCAATTCATGAAATAATCAACATAGTTTTGAAAGCTCAATGATTAAAAAAAAAGGAGTGGTTAAAACAAAAAAAGATGACAGGCTAGGTGGTTCTCCATACATGTGTCAGGGGTGCACCGTTACACTACAGCAGCCTGGCTATTGAATAACATAACAACAGAATGGAGCCAGACTAACACGGGCTGCTGAGAAGGTAATTCGTGTGCCCTTCACTATTTATGCTTTCTAGAGGTTCCATAGTTTGTTGTTCCTGACCTGAGATGTGTCTATTCTAAAAAGAGAGGAAGACATATGAAAAAGAAACTGAAAATATATTTCTTAGAAAACAGAATCTAGGCTGCTAAGTAAGTTTCACCTGCACTGAATGCTTCATTAAAATCAATGACGCCTATAATCAGAAGTGCCCTCTTCTTTAGCATCTCTACTCTCTAACATTCATCAATTCAGTGATGGATTATGGAAGTCTGGATCACACTCGGGCACATAATGTGACTATAAAGAAGCGATCTTTTCTCCAGAGAAATTACTCTTTTAATGTTCTTGCTTCCCAATTTACATCAGCTAGAAGCTGTTAAAGTAATGGCATAAGCGTTAGTAAAATAAAGAGACTATAGAAAGGAAGATTGCTCATGTGTGTTTTATCCATCACACTGCCTGTTGAGTTTATATCACTGGCTTCAGATTTCTCCAGTTTCTTTTCTTTTATGACTAACAACATTAAGGGCAATCTGTCATCTCTGTAACATAACATTTGTAGTACTCTAAATCTTCTCAGTGTAATCTTTAATAACTGTCTTATGTTCAGCTTCAAAGCAAGCAAGTAATAAAATGCCTAATACCATTTTATAGGTCACATAATACAACAGTTTATTTTAGCTCAGCAGGGCAATAACAGGTAACAGATAATGAAGTCACTATAGATTTGTATAACATAGCTTTTGAGTTGGCACGAGCTTGAGAGAAGCCTCAGAAATGTTCCTTTCAGCTATGACAAAATAGAAGTGAACTTTCCATTTTCTCATTTTCTAATGATTCGTAACACTGAAGGTGACCTAGAGATGGTACACTTCGGTTTTCACAAATTGGTTTACGTTATTATGCAAATAAATCAACTTTTTAATGAGAATGTCTTTCTCCCAGAACTTCAAATTATATGAATGAAAGAATCAACTTTCCAAACTATTTAGAAAACTCAAAAATATCTAAGACATCGCTGTTCCATATAAGCCACTGGCCACCTTTAGTTACTCCTTATTAGAATAAAAATTAATGGAACATAAAATTTAAAATTCATTAACTTTAACAAGGTAGCATATTTATTATGGTTTACTGTTCTTATGGTTTATCTGTTTAAATGTATTCATTTTTCAGATGCTTTTAAGATAGCTGTATTTATCTGGATGTTGTTGCACTAACTCTGTTCTTTTGTAGCTATTAACAACTGCCTCTTGACAGGAGTGGATAATTTGCAGTAGTTTTAATTTTAGCTTAACACCGTGTGTGTGTGTGTGTGTGTGTGTGTGTGTGTGCAAATGTGCATGTGTGTGATACTGGGGACGAAACTCATGGGTGTTCTGCCACTGTGCTACATCCACAGTACTATTTGTTTTAGGACTTTTTATTTTTGAGAGAGATGTGGGGGTGCACATGTGTAATCCTAGCACTTTGGGAGGCTGAGAAGGGGGATCACAAACTGAAGTCCCAATGGGGCAATATATTAAAACCAGTTCAACATTTGGGCTGCACTTCACGGGTATTAAAATTCAAGGTAGACTGTCCATGTTGCCAATGTCCAACACCCATGCATCTACTGTGTTAAGCAGAGAACTGAATTTTTCCTTTTATTCCTTTTTCCTCCCTACTTCCTTAATCTGTCTTCCCCTCCTCATATCTCTTAGTTGAACTAGTACTGGACCTTCTTATCCCTGTCTTCTCCCACATTTATGAAGAGCCTAATTCCTATAATGAATTTTGCATTCTACATACTCATAACTTAACTCTGATTGCACTCTAACAGTCAAAGATAACTGAGTTTCTATCACTGATTCATGACAAAGGACACTACAGATGTGTTGGCATTTGCACAAGACTGAATGAAGGTGATGCTTCCAGATATGTGACAAAGAGCCTAATAACACAAGACTAGGCCACAGTGGGATATGATATTAACTTAGAAATAAACATGGAGGCCACTTTCTCAGGCTGGCACAAGATGCTTCACAATGTCCACACATTCAGGCTTTACATGTACTCTCAACAGCCCTCAGCTTTAATCTTTTATTTTCATTCGTGGTCTCTTATTGTCACAAAAATGATTGCCATGTCTTCCAAAATTATACCCAAATTCAAGTAGTAAGAGAACATAAAGTCTAGGGACAGCTACAGGTCCCTTGTGTTATAAGAATCAATGTTTTACCACATTTTTTTCAACTAACACTGTGTACTTCTCTTTGGTGAGTACAGGGTTGAAAGGTCACCATTCATAAGTTCATTGCATTGATTTGAGAGAGAATGATTTAGTGCTGCTCTGATATTTAAATAGTGTTACACTGCTATTGCCTTTTCCATTGTTATACGTGTCAATGGCTGGAGAATACAGTGTTTTAGAATAAAAGAAGAAAAAATCCTCAAAAAATTATGCCCAAAATTAATTATATCCAGGTCTTTGAAGAAAATGAGATCACAGTAACCAGCTCAAACTAAACACACACACACACACACACACACACACACACACAGAGTAATGGTAATAATCTTGGAACTGTCAATAAGGTCTGTTTAACCTTAAAATAAGGCTCTTTTACAACTGGCACAAAAAATTAAGAGTCCTTATAGAACAACATAAACATATGAAAAGGATGCAGAATTTTTGGTGAGGGGAAATATGCAAATGACAGTCTTAGCCTCAAGGTGGAGAGAGAGGGAAAATAACACATTTGGAACACAACAGGAACCCTGAGGGAGTTGTAATGTATGATACGCAGGTGACCTAATGGAAAATAAACACACAAAAATAACACACTGAAGTTTTGCTCTTGACTGCACAGAAAATTGAAGGTACTCGAATAATTAGAAAAAGAAGTGTGGTACAAGCATATTAGTGTTTTAGAATGGTGTCTGATGAAATTTATTTGCCTTTAAGAAGTAATAAAGCCACTACTCCCATGGCCCCCTCTTTTCCTATGGAGACAAAGTGAAGGTGAACTCAAGGGTCCTGGGCACCTTCTCCAGTTTGGGAGTAACAGATGTGCAGCAGAGAAGAGTCAGTGGGACCCTTTCCCGGGACTATCTCTTTTTCTTTCGTCCCTGGATCGTCCAGGTCCAAACAGTTGCCCAGGACTCCTCCCCATGACAGGCAGGTCCCTGCTTGGCCCTCCTGTATCCCCTGCTGCTGCTGCTGCTGCTGCTGCTGCTGCTGCTGCTGCTGCTGCTGCTGCTGCTGCTGCTGCTGCTGCTGCGGGATATGGAAGGGCTGTGACAGTGCCAGGGTCTCAGCTTAGAGCAAGCCTCAAGTTAAGGAAGGCCTTTTGTTCTTCTTTTATTTTTATTGCTTCAGTGTTGGTGTTACAAACTGACTAAGTAGGTAACTTTGCTTTTCATAAATATTATCTAATCACAGCATAATACAATAACCCTTGATAATTCAGACCCTGGAAAGAAGCAGCTATACTTATTTTTAAACAGGTGCATTTAGAATTATTTATGTACTTTTCAAACCGCAAGCAATATATACTGCACAGAAACAGATGTCTGTAAAATACCCTGTTTTCCAAATGTACTGTTCCTAAACTGTAAAATTTTATCCTGGCACATATCCGTAACTGTTCCTCTCAAAATTTATAAGAAGGGGTGGGTACTCTGTTCTTTATCTCACATTTTCACTTGGTAAAATGAAATGGGTTTCTACAAGTGCCCCATTCATCCTTGGATATATAATCATAAGAGAATATAACAGAATGAATCTATTTTCAAACAAACAGTTGCCCTAGTCATAGGAAGTTCTATGGGCCTTCCTAGGATTGAATATTGATATCAGAAAAATTTCACAGATTTCCAAATGCAATCAAAGTATTTATCATGCTCATATTTTAAGGGTTAGAGTATTATACATTTCCAATTTTTCAGGTAAATCATAAAAACATAGAAAGCAAGAAAATTAAGGAGGAAGGTCTCTTCCAATAATATAATTTGGAAGCAGCTTATGATTTCAACAAGGTTCTATTGTTTTTATTAAGCTCTCTTCTCTTTAAAGTGTTTACTACATTAAAATATTTAATAAATAGTTTTATTAATAGCATAGGTAATAATCTATATGAGAAATCCAGCATTCTATAGCCTGCTAAAATTTTAGACACATCTTTATTTATCGAATCTATGAACAGAATACGTTATGTCAAAAGACTAAGCACTTTCAAGTGGCAACATGGTATTCAAAAGGTTCTCATCCTGGATATGGAATGGTACTGTGCCTAGCTTTTAACACTCCTGCATATTTTTGCATTTTTTCTTTATTCTCATTCCCTGTAAGAACAAAATTCATAATACTTGAAAAATACCAGTATTTCAGAGTTTTCATCACATTCTTCAGTGTCTCGCATCCTCTTTATCAAATGCCTACTCAAAGTGGAATTTCAGCACATTCATGGCAGACAACAACCCGTCTTAAAGATAGAGACATACTATTTTTCTCAAAGCAAGGAAAGGTAATTTAGACAAACCAGAGAAAAAATTTTCATTCGACTGTCTACCAGAGGTCACTGGTTGTCTGAAAAGAAACTGCCAGCATCTGTCCCTCAATTTACTTCAAACCTGCTTCCATGGCCCTTCATGAATTTCTCTGGGATATCTTTAAAGGTAGCCTTTAAGAAGGCTAAATTTCTTTCATGTTTTTCTATAATACTGAAGATAATAAACATTATGTGATGGTTTACAATATACTTGGAAAGCATTTCTGCTTGTTCTGGAGCAAGCTCACGTTCTCTTGAGTTGGCAGATAAAACTGACATGCAGAAACTTTTTTCTGTGGACCTAAGAGGGACAGCACCAAGATGCATTCAAAGTAAATCAAAAATTACCAATGCATCACCTTGCAGTGTCTTCCTTCGGTAAGTAATTCTGTTTCCTAGGAGTCTTCAGGAAGCTAGTATCAGATTCAGAGAAACATATGATACAAAATCACTTTGAGAAAGGCAAAGTGAATAATGCATTTGGTAAGTAAATCATATTATTTTTATTTCCCTATTTTACTATGAAGAAATTAAACATGAAAGAAAATGAATTGTGAGATTATAGAATAGACATATTTATTCTAAATTGGAGTGGCAGGAAGTGACTAAAGCCGCCCTGCTGTGAGTGTAGTCTGAAAAAGATAGAATTTCTTAACTGAAACAAAAAATTCCTTAACCAGACATGGGCAAAAGCCTTATGCAGCAGATGCTGTGACTGCATTTTAAAATATATCAGTGAGCTGAGAAATAAAAGAGGTGTCATTATTTTATTAATCTACTCAAGACTTTGGACACATGAAAGATTTCTGCTTTAAAACAACAGAATTAAGATTTATGTAAAATTCTACCAAAAAATCTCTAGAAGTAAGAATAACAACTCCTTGCTGAAGAACTGGGGTACAAAATACTATTATATTTACTAAAATTCCTTTTATGGCTGACTATTACAGAGTTTTATCTTTTAAAGGAAAATGACTTTTTAATCTCAGATATATTATTATATAAATTAAGCCAAATTTAATGAAAGAAGGAAAAAGAAAAAAGGAAGGAGTAAAGAGAAGAAAGAGAAGAGCAGGGCATAAATCTAGAACATAAGAAGACAAAATATTAATGGCAGGGGAAAGAAGAAAAGACAGAATTGATCTAATAAGGGCATTGACAATAAATGGAAAATCTAGATTGGCTCCTAGTGCTGTGAGATATAGAACCTCCCTGAGGCTGTGCTATTAGTTTCCAAGAGAGGCTCCCGAGGTCTCTCAGGCCAGGTGAAGCACTGTTCTGACTAAAGAAAGGGCGCCAGGATCTCCTCGCCTTTCAGGTTTCTGGGCACTTGCATGGCTTTCCTAAGTTCAGATCTCAGGCCCCAGGCCCCTCAGATCACTAATGAACTAGAAAGAGAGCTCTTCAGTAGAAAAAAAAAAGCAACTTCTTTCAGGGAAGATACAAACAGACTTGAAAAGGCTTGAGGTACCCTCAGAAGACATCTGCTTGAAGTAAAGATAGATTCTGGCCCAAGTCCAGACTTTTAATTGTCATTAGGATCCAAATACTTAATTAAAATTATAACTTGTAAACAAATTTGATATTTAGGTACCAGATTTTATTTCGCCATTTACTTTAAGATTAATTTTATATAAAGAAGAGATGAGTAGTTTTAGAAGTGAAGTGTGCATTATCTCCTCAGAAATAAAGTGAAGGGAGAAAGTAAAATATTATTTTTCCATTGTTATTGCTTTATTTCTCAGAATAAACATGGTTTAAGTTTCCATAAACTTAATTTTTCCTGAAACCTAATAATTGTGAAGATTTATTTTTAAAAGTGTGAAGAGGCCATGTTCAACAATGTTTTAGGGGAGAAAATTCACAGACAACGATTCTAGCCCCATTTATGCCACTTACTGTAAGACTATGCAAACAATTTTAAATCCTTTTAAAAACTCCTGTATGTTCTGTTTTGATCTGCTTTGTTTTGTCCTGTTTTGTCTTAATTTCTTTAAAATAAAATAAAATAGCCTGTAACAGAAATATATCAGCTGTTCTCACTGTGGAAGTTTGTAGTGTGAATTAAAATTAACGGGGCTCTTCTACAGTAAGGATTTAGAGTTACATGTTGAACTGAGGAATATATTTGGAAGTTCTCTGAATAGGTAAAAGGCGCATAGAATTTTTTAGTATCATAAAATTATAAGATGAGATTAACTGCCAAACCCATGTAATACACTTCTTCAAGGCAAAGTATTTATTTAAACTCACAATATTTTCTCTTGTATAAAATGACCTTTGTCATCCAAGATTGTTTTATGTCATTTATTAATAGTGTTGCATTCTTTCTTGTGTTGAAAGGTACATGATTATTAAAAATCTATCACTCTTGTACTGTTTATGCTAAACTATGAGATTTAACATTTTCTGTACATTTTAGTGATCTTAACATTTTGGTTGTCACACTGCTGTACGAAGTAATCCTTTGCAAAGATTAATATTGTCCTAGAATATTTTCTTTCGGATGCTGTTTACCTGTAGGATGAAGACATCTAGAGTGTAGTTCCCAAGGGTTTGGCAGAAACAAGTGTCAACAGCTGTGCATTTTGTTTGCCTGTGCCAGCTCATTTGCTCTGAAGAGAAAAGACAAAGACAAGCTGAGCCCACAACGATCAGCTGGAGTGAAGGCATTGATTATGTCAATGCAGAAATAATTAGATACATGGTTTCCATAAACAGCCTTTGAAGTATTTCAATAGTGGTAATTCCAGCCGTTGGTATCACGTAGCCCTTGGCAGAAATGCCGACTCTTAATTTTTGTACGACTAAATCTGAGTAAAAAAGCAGCTCGCCTATTGCCTAATGTGCGAAAATGACTAATAAATGATAGTTGGACTGAATCTTATGTCTTAGTTACTTTTGAAAGTTCAAAGAGAAAATTACATACGCAGGCTGTTTCCCTTTTAAATTTCTGATTCAAACCTCAAAAGGAGCCTACTGCCTAGTATTTGCAGTATATTTTTACAGCTTGGTTAATGTCTACTTCCACGTAAGAATCTCACTTTACTTAAACTTATGCTTCTGTTTGCCTTCCCATAACCCTTTGCTTACCTTATACACACATTATTGAGTTGTTCATGCCTTAGCTGCCCACCAAATCTCACTTTTCCTGTTGTTTCTTTCCCTTCTTTTGATAACAGAGAAAGTCAGTCTGCTGTCAAAGGCACTTTCTCTGGAACCCATCCCTTCACACTTCATATGGGCTTTGGTCATTCTCGGAACAACCAAGAGAACTAAGAGGCTAAGAAACTAAGAAAACCAGTGACTCATAAAGGTTCTCCAATGAGTGGCATCAACACCATGTAGGTTCTTGAATTTCTCAGAAACTGCTGGAAAGTGCAGTGATTCTGACAAACTAACATTTGAAAAACACTGTGTTAATTCAGTAGTCCTCAATACTAAGAACATACTTGACTCATTTGAGAATTTTTTTTAAAATACCAATTCAAAGGTGCGATTCCCAGAGGTTATGGTATGACTGCTCAGAGACAGGCCTGAACATTGGTATCCTAAAAATCATTCCATTTGACAACTATGAATTGCCAGGATTGAGACCACTTATGCTCTAGGCTTCATTATAAATGGTCAGTCTCATTCTACAACTAAATTATTCCTATCAGCCTATGTGTACATTCTACTCACTTTAAAAATTCTTCCTCTGCAAATGTCCTAAAATTTCTTTCCAGAGCCTATCGATCTGAAACCATACACAATCACCTCACCTCCCTATCTTCTACTCATTCTTCAATGCAATCCAATCTGAATTCAATCCTGTACACTGAAAAGCACCCCTTAAAAGTTGCCAGTGAACTGCATCTTGCCAAATCCAAACACCTTTCTGCCCCCATAACTGCTCTTAATTTCATCTGTCTCCTTAATACTTCCTTAGATTTTGCTGCTCTTCAGCCCTCGATTTCCTTCTCCCAAATCATTACCCATTTTAAATTTTGTGAAATTGTCCTCGATCCAACTATTAGAGCTTGCAAAACCTCACGGCTTATGCATGAATTTCCTTTTCCATCTTTTATTCTTTTCCCAAAGAAGTTTGCAATCTACTCCCTTAGCTTTTGATACCCGGTAAAAACCAAATCTGTTCTAGGTTTCTGCTGCACTTCAGAGCTTCCGTTTTTTTCTTGAAACTCTTAGAGGCATCTCTATCTTACACAGAGAAACCTGAGTTACTACCTGTGACCCTGCTAGTCTTCCCTAAATTGGTAAATTTCATCATTACCCACCCACTTGCTTAAACTGAATTCCAATCTTTGGGTATAGTAAGAAACTTTCCTTATTGAATACTGCATGCTCCCAAAATAACAAGCCCTATAAAATCAAACTGAAAAATACGTATTAAATGTAATCACCTTTTATTTCCACATTATGACCTGAATCTAAATCATTGTGATTTCTTAATTTTACTTTCTACTCACTGGACTAACAGAAAAATAATTTGAAAAGCTAAATTTCATCTTATAACTCTCTCAGTCAAAACTCTTCACTAATTTCTGTTTATTCATATTAAAGGCACATTTCTTATCCTGCATTAGTATTCTTACTCAGCTTTTTACGTTCTCCTGTAGACTCTCCTCTGTCCCAGCCTGGCTCACTTTCCTCCAGTCTTACTGATTTCCCCGTTAGCTGCTATTATACGCATGCCCCACCCCACTCCCTTTTGGCAATTCTAATAGCTGGCTACTTTTTTTAAACTGAGTGGATCTCTGTTTGACCCTTCATTATGAAAAGAGGTTTTCTGTAATCATTCACTTAACATTAATTCTCTAGTGTTGTGGCACATCAGAGCTGTTGTCGCAAGTATGTACCTGTTTGTGACTGTTTATGTTGTTTCTTAACCTTACTAGGCTATAAGCACAAAGATATGTCTACCATGCTCAGATTTATCTGTATTATCTGTTAAGAACACAGTTCAAAAGAAGTGTTCAATACTTTTCTAAGTGTAATGGTTATCTTATATATTAAGGAGCAATTATTCTTTTAAGGAAGATATATTAAGCAGCAATTATTTTTTTCTCCTAATAAATATTTGAACATTACAGTGACTTATTCTTGAACAAAATATTTGAAGTTTAGGATCCTATTCTCCCTAAGTCTGCATAGGAAATTACCCAGAATTAAATTCTTTACAATCATAATAAACACAAATGCAAAAAAAAAAAATAATAATAACACCACTTTCCAAGTTCTCAGTACTCTTTGGATAGAGCCCTTGGTAGAAAAGTATTAGATTTCTTCGGGATTAGGACAAGACATCAATATCCATAACAATTATATTCAAAGGTAAACTAAAATAAGCAAAGCCAAAAGAGTATTCACATAACTTCAGTACTGGTGTTTGCTCTTCTTAAGGTGACATGAGTGATTTATTTCTTATTTTTATCATTGTATATTGCACTAAATATAAATTCACCTGGGGCGGATTCTGTTGCTTTAATTTTACTTAAATCATACTTTTGCTTTGCCTATTTTTTATTGTCCTCAGAAAAGCATTTTTTGATGGTAGAAGTCTATTAAAAAAAAAAACTATCATGGACATGATAGAAAAAAAAATTGAAATACGCAATTTGGCAATTAACTGAATACATTACCTATGTGGATGTGACTTAGTCTAGTTCGGCCACAACTGAAATAGGCAGGAATCCCTGTCAGTATATTTTACACAAATTGGTCATTTTCTGTTTACCAAAGTCCCTCTTGTGGGCCGGGACTACAGTTCAGCAGCACAGTGCCTGCCTGGCAAGTATGAAGTCATGAGACAAAAAACAAAACAAAACAAAAAACACAAAACCTCCTGAAGATGAGATTTCGTATCTAAATGCAAAGCAGATCTCCTACATAGTATTCCTTTGATGCAAAGAATCAAGCATCTTATATTTTGGTACACATTTGCTCTTGTTTTGGTTGGAAGTTAATGATCACTTCAGAGAGTCCTTTCAACAGATGTTTCAAAATGCAGTCCTAATGATATACATAAGTTTTGCATTAGGAGCTGTTAAGAGATGGGAATAAAAGAATCATCCTAAATAATAGATTACAGGTTGACATTTAACCATTTTTCCAAGTGAGACAGTCTCATTTGTAGAAACTCCTACACATCCCACTTCTGAGAACCAGAATCCTGCCTGTGGGATATCTGCATGTAGAGAAGATGACAGTCTAAAGTCAAATAAATTTGTGTATTTTCATTATACTTCAAAATTGAAAATGATCTATTTCAAGTTTTTCTGGAACAGCATTTTTCTTTTCATGAATATTAAAAGCATGGGAGAATTTCATAAACTCATTAACGGAAAGGCCTAGCTGAATACACAATGTTCAGAGTATTTAACAAATTCCTTTTTCAAATAAAAACACAGACACATAAGTATAAGTGGTAAGTTTATAGGTTAAGAGTTTGTAGTTTCTTAGTGTCTACATTTTCAGAAGGTTGACAAACTGAAAGTTTGATTTCATAATGTTCCAATACACCCACAAGTGGTCCTAATTTGCTGATCATCATGGGTGATGTGGAACAGTCTCAGAGAAGCAATGCAACTGTGGGAAGTGCCACCATCAAGATGCTACATGCCATCTTGTTTATTTATTACTTCTCTTCCTGTCACAAGATGAGTGGATAAGGACATGGCATTGAGACATTATGTCTCCAACTTCACAGATGAGAGTTTTGTAGCACTTCATAAAGAAAATCATGGCAGGCACAGTGTTTAACAAGGCAGGAAAATTCAGCAGCAACAGTAATAAAGTCTGGTCACTTTGTTGACATTATCTTCAAAACAGAAATCCCTAGCGGTGACAGGCAATGACAATCACTGTTTTTGTAGCCAACTTCTCAGACACAGCTGTCAGGAATTTGTATCATAAACAGTGGCAGGATGCAGAAACAACTGTGATATATTTGAAAAAGGATTTAAGAAATAATTTCTCTGTACAGACTCTAGCTTCAAACAATGCAGACAGATAAGCAGTTATGAAATCCATAAAACTGAATAAATAGACTCCTACATAAAATTTGAATACAATCATGTTTCTAAAAATATTTTGTTTGCAAATGTGTATTAATTATGAAATTCTACCTAACTGTTTTCTTGGAGATTCTTTATGCTTAATTTTTTGTTTCTTTGTTCACAACAGGATCTTATTATTGTGCATGCTGTTCTTAAACACTCAGAATTAAGTGATGCTCCTGCCTCAGCCTCCCAAATAGCTGGGATTATTGGGGCTAGCATGACCAGTGATTTCCTTTATTTTTGAAAGATTAAGCCCTGAACTTTAGAATCACTAGAATTCAAGTGGAAGATCTAAAAGATGGAAGTGGAATCAAAAGTAGTATTATTACCTGTGACGGGAATAAACAGAATGACCTTGAGTATCATGAATTACTGCTAAAATAATCTTGTCAAAAAATTTGGGTTTGAGCTATATAAATAGCTAACACATTTTATCCACCATTAAAATGAAAATAGTTAACCAAAGAAAACTATTCATAAAAAACAAAAAAAAATTGAAAACAAATGTAGGTCATTTATTATGAAAAAGCCATCAGATTCAAAGGTGGTATTGCAAAAATATCTGGTGAGATTTTAATAAACCCCATAATTAAAACATTTTAATCGGAATCTATTTACCAACTACAAATTGAGTAAAAATAATATTTAATGAAAGGTTTGTTTGAAAGTCTTTTCTATATTTATAAATGCAAGAATTCAATAAATGTTGTGCCTGGAAACCAGAATGAGATTTCTGAAGTGAGTCAATGTTAATTATCAATTAGTAGAAAAAAGAAAACCATAAGAAGTCTTCCCTCACATTTCTGCAGGACAGGTAAGAAATTTTTCATTACTCACAAATGCCAGCATCCTCCTGTCAATAAGGAGATATTAACATAAGAAATTTCAGCTTTCATTGATAGCATGAACTATGGTGAACCATTTAGAGCTTTCAATGATACAAACAGCTCACTGTGACACACATGCCTTAGGTTTGCTACCACTGGCCTGGCTTATCCAAAATCAGGTTATTACATACTTACATTTTTATCATTATCTCCTTGGAGGATTATGTTAAATTTTGATTTTTAAAATTCTATTGAGGAAACAAAGGCCTGGGAATTATGGGTATTAAAAGTCATATGTGTGAATTGGACAGTGCTGATTTTGGTTGTTGCATACATTTAAACATGTCCCATATATATATGCACATACATATATAAATGTACGTCCTAAAATTTTATACATACATTTTATATACATAATATACTTTTATATATGCATATGTATGTATTTATATATGCATACACATATATGCATAACGCTATAAGGTTATATCCAAGCAAACTCTTAAAATATATACGTGGGGGAGGATGTCAAAACTGAATACTCTGAATGCTTTAGAACACTCAGCCATATTTAATGAAGTCACAAAATATTCAGGGGTCATTTCACAAAAGATTTTTGCCATTAAAATTTGTTCCATAATTAATTAGGGAATTACAGAAAGTACCTAGACAACCTCTTTACATCAAATGGATACTGAAAGATCACTCTTTTTGTCACAGAAAGTAGCATGCTATTGACTTTGTAGAGCCTCGGCCCAAAAGATGTGCTTCTGTCAGTGAACCACGGGGATTTTAATGCACAGACCACTGGCAGGAATCCGGACAGCTAGCACATCTGCTGCAAACTCACATCATAGGAACATTTATTCTATGTTTGACCCTAAAGAAGCCAATGGCAATGACCAGTAAATAAGGAAACTGCTTTCATTTCTTATCTTGATAGAAATTAATACACTATAAAGGGAATTAAAATGCATCATGTAATTTAAACTTGTAACAATTACTTTCCACTCGGTATACATTATTATATTTATTTCTATATATTCTTATACCAGTATGGTTGTGATATTTACAGATTTAATACACAAATCCTTTTATATTTTATGTATAAATATATTTAAATATCTATTTATATAAATTATAATAGTATTTTTATGTTCTGAATGTTTGTGGCTCTCAAATTTGTATGCTGAATTTCAAATTCCCAAGGAGGTAAATAACCAGAGATAATTTTAAAAAACACACATAGATCTAGCTAAGCTTTTTTTATCATATGAAGACAATGAAACACACCACCTATGAACCAATAAACAGACCCCTCCCTACACACTCAATATTCAGGTCCCTGGATCTTGGACTTTGTAGAATATGGATCTGCAAGAAGTAAACACTTATTTTATATAACCCAAAAAGTGGCCATATATATATATATTCCATATTTTACATAACTTCAACTTATAAATCCCTGAAATTCAATATAATTTATATCTCTTTACAATTATACCTTATTATCCTGTAAAAAGACATAGTTGATTAATCGATAATGTGTTATATGATTATTGATAGCTTCAAATAGTTCATTAATTTGTTTGCATAAAATTTATTCTTCCTTTTACCTCTCTGTGAGTTCTAATTTTAAATATTGGTATATGGAGTGGGTTTTGAGCCATGAGTTTAAACTTTTGTTCCTTTGAAGAAATTAGTCAGCTCTCACCTCTTAAAAAGATGGTGGCATTAATATCCAAACTAATATAGAAACAAATTCACAGGTTTATAGTAAAACACATATCTACTGTAAATGTCTTGAAAATTCAAACAATATGAAAATTAAGGATTTTTGATACTAGTGGTTGAGACAGACATGAGCATTTGCAAGACAGACATGAGCATTTGCTAAACAGAAACATCTTCTGAACATATGATAAGTCTGTTCTCTTCTTGGAAGCCAATGTTCTAGAAGACCCAGTATTCTAACGGATGTGGTGTTCTAAAATATCCATTGTTCAAGAATGTTGGTGTTTTAGAAAATCTGAGACATGTTCAAGAATATTCATGTTCCAGACATTCTGGTGTTTTAAAAGACTGAGTGTTCTAAATTTGAATGCTCAATAAATTGGTATTCTAGATTGATGCTGTCACAGATGAAATTAAGAAGAATTAGACAGTTTCAATAATTAAAGCATAATAACAATACAACATATCAAAACTTACAGGACACCATGAAAGCAGTCCTATGAAGGAAATTTATAGCAATGGATTTTTATATAAGGAAAACAGAGCAAGCTCAAATAAACAACCTAATATTTAAACTCAAAATTCTAAAACAAGAAGAGTAATTCAAGCCCCAAGCTAACTAAATGGAGGAAATTACAAAGATCAGAGCAAAATGCTACTGAGACTAACAAAGCAATACAAAAACAATTAATCAAAGAGTTGGTTAAAGATTAAAAAAAATTAACAAGCACTTAACCAAGCTTATCAAAAAAAGGACAGAGAAGACTCAGAGCCATGCAATTAAGAATGAAAAGGAAGAAATCACAAAAGATACTGCAGAAATTCAGAAGATTGTCAATACCTACTTTAAGAAACATACTCTAATAAGATGGAAAATGAAGAACTGGGTAGATTCCTAAATATAAATGAATTAATTGGATCAGCTGAATCAAGAAGATACAAAAATTCTAAATAAACCAGTATCAGTCAATGAAACTGAAAATATAACTAAAATCCTTCCAATGAAGAAAATCCCAGGTCCTGAGAGATTCACTATTGAACTGCACAGGAAATTTAAAGACCTAATGCTGCTACTTCTCAGACTCTTAAATGAAACAGAAAGGGAAGCAATACTCCCAAATTAATTCCTGGAAATAAGCACTATCCTAATAACAAAACCATTAGAAATTCCAACCAAAAAAACTCAACTAAAGGCCAACCTCCCAAATGAACATAGATAAACAAACCCTCATAAGATACTGGCAGATAGAATTCAGCAAATCTTTAAGATTACATACCCTGCCCAAGTAGGACTCATCCCAAGGATGCAGGGATGGCTCAATATACACAAACCAATTAATGTAATACACCGTATTACCAGATCCAGGGGGGAAAAAAGCTATGTGAACTACTCAATAAATGCATAAAAATCATTTGATAAACTCCAATACTCATTAATATTTTAAAAAACTACAGAAAATTTGAATAAGTGGTCTTTATGTCAACCTGATTAAAGCCTTCTATGAACAAAGCAACAGCCAGCATTATACTAAAAGAAAAATGCTGAAAACTCTCATTCTAAAATCAGGAACAAAAAAAGGATGTCCTCTGTCACATTCTTATTCAATATAATCCTGGATTCAATAGACAGAGCAACTAGACAAGAAAAAAGAATAGAAGGAATAAGTATGTCAAAGAGAAAAAAAAGAATAGGAAAAGAAGCCAAATTATCATTATTTGCAGATGACACCATACGTGAAAGAGAAGATCCCCAAACCTCCACCAAGAGACTTTTAGATTTAAGAGCCAAATTCAGTAACATAACAGGATACAAAGTCAACACTCAAAAATCAATAGTCTTTCTGTACACAAATAAATCACCGAGAGAGAAATTAAGAAAATAGCATGTTTCACAATGGCATCCCCACAAATGAAATATCTAGGAATCAATCTAATGAAGACAGTAAAAGATCCCTATATTGAAAAATACAGTACTATTAAAAGGAGATTCAAAGGATAGGAGAAAATGGAAACATATCCCTTGTTCTTTGGACGGAAGACACAATACCCTGAAAATGTCCATACTCCCCAAATTGCTATACAGTTTAATGCAATCCCAGTCAAAATTCCAACAGCACATAGATAAAACATTCCTAAATTCATTTGGAACCAGAAAAGACAGAATAGCCAAAGCAACTCCGAGCAACAAAGGCACAGCAGAAGATATAATTGCTGACTTCAAACTGTACTACAAAGATACTGTGATTTAAAAACAATCAAACAAACAAAAGCCATGACAGTGGCAAAAAAAAAGAAAAGAAAAGAAAAAAAGCTAACCTAAGGGGCAATGAAACACAAACACACACAAAGGGAAGATACACAAACAACTCAGTCACCTTATGTTGACAAAGGATCCAATCACATTCATTGGAAGTAATATAGTTTCTTTAATAAATGACCCTGGAAAAACTGGCTTTCCACATGTTGAAGGTTACACTAGATGTGTATCTTTCACCATGCACTATGTTAAATTTGAAATTAAATAACTAAATATTAAAATACAAACTAAATCTTCTGGAAAACAAAAGGCAGAACCCTTGAACACACTGGTGTAGGTAAAGACTTTATGAACAAAACTCAGTTACACAGCTTTAGGGTTGTTACAACAAATGGGATCTCATATTATTAAAAGTATTTACGCAGCAAAACAAACAACAACAGAGTGAAGATATTTGCAGAAAATTAGCAGCATTTGTCACAAACATATTTTACAGATGATGGTTATAAAAGCAAAAAAAATATTGTTTAATTTTACTCTTGCTTCAAATACAACTTGTCACATTCAAAAATAATTTGAGGCATCAAATAATCAATACTCTTTCAAAGTTCTTATAATTATTTATAATCCACCACGTGCGAAAAAAATTTTGCCAGTTGTTCCTCAGAGAAAGGACCACTATGAAGAACATATAAAGAACTCAAAAAATCAGATTCTCCAAATCCAAAGACTCAGTCCAAAAATGAATATCTGAAATGAACAAACACTTGTCAAATGAAATACAAATAGCAAATAAATATATGAAAGAGTATTCAACCTCACCGGTTAGTCAAAGAGATGCAAACTGAAACAATGGTGAGATTTCATGTCACTTCAGAAAGAATGACGATTATCAACAAATCAACCAATAATAAATGGTGGTGGGATGAAGGAAAAAAGAAACCCCTCTCCTCTGCTGGTGCAAGTATTGACCTGTGCAACTATTGTGGAAATCAGTGTGGAGATTCTTAAAACACTATGAGTAGAGGTCTCATTAACCAAGCTATTCCTCTTTTTGGTATCTTTCTGAAACAATCAAAAGCATCATACCTCTGACGCACAGCCATGTTCAGAGCAGTACAATTTGTAGTAGCTAAATCTTAGAAGCAAACCCAAATGTCCATCAAGTGATGGATGTTTAAAGAAGTGATTCTTTTATACAATGGAGTACTACTCAGCCATAAAGCAGGATACTCTTCAGACACTTCTAAGTAAATGGAAGCACCTTGAGGCCATACTGGTAAGTGAAATAAAGGGGCACACATGTGTAAATACACACTGCATTGTTTCTCAGGTGTGGGAAACAGAAAGTGCAAAAAGGGCCAAAATGTATAATAGGTACTGTGAAATACGAATAAAATGTTCACATGGTGTCATGGTTTATGTTTGTGTTCCCCAGGCATCATGAGTTTGCATTGTTCATATGTGATGGTTCATTGTATAGTGCTTGGATTGATGGTGTCAGTGCTCCACCTACATAGGGGTGGAGCCAATTTGTGATGTAATGGCAGGAAGAGGGTGTGTCTTTCTCTTTGCTGGTTTGAGCTTGCTGTTTGCAGCTGCCATGAAGCCCAGCCATGCCTGCCTGTTTTGGAGTCAACTGAGTGTGGACTGAAACCTCCAAAACTGTAAGAAATAAACCTTTCCTTTCCCAACTTGAGCATCAGGTCTTTTGTCTCAGCAATGAGCATAAAGTGACTAAGACACATGGAAAATGGAACCAGAGAGGGGAGGACATGAAAAGGAAGGAAGAGAAAAGAAAAAATGAGGAAAAAAGGAAAAAGTGTAGGGAAATGGGGGAAATGTAATCAAAATATAACATATACAGGGTACAAATTCCTGATGATGAATGTGAACATTATGTATACATAAAATATAGCAATAAACTTCATTAATTAAAATAAAAAACAAAATAAAACAAAGTAGAAAGAGACTACTGTTCAGATGTGCTGAAATTATTTGCTTGTTACAGCAAACAGTATAACTTCAGCCAACACAAGGATCTTATTGTTTCTTAAAATAAATTATTTCCCTAACCTAAAGGCCTGAAAAGAAATTACTCATTTTCATAATTGATTTCATGTTGCTCATTTTTTAAAGTATTTAGTACAAAAACCAAAATAAATGACTTAGAACTACAGGGTTAAGAATTGTCTTATTAAAAGTTATGCTTCAGCAGATTAAATAATTATAAGACCTTTGAAAGAGTATTGATTATTTGATGCCTCAAATTATTTTTGAACGTGACAAGTTGTATTTGAAGCAAGAGTAAAATTAAACAATTTTTTTGCTTTTATAACCATCATCTGTAAAATATGTTTGTGACAAATACTGCTAATTTTCTGCAAATATCTACAGCATTCTTCTCAGTGACAGTGAAACTTTTAGAGCTTTCAATGATAACTAGCAGCCCCCTGCAGCACACATGCCTGGCTTCACTACCACTGTGGTCCTGTCAACACCAAAGACTTCAACACTGAAAACAGAAAGGAAAGATTCCATGATCCAGTCTCTCTTGGAAATAGATAAATGACTAAATCCTGCCAAATGAAGTGAATGAAAAGGAAATATACAGATTCCAGAAGTGTTACTGAGCAGCACTGCTTTCTTTTGCTTTTATAGAAATGTTATTGTTTGGCTGGAACTGGTGAGTTTTTCCAACACAATAAGAACTTGAATCCCTTTTGATGTTTGAGCTGTTACATCATCTCAATTGCCTACTGTTGTATGACAAAAAATAGCTTCAACCTTCTTAATTTGTTTTCATTTTGGCATTTGTTACTTTTGTCCAAAATTAATCCCATTAAGTAGAAAAATGAATTAGAAATTAATGATTCATCAATAATAATTAAAAATACAACAGTAACAATAATTAAAAATCAGAGGTAGTAATAATTATCCCAAAATATGTAAGGAAAATAATATTTTAAGCTGTATAAATGCTCTTTTTTATATTTTATTTTATCAACCTTCTGATATTCTGCTAGTACATCTATATTGCTGGAAAAGGTTTAGGGTTGTTACAGCCAGAATGCAAAGAGAAAAAAATCCTAGTGATTAACTACTGATACTCAAAATAGCATTCAGTAGATACAACTGTTTTACAATCCTTACAAACAAGAAGATTTTACAAATTTAATTAACTTAATAAATCAGAAAAAAGCTTGGGAGGATAAAAATATATGTTTTCTTCTATGCTGCAGAGATATTCTTTTCCCATGATTCTAGGCTACAATGAAAGTTAGCTTTGGAAAAGTGCACAAAAGCTATAGAGAAAGAAAAATCCAAAATATGCCTTTTTTGGCCCAGGCAACTGAAAAGAAGCAAGGCAAAATCTAAAGTAATGCATGAGACACGTCTGAATAATCTCCTTTCCATCGTGCTCTTTGCAGAAGACTTGATTTGAAGTCCTGTAATACTCCCACTATCCTGTTTTGACCGATTAGACTCTGTTCTGTTCTGTATGAGAGTATCAAGTTTGAGGGTATAGGCAACTACTTTGAAGGCAATAAGATTCACTAAGATGCCCATTCTGATTTGACTATTATCTCCTTTTGAAGTCCTGTAATGTTTACAAGGTTTAGGTTTTATTGGTCTTGTTCTCTACTGTTTTGTTCAACTTTATAATACCTAATGAGATAAACAATTCTTTTTAAGGAAGCAAGAGTCATCATGGTAACCATTGTTGATAACCTTGTACTCTGTTTTTACATCATGTGCTATGTCTATCCTTGGTTTTGACTAACAGCTTTGTTTTGCCATATTTGACTTTATTCTCTTCCAAAAAAAAGTAGTAAGAACTATGGCGTAATAAAACCCAAAATGTGTAAATTTTGTTGTAAAAAAGAGAGGGAAAAATAGTGCTCTAAAGGATACAACTGCAAATGTATTTAGGAGTGTTAAATAGATGACCATATTAATGTTTTTGGTTGGATCATTGAACACAACTCTTTGCAGTCTCACTGTTTGAATGTCCACTTTGTATGCTTTGATCCTGTGACTTGAGCAACTATCTCTAAGATGATAATGTGTAATATATTAACTGGTGATTTCTTACTATTTTTTTTTGTAGTTCTGTATTACTTGTACCCTTACACTATTTTGTTTTGTTTTGTTTTTTCTCTTTTTCCTTTTAAATTAAAAAAAAACATACATTTAGAAGCAGAACCATTCTGAAATGTATGAAAGGACCTGGCCACACTAGATCTAGTGAGCTACTTGCTATGAAGTAGTCCACAGCAACTCTCATGACAATCTCTGTTTGACATTATCCTTATAAGTGTGTGAGGCCAAAAAGGCATTTGAGTGAAAGCCTCGATCCCTGATTTCCAAACGTCTGGAGATGCTGCAAAAGAGTCATGAAAAATGCTCTGTGCCATTCAGTATGGGCACCAATCATGAAAGATCTGTGGATGGCACTGAGTAGAGGACAAATAGCAAGCTCCCTGAACAGGTTCCTCAGGCAGAGTTGTGTCTGAAACCACAGCTTCAGGTGGTAGACACAATTACTTCAACAAAAACTGAAAGAATGTAAACAATCAACCAAATACAAAGCAAGATAGGATCTTAGCCGTAAAAGTAAAAGATCAGACCACACGAGAGTAAAATCCAACAAGAATTCAGCCAACACTGATCAATAAAGTTTGAGATTCATATACTGCAATTAAGTTGTTTTGCTCTTCTACTTTGATACTACTGAGGGAAGAATAAAGAAAAAGGCTCAAGAAAACTGGCATTATTTTAAAGGAATGGAGTTTGAAGATATTTTAAGTGATTTCATTGAAGATTATAATTGTAAAATGTATATTATTTTTTCCATTGCTCTGTGGGATCATAAGAGAATATAAATTTATTAGCTAACTTTACCCATTAAAATGTAAATTTTCCATACACATGTAAATGCTGTGAGCTGATTAGTCCAATTGCTATACTTACAATGTTTAAAGACAAGATATGCCAGGCACTGTTTAAACTGTACCAAAGAGCATTATAATAAAATATTTTTGCAAAAGTTAAGATGATTGATCTGTAGGTATCTTAATATTTGTGATGTGGAAAAAAGTAACAAATATTTAGGTTCCTTCAGATAACTTTAGAAAAAATATTAATTTATCATGTTTTGATATTCTGTGCCTTTTTTTTATTCTTAAATCCGTAAAACTGTCATGGTGAGTGGGCCAATAATGCCTTGTATCAGCTGTTTTCCTCAAAAAAGTCTCTCTTCTGTTATTATTATGGATTATTATTATTATTTTATTATTATTAGCACTGTTGTTGTTACACTCATCCTGCCTGGCTCATTATGAGTCAGTTACAATCATTCGTCTATTATCAAAAGAAAATATGGCTCACTCTTCTAAAACCTCTGTATCATATAAAACCGTATGTTTTTACTTGCTGAATAAAATTACCTGAAAATACAACCTTAATTTGAAAGCATTCTGTGACAGTGACTAGCTTATTGTCTGGTTGATCTAAATCTATCTTCACAAGCTTCACTGTAATACTGTGGATGGACCCAGCAATTATTTCCCCTATGGGCTGCCATGAAGTTAAACTTTGGCAGCAGAGGGTGCTAAAGAGACACAGGGGAAAGGAAGATTTCCTTCTTGGTAGCAGTGAGTTCTTAAAGACAGTCTTCTGCAGTATGTGCAGTGTCCACAACATCTGGATCCAGCACAGCACACATCTTCTGCAGGTGTACTTTTAGTTGTATCTGACAACCGCAGCAGAGTGGCTCTCCGGGGAGCTTGCAAGGTCAAGTTCTCGCCGGCTGTGAACCACAGATGCACTCCCCTCAGCTGCACCAAGTGTGTGGGTGTGTTGGGAGTGGAGAGGTGCTCTGTTCCGTACACTACCTCAGCCCCAAGGATAACCATTGCTCTCTGTAGAGGCTCTTTCTAGAGACTTTAGAGTCTTCTTTAGTAACTACTAGACAATTCCCATTAATTTAAAATCTTAGTGTAACCGATAATTCCTTACATTTTTTATGATCCAAGTTTTATAGTTTCTGCCCTGAGCATGGTCCTGCCAAGACAGCATTTTGGTATGGTTATTTCCCCAAACTTGACTGCAAGTTTACTAACTTGGGCAATGGGTTGTAGTAACATCACAACGAATCACACTGTCATCCATGGTGTGTCCTGATGAAGTGCCAAATGAAGCAAGGGTCTGGAAAGGCCATGTGGTTGTGGCTCTTGGCTTTTGTGCAAGCAATAATAATTCTGAGGAGTACAGTGTACGATACAGTTTTCTTAGTAAACTTGATCACTTGCAGAGGAAAAACGACAGCCTTTCAGCTCAAATCACTTAGTAAGGGCCTACCATGAGAACTATAAAAGATTATTTTAATCTTTGCAACAATAGGCCTGAAATTTCTGAAAATTTAATGCCTGTGGGTTGTTAAGTTAGAATAACAAATTCACATGAAGGTAAGTAACTTCTGTGATATTTAGCTCACCAGATGGGAAAGAAGGAGACCCTGGCGCTCAGCATGAAGACACTGACGTTCAGGTTACCACATGGTTCACCTTCCTAATTCTGATAAATCTTTTAAAATCTGGGTATTTTGAAGTGAGAGAATAAAGAATACTAAAAGTAAGTCTGATTTACTTTGAGCTTCCCAGGAATCATTAATTTTGTAGTTCTTCATCATTTATAGCTTATCTATTCCTAAAATTACTAAAGCAAACTAGATTTAATAAAATAATTTAAATGTAATCAAAAGTTAAATGTAGTAAACCCATCAGAGCTGTCAGAACAAAATATGAGAATAACTATACAAAAATAATGTACAAGATTCCATGTTGTTCTATTGATAAAATACTAAATATATGAAGAAGTTACTGAAAATAAAATATTGGAAAATATATCAAAGTTAAGAACAAACAAGATGAATGAAATATAATTGAAATACAATTTAGTTTTGTTATCAGTATTGCCTTAAACTTAATAGGAATTGCATTTCTATACTGATCTAGGATGAAATCTGGGTCTCCAGTCAGTCCCTTGGCTCAATGGTTGATTTTCTGAAAATAAAAGTTTTGTGATAATTTAAATAATGGACCACATTTCCAAGAATGGAAATTTGCTGAGAAACACCTAAAAGAAGAAGCATACACACTAGCCCCTCATTCTACTTTAGATAAAAAAAATAGGATTCTCATTACTGCAGTAGCCCTTCTAACATTAAAAGTTTTATTCTCACAAAGTCTTCCTCTTTTTTCTGTTCTTGGTCATTTTTAAGAATTTTGTGCGGTTTAGGATTATTGAGTGAGGGTGGCTAAATGCTTTGGTCCGATCTCTTATTTCTGTATATGCATCTTCCATTACATCACATTACCTTGGCAGAAATGTATATATAATTTTGACTAATAAAGTATATCCTGACTCATACATGAATTAAAGTTTTCAATTATTGATTCATTCAGATCAAGCAATGATTAGATGATGAGATATAAAGGAAGGATATTTAAACCATCCCTGCTTTGTTCTGAAAAGTTTATTGTCACACAAACTTCCTAACTCATATTCTTTCACAGCTTCCACAGGTAATCATACTAAATGTACAAATGCAGACTTGGATAAAGTCTTATCAAGTGATGCCTTTATAATTCCCTATGTAGTTTGTACTTCTAAGTTCAAAATTATCCTGACTTTTCTGCTTGCTTCTTTTCTTTCACAAACCATCACTTAGAATATTTGAATATATTTTAATTTCACATTTGTGACTGTGAGGTTTATTTTCATTATGCCAAAATAGTTGTTTTTATAGTGCTACAGTTTATATATAAAATGTTCCTCACAAGACTCTTATATTGGAGGTGGGCTTCCCAAAGGTGACTGAATCCTCACCAGTGGAGCAGTCTCTAGAGGGGTCTACAGCTGACAGTGCTGGTCGCAGGGAGAGAGGACGGGGCCACAGCTGGGGGGTCCCTGGGTGTTTTCTCATTCCTGTTCCTTTCCTCTCTCACTGTTCCAAGTCACCGTGTGGTGAGCATCTTTTCCTGTGCCCTCTGCCTGCTGTTTCCGCCCAGAAAACTGAAAAACTGGCTGAAATGGAACTGAAATCAACTTCTCTTTTAAATTGTGGGTGGATGCTTGCAAGCTCATGAAGTAGACATAAAGAAAATCTACAATATTTTTAAATTAAGACAGTTAAACAATCTGTATTTTAAATTTCATTTTCTTATACTGAAGCTCTTTGAGAAATAAATTGTATTGTTCATGGTGAAAGAACAGGTCAAACACATACAGACTACTGCATAAAGCATCTGCCTATTTTTATATATTATATAAATATACTAAATCATAAAATACAGAATATCACAAAATTTTGTTAGTTTCTATCATCCTTATTCTTAGCCTGAAAATTTATAAAGACCTGATTTTAGATTTTTAAGGAGATTCTAAGGAGGCAGAAACTTACAGAGAAAATCCAAAGGCATATAGAATTAGTAATCAAACTATAAAAACAGTGTGTAATCAATAATAATTTGAATGTTGAAATTTTAAAAAATGTATTACAGCAACTTACACATTGTCATTAACCCCCCTAAACACAGTTTTGGGCTTTGGATACAATTATTCCAACCTTCTTGCCACTTTCTGAAGAACTTCTGGAAGCAGTTCTGTGAATATATTTGCTTGTATCATTCTGGCTACTTTGATGTCTTGAATCAATTGAGAATGTTTCCTTTCATGGTCATTTTAACTTTGAGGAAGAGCTAAAAATCACACAGTGACAGATCCAGTTTATAAGATGGGTGAGAACATATGTATATTCTTCACAGAAATAACCATAAATGTTTGATCAGTGAAGGGCATTCAGCAATATGCTCAATGTTTAAATTAAAAATTTCAGTAAAAGACATTGTTATAAATACCCTAGAAATTCTCAAAATACTTCCTCCTTGTTTGAACACACTTATTCCATCAGTCTTGGCAATATATCTTTTACTAGAGTAGTTTTATTTAAATATTCCACATATTTTGATCAGCTTTATTCTTTGCTCTTTGATTATAGACTGACTAAAAGAAACAATATAAAATTTCTTCATTAAATTCTTGTTTCTCCAAATGTCATAACAGCTGAATCTAAGTACAATTATATCAAACATTTCATGAGAAGATAAAATCAGAAAAGAAATAGAAAACATATTTTTAATTTTAAAACATAACTTATTTTTGTATATTTTGAATGTGCACCTATACTTGTTTCTGTGGTAGAACATATGGTAACTAAATTTGGAAAAGTGTTCAATATGGTTACTAATTCATTGATTTATTCACACACATCCATTCATCTATGAATTTTCAGTGGTCCATTCTATTCTAGTGTCTGGAGATAATGACATTAAACCTTATAATCCATATATTGAACATGTTTACATTTCAGTGATAAAAATTTTCACAGCAAAAGAAATCAATCTAGAAAACACAATTATAAATGTTCTAAACAAAATGTCAATGTACTTATAATATCAAAGAAAAATGTCTGCATTAGCAAGAAGAAAAGAAAGGCTAAATATCACCAGAAGAGGTTAGTTTGAGTTTCTTGAATACCAAGCATAGCTCTTCTAAATAATCAAGAAATAAGATTTTTAGTCTTGGTATCCCATATTTAATTAAATGAGAACAAAATTGAGGTTGCACCTGAAATGAAACTATAAAAATAGGGTGTAAGCATGAAAAGGATGGTTAAATTTGCCAGGATTATAGACTCTGGTCAATAGTTTAGCACTACCTAGTCTGGTATGTTGAAGCACACTTTGAGGATTCATCACCTACACTGGCAACAAAACAAAACAAAAGTAAAATATTTATATGTGATTCTCAAATATGATAATATAGCTGATTTTTATTGCAGCAACATTGATGTGAAATGAAAACAAAATTTTTGTTGCTATAAAACACGTGCACTGGCCTGGGACTGGGGCTCAGTAAGGGAGAACTCGCCTAGGAAGCACAAGGTAAGGCATTTCATCCCTAGAAACAAGGAAACAAACAAAAAATCCCACAAGCATTTATTGATCGCCAGTCCAGAATCGACTATGGGTTTGGCAGGTCTGATCATAGCAACCCTAGTATCTGTGCTTTCCCGAGTCACATCTTTAACATTTCTTTAACCAAAGTACACCACACGATTGACTCCAGAAGCAGGAAGATCATAGCTCCCCGATTTCACTTGAACATACTTGAATGGTAATTTGGTTAGATACTTTTTGTTTTTAATTTTTTTTTTATTTTAAATTGAGTAAAACAAAAGAGAACATAACAAAGCAAATCAGAACAGAACAATGCAAGCAACACAGTACTCCACAACAAGACAACAGGACATCTACAGTAGCTACCATAATGTATCTTTTCTTAGAAATAGTTGAGCATACCTTCACACACAATAATATCAAACATAACAATATAGTATAAAACCATTCAAAAGAATGAAAGTTTAAAACCAAATAACAAGAAATGAACAATGGCTACTATAATATCTCATTTTCCTCAAAAAAACTGTATAGCATCACACCCAATAAAATCAAAATAAAACACAACAGGATGGAATCAATCAAAACAGAAGAATAAAATCATGGTAGAACTTCAAAACAAGATGATAGTAAATCAGCAATGGCTGCCATCATGTCTTATTTTCTTCAAAATCATTATTCATATAATCGCATATAATAAAATCAAACAAAACAGAATAAAAACAATCAAACAAATAAATGAAAGCATTATAAGACTTCAAAGCAATATAATAGGAAACCATGATTACCATAATATATCCCAGTATATTTAAAATAGTTACCCCTACCATCTGATAGCATAAAATAAAACAAGACAAAACAAAGCCAAACCTAACAAAATTGTGTAAACAATGCAAGAGTTCAAGATAAGACAATAAGAAATTGAGTAGTTTCCACCTTTTCCTCCCTGGTGTTTTCTCCCCTTTGCTCTTACATGAACTATTTTGCTTTTGGATCTGATTAACTTCTTCTCTTTCTTATGCTAGGGTTCATATGTATGAGTTCAAACTGTTGTGGCCATGAACATGATCTCCGGTTGCATCCATTTAGCTACAGGAGCCTTGAGATCCTTCTACTTTGTAGCTGGGTAGCTTTCCATGGCATGAAAATACCATCTTTATTATCCATTCTGCAGTTGATGGGCAAGTTACTCTAGCTTTTTTTTTTTTTTTTTTTTTTTTTTGTCTACTCTCACATGGAACAATTGTTTTCTCTCCCTTGATTTTCAGTCTATAAATTTCTTTTCCAGTCAGATGTTTTTCTTGTATATAGTATATCAATGAATCTTGTTCTTGATCCACTTTCCCTGTGTTTCCTTTAATTGGTGACCTGAGGCCAACTACATTAAAGGTTACAACCAGCATACATTGGTTTGTCTCTGCCCTGCTATATATCTGTTGTTGGCCCTCCACTTTTCCACTTCATTCAATTGCCTGTCTCGTTTTGTGGTTCTCCTCTGCTACTGTTCCTTTATCTCCTCTAGAATATTCCTAGCACTCTCTGTAGTGTTGGTTTTGTGGTCATGAGCTCCTTGAGTTGTTCTTTATCGTGGAAGTAATCTTATTTTTCCATCAATTTTGAAACATAGTTTTTCTGGGTAAATCAATCTGGGTTGGAAGCTGTTTTCTTTCAGGGTTTGAAACAGTTCACTTCAAACTCTTCTTGACTTGATCTTTAGTGTTGATAAGTCTGCTGTGACTGATTGGTTTTCCTTTATTGGTGATCTGTATCTTCTCTCTAACAGCTTTTAATATTCTGTTCTTATGGTGAATTTCTGGGATCTTGAGTATTATATGTCTGGGTGTAGACTACTTTGGTTATGACTAATTGGAGTCCTATATGCCTCACTTATCTGCACGCCAGATCCATTTCCCATGTTTGAGAAGTTTTCTTCTACTACTTCTGTGAATATCCTTTTAATTTCATTTGTGTTGACTCCTGCTTTTTCATTGATACCTTTCATTGATACTCTTAAATTATGCTTCTTTGCATCATCTTGGAGCCATTGAGCTGTTATTTTCTGATTCTGTGTTATTTTTAAGAGGTTTTTCCTCTGAAGATCACAACCTGCAATCCTATCTTTAAGGTTTGAAAATCTATCTTTAGACTCTTTCAGGGGGTTTTGCAAGCTTTTAGTTGAATTTTTAATTTCCTGCATCTCTCTTTAAATCTGTTTCACTCACTGTAATTCCTTTCTACACTCATTCAAGGTTTTCATCATTTTCCTATGCTCCTCTTTTTTGTCTGGGTTCTTTAGACATGCTGAACAATTCTTTCAGTATGTTTGTGATTTCTCCTTTTACCTGGGACATTATTTATGTATAACTGCTTTTACAATCTCATGAAATTGTTTATTTACTTCAGTTTCTATCCTCTCAGAGATTTCAGCTGTGTGACTTCCATTTTCTTCCATAACCGTATCTCCCATTCTTATTCTGTGTAGGCTGGAGGTCTGAGTTTGCTTTTTGCTCCTTCGTCTTGATATTCTCCTGGGTTCCTCCCAACAAGCTTATTGTAGGGCCCCAGGCACCTCCCATGTTGTTTGCACCTAGGCAACTGAGGGTACGGGACAGGCACCTGGGTTCCTCTAATTCCAGATTTACAGAAAGGTAGCTGGGTGTGGAGAGCCTTTCTCCAGACCTATGCAGCTACACTCTAGCTTTGCTGATATCAGGGGTTCATGGAGATGGGGCTGCTTCTGTCAGCCTCTGTGTCTACACCGTGACTCCCACAATGGTGGCAGACACATAAGGGTGTATTTGTCTGATTCTGCTAGTGGGTGATGGCTGCCTGAGGGAAACAAGGACCTCCAATGGGGGCCTATACATGCATAGGGCTTACCTGGCTGTGTGTCCCTGCTCTTGCTGGCTGCCTGCAGGAAGGAGCCTTCCAGTGTCAACTCCCTGAAGGTGAAGGCAGATTTGCTGGTTCTCTCTGCCCATGCTGGCCTCTTTCAGTGGAGGCGCACAGCCGGCAAAGGTGGATCTGTCTCCCTCGGCCCACACTGGGCACATGGAGGAAGGGGACTTCCAGTGATGGCACCTGGCAGGCAGAGGTGGATCTTCTGGCTCTCTCTACCCTCCCTGGGTGCATGGAAGAAAAGGCCTTCCAGTGGCAGCTCCCAGCCAGTAATTTTTTTTTCCCTCAAGTTTAGTAATTTTTTCAGAAATATGTATGCATTGCATCATTGTTGTCTGTCATTTAATGTTGCTGAATATAAATATAAAGGCATTTGTGTCACATGTTCTCAATCAAAAGATACCAAAATAGACTTGAAAGCATTTTGGGGAATGACTCTTATAAAAGAAAATGGGAGAAGGCAATCAGAATTATGCCTGGAAATCTTTCAGACCATGATCCATGTCTAAGGAGACATGTGTAAAGGAGAGAAAGACAGAAGGAGGACTTGGTACAAAGAACCTCAGCATAACGAAATGTGTTCTCAGAACACCCTCACTCTCAAATCCCATGGAAGTGCCCTGGTGCAAAGATTGCCACAAAAGAGTTCCAAGCTAAAGGAAAACAGCCAGATGTGAGTATCCCCTCAGTGCTCAGTAGGTTACTGAGGTGGCCAGGCTAGGAGATCTGTAATTTTATATCAAATGCTGTGACAGATCTTGAGGACAGTAAAGTGGTAGGCTGTCAGCTAGCTGCCTTCTCACTGCTAACTAGAAAATGCTTTCTTGAAAACCACCTTTACGGATACCAGTTACCTCTTTTCCCTTTTGACATAACATTTTTTTTTCTGAGCATACTGACCCCAATCATTCTGCTTATCTAAGTTATATCTTTATTTAAGGATGCTTTAATTATTTACCTATCGATTTACTTATTTTTTGGTGTGTCACTGGTCTTTTACTTATGATAAAATTGAGGAGACATCCCCAGACTTCAATGTCTTTCTAAGACAGAATAAAATGACATTCCTATCTTCTCGGCCATGCTCTCCTCTTTCACAAGGAACAGGGTGGGTTAATCATAAAAAGAAAATGACTCATGCAGATAGCAGTGAAGTTTTAATACTTAAATATATAATTCTTTGTTGATTCCTCCCACCTTTTCAAAGGTAGGATCTGTGCCTTCCTTCTCAATATCTGTACTCTGTGAATGACTGGCCAATAAAAACAGTTGAAATGACCTCATGTCCTTCTCTAGGCCGAGCTTTAAGAAGGCAGATGCTTTTACTTTCTATCCCTTAGGACATCCACCCTTGGATCTTTAACCTCCCTCGGAAGAAGCTCCAGCTTCCCATTGAGAGGCCCTTCTTGAGAAAAAATAACGGTGTCAATTTGTTGGCCATATGAAGGAGTCACAAGAAATGAACCTTCTGTCTTCCTCAAGCAACACCAGTTACTGCTGCATAAAGCAGGGGCATGCTGACCGTTCTGAGGCCCAAGTAATCACAGAATTATTGTTAAAGTAAATTATTACTTTTGCTTTATGTCACTGCCATTTAAAGTGAGTTATTCCACCGCAACACAAATTGGACTAGACTTTTGTCCCTGGCAATATGGATGCACAAAGCACTGAGTTTTGATTCTTTAACAAATGTTGCAGAGAAAATTAGTCATGCATATGCATAAGAATGAATCTAAACCAGCATCTTTTACCCTGTACTAAAATCAAATCAAAATAGATGAAAGATATATATATATATATAAAATCAGCTGGAAGATAAAATAGGCAATACTTTTAAAACATAAATATACTGAAAGAGTTCCTAAACAGAAACTCATTATGTCACAAATCACATCAAGAACCAACAAAGACGACTACATCAAATCAAAAAGCTTCTGCACAGCAGAAGTAAAGAGATAATCTATAGAGTGAGAAATAACTTTTGCTAACTACGCCATAGAGAACAAATATTTAAAATACAGAAAGATCTAAAAACAAAAAAACAAAACACTGTAGGCTCCCTAAAATAAAAGACCCAATCAAAAACAGTCAGTTGAAATAAAGATACATGTGAGAGAAGGAAGTACAGAAGAAGCAAGCTCTCCCTGCAAGCCAGCGCCATGCACAGCACCGGGGCGACAGCCAGATCCCGCCCTTTTCCCAGGAGTCAGAGCCATTCACAGACCACAAGGGAAGAGAACAAGAAGTCAACAAGAAGCAACAAGAAGCAAGCCCTCCCTGTGAACCAGCCCCATGCACAGGCCACCACTGCTGGGAGAGTGGGGGTAGGGGACAGCCAGACCCCAGGCCCTTGTGACATGCAGTATGAGAGACAAGAAGAGCCAAATAAATCAGACCCTAAAGATTAAATATGGCATTGTTTCCTTAAGTGAAACACAAAACACAAATACAAAAACAAAATAAAACTACAGATAGAAAACAGCGAGAAGGACTTTGAGGAGACAGGAAGAGGCCTAGGGATGATGGAGGAGCAAGAGGCTGGTGAGGGGAAGGATAAGTAGAAATAATTAAAATATATAAATGTATCAAATTTGCAGGGAGAATGTAATTATCATTGATAACAAACATATAGTAATAAAAAAATTCCATGGTTACATCTCTAGTTGACATTGGAAAATATTTATGGGAAAACTTTAAGTAACAGCAAAATACAAAATTGAATGCACAGTGTTATGTTATTGTTATGCTCTGTGGTGTATATATCCATCTATATGTACACATTGTGACTAGATAACTCAAGGAAAGGAATGAATGTTTGGAATTGTTTTGTGGTCCTTCAGAAAAGAAGCACACAAAGCAAAAATCATTGAAAGGATTTCTTGATATACCTAAGGAATAAATTACAATTCATTATCAGAAGGCCATACTAACAGTGGTGAACTTCAATAAGCAATATTACTATTTATTTTCAAGAGATGATGTAAAAACTGAAAAATCGAGATAAGTGGCTTTGTCCAAAGAGATTGGAATTTATAAGAAAACTATGAATAAATAACAACTGCCTACAAAAGACTGAACAATCAATTTACATGATAAACATGATTGAATAGAAATGAGAATAATTCCTCATGTGTCCACATAGAATAAAGGTCACCTTAACTTGAAGATAAACAGCCTGGGTTTGCACTCGATCTGGAAGAATAAGAGAGAAGTCAACAGCTGGATGGAGTCCTGGCTCCTTACACCACCAAAGGTGGGTGAGCCTTGCCTGAGATTTGTCAACAGGCCAGAAGTCACCTGCTCACGCTGGCAGGAAATGGTAGCTATCACTGAAACATACAGAGATTTGAGCCTAGAAAGGAATGCTTTCAATACCTGGGCAAAGAATTGAGATTCTTGTTACTAATCTTATTAAAAGTTCTAGTATTCAATGTCGGTGTATAAAATATTTTTTAGAAACTTTAGTATTTTCAGGGTTGTGCAATAGATTTTAAAAATAAAATGATAAATGTGAAGTATTGTGAATACAAATACTTACGCTCATCTTGCAACATATATATGTAACCCATTATATATGGGTTGCCTAAATGTCTTTTAAAGGTACATTAGCTTCAATGGAAATTTAGAGAAAATGAAATTTTGTTGGATTTCAGAGTTCACAAATAATAGGTTTCTACTTGGACTGAAACTTTCATAGAAATCAACTTGCTACAATATTTTCTACTGATATTCAAAATGCTTGGGGGAGTAAAAAAGTGTTAAAATTGCCCATGAAGTAATGAATGAAATTATTTATCTTATAGTAATGTTAAAAAAGAATAATATATATAAAAAGGAATATGAATGAATATAAAAACAGATATTAAAGCAGATACATATATATATATATATATATATATATATATATATATATACAAGTAGGTAGACATACACACACATATTTTTATATATCTTATACGCACAGACACAGCATTCCACGAGTATATAAGATGCTGGATAAAAAGCAAAGCAAAGGCATGTCAGTTTACTGACAAGGAACCATATGCTAGTATGTTTGCCAGATGTTGTCACAAAGTAAAATAACATGTCTGCTACCACACTGCTAGTAATCAGTAAACCTAATCTAAATGGTTGAAAAATAGCATACTACTATTAGAACCCCAAGCCATTTACCTATATGTCCTATGTAAATCTATGCTATGACTAGATAGAACTGGACACATCGACAGATACGGTGGCACACGCCAGTAAGCCCAACACTTAGGAGGCTGAGGCAAGAGGATCACCAGGAGTTCCAGACTGGCCTGGATGTAAGTAAGTTCAAGGCCAGCCTGAACTACACAGCAATAACCTGTATCAAAAAGAAAAAAAGATAACAAGACACATTTAATTTTGCCCACCATGGCTACTGAAAGGACAATAGATGTAAATTCTGCAAATTATCAGTTCAGCTACAAAACACAGAAAGGTTTATCTGGCAAAACGATAATACCAATTTCGTGATGTTTCATGTCCATAAATTGTGGACCCCAAATGATGAAAATCAATCAAGAACCACACATTCCTTCAAAGTCGTAGAATAAATACAACAGTCATATTTTTAAACCTCTGGTGACTACACGCTTTATTTTACAAATAAATAAGCTAAAGCCCAGTGAGGCAAAATGATCTACTGAAAGTAACAATGAGTTAGTGGGAGAAGTGCACTGCTAGCCTGGGACTTAGCCTCATGCCATCTTTCCACTGTGGCACAACAGGCTTCCTTCATAAAAAGCCAAAAAATTAAAAAGTGATTTCTATTAAAAGGTGGAGCCCTGATATGAATGAAAGCAATAACTATGAAAAATTTCCCTCTGAAACCCAGAATGTACTGACATTGACAGGCAAAACAGATATGAAAGGCCTGTGTTCTCTCCCAGTTCATTTTAACTACTGTGTGGGTCAGAGTTCAAAGTAGTTCTCTTATTACCTGAGTTCATTGAGCTCTTGCTATTTGCCAGATACTAGTGGTTACATTACTTTCATTTTCTTCTTATAATTATCATAGATTTAAGTAAAATTATTTTATTTCCCTTTTCAAGGTAAAGAAATGAAAACAGAAGGAATTAGTTCTCAACTGCTCAGATAGTAGGAATTGGAATCTGAATCTCTGCAGTTGAGCCAGGAGTCCCAGTACTACGTGGCCATGTTAAACCAGGTTCCAGCCTTCCACAGCATCATAGGAGCCTCCCTCTTGCCAATGGGGAGTCCCTGTGAAAGCCAGCAAGTTCTTTGGTGTCCTGGCCACAGAGGCATAGGTAGAGATGAAAAAAAAACACAACACTGACAACTGAGAGATGAGAAAAGGACAGGCCTTAACTTTAAACAGAGGGTATTTCTAAAATTTTCCTCCTCATTTTCAATTTCCTTGCTAGCTAGAAGATTAAAGAGAAGCGATATTCCTTTCTACATTTGGCAATGGAAAATTATACTTCCATTTGTGATCACTGCAATAAACCCATTAGTGACCATTAATGACCATGTTTGTCACTCTGGTAAACACTGAATTTCTTGAGAACAAAAGTCATGTTTAAATTATTACTGGATCACCAGTGCTCAACATTTTGCCTGGAATGTAGTGTTTAGTAAATCGCAGAGGCACAAACAAAAGTAAGATCATATTGTTGCAAGGTTAGCATTTATCCCATGTTACCCAAGTCCTCCATTCTGCATTCGGGTGATCTAGAGGAGACAGCAACCACTTGGCCATTTAGTAAATTAAGTTCTTGGTCTACTTGTGTGTTTCTCAAACCAGGTATAAGAAAATTCTCTTCAATAATTTATTTTAAAATGACTTACTTGCATGTTGGTGATCTGAAAGACAAACGAAATGTTATGGATCATCTGAGTGATTCACAAAATTATAACTGAGTACTGCTTTAAAACTGGAATGTTTGCTGGGCGTGGTGGCACCCCAGCACTCTGGAGGCTGAGGCAGGAAGATCATAACAAGTTTCAGACCAGCCTGGCCTACAAAGTGAACTCAGGTCCATTTTGAACTGCATAGTAAGACCCTATCTCGAAAAAGCAAACAAAACAAAACAAACAAAGGTCAACTCAAAGGCTCACATTTGGAGTGGTATTATTTATAGACTATCAGAAACCTTAATTTATAACAGCTAACAAAATCAGGAATTTATTTTCCACTAATATCCAGCATATAATGTGTAATACTGCTTTATATATTATATTTAAAACACATTGTATACAAAAATCATATTATATAAAAATTTTGAGAACTCTGAGTAGGCATAGAGATCTGTATGAACCTTTTCTTCTTCCTTTAAAAGGTGTTCATGTATTATTCTAGCTGGAGAAAAATTAGTGGAAATGCATTTATGCCAGTGCAGTCACCATTACTTCCAGGACAGATTCCAGCAGATGCATCTGTGAAACCTTCTCTCTTCCTACCACTAATGTCCTCCATGGAGCACCACCATTTCTTCTACATGCACTAAAATTTAGTTTGCTGCCTGCTACCAAAGACTACTTGGGGAAAAGGAGGATGCTTCGTTACTTGTTCACCATAATCTACTTTGTTGATGCTTGTCATTGCCCTGCTTTAGAGGAAGATGGATGACACCCTTTTGTGGGTGATATTCTGACATGTGTACTCATGTTTTTAAAAAACTCAGCTACTTCTTCTATTTCACTAACTGTAAATGTTTTATCCAATACTTTTCAACCCCCTGAGTTTGGCTGATATTTCCTGTTGCGATGTATACTTCATAGCAATGTTTCTATTGCTTCATTTTTTAGAATTATGAATTTCAGTGGCTTTCTCTGTAAAAACTACCCCATGAAACAGGGGCATAAAAATGAGCCAAAAGTTGTTAGTCTTTTGCTACTCAGGCTAAAAGAAAAATTGTTCCAATCAAAAGCACTAGAAAATAAAAAATTGTTATGGGAGATAAATTGCACCATCTTGCAAGTATGAATCTTATTCTGTGCTGTGAGGTACACTGCCTGAAAGAAAGTATACTGTCTGAAAGAAAAAAAAGTCACTGAACTTGAGTGAATTAATTCAAAGCAGACTTTCTCCAGGGAATCCAGTGACTGTTGCTGAAGAGAGTTCTGAAGATGGTCAATGTGTTACTAAAAGCCTGTTGCAAATTTCTACAACTTTACACTAATCCAGCACTTAGACAAAGAGGGTACAGAAGACTAAAACTGCTGACATCTTTGAAACTAAATGCCATTTCAGCCATAAAAAGAAATTAAGTCCTTTTATACAGAGACTTGGAAATGATAAGTATTCATTTTTATAGTATATTCTTAGTCACTACTTATTTATTTATTCATGTATTTATTTACATGTGGAAAGGCTGTAAGACGTAGCTAGAAGAAATTATCTTCTGTCTAGCTGAAATCTATTTATATTCTACTGAACACAGAAGTGCCAAGTTCAGTACAGTTAATACATCCAGGAAAAACCCAGTGATAATTATACATAGCTTTTCTTTATCTAAAAAGAAAGTTGCATTACTCAGGCCTCTCCAAAAATGTAGAATCAAGGGTAGGATAGTGAGAGACAGAAGGAGGAGAAGAAGAGAAAGTAAAGCAAGGGAAGGAGAAGAAAAGAAAGGGGGATTGATTGATCATAAAGGAGTACGCTTGTGATTATGGAGAATGAGGAGTCCCATAATTTACTATCTGCAAGTGGGGGACCCAGGGAATTTAATGGTGTAGTTCAAAAGCCTGAAAGCTGAAATAGCTCATAATGTAGATCCCAGTGCAAGTCTGAAGGACTGAGCACCAGGAGAGCAGAGAGAAGGTTATTATAGATATTCTGGTCCAGCTAATCAGGCTGAAACTAATTTAACTTTCCTCTATCTTTCTGCTCTATTCGTGCCCTCAATGAATTGGATGATGTCCACTCACATTAGAGAAGGCCATGTGATTTACCCAGTTCACAATTCAAATTTTAATCTCTTCTGAAAACACCTTCACAGACACCCAGAAATCATGTTTAACTTGCTATTTGGGTATCCCATGACCCACACAAGTTGACATGTAAAATTAATCAATTATTTTAGTAGCTAGTTCAATTCTAAATCTAATTTGCAGTTAGTGAATCTATCTAATTTTATAGCCTACATCTGCCACTATTGGTATTTTAAGTAACCATAAATTATTTTTAGCAAATTAAACCATATCAAAATCACATGCTTAGTCATTCTTTACAGGATAAATGAACTCTGGGATTCTGGGAGAGCTACAGATGCTCAGATTTCAGCCTGAGGAATTCTGAATTGATTATACTATAGTGACTTTCTATGTTTGTAGCTCTAAAAATCTCCATGAGCTGCTATCTGAGTTGAAAACCACTAACATAAACATTAGCCTGTAAAGGAACTGGCCAGCAAAAATAATGGTTTTTTTCCCAAAAAAACTAAACTTGCATTATTTATTTCACATAAGACTTGTATGAGGTAGGGATAATAATCACTCTCGTTTGACAGATGAGGAACTTGAGATACAGGCAGCTGAAAAGTGACTGTTTTTTCTGGATCCCACTGACAGGACTACAACCCCGCACCTTGCATGCCCCACCCCATACAACGGTGAGAGCCTGGGAGGGTAGTAGGTAAGGGCCAGAGCCTCAGGTGCCAGGCAGTGCCTGGAAACTGAGTGCTGTGCTCTCACCCAGTCTGACTTTAGTTTCTGAGCATCTGCTCTAAGGTCCCAACAAATCACTGATTTTCCCACCTGTTTCTACAACCCTGATCCCGAGCCCGAGCCCACTGAGCTGCAATACCAATTGCTTGCCCAGAAATTGTAGTTCTTAACCTTTGCAGCTGGATCTGGCTTTAGAATCTGTTCAATCTGCCTCACATGACTCATCCAGGTCTTCAGCTTGCTTTTTATCTAATGCCATGGAGCCTGACCACTTTGGCTCAGCATCAACATGGATTACGTTCTGAGTCACAGTGATTCCGGAACATGGTGACTCTGACACTCATTCTTCACAGGAGTAGTCAGAGAGTCGCCTCCACTCCCGCCAGCTCTGGGTACTTGCTGCTCTCTCAACAGCTCTCTGATAAGAGCTCCCAGCAGGCCCCATGGATATAGCACCTTATCTATACTATGTATGCAAAAAAATGCAATTATGATTTTTAAAAGGCAGTTTCCCACTTGTCAGAAAATTGTATTAAATCTAGGTTCTTTCTGAGAGTGGGAGTTGTAAAGTGAACAGATGCAAGGAAAATAATATGAGGAGAAAGCTGGGTTATATATAGAAACACAGAAACTGGCAAATTTTAAGAAATGTAGAATTTTCTGAAGTAAAACGCAGCCACTTAATAATTACTTTATATGCAAATAGAAGTCTAAAATGAGATTACTTCTCTGAAGACTGCAAATTATAAACTCTGTTTACATTATAAGAACAAAATATATCTAGTACACTAAAATTTTACATTAAAAATATTGAAGTTCTATCAATAGATAATTGTTAATGACAGCTATAATTTCTTCCAATGTTTTTCTGCATAGGTTCTTTATGACGTCAACTCCATGTATATATTTGTCTTTATATATTTATATACATATGTGCTACAATATTAATGATGCTGGTATATATAAACATGTACATGACCCTTCCGATCCTCAGTGTGATAGTATAAATGGCAGCGTCTCTAAGGAGTAATTAGGCTATGAGGACTCCGTCCTTGTGAATGGGCCTTAATAAAAACGACTTCTCAGTAGTGTTTAGCTCTCTAACTTTCCTCCTTCCACTGTGTGAGGATCCACAAAGAAGACTCTCAGTAGACACTGGTGCCTTGATTTGGGATTTTCCAGTCCTGCAATTGTGGGAAATAAATTCCTTTTGTTTATAAATCACACAGTCTCAGATGTGCTGTTATAGTAGTACAAGCAGATTAAGTTACAAAACAAACTGAAATATGTGCGTGTTTGCATATTCATACATACTTAATTCATAGAGGTTACATTTTTCTCCATGTTTTATTTGTAGCAGCAATTTCTTTTCCATTTCAATCTATAGATTGTTTCAGAAAAACTCGAGTGTGTGAGTTTAACACACACACATGTCATGGAAATTCTCCTGCAGGGTCTGTGAAGACCTAAACTTCAGGAGGGAAGGGGATGAAATGAAGCAACAGTTTCATGGAGGCAGAGATGGAAAGACACAAATCACAGGACACCTTAGTAATCGCGATCACCACAAACGACTGGCAAATGATCTGCTTGTGCAGCTAATGCTTTTTTCAGTTGGAGGGAATAATCCGAGTGGCCTATGGAAAGCTATTTCATCTTTTCAAGCTGAATTTTCTTATCTGAAAAATTAATACAGTCTATAATTTTTCACAGAGTTTCTATAAAGTCAGAAAAAGATGAATATAGAAAATGTTTAGCAACCATGCTTGCATAGGGTAAATATGTGACACAGTGTAGTTATTGTTTGTATCAACCCTTAACCTCACCTCTCCATCCAGGTGTGCTGATCAGGGAAAGAAAAACAAATTGACTCCTGCTCTTGCAGGATACAGAACACTGAGATCTAGTTTTACTGGTGGTATATACCATTGTGGGTGCTGAATGGCTTAATCAGTGCGAAGCCTCCAAATCCATTCATTGAGTTGCCTAGCTATTCCCTCAGTAATGATTACTATTACTGCACCAGGCATTACAAGACTATGGACATAAAAGGGTAAATATAAGATGCTGCACCCAAAGTGCCCTAGCTACCATTGCAGATTATATTCGTGGTAAAGTTTAAGCTATGAGAGCAGAGCCCTGGATTTTCCTGAAGGGTGAGGAGAAAGCACTTTAAGGAAAGTGACATATGGAACAAATTTGAGAGATGAATAGATATTTGCCAGATTGAAAGAAGAGGAGGAAGAATACCAGTTTTTCCAGATGAAGTAAAGCGGAGGGTGTGGCATGGTATGTGAGGCATCAGCCACATCACAGGAAATGACTTACAAGAGGCCAGTTTAGCCATCTAAAGGTCTCCCATGTAAGGACAAAATTGTGAAATGGATTCTGTACATGATTTTAAAAACTGGTACACTGAATACTTCCAGGCTTTAGAATACAGTTTATCAGATTTTGTTTGAGGAAGCCATTGTGACATCATTGGTAAAGGCAGATTAAAATGGTGTAGTTCAAGCACTGGGAATAAGTAAGAATTCAGTCTGAAACAGATAGGTGGCTGAAGTAAAGCAGTAACATATCAGGGCTCCCACTTGGCTTTTTCATACTCTAAAGAGACTGCCTTATGTTGTCCTAATCTGGAAAAGTGTCTCTAAACCACTCTAATTTATTTAGAAATAATTTAAGAAATAATGAAAAATGTCTAAAAAACCTAAATCTTCCCTGACTGAGTACTTGGTAAATGGGACCAGACTAAACAGACATGAAAGCTCAGAGCTGCTAGCTGAACAGCAAACAGGCTGAAACACACATCACACAGCGGGAAGAGGGACACACCACAGGCACTGGCACATCTTGGGGACTGGTGTGGTGATGTAGTCATCAAACGGCATTGTGTTCACACTCCAAAAAGTCACCTTGATGTGACAGAAACTGCTGGAGTAGGGTCTCGGTGCTCTTCTTAATTTACCCTCTTGGCATTTTGTTAAGCCAGTGCTGATTTCCTATACACTTTCCCTCCCTGACTCAGTGAACTGAACAAGTGATACTGTTAAACTTGCACTATGTTGGTAGATAACAGGATTAAAACTAAAAATTTGAAAACATCAGAGGAAACTTTTATTTCTTTTAACTGCATTCCAAATTCTACTTTTCGGGTCTCATGAAAATCTTCACTGTGAAAAATGGTGTTCACTCACTCTTCTGTTGGTTTTATAAAGCAGAGTATTATGATATACAGGGTGAGTTTACCGGGCAGAAAACCCAAAACTGGAAAGTGAAATACACAGAAGATTCTACATTCAGTTTAATGCACCTGGACCATTAAAAAGTGGAACAGTTGGTAATCAGACATGTTATTCTGCTGTACTCTAATATCAAAGGCTTACAATCAAATTTACCTTACCTGATCCCTAATAAAGAGAAATCAAGATGCTGAACCAAAAGCAAGTGAATTAACATGTAAATGCAAGCTAAGTGGCAGGTTCCTGAATTTAGACACTGTTCAAACTATCGTTTAATAGGGTATTATTTCTTATCCTAAGAGTTCCTTAGTGCCAGCTGCAAAACCGAATCTCTCTTTTTTGCATAAATTATTTCTGAATTTTATAGCCTGGGAAATTAAAATAATTTATGGATAAACAAAATCTTTGCAGAAAATAACCATTTAAAATGAATTGTTTTCTTCCAACTAACTTCTAGAAACCTAAAGAAGAGCCTGGCATGGTAGTGCATTCCTGTGATTGCAGTCTTCAGTAAGGCTGAAGCAGGAGGATCCCAAGTTGGAGCCTATTCTGGTATACTTAGGGACTTAACAAGACTTTATCTCAAAATAGAGAATAAAAACAAAACAAAACAAAAAAAAAGCCTGAGATCTTAGCTCAGTGAGGCTTTGATTTCATTCCCTAGAATCACAAAAAAGTAAGAATGCATGAAGCTATCCTGTAGAATACAGACTATAAAAAGAATGACAAGGATGAGTGATGGTTTTTAAAAATCACGATAATTCTTAATTTCCTATTAATAAAATTATATGTACCATTTTAAAAATTTATATAGATTTTACATTAATATTATTTACTTATACTTACAATTTGTCATGATAAAAATTTGTTGAGTAAATAATAGTAATATGTATAGATCATGTAAAATGACTATATGTTGTAAAGTTTCAAAAAAATTCCAAAACACCATTCAAATTTTTCCTTAAATAAAAGTTGACATAGATGGGAATACCAGAGGTGCCTATTCTTTTTCATCTGTTTTTCACACCTTTTCTCATAATCATTGCATTTACCCTGGGTTTCTTATGATTCTAGCTTAAAGTGACACGAACTTAATAAATCACCCTTTTGCACAGAATTCATTTCAAAGTGTAGTGCCATTTTCCACAACTGCACAGGAAAATATCTATACTGGTGCTTCTGTGCATGAATACAGTGTCTAAATGTCTCCTCCTCTCATTACTGTGAAGGAGAACATTTTGGGGTGGCAATTAAACTTACCTTATGTTGATATTGTATGGATCATAGAGATTACTTTGGGGAAACAGAGACAAATATTTAGACTGGCCATTTAGCCAACTAGCTACTAAACACAGTTCTCTTTCCTTAAAAGGAAAATTTGTTAACCTAATTAAGGTGCTATTTATCCATATTCACCCACCCATCCATCAATTCAGGTTTACTTCATATTTTCTGACAAGAAACAAAGAGATAAAGACTTCAGGGCCTCTAGTTTATTTGGGAAGCAAGCCTGGGAAAACTGTGGTAAGGGCGAAAAGAAATGGAAACATAAAGAGCCAATAAAAGGTGTATAAACAAACAGATCACTGTTGTGAACCAATCGGGCTTAACCCCACTGGTGGCCATTGGAAAACAGTATGTATGCAGAATGTACCTCAGAGTTCTCCCATTTAAAGAGTGAGGAGCTGTATTTTATCCTATTAGTATTGAGTAAGGGTTTGCTAAGGTTTTGATTGTATCCCTCTAAAACTTATATTGAAAGACTTCAATCTATATTAAGAGATGGAACATTTAGGAGGTGATGAGGTTATGAGGTCTCTATAGCAGACTTTTTTTTTCTTTACTCAGTTTTGCACCAGGCATGGTGGCACCTGAAAGGCTGAGGCAGGAGAGCTGCTGTGAATTTGAGGACAGCCCGGGGCAACAAAGTGAGTTCAAGGTCATCCGGAACTGCATAGTGAAACTGTATCTCAAAAAAAGAAAAGATTAAAAACATAATTAATTAATTTATTTATCAGTCTCGGGCATTTTAGGATGGCAGCACAAGTGAACCAAGATGAGGCTCTCAACTCGACAAGACAAATCTCTGCCACTTCTTGTACCTCATTGCATTTCCTGCCCTGGTCAGAAGAGCCCATCAAGTAAACCGTTTCAGAGCCTGGCAGCAAGCAGACAGTGGGAGGAGTGAGTACTTAATGGGCTTGGTCAGAGCATCAGCAATACTGGGCTCACCTCCAATTTAAATGAGTTTCTCGTAGAAGAAATCAATGATTGTAATCAAATAAGAAAATGAAAATAAATAATTTACACTGTAAAAGAAAACTTAGGTAACCCTTGAATTTCTTGAGACTTAAACCCAAATTGTTCAATATCATATGGCTACTGCTTCTCATCTTTAATTTTGCCACAAATGGAAGGAAAATAGTTATTCCTAACATAATTCAGATGATGAAGTAACTCCTTAAGCTACCCACAATTAAGGCAAAAGGAACCAGTTATATGTTGCCTATAATCAGAGCAAGTTAAAGAGATTTTGCTGGAATTCAATCTCCTAAATTTCTACTGGAAAAAAGATTTGGGTGTTTAATCAGCTTTTCGAGGAAACCTGAAGTATAAGCTGAAGGAGGATCCCCAGCATAAAGACAAGTTGTGCAGTTTTACCACGTACCGTAGGGTACGTGGCGTAATTTGATAATCATCAGAGAAATCTCTACTAGCAGAGTTCAACCTAATAATGAAAGAAAAGAAACCATTCCTTATGAATCAGTAGATCTTTATAATACACAAACAGTCCAAGTGTGAGGCCTAAGAAAAACAGTCTAACTTGAATCCATTGTATATATGCATAAATATCCACATTTGATGCACAATAGCAAAGTATACTTCTTATGGGCGTCATTATTGCAAGAATCCATGGAGCGCTATCTTCAATGGTTCAGATTTGCCATCTTTCTTTTCAATAAACTAATAATTCTGCTCTTCAGGAACAACTCAGATTCACTTTGTTAATTTGTTTGTGTGAATGAATGTATTTATATTAACACAGTCAAAAGGATTTTAGGCACATTGAAAAAATACACACGGTAAGATTTAATAGAAGTCTGTGAAGAAAACAGAAAAAATAAAAATATATAAATGATAAAGCATAAATGTGAGATTAAATTATGCAAATTTCCTAGAAACGAGGCAAATTTTGAACATAAGCTTTCTAACAATGGCAGAAGCATGAAACATAGTCGATTCAAAGAAGTCATAAGATGAAACTGCCTATACAATCTGCACCATGAGAGTTCCAAAATTAGAGACACAGTTCTTCCTTCGAACCTAGTAATGCATCAGTAATATCCTCAAAAACATAATTCTAAATAAAAATGATAATGCCATGCCTCCTTATAGAAATTATCTATAACTCTAAAATTATTAAAATATTTATAAATTTGGTACCAACTGATTGTCATTTGACTAAATATTTATGCTACTTAACTATTATAATCATTCTATGCAATACATAAAATTTAATAGCCTTTTTAAGTAGTTCAAGAAACTGTCTTTCACACTATTAATATTTGCTTTATGTAATTGAGTACACCTGGATCTGGTTAATATATATCTTTTCATCCTGGAACTTTCCCTTAACAAATATGTGACCTTCATTTGCTCTTTTAATCAGGTTTGTTTTGGAGTTCACTTTGTCTACAAATAAAATAGCCACCCTGTGTTTTCTCCAGGGTCCTGTAACATGAAATATTATTTTTCCAACCTTTGACTTTCTGTCTCTGAATCTTTTTGACTTAAATGTGTTTCTTGCATGCAGTATGTTGTTGGATCTTGTTTCTTGATCCATTTTACCAGTCCATTTTCCTTTTTGGGAGGAAAGGGGGATTGGTGAATTGAGACCATTTATATTGATTGACTTAATGCAGTCCCAATCAAAATACCATTAGCATTCTTCATATAAAAAGAGAAAACAATTCTAAAATTCATTCAGAACCAGAGCAGACTTGAAAAAACAAAAATAATTCTAGATTAAAAACAAAAACCAAAATAGAAGGCATCACAATCCTTGACTTGACATTATGCTACAGAGCTATTATGATAAAAACAGCACATAACTGGCAAAAAAAAAAAAAAATCAAGCCAAAACAAAATCAAATCACCTGAGAGTCAGTGGAACAGATTAGAAGATTCTAAATGAAATCCAAATACACTCAGCCACTTTATCTTTGACAAAGGACCAAACACATTCACTGCTAGAAAGACATCCTCTTTAATAAATGAAACTGGAAAAACTGACTTTCCATGCCAAAGACTAAAACTAGAACCATGTCTATCACCAGCCACTAAACAAAATTCATCAAAAATAAAAATATTAAAACAGAAACACTAAATATACTGGAGTATAAAACAGGTAGAACTCTGAAGAGGTGTAGGCAAAGACTTCATGAGCAAAATCATGACTGCATGGAAAACAGAATCAACAGCTAGGATCTTCGTCATCTCAAATTTTTGCATCAAAACAATACAAAAAACCACCAACAGAGTAAAAAGGCATCCCAAAGAGTGGGAAAAATTTTAGGCAGTTATTCCTTAGACAAAAGACTAATAAATATCTAGAATAAATAAGTAATTTTAAAAAATCAGACCATTCAAATTTAAAGATCCAATCAATAAAAAATGGGTTTCTAAGATGAATAACAAACTTTTCTAATGACGAAGTAAAACAGCAGGGGCTGGGGATTTAGCTCAGCGGCATAAGCACCTGCCTTGCAAGCAGGTAGTCATGAGTTCGATCCCTGGTACCGGTAAAAAGGAAAAACACACACACACACACACACACACACACACACACACACACACACACACAAAGAAGAAGTAAAACAGCAAGTAAGTATATGGAGACGTGTTTAATATCACTGGTTATTTGAGAGATGCAAATTAAAACAGTGCTGAAATTCCTTATCATTGCAGACAGAATGGCCATCATCAAGAAATCAGTCAATAATAAATGCTGGCAAGGTTATGGGGAAAGAGCAACTCTTCTGCACTGTTGGTGGGAGTGTAGACTGGTGCACACACTGTAGAAATCAGTGTGGGAATTTCTTTAAGAGCTAAGATTATAGATTCTATTTGACTCAGCTATTTTCAGTATCTTCCTGGAAGATTTAAAAACATCATGCTACAGTTTTGTATGTGTAAACAGTATTTGTAGCAGCACAATTTGTAATAGCTAAATCTTGGAAAGAACCCAAATGTCCATCAACTGAGAAACAGATAAAAAGAATGTCTTTTAATGTAATGGAGAACTACTCAGTACTTGAGACTTATAGCTACATGGATGGACCTATACTCAAGTGAAATAAATCAGACACATGTAAATATCACATTGTCACTCGGTGTGAAAAACTGAAAGTGTAAATAAGAACCAAAATATATAATAGATATTATAAAGTGGGAATTGTTCAAAAGAAAAGGGTACTAGAAGAAGGGAGGGAAAAAAGAAAGAATAGAATAGAAAAAATAAGAAAATAAGGATAAAATGAAAACAGAGCTTTGTAAATAAGGAGGAGCAGAGGGGTTAAAGGGAGAGGAGGGGAAAGGGAAAAAAGAGGAATCAAGATATATCATGTACAGGTACAAAAACCCCATGTTGAATGTGTCATTATGTATATCTGAATGGTACAATAAATCTAATAATAATAATAATAATAAAATTTTAAAAGAAAGTTAAAAATAAATCATCCCAGAAAAGTTAAGTGAATTACCAAGAGTCATTTACTTGTCAGAGGCACGGCACATGTACCACAAACTCAGGTTCTAAAATATCATGCTGTAGTAGTTCCTACAATAATTAAAGCATGTTCAAAAGCAACAAATCCAGCAATTCTGAGCTCATAAAAAGATAGTAAGTTATGAGCTGGGCATGGTGGTGCATGCCTGTGATTCAAAGTTACATAGTGGGCTGCACATCAAGTTCAAGGCCAGACTGGAAAACATAGTGAGATCCTGACTAAAAAATAAATTATTACAAACAAGTGCACTTTTGACATCATGAGATTTGTGCTAAGAGAAATTCAGTGAACTGCTCTGAAGCTATCCTGTGAACCATTAATATAGTAACTACTGAGTGACGCTTTGAAGTAAAAAATACACAGAGTAAGCTCCTTATACTGAATGAATAAATTGGTTATGTGAGAATGTTATTAATGAACCAGTTAAATTATGAGATTACACATAGTTATACAGTTACTTTGAAATTAAATAATTTTTATCTCGTTGAATTCAGGAGGAAGGGACAATGCACAAAATGTATTTTTCAAGCTAAAATATAGAAACAAATTAAATTTTTCAGATTTTTTTTACATTTAAAGAAACTCAGTGCATAAACCCTTCATTGCTCAACATACTGATAATGTTGCCATTGGATAAAAACACTTAATGCGACAATATCCATTAGAACTACTAAAAATCTGAGAACAAATATTCTCTTTGCTACATTACAACATCTAGATGACAGGGATGGCAATACATTTAATCTAACATGATCATAATGGTACTCAAATGTTGTGTGTTGGTTTTTTAGAAACAATTTCCTATAGTACAATTTCTTAACGTTTGAATCAGGTACTCTACTGCCCTCTCCTGGATATTATACAAAAAGCACAAATATTAAATGCCTCAGCTTGAGAGGAGCAACAAAATAAATTTGTTTAAGTGAATCATATGATAAGTAATAACATTACCCCCTAAAATATATAACAGTATTATAGTTTTCATGTAGTACATTAGGTATGCATTAAGCATCATGGATTTTTAGACACAAATACTCTTAAAATTGTGAAATAAAATAAACAATACATTTTATTATACTAGTGCTGTGAGGTATGAGATTGCTAATATCTCTCTCACTTCCCAAACCCTGTGATGCTACTGTGTGCCATTAATTCCCTATGATTGGCAGGCTCAGGTTACTGGGAGAGAACAAAGTGCAGCAGGTTGGTGGTCCTTCAAATGATAAAATGATTTGATGTTGCTAATACATTTTTTTTTCCATGGGACAAGAGTAAAAACGCTTAGGAAATTCTAAACAGAAGTGCACATCTAAGCAGGTGCTTACATGTGATATAGAGTGGGAGAGAGAAGAAGAAGGGTAGCTTGGTTAGTTGTGCAGTGTGTTCAGTCATATAGTATATACATTGTGGAATCCACAAAGACTGCCGTATACATCAAATATGGTAAAATAACTGGACACAGATAACTCATACCATTGACACTTGCATGTTTTTTGAACTAGGCAATGAAATGTTTTTTTTTTCCCGATTATATCACTAAGAGGTTAAGAAAGTTCATTGACGATTGGAAGAAGTCCAGCCTTATGTGGTTAAACTAGGTGCTGTGTCAACTTAGCACATCTTCTAATACCAGTCACAGTTCCATGTTTATAAGTTTACAGGCCTTGTAAGCACTGTTTCAAGACAGTTTCTTGCTATACTGTAAAGATACAAATATGACCATTCCACTTATACTTTGTATTGCTGTCCTTGAACAACTTTAGAAGCAGTTATTTCATTTTGTTAACAGATTTGGTACATTTTACTGTTTAGTCTGTTATATGACTGAAGACATAGGAAACAATCATCTGCTATATACTGTCCTTTAGAGGTTACCTAATTCTAAAATAAATGATTATTAATTATCTGTTATGCCAAAGAAGCAAATCGAGATTAAGTGTTCTAGAAGAATTACAGGGCCCAATGAGCCACAAGTAAGGCGTGCCAAGAACACCACCTGTCAGATAAACGAAGCCATTGGCTCTGCCTTCAGAAAGGATTTGCTTGGAATGTAATGTAAGATAAATACCTAGTCAGCTACTCAACATGGATTAAGGCTACAAGTCAACATCTTCATTGCTATAAAACTGAGTCAGAAGAAATGTTAAACAGAAATAGAAGACACTAGTCTATGTCCAGTTTTTATTTATTTTTAAAAAGCAAAACAGAAAAAGGGTAGAAATATTACAGAATTTCAACAAAATAACAGTAAGAAATCAACACTAGTTAATATATTACATATATTATATTACATATAATATATTACATATATCTTAGATATAGTTGTTCAAGTTACAAAATCTAAGCACTGAAAATGAACGATCAAACAATTATAGCACAAACTTCTTTTTGATGAACAGAGAATTAGTAGCACAGTTATCTATCTTGCACACTTAAATATACATATAGTTATGTGTATACCAACCAGTTGTTCTTTCCTTTAGAGCATGTTCTTTCCCTTTCATTGTTATAATATTGTACAATATTATACAACTACAATATTGTACAATATTGTACAATACTGTATAATATTGTACATTTTGGATCTTATTACTCTTTTAGTTTTTTATCATTATTATTTATTTTTTACACTAGGAAGACAATACAGTATTTACAACAGTGAGTCTGATTTATTGTACTTATAAGGATAGTCTCTATATACCTATAAAAGGTAAAAGCCTTACCTATAAAAGCCTTAAGATCATCCTTTTTACAGCTGAGTACTATTCCATTGTATAAAAATACCACTTCTTTTTCATCCATTCTGCAGTTGGTGGCCATTTTGGTTGTTTCCAAGATTCAGCTACTACAAATTGTGCTGCTACAAACATGGGTGCTGTGACATTATATTTTCAATTTTTCTGGGAAAACACTCAAAAGAGGAATAGCTGGATTGAATGGGACTTCCAGTCCTACTTTTCTGAAGAATCTCCACATTGATTTTCACAGTGGCTGCACCATTCTACACTCCCACACGGTGGAGAAGTGTTTATTTTTCTCCACAGCCTCACCAATATTTGTTACTGGTTAGTTTCTTCATGGCAGCCATTCTTTCCAGAATGAGATGAAATCTCAGTGTTGTTTTAATTTGCATTTTTCAAATGACCAGTGATGGTAAAAATTTCTTCACATATTTGCCATTTGTAGGTCTTCATGTGAGAAATATGTGTTCATCTAAGATGTCCATTTTGGGAGAGGGTCTTTGAATTTGGGTGACAATGTTTTTCAATTCTTTATATGTTCTGGATATAAGTCCTTTGTCTAAGGGATTGTCAGCTAAAATTCTTTCCAATTCTGTGGGTTTTTGTTTCACTTTGCTGATGATTTCTTTTGAAGTGCAAAAACTTTTTAATAAGATGAGATCTCAGTTGTTGATTCTTTGAAGTACTTTCTGTGCAGTTTGCATTTAGTTCCTGAACTCTCTGCCTACGCCTATGTCTCCAAGATTTCTACCTATCTTGTATTCCAGTAGATTTAGTGTTTCTGTTTTAATATTTAGATCTTTGATCCATTTTGACTTTAGTTTAGCACATGGTGATAAAAATGGGTCTAGTTTCAATGTTCAGCATGTAGAAAGGCAGTTTTTCCAATACCATTTATTAAAGAGGCTATCCTTCTTCCAGCAAACATGTTTAGCCCCTTTGCCAAATATAAGGTGACTCAGTGTCTTTGTAGTTGTGTTTTCATCTTCTAATCTGTTCCATTGATCCTCTGATCTATTTTCTCGACTGTATCATGATGATTTTATCACTGCAGCTTTATGGTATAATTTCATGACAGGGATTGAGATGCGTCTTTGCCTTGCTTTTGTTGCCCAGAATTGCTTTTGCCAATCTAGGTTTCTTCTGTTTCCAAATGAATTTTAGGAATGTTTTCTCTAGATCTGTAAGGTATGTTAATGGTATTTTGATTGGGATTGCATTAAATCTGTATAACAGTTTTGGGAGTATGGTCATTTTCACAATGTTGCTTCTTCCTAACCAAGAGCAAGGACTATCTTTACATTTTTAAATATCCTCTTTAAACTCCTTTTTAGAGTAGTGTAATTTTCAGTCAATAGGTCTTTTACATTCTTTGTTAAGTTGATTTCTAAGTATTTCATGTTTTTGGATGCTATTGTTAAAAGTGTAATTTCCATAATTTTTTCTCAATGAGTTTTTTTCTGTTTAGGAATTCTACTGATTTTTGAGTGTTGACTCTATCCAGCTACATGGCTGAATCTATTAACTCTAGTAGTCTTTTGATGGAATTTTTAGGGGTCTTCTGTGTAGAGTACCATGTCATCTGCAAATAGTGATAATTTAATTTCTTCCTTCTCTATCTTTATTCCTTTTGTTTCTCTCTCTTGCCTAATTGCTTTGACTAATGTTTCCAGAACTACAGTGAATAGGAGTGGTAACAGTGGACATCTTTGTCTTCTTTGTAATTTTAGAGTGAAATCTTTCAATTTTTGTCCATTCAGTAATGTTTGCTATTGGTTTGTCATAGATGGCCTTCATCAGATTCTGGTCGATACCGTGTTTTCTGAGTTTCTGTAGGATTTTCATCATGAATATGTGTTGGATTTTATCAAAAGCTTTTTCAGTGTCTACTGATATGACCATGTGATTTTTCTCTTTGGCTCTATTGATGCAGTGGATTACATTTGTTGGTTTGCATATGTTAAACCATACCTGCATTCCTGGAATAAATCCAACTTGGACATGATGTATAATCTTCTTGATGATTTGCTGCATTCTATTTGTCAGTATTTTATTGACAATCTCTGCATCATTAGTAAGATTATCTTATAGTTCTCTCTGGTTTTGCTATCAGAGTAATACTTCCCTCCAGGAATAAATTCAGAGTCAAGTATTGCTTATCTTTCAATTTTATTGAAAGGTTTGAAGAGTATTGGCATTAAAGCTTCTCTAAATTTCTTGTAGAATTCAGCCGTGAATCCATTGAGGCCTGCGCTTTTCTTTGTTGGTAAGTTTTTAATCACATTTTCAATTTTACTAGCTGATATTGGGTTATTTAATATTGTTATATATTCTTGAGTCAGCTTGATAACTCATACATTTCTAGAAATCTGTTCATTTCCTCTGTTTTCCATCCTATTTGAGTAAAGATTTTCAAAGTAGGTATTTATGAGCTTCTAAATTTCCATGAGATCTGTGGGAATTTCTCTCTTTTTAGTCCATATTGCATGAATTTGAGTTTTTCTTTCTTTTTCTTGATAAGGTTGGCTACATGTTTATCAATTTTGTTTATTCTCTCAAAAACCAGCACTTTGACTCATTAATTCTTTGTATTTATTTCTTAGTCTTAATTCCATTAATTTCTACTGTCATCTTTATAATTTCCTCTCTTCTACAAGCTTTGGGTTTGACTTGCAATTCTTTTACTAGAAACTTGAGATTTAGCATTAGGTTATTTATTTATGCTCATTCTGTTTTCTTGATGTGACAATTCATCACTATATATTTCCCTGTTAGGACCACTTTCATTGCATTCCACAAGATTTTGTTTTTATATCTACATTTTCATTGAATTGTAAGTATTGTTTAATTTCTTCTTTAATTTCACTCATAAGCCATTGATTGTTCAGGAGGTTGTTGTTTAATTTCCATGTATTTATGCAGGTTTTGTGATTTCTTTTGCCATTAGTTTCCAATTTCAATGCTCTATGGTCACATAATATGCATGGGATATTTCAATCTCTTTGCATTTCTTTAAGAATGTTCTATGGACTAACATGGTCTGTTTTGGAGAATGTTCATGTGAAGCTGTGAAGAATGTGTATTTTGATGTATTTTGGTAGAACACTTTGTAAATGTCTACTAAGTCAACTTGTTCACAGGTTTGACTTAGTTCTGTTATTTCTTTGTCAACTTTTTATATTGTTGATCTATCGCTTATGACAATGGGGTATTGAGGTCCCCTATTACAATTTTGGTGCTGCTTATTTTAGGTTTTCATATCTATTAAGTATTTGTTTTATAGAGTTGGGTGCTCCTGTATTTGGTACATATATGTTTATAATTGTTAGATCTTCCTCTTGAGTTATTTCCCTGAGAAGTATGTAGTGACCTTCTTTATCTCTTGCACATTTTTGGTTTGAAGTTCACATTGTCTGCAAACAGAATAGGTTTTTTTTTTTTTTCTGGGTTCTTGTTGCATGGAATATTGTTTTCCATCCTTTGGCTTTTAGTCTATGAGTTTCCTTTTGAGTCAGATGTGTTTCTTGTATACAGCACATTGTTGGATCTGTTTCTTGATCTATTCGGCTGGTCTGTTTCTTTTAATTAGTGAAGTGAGGCCACTTACATTGCTGGATATAACAGATATGTACTGGCTCAACTTTGTCATGTTATGTTCCTGCTGTTGATTTTCTTTTTCCCCCTTGTAATTGCGTGCCTGTCTGATGGTTTCTTTCTGTTGTTGTTCTGAGAATTGCAGTCATTTTATCTCTCTCTAGAATGTCTTTCATACTTTCTAGTACTCTTTCTAGGGTTGGTTTGGGGACATAAGTTTTTTCAGTTGTTCTTTGTCATAAAGTATCTTATTTCTCCATTAAATTTCAAAGAAAGTTTTGCAGGGTACATCAATCTGTGTTGAAAGTTTTCTTTCTGGGCTTAAAATACTTCACTCCAAGCTTGTCTTAAATTGAGGGTTTGTGCTGAAAAGTCTGCTATGATTCTAATGGGCTTTCCTTGATAGGTGGGTTGTGTCTTTTCTCTAACAACTTTTAATACTTTGTTCTTGTGCTGTATGTATGGGATCTTAGTTATATATCTGGGTCTAGATTAATTTTGATTATGACAGTTTGGTGTTCTATATGCCTCACTTACCTGTATATCAGATTCTTTCCTCATGTTGGGAAATTTTCTACTGTTACTTCTGTGAATAGTTTACAACATCATTTGCACTGACCCCTGCATCTTAATTGATGCGTACCAATCTTATATTATTTCTCTTTGTATCATCTCAGAGCTGTTGATTTGTCATTTTTTACTGCTTTGCTGTTTTAAAAAGTTCTTTCCTTTCATGATCACTAGCTACAGCCCTGTCCTCAAGGTTTCAAATGGTTTCACTAACTTCCAATACAATTTTATTATTTCTTGGATATCTCTCTGAATTTGCTTCATACATTCTGCTTCTTTTCTATATTGTTCATTCAGGGTTACCATCATTTTCCCATCCTCCTGTACTGTTTTTTCCTATGTCTTCTCTAGCTATGGTAAGCAACTCCTTTATCAAGGTTGTCATTTCCTTTTTTATGTGAGAAACTATTTCGAATCTGATTTCCTCTATAGCTTCATGGACTTATTTCATTTGCTATCTTTTCAGAAATTTCAGGCCTATGATTTCTAATGTCCTATATTTTGATATCTGCTGTACTTGTTCCTGATGGAGTTGATATTTGAGATTGCATTTTGCTTTTTGTCATTTTCACCTTTCAGGCTAATATTCAGTCTTTCAGTCTCATTATTCTCAGCTGTTGGTAGTGTGTATCTTAGGGTCCTACTATGTGGTTAATGTTTGTCCAATTGCTGGGTCCCACAATGAAAGGCAGAGTGAGTCACCTAAATTCTTCTGTCAGGGCTTATAGGGTGAGTCCTACACTCTTTCTAGGCTGACTAGCATAAGAGTATTGATACAAGTCAACCATTAGTTCCTGCTGTTACTATGGCTTCAGGTTGTTCCAGGCCACCAGATCAATCTGGCTATCATGTTCACCTCATTTGGGACTCTACTGTGTCACTGGGTGTCTCGGAAGCCCTTTTGATTTCTTCTGGGTTGGAGGAGGCCTGTTTGGCACTCTCAACCCACCTGATTGAGTTCTCTATATGGAGGAAGGACTCAGCCACACCCTTGCCAGGCTTGCTAAGGTCCCACAGCTGAAGGAAACTTTGCTACTGCTCCTGTTTATCCACTAAGTCCTCTATTTGAGGGGAAAACTCACCACACTGTTGCAAGCCTGTTGAGGTCTTCTGTGTCCGTGAGGGGCTGCTGAGTTTCCCATCAGCCCAGCAAGGTTCTGCAGGTGCTGGAAGGGGTCGTTGATTGTCAGTGTGCTGCTGTGGTCTTTTGGGTAGTGGGGAATGGTGACCTATAATCTGCTGTCGCCCTAGGTCTGGGGTTTGAGGGGAGGGGCAGCCAACAATCCACGGCCACTCTAGGTCTATGGAGCAGGGCAGCCAAAAATCTGCAGCCAACCTAGGTACTTCTATGTCCACTTTTAATAAATCTTTCTTAAAATCACTTCCTTGATGGTTGAGCTACTACTTATAACTAATCCATTTTTTTAAAAACAGAAGCTCTATTTTTATTTGAAAAATATTTGTTATTGAAAAATCAATTGAGGATAAGAATACCGGTACACATACAAATTATGTTTCTCATTAATAATCCTCAACAGAATTTATTGATGTATTCTGTTTCTTCAATTGGTTCTGCTTTCAGTGTTCTTCTCTTCTATCTTTTTAAAGTTTTAACTCTCTTATTAATTAGCTTTTTCCAAAATAGTTTGTGAGTTTTTGGTCTGCTTTTGATCTCTAGTGAATTTTCTATCACAAATTGGCTATAATGTCTCTGTTAAATTACTCTGGAAGATGTTTAACAAGCTTTCATTATTGGATATTTATTCAGCATCTGCTGTATGTTAGGACTAAAGCCAATATAAACCGTATATATAATTATATGATATATAATTTGGATCATATATAATTACACACACACACACACACACACACACACACACACACACGTATATCTTCTAAAGTACTTGGGAATGGTAGTCTGTCCCAGTCTCTAAGGCTTCCATGACAAAATAGGACAGATGCAGTGATTTAAATAACAGAAAGGTATTCCAGTTAGTTCTGGAAGTTGACAGTCTAAGAGGCTTAGTTTCTTTGATGGCCTCTTTCCTTGAGCTGTAACTATGCTATGTCCTCGCGTAAGCTCTTTTCTAAGTGTCACAGCTCTGGTATCATTTTTGGTTTTGGTTAAGTTTTAGTTTTTATTTCTTCTAAAGAAATGGCTCATATTGGATTGGGACTGTACCATTCTGAGCTCCTGTAAACTTAATTATCTCTATAAAGGCCATATCTCCAAAATATATGCACCGGAGTGAACTTTGACATAAGAATTATAAGATGGAATTCAGCCCGTAATATACCAGACTGCATTTAAATGTTTCAGTGGCTGTAGCCTGCCAGTCTGAATTCCACTCTATCCCCTTACTAGCTGTGAGGTTTTCACAAATCATTTAAAAGAAGACAAAGTTGATTTACCTCCTGTATTTAATTTTTTTTACTCAGTGTTCATTTCATTTGATATTCAAAAGAAGCCTATAGTGTAATTCCTTTGAAAAAGAAAAAGTTAAAATTGTTTTTTTATTTTTATATTCCTAGAATTTTGCCTAAGAACTGAAACAAATGAATTTATATATTGAAAACAGTGACTCCTGAAGATAGAAGGGAACTTTGAAAAATTTTTGTACCCATAAACAAATATAAGATTTGATTTTCTTTTGATTGGATCATGATCAGTATCTGAGAAACCACTGAAAATGACAACAAAATACATGGACATTTTGTACCAAAATTATTATTTGTAGAGACTCTGACCAGGCTACTTGGTTGATGCTCACTGTGATCTGTTTCTTTAAGAGTATGTGCTTATTTTATCAACTTCATCATTAAAGCCAAACTCTAAGAAAAACAATTTCAACCTGCCTCTTTGACCTGCTCTTGAACACTTTCTGTTGCAGTGATCTGTAAATAATTGACCAGCCAGGCACTGTACAACAAAGGTAAATAGATCAATAAGCCTCCTGCAAGTGTTCATAAAAGAGTGAATCCCTACTTCTCTTAGTTCCTCACCACAGAGGACCTCATACATGAGTCAACTGCTTGCAGCCACCAGATTTAATTCAGACTGTTTAATAACCAAATGCTGAAGACTTTCATTAGACTTTTAAAATTGTTTCTTAATATGATTTAAATGGGAAAAAGTATTGATTAAAGAATTTTAAAGTGGTAACTTCTTAAAATAAGAAGAGAAAATGCTTTGAGTTAGTAGTAATCCTGTGTAAATTTACAAATAGTATGAATAATACACAAGTGCTTGCAATGCACAAATGCAAAGCAAACAGTAATATCTAATGGTCATCCTATCATGGACTCAGAAACACATTGTTTTGCTTTGCTTTTGTACTTGGAGTAGAACTCAGGGCCTTGCCTTGTCAGGTAGGTGTGCTGCTAAGCTGTATCCCTGGCCCCACAGTAAGTTGTTGAATGGAGAAATATTTTCTTATGAAAAATGACTTAACATCTCTGGCGAAAATAATCCCTAAACAAATACAAAGGGTCTAATTGTTAACTGTAGAAATTTTTTCTATAATAATTGAATCTGCATTTTATAAAACAACTAGTAACATATCTTATTTCCTGATAATATGCTGTATAAGTTATGACAAGCAGGTGCTGCAACTAATCTTCAAGGTCATGTGTTAGAGTAGTAGGGACTGTGAGGGACATGGATTTCCTTATAAAAGAAGCCCCAACGGAGACCCTGTACCCCTTCTAACATGTGAGCACGTAGGGAGAAGGCATTCTACATGGAACAAGAAACACACTCATTACACACCAAATTGGCCAGGGCTTTCTTAGGTCTCAGAGTTCTTCATCTTCAAACTCATGAGAATTAAGTTTCTATATACACCCCAAATGGACTAAAACATACAATGTACTGAATAAGATGATAATTAAACAAAAAGTGAAGGTAAGTTTCAGTGGACACATGGTAATATCAATACAAAAGATGGTTAGCCCAAATTTATTTCAAAATGCACCTATATGTAGTATATAATACCTATTTCATTGAGTGTATTTTATGAAACTGTTCCTATAGATGAACTGAAGAAACATTGATGAATACCAATACCTACTAAAGATTTTTGATTTATTAAAGTTATAGAAAACTTACTACCTAGTGATTTAGTACCCAGAAAATATTAATTTAACAATTTAATAATTTACCTAATTCTGAGATTATTTTATTTAAAAGACAAAAATTATGATGAATAGTGAGTTCTTCCAGATCTTAAATTCTAGAGAGTATATCCTAATAAGAAATTAAAGATATATAAACACTTAACAAACTTAAAGAGTATAGATTAACCACTGGAAATTGTGTTACTTATAAAAATGTAACTAACTAGATATAAAATATATACATACTATGAAATTCTTTAAACCTTTCTTTGTATGTAATAAAAGAATCAGACTAGAAAATATCTAATCAGTACCCCCTATTCAAAATGCTTGAGGCCAGAATTATTTCAAATTTCAGATGGAATGTTTGCATATACATGATATAATTTGGATTTGATAAAGTCTAAGCACAAAACAAAAATTTACTTACATTTCATGTGTACCTTATACCCATAGCATAAAGATAATTCTTTATAATATGTTTAATAATTTTGTACTAAACAAAGCTTCATGGTAGGATACTTTGTGGCATAATAGAACATTCAAAATTTTTGAAATTTGGAACATTTTTATATCAAATTTTAAATGAAGGGTGCTTGATCTGTTCTTTTTTCAAGAACTGAAATGCTAAACTGCTGAAGATTTGTCTCAAATGACTTATGAATTAGAAATTAAATTATTTATTTCTTTTAGTAAATCAGTAATAGTTTTACATAAAAGGCCCTTAATAAAAACACATTCAGTTATTCCTTTATTGGCAGAAATAAGTGGTTCAGATTCTTAAATATTTTTGAGTTTGCAAATTATTTCATATCTTCAATGTCCTTCTTAAAATTTCAACAAATAAGTTTTCCTTCATTTGTTATTCATTAGCATGAAAACTGAGAGAAGCAAAAGTGCAATATCATATAATACAGAGTAGAATACTGAGAGTGGACTTCTGTGCGTGCACGTGCATGCTTGTCTACACATGTGTGCACTTACAGTGCTAGAAAGAGGAAAGGAGTGAGGGAGAGAGACGAAAGCTGTAGCAGAATCAGACAAATGAAAATGACAGTTTATTTTATGCTACACTAAAGCACAGCACTATTTCACATTAAAGTCATAAGAATGATTCAACAATTTGACCCACATCATAGTTTTGAATTGAGACAAGATAAAGTAACCACATGCCACCCTATACTTCCTGGTAGGCTTGACTAAAAGTCCTGGTTAGAAGGCAGAAGCCAGTCATTTCAGGCCTGTACACTGGAAAAACTCTGGCAGACTGTATTACAGGGGTTTCACTACTCAAGCATTGAGGCTTTCAGACATCTCCAACTATGCTTATAAGAAGAGTTGACTTCTATCAGAAGGCAGTTTCCTCCAGGCACGCAGCATGGGCAGAGAGAACCAGGTGAATTGCTTCTGCTTGCTGGATGCTTCCACTGGAAGGCCCGTTCCTTCATGTGCCCCACGCAGGCAAAGACAACCAAAACACCCATTTCTGCCTCCCAGGTGCCACTACCGAAAGTTCCCTTCTTCCATCCACCCAGCATGCACCCAGAGGGAGACAAATCCACCTCTGTCTGTTCTGTACCACCACAAAAGGCCACATCCTGCAGCAGGCCAATGTGAACAGAGAGAAGCACTAGATCCACCTTCAACATCAGGGAGCTGCCACCAGAAGGATCTTTCCCACAGGCAGCCAGCAGGAGCACAGACACACAGCCAGGAAAGCCTTGTGCATCCATATGCCACCATTGGAGGCCCTTGGTTCCCTTGGAGAGCCATCATCCACTCTAGCAGAATAAGACAAACACATTCCTGTGTGGCTGCCACCATTGCGGGAGTCCCAGTATAGACATACAGGCTGAGAGAAGCAGCCCCACCTACATGCTCCCCTGATCATCAGCAAAACCCCAGCATAACTGCATAGCTCTGGAGAAGCCTGATCCACATTCTGGGATCACCCTGTAAATCGAGAATTAGAGGAACCCAGGTACCTATCCCATTCCCACTACATTACATAGGGGCAGGCAATATGGGAAGTGCCTGGGATCCTGCAATCAGCTTGTTGGCAGGAGACTGTCAAGACGAAGGAGCAAAAGGCAATCTCAGACCTCTAGTCCACAAAGAATAAGTCTGTGAGATATGATCATGGAAGAAAACGGAAGTCACACACCTGAAATCTCTGACAGGATAGCAAATAAAGAAACAACTTCCTGAGACTGTAAAAGCAGCCAAATCATAAATAACGTCTCAGGAAAAGAAGAGATCACAAACATATTGAAAGAATTGCTCAGCAGGTCTAAAGAAGACAGACAATAAGGAGGAGCACAGGAAAATGACGGAAAGATTGAATGAATGTGGAAAGGAAACCAATTCAAAGAGAGATAGAGGAAATTAAAAATTCAACCAAAAGCTGTCAAAACCACTTGAAAGATACTGAAGGTAGACTTTCAGTCCTTGAAGACAAGATTGTAACTAGTGATTGTGAAAGGAAAGACCTCTTAAAAATAACATGGAATCAGGAAATAACAACTCATGGCTGCAAGATGATGCAAAGAAGCATAACTTAAGAGTGATAGGTATCAATGTAGAAGCAGGGGTCAACACAAATGAAATTAAAAGGATATTCATAGAAGTAACAGAAGAAAACTTCCCAAACATGGGAAATGGATCCGGCATGCAGATAAATGAGGCATATAGGACTCCAACTAGTCTTAGCCAAAGTACATCTACACCCAGACATACAATAATCAAGACCCCAGACTTTCACACAAGAACAGAATATTAAAGTTGTTAGAGAAAAGAGACAGGTCACCTATAAAGGCAAACCAATCAGAATCACAGCAGACTTGTCAACAAAAACCATCAAGTCAAGAAGAGAGAAAACAACTTCCAACCCAGACTGATCTACATTGAAAAACTATCTTCCAAAATTGATGGAAAAATAAGATACTTCCATGATAAAGAACAAGTGAAGGAGTTCGTGACCATAAAACCAATGCTACAGAGAATGCTAAAGAATATTCTGTAGAGAAATAAAGAAGACCATGGTTCCAGGAACAGCAGCAGAGGAGGATCACCAAACAAGACAGGCAACTGAATGAAGGGGAAAAGTGGAGGCCCAACAACAGGAAGATAAGAGGGCAGAGACAAAAAATCAAAAAAAATTAGCAGGATATATAACTTTTTAAATTTCCTATTAACTTGATTTGAAGCCCTGTATTGCTCCTACCATCTTGTTTTGACTGATTTTACTGTTTTGTTCTGTTGGATAGTATCAAGTTTGAGGCTATAGGCAACTACTTTGAAGGCAATAAGATTCACTATGAAGCCCATTCTGGTTTGACTCATATCTTCTTTTGAAGTTCTGTAATGTCTCCAATGTTTAAGTTTTATTGGTCTTGTTCTGTACTGTTTTGTTCAATTTTGTTATACCTAATGGTACAGGCAATTCTTTTTAAGGTAGCAAGAGGCATTATGGTAACCACTGTTGATTACCTTGTATTCTGTTTTTACATCATTGTATTATGTCCATCCTTTGTTTTGACTAACTGCTTTGTTTTGTCTTATTTGGTTTTATTCCTTCCCAAAAAAGTAATAAGAACTATGGGAGTAATAAAACCCAAAATGTGTAAATGTTGTAAATAAAGAGGAAAAAAAGTGCTCCAAAGGATACAACTGCAAGTATGTTCAGATAGATGACCATATTACTAAGTTTTTGTTGGATCATTGAACACGAATGTTTGCAGTCTCACTGTTTGAATGTCTACTTTGTATGCTTTAATCCTGTAACTTGAACAACTATTTCTAAGATGACAATATGTAATCTATTAATTAGTGATTTCTTACTTTTTTTTTTTTGAAATTCTGTATTATTTGTACCCTTATACTGTTTTGGGTTTTTTTTCTCTCCTTTAAATAAATAAAAAAAAAAGAGGGCAGAGACAAACCAATGTATTGCTGTTTGTAACCATTAATGTAGATGGTCTCAGGTCACCAAAACAATTCTTTCTACACAGGGAGAGTGGATCAAGAAACAGGACCCATTAATATACTGTATACAAGAAACACATCTAACTGGAAAAGAAATTCATAGACTGAAAGTCAAAGGAGAGAAAACAATTGTTTCATGTGACAGACGCCCCCCCCCCCAAAAAAAAGCAACTGCCCGTCAACTGCAGAATATATAAGAAAGATATAGTATTTTCATGCAGTGGAAAGCTACCTAGCCATAAAGCAGAATAATTTCAAGGCTCCTGTGGGTAAATGGATGCAACTGAAGATCATGTTCATGGCCAAAACAGTTTGAATTCATACACGTGAACCTTGTTATAAGAAACAGAAGGAGTTAATGGGATTCGAAAGCAAAACAGTTAGTATAACAGGAAAGGGGAGGAAACACCTGGGAGGGCAAGGTAGAAACTACTGTAAATTTCTGATTGCCTTATCTTGAATTCTTGCATTGTTTGCACAATTTGGTTAAGTTTGGCTTTGTTCTCTCTTTTTGTTAAATTTTATGCTGTCAGATGGTAGGGGCAGCTATTTTGAATATTTTATGATAATCATGGTTTCTGATTATATTGCTTTGAAGACTTATAATGCTTTCATCCTTTGGCTTGATGGTTTTTATTCTGTTTTGTTTGATTTTATTATGTGTGATGGTACGAACTGCTGTTTTGAAGAAAACAAGACATTATGGCAGTCATTGCTGATTTTCTATCATCTTGTTTTGAAATCCTACCATGCTTTTGTTCTGATTGGTTCTATCCTGTTGTGTTTTATTTTGATTTGATCATGTGTGATGGTATAAACAGTTTTTTTTAATGAGATTTTATAGTAGCCATTGTTCATTTCCTGTTATTTGGTTTTGAAGTCAGGTATTACTTTCATTCTCTTGAATGGTTTTATACTGTTTTGTTATGTTATATATTATCGTGTGTGAAGGTATGCTCAACTATTACTAAGAAAACAGACCTTATGGTAGCTACTGTTATCTGCTTTTCTTGTTGTGAAGTACTGTGTTGCTTGCATTGTTCTGTTCTGATTTGCTTTGTTCTGTTCTCTTTTGTTTTATTCTCTTTAAAATTAAGAAAAAGAAGAGTTGGCTTCTCCTCTCATTGATAGACACAGGCTTTGTGGAGATTTGGGGGAAAGGGATGTTTGATTACCCTCACCATCCATGAAGCATAGAACATCAAAAATTAGCATTCCTCCCCCACCCAACTTGGGAGTAACTGGAGAACTTTGAATGACATCAGGACTGCAGAAGGGAATATCTCAGTCTGTATATGTATTCCCAAAAGGAATGATAAAAAACCATATAAATAATTAATAGAATGCTTAGAAAAATACAGGAAGACAGAAAAGAATGAAAACTCTGAGAACAAACAGAAAACAATTAACTGACATTTAAATTCTAATATATCAATAGTTTCTTGAGTAGATTGTCTAAACATCATTAAAACATGTAATAATGCATTAAAAAGTTAGTAAATACATGTACATAGTATGCAGTCTGTAAGAAATATGCATTAAACATAATGATAAAGGTAGGTTAAAAGTAAAAGCACAAAAATTACATAAAAACGTGAGTCAACATTTTAGAGTACTGTAACAGGAGACAAAATGGTTTCAGAACAAAGAAAATCTCAGAGGGTCAGTTCACTAGTAAGATACCAGAGTGGTAACTTGCTACGTACCCAGCAATAGAATTTCACAGCACATGAAGTAAATGCAGAACTGAAAGAAGTTGTTAGGAACATCAAGCTTTGCTCTTGATAATCAAAATTCTCAGACAGAAACTCAGCAAAGATGAAGACTGAAAGAACAACATCAACCCACAAACCCTCCATGACAATTACAGAACATGCCATCAAACAGCTCCCAAAACACATTTTTTTCCGTGTATTAATGGAAAACTTATGAATTAGTCAGCTTTCCTGTAGGTGAGACAGACATCCTGGCATTTGCAATTTTAAGGAAGAAATGGTTTATTTGGCTCATGGTTTCAGAGATTTTAGTCTATGGTTAGCTAGATCAAAGCTGCAGAGCATGGTGGAAAGGCATGGTGGATCAGTGGTCCTCAGATCCTGAGAGCCAGGAAGAGCATAGCAGAAGAACAATAGAAAAGAAGAGGCCAGGAACCAAATAAAGTTCCTAGATCCTGCTTTCATGACCCATACAGACACAGTCCAAAATGTGCTTTAGTAATCAAGTAGGCAAGTCTTAAAATCCATTGAGGCTAACAATCAGTTGTAACTGTTACAGCTCATGGAGAGGCTATATCCTGACCCATAAAATAAACAACAAATTAAAAAAGAATTAAAATCGCACAAAGTTACAGTCAGAGAAATTATACTAGAAATCTTATAAAGATAACTTAGAAAAAAATTGCAAGTATGTAGATACTCATTTTATCATTCCTATTCAACATCACACTGCAAATCCTTGTTACTGAAATAAGGCAAAAGCAAAGTAAAGGCATATAGAGTCAAAGGAAAGAAATGAAACTGTCTCTACTTGCAGATGAAACTAGCTACATAGAAAAGTGCAAAAACTATACAAACTAAAAAGAGAGTTCAATAATGTTGAAACATATTAAGCACACACACGCATACCATTTCTCAATGTAAGCAATAACAATTGAAAACTGAAATGTAAACTTTAATCCATGATAGGTCCCCATATTATAACCCTTACGGATAAGCTTAACGAATATACAGAATTTGAATGCTAAAACTACAAAGACTGAAATAAATGAAAGGTGATTCCATATTCAAAAAAGGGGGACTGAATAAAATAAAGGCACCAGGTCATCCCCTACTGATTTTTGTAGGTTGAATGCATTCTTACAAAAATCCTAGATAAATATTTGTAGATATATTGGGAGAGCCAGATAATGGCAGATTAGTGACAACTAGCACTCAAAGCTGCTCCAGGGAACACATTCAAGCCATAATTTATGTGGCTCAGTGAAGAGACAAGGGGCTATAGGAAAGTACTAACTGAAACAGCAATCAGACAAAACACAGAATTACTGGTATTCAGAAAAATAAGTAATTGCAGCAATGCCATAAAGAACAAAACCTTTAACACAGAGGAAAATGGACGGAACTGAAAACTAAGCCAGTCTCAGTTAAAAATTGCATGTTTCGTTTTATTTAAAAAACCTAAAGCTAAATTAAATAAATACAATAGCAAAGGAGACAGAATAGGAAACTAAAAGGTACTCTTCTCATTATGAAGAAGAGGACTATGATAGTTAACTCTGGTGTCAGCTTGAATAAGAAATGTCCTCCTGTTGGGTTTAGCAGAATTCTGACCATGTCTGATTGACTTATTGTCTGTGGGTGGCATCAAATATATATATGGTCTTCTAGTGAATCCTGACTCATAAACATTTTGGTATCAAAAATGTGGAGTTGTTGTTTGCTGGAAGATGCTTGTCAGAGCTCAAAAGACCACAATGTTGACAGTAATGTAGATGGCTAAGACCAGGCTTAAGATGCTTTGGTTGAGAAGAACTCGATTGGCAACCAAAAATCGGGCCATATGTGTTATGCTTTGTCAGAAAAATCTGTCTGTATTTTGATCATGTTGCTAGACTTTGCAGGAGACTGATATTAAAGGCAGCGGACTAATTAACCTGGCACAGAAAACATCACGGCAGCCTAACATTCAAGCTGTGCCTTGGATAATGTTGGAGTTTTAGCTGGCTCTACATTGACAATCAAGAGTAAACAGCCCAATTGAGTGATTTTTAAAGTTTTAAGTTTGGCCAAAAAGGAAGCTCTGGTAAAGTTGGAAGATGAAGCAGAAGAAAGCCTGGATGTGGAAAAAGATTAGCATTAAAAAGAGCCAAGTACTTTAGAAGAGGTCAATAGGAAGGCTGGCTTAAAGATATGTGAGGAACCAGCAAGGTCCCACCCTTTGCAGGTTTACAATTGCAAACGTGGAAAAATTTGCTCTGAGGACAGGCTCAATCTTTTAGAATGGTGGCAGCCTAGAGGATGAGAATTAATTTCCCAGGATTCAGTTCATGCATAGTCATCTGGTTACTCAGAGACTTCTGCAACCAATGGCAAGATGAAGAAGGGCTCAGCTACTACTCCTGCCAGTGGCAGCCTTTGGAGGCATCGCATGGTACAGTTTTACACCGATGCAGAATACATTGGTTACGGGATCACAAAAGTTTCACCCAGATTTCAGAAAAACATCTGTGAGACTAGGCAGTGTGACACTTGCAGGACAGTACATGAATCTGTGACAGCAAAGCCAAAAGTGTCACAGAGATGCCAGGACACTGGAAAAATCAGGAATATGGAACATCTGTGGAAAATTACAAGGAGTGAGCAGAGCAGCCCCAAAGCGAAACAATGAGGACTACAACATACACTGGTAATACCATGCAGGCAGGGCTGCCTGTACCCTGTGGAGTTCATATCTCACCACACTGACTGGATATGTGACTTAATATTTGTCGTGCTGAATTTTGGTCTTGCTTTGGTCCCATGCTATTCTACCCCATTTTCTACCTATTGGAATGATAATGTTTCACCTGTGCCTTTTCATGTAGGAAGAATTTAACATTCTTTTCATTTTTACAGGGACTTGCAGCTAAGAGTTGCTCTTAAATCTCAGAGGAGACTTTGGACTTAGACTTTTCAGCAATGCTGAAGCTGTTAGGACTTTGGCCACTCTATAATGGACTAAATGCATCAAAACACCATTCTAAAAGAGTAAACTTACATACTGTAAGGTTCCATTAGTACATATTTGCAGTACATAATAATCACATTTATCATGGAAAGATGGTGTGTGTACACTATATATATATATATATATATATATATATATATATATATGTTTTGTTTTTTTACTTTTTTATCCATTGCACTTTCTCTAGGGAGAAACTTCCTTCAAACTCTTGAACCCTTTCTCATTTCTCATTTTCAAAAGTTTCTTCAATCAGTCTTTTGTCCTTCAACTTTTTTCATGTCCTTTGCCTTCCTCTTCCTCTCTGCTCCCTCTATCTCTTGCTCTCTCTTACATTTGAAAACTAGAAATAGAGAGATCTTTGTCATTTATCTAACATTTTTTAACTGACAAAATTATAGAGGTAAAAAACAGTTTGGTGATTGAATTAAGACAGTCACACATTAGTGTTATGGTAATTTCTTTGTGCTGACAGAACAATTCTTCATACTCTTTGTGAGAATGGTTAAACAAATACATCCATGTAACAACAACATAGCATAGAGCTATGCCATGAAAAGTGCATATAAAGACTGATAGGGAGAAAGATAGATGAAGCGCATGACATATCTTTGTATTATTTCTGAACATCTAATGCATCTTAAATTACTTCAAAATGATGTGGAAAAATAAAATAAAATAAAGTTGGTAAATTTAAAATAAACAAATGTAACACAAACTCTCATGATGTTGTCATTTATAAAATTATTTTCTTAAAGGCCAAGGACAAGAAAGGTTGTGCTACCTAGAGTTTTATCAAAAGAAAATAGGTCAATACTGCATTTTAAAAAATTATTCACAGTTAGGAGTTTTTGGCTCTGACAATTGCATAAAGGGCACACTGACGCTCATATAACTGCTCAGGCTATATACAAATTATACATTAGTACTATTGAGATTTGTGTGCTGCACAAATAAATACTCAGAAATTTAGTTCAACTGTTTTGGAAGTCAGTGATCTAAAGATCAACATATTGAATAATTTAAAAATACAAGAGTTTGAGGATATTCAACATGGCTGAATAGAGGAGGAGGCACATGCAAGCTACTCAGAGATAATCAACTAAAACACACAGGTAATTAGAAGAAAGTAAGTGACCTACACCCTGATGCCAAAATCAATCCAAAATAAGAGATTTATAGATCAAACAAAAACGTAAGACATAGAACCAGCTCACAGTCGGTGGATCTGCTGCCTGAGCACAGAGCAGGAACTTCCATTGTGGGAAGTTTCCAAAACACTGATGGACTGCAACAGTACGGCTAAATCAAACTACACAAGATAGAATTGGGGTATAAAGTCCCTGACCCCTGTGGCCTTCCTCCACACACAGGATATTGAGGCCTGGCAGCAAATTTCACCAACATACACAGAGGTGAGTGACCAGGAAACTGCTCCCTCCCAGATGGGCCACCAGTTTGCTTGTTTGTTTTGACATGAATCTTAGCAGCTAACTGGAACCCCTCACAACAACAAAGTTAGAGGCCACAATAAAGACTAAGAAAGTAATGAGTGGAGCAGCATAACCCTTCTTGACTTACCACCAGTGGTTTCAGGGAGGAACAAGATTCATGGAATTTAAGCAGCTTTGAGCTGCCAGGGAGCAACAAGTGGGAGATTGGGACTCCCTCAACTGGAGAGGAGACTGAATGGGGACTAAACAGCGTTGATCTGTCTCTACAGTGCCAACACCTCTGCCCCTACCGCAGTGTGACAAGCAGAGTGAGAGGACAGACATGAACAGAGAAGGCTGTTCAAGGACCAAAAGGAGCTAACTGTACTCTGTGCATGAGATAATTTCAATGCCTTTGTATTTACTTAGGCATGTTCTATGGGATAGCATGTGGTCTATTTTGAATAACATCCCAAGCACCGCAGAATAGAATGCCCAATGTATATTTGTGAAGTGTTTCTTTTTTCTATGTTTTTGAGACTTTTGTGTTCACTATTTGCAGAAGATACGACAGAAAAATAAGAAACTCTTCAAATGAGACAAAATTTTGATGAAACAAAACTTGAAGCTGTTTGTGAATATTATATTAAATAAGGCTATCACAGAAAACATGGCTATTGACATCCTCTACTGGCTCACAATTATAGAGAATGAATAACTTAGAATAAACATTAAGCATATAGTGAAGGTGGTAGAATTGACACTAAAGAACTTTTGGAAAAAACGTTCTTGTCTTCTCCAATCCACTTCATTCTCTCCTTGTAAGGAAATTTTTCTTGGAAACCCTCCCCATTCCTGTTCTAAGGCTGTGGGGGATCAATGCTCATTCCATGTGCACGTGTGACACACTCCTGGCTTTGCAGAGTAGAACATATGCTTTCTGGTCATGAGGACTGGCCATAACCCAAGACAGTTCAGTGAATGCTATTTTGAGGTCTTGCTGTAACAGATACGAAAGAGATTCTCTTTTGATGTGCTTATGGCTGGAGAAATAGAAGACTAGAGTTGCTGGTGAGGATGGTACAATACACAGCATAGCCCATGTGATGAGAGTGGACTTGAAAATGGAATGTTAATGGCCCTGAATATTTACCACACATTGGCTGGCTCTCGCATGTATAGCACTCTGAAGAAGGCAAAATCATTACATATATATATATATATATATATATGTATATATATATATATATATATATATATATATATAGTACAATCAAGGCTCAAAGGCTATAAAGGGAAAAAAGCTGAAGGTTTTACATACTCTGCTCTCTTACCTCAATTTCAACTTACAATTAAATGAGCCAATAAATTCACTTGTTAAGCTATGTCAGTTTGAGTGTTTGACACAACTAACGTTCTCATAGTACAGCATCATGACAGTAATATAAATAAGAGGGATAATGATATATTTAAATTAAAATTAACAAAGGATATAAATTCCGTATATGTGTTTAGATAAAAACAATGTATCTTCAAAAATACTATTTTTACTAATTTAAAGAAAAAATATTACTTTCCTGAAGAATATAAATTTTATTCATGATCCACATTTTCTAGCTAATCTTTAAAAATATATATTCTTTAAAATACTAACAGCCTTATTAAGATATTTCATGACAGAAAAGTATATGTACTTTTAAAATACGATGGTACTAGTACCTTTTCTAAGATAAGCCTGTATTAATGACAATGAAACTGCAAATTGAAAGTGAAATAATTTATTAACAAATAAATTACTCTACTCAAAGGCTGTTAAGAGTCTTGGAAAAAATATTTTGAAGACATAATGATATATTTATTCTCTTGGAGGTATAATATGAAACTGAAAAACAAGTTACCTACTAGTATGGACCTTTGATATGAAAAGCAACTAAGAAAAATAAAGAGTCCTTTTGAGTACTAATTTTATAAGTCAAACATAAAATTATAAAAGACAATAAAAGGTTTCAGTGTTCATAAAAATTAACTTTCTTAGCAAGGGCTAAAATTATTTTTAAATGTAGATGTTAAGTTTAATCCTGCTAATGAAGCACACAAAGTTAAGGCTAAAATTCAATGTTTTATCAGTCACTTCCAAAATCTATTGCAAATCAAAGTGTTCTTTGTGAGTTCCGGAGTATGGGATTTTTCTTTTTTTGGTTAAAGGAGATTTTTTTTCTGGCTCATGAAAAATCTTAGTTACCACTGTTTACATTTCTATAATTCTCCATAAGGAATTCCAAGGTATAATTTCCAAATATCTCTACTTGGGAAATATTTCCCTTACAGTGAGAGACTTGGAGCAACTCTAGAACATTCTATTTCCCTGGTCTAGATTTATCATACATTTCAGTGATAAGTGAGGCTTTTTGTCATAATAACTAAGAATAAAATATTGATTTTTCCTGACTCAGAGTTAGGAAAATAGATGCCTAATGTGGCTGGAATTACCATTCTAAAAAGAGAAAGTTGACCTGAGTGTTGGGGACTTAGGGATGTTTCTAAGCCTGACACTACGTATCTGATTTCTATAGTAATTTTTTATGACTGCTTATTATAAAATATCATTTGATTATGGTGTTTAAAATGTAGCTCATTTGGTATAGTGCTTACCTAGTATATATGTGCCCCAGATTTCAATCTCCAGTAAGGCAAATAAAATAAAATAAAACCTTTAATTACAGATAGTTGGTAATATGCTAATATTCAGTACCACTTTAGACAAATAAAATTCCATTTGTGTAACTTGCTCAAGAAACTTAGCATACAGCCACACAACTTACAGAAATTCAGCTCTATTAGAATTTGTATTTTGTAAATTTGTTTTTAGCCAGGCATGAGGAGTGGTCAAATCCAATTAGTACAAATTTACTAGGACTAAAAGAACAGAGTCTAGAATGAGTGAAAAGCCCTATTCTTTAGATTCTCCATAAGTATGTTGTATTCTTCCTATTTCGTTATACTTCCAATTTTAAACTTTTGAGTAAAGAACTGAACCACCTACTTAAGACAACCCAGTTTGCTCTATTCAAGTATAGTTCATACTCTAATTTTTTAAAATAAATTCTATGAAACTGCTGAAGTTTGAGATGACTACAATTTAAATAATTTAAATATTTTAAAAGTCTGCTTGGTGTCATCCATGTGGCCACACATCAAGAATCTGTACATATGAATAAACAGAACTAAGTTTAGCTACATAAAGAAGAGCAGGCTTTCAAAATTAAACATGTCAGGTTAACTGAGTAAGCCAAGAACAAGAAATCCTTTAAATAGCTTTGCAAATAAGATTTACATGGAGATGTTTATTATATATGATTTTGCTGAGTAATCTGTTACCTTACTGAACACATTAGTACAATGTGCCTCCCTCCGAATTTCTGTCTTTTACAGATAATGTCTATAAAATGTTAGCAGTTTATGGCTACTGTCCAAACTCTACTGTCTAAGAAGTGGTAATTGCTTCCCAAAGAATATAGATACATTTTCAATTCAGGGGAAGACTTGTTATAATTCCAGAGGTCTCAACTTGCCACTTATCTTCTACCTAAGGATATATTTTTTTTTGATGACTATCTAAACTTTCATTTAAGATTCATTGAGGAACTACAGAGAACTCAAGTGGACAGTGAAGCATTAACTAGATCCTTCAACTCAAAGTGTGATCCTAGGACTAACAGCTAGCAAATCACATATATACTGGTTAGAAATCTCTAAATTGGAATCTCCCAATTTAAATCCCCATACAATTTGTATATACATCAAAATGTTAAGAAAACGCTCAACTACTGAGTCGTCAAAAACTGTATGCACACTTGAGGAAAAGAAAAACTTGTATAACTGGTGGCCATTAGCTTTCTGACACTCATTAGTGCAGTGAACCGCTGCTTGGGTAGCTTGGTCTGAGTGTCCACTGACATTGCTGGACATTCACTTCCAATTTTTTCTCTAAGGGCCAGAAGTGTAGTGGGTTTTCTGTCATCTATGATATTCTTCAGGATCTCTCATAAATAAAAGTTTGCATATATTAAATTAGAAGAATGGGCACCTTCTACAAGTTTCATTCTTTTCCTAAATTGTGTGTATATTTTTTCAGCAGACTATTTCTTTGAGGATGTGATAAATTCCTAGACTATGTCCATCTATGTTATTTTACCAATCTTGAATTTTCTTCCAGCTTTTAACAAGCATTTGACAGCATTTTACAAAGACTAATCACTTTTATAGTTAATGCTTATTTTACTGAAGGTTAACTATGTATGCATAAATTCTTTAATCTTAAAATTATTGCTAAGATGATGTTAATAACATAATGTAATGATTATAAAACTTAAGTCTGCAGCACAGTCATTCTTAATATACACATTGCTCAATCAGTTTCTGATTCAATAAATTTAAGGTTGGCTCCAAAAGACAGCCTTTGCCATTTATTCAAGTGTTGTGGATTAGAACCACTAAAATTGAGATCCCTAGATAAGTCTGTTTGGGTCTATTATTTGGATCCACAGCTCAGATGTAGGATATATGTTCTTTACACTCTAACTGGTTAATCCTAGGGGTTCTATTACTGAGACTCTACTGATACAACTAAAGCCTTGCTAACATGACCTTACATTGGTGATGTTGATGCTGTGAATCACTCGACTCACTGCTACAAAACTGAACCAGAACATATCAAGAAGTGCTGGCTTCTTTTTGTGCATTATACTAAGTACTGAAGGAAAACAAAGATTTCTCAATCCAGCTACATAAAGGTTTCATCATGTACGGGGAATAATTGAGATCTCTTTTCTACTAAAAGGCAGTTAAGGGATATGCATGCAATCCAAATTTTCTTCATCTAATCTTTGTACTCTGCTCCAAAGTAGAACTGTCCTGATGTATAAGCCAAAAGCTCCCTTTGGGCTTTGACACTTTTATGAGGACTAAAAGAACTGAGTCTTCACTTAGGAGGCTGAGGCTTATGAGGAGCCAATGAGGAGGTTGAGACCTATTATATACTGCAAACATGTACCAATATAAAATAAATTAAACATTTCTATAGGATCCTTGACACATAAGACATAGGGTCTCAGGGCTGGGGATACAGCTTAGTGGCATAAGTGCCTGCCTAGCAAGCACAAGGTCCTGTGTTTGATTCCCAGTACAAAACAAAAACAAAAAGAAGAGTTACTGTATATCCCTTAGGGAGGCATGCAGGCCTGTGGTCACTGGTTCTTTATCTTTAGGGACATGGATATAGCTCATCCCCTCAGCACCTGCCTGCCAAGTACAAAGTTTTGAGTTTGATCCCTGATACAAAAAAAAAAAAAAAAAAGACATAGGATCTCTATTTTTATTTTTACCCACATGAGAAATATAACAGGACAAACATAATCTTCAGGCTCATACTGGTGAAATTTTACATTATTCAGATTTTTCGGGAACTAAAGAGATTTCTTAAGGAAATTTTATTTGAGCAGATTAAAAAAATATAGCAATGAGTATAAAGATCTGATATGAGGAATTATGAACACTGGGAAATTTAATTAGTAATTTAAGTAAAAGAAGTCACTAATTAGTAAACAAAATGTGCCCTGATAAATATTAATCATAAATTACCATTTACTGAGTGAGCACTTACCTGAGGGATCAGGTTTTTCTAAAATTGTGATTTCTTAATTTTAAAAAAATGAGGTTAAAACTAGAAAAAAAATGGGCTGAGACATAGCTTAGTGATAAAGCATTTGAATAGCATGGATGAGGCCCTAGTTTCAATACCAGCACCACATAAAACAAAGAAAAACAGCTAGGCATATTCTCAAATGTCCTCTTGTCTTGATACAATACAACCATAAATAACCTCCATCTGTCAGTTTGTGTTGAAATAAAATAAATACCTTTGTTTTCAACATTTTTCCCTTGGAGATTGTTTTACATTTCACAGTGAATGAATTATAAGAAAACATAATATTTAAAACGGCATTCATATAACCTACTATAAAAGTCAACTTAGCAAGAGTGAAGTTGCAGCTGTACACAGTATATAGAATGAGAATTCAAATAGTAAGGACCTCTTGCTGCAGCAAAAAGCTCTAGAGTTAACAATTCTAGCATTAATGTGACTGCTACGAAAAAAGAATAAACGACACACAGGATACTCAGCAGTAGAGTGCTGCCTGACAGCTGCACAATGAGTATTTGTGAGGTTAAATTTACCTTTGGAAAAAATATTACCATATAATGACAAAATCTTCAAAAATAGAGCTGTAAAAAACTAAAAAAAAGAACACATACAGTAAAATTTGCTGAATGAGGTAGTCTGAGGTAAAGTATACATAATTGGACTCTTGAAAAAATAACTTCTATAATTTAATGGTCAAAATGTCAAAAATCCCAATTACAACCTGTGGTGTACATAAATAACCTCTCTGCTCTAAGCAGATGGATTATCTGTCCTTCAAAGCATCTGCAATGCTCGGCTCTCATTCACAATCTCCAGTACTAGATTTAGAGGGAAGTAGCTATTTCGTTTCATTACTGGCAGATTGATAAAAATTCCTAAAACAGCTAAAGATATCACAAGAAAAAGCACTTTGATTAGTCTCTTGCTTGAGCATTTTTGGTTCCACACATGGTAAAATACAGATGGTCACCAAACTGTCTTTAAAACTGCTTTTCCTGTTAGCTGAGTTATGTAATTGGGCCATGGCCGTCTTATTTCTGTTCCCTCATCCTTTCCTCATCGATCCTCTATTTCTTCTAACTAATGCTACTGGAGAATTTAACTTCAAGGACCTGAGAGTGTATACTCAGGGAATTTGAATTTTTAAAAAGTACCCAGGAGGGTACTGGATCATGTGTTCTAAAGAAAAATGTTAAGAGAAACACTGATTTTGCTTTTATTTCACTGAAACAAGTTTTTTGAAGATAATGTTTCCAGCTACAGCTTTAAGATTTCTCAGAGACACTGTATTCCTTGACTTCTGAAAAATGCCTTCAACATCCAAAAATCCAGCACTTCAGAGCTGACTCAGCATTATGGACACGAGATGACCTGTGAAGCCAAGTGGGTCCCCGTTCTCTACCTAGGGGACCATGGGCAGGTTACTCCTGTGTCTCTGGGTACTGGTCTACATACTGGGTGTTAAAAGTTACTATAAAATATGACATTTACATTAATTATATCCAGATATTTATTAGAATAATACCTAGCACAAAGTAAATGCATCACAAATGCAATTCATCATTTACATTTCTGCTAACTTTGATACTCCTAAAGAGAGACTTTTCTTGTTCCAAGGCAAAAATTAAATTTTAAAGTTTCTTTCCCTTTTCTTTTCTTTTTGCTACTTTATAATTCCCTCAGCTGTCACTCATTAACAAATGAGGACAATTGTATACAGTGTTTATTTAATATGAAATTAAATATTCGTTGTGTTATACTCTTCATTTGAACCCATAGACTTCTAAAACTCTTACTCAATTAGTTCTAACATCCTCTGTATTTTTATGCTTCTACTGAGTCAATGAAATAAAATTTTGAAGTAAAACAGTGTTTTATCTCAAGTAAATTATGGAGGTTTTTTTTATTCTCAAGGCTTTGTACATTTTAAGTGGGTAGTAAAAATGCCTTCTTTATTAATTTGATTTTAGTTTGTACCCTAGTGTGTATTATTTACACACAAGTAAACTGTATATAATCCATGTTTTATGTTTCTACCTGCAGGCAGTGTTGGCATCCACCTGGCAGGAGTCTTGCTTCCCACTTCTTCTCAAAGAAGGAATTAAATTTCATACAAAAAAAAGTCAGAAAGCAAAGTCATCTTTGTGAAAATTTCCACAGGGAAAGAGAAGGCAGAAGCACAGCACACATTACAAAGTCAAAGGATTAAAAGCTTATGGTAAATGTGGCTGTTCCCTTGATTCTGTCTTAATTGTATGCCCACTATTCTGTTTGTGACCCATTTGGCTAATATTCCTCAGAGTCATTAGCTCTTTACTTTGAACTACTGAGCTGGTCAGGGGAGTGATATTCCACCTTCCAAATGCAACATAACTAAATTTGCCATCATCTGTCTCAAAAAATGGGCACTGCCTTTGGGGCTGCTTCAGAGTAATTATAGAAATATTATGAAATTGTATTGGAAACCTAAGTTAGGTCCCTTTTAATGCAGGCTCTCTGAGTCTCATTATCTGTGGTTAGACTAATTGATACTAATTTTAATCTTACTTCCTTTATGTCTTGACCTACACACCACTGCCCTCTAAGTATAAAGAACTGCACTGGATCTATTTGTTTTTACTTACAAATTTCTTGTTATGTCATTTCAGTTGAAAGGAAAGGAAATTATACCGGTGTCTATGTTGCTTCTTTTGAAAATTACCTTGTGACTTTTCTTTCTGATTTTTCTTTTGAAGATACTTTTTAAAGTTATTTAGCAATTTGAATCTGTAAGTTATCTCTGTCTCTCTCTGTGTCTCTGTCTCTGTGTCTCCCCCTCCCTTGTTAGTGTTCTTGAAAACCATACAGAAAGACGATGGCTAAGCTAAAGTACATACTGGTATGGAGCTATAGAGAATTGAAAGTTGATTTTAATAGGCTTGGTCTCCAAGCAAATAACTTATTCAGGTTATAAATTGTGGAAGGAGAATTTACGCATGAAATAATCCATCTTCTGTTACTATTAATTCTACTGTGAAGGGGAAATTATTTTTAGGTAAATATAAAGGAAAAAGAATGAAAGTGGAAAGCATTTACTTTCAAACATTAAAAAAGTAGAAAATGTATTATTATCCTAAATTTGGTGGAAGATAAATACTGGGATTTAGTGTTGTAAGGTATTATTAATGGTTAGGAGAGGTCAAAGGTGGAGAAATAAGAAATAATCCATTTTGTGCTAAACACATTTCAAATTCACACACATAAAATAATTTTCTATGCTCTCTGTTTATACTCACTGCTATAAGCTCCCAATTCTTATAGGTGTTCTAACTTCCTCAAACACATATACACATATAGAACCACAAAATCTTTTTTTTTTAAATGCCAACTAAATACTATTCTCAAGTTAAATGACATTCGATTTCTCGATTTTTTTTTTTTTTTCTGTTTAGGCTTCTCTTCACATTCATGTCGTCTAACATCCTGTGACAATGGTCATGAAGTTCTCAAACACATCATGTCTTAGGCATAGTAGCTTACTAGATGGTGTCCAGCAGAAGGTCAATCTGTGTTGTCAGCCTCAGACTGGAAAACCTCATAGATGTTTTTAGTGAAAGTGATTTCTTGGAGACACAGATTGGAGAAAGAGATTTCTGTGCCCTTCTTTTTACAAACTTCCTATGAAGTCCAAGTGAATCAAGTAGCCATTGACTGAAACTTCATTCCTTCTCACCTAATAGAGATTTCTACTTAGGGAGAAAAAGTCAGCAGCCAAAACCTAAAAATTTATTCAAAGTTTGAATATGATTAATCAGCATTTGTCTTTTCCTACATTTTAATTTTTCAGTGATTAAAACAAATTAGTTTACACCAGTGTGCACAAAATGTCTTATTACATAATTTTAGGGAATTTATTATCCATATATTTTCACTGTTTCCTTTTGGCTGAACTTTCTAAAGCATATAATTGGTAAGAAATATGAGCAAAGCCATTTTTAATCTGTCACACTGTAATAAGTCATATACATACAATATTGTGAATAAAGCAGCTATTATTAAATAAAATCACTCCAGGAGAAATCACTGTGTACCCATAAATGGACTGGCATGTTCTAATTTGTCTACTGATGTTCTATGAAAACACAACTGGTACTTGAAGATCAAAAGGTGAGGCAACTATATATATAAATGATGAAATTATGCTTCAAAATCAAAGTGCGAGTAGTAGAAAATTCTATGAGGCTCTTTTGTTTTTATTAACTACCAATGTTTCAGGAGAATGATCTCTTATAAAATGAAAATATACCAACATTCTAAATATCATCTGCGACAAAAGTAAAAAGGAAATAGATCAGTAAGAGCTAGAAATTAAAATTTGACTTAGCTTTTCTGTTAAGTAAAAAAAAAATTAATGCTAAAAGAACAGATGAAATGGCTATATTCTAAATTTATATGTTGCAAAAAATGAGTAATGAATGACTCTAGAATAATGTTACACAAAACTGAAATATTTGATGGCGATTTCAAATAAAGTAAAAATAGAAAACTAGAATATGATGAAGACAGTGCAAATCTGATAAAGCTGGCCAAAAATAGATCAACTTAATTACTCAATCCTTCAACAAACATTAACCACAAATTAACCATGGTGATCACATAAAATTGAATTAAATTAGCTGACCATGAACATTTTAAATGCTCTGAAAGTTTTTTTTTTAACCCATACTTTAAAATTTTCTTACAAACCAAAGAGTCATTTTATTCAAATCCTTTAGTTTTTGGTTTTAGATAAAAACTCTTCAAATATTTTAATAATTTATGTATACTGATTATAAACTTTTTTATTTTTTTTTGTATGACTGGCATTTAAAATTTTTATTTCAAAAAGAATAAAACAACACAAAATAAAACAGAAAAAAGCCAACCACAACAGAACAATGAAAGTGATACAGGACCCTAAAACAAGACAAAAGGAAACCAGCAATGGCCACCACAATGTCTGTGCTATTCTCAAAGTAATTGTCCACTCCTTCAGACACAACAGTGTCAAACAAAACAAAACAGAATAAAAGCAATCAAAACAAAAGAATAACAGCACTACAGGACTTCAAAACCAGGTAACAGGAAATCAATAAAGGCCACGGCAATACATCCCAACCATCCCCAAAATAGCTGGTTTGCTTTCTTTTAGACAGGGTTTCTCTATGCAGCCCAGACTGACATAGCACTTGTGACTACTTTGCCGCAGTCTCCCCAGGTACTGGGACTACAGGCATGCCTTGGTTACAAAATGCATTCTATAGTTAGAAAAAGAAACTGACAAGAACAAAATATCACTTATCCAGAAATCTCAAAAATATATATTAAAAAGCAGTGCTAAGCATACAATAATAGGTCATTGTGCATATAAAATTATATATATAATATTTAGCCATATTTATATGCATAATAGATGAGCTGTGACAAAAAATTTAGAAGTAATTATCTGTGTAGGATTCTTTGGTTTTTAATTTTGTGTTGCACATTTATACTCAGCCTAGATTGGCTATATTATGTTAATCATTAGAAAAAGCTTGCATCAAGGATGCAAGTTTTCTAAAGAGAGATTTACCAAGCTGTCTGTTTTATAAGTGTTGAGATCTATGGTTTATGTGACAGGGCAAATTATAGAATCTTTAGTATATGATATGGTTGATTACACATTTAATAAACTTTAAAATATAAGATTTCCCCCTGCCACTTCTTTGCCTTACCCATCTTTACAAAATGCATCCACATAAATAGGAATATTTCTGAAATAACAGATCATACATAATGGTTATGTGTGTGTGTGTGTGTGTGTGTGTGTGTGTGTGTGTGACACTGAGGATTGAACTCAGGCCCTTGTGCATGCTAGCAAGCACTCTACCACTGAGCTACATCCCCAGCCCCACAGTGATTACTTATAAGAAGACTTAGTAACGTAACTTTTGTGAACAATATATTTTTTGTATTTGATGTATAATGAAAACTTAAAGAAAACATCAGTTTTCTTGCAATACTTTAAGTTAAATGATTTCAAAACTGACAAACTCAATAACAAGAAAAATATCTAAATATAAAGCATGACTTTGGTGACAATAGGATACACATTTACAAAAGAAATTAAGATGAGGGCATGGGCAGTTTTAAGGACAATGCACTATATTGGCAAATCAATTTGTCTCTTTTATCCTTGCTTATCTAATTTGTCAAATAGAGAGGACGTCACTTTCCAAAGTCACTGACTGAAGTTCAATACACGACATATATAAAGAAACTAAAACAAGTGATACTACTTCCCTTTTCATTTGTTTTGCATTTTTGACAGTAAATCTTAAATCACAAGCATCAAATAGAAAATAAATATAAAAATGCCTTACATTTTGTTGTGTTTGTACAATGATACATGTTGTACATGTTCCTCATTAAGCACTGGTGGTGTGTAAGGGGGATTCCTACGCAGGAGTGGCTGGGATGATTTTGTGTGCATGTGGAGGCTGTGCAGGTGAGGACACCTGGAAGGGATGAAGAATGCATGGCTGCCTGGAAGGTGAGGTGGAACTGTGAGTGGCCAGACTGCAACAGATGCATCAGCAAGTCGGAAGCTGGAATGGCCTCTCAGACAAACTCACTCATTTTTGAAGCAAGGGGCCAAGCTTTTGATGCCAGCATCGACCAGCCATTGACTGCAGGCTGGTCAAAAAGACAGCTCTCATCAACCAAGGGCAATGCTTGAGTAAGGAGAGAGGTGGTAACATTTCCACCACAGCGTGAGGGTACCTGAAGATTCAGGACAGCACGCATGCTGGGTGAATGTGTGTTCTACACAGCTATTTCTACAAAAAGTGCATTGTACATCATTCAAATTCAATTCAAACTCAATTATACATCATTCAAAACAAAGATAATATTTTTTCCATATAGGTAATCCTGAATGAATACTAAATTTCTCCAATGTCTATTTTTATTTCATTTGCATTCTTAAATAAATGTGTGTTTGGATTAATTCAGTCATAAATCCTCATTGTCATATTTCTTTTTGATACACTGTAATTATTTTCTATTTGAAATCTCAATTGAGATGAAAGTTTGCTGAAGATGGAAGAGGTTCAAAGCATTCATTTTTTGAAGTGTACATATTCAAAAAGAAGAATAAAACAAGTCCTATCTTTAAATAAACTAAAATAGTGATGTTCTCTTTAAGATTCAATGTTTATATGCATCTCCAGTGTAATAACCATAAAGGAATAACTACTAATAGACATAGAATTCTCTAACTTGCCTCCTTTCTCAATATCAACAAGTCCAAAAAGTCCATTTTTACAGTGGAGAGATGGGATATATATAAAAGAAATAACAGTGTTCTACGATGGTGTAAAGTCCTAATTCACTTGAGATTGATTTAGGTCTTTGTATAATTAGAGGTAAGGGCTCCTTTTTACACTCTTTAGAGGTAATTAAAAGGAGTATCTTTCAGAATAAAATTGAGGGATAGAGAATAAAAGAGATTATCACTTAGAATACACCCAGAGAAAAATCTTTTTAAAGAGTGAAACAATTTAGAGACTTTTTCTGGAGACAAAAATCACCTCAAGTGGAAAAATTGTTTTATTTTCCATTATAATTTTCTTCTCTCCAACAAGCGTTCAGAAAAATCTGATATAACCATAGTCCCTAAATGTGCTAGTATTATGGGAAATAAACTGTCAGGGTACTTTTTATTAACCAATGCAATTCAACATTACAAATAAACAGGCTATTTAGTAATAAGAATTCACAGAGTAAGCTTAAATACATCATATCAAGTGAAGATGTCATTTTGGAAAGGCTAAATAATGTATAATCCCAGCTATATGACATTCTGGAAAGGCAGAGCCATGGGACAGTGAAAATACCATTGGTTCCAAGTTATGAGGGAAGGCTGAATAGGCAGAGCATGCAGAATTTTTTAAATTATTCAGAGTGATAATGTGATGGTAGATACACATCATTACACATTTTTTCCAAACCCATAGACTGCAGAATATACCAAAGATATCATGTATACCAGGCTTGTAGTTCCCCAAAATCAAGGAATGAAGCTGTGAACCGAAGAAGGAGCTTAAGAGAGTTTACTGAAAATAAGGAGAATCATTCCTGCATTTCCAGGAGGATCCGCATTTCCCAGAGTATGGCCAGATGGTCCTCAGGTCTACAGCTAACTATAGCACAGGAATTGTGCAACTGTTTAGTGGTCACCTATCACAGGAGGCGCTGTGGATTTAAAATGATCACTGTGGACTCAGACTTTTAACCCAGTTCTTTAACATATAAAGTTTACAAGAAACTGGGATCTCAGAAGGAACTGGTTAATTTGGATTATAATTTCTTAACTTAGTATGGAATGACTCTATCTCCCATGGCTGATGTCCACACTGCCTGAGGAAGTTCAGTCCTTGTCTACTCTGATTTTTATCTATATGGCTGGTTACCCCACTGTATCTCAAGCCTATTCCCTACCTATTCACCTTTCTCATAAGTTCACTAAATAAACTATTTTCCACATCAAAAGTGAACCCTAATGGAAATTATAAATTTGGGCAAATAATGATGAATCAGTATGGGCTTATCAATTGTAACCACTCTATCACTGTGGTATAAAATGTTGATTACATAAATGGTAGTGAAAAATGTAACTCCAAAAGTAAGATTTTTTTTTCCTTTGAAGATAAGCGACTTCTTCACACTTCCTCTTCCTGAGCACATAACCAATACATGGCCTTCTCCAGATAAAATGACAAAATATGTAGATGCCTGCCCCAACAGGCTGGAACCCACATTCCTTTTCACAAGAAAGAGGACAAACAAACTGAAGATGAGGGAAGGCAAAAAAGCAACTGTGAAGATCTGCATTATTTATCTGTGCTTCTCCTTCACTCTGTTTACTCCACTATATACTCCACTATATATATATATATATATATATATATATATATATATATATGAAAGCCTTATGTTGGAGTTCTGCAAGCAAAGGGAAAATAAAGGGTCGCACACACCAAGGGTCAGTGAAATAGCTGTTTCCCGGCCAGCCTAAACAAGCAGCTTTTATTGAGATAAAGAATAAAGAAACTCAAATTGCGCATGCTTAGATTATATAACTTGTTTGCTTCTTTTGCGTATAGGACCTCATGTTTTTACCTTGGGGTGGGAGCATTGTTTCAAGACCTGCACTTTTTCCCAAAACATTGTCTACCGAACGCATCCAGGACAAAATGGAGTCAGCATGGCCTCTCTGCAGACTTATTTTCTTGTACACAGTGAGATGGTGATTTGAGGCAAATAGGTGTCCCCACTTCTCTGAAGCTAGCTTTAAATAAATCCATTTTTTACTTTTTATGATAAAAATCACCTCTTTTTATTGGCTCAGCAGTGAGCAAATAAACGTAAGCATATGAATCTGAGACACCAATCACAGTTTTGGTGTAGCTAGTGACAAGGTAAGCCCCACCTTAGATCCCAACAGACACTTAAAAAAAATACCTCATTGCTTTGGGCTATGAACCCAGGGGTAAGACTCCAGGGACATCCCAGCAGCTGCCATGGGTAACTTTGCATAGGGGAGTCTCCCTTCTTTCCTGACCATGGCATCCATCCGTTGCCTATAAAAAGGCTTCCCAAATGGTTGTTTGGAAAGGTGACAGGATTAAACATGATTGTCTGCTGGAAAGTACACTCCAGGATTTAGTACCTCTACCATTTAGACTTTTACTCTACAGTGCCTTTTGAGTGAGATAGAGACCTTCACTGTTTGGGACAATTTTGTACCTACTGAGAGTAATTGTGGGGCACTGATTGGTTGGCAATGTTATTTGGGATGATATATGTGTCTTCACAATTTGTGGTCACTTGGACCTACTGCAGGTATTTTGAGGGCACTGACTAGTGTGAAAAGAAATTCAGACGTGGAAAAACTTTCCAGGCATTTGATTTGTTGGTTTGGCGTACTCATTTGTTTGGTTGGCTTTGGTTTCTTTTTCTTTTTTCTTCTAACCACTGTTATCCTATGATGGCAAACAGGATTTCAGAACCCCCTAGAAGCTGCATACAATCCAAATGAATTGTAGCTAATATTCTGTAATGAGGGGGTTACCTAATCTGTACCTTTGCCAATATTTGAATGTAAAGTAGGAAAGGTCTGCCCCTTAAAGACCCAACAGAACATTCGGGGACCTTCCTCTTTTAGGACAGGACAATAATCTCTTAGGTAGTGTACAAGTAGAAGTTAACCTCATCCCACAGAGACACTAAGTTTTGCCCTTCTTTTGCTAGACTTTGGGGGTTTTTATAACTGCACCTGTGGATCTGAGGTAGAGGTTAGAGTTCTGCCAATTGGCTGAGAAAGTAACTGGATGTGGTCTATCATCATGGAGATCAGAACATGCACTGAAAAACAATCCTGAAGCCCTGCACCTGGGACCAGTCAGAAAGTGTCATCTTCAGTCCTTCTCAGGAGATATCAAGCAGGTGTTGGGCAGTGAGGTAGGAGACTTGTGTGTGGCAAAAGCTGCTTGGAAAGGCAGGAATGATTTTTTTAAATTACAAAACCTCAGGGCACATTTGCAGAACAGTTACCAAATCCCCGCCTGTGACTTCTCACAAGAACTTGTGCGGGTTTTCCACAGGCCACTGTAGACCTGACACCATCCTGAGAAGTGAGAGATACAAAGGAAAATCCACACTTGGTTTCTGTTACTATGTTCTTTCATGGCAAACTGTTTTCATCCAGCAGAGCATACTTAAGTTTCCTTCTTTTATCATTCCTGGCCTAAACTTGCTCTGTAAAGCCTGTTGCTTTACCTACCTTTAATAAACATAAAACTGTGCTACTGTTGCACTTGTCTTGACTGATATCTTTTCTTCAAGAAAGAAAAATATCTAGAAATCACCTCTAGAAGGAGAATGTGGCACTCCAAACCAGGTAACCATAGGGGGACCAAGAACTGACACCAGCCTGCGGAGTATTGGTTACAAAAGATGGCTGCTATCAGGCTCACGACCTCTGTGCTGTCCCTTTCCGTGACCTGCTTTCACTCTGCAGACCAGTTTTTCCCGCTTATAATTGGCATGCCTCACTCTCCTGAGCCTGTTTATTACCTCACCTTTAATAAATATAAAACCTTGCTACCTTTTTCACTTATATTGACAAATTCTTTGTTCGGGGCAGCAAGAACCTAAAAAGCATCTCTAGAAGCACCTCAAAACCCCTGGTAACAATGCTGTGTCACCTTAGACATCCTCATGATCTATTGTGCATTTCAAGGTTTAATAATTTTTCTAACAGAAAAGTTTGGACAAAGAGATTTTCAGAGGCTAGAGACACTAGCATGTATCACAGCTTTGCTGTGATTTTCTTTGAAATGAAAAGTACTTGAGGTACTTTGTGGCTCCTTAAAGAAGTGCTAGTTATGTGTGATTTATAAAACGTTATTTTATTGTCAATAACACAGGCTCTATAACTTTATAGCACACTCTTGCTTTCATGTGACTGCCTTTAAGATTATTCTTTGGAGAAATTTTGGCCAGGGTAACATTCAAGCTGCTTTGCTTGCCGTGTTCTAGATTAATGGCAAGTAAATGTAAGAGCCTTTTGTGCCCCTGACGTTGCAGCTACACGGCTAATGTTGATGGGTTTCTTATGGAACTTTAAATTTCTCCCTACTCTGGCTAAAACTTCTTAGCTCTAAACCAGTTGTGTTTCAAAAATATCTGTAAAACTTCTATTTGCTGAAAACTGCTTTTTGTCTCCAGCCTTCTCCACTGCTTCATTAGAAAAATGGAGAAATTTGTCCATCAATGGTTTGCCTTTGTGATTTTCCTTTGTGAGGAATATGGTTTCTAAACTGCTTATTTTTTTTTTTTTGTATCATAGACACCTTGAGCAATAGAATTTGGATAAGATGTGTAAATTGACCAGTAAAATCTAAATTTCAGCATGATGGAAAGTGTTTTCAAATCTGGAATAAGAGTTTTAAATTGATTAAGACAATAAATTAAGGTAGAGGAGAAAAAAGACTTCAGGAAATTCAAACTCAGATTAACTGAGTAAGTAATGACCTTTAAAATGTGTATTTCTCATTTTCTCACCACAACCAGAAATTCTACCTTCAGATGTGCAAATTCAGGATTCTATATTGCCTAGGTCTGTTTGTTTTGGGAGTTTTGTGTGTTTGCTTGTTTGAGACAAGGTCTTCCTATATAGTTCAGGCTGGCCTTGGACTCACTATGTAGTGCACTATGGACTCAAACTCATGTGGTCTTCTTGCCTTAGTCCCCTGAGTGCTGGGATTACAAGCATGTGCTACCACAGCTAGGTTGCTTAGGACTGCAAAAGAAAATATGTGTCAATAGTTTAACTTTGAAAAAGCCAGTAAACTGCTGCATGTGATGGTACAGCTGGTAATCCCAGAACTCTAGAAGCTAAGGCACAAGTATTATAGACAGCTAAATTAGGTAGAAATTTAGACAAAGAGAGACCCTCAAGAGAGACAGGGCACTGTGTAAGAACACATTACATCTGAGGCTGGAGGCACATCTGTTGCAGGCCAGGCCTCAGGATAAAGATGGAATGACCAAGCCTACATCCTTCCCCAGGGGATAACTGGCATCACCTGGTCCAAATCAGCCACCCGTGGGTGACCAGGATCCATCTTTTCCTAAAAAGGTCTTTACTTTTTTCTTTCCCCACTGGATTAGTATTACCTAAGTAGCTTGTAATTTTATTGGTTGATAATAGTTCAGAGCCACGCCGTAACCACCCTGTGATTTTGTTCCATAAAACTTATTTTGAGAAGTGGGCTCACTGGTAACCCACTTTTGGATCTCCTCCTGTCTCTCAGGAACTACCTTTCTCAGTAATTTTTCTACAGTTAACCTCCACTGTCCCTTTCATTCTATGACTTTGGGGAACAAGAAGGCAGCCTATCTGACATCTAGCTGATTGGGAGTTACACTATTCCACATATATCATTTGGTGGTTCAAACCAAAATAATTAGGAGGTAAGAGTATGCTTTTGTTTCATGGATTTTCGATTGTGACTCCTTTAGGTAATCAGAAATTGTCATCTTGTTTGCCAATAGCTTATGCCTTGAATTTTTATGCTTTTTTTTTTACACATTTTTTTCTTGTAAAATAATGATAAATTTAAGAACATGGGAAAAATATGATGTTTCTTTGATGGGACATTTGACTTTTGCAGCAAGATCTTGTATTCTGTTTTGTGTGTGCTGCACTGGAACTTTAATTTATTGGTGCTCTTTGACTGGTCCGACTTCTTTTGACTATCTTGGTTTGTTGTCTTACTTTAAACAGCAGCACTAGCAAAAAGTAATGTTAGAGCATCCCCTAGTGGCCTTTATACTAACCCAAAGATGAATTTATGAAATGCCACAAAATGGGTCTTTTATGACGTCTAGCTTATATTTAGGAGATATACATGCCTATTAATACATTGTGACACCTCAGCTGCCAATTGAAAGGCAATAGGTCAGCTGTCTTTCTGAAGACTTGGAGGATAGGTTTCATTGGACAGTCTGGCCTGAGCTCCCTCTGCACTCCAAAAGGGAATGCCACGCCTGTTCTGTCTCCTTTTCCTTTCAGGTCTTATCTTCTACTGGTGAGAAGGCAATCTTGGCTCTTGAGATTCTTCACTCTTGCCTGTCCAGGCTAAAGTTGATGACTCAAGGGTAAAATGTCTCAATAATTCACCATAAGTGCAAGAAGAAAAGACCTCTTTCTGATCTCATTTCTGATCTTTTCCTGTCACTTTATACTTTACATTTTAGAGGACATGTCACTGCTAAAGGTTAAAGAAGGAAAAACCCTGAGCTGTCTCCACCTTTGCCTCCTAAACATCAACTATGAACTTTCAAGTTGAGCTTATAGAAAAGAAATATTTGCTAACACCAAAGACAGGAAAGTCTTTAGATAAAGAACACATGCCCCATATAGGGGGAATGTGACATCAGATTTTGCCTATCTAAGAGAACACAAATGAAAGTGTGGAAAGTGATGTCCCTACCTGAGACAGTTTCCTGGGTGCAGGAAACTGAACCTGGGAACACATAGAAAGAATTAACTTCTGGGTAAGACCAGGAGGTACTTCCCAAAGCACAGTATTTAAGGGACCAAAACATACTCAGCATAAGGGAGAAGCTCCAACTTCCTGGCTCATTCTCTCTCCTCCTAGGCATGGTTGTCATCATTTACGTGTGGTAGATGGAAATGTTTTCACTAATATGTACTTTGTGGTAGCCAAATGATAGATACAGGTTTTAACATGTGAGTTTCTTAAGTATGCTGCAGATGAAGAGACACACACATTTTGGAGTGGATTTTGCATAAAACTTAGCCTTGTCTTGCTGCTAAGGAAGACCACTTGGGTAATTAGGGAGACAGGGAAAATGTCTATGCCCAAAGGTGTAGGGCAGGAATTTCCAAGCCATTATTTGCCTCTCTGTCTCTAGAAGTGATCTCTTCTGCAGGCGTAAAGTTCTCCATCCACTTCCAGTTTTCCCTTTGATTTTTCTTCCTTATTCTCTTTTAAAGAATTGGAGAGCAGCTGTCCAGATCTCTTCATTTTTGGTTTAATTTTGCTAGCAATGTTTTCTTCTTTAAACATGACTGCTACACCTGGAATCAACTGTAGCTTTTGCTTTTGGAAACATATTCCGGAGTCAGGAATGTGTTTCAAGAGAAGGTAGGGGCACGCATCAAGGTGATGAGTCTAACCTGACCTACCTTCTTGTCTCTCTTCATATAGCAGCCACATGCCCTGGATCAGGTCATTTGGGGGAGGCTTTGAGAGGAAATAGAAACCAAGTAGGGATAAAAAGGGATGCCTATTTCTCCTTGTTCTTTTGTGGATGGGAAACTCAATGCAAATTCTCTTACTCCTTTGGAATATATTCTTAAGCATCAGAAATTATTTGACAATCACATATTGAGAAAGAGCTGTTTGATAATTTTTTGCACCTCTTCAGGGCCAGCCTACCTCTAGAGGCATTCAGAGGAAAGTACTGATTATGATACTATTTCACAACTAGAATCATATTATAATAATGAATGAAAATGGCAGAATTATCTTATGTTCAGACTTTCTTTGCATTAAGAGATGATACATACTTGTGTTCAAAATCTAAATGTAAGCCACAGAAACACCAGCCACCTTTGACCCTTAAGGTACATTCAAATACATCTATGATTACTGAATCTGCATTTCCCCTACCTGCTATTAAGATCCTAAGAATGAAGTTTGCAAGGCACTCTTCATTAACAGCTCATCCGCTGTTACTGACCCTGTGGTTTCTCTCACTTGCCTTCAGGACACTAAGGGAGAGGCTTCCAAACCAACCTTAACTGAAGCCCGAACTGGATAGTTCCATCCCCATCTGGTTACACTGAAGTTCCTCAAGGACACTATCCTTGCAAGAGGTGGTAGAGAATTTGGCCCTATCTATGTCCCTATGTACTTTTCTCTCAAGGACCTCAAATAGATCAACAAGAGCTAGGAAAGTTTTCAGACAACCATGGTAAGTCCAGTGAGGTGTTTAGAAGACTCACTCAGACTCATGACCTAGACTGGAAAGATGTAACATTACCCTTAAATCAAACACTGACTTCTAATGAGAAACAAGTAGCTTTACAAGCTGCTATTACACGTGGAGATGAATATCATATGTTAATTTTAGAAGGCCAGAAGACAGGCGGATAGGGGAACAGCCAGTTCCTACTGGAGCCCAAGAAGTCCCTACAAAAGATCTCTACCAATTGACCAACCAGACAGGAGACTGGAATAGCAAAGTCTTCAGACACGTACTCTTGAAAGTCTAAGCCTTTCAATTATTTTAAAGTTCAGCAGTTCATGAAGGGAAAGATAAGAATCCCTCTGCATTCGTATATCATTTACAAAAGGCATCAATGAATCATACATGCTTGGCTCCTGATTTGGTAGAAGGCCAGGTTACTCTTAAAGACAAGTTTAGTATCCATCGGCTTCAGATATTAGGAAAAGTGAAAAAAGATGGCTTTTACTCCAGGTAGCTCATTTGATACTTCAGTGAGAATTGCTTCCTCAGTGTTTTATAATTAAGACCAAGAGGCAACCAAAGGGATAAAACAGAGACCAAGAAATAGTGGCTGCCTTGGTTATGACCTTAAAAGGAATAGACTCTAAGTCTGATTCCTGGGGATTTAATAAGAGTTGGATGGCTAAACTCACCTGGTACTGCTGCAGAAAGCCAGGCAATCTTAGGAGGGACTGATAAAAGCTGTCATGACAAAAGGGCCCCTGAGCCATATTGACTGAAAAAGTGACCACTCAAAGTTGTACTATCCCCTGAGACTGAGGTCCTAGTGATTAGATTCATTCTTCCAACTGGTGCAGCAGACTGAAGGGCCGTGGTGCGCTCTGCCTTCTCTCTCTGATCAGACTGTCATCTCCACGGAGGATTCCCAGGTAACCATGACTATGAAAGTAAAAGTTATAAGCCTTTTGCTGGACACTGGACACATAGTCTCTCAGTCCTTCTTTTCAACTCTGGCCTTCTTTTTCTGCCACTGGAGAGGAGGTATTTCTGTTGCTCACAACTCTTTGGCTGTAACTTGACTGGGTTTCTCTTCTCCCATACCTTTTTGATTCTACCTGAAAGTCTAGCTCTCATTCTTAAGAGAGAGAGTTCATCTTGTTTGAATACTATACATGCATCAGCTCAGGCATGCTGCCTCCTTTCTGTGGAGACAGAAATACATTCTGAAATTTGGACAACTGAATATAAAACAGAAAGAGTAATAAGAGTTTCTCTAGTACAAACACATCCTAAAAATCTCACTGTTTTTCCTCACCAGAGATGATACCCTTTAAAGTCTGAAGTGAAAAAAAAAAAAAAAAAAAAAGAGTATTGCCTATACATCACACTTTAAGGTTCTAAGGTTTACTTATACCCTGTAACATTTCTTGCAATACTCCAGTCTTGGAAGTTCAACAACCCCATGGAGAGTGGAGGTTGGCACAGGAACTTACATTGGTAAGTGAGGCAATAGTTTCATGCCACCTGGTGGTACCTAATCCATACATTCTGGTTTCTCAGATGCTAGCTGGTTTTCAGTTTTAGACTTAATAGATGTCTTCTTTTGCATTTCTTTACGTACAGACTTTTAGTTTCTCTTTCCCTTTGAAAATCCCCAGGACTAGGTCTCTAGATTGACTTGGACTGTCCTTCCTTCAGGGTTCAGAGACTGACATCTTTTTGACAAAGTGCTTTCCCACAACTTTGTATGTTTTGGATTTTCCCATATTGCAGTCCTACAATATGTACCTCATATACTGTCATGTGCCCCCTCAGAAGAACACTCTTGCCAAAACACACATGCTCTGTTAAATTTTCTAGCACAGGAAATAAGACTCTAGGTCTAAGTTAAAGCTTGGCAGCCTTTAGGTAAAATATTTGGGCCTTGTTATATGTAAGGAACCCAAAGGCTGGAGGAAGTGAGAATTAAACTTTCCTTCTCCCAGGCTAAGACCTTAAAACAGCTCAAGGGCTGCTTAGGAATTACAGGATTTTGTTGACTTCGGATAGCAGTGTATGGTGAGATCACAACATCCCTGTGTTAGTTTATAAGGGAAGACTAAAGGCAGATGTACATATTATAACCTGGAAACCTGATTCCCAAATTGCATTCCAGAAGCCTAAACAATTGTTTCTAAATATCCCAGTGCTGAGCCTACCAACAGGATACCTTTTCAATCTATACATTGATGGTAACTGGGCATGGTTTGGGAGTGCTTACCCATGATCAAGAACCTACACAATGGCCTATGAGGTACTTGAGTCATGAATTAGACATTGTAGCAAAGGGACCACTGGTGTGCCTTAAAGCTCTGGCTGCCATAACTCTCCTGGTACCAAAGGATACAAACTGACTTCAGACAAAGATCTCACTGTATGTGTACCTCATGATGTAGCAGGACTTCTTTCTTCCAAAGGGAGCCTCTGGCTTCCAGACAACCAAGTTCTTAAATAGCAGTTTCTACTTGTAGACGCACCAGCCATTCAGATAAAAATGTGTTTCTCGTTAAACCCTTCTGTCTTTCTGCCAGAAAAGGAAGAAATGAGGCTAAAAGATATGACTGTCAGAAAGTAATTCTCCACACATATACAGTCAGAGACTTGTTAGACACATCCCTTACTGACTCTGATTTGATCCTTTTCTGTGATGTCAGTTCCCTCGAGGAAAATGGGACAATACAGGCAAGGTATTCAGTACTATACACAAGACATTTGAAAGTTTCTCAGCTCTGCCTCACTTGAGACTAGTGTCCAACAAGCAGAACTCATAGCTCTGACAAGAACTCTACAACTCAGTGAAGGACAAAAAGTCATTATTTATACTGATTGAAAGTCTGCTTTCCTAGTACTGCATGCTTATGCTGTCACACAGAAAGAAAAGAATTATCTAACAGCCCATGCACCCCCCATTAAGTATCACAGAGATAGAGGAACTTTTATCATGTGTTTATATGCTCTCCAAAGTGGCAGTAATTCACCGTTGAGGGCACCAAAAATGGGTTGATGAAATTTTTCAATGTAATCAACTGCTTGATGCAGTTGCAAAAGAAGCTTCTGGAGAGCCTTCCCTTCACACCCACTATGATCATACTTGACCCAAATATTCTTAGTTAAAAATCAAATGGTCTTTCTCTATGTTGTCAGTTCTGTCCATCAGGATGGTTACAATCAGATGATAGTGTATTATAATAGTTCTTCCTCGTTGTAGTCAATGGAAAGTTACTAACCTCATGATTGTTAATAGAACGTTAATGTCTTTACATCAAAGATTTCACTTGAAAAGAGACAAGAGTCACTAAATTGCCTCAAAGATATTCCTGAGAAAGGGACTTTTTCAGGCAACAGAGCAGATATTTAAGACATGCAAGCTCTGCCAAAAGAACAATCCTCTTAATCAGACCATAGTCCCTCCAGGTATACAGAGATATGACAAATATCATGGAGAAGATTGGCAGCTTGATTTTACTCATATGCAAAACACTAAGGGGCTCCAATACCTACTGGTCTGGGTAGTTACTTTCTTTACCAGGTTGAGGAATTTCCTTGTAGAACTGAAAAAGCACAGGATGTGGGACAATTTGTAATCCCAGCACTATTCAGGCAAAGGCTGCAACACCACTGTAAATTAGAGACAAGTAGTGAAACACTGTCTCAAAAACAAAACAAAAAAGATGCTAAGTGATAAATTTAAGTCTTTGTTTTACATGTGTAGGCATACATTATGTACATTATGTATTATGTCTGTATATATTCCTGCATTTGTATCTGAGGTAGATAACACTAGATTAATCTAAAAATAAGAGCTCTGAATAATTAAAGTATAAATCTGATCTAGATTTCAAGAAATAAACTAGGTAGAAAGCAACAAGAAAATCAAGATTTTAAAATTGTACTTAACTTCTTTGAGACACAAAAGTTATTCAAGCAGTTTTTCCTTCCAGGAAATTTAATAAAAATTCCTAAAGTTGTTAAAGATATAATAAGCCTATAAATCTAAGCTTTCGATCTTTCCTCTTTACATGTAAATTGTATTTCTTTCTCACTCAGGAAGCAGTAATATTATTGGGAAATACCTCAACTTCAAATTCATGCAGATGGCTTGCATTCTGACATAATCTGCCAGGCAGATGGGTAACTTCATAGACAGTAAGAATACACACCCAGATCATGCATCATGAAGACAATTCCTTAAATATAACCAACTTCAATTGATAATGTATCTCATCTCTATTTCTCTGAGCACTGTACTCCACTCGTCGGTGTTTTGTTTTGTTTTGTTTTGTTTTGTTTTGAGACAAGGTCTCACTCTGTAGTTCAGACTGGCCTTGAACTCACTACCTAGCCCAGACTGTCCTCAAATTCATGAGGATCCTTCTGCCTCAGCCTCTCAAATGCTGAGGATTTCAGGAATGAGCCTGGCCTGCACTCCACTCTTGAATGCTTCCTAAAATCCTTATTTGATAAATCCTTTTCAAAGTCTCTTACTGATACATCCTAAAAATTCTTTTCTGAAGGAAGTCAGCAAGTCTGCAAACTTATTTTACAAGGTTCCTTATTTTGGTCTTGCAAACCCTCAGGCTCAGCCTGGTGGCAAACCCAGATGCCTTCTTATTAGTATGACTTAAGGAAATATTTTAAAATATATAACAAAGATGTTCTCAAAGCTGTTAGTATGAGTTTTGCTTGTGTTTGCCAATAACAATTATATTTTAGGCTTTTGACATTTGGAAGAATATTTTTAGTTTCACAAAGTTTTATTATACGAAAGACTCAAGAAAGAAGGGCATGGTAGTGCATGGCTGCAATCCCAGCACTTGGAGGCTTAGGCAGGAAGAGTGCCATGAATTGAAGATCAGCTTGGGCTACGTGGTGAGCTTAAAGTCAGCCTGAACTCTTTAGGGTGACCCTGTCTCAAAACAAAAGGGAAAATAAAAACAAAACAAACAAAAAGACTCAATAGCATGGATAAAATGTAATTATAAATTTGGAATTTGTTAGGACATTAAAGACTCTTGTGGAGCAGAGTTGATTGAACACAGATTATGTGACACACATTAACATAGCACTGTATGGGCATGCTTTTATTTTAAAGATTAAATTTTCTAGCTTCTTAGAAAATGTTATGTAACAACAGTCAGTGTAAAGGTAGCTTTTAGTATTAGTAAAAGTAGCCTTGAGAGGTAGTATTTTACTATGCATTAGTTAAAAGACCTATGGCTTATAGCAAAAAGGGCTTTCAGGTTCTCTTCTGTCTCCCAAATGCAAAGCATGTTTTCAATGAATATCAAGTAAGGGACCAAGTTTTCCTGTTTACCATCCCTACAGCAGTTTCTCACTATATTTTGATTGCATTAAGATCAAGATTCATTAATTTTGAAATGCTCTCAGGACTGCTTTCTTAAACAACACCGGTTTACAAAGTCTGGCAGCTTCTACTTGATTATTTTACATAACAGAAGTTGAGTTGGGTAATAAATATCCACAATAAATTATTATAGTAGAAAAGTGGGAAAAACTGTAAAGTTTCTGTTTATTATACATTCTCTAATAAAAATCCACCTGAGAGCTTTCTTAGTCTAGAAGAAGAAATAGTCTTTTCTTATGTATTATTTGTGTCTACCTAAAAATTTCCCAGCTGTGTTTCTTCCTAATTTCCTAAAACAGCGAGGCCGTACTTACACAGTTGAGAATTTCCACAAGTCTGGAAAGATGATATGAGGACGTGCTGACACAGAACAATTATTTGTTCCCATATTCTTGTATGTTTCAAGGTGCGCTGAGTTTTGCCATTTAAAAGCCTGTGGCTGATAAATTTCCAGTTGTGGGCTTCTAAGTAAATTCATTTATGGGCATCATTATTGTCCAGGTCAGTTTGATTTTGGTGATAGGAGAATTTAGTTAGGTAATAACTTATTGGAGTCAATGCAAATATCGAAATTCAGAAGGCCTAAAAAACCCTTCAAGGATTTTAAATAGCATTGTGTTATAATGCACATAGATGCAATTTCTAGGTACTCACCACAAATTTTGAGAGAGTTTTATTTTTATAGCCAAAACTCGTTTTGTAATATTGACTTGAATTTGTCAGATAATTTACATTTTGTGGGCAATATAGAGGTAACTGTTAAAAATTAGATTAGATGGACACATAAGTAAAATATCAGTTATTTATAATGGATTTAGAATATTAAAGGCATTTGCTGAGGATAAATACATGTATTCTTGGCCTCCCTAAATTTACAAATGCTATATTTGAGCTTAGTTACTGTATTTCATGGATTATATATATATATATATATATATATATATATATATATATATTCTATAGAGAGCATATATTTGATAAAAGATCAAAAGATACCTGATATTTTAATAATTTGGAGCAATAATTCTAGTGAGGCAATGAATATCTGAAAATTGAAACTTGTCAAGTCATAGGTCAACAAGTTAAAAATAAACTTTAAATAACAAGTCTCAAAGTGAATAATGATTATATTTGTTGATCATTTTAAGATACTTAAAATTAATTTTTATAAGCACAATTCATTTAATATATTAAGTAAGGCTTTTAAGGAAAAATCTTTTGCTGTTAATCGTTATGACTTATGTGGACTGTTAAGGAGTTTATTCATATGACCTAATGCTAATAGTTTTACAGAGAAGGTAAAAAGGATTGTTTGCTTCTTAGTAGCAGATAAATTGCTGTTATTATTTTTTTGTTTGCTTAAATAAATAAATAAATCTAAATTTTGTACTCCTCTAAACCCACCACTTGGGAGACTGAGGCAGGAGGATCGCAGTGAATTTGAAGCTAGTATGGGTTACATAGTGAGTTCAGGGCCAGCCTGAAACACGTAGTAAAGTTTTGTCTCAAAAAAAAGTATTTTTTAAACAATGACCTTGTGGGGTGACATAATTTAATAATAATGTAAAAGTTATATTTGGTTGTGAATTAATCAAAAATGTTAACAATGTATATTTTGAGTAAAACATCTCTAGTCATATATGATTTTTTCTAAAAAATATTTAAGAAAGAATTAAACATGTAATACAAGGGATAATGTCAGAATCTTTATGCTTAAAAATAATAAGGCATAGAATATTGATCTAGTCTTAGTAAAACTTACAATGAAACTTTAAAAAGATATTTTTACATCTGTCAAAATAATTTCTTATGTTCTCTACTGTCATTTTAGGTTTAAATGTTTAAAAAATAAGACTTGGAAGTTTATATTTACTTAGATATCTGCTTAAAGTTTTGTTTCACATTTCTGGTTACACTAATTACCATTATTTGATTTGCCCTATTAAAAATATAATTATGCTGATATAGTGCTGGAAGTCCTACCTATTGTTTTAATATGCTGTAAAAGTTACTAAATTGTTTTGATAAATTGCTATCTTTTATACTGCATAGTCACATAACTGAAAACAGCCATATTTCTGTGTCAGTAAAACATCACCTTGCTCAAAAATGTAATTTTTAGTTGATGAATAGACATTAATTCTTTCACCTCCTTCAGAATGTTTCCAGTATATGTGTATCTATGAAATCCTAAACTTATTACTAATCTGAATGCTTGGTTTGGCATTAACATTAAATCATGTGCCTTCTACTGTGGTTCACAAGAACAGTTACTCCTAAGTACTTGCTTGCTATGGCTTTCTGGCATAGACTTGTCTTTCTTTAATCAATTTGGTCACTACATTTCTCAGTGTAAGTCTACCGTACAGAGTGGATTTGCGTCATTTATTTTAACTTGTTATGTACTTGGTATTGTATGTTAAAGTTCTAATATTTTAGCATGCTAAATACAGAATAGACATAATTAAAATTGACAATGGAATCCAGATAAACAGCCTAAAAGTCACCATTTCGGAATCTGTATTGTTGCTTAAGTTTGATATGCAGGGATTGTGACACTGATTCCAGTCACAGGTCACAACCCTAAAATGTGGAACCTGTTTGCACTGACTGTCATTGAGGAAAGCTACCTCTGCACCAAGTGACAAAGCTCCAGATAATTAATTGACAATGCCTTCAGGGGAAAAAAAGGTGCATTCATAGACAAGTATAGAAAGTTGTGAATATCAAGAATCACCAATGTGTCAACCCTGAAGAAATAAGGTTAGAGCCACAAAAATTATGAAAGAAGATTCTTAGGCATGATTGACAAAATGTAAAAATCCTAACAGGTGCATTGATTAGGTATTCCGTTGGCGCTTTAGCTTTGGCTTTCTTTTGTACTGATTTTACAGTCTTTAGTCATACTTCTCAGATTCAAGCATGATGCTTCCTTTTACTTCTGTGCCAGGTTCCTTTGATGAACTCCATACCTCAGCCCTATATGAGACAACCAGCCAGATGATGTGGCACTTCAGGTCCTTCAAGATACAGAGCTGGACTAAAGCAAAGGCTTTATTGTAACTTGTAGTTTAAAATGGGGTTTTACAAGTCAGCTATTTTTTTTTTTTCTTTTAGAGTCAAGCAACTTTGCCAAGCTCCCTCTGCTAGGCACATAACCAACATACCCTCCTCTCCTCAGCACAGGTGAAGCTATAAAATATGCAGGTGGTGGTCCCAGGGCGCTGGAGCTGTTTCCTTTCCACAAGAAAGGAGACCTTGAGCTGAAGAAGGCTGGAGGCACTGAAGAATTGTGAAGATCTGCACTGTCTCTTTGAATTTCCCTGAAATTGGAAACGCTCAGAATTCTTGCCACTCTTCCCTCATCTTCAACCTTATCCCACAGTCCGATATCCTTGGAAACTTACCATGTTACTAAAACTTCCCAAGCTGTTTTCTCCTCTGTTTGAAGGATCTCTCCTCTCTTTTGATCCCTGCCTTAATGCTACATATATAACATCAAATATGCTTGGAAACAGTCACTACCAAGGTGAAGGTCACCACATGTTCTTAGTCAGATAATACGATTGTCGTGGTTGACTTTAAAAATTGGTTCCTCAATAATAAGACTTGGCCCTGACCCTAGCATTCCTAACAGTTCTCATATGATTCCACCTTCCTTTGAAGCATAATTTGAGACAAAAAGGATATGACCTAACTCACAGGCCCCCACTGATCATAGTTATAAAAATAACTTATTTACTTATTTACTATAAGTAACTTAGATACTTATTTACTAACATGAAAACACTTGAAAAAGACTTGGGAAAAACTAGTATAAATAGAAAATTTACTGATAAATGTTAGGCAGAAAGTGAGACACTAGCAAGCATTAGAGATTAAGGAGCAGGTCCAAACTACTATGTACTGTGAAGTAAAGAAAATTTTAATGTATAAAACATTTGTTATCATTTCTTAGGGCATGGACCTAAAGCAGTCCTTTAGAAAATGATGGCATCTTAGGGTTCTATAGATTACACATTGCTTTGGATATCTGGCTGGCTGGGAGCACAGCATTCCTGAGTGTCTTTGCCCACACCCAATGATAGGAGAAATCGAAGCCTTCTTTAAACAAGACTCCCTCCTTGGGCTGAGAGATTTACATTCTACATAATTTAGATTCTTGCATGATTAGACCCCTAAAGAAGCACCAAGCATCTAAAATGCAGAAGGAAGACACTTTGATATTTCAACACCCTTAGGAGAAATGTCAATACGCACTGTAATCACCCAAGTTGCCTGCACCTCAGAGGTTGCTTTCTTGTGCATAAACAGGTACCCAAACTCACTCAGTGCAGACATCTCCATGGCACTGCCTGCTTTCTTGCTTAAAAGCATAACCCTATGATAGAGATAGTACAAGAGTACAATTAGGGTTATGGAAATGCTCCCTTCCAATCCCTTAAACCTCAGCGATGCCACAGAGCCAACCCCTCTGACCTTTGTCCTGAGACTTAAACCATGGAGAGATACAAAAAAATCCCTGGAAATTCCTGAACTGCTAAACCAGGATGCCTGTGTACTAGAGATGCTGGCAAGACCTACAGTGATCTTGATTCACTCGGAGCTCATTAAAGGCACGTACACATGGACTACATACATTTCCTACATCCAATTATAACAGAGTGAGTTATGGGAAAGGACATGTTTAGTGGATATAAGTGATACATATGACTCAGCATTGTCACTCGCACTGTGGATGACACAGTGAGAGGCACCACAGGGCTGGTGCTATATTACAAAGTCTTAAGCCCAACACCATACCCAGTGTTCCTGCCATTTTCCTTACTGCTGGTATAAGCCCACTTCTGAGCATGCTCTCTCTTCACACTTTAAACTTCATTCAGCTTACATGCTTTGTCCTCATCGTTGGGCATCAAGTCCAATTCTTCGCTCGCTGTGCACAAGAACCTGCAAATCTGTCCTATGGTAACATGTCTACTTCTCACTAAATTCTACCTGTACTTCTGCATGGCCCATGTGTTCTGCTTTGATTCTTTATTAAGGCCCAAAGAAACAAGTACCAAGGAAGTGTGTGACTGGTCCCTCACTGCATCAGGTCCCAGCTCCCTGATAACAATAAATAATTTGTTGGCACTATATTGGTCAAAGCATTTAGGGGAATACAATAGAATGTTATTTTTATGTTCTCCTAAAATTATGTTGCTCTTTTTACAAATTAAGGCAGAGCTTCTTTAGAATATTCATTTTGGGATACATTTTAATGAATAATGAACAAGGGAAGATTCTGACTGCCAGTGTGATCACTGTACAATTGGGTGGCCTTCAGCACTTTACTGGATCAATGTTATCTTCAATTTTCAAATGTGTAAAAGAAAGATAATGACAATATTTCTCTGGCTAGTGGTGAGGAAAAAATGAATAAGAAAATGTACATGAAGTTCAATATACTAGCCCATAGTAAGGCCATAAGATTTATTTTAAAATACGCAATTGAAGAAAATTTATTCCTACTATTATCATTTGAAAATCATTGACCATGGAAAGATTTGTGTGAGACTCACTCTTATTTGAGCCTCTAAAACCAGCCATATATTTTGTTCTACTTTCATTCAATGATATGTATTATTTTCAAAAAAGCTGTATCACTATCATGGTAGCTGAAATAAAACAACAAATCTCACATCATTACAACCAACACAAATTTGAAAACAACTTCAAACTGAATTATGTAATTGAATTTCAGATGATGTCTCCTAGAAAAAAATGATAGATAACAGAGTTTTTTCTTAGTAAATTCAAAGTAGACATTGTGAAACATATATTTTTCATTGTCATTTAGAGACATTTGCTTTCTAGTTCTTATTATGCCCATAGAACTTAATAGACCTCCATTATTTTCTGATGAAAAATTTTGTTTCTTACATATCTTTGACAATTTATAGCCCTTATTAACTGTTAGAGAAATTTGAAATTCTTTCAATTAGAATACTCTAGCTCAATTCATTCACATACACACACATTCAGAGCAAGGTAGGAATAGTTTTTTACTTTTAAAATACACTGAGCTTTTCTTTTCATTGTTTGATAGCCTTGACATAAATGAGAAATTATAGTAAACATCATGTCAAATATCAGAATAAGGTAGTACAGGAAAAAAGATAGGTAGAAGAAGATAAGACAATTCATAATTTTAAATCTATGCGTCTAAAAATACTGCAAACTCAGGACACAACACCATTCAAGGTTCCCACATCTGTATTCCAAATCCTCTGCCTAGGCATGTTTGTTTTTTTCTTTTTTCTTCCAGACTCACATGCAATACCCTTAAAGATACTATAAGTTAATAAATTAACCTAGGAATCTGTCCTACAATAGAAAAAGAGATTTAATGGGTACAAAAAAATGGTTTTAGGAAAAACATTATGTAATATTCATCCTAAAAATACAACATATTGGGGCTGTGCCTTTCTCTTCTATAACAGGCCTTTCACTATGAGAGATCAAAAATGGGTTTTTCACCTATAAAATGAGCCATTACCTTTCAAACTATAATAGGCCATTACCGTTTACATATAAACTGAACACAAGCTTTCCAATAATATGCAAATTCCCCAGATTTCCACCCTATGAACACTTAGATATTTCCAGCCCCAAACAATAATGCATCTCTCCCTTACAGGCATTCACTCTATTTTCTCTGAGTGTGCCCTTCTTTCATTCTGTCTAATGATATCTACTGGGTAGACTGAGTTGAGGTCCCTACCCTCTTTGTGGACTATCACAAAAACAGATTAAAATTTGGACTCATTTCTAAAAGTCAGAAAAATTTAGATAAAATATAATTTATTTATTAAATATGAAGTGTTTGACAAGAATATAATACTGTAAATCTCATTGGTATTGGTCTCTAAAGGCCCCACTACATATAATGAATCTATCTCTCCACACCTGATATTTCCTAATAACCTTCCATTGGTTCCCCCACAAATTTTGTGCTATTTTTAAATGTTTCTCATAAATTGAAAACCTTCTTTTAAAGACTGACTAAACAAACCATTAACTCGTACCAAGGTCAAAAATCTGGATTAATCATCATAGTTCATTGAATTAAACTCATATTTGAAAAGATATATAGTACTTCAAATGAATTGCAGTCTTACTAACCCAATGAATTCCTCATATCTGCAAAGAAACAAAAATGCAAAACTCCACTATTTTATATTGATAAAGGATGTTCAGTTGCATAACCAATTATATTAAAGGCAAACATCAAGAAATTCTAAAACTTTTCAAATCACAAAATACTTCCTTGTGGTCACACTCTTTTATAAAACAATGTAAACAATATAGTTTTACAAAATAAATGATATATCTCCTTTTCTTCCAAAGAGAAATAATAGATTTTAACTACTTTTTTGATAAAATTCTTACCAGTATTAAGAAAGACTAAACTATTCTTTTATTTTCACATCTGCAGGTACATAAATAACTATATTTGACGATGTAAAACTGAGAACACATTTTAGCCAAGCTTACCATTGTCATTTTTAAGCATCCCATTGCTGAGTTGTTTTAATCGTTTTTGGTGTGATTTGCCATTGTAGTGGATTTGTGCTTGAGCGGCTGAATTCAGCTGAATGTTACACACACTGCACAATGTGAAGTTGGTATGTTTCTTTTCTCTTTCTGGTTGTTCTTCAAAGTCATTAGACATTAATTCAGTCTCACTTTCCCCATCTTGGACACATGTGAAATCTGAAGGTACAAAGAAAACTGTAAACAAACAGAAAATGGTTTACCAAATCCTTTATGATTAGATTAAGTAGCAAATAAACATTACTCTTGTGCCTACATGGTCCCTCTAAAGCTTCATGCAGTCAAAGGTTTTGGAGGTGGTTTGATCTAGAGTATGTGATGCTGGGATTAAGAATGTGGTGCTAGATTGATTCCTGGTGTGATGCGAGGATTGAGGGTGTTCTGCCCTGCGTGTAAATGCTGCACACTTAAACGAAGGTATCCTGGATACAATATAAGGGACGGAAGGGCTGAATTTGCTGTTTGCTACTTCACTGCTTTGCTGCCTGCCTCCTCCCAACCTTGAACTGTTTCTCCTCTGCGATGTTGCTCTGCCAGGCAGCCTGACCTTGCAACCAGCCAACTCTGAACAGAAACCTCTACAAAGCGTGAGCAAAAATAAACCTTTCTGAAAGGTTCTTTCCCTAGTACAAATTACTATACAATAATGGCAGTGATCTAACATGGTGGAAGGCCAAAGGAGGAACCTTACCACTTCCTCCTTCTCCAGCCCTAATTGCAACGCCCCTTCCTGTTTGCACAGAAAGAAAATTCCAATCAGTTCTTCACATATCTCCAATGTCCACCCCATGTGCACTTTTGATCCGAGGTCATTTAACGCTCTGTCTCTCTGTACCAGTCAAAGGAGACAGCCCAACTGCCACGGTTTGTGTGTTCCTTTCCACACCCTCAATAAACCTGTTCTTTTTTTTTTTTTTTTTTTTTTTTTACTTTTGGATTCTCTACTGGGCCAGAAAACTCTAATACTTTCCACTTTTAACTTTGGGTGTTGGGTATTCTGTCTCAGTAACAATAAAAGTAAGACAATTTGTTTCTTTCCCTTTAAATAGGTTTCATTTATAGTATCCAAAAAATATGACAACCTGTGTGTATGTGTATGTGTTTTGCTTGGGGCTGAACCTAGGGCCTTGGCCCTGAGTAATACTCCTAGCCAGAACTCTTTTTCTTTTTTAGGTGTGTCTCCCTAAACTGCCCAAAATTGAAATCTTCCAGCCTAAGATTTCCAGGGTGCTGGGATTACAAATCTGTGTCACCACATCTGACAGATAACCTTTTAAATGGAATATAAAGGGCAAATATTTTACTTTGTTTTTTAAGTCCCCAGTATTGGGTTCAGTGTTCAGGAACTTATCATCAATTATCTCATGGAATACTCATATCTGTGGAATAACCATTGAGTTTCCCTTTTGTCTTAGTTGAATAAATTAAATTTTAGAATAGTTGTATAATTTGTCTAAGGTCACACGATTATTAAGTGGTGCTGTTGGGAGATTAGAAAGGCAAATGTAGTTAGACTTGTGCAATCAGAAAGACAAAGGCGAAAAAACTAAACTCAGAATATCCCAGGTATTGTGATTAATATAAGGATCACATACTTCGCCTTCAATACTTAAACCTAAACTACCTGTCCCTAAATCCCCACCTATAGTCCAGTCCTTTACCAATTGGATATGATCTATCAATCGCAGAGATACAGAATACATGCACAGAAACCCTGCACTTCAGACCAATCATAGAATGCTGTCTTCAATTCTTCAGCACAAGCTTAAGCAGAATTTTGACAGGATAGCTCAGATCTGACATCAGAATGAGAACTATAAAAGACAGTACCTATTAACTTTGTGGTCTCTGGGAGCCTCTTTACTCTGAATGCATACAGATGTTACCCTTTTAGTGACCAAGTTCCATTCCTGTGACTAGATCATTCAATGAATTTGTCTTTGAATGAACAAATGTGTACTGCACGTACAATTGCAATATTCAGAACAAACAAATGAAACTCAAACAAAGGAAACTCTAAATTGATGACTTTACTTTTTTGCATAACTCTTAGTGCAGTACTGTAATGTATAACAGAACATAAAACATCATTATACAATACAATCAGCACCAATTATAATACTGTTTAAACAAGGTAAACTGTACCAAAACAAAGACATCCAGGATCTATAAACAAGATTTTCAGTACTATACAAAAAAAGATGGTCATAGTTGAAAGAGTTTTTCCCTAAAACAAATTACAAGAAATTATGGTGGTAACATGCTGGAAGGCCAAATCCTGATGGCCATTTCCTCCTTCTTCTTTGATTATAACTTCCTCTTCCTTTCCCACTGTGCATGAAGAAAATTCCAATCAGCTCCTTGCGCATCATCAATGCCCACCCCAAGCACCACATCTGGTCAAAGGTCACATATACCCCATATTCAGGCAGAGGAGAAAGCCAAACCCCTTGTTGGTTGTGGACTCTTCTCCACATCCTTCAAATAAAAAGGCCACTTTTACTTTTTCTTATATTCTGCTCCTTTATTGTACCAGAAAACTTACCATTTTGGTGTCTAGAGACTCAGATGACAGAGCCCTAGCTCCTGGGAGTCACTCCTAGTTTGAGCCCCTCTGCCTATGAGCCACCTTTCCTTCCTCCAGGGCCTGTTTATTTGCTGCCATTAATCCGCATGCAACACCAACCCTGCTCATTCATCACACATAAACTGCCATCTGGGTCTTTCTGTTTTCATTCCTAAAATTCATAAGCTTGAGTCAGAAAATCTATCTGTTGCCATCCCTGGACAGAGATAGCAATTTTCACTTTCCTTAGGCAAGACATCCTGAGGCAAACCGTTACCTTCTTGCTCTCTGGTACCCCGCCCCACACATTTTGGTGACAGCCCATGAGAATAGGTTGGGACCTTCTCATAAAGTGTCACACTTTGAAACAGGGGATGACTTCTTTTGATAGGTGTGATCCAGGACAACTTGTTCCTTTGCAGGAAGCTAAAGCTCTTATGTATGGAGGTGAAGTTGTTCTCTCAGCTTATTTATAATTTGGTCATGGGGACCATTTCCTATTCCCAAAAAGCATACCTGTGAAGTGCCTAGTTCATAATCTTGGTGCTCGTGGCCTCAAGAAGGCTATAAAAAACCAAAAAGAGGATCTTTTATTTATACTTTTGTCACAATGGTGGCAAGTTGGCAGAAAACCCTCATTATTAGGCCTTTTTTCACTTTAAGGATATGTCCTTCTCCCATTTTGTCTTATATGATGACCCAAATACTTCTGGCTTGCTCTGCTTCACCAGGAACTCTCCCTCTTCCTCACCAGACCCCTTAGATGACGCCATTTCCTGTCTTTTTGGCTCCTCTCCCATATCTCCAAGATCAAGCCCTGCAGTTTTCTCAATTAGAGGTTTCTATGTCCCCTGCATCATCCTCTCCTCCTTCATCACCCCCACTGGCCACTAATCTTTCCCTTATTTTCTCTCCTCAGTTTCAGATTTTTCAGTCCCCTCCACTGGAGCCATCTATGGCTCTTCTTTGTCCCCCACTCCTGTGTTGCCATTTTCTTAGCCAGCTCACCATACTCGATCTTGTGCATTTTAGCCACCTAGCAGGCTACATGGTCCTTAGCAGGCATCGTGCTACAGCTCACACGGAGGTCAGCTGCCACCTTATGGCCATCCATCATGATAGTGCATCATCATATTATAACAGATCACAGGGTAAATGGCCACCATCTTGCAGTCTCTCATCATGGGATCAGTAGCAGCCATCTTGTTGTAGCTCACATGATGGTCAATTGCCATCTTGTGTTCCCTCACTGTGTAACTAGCAGCAGCCATCTTGTTATGGGTCTCATGGTAACCAGTCACCATATTGTGCTTTCCTGTTGCATGGTGATGAGCAATCATTCTGTAGTCAGTCACCTGGTAACTGACAACAGACACCTGCTGGGTTGTTGGCTGCTTAGTGGACATCTACACCTCCCACTCCAGTCTTCTCAGCTTCAATCTCTATTCCCTCTTTGGGAACAGGTTAGTCACCAAGGACTAGTTTGTATTCATGTTCCTTTTTCCTTTTGCTGACCTATCTCAGAGTAACCATAAATGAGGTTCCTTTTCTTCCACATGTTTCTAAAATTCCCTGGAACTTATCCTTGTCCTTCTTATGGGAAGCCATTACTAAAATTATACTCATGAATATCCTGTTGATTTTATTATTTGGCCCCTATCTTTTCTTCCTCGGAACTCCAATGGTGGTCCAGGTCACTGAACTGCCATCCCGGTTCCACATCACTCAAGCTAAGCGGTGCCCTTTAACCCTGACACCCCTCACTCTAAACATCCTGAGTGATCATCTCCTCTCCTATCTCCCATCTTCATCTCACCACAATTTTCAGGCCAGGTCATGTTTTGTTATTCTATTTGGTTCCTAATTCCTTACATGAGACCCTCCCCTCCCTAGGTCTAGGATTTCCTCTCACTTGTAGTGACACAGCCACAGCCCTCTCCACTCCTAGTCCATAATTTCCCATACATGATTCAACTGTCAGGTCTTAGATTTCTCATGCTTCCTATTCTTTCCAGCTCAACTCCTGGATCAAGGACAAGGCCTAACTACACTTTTACTTTTACCCTTTTAAATGGAGGAATAATTGCCTCCCATAACTTCACCCTCCTAACTCCATGCTCACTTTTTGGATTCTTCCTCATCATGGCCCTGACAGAATGACACATTTGAATCAAGCGCACCTTTCCTTCTACCTCTCCTGGGTCTTTTAAATATAACAGTGGCCTAGGTTCTCATAGCACCTTGTCTTTTTATTTCTACAGTTAGGATGTGAGCATTCACGAATGATAAAATCGTTCTGGCTGAAAAACGCCTGGTACCAGCTTCTATATGGGCATCAACCATTATCCTGTCAACTGTCCTGAATCTCAACACAACACCCCCATTCAGCAGGAAATAGTAAGAGAGAGTCTTTGCCATTTTTCTTACAATAAAAAGATGGGAATGAGAATTTTGCCCTAGAATAAATTATAGGACATTATGGTAGTAGTTCAACATGGCGGAAGGCCAAATCGGGGATGATTACCCTGGTGGCTACTTTCCCTTCCTTCCCTGATTACAACTTCCTCCTTACTTTCCCAGTGTGCATTAAGAAAATTGCAATCAGCTACTTGCACATCATCAATGCCCACCCCAAGCACAGCATCTGGTCAAGGGCCACACGTAACCCACACCCCCATATGCGGGCAGAGGAGAAAGCCAAATCCTTGCTGGTTGTGGGCTCCTCTCTATGTCCTTTAAATAAAAAGGCCACTTTTACTTTTTCTTATATTCTGCTCCTTTATTGTGCCAGAAAACTCTAGCAATAGGTCAGAGCACCTACTTATAATGTTATAGTCATCTGAGTTAAATAGAAACATTACAGGTAGTCAGAGAGGGCTAGGCTCTCAAGGGAGCCAACACAGAGGACCAGATGTCTTGTGACCATGACCCGGGAGGAGACAGACATCTGCTGTGAGCCAGATCTCAAGACAGAAGACAAAAGGAATGCAACCACATTGCAAATGTTTATATTCTCCATAAGTATGGATTACCTTGAGGAAGCCAAGAGTCATCATCCCAACCACTTATACAAAGAGTCACTGCGCTTTCAGCCTGCCCCTTGTAGTGACTCACTTATCCACATGTCCTTGATTTAATCAATTTTACCTGAGTAAATAATCTTACTCTTTGATCATAGTTCTATCCCACCTTATGCACTCCGTGTGCGTTCCCCACCCCGCCCAAACACAATTAGACCTACTTCACTGCCTGGTTTTGCTCTAAAATCCCCAGAAAAGATAGGGGCTTTGGCAACCCACTTGGGACCCCTTCTGTCTCTCTCCCAGACAAACATTTTCTTTCTCTCAATAAATGTGTTCTGCTCTTAACCTTCATTGTTCCTAAAATTCATTCTTTGATTTTAGAGAACACAAATTCATACTGGGACATGTAGTGGGTTTGAAATTTCATTCCCCTTTATCAATAAATCTGAATAGTATGTCTTGATCATACGTCCAAATGATCATTAAAACAGATAGGTCATTAAAAGAGGAATACATACATTTCTTTTAATACATTTAGTCCTTTAACACGTTTAGTCCTGCTTTAATACATTTTATGCTTGTCTTGTTCAATTCTTTGTTCAGGACAACAAGGACCTAGAAAGAATCTCTAGAAGAATGCCTCTAGCACATCAGAACTCTGATAGCAAACCTGCAACATATTTCATGCATAGAATGAATTTTATTCCTCTAAATTCCCATTTTGTAATCACTATGATCTTAAAAACATATCAATACATTAAATATTTTCCTTTTCACTTGGCTAAATAACATTCACTTATTTTAAAATTCTTTTCAGTAAATTAAGGTGAACACATTCTACACATATAAAATGCTAATCTATTTTAACATCCAAAATTATTTAGTTTCTAACTAAAGTGAAGTAGGAGATTAAAGCTGTGGCAAATTCATTATATGACTGGACAAAATCTGTCAAGACTTCGTGGAGATCCTGGGCACAGGTGCAGAATACAGACTACAGGATGACTCTGCATTTGCTGAACACTGTGTGAAGAACCAACCAGGAAAGTGCTGTTTTCAATTTTTCATTTACAGCTAGCATAAAACCAAGTAAGTCTTAAATAGGACAGTGAGTTTTTGATAAGACAACCATCCCAAACGCCTTTTTGCATGAGGAAAGACAGTATAGGAATTCCAGATACCAAAGACACCCTTCCTTTATTCTCATAGCTTCTGTGATTCTGTTCACTGGCTTTCCCTGCTCTGTAGAGTCTTCTTTTCTAACTTGCAATGATCCACCTGATTCAGCCTCTCAAGTTCTTCGGTCTCCATTGGTCTAAACAGGTTGTATCTTATTGGATTTTATTATGTACGATAGTATAAGCAAAAACTTTTAAAGACAAGGAGACTATACAGAAACCATTGTTCATTTTCTGTTAGTTGATTCTAAATACCCTGCAATGCCGTTATTCTCTTAAATGGTTTTACATTGTTTTGATATATTTACTGCTACAATATACGAAGTTGTACTCAAGGATTTCAAGGAAAGAGACAATATGGTAACTACTTTTATGTCAGGATTATCTTGTGGTGAAACACTATTCTGCTTAAATGGTTACGTTTGATCTGTGCTGTTTTGCTGTTATGCCCTCTTTTATCTCAATCTCCAATCCATTATTTACTTTTTTATTTTTATCCTTTTAATTAAGGGAAAAATACATAAAAATAGCAGGATATATTATAGCAACCCACTTTGACTTTCCATTATCTTGATTTCAAGCCCTGTATTACTCTCACCATCTTGTTTTTGACTGATGTCCCCCTATTCTGCTTTGCTTGATAGTACCAGGTTCGAAAGTTTAGGCAACAGCTGTGAAGATAGTGAGATTCATTATGACGCCCATTCTCGATGACTTTTATCTACTTTTGAAGACCTACAATGTCTCCAATGTTTTGGTTTTGTCGGTTTTGTTCTTTACTGTTTTGTTCAATTTTATTATAACTGATGAGATAGGCAATTCTATTAGAGATAGCGGGAGGCATTATGGTAACCATTATTGATTACCTTGTATTATGCTTTTACATTATCTATTATGTCCACCCTTTTGATTTGATTGACTCTGTTTTGTTATGTCACATTTGGTTCTACTCCCTTCCAAAAAAGTAATAAGAACTGTGGGAGCAACAAAACCCAAAATGCGTAATTGTCATTGTACAAAAGAGAGGAAAAGAAAGTGCTCTAAATGATATAACTGCATGTATCTTTAAGTGTATAAGATAGAAAATGATATCACTGAGTTTTATTGGATCATTGAACAGAACTGTTTGCAGTCTCACTGTTGGAAGGTCCACTTCACAAGCCTTAATTTTGTAACTTGAACAATTATTTCTAAGATGACAATATGTAATCCATTAACTAGTGATTTCCTACTGTTTATTTTTTTCTGTAAATCTGTATAACTTGTACCCTTTCTCTGCTTTTTTTTTCTCCTTAAATAAAATTAAAAAAAAAAAAAAGAAAACAGAAATTTCAAATGTGCACCACCATGCCGGACTTCCTTTTCTGTGTGTTTTGTTCAATTCTTTGCTCAGGACATCAAGAACCTAGAAAGAATTTCCCTGAAACCAATATTCAATGACAGAAGCACAAAAGATACCTTAAATATTCAAGATAGCCTCACAAATAGGGTACAAAAATATGTAACCAATATGCAAGTTATATTTGAGAGTTTATTTTTGGGTAAATGTAATTTTTTAATACTTGAACCAAAGAGAAAAGGACAACTCACAATTTTAGCATATCTGACCTTAACATGGTAACAATTGAAGTAACTATGGCAAGCCATACTTACTATTATTATTATTATTATTATTATTATTATTATTATTATATTATTTTGGTACCAGGGATCAAACTCTTGAGTGTCTGTATGCCAACCAGGCACTTATGCTGCTGAACTAAACCCTCAGCCCCTTTACTATCATTTTTGAGTTATTTATAAAAACATTTCAAAAAGTTTTCTTTGCTTCTTCTTTCTTTGCTTGTATACAGCTCTCAGAAAAAAAATCTAATGATTTTTTCCATTTCCAATTCTCCAGATTCTTTTTGGTTGTTATTCTATTTTATTTTTGAGACAGAGTCTTGCTATGTAGTCTAGGCTGGCTTTGAACTCATTATGTAGCACAGGGGGACTCAAATTAGTGGCAATCTTCCTGCCTCAGGCTCTTAATTGCTGAGCTTAAAGATAGTGTTACCACATCCAGCTCCAAATTCTTCAAGGGTTAACTTTTATAGTCTTTGGAAATGCTGGCAATAGAACGCAGCCATTGTTTCAATACACATTTATTAGTTGCCAGCACCCTTGCAGGTACTGGAGATGTACTGACAAGCAGAACAAAGATGGTCCTCACCACGTGTAAACTTTCTGACAATGACAGAAGGGAATAGCTACACTCTAAATGAGATAGTACATGCCAAAATCATTTCAACAACACTTTAAGGATCAGTTTGCTGGTAAAATTTATTTTAAAAAATCTAACTAGTTAACTTATGGAAACCACTCAATACTTCATCAAAGTGTAGAAAATTATTTAGTTAACGTATGGATGAGGGAGCTAGTTAGAGGAAGGATCTGAAACAGAGTTGGTTAATCAGCCATATTGATGGGAATTAAAATAATTATAGTGAACTTGAACTTTGGACCACGAATAAAATTTGAATGACATAGAATGATCTACACTCCCTCCTAAAGGGAGATGTAGCCTTTCCATACCAAGTTCCTGAGTTCTGAGGAAATTATAATGCAAATTAACCAGTTTTTTCCTAAGACCTCAGTTTCTTATAAACCCTACATATTGAAGAACTAGGGTCTAAGCCTGAATACCAACTGATTATTTTAAATCCACAGAGCTAACTGTGATTGGTGGCTACTAAATGAACAATTCCTATGCTCTGTTTATGTATAATTAGCTCTGGACTGAGAGGGCATACAGCCACTTATTGGAGATCCCTCCTGAAAACCCAGGAGCTACTCTTTCTCTTGTTTTTTCCAGTAAAATTCCCCTAATATTCTCCTTTGATAAGGGGCTTCACCCTCACCATGTGTGGAACAATAAGCTCAGTACCCTACGGTAAGGTTACAAGGCAGCTCCTTCTAAAAGTGGCTGCTGATTAAAGTTACCAGTTTTTGTGGTGTTTGCATCTCCTTCTGGACTAAGTTTTCAGATTCTTCTCTTCTCAAACAAAGAATTGGATGAAATGAGTGAAAAATGGTAGCGAGGTTTATTATGGAAGAAGGAAGTGAAGCGTGAAGGTGAAACTAGCTCTGCAGAGCCAGTGTGGGTTCAGCCAAATGAAAGGGGAAAAAGCAAGATTTAAAAACACACAGAGGAGGCTACTGTGAGGAAAGCCACAGCAGCAAGGTCTTCATGTTATCTGTGTCCTCCTGTGCTGTCCCGATCTTGAGGAAACTCATGAGGACACCTACATATGGGTCATGAGAGGCGGTGCTGGGATCTCCTGCTTCAGGTTGATGTCCGGTCCAGCTTACCCTATAGAAAACCTGCTTGAAGTCTATGTATATGGCTTTGGGAAGTGACCTATGCATGTGCTCTGGATCTTGTTAATTAAGAGACCACGCCTACTTTCCCAGTCAGCTTTGCCATGCCATCATCTGTCTTAGGAGCATCAGGATATTGTAGGCACTGCATAAAGAGAATAAAAGGTTGTGAAGTATATTATTCAAGGTTTTTTAGACTAACTTAAAATGTGTTGGTCTCTTTTTTACAAAGGAAACTTTATTGTTCTTACTTACATTACTAATATTGACAGAACTATTGGGAACTGCGAGACTGTTTCTTTCATGTGATTTGGGATCACTTTCCATTCTCCTGAACCTGGGCAACAACCCAGGGCCAACCTCTTCCACCCCTGTCCCAGGCCTTACCACTGTATGGTTGTGAAAAGAAAAACAAACACCTCCTTATCTGCCTTAGAATATCCCAAATATGCAAACCAGGTCTCACAAAGACTAGACCTCTCTACATACTTTTCTTCACCGGGAGTTCACTGAAGGTTCATTTGCATAGACTGTATCTTACATATATAATTATAATAGAGTGAATTATGGAACAGGACATGTATAACAGATGCAGCTGACATGGCTCAGCAGCCTGTGAATCATGTTATCAGTCATGCTCTAGAATACTTGGATGTGGGATTACCTAACATGTTAGCCATAACAATAAACCCCTACACCCTATCTGCTCAGTGCTCATTTTCCTTTTGCCTGAAAGATCCTGCTGAATCTCAGCTTACTATCACCTTAATGAACTTTGCTTTTGTTTACTTTCTGTCATGGGTTATGTCCCATTCGTTGCTCATCCTACATAAGAACCCAAGTTTCCATCCCAGATTGCATAATCCAACAAAACTATGAAAAAATATTAAATTTATAACTTAAAGAGGTCATACTTAAAAGGAAATTCATAGACTTTGTGAAAAGACTGTATACTTTTAATTAACATAATAAACATAATAAACATATTAGCCGTTGTATATAAGTGAAAACATTTAAGTATATGCTACAGACTATACTCAGATTATTAACATACATGTTTGGAACCCTCATTTATAAGTTTAAAGTCTATTACAACAAATATCATTCAGAAAGGAAAAAGATGAAATGATGGTACACCTAATCACTGTAGTACTGTAAAGCCATTAAAAGTAGATTGAGAACACTTTTTACCCTGGAAAATTCTTAAATACAAGTAGTAAAATGTAATTTTACATAAAATATATTTATAACTATTTAAAATACACACAAATATAGTAAACTTACTAGCAGTATTAGATGCTTCACAGTGAAGTTAAAGTTGGCAGTTACCTTTAATTTTTAGGTGTTTTCAAAATTTTACAATGAATATCCATTATATTTATTGTAAATAAATGTTTTCAAAGAAAGAAACAAAAGAAAAAAGTGATTTTATCCTATAGAACAATGACTTAAATTTTTTAGAACTGCGCCATGATTCAGAGACAGCCCCAACGGGTGGACCATTGTGACTTATTATTCAGCTAAATATATGCATTTGAGGAGGGAAGTATTTTCTTCCTTGATTCACATTTCTGTCTTAATCCATAAAATAAAAATGTCTGCCAAGGAGTTAGCAGATAAAAATACTGAAGAAGAAATTTTCTTTCAAGGTTATGAGATTTATTTGCTTACTCAGGAGGGGTTTTCATTTCACAAAAGAAAGTAAAGACTATGCCACTTGAGAGTGGGAACAATTAATTTTGTTACAGGGTACAAGACAATGTCTCTCAAGGGAAGCAGAAAGATCAGTTAACTGTGGTACAGAAAAACACTTGGAGGAAAAGGAAACCTCAAATAAATTCTTGGGAATGGAGTATGACATAAAACATAAATTTTGCAAGAAAACTACAATGCCTCAAATGGCCCTTTCTGATATAGGAGCCAACTTGTATATGTGAATTTTCCTCCCAAAATGATAATATTGATACGTTTACATTCTGGAATGGAAGTTTTGCTCATCTGAATTCCCTTGGAAGAAAAATACTAGTCTTGCCTAAACTTTAGGCAAAAGTCCTTAAGAGCCCAAAATATCTTGCCTATTTGTCTCCATTTTTAAAGTCTAACACCATTCACCAGAACTACTGGGACACTAGTATGGTACTACGCTGGACACAGTAACAGGCCTCTAAACTGCACCATGTACCAAACTCACAGGCTAGAGTTATGCTGTACTGATAATTGTGAGTATGGGTTGTTTAAGTGTTCCCCCAAAGCCTCATATAGTCATGAAGGTGACTGAGTCTACTGTTTGTGATTGGTTTGCTGTCTAGCATTGGGATTGGCAGAGTGAGTGCTGCACCTACCAAGGGACAGAGAGTGTCAGGCAAGGGAAAGAGGTGTGTCTTCCCTTTATGCCCTTCTTACTCTTGTCACTTGTGGCCACTATAAACAGCTTCCCCTTAGCCTTGCCCTCCTGCCTTGGAGTCAGCTAGGTACGGACTGAAACCTCCAAAAACTGGAAGCTAAATAAAACTTTCTTCACTTTACTCTGGACATGAGGTCTCAACAATGACAGAAAAGCAACCAAGACAGGATTTGGTGCCAGGAGAGGAGTCTGTGCTGTGACTATACCTGACCATGTGATTCAAGAGCCTTTGGGAGTGGCTTGTGAGGAAAGTTTGCAAAGGTTCAGAGATGTTGCTGTAAAAGCATCCCTGGAACACCTTAGACTGTTCTGCATGAGAGATTTCAGTCAGAGCTCAGGATACCAGAAGGCTGATAGAAAGCCTGCTGGTAAAGACCAGGTTTGAGAGGTTTCTGCTGAGAAGGACTACTTGTAGAGGTGGACTCCAAATGTATGTATGTCATGGCTTGCCAGAAAGTTTGTTTGCATTTTGCCTGTCAAGAGCCTTTGCCTAATACTGAGATTAAGGGTGGTAGACTGATTAATCTGGCAAAAGGAATTTCAAGGCAGCCAAATTTTGAGGCAGTAGCATGGCTATTGTTTAGCCACACTTATGTTGTGAATCAAGAACAAAGAGTCGAGCAGGATGATTTAAAACATTGTGAGTCTGGTCAGAAGCTGTAAACAGTAGAGACAGCTGAGATCTCAATTGCTGAGAAGGAACAGAAAAATAATTAAAAAAAAGATGGCCTGAGGGCATCACAGGAAGAGGCAATGGGTCTCCATCATTTGCATCCTCACAACTGCAAAAGTGAAAGATTCTACTTGGAGGAGAAAGCTGTAGAGTTCCATTCTCCAGAATGGTGGTAGAGGTCACAAAATGCACAAAATGGTGATAAGCATACAAGGTTCCAAAATGGTGGTGACATGGAGAATCTGTTCCTCAAAATCAGGTCCAGAGTGCTCAGCAATCCAGGCACTTGACCCTTACAGGCAAGAGAGAAGAAAGACTGGGTACTGCTCCAACTGGCAGCAGACCTTCACAGCATTCATGTGGCACTGGTTTTAAGTGCATGGAAAATGCAAGAGTTCTGAAAAAGGATTCTACCCCAATTTCAGAAGGTCTGGGAGGCCAGGGAGTTTGCCCCTGAGAGGGTAGAGTGTGAAGCTGTAAGTGTAAAGCCAAAGGTTCAGTACAGAGCCCAGAAATTTAGAAATGCCAGGAACATAGATTGTTCAAGGAAACCTGCAAGGGGAGAGCAAAGCCAACCCAAGAGAAAAACTGTGGGAGCTAAAAATCACCCAAAGTTCCAAGGGGGTGGAGTCACTCAAGATTTTTGGAGCTTACAACCAGATTGCTTCAGATGCTGAGTGTGGAACTCCAGGACTTAATGTTTGCCCTGCTGGATTTTGGATTTACTTTGGTCCCATTCCTTTATATCTCTGTTTGTACACTTTGGAATGTAATGTTTATTTTGTGTCATCACATGTTGGAATTATTTAACTTTGTTCTTTTGTAAAGCGGTTAACAGCTAACAGGTCACCTTAGATTATGGAGGCACTTTGGCCTTGGACTTTCCAGCAGTGCTGAAACTATTAGGACTTTGGCAACTCTTAGAGATAAAGGATGTTCAGGAGTCTTTGTGGGGGCAGGAATGGAATGTTATAGGTTGTTTATGTATCGCCCCAAAGACTCATGTAGTCATGGAGACAGCTGAGTCTAGTGTTTGTGATTAGTTAGTTGTCTAGCATTGGGATTGTCAGTGCATTGTCCAGGGATGAGAAGCTGGCATACAATACAGGTGAGAGGAGGCATGCTTTCCCTTTTTGTCCTTTTCACTCTTGCTTGTGGCTGTCATGAATGGCTACCTCCTAGCTGTGCCACCCTGTCTTGCAGCCAGCTGAGTATGGACTGAAACGTCCAAAATCTAAGCTAAATAAACTTTTCCACGCTTCACTTTTGGCATCAGGTATTTTGTCTGGACAATGAGACAAAAGTAACCAAGACACAGGGATTAGATATTAGCTTGCATTCTCAATGTGAAAACAGGTCTAATCATCCGGATTCACAAGAATAATTAAACAGTGGCTCATAAAAGAGTTTATTTTTGGTAAGGTACACTAAGCAAAATATCTGAGCATAGTGTAACAAAAAATAAAACTTAAAACATATTTTTGTTTTGTTTTGTTTTCTGGGAGGTTTTGTGATTTTTTGCAGTTGATTTTCTTAGTACATGGTTTACACAGAAGAGATAGTGTCACTTGACCAAGTTGTTGGTAACAAACTGCCCTGAGAAGTGCTTATCTTCCCTAAACCATACCATCTCCAGTATAACAAGCAAAAACTACTGACCTCTAAATCTGTCATCCAAATAAGAATCAAAAGTTCAGAGATCAATGAAAAAGCTCCCAATGACCAAAAATGCAATAACTTGAGGAAAAACCTTAAAAATGTAAGATTAGAATCTGTAGTATAAATTATCTGTGAAAAGAGTAGTACCTCAGAGAAGCCCGTTCCTTTGTCTGAAGGACTGAATACTTCTGCAAGCAGGGAGGGATCGCAGGTTCCTGAGGCACCTCAGCCTGTGGTGAGTGCCCAGCACAGTCTGCCCAAATCTCAGACTGTTCTGGACCCCTCAGGCTTCTGGGTGCAGTGAAGTGGAGCAGTGGGTTAGAGGCCACTACAGCCGCCTCCCCGTCCCTCCCGGCTACAGTTGGAATTCTGCTGAGCTCCTGATGGATGGGCGGGCCTACACTAACCCCCGAGCCCAGCCACGCCTAGCCATCTGCCTGCAGAGGAGGAGCTGGGCGGATCCGGAGTGCCTGCAGAATCCCGTTCCTTTGTCTGAAGGACTGAATACTTCTGCAAGCAGGGAGGGATCGCAGGTTCCTGAGGCACCTCAGCCTGTGGTGAGTGCCCAGCACAGTCTGCCCAAATCTCAGACTGTTCCGGACCCCCCAGGCTTCTGGGTGCAGTGAAGTGGAGCAGTGGGTTAGAGGCCACTACAGCCGCCTCCCCATCCCTCCCAGCTACACTTGGAAGTCTGCTGAGCTCCTGATGGATGGGCGGGCCTACACTAACCCCCAAGCCCAGCCACGCCTAGCCATCTGCCTGCAGAGGAGGAGCTGGGCGGATCTGGAGTGCCTGCAGAAGTCCCTTCCTTTGCCTAGAGGACTGTGGATATCTCTGCAAGCAGGGAGGGATCACAGGCTCCTGAGGCACTGCGGCCTGTGGTGAGCACCCTAACCCGGCTGCGATTGAAGAGCTGTGGATCTTCCAAGGGGCAGGTGGGCGCACAGTGTCCCTGAGGCCCAGCTTGTCTGGAACTGCGGAGTTCTGAGCAGGCAGAGGAGGGCCACTGGTTCTGTAGGCCCAATGGCTTGGGGTAGTGCGGTGTCAGAGTCTCAGTAGCTCCAAACATAGAAGGGGATTTTCAACAGATCCTGAGGAAGCTTTCAAATAACACTTGAAACACAGAAATATAGAAAATGACAAAACGAAAGACCAAATTACAACCTCAAACCTCCAGCCCATCTCAGGAAACCCTAGGAGCAATGTATATAAAAGAAAATATATCCCATCCACCTCATATATCGGACACAATAGCCACTGAAATTGACAAGCAACTCCAGGAAGCTTTAAAGAAATTCAAACTCGAAATAATCTCCCAGATAAAAGAAGAAATGATAAAAGAAATGAAAGAGATTCTAAATATATCTAAAGAAAGCACAGATAAAAAATTGGAGGAACTAAACAAAAAGATAGAATCCCTAGACGAGCAATATAAGAAACAAACAGAATACATAATGCAGATGCACAGAGATATACAGGAAATAAAAAACTCCACTGAAAGTTGTAAAAACCGCCTTAATGAAAGTGAAGATAGAATTTCAGACCTTAAAGATACGATTGCAGCTAGTGAACAGGAAAGGAAAGATCTTTTGAAAATAACAAGGAATCAGGAAACAACAATTCAACAACTGCAAGACGATGCAAAGAAGAATAACATAAGAATGATAGGGATTAATGAAAGAGAGGGAGACAATATAAAGGATGTCAACAGGATATTTAGAGAAGTAATAGCTGAAAATTTCCCAAGCATGAGATCAGAAACTGACATCAAGATCAGTGAAGCATATAGAACTCCAAACACTCATAACCAAAATAAAACTACACCCAGACATATAATAATCACCATCCCAGAAATCCAACATAAGAATAGATTATTAAAAGCTGTCAGAGAAAAGACAGATCACTTATAAAGGAAAACCTATCAGAATCACAGCAGACTTCTCAGCACAAACGATAAAGTCAAGAAGAGCATGGAGTGAAATATTCCAGATCCTAAAGCAAAATGATTTCCAACCAAGACTGATATATCCTGCAAAACTATCATTCAAAATAGATGGTGCAATACGATACTTCCATGACAAAGAACAGCGGAAGAACTTCATGAACACCAAACCGACCCTGCAAAAAATATTGAAAGACAGTTTAGATACACAAAGGAAAAAACCACTAAGCAAAGCAAATAATTAAACAGAACAGAAAGATAAAGATGCAACAGCAGAGAGATAACATTCCTACAATTAACCAGCATTTAACAGTAATAACCATTAATGTAAATGGTCTCAATGCACCAATCAAAAGAAACAGACTAGCAGAATGGATCAAGAAACAAAATCCAACCATATGCTGTTTACAGCAAACCCATCTAACCCAGAAGGATACTCACAGACTGAAAGTCAAAGGATGGAAAACAATTCTTCATGCAGCAGGAATCCAAAAAAAGGCAGAAGTAGCCATTCTGTTTGCAGACAACGTGAACTTTAAACCAACAATGACCATAAAGGTCAAAGAAGGTCACTACATACTCGTAAGGGGAAAACTCCAAGAGGAAGAGATAACTATCTTAAATATATATGCACCAAACTCCAGAGCACCAAGTTATATAAAACAATTATTAACAGAAATGAAAACTCAAATTATCAGTAACACAATTGTAACAGGAGACCTTAATACGCCATTGACACCAAGGGACAGATCAACCAGACAGAAAATGAGCAAATAAATAACAGAACTGAATCACACCTGTGAACAAATGGGTTTGATAGACATATACAGGATGTTCCACCCAACAACATCAGAATACACATTCTTCTCAGCAGTACATGGATCATTTTCTAAAATAGACCATATATTAGCTCACAGAACATATTTAAACAAGTGCAAAAAAGCTGAAATCATCCCTTGCATGTTATCGGATCATAGCGCTCTGAAATTAGAAATTAATGATAAAAGATACTGAAAAAATCCCACAAACACATGGAAACTGAATAACACACTCTTGAGTAATCAGTGGGTCACAGAAGAAATCAAACAATACCTAAAAGAAAATGAAAATACAGATACAACTTACCGGAACCTGTGGGATGCAATGAAAGCCATCCTGAGAGGAAAATTTATTGCACTGAGTTCCCACATCAGGAATACAGAACGAATACAAATAAATAACTTGATGCTACACCTCAAACAGCTAGAAAAAGAAGAGCACGTCAAGCCCAAAGCCAAAAGAAGAGAGGAAATTATAAAAATCAGAGCAGAAATCAATGCAATAGAGACTAAGAAAACAATCCAAAGAATCAACAAATCAAAGAGTTGGTTCTTTGAAAGAATAAATAAAATCGATAAGCCCCTAGCCAACCTTATTAAAAAAAGGGAAGAAAAAGCTCAAATTCATGCAATAAGAAATGAAAAAGGAGAAATCACTACAGACCCAATAGAAATACAGAAGATCATCAACACCTATTTCGAAAACCTCTACTCTCAAAAGTTTGATAACACAGAAGAAATAGACAGATTCTTAGAAGCATATGAAGTGCCAAAGCTAGATCAAGATGATGAAAAACTGTTGAATAACCCAATCTCTGTTACTGAAATTGAAAATGTAATTAAGTCCTTACCCACCAAGAAGAGCCCAGGCCCAGATGGATTCACTGCAGAATTCTACAAGAAATACAAAGAAGACCTAATGCCGACACTCCTCAAACTATTCAATGAAATTGAAAGGGAAGCAATCCTTCCTAAGTCATTCCTGGAAGCAAATATTACTCTAGTACCAAAACCTGAGAAAGACCCAACTAAAACAGAGAACTATAGACCGATCTCCCTAATAAACACAGATGCAAAAATCCTCAATAAAATATTGGCAAATAGGATCCAGCAAATCATCAAGAAGATTATACACCATGACCAAGTGGGATTCATCCCAGGAATGCAAGGATGGTTCAACATACGCAAATCAATAAATGTAATCCACCATATCAATAAAGCCAAAAATAAGAATCACATGATCATTTCTATAGATGCAGAAAAAGCCTTCGATAAGGTCCAACATTTATTCATGATAAAAACTCTACAGAAAATTGGAATAGATGGTCTTTACCTCAATATAATAAAGGCCATTTATGACAAACCAACAGCCAGCATCATACTAAATGGCCAAAAATTGAAAGCCTTTACTTTAAAATCAGGCACAAGACAAGGATGTCCTTTATCACCACTCCTATTTAATATAGTACTGGAAGTACTAGCCAGAGCAATTAGGCAAGAAAGAGAAATAAAAGGGGTAAAGATAGGAAAAGAAGAAGTTAAGATGTCATTGTTTGCAGACGACATGATACTCTACATAGAAGACCCCCTAAGCTCCATTGAAAGACTCTTAGATACAATAAATAAATTCAGTAATGTGGCTGGATACAAAATCAATACTCAGAAATCAATAGCATTCCTATACTCAAACAACAAAATCACAGAGAGGGAAATAAGAGAAACTGGATTATTCACATTAGCAAGCAAAAAAATGAAATATTTAGGAATTACTCTTAGGAAAGAAGTGAAAGACTTATACAGTGAAAACTATAATACACTGAAAAAGGAAATTGAAGATGATCTCAGAAAATGGAAAGACATCCCTTGCTCATGGATAGGAAGAACAAACATTGTGAAGATGGCCATTCTCCCAAAACTCTTATACAGATTCAATGCAATCCCAATAGAAATACCATCAACATACCTTATAGATCTAGAGAAATCACTCCTAAATTTCATCTGGAACCAGAAGAGACCTAGAATCGCAAAGGCAATTCTAAGCAGCAAAGGCAAAGCAGGAGGCATCACAATCCCTGACTTGAAATTATACTACAAAGCAACAGTAGTAAAATCAACATGGTAATGGAATCAAAACAGAGGCGAAGATCAATGGAATAGATTAGAAGATACAACCACAACTACAAACACACTCAACCACCTTATCTTTGATAAAGGAGCCAAGCAGGTTCACTGGAAGAACGACAGTCTCTTTAATAAATGGTGCTGGAAAAACTGGCTCTCCATTTGCCGAAAACTAAAGCTAGACCCATGTCTATCACCATGTACTAAATTAAAATCTAAATGGGTCAAAGATCTGAATATTAAAACAGAAACACTAAATCTACTGGAAGACAAAGTGGGTAGAAACCTTGGAGACATAGGAGTAGGTAGAGAATTCATGAACAGGACTCAAACCACATGGGAAATACTTCCCAGAATCAATAACTGGGACCACTTCTTATTAAAAAGTTTCTGCATGTCAAAAGAAATCTCCAGCATAGTGAAAAGAAAACCCACAAACTGGGAAAAGATTTTAGTGAACTCTCTCTCAGACAAGGGACTCTTGTCTAAAACATATAAAGAATTTAAAAAACTCAGACCTCCAAAATTCAAAGATCCAATCCAAAAATGGCCATCTGAGTTGAATACGCAATTCTCAGATGAAGAAATGCAAATGGCAAATAAATATATGAAAACATGCTCATCATCATTGGTCATCAGAGAAATGCAAATTAAAACCACACTGAGATACCATCTCACTCCTGAAAGAATGGCCAGGATCAAGAAAACCAACAACAACAAATGCTGGCGAGGCTGTGGGGAAAAAGGAACTCTCCTGCACTGTTGGTGGGAGTGTAGACTGGTACAGCCTTTGTGGAGGTCTGTCTGGAGGTTTCTCAAAAAGTTGGGACTGGAAATCCCATTTATTCCAGCTATTCCACTTCTAGGCATATTCCCAGAAGAACTGAAAGCATCATACCACAGTGATATATGTGCACCTATGTTTATAGCAGCACAATTTGTAATCGCCAGATCTTGGAAACAACCCAAGTGTCCATCAACTGAGGAATGGATAAAAAAGTTGTGGTATTTCTATACAATGGAGTATTATTCAGCTATAAAGAAGAATCACATTGAGATATTTATCAATAAATGGGCGCAGCTTGAGACCATACTCATAAGTGAAATAAATCAATCTCGCATGTATGAATACCGAATAGTTTCCCTAATGTAAGTAATGATTCAAATATATGAAAATATGTGGCAATCATGATTCCCCATTATGTGGCCTTGAAGCCTTATAAAATTTTCACTTATTAATTAGAAAGGCTTTATTCTGGGCTTCTTGATATGGAAATATTTGAAGCTATAGTATATGAAGTTTTATCCAAATATCTCAAGGAAAAAGACAGACACTATGGTAACTATTATTCTTTAAAAAAATTATTTAGTTATTTCTTATGTTTATTTTAATTAAGGGAAAAATTAAAAAAATTAGGATATATAATAGTAACTCTTTTTGATTTCCTATTAACTTGTTTTGAAGTCCTGTAATACTTCCACGATCTTGTTTTGACTGATTAGACTCTGTTCCATTCTGTGGGATAGTATCAAGTCTGAGGGTATAGGCAACTACTTTGAAGGCAATAAGATTCACTAAGATGCCCATTCAGGTTTGACTATTGTCTCCTTTGGAAGTCCTGTAATGTTTACAATGTCTAAGTTTTATTGGTCTTGTTCTCTACTGTTTTGTCCAACTTTATAATATCTAATGAGATAGACAAATCTTTTTAAGGAAACAAGAGACAACGTTGATAACTATTGTTAATAACCGTGTACTCTATTCTACATCATGTGCTAAGTCTATCCTTGGTTTTGACTGACAGCTTTGTTCTGCCATATTTGACTTTATTCTCCCCCCCCCAAAAAGTAACAAGAACTAAGGAGTAATAAAATCTAAAATGGGTAAATTTTGTTGTAAAAAGATAGGAAGGGAAAAAAAAGAGCTCTAACAGATATAACAGCAAGTGTGTATAGGGGTGTTGAATAGCTGACTATATTAATGTTTTTGGATCATTGAACACAGCTGTTTGTAGTCTATCTGTTTGAATGTCTACTTTGTATTCTTTGATACTGTGATTTGAGCAACTATTTCCAAGATGATAATATGTAATCTATTAACAGGTGATTTCTTACTGTTATGTTTTTTTTTTTGTAGTTCTGTATTATATGTAACCTTACACTGCTTTGTTTTGTTTTGTGTTTTTCTCTTTTTCCTCTTAAATAAAAAAAAAATATGTCAAAAAAAAAAAAAGAGTAGTACCTCAGTACACAAATTCAATTTGTTTCATGATTCTGGAGAAGATGGCCACGTTCACATTTGTACAGGAAAGATAGCCATCATGCTGTTTGCACCCAATGCAGAATTTGTAAACAAAAACAAAATTTTGCCAAAATCTTCTGTTTGTGGAACAAATTGTTTGCAAACAAAAATGTTTGCGAACTGAGGTGCCAGTGTACATACCGATATTTTAAAAAACGGGAAAGAAGATACAAATGCCTCACACAGAAGCATTCCAAATTTAACTAGGTATTTCTTATTTTACTTAGGTTAAGACAAGTCCCTACTCCTTAAATGCACACTGTGCTTAATAACTTCTAAATGGCACAAACAGAAAGAGAACAAGTGGGACACATCGTATAAATGGGATAACGTAGTGTAGATATCTGAATACTACCTTATCCACATAATTCAATTTACAACAGTGATGTCATGTTAAGAGAATGAATTCATGACATGATGTATTAAAAATGGCTCTTCAATTCTGTAGTCTTCCTCAAAAGAACATATAATCCAAGGCAAACTTGCAAAAAGCATTGGACAAACAATATTTAAGGGACATTCTACAAAAGACGTGGAAAATACTCATCAAAAAGGTGAAGACTGTGAAAACCAAAAGAAGTCTGAAAAATTGCCATGGCCCTGTGGAGCTTAATAATGTATTTGGACTAGATGATATGTAGTATCCTCAGTAGTATCTAAAACAGCAAAAGAACACAGTAGGAAAAATTGATGCGATCCAAATAACATATGGAGCCTCATTTAAAAATATATTTGTATTGGTTCAATAGTTTTGACAATTGAACCACACTAATGCAAAAACAACAGAAGACACTGAGGAAAATGCAGAAACTTAACTAAATTTCCAACATTTCTGCAAATCTAAAACCATTCTAATAATGAAAAGTTTATTTACATTTGTTAAACAATGAAGAAATATACGTGGGCTCTGCTCTCTTTTTTACGAAACACAGAAACTTCTCTGGAATTTTAGTGCTCTGTGACAGAACTGAAAAATGAACTTGTTTTCTACATCCCTAATTCATTCAATCTATAAGAGATAAAATAAATCATGTGCCACAGAGGATGAGGAGCAAGGACACTGCTTCTCGTGTCATCAACCATCTTTGCTCTGTATCTCAATTTAGCCTGAAGTCACATTAGTTTATCTTCTCAGTTGCTGTGCATAAATTCACAGTGTGAGGGCTCTCATCTCTTGATGGAAGACTCAGTTCCCTAGTTGCATTCCCTGTGTCTCAGAAGTTACATTCAATTCAAAAACAGAAAGGACAGGGAGAGTAACATGGAGCATAATTTTAAGCCATTTTCTCTAATTCAACTTTTGCTACTAATGAATGAGTCTGAAGTTAACAAATCAGGTATCATTATTTTATCCATGATTGGTGTTTTCCTTTGCTCTTGAATCTACTGCTGCTGTGCAAAAATGATATGCTCTAAAATCTCCAAGACTCTTGAGATTCTAAACTAATTTAAAATGACAGTAGATGACATTTGACAATAAGCAGTATAGAGTACAATAAGCCAAGTTGTAAGAAGTTTTACCTATGACCTATGAGAATGGTTTAAATAAACTAAAATATGGAGTTTTTTTTTTTTTTTTTTTTAACAATGGTTCCTCCTAGCACAGAATGTTTTTTAAGCTAAGGAGACAGAGACATATGCGACTAGAACATATTTATCACAGATACAGTTTCATAAATAGCAGTAGAACCAATACTAAACACTAAAATTTCCTTTACAAAGTGTTATGACTTGAGTCTAGTTGTTGTTCCCCCAAAGCCTCATGCACTCATAGGTAAGGCTTCTCAGATGTAGCTGGATGTACACTGAGTGAACATGGATTAAGGAAGTGTGATAATTGGAGTAGTCCACTGATTCATTAGTTTAGCATTACTCTGGGTGTGGGTGATAGGATACCTCAATCTAGGTGTACATCAATCCAAAGGCTTGTAACTTACATGGAATATAAAACAAAAGATGGACACCTGGTTCCCTACTTTCTGTCATGAACTATTTCTTCTCTGATGTACTGCCCTGCCTTGCAGCCAACTGACTATGGACTGAAACCTCTACAAATCATGAGCTAAAATAAATCTTTCTTCCTTAAAATTGTGGGTGTCAGGTATTTTGTCCCCGCAGTGAAAAAGTAACTAAGATATAGATCTTCATGTTATGTGGCACCTAGCAAACGTATTTATTCAAACTAAAAAAAAAAATTAAAAAAATATCTACAGATATTTTATTGTGATAAAGTTGAAATATGACTAGTTAGGGCAGTGATAATAATTTTCTTTAAAACAAACAAATTTACTTGATCAGCATATTTAATTCTTTAAGGCTTAAACATATTTACACAAAATGTAATAGGTGATAGGATTTGGTCATATATTTAGTACATGTTTGTGATACATAATGAATACATTCATCATGAGGAATAGTTGGGCCATTTCTTCCAAAATTAATTTCACTGAGGAAATAATAGTAAACATTCCAATACAACCCAAATGTAACAAAAGGCTTGTTCTAAATCATTATCTTCAGGGAAGAATCTGTTCAATAAGGAATCCCTTATAGAGTCTACTCCATTATAGTTTTCTCAATAGCTTTACTGTGGGGAAAAACACGTTTGAGGAAGACATGTCAATGCCGTCCATTTCACAGAAACAGAATAGTAATTTGAACAAATTCCTTCGGAATTTGTCATTCTTAGGCAACTTTTTTTTTGACTCAATAAAAGAGAAGACCTAGTAATTCTTTTCAAGTCTATGATTATACTATTACAACTATAAAATCCATCTAGATTACACTTCTGAAATTGAATTCATGACCTCCTACTTGCCAGGCAGGTGTTGTGCTACTAAGCTATATCTCCTGTCCTAGAATAAACGTTTTAAAAATTAGTAAAAAGTGTGGGATGTGGTGGTGCATGCCTGTAATCTCAACACTGAGGAGGGCAAGTCATATGATCAAGTCCAGGCTGGGGTACACAGAGAGCTTAAGGTCAGCTAAATTGCATAGTGAGACCCTGTCTAAAAAAACCAAACTAGAAATCATGAAAAGCATTTACATAGTGAAGTATAAAAATATACTTTATGAGTATTATGAAACAATATTTGTGCTTGAAATAAAATTTCTATAGGCAATATAATATGTGAATTTTTAAAAACCAATTTAATTTGAAGTAATTTTGGAAAAAAGTTTTAAGAAAACTATTAAATAACCCAAAAGGTGGCTTTAGTAATGATAAAACCATTGTTATCAATGATATGGAAAATCGGTAAAAATGCTTGATTAAGTTAAAACTAGAAATAGAATATTGTGAGTAAATATTTCAAAATCTCATTCTCATTCTCTTCTTAGTAAAAATTGAATAGTTAAGTTTCATTTCATATTTCTTTATAATACAATTCACATAGTATCCATTACAGCTCTAGATACATGTTTATATTTGTGTTTACGTTTATTCCAAATATGTTGCAAGAAATCAAATTAACCACTTCACTAAGTAAATTTTCCTTGATTTTAAAGATCAACTCTAGCAAAATAATGTTTTACTTTCATGGAAAATATTAAATATCTATATTTATAATATATAAATTACATTCATAGAATTTCACCTTAATGAAAATTATGTCAACTTCCTTTTACATTTTGTTGCTTAAATTACAAATAGTCCATTGTGCTAGTAAGTATAAACACTGAAACAATTTTGCATTGATTTAATTCCCCACTAGAGTGCAGTATGAAATTAAAATTTAAAAAGTAGGGCATTTGAAAATTCTCATAAGTCAAGGCATAAAAACAACGTTACTACAATTTTGTAAATAGCTAATACACACATATACCAGCACAATATTCAGTGATAATGGAATGCATATAGGTATACAGAGAGACAGAGAGACAGGGAGGTAAGAGAGACAGATGGATATAGATAGAAAAAAAAGAAAGAAAAAGAGATAATTCTACATAAACTCACCAAAATACAGGTATAAAATCAGACATTAAAGATAAATTGATGCAAAGTCACAGAACAGAAATTCGAATTGCTTGTCACATGTTTTCAAAATTCTTTATTCAAAAGCAGCAATTGCTTTATATAATCTCCTAAATTAAATATAATTATGGAACTTTAATAATGAAGACATTTTAATCAGAAACGTCTTACTTTTATGACAGGAAATGACATTATAAAGGATTATATAAAATGAATCAAGTTTAATGGATTAAATTTGAATTTCAGTTTTTATCACACCATAGCATCAAACTAAATTTGTTGTTCTCCCAGTATTGTGGCAGAGTTTTTACAAGGTGATATAAATATCTTACTGAATATTCAAAGATTCATCTGGGAAAAGTCAATCCAGGGTGGCAGTATGAAAACTGAATGAAACCTTCAATCATATTCTGTTTTTCCTTTTCAATAAGTACCTTTAGAATTGTATACTATGAACCAACATTCTTACTTGGAACCAGAGTTGAAGTAAATCCTACTTTATCCTTGAAGTGACTCACCATGAAGTCATCAGAATACTTTTGAGGTCAAGTATATGCCTAGAGTTTAATCAAAAAAATGAAAACAAAACAATTATTAATTTTTAAAAAGAAAAGTAAACTATCCAACCAAAATTTATATTCAATAACTGTTAAGACCTATTTAAACTTCAAAGCAATTAAGGTTAGCCCTCAGAAATTAGATGCCCTATACAAACCATCATGTTGTTATTTAATTTTTTTGCAAACAATGTGCAAGTGCTTTCTAATATCTGGACCTGTTCGGCTTAAGAATCTTTTTAAATCAGTCTTGTCCTCTGGGCTTCTCTGTCAACACTTGGCCCGTGGAGTGGTGCCAGTGCATCCCAGGCACCCTACCAGGAATGTTAAGACTGCACTCCACATTCTCAAGCCATTTTTTCTTTATAAGCATTTAAAAGTATTAATTCTTTCTCATTAAAAATGCACCAAATATTTTATGCCTTTAGCAAGCTCTGACCTACTTTGCATCTAAAAAGGCTACAGAAAACTTAAGAATAGTTTGTCTCAGAAAAATTTCTGAAGACCTAATAGAGGCTGTTTTGGCTTCTCTCCAGTGAAAACATACGTGGAGATAGGAGCTAGATACCCTAAAGATTATTGAAAAGTGGTAAGATAAATACATTTTAAGAACGTTCCCTGTATCTAGGATCTTTAATGGCTTGGATACTAGTACACCAGTTTAGACGATACTCTAGCTCCCTTTAGAGCTTGAGAAAAGTATAAAAATATAGTTTATACTCGCCGTGAGATAGTTTTTGATAACACATTAAGACAGAGTAGACCTGTAGTATGTATTATAGGATTTGGGCTTGGAAATTCAGCAGTTGTATGTCTGGTTTTTTGTTTATTATAAGAGGAAGCTTTGCTTTGTCCCTCTGTCAGTCACACAATTTTAAATCCCAGTACACTATTTAGTTCGTTCTTTTTACCGTCAAAATTGAAATCTCATCATACTTTGATAATTTTAGCTATTGTCCATGTCTAGTTCCTCTATAATACAGACTTTCTCATAATATTACTTGCACCAGTTTTTCTATAACCACATTTCCAATGGCAAAATTGCTGTTACTTTAATGTTTCTTTTCAGATCTTTCCCTTCTCACCATCAGAATATAGCAGATATGACAGGTGATTCATAATAAAATAAAGCTGCTTGAATTATATTTTCTTAGAAGAGAAAGCTCCCTTACAAATTGAAAAATCCAAACTGTGGGAGATATGCTATAGGATGGCTCCTACAATTTCAACTTTGTGGTAACAAGAACATTCCGTATTTCAGTCTCTTGGAATGTAAGCAGAACTTGTGAGTAAATCCCATCCATAGAACATCCTAAAGGTGACAGTGCATACATAGTAACATGAGCATGAGCATGTTACATACAATTGTAATTCCCATCTTGTGAGGACATAGTCTTCAAGAGCCTTGAAGAAGCAAGCTGCAAATTACAAGCCTCCCTACAGAGAAAGTCACGTGGCAAGGAACCAATGGTTGTCTTTAACCAACAGCCAGTCAGAGGGAGGACCACAATACGTAACAGTGCTACAAGCAGTGACATGAGTAGGGATATGGTTCTTTAGGTAAAAGCTTGATCAGAGCTGATGTCTTCACTACAACACGTCAGTGGAGTCAGCTAGATAATATCTGGATTCTTGACCTTCAGAAACTGAAGAGTAAATAAATCTGTGTTTTTTCAAGCCATTACATTTGGTATGATATTATTATGCAGCAATAGGTAACCACTATATCAACTAGCTCATTTACATTAATTAACACTGAAATTAAAAATGAATACTGAAAACTGTCAAGGAAAAGTATTTGCCAAGAAAAAGGCCGAAAACAAATTAACATATGGACACAGTCATTTTTTTCACAATTGGAATGGTTTAAAGCCATAATTATATACTTAATTCTACATGAATTTGAATAAAATACATAGAGGAATGAATGCTTTCCCTATGAAGAGCTGTATCATTCAACACACATCCATGGCGGGTTTCACTGATTGACCATGATAGCCTTTCCTTCAGTGCAGGGATTTTGTTTCATACACTCAATATATCATTATAAGGACCCACCAATTATTCAGATTTTCTGTAGAAACTGAAATTTATTTCCTAAGTTTTGACACATGTATTTGTAAACTGTGACACAGATAGTAGAAACTCATAAAAACATGAAATAATGTGGTCATCATTTCTCACTGTGGAACCACTTAAGATATTTTTCTATTATTTGAGTGATAAACTTAGGTGTTTATTGCTTGTAAAACTCAACTTTAGAACTTATAGAATAAATCAAAATTGAAAATGACTGCATTAGTTTCTTTTCTCTTGCTGCTGAGATAAAATACCAAGCACTCAAAGTTAAAGGGCAAGAAGTTTATTTGGTTCATGATTTGTGGAGGTGTCAGTCCATAATCAGGAGACTCCAAGGCAGGGTGGCATTGCAGAGAGGTATCGCAGAGAAGCAGTTCATGGTGGGAAGAAGGTAGCAGAACAAGCAGGGGATGATCAGGGCTCTGTCTTTCTCTTATATTTTATCCAGGCTACTTTGGATGAGTAGCGCTCATACCCTTAGTCCTGTTGCCTTGATCCTAGCATTGCACCATGAATCAATTCCAGTTTTACACATGTTAGGTCCATCTACTCTGAGAAAGCCCCACCTGTGACAGCATGAGACTTTGGGAGGACATCTAGACACAAGCCATAACCATGACCTTACTAAGTTATAGCAGTTACTAAGAATAAAAAGTAGTACAGAGTAGTAAAGGAGACAAAATAAGTATACATATACAATAGAGATTTTTTTTCATATGTAGTAATATATCATGATATTTATATTTCTCAAAGGCATTATATTTAGACTGAAGTTCCAAACACAACATGATGACTATGAAGATATATCTGAGAAGAAGTGTGTAGTGATGGGATTATGATTCAAAGTAGAGTGCTTAACTAGAATGTGTGAGGCCATGGGTTCAAGCCCCACCATGAAAGAATGGTAATCATCAGAAGCTTAGGTTAGTGAGGAGGGGGCAGAAGAAGGGGAAAGATTAATTAATGAGTACTAAGTCACAATTTGATAAGTGCAAGAAGCAGTAGGATACAACTCCACAGTATGGAGCCTGTAGACAATAATTATGTGCTATTCATTTGAAAAGGTTGAAAGAAAAAAATTTGAATGTTTTTACCATGAAGAAATGATAAATTTAGATATAACATGCTTAACCTGTTAGAAACAGTCCATAATGTACATGTCTTAAATATTAGATGGTACTCTATTCATATATAAAAATTGTATATCTTTCTGACTCAGTTAAAAATTTAAAAATAATTTTAAAAATTCCGAAGTCCATAAAGGGTTATAACTAAACTGAAAATATGTTTTATTTACCATTTCTATTAATGAAAAACATGAGTTTAAGAATGGAATAAATATTTAGGTTGCACACAATATTATTATTCAGAAAGGATATTTCTTGTTCAGCCTTTTTTCTCATTTTGTTTTTTAACAATTTCATCATTCTGTGACAGTCAAAATTCAATTCTTTTAAAAGGACGGAATATTCCTTCTCAAGCACTTTGCAATTCAGATATGAGAACTTTTAGTAACCATGATTTTTATGAAAGGAACAGTTAAAACAATAATAGTTATAATCTCAGTAATAAATATATTTTCATTTAAAAATAAGCTCAATAAGTGAAATCTCTATAACTTCCATCTTTGAATGTTGCTTTTATATTAAAAAAGAATTTAGCAAAACAGTTAGTCTCAGATATTACTAAATTTTTCACTCTCTTGGTAACTTACTTTTTTTAGTTCATCTTTCAACATATACATTTTCCATATTTCTCATATTTTATATTGAAAATTTGAAAGAAAATGTTCATTTTTTACTTAGGTTAATAATATTTTATATAAGAAATGAGATTTTAAAAATCCTAAGTTACCATTTGTCAATGTGTGGATTTTAATCAACTCTAATTCTCTTGTGAATTTAAAGATGACTTTAAGGAGTTCCAATCATGACTTTATGATAGTTGTATGAAAAGTAAGACTCACCAAAATATTTTGATCCTAACGTTTTCTAGTTTTATTGCCTACTGCAAATGTAACCACTTGGCTGCTTCCACTTATAAAACAAAGGTAGGTGGGAAAGGGATCTGTTTCCTTCCAATGCACAAACTTTTTCCACTTTGAGAAAGTGATATTTTTACACTTGTGTTCATGTTACCTTTCCTGACATCAGTGCAATATGGTTTTTTGTCTTCAGCATATTTTTAATCTAATATTTGATTGGATCTTGAAAGTTGATAGATCATTTAAATATACATTTTCTTATTTAATTTTCTTCTAATTGTAGCTCTCAAGCCTTTGGCAATGATAATTAGTAAGATTATTGCATTTGATTGACGCTGCTCAAAACTAAACTATTCAAGCAATTGCCTGATGGAACAAGAGTCAAGATGAGATAAGTGGACTAGATTAACATGAAGTTCTTTCACATTTCAAAATTTCAGAGTTGTATTTCCATGTATGTGCACTTTTTTCCCCTTTTATTTATTTTTTTATTTTTTGGTACCTGGGTTGAACTCACAACCGCGCTAGGGAGGCATTTATGCCACTGGGCTAAGTCCCTGACCACTGTATCTACATTTTTAATATTTCTGGTGGTGTAATATTGTTAATTTTTAAATCTTCTTTCTCTGGATTATTCTACTTTGAATTTGGAAGTATGTGTAAATTAAAAGATGTTTTAAATAAAACTGTATTTTCTTTCAGAAACGATGAAATCAGTAATGCTGGTGTGCACTGAATATTATTTACTATCAATCTAAGTTCATTGTACCTCTAATTTATCAACTAAAAGCACGACCTACTTTATCTGACTTAATCATACAGTGATGAAAATGGAAAAGACTATGGAGTTTTAAAGCTGTGACTACTGATGAATAATGTATAGAGTAACAATCATCTGAAGCAGAAATGGAATGCTAAGAGAACATTTGAGCCAAATGAAATGGCACAGTAGAAAAGACGTTTAGATACAATCTTCCCACTGTCACACTCATTTGCAACTCAATGACGCTTATCAGTAGAACAACTTTTATTGTAGCCTTAGTACAAGCTAAATTTTAATTGTGTGTGCAAAAGATAAAGACAATGTGATGTTCTTTTGAAAACAATACAGAAATGTATAAATATATTTCAAATCATTCAATGTTCACATTCATCATTTTAAAGAATTTTTATTCCATCTTATAAAAACACCCTTGAAAGAATGGTGTTAATTATGTTGTGTGGAAATCTTTTCAGAAAAAGCAAAGTTAGTTTTGATTTGTCTTCTATATTTAACCATGTATTAACCTGAGAATTGTCTTTATTGCAAGACAAGATGCAAGCAGACATGAAACAGCTGGCATGTGAAACTATCATGCTGCCTTCTAACACGACTTTTGGTAATAGTTCTTTGCTAAAACTGGAAAAAGGCATAAATTAGGACTCTCTTGGGTGAATGGTCATATGATTGAACCTAGGGCTTTTCTGTTGAACTACATCACTAGCATTTTTGTAGATTTGTATGTGTGTGGGGGGGGGCGGGGGGGCAGGTCTCATTAAATTGCCCACACTGGACTTGAAATTGAGATCCTTCTGCCTCAGTCTCCCAAAGTACTGGAGTTACAGGTGTGAGAATTCTCTTAAATTCTGAGTCCTAATTCTATGTCACTTTAATTTCTGATTGTTTAATTATTCGAGGTTACTTAATGTACTCTCAAGCTAGAAAGTGAAATTTCTCCTTTAGTATCATCAAAATATGGAAGGTATCTGAAGAATTAATCTTTTGAATCAATATAGTAGAGGTCTAAAAAAAGATTTGAAGAATCACTATGAGATAAAGCATTCTTCAAAACTCATACAAGTTCAGAGATAGGTTGGTGTAACTTGAATAATAACAGAAACATGAAAAATACTGACTTTTAGGGATGAGTCAATCAAGGAAGCTCCAGAAGGAGAAAGTTAAATGTCACTTAGTTTTATCTAAGCACTTCTCTGAAGAGGTCAGTCCAGCAGACATGACCACATGTGCTGTGAAATAGGCTGGAGACTGTTCATTATACCCACTGGGTCACTTTTCTTGTTGAATTTCACTGGTAAGTGCTAATTTTCAAATAATGCAAACATTTAAGGGCATAAGTGTGCTACCGAGTACAGAATAACAGATGGCACATAAAGGTTAGTATATATAGTTCTGAACTTTTAAAATTCCTAGTTCATTTTACTCTCTCTGCGCTGATGTTATGAGTATCTTATTCTATTTTTTTCTTATAGATCTGTATACAAGTGAAAATGAGCTAAAGATTAAAAAACTTGAAATACTTTTGATCCCATTTGTGACTTTCTACTAAAATCCTGGCATCTTATTCATTTAATGCTCTTGCAGGATGGTCTGAACCCCACTATTTATAAAATAATGACTTGTTCAAGAGAAGTGTTTAGAGAAATAGGGATTAATATATTTGAGATGTGCTGATAATTGACATTTTATGAATGACATTCATAAAAATGTCTTCTTTTGAGTTTCTTTTTGGAACATTAACAATTCCAAAGCTACTACATGGTATTCAGCTCTTAGGTACCATACAACAATGAAACATATTACAAATATTAATTCATTTACCCCTCAATGCACTGCAAATGAGGTAGCTACTAGAATTCTCGCCATTTTAAAAATGAAGGAACTGAGAATTCAGAGATCAGGGAGAAAAAGCTGAGTTCTGTCATAGCTAGGTTAATGGTTTCATGATATCTTCAATCTAGATCATACCAAATGAAGAGAACCTACAATCTAAAATCTCTCCACATATACAAAGCCTTTAAATAAATACTTTAGAAATTGTATGGCCATACTTTACCAAAATTTCTTCACTTCTTGGTTCAGTTATCTTTTTCTAGCACCAACTTTTAACTGGTATCATGTAGTCTACAAATATACTACAGTCATTTATCTAATGATGCCTAATAAAATAAGAGTGCTAAACCCTAATCAACACCACATGTTTTGCAATTAACTGGTAATACATATCTATTTCTCAAAGTCAGGCTAACCAATGGGCACTTTTCAATGGTTTAAACTATTTCAAAAGACCATAATTAATTCACAAATATCAACTCATAAAATATAAAACGTCTCCTGCATCGGTTCACCTCCCCCTTCTACTGGCTTGTCCTCATTCTTGTCAGGCTGCAGAGAACTCCACTGGCCCAGGGGTCCTTCAGTAGAGAGACCATATGACTGAAGCAGGCTGAATCCCTGAACTGCTGAAGAAGGTTATCAAGAACTCTTTCACAAGAATTAAGTTTTACTGTATGATTTCCTTGGCATTTGTGTTCATTGCAGAAGTTAGCACTATTCTACTAATACCCATACCTTCATGCAAACTGTGTTTTTATTTTAATTATAGTAATGGATGTTTTTATAAAAGTTATGATTGCATTGAGGAAAAGGTAGTGCTCTGTTAGAACTGACAAATCTTCAATCTGAATCCCAAATCTACCTTTCAATATCAAAACAGGAGCACAGACAGAAATACGGAATGGAAGAAACTTACTTTTGAAATTTATTGTATAAACAACCACAACCCCAAAAAAGCATTGTAAAAAGAGAAAAATGTTTGTGGTTTCCTAACTATCTCTGGCAGCACTATGGAGCAGCGTTTGAAATAGAGAGATGGAAGCCTCATTGCAGCTGAGAAAATATTTCCTTGTAATCCCGCATATAGAAGTTTTGCTGCATAAGAAGAAGCAATACAAAGACTCTGCTATTTGAAGCAAAATTATCATGCATATACATTAATGTGTATGTATATATATTTTCTTTTTCAAATGTCTTGAGAAAGATTCACAATCGTGCATATACATAATGTTCAAATGTCTTCAGAAGGATCTATTCATTGTAGTAGTAATTTTTCTTTTAAAGTATTTATATTTCATTTATTCATTTATCAGGAGCGATAGTTCAGACTCTCTACATACTTGAAATTATTTACAAAAATAAACAAACTCATAAATGAATGGGATTACAGATAATTCAGTCACATTGCTGGTAAGCAGACTGCAGGTACTGATTTAGAGCAAGTCCGCTGGAAAGTGCCACAGGATCTAGGTTTCTCAACAAAACCAGCAATTTTGTTATTTCCCCGAAAGCTGTCTAAGTTATTCCTCAACCAGTCACTATAAAACTTTTATAATTTCTTTCATTGTCAAAATATTTGTGTTCTAGTCTCAGTTTCACTCTTACACTAAAACGAAATTCAATGTTACTATCGACATCTTCTTACCGTCAGCTTTTCTTACTGGGATTTCAAGAAAAGATCTATCATGCTATCAGTGTTCTATGGCATCAACTATAGGTAACAGAAATCGTGTCTTCTATATTCAGAATGGTACCTGCTTAGGAAGCAAGCGTTGTCCAATGTAGAAAATAGTACTTGAGTTATCTCATTTTGGATGCCCATAAGAAAACCCAACTGCAAAAGTCCAAAGCAAGCTCAGGTTGTACCTCCTCCAGCCCCATCTTTGAGGTCTTATAAATAACAGAGACTTTACAGACATGTATTAATTCATTTTACTGCCTTTAAACCTAGAGTTAGAAGGGGTACCTGATAGAACATGTGTGTCAGAATGAAGGGGTCCCAAAGAGGAAGAGAGAGAACAAAGGAGGGAGCTGCAATAATTCAGGGCAAATTTGGACTGGATTGTGTATTTGTAGATCTACAAATGTACCTATTAATGAAAACATTAATGAAGCGATTCAAATATATGCAGAGAGAAAGAGGAGAAAAAGACAGACAGGCAGACAGGCAGACAGGCAGACAGGCAGACATTACAGCAGTACGAGTCTCTACCCTGCAGCTCTCTATTCATTTTGAAACTTGTTCTATGTGGCTCTCTTCAGACAAGCGATTATAATAAACTAGTTGTAAACAGCACAAGATGGTTTTTCTCAACGTATAGCAACAGAAACAATTAAGTGACACAGACCTGGGCCCTAAGCAGGTGATGCTACATTGCCTTGGTGCAAGTGTCGTACTGTTCAGTAAGCAAAGGTGCCTTCCAAACAGTATTGCTAGGATGCTGGAAAGCAAGCTTTACACACAGAGCTATCTGTATGCTAACCCTCATATGCCATCTGTTATTCTGTACTCACTGTAACATATTTTTGCTCTGATATGTTTGCATTATTTGAAAATGAACACTTACCAATTAAATTCAACAATAAAAATGGCCCAGTGGGTGTAATGAAGCAATAAAAAACAGTCTTCTTGGTAAGTACTGCCATCACAGTTTGAGGTTTTTAAATTGCTGCTGAGAAGTAATTTCTAAAACAATTACTTGTGGGCAAATATATTAATAATATTCACATACAGGCAGAGTTGAAAATCACCTCTAAGAGATGGGAAATCTGAAGTGAAAACTGGCATTCTAACCATGAGGAGGTGTAACCCCTGGGTTGGGTACTGTCACATGTGCTAATTTTATTCTGATCTGTGCCCTCTGTGGAGGTAGCTGCATTTACAAGGCACAGTAAATAAGTGTTTTGAGGATAATCCTTTTCTATTCATTTCCTTTAAAGTCATGATAGTAATCTTCATTGTATTTTAAATGAGGAAGATGATCTTTTTGAACTGTCTAGAGGTACCTTCACTATGTGCTAGGAGATATGCTGTGGTCACTGAGTATAATGGCCAGCAGCTACAAATTTATAAAGCAGTTACTACTATCATACATTCTGAGCATCAGGGTTACAAAAGCAGTCACCTAATGATACAGAACAAGCTCACATGGTACACCTGGAGCAATTGGATACTGAAGCAAAATTTAATAGCAGAATGTATAATAGTGCTCTCTGTAAGTTACCTTATGCTTCTGCAATATTTTTTTAAAATGAAGCCACAAACTTTAGAGCTGTCCATCCATAGTAAAAAAAAATGACATAGATATAGACCTCTTTTCTCACTACAACTTTCTATTATAATAATTATGGAAATAATTTAATATAGTTTAAATAACAGTCACATAGTCTATCACTTTATTATCATTCTGAATAAAGTATAAACTGTTAACATCTAAAATTTATGAAAATGTCAGAAAAATACTTAAAATTCATACTTCAAAAAAATTTCCCTCATATAATATGACTCATTATTAACCTATAAGAAATAAACATTTATAGGGAACATTATTAACAATTACTACAAAAAGAGTGGTAATTGCAACTACTGATTTAACTGTGAGTGAAGTTAAACCCATTTTCTCTTTATAAATGTGAGAAATACAAAACAAAAACTGCTTTTGATGTTAATAGTTTTACTGGCCTAGTGAAATAAATTTTTATTTTAAAAACAAAAAGAGAATAAAACAATGATACAGAATTTCAAAACAAAATAATAGGAGATTAACACTGATTAATATATTACATACTGTTATATTCAAAGTCATTGTTCAGATTGCAGGATATAGGTACAAAAAAGTGATCCAACAATTGAGCAATGAAAACACACTGACACTGTAGGACTATTTTGCCTAACATAATACTTCGACTTGTCCCTAGAACACATTTTTTCTAGAGTTAATTTTAACTATAGAATTATGGATGATAAATATTTAATTTTTAACAGAGTGCTATTATTTTTAATCTTACAGCTGATAGTGATTTTTCAAGAAACTAGGAGACATTAATAAAATGTGTGGTTCTGGCCTGAAATCACTGCGTCCTTCCTTGTCATCTCCTAAGTGCTGGGATTATAGGTACATGCCACTACACCCAGCCTGATGCATATTCTAAACAAATATAATTAAAATAAAAGCAGAGCTAAAAATATTTCATTGAAGCCATAAAATGACTTAAGAATTTAACAATTCGATCATTTAAAAATATCTACTTTATAAAAAACACCAGAACATGTGCCAATATCCTATGGCAGATGCCTATACAATTACCCTAAAGAGTCGATCTTTAAAAAAATCAGTTAGATTTTCCATGTCTAACAAAGATTCTTCTCATCTCCATGTGACACAGAAACTTGTATGATGGTTATTATGTCAATCAGTATGCAGTTTTCCTCTGTCCACTACCCTTAAATACCCTCACTTATTCATGTTTCTCCATCCTACTCAGAAAAGTCAACTTAGCCTCTCAATCATAGTGCCCTGTAGCTGATCCAGAAATTGAAACATGATGCTCAGACTAACAAATCATAAGTTGTACCACAAAAGGACATATGATCCAGGAATAGAACAATAAGATGATATGCAACTGATGCTCAGATACTGACGGTTTTATTCTTTTCTCTAGATTGCAAGCTATGATGTGGGCACTCAGCTCCAAACTACAGCCTCCCTCAGAGGAATGAAATCCTATCCATTTATGCTAGCTAGCTTCCTTTCCTTCTTTTACATTTTTCTGTTTTTTAGAATCCCTAGACCAAGCTGATCTTGAATTTGTGGCACTCTCCTCCGCAGCCTCCCAAGTGCTGAGATTACAGTCATGTATGCCACACTCAGATTTTTGATCCTTACCTTTTGATATCCATACTGTAGTGGTCTCTTTTCCTGGTGAATAGGGCTAACACTTAACCAACAAATATACTGCAAAAAAGATGGGTAAGATACTCTCAAGGCTAAGACCTAAGACTTCTCCTGTCATTCTCCTGGATCATCAGTTCTGGGCGAAAACAGCAGTAAGCTTGTGAGTATATTCAGCAAGACTGTGTGTGAATCACTTGGGAAGTGGATCTTTCAGTTCAACCTGACCTTCAAGAGATTACTGATATCATTGGCCAACATCTTGATTACAACACTATGAGAAATGTTTATTGCTTAATAATGATTTGTTTTACTGTTTTGTTTCATAGTTGGCAAATAATACTGAATTCAATAGTTATAAAGAAAAAGTGAAAAGAGATACTTCTAGAATTCTAGCAGAATTATTCAACTTTAAGCCTTCTTTTACTGTGACTGTTTCCTTTAACTTGTTATACTTCCCATTAATAATTGTCAATAAATTTCCTATTTTTCCTTCTCAAAATGCTTGATTTGGTATAAGGTCAGTTGGGACACAGAGAACTTAATAGGGTTGAAAATGATGATGCTAATGAATATGCCCCTTGGCATACTGACTAAGTTTCTGTTTTCTTTTTGATGATTTAAGGTAAAGGCACTTGAAAATTTGCAAGCCTTAGAAGATCACTTTAAACTTTGTGCATTCTTAAAAGCAACAGATGGAATTCTCATAGAAAAGATGTCTTCCTCATATTAGAGGAAAAAAAACCCTAAAACTGTATTATCCTGAAGAGTAGAAAGTTGAGATATAAGGAAACTGGTATAAAATTTGTTACGATAATTCTTATTCCTGGCCTCTTCCCTGTGCATTTAACTACCCTAGACCAAACATCACCTCCTCACATCATCCTTGTTCACTACAACTTGTTCATTTCAGTACATGACTAACTCAAATTGTTTATTTGGGTTCTCATTTACTTATAAGGGTTTCTGTACTATGTAAAACATGTGTTAAGTGAGTTTGTATGCTTTTATCCCAGTAATCTGTCTCATATGCAACCAGTAATAAGAAGACAAATGTGGAATCTTTATTCATCTACACTAATGATAGATACCATTTAGTGACACCTTGATTAATTGAGCATTGTGTTAACGTTCAGAAGGAGTCAAACAGTGCATGACTGTGATCCCAGCAATTTAGGCAGCTGAGGCAGAAGAATCAAGATTTCAATCCTGTTTCAAAATAAATAGAAAAAAAAAAAAAGAAAAGAAAAAAAGACTGAGAATGTAGTTTAGAGAGAAAACCCTGGGTTCAATACCAAAAAGAAAAAAATAAATAAATTTAAAAAGAAACCAGAAATGTCTTAATAGGTATTTTCGCTAATCCTATAATAACTCTGCTGTGTATTGTCAAACCATCCTAAGTGTACCTTGATAAATAAAATTGGGTTTTAAACATGGTCTACTTAATATCAATACCCAAGTTCCTTTCACTATGACTTTGTAGTTCATCTTTGCATCTATGTGAATGGGGCTAATCTAAAAAAAGATGGAAAATAGTGTTGACACAAATTTTTAATTGAGAAAATTAATAGCACATCCAATGGATACTTTATATCACATCCATATTCAGAAAAATCTATACTTGATTCCTTCCTTCAACGTGTCCCCTTCAGGCATAAATAACTTTTCCCTTACTTTGTTTATTTAAGTTTACTCAAGGACTAATATAACCATTTTTTAGCATAGCTTTGTCATTAAAAATGGCTTTCTTTCCTCTGATAGATTATGAAAACTTGAGGGCGGAAATTCATGTTTATCATTTTGCTTATATAATTTTCTATTATAAAGTAGTGTAATCACAGGAATTTTGAAGTAGATAAAAACATCAAAACTTTAGTTCAATTACCATAGCACTGTTTTCCAGTAGATAGTATATGAGAAATATAACAAAGTTAGGCAGAATTACTTCTTGAAGGTCATCTTAAAAATTTTAATGTGTACTTTTAACTATTACTTCACAAATAAAGAAAATAACAATAGGGCTTTCCTCACTTACATGACCATTAAAAATTTTTACCACAAGTTTTTGGATTTGATTTGGGGGGTGACTAGATAGATATAGATACACTAACTCTCAAAGTTCCAATCAATAGACTTGAATGGAAATTTCTCCAAAAAAGAAATATGTGACAAATAAACCTATATAAACACATATAAAATGTTCAATGGTTGATCTCATTGGCCATTAGAGCACAATTGAAATCATGAGATTATACCATTAAACGCCCATTAGAATGGCTAAATTTTACTCATTTCTTATGTTACATATTTGAATTAATATTATTAAAATAGTACCTTGAAGTCAGGTATGACAATAGGGTGAATATTCCATATAAAATAAACATCTGAACACATAACCTTTCCTGAATTATTATGTACAAAAACTTACCTGAACATGATATTCTTTACTTTAGTTATACCTCACCATATGCTTTAAATAAAATCTAAGTTTATTGGGTGGGGAGAGTTGACACAAAACACAAAACAATTACATATATTTATGAGGAACCATATGACATTTTGATAGAGGTTTTCACTGTCTAACATTTAAATCAACTTAAGCAAATCTATATGTGAAATCATGTTTTCCAAACCTAGCATATTGCACTAAACACAATCACCCCTATTTATCATCACTTATAAAAACCAACTTGAAATGGAAATAAGATTTAAACGTAAGACTTAAAACTATGAAAATGCTAGAGAAAATACTATAGGCTATGGAATGGCAAATTTTCTTTTTTGACAAGGCCCTTAGATGCATAGGAAATCAAGGCAAAAATACGTGAATGGCACTGCATTAAACTAATAAGTGTCTATAAAACAAAAGAAACAATAATCAGTGAAATAGAACCTATAGACTAGAAGAAGGTATATACAACATACCAAGAAGCTGATATTCAGAATATACAAGGAATTCCAAAGACATAAAATAGTAAACCCACTTTAAAACAGAGCAATAGACCTAAGTAGACACTTCTCAGAAACAAAATGCAAACAAATAACAAGTGTATGATAAAACGCTCGACATCACTAACTCTTAGGAGGACGCAAGTCAGAGTCACAATGAGGTATCTCTTCACCCTAGAAACAATCACTGTTAACTAAAAAGGCCAAAGTTCTGGTAAAGACTGGGAGCAAACACAAAAACTGTATACTGCCAGCGAGAATTTAAATTACCACAATCAGTATAGAAAATAGTATGGAGGTTCCCACGAAATAGATTTTTAAGTCCACCAGAAGTATTCATATTTCTATGCTTCATATTAACTCTAGAGAATATCTGGTAGCATCTTCTTTTCTGTCTGGTGTTGTACATTTCAATGAATCTGACTTCCTTAGCTCCTCAAACAATATAAATTCTGTATCATCTACTGTTCTTACACGTATCTCACAAATTATTCTCTATAGACATATTGCTCCACTGATCTCATTCACCTTGAGTCCCTTCTACTGTTTCTGCAAATTCTAGGCTTAGCACGGAGATCTGAATACACACACATGCACACCCACATGCACACACACACACACACACACACACACACACACACACACACACACAAAGGGAAAGAAACACAATCTGCCAATCCCATCTCTGCACTCCATTATCATTTTAAAATCTGAGTTTTTGTGTTCTTTTGTTTCACAAAGCTATAACTGTCTGCCCAATATAGGGTACATTTTACATTTTAGACTTGGATAAAGTATGGAAGTAAATGCAGAAAATATAAACATGATTTTAATGTTTTATTCAGTGTATACTTAAGTAGGCAGCATCATTATACCACTCAGTAACAATAAAACTGATTCCAAGAACTAAGAACTCCATTTGTTCCTGCAAAATACTAAAATGCTAAGCGATAAAAATATTCTAAATTTTAAGTTTAACTTGGCAGTTCATAAAGTCAAGGAATTAGCATTATGAATGTTAAACAATACAATGCTTACTCAAAAAGGGAGAGGAGGAAACATGTGCATACAGAAAATTATTGTAGGGAGGAATTACACAAACTCTGGAAGACCTGGGTTCTTGCTATCTAATTTGTTCAGCTGGGAATACTAAAATCAAAAGTTTTAAGTGAATTTCCTGAGGTAACATAGCTCTTTAAAAAGCAGAGTCCTGATTTAAATGAAGGACTGTTAAGAATTGAAGAGAATTCGTATATTACAAGTATATGCAGGTAAGTGATGTATAGGCAAAATTTATTAATTATACTTTAGTAATCATGAAAAAAGTGCAACTTTGTAGAAGGAGATTCAATAATAGTAACGAACATTGGGAATGTTTATTATTTATTAGAAACTCTTTTGAAATTTCATTTATCCTTTATCAAAGAAATTTTATGAAATAGCACTAAGACTTGCTTAAGGGGAACTTCAGGCAGGCAGTCATGGCAAAGTCGAGCTCGTACACCTAGAAGCTGTCAAAGAAAGAACAGGGACCCTCAGAATCCCTGACCCAACCATTACACCACAGTGCCTGGAGAATATACACATTTAAGCTTCATTAGCTAATTGGAAGAGGAAACTTCATTCACCTTTTGTCCAGCCTTAATCACCACAAGATGATAGACTCAACCATGATAAAACATTTTAAAAACAGGGCTTGTTTTATTCTTTTTATTCTTAAAAGTTTACATAACAGCTATACTTTCTTCACTCTTACAGTTATAGAAAACTTTTACTTCTATGTGAAAAAATGGCAGGGGCTCTCCTGATATAAAAGGAAGACGACAGAAAACAGTAGCATAATCCCCTGGTGCCATACAAGAAAGTGTGCTGGGGAGGAGAGCTAACTAAGGGGTGGGGTGGAGGGCTTGGGGTGTTCATTATGAATGACAGCTTTTCAATAGCCATCATCAACACCTGAGGAAGCATGATAGGTAGTTTCCAGAATATACTGTGGCAAAATCAAAGAAAGTCGAATTAAATCACAATCCTTAACTCTGAAAACGCTCCTAGAGAACAAGATGAGGGCATTGTAATAGGATTATCAGGGAAATTTTGTTGCCAATTTTGTAATGTTTGTTGCCAGTTTACAGTTATACTTGCAGATTCCAAGGTGATCCCCATTTTATGAGGCTGTAAATGTTAAGTGTCTCAGTCTTCTATGTATTCACCTGGAGCCACTGGCAATACTGCTATGGAGAAGTACAGGCTATAAAACATCTTGCTTCTCAGACTCATTTCATCAGCCCCTAACATTTACTCATTCACACTGTGAAAGAGCAAGGTGATACATACTAATCCTGGGAGAGTCACAAAAAGGAGATGAGACAGGACTCATTCCCTTGAAAAACTCAGTTATAAAATAGAAAGCTTCTTTCAGATATGTCACAAGACTTCTCATTCATGTTTAGTCTTAGAAATACCAATTGAATAAACTGTTATAATAAACTAAATAGTGGAATCTAATTAGAGACTCATGAACACAGCAAAAGTTCATTCAAAGTACAATCTATCATCATGTGAAGCAATCCGTTTTTAGCAAATTTATGCTTATATTTCATTAATGATTTTAAAATCTTATTCAGTGGTGGCGACCCTGTGGCAAAAGTTCCACAGGGATATAGAGAAGATCATCAACACCTATTTCAAAAAAAACAAACAAACAAACAAACAAACAAACAAAAAAAAAAAACAACTCTACTGTCATAGGTTTGATAACACAGAAGAAATGGACAGACTCCTAGAAACATATGAAGTACCAAAGCTGGGTGAAGAAGATGTAAAATTGCTGAATAACCCAATTTCTATTAATGAGATTGAAAATGTAAGTCTTTACCTACAAAGAAGAGTCTAGGCCCAGACAGACTGAGTGTGGAATTCTACAAGAAATACAAAGAAAACTTAATGCTGACACTCTTCAAACTCTTGAATGAAATTGAAAGGGAAGCAATTCTTCTTAAGTCTTTCCTTGAAGCAAATATTATTCTAGTACCAAAGGCTGAGAAAGACCCAACTAAAAAAGAGAACTACAGGCCAATCTCCCTAATGAACACATAAGCAAAAATTCTCAATAAAATATTTGCAAACAGGATGCAGCAAATCATCAAGAGGCTTATACACCACAACCAAGTGGGTTAGGGTTAGAGTTAATGCAGGGATGGTTCAACATACGTAAATCAATAAATGTAATCCACCACATCAATATAGCCAAAAAGAAGAATCGCATGATCATTTCTATAGATGCAGAAAAAGCTTTTGATCAGGGCCAACACTCATTCATGATGAGAACCTTACAGAAAATTGGAATAGATGGTCTTTACCTCAATATGATAAAAGCCATCTACGACAAGCCAACAGCCAGCATCATATTAAATGACCAAAAACTGAAGGCTTCTAACTTAAAATCAGGCACAAGACAAGGATGTCCCTTATCACTGCTCCTATTCAATATAGTACTGGAAATACTATCCAGAGCAATTAGACAACAGAGAGAAATAAAAGGGGTAAAGATAGGAAAAAAGGAAGTTAAATTTTCATTATCGGCAGATGACATGACACTCTACAAAGAAGACCCCTAAAACTCCATTGAAAGACTCCTAGATATAATAAATGAATTCAGCAATATAGCTGGATACAAATTCAATATGCAAAAATCAATAGTATTTCTATACACTAACAACAAAATCACTGAGAGACAAATAACAGAAGCCATTCCCTTCACACTAGCATCCAAATAATGGCATCCAAATAATTTAGGAATTAACCTCACAGAAGAAGTAAAAGATCTATACAGGTAAAATTATAATACTCTGAAGAAAAAGAAATCAAAGAGGATGGATCCCAGAAAAGATATCCCCTGTTCACGGATAGGAAGAATAAATATTGTGAAAATGGCCATTCTCCCAAAACTGGTATACAGATTGAATTCAATACCAATGAAAATACCATCAACATACCTCGTAGATCTATAGAAATCACTCCTACAATCTGGAACCAGAAGAGAACTAGAATAGCAAAGGCAATTCTAACTAGCAAAGACAAGGCAGGAGGCATCACAATCCCTGACTTGAAGTTATACTGCCAAGCTACTGTAATAAAATCAACATGTACTGGAATAAAAACAAATCTGAAGATCAATGGAAGACTGGAAGATACAACCACAACTACAAACACACTCAGCCACCTTATCTTTGATAAAGGGGCCAAACATGTTCACTGGAAGAACGACAGTCTCTTTAATAAATGGTGTTGGAAAAACTGGCTTTCCATATGCCAAAAACTAAAACTAGACCCATGCCTATCACCATATACTAAACTAAAATCTAAATGGATCAAAGATCTGAATATTAAAACAAAAATCAGTGTTCATGATCTTCTGTATCTCTATTGGGTCTGTAGTGATTTCTCCTTTTTCATTTCTTATTGCATGAATTTGAGTTTTCTTCCCTTTTTAAATAAGGTTGGCTAGGGGCTTATTGATTTTATTTATTCTTTCAAAGAACCAACTCTTTGATTCGTTGATTCTTTGGATTGTTTTCTTAGTCTTTATTGCATTGATTTCTGCTATGATTTTTATAATTTCCTCTCTTCTTTTGGCTTTGAGCTTGACTTGCTCTTCTTTTTCTAGCTGTTTGAGATGTAGCACCAAGTTATTTATTTGTATTCATTCTGTTTTCCTGATGTGGGAACTCAGTGCAATAAATTTTCCTCTGAGGATGGCTTTCATTGCATCCCACAAATTCCGGTAAGTTGTATCTGCATTTTCATTTTCTTTTAGGTATTGTTTAATTTCTTCTTTAATTTCTTCTGTGACCCACTGATTACTCAAGAGTGTGTTATCCAGTTTCCATGTGTTTGCGGGATTTTTGCAGTATCTTTTATCATTAATTTCTAATTTCAGAGTGCTATGATCCGATAACATGCAAGGGATGATTTCAACTCTTTTGCATTTGTTTAAACCTCTACTCTCAAAAGTTTGATAACAGAAAATGAGCAAAGAAATAACAGAACTGAATCATACCTGCGGACAAATGGATTTGATAGACATATACAGATCTGTCTGGTTGATCTGTTCCATGGTGTCAATGGCATATTAAGGTCTCCTGTTACAATTGTGTTACTGATAATTTGAGTTTTCATTTCTCTTAATAGTTGTTTTATATAACTGGGTGCTTTGGAGTTTGGTGCATATATATTTAAAATAGTTATCTCTTCCTCTTGGAGTTTTTCCCTTACGAGTATGTAGTGACCTTCTTTGTCCTTTATGGTCATTGTTGGTTTAAAGTTCACGTTGTCTGCAAACAGAAAGGCTACTCCTGCCTTTTTTTTTGATTCCTGCTGCATGAAATATTGTTTTCCATCCTTTGACTTTCAGTCTGTTAGTATCCTTCTGGTTTAGATGGGTTTCCTGTAAACAGCATATGGTTGGATTTCATTTCTTGATCCATTCTGCTAGTCTGTTTCTTTTGTATTCAGCCACATTACTGAATTCATTTATTGTATCTAAGAGTCTTTCAATGCAGTTTAGGGGGTCTTCTATGTAGAGTATCATGTCATCTGCAAACAATGATAATTTAACTTCTTCTTTTCCTATCTTTACCCCTTTTATTTCTCTCTCTTGCCTAATTGCTCTGGCGAGTACTCCCAGTACTATATTAAATAGGAGTGGTGATAAAGGACATCCTTGTCTTGTGCCTGATTTTAAAGTAAATACTTTCAATTTTTGGCCATTTAGTATAATGCTGGCTGTTGGTTTGTCATAAATTGAATTTATTATATTGAGGTAAAGACCATCTATTCCAATTTTCTGTAAAGTTCTTATCATGAATAAATGTTGGACCTTATCGAAGGTTTTTTCTGCATCTATAGAAATGATCATGTGATTCTTATTTTTGGCTTTATTGATATGGTGGATTACATTTATTGATTTATGTATGTTGAACCATCCCTGCATTCCTGGGATGAATCCAAAATCAATACTCAGAAATCAATAGCATTCCTATACACGAACAACAAAAACACAGAGAGGGAAATAAGAGAAACTACACTCTTCACATTAGCAAGCAAAAAAATGAAATATTTAGGAATTACTCTTATGAAAGAAGTGAAAGACTTATACAGTGAAAATTATAATACACTGAAAAAAGAAATTGAAGATGATCTCAGAAAATGGAAAGACATCCCTTGCTCATGGATAGGAAGAACAAACATTGTGAAAATGACCATTCTCCCAAAACTGTTATACAGGTTCAATGCAATCCCAATAAAAATACCATCAACATACCTTATAGATCTAGAGAAATCACTCCTAAATTTCATGTGGAACCAGAAGAGACCTAGAATAGCAAGGCAATTCTAAGCAGCAAAGACAAAGCAGGAGGCATCACAATCCCTGACTTGAAGTTATACTACAAGACAACAGTAGTAAAATCAACATGGTATTGGAATCAAAACAGAGCCGAAGATCAATGGAATAGATTAGAAGACACAACCACAACTACAAACACACTCAACAACCTTATCTTTGATAAAGGAGCCAAGCAGTTTCACTGGAAGAACGACAGTCTCTTTAATAAATGGTGCTGGAAAAACTGGCTCTCCATTTGCCAAAAACTAAAGCTAGACCCATGTCTATCACCATGTACTAAATTAAAATCTAAATGGGTCAAAGTTCTGAATGTTAAAACAGAAACACTAAATCTATTGGAAGAGAAATTGGGTAGAAACCTTGAAGACATAGGAGTAGGTAGAGAATTCATGAACAGGACTGAACCACATGGGAAATACTTCCCAGAATCAATAACTGGGACCACTTCTTATTAAAAAGTTTCTGCATGTCAAAAGAAATCTCCAGCATAGTGAAAAGAAAACCCACAAACTGGGAAACGATTTTAGTGAACTCTCTCTCAGACAAGGGACTCTTGTCTAAAACATATAAAGAATTAAAAAACTCAGACCACCAAAATTCATAGATCCAATCCAAAAATGGGCATCTGAGATGAATACACACTTCTCAGATGAAGAAATGCAAATGGCAAATAAATACATGAAAAAATGTTCATCATCATTGGTCATTAGAGAAATGCAAATTAAAACCACACTGAGATACCATCTCACTCCTGAAAGAATGGCCAGGATCAAGAAAACCAACAACAACTAATGCTGGAGAGGCTGTGGGGAAAAAGGAACTCTCCTACACTGTTGATGGGAGTGTAGACTGGTGCAGCTTTTGTGGAGGTCAGTCTGGAGATTTCTCAAAAAGCTGGGATTGGAAGTCCCATTTATTCCAGCTATTTCACTTCTAGGCATATTCCCAGAAGAACTGAAAGCATCATACCACAGTGATATATGCACACGTATGCTTATAGCTGCACAATTTGCAATCGCCAGATCTTGGAAACAACCCAAGTGTCCATCAACTGAGGAATGGATAAAAAAGTTGCGGTATTTCTATACAATGGAGTATTATTCAGCTATAAAGAAGGATCACATTGAGATATTTATCAATAAATGGGCGCAGCTTGAGACCATACTCATAAGTGAAATAAACCAATCTCGCATGTGTGAATACTGAATAGTTTCCCTAATATAAGTAATGATTCAAATATATAAAAATATGTGGTAATCATGATTCCCCATTATGTGGCCTTGAAGCCTTATAAAGTTTTCACTTATTAATTGGAAAGGCTTTATTCTGGGCTTCTTGATATGGAAATATTTGAAGCTATAGTATATGAAGTTTTATTCAAATATTTCAAGGAAAAAGACAGACACTATGGTAACTACTATTAAGTCGGGTTATTTGGTGGTGAAGCACTAGATTGCTGAAACAGTCATGCTTTGACCTGTATTGTTATACTGTTATGTCCTGTTTTATCTCAATCTCTCCCTTATTCATTAAAAAAATTTTTAGTTATTTCTTGTTTGTTTTAATTAAGGGGAAAAATTTAAAAAATTAGCAGGATATATAATAGTAACTTTTTTTGATTTCCTATTAACTTGTTTTGAAGTCCTGTAATACTCCCACGATCTTGTTTTGACTGATTAGACTCTGTTCCATTCTGTATGATAGTATCATGTTTGAGGGTATAGCCAACTACTTTGAAGGCAATAAGATTCACTAAGATGTCCATTCTGGTTTGACTATTATCTCCTTTGGAAGTCCTGTAATGTTTACAATGCTTAAGTTTTATTGGTCTTGTTCTCTACTGTTTTGTTCAACTTTATAATACCTAATGAGATAGACAATTCTTTTTAAGGAAACAAGAGACATTGTTGATAACCATTGTTGATAACCTTGTACTCTGTTTTACATCATGTGCTATGTCTATCCTTGGTTTTGACTGACAGCTTTGTTTTGCCATATTTGACTTTATTCTCTCCCCCCCCCAAAAAAAGTAATAAGAACTAAGGAGTAATAAAACCCAAAATATGTAAATTTTGTTGTAAAAAAAGAGGGAAAAAAAGAGCTCTAAAGGATACAACAGCAAGTGTGTTTAGGGGTGTTAAATAGCTGACCATATTAATGTTTTTGGTTGGATCATTGTACACAACTGTTTGCAGTCTCACTGTTTGAATGTCCACTTTGTATGCTTTGTTACTGTGATTTGAGCAGATATCTCTAGGAAGATAATATGTAATCTGTTAACTGCTGATTTCTTACTGTTTTTTTTTTTTTGTAGTTCTATATTACTTGTACCCTTACACCGCTTTGTTTTGTTTTGTGTTTTTCTCTTTTTCCTTTTAAATAAAATTTTTAAAAAATGGGCATCTGAGATGAATACACAGTTCTCAGATAAAGAAATGCAAATGGTAAATAAATACATGAAAAAAGTACATCATTATTAGTCATTATAAAAATGTAAATTAAAATAGCAATGAGATTGCATCTCACCCCAGAAAAAAATGGCCAGTATCGAGAATACTACCAACAACAAATGCTGGAGAGGCCATGGGGAAAAAGGAATTTTTCTGCACTGTTGGTGGGAGTGTAGACTGGTACAAATACTGTGGAGGTCAGTCTAGAGATTCCTAAAAGCTGGTATTGGAAGTCCCATTCGATCCAGCTATTCCACTTCTAGGCATATTCCCAGTAGAACTAAAACCATCATACCAGAGTGATATACATGCACCCATGTTTATAGCAGCACAAATTGTAATAGCCAGGTCTTGGAAACAACCTAAGTGTCCATCAACTGAGGAATGGATAAAAAAGATGTGGAATTGGAGTACTACTCTGCTATAAAGAATGATCACATTGAGATATTTATAAATAAATGGATGCAACTTGAGACCATATTCATAAACGAAATAAATCAAGCTCACATATATAAATACCGAATGGTCTCCATAGTGTAAGAAATGCTAAGAGTACATAAGAGTTTATGGTAATCACAATTCCCCACCATATTATTTTGAAGCCTTATAATGTTTTCATTCATTATTTGGAATGGTTTTATCCTGGTTTGTTTGATTTTATTATCTGTGATGGTGTGAACAGTTATTTTGAAGAAAATAAGACATTATAATAGTCATTGCTGATTTAATATCTTCTTGCTTTGAAGTCCTACCATGCTTTTGTTCTTCTGTTTCCATTGGTTCTATCATTTTGTATCTTATTTGATTTTATTATGTGTGATAGTATAAACAACTTTTATATGGACAGTGAGATAATATAGTAACAATTCTTCTTTCTCTGAATGACCCGTAATACTTTCATTCTCTTCAATGGTTTTATACTATTTTGTTATGTTTGATACTGTTGTATATGAAGGTATGCTCAATTATTTCTGAAAGAGACATTATGGTAGCTACTGTTATATTGGGTTGTCTTCTGGTAAAATACTGTGTTGCTTAAATTGTTCTGTTCTGATCTGCTTTGTTATGTCCTCTTTTGTCTTAATCTCTTTAAAATAATTTTTTTAAATTTCCATAGGGATGTTTGCTATCACCAAAAGGTCTAAAAGGTTCCCCATCACTGTGCCTGTATCTGGTGTTGTTTATTTTAGTATCTTTTTTATACTAAAGCTGGTTAGAGGAGAACAAATACAAACTATATGTAAGTGATTCATTTTTGTTCTGTGCACTGATAATGTTCTAATATTTTCCCAAGACCGTTTACTCAACACATTCCTGAAATGTATTTTCTTTTTTACATTTATTTGAGAATTTCAGCAAAAATTGAGTTGCTGCTCACCCTAACACTATTATCCCAGATAATAGTACTCCCTCCCACTTAAGAGTACACTCATTCCTGTAATACTCCCACTATCTTGTTTTGACTGATTAGACTCTGTTCCATTCTGTATGATAGTATCAAGTTTGAGGGTATAGCCAACTACTTTGAAGGCAATAAGGTTCACTAAGATGCCCATTCTGGTTTGACTATTATCTGCTTTGGAAGTCCTGTAATGTTTACAATGCTTAAGTTTTATTGGTCTTGTTCTCTACTGTTTTGTTCAACTTTATAATACCTAATGAGATAGACAATTCTTTTTAAGGAAGCAAGAGGCATTGTGGTAACCATTGTTGATAACCTTGTACTCTGTTTTTACATCATGTACTATGTCTATCCTTGGTTTTGACTGACAGCTTTGTTTTGCCATATTTGACTTTATTCTCTTCCAAAAAAAAGTAATAAGAACTAAGGAGTAATAAAACCCAAAATGTGTAAATTTTGTTGTAAAAAAGAGAGGGAAAAAAAGTGCTCTAAAGGATACAACTGCAAGTGTGTTTAGGGGTGTTAAATAGCTGACCATATTAATGTTTTTGGTTGGATCATTGAACACAACTGTTTGCAGTCTCACTGTTTGAATGTCCACTTTGTATGCTTTGATACTGTGACTTGAGCAACTATCTCTAAGATGATAATGTATAATCTATTAACTGGTGATTTCTTACTTTTTTTTTTTTTTTTTTTTTTGTAGTTCTGTATTCCTTGTATCCTCACACCGCTTTGTTTTGTTTCGGTTTTTCTCTTTTTCCTTTTAAATAAAATTTAAAAAAAAAAGAAATATTCAGAAAAAAAAAAGAGTACGCTCATTCCACTGTGCTTGCCACTTTCTGAAGCATTTCTAGAAGTCTTCTTTTATGAAAGTCTTAACTCATGTTGTCTTCACTGCCTCAGTGCCCTGACTTGATTCACAATGTTTATCTTTCATGGTCATTTCGACTTTGTTGAAGTGCCTAAAGTTAGAAGGTGCCTCATCTACTGAACAAGGAGGGTGAGGATGCATTGTCATGTCTTTAGGAGCCTGGCTTCTTGCTAGCTCGCACTTGGCAGCCACACTGGATTTTTTTTTTAAACCACACTTTGTAAAAACATAAAAGAGGTTTTCTGGAACTGCTTCAGAAAGTGTCAAGAATGACAGTGACAGGGTGACTGTGTTGGAAGCAAGTGGGAATATTTTGAGTGGGATTAATAGCAATATATCATTTTAATATAATAATTATGTTTCATCTAAACATCCACTGTATATTTTGATCGTCCCTTGTATTTATTTGCTTGAGTTTCATTTATGACTTAAGTTTTGATACATTAACAAGTTAGGGTTGGGGATATAGCTCAGTGGCACAGTGCCTTGCCTTGCAAGTGCAAGCTCTGTGTACACTCCCAGTAAATAACAAGAACAATAATAATAATATTTTGTTTCATTTAACTAAGAAATAATAAGATATATACATACTATACAATAGACAACTACATGTGAAAATAATGCAATATATATTTGTTCTTGCCATGGGAGAGGGTAAAAACTAAAATATTCATATGGAAGATCTACAGTTCACCTTAGTAATGGCACATCAGTAACTTCTAATTTTAATTTCTATATTCTATACCTTTAAAACTCCTTCATCTATAATTATGTTCTATTACAGTCAATTAATAGTATCATATTTCAGGTCATATTTTCCTGTGTACTATGATGTTTTCAATGAAAGGAAACCATGGGAAACCTATGATCTAATTTAAAACATTTATACTAGCCGCTCCCCAAGAAAAGATTCTACAGAAGGGAAGGAACACCTTGGCTGTGCTTAATGCTCATTTAGTGACCTGCATTCATAAAATGTAAGATAAAGCTCCAATGTTAAATAGTGATTGTGCTCTTACACTGATGTCTTAAATAGCTGATATTTTAACAGAATTTTTTCTCTTTCAAAAATTATGTAATTTACATAACAGTTCCATCCATATATTTTTGAAGCAATAATTTATAAGTGAATTGGGAAATATAAAAGTTTAATTATACTTAACAGCACTAAACATAAATATTTAGATGACTAAAATATGTTTTTCAAACATCCAAAGAATTTGCAAAGATGACAAGAAAGAAAATATGCATATTCCCAAGTATCATACCAACGAAGAGATGATTTAGAAGGAGCAAACAGTGTAATTGGTATTTAAATGCTCAGAAACCAACAGAATGAAAATGGGTGTGGAAAAATATAATATCAAGATAATAAGGAGGTTTCTAATATTACATTTGTATTATGCATTTTTTCAGAAATAAACTGTCAATACCAAAAGCCTACTCAGAGGCAATTCATCTGGCTCCCTGCTTGCAAACAATCTTCATATGCCCCACTCGTATGTTATGATTTATTTTTATAGAACAAGGGTACACTTGAAGGAGGCCAGTGAGTTTACTTGAAGTCAGCACATTATATGATTAAACATCAATTTTACCAAATAATTAAAAATTTAATCATGAGGTATGTATTCATAAACATAATGTATTCATATGAATGGGATAGAAAACTTATTCCTTAAAGCAAATTTGATAATAGCTAAATTTGGGAAATTGATCATTTAATACGTTGATCTTAAAATTGAACTTTTTGGCCAATGATCTTAATCAAGTGGGTTTACATCCTAAATTTATTATTCCCTATGTACTTCTCCCCAAATTTCTTTATCTGGCCAATCCCTATTCTTATAATAGGTAGTTTAGCTATTCAATTTCCTTTCCAAGAAAACTTTCTGAGTGTCTCCAAACACTCTATGAGCATTCTATGAGCACTTGGGCCTTCCCATGAGAAAAACTGATTTCAGTAGAGTATGGTTCCAATTGTTTGGCAAACTTAGTAGATGGCATATTCCTTGAAAGTAAATATTATATATTATTCATATATTTGTAGCACATACCAGATAACTCAATAAAACATCTGAGGAACTGATGAATACTCTTTAGTATTCACAGTGGTAGACCAGAAATCCAAATATATTTCCTGAACATGTGAATGTCAGGTGTCACTTTGCTCACCATGTTCTCTCAATCCTTTTAGAAAACCTGGTTTCTTGAGTCTTCTTGAATGATCAAACTCATCAAACTCATCCTAGATATTGCACATTTCATTTGTTCTATGAGCAGCCAGCTAGCTTAGACATATTCCAAAGCTAATGGAATTAACATTTATAATTTATAATTTAGATCCAGATATTAAACACAAAAATTTTATTTGAGAGACTGAACTAGGAGATGATATAGAGACAGCGCTGTTGTATATGTGTTCGTTCTGTAAATGATGCAACAATGCAGGTCTCTATGGAAGAAAGTAGAACGCTCTATTGGGACAGAAAGAAAAAGAGGAAAGGGGAGAGAAAGTAGGAGAAAAGGCAGGTGATAGAAAATAGAAAGCAGAGAGTGAAAGAGGCAAAGAAAAGCCTGATGGAACACAGTCTCTTATATTTCTTGAGTATGCACTGATTGGGACATCACCAAATTTTTGTAATAGAATCTATAGATTATTCTACATACTCTCTACTAAATCCCCTGGCTTAGCTTTATTTCTTCAATCTACTATGATTATATTTTTAATTCAAACAGATTATGCCTGGCTTTAAAGGCAAGTGTCTAAGCAAAGCATTCCATCCAGAATCCTTTCTCAATATTCTCTCCCTGAAAATAATCTCTGGATATGTCATTACAACCACACAAATAGACAATTCCCTAAACTTTTATGATAGAGAAGTAGTACTTTTGCTGTATTACTACATCTAGCTTTCCTCTTTCTAAATCTTTATTTGCTTCTAAAAAAGTTTGGCAGTTTCTTTCTTATTATCCCTAGTGGATTACAAAAGAATGACAATGAGTAATGACAAGATAGCAGCATAAGCAGATGGATGGTCAGTACTGCCTGGTTCCACCAATTATCTTAGCCTTTGCTCTGCTCATTTACCAATCCTTGACTATCAAAGGACCGAAACAATAACAAAACCAGCATGCTGGCATTTATTCATGCCATCTTGCCAACTTATCATATGCATATGTCTCACTGCAAAGTTTTTAATCAAGAAGATGGAGGAAAATAGAGATTGATTAGACAAGATCAAGTGGGCTGTGATCTACCTGTTACAAGGTAATAAAATGTTGACCTTTTGAAAGCACAAGGGTGATGTTTCACTTAAGGATATTTTTTTATTGAACTAGTGTGTCTCTAAAATGTCAGGCTTTATTCCCGCATCATTAAACAAATCAGGCTTAATATGCTTCATCTTTAAGTGAGTATTTTAAACAAGTCAAAAGGTCATTTTTGAATGTCAATAGGAGGATGATTTTAGTGGAAAGTGTGTTCACAAATGAAAGCTCATGTAGGGATGAGTTATGCAGAAAACCTGCTTTCTTTTTATAAGGAGAAAACTATTATTAAAGCAAAGCTAGTAGTATAGCTATAGTTAGCATAGAAATCCTTAAGCTAAAATTATTTCCTTATGCTATTGCATATACACTTGCTAAAATGAAATCACCATGTAATATTTAATTCCAACACACTAGGTTAAGGTGAACATCTGAGTTAATTACATAAATTAAAGTGTAAAAAATGCAGGGTTTCTTATTTTGAAACAAAACAGTGTGAAAATACAATGAGTACATCACTTTTATTTGGGTGTAGTGAATAAGACTCTGTTTTATATTGATTTGCACTAGCTTCTGCTGAATAATATTCAAGTTAATATGTGAAAATTCGTATCTCATTCAGGGTATTCTTTTCATACAGAATAATTTTCAAGGAATATATTTAATATAGGAATTTATTCACAGGATAGCACAGTTGGTAAATTATAATAATGTCGTAGGTTGGAAATCTAAAATGGATTTCATGAGTGTTTTCTATAAAATACTACACATAGTCTCCGTTGTGTCTTTTTCTGTTTTTGTTTTTTGTTTGCCTTTATAACTCTATACAAATGCCAACAATAATTCTTAGCTCACTGCCAGTATAAAAATAATTTGCACCATGTAGAGCTCCTTATGACATCCCACAGTTCAATATCTGCTCCAGTTAACTTGGGAAGTGGAAGACAGCTGACTCCCAAGAGTCCAAACATCCTGAAGACAGGATGAAGACAGAATGAGAGCAGAGATGGACTTTATGGGGAAAACAATGAAGCTCCTGAGGGGACAATCAGCTAGAAGTTAATTATTCAGGTCAAACTGTCACCATGCCTTGTTTGTCTGCCTTGCTACCTAAAACAAACATTTGTCTTCAGCAAAACTTTCTGCTTTTGTTGTTCCTCAAAACGTCTAGGGGTTGGAGTCCATTTGGGGCTTCACTCCGTTCTGATGAAGACCCTGGACCCCCAACAAAGATACTGTTTTCTCTTGTATCTTCATTTGTCTCTCTACAAGGATTGCTGGCCCAAACCCAGCAGTACCAGATTAGTCAAATTGCTTTCAGGAATTTGTTGATCTAAAACAAAGTGTGATTAGATTGTCACACAAACAGATGCAATATCCTTCTAGAATACTTGACTGTGATCTTTCAACATTTATATTGGTTCAAATAGTAATACGTGGACCTATTACAAAAAAAGCATATATGGACACTATAAGTATCACAGTAAATTGGTCTTAGCTCAAGTGTTCAGAAGTTATTTTGACCCCTCTAGTCAGCCATCAAACAAGGTAAAAACTGACAGATGCCACAGAAAGCTTCAAGTCACTGATCTTAAAATACGCTATTCAAAGGTCAGGGGTTTAGCTCACTGGCATAAGTGCCTATCTGGCAAGTGCAAGGTCACCAGCTGGATCCTTGGTACTAAATTAAAAAAGAATAAAATATGTTGATTTTGGCTTTTAGCAAGATATACTGAAGGTACTATCATTACACCAGTTGTAAAAATTCTCAGAGAGATTAACTCAAATCCTAAAAGTCTAATTAAATTCCCAGCTCCCAAATGCTTGCATCTTGATATTTTCTTGTGTTTTCTTCATTTCTTAGGCAGATTTACACGGGACTTTGTAAACCATTTGTTTGGTTTTTAGGAAACTAGAGCAAGAGGAGTTAGTTGGTTGAATCAGTGTTTTCAATTATTAAGGATCCATTCATAAAACATGGGATTTTTGTATCCTAAGAATAGAATGGAGAGCTCCGCAGGTCACAGTGACCCTCTCCTGAATAGTGGGAAGGAATTCTGCTTCCACAACTTCGCCACATTCTATGTTCCAAGGAGGGAAATGGCTTCTATTTCAGATCATGGGTCATACAGGGAGCACTTAATGCAGTGGTGGTCCTGGAGCTAACTCTTTAAAGATAACCAGCACTCTTTTTGAAGTAAGAATGCAGGGGTTTCTAATATAGGGAAATTTTGTGAAAATCTTTCCATATATAAAAACCCAAAGGAAATATGTGGAGAAACAGCAACACTTCATTTTAGTTGAGCAAAGTTCATGGAAAGATAAGTGTGAAGTGTGAACTGAAAGAGTAGATTGAAGCATGGCACGGAAAAGATTTGGTATCATGCAGTAAAGACTACTTATAAATCAATAACACACATCATCTAAGGCACACACTGAGGTTTTACTATCAAGTCTTCCTTGCAATTAGGTAAGGACAGGTGACTGACATTAGCCAATTAAAAAGATCAAGAAGTGATGTGTGACAACTCCAGACAGCCCCTAAATACCTCCCATGCCTCCTCCTCTTCCTCCTTCTTTTTCTTCTTCTCCTTCCTCTCTTTCCTCTTTTCCTTCTCCTTCTTCTTCTTCCTCTTCTTTTTTAGCCTTTGGTGGAAAATTTGGAAAATGTATTTTGAGGATGAGAAAGCCATAAAATAACCACTGGGAAGAGAAGTACTTGTCAAGTAAGAGCAGTTGTTCTGAATTTTCATAAATACAATGTAACCTGTAAAATGTTAACTGCTGATCTTAACTTGCATATCCATCAGAGTGACTGGAAGAACCTTGAACTTTGATATTATCTTGAATGTAAAGTACAGTCACTAAAAGATAGTGCATTGGAATGTAAGAGACCAACTAAAATGGTGATAAAATATTCTTCAAGAGAATATGTGACCCTTTCCATAGATGAGAGATTTTAGAATTAAAGAAATGGAGAAAATTCAAGAAATATTGCACAGGTAAAATCATTAGAAATCCTTGAACTTCTGTACATAAGTTAGCTTTAAATCATCCATCCAGATTCCTGCCATGCTTTCATTACTCTCTATTCTTTATTTCCAATCATATCCTTTTCCCCAAAATATATCCTACATGTTGTTCACAGCTTGTAATATAGTACTACAGAATTTTGTGTCATAAACTTTTAATTTTTTTTAGCACAAAAAGCTCTAAAAATATATAAATGACCGATGTTACAAGTTAAGGAACTCTGTTTCCCAAAGTTCATATGTTGAAAGCTTGACTTCTGGTACTTCAGAATGTGATTTTATTTGGAAACTGGCTAACAGCAGAGACAAGTAAGTTAAGATGAGGCTTCTCTATTAAAATGTACCTGGAATTTTGCTTTAATCAGGTACAGTGCAGCCAACAGATCAGGAGACAACTGTTATGATGAAATAAGATTTATTCACAGTTCCCCATAAGAGGAGGCAGGGAACACCACACACTCAGCCAGAAGAGAGGGAGAGAGGGGAAAACATACACAAAACACTTTGCTGTGGTTTTTATGTGAAGACCAGACAAGAGAGAACCCACTCAAGTTGGTATTGGCCATTTTAGATGATTTCAGCAGGTGCTGGGATGTAGAGACTGTTCTTAGCTGACTGTTATCTGGTCCTGGGATGGTAAGGGGAGAGGAACATTGCCTCCTACCAGCAGATAGGAGTAGTTCAGAGGTTCTGGATTGGTTGGTTTACAAACTGTTATAGTTTATGTCTAGATTTTCTCCAAGAATCTCAGGTACTCACAAGTGGGAGTTTGGGAATGTGATTAATCATGGGTAGTACACCTGACTTACCATTAGGAGGTGGGGTTCAGATAGAGGCTGCTCACTCCTGTTGGCACAAGGAAGGTGTATTTCCATCCTCCACTCCTTTTGTTTCTCTGCTTCCTGGCCACCATTACATGAGCATCTTTTCTGTACCAAGGCCCTTCTGCCATATCATGTCTGTGTTTAAGCCTGCCAATCATGGACTGAACCTTCTGAACTGTGAGTCAAACTAAACCTCTCCCCCTTTATATCATGAGTGTTAGGTGTTTTGTTTCAGCAATGAAGAAAGTGACAAATTAAAGTCTGGTTCTCATGCAACTCATTTACTTTCTCCAGGATTTAGCTATTCCTGGTAGAGGCAGGCATTCCAGGATTAGCAATGTTGCAATGCCAAACATAATATGAAGAAAATTTTTAAAAATGGTTAATACAAGGTTTATTTCAATATGACTGTTTTTCTCATAAGAGCAGAAGTTTGAACAGAAGCATATAACCAACAGAATATAATATGTGGACGATGTCAGATGTCTGTGTAATCCTTCTAGAAGCCAAGGGATAACAAAAGTTACAACCAAACCACTAGAAACTAGGTAAGTGGTACAGAACAGATTATCTCAGAGCCCTGCTGATATCTTGATTTCAGCCTTGCAGCCCCAAGAAATGTAAGAGCTTTTTGTTGTTTACATCATCTTGTCTATGGTATTTTGTTACAGTAGTGCTAGCAGACTAATACAATATCTAACATCTCCATTTTAATTTGTCATTTAGTGAACATTTATTTTGTTCCTACTCCACTGAAGGGAAACACTGTTCAGATTGCTGTAGGATAAATAAATGGATCATAGTATCTTTGCCCCCGAAAGGCTTAAAATCCAGAAGTGGAGAGAACATATACAAGTGTAGAATATTTAACAGAGGGCAAAAAATAATTGCTACTGGTATTGTCTTTTTCAATAGATAAATACGTGATGTATTTTTAAATCAAAGTCAGGTACAATTAAACCACTGTTTTACTGAGGAACTTTAATTAGTTTGAAATACAGTTTCAAAACATTAACTTGAAGAGATCATTTAAGAACAGACATTTCCCTGGGACAAATACAATAAAATGAACCCAGACAGATGACTACCTACTGCTTAGTCTCAGTTTGGTCATTGAACAGCCTCGAGAAACTGAGATTGCTTTAGAACTAGATTTTCCAAGTCACAGGTAAAAAAATCTCAAGGCCAAGCATTGTAATGATGAAATGAAGTGGTTATGTCAATCGAGCCTAGAATAATGTCTGATTCACAGCACATTCTCAACCAGATGGAAATATTCAAATCATAAAAAAATCTCATTCAAAGAGAGTGATAGCCAAAATATTTAATAACCAATGCAATGCAAGCAGAATTTTCTTTTTACCTGTGAGTCAGGCTGAATCAATCAGATGGCTTATCTGTGTATTTGACAACTGGAAAAATAAAATTTTTAAGAGACATCCATATACAGGATCAACTTTGCTTTTAATCTCACTGCGGGTGCAGTTGTAACTCCTAGAAATTTTAGTAAAATAGGCACTCCTTATGTGGTAGCTAAGGTCATTCACAGTAACCTAATTCCACTGATCAGTGACCTTGGTCTAACAGTAGCCAGTAAACATAGCTCCTAAGCACTAGGTGGGAGATATCACCATCAGGCCATACACAAGATGGGAGTTTCACCCAGACTACAAGAGATGCTAGGTAAGTTGACATGACAAGCTAACTTTTATCCCTCTTTACCTAGACGAAATCTGCAGACTAGTAAGTATCACTCATTGAAAAATAATATTTATTGTCATTTACCAGACACTGTAGTGGACAAGGAGGCAAACAAGATGTGGTCACTGACCTGAGAACGCCAAGATGCTGTAGTTCACCAAACAGCTGTTATCTAAATTATCGGAAAATATTCCATGATGCCTAGAACATACTAGCTTTCTTCATTCTGCACGTTCTCTTTGGCTGTGAAGTGAACCACAGCTTTCACTGTGACTCTCGGTGCCTTCCAAAGACAGAATTGAAGATGTGAACGTTCATAGCAGTGACAGAAAAGAGGAGGATTATATTAGTGCTGCATTGGCATTATGAACCTAGATGTCTCTTCCACAGGTATTTTAAACTGAAAAAAAAAAATAGTTAATGATAGGTAAAAAAAGAATATTAACTTTCCTTTCCATATGAATGAACTTTGTTCTTTTGGAATAATCGGTGAAATATGATTGAAGTCACTATCCAATTTTCTTTCAATAGATTTACAAATATGTTTCTGAGTAGTTTTGTCCTGAAACTTAATTTTAAATTCACATTAACTTTTGAAATTTAAAAGGAGTCATCAGTTAACAAGAAAATTAATGTATTATATTTATGCCATAAAATTTAATTCCAGACACTGATCAACTTTTATAGACATAAATATTGCATTTCTGTGAATGTCAGCATATATCTGTTTATGAATTAATACATTCATATATAATTATTTGCAGACATATTCAGAGAAGAAAGAAAACTGGAAATGAATGATTGTAGAAAATTCCATTAAAAAAGAAAGAGATGCTTCTAAACAAACAAACTCTTAAATGCATCTTAAAACACTATGCTGATTGTGGAAATTTAAGAAAATAAAAAGCCATACAAGGAGAAAATCATATTTTGGTTTATATGTTTTCTTCAGAATATTGTAGATTTCAAATTGTTAGACAATTTTATATTAGCTTCTACATAATTCCACTCATTGAGTACGTAAAGGCTGAATGGTATAAATATACCATAATTTATTTTAAAACTTTCTGCTGTTATGCATTCAGATAATACCAAATATACACATGTCCACAACCATCATCTCTAAGGGAAGCTTCTTAATAGAAATAGTTGAAGACAAAACATTTTTCTCAACTGCTTTTTTACAATGTGTACCAATATAATACTAAAGGTGCTAAATATAAATCTATTATAAATATGGCTCCAGAAACAAAAATATTGGGTAAATTTGATATATGAATGGTAGTACCTTGTATTAAATTGCAATTATTTGATTTCAAGGGGTGATCTTTTTTTCACTTATGGTTTTTCTTTTGTGAATTATTCATTATTTTTGTCTACTTTTTAATTGAATTTTTGTTCTTTTTTATTTCAACAAGATTTTTGGATGACTGCAGAATTATCATCATTTGAATATTTCTCCAGAATTGCCATTGTTTTTTTAAATATATTTTATAGTAAAAGATTTTCCCTCTCCACACTTAAACTCTATTATCATTAAAATTATAACATTCCATCATTTTTAAGTTTAAAATTCTTGACTCAAAATTTAATATTTGCCCATATTTTCTTTCACTTTTTTATTCTATATTTTTGTTTTTCATCTCCAGTTCTTTAAGTGATTGGGAAATTATATTTGTGTATTAGATGTAGTGACATTCTAACTTGAAACTTTTTCCAATCAGCCATATAATTGTTTTAACCTCATTAATTAAGCCATCCTTTCTCCTGAAGCTTCCATTGGTCTGCACTAAATTATTTTGTAAGAATATATTCCAGGCTTATCTATTTCTTCCTGTTGATATCCAATATCTTATCTAATAGTATATTTTGAAGTCTCTTTTAAAATTGTTTTCCTCATAGTTTAGTATTCCATATAAAATTTATTATAACTTGGTGAAACTTATGGGCATTTTGAACCAAAACCTTTTAAACATAAAGCTCAGTAATATGTATGCATTTATGATATTATACATAGCTACTGATTTGCATATATTTAGCTTGTGTCTTTCTAATACATTAATTCTGAAAGACCATCATCTAATTTTCTTGAGTAAGACATAGTCTACAAATAATGAGGAATATATATATATATATATATATATATATATATTTATTTATATATACACACACACACTCTTATACATAATACTTCTATTTTTTTCTTTTTTTGAAACAGAGTCTCACTGTATAGTTCAGGCTGGCTTTGAGTTCACTAGGTAGCTCTGGCTGGACTTGAACGCACACTGATCTTCTTGCCTCATCCTCCCAAGAATTAGGATTATGAGTGTGTGCCTGATTAAATTTTTAAATTTGTGTACTTTTTTCTATTCCTGTTTTTCTTTAACTGAAAAAACAGTTGCATTCAGGAGAATGTTTTTTTTTTTTTTTTTTTTTTTTTAGTACTGGGGATCGAACTCATGACCACCTGCTTGCAAGGCAGGTGCTTATGACACTGAGCTAAATCCCCAGCCCCGAGGACAATTTTTAATTAATAGTAATGGAAGGCATAATTTTTCTGATGTAAGTAGAAAAGCACCAGCATTTTACCAATTGGAGAGAAGAACCACTCCACTAATTTGGATTTTCTCTGATTTTTAAAAGAGAATGAATATTGAATTTAATCACAAACCATTTCATCACTTGAAATGCACAAAAGATTCTGATTGTGATGTTACATAAATTAATTATACTAAATATTGGGAGCAACTACTACTGCTTTAGTGTTCTATATACTTATTAAAAAATTTACTGTGATGTATTTAATTAACCTCTTAGTTTTTGGTCAATGTTTTTGAGTTAATGTTATGGTTTATACATACATTATACATCAGCTATATATCTTATAAAACAAAATATATCTTATTTACTTATGTTTTGAGTCCCATGTGTATTATGGTAAGTGTATTTACTGAAAATGTGGCTGAGTTAGGAGTACTTTTGAGAAACAATTCTTTGATACATTTTTCAATATTTTAGAATTTTTTATCCTTTTAGAATTTCAATTCCCTGCTTATAATGTTTCAAATTTTTGACAGATTTTCTTACATACATTGGCAAATTATTCATCTGAGCTCTGGTATACAATATACAATATTTTATTCCTCAAAAACTCGTTTTTGCTTATGATTCCCAGAAGTTTTATAATTTCATTGGCTTTTTAAAAAGCTCGAAATTTTCTAATTCATTTCTACAACTCAATTGTTCTCTATACATAATTTTTGTTGATTTACTACAACATTCATTTCTTAACTTGGTGTTACATGCTCAGTTTATATGTCTTAATTTCTGTATGTAATTAAAAAATTATGGATTTAAATTTGTTCATTGCAATAACTTTGTTTTACACAAGTTTCCAAACTTTATACTTCCCATTTTTTAAACGTATTCCTAATGTTTTGATTGCATTACAATTACTGCTATTTTTCTCAATTACTTCAAGTGTTTGTGTTCTTGGTACTTCTATCAATTTTTAATTGTATTATGTGTTTCTATGTTTTTAGAAAATATTAAATACATGTATTAATACAAATATAATTAAGTATATATACAAATATAATATATAAAAATATATAATATAAAAAATATATACAAATATAATTAAATATGCTATGCTCATTACATAAATAACTTCAGTATTATAAAACAAAACAACAAAATAAACCCTGTACTTGAGATCCAAAAATTAGAATAAGGTAATATATTAAAGATACAGGAAGAACTTATATGCATCTCCAAGCTTCTCCCAAATTGGATACTATGGTTTCCTGTCCTGATGAAATTCTGTGAATAAAAAACCTTAAAAACTATTACTTTTGTTCCCATAAATTGATATGTTTATCTCCAAAGCAATAGTCAGTTTTATTCTGCCAGAAATCGAACCACAATTATCTCCCCAACTGTGTTCATCTTGCTAGCATTTAAGGAGCTTCAAATTTAATGTCAGCACTCTAGACAAACTCTAGAGAACTCCAGTTCTGAAGACTCAAAGTCCAAGATCAAGTTTCCAGACTCTTTGTATCCAATGATGACTCTGTCAGCGTCTGATTTTTCATTATATTCTGACATGTCAAGAAGAGAGAGTTCTCTAGTGTCACTTTTTGTAAGAGAAATAATTCTTTCAAGAGGGCCCCTCTCATGATCTCATCTAAACCCAATTATATCCCAAATGCTCCATCTCCAAATAATACCAAATGAGAATCAGGAATTTCATATGTGAGCTTTGAGGAACATAATTCAGTCTTCAGCTCAATGTAAAGATCTGAAACTTGGAAAAATGTTATCAAAAATAAAGCATTTTGAATAAGCAAGTATACCAGTAAAAGAAGATATTTTTATCACATAACTAGCAAACTATTTAGTAGCATATAAAGAAATCAATACCACATTCTATTCCTTTCACAAAAAGGTAAGTTCTATTGGTGTTTATATTTCAACAATTGGCATTTTCATATATATATATATGTATGTACATATGTGTATGTGTACAAAAGTACACCATATATATATATATATATATGGTGTACATATGTGTATGTAAAATGTATGTAAATCACAAATTAGTTCTGACATACATATATTTGTTTCCCCTTTTTAATAAAAACAAAGATTAGGATGAAATATACACATAGCAAAAGTAGCATTAAACATAACTTACTATTTAAATAACACCCAAGTTAAAACAAACATTGCAAGTATCTACAATGCTACGTAAATGGCCCCCTCGAATCAAAATATCTCCCTGTCTCCAAAGTTAACTATTATTCTGACTTTTAGAAATCTATGCATATTTATCATATATCATGTTTTAATTTGATTTCTAGTTCCCTAAACTCAACATTATTTTTTGTGAGGTAGTGGTGGTGTATGTAGCACCAGTTTGTTTCACTTCTTTACTATCAATTGCATGACTCTACTATCAGTTTATCTATTTTACAGTTGAAGTTCCTATGCTTTATTTTGCTTTCTGAACTACGACAAATGATGTCACTGCATTCATTATTGCACATAACTTTTGGGGATTACAGGAAGAATATGATTGCACTTCTGTTGGGTATTTACATATTGAAGGAAATTGTAGGGTCATAGAAAATGATAATATGTTTTCTAAGTGGTATCACAAGTTGATATCACCAGTGAATTATGGGTATCACTAGTGCTTAAGCTCTATAACATCTGGTGCTTTCCATCATTTTTGAGGGCATGTATGGCTATACAATTTTTATTTTAATTTGTAATTATCACTAATTTTTATTTTTACTAAAAAATATTTTCATACATAGGCCATTTGATTTTTGCGTAACAGTTTTTGTTTGCAAAGTACAAATTGAAATCTTTGTTCTAGGTAGTCTTTTTATCATTTTGAAAGAACTTTTCAATATATCCTGGATATGAGTACTTTTCTGGATATACTCTCTATTTCAATTTTGATGAATAACAGTTTAAAACTTTAGCATAGTTCAATTTATTAATATTTTTCTATGTGCATATTGCTATAATATCTATCCCTAAGAACTTCTAAAAGGGATCTATATTAAACTCTTATGTTTAGATTGATAAACTAGAGTTGACTTTTGTGCATAATGTGAGGTAAACTTCAGATTTTCCTAAATAATTATCCTATTGTTCTAGCATTTTCACTACTGCTGTATCATGCAAATTACCTTTGTTTATGAGACTTACTCTGTTCTCTTATTTCTATTGGGTTGTTTATCTTGCCAAGTGTACTACTTTGTTTTAAAAATGATCATTTTTATAGCAGGTCAAAGTTTAGTAGAATAGGTCCTTTTGATTTATTCTTATTCAAGAATGTCTTTCTTAACCTTGGTTGTTTTAAAAGTCCACAAACTTTTAAATCAAATTATAAATGCTAGTGACATTTTATGAGAGTTTTGATTGACAATTTTATGGAATACCTAGAGTGTTTTGAAAGAACACATTTACATTACTGAGTCCATCTGTAAGATATGTGTGCATATCTTCTTTAATTTTCGTTAATTTTTCTTACAATATCCTATTATTTTTTCCTAGAGCTCTAGTATCATTAAACTTCTTAGTTTTCACTTTTCCAGATTTTATAAATGATATATTAGCTCTTTATTCACTACTTTTGAAAAACAGAAATACAACTGATTTTTTAAATTTATTTTGTTAGTATAAATTCACAGTAATGGTCACATTCATCACAAAGATTTGGTACACGTACATAACGTATCTCAATTCCTTTTTACAAACCTTACCATTTTCTTCCTACCCCAAGTCTTTGGCTACTTTTGGAAATGGACTAAATGCACGTTGCTTAAAGGATGTGCATGAGTCTTTTAGGGGCAATGAATGGACTGTTTTTGGGATAAGGAACGCAATCTAGAGGCACCCCCAAGACTTCATGCACTCATAGGTGGTATTTTAGAAAGGTGATTGAATTATGGTGTTCTTTACTCTTTGGTAGAGGAATTTACTGGTGAGTTTACAGGTAAATGCGTTATTAAAGGGTGGAACCTTTGGAAGAGGTGTGGCCGGGAAGGGTGCATCTTCCTCTTCAACCCTCATTCTCTGCTTCCTGTCTGCCACACCATGAATGGCTCTCCTCTGCTGTGCCTCTCCACCCTGCCGTCCTGCCTTGGAGCCAGCAGACTATGGACTGAAATGTGAGCCAAAATAATGTCCTTCTTTAAGTTGTGGGATTCAAATACTCTTTGAGTAATTAGAAAGTAAATGATACACAAAACTAACTGTTAGCCTATAACCTCATCAACAATAATAATTCATCTGAAATTTACTGGACTTGCTAGATATACAATTATATATGCAATAATGGCATATTTATTTGTTTTATTACTTCTCATTTGCTCATTGCACAGAATGGCTCTTTCAGCATGATTCTGGGCAGAAGTGGCAATGTTGGGATCTTCTCTTCTCGTCTCATGCTGGTCCTGCAAGTTTTGTGAGGAACCCATTCTTGGCAGGCTGTGGACTCCAGTAGCAGGCTGATGATTGTACATTTTCTTTATTCCTGGCTTCCATACGTTTTTATTTACTTGATAGGTTTTTATTGCCTTCAAGCAGGTTTCTTTAAAACATAGTTTTTGTCAGATTTCTATATTTGCCCTTATATTCACCTTGATCTGAGCAATTAAGGCAGTCATTACTAGAGGCCTCCTTCTTTTCATTAATAAATTTCATTAATAAATTTGCAGATCATTGCACCTAAGGCCATAAATATGTACTTATTTTTTCACTCTGCAGAAAGTTATGTGGCATAAATATTTCATAGTATAGCAATTCCTCTTTAGATGGACATTTCAGTTGACCATTTTCAAAGCATAAACTATATACAAAGAAATAAATTAATAAAATTCATTTGAACTCTGTTATAATGGTCTGATATTTTAGCTCTTTCTTGGCTGAGGCAGATTTACTTTTCCATATTAAATACACTAGAGTTGACTAGGAGGGATTTTTTTTTTCAAAATTTACAATGAATTCCACAGAAATACCTCTTTTAGTGATTGAGTATCCTTGATCTTCTAGTCTTTGTTTACCTTTTCTATGCCAGAGCACTCCACTTCCTACTCTGCACTCCTTATTCTATTTATTCACATATATTTCATCAGAAACAGAAAAATCTAAAGTATGTTCTGATGGTTCTATATTTGAGCCAATCATTTATCATTCTGCCCTGATGATCAGGCAAAATTCGCCTCTCAAGGAGAAGGCTTTCCTTGAATTTCAGAGTTATTGTATATTTTAAGAGACTAAGAGACATTTTATGACATTATAACATACTATAGAACATAATGTCCATATAAAACCCTTGGTTTAGATGCAATATCTTATTCAGAATATTTAGGGTTTCATAAAAATAATAAGTTACACACAGCATGTTATACAACACTTAGCTCTCTCGAAAGCAATGACTCAAATGCACCAATATTTCTGGAATATATATATATATATATATATATATATATATATGGTATAGAGATTTTGAATAGTGCTTGGTCAGTTCAAGGAATGGTTTGCCTCGTGATGAGCTTTGGTTAACTCACTGGTAAATTTTTATCAGCTTCTGACAGTCAGATTTTATAATTACAGCACAGTGACCATGGACCTAAGTTCTACACCCACTGTCTCAAATTAGAAACTTAGGAGAATTATTTTTGATATATCCTTCCTCTCCTCTCACTGTTTCAATGCATTGAGTCATTTCATTGTTTAATTTACTTTCAACTTATTTCTCTACTGTCACCGTCTTAATTAAATCCTGGTCTTTTTCATTGAGAAAGTGACGTCTACTTTCTAACAATTATGTCTGATTCTGTTTACCCAATTTTAATTGGAAATTTATAGCAATAATTGCATAAAATACCACCTAAAACTTAATTGGTAATAACTTCTGTTTAAAATCTCATCTTGGAACCTATCTTTTACAGAGTAAAAGTCAATTCATTATGTAGATCACTTTCTTTTCTAGCTTTGGGCTGTTGTTGCTTAATACACATAAGATTTCCAACTCATATCAATCCAGTATTAGAATTTTCTATGTGCATCATTCTTTTTCAAACTTGTAAGTCTTCACATGTGCTAAATATTTCTGTACATAATTCCATTTAACCTTCAATCTCTTAAAGTATTACACTCTTAATGTTTAATTCATTTAGCCTTTATCCTTACCTGATAGACATATGCAACAGCCAGAATCACTTTTGTTAAATTTTATTTTTTACTGTGCTAAGGTAACTTTGATGACTTTTAAAAATATTTTAAGTTTAGTAATTTGTATTCCATCATTATACATGTATTTTGATTCTACAAAGTTAGTAACTGGGAAATACTTTTCATTTCTTTTTAACTTTCCCTTTGAAAGAAATAATTCTCAAATAAATACTGAGAAATATTACCCAGCTATTCTGCTTCTGGGTGTCTTCCCAGAACAATGAAAAGCATCATACCACAGTGATGTAGGTGCACCCTTGTTTATAGCAGCACAGCTTGCAGCAGATGAACTTTGGAAGCAACCCATGTGTTGATATATAACTAAGTTAACACATACATTTTCACTACTTTTGTATGGCTTTCTTTAACTGTTGATAATTATCTCTAAAGTCATGCCTATAATCAGCCTTTCTCCAAACATGGCTCTGTCAGTTATGCCAGTATTTCCACTATTTAAGAGACATTATATGCTATAGTTTGAATCATAACTGCGCCCAAAGCTCTACACAGTAAAGACATGATCTACACTGTGCTGCAACTGAGAGGAGTCGGAACTATTAAGCTGCGAAACCCAGCGGAAAGCCGTTAGACCACAGTGGGTGTGCCCTTGAAGGAGATAGGATCCCAGCCCATTCCAATTTTCTTTTCATCTCCTGGCCATGAAGAAAGCAGTTTTGTTCTGTAATGTGGTACTGTCTCACCAAAAGCCCAAAGCAAGAGGGCCGATCACTCATGACCTGAAATCTCTAAAAGAGTGAGTTTAACCTTTTCTTCTTTGAATTGGCTTATCTCTGGTGATGGAAAACAGACAAACACATTAAGGGTTTAGGTTCATCAGTCTATACTTTTTGGTATGAGATCATTTAATATTTTGAATGTAAATATAATGAAAATTATACTTCAGTTCTACAACTACATGAGCCCTGCTTCAATTTTCAGGAGCAACCACAATTTTAGCTCATCTGAAATCAAAGAGTGTCAACAAAAGCCTAACAGACGTGTAACAAGAAATCTAATGCATTGTGCTTATCATCCTGCAGGTTTTCTGTCTCTAGATCTTTCATCATAGAAATTATTGACAGTTATTATAGATGTTGTCATATCTTATGACAAGCTGGGATACTAGGGCCTGCTGTATAGAGTATTTAAGATGTAAGCTCTGAAATGCTTATTTCTGCACTATATCTCTTACTTGCCAAATGGTACAGCATTGAGCACATTATTTAATTTACTTTGGCCTCTAATTATTCATAAGTAAGGAAAATAATAGTCAATGAATCACAGTATTTTGTGAGAATTAAATAGGAGTATGAAAAGTATGTAGCAGGGTTCCTGACAATTAACAGAATATAATATGTTTAACTATAACAATGTTTATTGAAAGCATACTATATACCAGCCATGCTTAAGGTTAAATATATTTTAATAATTTTAATCAAGCTACATACACAAGGTAAGAAAGAAAGATGTTCAAGAATGTATCAGTAGAAAATAAGGTGAATGAGAACTTTAAATGTTGAATGTGTGTAGTACAATTATTTTGGACAATTATTTATAAAATGATCAGAGATGCTGTATATTTTCTAATAAAGCCTAAAGCACACTTGTAATTCTACTGATTTTTAATCATATCATGACTTTATTAACATGAAATCCTCTAAAATTAAGAAACATGCTTATTTTATTCACAATTATATACTACTTAATGCATCATTTGACTCCTGGAATACCTAACACAAATGGTGATCAAAATATATGGTAAATGTATAAAATTTTTTTAAATGTATTAAAGAAAAAGGCAGGTTTCTCTCTCAAAATACTTCCCTTCATTTTGAACACACTTATTATGTTGTTCTTGCCACTTTATAAAGAGGTTTTGGAATGTTCTTTTGTGATTACAAGCGCCATCCAATAGAAATGTAGGCTTCTAGAATCATTAAGTCATGTCTTCATTCACTGGATCTGGCACCATGAAATTTTTGAGTTTGAGTTGGCCCTAAAGTCAAAATGACTATAAAATGTAAACATTTTGAAATGACCAAAAATAACAACACAGTCATGACAGTGCAACTAAAATACCCACAACAGGACATCACAACTGAGAAGCGCTCATGTTAGTGGCGACAGTGGTGGCTAGCATATTTGAAGTGAAAGAGCATTTTGAGGGAGGTTAGTGATGATGCATCTTTTCATTAAATAAATTTTAAAATTTTAAACACTTACCATATGTTTATCATACTGCTAATTCTATGAAAAGTTACATCATGAGTACATATACTTAAAAAATGAATAAAATTATGTTCACTCAGAATATATGCAAGATATTTGCCTAAATATTTTGAGACAATGAGAGAAACTGGTGTTGAATTTTATCCTCATATGAAAGAATGAGGAAAAGATGTTCCACAATGAGGCAATAAAACACAAGTAAATTCAATCCAGACTGATGTTAGAAGGAGCTAAACTAAAATATTTTATATACATTTTTTGTAGTGCTTAGAGTTAAACCCAGGTCCTTTCCACTGGCCTCATTCTTAGCCTTTTTGGTTTTTTTCAGGGTTTTCTAACCTGCTCAAAACTGTCAGACTGGGCTCAAACTTGTGATCCTTTTTTCTGAGTCTCCCTTCATTCTTGGAATACAGATGTGCACCACCACACCAGTTTGTATTTTTATTTTCTCTGGAGTGTAGTATACTTCCCAACAAGCCACTTTCCAGCTTACTATACCCTGCACATGTACCTAATCTGAGCATTTGAAATACCTGTATTGAAATGTCTTTGACCTAAACAAGCATTCTCTGTTTACCTTACACTCTATCTCCTTATATTATAGCCTTCTCTTCAAGACGCTTCACAAGATTTTGCTACAGCTCTGACTCCGAAGGGACAGCTGACAATGTACAGTGTCTGTTGCACAAAGCTGAGCAAGGACTGGGGAAGGACAGTGAAGCAGTAACGAGCCAAGGCAGAATGCAGCTGAGACATCATGATGCACAAGCGGGAAAGCCTTGCTACACAGAAGGCAGGAAGACGCAAAAGCAAGGGAGATCTTTGCCATCCAGTTATGGCAACACCCAGGAAAAGTTGGGGAGTGCTTATGCTAGCGATCTTGCTGCCCCCACAGAGGTGAAACTGGAGGCCCTCTGCTTCTAGAAGGTAAAGGCTTGCTGAGTACTGCTTCTTCTGTGGACTGCCACGGACCCATTTCAGAGCCACCTGTTTATTGCTACTCAGTTTGACTATAAGCTTTGTTCACCACCAAACAGGAATATCGATTTTGGTGCCTGTTTTTGTTATCAAAGAATAAAACATATAATTTAAAACTATGTCCAACAGATGAATGGGTAAAGAAACTACAGGATTCATACACTACGGAGTACTATTCTGCTCTAAAGAAAGATAAATTTGGGTCATTGATATGAAAATAAATGGTCTTAGAAACATAATAAGCTAAATAAATCAAACACATAAGATTAAATATCATGCGGTTTCTCTCATATAAGAAATCCAAAGTGTAACAAACTAAAGAGCAAAATTAAAGATAGATGAAAAGAAACAGCAATATATATTTTGCAAGTGGAAAGGAGATCAAGAGATGGGGAGGAAAAGACAATACAAAGAGAATTAAGATGCATCATGTACCAACTGATCACAAGAAATGTAATCATTATGTAACACAAACAAGATCTAAAAATAATGGAGGAAAGTGATCTATCAATGGAGGGAGAAAGAATTCGGATATGCTAAGTGCGTATGCCGACGCCTTTAGATGAATGCAGACACTATGTACTGCAAGTATGTACTGTTAGAAATGAAAAAAAAAAAAAAAGCCTGATTTCTGAAAGCATCAACAAGTTCCTAATAGTCCTTATTCTCAAGAAAAATCTCTGACATATTCCTAATTATATTAATAATGGATATTCATTTATAAGCAAAGATACATTAAATTTAGAAACCTTTTGCCATATTCTTATAACTCTAAATTCTTTCTGGTAGTAATTATTTGCCCTCCTTACTTTCCTTTTTAGATTGAACCATAATTCTGATTGAGGAGCCCATGAAAAACAAATAGGCCCGGTAAATTGGAATGCACATTACAATATGCAGCAAACATCGCCAGTGTTCCTTCCATTTGCCTCCCATCTTCCTCCCTCACTGGGCCCCAGCTTTGAGTCCCTCAGCCAAGCGCAGCACTTCTTTGAGGTTGTTTGGCAACACAAGTCTGCCTTGCACCACGTGACAGGCAAGAAGTGCCAGAGAATTAAGTCTTCCCTCCCCAGTAGGGACAGCTTTCAACCAGCGTCTGCCATGGTTTGGTATATAAACACCCCAGTCCTCTTGCTCCTCAGCGTAGATATGTGTCTGGTGAGGCATGCGGGGAGGTAATGCTGAGGCTACTTAGCCTCAGATCCTGTCACTCTGAAGTAACCTAAACTAATACAGAACATTATCACATCTCATTCATCTCTGATGTACTAAGCATTTGTTTGACAGGTATATACCAAGTTGATTTTGTTAATACTTATGAAAGGATATTTGGCAGTGTTACTTACAAGTTGAACTGAAACGATTTGCACACATTTCACTCTCTTCATTAGTTGACATTGTATTACAAAAAGCATAAGCAGCGTTCACCAAGCCACTCCCACTTTACCCACCTCGGACACTCATTGAAATTAAAACTCCACTGTACTCCTGTGTGCACAGCACTGGGCCTTCACTGCAGGACTCAGCATGAACAGCAAATATAAATGGAAAATAATATTACTCCCCTAAAATAGAATTAAAAAAAAAAAAAAAAAAACTGTGGGATCAGTATTGAGCAATACTTAATGATGTTTCCTTTTCCAAGTTTGAGCCTATAGAAATAAAGCCTTCAATTCCTTTTTTAACAATATTCACTCTTACCACAGCTGGAAACAAATTTCAAGGAGGCCTTCAGCTGTGACCTGGGCACTTCCAAGCAAGGTGACTCGGCATAGCATACCAGCAAGCTCTTAGAATCACATGTGGACAACAGGAAGGACTCCCACATGAGAGCTCACCCAGCACAAGCCAGGAGGGGACAGCAGAAAACAGCTGAGGATTTTCTGCTCCCCAGAGCATTGTCATTGTTTTACACAGCCATCAGAATTTATCTTCATAAGCTTAGCTGTTTTGTTCTCCTGCTGACAGTTGAGAAAACACTTAAAATGGTGAAAACGGTAACCTTGGCAGTATACATATACTTATTATTCTTATTTGTTTGGGAATCTGTAATGAGAGTTACTAGGCAGAAGGTGAGTTTGTTTATGGGAAGCGTTGTTATAATTTTCTCTCGCTAGGCAAGCTTTCAACAGTTGCTTCTTTTGAAGTCTAGGTCATCCATTTATCCTTCACACATAGTTGTCAGTCGTGTTTTTATTTTCATTACATTCTTTCACCTTCTCCACTTGTCTTGAATTTTTCTCTACCACATCATCTGTCATTCTATCATGTGCCATTAGGTAACATCTGTGTTGATTTCCCTATGTAATGATGCAATGCTGACAACTCCCATGACCTTCAGATTCTCTCCACTCCATCTTCAATCATATCTCTGAGCTCATTTCTGCTTGACATGTTTCTGCCTACAAAACTATGATGGGAAATGGGAGCTATATCCTTGGTATGTAAGGTGTCAAGGACATTCAACATAATTTTGTAATTTACTAAAAATGCATATTTCTCAGGCCCCAACCCAGACCTGCTGAGTCAGAACCTGCATTTATTTAGTAAGATTGCTGCAATCGTAATCCCAATAGTGTATACTGTATATGCTTACGAAGCTTTAACATAAATAATGGAGACACCAATGTGTTAGATAGAATACATAACTCCTTAAAATGTTCTTCCCAAGGGCCTTCATCAGTGGATCAAGGTCATGCGGTAGGGTGGGAATTACAAGGGCTTCACAAAGGAAAATGAGAAGTGCTGGACCACAGGGCATTGTAACAACTGCCAAGAGAGAAAAGGGAGAAGACTGAGCAGAGGTAACACTGAATTTGTCTCCGGAAGTCCATGTCGCTCCAGTCACTTAGTCCAAGGCTCTTCAGAGAATTTCAGGGCAGCAGAGGATCCATTGATCGTCAAAGTAACTGACATTAAAGACAGGAAACTATAGTCTCTAATTTACATCATTATATTCACCTAAAATTCAATGGCATGGGTGTTCTCAGATTTATAACTGCTTCCCTCTTTTCTGACTCTGTGTCCTGTCTTATTTTCCTCTTCCTTCAGCTTCTCTTCACTCTTCATATAGAACTGTGTTAGTGCTTTAAATGATGCTTCTCTAATATCAAAATCCCTCACTATCTTGACTTCTCAGTGTATGGGATCAACTGGCTTTTGCATTCAGTATGGCTTTGAGAGTCATTCTTATTGTTCCTTAGTCTGTTTTATTCTGTGGCAGAGTATGTATAAAATGCTGTCATGCAAGATCTTTAGGAAGGTAAGACAGGAGCGATAACAGATGAGTAAAAATTATTTTTTGAGATAACAAAAATATGAGAATATTCATAAGCAAATAAAAGGGTATAAAAGAGAACATCTTATAAAGAAAATAATTTAAACCATGCTTGGTGGCACATACCTATGTTCCTAGTATTCTGGGAGTCTGAGGCTGGAGGATTACAAATTTGAGTCCTGCCTGGACAACTTATTAAGATCTGTCTCAACATAAAAAATAAAACAAAATTTTCTTTACTTCAGTGTAAAAGATCCACTACCACAAAAGAAGGAAAAGGAGAAAAAGAAGAATGAAAAATAAAAGAAATACAAAGAAAGAAATTTATAGTAACATATTCCTAGAGGATCACTAATTATAAGAATTGAAAAGCCATGAAGTAAGAGTAAACAGTACAAAAGGAAAAACAAAAAATGTGTTTCTTTATCAGAGAAAGAAAGTTCAAGCGATTTAGCCCAATACAAATGAAACAATCTTCAAGACGCAAAGAATACATCAGGAATCATTTCAAGGAGAAAAGACTGGAGAAAATCTACATCGCCTAGCCTAGATTTTCCTTGTAAAAAATAAAGCCATTGTCAGAGAGAAAAATACACAGTTCAGTTTGGAAACTTGAGGAAAGTGGACCAAACTGTCTTATTAAAATGACACACAGAGCAGCTGAGCACTTTTTAGTACACTAAGAATATCTCCTACGTATTTTAGCATTATTTAAAAACATCAGGATCTAAAAGTTACATGTGCCATATGATCCCACTTACAAGAAATTCTAGAGAAAACAAATCTAGACTGACATGAAAGAAATCACTAGGCAACAAGTGAGAGATCAGACTGGAAACAGTCCTAAGAAGATTTTTTGGAATAATGAAAATATCTTGATTATGGTAGTAATTCAGTAGGTATTAAACTTCACTAAAAGCACAGTTAAAGTTAGTATATTACTACATGACAATTACATCTCAATAAACTTGATTTATGACACGAAGTAACAGAATAATAGGTTTATGACCTGTAATTGAGTGCTAACATACACCCTCTCCTGACTGCTCAATAAAAATCAGCAAATGTACAATATTTTACCAAATATTTTACATAATACTTCTATTGTTTGTTAAATAATATATTAAACACTTATTTTGATATCTAGCCAGACAAAACATATTAACATAAATATTTCTGTAACAACAAATAAGTAAATACAACATTTGCTCAATTTCATCATGTAAAACACAGGATGGCTTTGAATAATCTCAATATGTTTTGGAGCCACCAAAGCATGAGTTAAAATTAAACCAGTCTACTTTTGGCAAAAGAATTTCTAGTACACTAGTGAATAGAAAAATATATTTATATATATAGAGGAGAGAGAGTTGCCTCTGTGTATGTGATACAAAACGCTAATTTTTTTTACAGAAACACAGAACCCTACCTTTAACCAGATCCAAAATTTGTGCCTCCCACATCCTTTAATAGCTATGTACTGTTTTATCAAAGGAGTGAATATTTTGACTTTAAAGATTTTTATTTAAAGTTGAAAATAAAGATTTGAATGTGAAATCTGTTACTTTATAACGTTAAGGAAGATAAAGTAAAGCTGATTAATACAGAGAGAAAAATGAAGTAAAACAATTAAAATGATAAACTAGTAAAAAACAATATTAAACTAAAAGAGTATTAAAATGACAAAGTAGTAAAAAAATATGCAGCTCATCTGCTAAAGAAAAAATGCCCTTAATATTTGTCAAACTTTTAAAATATGACAGTTGTATCAGGTATATAGCTCAGTATCATTGGCACTGACCTGGCATGCACTAGGTCCAGAGTTCAATTCTCAGTTCCAAAAAATAAAATAAAATATGACAGTTAAGCTGGGCATGGTGGTGTACACCTGTGATTCCAGCATTCAGAAGCCTGAGGTAGGAGGATCCCACAAGTCTGAGGCCAGCCTGGGCTTCATAGTGAGTGTAAAGCTACCCTGAACTACATTGTGTGACCTTGTCTCAAAAAACAACAAACAAGCAATGAAAGTTAAATAAAACAAAAAATGGTGAAATGATGTGTTTGCAATTTCTTTAAAAAAGAATAAGTATAAAAAAAGCCACAAAAATTTGCTCAACCATAATTAAAAATTGGAAATTAAAATAGTTTACAGTTATCCAATTATCAAAGATGCAAACATTTCTTTTAATTACACTCTATTTTAGCAAGACCAGAAGGAAACAAAAATTTGTAAGGTGGTGGTAAGCCAAATTGTTATAATCACTTGAAGGATATTATGAAAATAGCTTTTAAAATAAATACCTCGACTAATGACTGACAAATAAGAATTTAAATATTTATTGTTAAAATTCAAAGCCATGCATGCTATTTGAACTGGAAATTCCACTTCTATAGACTTACTATAAAGAAATGCTCACAAAATGCACATGATCTATCAACAATCTTGTAACTCTGATTTTAACAGCAAGGAATTTGGAACAATCTCAAAGGGAAGCCTAGAATAATATAAAACTAACACAAATAATACAAAATTTTAAGTGCAAACAGAAGTTTCAAAGTCATATGCAAGAGAATTTTATGATATTTTGATTTATATGTGTGTATTTGTATGTGTATATTTGTATAAAATATATATTCTTTACTTATATATAAATTGTTGTTAATGATTACTAGCACGTTGACTAGGATAAATAAGAAAATTTTAATCATGATAGGATGTTTGTGTAATCTATTTTTTATTGAATTGTAATTTACTTATAAAATAAATCCTTTCAAAAAATACAATTTATTTGTTCTTAATATATTGAGAAGGTAGTAGAACAATTGGAATCATTATCTAATTTCAGAATATTAGCCTTCAGAAAAGAAAACGCACAGTCACTCCTCATGCTTCCTTTCCACAATCCCTAACAACTGCTAACATATTTTCTGTCTCTATGTATTTGTCTATCTTGGGCATTTCGTATAAACAGAATCATCCAATGGGTGGATTCTTGTCTGGCTCTTTATGCTTAGTGTAATGTTTTTAATATCCATTCTTAGAATGGATCAGAATTTCAACTGTATTTGTGCTTGAATATTTTCCTTCTCAAAGGATACACAGTACATTTTGTTTATTCATTATTTTATTACCTATTAATTATGCATAACATTGGGCTTGGTTGTGGCATATACATGCATGTATCATCCCTTGTCCTATCTAGTCCTCTAATTACTCTCCATCCTTCCCTCTCTGTATCCCCTTCTTCTTCTCTAATAATCTTTGTTCTAGTTTAATGTTATCTTTCTTATTTTCTAGATTTCCAGTATGCCAGAAAACATAATATTGTTCTGAGCCTTATTTTACTTAGCATTACGTCTCCACTTTCACCCACTTTCCTACACATGATATGATTTCATTCTTTATGGGTTAATAGTGCCCAAAATTGCATATACATCACATTTCTTTCATCTGTTCATTTATTGACAGGTAACTAGACTTTATAATTTGACTATTGTGAATTTTGCCACGAAAAGGACAACTATGCAGGTATCTTAGAGTAAGCTGACTTTAATTCATTCAAGGGTATGTGTAAGAGTAGTGTAGCTGGGTTGTACAGTAGTTGTATTTTTAGGTTTTTTTTAAGGAAGTTTCATAATTATTTCATAGTAGGTAAACTAATTTACATGCCCACCAACAATGTAGGCAGGTTAATTTCTCCCCACATCCTCAGTAACGTGTATTATTTTATGTATTCTTGAAAATAACCATTGTGAATGAGATGGGATGGAATCTCACTGTAGCTTTGATTTGCGTATCTGTGAGGGCTAAAAACGTTCAAAAAACTATCACGTGATTATTGACCACTTTTGCTTTTTTTAAAAGCATTTTTTTCAAATCATGTGCTCCTTTATTGAATTGGCTATTTGGGGGTTTTCAGAGGGAAGCGTTAAGTTTTTAGAGTTGTTTCTATATACTCTTGATATTAAACTTTTGTTAGATGAGTAGTTGGCAAAGATTTCCTTCCATTCTGTAGACTGTTCTCACTTTTGTTTTCTTTGCTGCATAGATTTTAATTTGATAACATCCACTTGTTGCTGCTGGGTTTGATTTCATGAGCTACTGCAGACTACTTACAAAGTCACTGTAAGTGACTATATGTACAAGTGTTTTCCTTGTGTCTTCTTTCAACATTTTCGAGTTTCAGGTCTCATACCAAAGATCTTGAAAAATTTTGAACTGATTTTTGTTTATAAGGTCAAGGTTATAAGGTTATAAGGTCAGAGATAGCAATCTAGTTTCTATTTACTGCCATGTATATCAAGTTTCCTAGCAGCATTCTGTTAAAGAAGCTCTCTTTTCTACAATGAATGTTTTTGGCCCTTTTTCAAAAACCAGATGGTTGCAGTTTTATAGATTTATTTCTGGATTTTCATTTTATTCTATCTTTCTAAATGTCTGATTCATGTCATTAGTGTGCTGGTTTTACTGCTCTTATTTTGTAATATGTTTTAAAATCATATATGATGTTACTTCCAATATTAGTTTTGCTTAGGATTTTTTGAGGTATTTTGGTCTTTTGTGCTTCCACATGAATTTTAGAACTGTGTTGGTATTTTGATGGGGACTGCATTGAATCTGTAGATCACTTTCAGTAATATGCTTTTAACAATATGAATTCTGTTGATGCAGGTACATGGAAGAACTATCTTCTAATGTCTTGTTTTACTTTTTTCTTCACCATTCTGTACATTTCATCATAGAGGTTTTTGTTCTTGCTTAAATTCCTATGTATTTTTAAAAAGATTTATGAATAAAATTGTTTTACTGATCTCTTTCTCAATAAGGTATTGATTTTTGTATTTTGATTTTGTACCCTGCTATTTTGCTGAGTTTATCACATTTAAAGTAGCCTAGTTGAATCTTCATGGTTTTCTTAGTGTAGGACCATATCTTATTATTATGGATTAGATCTAGATTCCTCTGAACATATGAGGTGGGTCTTCTGTAGGGCGACTGGATAATGGTTATTCTCCCATCATGCCATTCCTGCCTGTAGCCAGTTGATTAAGGAGTGAAAACCTGAGCCAAAAAAAAAAAAAAAAAAAAAAAAACCTTTCTTTCTTTACATTATCACAATCAGGTACTTTGTTCCAATGATGAAAAAGTGGGTGAGAGAGATTTTGATGCCACAGAAGTGGGTCATTGCTATAAATTTACCTGACAATATGTTCCAGAAGCTTTTGGAATTAGCTTGTGGGAGAAGTTTTATAATTTTTGACAGTGTCAGCTGGATAACCCATAGAATGCTGTAACAGAGTAAGCAAAGACAGATTGAAAATTCTGGTCAGAGATAAAAGATTAAAAGTACACAGGAGAGATCAGGCTGCAGAGGTTTCAGCTGGAAACAAGCATTCCATTGGCCATTGGACTTGAGCCAATGTGTTTGATGCTCTTGAAGAAAAACTCTCCACATTTGTCCCATGTCCTGAAATTTTTTCACTGCACTGAATTCAGTAAGTTAATTAATCTGTTAAACGCTGCCCAGTGTTCAGACTGTGGCTTGAGTATTAATCGTAGAATTTAGGCAGATCTCCAATGAAAAATAGGAGGATAAATTAAGTTTGAAAAGTTTTAAGTTTTGCCAAAAAGGAAGTGTTTGTAATGTGGACTGCTTAATGAAAATATTAGCATTATGAAAAAAAAACTAGGTATTTTGTACCAGGACAATAGGAAAGATGATTTGAGGGAATTTTTAGGGATTAGCAAGATCCCATCCTTCACAGGCTCATACATACAAATCTAAAACTTTTGTATGAGAAAAGGGCCCATGGCTTCTTTTTGCCAGAAGTAAATATAAAATTGGTTCCACAGAATTTTTTACAGAATACCCAGCCATTCAGACACTCAGAGGCTTTTACAAGTATGATCCAAGGTGCCTTAGATACTGCTTAAGGTGGCAGCAGATCTTGGCATCACTCAAATGATGCTGCTTTTTCATGAAAGCAGAATGTAAAAATGTGAGGTCAGAGAGACTTCCACCCAGATTTCAGAGAAAGCCTTAATGTCTATGTTGATCAAGGATATTGGTTAGTCCTCTTTTGGTTTCCAGATCGGTGAGACTGGCTTCATACAATGATGTCAGAATTCACTGTCCTTTTGCATGTCACAAAATAGTTTGAGAATTATTGGTTTTAGTTCTTTAAAAGCCTGACAAACTTCAACATTGAATTCATCTTGGCCCAGATTGTCATTGTTGGAAGATGATTATTGTTTCAATCCCATTGATTCTCAATGATTTATTATGTTTTTTATATCCTATTGGTTCTTCTGGGTAAGTTGTATGTGTGTAGAAATTTACACATTTCTTCTAGGTTTCCCAACTTCTTAGAATATTGTTTCTCAAAACTGGTCCCTAATGGTCCTTTGCATTACAGTATTTTCTACTGTAATACTCCCCTTCTCACACCTAATTTTATTCTTTTTCACATTTTTCCTTTTGTTTTGGCTATTGTAAGAATTTATCAATTTTGTCTTTTCTCAGTATCAATTACTCATTCCATTGCTCCTTTATTGTTCTTTTCATCTCTATTTTATTGGTTCTCAGTTTTGGTCTACACTATTTCTTTCTTCTACAGCATTTGGTTTTGGATTTTTTCTATTTTAAGACCCTCAGCTGTATGATTAGGTTATTTAAGATCTCTCAGATTGTAAGCACTCATAGCTCTAAACTTCAGTCTTACAAATATATTCCATAGGTTCTGGTATGTTTTGTCTCCATTTTTGTCTAAGAATGCTTTGTTTCTCTTCTGTAATGTACTAACCATTCAGAAGTATACTGTTGAATTTCCATGTGTTTGTAAAACACTGTAGTTTCTCTTACTTTTGGTTTTCATTCTATAATGATCTGATATACCAAAATTATTTTAATTTTTGATATGCTATGAATTGACTTATAGTTGCAAGTATCTATTCATACCATGGAGAAAATACCATAAGGATCCAAAACAAATATGTATTCTGGTATAGTTAGATAGAGTATTGTTGATATGAGCTATGTTCATTTAATCTATTTGATCTAGAATATAGTTTCATTATATTAGTTATATTTTAATTACTGGGATCAAGAACTTAGTAAGAGCTGAACTGAAAAGAGAAATGATTCACTTTGGTTCAATGTTTCAGATTTGCCATCTGTGGTTACCTGTCTCCAAGGAACAAACATCATGGCAGAAGGGTATAGTAAAGAAAAACTGCAAAATTCATGACATCTATAAAACAGAGCCCATAGAAGAGTTCAAAGAGAGATACAAAAACAAATTCAAAGACATATCTACATGCCCCACCCACATACACCCAGAAGTATGCTTTAACAATCTCCTAAGACACTCTCAAGCCAGGCAAATTGACAGTCAAGATTAACTATCACATGCTCCAGTATATCTCTGTTGAAATTTTTGTCTAGATAACTTATATGTTTGTAACAGTGGGGTGCTGAAGCCATCCATTATTTTTGTATTGCAACATATACATCTCTATATGTTGAACAGTTTGTTTTATAAAATTGGTTGCACCAAAATTCAATCTATATATATTTACAATTGTTTTATCTTTTTGATGGATTGTTCCTTTACCAATATGTAATATCTTTCTCTGTCTAATTTTGAATTGAAATGCGCTCTGAAGATACATATGTACCTATCTCTTTTTAGATTCCATTTGCATGGAATATTATTTTCATCCTTTCACTTTCAGTCCATTTAGGCCTTGACTGAATAAGTGTATTTTAGAAAACAGCAAATAACTGAGTCTTATTTTTAATTCAATCTGTCAGTCTACACATATAAAGCTCACAATTATGATCATTTACAATAATGCATATTGTTGGGAGCCGCAGCCCCGAGCCCGGTCGCCTTACTTGGCGGACGTGAGGCCTGTAGGAAAGAGCAAAGCCTGAGCTAGATTATCCCTCCCATCGAGTGTGCTAAGATGGCGCTTATCTCCTGCTTGGTAAACAACCCGCCCTGTAAGATCTCCTGCTTCACAACCCGCCCTGTAAGATAGTCTGCCTAGCAACAACTGAACCCTATAAAAGTGAGTGCCTCTCCCGCCAAGAAAAGAAGAAGAAGCAGAAGAAGCAGAAGAAGCACAGAAGGAGCCGCGGAGAGCGGACCGGTAGAGGCTTCGGGACAGACTGTAGGGAGAAGCACGCAAGGAGCCGCGGGGAGCGGACCAACAGAGGCTTCGGCCGGGAGGATTCCCGGGGCAGGCTGTACGGAGAAGGAAAATAAAAGAAAAGGTTGTCCACTGCCAGACTTTGTTGTGTGTCCTTCCTGCCGGCCGGGAGTGACACCGACAGCATATTATTGAAGTGTATGTACTAACTCCTTTCATTTTGCTATTCTATGTTTGATTCTTTCCTAATACTCAGTTGCTGGTCTTTTCTTATGTGTGTAGGATTCCTTAAGTATCTTCTGTAACACTGACTTAATTGTCATGAGCTCTTTTAGTTTTACTGGACATAGTAATCTAATTGGGCAGTTATTTTCTTTCAGGGCTTGTAAAAAATCATTGCATGCCCTACTGTCCTTTGGAGTTTCTGTTGAGAAATCTGCAATTATTATGGATTTGCCTTGGTTAGTAGCTTGTTTTTATCTGGCAACTTTCAAATTCTGTATTTTCCACATATTGGATTTTTACATAATATAAAATTATTTTGATCATACCTTTTTGGCATTCTAAATGGCTCGTGTACCTGGATTTTCATCTCCTCCTCAAGATTTGGAGAATGTTATGATGTTGTTTCAACTGACTTGACCCTTAATGCCTGTAGTTTGTATCTTGGTGTCTTTCTCTATTTTAAAAACTCCTAACTTTGGCTTTTAAATTGTATCTCAGATGTTTGCATACTTTGTTCCTAAGTCTTTTTACATTTTCCTTTACAGCTATCTAAATGTGGTGACTTTTATAATAGAAGTATCTTTATCTTACAACATTCACAAAATACATTTTGTCACATTTGAAGTCTTTAAATTTGTTAGCATACACATTACTGATATAGAATTCTTGAATTTTAAGTTTCATCTTTTACTTCTTCTTTGGGTAATATATCATCTTACGAACATTTAGGCTATTATATTCCAAATTAAAGCATCCTTCACAAATGATATACTAACCAATATGTGGATCAAGTAAGAGTAGATAAATTTATTAAAATACTTTCTAGAGTCTGCTTTCTCAAGAGTTATCATGAGGTAATGTAGAGAGATACAATGCACAGCAAATTTTTGTGCAATGAAGAATAATAAATATATTAATTTAGACCTTTAATTTTGACTTTAAAATCTTTCAGGCTCCTATTTTTTTTTACAATATTGTTTTATGATAGTCACCCAGAGATAACACAAGAAAACGCAGGAAATCTATCCACAACCCCAAAGACATAGAATATTTAGTCAACATCTAAATCCCATAGCAATGTCCCACATGAGTCCAGATGGAAACCCAGAGCTCATGACAATGCCTCCCACGAGTCGAAATGCAGGTCCAGAGCCCATAAGAAGGACTCACACCAGTCTCTTTAATGGATCCGTGCCGGGAAGGCCCAAAGGTCACTGGTGGAAGCCAGAAAGTCCATGCCAGTGGGGTGAAGGAACTGTGCTGATGGCATGAGGGTTCTATGTTGTATATGAGAAGTCACACTCAAAACAAATACCAGCGCTGTCCTGAAAAGTGCCACAGCCATCCTCAGCAACACAGAGGTCCCGAGCTCCTCCGATGATAACCACAGTCGAGTAGGTGCCAAGAAGCCAGTGTGACGAGTTCATCCTGAAGACCAAGTGGCACACATCTTCCCCTCTGGAGCCAGGAAGCAATGCTCGATATGAGGACCAGAGTTTCTCCAGGAGAACCAACAGCTCAAACAACAACATGTAGGAGAACCGACAATGCCTCAATATCTCAAGGCAATAGCTTCTCCTTTTCCACTTCTCTATACTAGCAACTTTCCTCAGGTGGGATATCTGCACAGCACCACGCTGATGTAATGTAGCTGGCGTTAAGTTGATCACCAGTTTAAAAAAAAAAAAAAAAATATATATATATATATATATATATGGGGAGATTAAGATGAAAGAGTATATAACAACACAGGTCAAAACAGAACAATTTAAGCAGCATAGTGTTTCACTACAGGATAACCCAACATAACAGTAGTTACCATAGTGTCTCTTTTCTTGAAATTTTGAGTGTGAGGCTCCTATTCTTGTTTCTCCAAATGGGCATTATCATTTAAAAAAAAATCTTCTGTGACTTAAAAACTTATTTTTATCCAATCTGCTTTTATCTTAAATCTCTAAGCATCTCATTAGAGACCTAGAATACACACATATGACAAGGGTAATAACAAGCTTAAAAAGTAATCTTGTATTTTAAAATTTTATTTATCTATTTATTTTGATTTTTTGAAGCAAAGTCTCATTATATAGTTCATACCGGCCTTGACCTCACTATGCAGCCCAGGCTGGCCTCAAATTTGAAGGAAAACGTCTGCCTCAGTTTCCTGATTGCTGGGATCATAGCCTTCTAATGCAAAGCCTTAGCTAAAAGGGTAACCAGGTATTTTTATGTACCCAAATCTCTCTTATCCCTTGCAATTTTTAATTTATTTTTTCATCATCCAGCTGCCCCATGCCACCCGACTACATCATGTTTAATTACAAACCTGTGTCCCCTCATTACCACCTTTATGCTTCTCCTTCCCAATGACACTGGGATGATCTCTTTCTGGACCCAGCGCATTTCCACAAAGCTGCTTTCAGTGCTGATTCATGAGCTGTACACCTGACATAGCAGGGCTGAGAAACGTGCCTGGACCATATCTGTGTTCCAGGTTTCAGCAAGTAAAACATACTCCATGACATGCTGAGATACATAATATGAGAAAAAAAGTTTTATTATTACTGTCTTTAATGGCAATTTCTCCCATTTATCAAATAAAAAGTTGTATCATTTCATTTTCTGCTAGGTCATGCAGCTATGTAGGTGAACCTACTTCTGAAGACCATAACCCCAAGAGCTACCTGTCTGAAACTTCATGAGACTAGCAGAACTTCCCACCAAACTATTCTCCAGTTCCTCGCTCATACAATTATAAGCCAAAAAAAAATTTTTGAAATGTACAGTACAGTTAATTCTTAACACAATTTGTTACATAATAGTTAACCTTCAACCCTGATTTCTCAGGAAGATTCATTGTTCCTTCCCCGGATGCTTATCTAGGCCCACAGTTCCACTGAAGTTTAAGAATACTTCCTGTGACAGTTTTTGATAATTTCTTAGCAATGATTTGAATGAATGAACATATACATAATTATGACTCTGTTTGGAAAACTAAGGAAAAGGCACACAAACTAGACTCCTGGAGTCTCTGTTTGGATGAATGTGTTTCTTTTGTTTCATCAACTGTGGGCAATATGCGTGCATAAGACATTATTTTCTTGCTGGAAAAGGGATGCCTTCAAGAAAAGAGTAGTATCTAAGGATGGGGTATGTGAAAACATATAATAGGAAGATTCTCCAAATCTGTTAAAGTGAAAAATAGGAAACACAAATCCTGGTTAGGAAGACATAAATGATGAAAACCTTTATTTGTGAAAGGTATTTATAAATAGCTTATGATAGATCATACCTCAACCAAAACATATTTATAGGGAGTATGCAAAACAACTTCTGTTTAAAAGACAGAATTTTTGAAGATTTTGAGAATGCAGAATGTTTACTTTCTTACCCCAGATAAATTCTCACCAATCTAACACACTGTGACTTAATGTTTATAGGCTGGTGCAATTGAAATGCCAACAAAAAAGGACCTTTGATAGTCTGTCTATGCATTCTTACACCAACTGTTCCTCAAAGAAGTTTTAATTTGTGGTCTTCAGAATAATAGAAGAAATAAATGATCAAAGAAGAGTATACCAAAGAGGAAGTGGAGGAATTTTAAAGAAGTCATTTAAACTTGGAGCATGCCTTGTTAGTTACTTTTTTCTCATTGCTAACACAGAATATCAGACACCTAAAGTTAAATAAGGAAGGGTTTATTTTGACTCACTGTAAGGCTGCAGTTCATAATCAGCTGGCTGCAAGCAGAAGGGCATCACAAAGGAGAAAAAATGGTTAACGCCATGGAATGCAAGAAGCAGCAAAAGCAGCAAGCAGCAAGTGACAAGTGACAAGGAGCAACTCTATTTCTGCCCCTCATATCCTATTCCAGACTCTCGGGCAGGGAGCACTCATCCCAACTGGGGCACCCTTAATCCTAGCACTGCACCATGAATCAGCCCTAGGATCATACCCTTAGACCTGGCATCACACACCCTAGATCCAGCCACCTTTGAGAGCTCCATCTATGTCGTCTTGAGGCTTTGGGGTTCATACAGACACAATCCATAACAAACCAGCATTGCATATTTAACATCACATCACAGACGAATTTTTCAAAGAATATTTGAGAACAAAATCTCATATAATTAAAACTTTATAAATTAAAAGAACTTTAAACTTAAAGATTTAATGAAAATTACTTTGAACATGCCAGATAGATAGACAGATAGGTAGATAATAGATAACATGGGTTTTGACATATTCAGTCATGTTTCCACCATACCCACATCACAGAGCAATTCCACTACACTAAAAATTCCTTCAGTGGCCATTTTGTGTTCAATTCCTTTTCCCAACTTCTACAACTACTGATCTGTTTTTACTATAATTTTATTACATTAGATGTCACTTAAACAGACAATATGTATCATTTTATGTCTGCTTTTTTCACTTAGCAAAAAGTATTTAAGATTCACTCATATTCTGTTATGAATCCATGGAAGTAGGATTTTAAGACACAAAGCAAGTATATTCTCAACTTTCTTTAAACAATAATAATAGGACAAACAGGGAAGAGGAGGAGGATTGGAGAGGAAGGAGCAGAGAGGAGGAAGTGGTGCATTATTCTACATTACTATCAGGATTTAATGAATGCAAAATAATATAATAATTAGTGAAGTCCGTGTTGTTCTGCCTTATTATCAATCCATACTGCAAGTTTTTACTTGTTTGTTCTTAAACTATTCTGATAGGTATGTAGTTGTATCTCAGGTAAGTTTAATTTACATTTTCTAATTATTAATGAAACCTGGCAACTTTTCATACTTCTATTATTATTTTTGCTGAAATATCTGTTCAAATTATTTATATGTATTTTTAAATTATTGAGATTTTACATCATTATGCAGCTGTTGAACTGTTATTTCCTGATTTCTTGTTATTTTTTAAAAGATGTTTCCTTTCCTGTTCACTAGCTGCAATCTTGTCTTCGAGGTCTGAAATTCTATCTTCACTTTTATTAAGGCGGTTTTTACAGCTTGTGATGGAATTTTTGATTCCCTGTATATCTCTCTGCATCTGCTTTATGTATTCTGTTTGTTTCTTATATTGTTCATTCAGGGAATCTACCTTTTTGTTTAGTTCCTCCAATTTTTTTTAACTGTGTCTTCTTTAATATGTTCAACATTTCTTTTATCATTTCTTCTTTAACTTGGGAGATTATTTCTAGTTTGAATTCCTTTAAAGCTTCCTGCAGTTGTTTCTTTATTTCAGTTGCTATTATGTCTGATATTTCAGGTGTATGGCATATATCTTCTTCATGTACACAGCTCATACGATGGACTGGAGGTTTGAGATTCTGTTTTGGTCTTTCGTTTTGTCATTTTCCCATATTTCCATGCTTCAAGTGTTATTCCAAGGCTTACCCAGGGCCTGCTGGAAATCCTCTTCTATGCTCTCAGCTCCTGGGACACTGCTGCCCAGTTCCCGGGATTGAGAGAGGGTCACTGGGGGGTGGGGCAGGCAGGCCCAAGCCATATGGTGCAGGTTTAGTGTGGCAGGAAGCTGTGAAGTTCCTTGGCTGGTGGGAGCAATGATCCCAAACACCCTGGTTCAGGGGATGGTGTGGGGACACTCACCTCAGGCCACTCAGCCTCCAGAACTGAGGGCACTGGCAGGGCCAGGAACCCCAGAGTCTGCCAAGCATGGCAGGGAGCTGGGCAGTTGTTGCAGGCGGGCTCAAGACCCACTAAGCTGGCCCAGTGCAGCAGGAAGCCGCAAAGTTCCTTGGCTGGACCCCAGGGAGGATCCCAAACTCCCTTGGTTCACGGGGGGAGGGGGAGGAACCAATTATTGAGATTTTAGCACAATATAATTCTCGCCTAAAAAAATGGAATAGGCTGAGTCAAAATAAAAAGCGAAAGAAAGAAGCGGAAAAGAAAAAAGAGAACAGAAGGACAAAATAGAAACAAAGCTTTTATCAATAAGAAAGGGAAGAGGAGTTGAAGGGAAGGAAGGGGAATGGGGAAAAAACGAAAAATCTAGAGATATCAGGTACAGCTACAAATTCCTTATGATGAATATTATTATTACTTACATCTAAAATGTACCAATAAAATGATTTACAAGTGAAAAGAGAAAAGAGAAGGGGAGAAAAATCCATAAAATAACTGACAATAAGGAATTTGAGAAATTACCAGTGATGTGTGTAAAGCGACAGTGACAGGTTGGCTTCATTGATGAAGACCAATGCTCTTCTCACTGGGCTCAGCTTAATTTCTCTCATTGTTTGCTCGGGTTTTTTTTTTTTTTTTTTTTTTTTTTTTTTTTGAGAACTTTATTAGATCCTCATTTGGTGGACAGAAGATTAAAAAAAAAATCTCAGAGCAATTGGACCAATTGCATTTCTAAGATGAAATAAGGAGAGTTTATTCATTTAATCATCCCTCAGACATTCACGAATTCTACCTATAGGCTCTTTATTAGTGTTTAAAGCACATAAAGTTATTCAGTTACACAGATATTCACATATTGCCTGAAGCATGTGATCTGGTAGGAGGTTTTCCTCGTCTGATAGAAACAGTGGATATGAAAGCAAACTTACTTCACTTGATAAGCAACAGTAGAAACATGTGCCTAACATGAGAAAGCACAGACAAGGAAGAGATGAGTCCTGTAAAGGTAAAGGAGGGCCAAGTGGCCTTCTGTAAAATGACAGCATGTGTGCTGGTTAGCCGCTGAATACTTCCTTATTGGCTGATTGTCTGGAGAGAGACTTACTGTGTAAGTGTGATGTAATGAAGATCCTTGGAAACGAAATAGAAATTCCACGGATGCACAAGGAAGGAAGAGGGAGAGAGAAAGGTAGGATAGAGACAGAGCAGGTAGAGAGAAAAATAGATACAGGAGTGTCAGAAATACATCACAACTTGAAAATTATTACATCTGGCTTACTGGATCATAAACTACTTTAAGTTTCTTTATATGATTCTACTTTTATGCTGAGAAGAATATATCACTTATTGAAATTTTTTTAACAATTATTTCTTTAGAGTTTGTGAAAAATGAAGAAGAAAACTAGCACAATAAAGTAGCAGGCAAAAGAGGAACTCTCATTGAACACTTTTTTGTTTGGTACAAGATATCAAACTCAAGACCTTGTGCTTGCCAGGTAGGTGCTTACACCACTGACTTATTCTTATTTATAATGTGAGGAAGCATAAAAACTTCTGGAGGTTTCCAGCAAGAGGGCATTTGATGATGTAATAGTTCTTTACAAAGACATATATCCATACGTGTGATGTGCAATGCCACACACACACACACACACGCATACAAACACACACACACTCTACTGCTATGCCAAACTTCAAATTTATTTTCCTGATGAGTACTATAGAGAGAATTTTTAATCTTGGCAAATGCTTGCTAGTTTATACAGTATAAAATTGTAGAGAGAAAGAAATAGCCATGGTAAACTCTGATATAAACAGCTATTAAAATTCCTCTAAAGCACTACAGTCCACTGAGGAAATTAAAAGGCAATACACATTTCCATTTGGAGATTTGGAGAACCTGACACTGGACAAGTTGGGTGGTGTTTTGGAAGCATTTAGTATATTTTGAAGATCAGGAAGTTTGCCAAATCCCTAGTGCTGTGTAGCTGTGGACCAGACATCACTCTTTAAATTTTCTCCACATGGATCAGTCTTCCTCTAGCCCATGAGTGCATATTCTTTTAATGCACTACATAGAGTTTTGATGGGGATAAAATTGTCTTGCAAGCAATACTTGAAGTATGGTTAAATAGTCAAGTGATTTGTGAATCTGGAAGGGAAGTTTTTAGAGTGGGACACTAAATTTTACTCTATGGGCTACTTTCTCCTGTTTTGATACATTTACCTGTGTATATCTTCTAATACGATAAACAATTTTTAATTTTCCTTGGTTTTTTTATTAACAAGGAGACAATGCTAGTAGCACCTTTAGAAAAAAGTAAAGGGATGGAGAATGCATGTAAACTTAAAACATGGCAAACTGTGATGTACCGGCTCAGATACTATAAGCAATAAATAAAATTATTTAGATAATACAACTAAATATACTGCCTAAAAGCCCTAAAGATTCTGAAAAGGCCTACTTATAAATAATTAGTATCTTTTAAGACACAAGTGGTTTGTCATTGAAAGTTAAATATTATCAATAAAATAACAATTTATAACATTGTGAAATCTGATAATTATTATTTCTTTTTGAAAGAACAGAATCAAAAATATAATGAGAAAATAGGAATTGCTATGATCTTAGTATCTCTTTTAACTGCCTAATTTTTTTATTTTTTATTGGTATATATATATATATATATATATATATATATATAATGAGATATAATATATATGAGAAACACGCTTTAGTCTTGCATTTTGTTTTAATAATTTTGTGAATATAAACTAATAGTTACAAATACCATTTTTAAATTAAGAAACTGGCACAAAAAAAAAAAAAAAAAAAAAAAGGTCCGGCATGGTACAAGTAAATGTAAAGGGAATTTAAACTCTAGAAAACAGACTTCCAGAATCCCTATAATTGACCATCATATAGTATCTAGCTCCAACCCTGACCATTAATATTTTTTGTATACTCTCAAGTTTCCCTAAGCACATACACAAATATTTAAACAAATGACATAGTCACTATAATTTTATTTTCTATTTACTTAATAGTTATCCTAAAATCTTCTCCATATCACTGTGTTTTTGAAAACATAATTTTTAGAGTCTATATGCTATAATGTGGCTAAATCACAATTTATGTAATCACTCAGGTAAGCATCTAGACAACTTCATATTTTAGTTGGCATTTGTATGCCTGAATCGATAGTTCTTACAGATAAATCTTTAATTCTCTTACTACATCTATATAGTATATATTTAGTAATGAATTTATCAAAAATATGTACATTTTCAACTTAGGTTATATTTGTGAAAGTATAACCAAATTGTCCTGTGAAACTGATAGGTCTCTCCATAGTAGTATGTAAGATTATTTTCCTATCAACTCCTGTCACCATTGCCAAATGTTTAACTCTTTTCAATTTGGTATATATAGAGAATTTACAATTCTGATTTAAATATTTTTTCAAGAGTTGCCTTTTTATAGACTAATAAAAATAAGTTAATGCATATATTGTTTTCTGAATTTCCTATTTATTTTTCTCCATTTTCTTATGCACTATCCATTCTTTCTTCAGAATCACATACCAGCAAAGGGGAAGGGATAAAATAAACCCTGTGGTGTTGAATTAGACAGGCATGCCAGTTAGCATACATAATTACACTGCTTAGCTATGGAAATTGAGTTCAATTGAGTGAGATCTAAACAGTGACTAAAGGACAACCAGCACTGAGATTTGATTTTTAAATATCTTTCACCAAAAAAAAAAAAAAAAAAAAATCTTTCACCAATAAATGGTTTTAGGAATTCTTAGGGAAAAGACTGTTTATAGGGTTGGCGTAAGGAAAAGATAAGAGAGGTGGATCAACTAATAGTATCAGAAAATTAAAAAGAGTTTAAAGAAACAAGGAACAAATTGTGCCCAAAGTGTACAGGAGCCAATGTGGAATACTTAAGTGTCTTCCAATGACCAAACCCAGAATGATCAATAATAATGATATTCTCTGAAACTTAGAATAAAGAAATTATCAATATATTCTTATTTAATAGATAAAACTTTCTTAAAGAAGAATCCAAAGTAATAACTGTACAAAAATGAGAATAGAAAATCAGAATTGGAACACAGTAACAAAAATTGCTGTTGGCAAAGTTCATGCATAAATGCTGAAAGTAATTTGCAAAACTTGAAGGAGAAACAGTATATGTGCTTAACTCTAACATCCCTCCCCAAAGTATTTATTTTAATTTCCCTGATAGCTTCAATGCTTGTCAGAATCTTTGATATGCCTTCCTCTAGCAAGTGAAGGTTAATTCATGTGGCTTCAAATGTGAGCTGAAATTAGTGATACAGTTTTGAAAGTGGAAAAACTGAATAACTTCATAGTGAAAAACCAGACAGACATCATCTTAGCCAAATGATCAATGTTAAAAATCACTAGTGATGATGAAGTTTGATATATAAACCCTGATATAAAGCTATGAAAAGGTCCTTTGATGTGTGTGGTATTTTTCCCCCAAAATCAATAATTCAGGAGAAAACATAAAATTAAAAGCAAAGGGTCATTTGCTAAATGTCTAATCAGTACTCTTGGAAAAAGTAAGGTGATAAAAACAGGGGAAGATGAGGAAAGCTGGGAAGATGGTGGATCAATAAGCATGAAAGCGCCTCCCCAAGAGAAACAGCTCAGATGCTAGAATAAAACATCCTAGTGAAGACTAGATGGAAGGAGATGGATCCTTTCAACCCAGGAAGAAATTAAAGAGAAAAAAAAGAAAAGAAAAACATGGACAGAAGGCGGTAGTCAGACATGCTCTCATGTTGGGAGCCACCACATTGCCGAGCTGCCGCATATAGCGATCATGCGGCCTGTGGTAAAGAGTAAAGCCTGAGTTAGATTACCCCTCCCATCGAGCACGTTAGTTTCCTGCTTACCGAGTAAACAACCCGCTCAATAATATGTTAGCCAATCAGCTTGCCTTGCTTACTTTAATATGATTGGACACTGTATCCATATATATACTGGTGCCACCCCTGGGGGGAAGTAGAAGCCCGAAAGGAGCCGCGGAGAGCGGACCGGTAGAGGATTCGGAGCGAAGCCCGGAAGGAGCCGCGGAGAGCGGACCGGTAGAGGCTTCGGAGCGAAGCACGGAAGGAGCCGCGGGGAGCGGACCAGAGGAGGCTTCGGCTGGGAGCAATCCCAGGGCAGGCTGTACGGAGAGAAAATAAAAGAAAAGGTTGTCCACTGCCAGACTTTGTCGTGTGTCCTTCCTGCCGGCCGGGAGCGACACCGACATTTGGTGGCCCGTACGGGGAACAACTGATCACCCCCGAGACGTGGTAGTGGACAACGTTCCTTGATACAGCACTGCGAGACAGGTGAGTAGGGGATAAACCTGGGCCCTGGGTGGCGCGCACCTACAGGGTTTTTAGACTCCCCTCAGGCTCACGCGTAAGTGGCGGATTTTTGGGCCTCACGCGGTGAGTAACATATTAAATATGGGTAACGTACCGAGTAACGACACCCAGCCCTTGGTACAGGTCCTCCGGAAGCTCTTAAAGTCCAGAGACCTCAAGGTGGGACGCAAAACGCTGGAGAGCTTTTTTGAGGAGATTGATAGTTTCGCTCCCTGGTTCTTGCCCACAGGGCACTTAAACCTGCCCTCGTGGGAGAAGTTGGGCAGGGATCTTTCTCTAGCGGAAAGGGAGGGCGGGGCTTCGGTCTTCGCTCGGCCACTGTGGGAAATGATATATGCATGCTTGAAGAGCGAGGGTGGTTGCAGGGAAGGTTCTCAAGAGCTCATTAAAGTGCGTAGGGCATTCGAACAGGCCCAGTCAGGGAGCTCCCGGGAGGGGTCCGTCAAAGGAGACAAAGATATAAAGGAGGAAGACGGGGCTCAGGCCTCGGAGTCGTCTGACTCCGAGAACGAGGAAGGCTTAGACAACGATGAGACCAAGGAGCCTAGATGCCAAGAGGATAGGCCGCTCGATAAGGAGTCGCAGGGTTCTTTCCCAGCGTTGCAATGCGAATTGCGCTCCGCTCAACTTGGTCTGCGGAGGAGTAGAGAGCTCCTGAGCGCCCCCTGGCGCGAGAGGGAGGCGAAGCCTTCCGCCCCACCTTGGGGGCTGTTCCCGGAAGCGATCCCTCGCCACGAGGCGGCCGCGTGGGAGCTCCCTCCCCTTTCGCCAGAACAGGAAGTGATGCACGGGCCCCCATTTTCCGCCCAATCACGGCCGCCGTCTTATGCTCCGCCGCCGGCGGGTCGGTATTTTTACAGGCGGCTTTGGCAGGGGGGACGTTTGTCTCATGAGGTACATCCACCACCTGGGATAGATAGTGGCCCCTACGGGATATTTCCTGTACAAGTAGCTATGGGCCAGGGACGTAATGCATGGGAGCCTTTTGAGATAAAGCAGATTAGAGAACTTAAAAATGCAGTTACAACCTTTGGGCCGACTGCGCCTTACACCATTGCCATGCTGGAGAACCTGTCTTCTGGGCCCCTCACCCCCGTGGACTGGATTCAGCTGGCAAAGGCGTGTCTGCCCTCAGGTAGTTACCTGGATTGGCGAGCCTGGTACACAGAGTTCTCTGCCGAGCAGGCTGAGAAAAACGCCGGTCGAGGAAATGAGGGCTGGAGATTTAGCTTAGCGGCATAAGCGCCTGCCTTGTAAGCAGGCAATCGCCAGTTCGATCCCTGGTACCAATAAAAAAAAAATAAATAAAAATAAAAATAAAAAATAAAAAATAAAAAACAAAAAGGGGGAGTAAGCCAAGGCCTGCCTCCAAAGGCGCGGTTATCTATGACAGGACAATGGATGGGCCCGGATCCAGTGGTCAGCTGGAACCGAGGTGCGGTTTGTGTCTTCCCACAGGAACCGGGACGAGAACCACTGTGGGTACCGGAGAGACTGACACGGGCGACAAAGCCCTCGACTGAAGATCAGACCTGCCCTACCGGAGATCCATCACAGACCAACCAACAAGATGAATAGAAATAGCGGTAGCCCGAAATGGACAAGAAGATCCTCAGGCATATGCATGGCTCGCTCGCTTAGCCTACGACCGAGTCTAGGGACGGTGAGCTTCCCACACTCCTCCTCTAAAAAATTATGATATAGCAGGGTAGATGAGTCAATGACGGGTAAGAGCATGCCTCCCCAGCATGACTCAACCTAAGACAGGCCCTACCCCATACCGCACGAAAGCCGCTGAATTACTAGGTTCCGCCCGAACCAAATGTCGCCCCGGGGGGATCATGCGGAGCGACATGAGTGTATGCCTGTGTGCATCCAGGTTCCGTCCGGTTCCTTCCTGGCCCTGGAAAAAGGACGAGGGCCTCGGGGCCTCGGCAGACTCGGGGACGGCCGACCCGGGCCGACGCCGAGAGCCCTTGGTGGGCCTCCTATCAGGGCATAGGCCTCTACACTCAATTCAGGACGGGCTGCGATGCGTAGACTTATTTAAAATAAAAAAGGGGGAGATGTTGGGAGCCACCACATTGCCGAGCTGCCGCATATAGCGATCATGCGGCCTGTGGTAAAGAGTAAAGCCTGAGTTAGATTACCCCTCCCATCGAGCACGTTAGTTTCCTGCTTACCGCGTAAACAACCCGCTCAATAATATGTTAGCCAATCAGCTTGCCTTGCTTACTTTAATATGATTGGACACTGTATCCATATATATACTGGTGCCACCCCTGGGGGGAAGTAGAAGCCCGGAAGGAGCCGCGGAGAGCGGACCGGTAGAGGCTTCGGAGCGAAGCACGGAAGGAGCCGCGGGGAGCGGACCAGAGGAGGCTTCGGCTGGGAGCGATCCCAGGGCAGGCTGTACGGAGAGAAAATAAAAGAAAAGGTTGTCCACTGCCAGACTTTGTCGTGTGTCCTTCCTGCCGGCCGGGAGCGACATCGACACTCTCACCAGAGCTGGTCTCAGTGTGTACAAAATGCCACTGGAAACCGAATACGCGAGGTCATGGTGAAGTTAGGGGTTGGTGGGCCCAAAGGTCTTGGCAGGAGGACGAGAACATGGAGGGCAGTGGGGAAGTGGAGAACAGCACTGGTTCAGAGATCTACATTGGCTTGCAATGAGTACAAGGAGCTCAGTCCTCCCACAAGAGTGGACAATTGGCTGGGTGACATTTTGGAGTCAGGCAGGATAAAGCCCAGAACCAGAACTGAAGTGGCCTCAGTCAGCCACTCTTAGCATAAAGCACATTGGTGAGAAATGCTTGGACAGAGTCCTGCCCTTGTGTGTGATCCAATACCCAAGGACAAGGCCTCCCTGAAGCTATTCTTAACTGGTCCCATCTGTGTGGCACATACTAACATGGTGAAGACTTCTAGTGGTTCACCAGCTCAGAAGGGAGGGGCCTGTTCTGGCCCTGCTTGTACTTCAGTGGCCATCAGCAGACTGGGGAGGGCAGCAATCCCTAGCCAGCATGCTTCAGAGTAAGTGTAACCAATACAGGAAGTGCTGGGGAACTCCATTATCTACTCATTTGAAAGAAATCAGAAACATGACAGAGGAAGAAACAAAATGAAGTCTCTTGCCACCAACCCAAACAATACTGGCCCAGGAGAGCTAAACGCAGAACAGGTCAGGGGTCGCACACCTGCAGTTTCTGAAAAAGCAACATCTGACATAAAGAATTATCTTAATGACATTATAAAAGAACTCAAAACAGAAACACTAATGCAAGTAAAAGAAGATAGAAGAAAAAAAAGTAAATGTTAAGTACCTCTCAAGAAGACACTGATGGAAGAATGGAGGAGCACAGAAAAAGGAGAGAAACCTTCAAAGAAGAATCTCAAAAAATCTAGAATATCTGAAACAGATTCAAAAAGATTACTGTGAAATTAGAAACTCCACTGAAAGCTGGCCAAACTGCTAAAAAGGAACCAAAGATAGACAATCAAATCTTGAAGACAAGTTTGCAACATGCGATCATGAAAGCAGAGATCTCTTAAAAATAACAAGGAACCAGGAAATAACAATATAAAGATGAGAAGATGACAAGAGGAACTATATCTTAAGAACAAAAAATGTCAGTGAAGAAGCAGGGGTAAACACAAATGAAATGTAAAGGTTATTTACAGATATAATTAAAGAAAACTACCCAAGAATAGGAAAAGGAAACAATATTCAGATACATGAGGCATACAGAACTCCAGCCAGCTATAAGCAAAATAGATCTACACTCAGACATATAATAATATAGATCTCAGAAATTCAACACAAGAACAGAATATTAAAAGCTGTCAGAGAAAACAAATAGATCACCTATAAAGGAAAACCCATCAGAATCACAACAGACTTCTCCACATAAACCACCAATTCAAGAAGAATGTGGAGCAAAGTATTCCAAACCTGAAAGAAAATAACCTCCAACTTAGATTGATGTATCCTGAAAAACTTATCTCTCAAAATTAATGGAGAAACAAGATGCGTCCGTGACAAAGAGGAACTGGGGGAGTTCATTATCACCAATCTAACTCTACAAAAAATACTGAAGGACATTCTAGAAAGAGAAAAAAAGACCATGATTTCAAGATCAGTGACAGAGGGGATTAAGTGAATGGGGCAGAAAGTGGAATGAATGGGAAAAGTAGATAGCCAATGGCAGAAAAAGAGCATGATAGAGATGAGGCAGAGAAGGTTGGCCATAATCGCTAACATGGATGGCCTCAATACACTTATAAAAAGACACAAAGGAATAGTTCAGGAGATTAGGGTCCATCAAGATGCTCTATATAAGAAATATATTTAACTTAAAAAACGGTTCATAGGATGAAAGTCAAAGATGAAAAAACAATGCTCTATGTGACAGAACCAAAAAAAAAAGTGGGAGTAGCTTACCCATTTGCTGTAGATTACTTGGAAAGACATAACACTTTTATACAATGGAGAATTACTCAGCTATAAGGAAGGAAAACCTTGAAGCTGTGGTAGGTAAATGGATACAACTTGAAATCATGCTCAGGGGTAAAAAGGTTCAGAATCACTTAGGTAAATAGTGGGGTGCCTCCTTAATCTAAAAACTAAAGGAGTTAGTGGGATACAAAATGTGCAATGTACCCTGGGAAATGAAAGGGGAGAAATTGTCTAAATAGGGGAGGCAGAGGACATTGTTAATCTTGTGTCATGACTTGAATTCCATATTTCTTTCATCACTCTGTTTAATTTGGTTATATTCTGTTCCAGTTTGTCTACTTGTACTAGATATGAGGGCATAGACAGCTATTCCAAAGATAATAGGATATACTACAGTAACCACTTTTAATTTCCTATTAACTTTAATCTAAAACCCTGTATTGCTTTCACTGCCTTGTTTTGACTGATTTTACTTGAATCTGTCTTGTTCGATCCCCTTTTTGTCTTGACTGATGTTATTCTAATCTGTTAGTATCAAGTTTGATAGTATCAAATCTGAGCGTATAGGTAACTACTTTGAAGACAATAAGATTCACTACGATACCCATTCTGGTTTGACTATTAACCTCTTTTGAAGTCCTATACTGTCTCCAATGTTTTGTTTTTATTGGATTTGTTCCATACTGCTATGTTCAATTTTATTCTGCTTGATGATTTGGGTACTTCTATTGAAGATAACAAGAGACATCACGGTAACCATTGTACATTACCTTGCATTGTAATCCATTCTTTTGTTTTGAATGATCTATTTTTTTTTCTCATTTGGTTCTATTCAGTGAAGAATCAGTGACTACTGAGATCCGGCCATAGTAGGACTTAGGCAGCTGCACAAGAAGGCAATTTGCCCGCCCTCTTGGTAAGCGCCCCTGGCGTGAGTGTGGAGAAGAACCAGTCAGCTTTCTCTGAGCCTACCAGCACACAGGCTGAGAATCAAACATTCCCCCACCCCCGTCAGCAACTGGGGACAGAGGTATGAGCATCTCTTGGGTGGATGACCATATACAATATAGCAAATATGGAAATTTCCTTCTATATTCTGTTTGAAGGCAAAGATTATTTTCACTGTTATATTTTGTAATGACTCTTTTGCTCTACTCAATATTCTCCTTCAATTGGTTTTATAGTGTTCTGTTATTTGTTTGATTTTGCTATTCCTAACTGACTTGACAACTATTGTGAAGATAATGAGATATACTCTAGTACCTAGTACTACTATCCCGGTATCCTGCTGTCAAGTTCTGTACCAGTTTCACTGCATTGTCTTGATTAGCTTTGTTCTGTGTTGTTCTGTTGTATTTTTACTACCTTAAAAATAAAATTTTTTTAAAAGATTATGTAAGATGTACACATAAGAGAAGATGCAGAAAGGCATCAATAAACTAGGATAATTATATGATTGACAATTTTTGAAAATAAAACATTCCAAATTTGTACTAGGAACACTGTCTACTACAAAATCCCAAAAAATCATTTCATATAGCTGACATGAACTTTTTTGAGTAATATGTTAATTTTAAACTTAAAAATACAGTTTATAAAGTGACCAGCCACAAAGACCAGGCAACTAACTAGTATACACTGAGTAGTAAAATATCTGGAATCCATAAGCTACTCCCTTCCATTGAGATAGAAATATTTTTTCAAGTAGAAAGTAAACATCTGTGTTTCCATGACATGAATATTTATGACTGGTTAAATTATAATTTGCCTAACCTCTGGCTTTTCCAACCCTGGAACAAATGCACTGCTTCCCCATCCAAGAGAATAATGGGTAATTAGCAAAAGAAACAACTTACAGCATAAGAAAATCTTTGGCAAATCAAAGGCTGAATTCAAGTCCAAAAATACATGCAAAGCGACAGAGTTACAGAGTCTAAGGAGTTGAATGCATGCTTAAAATCTTTCTGATGGGAGCTTTCTGTATTTATTATATTCCAGTTCAAACTCAAACAGGGAAACATCCTGTGAGTGGTAACACAAAATGTATGAAAAATGCCCCCCATTACATAAATGTATGAATGATCGTGTCTTGTTTAAAATAATGCATTCATGTGTATTTTCTGGGCTTGCAAAACAACATCTAGAAAATGGCAAAGTCATGAATGATACTGAAATATAAGTACTTTCGAAACAAAGTTCAATGACAGAAGCAAAACGTTTGATTTTACCTTCAAAAAAACCTAGAATAGCTGCTATTGCGTTTATAAGCAAAAGGAAGTTGAGCAAAATCAACTTCCTCTGTACTCAGTACTTTTATGTTAGCCTAAAAAATTCTCCCCACCTCTGTATGCTGAGACACTCAAGAACACCCAAAATATATTTAAAACAGTGACATTTACTATGCCTACTTCAAAACTGGTTGGAGTTTTTCCTTAGTCAAAATAATAAAATAGTCATGGGCAATTTTATAAAGCATTACCTCACTAAATGACATGCCAAGAAAAATAAAATTTGCTATTAAACCCTTAAGAATTTTTAGATCTTTGTGGAGCAGTTGAAAATACAAATGGATAAACATTAATAAAGTTTTAAAACATTTTTGAGACCACAATATGATACATTTGAGAAGAGATCAGGTCAAGATTTATTATCAAATGCAATGTACCGATATGGAGTAGAGAACGTAGAAGCAGAGGGTATTTGATCACTGTCCTGGCACGCAGAGAGATAGTCTAAGTTCCTTTCATTTGCTTCACTTTTCAGAGACACAGGGATTGAAGGGTGCAGGGGTGGTAGCTCTCTGGGTCCCTCTACCGCTTGGAGTTGTCTTAGCTCTACACTTCACTACAGAGATCAACTGGAGCAGTGCTGCTTCCTTCTGTAGCGGTTCATGGATGACCACACTGTTCCTGCAATGTGTCCTAGCAACCCACAATGAAATAAACACAGATAAGGTATGCTAGCATCTATATACTTCTATAACGACTTGCCAGGATAATGATGTAGACTTTATCTGAAGATGATTCTTTGAATATATTTATGTTATTTCCACATTATAGTGATTTGTTTTTGTGATATTTTTATCAATAAGTCTACAATATAAAATCAGTTGGAAATAAAAAGCTTAACATAGTCAGTCATCCACTCACTCACTGGTCATTCTCCCCAGATGGTTTCAGAAATATCACACTAAGGTTTTGGCCGCTGGAAGAGAGGATGCTGTCAGAGGATAGCATACTGAGAACAACTCAGAGCACAAATTGGCTTCAGGCCTCCTGATGGGCATCAGGTAACAAGCTGGCTACTTTCAAAGGAGGGCTCACCCGGAATGGTGGTGAGAAAGAACTTCTGTGAAGCTTCTAGTTCCTCTCATGTCTTCATGGCCCATTTCTTTTCATTCTTCTCCAGCTAACAGCGTATTAATTACTCCAGGAACAGTAACAATCTTATTTCTAATGTATTCTCAAATTCCTGTGTCTTACTCTTAGACCATCAGGATTTATAATTAAGTGCTAAGAACAGGTACTTCCCATTCTGTGGCTCTATGATAACTGACATCTGGAAAAGCACTTAGAGTCTCCTGTGTAACTCCCTGAGCAGGGTGTGGAAATGAGGAGTGCTTAGACGTACAAATGAGAAAAATAATTAAAATCAAGAGAGAGGACATCACATTTAATTACTACTTGGAAATATTGCACCACATGCAAAGCACTAAGTCTTGTTAGAGTGTAGTGGTTAATCCAGGCTGAGGAACCAGGGAAGATTTCATGTAGGAAGCCAACTCAGACAGAGCTAAAGAAAAAGATGAAAGAAACTTGGTAACTGTGTAAAGAGAAAGAACAGTCTATCATGAGTCCAAAATGCCTGGAAAACTGGGACAAATACATAAATAATTTATGTTACATAATACATAAATTCAATTATATTACATCAGACATTCCAGGTGTCACTCTTCATTAACAAGGTGTATAAAATTCTTTGAACTGCATCAATGTGGTCAGCTAATACAGTTCTATCAGTTCCCACATGTACATCTGCAATTTTATCTACTCATTAAGTATGTCTGGGCCTATAGCACTACTGTGTCATCTGAGACTTTATTCAGATCTGAGAAGCCAGAAGCTCACTCCACATAGCAACACCATCCAAGCCAGCAATGGGAATAATCATCCAAAGAGCTCTGAACCACTGAAAACAGAGGACAGTATACCAGTCTAAGTCAGTCACACAGACCTTTCCCTAGCCTAGATCATTAAGTAAAGGCATGAAGTAATCACTGAACATGTTTAAATATGCAAAAATTTGCCTATATTTTTAGATCTATGGTCACGCTAAATCTGCAGAATACTATGGGCCAAGTCACTGAGATGAATATTTGAAGGGAGGAACAATGAGTTGTCAAGATGTGAATTTCAAAATTTGATATTAGGCTGAAAACAAACAGTCATATCTGAAGTGACATGAAGCTGTGGAAGATTTCTGAGCAAAGGAATAAGATTTTTTTTAAAAAAAAACTGTCTTTTGGAAGTAGAATAGCATCATAAAACAGGGACAGAATATAGCCAATACCAGGCAACATGGAACACATCTAAAATCCCAAAACTCAGGAGGCTGAGGCATGAGGTTGTCCATGAGTTCAAAGCCAGCCTAAACTACACAGTGAGACTCCATCTCAAAAAAAAAAAAAAAAATAGCCTCTATTATGACAATGAAAACACCATGAATTAAGACCTGGTGGCAACAATGAAAATCAAAGTGCTCTTGAAGAGCAAGAACAGACTAAGCACAAGAGTTAACTAGACTGTTTGAAAGAGGAGAGGGAAGGTAACTCACAAGTATTGACCCTAGAAAAACAATAGTGCTTTTCTCAGGAGCAGGCAGGTGGGCTGAAGATGTTTAGATGTTTTGAGGATAATTGGTTTAGACATGAAAGAGATGATCAATACTTTTGGCCTATCCAAGTTGGTGCCCGGCACTGAGTGGAAGGGGACATTCAGTAAATAATTGAAAATGTGACTCTTATGCTCAAGGAAAAAAGTGAGTGCATCTTTGAAATATTCCTATCATATATTTCCGATAATAGCGATTAGAAATTTACATTGCATGCCCACAGCCAACATTTCAGTTTAGTAAATTTCTTCACTGACTTAGTTCTCTTCTACCAGAACAAAGAGAGTTGTTGAAAAACTCGAGACATTTTTATTTCCCTATGAAGCTGACGAGCCTCTATTAACAGTTCCAAAAAAGTATTAATAATCTATACAAGAACGTCCTTAAAGTGGAAAAAAAAAAGAAATTAGCCATTATTATTAAACTTTTTTTTTTTTTTTAATACCAGGGATAGAGCTCACGACCTTGCTTGTCAGGCAGGTCCTTCTGCCACTGGGCTAAATCCCTGGACCCGTTACTACACTTTTGTGCCAGGGTGTGCAATATCTGTGGTGTCTGACAGTGTGTTGTTTTGCTATAATAGCTTTAGACATGTGAAGTGATTCATCTTGAAACTGTGTTAGTCTATGGACAGTTCCAGATGTATTTACACTCAGCTTTTAGGCAATGTGCTGTCAGATAAGTGAACACAGAAAAACTTAGGGAATATGAATATCAGGAGGATAAAAGTAAAGCATTATAATGAAGAAGAAAATAGAGTTAAAATTTCCTGCAACTAACCACTCCCCTGAACAGATCTGTCTTGTTTCCCACCAACGCCCCATGTATTTCCTTTATCTAACCAACTATATCCTGAACTCGAATGCAGTCTCAAGCACTTGCTTCCCACAGCTCTGAACTTGTCCCCACCTGGAACCTGTATGCTTCCAATAACTGTAAGCTTGCTTGGAGTTTAAATTTACATACTTGCAACATACATAATCCAGTGTTCAATTAGGCCAATCAGAAATAATGACATAAGATGAAACAAGTCAGCTGCCAAACATTCTGCTTCTATACTTCCTGCTTGCCTATCCCATGTAAGTCCCAAACTACCACAGAACAGGGTCTGACATGTTTTGAGGTGAGTGCCTGTTAATGTAAACAAATCTGCCTTCAAATCCTGGTTGACACTTCAGTGCTTCTGTTGCCATTGCAACAAATGCCAAATATTCTCATGATCAACATAGGAAGTAGATGTTTTCCTTCTTTACTTCTTAACAAATATTCCAGTGGAATCAACTTCAAATTAGGATCATTGAATCTAAATTGATATTGTTAGAATGATTTATATTTAATATCTCTTTCTGGGACATTAGCTCCTAAAATGTAATTGATAAGTTTGAAATAGGATGGTATTCAAAAGTATTCAGTTATCCTGAAATTCTAATGATTTTCATAGTATATACTGAATTTACTATTTAAGAGCCTTTCCAAAAGTAGATATTTTGTGCTTTGTAGATACAATCAAATGTAATAGCAATGACTAAAAACATTCTAGATGCAGCTATTATTTTGGGTGTAATTTTTATACTTTTTAAAGTTCATCTACTATTCAACTTGGACTGGCATGCATCAATAAACATAAGATCACTGAGTCATCCAAGATCATAATATCAATTTGATATTACAATTTGGTATCATACAGTGTAAATCCAAAATTTGTGCTAGAGGAGCTGTAGCCTTGGAATAACCAAATACAATATGGCTTGCCTTTTACAGTTTTCTTTACTCTGATCAGAATTACCAAACAATGAAGTAATGCCTTCCAAGTGAGAGAAGACCAGCTGTTTTCTAACTCCTATTTATAATGAACAAGAAGTGCTATATATGGCTTTCAAAAAAACTATGAGGTTTTAGTTTGGAGAGAAAGTACAAACAATAAATAAATACTGCCCACTTTAGTATTTTCTTTGTTTTTAAGTTTTCTCCTGATATAAACTATTTAAAAATAAAAAACAGTCACAATAAAAACAGATGGTATTTATACACTGATTTATGTCACCAACATCCTGGTTCTAACATTCCTACCACCTGACACAAGCATCCTGGGGCTGGTCCAGCTGTGATTCTTATTTTCCAAGGAAACTTTATTGTTGGTTTCACTGCAGCAAAAACTATATATGCCAGTGTGTTCCCAAAATACTTATTAGGCAATGCAATATGACTCAGCTATTGGATTTCCAATGACAGGATAAGCAATGAGAGAGAGTGAAAGAGACCATATTTTCTCTTCTCCTTAATTATCATTTTAAAATCACCTTATACACACATTTTAATTTTAAAACAATTAATTTTTAAGAGCATACATCAATGCAATAACAGCATGCAATCAATATCTAGTAGATGAATATATACTGCACGACTAAAAAGGATTTAGTGAAAACTATGAAGAAAGTGGTTCAGCAAATTGTTTATTTTTCTTTCTTCACTTTTTTTATTTTTTTTAAAAATCTATGTGGAAAATACTTTAGCCCACCTGTCTTATCAGGCAGGATGATAAACTTCCTGAGTCTGCCACAAATTAGGAAGAATTGTGATTGAAATTGACAAGAAGAACCACTCTAATCAAGTAATAATCATACTGAATCATTTGCAGGAAAATCCACAAAGTGATTTAGATTAAATGTCATGTCTCAATCTTTGCTCTTTATGAAGACAGAAGTCTCAGTCCCAACCAGTTCCAGAGACAGTGCCAGGAAACCAGCCTACTTTTGCTTTCATTTCCTGACACACGACAGTGGCCAGGAATTTGAATACTGTAATAGACACCTGGATCACATTCTGAGAATGTTATAATGAATGGATAACAATGGGACTCATTGTTATCCATTTTACCCAGAAACATTTAGTTATTGTTTTATTTTTATTTTAATGGTTAACATAGGAAGACATTTTTTTGTAGTTTTCTGTCTTTCACTATACTATCTCTCACCTATATGTATGTATGTATAAATATTTTTTCCTTGCAGTACTGAGGATTGGACAAAGATTTTACACTGAGATATATTCATTCAACTGTCCTCACTCATTTTAAATTTTGAGGCAGGGTCCTGCAAAGTCACCAAGTTGCTCAAGTATCATATTTTTGTATAACATCTGATCTTGAGATCTTGGAAGACTCAGTGATCTTGTATTTATTTAGCTGGATGCATGCAAGCCCAAGTTTCATAGGAGTTAAACTAAAAAAATATTTAAAAATCCCCGTAAGTAACAGCTGTACCTAGAATGTTTTAATAATTGCTGTTACTTTTGGTTGAACTTAATGATTCTTCGGCCTCGGCTTGCCAGAGTGCTGGGATTATATCAAGTGTCATCATTCTGAATATAAACTTCTATGATTCACAGCAAAATTACTTTTTACTACTTAATTTTTTAAAAGAGGAACTATATCAATTTTGTTTTATTTTGGCTAACTTCTGTCTAGTATTAAGCATGTTGCCTACTGCAATCAGAAAAAAAAAATGTTCTTAGTGTTGTATACATGAAGGTTATATCTGAAGGTGATTGAAAACTCACATTTGAAATATTACAGTAAAGAGACATCTCCAGTACTCTTCAAAATCCTCCTCTTTTCTTTGTCCCATTGCTCATACCACCTCTGAAGCAGTTTTGGAAGCCCTCTCTTGTGAGTGGCCTTAGGAGGAATGATCAAAAACTATGATGAATGCAGCTGCCAAATGCTACCCAACAGAAAGGTAGGCTTGGGAAAACACCACAGTGGGTTCCCATGTACCTTATGCATCGGATCTGGTATACAGTGACTTCTGGCTCTTCCCCAAAGTGAAGAACCATACCTTGAATTATTTCAGGATGTCAAGACAGCCATAGCAGTACAACTAAAAAGATTTTTAAAGAAGACTTCCAAATCTGTTTCAGAAAGTAGCAAGAATATTGGTTTAAGTATATTTGAAGTAAGAGAGAGTATCTTTGTGTGTATGAATATATATATATATATATATATATATATATATATATATATACATATGGAATCGAACTCATGACCTTGTGCTCACCAGACAGACACTATACCACTGAGCTATATCCCTAGCCCAAGTGAGAGTATTTTGAGGACTAATGACAATGTGTCTTTTACTAAAATACATTTTAAAATTTAAACACATATCAACATTAGAAAGTTTGCAGTAAGTGCCTGTTTTGTAGTGGGCACTCAAAAGTTTCACAGACACATTTACCAAAGTAAAATCAATTGACAAGGACATACTAATAATCATAGCAATACACTGCAAAGATGTATTTCCTTGAACCATCATGGAGGCTTATGGCCAGTAATCCACTCAGGTAAGGAGGCACCACCCAGCCTCACTCCCTCATGCACTGCAGCAGCCATCCTGGAGGTTCCCAGCCAGTTAGGAACTCAGGTCCAGGAGGTACCATCCCTGCCCCCACATGCCCTCCAGCAGCGATCCTGGAGGCACCTGGCTGGTGACAAAGTCAAGCTACCACCAAGTTACCAAGTTACCAAGATACCACCAGCTATTTGGGAGCCAATGCAGGCTGGGAAAAGCAGCAGCCAGCCCTGCACCAGCATACCCAATGACTACCATCAAGATATGCATAGCCAGGAGAACCAAACAGTCTCACTTCAGCGAAATTGGAGCCAATACAGGAAGTGTCTGGGACTCCAGCACTCACTTGTCCAGAAGAACCCAGCAATATGTGAAGACGAAGAAGTAAAAGGCAGACGTTGACCTCCAATCAAAAGAGGGCAAGTCCAAGAGATCTAAACACAGAAGAGATCAGGAGTTGCACACCTGAAATTTCTGAAGAAATGGCAACTGAAGTAAAGAAACAACTTCACATGGGCATAAAAGTTAGAACAGAAATACTACCTCACATAAGAGAAGAAATGAAAAAGATAATAAAAGAATTGCAAAGCACCTCTAAAAAAGACATAAATAAAAATATGGAAGTGCATAGGAAAATGAAGAAAACCTTGAATGAACAATACAAAAATGATTTCGATTACATGAAACATTTAAAGAATATCCAGGAAATTAAATGTGTCATTGAAAGCTGGCAAAACCACTCAAAAGAAAATGAAGATAGACTTTCAAACCTTGAAGACAGGTTTTCAGTTTGCAATCACAAAAAGAAAGATCTCTTGAAAATATCAAGGACTGAGAAAGTGACAATTTGACAGCTTCAAGACAACCAAAACAAACATAATTTAAGAATAGTAAGTGTGAGTGAAAAAGCAGGGGTCAACGCAAATGACATTAAAAGTCTATTTAAGAAGTAATACAAAATTTCCAAAGCATAGGAAAAGGAAGTGACATTCAGATAAGTGAAGCATATAGAACTCCAGTTAGCCATAACCAAAATAAATTTATACACAGACATGTAATAATCACCATCCCAGAAATTCAACTCAAGCACAGAATATTAAAAGTTATTAGAGAAAAGAAACAGATCACTTAAAGGAAAACCCATCAGAATTATGACAGACTTCTAGACACAAACCATCAAGTTAAGAAGAGCTTGGAGTATTTCAAGTCCCTGAAAGAAAACAACTTCCAATCCAATTGATACACCCTGCAAAACCATTTTTCAGAATTAATGAGGACATAAGATATTTCCATGACAAAGAACAACTAAAGGAATTCATGACCACCAAACCAAAACTACAAAGAACACTGAAGGACATTTTAGAGAGAGATAAAAAAAAGACCACAGTTCCAGGAACAGCAGCAGAGAGGGACAGCTGAGCAGGACAGACAACTGAATGGAAGGATAATATAGGCGCCCAATGGCAGGAAAATGGAATAGCAGAGATGAGCCAGTGCCATTTGGCTATAACCATTAATGTAGATGGCCTCAATTCACCAATAGAAAGAAACACAGACAGAGTGCATCAGCAGACAGCATCCATCAGTATGCTTTATACAAGAAACACATTTAACATGAAAGAAAATTCATAGTCTGAAAGTCAAAGGAGAGAGAACAATGTTCTATGTGACAGGGAAACCGAAGAAAGTAGAGGTAGCTTGCCCATCAGCTGCAGAGTGGATAAGAAAGATATGACACATATACTCAACTATAAAGAACAAACCTCAAGGCTCTTGCAGGTAAATGGATACAACTTGAGATCATGCTCATGGGTGAAACGTTTCAGATTCACATAGGTGAGTATCATGCTGTCCCCCTAGTATAAAAATCTTTTAAAGGAGTTATCGGGATCCAAAATGTACAATAGATATTGTGAAAGTAAAAGGGGAAGAAATGTTTAAAAAGGGAAGGCAGTGGCCATATAATGATCATATTTTGAAACCTTGCATTGTTTTCATTGTTCTGTTTAGGTTGGTTTTATTGTTTGTTTGTTTGTTTGTTTGTTTCATTTTATTATTTTAATGGCATGGACAGCTATTTCAAAGACAACAAAATATATTTTGGTAGCCATTATTGATTTGCTACTTGTTTTGCAGCCCTGTGTTGGTTTGTTTTGTTTTGATCAATTTTATTCTATTTTGTTTTGTTTGATTGTATTATGTCTGATGGTATAGGCAGCTGCTTTGAAGATAACAAGAAGCGTCTTGGTAGCCATTATGATTTTACCATTATCTTGTTTTGAAGTCCTGTATTGCTTCCATTGTTTTGTTTTGATTGGTTTTATTCTGTTTTATTTTGTTTGACTGTATTATGCCTGATGGCATGGTCAGATATGTTGAAGATAAAAAAAAAAAGGCATTATTGTAGCCATTATTGATTTCCTTTTATCTTGTTTTGAAATGACGTACTATGTTCATTGCTTTCTTTTGGTTGACTTCATTCTGGTTTATTTTGTTTTTTTCCTATTCAAAATTTAAAAAAAGATGCATTTCCTTTTATTTGAAATCCTAGAGTTTGTTTGTTATAAACTTAACTGAAATGACATAGATTTTTAACTTACTAATTTGAAGTTTGTATCTAAATTGCTTAACACTTTATATAACTTGTTAAATCAAAAGCACTAGAAGTTTTGATAGTTCTAATTAGTGACGAAGCTTAAGAAAAAGATTATTGCATTTTTTAAAACCTATAATGCAAATGGACAAGAAAGAAATCTTTTTCATGAATGACTTTGATATACATATCAATTAAATTTCCCATTCTGTTTTAACACTTCTATTTTCAAGCCCTTTCCTATTTTGTTGATAAACAATGTCTGTTCCTCCTTGTCTTAGTGATTCTAATTATCAGACTTCTCAATGACTTTTTCAGAACTGGCACTCTCTGTGTAGATATGCTGGTGGCATATATCATGTGTCTTTCCATCATTCATATTCACATGAACACACAGAGAATTCTACTGACATACCCATGCAATTCAGTTCATCCCCTTTCATACATATGATTTTATTTTTACACTCAGTTTTTATTTATATACATACACACAATTTTATCTGTCCTTTCTTTTTTGTTAGATTTTAAATTCCTGAACACAGAGAGGAAGAACTCTACTAGTTATTTCAATTATCTTGGGCCATAAAAATGCTGCTTTCTTATTTATTAATCAAGAGGCTGCTTATTTTATGATAGTGTTACATCCCTACAAAACTTACTGTAAATGGAAAACACTTTACATCTAAATCACATTTACTACAGCTAACTAACTGGACATCAGAGCCTACTGAATACGTATGCTGCAGAGATAGGTTGTTCACCCTTGTGCTCTGGTAGGTGACGGGGAGCTGTGGCTTGGTGCCAGCTCATGGTGATGCTGTTGCTGCCCAGCATCAAAAACCAAGATGGCACTGCATTGTCAATATCCTGAGAAGCACCAGAATTCCAAGTTCAAAGCACACTTTCTACTAAACACACACTGATTTCATAGTATCATTAAGTTAAAAAAATCCTAAACCAATCCCTCATAAATTGGGGATCATCCGTGAAGTTCTTTAGAGTGCTAATTATTTAATACAGTAAGCCAGCTTGTTAATGGGAAACAAATGATAGTTTTCAGTAATTGAAAAACCAGAAACATTTGCCCTTAAACTATACCTGAAAATTACAGTTAAAATGATAGAGAAGAGGAAGTGTATGTATTTAATAATTCCATGGGGTAATCTTTAAGCCAGATTTTTAAACCACATGAAAAACCATTGCTAATGACTAATTTCAGCTCCAATTCATACTAATGAAAATTATGAGATTTTAGAAATTCAGTTTGATAAATATTTGATAGTGATACTATTAGAATGTGTGTTATTTATTGAAAATTATGAAAATTCAATTTATTTTTGTTTTTCAACAATTAACCGATCACTGTTTATATAAAAATTCACATTATGTTCAAATATGAAAATTTGCATATCGTATTTCCCATGGATTCAAGAGAATCTTCAATAAAAGCAAATTTATGGTTTGTTTTTGTTTGTTCTGTTTTTGTCCTTTTAATAGTGTCTCACTATGTCGTTCAGGCTGGCCTTGAGCTCACTTTTTAGCCCAGACTGGCCTCAAACTCACAACCATCTTCTTGCTTCAGCCTCCTGAGTGCTAGGGTTTTACAGGCATGCATCACTACACCCAGATTATATGAATTTTGAGCAAATTAGTTCACAAAAAGCACATAGTAGTGATTTAAGTCTACAAAAAGAATGACAACATTGTTTGGTCATCCTTGGTGAGTCTGATGCTATGAAAACTTGCTCTCTGAAGCTTCTGCTTCTTAGCATCCACAAATCTCAACATCCAGTATTCTAACATAATCAAAGTTATTCTATTCAATCATTCGCTTTGCTCATGGGAGACACACTCATTACCAGCTACCCAAAGGGCACATAATGACCACACTTTCTGAATAGGACCACACAGCTGCTTCAAGGAAAAGTATAGTGTTATTCACTTATGATGAATTTGAATTTTTTTCTTTCATTCAACAAGCATTTATTCAGATCTTAATTTGTGTTAATTATGCAGTAAAGCATTGGGAATACAAGGAAGAAGGTAGATATGTAGAGTCCTTGCCTTTCATAAAGTGCTATGGGAGGAGGCTGAAATTAAAGAAAGGCATGGAATTAATTATATACTACGACTAAGATCAAATTTACTTACTGTAGATGAGCCAGTGATGCAATCTGTAGTCCCTGTTGAAACAAAAGTGTGGGTCACCAGTTCAAACCAGTTAAGAATTTCAAGAGGATGAAATTTGAATTTTAAACAAAGCCTCAGATATTTCTAAACGGACAGCCCCATGAACTCCACAGGTCACACACAGACCATACCAGTCCTGGTAATGGACAAACCACATCCATGCAGAATCTTCTCAGGCCCTCATTGTAGAAGCTGTGAACAAAACATATATATAATGAGCACTGCAGTGATCAGATGAGCAAAAAGAAAAATTCAGTGTCAGTGGAAATCCCAATTTGAATCTCAGTGATTTTAAAATAGGATGATTCTTGCCAAGAAAACTTTCATCCATAGAAAGAAAATCCCCTCAATAAATTAACTGTTCAACATTTTAAGAATCTCTTTTTTCTTTACTTTAATTTTTAAAGAGATTAAGACAAAACAGGACATAACAGAGCAGATGAGAACAGAACAATGTAAGCAAAATAGTATTTCACCAGAAGAAAACCCATAATTAACAGTAACTACCACGATTTCTCTTTCTTTGAAATAGTTGAGTATCATTTCATATACAATAGTATCAAACATAACAAAATAGTATAAAAACATTCAAGAGAATCAGAGTATTACAGGGTTTTCAGAACCAAGTAACAGAAAACAAACAATGGCTACTGTATTATCTCATTTTCCATAGGAAATCTGTTTATACTTTCACACGTAATATAATCCAAAAAGTTACAACATGATAGAGCCAATGGAAACAGAAGAGCAAGAGCATGGTAAGACTTCAGAGTAAGATGATATTATATCAGTCCTGGCTATTATAATGACTTGTTTCCCTCAAATTAGCTATCCATACCATCACAAATAATAAAATCAAAAAACCAGGACAAACACATTACAACTGCAATCATTATAAGGCTTCAAAACAATGTAATGGGGAATCATGATTACCCTAAACTTATATACTCTTACCATTTCTTACACTAGGGAGACTATACAGTATTTATACATGTCAGTTTGATTTATTTCACTTATGAGTATGGTCTCAAGTTGTGCCGTATATTAGTAAATATCTCAATGTGATCATTCTTTATAGCTGAGTAGTACTCAATTGTATAAAAATACCACATCTTTTTTACCCATTCCTCAGTTGATGGACACTTAGGTTGTTTCCAAGATCTGGCTATTACAAATTGTGCTGCTATAAACTTGAGTGCACATATATCACTGTGGTATGATGCTTTCAGTTCTTCTAGGAATATGCCCAGAAGTGGAATAGTTGGGTTGAATGGGACCTCCAATCCCAGCTTTCTGAGGAATCTCCAGACTGCCCTCCACAGTGGTTGCACCAGTCTGCACCCTCACCAACAGTGCAGGAGAGTTCCTTTTTCCACATCCTCTCCAGCATTTGTTGTTGGTAGTTTTCTTGATTCTGGCCATTATTTCTGGAGTGAGATGGAATCTCAGTGTTGTTTTAATTTGCATTTCTTTAATTTCTCTAATTACTAATGATGATGAACGTTTTTTCATGTATTTATTTGCCATTTGTATTTCTTCATCTGAGAACTATGTATTCATTTCAGATGCCCACTTTTGGATTGGGTCCTTGAGTTTCGGGGATCTGATTTTTTTTTTAATTCTTTATATGTTTTAGAGAGAATTCCTTTGTCTGAAGGACAGTTCACTAAGATTTTTTTCCAGTTTATGGGTTTTCTTTTCACCATGCTGGAGATTTCTTTTGACATTCAGAAACTTTTTAATAGGATGTGATCCCAGTTATTGATTTAAGAATCTACCAAACACCTCAGTAAATAGGTTTACACACCTATCTGCTATTATGGCTTGTATGTAGATGCCCCACATTAATCCAGTAAAGCCTCATAGGCTCATAGGCTGGACTTTTGGGAAGTGACTGGATCATGAGTGGGTGACACTGTGTTAGTCTACGATTTATAGCTGGGTGTGCATACTGGGAGGTAAAGCCTGGTAGGAAGAGGTGGGTCACCAGGAGTGTGGTCTGGAAGTGTGTATATATCCTCCATGTGCTCCTGATTCCTCTCTCACATCTTCCTGCTCACCCTGCCATTAACTGTTTCTCTTGGGCCATCCCTCCTGCCCTGCCACCACCCTGCCTTCAAGCCAAGTATGGACTGAAACATCAACAACCTGTGAGCTGAAGTAACCTTCTCCTCCTTTAACTTGTGGGTGTTAGCTATTGTGTCCTCAAAACACAAAAGTAACCAATCTATCTGCCTGTCTAATGGTCTTCCTTCCATACAGTTTGGGATCAGCACTGTGCCAATCAATCACTCTTATTCAGCAAAATGAAAACATTCAGATTCGAAAATGTAGTAGGCTTGAATCCCTTGCTATTTGAATAGTAATTCAGGTTGAGAAAAATTACCCACAAATTTATAAAATTTAGTTACTAGCACTTACTAAAATAATAAAAGCCATAATTAACAATCCCTGAAAGCCTGAGAGTTCACAGTAGATTTTTCCTTCCTGTGGATGCTTAACCTCATCTTTACCTAGGTACTCTTTGTCACCTTTCTTCATTAAATCATTGCAGATGTTTTACTGTTTTAAATGCTGTAAGATAAATTAAGCATTTCCATGGTTATGGTTGTCTTCACAAAACATAAACCAATCAAATACCATATATCACAAAATGTCATTATGTGCTGCCCTTCAACAGGCACTTCCACACTCCCCTCTCAATTTAGAAACCTGAGTAACTCCATACGTGTAGAGGTTTCTCTTCCTTCAACTTGGACACAGTTTTCCTGTTGGGAGCCGCAGCCCCGAGCCCGGTCGCCTTACTTGGCGGACGTGAGGCCTGTAGGAAAGAGCAAAGCCTGAGCTAGATTACCCCTCCCATCGAGTGTGCTAAGATGGCGCTTATCTCCTGCTTGGTAAACAACCCGCCCTGTAAGATCTCCTGCTTCACAACCCGCCCTGTAAGATAGTCTGCCTAGCAACAACTGATGTTAGCCAATCAGCCCGCATCGCGCGCTTTGAACTGATTGGCCACTGTAACCCTATAAAAGTGAGTGCCTCTCCTGCCACGAATGAAGAAGCAAAAGAAGCAGAAGAAGCACGCAAGGAGCCGCGGAGAGCGGACCGGTAGAGGCTTCGGGACAGACTGTAGGGAGAAGCACGCAAGGAGCCGCGGGGAGCGGACCAACAGAGGCTTCGGCCGGGAGGATTCCCGGGGCAGGCTGTACGGAGAAGAAAAATAAAAGAAAAGGTTGTCCACTGCCAGACTTTGTTGTGTGTCCTTCCTGCCGGCCGGGAGTGACACCGACATTTTCCCAACTTCAGCACTACTGACATTGTGGTTGCGATAGTTCTGTGTTGCAGAGGGCTCTCCTGGCTCCATCCTGGACCAGCAGTCCTAGCTTCTAATCACTGGAAGTCACTTCCCTGAAGAGCAAGAGCTTTCCATCTGCCTCAGCACACAAGGAAGGGCTGTGGCTCTGCCACTCACATATAGCTTAGGGATCCGTTCCATTTTCATCACTTAGACGTTGCAAAGATGTGGGAAATCTATATAACCTCTTAAAGTTCAGTCTCCTACATAAAACAGTTTGGAAATACATAGGATTTTGATCAAGTCTGAATAGACAATGGTTGTAAAGTGTTAAGTTCAGTACTTGGCATATACAAACATTCAATCAAAGTTATTTCAGAACTGCAGTAGAAATGCAGTACAACTCAAATAAATAAAATGAGAATCAGGAACTCAGAGAAGAGGAAAAGAGGAAAATGATGCATTTCAATCTCTAAACACTTCTGTGTCCATCCATTTGGATGCAAACTGTGATAATTTTTTCCCTCAGAATTTCAAGGAATTAATTTGGAAGCCAAATTTCATGTTCATTATTTTTCCCGGTGCAGAGAATTGAATCCAAGACCCCTGCACTGAGCTACCTCTCAAAGCAGTTTTGTTTGTTGGGTGTTTGGTTTTTGAAACAAGATCTTACTAAGTAGCTAATTTGCTTAGGCTGGGCTCAGAGTTGTGATCCTCCTGCCATAGCCACCCACAGTGCTAGAATTACGTTTGCACCATCACGTCTGATTGGTCATTAAATTTTATATCAATACACTGAATTTTACCCAAGTTAAAATTTATTTAACACTTTTATTTAATGAAAAAAGAGTATATAGTCACTGGGCTTTGGGGAAATAAACCCAACCCAAAGATGCTTAACGTCAGAATCTGACTTACTATAAATCTTATTTTTTAGGTAAGTATATAAGCATATCATTATATTACAAAGTAAGTGGTATGATAAATTACTAAAAGTATTTATGGGAGTCAAGATAAAAAACCACTAGTACTAAAATAAATTACATTTAGGTAATAAATGGCTGCTGAGCACTGTGCTAAATTGCTTAGTACATCTTATCTCATTTAACTAACATTGTCTGTGATGTGAAAGCAGGCTACCATATTCAAAGCCAAAAAGCTGTCACTGGCTACTGAGGAATGATGCATATGTGTGGTATCAGACAGAGACAGAATGCTTTTCAGAAAAAGAATAACATTTGTGCAAAGCTTTAATCCATGAGGCATGTATAAGTCTATTAAGTTTAGTACAGCTGAAGCATAGATATTACTTATCATTTGAAATGATAGAAATGAAAATCTAGAGTCATGTTGGCCAAGACTGTAAAATATCTCTTACTTCAGCTAAAGGTTTTATTGGTTTTACTACAGGTATTAGAAAATAACAAACAATTTTGTTGAGCACAGCACGACATAATAAAGTCTATTCTCACAAAAGTGATAGCAGAGGCACAGTGTGAATCTGAAGTGATGTGCAAGAGAATTTTGATAGCTGATACACATTGGGAGCCATGGAAGAAGAAAGTGTTTTATATTGATCATGGTCTTCCACCTCCGGTGAATGGATGGAAAGTAATGACAAAAACTAAAATAAGGACCCCCACCAAAAACTACTTTCATTAATAGACAACTGTTAAGTTTGACAGAGACATTGTTGGATTTGGAGTTGGGGTGGGAAGAAATAAGGACCAAAATACTGGTATGAAAACTACAGATTGTAATTGAAATGATAATGATTACCCATAAGTAATTAGAAGCTCAGAATGAAGGGAAAAATTAGATGGCCATTAATCAGTTCATAGTATTTATTTTTCATATGTTAAAGACAAAAAATATAAAAACAACAGTAAAGAAGTTTCAAACCAGGTTAGTAGGAGAGTTACAATGATTAGTGCATTGCATATTGCTATCCTTATAGCAGTTATTCAGAGTACAAGATAGGTTAGACTTTCAATTCCAACTTCAGTGTCATACTTTACTAATTGGAAACTTACACATTTTACTAGTTGTATCTACAACCATATAGGTTACAAACTTCTTGATTAGCATGATTACACTAGTTTTCCTTTTTATTCTGCTGAAGATGACATGAAAGTAAGACTAATGGCATTTTCATGACATGGAAGACTCACTAATGACAAGACTCTAAGTCTCTGGTATGAAGTTTTCATAGATTTAATGCAATACAATTTGAAACTCCAGATAAAATTATTTTGTGATGCTTGTCAATGATTAATGGTTTGATTTTCAAGAATAATTAGATAAGAATAACCAAAAATACTGTAAAGGTGGACTTATTAGAAAATGTAATTACTGAAGCAACGTAGCACTGGACATAAAAATAGTCAATAAGAAAATTCAGAAACAAACAAGTATGTTAGAAGAAATATTTCAAATCCACTAGAAAATAAAACTACCAGGAAAAATTGCATCAGATTCCTTCTCACCAACAAACCAAAACAAAAAGCGCATATTTTTGTAATAACAATTCGAATAGCTATGACTATATAAAAGCTATCTTTTATTCTATGTTGGTTAAACACATAAACACATTAAGAAGCACATAATTAACTATGGAAAATATTAACAATGTGCATAATCTACAAAGCATTAATGACTTTAATGTACATAGTTCCCCTGTGATCAATTAAAAAAATAATTCTATTGAAAGAAATGGAACAAGAGAGTACACAACTTATAAATAAAAAATGAAAACGAGCAATAAATATTTCAAAACTTGTGAGTCTTACTAGTATCATAATTATGCAAATTAAATCAGTAAAGTGTAATTTACTCAGCTGGCAAATATGGATGCATATATTTAGCTTTCTTTCTTAGCGCAGGCAGAGTATACAATCTGGGTTTTCCCTCCAGTGGCACAATCCTGAAGAATTTCACTAATTTCACTTTGACTTGCATTAACAGAAGTACCAAGTTCAACATCTATCTCTTGTGCATTTTTATTAATATTGTTTTTCCCTCTGTTTATACATTTCATTTATAGAAATTTATTTTTATAAATATATAGTAAACTTTATTTACTGCATAAACTATAAAAATATTAAGAAGCTCTCCCCACAAAAACCTTTGCAATCCCCAACATCTTGAGGCAAATTAAAGCTGACATTTTCATAATCAATCGTATGACTGTCTCCTCAAAATGAGATTATAAAATACCATTGATCTTCTCCATCCTGTTATTAAATGTGAACATAAATATATAGATATATGTTGTTACAGTGATTTAATTCTGGATATACTTTATCTTATAGATAGTAATCTGTTTAAAGACTTCTTTTTCACTTGGATACAATTCTCTTTCCCATTAGTTACAAAACTATAAATCTATTAAATATCTTAAATGTTCCAATTTTTAAGAAATTCTAAATGAGATTGGTTTGCCAAAGACTTTTTGAAAATTTTGATATTTAATGTATGTAGTTATGAATATGCTGCCATATTTTATACATCCACATACCTGTTTCTCAGTCATTAGACTACTGTAACAAATTTTTAAACTCCAGTCTCTAAGTATACTTTCATATTACATTATCCATTAATGTATATTGCTTTTGTATATTCTATTTTAAATAGATTAAAAGAAAACAAAATAAAAATGATAAACAAGATAACGAACAAAACAAGATGATAGGAAATTAACAGTGGATACTTCATTGCATAGTGTTATCTTTGAAATAGCTCCTCATTATAAAATACAGGCATTGAAAACAGATCAAATAATGTAAGCACTCACAGTTTCTACTCATGAACTCATAGAATTAGTAGTACAAATTGTTAGCTATCTTGTTTATGTGTGTGTGTGTGTGTGTGTGTGTGTGTATCCTTCTTTTTTCTTCTTCCCTCTCCCAGTTGTTCTTTCCTGTTGAACAGTTTCTTTCCCTTTCACAATATCTACTGTACCTTTGGATCTTATTTACTCTTTCAGTTTCTTACATGAGAGACAATACAATGTTTATGCATGTTAGTCTCATTTATTTCAGTTATCAATATGGTTTCTAATTACATCAATTTGCCTATACCTATTCAAATTTATCTTTATAGATGAGTAGTACTTCATTGCATGAAAATATCACATCTTTTTCATCCATTTTTCAGTTGATGGGCATTTGGGTTATTTACAAGATTTTGCTATTGCAAACTGTGCTACTATCAACATAGGTGCACATATATTGCTGTCATATGATGTTTTTAATTCTTCTGGGAAAATATCCAGAAAGGGAATAGCTAGGTCGAATGGGACCTCTAATCCTAGTTTTTGAGGACTCTCCAAAAGGGTTTCCATACTGTATATTTCTTTAAGAAGTGATAAAGTTCTATGCATATTTATTAAGTTTATTTTATTCTCTTGAGAGTTAAAATGTCACACTTAGTTTAATTTTTTAGCAGGACTCAGTTTTCCTTAATGATGTGTATGCTATTGAAAAAAGTGTCTCCAAAGCATGATGTCCTTTTATGCTGCATCATTTACATTTTAACTTTGCTAATGAGGAAGGTTTTGCTTATCATCACACAGAAAGATTAATTTTCATAAAAGTGAATTTATAAATCTTTTGTTTTTGAGTTCCTACTCATGAAATCATACTTCAGACAGTTCTTTGTTAGAGTATAAACTCCTCTAATTTCATTGATTTGGTATCCTTGTAGCTATAAGTCATTGAGTTAGCAATTTAATTTCCTGTCTATAAATGAAATGAAATGGTAACAAAACTCTTAACTGCTGTTGCTGTACTTTGATTGTAGCAACCACTGTTTGGTCAAATGGTTCTCCCATCGCCTTTAAAGATGTATTTTTATTTTAAAAATTTCTCAGATGCTATCTTTATCATATTTTTATTCCACTATTAATGATTTTTTATGATTGTCTTCCATATGCCAATTGTTATCACTATTCTTAGATATGGTATAAAAATATGCATCTCTTTTCTTGACTTCCACATCTTATTAAGGAAGACACATTGGACACATGTAAATATATAATACCAAATTTTCAAATCATGCAAAATTAAGAAGTTTGTAAGGATAGAAAACATTCTTTTGGTTAAACCTTTGATAAAAAGCTACCCATAATATAAGAATTCATAGATGAATAGGTATTTGTCAATCAAAAATTTGTGGAGCAGGTGGAAATGATACCATGCTTTGGGAACATACAGGAGGCATGTGTAGCTGAAAAACTTTAACTTTGGGTGGATTACTCAAGCTTTTCCATGTAATTTCCAGATAACATTTTATGGGATTCTTAGCCCTGCCAGATGACGTTCTATCTTCACATTTTCAATTTCTTTTTTGATAAATTCCTTATCCTCAGCTTGCTCTGCAGTCACCTATCCTGTAAGAGGATTATTTAATTCTGTGCTCACAGTATGTGCTTTAACCATTTCATAGAGAAAACACCATCAATTATTAACAAGTATTTGAGAAATGCCATGCACCAACATTTTTATCAGTAATTTGTCAATAATTTGCACAACTGCCTACTTTTAAAATCTTTATCCCTTATATGCAGCTACATCAACATTTTGTCTTCTGCTTTTTTTAGCAGTTCCTTGAGTTTTTCCTCTACTTTACATCCTTCTATTATGCTCTCATTTTAAGTGTATTTTTTTCTAGAATTCATATGTGCTTCCCTTATTTGTGGCCTATATATTTTAAGAGGTTTAGATTTATTTGAAGAGGAGAATCATCAAGAACACCTCCACTCTGTGTAACATCTGAACAGAAGATATAAAGATGTCATCCTGTCAATCTTCTCTGCAAAATTCCTGTTAAATTGTCTATCTTTAAATTCATTCTACAATTCTAATTGTAAATGTAAAGAGTGGAGAGTAAACTTGTGTTATACCAACTGTGATCTCATCATATGTTATGATTTAAACACTGCAGAAATAAGAAAAAATGCTGGTGACCATTCAAAGATTACATACTTTGGTACCAAATCATTTTCTAATTCTAGCTACAAAGAAAAATAAGCACAAAAAGCACAAAATTCTACCTACAAAGAAAAATATATTTTGTAGGCACTACAAAATACATTATATAATGTTATAAAATATGTTAGTTATGTTAATTGTTTTGTGATTGATAAAAGTTATATGGCAATATTTAGCAGTAACATGATTTAAAAATTATCTATTTCTTTTTTTTTTTTTTTTTTTTTGAGTTTTGAGTTTTGTTTTTATCAGTCAGGGTCTTGCTATTTAGTCTAGGCTAACCTGGAACCCATTACACTAGCCTGAAACTTGTGGGGACTCTTTTGCCTCAGTCATTCAAATGCTAATATCACAGGTATGTGCCACTATACTTGGTCAAGAGAAGTGTTATACAGAGAGACACAGAGCTTAAGGTTTTTCTACAGAGCTACAGTTAAAGATGGAGAATACTGTGAATATACACTTCAGGTATACAGAGAGAGCCTGAATCTTTATAAATAGAATAGATCACATTTTTAATCACTCTACAGTCAAATTTATTCAAATTTACATTTACCCAATTAATTAGACTAATTTGTCAAGTATTCAGGTCTATTGCTATGAATAAGCTTTCAGTATTAGTTATAGTTTTTGCTCTTAAAAGAACATGAGATATTTTTAAAAATAAATAATATAGCAATATTGAAATAAGCAGAATAAAAAATGCACTGTTTTCTCAAGTCAGAATTTGCAACTATTTAAGAAAAGAAGTGACAGGGAATTGTGAAACAAAATAGGTTTTTCTATTGTGTAAGAGACTGATATTTATTCTACATAATATCACAAAAATAGTTTGCTTTCAGGAACAAATTCATTATTCTTTTGAAATAATGACAAAGAAAGGCTTCCGTGGGAACAGAACTCATAATACTCCTCGTGAAAAAAAAAAAAAAAATCTATGAATGAGTTTGACCAACTGCAACACTTTTCAAGCTTTTTGGTCTCAAGATCCCTTTATAGTCTCAAAAATAACTGCAAACTCCAAAGAGGATTTATTCATGTGAGTTATAACTACTGGTATTTGCCACCTCAGAAATGAAAATGTAGAGAAATTGTTTCAAGGTTTATTAATGCATTTAAAAGTAAAACTTAGAAATTCAGCACATGGTAAAATAAACATCACATTTTATGAAAAATAGTATTTGAAAAGATACAATTAGAAAGAAAAAGCTTTGTTTTACCATTCTGCAAAATCTTGTTTCCAATATTTGATCTCTTGCAACCTACTGCTTTGCTTGAAGCACATGAAGAAAAGTCAGTTATGAGAACAATTATATACACAACACATGATTTATAGTATTATTTATAATGATAACCTAAGAAGTCAAATACAAGAAGTATAGGAAATTTGTCCACACACTAAAGACCTAGAAAATCCAACTGAGGGACTGGATCTCATGGCAATAAGCTGCATGAGTTCAGCTGAAAATTTAGAGCCCATGACAATGCCTCCTAGGAGTCCAATTGAAGGCCTAGAGCCCACAACAATGACTCATGCAAATCTGTTTCATGGATCTGCACTGGCAAGGCCCAAAGGCCATTGGTGGAAGATAGAAAGTCTATGCCAGCGGGGTGAAGGATGTGTGCCAGTGGGTTTTGGGTTCTGCAGTACAGCCAAGAAGCAACACTCAAAAAAAGGACCAAGGATCCTCTGAAAAATACCACAGTCATCCTCAGGGACAATGAGGTCCTGAGCTCTCGCGACAACAATAAGAACAGCTGAGGTTATATTAGGAAGCCAGTGGGAAAAGCATCTTCTGGAGATGGAGCAGCACGTATCTTCCCGTTCTGAGCCAAGAAGCAATGCTCAAAGTAGGGCCCAAAGTGAACTGCTGCCATTCTCAGCAATAAGGTCCCGAGCTCCCCTGATACTAACAGCTGAGTCTGTATCAGGGAAGCCAGTACGAGAAGCTCCTCCAGGAGAACCAAAAGCTCCAAAAGAAACAACAGCTCCAAACAACAGCAGCAACAACAACACTTAAGAGAATCTGCAACCTCTCCAGGTCTCTTTTTTTTGCTGGCAGCAGTCCTCAGGCGGGCCATCCACTCTCAGCACCACACTGATTCAGTTCAGTTGATATTACAAGTTAACCACCAGTTTACCAATTCACTACACATGTGTTTGACAAAGAAACAGTCCTTGAAATATTCTGCAGATAATTATGGATATTCTTACATGACAGTACATCAAAACCAACATGTAGTAGCTTTATAAAATTTAGTTGCTGTTTAATTATGCAAATATATAAAAATAAACTGTTCTACCTGCACATGGTGTTACACGCCTCTAACCCCGTAACTGGGAGGTTGAGGTGGAACTATCACAAATCCACGCTCATTTGGCCAATTTAGTGATCTTATGAGACACTATGTAAAATTTTTAAAAAATAATAATTGAAAAGGCTGGAGGGGTTAGCTCAATACAAAACCTTAGGTTCAATCCTCAGTACCCTAAAAAAGAGAAGTATTTTAAAGCGCTTTCCTGTATTTTGACTAAATCTTTTGTGTATGATTCTTAATATTTTTCATTTAGAGAATGGCCATCTGAATTACCATATTTTCCAAATACTGATGTATTATACTATATCAATATGTATTTTAAATATAATTTCTTAATCATTAGTGAGTATTTTTTTTTAAAGGCATTAAGAAGTACAAAGTTAGCCGGGTGTGGTGGCTCATGCATGTAATCCCAGCACTCTGGAGGTTGAGGCAGGAGGATCCTTGCGAGTTCAAGGCTACAAAGTGAGCTCAAGGACACCGTGAACTGCACAGAGAGACCCTGTCTCAAAAAGACAAAAAAAAAAAAAAATGAAGTATAAAGTTGTGTAAATGGTACCACATAAAAAAAAGTTTAAAGTAGTATAAATGGTACCACATTCAATTTTCCAAAACTCCAATTTTCACTTCAATCTCGAGTCTGCTGGCAGCAAACATAGAGAACTATTTTTCTTGAAGTGATATGCTCACTTGATTCTGCCAAATAGCAGCTTATGAATAACCATAGTTTGTCAGTTTTCCTTGAAGTATTGTTGGCATTCCATGATAAAAATCATACAAGCTTAAACTGGAATTCAATCACACAACTGCCTTCCTTCAAGATAGCTGTCATTCTTTGGTATACAGAAATGGTACAAGTTGCATTACCATTTTGTCACTACCATATAAAAGGACATGAATTTAAATGTTAAGATTAAGTATCATAAATAATTTTTACTGCTACATTAGAAACACTCTGAAATAAACTACTTTTTTAAAAAAAACACCTTGAGCAAACAGTGCTGAAGACTACACCAACCCTTGAGCAGTGCTAAGGCACTACTAAGTACCTCCAAGGATTTGCTGCCCGAAAGGGCAAAGATTAAGGAAGTGAGAAAAGCAAATGAAAATCCTGGTTTACTTTTTCTCTGAAACTCATTTTCCTTTCTCAGATGCTATAAAGGAGAATAATCAACCCTGTATGTAGCTGTTTTCAAGATCTCAAAGTCCGCATAAAAGAGAAAAGATTGTGAGACTGTGTGAGAAGATCAGAAATTGAACAGAGAAACTGAATGTATGAAAGAAGTATGCATAGACCATGATCAATCAATGCATAAGCACAATTAGATTATGTTCAGCATGCCCTATTCTGTATAGTAAGTTATTCAATTATATCCCATTAAGACCGTTGGTCCAAAAAAAAAAAAAAAAAAAGACCTTGGCACCAATATAGACTTTAAAGAACAATGAAATTATATTTTAATTTCTAATTGTGACCATTACAGCAAATCAATAGAAGTTATAATTGACTTTTTATAGGTTGTAAATTACTTTGTATTTCTTAGAATAAAATAAATAAGTTTGGTAGACATTTTAGAGTTTCTAATTAATGTTGAATAAAGGTTTTGTTACTAAATGGACCTAAATCTGCCTGCACTCAAATAGGAAGCTTTGATAGCTATTATAATTATTTTCAATTTTCTTCTGAATAAATGCGCTAATTTGAGTATAAATTTTTGTTTATACTCTTAATTTCAAATATCTAATGTAATAGTATCGCAAAACTGATCAAACTCAAAAAATTTGCAGCCTGCTTTCAAATTCTGAAGACACGTATTTTCTATCAATTATTCAATGGGAATAATTTCAATGAAGAAATAAGTATAGCAAGCCCGATAATTATGCTATTATTTCAAAATAACATTAAAACATGAAACTCAACAGAAGCAAAGAATGTTAAAAATGGCACTTTAAATTTAAGAAGTGAAAGTTATTTGACTAATATGTACAAGAAGTAAGCAGAATTATTTTATCCAATAGTATTGTCCTTAGAATTACCGATGAATTTACCTACTTACCTTCTTATTCAGATATTTATATTATCCTAACTTGCCACTGCGTCCCTTTTCTCCAATGAAATATAGTAAAGAACAGATATTGGGATATTTTTAATTAGTTGAAAGAGAGAAAGATTCAGCCAGAGAAAGTAAAGCATCACAAAGTATAATTGAAAAATGATGCAGGATCCTAGGAGGAAAATAATACAACTCATAGCTAATGTCCAACGCAGTGAGTGGCATTTGGATTGAGAAGAGGCTGAATTAGTCTGGCACACATCATAAAAACAGTGCCAGAGGACCCAAAGACAAGAACATATGAACAAAGGTGTTAGGAGCTGGAGTGCCTAAAAATGTGATGTCAGGCACCGTATGCATGGAATTTGCCTCTCTAGAAACCCTCTCCCCTTTATTTCTCTCTGCTCTGTGCCTGGGAACCTAACCTTTCTGATCTGCCTCAGTGCACCCAGGTGTCTGTGTTTTCCAGGCCTGAACTGATGGAGGAGGAGAGGTGGAGACATTTACAGGAAACCTGCAAGAAGAGGAAAGTGAGGTAGAAATTTTCACGTGCTCCTTCTTTGTTGCCTAAGGTGCACTGCGCCCCTCTGCCAAAGATTACAATATGACCGTTAGTTTTCTGAGCTCTGAAACCCATGGTTTCTCTTTTCCATCCAGCAAAGGGGTCACAAAGGCTACTTCTGCTTCTAGTCCTGTGCTGTGGCTCATGTTCCACTGAGGTCTCTTCAATGGGTAATGTTCTAGTTCTTAAAATAACACTGACTGATCCAATTATTATAATACATTGACCTATTATCATATACCTTTAATTTTAATATAGTATCAAAAGGATTTTAAAACTGTATTCTAAAAGCATTCCACTACTAATTTTTCTTAGGATTTTAGCTCTCCTAAATGGTATTCTTAAATTTCATCATCTTTTTTATTTTCTTTTACCCAGGAAGTCAGGAAAGACAAAGTAGAAAATATTTACATTTGAGTGACAAGATGACGAAGTGCTTTGAGGAAGGAGATCTCAGTTATTCTATGAATACTCATCACAGTACCACAGACCATGGGGTTCAGAGGCATTAACATGAGAATATTGAGAAAAAAAAATTTTCAAGTGACACTTGGTGTTAATTCCCCATGAGTGAGTATGAGAAGAATAAGACACAGAAATGGTTTTGGAAAAATTTTAGGCTATCACACTATAGGCTGAAACATTATAACAGCGAGTCTTACACTTAATTCTTCATGGTTTGGTATTTTTTCTCTAAATTTGATCCTTGATTTTAATAGTAATAGAGATAAAAAGAAAAAAATAGATACAAGAGCCTTAAAGACATATATTTTCAGTTTTTGTGCCTTATTTGCTGCAAAAAAGGATAGCAAATGCTTTACATTGCCAAATTTTAACCTAAAAGTATCCAAAAAATTTTGGCAGCTATAACTAAGGGCATAATTTCAGGGTCTTGATTTAGAGTCTAAAATTGGTTACTACAAATGGTTCACTCAAGATTTCTGAAATTTAGGTTTCTCATTTCAACCAAATGTGATTGTGTCAACTGCAACTGTTTTTGTGCTTGTTTTGAGGGCAATAATAAGTAATTCAGGAACAATTATTTATACCCAACAGGCCCATAGATGTCCAAAACTGAGCTCTTAATCTAGCACTAGAAAACTCGCCCTTCCCCTGGCTCTTATGGCATCAGCACTTACCCAGGTACTTGTGCTTCTGAGTCACCTACAGACCTCACTTTTACTTACACTCATCACCCAGTCCTTCCGCGGGTTAATCCAGGCCCACTTTCAGCTGAGATCTCTTAACCTAACAGCACATCACACTTCTGCCAACCCTGACTGCAGCTGCAATCCTTTCTCACGTACTTCCGTATAGCTCCTGAAGGACTCTCTTCAGTTCCCTTCTGGGCACTCCTGCTCTTGTTAGTCCTTTGCACAGCAGACTGACAGTGCTATTCAGGTGAAAAATCTGATTCCTTTATCACCCCAGCTCAATGTCCTTGAGTAACTTCTCATCATCACTAGGCTCTATCATCACACTCGGTCCTGCACTGTACACCAGACACATTGGCCCTGTTGCTATTTCTCACTGACAACCATGTTCCCACTCAGAGACTTTCCACTTTCTGCTTCCATCTGCAATGATTTTGTCCAGTATATTCACAAAACATTCAGCTTTCATTTCTTTATACCTTTACTCTGAAGTCACCTCTTTGGAAACATGTGCTTTGGCTGTTTTGTCTAGAATGGTGCTGTTCTTGTTTATTACACTTTTTATGAAGTGACCTTACTGTAGAGTACTTTTTCATAAATTAATTATACTTTTCCCTCCACAAAAATGCAAACTATCAAAGCACATGGTTTTTGTCTATATTTATGACAGTCACAGTCTTAAAAGGGCCCAATGGATTCTAACACCAACAGTGCTCAATAAAGATTTGTTGAATGAGTGAAGGGATGAATAAATAAGTAAGCAGAAAGTGCTTTGGCAACTTGAAAACACTTGCTTTCAACCAGTAACAACTTTGTACACGGGGACATTTAGCATTGTCTAAAGGCAGTTTTCCACAGTTACAACATGAGAGGGACACTACCAGCATCTGGTGTGTACTGCCACAAGTGCTGTCAAACATTTTTCAGTGCATCAGACCACCCTTCAAGGAAAAGAATTATCTGACATATAATTTCAATGAAAACCAGATATGGTGACGTATGCTTGTAAGCCGTTTGCTGGGAGGTTGAGTCAAAAGAACTGAAAATTCAAGTCCAGCCTGTGCCACTTGGTGAGTTAGTGGGATCTTATCTCAAAATTTAAATATATCTATAAAGGACTGGGACACAGCTCAGTGCAAAAGTTTGGATTTCAATTCCTATTACTAAAAGAAACTTTTAAAAGTAGGAGTAACAGTCCTAATAAGAAATAATTTGCTTTCTTTCCTCATTTCCTCCCCTCTGTCCATAACTGCACAGCTTTGAGCAAGCAATATGTATATATGAAATCCCTTGGGGAGATACAGTCAGTAAGGCAAGAAGAAGAAAACCTGACTACAAAGTATAACAGGAAGAATCTGACTATGATTCAAAATCCAAGGCATGTAAAAGTATTTGAGCCATGCGCTGGCGGAAATTCAGGAAGTACATGGGATGGAAGACTGGTGATAGACTGAAATGTTCCATCAGCTAATGAAGAACAGAAAATCAGCTGACATTCACTATACAAGAGCTTTTTGCTTCCCCTTAAAAACACTAGCGAGCGAAAAGCAAGTGGGAGGATCCTGTTTAGGAGAGATGGGTTTGGGGGCAGAACATCAACTCCAAAGGGAGGAATGAATTCATAGTAGAGCCCAAAACAGCAAGCAAGTGACAGGCCTGTGTTCATATGACAAGAAGAAAGGATCTGATCCCAATAAAGCATTGGTCAGTGCAGAGTGGCCAACTGCAGAGACCATGGTGAAACTGAAGACCGTAACACTGCTCCCTTAGGAAGTGGTTCAATAAAACTCTTCTCACATTTTAAAATGGGGTTTTCCACTTGCTTTCTTCATTATTCATGCCCCACATGTCATAATGTATCTATGCATATACCACATAAGTCAGTAAATATACACATGCATGTGAGACATTTGGAAGTAAGAGTCCTACCTGTGGAGTGGTTTGTATACAACTCAGGGAATGAATAACTTGAGTAACCTAATGAATAAAGGTTCACTCAGTAATGAATTGTGCCGCACTAAAAATGTTTCATTATAGAAAATGAAGCTCAGGTCACTAAAGTTCCAATCTCCATCCCTGTGAACAAGAAAAGAATTCAAATAATGATTATGTTGCGTTCCTTCCAGCAAAGCATTCTTCTGATCCTCAGCCTGCAGTAGCCTTGAGATTTCCTAAATCTCCAAACTCCTTTCCTCATTTTCCTTCTACTCCAAAATCCTCAGATAAAGGACTACTCAATATATATTTCATTAAACACTTTCTATGTGCCATGAACAGAAAGAACTAGATTTGTGGGATAGGATTATGAACAAAGTAAAACTGGCCCAATTCTCAAGAACTTGCACACTGGTGAAGGAAGTCAGCATTAAGAAATGCAACTCCAGATTGTGGTGAGTGCCACAGAAAGAGAAACAAAAACTGCAGCCAATGACAAAGAGTTACAGTCTACACAGATAACAGGATTAGCAAAGGTCTCTCTAAGGAGGTAATGTTTAAGCCAAGAACATTTAAGGACCTCTTAAACGCCAGTTTCTAGGGTGTAATTGTTTTAAAATGAATGAGTACACTTAAACTATCATAATGAAATTACAAACTTTCTGTAAGACATTATTGGCAAATGAGGTTAAATGAACTCTGTATCTAAATAATAAACATTTACAGAGCAGAAAGATTTAAAACTCACCAGGCCTTTTAAGGTTTCCACATACCAAACGAACAAAATTTATTACTGAGAAAAGCAAATTGAATTCAATTGACCTTGTCATCATCAACCTAGCACACATTATCAAATCAATTTTTGTCACAGAAGGATTATGACACAAGCCCTGTGAGTCAGCAATCTAAATTTATTGGGTGATCTAAATTATATGAATTATAAACATGAAAATAAGGAGCAATCAGGAAGGACTGGCTTGAATATCACAATTCTAGCAGCTCTTATGAAAGGAAATAATCACAGATATAACATCTACCATGCTTAAGCATGATACTAAGTGTTTTAACATTTGCCATCTGATTTTAGGCCTGTACACAGTAGTTACCATTTTTGCAGGTGGAAAAATAATTCAGTCACTTACCTTGACATGAGATAAGAAAAGAAGAAATTAATAAGAAAAGAAGTTAATTAATTGTTTTTATAATGATCTAAGTCATGGATTTCTTCAGGGAAGGACCTGGAAACAGAAATGAACCTGCATAAAATGACTATTGGAAAAAGGATTTGAGAAGTAGTTGCTGTACATCTGGATTAATTAAGTAGTTAAAATTCAAAGGATTTATAGTGCACAGCCTCTACTCTGCTCCAAGTAAAATTAATGCATATTTAAATCTACAGATTCTTTCCTTGTCATAATCTAAAAGATCTTTCTCGTGATTTCTAAACAAGTATTTTCCATTATATTTGAACAAAGAACATCCTTGTAGAAACTGTGAATTCGTAGTTATTTTCCTTTCAAGAAATATAAAGCAAACAATAGTTTTTATTTGTAGCAAGTAATCATAATTTTTATTTTCAAAGGATTTGAGTATTTCATTTTTTATAACTGACAGTATCAGTACAATAAATAGTTAAGTCAATATTTCTCAGTATTGTTCATGACTTCACATAAACAATAACAGAATAAAATTCCCTTTAACCTCATTAAAATTCCATTATTTTGAAATAATTACATTTTCCTTTCATTTATTTGTCATGTGACAACTTGTTGCAAATGATTGATTTCCTAAATGCACCCCCTGATAGCATGATGGATGTATAATCAAATGCCCTATTTTGTTTTCATTTCATCTGTTAAATTATTAAAAACAAATTAAGCACAGAGTAATTAAAGTATTAAAATATATACTTAATTAATACTTTTCATGTTTTATTTAAAATAAAATGAAAGGAAATAAAAGCCGTGGTGAAACAGTATAAATATGGCACTGGTTCTCATTAAGAGTTAAAAAAACAAAGACCTAGCTTGTTAATGTTTTTTGTTTAGTTTATATTTTGGCATTCTGATAACTAAAAAAAAAGCATACATTATTTCTCTCTTTTTCCAATTAGTTTAGTATGCACTATGACACAAATTATTATGTCAATTTATTTTGCAGTTGTAGATTATGTGCCAACTGAAATGTATTATTAGCTCTGCTACATGAAACAATAATAAAAGGAAATGGTTACTTTTGCTGCTATGTGGATGTCCAATATTAGGAACACACAGCCATAACGTAATCCAGCTGTGTTCTCTGAGAGAAAGAATTATTCATCAGCTAATTTCTACTAAGAGTATCTAAAATTATATGATGGCAATAAACAAAGTTTATTTTTTCTATTGTTCCATTATCAATGTTATATGTGGTATATGTAAACATTATTGCACAGATTTTTTTGATATTGTATGTAAGTTATGGATTAGTTTTGTTGTGTAAAACTTTTTAAAAAGTGGTGCCTGCATACTTTATCTGTGAAGAACAGTGAGGAAATATTTTAGGTTTTGTACCACTGAGGGCAACTCTTCACACTCTGCACTGCCAGTGCTAAAGCTGTCATCAGCAATACGTAAGCAAATGGTTGAATACTAACACAAGAGAGTGTGAAGCACTATTAGAATATAAAATAGGTAGATCCTACCTTCATCTGTGGCTTCAGGCTGAATATTATGCAGAAAAGGCTCTACGGGCAGTCCACCTGTTTGCATCCAAACTCTACTACTTGCTAGTGATACAGCAATTATGCAACCCTATTTTCTTATTTTCTTTGTCTGGAAAATGGCAGCAGGTAGAAGGGAGTCAGACTGTTGTGAAGATTAAATGAATTAATGCAGATAATTCATCTAGAACCATATATGGTAAATACCAAGAACTAAATTAATATCAGGTATTATCATAAATATACATTTAGGTACACCACAGCCCATTAGTACTTAAAAAAGACTCACACATATTTTACATATTTTCCATCTTGTTATCAGTAAGTAAAAAAGAAACAGATTATGTACTTTAGAATATAAGAATTCTATGTGTGTAAAATCATCCTCAGCTCCCCAAAGGATAAGCCTGAAGCTTATTTATTCTTGTATCTCCAGCGCTAAGCCATTGTCTAATATAATAGTTGAGAAATGTGAAATGAATGAATGGCTGAATGAATCTATGAATAGAAGAATTAGCAGAGGCATCCCTGATGGCTGGGGACCATGGTGATAAGCAGTGTCCTGAGAGTTAACCAAAGAGGATATGTGTGACAGGATAAACACAAAGCAAAGCTCACTAATAGAGAATCAGGTGCTAAAGCAGACATATCTCAAAAATTACAGCAGTCTGGGTGTTGAAGGCTGGGATGAATATATAGTATTTTGCAAGGAATTCAATGTCAGGGCTAAGGTACAGCCATAGAAATTTAGGCTCCATTCACTGACTTCAGAATGACTTTCTATAGGTCACTGAAAGCCTGTCAGTGTTTGAATGACGAGGGAGAGAGGGCTGGCAATTTAAGATACATTTTAAGAAAAGGAATATAATGAAAAATGAAATTGAAATTAAATGGCAACATGGGAGAAAGGATTTGTAGCTTCGTCAAGGTCTCCAAAGATGAAATATATTTGGACATTTTCTTTCTTTGTAGAAGAAGGACAATTAATAGGACTTTCAAACAACACACTGTAGAATCATCTGTCCACTTTCTTAAATCCTACTGTTTGTCTAAATATAAATGCTAATCCTAAAGCCCAATGAACCTAATTGGCAAATCTTAGCCTGGTCTGATGAGTACTGTTTTCCTATGACCTGCTAACTAGCCATTGCATTCTGTACTGAAACTCAAGCTAAACTTTCTCTGGTGCTCTCTGGTAATGTGTAGCAGCATTCCTGACTTCAACATGAGTATAGACCACTTTGATACCTTGTGAAAATGCTTAGATCTGCAGTTGGATATCAGTCTGAACCTCTAGCAAGCTGAAGTCTCACTTTACAGTGCAAAGCTGTAGAGAATCACTTCTTGTTTCTACTATAATTTTATGCTTGTTCTTCCCTAGAAAAAGCCTCCTCTCTGACTCACAGCTCAAACAAGACATTAGAGTCACTTATTCTGTCTGTCCTCATCTTGTGAAAATACCCACCATTGCTCTCAACCACCTAAACAGATTTGTTTAGGCAGGTATGCTAGGACAGTACCTCTGAGATTTCAAAAACAGAAGCTTTCCAACAGTGCTGTCATACAGAATTTTTGACCTTCATTTTGATATTGAACTGTCTGTTTTGCTTTCCTACTAAAATCCAACATCCAATATTTTTTCTCAAGTTTTATTTTTCCTTTTACTATTTCTTGAAAAGCTTTATGTGATCTTCCCCTGCTGGATTCACTTTATGCTTCAATTAACACACAATGCTTATTTCTTATTTTAAGTTGTATTATTATGTAGACTGAATGATAGCATTATATATGAATACTTCTCTTGGTAAAAGAAAGTTTAACTATTTTGTTGCTGTATGCTAAGAAAGCATATAGAAACCATAAAGCCTCATTAATTGGACTAATTTTAGAGTTTCTGTTATTTTTTCTTCAGTTAATATTCTTTATGGTGAAAACATTGAAATTTGCAAATTATTCTCTGAGCACTTTTCAAATGTAAGTAATTTCCTATGAATATTATCACCACTCTGTACAACAAATATTCAAAATAGATTTACCTGTTAATAAAGTTCACTGAATTTACCCTGATAGTATTTACGTGATATACTTTCAATAAATAATTTAATTTATATAATTTTCCTAGGCCCTCTTTTTGGGTTTTAAATTCTAAAGCCAGGAATCGATACCATATAACATCATTTTATGTGCATATTGAACACATTTGTCAGTTAATCTCCAAATGTATCCTTTGTTGATTATGTCCTTGTTGGTTTCCATTCTTTTATTTTTAATTAATTTTATTGGCATATTTTTGATGTACATAACTCATTATCTGAAATTTATAACTGTACATAATATATCTTAATTATCTTTCCCCATTACCTTCATTTTCCTTCAATTCCTCTTCCCTTCTCCATTTACAAAACTTTGATTCTATTGTTTTCCTTCCATACTTTATTTTTTAATTCCTATTACCTTTCTTCCCTTCCCCCTCAATTACCCCTCTTCCCATTTGATTGTTTTTTTCTACTTCTTTTTTAAATTTTAATTGAAAAAAAGATAAGACCAAAGGATAAGAAAACTAATAAAAAATAAACCAGTGTAAGTAGTACAGGACTTCAATATCTTACAAAACCAACAACAGTTACCATAATGCCTTTTATTGTCTTCAAATTAGCTGCAGATGCTTTCAGACATAGTGAAATTTGAGTAGAACAGAACAGAATAGAAACAATAAAGCCAAAACCGTGAATGCAATTAAGGACTTCAAAACTTGCCACTAGTAAATGCAAAATGGATTTACTGGTGCTCTCTGGTAATGTGTAGCAGCATTGCTATCTTTCAAATAGCTGTTCCTGCCATTCGGTTTACCATAATCAAACAAAACAAAAGGGAATGAAACCCAACCCAAGAAAACAATGAAGATAATATGGTTTCCCTCTTAGGATCGCTTCCTGGTGAGACCCCTGGTTCTCTCCTGCTGCATTCCACAATGGTGCAGACTCAGGGAGACTTGTGTGTGGCTGTTCCCACTCTGGCAGCAGCCAGCACAGGCATTGCTTTCCGGCAGGAATCACCTGGTGCTCTTTACCCACAATCCAAGAATGGCATAGACTCGTCTACTTCTATCTATTATACATTTGGTCTTTATTCACCCTTTTGGCTTTTCACACAATAGAAACAATGAGATATTTAAACATATATTCCCAATTCATTTCATTTAAAAATTATGTCCTAAAATTGCATACATTATTCTTACAAGTGACTTAAATTTATCCTTCGTTATGGCAAAATAATACTACCTTGTATGTAAATGTCGTATTTTCTTTATCCCTTTACCTCTTGATGAGCATATGGGCTGTTTCCAAGATTTAGCTATTATCAATTGCACTGCTGTAAACATGGGTATGCATATATAACTGTGGTACCATGCTTTGTTAATTCTTCCAGGAACATAGATAAATCTCAGACACATAAAACTGAGTGAAAAAATTCACTGAATAAATGTATATTCTATATTTCTATGAGGCCAAAATCAATCAACTACATAATTCATTTAAGGTTACACAGTAAATATTTTGAAGACAATTAAAATAAAACATGATGATATGGTTTGTGTCTAGGTGTCCTCCCAAGCCTCATGCCATCACGGAGGCAGCTGAATCTAGCGTTTGTGATTGGTTCATTGTCCAGCATTGGTACTGGTAGTGTGGGTGCTGCACCCACCTAGGGGCAGAGCTGATATACAATATAAGGGAGGCAAGAAAGTGTGCTTTCCCCTCTTTTGCCCTGTCACTATTGCTGTTTGCAGCTGCACTGAATGGCTGCCTCTCAGCCATACCACCCTGCCTTGGAGCCAGCTGAATATGTACTGAAACCACCAAAACTTGTAAGATAAATAAACCTTCCCTTTCCTAATTTCGAGCATCAGGTATTTTGTCTCAGCAATGAAAGAAAAGTAACTGGACACATGGTAGCAATAAATGAAGCTGTTTAGATCCTGACTACCTCTTAAAGGGACACAAGGGAGTATGTGCAACAGGAAACACAGATTTCCTTTTTCTTTCCTTTTCTTTTATTTTCTTTTTCTTTTTGAGAAGGGTTTCACTATGCAGTTCAAACTGGGCTTGATCTCACTTTGTAGCTCAGGCTGGTCTCAAATTCCCAGCGATCCTCCTGCCTCAGTCTCACAATGTACGGGCAATACACACATGCACCAAAATACCTGGCCGGGTTTTGCTTTTGTTTTATTTTAATGTGCATTAAATGTTTTACTTAAAGATTTTTTAACATGAAAATGAAGGTACACAAGTGCAGATTACATTATTGTGAAAAAGGTAATATTCTACATGACAAAAATCAAAACAAAGCAAATTTATAAATTCAATGTACCAGCACTGAGAAAGGTACTTGCAATTTAATCCAGGCTTTGTATGCATAAACTTATCTATGTGTTTTACAAAATAAATTATTTCCTAGAACACCAGAATGTCAACCATTCTGATTGTAAACTGCCTAATTCCCCTTATGAGTATTTTTAGAGAACATCTATCTAATACAAAAAAGAACTAGCATGATACTTAAAGACTCCAGAAATAGAACACGTTAAAAATATATTTGTAATGTGATTCTTCATAAAATATATGCAACCTTATTAAAAGTTTTAAAAAGAAAAGACCACTTGAATAAAGTTTAAAACCTCATCAAAAATGCTCACAATGTATATATCACTGTTAGAAAATTGATAAGATTTTGTTTAAGGGAACAGGGAAGCTATCTAATGAAGACAGTCATTTAAAATTTGTTCATAAGGTTTTAAATGTCTGCTTATACCATCTTAAAATATTATACCATAAACACACTTTCTACTGTTTCACTAGAGGACAACTAGAGAATAACTTGAAGAAAGCATGTTGCGAAATACGATCCAAAGGCCCAAAAGAATTCTAATGTTCATTCAGTAATAAATGTTTTAAACAAACTCCCCATGTTATTATCCTACATTCTGAAGTGCCCTATGCAAACTGTAACACTTAAAAGTAAGAACATTAACTTATTTCTGGTATGTCAGAATTCTCTGTAAGTTTATGTTGTGAATACAGCTTTGTGCTTTAAAATAAATTTCAGGCATTGAGAAACATATATACCTGGCAAATGAACATATGAATGTATGACAAATATTTCCCTTTGATGTTTTTATTACTTTTAAACTTTGTTTTTTGAAGAAAAGACAATAAAAAACTACAAGCTTTGTGAGAGTTTTATGTCTCATGAAATTGGGCACCAAAAAAGATTACAATGTAAATTATTAAATTCCTACAAATTCTAAATCATTCTAAATTTCCAACTAGATAACTTACCTAAACTTACACTTTACTAAGAGTGTATCACTGTAAATTATTTAGATGATGATGTTTACTTTTCAAGTCCTTTGTGTATAAATGGTACCAACAGGAATGCTCTATCTAGCAACTCTTTAAATTATAAATCGCTAAACACTAATTTTAATAACAATAGTTTGAAGAATAGCTCCTGAAATGAATTCTACTATGTATTTCATGCATTATCCTATTAAATAAAATAAACAACTAAGGAGACAAAATGTATGTTTTCTGCAGACTTATTCAAAATTTGGGTTTTTGTTTTGTTTTTTGGTTTTCCCTAAACATTACATTAACTAGGCCACAAAAGTACAGATGATATGATTTGGAGAGAAACAAGCACAGTTAAGACATTGTACACACAAGACAAATTGTTTTCTTATAACAAAAAGAAAACATATTAGGCACTCTATCCTCACGCAACAAACATGTTTAAAAGCTTTGTTTATAAGCAATTGTCTTAGCATTATTTAAATCAGTTCATAAAGACAACTCCATCAACAAAAAATTCAGTATTCTCTATTTTAGGCTATATGAATCAAGTGTTGCAACAAAATATAACTACAAAAAAGAAATAGAAATTAACTTCCAGACAATTATTAACTCATTAATTGAATCCAAGTTGGAAACAAGTTGTTCCATGTATTAAATGGCAACATAAGCAAAAGGCATAGTTGAAAAATAAGGATCAGCCTCACTCTTCTTCATACATAGAAGACATTGATACACATAAATGATGCTAGTTCATATCCATCAGTCTTCCTCACCATGTCATTATTATGTGGGGTAAGCTGAACAGATTCATTAGTAAGCTGAGGATCAAAGCTGTCCAAACCCGGTTCCCCAGAAATCTTGGATTATAGGAAGGAATCACCTGCTTCTGCTCCTTCATGTCCCAGGCAACATTTCAAAAGGATGGGTGCTCCTGCACATCAGCACACCCTCTCTACAGATGACAGCCCTAACATTCCATGGGTACTTGTTCAGAAAACTCTCCAGGGCACTTGCAGCTTTTTCAGACATACAAAGGGTGTGTGAATGTGTCTTTCCAAAATATCCTGCAAGAGATTATTGCTTGAGTTTTGATCAGGGTTATCAGAGCCCTCAGCAGTATAAAAGGGAGACTCTCCAGCGATCATTATCAATCATTTGTATTCTGAGAGTTCACCAGTTGACACTGAAACCATAATCCTCTCATAATTTCTGCAGCAAGGTAAACAAGAGTGCCACAGAAAGCGCTGGTCATATCTCACGGCTGTAGTTTTTCTTTACATAGGCAATAATCAATGAATGTAATGTCCTCTTCTGAGTCCAGCAATCAATAATCAACCCAGTAATAAACTATCCAATTTTAAATTTCTATAAAGTATCCCTTGCTCATGAAGATAACTGAGTGCTAAGGAGATTTCTGCAGAGTAAACCCTGGCATGTTCTTCAGGCCATTCTTTGTTGTTGCACATGAATCATTAGATCTTCTGCATTTACACAGTCTACAACAAAGAACAGTCTGTTTTCTATCTGAAAGCAAGAATGCGATGCAAAAATAAAAGGATGACTAGATGCCTGCTTCATTATATGCATCTCTGTCTATACCTGATTAAGGTTGGTAAGCTCTTTTTCCACAACTAACACTGTATAAATATGGTCTTTTTAATTTTTTTTTTTTTTACCTGAATCAGCAGTACTTCTGTAAACTTCCTCTCCCTATTACCTGGAGCAAATCAAAGTCGTGAACATCTAAACTGGATAAAGCTCTGCCAATTTTCTTGATGTTCACTGACTTCTTGTTTTTAGCAGTTCGGTTCAGGCTCTGGACTTAAGGATTATATAGGATTACTATCTGTGCAGAGTCTGAAGGCATGGATGCTTGATCCACTGACATCATGGGTTCTGGTGGCAAAGAATGCTGTTTACATTCAGTTGTGACACATTTGTGCACTTCTTATGAACCAAGACTTTGAAGTTAATACATTTATATACTTGGCATCCAAGTCCCCCTACACAATCTGTGCAGACAGCACAGTGAGCACACCTGCTGAAACATATGGCCATTTGCACAAAAAAACTTTCTCCAGAGGCATGTTTCTCAGTGGTAGATGGAATTACCTTCTGGATAAGACATTTTAGGATGTTTTGATACATGAGGTGATGCATGCATTAAGAGCTCAGAATACTTTTGTAGCTCAGAAAGCCTAAAGTCTTCTAACTGCATCTGAAGTGATACAGTGTAAGGATCTCCTTCTTTATCTACCCATTTCATGGTGAAAAGATGTTTATTGTCAAAAGACCACACATCTTGAACTTCAGGCCAGCAGCCCACAAAGGAGACGGAAGTCTCAAAATGTCCGTCCTATCTCATCCCATAATTAGGGCCTACTGTGTAAAGCGTATATGGTGGACACACTTAGGAAGAAGGGACCATGACAGAGTTGGTTGTCAAGAAAACTGGCACAAAGGGCCAGTGTGGCCTCACTGCCTGAACTGACCACAGTTAACCACAAAATTTTGTAAAGTTTTCCTTTTCCAGGATTTCTTGTGCTTACTAGGCAAGTGCTTGAGCTGCTGAGCTAAATCCTTGGCACCTCTTTCCTGGACTACTAAAATTAGAGTTTATTGGTACAATTGAGATATGCATAAGGATCACACTCATCATACAGAATTTGTGCAGTACATAAAATATTTTCATTCCCCCTCCCATCCTCTCTATTCTCTCCAACCTTTTCCCCTTTTTATATTCATTCATTTCCACTTTTTTCCTCTATTCTCTTTCTTTCTCTTCCCTTCCTACTGCTGCTCTCTACTCCTTTGTTTTCCTCCTCATTTGAATACTTTTTTTTCTGTTTCCCAATATCTAGTTGGACCTTACTTTCTCTTTTGATTTCTCACACCAGAGAAACAATGCAATATCCAAACATGTGCATATGATTTACGTCCCTTAAGTATGGTCTCAAGTGAATCAATTTACCTAGAAACACCTGAAATTAATCCTTCCTTATAGCAGAGTGGTACTTGATTGTATTTAAAAACCCACATCTATTCAAACATTGGCGGAGAGTTTGACTATTTCAAACATTTGGCTATTTCTAATTGTACTGCTGTAAACATGAGTGTGCATATATCACTGTGGGATAAGACTTTTAATTCTTTTGGGAAGATACTAAGAAAAGGAATAGTTCAGTCCAATGGGAACTCTACCCGTAGTTTTTTGAGGAATCACCACACTGATTTCCACAGTTGTTACACCAGTTTACATTCCCACCAAGAAGAGTGGAGAAGAGTTCCTTTTTCTCCACATTCTCCCCAAATTTGTTACTGATTTCTGGATAACAGCCATCCTTTCCAGGGTAAGATGGAATCTCAATGTTGTTTTAATCTATATTTCTCAAAGACGTTGAATGATGCTGAACATTTTTTCAAGTATTTATTTGCACTTTTTATGAGGAGTAGCTATTCATTTCAGATGTCCATTTTTAGATTTGGTTCTTAAATTTGGAAGCGGACTATGACTTTTTTGAGCTCTTTATATATTTTCAATATTAGTTCTTTGGAGAAAAGCTGACAAAAATTTTTGCCCATTTTGTGTGTTGCGTCCTCACTTTATTGGCAGTTTCTTTTGCTGTGCAAAAGCTTTTTAATAACATTTGATCCCAGTTTTAATGTTGTTTTTCTGATGTAAAAATTCACTACTATAAATTTCCCTCTTAGTACTACTTTAATTGCATCCTACAAGTTCCAGTACGTTGTACTGGCATTATTCTTTAATTCTAGAAACTCTGTTATTCTTGAATTTCCACTGTGACCCGTTTTTTGTTCATGAGGGTGTTAATTTCCATGTGTCTGGTAGTTTTTGTGTTTTCTTTTTGCCATTGATTTTCAATTTCCTTATACTATGATTTGATAATATAGATGGTATAATTTCAATTCAGCACGTTCTGTGAGCTACAACATGGTCTATTTTGAAGAAAGTCTCATATGCTGCTGAAAAGAATGAATATTCAGTTGTTGAGTGGAACATAGTATAGATACATACGAAGTCCATTTGTTCAAAAATTTGGTTCAACTCAGATAATTCTTTGCATTTGTTTTTTTGTTTTTGCCTAGTTGATCTATCCTGAAGAACAAAAGATGATTACTCAACTTTCAGGAAACTGATACCGAAGTTCAGAGGGAGAGAAAAAAGGAAAAAAATAAAAATAAAAGCCACACCGAGGGGAAAAAAAAACCTCCTAAAATCAATGTTAACACTTATGAAAAAACAAAAATAAAAATTCAAGAAAAAATGAACAAACAAAAAACGAAAAAACATAAGCAAAGGGAAAAAAAAGAAGAAATCTTTCTGTGATTTTAAGCCTGTGTTTATCTTCTGGGGGCTATAGTTTTGTGGTAGTGTCTGATTCATGGCATCATTCTGCTGTCATTAGCAGACAAAGGAGGCAGACAGAGCCCAGATTCTTTCTAGATCTGTGCTTGCAGCAGTAGGATAAAGTCAGGGTTCTGTTTAATCTGTTTAATCCCAGCAACCCTGCAGCAGGGTTGTGCAGTGTGCTGATTCTGATGCTTCTATCACATAGAACTTGAGGCTCATCCTGGCCTCTGGTTGTGGGGCTGGAATCTGAGTTGTTCAGCCTACTGTACTGTTGGTATCTCTTCCTGCCCTGACCATGAACATCTCCCACAGTTTTCCCTTACCCACTCACTATGGGGTTTCAACACTAGGAGTCCTGAGATGAAGTCAACTCATGGCTGCTCCAGATTCTGGATTCAGTTGGCCCCTCCCTAAAATGGCATCTGCCCAAGCATCTTATCCAGGGGATACGGCACTGCCTTGGACTGGAGTTACTAACTAGTTGTTGCAGCACCTAGCATCCACTGCTCTGTCCCACTGGTGTGTTTTCCCCTGGAGACCTCTGGAGTCACCCAACCTCACTGTATCTCTGTATAGTAAATTCTTCTCTTTCACACTGTGAGCTGGGGAGAAGGAGCACTTTGTCCCCTTCTTTTTCTCTATTGTGGTTTTTCTCTTTACTTTCTGTGTGGGTTCCAATTTTTCCCTTCAGATCCTTCTGGGGTTTTGGGGACTCATCTCCCTCTTTCTTTTCTTCCCCAAATTATTACTTTCTAGTGTCTGGATTCTGATTTTTGGAGAGGTGGATTTGCGGTCATTTACTGCTCCACCATCTTTCCAGAATTCTTGACAACTTCCATTGCTGGTGTTATCTTCACACCACCCTTTGAGGTCTTTGCCCCATTATATCCCCTCTCCTTCCAAGCCCCACAGTCATTTTTCCAAGGGCATCTCTGACTTGAGCCACATATCCATCTCCTCAGTGATCTGTTTATTCATTTATTCTCATGCATGTGTATTTGGCATGTAGAAACCTGCATGGTAGAAACCCACATTAGTAGTAATACACTGAGCACTCCCTCTGGAAAAGGTTAGGAGATGGCAATAGCAACTTTCCTTTACAGGAAGGAAAGGAGGTGGAGAAGAAAGCAAGGCAAAAAAGAGGCCATAAAAGAAAACAAGAAGGCCTTAAGCACAAAAAGAAAGAGAAATTAAACCTGATTACTTAGAGGGAAAAGAAATTACATTTAGAACATATCCAAAGTCCTTATCATAGCTTAAAAGTTCCCACTTCAGGCTGGGGATTTAGCTCAGTAGTGTAAACACTTACTTGGCAAGCGCATGAGTTTGATCCTCAGTACCAAAAAACAAACAAACAAAAAAAAGTTCCCACTTCATCTGGCTCAGCCAGTCTACAAATTCACCATTTTCATCTCATGCGCTTAAATTGACCTCTGTCATCCTCCAGGATTTGTTTCCTGAACCACAACTTAATTCACACTACAAAATTTTGCTCTTCTTATTCATCTTTAAAGACCTTCCCATCTCCAAGGTTGTCTTATTCTTGTTGTTTAAGCTTTTCTCAGATATCTTGTCTTTAGAAAGGCCTCCTCATTCTCCCTGTCCTCTCCCAGCAAAGCATGTCCTGGGAATGAACCATTATATCTGATTTTTTAACTATTTTTGTACATCTCAGTAGCTGACATTATCTTATTTTTCTTCTGCATTTTTTTTCTTTTTCTTTGGGATATAAGCTTCTTGATGATTGGATATCTATTTTAAAGTTTAATTTTACATTTTCACTACTTGTCACATTAACCAGAACAAACAGTAAAGACAGTAAAGAACAAACAGTAAATACAGCCTGCCCAAGACTTTAGAGAGGTATTACCATTAACACTACCTGTACACAAATGATTCTGCTGACTTGTGCAAGAAGTCAGAGACCTACCTGTTTACTGATGTAAGCGGCCTTGTAAAAATCTGTGACTGAGTTTAAGTAGGAGCATTGTGAGGACGTCACTTGCCATAGCATCATGACCATTCCATTTTATTCAAAACTTTTTTGTTTTATATTTACTCTTGGAATAGTTACCTGAAAATTCATTACATTGTTTTTGTTTCGGATGGGCCATATGCAAATGACTGTATTTCTTATTTTGCTTTGTCATCCGTAAGCTAACCTGTATCTTGGACTTGTCTTTTGTATTAGTATGTTTTCTGACACCTTAGGTGACATGAGCCAAAATGTATTCTAAATGTTTATCTCACTTATAACACAATGCAGTCACATTTTGCTTAATGACAGGGAAACATCCTGAGAAACACTTAGTCAGGGGATCTGGTGGCTGCGTGAACACCACAAGAGTGTACTTATAGAAACTACATAGCACTACATACCTAGGCTAGATGATGTAGAAACCTGCTGATTAGATTTGTTCTGCCATATTGCTCTGCTGTGCTTTGCCAGATTCGTCGTACAGATGGAATCTACCACATCATTTCTTCCACAAGAGGCTCATAGATAATCTCCAAAAGCTCTTCAGGGGTCTTCACCCAAACACTCATCACTCTATTTCCTATTACTTAAAAAATAACAATTCTTGACTTTTTTAAACCACCTAGAGTTATCAGAAAATTCAACATCACAGTTGGGTTGCATTCAACATGCAAACATTTTGCATAGGTTGCGATTATTGCTATGGAGGGAGAGATTGTGGTTATGGTGGTGTGGGATGTGCCTGACTAACAAGTGTGGCTAACACTGGTTTTTCCAAAGTTATATTTATGAATCAACTTTAATTTTATTTCCATATCACTGGACACACTCCCTAAGTAGAAAATCAGCAATGGATAACAGAAAATTCATTTATGGTATGCAGTAAACATGAGATGTATGAGTACTTCCTGGCATAATGTGATATCCTATTTTACAATTAACTTTGTAAATAAGTAGGAGTACACCAAAATAAAGTCTATACATAGAGTTATTAAATAAACCAACAATATCACTTACTATAATTATCAAAAATTATTTACTAAGCTATACTTTTACATGATTGGCAGAACAGTTTTGTTTACACTGGTATGTATACAAACACATGGGTAACAGCCTGTACTATAATGTTAAAATGATTATAATGTCACTATGTGAAAGGAATTTTTCAGTTCCACCATAATATTATGGGACCACCAACATATATATGAATCATTTCCAACCAAAATAATTCAAGTGTATTTTACTTGTGTATTATCACAGTGGCCCACTTTCAGAAGCTATCAGGGATAGCCGAAAACAATAGAAATGATGACTTTTCCCATTTGCATCTACTGTTGACTTATTTTCCAGATACACAGTGTGATCTTGCACATGACTAAGGTCATTATTTAACACATAAATGAAATAATCCAAGAAGAGAGATAGAAAAAAAAGTAGGAAGAGGGAAAAAAGGAAAAAGAAAAAAAAGTCCTAAAATAACAGATGTGTTTTCAAGGATCAAATATTAAAAAAGAACCCACAAAAACAAAATTTTAAACACCAAATGGAATTAGACCCAAGGTTCCTTAAAGCAAATTTGTGTTTGTACTTACTCATAATTGTATCTGCAGGACCTGGACCTACAACATCCATACATATACATATTCACACTTGCTAATAATAAACATTAGTTCAGTTAACAAATAAGCCAAGGATATAAAGTTTTATTGAAAATGAGAGCATACAATATTTTGCCCCAGGGCAGTGGTTCTGAGTCAGGGATAATTTTAAATATTCTTAACTGGAAGATGGGCAAATCTAGAGATTTTTCAGAGTAGTACCATTGAAATCTAAAGCATAGAGGCCAGTGAGGCTGCAGACATCCTATATCACACATGATAAGTCTTCATCATAAAGAATTATCTGATGCAAAATGCTCAGACCACTACAGTTGAGAATGCTTGCCCTAGAGAGCAAAATAATAAAAGACAATCTTCAAAGAAGGATAAAATCAGGATTCTCATACAGATCCAAAATTAATATGCCTTGAAGAATTAATTTCAGTTAATCAGTGAATGAACTAGGCAGATGTAAGATATTTTAAAAAGGTAATGCAATAACCAGACACATTTATAGATCAGAAAATAGTGATAGAAGTGCATAAAAGAAAAAGCTATCTTTTCTACAACATAAGTGAATTCAATTGAATTTCTGTGCAGGAAGTAATAGGCAATAGATGGAGTTATACAAGAGTTTCCACTACCTCACAATAAAGAAAACCAGAAGAGCATGCTATATGTGGAAAAAGAGTAGATATCTACTGAAATATGCATTGATTTTTTTTCTAGATGACTGCATGACCTGGAAAAGCTATTGTTCTTATTGGTGCACTAACATACTGCTATCATTATGTGTGTGTGTGTGTGTATGTGTGTGTGTGTGTGTGTGTGTGTGTGTGTGTGTAATTATATCACACACACATTTTAATTGTGCTGTCAACTTTGGAAAAAGATATCCCAGGTATTATTTTGAGTTGTCACAGACATTGGCACAGAAATTAACACCCAGATAGGTCTAGAAAAATTAAACTTATTTTTTTCCAATTTGCTCAGGGATATTAAGAATATAAGGCCTTATCTACATGGGTTTGGTTACAAAAACTAATAAAGTACTCTCTAAGTAATGAAAAAAAGGAAGAAAGAAGAGCAGAGATATTGACTGCTATTAAATGCTAACATCGACCAAGTATATTCTGGTGGATTTGGAGTAGTATTCATCAAAAAATGGGTTTAGCCAGAGCAATACTTCTACTTACCTGATACTCTAATTTATAACCTTCTCTTGAAAGCTGCACCTCAAATTTTGCCTCATCCTAGAAAAAGTACAGCAGAAACAGTTTTTCCATTTCCTTCTCCATCTCCAGCTCAACAAATAAATTCAATCAGAATACAGAAAAAGGGAAACAGAACAATACATACTAAATACCATCTTTGTCTACCTAAACATTAAAACTAGACTCAAATGGTACATCTTTTTAAAGGGAACTTACGAAAGAGGATACAATTTCCATTGTAACAAGAGCAGTATAATATCTCATAATAGTGTACATGAAGGACAAATTAGTGATTCACAGGAAACTGCAGGCCTCAATATACAAAACACAGGACCCCAAAGAAGCATAGATAATTCAATTTCCTATAAGTCACTTAACATCATTAATGTGTGAACTATTTCACCAAGGTTGGCCAAAAATCTATTGCAGTCAAAATGTTTCATTCCTTTGGCTAAAACTTCTTCTCACTGAACATAAAAAATAATAATTCCAGCAAATAAGACCAAATATGTCCACTTTACTATTTGAAAAATAATACAAAGTATTCTTGAATGAAACTGTTTGCATAAGATTATCATTTCTACTTAATCATTCATAAGCAAAAAATATAGATTACATTCATTTTTAAGTGTATGTCTTATTCTTAGTTAAAATATTGAAATGTTTAAAAATATCTTTACTGAAATTCAGAATGGCAGAACTATAAAAAACAGAATTAAAATTTCACATATTTAAAATCTGAGATCATATAAAATCTGAGATCAATATAACAAATTATATTTTAATTTAGCCAAATAAAGAAATAAGAGGATTTCTGTATATGATGCATCAATTAATTCATTAAAGGATTAGGTAAACCCAGGTGATCCCTACCAAGTTTATTGGAAAGTTCTTTCATTGAACATAAATTCCACAACCTTCTGATTATCAGTAAGTTTTAAATTAGCCATCTGGGTTCAATTATCATTCTGTTATCATTTGTCAATTTTTTGAGATCGTTATTTCACGTATAACTAGTAGTAGGTAACACACAGTAAAGACATGATTAAATGATACTAGTGTAAACAAATTTTCCTCCATGGACACATTTCATTGTGTTCTATTTCCTTCTATGATTACCGTGGCATTAATCAACATGAAACCTGATTAGCAAGTTACAAATTGATTAGCACCTTGAAGGATGAGGAAAAAAGGATATTAATCAAAGATTATCAACTGGGCATCACTAGTCCTTTACTTTAACCAACACCTGCACACTAAAATCAGAGAGATGATGGCTCTTAACACATGAGAGTTTAAGAGTCCTCTGATTGCAGTGAAATCTTTTTTTAATTCTTCTTTAATCAAGGCAATTACAGTGTAAAATAGTTCTTTCCAGTTTTCGGCCTATTTATGAAGGTAAGATTAAGATGTTTTTAAGAGACTGTTCTTTCGTATTGAGGTTAGAAAAAGCAATCTTGGTGGGGTACACTTAGTTTTTCACCTCAAAGGTTAAAAAATACTAATGGTTTTATCTGAGACAATATCATATTTTAATACCGATGATGTGAGTGCTTGAAACTTGGAAAAGAAAATTATTTTAATCAACTCTAAAAATTTACCAAGGTACATCCTCAAATCTAGTGATATCAAAAAGTCTTCATAGCAGAACTATCATTGAAGCAACTTAAAATGAATGAACTCTCATTCATTGAAGCAACTTTCAATGAGCTAGCATATTCATTTTTTAAACAAAACATGAGACTGTAAATAGTGAAAGTTCTTTAACAATAGTCTTCTTAGTTATCTCACAAAAAGATAGAGTTTAACAGAAATTATCCTCAAGTAAGGATCCTAAATCCTGCATTTGAGACTCAGTTCTACCAACTCCACATCCTTAGAAGTTCAGGTAAGTTTGATGTAGCATTTGAAAACTGATGATGGTTGTTGCAATGGTTGATACATTGTATCAACTTCAAAAATCTAGAAGCGTAATTAAATGACTCAGTAGGGGGCAGAGTCCTCACTTTGTGAACATCTTGAGCCTGTACAAGAGGACACCAATATGGTATAAGGGTTACACATGCCCCAGCGTAGGGGGTAGTCCACATACAATAGAAGGGAGGAAAAAGGCTTGCTTGCCCCCTTTTTTGCTCTTCTGCTTTTACTGTCTTCTGCCCCTACGAACTGTGGCTGCTCTGCCATGCTCTTGCTTGAGAACCAGCTCACTATGCACTGCAACTTCCACAAACTGTGAGAAATAAACCTTTTTTTCCTTAATTTTGAGTATCAGGTATTTTGTCTCAACAATGAAAGAAAAATAACAATCGTACACTATGCTTGCATCAGGGTGATGCTTTGTGGATTAAAAAGGATTCAGAAAGTTGGAAGAAAATCACATTAAGTATGTATGAGTTTTCTATTCATTATGGTTTTCACGTGAGTAGTACAAACAGGCAAAGAATATTTCCAGCTACATTTTTGCTTGTCAAACCAAAGCACTAGTCTCTGTAGTTTATGGTTGGCATACTCATGAAAAATAAAAATTATCAGTAGGAGGATGCAAAAGGTGAGAGATACAGAGTAGAACCAAATAATAAAAATTTGTACCTGAAAAAATATCATGTGGGTAAAACTCAGAAATAACAAGAGACTGCTGCAATATGCAAACACACTTTTACTTAATACTTTACATTACATAGTTGGTAAGGAAGAATAGAAAATGCAGGAAGTGATTATTAAGCATCATATATTTCATTGTATTGAGTTTGTACATTTATTAGTGCTTCTTTCTCTCCTTAAAAAGGGCGAAACTACTCAAAATCCTAGTTTTAAGCAACAGTTTTAACTGTTTCCACACCAAAATTATCTTCATAGTTCTTCCAAAAGAGGAAAAAATAAAGAAAAGGTTCAGGTTAGCAGGGCATCTAAAGGCAGCAAATTAAACTTGCTGAAGTTAGAAGCAGGACTGTTGGCTTGAGGGAAGGAGAGAGAAGTCAGAAATGAGCCCAGCAAAATGAAGCTGGATGACTAATGAAAGAACCTCAGTGCCCCACCTCCTCCTCAAACAAAAGCACCAGAACAATGAATGAGTAACTACAATCATACATTCCTTGACAATGACAATGGGAATTCATTTTAAGGAAAGCATTATTTGGTGATTTCATCATGCAAATACCCAATGAAGGCACTTGCACAAATCCAGATGATTCTGCCTGCATCACTCTTAGGCTATCTGGCACAGCACATCATCTAAAGAAAATTCTGGAGAATGGTTAAAAATGCTATTTGTACATATAAGCCTATATAAACATAGACAATCTATTGAAAAATATGAGGAAATCAGAATGTTCAGCTCCATTATAAACATATGGGACCATAATTGAGTATGTGATCCACTGCTGTCAGAAGTTTGCTGTATTATGTATGTCTGTATATTTAAATTAGATTGTCTAAAAAAGAGATTGGAGTGGCAGGAGATCTTCCAGCACACAGAGACTTAGGAGGGCCACATACATAAGAAACATTCTACCACTGCAGACCAACCTCTCCAGTCAGGAACAACTTGGAACTAAGAGAGACTTCTTGCAGTGGTGGAAAAAAATAAGCAAGAGACCTCAGCAACTTCTATTAAAACTGTGAGCATCAACTGGACGTGATGAAAATCCTGAAATACCAGTACTCTGGGATGTTGAGGCAGCAGATCACAAGTTCAAGCCCATCCTGGGGAATTTAGGTAGGTCCTGACTTAAGAACACATGGACAGGGCTTCCAGAAAGACAGCAGAACAGTAAGCAGCAGAGTAAACATCCCATCTGAGAGAAACAGCCCAGACACTGGAAAACATCATCATGTGGATGCCAAAAAGGAAGAAAGTGGGTGTCGGGAGATAGAGAGAACATGGCAGACAGACAACAGCAACTACTGAACGCTCTCTAAAGGCTCGGCTCAGAGGCCAGGAATGATGCGGACTAAGGAGATACGAACCAGTATAGATATGCTCTGCTGACTCAGGAACGAACTGGGCTGAGAGAATCCAACTTGGAATACAGTCCTGGCGCTAAAATAGGAACAGAAAAATCTCGGTGTGGAGGCTCGACTCCGCGCCATTGGAAACCGCGGTTTGGATTTCCCGCCGCCCGGCGGCCGGCGCCTCCACAGCGGCTCGGCAAGGAGAGACGCGACTGCCGAGCTCTGGGAACGGGAGTCTGGGAACGGAGTTCCCGCGCCATCGGAAACCGCAGTTTGGATTTCCCGCCGCCCGGCGGCCGGCTACCTCCACAGCGGCTCGGCAAGGAGAGACGCGACCGCCGAGCTCTGGGAACGGGAGTCTGCGAACGGAGTCAGAAACGCAACGGACAGGGAGGAAGGCTGACTGGTGGCGAGGTGAGCGAGGAACTGACTCCCTACCGCAGTTTGACTCCAGCGGAGGTTTGTCTGGGCGCGGGCAGTCCTGTAAGAGCAGGGCGCGGTGGCAACTGCAGCCGCACGTTTCCCTCTCGGACGGGATTGGTGAAAGGTGCCTGGCCGGAGGGACGCTGCTGGCGGACTCCCTAGGCTGGCCTAACCCAGATCCCAGAGCCTGACGGTGGCCTGGAGGAGCGACCAACTCCCGCGTAGGCTGCCTCCTCCGCAACTCCCTGGGGCGCAGCGGTGAGCAGGAACAACTAACCAGCGCAATTTGATCAAGCTGTGGCTGACAGGCAGGGAAGCCGGGCCTCCTGTGTAAGATTACATTTTATAAGGAACAGAAAATATGGGGAAGGGAAGCAACAAAAAAGGCTCCTCGACCCCCAATCCTGAGAATCAGGCAATAGTGGACACTGCACCAATATACATTAAGCGCCATTTAGAGAGCCTCATAGACCAATTCAGGAATGAAGTTATCAATGACCTGAAGCTAGAAGTATGCAGAATAGTTAGAGAAATGCTAAGCACCACCCAGGAAAAAGCAGATGGTGGAATGGAAGAACAGAAAAAGAGGGGAGAATTGCTTGATGGAGAAAACAGAGAAAGCATTGAGTATGTGAAGCAGGTGCAAAGGGACTATCAAGAAATCAAGAAGTCTACCCAAGACTGGCATAACAGCTTGAAAGAAACTAAGGACAGACTATCTGAATTGGAGGGCAGACTTGAAACATGGGAGAATGAAATGAAAAACTTCTTAAAAATAACAAAGAAACACACAGCAATAATACAAAGACAAGAAGATGATAAGAGGAGCCATAACTTAAGGATTAAGAACATAAAAGAAGAAGTAGGGACACAAACAAGTGAACTACAAAAGCTACTCACAGAAATAATCCAGGAGAATTTTCCTAATTTAGCAAAAGGTAAAGATACTCAAATGTATGAGGCATACAGGACCCCAGCTACCTACAAACCTAACAGAGAAACACCCAGGCATATAATAATAAAAATTCCAGAAATTCAATACAAGAACAGAATATTAAAAGCTGTAAGAGACAAGAAACAGATCACTTACAAGGGAAGACCCATCAGAATTACAGCAGATTTCTCTTCACAAACCATCAAATCACGAAGAGCATGGGGAGAAATAATTCAAGCTTTGAAAGATAATAATCTACAGCCAAGATTGAGATATCCTGCACAACTGTCCCTGGAAATTGATGGAAAAACAAGGTGCTTCCAAGATAAAGAGGAACTGGGGGAATTTGCAACCACCAATTCAACCCTACAGAAAGTATTGCAGGATATTCTAAAAAAAGAAAAATACAAAGAACCCAGAAATAGGGGCGGGGAGGCCACAACGAATGGAGCAGAGAACAAAATGAAGAAGACAAACTGACAGCTACTGACAGAAAAAGAGCTCAACAGAAATGAGACAGAGAAGATTGGATGATAGGAACAGCTTTTTTTGGAGAAAATGACATCTTAATAGGTAATGATGATTTAGTACCATCTTGTTTTGAAGTCTCATCTAGCTTTTGTTCTTCTGTCTCAAATGGTCTAAACAGGTTGTATCTTATTGGATTTTGCTATGTATGATAGTATAAGAAAAAACCTTTTAAAGACAAGGAGATTATACAGAGACCATTGTTCATTTTCTGTTAGTCGATTCTAAATACTCTATAATGCTGTCATTCTCTTAAATGGATTTACATTGTTTTGATATACTTAATGCTACAGTATATGAAGTTGTACTCAAGGACTTCAGGGAGGGAGTCAATAAGGTAATTATTTTTGGGTCAGGATTAGCTGGTGGTGAAACACTATTCTGCTTAAATGGTTATGGTTTGATCTGCCCTGTTTCGCTGTTATGCCCTCTTTTTTCTCAATCTCCACTCCATTATTTACTTTTTTATTTTTATCCATTTAATTAAAGGGAAAAATATAGCAGGATATAATATAGTAACCCACTTTGACTTTCTATTATCTCGATTTGAAGCCCTGTATTACTCTCACCATCTTGTTTTTGACTGAGGTTCCTATATTCTGTTTTGCTGGATAGTATCAGGTTCGAAAGTTTAGGCATCAGCTGAGAAGATAATGAGATTCATTATAACGCCCATTCTCATTGACTTTTATCTACTTTTGAAGACCTACAATATCTCCAATGTTTTGGTTTTGTTGGTTTTATTCTTTACGGTTTTGTTCAATTGTATTACAACTAATGATATAGGCAATTCTATTAGAAATAGCGGGAGGCATTATGGTAACCATTGTTGATCACCTTGTAGTATGTTTTTATATTATCTATTATGTCCACCCTTTTGACTTGACCGATTCTGTTCTGTTATGTCACATTTGGTTTTACTCTCTTCCAAAAAAGCAACAAGAACCGTGGGAGCAATGAAACCCAAAATGTGTAATAGTCACTGTACAAAAGAGAGGAAAAGAAAGTGCTCTAAACTATATAACTGCATGTATATTTAAATGTATAAGATAGAAAATGATATCACAGAGTTTTATTGGATCATTGAACAGAACTGTTTGCAGTATCATTGTTGGAATGTCCACTCTACAAGCTTTAATTTTGTGACTTGAACAATTATTTCTAAGATGGCAATATGTAATCCATTAACTAGTGATTTCCTACTACGCATTTTTTTATTCTGTAAATCTGTATAACTTGTACCCCTTCACTGTTTTTTTTTCTTTCTTTTCTTTTCTCCTTAAATAAAAATTAAAAAAAAAAAAAAAAGAAAGTGGGTGTCGTGGACCCAGGAAGAATCTAAAGTGAGAACTGAAGCCCAGAGAGAGAATAAAAACAAGCACCTTTGCCCATAGCTGGACCCACTATATAAGGAGAGGAGCTGTTAGAACCTGGGGACACATAGTCAAGGAGATCCCAGAGGCCTCTGCAAAGAGAGGTGGTGGTAGAGTGGTGGTGGAGGGAAGTTATGGGCACAGAGGACTGCATTGGCTGGTGGTGAGTGCAGAGGACTCAGTCCTCGCATGGGAGAGAGTGATTGGCCATTAGCCACTTTGGAGTCATGCCAGATAAGCCCAGAACCAGAACTGCTCCACCTTCCTATAGCAGGTCCTACCTCACCCCGACATGCATTTCAGAGGCCATCACAAAGGTTCCCCTCTGGTAACCAGATTGTATGGAAGCAGAGGCTGGCCCTGCACCAGCACACCCAATGGCCACCATCAGATACCCTTAGCCAACACTGACTAGAAGAACCAAATGGTCTCAATTCAGAGAAACTGTATCCAATACAAGAACTATCAGGCACCCCACGACCCAATTGTCTGGGAAGAACGCAGGAATATGCTACGTTGAAGAAGCAAAAGGCCTCCAACCCAAGCAACTGTGGTCCAGGAGATCTAAACACAGTCTCTGGCCTGTGGACAGATCTCTTGGAAATAACAAGGAACCAGGAAGGAACAATTTGACAGCTGCAAGACAACCCAAAGCAACATAACTTCAGAAAAATAGGTATGAGTGAAAAAGCAGGGGTCAACACAAATGACATTAAAAGTCTATTCACAGATATAATATCCTAAAACTTCCTAAACATGGGAAAGGAAATGACATTCACATAAGTAAGGCATATATAACTCCAGCTAGCCATAACCAAAATAAATCTACACTCAGACATATAATATTCAAGATCCCAGAATGTTAAAAGCTATTAGAGAAAAGAAACAGATCACCTATAAAGGAAAACATCAGAATCACCAGACTTCTCAACATAAACCATCAAGTCAAGTAAAGACTGGAATGATGTATTCCCACGTCCTGAAAGAAACTTGCAACCCAGACTGATGTACCCTGAAAAACTATCTTTCAAAATTAATAGATAAACAGGAAACTTCCATGAAAAAACAACTGTAGGAATTCATGACTACCAAACCAAACCTACAAAGAATACTGAAGGACAATCTAGAGAAAGATAAAAAAGACTGCAGTTCTTTTTTATCTTTCAGGAACAGCAGCAGAGGGGGACAGCTAAGCAGAGCAAACAATTGAATGGAAGGAAACAGCATGGCAGAGATGAGCCAAGGCATGTTTGTCAAAACCATTAATGTAGATGGCCCCAATTCCCCAATAAAAACAAACACAGGCAGAGCGCATCAGCAGGCAGCATCCATCAATATGCTTTGTACAAGAAACACATTTAACTTGAAAGAAAATACACAGATTGAAAGTCAAAGAAGAGAAAACAATGCTCTACGTGACAGGGAACCAGAAAGAAGTGAGGGTAGTCTGCCCACCAGCTGCTGAGTGGATAAGAAAGACATGGCATTTTTGTACAATGGAAAGCTGCTCAGCTATAAAGAAAAATAAGCTCAAGACTCTTGCAGGTAAATGGATACAACTTGAGACCATGTTCATGGAGCCACTATTATAAAAATCAAAGGAGTTATTTGGATCCAAAATGACAGTAGATATTGTGAAAGTGAGAGAGAAGGAAATGTCTAAAAAGGGATGCTAGTGGCCATACTTAATTTATTATCATGTTTGGAAATCTTGCATTGTTTTCATTGTTCTCTTTAGTTTGGTTTTATTCTGCTTGGTTTTGTTTGATTTTATTATTTTTGATGGAATGGACAGCTGTTTCAAAGATAACAAAATATATGATGGTAGCCATTATTGATTTCCTGTTATCTTGTTTTGAAGTCCGTTATTGCTTTTGTTGATTTTATTTTATTTTGTTTTGTTTGATTGTATTATGTCTGATGGTATAGGCAACTGCTTTGAAGATAACAAGAGGCATCTTGGTAGCCCCTACAGTTTTACTATTATCTTGAAGTCCTGCATTCCTTCCATTGTATTGTTTTGATTGGTTTTATTCTGTTCTATTTTGTTTGATTTTATTAATGCATGGTGATATGGGCAGTTATTTTGAAGATAACATGAGGCATTATTGTAGCCATTATTGAACTTTCTTTTTATCTTGTTTTGAAGTGATGTACTATGTTCACTGCTTTGTTTTTAATTAATTCTATTGTTTTATTTTGTTTGGTTTTATTCTCTTCAAAATTAAAAAAAACCAGATGAATATATAAACATGGCATCAATTTGAATGAGAAACACCTAGCAAATCGGTTAACATAGTTTTGGGTGTGTCTAAATGACTGATGTACTGAATACGAAAGACTCACCCAGGGTATAGGTGACATCAACCCAAAGGCTTATTGACTGGTCTGAATAAAAAGAGAATGAAAAAGGAACTTTTTTTTTGCTTCTTCGGAGGTGCTCCCATCTTCACCTTCTCCATGGATGTTTGTTTCTACACTTCCAGTGAGGAATGATCAACTTTATAACACCTTTGGTTTCCCAAATGTGGACCAGCAAGGGAGTCTACAGTGAGCTCCAGATCTTCAAGCTTTGATTGGATCCTCTGCCTCTCTAGTGCACAGAAGGCCCCTTTACAATCTTCTATACTTGCCTGTGCAGTTGGCCACTGTATACCAACCTTATAAATCCTTTATCTATCAAGTCATGTACATTTATGTAAAAGCCATTCTTCAAATGAATCCTTATATATAGATCAGTTAGGATTTGTATCAGATAGATAGATAGATAGATAGATAGATAGATAGATAGATAGATATAGATAGATAGATAATGATACATACAAAAGATTTATAAATTTAAGGAGATGATATAGATATAGATAAGGGATGTAGAGCTCCATGTGGAAAGTCTGAGTTGAATCTTTAGTAAGAGAAAAAGGGATATTGTGGATATTTGCAAAGTTTCCTGCCGGAGAATACTAAAACCTTCACTATCTTGAACACAGTATAGAGATAGTATAGGTAGCTACCTAAAGTACCCATAGTTTCATTGAATCAAATATGTAGTTAAATCTCAATCTGTTTAGGTAAAGAAATAAGAGGTTGTGTATACTATGGCAAATTAATCATAGGACAACACAAACCCAGTAAATTGCTAGTAGACAGGCTGAATCCTAAAATAAGGTAATTCTATGTGGTGCTATCTTGGGAGCAGAACCATTGCTAGAGCATGTCTTGCTCTAGGAATCAGTAGCCACTGCATTACCCATTTCTTGGGATTCTACACTAGAACAGTACTTTTTCATAAGTGGCTCCAGTTCCCTGACCCTGATATTGGGAGCACATCTCCGGTGAAACAACTGAAACCTCTTTAGTACAGAGCAGATAATCTCCCTAGAAACCCTACGCCAGTTGCCCCCATTCACCTAGGAATCCATGACAAACTTGCTTCAAGCATGACGGAGGCTGTGCATCACCCAGAAAACACCAGCCACCATCAATCCTGCCTCCAGTGGAAAGGACCGTGTTGGTCTGACAGCAACCACATTACTTTCTGTAGCTTAGGCACCACAGAAGTAGCAGACGTGACTGACATTGCTTAGTGTGGAAGGAACTTCATGAAGACTACATTATGGTGCTTACTCACAACCAGATGCAACATTAAGAAGTGCCTTCAGGTATAAATCTGTCCCAGCACAAAAATCACTCCATAACATAGGAAGAAACACATGTTCTACCCAGATGCCTAAATATCAATCAATGCAGAGACACGAAAGCATAAATGAGTAAGGAAATACAACATTACCAAAATCTATGGTTTCTCTAGTAAGAGATTTCAAAGACAGGGAAATTATAAACTCTTTGAAAAGTAATTCAAAATGTGATCCTAAGGAAATGTATCAAGATTTAAAAGAATACAAACTGGCAATTTAATGAAATCAGGAATGCAATTTTAATATGAGTAGAAAATGCAACAGAGATAGATATTTTTAAAATCTTGAGCTAAATATTTAAATTAATGTGTTTAAAATTATTTTGAATGTTTCAATAGCAGACTAGACCAAGAAGAAACAATTTATGAATTTGATAATGGGTTTTGTGAAATAGCATGATCAAAGAGAATAAAAGAAAATGAAAAAGATAAATTCTGGATATCATAAAGTGAATGAATAGTCTAATTATAGGAGAATGAGACAAAAACAGAGACAGAGCCAGAGAGAAGGGAAGTGAAGGATATTTAGTGAAATAGTGATTGTAAACTTCCTGTATGGAAAGATATGGCTGTCCAGTTCCATGAAGCTGAAAGCATTTCAGATAGACTCAACCCAAAGATGTCCTTTCCAAGGTATGTTATAATCAAACTAACAAAAGTAAAATAAAAAGAGAAAATTATAAAAAAAAAGAAAAAAGAAAAATCTGGAATTCATGTGAGATAATCTATATTCAAATAACACCATATTTTTCAACAGAAATCTTGCAAGGCAAGAGAGAATAGGATTAAATACAGAGAGCTAAAAGAAAAAAAGAAATAGACATTTTCAAATATTATACTCACAAAGCTACCCTTCAAAAATGAAAGAGAAAAAACATCCTTCACAAATATCAAAAAACTGAACAAAATTATCAATATATCAGCTTTGCCAGAAATACATGATGGGGTATTTCAAGGGGGAACAAAAAGAGAAAAATCACTATCATAAAAGCACATTACAAAAGTCACTGTTAGATATAAATTCATAATAACTTCAAAATACTATTGATTCAATAACAATATATAAAATTTCAAATCTCTAGTAAGAAAATTAGAAGTCAGAATGACTGATGATGGCCATAGGAACAGGAAATTAAAAGGCAACAAAATTACAAGGTATGGGAGAAAATGTATGTGAACAAAGTTATCAGCCTAAAATAAAACTTTGGAAAGATTTTTGTACATACTTCACATTAAAAAATTAGAGTACATACAAATATGAGAGAGAAAAAAAATCAAAGGTTATCACTAAAGAAAACCACTGAACCTACAGAGACCAACAAGAGAGGAAAAGAATCAAAAAGCAACTAGCAAGAATAGTAAGATCTTCCTGTCCATAATAATCCTGAACATAAATGTAGTAAATTATGCAAAAGATAAGAAAGTTATTGAGGTGATTAAAGGAAAGAAAATTCAATGGTGTATTTCCAACAAGAGATTTATTTCACTAGTAAAATTACACCAAGATTGAAAGTAAAACGATAGAAAATACACTCTAAGCAAATGAAAACAAAAAGAGAAAAAGAGTCTCTATACTTAAATCAGATGAAATAAACATTAAATCAAAAACTATCAAAAAGTCCAAGAATCTACTTAAAATGGAATCAACTCAGCAAGAGGACAGAACAACCGGAAATATATACACACCAAATACTGTAGCACTAAAATACATAAGGCAAATATTACTAGATCTAAACAAAGACTTCAATATAAACTTTGAGCAAAGAAGTGGTGAACAATACAGGAAATAAGTAAAACACTGGATTCTAACTGTACTCTAGACTGAAAGAATTTAATGGACATTTACAGAACATTCCATCCAACAACTACACATATTCCTCTCAGCAGAACCAGGCACATTCTGCTACATTGTTCACATTTTGCCATAAAACAAGCCTCAACAAATTAAACACAATAAAACATTTCAAGGATCTTCTCTGATCATAAGCATATAACACTAGACATCAATAACATCAAAAATTTGAAAAAGTTTACAAATGCATGGAAATCATTCAACAATATATATTCTAAAGGTTACAAAAAATTCAGTTATGTTGCAGGATATAACATATAAAAGATCAGTCAATAGCATTTTTATGTGCCAAAAGGACTTAACTAAAAAAGAAATCAAGGAAGAACTCCAATTTAAATAGTTACAAAAGCCAAAACAGAAACTAAGACTAAATCTAACCAGAGAGATAAAAGCTCTTGAAAATGAAAACTATAAAACACAAAGTAAAGTAAATACAATAAAAATACATGGAACGATACTCTATGTTCATGGATTGAAAGAATTAATATTTTAAATGTTCATGCTACTCAAAGTATCTGTACTGTGATCATCAATTTACCACTGTTAATCTCCATAGAAATGGGCAAAAGAATTTTAAAATTTGCATGAAACCACGAAAACTTCTAAACAGTCAAAGCAACCTTAAATAAAAAGAAGAAAGCTCCCAACATGTCCATCAACATCTAAATGGGTAAAAATATGATTTATATATATATATATATGCAATTGAGGAAGTATTTTGCCATAAAGAATGGCAAATGAGTCATTCATAGGAAAAAAGGATGAAGCATGAGACCACAGCATTAAGTGAAATAAATCAGACTCAGAAGTTTAAAAACTACAATGATTTCTCTTTATACAAGAAACCCAAAACATAAACAAAAGCAAAATAAAAGATAATACAAAGTACGAAGATAGATTTTGTTCAAATGAGAAAGGGATCAAGAGATGGAGAGAAGCAGGAGAGAAGGGAAGAAAAGGCAACAAAGAATTAAGATGTGCACATGTACAACTGCTCACAAAGAATGTAATCATCATGCAATGCAAACATGTAAGAAAATAAAAACTAAAAAAAATCTTACTGGAAGATAACAACATGATACTGGCATGAAGACAAACACATGGAGCAATGGAACCTAACGAAGAATCCAGAAATAAAACTATTCATTTACAATTAACTAATTTTCAACCAAAGAGCCAAGAACATACATTAGGGAAAGGTCAGTCTCCGAGACAACTGGGTACACATATGCACAAGAATGACAATAAACGACTATATACATCAGTTTAAAAATCAACTTAAAATATATTAAAGATTTAAGTATAAAACCCTAAAGTGAAACTTCTAAAAGAAAACTTAGGAAAATTCTAAGGTTAAGTCCCTAAGAGCACAGGTAACACAAGCAAAGACAGAGGGGACTACAGCAAACTAAGAAACTTCTGTACACAAAGGAAACAGAAAAATAGAGAGACAATCTGTAGAATGGGAGGAAATATTTACAACACATGCATCTGAAAAGGCGTTAGCATCCAGAAAGTAAAAATAATGCAAATATCTAAATAGCGAAAATAAATAACCTAATCATTATTGGCAAAGATTCGAATATACATTTCTCAAAGAAGACATTCAAATATTCGGTGGGTACATGAAATGATGCCAATGATGTTGAATATCTGATGAACAGTGACATGTGAAACAAAAGCAAGAAGAAATATTGAATAGAATCACTATTACCAAAAAGACAAAAAGAAAAAATGTTAGCAAAAATGTGAAAAGGGGGAACCCTCATACACTTTTAGTGGAAATGTAAATTAACATAGCCATTATGAAAATAACATAGGAGACACTTCAACACACCAAAAATAAAATTACCGCAATTCTAGTAACAGCTATATATCCAAAGGTAATGAAATGAATATGTGAAAGAGACATCTGTGCTCTTATACCGATTGCACAACTATTCATAGTGGCCAAGATTTCAAATCAAAGTCTAACAATGAATGAATAAAGAATGTGGCATACATACCCAGAACAGTTTTTAACCATAGAAGGGATAAAATGCTCTCAACTATATCAACATGGATGAACCTAATATGCAGCATATTATGTTAAGCAAAATGAGCCAACTCTAGAGTATTGTATGAATTCACTCATGTGGAATCTACAAAAAGCTCACTTCAAAAAAGTAGAGAATATAAGTGTGTACTAGAGACTGGGAAAAGTTAGAGAAAGGAGAAAGTGGAAAGAGAGGTTGGTCAATGGGTAGATATTTATAAATACATGGGAGGAATAAGATTTGATACTCTGTTAACTATGATATCAGCAATAATACATATTTCTAAACAGCAATAATACATATTTCTAAACAGCTAGAAATGAGGATTTTGAATGTTCTCCACATGAAAAATAATATATGTATGAGGAGATTAGATATGCTAATTACCATAATTTGATCACTGTAATATATATAAATAATACATATGAAACAAAATATATTACTGTAATATATATGGTTTCATATATACTATATATGTAATATATACATGTATATCTGAAATCACTACCTTGTATCCTATAAATTTGTATAATTATATGTTTTAAAAATAGAATAAATATTTTTAAATGGATTGGCAGTAGGGAATTCAAAGAAATTTGAACAGCTGAACCTTAAAGTATTGCTAAACACAACTCAGGCAGTCAAAGGAACATTTGTCTGGACACCACCCTCTGAGCTATACCCTGGAAGGCCACAACTAAAGCCAACAGGCAATCGGGCAGGCCCTGAGCAGCTCACAAAGAGGAAAAACCATCAAATCGAAGAAAGCAAGGCAAGAAAGAAGTGCTGAAAGGCAAAATAATCACACACTAATGAATGAATTCCAAAATAATGTTAGTTAAATTACTACAGCAAATTTTTATCATGTTCTTACCAGATGCTAGAAATAGCATACTAAGAAAACAGACAAGACTTTCAGTCTCATGCAGCTTATAATTTCAGGGAAATAAAGGTATTAGCAATGTTACCACAGATGCTATTTAGCATTTTATTATTATAACTATTATTTACAGACATAATGGAAATGGCAGGCATTGATTAAATGACAGAAACGCAAATTTTGTATTTATAGCTCAAGTTATGTTTCCCTGAAAAAATTCATTTCAGCTGAGTCTTACAGGATATCCAAGTTTTAGACATGGAAGAGTAAGCATATTCAAGATGTATGCGAGGCTCTGATACAGATGAAAGTTTAGTGTATTTAAAGATGTCAGAAGCATAGAAAATGAATTGTATTCTTCTAAAACATGTTTTTTTGTATTTGAATGAGTCTAAGTCTTCCTGATTATTCCTGAAATAGTTGGGTGCTATCCTCCACCTTCTCTAGAGCTGTGTGTGTGTCTTCCACTGCACTTACTACATTTCCTGGTCTACTTGCATCATTCTTATTCAATAGACAATATTAGCCAGTTATAGCTATAATCATTATATATACAATGTGGAATCCGAAAAGCACAGTTACAGAAAGTTAATGAAACCTCCCATTTTCACCATCATATGTATCATCCCTATAACCATTTCAATATATTTCTAATCTGCATTTTTTCATCTGCTATAGGACTATAGCATTGTTTATCTACTATAGGAATAAACCAGATCCTTAGGTAACTAATCCATGAAACACTCTGGATCTAATCTTTTTTTTTTCCTCCCCAGTCGTGTTTTACTAACTGTTCTTTCCTTTATTCCCTTCCTCTGAGTGAGCCAGGGCTTCCTTCGTGGGCTCTGACACTGGAGAGAATTCGCACCTCCCACTCTCCATAAACTCAGACTGGGCATATTCAGTTACTTCCTAGTACTTTGAGTATTGAAAAAGCCAGTCCAGTTAATTCAGCTTAATGGTGATCTTATGTCCAAGTTAGTTCTCTCATTGTCCCCTGCTTACACTTATGTCAGAAAATACGGTTCAGGGTCACAAACTGGCAGAATTTACACCTGGGCTCTTACTTTTTTCTCCTTGTCACTTTCTACTTCTCTTAAAGTTCTTTCAGGATGGGATTGAGGAAAGGATTAGAGAAAATTGACAAAAATTGTTTCTCTTAAACCATATTTTTATACTCTCCTCTCAGTAAGCAATTCCCTCCCTTGGTCAGAAGCCCAAACATTGTTTCTCTTATGGGTCCTGAGGCCACTGGAAAGGTTGGTGGGGTCTCCTCCCCGCTGTGCACAAGAAGCACAGAATTGGGGTAGCATTTCTAAATCTTCTCTGGTTTCCTCCAGGACTGTGTCCCCAAGTTCTTATTCTCCGGATTCCCTTGCTACACAGGCACTCCTGTTGAGAAGGTCACTGGAAATAGAGACCTGGACATGCTACTGCTTGTATGGTCCACTTGGTGCTCAGGAATAATGCAGCTCCCGCCACAGTTGTACTGTGAACTTCTAATTCCTGCTTCTCCTTAGTTATAAGTCAGACACCGGCAAGTGTGATGTGTTAGTAAATATCAAATCAGACAATAGAGAGACACTATGTGGGGTTTTTTTTTTTGCCCTTTTTTCAGTTTTTATGTTTTACTAGTACAATACATGTTTGAGTACATATGGATTACATTCCTTGTGGGAAGCTGGTACATATAAATAACACATCTCAATTATTTCCTCCTTTCCCCACTTTCTCTAATATAACTTTCAATGAGTGAAAAAGTGTTTGTTCAGAAAACATGGTCTTGAAGCTGCTACCATCTTACAGATACAGCTGAGCAAGTTTCTCTATACTTAATTTCCTCATCTGTGAATTAAAACAAAGTAGTTTCTACCTCAGAGAGTGGTTGTAAGAAGCAACTGAGCTTTTGCTAAGTGTGATATTTTTAATCTACCACCTAACAGAGAGAATATTAATAAATTTTTCTATTATTATATTTTTTCGTAACTTCCCTTCATTTAACCTGAAGTATAATCTTCACCCCACAAGAAAAAGTAAAGTGAGAGAAAAAGCTTTTAGTCAGAATAACACATTTCCAGTAATTTCTGAATTTCAATTTCTTCTCCTACTTTAGGAGGAAGGTAGAGAATGATGGTTCACAGCCTAGACCTAGGTCTGGTGCTCTTTAGTTAGGTTTTTTATGCTGTGCTTTGGTGACTCCCTTTACTATGGGTGGATATTTGGATACTATTCTAAAACAACAGGAAATTGACACCTAATCTCCTTTCATAGTTACTTGTAACAAAGTACTGCAAACTGCCACTCTGTGTCTACCAATAAAAACAAATGGTATCCTTTAAAAGTTTGCTATCATCAAGTAGTCTAAGTAGTCTAAATTTTTTGATTATCATGTATTGACTCTCAATCAATTCTAAACTGGACCACATCTTTGAGTGATCTTACCTGTGTTTGGTAATACAACCTGTAATCTCAGCACTCTGGGAGACTGAGGTAGGGGGATTACAAGTCTGAGGCTATCTCAGGCAACTTGCTGATTTATAGAGACTCTGTCTCAAAATTTTAAAAAGAATGGTTGGGGATTTGACTCATTATGAAGGCCAAGAGTTCCATACCTAGTACTGGAAAAGAAAACAGAAGGTGATTCTTCAAGAAGCACTAGGCACTATGGCTGAACCACTAGGCAAAGCTAAAATTGAAACGTCTTTTTTTTTTTTTTTCATTACCCATGAAGAAAAAAGAAAAACAAACAAAAGCATGAACCAACAACACTATCCACATACAGATACTGCTCATGAGAATATACTTTTTCAATGAATCATTCATTCTGGTAGGAAATGTAAGAGAAAATCCAGTCCTAATTTAAGAATGTTACAAGAGACAAAAAGAATGTGAATTTGGCACACTGAAAAAAAGATACTGCTTTCTGAGTCAGAATGAGAATCTTCAGATAAAACAATTTTTATTACATTGAAATGACAAGCAGTGAAATTGGCACAAAGAAATGGATATGAAAAAATCAAAATACAAAGAGAAAGGATTAAAAATTTACCAAAATGAATGTTTAGATTGCTGAGTTAATAAGTAAATGTTGTTGAAAAATACTGTAAATGGGCTTTTCACAAATTCAATAGAAAGAAAATGGTATTTTTCTGCAACAATTAGAGGTAGTGTTTCTCTGGAAAACTAACTTGGTTACAAAGAAAAATTAGTATCTTTGGAGATGCTATCTTCAAACAGACTTTCTTTCAAGTGCTTCTGCATAAGCAACAAACATCACCATAAAATGACAAGAACCTCATTCACTGCCCACTCTCCAACACATTTTTTCTTTATCTTTAATCACGTATACATTTGATATTAGGGTCATTTCATTATCATAAATGTCTACTTTGTACTTTGCTAGTGAGGATTTAACACATTTCAAAGCTGTAGGTTTGTTTTTATCTGTTCATTTTTTTCCACTGAAGAATTTTGCATGAAAAATGAATAAATTTTCTAACTGGAAATGGACATTTTTCTTTGTTTCCTTGCAAAACCTTAGTTGGCAATGTACAGCAATTTCATCTCACTCAACTGACAGAGTGTCCCTAAACTTATATCTAGTATTAACATCATCACTTAATCTTTGAAATAGTATTGTCCAGAAATTTTAACACCAAACCTAATAATGTTTTAAAATATAGGCTTTACACAATATTCAGGTGACCAACCCACCTAAAAATCAACTAGACCTAACTCCTCAGGGAATTTCTGATGATATTCATTTCCTTTGCTAAGAGATGAAATGTGCGTACTGGGAAGAGTTCAAATACAAAGTTTTAGTGGCACACAGTTAGAAATTACTGTAATAACTTTGGGGTTTTTGTTTTAAATTTAAGTCACTATTTAATCCGATGTATAATCTATGGCCATACCACCCTGAACATGCCTGATCTCGTCTAATCCTATGTGTAACTTTTAATTTTTCCTTTTATTAGTATATACTTATTGTTATGGTTTATGTCAAATGCTTCCCCTAACAAGTCTCATGCAATCAGGGAAGTGGCTGAATCTAGCGTTCATGATTGGTTTATTGTCTGGCACTGAGATTGGTGGTGTGAGTGCTACACCCTCCCAGGAGTGGAGACAACATACAGTGTACTGAAGGAAAAAGGTCTTTTGCTATTAGTGCTTGCTGTTGGTATCTTCCATTAATCGTTGCCCCTCAGCCATGTCATTTTGCCTTGGAGCCAACTGAGTATGTACTGAAACCTCCAACCTGTAAAAAATAAACCTTCCTTTCCCTAACTTTGAGAGTCAGGTATTTTGTTTTAGCAATCAGCAAAAAGTAACTAAGACACTTGTCTTAGATGCTTTTTACTCATCGCTGAGACAAAATACCTGATGCCCAAAGTTGGGAAAGGAAAGGTTTATTTCTTGCAGTTTTTGGAGGTTTCAGTCCACACTCAGTTGGCTCCAAGGCAGAGCGGCATGTTGGGCCACAGTTCATGGCAGCTGCAAACAGCAAGGCAGAAACCTGCAAGAGAGAGAGACACACCTTCTTCCTGCCATTACAGTTTATGCTGGCTCCACTCCTAGATGGGTGCAGTAGCACTGACACCATCAATCTAAGTGCTAGACAATGAACCAACCACAAATGCACAATGCAAATACATGAGGCCTGGGGCCACGAACATAAACCATGACAACACTTGTGAAATATCAATATATCCTGGGGTACTGATATACACAGATGCCACATCTTCATCAGTTTTATTTCCCTTGCTCCTCCTCTTGTTCCTGTTTCCTCCAATCCTCAAATCTCATACCCATTTCCATGAAATTTATTTTCCTGCTTCTTTCACAATCTTTTAATTTGCTAAATTTTTATACTTAGAGTTTCTCATATAAGATAAGCAATTTCTCATATGAGAGAAATTAAGCAATATTTAACTTTCTGTATCTGATTTATTTATTTGACTTAGCATTATGATCTCAAGATGGAGCCATTTCTGTATGAATGGCTCAAGATTTCTTTTCTTTTTTAATTTATTTTTAAAAAGAAAGAAAATTAGAAAAAAGGTAGAGCAATACAGAATTCAAAAGTATTAACATTAAGAAATCACTAGCTGATACATTACATATTGTCATTTTTAATTTGGTTGTTCAAGTTACAAAATCAAAGCATAAAATGTGTATATACACTCACAAATCATTCTGTTCAATGATACAATAAAAATTTAGTAATATGGTCATCTATCATACATACTTATACATCATACATAGTTATATCCTTCAGAGCAATTTCCTTCCCTTTCATTTTTACAATATTTATTATACATTTTGGATCTTATTACTCCTTCAGTTTTTATGATTTTTTACACTAGGGAGACAACGTGATATTTACTAATGTGAGTCTTCTATATTTCACTTATAAGGACAGTCTCAAGTTGCCTCCATTTACCTATAAAGGCCTCAAGATCATCCTTTTTATAGCTGAGTAATATCCCATTGTATAAAAATATCAGATTTTTTTTTTATCCAGTCTGCAGTTGATGGGGATTTTGGTGTTTCCAAGGTTTAGCTATTACAAATTGTGCTGCTATGAACATGGGTGCACATATCACGTTTGATATAACCTTTCCAAGAAAATACTCAGGAGGGGAATAGGAGAATTAAATAGGACTTCCACTCTTAGTTTGTAGAGGAATCTCTATACTGATTTCAATAGACGCTGCACCACTTCTACACTCCCACCAACAGTGGAGAAGTGTTCTGTTTTCCCTGGAGTGAGATGCAATCTCAATGCTGTTGTGATTTGCATTTTTTGAATGACCAGTGATAGTGAGCATTTCTTCATGTATTTATTTGCTATTTGGATATCCTCACCTGAGAAATGTGTGTTCATCACAGATGCCCATTTTTGGAGAGGGTCTCTGAATTTGGGAGGCTTGATGTTTTTCAATTCTTTGTATGTTATGAACGTAAGTCTTTTATCTGAGGGGTTGCTGGCTAAAATTATTTCCCTTTCTGTGGGTTTTCTTTTCAGTTTGTCGGTGATTTCTCTGGAAGTGCAAAACCTTTTTAGTAAAATGAGAGCCCAGTTGTTGTTTCTTTGAAGTATCTCCCATGTGGCTTGCATTTTATTCATGAAATCTCTGTCTACCCCTAGGTTTCAAATATTTCTACTGACCTTGTCTTCCAGGAGATTTAGTTTTTCTTTTTTAATATTTAGCTCCTTGATCCATTTTTACTTTAGTTTAGTGCATGGTGATGGGAACAGGTCTAGTTTCAGTCTTCGACATGTGGAAAGTGAATTTTTGCAACACCATATATTAAAAAGGCTCTCCTTCCAGTGAACATGTTTGGTCCCTTTGTCAAATATAACGTAGCCTCGTGGCTTTGTAGTTGTGTTTGCATATTCTAATGTGCTCCATTGATCCTCAGGTCTGTTTCTTTGCCAGTATCATGCTGATTTTTATCACTGTGGCTTTGTACTATAGTTTCAAGTCATGAATTGAGATGCCTTCTGTCTTGCCTTTGTTGCCCAGAAATGCTATTGCTATTCTAGGTCTCTTCTGTTTCCAAATGAATATTAGGAATATGTTCTCAAGATCTGTAAGGTATGATAATGGTATTTTGATTGGGTTTGTATTAAATCTGTATAACACTTTTAGGAGTATGACAATTTTCATAATATTGGTTCTCCCTAACCAAGAGCAAGGAATATCCTTCCATTTTCTAACATCCTCTTCAGTCTCTTTTCTTAAGAGTAGTAAAGTTTTCAACATGTAGGTCTTTTGCATTCTTGGTTAGATTGATTCCTAAGTATTTCATGTTTTTAGATGCTATTGTGAAAGGCAATATTTCCATAATTTCTCTTTCAGGGAGTTATTTGTATATAGGAATACTATTGATTTTTGAGTGTTGACTTTGTATCTGGTCATGCTGCTGAATTTGTTTACTGCCTTTAGTAGTCTTTTAATGGTGTTTTTCTGGGTCTTCTAGGAAACTATCATGTCATCTGAAAATAATGATAATTTAACTTCTTCCTTTCCTATCTTTATTCCTTTTATTTCTTTCTCTTGTCTAATTACTCTGCTAATATTCCCAGAACTATATTGAATCAAAGTGGTGATAGTGGACATCGTTGCATCGTTCCTGATTTTAGAGTGAAAGTTGTCAGGTTTTATCCATTTAGTGTAATATTGGCTGTTGGTTTGTCATAAATGGTGTTTATAAGATTGAGGTATACACCATCTATTCTGAGTTTCTGTAGGGTTTTTATTATGAACAGATGTTGGACTTTATTGAAAGCATTTTCTGCATCTATTGAGATGATCACGTGAGTTTTGTTTTTGGCTCTGTTGATGTGGTGTATTACATTTACTGATTTGCGTGAATTAAACCATCCCTGCATTCTTGGAATAAACCCTGCCTGGTCATGATGCATAATCTTCTTGGTGATTTCCTGCATTCTATTTGCCAACATTTTATTGGGAATCTTTGCAACAAAGTTCATTAGTAAGATTGGCCTATAGTTCTCCTTTTCAGTTGGGTCTTTCTTTGGTTATGGTATCAGCGTGAAACCTGCCTCCAGGAAGAAACTAGGGAGGATTGCTTCTCTTTGACTTTCTCTGAAGGGTTTAAGAAGCATTGGCGTCACATCTTCTCTAAATTTCTTATAGAATTCAGCCATGAATTCATGAAGGAGTTGGGCTTTTCTTTGTTGGTAAGTTTTTAATCACATTTTCAATTTCGGTAGCTGATAATTGGGTTACTCAAAATTGTTTTATCTTCTTGATTGAGATTTGGTAGCTCATATGTTTCTATTAATCTGTCCATTTCTGTGTTTTCCACCCTATGTGAGGAGAGATTTTCTGAGTAAGTACTCATGATCTTTTGAATTTCCTTAGGATCTGTAGTAATTTTCCTCTTTTCAGTCCTTACTGCATGAAATTGAGTTTTCTCTTTCTTTTTCTTGATAAGGTTAGCTATAGGTTTATCAATTTTGTTTATTCTCTCAAAAAACCAGCTTTTTGATACATTAAATCTTTGTATTTTTTTTTAGTTTTAATTGCATTAATTTCTACTCTGATTTTACCATTTCCTCTCTTCTATGAGCTTTGAGTTTGACTTACTCATCCTTTTCTAGAAGTTTGAGATGTAGCATTAAGTTGTTTATTTGTAATCATTCTGTTTTCTTAATGTGACAACATATTGCTATATATTTTCCTCTTAGAACTTCTTTCATTTTGTCCTATGGGTTGTGATATGTTATGTCTGCATTTTCATTGAACTGTAGGTATTGTTTTAATTCTTTAATTTCACCTGTTACTCAGAAGGTTATTATTTAATTTTCATGTATTTATGCAGGTTTTGCATATTCTCTTGCCATTGATTTCCAATTTCAGTGTACTCCGGTCATTTATTATGCATGGGATAATTTCAATCCCTCTGCATTTACATAAGAATCTTTTATGATTAATATATGGTCTATTTTGGATAATGTCGCATGTGCAGCTGAGAAAAATGTATATACTGATGTGGTTGGGTGGAACACTCTGTAAACATCCACTAAGTCCAATTGCTCACAGGTATGATTCAATTGTTTTTCTTTGCTGACTTTTTGTCTAGTTGATCTATCTCTCTGTGACAGTGCGATGTTAAGGTCCCCTATTACAATTGCGCTTTTGTATATTTTGTTTTTCATGTCCATTAGTATTTGTATTATATAGTTTGGTGCTTCTGTAATTGCTGCATATATATTTATAATTGTTAGTTCTTCCTCTTGAAGTTTTCCACTAACAAGTATGTAGTCACCTTCTTTATCTCTTCTAATCATTTTAGGTTTGAAGTTCACTTTGTCTTCAAACAGAATAGTTACTCTTGATTTTTTCTGGGTTCCTGTTGCATGGAATGCTGCTTTTCATCCTTTGACTTTTAATCTATGGGTTTCCCTTTGAGTCAGGTGTGTTTCTTGTACACAGCATATTGTGAGATCCTGTTTTTTTTTTTTTTTTTTTTTTTTTGATCCATTGTGTCAACCTGTTTCTTTTGATAGGTGAATTGAGATCACTTAAATTTATGGGTATAACTGATATGTACTGGCTCAACTTTGTCATGTTGTGTTCCTGTTGTTTGCTTTCTGCTTTTCTCCCTTGTTTAATTTCTTGCCCTGACTGGTGGTCTCTTTTTGTTGTTGTCCTGAAGATTGTGACCATTTATATCTCTTTCTAGTATGTCTTTCAATACCTTTCTAGGGTTGGTTTGGTGGACATGAATTTCTTTATCTGTTCTTTGTCATGAAAATATCATGTTTCTCCATTAAATCTGAAAGACAGTTGTTATGCTTTAAGAACTGGTGGTCAACTTAACACCAGCTGTAGTACATCAGCATGGCATTGAGCAAAGATGCTCCACCTGAGGAAAGTTGCTAGGATAAATAGGTGGAGAAAGGAGGTGTTGAGGTATTGAGGAATTAATGCGTTATTGCTTTGTGTTGAGGTATTATGGGTTCTCCTCCATGTTGCTGTTTGAGCCATTGGTTCTCCTGGAGAAGCTTTGGTCCTCACATTGAGTACTGCTTCCTGGCTCTGGAGGGGAAGATGTGTACCGCTTGGTCTCTGGGATGGGCTCGTCATCCTGGCTTCCTGGCATGTACCCAACTGTGCTTGTCACCGGAAGAGCTCAGGGTCTCCATGTCGCTGAGGATGGCTGTGGTGCCTTTCAGGACAGCCCTGATCTTTGATGTGAGTGTGACTTCTGGGCTCCAGCATAGAACCCTCATCCTACCAGCACAGCTCCTTCATCCTGCTGGCTTAGACTTTCTAGTTTCTACTACTGACCTCTGAGTCTTCCCGGCACAGATCCGTAAAAGAGACTGGTGTGAGTCCTTCTTGTGGGCTCTGGACTCGTGGGAGGCATTGTCATGAGTTCTGTTTTTTGTTTTGTTTTGTTTTTTTGTCTTTTTTTCCTTTTTATCGGTGCTGGGGATTGAACTCACGACTACCTGCTTTCCAGGCAGGTGCTTATGTCGCTGAGCTAAACCCCCAACCCCGAGTTCTGGGGTTTTATCTGGACTCATGTGGGACACTGCTCTGGGATTTAGACCCTTGACTAAATTTTCTATATCTTTGGTGTTGTGGATAGATTTCCTGCATTTTCCTATATTAACTTCCAGTGACCATTATAAAAATAATATTATAAACTCCATGTCCTGATCCTAATTGTTCTCCACACAACCCTTTACTACAACAACAGTTTTTCTGGGTACTTCAATTTGGGATGAAAGTTGTTTTCTTTTGGGACTTGAAATACTTTACCCCAAGATCATCTTAACTTGAAGGTTTGTGCTGAAAAGCCTTCAGTGATTCTAATGGGCTAATCTTGATAGGTGAGTTATGTCTTTTCTCCAACAGCTTTTAGTATTCTGTTTTTATGCTATATGTCTAGGATCTTGATTATTATATGACTGGGTGTAGATTTATGTTGGTTGTGATTGTTTAGCATTCAATACGCCTCACTTATCTGCATATCAGATTTTTCCAGATGTTTGGGATATTTTCTTCTATTGGTTCTATGAATAGTTTACTGATGTCATTTGTGTTGACTCCTGCATCTTCACTGACATCTATTAGTCTTAAGTTGTTTTTCTTGGCATTATCTTAAAGCTGCCAGATTATCATTTCATGCTGTTTTGTTGTTTTTGTTGTTTTTAAAAATTCTACTCTTGGGGCTGGAGGTTTAGTTCCGCGGCATAAGCACCTGCCTTGCAAGCAGGCAGTTGTGAGTTCGATCCCTGGTACCAATAAAAAGGAAAAAGACAAAAAAAATTTTTTTTTTAAAAAAGTTCTACTCTTCCATGATCCACTGTCTGTGATCCTGTCCTCAAGGTCTGAAATTCTATCCTCAGTTTCATTTAAATGGTTTTGCCAGGTTTCAATAGAATTTTTTTATTTCTTGGGTATCTCTTTGAGTTCCACTTATTTTCTATATTGTTCATTCAAGGTTTAAATCAATTTCTAATGCTCCTGTATTTTTTTTACTCTATTTCTTCTCTAGCTATGCTGAGCAACTTGTTTGCTAAGGTTGTTATTTCTGTCTTTACGAGAGAAATTATTTCTGACTTGATTTCCTCTATAGCCTCATGTATTTGTTTATTTCATTTGCTATCTTTTCAGAGACTTCCGGGCTATGACTTAAGTCCTCTACTTTTCTGTCATCTGTTCTTACTCCTAATGGACTAGATGTTTGAGATTGCATTTTGCTTTTCCATTTTGTTGCTTTCATCTTTTGGGCTAATATTTGGGTTTTCAATCCCAATAGTCACAACTGTCGGTAAAGTATGTATCTTAGGGTCCTACTGCATGGATGATGTTTGTCTGATTAATGAGTACCACAATGAAGAGGAGGGCCAGTCACCTGAATTTCTCCTGTGGGTCCTACTGGGTGAGTCCTATGTTCTTCCTGGGATGACTAGCCTTGAAGTATTGATGTAAGTCAACCATTAGTTCCTGCTGTTACTATGTCTGCATGTTATTACAGGTCACCACATCTACTGTGTCACTGGGTATCTCATAGCCCTTTTAATTTTCTCCAAATTGGGGGAGCCCTTATTGGCACACTCATCACCTGCCTAGTGTTCTCTGTGTGGAGGAAGGAGTCAGCTACATCCTTGCCAAGCTCTCCAAGGTCTTTCAGATGGAGGGAACTTCACTACTGATGTTTACTCACTGAAGAGCGTGTGTTATAGGAGCAAACTCACCAGAGTGATTGGAGCCTGCTGAGGTCTCCTTGTTCGGTGAGGGGTTACTGAATCTCCCAATAACCCACCAAGGTAATCCAATGTGGTTCAAGGTTCTGAGAGGAGGAGTGGGAGCCCAAGATCAAGTACTTGCTCTAGGAGATGGGAAGGGTAGCCGAAGGCAGCTGCCCAGTATTCCACAGGCCAGTGGATCACACCTTCTTTTCTTTTCTTTTTTTTTTTGTTTTTGTTTTTGCTTTTACTGGAAACTGAACTCAGGTTCTTGTACTTGCCAGGTAGACACTTCTGCTGCTGAGCTATATTCCCAGCCTGAATGACTCAACTCTATCCTTCTATATGACTTAGTAGTACACCACTATGTAATGCATTTTATTTATCCATTCATCTGTTGATAAGAATCTACACTGCTTCCAAAATTTAGTTATTATGAGTTGTGCTGCTTTAAACATGGGTGTGTATATGTCACTGTAATAGGATATCTTAAATTCTTTCAGGGAAAGTAGCTAAAAGAAGTATTGCTGGGTCAAATGGAATGTGTATATTTGGTTTCCTCAGGAATCTCACATTGATTTTCACAATGGTTCCACTAGCTTATATTCCCATCAAAAATGGAGAGGGAACCTTTTATTCCACAATGTCAGCATCTGTTATTTTCTGAGTTCTTGATGACAGCCTTTTTTCTTGAAGATGAAATCTTGTTTGTTTTGATTTGCATTTCACTAATGCCCAAAATGCTTAATATAAGCATCAAGGAGAAGTTACTTGTGACTATTTAAAAAAATACTTTGCTAGTTGCAGAGATATTCACTGTGAACATGCAGAATGCTGCACGTGAATTTTTAAGCTTCTGTTTAGATCAGACGAAGAAGGCTTACAAAAATTAAATGTAGTTGGCAAAAGTGAAAAAAATATGAGTACCAAAATCCACCTTGGCAGGTTTTTGCTGATAATTCTGCTGCCAGAGTGGCTGGTTGTCATGTTGTGACTAATTTTGAGTGTGAGTTACTGTGTTGTATGTTTTGCAAAGCTTGTGGTCAGGCTATTTACAAAACAGAAATCAGTAAGTATCTCCTCATCAACTTTCCAGTGTATAGCAGCACAGTTTGTAATAGCCAGATCTTGGAAACAACCTAAGTGTCCATCAACTGAGGAATGGATAAAAAAGATGTGGTATTTTTATACAATGGAGTTCTATTCATTTATAAAGAATGATCACACTGAGATATTTATAGGTAAATGAATGCAACTTGAGACCATACTCATAAGCAAAATAATTCAAACTCACATGTATAAATACCGTACAGTCTCCTTGGTGTAAGAAATGGTAAGGGTACATAAGATTTTATGGTAATCATGACTCCCCATTACATTGCTTTGAAGCCTTATAATGTTTTCATTCACTAGTTGTAATGGTTTTACCCTGGCTTGTTTTATTTTATTACCTGTGATGGTATGAACAGCTATTTTGAAGAAAACAAGACATAATAATTGCCAGTGTTGACTTAATATCATCTTGCTTTGAAGTCCTACCATGCTTTTGTTCTGTTTCCATTGGTTCTATCATGCTGTATCTTATTGCATTTTATTATGTGTGATAGTATAAACAAATTTTCTATGGACAATGAGATAATATAGTAACCATTGTTCGTTTCTGTTATTTGGTTCGAATGCTCTGTAATACTTTAATTCTCTTGAATGGTTTTATACTATTTTGTTTTGTTTGATACTATTGTATAAGAAGCTATGCTCACCAGTTTCAAAGAAAGAGACATTGTGGTAGCTATTGTTATATCAGGTTGTCTTGTGGTGAAATACTGTGTTGCTTACATTGTTCTGTTCTGATCTGCTTTGTTATGTTCTCTTTTGCCTTAATCTCTTTAAAACAAAAAAAAATGTTTTAAAACCTTCTACAAGGAAAGAAAGCATATCCTTTGTCTATTTAGTCAACTTTTCATCACTTCAGACCAGAAGGCCTGGGAATAAGCGCAAAAGTGTAAGCACAAGACATCTGATGTAGTATACAAGTTCAGCAGGCTATCTAGGATTATTATTTTGCTGAAACGCTACCACTTTAATGAGTTTTTGTCACTAAGGAAAGATGACCAGGCAGTCACTGTTTCAAAGCATTGAGATTTGTATTCTCATTGCAATGAGGACACCACGTCACCTGTTCCTCTTAGCAAGAAGATACACATTGGAGATACATGATCAAAAGCTAAGTTTTAGAATACTCTCTTATTATCTTTAGTGAAGTCAGCAAAGTCCAACAATTCTACAGCAAGATGCATAATATCAGGTAGAAGCCTGATTCACAAAAGTTCCAGAGGTTGCTTAAAGGAAAAAGAAGAGTACAACAGCAAACAGACCTGAGAAAAGCTTATGCACTGGCTAAGAGAGAGTTAGAATCAGTATGCCTAGGAGAAGCACCACTGACTGGAGAGGAGCAGTTAGCCAATCCAGTGATGAATCCAGAAGACACTTACTTTCTTCTGTTCTATAGATAGATATTTGAATAAAACCCCTAGCAGCCCAGATACTTGTCTTACCGCAGCACAATTTCCAGGAGTGCCTGAAAATCCAAAAGTAAAGAAGTATGGAAAAACTAATACATTTGCAGTCAGATTTTGACAGTGTCAATGAGATGATATCACTGAAGACTTTTATAAAGATGTGAAAACCAGATTTACAAGAATACCCCAGAAATTGTTCAACGTGAAGAATGTGATGGGATGGAAACCCATACAGATGCCCCTTAACATATACTTCTTAAGGCCTTCCAAAGCCAGATGCCCAGGGGCACCAAGTGAACCTTAGATTATGTACAAAATTAAATCTGCAAGAGTTTAACCTTGGAAACAAAGATAGTTCTGATAAGAAGACAGAATCAAAAATCCTGGAACCAGAAAAAAAAGGCCGATAACAAAAATTTTCCTATCTATAGCCTCTTTGGTATTATCAGTCATACCAGAAATACCTTCAACTCAAGATGCTACATCAGTGATGCCTATGATTTTAAGAGGCAGGTCTGGTTCACTTATGATGATCTACTGGTATCAAGTATCTCAAAGTCCTGGTGCAGAAGGCTTGGCTTTGTGCAGGGTACTTTTGGGGACCATTACAAAACAGCGCTAAGCAGGATTTAAAATTAACTAATTGCTTTCTATGTTTATCTGTGAGTCTATCAGGCCTAAGCCCCTTGCTTGGTAACAAGAGCCGATTCATAGTAAGTGAACCTCTAATGAATCACTGGTCCTCGATGAAGCCTGTAGAGGTGTGTGAGACCAGAGATACCTCTAAAAGACAAGATAAGGCCACCACTGAGGACATCTTGGCTCCAGCACTAACTGAGTAAATAGAGACTGCAGCTGAAGGAATCTCACTCCTGCAGTTGCACTCCTACCATAAATGTCATCTTAGAGATAAGACATTTCTTCTAAATTGGCATAATTTGCTACTTGGAGAAGCCTTTGTAGTGACTCCCAAGGTCCTGCTCATTGCCTGTGCTTTCCTCAGTTTCCCCATCCTTTGTTTTGGACCTAATAAAAATGGGTGGTCCAGAGAAGTCTTTGTCTTAGCCCTCAGGGTCTTGAACTCAGCTAAAGGGTTTTGACCCTCCTGGAGTCCTAAAATCATATCATTTGTCTCATTTACTTAAGCCTTTGCCATATACTCATTTGGAAGATTGGGGATCTAGGTCAGGACCCAAAAGGGTACATCTTTTATATGCCTAATGAGATCTTTTAAGAGCTGCTGCTAAGGGTAAAAACCTTCCAGTCTCAGTCCTGGTCCCAGTCCCAATCACAATTTAAGTCTCAGTCTCAGTATCAGTCTCAGTCTCATGGCACTAAGGCAAGGAAGGCCTCTTAGGAGGGACAGATACCTGCATGCTCAGATCTCTTGGACTATCTCACTCACTACCACTTTCTCCACAGAAAGAGAACTCCAAACTATACAGAGCTGGAGATTAGCCTAAGACTGAAGTTCAAATAAACACACCTAGGGAGAAAAGAAGACACCACACATTTCAGTACCACAGCTCCAGTCAATGAACATTCTTCTCTCTTCTACGGCAGATGTGTTTTTCATGTTCTACTGCAGTGCTTTGAAAATGGCATCCATCAACAGCGTCACAAGCATAAGGGACTTAATTTCAAATATATCATTTTGAGTTCTATTACGGATCGACTGATCCAGAAACAAAGCAGAGAGCATCCAGAGCATCAATCTTGTAGAGATTCTGACACTTAAAAAGTGTAAACTCTACTATAGTTTGTAACATCTGGGCATTATTTTGTTGTTATACATTTGTGTTTCTTGTTTTATAAAAAGACTTTGACTGCATTTTTAGTGTTTATTTTTGGATATGTTTTTCTTTTGTGACCTTACTAAGAGATAACCCAGAAAAACCATACTTCTGCTGACCATACCCAGTGCTTTAGTAGAAAAATAGTTGTAACTGGATCCTGGCAAAAAACATTAAATGTAGCTGATCATTTTTTAAATTTTCTCATTACATAAATGGCACTAAACACCATACCATTTCAAGTCTTCAGATTGCCTGCTGAAGCCCTTGCTTCTCTTCCTCAATGCTCAAATGTGGGAATCTATTTTCAGACTGGGATCTTAAAAGGGAAAAGTTGATTTGTGCACCCTTCCTGTATGTGTGCTAGCAAGCTGTTGGCCCTTGCTGATGGGAGCCCGCTTCACTATTTGGGACGACTCAGAGGAATGCTTTCAATGCCTAAAGGAACTTTCTTTACGTAGACTTACCTATAAAACCTTAAACAATCTTCTGCATTCCATGTTACAAGACTAATTTTAGACTTCTTTTACATCTTCGTGCCTTATAGCATGGTAGGTTTGTTTTTTCAGTAAGTAAACAATATGTGCACAAAAGTGGACTTTTAGTCCCCAAGAGGCAAGCCTGTCCTGTAAAGCAGCACCATTCACAGGCCACTGGGGGAGACAGCCAGACACTACAGGGGAAGAGAACAAGAAGTCACCAAGAATGCAAGCCATCTCTGCAAACTGGTGCCATGCTGCTGGAGGAGATCCAGATGCCAGGCCCTTCTTGCATGCAGACGATAAAACAAGAAGAGCCACGGCCCCACATAAGCAACCAGCTGATCCAGAGAAACACAGGCTGCGATGGTAGCTATCGAGGTTAAAATGTAATTTAATGCTTGTAATTAATGTTCAGTGTTTCACTGACTTTGCAGGTCTACAGCAGGTAGTCTGATCATCTATTCAGAGGATAACAATATGCAGTCTAGAATCTATGAGGGATCTCCTTCTGAAGCTGGTGGTCATTGTTAATTCCCTATTATCTCATTCTGAAGTCCTGTATTATTTTCATTTTTTTGCTGGGTTGAGTTTTATTCTGTTTTGTTTGATTTTATTATATCCAAGGCATAGGCAGCTATTTCAAAGCCAACAAGATATATTATGGTAGCCATTTGGGATTTACTATTATCTTGCTTTTAAGTCCTTTATTGCATTCATTGTTTTATTTTTAATTGGTTCTATTCTGTTCTCTTTTGCTTGGTTTTTATTATATCTGAAGGCATGGACAGCTATTTTGACTACAAGAAGATGCATTATGATAACCATTGTTGATTTCCTATTGTTGAGAATCCCTGTTTCACTTGCACTGGTTTGTTTTGATTGGCTTTTTCTGTTTTATTTTGCTTAGTTTTATTCTTTATAAATAAAAAAATTAAAAGTAGACTTCTAGGATTTGAAAGTTTTACTTGTTACTCTTTTGATACAGCATGACAAACTCTATGGAAATGACCTGTTTATGAAGAAAGCCACATGGCTTTCAGGGTGGTTATATTCTATAAGCACTCTGTGGAACCCAGGGATTTAATAATTTTGATACCAACCATACACTATTTCTGCAACACTTTTTCTTGTTTTTGATGAAGTGAATCTGTAGTGCTTTGTAATTTTGTTAGGAACAAATGACTTGTACTGTCTTTCTTACATTCCATGGAGGGACTGGTTTTTAATCCCACCTTTACCAACAAAAGTTTCCTCCTCTATATGAGCCAAGGCACTAGTACAGCTATATTTATCTAAGAATTTATTGATGATGTTCTTAATCTTAGAGATCTTTAAAGAGGTAAATTAGAATTCAGTAGTGAAGAAAAGTTAGATAATGCTCTCTGAAGTGAAAAAAAAAAAAAAAAAGGATTCTAAAGCTTGGCGATTCTATCATTTAGAACACAGTGTATGTTAGAAGGAGGTCTGAATGGGACCTAAGATTAAATATAGGCAAGAGTCTCCTAGTTGACTTAGTCTCCTAGAAGTTGTTACAAACACAACAGTGACATGCTTCCACTTCTGAAGGACTTTAACACCTGAGGAAGCTGAAAAATAAGGAAAGATTTGCATGTAGAGGAAAGGAATAACAATTTGGCTTCTGAATTCCAAGCTTTTGACCTCTTTAGAATAGTTAATTCTGAGCCCAGTTACACAGGCCTTAAAATAAGAGTTTTAGTAAAAAGTGTCTTGAAAGAAATCCAAAAATAAGAGTTTTAGAGGTCGTATTAACCACATAACACTTTCAAGTGTAGGGCAGATTGAAAAGTAAAGAAAATAATGAGCACTTATGACAAAAGATCTTGGGTGGGACCCATCATTTCCCTATCAAAGAAAATTCTGAGAAACAAATGATGTATACTACCTATATGCACATTATTACTTTAAATAAAAGACAAAGAATTAAAAAAAAAAAAAAAAAAAACTAAACATCGGTGATCGTTCCACATTCAGATGCCACAGGTATAGAAACTTAATACCAATATAACTGCCCAAGGCCATTCTCTAAAAAGTTTTTGACATGGACATTATTCCAAATATTCTTGATTTAACTTAATCTTACAAAAGAAGGTATAAAATTGTTATTAAATAAATGGAAAGATATCCCTCACTATTGGGTGGGAAGAATCAACATAATAAAATCACTACACTCCAAAAATTGTTATACAGATTTAATGCAATCCCAATCAAAATACCGTTAGCATACCTCACAGGAAAAGAAAAAAGTTCCTCAAATTATTCGGACCCAGAAGAGACCTACAATAGAAAAAAGATTATAGGCAACAAAGGCAGTATCACAATCCTTGAATAGAAATTATAATACTGAACTTCTGTGATAAAAACAGTACGGTTCTGCAGGGGAAAAACAAACTTGAGGATCAATGGAACAGATTAGAAGATGCAGAAACAACTCTAAATATGCCTACCTTATTGTTGACAAAAAGGTCAAATACATTCACTGGCAGAAAAATAACTTCTTAATAAATTGTGCTTGAAAAACTGGCTTTCCAAGTGCTAAAGAATAAAAGTAAATTAATATCTCCTACCATGAATGAAATGAAAATCAAAATGGATCAAAGATCTAAATATTAAAACAGAAGCAATAAATCTGCTGGAGGACAAAATAGGTAGAACTCTTAAATATATAGGTGTAGGAAAACTATTATAAACAAAACCCTGGTGACACATGAAATATTACCAAGAATCAACAACTGGGATCTCATTTTATTAAAAAGCTTTTGCACAGCTAAAGAAATCATCAATAAGGTGAAAAGACAATTCACAAATGGAAAAAAAAATTAACCAGTTGTTCCTCAGACAAAGGACTAACATCAGATATAAAAGAACTCAAAAACTCAACTCCCCAAAATTTAAAGACCCAATCCAAGAATGGGCATCTGAGATGAATACAAACGTCTCCAATGAAGAAGTACAAATAGCAAATAAAATACGAAAAAAAAATGTTCAGCATCACTGGTTGTTCAACAGATCCGAATTTAAACAACAGTGAGATTCCATCTCGCTCCATAAAGAATGGATATTATTAAGAAATCAACCAATAGCGAATTTTGAGGGACTGTGAGGAAAAACGATGATTTTTGTTGGACTTGGTGGGAGTACAGACCGGTGGAACCATTCTGAAAATCAGTATGGAGACTCCTACATAAATTAAGAATGGAGATCCCATTGAACCTAAGTATTTCCCTTCTTTGTTTCTTCCCAAAAGAATTAAAAGCATCATATTACAGTGATATATGTGCACTCATATTTATAGCACAGTCTATAATAGTTAAATCTTGGAAATAACCCAAATGCCCATCCATTGCTGACTCGATTAAAAAGATGTAGTATTGTTTATATACTGGAGAACTACTTGGCCATACAGAATGATAAAACTTGGAGACATTTCTACGTGAGTGAATGCACCTTGAGATCATACTCTTAAGTAAAATAAATCAGACACACGTGTAAATATCACATCGCCTCCCTGGAAGACAATAAAACTGAAATATAAATAAGAACCAAAATGTGCATTAGGTATTGTGAGATAGGAAGAAAAAGTGAACAAAGAGAGAACTAGAGTGGGGAGGGGAATGAAGGAAGGAAAAGTTTTAAAAATAATAGAAAAAGGAAAAAAGGAAACAAAATTTTTTAAACAAGGGAAGAGACACTGAAAGGAAGTGAGGGGAATGGGGAAAAGAAGAGGAATCAAGTTATATTACGTACAGGTACAAATTCTCCATGAAGAATATAATCGCTATGTATACCTAAATTGTATCAATAAATTTAAAAATTGAAATTCCAAGAAATTTTTAATTTTATTAGGAAAACAATACTTTAATTGTGCAATAAGTTATATAAGGTGGAATTAAGAAAGATACTTTTTGTCAAGTTTCTCCACATTGTGTGAACACTGAAATCACTTGACCAATATATCAGCAGAACTTCAAAAGGATATAAAAACAGAGGCATTGCAATTCAACAATCCACAGAAAATATTCTGAAAGCATATTTATGATCTCTTACCCCAAATGTAACTTTATTTACAGCAGTAAAGCATACAGTTATAAAAATAATATCTCTTTTATTTAAAAAAATTAAAGAATATTTGTTCTTCTTCTTTTGGAACTTTGAATAAAGTTCTGTTAAAATGAGTTAACATTTTCATCATGAAAGTCATATATATTTAGTTGAACATGTCATTATATTCCACAATTCCCCAACCATTCCAAGCACCATAACCTTACTATTTTCAGACCAATTTCCTAAGACCCTTATAAAAGCAATTTGATCATCCTATAAATTTTTAGCAAAGGAAACAAAATAGGACTCACAAGTTAGATAGTTGTGAAGGTCAACAAGCAAAACAGCTAATCACACACTAAAGGGTAGAAATTATCTCATCAGCTAAAATCATTTAGCTGCTAGCAGGTGCATGGAGAGACTGTCATCACTCTTGCTCTACCTTTTTCTGGCTTGTAGTGCTACAGATTTCAAGGAGAACTGGTTAGGAAAGAATGTAAGACAATCACAGAACTTTAAAGTCAGCAGGAGCCTTAGACATGAGCTCATTTGACTACGCTCAGGATGAAGTCATAAAATGTGGCACAACACGACCTGCATATTCCTCTGTGCTCCTTTATTCAGCTCAGCAGAATAAGCTCTCACACAGTCCAGGTCTGTGCTATATCCTCCTCTACCATGCAACAACACATAAACTTTGAGAGAAAGAGTTAAAGATGCATCAAAAAAGAAGCAAAGTAAATTAGTGTTTCTTAAACGAAAAGTCTTCCAAGATATATTCTAAAATAAAATTAATGTACAAAACTATGTAAAAATGCTGTGTATACTATGTGTGCTAATTTGAAATTTATTTCCATTTACTTTACAATGTAAAATGAGTGTTTCATATGTTGAGATCGATGGGAGCTATTTTCCTTTACTTGTGAATATCACTTTTAATTGAAAACTAATTGCATAATTAATTGAAGTAAAATGTGGTGCAACAGTATAGCCACTATTGTTAAATGATTAAAGAGGGCTGGTTTTATATCCACCACCACATATAACTACCATTTCTTTGTGATGAGAACATTTAACACATACTATTTTAGTAATTTTGAAATACAAAATACATTATTATTGAATACAATAACACTGTCCTATAGCACTCTACGTCTAAGAGTTTGGCATTTTTAGATGCTACATGAAAGTAAGATCATTTGGAATGTGCTTTCTTTGTCTGGCTTATTTCCATTAGCATAATGTCTTGGTTTGTGAGTGTTGTTGAAAATGAAAAAAATTTTCTCTTTTAGAATATAAATGATATTGCATTGTACAAATATGCCTGATTTTATCCATTTATCCATCAGTAGGTTGATTCTATATCTTGGCCATTGTGAATAGTGCTGAAGGAACATGAAAGTCCAGATGTTTCTTCAACGTATTGATTTCAATTCCTGTGGTTATGTATCTGGAAGTAGGATTGCTGGATCATATGATATTTCTCAGTTTCAGTTTTTAGGGGACTTTCACTATGTACTCCACAGTGGCTGGACTAACCTCCATTTCTTATATATATATAAAATGCAACTTATATAACATTCTTCAAGAAACAAACAAACCACTCTTAAATTTTGTATGGAACTGAAGATTCCAAATAGTTAAAAAATTTTAAACAGAAGATCGAAGCTGGAGGTTCATATATATATATATATATATATATATATATATATATATAATTATTTATTTTTGGTGGTACCAGGGATTGAGAGGGATTGAGCTCACGAACTCACGCTTGCCAGGCAGGCACTTATGCCACTGAGCTAAATCCATAGTTCCACTAACCTACATTCTATTAACAGGATACAAAGATTTCCTTTTCTCCACATCCTCAACAACACTTATATACTTTCTTTTTATCACAGTCATGCTTAAAGATATGATTAGCGCAATGAATCTTCTTTTTCATATACCTGCTACCTATTTGGTATGTCTTCTTTTGAGAAATATTTAATGAGGCCCTTTGTCTATTTTTAATCAGGCTATATGCTGTTCTACCAGTTTTATATATTTTGGATATTAGCAATTTGCAAATTTTTTATTCCGTATGTTATGTCTTTACTTTGTGAATTGTTTTCCTTGTTGCTCAAAACTTTATAACTTGTAGCAACCCTATTTTGTCTATTTTTGCTTTTTTGTCTGACTTTATCTGCCCAGATCAAATTTTCTTAGTAATTTTGCTGTTTTAGATTTTATAGTTAATGGTTAATTCATATGGAATTGATTTTTGTATATAGTTTTAGTTCAGTTTCATTCCCTTGCATGTGACTATCCAGTTTCCCAAGCACTATTTAATGGAGAGATTGTCTTTCTTATATCTTGGCACCATGACTGAAAGTCAATTTGTTTCACTTTTCTGCTATCTAGATTTTTTCATTGACTAACATATCCATACTACAGCTTGAAATCAAACTTATTGTAAGTAGTATGATACCTCCAGCTTCGTTCCTTCTGTTTAAGATTTTTTAACTATTTGGAATCTTCAGTGCCATACAAAATTTAAGAGTGGTTTGTTTGTTTATTTCTTGAAGAATGTTATAGAAGTTGCATTGAATTTATAAATCAGTTTGGGTAGTATGAATATTTTAACAATTCTGATTCTTCTAATAAATGAAAACGGACTGTTTCCATTTGACTATTTCCATTTATTTGTATTTTCATCATTTCTTCCATCAATGTTAGAGATGTATTTAGTCTACATATTTTATCTCCTGGGTTAAATTACACCTAGGTTTTTATACAGTATGTTAGTTATTATAAATGCTATTTGTAATTTATTTTTTAAATCGCTAATTATAAGTGTATAACAATGCTAGAGTTTTAACAGTGATTGTGTATCTGTAACTTTCTAAATCCATTTATCACTTTTAACCAGTTTTTGCTAGTTTAAGGTCTTCTATATATGAGATGATGTCAGTAAACACAGACAATTTAACTTCTTCCTTTCTTATCTGGCTGACTTATTTCCACTCTTGCTGAATTGTTCTAGCTAAGAAGTGCACTACTCCCATGAGCAAAATGATGAACACAAATCTTTTCTTATTCCTAATCCTAGAGGAAAAGATTTCAGTTTCCCACCACTGACTAAGACATTCGCTGTGGGCTTATGAGATATAGTCTTTATTTTGTTGACATATGTGATTTCTATTCTAATTTTTAATCCCAAATAGTATTAAATTTTGTCACATTCTTTTTGTGTATCTCTTGAGATGATCATATAATTTCAGACTTAATTTTGGATATTATAGTGAATCATATTTATTAATTTGTATTTGTTCACCAATACTTAAATTCTTAGGATAAATTCTATTGGAATGATCTTTTTAATATGCTGCTGAATCTGGGTTGCCATTACGTTGCTATAAATTTTTGCATCTAAGTCTTGCAGAAGTATTAGCTTGTGGTTTTCTTACCTTTTAATTTCTTTATCTAGTCTTTGTATTAGGATAAGATGGCTCTAAAAAATAAGGTGGAAATAATGTTCTTCAATGCTTTGCAAGAAGAGTTGGAAAATAACTGAAATTAGTGTTTCTTGAAATACTGGTGGTATTTAACCCAAAATAAAATGCCGGGCTTTATTTTTGTGGGATATATTATTACTACTCCAATACCGTTATTCATTATTGATCAGTTTAGATTTCCACGATTAAGTCTTGGTAGGCTGTGTGTTTCTGGTAATTTATTCATTTCTTGTAGGTTATAGATTATTAACTTTTGGCATATAATTGTTTACAGTATTTCCTCTGATCTTTTGTATTTTAACTTGTAATGTTGCCCTTGTTTATTTATGATTTGAGTTTTCTTTGCCCTACCTATTAATATAGCAATATATATGTCAATTTTATTTTTTCAACAAAATACCTCTTTTGGACAGGTGTATTTCCTTAGTTGCCTACTACAAAGGTATCACTCTCATCTTTTGTGACATTCTTGCAAAGGTAATTGACCCATGCTTATGTGTTTATTTTTTGCGTTGGTAGGTAAAGAAAAAATCAAGAGCCTCATATTTTGGGTTGCTGACTTTGTCTATTTACATCCTTTTTATAGCTTTTATTTACACAGATACACAGTATTCACTTTTCATGATTTTCTCAATCATTCTCCCATTGCCAGCAAGTATATTTTTGGGTGCCTTTCTTCATTGTATGCTTAAGGAAGAAAACAGTTCCGTGGTGTCTCTTCCTATAAATCCCACCATGAGCACGTTACTGTTATGACCTCAAATAACCTTCATGAACTCCCCATGGCACTGTCTTAGACACCATCACAGCACGGATGGAACTTCACACTATGAAGTTGAAGTGGGGGACAGAAGTATTCAGTCTATGGTACTCCCTACTTATCAGTACTATTCTTTATTGAAATCATCCTCACTATCTTCTCATTTATCTTTCCAAGTAAACTTTAAATTCGCTTTGTAAAACTTTCTGACACATAAAAACTTACTAGAATTTTCATTTCTATTGTGCTAAAAATACACATTTTTGGAGGTCAAATTACTGTGTTTTATAATATTTAATCATCAAGGTTTATTTCTCTGTCCCTATGAGGTTTTGCATTTTAAAAATTATTTAGGTCGTACATATTTCTTGACATTATTTCAAGGTACGTTAATTAATTTAATAGTAAGTTATCAAATTGAATACTTTTCTATTTAATATCACACTACAGATACACACTAATAACTTCTCTATGTATCTTCTGTAATGGAGGACATTACTGAACTTTATTTCCAAAAGACAGTAATGATTTAGTGTTATTTACAAATAATAATTTTATACTATTTTGTCACAGTTAAAATTATTATACTTCTTCATTATCTTATTGCAGTACTGTGAACTACCTGAATTATTTTAAATATTATGGGTTGTACAATCATAAGGATTTTGTCCTTTCTTCACTTTATTAGAAATATTCTGTATTTAAGAATGTGATATTTACCACAGACTTAGTCATACTGAATAATTTTGCATTCTTAGTATGAATCCCACATACTATATCCCATCAAGATACTAATTAAAACCTGATTTTAAAAATATATTCATTTTAGTTTCACATGTGAAGTTAGATAATACCTTTTCTTCATTATCTTTCTCATAATTCAATATAATAGTCATGTTGGATTCACAAGATAAATTGAGAATTAATCTAAAGAAAATCAAGTATTCTGTGCTTTCTTATCTTCCTGAATATATTGTACATTAGAATCTCTTAATTTTCATCTCTGCCATTTTCCGAGAGGTACGTAAATTTTTTTTTTTTTTTGTCTTTTTCGTTTTTATCGGTACAAGGGATCGAACTCACGACTGCCTGCTTGCAAAGCAGGCGCTCATGCCGCTGAGCTAAATCCCCAGCCCCACGTAAATTCTTAATGTTGGCTTGCAACTGACTAATTCTGACACATCAGATACACATTCTATTACAGCAATTATTTTCTAGTTTTATCACTTGGTGAGTTACAGCATGCACTTCAAGAATTGTTTATACTCTGACTGCATTTTTCAAAAATATAAGGAAAGTCTATCTACTGAGCCATAAAATTTATGTAGAATTTTCTTTTTTAAAAAATTTTTGACACACTGTTGCTATGTAGTTCAGGGTGGCTTTGAATTCACTATGTAACTCAACCTGGCCCTGAAAAAGGAACCTCTTGCCTCAGCCTTCTGAGTGCTAAAATTACAAGAATGTGCCACCATTCATGGCTATGTAGAAAATGTCACTGTTGAATTAACATTTAAAATAAAATGCTGGATATTATAATCATGACATTTTCATCTCATTTGCTTTATGTAGTCTGCAATTAAATGTATAAAATCCTAGGGTTTTATTTATATTTATAGGTGAAACTGATTATGGGTTTTGTTTTTGCTTTGGAGGCTTTTTATAAGGGATAGTATTTAATTCCTCATTACTGGAAATATTATCAAAAATATATAAGAGATTCTATATACTTTTTATTTTGCTATGTTTTATTTAATTTTTAACTTTTTAAACTTTCATTAGTATATGATCACAGTACATAATGATTGCATTCACTGTAGGGAATTGCTACACGAAAATAACACATTTATTTTCCCCCTTCCCTCTAGCCCTCTTTTATTTTTCCAGCATCAGATTTCTTTATCCTATAAGAGCTTATAAAGTTAGTCAGCATATACACAGATAAAACACCTGACTAATAGGCCAAAGAACACACAAAACATGTAAGACAATTAATACTAAGTCAAGTTACACTTTCAGATACTTTGCTCATGCTGAATTACAAGAGTTTTTCTTTCTTCCTCTCTCTATATATATGGTGGGGGGAAGGCAGGGAGACAAAGACAGCACAAATGTATACACACTTCAGGAAAAGGAAAAGTTTTATAGATATTTTAATATTAAAGTTTCTGAGACATCATGAGATGTAAAGTTACCTTTGATCTTTCATATTACAAGAGGCATTCAAAGTGGTGGCCATTGTTAGCTTTCAGACACTTATTAATCCACTGAACTACTGCTTGGGTAACCTTGGTCACTGAGATTGCTACATATGCATTTTCTATTTCTTCTCTGATGGCTGGCTGTCAGCCCTGTAAGTTTTCTGCAGTATACAACATCCTCTAGGGTCCCCCATATGAGGGCAACACCATTTGTTGACAAACATCCTCTTTCTTTTCCTGAAATATGTATATATATTTTTGGTGGGTATGTCACGTGATATATATATATATATATATATATATATATATATATATTGACATTAAATTTGTGTGTCTGAGTTACTTTACTTAACAATACAGTGTCAAGCCATTTTCTAACTAATGACTTGAGTTTATCCTTAATGGCAGGGTGGCATAAATACCACTGCTTCTTGAAATCAACATGGCTAGATGAATTTCAAAGTCCAAAATTTGAATTTTTCAATTTCATGATGTACAGGCTTCAACATATTGGAAGATATTACATTAAAAATTATAATAATGATGTGGAAATTTACCTCCACGAAAAATGTTCTCTATATTTGATAGAAATTACAAAGAATAGGCTTAAATTCTACTCTTGCCTTGATAGATTTTACCATTGACTTCTAGTGATTCCATTATTCCTGGGACACAAATTCTATAGTTTAAAAAAATCAAGAGGTGACTTTAGGCAGTAGCTGCTGTAACTGTCCTAGTTCCAGATCATCAGAATGATCCTCACTGTCTCTGACTCAGGTTCCTCCTCCACCCTCAGACATGATACTAATTAATCTACTAATATCTATGACACAACGTGACTCCTTATCTCCACTGATTTCAAGTCACTTGAAGAAATAATGAGCACCCAGAAGCTCTCTTAAATGTGTACATTTAACTTTACCTTTACATGTGTTACACAAATAGCATCTTACAATTTTATATCACAAATCCCTCCAAACACTTCAAATATCCCTTGACTGACCCTAACTATTGTATTCTTCATTTGCATGTGTCATTATAGTTTAATTACTTTGGAGAGAAAGCCCCATTATAAGAGCAACCAGGAGTCAGAAATATATTGGAAACCTTTGCTACTTTTGATTAAACTCCAACTATGTTCTTGGCTGACCTCAATTAGTGGTCACATGAATTTCTAATTTAGTTCTTTCTCCCTCTACCCATAAGGTTTTAATAAATTATACATCTTCTTTTTAATTCAGAAACTTCAGATATTCTTTTCCCAGAAATTGAATTTGATCCTTTCCTTTGAACCAGTATAGATTGGCTTTTGGTCAGTGATGTTCTCTCAGCAACTGCTCTTACAACCTGTTTATAACAGCTACCTTGCATCACATTCAAATGCAGTATAAGCTAGGGTTAAGTTACCCAGAGGGTAAATACATAGTTGATGTCTCATATTATTTTTTCTGCCAAATGAGCACTATCTGGCTAATTTCCCTAGGTATTCTACACCCTGGCATGATCCCTTAGCTCTCCCTGCTCCACACTGGATAAGATTTGCAAAGCATGGCCCTGAGAACAGCAGGGTCAGCTTCAGCTTTATCAGGTGCCTTTCTACAAATAAACATAAAGTCATGGCCCCATTATAAAACCACTGAATCAGAGACCCAAGCATGAGCCTCAAAACACAATTTAACAGTATCACCAGATGATTCTGGTAAATACTAATGGCTAAAGCATTCATCTAAGGCAGTGATAGTGAAACCTTGAGAGCTTTCAATAATATAAACTGCTTGCTGTGGTACACGTGCCATAGATTGGCCACCACTCATCTAAGGGTTCAGCTGGAGGTTTCTTCTGCTTCCTACATGTCTTGGTTACTTTTCTCTCCTTGCTGAGACAAAATATCTGATACCCAAAATTAGGGAAGGAAAGGTTTATTTAGCTTACAGTTTTTGGAGGTTTCAGTCCATAATCAGCTGGCTCCAAGGCAGGCTGGCATGACACCTGGGCAACTGTTCATGGCAGCAGCCAGAGCAAAAAGCAGAAAACTAGTCTCTTCTCCCTTAATTGTACCCAGGCTACAAGCCCACCTTCAGGGCCAGTAGCACTCACAAAATCTCCTTGCCCTCCTTTTACACAGGATAAGGATATTTACAAAGTAAGAATATTGGCTGTCTGCTGAGTCTCTCAGTTAAACTTCTAACCTTCTCAAATTGATACAATGTATCAACCACAATACTAGATATTTAGTCATGTAGCTTTTGTTACATTTTGAGTTAGTGGATTTTCCTCCCCAAGCCTCATAATTCTGTCCCTCAAAAGGAATGCAGCATTTATTAATATTTTTGTATTTATCTGTTTTTTATTACTACATGTTTGCCATATGTAATGATTACATTCACTGTGGAGAATTTGTACCGGTTCATAATACATCTTAATTCCTTTTTTGTCCACTTCTCCCTGCTTTCTTCAATTTTAATTTATTATATTCTCTTAAGTATTTCTAGGAGAAATGTTGGATGTATGTATTAAAGATAGCTTGTGGTTATCTAAACAAAACTCTGATTCTGCATCATGTATTTCTGTTACTACTCTGTAGCATTTCATAGAAGATTTCTGTTGTACAAGAATAGGTATAAGAGGGGCTGGGGATTTAGCTCAGAGGCATAAGCACCTGCCTTGCAAGCAGGTGGTCGTGAGTTTGATTCCCGGTACCTATAAAAAAGACAAAGACAAAAAAAAAAAAAAAAGAATCGGTATAAGAAAAAAACTGTGGTAGGAAACTACAAAAACTGGCTGTATTAACAGAAAGTGGATCAAGTTTTGACTACTCTTACTGGTGTTCCTTCATACATCTCCTTCTAACGGCCTCTAGCATTCAGGGCTATTTTCTGCATATTTCTCACCAGAGCTCTCCTGATAAGAAAACCGCTCTTGGGGATCTATTTTTTATTTCACTGTTAAAGAATATACACAATGCCCCTTTTCTTCATGATCCTAAATGGCTAGGCAAATTGATACTTTGTTTTAAGACTTCAAGGCTAAAGTAAATCAAATAAAAAAAAACATGAAATTTAGGATCAGATAAAGCAGAGTTTCAATCTTGATATTGAGAATTACCAGCATTTTGTTGATGTGAGAGCCAACTAAACCTCTAAGCTTCTGTTCTCAATCATAAAGAAAGAAGTGGATGCGAAATTGTAGGTTAGTAAGAATTAAAGATACATAGGTAAAATATCAACACAGTGGGAATCCAGTATATTTTAGAGTTATTAAATTGTAAATCTTTAATATGTTACTCCTATTAGATATCCTTTGTTTTTTAAACTCATAGCATATTAATTCAAAGATACCATACTTCCATCACAGAATGAGAGTTAACGGTCTTTCTCTTCTATTTATTTATACACATACCCATACAAATCTTTCACTATAGGACCATAATTGGTTTCAAAATGTTTGCTTATGGGCCATTAATTTCTATTATTATTAGCAGGAAAACACCATTATTCCTATTAATGGAAAAGTCATCATGCTGGCAATAACACTATTATATGTTCGGAATTACATACTATTGATAACAATAACTTCTTTCTCTACACTTGAATAACTGTATAGACTTGGTCATCTTTCAGAGCCTGGATGAGTTATAGTAAATAGTACTTAAATGTTCAGAATATGTTATTTTGCACACAATAAATGTGATATTCTAGAAAAAAGGTTTGAATTTTGATGCAAATACATGGTATTTGGGACAGAATACACAGCATTCATACAATAGGAAGAGAAACTGATGACAGTCTGCCTTGCATCCATCTGAAGGATATGCCAAATCAAGCAAAATGAATAAAATAAATGTTTATTAGCAAAGTGAAAATGGACATATGCATATGTATGTTGCTAAAATTTTCAAAATGCCACAATAAAAATGCATGTCAGAGCACTTAAGCATGAAAACAGTTTATCATCAATGGAACTAACCTGAAAGGGGCAGACTTGAATCTTTGGTGGGACCCCAAAACAGGATCGTAATGGAAAATACATCACAATTTTATCTCTCAGTCTGACTTCAGATGTATAAGGTTCATATTTAGATATTTAAAACCTTCCATCAGCTTTTCAATAATCCCCCAAAATCCTAACTTTCATAGAATATGATCACAGAAAGTGATCATCCCTACCCCCACTGAGTTTCTCAGCAATAAAATCAAGAAGCAGTTAGGCTAATCCTTGAAAGGGATTGCATTTAGCTGATGGAAAAAGAAACAGATAAAAGTGAATAAAATATTCAATAGAATGTTCAAAACAAAGCAGAAGAAATGAAATACAAAGTTTCATAAGATACAGTGATAGATTCAACTATATCACTTATATGGTTTATGAGAAAAACACGCATAGAAGTGCAAATATCACATATCCAAATACCAAAAAAAAAAAAAAAATCTAAGGCTTTCCAATCAAGTCAGTCCCATAGATTTTTTTTATGACAGTACCCCCTACAAGTTACAAAGTATCTCAGATTATCCAACACCACATATTACTAAAATATATTACACTATCTATTATCAGGATTCTTCAATGTGGGGAGCAGTCAGTGGGGTCACTTTTTCATTACATCATGTAGTATCTCATGAGGTGGTGAGAATGGCTTTGAACTGACTTAATGTCATATGAAGCGTCACTTGATTGGGTCCTAGGTTCTTGGGAATGGTTTCTTCATTTGTGTCAGCTAGTTTTTTCAGGAAGAAGATTTTCAAATTTAGTTAAGATTGGCAGCAGATTATAGTGGAAAGAGAAGGCTAATGCCTATAAAAGTTAGAACTGACCAGAGAATCTCTTTACATTACAATGAAATTTAGGCACCAAAAGAAAGGAAAGAGGTAGAAAACAAATAGACAGAGAGAGCTCTTAATTACCACGAAGACCTGGAAAAGTTTTGATCAACCCAACCCAGAGCAAACATCATCATTCTGGCAGAATTCAGTATCTGCACTCGGCTCTGTCACTGGCGGAGGGGTAAGCGTAGCACGGCCTCAACTTGAACACTGAGGTAAATCTTGAAGGGGTTCTATGTAGAAGCTCCCCATTAACTACATTCCTTGCTCAATAACTAATTTTTTTCAAAGAGAGTATTACATACTTGTATACGTCACCAGACTGTTCCACATGGCTTGTCCATGTGGCCGGCATGAGCTGACTCACAGCACGGTTTGTCTTGGGCATGGTAGATGGAGTAGAAAAGTGGCAACTGCCATGTCTTCTTAAGCTGTAGGCCAGTAACTAACGTGGTGGCACTTCTACTATGGTGTGGTGGTTAAAGCAGGAGGAGCAGAGATGCAGGTCAGATTTAGGAGGAAGGGATTATACAAGACTGTAAACATCAATATGCACAATCTATTTATCACTGGAACTATTAACAGTCCCACTCTAACATTTTCCGAGATTGAAACTGAAGTTAGGGTCCTCATACATTCCTATGATTCGTGTTTTAGATTGTACTTCAATTATATAGAGAACAAACAATTAAAATATGTTGCATTACATGATCTTGAAAATCATAATTTTCTAAGGACCAAAGAATTATATTTCAAATTTAAAATCCTTGGAATATTCAGGTTTTTGCCTTAAAATATCCTGGTTAGAAGAAAACCAACTGACTCCTTGGCTCCAGCTCCCAGACCAGGCCAAACTATCTTTACCTCTAGTGCCATATTCCTCCAGAAGTACCAAAAACCATGTATCTGGATACCGCAAATGACAAATCCCAAGTAAACTGACTTCCTTTACTATTACTATCATCTTTTTAGATAAAACCCATCTTTTTTTTTTTTCCTTTGCTAGATCTCTAGCACAGTCTACCCTTAGGAGGACATGATGAGAAGGGTATCCTGGAGGAATTCTAGTAAGCATACTCACAGCAAATTCTAGATTTTGTCACCTGCTCCCATTCCATTTCCATAAACACAGGGCCTGTTAAATGCAACAGTTCTAACTCTGACCTGCTTGAGAGCCTAGGAGACAGTCGGTCTGAAACTCTTTCCTATCTCTTACATCACTCATTTTTGCTCATAAGGATTTTCTTTTACTTTTTTCAAGTTGTCCATACATGGAATATGTTTTTTAAAACATATTCTATGTAGATTTTTATAGTTTTTCTGTTCCAAGAGAGTTAATCTGTTTACCTAGATAACCCCACCACTATAATTAAAGTCAAATAATTAGTTTTGTCTTTTCATGGTATACACAAATAAGTAATCTAGTTTTAGTATAAAAAAGCATAAGACCTTAATTATAGTCACTATGCTGGGTCTTCCTTTCCAGTGTTTTTGACCCATATTTGTCTCCTTTTGTGGCACAGATTTTATAGAACATGAGGTGTTCTTGAAACATAGAATGGATGTTTAAATTAAAAAAAAAAATTACAGTGAAAGGTACGTCGACATTAATCTTCCTCGAAATACTCCCCTCACTCTAAACACAATTATCCCACAGTTCTCGCGATGTTCTTAAATAGTTCTGGAAGTCTTCCTTCATGAGTGTCTGGAGTTGTGCTGTGTAGCTGCCTTAATGTCTTAAACTGATTCAAGACATTCACCTTGCATGGTTATTCTGATCTTAGAGCCAAAAGTCGCATGATGCCAGACTTGGGGACAAAGTGATGGAAGATGCACCGTAGTGATTTTAGAGGGCTGCCTTCATGTTGCACAGCACTCAGCTGCAGCACTCACCGCGTTTTAAATCACACCTTGCAAAGAAACTTGTGAACCAGAATTTCCAGAATGCCTCAGAAAGTGACAAGAATGACAGGTTAATTGTGTTTGAAGTGAGAGAGGCAGAAACCTGAGAAGGATTAATGGCAATGTTTTTTTACTGTAACTATTTTTAATTCTAAAGATCATCACAGGCAGACACTGTCTTTTCAAAAGCACACCCCTCATATTCACTTTCTGAGTATGTTAAATCAGAAATGATTTAAACATAACAATATTGTATTTTATTGTTTGATAGATACGTTTACATGTCAAAATCCTTTTGTTTTTAATTTACATTATACTGAATTCAAATTACCTTGTTTTATTTAAGGTTCTTGAATCTATATATTTTACCCAATAAACATGTATGATTTCTTTTCTTGGATAGTTTTATGATACTGACTTCAATGCTGCACTAATATTGCAGTGGAGAGTGTCCTCCATCTATGCTAGAGACTTTGAAATAACTTCTAAGTTTTTCAGAGGCTAGGGCCCTTTTTGGAGATAACTGATAAATTTTAATCTTTTTCTTGGTTAGTGATGTAGTCACACCACTTTTTCTAGCACCTACCGCGTTTTTTGCACAATGACTGTGAAATTAGAAAGTTTCTTACTTAATATACCTAGTATTTTCTTCTTTAAAATGTCATATTTAGGACTTTAATAGTTTTCTTATTGCTGACATTGAATGTTTATTTTCTCACGACACAAGCATGTAGGAACTGTTTTTTACTTTTTAAATAGCTAGATTTATCTACCAGTTTCAGTCTTTATTTTCTTGCATTTCAATTAATGTTTCCTTCTGCAGTCATGAAGTTTAAGGGTTTTTTTGTTCTAGTAAAATCATTTGCTCATTATACTTATTTTTACTGAAAGCAGTGAGTTCTTCATAATTATTTCTACTTTTCTGTAATATCAATTTAGTTCTTTATTATACCCAATACAGATTTTTGGCTCAATTTTGCACTTTTTATTATCTCTAGATACTTTTCTTATGTCCTCCAGCTCACATTTAATCTCAGTCTTTGTCTTAGAGAGCTTCCTTTAATCTATCACTTCGTAATCTCTATATTCATATATTATTATTGCTTAACAGATTTTTGAGAACACGAAACAGATGCTTTCTTACTGTGCATCTATTTTGTTTCTGAGACACAACTACATTATCATTCATATTCTATTAGCGTATTATACTACTCTTGTTCAGATACATTCTCATAGGTTGCAGAGGAGTGCTTTTTCCCTTTTTCTTTAAATTAGTTTGTCCTTCTAAAAACACTAGACATAATTATTTTGGGGATTAACAACTACAATCAGTCAGGAAATGATGCAATGTGAGACAATCACAAAATCTGAGTGGGTTAAGCCAATAAGAGTTGATTTTTTATGCCATGTGTTTGGACTATAGCCTGTTCTGGGTTCTACTCTGTTCCATCTTCAATCTGAATCTCAGGCTGATGCAGCCATCACCTTCATAGCAGAGGAAAGACAGGATGGCGAAAGGTCACTTCAGCTCTTAAAAACTAGTGCTCTCAATTTGTAATCACCAGATCTTGGAAACAACCCAAGTGTCCATCAACTGAGGAATGGATAAAAAAGTTGTGGTATTTCTATACAATGGAGTATTATTCAGCTATAAAGAAGGATCACATTGAGATATTTATCAATAAATGGGCGCAGCTTGAGACCATACTCATAAGTGAAATAAATCAATCTCGCATGTGTGAATACCGAATAGTTTCCCTAATGTAAGTAATGATTCAAATATATAAAAATATGTGGTAATCATGATTCCCCATTAGGTGGCCTTGAAGCCTTATAAAGTTTTCACTCATTAATTAGAAAGGCTTTATTCTGGGCTTCTTGATATGGAAATATTTGAAGCTAGAGTATATGAAGTTTTATTCAAATATTTCAAGGAAAAAGACAGACACTATGGTAACTACTATTAAGTCGGGTTATATGGTGGTGAAGTACTAGGTTGCTGAAACAGTCATGCTTTGACCTCTATTGTTATATTGTTATGTCCTGTTTTATTTCAATCTCCCCCTTATTCTTTTAAAAAATTATTTAGTCATTTCTTATGTTTGTCTTAATTAAAGAAAAAATTTAAAAAATTAGGATATATAAATAGTAACTCTTTTTGATTTCCTATTAACTTGTTTTGAAGTCCTGTAATACTTCCACAATCTTGTTTTGACTGGTTAGACTCTGTTCCATTCTATATGATAGTATCAAGTTTGAAGACATAGGCAACTACTTTGAAGGCAATAAGATTCACTAAGATACCCATTCTGGTTTGACTATTGTCTTCTTTGGAAGTCCTATAATGTTTACAATGCCTAAGTTTTATTGGTCTTGTTCTCTACTGTTTTGTCCAACTTTATAATATCTAATGAGATAGACAATTCTTTTTAAGGAAACAAGAGACAACGTTGATAACCATTGTTGATAACCTTGTACTCTGTTCTACACCATGTGCTATGTCTATCCTTGGTTTTGACTGACAGCTTTGTTTTGCCATATTTGACTGTATTTTCCCCCCGCCAAAAAAAGTAATAAGCACTAAGGAGTAATAAAATCCAAAATGTGTAAATTTTGTTGTAAAAAAGAGAGGGAAAAAAAAAGAAAAAAAAAAGAAAAAGAGCTCTAACGGATATAACAGCAAGTGTGTTTAGGGGTGTTGAATAGCTGTCTATATCAATGTTTTTGGATCATTGAACACAGCTGTTTGCAGTCTCCCTGTTTGAATGTCCACCTTGTATTCTTTGATACTGTGATTTGAGCAACTATTTTCAAGATGATAATATGTAATCTACTAACAGGTGATTTCTTACTGTTATGTTTTTTTTTTTTTTTTTTTTGTAGTTCTGTATTACGTGTACCCTTACACCACTTTGTTTTGTTTTGTGTTTTTCTCTTTTTCCTCTTAAATAAAATTTAAAAAAAAAAAAAAAAAAAAAAAAAAAAAAAAAACTAGTGCTCTGAAGTGAGCACACTGCTGTTTGTATTTCTTTGGCATAAGCAAATCCACACAGCTACACCTAACTTCAAGGAAGGTGAAAAGTACATTTCTGTCATATGCCCAGGAAAAACAGAGAACTAGAAATAGCTAGGAACAACAATGACTACCACAACTGGTAATGTAGGTATACTATCTTTAAATTTTATTACTGTCACTTGTGTGTTGTGTGGTAATCCTTTTATTCTTTGAATCTTAAAACAAGACATAAATTGTCAAACAATTTTAGAACATTATGTTTGGCACTACTTTTATAATATGGTTCTTTTCAACTGAAGGAAATATTCTGTCTTTGTCTGTTTAACTATTTCTCTTAGTGGAAGGTAAATGTTCCCTCAAATAATTTGAAAACTTTCTCACTTTGTTCTCTTGAAGAACAAGGATGGGAAAACTAAAATGGGGTCCACTTCTTTTATATATTTTCTTCTTGAGTTATGATGTCTCTACAGTAATGGAGGTGCATTGGAAATGGAGATAAATTGTATGTTTGACAGTGTTGTCACAAAGAAGATGCCCTTCATTTTTCCTACCTCTCATCTATGCATAAAACATTTTCTCTTGAATTAAACAGTTTTTCTTCTTTGGTACTTGCTGTTCTACATCAGCACCTGGAGAGTAGTCTATTTGCACCAGTTCCTCCAGGAGAAAAATGCTAAAGTAATAATCTTGTTTGCCAAGGTTAAGCTACCTTAGCTACTGAAAGAGTCATCTGTTAATATTTCTATGATAATGAGCAGGGAACTACAGTTTCACTGAACTACCACCCTCATAATCAAATAAACAAGCAGCTTCAAATCAGTGCAGAAGATAGAAGACGAGGGCAAAGCCGTGGGGTTCCCTAGGAAAGCTACTCTAGCAAAATGAAGAAAGACCAGTTTATTTGGATGGAAATATTTGATATGCCCCTTATTTTGGTATGGCTACAGTGCATGTTGTATGGGTGTGAGACATATCCAATGAGAGAGAAGATTTACTAGCTAACAGATTGTGGGGTAAGGGGTTCACGGCAGATTTAGACACAAAAACAACAGAACAAAAGAAAATGTTAAATATAATATTTTGGAAGAACTGCCCCTGACTTCAAGGCATTTGCACATACCAGATATAAACAAGGTTTCTGGTAGTGTTTGCAGAATTTCTGTATACGGTGAATTAGAGTTTCAAAGAGGTAGAGATGATGTCCCATGGGTGACTTTGTAAATGAGATTTAATCTGAAAGTTAGACAAATGAGCTGAACTACTTTTATTCCTTGAAAGACTGAAGTTTGCACTACAAGGATAGACCTGAGGTTTCCAACCATGGAAGCTAAACTCCAAAGAGGGGACGGTCAAGAAGACAAAAGTCCTGGTGAGGTAGATATACAGGTGGTGTTTGAGAAATATCAAAGTTAATTGAAGCACATAGAACCAGAAAAACAAGAATGAAGATTAGTCTACAATAACAGATCAGTGTTATCATACATGTAGACTCACTTGCATGTCACAATGAAGACTTTAAATTCAATAACATAGATAATAGGCACTTCCATCAAAGAACTGAAATTGTTCTTTCATTGTACTACAGATGCAAGTACTGGAAACCTACACGACAGCAGTGATTAAAAGTCAAATACGTCTGGAGATGAGAACTGAGGTTCAGGGCAAACCATAGTTATGTAAAGAACATAAAGTACTGTGTGTGTGCATGTACACATGTGTGTATATGAACATACATGGCACTTACCCAATCATGTGTGCAACATGTGGTAAATATTGGCAAATCATGATATAAAAAGATTAATGGTATACTCAATTTTTCATGAGAAAAAAAGGGAGAAACTAAACAGTTGATATCATGGTAAAGGGTAAATATTTGTTTGTGCATTTAAAAACTGTACATTTTTAGTACCTAAAACCTATTCTTATCACTTAATGAGAAAGAGAAAGATTTTTTATAGTACTCTAAAATAGAAAAGTTTCAGGGCAAATCATGTAATATACACACACAAAGAAGCAACATTTATTTGCAAGAAAAGTTTGTAGTGTCACCAAATTCGTATTTATTTCTAAGGGGAAATTTAAAAAGCTAAATGAGAATATTTAAAGTAAAAGTCAAACAGAATGCAAAAATTATTCTTAAGGTTTGAACTTGAATCAGATACTTTTTCGAATATATAATCAAATAAATTTTATACCACATTTTAGACCCGTGGAAAACATTTATTTCAGGTCAGGAGAATAGGGCAAGAGGTGGTTAAAAGCACTCAAATATCATTTAAAAGTTCTCTTTCGATCTGAAGAGTGGCTGAAACATCCAAAAGAATGTACATTATTTAAAGCACAAAGAAAATCTACTTTTAAAAGCAATAAATGTTGGAACAATTATTATATAAGAAAACGATTTGCTGTATATTACATTTTGTTCTTTCTATGTTATTATTCATCTAAGTGGAGTTTTATAATTAAAAAGTCTTTCTTTTTTCCCCTATGAATTCTGTGATCTTTATATAAATTCCAAACACCAACATCATAACTCACCATTGTAATTTAATAAATTATTTAAGAACAGCTACTTTCAAAAACACTGAACAAACAGTGAAAGTCTGCGGGGTTGGGGTGGGAAGGAGAATTCAATTCCATTAAGGACTTCCAGTGAACAGAAAAAAAAAAAAAAACTTTCTGATATTAAAACGGGAAGTTTCCTAAAGATGGGACACTTGATTGCAGGGAAAAGTCACTGAGATTAGTTTTACTAAAAGGGGAATGCATGTGACATTTGGAATATTCTGACTAAACCATGCTAGAAAATCAAACTCTGAAGCATTTAGCAATGATTTTCAAAATACTGCCATCCAGAATATGAATCTGGGGCCAATCTATTCTTCATAGAAGGTTCCACTTTTCTATTAGCAATAAACAAAATAGCCAAAACCTTTCTGCAGATTGCAAATTAGTAAATTTCAAAGGTCTGCTTAATAATTTGAGGGGATTTTGCTATCTGCAGATTGAATAATCTCTACATCATTCTATCATCAAATGAGTAACTATATTTTCTGTGCTTTTATTAAAATACTGCCAGTAAGGAAGTAATAGCCCAGTAAACCACACTGTGCGGTCCTGAGGGTGCCAAGATATTCCATTAATGGATTGAAATAATAAAGGAAAAACAGCCTCTGTGTTAATTTGTAGGCTGCTCACCGCCTTGAAGAAGTGCACTAAAATGAGAAAAGGAAGAATGTATTTGCTCATTCAAAGGAAAGGCAACACCATCTCCCAATCTTCTTTGCAGGGGCTTTTGCTTTAAATAAAAATGAAATTTTCCTTATAATTATTTACTTTTCTTGGCCCTGTACATTTAAAACTTTACTTATTCATGTGGTAATACCTCCTCTAATAAGGTATTCAAAGGAAAAAGAGAGCAAATATAAATAAAACTCTTCTTGGATTTAAGAAGGCACAACCTTGTCCCAGGCACTCACTCCTAACGGTGAAAATAAGGGCATCAGACTATTTTGGTCTAGGCTATAGAAAGAGACAGTATTAACACAATTATGAGGCCAAACACATATTCTATTCAAATGTTTAAATATATAAGAAAAGTTAAAATGTGAAGAACTTGAAATATGAATTAGTGACTCCCAGATAAACCACAACCAGATTGAGAAAAAAAAAAAAAACTAAAATACATGTAGCTTGTTTTATTTTATTTTAAATAAAAATTAGAAAGTCAGTGATGACAGTCCACAATTATAGTGATTAAACTAATATTTAGGATATGTTCTTCTTTTGGACTCTCAAGGATTAGTCACCTGTGAAAAGAGTATTTTCCTCTTCTCTCCTGTAATTAGTCTTTCAAAAGTCACACCTTTCCTACATTAGTTTCTCTTCTTTTCCTTTCTACTTCCCATCCTAATAACCTTATCATTCTGAACTAACTCTGAGGTCCAAGAAAAGAAGGTAGTGATGGCCAGCAGGGTGGAATTTTTATGTCTGACATTATAAAGTCCAAAGTAAATAGGGAAAAATCTGGTATTTCCCAGCATGGCCATAGAGGCTTGGTGTCTAGAGTCCTCTCACCAGGGGCTCAGGATGATCTGAGAGGCAGTGAGACTCCAAAAAAACATTTCTACTACCTCTGATTTCACACTGTCTCAACTGCAATCACACATTGGTTTCACATTAGCTCATGACTGACCAGTTGAATGGCCATATACTATAGAGGTTAAAAGTATGCTCCATAGATAATTTTCTGAATTTTTATCCAGGTTTCACAAGTTTAAGGCATGAACAAAAGCAAGAAATTTAACTTCTCTGAGCTTCATTTTACTATGAGTAAATCAGAAAAATAATCTTTGCCGATGGTTGTGAGAATGACAGGAGTTATTACACAAACATGACTCTGCATGATAACTCTCATTATTGCAGAACCGAAATCTTTGAAAACAAAATTGAGTGCTTGTATTTTATAGATCTACTACAATGCTTTCGTGATAACTAACTTTTTAACATGCATGGTATTTGCAAGTTTTCACTGTTGTGAATACTGATAAACCTCACGTTGAATTTCTGATTAGCTAAGTGAAAATCCTAGAATTGTTGAGTTGATCTTTCAAAATAGTTTTATATGTACTATTAAATTGCTCTCATAGGAGGGAAAATGAATTTAAACTTCTAATCATCTTCATCACTAAAAATATTTTCTCTAATGTTCTTAAAATCTGTAAGTGAAAATTATATGTATGTATATGATTTTCATTTGCAGAACTTTTATAATCCATAAGGTTCAACACTTTAATTTTACTTCCTATTTTTGTATTAACATGAAATATTCAATCACTTTAACTTTGCATTTTTTGACTGATTTGGAAGTTCACTTGCATGTTTTTGTTCTTTTTGTCACATTCATTGAGTATGTTTCTTTCAATCTTTTATTTTATAGCTGAAAATTTTTATATTGAACAGGTATTTTTTTGAAATCAAAACTGTCATCCTTTTCCTTTGGGTACTATCCAAGGATCTGATGGTTTTAAAGTCATTACTATATCAAGATATAAATTATTACCTGAATGGTAATGCTTTTATATTTTACTTTTATATTAAATATTTTCCTTCATTTTGCTTAAATAAAGTGAATTAAGAACTTTTAGTGTCCTTTTCTTTCTTTCCTTAAAATGGGATAATTAAACACATGTATAAATTACTTTATATGTTGATATCTCCAACGATATTATTTTAATAAATGCATCTTCATAAGTTACTTACATTTCTAATAGGGAAAATTCTTTTTGTTTCTTTAAAAGAGATCATCAGATATATATATATATATATATATATATATATATATATATATATATACATGCTCATTCTTTCAGCAAAATTTTGTTTTAAATCAAAACCTACCCATAGACAGAGAACGTTAGATGGAAAGATCAAGAAGAAAATTAGTATGTAAATGTAAAATCTACTAATGATTATAGTCAACTTGGATAGATATTTTTGAAATATTAATTCTGGTTGCAAATACAATACAAAAGATTGGAGAAAAAGAAATATTATGTTAATGCTTTGTTATCTCATAATGTGGCATAAATCTAGCATTTTTAAAGTTTTGGAAAGGCATATAATGCTGTAAGTAAATGTGTCAAATTTAACTATTATAGTCTGTCAAGATATGAAAGAAGTATCTCTGAAACACTAGTGCACACCTACAACCTTCTTGGGTGGCATATTTACCTTTAGTCTGATGAAAGATCAGTTCTGACACAAATTAGCCCTAAAGTACACATCATGTCATAAGCTATTAACTGGGGGCACTGCAGGTCTATGACTATTCTTGCCTCAGCCTCAACCAACATTTCGGACAACTGTGCTGAAGTATTCACAATGTCCATTCAAACTCCACTCACTCAAGCAGTGAAAATGTCTGTACATGTAGAGAATGCATTGAGTTATCATTCAGGAAACCCCAAGTCTCTTCCCTCCGGGTTGAATCTCTCTGGCTTGTTTAGCTACTGCTATGATAATGAACTTCCCTTTTCAGAAAGTGAAAATGCAGTAAAATCAATTTTTGTGAGACATTACTGTTTTCACAGAATTCTTTTAGACTTTGTAGATACAAAACTAAATAAAAATGTTCATAAAGGGAAAAATTTTATAATCCCACTAGATTATAGACATCAAAATTAGAATTACAATATGAAGAATACTAAAATCAACTGTGAATACATTTCTATTTACCCTGGTACAGGAGAAATTCATTAAAGACTATCAAATGCATGTTATGTTTTACCTGCCATAAAATAAAAGTTTATAAAACAGGATACTTAAGAACATTGAAGCAAGTGGAAAAATTGCATTATGACAAATATGTATGTGTTTTGGGTTTTTTTTTTTTGGTTTTTTTTAAGACAAAGATGTATGAATGTATCATTTATAATAATAAATGTGAAAGCAATGAGTAATAAGAAAGTAGCTATATAAACATAAGGTAGATTCAAAATACTCTCAAGGACTGTTAATATGGAAAGTGACAGATGAAAAAAAAAATTGTAAACAAAACCCAAAATGGTTTAGGCAAAAACAGACATTCTGTTTACCTACATAATTTAAAAGCCCAGCATTAATCTTCACTTCAGGAACACCCAGACTCACAGATAAAAAGAATGCTCTCAGAATCCATCCTCTTCTATTTATTCACTTGCTTGAGCCCTCAAACTGGCTCTGTTCTTAAGACATCCTCTTGCTTTGTAGTTTTAGAGGCTTACAGAAGTTCTAACAAGGATTTTTGTGAATCCAGTACCTTAGGAAACCTCAATCTCTTCTCAGTAGCTCCATTTCTCAAGTTTTTATCCTTAGTCATTCTCATTAACAGACCTTTAACACATTCTTTCCTAATTGTTCTTTGCCCAGGAAATTAAGGAGTGATATGGTCAGCTAGGAATGACCACTGTGGCTGTCCTCTGGAGAGCCACAAATCACTGTAATATCCATGATATACTCACATTTTAAGAAATCACGGACAATGCTCATTGAGCATGCATGTTCTAGTTGAAGTCCTATAAGCCCCAGGGCTAACTGCCTTCCATCCCTAAACCAATCACCCAGGCCATTTCGATTAGCCAGATCGGGGTCATGTGCTATTCTGCAGGTGAAAGCTGATGGAAATGGCCCCATAGGAAGCAACCAAGCACTGGAAAAATGTGTGCAACAATGGGAACTTTGTAGTATTCTGGTTAAGAAGATTATAAATTGACATGGGGTAAAGGTTAAGAAAAGAAACAATAGCAATCCACCACACTTATGTTTGAACAGGTTTATTAATAAACCATTGTGAAAGCAGAACTAAGCAATGTAGGTTATCCACAGCTCAGATGATGAAAAGAGGAGAACAAGCAGGGAAAGAAAACCTTCTGAGATGAAATAAATACCAGCTGACTAGAGAAGATAAAGGAAGTACAGAAGACAAGAAGTTTTAGTTGAGCACTTAAGCCAATTACAAAAAAACAAGTCAGCCTGAGTGAATAAAAGGTTTGGAGAAATAAAAATCTGTTTTATGGATATTTGATTACCCTTAGAATCTTGAGGCAGAGAGACCATGAGAACGCTCTGGCAATTAAGAGAGTTAAAGTGTTAGTGGACAGACATTGATGTCACTTGAACACTTCAAAGTGAGTGAGATGCACAAAGGTCTGATAATACAGCACACAGTCCTCCAAGGCAGAACTTTGAGGAGCACACTATCTGGAAAAGGATAAAAACACTAAAGAAAGACGAAAGGAGGCAGGAGATGACATTGGAGTCTGACCTGAATTTAAGACCCATTTTTTAAAATTTATATGAACCTGAGCAATTTATCCAGATTCTATGACTCAGCTTGCTCACTGATGAATCTGATTAATAACAATAGCATTTTTCATGCAGGATCATATTTTATCTTAATGAACACATTAAATAATTAATGTAAAATATGAAGTAAAACACCAGTACATTGGAAGGCTCAATGTACTGTGGCTATTATTTTTAACCTAGGATGAAAAATTCTGGAAAAATATCACAAAACTGTAAATGCTAATTGTGGAGAATAAATCACATAACTAGGTGCAAATGGAAGCAAAGTTGATACTGAATGCCCAAAAGCCAAAAGCAGACCTTAAGTAGGATGAAATAAAATTATGTGTAAATATAAGAGGCAAGACAGAAAATTAATGAAATCGCAGGGAAAACATGGGAAGTGTCTTACTTATTTTTCACTCATCGCTGAGACAAAATACCTGATGCACAAAGCTGGGGAAGGAAAGGTTTATTTCTTACAGTAGTTTTTGGAGGTTTCAGTCCATACTCAGTTGGCTCCAAGGCAGGCTGGCATGGCTGGGCCACAGTTCAAGGCAGCTACAAACAGCAACGAGGAAACCGCCAAGAGAGAGAAATACACCTTCTTCCTGCCATTACATTGTACGCTGGCTCCATCCCTATGTGGGAGTAACACTGACACCATCAATCCAAGGGCTAGACAATGAACCAATCACAGATGCATAATACAAAGGCATGAGGCCTGGGGGCCACTGACGTAAACCATGACAGGGAGAAAACCAGAAAAAGTGCTAACACCAGAAATGTTGACTGATCAATAAAGAATCAGTTTGTCTCCAATATAAAGAAGATGAGGTCAGAGGCTTGAAGTGAGTGGAAAGGTATGGGACAAGATATATAGAAAGTATGCTAGAAGACAAATAGTAAGTTGAGGATAAATGTTTCTGATTGAGAGAGAAGCCAAGATGAATTAGCAGTGAGTAAACTGGTGGTTGAAGAAACTGATCCTCTGCCTAATATTTTTCAGCAACATATTGAAGATAGAGAAAAGAGAAACAGATATTAAGTATCAGGAATTGTCCAAGATTATTAGCAACACAAAACTAGAAGAAAATATCCCAGGAAAATCTCAAATTTTGAGAGAAAAGATTCAGTGTCCTAGACTGAGCATTGCAGAGGTAGTTAAGTGTATGAAACAAAGACGTACTATGAAAAGAATGTAACAATCAAAAAATTGGAGATCATGATGATGATAGAGGTAAATTTCACTACAAATGAGACAAATGGATATTTGATAGCCTTAGTCAGAGAAAAATATTCAAAAGTTAAATTTCTGTGTATGTACTTTTGAAAAAGAAAGTACTTTCCTTTTTAAAAGCATGAATAATTTCCTCACAAATGACCAAAGAGGTTACCTAAAATGCCTGCAGTGCAGGCTTTTAAAAACTGTTCCATTTCATAAAATATGCCAAAAATTAGCATAAAGCAGAAGCTAAATTTATAACTATCATGCAGCTGCTCGATATAAACAGCATGAAAGACAATGGATGTTATTTTTAAAGGGCTATGAGGATAAAAACATCCAAAGCTATTTTTTAGCCAAGTCTTTACTAGTATATGTAGAGACTTTTACAAAGAAGTGCAAAGTGTTATCTAGCTCATTTGAAGTTTTTAATTCAAAACTTTCTGTTGAATGAATAACTATTTTTAAACATCACCACAAATAACAATAAATAAATATGCAAAGTTAGTTAAATATTAAATTAAACATTTAGCATATTAAACATTAAAAATATGCAATGTTAAAACAGATTTTCTGTAGTTATAAAATTTGGGGCAAAATTAATACAAATAGCTTGTAAAAAGAAAATACTGAGAAGCTGAGGAAAGGTGGCCACTGGTCACTAGGAATGATGTTCCCCAAATGTCATAAACAAGACATGTCCCACTGACATAAAAACAGAACATAGCTAGAGCATTTAAAGTCAGACATTTAAGAGAATGGGTGAAAGTCACAGATCTACTGAGAGAAATGTAATGAAGGGTTCCCTCTTGAAGTCCTTACAATAAAACTGGATGGAGAGAGAAGATGGATATACCCTCTGCTCAAGAATGACACATAAATTCACCAAAAATGTAATTATTTCCAAATGCAGATTCCTGCTTACAATGGCGGGAGTCTACAGATCTCCCAACAGTTTGTAGGTCCTAGTTTGTGAATTCATAAACACTGACACACAACCTTCTGCTGTGAAAAACTATGTTCTCAGGAAGTAATCTGATGATCTACAAAAATATTAATAAAATTGTCTAATTCTAAAAGACGAGAACAGGTCTGGGACCAAAAGCCACAGACAGTACAAAGTTAATACTACAGATTCTATTTAATTCTGACGTGGAAGTGATGACTATAAAGTTATTTCAATTTGTGTTATTTTTTGCAGGATGACATGTTATTTGTAAGTTTTCCATTAAATATATCTGTTGCAACATCCCACAGATTTATCATAAAACATTTTACCATTACTTCCAAAATTTTTATAATCAGAGCAATGTTTGATATAGGCAGTTTGATACTGCCCTGGACACCATGTTTTGGAGGATTTGCATTTGTAATACATGCACCCACAAGTTTCTTTAAAAAAAAAAAAACAGTGTATGTTTGGGTCATGCAGGATATGACACTGTGTAGACATTGAGCGCCTTCTCTTGTAAGTTAAAGAAATGAGGGTCTAATGAAAACCCTTTTTGTGCATCTCCTACTTTATGTTCTCAAGACTACTGAAGTCCATTTCTATCCGTAAAAGGGTTTGCGGGTGATTTCCAGCTGTTATCAGAGAAGAACACTGCTTCAAAGCTCAAGGAGGATTAGAAAAGGATGAGGGATTAGTATCTCACTTCTCTTCCTGGGTAGGAAGATTTATCTTACTTTTCTATTGCTTTAATGGTCTACATTCTGTAAATAGCTATACATCTTATTGGAACTGTTTTTTTAACAGATAATTTCTTCTCTTACCTATTCAATCTATTTATCCCTCTGTTATTCATCACTTCTCTTCCCACTTCTATTCCCATCACAACAGGAAGAGAATGAAATCGACAGAAAAATCTTTCTTCTCCCACCCAGCTTTTTTTCTGAAATTGTTTAGCCGATTTAGGTTTGAGAATTACTAAACATTGAGCGGTGATATATACTGTTTTTGTTTAGAGTCCTTCACTCTCGTGTACTATCATAATCTAGAGCAATGTATGCTTTTCACATCCACATGCACCATCGTTCTGTACCATTTTAGTTTCTTCACCTTTTCCCAACATGTGGTACCTGTTGCTTGTTGCCTATAGTCTCTAAATATTTTCTTCAGACAGGGACACGAATGATAATACGTTTTGACTTTTTATATTAAATTTTTTATCTAAATGGGGGAAGAATATCTTGACTGGGTGTAATAACATTACATAACAGCACTTTCTTTTTCATGTCTGGACATTCCACCTTCCTCTGTCTCCCAATCTTATAAAAGAGAACACACAACCTAAAAGGGTCTGATTCTTAAGTAACTTGATTTGGCGTTTTTTTGAGGGACTTTGTCAGTCTATGTCAGTCTTTCTCACCAACCCAGACTTTGTCTTCTTTCCAGCCAGCTATTTTCCAAGTTCAGGGATACTTTAGTACATTATTAAACTTTGGTCTGTTTTTCTATCTATGCTATGTTTTCACACTGGAATGGCATTATTTGCATAAAATATGCACTAGATATATTCTCCAAATCTCATGTAAATATTTATATGCTATGATCTCTGTTTTCTAATTGTTCAACAATTCAGTGATTTTTTCCTCCTTCGACTCTTCTCCTAGGTGATTATACTCAGAAATCATGTTTTCTTTTTATTTTAAATTCTAGATATCCTTCACTTAAGTATTTTTATTACTTTTAATTGGTCTCTAACCCATTAGCAGCTGTGGCTGTTTGTATTTGTTCTGTCTTTTCTCTTTCTTACTGCCAAGGACTGTAGATGATCACAGTCCTAAAGATGGTAGAAACACTGTCAATGCTGCCTCTTCTAACTTTACCCTTTCAGGACAGAAAATGCATAAAACAATTCTTCAAAATGATGCTACTGCATCACACTCTCCCTATACTGTTATGTCCAGGAGGAACTTTACCTGCCTTTCTGGACTCTTGATGACTTTCAGGAAAACGTGGCACAAACATTTGAGGTTAATATCAATAATTCATATCCCCAAGACCACAAGTTTCCATGAGTCAAGCTCTTTCTCGAATCTACTCCTTTCTGGCCCTGGCCATAGGTCACCTGTTGGTGGTATCAGGGATATGCCTGTAACTGAGAAAACAACACTTTGCACTTTTGATATGTATGGCTCCTAGATTCCATGACAGTAAATAGATGAGATTATAGAATGGAGAAGAAACAGTGGAAGAGAACTGTGGGTCACAGGACTCCCCAACACACACACACACACACACACACACACACCCCGCATACACAGATATACACATATGGTCCCTGATCACAAGTGACGGCAATGCAGAGACATTTAGCTGTAATAGCCTTTTAGATTTACAACCTTAAGGGTACAAAAATAGAATACAGAAGGAGATCAAACATGGAACTGAGCTAAGACTGCTAAATTTCTGCTTTTCAACAGAATGAGAACTATTGTTCAAATCTTAAAGATTCCTTAAAATAGAAGTTTAAAAGCTAAACTAATAAAAAAATTTCTACAGAACAATTTTGCTTCTCCATATAGAGCAAAAATTATACATTAAATATTAACTTGAATTGGTTTGTCAATAAAGAACAATAACAAACTCCATCATGTACTTATAATAATCCAGGCAATGTGCTAAGTAATGAACATAAATTATCTACCTAGCTAGTCCTGTGAGGGAGAAAATTACTATCCATTTTTACAAAATAAGGCTCAGAATAATGAGGGAAAATGTAAAGGAGCACATAAGTAACACTTGGTAAAACTGGAATAGTGTCATAAAAGTTTTTACCCTGACCCAATTATATTACCCACCGCACAAGTTCATTTAGGAATGAGTCCATAGACCAGCTATTAGGATATCCATAACTAAGTGTTTTAATAAGAGGTTTAAAGGGATCATAGAATCTCCTGAAGCAGCATTTGATAAAATTCCATAATTCTACTAAAAATAAATAAAAATCAGAGCAAGGGAACAGAAGAAAACCTCTTTGATATGACAAAGAATTTGAACTCAGTTTAAGAACCAACTTGAAAGTGATATAATTATGATCTTCTTAATAGGATGCTAATTATCATCAATACTGCTCAGCACATTATAAAATTGATAACATATCTATAAATTTTTCAATGAAAAATGAAATAATAATTAATTTGAATAGCATTAAGCAGTGGAAAATAACCACAACAATTAGGAGAAAAAAATCTACTAGAACTAATAAGATATTTCAGTAAGGGGTCCTTTTTTCAAACACAGATAACTTAATGACTCTTCTATATACAAGAATGGAATTTATAATACAATGGAAGTCTATTTCCGGAATGGAATTTATAATACAATGGAAGTCTATTTCCAGAAGCACCACATATAAAACCAGAAATAACAAAAATATATATAAGTGAAGAAAGAATGATAATAAAATAGAAATAAATTTCACAACCTTATGAGCTATTTCAGTATTTTAAAGATTTGTTTTCCCCAAAGCATCTGTATGTTCGGTAACACTATCAAAATCGCCCAAAGTATTTTTCTAATGGGGTTTGACAAGCTAATTCTAAAGTGCATTAGGAAAGAAAAGACACATGGAGCACTTTGGGCAAAGAGGTCTGTTATTGCCACTGACACACCTTGACCTTCATGCACCACAAGTGCCGCCTCCTGAATTTCTTCTTCCTTTTACCTGCTTTCACTGGTACCCACATGGTCACGCTGTTGATAAAGTGCTCTTTTTAAAGAGAGCAAAAATAATGATTAAAAATAGAGATCCAGAGGCAGCCAACTGTCTGGGTTTGAGTCTGACTCACCCTGTCACCATCTATTTGATCTTAAGCAGGTTATTTAATTTTTCTGTGCACCAGGTTCTTGTTTTGTAACATGAGGATTAGAGTTACAGCAACAGAGCCTATTTCATAACTTTTTTGGGGAAGAGTAAACAAATGTAAACATAACGTGCTCAGAAGGGAGCACACCACCAAAGTACTACATACATATTAATTATAATATTAATACTATAATAAATTGTGGAACAAGTGAAATCCAGGATTTTTGGCATTGAGTTTCATTACAAAATTCCAAGGATTTTTAAAGATTGAAATGGCACATTACCTAGTGCCAATTGAACTTCTAATTCCAACTTTAGGACTTTAAATGTAGCTGAGGGTATTGTGGCACATTGAATCCACTTTTGTTTTTATTTTACTGGAAAAGGGAGACAGATGGAACAAATTCTCCAGTTAATCACTTAGTTGTACAATAATAAAGCAAATTTTGGACCTAAATAAACATGTTCTGGAAAACTGTACTATAAATCTTTATCAAATGATGCACATAATCTAAACAGAACTGAACTATCTTGCCTTCTCTTGAGGTACATAATCATGAGGAAACATGAAAGAATCTTAAAAAAAAAAAAAAACTCTGTTATTTATCATCAGTTGTCTTCAAAGTTAGCAAAGAGGAATTTACCATACAATAAAGCCAACAGGAGGGACCCTTCCCCCTCAGCCACCACCTGCCTCCCACAAGGGAAACCACTGGAGTATTTTGTCTGTGGTTTCCTTGACTTACATGGAATCAAGCTGCACATAATTTTCTGTATCTAGCACTGTTCACTCAATATCTTTTGTAAGATTCATTCGTGGTTGACATATAATTGTAAATCATTCATTCTTAATACTTTATACCATCAACTAAGCATTCATTAGGAATCTTCATAAATACGTGATTACTAAGTAAGCCTGGCTTGATAATGGAGCATTGACCATGTCAACCATTTAGTTAACGTGAGTGTGAGTTAATGTCACTTCATCCTCACAACTACCCGACAAGTTATGGTGATGCCACTGTAACTTATGTTATGGTGGTGATTCCCAATTTAGAGGTTACAAGATTCAGGTTTAGAAAAACTAAAACAATACATAGTCCTTTAATTATAAGTAGAAAACCTATAACTTAAATTTAGATAATTCTTAGGGTACTCACTAAACTATATCCTGCCTATAATAAACTGCATTCTAATTTAACATATAACATAAAATTATTGCTGATAGTTACACTCAGTACTACAAACTGATCCTAGAGGAACATACAACAGTGCTTGGTTAATAAATAGAAAAGTTCCTTAAATCAAAATTTTGGCTTATTATATAAACAACTACATATCACATACAGTTTCAATGGATAATTACATATCTGTTTTCATTATGTGAACTTTTACCCAGACTTTGCTTGAGAAATTAAGTTTAAGAAAATAAAACACATGAAATATTTTATATTATTCATTCACATCTGTGTCTGTTTTTATCATAAGGCTGAAACCAAATTGATAAAAGCAGCCAGGGTGCCAGGAAATAGGAAGTTATCTCATCTTTAAGTCATTTATACAGTTCCAGGTCTTTTGCTTTGGGTCATTAATACTTCATCATAGCTGAGAAAAGGAGAGCAGATGGAAGTGAAGCCCAAACGACTTACTTTTGTAACCCGTTTTAGCTACTTGTAAAAAAATGAAGGAGAAAATTATGAAAATTATTGGCTAAAATGAGGTTTGAAGATGATTTGAGGGTTTCTTCTTTATCACTCAGCCACCCTTACTAATTTGCAAGTATAACTGAGAAGAGGCCATAAAAGTCAATTTGAAAACTGGTCTTCAGAAGCACTAAACCTTACAAGTTGGAAGGATTCTAGAAAGATAGCTTTCCTACCTCCAGAAAGGGTAGAGAAAAAAATCATCTTCCCAGATGACAATTATTGTAAAGTAAGAAATGTAATTTCCCAAGTTAAAGCACAAGCAGCAAAAGTAAAAATGTATAACAGTCTTCTGCTCTCTCCTAACACTTCCATCAACCCTTGCTAAAAAGTGGACCTGAGTGCGGGCAGTAAAACTGCATGTTTCAAGGAGCTAGAGAAAAAGATTATAAAAGTTTTCTCCCTAATGAAATGACAAATGTTTGGGACATGTAAACCTAATCTGAACACTGAACCCTGTGCAGCAAATACATCAGCCTATCTCATCAATATGTTCCTTTTTAAATTTTTCATCAAAAAACTTTAGGAAACAGCCACTTCTCCAAGCCAGCTTTTTTTTAAATATCGTTTCAGGAAATCCAAGATTTTCCCGAAGTCTAACACAAATCTACCACAGTAAGAACCTCTGCTCCAGACTGCAATCCACAGCAGGGGTAGAGGCGGGGTCTTTTCTTATTTTGCATAGTCAGTGACAGAGGCACACTGCCTGGAGGAAGTGAGCACCCTGATGCCTATTTACACTGAGGTTTAGGTGTGAGCAGCTGTATTTCACTGATGGTGCACCTCTGGCCCTGAGCTTTGGAAATGTTGACCTTGTGCAGAGGAGAACACTGCTATTTCTTAAGTCATTTCTCTTCCACTTGTCTGCTTTAACACTTAACATATCAAATAAAGAGCCAAATGATTTGTGCCTGACAATATCTATCATCTTGAGAAAATTTGTGAAATAAGCATCATGCATTCAATGATTTATATGTGATAAACAATCTACTACACATTTTTTCTTTAAAATAAGTAAGTTTTTTGAATGACTAGTATGTAGAAAACACTGCTAAACATATATTTTTCTAATATTTTGTGTTTGTTCTGCATTATCTAAATCTTTACACATGCCTTTAATTTAGGGATTTTCTTTGGTCTGATAATTTAGCTTTAATCAGAGTATTTAATACACTTACATGCAGTATGACTATTGATCCATTTAGATATTTTAAAATTTCACTTCATATTTCTTACTTTCTATTCATTTTACCTCTCTTTTCACGCTTTAATTTCATGCTCCTGTTAGATTTATACATTTTTTGAAGTATTTTCTTCCTACTTTTCTGTGATGAGAGCTAATGCTTAACATTTATTCTTTTTTAAAGATTTCTCTTTGTGGTAGTCAGGATTTACAATGGAATGGATTTAACACACAACACATAAATTTATAGGGTTATTTTATAATATTCACTTAAAGAGTCAAAGGGAAAAGTGGGCAAGCCATCTTTCCATGCACTGGAGACCCCAAAAATCCAGTTGAGGGCGTGGACCACATGCTAATGTCCTCCATGAGTCCAGCTGGCGGCCTAGAACCCATGACAATGTCTCATGCAAGTCTGTGTCAAGAATCTACACTGGAAAGGCCCAAAGGTCAGTGGTGGAAGCAGTAAAGTCTGTACCAGTGAGATGAGGGATCTGTACCAGCAGACTGAGGGATCTGCACTGGAGCCAAGAAGCGATGATCACAAAATGTCCACCATTCCCCCAAAAAGAACCACAATCATGTTCAGTAACAGCAAGGACCCAAGGTCCTCCAACAATGAGAACAGCTGAGTTCATGTCAGGAAAGCCAGCATTACAGGCTTCTCCAGGAAAATCAACAGCACACCATCTTTCTCTCCAAGTCTCCTGTTATGCTGCTGGCCACAACCCTCAGGTGGGCCTTCCGCATCCAGAACCATGCTTAGTTCAAACTGACCATTAATTAATCCACCATACCCTTAAATTCATAATCTATACTCTTGATTATAAATGAACCTAAGACACTATTTAGTGAGTCAATTTCCTAGATCCCCAATCTTGGCATACTTTCAAATATACATCAAATTCCTGCATTACCACATTTTATCACTTTTACCTAATTCAACTTTGCCTATTTTGAAATTAAAAAACAGACATAATAAAAAAGAATTAAATGTAACATTTGGTCATTTTCTATGTTCACTAATCTTTCCAACATGCCAAGCCTTCCTTTGGTCACATCTTCACTTATGTATGCCTTTCAAAAACTAATTTTGAGAATTTATGGATGGTAAACTAACTAGATGCTGTTTTGGCAAAAACTGTGTATTTATTCTTTTTTCCCTTTCCTTGAATAATGAATTGATTTGTACATCATTTTTGGATGGATCGTTATTCTTGCCCACCAATTTAAATGCTATCTGTGGCCTCCAAGAGTCTATCATCAACCAGCCGAAGTGTTATTACTCCAGTATCAGTAACAATACTTGGTGCTGTTAACACAGAATAGCCGCTCTAAAAATGTTCTTCAATTTCATTATAAAATTCTTAAGTATGGTTTGAATTTACGATGAACATTACTTGACAAGTCCATTGGGTTTTTTTGTTTTGTTTTGTTTTTTTGGTGTTTTTTTTTCCTTTTTTTTCAGTGTCAGGAATCAAACTCAGGACCTCACACTTGCCAGGCAGGCAACAATTTCATTTTGATGTGACTATACCTATTCTTTCTCCAACTGTACAAAAATGCTTTTGTAAATATCCGTCTCAATCATCTCCTTTGATATTATTCACCAAACTTTTGTATAAGACTAAATATTATATAGAATACTGTGCACTAGAAAGGTATCACAAGCTGCATACGTGATTTAAGATTTTCTTCTGTAGCCATGTGAAAAAGTAAAATGAAAGAGATTACTTTAAAATATGTTAACCCAGTATATCTGAGGTAACATCATTTTAAACCGTAATCAGTATAAACACCATAGAGTTGACTCTTTTGAAATTTCGTCCTTGAAATCTGGTATTTTGCTTTTTCTGCATATTCTCAGTTCATTCTACCCTACATTTCAAACGCACGCTAATCAGACTATAGGTTACTAGTTATCATACTGGATAGTATATGTTATAAACCAAAGAATGATTCTCTGCATCTTTTAACAACATTCTTGTACGTTTTTGCCTTTGTCTATCATTATGGAAAATTTACTGATTCTTCTTTAACTGAGTTTATTCTAATATTTTGTCCACCTATTTAGCTTTTTATTTCTATGACTGTATGTTTTACTTCCAAAATTTCTAATTATCCAAGAACTATTCTTTGTCTCAATAGTTACTGCTGTATTTTAGTTTTAGGTAGTAAGTTCGCCTTTACTCTGTACTTTTTGTACCTGTAATTCCTCAGGGCCAAAACTCTAAACAATCGCATTTCAAATTGAGATTCAGAAGTCAGAGGCCCTGTAACATCAGTCTAAATTTTGATTTAGAATGTCTTCTTTTTTTCTGGTATGTGGTTAGGTTTACATTATTATTCTGACACACATGCTTTTTTTCTCTTAAAATTAAAATACTCATAAACATTTATAATGTATACATGTGTATACATTTATATACATCCATTTATTTATGTACACATAGCTCATTAATTTGTGTTTGCAACAGAGATTTATATAAGTTTCAATTTCCTGTAACAACTCTACCACATTTGATTTAAGAGCTTGTTATTCATTAAGTATTTTTTTGACAAACATTTTAATGCATTTATTTTGAATAACAGTGATGCTGGCCATTTATTATTTTTTATTTCATGTTATGCTTTAAGAATAAAAGATTTCATTTAGATTCTATAGTATAAATAGCATTTATATCCTGAAAGTTAGGGCCACTGAGGAAAACATCAATTAAAATAAATTATAGAAAGTCTTTATTTCTTAAATATTAATTTAATAAATTATTTTCATGATTTCTAACTGATTTCATATGATTATAGAAACTATAACAGCTTTTTATATCATAATATGGATGAACCAAAAAGACTTTATATTTAAATATTTACTTCAATAGCTATGTATAACTATAAACTTAGTAATAGTTAGCTATCATTATTTCATGAAATTATGCACTGCAGATTGGCAAGGTGATGATTTTATTATTAATACCCATACTGCAACTATCACATCACAAAATTTACACATGTATTTTTCCAAAGCAGAATAGAGAAAATAGCCACTATCAGTGATGGCTTTTAAAGCTTTCAGTGATAATAAACAGCTGGCTGCAGTTCCCGGGCCATAGGATCATCTGCATTGGCCTATATGATGCAAAACTTCTGTAGAAAGAATCAACCCTGTCCAGAGTAGTTTTTGTCACAATTAAAAATGAAATTTGCATTGTCTATAGACTACCAAAGTGTGTGCCCCATATTTTCATTAGGAAATTAAGAAACACATTTGACCCACTTGTTTTCAAAATGCTGTTAAGAAACCTCATTTATATAGTGAAATGATTGAATTTGTAATTATCAGATTCAAAACTTACAGCATCTGAATGTAGATAGTTTCTATAGTAATTTCAGACAAATTATCTATGTAGATTCCTGGTTTATGTACTTGATTTAAAATTTGTGATCCTGTTTTACTGAATACTACTTATTTTTATATTAAACTTACTGGTTTGAAACATTTAAAGTTAAAAAACATAAAATAGCAGTATAAAAATACTCCAAAACTTCAGATTAAACCAGTTAACAATGTACTAGTTATAAATCCAATGTTCACATCTAATACTTCTAAAAATGTATCTCATTTTAACTTTAATATTGTATTTACCCATTACTGACTAAATGGAGATCCATAAAGGATGTAGTATACCAATATTCACTATATCTTGGTTATTTTTGCCCAGCTCCCTCATGCCTACCTCTGCAACTATAAACTCATCTGAGGGCTAGGAAAATTCTATTGCAGAATGGCATCAATAACAACAGGATTGTTTTCCCATCTATTGTTTCAATTCCCAGCAACTAATAGGTTTTCATCTAGTATGGCCTTATAGTCAGCACTTTTGTAGCACACAAATAACACTAGTTTGAAGATACAAACACAAAATGATTTATGAAAATGGTTCAGATAGAATAAAGAATTGTGAAGATCTTTTGGTACTGTGAAAGGAAGAAGGCATGACAGGTATGTATTGTGAGTTGAAACCAATAACAGAAAAAGATTTATAGACAACAGTGGTAGGATGAGCTTTAAAAACTGAACCATAATAAAATGAGAATGAAGTACACTATGAGGAAACCAAAAATATAATAGTTGGATTTTTAAAAGTGAATTGGAAGTAATAAAACACATCATTTATTTTTCAGATTACGAATCTAAATTATATAGAAAATTGAGATGAGAATTTGATTGAGTATGTGGAAACCAGTATATGGGAAAATATAGTCACAAATATCTGGGTAAATGCAATAATCTTTTATTTATCCAGAATTTACTTAAAATTAGGTTTTTTTGATGTTTTTCAAAGTTTCTTTCTGGTAATATTTTCCATGTCTCTGAAAAAAATGTTCTTTATCATTCTTTCAAAGTAGATTGGCTGCCAATAACTTCCTTGTATTTTCTTCATCACAGAATGTCTTTATTTCACCTTCATTTCAAAATATTTTGCGACACACAGAAATCGAGTTTGGCACTTCCTGTCAACACTTTAAAATGTTATGCACTGCAGTCTGACCTCCATAATCTGATCAACAACTACTGTATTTCAAATCATTTTTCCCATGATTTTTTCTCTGACTGTATTCAAGGATTTCTTATCTTTAGTCGTCTTATATTTTTTCCTGAAACTTTGTATGCTTCCATCTGTTTCAATATTTTCATTCTTCTGTAAATGCTCCCATGGAGAATTTTTATAATGGCTGCCACTGTTTGCACTAGTAGAGACCATTTCGACAACTCCCCTGCCTGATCTAGATGATTCTCCTGGAGCCACCTCTTGTACTGACTGGTACAGCTACCTCGGTTTAGATAGTGTTGAGTGCAGCCTATTTGATACCACAGAGAAAAAAGTATTATTGTTCCCAAGTGGATGGGACCACAAGTTCTAGTGTCCTATAGTCTTCCCATTGCTCTTTACTTGTCAAAAATCTTCAAATGGCTTATCCATTTCTTTTCAGTTTTTATTGCTACATTCAGTAAGACAGACAAGGTAAGCTATACTCTACACATTTGCTTTCAAATCTTGTGTATCCTTACAGTTAATTCCCTTACAAATTCACACTGACAATCTTTACTCACTATAGTATTTTTCTTAACATTTATTGTTATCTCTGGCCTATCTGGTTTTATAGTAATCTCAGCCCTCTTACTTAAGTTCTATGTGTGTGTCAATAGTAGGTCACTTTTGATTTTCTTTCTTTTTTGGTTTTATTTCTTCTCATAATCCATTTTTCATCTCTATGAGCTTAAATAATTCTGTACTCTTTTGTTATGTTTGGTAACTACCATAAAAATTAAAGAAGTATTATTGACCAGGCAAAGCCTAAGAATATTGTGACTCTACTTACCCTTTCCAAATATTTTAAGTCCTGTGCATATTTTAAATCCCAAAATTTCATATAGTCAATTAATTCAGCCCATAATTTTAATATTGCTGCCTATTTCTCTTGTACTTCTGAACTTCAATCTAGTATCACTTTTCTTTTGCATGAAGAAACCTCCCACTATTTTTTTTTTCAGGGTGGATATGTTGTTAATTCTTTAAACTTGTCTGAAAATGTCATTATCTGACCATTATAGTTTAAATACACTTTCTTAAATACAGAATTCTATTTTACTGCAGAACTTTGAAAATGTCATTGCACTGTTTCAGATTTCATTGTTTTTGCTGAAAAGTCAGAGAATGTAAATTCTCACTGCTCTGAAGATTTTTCTCATCATATTTGCTTTCGAGCAACTTTGCCAGTACTTCCTTTGTAATTCCTGGAAAGATCAGCTGTGAATGCAACCATAACCAGCTCTCAGACAGCATATCTTCTATTGAACATAAGATGCCACTATAATACGTGGAACAATGAAAAGCAGCCTCGTAATTGGAGACTGCTGCTTTGGTGGTGACAGACTTGGCACACACAGGCAGTTCTCCAGTTCCCCTGCTAAATGTTAACAATTTCAACATCAGACAAAGCTGTCTGTGATTAAAATGGCTCTACACAAAAGTAAGGTCCCCCTAGGGCCGGGGATACAGCTCCGTGGCACAGCACCTGCCTGGCAAGTGTGAAGTTATGAGTTCGATTCCCAGTATCCACTCCTGCAAAAAAGTTAGGTCCCACTTAATATTGTCTGAACAGAGACATATAATGAATGTGGTCAGTGTACATAAATAAAAACATTTCGTTGACCTGGCTAATGTTAGTGACAGCTGCTTCCTTGTGAGTTACAACACCGGCCTTGGTCTAGCTGGCTGCCCTACACAGCCACTCCTTAAAGAACAGCGTTTGATCCCAATAGCATTCAACCTGAATCAAAGTCTTACTTCCATAAAGGTCCCCTCAACTCTCTTAACAAAGCCTATAATCAGTGCTTTCTAATACACTTATATAGAATGACCAATGGTCCTCCTTTACTTATCACAGTAACCTTACTTATCACAGTAGGTAATAAAAGTCCAACCTATTCAGGTACAGGCACCGAGTGGCAGGAGGTCACTGGTCTGTATATTTATATGTGTAGAAAAATGAGAAAATTAATTACAATTAGCATACTTACTCCTGAGAAAGATCTTCTAATTTTATTTTCCAGATTTCTGTTAAACACATTTTAATTATGAATTTGTGAAGACTAAGTAGTCTGTTTATACATGTACATACATGTGAGATCTCTTCCCACAAACTTTCCTTAGAATGTGGAAATCTGTGTATTATCTGCCAGATTGAAAACAAATTTCTCGATGAGGCGCTTTTAGGTGGTTCCTGTTTTTACACTGGGTCTTTGCACATTTTCTAAAATGTCCCCATATTTAACCCTTAAGAGTCGAACAAAATAAGTCATTTCTATTACTAAAAACTCTTAAGAGTCTAATAAAATAAGTCATTTCTATTACTAAACTAGCATGGACACTGTGGGTTACATTGAACTAAATTAGAGATGCAAATTAAGGTAAGTAATCTGAAAGATTACGATTCCACCTCATCTCCAGAGATTATGGGCCAATTTATTTTGCTTCCTCATTGGGTAAGGCTTAAATGGTAAAATTTCTCACTGAAGCAAAACATACAATGAAAAATATAACATAGGCTAGAAATCTTACACATAGAAAAAGATATATGCTATGATACTACAATGTTAAATTTTAGTTAAATATTTAAAGTAGACCTATCTTTCTGAGGTGATGCCTGGTGCAATAGGGAAAGTTATTTAATACCCAAAACCTAATGTGTATTTATTTTTTGGAAACAAAAAAAAAAACTATTTAGCTGTATAAAAAATAGTTTTCTGGAACTTATTCAGCAGACTCTTAGTCTGTGCCTTCTGAAATCTTTTATCTTAATTAAAACAATGAATTTATGTATTATGAGTTTCACTGAAAAAATCCAAATTAGTATTTTCAAAACTTAAGATGGTGACCACAGAGGAAATTTTGTATTTTTATCTTGTCACATGTGATAAATATTTTTCACAGACAGCTATTATAAGGTATCCCACTGTATATCAAATTCTGTGTTTGTAATTGATAAAATAGAACATCAAAGTACACCAAAATTGTTTCTTTATCATTTATTTTAAATCTATGTTTATTGCAGCATTCCTAAAAAGCAGAGTGATATTTTATACCTTGTTTTAGCGTAACATGAGTAATATTGAAATAATAAGCTTTCATACATAGGACTAGAGTGTTTAAGGAAAATGCCATGTGCTTAAATATTTTATTACAGACATAATGGTAATGTATGACATCCTTAAAACCATTACACAAAGGGTTTATTTTTTTTTTTTTTTTTGCTAACAAAAACAGCATTATCATGAAAGGAGTATTTTACGTACCTTTAATGAACACCTCTAGTAGCTTTCTTCACCTACAGTAATTTAAATAATTACAAAATTCCATTCAATTATCTTATGCCAAAAGGTAGAAAATAATTAAGAATAACACATTTAGTAACACTGTGTAAATAATTTCAATAGTGTTTTATGCATTATTTCCACATCTGAAAATGAAATTTATTTTCTCTGAGAAATTATTTTTTAATGTGCTATGTTCAGTACAAGAATGACTATAGCTTACTTTTTCCATGAAGTTTTTTTATGCTTTGTTCATTACAAGAATGACTGGCTCCATATTTTATCAAAACAAATCCAGTTAGATACTTAATTTTTATTGGAGCCTACCCAAAATGCCTAATTAACTCTGAAGAGTTGATACATTTAAGAAGAAACGTGTGATGAAAAATTAACCTAAGCAGGAGAAATTATTAACAGGATTTACTTTCTCTAGTTTTTCATTTTCCCCTTCATATTTTCACGTATTCATAGCATGTCAAGGGCAGGAAAAGGAAGGGCACCGTATTAGCTTTATATCTGCAAGATAAAATGAGAGAACTAGAAATGAACTAGAAATGCTCTTACTGTCTAGTTCACATCCAGTTACTGGTTGACTTGACAGTGCCCTGAACTTGTAAAAAATAAGCTGAGTGACCTTTGACTTTCCAACAACCACCATTTTTGTAAACATTGTTGATTGAAGAAATGAAAAAATCTCCTTTCCCTACATCACTGACCTCAGAGCCCATAAAATAACGCTGAAATCACAGAAACTTCTCACTTACTGAACTGTGGTTGCAAAATACAAAGAGAAGCCAAGCAAAGCTGATTAGTAACTGAAAATAACTTTTGTAAGTATCTTTTAAGTAACTATCTTAATATTTTCCTTATCATAATAGGAATGCTTAATTTTATACCTAATATAAAACTTGACTAAAGCAGGAGCTACTTTGAAAATTTTACTTTCTAACAGAAACTTTGGTGAAAATGTGATTTATTTACAATTTGAAGTTTAAAAATTCAAATAAGGGAGAGAAAGCATGAGTTCTGATTACATGGAATTTCATTATAGTTTGGCAGCTGAAAACTTTTATAGGTACAGCCAAAAGTTTTGGTGAAGAAAGGTGTGAGAATGTAATTTTTACAATGGATATATACTGAAATTACAGAAATCTCAACATAGAATGCAGAGAAATTGATGGGAAGTCCAGACTAAGTTTAATATAAATAGCTAGACACTTCTCACCTTTTCTACATTGAATTGCTTTCAGAGTACAGAATGTAACAAGATTTTTAGTTTTAAAATTCATAAAGCAATATAAAAGGAATAGAAAGGAAAGATATAGAAATGTCTATTTAAATGATGCTTAGGTGGGTATATATACAAATGATTACACACATTTTTTAAAGACAGAATCTCACTATATAATTCAGGCTGGCCTGGAGCTCACTACATAGCTTAGTTTGACCTCAAATTCATGATAATCCTCCTGCCTCAGCCTCCCAAGTGCTGGGATATAGCAGTGGACTGCCACATCTAGCTATGTATATATATTTTAAGGTATGTGTCACTGCACGTTACCTTACAGAAACATGCTCTCTCCACATCTATTTTGTAACAGCGTAAGTAAATGTAAATTTAGTAGTTTTTGCTGAAGTCTAATAACTAAATACTATAAAAGGTTAATAACATAAAACAGTTAAAAGGAATTGAGGTCACTTAAGTGCATAGCTAAAATATCTGGAAACTACTTATGGTTATATTAATATAGCCCACTATTATTCCAATAACTTTCCATTTCCTTTAATGGAAAGGATGTTTAAAGATGAACAGAGTCTCATCTTTTCAACTTTTATCAAATGCATACTATGTTCTATGTACTGTGCTGGGTGACAACTAGTTAAAGATTAACCATGACTTCAACTTCAAAAGGCTATTCTAGATGATAGATATGTAACAAAGTAAATACGCCATATAGAAATTTAAACTGAAAATCTAACTATCCCTCAAGACTATCAAGTATTATTATGTCAATTTTCTATTAACTCTTTCCACTTAATATTGAGTAGTGAACAAATGCCTTTAAAAATAAAGATGAATATTCGTGCTGCTAATCTACTGACCAAGTTAGTTTCCAAGATTTCTGAAATTAATGCTTATTTGCTCTATATCCCACCTGCTATCTGGACACCAATAGCCTGGTTCCTGTCCTGTCTTCATATATCACTAAAAGCACCACTAATTAGCTTTCTTATGCCAATTCTAGTAGTAAGTTCTGCAGCTGTTGATGATGCTGCTTTGTGTTGAGACAGGGTCAATAAGTGGCCCAGCCTGACCTCAGATTTATAGTCTTCCTGCCTTTGCTATCCAAGTACCTGGAATTACAAGTGTGCACTATTGTCCCAGGCTTATCTACATCTTTTGATTCTGTTCTACATTCACTGTTGTTTTAAAACTTTTCCCCCCGAATCTCTCCTTGTGAGTTACTCAGTTCTGCACAGCTCTCTTTCCCCTTCCCTGTGACAGCTGTCTTCTGTCTCCTATTTCTGGTGAACACTGTTCTAAGGTACTTCGTCAGTCAAGTACTCTCTCTCCTCCCCACTCCACTTTGCTTCATAAATATCAGGCATTTCAATACATTCAATCTGAGGGACAGACAGAACAGCTACATACCTAGCTGTTATGGCTTGTGCCCAGATGCCCCCCACTAAGCCTCATATGGTCACAGGTGGAGTCTTGTAGAGGTGGCTAGATCTAGAGTATGGATGCTGGAATTAAGAGTGTGTGATTACTAAATTAGGTAACTGATTGGACTGGTGTAGTTCTGAGTGTGGGTAATGACGAGACCCACCTGGGTGTGAGTGCGGCCCACCCTAAGGGTGTGTGATCTGGGTAGAATATAAGCGATAGGAAGAGGGCTGCTGTTATTACCTGCTGCTCCTGATGTTTTGCTTCCTTTTGCCTGCCAAGAACTGTTTCTCCTATGTTATGCCCTGTGCCTGCCTACAGACTGAAACCTCTATAAACTGTGAGTCAAAAATAAACCTTTCCTCCTTTAATTTAGTGTGTCTGATATCTTTTCTCAACAACATGGAAAAAAGTAACTAAGACACTAAACACATACTACCTTAATGAATAGTATGAATATGTGCAGTGACAATGGTGTCTGTACTTGTGTTAGATTTGGCCATGTCCCCTGGTCCTGATACATTTAAATTTTTTTTGGCACTGGAAATCAAATTCAGATACACTTAATTTCTGCTCATTTCCTTCCACCTTGCTCCCTAGTAACTGCATTCAGTTCTGAATACTCCCCCAATAATCTTCAGACAAATTTTCATTCTGTTAACTAATGTTTCTATGATACAGTCAAAAGATTTTATTATTCTTTTTTTCTCTAGAAATAGCAACAAATTAGGGGCATTAATACAGTGCTCTTCACAACTATATGTGCATCAAAATCATTTTGAGGGTCTCCTTAAATGGCATTCACAGTAAATAGCATTTCCTTTCCTTTTGTTTTCTGAAATGTATAACAAATGTTTTGAGTTTTACAGGGTTTGGATATTAAATCATTATATCTTAATCTTTAATCATAGGTACTTCATAATTTTGCTGTGATACATATTTACTGACTTAATGAATTTAAGTTCTGTTTTAGAAATATCATTCTATGATTAACCATAAGGCTATATTTTTAAAGCTTCAATGAGCATCAAATCACAGGAGATCTTGTTAAAATGCAGATTCTGATTCAACAGATTTATGTGGTGGCTGAGATTCTGCATTTCTAATAAATTCACTGTAGCAAACTGTGGGCCAAACTTTGAGTAATAAGGTTTCAGAGTATTTTAACTTTTTCCAATCTCTGCATGTTTTTATTTTAAAAAGAAAGCAGAAAAATCAAAAAGCAAACAAATAAAAACAACAACAAAAGCAATATAACAACAAAGAATAAGAATAGCTATATAGGTTTTCAAAACACGATGATAGGAATCTAACAGTAGTTGTTTTATTGCATATTGTTATCTTCAAAATAATTGCTCAGGTTACTAGATATAGGAATAAAGCAAAACAGTGAAACAGAACAACACTGGATTTCAAAACCAAGACAGAAGGAAATCCCCTATAATCGCTAAAATGTATATTGTTATCCTCCAAATAGAAGCTCAGACTACCAGCTTTGGGCTTGCCAGGTCAATCAAATACTGCAAGTATTTATATAATTACTTCGGTTGCTATCATCTCAGCTTGACTTCCTCCAAATCAGTCCATTGCTTGGAGTGGGGAGTTGGTCTCCTCATCTCCTGGTGCATGCACCAGCTGGCTCATGGGAAGAATGGTTTCGCTGCTTGATTCTCTTCTTGTTCTCCATGCTGGCTGACCCAGCTCACCTCTTTGTAATATTTTCAAAGCTGAACAACTAAGGATATTTTTTTCTACTTCTTACTTCTAGTCTTCATTTCACTCACCGAGATCCATCTAACCCTCCTCTTTCATGCATTGCAAAACATATGGACACTTCTATGCAGTGACTTTATTGCACAGGTACTTCCAACCCTATGAAAATTAGTAATAATCTGATCTGTTTTGTCTACTGTATTTTGCTGAAATTTTATAGGCACATGGTTAGGGTGTGTGTGTGTGTGTGTGTGTGTGTGTGTGTGTGTTAAATTACATGACATGGAAGTATAAGAGGTCAGTGGAAAGGAAATGAATTTTAGAGTCAGAATTGGAGTTGATTTTTAACACTATTTACCACTAACTGCGATATTACTAATTCCTATGAGGTTCTTTGGGTCTTACCATTAAAGAAATGATAACATTATGTTTATGATAAAAAGCATCTGCCTTTATTAGTACCTTATCAATATAGGTTTTTAGTAAAGCTTTAAAACAATTATTGGGGATTAATTCTTAAGAGCCTAGATACAATATAGGTGATAATAAAGCCTGAGTATGTTTCTTTTCTTTCTCTTCCGAGTCTCCATTTCAATTCAACAACCAATTAATGTAAAATTTCAATGCGCATGAGAATGACCTGGATAATTTTGCAAACCATAGTTGCCCATCCCTACCCAATGAAATGTTTAGGATTCACAACTCATATATATTTTCTCTGACTGTGTTCTGGATAGTACAAGAACTTTATTTTATTTATTTATTTATTTTGGTGCTGGGGATCGAACTCACAATCTCGCACTTGCCAGGCAGGCACTTATGCCGCTGAGGTAAATCCCCAAAGAACTTTCTTTTGAGAAGCATTAACTGTAAATTTTTACAAGGAACAGGTATTATAAACATCATGGGTCCTAGTGCAATATTCTTCATACACTGATATTCAACAAGTACTGACCAAATGAAGCAGCATTAGCAATAAAAACAATGGTAATTAACATAAACCATATTAGTAATTTTAGAAGCATTATTGTTTTTATTATAAATTACATTTATAGTAGCTCTTTACTGAGTTATTTTACTGTACAGGAAATTTCATTAGTACATCATAGTAGATATGGAAGAGCTTCCAAATCCTCAGTTTACCTAACTGAGGTTATAAATGCCTTATCAGGACTTAAAAATAAATGCATCTAATAATCTGTTACAGCTTATGTTCAAATGTCCACCAAAGCCTCATGCATTCATAGGTGCCTTTTCAGAGATCACAGTATCTAGCATGTGTGATTTATTCATGGTACAATGAAAGGATGAAAGGTGCTCAGGTCATGGGAGTAAATGCTACTCCACCCTAAGAGTAGCCTGGTTTTAATTCAAGGACAGAAAGGGGCTTGCTGTTAGTCATCTTGGTCGGTCACTTGCTAGATGCCACTTCACTGCTGGCTAACCTCTGCCTTCCTCACTTTGCCATGCACTGGTCTTCATCTTGATGTCCCTTTGCCATACCACTCTGCCTTCAAGGCATCAATTATGGGCAAAAACCTCTACAAACTGTAAGCCAAGTAACCTTGGCCCCTTTACCTATGGATGTTGGGTATTTTGGCTCAGCAATGAGAAAAAAAACAACGGCCAATGATTAAAAACTGCAACTATTCTCTTCTTTATACATGAAGCAAAATCCTAAAATATACACTATAAAATGTTCAAATTATTTTACTAAAAATATATGGAGGTATTTTTATGACAGTAAATAACCAAAATGTCCCACATGCCATTATTTCAAGAACAATTTTAAGAGTTTACTAATTACTATCCCATTGTAACAAGAAGAAATCTGAGGCTATTAATATCAGTAAGTTTCAACAAAGACATCAACAACCTCAATCCAATAGATGATGAAATCTTAACTTAAATCCAGGAAATAGACATTTGACCCTTAATCATCTATCTCTGGAATTCTGCATTATGTATGGAATCTAAGTAAGGCCACTACTTACAGCAAAAATATTAAGAGGGTATGTTCATGACCTGGCACATGCCTCTCACTGACCCTATACTAGTAGGATAAAACAGGCCACTAATTATTTAATTGACTTTGTAAAGTAGTATATGTTTATTGCTACAGTGGAATTGTTACAGCATAGGCTGAGTTATATCCCCAGAAACTCATATACTTAAGTCCTAAGCCTTTTACCTCAGTGTACTAAGTATCTTTAAAGAGATGGGAAGTGAAAATGAGGTAATTTGGTTAAGCTCAAATCTTCACAAATGACTTTCTTATAAGAGAGGAGAATTAGAATATCAGCACTGACAGAAGACAGATCACGTGAAGACACAGGCACAAGTTAGCCACTTATTAGCCAAGACACTAGATTTCTGCCTTCTAAAATTATGAGACAATAAATGTCTGTAGTTGAAGCCTTCCAATCTGTAGTATACAACACACTACAAATGACAATGTCAGATAACTAATGCAATTGCATAGACAAAGTAGCCACCAAGTGGCACAACTACATAAAACTGTTCATTTGCATAGTTGAGATTAAGACTTGGACCAGAGAAAATGCTAATTGCTATATTCATGATGTAAACAATGAATCCTTCCATCTTTACTTATCTTTGCATTAATATTTCTTTAAAATTCTGAAGATTCTGATTCCTTCTCAGTTCCGTACATGCCTCCAAGGTAAAACTCAGTGTTTGTTCAATGTACAGTGCACACAGAGGAAAGCCTGGCAGCTGTTAAGTGCTGTAAGAATGGAATGTGTCTCTGAAGTGGTAACCAAGCAAATTCATATTTTGACTGAACCCAAGTTGCACTCAGATAATCACAATGTGAGTTACTCATGCACTATGCTTCACTATTACAGTCTTAGGAATCTTTGTCCTGAAAACTTGTGATTTCCTGGAAAGACTGTTCAATGCAAATCAAGAGGTTATGAATTCCTGTGCCAGTTCCATAGCCAAGTAAGCAGGTTCGCATCCTACTCTGCTTCTTTAGTGGCATAATGGCTCTCCCTAGTTTCACCATGAATACTAAATACTCTTCAAGAAGGAAAAATAAACAAGATAATGCAATTGAACATATTTTATAAAACATCTTTTATGAGATTTGACATTTCTGGGATCAAACCCAATGTTTTACTGTTTTTGGCAATTCTTTGTTGTAAAAGCTGAAAGGCATGTATGATTAAGGACAGGTGAAAGATAATGAACATACTGGAACATAAATCAAAAGGACACCTTAGTTTTCTTGTAATTTCCAAAGCAATATTTATGGTCTGCATCCAACCACACTTACCTGTGTGAATAAAATAAAGAAAACTCAAAAGTAGATTGAGAATCACTAACTTTTATACATTTTTACTCACTGCTGTTATTTTTCTTCTAATGTTCCAATTGTATGGTAGAACACTGTCCAGGTAATAATTCAAGATTTAGTCACCCATAAAAGTATAAGATATAAACAAAAGACTATCAAACAAGGATTTAAAAAAATGATAAAACAGTGATGTAAAATGTGAAATAAAGCTTATCTCTGTTATAAGTATGCATGTACACATTTGATTTTAGTTCAATTGCTCAAGATATATAGTCACAAAATGCTTAAATGAAATGTAGTGTCTAAAATTCCCTTGTTTTTTTTTTTAAATTCATAGTGCTCAAGGTCTGGATGCCAATGCATCTACATTATTTGCTCAAGGCTTGATAACAAGCCTTTTATACTGAAATTATTTACCCTATTTACTAGAAAAAATACATACACGTGTTAGGTGATAATTATGTCTTAACTCTAAATTATCTTATAACTTTATATGTAAAATTCAATACTAACCTTTTTTTAAAAAATCAATGTATGGCTGTGAAATATTACAATAAAAATTTCCTTTTATAGCTACCCCATTGGCATTACCCATGCACTTAAATACTCACTTTTGAACCTAAATTTGGGATGCTATCTTAATAAAGTATTGGTTATGAAAAGTATTCTCTATGATTAATGATCAAAGTTCAAACTATGAGCATTCAGAGCACTAGCCCAATCCAAATCTATCAGGGTAAGATATTGAGCTGGAGTTTGGCAAATCTTCACAAAATCTTAATGGAACTAGTATTTGTTGAGGACACATGGTCTGCAAAATTCTACATAAGCATTATTTTCATAAAACTTACAATTTGCTAAAGATCACACACGTGAAAGTAACAACAATCTAAGAAGATATTTATATTCTATAAATAAGGACAAACAAATTTTTTTTCTAGGTACAATCAGGTCTTTATGGACTGCATCAGTTTCTTGAAAGAGTGTACATTTTGAATATATGACTAGGTAATGTTTTCCATTGTGCTCTACCATGTAGGAAATGTGTTCTTTTTGGTGACAATACCATACTTAGAATATATTGCAACATTTTAGCAATAATTTAATAATAACCACTGCTTACCTAGTGCCAGATGCAACCTACACATACATATTTCTAAAACTAGTTATTTTTTCATTAGACTGATGAAGAAACTCACTCTTGGTAGGGCTGCATAACTTACATAGGGTGTCATAACTAGGACACTTAAGGACACATTGAGTGGACCAGCGTCCTTCTGGCCTATGTATTCTCATTTACAATGTTGTACAGAGAGGAATTAATATTAATTTTTTTCAACTTCATGCATATCAGTAATTACCTCAAAATAAAAATGTTTATTTAAAAAAGAAATTTTTCTAATAAAATAAGCACTTGAGTTATAAAATAGGAATACAAATCAGCCAGTACTGTTGGTGCTTGCCAAAAAAAGATAACAATTTTAGTTTAGATGAATACACCGCATTTTATAGTAATTGAGACTCTACCAAAGACCGTCCCTAAAAGCACTGCAATATAATATTCACCTATCTTTTGTCTCTGCACTTTTAAAAAATAACTCTCTGGAAGATTCTGTATTTCAGAAACAAGAAGTTTATACAGAGAGTGGATACATAAACCAAATAAATGTAATTACTAAAAAATAGCACAATTATTATACTGCGGTAACTTCAACAACCTGGGTAAGCAGAATTTTAGTGTCACTTTCCAAATTCTAGCATTTTGTACAACTAAGTCACATCTTTTGACACCAAATTACAATGCAAACAGTATTGTTTTCATATCTGAGTTACTTCAAATATACCCAAGAACTCAATGTAATGAGAATAATCTGAAAGCCAAATGCAAATAAGCCAACAACGATATATAATAGTACATTTAACATTAACTCTTACAACAGCAAAATAGATTCCGAGTAATGGTACAATTACAGATTTCACAGACATAGCATGAAGATCTGAATTGCTTACCTCCGTGCAATTCAAATATCAGGTTAAGTATGAGTGGAGAATTTAAGCTGGCTTTTTTTCCTAAAATAGAATGAAAATGGTTTCAATCTGAAAACAAATAAAAAATTCTTGTGATCTTCTCTTTGACTCTTAAGTAGGGCTTTCTTGTATGTATCTTTTGTATCATAGTTTCACATTGCTCATACAGTCACCATAAATGGAATATGTCAGTGTTTCTTTATCTGAGTTAGCCACAAGCCTTTACACAGAGGCAAGAAAAAAACTTGTCCACTTCAACATGAATAACACAGTCCTTCTACTCTGCGAGGACAATTTTTAATAACTCCAGTAGGATGCAGTTCACAATTCTACATGAAAAAGAAAAAAGATGAAAGTTACTAATTTCCTGCACAAAAATTCTTTGATGGTAGTTCTTTCTACTTTTCCTCAAATAAACTTGAAAACATTTTCAATTACATATAACACGAGCAGAGTTCACCAAAGCATTGCTGAGTGTTTTACACGGAGTTCATATCCATCTGGGTTAGCATAACCTCAGGTAATCTCTGTTCTTGCATGAGGCACAGTGTGATAGGAGTCCGCATCTTATGAGGGGAAACGTGTGATTCACAGCCCAGCTGAGAGATTTGCCTGAAGAGCAGTATTGGATTTCAAATCAAAAGATTTCTTTGGGTATTTGATTTTCTGTAGCATAATTATTCCCTAACACATGCTTAGAGTGTAGCTTCATCTTGACACAGTTACCATCCAGGCTTCTATAATTCATGTCACAGAAGACTGACATGCAAATGTCCTCAGGTAAGCAATACCAAATGGTGAAGGAGTCCTAGCTGTTTATTCGCTCCACAAATATTCACTTCCACAAATGTTGGAAACAATTAGGAAGCATACACAGTTTTCCATTTCTACCCAATCTTGTATGTTGAAGTCCTTTTTTATTAGGTAAAAATCTCCCTGAACATTTCAGTTTAGTTCTCAAATCTGTCAGTCCTTTCAAAATTATTGAGTCCACTCACAGGCAAGCTAAAATGTGAGCCTCCTGTTTGCATGCTCTCCTCCTCCCCTCGAAGCCCTGGGCTTCTGCACAGAAGGACAGGAGGCAGCATCTGATAGCACAGCTCTTTCTTGTAGATGAGTTCATATTCCAGCTGAGATTAGCTAGGAAGGAAGATGATGGAAAAGAGATGTCTCACACTATGCTAGCCCATGGAAATTTGGCTGTTTTTCCTAAGGACAGTTATTGAACAGACCCATAGTTCCAAGGTACATTTATGAATTCCTTCTTGTTGATTTCCTCTACGAGAACCATACTTAAGAGGACAGCATCTGTCCTTCCCCACTCCTATCAACTTAAGTAAACTTCTGATGTGGAGGTGTGGTCCTGCCTAAACCCATTGCCCTCTTTTTGCTGAAATGTCTTCTTCACAGCTTCCTACCCATAGAGATGAGGGCATCCATTCATCTTTACCATGCCAAACAATGAAAACACAGGCTGTGGCCTCCCTACTCCCTCTCGAATTCCACTACATCTCCTGAACTATGGTCTATGCCCAAGCTATATCAGGTCATCTTCCAAGTCAGTGGCTCAGAAAATTTCATACAGGATATGATCTCTCCTCTCTGATGCACTGCTGCAGTCTCTGGGCTACTTGGTAGCCTAGCCAAATACAAGAAGCATGCCTAATTTAAACCACCACATCTTGAGATAATTGCTTACTATGCATCAGATTCTGGCATTACAACAAACAATAGAAGATGGCAATTTGACAATTGGTACTAATTGGTCGTCAGACTGTAGTACCATCCCTCTTTCTTGCTGCAGTCATCCACAGCTACCCTTTTAAGTTTTTATATTCTGCATTACAAGTATTCTCCTCAGAAATGTTTCTGGCATGATTCATGATGATTTCAGAATCAATTAGTTGACCATTCTAAAGCTTCATTCTTTCACTCCTTTAGACTAGCTTTATCTTTCCCGCCTTGGCAGCACACACTTATCTTTATATCCTGATGTTTTAGTGCTCCTCACTCCCTTTTGTGAAATATAAATTCTGTAAACTATCATTCTAATCACAAATACCTGCACCCTCAACGCCTTAGCTTTTCTCACATTATCATCCTTTTAGATTGGCCAAACCAGAATTCTGTTTAATCTAATGCTCCACCTGCTTCTCACTATGTGGGAGAAGATGTTATGTTGATTTTCTATTGCTTGATTGTATGCCAGATTCTCTCCCTTCCACTTCTATTTTCTAGCTGAGTAACATTAGGCAAGCTACATAAATTTTCTATACTAAGTTCTTCAGTTCTTCTTCCATAATATGGAGGGTATGACATTATATATTTTCAAATAAACCCAGTAAAGATTATCTAGTCTTAATAAATGTTGATTATTTTTGTTGCTGTTATAAAAATTATTTTTTTCTTCCATAATGTGGAAAGTATGACATTATATATTTTCAAATAAACCCAGTAAAGATTATCTACTCTTAATAAATGTTGATTATTTTTGTTGCTGTTATAAAAAGTATTTTTTGTCTCTTCTAAGCACACAAACTCAATCCAGGAGGCACAGTTAAATAAATCATAAAGATTTCATTATCAAGAAATATGACCAAAGTGCTGACGTGAAAGAAATGGAAAATTTGTTTATGTATTATTAAAACCTTTAGGAATGATTTGGATACCATATTTATGATAGCGTAACACTATCCACCAGCCAGTGTGCCTTCAAAGTAATTCTTTCTTTGTTAATTGTGCTATAAACCTCATTTTAAGACTAACAAAAAATAAAGAATGTCACACAAGCTTGTAATAGAAACAAATAGTACAAAACTGCAACAATACATCAGAGACTACATCCTGAATGAAATCTTCAGAGCCGCTGACCTGGAAGTATAAATCTTCTAAAGATGTACTGTTCACTAGTGTGCTGTGGTTATTCAGTTTAATTTATACAAAATTTAAAATCCAATTCCTTGGTTGCATTAACCACATTTCATATACTTAGTAGCCATATGTTACTAGAAGCCACCATATTGAAAAATACAGATAGAGCCCTACACCCTCAATGCAGAAAGTTTTACTGAACTGTACTAACTATACCTTTTATTATATATGTTGCAAAATTGGATAAAATTGGAATTCATTATACATTTGTTTGGGATTTCTCATAACACATTGTGTATATTTCAGTATCAGTAGATTTATTCTGAAAATTCATACATACCATCACACTCCTGAAATGTATTTTCAAGCCCTTTCCATGGGTCTCTATCATTCTGCAAAAAAACAATGTTTTAACTACAGACCTATTAAATCTTCACAGGTTTTGAAATATTTTCATTTAAAATACATTGTAGAAGAATTTCTTTTGAGTTTTGATTTATTAGGTCAAAATATAAAGCATAAATATCGGAATATATGCTTTCAAGTAATTTTCAAAGATTCAGGCCTATTTTATGTCACACATACATATCTTTTCTAATATAATTACTTAATATGTCTTTATAAAATGGAAACCAGATCCATGAAAATAGTGAATTACAAAAATAATATAAAATAAGAGCCTACAAAAATAAAATATAATTTCAGAATTGTAGCTTTTGAGGGAAATTAGAAGTAACTGAATCAAGAAGTTAGAAAACTCCATGATAATTTATAGAAGTGCTCTAGAATAAATTTAAAGTTGTGCGCTATTAACAAAATGATGAGATAATAGTTCCTCTATTAACAAAATAAATGAAAGTTCCAGAAAAAATTTATAACGCCTACAGTATCATAACCAAATCTACAGCAAACTAAAATATACAATGCACTTGATTAACCTATGGTATATAAAAATTAATTTCCTCTATCCCCAGAAAAAAAATTAAAAGTGGATTTTTAGTAGTCAATATACAACTGTAATGGTTAATCTTGATTGTCAACTTGATTGGCTTAAGAGACATCTAGGAGATTAGTTATCCACACTTCTGGGTGTGTCTGAGAGGATTATGGAGCAGGACACTGGAGACCATATCTAGGCTCTGTCCCCTTCCTCACCAACTCTTCCTCTTCTCTTTGCTTCATGAGTGCCAGGAACTGAGCAGCATCACTCTACCATGTGCTTCCACCTGATGTTTGTGCCTTGGAGCCAGACAATCATGGACTGAAACCTCTGGAGCCATAAGCCAAACAAAACTCACCTCCTTTACACTGAGGGTGTGAGATATTTTGCGCCAGCAACAGAAAAACTGAAAACTTATATCAGAAAAATTATCAACAGAAAAATTATCAGAACAGAATTATCAACAGAAAAATTATATCAGAAATTTAAAAGTTAAGGTTATTGACAAGGAAAAATATATTTTCAAATCATGGAAGACAAAAACTGTAAGATTTGAACAACCATGTTATACCAAGTAGACTCATACCTCAGCAAATTTCATGTATTATCCTCTAAGTAGTATTTTCTCTGTATATAACCTGAAAATTCAAATTTTATTCAACTTTTTACAAAGATCAAGCATGCGAAAAAACATAGGTAGAATAAAAATTCTTGAGAGTGTATATGTATACATGTATGTATATGGGTCTGTATATTTTAAGCACCTTAAAATTTAACTACTTTGGGTTTTAAAGCTTCCCTGAAAAAAAGCAAGAAACTAATCAAATACTATATAACCAAAATATCTATGAGGTCCTCACAGATGGTCTGTTTTCCCTTATTAGAGAGCATCTGATGTGATATTCATGAAAAAGCAAAACACAAAATATCTGTTTAGATGGCTATAGAAGAAAAATTTTACTTACACTTTTGAGTGTTATTTATCTGTGATTCTCTTTTTTCGGGAATCACAGGTAAATAACAGTATCACCTTTATTTCTCAAAGAAAGGGTTTTACCTGGTCATCTGAAGGTGGATCGACATATAGGAAGGGAGGTCCTAAGAGAAGTGAGTAAAGGAGAGAGGAAGTCAAAAGCAATGGTGTCCTCTCATTATGGCTAGAGAAAGCACTGTCTTGCTGACGCACCAACAGATCTTTTATGGTACAATTTCTTTTTCCTTGCTGGCCATCTTTACAGCTAAGACATTAAGGAAACAGAAAGATGTAATTTCAAATATCAAATTAGATAGACACAGACAGATACATACAAATACACATACATACACACATACATAGACATTATAACTTAATTTCTTCAGAGTAAAGATGGAGGAACATAAGCTATAAATAAACACAAATTGAACATAAAATTATCCAAATAGGACACGTCTGAGTTTTGTCAATTCAGTTACCCTTAATTATGTGTAATAGAACCTATTTCAAACTAGGACTTTGGTAAAATATTTAAGTAAGAGAAGAAAGATGATATAAAATGTCAAGAATGGGAATTGAGAGGTAATAAAATCAGAGTCTACAATTAAGTGAGCAAAACATTTACTATCCAGACAATGGTCTATCTTCAGTATGCATAGGAACTGAGATAGCAAATTATAATAAGACCTACATTGTTGTGAGCATATTAATTATATGAAAAGTGCAAGAATAAGCATTAACAAATGAAAAGAAAACCTCGTCACTGAAATTATCCAGAAGTTCACACACATAATTATACAGTACTTTTCCCGTCTTAACACAATGAAGTTTTCAGATAGGAAGAAAAATAGACCACAGAGTGTATGATTATCCCCAGATCTCTAAGTGAACTTGAATTGTTTTTAAGTTTCAAGAAGTTTGTAGAGCAGAAGATAAAAACTACAGAGTAGTCCTGAACTACAATAAGTACATTAAATGCATGGCTGATTATGACTTGGCTTTCTCATAGATGCTCTACCATCTTTTAGTCAGATGGAAAGCTAAACTAATATCACTTATTGTCTAGCAAACACTTTTTTATTTTTAAGAAATTATTTTTAATGTGGTGGGCTTAAGATTGCTTTGAAACATGCAGTTCACAAGCCTTGCAGAAGCTTAGAAATACATCCATAAATTCTTGAAGGCACAAAGATGTGTGTTTGTGGGATTTTAGTTACATTTCCATTATAACACTATCACAGGATAGCTAAGTTACATGGAAGTAACAAAAATTTAAAACCTTAGTGTTATAAGTAAAGAAAGACTTATTTCCTTCGGTTAGGCTAGGTTAGGCCCTCCATTCCAAGTGAGCCTTCCTGAGTCACAAGCCAACAGAGCCTTCAACATTTGTCCAGAGCCAGTGTCCATGAGGGAAGGAAAGGTACCTAGCAAATCAAATACAAACTTTAAACGTCTTTGAGAAACTGATTCCCCACATCCATTTAAATTTTGTTGGCCACAGAAAACAACTTGTAGATTAAACCAACTCAAAGAGGTAATCTTTCCAAGTGATTAAAAGAAAGGAAACAAGAAATCATAATTTTAAACATAATAAGTGTTTCATATGCCAAATTGTGAGTGGTCTATTTTTTCCTTTCTTGGTTATCATTTAAGTCCTAGAAAAAAAAAAATGCTGAATCTTACCCATATTCATGGGATTCAGAACTTACATTACACCGGATAAATACAAACAATAAATATTTGTTGAATGAATAAATGGGACTGTAAACTGCACCAAATATTTCAGAAGACTCAAGACATGTTAATCCTGAAGGAGACCCCTGGATGTCTCTGGAAAAGTGTCTCCAAAGCACGACAAAGCAAGCTGAGGAAAAGAAGGGAAACTGCCCTTTCTGAAAGTCTGACGCTGAGCACAGTAAGAGATTCTGACAGTAGCTTGAAGGAAGTGCTCTACATGGAAGAAAGAATACGGAAGATTTGCAAAGACAGCCGATGGAAGGAGAGAGGATGAGTAATTGATGAACTCTTCAGTCGGCACCAGGAGGAAATGGGAACATTAAATCAGCAAGTGGGCACTGAGGCAGCAATCCTTCTGAGGTAAAGGAAAAGGAATCAGGAGGGTTATAAATAAAGTTCTGCCTGGTAATGAAAGAGGGAAATTTTGCAGAGATGCCTGCCTAATGATCGTTATTTGACTCAAGAAGCAGAAGCTGGATAATATTCTAAGTAAGAGAAATCGGGCCAAGAACATGAAAAATAGTATAACGTTTAGAATGGCCTTTACAGTAAGGGAACCACTGGGGATTAGAAGAACGAGCAGCACTGAGAACGGCTGTTTCCTCAGACCTTGAATTTTACAAGGCAAAAGAAAACATTTACTTCCAGTTATCAATATAATTTAGTAATTAGATTTTTGGACTCTATAAACCTGGTCCAGCACTCAAGGAGAGTCAGAAGATGACCCTTTTCTGATATTGAAAAAAGTACAAGGCTTTGACTACTTGTACAACAAAACAAAACAAAATGAAACTCCTAACTCTAACTACTATAGTATTGGAAACAAATGAAAATGTGAGGTGGGATGAATTCCATCAGTGGCTATTTTAAATCTGCCATCATCGCTTACTGCTAGGAAGATGCTGGAATTGATTCAACTAGCTTAAAATATATATAATGGTATTATTGTGCAAACCACAAAAGTTTTCTGCCTTGTAGAATTCAGAAACTTTTAAAACGAACTGCTGTAAGTCTTCTGAAGGAAGAAAAAGAAAGCCTCGTTTCGGTCAGATTAAATCTTCCTTGAATATCTGCAGAGACTTGGCTACCTTGGCATTATGTATGGAATTTAATATTGATCTTAGCACTGGAAAGATCTGCATTAAAAATGTGGATGACAGGATCTTTTAGGTTCATCCTGTGCTTATTAATAATGAAAAAACAAAGTAATCACTGCAGTGCAGCATAAGTCAAAGTTGTATTGGTTCTTTATATTGTACAGAAATTTTTAAACTGAAGGAAACAGTCTCGATATTTGTAGTCATGGACACTGAACTCAGGGTCTCATGCATGGTGGGCAGGCAGCGTAGCACTGGGCCACATCCTTGGCCCGTTTCCTTGATGTTCAAAGACAGAGATGTCAGGATTAAAAGGATATTAAAAAGGATGAACTTAGTTTAAGATGACAGTAGGCATGCCAATGGAGACAATAAGAAATTATATCTTAGGGAGACAGTATATCTATTTCCTGTAAGGAAACTAATCATGAAACACATAAAAATGAATGCATGTCACTTATGTCATTGGCTACATGATTATTTTCAACTTGTTTATAAGATAGAATCATCTATTAAGATATATCAATGCAGCAAAATGTTTAATGACATGATATTTTGAATGCAGAGTTTAGTTCTTCCAATTGTTTACGGAATCACATTTTAAACTGAAAGTGACCAAAAAAGTCTGTAAAGAAATGACTGAGATTGGGGTCACTGTGATTATTAAAGCCGCTATTACCTAACTGCAACTATATTCTCTTTGGATTCTGATGTTAACTTGGAAAGTCATCACATTTAAATTCTTACAACTTATTTCATCTTCTGAAAATTTTCAGGAACTAATAAACCAAAAGCCAAATCAACATTTGCTAAATTGTAGTAACTAAAGCTTGGAAACAATCCAAGTGCCCATCAACTGAGGAATGGATAAAAAAGATATGTTTTTTAATATAATGGAGTACTACTCAGCCATAAAGACTTGAGACCTTCATAGGTAAATGGATGCAACTCAAAACCATACTCTTAAATGAAATAAATTAGACCCACATGTATAAATATTGTATTGTCTTGTTAGCATGAGAAACTGAAAGAGTAAATAAGATCCAAAATGTACAATAGATATTTAAAATAGGGAAGAAACTGAAAAGAAAAGAAAAGAAAAATTGTGATGGGAGAAAGGAAAGGGAAAAGAAAAAAACTTATTATACACACACACACAAGACAGTTAAGATAGTTGTACAGCTAATTTCTCTTAGTTCATTGAAAAGAAAGTTTTGAGGAAAAAAAGAAAAGAAAGTTTTGTGTTAATACTTTTTTGGACAATACTTCATGCTTATATCTTGTGCTCTGAACAACTATTACGAATATAACAATACACAGTGTATTAATTATTGTTATTCGCCTATTACCGTGTTTTGAAACCATCTTATTTTTATTTTTTCTAGACTATTTTAAAAGCATAATTTCCATCTTTAAAATATGTGCCTGGTAATCTTATTCGTTCAGACCAAATTACTTTTACAAGTTTCCACAAAAGCTATGCCAACCTCACACTACAGTTCTACTGGCTTTTAAACTGGTTTGTTTTCACTCAGTCCACTCCCCTACACACACAGACATTCAGGGACGCAGTAACGCACTTCTGGTTCCAGGCACAATATGTACTCATAGGGCTTGGCAGGATCTTCAAGGATACACTTCACTGTGACCTCTGTATACATTATGATATTCAACCAATTTTCAATTATTTATTACCATCATAATTTATTGCACTCCATTTATTGACACCTCAGAGCCAACTTCCAAGATAAACTGCTCTTTATGTTAGTGACAAAGTGATAATTTGAAGTCTTAAAAATTCTTGCAAGGTAGAACACAAGGCCAGCGTCTGCTCTGTCCCAGGCAGGGAGCCCCAGGCATGCCCTGTTGGCATACAATGTCTGTGTCTCACCGTATGCCCCTTTGTTCACCTCAGGCTTTAACAGCTGTAATCAAAGAAATATGCTTCAGTTTAAATGTTTTGACTCCCTTTAGTGGAATTCATGAAATAAATATGAAAACCTGTATTCCTGGGAGACACTGTTAATCAGGCTGATCACTCACTCGGCACATTTCTGCTTCTTTCAGGTTAGAAAAACTGAGAGCCTTCTAATAGGATTTGAGTGTGCACCCCATTAGAGATTCCTCACCATTATTACCTCTAAAACTTTTGTTATTCCAAAAGGCACAATGTTGATTACTGAAATATTCCATTGATTGATAAGGATTAAAAATAAATGGTTTGGGGTACCCAAAACAAATCTAGTTGATGCTGCAGCACAAACGCATTTGGGAAAGTAGTTAAGTGGCCAGGTTTCAAGTTAGCAAAGGAATGAGGTAAAACAAATTCACTGGATAACATGGAATTTCCAACTCAGCTAATGGACAAGATGATTCACTGTGCTGATGTGGCAAGATAAAACTGAAAGCCATCCACTAAGAAAGAGGGATCGGAAACTTTCGAACTTGGGTGTAGAAAGTAAGCAATCTGCCGCAATTAGAATGCAATTAGAAGCATTAATTTATACAAGAATGTCATTTAGAGTTCCAAATTAGCCCAGTAAGTTTAGAAACATTAATAGTCCTGACAATTTTCCTTAAGGACCACATTAAGGTATATAAAATGGTTGTTAAAATCACTTCAGGATTTGCATAAAATTAGTTTATCTCACATCAACTGTGAGTATAGTTATAAAACCTATTTTAGAGTATATTTTCACAGTAGCTTTCAAATTAAAATTCCATTAATGCTGCCTTAACACTGTCATTTATTGATTGTTCTCATCTCCACTCCACTTACATACTTTTATTGTCACCCAGTAAATAATCCCAAGTGTGACAAATTTAGTGGAAGCCGTTTCCCTGAAAGAAGCTCTTTGGGGCAGCAGAGAGAACATCAGGCTTGAGAGAGAGACAACTAGTTCAAAGCCAGTGTTGCCACCCACAAGTCATTTGGCTCACAAATACCACTTGATCATTTATAGTTCTGTTTCCTGATTAGAAAAAAATAAATGCCTAATTTTAACATCTACTCACCTAATCTGTGGGGAAAAAAAGTAAACAAATACAACAGGTGCAATTTTTGCATTCTCTGAAATACTATTTTGGTATAAACTTTTAATATGTGAAAGAGTAGGAAAAGATAAATGCAGTCATGCTCTAAATAGACATAGCTATTTAAATCCCATTATTTCTACAGGTTGACTTTTATTACTACTCATCACGTTTATTATTATATTGCTAATAATATGTTCATATAAATGTTTTTTCAAATGAAATGTTAAAAAATTCTAATTAATTTTTACTTTCATTAAGGGTAGTGTTTTAAGAAAAAAATTTCTTTTGGCTTCCTTGGAGTTCTGAGTTGCTCTTTTTCATTTTATAAGAATTTACAGTTAGAAACATGTTCTCATTTATGATCTAAAAGACAAAATAGATTTTTCTTTCTAAAGTATCATCTCTTTAGGTTAACTAGTATCAATTTCTTGCTTATGAAACATCTGATTGATATACTGACATCAAATACAGTTTATGATTAACAAACAATTAAGCCATTTATTAATCAGAAATTGTTATCAATTCAAAGGCTCACCAAAATCCACAAATGGCAAAAAGAATTTTTAAAAAATGTTCTAAGGGCACACTCTTCTTTATAAGGTGCTAAAATTCTTTATTCAACTAACTAGAAACCAGTAATTGATTTGTGTTATTTTACTCAACAAAAAAAAATGACAAGTTATACCAAAATGTGATAGATTATTATATGGTTTTTAAGGTAAAATTTAGAAGTTCTTCAGATTCTGATAGCAATTCTAGCCCATTTCTGTAATTTCTACATCTACTGCACAGCTCAATTGAATAGTTTATTCACTCAATAAACGTTTAGGGGTATCTACTTTGTTCACAAAACTGACAAGCCTCGCAAGAGTTAGAAAAAATAAAAAGATAGTTCTTCCCCATTGGAGCTCACAGTTTACATTTCTAATGCTCAACTACCAAGGAAAATCCAGTGTGTTCACTGTGTCCTGATTATTGCTTTTTTAAGATAAATCTTACTCACAATGGATCTTACTCACAATTACCTTCACAGAGAAAGCTTGCTTTCCTGAAAGGATCTGTTTTCTCAAATTCCCTCAAAAGTCAAGCTGATCCAAGCCTTTAACCCATCGCAAAGAATCAGCACTGGGAATATACCAGAGCAGGTAAGCTCAAACTCACTACTGCACAACAACAAAGTAAACACCCAAGATTAATAGAGCATTACCTAAGGGTACATAGCCCATCATGCTTCTAGAAACTTTTAAATGTTAGAAGCTAAACCACGCAAGAAAATACCGCAGGAATCAAACTGCTTTAAACTCTTCAAAACATTATGAAAACAGAATCACACTTTTGGGGTTAATTCTTATTGCTCAGCACTATGTTTGTTACATTAATACATGGCAGTCCATAATTGCAATTTATTTCTTCATTCTCAGGCCCTTATTTGTAAAACTTAACTCAGTAATAGTTTGCATGGTTTCTAATACATCTTGAACCTGCTATTTAAAAAAACAAAAAAAGATTAAGCAACAAATTTTTGGCTATGCCATCAAAGGTCCAGGAAATGACAAAAAATAAATTGTACTTCATGAAAATTTAAATGTTTTCTTTGCAACAGAGCATACTGCACAAGTCTTAAAAGGTAAAAATATCTGAAAACTATATAACAAAATAGATTAATACCCACGATATTCAGAACTCCTAAAATTCAACAAAAACAACAATTCAAAAATGATCAAGATTTGAGTAGTCCTTTCTCTAAAGCTATACAAATGGCCAAGTAAATGAAAAGAGGCTCAACATCATTCAGCACTCGCAAAAAGCAAATCAAAACTACAATAAGACATTCACAACCATTTGTACAGCTACCGTCAAAAAGGTAACAGAATGCACATTGGTGAGGAGGTATAAAAATTACAACTGTGGTGCTCTCTGTTGGTGAGAATATAAAATGGTAATGTCAACACGGAAAACAGTATGAGTTCCTCAGAAACTTAAAAATAGAACTATCATATGACCCAGCACTTCCACGTGTCATTATATACCAACCAGACTGAAAGAGCCTTAATGTGACACTGTACACTTTTGTTCTTAAATGCATTATTCACAATAGCTACAATGTAAGAAACTCCAGTGCCAATGGGCAGGTGACTGGATAAGCAAAATGTGACATGTCCATGCAACAGAAAATTATTTAGCCTTAAAAATGTCAGCAATTCTGACATAAATAAACAATGAAAATCGAGGGCAGTAGGCTAAATGAACTAAGCCAATCTCCCTTGGTTTCCTCCACCACACATAAACACATGCACACACAGAAACACACACACAGAAATATGGCATAAGTCCATATTACTTATTATTCTAATTAATTACATATTAAATACATATTAATTATTCTAATTAATTTTTACTTTCAATAAGGGTAGTGTTTTAAGAAAAGAATTTCTTTTGGCTTCCTTGGAGTTCTGAGTTGCTCTTTTTCATTTTATAAGTCCACTTATATGAGGTAGTCAAAGTAGTCAAAATCATAAAGATAGAAAGTAGAATAGTGATTGTTAGGGGCTGGAAGGAGACGGAAATAAAGATGATTGTTTAATGAGTATCAACTTTCAGTTTTTGAAGACAACGTTTTTGGAAAAGGATAGTGGTGATACTTTTACAATACGAATGTAGGATATAAACAATTAAATGAATATTGTCTATGCATTAAGGCTAGAAAACACCCTACTGCCATTCAAAAGAACTATAAAAAAGAAAAACAAGAATGTCAGAAAAGATTAACTTTCCTGTTGAACCGAAGCCCAGTTAACCAGAACATTTAACCAATTGGAATTTCTAGTTAATTACATTATATGGTCTGTTTATCTTTCTAAAGATTTAGTTTAGCTTATTTCATTAAGCTTGCCCCTGATTCCTCATTTGGTTCCAAAGCATCTATAGCATAGTCAGAAGTAAGAGATTTCAAATTCCGGTCTTTCTAAGCTCTGTGTATAGTCCCTGACACAACTACTCATCTTTAAAATGAGTTTAACAATTCCTTGTCCTAAGTTGTTGACACTAAATCATCAACTGTTTTTTCCCCAATAAAAGAACTGTATGCAATAAAAGCTATTCTTTATGCACTAGGCTTTTCACTGCAGGAGGCCAAGGTCTTGCTGTTCCTGTCAGTCTTGGCACACCCAAAACTAGCACTCTACAGATACATAATTATCACTCATCAAGGATTTCTTGACTCTGTTATTGTACCACGAAAAAGAATAAAACATAATTGATGTTTGCTTGATGTAAACTTAAGATGTAAACATGAGTGAAAGCAATGTACTTTAAAAACATAGGAAATTTTTAGCCCTTAGTATATTTTTTAGTTCCATATAGCTACCATTTAACTAGTATATAAAAATGCAAAGATGATAATTGCGGCAAACAACATAATGCACACATATTCCTATGCAATCCCTCTCACCAAAAATGTATCAATCCCTAAGTAAGGTAAATGTTACTTTATGTAGAGAAAGGGTGTCTAAAGATGTGATTAATTAAAGAATCTTAAAACAGACGAAGCATCCTGGATTATATCAGGGCAAGCCCTACATACAACACAAGTCAGAACAGGAGAGACATTTGACACAAAGAAGAAGCAAATAATGACAAAAGCAGAGATTGGGGTGTTATAACCACAAGCCAAGAAATACCAGTTTTGAATCAACCTTATGAGATTTATTATCACTATGTTTTAGATGAAGATGTTGAGGCAAAGAGATACACAGTAAATTGACTAAATTGACTAAATTCTTGTGGCTCCTAGGACGCAAACCCTTCAAACCTGGGTGTTCTACTTCTCAAGCTTAGTAGTAAGTGCTGTACCATATTAAAAGATAATTCTGTCTCTTTAACATTGTTTTCTCATACACATGAAATTTATAGGCACCTGAGAACCCAATGCAGTACCTGCAACCTTTGTTCTTTCAATTCTAGGTGATCTGAATGGCTTTAAGAAAGTGAGACTAATTCCTAACTCCTAGAAGTTACACCTAATGCCCATAAAATTTAGATTTTTCAGGATAACTTCTGTAGTTTCACTGTCTGTTCTTCTGTTTAAGGGGCACCTAAAAGTAAAGGTATTCTGGAATTATATCATTCATTTTTCTTCATTTCAGTTGATGGTAGACACATGGGTAAGAGAGAAAGAAATCTTTAATGCACCTTAGTAATACATTACAAAAATTATAGTGAAAAATTCTTCACAATAAAAGCAGAATATATCATAAGATCACACCAACAGTAACTGACCCTTTGTTATGAAAGACCCTTAGGAAAATCTTCAGATGGAACAAACCTTAACTCTGAACTGTAATAATGGTTTTCCTGCTCACGGGTGGAAATTAGTCTAATGGGTAATCAAGGCCTGCCAATATCAATACTGGGCCCTGGAAGATAGGCGTCCTAACTACGTAAAAAGAAACCAATCAACTCTTTTATTGCAAAATTCTCATTTAAAGACGTGTTTAGACTTTCATGCTTGACAGTCTTGGTTGAAGTATTTCCATAGAATAGGGAAAAATCTTCCTTTGTGACCCAAATAAGGCAAAAAATTAAATGTGTGGTTAAACGACCCACAGTAAAGAGTTCAAGCCATTAAATGGTTCAACCATCACTATGCATTCTAGAACTGTATTCTAGTATTGTCTACTGGTTCATCAGTAAGCGTCAGGGGAAGATACTCCTTGAAACACACCATCAATTTTATCTAAAATACTAGAAATGCTACAGGAGTAGCTTAATATGGTAAAATCACATTTAAAATGGGATACAGGTATTGTAGAGGATTTTGACTCATAGCAGCCTAACTTTCTCTACCATTTTTTAAAGATAAGCATGGAATTATCCCCAAAACGAAAGTGTGTCAGTGTAGCTGTTATTACGGAATACCATATAAAGAGTGACTTAGCTAGTGTTTATTTCTCATAGTTAAGGAGGCTGGAAAGATTGAGATCAGTGTGTCAGCAGATTCAAGGACTGGTTGGAGCCTTCTTTCTAGTTTTTAAATGACTGCCTTCTTCACACATCCTCAGCTGTAGAGAAGAAGTTTCTGATATTACAGGGCACTAATCCCACTGCTCTGCTCCACTCTTACAATCTCATCTAACTCTGCTTCTCAAAGAGTTCACCTTCAAACATCATCTTACTGGAGGTTAAGACTTTCAAGTATGAATTTTAGGAAGACATAATTATGCAATCTATAATACGGAGATATTATTAATTTGAATAGGCCACAAAAGATGTAAGTAAGTACATTTTTAATGTACTGAAAATTTTAAGTGATATCCAAAGTGTTATCTACTTGTTCAAAATATAAATTATACTAGCAAATTGTAAGCATGTACTCTACAGAAGTTAATCTTGATTTTCTAAGTGTTCTTTAAACACTTACTTGATTTTCAACCCAAAGGCTTTATTTTATTCAAGCTCTCACTTTAGAACCCTTCTCAGAAAACTTAAGAGCCATCTATCATGAGTTGCAAGCCTTTGAAACTTTCAAAATTGCAAATTTCTTACCGATATTCATTCCCTCAATTCATGATGTCAACATGACTCATATTTACAGAGTTCAAGTTATCGTCCAGAGATTTCACTGTTGAAATCACTAAATAATATCTAATAAAATATCAACCTTGTCATGCAATTATGGAACTTAAATATCTTTAAAACAGTAGAAAATACTTCTGTGATAAAATTAATCATTTATAAGACTCTCACTGTCATAAAATATATTATAATTTGATAAATCAATAATTAGTTAATACTTCATCACTGTTCTAAAATTAAATATATTTAGTTTCTCTAACAAAATCATCATCTACATTTAAAGTGTAAACAAATATCCAGGAAAGTTTTAATTGTGCTATATTATGCCTATGTTTAACCTTTACACTTCAGAAATGCATTGTTAACAGCAGGGAAACGTGATGTATAAAACCTAACTGTACTAAGAAAACACAAAAACTTACATTTCATACAATGCTAAATTACTATTAGGAATACAATTTAACCCTAAAACAATAGAAATGACAACATAACTGTTGGTTAAAGAGGACAAAGAAAATCAGTCTTCATTTTAAAACAGTAAGAACCACAAAGCATAGCAAAATATTTTTCATTTCTCCAAGTTTCCCTATTTCCTAACACTGTTTCTACAACTGAAATATTAATAACATTGGTATTTCAGTAGATTTGTCCAATTCTTATTTGATGATTCCATTGATGTATAGGCAAATACAATCTGTGCCTTAAAATATATCACTGCTCCTAGACAAGCATAATTACAACTTGTGAAGAAAAATGATGTCAAATGTGTATTTTTTGTTGTTCTTACACATAGCTTTAAAGCCTCAAAATCTTTAAACAAGCACTAACATAACTCATCTAAGGAACACTAGTCATGCGTTTATGAAGTTAGAAAATATAAAAAATAATGGATGAAGTATACTCAGCTACCTCCATACAATTTGCGATGAGAAATACAACCTTTTAATTAAATTTCAAATAAAAATGAACCCTAAATTAGATGTAGATGGTCTGATGTTGTTACTGTAAATGAAACTCTTATGTTTTGTTGAGTTGCAAATTCTTTTCATTACTGAACTTCTGATGCACCCAACAAATTGCAAATCACAGCAGGGGGAGTAATTGTTTTGAGAATACTGCTGCAATTAAAAAGAAAATTTTAAAACAAGCTATTCATACCTTGCAATAGAAATTCAACACCCTGTTAGGGTCTGAGATTTAATTATCAGCTGGCTGAAATATGAGTGTGTGAGTGTATCTCCAGACAACTCTATAGAGCCATACAAATATGATGTTAGCACCAGACATGTCTGATGTTATAAATCATACACAGTTAAGAGCGACAGTAGAACATTACTGATTTGCAGTAAGAGGACTGAAAGAACATCATCAAGGTGAACACCAAGATTTAGCATTTACCCCTGTCTGGAGCTGCAGGCTGAATTATGGAAGTGCAACACAATTTCATTTGATTACATGTCTCAAGTTCCACATTCTGTTACATTAAACATTTGAAATGATTATGCACAATCAGTCTATGATAGTTCCATCACCATACTAATTTTTCATGGAATTTAGGAGTCCAGTCCTCTTATCTTTCAAGTGAGACTCAAGGAGTTTATGCCATGGTTAGTGGGATGGATTCTGACATATGCAATCTTGGGTTCCAAAACAGGAACTCTGGGACATTTCCCATTTAACACCTCTAAAACTTCCATTCCTTCCTACAGAATGAAGACCATCAACGTGACACTATCTTCTTGAGGGGCAGGGGTATGCTCTTATTACCACACTGAGCTGCAAAGCTTGACTTGCAGTGAACAAGATACAAATGCCAAATACTGTTATTGTGGTTCTTCTTATTAAACTATTGCAAAGGTCTCTCACACACTTTGTTACACCTAATTTTGAACTAGGTGTCTTTTTCCTAAAGCAGATAACTCCCAACACTTCATTTACTTCTATCTGAAATACTACACTAACTCAAGATGTTTGCCCATTCCCTCAGTCTATATTTTAGCTCCATGAATAGAGTGCTCAAGTTAATTTCTCAGGAACATCTGGAAAGAAATGTAAAAAAAATTGCAGCAAACCCCAGACATGCTGTGCTGCATCAATCTACATAATTTGAGATGACCCATATTTTCCTTTCACGCTTAAAGCCCAGAGTGGTGAGACTGAACTACCCAGCACAGGAACTGCAAGAGAACCCAGAGGGACATACATCTGCCCAGTGGGTTTAAGAAAATGTGAACCGGAACACAGTGGACGCTTGAAAGGCAGGCTTAACGGAACAACTAGCAAATAGCCTTGGCATGCCCAACAGACACAGTTTTCTCTATCACACCCTTAGGAAACATTGCAGGACTGTTAGGGAACAGCCTTCCTTAGGCCACAGGGCAGTGTGTTTGTCTACACAGTGTTCAAGGCTCCAGAATTCGGTGATGTTCAGAATCCCAGGAATCTTCTATTACTTGCATCAGACCATAAACCAGCTCAAGCTAAAGCCCACAGCTTCCAGAAAGACAAGACGGATTTTTAAGGGTAGACAGGTTGGTCTAAATGGGCATTTCACAAGAGGTTGCAGGTACCCTCTGACTCCAGCTCAGACCTATAAAACTTATTCCAAGACACAAAAAGTCAAACTCTGTGCTCTCTCATTTAACTTGGTCTCCTGGTCCAAAGCACTAGCAGGCATCAGACTCAGGGGCACTGCCTTGCCCCCTGCCTCCCAATGCCATACTACATGTCAAAGTGACTTTCCAGGAGAGCGGTTTCTGGAACTCTATATCTTCCCACCCTGCAAAACGTGTGCAAGTTAAAGAGGATGTTTTGGTGTTTTTTGTTTTTTGGGGGTTTTGTTTGTTTGTTTGTTTTTTCTGAAAAGAGGGTAAGGAGGAGGAGGAGGAAGAGGAGAAAGGGGAAAGAGGAGAAGGAAAAGGAAAAGGGGAAGGAGAAAAAGACAGGAAAAGAAAAATTTTTTAAATGAAGCCGACCTCTTTTTCCTTATCCCAACAACTTCTCCAGGATTCCCGAGGATGGAGTGCGCCCCGCACACACCCACACACCAAATAAAAGGCAGCCGCCAGCAGGGCGACCATCCCGGGGGCCCAGCCCTGAATCCGGCCAGAGCCCCGCTGGCCCTTGTGCCCCCATGTGCCTCCTCTGCCCCGTGATCCTCAACAGCGCCGGATGACCCGAGACCCTCAAGCTCCGCGCCCTAGAACCCGGTCTGGAAGCTTTCCTCTCCAATCCGTGGTAAGGAGAAGAGTCAGGGGTGCGGATCCACAGAGGGGGGTGCGTGCCAGGTGTTGAGGGTCTGAACAGTGCAAACGCCCATTCGGCGCCCCCGTGCGTCCCGAGCTCCGCGCGCCTCGCCTCTCGCAGGGGCGCAAACCCAGCCCCATCCGCTCTGCCCCAGCCAACTCTGTCGCCCAAGCCGCCGATACACCTCTTCAGGCGCTCAACTTACTGTGGCAAAGCTGAGCTTTGGACGCAACCAGAAGCTTTTCTCTCCTTCCACCCGCCGAGCTCTTCATCCTCCTGCTGGCAGCCGTCCGGCGCCCTGGCCCTGGCATCCGGGAGCAGCAGCCGCCCAGGCTGTGGGTCTCTGGGGCTCACTGGTGCTCGCCCGCGGCTTCTGCAGCGGTGGTCGCGGCGATCCACGCGCGGCAGCAGCAGAGAACGGTGCTGTGGCTCGCGGTGCGCTGCCTCCCCGGCGCGTGCTGGAGGTGACCGTCAGCGCGCCTCTGCCCGTGCCGCGCTCGCGACGCTCTGCACGCGTCCCGCGCCCGCGCCGCCCCAGGTGCGCCCCGCCGAGGAGAGGTGCGATCCGACGTGCAGGGAGGGGCTCGCCTGCGGGCGGGGGTGCGAGGCGGCTACGAGGGTGGAGGAGAAGAAAGCAGCCAGGTTAGAAGCGAAGAGCAGCTTTCATAGAGTGAGTGTTACAGGGCAACGCCAGGAGAAGTGAATCCAGGAGCTAGATACTGGAAATGAGCTGGAGCGAGCTCTTCTGGAGGCTCCGGAAAGAAGCTTTCCTTTTCCGCTTAGGTCCTTTATCCTCCTGGTTTAAGTACAGTACCTAACCCCCACCCCACCTCCGCCTCATTTTTAACAGTTAAACTCAATAACCCCTGACAGCAGATGCAGAAAACGGATAAAATTATTGCAAATATCCAGCGGAAATCCACATCTACACCCCCCCCCCGGGTGTCTCTTCCTTTGCTGCTGTCTTTACCTCCTCCACTAAGGCATCACCTGTTGTCCTATTCCAACACTTAAAAGGGTGTTTTTCAGTCTTTACTGTGCACACAGATCATCTTGGAGTTCTTCTGAAGTTCAGAGAAGTTAGGAGGGGGGTTGAAAGTCTGCATTTGTTGTGGTTTGGCAGAGGCTGTAATCTAAGAACCATATTTTAGTTGACTTCTGAAAGAAGTTAAGCCACTTGTGAGGTAATCTGCGCTAAGTCTGTAAGGTGCTGTCTTCCATGGGGTATCAGCATGCTATGGAAGCTAAATCATTTATAAACACGAACACAGTACGGAAGGATGAAGTGAATGCTATGCTCTGATAGTTGCTAATAATTACTCTTGATACAATCATTATATATGCTGAGCTTCATGACTAGGCAAAGAAATATTTATAATTCACCATTCTCAAGAGACACTTTGAAAAAAAAAAATTAGTGAACAATGACCTCCTAATAAACATGGTCATTTAGGAAGAAAATGTAAGCATTATCCTTTAAGAAGCAGTCTGCTCCTCTTCCCAGCAAGCTGTTGACTTTTGCAGATTTGCAGTGTTGTTCAAATGTGTATTGAGCAGTCCAGGCACTTATCAAGCAGAGAAAGGAAAGAAAGAAGAGCAAATGCCAAGAAGAGAAAGAAATAGAGAAATGCAGCAAAACCCGTGCTGTGTTTTGACCTGTTAAATTTCCTGTAGCACATTCTCCATGCCCTCATACTTATCTGGATTTAACCATTCATCTCTCCAATTCAGAACATACTTAACTAGTATTTACTACGATAAAGTCCTTTTTTTTTTTTAGGTTAACAAAATCTGGCCCTGTCCGTGCTTTAGAATATTGATTTGACAATATATCATAAATGTATATTAGACAGCCTCTGATGCCACATGCAGAGAGGCGTGGGAAACTTCGTGGAAGGGAAAGGTACGCAGACAAGCCTTATCATGTAAGATGACTTCATCAAGTCCATGACTTCATTCATGGACTGCTTTGCCCAGAACCCACAGTACCTGGAGGGAGTTACAAGAAACGGTTTGAAAGACTACCAAAGGCCATCTTAAGTGAGGCTATCATTAGTCTCATGATCAGTGTGATTAATCTGACTTTTTAGACTGATTGTATGACCTAGAATCAGAAAATAATGAAGCGGCAGACAGCATTTGTAAGCAGTGAAACCCCAGGTAAAGAAAAAAAAGGAATGATACTATTTGTGGGAAATGGAGTATAAGAATGTTAAAAGAGATACATCTTTAGGAACACTTAATAATATGTACTAACTAAATAGAAGAGATGAATTTGGTCAAAATATCTCTGAAGTTTTATACCCACAGGAATGGAAAAATTTGGGTGACCTTATGAATTAGGAAGTCAAGAAGACAGCTTATCAGGGTTGGTATCATACTCTTGTTTGCTTGGGAAAGGCTATCAGAAAAAGAATTCTCAGTGAACAGGCACAATCGGGATTCTGAAGGAGATGGTCAGGCAGAGGTGTTTAATCACAAATGTCAGCCTTGCTCTGAAGAAATGAGTTCTGTACAAGAGCAGCATTAGCTCTTGTATTTGGACGTTCTGCATATGGATGTAGAGTTCAGTTGTTGGGAGAATGATGGTCTATAGAGTGAAGTAAGATATAGATTGATTAAAATTGCTCAAGTCAAAAGCATCGAGCTTTATGACCTTTCTTTGCCTCAGTATTCTCATTGGTCAAACATGCATAAAAGTACCCTCTATGTAAAGTGATTCTGAGGATTAAGTAAATAGTAGAAGTCTCTCATTCATGTCTTTTTGCACGAGCTTTCTGAGTCTGAAAGAGCATAGATTGCATGTATCATGTTGAAAATTTCATACTTAATATTATGTTAAGGCAAAATCTTTATGAACATCAAGTAATTAATAAATTATGTGAAAGCAGACGAGACACCACAGCACAATCAAAAGATGTAAAGAAATGACTAAGTAGGTCTTGTTATTTTGATGTTACAAAACTCAGGTTAGGAAAACATTTTGTCACAGAGATGGTCACAGGTAACAAAGGAACCATTAAAAGGAAATAATTAGTACACATTGAGAACAATTTTACTTTTGTTTTGGAAGAGGAAATGGTTTAAGAGTTAATTGATTGAATCCTGGAGGTAACTGCATTAGATAGATGTGAAGTTTGTGAATGGCCAAGGAATTAAGAATGATTTTAAAAGCTTGACAAAGAATTAAAGATAAGCAAGATTGGAGCCAGATGGACAATAGAATTGAGGAAAGATGGGTCCTCCATAATAAAGGCAAAGTGGGGGTTACATTGTTAATAAGGTTAGGTGACCAAAGATGTAGGAAAGAAGTTTCAGGTGAGTGAAAAGAAAATTGATTGAGGAATATCTGAAGGAGATCCAGAACTAGTAAACCGAGAGTGAAAGCAATCAATCTTAGCATAGAAAAGAGTTACCTGTTCTTTAGAAGCAAGAACAAAGGAGTAGAAAACAAGACATTGATGTTTTAAAGTGGAATGAAAGGAAGTGGAAGATATATATGCATATTATTTTGTCCCAGAAAACAGACAATAGGTCTTCTCCTACTACCTTTTGATCAACAAGAAATAATAGTATGAGTTTATCAGTGTAGAAATATTTGGAACATGGGCTGGAGATTTAGCTCAGCGGCAGGCAGTTGTGAGTTTGATCCCCAGTACCGATTAAAAAAAAAAAAAAAAAGAAAGAAAGAAATATTTAAACAAGTTATAACAGATATCGTGACTCAACCAGAATGGGATGAAAGTTCACTAGGTCACACAGAAACCTGCCTATTTGTTATAATGAAGACAATTCTACTTTTGATTATTCTCAGCAACACTGAAGACATAAATACAGAAGAAAAGAAGTCACACATCATGGTCTACCTTTGTTTAGTAAGCAACAAAGCAGCAGTTAAGAACCATCAAGCAAGCAAGGAATTTCAGAGTTGTACTTGAATGCATGATTCTGAAAACTTTCAGACTCAGATTGATCCACTATGCTGTCATTGGTAGTTTGTGAAATCCTGCATATTTAAACTCTTAGAGCCTTCGTTTTCTCATTTGTAAAACTATAGTAAGACTACGCTCTAATATTGGGTTTTTACATTTAAAAAGCACTAACTAACAACACAAGTATATGAAAGAAATCAGACACATAAGTTTAAATATCACATGGTTTCTTCTATGTGAGGAATTCACATATAAATACACAGCAAAATAAAAAATAGTAGGAAAAAGGTAAATAGATATTTTGCAAAGGAGAAGGGGACTAAAAGATGGGGGAGGGGAGGCAGTAGAGGGGAGAAGGAGGAGTAAAGGAGTTAAGATCTGTTATGTACCTATGTGTGTGTCAACCCCCTACAAAGAATGTAATTATTATGTCCTGTAAACATATACTAATAAAAAATAAAAACTGAAAAAAGCTGATAAAATACCAAAACTATAACAAGAAGTTCAAGTCATTGGAAGAAACAAGATCAAAGGAGGCATGTCAGACAGATGCAGAGAGGATCCACGCTACAGTTGTGGGTGAACACAGAGCCAGGACCAGACGTCACTTAATGTTACATATCCACCATTGCCTGAGGCAAAGATTCGGAAATCACAGGAGTTGTTTTTTTCATTTTATCTTACTATTAATTTTACAAAATACTGAGTTTCGATGGGTATGTTATGCCTTGATTATGTCCCTCCTGCCAGTAACCTCACATCGTTGCCATGTCCCCCTGAATTCCTTCTTCTTGTTTCATAATAATCTCCCTCCTGCTTTTATGTCATCTTTATTAGACTTCAAATATTTGAGAGAATAGTAAATCTTGATCTGTTATGCTGGGAAGCAATTCCTTCCTCTCAGATTTGGAGGGAAATTTCTCCGTGGAGCATTGGATAACTTAGAACTCTGTGATTTTTTAAAGTAATAACCTTCAGTATACATCAGGGCATAACCTTACAGCACAGTGAATAAAGTTACATCTTAGAGTAGTTAAGAAGTACTCTGAGCAGTTAACTTTCTAGTGATTCAGTACTCCCCGCCAAAGACCTTGCACTGAGCACCTGAATTTTGTGGCACACCATGATGATGCGTTATTTGGGGCTTCTTAAACCTCAGATCTTTTTTCTGAGCTGAGATAACAAAAACTCAGATTAAGTCTTTGATTCGCTCCCATCTCACTAAGGCTTGTACGTGCAATGTCCTCTCTGAAGCACTGACTCTAAAAGAATTTTAAAAGTTAGTAAATGTGGTCAACCTACACTGATTTTGCCTGAGATCAAGTTTGCCTTAGGAAACAGATTTAGGGACACATGCACATTAGGATGCAGGAAGACTGTTAGAGCTTTTGAAACTAAGTTTTATGAGAGTAAAGCACACAAGTTCTGGGTAAAGAAGGAAACCGAATGACAAATTCAGCTTCTGCAGAGGCTCAGCCAGGCCCAAGAGAGCTCTGGACTGAAATCAGCCCTGCAGAGTGTCCTGAACTGATGACAGGGAGCTGGGTCTTTGTGCTCTTGCACTGGTCAGTCATTCCTAAAATCAGAGTCAAGTTCATGATCAGAGTCAAGTGAACTAACTTGATTAAGTATTTGAATATTTTGTCACTGCTTTATAGAAGACAAAGATGATTAGTTGGAATGCAGCAGAATATTGTAATAAACATTATTATTTGAAACCACTGTGATAGATCTTTTGGGGAAAACACAAATCATTTTTGATGTCATAGAACTTAAATATAAATAATCTGTAAAGCTAGGTGAACTGTAGTATTGAGCTTAAGGGATAGAAATATGGATCAAAACTCTACCATAAAATAAGTATTTGCTTTTTTTCTTTTCCTAACTACCTGCATCAGATGTTTTTCCTAATGAAAAGTGTTGAAAAAAATGTTAAAGTACAAACATACGCAATAAGTCCAGGTTAAAAAGCTATCACTTTATCAGAGAAAGGTTAATGAAGGAGAAGCAATTTAATTGAGTCTTGAAGAATGCAGCGAACTTTGAAAGACAGATTCAATGGTAAGGACACAAAGGCATTCCAGGGAAAGCAAATAGGATGAACAAAGGTGAGGGGCATGGAGGCTTAAGTTTATTTATTTATTTAACAAATGAACTAATTAACAAGGATAGAGATGAAATGTTGAGAATACTGCCAAAGATTCTCAATTTCTGGCTAATTATTATGGTTTTATTTAGAAGAAAATGAAAATCGAGAATTTTGGAAAAGGTAGAACTATGAAAAAATATGAAAACTGACCTAAGCAGAATTAAATGAAAAGAAATTTAAAAAATTGTGTCTATTGTTCCTTCCCAGCTCTAATCTTGCTTTCTTGAGGATATTTTTCACATAAAGCAGTGGTCCTCAAGCATCAGCTATACCTGACATTATACTAGAAATACATTCTGAGGTGGGCAGTGGTCCCTGACTCTCCAAAGCAGAAACTCTGCCAGTGAGTCCAAACAGTCTTTAAGGAATCACTCCAAGTGATTCTGATGTATACTCAAGTGTAGTAATCACTTTTGTAGTGTTTGGATAACATGTTTATCTCCAGGGGCAAATGTCCTTCTAACATACCCTAAAGCAATCTTTGTTTAACTCTCTTGACAGTGTGACCACTGTGTTCTTACATCTTTTCAGACCATCTCAGACCAAGTGACTGCATGAAACTATGCCATATTCATCTATGGGTCTTTTTTTTTTTTTTTTTTTTTTTTTTTTTTTGTACTGGAAACCCAACTCAGGACCTTGCACTTGCCAGGCAGTTGCTGTGGCATTGAACTATGTTCCTGGCCCTGCATCAGATGTTTTTAAACAATTTTTCAGAATATATCTTTAATGCAAATGTTCTCATCTTTGTTTTGGATGTGAGATAGCAGAGCACCAGTGTGCCTGCTCTACCAGAATTAAGACAACAGGAAAAATCCTCAGAAAGAACTTCACAAGCATGAAAAAGAGACCACTGATTAATATGCTTTTCTATGACAAAACAAATAAAGAACCTAAAAATCCCTTTCCTTTTATTAGTGAGATTCTGGAGATGCTGGGTGTCGTGATGCATAACTGAAATCCCAGCACTTAGGAGGCTGAAGTAGGAGGATTGCCAGGAGTTTGAGGCCAAACTGGGCTCCATAGTTCAAGGTCAACCTGAACTGCATAGCAAGATCCATGATCCTGTCTCCAAAAAGAAGAAAGAAGAAAGAAAGAATGAAAGAACAAAAGAACCAAAGAACAAAAGAAAAAGGATGGAAGAAAGGAAAGGAAAGGAAAGGGAAGGGAAGGGAAGGAAGGAAGGAAGGAAGGAAGGAAGGAAGGAAGGAAGGAAGGAAGGAAGGAAGGAACCTTTTGGAAAGGCAATGAAAATATTCATAAAACTATCATAAAAAGATTTCAAACTAATTAGAACTTGAATAGTTAGGATAGATTGCGGTCTTATAGTCAGTAGAGCATGATTTTGAGTTCATGTTAAACAAGAAAAATTAATGTAATGTCCAAATACAATGTAATGAGCAAATGTACAACATATTTGTTCTCTTTGGAGATGTTGGCTCCTTTTGACCAAGGGGTAACAAGTTGAAAGGAAGAGAATGAAGGGGTTGAGGTGAAAGGATGAAAGTAATGCTCATTGAATCTCAGTCCTTGAGGTCCTTTATAAAGCAGTTGTGGATTGAGGTCCAAGAATTTGTACCTCTAGCAAAGTTCCAGCTGATCTGCTGGTAGCCCAGTAATCAGTTTAATCCTAGCAATATCTCCATTGCCATCATCATCAACTGTAGTCATTCCATAATCATGGGCTGTATAGAAAAATATCTACAAAACCCAGGCTCTACTACATGTTTAACAATCTGAATTTTCACTTCTAAAATTCTCTCAACACATTATCTACACTATTCAGTCTACATTTATCCTTTCTGGCATTATAACAGGTTTCCCAGAGGCATTTTTGAGCTGAAAATTTGGTGTAACTAACTTATTAAGGGAATTATCTGGAAGGAATCAGTGGGAGTGTGGGATTGGAGGAAAGGAAATAGAGGAAAGCCAAGCAAGTGTGTGGCGACATTCCCATTTGGTGACTTCCCCCCATTATGTAGGAGGAATCCAGTCAGGAAGAAGGGCTTCTCTCTTCCCATTCACCCTTCCTCATCAATTAAGGCTTCCTAAGAAGATACCCATTTTCAGGTACTTGCCCAACTGTATAGATGGACAAAATAGTTCTAGCTACCCAAAAGCATTGTTTGAAAATAGACCACAGATGTTGGCTGGTAAAAGTGAAAAAAAAAAAAAAAAAAAAAAAAGGTACAGTTTAAAAATATCATAGAGAACATCAGTGAAACAGCAACATATATACTCACTTGCTTTCCTGGCTTCTTTATAAGTATATGCTGGCTTCCTCATTGGATTTAAAATTCCTAGAGAACCAAGGATAAATTGCAAGTTTTTTTTAGGTTGATTTATAAGTACATAATTGCCATTATTTGATCATTTGGGAAACAGAACAAAGCTGTTGATTACATATTGCTAATTCAATGATTAGCTCTTAACTGACTTGCATTCAACAATGGAAAACATAAGTTGACCATTGATAGCCTTCAGTATCCCATCCTATCAGAATCAGATGCCCCTCTCCACTCTCCCATCCATGGAAACTCTCAGCTGGACAATGACCATTTTTAATGTGCCTGCAATTACTGCTCTCACAAATTGTATTACTATAGACATCTAAGTTAGACAGAAATTAATAGGCAGTCACATAAGGATGGGTCCTCTAGGAAGTCAATGCAGAAGATGAGAATACATCAAAACTATGGCCTGAAGAGCATCTGTAGAAGGCAGGTCTCAAGATGAAAATCCAGTGGCCAGGCATACAAGCCTCCCTAAGGGACTAAAAGTCATTTAAGATTATACTATAAATAGCACTGCTGAGTCCAGATAGGCATGAGATGTCCAGGCATGTGACCAGAACCTCTGGACCTAACTCCTCCCCCCAAATGCTTTTGTTCTTTCAATGTTAGACCTATGGATAAGTTTATGATGTTAGCCACATACTCTTGCTTCATGCCTATCTTCCCTATTGAATCAAGATTGGCTGAGCAACTATACTTGTTATCCTCTTGGTTCATTGTAGTTTGACCCTAGGGAAATAGCTACTGTGGCAATTCAAGGGCCCTCCTATAGCTCAGGAGCTTTCTCCTAATAAACTTTTTCTGCCTCTTAACTTCTTTGTCTCTAGTAATTCATTCTTCAGTATTCCAGGTACACAAACTTGGCACATCTGCCAGCTAGCAGATTTGGAGTTATTTATCTGCTGTCACATTATGTTTACCATGATTCAGCTAGTTTTGTTTTACTTATTACGATAGTCATACATTTTCGTTAAAATTACAAAAACTAATGAAATCAAGTGTGAAAAGACATGTTGCATCTATAAAAATTAAATTTAATGCCTTACCATTTTCAAAATATAAATTGCTTTAAAACAGAAAAAAAAAAAAAAACCCTGCTTTTCAATAGGTACTAGTGAGATACCTGTAAAATACTGGAAAAATCATAACAATCTGGAAGGATTGTTCACATGGGATTTCTTAATAAATATTCTTAATGTCTTATTGCAATAATTTGCAGATTAAAGAAACCCAAACTAGGATTTTTAGTGTTTCAATTAAGTTGAGAAAGAGGACTAGAAGTAACAGAAATTCTACTTAACTGGCTTACAAGGAATACTAGAATCATCATTCCTATTAACTAGAAGTCCTGAAGTAGAGAAGCTCTAAGGCTGTGAAATACAACAACTCAATCAGGTCATCCATGTCATTTCCACCTTTCTGCCTTCCGTTTATAGTTTATATGTCTACGTCCTTCCTAAAATCAAAATCATTGCAATAGCATAAGGAAGCCCATCTTTTAAAATCAATCTTCAAAGACAAAAAAGAGATGTAGGCATTCCAACTCCTGCCCAAGCTTTGCTTTTTAAGAGCAAATAATTATTTTTAAGAGCAAATAATTATTTCAAAATCCACCCAACGCTTCACTGGGAACCCAGTTCACTTGGGATGCAAAAGACACCAGGCAGGAAAAGGCTCTCAGCAGCATGAGAGAGGGGAGTAGCTGTTGGGCAGATAATCATACAGTCGCTCCAGAAGATGCATCATGAACTATGCAAGATAAATGATGATAAATCCCTAAGCAAAAAAAAAAAAAAAAAAAAAAAAAAAAAAAGTTTACCCTCCGTGTCAACATTAACAAATGAATGTAAATTTATGTGTATTAAGTCAACAGGTTTCAGTTATATATTCCTTGCTTTAACTGACTTCTGATAACTGATACTGATTACATCACGTAAGAAATTTTCTAATACACCTACTAACTGTATTTTTAAAAATACACACCTCAGGGTTAAACACAATGTGAGCTCCAGAGGTGTTAATAATAGCGATGATTGTATGTGTTTGGTACAACAGGAATTCAGCAATTATTGCTTTAATATGGATAGGAGTCTAGAATAGAAGTTGATAAGAAAACTGTTGTATAGGATTGGTGTGTGGCTTGTCACCTCCTGGGAAAGAGGTTTAGTGCCAAGCCACTTCCTGTTTTATTTTTAATGTTGAAGACAACACTACTAACAGGATTGTTTCTGTTATTAATTTTGAAAGCTACCAATGGTAGAAAAATATACTGTATGTTCACTAAATCCTAACTTCCTTTCCAAGGGACCTGAAAAAATTGCTATTATTCCTAATTGTCTAGAAAAGGCTTTGTGGTTAGTTATGGACAATGAGATATTGGCTGAAAATTGAGAACTAAAAACACAGACCTCAAATACCCCAGAAGTCTTCCAGAAAGTTAGCACACACTTTTCATTCTGCCCCTGGCCGATTCTAACCCTAGCCCACTCCACCCAGATCATGGTAGATTTGAAGACAAGGTCCCTGGATTTAATAAAGCACCACATGCCAAACATCATTTTAGAATAGACTGGTTTATTGTTAAGCTCATGAAATTACGTGGTTACTATAGCACCAATACATGTATAGAATAATAAAATAACTGTAGCTAAAGCCAGAGTGATGAAAAAGGGATATTGGATTTTGAGTTCATGCCTCTCCAGCTGACATTTTTAAAAATTGTCCCTCCCAAGTTTTAGAGTCTTTCTTTGTGTTTTTCACTCCAAATACTTAAAAATATTTGTATGTCTGTGCTGAAAAAGGAATCCATTTGCTTGTTAAATTACCAAGAATTTGATTTGGTTGTGCTTTTTTCCCATGTATTTTAAAAGGCCTTGAGAAAGACTGCAATACTCATATCCAAAGAATGAATCCTTTACTTCATTAAATTTCAATCATCAGAAGGACAAAAATGATTAAATTTCAATCATCAGAAAGAGAAAAATACCTATATTACAAAGGAAATTATGCCACATAGATGATAGCTTACTGTAATTAGAGTTCCATACCTGAACAAAAATTAAGTTTACATTTTGTTTTTCTAAAATAATAAGCTAAAAAGGGCATTAGTTCTATTTAAATATTTTCCTCTTTGTGGTTCTCAAGCCCTATTTATTTATAGCATATTAATTAAATATTTTAAACTAGGCAGATTTTATTGTATTTATTGCTCTATCTCATGAATTTCAAAATATCTAAAATAGTGAAAGACAAGGAGAAGGTTGCATAAAATTTTATTGTACAAGTGAACAATATTCACTAACTGTAATTAATTAATTACATAAATATTCAGAAATATTTATGTCAAAGTTGGTTTTCTCTGTTAGGTTACAAGGAAAATTCTAGGGCAAAAACTGTAAGTTTTACTTTATTTTGCACATGTTGCACAGGTCTGTATGTAACTTTCTATTTTAGCACTAATTTTTACCCTCTAAAATAGATGGAAAATTATACATATATAGTGTAGTATATCTGAAATCAACATGTATAAAAATAAAGAAACAATAACGATAGTAGCCGAATGACCTCCTAAATTCCAGCAGCCTCTTGGTGAGTGCCCATTCTTGGTGGATGGTGAGGAAGGGCAGGCAGAAGAGAAGATGACAAAAGTCAATTCAGTCTCTTCCAGTTTCAAGCAATGTCTTTATTATAAATATGCAAGCACCTGAGATTCATTTACCTTTAACACTGTTGTCCCTGTTAAAGTATTTCTCTGTTCCACCATCCTTCCAAATTGGCAGTTAGCTCCAGGGGATACCTGGGTGTTGTCATCAGGACACCGCAGAGGAAGAATCGGTAGGGGTGCTGACGCCCTTCATCCTGCAGCTAGTGAATGACATCCCCTTCTTCAAGGTGAATACAGTCCCATGCCAGGGCACATGTGTGAGGTTTCTGTCTCCAGTCACCCAGAGTGGCTATCTTTATGCAAATTTACACAAACAGCACCCAGCAGACCAGAACATCTTTCATCAGTAGAAAGATTACATTTAAAAATAGAATTTTTAAACATTTTTAAGCAACAAGTTGTCTTTCAAGTTAGTTGAGAGGCAATCTGTGACCATAATCTGTTATTGAAACAGTAAAACTAATTTTATTTTATATTGTCCTAAAAAGGAGGAGAAGGAAGTGGCAAACGAATGAATCCTATGAGTTGTGTATTGAATTAGGAGATAAAATTATTAGATCTTACTTTGTTACCTACTAAATTGAATTTTTGATTGTTGCCCTTATTTGACTTTCTGGAGATTCGTCATATAGCCAAGTGAACCTCAACTTTTTTGTAAAAAATCATTTTGTAAAATGATTGTAACAGTAGTTTGCCATCTACTTCACAGTATCTTGAATGTTAGATATACTAATATGTTTGAAAACCTTTTGGAAATGGTTGTTCTTGTACCTTTGTGTACCAACTTCTATCTGGAAAATAAAGTCTTTGGAAGGCCTGGCAGTCTCCTAGCCTTCCTAGAATCCTCACAATGTCTTGAAAGCAATAAAATTTCATCAAATATTCTATGTATGGGTAACTGATTTGCTAAAGTGTGACTCAGATAAGGATTCTAAATGATGTGAAGTGAAAATGTCTGATAAGAAAATGTTCTGGTATGCAGAAGAGTTCTAAATGTCCTATTTTGAATAATGATGGAACACTTTCAGGAAACAATTTAAGATCAGATAAAAAGTTAATTTTATTTTTGTTAGATTTTTTAAGGAAAGACATGATCTGCAGAGAAAAGAAAATCATGTTAAAATAGCTTAACCAGGAGTCTTCACCAGGAGTGGCAGCCCATGCACTTCAGCACTTGGGAGGCACTTGAGAGGCTGAGACAGGAGGATCACAACAAGTTTGAGGTCAGCCTGGGCTACAGAGTGAGTTCAAGGCCCTGTCTCAAAATGAAAAAACAAAAACCAGGAATCCTCAAAGTGTTCTCCCATTGGCACATCACACCACAACCACCACTTCCACATCACCATCCCTTAGAATATTAGAAATACAAACTCCGAAGCCCCTTTCCTAAGTGAAAAAATCAGAAAAACTCCACAATGGGACCCAGTAAATTAAGGCATTTTATGATCCACTCCTGTGGCTCTACTCTGATGATTGTCTTGCCTTCAAACCTATAATTTGAAGGATGCAATATATAACTACTGCAAATCCAGGCACCATGTTCTCAATGAAGATAAGAACAAAGGAAATGATGGGTAACGCCATTTAAGATGATCAGTTTTACCAAAAAAATAAATACTTCCCCAGGAAACCTCCAGTCTAAATACTACATGTACATCTACATATTGCTAGAATTGAGTCTTACGGATACTCTTAGCTCCAGTAAATATAGCTTTTCCATATTATATTTTGAAGGCAGATGTGGGAAAAATAGCATTAAGAATGGCTATTTGGTTAACTAACCAAAGGTGTTCACAAATAAATGCAGGATTATGACATAATCCTAACAATTTAGAGAATTTAGCCTAGAAATGAGAAAACCTAAGAAAAATGAATACTGTATTTAAAGCGTGGTCATGTGAAAGTGAGTTCTGCTGTTAAATGAAGATCTACGAGGCAGAAATAACAGGCAGAACTTAGAGATCACAGATGTTGGCTCAATGGCAATGACAAAAAAGAATTTGGTAACCATTACATTTATTCAAAAGAAAATAGCATGCTATAGAATAATGAGAGTCTATCACTCTATAATTTCTCCAAAAGATATTGGAATTATCTCCAAGTTGGATGTCCATATTGGATGCCATATTGGATGCCCTCCAAGTATTGATAGAATTTTTGGCGTGGCTAAAAAGATAAGAAATATGAAATAAAAGTGGCCTTTATTCCGAGAACATGGAGAAAGAACACCCCCCCCAAACACACACCACAACTGAAGTCTGGCTTTCTCTCTGCCAGACACGTGGTGTGGGGGGCACATGTATAGCTTAGGTTTGGGGTGGTACCTAAGGGTCATTACTGATGCACAGGTAGCCCATTGGAATTTGTTTCGCACCACAGGTAAATTGCTTAGGGCCAGGAAAGTTGACTTCAAGATAGAGCCCCTTGGTTGCGCCTCCCAGCCTCCCACTGCTGCAGCTTCCCATTCAGGACAAAATCCTTTCATTCCCCTTTTTATTATTAGGAAAAAGGGAGAAGTTTTTCTTTCTTTTACTGCTTCCTGTTGAAAGGGAGTGCTGTACTGGGGATTAGGAGTGTCTACGGGATTCTGGTTGATGCCACGTAGAAGTTGATGCCAGGTGTTTTAACCAAGACAAGTTTATCACCGGTGAATGCTCACAGGTTAGACTGGAAAAACAAAGAGACAAGGTGTCATGAGGAGACAGGCCACTACCATATTTAAGGACCCAGGTGAGGTAGAAGGAAAGGTGTCTTTGATTTAGATATGTCATTTCATCAGGACCATATTGAGGTGGAATCATTGCCACGGTGAGGTAGAATTCTGACAAATAAGTGTGGGCTTGGGAAGAGGGAAGTTATGAGAGGTGATTATTGCCCCATCTGGAAGTGTCAAAGTTAAGAGGGTAGGTAGGTAAGGCTTGTCTCTGGTCCAGGAGTTGAGCTGGAAAGAATAAGGGGAGTGGGAAAGGCCATAGCTGTACCACTATAGGGAAAGTAAGAGCCTAGGCCTTCTTGAATGTCATGTTTAACCAAACAGCGGAGGGTAGTGAGAACTAAGACGGTTGTCACTTACATAGAACGATATGAAAACGATCTTATGCATGATGTGGGACTTTACAAAGACTGATAAGAGTCCTGTTGTAAAAATGATAATAAAATTTAAGAAATTAGGAACCAAATTGGATAACAAAACATGACTTAGCCTGAGAGTTGTGGCTGTAGGGCCTTCATGAAACCGAGATGGGTCGGCAACAGAAGATGAGATGACCACTCAGAATCATCAGATTTAGGGCTGGGAGGGCACTGCTTAGCCTGAGTGATGTGAAACCAGGATGGGAATCCAGCAACTTTGACGGCTGTAGGGGTTGTCAAGGAGACCAGATAGGGGCCGCTCCACCTTGATTGTAGTCCTGTGGATTTAGGACATTTGAGATAAATTAGATCTCCTGGGGATATGGGAGGATCCAGTTTGGCCCCTCCAGAGGGTTGAGGAAGGCAGAGATCAGCATGTTGTCATAACAGGTGTCAGAGGAAGGAGAAGACTGGGATATAGTCAGCAAGAGGAGGGAGATATTGGGGAGTAGGAAGATTGGGGAGTAAGCATGACTTGCCATACATAAGTTCTAAAGGATTTAAAAAGGTAGGAGCCCAGGAAAGTGCCTTGAGCTTGGCTAAGGCTAAGGGCAAAAGTTGAGGCCAAGGTTGGTGTAGTTCTAAAGTGAGCTTTGTAAGGTGTATTTTTATGAAGCCATTTGCTTTTTCTATTTTTGCTGAGGATTGTGCATGATATGGGATATGTAGGTGCCAAGTCATGTATAAGCTCGAGGATACCTGTTGAGTGATCTGGGAAATAAAGGCTGGACTGTTATCTGACTGAATACTCTGAGGTAGACCAAATCTTGGGATGATTTCCTGTTATAGGACTTTAGTAACTACATCAGCCACTTCCCTGGTTGTGGGAAAGTCTCCTATCCATCCTAAAACGTACAAAGGTGAGAAGATATTTGAGAGTTTTGTGGTGGGGCATACATGTAAAATCTATCTGCCAGTCCTGACCAGGTGTGTGTCCTTGACATTGATAGGTAGGAAAGGAATTGGATGCTATATGTCCCTGAGGAGAGGTCCTAGCACAGAGATGACAGGTGTGAGCAATCTGAAGAATGATAGCCATTAGGGAAGGGTATGTGCCTACTAGGGCTAAGAGTTTGTATAGGGCCTGTGATCCTATATGGAAACAGTTGTGTAAGTCAGTGATGATGTCTAGGGCCTGCTGATCTGGGAGAGTAGGTTTTGATCCCTGGAAAATCCATTCCTGAGTGTGTTGTGTGTAACCTGGTTTATGAAGTAGCTGTAACTGCTCTGGTGAATAATTGGGCTGAGGTAGACTGTTTGGGACTAACGGGAGAAGATGAGAATGGCAGGGCCTTTGTGCAGCTAACTTGGCTTGTGAATCTGCAAAGACATTGCCTTGAACAATAGGATCTGTAGAGTTTTGGTGTCCTCTACAATGAATAACTGCTGCTTGCTTTGAAAGTTGGGCTGCCTCTAGAAGTTTAAGGATAAGGGGAGCATTAATCATGGGGGTTCCCAGAGTGGTAATAAAACCCCGTTCTTGCCAGATAGAGGCATGAGAGTGTAAAATGCTAAATGTATACTTTGAGTCGGTGTATATATTTATAATTTTGTCCTTTGTTAATCTAAGAGCCCATTTAAGGGCAGTAAGTTCTGCTCTCTGCGACGAGGTGCCAGGTGGCAGTGGATTTTCCTCTATAATTTTTGACTGGTTAGCTATTGTGTATCCTGCCTTCTTTTGGTTGTCTGTGTTTGTTGAACTGCCATCTATGAACCATGTGTCAAAGGCTAAAGAGAGAGGTGTGCTACTGCTGTGAGGGAAGGGGGGGGTCATCTGTAAGATCTCAATACAGTCATGGTGAGGATGGCCATCTAAGGTGGGAATTAAGGTTGCCACATTAAGAGAACCATTAGTTGCAATAGAGATGCAAGGGTCTTGAGAGAGGGCTACGTATACCTGTTGAAACCGAGAAGGAGTCATCAGAGCAGGAGTGCCTTATGTGAGATAAGCTCATGTAGGTGATGAGGTGAGTGTACTGTAATAGACTGCCCTAATGTAAATTTTTTAGCTTCCTGTGTCAGGAGGGCTGCAGCTACAAGGGCTCGGAGACAAGAAGCCCATCCTTTTACTGTGTTATCTAACTGTTTTGACAAATAAGCTACTGCTTGAAACAAGGTCCCATTTTGTGTCCTAGTACACTTACAGCATTGTGGCCATGAGAGGTAGTATATAGAGTGAAAGGCTGGGTGGGGTCAGGAAGGGTAAGGGCTGGAGCTCGTAGGAGAGCCTCTTTTAATTTATGAAAAAAAGGCATGTATAGGCATAGTGGGGTCTCGGGGTTCTGGTAAGGGACCCTGGTCAGCCACATGAATAAGTTGCTACAGCCAAACACACACACACACACACACAGACACACACACACAGACACACACACACACAGACACACACACACAACACACACACACACACACACACACACACACACACACACACACACACAGACACCTAGACAATCCAAGCAATGGGTTGCTAGGCAGAGGGGCTGAAATTGACATCATCTTTCCTGGTATATAAATAAACATGCTGCTTTGGTTGAGCAGTTCCTTTCCTCTCATCAGGAGAGAAAGGGCTCCACCTGACTCCAGCTTTGTCTTTTATTTTCTCATCCTCTCATGGTACTTAACCCCAAGCATCTCAGGAGCCACAGGAATCACAGCAGAAATCCTTTTTGATCCATCTTGTATCTTCCCAAAAGACTTAACAATGTCATATTACAGTGGAGATAATGTATAGCCATGTTTAACGCAGTACAATTAATAATAGCTAAATCTTCGAAGCAGCCTGTAAGTCCATTAACAAATAAATGGATAAAGAAAATGTGGTATCTATACAAAATGGAGTACTATTGTGCCATAAAGAAAGATAGGCTTGAGTCATTTGTAAGAAAATGGATGATGTACCTTGGAACCATAATGCTAAGTGAAACAAATCAGATGCACAGCGTTAAGTATGGCATGGTTCCTCCAGTATGAGAAATACAACAGAAATAAATAAAGTGCAAAATAAATGACAGACAACAGGAAAAATAATAAAATTGCACCAACCACCCAAGGCCCCAGCCATTTAACTTGAATAACACCTCCACAAGGTTAACATTATTAGGCTACTCTTACATGTGTGTAAAAAAAAAGGTACATAAGTTAAGTATCTTCCCTTATTGTAAAGAGGTAGCACAAAGAGTTGGAATCTGAACCCTGGACACCTTGACTGATCTTTTACATTTCTCTGCCACCTTTAAAAACACTAATATCTCTAACATAATAGTCACTAAAGAGAAATAAGATATATTATGAATGTGTACAAACTCCCCATGAAGAATGCAATCCTTGCCTGCTGCAAATATGCACTAATGAAAATTAATAAGACCAAAAGACTAGGAATCAGAAAATGGAAATGTGTAGAATGAATGCTTCACAATAGGAAGCAATAGCATCCCAATCATAGTTGATTTATGCTAATGTTATTTTCATAATGTATGGAAAATAGTACTTATCATTTTAACTGCATGTATTAAATTCAATAATATCACACTCATTTATCCTGCTGTACAGTTACTGCCACTATTTGAACACACCTTCTTTCATAATTTCAGTACTACTTGGTGGGATAATGACCCTCTTTAACACTGAAGATATTGACATTCCCTTCAGGACCGTGTATTTCATTACTAAGAGAATGCTTAGTAAAGATGCTTAAAGGAAAACCATATTATAGCAAAAGAAGTTTATTCTAATCACTTATAGAATTATAGATATCAAATCATGTCCTGAAAGTGGGTATATTTAAAATTTTGAGGAAATATTTAGAAATAAATATCAATGTCAATTCATAAAATTATAGCTATAAGATCATTCTGCCTTTCACATTCATCAGAAAGTGAACTTTATTTGTAAGTTATTTCTTCAAGTCCAATAAAATTCACTTCGGTTTGTTAGCTGATAATGTAATTTAACAGCTAATGCCTAAATGTCAGCTAAAATTAAGTAGCCCATACTTTACCAAGTACAGTAAGTTTTGTTTTATATATACAATGACAAAGGGGTGGATGAAGCACTTCAAGGATATAAAATGTCCTAATTCAACATCCAGGTTGACAGCTGAGAAATTTTAGGAGATCCATCACTTTGAAGGACACCAATCAGAAATAAGATATTTCTTGTACTATAAAAACTATTATCAATTATGCAAGAAAGTCAGGGTGTGACTGGGGACTTCAGGAACAACTATTAAAATGCATTAAAATGGAGAGATCTGCAGATGATGAATCTGTCTCTATCACGATATCATCCACTTCGTAACTTTAGTGAGAAGGAAACTTGTGGTCCACCTTCTTCAGACACCCAATAAGGAAACTCATTATTCACAAAGGCCAATTAAGTTTCATATATTTTCCTAAAATGGTATCATATACTGTATATGTACTTCTTGGGTATTATGTTTGTTAATCCTCATATTTTCCAGATTTAACAGTTTTAATAGAGCTTCATTGTTTGAATATCACAGTCTGTTTGTTAAGAAAGGGCTTTTAAGTAGCTTCTGAGTGTTTTAATGTTTCACTTTTTTTTCTTACTATTACAAACAATTGTCATTATTTTACAGATATGTTATTGATGATATATACTGGAATATCTTTTGGACATGTGCCTAGTAATAGTTTCTGATGGGGATGAAAAGAAATGAATATCTTCAATTTTGAAAAATGGTAGCCCAATGCATTCCTAAATGCATGTGTCTTAGTTACTTTTCTAACAGCTGAGACAAAATACCTGACACCTAAAGTTATAGTGGCAAAGGTTTATTTAGCTCATGGTTTGTAGAGGTTTTAGTCCATAATCAGCTGGCTTCAAGGCAGTGACACATGGCAGAGGGGCAACAGTTCATGGCAGTGGAAGCAAAACAACGAACAGAGGGAGAAAGACAAACTGTTTTCTGTCCCTTATTTTACATTGCAGGCTGCCCATCCTAGGGAGGGTGCTGTACTCACATCCTTAATTCCAGCACTGGACTGGGAATCAATCACAAACTTTAATCGGTCACCTTGTAAAAGCCCACCCTTTTGACCACATGAGGCTTTCGGGGGACATTCAGACACAAACCATATGGCATGTATATACTGAGTAAGTAAAAATTTCCATTTCTCAATATCTTTTACTGCCTGAGAGTGACTGTAATTGTTTATAGTTTGGTTAACGTAAACTGTATTTCAGGATGGTTTTAATTTGTATTTACTTGTTTAATTATATGAAGCATTTTTAAATGTATACATTAGCCAATGAAATTTCCTCTTCTGTAAAATGCAAGTCCATGACTCCTGTCTACATTTTGATTTGGTTGCTTCTGTTTTTCTGTATTGATTTGTATCAATGTTATTCATGAAACTAATGTTTCATTGGTTGTATATGTGGCAAATATCTCCTCCTAGACTAAAACTTGCATTCTGGTTTGTTTAAACATTGTCTTTCGATTTTTAAAAACTGTTACTTTTAATACAACCACACTTGTCACTTTTTATTGCAGGTAGTGGGATTTTTATTTAGTTTTTTGGTCTTATTTATGAACTCCTTCCCTACAATGAAGTCATGATGAGAGTGTTTCATCTATTCCTCCAGTGCCTAATTTAATTCTAGTTCTTATTAAACCTTACCAAATTCAACAGCATTCCAACTCACCTTTGTGACTGCACTGCTCTCTATTTGCAAATCTGTCTTCTGCAATCTAATCAGTACCTAATGTAACCAATGGCCTGCCGCATACTACAGTCCTGAAGGGAAACCCTACCTCTTGCTAGAGCTGGGTCTTCTGCCTTTTCAGGTTTATTCCTCTTTTCCTTGCTTGATTCATGTGGGAGAGATAAGAGCTCATTGTCAAAAGTGTTTTCCAGGATTGTGTTAACATTTTTCCTTTGGGAAACACAAGTGAGAATAGGGAGGATTTCTCCCCTCAAATCCCTACGCTAATGACTCAGCAGTTTCTCTGGTGACAGCCTTAAACTCTCCAACATTTCAGGCTCAAACTGTCTGGCTTCTACCAGCAACACCTTCCACCTACTGCCCAATTTGTGCTTCAAACCTGAGGGGACTCATAGCTTTCTGGTGGGATTAATACCCAGATTGTCTCGCTAACCCATATTCAGTCTCATCTTCCTAGTTAGTGTGGACAAATCCCATATCAAGTTCCTCCTGATGTAAATACTTGAAGTATTTTCTGTTTCCTCAGTTTAGATCCTGACCTATATACTGTTGTTCATCTGTATTGTACTTTTTAATACCAGTTACAAGACTCTTCACAACTGGTCCTTGTTTCCCTCTCTCATATCTCCTGCTTTTTATTGATTTAAAAGTGTGTAATTAGGAAAATTAGACTTTATTTCCTTTCTTTTTTGTATAATTCTTTGGCTTCCCTACTGGAAGATGACAAAGCAACATCACCAACGTCCTTTTTTTCCCCCTTGTCTTCTTAAGAAATTTCACCCTTCAGAACTCAGATCATTCTACTGGGCATTCATCTCATGCTACAAAAAGAAAAGGATCGTTCTCTGTCTTAAAGACAAACACAGCTGCTCTTCAGCCTTGTACAGGGAGATGAGAAAGTGATATCTAATAGTTAAGCACACAGAGATCTGAGCCAGATTTTCTTCGATCACATTTAAAAATCTACTGCTAAGAGCTGGACATCTTTACTCAAGTTACGTGATCTTCCTGTGCTTCATTCTAAACCTCCTGAATATAATAGCACCTATTGCACAGAATAGTTGTCAGCATTTCACGAGCATTTAAAACACTCAAGATACAACTAGCTATTATTATAACTTTATATTGTCTCATTTTTTGGCTTAAATGTCTCTGTATATTTTTATATGTCTATGAGCTTCCTGAGGAAGAGACAAAGCCTTTTCTAGTGTTATTCTTGTCTTATTTAACATGCCCTTAACTTGTACTCTGCCTTGTACCTAACAAGTGCTCTATAAATATTTGTTAAAAGGTGCAAACCTGTTACAAACCTTGGATAGGGTGGGGCCAGGGGACTGAACATCTGAAATCCTTCTCTCCCCTCAACCTTCATTTGCCACCCTCTTTCAGAGGGTTTACATTCAATTCTTACACATTCATTATCTTAGCTTCCAAACACATTACATAGATAGATAGATAGATAGATAGATAGATAGATAGATAGATGATAAATGATAGGTGATGGGTAGATAGATAGATGAAAGATAGATAGATAGATAGATAGATAGATAGATAGATAGATAGATGATAGATGATGGATAGACAGACAGACAGACAGACAGACAGATAGATCCATTCAAGAGGAATGGATAAGCATTAGCTGTGTTCAGTCTGAACAACCTCCACTACCCAGAAGATATTAATTCTTTACAAAACACAACAGTCTCAGGAACTAACAGAAGGATTTTCCATCAGAAAAGTTAGTTAAGAGAGGAAAACTCAGCAGGAACTCACAAAATGTGTATAAAGTGAAAGAGCAAATTGAGCCTTTCAAAAGAAGCAAGTGATCTATTACTACATAAAGAAGCTCACTTAAAGAGCATCCCAGGATAGTTCAGATAATGTCTGTAGAAACCTCTACCCAGAATGATTTGGCTGAATAGCAAACATCTCTCAGCACAATTCCCCAGAATGTGTAATAATTTACAAGACCCTCTTAGAAGAAAAGAAGCTAAGAACTAAAAATTCTTACACTTATAAAATTAGGAATAAGTGACTTATTTTTCAAGAACATACATTTAAAATAGATAATACAGGACCGGGGATATAGCTCAGTGGCACAACACCTGCCTGGCAAGCACAGGATCCTGAGTTCGAGTTCTGATACCAAAAAAGTTAGTATATAATTTCTAAAGTTTCTAAGGGAACAATTATATCTAACAGATTTTCCAAACAAGAATTGTTTAAGGTTCAGTGATGTGTGGGATAAAAATGATCCAACTCAGTCTACATAGGCAAATTTTTCTTGTTCTGAAATACAATGTTGCCATTGCTAAAGTGTAAGAGGTGTCTCACCCCTTGTAGTTGCTTGTTGGAGCTTTTGGTATCATCCTTTCTCCAACAGTCTGTTTGTCAGGTGGAGCAAGTGCTTATATAAAAACAAACTTTTCTTTTATTAACAATAGAAACCAGAGTTATAAATTATTTTAAATTTTGCTAAAATTGAAAGATTCCATATGAAAGAAACATTTCTTCTGTTAAATCTTTTGCATAGCACATATATTGTAAAATTTATACTGATAAAATTCACTGCAAATAAAAAAATGAAAATGGAAAACCCAAGCCAGCATCAGGATTTATACCAATATTACTGACCAGCAAGTTTCCTAGCATCAGTAAACGTCTATGGAAAATTAATTTCATGCTTGTCTGCTCTGGTAAAACCCCTTACTGAGTTGTTATAAAAAGAGAAAATTGAGATCTGCTGTGGGAATACCAAAAAGAGTTGATGCAGCTAAAAAGAATTGTCATGTTTACATGTTTTATTGCCTTAGGGCCTTCACCTACCTGGAACTTTCAGTAAGTTTGCTTTGCCTGCTGCTATCAAGGCTCAGAAAGGTTGCCTTCCTGAGTTGTCACAAGAATTCCAGAAAATGCATGTACACCCAGAGTTAGTATGCAGTAATAGTAGTAATAACAATAACAATAAAAATAACAAGAGTAACAAGAACTGATTAAGCCATTTCTTGAAAAGGCAGACAAAGTTTCAATGTGAAAAATTGACCAATCACTGGAAAATCTGCCTATATGTACAGAGCCCATCTCGCCATCTTTAACATTTGTCTTTGTGATAATTTGTTGCACAAAAACAACTATACAATACATTTGCCCTGGTTAGGATGCTGCATAACTTCCAATTTTAAAGAGAAAATTTTGAGCATATTAAACATATTATTTTATCATAGAAGAAATTTGCTTCAAGGAGAACTTTCAAAAAATGCATCTTCCAAATGATTTCACATTTTTTGTTGTTATGCATTTGAAAACAGCTTGGGCATGACATACCACACCTTCTGCTCTTCTAAATAAGACTGAGGAACAGATGGCTACTGACCTTTATCTCCAATCAGGTTCTGCCTGCCTGAATATTATTATAATTGTAAAAATTCATTCTCTTATTTTCAAATACATTTCAGATTGGAACAGTACATGGATCATTGATACATTAGTCAATAAGTTATCAACATAACTATTAAAACCTTAACACACACAGTCTCCTATAAATTCTTATTTAGAAAATGAACTTTTTAGTTTCCTTAACAATTAAAATTCTAGGTGGCATTTTATAAGAGAATAATAATATTTGCAAAGCCAGTGTATCCACCCAAATGCCCTCGTGCATTTATTAGACAGATGGGAAAACACTCAAATATCAACACAGAAAAAACATTTCCAGTCGTCCAGGACACATAGAAAAATGTATTAGTGCATGAGAAGAAAATGTACTATCTTTATTCTAAAGCATTCAAATATTTATAGGAAAAGGAAGACACTTTATAAATAAAAACTATTTGTCACATATATTATCTGTTTAGCAATTAGTCTTGTATTTATGAATATAAAATTGATGTGCTACATAGGACTTAGATTGAGGGTTTTCAAATGTATATTTGCATGTGTGCTGGTCCGCACAACCTCAGGACAAAGTTAAGTCCCTGATAGCTATATGCTTTCTCAAAAGAGTATAAATTTCTTTGCATGCATTTTCTTATTCTTTCCTTATATATTAAAGTGGTACATGTCATTTTCTAATAGGAGATATAGAAAAAAAATATAAAAATTTTCAAAAATAATCTACACATTTCAGAAAACACTACTAAAACTAAAAATATCTAAAATTATCTAAAAATGTGTTTTTCATATGAAGATCCAGTCATCGTATAACACATTCATAAAGAAGTCAAAATGGTAGTATATTTGATGAAAATGATTGCTCCAGAATTGTGTAATTGCCCAATGTAAATTTCATTGTCAGAAAATAACCTTTTGCAAACTAACATTATCCACAGACATTTAAATCAGCTCTAAGAAATAACTTTGAATTTACTCTATCTATTCTTGTACTTTTTTTCTAAAACAACTGCATGATGGGAAAGACATCTCTCTCTGAAAAAAAAATTGCATAGGTTACCTATGCAATATTTAGCACAGGTTTTGTGTTTTTCTTATTTACTTTTAATGCTAGTATCATTCTCCTGCCATTTTTTTTTTACTTGAAAAGGAAACATATTTTTAGGGTGAAGCTTACAATAATAGATAAATCTCTCATCGGTTTGCCTACAGGTTCAATTCAGCATGATGATCCACAAGACAATATCAAGTAAAATGTTACTAAATAAAATCTGTTAGAACTTTTCTTTTGAATCTAATAGTAATTAAAATAATGTGAGTTTAAAAGATCAGAGCCCGTAATTCCTCCTGAATGAGTTTTCCTGAGAATTGACTATCAACATTCATATTATTCTTTGAAAAAGGAAATTGTAATTGTTCACCTATCCTGACATTAATAGCTTAAAGCAAAACAATAATTTGGGGAGCAATTATAAAAAATAATGACACTATTATTTCCCTAATGTATTAGTGGAAAATGAATACTAAGTCATTAAAAGTACAATGATACAGTCAAGAAATTTGTATTTTATATTTTGCTTAAATGTGTTTTTTTAAAATTTCAAAAAACAATTGTTCATAATCCCACAGGACATCACAGCAATTTTTTGAAAAGTACATTATGGAGGATATACAACACTCATGTTTATTGTTTAGAAATGTTTATGTTAATGAATTATTACTTTATGAATTTTATTATATTAAACAATGTGTACTTAACAGGAAAATAAAATACAAAAGCTAATACATTTGTAAAACGTAGTGAGTGTTTACATTAAACATCAACATTTTCAGTGCCAACTTGATCAGTTTACACTATCTTAAAGAAAACAGCAAAAATAAATTCACATATGAACTACAATGAAAATGCAAACAAAACTCAGTCCCAAAAATATTCTTTACTTCAATCATGACATGTAAGGCAGTTTGCACCCACAAACACAGTATGTTCCATACACAAATATTGCTTACACTGATAGCACATGTGTTTGGTTTTCCGGTCTTTAGTGGGGCATATTTGCTATCCTGGTGGTCTTTCTATTTTCTTAGGAGGTTCTCACGATGCCTCATTGATCTTGTTCACTGGTCCAGAATTCTTTTGAGGAGTTCTTTGAGCAGATATACACTGTTCAGAATTCTTTTGAGGAGTTTTTATAATTGATCATTTATCAATTCTAGTCCCTGCTCTAAGAAAATTTCTACTAGACATTTTGTGCTTGTTACTGATAGAAAGGAAGAAATATAGCTCTCAGACTGCTCCATGTCAGATACACTTTGTTTTCCCCGAAACTGAAGAATGAATTCTAAGCAACAAGAAAACTCAAGAGCAGGAAAATTTATTGGCAGCAGGAATGGGGAATAGGAAGGAAGAACAGGAATAGTTGCTGATTGCTGGTGTGTGAAAACAAAAGTGTAAGCAAGGACAAAGTTTGTAATATGTATTGGGAAATAGGAATAAAATGTTCCAATAGGGAGAGAAACAAGGGCTAGGGGAGGGGAAAAGGAAAAAAGAGGAAAATTTAAAAAAGGAGAAAAGAAGGAAAACTTGGAAACAAAGCTTTTGTACATGGGCAGGGGGAGGAGGGGATGGAGGGAAGATAGAGAAATGGTGCGGAAAGAAACAAGATATATCAGGGACGGGTACAAATTCTCTATGATGAGTGTGATCATTATATATATCTAAACCGTACCAATAGACTCTGAGTTAAAAAGAGCACAGCTCCCGAGTGATACAAAGGGTTCCAAGTGGGTACTTAACAAGCACACTTCTCTGAGAAAGTTTTGTTGACCAAAATCATAAGGTGGGTACAATGTGCATCAAAACTACAGTCAACCTATAAGATTACGAGTATAGACATTCAGCTAATATTGATCCAAGGAAGAAGGGTATAGGGAGAGCATTATTACCTTAGTCAACAATCTATAGTCTTAATCTTGTCTTTGGCTTTAGTCTTAGTAGTTTAAGTCTTAGTTTTAGTCTTCATACTAGTGGGTGGGGAGGATGACCCACTCCTAATGAGATAATGGTTTATTTATATGAGAAATTGCAAAAGGACTAATAATCTCAAACTCCTGCTTATCCCTAGGGAAGTATGTAAATCTGGCCATTGTGATTTTTAATTTTCTTCAAATTGCCTCTAGCCATAGTTTTGATGCCTTCTCTCATCTTCTGTGCTGACTCCTTTGAAGGCCTAATCCCTTCTGACTGCCTGCATTATTTCTTCCTATCTTAACTAGCTATATTATTATTTTCTTTGTAAACTATGAAACTATGCCTGGTATGTTCAAGACTGAGTAAAACACAACCATTGGCCAATGCTTTGGCTTTCAAGTAACATCATAGCTCCCACATAACTCATCAACATCTAATCCACATTTTGTGGATTGTAAACTGTGACCTCTATCAATCTTTTTCTTTTGAGGAAGATTGTAGCTATGTAGTCCCAAGTCCAGACTAGTCTTGAACTCACTGTGCAGCATAGGCCGAATTTGAATTCACAGGATCTTTTCACAGAATCTTCCTGTGTTAGCCTGCTAAGTGCTAGGATTATAGGTGTGCACCAACATGCTTGGCTTCACTATCAATCTTATCATCATGGAGTATGTTGGCAGTATCAATACTACTTTTTCTTTACCACATAGGAGACAATGTTATGTCTTTCTGAAATCCAAAGATTATAGTATACATCTCTCCATTGTGATCCTGCAACACTTTTTTAGGAATCTTGCCTTTTTTTGGTGAATAGTTCTTGTGCTGGTCAACTAGTGTTCTTTTAGCAAATGTAGCATCAATGTGTAACTAGGGAACCAACTATTGAATGTGACATTTGGGATACTTTTTGAAATAGATATAACAAGACTGTTCACAAAGTCATGCAGTTTATTATTGCATAAATAAAAGCCTGGTAGCAGAGTTTTATGATAAACTTCTAAATTTGAGATGTAAATCACCTTCATATCTACCAGAAAATACATGCTTATACCGTATTTGGCAGCTTTACTTGGCATATATTGCCAAAAGCTTCAACCACGAAATGATGCAAGTTGTCATGTATTCAGATGTTGCATAAATTGCTTCATAGTTTTGAAATAAGCTTTCAAAAATTAAGTAAATAGCAACAAATTATTGGAATTTTTCTTTCGTGACATGTCTTTTTGTCATCAAAATGTAGGCAGTTTTGAAGAAAACCAAATATCGTGAGTGTATTATTCTAAAAATCTCATTGTTGCATCTGTTAGTTGTCCACAATCCTGTAGATTCTGACAATTAGAATGACGAAATCTTGCTATGAACGTTTTTAGTTCATATAGTGAGATGTCATAATAAATATATTTTTGAATATTACTATTGATGTATAGAGAATGTTTTGCTTGTCTTTCATTATTAGTCCATTTCAAAACATTTCATAGCACACTGTCCATTATAATTTCCAACACTGAATCACAGCTTTTGCATTCCATCTGATATGTTTCACTCCTGCGAAGACCATAATAACATTTTCTGATCTAGCTCTAACATTGGGTCATTCAGGTATACATGATCATTTTAAAGTATTTTGACTAGTAAAATATTTATTTATATTACCAGTTTATTCCCCATCTGAGTCAAGGTCTTCATTCTGTGCTTCTCTGGCATACGTTGCAAACTTCTTTGGCTTACATGATCGAAGTCATCATCTGTAGTCAAGTCACATGATGACTGTCTTTCAACTTTCTCCCAAAGTTGTAAAAGTAGATTTCGTGTAACATTATACTGAATTGAACTAATTATATAAGTAAAATCTAAATAAAATATTTAATAAAAATTTCTAAATACATGAAAATATAACATGGGGCATAATGTGGGTAAAACTCACCTGTTTACACTTTAACACATGTGCAAACTTACACGTTGCCCTTTGTCACACTAAGTAGGTTAACACAAAGATTGCTTCCTGTATCCCCCCGCATTACAGCTACTGGGAAGCACAGCCAGCTAATATTAGCCTACAGTACAGTTTTCATTAGAAAAGTATGATTTGGGCATTTACCAACCAGATCTGCTCTGTATCATGTTTGCTTTACTAAAATACAAAACATATCTAAATAATGTGTACTAAATATTTATTTTAAACTTTGCAAATATAATTTAAACTAAACCACTTTAAAAGAATATGTCTTATAAATGATAATATCTGATATTTCTGTGTTTTTGAGTACCAGGAATCCTCAATCAAAGATATTGTTAAGGCAATATGGTATGCTAGTAATCAAAATGGCTTTGTAAAATTTAGGAAGTTTAGTTTTGGTCACTTAAATTTTTTCAAATTTTCTCCATCAAAGTAGATCAAAATTGAAGAAGTTTAGTTTTTGACACTTAGAATTTTTCAAATACTTCCCATCAAAGTAGTGTTTGGAACAGAATACCTGAGGAACTAATTCGTAGCAGTAAATATATTGAATCAAATTTATTTTAAATCACACAACGTTTTATTTATTTATTATTTTATTTTAATTTTTCAAAGAGATTAAACCAAACAAGACAAAGCAAAATAGAGTCAATCAAAACAAAAGGATCAACATGGCACATGACTTAAAGAAACAAAATACAAGGAGATCAATAATGGCTACCATAATGCCTCTTGTTATCTTCAGAAGAACTTCCCATATCATCAGGCATGATAAAAATCAAACAAATTAGTACAGAATAAAACCAATAAAAACAAAACATTGGAGACATTATAGGACTTCAAAAGAAGATAACAGTAAAACCAGAATGGGTATTGTAGTGAGAGGAAAAAACATAAGAAAGTAAAACAAAAAACAAAAGAGACAAATAACAAAACCCCAAACCAATAACAATATGGGCTTTCAAAACAAAATGATAGGAATTTAACAGTAGTTGTTATATTGCATATTGTTATCTTCAAAAGAATTGCTCAGATTACCAAATATAGACATGCAAAGTTGATCAAACCATATAATTATTATCTATTCTTTTCCTTGAACTAATAACATCAGTGTAATCATGTGAGGTCTCGTATGTATGTATACACACACACATGTGTATGTATTTTTATGCATTTTTTATACACACATATGTATTTTTCCTTTAACATTCCTTCTTTTCACCTCTCCCCTATTTCAGCCAACCTTTCTCCCCAGAACAGTCTCTTATTCTTTCCCAATATATATTGTGTACCTCGGGTCTTATTTACTCTTTGTTTCTTGCACTAGGAAGAGAATACACTATTTACGCATGTGAGTTTGACTTTTTTCACTTTTTTTTATACTGGGGATCATACTCGTGACCTTGTGTTTGCCAGCCAGGTGCTTGTGCCCCTGAGCTAAATCCCAAGCCTTGTTTCACTTATGAGTATGGTCTCATTCATTTAGCTCTAAAAGCCTCAATACGATCCTTCTTTATGGCTGAGTAGTACTCTATTTTATGAAAATATCGCATTTTTATTATCATTCCTTGATTGATGGGCAGTTGGGATAATTCCAAGATTTGACTATTACAAACTGTTCTGCTTTAAAAATGAATGAACATATGTTGCTGTGGTGTGATGTTTTTAATTCTTTGGGGGAAATACCAAGAAGCAGGATAGCTGGGTTGAATAGGACCTCTAATGCTAGCTTTTTGGGGAGTCTTCACACTGATTTTCACAGTAGTTGTACCAGTCTACACTCCCACTCACAGTGCACAAGGGTTAGGCTTTTGCCACAGCCCCTCCAGCATTTGTTATTGGTTCATTTTTTGTTCTGGGCCATTCTTTCTGGAGTGAAAGGAAATCTCAGCATTGTTTTAATTTGCATTTCTTTAATGACCAATGATGCTGAACATGTTTCATGTATTTATTTGCCATTTGTGTTTCTTCATCTGAGAATTGTATATTCATCTCAGATGCTGATTTTTGGATTGGGTCTTTGAATTTTGGGGGCCTAATTTATTTCAATTCTTTATATGTTTTAGAGAGAAGTCCCTTTTGTCTAAGGGACTGTTGGCAAAAATTGTTTACCAATCTGTGGTATTTTTTTCCACTCTGTTGGTGATTTATTTTGATATTTGCAAACTTCTTAATAGGATGAGATCCCAGTTGCTGATTCTTTGAAGTACTTCCAGTACAATTTGGTTTGTGTTCATGAAATCTCTGCCTACATCCATGTCTTTGAGATGTCTACCTATCTTGTCTTCCAGTAGATTTAGTGTTTCTGGTTTTATATTTAAATCCTTTATTTTGACTATAGTGCATGGTGAAAGGCCTGGTTCTAGTTCGTCTTCAGCATGTGAAAATCTAGTTTTTCCAGCACCAGTTATTAAAGAGGCTATCTTTCTCCCAGCGACCATGTTTGGCCCCTTTGTCAAAGATAAGGTGGATGTATGTGTTTGTAGTTTTGTCTGTATCTTCTGTTCTGTTCAGTTGATCCTCAGATTTGGTTTTTTGCCAGTGGCATGCTGATTTTATTACAGTAGCTTTGTAGTATAGTTTCACATCAGGGATTGTGAAGCCTCCTGCCTTGCCTTTGTTGCCCAAGATCACCTTTGCTCTTCTAGGTGTCTTAGGGTTCCAGATGAATTTTAGGAGTAATTTCTCTAGATTTGTGAGGTAGGCTAATGGCATTTTGATTGGGGTTGCATTAAATCTATATAATAGTTTTGAGAGTATGACCATTTTCACAATGTTGGCTCTGCCTATCCATGAGGGAACATTTTTCCATTTTCTGAGATCTTCTTTGATCTCATTTTTCAGAGAACTTTAATTTTCATTGTATAGATATTTACTTCCTTTATTAGATTGATTTCTATGTACTTCATTTTTTTTGGATATTACTTTGAAAAGTGTTATTTGCCTAATTTCACTCTCAGTGATTTTGTTGTTTGTGTACAGGAATGCTATTGATTTTTGATTGTTGACTCTGTATCTTGCTACATACTGAATTTGCTTATTAAATCTATTAGAATCTTGGTGGAGTTTTTGGGATCTTTTACGTAGAGTATCATGTCATCTGCAAATAATGATAATTTAACTTCTTCCTTTCCTATCCTTATTCCTTTTATATCTTTCTCTTTTCTAATTGCTCTGGCTAATGATTCCAGAACAGTATTGAATAGGAGTGGTGATAATGGACAGCCTTGTCTTGTTACTGATTTTAGAGTGAAAGCTTTCAGGTTTTGTCCATTTAGTATGATGCTGGCTGTTTGTTTGTCATAGACGCTGTTATCAGATTGAGATAGAAACCATCTGTTCTGATTTTTTGTAGTGTTCTTATAATGAGTGAATGTAGGATTTTATCTGCATCTATTGGGTTTTTCTGCATCTATTGGGATGATCATGTGATTTTTGTCTTTGGCTCTGTTAATATGGTGAATTACATTGATTATTTTGTGTACATTGATTTATTACTGCATTCCTAGGATGAATCTCACTTGGTCATGATGTTTAATCTTCTTGATGATTTGTTGCATCCTAGTTCCTAGTATTTTTTTTCAGGATTTTTGCATTCATGTTCATTAGAGAGACTGGCCTGTAGTTCTCTTTTTGTTGGATCTTTTTCTGGTTGTAATATCAGTGTAATACTTGTTTCTATGAAAGGTTTAGGGAGAATTGCTTCCTTTTCAATTTCATTTAGGAATTTAGGCATTAAATATTCTCTAAATTTCTTGTAGCATTCAGCTATGAATCCATCAGGTCCTAGGCTTTTCTTTGTTGCTATGTTTTTAATTGTATTTTCAATTTCATTAACTGATTTGGGTTATTCAGAAATTTTACATCTTCTTGAGTTAGCTTTGGTAGTTCACATATTTTTAGGAATCTGTCTATTTCTTATGCATTTTCCATCCTATTGAGTATAGATTTTTGAAGTAGGTATTGATGATGTTCTGAATTTCATTCCTTATTGTGTGAATTTGAGTTTTTTCTTTTATTTTGTATAAGGTTGGCTAGGGGTATTATTCTTTCAAAGAACCAATTCACTGATTTATTCTTTGTATTTTTTTTTTGGTCTCAATTGCATTAATTTCTGCTCTGATTTTTATAATTTTCTCCCATCTATAGGATTTGGGTTTGACTTATTTTTCTTTTTCTAAAAGTTTTAGGTGTAGCATTAGATTCTTTATTTGTTCTTGCTCTGTTTTCCTGATGTGAAAATTCATTGCTGTAAATTTCTCTCTCAGAACTGCTTTATGACATTCCACAGGTTTTGGTATGTTGTGTTTGCATTTTCATTTGAATGCAGATATTATTTCATTTCATCTGTATTTTTATGTTACCCGTTTGTGGTTCAGGAAGGTCTTATTTAATGTTTAATTTCCATGTGTTTATGGAGTTTTTGTGGTTTCATTTGCCATTACTTTTCAATTCCATTGCACTATGGTCAGATAATGTGCATGGGGTATTTTTAATTCTTTTCCCTTACTTAAGCATGTCCTGTGGACTAGTATATGGTCCATTTTAGAGAATGACCTGTGTACAACCGAGAAGAATGTGTATTCTGATGTTGTTGGATGGAACATTGTAAGCATCTACTAAGTCAATTTGTTTACATATTTGATTAATTCTGTTACTTTTTGCTGATTTTTTTTCTAGTGGACAAATCTCATTGTGATAGTGGGTCATTAACTTCCCCTGTAACAATTGTGTTATTGTTTATTTCATTTGATATTAATAATTGTCTTATATAGTTGGGTGTTCCCTATTTGGTGCATATATATTTATGATTGTCATTTTTCTTCTTTAATTTTCTAATATGTATCTAGTGACCTTCTTCATCTCTTTTGATCATTTTGGGTTAAAGTTCACATTGTCCACAAACAGGCTATCTACCCCTGCTTTTTCTTTGTTCCTGTTACATGGAATATTGTATTCCATCCTTTGACTTTCAGTCTATGAGTTTCTTTTGAGTTAAAAGTGCTTCTTGTGTACAGCATTGTGTTGGGTCCAGTTTTTTTTTTCTTTTGAACAATTTCTTCCCTGTTCACAATACCTATTGTATATTTTGGATCTTGCTTACTCTTTGAGGTTCTCAAACCAGTGAGACAATACAATGTTTACACATGTGGGTCTATTTTATTTCACTTATGAGTATGGTTTCAAGTTGTATCAATTTATCTATAAATGTTTTATATACTTTTATGGTGAAGTGGTATCCCATTATATTAAAAAATCACATTTTTTAATCCTTTCTAAGACTGATGAGCATTTGGGTTGTTTCCAAACTATACCTATCACGGTTTTGCTGTTATAAACATAGGTACACATATATCCCTGTAGTATGATGTTTTTAATCCTTTTGAGATGATAACAAAAAATGGAATATTTCAGTCAAATGGGACCTCTAATCCTGATTTTTTAAAGAAATCTCCACACTGATTTCCACAGTGATTGCCCAAGCCTACACTTCCATCAACAATGGAAAAGTGTTCCTTTTCCCCACATTCTGCTAGCATTTGCAATTGGTTGTTTGCTTCCTGACAACCATTCCTTTCTGGAGTCAGAATCTCAGAACCTCAGTGTTCTTTTAATTTGTATCTCTCAAATGACCAATGATGTTGTACATATTCTCATATATTTAATTGCTGGTTGTATTTCTTCATCTGTAATTTGTATTCATCTTAGAAGCCCGTTTTTGGATTGAATTTTGGGGGCCTGGGTTTTCTCAATTCTTTATATGTTCTAGATAGAAGTCCTTGTCTGAGGGACAGCTGGCTATAATATTTTTTCCACTCTGTGGGTTTTCTTTTCACTCTATTGGTGATTTCCCTTGTTGTACAAAAGGTTTTTCAATAATGTGAGATCCTATTTGTTGATTCTTTATTGTGTTTCCTGTGCAGTATGGGTTTTATTCATGAAATCTCTGCCTACAACTATATCCTCAGGATTTGAACTTATTTTTTCTTCCAGTATATTTAGAGTTTTTGTTGTGATATTTAGATATTTGATCCATTTTGACTTTAGGTTAGTACATGTGATAGACATAGTCTTCAGCATGTGGCAACCAGTGTTTCTAGCACCATTTGTTAAAGAGACTGTCTTTCTTACTGTGAACATGTTTGGCTCCCTTGTCAAAGGGAAGGTAGCTGAATGTGCATGTAATTGTGTCTGCATTGTCTGTTCTATTTCCACTGATCTTCAGGTCTTTGTTTGTTTGTTTGCTTCTTTCTTTCTTTTTTTCCCAAAACCGTGCTGATTTTATCACAGTAACTTTGTAGTATAATTTCAGGTCAGAGATTGTGATGCTCCCTGACTTGCCTTTATGGCACATAATTGCTTTTGCTATTCTGGGTCTCTTCTGGTTCCACATGAATTTTAGGGAAGTTTTTTCTCATTCTGTCAGGTATACTAATGATATAGCATTAAATCTGCATAGCAAATTTAGGAGTATAGCAATTCTCACTATGTTGGTTCTTCCTATCCACGAGCAGGGAATATCTTTTCATTTTCTGATATATTTTGAATATTCTTTTTCAGAGTACTGTAGTTTCAATGTATCGATCCTTTACTTCTTCTTGTTAAACAACTCTATTTATTTGTTACATATGTTGTTTAAAAATAACTCTGCTTTCAAATTTCAATTTTTTCAAACCTCTTGTAAAATAAGACTTCAGGTTCACCTTAACAAAAACTGATCTAGAAAGAAATACTTTTAGCAAAATGTTATTATAAAATTCACTAGGAAATACTTGTTTTTTGACAAAATGTTACATAAAATCCTTATTAAATACCCATAGTACAAAAGAAAAATTATGAAAATGCTATACATAGTGCTTTGATATGGACCAAGGGATCTGCATTTAAGGAAAATTCAGTTAAGCACACTAGATATAATGATGTCAACTTATGCAATAGTGCCAGCCTGAATAAACTACATCCCAATATGGAAGGCATGTGAGTCAGTTGCTGAGAAAGGAACATAACAAAGCCAGAGCAGGATACAATCACAGCCACTATTTAAAAAAAATTTTTCAGGCTACCCCGGAGCCCAGCCTGTTTGGGACTCCCGCATCTCACCATCGGTGTGCAGAGGAGGGGCTGGTTGGATCTGGGGCGCCTGCATCAGCCTCCCCGTGTGTTTGGAGGACAGTGGATGTCTCAGCTGGCAGTGGAGCATCGCAGGTTCCAGAGGCCCTGCGGCCTGTGGTGAGTGCTCAGCGCACTCTGCCCAAAGCCCAGATTGTTTGAGTCCCTTCAGGCTTCTGGGTGCAGTGAAGTGGAGAGGTCGGTTTGAGGCGTCTACTTCCACCTCCGCATCCGGGCTGTTCTTGGAGAGCTGTAGAGCTTCCAACAGGCAGGTGGGCACACAGTGTCCCTGAGGCCCAGCTTATCTGGAACTGCAGAGTTCTGAACAGGCAGAGGAGGGCCATTGGTTCTGCAGGGCCAGTGGCTTAGGGTAACGGGGTGCCAGAGCCTTAGGAGCTGGAAACATAGAAGGGGATTTCCAACAGACCCTGAGGAAGCTTTCAAATAACACTTGAAACACAGAAATATAGGAAAATGACAAAATGAAAGACCAAATTACAACCTCAAACCTCCAGCCCATCTTGAGAAACCCTAGGAGCAATGTATATAGAAGAAAATATATGCCATTCACCTCAAATAACAGACACAATAGCTACTGAAATTAACAAGCAACTCCAGGAAGCTTTAAAGAAATTCAAACTCCAAACAATCTCCCAGGTAAAAGAAGAAATGATAAAAGAAATGAAAGAGATTCTGAATTTATCTAAAGAAAACACAGATAAAAAATTGGAGGAACTAAACAAAAAGATAGAATCCCTAGATGAACAATATAAGAAACAAGCAGAACACATAATGCAGATGCACAGAGATATACAGGAAATAAAAAACTCCACTGAAAGTTGTAAAAACTGCCTTACTGAAAGTGAAGATAGAAGTTCAGACCTTGAAGACAGGATTGCAGCTAGTGAACAGGAAAGGAAAGATCTTTTAAAAATAACAAGGAATCAGGAAATAACAATTCAACAACTGCAAGACGATGCAAAGAAAAATAACATAAGAATGATAGGGATTAATGAAAAAGAAGGAGACAACATAAAGGATGTCAAGAAGATATTTAGAGAAGTAATACCTGAAAATTTCCCAAGCAAGAGATCAGAAACCGACATCAGGATCAATGAAGCATATAGAACTCCAAATAGTCATAACCAAAATAAAACTACACCCAGACATATAATAATCACCATCCCAGAAATCCAACACAAGAATAGATTATTAAAAGCTGTCAGAGAGAAAAGACAGATCACCTATAAAGGAAAACCTATCAGAATCACAGCAGACTTCTCAGCACAAACAATAAAGTCAAGAAGAGCATGGAGTGAAGTATTCCAGATTCTAAAGCAAAATGATTTCCAAACTAGACTGTTGTATCCTGCAAAACTATCATTCAAAATTGATGGTGAAATACGATACTTCCATGACAAAGAACAGCTGAAGAACTTCATGAACACCAAACCAACCCTGCAAAAAATATTGAAAGACAGTTTGGATACACAAAGGAAAAAACGGCTAAGCAAAGCAGATAATTAAACAGAACAGAAAGATAAAGATGCAACAGCAGAGAGATAACATGTCAACAATAAACCAGCATTTAACAGTAATAACCATTAATGTAAATGGTCTCAATGCACCAATCAAAAGAAACAGACTAGCAGAATGGATCAAGAAACAAAATCCAACCATATGCTGTTTACAGGAAACCCATCTAACCCAGAAGGATACTCACAGACTGAAAGTCAAAGGATGGAAAACAATTCTTCATGCAGCAGGAATCCAAAAAAAGGCAGGAGTAGCCATTCAGTTTGCAGACAACGTGAACTTTAAACCAACAATGACCATAAAGGACAAAGAAGGTCACTACATACTCGTAAGGGGGAAAACTCCAAGAGGAAGAGATAACTATCTTAAATATATACGCACCAAACTCCAGAGCACCCAGTTATATAAAACAACTATTAACAGAAATGAAAACTCAAATTATCAGTAACACAATTGCAACAGGAGACCTTAATACGCTATTGACACCAAGGGACAGATCAACCAGACAGAAAATCAGCAAAGAAATAACAGAACTGAATCACACCTGTGAAAAAATGGATTTGATAGACATATACAGAATGTTCCACCCAACAACATCAGAATACACATTCTTCTCAGCAGTACATGGATCATTCTCTAAAATAGACTATACATTAGCTCACAGAACATATTTAAACAAATTCAAAAGAGTTGAAATCATACCTTGCGTGTTATTGGATCATAGTGCTCTGAAATTAGAAATTAATGATAAAATATACTGCAAAAATCCCACAAACACATGAAAACTGAATGACACACTCTTGAGTAATCAGTGGGTCATAGAAGAAATTAAAGAGGAAATTAAACAATACCTAAAAGAAAATGAAAATACAGATACAACTTACCGGAATCTGTGGGATGCAATGAAAGCCGTCCTGAGAGGAAAATTTATTGCACTGAGTTCCCACATCAGGAAAACAGAACGAATACAAATAAATAACTTGGATGCTACACCTCAAACAGCTAGAAAAAGAAGAGCAAGTCAGGCCCTAAGCCAAAAGAAGAGAGGAAATTATAAAAATCAGAGCAGAAATCAATGCAATAGAGACTAAGAAAACAATCCAAAGAATCAACGAATCAAAGAGTTGGTTCTTTGAAAGAATAAATAAAATCGATAAGCCCCTAGCCATCTTATTTTAAAAAAGGGAAGAAAAGGCTCAAATTCATGCAATAAGAAATGAAAAAGGTGAAATCACTACAGACCAAATAAAATACAGAAGATCAACACCTATTTCAAAAACCTCTACTCTCAAGAGTCTGATAACACAGAAGAAATAGACAGATTCTTAGAAACATATGAAGTACGAAAGCTGTATGAAGAGGATGTAAAACTGTTGAATAACCCTATCTCTGTTAATGAAATTGAAAATGTAATTAAGTCCTTACCTACAAAGAAGAGCTCAGGCCCAGATGGATTCACTGCAGAATTCTACAAGAAATACAAAGAAGACCTAATGCCGACACTCCTCAAACTATTCAACGAAATTGAAAGGGAAGCAATCTTTCCTAAGTCATTCCTGGAAGCAAATATTACTCTAGTACCAAAACCTGAGAAAGACCCAACTAAAAAAGGGAACTATAGACCGATCTCCCTAATGAACACAGATGCAAAAATCCTCAATAAAATATTGGCAAATAAAATGCAGCAAATCATCAAGAAGATTATACACCATGACCAAGTGGGATTCATCCCAGGAATGCAAGGATGGTTCAACATACGTAAATCAATAAATGTAATCCACCATATCAATAAAGCCAAAAGTAAGAATCACATGATCATTTCTATAGATGCAGAAAAAGACTTCGATAAGGTCCAACATTCATTCATGATAAGAACTTTACAGAAAATTGGAATAGATGGTCTTTACCTCAATATAATAAAGGCCATTTATGACAAACCAACAGCCAGCATCATACTAAATGGCCAAAAATTGAAAGCCTTTACTTTAAAACCAGGCACAAGACAAAGATGTCCTTTATCACCACTCCTATTTAATATAGTACCAGAAGTATTAGCCAGAGCAATTAGGCAAGAGAGAGAAATAAAAGGGGTAAAGATAGGAAAAGAAGAAGTTAAATTATCATTGTTTGCAGATGACATGATACTCTACATAGAAGATCCCCTAAACTCCATTGAAAGACTCTTAGATACAATAAATGAATTCAGTAATGTGGCTGGATACAAAATCAATACTCAGAAATCAATAGCATTCCTATACACGAACAACAAAATCACAGAGAGGGAAATAAGAGAAACTACACTCTTCACATTAGCAAGCAAAAAAAATGAAATATTTAGGAATTACTCTTACGAAAGAAGTGAAAGACTTATACAGTGAAAATTATAATACACTGAAAAAAGAAATTGAAGATGATCTCAGAAAATGGAAAGACATCCCTTACTCATGGATAGGAAGAACAAACATTGTGAAAATGGCCATTCTCCCAAAACTGTTATACAGATTCAATGCAATCCCAATAAAAAATACCATCAAAATACCTTATAGATCTAGAGAAATCACTCCTAAATTTCATCTGGAACCAGAAGAGACCTAGAATAGCAAAGGCAATTCTAAGCAGCAAAGACAAAGCAGGAGGCATCACAATCCCTGACTTGAAGTTATACTACAAAGCAACAGTAGTAAAATCAACATGGTATTGGAATCAAAACAGAGCTTAAGATCAATGGAATAGATTAGAAGATACAACCACAGCTACAAACACACTCAACCACCTTATCTTTGATAAAGGAGCCAATCAGGTTCACTGGAAGAACGACAGTCTCTTTAATAAATGGTGCTGGAAAAACTGGCTCTCCATTTGCCAAAAACTAAAGCTAGACCCATGTCTATCACCATGTACTAAATTAAAATCTAAATGGGTCAAAGATCTGAATATTAAAACAGAAACACTAAGTCTACTGGAAGACAAATTAGGTAGAAACCTTGAAGACATAGGAGTAGGTAGAGAATTCATGAACAGGACTCAAACCACATGGGAAATACTTCCCAGAATCAATAACTGGGACCACTTCTTATTAAAATGGTTCTGCATGTCAAAAGAAATCTCCAGCATAGTGAAAAGAAAACCCACAAACTGGGAAAAGATTTTAGTGAACTCTCTCTCAGACAAGGGCCTCTTGTCTAAAACATATAAAGAATTAAAAAAAACTCAGACCCCCAAAATTCAAAGATCCAATCCAAAAATGGGCATCTGAGATGAATATGCACTTCTCAGATGAAGAAATGCAAATGGCAAATAAATACATGAAAAAAATGTTCATCATCATTGGTCATTAGAGAAATGCAAATTAAAACCACACTGAGATACCATCTCACTCCTGAAAGAATGGCCAGGATCAAGAAAACCAACAACAACTAATGCTGCAGAGGCTGTGGGGAAAAAGGAACTCTCCTACACTGTTGGTGGGAGTGTAGACTGGTGCAGCCTTTGTGGAGGTCAGTCTCGAGATTTCTCAAAAAGATAGGATTGGAAGTCCCATTTATTACAGCTATTCCACTTCTAAGCATATTCCCAGAAGAACTGAAAGCATCATACCACAGTGATATATGTGCACCTATGTTTATAGCAGCACAATTTGTAATCGCCAGATCTTGGAAACAACCCAAGTGTCCATCAACTGAGGAGGAATGGATAAAAAGTTGTGGTATTTCTATACAATGGAGTATTATTCAGCTATAAAGAAGGATCACATTGAGATATTTATCAATAAATGGGGGCAGCTTGAGACCATACTCATAAGTGAAATAAATCACTCTTGCATGTATGAATACCGAATAGTTTCCCTAATGTAAGTAATGATTCAAATACATAAAAATATGTGGTAATCATGATTTCCCCATTATGTGGCCTTGAGGCCTTATAAAGTTTTCACTTATTAATTGGAAAGGCTTTATTCTGGGCTTCTTGATATGGAAATATTTGAATCTATAGTATATGAAGTTTTATTCAAATATTTCAAGGAAAAAGACATACACTATGGTAACTACTATTAAGTCGGGTTATTTGGTGGTGAAGCACTAGGTTGCTGAAACAGTCATACTTTGACCTGTATTGTTATATTGTTATGCCCTGTTTTATCTCAATCTTTCCCTTATTCATTAAAAAATTATTTAGTTATTTTTCATGGTTTTTTTAATTAAGGGGAAAAATTTTAAAAATTAGCAGGATATATAATAGTAACTTTTTTGATTTCCTATTAACTTGTTTTGAAGTCCTGTAATACTCCCACTATCTTGCTTTGACTGATTAGACTCTGTTCCATTCTGTATGATAGTATCAAGTTTGAGGGTATAGGCAACTACTTTGAAGGCAATAAGATTCACTAAGATGCCCATTCTGGTTTGACTATTGTCTCCTTTGGAAATCATGTAATGTTTATAATGCTTAAGTTTTATCGGCCTTGTTCTCTACTGTTTTGTTCAACTTTATAATATCTAATGAGATAGACAATTCTTTTAAAGGATACAAGAGACATTGTTGATAACCATTGTTGATAACCTTGTACTCTGTTTTAAATCATGTGCTATGTCTATCCTTGGTTTTGACTGACAGCTTTGTTTTGCCATGTTTAACTTTATTCTCTCCCCCCCCCAAAAGTAATAAGAACTAAGGAGTAATAAAACCGAAAATGTGTAAATTTTGTTGTAAAAAAGAGAGGGAAAAAAAGAGCTCTAAAGGATACAACACAACGTGTGTTTAGGGGTGTTAAATAGCTGACCATATTAATGCTTTTGGTTGGATCATTGAACACAACTTTTTGCAGTCTCACTGTTTGAATGTCCACTTTGTATGCTTTGATACTGTGATTTGAGCAACTATGTCTAAGATGATAATATGTAATCTATTAACTGGTGATTTCTTACTGTTTTTTTTTTTTTTTTGTAGTTCTGTATTACTTGTACCCTTACACCACTTTGTTTTGTTTTGTTTTTTCTCTTTTTCCTTTTAAATAAAATTTAAAAAAATAATTTTTTTCATTTTACATTGCATTTTTTCAAATATGTTTTTCTTTATAATAGAACTCCTAGAAAATATTTAAAACCTTCCTCTAATAAAATATAATAGCAGTTAAAAATATTTGAAAATAAGGTGGATTTTTCCATATAATACATCACCTTTTTATATACAAACTTTCTCAGAGGTCTAAATTTACAAATGGAAAAGCATCTGATCGTAAAGAGTAACTGTACTGAAGATGTAAACAGTCCTCCAGAGCCAAGGTCTTGACTATTTCTGCAATAAGTGTGTGGCAAAATGGCAGGAAATCAAATATCCATTTGGTGGCGCACAATGGGGAGCCAATGGTATCACTGTCTTTATGCACTACCCCAGCCGTTTCTGGTAGGAAAGCTATATCTTTTACTTCTTTTGTTACATTGATTCCTAAATATTTCATTTTTTGGATGCTATCGTAAAGGGTGTGGGCTCCCTAATTTCTCTGTCAGTTTGTCATTTGTGTACAGGAATGTTATTGACTTTTGAATGTTAACTTTGTATCCAGTTATACTATTTAATTTGGTTACTAAATCTGTAAGTCTTTTGGAGGAAATTTTTGGGTCTTCTATGTGTAGAATGATGGCACCTGTGAATAATGATAACTCAACTTCCTCCTTTCTTGCTCTTATTCCTTTTATTTTTTTTTTCCTTATCTAATTACTCTGACGTGAGTCTAGACTATCTTGAATAGGAAAGGTGATTTTGGACATTCTTGTCTTGTTCCTGATTTTAGAATAAAAAGTTTGAGTTTTTGACCATTTAATATGATACTATTGATTTGTCATAGATGAATTTATCAGATTAATAAAGATCCTCTGTTCCAATTTTCTGTAAAGTTTTATCATAAATGGATGTTATACTTTGTCAAATCCTTTTTCTGCATCCATTGGATGATCATTTTTTTGGTCTTTTATTGTTAATATAGTGTATTACATTTATTGATTTTCATGTTGTTCATTGTTTCATGTTTCAGATGTTAAACCATCTCTGCATCCTTGTTATGAACCCAAATTGGTCATAGTGTATAATCCTCTATACATTTTGCTGCATTCTATTTGCCACTAAAATATTGAGGAGTTTTGAATCTATATTCACTATGGATATTTGTTTATAATTTTCTTTTATAGTTAGGTTCTTCTCTGGTTTTTGAATTAGGGTAATATTTGCCTCCAGAAGTGATTTTGGCCATATAGTTTTTCTTTCAATTTTCTTAAAGAGTTTCAGCATTAGTGGTATCAGTCTTTCTCCAAATTTCTTGGAGAATTCCACTGTGAATCCGTCAGGGTTTGGGACTTTTAAAATTGTATATACTATTTAATCTACACTGTAACCCATTAGTTGTTTAATGTTTATGTATTTTTTGTGATTTCTTTTGTAGTTGATTTCCATTTTCATTGCACTAGGTACGTGATGATTTCAGTTCTTCTACATTATCTTAAACATGATTTGTGGGTTAATATGTAGTCTATGTTGGAGAATGCCCTGTGTGCAGCTGAGAAGACTGTGTGTCTGGCATTCTGTTTGAGGCTTGGTTAAATTCTGATATTTCTTTGTTGTTTTTTTTTTTTTTTTTTTTTTGTCTAGTCAATCTATGTATTTTTGAGAGTGCATTATTAAAGTCCCCCAAGACAGTTGTGTTTGTGCTTATTTAATATTTGTTTCATATAGTTGGGTGTACCAGTATTTGGTACATATATATTTATGATTGTTATCCCATCTTCTTGGAGTTTTCCTTTAACAAATGTGTAGTGACTTTGTCTCTTTTGATCACTTTTTGCTTACAGATTACACTGTCTGCAAATACAATAATCATCCCTGCTTTTTTGCTGGGTTCCTGTGGCTTGGAGAACTATTTTCTACCCTTTGACTTGTAGTCTATGAATTTCTGTTTGGCTTACATGTTTTTCTTGAATGCAGCACATTCATGTATCTTGTTCTTGATTCACTCTGCCAGTCTGTTTCTTTTCTTTCTTTTTTGTGATTTTAGACCATTTACATTTATGATTACAACTGACATGTAGTGGCTTATTTTTTACTGTTATTTTCCAGTGGTTGGATATCTGTCTTTCTCCTCTGTTTAACTACTTAAACTGCTAGACAGTTTTTTTTTATTAGTGTTTCTGTGATTGTTGTCTCTGTTATCTGTTTTTAATGTATCCTTCTGAGCATTTTGTAGAGCTGGTTTTGTGGTCATGAATTTCTTAAGTTACTCTTTGTCTTGAAAGTATCTTATTGTGGAGTATATCAATCTGAGTTGAATATTGTTTGTTTTTAGGTAGAGCTTGAAATACATCACTCCAGTCTGTCCTTGATTTGAGGGTTTGTGTTCAGAAGTATGCTGTGATTCTGATGGACTTTTCTTTATGAACAATTTGTTACTTTCCTCTTGCTTCTTTTAAAATTCTTTCATTGAATTTCTGAAATTTTGCTTGTTATATGCTTTGGTGTAGATTCATTTTTGTCATGGTTATTTTCTATTTTTTACATACTTCATTTATCAAATGTCAAATTTTTCATCATCTTTGGTAAATTTTATGCCATTATTTCTGTGAAGAGATTTTTAATGGCATTTATATTGTCTCCAACTTTTTCACTGACTCCAATCATTATTATGCTGCTCTTCTTTGCTTCATCTTGAAACTGTTGGATTTAATTTTCATGGTCTTGTGCTATTTCTAAGATAGCTTTCTTTTCCTGGTCACCAACCACATTCTTGTCTTCTAGGTCTGATATTCTATCCTTGCCTTCATTCAACTTGTCAGTATACTTTTAATGGAGTTTTTACTCTCTTAGATTTCTATTTGGATCTGTTTGATTGATTCCATTTTTCTTTTATGTGGGCCATGGATGGTTTCTGTCATTTTTCTAACTTCAATTGTTTAAAATCTGTGTCTGCTTTAATTTCTTTCAGTTTGATTGTCCTTTATTTTTGTACTTTAGATATCATTTTTTCTTAAGGACGCTTCCATTTTTTTTTCCACTTCTGCTAACATTTCTGAAGAGTTCATGTGGCTGGCTTCTGATTTCTTCTGTTTCTTCATCCTGGACTTGTCCTTAGTGGCATTTGGTGTTGCATTTTACTTCTTCCTTTTGTCATTTCACATTTTTTAATGTTATTTTGTTTTCTCTCTTGATGCTTGTAGATTTCCTATATTAGATGGTTTTATTTATGGTGTTCAGGATTTCCTAGGTGATATCTGTTCCTAAAGAATGTCTTTGAGATATAGGTGGTTCTTGCACTTTGTGTCTATCCAAAACCTACCCTCCCAATATATTAAGAATGTGAGGTCACTGTTTTTTTGACGCAAGGCCTATTCCTTTGGTACTGGATTATGGTGTTACTTACGACCCCTTGCAATCTCAGTGTTGTCATACGGGGAGAAAAAACTGACTTTAGTAGGTTAGTACAGTTAGCACTAACAATAAACTCAAGCACAACTTACCTACTGACAAACTGTGGTAACTATTAGCCTGATGCCTTTAACCATTGGAGCGAGTCCTTTTTTAAAAATTTTTATTTATAGAAAGACCAAAAAAAAAAAAACCCAGAAAATGGGTAGAAATAGTACATACTTTCAAAGGAAAAAATAAATAGTAATAAATCACTAGTTGATGTTTACATATTGTCCTCTTACAAATAATTGTTCAACATACAAAAGTAGAACATATAAATGGGAATTCAAACATGGAGACTGCAAATACTTCTGTTCAATTATCTAATAAAAACTTAGTAATATCATTGTCAATCCATATGCATTTATCCATATCTTCATTTATGTTGAAATTAAACAAACCAAAGCAGACTAAAATCACTCTGAACAAAGAATAATAATATTGCTGGATTTCACCTCATGACACTCCGGAATCAGCACTGGGTACTATAGTGCATTGTTTTCCTTCAAAGTATACTTTCATTTCATCATGTGTCATAAGATCAGTTCCCATAAACTGTTTATAGGTTTTACGCAAGCATGATTCTTAACATGTATTTCCATCCTTTTTATATTAGAAGGAGAAACAGAACAAAGCAGGACAGAACGAAACATATTCCTATAGACACATAAAACTGAAAAGTCATATAAAACTTCTGTACAAGGAGTTCTACCATGGTTACTATGTTGTCTCTTGTTATCATCAATAGAATTGGCTGTATCATCAGATAAAATATAATTGAATATATCAGTGCATAACAGTATTAATAGAAATACAACTTTGTAGATAGTGTTGAACTACAAAAACAGGTAGTAATCAAACCAGAATGGGGATCGTAGTGAATCATTGTCTTTTTCAGTATATATGTCTATATGCTCAGACTTGATACTATCAACCTTAACAGTTTTGAATAAAATCTTTCAATAACAAAGAACAATCAAACAAATCAGATTTAACTAAGATCAGTCATGATATAACAGTATAAGTTATACAGGGTTCCAGATTAAGTTGATAGGAAATTAAAGATGATCATTGTGCTATATTCTGATATTTTTGGGATAGCTGTGTCCTCAGATCTAGTGCTTGTATACAAACTAGGATGGAATAAGTAAGCAGAATGGTGTGAGTAGTATGTGTTTTAATTCCTGATATACTATTAGCAATATTTTCTGCTATCTTTTTTAGGACTATTCCTCCCTTTTCACTCCCCCAAGGTGTACTGTGTATTTTTGGGTCTCCCCAACACCCTCGGTTTTATATTGCGTGGGCAACTTGCTATTTACCTAAGCATTTCTGAACTTTCTCACTCCTGCGCTTGATCTCTAATTGTATTTCTTCACCTATTAAAGCCTGTCTTTCCAACCCATCCATAAATACTGGTCCAGTTACTCATATTACTCTCTGGTTCCCTATCACATAGAGTTCTGTTTTCTTATATTTGATTTTTGGTTCATATACTCTTCTTCAGGTTAATCACATTTCCTATAAAGAGCATCTTGGTGGACCCTGCCTCTTGATCCACTCTGTATATGAGTCTTTCTTTTATTCCTTAATTTAGTGTATGTGAGTCATCTATATTAGAAATTATATCCAACCTTCTCTACTCATTTCTGTGTGTTCTTTTTCTGTCATTAGTTGTCTGTCTTCTTCATTTAGCTTTTTGCTCCATTCATTGGGGCTCTTTGCCACTGTTGCTGAAATCCTGGTGCTTTTCTCTCTCTTTCGAATGTCCTGTAGTATTCTCTGTAGAATTGGATTGGTGGTTGCAAATTCCCCCAGTTCCTCTTTATCTTGGAAGCATCTTGTTTCTCCATTAATTTATAGGGACAATTGTGCAGAGTACATCACTCTGGGCTGGAGGTTATTTTCTTTCAGGACTTGGAATACTTCGCTCCACGCTCTTCTCAATTTGATGGTTTGTGCCAAGAAGTCTGCCATAATTCTGATGCATTTTACCTTGCAAGTAATCTGTTTATTTTCTCTGATAGCTTTTAATATTCTGTTCTTATACCGGATTTCTGGGATCTTGATTATTATATGCCTGGGTGTTGGTTGTAGGTGGCTGGAGTTCTGTATGCCTCATACATCTGAATAACTTTTCCTTTTCCTATGTTTGGAAAGTTTTCCTTAATTATTTCTGTGAATAGCTTTTATAGTTCCTTTGTTTGTACCCGTGCTTCTTCATTCACATTCTTTATTTTTGTTATAGATCCTCTTGTCATCTTTTAGCCTTTGTACGGTTATTGCTTATTTCCTTGTTATTTTTAAGAAAATTTTTTCTTCCATGATCCCACATTGCAAACCTGTCCTCCTGTTCAGATAATATATTCTTAGTTTCTTTCAAGCAGTTTTTCCAGCTTTCAATGGAGTTTTTAATTTCCTGGTAATCTCTTTGAACCTGCTTCATGTATTGTATGTTTTCTCTATTTTGTTCATCAAATAATTCTCCTCTTTTTTATGTTCCTCCATTCTTTTTTTTTTTTTTTTTTTTTTTGTCTTTTTCATTTTTATTGGTACCGGGGATCGAACTCATGACCGCCTGCTTGTAATGTTCCTCCATTCTTTCATCTGTTTTTTTCTTGAGAGGTGCTTAGCATTTCTTTTATTATTCTATTTTTATCTTGCTTTACTTGGTTAAATACTTCACTTTTGAACTCATCTATGGGGTCCTGAAGATACTGCTTTATGCCCATTGGTGCCATGTCTGATATTAGATGTTTGCTGTCCTCAGTCTCCTTTGCATTTACCTTTTCTGGATCAATGTTCTCAGGGTTGGTGGCTAAGGACCCTTTATGCTGCTTCCTCTTCTCATTTTTTTTTTTTGTTTCTTCCATACAGGCATATATAGGAGGCCCAAGTTTCTTTCTTTGTTGGTTAAAGTTCCTCTGAAGTGTGCTGACAAGGTGCTCCCACCCACTGCAGTACTATGGAGGCACAGACCAGGGCAGCCTATGCTGGGCCCTCCCCTCGGGATCAAGTCCACCTGCTGAGGGCTTCACTGCATTAGGGTGCACCACCAGGTGTAGGGACTTGGTTTGGACTAGCCTATTGGATCTCAGTCCGAGGCATGACTCAGGTCAAGCGCTCCCCACCAATTCTTTTTGTGATGGGAGCAGCTGCCTGAAGTCACTGCAGCTCTTTGTTCTCGCTAGTCTGCCTGGCCCCAGAATGTCATCTGTTCAAGCCCCTTTTTCTATGGAAGGGTTTTATTACTGTCACTCACCACAGGGTGATTCATGTTGCCTACCAGCTCAGCTCTCTATTTGGTTTGCCAACTCCCATCGTCACATGAGTGCATCTCCCGTGAGTTGAAGCAGTGGTGGGCTTTTGGGTAGCTGGATAAGTCTTGGCTGCACGAGTTCAAGTGCTGCAGCAGAAGCACAGAGACTTTAGCTGTTCCAATAGTAGCTCCAGGACTGTATATTTAATTAGTTTCTCTCAGCTTAGTTTGTTCCTGGGTCAGGAGGATCTATCTTGCTCTGTTTGGGACTCCCCATGCTGTCTTATTTTTGGAATCTAAGTTGACTATCTCAGGGAGTCTCTGTAGCCTGCTGCTATCTATCCACCATCTTTTCTCCACCCCCCTATATAGTTATATATATATATAGTTCTCTTATATATAGTTATATAAGAGAATCCAACTTGCACCAGCAATTTCCATGCAATGTTTTTCCACTTAGAAGAGTGATTTTACCCTGTTCGGGGAAGTTCTGAGGAGTAAGGGGTATGACAGAAAGGTGAATGCAGTTAAATATAGTAGGAAAAAATTTGGCGGGCAAAGGATGATTATCCAAGTTGTAGGTAATTGTAGATACAAGAATGAGGAGTTGGAATGCAAAGCCTTGGAGTATTGAACTGAAATAAAAATGGGAGAAATAATGTTGGCTCACATGATAGTCTTGTAAAATCTAGTGAGACAGTTGATGAAAGAGAGGAAAAGGACAAGTGGAATAATACAAAATGAAAATTTGTATCTAAATCAAGAATGAAAGGGAAAAGAAGGTATTAAAGAGAAGGAAAATGGAAGAGAAAAAAGATAAAAGAAAAATAGGAAATAAAAATAATCATACAGAGAAAAATACAATAAGCATACAGAAAAAAAGCAAAACAGAGCAAAAGAGAAGAGGAAAGCACAATCAACAACACAAAAATTAAATAAAAATGAACAGCAGAACAGAACACACTAACCCAGCAGACTTCCAAGAGGAAAATCTATCAAACAGAAAAATAAAAGTAGTCACATTCATCTAGCACCTACAGTTAGTTCTGTGATAGGTCCAAGTCTGATCCCAGAATATGTATTCCAGCCAAGATTTCAGGTGGATTTGTGTTGGGATTGGGTCTGATCTTTGCCTCTGGATTTGAGGAATGATATTAGTTTTTTGTGACTGAAATTCTCCCCAAACATTTCAAAAAGAAAAAAAAAAAGAAGAAAACAAGAAGAGGAAAAAATAGGCAAAGGAAAATTTGTCACTACCCAGCCAATTCTATTCCATGTGTCTTTGTCCCCAAGCATAAAGTTGGTTCACCTAAATTACCACCTGCTGAATCATGTTGTTACTATTACCTCAGACTTTTCCGTCACTAGTCTCACGTTATTTGAGCTCTAGCCAGGGCTCTATTCTGTCACTGACTTTCCCACTGACTCACTGTCTCCAGTCTCTGAGTTCCATAAATGGAGGGAGGAAGAGCCCACCTCCAATGTCCTCCTGCCAGTCACAGCAGTTTCTAGTCAATGGCCAAAAACTTTGAACCATAAACTGTCTTGAGCACCTCTACTCCAATGTCTTTTCCTGTCTCAGTCCTTCACATTTATCAAATTTAGGAAGTATCTCCCTGGCAAGCTGCACCCCTAGCCTCAGACTTTCTGTGGCACAGTACTTATTTCATCTACAGTTAACACCTATCTGACCATGATGCCCAAATCCTTTATTGCCAACTTGCATTGCCCTTTGTTTCACTTAAGCCCCATGGCCATATTTCTAACTTCTATGCCATACTTCTGTATTATCTATTTCTATGTGCCCTTGGCATAACTAGGTATCCAAAATAAGGTATGTTAACCAAATTTCTCTATTTTCTTTAACCTAGAGCCCAGTAATGATCCCAAACACCCTCTCTAGCCCATCCTGACCACCACAATGGGATCAGTCTGCAAGTCCTGAATCCTACACTATATGATTTTGCCCATTGATGTCAATACCTGATGTGTCCTTCTATAGTAACCCTCCATATAACCACTAATTAGGTACAGATTCCCCTCAGATTATTAAAGAGTTAGGTACCAATAAACTTATTATGAGAAGAGAATACATTTACTATACCTAACTTACCATAGGTCATAGTTTAGCCCAGGCTCTCTTGAATGTGCTCAAAACACTTACACTAGCATATTATTGTAGACATGATCAGCTTTGAAAACATCAAAATATTAGAATATTAGAAACACAAATACCCAAACACAAACAATATTAGAAATATCAAGCAGAGTATAGTCAGTTATTTACTCTCATGATTACATGGCTGACTGAGAATTTCAGCTTACTGGCATCTACCAGTATCAAGAGATATGATTTCTACTGAATGTGTATTACTTTCACACCTTCATAAAACAGAAAAGTCTTTACTTGAACAACCATAGTTAAAGAACTATCTACATCTTTCCTAGTCTCAGCCAACTTCTGATTTACCACATACTTTACAACATCCTATATGTGCATCTTCTAAGGCTTGTTAGAAATACAGACCTGCTATGTCTGCTGACTCAGCATCTGCACTTTAACAGGATTCTTCTGGTGATACTCATGCATATTAAAATTTGAGATACTGTTCCAACTAGAAATAAAGAAGAAGCAACATAGAACTTTCTCAAACTCTATCACTGAACCACATTACTAATTCAAAGGTTTTGGCCCATTTTAAGGTTGCATGAGTTGTTTTATATTATTGTAGGAATATCCATTTTCAGAATACAACCATCAAATACCTGTGTACCACTATTCCTTTACCACTTCTTCCCTCACTGAGAAACAATATGTTTGGTAGACCTATGGAATTCTACTAGATAATGATTTCAAAACCGTCTGTGATAAGTGAATTTTAAATGTCACAAAAGAAACTACACTTGCTGTGAATATAGAGAAATACAGAAAAGGGATAAGACTTCAGCAATGGTGTCAAGACTTTACATTGTAGCTCCCTGCTCTCATTAATCAAAACTCGGAGGAGGACAGGTAGATAACAGGAATCTATAGTTTTCCACTATAGTTTATCTAGTAACACTATAAAGTCTTACCAAATCCCAATGAAGGCTAAAAAAATACATTAAAGATTTTTATAAGCCCCACTTTTGTAAAATAGTCTTAAGTGTCCTCCTAGTTTTCTTCACTTTGATCTTATCACCATATACATAATAAAAAGGGACAGAAGTGATGCTTCTGGTATTTGTCTTTCTCGGGGCTTTTATCTTGCCCTTTGATTTGTGTAATTTACTTTGCTAAGGAAGTCATAGTCAGATTCCTCATCACCTGAGTACATTAATCTAAAGTCTGAATGTACATGGATAGTATATCCAAGCTGAGAAATGCACACATTTTTTTCTCTCCCCAAACAACATCCTTGCTTATAACACACCAAATCTCATTCTAGATATAATTTTTGTGAGGAGGAAATAATCTTTATAATCACTGTTTCAGTTCAATTAAAATTATGAATATGCAAATCTTGATATTTTAACTCTAAACATAGTAATAAAGGTATAAAATTAAATTAAAACACTTGCTTTTGCATTTTCTTTCATTAGTTTATAAATCTGAGAATTTTATGTTTCCTAAACATTTGTAACCATTATCAAATTTAGTTGATTAAGTAGTAGTAAATAACTATGTAACCATTTTCTGAAAAATTAAAATACAAATTAAATCTTGAATTTCCTAGTGTTTAACAATCTCTAATATAAACAAATACATGTAAATTTTAAAATGTTTTTAAAATCTTAATATAATTGAATAAAATGAGTTTGCTCATTAATTCTATCTTAGCTTCATTTCCTATCCTTACTTTCAAAGCAGAATTAACAGTCACAAATTCAACTAGTTCTGATTAGTATAAACTTCAGAACTGGAATACAATTATAAATTTTGACTACCACTCACACAGTAACCCAGATACTTTTCAGAATAATTTAAGTAAAACTGGCATATTATGAATAGTGTTCACAGTCATTTGCTTGAGCATGGATTTTCTTCAAGCTCCTGTCTTTTCTTCTAAATCATGTATTACGTATCCACTAATGATTCAGATTTTCATCTTACATAATTATTACTGCGTCTTTTATGACTCTTTTCACTTTATCTTCTATCACAATATAATGTTACTTAATTTGTCTTTCTAAGGTGTTTGCATGCACTCAAAGTTGGCTTGTAAAGCTTTATAACTTGGAGTGACTACAATTAGTTATCAGTCGTCTACACCTTCATCCTTATTCCTAGCTTCTGGTTTTGGTCTAGAATTCAGCCTACAAGGGAATCCAAATAATCTGACCCATCCTTATATCCAAGAGTTTTTCTTAATGAGTCTAAATCAATCAGAACACAGGGAGTGTCTCAGTTAGTTTTTACTTGTCGCTGAGATGAAATACCTGACACCCAAAGTTAGGGAAAGAAAGATTTATTTTTTACAATTCTTGGAGGTTTCAGTCCATACTCAGTTGGCTCCAAGACAGCATGGCATGGTGGGCCACAGTTTATGAGGGTGCAAACAGCAAGGGTGAACCAGCAAGAAAGAGAGAGAGAGGAGAGAAAGAGAAAGAGAGAGAGAAAGAGAGAGAGAGAGAGAGAGAGAGAGAGAGAGAGAGAGAGAGATTTCTGGCCATTATATCACATGCTGGCTCCACTCCTAGGTAGGCGTAGCATTCATACTCTTGTCTGAGTGCTAGACAATGAACAAATCACAAATACTAGATTTGGTCGAGTCCATAATTCATGAGGTTTGGGGGCCACTGACATAAACCATAACAGGGAGATACCACCCAAAGTTAAATACCAGGATAAAGATATCCTAAGAAGATTGAAAAGAAGTGACTACAAAGAGGTTTCCCTCCATCAAATTATTGCTGAAAGCCATCTTCTGATGAACCAGCTAGCTTTATACAGAAGGCAGTACTTTGCATGACCAAATGACATGGAAAGGACTTGGGTGTTTGGTAACAGGAATCAGAACTGACCATTATGTTTTACGTACATTTTTTCAGATAATGAGGTGCCAGAGAGAGCTGTTGGATTTTACATGCAGTTTTAGTTACACGTGTTTGGCAAAACTTACATGTAATATGCATCTCCTTTAAATTATTTAGCATAAAACTTTTAAATGACAGTTTATTGAAAATTTATGAATGCCTTCCCTTTAAAATACCTAGTATTTATCTATTATGCGTATATTGAGGGCTCACAACTTTAAGGAATTTTTTTTTTCCTTACAGTACTCAAATTATGAAATTTATCTGTGGTATTCTCTTAAACCGGGATCCTTGCTTTGTGATTTCAACAATGTCCTACTTTTATTTTATTTATTTTTTAGTATTGCTTCTGTCTGGAAATAATAAGAACATCATGGCTCATCTTGAAATCCCTGTTCTAAGAAACTCTGATTCCTTGTAGGTAAAGGTCAATACAAGACACAAAAATCCAAGTGCCAATAAAAGTGTTCCACATGATTAATGGGTTTTTTTTAAGTGACATTTATTATAGTTTCATTTAGTAACAGAAAATATTTTTAAAGTTGATAAATTCACATTGAGACTTGTGATTTAACTCTTGCAAGACAAAATAGCTTTTAAACTTTATTTCAAAATAGAAATATTTCTACATATTTAAGGTTTTTTTATTTCCTTACTCAAATTGTACATAGGCTCCTATTCTCTCTCAGTATTCTTATCTCATGAAGCATAATGTGTAGCCACTAATAATGAATAATCTAACATGATCACCTCAGGCAAAATTTGAAAAGGGAAACTCATTTGTAAGACAGAGTTTTTAGCTTCACAAAATAGAATAGAATAAAGCAGATGATTCAAGTTTTCTAACTGAGTTAATTCTAGTTTTCCACACATTTTTGGATATGAAATTTGATTAATATTAGGACCTTATTCCCTTAATTCCCATTTCAACTTGCTAATTCTCATTCATTCATCTGTGTAAAATCCTAAATTTGGGAGCTCCATCAATGATAAACTGCAGGCTTCTGTGAAATTCATAGCACAACTTTGCAGCAATGCATCTTGACTGAAATAACATGCATTGATAATGTCCCATAAAAATCACAAGGCAGTAAAGCTATATCTTTATATGTCAGACACCTTTTAAGAGTAGCCTATAATACTCTCATGAAATAAATAATCTCAGAAACAGTTAATCTATAATGTGTCACAAATTCAAATAAAGGAAGATAAAGATCAGAATACTGAAAATATATCCTGTAGGGTTACATATTGAGCACACCAATACCATGTCTCTCTAAACACAAAATATACATTCTGCATAGGAAAGTATAATTTCTAATACTAAGACTTAAAATTTTATTACAAAATTTTACATGCTTTACTGTCACTTTGTATAAGGTGTAACTGAAAAAAGTGGTCATTTTAATTTTTAAAAACTACTTCAATAAAAGATATATTGTCATTAATCCCTCTCAAAACATTTCCTTTTTTATAAAGCACATGTAACCCCTCATTCTTTCCACTTTCTGAAATAGTTTTGGAAGTCTTTTTATGTGTGTCTTCAGCTGTGCTGTCATGGCTTTTTACTGTCCTGAATTCATTCCAGATGTTTACCTTCCATGATTATTTTAGCCGAGAGAGTCAGAAAGTAAACTCTGTCAGATCCAGTGAATGAGGTGAATGAAGATACACTATAATGGTTTTTTAGTTACTGCTTATTTTTATTGGTACATGTGTGTAATACATGATTATATTCATTGTGGAAAATCCTTGCATGTATATGGCATACCTTAATTCTTTTTTTATTCTCTCCCTCAACATTTCTTCCCTGAGCCAACCATTTCACTAGATGGGAATTGACAACAGCATTCACCATATTTTTAAAAAGTACCTCAGAAAGACATGAAAGAGCAATTCCAGGACTGCTTCAGAGGGTGTTGAGAACAGTGAAATGTGTGCTAAGTTAGAGAGAGTATATTGAGGACAATTAATGGCAACATGTCTTTTATTGTTATAATTTTTCAAACTAAGCATTCCCAGTATATTTTGATCACTCTTATTAAGAAAGTTTTAAAATTTTGACCTTATAAAACACTCAGAATATGTAAGGTGGTATACATGACACAATATTGGTCCTTCTTATGTTTAATACAACAGTATTTCTCAAAACAGATCTTTACCAAAGTAATTGGACACACCATTTATTCTGAATATATCCACCAGCAAGATAATACTGCAACTAGGTGTTGTCTTGTGAATATAAAATAATTTTTTTACAACGAAGATTTTCCACATCACAGCAAGGGGGAGCACATACATTTCACAACATGAGATAAAAATCAGAGCATGAAGTATTTATCATCCAGACAGCCTGACTAAGGGAAACTGTCAAGAGATTTCCTAAATTACTCTCAGAAGAACTGATGACTTAGGTTTGACAAGGAATTCATAGGATTCCTTCTGGATCCAAGCCTTGCACTAATTTACTTAAACTCTAATAGCAAATATGATGCTTGAGGGAAGAAAACGCAGTATTATATTGAGCCCTACTCAAGGAAAGCACCCTCAGATAGAATTTGCCTAGCCTAGAAGTTCACATTGCCATGACCTAGAAATTCTCTGAAGCTTTATGAAGGTTAGAAAATGCAATAATCTAGAGAGGCACAAATAATTTAATGGGTTTTAGAATTAGCCATTTCTGAGTTCAAACCCTCACGGTCCTGATATTTATTTATTTATTTATGTATTGTGTGAGTTTGATAAGAACCTTAAGTCTCTGGAACTCATTTTCTATGTTTAAGTAAGCATGATAACATGGCCTAGTAGATAATTGTTAGAAATAAAAGATGTAATGGGCAAAATTAAATGACATAGTCCCCGAAAAATGCAAGCTACTTATAAAGTCAATACAAGTTGTCTGTCCCAAAATAATAGAAAAATTTAGATGATTTTCAAGGGAAAATTCGTTATACTGCCTTATCCACACACTACAAAGCATATCCAGAAATTGCTAAGAAAATTATTCCTGATTTGGGCATTTAAAGTATCAAGAGAGTTCACAGATCATTGGTCTCTCCCCTCCAACCAACTCATGCACCTGATGGTTGCCAGATCATATGCCTCACCCCTCCTTCTGGCCCCACAGACCTAGGAGTTGGCAGGATCATCAGTCACCATCACCAGCCACGCAAAAGACCACAGCATCCCATGGATAACTAGCAACCCTTTCTACCACCTGCAGAACATTGGTGTGTGGTGGGAGCCTTAGTAACCCCTCACCCACACAGAAGACCTCAGAAGGCTTGCATCAATGTGATGAGTTTCCCTTTCAAACAGAGGACCACAGGAGTAAACAAGAGCAACAATGAACTGCCCCCAAGCAGAAGGACTTGGCAAGCCTGGCAAGAGTGTGGGTGACTCCAGGTAGGTTGAGGAGAGTGCTAACAAGGCATTCCCCCAACCCAGAGGTAATCAAAAGGACCTATGAGACACCCAGTGACATAGTAAGACTCCAGATGAAGTATACACTATAGCCAGGTAGATCTGGTGGCCTGGAACAGCCAAAAGCCATAGTAAAAACAGAAACTAAGCATTGACTTACATCAAAACTCCTAGGCTAGTGAGGCTAGGAAGAATATAAGATTCATCCAAAAGGCCCAGCAGGGGGCATTCAAGTGACTGGCCCCACCCTTCATTGTGGAACACAGCAACTGAACAAATATCAATCACACAGTAAGAGCCTAAGACACACATGATGGACAGTTGAGACTAGAGGGATTGAAAAGACCAAAGTATTAGCCCAAAAGGTAAAAATGACAAAACAAGCAAAACACAATCTCAAATATCCAGTCCATCAGGAACACTGTACAGAAGACACTGAAACAGAAAACATTAGAAGTCAAACACCTGAAATTTATGAAAAGATAGCAAGTGAAATAGAGAGACAAATCCATGAGCTATAGAGGAAGTGAGATTATAAAAAATCTCACAAGTGAAGAAAGAAATGACAACATTAATAAAGGAGTTGCTTATCGTAGCTTGAGAAGACATAATTAAAAAAAGTACTGGAGCTTGGGAAGATGATGGAAACCTTGAATGAATAATACAGAAAAGAAGTAGAATTAGTGAGACAAATTCAAACAGATATTCAGAAAATAAAAAATTCTACTGAAAGTGGGTAAGACCACTTGAATGAAGCCGAGGATAGAATTTTAGACCTTGAAGACAGGATCACAGATAGCGATCATGAAAGGATAGAACTTTTAAAAATAACAAGGCAGCATGAAATGAAAATTCGACAGCTTCAAGATGATGCAAAGAGAAATATAAGACTAATAGACATCAATGAAGATGCAGTGTCAATGCAAATGACACCATAAACTACATGCAGAAGTAATAAAAAATTTCCCAAATATAGGAAAATAATCAGATATACAGAAAAGTAATCTATATAGAATTCCAAACAATCATAACCAAAATAAATCTACACCCAGACATGTAATAATTAAGATCCCAGAAACAGCATAAAAACAGAACACTAAAAGCTGTTAGAGAAAAGACACAACTCACGTATCAAGGAAAGCCTATTAAAGTCATGGCAGACCTCTCAGCACAAACCCTCAAATCAAGAAGCTTGAAGTGAAGTGTTTCAAAACCCTGAAAGAAAACCACTTTCAACCCAGATTGATATACCCTGCAAAATTTTCTTTGAAATTTAATGGAGAAATAAGATACTTTCATTACAAAGAACAGCTGGAGACATTCATGTCCATCAAACCAAACCTAAAAGGAGTACTGAAAGACATACTACAGAGAGATAAAAATGACTACAATTGCCAGAACAAAACAGAAAGAAACCACCAGGAAAGGCAAACAATCAAATAAGGAGGAAAAGCATGAATCCAACAGCAGAATAACAACATATAAAGTTGAGACAATACATATCAGTTATATCTATCAATGTAAATGGCCTCAGTTTACCAATTAAAAAATAGCTTGAGAGAATGGATCAAGAAACAGGATCCAACAATATGCTATATACTGGAAACATCTGACTCAAAAGAAAACTTGTAGACTTACAGTCAAAGGATGGAAAACAGTATTCCATGCAACAAGAACCCAGAAAAAAAAAAAAAAAAGCAGGGGTAGCTATTCTGTTTGTTGGCAATGTAAACTTCAAACCAAAAATGATCAAAAGACATAAAGAAGCTCATTATGTACTTGTTAGGAGAATAATTCAAGATGAAAAGCTAACCACCTTAAATATGTATGCACCAAATACAGAAGCACTCAACTACATAAGACAAATACTAATAGATATGAAAAACCAAATAAGGAATTACACAATTGTAATAGGGGACACTAATACCCCATTGCCACAAAGATATAGATCAATTAGACAAAATTTGGCAAAGAAGGGCTGGGGATTTAGCTCAGCGGCATAAGCGCCTGCCTTGAAAGCAAGCAGTCGTGAGTTCAGTCCCTGGTATCGATAAAAACAAGGAAAAAGACAAAAAAAAAAAAAGTATAATGAAAATTTGGCAAAGAAATAATAGAACTAAATCAAATATGTGTACAAATGGACTTAGTAGATGTTTATAGAGTGTTCGACTCAGTGACACCGGCATATATATTCTTCTCAACTGCATATGGGACATTCTCTAAAATAGACCATATATTAACCCTTAGAACATTGTTAAGTAAATACAAAGGGATTGGAATTATCCCATGCATATTATCAGACCATAGTGCACTGAATTGGAAATTAATGGCAAAAGAAACTGTAGAACCTACATAAACACATGGAAATTAAATAATAGCCTCTTGAACAACAGATGGGTTAAAGGTAAAAATAAGAAATTAGACAATACCTACAACTCAAAGAAAGCCTGTGGGATGCAAGGAAAGTGGTCCTAAGAGGGAAATAAATAGCAATGAAATGTCACATCAGGAAAACAGAACAAGCATAAATAAACAACCAAATGCTACACCTCAAGCTTCAAGAATAGGAAGAACAAGTCAGGCCCAAACCTCATAGAAGAGAAGAAATTATAAAGATCAGAGCAGAAATTAACTCAGAAAACATTACAAGGAATAAATGAATCAAACAGCTGGTTTGTTGTGAGAATAAACAAAATTTATAAACCTCTAACCAACCCTATCAAGAAAAAGAAAGAAAAAAAACCCCTCAAATTCATACAATAAGAAATGAAAGAGTGAAATTACTACATGTCCCATGGAGATTCAGAAGATCATGAATATCTACTTTGAAAATCTTTATGCATACAAGGTGGAAAACACAGAGGAAATGGACAGGTTTCTAGAAACATATGAGCTACCAAAGCTCAATCAAGAAGATATAACAATTTCGGATAACCCAATGCCAGCTACCAAAATTGAAAATGTGATTAAAAACTTACAAACAATGAAAGCCCTGGTCCTGATGGATTTATAGATGAATTTTATAATTTAGAGGAGATTTAATGCCAGTACTCCTCAAACTCTTCAGTGAAATTGAAAGAGTAGCAATTCTCCCAACTCTTTCCTGGAGGCAAGTATTACTCTGATAACAAAACCAGAGAAAGGGAGAACTATAGACCAATTTCCCTAATGACCATTAATGTAAAAATTCTCAACAAAATACTAGCAAATAGAATGCAGCAAGTCATCTGAAAGATTATACATCATGACTGAGCGACATTTATCCCAAGAATGCAGGGATGGTTTAACATATGTAGATCAACAAATGTAATATACCACATCAACAGAGCCAAAGTCAAAAATCACATGATCATCTCTATAGACACAGAAAAAGTTTTGATAAAGTCAAACATTTGTTCATGATTAAAAAAAATCCATAGAAAATTGGAATAGATGGTATCTACCTCAATCTGACAGAGGCCATATATGACAAACTGGCCACTTAAATCATACTAAATGGACAAAAAACTGAAAATTTTCACTCTAACATCAGGAACAAGACAAAGATGTCCTCTATCACCACTCCTAATACAGTTATGGAATCCTTAGCATGAGTACATAGACAAGAGAGAAATCAAGCTATAAGAATAGGAAAGGCAGAAGGTAAATTATCACTATTTGCAGATGACATGATACTCTGCCTAGATCCCCAAAACTCTATCCAACAACTACTAGAATTAATAAGTAAATTCAAGAAAATAGCTGGATACAAAGTCAGTACTAAAAAATCAATAGCATTCCTGTACACAAACAACAAACTCACTGAGAGAGAAATTACAGAAATGACAATAGCATCCAAAACAATGAAATACTTAGGAATCAACATAACAAAGGATGTAAAGGACCTATACATTGAAAACTATAGTACTTTGAAAAAGGAGATTTGGAGTCCCACAGAGCCGCAGAACCCAGTACCAGCCTGGCAGACCTCTCTCTCTCTCTCTCTCTCTCTCTCTCTCTCTCTCTCTCTCTCTCTCACCTGGGGGCCAGGCTGCAGCTTCCTTCCAGGAACAATGAGGGGGGCCGAGCCGCGGGGCCCCATTCCAACCTTGCCAACCACCCTCTCTCACCTGGAGGGCACATGGCTGCTGCCCACCTGAAGGAGGAAACTGGGCCAAATTGCTGGAAACTGCTCCAACCTTATCTACCACCTTCTTTTGGCCTGGAGAGCTCTAGCACTGCTGCCACCACCTGGGGGAGGGAGCAGCCCTCCTGAGGAGGAAAGCTTTGCTGCCACAGAGGGGAGTGGTATAGCTTGAGGAGGCTTTAGGTCTACCTGAGAGGAGCCTGGCAACCTTCTCATAATCCAGAGGCTTTGCTGCCCAAGGAGGGAGCTACACTACCAGGGGAGTCCCAGGAGTCCAGGACATAAGAGACAATTTCCAACATGCCCAGGGGAAGCTTGTAACAACACTTGAAGCTCAAAAATATAGGAAAATGACAAAACAAAAGACCAAAATGCAGTCCAAACATCCCATCGCAAGAAATCCTAGGAGCCATGTGTAAAGAAGAAAACACATGCCACCTAACTGAAATACCTGAAATAATAGTAACTGAAATAAAGAAGCAACTCTGGGAAGCCTGAAAGGAATTCAAACTAGAAATAATCTCTCAGGTAAAAGAAGAAATGATAAAAGAAAAGGAGATGCTGAACAAGGCTAAAGAAGACACAGTTTAAAAATTGGAGGAACTAAACAAAAAGATAGAATCCCTGGATGAACAATATAAGAAAAAAACAGAATACATAAAGCAGATGCAAACAGATATACAGGAAATCAAAAACTGCATTGAAAGTTGTAAAAACTGCCTCAATGAATGTGAAGACAGAATCTTCACAAGATTGCAGCCAGTGAACAGGAAAGGAAAGATCTTTTAAAAATAAAAAGAAATCAGGCAATAACAATTCAACACCTGCAAGATGACGCAAAGAGGAACAACACAAGGTTAATAGGGATAAATGAAAAAGAGGGGGACAACATAAAGGATGTCAATAGGTTATTTAGAGAAGTAATAGCTGAAAATTTCCCTAACACGAGATTGGAAACTGATATCAAGATCAATGAAGCATATAGAACTCCAAAAAGCCATAACCCAAATCAAACTACACCCAGACATATAATAATGACATCCCAGAAATTGAACAAAAGAATAGAATATTAAAAGCTGTCAGAGAGAAAAGACAGATCACCTATAAAGGAAAACCTATCAGAATTACAGCAGACTTTTCAGCACATATAATAAAGTCAAGAAGAGCATGGAGTGAAGTATTTTAGATAGTAAAGGAAAATGATTTCCAACCTAGACTGAGGTACCCTGCAAAACTATCCTTCAAAATCAATGGAAAAATAAGATATTGCCATGACAAAGAACAGCGGAAAAACTATATGATCACCAAGCCAACCATGCAAAGGATACTGAAAGACAGCCTAGATACATTTAGGAAAAAACCACTAAACAAAGCAGATAATTAAACAGAACAGAAAGATAAAGATGCAACAGCAGAAAGATAACATGTCAACAATAAACCAATATATAACAGTTATAACCATTAATGTAAGTGGTCTCAATGAACCAATTAAAAAAAAAACAGACTGGCAGAAGGGATCAAGAAAGAAAATCCAACCATATGCTGTCTACAAGAAACCCATCTAACCCAAAAGAATACTCACAGACTAAAAGCCAAAGGATGGAAAACAATACTTCATGCAATAGGAACCCCCCCAAAAGTGGGGGTAACTATTCTGTTTGTAGACAATGTGAACTTCAAGCCAATAATGATCAGAAGGGATAAAGAAGGTCACTACATACTGGTTAGGGGAAAACTCCAAGAGGAAGAGATAACTATCTTAAATATATATGCACCAAACTCCAGAGCATGTAGTTATATAAAATAAGTACTAACAGAAATAAAAAACCAAATTATCAGTAACATAATTCTAACAGGAGATCTTAACACACCATTGATACCAATGGACAGATCAACCAGACAGAAAATCAACAAAGAAATAAAAGAACTGAATCACACCTGTGAACAAATGGACTTAATAGACATATACAGAGTATTCCACCCAACAGCAACAGAATACACATTCTTCTCAGCAGTGCATGGGTCATTCTCTAAAATAGACCATATATTAACTCACAGAACACATTTAAATAAATGCAAAAGGGTTGAAATTATCCCTTGCATGCTATTGGACCATAGTGCTATGAAATTAGAAATTAATGATAAAAGATACTGCAAAATTCCCACAAACACATGTAAAATGAATAACACACTCTTGAGTAATCAGTGGGTCACAGAGGAAATTAAAGAAGAAATTAAACACTACCTACAAGAAAATGAAAACACAAATACAACTTACGGGAATCTGTGGGATGCAATGAAAGCTATCCTCAGAGGAAAAGTTATTGCACTGAGTTCTCACATCAGGAAAACAGAACGAATACAAATAAATAACCTGATGTTACACCTCAAGCAGCTAGAAAAAGAAGAGCAAGTCAATCCCGAAGCCAAAATAAGAGAAGAAATTATAAAAATCAGAGCAGAAATCAGTGCAATAAAGATTTTTTAAAAATCCAAAAAATCAACGAATCAAAAAGTTGATTCTTTGAAAGAATAAATAAAATTGACAAGCCCCTAGCCAACATTATTTTAAAAAGGGAAGAAAAAGCTCCAATTCATGCAATAAGGAATGAAAGAGGCAAAATTACTACAAACCCTATAGAAATACAGAAGATCATCAGCACCTATTTCGAAAACCTCTACTCTCAAAGGTTTTGATAACACAGAGAAAGTAGACAAAGTCCTAGAATAATGAAAAGTACCAAAGCTGGGTCAAAAAAATGTAAAACTGCTGAATAACCCAATTTCTATTAATGAAATTGAAAACTTAATTAAATCTTTACCTACAAAGAAGATCCCAGGCCCAGATGGATTCACTGCAGAATTCTACAAGAAATAAAAAGAAGACCTAATGCCAACACTCCTCAAACTCTTCAGTGAAATTGAAAGGAAAGCAATCCTTCCTAAATCATTCCTAGAAGAAATATTAATCTAGTGCCAAAACCTGAGAAGGACCCAACTGAAAAAGAGAACTACAGACCAATCTCCCTAATGAACACAGATGCAAAATTCCTCAATAAAATATTGGAAAATAGGATGCAGCAAATCATCAAGAAGATTATACACCATGACCAAGTGGGATTCACCCTGGGCATGCAGGGATGGTTCAATATATGTAAATCAATAAATCTAATACACCATATCAATAGAGTCAAAAGTAAGAATCACATGATCATTTCTATAGATGCACAAAAACTTTTGATAAGGTCCAACATTCATTTATGATAAGAACCTTGCAGAAAATTGGAATAGATGGTCTTTACTTCAATATAACAAAGGCTGTCTATGACAAACCAACAGCCAATATCATACTAAATGGCCAAAAATTGAAGGCCTTTCCTTTAAAATCAGGCACAAGACAAGGATGTCCCTTATCACTGCTCCTATTTCATATAGTACTGGAAATACTAGCCAGAGCAATTAGACAAGAGAGAGAAATAAAAGGCGTAAAGATAGGAAAGGAAGAAGTTAAACTAACATTATTTGCAGATGACTTGATACTCTATGTAGAAGATCACTAAAAGTCCATTGAAAGACTAGTAGATATAATAAATAAATTCAGTAATGTAACTGGATACAAAATCAATAGCATTCCTATACATTAACAACAAAATCACAGAAAGAGTAATAAAAGAAGCCATACCCTTCACACCAGCAACAAAAAAGTAAAATATTTAAGAATTACTCTCATGAAAGAAGTGAAAGACCTATACAGGGAAAATTATAATACACTGAAAAATGAAACTGAAGATGATCTCAGAAAATGGAAAGACATCCCTTGCTCATGGATAGGAAGAATAAATATTGTGAAAATGGCCATTCTCCCAAAACTTTTATACAGATTCAATGCAATCCTGATAAAAATACCAATAACATACCTCATAGAACTTGAGAAATCATTCCTAAAATTCATCTGGAGTGAGAAGAGACCTAGAATAGCAACAGCAGTTCTAAGCAGCAAAGGCAAGGCAGGAGGCATCACATTCTCTGACTTGAAGTTATACTACAAAGCAACTATAGTAAATCAACATGATACTGGAAGCAAAACAGAGCCAAAGATCAGTGGACTAGATTAGAAGATACAACCACAACTACAAACACACTCAACCACCTTATCTTTGATAAAAGGGCCAAACATGTTCACTGGAAGAACAACAGTCTCTTTAATAAATGGTGTTGGAAAAACTGGCTCTCCATATGCCGAAAACTAAAACTAGACCCATGCCTATCACCATGTACTAAAATAAAATCTAAATGGGTCAAAGATCTAAATATTAAAATAGAAACACTAAATCTGTTGGAAGACAAAGTAGGTAAAAATCTTGACATAGGGGTAGGTAGAGAATTCATGAACAGGAATCAAACCGCATGGGAAATACTTTAAGAATCAATAACTGGGATCACATCTTATTAAAATATTTCTTCATATCAAAAGAAATAAGCATAGTGAAAAGAAAACCCACAAACTGGGAAAAAAATCTTAGTGAACTGCCCCTCAGACAAAGGACTTCTCTCTAAAACATATAAAGAATTTTTAAAAAATCAGGCCCCCAATATTCAAAGACCCAATCCATAAATGGGCATCTGAGATGAATCAACAATTCTCAGATGAAGAAATACAAATGGCAAATAAATACATGAAAAAATGCTCATCATCATTGGTCATTAGAGAAATCACTGCTAAATTTCATCTGGAACCAGAAGAGACCTAGAATAGCAAAGGCAATTCTAAGCAGCAAAGACAAAGCAGGAGGCATCACAATCCCTGACTTGAAATTATACTACAAAGCAACAGTAGTAAAATCAACATGGTATTGGAATCAAAACAGAGCCAAAGATCAATGGAATAGATTAGAAGATACAACCACAGCTACAAACACACTCAACCACCTTATCTTTGATAAAGGAGCCAAGCAGGTTCACTGGAAGAACGACAGTCTCTTTAATAAATGGTGCTGGAAAAACTGGCTCTCCATTTGCCAAAAACTAAAGCTAGACCCATGTCTATCACCATGTACTAAATTAAAATCTAAATGGGTCAAAGATCTGAATATTAAAACAGAAACACTAAATCTATCGGAAGACAAATTGGGTAGAAACCTTGGAGACATAGGAGTAGGTAGAGAATTCATGAACAGGACTCAAACCGCACAGGAAATACTTCCCAGAATCAATAACTGGGACCACTTCTTATTAAAAAGTTTCTGCATGTCAAAAGAAATCTCCAGCATAGTGAAAAGAAAACCCACAAACTGGGAAAAGATTTTAGTGAACTCTCTCTCAGACAAGGGACTCTTGTCTAAAACATATAAAGAATTAAAAAAACTCAGACCTCCAAAATTCAAAGATCCAATCCAAAAATGGGCATCTGAGATGAATACGCAATTCTCAGATGAAGAAATGCAAATGGCAAATAAATACATGAAAAAATGCTCATCATCATTGGTCATTAGAGAAATGCAAATTAAAACCACACTGAGATACCATCTCACTCCTGAAAGAATGGCCAGGATCAAGAAAACCAACAATAAATGCTGGAGAGGCTGTGGGGAAAAAGGAACTCTCCTACACTGTTGGTGGGAGGGTAGACTGGAACAGCCTTTGTGGAGGTCTGTCTGGAGATTTCTCAAAAAGTTGGGATTGGAAGTCCCATTTTTTCCAGCTATTCCACTTCTAGGCATATTCCCAGAAGAACTGAAAGCATCATACCACAGTGATATATGTGCACCTATGTTTATAGCAGCACAATTTGTAATCGCCAGATCTTGGAAACAACCCAAGTGTCCATCAACTGAGGAATGGATAAAAAAGTTGTGGTATTTCTATACAATGGAGTATTATTCAGCTATAAAGAAGGATCACATTGAGATATTTATCAATAAATGGGGGCAGCTTGAGACCATACTCATAAGTGAAATAAATCAATCTCGCATGTGTGAATACCGAATAGTTTCCCTAATGTAAGTAATGATTCAAATATATAAAAATATGTGTTAATCATGATTCCCCATTATGTGGCCTTGAAGCCTTATAAAGTTTCCACTCATTAATTAGAAAGGCTTTATTCTTGGCTTCTTGATATGGAAATATTTGAAGCTATAGAATATGAAGCTTTATCCAAATATTTCAAGGAAAAAGACAGACACTATGGTAACTACTATTAAGTCGGGTTATTTGGTGGTGAAGCACTAGGTTGCTGAAACAGTCATGCTTTGACCTGTATTGTTATATTGTTATGTCCTGTTTTATCTCAATCTCTCCCTTATTCTTTAAAAAAATTATTTAGTTATTTCTTATGCTTGTTTTAATTAAGGGGAAAAACTAAAAAAATTAGGATATATAATAGTAACTCTTTTTGATTTCCTATTAACTTGTTTTGAAGTCCTGTAATACTCCCACAATCTTGTTTTGACTGATTAGACTCTGTTCTATTCTGTATGATAGTATCAAGTTTGAGGGTATAGGCAACTACTTTGAAGGCAATAAGATTCACTAAGATGCCCATTCTGGTTTGACTATTTTCTCCTTTGGAAGTCCTGTAATATTTACAATGCCTAAGTTTTATTGGTCTTGTTCTCTACTGTTTTGTCCAACTTTATAATATCTAATGAGATAGACAATTCTTTTTAAGGAAACAAGAGACAATGTTGATAACCATTGTTGATAACCTTGTACTCTGTTCTACATCATGTGCTATGTCTATCCTTGGTTTTGACTGACAGCTTTGTTTTGCCATATTTGACTTTATTCTCTCCCCCCCAAAAAAGTAATAAGAGCTAAGGAGTAATAAAATCCAAAATGTGTAAATTTTGTTGTAAAAAAGAGAGGGGAAAAAAAAGAGCTCTAACAGATATAACAGCAAGTGTATTTAGGGGTGTTAAATAGCTGACTATATATATGTTTTTGGATCATTGAACACAGCTGTTTGCGGTCTCTCTGTTTGAATGTCCACTTTGTATTCTTTGATACCGTGATTTGAGCAACTATTTCCAAGATGATAATATGTAATCTATTAACAGGTGATTTCTTACTGTTATTTTTTTTTTGTAGTTCTGTATTACGTGTACCCTTACACCGCTTTGTTTTGTTTTGTGTTTTTCTCTTTTTCCTCTTAAATAAAATTTAAAAAAAGAAAAAAAATTTATAAATAAATGGACGCAGCTTGAGACTATACTCATAAATGAAACAAATCATGCTCACATGTATAAATACTGAATAGTTTCCTTAGTGTATGAAATGATAATAATACATAAAAATATGTGGTAATCATGATTCCCAATCATATTGGTTAGAAGCCATAATGTTTTCACTCATTAATTGGAATGGTTTTAACCTGGGTTGTTCGATTTAATATCTGTGATAATACAAATAGCTATTTTGAAGAAAACAAGACACTATAAAAGCTAGTGCTGAGTTAATATCATCTCGTTTTGAAGTCCCATCAAGCTGTTGTACATCTGTTTCCACTTTTGTTAACATGTAGTATCTTACTATATTTTACTATATGTGATAGTATAAACAAAAATTTTTATAGGCAAAGAGATAATATAGAAACCGTTGTTCATTTTCTGTTAGCTGGATCTACATACCCTGTAATTCTTACATTCTCTTCAATGGCTTCACATTGTCTTGATATATTTGATGCTATAGTATATGAAGTTATACTCAAATAATTCAAGGAAAGAGACACTATGGGAACTACTATTATGTTAGGTTATCTGGTGGTGAAACACAATGATGCTTAAATTGTTCAGTTTTGACCTGTGTTGTTCTGTTACAATGTTTTCTTTTATCTCAATCTCCCTCTTTTTTAAAAAATTAATTTATTTTTTCTTATTTTTTTAATTAAGGGAAAACTAAATTTGAAAATGGCGGGATATATTATAGTAACTTTTTTGTTTTCCTGTTAACCTGATTTGAACCTCAGTATTGCTCTCCCCATCTTGTTCTGTCTGATTTTACTATATTCTATTTTGTTTGATAGTATCGTTTGAGGGTATAGGCAACCACTTTGAAGTCAATAAGATTTACTATGATGCCCATTATGGTTTGACTATTATCTTCTTTTGAAGTCCTATAAGGTCTCCAATATAGGTTTTTTTTTATTTAAAGAAAAGGAAATGAAAGAAAATACATGGAGATAAAAAAAAAGGGGGTAGAAATAATACAAAATTACAGACAAACAAAAGGTAAGAAATTGCCGGTTGATAAGTTACACATTGTCATCTTCAAAATAGCTGTTCAGGTTATAGAATTAAAGTATTTAGAATGACATTCAAAAAGTGACCCTACAAACCATTCTGCTCTATGATTGAACAAAATCTCAGTAATATGATTATCAGTGCTACACATTTGTTTTACATCTCAAAGAGGGTAAGATTAAACATATCAAAACAGAACAGAACATTTAAAAAAATAAAAAACAATTTAAAGAAATACAGATTTCAAAGCAAGTCCACTGGAGATCTTCATTATCTGTCTCTAGCTTCTTACAAATAGTTGTCCCTATCTTCACCCACTTTATATACTTATTGCATATTATAGAACTAATCAAATTATTACAGGATGATGAAGTCTTTTTAGGTCCTCAAGTTCCAAATTAGGGAAGACAATACTGTTTTGGTCAATTCTGTTATATCTGATGATATAGGCAATTTTTTAAAATAGCAAGAGGCACAATGCTAACCATTTTTGATCACCTGGTGTTTTATTTTTGCATCATATACTATGCCTATCCTTCTGTTCTAACTGACTCTGTTTTGTTTAGTCACATTTGGTTTTATTCTTTTCAAAAAAAAAGTAATAAGAACTGTGGAAGTAATAAATCCAAAAAGTATAATTGTTATTGTGAAAAGAGAGGAAAAGAAAGTGGTCTAAAGGATATAATTGCATTTATATGTAAGTGTGTAGGGTAGAAAACCATATTATTGAGTTTTTTTGGATCATTGATCAGAACTCTCTGCAATCTCACTGTATAAATGTCCACTTTATATGCTTTAATTTTGTAAGTTGGACAACTGTTTCTAAGATGACAATATGTAACCTATTAACTAGTGATTTCTTACTGTATATTTTTTTCTTGAAATTCTGTATTACTTGTACCCTTTTACTGGTTTGCTTTTTTATTTCCTTTCTTTTTTCTCTTTAAATAAAAAGAAAAAGAAAAGGGAGATTGAAGAGGATGCCAGGAAATGGAAAGATATACCTTGCTCTTGGTTAAGAAGAACCAACATTGTGAAAATGGCCATACTCCCAAAACAGATTTAATGTAATTACAATCAAAATGTTAATAACATACCTTACATATTTAGAGAAAACGTTCTTAATATTCATTTGGAAACAGAAGCAACCTAGAATAGCAAAGGCAATCCTCGGCAACAAAGGCAAGGCATGAGGCAGGAAGCATCTCAATTCCTGACTTGAAACTACACACAAAGCCACAATGATAAAATCAGCATGGTACGGGCAAAAAAATAGACCTGAGGATCAATGAACAGATTGGATGATACAGAAAACCACAGACACTTAGCCACTAAACATATTCATTGGCAGAAAAGATAGCCTATTTAATAAATGGTGCTGGAAAAATTGGCTTTCAACATGCTGAAGACTGAAACCAGACCCATTTTATCACCATGCACCAATGTCAAAATGGGTCAAGATCTAAATATTAAAACAGAAATACTAAATCTACTGGAAGGCAAGGTGTGTAGAAATCTTGAAGACATACTGGGAGGGAAAGAGTTCATGAACTAAATGCAAACAGCGTGGGACATATATCCCAAGAATCAACAACTGGCACACCTTTTTATTAAAATTTTTTTGTACCTCAAAAGAAATTACCAACAGAGTGAAGAGAAAACCACAGAATGGGAAGGAATTTTAGTCAGCTCTCCTTCAGATAAAGGACTTATATCTAGAATTTATAAAGAACTCAAAAATAGCAGACCCCCAGATTCAAAGACCCTCTCCAAAAATAGGAATCTTAAATGAACACAGTTCTCAGGTGAAGAATTACAAAAGGAAAATCAATACATGAAGAGATGCCAAACATGACTGGTCATTCAAGAAATGCAGATTAATACAATATCAAGATTTCATCTTACTCCAGAAAGATTGGCTGCCTTCAAGAAATGAACCAATATCAAATGTTGGTGGAACTGTGGGGGAAAAGAAATTTTTTCAACTATTGATGGGAGTGTAGACTGGTGCAACCACTGTGTAAATAAGTGTGAAGATTCTTCAAAAACCTAGGTTTGGAAGTCCATTTAGTCCAGCCATTCTCATCCTGGGTATTTTCCAAGAAAAATTGAAAAGATCATGTCACGTGATATATGTGAACCCATGTTTATAGCAGCACAATTTGTAATAGCTGTATCTTGGAAAAAACTCAAATGCCCATCAACCATAGAATGGATAAAAAAGATATGTTATTTTTATACAATGGAATATTACTCGGTTATAAAAAGGAAAGTATTGAAGCTTTTGTAGGTAATTGGAGGCAACCCAAATATACAATAGATATTGTAATAATGAAAGGGAAAGATAGTGTTCAAAAGGTCAGAACTACTGGGACAGGGGAAAGGAAAAAAGGAACAAAAGAATGGTTTACATGTATGTTGGTACACATATATAAATGTATGTATGTATATGTATGCTACATAATTATTTGACTAATCTCTGTTAGTTCATCAAAAAGAACAATTTGCGCTGTCATTGTTTGATTGATCACTTTTGTGTCTAGAGTTTTGTAACCTGAACAACTAGTGCTGAGTGAGATACTATGTAATATATTAACTACCATTAATTCCATACTTTTTTTCTTTTTTGAATTTCGGTATCATTCCTATTTTTTTCTGATTTGCTTTTTAAAATAAAATAAAAATAATTTTATGCCTGAGAAAACAGTACCAAAACTATATCTTACCACTTGACATGGTTTATGAAATTCACCTAAATTAATACTTAAGAATCCATCCTAAATTTTATCAGTAGTGAAACCAAAGAAATATTATCTATTATTCTATCATTAGTTATATTCTGCTGCATATAAAATTATCCCAAAATTCATTGGTTTAAAGTAACACTCAGTATCTCAGTTTCTGTGGTTATTTTCAAATTCAAAACATTATTTAGCACATATATTAAGAATATGGTAAAACTCGGTACACTGCAGTGGGCAGGAGCACCTAGTCAGTGTGCTTCAGATAAACTGAAACCAACAAAGAAAGAAACGTGGGGCTCCTGTATACACTTGTATGGAAGGAACAAAACATATGAGAAGAAGAAGCAACAAGAAAGGGTCCTCAGTCCCCAATTCTGAGAACACTAATCCAAGAAAGGTAAATGCAAAGGAAAAAGAGGACAGCAAACATGCAATATCAGACATGGCGCCAATAGACACAAAGCGATATTTCCAGGACCTCATAGACGAGTTCAAAAGTGAAAAGCAAGTGAAAAGTGAAAGCAAGATATAAATAGAGTAATTAAAGAAATGCTAAACACCTCCCAAGCAAAAAATAGATGGAAGAATGGAAGAACAAAAAAGGGGTATTGTTTGATGGAGAAAATAGAGAAAACATAGAATACATGAAGCAGGTTCAAAGAGATTACCAGGAAATTTAAAACTCCATTGAAAGCTGGAAAAACTGCTTGAAAGAAACTAAGGATAGATTATCCAAACTGGAAGACAGCTTAGCAATGTGGGAACATGAAAGGAAAAATTTCTTAAAAATAACAAGGAAACATGCAGTAACAATACAAAGGCTAGAAGATGACAAGAGGATCTATAACAAGAATAAAGAATGTGAAACAAGAATCAGGTGTACAAACAAAGGAACATCAAAGGCTATTCACAGAAATAATTAAGGAAAACTTCCCAAACATAGGAAAAGGAAATGATATTCAGATGTATGAGGAATACGGAACACCAGCCACCTACAACCAAAACCCAGGCACATAATAATCAAGATCTCAGAAATCCAATATAAGAACAGAATATTAAAAGCTGTCAGAGACAAGAAACAGATTACTTACAAGGGAAGGCCCTTCAGAATTATGGCAGACTCTTCGGCACAAATCATCAAATCGAGAAGAGTGCCAGGTGTAATAAGCCAAGCCTTGAAAGAAAATAACCTCCAGCCCAGATTGATGTATCCTGCATAATTGTCCCTAGAAATTAATGGAGAAACAAAATGCTTCCAAGATAAAGAGGAACTGGGGGAATTCACAGCCATCAATCCAACTCTACAGAGAATACTACAGGACATTTTAAAGAGAGAGAAAAGCACCAGGATTTTAGGAACAGTGGCAAAGAGGCCCCAGTGAATGGAGCAAAAAGAAAAATGAAGAAGATAGACAACTAATGATGGAAAAGGAGCACACAGAAATGAGGCAGAGAAGGTTGAATATAATTTCTAATATAGAGGAACTAGATACACTAACTTAAAGGAAAAAAGAGAGAATGGCAGGCAGAGTGGATGAAGAGGTAGGGTCCACCGACATGCACTTTGTATGAAATATGGTTAACCCAAAGAAGGGTATAAGGACCAAAATCAAATATGAGAAAACAGAACTCTATGTGATAGGGAACCAGAGAGTAATATGAGTAACTGGACCAGTATTTATGGATAGGTTGAAAAGACAGCCTTAATACATGAAGAAATACAACTACAGATCAAGTCCAAGAGTGAGAAAGTTCAGAAACACTTAGGTAAATAGCAGTTTGTCCCGCCAATATAAAACTGAGGATACTGGGGAGACCCAAAAATACTCAGTACACTCTGGAGGAGTGAAAGGGGAAGAATAGTCTTAAAAAGGACAGCAGAAGATATTGCTAATAGTGATTCAGGAATTAAAACCCATATTACTCGCACTATTCTGCTTGGATGGAACTTGTTCTGTCCCAGTTTGTCTAGATGCACTAGATCTGAGGGCACAGACAGCTGTCCCGAAGATATCAGGATATAGCACAATAATCATCTTTAATTTCCTATTAACTTAATCTGGATCCCTGTACAACTTATACTGTTGTATCATGACTGATCTTAGTTAAATCTGATTTGTTTGATTGCCGCTTATTATTGACAGATTTTTTTGAAAACTGTTAGGTTGATGATAGTTTATGAGAACTGATCTTATGACACAGGATAAAATGAACAAATACTTTGAAGGAAAGAAAGGGGCATTGCAGTACCCAGTGCTGATTCTGGAGTGTCATGATGTGAAATACAGCAATATATTAATCTTTGTTCAGAATGATTTTAATCTGCTATGTTTTGTTTGGTCTCAACATAAATGAACATATGGATAAATGTGTACATGTTTAAATATATAGGATTGATAGCCTATATGAATTTCAATTATTTTACCAGATTTTCTCATCCAGAAATTATGACTTCACTGTAAGTTGACTCATTCATAAGCTGTATCAAGTTGAGTAGGATACCAGAACCTTATCAAGAAAATTAATACTTAAATTTATGTAGCTTACAAAATGCCCAATTAATTCTCAAGATGTAATTTATTCCCTGAAGAATCTACTGTATTAAATTTATGTTCCTTCAAGTTAAAAGATTATTTTAAAATAAAGAATGTTGCACACTTAATATGTCTTTGTTCTTCTGAGGTGATATCCCAAGTGTGGCTCAAATTACCTTAATAATACAGTATTCTACATATTTTAAAGTGCTTCTACACATGGTCTATACACAAATCCTATAAGCCAGCCAGACTTAGCATTATTGACTTTACCTCACAGTGTAAAAATAGTTACCTGGAGAAAAAAAAGTGATTTTTCCAAGGTTGTATAACTCATCATAGACAAAGCTGGTAGCTGTTCTAATGTTTTCCATTATATCACCATGTCTCCCATGTATATTTTTTGTGTGATTTTATATATTCTACATGAGTCTACACATGTACACACAGTTTAGTTTAAGCTAATAGAAAGTCATTGCTTGAAAATATTTTATGGCAAAAGAAATCATCTGTTTTTACTGCTCATATATCTTCACCGGTGATTGCCTTTTTCACAAGGTGCATATGCGCTTTATGAAGCCCACCTGAGCAGAGTGGTGGAGATAGTGTGAGGCAGCAGATAAACCCTTCTTCTGGGTTTAAGGACACACTTCATTACCTCTTCTCTTCATTACATCTATCTCAGGACTTGAGAAAACACATCTGCACAATGCACCACCATGGAACAAAGGAAGGAGACATTATCCTCCATTATTTTATGGGTGAAAGGTACACAAAAAGAATGGTGAACCAAAGCCCCATCTTTATCACAGGCTTGTGTTCTATTAGCATTAATAATGACTGTAGAGGGAAACAAGCAAAGACAATTCAACAGAACTCAAATTGAACTTGTCTCTTACAATCTTGGCAGACATTATCTAAAATTAAAATGAAAATTTAGTAGCAGAACAATGTTAGAATTATCTTCTTAGGACATTGAGGTAAAGACTGTCTAGTAATTCTTTTTACTAATAATTTTGGTAGTGACATCATTGAATTAGGTACTTTTCTGTTACTTTTATATTAAATTCTCAAAAGAAAATCTTTGTTTTATTTTTCTTAAAAAGACTTCCAGTCAAATTATCACAACTTTTCTGAAGTGGTTTTATCACTGAATGAAAAATGCATTTAACAAAAATATGTAAAGAAATCCAACATGGAGCTACATGTTTAGAATAAACAATTAGCAAGAGACTAAAATCATAGAGTTCCATTCTTTCTTTTGGGATTTTTTTTGATATTTTTCCTTACTAAGATATATCTTTAACATAACTTTAATATAGGTTAACTCAGCAAGTGGCTAAGCAAGTCCTCAAATCCCTTTCTACTCATTCTGTGTATTTTATGGGTTTCCTTCCATAAGAATTAAGAAAGGCATTATATGTAGCTTTGCTTTTCCATTTACTCCATTATCTCGTGAAAAGTGTAAATGCTTTGGGTGCATAATTGAATGATCTGGGTCATTATATTTCTTCTTAATAGATTATTTATGCTGTATTATTATGACTTTTGTGATTCTTTCTAATTATGCTATGTTCTGGGGACAACAAAATATGGCAAGTTGTATTTTTTTAAAATTTTGGAATAAAACCAAACAATAAAATGAAATAAAGCAATGAGAACAATATTGAATTTCAAAACCAAGACAGAAGGCAAACTCCCATAGTTGCTGTGTTGCATGCTGTTATCTTCTAGATGGATGCTCAGACTACTAGCACCTGGCCTGTCCCAGGCCTGCAAAGTCAGTCAATCAGTTGTTTTTGTACCTCAGTTGCTGTCATCCAACCCTGTGTTTCTCCAAATCAGCCAGTTGCCTACAAGGGGATGGAAGGGTCTTCTTGCCTCCCTACCTGTGTGCCAGCTGGCTCATGGGAAGGGCAGGCTGACTTCTTGGTTCTTTTCTAATTCAGAGCTGCTGCCAGCTCATGAGAAGAGCAGGCTGATTCTTGGTTCTTTTCCCAAACAACGGCTGCTGATGGCTCATGGGAAAGGCAGGCTGACTTCTTGGTTCTTTTCTTGGCCCACAACTTCTGCTGGCTCACGGGGATGGCAGGCTGACTTCTTTCCCCAGCCCATGGCTGGTGCTGCATTTTAAAATTTAACTTTAAAGTTTTTTAAGGTGGACAATCTTGCCTCAGTAACACTGAACTCAGAAGGGGCCTCCCATCACATCAAGCAGAGTTAAGTGCAATCACAATAAGAGATCTATTGATGCTGTGTAAACAACTCAGGGTTCTTCAATCCTCTGTCAAAGCACAGTGACTTATCTGGGGCCCACAGGTCCTTTGGGAAAGACTTTGAACTTTGTTCATTATTTAGATTCTGAAAACAGATTGATTGGGAGGTACTATTGCCAAAGGCTGCAACTGAAAGTAACAAGCCCGGAAGTGGAAAATCCTGTGAGAAAAAAATCTACAGTCAATTGGTTTTTGTGGAAAATGATTCCAAGTACAGTGGGAAGGGTGTTTAATCAGTCCTGAAAGTTGCTCTTGCTACCCAAAATCCTGTGACAGGAGACTGTAGAAGATATAGAAAAAGGGAAGCAAAGAATAAATATTTTTATAAACATACAATATCAAACCAATTCAGACCAATTCTAGTGTGGAAGAAAGTACTTATATAGTGCATTTAAATAAGGGATTATGATCTAGCAATTAGTGTGGAGGGCATAAATGCAAGGTAACATGTTGTGAATCTTTTCCATATATTTTGTAATACCAACCATGTAACGCATCCACCTGGTTTCTTAATAGGTTTTATGGATGTGGTTGTGGGTTGGAATTATGTGATGGGTACCTTTAAAAATTTCCACATAATCTGTCTTGTTGGGAGACTAGGTCTTCCAGATGGACTAGTTTTGAAACAGTTTTAGGAAAAAAAGATACAACAATAAGTACTAAGCTATATAGGAAAAAAGTTTAGGCTCCACGGTTCCCAAGGTCACCAGGAACTCAAGGTCACCATGAAGTGGTATCTGCAGTCTTGGTGATTTAGATGTAAGCAGTGGTACACAGTCAGCATGATGATTAGGAGTTGAAGAACTGACACTAACTATACATTAAGTGCACAATAGCCACATGTGGCTCTGACTACCATATCAGACAGTATAGATACAGAAATTTGCAATCATCACAGAAGATTCTATTAAATAGTACTCATCCAGAAATGAGCTTGCTTTGAACCAAGAATTACTACTTCAAGGACACTTAATGTTAAACTTGTAGGAATTCTAAGTAGAACCTATGTGAATGTTGGTTAACTAAAATATAAATAAAGGGAAAATAGAAAACAAAACAAAACAAAAAGCTAGAATTCTACTAGTCAAAAAGATGGGAATAAGAAATATGAGGCATTGAAGTGTTACTGATAAGATCACATAACATGCAAGTTAGCTCTAAATGCATTCATAATGACATTCAGAGGCTCTAGTATTAGCAATAAGCATGATAGAGTAAAATTATATTTGCTCATATATAGTCATATTTTCATAATGAATAGACACTACTGCATTTTATGTTTTAAAAAATTGCTTGTGTATGTAACATTATATATGACTGCAGTCACCATTATATTTTTGAGTAGAAAGAAAAAAAATGCGTTTCTGAAACAGGTTGTCTAACTTTCCTTCCCACATATGGGCATTGAGAAATAAATATACACATTAACAATCATGCTAATACAAACTTTAAGTACCAACCTTCAGTACCAATTAATGTTTTTACAAGTAAGAAATATTACTTTTTACTCTCTTAAATTATTGTATTAATAAATAATGTTTTAAAAAAATTATTGTATACAAACAAAAATGTTTAAGGCCTAGAATTAGTTTATTGAGGTATGGCCATCTTCTTTATTTCATTTTAAAAATCATTTTTGAAATAATTTATTTGGAGCAATGCAAATAAATACAATTACAGAGCATGCAAAGTTTTAAGAGTATTCTTAAGGCTTATATCGAATCTAATTAAAACATAGATGCATAAGCTAAAGAAGGTGGGTTGGTGTTACACCCTGTATAGTACACTTCTTTTTCCTCTAGAACTGTCTCATCCAACATCTTTACACAGAAGCAGTAGTTATATAGGCTTTGTGATAAAATGTCTGTAGTTTATGAATACTTGGAAAGACATCTTACTCAGAAGTGCTGGATTATGATTCACACCCAGACTCAAGGGAAGGCATAATTTAAGCCATTGTCAAAGTGGGAAAATAGATTTTAATCAGTGTTTCTATAACCTACCCAGAGCATTCAACGAATTTCCTTACACCCTACAAATACTTTACATAATCTAATCTAATCTATGATACTTGACAAAGCCTTCATTATTTATAAATTTATTTGGTTATAAAGGTATGAAGCAAATGAGTTTCTCTCTTTATGCAAAAATTAAATTAACAAAAAAATTTTTCCCATTATCATAAAATAAGCTTTTGTTCTTGGGTAATTATCTAAGCATTTGTTTTGGCTGGTAATGAAATAAACACTTTAATGCATTTATTTCATTCAAAAATGAAACCAAGTTCCTAATATAAGAGAACAAATATGAACCAAGTTCCTAATATAAGAGAAGGAGGCACCGCAGGAGATATTAAAGTGCCAGAGAGAGAACAATAGATAATATTTAATAAGGTAGCAAAAGTACACATCTGTTTACTGAACAGAGTCAGATGTAGAAGGTAACGGTACTAGCTCTGAGAGTATTTGGGGAAAGTGTAGGTCATGAAGAGGGAAAAGCCAGTGTAAATGCTTGAAATGGAGCAGACCTGATGGATGAAAGCAGGTTAAGAAAGCCAGTTATGGCTGGTGCTGAATGAGCGTGGGAAGGTTTAGATAAAAGGCCAGCAGGAAGTCATGTCCTGTGATGTCTTTTAGGTCCCCCCTAAGTAAGCTTTGCTTTTGTTAGGTAGGAAATGGGGACTACTGCCTGTTTGAAAGAGTGTGATGTTATTAGCCTTACTGTTATAAAGATCCCTCTGTTCTTAAATAAGAAAAGGTAAAAGGGCAGATGGTAAAGCAGGGAGCCCAGTTTGAATGGCCTTGGGCAGTTCAGGGGACAAACGGTAATCTAGATGTGAATTTTAAAAGTTGTTATATTATCATTCTTCTTTGAAAATAATTATGGCAATTTTTGATGTCAAGTATCAGTAATGTTTCATAGTAAGCTGATAAATGATCTGAAATATATATATATATATATATATATATATGTGTGTGTGTGTGTGTGTATTTATTATGGACACACAGTGAATACATACAAATTATAATATTTAAAAGAGAGATTATTTTATTCTTCTACTGTTTCATGTCATGCAGGAAAGAGATCAAAGCTTTAAACACATCAAGAAGCTATCAAAAAAGGAAGCTCGGGGCTGGGGATTTAGCTCAGCGGCATAAGCACCTGCCTTGCAAGCAGGCAGTCCTGAATTCGATCCCTGGTACCAATTAAAAACGACAAAAAAAAAAGATTAAAAAAAAAAGGAAGCTTATTTGTGATCAAAGCCATTTTTAGAAAATTTATGTGGTCATGAGGAACTGCACATTTTAACTTTATATGCTGGCTGAGGTTAGTCCTTGTGTATACAATCACAACTGAAAATGTATCACAAATTTTGTTGTCTCCATTTAATGATATTAATAACCATGTTCACAAACTTTTAATTCAAGTACTCTTTGTCACAAGGATACAATAGATTCCTAATAGCTCAATTTTTAGGTTGTACACTTAAACTCTCTTTGATATAATCTTTTGAGAGCTGAAACTGTTTTTAATCTCTCCCATGAGAATATATGAATTTTGCATCTCATTAAAAGTCTGGTAATATTCCTAAAAACTTGATAATGTAGAAAAAAATCAAAACTTCTAAAGGAAAGATATTTGAGTGCTTATCTTTTAGATATCCAATATTGATATATAATGTCTTATGTATATTAAAAACTTCTAAGATAAGCCTAACTTTCAATTTAGTAGCATTTACATAAGAAATTTTTCATATACCTTAATTATTTTAGAAGGAAACTTATAGGCAACACCCACTGAATTGCAAAGAAAATATAGAGTATATCTTAACCATCAAGCTAATATATGATATAATGCCATATCCAGCACAGTTCCTGAAGCTCTGGAAGAGGAGACCGTAGAGATAAATAAGTAAGAGTCCTAGATGCAGAAAGCTGAGGTGAGGTGAAGCCTTCTCTCCTGGGAGGAGAGAAAGAACTGAGCAATAACTGCAGGATGTTTATTCATACACATCCTGGCTATTGTGAGTTGAAACCTCTCCACTTAAAAACTTGTTTGCCTGGCTGTCCTTCAGCTCCTCATGTTCTCAGAGCTGGAACAAGCTTGTTCACATGGCTTGCCTTGGGCATTTCGTGTTCTCAGGATTGGCCTGGCGTTATCCTCACATGTGTGATCAGTCTCCAGTTTGGGCTACTCCCCACATTGCTCCCTTTTCTGTTTTATTCTTGCAAGTGACATGTGGTCAGTTGAAGTTTGAGGACTCTGCAGAGGAACTTCTCCTTCTTGAACACTTTTCAATCTTAGCAATTTAAGATAAAGATTCTCAATCCAAGGATTTAAGGCCGTGCATTCAGCAGTTTAACACCATAAGTCCATTAATCCATAACAGTAGTCAGTTACCAGTATAGCTGGAAATTGTCAAAAGGTGTTAGTGATTTGAGTTTCCTTTATAGCTAATGTATTAAAATGGTATTGTTTTATATATCTTATACCTTTCTGCTGGAAGTTCAAGACAAAGTTAAGGTGAGAACTATATTAAACAATTTTTTTTCTATCAAGTTCATTTAAGTCTGCTCAGAATTTATCTTCGAACCGGTTATATCACCTGTTAGTTCTTCTGTCAGTGTCAGCTGTCTGGATGTGTCATAGCTATTGTTTGATTAAGTTTCTTTCTGTCAAAGCTTGGAGGATGTTTCTCTCCTAGAGACCTTCCTTAGGCACACTATATACCATTGATCTCCTTCCTCTGTGGTCCAGTAATCTCCTTGATCAGAAGACTGGGAACTCATTGAGCTGCAGGATGTTGCAGCTCTTATGTCCTTGATTTTCATTGATCTTGGAGGACTGGGACCAAACTATTGGCTGTCCTCTTAGCCTATCTGTCTTTTTAGTTTTTGGTCTCCAAACTTCAGTTTTTGAACCTCCAGAAGAGAAAATTAGTGACATTATATTGTAATGAGAGCAGTGAAATTAATGTTATAATTTTATATGAATATCAAGCAGCTTGAAATGCAATGTAGAGCTGTTATCTCCTACCAAACATGAATATTCTAATAGTTGAATCCCTGTAGAATATTAACAGACAACAGTTACATAGTTTTACACAGAAAATTTGAGATCAAAAGCCATACATAATATTGTACCATGACAATCACAATGACATTTTTGTAATATATCTAAATTTTCATTTTGACATAAAATACCCTTTTTAGATACCCATCTCTATCTAGTACATGAGTAGCTGTCACTTAACTTGTTAACTGTTAATAGGATGTCATTGAAGGAATTTGTGACATTGTCTGGGCTGCTTAATGTCTGGGCATTTCTAAGGATAGTGGCACATACATAACGTATACATCACATAAATTTTCTTTCATATTCAGGCAGAGCTCTGAATATGAAAGAAAACTCAATAACCATAAACAATCCTTGTTTTATATTTTGTAACACCTGCACTTCCAAAGGCATGAATGATTAATATATCACAAGATTAATAATAATGAATTATCATAGCTATATGAACACTTATTTTAAAAAATTAAAATTTAATTTTCTACCACAGCATCTTTATATCAGAAAAGTTTTTGTGTCATTTTTAGAAGACTTAATCTTTTGATGATGATAAACATATCATAATAATAGATTTTTCCTAATACTTATTGGAGTGTCTCTCATAAGACAATGGAGATCACTGGTACCTCCCATTAATGAACAAGAACTGGATAATTATTATTCTAGGCAAATACTTTCTTGTTCATTTCTCAGAGTCCTGTACAATAACTTCTCCCCAGCCTAAGATAATTGTCTAAACAATTTTTGATGACGTATGAGAACCAGATCACAACATTTAATGCATTATTTTGAAACTCAAATTCTCAAATCATAATGCAACAATAAATAACAAATAGCAACATGCATTACATTTATAAATACAATTTTCACATCATTTGGAACAGATAGTAACTTTGGGAAAAGCATATCAGATAAATACTTCAAAAATACAAAAAGAAGAAACATTTGTTGAGCTCAGATAAAACAGCTATTTACAGATTGGACAAACAGACAAACAAACAAATATGCATAAGATAATTTTTTTATAAAATTAGAGTGCACTCAAATGTATTTTTGATCAAATTGAATTATAATACCTCTTTTACAATTTTAGAAGCTTTTAATTATAAATAGACTAATCAGAATTTTTGGTAGGTCAATTAGCAGAGATCGCTTATGAGAAGAATTTGGAAGGAATAAAATCATTTCTCACTTCTATATATTCATTCTGTCTTAAAAATACTAGTAATTTTTGTGTCCTTTCACGTAGCTTCCAGTTCAGCTATCTCCAAACACTGTATCACTTACTCAGACCTTCAATTCCCATTTTTGGTCTCTATCTCTTGGGCATCCTGGGACAATTTCTTTAGTTGGCTCCAGGATGGAGTTAGTGACACCCTTGTCTATTGGTTTGGTTTGGTCTCTGAGGCATCACTGCCACCAGACTGAGCATCAGCTTCTTGCAAGGTGGAACCACCTCCTTCTCTGGGTCTGGGTCAATGATACAGCTGGATAGCATGATCTGACACCTAGATAGACAATTCTCTGGAAAGATACAAGCATACTGTCAGCCCCATATGAGCACTGGACTGAGGTCCTTTCATTGTCCAATTTGATCTTTCCAAAGGCTCCTTACTAGCTTCTTTTTCTTTACCTGATTGAATTGTCTTTCTGCTGCTATAGTATCATCCCTAGTAGGATTTTAAAAGTTAATAGTACATAATGCTAAATAAAGTCTATTATATTCTGGACCATAAAACAAATCACTATAAATATTAAACAATCCAAGTTACTGTTTTTGCAAAATAAATAAAAAACATGCTGATAACAAAGATGTCTGAAGAAACCTAGCATCTTCCCCTAAGGGAAGCTTATACTTGTGGCTTTGTCTCCTTTCAGACCCTAACTAAAATAACACAGTACCATGGAACCCATGCTTCTCAGTTACAAACACAAAAGAGATTTTTAAAAAGTCATTTATAGACTACTTTTTGAAATATTTCTTAAATGTGTCTTTAGTAAAATTTTCTTAAATTAAAACCAAATTAATGGCATATTAATTTGTTAAAATATTGAGTGAAAATATACATGACTATTTCATTTTGTTTTCTACTTAAAATAATACTCTAAGAAAATAATTTGTGTGTATCTAGTGTGTTTTAAAAGCATCGGCCTGGAAAATTATTTGTTCGAGCTGAGGCAAATTGCTTCTTATCTGTTTTGAACAGATGCCATTTATGCTAGCTTTTATACAGTAAAAAAAGTTGAGAAGGTACAGAGAAAAGGTATCTCAAATTGCTCTATAATTTTAAAAGAAGTAAGATGAAAGTTAAGTGCTTCAGAAGGATACTTTGTGTTCTTGTAATTTTGTCATGTTTCTAGCCTTCAAAAGACAATAAAATATATTTAACTGAATGACTACACATTTCTGAAAGAATTCATTGAGCGTAATTTTGGCAAATCAAGACATTACAGTAGTGCAAGATGTTTCTTTACATGAAAAGTTTGTAATGGCTATTATAGAAAAAAGATTATTGCTTCTTAAAAGATCCACTTAGATAATGATATTCTGTAATTTGAGTTTATCTTTTATTTTGGTAACTCTATCTCTGACAGATCATGCTTATCCCATATATTGGGAATGCAGCTGATTTGATCAAATTTAACTCTTTAATTTGATCCATTGGATGTTAAAATTTCTTTTTACTGATTAAAACTAGTCAGTCATTCAATTACTAATGGACATAATCCACACAAGCACTAATTTAGCAAGTTAGTATTATAAATCTGAGTCACTAGAGGAGAAATAATATCACTACTGTCAAATTGCTGACAGGATGGTGTCTGGACAAATTAAGGAAGTTTTCTGTTTCATGATAAATCAAGTTAATAGTTTGCCTGGCAAATGTGTTAAAATTAGTCTTATCAAAGGTTTGAAAATGACATTGCTCAGCGACATGTTTAATGAATAAATTGATTTATTTAATGCATATCTGCTACATATTAAACACTGAAAGATTCTGAAACTCTTGTTTGTGAGTTCAGTAATTGTTGATAATGGTTAGAAACAAAAAATATGTAATATGATTTGATAAAACTGGTGAGTGAGAGAGAGTATAAAATCACATAAAAGGAAGGCATCAGAGAAGTGCTTTTGAAGGAAATGCTAGTGGAGCAAAGTTCTTAGTACATGTAGGTACTGGGCAGAAGAATGAGTTTCTGCCTAAGTTGCAGAAGTGCCAGGCCTGGGGTAACCTTGCTGCAGGTAATGTGAACCGTTTGTGAGAAGGTTCTTGGTGAGAATTTTGTAAGTTTCAAGAATTTAGATATGAAATCTGCCTAGAGTGCAATGAGAGGCAAGTCCTAGAGCTGAAGCTGGGATCAGGTTTGGACATCCACAGTGCGTTCTTCCTACCGTCATCATTACAGCAATATTAGTCCTCAACCTACAGCTAAATGTGTTCAGTCCTCATCCTAAGTCCTTCAGTCTTCATTATTAGATTTAGTGGATGAACTTTCTAATCCGGTGGTTTCTTTAAAAATATTTTGAATGATTCAAATTATTTTATCCATACTTGACTACATTTTTGGTTAATTATAAATCACTAGATATTTTTTATTTTCTTAAATATTTTGAAAGTATCTTTCCACCTTTATTTGGAGAAGACAAAGGCCATTCAGATTTGTATTTCCTAATATGAGGGGGTGTTTTTGAAATTTTGGACTAAGTAAAGTAAGGAACAACCATCATGTTTTTAAGATTCTAAATTTTAAAGTAATATTTTTATTGGACTGTGGGTAAAAGTTTATTTATAAGAAAAAATCATCAATCAAACAGGGGTTTTCAACTAAGTACCATAACCTGAAAAATAGCAGGGCAATAGTTTCAGAAGACACCTGTTGCAGACGATCGAAGTTGTAAATTTATATAAATTATTATCAGTGGACACAACGTATCTCTTTACATTTCCTTAACTAATTTTACTTTCTTCTCTATCTTCATTAATTAATAGAGAAACATAATAATTTTTACAGTTAATGATGCTTCCATTTCATTTCAATTAGTGTCCTCAGCTTAAAAAAATTGAAGACAGTCATATGCAATACAATCATTGTTAATTTCCTGTCATTTTTTGAGATTCTGTATCATTTTTATTGCTTTTTAAAATTTTTTTTCTTTAAAAAATTCCTTACAGAAACCTGCTGCTGTTTGTTTGTAAAAGTTCATTCCCACTCTGTTGCTTGTGTTTATTTTGACTACAGGAGCAGAACTGGGGTAAGAAGGACTTACTATGCATTTCTAGAGCTTAGATCGGATCTTAGATGTGAAAAGTGCTGTTCTGGGTTCTCTGTAGCATTTCTTGTCCCCCATCAAAAGTGAACACTGTCTTTCTCTTTTGGTATCTCTTGACCTCTGTTTTCCTTCTCAAGCTCCAGGCTCTTCAAGTGTGTAGGGTTACACAGCGATATCTAGAAAATATAGATAGGGACAAAAATCAATCACAAGACTTCTGTAGTACCCTGGGAAAGAAATCAATATATTCCTTTCTAAGGAAATGATAGTGGAAGTCCAGCACAAAATTCATATATATTATCTTATTCAATTCTATTTTTTGTTACTGTGAATAGTATGTACTGTACTGTCATATCTACAAGTAGATAATACAAATAGGCTTAGTGAAACTTTATAAATTGTGTAAGAACTTTTAGTTGTTAGGTAGCTCTATGTGATTCACAAATGGGCTTGTGAATGTTTGTCAACTAACCGATGAGGGAATGAAAGAAACATATGTCAAGGGATCAGTATACAGGACCATAAGCAGATGTGGGTGACATTGCTCAACACGTTTATGAAGAAGCTAAGCAAACTTTTTAAAAAGCTAATGTGAAGAAAGAACTTGCAAGTATCACTAGGCCAGTGATACTAAAACTCTTTTTATGAACATTTTAAAACCTCCACTCTGAAGTTCTGTAGACGATCAGCTGAGCAAGATAAATCTAATTTCCTGGTCCTGCATGAGAGAATCCTTCATATAAAACCAACGTTTTAATCTATAGATGGAATGAATTAGTAAACTCTAATTCAGATAATGTAGTTCTCTTTTGCAGGATCCAAATTTTCCTGCACTAATTTGTTGAGTATTAAAATTCTCAACATCTCTGTTGGATGTTTGCTTGCTGGTTACTCAGCTGAATGACCTGGCTATTCTTCCTTACTTGTCCATTCAAATCTAATCTAAATTTCAGGTACACACTCTGATTAAATGGTAGTGACAGCATCACTGTGAGAAATGAAAATGAATCGAGTGTCCACATCATACAAGCTATTCTAATTTTGATACTAATGTGGGTAATTTTAAAAAACAAATGAAAATTCCTTATTTTAGTATGATGCTTCTTGAAGTCAAATTATCTTCATTCCTAGGTTTTACACATATTAAATCAAGATTTCAGGAGGAATTTGTTTATGAGATTTTCCTCCACTAGCACTGCTTATAACTAAGCAATATTTGTATATGGGTTTTTATGTTGCTCCCTTTTATTGTTATCAGAATGAAACAGTTGCCTCCCATGAAAACAATCTGCATCATGAAATACTAAATGAAAAGGAGAATTAACGTGACTGCAACAGCGAGAAAGTCACAGCACAGCTATTATAATGGGTAATATCCTAAATACTTAAAAACAACAAATGCTGGCAAGATATGAAACAATAGGAACTCATTCATTTGTTGCTGATAGTGATGCAAAATACTACAGTGACTGAGCAGCACCAGTGGTGCCAGTGGGAGTGGCTCAGCAGTGGTAAGGCATTGTTTCCCAAGGGCCCTGAAGAGCCAGCAGGTAAAATCAACCTGCCTATATGAAACTAATTACATACGAGTTTCTGCAATATATTGGATTTTGTTATATAAATGTAAAACTTGTTCCTATGGATAAACTAACATTTATCACAGTTGGTCAGTTGCTAGGCTGTACTGAATGCTATTCCTAATTATACTACTTTGGCCAGGGTATATTACATGTTGCAGTCAGTCTTTTCCCCTCGTATAACAACACTGTGATTGCCTGAGCTAGTAACAATCAACATATTCCAGTACAAAAGGACAGAGTGCACAGCCAGATAGACAGCAACATTCCACTCTTAATAAATTGAGCAGGTAGGTTCATGGCATGCAGACAAAGACCAAGAACTACTTACACTTACATTACATCTTTGAGAAGTAGACATTTCCTAGGGAAGCCTCAATATTAGTGATAAAGCTGTCTACTATAAGAAATCTGCAACCACTAATACAGAAAATAAAGTAAAAAACAGAAAACAAAAAAATGAAAAGACACAAAAGCAAATTGCAACCTCAGGTCTCCAGTCCACCTAGGAGAAGTTCAAAACACAATGAGATAAAAGAAATTAGAAGCCACACACTGGAATGTTATGAAATGATAGCAGAAGAATAAAAAAAGAGGAATCTATAGAAAAAGTAATTTATCAGGTAAAAAAGAAATGATGATAAAAATGAAAGGCATTCCCATTGAATCTAAAGTAGACACAAATTTGTAAAAAAAAAGACAGAGTAAGCTTAGGAAACAATAAAAAGCAAGAATGCCCAATGCTGGAAAGAGCTGGAACCCATGAAACAAATCCAAACAGATATCCATGAGATTAAAAATTTTCTTGAAAGTATGTGCAACAGATTGAATGAAGGCAAATTTAGAATATCACAATTGAGCTTAGCCAAAGGGTTGAGAAGTGATAAAGATAGAATATCAGATAAAGAAAACAGAAGTTTGGTTAGTGACCACAAAAAGAAAGTATCTTGAGCCAGAGATGTAGGTCAGCAGCAGCACAGGCACCTTCCTGTAAAGAATAAGGTACTATATTCAATCCCCTCCAAAAAAGAAAAGAAAAATAGCTTTAAAATAGCAAGTTTCAATGAAAAACCAATGCAGAAGCTTCAAGATGAAACAAAGAACAGCAATATAAAATTGATCAGAGACAATGAGAAAGCTGGAGACAGCACAAATCCCATTTAAAAAAAAAAAAAAAAACTCTTCACAGAAGTAATGGCAGAAAATATTCTAAACATGGATAAAGAATTCGACATAATAAATCAGGCATATATATCTCCAAATAGTCACAATGAAGTAAATCTACACCAAGGCATATAATAATCAAGATTCCAGAAATTTAGCAAAAGAGCAGAACATTAAAAGTAGAGAAAAGAAGCAAGTCATTTACAAAGGAAAATGCATAGAAACCATAACAGACTTCTCAACACAAAACCTCAGGTTAAAGACAGCTTGGAGTGAAGTATTTCAAGCTCTAAAGAGAATAACCTCCAACGCAGATTGATGCACCCTCCAAAATTATCTTTCAGAATTAATGGAGCAATAAAATACTTCTGTGAAAAATAATTGATGAGATTCATGACCACCAAATTGGCGCCTCAAAATTCTCTAAAATATGTTCTAGAAAGAGATAAGGAAGATTGCAATTTCAAGAATATCAGTCAAAAGAAGCTATCAGGTAGGGAAAACAATTAAACAGAGGACAAAGACAAGATACCTATTGTAGGAAAATATTATGAGAAAAATAAGCCAATATGTATCAGTTAAACCATCAATGTAAATGGCCTCAATTCACAAATCAAATGAAGCAAATTGACCGAATGGATCAAGATTCAAGATCCAACAATATGCTACATATGAAAAACATATTTAACTGAAAAAGAAATTCATAAACTGAAAGTCAAAGAATGTGAAACAGTATTTCATGCAATAGGAACACAGAGAAAAGCAGAGGCAGCTACTCTATTTGCAGACAATGTGAACTTCAAGCCAAAACTGATCGAAAGGGACAAAAAGTTCCTACTTCTTAAAAGAAAACTCCAAGAAGAGATAACCACCATAAATATATATGCACCAAATACCAATGCACCCAACTACATAAAAGAAATATTAATGAATGTGAAAAATCAAATAAGCAGCAACACAATTGTAATGAGTGACCTCAATACTCCACTATCACAAATAGATCAACAAGACAAAAAATCAATAAAGAAATATCAAAACTAAACCAAACCTGTGAACAAATGGATTTATAAGGCATCTACAGAATATTCCATTCCACAAAGCCAGAATACACATGTGCACACATAGCATTCTCTAAAATAGACCACATACTAGCCCATAGAATATGTTTAGGTAAATGCAAAGCAATTTAAACAATCCCATGCATATTATCTGACCACAGTGCAATGAAACAGAAAACTAATGGCAAAGAAACCACAAAAATATGTTAACACCTGGAAATGAAACAACATCTTCCTGAATAACCAATGAGTCACAGGTGAAATCAAAGAAAAAAAATTAAAAGGCATCTACACTTAAATCTCCACTTGCCATGCGGATACAACTATAGTGGTGTTTATGTGATGCAATGAAAGCAGACCTAAGAGAAAAATTCATAGGATGAATCTCACGTCAGGAAAACAGAACTAGCTCAAATAAATAACCTAACATTGAACCTAACAGTTCTAGAAAAAGAACAAATCAAACCAAAAGCTCATGCACCGGATAAAATTATAAAGATAAGAACAAAAAGAGTAAGTGACACTAAGAGAACAATACAATGAGAATGAATTGGTTGAGTTGGTTCTTTGAAAAACTAAATAAAATTGATAAGCCCTTAGCCAACCTTATCAAAAAGCAGAAAAGAAAGACTAATTGATTCAACTAGGAATGAAAGCAGTGAAACAACGACTCCGCTAAAATCCAGAAGTTCATCTACATCTAGTTTGAGAACCTGTATTTAATGAGATGGAAAATGCAGAAGAAATTTAGGATTCCTAGATATATACAAATTATCAAAACTGAATAAAGAATAAATAATGATTCTAAATAAGCCAATATTGTCAATGAAATTGAAGATGTAATTAAAAACCTACCATCTCCCTAATGAACATAGATGCAAAACTTTCCAATAAGATACTGGCAAACAGAATGTGACAACTCATCAAGAAGAGTATTACTATGACCAAGTAAGATTCATCTCAGGCATGCATGGATGGTTCAACATAAGCAAATTAATAAATCTAATACACCCTATCAGTGGGGCCAAAGACAAAAATCACATGATCATTTCAGTAGATGCAGAAAAAGCATTCAACAAAGTCCAATATCTGTTTATGATACAAACCCCACAAAAATTGGAACAGAGGATCTTTATCTTTTCTATCTTGATCTGTTAAAAGCCTTCTATGACAAACCAACAGCTAACATCATATTAGATGCTCAAAAACTGAAAACTTTTACTCTAAAAACAGACACACTCCTATTCAATACAGTTCTGGCAACATTAGCTAGAGCAATTAGAAAAGAAAAAGGAATAAGGATAAGAAAGCATGAAGTTAAATGACCATTATTTTACATGACATGATACTCTATAGAAACCCAAAAACTCCACCAAAAGACTTTAACTTTTATAACTGAGCTCAGTAGTGTAATTGGCTAGAAAGTCAATAATAAAAAATCAATAGCATTCCTGTGAACAAACAACAAATATACTTAGAGAGAAATAACACACTTCACAATAGCACTGAAAAAAGTGAAATATTTAGGAATCAATCTAACAAAGGAAGTAAAAGATCAATACTTTGAAAAGTACAGCACTATGAAAAAGGAGATTGAAGAGGATCAGAAAATGTAAAGATATTCCTTGCTCATGGATAGGAAGAATCAATATAATAAAAATGTCATATTCCCAAAATTGTTATACACAATTCATACAATACTAATCAAAATACCTCAGACCTCACAGAACTAGAAAAAAACTTTTCTTTTTAAAAATTTATTTAAAGAAAGACTTAAAGATTTAAACAAAGAAAGACTTAAAGATTTAAACCAAACAGAAAACAGGTAGAAATAATACATACTTTAAAAGAAAAAAATAAACAGTAAGAAAGCACTGGTTGATGTTTACATATTGTCCTCTTACAAATAATTATTCAAGATACAAAAGTGGAGCCCATAAAGTGGGAATTCAGACAGAGAGACTACAAGTAGTTCTGTTCAACTACCCAACAAAAACTTAGTAATATGATTATCAATCTTATACACTTAAACATACATACAGTTACGCATATCTTCATTTATGTTGAGATTAAACAAACCAAAGCAGGCTAAAATCACTCTGAACAAAGAATCATAGTATTGCTGGATTTCACATCATGACACTCCAGGATCAGCACTGGGTACTACAGTGTCATCTTTTCTTCAGAGTATTTGTTCATTGCATCATGTGTCATAAGATCAGTTCTTCTAAATTGTTTATAAGTTCTACGCATGCATGAGTGTTAACATGTATTTCTATCCTTTCTATATTAGAGGGAGAAACAAAGCAGGACAAAACAAAGCATATTCCTATAAAAACATAAAATGAAAAAGATGTATCAAACCACTATACAAGGAGTTCTACCATGGTTACTGTGTTGTCTTTTGTTATCATCAATAGAATTGGCTATATCATCAGATAAAGTATAATTGAATATATCAGTACATAACAGTATTAATAGAAATGCAACTTGTAGATAGTGTAAAACTACAAAAACAGGCAGGCAGTAATCAAACCAGAATGGGTATTGTAGTGAATCATGTCATCTTCAGTATAGTTGCCTATACTCTCAGACTTTATAATATCAGTCATAATAGTTTTGAATAAAATCTGTCGATACCAACAGCAATCAAACAAACCAGATTTAACTAAGATCAGTCATAATAAAACAGCATAAGTTATACAGTTCTCAGATTAAGTTAATAGGAAATTAAAGATGATTACTGTGCTATATCCTGATATTTTTGGGATAGCTGTCTGTGCACTCAGATCTAGTGCATCTAGACAAACTGGGACAGGATAAATTCTATCTAAGCAGAGCAGTGCGAGTAATATGGGTTTTAATTCCTGATACACTATTAACAATATCTTCTGCTGTCTTTTTTAAGACTATTCCTCCCCTTTCACCACCTCCCCCCACGGTGCACTGTGCATTTTTGGGTCTCACAAACACCCTTGGTTTTAAATTGGGGGGGGGGGGTAACCTGCTATTTACCTAAGTGGTTCTGAACCTTCTCCTTCCTGGATTTGACCTCTAGTTATATCCCTTTACCTATTAAAGCCTGTCTTCCCTAACTATCCACAAATACTGATCTAGTTGCCCCTATTACTCTCTGGTCCCCTGTCACATAAGGCATTGTTTCCTTATATTTAATTTTTGGTCCATATACACTTTTTCAGGTTAATTATATTACCTATAAAATATAATTGGGGGACCCTAACTCCTGATCTACTCTGCCTCTGATTCTGTCTTTTTTTTTTTTTTTTAGTGTACCAAGGCCATCTATATTATAGATTATAGCCAATCTTCTCTGTCTCATTTCTGTTGTGCTCTTTTTTTGCCATTAGTTGTCTGTCTTCATTTCGCTTTCTGCTCTATTCATTGAGGCCTCTCTGCCACTGTTTCTAGTATCTTGGTACTTTTCTCTCTCTATAGAATGTCCTTCAGCATTCTCTGTAGAGTTGGATTGGTGGTCACGAATTCCCCCAGTTCCTCTTTGTCTTGGAAGCAGCTTGTTTCTCTATTAATTTCTAGAGACAGTTTTTCAGGGTACATCAATCTGGGCTGGAGGTTTTTTCTTTCAGGGCTTGAAATACTTCACTATGAGTTCTTCTTGATTTGATGGTCTGTGTTGAAGAGTATGCCATGATTTTGATGGGTTTCCCTTTATAAGTAATCTGTTTCTTGTCTCTGACAGCTTTCAATATTCTATTCTTATATTATATTGAATTTCTGGGATCTTGATTATTATATGCCTGGGTGTAGCTCTATATTGGTTGTAGGTGGCTGGAGTTCTATATGCTTCATACATCTGAATATCATTTCCTTTTCCTATGTTTGGGAAGTTTTCCTTAATTGTATTGGTAAATAGCCTTTGTAATTCCTATGTTTGCACCCCTGCTTTTTCATTCACATTCTTTATTCTTAAGTTATAGATCCTCTTGTTGTCTTCTAGACTTTGTATTGTTACTGCCCATTTCCTTGTTATTTTTAAGAAATTTTTCCTTTCATGATCCCACATTGCAAACCTGTCCTCCAGTTTAGATAATCTATCCTTTGTTTCCTACAAGCAGTTTTGCCAGCTTTCAATGGAGTTTTTAATTTCCCACTAATCTCTTTGAACCTACTTCATGTATTCTGTGTTTTCTTTATATTCTTCATCAAATGATTCTCTCATTATTTTGTGTTCCTCCATTCTTCCATCTGTGTCTTCGTGAGAAGTGCTTAGCATTTCTTTAATTAGTCTATTTATATCTTGCTTTACTTGGTTAAATATTTCACTTTTGAACTCATCTATGGGGTTGCGAAGATATCTCTTTATGTTCACTGGTGCCGTGTTTGATATTACATGTTTGCTGTCCTCAATGTCTTTTGTATTTATCTTTCCTGGTTCAAAGTTCTCAGGGTTGGGAGCTGGGGACTTTTTCTTGTTTCTTCCTCTTCTCATATTTGTTGTTTCTTCCATATAAGAATATAGAGAAGGCCCAAGTTTCTTTTTTTGTTGGTTACATTCTTCTGAAGCACACTGGCTAGGTGATCCTGCCCCCTCCAGCGTGCTATTGTGATGCAAACAGGGTCAGCGTATGCTGGCCCCTCCCTCCATGTCAGTCAACAAGCTGAGGCCTTCACTGTGTTAGCGTGCATCACGCACAGGGAATTGGTTTGTGACAACTTATTCGGTCTCAGCCAGGGGCGTGACCCAGGCCTAGTATACCTCACCAATCCTGCCTGGGAAAGGATCAGCTGACTGAAGCCACTGCTGTTCCTTGTTTTGCCGGTCCTGCCCTGTTCCAAGATGTCATCCCTTTGGAACGACACCCTTTTCCATGGAAGGGTTTTATTGCCGGCATTCACCACAGGTGGGTACAGGTCCCCTGCCAACTCAGCTCTCCGTTGGCCCTGCCGACTCCCAACCTCGGTTCGACTGCGGTTCCAGTGGGTCGAAACGATGGGAATATAGGCAGCTCAGTAAGTTGTGGCTGCACGAGATCAGGCATTGCAGTGGGAGCACCGAACCTTTAGCTAGTCATATAGTAGCATGGAGACTGCACATTTGATTGGTTCTGCTATCTACCAGCCATTTTTATTGGAACTGCCAAGAAAACTTTTGTAATACTAATTTGGAAGCAAAAGAGACCTGGAATAGCAAAAACAATTTAGGTAACAAAGGCGAGGTGAAGGGCACCACAATCTCTGACTTGAAATTATACTACAGAGCTACTGTGATAAAAAGAGCATGGTACTGAAAAAAAAAAAAAAAAAACAGACCTAAAGATCAGTGGTACACATTAGAAGATGCAGACCCAACTCTAAATACACTTGGTCACTTTAACAAAAGGGCCAAGAAGATTGACTGGAAGAAAGGGAGTATCTTTAACAAATGGTTCTGAAAAAAACTGGTTTTCCACATGCCAAAAGCTAAAACTGGACACTTATCTATCACCATGCACTGAACTAAAATCAAATGAAAGAAAATAAAACATAAACACTAAGTATTAGAACATAAGTATAGGCAAAGATTTTATGAACCAAACACCAATTGCATGGAAAATACAACAAAGTATCAACAACTGAGATCTCACCCTATTAAAAATGTTTTGCAAAGTGAAAAAAAAAAAAATACCAAAAGAACAAAAAGACAACCCAGAATGGGAAAAAAATTTTAATCAGCTGCCCCTCAGTCAGTGTACTAATATCTAGAACATATAAAGAATTTCAAGAAATTAGATCTCCCAAAATCTAAATATGGGCATCTGAGATGAACACACACCTCTCAGAGGAAGAAATACAAACATCAAATGAATTTATGAAAAAATGTCCACATCAGTGGTCATTCTAGAGATACAAATTAAAACAATATAAGATGCATCTCAGCCCAGAAAGAATGGCAATTGGTAAGAAATCAACTAATGACAAATGATAGTGGGGATGTAATGGAAAAGGAACTCTTCTCCAATGTTAGTGACAGCACAGACTGGTTCAACCACTGTGGAATCAGTGTGAAGATGCTTATAAAATGCTAGGATTGCAGATCCCCTTTAACCCAGCAATTCCATGCAGGGCATCTTCCTGAAAGAACGGAAAGCATCATACTACCATGATATATGCACTCTCAAGTTTATAGTTGTGCAATTTGTAGGAGCCAAATCTTGCAAACTGTCAAATGCCCATCAACCGAGGAACTAATAAAAAAGATGTGGCTTTTTTATATAATAGCATAGTACTCGACCATAAAGAAGAATAAACTTGAGACATTCCTAGGTAAAATGATACACCTTGAGACCATACTCTTAAGTGAAACAAGAGAAATAAGGTGTAAATTCATGTTGTTTCTTTGGTGCAAGAAACTGAAATTGTAAAAAAGGACCAAAATGTATAATAGGTATTGTGAAATAGCAAGAAATTGTTCAAAAGAAAGGGAAACTAAGAAACGGTGAGAAGGAAGGAAAGGAATGAAGAGATAAGTGAAAGAAATAGGAGTTGAAGGGTATGGAGGAAATTAAAAAATAACAAGGGTATATCCTGTATAGGTACAAATTTCCTATGATGAATATGATCATTCTGTATATCTAAATTATATCAATAAACTTAATTTTTAAAAATACTATGGTTGCTTTGGAAGTTTATTACAGAACTAAACAATCACTGAATGAATGATCAACTGCTCTTCTTGAGATTTACACAAACGATTCAAAAATCTGTGTCTGGCCGTATGTTTGTAGCAGCTTTATTTATAATTGCCAAAATTTGGGCAGCAACCAACATGTCCATACAGAGGTGAGTGGAATTAAAAATTATAGCATATTCATACAACAGTATATTAGTCAGTGATAAAAAGATATGAAATCAATCCACAAAAAGGCTTGAGAAACATTAAATACACATTGTTAACTGAAAGAACCAATATTTAAATAGCTACAACTATATGGTTGCAGCAGTATGACTTTCTAGGAGAGGCAGAAAATTCATGGTTGCCTGAACTCAGAGGCAGATGGGAAAGCACAGAAACAAACAATAAAACTATTTTCTTTATTTCTTATATTATTTAAATAAGCATTACACATTCTGATGATAATAAACACTAATTCTGTCACAGTTATTACTTGTCATTTTATATTGTCCAATAATATTTACTAAATGTAGCAATAACATGTCTATCAAATTGGGTATTTATTCAGCACTTACTATGTTTTATATACATTTTATATAGAGGAATTTCACGCATTGTGTTGAATTACAGAGCAGAGGAGTATATTAATCTTATAGTTGGAAAAATTAAAAGCAGTTTGGACAAAAACATCCCAAAAGTTTTACTCAGAACCAGTTCAACGCTTACCCAAAAACATATAAATTAAGCATATTTTTCTCCTGTACTCAAATCAGAAAGGAAGGAAATTCTTAATTTTATTTGAATTTATAGAAATAATTTAATACATGTAATTAATATATTTAAAAGTATAATCAAGATACTAGAGTCAAGCCCAGTTCTTAACCTCTATATTATATTTAAGTAATACCTGGAAAAAAACAGATCCAAAACATTCAGAGAACTCATCTTTGAAAGAGGAATCAAAGAAAATCAAATGAAACTTTAATGACACTCAAGGAAATCATGTATCACCACAAATGAAACAGGACTTCTATTTATTTAATTTTAAATTCAGAAGCTACCAGAAACTCTGATTCAGGCATTTGTAAGGAAAGTATATTTCTAACACCCAAATGCTAACATTACTTTTTATAACATATTTCTACAATTATAAAGAAAAAATTCCCAACAATTTTGAGAACTTTGGGGAGGATATCTCTATGGCCATACTAAGGTTCAGATTTCTATTTTTTTGTACAACAGTGTCCTGTCTGGGCCAAAACCCTTTTATATCCCGTCTTATGATTATTATGAAAAAGGGCCAAGATTTCTCTTTTTAACTAATTCCTGCTGGCAGGGGGTGCTGTACTGGAGCCTAGGGGAGTCGATGGGATGACAGTTGATGCCCAGGTAGACGCTGACGCCAGGTGTTTTAGCCAGGACAACTTCACTGGTGAATGTACATATGTCAGACTGGAAAAACAAGGAGACATGAGGTTATGAGGAGACATGGCACTGTCACATTTAAGGACCCAGGTGAGGTAGAGAGGAAGGTGCCTTTGATTTGGACATGTTATTTTATCAGGATGACGTTGAGGTAGGATCATTATCATGGTGAGGTAGAATCTGAAAAACAAGTGTGAGGTTGGAAGGAATGAAATTATGAGAGGTGATTACTCTCCCATCTGAAAGCATAAAAGTTAGGAGGGTAGGTGTGTAAAACTTGTCTCCAATCCAGGAGTTGAACTGGAAAAAATAGGGGGAGTAGGGGAGACAGTGGCTGTACCAGAATAGAGAAGGTAAGGGTTTAGGCTTTCAGGGATGTCACATTTAACCAGACAGCTGAGGGTAGAAAGAACCATGACAGTTATCACATAGAACATTATAAAAATGATCTTACGCATGAGGTGGGAGTCTCTAGGAAAGACTGTCAAGAATCCCGCTGTAAAAATGATCAATAGAACCTAAGAGATTAGGAACCAAATTGGATAACAAAACATGACTTAGCCTGTTAACTGCGGCTGTGAGGCCTTCATGAAATGGACATGGGTGGGCAACAGAAGATGAGATGACCACTCAGAATGATTAGATTTAGGGCTGGGAGGGCACCTCTTAGCCTGAGTGATGTGAAACCAGGATGGGAGTCCAGCAACTTTGACCACTGTAGGGGTAGCCAGGTATACCAAGTAAGGCCACTCCACCTTGGTTGTAGTCCTGTGGATTTAGAACATTTGAGATAAATTAGATCTCCTGGGGATATGGGAGGATCTGGTTTGGCCTCTCCAGAGGGTTGTGGAAGGCAGAGATCAGCATGTTGTCACAACAGGTGTCAGAGGAAGGAGAGGACTCAGACATAGTCAGCCAGGGAAGGGAGATTTTGCAGAGCAGGAAGATTGTGGAGTAAGAATGGCCTGCCATACATAAGTTCAAAAGGACTTAGGAAAGTAGGAGCCTGGGGAAGTGCCCTGAGCTTGGCTAAGGCTAAGGGCAAAAGTTGAGGCCAAGGTTGGTGTAGTTCTAAAGTGAGTTTTGTAAGGTGTGTCTTTATGAGGCCATTTGCCTTTTCTACTTTTCCTGAGGATTGTGGATGGTATGGGAAGTGTAGGTGCCAGGTGCTGTGTAAGCTCGAGGATACCTGTTGAGTGATCTGAGAAATAAAGGTGGGACCATTATCTGACTGAATACTCTGAGATAGACCAAACCTCGGAATGATTTCTTGTAATATGATTTTGGTAACTACATCAGCAGTTTCCCTGGTTGTGGGAAAGGCTTCTATCCATCTTGAAAAGGTGCAAACAAAGGTGAGAAGATATTTGAGAGTTTTGTGGCGGGGCATGTGTGTAAAATCTATCTGCCAGTCCTGACCAGGGGTGTATCCCCAAAACTGATGGGTAGGAAAGGAAAGGGTTGCCATGCGTCCCTGAGGTCCTGGCACAGAGATCACAGGTGTGAGTAAGCTTAAGAATGATAGCTTTTAGAGAAGGGTGTGTGACTATTGGGGCTAAGAGTTTGTATAGGGCCTGTGATCCTCTATGGAAACAGTTGTGTAAGTCAGTGATGATGCCTGAGGCCTGTTGATGTGGGAGAACAAGTTTAGATCCCTGAGAAATCCATCCCTGAGTGTTTTGTGTGTAACCAGGTTTATGAAGTAGCTGTAACTGCTCTGGTGAATAATTGGGCTGAGGTAGACTGTTTGGGACTAACAGGAGAAGATGAGAAGGGCAGGGCCTTTGTGCAGCTAACTTGGCTTGTGAATCTGCAAAGGCATTGCCTTGAGCAATAGGATCTGTAGGGTTTTGGTGTCCTCTGCAATGGATGACTGCTGCATGCTTTGGAGGTTGGGCTGCCTCTAGAAGTTTAAGGATAAGGGGAGCATTAATGATGGGGGTTCCCTGAGTGGTTCCCCTGTTCTTGCCAGATAGAGGCATTAGAATGTAAAATGCTAAATGTATACTTTGAGTCAGTGTATATATTTATAATATTGCCTTTTGCTAGTGTAAGAGCCCTTGTAAGGGCAATAAGTTCTGCCCTCTGGGAAGAGGTCCCAGGTGGCAGTGGATTTGACTGGTTAACTCTTGAGTATCCTGCCTTTTTTGGTTGTCTGTGTTTGTTGAACTGCCATCTATGAACCATGTGTCAAAGGCCAAAGAGAGAGGTGTGCTACTGATGTGAGGGGAAGGGGGGGAGAGTCATCTGTAAAAACTCTATACAGTCATGGTGAGGATGGCCTCTGAGGTGGGAAGTAAGGTGGCTGTATTAAAAGGACCACTAGTTGCAATAGAGATGCAAGGGTCTTGAGAAAGGGCTAAGTGTACCTGTTGAAGGCAAGAAAGGGTCATTAGGGCAGGGAGCACCTTATGTGAGATAAGGTCATATAGGTGATGAGGTGAGTGTACTGTAATACATTGTCCTAATGTAAACTTTTTAGCTTTCTGTGTCAGGAGGGCTGCAGCTGCAAGAGCTCAGAGACAAGGAGCCCATCCTTGTACTATGTGATCTAACTGTTTTGACAAGTAAGCTACTGCTTGAAAAGAAAGTCCCTCTTTGTGTCCTAGTACACCTATAGCATTGTGGCCCTGACAAGTAGTATATAGGATGAAAGGTTGGGTGGGATCAGGAAGGGTAAGAGCTGGAGCTTTTAGGAGAGCCTCTTTAAATTTTTGAAAGGAGGCATGTATGGGCCTAGTAGCATCCAGGGGTTCTGATAAGGGACCCTTAGTGGCCTTGTAGAGGGGTTGAGCTAGGGCTGCAAAGTTAGGAATCCAGAGACGAAAGAAATTAGCTAGACCTAGGAAAGATGTAACCTGCTGTTTAGTTGTGGACACTTGGAGATCACGAAGAATTGCCTTACAGTCTGAGGTGATGGAGCGAGTGGTGGGGGTGAGAGTGAGACCTAGGTATTTGACTTTTGGGGAGGCTATCTGGGCTTTAGCAGGAGAGACCCAATAATTCATGACTATCAAGGAAATTAAGAAGACTGGCTGAGTGGTGTATGGCTAACATATGGGATGGAGAACATAATAGGAGGTCGTCTATGTATTGAAGAAGAACACTAGGTTTGAGATCAAGTTCTGTGAGGTCAGTAGTGAGAGCTTGACTAAAGAAGTGGGGACTATCTCTGAACCCTTGGGGGAGCACTGTCCAAGTAAGTTGTTGAGACCTGAGAGTGTCTGGGTCAGTCCCTGTAAACACAAAGAGGTTCTGGCAATCAGGGTGTAGGGGGATAGTGAAGAAGGCATCTTTAAGATCTATAACTGTAAAGTGAGTAGTGGAGGGAGAGATATGAGAGAGTATGATATAAAGATTTGGCACCACTGGGTGAGTTGGGGTAACAGCACTGTTAATTACCCTAAGGTCCTGTACCAGGTGATAGGACCCATCAGGCTGGAGTACCGGGAGAATGGGAGTATTGTGGGGTGAATGGGTAAGTTTAAGAAAACCATTGTCTAAAATCTGCTTAATTATGAGTTTAAGCCCCCTTAAATGTTGGGGAGCTATGGGGTATTGGGGAATGCAGGGAAAAATTGAGGGATCCCTGAGATGGATTAAAACAGGCATGGCATGTGTAGCCAGAGTGGGATTGGATGTGTCCCAAACCATGGGGTCAACCAGAGAAGGAGGAAGAAGGGGGGATGGCTTTGCTATGCATTATGAGGCTGTTTGGAGGATTAGGGTTGTGGGGAGAGAGAAAGTGAAGTAAAAATTAAGCTTTTGAAGAAGGTCTCTACCTAAAAGGGGTGTGGGACATGTTGGAATTACTAGGAAGCTCTGGGTAAGAGTCTGGAATCTACATGGGATAGGCCCAGTCTGCAAAGGTTGATTTGGCTGGCCATCAACATCCACAACAGAAATCAAGGACTCACTACAGGGTCCTGAAAACTCAAGAAGTACACTATAAGTCACCCCCATATCCACAAGCAGAGGCACCAAATGATAGGATTGTTTCCTAAAGATGAAAAGTATTTCCAAAAGATGAGAAGTATAAAACAAAAAGAGGCCTTTATTCTGAGAACACAGAGAGAAATGACTGACACCCAGGCCGCTAAAGTCCAGTGATCTCTCTCACGGAACGTGGCGTGGTGGGGTATATGTAGCCTAAGCTTAGGGTAGTGCCCTAAGGCCATTAGAGATGTACAGGTATTTCATTGGCACACGTTTGGCGCCAGGGGCAAATTCCAAAGAGTGGAGGGAGATAGAGTTACAGGTAAATCTCTAGGGGCGGGGGGGAGACAGGAGCTCCCTGATTCTGACTGAGGTCTTTTCTGGCTACAGTGGCCCATCTGGGCCAAAATCCTTTCATAAATGGCCCAAGATCCCTGAGTGTCTCACTGATACACAGGGCAAAGGGTGGCTTTAAGGTATTGGCTCTCCCTTCCCATACCTTGGGAGACCCTTGAAAAATATATCTGAAGATATTTATTTTTGGTTGTCTATACTGCATAAGTTGCTGGATGTGGTAGAGCACACCTGTAATTTCAGCACACAGGAGGCTGATACAGGATAGCCACAAGTTTGAGGCAAACCTGGGCTACATGGTGAGTTCAAGTACTGCCTGAACTACATGGTGAGACCCTGTGTGTGTGTGTGTGTGTGTGTGTGTGTGTGTGTGTGTGTGTGTGTAAATACTGGAGTAGTGCTGTTATCTGAATGTAGGAGTAAAGGCCAGGGATATGCTGAGTATTTCACCATGCAAAGGATAGCTGCCAAAAATAAGTAATTATTCAAGCCTAGATATCTACAATGTAACTGCTGAGAAATTCTGTGCTGGGAATCTGTGCTTCCTTTCTCTGTGTTTTCATCCACAGGACCCTTAGAGCAAAGGTGGCAACAGATGAAAGGAATGAAACAGTGACTGTTCACTTCTTGGTTTCTTGGATAAATTTCCAGTTGCTTGGAGAAAGAATTGAAGGCTAAGCTGAAGGAGCTGCTTTTATGGGAAACATTAAGAGCCAGTCATACTGCTGGGTGGAATTCAGAGAACAAAGTACAACCCCAGAGTCTGAGGAAAAGGATATTTTCACCAGCATGGACCTGGCATTTGGAAGACATCTTTGGCTAAACCATTAGTGCTTTGATCATGATAAGCATCAACAAATGTAGTTACCATCAGTGAATTTGTAAAGAGATGACAACTTTAAGAGGCAGCCAGAGCTGAAGAAGAATGGTGGTGGGTAAGTAAATGACAAGCAGTGGCATTCCTTAATTAAAGGGACTCTGAATACACGATTTGGCCCTTTTTCCATCTTTAAAACTGCCAGATATTTCTAAGAACAGAGGCTTTTGCTGGGGACAGAACTCTTGTGTGAGCAGACACAAGAAAAAACAGGGAATTTGAGATTTCAAAGTTGTTTTGACCCTTCCTAAGTACATGCTGATGAAGCCTCAAAAGCATTTACAGTATAAAAGATAGAAAAGACAGGATATTTACACAGCAGGAAATTCCCATATTAAATCCCCTTCAAACACCCAGGGACCTCTCTACTCAGCTGCCCATTTTCCCTATTCATCAGCAGGCCTTATGCCCAGGCCACTCAGATCTCAATGACCTGGTTTCATTGTTATTCATGAGAGCTTTGTGAAATGTGTTAGCTCCAGTAACCAAATCCTGGTTTCAACTATCATTCTTTACTAAATTGACCCAGAGAAAATTACATGGTTCCATGGAAGACAGAATTATTTAAGATGAACCTAAAGTTTGTTACTTATCAGAGCATGAGAAAGGGCTAAAAGAAAGATGAGAGCATATCACAATGATGCAGAAGCCAGTTCAAAGGAGCTTTTAATGAGCCAATACTGATAAATTTAAATATCAAATTAAGATTGTAAAAAAATGTAGCCTATTCAACAAAATAATAATCCAGGAGTTCGTGACACTACAAACAAATAAGAAACTGTCCTTTTCTCTGGTTATATCAGTGCTAATAAGTGGGAAGAAAAGAATTAGGGAGTCACAATTTTATAAACACCAAATTTAGTCAGCAAAGAATTATCAAAGGATTCTCAAACTAGCTAGTACAAGTTTCAAAGCACAATATCTTCACAAAGCCTCAAATGTTTCTAAAATAACTTAATCATTTTTATTATTTAAAGAAAAAACACACAACAGAAAAAAGCCTATAAATAATACAGAATTTCAAAAAAATTATTAACACTAAGAAATACCTAGTTGACAAATTACATATTGTCCTCTTAGAAATAGTTGTTCAAGTGCAAAAATAAGCATAAAAAGTGGACAATAAAACACTGACAGGGTAAACCATTCTGTTCAATGATGCAACAAAAAAGTCGTAATATGATCATCTATCTTACACAATTAAACATACATACAGTTATATTCTTTAGAGCACTTTCCTTCCCTTTCATTTTTACAATATCTATTATACATTATAGATCTTATTACTCCTTCAGTTTTTGTTATTTTTTACAATAGAGAAACAATGTGATATTTACAAATATGAGTCTGATTTATTTCACTTAATAGAATAGTCTCAAGTTGTCTCCATTTATCTATAAAAGTCTCAAATCATCCTTTTTATAGCTGAGTAACATTCCATTGTATAAAAATACCACATCTTTTTCATCCACTCTGCAGTTGATGGGCATTTTGGTTGTTTCCAAGATTTAGCAATTGCAAATTGTGCTGCTATACACATGAGTGCACATATATCTCTCTGAAATGATCTTTTCAATTTTTCTGGAAAAATATCCAGGAGGGGAATAGCTTGATTGAATGGAACTTCTAATCCTAGTTTTTTGAGGAATCTCCATACTGATTTCCACAGTGGCTGCACCAGTCTACACTCCTAACACCAGTGGAGAAGTGTTCCTTTTTTTCCACAGCCTCGCCAACATTTGTTATCAGGTGATTTCTTGATGGCAGCCATTCTTTCCAGAGTAAGATGAAATCTCAATGCTATTTTAATTTGCATTTATTGAATGAGCAGTGATGGTGAGCATTTCTTCATGCATTTATTTGCCATTTGTATATTTTCATCTGAGAAATGTGTGTTCATTTCTGATGCCAATTTTTGGATCAGGTCTTTGAATTTGAGGAACTTGATGTTTTCCAATTCTTTACATGTTCTAGATATAAGTACTTTGTCTGAGGGATTGTCAGCTAGAATTCTTTCCCATTCTGTGGGCTTTCTTTTCTTTGTCTCAGTTTTGATTCCAGTACCATGTTGATTTTACTACTGTTTCTTTGTAGTATAACTTCAAGTCAGGGATTGTGATACCTCCTGCCTTGCCCTTGCTGCTTAGAATTGCCTTTGCTATTCTAGGTCTCTTCTGGTTCCAGATGAATTTTCGGAGTGATTTCTGTAGGTTTGTAAGATATGTTGATGGTATTTTTATTGGGATTGCATTGAATCTGTATATCAGTTTTGGCAGAATGGCCATTTTCACAGTGTTTGTTCTTCCTATCCATGATCAAGGGATGTCTTTCCATTTTCTGAGATCATCTTCAATTTCTTTTTTCAGTGTATTATAATTTTCCCTGTATAGGTCTTTCACTTCTTTTGTAAGAGTAATTCTTAAATATTTCATTTTTTTTGCTTGCTAGTGTTAAGTGTGTGGTTTCTCTTGTTTCCCTCTCTGTGACTTTGTTGTTAGTGTATAAGAATGCTATTGATTTCTGGGTATTGATTTTGTATGCGGCTACATTACTGAATTTATTATTATATCTAAGATTCTTTCAATGGAGTTTAGCGGGTCTTCTATGTAGAGTATCATGTCATCTGTAAACAATGATAATTTAATTTAACTTCTTCTTTTCCTATCTTTACCCCTTTTATTTCTTTCTCTTGTCTAATTGTTCTGGGTAGTACTTCCAGCACTTTTCTTGATCCTGATGTCAGTTTCTGATCTCATGCTTGGGAAATTTTCCGCTATTACTTCTCTAAATATCCTCTTGACATCCTTTATGTTGTCTCCTTCTTTTTCATTAATCCCTATCATTCTTATGTTATTTTTCTTTGCATCGCCTTGCAGTTGTTGAATTGTTGTTTCCTGATTTCTTGTTATTTTTAAAAGATCTTTCCTTTTCTGTTCACTAGCTGTAATCCTGTCTTCAAGGTCTGAAATTCTATCTTCACTTTCATTAAGGTGGTTTTTACAACTTTCAGTGGAGTTTTTTATTTCCTGTATATCTCTGTGCATCTGCATTATGTATTCTGTTTGTTTCTTATATTGCTCATCTAGGGATTCTATCTTTTTGTTTAGTTCCTCCAATTTTTAAACTGTGTTTGCTTTAGATATATTCAGAATCTCTTTCATTTCTTTTATCATTTATTCTTTTACCTGAGAGATTATTTCGGATTTGAATTCCTTTAAAGCTTCCTGGAGTTGCTTGTTAATTTCAGTAGCTATTATGTCCGATATTTGAGGTGAATGACATATATTTTCTTCTATATACATCACTCCTAAGGTTTCTTGAGATGGGCTGGAGGTTTGAGGTTGTAATTTGGTCTTTTGTTTTGTCATTTTCCTATATTTCTGTGTTTCAAGTGTTAGTTGAAAGCTTCCTAGGGTCTGTTGGAAATCCACTCCTATATTCGCAGCTCCTGGGACTCTGGCACCCAGTTCGCCCAAGCCACTTGGCCTCTAGAACCAATGGCCCTCTTCTGCCTGTTTAGAACTCCGAAGTTCCAGATAAGCTGGGCTCCAGGGACTCTGTGCACCCGCCTGCTTGCTGGAAGCTCCACAGTTCTCCACGCCCAGCCAGAATGGGGAGGCAGATGTAGATGCCTCAGACCCACTTAGCCACTTCACTGCACCTGGAAGCCTGGAAGGTCCTGAACAGTCTGGGCTTGGGGCAGAGCGCACTAGGCACTTACACAGGCTGTGGGGCCTCTGAACTAGTGATGCTTACCTGCTTGCTGAGATATCCACAGTCCTCCAGACACACAGGGAGGCGGATGCCCACTAGTAGTCTTTTAATGGAGTTTTTTGAATCTTCTAAATAAAATATCATATCATCTGCAAGTGTTGATAATGTAAATTCTTCCATTCCTATCTTTATTCTTTTTATTTCTCTCTCTTGTCTGATTGCCCTGGCTTACATTTCCAGAACTGTATTGAATAGTAATGGTGATAGTGGACATCCTTGTCTTATTCCTGATTTTAGAATAAAGGATTTCAGGGTTTGGCCATTTAATATGATTTTGGCTGTTGGTTTGTAATGGATAGCCTTTATGAGATTGAGGTAGATACCATCTATTCAGAGTTTCTGTAGGGTTTTTATCATGAACAAGTGTTGGACTTTATTGAATTCTTTTTCTGCATCTATTGAGATGATCAAGAGATTTTTGTTTTTGGCTCTGTGAATGTGGTGTGTTACATTTGTTGATTTGCATATGCTAAACCATCCCTGCATTCCTGGAATGAATACCACTTGTTCATGATGTATAATCTTCTAAATAATTTGTTGCATTTTGTTTGCTACATTCTATTTGCCAGTACTTTATTGAGAATCTTTGCAACAATGTTCATTAGTGAGATTGGCCTTTAGTTCTCCTTTTTGGTTGGGTTTTCTCTGGCAATGGTATCAGAGTGATACTTGCTTCCAGAAATGAGTTAGGGAGGATTGGTTCCCTTTCAAATTCACTGAAAAGTTTGAGGAGTATTGGTTTCAAATCTTCTCTAAATTTCTTGTTGAATTCAGCCATGAATCTATCAGGACTTGGGCTTTTCATTCTTTTTAAGTTTTTAATCACAATTTCAATTTCCATAGCTGATATTGGGTTATTTGAAATTGTTATATCTTCTTCATTGGCCTTTAGTAGCTCATATGTTTCTAGAAATCTTTGCATTTCCTCTGTGCTTTATACCCCATGTGAGTAGAGATTTTCAAAGTAAGTATTCATGTTTTTTTTGCATTTCCATGGGAGCTGTGGTAATTTCTCTCCTTTCAGTCCTTTTTGTGTGAATTTGGGGGTTTTTTTTTTGTTTGTTTTTCTTGTTAAGATTGGCTAGATTTTTATCAATTTTGTTTATTTTCTCAAAAAAAAAGCTCTTTGATTTTTTAATTCTTTGTATTTTTTTTAAGTTTCAATTGTGTTAATTTCTGCTCTGATCTTTATAATTTCCTCTCTTCTATGAACTTCGGGTTTGACTTGCTCTTCCTTTTCTAGAAGCTTGAGTTGTAGCATTAGGTTGTGTATTTGTGCTTGTTCCATTTTCTTGATGTGACAATGTATTGCTATATATTTCCCTCTTGGGACTGCTTTCATTGCATCCCACCGGTTACAGTATGTTGCATCTGCATCTTCATTAAATTGTAGGTATTGTATTGTTTCTTTCGTAATTTCACTGGTAAGCCACTGGTTGTTCAGGAGGTTGTTATTTAATTTACATGCATTTATGCAGGCTTTGCAATTTCTTTTGCATTAATTTCTAATTTCAATGCACCATGGTCAGATATTATGTGTGGGATAGCTTCAATCACTTTGCATTTACTTAAGAATTTTTATGAGTTAATTTATGGTCTAATTTAGAGAATGTCCCATGTGCAGCTGAGAAGAATGTATATTCTGATGTGATTGAGTGGAACACTGTAAGCATCTACTAAGTCCATTTGCTCACAGTATGATTCAGTTCTATTATTTCTTTGCTGAATTTTTGTCTAGTTCATCTATCTCTTTGTGACAGTGGGCTATTAAGGTCCCCTATTATGATTGTATTTTTATGTATTTGGTTTTTCGTGTCCATTAGTATTTGTCATATATAGTTGGGTGCTTCTGTATTTGGTACGTATATATTCATAAGTTCTTTCTCTTGTTTTCCACTAACAAGTGTATAGTGACCTTATCTCTTTTAATCATTTTATGTTTAAAGTCCACATTGTCTGCAAATGGAATAGTTACCCCTGCTTTTTTGCATGGAATACTGTTTTTCATCCTATAACTTTTAATCTATGAGTTTCCTTTGGGGTCAGATGTGTTTCTTGTGTACAGCATATTATGGAATCCTGTTTCTTGATCCATTCTGTCAGCCTATTTCTTTTGATAGGTGAATTGAGACCATTTACATTGATGTATATCACTGATATGTACTGGTGCAACTTTCTCATGTTATTTTCCTCCTGTTGATTTTCTGCCTTTCCCCCTAATTTAATTGCCTGCCCTGTCTAGTGCCTTCTTTCTGTTGTCATTCTGGAAACTGTAGTCACTTTTATCTCTGTCTAATATGCCTTTCAGTACTCTTTCTAGGGTTGGTTTTATGGACATGAATTTCTTCAGTTGTTCTTTGTCATGAAAGTATTTTATTTCTCCATTAAATCTGAAACAGTTTTCCTGGGTACATCAGTCTGGGTTGAAAATTGTTTTCTTTCAAGGGTTGAAATACTTCACTCCAACCTTAACTTGAGGGTTTCTGCTGAAAAGTCTCCCTTGATGTTAATGGGCTTTCTTTGATAACTGAGTTGTGTATTTTCTCTAACAGCTTTTAGTATTCTTTTATTATTTTTTTAAATATTCTGTTTTTATGTTGTATGTCTGCAATCCTAATTATTATATGTGTGGATGTAGATTTATGTTGGTTGTGACTTTTTGGTGAGACTATATGTCTCACCTACCTGAATATCAGATATTTTCTTCATGTTTGGGAAATTTTTTGCTATTACTTCTGTGAATAGTTTACCGATGTCATTCGCATTGACTCCTGAATCTTCATTGATGCCTATTGGCCTTATATCATTTCTCTTGGTGTCATTTTGAACCTGCTGGATTCTCATTTCATGCAGCTTTGTTGTTTTTAAAAATTCTACCCTTTCATGATCACTAAGTACAATCCTGTCCTCAAGGTCTGAAATTCTATCCTCAGCTTCATTTACATGGTTTTAACAGCTTTCAATAGAAATTTTTGTTTCTTGAATATCTCTTTGAATTTGTTTCATGGATTCTGCTTCTTTTCTACAATGTTCATTCAAGGTTTCAGTCAATTTCCCATGCTCCTGTACTTTTTATCTATTTCTCCTCTAGCTACACTGAGCAAATCCTTTACTAAGTTTGTTCTTTCTATCTTTATGTGAGAAACTATTTCTAAGTTGATTTTCTGTATAGCTGCCTGAATTTATTTCATTTCTTATCTTTTCAGAGATTTCTGGTGTATGACTTTTAAAGTCCTCTATTTCAATGTCTTCTGTACTTGTTCCTGATGGACTAGATGTTTGAGACTGCATTTTGCTTTTTTATTGTGTCTTTTTCACCTTTAGGGCTACTATTTGGTCTTTCAATCCCAGTAGTCTCAGCTGTTTGTAATGTGAATCTTAGGGTCCTACTGTGTGGTTGATGTTTGTCCAATTGCTGAGTGCTACAATGAAAGATATGGGCTAGTCCTGTAAACTCCTCCTGCAGGGCCTGCTGGGTGTGTCCTATATTCTTCCTGGGCTGACTAGCCTAAGAGTATTTATGTAAGTCAATCCTTAGTTCCTGCTGTTACTATGTCTTCAGGCCACCAGATCTCCCTGTCTATAGTGTTTGTCTCAGCCGAGACCTTTCTGTGTCACTCAGTGTCTTATAAGCTCTTTTACTTTTCTCCAAGTTGGAGGAGGCCTTATTGGCACACTCCTCAACTTGCCTGTTATACTCTGTACGAAGAAGGAAGAAAATGCCCACAGCTTGCCAAGATCACTAAGGTCTCACAGTTGAAGGGAGCGTCACTACTGCTCCTATTTACCCACTGATGGCCTGTTAAAATAGTTTAATCGTACAAACTGAAAAATAATTGTCAGTAAAGAATCCTGGCAGATATCTTCTTAACAGATCAGAATTAATAGCCTGGCCCTCGTTCCTATTTCCTATTTAGTAATGATTTAACTCAATGTCATCTGTTTCCTAATACAAACTCTTCATAGGGACATTATCAGCTCTGTGGCATTTCTGCCCCAAAATGCACACATTGCGTAGAATTATGGTTAAAAACATCATATAAAACCAAATATAAGATCTTCTCCAAATATCTCTTCTGTCTATTATTGTCTTCAAAAATGCTGAGGATTTCAGCGGCATAAGTGCCTGCCTTGCAAGCAGGCAGTCGTTAGTTCTATCCCTAGTAGCGATAAAAAGGAAAAAGACAAAAAAAAAAAAAAAATGCTGAGGATTTGAAAGACAAAAATTTAGAAATGTCTGTTCCATATTATAGGAAACCCAATATATTATGTAATCTTAAGTCACTTCTTCCTCTGTCAGTTCTTCTGTAAGAGTATTAGTGAATTGGAAAAACTTGAATGGTGTCAGTAAATTAGATAACCAAATGATACGTACGTTAGTTTCCTGAGTATGATCATTATTACAGGTTATATGTGAATATTTTTATGTATCAGCACTTAGTGGTAAAGAGGTATTATATATACACATTATTCTCAAATGTTCAGAAAAACACTTTGTACATAAAACATAAGTAGGGTAACAATGATTAAGTAAATATAAATTACAATTAGAAATAAGGTTAAGAAAAATTAAAGTTCTTTGATTTATTCTTGGAATTTATCTACAAATTTTAAAATATTTCAAAATAAACAAAAAGTTTAATTGGAAGACTAAAGATTTCACGTTTTGGGGGAAAAATATATTTTTCACCCCATGACTGGTTTTAGAAACAGCTAAATACATTTGCTGTTTTCCCGGGATGATTAAGTGCAAAAATTTATAAAGCCTGAAAATATGAAATTCAGAATGAGACATGAATGACTAAATAGAAGGTTTTTTCCAGGGCCTTACTTTATTCATCATTACAGCTGAGATATAAAAAATATTCAAAATATATAATTAGAATTTTTAGAAATTTATTAATATAGAAGAAAGTGACATTAATCCTCCTCAAAATTCTGGTCCTCTACACATCTATCCGTTATTCTTGCTTTTTAAAGCAGTTCCAAAAGTTCTCTTTTATATCTTTATGAGATATGATCAAAACTAAGGTGAATGCTGCTACTCAGTGACATCCAACAGAAAAGCAGACTCATAAAAACATTATGGTGTGTACTCATCCACGCTGTTCATTAGATCTGCCACTGTGTTACTTCTGGGTCTTCCACAAAGTTAAAAATGACCATGAAAGACAAGTGATTTGAGTGGATATAGGACACTCACATTGGGTCAACAGGATGACTAAAGACAATCACAAAGGAAGATTTCCAGAACTACTTCAGAAAAGTAGTACCATTGATGGAATAAGTGTGTTCAAAGCTAGGGGAGTTTCTAATGGGAGATTAACAGCAGCGTGTCTCTTATCTAATCAGGATTTTTAACATTTACTGTATATTTTGATCACCTTTTGTGAACAGCAGTATCAACAGTACCAACCGCATAGTATTTCCCAGAGGATCAAATAAAGTACAGAAAGTCAAAAGGCTGGCCACATGAGTATTAATGGTTACTTTGTCATTCTAAATATCTGCTACTGTGTTCCTTAGCTTTCAAAGAATCTAAGTAACTCAGAGAGGGAAAACAAATGCCTCTTTAAAAAAAGATAATAAAGAGAGAAAATTATTTTTCCACTAAGGAAAAACAATTATTTCACTTTATAAAATAAATTAAGATCACTAGTTTTACTCTAGGCTGAGTAAGCCTTCAAACACAACAGTGAGATGGGACTTGAGTTTGAGGAGTTCATTGCTTGCAGAGTCTCCAGAAGCCAAGCATAGCTTGACAAGTTGACTTTATTATTTCTGAAAGAACTTACACGGATTTCTAAATAAACAATCCAGTAATAACATTATTTCTCATTTATTGGACATGTTATAGCTGACAAAGTGCTACTTTGCTTATCATTTGGCATAAATTAGGTGTTATGGGTTCATAAAATTCTTTGAATTGAGCATGTAAGTCAGCTGATATCCTGTTAAAGTTTATCAGTATGATTTTATAATCTTTATTTTAATCGCTGCATTAAGTTTCCACTTTGACACTGTTTCCAGTGAATAATCACAGCACAATCATAGGAATTCCTTGTACTCAAGGCAAGAATGTGTGGATATCTAACTTTGGAAGCTTCAACAAAGTCTGCCAAGTATTAGTTCTGCGCTTTCAGCTTCTGTGATGGAGAAGTCCAGTCTCTAGAATCTAGGATATAAATTGATAGCAAAGAAAAATAAGAGTTATAAGATTAACAGTTAATCATCAGGAAAAATTCAAACTCAAGGCACAAGGAAGAATTTCATTTCAAAGAGAATGAAGACCCTGTATGCACTTGACTTTATTATCAGTTCCAGAACACTAACCTAGAACATGAGCTTTGAAGTGAGACCAATTTTTTTGTACCTCTGTCCTAGTACTAAAAGATTGCTTTAGATTTTATGTAATTTAGATAAGGTTTTTAATCTTATCTTCCTCGCCTAAAAATTGAGTGCCTGTCTTAGTTAATTTTTACTCATTGCTGAGACAGAATACCTGAAGCCCAAGTTGGGAAAGGAAAGATTTATTTCTTACAGTTTTTGGAGGTTTTAGTCCACACTCAGTTGGCTCCAAGGCAAGCCAGTATGGCTGGGCTGCAGTTTTTGGTGGCTGCAAACAGCAAGCAGGAACCAGAAAAGGAGCAAGCCACACCTTTCTGTTATTACATCACATCCTGGCTCCACCTCTATGTGGGTGGAGCACTGACCCCATCAATCCAAGCACTAGACAATGAACCAATCACTAATGTATAATGCAAACTCATGAGGCCTGGGGGCCACAGACATAAACCATGACAGTGTCATAACATGTATTTTAGAGCATTGTTGTGAGAATTAGGACAATTTATGTTTAAACACTCATTTACTCTCTGGCTTCCTTGATAATAAATATTACTCACTATTAGAGATAATGGAAACAACAATAAAAATCCTGGTAGCAGTGGTACTGATTTGTCAAGAAGTTAAATCTTTGCGTGAGGAACAAGGCTGACAATACAGTATTCATTAAGGATACTGAGGCAAGAATTTAGATTTCTAGCATTTGTTGTTGTCACTTCTCACTCATTTACACATCAAATGAGGACTGAACATTCCTCACTTCTGGAAACCAGCATTTCTCTGCCTTTACTTATCCTTATCCTTAGTTGTGAATGTAACTGTGACCTTACTTCTTGGAAGACAGCATTGAGTCCTAGCTATTATCCAGTTAAGACATTATATACCCTTGGTTGCAATGAATGACTTTATCATAAACTTATGGTACTGACAGAGCCTATTGGTGGCTAAAGACGTTTGGGTTCAGAGTTTGCTTTCCTACTTTTACTGAACAATGAAGCTGTAATCGCCCAGAGTCGCTATGTTTGTGGGGGAGCTGGTTTTAGAATAGAGCCAACCTGAAAGAAATCGAGTCCAGAGATAAAGAAAATTCAACAAGATCCTGACAGCATTATTTGAACACTAGCATTAATCTGTGCCAAGAAATTTACACTACTTTGCTTTCTACGCAGTTATATCAATAAATTACTTTGTTGCTAAAACCTGCATTGGTTAAATTTTCTGTAATTTATCACTTAAAGCTTTAAAAGTAAATATGTCCCTCAGACTATATAGAAGGAAAGTGAGGAAGAAATCTCACTTTCATTCACCAGCTATTTTTCCCCCTACTAAAATTTTAATGAAGAAATTCAGAATCTTGGATATATATTCAGACTAAAGAATACATGGATAAGTAATTGCATAATCACACAAAAGTATCATTAAACACATTCATATAATGCTTTATATAAGGAGAGTTATTAATTATTCGATTCTCATACACATCGTGTACCTGTGAATGTTCATAATGAAGCAGTAAAAGAACTTTCTCTAAAATTAAATTGATCATATGGTAGCTGGTAAAGTATGCTTAAATAAAGAATCAAAATTATTCCATGCATATTATCAGCTCATAGAGCAATGAAACTAGAAACCAATGGTAAAAGAAAAGATGATATCTAGATCAATAATTTTAAAAATTTGTACTGGATGTAAACTGCAAATTAATCTGTAAAGGTACAACACATTACAGTTTCAGAAGAAGTTCATTTGTATGCAGAAGGAAAAGAGATTGCAGAGGCAAAAAAACAGAAACAAGTATTTCACATCAGGAGAAAGAAGAAAAATCAGCAGTTAAGTCTGCTTATTTTCAGCTGAACTTTATAAAGTGGGATTAAACAAAACGTAGACCCAGTTTACAGAACTGGCCACCCCAAACTGTTGAATTTACGACCAAGACCTACTGATTCAAAAATAATACTTTCCAGATTCAAAACCATTATCCTTTTATACTTAAAGTTTTCAATTTTTAGTAGATAAGACACTGTGTGTGTTCTTAAAATTAGAAATGATTACAATAAGAAAGTAAACAAGGTTACTGCACTATTAGTTTTATGAAACAAATTTTATCAAGTTTTATCATCATTATTTACCTAGCAGTATTCAATGAAGAATAGTCATGCTAGGAGAATTAGTTTTCTAGAAATGCTGCTGTCTTAACCAACTTTTTAAGAGGCCTTGATCTGAAGAGATCAGTAACATGATGCAGACTGTAAACTGTGAGGTGGTTTGAGAGATCAAATCACATGTAAAATCCAAGCAATCTTTGTCTTGGAGGTTCAGCCTGAAGAGAAGAGGCTGTAGTACTTATACAAAATCTAGATATGATTCAGTAGACAGAAATGCGGCCACACTACAAATAACTGGTATGAATGTCAGAAAAGAAACCAGAAATTCATGGAGCAAAAGTTGCAAATAAGCTAAAACTAGCGATGACTTATAGTCTAAAAGCTTAACAGGCCCAGGCAGGAAACTTCTACGGGTCAAGAGGGAAAAACACAGAAAAGTCTCTGCCTACCTCATATATTCCCAGAAACTAACTCATAGACTATAAGTCAAGGGATGGAAAATCAATTCTCTGTGCCACAATATCCCAGAAAAAAGCAAGAGTAGCTTTATGAAAACTGAAAGGGAAGCAATACCTCCAAAATCATTCCTGTAAGCAATTATTAACCTGATTCAAAAACCAGAGAACTCAATTGAAAAGAAAACTACAGGCCAACCTGCCTAATGAACATAGGTGCTGGCAAACAGAATGCAGCAAATCATCAAGATTATACACTATGACCAACTAGATTTCACTCCAGGCATACAGAGATAGTTCAACATATGAAAATCAGTGAATGTAATAGACCACATTAACAGAATCAAAGAAAAAAAATCACATTATCATCTCAACAGATGCAGAAAAAAACCATTTGACAAAGTCTAATACTCATTCATAATTTAAAACTCTTCAGAAAATTGAAATTGATGCTCTTTGCCTCAATCTGATAAAAGTCATCATAATAAATGAACAAAAACTGAATTTTTTTTTTTTTTTTTTTTGTACCAGGGATAGAACTCACAACCTAGCGCTTGCCAGGTGAGCACTTATGCCACTGAGCTAAATCCCTGGCCCTAAAAACTGAAATCTTTTACTCTAAAATCAGACACAAGACAAATGTCCACTATCACCACTCCTATTCAATATAGTTCTGGAAACAATCAGAGCAATTAGATAAAAAGAATCAACAAATGGGATCTCACCCTATTAAAAATCATTTGCAAATCAAAAGAAATCACCAATAGAGTATAAAAAACAACCCACAGAGCAGTATAAATTATAGCCAATTGTCCTTCAGACAAGGGACTTCTATCTAGAACATATAAATAATTAGAATAACCCAGACCCCCAAAATTCAGACCCAATCCAAAAATGGGGACCTGAGATGAATACATTTTTCAGATGAAGAAATATAAAGGGAAAATAAATACATGAAAAAAATGGTCATCATCACTGGCCATTTGAGAGATGTGAGCTAAAACAACATTGACATTTTCTCTCACTCCAGAAAGAATGGTTATCACCAAAAAGTCAACAAATAACAAATGTTGATGGGGCTGTGGGGAAAAAGGAATGCTTTTGTTGTTGGTGGAAATGTAGACCAGTTCAATCTCTGTGGAAATTGGTGTGAGGGTTTCTCAAAAAATAAGGACTAGAGGTCCCTTTTTATCTAGCTATTCCCCTTCTGAGTATCTTCCCAGAAGAGTGAAAAATATTATATCACAGTGATAGATATGTACCCATGGTTATAGCAGCACAATTTGTAATAACTAAATCTCTGGAGCATCCCAAATGCTCATCAACCAGGAACTGAATATAAAAAGACATGGCTTAATTGTATAATGGAGTACCATCACTCTACCATGAAGTTAGATAAACTTAAGACTTCTATAGACAAATGGATGCAAATCGAAATCATATTCATAAGTGAAACAGATCAGGCTCACATGTATAATCATCATACTATCTTACAAGTATGAGAAACTGAGTAAAAAAGATCCCAAATGTCAATAGGTATTGCGAATTAGGAAGAAAGTGTTCAAAAGAAAAAAGAAACTAAGATGGGGGAATGGGAAAGGAAGGAAAGGAAAAGGAAAAAAATATACATATGCACAAGATAGTTAGGACAGTTATACAGTTATTTTCTCTTAATTCACTGAAAAGAAAGGTTTGTGCTAATGTTGCTTGGATATTATTTCATGCCTGTATCTTGTTCTCTGAATAACTACTATGAAGATAGCAGTGCACAATGTATTAAGTATTGTTACTCTCCTCTTAATCTGTTTTTTTTTAATTTTATTTAAGAGGAAAAAGAGAAAAACACAAAACAAAACAAAGCAGTGTAAGGGTACACATAATACAAAACTACAAAAAAAAAATAACAGTAAGAAATCACCTGTAAATAGATTACATATTATCATCTTGGAAATAGTTGCTCAAATCACAGTATCAAAGAATACAAAGTGGACATTCAAACAGAGAGACTGCAAACAGCTGTGTTCAATGATCCAAAAACATTAATATAGTCAGCTATTTAACACCCCTAAACACACTTGCTGTTATATCCGTTAGAGCTCTTTTTTTTCCCCCCCTCTCTTTTTTACAACAAAATTTACACATTTTGGATTTTATTACTCCTTAGTTCTTATTACTTTTTTTGGGGGGGGGAGAGAATAAAGTCAAATATGGCAAAACAAAGCTGTCAGTCAAAACCAAGGATAGACATAGCACATGATGTAGAACAGAGTACAAGGTTATCAACAATGGTTCTTAATCTGTTTTGAAACTATTTTAATTTTAGTTTTTTTTTTCTCTTTAAAATAAAAAGAAGCACACACATCACAATGACATCTATAGTCTAGGTACTACAGTTTAGGAATTAAAATGTCAGCAATAGTAAGTAAAATTACACTTATAAAATGATATATTGTTGATGAGTATAAAAATACAAGAATTTATGTTTAAATCAAGGTTTCTATTTGCTAATAATGAAAACAAGCTCTGGTTGATTTAAACTGAAAATAATTTGACCAGCTGAATATTAATTATCTCATAGAGACAGAGAAATCCTAATAATCTAGCTTAGAAAATAGCAAGTCTCCATTAAAGATCACAAAAGAAAAGTATCTACATATACTTAGTTAACTAAAATCTCATTTGAAGTAAAATCTCATTTGAAGGAATGTTGTACATGAATAGAGCAAACCCCCATGAGACCAAAGAAAGTGATCAGAAGGGAGCAATTCCGTTGGAGGATCCAAAATGCAGAGAGATAGGTGCTTACGGATGTAGCAGACTTGATAAAGCTGAAGGAGATGCCAGGGAACAACACAGCTCAAGCTACAGAACCTCTCAATAGTTAAGGAATTCACAAAACCACTTGCCTCAAGAATAAGGTAAAAATAAAAGTATCATTAAGTGTTTGGACCTAAGATCTCCTCTCACTCCATTTAGCCATGTCATTCTCACACCACACTAGAGTCCCAAAGGTTTACATATTTTCCACAGAGGATAACATATGAGTTCCACATGAAGAAACATTAGATAGAGTTGAGAATGAGAAACATGATATTAAAAATTTCCAAATTGAGTATTGAGACTAGGGTCCCAAAATTCTAGCAAACAAACACAATATTTAAGCAGGGGAGTAAAAAGTCATCCTTTTTGTATGTGACTGGCTTGATAGCAGATCTAAAAGTACTGATATCAAGTATTTCCAAGTGAAATGTCTTCCAGCCTCTGAAGTTCACTGTTAACATGTTTCACACACCTGCAAAACTTCCCATGAGCCTCATTAAGCCACTTTTAGGCAAATTAACCATCCTTCTGGGAAAATCTCTCACGTAAAAGCAGACCCTCAAACAAACAAAAACAGGAAGAAATACCAGTAATTTGAGTAAAATAAAAGTTGTGGAGAGAAAATAATAAATTCAAATATTAAAAGATATCTTACAAATTTAAAATTCACAGTCTGTTGAAACTTCTACTGGAATCAGAAGATATATTTGAGGAAATCTCATTGAACATGTGATTCAAAAATTCAGAGATTAAATATAATACAGAAAAAATAAAATTGGAATATGCTCAGCAATTAGTATCAATTTGAAGAAGGTGTGTGTGTGTGTGTATGTGTGTGTGTGTGTGTGTGTGTGTGTATAAACATCAAAAAAATGCTTTAAGAAAGTTTTCTGATTTGGAAAATATTTTACAACAATCAAAAGTTCTGAAATTTCCACCCCTTCTTGGGAGGTAATTGAGGGTGCTACAGCAAAATCAAAAATGATTCAAAGAAAAAGATATGTCTAGAAACATGAAGTCTAACAAAAGAGAAATGAAACCAACCCATAGGAAGATGATGGGGGGGATCACAAGAAGACAGAGTGTGTCAGCATGAATAGAAACCTAACTCTTCTGTTTTATGTAAGAAACCAATGGGACTAATACTATTAAATGAACAACTACATTGAGAAACAAAGTGAATTAGAAGAAAGAAAACTTACGCTCAAATAACTACAGACAAAATCATGCCACAAGAAGAGACTAAATTATCTTTCTTAATTCTGGGGCAGCTGGGACACTAAATGAAGTTACCACCACCAGCACTAGAAAGACTTAACATGTTGCTATTCAGACATGGTTCTCCAATCCTTCACCTTTTATATTGCTAGACAAATAAATCTTTGACTCCCAGCTCAAACAACTGAATCAAAATCTCAAGTGACGAACAAGAATTTGTAGCTTTTAAATCTTGTGACCTAATGCAAGGTTAAGATTTAAGAAATACTGCTGCAAACCATAAACTCCCAAATTTGAACAGGCATCACATCGTTTGTAAGCCTGTTAAAGCAGATCGTTAGCTGGGCATGGGAATTCAACACTCTGGGAAGCTGAGGCAGAAGGATCATAAGTACAAGCCCAGAACAGGCAAATTTTGCAATCTAGGGAGAACACCACATCAAAATAAAAATAAAAAAGGTGTTGGGAATGCAGCTCTGTTTACAAGCCCTAGATTGAATCCTCGTTATCAGGGCTGGAGGGCAGACACAAATGGTTGGGCCTCATCCCAGGGTTTCTAATTCAACATATCAAGGCAAGAGTCCCAGATCCTGCATTTCTAACAAGTTCCCTGAAGATGCTGAAATAACAGAACTGGTAACTCACTCTTGAATTGATGGTATTCAAAATTTTGTCATGGGACTCATTTACATTCTTAAATTTTGCTGAAGGATCTAAAGAGTTTATGTTTATATATGAGTCACATCTACTGATATTTGATGCATTAGAAATTGAATCAGAAGTTTAAAATATTATGTATTATTTCATATAAAATGACAATAAACTCATTGCATGCTAACATAATAACATATATTTTTAAAAGAGTTTCTCCTTCCTAAAATAAATTTGGTGAGAAGAATGAAACTGTTTTTACATGATTGCAAAATGTCTTTAACGTTTCTGCAGCACTCAATCTGTCACAATATCACATACTACATAACTATAGAAAACTCCACTCTAATTTATGACAAAGTGAGTGTGAAAGACACCAATAGTGTGCTATGTTGTTATGAAACAACATAGTATTGATGTCATAGATGCCTAGCAAAGTTCCCAAAACATGCAGGAGATCCTGGATAGAATTCTGAAAATTTCTGACTGTCTCTAATTCTTCAATTAAATTCTAGGCATGCACATCTGTTTGACTGGGCTATAGATACAAGGGATCAGCAATAACAGGCATCTAACTTGCTTTTCCTTTTTAATTCTAGTAATGTGAGGTATGATTATGTTTTCCATCATAACTGCCCAGCTGCAATTTCTGCAATCACAGAAAAAGCTACTATCTAGGTACTGGACAGCCAAAAAAAAATTATTACTACAATGTTGAATTTTCACAATTCATTTGACAACAACCCCCTTTAGCACTTACAGTTGCAAACACAATACTGATTTATCCAAAAAGGAATAGGTCAGGATGGAATGCTGAACCAATGACAGATGAGCAATACTTTAATGATTCCTGATGTAGCATAGGAGATATTAAAAAAAAAACAGCTAATTAGAACATCATTCAATATTCTCCAAATGACTGGTAGACAAAAGGAACTATGCCATGAATTCTAATGCAATGATGAGATTTGGACTCTCCATGGAAAAATTTTACTACTCAAACATAAGAATGAAAATTGTATTTTTAATCAGAATTTAAAAATCGTTGATAACAAGCTATCTATTTCATTATTTACAACTAATATTTCATTTTATGGGAGAGGGGAATCATTCAGAGAAATATTTCAAAAGCATTCATGTCATAGCCTGTGTTTTAAACTAATGTAGAATCTATTTTTAAAGTGATTCATTGACTATTTTGTGTAAGCAACTCTGTTAATAGTTATTCTTTTTCTAACATGGCAGGATTTGGATGCTTAACACTGTTTATTCACCTCAGCGTTAGTTCTGTAGTTAGAAGTCATCGTTAGTCACAACTGACAAAGTGTCTGCAATTTAATAGTGTTTTAAACACTGGTGACACTATTCTAATGGAACTGTTGTTATTATTCTGAGCATCAGGCAAGTGGGGAGAAACTCATTCGAGGAGCCATGGAATTGAATGATTCTCTTTCAGGTGTATGGAGGCCGGCCTCAAGAAGAATGCAAACCAGAAGAAATTTAATTTATGAGCTCTGTAAGTACAGAACTACAGAAGTACTGCACTTAAGAATGGACTGCTTTAAACAGCAGTTTCATAGATGGTGACAGTATACAAAAGGATGGAAGAAAAAAAAAAGATTCTGTGCAAGATATGCAGTGTGGCACCTTATCAGGGTATCAACAGCTGATCATATAACCACCCTATTTCATATCAAATGCAAACACAGAAAAGGATTGGGCTCTCGGTACCATATTCTTTCATGGCACTTGTGTAAATATTAAACAGTAAGTTATACACCAGACTTATATTCAAAAATTTAATGAAAGTTGTACTTACTGTGACATTAAATATTGTAATGCTTTATAATAATTGATGGTAAGACACTGAAATGAGTCATTGTTAGTAAAAATCCTGCTTTCTTCACTTTACTTATCTCCTTGCTTTAAGTCCCTGAAAGAGCTAAGAATTCAAGACTGCAAGGGAATTTTGATCCAGGAAAGCATTCCCTATCCTAAGTATTAGTGACTGACAAATATCTTAATTCACAAAATCTTAATACATGTTTCTCTTTTAAAATCAATTGCTGCTCTGTGATGCCTAATTTAACGGACACAGGTGGATAAAATGAGTACCTCAATTTACTCGGGTACCTCTCAGAAGCAAACTGGGAAGCCTACCAAGCTTCTCCGATCCAGTCTAATGTAACACGTTTTCTGTGCCTTGAACAGAGTACTCCTTTTGCCTTAATCCCTGTTTTTTTTTTTTTTTTTTTTTTTTTTGTTTGTTTTTTTGTTTTTTTAACTGCTTGGGACTGACTTGTAGCTTCAGAGTTCCCTACCAATTCGCAGTTACAAATCCTCCACCTCTCACCTGCTGAAGGCTTTCAATCACCCTAATCTTCTTTCTCATATTAGAGACCAAATTAGAGTTTATCACCGTAAAGGTTCTAATTGCATACTGAATTCCTCTGATTTTCCTTCTCAAGAGACTAAGAGATTAAGAAATAGATGAAGGAGCTGGGATGGAGACAAATATTTCTGATCTGTATGAATAAGCTTATGATGATTTTTACTCAAGATCTTTAAAACTATTTACTGTATCATTTCAATAGCACACATTTCTTTGAAATAGTCACAATATGAATGGACTAAGGACTCATACTCTTATGTTTGTTATTATCTAGTATTTAATTTATTTAAACACAATGTAAAAGAATACAAAAAAGGGTCTAGTGTAATGTTTGCTTTTTTTCCTAAAATATGTCTAGAAAGCAGTTTCCTCCATGGAAATGGAAATATATATATAGTGGAGGTCAAAAATCACTTACTTCAATGTCAGCCCCAGCCTCAGATGTCATTTGAAGTAACTGTCCTACTCTAGCATCTGTGACTTAGCATCTTAACCCAAATCAGAAATCAATTCTTATTTGTTGACTATTTTTGAGAAACCCAGAACTCTGTTGCTACCTGCTGATGAATTAGGAATAAGTTGTGAACTTTGCTTTCAGCAAAACAGGGCTTGGCAGCAGTAAGAGAATATACATGCTTATTACACAAAAACTCAATTTAATGACAAGTCTTTCACTGAAGAAGGAACATTTCTAAGTAGAACTCTAAAATATTCATAAGTACTAAAATGTGCTATTAAAATGAGAGAAGAATTATAGCACAGAGACACCTAGCATGAATCTATTTTTAAAGGTCAGTTATCTAATCTTTTGCCTTGATTAGTCACATGCATTTAATCAAAGTAAAAAGATCACATTACAGGACACTTAACATTAATACACAAAGCGTGTTTGTCATTTTATGACAGTTAAAAACTTCATCGCCTAACCCAAAAATCTTGAGCATGTATCAGCCCAAGCAATTACTTTTTTGTCTAAAAAGTCATGCATAACGATCATAGAAAGAAGACTGCATCAAACTTTCCCACTCTTGAGTTAGCAATTATTTTTCATTGGTTTGTGAGTAGATGCTTAAAACTTCAAGGCTCTTCTTTGATTGATCTGGGCCATACTAGTGGCCTGGATGCAACAAACAGAGCTAAGCATTGACTTTTGAAAGTAACACAAATTCAGCGGCAAAAACTCAAGTCTGTTCTCTTTTCTTGCTCTCTGACTTTCAGTAGGCCTTGGGTTTGTGAAGCCTGGCAAAAATGAACATGTCAGCTCTCATTGCAAATCACTGCCCAGCTAAAATGGAATTTTGAAAAGATATGCCACCTGCTTCATTAATAATAACATCAAATTCTTTTTTCTCGGTTGTTTTATAGACACATCCTTCCCTGTTCCACAAATCATTTCTTTATGTGACTGGGTTTCTAAAAACAAACCCAGACTAATTTTCCTTCTGTCACCAAAAGTTACATAAATATAAGGCACGTATCAAAGTCTTTCTGCCTTAAATACCAAGAAATTTCTTCTAAAACTTAAAGAGGAAAAAAGAAGAAAAGCGGTGGGGAGCAGAGAACCAAGAAGGCAAACAAAACTGTAAAGGAAACATTAGAAAGAAGACAAATGACTGATTTTATCCTCAAAAAAGTAATAAACTGTAAATTCAATCTAATAGTTTATTTACAAACCACTTTTTCCTTATAATGTATGATTTTGAAGCTAGAATAATATTAAAACTCGGTGCTTTTGATAGTAGTCTACTATCTTAAGAATCACTGACCTGCAGTATTTATAAAGTACAGATGAGACTAACTTAAACATGATACTAATAATAATTAGCTTATTTTATTAGATATGAGCTGTCATGATTATTGTGGATTATGTTTTTCTCTCATCAGCATTTGTTTGCTGTGTGAATGAATCAATTGATAGATGGCATTTGTATTTTACAGGTGCAGCCATCTGACTGTTACTTTGGCCTCCAGGTAGACATATAAAATTTAAAGTAATGTTCTTTATAATTTCCATATCAACTTCTGATTGATTGGATGCCAAAGCCAAAGGTATAAAACATTGTCAGTAAAACAAAACTTGGTCTATGTGTTTCATTATGATCTTGGGTTTCAAGGGCAAAACAGAACCTCTCCAGTCAGCCTTTACCCAGCTGAAAGGGAAAGAACAGTCCCAGTTGGGAGGAGGGCGGTACCACAGCCTTTCTTTGCATCACACAAGCCACTGCCCAAGGGCTCTGATCCTCTTCAAGAAATGTAAAATCTTAGGCTGAGTCCAAATCTACTGCATCAAATTGTCATTTTTAGCAATCTCCATGGCACTTTTGACGCACTTACAATTTGAGAAGCTTAGGCTAGAGGCTGTCTGCAATTGTGTTTTACATTCCAAGTGGACTAGGAGGGTAGCTCTTCTCAACCTGGATCCTAGGTTTTTTATTCTGCTCCTTGCATTAATAGATTAATCTCTCAGAGATAATCCAATATTTAAATTTGCACATCTATAAAATTCTTATAAACACTGCCAATTAATTCCTCAGGATAATTTTAAGGTCTCAAATCGATTTACTTCCTTTTCAGTATTAATGTATGATTCATTTGGTCATTTTTTAGTGCTGGTTTGCTGTGTCAACATAGTTATTTATCACTTAGCTCTGCAAATTATTTTATTTCTTAAAAAGTGTTTATTTTAGGGGCTGGGGATTTAGCTCAGCGGCGTAAGCACCTGCCTTGCAAGCAGGTGGTTGTGAGTTCGATCCCTGGTACCAATAAATATGAAAAAGACAAAAAAAGTGTTTATTTTTAAAAATGTATTAGAACATGATTACCATATACAATGATTGTATTCCTCATGGGAAGTTAGCACATACAACTTTCCTCTCTCTCCGTCTCTTGGCTCTTTTTCCAGAAGCAATAGACCTGTCTCCCTGTTTCCTATTAGCTCCCTTACTTTAAGTGACTTATACTTGGGATTTCTCAAATAAGAGAAACCATAGGATATTTAAGGTTATATGTCTGATTTATGTCACTAAACATCACTGTGTTAAGATGCAACCACTTTCCTACAAATTATTCAAATTTATTCATTTTTCTGGCAGAATAATAATCTACTGTGTGTAAGTGCCACAAAGATCTGATGGCCAAATGTGCCATCAGATCTACCTGTCTAGTTTGTTCCATGGATCTACCTGTCTTTTGTTATGCTATTACCATGTTATTTTTATGACTGTAGCTTATGACAGTACTCACTCTGTTCTTATTGCCCAGGATTACTTTTGCTATTCCAGGCCTCTCCTGATTCCACATTAATTTTATAATTATTTTTCTACTTCTATGAGAAACACTGGTGGCATTTTGATTTGGTTTGTAATGCAATTTATTTTAATAGTCCCCCATCTTCACTGAAGTATAAGTGACAAAAACAGCATAAAATTAAAGTTCAAACTATGATATTTTCAAGTATATATGTTTCATGTGATTGTCACAATCAAGTTAGTCAAATATGCATTACCTCATACAATTACATTTTGTACAGGTGGTAAAAACACTTGAAATCTACTTTTTTAGTAAGTTACAAGTATACAAATTTACAAATGTAAATGCATATTCATAAATCTCCATAACTTAATTATCACTTTGTGCAGTTGGAATTCAATTATTTTTAAATTTTTACTAGTATACATTTGTGATGCATAGTAAATATATTCAGCACGAGTTATTGATGTATATACATACCACATTTTAATCTTTTTATTTTCACCTCCAATCCCTCTTATCTCCTCCTATTGCCAATTTACTTATTTTATGAATTAATTTTATGCTTTTAGACCAAAAGCTCTCACACTTCCCTGGTAACTCCCTCTGTACTCTGTTTCTATGGCTTAAATTTCTTTGGAAGCCACATATTAGTGATATCACATAGTAGAAAAAATAACACTAAATTTTGTATAGAACTACAAAACACTTGAATGCCCAAAGCAATCTTGAGAAAGAAAATCAAATTGGATGCCTCATACTACTTGATTTCAACGTATGTTATCAAGATATCATAAAGAAATCAGTATTCCACTGACATAAAAACAGACACACAGACTAAGGGAACAGAATAGAAATCCCAGTGATAAACCCATAAATATTCTTTCAGTTGAATTTCATCAAAGATGCCAGGAATACACAATGAAGAATAAACAGTCTTTTCAGTAAGTGGTATGGGGAAAAAATATTTATATGCAAAAGAATGAAACTGGTACAAAAGGTCCTGAGTTCTACTCTTGGGAGGAAGAAGAAGGAGGAGGAGGAGGAGGAGGAGGAGGAAGAGGAGGAGGAGGAAGAGGAGGAGGAGGAGGTGAAGGAGAAGAAGGAGGAGGAGGAGGAGGAGGAGGAGGAGGAGGAGGAGGAGAGATAAAACGAAATTGCATCCTTATATCATATACAAAAATCAACTTAAAGTGGATTAAATGCATAAATGTAAGGCCTGAGACTATAAAAATCTTAGCAGAAAATATGAGAAGCAAGCTCCTTTCCTAGGTTTTGTCAATGATTTTAAAGATATCACTCTAAAATACAGACAACAAAAGCAAATATACATAAGTGGAAATACTATATCAGACTGAAAGGTTTCTGCACAGTAAAAGAAAAAACATTTTCAAAATAAAAAGACAATTGAGGGATCAGGAGAGTATTTGCAAACTGTACATTTTATGTGGGGCTAATATTCAATATATGAGGAGCTCCTACAATTCTATAGTAAAAAAAAAAAACACAATAAAGCAAATAATCACATTTTTTAAATGGGTAAAGAACCGTTTCCCCCCAAGGAACAAAGGAAAATGCCAATAGGTAAATGATAAAGTGCTCAGTCATGAGACAAATGTAATTTAAAAGCCACAGAAGACATCATCTCACATTTGTTAGACTAGCTATTATCAAAACGTTAAATGATTTCACAAAGGTTGGCAAGGATATAGAGGAAGAGTAATTCTTTTTTGCTACTGGTGGGGTTGTAGACAGTACAAATATTATGGAAAACGATATATGGCTGTATCACAAGAAACTAAATATAGAATTACTGACAGTCCAACTTCTGTGTGTGCATCAAAGGTATTGGAACCATTCTCATAAGTGAAAATCTGCGTTCTCATATTCCTTGCAGGACTGTTTACAATAGGAAAGATGCAGGAATAACCTACATATCACCCCACAATAAACAAAATTTTCCCAAATAGTGAAACTCATGAGCCAGTGTATGTGGCTCAAAGAAATTTAGATATGCCTCAGTTATTTAAATACATTACTAAAATTGAGTTATGCATGTGATTACACAAAGACTCTGTTCATATGTTCTTCATGGGTCCATATCATAAATATTCTCAGCTTTGTGGACCGTGAGACAAAGTTGTGGAATTTGTGTTCAAATTCAATGTCCTCTATCATCAAAGTATAAAAGTTATTTTTAGCTCTTGACATCACAAAAATAGAGAGTGGACAGAATTTTGCTGACAGACCGGAGACTGATATCTGATTTATGTCAGTAATCTAAATTGAGTTTAAGGAGTGAAGAGGTGAGGGCGAGGAGATGGCTTTCTGGAACAGGAACAAGAACAACTCTGCATTTATTTTGTGGACATACTGATCTGTTTGTCACTATGGCCCCCAACACCATCCTATGCCCAAGATACAGTGCATATATTTATGACTCTAAAGAAAAAAAAAAATAAGAATAATAAGAATGTGTACTGCCCTGAATCTCAAAGGAACCTTTACTGAATAAAATAAAATGCTTTCTTAAAATAGAGAGAGGACAGATTCTAGAAAACACAAAATGATAAGCATGGTTTCTTTACAAACCACTTGAAATAATGAATAGGAAAAATGGTCACAATTAATGATTAAAACTGTATAATATCACAATTTAAAAATTTGCAATTTTGAATTTTCTTCCTTCCAAGGAATATTCTGTAACATTATTAAGGAACCTCCAAATCGACTGCATTCAAGGTCTGAAGGAATATTCTACAGTTGTTCTTTAACTCTAAAAGTTAGTTAAGAGCCACTACAAACTCACTTTCCTGCCCACATTGTGGGCCAACCTTGCTAAGCCAACACAACAAACCTTCAGAGCCTGAATAGACTGTCGATCAACTGATCTGCATTCACAAAGAAACATAGTGCTCTTTAGGCTGTAGGCACACTTTTCCAGAACTTAGGCCTTCTTAGTAAAACCAAATACGATGCTCCTAGGTATGTGGGAATGTGGATTTGATTGCTGTATCAATGCTGTCTTTACACTGTGTCAGTGACAAAATACGGGAAGAACCTAATATGACTGCACATCTCAATGAAGCAGTGAATACTGACCTAGATTCCTAGAAATTCTTGCTTGTGCTATCCACATCATATGGTATCTGGCTTGCATACATCTACTTCTGGATTTCCTTGCCTAAGTCAGCTGAGAAGCAATAAATAGGGTCTATTCTAACTCTGTACAATTGTATGCAAAAGCCTGCTTTATCACAAAAACTACATTAAGGTGATTTTTTACTCAAATAATCCTGGCCCAAATTCATTAGAAAATTTCCTGCTGTTTGATTTGGTTTAAAATTTACCTGTCCCAAAATACATAGCTTTGATATAAAAGGAGGTTGGGCTCCCTTTACTTGTCTTTGTTTATAAGCCTATTAGTGAAATCCTTACCCTCAATAGCCGAAGAAATAAGACAAGGATGAAAGAAAATATATTTTATATATATATCCTAAGGGTTTCTAAGGAGAAATAATAAGAAAAGTGGTTTTTTTCATAGTCATGTCAGTGAACAGGACACTGATTTTCTTTATTCTTCTAATGGAGGTATTTATTCTGTTAGATCAACTTATATACACATGACATACATAAAAGGTAGTACAGAACATATATAAACATGCATTTGACCTTTACCTCAAAGCTCTACAATGAGCCACTCTTTCCCTGGTCCAATTTTTTGCCTAAGTCAGGATTCACAGGTCCTTACTTTCCATATGTACCCAATTTTAGCTTATGATGACGTTGCTACCTCTTGTCTACCTCTTACAATGTGTTGTAACACATTGTACTCTGGTTGTGACTGTCTGTTCTGACTTCAGCTATTACCCTTCAGGGAATTTTTCTTAATATTTTCTCAATATACCAAATTCATCAGTGTCTGAAAACATAAAATTAATAATCACCCAAACTTCACCCTGGTCCCTCCATCCAATAGATCTCAGAAAACATGAAGGAGTTCTTTATAGAGGTTTTCACAAAGTCCATAAAGTTCAACACCATCACCATGGAGTCTGGAAGACTTGTAATATTTTCATTTCAGAAAAAAAAAAAAAAAAAGCATTTTATGCTTTGTTACTGGCCGACCTAGGTGGATTTTATATTCAGATAGTTTCAGTCACGACTCCATCTCTGTGGTTGGTTCTATGAAACCTAAGCAGCAGTTTCAGCCTATCTCTGGTTTCTCAGTGATCTGCACAGATACACAGGTGGACAGTCACTCCTGCCTAAACTCATTCAGCAAAGGAAGGTCACTGAAAGTACTCAGCACCAGGACTGGAAAGGGACTTTGCTCTTAACAGGAAGTAAATACAGAGAAAATAATGCATCAATAGGTCACAGAGCATTCTGGCTCAAAAGACAAATTGGGAAGACAAGAGAAAAGCAAAAGTTCTACTTACCATTACGCTTTTCCTAAAAATGAAATTTTTATTCAAAACCTAAGTCACATAAAAGCAAGTGTAAGTTAGGCTTGGGGATGCATATCCATACCGCCCATACACCAGCAGGATTTGAACTAGAGTCACAAGTTAAAAACATCTTGGGTAAATTAGTGACTTAGCAAAACCCATCTTAAATTAAAAATTTAAAAATGACCAGGGTTGTAGTACAGTGCAAAGGGCCTCGGTTCAATTCCCAGTACCAGAAAACAAAAGCCACTGAATGACATTTCTCTTCCAAAAAAGGCATAAGAATACCAGCTAGCTCAATCACTACTAACATGAAAGTTATAGAATTTCTTCTTACTCCCAGACTTTGAGTTATTTAACTGATACTTTTGAAAATTTTGTTCCCCATCTGTGAACCTAAAACATTCTGGAATCATTTCAAAATTCTGCTATACCAAGGAGATACTCTCCAAACCAAGGTTAACAATGTACTACGTCTGACAAATATTTATGGAGTTCTCATATGTGCAATGAATTATTCTAGGCATCAGTATTCACAGTGAATAAGGTAGACAATAATCCATGTCTATATGGAGCTCGTATTCCAGTCAGAAAGAGGAAGAGTGAAGAGTAGCAGACACAAATTACATCCACTAGAAATAAATTAATAAATAATTTAGGATGCTAGAGAAGAAAATGCCTGAGTTAGGGGCACAAGGAAACCAAGGTGTGTGGGAGGATGCTGAGAAGCCATCCATTACACGTAACGGGGACCCATCTTTCCCTTCACCTCGGTACCTTGTGGCATTATTTGTACACACCTTGTTTTGTTTTGCCTATTAACATTTCTTAAATCTAAGTCATTTAGAATAATAACTAAGGCAGCACAATTCCCAATAGTCAGCCTCTGGAAACCACCTAGATGCCCATCAACAGACTAAAGGATAAAGAAACTGTGGTGTTTATATACACAGTGGGATTTTATTCAGTCATAAAGAAGAATGAATTTATGTTGGTGTAAGAAAATGTATAGATTTTGAGACTATGAGGTATGCAAAATAACTAAGACAGAAACTTAAATTTCACATTGTTTCTCTCATATGAGAAAATTAAAATATAGATAAATTAAAGAATAAAAAATGTCAGATGTTTGGAAATAGGGATAGGATAGGTGGAAGGGATTTAAGGATAAAGAGGGTAGGAAAAGAGACAGAATACGATCAAGATTTGTATGCAATAGAATATGATCAAGACGCATGTGCCAAGACCCAAAAGCAAACATAAATTTCAAGTATTATAAACAAATATCAATAAAAATAATAGTAGTTAAGCACTTAAATTCGGACTGAACTGATTCAATCCTTGGCCTATGATTTATTAGCTGTGGACTTCGAGCAAATTATTTAACATCTCTAGACACTAGTTTCCATCATTCTTTTATGATTTTTTGAAGAGGAAAGAAAAAATTTACATGGCATCTAAAGCATTACTTAGATATATCAAGAACTAAACAAATGCTAACTAATGTTGTCTCCTTCATCCATATCGATAACTTTGTCAAAATCATTAGATCGCTTGATTTTCCTTCTTTGGTAAATAGATTTGAAGAGTTCCTAAGAATAGACTTACATTTATTATGCCAACAGTTAGCAGTGGGAATCTTGAATTACTCAAAGAAAATTTTTGTATTCCACTTCATATCTTGGTTTCAGATTTCTTAATCAGGAAACTGAAAACTTTCAAGTAATTATTTAACAAACTGATAAAAATCTAAGGTATTAACATCCTGTGGCGCCAAACTGATGCTCATAAATGACTCCCAAATTGAGAAGTAAGGATTGTAACTCTAATGAATTTGACCGGTGATTATTTTCCTGATAAATAGTTTAAATTTGCTCACTAGAGAAGAAGGTTACACAATGATACTCTCCTCATTTTCTTTGGTATGACAGTGATTCTTTGAAGGAATCTCAAGTATAAAACTTTATAAAGGGTTCTACTACAACAATATGTATACATAAAGTTAGCCTTGATTTTCAACAAGGAAAAAGGAATAAAATGAATCGCTCAGCTATAGTTCTCCTTCCCTAACCTGCTGGGTACCACTAACACTACAGAGAGCAAACAGTAAGGCTTTCAAACAATATAGGTTTCCATAAGATTTTGTTCTTTATAAAATATTTTAAGAAGTGTAATTGTATATATAATGAAATAACACTTTTGTATGATTATTGTCCCTTCCTCTTTCCCCTTCTCAATTGGCCCAGGGTTTCTAACCCACCCCCCAGCCCAAATTCTGCTTTGTGACCTGGCAAGTCTGCAAATATCTCCAGATGGACTTTCAAGTACTGGCTCACAGTTATAGACAAGTCAATCAGAAAATAAAGCTATGTTATGGAAATCACAGTGGAGTTAAAGTTGTATTACATAAGAGATTAGAAGTTAGGAGTACAATCAGGTTCTTCATCATCATGGAATTGAAAGGAACCAAAACAGTCAAGCCAAGAAAAATCCCTGGCTAAGTAAAACATGTGCCGAAAAAAAAAAAAATACTAAAAAAATCATTACAGGATGTATCGTTTTCGAATGAGATTTCCAAAAATGAGACTGGAATTTTGATAATATTGTTTGGAATATTAAGATTCTTAACGAAGGTACTATCTTCTTTGATGTGATAAGTATTTTAAGCTAGTGATCCACTTGTACTGCCTTTGCTGAATTCTTTGTTTTTATCATGTCTTCTAAAAGGACTTTCCCTATATTCTCTGGTTCATCTTACTTCCACATACTCTACACGGGAAATTATAATTCCTTAATCCTTTTGAAGTTAGGAATGGCCATTGGATTTGTCTGATGATGAAACAGAAGTGCAAGTCACAGAAGTGAATGTAACACATGTCACTTCTGAGAAGCTTTATATCCAGCACAGGATTATCATGTCCCCTTTAGTCTGTGACACTGGTCTTGGAGACATGGGTGAGCTAGAAATTCCAGTGCTGTCTCTTCCTGCACATCATAGACGAGAAGATCTCCATGCACTCAGGGATACACAGCATGAATGAGAAACCAGTGTTTTTGGTGTTTGGCTCTGAGATTTCGGGCTGATTGTGCCTGTACTGTTGGGTAATGAATTAATTTTAAAAGACTAATTTTAAGACACTTAGAAAGATCTTTGTTACGAGCTGTGAATCTAGCATATGCACCAACAGGCCAAACAATATCAGATTTCCATGAATACAAGTTATTTATCAAAGTTTTTGAGCCATGAGGGGATCTTAGAAGTTGCTTAACATAAACCCCATCCACTAGACTTAGTGAACTGCACTTTGGATATGCATGAGGATATGCCTGCAAATGTAATAATCATGTAATTTCTTTCACTAATTAAAAAATTAGGCCCAGTAGAAGTCTCAGAATAAAATGTGTGACTTCCTGACATGATTTGATGTGCGCCTTGTGAATGTGGAAGAAGGGATTGTAACCTCCTCCAGCAGTATGTAGTCAAAAGGGGACAATCAAAATTTTAAAGGCTGACCTGGTACAGCGTGCTGGTATAAAATTAACAGTGACAGCCCTAATGAAATTCTTTAATGTGATGATTAAAAGATTCCATGAGATACAGTGCAAGTATAATTTAAAAATTCATTCTTAGCCAAGAGAAATGAAGATTAGGCGAATGATCTGAGTTTTTAAAACTTCTTTCCATTAATAATAACTTAGATTTGTATAAGGATTCTAACTTTTCCAAAATACTTTCTTAACTTCCACCTAATTGCATCCCCGCACTATCTCTGTTAAGCAGCCATACAGGGAATAACAATTCCGTTTGCCACAGAAGAAACTGCTTCTGAAACGGGTTATTACAGGATGTGCTCAAAGTCAAGAAAACCAACAAGAGAACTAGCACTATAAACTACATTATGTAGATCCAAACCCCCTCTGATAACCAACTCCAGCGAGCAGTAATATCTCTTGCTTAGGAAAGCAATTCTCACACAAAAGAAAAGATTGTATTATGTTTAACAGCCCATCACTTAACATAAGAAAGAGATGGGTTAGAAAAAAATAATAAAAAATTATCCATGTTTGAGAAATATCCTAGGAAGATAGTGTCCTAGAAATAATTTGTTGGGAAGTTTTACCTTGTAAACAAAAGATCAAGCAAGAACACGCTGATATTAACACTTATAAAAAAGAACAGCATATTATTTTTTTCAGCTAAAATTTAAAACAAAACATCAAGTATATTACACTAGAAGGTAATGACATGTAGGATTGCTAATAATATCATGGGACAAGAATTTGTAGATGTTTCTGTCATCAAATTATTTGTGCCAAACAGTTCCTGAAAGATTTTAAGGTGGGTGCTGAAGGCAGCCAATTTGGGTATGATGGATTTAAGTCCCAAGGATGCTTCTAGAAAGGAACCTATGATGACTCACTCACACCCATTGTCTCTCAAAAAAACTTCAGCCTAACAGATACAGAGCCTCTCAACTCACACAAAAGTCTATTCTGTGTGGGATGCAGAGATGCTCATTTAGAATTTCTAGAAGTTTCAAAACCTAACAAAGGACATCAGCTTTGTATACTCTGCACAGATGACTACCCATCTCAGTAAGCCCCGCATGCATATGTGCATGGAATAAGCTGATAGACGTAAGCTGCTTCTCTGTGTTGACAACTGATCTAGACGTGCCACAGAGTAACTGAACACGTCCAGCCTCACACAAGCTTCAGATAATTACAACTATAGGATCAATAATTCCAACAAGAGACTTCACAAGATGGTAATTTTTTAAAAGTTGTGATATCTTATTTTGTAGATCAAGTACAATTGGAAGGCAAAAGGACTTCTCCATTTTTTCCAACTGTTCCCACATGCCTCCTAAATTTCAGAAAGGAACTAGTCAATTTAAACATGACATATAATCTATACACAAAATATTATGATGCATTCTGTGAGGAACATTCTCAATATATGTTGAAAATAGCCAATCTATCCTTTGTAAAAGTAACTACAGGGCAATTTATGATGCACATTACATGAAGTATATTGCACAGAAAAGTGACAATAGATAATATATGTACTGAATATTTTACAAAGTTCTAGATGATTCCAAATGTTTTAATCACAAAGAAATGAGTACCCTGATTTGAACATTTCACAGTGCACACATGTACCAAACATCACATGGTTCCCTGTATATATAATTTCACAACTTTATGTGGCAATTACAAGTAATATAAAAATTTGCTAAAGTTTAAATGAACTTAAAAAAAAGACCTGAAACCAGTTTGCAACTCTTCACCATAAAATAACTACATGCTTAAGAAATACATTTGGTCAATTTAAGATACTTCCCTACTCACTAAAAGAGATTTTAGGACATGATGACTTACTGAGTTCCAAAGAAAGATTAAAATACTAGTTATGTGATTCATGTGCCAAGACCAATAATGACTATAATGCTGTTTCTCTGTATTTCCATTCAACCTTAGAATTCTTTGTATTCTACATCAATAGTAGGGGTATATTTAACTTGGTTAGAAAATTTTTGTTTTTTCCATCTAAGAGGCTATCAGTGAAAAGAACCATCATGGTCATTTAGTTGACAGTGAAGTTTTGCTTTTTTTTGTGAAGGGTGAGTGCTGCCACTGTAAATTGGCTTAGTGAAAGAGGCATGATAATGTCAAGACTTCATAAAATTATGTCAGGTGTTTCTTGAAAACCACGTTATTTCTTGCTAAGAATTGAGTTGGAAGCAAATCATCCATTCTATCAAGTGATGTGGAAATGTACCACATCACTTCATAAATTATATATGAACACAGGAGCTCTGTATATGGCTGGTATCCCATTCTGTGTTCAAAATTACAATCTCTGCACAGATGGGACCTTCACACAATCATAAATAAACAGAATCCAAATATCTGAACAGAATTCACTTCTCTACTGTTTATGCTCATAGAGCTCTTTATCCTGTTTCCTGATGTCTCCTTTACTTGTACATCAACTTATGGCCAGAATGAGCTTGTCATGAGGAGAGCAGAGATAACAGGTGTATTACAGTTTCATCAGTAACTCTACAAAAATTATATTTATCCTACAAAATCAGTGAGAAAGCAAAACAAAGTAACATAAGAACATTTAAAATTGATTCAGACACTTTATAAGCATGTTTTGCTTTTCCTCATACCCATCACTTCTCCAAATTTTATGGCAAAACTTTTTTTCCATTTCCCTAGGAGACCTGCTAGTTTTCCAAGAATTCTATATCACAAAAATTCCAAAGAGCTGAAGTCACGACTGCAGAGCCCTTCTTGGTGACCAAGAGAAAGAACAAAGTGAACCAGCGATGCCAAAACCCTGTTTGGTTCACGGGTAAAGGAGGAAGCGGAATGCTCAACCACATGTACACTTTTCTGTTCTAGTCCTGTGACAACCATGGTGTCTGTAATACAAAGACAAACGTGGTCACTATCTCTTGGAGCCCAGACTTAAGGATGCCAAAATTATTTTTAAATCAGTTTCACTGGTACATTTTGATATAAATAATGATTACATTCATCATGGAGGATTTGTACTTGTGCATAATGAATCTTGATTCTTTTTCCCACATTCCTCTCCTATCCCTGCAATTCTTTGCCTCTTATTTATAAAAGCATTGCTTCCATTTTTCCTATTCTCTTTTTTCCTTTTTTCTCCCTTCCTTCTCTTTCCTCCCTCCATTGCTCCCCTTTCCCGTTTGAAAACTTTCTTTCTACTTATATCTGTCATCTATTTTGGTTCTTATTTACCTTCTTAGTATCTCATACAAATGATACAATATGATATTTAAACATGGTGTCCTGTTTATTTTACTTAAAATTATGGTCACAAAGTGCATCCATTTACCTAAAAATATTTCAAGTTTATTCTTCTTTATGGCAGAGTAGTACTCCATTATACACAAAAACCACATTTTCTTTATCCTTCCATAGGTTGATGGATGTTTGGGCTGTTTCCAACATTTAGCTATTATAAATTGCGCTGTTGTATAGATGATATTCATATATTTCTATGGTGTGGTGCTTTTAACTCTTTGGGAAGATATCAAGCAGGAAAATAGCCGGGTTAAATGGAATATCTACGTTTAGTTTTTAGAGGAATCTCCATACTGATTTATATTGTCCATAACAAATTACATCAACTTTGGAGAAGAGGGATTTTTCCCTAAAGCTGCACCAAGGCTAAGATAATTATTAAGGACGATGAGTTCATATCATGAAACAGTCCATTTAAGTATAGTGGTGGGAGAGAAAAAAGGGACAGTTAAGGACTGATGTTCTGAGTAAGATTTATGTTGAGATTTTGGGGAGAAGTTTAAATTAGCCAGTGAGGTACAGAATATTCCAGAGTCCCACTAGGTAGAATGACCTTACAATCCAGATGAGCTTGTGAGGAGTGGTCCCCTGGTGTGAGTGAGACAGGATGAATAAGAAGAATGGCTGTGGGAGGTGACCTGAAGTGGCAGGCAGATGTCTTAATTCACAGGTCTTACAGGCCAGGTTACTTGCTACAGTACCTAACACACTTCAGATGGTCATAGATGTCCATCAACTGAAGGGTGGGCCACCACCACAAGGAAGAAGTCTATTACTCATACAGGGTGAGCAGCTAAGGAACCCGTCTCAGATACCGTCTTTGAATCTGACTCGCAAACTCTGTGAAGAGCTTCTCCTCTCTCCATAGATCTTTTCTACTTGTGTGGAAGCTTTGAGTTGTGCTCTGTGCCAGCATCTATGACAATTCTTAAAATTATCAGAGTGATTCAAGTAGCCGGATAGTATGGTGGATCCAATAATCTCTGGAGTCAAGCAGGTCAGTGCAGGTGCGGCCACTAGGGAGGAGAAAACCAAAGTATAAATGTCCTTATGGGAAGAGAGAAAGCAGTAGTGGTAGTATGTGCCACACAGTTTTCACAGCTGAGTGTTAAGGACACAGGCTTCTGTATGTTACTCTCTCCACTTTTGTGGATCTTTGAAAAAAATCAATAAAAAAAGAATTTTAGATATCCAGAACCATTACTTTTGACTTTAACCTTGGGTAACTTATTTAACGGTTCTGAATCTCAGTTCTGTAATTCATAAATTGAGGAAATACCCATCTCACAGACTTGATGGGAAGGCATGGCTTGGAGATGGAGCTTTATAAGAGCTAAAATTCAATATGTAAGGACCAGAGTCAAGGCAATCTCTTGGCCCTCTAAGTTTGGCCTTGGTTCTGTGCATTCTCTGGCTAATGAGAAAATGAAACATCTGGAGACTTTGTTAAAATAGAGTATCTTTTCAGTTGATGATTAGATGAATGAGTAGATGAATAGATTATCTTTTCAGTTGATGTTGGACTGGACTAAGATTCTGCATTTCTGAGAGGCTTCCAGCCTATGGTGAAATTGCTACTGCATGAGCCACACTTTATAAAGCAAACTTTGACTTCTGCCTTAGTTTTCCATGATGTTCTCTTCTGATTGTTGAATTCGTCTTATACTTTTGCTCTGGCTGAGTCCTTGGCGAGGTAATTCACCCAGAACTTAGATATCTACAGGGCTGAGGTCCCGGGTACATGCTCCCAATTGCCCATAGGATCTTAAATCTTGTTTCTGAGTTTAAGAGTGGAAATTATCTCTGAAAACAAGTCTCTAAATTTACATTTCCTGCCTGGATCTCTAGAAAATGTGTGACTTAGTCCATTGCTGCTGCATTGCCTCTGTTTTCCTCTCCTACTTATAGCACTCTTAGACTAAACTAGTCCAACTAGTCCAACCTGGTATAGAATTGGTTATTTTCTTTGACACTGTACAGATTTGCAAAAGGGAATATCTTCCAGTTGCCTGCATGTAGATTTGTCCCTTTGGGATTTCTCAAACCTGGGTAGTTTCAAGTCCAGATCCTGTTCTATAACCTCCTCCTCACCAATATTAACTGGCAACCACTGCTGTCATATCCATCTGTATTAACCCCAGAAATGTGGCAATAAGTTTAACTCCATCACAGTTACTCATTCAGTAAAGGGCTTATAAGCAAGAAGATGCCTTGTTAAGGAGCAGTCATCACCATGTAAACGTGAAATTGGACACACACTGGTTTTAGCAGAACTCTAAAACAAACTTACAATGTTTTTATAATCCATAATTACAGTCACCTTTGTAACTTTTAGATGAGCTGCGTGTATGAATTCTGAAAACTTGCTAGAAAGAAACTCATCAGCTTTGTTACTTGTCATTTTATTACAGTATTATGTCCTGGCAAGGTTAATGGAAATAGTCATCTGCTATATATATAAGCTTTCCATCCTCCCAGGAATAATCACAAAAGTTATTAAAATCATGACAAAATCAAACAAGGAGAATAATGCACTCACGTTTAAACATGGCCCCTCCATTTGACAGGAGTAGCCATCACACGCTGCCACCCATCAACACTATCTAAAGTGATAGTTGTATTCTACATCTTTGTAGAAACATAAAAAGCCAATTTTCAAAGTTATTAACTCAGAAGGAACTTGAAGTTTCTCTGATCCTAATAAAAACAAAACCTCTTTTTTTATTTAAAAGGAAAAAGAGAAAAAAAAGCAGAACAAAACAAAACAGTGTAAGGGTACAAGTAATACAGAACTACAAAAAAAAAAAAACCAAAACAACAACAGTAAGCTATCACCAGTTAATAGATTACACGCTCTCATCTTAGAAACGGTGTTTCAGGTCACAGGATCAAAGCATACAAAGTGAACATTCAAACAGCGAGACTGCAAATAGTTGTGCTCAGTAATCCAATCAAAAATATTAATATGGTCTTCTATGTAACACACCTAAACACCCTTGCTCTTGTATCCTTCAGGGCCCTTTTCTTTCCCTCTGTTTATTACAACAAAATTTACACATTTTGGGTTTTATTGCTCCCTTAGATCTTATTACTTTTTTTTGAAAGAGAGTAAAATCAAGCATGATAAAACAAAGCTGTCAGTCAAAACCAAGGATAGACATAGCACATGATGTAAAACCAGAGTACAAGGCTATCAACAATGGTTACCATAATGCCTCTTGTATCCTTAAGACGAATTGTCTATCTCTTTAGGTATTATAGAGTTAAATGTAACAGTAGAGAACAAGACCAATAAAACGTAAACATTGTAAATCTTACAGAACCTCAAAAGAGGATAATAGTCAAACCAGAATGGGCATCATAGTGAATCTCATTGCCTTCAAAGTAGTTGCCTATACTCTGATACTTGATACACTCATACAGAGCAGAATAGAGTCTAATCAGTCAAAACAAGATAACGGGGGTATTACAGGACTTCAAGTTAAGAGGAAATCAAAAAAGTTACTATAACATATCCTGCTAGTTTTTTTGATTTTTCCCCTTAGTTTAAAAAAGAAATTTAAAAAATTAAATAATTTTTTAATGAATAAGGGAGAGGTTGAGATAAAGAGGGCATAACAACATAACAATACAGGTTAAAGCATGACACTTTCAGCAACCTAGTGCTTCACCACCAAATAACCCGACTTAATAGTAGTTACCATAATGTCTTTTTCCTTGAAATATTTGAATATAACTTCATATGCTATAGCATCAAACATATCAAGACAGTGTAACACCATTCAAGTGAATGAAAGCATTGTAGAGTATTTAGAACCAGCTAACAGAAAAATGAACAATGGTTTCTATATTGTCTCTTTGCCTATAACAATTTTTGTTTATAGTGCCACATACGATAAAATCCAGCAAGATACAACATGATAAAATCAATGGAGACAGAAAAGCCATAGTTTGGTGCGGCTTCAAAACAAGATGGTATTAAATCAGCACTAGCTATTATGATGTGTTGTTTTCTTCAAAATAGCTTTTCATTGCATCACAGGCCATAATATCAAATAGCCCAAAATAAAGCCATTCCAATTAATGAGTGAAAACTTTATAAGGCTTCAAGGCCACATAATGGGGAATCATGGTTACCACATACTTTTATATATTTGAATCATTTCTTACACTAGGGAAACTATTCGGTGTTCACAGATGCGAGTTTGATCTATTTCACTTATGAGTATGGTTTCAAGCTGCGCCCATTTATTGATAAATACCTCAATGTGATCCTTCTTTATAGCTGAGTAGTACTTCACTGTATAGAAATACCACAACTTTTTTATCCATTCCTCAGTTGATGGACACTTGGGTTGTTTCCAAGATCTGGCGATTACAAATTGTGCTGCTATAAGCATAGGTGTGCATTTATCACTGTGGTATGATGCTTTCAGTTCTTCTGGGAATATGCCTAGAAGTGGAATAGCTGGAACAAATGGGACTTCCAATCCCAGCTTTTTGAGAAATCTCCAGACTGACCTCCACAAAGGTTGTACCAGTCTACACTCCCACCAACAGAGTAAGAGAGTTCCTTTTTCCCCACAGCCTCTCCAGCACTTTTTGTTGTTGGTTTTCTTGATCCTGGCCATTCTTTCAGGAGTGAGATGGAATCTCAGTGTGGGTTTAATTTGCATTTCCCTAATGACCAATGATGAAGAACATTTTTTCATGTATTTATTTGCCATTTGTATTTCTTCCTCTGAGAAGTGTGTATTCATCTCAGATGCCCATTTTTTGATTGGGTCTTTGAATTTTGGGGGTCTGAGTTTTTTAAATCTTTGTATGTTTTAGACAAAAGTCCCTTGTCTTAGGGGGAGTTCACTAATATCTTTTCCCAGTTTGTGGGTTTTCTTTTCACTATGCTGGAGATTTTTTTTTTACTTACAGACACTTTTTAATAAGAGGTGGTCCCAGTTATTGATTCTGGGATGTATTTCCCATGTGGTTTGAGTCCTGTTCATGAATTCTCTACCTACCCCTGTGTCTTCAAGGTTTCTACCTAATTTGTCTTCTAATAGATTTAGTGTTTCTGTTTTAATATTCAGATCTTTGATCCATTTAGATTTTAATTTAGTACATGGTGAGCAAAACCTCTTAAGATTCATGGAAATTCAACATTGATACACTATTAAAAGTGATTTCTTATAACTCAAAACTTACTACTATGTGCGATTTCCTATATCATGAAGTTTCCTGTTACTGTTGTAAGGTTTATTTCTTAGTTTCAGTTGTGTTTTTGATGGATTCATTTTCATATCAGACTCCTAGAGCAAATGACATATGATTTGATGTGGGCTATAAATTAGTATTTTGTGTACTTTGTCATTTAGCATCCATTTCTTCCTGTTCTATTAGCAAAAAAAAAAAAAAAAAAAAAAAAAAAAAAAAAAAAAAAAAAAGAAAGAAAGAAAATTAACCAGGCTCAGAGAAAGTACAGTCTTAGGCCCTGTCTACAGAGACATCCCCGTGAGTTCTCCTCCCAGATTCAATGGTTGGGACTGGATTCAGGCTTGACCTGGCAACAGTGAGTGAGAATAAAACTTCTTCTCAACCAGTCAGAGAGAATCAGGTGTTCCTGCTTGACACAGTATGGAGCCTAGACCTGCTTTAGCCATCTTGCCAATAAGGAAAGGGCAAATCTGAGAATTCAACTAACAGAGAAAGTAGAAGCAAGAGATAAAGAGAGAGCCAGAGAGTTGTCTGAGCTTCCTATCTGAGGCAAGACCTATTGCTGACATTTAAATTAACTGGATGAATAATAAATTCTATTTTTTTACAAAAATTTGCATTTATTTGCCTGCCATATATAATCAAGAGTAAGAGAATGTAATGCATATATTGTATGAGACTGGGGCCTGAGAATATGTAAGAATGCAGCACCTCCTCTAACATACTTAGACAGATTCTCAATTACCAATGTGTAAAGACAAAGTTAATACAATTACCAAATCACGTGTGTGTGTGCACACTGCTTGGTCATACAAACATGTTGTATGTAAAAAATTTTGCTCAAGATGCATCAACACAGACTATATAAAAATAGTTTCTATAGAAAATTTAAACCTAAAATACATTTCATTATATTTTTTACCAATAACCAAAAGAACTAAGACACTGATTTCTCAAAATTGTTCTTTTTAATTTGCAATAATGTATTACAGCTGAAAACCAGTATTTATAAAATGCTTCACATAAAATAGATTGTTTCAGGCTTTTTAATTAAAAATACAACATGGATATTACATACATTTGACACCAAGCTCTTCCCAACACCTGCATATCTACTCAAGTACCACTTCCCTCAATTGCACTGCAGTCACTGATATTCAGAGTTTGTGGAGTTGAATAGAACCATATTTTAGCAAAATAAGTTGCATGTAAGATGTTACACAATTTACTTTACACAATATGACTATGTCTTACATTAAATTATAAATCACACTATTTCAGACTCTTAAAATATATATATATATATATATATATATAATAGATGTAATTTAAAATGATCTGTATCTGATACTGATATAACACTGCTGTGATACTGACATGAATTTGGAACTAAACTACAAAGCTCTGACTTACTTAAAGACAGCACAACAATTTCAAGCAGACATCTGGGTAGTCACTTCCTCAGAAGGTAGAAGGAAGGGCTCAGGTTTTAGTCAATTAAAGTCACTTCATGCTAAGAACTTGACCACATCCACAAATTGTGACATAACCCAGAGCAAATTAAAACCCTAAGTCTCCAATTCCTCATGATAATAATGGGACAATCATAATAGTTACCTTATTGCTATGAATATGTAAGGCATGCCATGTCAAGGACAGTTAGTGCATGATTAAGACGAAATCACTTTTGATGCCTTCCTATCTTGGTGCTAGAGGCTATCAGCTATCAGCTGAGTCACTCTCACTCAGCATTGCCCTCAGCATAAGAGACCTGTGTTTTTCAAGGGGTATCCTACATCTACTGCCTGGTCAGAGAGAGTAGAAAATCACAGCCACTCTTGGGCTCTGAAAGACCAAACCCAGCACTGTCCAATAGAGATCTCTCCTAAGACTAATACTAACTTCTATTTTTTCATATTCCTGCTTTATTCACCCTCCAAGTTTGAGCACAAAAACATTTCCCATAAACTTTCTACACACAGATACCCATTTTGGAGTCTACTTTTCAGGCTGCCCCAAGACACTGCTACATAGTAAGTACGTGGTCAGTGTAAGCAGTGATAACTACGGTGATTATGAAGCAGAAATACAACGTTCATCATCTTATTTTGTTAACATCAATCTTAAACACGCTTACCAACTACAGCAGTTATTCGATTTTCTCAATTTGAGCAATAAATACCAAACTAAATTGGCTCAGTACACTTTTGGGTGTGGAAGACCTAATCCAGAGACAACTGTCATCAGAATGGTGTACAAGGGAAACAAAAAAGGAAGAAGTTCTGTTTCTTTGGGAGAGCTCCATTCCAAAGAAGGCTTTCCCTTGGTCTTGGATTCCCTCTCCTGGCTTCCCGTGGGGACTCCTCAGCTTCTGGCCCTGACCTTCAGCCTTACAGTGCAGGTCCTTTAGCCTCTCCATGCTGACTTCCACGTGACACTGCAGGGAGCTCCAGGTCTTCAACTGGATCCTTGGTCTTCAGTACACAAACAGACCCTTTTCACTCTGCACACCTGACTCTAGGGATGGCCACTTTGAGCCAGTTTTGTAAATTCTTATATATTTGTATGTCTTGTGTAGAATCTATTTCTCTAATAAGCACTGACTGATATACCAACTATTTCCTTAAATTATGTTCTGTGATCCAGGATGTCTCACGTTAAAAGTAGAAATGTCAACAATTATGACTTACTATTTTCAACTAACAATCAATTTAATTAGCCGATTATATCTAAATGGATGCTTTCATTTTCACCTTAGTGAATTTTTTGTTTAGATATTTCTATTTTGAATATTTTATCACACTGAATATGGGTCAAAAAATTGATCCCTTGTCCCTACACAAAAGTTTTCCCTAGAGGCCCCTAGACTGTAATATTCTGTAAATTTTATAATGCAACTATCAGAATAATACATTCTACAGAAAATAAGATCACTTAAATACCAAAACTGTTCTTGAAAATAGCACTTCATAAGTTACACACAGCAGCGGTAGTATGAAGCAAATAATTCTAGTGGTACCATGAAAACCGCAACTGAGAAATCCTAAGTACATTACTAAGAATAATTCCAGTTTTTGTTCTGATAAAATTTAGGGGTAATGATGCAGACTATGCCGTTACTTTGTTTTGTTTTGTTTTTTAAGAGAAAAAAACAGCAAAGGAAAACAAAAAACAAGAAACATACAAACAACAACTATAAGAACAACAGCAAACACAGAATAGTAAGAATATAGGCTTTCAAAATGAGATAATAGGAATTTAACAATGATCGTAATATTGCACACACCTTTATTTTGAATGTTGGAGAGCTTCTAGTAATGAACAAATTATGTCATACAAGTAGTAGTGTCAAAAAGGACACTGGAAATCACATCATATCTCTATTTCTTGCTAAATGAATCGAGGACTAGTAAAACTTGATAACGTGCACAGTTCAACCTGTAAATGGACAGAGGCACATTCAAAACAAGCTCTTCTCATTTCTCCTCATTTCATTTCAACACCACCCACACTCCTTTGGGATGACCCAAGAAAGATTCCCCTCCTCTTCCTCCTCCTCCTCATTGTCCTCCCGGCCTCCTCTTCATTCTTGTTTTCATTAGTCAGTCTATATTCTCTGCCTGAGCCTAGGCATCATCTTATTTTCTCTAATATCTCTTTAGAAAATTTCAGATGGCAAATCCTCCAAAATGCACATTTTCTCCATCATATTTGAAATAACTTTAGTTAGTATGTAATTGTATCAATCAGGGTTTACTAGAGAAACAGAGATAATGCAGTATATACAAATGTATACGAAATTACAAAATTGGCTTACAGTGGTCAGCCACAAAGTCAGATGAGTGAGTGTGCAGAGGATGTCTGCATGCTGGAGGCTGAAGGGTCTAGTCCAATGGCTGGAGCTTACTGCAGTGTCCCATGAAAGTGTGTTTCAGGAGGCCAATAGGTCTGCAATGGACCACTGAAGAATCAACCACCAAGGCTGAGGAGTTCCAAGCAGAAGCCAAACAGTTTGTGTCAGAAGCCAGGAGACTATGTCCAAGCTGAAGGTGAAGAAGCAGAAATCAGTCCCTTTCATTCGTCTTTTATTGTATGCAGACTGCTCTCCTGGGTAGGTGTAATGCTCACATCATCTGCCTGCCCTCCTCTTGCATAGGCTGAGGGTGTTACAAACTAGAGACCCTGGCCCCCTGCTGAATCCCTTATTTAAAGTTCTGAGCTTCTCAAATTGAAACAATGAACAATATCTTAGAAAGGTAACTGCTTGTCCTCCACACCTCAGGATGCAGAGCTGCAGAGTCACTTAGCTAAGTTTATTGACTTCTCAAGCTGACACAATGTATAAACTGTAACAGTAATAATATATAATGCTATAATACACATATTCATGTACTTTCAATAAATCCTTGCTATCAAAGGTGGAAAATGTAGTGAAGTGAACAACCCCTTGATCTTTAGATTTATTAGTATAGTCTTTGAAACAAAAGAAGAAAGGAAAATATTTGCTAAATTAGCCAAATAGTATTTTAATGTAAATGTGGGACTCCACTAGTCACAATCAGTGTAACAGTTAACATATTTTAAAGATGCTTTTTCTAGGTATTATAAGAAATTTAACAAAAGTTTAGACTTTTTTTTTGTCTTTTTGAAACAGGGTCTCACTATGTAGTTTAGACTAGCTTTGAACTCACTATGTAGCCCAGGCTGGCCTCAAACTCATAACAGTCCTTCCTCAGCCTCCACCATGTCTGGCAAAAATGAAAACTTCAGATTAAAATAGTTCTCAAAGTCACTTGGCTGGACCTATTAAAATGCACTGAGAAAACAAATTTAGAGAAGCCTATTTATTTTAAATACTTATTTCTAGCACAGGATCTTCTCTAGTTTTGTGGACGAAAATTTAAAGACAGAATCAGGACAACTGAGATAAACTGAAATTGGATCAAATGCTATTGAACAATAAATGTTTTCAACAAAGTTGAAGAATATGACACAGTTTAGGTTAATCCATAAAATCTTTAACATATATTATTCATCTCCACTAAAAACATCCTCTAAGGTACAAACATAAGCTAGTGGCAGTTTCAAGACAGATGTTTCTTAATGGGTTGACACTAAGTGCAGTCATTATATATTCTGTGAATTCCACACAACACAGAATGTGCCGTCTGATCCTTTAATTACTCGTAAACCTTCGAGTGTTTCATATGCTTCTAACAATTTGTGATTTTAAAAATGCATACAAACTGCATGCAGATAAGAAGAACATTTCATGTTTCTAAATTATCCTGAATCCAGGAATTCAACTCTAATCATTTTATTCTTTAATTTTTGCCAATTCTCCTACCTTATTTTGCATTGGTAAAGATAAAATACAAGGATCTGTTCTGTGTTTAATTTTTCGACACTGGCTTATGTGCTGTCCAGGAAACATTCTTCTTTTCTCACTTAGAATTTTCATTACTGTGTGCTTTTTATAAAAAACCCTTCCAGCCAGTACTTTTGAAACTAGGTCTTTGAATGCTGCTATACTCCTGTAACCACCTAACACTAGGAGTGTCTGTACTGTGTTAAGGTGAGTCAGTGAGGAACCAGAGTAATTCCTAGTCAAATAAAGGATTTATATCTGTTATTGGAGGTGGATATGGGTCATTCAAATTTTGTGAAAATCAATCTGATTCAGTTTCTTTTCTAAATTTGTAATTCTACCAATTTAATAAACTGCTGTTAAGTATAATTCTAAAAGTCTAATATTTGCTTCCATCAATTTTATCTGTTAAGTACGAAGCTCTGGTTTAACTTTTTAATGAAATAATCTCAGTTCAGTACTACAAGTTTTACTTTCAGTATACAAAGGGTAAATTGCAACTAGGAAAGGAAAAAATCATCACCAAAGATAGGCAAAGAGTAAATGGCTGAGTTGTGATTGAAGTCTTTCTCTGTCCGCCTCCAAAGCTTCATCTACTTCCACTCTGTCAGGCTGTTTTCCTCCATATGTATTTGCAAGGCTAACAACAAGAATGTAAAAGTCATACACCATCGTGAGTCCACCTCCGTCTCTCTACACCTGGCTTCTCCCTCACAGATATGACCCAGCCTCCCACAGCAAGCTAACAATGGAAAGTCGGAGGCAAAGCTGAGTATACTACACACACACACACACACACACACACACACACACACACACACGCTTGCATCTCTAGAGGACTGTGATATGTCCACCTGTTTCAGAGTACAATATATTATGAATGAGATTGAAGGTATTAAGCTCTATACTGTGTAATTTCTCATCAAGATTTAGTTAATAACTTAGCACATCTCTTGCCAAAGCCTAAAGCTACCCCCCTTACTAGCCCAGTGTGTAAGGGGCAAGGAGGGGCCTAGTTATCTGGTTAAACACTATTTCTTGGTATGTCTGTAAAGATGTTTCTGAAAAGATTAACACTTGAATCAGTGGACAGAATAAAGCAGATTGTTCTCCCAGTGTGCATAGACATCAGTCAATCCAGAGAGAGCCTGAATAGAATAAAAAGGTGAAAAAAAGAGTTACCATCTTTTTCTGTCTGCCCAACTACCTGAGCTAGGTAACTGGTGTCTTCTTTCCTAAAGCTGAGCCTTACTTCATGACTCCCCTGTTTACCAGGCCTCCACACCAGTGGTAGAACTACACCCTGGTTTTCCAGACTCTCCAGCTTGTCAACTAAGATTACAAGATTTCTCAGCCTCTACATTTGAGAGACCAGTTCTTTATATAAAAATAAGCAAATAAATGTACATATGTATACATTATGTGTATAAAACATGTACCTTCTTGGTTCTATTTCTTATATAACCCTTATCATTCTTTGGGCGATACTGTAGCTCAAGTTACTTAGATCCCATACTCTAGAACAGTGCATTATCCACTAAATTCAACACCTTTCAATACAATTACTCAAGGATTTTAGAAATATCCCAGGAATAAGCAGAATTTAGGGGACGTACAGCCAAATATTTTATGATACAAATTTAAGTAGTATAAACCAAATTTTCAAACATGGTCAAAAGTAAGAATGGAAGCAAAACTTGTAATTTCTTATTCATTTGTATATCTTGTGTTATGTCTGCTCCTCTAGTAGAACCCTGATTAACACTAGTGCCTAAAAGTCCTTGTTGCCACATGGGAAAAGAAATCTGCAGCCCTTATACCTACATAGTTTCAATTAGATTTAATAGTCTTCATTTCTAGAAGCCATTCATTTATTCACTTCAAGTTTGGGTTTTTTTTGTTTGTTTGTTTTGTTTTGGTTTGGTTTTTTTTTGTCTTTTTCCTTTTTATCGGTACCAGGGATTGAACTCATGACTGCCTGCTTGCAAGGCAGGCACTTATGCCGCTGAGCTAAATCCCCAGCCCCTCACTTCAAGTTTTATTGTTGCTGATATTCTGTTTTTTTTTTTTTATTTAAAGAGAGAAGAAAAAAAAAGAAATAACATGAAAAAATGCAGTAAAAGGGTACAAATAATACAGAATTTCTAGAAAAAAATATATACAGTACGAAATCACCAGTTAACAGGCTACACATTATCTTCCCAGAAACAGTTGTCCATATCACTAAATTAAAGCATATAAAGTGAACATTCATACAGTGGAAGTGGAGACAGTTCTGTTCAATGATCCAACAAAAGCTCAGTTATATGGTTTTCCGTCCTACACTCTCGAACATACCTGCGGTTATATCCCTTAGTCCACCTTACTTTCTTCTCTTTTTTACAGTAACAATTAGACTTTTACGGTTTTATTACTCTTATGGTTCTTATTACTTTTTTGAAGAGAATAAAAACAAATGTGACTAAGCAAAACAGAGTCAGTTAGAACAGAAGGGTGGGCATAGCACGTGATGCAAAAATAGAATACCAGGTGATCAACAATGGTTACCATTGTGCCTCTTGCTATTTTCAAATTGAGTTGTTTATATCATCAGGTTTAATAGAATTGATCAAAACAATGTGGAACAAAACCAATAAAATCTACACTGAGGACCTTACAAGACTTCAAAAAAAAAAAAAAAAAAGGATGATAGTCAATCCATAATGGGCATCATAGTATATCTTATTGCCTTCAAAGTGATTGCCTATACCTTTAAACTTGATACTATCAAACAAAATAGAATATATAATAATCAGACAGAACAAGATGGGGAGAGCAATACTGGGGTTCAAGTCAGGTTAATAGGACAACAAAAAAGTTACTATAATATGTCCCGTTATTCTTTAATTTAGTTTTCCCTTAATTAAAAAATGAGAGAAAATAGATTAATTTAAAAATAGGGGGAAGATTGAGATAAGATAGGATATTGTAATAGAACAATGCAGGGCAGAACCGAGCAATTCAAGCATCATTGTGTTTCACCTCCAGATAATCCAACATAATAGTAGTCACCATAGTGCCTCTTTCCTTAAATTATTTGAGTGTAACTTCGCATGCTATAATATCAAGCGTATCTAGACAGTGTGAAGCCTTTCAAGACAATGCAAGAATTACAGGGTATTTAGAACCTGCTAATAGAAAACAAACAATGGCTTCTATATTATCTCTTTGCCTATAAAGAGTTTTTTTTATACTATAGCATATAGTGAAATATAGTAAGATACAACATGTTAAAATCAGTGGAAAAAGATGTACTACAACTTGATGGGACTTTGTTGCTGATATTCTTTTGAGACCTGGAAAACATCCCTTTATATAAAATGTTACAATGTAACCATTTTGAAAAGCATTAAGTGTTATGTAAGTGTAAAGAAAAGGAGAAGTAACAAAAACAGCAGGCATTTAATGCCATTTGATGAATAATTACTTTCACTTAGATAACAATAATAAAGATTCTACTGCCTGTCTGTCTATCCAAAAGATAGTGTTAAAGACAGTGGCATTCTATTGTTATGTTCAAGCAAATCATTTTTGGAAATTATGGTATCCACTTTAACAGATAAAAGTGTTAGTTTTATTCATTTGCTGCTGAGATAAAATACCTGACACCCAAAATTAAGGAAGGAAAGTTTTATTTGGCTCACAGCTTGTGGAAGTGTCAGTCTGTAATCAGCTAGATTTCAAGGTTAAGTGATACAGCACAGGGACAACAGTTCAAGGCAGCAGAAGCAGCAGGAGCAAAAGGTGGGGGAAGCAAACCCTTTCCTCACTTATATTGTAAGTAGGCTACCACTCTGTAGGGTGCGTGTAGCACTCACACCATCTCCAAACCCTCCTCTTGCACAGGCTCTTACCAAGTGAGAACCTAGGCTCCTGCTGAGTAGCTTAAACTTCTAAACTTCTCAAGTTGACACAATTTATCAACCATTATATCCACCCAACAGACAGTGTTAAAGACAGTAGTACTCTGTTGTTATGTTCAAACAAACCATTTCTGGAAATTATGCTATCTATTTTAACAGATAGAAGTGTTCGTTATCTTCATGCTCTGTTTTCCAATGAATAACTTATAGATTCAAAAAAGTTAGTCTGATTTACATGCAGCACTCTGTTTGCTAATGCTAATTATTTCTGAGAATGGTGTATCATCACAGTTCATTTTTTACCCTTTGAATATTCTCTTCATTTTTAGGTGACTTCACAGCTCAGGATACCAGATGAGAGACAAGATGGTGAGTGCGTGCTGTGATATAGTACAAAGGATGAAAGATAATTATTCATTATAATTTATATCTACATATGGCCAATGTGTTGTTTCAGCATTATACCTGAATGTGAGTATACATTTATCACGATCTCAGAGACAGTTTCACCTCTTACTTGGAAATTAAGTTTATATGGTTGATAAAATCCTTCAGGGTACAACTGTGAAAATCACATTACAAACAGTTCGAACAGCAAACAGTTTGAAATTCTCTGGGCCTCAAGGTTCCTGAGATGAATGACCACCATGTCATTACATCAGCTGCTCCCTAGAACACATTCTACGCCTCTGTGCCAGACTAGGTGAAGCTTTATTGAACTGGACTAAGTCTCACTGAAACGACCAGCTTTCTATGTTCCACTTGGCATGTAACACATAATGGAAACCAAAGTCAGCATCATTTTATGTTAAAAAATCCCTAGACATTGAAGCATCCAAGTGGGTGCGGTAAGTCTGATTTCCTGTCTTTGCTTATATTCTCACTTCATTTATTTACTATTAATCATAGATGCATTTGTATCTTTCTTCCACACTCCTACTTTCTTCTTCCAGTCTACATCTCTGTTGAGAACCTAAGAAATGATCATAGATACAAGCAAAGAGAAAACTAATTTGTTAGTGCAAAAAGTAGTTTTAAATCCAAATAATGTACAACCTGTAATCTAGTTCACTGTCCTAAAACAGGCCTTTTTACTCTTAAATATGTGGCAGCATGATGGTCTCCATTCTACAGCTTCAGTTGTGCTGAGCAGTCTCTCAGGCCCTCATGAACAGATACAGAAGTAATTAGCACTTGAAAACGTTAAGACTCCGGTAGAGGTATAATTCACCTCTCCAGTGTCACATGAGTACTAATAGGAGACACAGACAATGGCTTCTAAACTCAGTCTCCTCTCCCTTATTAAAGTGATTACATTTTTTTTCTTAGCAGTGGTTTGGCCCAATGTCCCATTAACAGTCCCATAAAAATGTTCTAAGATGGCGGTCTTAGTAAGATGGTTTCCAGAAGTAGCTTGGAAGGAGAAAGTGGCTTTTAAATCATTACTTGAATTTATTATTAATTTAGATGGGTTTCTGAGTCTAGGTTTTGTTATCAAGCAAAGTAGTATAAATAATAATTGTGTTTATTTCATAGACTGTGGAAAGAATCACAAGAAACAAAACACAGGATCTATAAATTATACTACATATATAAGAAATGGTTGTTTTTCTACCTCTTTACAATTCTTCCTTCAGAAGGTTTCATTATAAGGCTCTGGTACAGTCATGCCATAGAAAAGACAGAGATAATAATGAATGGTTCTTGTACACCCAGATGCCACCCATGCTGGAATTATTAAGTGACATCCCAAGAACTCCAGGTTGAAAGTATGTGCTCCTTTTTTTTTTTATTTTTTATTTTTTTTTTATTTAAGAGGAAAAAGAGAAAAACACAAAACAAAACAAAGCAGTGTAAGGTTACACATAATACATAACTACAAAAAAAAACATAACAGTAAGAAATCACCTGTTAATAGATTACATAATATCATCTTGGAAATAGTTGCTCAAATCACAGTATCAAAGAATACAAAGTAGACATTCAAACGGAGAGACTGCAAACAGCTGTGTTCAATGATCCAAAAACATTAATATAGTCAGCTATTTAACATCCCTAAACACACTTGTTGTTATATCCGTTAGGGCTCTTTTTTTTTTCCCCTCCCTCTCTTTTTTATAACAAAATTTATACATTTTGGATTTTATTACTCCTCAGTTCTCATTACTCTCTTGGGGGGGAGAGAATAAAGTCAAATATGGCAAAACAAAGCTGTAAGTCCAAACCAAGGTGTGCTTCTACTACATAAATTGGGTTAACCCAATTTATGTAGTAGAAGCACAGTAAGCCAACATGAGACTGGGTAAGAACTGCTGGGAGATACAAGGTCATTCATGAGTCTACATCCAGGGTCTACGCAGACAAAACTCAAGCTTTCTAAACCTATTCCCCACGCTAAGTTAGAGGAGTATAGTATAGATATTGTCAAGGTTAAGAAGATTGAAAAGTCAAGAGTACCCCAAGTAGTGACTTTCTTAATAAAGATATTAGCAACAGTGGCAGAGATTTTAAAGACAAGGATGTTGATTCATCATAAATTCTGCAAATGTACAACCTCACAACAGTAGAGATCCAGGTACTGAAGATTCTGTATATTAGCATTTTCAGAGATGATAGACAAACCCATAGTACTGTTATAATACATCTCTGTTTGTGTTGATTCCATAGGAAGGTCTTGCTGTTCTTCATTTTTTGTAGAAGTTTAATAATTCCTTGTGAAATCCTGTGTTTGTGGGAAATGCAGAGAGAGAGAGAGAGAGAGAGAGAGAGAGAGAGAGAGACACGTAGATAATCTGGATTTTAACTGAGAGTTATAAATGACAGACTACTAGAATAAGCAAACAGTACCCCTTGCAGAATGGCTTCATACCAAGAATAGTATTGTCCATCTCCTTTACAAGATTTCTTATAAACTGCATTTGATGGTTTCTTCCACTTAATTCCTGTACCTTCAATTTTGGATCTACTGGCTTCCTTATATATCTTTCCAATTCAATAGATTCAATAATGGCATTTATTTATCATAGAAAATAATATTTATTCAACTCTTTCCTTTGATACCTCTAGCTTAACTGACAGAGTAATTTATAGACTGAACCTTGAAAGAATAACAAAGGGTTTCAAAACCCTTTTCAGAGGACGTATGTGCTTGAAATTAGAAGAAGGAAAAAATAAACTTACTGGGCCCTAACAACAACAGAGCCAACAAATTGAATTTCTTCCAAGCTTCTGTTTGAAAGTCTTTTAAAATATTCTACTTGTGATCAGAAATATAGAAAAGGAAAATATTATTTCCATTTTCAAATTTTACATCACTTTCAAATAACATACAAATACTTTAGATCTAAACCCAGTGGCTGAGATAACCTAGATGACTTCAAAGGAAAGCACAAATACCTGGGAATTTATTTTCAGTATTTATAGACCTAAATGAAAATTGTAAAATTTCAAGAAGATTGGAATGTATGGGGGTCACTAAAACCACCACAGACTTTATTTAAATAAAGTCGTTAATCCAAAGTGGTTATTGGGGTACTGCATAGCTATTAGAATTCAAAAGCTGTTTTATATGTCTATAAATTTAACTTAAAGAAAAGAGACAAGAGTTATTACTGTGCAGAACATTTTGTTTCCTGAGTACCATTTTTTAAGATTTAATATTCATTCAAAAATAAATAATTTAACACTTTTTCATTGACAGAAAATTTGGAAAATCATTAATGGTCTAGTCATTTAACCTTGCTTTGAAATTCTTTTATCTCTACACACTTAAAACACATTCCAGAAGTCTGTCAATTTGCTCTCAAGTCACAGCAGATATAGTCTTCCTCAGGCTTAAGAGATAGTGCAATTCTATCTCTTTTTATATTCTTTATGTAAATATTCTGTATTTCAGTGTTCTCTATCTTTAACTGCCCACCTACAAAAACAAATACACTTTTTAAATATTCCCAGAAAAAGCAGTAATACATAAATCAGTGTCTTCCCTACTTTATCCCATTTCCTTGTACTCTGACTCAGCTTTTCTTTGCCTCCTACCTATTTAATCTACTCAGCTCAGATCTCTTGCCCACTTTCTTCTGTTTCACTAACATATTACTGCTTGTCACTTTCTTGACAGAAATGTGCTTTCCTTTCTATCCTCTGACTGACCATTCCACCACACAGTGCTTGTTTGTCAGCTTTATAATCACTCTGGGTACTTTCTAGTTAGACTTTCAATTCTCTCTGGGATTGATAATATTTCCGTGTTCTTAAAAGAGTTTTCAAAATAAATCAGTTCTTATTTGTATGACCCCTAGTTTCCTCAAATTCTCCCTCAGAAATTATTTCTCAGTTCTTTTATCCAGAATTTTGAACCTGCCTAAGCAGTGCTCTTGTGAAGGTCCACATAGCAGCAGCTGACAGAGCAGAGTGAAGAATCCTAAAACAAAACGACAGTACAAAAACACCTTGCTCCCACTGAAACATTCGAGTCATAACCATAAAATGAAAACTACCTCTAAAGTTCAATGACAAAGAAAGAACCTCAGATATGAGTAAAGTATCTCAAAAAATAAAGGGCTAAATACATGCTGATCCTAAACTGTAAAAATCCAGGGGAAGTTGTAAAAGCTGTCAGCCAACTAAACAGAAAGGGAGGAGCAAGGACCTTGGAAAGCATTTGAAGTCTATACCCATGAAACCAACATGCTCAAAACTGAGTTAAGAAAAGTTATACACTGTACAAACTCTGAATGAGGATTCATTAAGAACGATTCATTAAGAATCTGTACAAACTTGTACTGTTTATGTACAAGAAATATGTTAGACAGTACTAGATAACTAGTTTTAAGCACCTAATTAGGTAGCTCCAATCATTTTAACAGTAGGTAGCAATTGTTGGGATCAGAGGACAGATGAGTTGGATAAATCATCACGGCAAACACAAATGTGATCAGTTAGGAAAAGTGGGATCATTGCAAGAATTTGATTCCTTTTTCTTTTAAGACCATCGCAAGCACAAATCCAGAAAGCGTCCTCTGGACAAACCACCTGTCACTGCATGCTGGGGAGGCACTCCTGACTGGCTATCTAGGAATTCTCCTACCCATCTCCTCTTCCTCCCACACACCAAAACCTTGTATATCTTCACTGGTTTTATGTCCATGTCAGTTCTCACTTATCTCAAAATAAAAATAAAATTCCTTCTCTGAATTCTTACACTTTTAGTTCCTGTCCCGGTACCTTGTATTTTTTAGAGGTAAAGTTGTCAACAATATATTTGTGCGGGCTTCTATTTAACCCCGGCACAGTCTGCACCCCAGACCTCAACAGGCAGCACTGGACCAGCTCTAAGTCATGGAGTCAACTTCAATTTCACTGACCTTTGACCATGGTTATTCAGCATCTTAGAAGTTATTAAACTCCACTTTATTCTTTCTCTAGTAATAACTTTCTGATTCGAGTACTTCTCATCAGGAAACTCATTCTCATTTCCTTACATTATACTTACAGAAACAGCCTTCTTTGATCTCCTGCCTCTAGTTTCTGCCCTATTTCACTCCATTATTCACACATGGCTGCCAAAATAATTTCCTCAAACCTTTTTCATTTCATTCCTTTAATCAAATATTATAGAGGTGATTTCTAGTTAAACTTGGAAAATTAAATATATGTGCTTATCTCCATTAGTTCCTGAAACTCCATTAAAACGATAGTAAAGACATTTAAAAACATAACTAGCAAAGACAAGGAAAACAAGAGGCAAAGATGGGAAGAGGAGAAGGGGCTTTTGGGGATCAGGGAAAGCAGGTTTGGGAGAGGCCACTGACTTAACAGCACAGAGCACGAACATCGAAGGGTAGTAGGAGGTTCACAGCCTGAGAGGGTTTTCACTGACCACAAGGACGATAAAAAGCAAGAGGACTCATGTAAATCTGCATAAACAAGCAATGAGATTTCCTCCCTCTTCCATCTAAGCAAAGTGATAAAGTGAATAAATGTTGGCCCATCAGAAATATAAAAATAAATATGTACCATTAACAGATCTAATGATAGTATAGTCCACTGGAGCAGAATTGTCAGCATTCATTCTAAGATTTGTTCATAAGGATGAGAAAATTTACACAATCCATAGAAAATGCCCCACTCAAGTTCCTTAATTATAAACATGTAAATATAAAGTGTTCTCTAATTTGTTGATGACTTTATCCCAAATTCAAAAATGTACAGAGATGGGGATTAGAGAGGTCTGTGGATGATAGAAGAACCAATCTTTTCAATGGGTTAATTTCTTCCTGATTTCTGAGGTGCATGCGTTATTGAGAGGTGGAGCCCAGTTAGAGGAAACGGGTCATGGGGTGCAGGCCTCTGGGTGGTATACACTGTAATCAGCCCTTTCCATGCACTCCAGCTCTTTGTCTTCTATGCTTCCTGATTGCCATGATGTAAGCAGCTTTCTACTTTCCAAAATGATGTGTCTGCCTCAGCACGGGCCTAAAATCAATGAGGCAACGGATCATGGACTAACAGAGCAACTGACCATGAACTGAAACCTCAGACTCCATGAGATGAAATAAAACTATCATCTTTGTATGTTGCTCATTTCAGATGTTTTTTTTGTCACAGTGACAGAATGCTGATGAATAAACTAATCATCAATAAACTTGATAATTAAACATGAACCTCTGGCATGGTTTTGTAAGTAGAAATTTCAAGATGGAAAATGAGGAAATATATTGAAATGAGAATGTTTTTTCTGTTGTCAACAAAGAGACATGGTGGTTCACATCCAATACTGTGAAAGCCCAAGTTAGGAGGAATGCAAATCCAAGACTGGGCTGGGCAATTAGCAAACGCCCGTCTCAAAATAACAAGTAAAAATGGCTGGGGTTGTAGCTCAGTGCAGAGGTCCTGATTTAATTCCTAGTCCTGTAAAAAGAAAGACAAAGAAAGAGAGAAACAGAGAGAGACAGAGACAGAGACAGGCAGAAAGAGGAAAAAGAAAGAGGACAAGGAGAAAAGGGTCAAAATTAGGCAATAAGAATGAATAAGCGAGTGTTTTCCCACAGCAGCAATAATACTTTGCTGAAATTACTATCTTTAGTAATTCTGGGGTCTTGAAAAGCAATTTGTACACTATATTAACATGAAAGGACATTAGTTCTCTGTGATGATATTTACTATGTGGGAAGAAAATGTTTGGCCTGTTTTATTCCTGAGCTGGAAAACCTTTCAGCGCTGATGCTTGCTAATGCCCTACAACTCTCCCCTCACCTTTCCATCATCATATATCAGGCCCCACTATGCCTCTGGAAAAGTGGGCTTCTTATCTTTAAATAACTCTGACATATGCGTCATTCTTTGTTTAGCATGTATCAGCTTGCTAGAGATTGATTACTTGGAGAATTCATAAAATGAACGTCTTATGTTGCAAACCTGAGTAACAGACACATGAATGAAACAACTGGAGACTTTCCCAAAACAGTCTAGAGACCCCAGACCTGTACCTCTCCGTCCCTACTGTGCCAGCTTTGGACATTTGAATCAGCTTTTTCATTCTTCCTCAGTGCTCTCCAAGTCTCTTCTGCATAGCTAGACCCATTCATTTGCAACCCACATCTTGCTTATTCCTCTGTGTAGTTCCAGCTTGCTAACTTAGTCTCCAGTTCTTTGGAGGCTAAATTAAAATGCCTTTTATCCAAATGGTCCGATCTGTTCATTCTCACCATGCCACGTAGGACCTCCTTGTGGAGTTGGAATTTTGGAATCTAAATCCCAGCTTTGCAACTTACCTATTTGAACAAGCCAATTCACCTATCTAAATCTGTTTTCTCATCTATAAAACAAAATAATCCCATGAAATTAAGGGAAGGATATAAAAATGAACGAGATATTGACTGTGAAAGTCCATCAACAAGGCATATCATTAACAAAGATTTACTCTCAGCTAGAGTACAATGACACATAGAAAAATGGAGTGATGAAAATTGCATTAAATTATAATTGAAATATTGGGGTTCACAATGGGTGCTATTAGGGTGAAGGAATCAAGACAAGTGATTTAACTTCTCTGAACTCCATGTCTATCATCCTAAACATTCATTCACTCTTTCAACCAATATTTATTGCACAACTTCTATGAGGCAGGCAATGTTCTTGAGTCTGGGGAAACATTAATAAACACAAATTAATAAACATTAATAAAACAGGGAAGAATCACTGTCCTCAGGGGATGAAAATGACTGGAAAGCCTAGCTCACAGCATTGCTGCAAAAATAGAGACGCTTAAAACAAAAAGAGTTTTATAAATAGAGTTGTGTTCCACTGGTCTTAGTTATTGCTGCTTGCTTTAGGATCATAAATGGGAATGTGGCACACATAACATTTCATCAGTCTCACTCTAGAGACAGACTGAGTGTGGGCCGTAAGTGACATTCACAATCACACAACTATACAGTTGGTGGTACATTTAAATCTCACACCTACCATGTCAGTCCCCTTTTTCCCCTCTGTTACAGTGTTTTATACAATATAGTATGCATGTATAACATGGTGAAAATGTGAAGATATTGTTACATGATATTCAGTCAGACCCTAAAGAGTATTGTGTAATTTCACTTATCTTAAATACAGTGGTAGCTACGAGGAGCTACAGTGAATGGAGAATGGCTTACTGGATGCAGAGTTTCAATTTGGGGTGATGAAAAGTTGTGGAGATGGATTGCTGGTGTTTCTTGACAATTTGAATGTAGTTAATGGTGCTGAACTGTACACTTAAAAATGATTGAGATGGTAAATTTCACATTGTATATATTTTATCACAATAAAAATGGAAAATGGTCATGTGTGTGTTTGTGTGACTAAGTATTAAGCCTAGAGTTCCCCCATTACTCAGACCCTCCCTTTCAAATTTTAAATATTTTTGATAGTACTGAGGATTGAACACAGGGCTTTTACACAAAACTACATCTCCAGCCTTTTGAATTTTTTTTTTTCCCTTTGAGACAGGAACTTGCTAAATTGCTAAATTTCCCGGGCTGGGTTTATACTTGCAATCCGCCTGCCTTAGCCTCCCAGAGTGCTGAGATTACCAGAGCACGGACCATTACACTCCACTAAAAAATGGTTGGGCTGGCAGCCAGAGGTTTAGCTCAGCGGCATAAGCCCCTTCCTTATAAGCAGGCAGTCGTGAGTTTGATCCCTGGTACCGAAAAAAAATGGTTTGGTTTTTATCATTATACTCCAGCAAGCTTAGGCACTATGAGAAAAGTTCCTGATTCTCCCTAAATGTTTCCTATGTCTATGTTCTAAATAGATTGCTACATTTACTGTTGAGACTTCTCTAGATAGATGATATAGACATAGTTATTCATGCATATAATTGTACATATAACTATGTAATTATGTTGAATATAATATATAAATATACACATTCTTCAAGTTAACATGATTAAATTATTAATTCTTAATGAATCTTGCATATTTGGTAAAAATTCATTGATATAGCCAGCTTCCAACATGTGTTGACTCAGCTACGTGTGCCCATTATTCAGAATAATGTCCAGAGTAGTTAGAAATCACCTAAAAGCATTTCAGGTCCTGCTTGTTTCTCCAGCCTCTGTGTCCTGAATCTAATTTCAAATGTTAGATTTGAAATTAACAATAAAATAGTTACCATGAAAACAAAGAAATAAAACTGAGCCTAACAATGCTGTCATTGCATTTGCCTACTTTTTATTTATGTTAAAATTTAAAACTGGAACAGTAATAATGTTAAAAATATGTCACCTAATCCTCATCTGAAGTAAATAAATCATGTACTTTTGGAGACTTTAAAATATTCAGATTCTATCAGATGACAAAATGTCTGTAACTGTAGAACTAGGCACCACATAGAAACACAATGGGGAAATATGATTTGATTTTCTCCTCCCTTTAGTCAGGTAGTGTAGACCTTAATTACCATCCACATCATGTCTTTCCTCTAAGGAAAACACACACATACACAGTTTTCTATCATTTCCAGTTTCGTCCTCCTGATAGAATCAGTGTTTTAATAACAATTCTACTTTGCATCTCAAAGATGATAATGAAGTTGTCCCTTCCCGGAAAGATCAGGGTCTGCTTATTCCTTTCTCACAAGAGAGGTAACCTGGGCTGATGCAGATAGATTCAACAGACTTCAGCTCTCACCTCTCACGCTACACCATTTCCTCCTACTCCTACTCCAGAATAAATTCTGATCAATTAAAATAATTAGTAAAGCAAATGGCTGCCTTTCATTTCATCTTCTCGATGCCTTTGGCACATGAACTTTAATTGATTTTTCTTCTGTTTGAAGTCCACTGCAGAAGTGAGGTTGTGCTGTATGCAGAGCACATAATTCTTTTATTTAGTTCTCTTTCATGCTGTCTTTAAATAGTTATTATTCATCTGCAGGAGAAATGCACAATGAATTCAGTCTTCAACTCTGAGATTATATGACATTGCACAGGCGGGCACAACTGACACCTTGAGCTGGGCGCAGTAACTTCTACATTATTACACTGAAACAAACCAAATCTTCATCCATAAAATGGCATGGACGCTTACCTTAAACTTCTAGAGAGAAAACAAGTAACCACAAACTTCAGTCTTGCTGAGTTAAATATTAACTTGAAAACAATATGTAGGCAAGGTTTATTTTGGCCAGGAAGGGGATTTCTTCAATTGGTAACCCACTGGGTCCCAAATATTGAATCACAGAATGGTTTGCTTTGTTTGGATCTGTTTTATTCTTGCAGAAGCACAAATAACATTTCTCATGTAAAAATTAAATGTACTCACAGTACTTGTGGTGCATTTAAATATGTTTTCAGTATTTCTTCCAGAAATTCACAGAGTGTAAAATGATTTGCATGGCTTGAGATTCTTTTTTACTGACATAGAATTAACTCTGCTGACTTAATAAAACAAAACTAAATTATGTTAAAATCATATTAATTTTATTTTCTTTTTTTCCTCAAATGGCTGCATCAGCTAAGGAACCTTTAGTGGAATTACAGTATTCATTTTATTCTTTATTTAACCATGTCGAATTTATGTATTAATCTACTTCATTTGGATTTTTTGTTCACTTACCACTTTGGTGAATAAGCAGTTTGGGTTCTGATTTTTGTTGCCTGTTTTAATGAAACCTTCCAAAATATGAAACTTATTTGGACTGACCAGGCCCTACAGAAAACAAAACCCAATCAGATAGCACAAAAGCTCTGGTATCTTCCATTTCTTCCTGAATACAAAGAATGCTCACAAATATATTACTGAAAACACAAATAAACAACTTATTCTTTTATTTTAATATAGTATTGCTGATAGAACCCACATTAGAAACTTGTTCCATGACACAAAATCATTGGAGAATTGTAAACAGAATTCTTCTTTTCAGTCTCCGTTATTAGAGGACATTTTTTTACTGACAGTATAATCGCAAGTTACTGTCCTCAGCCTCCGAAGACACCACTGCCACTGTCTGGCATTCATTTTTAGATATCTTTTATCATATGGCGTCGCAAGAAAAGTAACCGCAAACACTGAAAGCATCCAACTGTGTATTGTTCATGAATCTAAGGAGCCTTGTTAGGTGTTTTGGCCAGAATTGGCTGAGCGTGTTCACTTACTTTGACTAGATAGCTGTTTATGTAGGCTACCCTTGGCTATGAAAAGCAGGGTAACTCAGTTCTAATCTGGGCTGGTATTTTTATTTTGTGTTTCTTCTGTTTTTCTGGGGGTTTTTGCATATAACAAGCATAGCAATATGGAATAACAGAAGACAGACATGGTGGTGCACACTTGTAATCCCAGCATCCCAGGAGGCTGAGGCAGGAGAATCACGGATTTGAGGGCCAGCCTGGGCAATTTAGTGAGACTCTGTTTCAATAATAATTAAATAGATAGATAGATAGACAGACACACAGAAGGGCTGAGGATATAGCTCAGTGCAAAAGCCCTGCATACAACCACTTAACACTGCTAACATAAGAACAACAATCTCGTATTCTGTAGTTCAGAAGTCTGGCTTGTTTTAGCTAGTCTTTTGCTCCAGGTTTTACACACTGAAATCAAACTGAAAGGAAAGCGTCTCAGGCGAGGGAGCAGCCACTGCCGCACTGGAAGCATGTGAAGGCTGGTGTGCTTGACACACTCAGCACTGATGTGGTTGGAGCCCAAAAATGTGTCTGCAACAGTGCTGCCCAAAGGACAGATGGCACAGATGTTCAGATCCTTTGCCCCTGAAATGAAACCTGACTTTCTAGACATAGAATTAATGTGATTTTAAAAAGTTGTAAGATCCTTTAGTACTACCTAGGAAATGGATTTGTAGAGAATGGGAATGAAAGTTGAAATGCCAAACAAGGACTCTTGTGCTAACAGGAAATCCCCCCAGTCCAGATGAGGACTGGGGCAATGGGATAGGGAGAAGTGAGTGGACCCAAAGTCTGCCTTAGGATAGAATCAGTAAGATTTTTCGAGATGGGTAGGTTAGGGAGAGACATTAGAAAAATCCTAAGATGCCTAGGTATTTACTTGGACTAGAAGCTGAGAACTGTGCTAAATAAGGCCACATGGGTAGTGGGAACGCAGAGACAGTGATGTGAGGTTTGTTAGGAGTACGGCTGCATTTTCACCCTGTTAAACTGAAAATAGAGGAGGGGGTGTTCAATTTTTAAATTTGTATTTCAGAGAAATCCAGAATAGAGATCTGAACCAGAGGTTTATTAACTAGAAATAGAATTTAAGCCTCCTGCGGGGAAAAAGGAACACTGCTCTAATGTTGGTAGGAGTTATAGACTGATGCAACCACTATGGAAATCACTATGGAGATTTCTCAGAAGACTAGGATTCTGAGAAATCAACCCAATTATTTCCCTCCTGGGTATTTTCCCAGAAAACCTGAAAAGGTTATGTCACAGTGATATATGTGCACCCATGTTCATAGCAGCACAATTTGTAATAACCAAATCTTGGAAACAACCAAAATGCCCATCAACCACAGAGCGGATGAAAAAGATGTGGTATTTTTTTACAATGGAATATTACTCAACTATAAAAAGGATAATCTTGAGGCCTTCATAGGTAAATGGAGGCAACTTGAGACTATCCTCATAAGTGAAATAAATAAGAATCGTATTTATAAATATCACATTGTGTCTCTAGTGTAAAAAGTAGTAAGTAATAAAACCCAAAATCTGTAATTGCTATTGTAAAAAAGAGATGAAAAAAGTGCTCTGAAGTATATAACTGCATGTATGTTTAAGTGTGTAAGATAGATGACCATTTTACTAAGTTTTTGTTGGATTGTTGAGCAGAACTGTTTGCATTCCCACCGTTTGAATGTCCACTTCGTATGCTTTAATTTTGTAACTTGAACAGCTATTTCTAAGATGACAGTATGTAATTTATCAACTAGTGATTCCTTAGTGTTTTTTTTTGAAATTCTGTTATTACTACTTTTCTTTCTGTTTTGCTTGTTTTTCTTTTTAAATAAAAAAAGAGTGTAAGCCTCAGAATTGGATGCTATTTCCTTAAGGGAACAATAGAAAGCTGGCAAGGAAAGAGCAAAGTTTCAAATCTGTAGAATATCAATATTTAGAGAAAAGATATGGTGGAGAAACTAACAAGGAAAAAGTATAGGGGAAAAATGTAATAATGAGAGGCCACGAAATTCGAAAAGGTAGAAATTTCTCTAGGCAAGGGAGTAAACTAACTAAGCCACCTAACCAGATGCTGAGTTAGATGGAAAGGGACAGGGAGGTATCCACTGATTTTGATACCTTGAGGTTTTGAGTGACCTTGAAAAGGACAGTCCCACTGAGTGGTAAAAACTAAGAGGTATGTGAAAAGAGGACAAGTGTAGATCATGTGGTCAGAATGTGGGTGTCCCTCCAGAATTCTTACATTAAATCTAACACCATCATCATCATCATCATCATCATCATCCCCTAATTAGGGCATGTTGGGAAGTGATTAAATTATGAGGACTGTGCCCTCATGAGTAAAATTAGTACCCTGTAAAAATGGCAGAAGGGAGCTGTCTGGCTTCTTTTCTGTCTGTGGCGGGGGAATACAGCAAGACAGTTCCTCCTTTGAACTTAGTGAGAGGGCTGCTCTCACTAAACAATAAGTCTTCTGGTACTCTGATCTAGCCTTCCCCAGGATTCAGAACTGTGAGAGATAAATTTCTATTGTTTATAAATTGCACAGGTATTTTTTGACACTTCAAATGGATTTAAACACACATTTGAAAATTTTATCTAGGATGAGAAAAGATGAATAGGCAGTGATTGTGGGTGAATGAGGGCCTATGATCACGTTTTATTTTAAAATGGATTGTTCGTAGGCATTGATTTTTAGACATATCAGCGTTACTTGGTAGGCTCACTGAAAAAAATACTTCTGGGCAGAATCATATAGTAGGTTCATGTAGAACTGGGGGATTTGGATTTCTAACAACTTCTCAGGAGATGTTCACAGTATTGACCAAGGGACCACTCTCAGATCCACAGTTCTAATGTGTGTGTGTGTGTGTGTGTGTGTGTGTGTGTGTGTGTGTGTGTGCTGCAAGAAATGGTCCCATATAGAGGGAGACATTGATGTGCAAGAGAGGAAGGAGTTTTGGAACAAAGTTCTTAAAAATATCTAAGTGTCTGGGATTAGGAGTACAAATGCCATTGATTGCAACAGGAAACTTAATCCACGGTAACCAGAACAGATTGGAACTTGCTACATGCACCTCTCTGTAAATTCTCTCTGTTCAGAGACCTAGGTCCAGTCAGTGTCATTCAGATATGGTTAAACAATCTGATCTGACTCATTATACAAGGTCCCAGTGCAACAGTAGCCAATAACTCTGTCAGTACTTGTTCGACCTTATGCTCCCCACACCAGCATATAGACCAGCTTTAGCACCATTACATTAGCATGTTTCTTCAAACCAGATTTTTATATGATTTCTCCCTGGAGCCCTAAGGATGTTGAGAAATTGCATTTAGCATTGCTACTTTATGGAGAGAAGAGCTACAGACCATAATGTCTGCCACCAGAGCAGCATTCTCTCATTGAATTTACACCCTGGGATTATGTCATCTGAAAAAATTTGAAAGCAATTGCTTTTTAGATGCATATATTTTTTTGCATATATATTTTTAAATCAATGTCTTTTCTACACATCATTCTCTATTTTCATAAACTGTTATACCTTAGTGCCCTCAACAGAGATACTGAGCCAATAACATTGCCCATTGACTACAGTCTATGCCTGGACTCCAGTTTTATATTGAAACTCTACTTCATGCTGATATCTGCCTCCATGAATTTTTGCATAGCCAATTCTCCTAAATTTTTATGCCCGTGATGTGTATAACTGAAATGAAACCAATACACATCTTGGTTAGGTGTTTTTAATGACATTTGAGGTCTGGACGTATGCCACATTCTATCACTGCACTATTTCAGGACAAGCGGATTCCTGAATGTTTCTTAGTTGTGACTTGCGTGTTTTCAGTGACACTGGGTGATGCTTTCAGTCTAGCTTCTCACTGGATGCCAAGTACCATTTTACCCTTCAGTGTCATGATATATTAGGTGGGCAAGTAGGGAAATAACAGATGATTTGGGGCAGAAATTAGATGGCAAATTTTGGGCTTAGAAATATTTTTAGTTTGTGACCATGTATAAGACACGATAAAGAAGTGGTGGAGAGAAAAGTATCTACCCATGGGACTGAAACAATGATCTTAGCCATTTAAATGTCAAATTAACAAAATAAAAGGTAGAAGAAAAAAGAAAGGCAGAAATCAGGAGATGTATGATTTGGCATAGATTTTTTTTTTTTCTTTTGGTACTGGGGATTGAACTCACGACCTCTTGCTTGCAAGGCAAGCGCTTACGCCACTGAGCTAAATCCTCAGCCCGAGATGTATGATTATATACAACATGTGATGGATATCATTTTCTGACACAAAATAGGAAGGTATTTCGCTGTGTTTTGAAGATGCATGGGACCATCTGATTTGCTTCAACTAAAATGTAGACAGGAATGATTTTATACATTGAAAGTAAAAACGGCTGGTGCAAGAGTGTTTGTGCACTCTCTTCCTTCATCAGTCTGGAGGCTTGTACTATGTGTAAGAGCTACAGGAATTAAATATCCTGGTGTATATACTGAGGCTTCATTAGGAAAGTTAACCTGGAAAGCCACTCAAGTACCCATTAAACATTGTCTGTTATAGTAAAATATCTTGAGGGAGGAAGGAAGAGGTAATTTCTGCACACAATTTAGCCTGTCTGGTACAAACTTTATCTAGAATTACTTTTCTTCTTGACAATGTACGACCAGGAAAATAAACAACATTGCCCTTCACCATAAACTAGTCTTTCACTTGTTCAGTTTTTGCCTGCTTCTTTTCAAAAGTCAAATGTGGTTTTTTTTGCAATGCCCAAATAAAATATAGCTATAGACACCCGGCTATCTTAACATGTTACAACATGCATGTTCCTATTTTTCATTATGCACTTCTCATTTCTCATGTAAGACAGTCTAAACATTTCCAGGACAGACTTTGCAATGCCCGAGAAAAATAGAAAATCAGACAGCTCATTCCAATGCTTCTTTTCTTTTCTCAGTTTCTTCAAACTACAGTTCAATGTCTGGCCTGGTGATTTTGTACTAGATTGTGTCTTTCCCTTGGGCAGTTAGTGACCTGAAATATTTTGAGTTTGAAAGAAGTTAAAATTTTGTGATCATTTTCTAAGCCTGGACCTGATTGTCTTTCTAGTAAAATTTAGCAAAAAGTTATTTGTAGTCCTTTTAGAGGGGGAAAGAACACACAATTGTTAGATAATAAAATAACTTTTAGAATACCCTCCCCCCAAAATCCATATTGTCTTTTCCAATGCATCTTAGAATGTATTTCCCTAAAATGTTTCTATCTCTCTTTAGACAATGGATAAATAGCTTTTGATTTCAGTGCCTCATTTTGCAAGCTATTTCAAGCACTAGAAAATGTTTGGTATTGTGTTTTAAAATTATTTTCTAAAAAGCATCAATGCATTGCTGAGTGACAAGATGTTCAACATAATGACACAGTGTAGCTGCAGTGGTAAGGACAATACCAACTAAAATGTGGGAAGAAAACTGACAAACTTCAACACAAAATTTATTTTGATTACAAATTAAATTGTATATTTGTCCACTGTTAAAATTTTAAAATAGATTTAAATCTTATTGTAACACCCACTCAATATTTAACAGGTAACATTTCTTAACTTATACCTGGAGAGTTAAAGAAAAAATTCTGAGAATATTGCTTTATTAAAAATGCAGAGAGACTCAGACCTGATTTAACAGCCACCTCCTTATAACCGTCATTCATTTTTTCATGTAATACTCATTCTTAATGCCATATAAAAATATTGCAGGATTTATTTGATTATATTTAGCCACTCTTTGTGGCTCAATTAACTGTGTGAAGTCTGATAAGAATTGTGAATCTCCCTATGATTTTCAAGCAATCTTTTATTTTTAGGATTATGATCTGTAATTAGCAATTTTGATACTGATGTGACCAAACTCTGTGAACATACAGTATCCTTTGGGAGAGCACAAAGCACATTAACAAGTGCAGACATCACTCAAGACTGCATTTATTCTGTAGCACTTTCCAGATGAGGGGTGGGGAGGATTAATTTCCTAAGACACCTTCATAAAACTTACTCCAGGCTGGCTTTGAAATTAGTAGAAATTGGCATAGAGACACCAAAATATCCAGCAGTGAATCTGTAAAGCAAAGACGCTGAGATGGGTTGGGTGAAAGCTAAGCCCATGGCGTTCAAAATGTGACCCAGTGGGATCTGCATTATCTTGAGCCTATGAGAAATGCAGATCATAGGCTCTATACTGGACCTCCAGAATCAGACTGGCTTTAAACAAGACAGCAAGCTAATTCTTTTGCACATTAAAATCTCACTTGTGTAGAATTCTATTTTAGGAATAGTATTTAAAGAAACTGTGTTGCTTCCAAATAAATTTTAGACCAAAAATCTAGCCAGTTGTTTACTCCAGTTATTATTATGCTACTCTTCAGGTTGGTAAAGTTATGTACTTAAACTTTCATCAACATCTTCTTGGAGTTTATGCTGTGATAAAACTGATGCTGATGTTGTTGTTATTCTTTTCTCCAGTAGTTAGTCATGGATAATGAAATTTAGGGTATTTGTAGAAAGAAAGGGAGAGTTCATAAATATTACTGCAATATCCCTCGTGTTCTGTGACTTGTATTTTTTTATTCATCCATCCATTTAATCTTTCTTATTGAACATGTAGTATGCCAGGTATTGTGCATGGTACACAGAGCACTGAGGAAGAATATATTCCTCAGCACTACCTGATATCCTTTACTATCTGTTTAGTAAAAAAAAAAAAAAAAAAAAAAAATGAAGAGCCGTTTCAAAGATGGAGACTACAGAAGAAGTGGAGCCTCTGAAGATAACTAGTACTAGATGGGTTCTTTTTGCCCTCTAAAATGCTTTCATATTTGTAAAGTTTAGCTTTTCAAGTAAAATTCACACTATTTTCTGTTTGTTTTGGTACCTTTTCCTGTTAGCTAAACAGTATGCTCTTCCAATTTCAGGCTCCCTCTTTGTGGGTCCCATACCTACCATAATATTGGACTCAGTAAGTGCCTTTTGTTGATAATCAGAACTAGCTTCAGTGCAAGACAGTGCTGGAAACTTGCTTTAACATGATGCAATGTCAGTGATCTCAGTCCTTCAAAAGTAAACACTTGAGTAGCAGTAACTCCATGCCACCACCACTGTCTTGATACGCTGCTTATGACTCCTTATACTTAGGTAATAGGAAAGGAAAGAGAAGGGAAGGGAAGGGGAGGGGAAGGGAGGGGAGGGATGGGAAGGGAAAGGAACTCAGTGTAGTGGTTAAGTGCAAGTTCACTACGGTGTGAGACACTAACAACTAAAGCACATCTCAGCCAATTAGCAGTTGTTCACCTTTCTGTTGATTATATAAATTTTATGAACCTTGGTGTTCTCATAAGAACATTATAAGTTAGATAACTTCCTCCTATAGAGTTTGTGAGCAATGGCGGTGCTAATTCATATAAAGTCTCTGGTTTTTAAAGTCAGAACATAGAATACAGAGGCTAAACCAACAGACGATGAGATGAAAAATCTGCCACGTCCTAACTCGGAATTTGGCAAGATCCTTATTGGCTCTGCGCCTCCATTCCTTAATCTGAGATAGACACAATAATGATAATACTCTTAGTCTTTGCAAAGATGATGGAGTTAATTAATAAAAAGTGCTGAGAACATTGGGCAAAGAGTCAGGCTATATAAGGGTTGGTGACTATTAGTCTGTTGAAAAGAGCTGTTGTTACTGTGCGCTCAAGGGGCCACATTTCTATCTGCCAGCGCTCCTGCAACATGGAAACAGTGGGGAGAAATTCTCAGGGGAAATCAATCTGAGCCAACTAAGCTCTTCCTTTGAAGCAGAAACAAGGGGTAGTAAAAAGAGTAGGAAACTTTAATCAGATCCAAAAGGAAGAGCAAATCAAGCAAAATTCGATAAGGCACTGTTCTGCCAGAACAAGCTGAATCTTGGACACAACATACTTTAGAGGGCACGGAACAATAGAAATTGAGTTGCAGGCATTTAGCCACAATTCAAATGATTCAGCAGGCAAGCAGGCCCTGGAGTCAGAGGTTTGCATCACCAGGGCAAAGGTTTAAATTTAAAAAGTCATCTCTATCCATTATCCATAGATTGCAGTTCATTTTTTTCTAAACTAATAAATGATGGACATTCCGCTCATATTTTTCTCTATTTTTCCTGTGTAATTACTCTAAGTGAGCTTGTTTTTCTATAAATAGCATTCATCACAGAGTCTGCTTATGCTGTTTTCTCTTTGGCTTACCAATCTTTGGAGAGGTCAGTGGGTCTACTGTCATCACTCAGATGGAAAATGTAAAAACACCTGAAGATTAATGGATTATGAAATTCTGAGCACAAACTCCATTTGACACTGCACATACATAGTTTACAGAACAGAATAAAAATACATCTATAGAGGGCTCTTAACATTTCAAGATCTATAGAGCCAAGGACTAACACAGTGAAAAGATTTTGTTTGTTTGTTTGATGTTTGAGTTTTGATTTATTTTATGTGTGTCCATGTCTGTTATCTACTTGTCTCCTATGACATTATTTCAGTAAATCCCTATTTTCATTTTTGCTCCTTACTACCTGGAAAATTTCAATGTGTCCTTTAGTATCTGAGTGAAACATCACCTACTGCCTGTTATAGTCAGGGGTTGCCAGGAGAACAATTACATACAGGACACAGAATTTATATTCTTTTATGATTGTCACCCAGAGTTAAATAAAAGGAAGTGTAGGAAATCTGTCCACAACACTAAAGAAGTGGAAAATCCAACTGAGGGCCTGGATCCCCCAGCAGTAACCTGCATGAGTTCAGCTGAAACCCTAGAACCCAGAACAATGACTCATGCAAGTCTCTTTCCACAGATCTGTGCTAGGAAGGCCTCAAGGTCAGTGGTGGAAGTTAGAAAGTCAGTGCCAGCAGGGTCAAGGATCTGTGCCAGTATGTTGAGGCTTCTACACTGGATCCAATAACTTCATCCAATATCAGAATCTACAGAACGTAGTAGAACTTCAGGCAGTGCTCTGCTCTAACACTTCTGCATGACTAACAGTTTTCTTTCTCCAATGTGAAAGTCCCACTCTCAGATCAAGAGCAGACAGCCCTGGGTCTTCAAGGAGTATGTGGTTCCGAGGTCTCTGTTTCCCTCAGTTTGAACTATATGCATTATCACACTGTTTTACCAAGTCTCCAACTGTGTTTCTAACCACTCACTTCATGGTGGTAGAATAAACTAACAGGTGATTCAACAAAGCCCTCAGGATATGTGCTTAAGTCATCTTCAACATCTGTAGTTATAAGAATATCTCTGTGGATTCTATGTCTTATTTAATCTGCATAGTTAGAGGAAAGGAAAATGGAGAGACAAAACTGGCATTATGCTTATAACATATTAGCTTGTCAAGCATTACATTTTTGAAACATGAGAACTGAGCATGTCTGTCCTGAAATCAAACTTCTAATTCCCAAGGAAGTGCAACCCAGAACAGCTATTATTCTTACATTTTCAGGACTCTAAAAAACTACTTTTTATATGTTGGTCACATCTGTTTCTACAGCAAGGTTAAAGGCCAAAAACTGAAGGATTGTGGATAAAATCTCATCTTTAATGTTTCATGACCCACCAAAATTTAAGATCAGAAATGGATTTTACAACATCTACAGACACTGGAAACACAAACTTTTTTCTCCTGCTGTAAGACTGGCTTTACATTGGTTCTTCAAAAATATTTTAAAATAGTGTTCTAAAAGGATTTTCGAGCAACCATAAACCTCTCTTCTCTTTTTTTTTCCTTGATGTCAATGACATGAATTAGCAGTATTTTACTCAGTTTATTCGGTTTTATATAATGTATTAAGTACTTTGAACACACAAATCATTCATTTGATATAATTTAGTGATTTTTAGAGTAAAACCCAGTTAACCAGACCTTTTGTTTCACATTATCAACCAAATCCTAAGACTTTCAATGCTTTACTTGCCATGGTTAATCAAATGTTTGATTTTCCAACTAGATAGTGTGATGCCTTCTCAAGATAAACTTTCAGGATGAGCATTTGATTATCTACTTCTACTTTAAGTGGAATTAAAAGAAGATACACATATAGATAAAAGAAACATGAGTAGCTTTTAATTTCTGGAGAATTGAAAACTAGCATTACAGAAATAGAAAAAAATCTAATGATGAACATTCAAACTTCATACTAGACAAAATCTGAGGAGGTAAGAAGTGACTGTCGTTGGCCTCACTATCAAATGGCTTTATTTATAGGCCTCCATTGCTATCCTCTGAGAGGCTTTCGGGAACAACAGAAGTAGAGAACGTCTCAGCTTCAGTTTAACCCACATAGAATTTGTATTCCAAAATATTTGGACATAAGTGACAAACTGCAGAGTTTAACCTGCTAGAAATATATTTGCCTAAGAGACTGAGATGGCTTCTATTTAGGAACCATTTTAGGGGAAGAAGGAGCCAATGTAGGTTCAGTGGAGCCAGTAGTACAGATTTACTTATAATTCTGCTGAAGAAAGGAATTCTGCACAGAGCATTGCAGTATGTCTTGGTTACCTTTCCTTGTTACTGGGAAAAAATTCCCAACACACAAAATAAAGGAAGGAAAGGTTAATTTAGCTCACTGCTGGTACAGGTTTCAATCAGTTGGCCCCAAGGCAGGGGGCAACACTTCAATGCAGCAGCCAGCAAAAACAGCCAGAACAAAGCCTCGGAGGGGGAGAGCAAGCTTCCTCTCCTCCCTTGTATTGTATGCAAACCATCCCCTACCCCCTCCAGGGCCCTGTAGCCCACACAAAATCCCCTTGCCCTGCTGTAGCACAGGATCAGGATATTTACAAAGTAAGAACCCTGCTCCCTGCTGATTCTCTTAGTTAAATTTCTAAACTTCTCAAGTTTACACAATGGATCAACCACAACAGTACTTTCTGTAGGAGGCATTTTTCCTCCAGCTACCTTTAGTGTGCACAGACTTGAATGCAGACAGAAAAGCAAAAGCAAAGAAAGATGAAGTAATCAAAAGCTAATAGAAGTTATCTGCTTAAAACATTAAGTAGGAAAGAAACAAATTCATCTTGACTTTCCTCTGAATGAGTAAACCGAGTCAGGCATTATGGTACATGCCTGTAATTCTAGTACTCTGGAAGGCAGAAGATACTAAATTTAAACCCAGTCTAAGCAGGGGCAGTTTAGGAACTTATATGGAGTCTCCAAAGTAAAAACTTTAAAAATCACTGGAGATGTAGCTCAGTTTGAAGACCTTGAGTTGAACCCCAAGTACTGTGGAGGTGGAGGTAAGAAGAGAAAGAATTGCAAGTGCTTGGTTGTGAGTTCAATCCCCGGTACCCCCCCCCCAAAAAAAAAGAAAGAAAAAAGAAAAGAAAAGAAAGAATTTTCCCTTAAGTGACTACTGAAGATGCAGTTTGCATGAAAATTCTTTATTTCATTGCATCCACACTCAGCACCTTATAGGAGTACTAACTTAAGGCAGAAACCAATGTTGTATGGACTATGTTTCTAGTTTCTGCTTTGGTATAATTTTTTTTTTTAATTTTAAAAATTTACTATACCTTTCATTTTCTTTTCCAGAAACTTTTGGACATTATTTTCATCAGATTGACTTTTCTTCAGGTAAAAAAATATCTATTTGTCAGATAAATAATTTAGTCTTGAGGGAAGTAAAAAATATTATGTGCTGTATAATCTCATTCACAAAAAATGTCTAAGAGTAGGCAGATCTACAGAAACAGAAAGAAGACTAAAGGGAAGATGCATGGCTATTACTAATGGGTATAAGGGTTCTTTAAGGGATGATGAAAATATAATTATGTTGAATGTTGCACTATTCTATAAAAATACTAAAAGTATTTAATTGTACACTGGTAGAACTTTTGGCCTGGCTAAAAGGATAGAAATATGAGATAAAAGTGGCTTTTATTTTAAGAATGCAGGCAGAGACTCCATGACCTCCGGGGTTTGGCTTTCTCTCTGCTGGACACATGGTGTGGGGGCATACACATAGCTTAGGTTTGGGGCGGAGCCTAAGGGGCATTACTGATGCACAGGTAGCCCACTGGAATTCATCTCATGCCACAGGTAAATTGCCTAGGGGTGGGAAAGGTGACCTCAAGATAGAGCCCCTTGGCTCCACCTCCTTGCCTCCCACGGCTGCAGCTTCCCATTCAGGGCAAAATCCTTTCATACATTAAATAGATAAACTTTACAGAATGTAAATTATTTCTTAATAAAACATTTTAAAAATAAGCCCTCAGTAAAGAAGTGAAATTCTGTGTTAAAAGTGTTTTAATATTTAATATATAGCCATATTTCTCCTGTTTGTAACTGCAGTTTTTTCAATTAAAAATACAGACTTAGGCAAAAAATATTAAAATGCTAAGGCAGAGCATTGAATATGATTTTGGAAATGCATATATTTAGCCAGATACTTCTTTCCTTTAATTCTTACAATTTGTGCATGATTTTAAGATATAATAACATTTAATATACAATATGAAATACATAAATATTTAATTTTGCATTGTTTTCTCATCATGGAGAAGTACTTGTAATTTAAAGTTTCAGAACAAGAATTCATAGAACTGCTTTGTCTAGTATAATAGCCAGTAGGCACATATAGTTATTTGCAGTTATATCTAATGAAAATTAAATAAAATTAAAAACTCATTTCCTTAACTCCATTAGCTTGCATGTCAAGTATTCAATAGCCACAAGTACAGTAGTTGCAGTATTGAACAACACAGGTAATAGAAAACTTCCATATCACAGAAAGTTCTGTTGGACAACTAATTCTAGACATTTATTTTTAGCCTTGGGATATATAAGGTAAACCTGCTTTGGGAACCATTTTCTTCTTTTTTATAACTCTTACACCAATAACATTCAAGTTATTATTATTTGGATTTCGAATACTGCTTTTAAAAATCTTGCCTGAATGCAGAACAATGGAATTTCTGGTCACGACTATTACAATAATTTGTTAGTGAGTTGTTTTTACTAATTCTGGTAATTTTCAAAATTGGTATCGATGAAGATATCCTGGGCCCTGATTAATGTCCCTGACATCACTCTAGACTCTGAGACAACTGAAGAAAATAAAATAATTTCAACTTTATTTCATAATATTTCAGAAGGTTTGTCCATTCTAGGGGTTGATAATCAAGGATATTCACTGAGGAAGATACAACACATATTAGGGGATTTGGAGGGGAAAAGTAGTGTGGAAATAATAAAATAATAACTGATTCTAATGGTAACACAAACCTTTCGAGTTGATATCCATGTTGTATCCATAAAAAAGTGGAAAATGGACATGTTTTGGCTTCTGTTGAATAGCATATTTTCCTGACTTTCATATCTCATGATACTGTGATAATTTTTTTTAAAAATTATGCTTCGATTGATCTTTTTTATTAGATCAGGAATATAAAGGAATATTTACCTCCTCCTCTAAAAATACTTTCACTTACCCATAAGTTAATATTTCAAAGTACTTAGAAAATTATTTGGATCATGATGAAACATTGAAGTAGATAAATATATGGTTAGATAGATAATTTACTGATGTGTTGATAGTTATTACTAATTTTCCTTTGCAAATGATCTTTTCAAACTGTAAAATACTGTGATCTTTTCGAATCGTACCCAGTCTTCCAAGAAATTCTATTGTGTTAACCCACTGAAGCAGAGTAAAGAGGTTTGAAATTTCTTGTTTAAATGGAGATAGTTATGATGCATCCTAGCAACCATTTTCCTCTCATCCAATCACAGTGCTGACATCCTCTATGACAGACTACTATGAAACTGCTCTCCCAGATGTGTGTATACATAAGAAAAATCAAGCTTTTATTATTAATTCAATTACTAAATTAATCTATTCTAAGTGATGATTAGATACAACTATTTAACTGAGAATATTTGTCTCTTGACAAAGATTTTGATTCAAGCTATGATTACTGAGGATGAAAAAAAATTCCAACTCAAAATTTCCTACAATTAACTATTTGAATCTAGTTAGACTAAATATTATCAACTGCATCAGGGCATTAATAATGAAATACTTTGTAGATAACGTGAAACTCCAAGGACCTTAAAGTCAATTGCCAGAGTACCCTAGACACCCAATTCTTGACATTCTAGTAATTTCATCAGAGAATGTACCTACCGAGTCAGAAACTTCTTTACATGCATTTTTATACATTTACTTAGAGTACTCATGAACTCATTCTGCCAAAAAGGATGAAGCTGAACGTGTAAGTTTATAATTTTTCTTTGTTGCTGAAATATACCAAACTTCCCAAATTATATTCCTTTAAGTAGCTTCTTGAGCATACATCAGTAGGTATTGCCTTATTTTTATTTAACTTTGAGCAGATGAAATACTTTGAGGCAACACTAACATCTTTGGATTGACTCACAACTGGCTTAAAATTACAATTTAAATGTGTTTGTTTTAACCATAAAATAATATGGTATTAATAAACCAGTTTATCTATCCCCTGTCAAGTTAATCATAAAGTATGCAATCATCATTTCTAAAGACTTCTAAAATTAAAATGAAATTGTAAATAGAGTCACTAAGTGACAGACACCTTAAAAGCAACTTTGCAATACTGTTCATTCCTGTGTTAGTACTGGAAAGAAGTGAACCTAATTTTCCTAAATCCATATAAGTAAATCCTACAGCAATGGTCATACTTTTCTTTACTGAGGAGTGGGAGGGGGAAGGAGAGAAACAGAAAATGTGAGGTGAGCTGAAAGTTAGGAAATCTATGTTAGGAAACCCTGGAGGCGGGGCAGCAGTGCTGGTATAAGCGTCACTGAAGGTCATTAGTGACCCTTTCTCAGTCCAAGCTCAGCTCTTCCTGAATGAGTAGGTTCAGTTTCCTGTTTTGGAAGTTAACAAGCATTTCCACGAAAAGAGAATAGATTCACCTTGCTGTGGAATTGAAACCATTTTACAAAGAAAATAGAAACAGCCTAACAGCGAGAACTTGTGTGCTTTGTTCTACAGGCAGCCAAACGCTCACACTGGTTAGATTGTAATTACAGCATCAGGATATTGTTCCCTTTGTACACCCTATAGCATTCAACTTCTGTGAATTATAAAACTTTGGATGCATAATTATACGAAAACATTCATGCTCTGTTCAAGAGAAAAAGGAAAAGAATTACAAAATATTTACATATAGCCTTGTATTTTATAAGTAGGTATGTACATTTCTTTAAAAATTCATCACGTGCATTAGAAAAAACGATTGCGGAATATATGGGACGATGGCCAGGCATGGTGTCACACACCTGTAATCCCAGCATTCAGGAGGCTGAGGCAGGGAGATCACTGCTAGTTTGAGAGCAGTCTGGGTTACAAAGTAAGTTCAAGACCAGTCTTGAGTATATAGTGAAACTTTGTCTCAAAAAGACAGGGGGGAAAAAAAGAAATATATGGGACCATAGATGATTGTTGAAATGGAGAAATGGATTGAATATTTGTGTTCTTCCAATTCATATGCTAAAATCCTAATCCCCAAAATGATGGCATCAGGAGGTAGAGCCCTTGGGAAACAATTTTTTTCTGCCACATCAAGTTACAAGAGAAGCTGACTGTCTCTAATCCAGAAGAGGGCCCTCACAGGGCTTTGCCTTCCGCCTACAGAATTGTAAGAAATAAATTTCTGTTCTTTAAAAGCTGTCCAGTCTGTGGTACTTAGTTATTGCAGTTAGTTATATTCTCACTGCAGAAAACATAAAGTAAATAGAACCTTTCTGATCTCAAGAAGAAACAAGTAAGTGTTCTGTGCCTCCGGCCTGCCCAAGTTAAATGCTTATCTCATGAATATATAGCTTTCTGGAAGAGAGGCTAGAGTTAGGAAGCATTTACTCTTTGCCTACTCTGAAAAGTATGTATTTACCAGTAAGTCCTAAGACACTGTTGCCAGAGGAGGCAGATTTCCACTCGTATTATCATTTTATGGAGAAAAGAATTACAGTTACAGCAAGAAAGAGAGAGATACAGAAGTATGGATAGAGACTCATAATGAAGTGATGGATGTTTTTAACAGGATGAGAGACAATGAATATGGTGAGAAAATGAAAGATTAGATTAAATGCTGTTATAGTAACTCATTTCTATAATAAATTAATTTATAACTGTCACCTTTGCAGATAACCTTACCTGAAATTTAAGGATCAATTCTTTCAAGGGACTGATTACTTATGAACAATTTTACTTTACTTTTCCTACTGCCAGTTAAAACGTATTTCACAATTGATAAATGTATAGAGCCTAATAAAACAAACACCTATTTATCTATTGAGAACACATGTATGTAACACATTAACATCATTAACTATATTTTAATCTAATCCTTTATTGAAGCAGAGCATGCTAAAAGACAAGTATATTAATCATGTGCACATAGCTAAATAATGCAGCAAAACATGACTGTGCTCATGTAACCACCTCAAATTCAATAGAGCTCAGCCACTACCCAGAAGAGTTCCGTCCAGCTATTCTCATTTACTATTCATGCTTACTCTGAATTTTGATACCATAAATGGGTTTGTTTCATTTTAAATTATTGTATGAATGAAAATGTAGCATATTTTGGGTCCTGGATGATTTTGCTCAAAATTGTGTGAAGTTTATTAAAGTTTTTGCATATGGCAATAGTTCATTCAGTTAAATTATTAATATTCTTGGGCAACTGGCAAGGATTGGGTTCCTCCACACACTAGTCAATCCTGGACATGTATGCAGCTGCAAGGTTGCAGGTCTTCTTTTTATTTTTGAATGTAACATAATTGTGGTGGATCAACTTATGGTCAACTTGTAACACCCAGATAAACTGAATCCCAGTGTGATGTTGGGTGTGGAAAGGCCCACCTGAGGACTGCTGCCAACAGCATAAAGTAATGAAAAATTCCATACATTTAGCTGTGGTGAACAGCTGCTCATACTTTTGTTCAATATATGCCTAGAAATAGGATTCTGGTCACAGAAGAAATCATTGGTAAGCTTTAGAAATACTGCCAAATCATCTTTTTCATACCATTTTATATCAGTTTTATTGTAATACCAATTTTTATCCTAATACCAATTTTTATCTTAAGTAATGTATGAGATCATATCAAAACACTGTAATTAAAATAAAATTTGATATGATTGAGAGGAGAAAAAGGCAAATAATAGATGGAAGTAAATATTTTCAATACGTATAATTTATAATGTACTTATACCCAGAATAATAACCACTACAAATCAAGGAAAAGAAAGACAACATAACAGAAAAATGGATAAGAGAATTTAAAACAATTTTCAAAGACAAGGACATTCAAAAGACTATTAAACATAAGATGTTCAATTACCCTAAATGAGATATAATTAAATATTTTCTAAAATAACATTTAAAATTATGACAAATATGTTCTTGTGTCTAAAGTATGGTTTATATAAATAGCATATAACTGATCTCACTTTTGGTTTGCTGGTTTTTTTGTTATGCTTTTAAAAGCTAAATTGATAGTCGCCATATTTTAACTGTAGAGTTTAATACATTCCTATTGATGGCTATGATCAATGTATTTAGATCTTCTATTTCCTTTCCTTTTTACTGTTTCCTGTAATTCTTCTCCTCATGTTTGTTATAATCTCATTGTGCTTTTTATTTTAGCATAGAGCCCTTCAGAATATCTAACTTTCTACCATCAGAAATGCATACTATTCAGAAATTAACACCATTTATCAGAAATAGAATATTGTTACTTACCATCTGGTTGACATTTAATTTGCTCCAAAATAGTGATGTTGTACACAATGATGCACATCCTTTGATATATTTACTGGTTGTATGTTAGATTTCTCTAAATTATGACCAGGAGAAGAATAGGTGTGTAAATACTCAACTATATTTGATATTGCAGAATTGCTCTCTAAGGTGATTAATTTATATTACCATCCACAGTGTCTATGAGAGGAGATATTTTCCAATCTTTTTAAATTTTGTTGATTTGAAATAGTGTTAACTGATCTACCTTGTCCTAAATTTTACATACTTACTTAGTGGTGCTATTTAGTGTCTTAACTTCATTGGTCTTTTGTGATTCCTTTTCACCATATGTTCTTTATTCCTATTCTATGTAGTTTTCTACATTATTTATTCAATCTTTAATTGTATAGAAATTTAAGTGATTTTATTTTTATTTTTTCCATTTTTTTCAAAATTGTAAGCCATTTATCTATTGCTTGCATGGTTTGAATCTTTGAAAAAATTCTTCCCTGGTTTCCTTGGTACCTTTTCAAAAAATTTTGAGATTTCTAGCTTTCAGATTAAAATAATGAAAGTATCTCAATCAATAACACTTCTGTTCTTCAGGACTATTACTTGCCAATTTCTTATTGTATAATTTAAACAAATAATTTTTGGCATACTACAAACTTTAAAATAAATATGGAATAAAAGTTATAACATTTACACTTACTAGAGATTAGGGTTTTAAAATAAATTCATAATGTAGATGAGCAAACATGCAATTTAAATAAAAAAGCATTAACTGGGGTTTTTAGCCTGCTTAACACCCATAATTTACCCAGTTATAGCACTAATCTGTCAATAAAAATATCTATGATAGAGTAACAGGGGGATGAACAAATATGATTTGCCTCTCTCTCATTTTTCAATGTTATTGTAAGATCAAAAACTGGAGCCCTAGAGAGATCTCAGATACACAGAGATTGAGATATTTAAGTAATCAGTTTAGATCAATGACTGGAAATTCAACCTCTAAAAAATCATTTTTGTAGGACTCTCCCACAAAAGAAGAAAGGAAACTGCATATAAATTTGGAACTGCACATAAATTTCAGATCATCTTTCTACTGCCATGATCAGCACTGACATCCTTGCATCATAGCAGCAGCTGATGTGTCTAAAGAGGTGTGTGTCCTGTGTATGTGCATGTGTATTCATTTGAATTGTTTGAAGAGTCAGTGTAAAAGACATACAGATTGATTAAGTGATTATCAATTTGCCAAAGAGAATAATGAAGTCTCCTGTTTTCCCAGAAGATTGATACACTCACTTCCTGCTAAAATAACATTCTTAAATGGTCTCCACATTGTTCCTTTCCTCTATCTATAATGAGATTTACATAAAACTTGGCATAAATAATCAAAAGCACAATAAAACTTTGAGTTGAAAAAATATTTTGATATTCGATAGGTTAATTTAAAAGCATTGTGAATGCTGCAAAAGTCATCAGGAATTGTTAGCTTTATATTATGTAAAACTACAAAAATACCCAAACACTGAAACAAGATATGCTCAGAATGCTATTCTATAGCAGCAGTTCACATTCTTAAAATAAAACATTGGAAGGTATACCACTAATGTATTTTGTAATCAGTAGTGGTATTGGTCAAAGTATAAAATCTATGAAAAATGATGTTTGTATAAATTAGCACTGATTCAAAATTAGTCTTAAGAGAGTATCATCATCACATATTTTACATTTCAATATACGTTCTCATATATTACAGGGTATATAAAAGTGTAGAGTTATAGCAGCTACCAGATGTGCTTGCATGCAATCCTCAACCTGTTTCATTCATCCAACCATCTTTGAGAGAATACTGTACTAGAATATCTAGAATAAATGGGAAATGTATAAATTACTACTATATCTTTCTTTGAGATGTGGTTTTATATTTGATTTCTGACTTCATTTTTTCTTTATTTAGGAATAAACATCTAGTAAAGAAAAGGCATAAATAAAAGCAAGATAGTCAGAGCATGTATATGCATATTGTTTTTCAGGTGTAAAAATGCTAATATATCTCAATAAAGATAGAATTTTTATAAATCAAATAAAAAATGGCAAATTAAGGATACAAGGAATACTTGTAATGATACAAGTAAAGCTGTTTATGCCAACAGCTCTTTTTATGACTATAAACAATACATTCTTATTTTAATTATAAAATATTTATCACTTTCCTTATAGTTTTATTGTAAAACTTTCATAATTAATATTTTCTAAGAAAAAAGTTTTACAAAAAGTCAGTAAAATTTAATATATAGGTATGCTAATCAAATGTTTTCCTTTTATTAATGTAGCTATATTTATTAGTGTGAATTTCTATTTGAGGAAGTTGAATAATTTTGTGATGCATGTGTTGCAAAATATTTTTTTGTAAATGTTAAGTTAAAAGAGAAAAATGTGTGTTGGTATCTTTATCTTACCATGTAGTTTGAAATGGCTTTACTAAAATCTGTATACATCCACTAGAGCATCATATGTTTAGCTTAGGTTCTAAGATTTAGAATGGCTGAATTAACACCAATGTCCCAAACAAATTATAAAATCTGTTCAGCAATCTTTTCTCCACTTTACCTTTCAAGCCCACAACTTCTGACCCTGCGATTATTGCTGTGTAGTCATTTTCTATTGCACACACCAATTCAAACCTTATACTCTGTTTTCTGCCTCTATTTCACACCTTAACTCTTCAAAATCCACAATTTAATTTATTTTCCCCAGTCCAGTCATGTTTTTAAGAGGAAGGTGCAACCCAAGACCAAGAGGATGACTCTTCATTGATCTATGCCAATCGAAGCAGTGTCATTCACCTTCTGAAGTGATTTGTTCAGGCATTACCTTAACAAACTGCAGCAAATTTAAATAAAGGTAGTCAGCTGAGTGCTTTCTTGGAGCTGTTTTCTCACTCTTCAAACAGGACTCAAGACAGTTACACTCATTTTTCACCTCTGAATTGTTTTATTATGCCATCAGGATTAGGGAAGTAATTTCATGGATGCAAAGAGTCTCAACTTTAGAGGTCATAGCACTATAGATAATGCCACAAGTATATATTATAACCAAAGATAGGATGTGTTTATTAGGGATTGATATCTATGTGTTTATTAGGGATTCATATCTATGAAAGGAAATGGAACAAAGCAGGATCCATGAAGCCAAGGGAGATACTGAAATGTGTTATAGGTCCAATAAAGCTTCATTCAGCTCCAGCAGTTGCTTTAGGTCAGTTTCATTCTTAGAAGGTGTGTTTTAGGCTGAAATGGATCTTCCTTTATGCTCCACTTTAATCAGCTTTCTGAAGAAAGACATTCCCTGAGGCAGCTCTGTGCAGCTGAAATATACTGCCTTGGAAGAGCCAACAGCCAGCGGCTGTCTCTTGACCTCACTCCTCAGAACTGACTGTTCTTGAAGGAGGGATCTCAGTAACACATCTTTCTGCCTACCACAGAGTAAGACAGTCCTCAGTTAATTTCATGTGGAATGATGGAAGATGCCTGAGTCTTTATTAATGTCATTGACAATTAAATTAACCAACTCTGGAAGTTCCCTACCTCCTGGCTTTTTTTTTATTATATGATGTATTAGTCAGGGTTCTGCTAGAGAGAACAGATATAATACCAGATATACAGATGTAAAAGAAATAACAAGATTGGCTGGTAAGCCACAAAGTCTGATGAGGAAGTGTGCAGAGTGTCTACACACTGGAGGCCAAAAGATTCAATCCAAGGTCTGGAGTTCACCCTAGTGTCTTGTGAAAGTCCACACCATCAGGCTGATGGGTTTGTAACAGAAGGCTGAAGGCTCTATGATGAAAGGCTGAAAATTCTATGCCGGAAAGCTGAGGAGTCTACACTGCAAGCCAGGAGACCAAAGGCAAAGACTGGAGCTTCTCCAAAGAATGGAATGTATTCTCCCTTACTCCTTCCCTTTTATACCTCCACATGATGAGCCACCCTAGGGTGGGTCTTCTACACCCTTAGGTGTAGAGTTAATAAACCCATTTTGTTAAGCTTCTAAATGTCTCAAGTTGACACAGTCAGTTAACCACTACATATGAGCTCATAAAGATTCAGGCTTTGTTAAAAATTTCCATGATTTGCAGCAGGCAAATTTTATTTGCCTGTTTATTTGATACACTGAAATTTGTCTCAAACTTCTTGACTCTCCCATACTTCTAAACACTTTCCTTCAGCATGACCTTGAAATATTTCCACAGTCATAATTGTATTACTTCTTCCATTATACTTGCTATGACCAAGAAATGTTGTCCTGTTTCTGCAGTTTTATTCCTAGGAAAGTGGGATTCAGATCTCATGCTAGGCCTGTACATGTGCTGAGAAAAAGAAAAAGAAATGGGAAAATTCTTACCTTGAGAAATGCAGAGCCATCAGAAAAATACTATTTTAGCTTGAGTAATAAGTAATTACTTACTACTTGGCATTATAAGTACCTTTTCAGGAGGCAAACTATGCACCTCATCTCATGTTAAATTTAATTTTAATCACTAGGGAATTTAATTCTTATGTAGTATACATTCAGGAATCTAACTCCTCCATTAACTAGCTTAAAAAATTTCAGGAGTTCTAGTGTCTCACTAAGACTTGGTTTTACCATTCATAAAATGAGACATTTAGACTAGATCATCTCAAGGGCCTCTTCTAACTTTAAAATCTTACAATTTGGTTGGTCCTGCATTCATTTTTGCTTACAGCTTTCTGTTTCCTGAAGTACATTTTTAATAACGACCACAAAATAATAGCCATCCTGCTTAAATTTATTTTCTGCTTAAATCTCTACTTTCACTGGATGTCACCCTGAGGCTCTCTGAATACCTCAGTGGAGCAGCAAACACAAGGGAAGCTGTCAGATAGCTCCCTTCTGAGCTGCCTTCCACTAAAATGCCTAATCATATCTGCCATGTGCAAGCAGTCATCCCGCCCCAGGCACAAAACAGAGTATAGCAATAAAATATTTCCCAGTGATGTCTGTGTTCCAGCAGGCTGTGAACAATAGGGACATACCTATTGCAGGGTCTTTCAGGGACAAACTGAAAGAGACCCTTTTGCATTTTTAAAAGGAAATCACAATTCTCTACAGTGAATTGGCCTTGATCTTGGAAATGGATATATATTTGTATGGGTTTAATTTTTTAATTGATTATTTTTAAACAAGGTATTTACCTATCCTAACATAACTCCCTACAGTGGTATCTTGATCAAATTTTGGTTCTGTCAGTAGGCAACTCATAAAAAGATATTTGAATGACAGTAAGTTTAGGGCAATATACTTAGTGCTATGAGTACTCAAAGAGATACAAGGTACACACATAATAAGCAATAGCTAAAAGTTAAGAGTGAGTATTAAGAAGGATGTGAAGCCCTGGAACTCTTATACTCTGTCAGTGGAATAAAAATTGGAGCAATCGGAGCAAAACAGTTTGGCAGATTCTAAAAATTAAATAAACACACATTTTTCTTATGATCTAGACAATCCACTTCTAGGCACATATTTAAAAGAAATAGGCAATGTCCACTAAAAAGACTCTGAAATGAGTGTTAAGAGAATATCTGTTCATATAGTCAAGAGCTAGAAGCAATCCATATGTCTACTAAGAGGATGAAGGAAGTACTGATATATTATTAAATCTCAGAAACATTAATTTGAGTAAAATAAGCTGGGCCTGCAATGTCATATATTACATGATTTTCTAGAACAAACAAAATGAATCTATGGTTATAAAAGTCAAAATAGTGCTGTTTCTAGATAGGGTGGACATTCACTGGAAAGAGGGAAGGGGGATCTGTCCAGGGTGCTGAAATTGTTCCAAGGGCTTTAATTGGATTGTGATTACACAGGTACAAACATAAGAAAAAATTTACTGAGCAGTGCAGTTACAATTTGTAGTTTTCTATGTGAATTTCAATTTAATAAAATTGGCACACTCAAAAAGAGCAGAGAGGCCAGATTTGTTTCCTTATGTGAACTATCTGGAAATTCTTTTCTTCTCAAAACATTTTTTCCAGTCAAGCTGAACCATCTCACCTCACAATAAAGGGATATCCATAGGTCAGATTCACTGGCATTTATTGGAGAAGTGAAAGGAAATGTCACCTATATAAACAGCTTCTATATATCAAAGGTTTTCTATGTACCACATACTGGGTGTATCATAATTTTTATTCTCACAAACATCTGGCAAAACATTACATTTTCTATATGAGAAAAGTTATACTTACATCAATTAAGTAACTTACTGCTTTTAATGCATCAAGTGAGTGGTACATCTGGGACTCAAATGGGGTTTCGTTTGGATACAATGAGATCTTTTTAATACATCTGGCTTCTTTTAAGAGGAGAATGCTGGAAGCCACATATCCTGGCAGGAAGTTTATCTTTAAATATTCTCCCCTGCTCTTTTGAGGCTGGTTTTTCTGGCCCTAGATAAGTCTAGAGTGGGTCAAAGTATAAGCACCTCAGGTGTGAGGAAAGGTTGCTTGCCTGAAGTGAGAAGAAATTAATGAGTCACCTAAGCTCCCACTGGCAAAACATGTCCTTCACACCTGTTCATGGGGAAAATGAGCAACAAAGCCACACACACACACACACACACACACACACACACACACACACACACACAAATAAAGCTTAAAATCTTTATGAATATGATTTTCAGTGGTAAAAATAGGACATAGAATTGTTTTTATTTTAAAAACATAACAATTCTGTTTCCAATGATAATCCTTATTTTTATACATTCCAGGCTGTCAAACATTCAGATCAAGGAACTTTTAGATATGAAATTGTTTCAAAACAAACAATTCCTTGGGGATGGATAGCTGTGATTTAATCTGACAACTGTTACATATCATAAGAAAAGAATATAGAAATTAATTCTATTATGATAACAGTCTCTACTGTTCTACTTTTGTGCCTTTGAAGCTACTTTTTAAAATATACTTATTAAACATATATTGGGGCTTTATACACAGAAAAAAATAATAAGATGAAAAATACATTAAGCATTTTAATTTCAGCATACCATTGCTGTCTAAATGGATGTTACACAATGCAAATTAAAAGGCTTGAATTTTTAAAGCAATATTTTTAATTTCTCTGTCATTATCTGATTCTGAGGAAAATTCAGTTGCAATAAAGAAGCTAAATTTAGTGCCAGAAATATTTTGTCATTTATAAAAACACAGTAACAAAATACATAAAAACATATCATACAAACAAACAGGCAATTGCACTTAACACACAATTTCCATGTCTAAAATGATGAATATGAGCCTGTCTGAGTCATATATGAGCTATAACAAAACATATACCAGGCAGCTGGCTTATGAACAACAGAAATTTATTCTCACAGTTCTGGAGCCTATGAAGGTCAACATCAAGGCACCAACAGATTCAGTGTAGGAGAGAGGCTGTCTCTTTACTCTAAATGGCAAAAGGTTGAGAGGTCTCTAATAAAGGTCATTCATGAGGACTTATCTCCCATGCCTAATCATGCCTAAAAGTTCCCAACTCCTAATACCATTATCCTACATCTGAATCTGAGTGGGGGAAAGAGGGGCACAATCATTCTTATTACATCAAGAGTCGAGAATTACCTTTATAAATGAATTCTCCCATCGGATAAACTCATAATGGATCAAATAATACAAATTCTAATCAGTTCTAAGAAGTTCCTTGTGACTAACCACTATAGATTTATCTTCTAAGACAATAAAAAAGCAACTCATTTAGCTCTGCCATTTACAGATTTGAGACTCAGGTCTCTGAGTGGTTTAAAGGCTCACTTTTCTTACCTATCTAAAAATGACAAGGTAAAGAAAGTCAAACACAGGCAAAGATAAACTCAAGGAAATTTTCAAGCTGAAAAGAGTTAAGAATGCTTTGTTTTGCCAAGAGCTGCAGATTATTTTGGAGCACAAAATACTGAAACTAGTTCCCTAATGGATAGGTGCAGGCAGGCTTGTACCTGAAGCAGGTGACAACAAAACATAGTCATTTTTTTCACCCCCTAAGACCACCTAATCTTTAAACTTTGAGATACTGATCAGGTTTTACAAGTAACCACTTACTCTTAAAAACAAGCCAGGAGATTTGAATAAATTATAAATCTGTCACTTCTACTGTGATCTTCTAGTTGGCAGTTAAATCACATTTTTAATACTGTGTTTAAGTAGACACTGTGTATAACTGAGTCCAACCATACAAGTTACAATCTTCTAAAATCTATCAAAATTTATTGCTCCAAAAATCCTGATGCACCCTGGAATGTCTAATATGCCAAGATAGAAACATGGATATATCTATTACCTTACCTTCTCTTTCTCTTATTAACTCATCTTTGGCATAATTGTTGAAAATCTTTCCTGCCTAGGAAACTGGAGTTTCTTCTTCTTTTTAATAACTTTTTTGGTTCTTCCTCTGATCAGCACATTGTATTACATAAAAACACTCAAATCTAAACTCACATGCACCACCTCCTTCAAATACAGGCAGCCACCCACATGGAGGCAAGAAGATATTAAAAATAAGTCAGCCGTGTTGAACTGACCTGGCTCCTGCAACTGGCAGGAACAAAGTGTCTGTTAGTAAGAACACTGGAAATTGTAGTCCTTTATTCTCAGGCTACTTGGCACTTTTGATCACCTCACAGATCAACAGCTACACAAGGACACTCTGAAACTTCCATCCCCCTCACTTTCCTATAAACTGATGCACAGAATAGGCTCATGGAGTCTTACTAGAAACCCAGGTCCTATGCTTAAAAGGTCAGGTTATTGACGACATGACAGGAAACTTGACTAAATTTGACATTTCTGATCATGCCAAATGTTGCTGCCACTGATACTCTTAACCATGGCATAGTCTATCTATAAGTAAGAAAAGCATAGCTCTAACCTCTCAAATGATTTGTTTGCATTTTTATTTATTGATTCTCACAATGGTCCAAGAAGATACATGATGTAATGAAGGTTGAGAGGTAAATTGTTTCAGGGAATGAGTCATTCAGGGACGTGGTTAAGCAGTGTGTATTTAGTTGCTTTCATTTAAGTAATTTAGTGTCTTTGATACCATACTTACTTGATTTTTCTAACTGGGAGATTTTTTGGAATCTGAGGATTAATCTTCTGCTGGAAGTCAAGGGAAAAGAAAGGAACCTGCATGGAGACAAAGAATTTTCTGATATATTCTTGTAAAGAATAGTGGAACAAGAATACTCTACTCATATTAGTTTCTTATGACAAATTCAAAGACTTGAAATAATACAAAGATATTCTTTTTTACAGTTTTGAATGAAAGAAGTTCAAACTCCACCAAAATCAAGATATTGGACCATTCCTCTAGAAGCTCAAGAAAACAATTGTTCTTCTTTGCTACCTGGAAGGCTGCTCCAATTTCCTGGCTCAGCGGAAAGCATCACTTTGCCTGTTCTCCATCTGCCTGTATCCTCACACTGCCAGCTTTGTCTCAGATCTTCTTGCCTTCCTTTTGTAAGGAACCTTGACATGTCACCAGGGTCATTCAAACTATCCAGGAGATGTTTACCTTCTCGAGATCTCTAACTTAACCACATCTGTAAAGTCCTGTGTTCCAGGTTGCAAAGATTAAGATGTTGAGTATTTTTTTGTCTTTTTTTTTTTTTTTTTCATTTTTGTCGGTACCGGGGAGCAAACTCACGACTGCCTGCTTGCAAGGCAGGTGCGTATGCCGCTGAGCTAAATCCCCAGCCCCCAAGATGTGAGTATCTTTGCAAGGCATTATTCAGCCTAATCTCAGTCATCAGGCAAGCACATTTCATCTTACAAAGCTTCTCATTTGTTAAACTTATGCATTTTAGTTTAAGAGAAAAGCAATTCACAGAATGAAAAAAAATTACATAGTAGACAAAACTCCCTGAGATATGTACATACACAACATTGTTAAGGAAACATATGAGTTCTCACAACCTTACATTAACTAACAAGAAAGCTTCACTTTTACTAAATCTTTTAATGTAACAGGAAAGCTACCTTGTCATTTTGACTTTTTTTTTCCACTTAGAGTTCTCAGACTGCTGGTTATCTTATGCACCCTGGCCGTTCTGGTTGACTTTCCTTGTGCTCAGCTTTCTTATGCTTGCCCATTTTTATTGAGTTATCTTTTACTTATGAATTTTATGTGTCCTTTATGTATTCTTATTATTGAATTTACTCAATATTAGCTATGTTTCAGCTATCACTTATCAGTCTGTAAATTAACCTCAACTTTATGATACCTTAAATAGAATTTTTTAATATTATTTTGTCAGATTTATCAATCTGTTCTTTTATACTATGTGTTATCTTTAATAAATTCTTTCAATCCTCAAATCTTAAAAGAATATTTTCCTGTTTTGTCTCTGAAATTTAGGTGACTTTATTGTTTTATAAATAGAAACTTTACTCTTTTCATATTATCCATATAGTTGCCTAGTTTAATTTGCAATACAGACACTCAGACAAACTTTCCCTAAATCATTTTTTCCCTGAAGACTTCAGTATCTCTTTGTGACGTTCTGTATGACCTTGGGTCAGTTTTGAGTTTTTATATATTTCTAGTGATCTGTCTACCACTGTTTAAAATTTTTTTTTACCCCCAAATTATATCATCTTGTAGAAGTTGTTTCTTTTTTCTGTTTTTTCTCCTAAAGAATTACTTTAAGTATTATTGGAGTTTCCATCAAATATATTAATTTTAGATTTACTTTGTCAAGTTTCATAAAAAATATTTAACTTTTTCACTGGAATGAGAAAGAACTTACAGTTTAATTTGAAGCAAACTGACGGTTAATCTCTATCCACAAACATGGCCAATCTCTTCAATTTATCTGTTCTTACACGTTGTTCAATAAGCCCTTAAGTTTTCCTTCAAAAGGTCTTGTAACTCTAATTTTAGATTGGTTACTTGGCACTCTGTCATTCAGTAGGTATGGAATTGTTTTTCCTGCACTAGCCTTTGAAACTGGCCATTTCTGGTATATAAGAACAACAGTTGATCCTTTACTGTTTCACTACTCTTCAATAATCTTTCTTTTTTTTTTCTTCTTCTTGTTATCCCTATAATACAGACCATACCACCAATAGACTGAAGAATAGTGGTGGCAACTATATGCATACTTGTTTCTGATTCTAATTTGATTCTTGTAAATTTCAGCGATATACTGCAACACTGGCAGATACCATGTATTAGACTAAGAAAAATGTCTTCTATTTTTATTGAGTGGAAGATTTTTAAATGAATTATTAGATTATATAAAAATATCATTTGTACTTATGGAGGTGATTCTTTCACAAGTCAGTATGTTCCCTTAAATATCTCAAGGAATGGATTATACTCATTTCTTCTACATGTAATCTTTATGACTGAGATAAAAATCTATCTGATAATTTTATGCAATATTAGATTTTAAGGTTACTGTTTTATTTAAGCTGTTGTTATTTTAATGAGTGACTTGTCTGCCAGTTTCCATTCCTTTATATGCCTAGCTAAATTTTGATAAGGTAACTATATTATATTTTAAAAAGAATAGAAAGTATTTGTCAAATACTGTAAATGTCCCAGGAAAATCTATAATGTGAAACTATGATATTCTTTGAAACTTCATTAGATTTCTTTGTATGCAGAGTGAGAAAGGGGTTAGAAGAGAGGACAGAAATTTTGCCAAGTTACTCTAGCATTTAGGTTTCATGATCTCTTTACATACTTATAAATTCTGCAGACTTCAAGAGTTTCTGTATATGCCAGTTATAGTTGTATATATTGATGATATAATTTTATTCAGAGATAAACACATAATATTGATCCTCTGAAATTTTTGAGAATCCCTTTGTGGCTTTGTAATAAACAAGTTTATACAAGCTTAATAGGAACTAAAAGGAATGTATATTGTCTATCTATTTGGATAAAGGATCTCATGTACATTTAAAACATTAGCTTGTTAACTTTATTGTCTGATTATGATACCATTACAAATACCATTGTCTGCTTCTTCCTTGGTTCTATTTCAGAAAGAAATGAACTGAATTTTTTCTAATTGTAATTATTTTTGTTTTATGTCTCATAAATTCTGGCTAGCTACTCAAATTCACAAAAGTCTTGAGAGGTATGTATTCTGAGCAGACTATTCCTTTTAATGCAAAACTGTATTCTTCTTTATCTCCTATATTTCTTAGCTCTTTATTTTCAAATTTTCTCCATCTTTAGATTTTATATGCACTTTTATTAGTTTCATATCACTGGCTACTTTAAAATTTTACCTATAGGTTTCATTGTTTTAATAGGCAAATTTAGTCATTTCACAATTTTTTAAAAGCTAATGTTTGACATTGACTGTTTCCCCAAGCAGGTATTGTATTCTTCACCACTTCTCAGGCTACTATTTTCTGATTTTCATGTATCTTATTGTTTAATATGCAAGCTTCATATACTATATACACCTTTAAATGTAATCGCTTTTCCAATTTTTATATAGAATAAAATTTTCACCAGTAAACTCAATGCAATATTTTTATATGAGAGAAAAATCTTAAGTCATCTTCCAAGTTAGATCAAATGTTACCATGTAGATGTAGTGAAAAATATCCAGATGTAAAGAACAGCAACACACATCCTGAAATTCATGACAATAACAAAAGCATCAGGATATGCTTTTCTAGGCACAAGTCACTGTATAGACTACAAATGGTTGTTGACAACCATATTAAAGTGTATAAGTAATACATAATATTGCCTGTCATACATTACTTATAATATCTTTTCCATGCAGTGTACATTTGATGAAATCAGCTGTGATAGATTCACAGGAAACACACTCATAATTTCTTTTCATTAAAAAATAGAAAATAGGCTTTCAATTCAAACATTGTCAGATGTGAAGATAAAACATCTGATTTTTTGGAAGACATTGCCACAGATGACAGATACCCCCATCCTGTTTTTTTCTTTTTCTTAAAGTGGTCATTTTTACAATCCACATTTTAGTTTTGTAATCCATGAAGCATCGAAGACCAAACTGCTTCATTTCAAATTATGGTCCTAACTGTTTGTTTCAAAGACTTTTTTTTTCATATTTTATTTAACCTTAGTTTAAAAAGAGAAGCTGAGGTTTCAAATAGAAAACTTAAATAATACATCCAAAATTCTACAAGAGAATTTTGAATAAGTAGATTTTCCACTACCTTTAACATTTTTGTTATATAATGCATGATTTTTAAAATGTCATATGATAGCTTTTAAAAAAGAAAATGCTAGTTTAATTCTAGGAGAAATATCAAATAAAGATATTACAGCATCAAAAGTTGCTTGTGGAATGCGAGAAGATAATAGGATAAATATCTTTATTATCTTGGGAGAGAAATAGTGTTTGAAACTGGATTTTAAAACTACTAATATTAATGCAAACTAATGAGTTGAACTACATTAAAATTAAAAAAACATGGACCATTTTAAAATGATAGTATTAATCGAGCAGAAAAGAAAAATAATGTGAAAAAGCATTTAAAATAAATACAACAGATTAAAGAATTGTATACAAAATATATAAGGAATTCCTGAAAATGAATAAAGCAAGTCCAATGAAACCAATTTCAAAATAAATAATAAACTATTTAAACAAATCCCTCAAAATTTAAAAAATATGTAAACATAAAAAATACCTAATATTTTATTAGAATACTACAAATTTCAAACTGAGCACAAATCTTAGGAATTTCTAAATGTAAAAAACAAAGATTTGTAAATGTTTACAACTGATAATCTCAAGTCATGACTTACACAAATATAACTGGAAATCACTTTAGAAATTCTTTTGAAGTATCTACTGAAGTTAGCCATATAAATATAACCTTCCAAGTTAGATCAGCGTACACGTCTGCCCAACAGAAATGTATGTAGGTAAATGTACAAATATGTACAAGAGTATGTAAAATAATGCCTATACTAGAATTGGTCCAAATATCCTCATAAATAAGTAACAATTTGTAAAATAGTCACACAATGAACAGGAAAAATACATTTAATTATTGTTATATGAAATGACATAATGTAATTTTATGAACATAACTGGGTTTCAAATATCACAAAAGAAAATACTGAGTATTTTTATTTATATAAAATTTAAAAATAAACAAAATAATCATGGCTTTAGAAATTGGTTTAGTGATTAATTTTGAGTTAAAAGGAGGATATGGTAATTGAAAAGGGGCACAGACTTCTGGGGTGCTGCTAGCACTCTGCTTCCTTGGGGGCAACGCTGGGGGCAATACCAGAACCTTCACACTGAGATATATTCCCCACTATATATATATATGTTAACTTTGAAACAGGGTCTTTCTAAGTCACCAAGTTTCTCATTTACAATCTTCATGCCTCAGTTCCAGAGTGCTGGCCTCAGAGGTGTGTGCCGCTATGCATGGTGCATTTTGCTTCTTGATTGTTGCTTCAGTTTGGGCTCTTTTCAAGAGTAGATCCTGAAATAAACATTTGGATGCAAATAGTTTATTTGAGAGTTAATACATAAAGTTTAAATGAGGAAATGGGGTTAGTAAGACAGGGAAGAAGGAAAAGCCAGAAAAAATTTGCTTCAGTGAAAGGATTCCACTATAGGAAACAGGAGCTCAGTCCTGCTGCTGGGATCGCTGAGAACCATGTGAAACACACATGCGATGCACTTGCAGTATGGGAAGGCTCTAACATTTAGGACCAGAGTTCTCTTAAGGACTAACCTGTGAGTATTCATCAACCCCTCTCTCCACCAACAAATTCCGTGGGCAAACTACCGGCACCCAAAGCACCATCTCCCTCACAGCAGGTAAATTCGGGTGAGATGAAGGGACGTGGTGCACACCATTAGTGATGTTTGACACAGTCTGAGTACTGATTCCCTGGCTGTGTTACCCCTGTAAAAATTCTTCATGCTGTTCGCTTCTGACTTATGCATTTTTATGTATACATCATATACTTCAGTAAGGAAGCGTATTGATATATTTTGCAAAGGAAATGTGTCTTTGAATGGGGTGGCATTCAAGAAAAGAAAGAAAACTGAAAAGCCTATAATTAAGAGCAAAACTACTTCCCAGTTTTCCTGGCTAGAGTTTCATGGTGCCTGATGATTCACGGCATATCACAATAGTAAAAGCATCTCAGAGTTCTTGACATGACATCAAAGGTTTGTTAACATGAAGAAAGATGCTGGGCACGAAGCTTATGCTTACTAATATACTCCCTATTTAATGAATATTTAATGAATATAGGCTAATGAATATAGGCTACTTAGTTGGTCAAGCAATGTATATGGCTCTGATGAGAAAATAATGAGCCAGGGTCCTCTTGCCTTTGAGGAGCTGGGACACCAGTAAGAAGGACATACATGTAACCAATTAAACACAGCAAAGAGGTTAAATGAAACAATAGAGCAATCAAAGTTCCACAAGCATCAATTGTGTCTAAGAAGAATAGGTGTGGCATTACAGAGGCATTTGGAGAAGTAATATTTGAAAGGAAGGAAAGTTAGAGAAGGGACCAATGCAAACACACAAAGCATGAATCCACCTGGCGCATACAGTGATGGAGAACAGGGATGATGGGGTAAGCAGCTGGGAAATGAGCGATGAAACTGACATGAAAGGAAAATTCAGAGAGTAAGGAGGCTTAGCCTGCTCAGTATTATGAATGGAATTTACTCTGCAGAGGAAGCAAAATCCAAATAAAGTTTTAAATGAGGACATGAAGAAATCAGTGTTTTAATTAAAAAGGACATTAAGTGGAGGATGAATTGGAGAGAAACAAGACTACAGGGAAAAGGTCAGTAGAGAAGCTACTGAAATACTTCAAGATGATTAGGGCATATGTTTAGGAGTTTGGAGGTAATATGTCTATAAATGTTTTGTTTCACCATTAAATGTGTAGTCATAACCCCAGATGGACTATACCATGTTATTCAAGCAATAAGCACTTTGCTAGACAAATAGAGAAAGAAACAGTACTCTCTAGAAATGCAAAATGTATTTACTGATGGAAGACAATGCCAGGAAACACAGTTTAAACATCTTAATACCCTGTTTGCATTCTCACTGTTTGAATGGGTCATTTTGTATAATGTAATTTTGTAACTTGAACAACTATTTCTCAGAGGACAGTATGTAATTTATCAACTAGTGATTTCCTACTGTTTTTTTAAATTATGTATTATTTCTATCCTTTTTCTGTTTTGTTTTTTTTTTTCTCTTTAAATAAAAAAGTCCTAATACAAAGTCTTGTAGAAGAATAAAAGATGAAAAAAAAAAAAACAAATAAAACTAAGGTGAATATGTGAAGAGCTGATAAGACTGCTCTAGTGGCTAAAAAATTAAAATAATAAAAAGGAAAATCAATTTTTTTGTGAGAGAAAAGCAACCTGGTAAAGCTACTTCAGACTCTCTCTCTCTCTCTCTCTCTCTCTCTCTCTCTCTCTCTCTCTCCTTCTCTCTCTCTTTACAAAAAAGAAGTATAAAATGTAATTTACTTAATTTATAGAAAATTACAGAGTGCCCAAGGCACAGGCCCTTGTTTAATTTGTATGTATGAAATATTAAAAAAAATTACTAGCTAAAAAAATTATCAACTTTTGTGGAAAAAGTTTAAACTGTGATAGTTCAGACCCAGAATAAAATCCAAGAAAGCAAGAAATTAAATTTGGGGAGCAAAGGCTTTATTTAGGCCAGGCCTGGTGACAAATCTCTGGGAGCCAATTTGGAGACTGCATGCCCCCCGAGACTGGAGAAGGGGATTTTAAAAGCTGGGGGGGGGGCAAAAGAAACCAGCAGAGCTGTTAAGCTGTTGACCCAAATTTAGAAACTATAAAGCTGTCCACTTAGTGCTGACAACATTGGGAGCTTTGGTGCCTTTCACGTTACTCCCATCCTGCAGATAAGCATTATCTTGGAATAGCACATCTACAATAACATTTGGGAAGATTAATTATTGGACAGCTTGCTAGCAATAACATGTGGAAGCAGGGGAGGCGGTTAATTATCTTGGGATAGTTCGTTAACACTAACATTTGGACATGTGGGAAGGGGTCAAAAGTTACAAGAAGCTGAAACTTAAGTTTTTACAAGGATTTGGAACTTAACCCTTTTGGTGCATTAGGGTTAAGCCACAACATTTTTCCTGTAATTTCTTTGAATTTAAGCATTTCTTAAGAACAGCACAATTAGCACATTTTATGACAGACTACCATCAGGTGGGGGAAGGGGGAAGGCAGTACGGCACATTACAGAACAGAAAATATGGCGAGATTACATTCCTTGGGGAGAGCAAGGTCAGGTAAGGGTTGTGCTAACAAGCAAGTCTCCCAGCATACAAGCAAGTTTAGATAAGAAGAAATCCTGTTTTCCTCAGCAGAGAATGGGGAAGCCTAGGAGTAATTAACAATTCTTGTTAGCTTATCTTAGCACTGCATCTGTTATTTGTAGAGGGCAACAATGGTTAACACATCAATTAAGTAAGGTTTTGCAATTCTTTACAGAGAAGAGCATTGATTAACATATTAATTAGGTCACCCAGAGGGAAAAGGAAAACACATATATATGGTATGGCCATGTTACAAGTAATTTGCTATAATACAAATATAACGAAGCTATTTTTCTTAGAGTACAACAAAACTTCCAATAATAAAATAATCTTCTTAAGAGAAAATTAATAAGTAGTTAGTAGAAGTCAGGGGGAAGAAGGTTGCTTAGCAAACTATCAAAAATCATAAGAATACACACATAACTATGCACTCCCGAGTTACTTACTCAGCACCTATGACTTGCCAGTCATGGTTCCAAGGCTGGAGATAAACCAAAGAATAAAGCAGATACAAATTCCTTTCTCTGTGAAACATATATTCTTAACCCTTTACAGTGAATCCATACTTCATCTCCTGCACTCCAATGCTAACCCAGCCTGAATTCTTTACAAGGGCTATGTAGCCCAACTATTTGAACTCTGTACCACTCTGGACATTTTTCTTTTGTTCAGACCCTGTTTCCGATAGTCCCATTTCCCTGACTTTCTTTACTTTCTTCTAACACAAGATTACTCCTGTTTCAGAGCTTTATTCCTTTTCCTTTCCTCTGTCTGGCTAGTCTCCCCCGCCTACTTAAGTGAGTCTTCGTAAGCCCTGTAGACTTAACTTGAATGAGTCTCCTCGGTGATATTTTCCACACTGTACTAACACAGAGTAGTGATCACTTTTAAATCATTTTATTATGTCTTCTATGATTCACAAGACCTGGGACTTTGATTATGCACAGTGCCTATAAATGCTTGGCAAGTAATAATAGGTGTTCAAAAGCATCTTGCTTGTTGAAGGATGAAATGTGTGTGTGTGGGGGGGGTATGGTTTAGTGGAAGCAGGTTACTTGACTTAGAACTTAGCCAATCATAAAACTTCATGAGTTTACTACAAGATAAGCCCTACTAATTGATGTGCTTGTGTTATACCATAGTTGGTAGGTTTCCAGATGGTAGCTGTTTGGCAGCAAGGTGGCAGTAGTAATTTTACTGATGATGATAATGGAATTTTTCTGCAGTATTAATTTAAGAAACTACTCTACACACACTGCTATTTTAATATCTAGCTCTCCCCAAGGAGACTTATGAACTCATAGTCAGGACTTTTAGGGGGTAACTGGATTATGAGGATTTATACATGACCTGCTATTAGGAGGTAGGAAAAGGTCAGATAAGTCATACTCTAGGAGGTTTTAAACTCCACTTCTCTTCCTTCCTTCACTCTCTGCTTTCTGGATGTTATGAAATGAGTGGCTTTCTTCCACCATACCCCTCTGCCATGCTGTCCTGCCCTGGAGCCAGATGACAATAGACTAAAATGTTGGCCATAGTAAATCTCTCTTCCCTTGAGTTGTATCAGGTATTTTGCCCCAGTAGCAAGGGAAGTTATTAAGACACACAGACCATCAACCTCAACCAACCAATGAAATGTCAGAGAAGGTGGGAAAGTGACTTAATTTCTTCTGGATTTCAATTGTTACTTGGAGAGTGTCTGTTTTTCACCTTTCACTTTTTTAAGCTCATGACACTGACAATTTTTTGTAGTTTTACAGTGATAAAATATATACTACTATATGTATGTGTGTTTATGCATTCATTCAAGGATTATGTGAGACCACTTCTCAGTCCATTTTCAGTTGCTGTAGCAGAACTCCACAGAATGGGAATTTATAAGTAATGAAAATTTATCTAATACTTCTGCAGGCTGGAAGGTCCAACAACATGGTGCCAACTTTGCAAGGTCTTGTATGTTGCTCCTTAGTACTGCAGAGATACAAGCAAGCATTTGTGATAGAAAAGAAATTGGGTTGAATTTGTCCTTTCTATCAGGAACTCACTCAGGTAATGAATCTATTCCCTCAATTACTAATTCATTCATGAGGGTAGAGTCCAGATGACCTAATCTATTCTTTAAGATTACAACTCCTAACACAATTATGATAGTAATTAAATTTGCGTGGGACATTGTAATTAGCAAGTTCTATTCAGTCTCAGAAACCTTCTACAAATCTCCAAAACCACAAACATCAAGGTTGTTTCTACAATTTTTAGACATACTTTCTAGCCTCTAACTGGGGGAAATCAGGGTTTACATAGTGTTTAGGTGGCCTTTTAATCTCAGCAATATTTAAACTACAAATCCTGAGAATCACAAATACAAATATGATGTGCTGTAACCAGAACCTAGGAATAAATGCTTCACCTTTGCTCACCGTGCTGACTGCTCAGTGATGAATTTTGTACATTGACTTCAATCAACTGCCTTTGTCTCTGTCAGTTCAGACAACCTCAGATAAGAAAATGTTTCTGACAATTGACCTGAAGCACAATAAGTTGTTCATAGAGAAAAAAAGAAAAAAAAATATTTAAATTACTTTTCAGCCTTTATTTTTGTGATAGGAGAACTTCAGAAACTTTAAGAATGTTTACAATTCATATATACTAGTGAAAGCAGAATATAGAAATCAAAATATAAAAAGGAGTTCAAAATACCATTCATTTCACATTTTTAAAAACCACGGATATGAGGTACAAATGAAAACAGTTCTCTGTACAAAGGTAGTGAAAACACCATTCATTTCATATACGCAGCTCTTTTCACCTTTGCTCTCCTCAGAATTCAGTCTGGAAGAGGAAGAGTGAGGCCCTCTCTGGACAACCTGACCTTTCTCACATAGCAAGCCAGAGTTCCTAAGGAGAGACAGTGGAGGACCCCAGGAGGAAAGCAAGTAGTCTGTGTGTTTAGGGTGAGTTACCACATGGCTGGGTCTCAACCACCCATCTAGGAAAAACTTAGAGGTGAGCTTTGGCTTTTTATAACCTACAGCAAACCATGAGAGAAGGATTTATGCTTTTTTATTCTCTTTTCATTAAGATTAAAACATAAATTATTAAATTCTCAATGAAAAGACCAAATAGAACTTTACCCCTTATCCCTGCTCCTATTATTCCCAATATTATGCTTTAGATCTACTTCCATACAATTCAGTATCTAAGACTATTGCTTCCTAATTTGTTAATTCAAAATCTGTTGCTTCATGATATTTATCTTTAATAGGTTTTCTATGGTTTTTAAGAAGCTATCTGGGGATAAAGGGTAGTGGTATGTAGAAAACCAGAATATATCACTTATCCTCTTAAGATTTTGAGATGATAAATATTTGTTATGTGCATTTTTTAACATGAAGTATAAATCATACTGTGTAGATAGGATTTTCTTTAAGACAGTTTGATTTGGAAACTCTATGTTCATAGCCTGTTTGTTTTTTAACTTAAAATTACAGTATAACCAAAGCTCACATTTATAAGTCATTGTTGAAAGGTTGCTACTTAAATATGAGTCCTGTATTGGAACAGAGGAGTTCCCTTACAGCCACATTTAGATGACAAAAATACTCATTTCATAATTCCCTTTTATGTGTGCGTATATGTGAATGCAGCAAGTAAGCACAGGGCTTAACTGTGCTTGAAATGATATCATTTGTATGACCATAAAATTAAAAACCAGAGCAATCCTCAATGAAATCTTTTATTTGGGAAATTAATGCCTGATGATCTGAATCAACAAAAACCAAGAACGGAAGGCAGTGAGTCTCCTACTGCCCTTTGAAGATTAACTTGTCTGTCCAACAGTGACATTCTCTTCCAAGAGAAACAAATAAGCAAACAAACAAACAAAGCACTTGAAGCAGATGATGAGTGCTGAGTCACACAATCAGCTGATATGCCTACATGCTGAACTGTAGAATGGGGAGAATCTCATCCTGTTGTTCTAGGATCAGATTATATAAATGCATCTAGATCTATAATAGACAGAACAGGCCCACTGATCCTGGAACCATAAAGGCTTCAGCTGAACAAGACAATTTGTCATAGTTGTCTCATAAAGAAACTGAGGAAAAACTTCCCTGTATTTGATCAGGATCCTAAAACTTTTCCATCATAGCATATCCCAAACAACTATAGCAATCCTACTCTGAACAAAGGAATTAAAATGTACTTTGGAGAATAGATAATGTCTTTAATAAATAATGTTGGGAAAACTGTATATCCACTTGTACAGGATTGAAACTAGATCCCTATCTTTCACCTTGTACAACAAATCAATTCAAAATGGATCAAAGACCTTGTATAAGACTTGTAATTCTGAAACTGCCAGAAGAAAACAAAAGGGTAACACTTGAAGCTACAGACACAGGCATACTCCCTGAACAGGACTCATAGCACAGGAAATACTAGAAAGAACCAAGAAATGGAACTACATCAAATTTAGAAGTTTTTCACAGCAAGTGAAACTACTACCAAAGCAAAGAGACAGCCTACAGAGTGGTATAAGACCTTTGACAGCTACTCTTCAACAGATGATTAATACCTAGACTATAACAAAAATTCAAAAAACAACACCCAAAAAATCATAGCTTAACTAATAAATGATTGAATAAATTGAACACACATTTCTCAAAAGAAGTACAAATGGCCAGTAAATACTGAGTAAAGTTCAACAACTTTAACTATTAAGGAAATAAAAATCAAAACTACATTGAAATTCCATTATACTACATCAAGAATGGGTATTATCAAGAATACAAAAATAAATCAATAAATGCTGATGAGGACACAGGCAAAAAATAACCCTCTACACTGCTAGTGGGAATGTAAACTTGTACAGCCACTATGGATGTTAGTAGGAAAGTTCTTCAAAACTAAAAATAGAGCTACCATTTGATCCAGCCACACCACTCTTTGGTATCTACCAGAAAGAATTTAAGTAAGAATATTGCAGGGTTACCTGCATAGCTTTGATTATTGCAGAACAATTTATAATAGTTAATATATGGAACAAGTCTAGGTGTCCACCAACAGATGAACATATAAAGAAAATTACACAGACACATGCACATGCACACACAAACACACACACATATTATTTAACCATAAAGAAGAAAAAAATTATCAATTGCAGGAAAAAGGATGGATCTGGAAATCATCACGTTCAGTAAACTAAGTCAAATTCAGAAAGAAAAGAATGATAACACCTTAGTTCATGAACACTTCTTTTTGTAAACAATTCAGTTCATAAACAGAAGTGTACAATTTGCTTCTGTTCACAAACCTCACATTGAATGGTGAACAGGACCACAGCCATCTTCCCCACATGAACATGAATGTGGCCATTTTCCCAGGATTGTGGAATACATTAAGCTCAAGAACCAAAGAACCACTGTATTACGTATTTTCCCTAATAAATATAGGGAATATTAAACATGACAAGAAAATACAAGGGATATCATTATTAGACAGGAGAAAAAGTAAGGAAAGGGGTGAAGATCAATTAAATGGAGAGCAGATATAGCCAAACTATACGCATTGAAATTTAAATAAACACCTGAAATCAAGGAAAGGAAGGTGATAAAGGGCTCAAAATGATTGTATTGTTACGTGCATATAGCAATCTCCTACATGAAATCCACTAATCCATATAACCTATATGTGCAAATAAAAAAGATGTCAAAAACAAGTCTCAGATAACTTAAGCAAAAACTTGTATTGGATATTCTGATCCAGATATGAATATAATGTCACATACTTTAAATACTTGGTAATACATACTTAAAACATTATTTGAAAAGTGTATGTTTCTGTTTGCTTGATTTTATGAGCAATTAAAATATCAGCTATAGTTCCAACATTCTGGGAGTCTGAGGCAATAGAAAAAAATGCAAATCTGAGCCTAGACTGGATAAAATTAGTGCCTTACTAAGGCCTTGCTCAATATAGAATTAAAAAGAAAAGGCTGGGAATGTATGTATCTCAGTTTGAAGCCCCTGGGTTTAATCCTTAGCACTGTTAAAAATTATAGAGTATGAAATTAAGTGAAACATACTGTGAAATGTTCACTGTACATTGTTTCTATCAAAAAATAAAAAATTAGTTTATAATCATGTGACTTAAAATTCACAGTAGCTTCTCAGGTTTTAACTTAGGAACTTTATTTTTATTTTTTTTTATTTAAAGAGAAAAAAAACAAAACAGTAAAAAGGTACAAGTAATACAGAATTTCAAGAAAAAAATGTACAGTAAAAAGTCACTAGTTAATAGATTACATATTGTCATCTTAGAAATAGTTGTTCAAATTACAAAATTAAAGCATACAAAGTGGATGTTCAAACAGTGAGACTGCAAACAGTTCTGTTCAATGATCCAACAAAAACTTAGTAATATGGTTTTCTATCTTACACACTTAAATATACATGCAGTTATATCCTTTAGATCACTTTCTTTTCCTCTCTTTTTTACAATAACAATTACACATTTTGGGATTTATTATTCCCACAGTTCTTTTTTTTTTTTTTTTGAAGAGAAAAAAACCAAATGTGACTAAACAAAACAGAGTCAGTTAGAACAGAAGGATGGACATAGTACATGATGTAAAAACAGAATACCAAGTGATCAACAATGGTTATCATTATGCCTCTTGCTATCTTAAAAAGAGTTGCCTATATCATCAGGTATAATAGAATTGAACAAAACCAATAAAACCTAAACATTGGAGACCTTACAGGACTTCGAAAGAAGTAATTGACTAAACCATAATGGGCATCATAGTAAATCTTATTGCCTTCAAAGTTGTTGCCTATACCCTCAAACTTGATACTATCAAACAAAATAGAATAGAGTAAAATCAGTCAAAACAAGATGGGGAGAGCAATACAGGGGTTCAAAGCAGATAAATAGGGAAACAAAAAGTTACTATAATATATCCCGCTATTTTTAAATTTATTTTTCCCTTAATTAAACAAATAATAAGAAAAAATAAATTAATTTTTTAAAAAGGGGAAAAAGGGGGAGATTGAGATAAAAGAGGATATAATAACAGAACACAGGTCTGAACAGAACAATTTAAGCATCATAGTGTTTCACCACCAAATAACCTGACATAATAGTAGTTACCATAGTGTCTCTTTCCTTGAAATATTTGAGTATAACTTCATATACTATAGCATCAAACATATCAAGACAGTGTGAAACCATTCAAGAGAATGAAAGTATTACAGGGTATTTAGAACCAGCTAACAGAAAACGAACAATGGTTTCTATATTATCTCTTTTTATGTGTAGTGTTTTTCTGTTTTTTCTGTTAAGTGAATCATAATTATACACTTAATAATTATCATTACGCTACCAGTATGAATTATGTTAGGTAGCAACAAATGCCAATAAGCTGAAGTATATCAAAATCAAAAACAGAAAATCTATGGAATGGGAGAAATATGCACACAATAAACTTCAGAATCCTCAAATAAATAAATAAATTCTACAGCTCAACACAAAGACAAAGTGGATTTAAAAATGGACAAAGGACTAAAAAAGACATTTCTCCAAATAGGATATATGAATAGCCAATAAGAATGTGAAAAAACAGTGAACATCATTAGTCATTAGGGCAATGCATATTAAAATGACAAAAAGATAGCAGCTCATATCATTGGGAATAACTACATAAAATAAAGAGAACATAGCAAGTTCTGGTGAGGAGGCAGAAAACTAGAACCCTTGTGGGAAGATAAATGGTGTCACCACAGAAGAAAACAGTTGCTCAAAAAAAATTACCAAATAATCTAATAATTCCACTTCTGAATGCATATACAAAAGAATTGAAATCAAGGTCTCAGAGAGATTAGTACATCTGTGTCCACAGAAATACTGCTCACCACTACCAAAAGGGGGAAGACACCTCTTTTATTACTTTTCTCGTTTCTGCGACATAGTATTTGAAACAATTTAAAAAAGAATCTTATGTTAGCTCACATATTCAACATGAACAGCTAGATACAAGGCAATTTGAAAGAATCTGGTGGGGAAAAATCTACTCACATAATAAATAGAAAGAAGAGCCAGGAAAGAAGATACACCTTCCCAAGTCATGCCCTCATAGCCTGCCTATTCAGACAGGCTCCAGCTCCCCAGAGGTTAGCTTTGGTGCCTCATAATGCAATCATCATCCAAAAGTCCCACTTCTGAGCACATGAGGCTTTGAGGCAATTTTCTTGCTCTAAATCACAACATTTTACTCTAGCACCCCAAAGACTCATGCACATCTGCTTATGCAAAATACATTTAGTCCATCTCAAGAACTGTCCAGTCTTAATAGTTCCAGCATTGCTGAAAAGTCCAAATCCACTCTCCAATGAGACACAAGGCAGTTTCTTAGCTGTAACCCCCCATAAAAATCAGAAAGAAAGTTAAACACTGCCAACATATAATAACAAAAGATAAACATTCTCATTCCAAAAAGGTGAAGGGCAAGACTGAAAAAACAATGGAAAACAAGACCAAAATCGATCAGGGTACATATTAAATACCATATGCCATACATTCCATATGAAGTGAGCCCCAAATGGAAACTGCCCAACTACTGACATCACATTGCAAGTTACAGCCCTCTTTGCTTTCTGTCTTGGGGTGATTTTGCTCATTCTGTTTGGCTTTCCTCAGGCATTCCACAGTTCAGGCTTCTCCAAATCCCAGGGTCTCCACTGCACTTTCAGTTTCACTCTCAAAACCTCTTCCACTCCCCTCTCTGAAGCATACTGCCTGGCTTCTCAGATCTTCTGCTGAAATCTGGGTAGATACATCTGTGACACCACAACTCACACATTCTGCATGCCTGTAAAACCAGTACCATGTGGATATTACAATGTTTGCACTAGTGATAGCAATATACATATCTCCTTGAATCATGGCTACAGAGGTCTCTGTGTGTCTGAATGGCTGTGCTCTGAAAAGCTTTTTCTTGGCTGGTCCTGAATGAGTTTGGCTCCCCAGAGCTATCATGTCAAAGCAGTCTTTCATTTTCGTTATCTTGAGTCTTACACAGGATGGGCTCTTGCTTGTTCCCAGGATGCACTCAAAGCATCCTTCCTATTTTCTTGATGCAAAGTATTTGAGTTCTTTTTAATTTTCTCAACAACCTCACTCTCAAAGGCACCAAATTTACAGGCACTTACTTGCTGAGAGAACCAAAAAGTTTTAAAAGATTTTTGTCCCTTTTTCTCAGTGTAAATCTTTCTAAATAATATTTTCTTAAAAAGCAAGAGGTATCCAGGCTATACTCTGAACACTGGGGTGCTATGAGATATCCTCTGCCACATTAATTTTTCCAGCACCCTTAATCTCAGTTTTCACAAGGTCTCAAAGCATGAAGGAAATGTAGACAACTATTACATCAGAACATAACACACATAAAATGTTAAGTCCAACTGCCAATGAAATTGTTATTCCCAACTGAATCCTCTTAAGCCTGGTCTTTGCCATCTGCTTTTTATCTGCATTCTGATCTCTGAGCTCTAACAGTATCACACATAAAGTTCCATTTATTTCATTCCAGGGATTCTCTAGTCAGCATCTCTAAACCTTTCCAAACTCCTCTCACAAACCGTTTCTAAAACCACATGGTCAGGTAGTTACAGTAATGGCCCTACTCTTCCTAACAAAATTTGTTTTAATCACATTCCTCATGACTAAGACGTAATACCTGATACCCACAATTTAAAGGAGAAGAGGTTTATTTCAGTTCACATTTGCACCCCATAATACGCTGGTTCCAAGGCAAGAAGAGCATGTGGAAGGATCTAGAGGAGACAAGCTGATTCCATCACAATATAGGAAGCAGAAATAAAAGGAAGAGCTAGGGAAGGATATATACAATTCCAGGTCACACTAACAGTGGAATAAATCTTTAAACCAGAATCCACTCCAGAACAGTAAGTTAGCAATAGTGCTCCTACGATATAATCACCTTCCAAAATCACCACCTAAGAGTACAGGAGATTTTTTTGGAAACATTCTTAATCTAAATCATAACACAGCCCATAGCTTCTTTGATTTGATGAATGAGTAAAGACCAATGGATGCACACAAAGTCATTTAATACTAAAAAGAAAGGAAATTCTGATCCAACATATTATAGAGGATATGATAAAGGATATTATTCAGGAAAATCCAGTCACAACAAGACAAACACTGTACTGTATAATTCTATTGATATGAGATATGATATGTAAAGTAGTCAAATTCATGAAGACAGAGAGTAGAATGGTGCTCACCAGATGGTGGTGAGAAGTATAGAGTAAGTAATACATAGTACAGTAACTCCTCAGTTTATAAATGATTCTGTTCATAAACAATTCGGTTAACAAAATTTTGCCTCTATTCACGAACTCCACGTCAGATGATGAGCAACCAAAGCCATCTTCCCTGCACAAAAATGAACCTGGTTATCTTCTCCAGAACCATGGAATGAATTAAGGTCCTGAACTGAGATACCACTATATTTCATGTTTAGAAGAAGACAGCTGTCTAAAGAATGGTTATGCAACAATGTGATCTGAACATTATTATCTGTTCACTTTAAAATGGTGGAGATGGCAAAGTTTATGTGATATATATTATACCACAATGCAACATTTGTATGATGTGATCTATCTTGGTCTCTATCATAAACTGACATATAGATATAGATGGATATAGATATATAGTTATATTGAACTTTGCTTTCCTTGGGCTGTTTACCTTTTAAAAACAAGCCCACAATAAATTTTTCATGCTTTAAGCATCTCTCTTTTTTTTCACTTGTTTTAACCTCTGCCTAAGTATTAGGAGTTAAATTAGTAGGTCACAGATTTTCAACACGTTTGAAGTTCTTTACTCATAAGATTTTATCTTTGAATGTTGAATTAATGTCAGGTGTCTATGAAGTTTGTAAGGCTTATCAGTAATAGGTGATTTCAACATATCAGCTAATATACATCTTATAATTGTCCAGTATTCACAGAACATATTGCATTTTGAGTTTGAAAATCTGAAGCTAGCTTTTCACACAGAACAACAGTTTTATAATATTAGTAGAGATACACAGCAGGTTTTACAAAACAATTTGTCTTGTGGGTAGAGTCATAATAAGATCCAATCAGAAAATGGTATGATGAGGTCCACTCTTTTTCAGTTTTGTTACCAAGCAGCGTCAGCTTCATCAATCACCATATTTTTTACTCTTCTTTAGAAGTTTTTATTCTTCTCTAGCGTTTCTCACTTCTCTCTGACAGTAGGCCTATTTTGTGCTTACTGATTATAGTGCTTTTTGCTCAGACTTTTATTACATTATTTCCCATTTTTCCCTCTTACACCTGGAAGGACAGAGTTGAAGATAGGAACCATGAGCTGTCCGTACTATTTTGTATACATTTTCCATATAATTTTCTTGACAGTTGTATATTTCAGGTATTCAAATTTCCTTTCTATCGATGGAACTGGTAAACACAGTTTGAGTACTTTTATTATACAGTAATTCTCAGCCTTATTATATTCAAGTTGCTATTCTAAGTTCCTACGGGGCCTTTTTGGAAGTAAAGAGTGTGTATAAATAAATAATGGAAACCAGAATATCATTTCATTTAGCACTAAGCACTAAAGATTGGTAGAACGTTGACAACAAAAGAATATCAGTCTTCCACTCATCCTTTGGCAAAGGAAAGCCCAGAGAGGTGCCCCAAGTGACTCAAAGCATGTAGCTGACCCTTTACTGCATAGCTGACTTCTCTTTAAACTGGGGTGAAATCAGCTGTTTCGATTGACTCATTTTCATTTTCTATACAAGGATTTTTTTTCATATTTTAGCCTCCAGGTGTATGAATTCCCAAGGAAAGACTGTAAGTGAAATTTAAAAGTACTTATAAAATCAGGTTGTTCTAAAGTAAAATATAGCCATTTTTGAATAACAATAAGTAAAATATAGCCATATTTGAATAATATTCAAATTCATGTGCAAAAGTCATTCTTACACTCCTGAAATGTAGTTTATTTTAAATTACCCATTTTTTTATTGTAATAAGATCTCTACTTCAGGCTTATAGCAGTTTTAATGAGAAAAAAGCTAATTTAAATTGATATCTGCTACCATTTAACCTATTTCTATAATTCAGTCAAAGAAAATAAAAAAGAAACATACCAACTGAGAATGTAAAAGTATTATTAACAATATTCATTTTATTTCTTTTAAGTACTGTATTCTTTTAATTGTATTTTTATACATGTGAAATGTATAACATAAAAGATGATTCAAATAATGACACTTCTCATGAAAGAGTTCTAAAAAGCAGTTAAAAATCATGATGCAAACTTATTGTCTTTCACAGAGAAATGATAATTCCATTTAACTGAAAAAAAATGCTATACTAATACCCCTACCAAAATACATAGAAAGAAATTCTACAGTCCACTTGGAGTTGTTTATACATAACAGGATCATGGAAGAATTACATTTTTTTCAAATATTTCTCTATTATCTTTTTGTAGTTTATGCAAAGAGAAAGTATTATTTTATAATCTCCAAATGGATAGTAAAACTACTTCTATCTGGAAAAAAATCCAACTTTTTAAAAACAATTATCCAAAGTTAATATCAAATCACAACAAACTGGACTTGAAAACCCAGTAGTAATTAAAGATTTTTTATATAGTCACAATGAAGTTCATGATCAGTGAGGTTATGAATGGAATTAGAAATTTCTACACTCCATTTTGTGATCCAGTGAGATATATTCCACATTTCTCTTGTTTTTCCACACCGTTATGATAAGATTTCTGTGTTAAAAAGGATGCTGTCGCCACCCTAGATGTTCATATCGTAATCCCTGGAAATGGGCACATTATTTTACTTGGTGATGAAAAATTAACATTGCACATGAATTAAGTTTGAAGAGAAGCTGCTCTTAATTAGAAATATTACTCTAAACTATCCCAGTGAGACCAACTGCAAGGGTTCTATAAATGTGAAAGAGAGAGGCATAATGTCAGTGTCAGCTATGCAGTGTAGGAAAGATAGACCTGACATTACAGGCCAAAGACGACTGTGGACCGTTAGCTGAAGTAGGAAGGCAGCTTCTTCAAGTTCAAAAAGGCAAGGTAAGCAAACGGACTTTCCTCTGAGCCTGCAGAAGAAATGTAGTCCTGCCCAAATCTTGATTTTGGCTTACTGAGACCCATGTCTAGTTTCTAATTCTTATCACCATACAATGCTAAATTTGTGTTGTTTTAAGCTACCAAATTGGTGGCAACTAATAATAATTGGCAACCAATACATGCCCTAAGACTTTTGTGTGATGACTTCTAAAAATTAAAGTTTCTGCTCTTTCTTTAATACTAATACACTAGTATCACATGAAAAATAATCTTTGGACTACTTTTGCCCTATTTCCTTCTGTTTTACCTGGAAACACACACATATATGCATATGCAGGCACACTCACACACATGCACATACACTATACTTTTCATTAATTTATCGTGGACAAATTTTTGTGTTGTCTTAACAATTTTCATTCATTCTTAGTGTTGCAAAATCTTACAGAATATATTTAACAACGCCATTTCTCTAACATCTCAACATTATCTCATCTTCTCAGTTCATGTGTTACGAAACCTGATCAGATGGTGATTTCCCAACACCATATTTTCATTAGTTTAAACATCAAAATTAGGGGACATTATAATTTGCATCTCCAGGTGCAACCCCAAGGGGATAAGCTGACCACAGAGTGGAGTTTTGGTTCTTATTTTCATGTTAGAACCAGGGGTTCTGATTCAATAACCCCTCATCACCCAGCTCCTCCAGATTTCCATGCACCCGCTCAGCCTTGTCTGAGGCCTTGTTTGGGGTCAGGTAAGTCATTAAACACCCACAATTTTGGAGTCCAAGACCACATACCTCTTCCTACTCTAATCTCCTTCTAGACTCCTCCTTTCAGACCTTCAGGTACAAAACAGATTATTATGCTTCCCTTGTACAATGAAGCTTCTTGGTCACCCTCCTAATAATTATAACTATTTTAAGGATTCTCCACCTACCGAAGTCCCCTGAGCTCCTTCAGAAAGAAGCTTCTGCCCTTTTGAGTCTCTTAAAGCAAAGGATAAAAAGATGCAAATAAAAGATAAATCTCTGGAACACCACCTACTAGACACGATCACTAGAACATTTATGTTGTTCCAAACAATAGCTATTATATCTCAGTTTGCTTATCTTATAGTATACCTAAAAGTAATTGTGTGATTTGTTACCTTTTTGTGGTAATAGGGAATTTTATCTCATCTTTCTTCTATGCAAGGACAAAGAAGTTTCACAAATACAGTATTCCTTCATGTCTATACCAGTCCACTCAGGAAGGGTAGTTTCGTGGCAAGGACTATAAATGTGTTCTTTTCTTTTTCCTATCTTGTTCTTAGAAAACCTCTCCTGAAAGTAACTTTTCTTTAAAATTGGTAAACATTATTTCCAAATAACAAAAGCATTCTACAAATGTAGAATGCCATATATATATAATTTGTACAGCATCATAAACTATAATCACTGGAGTCTATTTATTTGCACCTTGTACTAGAAATGTGCTTCTTTACCAGACAAAATCTGCAAGTTAACAGGTAGCATTCAGGTCAGTTTCATAATCAACAGTAATAAAGCAAAGGTACATTCTCCTAGAAAATTCAATAATCCGAGGGTAGGATAGTAATGCTCAGGTGTGACACTGAGAACACAGGCCTACCATTTATTTGCACGTTTTGGATGATTTTGTGATGGCTGACAAATCTCCTTGTTCCCATGTCACTCTTGCCTCAGGATTCTTTCTGTCCAAATCAATATTCTGAATTTTTATAACTTTGGTTTGATCTTCTGCTTAGTGAACTTACCTAATAATTTTTAGCACCATCCACTAACTAGGGCATGTTATATTTATACAACAGTTTACACTTTATAAAGTGCCTTTGTGTCAACAGTTTTATTTTTCTTCAGAATTTAAGGAGGCAAGTTGATAACAGTTAAAGAAATTCAAAAATTCATTACTGACTAGCTAGACTTTGAACAGAAAATGAGCAGGTTTTGCTAGTTAATCATCATAGTACCTGAGAAGCTAGATTTTGTTACAATCCAGGGAACTGAGGCCAAAGAAAATAATTTCTTTGTAGCATGGAGGCTGATGGTATTCAAAGCTGATGTACAGCATCATACCATAAGCTGTTGTTGTTTTTTTTTTTTTTTTTAAGTATGAAGACTGAATTTTCAATTTAAAGTTTAGGGTCATCTTATTTGTAGTTTCAAGAGTACTCAAGTGCCAAATCTATAAAAAAATAAGAATAAGATTCCCTCCACCTTAAATAATTGCTTCAAAACTACACTTTCCTGTACTTTTCTCTGAGATTTATGGTCTATTAAAATGTCTTTTTTGTCATTATTGCCAATTCTGAGTTAATATGAACATCTCCAGGCATCTCTCTGGAGATTTTCCCCTTGAAGACCCAAGAAAGAGTATTTCCTTTAAAAATTACAGAGTAACGTGTTTTTACAGATAAAATAAGTAACTACTAAAGAATTAATTTCTCCAAACTGTAAGATGATCCACCAGTTATATACCTTGAGCAACAATACATTAGATGTGAAAGGCAGCAATGGGAGGAATGTGAATCCAGCATGAGAACACTGAATATCCCTTGTAATTCTGAGCAAGGAATTTACTCTATCCCTATTAACCTAATCCTGTATGCCAGTAGAGATGGTTGTGAGTAATAAGCAATATACTATATGAGAAGGGGTTGTATGCCAGGTATTACTACTCCAACATGTACACCCCGCTGTGATTTCTTTTAGGGCTTTAAATTTTCCAGGTGTTCTCTAGCAAAGGGGACTTGATCATGCCCTTCTCTCTGAGGTTCTAGCTCCACCACCTTCCATTCTCTGACTCCTGGTTGTGAGATTCTTGCTCAAGAGCATGTCAGTTGGGAATCTTCCTGTATTTCCACTCCTAGCTTAGATACTAACATACTGCTCTCTCCTTCCTTCAGAATACTTACCAATCCATAGTCCAGTTGCTCATCTCCACCATGCAAATTGAGTTGTCTAAGAGAAAGGATTACATCTATTTATGTCCCATCATTAGACCTGTTCATATGCTATTGCAGATACTGAATAAATACTTGTAAAATGAATTTTAAACTGCCAAATAGCCTGCATCATCACATCTAAACAATGTATTGACCACCTAATACTTCATATGTACTGTTTATAGATTTAAATGATAAAAATACTAACACAATGCACAAAAACACTTACAAAATAATGGAAGTATGTTTATGAATATGTAAAGAAAACATTACACTGAGAAGCAGCATGCACAGAGATAAGTAAAAAAGGAAATGTTTTGTAGAAAATAGAAAAGCCTGAGGCAACTTTCCCTAACAGCTTTAAACATCAGTATTCAAGACGATCAGTTCAAACAGAACACTCCAAGCACCGCACTGAGGCTACCCTGGCAACCTGACTAATGTGAGCTGGAGACACAAAAGAGGTTCCAAGAGAAGGTGAAGGAGGCGCTTTGTTTATGGTCACTGTTTGGCATTGTTTCCATTGAGCCTTTGTAGCTAAACACAAAAGGATCCATACTCATCACATAGTCTCTTTGTCAAGCCATCATTTCTGCAGGAGCAAATCTTCTGGTATAGTCTCTGTGGTAACTCTGCTTTTTAGTTCTTAAACAATTTATCCAGAAATACCTCTGACTGACCAGAACTCTCTGTTCACCTTGACACCACTGAATTAATTGAAATAAATCAATTCTCACTGAGGCAAGTTCTGGAAGCAAACTTACAGTGTACGTGTTTCTGACCTGTCCTTCATTATTTTGACAATATATCTAGCTAAATTAATGTATCATTATAGCCTTAAAATGTTTAATAAAAACTTTGACTTTAAAGCTATCCTTTCCTTCAAAGTTTTTGATAAAACAGCTACTTAAACTGATTTGTGTTTATGTTAATATATATTTACACACATACATCAAACGGTATATGTGTTTTTTGTGGATATAAATAGAAGAATACATTAAATTATACACACATAGATTTCCATGTACATATAATTTTGCTCCATCTGTTTGCACTGTACTCCTTAAGTGAGTTGCCAAACTACACATCTGAAATGCTCAGGATACTCTGTTTTCTAACAGCATTGAACCAACATGCATATCAAAGTTATAATATCTTTAAAGAATGAATTATGTTACCAAAGTTAAAACAATGTACAATATAATGTTAGGATATCTCTAGCAAAACGAGCTAAAGTTTACAAAAATTATTTACTTTCAAAGTAGGTGTTCAGATTACAAGATTTAGATATTAAAAAAAGATTAAACAATTAAGCAATGAAAGCACAAACTTTTTTGATGAGCTAACAGAGATTAGTTTAAAGACAACAGTATGCAATATATTAACTAATGTCAATTTCCTATTATTTTGATTTGAAATCCTGTATCATTTTTATTCTTTTTGTTGTTTTGTTTTTAAAATATAAAAATTAGTTACTGTGTTATCACAAACTGGTACTTCAGAAATTGAAACATCCCTATTGCTGATTGTCAAAGTGGGACTTACAGTTTATCATAGTTATTCATTCCTTTCCTGATTCTTCTCTTCCAAATGCATGAAAATCAGTATTGTATCAGAAAAAAAAGTGAAGTAATCAATTAAAAAAGTCTGTTCCTGATTGTACTATTGCAGTAGTTTGTAAATATATTTTATGATTTAGCTGAAACACTGGCACTAAAAACAAGGGTTTGTAGAACCCACATGGGACATTAGAATCTACAAGAGAGCCTGAGAATCAGTCCTTTGAACAAATGTCCAAGGTCAGTGTTCCTCCAACTTTTATGTGCAAACTAGACACAGTGGGACTTGTTAAAAATACAAATTTGGATTCAGCAGATCTAAACTGGCAGGTAAACCTGCATTTCTAATTAAGGTCCTAGAAGATACCAAAATTACTTGGTTGAAAGACGACACCGTGCAGCACAGTTAGTTAGTTATTACCATCTGACATAACTAGAACGTAGTGGTTTAGTCATTCCTTAAATACCTCTGAGTCAAAGTTATTATCACTAGTAAAATGCACTAGTTTTTAAAAAGATTTAGGGAAACAAGACTGTCTTAATCTGCTGGATTACTGTTTTTCACACTTAGATTAGGCTAGTTATGACAGAATTGAGTAAATTCTGATTGGTTGTTCTTCATTCTCTAGCTTTCTATAGCATAGTTCTATATCTACTTTATGGTAATGTACCTTTTCTCTGATTGGGGAATAGGTTCTATTTTACCAACTGTTTATTCTCAAAAGATACCTTTATTTAATTTCTGGGATTTCTTTAGTACACATGTATTGTGTACACACTTTTTGGCTAGTCCAATACTAAATAAGACTGGGAGTCACAAAAGTAAATAAGACATGATCCTTTACTTTAAAAGTGTATGCTTTTTAGCAGGAAAAAAAAAAAGATACAAATGCCTCAGTTCAAGGTAGAATATTACATCATTGCAAGAGAAACACCACTGTTGTTGAGAGCATTTAGAGAAAAGAAAAGTTATTTATGATTTCAGTTCCAGGGCGGAGCACAGCTTTGATGGCATCTGTCTAAGTCATAACTACCACCCTGTTCTTAACACTGCCGAAAAACACTGGGGCCCATTTGTCAGTGTTTCAGGACTCCAACCTTGTCCTAAGGCAACCCAGGTGACAGCAAACATTTTGGTTTAACTCCAGCAATCAGTGGAGAGTTTAGAAAGATAAACCTCAAGTTTCTCTTTGAGGCTAACCAGTGATCCTTAATGGCCCCCTAGGGATCAGTGTTGACTGAACAAATTTCCTCAGTGTTCACATAGCATTCATGTCACTGCGTGGCATTCAACTGTTGACATCATTCTTCTAAATGTATACATTCTAATTAAATATGCTTTAATTATACAACTTTTCCCTTTATTTAATTAGGTCTTATTTTCAGCACATGAGAGAAAATGGATAGGAGGCAAAGTTGTTAGCTTAGTCACTTTCCTCATCACTGAGACAAAATACCTGACACCTGAAACTTAGAGGAGCAGCAGTTGGTTTTGACTTACAGTTTTAGTCATAGGCTCCAAGGTAGGAAAGCATGGCGAAAGCTGTTCACCTCATGGCAGCCAGGAAGCATAGTCAAAGGAGAAGCCATAAGAACAGATTCCACTCTCAGTAACCTGCCTCTTTCAAAGAGACCCCCCTCCTAATAGCAAGTCAGCTAAAATGCCCACATAATCAAATCATCTTCCAAATACTGTACTGTATGGCTGCGGGGACTATTTTAGATCTAAATAATAGCTGTCATGTACTATGTGAAGATTGCATCTAATTTTATTGATCTATTGAATTAAAGCTATTACCATATTTGATTTTATTTTTAAAAGACATTAATAGACTAAAATTAGTTTTAGTATAATTTAAATAAATATATCTTGTATGAACCATTTAGACTTACAATTTCACTTTCATAAGAAGCCTCGAAATGTTATCCATTCAAAAGAAGATATCCAAGAGAGAACAAATTATGAAGCAATTTACTAGTTCTATGAATTAGAGAAAAAACCTATTTCCCCTGTATTATAGATTTAAAACTGCATAACTCTAAAAATGGACCCTGAATAGTTTCATGAAATATTGAATTGTGTATTTTGTGTATGAAGCAACACAATTTTATGGAAGAAAATAGTTGCAAGATTCCTATTGTAGAAAAGGAAGATACATGACATCTCAGCAAGATGATGATATATTTTGACTTGCCTGTATATTGAAATAAAATGAAGACATACATTTTTAGGACCAGTGCCCCCATTACGTTCTCAAATTAACCATCTTTAGTTTTCCAAATCATAGACGTGTGACAATGTTCTATTGTGATGGTGTTGACCATGGTATTATATTGCAATCCTGTGTTAAACAAGCAAAGTCACCCGTCAAAAGAATAAAAACGTGAAGACTAATTCCACCACCCTTATACAATGATGGCTAAACTATCACGATGATGATTGGTTAAAAAGTGTCATTTGCACTTTGAATTTGGATCTGCATCATAGATCAAACTGTCATCTTTAAAATGTGATAAAAATGATGCAAAAGCTCCTTCTGATACTATGGAACACTAAGGGAATGCAAACTTAGGATCAGAAGACACTGCATAGGGGCTGGGGATTTAGCTCAGCGGCATAAGTGCCTGCCTTGCAAGCAGACAGTCGTGAGTTCGATCCCCAGTACCGATAAAAAAGGAAAAAGACAAAAAAGAAAAAAAGAAAAAAGAAGACACTGCATAAGGCACTCAGAATCTTTGAACTATTTATTCCCAATAGATGCTCAGTGTACATCTATAAATAGTGGGGTTCTACAAAGAATGTAGCTAGAAATAATTCTTCCAATTGCTTCTAAGCCTGATCTTCATTCTGCTGTAGGGGGGTTGTTAACTCTAATCAGCTAGAAACTATCAGAATGTAAGCAATGATTGACCTCCAGATTGTAAGCAATGATAACTTCTCTATGAAAACAAAATGATTACAAAGACAGATATGAGCAGGTACTGCCTTGTGCGAAAAATAGAAAATTCAAAGAGATGGGGTGATCATAAGAATGGATATTTCATGTCTAACATATATACCTAAATATGAAGATTACTGCGTGTTCTTCAGAAATTCTCCCTTGGAAAAGGAGTTATTATTAAATCTTACAAAATTATAGTAGTATTTGAGAAGGAACGTTCTCAAGTGCCTTACTTTTAAGGAATAAAACTGTTTGGGAAGATATATCACCAAAATATAACCTCAATCAGTATTAATTACAATGTTTATACAATGTATTAATTACAATGTTTGCAAAATCGATAAAAGGACAAATGAATTTAGGACAAACTAGTAATTATTCCTACAGCTACGACACCCCATTACCATCATTGGATGTCACTGTAAAGCAACCTTTCAGCAGCTGCTTAAAAAGGCATCAGAGTAAGTAGTTATTTTAGGGAAACCATTAATATCCACCAACAGGAAGAGTAAGAGCAATAATGATATATTTACATATGTGAATTCTTGTAGCACCCCATCAATACCTTAAAGTAGAAACCATATCCTTTATCTTTAAAATAGATGAATCAAAAAATGACTCTATTGGTAATTTTTAAATTTCTATCAGTTAAATATAAAAGCCTGAAGAAAATTGTTTTTCAAATGTGATATTAGAAAAAAAGAATGCTCAGAATTGATGTTAATGGATGTAATATTAAATATTCATGTGACTAAGTAAATTATCATACTAATATAGGAAATCTCTCTGCATCATTTAAAGTTTATATTTCCATGGAGTAAGAAATTTATACATTTTTTTTTTACTTTTGGAACTCTATCTGCATTAGTCAGTGATTGGCCTACGGTGGGCTTTCACTACTGAATGAATATACTTGGTTTAAACTTTCTTTTATTCTTCTCACTATAAAAAGAGGAAATTTCCTTACTCTGTCTTAGTTACTTTTCTCATTGCTGAGACACAATACTGGACACTCAGTGTTAAAGGAGGAAAGGTTTATTGTAGCTCACAGTTTGTTAGAGGATTCAGTTCAGAGTTGGCTGGATGCAAAGCAGAGTGGCATGGCAGGGGATATCACAGAGGAGGAACAGTCCATGGTAGGCGGCAGGGGGGATATCACAGAGGAGGAACAGTCCACGGTAGGCGGCAGGGGGGATATCAAAGAGGAGGAACAGTCCATGGTAGGCGGCAGGGGGATATCACAGAGGAGGAATAGTCCACGGTAGGCTAAAGGCAGCAATGCAGCAAGTAGTGAAGAAGCATCTAGCAATAGTAGCGGCCTTCTTTCTGTTCCTTATATTCTATTTATACTGCCCACCTTAGGGTAGCACTCACACTCAGGAAGGGGATCCATAATTCTAGCATTGTACCATTAATCAATCCCAGTGTCACATCCTTAATCCCATAATCAAATAGCTTATATCCGGCCACCTCGGAGAAACCCCACCTATGACTGGATGAAGCTTTGGTGGGGGCACATCTAGATGTAAGCCATAACAGGCTCAGAATATTGTTTCAAACTTATATATAACACCCCATTTGAGTTTGAGGTATGGATTTATGAAAAAACAAAAATTAAAATAGTTTTATAGAGATTAAGGCCTATTTATGGAGCTATCATTAGCGGCTTCATTTATTTCTTTCCTTAATCTCTTTTAAAATTTTAGTATCACTCTCAAAACACCTACATCCTCTCATTAAGAACATACAAAGTAATATAAATAAATATATTAGAGTGTATTTTTATAGACAAATATTAAAGAATCAGATAATGAAATCATTCAAAGTGTTTATTTTAATCTTGTTTTAACAAATCATAATAGACTTTTCTACACACATAGAAACAGTTAGAAAAGGTCTGCATTATGAGCTGGGCTTATCAGTTTGGTAAAGTTGGACAATTTGCCTAATGGTCAGTAACTAATGAAATGAATCAACACGGACAACTCAAGGGAATAAAAAATATTTTGAGTTTCTCACCCTGATTTTTAAAAAAAGAGACTGAGGCAAGTACTTTATAAGATCATTATACCTCTAAAATTTCCATACTATTAAGCTACTTGTCAACATTGCAGTGCATGTAAAGTGACATTTTTTATACAGTTGGTACTTGTGCCTTGTATGCTTAGCATTTGACTACCTAAAGGTTGACCTTCACCCTGACACAAATAAGGATCTATGGAATAATTTCCATCACCACGTAATCATTATCCGGCATGTTCCCTCTCGTGGAATGAGCTGTAAGGGACCTAACTGCTTCCTGCTGCTTGTGCTTTTTGTTAACACATCTTTCAGCATCAGTAAGTTTCACAGAAATGAGCAAGGCTGTCTGGCCACGCAGCACCGAGGGGATCTCATCTCGTGTGGAACCATTTTCTTAGTGCCAGTCCTGTAGCCAGCTCCTGTGTACCGTGTTCCAGTGCACCATGGGGAATTCAAAAGCAAAAGCAGGAATTTTCAGCAGCATGCTTTTCTTTTTGCATATTTGGTTCTCTTTCATTTTTTAAAGTGTTAGTAATATAAATTACATGAGAAAAATAAGAAGGAGAATGTTCCTTTTTGTAATATTCTGAAGCTTTTTGAGTCTTAGACTTGGTGAGAAAATTGTGTTACATAAACTCTAGGACCTCTTCCAGCTCTAAATTTTGTATTTTTTATATTTTATGTGTTTTGCTTTCTTAAATAGGAAAAACTGATGTATCAATAGATGAAGCTGCTTTTTCACATTTCTGTTCTTTGCCCTTCATTTTATATTAAAATGCCCTCTTGTACGTTCTCTATCTAATAATCTTCAAGACTCACATCAACTATTCCTTCTAACCATCCCTGAGGTCCAGATAGGTGATCCCTCCTCGGCTGCCATAGCAACACGCACACATACTTCTATTAAAGCACTCTTCATGTGTTTTCTTGATCACAGGCTACCTTTTAGTTCTTCTTACAAGCCTTCGTATCTTCATAGCATAAATGTGTTAAGTAAAAATTTAAAAATACTGGTATCTCGTAAAAATGTAGTCAGAATCCACTATGTAGGAGCCCAATATAGTGGCTCTACTCTATCTGACTGTATCAATATTCTAGTAGATTTTATTAGTGGCCATTTACTAAGCACTGTGAACTTGTACATCTGAGTAATAAACTCAACAACTTTAGTATGTGTCAGACAAAGAATCATAGAAATATACACATTAATTTTTACTTATCAGGAATAAAAATCAAATAGCAATGGTAAGAATTGATTTTTCTTGATCTTTGACACAACTTTAACCTAATATATTCAATTTCTGTTTGGAAAAAGAAGAGACAGAATATAAATGTAGGAGTCTTATACATCAGGGATCAAATTATAGCCTCATCACAATCTCAGATCTGAAATTATGCTACAAATCAGCATGGTATCAGTAAAAAAAATAAGTCTAATGATCAATGGAACATAATAGAAGATGCAGACTCAACTACAGACACACTCAGCCAACTTACCTTTGACAAAGTGGCCAAACATGCTCACTGGAAGAAAGCCTCTTTAATAAATGGTACTGGGAAAACTGGCTCTTTACATGCCAAAGACTAAAACTAGAACCATGTCTATTGTCATGCACTAAAGTCAAAATGAATCAAAGATCTAAATATTAAAATACAAATGCTAAATTTACTGGAAGAGAAAATAGGTAGCAATCTTGAAGTTATAGGTATAGGTAGAGAGTTCATAAACAAAACCCAGACCACATAGGAAATATTACAAAGAATCAATAAAAAGAGTCTCACATTATTAAAAAAAAACTTATGAACAACAAAAGAAATCACCAACAGATTGACAAGACAGCCCACTGAGTGGGGAAAAATTATAGCCAGTTGTCCTTCAGACAAGAACTTACACCTGGAACTTATAAAGAATTGAAAAAATCAGACCACCCAAATTCAAAGATCCAATCTAAAATGGACATCTGAAATGAATACACACTTCTCAGATGAAGAAAAAAAGGCAAATAAATGCATGAAAACATGTTCAACATCACTGGTCATTCAGGAGGTGCAATTAAAACAACACTAAGGTTCCTTTCCCATCCCAGGAAAAATGGCTATCATCAAGAGATTAACCTGTAATAAATGCTGGTGGGACTGGGGTAAAATGAAACGCTTCTCTACTGTTGACGGCAGTATGGACTGGCACAACCATTGTGGAAATCAGTGTGTATATTCCTTTAAAAATCAGGGTTAGAGATTCTATTCAACTCAGCTAGTCTCAGTATCTTCCCAGAAGATTTAAAAACATAATATTACAGTGATATATGTACACATACATACATAATTACAGCATGTATGTATGTATGTATGTTTATAGAAGCACGTTTGTAGTAGCTAAATCTTGGAAACAACCCAAATGCTCAGCAACTGAGGAATGGATTTAAAAAAAAAAAGACCTGTTTTTTAAAAATATAATGGAGTACTACTAAGTCATAAAGAAGGATAAACTAGAGACTTTTATAGGTAAATGGCTGCAACTTGAGACCATCCTTGTGAGATAAATCAGACTCATATGCGTAAACATTGTATTATCTCACTAGTATGAGAAACTAAATGAGTAAATAAAATCCAAAATGTAAAATAGATGTTGTGAATTGGGAAGAGGCTGTTCAAAAGAAAAGACAAACTGGGATGAGGAAGAAATGAAGGAGGGAAAAAGTAAATATACATATATATGATAGTTAAGTTAGTTTCTTTTAATTCATGAAAAAGAAAGATTTGTGCTGATATTGTTTGGACAAGATATCACAACTATATCTTATACATTGTACAATAATACTAAGACAGCAATACACAGTGTATTAATTTTTGTAACTCTCCTACTAACCTGTTTTGAAACTGTTTTGTTATTTTTATTTTTTCTCTTTAAAATAAAAAAATTAATAAAACAAATTACACCCTTTCCAATTACTAACTATGTGATTTTAGAAATACTATTTAATATCTTTGGAGCTTTGCATTCCTGTTAATAAGATAAGAATTGTAATCCTTAACTTGCAAGGTTGTGATAAGAATTTAATGAAGTGAAGCTTTTGAGGTGAAACATGTTGTTTCTCAAATCACTCTTGGAAATTTATTTCATCTCAATATTGTTTCAAGGCATGAGACTATAATTATGGAAACTCAGAATCATCTGTATTAATGCATTATTGTATGTGTACTGATCAACTTCAAATGCATCTTAAATACTCGGTAGACTTTTTATTATGATTTTTATAACATAGATAATTATGTTTTGAGATATTTGGGCATAAAATGAAACAGTAATTAAATTCTTAACTATGTTTACTTCATTTCTGTATAAGTCAAAGCACCCTTAGCAATCAAGTAAGTTATAGAGGTGATTCTCTAAGGAACCATACCCTATCTAGTCAATCTTAGAGTAAGATTTCTAAGTTACATTTAAGAGCTCCATGTGTCACTGTCTTTATAATGTAAGATGCTATTCATGAGAAATTAGCAAAGATGAACAGAATGACTACAAGCTAGTTACCACAGGTTGAAAGTCAGTCTCTTTGTGCTTGAATTCATACCTTACTAATAAGCAAGGTTTTAGGGGTAGCTGGTCTCTTCCTACCTCACCATATTAAAGCTTTCTCTTCTACATTTCCACCCAAATTAAGCACATGTGAGCTGTTGGCCGGTAGTTAAATATCCTTACCCTTTGATGCAGTTTTGAGATGTGAATATAAACTCTTAATTTGTGCCCTGGACAGGAAAAAATTACATTACTCCTTCCAGTCTCAGACCAAAATTAAGTTACTTATGTTTGTCCAATACCTACTGATACTTGTACCTGTAGCTTCCTTAGTTGGTTAATGATATTACTTGAAGGCACCAACATAAAAACGTAAATTCTTCCTGAGTTCTTCTCTGCCTCAGCTATTCCTCATCCAACTGATGATGATTCTTAGACATCCTACTTCTTACTCCTACCCCCAAAAATTAAGTGCCAAAAAGAGATGAGATAGCTACACAGAGAGACAAGGTAACAGCAAAGGGGAGACTGGCACCTCTTTTGAGTCAGACATTTTCTGTGATGGGAATAATGACTTCCACTGCACCGTGCCATTCACAGGAAGCTTGATGAGAAGAGCTTAATGGGGAAAATAATGAAGTGAATTCCCCAGAGCTTGTGGAAAAACGCCTATAACGAAATATTTTCTTTTTTTCCTAGCCTTCAGAATTCTAAAGTCCATGATTAAATGTCCATGCAGACATTGCAGAGCAAGAGAAGAAACATATAAGATGTACTTTCAACGTTTCTTGAGAAAAGATACATACCATATAAAGTAGCCAAGTCAGATCCACCAAGAATATTCACCTTTCTGATGGGTTCTCTGCTAGGGTGAAGTATCTGAAGATGTACACAGAAACAGAAAAAGATGGGAGAATGGATGGGGGAAGGGTATCCTTAGAATAACAGCTCGAGGGTTTATTACCCAAGTGAGGGTATGTGCAGTGGCATGGGTTCCACATGGAATTTATAGAGATCCACAGAAATATACCCAAGAAATTCAGTATTTGAAAGCATGTGGAGATCACCAACAACATAAAATTCTCCCAGTAAGTCAAACAGAGACACAGAACCACCCCCGATCAAATAGTCAGATAAATAAAATTATCAGTTAGTATGGAGTGGAAATACTATGTCCATGTCCCCTTTCAAATATCATATTATACTGTAAACACTGATTTAGTTATGTCCCCAAAACTTTGATTGGTTACATTTTTATTACCTTAACAATTCACAATATTCAAGAGTATAGAGGTTATGCTTTCTCTTGGGAATAATTATATAAAATGGTAAGTCTCTCATAACTCAAAACTATACATTTAAATTGTGTGAATTCAATGTCATCAAATTATACATCAATATGGTTTTTTCTTAAGTGGAGTAGAATATATGGGACTGAAGAACTAGGGAATAGTCAAATTAGTCAGTATTCTCCAGGAAAATCATTAATAGAGGGTGCATGTTTGTAATGTATTTTAAGAAAGTGCTTCATGGCATTGCAGGGCTAACAATTTAAAAATCATAGGCCATGGTGGTGTGTTAGAAACTTAGGCAGGAGTTGATGATACAGTGTTTCTTGAGGCTATATGCATTTTTTCTTTACTGAGAAATGTAAGATTGTATTCCTCAGGCCTCTAACAGAATGAGGTATCATTATCAAAGGTGATCTTCTTTTCTGAAAATCAATTGTTCGTAAAAGTTAACCACAAATATAGTCCACCCTCATAGAAATACCTGTATCAGTGTTTGATTAACTGAATACTATACCCAGGCCAAGTTCACATATCTCATGGCATATTCCTGAAATATATAAGCATTGATAGTTCTAATTCACTTGAGGTCAAAAAAATATTCTGTGGCACCTCCTAAAAAGTCAGTTTTAAATGATCTGCTTTAAAACTATTTTTCTATTTATAATTTTCTGCAAGCTACAGCTTTTAACAGAATAACGATAAAGATTAATTTCCTTTTCTACTAGTTTACGTTCTAAATCATTATAAGAATTATGGTTCTTATGGAATAAAGATGCAAATTATATTTTTATCAGTTACTACTCAATTAAAACACTATAAGCAACTACTAGATAGAAAATCAGTGAAAATCTAGAATAATTAAATAATCACTGTTATATACTAACAAAAAGAGCTTCATTATGTTTGTGTTATGTTTGCCAATGCAAAGTTATATGACCAAATTACTTGTAGTGCTTTCATACTGTTGTGTATGCTCCATCTTCCTGGGTGACCTAATTGATATGTTAACCATTGCTACCCTCTGCAAAGGACAGATGTTATCTAAAATTAAGTGCTAAAATTAGTTGACAAAGGATTGTAAATTCCTGCAAGACCTCTCTGTCCTCTGCAAAGAGAAAAAAAAAGGTCTTTCTCTTTCCTTAGGGGATCAAGAATTTTCTCATTTCCTGATCCACGCCCATAAGCCATTCACTTTGTAAATGCTCTTTCTAAAAATGTCTGTGAAAGTTTTAAGTGAGTTACACAGCTTTGTGAACTCCAACTGCACTGTGTCCCTTGTACCAGGAAAAATAAATCAGCACTGCTTTTTAAAAAAAAAACAAAACAAAACAAAAAAAACACCTGTCTTTCCCCATTTTTGGACACCAACTTGGGGGGCTCGTTTTTGGACTACAAGAATCACTAACTAGTTCTATCTAATATGCATAGAATTCTCCACAACCAACCCCATAGTACATATAATATGCTATTTTGAAGTGCACATAAAACATTCTCTTGGTTAGATTATTGGCTAGGTCATAATGTAGATCCAAATATATTTAAGAGGATTTAACATACAAATGATATCATCTGATTACAGTGTGATGAAATTATAAATCAGTAACAAAAGAAAACATGAGAAATTCACAAGCATTAAGAAAATAATATAATTGTAAATTATGAATGAAATGAAGAAATCACAGGGAAATTTTTAAATAGCAAGCTAAATATGAACACAATAACTAAACAAAAATATTAAATGCAGAGGGTACATTTAAATCTAGTTTTACAGGGAACAATATTGCATTAAATATTTATACTAGAATGGAAAAAAGCAACAATCTAAAAGCAATGATTAGATTTGCCTTTTAAGAAAAGCAAAGGCAAAAAGTAAATATATGCATATATATTTATATATATATAAAATTTAGAGAACAAGTCAATAAAGAACAATCAATGAAACAAAATTTAGTTTTTAAAAAGTACAATTAATAAAATTTTACCTAAATTAACCAAGAAAAAGAATTATAATGCAAGTTACCCACTTAGGAATGATCACCACAGAATAGGAAATGTAAAGATTTTTGAAGTGAATAGTATAAAGAAATTTTATATCAAAAATTAGCTTCAATTGAAATGCAAAAATGTCTGCAGAAATAGAAATATTTCTATGATATAAGAATGAATAGAAAATATAGGTCAAGTCTTTAGTAATTTAAAATACCCCCACACAAAAAGTCAAGGCCCAAATGACTTCACATGTGTATTCTATGAGATATTTAAGTACGAAAAAAGAGAGAGAAAAGAAAAATAAATCTTAAAAAACTCCTTCAAAAAAAAGGAAGATGAGGAAGCAACATTTCCCAATTTAATTTATGATGCCAGTATTAATGTCACCAACGTCCTGATACCAAGGCCAAGCAATCACATCACAAAATATCACAATGTAGTACAATGAAGTAATGATTTATAATTAATTTGTAATTAAGTCAACAATATCTTTTCCTTTAAGGAAATGGGAATAATTTAACGTGGTGGCATTTAAGATACAGTATGGTATACTGATTTTTGAGAGCTAATTCTTCAATAAGCACAGTGCTACTAAACACTGGGAAAACCAAATAAGTGATAATCTGTATAATTAGGTTACTCACCACCTTGTGTAAGAGGGGAGAAGTGTAAGCAAAGAGCTTTACTTATGTTCTAAAATTCTATGGTCAGGCTATGGAAAGCAACAGTACCTTGAAAAGAAGTTTGTTTTATACTTAATGATATTAAAGATAACATTTCGGAAGAAAAAGTTTTCTATGTCCTTGAAAAATCTCAGAGGGTAGTACTTTATATAGTCAGTAATCTCTCCTCTATTCTAAAAACTGGAGTTTTGAAAATACAGCAAATTCATTTGGGTCACCAGATAAAGATGAATCTTACAGATTTGAGCCTAAATTTATATTACATAAATTTCTGTGGCACAGACCAGAGATTTTTAACAAGACTACTCTCTTGGCTCTAATAACTCTTTATTTAGAAACAGAGTATCATTCAAGGTTCTGATGAGGTTTACAGTAAATGAACTAATCCTTAATCTTCATTCTGGCCTCTGCTCAGAACCAGCCTCTTTTTGGCTGTCTTTACTTTCCTCCCTGTGATGGTTGCTGTAGGCTTCAGGAAGTCTTTACAGCTTCCAACAGGCCATTCTGATCCGCCACTGTCTTGGTGTCAGTTCCAAGAAATCACAATTCTTGTAGGTGGGTTCATTAAATGATGTTTACTGTTTTTGTGCCATTCAGTGTCAGTGTGAACACTGATCTTGGCAAGTACCTTTTGACTCCTTGGCTTGCTATCTAAGCATACTACTACCCTACTGTATTTTCTCTCTCAAAAGGCTCAAAGCCTCTTTGCAGTCATATTTTCAGCATAGATCTACCTATGCTTCTAATGAAATTACTTGTCTGATGATTTTACACAGTCCTACATAAGAAGAGTGAAACAAAAATATTTTACGTGGCCACATAAAATGGGAGATATTAGACAGGAACACATAAGAAATACCAGGAAGTGACTTCTTTTCAGGGGGCTGGGAGAGGCACTTTCATAGTGACATCAAATCAGAAAGTGCTTTTCCATCAAAGGATTAATGGCAGCTATTCAATGCAGAGCAACAAATGTCAGGGAGATGTAGGCACTGAGAACAAAGAGGAAGAGCAAGCTGTGATAAAAACCCAGGGAAGAAAGTACTCCGGGGGACAGATAGCAGCCATTAAAAAAGCAAGGCTCCTCTGCGCATTTCAGAACTGAATTGAAATTTGCAGTAGTTATTATCAAACGAAGGAGCTATGCACATCCAGTTGATGAAGCTTCTCTATTATCTCCGTGAACTTTGAACACTTGCTGACAAAGAGCGGTGATGCCTGCAATTAGGATGAGGGGAGGGAATCATTCAAATGCAGACATCTTGGGACTCTGAACAGATGGGACTTAGACTCACTGGATGACTAAAACCCAGAACAAAAGGAAAATAGCAGGGCAGAGATATTTCCCTAAGGTTTTCACCAGTTCTTTAGTGAAAATGGACGAAAAGTAACTTCAAAACCACACTGTCTGTTGACAGCAGTTTGCTGTATATAGCTAACGATCATGATTTAACTGCTACATTCGTACAATTTTTATTATATGTTCAACAGTAAAGTTTGAGTTACTCAAAGTCCTCTATCTTTTAAAAGTTCTGATTTAAGATGCTAATGATACATTTCATGTTTTGGGGCATTAAACTAACAAAAGCAATTAGACTGACCATCAGGAACAGGAAGCCAGATGAATAGGCTCCATTCTAAAATGATGTCTTAGGACAGCCCTCTGAGGTGGGCTTCAGTTCTTATGCATACGTAACCTTAAATTCATGTCAAATTCATGCATGGTAAGATCAAACTCACTGGGCTGAGTTTTCTCAGAGAATCTTATCACTGCCACAATATCCCTGTTGATAGGACTCCTAAGATTTCTAGCTTTTGTTACTTAGTCTCTAGGAAGCTAGAATCTCTAAGTTCCTGGTCCAATTGAATCATACAGGTACATACAAGAGAAGCCAAAATTCCAGTGATATAGCCTCAGTGGAGACTGTAATAAATCCTGGCCCTTATCTTTGAAGGAATCTGGTTTGGGCAGATATTAGAGTAGTTAGCATAAACATCAGAATCACCTGTAGAGTTTGTTTAACCATAAATTGCTGGGTCCCAGTGCAGATGGTTTGATTCAATAAGTCTAGTATTGTCACTGGTTGTCCCCAACGCAGATGGGGGAACCATGACTCAACCAACTTATGGGTAAATTGTCAATTGCTTGACTTCCATCACAGAAACATGATTTTCAGATGTGTGTAAGACACATAAAGGAATTTATTGAGGAGGATTTTAAAGTACACACTAAAAAAAATAGGGTATGACCTTGAGAGAGATGAGTTATGGTCTGCAGCTGGAACTATTTATGTGATTTTGGTGGGAGGAAAGGTGGAATTTGTGAATCTATAGAAAGTGTGGGCTTGGTTTACAGGGAAAAGCAATGGCCAACCCACAGGTACAAAATGTCTCGTTTTCTGGGTGAAATGATAGACCATTTTATAGGTGAAAGTCAGGATCTAGTCTATTGTGCTTTGTGATTTTTTTCTTTTAATTTTAAAATGGTAACCTAAGATGCTTGGATTAAAAATATCTTCTGAAATCTTTGAATCTAATTATCTTAAGCCTTCTAACCCTTACTTTATCAACTGAGCTAATTTATGGACTCATCATTTCTTTAAGGGATTTTGACTGTGATGGGCCTAGAAATAAAGAAGTATACATGGGGCTGGAGGTTTAGCTCAGCGGCATAAGCGCCTGCCTTGCAAGCAGACAGTCGTGACTTCGATCCCCGGTACTGATAAAAAGGAAAAAGACAAAAAAAAAAAAAAAAAAAAAAAAATATATATATATATATATATATATATATATATATATATATATATATACATAAGCTTAGGGAGGATAGATATAGACAACCGTGTGCAATTTTGATTGTGCTCTGATGTTACAGTATTCTTTTTAAATTTTTCAATTATGATTTTGTCTTTTTTCACATCTTTATTTCCTCTATTCTACTTCAGAATGAGGCCTGAAATTTAGATTTTTAATAAGCTCTCAGGCGATGCAGATGCTGCCCTTAAAAGACCGTCATGGTAGGAATGAAGTAGCTACAGTAACCGAGGCCCAGGGGTTAGCGGGACTGAGTAAGTGTAGGGTGACACATCAGACAAGTCCATAAGAGACTGGCGTCATGCATTCACAGACATCCTTTCGTTGATTTGACATAAACTAATTACTCAAATGTCTAAAGTGTAGTCTAAAAAAGAAAAGAAAACACTAACAAGCTCTCCTTTCATCCAAGACACATTTATTGAGTGCCTACTGTGTAGCAGATGCTAAGTTAGGAACTAGGTATTCAGAAATGAAACATGATCCTTGCTTTCATAAAGAACGTTCTATTTTGAGATGTTTAAAACCATGATACTCCCAATCCCATAAATCATGCCATCTCTGGCTGCTGGTTTAATGCCTTCTTTTTTATTTCTCAGAGAACTCAGATGCTGCCTAGAATAAAGAAATCATTGTTAAGCTTTAAACATCAAATTGTTTCTTGAGTCCATACCATAATTGCCTTGAAAACCAGGCTTTGTTTAGGACAAAATGCTTTGCTAAATTGCAAAGATTTAGTTTTACATATCAAGAGGAAAGCTTGAACACATGAGAATAGAGCACTATCAGAGAGAATTTAATGGAGGCACAGCATCAGCACCAAGAAAGGAAGAATACAAATCCCTGTGGCCCCTGAAAGGAAGAAGCTGTTCATTCCAGGAAAAAATGCAAAGGGGAAGACAAAGTAAAGGTGTTGATTCTCTGAAACTCAGTGAGTCATTGCCCTGAGAGGGATAACGGATAGAAATTTTAAGATGACTGAAACTCAGCAGCAGCAATAGCAACAAACAAGCCGTTCAGCTGGAAAGAGCACCTACCAGCACCTAAGTTCAAGCTCTGCTTCTCCTCATACCCAAATTGTTACAGAGTAGAGCATTATTTGTGGAATGAGATGCCTAAACGAAAGGTCCAGGAATATTGCTCCCCTCTTCCTCTTCTGCTTACTTACGGTGTGGCAAAGATTCTGAATTCCCCATGCCACTGAATAAGGGCTGCAGAAGTGCCAAGCTGAGGATGGTAACAGCTCAAAGCCAGAATCAAGGGAGCCCTGAGCACCAACAGTCGGTAGCAGCTGATGAACTGAGGTGAGGAAACAGAAAGGAGAGAGAGAGACACTAAAGCTCCCCCTGCACCAACTCTTGAACTTTAGGCAGAAGTCTATTCTGCCTCAAACATAACCTGAAGATGCAGCAGAAGTGAGTACTGATGCCCAAACACATCAGCTGAAATAAGCTTTGCTTCACACGAAGGCCATCGCCACCGTCTGCACAGGTACCCAAGCCCACCACGGAAACCACCAGAGCGGACAGTTGAGCACAATTTAGGAAAGAAAAGGGGAAGCTTTATCTTTAATGAAAAAGCTTAAAATGTTTTGTTTTTACTTCAGTGGTTATTGCTGAGGTGTTTTCTGCTCATGAGCAGAAACAGGGACTCTCGAAAACTTTACAGAAAATTTTAAAAGTTTATAATTATTATTATTATTGTTATTATTATTGGTTGGAAGAGAGATTTATGAGTTATTCTGAATAAGCTTCAAACCACAATCAGAAGGAATGTCTAAAGTATCTGACTTGTGTGTATGTGGAAATATAAACCGCAAAACACCCCCTCATTAGTTAATTGAAGGACTTCAGGCCCCACTGAAATGGAAACTTCTAGGCAATGCTAAACAAATAGTGGATCTTTGAGTTAAGAACCAAAAGCACAGTCTGAAAGGGTAAATGTTATGTTATCATAGGAGCTGATCAGGTAGATGATGAGGAGGAGGAGGATGACAACATTAACAATGACTATGACACTCATATAAGGCACATAAGATGACAAGGCAATAATAACTAGAAAAGTCATAGTCATCAAGTAGCTCTTAGCACATAGTCCTGGCTCACTTCGGAGCTCTGTATAGAGAATGGAGAGCAGGGACTATTAGCAATTTCAGGCCACCTTCCCTTATGCACATTTGCTTTCTACAGTGTAGCATGTTTGGAAGAAAGCACGAAATTCTATGATGGTAGAAGGATAGGCTTCCACCACACCTCTTTTTGGGTTGCATTGTCCTCAAACAATTCAACCAAATCTTAAAGAGCTGCACTTTCTGGCAACCTATTCTGTTTTCTAACTTTGCATTTGATGACTAAGAAAAGACCCACAATTATAGCAGAATCTGTGTGCCTCGCTCACTCAAAAGGAGCAGTGAATTGTTAGGAATCTGCAAAGAAGAAAGCAGAAGGGTCCCAGAGGCCATTGGGTTACAGCCACTGTCACCTTGAAGAATATCCTCCTGCTTCCAGAACTGGTTGAATATACAGAACTCACAGAACACCAGGACCATCCCAAGGAACCCAAGATATGGAACGATATTGGGGTGTAAGTCAGCAGACACTCAGAGGCTTTCTGTTGATCTCAATTGCCCCTGGAGTTTCAGGAAAGGCGGGAAAAGGTAGAAGCCTAAAAACTGTAGAGATTTTCATTGTATATCTTATGTCTCTAGTTTTCTTCCAAATAGTTGTCCCCATCTTCACACACATTGAATATATACTGAACATTATAGAACTAATCAGATCATTATAGGATGATTGAAGGCTTTTTAGGTCTTCAAGACCTGATTTGGGGGAAATCAATAATGTCTACCATAATGTTTCTCAGTCTCTTCGTAGTAGCTGTCTTTATCTTTACGTATGCTGAGATTGAATATAAGAAACTAGACTAATATCACTCTGAACAGTGAATGATAGTATTGCTAGATTCATTCTATCTTCTTGAACTTACAGAAAATTAACTTCTATAATATAATCCTTCTATAAAAATTTTTCCCAGAGGACCAACTCAACTGTAGCATAGACTCAAGAAAGAGTGCTCGATCTTATCTTCTTGACTCCAAAATCTTGTATTTCCTTTGTATATAGTGATTTGTGCCACAGAAAGTCACACAGATCTACTTGTTAGAAATCATGTTAATCATATATGAAAAGAACCTTTAGGTTTTTATTTAAAGTCTTTATCATGTGCTTTTTTTCTTGATTTTCTTTCTTCCTTTTTGCAAAAAAATTATTAAACTACCTCTGGTAAATAACTCTAATTCTGAATTGAGACTCTAAGAAAAAAAAACCTAGACTATCTGAGAACTGCGGAATGGATTACCTGATTCACCTAGTCTATCAGGGACAATAGGCTATGGGTAAGAAGGTGAAGTTTTGTCTGTGCTCAGTGGTTGCAGTGGTTACAGAAGGGCAGAGGTGAACAATAAGCAACAAAGAGCTACAAAAAGTAACCAGGAAAAAGGCTCTGAGTATCAGGACAAGAACCCTTGAGAGTGTGGCAGGGTAAAAAGACAGCAGACTGGAACTCAAAAACCCAGGTTCTGTTCCAGCCCCTGGAACCCACTTATAAGAGACTCATCCAAGACAAAACAACCTCTCATGCCTCAATTCCCACACTGAGTCAAACGCCCCCTTTAGTACCTGCAGTCTCAAGATTGATCATGTTCTGAATCCCTAAACTCTGAGTGGCACAAGTAACATCTTTAGGCAATTACTTTCTCATTTAGAAACTTACAGCACCCTGAGTATCATTAATTAGAAATTTAATTAATGAAACTCATTTTTATTAGAATTATATTTTGGTGAAAACAAATGAATTGTTGACTTTTTCCTTGTCTCAGTTATGCAAAACTAAGAAAATAAGATCTGCTAATGCCTCATCTCCACCATCTGGGCTTGCTGGGAGGATGCCAATTTTATGTATTATGTTGAATTACCCAGTTCCATCATAATTTGAATTTTTCAGCCTTCTGTCATCCAAACTATATCTGGCTGCCTACCATAGACTATCCAAAGCAGTACAACATTTTTGTCAGGGTGTTTTCTGCTTTTTATCTTAGATAATACTTGTACTGATGCACAGATTCTGTCCATGAAGACCACAACAATCAAAAGAAAAAGGAACAATAAATAATATATTCTCATACTAACATGGAAAATGCAGTAATACAATTAGTTCTATTAATCATTAAATAAAATATATATGACTAAATGTATCTTTGAATTCTCCAAGTAAGAGGCCCTATCTATAACTTTAACCAAAGTTTAATCATTTTTCTAAGTATTTTGGATGAATTGTTTCTACTTTTCAATTCACAGTGTCCCATCCCTTTGACTTTCTACATGATTTTTATTGTCAAAATCAAGAACACTTCTACAAGGGCTGATCAAAACATAAAGTGTGCTTGTTTAAATTCTTAAAATTTTTATTACAGTAGAAGACACATCATCATTAATCTTCAAAATACCCCGCTCACTTTGAACACACTATCTTATTGGTTTTGCCGCTTTCTGAAACAGCCCTGGAAGTTCTCTTTAGTAGCTGTATTATGAAGTGTATAAAAAATTTAGTGAATACCATTGCCAAGTACTATCCAGTGGAAAGGTAGGCAGTGTGTCCTCATCTACCTCGATCACTAGTTCTGGAACCATGCAACGTCTGGCTCCCCTCCAAAATCAAAATGACTATGAAAGGTAAATTATTGAATTAACTCCAAACATCCAAGTAGTCACAACACCACAAGTCAGGACACTCATGAAAGAAGACTTCCAGAACTGCTCCTGAAAGTGTTAAGAATATTAGAAGCCAGGAATACATTGATGAGAATTACTAATGTATCTTTTTCCTACAATGAACTGTATTTACATATTCATCATATCTTTAAAGAGAAAAAAGAAAGGAAATAAAAAAAACAAAGCAGTAAAAGGGTACAAGTAATATAGAATTTCAAGAGAAAAATATACAGTAAGAAATCACTAGTTAATAGGTTACATATTGTCATCTTAGAAACAGTTGTCCAAATTATAAAATTAAAGCATATAAAGTGGACATTATACAGTGAGATTGCAGACAGTTCCATTCAATGATCCAGCAAAAGCTCAGTAATATGGATTTCCATCCTACACACTCAAACATACATACAGTTATATCCCTTAGACCACCTTCCTTTCCTCTCTTTTTACAATAACAATTAGACTTTTTGGGTTTTATTACTCCCACAGTTCTTACTACTTTTCTTTGAAGAGAATAAAACCAAACGTGACTAAACAAAACAGAGTCAGTTAAAACAGAAGGATGGGCATAGTACATGATGCAAAAATAGAATACCAGGTGATCAAAAATGGTTACCATTGTGCCTCTTGCTATTTTTAAAAAGAGTTGCCTATATCATCAGGTATAATAGAATTGATCAAAACAGTACAGACCAAGACCAATAAAACCTACAATGGAGACCTCACAGGACTTCAAAAGAAGATAATAGTCAAACCATAATGGGCATCATAGTAAATGTTATTGCCTTCAAAGTGGTTGCCTATACCCTCAAACTTGATACTATCAAACAAAATAGAATATAGTAAAATCAGACAGAACAAGATGGGGAGAGCAATACTGGGGTTCAAATCAGGTTAATTGGAAAACAAAGAAGTTACTATAATATATCCCGCTATTTTTTAATTTAGTTTTACCTTAATTGAAAAAACTAAGAAAAAAAATAGATTAATTAAAAAACAGGGGAGATTGAGTTAAAAGAGTACATTGTAACAGAACAACACAGGTCAAAACCAATTTAAGCATCATTGTGTTTTACCACCAGATAATCTAACATAATAGTAGTCAAGGAAAGAGGCACTATGGTGTTAAAACCAATGGAAACAGATGTACAACAGCTTGATGGGACTTCAAAACAAGATGATATTAAATCAGCACTAGCTTTTATGTTGTGTTATTTTCTTCAAAATAGCTATTCGTACTATCACAGATACTAAAATCGAACAACCCAGGATAAAACCATTGCAATTAATGAGTGGAAACATTATATGGCTTCAACCCAATTGATTGGGAATCATGATTACCACATACTTTTATGTATTCTTATCATTTCTTACACTAGGGAAACTATTCAGCATATTTTGTAATCACACCTCATAGACTAGGTCAGCTGTGAAATCTGGTTGACCAGGTTCTCTGCAATTTTCAATTTCCATACCTTCCAGTGTCCAGTGTGGCTGTCTTCGTCACATGCTTGCACTTTAATGGACTGCCACATTGCTCGATGGTAGTAGTCACTATCCTTAGCCTGCACTGCCTCCAGAATGTTCGCTCTTGAAACCACCGCAAATAGAGAGGAATCAGCTTTTATTCCTGGATTTTTACTGGATTTTTACTCCTTTTTCAGCTGAAACTGACTCCTTATGGCAAGTTCTTACCTAGTCTTCCCTGGCAGATATGACTATTAATCATGATATCCCCAATAGAATGGATTAAGAAATGCCGATCAGATAAGTAAAGCACAGGCTGTGGGTAACTAATATATAAGCTAACAAATCGAAGGGGATAATACACCTTGGATGTGGGAAGCACCAACCAATAGAATTGTAGCCGGATGGACTAAAAAGGGAAAAAAGAAGTAAGTGTTTCCTATTTTGAAGACCTGTAGTCTTCTTGAGTAAGTCCGTCCATTGGTCATCAGTCCTCAAATCCCTAATATTTCAGTCTTCCCATGAAGATCACCCTGTCAACTCCCAGGTCTTTGACAGTGGCTGGTGCTGTATCCCTGATCCTCTTCATGCTGTGGTTTCCTTCTTCTTGGATGAGCAGCTACAGCATCCTCCAGCTCTCCAGTGTTCAGATGGCCATTTTGGACTCTCTTGCCTCCGATTCTGTGAGCCTAGCCGAAACAGTCCCCTGCATTATTATATTTTTCTATTGATTTCATTCTTCTAAAGAACCCCGACCAATACAGCAGACTTCAATGATTCCCTAATAATCCATAGCTTTAAAAAAAAAATCTTTTGTTACTGAACCTAGTGTTTATTTTCAGTATTACAGGACTTCTACAGCAAATTACTATAAGCTGGATGGCTTACAACAGAATTTTTTGTCCTCAAACCTAGAACCAAATCTGAGACTAAGGTACAGCAGGCCCATGCTCCCAATAAAGGTCCTAAAGAAGAGTCTGTCTTTCCACTTCCAGCTTCTGGACAATCCAGGTGTCCCTTGGATAATGGGAGCATAACCCACATCTCTACTTCCATCCTTATCTGCTCTTATCTTTTCTTCAGTGTGCCTGTCAAGTGTACAATAGTGCAGGATAACCTTATATTTAGATCCTTAATTATGTCCATAAAGACCCTCTTTCAAGATATAGGTAAATTCCAGGTTCAAGGACATGGTAGAATATTTAGGCGCTGTAAGCTTGTGACAATATGCAATGGTTACCCAGACAAAGAGTTAAATGTGTACGGATACTTTTGTTATTTTACATCCTTCTTTCTTCCTCACAGAGTGTATAGAGAGATGTATTTAGAATCACTTCTCCTTCTTAACTAGTGGATACTGAAGGCTAGTGTAAGCCACTTGGAAAATTTCCTCCTTATGATGTTTATGTTTTGCTCTCAAAAGTCTACTAGAAAAATATTTATCTGTATGAACTGCAAAGAAAAATGTATTTCAAGCTCATTCCTATAGAGTAGTATGAATTTATATTAGCATATATGACGTAATATATACGACACATATATACCACACATATGAGAGAGACAGAGAGACAGAGAGAGGGATGAAGAGGAAGAGGATGTAGAATCTGTGTTAGACCATTGTTGTCAAACCTTACACACTGACTTCTCATCTACCCACTATGTCCAGTACCTGTACAATTCCTAGTTTTCAGAAACTTGGCAGAGAGCAGGTGAGATTCAGCCTGTTTTGTTAGAGCCCAATTAATAAGACAAACCTCTACATCTCTTCTGAATTTCTGGTTCTCGAGATACAGAGCTGTATAACTGAAGTATTTAGGAAAAAAAATCTGAAATCTTTTTGTAAAAGCTGGTTGCCAATAAAAATTTACCTTATAATTTTTTTAAACATTGATTAAGTTGAGAAAGGAAAAGTATTGTTCTATGTCTATGACATAGTCTCATATCCAAACAATGGCTCTGTCTTTTTATTACATTTCTGTTCTTACTTTTACATTAGAGGGAAGCTTGGTCCTAATTCAAATGTAATTGAGGAAGAATAAATAGGACCAAAACCTGGTTGGTATAGCCTTGAATGAGAGGTGTTTATACAAATGCAGGGAAAAATTATAACATTTGATATTGTACCATTATCTTACGATGTGAATTATAGCACACATTTACTTAGAATACTCAGAACCTAGAAACATAGGATCAGCACGATATATAGAGAAATTAACACTCAAAACTCAGCTCCAGTTAAGACTGGAACTGTGATGCAGTTTGAACTGCCCACTCCTTTCCTTTGTACTTTGAATAAAGTAGAAACCCTGCAGAAGGATGCCCCTGGCTTTGTCTTCAATGTCTACCACTCTGTATATTATAATTTAGCCAGTGCTCTGCTAGAATTGGTGCACACCAGTTCACAAATTTTTAAGAAATGTGTGAGCCAATTAAGCACTATTATTAAAAATGAATTTATACAAACTTGCAATTAAATAGATTATATTAAAAATAAATGTGCTAAATATGCAAAACATATCATTTCCTTATTATTTCATTACAGTTTATGAGTGTGCTAGTGTTAGGATACTATCTGTAAAGATCAAGAATTTTCTTTATCTCATGTCCATGAACTCTGTATCACCTGACACAGGAAAGTAAGCCAATTATCACATCTCAAAGAAATCTGTGAACATGCTAAAAGAAATTCATTGCATTCATTTGTAATTTTCTCCTTTGAAGTACTGTTGCAATTTTCCTCTGACCCTAATATCCAAATTTCCAGTTTGTTTGGTATTGTATCATGAGGATCACACAAAGAAGGACAAGGAGAAAAAAAGGATTAAGGGCAGACTCTGGGACAGACAATGTTTATGAATAACAAAGCTTGGTCACCTCATCCTCCCTCTGTCCCCACTAGAAGCTTCATTATCACGCAGGTGAGTAGGAATGTAACACTTGTTTCAGTTCCACTTTGGAAAAAAAATTGAAATGACAAAGCTTTGTTCCTAATAAACTTAGGTAGATATTATTTTAAGTATATCCAGTACAATTCATTTCCACCTGAGAGAAATTAACCTACTTATTTAGAGCAACAGTAGCCTTCTTACATTACACTATCACAAGATATAGTATTAACTGGAAACTTCACTGCACAGTAAACAGATTGCATTAGGAGTGGACTTTTACTAGTAGTACATTTACTATCATTAAGCTAAACTGTGATGTATTATAAGTATTCAATAGAGAAGACGCTATTGGTTGCCAGCCAAAAATAACTTTTTGTAGCTCTCTTCTTGGCTGAGTCAAGATTACATCTGTGTATTCACTCTCCTACACTTGGCAATGTGCCTAGAAAGGTGACCTCATCTCTCCCTCAAAGGTCAATCATAGTTAATTCAAATATAGCATGTTAACTCCACCCACCTTGCTAGTGATTGGTTAGGGCTAGGCATAGAACACATTTGTGACCAACAAGCAGTTTTCTAGGGCATGTAGAAGATTAGTTTTAAAAAGGTAAAACAAACTATTGCCCTTCTATATTCATTGAACATTCTTATTTATCTGTAAGTTACTTCATATTGCATCAATTATGTTGTGAACAGGAGACAAAAAAAAAAAAAGCTGATAATTGAGAATATTTGAGGTGCTTAATTACTCAACTCTGAACTTACCTCATTGCATGGTTTCTTATTTAAGTTAAGAATTATTCCCATTATTCAAAAAAAGTTAGCTCTCAGTGTATGGGCTCCACATTTTAAGTATCACTGTCACTTAAAATTTGTTAAAAATGCAGAACCACAGATAAGAGTCTCTGAGGAACCCAGAAATCTATGATAGAACAAATCATCTCAGTAACTCCAATTCACATTCAAATTTATGAACCATCGATTTAAACTATTTAACAACATCTGGTCACAGAGCTTGAAATGCGTTTTTTGACAGGTGATGAAAGATTGCAAGATTGTTTTAAATAGAAAACTTAACAAATATCTTGCAGATAACCTATGGGAGCTAGTTCCCAAATTTCAGATAATGGTTGGTGATCAAAAGAAAATCACTTAACATCTTTTCATGCCAATCACACTTATAATGAAATGGGGTAGCCCACAGACTATATTAGCATTTCATGATACAGACAAATGTACATGCATCAATTATCTCATTTGGTGATTTTATGTTTTCTCTTTTAATAAAATGTTCTATTACATCTACTATGATGTTCTAAATTGTCAATTATATGGTAAGGGGTGATAATTTGAGAGTATTCTGTCCTCTTGTTTTACATTAGAAGAAAGATAAAGTGAAAAACAAGCATGTATTTTCTAAGACATTTACAGGCAAAAACTAATAGCTACATAAACTCATAATAAATACAACTCATAACTAAAATATTTTATATTTGATCACATGGAATATACTGAAATAACATGATCTCCATCCTTCCATTTAATTACCAATAACCAATGTACATTCATGAATTCTAATAAAGTTAGCAGAAGCCAGAGATTTATCTCAGTGGCTTAGGCACCTGCCTGGCAGGTGGGAGGTTGTGAGTTTGATCCCTGGTACCAAAAAATAAATAATGAAATAAAAGAAAAGAAAGTTAGTAGTAGCACTAATAAAAATTACTAATAAAATTGATACTTGAAGGAAGAAGAAAAATAATGCACAAAATTTGAGTGCAAATGGAGCTTTCTTTTCTTTTCCCTTGATTATTTTAAATTTTATTCAACTCTGCAGAAAACAAATAACCATGCCTTTAATGCTTGAAAATAACAACTATGAAGCACCAAATAAATAATTAATAAATGAAAAAGCACATGTAGATTGGCCAAACTGTACAGAGGGGATGATTTGCGATCTACAAAGATGAAAAGGAGCTGACAACTAGATTGTGCTCCATCATAGTAAAACTGAACTTTTTCTAAACTTCTCTGATACACTCCATATAAAAATAATTATTATACTGCTCTCATACATGTCAGATGTGATTAAGGGAAGATATACTATCTTCTCCCTCCTCTTCCAGATTATCATGATCTATTCATACTTAATTCTGTCTGTCATAATTAAGTCTGTCTCTCCTCCAGAGTGTTGGCTTTGATGCTAGAGTGTCTAGGTTTCTTTCCTCATAGAATATTATGAGAGAATATATGTAGAGTATTTAAGTCACCTGGCAGAAAGTTAAGTGTTTAATGAATGTTAAGTCAATACTATTAGAGAGTAGTTTAATTTCTGCTCATTATGAGCATGTGTAGAAATTACCAGATGTTTCAAAGTATAATCTATTCGAAACTGAAGATCTATTCTTTAAGAATTCTAATTCATATGGCATACAATTATTTTACCTCTCACCATAAATCACACACACACACACACACACACACACACACACTTCCTTTTTGCAAATCCTTAAAGGCTCAGTGTGGTGTTTCATACCTGTAATCCAGCAGTTGGGATGCTGAGGCAGGAGGAATTATCATAAATTTAAGGTCAACCGAGGCTACATAAGTGAGCTCAAGAACAATTGGAACTACATAGCAAGAATCTGTCTCAAGCAAAAAAAATTTTTTTTTCTTTTAAAGAAAGAAGAGGAAAATCAATGTTAGATTGAGTCTATGTCATTGTTCAGAGTATTTTATTTTTGTTATTTTGTTTATTTTTGATTTTGTGAGACAGGTCTCTCACTATATCGTCTAGTCCACTATATGATCCTGCTATTTCAACTTAACTATGAGTTGGAATTGTGGGTGTGAACCACCTCACTTGGCCACGTTCAGGGTTTCTATATGAATTGAACTGAAGTTTCTTTGGGTCCTAATTTTACTTTATCATTTATCTTTACCACTTAGTAAAGTGTTTATAAAATAAAAAATATCAATGAATGAGTGAAACATTTATTACTCAGCCACTAACCTACAATTTTTTTCTGTGTTTGTTTTGGGGAGCAAAGAAAAGCATGGTAGAATTTTGTCCTTTCCTTCTAGAGTAATTCCTTCTTTAGGACCTAATGCTAAAGTAGTATTTTCAAGACAAATTCACCTTTATGATTCTTCACACTGCCCAAGTAGCATCTACAACTGTTGAGTCTATTTATAACACCTCTAATAATACACAAGTACACCTATTTAACTTATCAGCAGAGAAAAGGTATTTCCATTTTGCTAATTTCACAGATGTAATGTGATTGTGTTATCAAGTTGGGGGCAAAATTTACAAGTGGACTTCTAGGACAATTACACAGATTCTTTTTGGCCTCAAACCTTGTCTAGCACAATCAGAGCTATAGTTAGATTCAGTGTCTTTTAGTTATTTGAAACTTAAATTCTATTCTCTGTTAAACCTAGCCATGCATCAAAGATGTCTACATGTCCGAATGAAGCATACGGACACTGGATTTGAATGGAGGAGAAACATAAGATAGAAGTTATATGTCATGGATCCATGGTAACAAATTACACTGGGTGGCTTACAACAAAAGAAATTTATTCTCCCTTTTTTTTTAATGCATCAAGTGTGAAATCAAGGTATCATCAAGGCCACATTCCCTCCCAAGACCCTCAGGAAGACTCTTTCCTTGCTTCTCCTAGCTTCTAGTGGTCCCAGGCATAGCTTAGCTTGTGGCTGTGTAATTCAAATTTATGATTCCATTTGTACATGACACTGTCCTCTTCATCCATGTGTCTTTCCTCTGAATTTCTTTTAAAGAAACACTTGTCATTGAACTTAATACCCACTTAGATAAACAATGATCTCTCCTTAGACTCTTAATCATCTGTGAATAATGTCACATTCACAGGTTTCAGGGGTTAAGATACAGACATATCACTGGAAGTGCTGCCATTCAATCCATGACAATAGAGATGGATGTTAAAGCAGAAAAAGAAAATTGAACTGGGACACCACATGGACTAGATATTAGGTAGGGTACCATAAGCTTAAGAGTATGCTGAACTCAGTTCTTTATGCTCAATTTAAAGTAGAAAAAATATTTATATAAATCTATGTTATTTTTCTGAAATCTGACATAGATTTCAAAAAATTCTTTTATAATAAACCATAGTTTATAATAAACAATGATAGCTGAGAAATCTGATTTTCTCAATCTATAAGTCATTAGGCACTTTAAAATCTTGAACCCAAACATAATTTTGAATTCTCCCTGTGGGGAAAAATACTGTATTTGTCATCTGGTTGATGGTGGTGATGAGGAAATGCTGAAGAGAAATATGACCTATCAAAAGAATTATAAACTAAAATTACAGTAATCCTGTTACTAAGTTATTTTCTCACAAATGGTTTTACATCTCCTTGCCACAATGTCTATACTCTGTTTTGTGATTCTGGAGCTAGAGATTTTCCCAATGTAACTCTTCTTTGTTTAGTTTTAGTTTTAGTTTTTGAGCAGAAAAGTACTAAGTAGCTGGACCATGTCCTCCCTTGTGTGCTTTTGTTCCTGTGCCCATTACCTCTGTGAGAGCCCTTCACTCTGCAGGGGTTGTACGCTCCCAGTATTCTTGGCTTTAGACTTCAGCCCCCCACCGTGGTATTTCAAAGCCTGTGCACTATGCTTCCTTGGAAACTTTTGGGCCATGTACACTGTTCCTCCCCAGACACCTAAGTTCCTGATCAATTCTAGGTTCAAAGAATAACACTACCTGTCTGAAGCTCCAGTATCTAGCTTACCTCGGGGTCCCCTCTTGTTCTTTAAACTTTTCAAATGTTTGTCAAATTAAATTTTTCTGTTAAAATAATTGATGTGCTCTCTGTCTCCAGGACCAAATACTCACTGAACCAACAATTCCTAGTTCTTATATACCTCTTGTTGAGGTAACACCAAGTGAGGCATTCTGGGTACCTGCAACAGTGTGGTCACTTTACATAAAAAGATGAAAACAGTGGTCTGTGAACTAGAGTTTCCTGACAGCCTGCTGGGAGACCGAGTAAAATGTCACTGCCGCTTTCTCCTGTGCAATGACAAAGATAAAAGACCAAAGATTCTTTTATAACACTTCAATTACTTTTTCCTCTCCTGCAAAATAGTCTCAAAATGCTATTTTTTTCCAAAATACGGGCTAACATGCACTATTATCAGCAATTGTACTCTCACCTTTACTTGTGTTGTGTTTTTTTAGTTGTTGACTTTCACTTTAAATTTGAAGGATCAATTTGTTGGTTCATTTATCATCTTTTTTTTCTTACTAGATGAAAAGCAATTCTGCTAAGTGCCCGCAGATACCTCTGGGAGGCTCAACCCGGAGTATCTCCAGTTCTTTAGTGAGACTTTTCCAAAGACAGCTAAACGAATGTCACAGTCAATCACTGTGCTCCAACCAGTGCTGCAGTCAACAACTCAACTTTCAAACTGCTTCTCACAGAGGAAAGAACCTTCCTGAAGATAAATTAAGTTGATATAAATGATTCCCATCCCCAAGTTGGGCACATTTCAGAAATTCTCTGTTTTTAAAGCTAATCTTGAGATGGAATGACAAAAATAATTTTCATTCAATTACTATAGGGCAACAAGATATCTTCAAATTAACTGTAGAATAAAAATAATATTAAAGAAGAAAATTAGGATTTCCACAATGATACAATCAGGAACTCAATGAAGACTCTCACCAAAATGATGATTTAACTGGTAATTAATATTTTGTACAATTCTTATGGACTCTCAGGAAATTATCTTAAAGAATCAAATGAAGAAACATTCATTTGTGAACATCTAATAAGTCATGGCAAGGATTTTCGAGGGCTGGTGGCATTTAGGGCGTGGAAGTTTCCTTACATGTCTGCCCACCCACTTTCACTCCAGGATGTCTCCCCAGGCATTCTGGGAGCAACTAGAGAGCTGAATTAGTTCAGACAAGTTATAAAGTACATAACTAAATGACAAAGTGTACGAATCACGGGATCAGTATCCAGAGTTTCTTCAATATTTAGCTAAATATCTAATCCAAACATTGTGAGCCCTGCAAAGAAACAGAAAAGTTTAATCCAGTAGTGGTGAACTTTTCAGAGAGGAGCGTCCAAACTGCAACTCAAAAGACATTTATCACAAAGAGGGAACACTGAAATTAAAGTTGGATACTGAGATTTTAGTTTAGAAACAACAACTCATATATTAGCATTTTTTAATCATAAAATAAAAACAAATAACATGTGCCATAGGTTCACTACCACTGGATATACAGGTAGAAAAAAGAATAGGCAAAGTAAACTGTATTTGGAGAGGCAGTAAAATTTTAAGATGCTATTATAAAGCTATACAAATAGCTAAACAAACCAGTACATGAAGAAGTAAATAAGATGTCATAACATTGTTTCATCAATAAAGTTCAGTAAAAATATTTAAATTTTTAAACAGATTGGAAAGCACAAAAATACAGGGAAGCACAAAAATACTGGAAATTACAAAACCAAAATAAAAAAATCACTAGATGGGCTCAGGGAAACTTATGATTTGACAAAAGGAACAATTAGCAAATTCGAAAACAGATCAGTAGACATTATGTGATCTAAAAACAAAGAGATATATCACCAAAAAAAAGATGGCAGAATATTGGGAAAAATGATAGATTGTGAGAAGCCAAATCTAATGCCCACTACAGACACTGGACAGCAGATTGCAGAGAATAAGTGGCCCGTACAGAATTCAGTGAAGAGCTTATGGTGGCAAACGGGTTTTTTTTTTTTTACAAGCCTGAACTTTTCCATCAAATTGTGCCACCCAAAGAACACCATTGTCTTCCCTGTCATCTTTAATTCCTATGATATAGAACAAATTTCATGGAGTAAGAAATTTATAATTCTCAGATACAGTATGAATTTAGTTGTGAAAATTATCAGAAGGTGTGAGATGCCTATAGGAACTCTCAAATTACAGTATACTAGGAGTTATTATTTCAGCATAAGGTCAAGTGTGATCACAAAAGTGATCACAATGCTTCTGTTAAGGACTGGAAGAAATGCACCCCAGTAGAGGAAAACCACTCAGTGTTATCAGCACAAAACAAATATGAGATGGAAAGCTTGATAAACATGAAGTCAAAACTTCAAGGGGGATGTCTGTCAAATAGTAAATCCAGCTGATGTCTAAATTCCTTGGGAGGTCTGCAAATGCAAGGGGTAAAGTTGAGCTGGAGTTTCACCTTTGTGTGTCCCAGTCTGAATTCTTGGGCCCCCCACCACCACATCCACTTTGCAAGTTTGTGGAATCTGTCTCTTTCTCAGGTACCTATCATCTTTCCTGCTTTCATTCTCTCTATAAACACTATTTCTGCTACATCTTCAAAAGCTTATCTCCTCTCCACAGCTGTCAGTTCAAAGTTTAGAGCCTGACATTGATTTAACCAGCTTGAATTATTCTGAAATAAATTCTTCAGAGCTGAGACCAATTTCTCATGCATTGTCAATAGCCAAATGCAGTACTGGTGCTTGATAAACATCGTAAGAATATAAATAATACATACTCTAGAAGCATGGTAGTAATTCCTGTATATCGTACAATTAAATTCTGATGCTTTGGCTGAACTCTGGATACTCTCTAAAAAGTTATCAGAAGATGAGCATTCTTTTCTAATGTATGAGAGACAGAGATTCACAAATGGAAATTTAGGGATACTTTTTGCATGACATGAATACTTAGGAAAACTCATTTCTTATTCCATCATATCTAGAATCTTCATAAGATTAGTTGTTCACAAATATTCTTCTCCCTTGACTTCCTCCTGATTAGAATAGACTCCTCAATTCTCTGAGATTTGGACTTACCCCAATCAAATGTGACATATTCCCCTATGAAAAAATCAATGCAGCAATGACTTTCTGAAAGTCTTACAGTGTAGCTTGGGATCTACCCTGATCCCTTGGAATTCTGAGTAGGTATCCAAATATTTCACCCAGCATACTTGTGAGATATGTAGAGAAAGCCTGGAATTGCATGGACAAAAAGAGAGACCAGGTTGAGATAATCTTCCAATCAGTTCTCCCAAGTGAGACCACACAAGTGAGAACTCAGACAAGTGGAACTACTTGGACTGTCCAAGGCCTGCCTATGTAGCTCTCTAAATGACAGAAGTGTATGAGTGATGCCACACTCAGTCAATCTCTGCCAAAAATCTTAATTTAGGGATCATGAGCATAAAAAAGTTTTCATCTTAAGCAACTAAATCTGAGGTATTTTGTTATAGTGGTATATACTCAGAACAGTCATTTTATTCCCCCCATGCTTAAACACACTTATTCCATTGCTTTGGGCACTTTTTGAAGCAATGCTGGAAGTTCTCTTGCATGGGTGTCTCTCCTTAGCTACCCTTAATGTCCTGAATTGAGTCAAAACATTTGCAACAATTTCTGTCAAATAAAATCCTTACAGCACATCCTCATCCACCTTATTCCTCAGGTCTGGCACCATGAAGCTTCTAGGTCTTCCCCAAAATGAAAAAGACTGTGAAAAATAAACATTTTTAACTGATTCAGGACACTGAGGTAGACAGGAAAGCACAAATAAAAACATTCATGGAAAAGAACTTCCAGAACTGCTTCTAAAAATGACAAGAATGATGGAATACATGTGTTCAATGCAAGAGTGTGTGTGTGTGTGTGTGTGTGTGTGTGGTGGGGGAGGTAATCATAATGTATATTTTGATGTTATAAACTATTAAATTTAAACACTCACCATTATTTGGACCACACATCATATACACCATACACTGGTGTCATATAATGGACCATACACTGGAGTGATATAATTCAGTATAAAAACAGATAGCACTTACTACATTTTATTAAAAAATATATATATATATATTTAGAGAGAGAGAGACAGAGACAGAGATTAACTTCTACCATTATTTAATATCTTCCTCAATTTAAAAATAATTCCTAAAATATGTAACCTATATTTGCTGTTGAACAAGTAGAAACATTTAGACAAAGAGATATTTATTCAATTACCTAGAATCAGACAGGAGATAGAACAGTAGAACCAATGTCTAACCTTGGAATGATCATATTAAACCTTAATCTCTTAACCACTGAAAGGCAGAGTAAGGGAAGTACCAGCGCTCTCATTTCTTAGGGCACAGCTTGTTTCCTTCAGCAATTCTACAGCAAACATGCAGCCAGTTTACAAGCCTTTTGACAAATGTTATGACAGTGTCATTTGTTCAGAGAAACTGGGCAGGATATTAAATTACACCTATAAAAGTAAAGCTTGGTTTAGACCAGTTGAAAACCTGACCCACTATGTCTTTGAGGTGCTGGAGGAGGAACAGAACACCAAAGAATTAACACAATAAAAAATTGTTGCCAGCTGTGCAAAAGATATTAGTATTCCCAACAGCCATAGTAAATACTTGCCATGTTGAGAAAAGCCAGCGAAATTAAGTAGAATTACAAAGCAAACCACTTTTTCTCCCTAAATTTGTCATTAGGACCCGATTTAGCTGGGTGTGAAATTTGATTACATAGTTGACTAAGGTTTTCACAATCAAATTGCCTCAAGTATAGTTACCTTTATACTCAACAATACTGCAAAGTTTATTTAGTCATTTATAAATAAAACTAATAAAATAAATAAATCATTTATAAATAAAAAGTCTTTTAGTCACTTATAGATAAATCAAACTAATGAAACAATGATAGGTTTCTTTTATTGAGTGTTACTGGTATCACTAATTATTCCCAGGAGGGGTCTTGAAAAGCAAAGCCCATCCCGTTTTAACCACTAAGCAGCCTGAAATTAAGGATGTAGGCCAGTTTGAAGGTAATAAATATAGAAAATAATAGAACCATCAGAACAGTTAAGAATATCTTCTATCAAACAAAATAAAATGAAGGAGTGTCTACAAAAATAACTAGTGTTTTCTCCTTAAAAAATCCAATAATTAAACTCAGAAAAAGAGGAATTATCTTCAACTCAAGGAGATTAATGGTGACAACCAAATGCAATATAATATTTTGGAATAGACCCTGAATTGGAGAAAGGAAATAATTTTATTCTTTTTCCAATAAAAAGATATAAGGGAATCCATTAATGTAATTTACACTAACCAATAGTGCAAATAGAATGATATCATATCAATTTTATTACCCTGACTTTTATTGTATTATGCTTGTTTTAGATACAGAGCTATTTATTTAAACACACTGACATGAATAAAGATAAAAGACAAAAGACACTCCCTCTGTAACTTCTCTCACTTAACTCAGGAAAAATAATGACCTATCCGGAATTTATTTTTGTATATTATGTTATTATTTTCTTCTATATTTATAGAGCTTGCAGCTATCACACCATCTTAAATCATGCATTCTTTTGTGTCAAATTATAATATTGTCTTTGCCATATGCTATATTCTCATTTATAACTAAGATATATTTTTGGAAGGCATTTTCATCCAAATGCTAGTATCACTGCGATGTGATTGGCTTGATCTTAGAACTCAAAGTCTTCCTCACTTTAATTTAATATATGCATATACATATTTTCACATTTGAATATATATTATTTATGTATATTTATTTGTGCATACTTCTGTCTGTACCTAAAAGGGTATGTGCATATGTATATATTAAAATTACATATACATGTGTGCATACATATATTGCATATACACATGAAAGTGTGGGTTTCTATACTTGGTCATTTTCCCAGAAAAAATTCTGTTGTGATTCTAATTTCAGTTAAAAGTAACATGTGTCTAATTTTGACAGAATTAAAGTTTTCATATTCTATATTATCAACTTTGAAAATACATTTCGCTATTTAAATTGTGATTTACATCCTCATATTTGATTTCATTTTTATTCATGTAAGTCCTATGACTTTCCTGTCAAAATCATGCTTACTATAGTGTGATTTTATACTTATCATGAATAGAATAACCCACTCCTGTTCCCAAATAATAATTGCTATAGAAAGAAAATGTTTATCACTACCTTATCAAATCCACTTATCTGTTATAATAATAAATTTTATTCTTTGATTTTTTAGACATGAAATTAAATCAGAGAAGAAATATTAAGTCAATCAAACTTTAGCAAAAAGTTACCATTATCTTTTCTCAGGGTTTACATAAGGTTTTTTACTTTCATACTTCATTTGCTTTGATATCCAGATTAATACTGAATTTAAAATTAGGTCTTACACTAAAATTAAAATCAGGCCTATTTATAATAGATATTGTAATAATGAAGGAGAAAGAAAGTGATCAAAAGGAAAGTACAACTTGTAGTTATACACATATAACTGTATGTATAAGTATGCAAAATAGATAACCATACTACTGTTTTGATATTCATCAAACAGAATAGTTTGTGCTGTCATTGACTGTTCATTTTTTATGCTTTAATTTTGTAACTTGAACAACTACTTCTAAGATAACAATATGTAATACATCAACAAGAAAGATGAGGCCTTATTGTGTAGTATTGATTTTAATTATTTTAATATTGCATTGGCATTTAGGATAATATTGGTCACTGTTCTTTGGTAAATATTTCTCTTATAATTGGTTTCCTTCAAATACATTTTATTTTAGTAAAAATGGCTACTGGATATCATCAAATATCTTTTTAGCAGCTTTTCATAGAGCATATTTTAATTAGATTTATTATGATAACTATTTTAAAATTGAAAACCATTACTTTGCTATGTAACACTTCTTGTCAGTGGTATTTCAAACTTTTGATCAATTATATGATTCTATATGATGATATTCTGTTCAGAACATGTAACTTTATGTGTAGGAGGATGGTTAGCTTCCTTCTTTTAACTACAATTTCCTGAACAAGTTTTGCTACTAAGATGGTGCTCTTTTCCTAAATGAAGTGGGTTATTTCCACCTTATACAATGGGCTGGATTAGCTTACATAAAATTGGAATGATCTGATCTTAAAGATGAAGATTGGTATCTTGCTCAGGGTTGGATATAGCACCTTATATCACCTTCAATGACCTACTCACTTCTCCACTTTTTGCTGGGATAATTTGGTAATTTATAGATCTAAAAGTATCATTTTTTACTATTTCACTAAATTGCTACTACAAACCTTCTTATGGTCAGTTCTAAGGGTTTTGACAATTGCTCTGTGCAGATTGTTCTTTTCCACTCCATATATTTTATAGTTTTGATTTTTCTCCTTTTCTATAGATTCATAAGTGAATTTGGTTTTCAAAAATGAGAAATTTTGTTCATTTTATATTTTATTTCCCCAATTTTCATTTTTACTTTTATCAATTTCCTATTCCTGCATTGTGAATATTGTTCTAATTTTTTATAATTGGTAGCAAGTTAAATTTCAATTTTTACTTTTTTCCTTAAGGGTAAAGGCATTCAAGCTCTGAGTACAGTTTCTGCAGTGTCATGTATGATTCTAATTTGATTGTTCTCTATATGATTTTTGTATTTATACCTTCTTTTTTATTTCAAGTTTCCTTTAACAGTTATCTAAAACTGCATTTATTGTTACATATTTAGTATTTGGGGATTTCATTTAGGGCATTTATTCTTAATGTCTAATAATTGCTTCATTCAGTTTCAAATGTTTGCTGCAATACGATGATCAGAAAAAGTATCCTATAAAACCTGTTCTTTTTTATATGCAAAAATTTCATTGTGCCCAAGTACATATTCACTTTTTGTAAATATTTTATGAATATTTGGAGGAAAGTATATTATTTTGAAAGGGGTCAAAAATCTCCCTTGTTAATTACATTGATTTTTTTTATGCTATTTTTTTGGGGGGGGAAAGGTATGCAAAATTCAAATGAGACATGTTGAAGGAAGTTACTTTATTTGTATTCTTATCAAATTACTCTAATATATTTAATAGTTCTGCTTTTTCTCTACTGAAAGCTGTTATACCATTCAGTGCTTTGTAATTCCCAACTAGTACATGTCTTTTATAAACAACCTTTCAGTATTACCCTGCCTAACTTCTAATCCTAGAACATACTAAGATATTTTCATGATTTTAAACAATGAACTTGATTTCTATAGCACTGTGCCCTTTCTCTTTAATTAGCATTTTATCATAATTTAATATATATACATACTTAGTGTTTGTATCACACATTCTCAGTCTATATCATGACCCATTTATATCTAAGCAAACACATAAAAAAGTATCCATTCATTCTAAGATTCATTCTTCACAATTTCCACTTCACATTTTCCTAGCTTTATCTCTTCTGTCTCCTTCATTTGTTCACTAAGAGTCTCTTCTGTGCTCTTGTGTGGTCCTGAGGGATAAACCTCTGAATTCCTATCAAATCATAATTGAATTGTTTGGCATTTCAGAAGATTTGCAATTCTGCTGGGTAAGGGACTGTCAGGTTGAAGTTCTTTATTCTCTGTTGTCTCTATTAACAGTACAACTGTTTTCTAGTTTCTATTATTGCAGACTGAAAATAGCACAACAGTATCCTCTTTTCCTTATGGGCTCTTTATTCTCACTGTCAGGAAGTTAATAGCTTTTTCTCCCAATTGTACAGGTCCATAAGTCTTTTCTCATCGTTACTGATGCCCCAATATGCTCTTTTGTTCTCTGACTCAATTCCTTCATCTCAGGGAAATTTTCTTCTTGAATTATACATGCATTTAGATGTCCAGTATCAGTCCCTTATATCATCTCTTTTCCATCATAACTTCGCCTACATTTACATTTTCTTATACTTTAAGATATTTTTCCCAATTGATTTCATGGGTCCATAATTTTTCCTGATTGCTCTCTTCTTCAATTAAACAAAAAAGTTTATATAAAGATTCTTTTTAACTCCAGAAAGTACACTCTTCTATTTCCTTTAATGCTCATAGTGTTTTAAATTGTCACTATTCTGGTTTTTTTTTTCAGGTTGCTCTAGCATCTGGTGATAATTAATTTCCATGGAATCTAAGGTTTGATTTCTGGAAAACTCAAAGTACCATAAAGAGTGGAAATCTCTACACCTCTGCCAAGGTACCATAAGCAATCATTTGGTTGATCCCTGGCCTTCTCTCACCCTCTCAATCCCTGGGGAAGGAAGGATCCCATCCTTACCAACACCGTTTGATCTCTGTGCACCACAGAGACCAGCCATGTAACCATAGTGAAGGCTGACCTTCTACTGGAGGCTCCACACATAATTGAAGCCCTTGATTTCCCCAGTACTTTCCATTTCTGCTCCTCTTTTCAGTTCCCTCTGATTCTGATCTTTAGGTGCTCATCTACCCACAAGGATAAAAGCAAACAAAACTCCACACTGCTTTCATCCTTCATAATAGAAATCAAGTCTCACTCATAGTGAGCTTCCTTTCAGCAGTTATTTGGTTCATTGAAGAAAGATAGATAACTATACTGCTAATCTCTATTAGTTCATCAAAAACAACAGTTTGTGCTTTCATTGTTCAACTGATCTTTTTTTATTTTAAAGAGATTAAGGGGGACATAACAAAGCAGATGAGAACAGAACAATGTAAGCAACATAGTATTTCACCACAAGACAACCCATAATTAACAGTTACTACCATAATGTCTCTTTCTTTGAAACAGTTGAGCATAACTTCATGTACAATAGTATCAAACATAACAAAATAGTATAAAACCATTCAAGAGGATGAAAGTATTACAGGGCATTCAGAACTAAATAACAGAAAACGAACAATGGCTTCTCTATTATCTCATTTTCCATAGAAAATTTGTTGATACTATCACACATAATACAATCCAATAATAGATAGAACCAATGGAAACAGAAGAACAAAAGCATCTACTTCAGAGTAGATGATATTAAGTCAGCACTGGCAATTATAATGACTTGTTTTCTTCAAAGTAGGTGTTCATACCATCACAGATAATAAAATCAAACAAACCAGGATAAACTTATTCCAACTAATGAATGCAATCATTATAAGTCTTCAAAGCAATGTGATAGGAAATCATGATCACCATAAACTCTTATGTACTCTTACCATATCTTATACTAGGAAGACTATATGGTATTTATACATATGAGTTTGATCTATTTCACTAGTATGGTCTCAAGTTGCACCCATTTATTTATAAATAACTCAGTGTGATCATTTTTATAGCTGAATAGTATTCCATTGCATAAAAATACAACTTTTTTATCCTTTCCTAAGTTGATGGATTTGATCATTTTTCATGACTTTATATTGTATTCTGAACAACTATTTTGAAGATAACAATATGCAATATATTAACCAGTGTTATGCTCCCATTATTTTGCTTTGAAATTCTGTATTGTTTTTATTCTTTTTTCATTTTAAAATTAAAATATTGTAAAACAGAAAAAAGAAAGATAGATTGAAAACAAAAGTTGTTCTTAGCTTTCTGGAATATCATTTTCTCTTTAAAGTTTTAAATATTTTCCCCATATTTTAGAATTTTTAAATCTTTTCAACGGTACTATGGAATAGGAATTGAAATTTCACAGTTTTTCAACTTTAAAAATCCATAGTGCATACGTATAGAAAAACTGTTGGGCTGGCATATCCATGGCTGTACGTCAATATAATACCCTCATGTTTCATTGCCTGAAAACTACTAATAACGATATACCCATGCAATGTTTTTAGAAAAATCTCTATGAGAAAATCACCTGAGGTAAGGATAGGTAAAGAATCTAACAACAACCAGCGTGGAGCTGTCAACCATGACATTAACAAACGCTCCCCTAGAAGGACGCACCAGTGCATGGTCACAGCTTCTTTGAGCTTCTCTCTTGCATCCAGCACAGCACAGATATGAGAAGTACATGGGACACTGAGCAAATGAGATCATGACAACTGCAGATAAAGCTCTTTATCCTGGGTCTCAAAAGGGGCATTACCCATTTTCCAAATTCTAAACAGCATCTAACGTAATTTCAATCAATGTTATGTCATTTATTTTTTAAAAATAAGATCTACATTACATGTGAACATTTGAACATAAATGTGACTTTTGTGCATGCACTACTTGAAAGTGCAAAAAAATAGGTGAATCCTGTATACTTTACACTTGAAAACAAAGAGAAACTTGTTTCTTCTGACATAATAAAGCTGCCATTTCAATTATGCTCCAATATTTCACCAAGTAAGAGAACTTTAGCTTTCTTTTGAGATATACCTCTTACTGGAGATTTAAATGGTGTGGTAAATCTTGGTGAACTTGAAAGATTCTTTCACCCTCTTTTTTTCCTTAGCTTCTTTCTTCTCAGAATTATCACCCCAAGTGAACTGGCATGGCATATCTAAGATTCTAATGTTTATTCTGGTAAAGGTTAAAAAGGAGTACCTCTTAGCAATCCATGCTCTAAAACGTCCTCCTCTTTTCTCCTGGGAAGCCTCATTAGCCAATTTCTGGGTTTGAAATTTCTTCAGAAAACACATCTTTCAAGTTCTTGGGCAGAATGCCACAGCGGCTGCCATCAGTAAACAGCCCTCGGTAATCCCTTTTGTAACTTATGTCTCTTTGGAAAGCAAATCTTAAGATAAGCTGCAACCCCAAATAGTCTCACAACTAACAGCAGTTCTTCTTGCTTCAAGAAATTTCATTCACCCTAATTCAGGCAACCAAATATCCGTCTTAAGGTTTTTTCTTTTGCGTTTCCAGTTTTTCTTCAGTAACAGAGTTGGAATCAAGAAGACTCAAATCTCTGTTTTCCATTTAACATTTCTAAAGCATGATTTACTATAACAACGCTAACTCAAGTATGATCAGGTCTGCAGAGAGCTCAATACAATAACTGACATACAGTAGATGTTCAGTGAAAGATTTTTATAATAGAAATCTCCAGTCTCAGAATCCCTGGGATAATACGTTGTTTTCAAAGGACAAAAATAAAGACAGAAGAGAGAAAGAAATTATATTTTACTAAAAATTAAGCCACATTTCAGGAAAGGTTACAGTTCTATAGTGCTGTAGTAGGCCTTTTTCCCTCACCCTTTGCACCATAATTCCTGATAACTTTAATAAGCCCTTCAGGGTAAATGTCATTGTTTCGTGTAATCTTTTTTCTATTTTCTGGATACTGTTTTTGCCACATTAATGTTTTTTAAGCATGTGGCTTAGGAATACTAAGGAATGGGCCAACTCATCTCTTCAAATGCCCTGCCTCAGAGGACAGCTGCTCTGGTCATGTTAGCCAGGGAGCAGAAAGAGGAGGAGGAGGAGGGGCAAGGGCGTTGCATCCTTCCAGGCCACACTCCAGCGCCCCACACAGACCTGCTGAACTCAGCATGCATGGATCCACTGCTAAGTATAAGGGCCCTATGATCTAATCGCTTTCCCAAAGCCTGACCCCGTAGGACAAGAAAATTTGGGGAGACATTTTGAATCTAAGCCATAACTTTCTGCCCCTGGCCCCCAAAATGATTTATGTCCATATCTCCATGTAAAATGAAGTTAGTCTATCTCTGAGAGTCACCAAAATTTTAACAGCCCCAGAATTGCTGAAAAGTTTATCCAAAGTTTCTTCTGAAACTCAAGGCAAACTCTTAGCTGTGAGCTTTTGTAAAAACCAAAAAGAAGCCTGGCACGATAGCACGTGCCTATAAATCCTGTACTTGAGAGGTGGAGGCAGGAGGATAGCGGAGGATTTGAGGCTTGTCTGGGTTACGTATTGATTTAAGGGCAGCATGAACTATATAATAAGACCTTGTTTCAAAAAGCCAAAACTAAATAAATAAATAGAGAAATATCAACTACACACAATGGAACAGGATAAACATTTTCATTCTAAAAGGCAAAAAGAGGGAGATAAAAAGGACTAGGACCAACGCAACACTGAAACCAGCAGGGCAAACATGAAGTCGTGCAGTTCTATTAGCAGCATTTGTGGACAAGTTCTGGAGAGATGTGAGTTCCACATGCCTAGAGCATCACTGCCTCTGCAGGATTTCCAGTTGGCCTCGCTCTTGGACTGGCTTCACTCACTGCCTGTGGCTTACCTGAGCAGACTTTCCACATTCCTGGCATTTCAGATTTCCTGGGCTCTACTGCACTTTCACAGCTTCACACGTTGCTGTCTCCCGAGCACACTGCCTGGCCTCTCACAGCTTCCTCTGAAATCTGAATGGAAGCCTCCCGAACCCACAACTCCTACATTCTGAATGTCCACAACACTGTACCACACAGATGATGTCACGGTATGCTGCCAGGCCTCTTTGCATCATATCGGCACAGATTTCTGAGTGCCTGAGTGGCTGACATCCAGGAAACTGCTAGTTGGTCCTGAATGCCCTCGGGTCCCTGAGGCTCTTTTCTCAAAGCAAAGTCATCTACTTTTTCACCTTTGAGCCTGCGTAGGGTGGGGTCTTGCTGAATTTTGAGAAGCCATCAAATCATTTTTCATATAATTCTCATGGGAAATATTTATTTGGCTTCTTTTTAATACTAATCTTTGTACAAGCCTTGCTTTCTTTTGCCTCAGTTTCACAAGCCTCATCTTTATAGGCACTTCTTTTTGGGCAACCAGCAAAAGTTTTCAAAGTATTCAGCTCTGCTGTTTGTGTCTTATCTCATGGCAGACACGACTGACAGCAGCATTCAGTACCCTTGGTACAGCCTGCACTTGGGCTGACTTGTAATTTCCTCCACCAGATTCATTAGTCCAGTGTGCTTAATCTCAGTCTCCCATAAAGTTTCAGGATGTGTAAAATTTCAAAAAACATTTCTGCCAGAGTGTCACACTTACTCCTTTGAGTCCAGCTGCCAATGAAGTCATTTCACCATCTGAAATCCCTTAGGACTGGACTTTATATTATTATCAGATTTCCAGGCTTCTGAGTTTTGGAGGAATTTTTTTATAAAGCATGGCTTAAAACCATGCTAGGGTTTCTTTAACTGCCATCTCTAAACCTTTCCAAACCTTCCACATCAGTTGATGTACCATGGTATTGTGCAATCACAGAAACAGCTTCACTCTTAATACCAAAAGTTTTAGTCATTTTACTGTTGCCCAGACACAGTAGTCATTTATCATAACTTTTAAAAGAGAAGAGGTTTATTTTGGTTCATGGATATCCATGGTCATCTAGCACCAACGCATAAAAGGCACAGCACACAGGCTTCCCACAGAAGAGATCGGCTCACACTGTCGTGACCAGAAAGCAAACAGAGAAGGTAGACACTGAGGAGGAAGATATATCCTTCCAGGCCATACTCTCTGTGACCCATCTCTATCAGACTTCATTTCCTAACAACACACTCAGTTGATAAACTTGGTACACATCAATCCATTGATGAGTTTAACACCCTTGAGAGCTGATCACTTTCTCGATGTCCCAGAGTGCATGAGAGTTCAGGGGAATTTCTGGATAGAAACCATAACACCCAGTAACAATTTTTAGTCTGGATAATAGCCTGATGTATGGGAGAATGATGAATGGAAGGCCTAAGATAGTCTTCTTTTACTTGGGGCAGCAAAGATTGTTTTCTCAGTGCTGCTCCCACAATGCTCTACTCTTCAGGATTACCTTGTATTTTTCTCTGTGTCTTAAGGATACATTTACTCTAGCATTCAACTGAAACAAACTCTCAGTTATGGAATATGATATTCCTTTAACATTATAGCAAGAAGTAGTCTTGGAAAGACAAATATAATGCTTAAAAAGTGAATACTAACACTTGTTAATGCTATTAATAATTTACATGCAAATAAAACTAATTATATATTTAACATTTGAAAGTCATTACCCTAATTTCCTTCCTTTAAAAGAATTATTATTTTATACTTTTGTTCCTTTGTATTATGTTCAAGGGCATAAAAGCCTAGAGAGAATTAAATCAAATAGAAAGCAATGATGTGAATTTGAACTTAAATCAACCTGGTAGTGGAATCCACACTTCCATTCATCATATTGTCATTTGTAGTCATCACAACCTACCAAGCCACCATTTCTTGGTACTCTGATAGCCTCCTGTGGTAATGAGGCTTTACAAAATTATAAATGTTAGCATTATTTTTTACTTTTAGTGATTTTTTTTGTGACCTGAGTGTATGGTGCTCAAGTGCAAACTGCGTAGGTAACAGCAGAACACTGAGTAGGGGACACATGCTAACTCTGCCTCTTGCCCTTGCTGCACAGTCAGCAGACTCTAGAACCATCTGTCTCAGATGGTGTATGTGCTTGCGTGACTTGGTAGGTAAGATGTTTGTAGAAATGTTCCAGTGTGTGTAACTGGAGAGGATGGGTGCTCCCATAGTGATACACAGCATGAACCAGGACAAGGAGTTGAGTGCCAGAGGGGCAGACAAGGATAGTGTCAGGAAATGTCATACTTACCTCACAGCCAGTATGCATAGAGTAAAATATTTAATCACCTCAACATAACTCATTACAATTTTTTTTTCTTTCTATAATTGAAGTAAGGCAGAATTTGAAATGTTATTTTTTCAGTCCTTCCACAGAGGATAAGAGGTAAGACAGGTACCACAAAATGCCCATGGTTTATATCTCAACATATTGCAGAGCTGGTAAACTCCCCACCAGCTTCACACCAGCCAAGCGCTCTGTTAAGTCTTTGGGAACAAAAAAATCAAACACATGCTGACTGTTTGCAAAAATGGGTCTGTCTTGCTTGTTGAGTAGCTTAGTATAAAATTCATAAAAAGTATCCCCCACTAAAACAAAATAAAATAATAATGAAAATAAAAATAAAGACCTTTGTAAGATAATCATATTAAATAGAGGCAACCAAAAGGGAACAGAAGTACAGTGAGCCGAATGATTAGTAACGAATGATTAGTAACGAGAGCCAGCCTGAGAAAGCTGTATCCTGCACTCTGCTTTATAAGAGCGGTCAGAATTCGATCTGTGAAGAGTTATGTCTACAACTTATAAACAGTGTTGGAGGATCTGGAGAAGGGAAGCTCCCAAAAAGGGAAAAATCCAACTTACCAGCCATGATGGACAATTTTTAGCTTTCCTGCTAAGTTTCAGTTTTCAGAGCTATCTGGAAGTTTGGTAAGGCACATGTGGAAAAGTGAGTGGGTCTAGCAGGAAGTGGATTACTGTGAGTTCACACCTGAGTATTTCACAATGAGCGGGGGTTGTGATTGATCAAAGAGTCAGCCATTAACAAGAAGAGCTGGAAGCTGGATGCAGTGGATAGATTCATAATCCTAGCTACCTGAGAAGTTCTGGTAACAGGATCATAAGTTCAAAGTTAGTCTTGGTAACTTAAGAAGATTGTGTTTCAAAATTTAAAAGAAGGAAGGAAGGGGTAAAGAAAAGGAAGAGAAAAGAAAAATGAAAGAAAAGAAAAAAGAAAAGAATAAAGGAGGAGAGTTGAGAGAGAAAAAAACGGAGAGTGGAGGGAGGGGAAGAAGCAAAAAATAAGCAGGAGAAATAAGAGGAGAAGACAGAAGATGATCTGGACAGTCAATGGAGCACACAGGAACTCACCTGTCTCTTATCACCTCCCAGTACCTAGGTTCTTTAGAGGTTGATCGACATGGCTTTTTTTTTTTTTTTTTTTTTTTTTGCCTTCCAAAATTTACACTAGTTCTAACAGAACATCATCCTAGGACAGGTTATGAAAATGTAGTCCCCCAGTCAACAAATCATGACTTGCAGGCCAAATCCAGCACAATTGCTGTCATTATAAATACAGTTGAATAGTTGCAACAAGATAATATGCTTAAAAAGCCAAAGGTACACACGTGCTCTCTAGTTCTTTAAAAAAGAACATACCCCACCCCGGCCCCCCCTGCATATGGTGGAGAATGAATGCCAGCAATGCAACTTCTCCAGGACAGTGTCTACAGTCTGGAAAACAATAGCATGGAGAGGAACTAAAGTGAGTGGAGAATACCTGGGAACCACAAGGGAACTTACAGAGGAGAAGAAAATAGGATTAAATTATACAGAAAAGAGTGGCTGGGTAGCCATCAGCTGGCAAGCAAAGTGAAACTAATAGCTTCCTTGCTTGAAAAGAACCAGAAAACTGCACTGGGATCAAAAGGATGATCAGCAGTTGGAGCCAGCAAGGAAAACACAGGACACTGCTTCCCGAGCAACCTTCGACAATCAGCAATGGGTAAGTGACTTTGGCACAAGCACCCACAGCTACACCCGTGGAGCAAGAGTTGGCAGGGAAGCAACTGTAGGGGAGGACCAGTGCTTGAACCTGGGTCCCTCAGCAGCCCCTTGATGCTTTCCATTGTCATTTCCATGGTGGGTGAGGGAATGACAGATGGGAGACTGCCAGCACTTGCGGAGCACACTGGAAGGAGTCCCATTGGGAGCAGGGGTGGGGAACACAGCCAGGTTCCTGTGGTCAGAGGCCAGGTTCTGCCCGAGTTACACAGGCTTGGAAGCTCACGTGGGTGCCCTGTTCCCACTGTAAGCAGAGCTCTACACCCAGCACCACGCTGAGGGAAGACTGCAGCTGTAGACTTCCAACAAGGACACAGAAAGACACATTCTGGCTTGAGCTCCGTGCCTTTAATATAGGCTGAAGAAGAGGGCCATATGGCCAGTATAATAGGAAAATATATTATTCTTTGATTGTTTTTTAGTTTGTAATTTTATTTTACTTTTCAGTTCTTTTCATTCCATACTGTTCCTCCTCCTGAGTACTCCCCAAACACATTTATCCCATGATTTAATTTTTTTTTCTGTTATGAACACATCTGTGTCTGTGTGCTTCTCTTCCTCTTGTCTTTTTTGCCCCAATATAGTTTCCAGATTCTGCTCATCCCTTTGTAACCCTCTAATTGTTATCCATACTGCTCTGCCTGACTTTTTTCTCCTGTGTCTTATTCATTCTAATTTTTTTCTTCTTTACATTTTCATTTCCCTCTAAGTTTTTCTCTAATATCTATATCAATCATTTCTCATCCCTATTTTTTAAAACCCAGATTTGCCCTGTTCCCTAGTTATCCTGTTCTAAATATATAATAGACCCTTGTTAGGATGCTCCACCCTCACTACTTTTTGTTTTCTCCTTCCCATACCACAAAACAGACGACTTAAATAATCTTATTTCTCTTCTCTTCCCACTTTGGCATGATCAGTTCCCAACCCCTGGGCTTTAGCTAACTGATTCTATAAAAATTAATGTTGAATGCTGTTTTTTACTATTAGGGGAGACACAGCCATCACATTTAGAGAACATTAACTGTGGATCAAAGCTTGGGTTATTAACTGCATTACACTCTAATTGTAGATTTCTTCTTTAGGCTAAAGGGAGACCTAAACCACCGTCTCATGGTACGTTGTTTCTCAGTTACCTCTGATAGATGGCACTGTAACATATTAGCCTGTTACTGTAATAGCTGATTCGACTACATAAGAATAATCCTGACTTAGTGGACAATTTCATGCCAGTATCCACCATCACATCCAGTGAGAAGGACATTATGAATTCTTAACCCAAGAATTTGGACTGGATCAGACTCTGTAAGAATGTCTACATCCAGGCAGAAAGAAGTCCTGAGTTTGAGTATTGTATTTCAGTATAGCTTCAGTATTGTGGTAGAGGGGTCAGAAAGTTATTGGGTTGTGAACACTCAAACTTTCTGGCAAAGAAGTTACTTGGGAATCACATATGCAATATCTCATTGGAATAGTTAATCCATGTGTATTTAATTTGATAGATTTAAACTTTTTATGTTTAATTAGTGGGATTATGTCTTTTATAGTTTCCTATGTTTAATAGGTTGTTAGTTTTGTGTATTTGTTCTTTCATTGGTTCTAACTTAATAGGTTTTTATTTTTTATTTTTTTCAAATTTTATTTAAAGAAAGACTAAGCAAAACAGAAAATAGGTAGAAATATACATTCAGAGAAAAAAATAAACAAATCACAAGTTGATGTTTACGTATTGTCATTTTACAAATAGTTGTTCAAGGTACAAGAGTGGAATATGTAAAGTTGGAATTTAAACAGCAAGACTGCAAACAGTTCTGTTCAATTGTCCAACAAAAACTTAGTAACATGGTTGTCAATCCTATACACTTAAACATACATGCAGTTATCCATATCTTCATTTATGTTTAGATTAAACAAACTAAAGCAGGTTAAAATTATTCTGAACAAAGAATCATAGTATTGCTGGATTTCACATCATGACACTCCAGGATCAGGACTGGGTATTGTAGTGCCTTTTTTAAAAATTTAGTTTAAAGAAAGACTAAACAAAACAGAAAATGGGTAAAAAAAATACATAACCTCAAAGAAAAAATAAACAGTAAGAAATCACTAGCTGATGATTACAAATTGTCTTCTTACAAATAGTTATTCAATATACTAAAGTGGAGCATATAAAGTGAGGATCCAAACAGTGAGATTGCAATGAGTTCTGTTCAACTATCCAACAAAAACTTAGAAATATGGTTATCAATCATACACACTTAAACATACATGCAGTTATCCATATCTTCAATTATGTTGAGATTGAATAAACACAAGCAGGCTAATATCACTCTGAACAAAGAATAATACTATTGCTGGGTTTCACATTATGACACTCCAGGATCAGCACTGGGTATTTTAGTGTCTCTTTTTCTTCAAAGTATCTGTTCATTTCATCATGTGTCATAAGATCTGTTCTCATAAACTGTTTACAGATTCTACACATGCATGAGTCTTAACATGTATTTCTATCCTTTCCATATTAGAGGGAGAAACAAACAAAGCAAGACAAAACAAAACATATTCCTATATACACATGAAACCAAAAAAAACATATAAGACCATTGTACAAATAGTTCTACCATGGTTTCTGCATTGTTTCTTGTTATCTCCAATAGAACTGGCTATATCATCAGACATAGTATAATTGAATATATCAGTACATAATAGTATTAATGAAAACACAACTTTGTATATAGTATAAAACTTCAAAAACCGACAGTTATCAAACCAGAATGTGTATTGTTGAGTCTTGTCATCTTCAGTGTAGTTGCCTATACTCTCAGACTTGATACTATCAATCATATCAGTTTTGAATAAAGTCTTCTCTGTCTCATTTCTGTTATGCTCTTCTTTGCCATCAGTTGTTTGCTTATCTTCTTGGTTCTGTTTTCTGCTCCATTCATTGAGGCCTCTCTGTCACTGTTCCTGGAATCCTAGTACTTTTCTCTTTCTCTAGAATGCCCTGCAGTATTCTCTATAGACTTGGATTGGTGGTTGTGAATTTCCCAAGTTCCTCTTTGTTTTGGATGCATCTTGTTTCTCCATTAATTTCTAGAGACAGTTTATCAGGGTATATCAATCTAGGCTGGGCATTATTTTCTTTCAGGGCTTGGAATATTTCACTCCAGGCTCTTTTGACTTGATGGTTTCTGTCGAGAAGTCTGCCGTTATTCTGATGGGCATTTTTCAATAGGTTACCTGTTTCTTGTCTCTAACAGTTTTTAATATTTTGTTCTTATATTGAATTTCTGGGATCTTGATTGTAATATGCCTGGGTGTAGCTCTGTTTTGGTTGTAGGTGGCTGGAGTTCTGTATGTTTCATATCTCAGAATATCATTTCCTATTCCTATGTTTGGGAAGTTTTCCTTAATTATTTCTGTGAATAACCTTTGTAGTTCCTTTGTTTGTACCCCAGCTTTTTCATTCACATTCTTTATTCTCAAGTTATAGATCCTTTTGTCGTCCTCTAGCCTTTGTATTGTTACTGCTGGCTTCCTTGTTATTTTAAAAAGTTTTCCTTTTCCTACTCCCACATTGCAAATTTGTCCTCCAGTTTGGATAATATATCCTTAGTTTCTTTCAAGCTGATTTGCCACCCTTCCATAGAGTTTTTAATTTCCTTGTGATCTTTTTGAATCTGCTTCATATATTCTATATTTTTGTTATATTCTTCATCAAATGGTTCTCTCCTTTGTTTGAGTTCTTTCCTTCTTCCATTTGTGTCTGCTTGAGGGGCGCTTAGTATCTCTTTAATTAATTTTCTTATATCTTGCTTTATTTGGCTAAATATTTCACTTTTGAACTCATCTGTGAGGTCCCAGATATATCTTTTTATGTCCACTGGCACTGTGTCTGATATTGCATGTTTGCTGTTCTCATTCTCCTTTGTATTTACTTGTCCTGGGTCAGCATTGTCAGGGTTGGGACCTGGGTACTTTTTGTTGTTGTTTCCTCTTCCCATCTTTTTTGCTTCTTCCAGGAGGCCCCAGTTTCTTTCTTTGTTGGTTACAATTCTTCTGAAGCATGCTGGCTAAATGACCCTTCCCACTGCAGTGTGCTAGTGAGTTACAAACAGGGACAGTGTATGCTGGCCCCTCCCCTCTGGATCAGTCAAGCACTGTGGAATGCACTGTGTTACTTTGTGTCACCTCCCCTCCAGGTGGCTGCGACTAGAACACAGCAGTGGCTGTGGTGGACTTTGCACCGCCTCCCCTCTGGGTCAGCAGTCATGGCAGGGTCAGGGGCGGTGGCAGCCAGTGGGCACCCAGTCACTCCTGGACCCATGACAAAGGTCTTGCCAGCAGCCCAGAGGTGCTGCAGGCAGTGGCTGGAGTATGGTGGCATGGGGATCAGGCAAGTTGCTGTGACATGCACTACATTTCTTTGCACTACCTCCCTTCTGGGTCAGTCAAGCTGCTGTGGCCTGCACTGACAGTCAAACTTCTGAAATTTCACTGGGTTAGTGTGGTTAGTGTGCACCACCACTGTAGGGACTTGATTTCGGATAACCTATTGGATGTCCGCCAGGTCACGTGACCCAGGCCTAGCTCACTCCACCAATCCTGTTCAGGAAGGGAGCAATTGACTGAAGTCACAGCTGCCCCTTGTACTTACCAGTCCTGCCCGGTCCCAGAATGTCATCCACCGGAGCCCCCCTATTTATGGAATGGTTCCACTCCCATCACTCACCACAGGTTGATGTTGACACCCTGCCAACTCAGCTCTCCCTTTGGCTCGCAGGCCCCTGCATTCAATGTCAAAGCAGCGGGACCTTGGACAGCTCAGGAAGTCACCACGGGACCTCGTCAAGCTGCAACAGGACCTCCTCAAGCTGTGACAGGACCTCGGCAAGCCATGGCGGGACCTCTGCAAGCTGCAGCAGGACTGCATGGGGACCTCAGATGGTCAGCAAGCTGCCTTAATTTCTTCTTGGGATGAGAGAATTCCTCTCCCTCTGTTTGGGGCTCCCCACTCTGTATTATGTTGAATTCTAAGTTGATTATCTCAGAGAGCCTCTGTAGCCAGTTGTTATCTATCCACCATCTTGCTCCTCCCCCCCATTTAATAGGTTTTTAGTTTCTCTCCTCTATCTTAGGTACTCATGGAGTTTTTCACCTCAAACTCCCAAGGCAATAGTATTAGCATATTTTTAAATTTTTTTAAACATGTGGACTATATGTCTAGATTTTGTAACCTGAACAACTAGTTCTGAAATAACAATATGCAATAGATTAACTAGCGTTAATTCTTTATTCTTTTGTCATTTTTGAAATTCTGCATTTCTATCACTTTTTTCTGTTTTGGTTTTTAAATAAAAAAAAATATATGAGCTCATCTTCTGAAGTTTTAAATTCCCATACTTAGTGCCCTCACAGTCACTCTTATCTTTGCTAGTATTATTTCTCAGTCCTTCCCAGTCTAAGCCTTTGGCGGCTCCATATGTTGTCTAACTTACTGTCCTCCGTATCAGCAAGTTCTGACAACCATTTAAGTTTCCTCAATCACAAAATAAACTCCCTTTCTCTCTTTTCTCTTTTTGCCCCTTCAAATTACTCTATGAAAACTCTCAATACTGACTCTTCTACTCAACTAAATGTACTCCAGTAAAATCAGGCCCTACATCAACCTTTTATTCTCACCTCCCACTATTCCCCTCTTCAGACCCCCCCCATTAGTGTTAAACACTCCTTGCAGAGCCACTTACCATTCTCCCCTTCCTATCTCACCCCCTTGCTGCAGAATAATCACAAATAGCAAAGTGTCACAGTGTGCATAGGGAATAAACAGAAGGGGACAGTGTAACTCCAAAGAAGTAATTCTTCCATCAAAACACAGGGGCAGAGTCAAAATCACTTAAAGTAAATATCAGAAAACATAAATACTAACACCAGGCAAAGCTGAAAATTCTTCAGAGTGAGGTAACATCCTACTAAAAATCTCCATATGAGCCACAAACTTACCTCACTTCTTTAGTCCCCAACAGACAGAAACTCCCACCCCCCCCCACAAAAAAAACCAAACAATTAAGGAGGGGAAACAAGAAGGGGCCACATATAATTCTTAAAATAAACAAACACACATTACACATAGGAGAATGGGGAAGTAAGGAAATAGAAGGTTTCCAACTCCCTCCCCTCAGCTTTCCCAAGGAAAAGCAAGAGGTCACAAAGGGAGAAGAAAACAAATGGCAATAGAAGAAACCTGTGAAAGTTTCATAGAAAAGATGAATAAAATAGATAAGTTCAAAGAGGAAATGAATCAATAGTTCACAGCAATTTCATTCAATATACCCATAGTGAATTTTGAGAAAATAAGTGGTAACTTGGATGAGTTAATCAAAACAGTTCTGAATTTAAATGACAGATTCAGCAAAGATATGATTAATAATCTTCAACACGATGTCATATAGAAATAAGTGAAATAAAAACTGTATAGAATGTGTGTGTATTTATATGAATGACCAGTGTGAAGACAGAGTGTCTGATATTGAAGACAAAATAATGAATTATTAGAAAGAGCTCAAATAAGCCAAAAAGGAAATCACAGAATAAGGGAGGACTATCTTAGACTAATCAGAGTCAGAGGAAAACTAGAGGATAATACAGATGTGTTTACTAATATGTCTATAGAAATGATGCAAGAAAAGTCCAAATATAAGAAAACACCTTAAAATACAAATAAGCAACACTTATCAAACAATTATGACTCAAAAAAAAAAACTCAACAAAGTACATTCTTATAAAACTACTACATATTCAGTCTTTAAAAAAGTATTTTAAACGTGGCCAGAGAGAAAATAAAATCTTATATAAAAGTAAACCAGTTAGATCACAGCAGATTTCCCTAAACAAGCCCTAAAGGCCAGAAAAGCTTGTAGTAAAGTACTTCAAGCCCTAAGAACAAATAACTCCAACCCAAATTAACTTATCCAGCAAAACTACCCTTCTACATAGATGAAGAAGTAAGGGATTTACATAAAAAATAACAGCCCAAAAGATATGTGTGTGTCAGGCCAGCTCCAGAGAAAATAATTAAGAATATTCTCAACAGAAATTATGAATCAGATATGGCTAAAAACACACAGGAAACTAGTGTGATCCACAGAAAAACAGCAAGAAAAAAAATCAGGAAAACAAACAAAAAAAGATATACCAAAAGATATAGAAGGCAATGATAATAGATAACCAACATATCTCAGTAATATCATCCAATGATAACAGCCTCACTGTTCCCGTTAAATGATACATACTGGCAGACTGGAACAAAAAGAGAATCAATCTTTGCTTTCAAGAAACTCATCTAATCCAAAAAAAATTGATAGACTAAAAATTAAAGGAAGTAAAATTACATTTAATGCACCAGGGCTTGAAAACAAGGGATTTTCATATCAAATATGATAATCTTCAAGCTAAAACTGATTAGTAGAGACAAAGGTCACTACTGACTAATTAAGAAAACAATCCAACAAGAAGAGATAACATTGATAAACACATATGAACAAAATATTGGAGCACTTATCTTCATAAAACAAAAACTGCAGAAATAAAAAGATCAAAAATCACTGATGCAATTATAACAGAAGACTTTAACAACCCACTTTCACAAAGAGATAGATCAACTAAACAAAAAACCAACAAAATAACTTCAGGATGAAACCACACCCTTGAGAATATGGATTCAATGGATATATATAGAGAGTATTCCGCCCCTCTACAATTTAGTATACATTGTATTTAACAAAACATGTTAAATACAATGTTTTACTTTTTCCAAAATGGAGGACAGACTAGTCTACAAAGTCTGCTGAAGTAAATATAAAAGAATAGATATTACCCATGAATTTTATCAGACTACCATGCAACAAAACTAGAAATCAATGACAGAAGAAATTTTGAAAGAGAAAAGAGTACCTGGAACATGATCAATATACTGCTATACAACCAATGTGTTACAGAAGAAATTAAAAATTTATGGAATTTTAATAACAATAACAGTAAAATTAAATGAAACTTCTAGAGCACTTTGAAATCAGTTCTAAGAGGAAAGTTCATCACAATCAATGCTTACATCAGGACAGCAGAGAAAGCTCATACAACCCTGCGAGAACTCTTAAAACACAACAACAAACAAGCCTTAAACTGAAAATAAGGAGAGAAATTACAAAGATGAGAGCGTAAATTTATTACATTGAGACAAAAGAGTAAAACAACAACAAATCTAAGAGCTGGTTCTTTGTTTTTTTGTTGTTGTTGTTGTTTTTGTTTGTTTGTCTTTTTCTTTTTTTATCAGTACAGGGAATCGAACTCACTATTGCCTGCTTGTAAGGCAGGTGCTTATGCCGCTGAGCTAAATCCCCAGCCCAAGAGCTGGTTCTTTGAAAGAATAAATAATATAGTTAAGCCCTATACAGACTTATCAAAAGAAAGTAAAAAAGACTCTAAATACTAGAAATTCTTTAAAAAGTTGAAATCACAACAGGCACTGTGGAAATCCAGTAACAAGAGAAGTGACTAAAGATGATTTTTGATACTAGAGAATTGGGGTCATTGCTATGACAATATCTGACCATGTAATTTAGAACCTTAAACATTTTAAGCTGGTTCACCAAAGGAGTTAGGAAAGTATTGGAAATGCTAACAGGAGAAGCAATCTGAAAGTGCCAGAAACCAGGCTTGATGAGATTCTGATGAGATTCTGGGCTCAGAAGCCCAGAATGTTGATAGAAATCCACAAAGGAAAGACCTGGATCAGGAAGTTTCAGCAAGAAAAATAAATTCCATTGGTTATAAGCATCAAGACCATGTTGTCATGCTCTGGCAGAAAATTTCTCTGTATTTTGCTCATGTGCTGAGACTGTGGGAGAGATTAAGAGCATTAGAATAATTTATAAGAGGATATATCAAGGCAGTCCAATATTCACACTGTAGCATGAGTACTATTGGGGCTTTTAGCCAGCTTTATATTGAAAACCAAAAGCAAATAGCATAGCTGAATATTTTAAAAATTTTTAAATTTTACCCAGAAAGAAAGTTCTAATTAAAGTTGTCACCTGCAAAGTTGACGTGGAGGAGCTCTGGGTTGCTGAAAAGATTTAGCATTAAAAAGAGGCCAAAAGCTTAGGATCAGGACAATAGGACAGGTCAACTGAGGGTATGTCAGAGGTTCTCTCTTCAAAGGTTAAAGGATGCAAACATGAAAGAGAAGAGCCAGGAGCAAAATGGTTTATACTCACAATGTCCTCTCCAAAAGCCGTATGTGTTTAGAAGGTTATTTGATTATAGGGGCATTATAACAGAATATGGTCTGGAAGGAAGAGGCAGATCACTGTAGAAGTGACCTGGAAAGGCATAGCTAGCTGCTTATGGCACTTTTCTTGACTCTGTTTCTTGTCCATCATGCCTTAAGCAGCCCCTTCCCACCATGTCCCTATGCAATGACATCTATCCTTGGAACCACTCAATTATGTTCTAAGTAAATGTAAGCCAAAATAAACTTCTCCATATTGTATATGCTGGGCATTGTATCTCAACAAGTAGGAAAGTGACAAGACAGTGGTAAACTGGTAACTCCTTCTTGCCCATGTCTGAGTCCAGAGTTTGGATCACAGGGGTACCCAATGAATGTTCCTCAGATGATGTCAGTTGAGCTTTTGTTTGACTGGAAGTATGACTTGAAGCAGTAGGAATCTGAACAGGATCCCTGTTTGAACAAATGTGGTTACATTTTAGTCAACTGGGAACAGGAAGGAACTCCACTCAGAAGAAGAGGCTCCGTTCTTTGGCAGTGCCTGTAAGAGATAGATGCCCCTTAGAAGAACAAACGGTGGTGGCAAAATAGAACCCCCGTCACAAAGAAATAAGGGTGCTCAGGGATTCCAATGGCAGGGATGCTGGCAATAGAGGCACTGTTATGAGAATCAGAACAGACTCAGGTCCAATTGTTTCAGTCACTTGGACAAGATCTTCCTTGATTACTGGTTGTGTAAACTTTCATAATTGCTTCTCCTCTCAAGGTGTTTTCTCTATAGCATCTGTAATACTTTTCACCATCTAGAACTATTTTGAAAGTAACATGAAAAAGTCATATTAGAACAAATTAAAACATTTTTGGCTCCCCATATTCAGCAATTCAGTTATCCAACAAATATTTACTGAATATCACTACACTGAATGCTGGAAAGAAAAATTATGTAAAATCCCTGTCCTCATTAAGCCTTTCTTCTAATGGAAAAAGACCAAAAGTACATAAGCAAACAATTGAGCATTTAATATTTCAAAAAACTATAAGTCCCAAACTGAAGCCAGGTTTAAAATATAGAGAGAGACAGAGACAGAGACAGAGTGAGAACTAACCTTTTATTAAGTTGGATAGAAAACTTTTCCTTGAGAAGGTGACATGTGAGAAGAAACCTGACAGCAGTGAGACATAAAGCCATAAAAATATCCAGAAATGAAGAATTCTAGGCGTGAGAACCTAACAGGTGCATAATTCAATCTATGAGGCAAGTTTTAGAAACTGATATTGTTTTTAAATGTTGATGTTAGACTTTGTTTGGGTACAGATATACTTACTGTATTTGTAAACTGAAGCTAAAAATATGTCTAGATTTGGGAAAAGACGGTGAGGAAATGGAGGTCAGACAGTTAAAAATTTGGCAATCAGGAAATATCAATATGTTGAAACTAGAATTTATATGTCTAGAATTTTGAAATGCAGATTTTTTTACTTAAAATATTGGACCTAGCTATTTTATCGATCCTATTGTAAAATCCTTATTAACTGTTTGTAATATGTCAATTACTAAGTGCTGGGCATGGTTGCTCTACCTTCTTTGAGAGCAAGAAGCCTCAGATTCATGTGCATTTCTGAGTAAGAAAATGCACATATTTGATTAAAATAAATACTACACATTTTCCTAATGTATAATAAGACATAAATTAGCTTGTTTAGTACATGGTTAGAAGAATCTCTGACATCCTTTTAAATATGCCCCCCCCAGAACATAGCCACTTAAATGATACATTCATAAGTTTCCAGATTCCTCTTAGATGACAAGAAATCACCCAGCAGCTTGACCTGAGTTTATGGCAACCCTAACTTCAAAGATATATTAAATCATAATACTCAGTCAGAGAGGTCCTACAGAACCTTAGCAAACACCAGCATCCTCTTTCACCCTCCTTTCTGTCCTTGGGGAGATCTAGAATATTCTGAAACACTTTCCTAGATGATCAGTACCACTTCCAATAACTGGCTTTCCCATAAAGTCTGGTGGGCAACAAATTGCTTTGGGTTGTTTTAAAATTTCATAGGAGATAAAGATCCTCAAAATTTTGCAACCCAAAATTCAACATTTTGTCAATACTACCCTATAATACATTCGATGTATTCAGTAAAACTAGAAGAAACAGGTGCTGTTTTAAGTGTTCTAAAGTATTAAATTGTTTAATCCTTACCAAAAGCTCCATGAATATTCTTAAATCCTCATATGAATATTCTTACACACTCAGAGGAGTAAACTCAGATACAAAGATGCTCAGTACTTGCCCAAGTTCATGCACTGAAAAGTAAACTCAAGCACCCTGGTTCTTGAAAGGTTCCCTAATAGTAATCACTTAATGACTGTTTTGACAGTTTTATTTATATTTTTGGCTTCAGTTGTTGAAGATTGGAGAGAAAATACTATCTGGAGAAAAATAAGGATAGCAGAAAAGGATTTTAAAGTAAGCACATTCCCTGATTTTAAATTTACATTGTTTAAATAATTATTAATAATACTGTTTCATGAAACCATTCAGATTTTGTTCTTTTTGCTGCATATCAACAAACAAACGTGAGTTACAGAGAGCATCTCTCTGCTTCTGTCTATTTTACAATATAGCAAGGATATTGACACCATCATTAAACATTCTTTTGTACATTATTTGCTATGTCTACATAATTTGATTTCATAACAATATCTTATAGCTTATATTACAATTTACATTCATTTAGATTTGTTCTGACATCTTTTATGGTGGTCAATTTATCACAATATGTATTTGAGGCCACCTATGTTTATTTCTTCAACATATGATTCCAGGAATGAAATTACTAGGTCAAAGGATATATAAGCTTTTAAAAGTTATTTTAAAAACCCCTTGACAAAATGCCCTCCAGGAAGACTGTAGCAATTTGGAGAAGAAGAAGAATTATTTGCTCGCTTCTTCCACGTCTCATCTAAAAGATACCTGAGACAAATATCCATAAGAAATATAATTATATAGAAATGATGCAATTCTCTTTTGAGTCTCCTGTACAGGGTAAGTTGAATCAACTGTAGTTCTATGGTAGCTAATTGCAAATACAGAACAAGATGAAGTGTAGAGAGAACACCTGTACTGGCTTAGACCTGCATATTTAAGGTTTATAGTTTAGAAAAGTTGTAATGGAATACTGATTAGCCATCTCCACTTTCCAATGCAATTTACATTCATTTATTTGGGGTTCTCAACTTAAATTTATATAAGATTCAAGCAAGTAAAACAGACTCACAATCCCTTAGGAATAAGAGGGAAAATGATACAAAGATTTTTTTTCTTCCTAGTAAGGACTTGATCCTTCTGAAGAGAATGGTTCCTAATTAGCACCAGCTGGTTGTGGTCATGTCTGGTTGCAATGTAAGAATTACAATTTTCCAACTTTTAAAAGGAAGTGAGAGAAATCTGGGGCTTGTGCAACCTTCCAATTTTAAAGTATTGGCCATGAATTCAATTTTAAATATAGTGCATTAGGTATAGTATGTGTTACTTTTAATTTACCCTTTTAGAATTTATTCTGTTTTACTGTACTTCCTTAGTTTTATACCAGAATGTTCTAAATATCCAAGTAAGTAGTTACAGAAGGAGTTTCATAACCAGCATTTTGTCTGGGAAGCCACCGCTGTAGGTGCTTAGAGGCACTGCGCCTGTCTCCCTTCCAGATGATGATGATGATGGAGAGGGCTATAAAGAGGATCTTAGGCTGGATTCAGTGAGAGAATTAAAGAATTCCATTATCAACCACTGGTTTACGAATGACTTCCACTTTAAACTTATCTAGTTATAGCTGAAACATCCTAGAAAGAAAAGCCATATTATCTATGACCTGCTGCTGCTGGCTTATCCATGACAGTCATTGAAAACAGCCTGCACCATAATCTATTGTAATATGTCTTGGCCTATTTTTATATTCCAGCACTAAAAAGTTAAACTGCTAACTTATCAAGCCTAAGCATGATATTTTCCGATAAAATATCTTTTTACAAGTAGCTTTCTGTCCCAGTTTCCTTTTTATGGGATAGTTTCCATTTCACAAAAGTAGTGATTAATCTTCAGAAAGTTAAGAGATGGAGAAAGTCCTGAACACATTGGAACCTGGAGGTGATGCTTAATTTCTGACAGCCTGGAAATTATTTATATCCATGATATTTACATAGCTACTTATCTTAACTCTTTTCTTTTTTGCAGGAATAGTATTGTGTGATTTATAAAAACAGAACACTAAACGAAGCTACTAGCATGTGTCTTAGGAAAAATTGAGCTCATCCATCCATATGAATTCACTAGCACAGGAATTCTTTCTTTTGCTCCCTTCCAGATCCTCATTCACTCCATTGCGTCTCCATCACAGGAACATGCCTCAGAAAATGCACTGCCTACATAACAGGAAATGCAGGCCAGTAGACTTTCCCAGTCACACATTTTTCTTGCTCACATTTCTGTAGGTTTTCCTAAAATCTTCACAACCCTGGATGAAGCAACAGAGAAAAACTGATGTAACATAAAATTAGCTGACAAAAGTAGAACGCTACTGAGTCCAAATTGTTTGATATTATTCCTTTGCAAAAAAAAAAATTCTTTAGCTGGGTAATATGAGTTAATTTTTGAAGACATGCCAAACTTTTTTCCACAGCAGCTGTACACTTTTATGTTTCAATGAATCATGTGTAAGGGTACTAATTTCTCCCAACACTATCAAAATTTTTTCATTGTTATTTTAGCCACAAAAATCTTTTCGCTGCTGTAGCTCAGATGGTGTGACTCTCCTTCAATGGGTGTACAGTAGCATAAGGCCCTGAGTTGCTGGAGATAAGACTCCCCTCTCATCTCACTTCCTACCACTTGCTGTCTTTCTTACTTCATGCCCACCACATTATTCTGCTTAACATTCTTCAAAATTGTTAAGCCCTCTTCCACTTCTTGGTCCTTGAACTTGCTGGCACATCTCTTTGGTATGCCTTTCTCAAAGATATCTACATTCTGCTTCCCCATTCAAGCTTGAGTGCAAATGACTTCTCTCCTAAAATATTTGTCCTGAATATAACATGTAGCGCAAATGATTTTCTAGGAAATAAAATTTAATTCAAGAACCCAAAGCTAAAACATATAAGTAGCAGATAAAATCCTAGGAAATGAGATCAAATATAACAAGGGATGTAAAATCATTCAGGAGAATGAAGGAGGGCTGGGAGGGTCTAACTAAATAGGCCAAAATTTCTCAATTGAAAAAGAAATTGGATACTTATTCTCAGAGAATTGTCTAGAGAAGATAAATAAATTCACTACTGTCTTAATAGTGTGACTATGTAAGGGACAAGAAGGAAATAAATGAGCTGTTTGTCTCCTAATTTCCTTCCAATATTCTGTTGTTATTAAAATATACCCCTAAAGTTTGCATGCATAAAGTTTACCATCTTAGGCATTTTTAAGTACACAGTTTATAGTGTAAAGCTATGCAGATTATTATGTGACCAATACCCAGAATTTTCTCATTTTCAAAAATGAAAGTCTATACCCACTTAATAAATCTCTGCTCCCTCCTCAGTGCCTGGCGACCACCATTCTGCATATATAAAATTCTAGACTTTTTACTTAGCATAATGTCCCAAGGTCATCTGTGTCACTGTATTCAATAGGATTTCTTTTCCCTCTATGGCCAAATAATACTCTATTGCACATATATGTCATATTTGGCCTTTCTATTCATCTTATTAGAAGATACTTAAACTGCTTCTAACTCTTAACTATTATATATAATGCTGTTATGAACACAATTATGCAAATGTCTCTTTGAATTTCTGCTTTCAATTCTTTCCTAATTATATACAGAAGCAGAATTTCTGGCTCACATATTACTTCTATTTTTAATTCAACCATAATCTTTTCCAACCATAATCTTTTCCGCTATACCGCTATACATTCCCACCAGAAATGCAGAAGTATTCTACTTCTACATATCTTCATTAATAGCTGTTATTTTCTGTATTATCTGACAGTAGTCATCCTAACGGGTGTGGGATTCCACAATGTTTTAAGTCTCCCACATTTTGATGCTGTGTAAAGTGGTTGTTCCAGGATGCTGAATAAGCCAGAGACTTCAAGTATCCCACAAAGGGCAGGGATAGGGCCCTCTCATCTCTAGGTGGCATCATGTATGGGGTTTCTTTAGACTGTGATGGTAATTGCGTTAGTTTATGATCCCAGGAACAAGTTAAGAAATTTTAGGTTCTCTCTAATTAAAGAAGCAAAGTAAGTGATCACAGCAGGGACAGTATGCAGGTACATAAAGTTATTTAGGTCTAAGATGATACATAATTAGGTGTCAATGTATCTTGTTATGTTTTGAATACCTGGAATAATCTCCAGCATATACTAGGGAGATAAATGATATTTACAAGAGAAAAGTTAACAATTTTCCAATCTTTTTCCTTGTTTAAACCCAAATTCATCTAGGCTTTTGTCTCAGAGATTTGATTTTAAGACATCTACTTTCAATTAGCATTAGGGGAAAGATGAAAGACTATCCCCTCTTATCCCAACAATGATCAACCAGAAAAGCTATAAAAACATAGTTCCAGTGAACTGGGCATGAAAATACTGAAGAGATTTAAATTTAAAGGATGAAAATCCTTTCCAAGGAAAGAACAGAGCCCAAACTGCTTTCATTCCTGTAAGAAAACTGGGAAGAGGAAGGATCTACCACATACAGCTGTCAGAAGAAACAAGGCAAAAGCTAATGGCTGTGTGTGGGTAAGGATGACAAAGTCGAATGGTAGAGGCACCTGTGATAAATCAATCTCTACCTCAACTCTTCACCAAGTCCGCTGTATATGAAAGGCAGAGGCAGGAAATAATTGCTCAGAAATCCTGGGGTGTATAAGGCCTTCCACAAGTGAAGACCAAAGCCACTGAAGGCTTGGCATAGCAGGAGAAATCCCTCTGAACACAATTGGTTTCCTTAAGGGCCCGGCAATTCAAACCAAAGACTGGAGCTGAGATAGAAGAGCTAAGATCCCTTCTTCACTTATTCAAAGTTACACACACCCACCCACCCACACACACACACACACACACAAATTCCAAATGACTTCCTACAATCTAATCCCTACTTTTCTGACGGAATTCTTTCTTCTATAAACCTCAATCCACAATTCATAACCTCTTTTCCATTCATAGCCTACATTCTTTTAAATCACATGAGGTATAAAAGGAACTGTGACAGTGAGGTATCCAACAGGGAGCAAATGATGGTCAAGTTGGGATAACCTGAGAAGGGCTTACAAGCATGCACAGCGTCCAGGAAGACATCAGGTGCTAAGCAACAAGCCTGGAGAAGAGCAATGAATGTGACTCAGAAAGACAGAATCCTGCAAAGAAGACTACTATGAGTAATGCACTGAAATTTAGACAAGAAATATAATCCACTAGATGCAATGGCAGCCAGTGCTCAGACCACCTTCTTCCACATCAACCAACCTATAGCCATGGTTTCCTCTTAGCCAAACCTATCAAAAGTTGGAGGGCAAATACCACATACAAAAGTATTCTAAGTTGGTTGCCTGGAACAGAAAACTAGAAACAGATCTTGAGATGAAAAATGAAATCACTTATCAGAGCTTTTTCCTCTCAGTATTTATTCTTGCCGTTTGTCTAGGCTAACAGTTCCTTATCACAATTAAGAAAATATTTGACAGAGATGTTCCCAGGTATGTTTACCACAATGGGATGTCATTCCAGTCCTAATCCCATTTCAAACCTTGTATAACACCAATCATTGGGTTCTTTGTATAAAGCCTGGAAAAAAATAAAAACTGATTAGGAAAAATAAATCACAATTGCTTTAATTATTTCTGTAACCAGTTCATTAAAATTAAGTTTATAATCACCTTCCTTCTACCCCATAAGCTTCACTACATGAGAAAGTCAATGACATCCTCCTTATTGAGTTGCTACAATTTTCTATTAAGACTGTTGGGAAGGGAGTATTGAAGACAGGTCAGTGAATGCCCTGGATCCTTGATATAATCTTCGTTACTGCCAACATAGAGGAAGAACTCAATTTCTCTCTGATAACTGGAATCAATTTTCCACAAAATAGTGCTCCTATTCTCTGTCTTTAGCTTGTTCTAAAATTTTTTTAAAAGCCTAATATGTACTAGGGTTGCGGGACAATTATAACTTCCAATTCACAGGACACTACTATGTTACCTAATGGAAGCATTTTTACCTTGAGCACAGAGATTCCCAAATCCACAGGGGCCCATCAGAGAGCAAACAGTATGTGTGTGTCTCTGTGAATGTGAGTGTTTGTGTATAAATGTGTGGTCACTGTGAATATGTACATTTCTTTGCATGTGCATTCTAATTGTTCCTTCTATACTTGAGGTGAGAAATCTGATGAAAGGATTCTACAAGGAGTTGAACAACTAATGTATGTTTGAGCTGTGTGTATTTGTGTAAGTGTGAGAGAGACAAAAGAACCCAAATTCATCAAGTCCCACTTGAGATTAATGGATTTATGTAAAGGTTGTTAATGTTATAATTATCTCACAAATTTTTATGTCCAAAAATATACAAGCAACAATAGGTTTTATAAATTCCATTATATGAAGAGAAATGAGCAAATTGAGCAAGGAAAATGAAAACACAACAGAGAATGCACAGACTCTATTAAATGATTATAAGTTTATTAGAATTTTAAATAGAAGAAATTTATCAAGTCACTAAGGTAATAAGACTGTCTGAAATATCAGCTTATGATATGTACCTTTGCAAAAGCCCAAGAGTAATGTGCATTTCTTCTTTCAATATTAAATATTTGGTAATTCGTAAGAGTGAATGATGATTAAAATATACTTAAGCTCTTTTTTCCACTTTCTTAATAAATTTTGTTACATTTGCTTTCGTTATGGTCTTTAGCCTTATACTGTACTCTACAAATCAACCTAGTTTTAGTAAACTTTATTGAAATTGTCTGGTTTTAAAAAGGACACTAATTTATGCTGTATTACAAAAATAGTATCTCTCACAGTAGGCAAATGAACAGAAATATGTTGGGTTTTAAATTGTAACTTTATTTCTGTTTTATCTATAAAATGCCAGAAAGGGGGAGCAAGGATTGAGATGGTTCATTCATTCATACATTAATTTAATCAATATTATAAGAAATATTTCTTTGCACTGTCCACCTTGGCAGATAAGATAATGAGCATTGTTAATAAGTAAACAGTTCTACTGCTCAAAATGAGAACACCATAGTTTAAGGGAGATTTACCTTTATACAGAAGTATGTTTCTTGCAGACAAAGGGCAGAAGATGGGCAGAAAGATAAACTTCATGAAGCAGAAGCATTAATTTAAAAGTCATTTGCTTTGAATTACTACTTAAAACCAAACTGTATAAAATCATCCATGGAAAGACCATAAAATCAAAAAAGAATAGAACTAAATTGTCCATACCTTAATTTGGGATATATGGACACTTTTTAGTAGAGAAAGAGAAAATGTCACTCAGGATTAAATGATTAAGTGAAGAACACTGGGAAAGAAAGGCTTAAAGATAATTAAGATGATATCTTGTTATAAAAGTAAAAGTCAGAGAGCTTTATCTGGTCAGGTCCAACTTAGTGCATTTAAAAGAAAGTAGCAGCCCCAGCATGCAATAAAGTTCTGAGTAACCCAGGCTTATCACAGAAAATGTTCTAAAAACTCTCCTGCTTTGAGGTTGATCTCACACTCTTTTTCACTGATTATTTCCTGTGTCTGCTTCACTTTCCCTTATACCTACATCCACATATTAAAACTGAGTCATTACCTGTTTTTGAAGATTTCAGTATCTGCAGAGTGCTTGCTGGACAACTGACATGTGCATAGAAAAATTTAATTTTGTATCATTTAAAAATTCTTTTAAAAAATACAACAATATTATGAACTAATGCTACCATGAATAGTTGTTTCACAGTGATGAAGAATAAAGTTTTCTTTCAACAAATTTTCCAAAGCAATTAGATTTCATAAATTCTTGAATAGTTTGCAGTTGATTAGATTTTCATACTCAAGAATGTTTCTTTTCTTACTCTTTATTTCTGCCAAATACAAAACTTGAAATTTATATTCATTATCATCATTAGCAGAAATGGCCCAGATATTGATCTAAAAGTGTGGAAAGCCTCTTCATGACATACTACTTTAAAACATCATTAGATGCTAAGAAATGAACACAACATACACTTTTGCCTATTTTAACATAAAATAATGAAAACTGATTTCTTAGTTTGTATTTTTGTTCCATCAAGCTTTGAAATTTTTCTCTTTTTAAATTACCATATTTGACAAGATTTAGACATAATTTGTAAAGATGCCCAGTATGAGCAAGACATGGTGGTATACACCTGTAATGCCAGTATTCTAGGAGCCTGAGATATGAGGATCCCTAGTTTGAGCTCAGCCTGGGACACTTAGCGACTTAGCAAGATATTGTCTCAAAATTAAAAAAGAAATAAATAAAATGGGGCCAAAGTTTTAGTTCAGAAAATATTACTGGGTTCAATCTCTAGCAAAAAAAAAAAAAAAAAAAAAAAAAAGAAAGAAAGAAAAGAAAAAAGGTGATCTATATGCTATTATTTTGTTTCTCCAATAAAAGTGTGAACTATTAACAATCAAGCCACTTTTAGTTTTTTATTACAATATAATCTTCATTAAAAATTCTGATGATAGAATAATGAGATATCCATTTTGTTACACATTTGTCCAAATTTACAGAATATATAGCGCCTAAGTTTAACTACAGACTAAGGATAATAAAGATACATTGAGGCACATGCATTGATTGCAACAAATATCATAGTAGGGGATGTTAAGAGTGGGCAAGTTGTGAGTATAGAGTAAAGGCTATATGAGAGCTCTATTTTTTACTGTTTTTCTGTTAACCAGAAGTACTCTTAAAAATGTATTTAAAACAAACAAACAAACAAGACTTTATATATGGTCTTTTCTTTTCCTTTTATTTTTATTTTTAAGAGAATAAAACCAAACAAAATAAAACAGAATAATGCCACAAAATAAAACAATGAAAGTAATAAAAGACATCAAAACAAGATAGTAAGAAGTCAACAATGGCTACCATATTGCCTCTTGTTATCTTAAAAATAGATTCCCAAATCATCAGATATAATAAAATCAAACAAAACAGAACAGAATAAAGTCAATAAAAACAAAACTAGGAAAGTGATACAGAATTTCAAAACAAGAAAATAGGAAACCAACAAAGGCTACTATAACATATCTTATTATCTTCAAAAACAGCTTCCCATACCACCAAATAGAATAAAATGAAACAAAGCAATACAGAATAAAACCAGTCAAAAAAAAAAAAAAAAAAAAAAAAAAAAGGAAAAACAATGAAATTGATGCAGGACTTTAAAACAAAATAATAGGGAATTAACAATGGTTACCTCCTTCCCTTTTTAGACATTTCCTCCCTTTTCACTTTCACAATATCTATTGTGCATTTTGGATCCCACTAACTCCTTCATTTTCTCATACTAGGGAGACAACACGATGTTCACCTATATGAGTCTGAACCATTGATGGATCTTGTTTTTGATCCACTCTGCCTGTGTTTCTATTTATTGGTAAATTTAGAGCACCTACATTAATGGTTATGGCCAACATGCCCTGGTTCATCTCTTTCATGATTTTTTCCTGCCATGGGTTCCTTACTTTTCTCCTCCATTCAATTGTGACTCCACTCTGCTGCTGTTCCTGGAACCACTGCCATTTTTATTTATCTCTAGAATATCCTTCAGTACTCTGTGAGGTTGCTTTGGTAGTCACGAATTCCTTCAGTTGTTCTTTGTCATGGAAGTATCCCATTTCTCTATTAATTTTTTTTTTTTGTCTTTTTCCTTTTTATCAGTACCGGGGATCAAACTCACCACTGCCTTGCTTGCAAGGTAGGCACTTATGCCGCTGAGCTAAATCTGCAGCCCCTTCTCTATTAATTTTGAAAGCTAGGTTTTCAGGGTACATCAGTCTGGGTGGGAAGTTGTTTTCTTTCAAGACTTGAAATGCTTCACTCCAAGCTCTTCGTGAGTTGATGTTTTGCACTGATAAGTCTGTTGTGACTCTAATGTGTTTTCCCTTATAGGTGATCTATTTCTTTTGTCTAACAGCCTTTACTATTCTGTTCATATCCTGAATTCCTGGGATTTTGATTATTATTGTCTGGGTGTAAATTTGCTTTGGTTATGGCTATCTGGAGTCCTGTATTCCTCAGTTATCTGTATGTCAGATCCTTTTCCCATGCTTGGGATGTTCTCTGTTAATACTTCTGTAAATAGTCTCTTTTGCCATTGTGTTGATTCCTGCTTTTTGCTGACACCTATTGTTCTTAAATTATTTTTCTTTGCATCCTATTGTAGCCGTTAAATTGTTATTTCCTGGTTTTGCTTATTATTTTAAGAAATCTTTCCTTTCAGGATTGCTAGCTGTGATCCTGTCTTCAAGGTCTGAAAGTCTATCTTCAGTTTCTTTCAAGAAGTTTTGCCAGGTTCAAATGGAGTTTTTAGTTTCCTGGATATTTCTTTGAGTCTATTTCATGCATTCCAATTCTTCTCTATATTGCTTACTCAAGGTTAGCCTCATTCTCCTGTGCTCCTCTTTTGTTTTGATCTATGTCTTCTTTAGATATGCTCAGCAATTCTTTTATTATGTTTGTCATTTCTTTTAGCTGAGATACTATTTCTGATCTGATTTCTTTTACAGACTCACAAAGTAGCTTTATAACTTCAGTTGCCATCTTCCCAGAAATTTCAGGTGTGTGACTTCTACTGTCTTCCATGTCCATGTCTCCTAGACTTGTTCTGTTTGGGCTGGAGGCCAGAGATTTTATTTTGCTTCTTTGTCTTGACATTTTCTTGGGTTCTTCTGCACAAGCAGGTTGTGGGGTCTCAGACATTGCTTGTATTGGCTACCTGTTCTTGGTATAGGGGGATGAGTTGGGCACCTGGGAGGTGATGGTGTGTACGGCAGGCTTCTGTAGACATTCATGGTTTCTCCAATGAATGGCTGGTTGGTTCTCCTGTCCCACACTGGCTACAGGTCCTTTAAGACAATGGCAGCTAGCAGACTATAGGAGTGGGGCTGGCTGCTTCTTCTCCTTGCCTGTGCTGATTACTGTTCTGCATGTATGTGAGGGCTGGGTTGGCTTCTTTCCATGGTCTTTTCCTTTTCAAGATGGAATATTCTTGTATGTATATTGAACATAAATTGAATTTATTAAAAATAGTTATTTCCTTCAAGGATAAGTCAATAATAATATGCTGTCATTGATGATATTCATCTTAAATAAATATTTTCTATGGATGGGTATCCACGTCACTTACCTTCTTTCTGTGGTAACACTATTATTTCTATGCATTCATCAAATGTTCTTTTGTGTACTTCTCCTAGAACCAATTTCCAATTTATATCAGAGTACAGAAAGAAAGAAAGAAAGAAAATTGTTATCTCTTGAGATTACACAGTTCAACTGAAAACACAAAACAAAAAGTCACCAATGTGGACCACAAGCCATTACACACTATCTATACCTTTGGTTTCACCCACCTGAAAATACTTGCTAACACTCATAATTATAATTATACTTCCATGTTTATGAATTTTATATAACATAATGATATAACATTATGATGTCATGTGAGAAAGAACTTTTCATGTTCTAGTCTACCTATACTTTGAACACTACAGTTATCATTTACCTGCTGTCTGGTTTCAACATCTTTTTCACATTGATACATTATTCAAAGGTTTTGCAATAAATAGCTTGATCTATGTTACTGTAGTTTGGAACTATATACATAAATGACTAAGTTCATTAATTTCATGTAAAAGATGTTTTCTCCTTATTTTGAGAAAATAATTGGCTTAACATGACAATTTAATGAGTGCTCAATTTATAAATGATGTAAACTATTCTGATAAATGGTTTCATGGCAGTGACTCACAAAGTCTCAAAAGCAAAGAGCTGGAGTATAGCACACACATGCAATCTCATTTCTCAGGAGGTCAAGGCAGGAAGACCACCACAAGATCAAGATCATCTCAGGGTTCCTAGTGAATTCAACACCAACCTGAACTACCTAGCAAGAGTCTGTCTCAGAAAGACAAAGAAACAAAGAAAGTGAGAAAGAAAGAAAAAAGAAGAAAGAAAATATTTTTATCAGATTGTTAAAACACAATGGTCACATGTCCATTATCACACTTCCTATGTACAGCCTATGATTGTAAACTAAGAACTTTGTCATTAGCTATATTTTATCCATCTATTTGTAAACATAGAAGGTACATTTATCTGTTTTGATTCTACATTTTATCTTCCCTTTATCATCAGATCTTAATTCTTATCTTCGGTTTCTAATGCTAGTCTTCGGTCTTGCTAATTAATATTTGAGCTCATTTTTCTGAAAGTCAGCTCATTGTCTGGTGCAATTTTAATAGCAGTCCATGTCCCTGGAAAACCACAGATGAAGGTAAGCAGCCAACTGTCCTCAGGGACAGGTGTGATCATGTGTGATTCCTCCAACTAGAGAAGGAGAATCCACCAGCCTCGTTCACTGTTTTGGTTCATCTATATTCACAGCTTTTCCTGAAGAAGTTTTTCTAGACTATTAAGTCCAAGCTCGGTGTAACGGCAGAATTCCAACAACTAAGATAATTGCCACATGCTTAATGTTTTGGGATACCTTTCCTGCACATATTAGTCTTTTGGAATCATGTCTATGAAAAGTCCTTTTGTCTCTGCTGATAACCCAGCCATGTGCTATCTCTTTTGCATCATTTATAGTTTGTGGCCTTTTTAAAAAATATGATGAACCAATGTTCATCATGAAAAAATGTACACATAATGATTTTTAAAATAAAGTGAATTTCTATTCTCTTAAAAAAAGGTGAATTTTTTGTTAGCTCCCAGAATCCTCCTTTATATTGACACATCTGTTGTATGTCCAAAAACAGTTCACAGAACTTGCCGTGCACTTTACTTTATTCCTTTTGAGCATACCCCTTGTTCTCTAGAAGTAGGTTTATGTATCAACTGTTATTATCAGCAGTTCTCCCTGAGAAGTTGGATACAATTTATTTAAAGGCTAGGGGCAGAATAATCAATATCAGATTCAATTGAAAATGTTGTCAGGAACATGAGTCAGAAAATAGTTTTGTATCAGTCTAATCATCCATGGTGAGTGATTGGACCAATTATTTGTTCAAATCATTAGTCAATTTACTAAATTAAATTATTTTATCATCTAGATTGACCAGGAAAGTAATTAAACGAATGCAATGACTCATTCGCAGAAGTCAAATAAGTGTGAGAAAGGGACAATCATAACCAACTAAAGAAAGAAGGTATGATGCAAAAGGAAAGACACTATTCTAATCCTTCTATGAAGCTTGGAGACTGACTTTGAAATAAATTTAGATTGATCAAAATTCATAAATCTAATATTTAACAAAAAACCCAAACTTTAAATAGTTATTGAATTTATAATTTCGAAAATTGTGATATTTTAAGCCAATAAATGATATGAATCAGACGCGCCTGTCAGGTCACTGGTTTCTTTTTCTTTTTTTTTTTTTATTTAAGAGGAAAAAGAGAAAAACACAAAACAAACCAAAGCGGCGTAAGGGTACACGCAATACAGAACTACAAAACAAAACAAAACAAAAAACCATAACAGTAAGAAATTACCTGCTAGTAGATTACACACTATTTTCTTGAAAATAGTTCCTCAAATCACAGTATCAAAGAACACAAGGTGGAAATTCAAACAGGGAGACTGCAAACAGCTGTGTTCAATGTTCCAAAAACATTGATAAAGTCAGCTATTTAACACCCCCAAACACACTTGCTGTTATATCCGTTAGAGCTCCTTTTCTTTTTTTTTTCCCCTCTCTTTTTTACAACAAAATTTACACATCTTGGATTTTATTACTCCTTAGTGCTTATTACTTTCTTTGGGGGGGGGGGAAGAATACAGTCAAATATGGCAAAACAAAGCTGTCAGTCAATACCAAGGATAGACGTAGCACATGGTGTAGAACAGAGTACAAGTTTATCAACAATGGTTATCAACGTTGTCCCTTGTTTCCTTAAAAAGAATTGTCTATCTTATTAGATATTATAAAGTTGGACAAAACAGTAGAGAACAAGACCAATAAAACTTAGGCATTGTAAACATTACAGGACTTCCAAAGAAGACAATAGTCAAACCAGAATGGGTATCTTAGTGAATCTTATTGTCTTCAAAGTAGTTGCCTATGTCTTCAAACTTGATACTATCATATAGAATGGAACAGAGTCTAATCAGTCAAAACAAGATCGTGGGAGTACTACAGGACTTCAAAACAAGTTAATAGGAAATCGAAAAGAGTTACTATTTATATATCCTAATTTTTTTTGAATTTTTTCTTTAATTAAGACAAACATAAGAAATGACTAAATAATTTTTTTTGAAACAATAAGGGGGAGATTGAGATAAAACAGGACATAACAATATAACAATAGAGGTCACAGCATGACTGTTTCAATAACCTAGTACTTCACCACCTTATAACCTGACTTAATAGTAGTTACCATAGTGTCTTTTTCCTTGAAATATTTGGGTAAAACTTCATATACTCTAGCTTCAAATATTTTCATATCAAGAAGCCCAGAATAAAGCCTTTCTAATTAATGAGTGAAAACTTTATAAGGCTTCAAGGCCACCTAATGGGGAATCATGATTACCACATATTTTTATATTTTTGAATCATTACTTACATTAGGGAAACTATTCGGTATTCACACATGCGAGATTGATTTATTTCACTTATGAGTATGGTCTCAAGCTGTGCCCATTTATTGATAAATATCTCAATGTGATCCTTCTTTATAGCTGAATAATACTCCATTGTATAGAAATACCACAACTTTTTTATCCATTCCTCAGTTGATGGGCACTTGGGTTGTTTCCAAGACCTGGCGATTACAAATTGTGCTGCTATAAACATAGGTGCACATATATCACTGTGGTATGATGCTTTCAGTTCTTCTGGGAATATGCCTAGAAGTGGAATAGCTGGAATAAATGGGATTTCCAGTCCCAACTTTTTGAGAAATCTCCAGACAGATCTCCACAAAGGCTGTACCAGTCTACACTCCCACCAGCAGTGCAGGAGAGTTCCTTTTTCCCCACAGCCTCTCCAGCATTTGTTGTCGGTTTTCTTGATCCTGGCCATTCTTTCAGGAGTGAGATGGTATCTCAGTGTGGTTTTAATTTGCATTTCTCTAATGACCAATGATGATGAGCATTTTTTCATGTATTTATTTGCCATTTGCATTTCTTCATCTGAGAATTGCATATTCATCTCAGATGCCCATTTTTGGATTGGATCTTTGAATTTCGGAGGTCTGAGTTTCTTTAATTCTTTGTATGTTTTAGACAAGAGGCCCTTGTCTGAGAGAGAGTTCACTAAAATCTTTTCCCAGTTTGTGGGTTTTCTTTTCACTATGCTGGAGATTTCTTTTGACATGCAGAAACTTTTTAATAAGAAGTGGTCCCAGTTATTGATTCTGGGAAGTATTTCCCGTGCGGTTTGAGTCCTGTTCATGAATTCTTTACCTACTCCTATGTCTCCAAGGTTTCTACCTATTTTGTCTTCCAATAGATTTAGTGTTTCTGTTTTAATATTCAGATCTTTGACCCATTTACATTTTAATTTAGTACATGGTGATAGACATGGGTCTAGCTTTAGTTTTCGGCAAATGGAGAGCCAGTTTTTCCAGCACCATTTATTAAAGAGACTGTCGTTCTTCCAGTGAACCTGCTTGGCTCCTTTATCAAAAATAAGGTGGTTGAGTGTGTTCGTAGTTGTGGTTGTATCTTCTAATCTATTCCACTGATCTTCAGCTCTGTTTTGATTCCAATACCATGTTGATTTTACTACTGTTGCTTTGTAGTATAACTTCAAGTCAGGGATTGTGATGCCTCCTGCTTTGTCTTTGCTGCTTAGAATTGCCTTTGCGATTCTAGGTCTCTTCTGGTTCCAGATGAAATTTAGGAGTGATTTCTCTAGATCTATAAGGTATGTTGATGGTATTTCTATTGGGATTGCATTGAATCTGTATAACAGTTTTGGGAGAATGGCCATTTTCACAATGTTTGTTCTTCCTATCCATGAGCAAGGGATGTCTTTCCATTTTCTGAGATCATCTTCAATTTCCTTTTTCAGTGTATTATAATTTTCACTGTATAAGTCTTTCACTTCTTTCGTAAGAGTAATTCCTAAATATTTCATTTTTTTGCTTGCTAATGTGAATAGTCCAGTTTCTCTTATTTCCCTCTCTGTAATTTTGTTATTCGTGTATAGGAATGCTATTGATTTCTGAGTATTGATTTTATATCCAGCCACATTACTGAATTTATTTATTGTATCTAAGAGTATTTCAATGGAGTTTAGGGGGTCTTCTATGTAGAGTATCATGTCATCTGCAAACAATGATAATTTAACTTCTTCTTTTCCTATCTTTACCCCTTTTATTTCTCTTTCTTGCCTAATTGCTCTGGCTAGTACTTCCAGTACTATATTAAATAGGAGTGGTGATAAAGGACATCCTTGTCTTGTACCCGATTTTAAAGTAAAGGCTTTCAATTTTTGGCCATTTAGTATGATGCTGGCTGTTGGTTTGTCATAAATGGCCTTTATTATATTGAGGTAAAGACCATTTATTCCAATTTTCTGTAAAGTTCTTATCATGAATAAGTGTTGGACCTTATCAAAGGCTTTTTCTGCATCTATAGAGATGATCATGTGATTCTTATTTTTGGCTTTATTGATATGGTGGATTACATTTATTGATTTGCGTATGTTGAACCATCCTTGCATTCCTGGGATGAATCCCACCTGGTCATGGTGTATAATCTTCTTGATGATTTGCTGGATCCTATTTGCCAATATTTTATTGAGGATTTTTGCATCTGTGTTCATTAGGGAGATCGGTCTATAGTTCTCTTTTATAGTTGGGTCTTTCTCAGGTTTTGGTACTAGAGTAATATTTGCTTCCAGGAATGACTTAGGAAGGATTGCTTCCCTTTCAATTTCATTGAATAGTTTGAGGAGTGTCGGCATTAGGTCTTCTTTATATTTCTTGTAGAATTCTGCAGTGAATCCATCTGGGCCTGGGCTCTTCTTGGTGGGCAAGGACCCAATTACATTCTCAATTTCATTAGCAGAGATTGGGTTATTCAACAGTTTTATATCCTCTTGATCTAGCTTTGGTATTTCATATGCTTCTAAGAATCTGTCTATTTCTTCTGTGTTATCAAACTTTTGAGAGTAGAGGTTTTCGAAATAGGTGTTGATGATCCTCTGTATATCTATTGGGTCTGTAGTGATTTCTCCTTTTTCATTTCTTATTGCATGAATTTGAGCTTTTTCTTTCCTTTTTTTAATAAGGTTGGCTAGGGGCTTATCGATTTTATTTATTCTTTCAAAGAACCAACTCTTTGATTCGTTGATTCTTTGGATTGTTTTCTTAGTCTCTATTGCATTGATTTCTGCTCTGATTCTTATAATTTCCTCTCTTCTTTTGGCTTTGGGCTTGACTTGCTCTTCTTTTTCTAGCTGTTTGAGGTGTAGCATCAAGTTATTTACTTGTATTCGTTCTGTTTTCCTGATGTGGGAACTCAGTGCAATAAATTTTCCTCTCAGAACGGCTTTCATTGCATCCCACAGATTCCGGTAAGTTGTATCTGCATTTTCATTTTCTTTTAGGTATTGTTTAATTTCTTCTTTAATTTCTTCTGTGACCCACTGATTACTCAAGAGTGTGTTATTTAGTTTCCATGTGTTTGCGGAATTTTTGCAGTATCCTTTGTCATTAATTTCTAATTTCAGAGCGCTATGATCCGATAATATGCAAGGGATGATTTCAACTCTTTTGCATTTGCTTAAATATGTTCTGTGAGCTAATATATGGTCTATTTTAGAAAATGATCCATGTACTGCTGAGAAGAATGTGTATTCTGATGTTGTTGGGTGGAACATTCTGTATATGTCTATCAAACCCATTTGTTCACAGGTGTGATTCAGTTCTGTTATTTCTTTGCTCATTTTCTGTCTGGTTGATCTGTCCCTTGGTGTCAGTGGTGTATTAAGGTCTCCTGTTACAATTGTATTACTGATAATTTGAGTTTTCATTTCTGTTAATAATTGTTTTATATAACTGGGTGCTCTGGAGTTTGGTGCGTATATATTTAAGATAGTTATCTCTTCCTCTTGGAGTTTTCCCCTTACGAGTATGTAGTGACCTTCTTTGTCCTTTATGGTCATTGTTGGTTTAAAGTTCATGTTGTCTGCAAACAGAATGGCTACTCCTGCCTTTTTTTGGATTCCTGCTGCATGAAGAATTGTTTTCCATCCTTTGACTTTCAGTCTGTGAGTATCCTTCTGGGTTAGATGGGTTTCCTGTAAACAGCATATGGTTGGATTTTGTTTCTTGATCCATTCTGCTAGTCTGTTTCTTTTGATTGGTGCATTGAGACCATTTACATTAATGGTTATTACTGTTAAATGCTGGTTAATTGTAGGAATGTTATCTCTCTGCTGTTGCATCTTTATCTTTCGGTTCTGTTTAATTATTTGCTTTGCTTAGTGGTTTTTTCCTTTGTGTATCTAAACTGTCTTTCAATATTTTTTGCAGGGTTGGTTTGGTGTTCATGAAGTTCTTCAGCTGTTCTTTGTCATGGAAGTATCGTATTGCACCATCTATTTTGAATGATAGTTTTGCAGGATATATCAGTCTTGGTTGGAGATCATTTTGCTTTAGGATCTGGAATACTTCACTCCATGCTCTTCTTGACTTTATCGTTTGTGCTGAGAAGTCTGCTGTGATTCTGATAGGTTTTCCTTTATAAGTGATTTGTCTTTTCTCTCTGACAGCTTTTAGTAATCTATTCTTGTGTTGGATTTCTGGGATGGTGACTATTATATGTCTGGGTGTAGTTTTATTTTGGTTATGACTGTTTGGAGTTCTATATGCTTCACTGATCCTGATGTCAGTTTCTGATCTCATGCTTGGGAAATTTTCAGCTATTACTTCTCTAAATATCCTCCTGACATCCTTCATGTTGTCTCCCTCTCTTTCATTAATCCCTATCATTCTTATGTTATTCTTCTTTGCATCGTCTTGCAGTTGTTGAATTGTTGTTTCCTGGTTCCTTGTTATTTTCAAAAGATCTTTCCTTTCCTGTTCACTAGCTGCAATCCTGTCTTCAAGGTCTGAAATTCTATCTTCACTTTCATTAAGGCGGTTTTTACAACTTTCAGTGGAGTTTTTTATTTCCTGTATATCTCTGTGCATCTGCATTATGTATTCTGTTTGTTTCTTATATTGCTCGTCTAGGGATTCTATCTTTTTGTTTAGTTCCTCCAATTTTTTATCTGTGTTTTCTTTAGATATATTTAGAATCTCTTTCATTTCTTTTATCATTTCTTCTTTTATCTGGGAGATTATTTCGAGTTTGAATTTCTTTAAAGCTTCCTGGAGTTGCTTGTCAATTTCAGTGGCTATTGTGTCCGATATATGAGGTGGATGGGATATATTTTCTTCTATATACATCGCTCCTAGGGTTTCTTGAGATGGGCTGGAGGTTTGAGGTTGTAATTTGGTCTTTCGTTTTGTCATTTTCCTATATTTCTGTGTTTCAAGTGTTACTTGAAAGCTTCCTCAGGATCTGTTGAAAATCCCCTTCTATGTTTGGAGCTACTGGGACTCTGGCGCCGCGCTACTCCAAGCCATTAGGCCTACAGAACCAGTGGCCCTCCTCTGCCTGCTCAGAACTCCGCAGTTCCAGACAAGCTGGGCCTCAGGGACACTGTGCGCCCACCTGCCCCTTGGAAGCTCCACAGTTCTTCAATCGCAGCTGGGTTAGGGTACTCACCACAGGCCGCAGTGCTTCAGGAACCTGTGGACCCTCCCTGGTTGCAGAGATATCCACAGTCCTCCAGACACGCAGAGAGGCCAGTGAGGGCACCCCAGATCTGCCCAGCTCCTCCTCTGCAGACCTGTGGCCAGGCGCGGCAGCTAAACAGGCTGGGCTAGGCTGGTAGTGTGGGCCAGCCCACCTATCGGGAGCTCAGCAGGTCTCCAAATGAAGCCGGGAATGGGGAGGCTGATGTGGAAGCCTTAAACCCACCTCTCTCCTTCACTGCACCTGGAAGCCTGAGGGAACTCCAGCAGTCTGGGCGCAGAAATCCAGAGTCCTCCAGACACGCAGAGAGGCCAGTGAGGGCACCCCAGATCTGCCCAGCTCCTCCTCTGCAGACCTATGGCCAGGCGCGGCTGCTAAACAGGCTGGGCTAGGCTGGTTGTGTGGGCCAGCCCACCTATCGGGAGCTCAGCAAGTCTCCAAATGAAGCCTGGAATGGGGAGGCTGATGTGGAAGCCTCAAACCCACCTCTCGCCTTCACTGCACCTGGAAGCCTGAGGGAACTCCAGCAGTCTGGGCGCAGAAATCCAGAGTCCTCCAGACACGCAGAGAGGCCAGTGAGGGCACCCCAGATCTGCCCAGCTCCTCCTCTGCAGACCTGTGGCCAGGCGCGGCAGCTAAACAGGCTGGGCTAGGCTGGTTGTGTGGGCCAGCCCACCTATCGGGAGCTCAGCAGGTCTCCAAATGAAGCCTGGAATGGGGAGGCTGATGTGGAAGCCTCAAACCCACCTCTCGCCTTCACTGCACCTGGAAGCCTGAGGGAACTCCAGCAGTCTGGGCGCAGAAATCCAGAGTCCTCCAGACACGCAGAGAGGCCAGTGAGGGCACCCCAGATCTGCCCAGCTCCTCCTCTGCAGACCTATGGCCAGGCGCGGCTGCTAAACAGGCTGGGCTAGGCTGGTTGTGTGGGCCAGCCCACCTATCGGGAGCTCAGCAGGTCTCCAAATGAAGCCTGGAATGGGGAGGCTGATGTGGAAGCCTTAAACCCACCTCTCTCCTTCACTGCACCTGGAAGCCTGAGGGAACTCCAGCAGTCTGGACGCAGAAATCCAGAGTCCTCCAGACACGCAGAGAGGCCAGTGAGGGCCAGGTCACTGGTTTCTGACTTGCGAATAACTGAAAAGAAAACTACAAGCGCCTTCACCAATGCACAATGTGAATGTACACATTTTCAATAGTGCCTGCTCCATAGGCACATGGGGAATGTCAACACAAAGATGTGTTTCATATGAAGAACAGGATGTGCATACATGCATACACAGAGGTGTACAAATGTGCACAGTGGTACTTCAGTTCACAAACCGAGTTCATTCCATGACTTTGGATAAGATGCCATGTTCATGCTCATGTGAGAAACACAGCCACAGTCACACCCATCATCCAGTGCTGAGTTCAAAAGCAAAACCAAAATTTTTCCAAATGATTCTGTTTGTTAGCCAAATTGTTCACAAACAAACTGTTTGTGAACTGAGGTGGCACAGTATATATGAATGTGTGTTTGAAATCCTTCCTTAATCAGAAATGAGAGAATGCAATGCTGCTCCCAATAAAATTAAATCTGATCTTTTGGATAATCAATAAACCTTCCAAACATCTTCAGCTTGAAGGAGGCCCATGGGTATATCATATTCCAAACTTCCTCATAATCTTTCAGTATCTAGTTAAATCTTTTGTGCCTTCCCCTTTTGTCATTTTATTGTCAAATGGTTGTCAGATAATTCTTATTATAGAGTCACCATAGTACCCTTAGACTTCACCGTACTCATTCTAACTCAAACTGAGACGGGGCGTGGGACATTACATTTTAAATAAACAGCCTATGTGATCTGAGGCAAGCGATCCACCTACACACTTTGATGTATATTTCCTCCATTTCTAGTCCTCTGGTATTTTCCACTTCTCTTGCTTCTTTGATTCTTATTTACCTTACACAGAACTATGCTTGCTTTTATAATCCAAACATTCCTATCTTCTCTCAACTTATAAAACTCTCACTATGATCTCTGGGCCTTTCCTGAATTTCTTTATTGTTATGTAACTATGGCACCAATCACACTTAGCTCTATGGCTAGGCTCACCTAAAAATTAGCCTGGTAGCCTATCTGCATGGAACTCTCCTGTCCTTTCCTTAGGTTGTGCTCTCTTTACAATCACAGACCTAGCATTCGCTGTTTTTGAACTTCTGAGATAAACTCTGTCTAGAGTTTCTGGGAATATTCTAATTCTAGCTCAGTACATTTAGACTATTCAGTCTCTGGGGCCAAGACATTCTCAGTTTGGCTCTTCAATAATGATAACAATAAAATATCCTCCACTTAAATCCCTATAGCACAATAATGAAGATGATCTTAGCAACCAGGAGGAATAAAAATCAGAGAGAGACCTTAGGAAGCAAAATTGGTGACTTTATGGTCTACCATCACACATTTTTAAAAAACTCACTGTCACCTCATTTTTTACTCTACAAATATAGATCCAGTACTTTTTATGCAGAAGGTACTATGCTAGACAAAAGAAATAAAGCAACAAGCAATCCAAAGTCTCTTCTTATCCAAAATTTTTCATTCTAATAAAGGATAATAAATAAGTGCATTAATAAATCTTTAGTGAGGTAGATGATGCTATGAAGAAAAGGGGGCCATCATGAGTGGCCAGGGGGGTTAAAGGGAAGGTTAAATTTTACATAGCAAAACCCAGTGGTAAGGCAAGGTACAAGCAAGCTAGAAAAAGAAGAGAGGAGGCCAGGAGGGTATGAGAAGGAGTTTTCAAGGCAGAGAAAAGAGCAAATGCACAGATTCCAAGAAAGGACTAGCGACTAAGGGAAAGGAAGTAGAACATGCAAGTGAACTGACGTAAGCAGGGAGATACTAGAAAGAGACAGGACCAGAGAGAGAGCGGGGGGCTAGATGTCACAGAACGCAATTAGTCCTTGTGAGAGTTTTGATTCTTAGTAGTGAGCAGAATGAAAGTCATTGAAAGGTTTTTAGTTCATGGGTAACATGATCTAACCCATTTGAACAGGATTATTCTGCTAGAAGAATGAGGAATTGAATAAATGTGGGCAAAAACAGCAGACAGCATTTAGGAAGCTATGTCAAAAATCCCAGCAAGAGCTAGTAGCAGCTTGAATGTGAGTGGAGTGAAAGTGTTAAAATTATGAACATATTTTCAAAGCAAGGTCAGTTGGATTTGCCAATGGACAAAATGTGTGAGAAAAGGGAAAGTCAAGATCACCAAACATTGGCTTATGCAATTGGCAGTCCAGAGGCAGCACTGATGTTGATGAGTAGCTGTAGAAAAAAGAACTGAATGGAAAGAAAGAATTTAGTTTGAACCTATTCAATTTAAGATAACTGTTTGGCATGCAGATTAAGATTACTATGAGCAATTGGATTTATGATCTGTATCTGAGTCAGATAGACAGTATAAATTGGATGCTAACTTTGTATACATCATATTAAAAGTCAAACTGTTTAGATGAAACTACCTGGTCTTGATTAAAAAGAATGGAGGGGCAAATAATGAGCCAACATTAAGAACACAGGACAGTGAAACAGGAAAGGGGGAAAGAGGCCCAGCACAAATGACAGGACGAACAACCAGTGAGCAGAAGGAAAACTGAACCTCAATAACCCAATGACCCAGCAGCCAGATAGAGAATATATTGCAGGAAAGACAATATAATCAAACTAGGTCAAAGTAAGGACCAAGAGTTGGCTCTGGGACTTATCAACATAAGAATCATTAGAAATTTTGATGAGAGATGCATAGGAAAACGGATAGACACTAAAACCTATTTGGCTTTGGCTCAAGGAGAACTGAAAATTTAAGCAGCAAGTTGAGGACCCATTACAACTTTACTGTCTTACAGTCTCTCTAAAATTTTCTAAGTGATCTGGGGTTAGGTCTGAAAAAATGTCACTGGCAGCATAGCTTAGATTAAACAGAATGCTTTCACAGTACTTAACATAGGTGAAGTACAGAGCTGCCAAATAGCCACAGCCATTAGTGATATGAATATTATGTACACTTCAAGGTCTTGAATTAAATTTATACCTCATGCTGTTGCATTAGCTGCAAGAAGAGAGGACAGACTGTAACCACCACTTACTTTAATGAGATTAACTGTAACCTGATTTTTTGCTGAAAGTAGCAGCCAATTACTATATAATCCAAATGCATCTTAAGTAACAGTAGGAGAAAATTACTCCATGATGGTAACTTGAAGCCAATGAGAGCTTATTATCCTCATAAAGCATGTAGACCCAGTATAGTATATGAAGAAATGGTCCATTGACAGCTAATTTTACCTTTAAAAGTCTCCAAATATCAAATTTCACCTATCAACTGTTAAAATGCTATAGGGAAGAAAATAAGAATACCTACAGATATAAAATGTGTCCTTTCATTGAGACCACAAAAATAGTTATTATTACTTTCTAGTAAATAACCATATTATTTGTGGAGTATAGAAAAGAGCAGTGGTTTTCTTGTGCTTTCCCTGAAAATCTGAGTTCCTTCAAAGAGTTATTAACTTGGTGGAGAAAGTAATCCATTAAATCTCCAAGAAGCTATTGCCAAAAGTGATCATTTATGTTGTTCATATCTTCCTCTTCTGATTATTCTTTAAAACTGAATTTGAGGATAAACTCATTAATCAGAAGGTTATTTAAGTCTCATCTCCCTGTCATCTCTCTTCCCAAAAGAAAGAGAAGGACAAGGTTTGGGGAGGGACTTCAGATGTAGTTGCAAAATATCAAACTTGCCTAATGGTGAATTTTAGTTACATATCAAGTCCCATACTAGCTATGCTGTCTTACAATTGCATTATAACTCCTCAGTCAGTATAACAGACTTCATACTAAAGCTCTGTATAAGAAAGCTGAGGTTCAAAAAGATTAAACATTTAACATTGTTACTGCTCCCCAGTGACTCACCCACATCGAGAAATCATCTCTGAGGTCTGTGGTGACTGGGAATCTGTACTCAGCAACCTACAGTCATCCAGGAGCCCTCAGTGAGGCCTACAGGGACTAGGAGACTGCCCTCAGCAAACACACACCCAAGAACCATCTCTGAGGCCTGGGGACTGGGAGTCTGCACCAAGCAACCGTCAGTCATGCAGGAACCCTTGGTGAAGCCCACAGAGAGTGAGAGTCCATCTTCAGTGACACACCCACACCAACGAACTATTTCTAAGGCACACGGGGACCAGGATTCTGCTCCCAGCAAGCCACAGTCATCTGGAAACCCTTGGTGAGGCCCATCAGGATGGGAGCTGCACCCAGTGACTTACCACAACTGGGAACCATCTCCAAGGTCTGCAGAGACTGGGAGTCATCACCTAGGGACCTCCCCACGCCCAGGAACCATCTCTTAGACCCTCAGGGACTGAGAGTCTGCACCCAGCAATCCATAATCATCCTCAGTGAAGCCCACAGGGACTGGGAGTCTGCACCCAGTGAAATGCAGTCATCCAGAAACCATGGGTAAGACCTATGAGGAAAGGAAAGCTGTGCCCAGGGAACCATCTCTGAGGCCAACAGGGACCAGGAGGCTGCACCCACAGACTCATAGCCATCAGCAACACTCAGTGAGGTACACTGCCAGACAGACCCTCAGTGCATTAAGCAACTAGAACTTGGCATCTGACTGATTCAGAGGAACATAAGAAAATGCCAAAATGAGAGAACAAAATGCAATCTTGAACTTCCTTCCAATCCATCCAGATTAAGTCCAGGAGACAGACATGAATTAAATTGCAAATCAAACACTTGAATTATCTGATATGCTAACAACAGAAGTAAAGAAACAGCTCCAAGAAACTCTAAAGGAAATCATATCATAAATAATCACTCAGGTAAAAATAAAAATGATAATTATAATGAGAGAATTGAGTATATCCAAAAATGACACAGATAAAAAAATAGAGATGCATAGAAAAATGATGGACTTTGAATGAACAATACAAGAAAAAATTAAAATACATGAAACAGATTCAAGGGATAGCCAGTAAATCAAAATTTGATTGAATGCTGGGAAAGTTGTATAAATAAAGTTGAAGACAGACCCTCAGAGCTTGAGAAAGAATTGCAGTTAGTGATCATGAAAGCAAAGATTTCTCTAAAATAACAATAAAACAGAAAATAATAATTCAAGAGCTGCAACATGATGCAAGGAAATATATAAAAATTTATAGGTGCCAATGAAAAAGATGCCAACACAAATGACATAAAGATTATTTGCAGAGTAATAGAAGAAAATTTCCCAAATGTGGGAAAAGAACTGGATATACAGAAAAGTGAGGCCTATAAAACTACAATTGGCCATAACCAAAATAAACCTATAGTCTGACGAATAATCAAGATCCCAGAAATTTAAAATTTTAAAATATTAAAAATTTTAAAATATTAAAAGCCACTAGAAAAAATAAACAGATCACTTATAAAGGAAAGTTCATTAGAATTACCACAGACTTCTCAACAAAAACCATCAGGTCAAAATAACATGGAGTGAAGTATTTTAAGTAGGAAAAGAAACAACTTCTAACTCAGATTGATACACCCTACAAAACCACCTTTCAAAATCAGTGGAGAAATAAGATACTTCCATGACAAAGAACAATTGAATAACTTCATGACCACTCAACCAACTCTACAAAGACTACTGAAAGATATTCTAGAAAAAGATTAAAATCGTCACATTCCAAGAACAATGATCAAAAGAAACCGACAAGCAGGACAAGCAATTAAACAGAAGGGAAAAGTAGGGAACCAACAACACAAAGATAACATGACAAAGATAAGCCAATACATATCAGTTAGAACTGATTTATGTAAATGGTGTCAATTCACCAATCAAAAGAAACAGACTGGCAGAGTGAAGAAACAAAATCCAATAATATGCTGTATATAAGAAACACATTTGACTCAAAAGAAAACTCACATATATAAAATTCAAAGGATAGAAAACAATACTCCATGCAACAGGAGCCCAGAAAAAAAGCAAGAGTTCACCTTTTATGTGTACAAACCAATAATGATAAAAAGAGATAAAGAAGGTCAGTACATGGGATGTACCCATATTTGTAAGACAAAATATACATGAAAATATGTAAGATGAAAAATAATAAACATGAAAAATCAAATAAGGAATGGTAAAATTATAACAGGAGACCTTAACACCCCATCGTCACAGAGGCAGATCAACTATATTAAAAAATCAGCAAAGAAATAACAGAACTCGATCAAACTTATGAATAAATTAACTTAGTAGATGTGTACAAAGTGTTCCACCCAACAACATCAGAATACTCATTCTTCTCAGCTGTACATGGAACATTCTCTAAAATAGACCATATATTAGCCCATAGAACATGCTTAAGTAAATTCAAGGGTATTGAAATTATCCCATGTATAATTTCTGACCATAGTGCAACGAAATTGGAAATTAAGAACAAAAGAAATACAACTATTTGTTCAACCTCTCTTCTGATCCTTGAGTTTCTTGCCTTAACTGAAACTCTGCTCTCTCCTGATGATGTGGCTTTTTCCATAGCTCTCAAAAGTGATGGATGCTCAGTCTGTGTGTTGTGTTGCTGTATTTGAGTGTTTGATACAGGAGTCACAGTTCTCCTTCTTCCTAAATGCTGTTCCATACCACTACTCACACTCTTGTGGAAAATCCCAGTGCTCTGGGACTCATTCACTCATTCAATGAATAAGTAAATATTCAATGAATATTTATTCTGTAACTCATTGTTAAATATCTATAAAGCTCTTGTCTATTCCAATATATATTTTTTAAGCTCTAGGCATTTGAAGGACATCATGTGCTGTGATCAACTACTCCCAGCCTAGCTGTAGTCATTAAAAAATTCTGGCTTACAGCCCATCACTCAGAGAAGATTTTGACGCCTGGCTTGCAGTCCTGCTATCCATCTTATTTTTATTTAAAAGACAAGCATTCTTCTATGAGAAGAACAGAAGAAGGCAGGTGACCTCATTTAATTTAATTTTCAACTGGATTTCTCATAAATGACCCACTCTTCATATTTGCCAGTAGTCCATATATACACAGCAGCCTCAGCAGGGCATCCTGGATCATAGAAAACTGACAGTAAATAATTCTAAAATTTCTGTACCTGAAACAAATGACTGCCTGGAGAATGTCAAGTAACTTGTATAACTATCGCCATCATAAAGTCATCAGCATAACCACTCTCCAATGTGTTAGGTAATAATCCTCTCACTTGGGGGCCTTCTCTGTCGCCTTGGGCCAGAGAGTACATGGCCAGTGAATAGAGAAAAGGATGCCACTATCTTGTCTTAGATTCTTGACTATCTATATCTTTGAATTGTTTGGAAAACTGAATACAGATAATATCTGATATGTATGAGTCTGATTTGACAATTCAGTCTTGGTTTTAGCTTTCACATTCAGCTCCATTATGCCGCACGCAAAAAAGTTCTCATTAAGTTTAATCTACTAATTATTATGTTGGTGGCAAATCCAGTGTGCCTTTATTAGTCATTTGACATAATCCAAGATTTCTCGGTTTTATACACCCTGAGTGACTTTTCCTTTCTTTACTCTGAAACTCATCTTCCCTAGGCCTCTCTGCCACAGGTGAAAGATTAAATTACAGTCTCCAATATCACTCTGTGCTGCACATCTGATCTTACCTGACCTTATCTTAACCTTAGCATAGGCAGAGTAGATCTGTAGATTTTGGATTTCTCTAAGTAACACTTTGATCCATGGAGTGGCTTGGAAATGATAATGTCCCAGTTCTAAGTCCAGCAATTTATTGTCTTGTACTTCTGTCAAGAAATATATACTCCAATTGTTCCTAGTATAGGGGTCAGGAGAGATAATGAAGCATATTTCTCTAGCCAACTCAAAGATTTACAGCCAGAGCAGATCTATCTCAATCACCAAAAGCCTGAAGCAAAACTACCCAGCGAGGTGTAGCCCAGATTAGCCATATGCCCCCAAAAGTTCACTAACAAAAATGACTGCTTTTCACCATTAAATTTTAGGATGGTATGTGAGTTAGTTTACAAAGGTTGCCATAGCAAGTTACAGCATCACAAGCTGAGTGGCAGAAACAAAATATTCTAACAATACTGAAGGCAAGAAGTCCAAAAGCAAGGTATTAACAGGTTTGGTTTCTTCCCAAACTTGTAAAAGTTCACCTTCTTTCTCTACCTCTATATGGTCTACACACGCAGATGCCAGGTGTTGCTTTATACGTTCAAATTTCCTTTTCCTATAAAGGATACCAGTCAATGGTATAAATTCAATTTGATTACCACTGTAAGGGGAGTATCTCTAAATATAGTCACATTTTGAGGTACTGCAGTTTTAGAGTATCAGCATAGGAGTTGAGTTGGAGTGGGCAGGTACTTCAGTCCATAATAATTACACAAATTTACATACGTATCATGGCAGTAGTTGGCTGATATACTACAATTTTCTGGCTATTTTCTATTTCTTCAACCTTTTCTTTGATTTCTTCCATTTAACCAATAAATATAAGAGACTTAAAAACTCAAATCTAGCACTCTTTGTACTCTATATTTGAATTTCAGGCCAGAATTTCAGAAAGAGGAAGTTTAGCTCCACCCCCTGCCACCACCAGGGACATTTGGCAATGTCTAGAGACATTTTCAGTTAACTAGGATAGTGTGTAATTAGCATCTAGGGAGTGTGGTCTGTGAGCCTGTATTTAGTGCTATAGTGCCTACCTGGAAACACACAACAGAAAATTATCTATCCCAAAACATCAGTCATGCTAAGATTAAGGAAAACCTTCTCAGTACAGTGATGTCCAACTTGTAGGCCTCATGCCATTATTAATAGACTAATGTCTCTCTCTCATAAAGGGGTTTCAGGCATATGTATCAGATTGGATCTCTATCATGTGAATGCTTCACGAGCACCTTAAACTCAGATTATTTTAAACACACTTGTTTTCCTTCCAGACTTGGTTCTTGTACTTGGCCTTTTATCTTAGCAACTAGTAACTGAATTTCACCCAGAAATTTAGGATCCATCCTTGATACCTTCCTCTCCTCCCACCTGGGTGGTCCATGGCTAAAACTACTTTCTAAATGTATTTTTTGGCTTTTCCATGAAAAGTACGTTCATCTTCCAAGCCACCATCTATTTCTCTTTTAGACTGTTGTTATTTCTTTGCCAGTTAACAACCAATTAGTTCTGCAAATGATCGAATATTTTCCTTTATAAAACATTAATGTAAACACGATACGCCACTAACTTAAAAATATTCTTCATTGTTCTGTCTTCAAGTTTTATTTTCTAAGTGCATGTTCCTGGCACATAATGGCTACTCTGCTTTGGGGGCTAGTGCCTGTTTGTAACACATCTCAATTCATTTTTCATCCTCTTTCCCTCCCCTCCCAAATCTTCCATCTCTTGATCCCTTGCCATTTGAAAACTATCTATCCTCCCACTTCCTGTTATCTATATTTTTCTCCATTGTTATTCTCTTTTTTGTTTTTTCTTGAGATAAGGTTTTGCTTATCCGATTCAGGTTGACCTTGATCCATTGTTCTTAAAGACTAAAGTTCTTAATGTGGTCTGCAGTAAATTGTCTATAAAATATATTGTGAAACCTAAGATACTCTTAAGAAATGTGTGTGTGCTTGTGTGTGTGTGTCCATGCACGCATGTGCATGCATGTGTGTGTTGGTGATGGGGGTACTAAAAATTATTCAGCGTAAATATAAACAAGAACTTCCCCAGGCCAACTGGGTACAATGACAATAAAGCCTCCACTACTCCTCTGGTCATGGCTCTGGCTCCTTCCTGTCACTCAAAAGCCATCTCCCATCATTTTTACTCTTTGTTCACTTTTATCTTCAGCAGACAAATTCACCATCCTGTCATATTTTCATCCACATGCTGTATCACCTTACCAGTAAATGTGCGGTTTTTGATCTACATAAAATTTCCCACTCATTATTCCTACAACAACTCATTATCCCTACAATCTCTGGTCTTCAATATTGCCCCAGAAATTTTTTCTCTGACTCTTCAAAAAGCACAAATTCCTCTCAGTGTACCCTTTGTAGCATCATATACATTTCCATTGAAATGTTTGGAATCTAAAGCCATTTGCAGAGTGAATTAAATCTTAGTTTTAAGGCCATGATAGTTACTTATTTGCTTTTTGTCATTTGAACGTTTCTGGTTTTGATTTTTGTTTGTTAGATAACATCTTGCCAGGTCCACAAAGTTCATCATATGGTGTTTACAGACACTTGAGGAAGAAATAATTGGATTAATTCACTAATCAATTTGGTCAATGTGCTATGGCTTAGGTGCTGTTTAAGTACATCTGCCTCAAAGGTTTGTGCCTTATTACCTTGGTCCCAGGGTGATAATGTTAAGAGAAAGTAGGATATTTAGGAGATGGTGCCTAGTAGGAGGTCATTACTAGCCCCTCTTTGAGCTTTGGCTCTTGTCTTGTGATATGATTCATTCTTTGTCTCTCTCTGTCTCTCTCTCTTTGTCTCCATGAAGATCAGCATGAAGCCACTGAACTTCCAAAACAGTGAATTGAATCAACCTTTCTTGACAATTCACTCTATCCATGATATGTTACTATTAACCACAAAATGGACTAAGATACAGCATCACATAAGTTAAAAGAAATCTATACTTTGCAATCCGGAAATGTGTGCAATATATTGCTTTACACAGATATTATAATAGACTCTCCAAGAGAATATGTATCATCCTTCACGTTAATATGCGTGGAAGGTAGTAACACAGCAGTATTCCAACTTTGTGTACATTTCAAATATAACATAATATACCAAAAACTGCGTTCCATTGTGAAATACAGAAGACTAAATATAAGAAGAAACTTGGAGTCAAAAGGTACTAAAAATTTTTTCTGTGCTGCTGCAAGGTTCTTAAATTGATTATAAAGATGTATTTGAGTTCTCTAGAGAAACAAAATCAATAGGAAAATACATGCATATAGGTATTTATAATCTGTAGTTATATCTAAATATATAAATGTATATTTACATTAGAATGCATATTTGTGTTTTATATAATTATATTTATGCTTATTATAAGGAATAAGGATTCACTTTCACAGCTATGGAGGATAAATTCCATAATCTGCCCTCTGCAAGCTGGATACTCAGGACAGGTAATAGCATATTTCCAGTCTAAGCAGGCCTATGAACTCGACAAGACAGCACCTGTCAATTCAGAGAACTATGGATAAGCAAAGTTATGCTGTATGTATCAGGTATGGACAGAAGACTGGTTTCCAGCTTCCACAGTCAGGTAAAGAGAGAGAAACTGTTCCTTTCACTCTCCTCTTTTATTGATACAGTATTCAATGATATCTACCCATATTGCAGACAATCTATTGCACTCAGTTTCCAATTCACAAATGTGATCTCTTTCACAGAAGACACACTCATAAATAACGTCTCATGAAATATCAGGTACTGCATCACTCTTTCCAGTTGTTACTAGTATTAACAATCACAAAAAGAAGTGAAAAATAAACCCTTTACATAAATCAACCTCTAAAGGAAGCAAGACATCCAACAGAATACTGAATTAGCAAAACACTAGAAGAAAATATTAAATAAAAATACTTTCAAATTAATGAAATTGTTTACAATTTGTTTTAAAATGTTATTGATATTTTTATGGGGTTTACATACCAACTAAGGTAAAGTAAAGCCCTTCCTTAGTATGTGTTCAATCTCTATATATACCTTTCTTTTCTGCTACCCTGCAATTACTTTGGGATTCACAAAGACTCTTCTGAAACAAAACTTCCACTAAAGAATGCTTCTTTTGTCTTTAGTAATGAGAAAAAAATTGTTGATTAAACAAGATAATTAAAGCATTTATTAGGGCAACCTCATGTACTTGTGGTTTCTTCTAAGATAGGAGAATTTTATTCAGTTGTAGAAGAAGGATTTTCATAGTTCATCTCTCTAGAATCTCCTCCTTGGAATGCTCATGTTTGTAAATACAGAACAGTGCTACTTCTAAAATTGTGTGAAAATTTCTGATTTTTGAAAATGTATTCAATTTTATCTTCTCTAAGTAGGTCCTTTTCAAAGCAGAAAAGTGTGTTAGCTGGCAGTTATGTCTAAATAATTGTGTTCCAGTCACTAAACATCAGTAGGTGGCCTGTTTAGAATCAACAGTGCAACTTACAGCTGTCTGAAACATGGAGGAAGTGACTTGAAACGCAAAGAAAATAGCCCTGAAAGCAGACATTCACAGCCAGGACCGGGCGCTTTCCCACTTGATAATGTCCACATGATTAGCATTTATTTCATACAAGAATTTTGTTCATCTTGCAAAATGTCAATGCTTCCTTTTTAATTTAGAGTACTTTAATTTAATTTCTAACATTTTAACACAAATGGCTTTAAAAATAAAAAGGAATGAAGTAATCACATTTAATTTCATGGTTTCAGATTTCTAAAAGCTATCATATTCTCTTGTGTAATTGAAGCTTTCCATTAAAGGGGAAAGAAAAACATCAGCAAAACTTTCACCCCCTCCCTTTTTATGAGACCAAAAACAGGAAAAAATGCTACTATTCCACTGGGTATTTATATAGAAATAGGTCTGAAGTGTTTCTGTGCTGCTTATAAATGTAGAAATCATTCAAAATTAGAGTATATTTCGATTACATTGGAAGAGTGCCTCCAAGTTTCTTGTTTAGCATCACTTTAAATTGGAAGAAATACCTCAGAAAAACAGAGCAATCAGGTAACTCTGTATTTCAAGCTCTGCCACACTAGATTTTGGATGCATAGAGGTAGATTAATTGACCAGAGACCTTAAGAAATCATGTAATAAACATTGTTCCTACTTTTCTCTACCCAGAGAAAAGTCAAGTGGATGGATGGTGAGAGAACATGCAGCTTTCTATAAAAGGTTATGCATCACCAGTAACCAGGCAGGCCTCCTCCTCAGTCTGTAATACTCCTTCCTCTGAAAACTTATTTTCCTTTCTTCTTTCTTTCTTTTTCTTTCTTTCTTTCTTCCTTCATTTCTCTTTCTTCTCTCTCTCTCTCTCTCTCTCTCTCTCTCTCTCTCTGAAAATCTTTTTGATCATCTTCCCAGGCTTCACTGAAAGTAACATGTTTTAGAAGCATTTTCCTATCTTTCCAGTAGGAATAAATCACCATTTTATAAGTTGTTATAGCAATTCTGTACTTTCTCTGTAAGTAAAACACTTTCTCTTACTCAATGGATAAATTTAACCTTGAGTTCATTTTCTAAGTTTGGTCCTCTGGAAATCTAATAAAGATAAAAGATATTTATAATAAAAGGTATTTAATATTTCTTATGGCAAAAATGACCCCTGCTTGACAAAATATTTTAGTTTCATTGATAAATTTACTTCTAAGTAATATCTTGTTACTTAGCAGATTTTAAATAAACTATCAGTACCTCACCGGAAGTCACAACTTTGGACTTAACAGCATGATAACTTACAATTGGACATATTCTTTACACAGAGGTATATCTAAATATTAGATAATCATAGTATATTTCTTTTCAAATATGCCATCTGTCATGGTTTATGTCGATGGCCCCCACACCTCATGCATTTGCATTATGCATTTGTGATTGGTTCATTGTCTAATGCTTGGATTGGGGTGTGAGTGCTACACAGGCCTAGGGGTGGAGCCAAGATGTGATGTAATGGCAGGAAGAAGGCGTGTCTTGCTCTTTTGCCCGTTTCTACCTTGCTGTTTGCACCCGCCATGAACTGTGGCCCTGCTATGCCACCTTGCCTTGGAGCCAACTGAGTATGGACTGAGACATCCAAAAAACTGTAAGAAGTAAACCATTCCTTTACCCACTTTGGGCTTCAGGTATTTTGTCTCAGCAATGAGTAAAAAGTAACTAAGATACCATCTGCTAACGGATAGTTATTTCTATTAATAACCATGAAATAATCAGAATAATTATTGTATATGTTCCATAGTTTGACTAAAAGTAGTTTAAATAATAAATATTTTTAAGTATGCTAGTCAAAGTAAACTATTTCATTAAAAAACTAAACTTTACACTTACAAAACAAGTTATTATTTATTATAGTTCATAGTTTCGTTTCTCATAAATTATAAACAAAAATAAAAGCTCCACAACACCATGTAAAGTTACATATTTGAACTAATACTTTTTTTCTTTTACTTTTTATCTTCATCATTGTTGATTCCTAATGTTTAAAGCCAGAAGCATGTACTGTCACAAGACTAGGAGACACAAGCCTAAGCAGGCTTGAATGATTGCTAACCACTAAAACCTGATATAGTCTTAATGAATTTCTACAACTCCCCAAGATGGAGGAGAGGCACTGGATTTGCTCACCTGTCCAGATTATGGTTTAGGAAAACAAAATCAAACCAGCAGAAAATCACACAAAGCAATGGTTACCAAATCACCGGACAACAGACAACAAAAGATCTCTGAAATAAAAGTAAGTAATATTGGCCTTAAAAATGCCCTAGTTTATTGCGCAATAAGAAATCTTCACCTCTGTAGTAAAAAGAGGAGCACCCAGAAGAGGTCCTAAGATCTCATGAATTGAAGACTCAATTTACAGTTTAGAGAAACTAAGTTGGTCAGTCTATACCAATCCTTTAGAAAAGATAGAGGCTCAGAAACAACTACATAGCTCTTCAGAGAGCCAGAAGTATTCCACTGGGTGTTGATCAGAACATGAAATTTGAAAATTGCCCAAGACTGGAAAAGAGTCATTTAAGAAGATTAAATGAAACAGTTTCTAACATATCCACAAGTGCCAAAGCAATTCTGTTTTTACCAACTAAATTGGGAGACTCATTTTTTGTGTGCCATTGAATAGACACACATATAGAGGGTTCTAAGTCAATAAGGGAAGTATTTATTCTATAAATGGGATCCTGCTTCAGAACTGCCTAACTAATAAAAAAACCAAAAATCAAAAAGAGTGAAAATATTTCCAAACAACTGAATCCAATTAAACAATGCCTTAGAGGATTTATAAGCATTTATAAGCATACAAAAATATACAGCCCTACCAAGATAAAATCACATCATCTGAATTTCCATGAAAGATTACTAGGTAGGAAAAGAAACAGAAAAGTACAATACATAATAAGAGGAATGATGAATTAATCAAAAATGACCCAGAGGTCACACAGATGTTAGGTATTACTATAAAAAGCTATTTCTATAAATATATTTGGCATTTAAAAATGTAAGTACAGACATAAGAAGTATAAAAATATGAAAATTGAATGTAGGGAGATGAAAACAACGTTTGTGTTGAAAAATTCACTAAATGGAATTCATAGAAGACAAGACAGGGCAAAAGAATTGATTCCTGAATTTAAAGATAAGATAGCAACAGAAACTAAGATGAAGTTCACACAGTAAAGCAAAAAATGAGAACACAGAAAGAATGAAAAGAGCATTAATAAACTATGGAACAATTTCAAGAAGCCAAGTCTACATGTCACTGAAAGGGAAGGTGAACAGAAAATGTATAAAGAGCAGCTGAAAGCTGATATAAAATATAAATAGCCAGATCTATATGTCCAGCAAAATGCAAGTATAGGAAAAGAAGAAAACCAAGACATCATAATCATATTCGGATAGGAGGAAATATACTCTACATATGAGAAAGGATAGTTACCATGCTTCTTGTGGAAATAAGGCACATGAGGAAAACCAGAGAAATATCTTTAAAATACTAACGCAAAAACACTCAACCTAGTATCCCAGTCAAAGGAAAAATATCTTTTAAAAAGAAAAGAGAAATATAAAGATATATTTAGATATACAAAAATTGAAAAAAATTAACCAACAGAAAAACACTAAAATATGCTAGGGAAAGAAATTCAGAAAGATGAAAAGTGATACTTGGTGAAAATATGCATTTTTATAAGAGTCAGGAACACGGCCTGGCTTGCACTGCAGCTCTGTAAACACAGGAACTGAAGGCTAAGCTGTAGGAACCCAGCAAGAGGGAGCCATGCACCAAGGTCACACACACAGAATCTCTTGGCAAAGGCTGGGAGATGCACCGGTTGAAGATGTCTGAAGCACTTTCTGCCCAACCATTTTAGATAGATAATCAATAAGTTAACCAAGCAAAGCTTCCAGCAGGAACAGAAAAATAAGAATATGCATTTTACAGAACTACTTCATGAAAGCCACCAAGAGCAGCAACACCCTTGGAGAGTTGAGAGGAAACAATGTCAAGAATTGCCACAGTATTTAATGTCTTTTAAAAAATTGTATATGCTTCAGATGGTTATTTCCCAAATAATCAATATATAAAAACCTTTAAGAACAAGTTAAGATGGTCTGCCTTATAGCCACTTGCTATTATTATACAAGTCAAATTTCAGAAGAATAGATTTTAAAATACTTAGTCACATCATTACATTTTAAAACAAGCAGCATATGTTTCGTAAGTTAACATATTGATAAACAGTTTTTATTAAAATTTGCTCATTGTGCTGGATTTGTTAAACAGCATAAATTTTAAAATAAGATCTCATATATATTTTAAAATAATCTCCACTGACTCTTTTCTTAAAATGCTTTGTCTATCCAATTACAAAATATTCTTGTACAAATTTCATCTCAAGTTAATATTCATATCATATTTGTTTTAATGACATGCTTATAAAGGGCCATCTGACATATGTTCTTTATTTTGTAGTGTATTTCAGTAAAAATCTTCCCACTTAATTTGATTTCTCAGTTATTCCACCGGATTAGGGTGACATAAAGCCTTCTGACAGGCCTTTTGCACGTGAATTTACCTGAAATTTGGATCTCCTTGTCTCTAGATTTGGATCTCCTTGTCTCTAAAATAAGGAATTAAAAATTTCCCCCTATATAAAATTCTCCTGTGTAGCTGAATTGACAGAATTAAACTAATTATGTCTCAGATTCTTTAGTAAGTTTAAGATCTCTTTTATTAGGAAAACAGTTCCTATTGAACACATTAACAGATGATAGTGCAAACATGATCTTACCAAGAGAATAGTGTATCATCCATAACTGCAATTTTAATCCTTCCTTTGGTAGTACTTTAAAAGACACAGCTTTGTTTACTTAATTATAATTACAAAATATACAAGAGGGAGAAGCACTGATGCTAACGATACAGTGAATGAAGTGCAGGCATTAAAACCTGTAAGAAAACAAGTAACATACAAGTTGCAATTAAAACATTAAAATAAAAAATATATTTTTACAATATATTGAGGGGCCAAAGATATCAACAAGCACAGCACCTGCCTGGAAAGTATGAGGTGTGAATTCAATTCTTGGTACCAAAAAATTAACTAATTAGTTAAAATATACATTGAATGTTTAAGTGAAATTTTTAAAAATTATAACAGTAAAAGACACATTACATTGAATTCCCCTAAAAATACTCCCCCTCCCTTCAGACATCATCACATCGTTCTGACCAGGTCCTGAAGCAGTCTGGCATGTTCTTTCTCACTAGTGTTTTTATATGATGTGATCAAAAATACAGTGACTGTTGCAATGAGATGCCATCCAATAGAAAGGCAGCGCTGTAAAAACATCTCTGTGTGTTTTCATCCATGTTATTCACCAGCTCTGATGCCATGACTGCTGGCTCTTCCCCAAGGTCAAAATGACCGTGAAAGGTAACATGTTTTGAATCAGTTAAACAAGTTAAGTCAGCTGTTACAATACAGCTAGAGACACAAAAGAGAATGTCCAGAACTGCTTCAGAGAGAACAAACCATGATGGGGTGAGTCTAAAATGATAAGAGTATTTTGAGGAACATTAAAGGTAGTGTTTTTATTGGAATAATTTTCTTAAATATTCACCAAAGTTTTCAATCATACCTCATAAGTAAAACATAGATCAATAATGACCCGTGTTTTGACAATGTTATGCTAATGTCGTGCTGTAGCACTATATAGCAATAGTACATTTCATATTTCTAATCTTTCTTACAATTAAATTTTACTTATGTTTTTTTCATTCACCTGACACTTTCCAGATGACTTGTGACTAATTTTTTCAGTCTTATAGATCTTTACTTTGGTTCCATTATGTATTTATAGGGATTTTTTTATCTTTAATTATTATACATATTACTTTTATTATGCATATTCCTTTTTTGTTATACACAGTTAAATTGCATCAATTGCTTTAGTTTGCATCCTAGAATACATTCCTTTAAAAGATATATAATAGTCGAATATATATGCATGACTTTTACAGAAGTTAAAAATGGGAACTTTCTTATCTTTTATACATTATGAAAACAAACCAAAGTTATTTACCAAACTATATATCACTAATTAGAAAAATAGTAATTTTTCTTTTATTACAATTTTTGCTTGTTTACTGTCTAATCCCCGTAAGGGGATTGATAATGTATGGAATTAACTGTTGTCGTTCTACAATTTTACAACAGTGGACTTGGAGATACAGGTACAAGGCAGGATTGCCTTCCTCCTATTCCCAGGCCCCTGCACGGTTTCTCCGTGCTTCCCTGAATTATTTCACTATTGATTTCTCTTGTGAGTATACAATAAAATTGAGTTTGGATGACTTTTATGGACATACTAAACAATTTGTGCAATTAATTTTACTTAATATTTTATCATCTTGCATGAAAAAATGTTTAAATATGATTAATGATGTCTTATTATGAAACAGTTTTAAACTTAGCAATCATGGTAACATTGAGTGCCCATTGGTTAACCTTAATTATATGTAATTGGATCTTTCTTCTGAATACCAAGGCCACATTGTTACCCTTTAAAATTTTAAATCTGATACTTTATGTACCTGCTACACTGCAACAAAATGTTCAAATATGCCCTCCTACAACTTCACAGCTGTAATATATTGATTTTTCTAGAAGTCTAACTCTATGCTAAAAGATTTTCATTTTAAATAAAACATGGATGGAATTTTTGACAAGCTGCTAAATTTTAAAGAGATTTTGGAGCCACCAAATATTTTGGATCGTGCAGAGAACACATACTGCACAGCAGTGATTTTCTACAGTATTTATTTTTGTACTGTATGCTGTGGCATAAGATACAGAAATGCTAATCGTGGCTTGATTATGTTAGTAAGCTGTTTGATGATTAAAAACAGTGCCACAGTATTGAATATATAGTTTTCTACAAAATATAATACAGAAAAGGAACGCAGTTTGAAAAAAAAGTAAAACTATCTTTATCTTCACATAACATGATCTGTATGGATACCCTGAAAATCTACTAAAAACCAAGGCAATGAAACATACCCTCAACATTCAAAGATTAATTGTACTTCTTATGGGCTACCAATGAGCAATTCAAAACTAACATTAAGAAAATAATTCAGTTTATGATAGCATTAAAAATAAAATATGTAGGCCTCTTTTTCGTGGGGCCTAGAGGGCGTTTAGTTGCTTCAAGATGAAGCTGAATGTCTCCTTCCCAGCTACTGGCTGCCAGAAACTCGTTGAGGTGGGTGATGAACGTAAACTTCGTACATTCTATGAGAAGGCATGGCCACAGACATTGCTGCTGACTCTGGGTGAAGACTGAAAGGGTTACATGGTCCGAATCAGTGGTGGGAACAGCAAACAGGGTTTCCCCATGAAGCAGGGCCTCTTGACTCAAGGCCAGTTTGCTTGCTACTGAGCAAGGGGCATTCCTGTTACAGACCAAGGAGAACCAGAGAGAGAAAGGGTAAATCTGGCCGAGGTTGCTTTGTGGATGCAAATCTGACATTCTCAACTTGGTTATTGTAAAAAAAAAAAAAAAAAGGAGAGAAAGATATTCCTGGATTGACTGATACTACTGAGCCTCCTCATCTGGGGCCCAAAAGAACAAGCAAAACCTGCAAACTTTTTAATCTCTCTGCAGAAAACGATGTTCGCTAATACGTTGTCCGAAAGCCCTCGAAGGTAAGAAACCCAAGACTAAAGCCCCCAAGATTCAGAGTCTTGTTGCCCCACGTATCCTCCAACACAAACGCTGCCGTATTGCTCTGAAGAAGCAGGGTACTAAGAAAACTCATGAAGAAGCTGCAGAATATGTTAAACTTCTCACCAAGAGAATGAAGAAAGCTAAAGAAAAATGCCACGAACAAATTGCCAAGAGACGTAGGCTTTCCTCTCTGAGAGCTTCTACTTCTGAGTCCAGTCAAAAATAAAATGCTTAAGTAACAAATAAATTAGATTGGGCCTCAAAAATATGTAAGAATAAATTTAATTTAAATGTATGAATTGTCGATAAAAAGGAAAAAGACAAAAAAAAAGGTGGGGGGCTGGGGATTTAGCTCAGCGGCATAAGCGCCTGCCTTGCAAGCAGGCAGTCGTGAGTTCGATCCCTGGTATCGATAAAAAGGAAAAAGACAAAAAAAAAAAAAATGTATGAATTGTATGGTTAAAACATCTTTGAAAAAAATTAAGGAATACGTATTACATACATGTAGCAAAAGACATGTTATCATTAAGACAACAATACTCCTCAAATGGTATACTGATAATCACTATCAAGATCTCAACTTCCTCTTTCAAAGAAATTCATGAGATGATGGTCAGATTTATATTGAAATATAAGGGAACCATATAGGCAAAATGATTTTCAGAAAGAAGAACCAATCTGAAAGACTCATGTATACCAATTCAAAAACCTATCACAAAGCTACAATAACTATCTGTGTGGTATTTGTCCAAGATTAGTCACATAAACCAATGAGATGCAATTTAGGGTCCAGAAATAAATCTTTGCATCTATGGCCACATGTTTCTAAGATCCTAAATGAATATTTGCTTATACATCTAGATAGTTATATGCAAAAGAATGAACTTGAACCATTTGAATGGGGCAATGGTTTCTTAGATATTACACCAAATACACAAGCAGCAAAAAGGAAAATAGGTAAATTGGTTTTCAACAAAATGTAAAGCTTCTGTGCTCGAATATCACCAAGGACTTTTTAAAAATCATATATGAAATCTTGAATAGGAGAATTTCAGTATAAATTTCTATAAAGAAAATATATAAACACTCAAAGATCAGGGGTCGTTCAGAAAATGCAAACCAAAATGAAGTATCTCTTTATTACCACTAAGATAGCAGTGACTAGAAAGAGGGACAATTACAAGCCTTGTTAGGATGTGGAGTATACTAATTAATCTTGATTGTCAACTTGACTAAGATTGAGACTCCTGGAGAGGTGATCAGATTCTGAGTGCAGTAACCATATTAGTTGTTTAACCCATTGATGAGTTTATAGCTTTTAATAGACCTATTAAAAGGTGAGTCCTACTTGCAGAAAGTGAGACATAGGAGTGTGACCCTGGGGACTCCATCTGGCTCCTGACCCCATCTCTGGCATGTTTTCCTTACTACTGTTTCCTTGAAGTCAAGGGTTGGGCATTGTGCTTTCTTGGGAAGTGAAAAAAGGTAGATTTAATAACAATGCGTTTGCCAGAAATGGCGGCATACAATTGTAATCCCAACTCTTGGGAGGTAGACGCAGGAGAACTATTGCAAGTTTGAGGCCAATCTAGACTACATAGTGATTAAGGACAACCTGAACTACATGGCAAAACCTTGTCTCAAAAATTCAAAATACCACTACTACTACTAATAATAATTCTGCCTTGTATAGTTTAAATGTCTTAGGAGAATAACTGATAATCATTTCACAATGTATAGAAGTAGCAAAACATTAAATTGTCCATCATAAATATCTAAATCTTTTGTCAATTATACCTATAAAAGCTGGGAAAGTTTTTTAAATACTTTTGAACTTAAAATTAAGTATTAGTTGTTTTCACATAACACTGTTAACCATTGAATTGTATATTTCAAAGGGGTGAATATTATTGTATGTGAATATACCTGAAAAAATATTCATCTCTCTTCCCTCAAATTACAAGGCCTTTAAATTTCAGAGTCTGTTATCGTCTTTAACCCCACATCTTCTTCTCACTGCCACTAACACCACCTCACTTTATCAACTAGAAAATCTGGACTTTTTCTTCATTATTTAAAGGCAAATAAAAAGAATTAAAACCTGATCCACCTTTGAATAATTCAAGAATTTTAATCAATAGATTTTTAAATGCTTATAAACATTCCTATGCAGCTTTTATAGGTGAGTTGTTTTAAAAAGTAAAAAAAAGGGGGGGGGGTTTAATCTAATTGCACATAAGCATTTCTCTTTTAAAAAAAACAACTACTACTATTTTTCAGCTCATTCAGTGAGTCTAGAAAAACCCTGTTGCTTAAACTAGGCAAGGCGATGAAATGAAGTTATGGTCCAATCTTATTAAGTAATGCATTATTTTATGACCAAACTACGGATGTGCAATGGACCCCTCCCTAAAATTTGTGGCAGCTACCAAATATCATCAGGATACTAGACTGACTACACATATAATGGAGTTTTAGGAAAAGGCTCGGGAGTCCTCCCAAATTGGTCCAAGAAGGGCTTGAGAGAACTGGGAAAGACTAGTTTGGGTGCTTCATTTGGGGTGATGTGGCAATAAGAATCTCACAAACAGGTTGGAGTTTACAAGGCTTATGTGTCCTACTTTCTACAGAGGAAGAAGCAGTCATACTTTATTTTTAGCTTGATCAGATATGGAGCCAAAGGGGAAGAGAATGTTAGGAAACCTAAATATCAAACACCAAACACCAAAGTCAGTCTTTATCATAGTTTGCTCTTGATTTACTGATTTCTGAACTATTTCAGCATCAATCTTTGAGAACCAAATTTTGATGAGGATCTAAACTATTTCTGCAGGGAGACTCCAAAGCACACACATCAAAAACCAAAGCTAAACTGTGACAACAATATTTATAAAGGGACAATTTATCATGTTGGACTTCTTCCAGGAAATCTATGTAGGTCTGACATTAGAAGAACTTATTAATATAATTTATTGCTTTAACCAATAAGAGAATAAAGCCAAACATCATTGCAATAAACATAACATCAATGACATTCAATATTCATTCTCTTATTGACATAAATAAGGTCATTTTCTTAATGGGCTAAAAATATTTACAAAACTTTTCTTAAAAATACAGATGGCTTTATTCTGTTTTATTTTGTTTAGTTTTATTCTTCTTAAAATAAAAAAAATACATGATAAATGAAAAAATATATTAAGGAATCCCTTCAAAATCAGTAAAAACAAAACAAAACAAAAAAAAGCAGGGGTGGATGCAAGCTATCTCCACTTGTAGAAATCATTACACTTGGATTTTGATCTTATGCAAAGGAATAAGAAAAATAAATACAAAAAATTCCAAAATAATCTACAGCAATTAGAATTAATTATGAAACTCATCCAGGTTAATAAATATAAAATCAATAGCTTTATTTATAATTATCAGTACCAAAATAAAAGAATATGACAAGTAGAATGATTTATAGTAGCTCAAAAAGCATAAGCAATGAAAGAATAAATCTCACAAAAATATTAAATCCGTATGGAGAAAACTAGAAAGCCAATTTAAAAACATGGAATAAATCCTAAATTAATGAAGAGACATATTATGTCAATAAGCAGTAAGACAATGTAATAAAATTCTTTCCATCTGCATTTCCAAATTAAATTAATTGCTGTCAAATCCCAATAGAATTTTTAATGAAACTTGAAAAGTTTATTCCCAAATTTTTTGTAAGTGTAAATATTTCGGACAGTCAGAAACCACTGAAGAAAGAAAAAGAGAATTCAATTTGCCTGCCATATATCAAGGCTTATTAGCTATAGTAATCGAGCAGCTTCGTACTGAAATGGAGACACACATAAAATGCAATGAAAGAAAATCACAGAACTTCAAAACAAACTTCTACAGGAATGGACACGATAACGATATAAAATAGAGGTTGTACTGCCTTTCAGTGAAGCAGTGAACAGGGCTAGAACGGAATAGGGGTCAGAAAGAAATTAGTCTTTATATTATATTGTAGAAAGCCAATTCTAAAGAGATTAAAAATGAAAAGTACAACTAAACTATTGTAACAAACTATGAGAGCTGTCATAAGCATGGAAAGTGGAGTGTTTACTAAACAAGGGCTTTCAAAACATTTATACCATACATCCATTGGTCCCTGGAGGTGGATCCCTTTGAAAATAGGACATAAATTTGGAGTCTCTCTTAAGCAAGCCATCCCTCATCGAGGCTGACAGCTGAGGGAGGGTAGCCTTCGGGCTGCATGGCTAACAGCTTGGGAAGAAAGTAGATTCCAGAAAGGAGAGGAAATTAGGATGTGTTATTTGGAGTCCACAATACAGGGAGTGAGCCCATTGTGGTTGGAGGGTCAGAGTTTTTCAGACTTCAGACTTTCAGTTTGGTCATATCATTTAACATTTCTGTAACTGAATCTGGGAAAAACATGTGACACGCGTTAGTTGCAAGGTCTTCTTCCTCTTCTCCTAGCCTTACACTGGCTCTGACATATTGTTACTTGGCTCCACGTTACGCTTTTTGGGGAACAGGAGCTTAGAACCTGACATGTGGAAGCTCTTAATTCTGACAGCTCTAAACTGCTTTCAGTAAGTAACCACTGTTCCTTCTGGCCACACCCATCAAGCCTTTTCCACTTTCACTGTCGCCATCCTTCGGGTTCACCCAGCCCAGCCCTCTGGAATCGTGGTTTATTTTGTTACTTCTTCCTTTCTTCTCCCACTCTGCCATCTGGGTAGTAAGATGACGACAATTTACTGGCAGTTTTAAAAGGATTTCTAATTTTTAGGGAGAGTCAAATTCTCCAGGAAGATTTTTTAAAAAGATCTTATCTAAGGAAGTGGCATCCTGAACATTTACAAATGACAGTGTAATGCTAAAAGGTATATTAAATTACAAATAAGAAACTTAGGCCCTAAATAAATCTGACTCCTTTGTAAATAGGGATGAGGCCGAGGAACAGGAAGGAGGAGGAGTGGCATAGGACCCAAGGCATATCACAAAGGCCTGTGACAACTTCAGAAATAAAAGACTAGACTCTTTTCACTCCCAAGCTATGAAGCCAAGGATGCTAATGCTAATTTCAAAGTCTCTTGGGTCAAGTACTATACAGTCTCAATTAGTTTTCTGTTTTTTGTGTTTGCATAAGGGACTCATGCCTGGACTAAAACTAATTCAGTGGTGTACAGGGAAATGGCAAGGATTAGGACAGGAAAAATAGAAAGATTAAAAGGTGTCACTTTACTTAAGATGGGAATTATTATTGTGATCAGAACACAAGTGAATAGTTTATTCTTTTGCCCAAAGCATCTAGAGAAGTGTTAAGTACTTCAATTAGCAAAATCAATCAACAAGATGACTTTTGGTCACTGCTAAGCAGACTTGTTCTCAGCAGTGACATGAGGGTAAATGTGCTGCATCCCATTAACAGCTCTGGGAGTCACCTTGTGCTTTGCAGAGAGGATTAATTTAGTAAAGCAAAGAACTAGGAGCTATTTATTTTGCTTACTCCACAATACACTATTTCCATTGTCCTCTAGAGAAAAAAAAAAAAAAATAGCTGCTTAGCTGTGCTGAATCAGCCACCAAATGGAGCTGGGGTCTATTACCCATTGTTAGCATTAATCTCATTTGAATATCCTGGTATTGTTTTAAATATAGCACAAAGAAATTAAATAGTGCTAGTTTATTTACTTCCAGATTTTAAAGGTTTAAAAGCACTCACTTTTTGATCTGGCTCTATATCAAAGCAAGACAATTTTTCTGAGAAAACTGGTTTTCATTTTAGTTTTATTCCCTTAAACTGTCATTTTATTAACACATTCATTTCATAATATTTACATTTATTCATCATCATTGCTTTTTTACTTGTTCTCTAGGCAATGGACTAGTTTTTATATCCTTTCAAAGCCAAAGTCATATTTACAATTTACCCTATGTCCTTGTAGAGGAATTTCACAGCACAACACATGTGAGTCCTGCACTTGTACATTATCTGAAGCAAACATCCTTTTTTCTTGGTGGGTGGTATGAACTTATAAGTCAGTGTTACTGATAGAGTTATTTCCAAAAGATGAAAAATATTAACAAAAGATGAGAAATATAAAATAAAAAGCGGCCTTTATTCTGAGAACACGGAGAGAGATGACCGGCACCCCACCGCTGGCATCCGGCGATCTCTCCGGCGGACACGTGGCGTGGGGGCCTGTAAATAGCCTCGGTTTGGGGTGGAACCTAAGGCGGGCATTAGGGATACACAGGTAGCCCATTGGTCCTAGGTTTGGCGCCATATGTAAATTCCCAGGGGCGGGAAGATGGCGTCACAGGTAACTTCCTAGGGGCAGGACAAGATGGGGCTTCCTGCTTCCGGTTGTGGCTTTCCTGGCTACAGTGTCCTGTCTGGGCCAAAACCTTTCAGTTACCATATCTTCCATACTGTCCAGTACAATTTTGTGTATGTCCTGGTTACTTTTCTCTGATTGCTGAGACAATTACAAGCCACTCAAAGTTAAAAGGGAAGAGATTATTTATCTCACAGTGTGTTGAGGTTTCCATTCCTAACTGAATGGCTCCAACACAGGGTGGCATGGCAGAGGGATACTGCAGAAAACAGTTCATGGGAATCAGAAGACAGCAGAGCAAGTAAGAGAAGAGACAAGGCTTTTTTTGCCCCTTACATTGTGTCTAGGCTACCAGGATTAGGGCAGTGTCAAATCAGTCAGTGGACTGATTTACTAATCAGTCCTAACACCCTTAATCGTAGCATTGCGCCATGAATCAATCATGCACTCTAGATTCAGTCACCTCTGTAAAAGCCCCACCCATGATTGCAGGTGATTTGGTAGGACATCTAGATGTAAGTCACAGAAGTGTATTCAACAGGTGCATGAAGTTTTTGCTTAAAATAATAAAATTGTATTCTCTCTAATTATAAATTAATAAAAACTAGCATTAAGATCAAATTGTTAAATAACTATTCCTATAAGATTTCATATTCATGTAGACTTAATAGATGTTTACAGAATGTCCCACCAGGCAACATTAGAATATGCATTCATTCTCAGCTACCCATGGGACATTCTCTAAAATAGATCATATATTAACCCACAGAATATGCTTAAGTAAATGCAAAGAAATTGAAATTATTCCATGCATACTGTCTATTATGCCACAGAATGGGAAGTTAATGACAAAAACTGAAGAAGCTACATAAACACATGGAAATTAAATAATACCCCCCTGAACAACCAATGGGTCACAGTTAAAATTAAAGAGAAAATTAAACAATATCTACAGTCAAATAAAAATGTTAACACAATATATTGTAATCTATGGAACAGAATGAAAGAAGTCTAAGTGGACAATTTATAGCAGTGAATTCTCACTTCAGGAAAATAGAATGGGCATGAATAAAAAACCTAGTGCTGCACTTCAAGCTTTTATAAAAAGAACAAGTGAAGCTCAAAGCCAATAAAAAGGAGAAATAATGTAACTGAGACTAAGAAAACAGTACAAAGACTTAATGAATCAAAGAATTACTTACTTAAAAGAATAAATAAAATTGATAAACTCCTAGTCAAAAAAAAGAAAGAAAAACTCAAATTCATTCAATGAGGAATGAAAACAATAAAACAACTAACTACAGATTCTGTGGAAATTCAGAAAATCATCAATACCTACTTCAAAAATCTCTACTTCCATAGAATGAAAAACACAGAAGAAGTGGACAGATTCCTAGATATGTTTGAATTACCAAAACCAAATCAAGAAGATATAAAAATTCTGAATAACCCAATGTTGATTAATGAAATTGAAAACATAATTTAAAAATTTACCAACAACAAAAAAAGCCAAGCTACTTATGGATTCCCACTTGAAGTCTATAAGAAATTTAGAGTTTTATTGCCAACACTCTTCAAATTCTTTCATGAAATTAAAAGGGAAGCAACACTTCCTAATTCATTTCTGGAGGTAAGTATTACCCTGATACCAAAACCAGAGAGAAACTCTACGAAAAAGAGAACTACAGGCCAATTTACATAATGAACATCAATGCAAAAGTCCTCAATAAGATACCAGCAAACAAAATGCATCAAACCGTCAAAAAGATCATAGACATGACCAAGTGGGATTCATACCAGGAATATATGGATTGTCCAACATACATAAATCAATAGATGTAATATACCAAATCAACAGAGCCAACAACAAAAATCACATGATCATCAAAACAGATGTTGAAAAATCTTTCAATAAAGTCCAATGCTCATTCATGACTTAAAAAACCTTGCAGAAAATCAGAATAGATGGTCTCTACTTCAATCTGATAATAATTATCTATGACAAACCATTAGCTAATAATATAATAAATGGACAAAAACTGAAACCATTCACTCTCAAATCAAAAACAAGACAAAGATGCCCAGTATAACCACTCCTAATCAATATAGTTTCGGAAAAACTAGCCAGAGTAATGACAGAGAGAAAGAGGGAGAGAGAGAGAGAGAGAAAAGGAATAAGTCATTAAATTATCATTACTCACTGATGACATTATATTCTACATAGAAGACCCCAAAAGCTCCACCAAAAGACTTCTAGATTTATTAATTATTCAGTAGTATATCTGGATACAAAGTCGGCACTCAAAAATCAATAGCCTTCCTGTACACAAATATTAAGCTCACCGAAAAATAAAGGAAACCACACTCTTAAAAATAACATCCAAAATAGTTAAAAGAAATATTTAGGAGTCTATCTGGCAAAGGTTGAAATATCTGCATACTGAAAATTACAGTACCCTAAAAAAGGATTTTAAAGCGGATATCAGAAAATGGAAAAATATGCCTTATACATGGATAAGAAAAATCAACATAGTAAAAATGGCCATACTCCTAAAATTTTTACACAGATTCGATGCAATTCCAATCCAAATATCATTAGCATATATCACAGAATTAGACGAAACATTCCAGAAATTCATTTGTAAGCAGAGGAGAAATAGAATAGCAAAGGCAATCTTGGGCAACAAAGAGAAGGCAGGATGCATTATAATTCCTGACTTGAAATTATAGTACATGTTATGAAATCAGCATGGAACAGGCAAAAAACAGACCTAAGGATCAGTGGACTAGATTAGAAGTTGAAGATACAACTATAAACACACTCAACACCTTCTGTTTGACAAATGAGCCAAACATATTCACTGGAAAAATGTCCTGGAAACACTAGCTTTCCATATGCCAAAAAGTAAAATTAGAATTATGTCTATCATCATGTACTAAAGTAAAAAATCTAAATATTAAAGCAGAAACAATCTCCCAGAAGAGAAAGTAGATAGAAATCTTGAGGACATAGATGTACACAGAGTTTATAAACAAAACGCAAACTCCACAGAAAATACTTCAAAGAATCAACAACTGGGATCTCATCTTACTGAAATGTTTTTGCTCACTGAAAGAAATCACCAGAATAGTGAAAAGAAAACTCATAGAGTAGGAAAAATTTTAGCCAATTGTCCCTCAGGCAGGGGACTTACACATAGAACATGTAAAGCACTGAAATAACTCAGACTTCCAAGTTCAAATTCCCAATCCAAAAATGGGCATCAGAGATGAATAAATACAAATGGAAAATAAATATATGAAAAAATGTTCATCTCTTGTCATTCAAGAGATGCAAGTTAAAACAACACTGAGTTTCCATCTCATCCCGGAAGAATGGCGATCATCAAGATATCAACCAATAACAAATGTTGGTGGGGCTGTAGAGAAAAAAGTACTTTTTTCAGCTGTTGGTGGGAATGTAGACTGGTGCAATCACTGTGGATATCAGTATTCAGATTCCCCAAAAAGTTAAGGTTAGAATTCCCATTCAGCCCAGCTATTTCCCTTCTGTGTATCTTCCAAGAAGAGTTAAAAACATTATAGCACAGCAATATGCACCCATCTTAATAGCAACACAATTTTTAATGGCTTAATCTTGGAAATAACCCAAATGTGATCAACTGAGAAATGAACAAAAAAGATGTGATTTTTATGCAGTGGAGTACTATTTACCCTTAAAGAAGGATGGACTTCAGATTTTTATAAATAAATGGATGCAACTTGAGACCATACTCATAAGTGAAATAAGTCAGATTCACATGTGTTAACATCATATTGTCTCCTTTGTGTGAGAAATTAAAGAGCAAATAAAGACTAAAATGTACAATAGATATTGTGAATTGGGAAGAAATTATTTAAAAGTGGAAGGAACTACAATGGTGGAATGGGAAAGAAAGGGAAAAGAGCAAATGCAAGATAGCTGTGCTGTTATTGTCTCAGTTCATTGAAAAGGAAGGTTCATGCTAATATTATTAGAGAATTTTTATGCCCATATTTATACTCTGAGGAACTATTTCGAAGATGAAAATATGGAATGTATTGACTACTGTTATTCTCCTATTATTTGGTTATGAGCTTCTATTTTACTTTTTAAAATACAATTTAAAATAAAAAGTTTTTACAGTTTAAAAAAAGCTTTCATATTTATTCCAACAGTAAAAAAAGAGTGAACTCTCTTTTGGTTTTTCAAATTTTGGATAAAAGTCAAACAACTTCAGTCAATAAATAACCAAAATTAAAAGCTCATAGTCTCTAGATTAGATGTCCCCAGGTGAAAATCTTCACACAAGAATATGAAAGCAAACAACATGAGGTAAGTTACATCCAACAAATATCAGTAGAGCAAAGGGAAAGTAAAAAAGGAAAATGGACAATGACATGTCACTTATTATGTAGATACTCACTAAACCTAATTTTATTAGAAACTTCAAGGAGCGAATGAAAACACACACAGTAGATCCAACCAACGGTATCAGGGATCCTAGGCATTTAGACACTTATTTCCATGGGTCATTGCAGGTCTTTGCTGGGCCAAATGGAGGTTTTAATTTCACAACAAATCAAATCCTTGTCTTTGACTTGGACAAAGCAAGAACCAGTGGTCAGTAAAAGATCTTTAATATAAGCACTTCTAAAGTTTTTAACTCTAGACACACTGGTTACAGCCATTCAGGGAGTCATCCTACTGAAGATCTTGGTGCTTGGCCCTAAAAAGGTATAGTTCTCTTTATGCTTGCATTGTTTTGTTTGTTTTTGAGGTAGGATCTCACTACACAGTTCAGGCTGGCCCTGTACTCACTACGTAACCCAGGCTGGCCTCAAACTCCAGGCAGTTCTCCTGCTTCAGCCTCTCAAGTGCTGGCATTACAGACAAGAACCACCAAGCAGGGCTTCTCTTTTATTTCTGGAAACAATCTCAACCTTTCAGCTTCCTGGAATCTCACACTACAGTAAGGCCATTCTCTGTTCCCCTCAAAGGGCTATTTTTGCCTCCGAGTGTTTCAAACCATATTGTGCTAGTTCAGATTAATTGTTCTCAAACCTCAAAGAGTTGTATTAAAATGCAGATTTTTAGGTTGCTTTTCAAACATGTAGTCCATTCACACTTTACAAAAATAGTTCGCAAAAATATAATTTATTTAGGTTTATCTCCAAAGTGCAACAACTTGTTTCCTCTGATTATATGAAAAATTTTAATTTCATTTCTATCAAGCCAAGAAATCCAGAGTGCAGAGTATCTCTACAATGAGGAAGGGACCACAAAATCTCATTAAAAAACAGGACATCAGTTTTTTTGTCAAAAACTCACTATTAACACATCTATTTATCTGCTAACTACCTAGCTTATTTCTACAGTAGCTAATTTTTCTGTTTATTTTCTTTTCATAGTAAGATCAATTATCATGCACAGTTCTGACACACAAATGTACCACTCGTACCCTTAACTTGCAAAGTTAGGGGAGACATCTTTTTTCATAGAGCCTGAAATCTAAACATTTGAATTTAAAGCAACATTTAATTTCCTGTATGACTATGGGAGGACATTAGTGAATATAATAAAAATAAACGTGCAAAATTAATTATATTTAAAATAGAATGCAGGTATGTTTCAGATCAGTTTTTCTAAAAATAAATAATAAATTGTTAAAGTTCAGCAAGTATGGAACGTGATTCCATTCCACGAGCAGGTATCTGCTGAATGTGTGTGGAAATCATGCCTGTACTGTCTCAAGGATGAGAGACTGGAAGCTAATAGTGGCATTCTTCTCCATTCCTAGCTCTGCAGGGAACTGCATGCACTCTAAAATCGTGTGCTTGACTAAGAGGATGACGAATCAATCACTAAGGAGTCTACAGTAGTTTCTTCATGAATTATCCAGGACAGCGATTTTCAAACTCTAATTACCTCAGAACCACCAGGAGTCTTGTTAGAACAGAGATTCCCGGGTTCCCAGCATAGAGTTTCAGACTGGATCAACCTGGAGGAATCCAAGAACCTGCCTTCCTAAGGAGATTTCAATTGACTCTGTTCCAGCTGGCCCTGTGACCACATTCCTGTAGGGCTAGTTGTACTTCAAAAAAAATGATAACAATAACATTTCTCAGGTGCTCAGAAAGAAAGTCTCATTCTGCTTCATTTCCAAATCAAGTCATGAGAAAGCAGCTAAGAAAGTGGTAAGCCTAAACTATGGCTCATTTTTGGACTGGAGGAAGAGCTAAGATCCCTGAGAATTGACCTCTAGGTTGACCTATAGAGCTCCCATCAGCTTTCTAATGACAGCTCCATTTGGACATCTGAATAGATGGATATCAACAAATGATATCCTTGCAGAAACCCAAATTGACAATCTGAGAGTCATCCTTGACGCTCCTCCCTCAAAAGTTAACCAGCATCACTTGAAGAAGGTAAAGAAGTCTAAAATGGAATGAGTCATACCATCATTTGTAAAGACTCCGAGGTTTAGGATTTGTCTTCGAACACAACTGGCACGAATAGTTTAAATACTCTGTAGGCTAGGAAAGGACATAGCCTCACCTCCTAATTCCCCAAGGCCTACTCTGTAAATGAGAACTGGAGGAATTATCCTAGATTCCAGTTTTTACAACTTAGAAATATATATATATTTGGAGAGAGAGAGATGTCTATCTATAAAGTGGTATTTTGAAAGGGAGAAAGATAAATCTATACATAAAGTCTCTTTATATATGAGTCAGAGTCTACTATAGCTTAGTCAGGTAGACAGATAGAAATAAAGTAAAATCTCCTCCAGGTAATATTTATTCCATCTCCTTGCATCTTACACCTAACACATCTGAACCCACTTCAATACAAATTCTTGAAAATTCAGCTGAGACTTAATTTGTAGTTTTAAAATGAAGTAAACTGATATGATTTTAAAATTAAAATCTATGCCCACAGGAGTACTCAGATGATATCTAAGATATGGAAAAATATTTTTCTGAATTAAATAAATAAGCTGCAATATTGTTTTGGCCTCCAAACTGAAGTGGTAATGATATTAATTTAGGCTTAAAATTAAAATTGTGAAAGCATTTATAATTAGCATCAACTATGACAAGAAGTTAGTCTTTTATTTATCAAATGATTTCCTAAAATCAGGAAGTGAAAAATGTTAAAGGGAGGTACCCAGATGCTTGGCAGACGGGTATTTACTAAAACACAAGAGGTGAAGATTTTCTTTTGTTTCAAACATTCTGCTTATAAAAATTAAGAAAAATGGCAGTCTGCATACTACTGCAGTTATTTTAAAAATAACTTAAATGTATAGACATATATAAAATTCATAAAAACACACACGATAGGTAATAGTAAGGTTTAATGGATTTATTAATAAATATTTCTATATAATATAGAACATTGATTTTCAAATTCATTGAACCATGGTGTTAGCTTTTCATCATTGTGACAAAAAAAAACTCTGAAAAAATAAAATGAGAAAAAAAATGTTTGGTTCATAGCTTCAGAAACTTCAGTTTTTTACTTTTTCCTTGAATTAGAAATCCTCCTGCCTCAGCATCCTAACTGTTGGGATTTCAGGAGTGTGTCATAACCAGCATGGTTCAAGAGGTTTCAGTCCATTGCCTGTCACTTTGAGTGTGTGGTAAGGCAGTACATCAAGATGCATGGGCATAGCATGGGAAGCCTGTTCCTCTCGTGGCAACCAGAAATCAAAGAGAAAGAAGAAGGGGCAAAGTGCTAGATCTATCCTATAAGGCTGTACCTCCTCTGCCAGTTAATATGAATGATCAGCTTTACTAGATTAAGAGACTCTTAGCTAGGTGGTCATTTCATAGGGACACTATAGACGTGAGTGGATTAGTCCACTGATTTTCCTAGTTGGAGAAGGGGCCCATGTGGAGGTGAATCTCTGTGGGCTTTGGAGGGTATATTTCTCTATTTCTTCCTCACACTCTTCTTCTGTTCTCTGCTTCCTGGCCACAGTGAGGTGAGTGGCTTTCCTCTGCCACACTATTCCTACCCTGGAAGTATCCGGCAATGGACTGAACCATCTGAAACCATAAGCCCAGCCAATTATCTCTTCTTTATGTAGTCACTGTCAGGTACTTTGTCTTAGTAGCATAAAAAAATATACTCTCAATGAACCAACTACATGCAACTAGACCCCACTTCATGAAGGCTCCACCAGATCCCATTGACACTATAGACTGCAAACCAAGCCTCTAGCACGTGAGTCTTTAGAAGACAAACCAAATCCAATCACAACTAGTATATATTTTTAAATAACACATTTTAAAATAACACAGTATTCACACGTATGTGCATACACACATATGTGTAAAACCAAAACAAACATTCATTAAACAATGTATAGCTTCAGATTAACTATATAATTCAAATTTCTGTTTTATTGTTTTTCATACTAGTTAAAATTCATTATGTGAACTTTACAACCAAGAATAAATTCTGATGAATAGTTCAAAAACAAGACAAAACATTTCTTCATGTATTTATTTGCCATTTGTATTTCTTCAGCTGATAAATGTGTGTTCATCTCAGACACCCATTTTTAGATTGGGCCTTTGAAATTGGGAGGCCTGATGTTTTCAATTCTTTATATGTTCTAGATAGAAGTCCTTTGTCTGAGAGAGCAGGCTAAAATTCCATTCCGTGGATTTTCTTTTCACTGTGTCAGTGATTTCTTTTGAAGTGCAAAAACTTTTTAATAAGATGAGATCCCAATTGTTGATCCTTTGAAGTACTTCCCATGTGGTTTGCATTTTGTTCATGAACTCTTTGCCTATCCCTGTGTCTTCAAAACTTCTATCTACTTTGTCCTCCAGGAGATTTAGTGTTTGTATTTTAATATTTAGATAGATACTATAGTAATGAAAGGGAAAGAAATTGCTCAAAAGGAAAGAACAAGTGGGATAGGGGAAAGGAGAAAAGGAAGAAAGGAAAAGATTGTATGTATGTAGGTATACACATATAACTGTATGTATGTATATGCATGAAAGATAGATAATTATACTACTAATCTCAGTTCATCAAAAAGAACAGTTCGTGCAGTCATTGTTTGATCATTTTTATGCATGTATCTTATAACCTGAATAACTACTTCTAAGATAACAATATGCAGCATATTAAATAGTATTGATTTCTTAATGTTTTGTTTTGAAATTCTGTACTATTTTTATCCTTTTTTCTGTTTTGCTTTGGAAAAGAAAAAAAGACAAAAGACAAAACAATCACAAAAAAGTAATATTGTCATCGAAAAATGATTGTTTACTAGCCTCAGAAATCTTCTAATTGTTAAACTGCAACCATAAAATAAAAGAAACCAATAGATTTACAAAAGGATTAAAATCACATATGATATCTGATAAGCAGAGAACAGAAGATGGGTAGAAATGAGATTTAAGTGAGTTATCATCATGTACAAGCTATAATGTTGAGCATCTAACTTACCCAAGCTTGACTGGGTGGTAGTTACAGGAAGCAGAAAAATATTTTGCTTTTGTCTCATTTTCCAAAATAAAAAGGAAAAAAGAGAGAAACCACTTTAGAGAAAATATTCTTTATAATATAATTATTCCCACATGTAGTTATCAATTGTAAAAGTAGAGTGTATTTTTGAAGAAATTATTGAATCTAAGAAGGAATAAATATCTGAAGGAGTGAGAAAGAAAGAGGCAACCCTCAAGAACTGAATGGCAAAAACACTCTTCTTCTTGACAGTGTTATTCAGACATGAATTCATGTAATATATGTATTAGCATATCCTATGCACTAGATGCTTGTCCAGATGCCGGGGACACACTAGTGAACAAAACAATCTACATGTTCACAGAGCTCACAGCTGAAGAGGGCTGCTAGATCCTGGAAGCTTCATAGGAGTGCTTTTATAAGCTCACAGCTCTTACAAACACTCCCAGTGTTGACCTTAGCAGAATCCTGAGTGTAAAAAGAAAACCAATGTGCTGAAACAGAGGGTCACTAGTGAATCACTTGGATTTAAACCAAGAAAGCATTTCTCTGAACACTTCTTAACCTTTCAGTCTGTCTGTGTCCAATGCCCAAAATTAAAATAACATTACTGACATTGAATCTCCTAGTTCTGGCCAGGCCACATCACTTCTTGTAGTGAGATTTAATTACTTAAGAAAAATTTAAAATCTGTTGTTTTATGTGCATAACCAGCTAAGTTTGTAAAATAAGAATTATGTCAACCAGAAAGAAACAAAACAAACAGTTTATTCTTATATAGATTCAGTCCTCAATACCAGAATCTTTAATTTGTTTTCTATACTGTTTGTTCTGGAATTATTCTGTTATCAAATGTGCTATTATGCTTGTAAGAACGGGAGATACACTACCTAAGTGCATTTCTGCTTGACAATGTCTGCTAAGTGCTTTACATAAGAAAATCCACTGGGCTGAGCACAGTATTCTTAGGTCAGTCTTTTGCTCATGACTCTGTAATTTGGCAGATGTTGGCTACCTCTCAAAACCAATCAACAGGAAAACAGTGAAGGCCACTTGGCAGTATCAAGGAAATAGGAATTGTACAGAGAATTCCATGTGTCTCACTCAAAATACAAACTTGGGAAACAAAATCCTTTTAAATGATAATTTAATGGAGTCGAAATCTGCTGAAAGAAAGAACAAAAATAAAAGAGATTATCTAAACTTCACATAGAGAACACACATTAATGGTTTCCTCAGTATTCATGTGCAGTGTACCTGTGTGTGTGTGTGTGTGTGTGTGTGTGTGTGTGTGTGTGTCTATGCATATATTCTGGTTTGGATTCTTAATTATTCTTCGAAGCAATGGAATTAAAATGATTTATATGCCTGTGTTCTAGAATTCCTCTTTGTAAAACAACTACCAGAAATAACACTTTTAGTAATTATTAAGAGGAAAAATGTATGTACTTTTTAAAGATTTTTAAAAGCAATATGAACTTAAAGATTATGGAGCATTCTGAGATTTACAACCTAGTAAAACTACAATGCATGTATGAGAGAGTGTAAATGAATTTCTGGTGACTGAGCCTTAGTTATGTGATTTTGGGGGGTTGTTCATTTTATGGGCTGATCACAGACTGAAAGATCCCCAGATTAAGGTTAAGCCATCTCAGAATGGGGTCTAAAGATTTAATGGACAATAAAACTTCATATTTAACAGTCACCTTCGTCTGGAGTCACCAGTGCTCACTCATAGCTCTGTTCATCTGGCACATTATTGAGCTTCAGTGACACCTTGAAGAACACAGGTTTTTAAACTATCTTATTGGTCAATTATTGACATTAAAACATATACATTTTTACATATAATGTGAGTTTTGAGATATATGGGATGATCAAAATTATAGAGTGTTTCACCTTAAATTTTTAATACAATAAAACAAATTGTCATTAATTACCCTCAACATGTTTCCCCTCATTTCAAACATACTTTTTCAGTCTAATTTCAGTTTCTGAAGCAATTGTGGGGGTCTTTCACATCTTTACTTGATATGATCAAAAATACAGTGAATGTTGCTGTTGTGTCCATCCAGTGGAAAGGTAGGCTTATAAAATTATCATGGTGTATTTTCACCCACCTTATTTACCTGATTCACTTGGAGATTTCTGACTCTTCTCCAAAGTCAAAATGACCAGGGAAGAAAAACTCTTGAATCCCTTCAGGAACTGAAGGCAGCCACAAGAACACAACTAAAGACATTCACAAAAAATGACTTCCGGAACTTGAGAAAGTGTCGAGAGCAACAGAAAAATGTGTTCAAAGTGAGTAAATTCAAAATATGTTCAAAGTACTTTGATGGAGATTTACAGCATACATCTTTACCCTAATAGTTTTTATTTAAAAGCATGCCTTTTCATTTATCACACCTTTTAAATTCACAGGTGTGAAACAATCACTGTGAAGTATGTCCATTACTTCCAGATGCCCATGAACTCCAAAAGTTTCTTCTGTCTCCCTTACTAGTAAAGTAGTACTAGTAATAGCATGGATCAACCCAGACAACATTATAGTACGTGAACTAAGCCAAACACAAGAAAAAGGTAAAATTTTAAAAATCTTTAAGAGCTACATAGATGATGTGTGTTATATTGTGGGATGAAATTTAAAGTATTTTTCTTAATATTTTACATTGGTGGAGGGCTGGGATGTAGCTCAGTGGTACAAGCACCTGCCTGGCAAGCACAAGGTCATGAGTTCAATCCCCAATACCAAAAACCAAATATTTTAAACTGGGGTTTGTCTTTTAAAATATCATCTTAGCAGCAGTAATTCTGTACCGACTCTTTATGAGACTTCTGACTGCTCTCACACTGGGTACAGATTGGGATCGTTATGCCATTCCAGCAAATGAGTAACTTCTATTGTTTTCATTTCTAAAAGAAGAAGCTACCATTTGCCTTTATTATTGTTTTTTTTTTTTCTGGCCTTCTATTGTCTCCTTATAAAGTTTCTGATGGATTGATACAGCAATTTCTTTTCAGTTTTGCTTTTTCCCAGAAATTCAATTTATGGCTGACCTGCCAGTTTTGGGATACAGCCTTTTAACATCTATATATAATATATAATTTTTCCTCCAGTGAGCAACCTTTCTGTTTATCAATCATGTTTGAAAATATACACTTATCGTTAGTTGTGGATATAGCACAGCAACCTTGGATTTGACTTTTTAAACATGCTGGCCAAGCTCTCAGGGGATAAAAAGACTGTAATGAACAGGTGGCAGGCATGTCAGCAGTTGTCATATTGAACTACTTTTTTGCAGGGGAGATCATTAAATCCATTCCCATTACCACAAGCATGGGGCACTGCATACACTGACGTCAATACTGGCTTTATCGTTACAGCAAATTCATCACAATGCTTATAATCATATCTTGTGATCATTCTATGCAGAAAAACTGAAGAGCTGTTCTTGTGCTTTCTGGATAGAAACACTACTGGAGTTGGTTGGATACATCTATAAATAATTTATATCACTTTATTGAACAACAAATAAAAACTAAACATTTGCAAGATGGCAAATATCTGATCTACACATGAGCTAAGTCAGGCCTATTGCAGATGATTTGGGTTTGAATGTTTGATTCAAGGAAATTGAGTTAAAAAACCAAAAACTGACAAAAATTTCTTGTTAGCACAACATAATATTTTGCGAGAGCCACGACTCAAAACACCTCAGAACCCTGTGTGAAAACTTCAGAAAGTTGGAAAAACATTTTGACACATAGAATTCTGATCCTGGGAAGAATCAGGGAAATTCCTGGTCCACTCACAGAACATTGATGTAGAAATGCCCAAGGCTTCAAATCTCCCACACCACAATGTATCAGTCAGGGAAGCAAAACTTATTCAAAGAAGGAATAAAATGCTGAAGAGGCCTGTTAAAATAAAAAGTGTAGGTGGTCATTTACATCACATAAATTTCCAGCAGAAAGCTTAGGAGACAAATAGTGCTCTTTCCCAGTGACCAAGATGCCAAATAATATTTGCATCTGTATTTAGTTATTTGACAAAAACTATTGTGTGCATCCTTTTATTGTTCAACCCAACATTGCATCCTGAGAAATTTTTCCTAAGAATTTACTGGAAGTAATCTCTTTACCCATCACATGTAACTGCAATTTAACATGGCAATTATTCAAGTTTTCATGTCACTCCCTTCATGAAGTTCCCTTAAGGATCTCTAGCCTTACACACCTATTGAGAAATTCTGTTTGTAATAACAGTAATTGCCTCTGCTTATTAAATCTTGTCAGTCATCCTACACTGGCTTCTTCCCTTTATCTAATCAATTCCTTTGAAAACTATTGACAACTCTATAACAAGTTACTTCTTTTTCCACTAAGAGATAGACCTTCAAAGAGCCACCCCTCAGTAATACATCTGGTTTGCCAAGGTTAAAACATGATTTTCTGATACTGCTTCTTTGCTCTGATGTCAGAGAATTGTAGAGTTAGATGGTGACCTGAACATTATCATAAATATTTCCAGCGATGGGGAGCACTTCTCAAACAGCCCCTTGGATTATAGAAAACTCACTTTCTTAGAAAATAATTCCTTGTGATGAATCTCATAGCATGTGAAGTACTCCATTTGGGTGTGCTCCAAAGTGACCATGGAGGAGGGTTGTTCTTTCTTTAGCTAACGCTTCTGAACAGCCTCATTTGTTCACTACAAGGCTCCAGGAAGCATCTTTCAGCTATTGCTGCTGCCCTGATACAAAAGAGGGTAAATGTTTATAAAAATCATTTAATAGAACATGAGCCTTCTTACTACATCTAGAGTTGTTGTGAAGATTGAGTTTTTATATGTGATCACTAGAACAATTCCAAACTCATAGGAAGTACTAAACAAATACTAAATATTTCTTTAAAAATAAACATGGCCAGAAGCATGAGTATTTGCAGAAGATAAAGTAAGTGCTAAGGTTTAGGCTTTTCCCTCAAAACTTTTTTGTACTGTGCTGTTATTTTGAGTTTTGCTGCCTCCATAAGAAATGATATCTACCTTACACACATTATTTAAAACTAACTTAAATTATACAACTGCAAAGAATGCATTCTTCATAGAGAGGTGAGCATAAGGTCCTTATTCTGTTGTACCATGTTTCAGAGATAAGTAAAAAAAAATTTTTTTTCTGAGTTCTGTTATGATGATGAAGTATAAAATCAGACATTGATACTAATACTATGATCATTCCTTTTAAAGTTGCAACTTCCAATAGTAGCCAGACACATATGGCTACTTCAATTCAACTTTTCATCATTAAAATTTTAAAATCAGCTCTTCAGTTGTACTTGCTCATTTCAAGGTGTTAAGTGGTAAATAACCACCTATAGCTAAGGACTACTTTTTTTTTTTTTAACAGTGTAGATATATACCATTTCCATCATCACAGATAGCTCTACTGGGCAGCATGGAAGTCTATCAAAAGTTTGACATTCTTGGGTGAAGTTGCAAAGCTAGATCTCTAAGACATCAACTCAGTATCTTAAACATAACCAAAGAGCCCTCTGTATTTAAGCAGCTATGGGGATTCTGTTTTTAAAAAAAAGATAATTTAACATACTTTTTCATGAACTGATAAGTTTTACTGCCCCTCCCAAATCTGAGCTCCTTAGCCTATTGTCCTTGCCAGGACTATCACAACTATCCAGACTAAAGTGATAGGAAAGATGGAAAGTGAGTTCAGTTAGTTCACAAATTGTGTTGGTAATAGATAATGAGAAACAGGCATCAAAGAAGATGGTCAACATCAATTCGGATTTTGAGATCAAAGAAGACAAGCCTCAAGTTCCAAAATTTGTATGACCTAGAGTAATTATAATCTTGTCTCAGAGAGCTTCAGTTGTGGTAATAAAATGTGATCCATTGTTGGAAAGACAGCAATACAGTAATTTGTGTAGACAGTTTCCCATTTCCCTGAAACTAAGACCTAACCAGAAAATGAGCTGTAGCATGATTTTAGGTGAGATACCCACTTTCTGGGTGAGTCTTATTTTTGAAGAAACACAGTATCCTCACTGGAAGGTGCTCTGCAAATATCTGGAAGCACAACTTAAACGTGGAAAGAAGCAAAGATGGTCATCTGAAACTAAGCAAATTATTTACTTAACCTGTGCCTAAGTGCCTTGTATTTTATTGTACATCCAATTCCCTTAGCTTGTTTCAAGAACAGCATAAAGCTATGCATATGAAATTGCTATAAATTTTGAAATAATATAAAAGTATTTTACTAACATACTTTACTCACCTATTCACTGAGGCTAATTCTTCTCCACAAGTATCTCACATGGATTACTGGAAGCAAAGTGGGTGTTGCATGTGAAAAATTTGTGGAAAAATAGAAAAGAACTACTCTGATGTATGGTTATGCTATTATGCATGCTCTATTCCATAAAAGAAAATTTTGGGTTAATAAAGTTACTTAACCAACTCTGACAAGAATGGACTGAAGTCAATTAAACTGGGATGCTTCTGGAGTTTAGAGCATAAAAACTAACCTCACTACCTGTCCTGCAAGAAATTAAAAGTCTGCCTGCCTTCTTGGAAAGCACCCTTGGCATGGGCCAGAAGGAGAACCAGTCAGCGGCTCCCAAGATCCTGCCATGGTGGATCTTAGGCGGCTGCACAAGAAAGCAATTCGCCCACCCTCTTGGTAAGCGCCCCAGCGTTAGCAGGAGTCAGCAGCTCCCATGAGCCTACCATACTTGGGCTGAAAAACAACACACACCCCCGCCCCTGCCCCACGTTAGCAGCTGGAGACAGAGATCTGAGCATCTCTTGGGAGGATGACTGTATGTATTATAGCAAATATGGGGGATCTTCTATCTTCTCTTTGAAGGCAAATGTTGTTTTCACTGTTTTGTTTTGCTGATTGTTTTGCTCTATTCAATATTCTCTTTCAATTGTTTTTATAATGTTCTGGTTTTGGTTTGATTTCGCTATACCTAATTGACTGGATAACTATTGTGAAGATAACGAGCTATACCATAGTATCAATTTCTACTATCCCAGTATCCTGCTGTGAACTTCTGTACCAGTTTCACTGCATTGTCTCAGTTGGCTTTGTTCTTTGTATTTTTACTACCTTCAATACAAAATTTTTTTAAAAAGAGAGAAAGAAATTAAAAGCCCCTCCAAAACCAAGCATTAATCCTTAGTTAACAGTATTTTGCATTTGTTAAAATAAGGAACTCAGTTTATCATTTTCTTTTTATTCTCCTAGTAGAGTTAGAGAACATGTGGGTGATTTGGGAAACTGTCCTAAAGTGGCACCAAAACCATCAAATGCTGCAAGAGTGGTGCTACCAGAGAACCATAAATTACCATAAATTGAGGAGGTGTCACCCTAAAATTTTACTTTTATCCTCAAAAGAAAATAATTTAAATAAACTTTAAATTTAGAATTGACTGTCATCATTGCAAGTCAGACATAAATGTCATTTTTGGGGAATCCTATTAGTCTATTGACTGACTTTTTTCTTGTGCTACCAGGAAAAGAAATAAAATTTTTAAAAAGTCTTCCAAACAAACTAATAAAGGAAAGCACAAGAATCTAAATCATGGCTTTGTTAACAGCTCAGAAAATTCATTCTAATCAGAAAAAAAACTGTAAGGATTGAAAGCAGCACAGAAACGAGCATCTGAATCAGAAGGTAGTTATCCTTAACATTTCCCCTCCCTCCTCACATTTCCAAGCACATGTCCAGACCATTGGAAGAACATCCAGTTCCTCTCCGGTCTGTTCTTGTGACCCATCCATGCTGCTACCAGCCTAGCTATTAACATCCCTTACTCAGTTAACTTCAATAATCTCCTATTTGTCAACCCAACCCATTCTTGCTACTTCCATGTCATTCTCCCAACAGTATCTGCAATAATGTTAATTAAAGGCCTGGAAGTATCTTTTCTATTTTTTAGCACCTTTTTACGGTTTCCTATTTCTGTCTTTGGAAAATTTCAGTGCTTAATTTCCCTGGAAAGTTCCACATGAGCCCACACTTCTTTCTTACCTTGCTGCAGAATGTCATCCTGCCTTTCTTTCACTGCCCTACTTCATTCTTAGAAAAGCAAGAACTGAAACATGGAGATCTGGAGTTAGACCAGATTGGTAACATTTATCCAGCTCTATGTCTAAGAGGAATTTGGGAAGGACTGGCCCAAAACAGAATGCTTTATCACCCAATTGTAAAGAAGTAAACAACACTACTAGAAGCCCAGTATCAGCAGCGCCAGGATGAATGTCTTTATGGTTTATATCTAAATGCCCACCCACCAAAAGCCTTCTGCACTCACTCAGTGGCAGGGCTTTGTGGACGGTGATTAGATTATGTGGATGCTATACCTGGCTTGGTGTTGGGAGTAGTACACGGCCAGAAAATGCTGGGGGCATAACCTGGAAAGACATATTTCTTTCTCTGTCACCTCTCTTTTTTCTCTGCTTCCTGGAAGCTATGAGGAGAACAGTTTTCCTCCTCCAGACTCTCCCACCATGAGGCTTCTGCTGCAGCCTACTGACCATCCAAGGACCATTGCTTCTAAATATGAGCTTCTAAAATATGAGCCAAAATAATCTTTTCTTCTGTTAAATTGCAGGTGTCAGTTATTTTATTCTACCAGTGAAGAAAATTATCTAGATATACAACGAGTTTAAAATTTTTCTGTGTGTGTGTGTGTTTCACCCTCTTCTTATTTCTTGCTTTAGTTTATTACAAACAAGATAAACAAAAATTTACTCCATCTCTCCTTGCATTACCTCTGAAATTATTGTCAATCCTTTCTTCCATATTGTTCATCTCAAAGCTCCTTTTTGATCCCGTTCTTCAGACTCTGCTATTTAGTTTCCAAGTGGAGAAGTTGAAGAATATGGGGAATGGTCAAAGAAACACTATCAAAGTCTCAAAAAAGAGCTCACACATCAGCTCTTCTACATACAGGCCCCACAATATTACATATATTTCTGTTCTGCTAAGTTACATTGTATAATAAAGGACCATTGTCAGTTACCCTACAGCTCCTCTGTGTCACTGAGATTTTTCCTATGTTGCTAGTTTAACCACATTCCACTCCCCATTGTCCCTTTGCTTCCCTTACTGTTACCTTCCTTTGGTGATCACTTCCCTGATGAACTTTTCCATAGTTATGCATCAGTTATCCTTGTATGACCTGAGCATTCTTCACCTCTATTGTAGTCAGGATTTACAAGGGAAACAGTTTAATACAGGACACATAATTTACAGGGTTATTTTATAATATTCACCCAAAGAGAGTGCAGTTGATCTATCCACACACTAGAGAAGCAAAGAATCCAGCGTAGGGCCTGGATCTCACAGCAGTATTCTGCATGAGTCCAGTTGAAGACCTAGAGCCCTTGCACTGCTCCCCACACATCCGACTGGAGGCTTAGAACCCAAGGCAATGTCTCATGCCAGCCTATTTGAAGGATCTGTATTGAGAAGACCCAAAGGTTGTTCGTGGAAGCTGAAAAGTCTGCACCAGACAAATAAAGGATCTGTGCCAGCAGGCAGAGGAATCTGCACTGGAACCTGGAAGCTATGCTCAGAAATAAAGACCAAAACTCCCCTCAAAAGAACAGCAGTCATCCTCAGGAGCAGTGAGGTCCCAAATACCTTCAATGATGAGAACAGTAGACTAAATATGTATTTAGTTAATCCAACACAACTTCTTTTATCAGACCACTTAACACATAGTAATTTACTTCTTTAGAATTTACTTACCTTCCCTAACTCTCAACTCCACGAGGGTGGGAGAGACAAAGTAGTTGTGCTTCTCAGGGCTTGACAACATATCAGAACAAGAAATCAATGTATGCCCAGTGAATGCAAATGTCAAAGGGAGACCCTATTCCTTCTCGCATTAACTCTACAGAGTTACCGTGTAATATTTCACTATATATTTAAATATACTAAGTGCAGCACCTGGCATAAAAATATGTATTTAGTTTTGTCCAACAAGTAGCAGTGACTCAATACATATCATTCATTCATTCATACAACTATTCATAGCAGCCACTGGCTAAATATTATTAGTATATTAATGAATTGTAAGCTAAGGTGCTCTTTTTGGAAGCACAAAGTCCGAATTTACCAAATAGAATTGAGGAATCATGGCAGTCAATCAGTTTAACACCAGGACAGGAAAATGAAAAGTCCTTAAAGCATAGTGAACATGCTTCTCTTTCCATGTGTATCTGAATAAGCTTACCAGAAATATCCCCAGAGGGTATCTAAGTGGGACTAGATCTGCCTGGTGTGAATGACAGGATCCTGGAAAAGCTCCTCATCCGCCTGCAACAAACATTTAAATGCCACCTGGGAATGCAAAAAAGGAAGAAACGCAGAGACACTGTCAGCCCCCAGTGGAAATCCACCAGGTGAAATGGACACTAATTTTGACATTGCCCTTAATCTGTGTTGCCTTTTTGTAATTTGTTCCCCTCCTTCTTAGTCTATACTAACATCATCAGGTGCCCTGCTCTGCCAAGTCTGCTCCTCATGCTGACTAGCTGTACTCATCAACTAGCTGCGATCTGACCGGAAAGTGGGGAAGACTTGCTGATGGAGTCAGCAGGCCGAGCTTTCACAGAGAAGCGGGCTGCTTCCTTTTGGTCCATTGCTTCTCTGGCTTCCTTTCTCTGGGCTTCTCGCAGCCAGCTGTTCTCATCCCCACCCTTTGCTCTCCATTTTCCCATAAGCTGACTTGGTTCTTCCTCTTTTGTTAGTCCTCTATTTCTTACCTGTATTGTTTTCCTTTTATTTTTATTGTTATTGAGTTTTTTTTATTGAAAAACTAGCATAACAACAGTATCATTGCCTAAAGGTAAAGAACCTATCATGCTAAATTTTTCTTAAGAAATTTCAGAACTAGGGTCACAGTTTCTTACCAGAGACACTTTCTAAAACAAGGTTAAGTATCAAATAGCATCTAGATGGAAATAAAAGGAGAAAAGACTTCCTTTGTCTACATGCTAGGTCCTCCTGTATATGGTTCAGAAACTGAGAATGATGTGTGAACTTCAAAACTGTTCCAGGTTGATTGCTATCTCTCCATCTGTGAAATTTCAGTAAGATCTAGCGTGCTACATGTCAAGGGCAGAAAGATATTTCCAGGCTTAAAGACGAGCAACAAGGTCAGAGTTCAAGAATTTTCTATATGAAATAGGAATAAAGAAAGTACAGACCAAAGCTAGTCCAGTCACTCTCAAAATGCTGTCTGCTGTCCAGGAGTCTCACCATTCATTAGTTGGGAAAAGACGAAAAATGCACATTTCTGAAACAGACCACAGACCCCGTTGAATCAGAAACTAGTTCCATTAACAAGTAAGAACTCCTGGTCTGGAAAAACCAGATAAATCTTTAGGTGTAGGTATGATTTTAAAATAAAGCTGAACAAATAGGACTTTAAAATCACAAGAAGATTCAAGTAAGCGAATGCCTTTTTTCTCCTACTTCTGTATCTTGAGCTTCTATATCTCCCATTTGATCTTTTATTTTATAAGGATCATTGTTACAGTTTTGAAATTCACAGTGGTTTAGTCAGAATCCTCTCCGAAATATCAATTTTCTGTAAGGGATCTTATCATTTTACCTATTTTCTTCCTTTTTGCATTGTAGCATCGTTGCATAGATTCTGTACTAATACTTTTTAATTCATCTTGGTTGAGATGAATTCCTTCCATACCACTGAAGAGGCTCTTGTCAGAGGGGTGATTAGGTCAATATTCCTCCTTAGCAATAATTTGTCTTATGTCAAAGATTTGTGTATGAGAGTTCTAAAATTTGTTTCTCACAGCCAATAGAGATGTGTGCTGTTGGGCTGATCACAAGGTGAACTCTTTCTTCTTCTCAATCACACGGTTTGCTCCAAAAATGACTTGTTACTAGCATCCTATCTTAACTCTGCCTTTTTTATCTATTCTAACTTCAAGTGAAATTGAATCTAAGGAAGGCTTTCTCTTATCTTTCCCACCTATTTCCTAGGGGACTGCTTGAAGCTCAGATTATGTCATTAGAACAAATATCTGCTAATGTGTGCCAAGGTCTATAATCATCCTCTTCAGTACATTCTGACATCTTCTTTTTCCTTTAATTTTCTACCATTTGGCCACTCCTGTTCGCATGTTATGGTTTGGGTTTACCAGCTATGTGTTGGTTCTACATAGCTTTATAATAATTTCTGAAAGGAAGGGGGAAAATCTAGAACATCAGATAAACAAAAAGAAAAACACACCCATAGGTTTCCTCTCCTGCCTGTATAATCTCTTCTCTGTCCTCACACTCTTCACATAAACACTCATTACTTTCCATCTAGAATTTGAAGAAGCCACCTAATTGGTCTCCCTGCAGTTAGATCTTCCGCCACCACTCCATCAGAGATGGCAACATAGTCTTTTTTAAAATTCTGAATTATCATATTAGTTTCTTGTTTAAAAATCATTCAAAGAATTTCCTCAGATTCTATGAGAAAGTTCAAATTCCTCTAATAAGCATTGAAACCTTTCCCTGACGTACTGTTTAACACTCTAATTGTAGCCTTTCACTCATAATTAAATATATAGTATATGTCAAAACACTAAAAATGTAACAGTAAACACAGCATATGTGTTGTGATAGAAGTTCTGATCTGATTAAGAAGATAAATATTAAAGAAACTAATGGCTACATTTACATGATTATGAATTGTGAAAGCTTAACTGATTAACACAGGATGTCATGAGCTAAATTAACAAGTTTGAGGGTAAATCAAAAATTGAGGACTAGCCAGAGTGTCAGTCTTTGTAAGTGACATTTGAGCTAAGACCTAAATGATGCCCATAGAAGTGGGGACTACTTTCCTAGACTTAACATCTAAATGAGATTATTTTTAAAAATAAAAGCTATTTACCATACTTTGTATTTCTTCAATTTCCTTATTTAAAGAAAGGGAGATGAAGTAGTAGATATGAAAGGCTATATTTGCTTTATTGATTACTTTTGTATGATGATACAGGCAGTATTTCAGGAAGAACAAATCTAAGTAGCTGTCGATGTCACTCCCGGCCGGCAGGAAGGACACACAACAAAGTCTGGCAGTGGACAACCTTTTCTTTTATTTTCCTTCTCCGTACAGCCTGCCCCGGGAATCCTCCCGGCCGAAGCCTCTGTTGGTCCGCTCCCCGCGGCTCCTTGCGTGCTTCTCCCTACAGTCTGTCCCGAAGCCTCTACCGGTCCGCTCTCCGCGGCTCCTTGCGTGCTTCTTCTGCTTCTCTTTTCGTGGCGGGAGAGGCACTCACTTTTATAGGGTTACAGTGGCCAATCAGTTCAAAGCGCGCGATGCGGGCTGATTGGCTAACATCAGTTGTTGCTAGGCAGACTATCTTACAGGGCGGGTTGTGAAGCAGGAGATCTTACAGGGCGGGTTGTTTACCAAGCAGGAAGCAGGAGATCTTACAGGGCGGGTTGTTTACCAAGCAGGAAGCAGGAGATCTTACAGGGCGGGTTGTTTACCAAGCAGGAAGCAGGAGATAAGCGCCATCTTAGCACACTCGATGGGAGGGGTAATCTAGCTCAGGCTTTGCTCTTTCCTACAGGCCTCACGTCCACCAAGTAAGGCGACCGGGCTCGGCCGCGGCTCCCAACAAGTAGCTTATTTTATTTAAAAAATCTTTTTCTCCAAGAAACATTATATTCAGTCCAAGAATACTATTTTTATTTACAATAATAGATGAATTAAAATTTCTAGCTACTCACAAGTATAAAAATCTTTTCATTTATTCAAGAGAAAACCCTGGGATTACTTCTAACTTCCAGAGTTCCAAATTCACCAGTCCCTATATTTCTTAACTAAAAGAAAACACATTCAAAAACTATACTCACTGTTCTTAAAAGACAGCTACTTGGGATCATTTAAAGTAGTAGACATTGTTTTACTCAAAACATCTAATTAGTTGTTTTCCTTCTTTTACCTCCAAGGAAGACACCAAAATTAAACAATGTAAATAGCCAGAAAAGTAATGATTCTGGTCATTTCCTCCTTATTAAATAAAATTTAGTGCAATAAAAGGTTTAGATGTATGATTACCATTACCAGGCCCATCAACAAGGAGTAGATAATTTAAGAGTCTCCAGGGAGAGTCACAAAAAAAAAAAAAAAAGAATTTCCTTTATACTTGATTTTTCTCCATGGCTGGTAATTTCACAACTATTTAGCTTAGTATATTTTCCCTTTATTCCCTAAAATTGCCTGCCTGAATAAAATAATATGCAATGTTTGACTCCCATTATCACGAAGAGTTCATTGTCTTTGCATTTTAACTTTCTGGGGTTCCCAACTATGGTTTTCAAATGACCACTTCCACAAAGATTTCTTTCTTAAGAAATAGTAAAACAGCCACCATCACTGTGAACTGTCCTCTTAACATCAAACTCTGCTAAATCCTTCATATATATGAACTTCTTCATTCCTTACAGCAATCTAATGAGTTAGTGTTACTGCAGCTCTATTAGCTAGAGTTCAATTTAAAAATATCTAAATAAATGTTTAAAACATAATAAAACCTCTTTAAGAGAAATTTTACTAACTTTTTCCAGTAATCTTACAGACAGCTATCCATAATGTTCACTTGCTGAGCCATACAGTCTAACTTGTTTTCTGGTCCTGGAAACCTGGTGTTTTCCTGGACTCAGTTCCCAAATAAGCAACATGCCCTGGAATCTTGGCTTAGAAGGGATGTAGGGTTATTGTAAAAGTTAAATATGTGTCAATATCAAATTTTACTCCCAGTAAACACAAATTGGCTAAAACAAAATAAAAACACAATATGTAGCTGCTTTATATTTTATAACAATTCTAAACCCACAAGTCCATAACTTGCTGGGTAACAGGTAAGGAAGAATTTGGAAGCATCTTCTAAAAACCCAGTAAATAATCAGTTATATTGTTTGACCAAATAACACTCTTTCAAACTCTTGTAGTTTTTAATCCTTTTGTTCAGACTCATTGGCACTGGGTAGAATATACTGTATATCTCTGTAGCAGAAGGAAAGAAAGGCACTTTGATGACTTTGATGACTTTGATGGTTCGTTTCGTCAAATGGCCAAATGGGTTTGCCTTCCGAGTTGAGGACACTGAGAAGTATGTCCCTATTTGAATCTTTGGGATGCTATGATCAGCTGAAGTTTGTGTCCCAGCCACTTATTTCTCTTTGTGACACTCCTGATCATGTAACCTCCATGCACTGTCACTTCGAAAGGATGCGTTAAGCCTATGAATGCCTCATGGTCACAGGAAGTCAGAAAGGCTCCCTCTGTCTCACCTTTGATGGCTTTTTTCTCTGTCAGGGCCATATCATCTGTTCTGTGGCACAGTGTGTGAAGTTTCTCCTAGTCTTACTGAGCAAGCACACAGGTTTCTGGATACACTTGTTATCCAGTTTCTACTTTTGCCTTTTCTTTATACTGCCAAAAATACAGGATGGATTTTCTGTGCTTTCGTATCACATGAAGAGTTCCCTCAAACTCTAGAATAGAAAAACACGCTATGATTCTGGGACTCAGACATGGTCCTAGATTAGATAAATGAGGACATTTAGAACTGAAATGTCTCCATAAAGTTTGGATTTGAAGATCATCGTCTCAGTACCCGGATTTACTGATTATAACTGAAGCAAAGATAACCAATATTTCTGTTCCTCAGCCCCAGCATCATGAGTTTCATGGCTCAGCCAATGTGATGAAAGGGAAAATAAAAGTTCATCAACTTGATGATTTAAAATACTATTTGTGGAACAAATGTAAAGTGCTAGAACATTATGTAGCTTATAGCAAGTGGACTTTTGAGTCTAATGCTCAGGATGGAAGAAATCATTGTGGGAAGTTCTACCTTTGAACGGGTTTCTGAAGGGATAGATAAAATTTAGACATAAAAAGACAGGCAAAAACATTCCAAGCAGAGGGAGTAGCCTGAGCAGAAAATTGGGCATGAGAACTAAATCATAAAAGGATTGTTAATGCTAAAGTATGGGTTTTGAGCTTTATTGGCAATGAAAGACATTGGAAAGAAGTCTTTGATTTTGCTAGAAATTGTGAAATAAAATGATATCATTATTGTATGGTAAATGTAAGTAGAAACATTAGGATTTCAATAGGCAATATCTCAGAATAAAATGATGCCATTTTCCCCTTTACTAATCTTCCCCTTTACTAATTATTGCAAAATAGGAGCTGATCAAAATATCAGGCTTATGAATGCTAGTCAGTATAAAAATAGTTACATTTGTAGATAATAAACAATGTATTAAAGTAATATATTTCCCCATTAAGTATGGTACTTTCTAAAGTGAATTTTTATTTCATTATTTTATATTTTCCAATTATTTTCAATTACAACAATTTTATTAAGAAAGTATTACAGAATGACAACCCATGAATGACTTAAAATATGCACTACTGCATCACTTGTCTGAATGAACACTTTCTAGTGAGTTAATCAAAACCTTAATACATATAATAAAAGCAGATATTTTTATATCAGTTGTCAGCAGACTTAAATATGAGAGATTTCACAAGGAGATTTCACAGTCCTGAGGTGTCCTAAAATGTTCATAAGATATCCATTATAATGTAGCATGAAATATTGTTATAAATCATTTTACACAAAAGTGGCAATTATCAAAAAATAAAGTTCATTGGTATTTTAAGTTATCTGAGAGTTTTGCATAATTTCTAATTCCCAACTTTGAGAACCATCAAAGTGGCCCCAGTCAGCAATGCAGCGGGGCTGTGAGCCCATTAAAGCGTGCTCCACTGAGGCTTTCCAATGCAGAAACTTTTTCCTTCACCAATTCCATTTCACCTGGCCTTTGCAACAGTGAGTGAAGTTGCTTTTGTTTGAGTCTCATGCCAACTGATTCTGAATACTCAATAAAATATTTTAATTATTTTATTTTGGATCTACTAAAAAGGAAATATTAATAAAAAATTTTCCAGAACACTTTTTAAATATCTGGATTGAATCAGTAGAGCTAAACTTAGCTTCTAGGAGCTTTAAGGGATTTATTTCTAAATTTTAACAGTGGATTTTGAAATGGAATAACTGAAGTCAAGCATATTATGTAAAATTAGTGATTTCAACAGTAAGGAAAGTCATATTTTATTGCTAATTTGTAAGTAGGTTTTAAAAGACTATCATGCAGCATGGAGGATTTAGTATTTGGGCTCATCCTATTTAGCTCTTGACACAGAAAATATCTGAGCTATTAAACCAAGTACAAAAAAGAACAGTCCCATGTGACTAAAAATAACAAATTAGAAATATTATCACTTTACATTTACATGCCAGAACAACTGGCATGTAAATTCTAAATAAAAAATTATATATTTATGTGAAATATTTCTGGACATAAAAATCATATTCTGTATTTAAGATTTTATTTTCATCATCCCAGAATTATAAGAATGTAACAATATGTTTTTTAGTGCCTCAATGTAAGTATCAGTGCAACAATGTATTATAAGAACTAACAACATATAACTTTTAATACCCAATATTATTGGTTATTTTACCTTCATAAAATATACCTTTAAATATGTGCAATATTACTTAAATATAACAGTAAAACGTAATTACAATGATGAATTGTAGAAAGATCGCCAAAACTGATGAATATTTCAGAGATACATCTTTGCTTGGAAACACTTCTGTGGGAAAAACAGAGATATTCTTTACCATCAAAGAATGTAATGCTCAAAGAAATGTCTTAGGAGTCCCAGGTAGAATTTCTAAGGTCATATAAGCAGGCTATACTCCTCCAGAAAGGAAATCAAGTGGAGGCACTGATTTAGCACTAGAGAAGACCCTGAGAAAACAGAAGCATTGTTCTCAAGGGAAATTGGCTTTGTGACATAGAAGAGACACAACTTAAAGTTGCCACGGCAGTACAGATCAATTTGGCTCATCAAACTAAACCTCCACCGATCCAAAACGTACAGGACCCAGATGCTGCGGGTAAGATGCCAGAAGTATGTGAATGGCTTCTCTCTCCCCTCTCCTCCAACACTCTCCTCTCTTCTCCCTCACCTGTTTCCCCCCTTCTCTTCTCTCGCTTTAATAAGCTGCATAAAAATGGGGTGAAACTGTTAACTGATATGTACTTTGTTCAATTAAAGATAAGTTGACTGCGGAGGGCATGATGAAACAAAAATTGCACAAAACTATTATTTCAATATATAAATACATTACATTGAAGCTTAAACTCATTGTGTTCAAAGTACTCAGAATTTGACCCAAATTCTCACATGTAGTATTTGAAATAAGTTAGTCACGGTAAGAGAATCCGTGGGAGAATACTTTACATAAATCAGCCATATAATTTCTATCACTGCTATCTAAGAATACCTAATGATAAATCTAGAATGAGAATTGATAACCTTTTGACATATTATGGATAAAAATTAAAATCATGGAGTTTCAGACTTGAAATCTAAGAACTATCGAGTCTGAAATGAGTGATGTTGAGGACAGTAAAGTCCCACGAGCCTGTGCAAAATCAGAGAGGAGAAGAAAGAGATGCCTTCCTCCGCTACCCCTCGGAAAGCCTCCCATCCATCAAGATCCCACTCACAACAAAGTTCTCCCACCTCTCCTCTGTCTTCTCTGGTTTTTCTTAAGCAGTTGTCAAGTGACTACCTTCCCCAGGTTCAGTTCTTCCCTTTATCCTATTTGAACTCTGGGAACTCTTCTGTGATTGTCTGCATTTTTTTTTTAATTGCTCCAACTAAAATGTGATCCTTCTAGGGAAACCGAAGCCAGGTTCTAGGGTCTCAGGAAATTTAGGAGCCAGAAAAGGCACTCAACAAGTTGGATGAGTAAATTGTGTTGGGATGCTCTCTAGATTCCTACTGGAAGGATCTGGCATCTCTAAGGCAACTGACAAATGAAATGATGTCCTGGCATACCCAGGACATGGATTCTAAGACTCCTGAGGTCCATTTGCAGTTTTTCCACCTTCTCTCTGGTCATTCTTCTGATGGCATCATAGTCCATCAATTGTTTTGAGGTCTTTTTTTTATATAGAATTCTTCACACTTCTGTTCCTACGTCCCCATTGCCACCACCCTAGATGCCAGGTTGTAGGCAGAAACTGAACTTATAAAAACCTCCCAAGAACACCTCATAGGTCTCATATCCTTTTGTCATCTTATATCTGTGAATTGTATTACAGCACAGGAAATAACTATGTCTGTCCCCTGCATTTGACTGTGTTGTTCAATATCTATTTGCTTAAACACATTTAAAGTTGTGAAGTCCAACCTCTAAACTGTACATGTACACACACACATCTAAACCAACAGCTGTTCCCCTACAACAAAACACAGAACCCCATCAGGTTTCCGCAACTACATTCTGCATCTGCTCACCATTCCAAGGGAGCAGCAGGGATGGGTACCTCCCAGAACTCTCTTCAGCACTGAAAGATTATTGTCAAATGGCAAATGTGCTCTAGGCTAAAAGCCCTTTTTGGGAATCACTCTTAAGAAAGAAGGGCCACCTTGCCCAAGATCACACATCTTTTGCGGGTGGGGAGCATCTTGTACCCAGAATGAAAAACAGGAAGGCTTGATCACTTACATGTAGCACAACTCTGAAGAACCAAAGAGCTTTAGTACCCTGCACAGAAGTTCACAGGAGGCTTTTTAAAAATTTTGTAATTGTATTGCTGCATTCCAATGTCTCCCCCTATAAGTCCCACTTTCTTACCTTCTAAAGAACCTCGTTTTAAATAAGCCTTAGTACCCCTTCATTTTTAATTTTTATAGTAACAACTTGCCTTTAATTTTCAGGTTCCTTTATTCTCTGTGAACACCTACTATGCACTAAGCATTATTTTACTGCTATTCAGCAACTGACAATATTGGAAAGATGCTGCCAAAAGGAGCTGCAGTTTCACTAAGGGAAGAAGACAGGAACAGACACATAGTTACGTGTTATGCAGTAGTAATCCTTGAAGGGAAACTAACTGAATTAATTAAGTATGGAGTCTCTGGGAGGTAGTATGTGGATTAAACAGGGGAAACGAGAGGACTCTATGCAGGAGAGATGGACCAGATACCCCCCTGAAGTGGCAGAATGACTCAGCCAAAGATATGAAGAAAGAGCAAGTACAAAGTTCTTTGGACAAGATTAATCCTTAAAGATTAATAAAATTTGTCTAAAATGAGGAAAAGTGAGAAAATGATAAGAAATAAAAGATAGGCAGCAGTTCTTATCGTAAGAAGAGCAGGTTTGACCATGGAAAGCAGGGCAGATTTACTATAAATCAGGTAAAAACCCACTGCAGGATCTTGAGAGAGGGGTTTGCATTGTCCAGTTGACGACTCTGCAGTTCAGGAAAGAGACTTTAATGGGCAAGGACAGAAACAGGAGACCTTCTCCAAGAGTCATGCATGTGCCAGGGGAACACAGCCTCATTTGGTTTCATATGACATGCATAAAAAAACCAGACACTATGTCAAGTGTGCGTACTGTAACTATATTGCCTTACACTCTTTCTCTCTTCCTCCCCTCTTTTGCTTCCTCTTCCTTCATTTTCATCCAAACAGCCAGTCTGAAAGACCCAATGAATGTAATTAAGGCAGGAAAAGAAGATTAATACTCAAGCCCTTAGAAAATTTTTAACAAAAACCAAAAATGCAGGATGGTATGGTTTCCAACACAGTTTCAAACACATGGATAAATGACCAACAAAAAGAATGAATAAAAATCAGTTATTTAAAAATATCTGCACTCTCACTCAGATGTGGGTCAGAAAAGAAATCTCAAGGAAATTTTTAAAAATTTTTGAACTATATGGAATGGGAATTTACACAATTTTTGTTATCAAGCTTCATCAGTGGTTAAAAGGATTTGAGTATTCTTATGAAATGAAAGGAAGAAAATAAATTTACAGATAAAAAGAAGGGAAAATATTAAAAATTAGAAGAGAAATTAAAAATAGACATTAGAGAAAATTGGTGACCCAAAATGTGTTTTTTAAAAATTATCAATGAAATTAATAAACCTCTATTCAGGCTGCAAAAAAAAAAAAATGAAAAAAGAGGAAAGAGACAGATTATCATGACCTTGAATAAAAGTATAGTCATCACTACAAACGCTAAGGACATTAAAGGAATAAAAAAGTGCTACTAGGAGCTACTCTGCATTCATTCGAGTATTTCGAATAAATAGACCAATTTCTTGAAAGACGCTAACTGCTAAAATTGCCTCAAGAAGAAGTAATTTTAGTACCTATAAATTATTCTATTTTAGAAGTTGAATATTTTAAAACCCTCAAAACAAAACAAACCAACAGAAAGCTCTGGAGGATTTCAATAGTGAATTTTATCAACTATTCAAGGGGGAAAAATTCGGCACAATTCTAAACAATCTCATTTAGAAAACTGAATAGAGAAAGCTTCCCAAATAATTTTTAGAGGTTAGCTTTAATCTATGACTAAACCAAAGAGATTATAAGGGAAAAAACTGCAGGCCAATTGCTCTCCTACATATCAGTGCAAATTCCTTTACAAATGTTAAGAATTTTAATACGATCACATAAGGAAAGAATTCAGCAATACAATTAATCCAATAATGTAGGATTGATTCAACATTCACAAATCAATCAAGGTAATTTATCACAATAATAGACTAAATAATAAAACTATAATTGTATTAACAGATGCAGAGAAAGCATTTAATAATATTCCATACCTTCACATGATTAAGAATGATAAAACTAGAAGTAGAGGAAATTTTAAACTAATAAGGGTTATATGTGATAAACCTAGAACTAAGAACAGATTTAATAGTGAGAAGGTGGATCCATTCCCCCAAGACAAAGAGCAAGGCAAAGATGTCTCTTCTCTCACCATTTTAGGGATGAGAATTATATCGGTGGTTGCCAGAAATTTGGAGGGGAAAAGTACTTGAACAAGGGAGGCACAGGGAATATTTCAGTGATAAAACTTTTATGTATTATGGATGTATGACACTATATTTCTCAAAACGCATGGACTTGTACAGTACAAAAAGTCAACTTTAATGCATGCGACTCTAAAAATATACTAAAATAGGAAATTGGAAGATCAGAATAGAATGCATACTGTAGCAGAAGAATTTAACTATATATAAAACAAATATGACCTCGCTGAGGGGGTAAATGTGGGGAAAGGTGCTGACCTTAGTAATTTGGGGAAATGAGACTTTGACTAGAAACTCCAAGACAGAAGTGTATAAATGTTGTGTGCTGGTAAGTAAAGTTATTTTTCTCAAGGTAGTAATGAGCAAATGATTGCTATCCATGTACCCAATTTAAGCAAGCAAATTAAAAAGATAGGAGCTGTATTTGTTGCTATTGAAGTGAAATGTTAGACCAAAGGAAAGGGGGAAGACCAGAGTGAACCATCTGGTACTAAATGACAACTGGAGAGATCAGTATGAATTCACGTTTAGCTTAGTAAAGATGTGAGTGATGTATAGATACATAGTGATATAAATATAGAAATCAAAGTACAGATACAGAAATAATTATACATGTGTGAATGTCTATACCCAAACTAACATCTATTAATAATATTTCCTAGCTTTGACTGCTGAGAGAGCCAGAAGCAATGATGTCACAGTAACAATGAGCACTTTCAAGATCAGATCTTTCTTTTCAATAGTTTGTGAACACTCTAATAAAAGGAAATCGAGTTCCTTTGAAAAAATGATTGATTCTACTACTGGGGCATGGAATATAGATAATAAGTGGAATATATTATAGAAAGTAAGAAAGTGACTAAAAATATATAAAATTGGAACACATCTAAAGGACACATGAAGGCAACCCACTCAGGACCCCTTATATCTCTTTTAGACTAAAGCTTTCTTTCCTCAGTAAATAAAAACTATATTCTAAAAAAGACACAACTGAAATGTAAGAGCTCCTATTTCCCAAATCTAGAACAAAAAAAATGCTTAATACAGAATTGGTTTATAACTCAAAGTATACAATAAATATCTATGTTAGTTACTTTCTCATTACTAGGGCAAATTACTCAATACACACAAGTTAAAGCAGGAAAAGTTTATTTTAACTTGTGGCTTATAGAAGTTTCAGTCCATAGTTGGCCAGCTCTATGTCAGAGTGGCATAGCAAAAGGGCATCACAGAGGAGAAATAGCTCATGGCAGCACAGACAGGAAGTAGGGAACTTGCTTTTTTTTCTTTTTCCTGTCCCTTTATATTGTATCCAGACTACAAACCTACTGATTGATGCCATCCACATCCAGGGTGGGGCTTCTCTCTTCAGTAAATACATTCAACCACATGCAAAATTATCCTAATTGTGGATAATCCATAAATTATGAGAATCCACTAAAAGAATTAATCCAGATATCACAACCTTAATCCATATTCAGTCTTATCCCATATTCACCATAGATCCAGCCACCTACTCACTTACGAGCACATGAGGTTTTGGGGGAACATCTAGACACACAAGCCATAACAACATCCATAGATCCATATTGATTTAAATAAAAACTGAAAAAATAAATGAACAGAGCAGAAGAGAAAAATATTCTTGTGACAAAGACTACTAAAAAATATATCTATATAGATACACTGTCCTCAAAGAGGGCAAGCATAACGTTTCACTCCGTGTCTGGGAGCTTAACTTAGTAATTTGCTTCCAAAACTTTGCAGTAGAGGAAAACTAACAAAACATTACCTTAGCCACTGGCAATCTAGATTAATATCATCAGTGATAAGTCACAATGATGGCATGATATGATGTGATAAGAATGGCATTTCATCTCAAGGTCTTTCTCCCTAAAACCTAGAGTCATAGTTTAAGTATAGAAAAAAACAAAAAAAAACTATGACAAATACCAATTGAGAAATATTCTACACAACATCCTTAAAACTGTGCAAGTTATCACAAAGAACTCAAAAGCTTTCACAAAGTAGAGTCTGTGGTGACCTGACAATGAAGTTCAATTTGATATCTTGTATGAGACCCTACTGCATAAAGTGTATATGAAGAGGAAACTAGCGATAGCAAGAGTGAAAACTGCATTAACAGTGACGTACCAATGTTAGTTAGTTACTTAGCTTTGACATACGTTGAGTGGTGACCTATGTCAAAAGAAGACACTATACGAGGAGTACAACCTTTCTATAAATCAAAAACCATCTTAAGGTTAAAACTTAATTAAAGTAAAAGGAAAAATAGGCATTAACCTTGAGGTTCTATAAAGGAGAAAATCATGTCTCGGGTAAAAATGTAGCATAGAATCATTTTCCTTTCTCTAGTTAGTTAGTATGTTAGTTTCTCTTATTTTATTTTGTTCTTGTTGAGGGCTATCGCCATTCCCCATATCAGGTAATTCATGTGCAGTTCTAGTTTCTTATCTCTTTCTCCTGAAACCTATCCTCAAGCATTCTTTTGCAATTTGCAATGTTCTATCTTTAAAACTGCAGCAAATAGTTCCCAGAGATTCCCCCACAGTCTTCCATGTGTCAAGTTATCTGCTTCTCTGGGGATACTGATCCCCATTACCAATAAAATGGACAGAGATCTATATCCAGGGCACAAGGGCAGCAAAACTGTTCATGTCTCCGGAGCTCTTTAGTACAAAAGAACAAGTGATAGGCAGAGAAATCCATTAACAACCTAAAGCCCTGTAGGACCAACACTGTCGCTCTAGGTACAGTATTGCTTAAAACAATTCTTGTAGAACAGAAATAAGACAAATACAACCTTCTAACCTAACTACAATTTCAAAACCTTCTCCTAAACACAGACTGCTACCTTCTGATTCAATTTGCAATCTTCTTCCTACTTCTCCAGTTTTTCTTTATTCTCATATCATTCTTACATAATGTAATAACAAATACAAGGAACATCTTGTACTTATATAGTGATATGTGCTCCATACTCTAAATTACCTCTTTTAATCTTAATTATGTCACTTAATAAAAAGTATTGTTACTATCCCCAAATTAGAAAGGACAAAACTAAATTCCAAGAGGCTAAATAAATTTCTTAAGACCATGTTTGTAAATGATGGAGTTGAGATTTGAACCAAAGTACAAGAGCCTCCAGGTCCTTCACTCTTTTTTTAAAGATTAAAAAAAAGATAAAGATAATGAAACAGGATTTCAAAACAGTTTAGTAGGACAGTTACAATAATTAATGCATTGCATATTGTTATCCTCATAGTAATCACTCAGAGTTCATGATGTAGACATGTTATCTTGTCCAAACAACATTAGCATAAACCTTTCTTTTCAATGAATTAAGAGAAACTAGCTATGTAACTGTCTCAACTATCTTGCGTAATCATATTTTTTTTTCTTTTTTCCTTTCTTTCTTTCCTCTTTCCCCCATCATAGTTTGTCTTTTCTTTCTTTACAATTCACAACATCTATTGTACATTTTGAATCTTATTTACTAACACTAGTGAGATTATATAAGGTTTCCACATATGGATCTGATTTATTTCATTTATGAATATGGTCTCAAGTTGTATCAATTTACCTATAAAAGTATGTTTAATCTTCTTTATGTCTGAGTAGTACTCCCTTATAAAAACACTTTTTTCATCTATTCCTCAGTGGATGAACATTTTGGTTGTTCCTAAGATTTAGCTATTACAAATTGTGCTGCCATAAATGGGCACACGTATATTGCTGTGGTATGATGTTTTTAATTATAAGAAAATGCCCAGAAGTGGAATGCCTGGGCCCCATGGGACCTCTAATTCTAGTTTTTAAAGCAATCTCCACACTGATTTCCACAGTGATTGCATGAGACTACTCATCCACCAACAGTGGAGAAGGGTTCCTTTTTCCCCCACAGCCTCTCCAGCATTCGTTATTGGTTGATTTCTTGATGATAGTCATTCTTTCTGGCATGAGATGGAATCTCAGTGTTGTTTTAATTTTCACTTTTTGAATGACCAGTAATGCTGAACATTTTTTCATGTACTTATTTGCTACTTGTATTTCTTCACCTAAGAAGTGTGTATTTATCTCTTATGACTATTTTTAGATTGGGTCTTTGAATTTGGGTGGTCTGATTTTTTTTTCAATTCTTCATATGTTCTAGGTAGAAGTTCTTATCTGTGAGACAGCTGGCTGTAATTTTTCCCCATTCAACGGATTGTTTTTTCACTCTGTTGCAATTTTTTTTTGTTGTGCAAAAGCTTTTAGGTGAGAGATCCCATTTTTTGATTCTCGTAATATTTCCCTGGCAGCTCAGTTTTGTTCATGAAGTCTCATACTATGTCTTTGAGATTTCTACCTATCTTTTCTTTCATTAAATTTGGTGTTTTAGCCTTGAACATGTGGAAAGCCAGTTTTTCCAGCACCGTTTATTAAAGAAGATATCCTTCTTTTCATAAACATGTTTGCCTCCTTTGTCAAAGAAAAGGTGGATGCGTGTGTTTGAGGTTGTGTCTGCATCTTCTAGTCTAAGAATCTTTAATCTTAATCTCTGTATGTCCCACATCCTGTCCATAAGATTCTTATATTCTTTATGTTCAAGTATCCCTCAAAATTTAAATATCAGAAAATAGCAAAATCATTTTTAAAAAAGATGAGGCAAAATATTACCTACGAGTCTCCTCTTTTAACATGATCAGCACATCTCATTGTAGCATGAGTACAAATATCTTAAACTACTCATCAATCAGCTCAAGTCACCATTCATTCAAGGTGGTAACTACCACAGTCATTATAGAATCTAAGACAAAAATCTAAAGTTTAATTCCATAAAACTAACAAATTTGTTCAAAAGTTCTCTCATTTCAAACTAAATTCACCAAGAAAAGTAATCTGTTCAATTAAGAAAAATAGTTAATCATATTAGTATTAATAAAAAATTAATATTCCCAATTTTATTATTTAAATTTTCAAATTATGAATTGATTATTATTTTAACACACTTATTTAAAAGACATTTCCACTTAACTAATAATGTCCAAGAGAACAATTTCTTGATTCTCTAGATTCCCCATAAAGCTCAAAATACCTTGACATAGTAAAACCATAAAGAATAACAGGCAAATTATTACTTTCTCAGTGTTTATGGATGATTGTCAAAATAAACTCTAATCTCAAATTTGAAGTATTTGGGTCTTTTTAATAGTCATTTAATAATTTCAGAAGAAAAATAAAGTGAAACACAATGACTCCTTTCCCACATATCTTCATAAATTTTCTGTGAGATTTTTTTTTTTTGGTTTTCCCTTTTGGCTTTTTGAGACAGGATCTCACTATGTAGCAGAGGCTGGCCTTGAGCTCACTGTGTAACCCACGCTGGTTTCAAACTTGTCATGATCCTTGTTCCTCAGCCTCACAAGTGCTAGGATTATAGGAGTGCATCATCAGGCCTAGTTGGCTCTCTGAGAATTTTAAACAAATGTGAGGTACACATAAGTTTCTTAGAAATGCTGACATTTAACACTGCTCACATTAGAATCATAAAACTATTGATTAATATTTTTTAAATTGAACACAGAAAGTAACATTTTAATGCTACCTACCCAGGTAAATCCTCACCCACGATGTAGAAGGTAATCCTCCAGCTGTATATTCTAACTGTAGTGTATGGAAATGTCCCATGAACACACATTTTCAAAACATGAACACTCGGTACTTAATCTGTCTCATCCTTTCCTCCTTCAGGCATTTTTGTTTGAAACACAGTAAGAGTATCTAGCTATGCACTTCCTTAGAGGAGCCACCCTAATATTCTCTAATAATCAATCAGTGCATGGCCAAACAGGCATTAAAACTAATAGATGGCTGAAATCACCAATTTATGTCATGGGTGTATTTTCTCTGAGATAAAATATGGGACAATACATTAAATCATGCATGAAGCAGCCATTTTTATAACCAAATATAACTTGTTTACTTTATGTAGGTTAATGTTATCTTCAATTGACTTAAAATACAAACATTTTACAAAATATCACTTTATTGATTATTTACTAATATTCAGAGAAATGACATTAAATATAACTTTCTGTAGTTCAGAAACCCCATTGTTTTCTTTCTCCTGAGCTGTGGAAAACCCTTGATGACTACATCAGATAAATCTTTTCAGGTAGAAGATCAACAGTAGGGATGAAGCCACTATGGTCAATTTGCAACTTCTCTATTTAAAAAAAAAAAAAGGATATATTGAGTATTATCTTTTTATGTAATTTTTAATATATTTTTCTTTTCTTAAAAGTTATATATGAGCATATGTTCATTTTTCTCTGAAATCATGGTTAAAAACATTTATATATATAAAAAATTTCCTTATTCACCCAACCAACAGCAATATCAAATTCTAATTCCCTCAGCAAAGATAATGTTTGTTTGTTTTAGGGATATCCACAGTGTGCATATAACTCATGAACACACAAATATACACACATTTTCTTCTTAAATCTTGCTTGTTTGATCACTGAATTAAAATTTAAGTCATGTAAGTTGTAATTTTCCTCCAAAATTTCCATTAGTTTGTCCTTCACTACGTTAACTCAGAAGTACTACTTGTTGTTTCTGTTAAAAATTTTTAAATTAAGTACTAAGAAAAAACTAAGTATTGTGATTTAATAGTCTTCATCCCCCTAAATCCTGGCCTTAGACAGCAGGTAATGGACCATCACTAGGTAAGTGAAAGAGATATCTGGGTTTGCCCTGCGAATGTTTACTGCAGAGATTTTCAAAGATCAAGATAAAAACAGTGGTAGACACTTGGTTTTTGTGGCTAAAGAGAGATAAATATCATATGCCATTTACTTAGTGTCACTGGCGATCTTTTTAAAACAGTTCAAATGTTTACGTATTTGAAGTCTTCTATTTGGGAAGCCCTAACCACACTTCTGCCACACATAACCTCTGCTCCTGCATCATTCCATTTTCCTATGCTTTATTCTGCACACCACAAGCCATGGTGCAGAACTGGATAGAATGAAAACTGCAGAACAAACATATGCAAACATATGATTACTGACTTCTGTTCAAAAAAGGCAGCGCTCCTCAAAACTCGATATAGAGCACTTTTTCCTGAAGTGTCCTAAAGGGTCTAAATGAGGGCAGTCTCCCCTAAAGGGCATCTAGACACTGAGACCTAGGCTCAGCAGGGTACCAAAGACATTTGAATTCTCTCTCTAAATGAACTCTACTAAAAGAAAACTAAAGGCACTTCCTTTCTAATTCATAACAAACAATGGTAATAAATATGTTGTCCGTTGATGCAAATGTAATTGGAAATATTCTCAGATTTATCTCAGCTTCAATCTTTTCAACCAGAAAAATGACAGCAACAAAGTTATGTATTGGATAAATGCCTTGTAAAAATTAGGTCTGCTACATAAAATGTTTAGCATTGTGTCATCAAAACACTAGCTGGGATTATCACACTTATTGTTACTGTCAGGATAACCTTGAGTTTTCAGCAAGTCAGTAAAGTGTACCCAAATGTGTGAAGAGAAAGAACATCATTTTTCCTTCTGACGCTTAAAATTTTCCGTATGTTCTGGAACTGGGAAATAAGTGAACAAACACGTATGTTTTGGCATGACTGCAGTTCACTTTATTCTTCATACCACTGATTTCATGGAATCTAGCATCTTTTATTGTGAAGCAATGATGTCTTCTCCATTTCTTGCCAGCCTACATCAGAACACTCTAGTATTCACACAGCGATAGCTTTTACAACATTTGAAATTTTAAGTGAGCTATTTTCCTCTCCTACCAATAAATGTGCTCCTGCTAAATCCATTTATCAGCTCCATGATGAGCACAAGGATGACAGAGAAGATGAATAATAATAGCAGGCAAGCTGATCTACCCCAAATTCTATAAAATTACTAAATGCACTGTGCTTTTCTTCCACATGAGTGAGTGCGGGGTGATAGAGTCAGCACATTAAATTTGGAAAAGCAGTTAGTTACACAAGTGAAGCCAGCCGAGTGCGCTGTGCACCTTTCTCAGATGCATCCTCTGTAATCAATCACACATTCGGTAACAAATCACTGGAAAGGGAGTTGTCTGTTAATCTGATTAGATTATTAGATTATGATCATTACTCTTATCCCATAAAGAAAACATCATTTTAAAGCAGAAAAACTCAAAAATGTTCCTGTACTTTAATTTCAAGCTCTTTTGCTTAGCATGAATTAGAATAAAATTGAGTAAGATTGTAATTCAAAGACACAGCATTCTGAATTCTTGCCTCTCAATGACATCTATTCTAAAGTAATTTTAAAAAACCATCCTATTGTAACAAAGCATTTTCACATGTGCTATTAAAAAAAAAAAACCTCATTGCTCACAAATAGCTTAATCTTCCATTCCCTGGTAATTATTTCTGTTAAGAAACTTTTTATATTTAAAAATGCTTGTTATTGTACGTACACTGTTGTGATGAAATACATAAATAAAAATAGGGACAAAAGGAAGAATTGACACTTAGTCTGAGAACTGACTCTCTTCTTACCTAGCAGAACAATGGAGTTCAGAGGAGAAGAGAAAGGGACAGCCAACTCCCAAGACGTGAATTTATAGTGTATTTTTCCTTTATTAGTTTTCAAATGAAGCAAATACCAGACAATCTCATATCACTCTGGCAGTATAGAATCAAGTCTGTAGGCTAGAAAACAAACACACAAAACAAAGAATCCTACCCACTTAGGATTCTTTTCAAGCCATTTTTCAGGTAGTATAGATAAGAACATAGCAGCCAGTAGGTATAGACAAGAACATAAATTTCTTTTGTAATAACTGCTAAATATTTGTTTTTATGCCAGTCTCGTTTTTAACTATGCAGTAGGAACAAAGGTATACCTAGCATGGCAACCATGATTATACACCTCAGATCTCCCTGTTAGGATCAAATGTGGCTAAGAGTCTGCCCTACAACACCCTGAAATCACCTACTGTTTCTGATGGAGGCACACTTCCCAGACTCCTCTCAGCCAAACACTGAGCCCATTCTCACAAGGCACAAGGAAGCCTCCCGTGGATGGCAGGACTCTGGTGGAGGACTCATTGAAACCCTTTTAAAATTGTGCCATGACCTAGGATCTTCCTTCCACACTTTCTCTATCCCTTCTTCCTTCCTGCCTAGCCTCCTTCCCACTCTCCTTCAGAAGGACAGAACTACAGCATGCTCTGAAAATTCCTCCAGTCTCTTCTGGCTCCTTCCTGATTTTTCTTCATAAGATTTCTCTCAATACATCTTTTCATATCTAATCCTACTTTGGGGTACCTGCTACTCAGTCAACTATGAGCTAGATATTAGATAGATAGATAGATAGATAGATAGATAGATAGACAGATAGATAGATACAGAGATAGAAAGATATAGACGTAACTTTAGTTACTGGATAGATACATATAAAACAAGAAAAATTTCTCCATTTTTTATCATTCTACCTTTATTTATATTTAGGTAATTCACATTTCTATTCATTTATTTTCATTTCAGCTCAGAGTTTTTCTACTAATATTCCCAAACTCTAATACATAAATATCTTGCCTCCATGAAAGTTGTATATTTTAAAATTCTGATGAGAGAGCAAGCTTCTCAGGTAATTTTGAAGAAACCAGTGCAGTCACTCGATATCCAAAGGGAGTTATTTTTCCTTCCCTCTTTCCTTAAATTGGAATGTGAGGGGAAATGTGTGGGGTGACAGTGTGTGGCAGACAATCCTGGCTAATCACCAAACCCCTGGTCACCAGACCACGTTTCCCAGCCTCCCTTGCAGCCAGATATGGGCACATAACTGAATTCCACCGTTTCCAGACTCAAACAATAGAACCGTCTCCATGTGAGTCTCCTTGTCGTTTTACTTCTCACTGTCAGCAGGTTTAAAAACCACGTGTTGAAGATGAAACAGTGCCAAGACAAAAAGAGGCTGAGTCTCTGAATTACTAGTTGAATAAAAAACAGTTTGACCTGGAACCGTTAGGTAAACAAGAAAGAAACACATTGTATGAAGCTTCTGAGGTTTAGTTCCTAGTTTGTCAAAACAGCCAGTATTACCTGAACTAATATATACATTAACACTAAAATTATACCCTATAAGATTTTCTGTGAAGGGTTGGTATGTAGGCTGGTATTGAAAGTTCCTAAAACAGCTTCCAAATGTTCTTATTTCTGTTCGAATGTTCTATTCCTTCCTCTAAGAAGTAGTTCGTCCTTCCTTCTTCTTGAATTTGCATGGTTTTGTGACATTATTGAGAAAAATAGAGTAGAAAGACTTTGTGCCAGTTCCAAACCTAGCCCTTAAACTCTAGAGAGTTTTGAGTGCAGATTCATACAACCCAGTATGCAGGGAGCAAGTGGTCCTGGCTGCCTCTGGGACAGGGATCACTTGAAGGGGTCCTGAAGACGAGATGCTGAATGAAGAAAGAAGCTACTTGGAAAGATTCAAGGCCCGCAGCTCACTGCCAGGTTCAATGTTCACGTCTAGGTAGGGCAGCCTTCTCTCCAGCTCAGGCTTCACGCCATCTGACCGCAGCCTGGGAGTGACTCCAGTGGGCACCGTAGGGAGAGAGGAACTGTCCAGTGACCTCACAGAATGATGACAAATATCAACTAAGGTTGTTGTAAGTCCTTAAATTGTTCTTGGTGTGTTATTTGGGATGTGTGGAGGGTACGTTTTCACACCATAAAAGGTAACTAAACTATTGAGATTTTCAATAAAGAGATAAATAATTTAAGAGAAATTCTGAGAAGTGGCAGTTTTATTGTTTTTAGCTTTATAATTGCAAAACAGAAGTTATATATATATTTGGACAGGATCAAACTCAGGACCTCACACTTGCCATGCACATACTGTGCTGCTGAGCTGTATTTCCAGTCCTAAATAACTATATTCTTTCATCCTTTTAAATATTATATTCTTCTATAAAAATAAATGCCAAATAAACATCCTTGCTTCATTAGAAATATATCCTAATTTGTACACCAATCCAACCAGGAAGATAGATAACACTCTTTTCACTTTTTATAAAAATACAAGTAATGTATCTTCAATTTTAAAAAGTCAAGTCACATAGAAATGGAATGAAAAGTGACCTTTCCCTCCTGTGGATTCCTCCAGGCTCCAGGTCTTCTCCCCTTCCCAGAGGAACCTGCAGGGCACAGAGGTGTGGTGCATGTCCTTCATTTTTCCCACACAGTTCCTCTGTGTTCATGCATGCACATAGATTTCTATATTTGCATATCACTGGAATCATACCGTACGTGTTATTTTGCAGCCTACAGGATCCACTTTTGAAGGAATAAACATGCTATAACAGATGATAGCCAGAGACATTTTTTAATACACTTTTTCTTCTCACCTACACTTCAAAGTTTTTCTTTTCTAGGACTAAGAATATGGCAACTTCCTCCATCTTTTGATTTAAGTTTCTCACAAAACTGCAAGAGTTTCTGAAGTGCAGACTTGTTGCCCTACTGAGCAACTGAGTCTCCTATTGTGAGGCATGTTCATCACATGAACGCTTATTTTTCATACTTACGTTCCACTACTTCCCAAAGTACTAGGCTTTAAAAAACGTTAGAGGACAAGCACAGCTTTCATATTCATGCCATCAACAATTTATTGATAATCAAGATTATGAAGCACTAATAAATCCTTAGCACTTCAAATTTTAACACTGTTCCAAGCTTGAAAGGGAAAATCATTAGATAGAGACACATGAGAGAATGTATGAAAACTTCCCTCCTGAGGAATCTATTTGTTCTTGGATTCTTGAGTCAACTTTTGAAAAGCTAATAACCTTAAATCCCAGATACCTTTAGAGAGAGACAGAATTTGGTTTCTCTTTTTTAAATTTTATTTTATGAAACACATGTAAAACAAACTTTCATACCAAAACAATAGGAGAAAAACAATAGTTAATACATTGCATGTTGTGTTGTTATCAGTAAAGTAGTTATTCGGAGTACAAGATACGGCATTAACATTTTCTCCAATTGATGTTAGCAAAACATTTCCCTTTCAGTGAGCTAGGAGACACTAATAGTACAACTGATTTGCTTTTATAACCTTCCATCAGAGATATATGCATGAGTATTCAAAAGAGCAATGCATGTGCAAGCCTACAATATAGGACACATCACACTTCATAAATTATTTTTAAATCTAGGTCTGCCACTTTCAGATACTTATTCTTTCTTCTTTCCCTAGCTTACTACTTTTCCTGCAAAAGCAGAGAATTGTAAAAATCATGTCTACAACATCTGCGTTTAAAAATGTAAAGAATCTATACCTTTTTTTTCCAGTAACATATATTGGACCCAGTGCCTTTGCACTTAGCTACATCTCCAGCCATATATATATATATATATATATATATATATATATATATATATATTTTGAGACATTAAATTGTGAAGTTTTCTGGTTTCAGATTTGTACTTCTCCTACCTTAGCTTCCCAGAGTCCTGTGAATACAGCTGTGCATCATCACCATATTTATATTCTGCACTGTATTTTTTCAACTAAAAAATTGTAATTAAAAGATCATTGTCCACTGAAGTATTCAAAGATGAAACTCACAAAAGGGGCAGGTTTTCCTTGCAGAAAACATGGAAGACTCCAGAAGAACAATATTATGTGTTCCCCTGAGATCTCCATTAATACCTAATTCAGCTTTACTCTAGATTCTACTGCTACAATATTAAAATGCATTTTAAAGAATTACTCAAGCATAGAACCTGGCTTGGAAGGTTTTCTAGAAGCTAAGTTTCAGAGATACTAAGGATTTTTTCATAATTTCCTCTTAATAGCAACAGAAATGAAATTTTTTTAAATGTATAATTTTTTAAGGTTTTGTTTGCCAAACAAACACAGTAAAAAGGTAATATCAAGCATCTGCAATTTTCAATCACATAGCTCCAAAACAAGCATGGAACAGTTTTAGTGAAGTGCATAATTTGGCATCCTTACCTTCAAAGGCCATTTTAAACACATAATTCAAATGCCCATTGACAGCAGGTCTCTCTTTCTGGTATTAATCTGTCAGAATGAATCTGGAAACATCAATGTGTCTAAATTAGTAGCATAAATTTTAAAATGAGAAATAAATTCATAGTGTCATGAACAGGTGGGTAATGTGAAAAAATCATAGGTTTCAGGGAAAGGCATAAAATAATAGAAAGGTTCTCATTTGCATAATTTCTTGCCCCAAAGAGATGGAAGCCCCTTATCTTATGGTCGCATTAATCCCTCTTCTACCTGCTGCAGCCAGTGTCAGAGCAGACACACTTCTTTGGTGACTGTGGTCATCCACATGCTGAGCAGTAGCCTGTTGTGAAGTCTATTACCTCTATTCTTCTTTTAGGAAGAAAGTGTGAGATTAGTGTTCCAGTCGCAGCTGGAGATGTGAAGCAGCATCAGTTCCTAAACCAATTTATCCCTTTCCCCAATTTGTCACACTACACAGATAGCTATCTGAAGTATTTCCATCTACAGGTACATTATTAATGGGCTGTGTCTGTGTCTCGGAAAGAGAGTTCAAAGACATCAAAAGCATCTGTAGCTACTAATTAAGAGACTTGCTTAACTACAAGAGATTATTTCAGAAAGCAGTTAGCTGAGGGACTCATTTGTTGCTCAACACCCCAGACATTTGAGACATTTGATTTTTTTAAACACGCTCTTCTATTTTCTATTGGAAAGATTATGTACATGTTACAGTAAGTGTTTGTGTGCAACTATGAAAAACAGAAAACAAAACAAAAAAAGCTTTTATTATCATGCATACTAATGCTTTTGAAAATCAGATTACCAAAATCTTATTTATATTTTTATTCATTATATATCAGTAAAAATAAGCTCTGAAATTTTATTCATTCATATTACATCAGTTAAACTTGTCAAACCACACCTTATTTTTCTTGAGGGACAAAAAACACTCCAGTTTCTATTCCTATGATTCAAAAACTTTTCTTACATAAATTATTTTACTATATTGGCAGAGTCTGCTGATTAAATATTTCTTTGATAATCCACTCAAGGATTATATTTGCCACATCAAATTGTATTTTGAAAAAAGATTCTAAATCTACATATGTATTGAAATTGTACATTAATCACTTTCAGAATATGACTAGTTACAAAGAAACAAGATCAATTTTCTAACTGCCCAGAAAAAAATATATTTTAATTCTCTGGTGCATGGCTAAAAGTAAAGGGTCACATAAAGACTTTTAGATTGTTTATGCATGAGCTGGATGGTTCATTAGTACATACAGCATGAAAAGGTGATCCAAATGTATGGTAAGTTTTAAAACATTTTTTAAAAGTATTCCAGTAAAAGACACATTGCCATTAGCCTTCATCACAATTCTCCCTCTCGCTTTGACATACTTACTTCACCATTTTTACCATTTTCTGGAGTGGTTCAGGCAGTCCTCTTTCATGAGGGGTCCTCAAAGGAACTCAAACTACCCACACATAATCTCAGATCATAGAAAATAATGTTAAATGCCGAGTGTTATTGTTAAAAGATCTTTTCGAACCAGGAATAAACATTTTAAAATATTTGAAATGCATCTCTTGGGTTGCCTAGGTTACAGTTATTCACAAAAGGCTAATCCTACCAACACCATTTTTCTCATGGTTGTCTTAGATCACGAGCCATCTTCAAGATAGAAATTTCAAAGATTCATAGAGTTGTTACTTCAGGCTAGAAAATGCCACTATCATGTGTATAAACTTTTGTTCTGGCCATCTATTTGTGTTTAACTAGCCATTCAAAAGCTCACTAAAATTTTTTAGCTCATATTTTTCATGGTTATAGATTTTGTGAGTCTCAGGAATTCAGACAAAGTTATAGTAGGGATGATTTGTTTCTGCTCTGTCATGTTTGTGGCCTCAGCAAAGAAGCTTCACATAGCTGGAGGTGACTCAAATGGATGTAGATAAAATTTCAGAGTTTGTGCTGGGATGCTTTGCCTGAGACTATCAACTACAACCTGTGAAGATAATCTATCTCCCTTCCTCTTTCATATATATATATATATATATATATATATATATATATATATATATTCTACCCATAATCTAACATCTGGAACCATATTAATGGTCCCAGTCACTCTTTCAGAATAAAATAAAATGTGAATACTTCATTAAGTAAAGAAAATACAGAAAATGATGAAGATCAGTTCTCAAATAAAAACATCTAGAAGGTCAATAACATTTCTCAAGGTCAAATGAGGAATAGAGAAATTTGTTCTTTAAGAAGGGATAAGAATTTCCTTTCTGGAAATAAACATAATAAAATTACATGGGAAGGTTGTATCTCATTTCAGGATAACAAAATATAGTACAAAGATTTAAAATAAAAATAGGCATGAATTGAAAAAGCTGGGAACAACCAAGGGAAGATGGCCGCAGGAGTAATGCCGATGCTGTCTTCCCCAGGCCTGGTCAGCAGGGTGTTAGTTGGGCAGCTCAGCAGACATATTGTTCAGGGGGACACTTGGGTGGGGAGGATCACTGAGAACATGTCAGACAGCTACCTCTACTAGGCCAAGAAGTTTATAAACTACTTGATCACAAATGTAGATTTGAACTGTTGTTATTTGTCATTTTAATTTCTAACAATAGGAAGAAATGCTGCCTTGAATTTGGGATTATGGGGTAAAAACACACACAAAAAGTCCATGATGATGAACTAAGAAATGGTGCTTCTCAGTTGAGACTGACAAGGAAATCTAGTTTGTTATGGCAGAATATATTTTATGTAACCCTAAGCACGTCAATTAAATATGTGCATATACCTTTAGCTAACACTCATCTTCCAATTTGCATATTCAGTGCAGTGTAGTAAGCACATGCTTCAACACCGAAAAATAGGAGCTTCAGTTATTCCTTTATGAGAAGTCTCTTGATGGTGTGTACATGTATGTACATATATGTGTAGGGCAGGTAACAAGTTATTTGACAGTTTTGAGTGAATACCTTAGAAAATGCACTTTAAAAAAGATAGTATCTTAGGGCTGGGGATTTAGCTCAGCGGCATAAGCGCCTGCCTTGCAAGCAGGCAGTCAGTCGTGAGTTAGATCCCTGGTACCGATAAAAACGAAAAAGACAAAAAAAAAAAAAAAAAAAAAAAAAAAAAGATACTATCTTCTCAGTTGTTTAAAAAGAAAAAAACCACACCTTGATGGTTACTGTTGATTAGGCTTCGGTTTGAGCTTTTTAGGGGCCATGACAGGCACAGTGAAAATCCTTTAAGGGGCATTTATTCCAATAGAAAATTTCTTAATCAAGAAAATAAAGAAACTTGGATAAAACTAGATTCAGTGTGAGTTAGTTAATGACCTATAATTAAACTACTTTCCACATAAATTAATCCAACAAAACAGACTTTAACATTATGAATTCTAAAACTCAAATACCATGGAATCAGAGAGCTTGAAGCTGAATTCATTATGTAGTCACTGATAAGAGTTCAATAGTGACAAACTATGAAAAACCATCAGTTTCATAGCTTTGTTTCCCATGCGCTGTTGGAAACATCTTTTACTGTTTGTCAACAAACAGTAAATGAAATGAATTAAGCGCTAAGAAAATATTGTAGGGGACCTATGATCACAATCACCCCTGTTCAAGACAGGACAGCTTATCAAACGGTGAAAGCTACAGTGGGAAAGATGATAAATAATTGGGTTTCATGGAGTTAATTAAACTTGGCTACCAAGAAAACAGTATTTTAAATATTAATACTTTTGACAGGCAAAATACTAAAACAATATTTTGAAATCTCTTCCAGAAGGGCTTGTAAAGCATAATTCCTAGTAAACAGTCTAGTCTTTCTCTTGGAGACACTCAAGAAGAGGAGAAGGCCACAGAACCCTACTTGATAGCTCACAGAAGAAGGCTATTATTATTAAGTCTATTTATTATTAAGACTATTAAACCTAACAATGAATTGATTTTGGTTTTGTTTCACCAACTTGGGACAGTAAAATGAGAAATAAAGTCGAGATAACTGGGTGGTAGTACTTGAATCGTTGCTCAGCTTGAATTTGTAAATGTGTAGATGTTAGAATTTCCCCTTCATGTCATATAATTGATCTTTCCTCATTTGACATCTAAAGGTGAATGAGTTGAGAATGAGGAAGGAAGATGAGCTGGTAGCAAATAACTAAGATCCTCTGAGGCTTCTGGTCCACAAACCCTCCAACTCAACTTCTCCCTACAAATGCCTAATGACTTTCCACTCCCCTGTGGCCTCCAGGTAAACACCTTGTTTCCTTTAAACTTCTCACTCTTGTAGCACTCTCTCTCGTTAGTTTCACTAAGATTATCAGTTCTGTCATATCTTGTCTTCCTTTGCTGGTCAGTCTTGATCTCAGGGTTACATATCTAAACTACCCACTCAGCAGCACCCTCAGTTCTTTTCTGAACCAACAGCTCCTCGGAAAAAACACATCAATGCAATGTTTAATCAGCTGGGTGTTGGCATCCAACTCCATCCAACCTAGATACTAGGAATGTGCGAGGCAATCTCAGTACTTGTGTTGAAGAGCACTTTGAAAACTCCTGTTCTCCAATTTCAGCAGGAACTTTGTGAGACTCATCAACCAGTCCTTGCACACAGCTTTCTCTTCACTTTCTTTATCTCAATCTCAGCAAACCACATGCCTTCAGCGAATGGTGGAGTAAGGAACTCAGTAACTCTTTCCCCATAAAGGGCAGGTAGATTCATCAAAAGCAAAGTTTTTAAGATCCAGAAAATAGAACAAAGCATAAAACAAAGTGAGGAATACTGACACAGGAAAAAGCTGTGAGTCTTAGGTGAGGGCTTCTCTGTGTTTTAGCCTGGGGCTGCTAAAATTCTTCCTCTCCTCACCCTTACCCCCTTCAGCTCTCTAGTTGTGCCCAGCGATTTGTGAGGCTGTGGTAAGCCATGAAAATCAGTGGCTTCTCAAACAGGGAATGAAGGGCTGACTTTATGTTCAGTAGAGCACAGAACATTTCCCATGGTCTTAGGCATTACAGGAAATAGTAATAATTTCAGCAGCAAGTAAGGACTGTTAGTTATTGTGATCCTAGTTGAGTCAAACTGCAGATAAATTAGGAATAAACACAAGAGGAAGATTTGAGGAAAGAGGCGGCCAGAGGCCTTGGTATGTTCCCACACTCCTGGAAGTCTGGAAGGCAGTGAGTTTGTGCAAAGCTGCACATGTGTTCAGGAAAGGCTTGAGAAACAGCTACCTGTGGGGCCTTGAGCAAGCAGAAAGAAAAGCCAGAAACAACTAGTGAACTGTCAGAAATGTGAACGGGGTTCTCCAATTCACACACACAACCATGAACCAGGAAAGGAATCCCTGACTGCTCCACCTGTGGTAACACATCCTTGACTGATTATTTTTTAAGCATACGCTTCAAGTATATAGTTTACTATCACCCTGGGGAGTGTGTACTATACAAAATACACATTAATTCCTTTTTAATCCCCTTTCTCTTTCCTTCCACTTTTTTCCTTCCTCCTCTAAATCCCTTTTCACATTTTCATTCTTGTTGATATTATTAATCTTATGTCATACTTACATCATATAATATTTACATTCACTTGGATCACTAGATTCCTGTATGCATTCTACTTATCCCCCAGCCACTTTCTTTTGGACCAAAATATGACTGATTATTGAAAGTTTACCAAGAAATTCTAATACGAGGTAAGGTTTAAAAATAAAAGCAATAATGGGGAAAAAAAAAAAAGAAATCTGAGCAGAATCATCAGAGATCTCATACTATCAAGGATGAGAGACTCCATAAAAATTAGTCCAAACAAATCAGTAACCAATAAACAAGCAGAAACAAATCCAGGGAAGAATTAAACTGAGGCTTTCTATGGTATAGTAAATAAATTGACTATTTTTCAGAAACAAACAAAAACCTTTTCAAGTGAGACTATCTGCTTAGATGTTGTATTTAGCATAGTTGTCAAATCAGCTTTTATAAATAGGTTCAAAGCATCAAAGAACATCTCATTTGTACATTAAAGGAAAATATGAAAATGGTAACTTATCAAATAGAGAATATCACTAAAAAGATTTCAAAAGGGTAAGATTTAAAAAGGGAAAGAGAGAGGGAGAAAAGAAGGAATTCTGAAGTTGAAAAGTATAAAAACTGGAACTTCAGTTTTCGTTTTAAAAAGTGAAAAGCTCAGAAGTCGGGCCAGGGGTTTAGCTCAGTGGGGTAAGTGCCTGCTTGGCAAACATGAAGCTGTGAGTTCAATCCCCAGTACCAAAAAAATAAAAAAGCCTGGAAGTCTTCCCGCCCATTCTCATAAGCAGAAAAAAAAACGAAACGATAAAAATCAACAGCTACTGTTAGATTCATCAGAAAAGTGATGTTGCAGAGAAGACTGCTGCCCCAAACTCTGGAGAGACAGAAGAACAAGGAGAATCACAACTTAGTAACACCAGAAGCCACTGGATCCAGGAACTGGTCCAGAGAACACAAAAGCTGTCATCAACAAGCTAGATGCACAGTGTGGACTAGTGTGAGAGTTAATGTTCCTGGGGAAAACCATTACCTTCCCACCATAAAGCTGCGTAGGTAGGCGCTCTATGAATCGGGAGGACAACAGGAACCACTGTAAGATATGCTGATTGGGCTGGGGATTTAGCCAGTGGCTGAAGTGCTCGCCTGGTAAGTGCAAGGTCATGAGTTCGATTTCTGGTATCAAAAAAAAAATATGCCAATTGTTCTATCTTCTGAAACAAAGGCCACTCTCAAGTAAACTACAGTAGCCCTTCCTTATCCACAGAGAACATGTTCTAAGACCCTAGAGGATGCCTGAAAACCAGAGTGCAGCAAAAGCTCTACAAAAAACATGGCACTACCATAGCAGGTCTGATAACTGAGGTTGATGTAGGAGAAATGTAGCTCCCAATCCACCAGGTGTCAGATGTATCATGCCCCCTGATAGCAAAGAATGAATATCAAGGGATAAAGGAAATTAAGAGTAGAAAGGTTTATTGAAATAGCTCCTGAAAGACAGTAGAGGTCCTGAAAGTGGGTTGCAACTGAGGCTCTTTGTCAGGGGTAATTTATACAGAAAACTCACAATATGGTTACCATGCAGATCAAACTATAATCAATCTTTAGGATTACAAGTATAACTGGCTAGCCAATTTTGGTCTAATAGGGAAGGGAGTGATACAGCAAGGATACATACAGGGAAGGGATGGATCTGGATGCTCTGGTCACCCACCTGGGCAATGGATGCCTATCTGGACTTTCTGGATCAGGTGGTGCTAATTATAGTATAATTCCAAGTTGCTGTTTATCCTCTAGAGAGACTTGAAAGCCTGGACAATACATTGTTATCTTGAGGCCTGATCTTCAGATGCACCTCCAGCCACAATTCTGATGTCTTTATTTTTCAGCTGAGTTCCTTGAGAGGCCAGTCCCTCTCTGACTGTATATTAATTTCTATCTAACTTACCTGCCTATAATAAGATGGCTTCTAAGTAACTAATGGATACATAGCACATACAGTATGGATACACTGGAGAGTGATGATTCATGACTTGGACAAGAGAACACAGAAGATTATGCTACACAGAACAATACACAATTTAAAACATGAAATATTTCTTTTTAGAATTTTCCATTTATTATCTTCAGACCACAGCTGACTGTGGGTAAGTGAAACATAAAAAGTAAAACCTTAGATAAAAGGAATTTATTGTACTTTACTAGAGCTGTATCTGACCTACAAAAGGGCAATGAGCAATAATTTTTTTTTAACTTGGGGGAGAGTGAAGGTCAGTGAAATTCTTTGAAGAAACTATTCTGAGGGTCAGTGCCTACAAACTCTGCCTGACTTTTTAAAAAATGAAGATAGAATAGTAAGATTGGAGAATGCTTCCCCTCCCCCATACCTCACTAAGAGGTATGTATAGTAACAAGAGCTTAGTATAGTAACAGATTACAACAGAGAGCTGAAAAACACAGACCTGGTAAGTGCAAGGTCATGAGTTCTATGCAAGCTCAGAGATAACAGGAAAACAAAAAAAAGGCACTAAACTAAAAGGAAGCCTCTGACTTTCGAGCATCAGAGTAACTCAATAAAACTTTCCTGCTAAAGCTCTGAGTACCTTAGTTTCTGATGTATGATACTGTGCATCCATTCAGTCTTATTTTCAACAACAAAAAGTGTAAGACTTACTAAAGTGGCAAGAAAAAGCAACCTGCAAACATAAAGTCTAAGCAAGCAATTTAGATGTATGGTAGAGATTGTTGAGATTACAAAGTCAAGAATTTAAATAACAATGATTAATAATTTAAAAGTTTTAAGGAAAAATGGGAAATATAAAGAATAGATATGTGATTTAAACAGATAAACTCTAAGAAAGAATCAAGTAGACATTCTAGAAATAAAAACACTAAGAAAAATGAAGGATGTCTTCTACAGGCTCATCGGTAGGTTGAATATGACTGAGGAAAAGATTCAGTAAATTTAAAGATATTTCACTAGATGCTTTTCAAACTCAAATGCTAAGAAAAAATGGAAGAAAAACATTATATCCCAGAACAGAAAATTAGACAATAAATGCTTCTATGTGCAAAAGGAATATGAGAACAAAGAAGAAATAAGAAGACAAATTTGAAGCAATAATGACTGATAAATTTTCAGAATTAATGTCAGATATCACCCTATTGGTCCAGGAAGTTCAGAGAAGGGTAAATCAAAAAACAAAATAAAATACCTGTGTACATTATATGCCAGAAATTAAGTTAAATTAAAAATAATAAATAAATACAAATATTGAAAAACCCATAGGAGAAAATCAGTAGGAAAAAAAAAAAAAAAAAGGAGGAAGACCAGCATTATGTTAGACTTCTCTTCAGAAACCACACTTACAAGGACAGAATGAAATAAAATATTTAAGTATTAAAAGAAAAAATTACCAAACTTCAATTTTGCATTTAGCCAAATTATCTTTCAAAAATGGATGAAAAATAAAGCCTTTCTCAGAAAAAAATGAGAAAATAAATAGTATATTAATAAAGGAGAGAAGACAGTCATAAAAATGCTCAGTTAAAACCAGAGAAGGCACAAAAAGAAGGAACGATAACAAAGAACAGATAAACACAACAGATAACCAGGAATTTAGCTCAGTGGCATAAGGCTCTGCCTGGCAAACATGGGGTCGTGAGTTCTATCCCCAGTACCAAAATTTAAAAAAGGCGATAGATAGAAGACGGTTACAAAGCTGATGGATAACAATCCAATTACATCAATAATCACACATGAATAATCTACATCAATTAAAAGAGTAAAACTGACAGATGGGTTTTTATTAGACAATTATATACTGTCTACAAGAAACAGTTTATATAGAACAACACAGATAAATTACAGCTAAAGTGATAAATGTAAACCACAGTAATGCTGGTCAAAACAAAACTGAAATAATTATACTGTTTCTTAAATCATAGTCCAAAACAAGGAAATTTATCAATGATAAAGGTGGCTATTACATAATGATAAGGTTTAAATCTCAGGAAGATACAGTAATCTAAGTATATGTGCCTCAGAACAGACAAATAAGATACATGAGGCAAGATCAGAACCACCAGCACGTTCCAATCAGTAACTGACAGCACCATCAGGCAGAAAAGCTATAAAAACGTAGCTGAATTAACAGGACACATTAATCAACCTGACTTAATTAACAGTCATAGAGTACTTCACCCAACAACAGCAAAATATATACTATTCTTAAATTCACATGAAACATTCTGCATAAAATGCAGCTTTTTTTAAAAAAAAGTAGAAATCATTTGAAATTTGCTCTCACATCATGATAGAAGTTGATAACGAATAGTTGATTCAAATAGAAATTGATAACAGAAAATAGTTGAAAAATCCCAAGATATTTAACAACAAACTAAAACACAGGTCAAGGAAAAAGTTTTAAGAGACATTTAAAAATAGTTAGCTAAATGGAAATGAAAACATAACTCTGCAAAATTTGTAAGCTTCAGCAATAGCAGGGTTAGAGGGAAATTATAGCTTTGAATGTATACATTAAAAAAAGAAAATATAAAATCTACTCATCTAAGTTGCTCCTTTAAAAGAGCAGATAAAGAACAAAAACACAAACTGAGAACAAACAGAAAAAAGAAATAATAAAAGGTAGCACTAAGTAAAACTGAAAATGAGAACACAATAGAGAAAGTTAGTGAAACCAAAATTCCCCTATTTGAAAAAGTCAATGTAATACTGTTAGTCAAGAGAAACAAGAAATGAAGAGTAAAGATACAAAATTACTAATTGAGAAACAAAAGGCAGACCAGCACTACTGATCCCATGTGCTTTAAGAGATAATAGAGAAATATTATGAACAACTCAGTGACCACAAATTTGGTAACCTAGCCAAAGGTTACCAAAATCTATTCCGTGAAATATAGAATCTATTAAGAGTCATGCAAAATGAACAGACAATTTGAAGAAGCCTATGTCTATTTTAAAAATACGATCATCAATTAATAGCCTTCCAAAAAAGGAAGCTTTAGGCTCAAGTGTCTACAATGTCCTTGAAAAACTGTAAAGGCAAAGTAAACAATTCCTAACTCATATTCCTAAGGCAGATAATCATTATGAGAAGAAAACACTACAAACCAATGTCTCATGCACATAGATGTAAAAATCCTCAACAAAGCATTAGCAAATTGAATCAAACACTGTGTTTAAAAATGTATAGACTACAACTAAGTGGAATTTTCCACATATACAAAGCTTGCTCAGCATTTGAGAACTGTTAAAATGTTTCTCAGACCTAATTTTAAAACACAAAACTGTAAAACTCCCAGAAAATAATAAAGAAAATCTAGATGATTGAGAAATATTTATTCAAATCAAATATACCATATTAATAGACCACAGAGCAAATGCCTTAGTTTCACTATTATTGAGTCTGCAGAGCTTTTGTGTGTGTGTGTGGGGGGGGGGGGATGTTTAGACAACAGTCTTTAATCAGATATGTGTTTGACAAATGGGTTCTTTCAGTTTTTTCCTTATATTTTTATTCTCATAGCATTTTTCACTGAGCAGAAATTTTACTTTTTAGAGTAGAAATCCAGTTTATCAATTTTTTTCTTTCAGGGATTTTCTTTCAGGGATCTTCTTTTATATCTTAAAAGTTATCATAAAACATAAGGCCATCCAGGTTTTCTCCTATGTTATTTTCTGGGAGTTTTATAAACACAGGGAAAGTGCTCAACACCGTTAGATGCTGGGAAAATGCAAATCAAAACAACAATGAGCTATCACTTTACAACTGCTAGGAGAACTGCAATCAAAAGACAAATGACAAGTCTTGGCAAGGCTATGAGTAAACTGGAACCTTTTTATATTGCTGATGGCAATAAAAGTTGCATAGTCCATTTGGAATGAATTTTGGAAGTTTTTTAAAAAGTTATACTTATCATAGAATCCAGCTTATCTATTCAAGTGAAATGGAAATCCTACATCTGTCCATAAATATCTGTATTCAATTGTTCATAGACACATCATGCAAGAATAGATTCAAATTAGAAATGTAAATATTCCTGATCTGGAAACTGCCTAAATACAATATGTTACATCCATATTGCAGACAATTATTCAGCAATAAAACTGAACAAAGTACTAATATATGCTGCAACATAACTTCAAAAACACTAAACAACATAACTTTAAAGACACTATATTTGTTGAGAAAAAAGTGAATATATGGTTATCTGTAGCCTTGAATGAGACCAGAAACTGACTGAAAATGACCAACAGTCATGCATATTGTTGGAAATGGAAATGTTTATAAGCTGGATTCTGATATGTTTGTACAGATCCCTAAAACTACTAAAATTATGGATTTATGGGATGTAAATTATATTTCAGTTAATCTCAAATCCTTACAAAATTAATGCAAATAAGTACCTGGATGAGCTTGGACTCATTGTTACATACACAAAATTTATCCAGATTCATTCAACACTGCTTTCTTTCCCCCAAAATGATAGTTCAACCTCATTGTTATCTCCCCACCTGTACCCATACCACATATCTGCAAACCAATTTGAGATTTCTCACAACTCACTCATTATTGCTACTGTATCTTCATCTTCTCTCTATATATGCATCTTTTCCATGACCTTAAATTAAGAACATTTTTCCATAATTATGAAAAATACAAAATACAAATCCTTTTTCCTGACTATGAATCTAGTCTATCTCCTCTCCATCTTCCAAAGAAGATTTTTAAGGTAGTTTTCAGTTGCTACCTGTATCCCTCCACCCTTCTGTTCCTTCAATTCACTGAAATCATGCTTCCTTACTCTACATTCAAGGACCTGGATTTGAAACCTGTTTCCACCAGTTACTAGTTGGTTGACTTTGGCAATTTTCTTTGAGTTTTGATTCTTCACTCTTTAAAATAAATTTCAAAACATTAATTTTCAGTGTGATAATAATCATAAAATCAAATAAAATATAGAAAACATTTATCACACTTTCCAGCATATTATATTACTTCTAATCATTAACTTTTACCACTGCTTTTACTTGTATTCATATATTTACTCGAACCCTCTAAAGTGATATCGATTAGATATGATCTGTAGTAGACGTCTTTTATTTATGCTCATCCACTATCATTTGAACTCCCTCTCCAAACTATAAAAGTTCCTTCGTTGCAGATCCTCTCTTCCTTGATATCTAAAACATTATATTTCCCAAGACTTTTTAGTTATGGACATTCAGGTATGTAGCCTATATTTCACCAAGCGGATGTACCTATTTGAGATCAAGAATCAGAAGTGACTATACGTGGGAACTAACTGTAGGCAAGACACACATTTTAATGGACAACATGATTTTAAAACCAGCAGAAGGACCCAAATATTCTGGCACTCACTGCTGAAATGGGAGAGTTTCCAATTCATGGCAGGAACAGGGTGTCTCTATGTAGGGCAGAAGGAGCAAATCACTTGTCTGCTGGCACTGTTTTGGGAGAGTCTCCTGGAAGACAACCTTGGAGTACTAGAGACATAAAGAAATAGACTGCTGGCTCTCTGATGTCTCTCAATAGAACTCTTTCTAGTCTAACTCGCCAGAATGAGTTCCACTGTCTGTAACTAAGAATCCTAACCAGTAGAGGCCCCAACATGAAACAAAACTCACAGAAGATTCTGACTTATCTGACACTTCGCAGGACAGTAAGAAATGTTCCACAGGCTATTTATCTGAAAATGCTATTCAAGAAGAATAAAGCTCCAGAAAATAAGAACAATGCCAATTCACAAGTATGCCACCAAAAATACCCACTCGTATTTCAAGAGACGCAGAGTTAGGAATAAAGACAAAGCACCAGATGCTAGTCACAGATTTTCCAGTTCAACCTATGCTTTTAAAACAAAAGGCCACTTGAGGAAATACTAGCATTCTTTCACAAATTCAGTTTGAGATATTAGGGACAAAGGCAGCACAACTCTAGTCCATATGAGAAATCATTCACTTTTGGAAAATGAGGCACTCTTTCTCACTTCTGAGACTTTCCTAGAGAAGGAAACAGTTGGGCAGATTCAGTTGCCCTGGGTCAAAAAAAGAAGTGAGGATGCTGTATCAGTGATTTCACCATCAGGAGAGGTGTGATAGCTTCAACCATAGCTTCACCGCCTAGAGGGACTGGCAGGCCTCTGAGCACTGTCTAAAAATTATTTCTTCCTGAATACCCAAGAGACACTTTTTAAAAGTGTTACTTTATTCAACATAGTTGATCATAAAAGTATAACTTGGAAAAAGCAGTTCTGAATACAGGCTAGGAAACAATAGATAGAAGGATTAGATTGTGTTAGAATATCGTTCTCCTTCATTACTATGACTCAAATTTTATGACTGTCACGTCATGAGAAAACATAGGTGGTACTGAGGGAGTTTGTATTAACCAAAGAAGGCAGTAAAAGAAAGATATGATTCTAAGGAAGACTTTATCATGAAGATATTCAAGAGCATGATTTAGTAGAAGACATTGCCTCTTTATCTACACAGGCTGAGGGGCGAACAGACTTCATGTAGAACTCAAACAATAGCTGAGTTGGCAGAATGTGTCACGAGGTACAGTGACAGAATTTTTTGTTTGTATATGCCATGGAAGACTTCAATTAGGTGAATTTGCCACTACAGAGTGACATGGAAAACCAATATTGAGCACAGTTTGAACTAAGTCATTTCAGAAGTATTTAATCTGACCACATGACCCATCTTTGGTTTACTTTCTAATTCCTCTCCTAATTAATACAGGTAATGCAGTTGCATTAATTTCCAACCATGCAGCAGAGTAATCACAATTTATGCAAGGAAGAACAGATTAAAGACACAGATTATTAAGGATATGGATTAGAATTGCGTTGTCTTCTTCTTGGCCTGCCAAATAAAATATTTACCTACAAATATTTAGAATTCTGGTGTAGCAGCCATCCACACTGTGGATTCATCCCTACTTTTTGGCATTTTTCCTATGGTCCTAGGAACAATCTTGGACTTTCTCTACCTGTCAGTATATACTGACTGTCAGATATCATTTTCTTTGGGGAACTAGACCAGTGAACTACAATACTTTAAATCAGAACTTTGTACCTTCCATATGCATTAGTCTAAAAAAAGAGGTACTATATTCAACTAACTCCCAACGTCAGGTGGTGAAGTCTAAAGAAATTGACTCTCTGTTTAGAACCGAGAAGATATAATCTAATGTGGCCTGATCACTGAACTATGAGAAGGCCCAGAGAAGAAAAAAGGAGAAGAGGATCATTACACTAGGGCAGAGTGGAGGGAAGAGGCACCAAGCTCCTTTTACAAATATAAAAGTCTAAATACTATAATACACTATACCAACTCCTAAAAGTCATTTTAAATGTTGGCTAAACACCACATTCAGATACTCAATAAGTTTCTAGTAGCTAAGAGAAATAAAAACAATAAAAAACATTTGCCTATAAGCTGTGCACTCTGATAGACTGCTCTGTATGTTGGATAGCAGGCTTAAGGATATTTAAACAGATGGTGATGTGCATTGATTTTCTTTCAACTCATCAAAAATTAGATAATACACGCATTGTCGATTTATTAGGACAATGCTAGATTTATATAACACAAAAGTATGATGAGTCAGACATAAAGCTTGTTAATTTCTTGCTTGTAAGTCAAAAATCGTAAGTATTGTCATAAGGAAAATCCTTTAGTTACTGAAATGAACCTTACGCTCAGACAAAAATAACCCTGCGAAGGGGTTGTGACCTGAGCAAATGCCTGCCAAGCCATGAGATGGACAGCCCCATCACTGTGTCATTTTATTTTTAGTAGGGGCACAATATTTTGACACACAGTAATGACTCTTGCTGATAACTTGGAAAAAAACACTTGATCTCACAAGGGGTTAAGATTCATGATGGATCAGAAAGAGATAATGAAAATATTTAAAATTTGACCCAGCGTGGGCCCTGAGCACTGTATAAATGTCAAAAAACTATTTAAGAGACTATTTTTCTAAGTCAGTTTATAACAGCTTATGTAACCTGCTTTCTGCTCACAGTTTGGGGATGGTGCAAAGAGCTTCCAAGATCCTAAGTGCTCTGGCTAAATAAATGTATCTGGGATCTGACGATGGTTTCTGATCTAGTGTAGAAACTGTCAGTCAGGCTCAATTGTAACCACTCTGCAGTTCCTTTACACCAAAAGTCTCTTTCAGTCCCTAGTTTTTGAGGATCTTAAATAGGAGCACTGCTGAATCTGGGAGGTTCTCATTCAAGGAATATATTCCCACACCTCTGCAGAGTCTTAATACCTCTGCCCAGTATCTTGATAGCAAAGCAAAATGAGTTTATTCTATGTAGCAGAAGTTTATAGAGTTGCAGTCAGAATTAACTTAATTCACAAGTGAAATAAAGGAAACTAGACCCCCCACCTTGTCTGACAGATGAAACCTGGAGCTATGGAGAGCCAAGCCCAGGAGGATGCATTTCAATAAACTTTCCAATCCCCTTTCTCTTCCTTTTTGAAGAGAGTTCTCTCTGCTCACAAAGTCTGATAAAAGAGTATGCCAGGCTCATATCTCAAGCTAAACTGTGCTGTCTTGGCATAGACAAGATTAGTGCTCCTCACAGATCATCTCATATTTCTAGCACAAAATATCTTGGTGCCTTCACCCAGATCAGGGATGCTTTCAGTACGAAGGACTTGCATGTAGCTCTTCAAAGAAGCACTGGCCTCAGGACTCAGGAGCCACTTGATCTGAAGATGCAGAGAGCAGGAAGTGCTTGGGAGTCTCTACTAATCTGAGTCAGCCTTTAACCAAAGTCGAACACCCCTGGGAAGGTGAAGAACCAGCCACTTTGTCTTGGTTTATGGAGTGCTTTGAATACCAGCATTTCTCAAAAGGATCAAGGCAAGCCTGCCCTCTTGGAATTCTGCCTAAAACCTAATTCATCTTTAGCATCTTTCTCTTTCTGTTCCAGGACTCCTCCTTTTGTCATTTTCCCTGGACATTTGCATAATGAGTCACTTGCATAATGAGTCACCTTACAATCTAGCTTGTGTACCTCACCCAAGATACTGGATGCAATAGGCAAATTTAATCATAAGTGACAGAGCTAACATTTATGAATTCAAAGAAGACTGAGACTCAGGCAGCTCTGAAAAGTCATCAGTGGTTTAACCTTTCTTGTTCCTTGGTAACATATTGAAAATTATAATTTGTTCTGTAAGGAGAAAAGGTAAGCAGTATGTTTTTTAAAATCCAAAGAATAATACTCATGTAGCCAAGATTGCTTTATCCTATATCTCCCCTGTAAGTAACCCAATAAATAAAAAAACCTTCTACTTTAAGATAAAACCAAGGCAAATATATCTCCTTTAGTTTCTAATAAATGGATCTGGGACACTTCGTAAGATAAATATAAGCTCCAATAAGGACTTCAAGAAGTATACATAATTAGCTAGGCTAATAAAAGAAGGAAGGCCATATATAATCCAAACCATTAGATCATCCAAAAATAACTTATATTTGCTCTATTTAACAGGCTCCTCTCCTTATTTGTCTTTCCTCTGGGCAAATATTCAGGTGCGATTTCTTTTCCTGAGTATGGCTAGAAACACAATCACCAATGAAGGTCTAATAAATATGATTTGCATACTGAGTACGTGAAATAGATTTGTTTCGTGTAGATTATCAGCAATTGAATCTAAGTAATTTGATCCTTAGGAATGATGACATTCTCATTACACTTGAATTTGATTAGAAATATTTCACAACTAGAAGAACAGAGAAATGACTTTATAACTATTAATTCCCACTAACCCTCCTCCCACTCAAGAAATTTCCAAGAACAAGAACAGAAATTTCCAGAAAGGAGTTCATTTTTACACTACACAAAAAAGGAAATTTTAAGCTAGTACTAAACCACAAACAGAAAATCCATCCTATGTATTATATGGGTATAAAATTGTTAACAGTTTTTAAAAGGTGAATGAGAAAATATTTTGAAATCTTACTGTGGCCAAGTTATTTTATTTGTGTGACATTTTGTCCCACAAGAGAGCACTAAAGTTGAAATTAGATTCCCCATAGTAAATTTTGTTCAGTTAAAGACTGTCATTTTTTAAACAATTACAAAAATAGAAAACTGTTTCAGAAATTGATTTGGGCTCTGCTATATTAGCAATAGAAGAGTCTTTGGACAAGTGTAGGCTAACAGAAGAACAGAGTTAATTTGGGATCTTGTTAATTAATGGATCTAGTTAATTTTTACAAATTTAGGCATCAAGATATTGCTATATTTCACAGTTAGGATAAAAAGACAAACTGAAAAGCTAAAGAACTTCCTGAAAAAAGATGCAAGGGAAGATGTTAAGAGAGAATTACTGAGTCACTTTCTAATTATAAAATAATAAAATAATCATTTTTTATCTTATAAATTTTGATAGGGCATGCTAGTGAACATCAAAGAAGGGAATGTATATGCAATTAATAAATATAATATCATTTTATAAGACATATCTTCTTGGAAAGTCTAATGTCATGGACCATGACACAAAGATACCATCCCTGATGACGACACAGTCATATAAGCAGAAACTCAGTGTCAGCTGTAAATATTTCCAGTCTATCTTCTGCTACCTCAGGATCCTTTACCTCAGAGTAGGTGCCTTCATGGTCCACTACTACTGGGATGGTTTTAGTACATTTCATTGATATAGTACATGGATAAAAAATTAACAATCAGGAAAATTTATACATTAAAAATTGTTATCCCAAAGCCAGGCGTGGTGGCTCATGCCTGTAATCCCAGCACTTGGGAGGCTGAGGCAGGAGGATGGTTGCGAGTTCGAGACCAGCCTGGGCTACAAAGTGAGCTCAAGGCCAGCCTGAACTGCATAGCGAGACCCTGTCTCAAAAAGACAAAAAATAAATAAATAAAAATTTTAAAAACTGTTATCCCTTGATATTGGCACTACATAGAAAGGCATTTTCTCAAAGTCAAGTTATGAGCACCTACTATGCACTGGCATTCTTCAAGGTGCTTGAATGTAAATGCTAAACAAGAGAAAAAACGCTCATGCTCTCCCAAAAAGGTATATAGTTCACTATATTAATTACATTTTATTTATCAAATTTACATATACTGGTTGTATATTCCAGGAACTGATCTTTAAGAATAGCATTTTCCAGGCCAGGAATATAGCTCAGCAGCACAAGCCCTGGCCTGACAAACACAAGGTCCTGAGTTTGATTCCTGGTACTAAAAAAATGTTTTTCCTTTTAATCTTATAATGTTTATATTAAGTATACATCATCATAAACCTTCTCATTTTACAGGTAAGGCACCTGAATCATAGTTAATAAGTGCTACAGCCGGATGGAAACATAAGTCACTCTTCTGACTTTTATCATTAACCACTATACTAGGTTTTTCTTAGAGAAAGGAGAAAACAAAATTAAGTTAACAACAAATGTGCTATTTATATAAACCACAAAGAAGAAAGAACAAGCTCTCTGTCTCAGCAAATGTTCAACCATAGAAGTGAATGGAAGATGCATATCTTTTTCCCCTGTCTGAGGCTGGATGTTGAAGCCCACACAGCAGTAGGCAGGAAAAGAGATTAACAGAAATTTTGAATCCCACAAAGATAGACTGAAGTGTGTCCATGATTTTGGCCTCTGACCTTAGTAAAATCTAGGAACCCTCTGTACAGAAATAGAAATACATGTACCTAGCAAGTCAGTAGATCAGAAGGAACAATATGTGCTTACTTCAGAATGGCTGCAGCCTCCCTTCCATCCCAGCTCTGGAGAAAGAGCCCTTCTTAATCAGAATTAGGTTAGAAAGGCAATTCTAGGAAATATAACCTAGCTGCTCAATTTAGCCAGGTTGTTGCAATACAAAGTCATTGTGTATGTTCTGTAAGGGAACAGTGAGGGTGGGTTGTGCAAAGACAGCAAAAATTCTCTGGCCTTAGAGAATGTGGAATAAAAAAGGGAAAACAAACACTGAATCAATAACAGCACTGTGATGATGGGGAAGTGATAATTAAAAAACAGTGAAAGGCCACTGGACTAGGTAAACTAGAGCTGGGTGGGACAGAGGTCTATTGGTTAGGATGGTGTGGGTAAACCTGGAAGACTCTTTTTCACTGAGGCAAGAACAGGAGACAGAAAGGTACCCTGATAGTTGCTTAGACTATCTTAGACTAAGACTGCTTACACTACTATGTTCCAAGTATTTAAATGGAAGTTTTAGAATATTCTCAGAGAACAGTTTCTCTAGCAGATTATTGAGAGGTTTGCCATACCATAGGGGTAGAGCTACCACACATAAGATGGGAGATGACAAGAGAATCTTCTGATGAGATTTCCAGCATGAAGTTACTTTGAGCTACACAATAATCATTAGTGCTCTGAGTCCATACTGGGTTCAATAGAAAAAGGGTTATTTTCTAATGAATGCTAGAGGTTCCCATGAATGTAACTGCGGCCATTAAATGATATCCTTGCAAATGGAAAGGACCAGAGCAGCTAAATTTGGTTAATGACTTCATTATTTAGTCTAAATACTAATTATGTACTAATATCAGAAAAACCACTAAAATATATAAGCCAATAGGAATTAGAATTTAAAGACGGGTTCAGAGTAAGAAAACATTAAGTAAATTTCACAGTAAAATTGAAAAGTAGAACTAAATAGTGAATAAGAGACTTCAAAATATTCCAACAGGAAGGAGTTTTCAATGATATTGAATCTTATAACTATTAGGCAAAGATTTGGTCATTAAACCAGTTGCTGATGCTGATCCAGCCTCTAAAGGCATAAAATTATAATTTTTCCATTACAATTAGTAGAATTCTCTCTCTCCATCTTTCTCCTCCTCTTTCCTGATCTTCCTCTCTCCCTTTCTCTCTGATTTTGCTGTTTTCCTCTGAATGAACTGTTGCCCCTCTGCCCTACGCCACCCTGCCTGGGAGCCAGCTGATCATGGACTGGAACCTCCACAAACTGAGAGTTAAATAAACCTTTCCCTCCTCAGATCACTAGAAGGATCCATTTTCTTTATTCTTCAATAATTACATGGAATTTTTGCTTACATATTATTCCAACTACTTTAAAATAACCTTCCAAATAAGAACTGAAAGTTATACTCACATCTTAAACATCCTGAGATATCAGGTCCATAATATGCACCAAAAAGCAAACAACAAAAAACACCTCTAGTTCAATGATCATTGCAAAAACAATTCATGATAAATTATATTATAATACATTCTATTTCTTTAAAATTTGAAAGACTTAGACCAATAACTTGTTAAAGATATTTTAAAATGACTGGAGACCTTCCTGTGTAAAATAGAGTGTGGTTATCCTTTCAAATATTTTACATAGGTTTGAGGAGAATGGAAGTTATTCATTAGACAAAGAAGAAGGTAGATGAAGTCGTATCGATCTTTAAAATATGAACTAAGCAGGGCTGCAGTACCTGTGGATTAGAAGCCCAAAGCAGAGTCAATAAAATATTTATGCTTAAACTTTGAGGGACCTATGAAAAAGCAAGTAAAGAACATAGATTTTAAATGCCTTATTGAGTGGAAATGGAAAGAAGGAATTTTTTCATAAGCTGTTCTTCCAGCTTTACTGCTGTTACAGCATTTCATTGATGACAGAATGTAAAGTAAAAATGGTACATAACAGAAGATGATGGAACAGTTCTATTTCTATGACCACATTCATCAATTTATTGAACTATGCTCAATAAAAGTATACATCCGAACAGTCAATTCTGAAAAAAATCCTCAAGACAGAATCAGAAAATCCTGTGAGGAAAATCCACTCTCCTGTTTTGCAGATGAAGTCTTCATAACCACTCTTATAAATGAAATTAATTGTGCACTGATAGTTTGGACCACAGGTCCAAGATGCCACAGACAGCATGAAACATTGCATAAGAGACGTGAACTCTCAATATCTTGTTCTGTGTAAAGCATCAAATCTCCTGTAACATGCTGCACTGCTTTTCGCCTACAATGCAGACATAATCAAGAACTTACAAAATCAGCACTTAACCTTGGATCATATTTATGTAGCTTATGCTACCTGTGAATTTATCATAGGTATAAAATAAATTTCAGTGTATAAAAGATCATTGGTTACATGAGCACTCAGTTAGCTATCAGCATCAAACATTCTATGTGGACAGTAAAAGTGATCCTCCAAAAATCAGAAATTCTCCACTTGATGTGTTTTTTAAAAAAGAACTACTAATTTAGAAAACTAAATACCAAATTTTATTGTTTTCTTTTTTTATGTAAAACTCCACCATGAATTTTTCTAAAATAGAATTCCACCATCTTCTGTGAACTCCTAATAATGCATAAATTTATTTGAGTTCAAACTGCACTCAAAAACCAAAAGACCTCAATAACTCAGAGAGTGTTCAGCTTTATTAAATTTTTGACAGTCTTAAGTTTGAATATAAATATGTTTAGGTACTGGTTCATTTTATACCGCTCTATAAATGAACATGTATTCACAGTCGTACTCTGAATATCAGTTAACATCATGGCAATTTGAGGCAGAGAAACAATTCAAGTTCTTCTCCTAGAATTTATGATAACTAAATCTCTGATATTAATTTATTTTCATGTGTTTTTTCCAGTTAATGTCAACTGTAGAATCAATTACCACTGTAATGGTTCCAGTTATTTGATCTTTGTATGTGCTGTTTACTGTAAACACTAAAATGTGACAGAAAGGCAAGGACAATACATAAATATAGGAAAACATTATAAATTTGACTTTTTCCCAAGTATTTACACATGCATCTTATTTGTCACAATAATGCTGTAACAGAAAGAAGGGTGTTATCTATTGAGAACCTGAGTTTTTAAAAGATTAATCTTCCATGACTACATTTTCTCCACAGTTCCCATCCTCTCTGTCATTAATTCCTATTTGCTGCTTTTTCAGAATGAACTGAGAATCCAACCACTTATCACTTCCACAAGCAGCTGCCTCCTGAGCGCCTGCATCATCTCTCACCTGGCTTAGCTTCCAGCCGGCATCTTTGCTCCAAGTCACTTCTCCAGTGAGTAACTGGGGCAATTATTTTAAAATGCACCCCAGATATTGTTATTTTGCCTGGAACCCTGCTTTGGATCCCAAATTAGTTACAGTCAAGGCTGAAGGAAGAAGCTCTCACCGTGATGAACCACACTTGGTCTGGTCTTCTGTCTCTCATCCTCATCTCCTACTGCCCCCATTTGCTCAGTTTGCTTTAGCTGCCCTTGTCTCCATCCTGTTTATTTATTTATTATCTCCATCTTTAAACACACAAGGCATGTTTGTGTTTCAGATCTTTTGTCCTCTTCCAGAACACCCGTGCCTCCAATAGCTACATAGTTTCCTTCCTCAATTTGGATCTGTGATCAGTTCTCACCTTCTTGAGACCTACTCAGCCCTACTCAGTAAAATTTCAATTCTACTGACACTGCAGATCCTCCCCCCATTGAAATTTCTCTTTCTAAAACTAGAACAATTATGATTTGTCATCTGCTCTCAAATCCTCCTCTCGTCTTCTATGAAAATGAAATTTCACAAAGAATTTCTATTTCTATTTGACATCTAAAATACCTAAAATAGTTCCTGAAACATTTAAAATTCTCAATAAACATCTGCTAAATACGTAAATGAATGGACACATATGTGATGCCCTCAATTGCCTATTTTATTTTTTTCTTTGTGGTCACTATTGTTTCTTTATTTTGTTTTTCTGATTGAGTGGGATGGAGTATCACTGTTATGATCTGTGAATATCTTTATTTTGGATTGTTACAACATTCAGGAGTCAAGAAATAAACAAGAAAGTGAAAAACATGCAGTTGCCCATAGTGGTTTGTAAACCTACACTGTTCAGGATTTCTAATATGGTGCTGAGTTGAGTCATGACCCTTGGGCCAGAGAGCATCAGAACAGCCCTCCATCTGGCCCATGTAGTAATGTGAGAGCTGTATGGATGAAAATTGTTGAGTGACTTGGAGGTTTCGTTGAGTCTAGGAATCAAGTAGAGAAAGGAAATTGCCTGATGCCCAGAAAACTTGTTCACCACTTACCAAGAACTAACCAGAGATGCTTCTGGTCAAATGGCTTTGGCTTTGTGATGACACAGAATTCCCATTGTCATACTGTGAGAAGTTGGGCTTGGTATCTCAAACCAAAGGTAAATAATGTGGGCTAATTTTATCCCATGCTTGCCATTCCAAACTGACAATAGTGCAGTCCTGTTTATTATAACATCTCAAAAAATAAATTAAAATAAATGTTATCATCCTGTTTATATAAAGGACTTTGGGCACCATACATTCTAATTCACAAAGAGACTATATTTTTATTTTCACTGACCCTCTATCTTGAAAATAGCAAAGCAAAGTTTTCTAATGAGTTCCCTATATTGACTTTTTTCTTGATGCTCAATAAAGAAAGATCATATACCTGATGGAAAGACATAATCATTCCAAACCAGATTTCTCACTGAAATAATGCATGTTATCTAAAGGTACCTTACCACTTAGAAAATACAATAACATCATTTGTAATGCTTCCAATGGGCAATGCTGTAGATAGTCATTTAAAAATATACAGTCCTGAGGAAAATATTCTATTTGAGTGCCAACATCTTGACTCAAATAGACACATCATGCTAGAAACCTTTCCTTGGAAAGAACTCTGTAAGATTAAAATCATTTAAGCATATCACTTGATTTTAGCTCACATGTTAGGATTACAGAAAAATGAAACCAGGCCATTTGCACTAAGTTGCATCCTCAGTTCTCTTTATTTTTTTTTTTTAAGACGGAGTATTGCTGAGTAGCTAAGTTGTTTAGAAAGAGCTCAAATTTACAATCTTCCTACCACAGTACTCCCAGAGTACTGAAATTATGCAGGTGTGCTCCTACATCCACCTGTGTTTGGTGTTTATGTCAAATACAATGCATAATTAGAAAATATGCCTCTCGGAAAAATGAAACTCATTTCGAAGATTTAGTCAATTCATTTGTTCCATATTCTTCAAAGAGTATTTTCAAGTCCTTAAAGTATTATCTTTAAAGAAGCACGCTGCTGTATTTTATATATAAATATTCTCCCAAAGTCTCATTTGCTTATGGGCAGGGCTTTTAAGAGGTGATTGGATTCTGGGGGTGCTATAATAACAGGTGAATTAGTCCACTGATGAGTTTATAGCTAAATGTGCTGAGGAAGTGGATCCTGATCAAAATAGATGGCTCACTTGGAAGTGTGGCCCTGAAGGGTGTGTCTCCCTCCCTGCCTCCTCCTTTCTCTCTCTGCTTCCTGGCCCCTATGGGGAGGGCAGCTTCTCCTTTGCCCTGGCCCCCTGCCATGCTGTTTCTTCTTCAGAGCTAACTAACCATGCCCTGGAACTTGAGCCAAAACAAACCTCTCCTGCTTGAAGATGTGGATGTTCGGTGCTGTGTTGCAGCAATCAGGAAAGTAATTCAGGCACATGCAACATAATTTGTTCACTTTCTGTAATAGGAAAAGTATGTGTGCTTTGATGTTACAGACTTTAGTTCAAATTCTGGATCCAGTATACACGTATTATGGAATATCTTGTGTGTTCCTTGAGTAAGTCTTTGTTTTTTTCATTGTAATATGAACAAAATAGAAACTTAACTTCAGTCGTTTTTACGGTGACTGTGAAAGAATGCATGTAAATCATCTTACACACAGGAAGCACTAAAATAAATGGACATTCTTGTTCATGTTCCAAAAAGAAGTCACATAGATATGACATAATACTCTGGTAGCCTAAGATAAAAATGAAGATATACCTGCCAAAAGAGACTTTAATGTCTGTGGATGATGTTATTTGCTTTTGCAATACCTGCTATCCCTTGTATGATCAGGAGAAGGCTTCCCTAAGACTTCTCATTCCCTGTATTCTAGTTCCAAATTAACTGATTTCCCAATCTATATAGCATTGCTTCTTTGTGATACCATAACCTCTCCCTGTTAAAAACTTTGAGCAATTTCTTGTTACATATAAAATACAAGAGACTTCTCAATCTGATATTTAAAGTTCTCCATGCAGCTTGGTTTCTTTGTTTGTTGGTTCAGTCTCCATAATGCACACACACATATCATGGATTCCAGCCAATCTGGTCAGCTCAGGCTTCTGAGCATTCTGGGTAGAGGGAGCTTAAAAAGGGACCTGGAATGCAGTGTTCTGGCTGTTTCAAGAAAAAGGTATTCATCTTTAGTAGCTATCTACAACTCACTTGCTTCCCCTCTGTTTCCCCTACAAAGTAATTCCATTTTGTTCTAAGGTCCACATTTCTTCCTCTTTAGGAAACTGAATAGTGTCCATTAAACACCAGGGTAGATTCAGGTGGTCTAGGATAGGATGCTTAAAATTGAAGTGATCTTGGTATTATTAAGAACAGAGAGGGAACACAGACATCAAAGTGACGCCTTTGGCCCAGAGTAAAAGAAGCAAGTAAATTGCCCTAGGGGAATTCCTCAATGTTCACCAAAAGGTACTATACATCAGAAAATGACAAAATTTCTCTAGGGGCTGATAAACTTCCTAATGAAAATTCAAAGGGAAAAGATATCTGCATTGTGGCCAAGGTGACAACAGGAAGCTTTATCCTCCTATCTTTCAAGATATGGTTTTTAATTATCCTTATTATGAAGTACAAGTTTTGTTGTGCAATTTTAGGTTGCAATCTACTGCAAGAGTAGTGGGTACTCATTTATTGAATCCTTAGTTGATGCTCACACAGCAAAATCACTTGCTGTCATAGTGATGGTAGCACTCATAACATCTCAAAAATATGAAAAACTGATCAGTTTCTTGATTATGTGTGTTCCCCAGGAAACCAGGAACATTTTCAACTGATGAGGGACTTTGTTTTGTACAAACAACACTCAGCTTGAGCCTCGCAGTCTCCACATGCTTGTCAGGTCTTGCCTTCTGCCTGCAACTCTCCCAGTTTAAACCCTTCCCAGCCTTTTTGATCCAGTTCAACAGCATTTCCTGCTTGAAGTTCACCTTCTTTCTCCACTACTTTCCCCTGGAAGAACATGTTTTTACCTTCACCTCTCACAGTACACAGAAGTACAACCTCATAGTTAACTGTTCTCATGTTACGGCCTATTTTAGACTTGAGGTAATAGAAAAGGGTTGGATTTTCCTTTGCAATTTTATTATTTCTCTAAATCTCCTGCTATAAGCCCTTCTATAAGGGAGCATTCAGTAAACACTGGCTACAAAAATGAATTAAGGCATACATAAGCATCTCATTTCTTGGTACTAGGGCAAATAACAACCAGAGTTAGTTTTGAAGTCTGGGTAAAAGAAAATGAACAAATTAAATGCGGGAATATAAAAGCAAAGCATTCTCTGGATAGATTAAATACATGTTCTAGGGCAGGGAAGTCAAAACAGAATGGATGGTTGGGAAACTACAATAAACTTAGCATAGCTATACCTCAGCAATACTTTATTTATTTCAGCGAAGAGCAAGTCTGATATGCTAAGAGACACTATGAAGGATATTCTTCATGTAAGGAAATTCTGGGGCTGTGATCTGTCTTACATATCTCTCTTCAGTTAAAATTATCTTTAAAAAGCAATCCATTCAAAAGAGCTGCCATCACGACTGTAGATACCGTGTTTTTTGCTTCTTTCTATTCTCCTTTAAATAGAAAAAGCACAAGTAATACTTTCAAACTCTAATTAGCAACATGAACATTTTTGCCAGGGATTTAGCTCAGCAGCACAAGCAACTGCAAGCGCAAGGTCATGAGTTTGATCCTTAGTACAAAAAACAAAAACAAAAACAAAACCAACACTAGAAACCTGAACATTGTCTAGAACTGTCAGACCACAGTTACCACAAATCTCACAGCAGCCTTTTCTAATATGCAAATAGCTTTGGACTTTTAAATATATTTGGGAGTCAGTTTTCTAGGACTCAGGTCTCAGAACACACAGTTTGGAAAAATAGGTTTTAATTTCTGTAGCTCATGCATAGTTGTCAGATTTTGAGTGCAGTGATTTTTCTCCATTATTCTATAGTGTCATTTTATACAGTAATATTTGGAAGTACTTTCATGACCAAAATTTACAATATGTTACATCCGAGCTTGCCATACAAATTGTTGAAAATGTATAGTATCATGAAGGTACATCTAGCCTTTTCCATTTTTACAAACTATTAGTACAAGAAAGCCAAAGCCTGCAAGGCCTCATACCTGTGAATGTCACTAAAATTAAGTCAATAGTGGGAAAATAGTATGGTTGCTTTTGTTTCTGCCTCGTCTCCCTCACAGAACTTTACATTCACCAAGCTTCTCACTGAAAGTAAGCTATGATTTCCATTGTTCTGTGCATCATTGTAGTTGCATAAGAACTTTTATGGGATCTCTACTTGATACCATACATTCTGTTAAGCATTTTCCATGTCTGAACCCTAGTGAGGTAAGTACAATGACTGTGATCTTCACTTTACATTTGGGTTGATGAATCACACTTCCCACGGTGAGACAGCTTGTTCACAACGGATCCAGAATTTAAACCCAAGCTCCCTGACAATAGACATTGTTGTTGTTTTTTTTTTTTTTACATTACTCTTATGCCAAAAGACAAAATTACAATACATTTAGCTAAATAGTTACTTGACTTTTGTGTGCAATTCTAGAATGAGGCAACCTTCCAAGCAGTTAAGCTGATGGAGCTAGTTTTATAGTCTGGAACTGAAGAAAGCAGAGACAGCAAAAAAGGAAAAAAAAAATTGTCTGCAAAGTTTCTCTCCTTATGGGATTAAAACAGAAAGGACTGTAGGACTGTGTTTTAGGAAAATAGCACATTCCAAGTTCGGTTGAACTGATTGGCACTTTGCACATGTGATTCCATTCTGACTTGGTTTGCACTGTTGGAACCTGGTGCAGGGGGCCAGTCTACAACACAACTTCCATGAACTTTTTTAGCACTTCCCTCTTCTCACCTGCTACAATGACTTGCACAATCAATGAGTATTTAAAAGACAGCTGCTGTATATTAGACAGAATTCCTCATTTCCTATGTCACAAGAATTAGGGAAACTTAAAACTGCCATCTTACATATATGATGGCCACATTTTATTTCTCATTTACCTGAAACACAATGGTTTAAAGGGGCATTGATTTTTGCTCCACATCATTAAATTATTTAACCCTTAGTAATTTTCAAGAGAAAAAAAATAAGTTAAATTAAACAGGTTATCATGAAAGATCTTACCATTCCTTTCTTACTTGAGTTTTTCAATCAACTTCTCAGCCCTTCATTCTAATAGTGGTTTTTTTTTGCTTATAAAATCTGCTTTAAAAATTGCATAAAATTGTTTTCCTAAAAACAATGTTTAACTCTCCATCTGGTAAGGCAATTCATTTTCACTGAAGGAAGAATTAGCCCTTTATGTGTTTGATTTGTCAGCCAATTTTGAATCATTTTTTAAAAATCACTATTATTTGAAGTAAATAAAGCTTATTTAATAGGCTTAGCATTTGCAAACAATTAGTTTTATGCATAGAAATAACATCTCAGCACTAGCATTATGCATACTTAACAATGCAAACACATTTATCTGCATACTTCTATTCAGATATTCAAACACATCCTTATTGTAAACAGTTTTGCTAAAAGCATAGCTTACCTGGGATTTATGTCATTAAGCATTCAATATATTCAGTAATTTTTCTTTATTAGTATTTATATAATTTTAGCCTCATAATCAAAAGATTCAAAATTATTTCTGAAAGTTTATGTACAGTACTTAGTTACATGACCTGGCTCACTTCAGCTAAGGATATACTTCTGTAATATTACAGAACCTTTGGAACTCGAACCTCCTATGCATCATTAACAAGAGTTTGGATAAAGTGGCCTATTCAAAATCATGTTTACTCTTTTTTCCCCACCCTAGGGACTCCATCTCCACACACCTGTTAAAAAGAAAGAGTTAGGCTAATTAGCATGTTATTTAGTTTTTCTCAAAGTCTATAACATAACTACTTCTGACAAAACCTCAGAAATATATTAAAGAATTCACATTCTGTCCATGTATAGATAGATATAAGCCTAATTATCTGTCAAACCTTTGGTACTAGCTAAAATAAAAGGTCAAATAGCAGCTGATACCTTCTTTTTCTCTTATGATCAACTCATATACTTGTCTTTCTTTCATGTCTGAGTAGCCATTCAAAGCATAGATAATCGCTGGTAGTCTTAGGACACAGCAAGATCCTCCCAAAGTGGCTTCTCCAGGCAGATGGAGCAGTAACAGGTATCCAATCTTTACGACACTTCTAAAGTTTTCTAAATTTCAAGTATCAGAAGCAATGAACTAATTGGCAAATCATATATATTCAATTATTTTCCTTTGGATGCATAAATCTTAATACATAAAAGTCCAAATAAAGCAATTGTGATTGTTTCAATATCATATCAAAATTTTGCTTATTTTTAAATTAATAGAATTTAATATGATTTTATAAACACACTTTTGAATTAAGAAGTTGTGTTTACTGCACAGTGTGGCTGAGGCTGAGGCAAGAGTAATTCAAGTTCAAGTCCTGCCTGAACAACGTATTTTAGACTTTTCTTCAACATTAGAAAATAGAAAAGAGCCGTGGATATATTTAAGTGTTAGAGTGCCCCTAGGTTCAATCTCCAGTACAGTAAGAGGGAGGGAGGGAGAGAGAGAGACAGAGAGACAGAGAGACAGAGAGAGACAGAGATAGAGAGAGAGAAAGAGAGAGAGAAAGAGAGGAAAGGAAGAGGAGGAGAGGAGAGAGGACTTTATGCTTACTGGAGAAAGGCTAGAAATTTAAGTCAGGGGAATAATCATCACCAGCATTACATATTATATCATAAGTGCTGAGCAACACAATGAAATAATTTGAGAACAAGAACATAAATGTTGAAATTGAAGAGATATTTTTTTATTATTCATTCCAAAATAATCTATTGAAAACTTACTAAAATAATTAAATGCATATTTAAGGAAATTGTTTATAAAATTAATATGCAAATTCACTATCTTTCTTCATAGGTATCTCCATAATATTCACAAGTACTTCTGAAAAACACTATCAAAATCAAGCAATGAATCTAAATAATAAAGAAAAGAATGAATATTGGATATAACATAAAATTTTTATGATTGTATTAAGTATAAACAGAAGCATTTCTTTAGCAGAATGAGTATGAAGGAAATTAAATGAAGCGTGTATGCACACTTTCACACTAACCCTAAAAGAGAACAGGCTGTCTGCCTTTCGCTCCCGAATTCCTTTTCCCACCCGAGAATGAAGGAGCAGACCGTGGCTGTTCTGGGATTGCTCAGAGTGAAAACTCATTGGTCCTTTTTATATTGATTTCTTTCATTGTTGTGTCATCACAAATAAAGGTCTTCTTCTCCTAAGGATTCAGGGGCATGATTACTCTGTAAAAATCTTTACCACACCTTCACCAACTACTGGAACTAACTATAACTGAATAGACTAATAGTTCTACTGAACCCAAGTCATAATTGTAAAATTGCCCACTTCAACTCAGTTGTTGGACACATTGTTTAATGGTATAGACTTTAAATTTTACATTTCCTTCATTATTTAACAGAATTGCATGTGGATAATGAGTACTCAATTGAGGCTGATTGGAGCTGTTAGTAAGACTGACTATTTCCATTATTGCTCCAATTGCAATTAATTTTAAAGATTTGTGTTTTTATTACTAGTATTAGTGTTTTCATTTTTCCTATTAATGTCAACAAAGTGATCAGAAAGCAATAAATATCAAATATTTCCATGAATGTTCATATTGCACAATTCAACTAGTGGCTGTGAGGCAAGCAGGCAGGTCAGCATTTAAAACAGTTTAAACTGTGTGTTCATTAGTTGACAGATGAAAACGCAAATTTGGCTGATGAAAAAAATTCAGATGTATCATTATACTTTATAATAGGCAAATACATAAGTTGCATAATATGTAAAATTTCAACAGAGGATTATTATCAAGCCAAAAATAAGAAAACTTAATTCAAAAATGTTTATAAGAGCAATTTGAAAAGTTAAAAATTCAAAAGTTATTTTTTTCTAGTTATCAATTGCTATATAATCAATGACCCAAAATTTAGTGGTTTACAAATTCAAAAACCATGTTTGTCTCGCAGGAGGCCTTAAGGCCAGTTATTCAGAAAGGTCTCTGATAGAAGATTTTTGTTTCAGGTTTCTTTGAGTAGTCAGATAGGGGCTGCAGTTGAAACAACAGTGCACAGTAGTGATTCAAAGTTGACATCACTTTCTCTTCGTGTAATTTCAGGGTTTCTACAAGTGGTCTCTCCATATGTTAGGGCTTCTTTACTAAAAGGAGGCCACAGGGTGCTCAACCTGGGTGCATGGCAGCTGAATGTATTTCAAGTGAGTATTTCAGACAAAGGAAAGCTTAAGTTGCATTGCGGCCTAGATTTGGAAGGAACAGAGAATCCTTGTATGTCATAAAAAGCCTAGCCTCAGAAGTTATGCAGCTCCATTTTAAGTTCATCCTGTTGGTTGTCAGTCACAAACCCACCCATAGGGCAGAGGAGGGAATTAGACTTCACCTCTTGATGGGGCATGGCAAGATCCCACACAAGCATATGGTATGCTACATAATATTATTATGAGTCATGCAGAACCCACAAGGAAAGAACTACTTTATCAAAAGAAATTTTAAAAAGAGAAAATTAATAACAATATTAAAAGATGTTCAACATTAGGTGCCAATGGGAATTTCAAACTAAAACACCTAAGAGTTATCATTCTATCCTTTTTGGAATAATGAAATCCCACAACTCTGACAATATTAAATACTGATAAAGATGTAAAAAATAAGAATACTCATTTTGGTGGAAATGCCAAGTGGCAAAGTCACTTCAAAAAACAATTTGGCAGCATCTGAAAAAAAGGAACATACTATTACAATAAGATCTAGCAGCTGTTGGGTATATATGGTGTTTCAGTTACTCTTTTCTCATTGCTGAGACAAAATACCCAACAACCAAAATTAAGGAAGGAAAGGTATGTGAAGTATGTGACGATTTCAGTCCATACACAGCTGGCTTCAAGGTAGGGTTGCATGGCACAGGAGCAATAGTTCAAGGTGGCAGAAGACAACAAAGCAACAAGAGCAAAGAGTGAGAAACAAGCAGAAGAACGAACTCTTTCTGTCCCTTATATTGTATGTAGGCTACACACTCTAGGGTGAATGTATCCCTCACACATGTAATCTCAACACTGGACCATGAATCAATCACAAACTCTAGAAGCCTGCCCCCATGACTGCATGAGACTCTGAGAGGACATCCAGACACAAACCATAACATATAGGAACCCTCTGAAGTTGTAGTCCAATTTTACTGTTCAAATAAAACTGCTCAAAAAAAGTCTGAAACAGAGTGAATCTTACCAGGCATTGTGAAGTAATGATGAGACATCATATTATAAAGATATCAATAAAAACACAGCCTACCACTGTCACCAAGATAAATTTATCAATTGTTCATAATCTCATTGTCAGTTTTAATGAAATGTTATTTAAAGTTCATTTTAAGAGCATAATTTTAATCATAAAACTTAATAAGACTCAAAGGCCAAAGAAAATTACTGACTTTCTAGGATTAAAGGAATTAACAAAAGTAAAAGCACTTAGAAAATGCACTGTAACAAGTGCTCAGAAACTATAAGCTAGTCTTACCATTATATAACTGAAATAATGCACTCCTAATGCAGTTCTTAAGGTAGACGATCATGAAAGTGGTCAGAGGTAAAATATGTGGGAGTACTGTGTAGTGTTACTGTAGGGAAGGAAAATAAATAAATAGCTTAGTACTAGAGAAAAAAGCAAAATCCAGAGGGACAGTTTTAAGATAGAAGAAAGAAGGCTATATTTGTGCGTTGTAAATTCCGGTCTGCAAAGAGGTGGAAAAGGATAATACATGTGAGAGCCAGAAGATTATTTTCTGGATCCTTCTCCTGAGTCAGGAAAAGAGAAATGGGATACGTAGTTGTAGTGCACAAGGGAGCTTTGACGCTGGACTAGCAAGCAGTTTATCCCTACTCAAGAGAGGAAAATGGCTAAATAGAATCAAATGCTGGTATCAGGAGTGTGATAAAGCCTGCTAGACCAGAATCTAGGTAAGCTCATTCTAGCAAGCTCTCTAAATGATTGTGGAGCTCAATAGAGTTTGAAAAACACTGTTCTATTCAAACATATACATTTCACATAAAAGAAAAATAAATCCAAAGAAACAAGTAACTGTCCAAATCAAGCTGCTGTTTTGTAACATAATCAGGACTAGCCTCCATCCTTCCTTATCCTCACTATACAAAATAAATCAATAAAGTAAAAAGTGACTATACATAAAGCTATTAAAGGTTATTCTATAAACAGTCATTTGGTCTTACCAGGGAAAGTATAAATCAAATTTCAAGCTTTTACAACTCCCTATAGAACAGTGGTAGCAAACCTACCGCATGCGCACTGCGGCAGGCTCTCGATCACTGAAGCCTCTAAAAGATGCATCGCCGCTGCTATGAAATATGACAATCCTTTAGTATAGAAAAACTTGAGTCTCTTGGCCTAAGCATTCTCAAATTACATAAACACAAATATCAACAGTTTCCTGTATTGTGTATAAATAATTCCATTTAAAAATATCCGTTCTGCATGATTCATCCTTGTTTAAAACAAACAAAAAAAATACAAAAGCAACAAAAAGTTTAGTATGTCATTTATTAAACCTTACTGATTGGCTTAGGACACAACTTTCTTTCTTTCTTTTTTTATTTATTTATTTATTTATTTATTTTGTCTTTTTTGAGACAAAATTTCACTTTGTAGCCCAGGCTGGCCTCGAACTCACAGTGATTCTCCTGCCTTGACCTCCGTAGTATTGGATTTACAGAAGTGCACTAACATGCACAGCCTCTTATAGGACACAATTTTCTAGTGCAGTTTTCCTGGAATGTGTCAGCAAATCTCAGTCTCACCAGTGGTTATTTAAGCGTACTCCAATGGATTATTTTCCAACAGATTCAGCAAATGAGTGCTTAGCAACATGCTTTTAATGAAGAATCTTCTTAAATGTGTGAAATGTAATATCATACTAATATCTCTCTAATTAGATATTTGGAATACATTCTTCCATGCACCACAAGCACCCACACAAAATAATCATAAAGAAACATATGGAATGTTAATTTTTAGACAAGTAAAAAGACATACAACCTAAACCCTAAGTAAAACTGAAACTTAGTGAGAAGGTAGCCAAATTCTGCATCAATAGTTATATCCCCAATTATTTTTTAAAAAACCAATATTCTGGAATCAATTACTAATATAATTCACACTGCACATTGTTAATACATAATGTCTTTTAAAAATAATTTCTTGTTGATTCAACCCCATGATGTGTGAAAAAACTCTATTACTGAATCGCTTGGGCTTTGCAAACTAATTCTATCCCTTTAACGACTAAAAGTGTATTTCAAAATAATTACTGATTGTCCCATTTACAACTCTTTAAGGAGAATATTTGACTTTGTGATATAGGCTCTTCATCAAAAAATACAGCAGTTATAATTGAATGCAGTGATTCATGCCTATAATCCCAGCACTCCGGGAGGCTAAGGCAGGAAATTCACAAGTTCCAGCCAGGGCAACTTAGATACTTCACAAGATCCTATCTCAAAAGTAAAGCTTTCAAAAAGAGCTTAGGTATAGCTCAGTGGGAAAGGCCTTTGGTTCAATCCTTAGTTTCATAAAAAAATAAATAAATGAAGGAATTGTCACTCTCTTAGCATCTATTTTACTGGAATGAGGACATGGAAGTAATAGGCAACAGACTTGGTATCATACACAATCTGAGGGTAGGGGACATGAATGAATCAAATACCAAAATCTAAACATGACATCTAGCATCAGAGGATTCTAGAGCATGCAAGACATTTCCTGAGGCTGAGATGTTGACATTTCTGAGCCAAACTCGTAACCCTTGTCTAAACATAGATCCAGTCATTAGAATTCTGCCTACCTAACACTGTATTCTTAAATCAAGGACCACATTTAATTTTGTTCATCATTCTAGCTTTAATACCCAGCATAGTGCCTAATTCACTGTGGGCACTCGCTGAGTCTGTGTTAAATTAGCGAATGAATAAATGAATGAATGAATGAGCAAATGAACAAACAGTGATCATCTCTCTTAGATGGAAACTGGTCATCTTAATTAGTTTTTTTTTTTCTCTTTTGAGTTATTCAAATGCACACTACCAGGAAAATTATAAAGACTGCATCAAAAAGTAATAGAATAAAATTTTCATGAATTGAGGAAGCAATGAAATTAAGCAAAGTCAATTGGACAGCAGTGTTGAATAAACAAAAACAGAAATCAAGAAGAATACAAGGGGAGAAAAGTAGAGGCCACAAACAAGCAGGTGGTGACTAGGAGTACAACAGCAAGATGAGGCAGGAATATCCAGTAGTGATGCATTTATGTTTTCACAGCCACTGTCCAAGTACTAAGAACTGCCTTCAGCAGAAGAGGTGCTGCCTTCCCAGATGGTCGTTAGGAAACCTAATCCCTAGAGGGCAACAGAAGCCGAGGGCCAAAGAGTAACTTGCAGGTGAAGAAGCCCTACCCTAATGTGGGACTAGTTCTGTGGTATAAAGAGCACCTCATGGGATCAGGCTAAAGCTCATCTCCAGCCAATGTGGTATGTCACTCATGGCCCTTCTCCAGACTACTTGTCCTCAAATTCACCTGCTCAATGCTCTCCATCTTTGACTCGGCTTCTGGATAATCCAACCCCAGACATCTACTAAGCTCCAGAGCCAACACTGGCATTAGAGCCCAGTGATGAATGCTTCTTCATCAAGAGTTTCCAAGTTTGACAGTAAAGAAGAAACAGACATTGAACACAACTTATCCAAAAAGGTATTTAATTATCATTTTTACTATTTCGGTGAAGGCAAATGACATCATCAATGAGAAGCAGCAGTTGGAAAGCTATAAAACTCAGAGACAGCTACAAGGTCTCAGATGAATGAATAAAAATTAGATGTTTATTGCAGAAGATGTTAGATAATTATACCTGAGGAAGAAAGGAAGGTGATTTTTCTTTGTTTAGGTAATATTTATTGAAGATAACTCCAGGTTCCTACCTCAATTTCAGAATGTCATTTTCTTTCCTTTGCAATACAGCCTTTCTTATTTTTCTGTAAATATAATTCATATAGTGAGTGATTCAGAAAATTTCTATCCACAGAATTATTTATGTGTAGAAACAAAAATACAAATTACATGGAAGAAAGAGTTTGTGTATGCACCACAGAAAAGTTGGTAAATTATACTAAAACCGTGTATTTTCAGTACTTCCCACAACTTCAGTGATTATTGTATAATTTTACTCCATGAAGAATTAATAACATCTCCATAAAACCAAAAGCAAAGGATGCAAAATTGTATCAGTGCAGTGAGGAAACAAGAGTTTTCTAACTAACTCATTAAGAATCCATGACAATTGAGGAAAAGCATCTCCCCTTACCTATGAATTCTTTTAATTAGGTGAGAGAATGCAGCTTGACTGCCCTTCCAGAATCAGCCTTAGGTATACATGGGCCTAAGGAGTTTAATTTAAAGAAGAAAATTAAATACAGATGCATTTAAAAGTGGCAGGAAGGAAGAGGGTCACATTATAAGGAATTGCAATGGGGTTTGCAGAATATCCTCAAGCAGAATGGCATCCTTTTCACTCTGCACTTTTTAGGAGATGCATTTTATTGTCTACATCTCTGAGAATGTTCTTCCTGTGGAAATCTTCCCTGAGGAGTCACCATTACTGATTTCCAATAGCAGAAAATTTTCTCAGAACAGCACTGGAATTATGCCCAAGAGGAAGATTTTAAACTACAGCTAGTGGCTATTATAGACATCACACTCAGTAGAAATTTTAAAGACTTTAAAACCAAGAGATAGCATTAATTGCATGTAGTTCTGTAAACTACAACTCTAGGGTCTCTGTTGTCCTTTTGACACACAAATCAACTAAGTGCAAGCTTCCCTTTATAGAAAAGCTACAAGAAACCTTACCTGTGTAGTCATAGCACTAATTATTATAGCACCACAGGCTCTGGATTTAAACAGACTTGAGGCTAAATCTGGATTCTCACACACACTTGTTGAGTAAAATTGAGTACATTTCTTAATTTCTCTGCACGTCAGTTGCATCATTTATGTTATAATACCAGAACCTCTTTGTAAGGTGTAATGATGATTGTGATCTTTAATGTATGGCACTTAGCACAAAGCTCATCATGCAAGAGGTGCTCAAACCCTTCTTAGTTTATTCCACATGTATTCAACAAGCATTTAGCATCCACAACATGCCACATGTTATACAATTTCTCTACCTGTGGAGTCAACTTTCTAGTAGAACATTCTGTAGAGATGATGATGGAGGAGGATAAAGATGCAGAAGAGGTTGAAGGTAGTGATAAAGTCAAAAATATCACAAATAAAAATTACCGTATGCCTCTACAGTGGTTTTCTCTTCAAAATTTTCCCTCAAATACTCTTAACAGTCAGGTGGTGCTATAATTAAGATTTAATGAATTTGATTTGGGGGATAAGATTAAACTGAATTTCATCCCCTGTTCAATGGTCTCAAAGGGCTTTCTAAACTAATTAATACAATAAACAAGAAAGGAGGGGAAATTTTGTCTGCATCAGAGAACAGTTATTTCCAAGCACTTTGCCTATAATTTTGAAATAAGCATTGTAATTGCAAAGCAAGCAAAAGCCAACATTGTTAAGCCAGGATTTGTGCTCATTACTAGTTGTCATTATCCACTCATTAATGCTGGTCCTGGAGCTGGCAAAATCCCACTTAGCCTCACCCTAGCTGCTATGCTGAAGTGCAGCAGAACAAAATGCCATTTAAAGATTATACACTGACAATTCAAAGCTCTGAGATAGTGCAGTAGTTGGGACCACTCCTTCTGGAGTCTACCTGTATGGATGAAAATCAAACTGAAGTCACTTTTGTCTGTAAATAACTTTAATCAGTTTTATAACTTCACTGAACCTGTACTTCTTTTACTGTTAAATGTGGATAATGACAGTACCTGGCTAGTAGAGCCATTACCAGGCTTACAAAGATAATCCATGTTAAGCACTTAATGGTGATAGTCCACAATAAGCACTTAACAGGACTCAGCTGTTATTATTTTATGTTATGATAATCATCAGTCTAATCATCAAATAAAATCCATGAGGCCTGTGTAGATAAGGAAAATGCCTAGACTGATAAAGGATATAAATGTCTCCAGATTTTCAGAAAGAGAAAAAGTAATTTTTTAAAAAATCTATTTCAGGGGCTGGGGATTTAGCTCAGCGGCGTAAGCGCCTGCCTTGTAAGCAGGCAGTCATGAGTTCGATCCCTGGTACCGATTAAAAAAACAAAAAAGACAAAAAAAAATCTATTTCAACTTCATTTTTAAATATTGTACTAACAGACAGAGAAAAGTCTCTATATAAAACAAATTATAGAGGAAAATTATACTATCATTTTATGTCAGCGTTCTGTCTCTTAAAACAAATTAATGAAAACCAGAAAGAATTACATACATCTAGATGGCCAAAAGACCAATTTTTATTTTACTTATTTATTTGTCCAAAGAAGACAGGGGGTAGGGAAAGATTTATATTTCTCAAAGTCAGGATTATTGATCCCTTTCTAAGTGCATTATAAGCTAAGAAACATAGTCACCAACAGTTTTGTACTAGCTGACTCAGCAAGCCTACCGGGACCCAAAGGACTTAGTTTTCACCTTAGAAAATCTACTTTCAAAGTCAAGGTAATCGTGTTAACTTTTCATAATTTAGTTTACTTTAATTAAATCTGAGCTATCACGGGGGAGGAAAAATAGATGTTCATCTTCTAAATTTGTAATCATTTTATCCACTTATCTGTCTATTTGCTAAAGTGGGTGCTAGATTTGGATATTGTTCATCCCCCAAAGATTCATGAGCTGAAAACCTGATTTCCTGAGCAATGGCACTGAGAGATTGTGGCCTTTAAGAGGTAAGACTCAGCAGGAAGTGACTGAGTCATGGGGGTACCATCCTCATGAGTGGACTAATACTTCTTCTCAAGAAATTAGGTTCTATTTGCTGAACACAGGATAGGTCTGATGAGAGAGAGTTAGACTTCATAGGCATGGATTCCTTCTTTTCTTCATTACCTACCCTCAGGTCCTAACAATAGAAACTGGGCTAATACAGCATGATTTCTTGGCTTCCACTTTTTTCTTTTGATCATTCCAGATGATAAAAACTTCCAAATTCATTTTGAGATGACAAAAAATTGTCCACGTAAGTATAGGTTATTTTATTGTAGTCATTCTATCTTTTTTTTTTCTGGCACCAGGGATCAAACTCACCACCTCATGCTTGCCAGGCAGGTGCTTATACTGCTGAGCTAAAGCCCTGGCCCCCATTCTATCTTTTTAAACTGAAAATATTCTGGCATTTCTAAATCAAGTGTCAAAAGAGTTCACCACAACTCTTTATTTCCTCTTGCTTGAAGCTACGGTCTGATTTGGAGAGTTTCTCAGTTGTAGAGCCCCTCTTTCCCTCCAGGAGAATATTCCACTTGCTCCTCTCCCCCCATCTTCTCTTTAATGATGTTAGCCTTCTCCTTCGAGCACATCCAACAGCTGAAAAATGTCACTTCATGTTATTCTTTTTAAAATGATTTGAGGCCTGGGCAGTGTCACACTTGAATCTGACAAATAATCATTCTTGATGAGGAAATAGGAGAAAGCCAGAAATGCTTCTGGTTAAACAGATTTAAACTGTGGAGCAGTTCCACTGCGATATACAGTCGTAGAAACACAGAAGTGCAGGAAAAGGCACTTAGGCGCAAACCTCTGTAAGTGAGTGATACTTGGTCCTCATTTATCTCCCCTTTTCTCAAATTAAGGGAAAAGGAACACTTCAAAGGAGCAAAACATTTGGTCTCTAGATGTCACAGCAGGTAGAAAGGGACACCTAATTAAATAGTGGCTCATTTCTCTTGATAAAATATGCATATCTCACAGTCATAGTGGAATGAGACTTACATTAGCCACAGGAAAATTTGAGAATCTCCATGACCAGTTAGAAAGCAGGACAGATCAAAGATGATTAGCACCAGGCATTTCATATAAAGAGGAAGAAAGCCTGAGGAAATAAAAAGCCCCCTTTTTAAAATAGGGGGAAATGCTTCACATATCTATAAATTTTAAGAGAACATTTAATGCTTTGATGAGCAACAAGGATTGTATAAATAATCAAAAAATGTGTTGTGCAAAAAGGAATGTTTTAATGACTATAAGTGTAGTAAAAATCCTGTATATTTTTAAAAGAGATACAAAAATATACTTTAATACACAATTATGATTATGATTTTATGAAATTTTTATGATTTTATGATTTTCTAGTTATCCGAACCATAATGGAGTATGTATATATGTATGTGTAGTCTCGGTTCTCACTTAAACTCATTACAGAATCCTGTGGCATGGACAACAGCTTATTTAAAAGACATGACTAGAAGACTGAATCTTTCAGATTGCCATGTTCTGACTCCTCTTCATGCATCACAAATCTGGAAACACTGCTTAACCCTATTCGTGGGATCATTTAGCATAGGACCCTAAACCAGACTTGGCAAAAAAGAAATTTCATGATGCTGTGTAATTATGCCACATTCACAAATCAGGTATCCTTAAACAGAAATACTTTCCCAGAAGTAAAATATTGACATTTTGCTATATAAGTCTATCTTGTTTCATTATAATTTACTAGTACTGAGGTATACCTTCTTCACCCCAAGAGGGATGCCTAAAGCTTGCAAGAGCACAGAACACATAAAGGAAAAATTAGCTTTTAAATTGCAAGAACCAATTCTGTATTAAAAGGTAAGGCACAGATGCTTTGTCACAAGAAGTAGGCTAAATAGCTTCTATCCCCAACAAGGTGGGAGAGAAGACTAAAACAAACAGTTATTATTGCTTACTATGTCCCAGATCCTAGTTTCATAACATCATGTGCATTTACTTTACTCTAGTCCAGTGCTATTAGGGTCACCATTTTTTTTAAAAGAAAAATTATCCATGAGAAGTATAAGTGAGGTGCTTTCCAAACATTAACTTCTATTATCATAAACATACCTGGCCCACTATCTTGACCCAGCAAGCTCCCAAAACAGCTTTGGTTCTGCTGTTCCCTCCAGAAACCATGGGTGAAGCAGAATCATTCTCTCCCAGGGGCATTTGCTATATTCAGACAAATGTTCCAATTTGAATTTTTATTTCCAAAAGTCTGACAACCTCATATGATCCTGGGAAATAGCTTCAGGGAAAGTTGGCAGGAAAGGAGATCTTCCAAAACAAACTAAGATACCTAAATTCCTTGGAGAACCCTGAAGAGAAAACCAGAGCTATTTTGATGAGAATGACTCCACCTAAACTCTCAACAGGAAGTGGAAGAGAAAAAATTAGGGGGGATAATTTTTTAAAACATACACATTTGCAGCAATTACCTCTTGTCAATGTATTCATTTATATTGTATTTAATTTCAGAAGGCTAACACACCAGCTTTAACACCTAAGATATTTTTAAGAATAAAAAAAAAAAAAACCTCAATAGTCTCAAGGAATCCATACTTAAGGAATATTTGTATAACAGAAAAGCAATATTTTGATATCTATATTTAGTATGTCAGTCAGCACTTCTAAGTGGTTTCCTAACATCCATAAAGCATGCACTTTAATGAAACTTAAAAAGAAAATAGCTCTATGAAAAGTTCCTGAATTAAATGTGAATACAAACATCATTTTGACTCTGCTTGCTGGTCACCATCATTGGAAGGCTTGTTTCCTGTGGGTAGCCAGTGCAAGTAGGAAGACCCAGCCACAGGCACTTCTGCTTGCCAGCTGCCACCACTGGAAGGTTTGCTTTCTGCAGGCAGTCAGCATGGCAGGGACATGCAGCTAAATCTGCTTCTACTTACTGGCCATTGCCATTGTAAGGCTTGCTTCCGGTGGGCAATCAGTCCAAAAAGGGAGACAGCCAGATAAGGCTCATGCACTGGCAGGCCACCATGGGAGACCCTTGTTTCTGTCTGGCAGCCAGCACCAACCAGGAGAATCAGACAAACAGGCCCCTGTGTGCCTGTCACCACCAGGGAAGTCCCAGTGTAGCCATGCAGCTTGAGAGAAGCAGCCTCACCCCCATGCACCCCTGGACATTGGGGAAGCCTCAGTGTAGCTACAGAGATCTGGAGAAGCCTGCCCTACACCCTGCTAACTTCCTGGGAACCTGGAGTCAGAGAAACCCAGGTGGCTGGCCCATTCCCCTGTACCAGAGGGGCAGCCAGTGTGGGAAGTATCTGGGACTCCATGACCGGCTTGTCCAGAAACCCGGGAAAATGTCAAGGTAAAGGCACAAAATGCAATCTCAGATCTCCAGCCCACACAGAACAAGTCTGAAAGACAGATGTGGAACAGATTGGAAGACACACACCCGAAATCTCTGAAAGTAGCAAGTGAAGTAAAGAAACAATTTCATGAGTCTTCAAAAGAAATCAGATAAAGGGTTTTAGTTCAGCAGCATTAAGTGCCTGCCTGGAAAGTGCAAAGTTATGAGCTTGATCCCTGGTACAAAAAAAAAAAAAAAAAAAAAAGAAAAGAAAAGAAAAAAGAAATCAGATCAGAAATAATGTCTCAGATAAAATAAGAAATCATAGACATGATGAAAGAATTGCTGAGTATATCTAAGAAAGACAAAAAGGAAGAGCATATGAAAATGATGGAAAACTTGAATGAACAATGTAGAAAGGAATTACAATGCATGAAACAGATTCAAAGAGTTATCCAGGAAACTAAAAATCCCATTGAAAGCTTGCAAAACTGCTTGAAAGAAACCAAAGATAGATTTTCAGACCTCGAAAATAGGATTGAAGTTAGCAATCAAGAAAGGCAAGATCTCTTAAAAATAACAAGGAAACAGAAAGTAACAATTCAATGACTATAAGATGATACAAAGAAATATAAATTAAGATGGATAGGTGTCAGAAGAAAAGCAGGGATCAACACAAGTGACATAAAAAGACTATCTACATGAACAATAGCAGAAAATTTCCCAAAAACGTGAAAAGACCTAACATTCAGATAAGTGAGGCATATACTACTCCAACTAGCCATAACCAAAACAAAACTGTACCTAGACATATAATAATAAAGATCCCAGAAAGTCAACATAAGAACAGAATATTAAAAGCTGTTAGAGAAAATAAGTAGATCACTTACAAAGGAAACCCAATCAGAATCATAGCAGACTTGTCAACACAAACCATCAATTCAAGAAGAGCTTGAAGTGTTTCAAGTCCTGAAAAAAAATTCCAACCCAGGTTGATGTACCCCGTAAAAATGTCTTTCAAAATTAATGGAGAAATAAGATACTTCCATGATGAAGAACAACTGAAAGAACTCACGACCACCAAACCAACCCTACAAAGAGTGTTGAGAGGTGTTCTACAGAAAGAAAGATGACCGTGGTTCCAGGAACAGCAGCGGAAGGGGATCACCAAACAGGAGGGGGAAGGTGGGGGCAATGGCAGGAGGATAACATGGAAGAGCAAGTCAATGCATGCCATTTGTAACCATTAATGTAGATGACCTTAATTCACCAATAAAAACAAATATATGGACAGTGGTTCAAGAAACAAGATCCATCAATATGCTGCATATAAAAAACACATTTAACACAAAAGGAAATTCATAGACTGAAAGTGAAAGGAGAAAAAACATGTTCCATGCAACAGGAAACCAGAAAAAAGGAGAAAAACTTGCCCATCAATCATAGAATGGATAAGAAAGATATGGCATTTTATACAATGGAAAGTTATTTGGCTATAAAGGAGGATAATTTTAAGGCTTTTGTAGGTAAATGAATGTAACTTTAAATCATGCTCCTGGGTGAAATGCTTAGGACTCACATGGTAAACATTGTGTTGTCTTCCTACCATAAAAATTGCAGGAGTTACTGGGATCCAAAATGTACAGTTGATATTGTGAAAGTGATAGAGTGAAGAAATACCTAAACAGGTAAGGTACAAGCCACTGTTAATTTCCTATTACCTATTTTGGAACTCCTGTATCATTCTCATTGTTTTGTTTGGTTTGGTTTTATTCTGTCTTTTTTGTTTAATTTTATTACATCTGATGGTATGGGCAGTTATTTTAAAGATAATGAGATGTAATATGGTAGCCTTTGTTGATTTTCTATTTTCTTGCTTTGAAATCCTATAACACTTTTATTATTTTGTTTCAGTTGGTTTTATTCTATTTTGTTTTGCTTGATTTTATTATGTCTAATGGTATGGGTAGCTATTTTGAAGATAACAAGAGGCATTATGGTAGCCATTGTTGATTTCCCATTATCTTGTTTTGAAGTCCTGTGTTGCTTTCACTGTTTTGTTCTGATTGGCTTTCTTCTGTGTTATGTTGTTAGGTTTTATTCTCTTTAAAAATAAATAAATAAAGTCATATAGAGAGTTAACAAATTCATGTTTTAACAGCAGTAATAAAGATACAATGTAAATTAAAACATTGCATAACTTTAGCTGTGGATACATCACTCCAACAGCTCTGTGAAAGTTACTGGAGCTCGATGACTTTTATCTACTTTTGAAGACCTACAATGTCTCCAATGTTTTGGTTTTGTCGGTTTTGTTCTTTACTGTTTTGTTCAATTTTATTATAACTGATGATATAGGCAATTCTATTAGAGATAGCGGGAGGCATTAGGGTAACCATTATTGATCACCTTGTATTATGTTTTTACATTATCTATTATGTCCACCCTTTTGATTTGATTGACTCTGTTCTGCTATGTCACATTTGGTTCTACTCCCTTCCAAAAAAGTAAAAAGAACTGTGGGAGTAACAAAACCCAAAATGTGTAATTGTCATTGTACAAAAGAGAGGAAAAGAAAGTGCTCTAAATGATATAACTGCATGTATGTTTAAGTGTATAAGATAGAAAATGATATCACTGAGTTTTATTGGATCATTGAACAGAACTGTTTGCAGTCTCACTGTTGGAATGTCCACTTTACAAGCTTTAACTTTGTGACTTGAACAATTATTTCTAATATGACAATATGTAATCCATTAACTAGTGATTTCCTACTGTTTATTTTTTTCTGTAAATCTGTATAACTTGTACCCTTTCTCTGCTTTTTTTTCTCCTTAAATAAAATTTAAAAAATTTTTTTAAAAAGTTACTGGAGCTCAGGCATTGGCTTGGTAAGAAAGGACAATGATACAGCATTCAGTGCACCAAAGCACAAATATTAGCTCACATTTCCAAAAGTATTATTTTATTTTGAAGCCAAAAGTCTTCTAGCTTGTCCTACTCTTTGGTTTTGCTTCTGAGGGATTTAGAAAACAAGTAGAAAAAGATACAAAAATTTTACTCTGACACAATCAATAGTATCCATTGTCTAGAATGCACTGAAAAGAGATATAACACAAGTCACATAGGCTATGTTAAGTTTCCTAGGAGCCATCTTAAAACAATTGTACGAAGCAAATAAAATAAATCTTAATATAGTATATTTATTCCAAAATGTTCAAAGCATTATTTAAACATGCAATCATATAAAAATAATTATTAATGAGAATTTTACATTTTTATAGTAAGTCATTGAAGCCCAGTGGAGATTTGAATTTGTTCTAGCCACATTTCAGGTGCTCGATACCCATGTGATTACAGGCTATCATAGTGAACGTACAGACACTACGCATTTCCACAGTCTCAGAAAGCTCTATTAAACAGTGTTGACCTAAGAAGTTAGAAACTTAAAACTAGGAAAATACAGTGAATTCTGTCCAATTTGAGACAGCAGCTGTCCATTCTAAGATATCATTAGCTTTTTCTATGTGCCCAGCTTCTAGGCCTAATGAATTTAAAGAAATTCAAACTTTCCCATTTACAACACATACAAGAAATAAGTAAGTTCAAGAGTTTAAGGCTGTTGATCCCCAAGTTAGGTTCCTTTTTGTTCTGAGTGCCATAGGCAACTGCAATAGAAATCTGCATGGACAACACGGACTGACCTATTTAAAAAGGAACACATACACAGCATTTTGTGTTTCAGTGTTATCTCCACTGTACCCTGAGAGGGCCACAGAAACTCTTAGTTTGAACTTGGCTTTTTCTTTCCTGCTCTGCTTATCAGTGTTTTCCCTGGCAGGCAAAGCACAGAGCCCGGGGGGGAGTTATTCTCTGGAGCTCATCCAGTCCTCCTGGAGCACAATTGTTTTTGCTCAGAAGTTCAAGGTCAAATATAACAGCCTCTTTTCTCCCCTTCCTTAAGTGAATTTTCTAAAATTGATGACTTTTTCCCAAAATCTTTATTGCAGTAAGAGAACGTACGGTTAAACCATTTAAGTCACTCATAAATTTATTGAACTCATGCCACTGTAGACATCTAGATTGGAATTGAAATGTATACATTTAGCAAGAAATACAAATCCCTGTATAAAGAGTGCCAACCACCCCACCTGCTGTCCCATTCAATGAGCATATGTGCCTCAGAGAGAAACTGGTCTCATTTCCCTCCACATTAGAGCATCTCTTTGCCATAAGTAACACCTGGTCTTTAAAGTAAAATAAAATGTTTTCCAAGCATATGGTCCCTAAACTCTGTTGTGCATTTTATTGCTTAGTAAGGGTATATATATTGGTCTTAAGACTTGATTATACATCCCACCCTGAGTGAAGTGCACCTGTAAGTGCCAGATTTTGCATGGCTGGTTTATCCAAGATGACCTCTTAAAGCTGACACTGCAGGAGAGGAGATAAAGGCATGTGCACAAGCAATTCTAAAATTAGGTAGAAAATTATAGTATTTGTTGGAGAGTTAAAAAGGAAATATGAAAGTCCAAATAAAGAAAAGAGTGATTTCTGCCAGTTCAAGAGACAAGATCATAGAAGACTTCTTAGAAGAGGTGCCGTTTGAAACTTCAAGGAGGAAGATTTCAAAGAACCAGGATGGGATAGAGCAACTTTATATCCTCACACAAGGATATAAAGGAATTCACACAAGTAAATGCATGAAAATGAGAAATAAGAACACACTGAATAAACAGACAATATTCCAGTGTGTCCAAGCAGGAAGATTTTTTTAAAAGGAGTAACTATATGTAGAGATAGAATTTTGATCCTAACCCTAAAAAGGTCTCAGTTTTGGTAGAATAAGTCAAGTATACATAATGGTACAAACTACAGACATTTTTTTCACTTATATACTGTCTCCTGAGCAATTCCTAATTTCGTATGTATCGCTCCTTCTCACATTGTGGTTCAAGGACCTGGGCTCCTCTATCTTCTGGCTCTACTAATGGGGGGGCCTGAATAAGCAAATAGACATAGCCTGGTTTTGTACCTTGGTGAGCTACAGATGGCTATTACATATTCAAAGGATTATAAAATGCAATTTAAAGAAATGAAAGCAATTTGTATTGACAAAGACCATCCACAATGCCTACAATATTCATCATCTGGCCCTTTCCAGAAAGCATGGCAACTCCTCCCTTCTGGTTTTATTATCTGCTATATCTAACAGAAAAAAGGGAGCTATAGTTTGGTGGACCCTTACCCGTTTTTACAAGCCTCACCCCAGAATGACATATTGCTTCCACTTTCCTTCTTTTGTCCAGGACTCAGCCACATGGACACAGCTAACTTTAGAAAGATGATTGTCCAGTTGTGTTTCTAGGAAGAAAAAGAAATCAGTTTATAATGAATAGCAGTCCAATCCATCTCCAGACACCAGGTTAAGATGTCCTCACTGTCTTCAGAAGACAAGACGGTGAGGAACAAACTATGAAATGATTCTGACATGGCAAAATTGCTCCAGAGCGTGTCCTTGCTGCAGTGCTAATGAGCAGCCCGCGGGAAGCAGAACTCTGGGCAGTCTCTATGCAGGGAAGCACCGAAACAGGCTTAAGTGTACCTGGCAAATGGCCCAGGCTAATTTTTAAAATGTCACCTGTTTGTCAATTAAACTTCACCACAAGTCAATTAGCATAGTGATTTTTACTCTCTGGTGAGGAAAAGCTATCGAGAACAGTCAGGAGTTTTGAGGATTTATAACAGGAGATTCTTTATGATAGGAGATGAGAAACAGATCGGTGGCATGGTACAGATTCAAAAGTACGTTTCTCTCAATAGAGGAAGACAGAGCTGACGCCAGTGGAAACAAGGAAACTTACAGGGAGCTGAGAGTTTAGGATTTAATTGCAGTCTCTTCAATTTGTTCTGCAGGAAAATTGGGCTTTGAAAGCAGAATGATGGCCCGTGCTCTAGTTTCTACCATGATATTAGCTGTGCAGCCGTGGGAAAATTGCTTAGTGTCTCTGTTTTCAGTTTTAGCATCAGCAGAAGTTAAAAGAAAAATAAAAAAAACTGTCTTACGATTCACTTTAATATACATAAAACAGATGATCCAGTTCTTGGTACAAATAAGTTCTCAAAAAATTTTAGCTGCTATAGTTAACACTGTCATCATTGTGTCCATTTAAAGCCTCTTTTGCGCAGTGACAAAGTCACTTGAGTCCTAAAATGGCTTGCAATAAGGCTTAATTTAAAAATACACTTAAGATATGTGCTTAGAACTTGCTCTTTCATTTCAACTCTATGAAAAGGCAGAAGTTTAAAAAGCATTTCCCTTAATTAAAAGGTATCTAATGTTCCATTCACAAACAAAGCTTTATAACCACTAAACTGGATCTAATTCCTGACTCATACACCTTAGTGGGTTTTCAAAACACACTTACTCTTAAATACTTAGGACCTAACAGTGGCTAGCTGGGTGCTGCAGGTAGTCATTTTCCATGAAATTTCTGCACTAGTCACATGAGTCATTCATTATTAAGTAAAGACAAGAAATAAAAGGAGAAGCATATAAAATAATAATACACTGTGACCTTCATCCAAGGTTTCTCCTGCATGACAAAAATCAAAGGGTTATTTTAAGAGAATCTATGATTAACTTAATAATTGAGGTCTATCGTAGGCATGCAGTAAAAAGCCTGTTGCTATTTAATAAGTTAAAAATGGATGTGGTCCTGTGCTTTGTAATGTTTTTTCAGTAATAGGGATTGAGGCCCATGTCTTCACACTGAGCTACAATTCCAGTCCCTCTTTTTTTGATTCCTTTTGGGATGTGGGTCTCATCTCACTATATTGCCAAGCTGGGCTTGAATTTGTGATCATCCTGAGTAGTTGGGATTACACACTCACCGCCAGGTCACGCTTAGAAGTGCTGTAACTATTCTGAAAGATCTCTGTCGCTTGCCTTTAAGCACAAGGTAATAAGCACGATCTCTTGTGTTTGAAGCAGGTAAGCCTGAGGCAAGAATTTCAGTACAAATCCTTTATTTTAGAGGCTGCCCAGGAAGAATGAGGAGGAACATCCAGAAGTCAGATGGCAGGGAAGAAAGAAAATTCACAGTTTGGTGAGCAGGTCTGTACTGTAAGAAACTAAGACCCATTCCTGCTGGGACTCTGGGGAAGAGTCCACCACAAGCTAGTGTCTTGGGCTTCCCCCGAGGGTGTTAATATCCTGGCACTCCAGCCAGAAACATTATGGCCAGAGAAAGCTTTTTGGTGATGCCAAAGAGGTATATCTGCGACATTGTTAAAATACTCAGGGAAGAAGTTTTGAATGTTAACATCTAAAGAAAGAAAGAAGCCGAATACCAACATCAGTGATGTTTTATCTAAGAAGAAATGTTTTTCCTTTTACACTAAAACATACCAGAATTTCTTAACTCCCAGTGTATCTAGTTTCTCCAGGGAAACAGAATGAGTAAGAGGAATACATAAATAATTTCTATAATAAGGAAGTAAATAATGTAATTAGCATGACAATCCCCAAAATCTTCAGGATGAGTTAACAAGCTGGAGACCCAGGAAGGCAAATGGTATAGTTCTAGTCTAGTCACAAGACCAGCAGGCACAGGATACAGGGAAAACAAATACTACGGTTGGAGCCCAAAGGCAGGGAAAAAACATAATGTTTGCCAGGCTTGGTGGTGCAGGCTTATACTCTCCAGCCTACTGCGGAGGTTAAGGCAAGAGGATCACAAACTCAAACCTAGCTGGATCAATTTTGTAACACAGCAAAACCCTGTCTCAAAATAAAAAATTAATTGAGAACATAGCTTAGTGTGAAAACACTGAGTTCAAGGTAGAAGTTCCAAAGCTATTAACAGAAAATCTTTTACTTTCTGGAGGGTCAACCCTCTTATCTCACGTAAGCCTTCAGTTTGTTGAATGAAGTTCACCCAAATTAGGGAGAGTAATCTATTCCATCTATTGAATTTAAATGTCCATCTCACCTCCAAACACCTCCATCTCAAAACACTTAGATTAATATTTGATCAAATACTAAAAACTGAAACATAACATAAAAACTGAAACATAACACTTTAGTGAATACAACCATCAGTGTTTCTCAGTTCAAGAGCTCCAAATATTTTAATTGCTTCAAGCTCTCACATCTGACAAACATAAACTAGAAGAAACAAATACAGGAGAGAATATCCAAACTAGTCTCCACCAAGGAAACACATTACAAAACAGTGATTTTTTATACTGTCATTTGCTATATTTTGTGTTGAAGTTTTTTATTGTCACATATTCAACCCAGCTGGGTCAGGTGTCACAAATCTTCAGCAAAGGATGATTATTTCAAGAAACCTTAAGGAGATCAATAGCAGGAAAAGGTCAAGGTATACACATTCTTTCCTTATGATATGAAAGCGAACTTTTCCATAATGAAGCTAAAAATGCACAGACCAGCAGCCTGCTCTGTTTGTAACACATCTCAGAATCAGTGACCTAAACAGCTCTGAAGTTTGAGTTCTCAAAAAACACATAAAATGATCCTTACCTTATCCATTTAATGACTGTTTTTATTATTTGTAATCAATGTGATTTTATCTTTCTAAACATTCATTCTTCCGCCATAGTTACCCTCATGTCCCTGGTTAAGCCCAAAAGGTCAAAGGAAGCATGGCTTCTCACTTCAATGCCCGTGTTCATACTGGAAACCCAAACCAAGTGAGTGGTCACCTCTCTGCTCTGGGCAGGCAATCTCATCATCCTGTGGAAAAACTTCCCCCAGCTAGACATGACAGTTATGTGGACTGCCACTTGTGATTGTATGTTTTAATATTTAAATTTTTTCATTTGTGGAATAAATAATATTTTTATTCAAAAAAAGTTTGCTATATTTTGGAGAATGAATTCAAAACTGAGAGTATTATTATTATTACTATGATTACTTATTGTCAGATAATAAAAAGAAATTACCCAAGAATTCTTGTAGGTCTGGGAAATCAGAGAAAATAAAACAGACAAAAACCCATGCCTTTATAAAAATTCACATCAGGGTGGTGTGGAAGGAGAGGCAGAAGAAAATCACAACAGAGCAAGGGCCTGGAGAAAGGTGAAACAGGACGGCTTATGGGTTTTCTATCACTGATACAAAACACCTGACACCTGCAATTTAAAGGAGGAGGAGTGTAACTTGGTTCATGGTTCCAGAGCTTTTTGCCCATGACTTAAGCTGACACCTGGCACAAGCACTTCCCAGGCAAAGATAACAATGAGGCTGGGAGGAATCTTCTCTCTCCAGAGACACACATTGCCTATATGTGGCATATTTACATAATTTGGACAATATCACACAATTATATTGAAACATGTCATTTGTTGCTCTGAACAAAAGATCATGAACTTAAAAGAAAACTGCGTATGAATATACCATGTATTCATTTAACCAGTTCCTTATGTTGTTGGACCTTTATTTAAATATTTCACTGTTATTGCATATCACTGAAACATAATTTATAAAAATAATACGTTTAAAGTCTCTGATGATTTCCTTAAGACATATTGCTCTAAGTAGAACTGTAGAGTTGAAATGATGTACAACTGTTAATGATTTTTTTATACACAGAGCTAAACAACTCTCAAGACTAATTTACACTTACAGAAAGCTTTCTTCCCACACTTTTGCACTAAGTGGGTAGTTAAATAATTACTTTTGTAAATTTGAAAGACAAAAAATGATATTTCAATGCCATTTCACTCTTTTTAGAAGAATTAAACAAGTTTTATATTTTTATTGATTCTATAATTTCTCATGTTATGAATGATTTATTATAAATTATTTGCTCATATCCTTTGCCAGTTTTTCTATTGAAATCTAAATATTGTATTGATTTAAAAGTTCTTTACATATTAAATATAAAAGGTTTATTTTCATTTTGGTTTCCTGAGTACTTTTAACAGAGAGACAGACAGACAAACAGACAAAAGAAAGAAAGAAAAAAAGAAAGAAACTCAGAGTCCCTCTCAGACACTGATATAAACACCAGAAAGTATGATATTACATTCCAAGTTAGGTCTAAATTCAGAGCCTTCCATTCCATTGTGTTACTATGAGCTATGGGGTCTGAGACAAGTTCCTAGTTTCTTATGTATAAGGAACAGAGAACTGGACATGGCACACTACAGTAAAAAAAAAAAAAAAAAAAAAAGCAACAAAGTTTATTAAGGTGATAGGATGCTCAGAATGATCTGCCTTGTGCCCGTGGAAGGGAAAATGGCACCAGCACTGAGGGCATGAAGTTAAAATGTTGTGCCATTTCTCAAGCACCTCTCAATGGAGTCTTCCAGAGCATGACTGACAACATGATTAACTGAGTGCTGAGTCCTGTCATCTGCCTTTATTGTGTAAGCCCTCATCATAATTCACTGTTATAATTGGATGAAAGAAATGCAGTCCATATGCATGAACCTTCAATTAGCTCCAGGTGAAGAAAAGACATTCCAGGTCATCAGTGTGCATGCATCCTTGTTTGGAATTCTGGAAATTTCCAGAGGAGGCTTGGAGTCTTTGTTTTCCTTATTTTTGCCTCTGTGTAGTAAGACTTAGGACAAGAATGGGGTATTGACCTTGGGGTATTGCCTAGGTTCAGGTGAGTGGAGGGGTGTGATTTAGTAGGGAGTAGAGGAGAGTAGCTCCAGAGCCCCAGGTATACTGCCTACATTAATTCTGAAGCCATGGGCCATTCCAAGATGAACAGCCAGGAACGCTAAGACAGTGCTTTCCAGAAGATGAGTTTTACAGCACCGGCACCAACATTTCCTGGGAAATTTATCTTCAAGAGTAAACTCCTGAAACCAATACACACCCACAGGAAAAAGGGACAGTCTGAGTATTTGTTCTTTGACTACTGCTCCAGATGTTTTTCAGACAGTAAAGTGTGGAAGACACAGCAGGTAGCAGAAGTAATAGAACTAGCTCCTAGAATTTGAAGACCACTAATATTGTCTCAAACTCCAACTATAATGTAACCTTGCTCCAGACTTATCTTGGAAATTTTCTTAGAGGCCACGAGACGATCCAGGATGGCAGATGGCCCAAGGACAATTAAGGCAGCCCTGACATTATGCAAGATAAACAAATCTTCACATAGCACCCGAAAAGCCAACTAGAATACAGTGAAACAAGAAACAAGCAGTATCTGTGGTTTAAAAAATAAGTCACTTCTACAAATATCCCCTGGATCTATGAAAGCATTTTTTCTCCCTAATACAGCATACAAATTTTATTTTTAGGTTTTTAAAAAATTCCAAGTATGTCTTACACCATAATTTGTGTTTTCATGCCACACCTTTTTTTTTTTTTTTTTTTTTTTGGTCTTTATGCAATAACCCCACTGTGAAGAGGGAACCCCTGACAACACACATCCAGAGGTCAGGTATGTTAGATGCTTGCCAAAGGCTACCATGTGAAATGTAAAGATGTTAACTGTTTTGAGAAGTTGTTCTTAAGTGTAGCACCTTAATTAACCTCAACATCACTTTATAAACTTGCCAGAAATGCAAATTCTCCAGTTCTACTGAGTCAGATATTCCAGGGTAGCACTGGCAATCTTAGAATCATAAGGTCTCCATGTGATTATATGGACATCAAAGACAGATCCGGGGCATGCATCAAAGTCACCTGGAGGGTTTGTGAAATCAAGTTCAACCCCTCCTTTGGGTTTTTGGTTTAATATAACTGGGATAAAGTCTGAGCATCTGCATTCTAAAGTGAGGCTGATCCTTTAGCATGAGGACTACACAGAGAAAATATGACTTAGAAAAACCATCAAACAATTCAGACCAGGCAATGGAAGGCAGGTGGATAAATGAGTCCATCTTCCACCACTCAGGAATCTTCATAAGATTCCTACAGCGTCTCAATAGAAATGAGGTTTGATTTGCCCTCAGTGGCTTCTCTTCTTTCTCTATTTTACTCTCTAAGTCCCATGCTGAAATTCCCTGAGATCATTTCCCACAACAAGAGCCTCCACAAGTCTGTCTGTCAAGCTCTACTTTTTGGAGGAAATCATTCTAAACAAAATTATCTCAAAAACCTTCAGCACCTCAGATTTCACCCTTTCTTGTGACACCTAGTTGCTTTGTGTTACTCTGGTTGCTTCAACAAATGCTCATATTTGGTTTTCTTTGGTTTTCCTAATACTCAGGAAGGGCATCTCAACCTTTATCAGAACACCTCCTATCATAAATAACCTCGATCTCAATACCCATGCCAAGATCTGACATAAATGCTACGAGAAGATAACAAACTTCTGCAGAATACGACAGAGGACTTATTTCCTTTATTTCCACAGGGTTGCTGATCTGAAAGAAAGTCATACCCTTAATAAGTTTGCAGTGGTGTGCTTCTTCTTCCCCAATACTCTTCACTGAAAAGTGCCTTCCTCTGAGATAGTTTTAAAGGATTTAATTACACGAAGTTCTTCTGTGGGGAAGAATGAAATACACAAGTCATGTCAAGAAGAAAGCCAACAGAAAGGGTGCATAGATAAGAAACAACATAGAGGGCTGGGGATTTAGCTCTGTGGCATAAGTGCCTGCCTCGCAAACTCAAGGTTTTGTGAGTTCGATCCCGGATTACCCCGCCCCCGCCACGCCCCATGCACATAAAATAGGTACAGAACAACAGAGAGTGCCCAAAAGAAAGGATGGTGTTTGCTATGCAAGGCCTACACAGAAAGCACTTTTGCAGCCTGCTTAAAAACCTGAGATGAAAGGATCAGGAAGAAATCTTCAAGTGAATTCCTCATCTCTTCCCGTCAGGATATATTTTTAAACACATATTATAGCGAAAGAAATATCACTTATCAAACTCTGTGAAAAATAAGCCTAAAAGTTTGCAGCCTGTTGTTGTTTTAGTAGGAAGCAAGAAGTGCTTGTGTTATAGAGCAGAGACCTGGCTGTAGGGAGGGGGAGAGGAAGGCAGTTCAGAAAGGCCAAATGAGAACATAGCTGTGTGCAGGATATAAGGAGAACTCTGAAACCCTGTACCTAGTAATTTATAGCATACCGATGTGAGATAAGTCATCTTACCTTTGACTGTAGGTTTTGCCTAACTCATTTATTACAATGAATGACTGGAAACCCAGAGCATTTGATTTATTTATCTATCAACCTGCTCAAGCCCAAACAAACCCAGAGAAGAAACAACTATGAGAATACCATCCATCATTTTGAATTAAACACTTGTTACCAAATCATGAAAATTTGTCCTTTTTTCAATCTATGTACGAGATCCATAATAAAAGACCATGCCTTAGGAGCAAGGTGACTTGAAGGCTTCAACAAAATCTCCAGCCTTCCATGAACTTGAGTGTCAGCCTTGAATATCAAAGTCCAGGGCGTGGAGTTTGACAGTGAGCCAATAATCTTTTTTATTTTAATTTTATGAGAAACAGGTACAATAAAACTTTATATCAAAATAATAGTTAATATATTACATGTTATCTCTAAAATTGTTGCTCAGGGTACAAAATACAGGCAAAAAAAAAATTTCTCCAAGCGATATTAGCACAAACTTTCTTTTGTAATGAACTGAGAGACAATAACTGGCTTGCATTTTTCCCTACTATTCTTTTCCCTTTTATCCATCCTAATTCCTTTTTCCATTTGAAAATTTCTTCCTATTTCATAATATCTATTGTATATTGTAGACTTATTTACTCTTTCAATTTCTCACACTAGGGAGACAATATACGATGTTTACACATGGAAGTCTGATTTATTTATCTTATGAATAAGGTCTTAAGTTGCATCCACTTAACCTCAAATTTATCCTTCTTTATGGCTGAGTAGTAGTCTATTATATAAAAACAAATTTTTTAATCATTACTCAGTTGATGGGCATTTGGGTTGTTTCCAAGATTTAGCCATTACAAATTGTTACTATAAACATGGGTGCACATGTATTGCTGTAGTATGATGTTTTTAACTTTTCTGGGAAAATACTCAGAAGGGGAATACCTGGGTCAAATAGGAACTCTAATTCTAGTTTTGTGAGAAATCTCCACACTGATTTCACAGTGGTTGCATGAGTCTCCACATCCACCAACAGTGAAGAAGGCTTCCTTTTTCCCCACAGCCCCGACAGCATTTGTTATTACTTTATTTTTTGATAAAAGCTATTTTCTCTGGGGTGAGATGGAATCTCAACGTTGTTTTAATTTTCATTTCTCTAATGATCACTGATACTAAACATCTTTTCATATATATGTTTGCCATTTGTATTTCTTCATCTGAGAAGTGTGCATTCATCTCAGATGCCCATTTTTGGATTGGGTCTTTGAATTTGCATGGGGTCTACTTTTTAAAAATTCTTTATATGTTCTAGATAGAAGTTCTTTTTTGTCTAGAGGACAACTGGCTAAATTTTTTTCCACTCTATGATTGTCTTTTCATTTTGTTGGTGATTTCTTTTTGAGCCAATAATCTTAATGTTGATATGAAAATTGTGAAGCCCTTAATTTAAAATATAGTTTCACTGTAAACATTCCAAGTCTTGTTTTGATTCTGATTTCTAATACTTACTGATAAGGATGCAGAAAGAGATACTTTAGGTCTTTTTATTGCCATATTGCCTATTAATGCTTCTGTGCTTTAAAAATCAGCTTATTGCAAGCAGGGTACAGTCAATTTGTGCATATTGAATTTAATTTTCTGCTAAGCAAATAAAAATGCCTAAATGCAATTTATAGATCTTTTTTTCAAATATCATCTATGTACTTTGATTTCTAGTGCCATCTGAATGACCCCATGCTGAAAACATTTCATTTTGCACTTCCAAAATATGTGCAGAGCCCATTAAATGAAAGAAATGTAAGCCATAATTTATATAGGAAAGAAAATCTCCAATCATAACCCAATGATTTTATATAACCAATATGCTCCTGGCTTCACCAGCCTATGACTACAAAATGAGGGCACATCTTGTTTTGTACACCCAAACTATTATACTCAAGTTCTTTCGCAATTACAGAAATCAGCAACCACTCACACCCTTCTCTCAAATGACCTTCAACTCTTTCTGAGCTACGCAGGGTTCGGCCAGCCACCCTGTGCTCTGGGACAAGTACCTGCCTGCCATGCTCCCCTGATGGTGTCTCTGTCCTTCAACCTCGACTGCTTTTGACCTGCCAGAAATCAACAAGCCACACAACATGGCTGTCCTCTGCCACGCACTGCTATTGCTGCCGGCCCTCTGGCCTTATCGGAGGGGACATAGCATTCCTGTCCTGCTCCACAGCAAGTGCAGGCAGAAACCTCTGCTGACTTCCCTCAAATATTAACAGAAGGTCAGTTAACAAAACAAAGCTCTGTTTATCCTACCTCCCTACAGTAAGGGAGAATAACATCTGAACAGCCTCTGTTTTAGAAGGAAAAAAATAAAAGCAGCATACCTCTGGGCATTGAGCTCTTGGCTTAATTGATTTAAGGCCTTGTATTGAAGGTGGGAAATGGGGGATTTGGCAGTCTGTAACCTAATAGTTTAGGGATGATGGAATACAGAGGTAAGAATATAGAAATGAATCTTGATTAGGAAGTTGTTTGATAAGCAAGCTGTTTCCCTTGGTGAGCAGATTGTTAGCTCTGGCAAATTGATCAATGAGGACTTCCTGAAACATTCAGTCAGGTTATTTATTGGTATGTATCTTTTTCACACAGTTTTCCTGTAACAAATAACTGTCATGGTAACCTACGTGAACTAGAACTGTATGTCTTGTGGACACCAAAGGTCCCAGTTACCTCCCAAAACAGGCAAAGAAACTGTCTAAGTTCTCAAATACCACTTTCCTGTCCACTCCTTTCTCTCTTGACCAGGGCAGGCCATTCTCTTCCGAACTCCACTTAGATTCTCAGACTTTCAGAACCTGAGGGGTTGGGAAGGGAGGGAGAGAGTGAGACAAAACAGAGAGAAAGAGAGAGAGAGAGAGAGAGAAAGAGAGAGAGAGAGAGAGAGAGAGAGAACATATCATCTTTTTCCTTTTCCATACACTGGCCAACCTAACCTGTGTTATTTTTGGTTTTTTGGGGTTGTTTTTTTTTTTTTTTTTTTTTTTTTTTTTGTCTTTTTCCTTTTTTATCAGTACCGGGGATTGAACTCACGACTGCCTGCTTGCAAGGCAGGCGCTTACGCCACTGAGCTAAATCCCCAGCCCCACCTGTGTCATTTTTTATCCAAACTTGCCTTCATTGGGAAATTTTCAATGGGAATCCTAAAATTCCCAGTAAGCACAAGGTTTGGCTTTATGGTACAATAGAAGAATCACGTTGGTAGGCTGCTTAACCCCTCAGCTATTTGATCTACATTTCCTGGAAACTAGACCTAAAACACATTGCTTGTTTCTATGATCATATTCTAAGCCAACAATGATTTCCCTTCAAAGCATCTAAGAAGACATTTACTGTAACTGTAGAGGACAGTGAGAAAAAGTCATCTCTACCCTTCAATTCAAAATTGGATACTAGACAATGCATTTTTTAAGATGTTACTTCAATATGCTGATTTCATTTCCTTTGGATATGTACCTAGCAATGGGATTGCTGAATCAAACGATCATTTATTTTTAATTTAATAAGGAGTGTCCTTACTGTTTTCCATGACTGTGCTAATTTGTATTTGCTCTATGTACAAAGTTTTTGTTTTCTGTACATCTTGACTGGCAGTTGTTATGTTTAGACTTGTTGATATTAGTTATTCGTACTGGGATAAGGTAATATCTCATTGTGATTTTAATTCACATTTCTCTGGTGATTAGTATTACTGAGTTTTTTATGTATCTGTTGGCCATTTGTATGTCTTTTTTAGAAAGAAATGTCTTTTTAGATCTATTTTCTATTTTTTAAAACAAATTGCTTATGTTTGCAATTTTTGGAGTATCTCATATATGCTGAATACCAACTGCTTGTCAGATAAATAATTATAAGTATTTTAACCATTCTATAAGTCATCTCATTCCCTTGGTATGTACAGTACATTTATTAATTTCATAGTATTGAATACTTGTATCACTAGAATGAATCATATTTGATCATAGTGAAGAATCATTTTACTGTGTTGTAAATTCACTTTGTTAATATTTTCTTGAAGATTTTTGCATCTGTGTTCATAAATAATATTGTCCTGTTTGTTCTATTTGTTGTATCCATATCTGGCTTTAGTGCCAGACTAATCCTAACCTCATAGAATATGTTTAGAAGAATATATTTTCTATTTTCTGGAGTAACTTAAAGAGAATTGGTATTAGTTATTCTTTAAGTGTTCCGCAGAATTCAACATCAAAACTGATCATGGCATTGTTTTTAATGGAAGACTTTTTAGTACTGATTCAGTCTGGTTGTTTATTATTAGTCTGTTTATATTTTCTATTTTTTAGATTCAGCTTTAGCACATGTATCAAGGAATTTGTTCATTTCTTCTACATTATCAAGTTTGTTGCTATACAATTGTGAATAACAATTTCTAACAATCTTTTGTATTTCAGTGGTGTCATTTCTTAGGTTTCCTTTGTCATCTCTGAATTTGAGCGTTTTTTTTTTCCTTTTCTTAAGTCTAGCAAGTAGTTGTGTATTTTACCTTGGCAATGAATCAGGTTTGTGTTTCACTGAACGCTGTGTGCTCTCGTTTTGTTTGGGTGGATTTTTTTAAAATCTCCATTTCATTTGTTTTTGCCCTGATCATTATTCTTTCATTTTGCTTATTTTGGATTTAGTTTGTTCTAATTTTCTAGTTCCTTGAGATACAATGATGGGTTGTATATCTTAGATGTTTATACTTTTATGATGTGAGCAATGATGACTATAAACATCTTTCTCATGGCTGCTTTTGGGATGTCCCATAGATTTCAGCTTTTTGTATCTCCATTTCCATTTGTATCAAGAAAATATGTATCAATGTAACTGAAGACATTATGATAAGCAAAACAAGCCTGACACAGAAAAACAAGTATCATTGTTTTTTCCCACCTGTGGGAAGCTAATTTTTAAAAGACCTGAAAGTAGAGGAGGGATTGTTATGAAAAAGAAGAGAAGTGAAGGGGGAGGACAGTGGAAGGAAGAGAAAGTGGAGTAGGGAGTATGGCTATGATCAAAGCCCAAGGCATGCATGTGTGGAATTGACACAGTGAAACTCATGAACCTGTACAGTTAACATGTTACTGACTACTCTAACCTCTAAGAGTCTTACCTCTAAGACTATGTTTTCTTTTTTACTGGTATATGTTTGCAGTACATAATGGTTACACTCACTATAGGGCGTTGGTCCATGTGCATATTTTGGTTCTTTGGTCCATTCTCTTTGCCTCATCACCCACTCCTCCATCACCTAGTCCTCTTTCCTTTTGCAAAATATCTATCTCCTTATATCCTGTTGTCTCTTATTTTGCTCGTTATTTATATTTTGAGTTTACTTAGAAAACAAACCTTCAATATGTCAGCTTTGTATTTAAGTCATTACAACTAGTATTATGACTTCAAGATGCATAAATTTCCCTACAAAAGACTCAAATTTATACCTCTTTATGGCAGAGTAGTACTCAATAGTAAACAAATGGCACATTTTATTTATTTATTCATCTGCTGATGAGCATACAGGCTACTTCTAAGATTAAGCTATTTTGAGCTGTGCTGCTATATACACAAATATGCATGTGTCACTGTAATATGATGTCTTTAACACTTTCTGGAAGGTATGTAGAAGGAAAATAGCTGGGTCAAATGGAATTTCTAGATTTAGTTTTTAAAGGAGTCTTCATGCTTATTTCCATAATCATAGTACTAGTTTAAATGTCCACAAACAATGCAGATGATTCCTTTTTCCTGTAATCTTATCAGTATTCATTATTTGATATCAAGTATAGATATTTTTCTGAGGTAAGTTACAATTTCAAAATTGTTTGAATTTTCATTTGTCTAATGGCCAGAGATGTTGGGCATCTTTACGTATTTATTATTAATCATTTGTACTTCTTTTGAAAGTGTGCCTTCATTTCAGTTGCTGATATTTTTGATGGAGTCTTTTATGCTGGGGATATCTACTTTGAGCTCTTCATGTATGCTATTTGTTTTTTGTCCCGGGAATAGCTGAAAAATTTTTTCCATTCTGTAAGACATCTGTTCACTTTGTTAGTTATTTCTTGTGCTGTTCAGAGTCCTTTAATTTGATATGACCCCACTTGTCGATTCTTGGTTCTATTTCCTATGCAACCAAGGTTCTATTTAGAAAGTCCCTGTGAAAGTCCCTGTTGACCTATTTTATCTAGCAGAAAATTAAGTGTTTCTGTTTTAACATTTAGATTTTTTATACATTTTGATTTTAGTTTAGAACCAAGTGAGAAATGTGAGTCGAGATTTAATTGTCTTCATGTAAATAGCCAATATTCCAGTACTATTTGTTGGAAGCTATCATTCCTCTGGCATATGCTCTGGGCTCCTTTGTCATAGATACGAAAAATGGATGTGCCTTAAAATGTTTCTGCATCCTCTATTCTGTTCTGCCAATTCACTGTCTGGTTTTTTTTAATTGCAGCTTCTTAATATAATTTGAAGTCTGGAATTATGATGCCTTCTGTTTTGCTCTTGTTCTCCAGGACTGAATTTACTATTTGGGGTTTCTTCTGGTTCCATATGAACTTTAGGATATTTTATCTATTTCTGTTAACAATGCTATTGGTATTTTCATTGGGATTGCATTAAATCTGTGTATACATTTTGAAACTATATCCATTTTGACAAGATTGGTCTTGCTTATTGAGAAACAATGAACACATTCCATTTTTTGATATCTTCTTAGATACCATTTTCAGAGTACTACAGTTTTCATTGTAGAGACTTTCTGCATCCTTGGTTAGGTTAAATCCTCTTTCCTTTTTCCTGATGCTTGTTTGATGGATATTACTTTTTAAATTTTTTCTCCATGAGTTCATGTGCAAGAGTGCTATTAATTTTTCTATGTTACTTTTGTGTCCTGTTACATCACTGAATTGGGTTATAATTTCATTTCTGAAAATTTAGAGCAAAACTTTTTAGTTTTTTCCCATTTGTACTGTTGGCCATTAATTTGTCATCAAAGGTTGTTATCAGATAGAGAGAGAAGGTCCTTTCATACCTATTTTTTTCAGGATGTTTATCATGAATGGATGTGGCATTTTGTCAAAGGCTTTTCCTGCATCTATTGAAATGATTGTATGATTTTTGTCCTTGCTTCTGTTTATGTGATGTATTACATTTATTGATTTGTGTATATCAAAAAATCCCTGCAACCCTGGATAAAGTCATGATAGAAGATCTTTTTGATGATCTGTTGTATTCTGTTTAACAGTATCTCCTTGAGGATCTTAGCATCTACATAGGTCTTTTTTGGATCTTTTCTGGATTGGGAATCAGGGTAATGCTAATTTCCAGGAATGACTTGAAAAGTACTCCTTGCTTTTCAATTAAAGAGTTTGAGGGGGTTTTGTCATTAGAACTTTCCTAAAGTTCTTATAAAATTCAATGGTAAATCTATCAGGTCATGGGTTTCTGTTAGTTTGTACTATTTTTATTACTATTCAATTAAATGTTGTTGGGTTAGTCATGGGTTTTATATCTTCTTAGTTCAATTTTGGTAATTTACATGTGTCTTGGAATCTATCCTTTCTTCTGAATTCTCCAACTTATCGAAATACAACTTTTTAATGTGTTGCTAAGACCTTGATTTTAGCATTGTCCATTTGTGATTTCAACTTTTTCAATTCTAACTGCATCAATTTGTGTCTTTTCTTTTCTTCTGGTTTTTATTTTTGGGGGAGTGAGGAGGGTTGTGGTTAGTTTGGCCAGGATAATTCTTTTGAAGAATCAACTCCTCTTTTCATTGAGTATACTTTTTATCTCACTTTTATGGATTTCTGCTCGTATCTTTATAACATCCTTCCTTTTACTAGCATTGGATTTTGATTGTTTTTATTTTTATTTTTTTAATTTTATTTAAAAGGAAAAAGATAAAAAACAGAACAAAACAAAACAGTGGAAGGGTACAAGTAATGCAGAACTACAAAAAAAAAAGTAAGAAATCACCAGTTAATAGATTACACATCTTAGAGATAGTGGTTCAAGTGAAAGGATCAAAGCAAACAAAGTGGACATTCAAACAGTGAGACTGCAAACAGCTGTGTTCAATGATCCAATCAAAAACATTAATATGGTCATCTATTTAACACATCTAAACACAATTGCTGTTGTATCCTTTAGAGCACTTTTTTCCCCTCTCTTTATTACAACAAAATTTACACATTTGGGGTTTTATTACTCCGTAGTTCTTATGACTTTTTTTGAAAGAGAATAAAATCAAATATGACAAAACAAAGCTGTCAGTCAAAACCAAGGATAGACATAGCACATGATGTAAAACAGAGTACAAGGTTATCAACAATGGTTACAATAATGCCTCTTGCTTCCTTAAGAAGAACTGTCTATCTCATTAGGTATTATAACACTGAACAAAACAGAAGAGAACAAAACCAATAAAACCTAAACATTGTAAACAATACAGGACTTCAAAGGAGGATAATAGTCAAACCAGAATGGGCATCATAGTGAACCTTATTGCCTTCAAAGTAGTTACCTATACTCTCAAACTTGATACTATCATACAGAACGGAACAGAGTCTAATCACTCAAAACAAGATAGTGGGAGTATTACAGGACTTCAAATCAAGTTAATAGGAAATCAAAAAAGTTACTATAATATATCCTGCTAATTTTTTTGATTTTTTCCTTTTAGTTAAAAAAGTAATAAAAAAATTAAATATTTTTTAATGAATAAGGGAGAGATTGAGATAAAAGAAGACATAACAACATAACAATATAGGTCAAAGCATGACTGTTTCAGCAACCTAGTGCTTCACAAACAAATAACCTGACTTAATAGTAGTTACCATAGTGTCTTTTTCCTTGAAATATTTGAATATAACTTCATATACTATAGCATCAAACATGTCAAGACAGTGTAAAACCATTCAAGTGGATGAAAGCATTGTAGGGTATTTAGAACCAGCTAACAGAAAATGAACAATGGTTTCTATATTATCTCTTTGCCTATAACAGTTTCTGTTTATACTATCACATATAATAGAATCCAGCAAGATACAACATGATAAAACCAATGGAGACAGAAGATCCATAGTTCGGTGGGGCTTCAAAACAAGATGGTATTAAATCAACACTAGCTATGATGATGTCTTGTTTTCTTCAAAATACCTGTTCATTTCATCACAGGCAATAATATCAAACAGCCCAGAATAAAGCTATTCCAAGTAATAAGTGAAAACTTTCTAAGGCTTCAAGGCCACATAATGGGGAATCATGATTACCACATACTTTTATATATTTGAATCATTTCCTACACTAGGTTAACTATTCGGTATTCACACATGCGAGTTTGATTTATTTCACTTATGAGTATGGTTTCAAGCTTCACCCATTTGTTGATAAATATCACAATGTGATCCTTCTTTGTAGATGAGTAGTATTCCATTGTATAGAAATACCACAACTTTTTTATCCATTCCTCAGTTGATGGACACTTGAGTTGTTTCCAAGATCTGTCAATTACAAATTGTGCTGCTATAAACATAGGTGCGCATATATCACTGTGGTATGATGCTTTCAGTTCTTCTGGGAATATGCTTAGAAGTGGAATAGCTGGAACAAATGAGACTTCCAATCCCAACTTTTTGAGAAATCTTCAGACTGATCTCCACAAAGCTTGCACCAGTCTACACTCCCACCAACAGTGCAGGAGAGTTCCTTTTTCCCCACAGCCTCTCCAGCATTTGTTGTTGTTGGTTTTCTTGATCCTGGCCATTCTTTCAGGAGTGAGATGGAATCTCAGTGTGGTTTTAATTTACATTTCCCTAATGACCAATAATGATGAACATTTGTTTTCATGTATTTATTTGCCATTTGTATTTCTTCATCTGAGAAGTCTGTATTCATCTCAGATGGCCATTTTTGGATTGGATCTTTGAATTTTGGTGGTCTGAGTTTCTTCAAATCTTTATATGTTTTAGACAAAAGTCCCTTGTCTGAGAGACAGTTCACTAAGATCTTTTCACAGTTTGTGGGTTTTCTTTTCACTATGCTGGAGATTTTTTTTGACATGCAGAAACTTTGTAATAAGAGGTGGTCCCAGTTATTGATTCTGCGAAGTATTTCCCATGCGGTTTGAGTCCTGTTCATGAATTCTCTACCTACGCCTATGTCTTCAAGGTTTCTACCTAATTTGTCTTCCAATAGATTTAGTGTTTCTGTTTTAATATTCATATCTTTGATCCATTTAGATTTTAATTTAGTACATGGTGATAGGCATGGGTCTAGTTTTAGTTTTCAGCAAATGGAGAGCCAGTTTTTCCAACACCATTTATTAAAGAGACTGTCATTCTTCCAGTGAACCTGCCTGGCTCCTTTATCAAACATAAGGTGATTGAGTGTGTTTGTAGTTGTGGTTGTATCTTCTAATCTATTCCATTGATCTTCGTCTCTGTTTTGATTCCAGTACTATGTTGATTTTACTACTGTTGCTTTGTAGTATAACTTCAAGTCAGGGATTGTGATGTCTCCTGCCTTGTCTTTGCTGCTTAGAATTGCCTTTGCTATTCTAGGTCTCTTCTGGTTCCAGATGAATTTTAGGAGTGATTTCTCTAGATCTATAAGATATGTTGATGGTATTTTTATTGGGATTGCATTGAATCTGTAACAGTTTTCTGCCAAAACTGTAACAGTTTTGGGAGCATGGCCACTTTCACAATGTTTGTTCTTCCTATCCGTGACCATGGGATGTCTTTCCATTTTCTGAGATCATCTTCAATTTCTGTTTTCAGTGTATTATAATTTTCCCTGTATAGGACTTTCACTTCTTTTGTAAGCGAAATTCCTAAATATTTCATTTTTTTGGTTGCTAGTGTGAAGGGTGTGGCTTCTCTTATTTCTCTCTCTGTGATTTTGTTGTTAGTGTATATGAATGCTATTGATTTCTGAGTATTGATTTTTGTATCCAGCCACATTGCTGAATTTATTTATTATATCTAGGAGTCTTTCAATGGAGTTTTAGGGGTCTTCTATGTAGAGTATCATGTCATCTGCAAAAAATGATCATTTAACGTCTTCTTTTGCTATCTTTACCCTTTTTTCTCTCTCTCTTGTCTAATTCCTCTGGCTAGTACTTCCAGTACTATATTAAATAGGAGTGGTGATCAAGGACATCCTTGTCTTGTGCCTGATTTTAAAGTAAAGACCTTCAACTTTTGGCCATTTAGTATGATACTGGCTGTTGGGTTGTTGTAGATGGCCTTTATAATATTGAGGTAAAAACCATCTATTTCAATTTTCTGTAAAGTTCTTATCATGAATGAATGTTGAACCTTATAGAAAGCTTTTTCTGCATCTATAGAAATGATCATGTGATTCTTACTTTTGGCTTTATTGACATGGTGGATTATATTTATTGATTTACATATGTTGAACCATCCCTGCATGCCTGGGATGAATCCCACTTGGTTATGGTGTATAATCTTCTTGATGATTTGCTGCATCCTATTTGCCAATATTTTATTGAGGATTTTTGCATCTGTGTTCATTACGGAGATTGGTCTATAGTTCTCTTTTTTAGTTGGGTCTTTCTCAGGTTTTGGTACTAGAGTAATTTTTGCTTCAAGGAATGACTTAGGAAGGATTCCTTCCCTTTCAATTTCATTGAACAGTTTGAGGAGTGTCAGCATTAGGCCTTCTTTGTATTTCTTGTAGAATTCTGCAGTGAATCCATCTGGGCCTGGGCTCTTCTTTGTAGGTAAGGACTTAATTATATTTTCAATTTCATTGATAGAGATTGGGTTATTTAGCAGTTTTACATCCTCTTGATCTAGCTTTGGTACTTCATATGTTTCTAAGAATCTGCCTATTTCTTCTGTGTTATGAAATCTTTGGTGAGTAGAGGTTTTCAAAATAGGTGTTGATGATCTTCTGTATTTCTAAAGAGTCTGAAGTGATTTCACTTTTTCATTTCTTATTGCATGAATTTGAGCTTTTTCTTCTCTTAAATAAGGTTGGCTAGAAGCTTATCAATTTTATTTATTCTTTCTAAGAGCAAGCTCTTTGATTTGTGGATTCTTTGGATTGTTTTTTTAGTCTCTGTTGCATTGATTTCTGCTCTGATTTTTATAATTTCCTCTCTTCTTTTGGCTTTGGGCTTGACTTGCTCTTCTGTTTCTAGCTGTTTGAGGTGTAGCATCAGGTTTTTATTTGTATTCATTCTGTTTTCCTGATGTGGGAACTCTGTGAAAAATTTTCCTCTGAGGATGGCTTTCATTGCAAACCACAGATTCCAATAAGTTGTATCTGTATTTTCATTTTTTGGTGGATATTGTTTAATTTCTTCTTTAATTTCCTCTGTGACCCACTGATTACTCAAGAGTGTGTTATTCAGTTTCCATGTGTTTGTGGGAATTTTGAAGTATCTTTTATCATCAATTTCTAATTTCATAGCACTATGGTCTGATAGCATGCAAGAAATAATTTCAACTCTTTTGCATCTATTTAAATATGTTCTGTGAGCTAATGTATGGTCTGTTTCAGAGAATGTCCCATGTACTGCTGAGAAGAATGTATATTCTGTTGTTGTTGGGTGATATACTCTGTATATGTCTATTAAGTCCATTTGTTCACAGGTGCGATTCAGTTATTTTATTTCTTTGCTGATTTTCTGTCTGGTTGATCTGTCCATTGATGTCAATGGTGTGTTAAGATCTCCTGTTAGAATTATGTTAGTGCTAATTTGGTTTTTCATTTCTGTTAGTACTTGTTTTATATAATTGGGTGCTCTGGAGTTTAGTGCATAAATATTTAAGATAGTTAACTCTTCCTCTTGGAGTTTTCCCCCAACCAGCATGTAGTGACCTTCTTTATCCTTTCTGATCATTATTGGCTTGAAGTTCACTTTGTCTGCAAACAGCATAGCTACCCCTGCTTTTTGCGGGGGGGGGGGGTCCTATTGCTTAAAGTATTGTTTTCCATCCTTTGACTTTCAGTCTGTGAGTATTCTTTTGGGTTAGATGGGTTTCTTGTAGACAGCATATGGTTGGATTTTGTTTCTTGATCCATTCTGCCAGTCTGTTTTCTTTTAATTGGTGCATTGAGATCATTTACATTAATGGTTAGAAATGTTATATATTGGTTTATTGTTGACATGTTATCTTTCTGCTGTTGCATCTTTATCTTTCTGCTCTGTTTAATTGTCTGTTTTGTTTAGTGGTTTTTTCCTAAATGTATCTAGGCTGTCTTTCAGTATTCTTTCCACGGTTGGCTTGGTGGTCATGAAGTTTTTCAGCTAATCTTTGTCATGGAAGTATCTTATTTCTTCATCGATTTTTGAAGGATAGTTTTGCAGGGTATGTCAGTCTAGGTTGGAATCATTTTCCTTTAGGATCTGAAATACTTCACTCCATGCTCTTCTTGACTTTGTTTATGCTAAGTCTGCTATGATTCTGACAGATTTTCCTTTATAGGTGGTCTGCCTTTTCTCTCTGACAGCTTTTAATATTCTATTCTTTTGTTTGATTTCTGGGATGGTCATTATTATATGTCTGGGTGTAGATTTATTTTGCTTATGGCTATTTGGAGTTCTATATGCTTCATTGATCTTGATATCAGTTTCCAATCCCGTGTTTGGGAAATTTTCAGCTATTACTTCTCTAAATATCCTCTTGACATCCTTTAATGTTTTTCCCTTCTTTTTCACTTATCTCTATTAACCTTATGTTATTCCTCTTTGCGTCATTTTGCAGGTGTTGAATTGTTATTTCCTGATTTCTTGTTATTTTTAAAAGATCTTTCCTTTCCTGTTCACTGGCTGCAATCTTGTTTTTGATGTCTGAGATTCTATCTTCACATTCATTGAGGCGGTTTTTACAACTTTCAATAGAGTTTTTGATTTCCTGTATATCTCTTTGCACCTGCTTTGTGTATTCTGTTTGTTTCTTATATTGTTCATCCAGGGATTCTATCTTTTTGTTTAGTTCCTCCAATTTTTAAACTGTGTCCTCTTTAGCTATGTTCAGCATCTCCTTCACTTCTTTTATCATTTCTTCTTTTACCTGAAAAATTATTTCTGGTTTGAATTCCTTTAAGGCTTCCCAGAGTTGCTTCTTTATTTCAGTTACTATTATTTCAGGTATTTCAGTTATGTGGTGTGTGTTTTCTTCTATGCACATGGCTCCTAGGCTTTCTTGGGATGGGCTGGATGTTTGAGATTGCATTTTGGTCTTTTGTGTTGTCATATTCCTATATTTTTGAGCTTCAAGTGTTGTTCCAACTGTGGGAGAGAGTTCCACCAGCCTGGGATGGGATTCCCTGCAGCAGCCCCGCTCACTGGACCTGGTAGGGAACTGTGGCCTGGCCCCCAGGCAAGGAAGAGAGTTCCCCCAGGCTGGGATGGGACTCCGCACCACTTCTCCACTCACCAGTCCCAGCAGAGAACCACAGCCTGGTCCCGAGGCCAGGAAGAGAGTTCTGCCACACTGGCATGAGATGCCATGCTGCTGCTCCACTCCTGATTGTTATTTTTAAGGACTTCGAGGTGCATCATTAAGTTATTCATTTGGGCTCATTGTTTTTGTGATATGGGTATTAACAGCTATAGATTTTCCTTGTATTACTGCTTTCATTGTGTCCCATAAGTTCTTTTATGTTGATTGCCCTTATCATTTTATTCTAGAAATTGTCTCATTTCTTCCTTGATTTCTTTGATAACATTTTTCCTTTAAGAATACGTTGGTAATTTTCATAAGTATATATATAATTTCTGTGTTTTCTTTTGCTATTGATTTCTAGTTTCATAATTCTGATTATTTTGCATTTACTTAAGCATGCTTTACAGGCCAGAATGTGGTCCATTTTGGAAAAAGTCCATTGCGCTACAAAAGCAAATACATATTCTGCTGTTTCATGGTGGGACATTATAGATATCTATCAAATTCATCTATTTTAGGATCTTATTCAGCTCTGATGCTTCATTGTTGATTTTTCATTGCCTAGATGATCTATTTGTGACAGTATGGTATTGAATTCACCCTGTAACTGTGTTGAAATTTTGCAATATTTTATGTCCAGTAGTGTTTGTTTTATGAAATTAGCTGTACTGGTGTTTGGTGCATATGTTTGTAATTACTGTCTCTTCCTATTGAAATATTCATATGCAGTGACCTTCCTTGTCTCTACTGATCAGTTTTGGTGTGAAGTGCACTTTGTCTAAAAATAAGGCAGGTACTCCTACTTTGAGGTTTGCATTGCATGAAATATTATTTTTCATCTTTTGATTTTTAGATTCTGACTTTCTTTTTTGTTAAATATGTTTCTTGTATATAGCACATTCCTGGATTTTGTTTCTTGATACCTTTTTCAAACCTGTACCTTTTAATTGGGAAGCTGTATTAGTTACTTTTTATTCATTGCTGAGACAAAATACTTGAAGCCCAAGTTGGGAAAGGAAAGGTTTATTTCTTACAGTTTTAGGAGGTTTCAGTCCACACTCAGTTGGCTCCAAGGCAGGCAGGCATGGCTGGGCTGCAGATCATGGCAGCTGCAAATAGCAAGCAGGAACCAGCAAAGAGAAAAACATACCCTCTTCCTGCCATTACATCACATCTTGGCTCCACTCCTATGTGGGTGGAGCACTGACACCATCAATCCAAGCGCTAGACAATGAATCATCACAAATGCACAATGCAAACTCATGAGGCCTGGGGGCCACAGACATAAACAATGACATTCCACCCCTGGCCCCCAGGACTCATGTACATCCTTTATACAAAAGACATTTAGTACACCTCCAAGAGTTGCCAAAGTCCTAAGTTTCAGCATTGCTGAAAAGTCCAAGTCCTAAGTCTCCTCCAAGATCTATGGTAAACCCTTAACTGTAACCCCCTGTACAAATGAAAAAAGATTAAACATTTCTGAAATGCAAAGGCACAAAATAAACATTACCATTCCAAAAGTTACAAACGGGAATATAAAGCATTGGAATCAAAGCAAGTCCAACATCCAGCAGGATGTATATTGAGTCCTAGCATTCCATGCTCAGCATCTGAAGCAATCTGGTTGCAAGCTCCAAAAGGCTTGGGTGATTCCAACCCCATGGCACTTCCAGGGATTTCAGCTCCCACAGTTTTTCTCTTAAATCCTCTCTGCTCACTTTTTTGAGCTTTCCTCAGACCATCCACATTCCTGGCTTTTCCAAACTTCTGGAGTCTCCACTGCACCTTTGGCTTCACCTTTACATCTTCACAAATTACCCTCTGAGGGGCACACTGCTTGGCCTCCCAAGCCCTTTGCAATTGAGGTGGAAGCTGTCTTACCCTCAGAATTTGTGCATTTTCCTTGCACCTAAAATCAGCACCTTGTGGATACTGCCAAGGTTTGCTGCTAGCTGGAGCAGTAGCCAGGCTTCTCTCTCTCATGGCTGTAGGGGTCCGTTGCCTGGATTACAGGGCTCTGTTTACCTGATTGTGAGGAAAAGCTTCTCTACATTGCTACCACTCTAGAACCTCATGTGCCCTCTGTCGCCATTCTGGAGCATGGTGCTCTGCAGCTTTTCCCTCTGAGCAAATTCTTTCACCATTTCAGTGAGGCTGCAAAGGTGGGGACCTGCTTCCTGGGATGCCCTCTTTCTTACCTGGGGCCATCTTTCTTATCTCTCTGTTTCTCTTCATCAATCAAAATCTGAACTCTGTCTTTACAATCCACAGCCTTCCTCACATTTTCCTTCTGGTCAGCCTCACAGTATTGCAAATTATCCTGCTGGTCTCTTTGCTCCTGATTTGTAACATCAAGCTGGCTAAAATCCCCCAACAATAGCCATGCCACAGCCTCAATGTTTCATTGCTTTTTAATTTCTTTTTCAAGATTAATGAGTCCATTGCTCTTTGTCTCAGTCTCAGGCAAAGTCTCTGGGCATGAGCAAAATGCAGACAAACTTTCTGCCAACCCATAACACACATTATGGGGAGTCCAACAACCAATGCAGTCCTTCTTCCCAGCAGAAATCTCCCAATCCTGGTCTTTATCATGAGGCTTTCTATTAGCCTTCTGGTCTCCTGAGCTCTGACCAGAATCTCCTCTACAGAACAGCCTAAGCTGCTCCAGCTCTATGCATCCAGGCGACATGTCCGAACTTTTCCAAACTCTGCCCACAAGCCATTTCCGAAGGCTCTTGAGAAACATGGTCAGGTATAGTCACAGCAAATGACCCCACTCCTCAGTACTGCTCCTGGTACCAAAATCTATATTGGTCAGGGTTTTACTAGAGAGAACAGATATAACCTGGGATATACAGAAACAACAAGATTGGCTTACGATAGTCACAGAGTCCGATGAGGAAGCATGCAGAGGGTGTCTATGCACTGGAGGCCGAAGGATTCAATCCAAGGTTTGGAGTTCACCTTAGTGTCTTGTGCAAGTCCACACCAGCAGGCTGATGGGTCTGCGACAGAACGCCCAAGGCTCTGTGATGAAAGGCTGAAGAGTCTATGCTGGAAAGCTGAAGAGTCTATACTGGAAGCCAGGAGGTGAGGCCCAAACCAAATGTGAAGACTGGAGCTTCTCCCAAGAATGGAATGGATTTGTCCTTCCTCTTCCCTTTTATACCTTGAGGTGATGACCCACCTTAGGGTGAGTCTTCTTCTACATCCTTGGTTGTAGAATTGCTAAACCCATTTGCTTAGCTTCTGTCTCAAGTTGACACAATCAATCAACCACTGCAGAAACTAAGATAATTCACATTGGGATGGAGATGTATGACAAGATTCTGAGGAAACTGAGGATATTGAGTTTCTGGATGCTAATGAAGTTATTCTTGCCAGAGGAAGAAATTTCCTCACCTGAAGTGGCAGAGGCATCACCACCGCTGCTCCCTGCAGTATTGGAGTCTCCTGGTATACTTCAGGAAGCTAATCCTGTGTTGACTAAACAGGATAATGCTGATGCTGCTCAGAACCCACCCTCAGCAGCCATTTTTGCCTTCAGGCTCAAATCAGAAACAGCTCCTAAAGGTGAGATACAAAGTGTGACCCATGAAGAGGGCTGCTATACTCCCAAAGAACTTTTTGAGTTGTCCAACTCTTCTAGGCAGAGGCCTAATGAGCAAGCATGGGACTGGATTTTATGAGTGTAGGATAATGAAGGCAAAACCATACACCTGGATCAGGCTGAATTTGTTGACATGGGCCCATTAAGTAGGAATTCTGAATTTAATGTTATAGTTTGTGGAGTGAAGAAAGGTGTTAATAGTTTATTTGGATGGTTGGCAGAGGTATGGATCAAAAAATGGCCCACTGTGAATAAGTTAGAGAAGCCTGATAGTCCATGGTTTACTATTGATGAGGGGATTCAGAGGCTCAGGGAAATGGGAATGTTGGAGTGGATCTGTCAAGTTAAACCTAATCCTCCACATTGAGATGATCCAGAAAACATACCTTCACCAGCACCTTGAGAAACAGATTTGTGAGGAGAGCACCAGCATCCCTGTCATTGCTCTTCCTTGCATGCCAGATCTTACAAAGGGGACCATGGTTACTCAACTGAGACATTTAAGGGCAATGCACTTGATTGGGCCCTGGAGTAGCAGAGGTCAAGAGGCAACATTTAATTGCCAAAAGCTGGGTCCACATACTTGTTGTTATGGATAGCAGAAGCAGAACCATGACCAGAATAATCTGACATGTGCAGACTTATGGCATTGGCTGATTAGCCATGGTGTCCCTAAAAGTGAAATAGGAAGCCTACAAAATTTTTACTAGACTTATATAATAAAAAAATTTAAGGGCAAATGAACAGAACCTTACTTCAAATCATGGTAACAGGGAATCACAGCCCCTCAGTCAGTTCCCAGATTTGAGCCAGTTTACAGACCTAGAACCATAAGGAGGCCAGTCCTCTTGGAGAAGGATTCTGATGTGCCAAAAATTTAAACTGTTAATCTTTCTCCCATCCTTCCTGAGAGATACCTAAGGCCTTTTTCCCAAGTGACTGTCCACTGGGAGAAGGGGAATGATCAGACACTTCGGGGACTACTGGACACTAATTCCAAAAAGTCATTGTAGCCCTCCAGTAAGAGTAGGGGGCCTGTGGAGGTCAGATAATCAATGGAGGTTTAGCAAAGGTCTGACTCATAGTCGGTCCAATAGGTCCTTGGATTCACCCTGTAGACATTTCCCCTGTTTTGGAATGTATAATTAGAATTGAAGTACTTAGTACCTGGTAGAATCCTCACATAGGTTCCCTAAGCTGTAATGTGAGGACTATTATGGTTGGGAAAGCCAAATGGAAGCCACTAGAGTTGCCTTTGCCTGGTAAAATAGTAAACCACAAGCAATATTGCATTCCTGGAGAGATCCCAGAGATTACTGCCACCATCAAGGACTTGAAGGATGCAGGGGTGGTGGTCCCCACCACCTCTCCATTAATTCCCTCATTTGGCCTGTGCAAAAGACAGATGGGTCTTGGAGAATGACAGTGGATTACAGTAAACTGAATCAGGTGGTGACTCCAATTGCAGCTGCAGTACCAGATGCAGTTTCCTTGTTTGAGTTGATTAACACATCTTCTAGTACTTGTTATGCAGCTATTGATTCAGCCTTTTTCTCCATACCTATCCATACCTATCCACAAGGATCATCAGAAACAATTTGTTTTTAGCTGACAGGGCCAGCAAAATACTTTCATTGTCATACCTAGGGGTATATTAACTCACCAGCTCTATGTTGCAATTTAGTTTGAAGGGATCTCGAGTGCTTTTCTCTGCCACAGGATATCACACTGTCCATTACTGATGTTATGCTGATTGGGTCTAGTGAGCAGGAAGTAGCAACCACTCTGGATTTGTTATTAAGGCATTTGATAGCCAGAGGATGGGAAATAAATCCAACAAAAATTCAAGGTCCTTCTACCTCAGTGAAGTTTCTAGGAGTCCAATGGTGTGGAGCATGTAGTGATAAACCTTCTAAGGTAAAAGATAAATTGTTGCATCTGGATTCCCCTAGTTGAGATCTCAGTGTGTCTGGGTCAGTTTACATAAACATAAAGGAATCTTGACAATCAGGGTGTAGGGGAGATTGAAGAATCCCTGAGATGAATTAAAATAGGCATGGCATGGGTAGTGAAGGTGGGATTGGAGGTATCCTAAACTATAGGATTGACAACAGAAGAAGGGAGAAGAGGGGATGGCTCTGCAGTGCATTGTGAGGGTGTTTGGAGGACTAAAGCTTTGGAGAGGGAGAAGGTAAAGGAGAAGTTAAGCTTTTGAAGAAGATCTCTATCTAAAAGGGGTGCAGGACATGTTAGAATTACCAGAAAGCTATTGGTAAAGAAGACTTTAGAACCTACATGGAATACGCCCTGTCTGCAGGGGCTTTGTAGGCTGGCCATCAACACCCACTATAGAGACTGAGGATTTAATACAATGGCCTGAAAACTCAGGAAGAACACTGTATATGGCCTCTATGTCCACAAGTACAGAGAATGTCTTACCTGAGACTACAGTGGGACTTGGGCCTCTGAGAAGGACACCTTAATGGAGAGCTGTGCACTCCAAAGCCCCATCAAGCTTCAGCAGCAAGTCCAAGCAGATCAGTCAGTGATGAATGCAGCAATGAATGCAGTGGTGATGAGATCACCTGTGAAGGCAGGGATTTAGAGGATGGCTTCCCTGCTCTCTGGCAGCTAGGACAGTTGCTCTTCCAAAGGCCCTTGAGATTACAGAAGGGTCATTCTCTTGCCCAGTGTCCTTTTTGTTGCACTTTAAGCATGGTCTAGGAGGGGCTAAGTCAGGTCCATCTTGTCTTAGTTTACCTGTCTTAGAGCTCCAAGTGTCACTGCTAAAAGATCAGATTGTTATTTTTACTTCTTTTTATTTTTATCTCTGTTGTTGAAAACATGAAAAGCCATATTAAGAAGGTCTCCCTGTGGGGTTTGGGGGCCAAGTTTAGTCTTTTGTCTTGGAATCTGGCCAACAGTGGAAGGTATCTATGTCCTCCACAGTCACAAGACATTGGTTCTCTGTGCTGGCTATTTTGAGGCCCCAGCCTTATCTGACTGCCTATAATATTTTTAACTGACTTAGCTGCCTGTAGCATTTTTTCTCTGAAGAAGTAACCCAAACTGCCACGAGGGATAATGGGTGGAGACCAATCTGACTTCAGGCTGAAAGGGGTTGAAGTTGTTGAACAGCAGTTGGAGATACTCTGCAGAGCTTTTAACTAGTGGCCCTCAGTAGAGAGCAGGCAATTTTATCTTTAGGTAGGTGTACAGCTTTAAGTCTAAAGGAGACAAAGGCAAAGAATCAATTAGGTATGAAAGAGTCAAATAATATAATCAATAGGGTATTTATAAGTATAATTTTGGTAATGGCTTCCCATAAGAAGGGTAAGGATAAAGTCAAGGGTATTTTAGAAACTGCCATGCCATTCATTTGTCTTGCACACAGTTATGTTTTACAATTGTAAAAAGTACCTCCTGTGTTGTTAGAATGTCTAATGCCATCTGATTTTTGGAGGATGGCCTGTTTTATTAATTTTACCTTTTTATTTAGGAGAGAGATCAGCTATGGTTTCATTTAAGGCCGGTAGAGTGTAGTTAATGATGGCCCCTCTATGCATCATGTAACCTTTTTGGAAGGAAAAGATCTGGTGGATCCCAGTAAAAGGAATCTAAAAACCTTAGTATATTTGTTATGATGCCTTGGGGTTTGGCATCTATTGAAGCAAGAATAAACTTTAATCAAAACATGCATAATCAAAGTATAAAGCATGTATAATCATAGCATGAGCAGTAGGGCTGATAGTTAAGTTTAGAAACTGCTTTTAGGTTATAGCAATTGTAACTCATTGGCTCTTAGGTCCTTTTGTTAGTGGACATTACATACACTTTTGTTTAAAAATTATCATTTGACTGATGACTTCATGTTGATTGGATCTGAGTCTCTTGGCTGGAGCACAAGAAAAAGGCAGATGTCTGGATCTGAAAGAAAATATTTATCATCATAAACAATCCCAATTTTATGTTTGAAGACATGAATATACCATCAAATGAGCAACAATGAATTGTCTTAGTTATATGAACTTTAGTTGGGGTGTCTCCCATAAGGATATGGAGATTATTGTGGCCTCCAGTTAATGAACAAGATCTGATTAAAGTTATCAGGTGGCCACTTTCTTATTCATCAATTGAAGTCCTGTCCAGTGTCTCCCCACCCGAAGAGATTTTGTTTAACCAGTTCTGGCATCATTTTGACCATCTGGCAACCTAGACGGAAGTATGCTTTTTAAATCTATAACCCAAATAAACCTTGATTAAGTGATCTGAAAATGTAAAAGAGGAAAAAGGATAATTGAGCTCAAATAAAAAGGAACAGCTGTTTTCAGAGCAGAAAAATGGACAATCTGTACAGTATAAACAGACTGAACAAACAGACAACAGATGACAACTGACAAACATGTTACAAATTCAGAATGCACTCAAACATATTTGGCCAATTTGAGCTATAATAAACTAGTGTGAACCTTTTTGTAAATTAATTAATAGAGAGTTCTTGAAATAAGAATAGCAGAAAAGGAATGTAACTCATGGTTACTCTGAGATAGGTTGGTGAGGGGAAAAATAACATGAATATGAACTAGACCCTTGAGACCAGCCTGTTCCTGAAGCAGGAATAAGGACTGAGGCTGAGAAGCCTATTGGGTGGGAGGTGTAGATGGCCACTGAGCAGCCAACTGCCCAGCAGGTGTCTGTGGGCAATTATCAGGTAATTGACTATAAAACAGTTGCTCACCACCATGTGACAGGGAAACACAAAATGGCAACTAATTACCATGAGACCCACAATTAGATGGCTGCTGCTGGTCCCATGATGAGGGACTACAAGATGGTGGCACACTGTCATGGAGAGGAGGGCCACAAGATGTTGGCTCCTCCATGTGAGCTGCAGCAAGATGGCTGCTGAGAATCATGTGGCCTGCTAGGTGACTAAAACACACAAGACCAAGTATGGTGACCCAGCATGGAAAATGATGACACAGGAGACAGGGACAATAAAAGCCATCTAATGGAATATATAGCACATGGTGGAGGGGACTGAAAAATATGAAACTAGGGAGAAGGGAAGGATTAGAGGCCACTGGGAATGAAAAGCGGGGAGAGGACAGTACAAATGGCACAGAAGCCTCTGGCTGAGAGAGCTGTGGGATTTGGTCTGGAGGATACAGGGGAGGAGCCATAAAGATAGGAGATGTATCATCTAAGGGTTCTGGTGGCAGGGAGAGAGAGAGATCCTGGTGAAGCAGAGCAAGCCAGAAGTACTTGGGCCATTATACATGACAGAATGAGAGAAGGAAACATCCTCAAAGAGAAAAAGGCCTAAAAATGAAGGGTTTCTGCCAACTTGCTGCCATTGTGATAAAACTATAAATAAAATATCTGCTTTTTGTTTTTCATGGCCTTCTTGAGGCCAAGAGCACCAAAGTTATGAACCAGGCATCCAAGAAGTATTTTTTTGGGGGGACAGGAAGTGGTTCCCATGAACAAATTATAAGTGATCTGAGAGAACAACTTTGCCTCAGGACATAAGAGCTTTCGTTCCCCCCACCCCAAGGAAAGGGGAAGCTATACTGGGTCACACCTATCAAAAGAGGTCATCATCTGCTTTGTAAGTGTGACACAGAAATTCCCAACATCCATTCTCCTCAGCCATCACGGAATAATGTGGGGCAGGGCCCCGGGGAACAAAAATAACAGTTTTGCCTCAGGCTGTATGGCCTAAGGAGTGTGAAAACTGCCATCTCTGTCCAGGGATGGAAAGGATAGGTTTTTGATGCAAGTTTGTGAATTTTAGGAACAGAAACAGAAAATCCTGGATGGATTTTCTCACCTGTGATGAGTGAAGAAGGTTGCTGTTGCATGTGGATTAGCAGTAGCAAATAAACAATCCCAGAGGAAAAAATAGGTGGTTCATAGACGGGGTAGCTTGAATGGGGGTGGTTCCCAGGAGCTAATGCATTCTGCCATCTGAGTCACAGCACCATTATGATAGAGTATTGTGACACTATAGAGAAGTAAAAGTACAAAATGAACAGGTTTATTGAGTTGAGGACGTGGAAAGGAGCATACAACCCATGCTGGCTGGGCTGTCTCCTTTGACTGGAATATGGAGCATGGGACATATGTAACCTTTGACCAGGGGTAGTGCTTAAGGCAGGCATTGATGACACGCAAGGAGCTAATTGGAATTTTCTATGCATGCAAACAGGAAGGGGAATTGCAATTAGGACTGAAGAAGAAGCAGGAAGTGTTAGGTGTTCCTGCTTTGGCCTTCTACCACATTAGACCACCACCATAACTGTACAGTAATTTATGCTAGGGCAAGAACCTTTCACCTCTGACCAAGGAACAGCTAAAGCTGACCACATTTTACAGCTAAAGAAGTGAGGCAGTGGGCTCATGCCCATGAATTCACTGGTCTTACCATGTTCCTCACCATCCATTAGAAGCTAGATTGATAGAAAGGTGGAAGGGTCTTTTAAAGATGCAGTTAAGGTGCCATCTAGGCAGCAGTAGCTTGCAGGGATGGACTAAGATACTTCAAATGACCATATGTGTTTTGAATCAGCCTCCACTCTCTGGTACTGTGTCTTCCATAGCCAGGATTCATGAGTCCAAGAATAAAGGGGTATAAGTAGCAACAGTACCATTCACCATTACCACTAGTGATCCTCTAGCAAAATTTTTGCCCCCTGTCCCCAAGACCTCATGTTCTGCTGGCTTAGAAGTTTTGGTTCCAGAGTGGGGAAGGCTTATACTAGGAAGCACAATCTTGGTACCATGGAACTAGAAGTTAAGACTTCCCCTTGGTCATTTTGGTTCCCTCTTTACTCTAAGGAAACAAGCTTAAAAGAGAGTCACTGTGTTATCAAGGGTGATTGACTCAGACTACCAAGGGGAAGATGGACCATTACTCCACAATGGAGAAAAGGATGAGTAGATGTGGAGTGCAGGAGATCCCTTAGGGCAGCTTTTAGTACTACCATGCCCTGTCATTAAGATCAATGGAAAATTACAACAACTTAATCCAGACAGAGTAACAAGTAGTCCAGAATCTTCAGGAATGAAGATATGAGTCACTTCACCAGGGAAAGAACCAAGACCTGATGATGTGCTTGCTGAAGGCCAAAGGAATAAAGAATGGGTAGTGAAAGAAGGAAGCTCTAAATACCAGCTATGACCCTGTGATCAGTTACAGAAAAGAGGATTATAATTACTATTTCTCCCCAAATATGATTCTAATGTAACATAATGTTGATATATTTAATGCTGGTTCTTGGGAATTATTGAATCTGTGTTATAATGTTAAAACTATAAACTGATAGGAGTAGGAATCAACCAAATAAAACTTACATTCTAGTCTGGCAATGGAATTAGTGCATTTCTATTTGTATAAAGAACAGTTACAATATGTTAGGTATGATTACACGCATGCCAGTGTATCTGGAACAACTTTAAAGAAATGTGTGTGGTTGCCAAATCGACAAGGGGTGGATTGTAGTGGTTGATTGATTGTGTTAACTTGAGACATTTAGAAGCTTAACTAAATGGATTTAACAACTCTACACCCTAGGATGTAGAAGACAGTATAAAAGGGAAGGAGGAAACATATTTGCCTTTGGTTTGGACATTGACTCCTGGCTTCCAGTGTAGACTCTTCAGCCTTCCATTGTAGAGCTGTTGGCTTCTGGTGCAAACCAATCAGCCTGCTCGTGTGGACTTGCACAAGACATTTGGGTGAACTCCAGACCTTGGATTGAATCCTTTGGCCTCCATAGTGCAGATACCCTCTGCACACTTCCTCATCTGACTCTGTGGCTGACCATCCTAAGCCAGGTTGTCATTTCCTATATATTTTTATATCTAATGTTATATCTGTTTTCTCTAGTAAAACCCTGACTAATACACACATTGAGAGTCATTACTGACAAACATTGGCTCATTCTTGTCGTAGCCTTATTTCCAGTTGCTTAGTCCTGTCTTTCTCTTCTACTTAACTGCTTTCCTTACCTGGGATATTCATTTTATTAGAACTTTTGTCATTTTCAGCTTCACTATCTATTTCTAAGATATCTTTGAGAATTTTTTTTTTGGAGCACTGGTTTGATGACCATAAATTTCTTTAGAATCTCTTTATCATGGAAATGTTTTAATTGTTCATCAATTTTGAAAGATGATTTTGCAGAATGTATCAAGTGGAATGCAAGTTGTCTTCTTTTAGGTTTTGAAATACTTCACAAGTTCTTCTGGCCTTTAAAGCTTGAGTTGAGAAACTGGCTGTGATTCTAAGAAGTCTACCCTTATAAGTGATCCACTGCTATTTACTATCCAATTTATGGTTCTGTTTTTAAGTTGGACTTGCAAAATTTTGACTGTGATGTGTCTTGAGGAGGTTCTTTGCTGACTGTGGCTATGAGGAGTACTGTATATCTTACTTATTAAATACTTTTTCCTCATTTGGAAAGCTTGCTGCTATTTTTTCAGTAAAAATGTTTGTATAACATTTATGCTATCTTATGGGTTTTTACTGAGCCTACTTAATTTTAAATTAGTTTTTGTATTGTGTAGGAGCTGCAGTATCCACTTTTCATGTTCTGTTATTGTTTTTAAGGTATTCTTCATTAATTAATTCACAGACAGCAGCCCTGTCTTTTAGTTCTGTCACTCTGTGCTCACATTTTCATTTGATTGTAGATATTGTTTAATTTCTTCTTTAGTTTCATCTGTGACCCACTGGTTGTTCAGAAGAGTGTTATTTAATTTCCATGTGTTCATGGAGTTTTTGCAGTTTCTTTTTTCATTGCTTTCCAATTCCAAAGCACAGTGGTCAGATAATATGCATAGGACAATTTTAATTCCTTTGGATTTACTTAATCCTGCTTATGGCCTACTATATGGTCTGTTTTAGAAAACCTACAATATGCAGCAGGGAAGAATGCGTATGGTGAAATGTCTATTAATGTCTATTTAGTCCATTTGTTCACAAGTTTGATTCAGTTTTGTTATTTCTTTGCTGACTTTTGACTAGGTAACCTCTCTTTGTGACAATGAAGTATTATGGTCCCATGTTATGATTTTTTTTTGCTTGTTTGTTTTTTATATATATGACTATTTGCCTGGGTAATGCTATATTTGGTGCAAATATAGGTATGATTTTTATCCCTTCCTCTTGAAGTTTTACCCCAAGAAGTATATAGTGACCATCTTTATCTCTTTTTATCATTGTTGGTTTGAAATTCATATTGTCTGCAAATGTATTAGCTTCCTCTGATTTTTTCTGGGTTCCTGTTGCATGCATTACCATTTTCCATCCTTTAACATTCAGTTCTTTTGAGTTAAATGTTTTTCTGATATGCAGTATGTTGTTGGATTTTGTTCATTGGTCCACTCTGCTAGTCTGCCTCTTTTGATTTTTTAATTGAGGCCATTTACTTTAATGGCTATAACTGATGGATATTGGCTTATTTTTGTCATGTTATTTTCCACCTGTTGGCTCCCTACATTTGTTCTCTGTTTAATTGCTTGCCCTGCTTGGTGCTTTATTCCTGTCTCTGTTCTCTGAATTGTGGTCATTTTTAATATTTTTAAAACATCTTTCATTACTCTTGTTAGAGTTGGTTTGCTAGTCATGAATTTCCTCAGTTGTTCCCTGTAATGAAAGTATCTTATTTTTCCATTAATTTAGAAAGATATTTAGATTGATATGTACATCAATCTGGGTTGGAAGCTTTTTATTTCAGAGCTTCAATTACTTTACACAAAGCTCTTCTTGACTTGAGGGTTTGTGTTGAGAAGTCTGCCATTATCCTGATGGGCTGTCTTTTATAGGCGAGCTGCTTCTTTTCTCTGACAAGTGTTATTTATTTATTTAGGTATAGGGGATGAAACTCATGACCTTGCACTTTGTAAGACAGGTGCTTGTGCCACTGAGCTATATCCCCAGCTCCACTCTGACAGCTTTTAATATTCTGATTTTGTGCTGAGTTTCTTAGGTCCTGATTAATGTATGTTTAGCTGAAGATTTATTTTGGTTATGGCTAATTGGAGTTCCATATGTATTGCTTGCCTGTATGTCAGTTTCTTTTGCTATGCTTGTGAAATTTTCTATTGCTTCTGTAAATAGTCTTTTTATATAATTGTGTTGACTTCTGCTTTTTCACTACACCTATCAAACTTATATTATTTTTCTTTGCATCATCTTGCAGCTGTTGAATTATTTATTTCAATATTTTTTAATTTTAAAAAGAATAAAACAAAAAAAAAGAAAAATGTAAATCAGAACTGAACAGTGCAAGCAACACAGAATTTCACAAGAAGACAACAGGAAATCAACAGTGGCTATCATAATATCTCTTGTTTTTTTCAAATTACCTGCCCATACTTTCACACACAATACAATCAAACAAAATAAAATGGTATGAAACCAATCAAAACAAAAGAATGAAAACATTATAGGACTTCAAAACAAGACAATAGAACATCATCAATGGCTACCACAATGTCTCTTGTTCTCTCCAAAATAGCTGTCCACATCCTCATATACAATGAAATCAAATAATAGAAAACAGACTAAAGCCAATCAAAGCAAAAGGATAAAAGCATTACAGGACTTCAAAACCATATAACAAGAAATGAACAATGATTACTATAATGCCTCATTTTCTTCAATAGCTGTTCATACCATCACATGTAATAAAATTAAACAAAACAAAACAGAATAAGATCAATTACACAAAATAATGAAATCATTATATGACTTAAAGACAAGATAATAGGCAACCAACCATGATTACCATAATACATGCCATTATGTTCAAAATAGCTGCCCATACCATCAGACACAGTAAAATATAACAAAACAAATAAGAACAGAACAAAACCTAATAAAACTGTGAAAACAAGAGTTCAACCCAAGACAATAACATTGGTTACCACCTTCTCCTCCTGGGTGTTTCCTCCCCATCACTTTTATATCTATTGTGCTTCAGATCCTATTAACTCCTTTTATTTTGTAATGCTATTGTTCACCCAGATGAGTTCAAACTGTTTTGACCAGGAACATGATCTCCATTTGCATCCATATACCAGTAAGAGCCTTGAGATCATCCTGCTTTATACTAAGTAACTTTCCATTGTATGAAAACAGTATTTCCTTTTTATCTATTCTGTGGTTGATGGGCAGGTTAATTACGCTTGCTGTTTTCTAGTCTCCTGATGCTGGGAACAATTGTTTCCTCCCCTTTGATTTTAAGTCTACGAATTTTTTTTGAATTAAACATGTTTCCTGTATACAGTATATTGATGGATCTTGTTTATTGAAACATTCTCCCTGTGTTTCCTTTTATTGCTGAATTTATGCCATCTACACTAATGATTACAAGCACATGCATTGGTTCATCTCTGCCGTGCTATCCTCCTACAGTTGACCTTCCACTTTTTCCCTTCATTCAATTGCCAGTCCTGTTTGATGATCCCCCTCTGCTGCTGTTCCTGGGACCATCATCATCTTTATCTCTCTCTAGAACACCCTTCAGCACTCTTTGCAGGGTTGGTTTGGTGGTCGTGAATTCCTTCAGTTGTTCTTCATCATGGAAGTATCTTATTTCTCCATTAATTTTGAATGACAATTTTGCAAGGTACATCAATCTGGGTTGGAATATTTTTCAGAACTTAAAACACTTCAAGCTCTTCTTGAATTGATGGTTTGTGTTGACAAGTCTGCTATGATTCTGACTGGGTTTCCTTTATAAGTGACCTATTTCTCGTCTCTAACAGCTTTTAATATTCTGTTCTTATATTGAATTTCTAGGATCTTGATTATTATATGTCTAGGTATAGTTTTGTTTTAGTTATGGCTAGTTGGAGTAATATATGCTTCACTTACCTAATGTTAGGTCCTTTTCATGTTTTGAGGAAGTTTTCTGCTATTGTTTATGTAGATAGTCTTTTTATGTCATTTGTGCTGATCCCTGCTTTTCTTCTGACACCTATCTTAATTTATATTTCTTTGTATCATCTTATAGTCATTAAATTGTTACTTTCTGTTTCCTTGATATTTTTAAGAGATCTTTCTTTTCATGATTGCTAGCTGCAATCCTGTTTTCAAGGTCTTAAAGTCTATCTTAAGTCTCTTGCAAGAGATTTTCCCAGATTCTGATCAACTTTTCAACTTCCTGGGTATGTCTTTGAATCTGTTTTGTGCATTGTAATTCTTTTTATACTGTTAATTCAAGATTTCCTTCATTTTTCTATGCTCCTCTTTTTTATCTATGTCTTCTTTAGATATGCCCAGAAATTTTTTATTATATTTTTTATTTCTTCTTTTACCCTAGATATTATTTCTGATCTGATTATTTTACAGTCTCATGAAGTTGTTTCTTTATTCAGTTGCTATCTTCTCAGAGGTTTCAGGCGTGTGACTTTTTTCTTCCATGACTGTATCTCCCAGACTTGCTGTCTGTTAGCTTATGGTCTGAGAGTGCCTTTGGCTCCTTCATGTTGACATACTCCTAGGCTCCTCCCAACAAGTGGGTTGTGGGGCCCCAGGCACTTCCCACATTGGCTGGTTCTCCATGTTGTAGGGGAATGGGAAGGCAGTTGTATTCCTCTGACTCCAGGTTTACAAGCAGGTAGTAGGGCATGGGGCATGCTTTTCCAGACCTGTGCACTGGGGTTTCCCCCCATGGCCAGGGGTACATGGTTATAGGTTGTAGGTCTCAGTCTGCATGTCTACACGGGGAATCCCATGATAGTGGCAGGTACACAGGGATGTGTTTGTCTGATTCTCCCAATGAATGATAGCAGCCCAAAGGAAACAAGGGTCTCCAATGGTGACCTGCGAGTAGGCTGCATGGGGCTCACCTAGCTGTGTGTCCTGGTCCCACTGGCTGCTCACATGAGGCAACCTTTCTGGTGGCAGTGGCTGGCAGGCAGAGGTGGGTCTGCTTTCTCACTCTCCACACTGGCTGCCCATAGGAAGGAGCCTCTTTATTCTTATTTTTAAGAGATCTTTCCTTTAATAATCACTAGCTGCAATCCTGTCTTAAAAATCTGAAAGTTCATTCTCGGTTTCATTCAAGTGTTTTTGCCAGCTTTCAGTGAAATTTTATATTTCCTGGATATCGCTTTCAATCTGTTTTGTGTATCTTCTTTCCTGTTTTGTTCATTCAAGTTTTCATCATTTTCCTATGCACCTTAATTGTTTTAATTTGTACTCTTTAGATATGCTAAGCAATTCTTTAATTTGGTTGTCATTTCTTTTTTTACCTGAGGGGTTATTTTTGATTGGATTTCCGTTACAGCCTCATGGAGGTGTTTCCTTACTTCAGTTGCTCTCATTTCAGAAATTTCAGGTGTGTGGCTTCCACTTTATTTTATATCTTTATCTCCTGGCTTGTCTAAGGCTTGATGGTCTGGATGTCTATTTCTGTATTCTGCTCTTTTGTCATTTTCCTACGTTGCTTCAGATTAGTCGGTTGCTAAGTCCCAGGTGCTTCCTGTGCTGTCAGACTCTTGGTTTAGGGGAATGGGCCAGGTATCTGGATTCCGCTGAACCAAGTCTCTCCAAATTGTGGAAGAGGGCAGTGGACAGGGCTTCTCCCAACTTGCAGCTCACCAGAGCTCCCCTAATGGTGGAGGAGCAGTGAGCCAAACCCTAATTCTTTGCTATGTTGGTTATTCATGGTTTTGAATCATTCTGTTTAGTTTTGGTAGTTTTGTTAGCAGTCTTTAGACTTGCTGATCATTTTCTTCACTTGGGCTGTCATCTGTCTATTTGTATCTTCTGTGCTTTTGCCAACTGCCCTACTGATCTGTTTGTAGCTCCTCTGTTTTTATTTTTTTTTAATAATGTGATTATGTGGCTTTTAGTTTCCTTCCATTCCACATGGATTGGCTTTGTGGGAGTTGGGAGTTTGTGGAGGCATTTTGTTGACTTGGCTTCCCATGCATCTTTTCCTATATTTGTGTCATGATTTATGTTGGTGGCCCCCAGGCCTCATGTGTTTGCATTGTGCATTTGTCATTGGTTCATTGTCTAGCCTTGGATTGATGGTATCAGTGCTACACCTATGTAGGGGAAGAGCCAGCATACAATATAATGGCAAGAAGAAGATGTGTCTTGCTCTCTTGCCAGTTTCTGACTAGCTGTTTGCAGTCTCCATGAACTGTGGTCCCACCATGCCACCCTGCCTTGGAGCCAATTGAGTATGAACTGAAATCTACAAAAGCTGTAAAAAATAAACTTTTCCTTTCCCAACTTTGGGCACCAGGTATTTTGTCTCAGCAACTGTGAGAGTCGACCCCCCTGCTACAACCCCCTCCCCAGAGCGGGGAATGAAAGAGTTAACTCCCTAACTCCCCAGAGCGGGGAATGAAAGGGTTAACTCCCTAACTCCCCAGAGCGGGGAATAGAAGAGTTGACTCCCTAACTTCCCAGAGCTATCAAAACAGAGCAGTAAAGAGTGCTTCACTCCCTAAACCTTTTCCCAGGAGATAGTCAGAGCGGGGCCAAAGGGAATGTCTCTGCTAGTCATTAGCCACTTGATGTTTTGTTCTTTGTAAAGATAGAGATAGGCAAAATAATGTACTGTATAAACAGGACCAGGGAGCACCTGGCACTCTAAGGTCAACCCAAGACCCTCGGTCTCCATGGTTACTCAGCCCCAGACCCTCAAATCAGCATTAGCCAGGTCCTGCGCCGCTCAAAATTAACCAATGCGATTTGCTTCTGTAAACTTGCTTGCCTCCTGCGTGTACCTTTAAAAACCCTGCACAAATTCCCCTCGGGGCCCCTCCGCACACGTTTGCCTGAGGGACCCCATGCGCATGGAAATAAACTTTCTTTTCCTCACCAAGAGCTGAGTCCTTGGGGTCTCTTTCCCTGCGGTGTTGGCCCTAACACAACCAGTAAAAAATAGCTAAGACAGAATTTGGTACTGAGGAGTGGGGTTGTTACTATGACTACATCTTGATCATGTTGTTTGAGAGGCTTTGGAGATGGCTTGTGGGTGGAGTTTCAAAAGGTTCAGACATGTCACCTGAATGCAAACAGCTGGAATAGCTTAAGCTGTTTTGTAGAGGAGATTCTGTTCAGAGCTCAGGAGACCAGAAGGCTGATAGCCTGATGGTAAAGTCCAGGCTTTGGAGGTTTGTGCTGGGAAGAAGGACTGCATTGGTTGTTGGACTCCCCAAGACATGTGTTATGGGTTGGCAGAAAATTTGTCTGCATTTTGCTCATGCCCAGAGACTTTGCCTGAGACTGAGACAAAGAGCAATGGACTGATTAATCTTGAAAAAGAAATTAAAAAGCAATGAAACATTGAGGCTGTGGCATGGCTATTGTTGGAGGCTTTTAGCCAGCTTGATGTTGCAAATCAGGAGCAAAGAGACCAGCAGGATAATTTGCAATACTGTGAGGTTGACCAGAAGGAAAATGTGAGGAAGGCAGATTTTGATTGCTGAAGAGAAACAGAGAGATAAGAAAGATGGCCTGGGGCATCCCAGGAAGCAGGTCCCCACCCTTTGCAGCCTCACTGAAAAGGTGAAAGAATTTGCTCAGAGGGAAAAGCTGCAGAGCACCATGCTCCAGAATGGTGACAGAGGCCACATGAGGTTCCAGAGTAGTAGCAATGTAGAGAACCTTTTCTCACAATCAGGTAAACAGAGTCCTGAAATCCAAGCAACTGACCCCTACAGCCAAGAGAGAGAAAAGCCTGGCTACTGCTCCAACTGGCAGCAGGCCTTAGCAGCATCCACATGGTGCTGAATTTAGGTGCATGGAAAATGTACAAATTCTGAAGGTAAGATGGCTTCTACCTCAATTGCAAAGGACCTGGGAGGCCAAGCAGTGTGCCCCTGAGAGTGAAATTTGTAAAGATGTAAGGGTAAAACCACTGGTGCAGTAGAGACCCCAGAAATTTGGAAAAGCCAGGAACGTGGGTGATCCAAGGAAAGATGCAAAAAGCGAGCAGAGAGGATTTAAGAGACAAGCTGCAGGAGCTGAAATCCCTGAAAGTGCCATGGGGGTGCAATAACTCAAGGCTTTTGGAGCTTGCAACCAGATTGCTTCAAATGCTGAGCATGGAACTCTAGGACTTAATGTTTACCTTTGCTGGATGTTGGACTTGCTTTGTTTCCAAAGCTTTACATTCCCCTGTTTGTAAATTTTAGAATGGTACTGTTTATCTTGTGTCTTTGCATTTCAGAAATGTTTAACCTTGTTTCATTTGTACAAGGGGTTACAGTTAAGAGTTTTCCATAGATCTGGAGGAGACTTGGGACTTTGGCAACTCTTGGAGATGGACTAAATGTCTTTTGTATAAAAGGTGTGCATGAATCTTGGGGGTCAGGGATTTGAATGTCATGGTTTATGTCGATGGCCCCCAGGCCTCAAGCACTTGCATTGTGCATTTGTGATTGGCTCATTGTCTATTGCTTTGATTGATGTTGTCAGTTCCACACCCACCTAGGGATGCAGCCAGCATACAATGTAATGGCAGGAAGCAAGTGTCTCTCTCCCTTGCCATTTTCCACCTTGCTGTTTGCAGCCCCCATGAACCGTGGTCCCACCATGCCACCATGCCTTAGAGTCAGCTGAGTATGGACTGAAACCTCCAAAACTGTAAGAAATAAACCTTTCCCAACTTTGGGCATTAGGTATTTTGTCTCAGCAACCAGTAAAAAATAACTAAAACAGTTTGTTACTTGTTTGTTGAGGCTTGTAGCTTGGTTGTAAAGGCATATTTGTTGGTATTATGCTATTATAACTTTACTTTTCAGTGGTGCCCTGTGGGTCTGGCTTACTATTGCCCCTTCCCACCATCCCAGCATCTAATCCCCTCCATTTATTTCAGAGGAAAATCTCATCATATTTGGCATAGTACCCATTTCTCTCAGTATGGGCCATAGTATTATTAACGACCCCAAAGCAGTCTAAATATTGACATCTCAAGAAAATCAATTAATAGGAACAACTATGTCAACTTAGTTTAAGTAATAACATTAACACAAATAATAGTGTCAAAGAAAAACTGGATATTTGGATATCCTCTGGACCAATAATGTACCATACTTAACAATAGAAATGAAAACTATATAGTATGAACACTAAAACAAAACAAATATTAATCTACTATTGATCTAAAGTAAATATCTACTAGGCTTCATTTCCATTAAGAGGAAAGCAATGTTAAATAGTAACAGCATAAAATTAATGCTTAACAATTGTACTGATAGAAGTAAAGAGAGTAAAAATCCAGAGAAAGAAAATTTGAAAATGAATCAATGAAGTAAAAGATTGAGAGGGAGAAAAGTGAGATAGAGAGCCCTATTGAAAAGTAAAAGAAAATCAGTAGTATCAGAAAACAGTCACAGGAAAGAACAAGAAAAGGAAAAACACAGGAAAGAAAAGATAAGAAGGTTGAAAACAAAAAATTGCAAAGGGAAATGACAAGAAAGAAAAGAAACTAAAGAGAAAAGAACAGATTAATCCCCCAAAATAAAACAATAAAGGAAAGAGAACAATAATAAAATCAGAAAAAAAGGTTTAAAGGATGAGTAAAAGAAAATCTCTCTGTGTTTTTAAGTAAGTGATTTCTTTCCAGAATCTGCAATCTTATAATTCAGCCAGTTATGAGTTTCTCCACTTAGCTATAGGGCCTTTTGTTTTTTGAAGTGTCCTCCCTGCACCAAAGGGATCTTTGTCCACTCACCCCAAACTATGGTTATTATCCAAGCCAAGGAATCCTTCCTTAAGTTGATAGACAGGAAACATAATGAGCCCTCAGGTATCTGTTGGATGTAGGTCATGGGCCAGGATTCAAGTAAACTGTTGGATTTAAATTCAACATTCTCAAGGTCTGTTTGCTCCCTGTAAAGGGCAAGATGCTACAGTTCTCATGCAGGTCTATCTGGCTCTCTTTCTCTGTGAAGGTCTCTTGTGGTTGACTTTCACCCTGTTACTGTTGGGCACTTGGTCTCACCATGGCAGGTATAGTGCAGGGCTCTGAGAAAAATCTCTGTGCTGTCTCTCATGCTCTTCTCTCCAGCATGAGTTCACTCCCTGGTATACCATCCAAGGTCAGAGGAAAGGTGGAAGCAGTCTCTGCTGGTTAGTCTAATGCAGTTTCAGATAGTCAGTCTGCAGGTTTTGGCTTGCAGTGGAAGTCAAAGAGTTTTGTCAGCGCTGAGTTTCATACCAGGCATGGTATTAGGGTTCAGGCCTAAGGACTGTGAATATGCATTATCTGTCACATATAAGAAATGCACTTGTCAGCCCTTGGCTTCACAAGGCATAAAAAGAGTACATGATGTGGTTGCACTTATGGAAACATATTATTTGGTGAAGAAAACCTGGAAAATATCATGAAAATTAGTTGCTAGGGCAGTAAACCCAGGCTTTTTAAGAAAATGGTGAAAGAGGCCTTCACAAGTGCTTGTGACGAGGAGGCCCACCTTACCCCATATTCTCTTCATGAAATAAAGGTGTCAAAATCCAGTACAGGCCCAATGCTGGATTCTGAATGCATTGAAGAGTTATATCAAGTTGACTCCTGTCTTAGTTACTTTATGATCGTCGCTGAGACAAAATACCTGATGCCCAAGTTGGGAAAGGAAAGGTTTATTTCTTACAGTTTTTTTGGAGGTTTCTGTCCACACTCAGTTGGCTCCAAGACAGGCGGGCATGGCTGGACTGCCATTCATGGTGGCTGCAAACAGCAAGCTTGAACCAGCAAAGAGAAAGACACACCTTCTTCCTGCCATTACATCACATCCTGGCTCCACCCCTATGTGGGTGGAGCACTGACACCATCAATCCAAGCACTATACAATGAACCATCACAAATGAACAATGCAAACTCATGAGGCCTGGGGGACACAAACATAAACCATGACACCTCCTAATCAGAAAGAAAGACCAAGATTCTATAGAGAGCAATGCTATTATTAAGAATAAGACAAAATCTTCAAAGTCCTCAGAATCAAAAAATGATAAGTCCAAGTGAAAGTGAAAGTTTGAGGAAATGAAACAACTTTCACTACCAACAGCCACTTTTTACTCACTCTCCGACTGACCAGTTTAGCTGGTCTACAGAAAGCCTTATTTTTCCAGAGGAACTATGTTTGGTATAAAAGGATGACTCACTGATCCCTTACACAGTACAGCTACAAGCAGATAATTAGAAGGCCCCTGTACACCCCTCTTGAGGTGGATAAAATGCTTTGGTTCTCCATTGTCACCTGCCAGTCTTATTAGATTGTTGTCCTTCAAAATGACTATATCTAATTAGAACTGGACACTACATATGGCATTTGCCATCAAGTTTTATGCAATAACAAACCTGGGAGCAGAAGTACTAAGGCATCTTTTATAAGCTTAAGAAGTTACCTTTAGGGGTTGGGGATTTAGCTGAGCGGCATAAGTGCCTGCCTTGCAAACATACAGTCGTGAATTCGATCCCCGGTACCAAAAAAAGTTACCTTTATTAGACCAATGCTGATTTTTCTAAAAGTACTTCTTATAATATGGTAAAATTATGTATATGTCATAATAAAAAATAATCAGAGCCTAGAACTGGGTATTCTTTGTATACTGTCAAATATTTCTCAAAGTATAAATTAGGAATAAAAATGTTCAACATGAAAAAAGTTATCTAGCTAGGAAGTAACTGCTGGAGTCACAAAAGCAATAAGCCACCTTGACACTATTTTATTAGGGAAGTGCTTAAAATTCTATAATCAAGAGACCAGTGGAATATCTTATGATTAACATCACAATTAGTGCTCTTGTGAAAAAGAAATTTCCAAAGCAATATTAAGAAATTTGAGACTACTCCTGGACTGGGCCAAGCATCATTACCTTGTCTGAGTCTGTCACTTCCTTGAGGGCAGAGTCTGCTTCCAGTATTTAACACAATATAATTGTTAAATAAACCTTTGATGATTGGCTGAATGAATGAATGACATGCAATTAATCCTCTAGAGGCTCCTCACTTTAATCTGTTTTAATGATCCTGGGATTTACTCTCTCTGTCTGTCTGTCTGTCTGTCTGTCTCTGTCTCTGTCTCTGTCTCTGTCTCTCTCTCTCTCTCTCTCTCTCACACACACACACACACACACACACACACACACACACAAAAACAAATTCAAAATAAATGACCCTACAAGCAAGACAGAAACCTGGTCTTAGAATCTGCTTTCCTCCTCAGTTAGAGGAAAGACTGGTGCTGAAGAAAGGAGCAATAAGCTGAGGATATGGGTCTCAGTGGTAAAGGCAGGACACATTTGAAATGACAAGAAAGAAAGGACCAAGGGAAGGGAGGAGGGGCCTCCAATAGGGGCACTCCCTTCCTGCCAGCCTCAGCTGGGCACTTGTGGTCCTCTTGGTTAAGGGCCTCAGATAAGCCTTTCAGACAACAACTAGAGGATGGCTACTGAAGATCAAGATGTAGAAAAGAAGGAAAAACTGGTGGGAGTTTTCCTGGGAGCTCACCCTGACCTGTACACGTCTCTAAATTAGTTCTCTCGCCTTCCACCACTGCCCTAACATGAAGGGAATTTTCCAGGGAAAATAAACCATCTTTGAAATCCACAACTGTAGTAATATTTCAAGGAGTTACTTTCCACATCCCCTTGCACCCAAACATACAATCTTGTGAATGAGCCCAGCTGCTACAAAAAAAATCAGATGCATTAAATGATACGATTTTACTAAGGTTAACAGGGAAATTCAGATTATCATGAGAATTGGTTAAGTCTCGTGCAACTTAGGGGTATGTTTGAAAATTATTCATTCAAATCTAATCCATTTATTTTTAAAAAATGCACTGTGGAGTAAACTTTTACATATTTGGAGACTTTATTCCGTTGTTTCAACTGCTTGAAATAAGATGTGTCTCCAACCCATTCAAAACCCATGAATAGCCCCCTAAATACCACTAAAATTTTTAAAACCCCTATATGAATCCAGCAAAGATCTTACCAGAATGTAAACATGTAAAACATCAATTACTGAATTATTTAATACTTACTGAACTCATTCTTCTGTTGTATGCTGTACTCGATGATACTACACAGGGTTAGGTGTAAGCCATATTTTTTTCTAGTCTGCATAGAAATAAACAATGTTATTTAAGATAATGAAGAATATGATAGCTACGCTAAACAAGGTGACTGGAGGTATGGGGAAGAGAAAGGGAAGGCAGTAAAGAGAACAATATCAAGTAACGTTCCTGAGAAGGTAATTTGTGGTCAACCCACAGGGATATTCTGATGCCCTGTGGGTCACACCTCTATGTTGCTACAACACCATCTGAGGGAGCTGTAGTATTTTAAACCATCCCTCCACGACCACCACCAATTAGTCTTTGGTTAAGACTGTCTTTAGAATAAAGGGTAACTAAATTCCCCTGTACTTCTTATTCTCTATGCATTCACTCATAGATGATTCCGGAAGCCAGAGGAATGAATTTCAACAAAGCAGTGCTCGCTGCTTTTAGTGCAAGTGCCAAGGTGGACCACCGTTATATGCAATTCTTACTAGGCTCTCTTTTTTGTGTAGATACAGAACTGAGACCTTGAGAGATTCTGACTCTCTCCTTTTTTGTTTTGTTAGTTTTAATTATATATGTCCTCTCCGCTTTCATGTTAAACAGCTGGAAATTCTAATTGCTTTAGTTTTCATTTACAAAAACAATACACTGACTCACCAACTTAAGAGTCTCAGGTATCCCTTCTTTTTGAAATTGAACTTGTTGCATCTCTAATCTCTTAATTGAACAAAACTGATCATAACATTTTGGGGAAGCAAATAGAACAGCTTTGTTTATAAGGAAGATTTTATCATTTTTTTCTCATGCTTTGGTGATGGTCCCAGCTTTGGACTGGCTATTTTAATTAAAGAACCCACTCCACTCATGTCTCTAGTACTGACCAGCAGTGATTTTTATACTTCATGGCATCAATCTATGGACTTTTAATTTTTCAACCCTAAAAGCTCTGCCTAGAGAAGTATACATCTTTCTCCACATATATAACTATTTCTCATTCATCTTTAGAAACTGGTTTTTTAGGGGAAGGATTTTTGCCCACCTAGAAGACCAGGTTGGATACACTTGAGTGCTATGCTAGCATTTTATTCTGTGAACTACCCTACTGTCTTCTAATTGTTTACTAACATTATTCTCCAAAAATTTCATCACATATCAAAAACAAGAACTATTTCTTATTATTGTATCTCTCAGGCTTGGCACATATAAATTGATTTATGAGTAATTATCAAATAAGCAATCTGTGATAAAATCTCTTCCTGAATCTTAATGGACATTTCCAAGCTCTCAAAAATTAACATCTTATGATTAACATCTTAGTGATCAGGATCCATTTTTCATCAATATAGAAATGAGCATAGATGTTCATTTATCAAAAGTGTCTTTTGCTCATTTTTAAGCATGGGAAAATACTGGGTACATGTCCTTTTATAGAAGCAATATCCTTCACTATAACCACTAATAACCTATTTAGCTACTGGAAAAGAATTAGCCCTTGCCTTCTCATGTGTTGTAATATAGTAAGAACAATGAATTAAACCAGTATGGCAGAAGACAATGTTAGCATTGCTACTCTGGGCCAACTCTAATGTCTGTGGTCACAGATTTTCTTATATTTAGACACAGTATCCACAAGCACGACTTTTTAAATTCCTTTCTGTGTGAGAATAAATAGTTCCCACAAATCAGCACTGCCTATGGAGGCAATCCTAGAACAAACTCAAAGATTGTCTTACACAGGGGTCGCAAAAGTCCAACGGAGGCGTTGAACTCTCCTGTTTGCCTGGGAACCAAGCTCCTCTGGCTCCCTGTTGGTCCGGTAAGACCAGCAGAGGCAGGGAACCCCGCTCTAGGCCAGTGAACTGTTTTCTCTGCCTGGGGCCCAAGATCCAGCTGCCTGTGAGTCGCAAAGTACAGCAGAGGGGCTGAACTCTCCTGTTCGCCTGGGGGCCAAGCTCCTCTGGCTCCCTGTTGATCCAGTAAGACCGGTGGAGGCAGGGAACCCCGCCCTAGGCCCGCAAACTGTTTTCTCTGCCTGGGGACCAGGATCCTGCTGCCTGTCAAAATCAGTGAGAAAGGAGGGAGCAGGGACCTCTGTCCCAGCCTGGCTGACCTCTCTACCTCACTTGGAACAAAACTTGAAGCACAAAAATACAGGAAAATGACAAAATGAAAGACCAAAATGCAGTCTCAAACATCCAGCCCATCCCAAGAAAGCCTAGGAGCCATGTGTATGGAAGAAAATATATGCCACATACCTGAAATACCATGAAATAATAGTAACTGAAATAAAGAAGCAACTCTGGGAAGCCTTAAAGGAAATCAAACTAGAAATAATCTCTCAGGTAAAAGAAGAAATGATAAAAGAAATGAAGAAGATGCTGAACATATCTAAAGAAGACACAGTTAAAAAACTTGAGGAGATAAACAAAAAGAATCCCTGGATGAACAATATAAGAAACAAACAGAATATATAAAGCAGATGCAAAGATATATACAGGGAATCAAAAACTCCATTGAAAGTTGTAAAAACCACCTCAATGAATGTGAAGATAGAATTTCAGACCTTGAAGACAAGATTGCAGCCAGTGAACAGGAAAGGAAAGATCTTTTAAAAATAACAAGAAATAAGGAAATAACAATTCAACATCTGCAAGATGACACAAAAAGGAAAAACATAAGGTTAATAGGGATAAATGAAAAAGAAGGGAACAACATAAAGGATGTGAAGAGGATATTTAGAGAGGTAATAGCTGAAAATTTCCCAAACATGAGACTTGAAACTGATATCAAGATCAGTGAAGCATATAGAACTCCAAATAGCCATAACCAAAATAAAACTACACTCAGACACATAGTAATGGCCATCCCAGAAATCCAACAAAAGAATAGAATATATTAAAAGCTGTAAGAGAGAAAAGACAGATCACCTATAAAGGAAAATCTATCAGAATCAAAGCAGACGTCTCAGCACAAACAATAAAGTCAAGAAGAGCATGGAGTGAAGTATTTCAGATCCTAAAGGAAAATGATTTCCAACCTAGGTTGATGTATCCTGCAAAACTGTCCTTCAAAATCGATGGAGAAATAAGACACTTCCATGACAAAGAACAGCTGAAAAACTACATGATCACCAAACCAACCCTGCAAAGAATACTGAAAGACAGCCTAGACGCATCTAGGAAAAAATCACTAAACAAAACAGACAATTAAACAGAGCAGAAAGATAAAGAAGCAACAGCAGAAAGATAATATGTCAACAATAAACCAATATATAACAGTTATAACCGTTAATGTAAATGGTCTCAATGCACCAATTAAAACAAATGGATCAAGAAGCAAAATCCAACCATATGCTGTCTACAAGAAACCCATCTACCCAAAAGGATACCCACAGACTGAAAGTCAAAGGATGGAAAAAAATACATAATGCAACAGGAACCAAAAAAAAAAAAGCGGGGGTGGCTATTCTGTTTGCAGACAATGTGAACTTCAAGCCAATAATGATTAGAAGGCACAAAGAAAGTTACTACATACTGGTTAGGGGGAAACTCCAAGAGGAAGAGATAACTATCTTAAATATATATGTACCAAATTCCAGAGCACCCAGTTATATAAAACAAGTACTAACAGAAATGAAAAACCAAGTTAACAGTGACACAATTCTAACAGGAGATCTTAACACACCATTGACACCAATAGACAGATCAACCAGACAGAAAATCAGCAAAGAAATAAAAGAACTGAATCGCACCTGTGAACAAATGGACTTAATAGACATACACAGAGTATTCCACCCAACAACAACAGAATGTACATTCTTCTCGGCAGTACATGGGTAATTTTCCAAAACAGACCATATATTAATTCACATGGAAGTCCCATTTGTTCCAGCTATTCCACTTCTAGGCATCTTCCCAGAAGAACTGAAAGCATCATACCAAAGTGATATATGCGCACCTATGTTTATAGCAGCACAATTTGTAATTGCCAGATCTTGGAAACAACCCAAATGTCCATCAACTGAGGAATGGATAAAAAAGCTGTGGTACTTCTATACAATGGAGTACTACTCAGCTATAAAGAAGGATCACATTGAGGTATTTATCAATAAATGGGCACAGCTTGAAACCATACTCATAAGTGAACTAAATCAAACTCACATCTGTGAACTCTGAATAGGTTCCCTAGTGTAGGAAATGAATCAAATATATAAAAGTACGTGATAACCATGATTCCCCATTATATGGCCTTGAAGCCTTATAAAATTTTTACTCATTAATTGGAATGGCTTTTTCTGGGCTGTTTCATATTATGGCCAGTGATGCAATGAACAGCTACTTTGAAGAAAATAAGACATATATATAATAGCTAGTGCCAGTTTAATACCATCTTGTTTTAAAGCCGCACCAAACTATGGTTCTTCTGTCTCCATTGATTTTATCGTGTTGTAACTTGTTTATCGTATGTGGTAGTATAAACAAAAATTGTTATAGGCAAAGAGATAATATAGAAACCATTGATCATTTTTTCTGTTAGCTGGTTCTAAATACTATACAATGCTTTCATCCACTTGAATGGTGTTACACAGTCTTGATATGTTTGATGCTATAGCATATGAAGTTATATTCAAATATTTCAAAGAAAAAGATACTATGGTAACTACTATTAAGTCAGGTTATTTGGTGGTGAAGCACTAGGTTGCTGAAAGTGTCATGCTTTAACCTGTATTGTTATGTTGTTATGCCCCCTTTTATCTCATCCTCTCCCTTATTCATTAAAAAATTATTTTAAAAAATATCTAAATAAATGCAAAAGGGTTGAAATCATCCCTTGCATGCTATTGGACCATAACACTATGAAATTAGAAATTAATGATAAAAGATACTACAAAATTCCCACAAACACATGGAAACTGAATAACACACTCTTGAGTAATCAGTGGGTCACAGAGGAAATCAAAGAAGAAATTAAACACTACCTACAAGAAAATGAAAACACAAATACAACTTATCAGAATCTCTAGGATGCAATAAAAGCTGTCCTCAGAGGAAAATTTATACCACTGAGTTCGCACATCAGGAAAACAGAATGAATATAAATAAATAACCTGATTTTACACCTCAAACATCTAGGAAAAGAAGAGCAAGTCAAGCCCAAAGCCAAAAGCAGAGAAGAAATTATAAAAATCAGAGCAGAAATCAATTCAATAGAGACTAAAAAAAAAAAAATCCAAAAAATCAATGAATCAAAGAGTTGGTTCTTTGAAAGAATAAATAAAATTGAGAAGCCCCTAGTCAACTTTATTTTAAAAAGGGGGGAAAAAAGCTCAACTTTATGCAATAAGGAATGAAAGAGGAGAAATCACTACAGACCCTATCGAAATACAGAAAATCATCAACACCTATTTCAAAAACCTCTACTCTCAAAGGCTTGACAACACACAGGAAATGGACAGATTCCTAGAAGCATACGAAGTACCAAGGCTAGGTCATGAAGATGTAAAACTACTGAATAACCCAATTTCTATTAATGAAATCGAAAATGTAATTAAATCCTTACCTACAAAGAAGAGTCCAGGCCCAGACGGATTCACTGCAGAATTCTACAAGAAATACAAAGAAGACCTAATGCCAACACTCCTCAAACTCTTCAATGAAATTGAAAGGAAAGCAATCCTTCCTAAGTCATTCCTGGAAGCAAAAATTACTTTAGTACCAAAAGCTGAGAAAGACCCAACTAAAAAAGAGAACTACAGACCAATCTCCCTAATGAACACAGATGCAAAAATCCTCAATAAAATATTGACAAATAGGATGCAGCAAATCATCAAGAAGATCATACACCATGACCAAGTGGGATTCATCCCAGGCATGCAGGGATGGTTCAATATACATAAATCAATAAATGTAATCCACTGTATCAATAAAACCAAAAGTAAGAATCAAATGATCATTTCTATAGATGCAGAAAAAGCTTTTGATAAGGTCCAGTATTCATTCATGATAAGAACCCTGGAGAAAATTGGAATAGATGGTCTTTACCTCAATATAATAAAGGCCATCTATGACAAACCAACAGCCAGTATCATATTAAATGGCCAAAAATTGAAGGCCTTTACTTTAAAATCAGGCACAAGACAAGGATGTCCCTTATCACCACTCCTATTTAATATAGTACTGGAAATACTAGCCAGAGAAATTAGACAAGAGAGAGAAATAAAAGGCATAAAGATAGGAAAAGAAGAATTTAAGCTATCATTATTTGCAGATGACATGATACTCTACATAGAAGACCCCTTAAACTCCATTCAAAGACTGCTAGATATAATAAATAAATTTAGTAATGTAGCTGGCTATAAAATAAATGCTCAAAAATCAATAGCATTCCTATACACTAACAACAAAGTCACAGAGAGAGAAATAAGAGAAGCCACACCCTTCACATTAGCAACCAAAAAACATGAAATATCTAGGAATTACCCTCACAAAAGAAGTGAAAGACCTGTACAGGGAAAATTATATTACACTGAAAAATGCAATTGAAGATGATCTCAGAAAATGGAAAAACATCCCTTGCTCATAGATAGGGAGAATAAATATTGTGAAAATTGCCATTCTCCCAAAACTTTTATACAGATTCAATGCAATCCCAATAAAAATACCATCAACATACCTCATAGAACTCAAGAGATCACTCCTAAAATTCATTTGGAGAGAGAAGAGACCTAGAATAGCAAGGACAGTTCTAAGCAGCAAAGGCAAGGCAGGAGGTATCACAATCCCTGACTTGAAACTATACTACAAAGCAACTGTAGTAAAATCAACATGGTACTGGAACCAAAACAGAGCTGAAGATCAGTGAAATAGATTAGAAGATACAACCACAACTGCAAACACACTCAACCACCTTATCTTCGATAAAGGGGCCAAACAGGTTCACTGGGAGTACGACAGTCTCTTTAATAAATGGTGCTGGAAAAACTGGCTCTCCATATGTCAAAAACTAAAACTAGACCCATGCCTATCACCATGTACTAAAATAAAATCTAAATGGATCAAAGATGTAAATATTAAAACAGAAACACTAAATCTATTGGAAGACAAATTGGGTAAAAACCTTGAAGATATAGGAGTAGGTAGAGAATTCATGAACAGGACTCAAACTACACAGGAAATACTTCCCAGAATCAATAACTGGGACCACCTCTTATTAAAAAGTTTCTGCACTTCAAAAGATGTCTCCAGTGTGGTGAGAAGAAAACCCACAAACTGGGAAAAAATCTTAGTGAACTGCCCCTCAGACAAAGGACTTCTGTCTAAAACATATAAAGAATTAAAAAAATCAGACCCCCAAAATTCAAAGACCCAATCCAAAAATAGGCATCTGAGATGAGTAGACAATTCTCAGATGAAGAAATACAAATGGCAAATAAATATATGAAAAAATGTTCATCATCATTGGTCATTAGAGAAATGCAAATCAAAACCACACTGAGATTCCATCTCACTCCTGAAAGAATGGCCAGGATCAAGAAAACCAACAACAACAAATGCTGCAGAGGCTGTGGAGAAAAAGGAACTCCCCTGCACTGTTGGTGGGAGTGTAGACTAGGGCAACCATTGTGGTCATCAGTTTGAAGATTTCTCAGAAAACTAGGACTGGAAGCCCCATATGACCCAGCTATATCACTTCTAGGCATATTCTCAGAAGAACTGAAAGCATCATACCACAGTGATATATATGCATCCATGTTTATAGCAGCACAATTTGTAATAGCCAGATCTTGGAAACAACCTAAGTGTCCATCAACTGAAGAATGGATAAAAAAGTTGTGGTATTTTTATACAATGGAGTACTACTCAGCTATAAAGAATGACTGCATTGAGACATTTATAAATAAATGGACGCAGCTTGAGACCATACTCATAAGTGAAATAAATCAAACTCACATGTATAAATATCAAATAGTTTCCCTAATGTAAGAAATGATAATAATACACAGAAGTATGTGGTAATCATGATTCCCAATCATATTGGTTTGAAGCCATATAATGTTTTCACTTATTAACCGCAGTGGTTTTAATCTGAGTTGTTCGATTTTAGTATCTATGATAACACGAATAGCTATTTTGAAGAAAGCAGCACAACATAAAAGCTAATGCTGATTTAATATCGTCTCTGTTTTGAAGTCCCATCAAGCTGTAGTACATCTGTTTCCACTGGTTTTAACATGTTGTATCTTACTATATTTCACTATATGCTATAGTATAAACAAAACTCTTTATAGGCAAAGAGATAATATAGAAAGCATTGTTTGTTTTCTATTAGCAGGTTCTATATACCCTGTAATTCTTGCATTCTCTTGAAAGGCTTCACATTGTCTAGATATGCTTGATATTATAGCACGCAAAGTTACACTCAAATAATTTAAGGAAAGAGGCACTATGGTGACTACTATTATGTTAGATTATCTGGTGGTGAGACACAATGATGCTTGAATTGCTCGGTTCTGCCCTGCATTGTTCTATTACAATGTCCTCTCTTATCTCAATCTTCCCCCTATTTTTAAATTAATCTATTTTCTCTTATTTTTTTAATTAAGGGAAAACTAAATTAAAGAATAACAGGACATATTATAGTAACTTTTTTGTTGTCCTATTAACCTGACTTGAACCCCAGTATTGCTCTCCCCATCTTGTTCTGTCTGATCATTATATATTCTATTTTGTTTGATAGTATCAAGTTTGAGGGTATAGGCAATCACTTTGAAGGCAATAAGATATACTATGATGCCCAGTATGGATTGACTATCATCCTTTTTTTTTTAAAGTCCTGTAAGGTCCTCAGTGTAGATTTTGTTGGTTTTGTTCCATATTGTTTTGATCAATTCTATTATATCTGATGATATAGACAACTCAATTTAAAAATAGCAAGAGGCACAATGGTAACCACTTTTTATCACCTGCTGTTCTATTTTTGCATCACGTGCTATGCCCACCCTTTTGTTCTAACTGAGACTGTTTTGCTTAGTCACATTTGTTTGTATTCTCTTCAAAAAAGTAATAAGAACCGTGAGAATAATAAAACCCTAAAAGTCTAATTGTTACTGTAAAAAAGAGAGGAAAGTAAGGTGGACTAAGGGATATAACCGCAGGTATGTTCAAGAGTGTAGGACGGAAAACCATATAACTGAGCTTTTGTTGGATCATTTAACGGAACTGTCTCCAATTCCACTGTATGAATGTTCACTTTATATGCTTTAATTTAGTGACATGGACAACTGTTTCTGGGAAGATAATGTGTAGCCTGTTAACTGGTGATTTCGTACTGTATATATTTTTCTAGATCTACTGTATTATTTGTACCCTTTTACTGTATTGTTTTTTTTTAATGTCCTTTCTTTTTTTTTCTTCTCTCTTTAAATAAAAAAAAAAAAGATTGTCTTACACCACTTTCTCTAGCTCTACCACTCATGAGATACTCATAAACATATCTACTCAGCTGTGTAATATCTAACCCACATGGAACACATTAAATATAACAAGTGACTAGATTAAGAGCCAGTGCTACGCCCTCCCAGTCACACCCAGGCAATTACTTCCCTTTTTAAAATAAAAGGCCCATGGTTACACTCTAAATTCCAGTACTAGACATAAAATAGCCCAGAGACTCAAACAAATTGCAGTCATAAAATGTATCACAGCTAAACTGCTCCCTTGGTGATGTGCTTTATTCTCACAACCAACACAGCCTTTGAATTTTTTTTCTTACATATGACCTTTTCCATCTTCTTGCCCAATTGGAAATCCTCTGCTGATCTCAGCAGGACTTCCCTAGGTCTAACTGCAGGACACAGGCTCCAACTGAGTCAAATCTATGGTGTTCTCAGTCTTCAAAGGCCATTTATGATGGCAGAATTTGAAGGGCTATGGTGGTGTATGTCTAAAATATACCCCTAAAAGTCTCATGTATTCAGAGATGGTATTTTTGAAAGGTTCATGGTGGTGTACACTCATCAGTTGATTAATCCACTGAAGAGTTCTTAGCTGAATGTCTTGTTAGGAGTTAAGATAGGAAGAGGTGGGTCATGGGATGTGACATGTAAGGGCATATTCTTGTAGCTCGATCTTCCCTCTCTTGTTTCTTGGCTGCCATATGTTGAGCAGCTTTCTTCTATCATATCTTTCCATCATGATGTATCTCTCTTGGAGCCTGCTGAACATGCATGGGCTAAGCCTTCTGAAACTGTGACCCAAATAAACTTCTTATCCTTTAGGCTGTTGGTGTCAGGTATTTTGTCCTAATAATGTGAAATAACTAGTATAAGGGCATAGCCCACTGGCACCAGCCATTGTTTACATTGTATGTGCTAATATCCTATTAGCCAAGGCAAGGTACATGGCCATATGAGGCAGGGTGTATATCCATCTTTCACAAGGGTGGGGAAAATAAAATGAATGTTTGTGGACCAATGAGCTAATCCACAACATATCATTAAAATATTTAATGTATTGTTTTAGTCCATGATGGGTTTGAGACCTAGGTAGGCCGGATAAGGACAGAGATATAGGTAGGAGCTTATAGCTCAGACTAGAGTATGGGACACTGGAATTTAACAAGACGCATAAAAGGAGATGTCTCAATACATGATCAGATAAGGTAATTCCCCAGCACTACTTACTGTTACACCATATATAAAGCATGTCTTGTGCTCACTACTTTTAATGAACTACCTTTCATATAAAAAGAGATCCAATATAAGATATGAAAACAAGAATTAGAGAAGGACTCACAAGACCTGTGTCCTCCTGTTTATTCCATCTGCTGCCGAGAGGCCTGTGGGAAACTGGTTCACCTTGTTTGACCTTAGTTTTCTCATACTGGGATGACATTTTCTTTGCCTTTAATAAGCATGATTACAAAGATCAAAAATGAGCCCACAATAGCACCTAGAGGGGAGCCAGCCCAGTGAGTGCTGCAGTGGAAACACAGGACACTGTATCCCATGGCGCCACACAGAGCCAACAATTGGAGAGTGAGGTAAACCAGTGCCATGTTTAGGCACACTTACATATGGAACAGAAACTGGTGGACAGAGCCACCGTTTTATTTTAAAGGGCTCAGGGTGAACTCCATCAGCAGAATAGTGCTGGCTTGCTTCATGTCCTGGAGTGGAATGAAGAAAGAGTCAGTAAGTCACAGTGGACTGCCAGCAGTTGAGAAACAGGCTGGGGTGGGGTGGGCAGATTTCTGCTGAGAGATAGGAGCCAAGACCACCCAGACTCCACTCTTATGGCTGCAGAAAACCAGTATTAGTCCTAAAGACAAAAGACCAGAAAAGTGCTTCTGTTCTGTGACCAGCAGGGAGGCTTTGACCCAGCAGCATAAGCAGGCAAGAAGCATTGTCCTAGAGTGAGATGAGGACATTCCCCTTGCCCCATAATCAGTGGGTAAGAGGAGCTAGTGGTGTGGAATACAAGAAGCTGTGCAAAGTCTGCAAGGAGGCGACTGTATACAGGGAAAACCCTGGGCTTTCCCTACCCCCAGCCACCCCAGCAACCAAGAGAGTGCAGAAGAGACAACCATGGTAAAGAGAAATGGACACCCAAAAAGCTTTCTGCTGAAGACCAATCCCAGCCTCCACATCCAGAGGCCAAGATCACCCTCTAAGGAAACACCGGTTCTACTGCAAAATTGCTGGGGTTATAACACATTTCTACAATTCAACTTGGGTACTACACAGAACTGTGAACACCAGAGGAATTTTGTTATTTTTCTTTTTCTTTGATTGGTTTTCCTGTTTCAGTCTAATTTTTATTTTACTAGCTAGATTTCTTACCTTTATTTTTGCTTTGTTCTATTCTTCTTCTTCTTTTTTCCCTCAACTATCCTCTTGGTTTTAAGAGACTTTCATGTGAATGAACATTGTTTCTTCTTTTTTCTGATTCACTTCAATATTCTTTTGCTTTTTCTTTAATTCTTTCTCTCCTATGCTTTTTTTAATTTTCCCAAAGCTTGTGTGTATATCCTATCCTTACAGCCTCACTTTTACTGTGTTTCTTCTCATTCATCTCTCTATTTTGTACCTTATCCCTCTTAAATACCACATAAATAAGGTAAAAACAAGCTATCAAAGAGAAACATTGCATACAAGTTCTGGATATATATTGGATTTTGTTATATAACTGTAGAGCATGCTTCTATGGTAAAAAGTATCAAATTAAACATTATCACAGTTTATCACTTGCCAGGCTATGCTTGATGCTATTGTTATTGCTAAATATATTACTTTAGCCAAGCTGTCACACATGTTGTAATTGGTTTTTCTCTATCTTATGACAACACTGACATTGTCTGGGGATAATAACCATAACTATAGTCCAATACCAAAGGAGAGTGTGCTGAGCCAAACAGATATCAGCTTCTCATCCTTAATAAATTGGGAATTTAAGTTCTTGGGATAGATACTAAGAGTAAGAACCACCTACACCTAGAAGACAGCTCTGAGAAATAGATATTTCCTAGGGAATCCTCAATACTAGTGATAAAGCTATTTACCACAAGACATCTATAAGAACCAACACAGAAAATAAAACAAAATAAAATAGAAAATACAAAATGACAAGACAAAGAAACAAAATGTGATCCCAGACCTCCAACCCACACGGGACAACTCCACAGCACAAGATATAAGAAATCAGAAGGCACACACTGAAAATTTCTGGAATGATAGAAGAATACATGAAAAAAATAAATAGAAGTGGCCATAGGAAAAATGACCTCTCAGGTTAAAAAAAGAGAGACAGAGACAGAGAGAGAGAGAGAGAGAGAGAGAGAGAGAGAGAGGGAGGGAAAGAAATGATGATCAAAATTAAAGACCTTCCCAACAAATCTAGAATAGACAGAGATTTTAAAAAACAGATAAACTTAGGAAAATAATGGAACCCATGAAAGTCCAACATAGGAACAAAACAGAAGCCATGAAACAGATCCAAACAAATCAGGGATTAAAAATTCCACTGAAAATATATGCAATGGGCTGAAGGAAGGCAAAGATAGAAAATCACATCTAGAAGACAGGATTGTAGCTAGCAACCCTGAAAAAAAAGTGTCATAAATGGAGCAAAGGACTATGGAAAATTACTCCAACATCTGCAAGATGAAACAAAGAAGAGAAGCATGTGATTTACCAAAGTCAGTAAAAACCAGAGATGGTACAAATGCCACAAAGAATCTCTTCACAGAATAGCAGAAACTTCCTCAACATGTATAAAGAATTTAGCATACAAATTTAAATGTAGCATATAGATTTCCAAATAGTCACAAACAAAATGAATATATACCAAGGCATCTAATAATCAAGAATTCAGAGTTTCACTACAAGATCAGAATATTAAAACAGCTGGAAAAAAGAAGCAAATCACCTAAAATGGAAAGACCATCAGAATCACAGCAGACTTCCTAACACAAACCAAAGGAGACCTTGGAGTAAAGAATTTCAGGCCCTAAATAACAACCTCCTACCCAGAGTGATGTAGCCTGCCAAACACTCTCTCAAAATCAATGGAAAAGCAAGATACTTTCAAAATAAAAACATGAAGAAATTCATGACCACCAAGCCAGATCTCCAAAATACTCTGAAAGATATTTTACAAAAAGATAAGAGAGGCCATTCACAGACTGCAAGAGAATAAGAAGCCCTCAAGAAGCAAACTCTTCCTTGCAATGCAATTCAATGCCATGCGCAGGCCACTGGGGGAACAACAAGACACCAGCCTTCTCCCGTGAGTCAGCACCATTTATGGACTATGGGGGAAAAGAATAAGAAGTCATTAAAAAGCAAGCTCTCCCTGAAAACCAGCGTCATGTGCAGGCTACTGCAGCTATTTCAAAGATAAGAAGATATATTATGGTAGCCATTTTGGATTTACTATTATCTGTTTTCCATGTCATCTGTTGAACTTATTGTTTTATTTTTATTGGTTCTATTTTACTCTGTTTTGTTTGATTTTTATTATGTCTGAAGGTATCTGCAGCTATTTTGAAGACAACAAGTAGCATTATGGTAACCATTGTTGATTTCCTATTGTTTTGAAGTCTTATTTACTTACACTGTTATGTTTTGATTGGCTTTATTCTGTTTTCTTTTGCTTGGTTTTATTATCTTTAAAATAAAAAATTTTTAAAAAGATAAGGGAGGCCACACTTCCAAGAATACCAGCAGAATACCAGTTATGGCAAGCAATTAAGCATAGGGGGTGGGGAAAGAGTATCAACAACAGAAAAAAAAAAGCACAAAAGGAATACACCAACATGTATAAGTTATACCACAAAACAGCATAAGTGCAAATAATCAAATGTTGAACCTCAAAATTCTAGAAAAAGAAGAACAAATAAAACTCAAAGTTTGTACAAGAGGAAATTATAAAGAGCAGAATTTAATGCAACTGAGACTTAAAAAAACAGATCAACTAAATTGACTCAGCATAGTTCTGGGTGTGGATGGCCTATTCTAGGGAAGTCACCAAAATGGTAAGGGAAATGAAGAAGGAAAGATTGGTTCTGTTTTCATTGGAGGAGCTCCAGTCTTTGATTTCACCTTTATTGTCATCTCCTGGCTTTTAGCACTCATCCTTTGCCTTCTGGCACAGGCCTTTCAGCCTCTTCACATGGACTCACCCTGGATGTTGCATGGAGCTCCAGGCCTTTGACTGGAATCTTCAGAGCCCCATTGCATAGACAGACTTTTCGCACTATTTCATGTATGCAGGCAATCATTGTAAGCCAATCTTTTAAACTCTTATGTATTTGTATATTTTGTATTAAATTTGTTTCTGTAGCCCTGACTGATACCACTACCATTTATATTAAAATCATTTGTTCTGGCATATAAGTTGGGGGTACATTTATTGTTCAGTAAGCACAATTGTTAATTAAAGGGACCTATGGTCTTAACTTTGATACTATAATGGACAAGGTAAGTGCCCTGCCAGATGACTCAGATACTATCCTAGACCATATATCTTCTTACTGACTCCATATAACACCCCCACCCTTAAACTTCATTCCCTCTTTTCTAAGCATTTATTTCTAATAGCCAATATATTCACCAATTTTTAATGCCCTCAAACTACTAGGACCTGACTTGATGTGTCTGGGAATTTATATGTCCCATAAAAGATTATGGGAAGAGAATTGTACCAGTGCCTGAAGAAAGTGGGAATAAGACAGCCCACTGACAATGGGTTTAGGTAAATCAACTGAGACCTATCCCCAAAAGTTCTGCTGTAGGATCACGTTGAAGTTATCCTTTAGAGGACTTCACCTGAGATTGCAAAACTTACATTATCTGTCGGTGTCGATCCCGGCCGGCAGGAAAAAACACACGACACGAGTAGTCGGCGGATAGCCTCTGATTTATTTTCTCTCTCCGTACGCCCTGTTCCGGGATCTCGGATCCCGCCTGAGGGAAGCCTCCTCTGGTCCGTTCCCTACGGCTCCTTGTGTGCTTCTCTCAGCAGTCCCTCTTCTTGGTGTGTGTTCTCGCCCCAGGGGTGGTGTCAGCATATATATGGACACATCGACCAATCACATCAAAGTAGGCAAGACGAGCTGATTGGCCAGCGTCAGCTGTTGCTGGGCAGACTAGCTTACAGGGCGTGTTGCTTACTAGCTAGGGAGCAGGAAATGGGCGCCATCTTGGCATACTCGATGGGAGGGGTAATCTAGCTCAGGCTTCACTCCTCACCACAGGCCTCATATCACTCGGTCGAGCTCCCAACATCTCCCCCTTCTTTATTTATTAAGATAGGGTGGTCTGTGGGTCCATGTGAGGTGTCTGGGAGTGGGCCTATTTCGTAGGCCGAGGCATGAGAGAATGTAGAGGTCTATACCCTGCTGTGCATCACCTTGTCTCGTACATATCCTTGCGCCAGGACCATGCTCAAGGTGAGTGGTTCATTTTTTCGCAGGGCCAGGCTTTTGTGAACCGAACCTGGATGCATATAGACATTCATTCCTGCCTTCCCCTCAACCCTCGAGGCGGATGGCACTGCAGTACCCTTGGTCTCGCATCTCAATGCCATAACTCTCACTCCCTAGAGGACCCTCGGAGTAGAGCCTGTCTTAGGTTGATCAGGAGAACTTCTCCCGTCTTACCCGTCGTTGGCTTGCCCACTCAACTCTTAAAGCTTATATCTTGGGGGGGACACGGAGGGGTCAGCCGAGTGACATTTGAGGAACCGCGTAATCACTAATTACCAACCATAATCCCCGTTCACTACAATCACTAATTACTATTTTCTAATTATCAATGGGAACACGCCTTAAGCGTGGGGTCCTTCTAGTCTAAGTTCGCAGCCGCGACGGGGAAGGAGACGTACGTAATAATACTAGAACATCCGTAAGAATAATGGCGAGGGCAGCCACGTACTGGTTAAAGGAGCCGTGCCTTTCTAGCCTGAGCCCAGAAAACGCTAGGTGTGGAATCCCCTTGACTCTGGGCCAGCAACATCATCAATGTCATATGTGTCTTTTGGGTCGCCCTTATCGACCGCAGGCACCTAAGAGTCACGAGAGTGACAATCACAAGAGCAAGAATGATCCCATACGCAAGAAGTGACGAAGGTTTGAAGAAGGAGCCTATCTGGCTTAGGACATCATCAAAAAAGGAGGCTGTAAGTATAGGCACCTCTATCTGATCTAGCTGCCGGATAGTCATATCCAGGCGCACGCTAGCGTTCCAAAAGGAAGAATTATAGGTGGTGAGAACATAATCCTGAAATTGCCTGTAAGCCGAACGGTTGACCTGGATGGGGGTAACGCACAACTGGGTGAATGCCCATCTGGCGTCACATAAATTGTTAGCCACCTCCCAGAGTCCCTGGACTTCCTGAGCGATTAGGTCGATCTGCTGCTGTAACGCCATTATGGCGTTGTGCTGGAGGAGGTTGACTTCTTGTTGCTCCCTCAGCGCCAGGGAGGTGGTGTCCGTAAGATTGGTAAAGGCCTGAGCCGTCAGCGTAGACTGGGTCAGAGCAACGGCAGCCGTCACAGCCGTCGCAGTCAGAGTCACGAACAGTGCTGTCAGGGCCGCTGTGATCCCAAAATCTCTCTTACGTCTGAGCATGGGTAGTTGGTCCTGCTGATAGACGGGATGAACCCAAACAGATTCGTTAAAGGGAACCCACATCAGTGGGGGTCGAAGAGCCAACATAGCATACGGGAAAGACCCATTCCAGCAGTTCCCTGTAAAGCATGGTTGGTTACTGCACTTAAAGGAGATGTCAGCAGAGAATACCCATAAGTAGGGCGGTTTTACGCATGCAGCCTCAGAATTAAGGGTGACATTGGTGGTTCCATTAGAGGCAGAAGCGTTAATAGCGAGCATGGGTCTTAAGTCCATGCAGGCTCCGGTGGAGAGGCACAACCAATTTTCATTAAGGGGGAAGGGGAAGCTTATTGCCCACTTGTTGTTCACTCTCAGGTAGGACTCCCACCAGGTCAACGCGAATATGTTGTTACTACCGGATGGAGGAGAGAACCGGGACCACCAAGACATGTTTAGATGAGTCACTCCCACGCCGTCGACAGTACAGGGCTGCCATGAAAGTTGTGACAGGTCCACCATCTGTCTTTTTCGGCTTGGGGACACACGGTATGGGCATGTGGGGAAATCGGGACGGGTGTGCATGGCTGCTCGGGGTTTGCAGGTTGAGTTAAAAGTGATGACTCCGCCGCTAAGTGTGCCAGCTTTAAAACATCCAGGCGAATGCAGGGATGGGACAGACAACCTCACCGTCAGGGAGGTATTGTACCATTTTACAAGGAGGGGCAGGAAGCTAACGCAGGATCCCCGGTGACACGAGGGGTTACTATTAGTGGAAAAAATGACCACGTCATTGGTGATGGGAAGGTCAAAACGTATGGGTCTGATGGTTAACGGTATATCTGGTATGCAAGGCAATCTGGCGGAGCAGTTTTTTGCATACAACTTTGGGAGAGAGGGGGCTGTGGTGGAGATAGCGGCTAGCGCTGGCGGATGATGTATTGCTGCCCACACCAAGTCTGCTCCTATTTCAGTAGTGGTGGTGAGCATCAAAACCAGAAGGAAGGGGGCTGCCGGAAGGCGGCGTGGCCTAGCCACTCTGGCTGCACCGTACCCTAAAAGAGAGCCAATTACTATCGAGAGCATAATCATTACTGTGTCCCATAAGTCATACGGTATTCCTCGGTCGAGCAGCAATATCCTGGTCGGACCGATCTTGATTAGGCTGTCCGCTGCCGTTGAGTTTTGGAGTGTCTCCTGCATTATGTTTCGTTGGATTCGCCACACGCGTCAGCCGTTCTGGGACCCACAATGGTTCTCGTCCTGGTTCCTGCGGGAAAACACAAACCGCACCTCGGTTCCAGCTAACTACTGGATCCGGGCCCATCCATTGTCCCGTCAGGACATCTTTCCATTTCACCCATCCCCTATTGCCAGGAGATGGATTACAATGTTCCATGGCCGGGGAGTGATTGTTGTTATTCAGGTTCAGAAAATTGTATGTGAACAGTGCCATGGAGAGCCGTGCCTTTGGGGGCAGGCCCTGACTTATTCCCCCTTTTTGTTTTTGTAGAATATCTTTAAGGCTCCTATGAGCCCTTTCAATAATTCCTTGACCTTGGGGATTGTATGGGATGCCATGTTTTAACTGTACCCCCATTTTTTCACAGAACTCATTAAAGGCTCTGCTTGTATAAGCTGGTCCATTATCAGTTTTTAATATTTTTGGTTTGTCCCATGCGGCCCAAGCTGTCAGGCAATGATTGATTACATGAGACACCTTTTCGCCAGTTTCAGCAGTCGCAAATATAATATGAGAGCAGGTGTCCGTAGAGACATGAACATATTTAAGAGATCCGAATTCTATCATATGTGTGACATCCATTTGCCAAGTGTCGCCAGGAATCAATCCCCTGGGGTTAACTCCCGTTGATACGACGGGTGTGTATGTGGCGCAAGAGCCGCATAACCGTACGATGTCCCGCGCGTCAGCCCTGGAAATGTGGTACTGGTTGGCTAACGTCCTGGCGTTGACATGAAATCTGTCATGAAACAGACGGGCTTGTTCTATTGAAGATAACATATTGAGTATCCACAACGGGCGAGTGGCCACGTCAGCTGCCGCATTGCCCTGTACCATGGGCCCTGGCAGGCGCGTATGTGCTCTTATGTGAGTGATGTATATTTTGTTGTGTCTATTTATCAGCAGAGTCTGGATAGACAAAAACAAATTAGTCACTTTGGAGGTTGGCTTAATCGGGCCCGCAGTCTCAAGGACCTGCATGGCATTAACAACGTATTTTGAATCAGAAACAATATTAAGGGCCCCTGGGAACTTCTCGAGGACGGTTTGTACAATTTGTAACTCTACCACCTGTGGTTGATCTGGTTCAAATTGTATGCTGATCGGAGGCATACCTGAGACCACATAAGCCCCTATCCCGGTTTTTGACCCGTCCGTATAGATCGTTGTTGCAGGAGTAAGTGGTGTGGACGCGGTGATTTTTGGAAATATCACCGGATGTTGAGTAACAAACTGTAGTATGGGGTCCCTGGGGAACTGGTTGTCTATCTCCCCAAGAAAAACACATCTCAGGATGGCCCACGTATCTATACAAGCAGTCAGGATTTTTATTTGAGAAGCGGTATAAGGTACCCGAATAGCATGGGGTGCAGAGCCAAAATGTTGGATAGCCCTGCCATGTGCCTCCAAGGCCAGGGAAGCGACCGTTTCCGGATAATGTTCGATAATCTTGGCAGGTGAGACCTTAGGGTGCACCCACAAAAGTGGTCCCTTTTGCCAAATCACTGCCGTAGGTTGAGAAACGGTCTGCAACAAGCAGACCTCAAAAGGCTGTTCTGAGTCAATTCTCCGCAATGCAGCTGTACTTAGGGCTTCCTCTATCTTTCTCAGAGCAACTCTGGCTTCCGGGGTGAACTCCCTGGGGGAGGCAATATCCGGGTCTCCTTTCAGGAGGTCGAACAGGGGCTTTAAGTCCGAGTTAGGGATGTGTAAATAAGGTCTGATCCAGTTTATATCTCCCAGTAGCTTTTGCATGTCATTCAAGGTCCTTAGGCTATCTGTTCTGATGGTTACCTTTTGTGGAGAAATCGATGTGGGGGAGACTTTGGTGCCCAGGTAGGTCACTATGTCTCCTCCCTGAATCTTGTCAGGGGCAATATGTAAATTTGCCTTTCTCAGGGCCCTGACCAATTGGCCAAGCATATCCTCCAACTCAGTCACATCTTTTGCACTGATTAGCAAATCATCCATGTAATGAATACATCTAATTCTGGGGAAGGCTTCACGCAAGGGGGCCAGTAGAAAATCAAGATACATCTGACACATGGTGGGACTGTTGGCCATACCCTGGGGTAATGTAACCCACTCGTACCTCTGATCAGGACTCTCTTGGTTAATGGTGGGTAGGGTAAAGGCGAATCTGTGGGTGTCCTCTGGATGCAGGGGGATTGAGAAAAAACAGTCTCTAAGATCTATGGCATAAACTGGCCAGGACCGAGGGATGGCTGAGAGGGCTGGTAGTCCCCTCTGGATCGCCCCCAGGGGCTGCATCTGTGAGTTGACAGCCCTCAGATCATGGAGCAGCCTCCACTTGCCTGATTTCTTCCTGATAACAAAGACAGGGGTATTCCAAGGGGAGGTTGACGGCTTTACGTGTCCCGCCTGAAACTGGGTTTTGACTATCTCAGTTAATGCTAAAAGCTTCTCCTTGGGTAAGGGCCACTGAGGCACCCAAACTGGATTTTGAGATTTCCAGGTGATCTTAATTGGAGCGGGCAGGAGAAGTTTCTCAGTGACCCCTAGGAAAAACCCAACCCGTGTCTACCTTCCCTTTTTTCTACAGGTACGGGGGATGTCCGGCCCTGCAGGGCTGCGCCCAGGCCCTTGCCGGGGACATATCCCTGATTTTTGAGTATCCCTTTGGCTTGGGGAGAGCAGGTGGATGTAAGAGTGACATCCATCTGGGTGAGAACGTCTCTTCCCCACAAGGATACTGGCAGCTGCAAGACAAAAGGTTGAAAATGTCCTCGGTGACCTTCCTCATCACCCCAAGGCAGGGTCACGGCACTAACCTGGGGGGCAGCCACTATCCCCAATCCTTGGAGTGTGTTGTCAGCTGTGTTGGTAGGCCAACTAGGGGGCCAGTCTTTCTTGGAGACGATGGAACGGTCTGCCCCTGTATCTAGGAGTCCTGTTATCTTTTTTCCGTTAATCCTGAGCGATAGCATGGGCCTTTTATCAAGAGTCATATGAAGTCCTTCAAAAATTTCCTTAGAGGAGCCAAGTCCCTGACCCCCTCTAACCCGTTGACCGGACCGGGGTCTCTCATGGAGACTGGGGAACAGTAAAAGTTGTGCTATCTTATCCCCTTCATCAATTACTATGGTCCCTATATGAGATTGTACCATGATTTTGATGTTTCCTAAATAATCTGGGTCTACAACTCCAGGGATCACGGTAAGGCCCCGGAGGGCTGTGGAGGACTGTCCAATCACTAAACCAACCAGCTTGTCGGGTAGTGGTCCTTTGGAGGTGGTTTCAACCACCTGAACGCCCATATCGGGTGTTAATAGGAGTCTGGAGGCGACACAGAGGTCCACGCCTGCTGGCCCGGGGGTGGCCCCTGTGGGGGGGTGCCATCTTGTGTTGTCCTGTCTAGGGAGTGGGGGCCCGTCCGTAAGGAGGGCCCCCTCTGGCCGTTTTTTGGCTCCGTAGTCTCCCTGCCACTAATACGGTTCCCCTGGGCATCAAAAATAGATCTGCAATCTTTTGCTTTGTGAGAACCTTTACCGCACCTTTCGCAGGTTCCCGTTCGTCTGTCTGATTCCTGTCTCTTGGATATAAACTCCCCCTGTCCGGTCTTGGGGCAGTTTTTCCTTATATGGCTGGGATCCCCACACTGGAAACATCCCCTGGGCTTACCAGGGTGATTGGTCTTCTGAGGCCCTGTCTGTTGTAAGGCGGCGGCTAAAAGGGCAGCCACGCCTGAGTTGGATAATGGCCCCCCTATTTCTCTACAAATTTTAATCCACGCCTCTATGTTTTTACCTTTATGGGGTGCTATGGCTGCCCTGCAGTCCTTGGTGCACTGTTCGAAGATTAACTGTTTAATAAGAGGAGCAGCAGCACTCGGATCTGAAAAGAGTCTGTCAGCTGCCTCCTGCATTCTGGCCACAAAATCCACAAAAGGTTCTGTGTTGCCCTGAACAATTTTAGAGAGGCATTGTGAGGCCACCCCTGTGTTGTTTACCTGCTTCCAGGCGCGGATGCCTATGTTATGTATCTGTTCATACACATTTGGAGGGAATCTAGTTTGATCTTGAGCGTACTGACCCTTACCCACAAGCATATCCTCATTTTGCCCCCTATGGCCCCTAGCCGCATTTTTTTCAGCCTGTTCGGCGGCAAACTCAGTATACCAGGCGCGCCAATCCAGAAAAGCCCCGGGGGCCAGGCAGGCTTTAGCCAGTTGGGTCCAATCACTGGGCGTCAGAAAGCCACCGGCAGACAAATTCTCCAACATAGTTATAGTGTAAGGAGCAGTAGGGCCAAATGTGGCAACCGCATTTTTAAGCTCCTTAATTTGCTTGATCTCCAGTGGTTCCCAGTAATTGGGTCCTTGGCCTTGCGCTAGGAGCACCGGATAAAGCCCACATTGTTCATACTCATTCGCCCCTTGAGGAATCTGTTCCATTCTAAATGTCCATCTACGAAAATACCTTCCCTGGGACCTTGGCATTTTTTCACAGGGTGGTGCCTCCCCATGAGATGTCTGTCCCTCCCTATCACAAAATTGTATCTCTTTGTAACATGGCCGACCAGTCTTTGGGGCACAAGATGGCGGGTCGCCAGGCAGACAAGATGGTGGCCCTACATGTGACAACGGTCCAGGCCACTCCCTCCATGGGGGGGGTGACGGAGGATGGCCCCAGGCCGCCATCTCACCACAGGAACCGGTGTTTGGGACCTCCCAGGGTGGCGCGGAAGGCTCTACGGCTTTCCGTTGGGGAGTGCTCAGGAGTTTCCTTCCCTTCTCTAGGTCTGTCTGCATCTTGACTAGGTCTCTACGTAAAGCTGCAAAGGGATTAGGGGGGTCACTTGCCTCATTGTCCTCGCCTTCCGAGGTACCTGAGCCCGAGGAATCCGAGGCAGGGGGTACCTCTCTCTTGCCTCGCTCTCGCGAGCGCCTCCGCACGCTCCCTGCGACGGACCCCTCTCGGGAGGACTCCGAACGGGCCCCTTCAAAAGCTCGGCGGGCCTGAGAGAGCCCATCTGCGCTATCCTTAGCCCCATTCCTCTCCCCTTTGAGGCATGAATGAATCATCTCCCAGAGCGGCCGAACCGAAAGTGGGAGTCGGCGCTCCTCTTCTGCTCTTTCTAAATCCTTACCTAATTTCTCCCAGCAAGGTAGGGACAAGTGCCCCGTCGGCAGGAACCAGGGTGCCGCCTCATCTACTTGTTGGAGAAACTCCGTAAGTGTCTTGGAGCTCATTGATATACCTGAAATCTTGAGCAGGTCTTTCACCGCTCTTACCAGTGACTTGGAACTCTTAGTGGGTAAGTTGCCCATGCCTGTCACTGAGGAGTCCGTTCTCACCGTGTGAGGCTAACCTGCCACATACACGTGAGCTTGAGGGGAGTCTAAAAAGCCCTGTAGGTGCGCGCCACCCAGAGCCCAGGTTTATCCCCTACTCACCTGTCCTGCAGAGCAATACTGGAGCGTCGTCCGCCTCGCCTCGGGGGTGATCAGCTCCCCGTACGGGCCACCAAATGTCGGTGTCGATCCCGGCCGGCAGGAAAAAACACACGACACGAGTAGTCGGCGGATAGCCTCTGATTTATTTTCTCTCTCCGTACGCCCTGTTCCGGGATCTCGGATCCCGCCTGAGGGAAGCCTCCTCTGGTCCGTTCCCTACGGCTCCTTGTGTGCTTCTCTCAGCAGTCCCTCTTCTTGGTGTGTGTTCTCGCCCCAGGGGTGGTGTCAGCATATATATGGACACATCGACCAATCACATCAAAGTAGGCAAGACGAGCTGATTGGCCAGCGTCAGCTGTTGCTGGGCAGACTAGCTTACAGGGCGTGTTGCTTACTAGCTAGGGAGCAGGAAATGGGCGCCATCTTGGCATACTCGATGGGAGGGGTAATCTAGCTCAGGCTTCACTCCTCACCACAGGCCTCATATCACTCGGTCGACGGGAGGGGCAATCTAGCTCAGGCTTCACTCCTCACCACAGGCCTCATATCACTCGGTCGAGCTCCCAACAATTATCCTTTTCCTGTTTCCCCATTAAGGAATATTTCATTAATGAATTACTTATATATGGATCCTATTCCCAAGGACTACCTCTGAGAAAGTTATCTTAACAGAACCATCTGTGCACATGTCACAAATCATTCAGTATCAATAAGCAATGGGTTTGTTGTTAATATATTTATTGTTGTTTGGATTTAAAAGAATGACTCCAGCTATACAGAAGAATGGTGCATATTAAGAAACACTATTTTAGAATGATTAGCAAGATATATGATCAAATTTTAAAAAGATGAAAACAAGAATGTGTAGTATGTCATCTAAGAAAAAACAGAATAATATGTATGCCTATTGTGATTGAATGTTTATATTCTCCCAAAATAAAGACTGAAACCCTAACCTTCAAGTATGACTGTATTTGGAAATAAGTACGGATAGGGAGGAGGTCAAAAAATTTTAAATGAGGTCAGAGGATGTGTTCCTAATCCAATAGGACTGAAGCCCTATAAGAGAAAGGAATACCAGGGATCTCTCTATCTCTCTGCCTTATGGGGACATAGCAAAAAAGCATTGTCAGCAAGTCATAAGTAAGGTTCTCACAGGAAACCAAATTGAGCAGCATATTAATTATGAACTGCTTGGCCTCCAAAACTATAAGTAATTTTTTGTTAAGTTACTCAGCCAGTAAGATTTTGTATAATAGTCCAAGACTATTAATACAATATTTACTTTATACCATATTCTGAAAACAATAGAATAATTGTTACTGTGGGCATAAGAATCCAGATGGGTTTCCAGGTTCTCATACACAAAGATCAGAGCATTGGACAAAAAAGCAGCAAAATTTAATAAAGTTTAAGGAGTAAAGTTATACATGAAGCAAGTGGATTTATGCTGGTGGAAAGGAAAATGACACAAATAACAGACGAATGACATGAGCAGGAAGAAAAGAAAATAGCTCAGGCCTTGAATGCATTTAGGGATTTGAAATATGTGTCCATCCTACGCACCTTCAACTGGTTCTTTCACAGCATGATTGACTGCGTGATTGACAGAGTGAGTTGGGGTTGACACCAGGGCCTTGTCCAAGATGAGGTGAGTGAAATAGAGTGGTCCCATACCCCTAGTTGTACTAATTATACTCTTCCCTATGAGATCCTATCCCCTGAAAATCTTTTTTCTTGCAACCCTTTTCTGCAAGGGTCGCAGAGAGGGTGGAATGTGTGACTTCTAAAGCTACTTTCTGCTGAATAGGGGCACTGGCACTACCTATAGGGAGACTAAAAAACTCTCAGCCTCCCTGATCTAGCACGCTAATAGAGCCATTTTCTTTTACTGAGGATTTGTTGATGAGCCAGAGATGTAGAGGTGGGTTTTAGTCCTTGGTTCTGGTCATCAACCATAGTTAATGGCTGTTAAACAAGAAGAGGCAAATTTGCCTAAGAGACTAAATAAGTATGGTCTAAACAGTAAGATTATGAGAAGCATTAATGAAGGATATTAGCCTCCAGGGCCAGATAAACAAGGGTGTATGTTCCTGCCCAGTTTGCTGGAAGACATGGTAGAAATTAGTGCCACATAGAAAACAAGGTTCATAGTCTCAAGACAGAAATGATTTTCAGTGAAAAACATACGAATAAGCTATAGCAAGCACAAGAGCAGTAAAACTAGCTATATAGCCATGTAAGAAGAGAACCTATTTCCAGGATGGCACTAATTTTTTTTTATTTGGAGGAAACAAAACAGTTTCCTTACCTGGCTCAGCAGGCTGCTTGGTGTTTTCTGAAGAGAAACTTGAGGCCATCCATTGGCTCAACAGTATATGAGGTTTATGGCCCATTTCCTGGTGCCTCTAGGTGTTTGCTTTTCAGCCTGGAGAGGTAAATTTAAGGGTTTTCAAGGGAACAGACAATACAAGACATAATTTATAGGATTATTTTATAATATTCACCCAAAAAGTCAAATGCAGAGGAGTGCAAAAGAGCTGTGTGCTGGAGACCCCAAGAATTGCCAAGAGCATGGATCTCATGGCAGTGTCCCACATGAATCCAGCTGAAAGCCTGGAGCTCATGGCAATGGCTCATGCAAGTCTGTATCAAAGATCAGCCAGTGCTGCAAAGCATCTGGACTATTATCAGAGCCATGGCTGTTAATCCTGAGTTTATCATAGTTTACGGGATTGGGCATGCCTTGATGCATTCCCACTAAGATGGCTTTGAAGTGGTTTTCCATCCCCAGTGTTATAACTCTACTGGTCCCCTTTTTAAGCCCCAGATAACATATTAGTTGGCTGATGATCAGTGGGTGTAGCCCTAAAGTTTAATCATAGACCTGTATTGCAGCTTTTACAAACTTTCTCCTTTTGATTGCTGTGAAGCAAGAAATCAGGATAAACTTGATATATTATCAGGTCAGATCAAAGCCAATGTCAGGATATGGAAACTGTCAGCAAACTTTTCTGGGCCCTTAGAAAATTTACCCAGCTTCTCTTTTTGTAGATAAATAGACTGAAAAGGGACTTGACCTTGGTACCATCTGCTCCTGCCACTTCTTGAAGGAGTAGAATGGTGACAGGCTTAGATGTTGGGTTCATGAGTCCAATGCCTTATGGCAGGCAGACCTGGAGGAAGTATGGGGTGGGCTTGAGATATTGGTTTTATCTCCTGGGGGCAATGACTATGCAGCTTGGTAAGGAGGTAGCATGTGGGTGGGGTCACATTTACCCCTGTGTCTGAGAAGGTATTTAAGCAGGGAGTCTGGTGGAATGGATGAAGCATATCCCAAGATGGGTTTGTGGGGAAGAGGAGTAAATATTAGGCTGTGGGAACCTTATAGGCCTTCACTGGGTCAGTTCTTGGCCTGTTTGGTTCCAGGGGATCTCCTATACAGCTAAAACCCTTGGGATTAGTCATAGGAAACTTTCAGAGTATGCTCTGTGTCGCTCCCTGCACAAGAACCTTACAGGGCATGCTATGGGTTAGTCTCAAATCCATTCAGTCCTCCAGAGCATACTCTGGTAAAGCTGAACTTAGGATATGTCAGATACTCTGGGCTTTTGTGGGCACTAATACTACTTCCTCTGAACCTATGAATCTCCACATTAATCATCATCCATCTCCCAAATGGGTCAGGACCTGGGATGACCTACTGGGTGAGGCTTCAAACCAATTACAAAATCACCTAACAACACAGTATACCTGTCTAAGGATAGGTAATAGAAGTGCTTCTGTCAATAAAACCCTAATAAATTTCCTTACATAGGGAACCAAGAAACAAGTAGGATGGAGAGAAGAAGAGAGCTAGTATTAGAGAAATAATCCAAAAGAGACTCCAGGAAGAAATATCTAGATTCAGTAAGAATCGATAAGCAGGCCTAGGACTCAGGAAGGCTGTGGCAGAGCCTAGAGAAGGGCTAAAACAGAGCCCTTCCTGTGAGCCTCTCTTACCAGATGGAAAAACAGATGCTTCCCCTCACCCCTCCCATGCTGGATGGGTACACTAGCTCCTCTACTTTCCAGTTCCCTGTATCTCCCTGATAACTAATCCCAGGGTTCAAGAAATGTAAAGGATTTGAGACAGAGTTAAAGCAGAGAGAAAAAATAAAAAACCTTTTGACTGAGTTTAACAGAATTGAGGTCTCTGAGGTCTGTATGCCTCTTTGTAACTCCTGGCTGGCTTGTCAACAGTGTTATCATGGAGAATGGAGATCCAGGACAGGTTCCCAGATTCTCATGTGTGAGGAACAAAGCAATGAGCTTTGTACACAATGGTATAGAAAAAGCAGCAAAATTAAATGAAGTTTGAAGTGTGAAGCTAGGCTCAGAGTGAGCGCCTCCCGCAGGCAGAAAGGAAAATGGCATGAACAAAATGAAGATGGCATGGGAAAGAAAGGAAAATGGCACAGTGCTGAATGCGTTTAAGGATTTGAAATGTGTGCCTGACCTAGCATACTTCCCGTCAGGTCTTTCAGAGCAATGACTGATAGCATGATTGATAGGGTACCGAGTGAGGTTGGCCCCGGGGCACTATGTACTGTATCTATAATGAATCAAAAAATTGACAAATTCGTTACCAGAGTGGTAAGTTAATGGTGGGCTTGGAAAACTAATACACAAAATAAGTTAGATGACCAAAATAGAATGGAATCAGAAGTGAATAATAGAAATTTAGAGAATATACAAATATGTGGAAATTAAACAATTTAGTTCCAAATAACCAAGAGATCAAAGAAAGGGAAAAGGAAAAAAAAAAAAAAGAAGAAAGAAAACTAGAAAATCTATCCATTAAGCAATTTGTCTCTCGGATATATTCAACTGAAGAAGTTGTCTCTGGGCATTGCACTTAAGCATCTTTGTTAGCTTAAAGCTCCCCCTGACAATCACCTCTTTATGGCCTAATTCTGAATCTGTTTCAGTTCCTCAAGGCATTGGCTTCTCCAGGCTTATCAGGGCTTTTCTAGAAATGGAGAACCTAACAACCAGCCAACATCCTCCAATTTCTGCATTCCCTGGCCCAACCTCTGCCCCATGGCCCCAACACATTCCTCAGGCTTAAATACTGTTGTCCTGCCCTCTGGCTGGCTGGCTAAAGTCTTTCTTTCAGATCTCAAATTAATAGTGACTTCTGCTTGGGTTGGAGGTCTCTAGGCCTTTTAACCCACTTTACATGGGTTTCACCCTTTGGGGTACAGTATATTGTTTACCAATCAATATTAAAACCAAACCTTAAGACATCATATTAATTAACAGGAAGTGTTCTGATATATGCAGTAAAAGGAAAAATATTTGTCAACGGGATGTTGTTCTGGTCTATACAATAAAGGGAACTGAAAGCATTTTCAAATAATTGATTCACATAAATTCAGCCAAATATTCCTTCAAAATATTGTAACATTTGTTCCAATAGGACTCAGTGTCATGAGGTGTCATGGAAAGGAAGTTAGGACAGTTACAGTTAAGCGAGCATTCTGGAAACCAGGGACAGCTGAGTGCTATTACACTCAACTGTGAATGGAAGTCAGTAGTAAAGGAGGGTGAACAGCACACTTCAAAATAGGCAGCAAAGTTTGGGAAGAATAATCACCAAAGTCTAAGCAGAATTTCTAAATAACCAATATATGTCTAACTGTTAATACAGTATCTTTGACACCAAAAATCCAAATTTCTGTACATCAGAAACATTTAGAAGCCACAGATAACAAATTATACTTCTTCAAAAAGTAAACAGGTGGGGTTTTTGAAGTATTAATTGTAATAGATTTCAGTATATGTTATACATCTATCCATTTTATCAAACTAAAAGCATTAAAATGTTATTTTTTAATTTTAATCACAGAGGCAAATCATTTGATTGATCCAGTATTTTTAGAACAATGAAAATAAAAGTGCAATATACCAAAACTTATAGAATGTATTTAAAACACTAGAGCAAAATTTAAAGTCATAAAAACCTATATTGAGAAAAAAATCTCAAATCAAGGACTAGTTTCACCTTAACAAACTAGAAAAAGAAGAAAACTAAATTACAAACAAAATGAAGAAAGAAAATAAAGATGATAGTAAAAAGTGAAATAGAAAAGAGAACAATTTAACAAATTAGAAAAATTTAACAAAATCAGAGTTGGTACTGTGAAAAAATAAAAATTGACAAGCTGAGCTAAACTAACCAAGAATAAAAAAGAAAATATTAAAATTGTTAAAATCAGGAATGAATAAGGAACTACCATTATCCACAGTAAAAATTAATTATAAAAAATTACAACATTGTGTGCCAAAAAGTCAAAAACTTAAATGAAATAAATTTTCCTAGCAACTTACTGAACCTACAAAACTTATTTAAGATGATACAAATAAATATCTACCACATATAAAGAACTTGACCTAGCAATCAAAACACTTCCCACAGAGAAAAACCTAGATAGCTTCATCACTGGATTCTACCAAACACTTACAGAAGAATTCAATAGCTTATAAAACAAAACAAAACAAAAAACTAGGAAAAAACCTAACCAATGAGGTTGGGGAAAAATAGAAACTGGAAAATGATACTAGAAAATATTCATCCATCAGTATAATTAATATTGTTACAATAATCATATTATCAAAAACAATCTACAGATTCAATACATATTTCATCAAAAATTAAAAGTCCAATGACATTTTTCACATTAGTAGAAAAAATTCTGAAATTTACATGAAAGCACAAAAGACCCAAAGTAGGCAAGTAACACTATGCAAAAACTACAATGCCGGTATCACAATACCTAATTTCGAAACAAACTACAGAGCTACAGTGGTAAAAGCAGCATGACACTCACATAAAGGCAGACACTCAGACCAATGGAGTAGAAGAGAGAACCTAGAAATAAACTTTTGCAACTACATCCATTTTGTTCTTGACAAAATTTACAAAAACATACGTTTTAAATAAATAGTACTGGGAAAACTTGAAATCCATATGTAGAAGACTGAAATTAGATCACTGTCTCTCTCACCCTATCAAAAAAATCAGTTCAAAATCAAGTCAATGAACACAGTGTAAGACCCAAAACTTTGAAACTACTACATTAAAAGATAAACACTTTAAAAGCCAGGCATTGGTAATGGCTTCCTAAATAGGTCTCCAATAGCTCAGGAAATAATAGCAAACATTGACAACTAGGATTGTGTCAGATTAAAAAGATTCTGCACAGCCAAAGGAAACAGCTAGCAATTAACTACAGAACAATTTTTCAGAATTAACAATATATTTGCCAGCTACTTTTCTGACAGTCTTAATATCCAGAATATATAAAGAACCCAAAAAAAATAAACAACCAAAAAACAAGAAAGTCAGTCAATTGATGGGCAAATGAACTGAACAGACACCTCATGAAAGAATTATATATTGCCAATATTACATGAAAAAATATCAATATCTTTAGCCATCAAGAAAATGCAAATTAAAATTACATTGAGACTCCATCTTATTCCAATATGAATGGCTATCAGGAAGAATACAGAAGCAATGAATTCTCACTAGGATATGGTGGAGAGAAAGGAAAAGAATTCTCATTCCCTATTGGAAGGTATAAATTAGTATAGCCACTTTGGAAATCAGTATGAAGGTCCCTCAAAAAGCTATACAATAAAATTACTATATGATATGGCTGTATGTACCACTCTTCAGTAATGCATACTTTATAGAATTAAAATCAGCATTCTACATGGATAACTGTATATCTATGTTTATCATGGCACAGTTCATACTAGCTGAGTTCTAGAGTCCTCCTAGGTACCCATTCATGATGAATGAAGAAAACATGGTGTATATATGCAATGAAGCAATATTTAGCTATCCAGGAAGAGCACAATCATCCCATTTCCAGGCAAATTGACTGAATTACAACATTGTTAACTGAAATACACTAGATACAGAAAGACAAGTATCACACATATTTTGAGTTTTGTTTGTTTCATACGTGGAATCTAGTGGAGAAAAACACACCATGAAAGCATAAATGAGACTACTGAAGAAGAGGAAAGGCATCCAGAGGGAAGAATGGAGGAAAAGGAAGGTAATGTGGCTGGAGATATGATCAAAGTAGGTACACGAGTGTACAAAAATATCACAAGAAACCCCATTATTCTATGTAACTAATATGTGCCAATAAAAAAGAATTAACTTCAATCACTCCAAAATCTTTCCAAAATGTAGGAAAAAGTAAAATATTCTACTTTATTCTATAAAAGCCAGAATTACTCCAGTACCAAATCTATCAAAGAATTTAGCAACAGAATGATGTCTCTTATGAATACAGTGGCAGAATTCTCAACCAAATGCTAGTAAATTGAAGCCAGCAACATATAAAAGAGAGCAAGTTGAAATTATCCCTATGGCACAAGAGCAGTTATACATACAAAAGTTAAAATAACATATGATATTAGTAGAACAAAACATATAATCAACTCAAAAATCATATTACAAAACCTAATATCATGGAATGACAAAAATGTTAGCTTAAGTAGAAATAGAAGAGAATTCCCTCAATCTAAAAACATCTGTGAAAAATCCACAACTAATATTGAACTAATTTTCAAAATCATATTTGTAATAATAACTTTTAGTATTTTACTTAAAACTCCTCTGACAGATTGTTTCTGTAAATTCCATATTCGCCAAAAAGAACCATGGTTTCATGGAGAAATGACTAGTTCCAAATGTGTGACAAATTAACAGGATGAGTTTAAAAGTTCATAAAGTGAGAAATCTTGAATATCACTAGGTTCACATTTGGAAAGGTTTGAAGCCAAATAGAAGTTGGCACATACATAGAAAGATGAATCAAACATCAAAGATGCTGTTTAAAACCCTTGAGTTCAACATGATACAAAAAAAACTACTTTTGTGTATAAACTACACTTCAGTGTTACTAAATAGATAATGAGCGAAAGTCTGCTTTATAGTTAATAAATGCTGATGGCTTTGATAGAATACCCTTGAAACAATGAACAGGAAATAATGAATGGCTGTTAAAATAATAAAATGAAAATAACTGGACTTTATATGCCTCCTGGTGCTAGTATACATATAATTAAAAGCATAACTGAATTTGACCAAGTATCCGGCTTAAAGAACCAATTACTAAAAAATGCAGAAGATTGGAGAAATGTTACACATCATTACAGGCATGCAACAAAATCCTGTGAGTGTTGACCTTAAGTCCAACAAGACTTAACTCTACAGGAATTTCTCCAGGACAAATGGGCCAATTTCTTAAACAAGTAAAACAAAGTAGCTTAAAGGATAAGAAGGGAAATAGAAAGCAGATGTAAATAAAGTTTTCACAGTACACACTGTTCTTCAAAGAAAAATCAGTAAATAACATTAGAAAAGGAGGTGTACTTAGACAAATGGATATTCAGTGGAATTATAAACATTTAATTTACTCAAAGGTAGGCAGTCTTCAAATAGTGGAGAAAGGGAACAAAAAATAAATGGAATAAATAGTAATCAGCTAAATTGTTAAAATTAATAAATTTAAACTCAACCATATCTATAATTACATAAAAGGTAATGGTCTACATAACCCATAACTGAATGTAAAGATATTCAGTTTGGATGCATAAGCTGTCTAAAATAAGTGCAGAGATCATCATTTAATGATAGTAATGAAAAATGATACTACGCAAACACTATTCAAGAGAAAATTAAAGTAGTTACATCAATATTAAAATACATGTCAGAAGAAGGAAGGTTATCAGTAAAAAATGGAAACATCTTACAATGCCTAAAGGGCTGTTTCACCAAGAAGACCTGATAACCCTAAGTATATATGTACTTAAAAAGAGAGCTTTAAGGGGGTGGGGATTTAGCTCAGCGGCATAAGCGCCTGCCTTGCAAGCAGGCAGTCGTGAGTTTGATCCCTGGGACGATATCCCTGGGACGATAAAAACGAAAAAGACAAAAAAAAAAAAAAGAGAGAGCTTTAAAAAGTGAAGCTAGAACTTAAAGGAAAAATTGAAAAATCAATTAATATAGTCAAAAATTTAATATCCTTCAGTCAGAATTGATAGAGTTAGTACAGGAAAATCAGTACAGATATAGAAGATTTTAATAACATCATAAAATAACTTGACCTAATGACATTTTTTGAACATGTTAACTAACAAAGCAGAATGAATATACATTTTCAAAGAGTACATAAAATAAGATAGATTATGGTAAAGGTCATAGAACAAACTTTAAGATTTAAAAGAAATGTAGCATACAAAATAGCATAATCTCTGACTATAAAAATAAAGAAATCAATAACATACATTAGGACATTCTCAAATATTTGGAATTAAGCAACATACTTCTAAATAACCTATAGATTAAAGAGGCATAAGAGATCAGTAATAAATATTGAGTGAATGGAAACGAACATACAACATGAAAATTTGTGAGATGTACCTAAAATAATGCTTAAAGGTAAATGTATAGTATTAAACGTTTATTGGATACTTACCTGGCAGGGCAGATACCATGATCACGAAGGTGCTTTCCACAGGGTGAGGCTTATCCATTGCACTGTGGATGTGCTGACTCCTGTGATTTCCCCAAATGTGGGAAACTCAATTGCATAATTTATGGTAGTGGGGGGACTATGTTCACGCTCTCCTATATTAAAAAAGAATGAAGAAAGAAAGAAAAACAAGATAAAAGAAAAAAAATAAATGTTGGAAAATGGGAGTGATAATAGATTAGTGATACAACCTTCCTTGTTACTAGACAAAGAAGAGCATACTGAACCCAGAGCAAGCAGAAAGAAAACAATAATGAACATAAATCAGTAAAATTGAAAGCAGAGAAATAATAAAGAAAATCAATGAAACCAAAAGTTGGTTCTTTGAAAAGATTAATAAGACTGATAAGCCTTTAGCAAGACTGACAAAAGAAAAGAAATGACACACATTACCAGGACCGAGAATGAAAGACAAACACCAATAGACCCTGGCGGCACTGAAAGAATAATAAATATTTTATACCAGTGAACTGTAAAGTTGTGTAAAATAAACAAACTCCTTGAAAGAAACCAGCAAGCTGAAAGAGATGACATGAGTAATCTTAAATCTATTAAAGAAATTAAGTTTTAGTTTAAACCTTCCAACAAAGAAAACTCCAGGCCTAGATGACTTCACTAGGGTATTCGGCCAAACATGTAAGGAATAGATAACGTTAGCTCTACGCAAGCCCTTCCAGAAAAATGTCACCAAAAAAGAGAAAGAAATAAAGAAAACTACAGACTACAGACCAATATCCCTGATACACATAGATACAAATATTAGTAAACTAAATCTAGAGGTCTGTAAGTTTCTACGGAGAAAAATAAAATATAGAGAAACTGAGAGATTAAAGGAGATTTAAGCTACATGTCAACGGGCTTTCTGTGTGGATGCTGAGGACAAAGAAGGAAGAGAGCAAAAAAGGCAGGAAGCAAAAAAGGCAGGGAACAAGGAAAGAAGAGAGAGAAATATCTGGACTCAGTATTGGTTGTTACTAAGGATTCTTCAGTTTCTTCACTGTGAAAATGGTACTCTCTTTTTTTAAAGAGTCTTTTAGAGATGCAAAACAAAATAGCCACATATGCTGAAAAGTAAAGATCAAACACATAATCTCCAGAACTGTCTTTGAAATAATCCCATATGTAATGCCAGCCATAGGAAATGGGAGAGGCTGTAGAGGAAACAAGATAGGCTATATGCTAGTCACTGGGAAGCTAGGTTCCTTATTCTTGTCTCTCTACTTTTACCTATGTTTAAAAATGTCTGTAACTAACATTTGATAGAACAAGTTAATGTAAAGCTTTTGAAACAATAAAAATACCCCTCCCTAGGACATCCCTAAGTGGTTCATTCCATTTAAAAAACACAACCACAGGCCTGCTGAGCTATTGATCTTCCCCCTCCCCCCCCCCCCCCCCCCGCCGCCCTATTTTGAAAGGAAGGCATTTGAAGTCTAAGCATCAAGTGCAAAAAGCTTTTATATTTCAATACTTTTTTATACATTGCTGGAAAATTAAGACATTTTCATATTGATAATCTCCCTGTTTCTATTCCAGGAAAATGTTTTTACAATTTTTTCTTTAATGTTTACAAGGTGCCAGGTATCCGCAAACTTGCAAAGATATGCTACTGAGAATTACGTGAAAAGCGTCTTTCTGTTCAGTGTCTGCTATGCACAAGCACTATGATGCATGTCACTTCATTGGAAATGAACATTATTCACAATATATAAATGAGAAAGAAGACTTAACATGATGTGTGGCCTTCAACCTGTATCATTGTTTCCGCAATGTGTTTATAAAGATAGAATCTAGATAATTTTGCTGTTGTGTTTTATTTCCCATGAGGGTCAGTGAGTTTGTTTCAATAAAAGCCTATTAACAGGTAAATCTTTCAGAATGTGATCTTTGTCACAGAGTCTGCTTTATTTTGCTTTGCTTTGCTTACAACCATTTCATCATGTAAAATAAGAGAAAGAAAGGAAAAAAGAAAGAAGAGAAAATTCTTGGCTCTCAGACTTACCCCAACATAGGCCGATTTGTTCCATGGGTCACAGCTTGCCAGCGACTGGAACAGGCTAGGGTATGTCTCATTTTATTTCATCAGGAATAATTCAATTAAAATCCCCGAGGGAATATTGTATTAGAATAGAGTACTAATCACGATGGAAGGTAGATCATGAATACTTCATATTTGCTGTCCGATGATTACTATTCCCCAGACATTTCTTAATGGACTGAGGATGATGGACTGATGAAAGTAATACCAAGAGGTAGCCTGACCCACAAAGCATGACTTTTGCAAGTGTTTTGTCAGGGAAAAAATGTGGTTATCTTAATTCTATAACAACTACATTTATTCTAAGGCTGCAGCAAGTTGATAAAAGAACTCGATCAAGATAATAAAACATGCCTGTCTTCACAGGGGAGATAGGAAGTTAGGACTCGGTTTTCCCATTCAAGTACCCTTGAAGCACAAAAAATAAGTCAAGATTATGCTTAAGCCTTCTCTACTGAGCTAAGTTCATGGAAATAAAGTGTATTCTAAACTAAAATAGATGCAACCAAATAGACTGTGGTGTTTTTCTTTCTTTCCCTCAGGATCATGTATCCCCAGACCTTGTTGAACTCACCAAGATTAAGATTGCTGAGCAGGGTTGCAAAAAGAAAGACACGGTGCTCCAATCTTTTGTTTCTAAATCAATGTTTAAATCTATAGCAGTAACAGGCATCCTGGATAAAAACAATTTGAGAAGCCAAAGTGAAGTAAGCCTCAACGTTATGCCCTGAACAAGTGCTGGGAGAAGAAAAAAGACACAGATGAAAGCAGATGCAGTTGCTTGTGCTCATCTGATGAGGAGGAAACACAAATGGAGGGGAAGCTACCAGAGAGGAGAGTGATGGAGCCAGAAATGGTCATGGGGAAAGAGAGGAATCCGCTTTGAAAGGCTGTCTGTCAGCTTTGGTGCAGGCAGCCCAGCCTAGCTGTAGGCCGCATGCCACATCAGTGAGCGCTGAGTTGTTTGAGGTGAGGACAGCTTCTGCAGGGGCCAGCAGGTCTCTTGTTGGTCACTTAGCAATAATGATGCCCATTGCTGCCCTGATAACTTGCTTAACACAATCTGAACACATGAGGTGGGCAGATCGGAACACACTTACAACTGCCACTCCTCATTCCCCTCATACACATCACCTGCAGCAGCGGTGTTGAAACCCTAACGTAGGTGTCACCACTGAGGTCCACAGAGTGTTAAGTACACAGAGATACCTGCTGCCAGATGTCAAAGCCAGACTCAAGCCCGGACTACTCTTTCCTTAACCTTGCCATTATGCTTCCACCCAAAATTCTAAATTCCATAATGCTTTCTAAAATGAAAGTCCATCTTATTTGTCAGTGCACAAATACACACAGAGTTCCTTATGTTTATCCTGAGCCCACCCAGAGTTCCTCATGAGCACTAGCTCCCTGGAGCCCCACAACCACACGCAAGGTAAGCAAGGCTGAAGATGGGGATGGATACTTGGGTCGGTTAATTAATTTAACCCAGGCGTATGGCTAGTAAGTGGCACGGGCCAGCAACAGAGAAACCCAGTTGTGGCTGATACAGATTTTGCTCTTTTCCATTATAGCAAATCTACACATACATAAAATTCCTGAAAACAAATTGCATCATATTTTGGAGGTCTTGTTTTTTGTTTGTTTTCATTTTTCATTTTTGAGACAGGGTCTCACTATGTAGTTCAGGTTACTCACTACGTAGTCCAGGCTGACCTTGAACTTGCAGTGATTCTCCTGCCTCAGCCTCCTACCTAGAACAAGTACACTTCAAAAAACAATATTAAATAGTGGTTTTGGATTTCCAATAAATGTGTGGCATTTTTTTGTAAGGCAAATCTTCTACACTACTTTCTATGAGGAATGTCAATTACTCATGGCTGATTTAACTCTGTAATCTCAAGGCCAAGTATAATTATCTTCAGGAGCGTTCCCATTTAAAGTGAATAAAGTTCGATGCTGGGTACCAAAAAATAAACATTAAAAAAATAAACTGAATCAAAAGCCAGGCATGATGCACATGCCTATAATCCCAGCACTCAAGATTCTGAGGCAAAAGGATCCATGAGTTCAAAGGCAGCCTGTACTGCATAGTGAAACTCTGCCTCAAAAAAGAAAAGAAAGAAAGAAAAAAGAAGAAAAGAAAAAGAGTGAAAAAAATGAGTCTTTAACAACGCTTCCAAGTGGTCCCACATCTAAAGCATTGCAAATTTTTCAAGTCCAGGTTCAATTTTGCTCAGTTAATCTGAAAATTAAATTTTTTTTATACTGGGGATCAAACTCACAACCTTGCACTTGCAAGGTAGGCACTGTGCCGCTGGCTATATCCCCGGCTGAAAATTAATGTTGAAGGAATCTTTGTTGACATTATTAACAGCTGTGTCTTTGTTAACTAGCAACTGATATTTTAAATATGAATATGTCATCCTTAGTGATGAAGGATTTTGTTCTTCCAATAGGCTATAACAGTTTTTAAAGGTTTGCTGGTTTATAATCTATTTTGTTTCTTGGCTACAGCATCAAATATTTACTGGAGTAACTAATGGCAAGCATATGACATTGTCAGGCACAGAGAACCTAAGTTCCTTCCAGGACAAAATGAAACACATTTCCTCCATTTGAGTTCAGTAAATGTACTTAGGCAGATTTTCACAAAGCCCTGCAGTGACTGCTAATCCAGTGCAAATAGCAAACAGCAGTGTTCACATTGGCAACTCCATAGAAAACTGCTTGTCTGGCAGAGCCTTTAAATCTCCCCTTAGGGCCATATGCCTTTTACCCTCTGGGTGAATTTGTCGGGGTCAGTACAAGTTAAGAAAAAAGAGCTGCATATTCTATTCCAGTATTTCCATTTTTCACTGTATACAACTGCATTCTTCCTGCTGTACCAACTCGCCCCACTCCTGACCAGTCCATGTTACCCTAAACCACCTGGTTCCATCCTCTCTCTTAATCTACACCCCTTCCCTATTTAATCCCACAACAACCATGGGTGTTTATTAGTAAAAGTGGGAGTGTCTGTGTCTCCTGGTGATTTGGATGGTTACAAAAACCTTAAAAACCTGAAGTGTTAACTGGGGATCACAAAATTATGTAGACTCAAGGACCATGGTGTTTTTATTAAAAGGGACAGGAGGTAGCATAAAGCAGCATACAGGAACTCTTGACCCCAAACAACACTATGGCCAGTCCTCCACCCTCCTGACTCAGCCCCTCATCACTCTCCTGTCTGTGCACCATGCTGGTGACCCCACACACATACATATGCTAACCTGGTTTGTACAAGTTGCCTATAACTCAGATTCAGTTAACTCCAAAGTATAACTAAAGTGCCTCCGAAATTATTTTCTTATACAGATTCTCTACAGATAATAGAATCTGAGTACCTTATGAAAAAGTCCAGGTAAATTCTGTCCACACATTTTTAGGAGCCTGAATCAACATCACCTCTGGATTTTTTTCCCCAAGGAGTTGTAATTCAGATCCGACTTGCAGACTTTTCAACAAACACAATTCTTATTTATTTCAGTTTGGTACACATGTGCAATCTCCAATTTCACTCTCATGAACCCATTACACAATAAGCCCAAACTGAAAGTCCTTTCTCAAACTGAAAACTCTTCCAGGTAAAAATGAGTTTGAAATCTGTCTTCTCTTTGGCCCTAGTTTTAAATAATGATCCAGAAAAAGAATTCTATTTCCATGAGTCAAATGCTCAGTTTTATTAAAACAGTGCAGCAGCTACTGATGAATGGAGACTCCCAGGGTGGTTCCTGACTGCTGCCCTCAGCTCTGTGTCCCAACAGCTTGGTTAAATCCCCATGGCACATTCACCAGCCAAATGATTCTCCCTATCACTTTTGCTCCTTCCTTTCACGTGAAGAAAGGACCTCAGAGAGCCTCTTGTTATAAATGATGATTACAAAAGCCACTCTGCATTCCTCTGTTCTTCTGTCCTTTCAGTGAAAAGCCACAGGGTTTTGTGAAGGTGAGCAGATCCGATTTTAATGTTAACAAGCTTTCAAAATTTCCTTAATTAAAATAATGGCTGGCTGACAATATCTAAGTCTTATGACTCACTGGTCTGAGTGCTAACGCTCTACTGCCTAACTAGGTTTATTTGATCACTATGCAATCTCTTATTTGTATACTCTGGCTCTGTCCATCTCTACAGCATAAGGCCAGAAGCTACAAGATTTATTCGTTAATGTTTCATTGCTCCTCCTTGTAATCACTGCACATACATTCTGTAGTTATAGCAGACAGTTCTTAGATTAACTGAGAAACCAGAGGACAGAAATGTCTTTTCTGTGGTCACACATGCTCCAGTTTTTGTAAAACAAACAACAACATGATGTTAAAATGAAATATCAACAAAATATCTTTTCAAATGAAATGGCTTCTGATTACCCAAAGAGTGGGGATAATGATTTGCAGTTAGTAATTCACTATTTGGAGAAAAAAAATTTTAACTTGGAAAAGCATTGCACCTACTTAAGTAATTACAAATTAAAACAATGGCTATGGAGGAGTTAACTTAAATGGTTTCATGCTATACACCTCACATTTCCACTAGGACTGTGCTCAAAAGTAATTTTATAGGTCTGTCTGGATTCACTTCATGAAAGTCAAAGAAGACTCAAAGCATATTTGATGTGATTTTTCCACTCATGAAATTTTGTGATTTCATGAAAGAAGTGCGAGAAAATTACCCTGATGTTTGATATTATGCATGCAAGAAGCATCATGGAAAATTCAGCATGCAAATTGTAAGACTCTCAGCTGTACAAAATTTGATAACCTCCAATTTACATGTGATTATGAATCTTGGAGAAGAGATGATAAAATTTATGTTTTATCAAAATAGGTACATTAAGAGCCATGTAATTTCATGCTTGCTTATGTGTGACTTTAAAACATTAAATCATAAAGTGCTAGAATTACTAGAAATCTGAGATCATCATTTCTGACTTTCTTTAGTGAGACGATGACACAAAACTGTTAGTAATCAGCTGAAGGTTCTTTTGCTCAGTTTGGATGGAAATCTCAAAATTAGCAAAGTGCTACTCCTTTAAAGTTAGTGGCTTTGAGCTTTGAGTGTTGGTGGCTCCCAACCCATAGTGCCACAGCTCTGAGCCTTCAGTGACAGTGCCTCTTAGCTCTTAGTCTTGCAACTCTTGGTAATACAAGAGTTAATGTTACTGCCCCTGGCAACTTCTAGCCACCTCTCTCAACTTCACCAGAGCCTAGGGCTGCTAGGTCCCTTTGTGGCTTTCTGGAGCCCTACCTAGCAACTTTTGCTGTTTCTCTGGGGTGCTCTTCCACCTGCCTCTGTGGGGGAAACCCCCCAGGTTCCAGCCTGTTACCTCTCCCTTTGCCAGCAGCCTCAGGCCTCAGTTCTGTCTTTTCTTCCATGATCAGCCTTCTCCTCCAGGGACCTCAGGCTTTGCCTCAGCTTCAGTCTTTTGCTGGCATCCTCAAACGCCATATTGGCTTCCATGTGAGCCTTTTCTGGATGCCTTAATCCTCAAGTCTTTGGTCCCACTTCCACTGTCTCTCAACTCTTTGGCATTAATAACCCCTGTTACCAAGCCCTTTTAGTGCAGCTCACTCAGCCCACCCTACCTGAGGAAAAAGTCAGGAGCACAGAAATGGATCACAAAAACAAAGCATAAGGACCCATGCTGTAGCACAGGATGGGAGTGTGGTGGGAGGAGTTGTCCTCCACTGACCTGCACAGTGTGAACCAGACCTGCTTATTACACAGAGGAGTGAAGCACAGTCTTACACTTTGTGGATTAACTCACTCCAGGAATTTTAGCATAGCATCAGTGGGACCAAGATCATCTGGATGAGTGGGGCCACCGAGGGCACCATGAGGTGAAGCTATCTAAAATAGGTCCATTTTTCAAACCTATTGCCACAAAGGTCAAGATCTTCTGGAGCACCCAGAGAGTGTCTAGGACAGCCTCGGATACTAGGGCAGAATCTCCAGAGAGTTCCCATGTGTCCACAGAATCAGTGCAGAGAAAACTAGGGCTCCTGGGACTTCCCCTTCATGCTATACTGGGGATTGAATGCAGGAGACTCAGTCTAGCTGTTTGTTTTCTTTCCATTTTGAGAAGAGGTCTCACTAAATCACCATGTTTCCCAGGCAAGATTGAGTTTATCTTCCTGCTTCAGCTTCCCAGAGTGCTAGGATTGTAGGCTTTTGCTCCCAGGCCCAGCTCCTGTGATTTTGATAACATCTCCAGGAGGAACTGCAGTATTGCTCATGGCCCATTGTGGTTTAGACTTTGGTGGTGATGTCAGCTGTGGCCCTGGTGCCTCTCCAATCTTTGCACATTTTCAGCTGCTCTTCAGGTGCTTGGATCAGGGGAGGGAACCACCAGTTAGGTTCTTCCCCCAGATGACTATCAGGACAAAGGGAAAGTGTTGGGCCCCATTTCTATCTCAGATCCAGAGAGCAAATAGCCTGTTCGAGTCTCTTTTTATTCCCTTTTCCCCATTCTCTTTCTCCTCCTCCTCCTCCTCATCTTCCTCCCTCTCATCTTGTTCCTCTTCCTCTGCTTTTCCTTCTCTCTTTTCCTCTTCCTGCTCTTGCCAGTTACTCCTCAGCATACCACCCAATATGAATTCTGCCTCCTCCATCCACCCCATCACAGGAACTCATCTCCCAAAGGCAGTACTACGCTACTGTCATTTCACCCTGTCTTGAAAAATTCTTTCCTCTTCACTTAACACATTTCCCTGATTTTCTGCCTTATGACATCACCGTAGAGTGCCCTATGCTACTTTCACTTACGTGTTAGAGTGAGGACTTCTTCGTAGGCCTCTTCTCTTCTCCTCCTACATGCTGTCTATCTGATAAACCCCATCCTCCTTAGCACTGATCATCCCCAATTTCTGTCTTCACCCCACACTTCTTTCCAGAGTATCAGGTCCATGTATCCCACTGCCTACTGGAGCTACTGATTTCTCAAATTCAACATGTCCCAGACTGGTCATGCACCTTCTTCCTGTATTTCCTAAGTTAGATAAAGACATTCTAGGTGCCCAAGTGACAAACTGACATAGCATTTTAAACTCTACCCTTTCTTTTCTGTTCTTTTTTGGGGGGAAGGAAGTGAGACAGAGTGTTTCACTGTATAGTTCAAGGTGGGCTTGAACTCACTGGGTAGTACAGGCTGGCCTTGAAGTTGCAGCAATCCTCCTGCCTCAGCTTCTGGAGTACTGGGATTACAGGCATGTACCACCACACACCACACCCAGTTGCTTCTTCTTGTCTTTCTTTTTTTTTCTTTTTGTCTTTTTTGAGATGGGGTCTCGCTATGCAGTTTAGGTTGGCCTTGAGCTCACTTTGTAGCCCAGGCTGGTCTCAAACTTGCAACGATCCTCCCACTTCAGCCTCCCGAGTGCTGGGATTACAGGCATGAGCCACCAAGCCTGGCTTGTTTCTTCTCTTCTTTAACCACTAAATCCAATGAACTAATAAGTTTTACAGATCTTGTTAAAGTGTGTTTCTCTAATCCATAGATTCTCTTCATCTCAACTGTGACCATTCTAGTCCAAGCCATTGCATAACCTTCTAACTAACCTCTCCCTTCAATTCAGGTCTTTTTCTAACATATTTTCATCAGAGCAGCTAAACCAAGGTTTCCTGACATTTCATTATTAAATCCCTTTGGTGTTTACCTAGGGCTCTTAAAATCAACCCAAATTCTGCTTCAAATGGCAAGGTTCTATATTGGCTTGCTCTTCTTCCATTACAGAATGCACATTATGCTGGGTTCAGTGGTTCTCAACACCACTGAAATGTTGAAAAAATGTAACATTTTTTACAAGTCAGGTTCTCCTGACAACATGCTTTATCTTAAAAACACACGCAAATGCAAACACAAAAAAAAGCCAGGGGCAGTAACATTAAGAATTATATTACCAAGAGTTGCAAAAAGCACACACAAACTCTGTAGGTCCATGGAGGACAGCTCCTCCTACCATATTCCCATCCTGTGCTACAGCATAGGTCCTTATGCTTTGTTTTTGTGATCCATTTCTGTGCTCCTGACTTTTTGCTCAGGTAGGGTGGGCTGAGTGGTAATGGGGCTAGAAGCTGGCATGTTTTCTTTTGTTCCTGTGCCTTTACTTGCTTTTAATTATGCCATGTTGCTAGAATGGACCCATCAATTTCTGCACACATTCTGAAGGACCAGAAAAATAATTACTGGTTTCTCAAAATACAGCAGCTATTTATGTTTCCCCTTTGGATACTTCTCTCAATGCTCAAATTCTATAGAAGTCCTTTCCAAAAAAAGAGGGTTTTTTATCAAACGAAATTTCTGGCATTTTTAATATATGCAAATGCCACAGAGAACTGGAAAGAATGAGGCCAAAATCATCAAAGAATAGTGTCTGTGGTTTCCAACTAATGCCCCACCAAAGGCATTGTTAAAATATCCCAGTGTCACTAAATTATAATACTTTTCAGGGTCACCGAGAAAGTTTTTGAGAAATATGGCCTGGTATGATCCATAGGCTCCTGGCTCAATGGGCTGTGGGTGATACTGGAACACAGGTTTGTAAGCCTTGAACACAGATAATTTTGATGCACAAAAACACTCCAGAAACACTGAGATAAACATCAGCAACCAGTTCCTGGAGAATGTGTTCATGGGGTTGCATCTCTGAAGTTGCTTTAAGATACCTCACACTGTTCAAATCTGGAGATAAGAAAGACTGTCAGAGCTTTACAAAGTATTAGGACACCAGCCTGACCAAATGAAGCTGTCAATCAACTCATAACCCCTCCCTAGCCTGAAAAGAAAAAAAACAGGAAAAGCCAGGATGTAACTCTATGAGGCAAATAAAAATTCATGATGAGAGAGAACAAGAAGATAGATCAAGATGGCATTCCTATTTATTCCTGGTTCTGTTGATGTTCTTTTCTTTATGCAGATATATAAAAAATGTAGTTTAGGGAATGTTGTAGACATTTTCCAAAAGTTTTGAGAACATTATTTTTGTAGTAAGTAATAGGTCTTGAGACTCACACGTATTTAGGACCAAATCTTTGCTGTGCATCTAACTCCATGATCATGAGGAATTTGCTTACTTCTTTTGAAACTCAGTTTCCTCTGGAGTAAAAATCAGAAAAACACTAAATAGTGAAAAAGAAAGTGCTCAAGGGAATCAAATTGCCCTGGGATGTTGCAAAAAGGTAGTGACTTACAGAGAGGTAGGACAACAGTGCAGAAATCAGAAGTGTGGGTAGGTAGAGAAGCTTGTAGGCAAAAGTGTTAGTCTTTGGAAAGGGAGTTCAAACAAGAAACAAAAACAAAAAAATAAAAACAATAACAGCAACTCCAAACCAGTAAGTCTCTGATTCAAGGAGGGGTGGGGTATGATTCTACTAGCCCTGATTCAACTTCAGGTACATTTTTGTGACAATACACAGCAGAAAATGAGAAGCAGGAAGTATTTTCAAAGCCCTTAAAATCATCAGTGATACAGATGTACAGATTTGACTAGGAGGAGTCACTGTAGCAGCTGGGAAAACCAAAATGCTCAGTGAGGGATATGGAGGATTTTAGTTTAAAAAGCATCATGGATATGTCCTAAATACACAGGGTTCCATAACATTTTTGCCATAAGCCACACAGTGATGGAGAAGCTAAGAAAAATAGAATTCAGCAGTTGTCAGAGTTTTGAGGTCCATTTTCATCCTGACTCTGTCAAGCTGGTCAAATAAGAAAAATTTTATTTTATACGCATATAAAGTTTCTAGCACACACTAAGAACATCTGCTCAGCACCCTTTTAGGTACCGCCTCTGTCCCAGTTCAGTTAATCAAATCCAGAGCGGCTATCTTAACACCGAATGACCTCAGCTGGCCCTGGGAATGGATCTGTTCTCCAAGACGTTTAGGCTTAGAATGAAAAGCTTGAGAATAGTCTCTAGCTGTTCTGATCATTCACATTTCCTGCTGTACACAATGAACCTGCATGATGTGAGAAGCAGGGGTAAAGATACAGCAGTGTGAGGCCCAGCTGCATGCCTGCTCTTCCCAAGACTCCTGTGCAGGACTCTTTTTGCCTCTGGGAGACACCCCATTATCTTTCCTTATTATTGTTTAAGACACCTATAGTTGGTTTCTGTAATATCCATCTTAAAGAATCTTAACTAATGCTTAAGTAATAGTTGAGCTTGTCTTAGCAGTTATCTACATGGGAAATAAGAATAATTTAGTCTGATATTATATTTACTGTCCTAGAAATATTTTCAACCATCCACTCAAATGTATTAACACAGCTTATTAACATTTATGTACTACAGTGCATAACTACAGTACTACTACAGCCCAGTGTTAACAACTTGAATTTTGAGGCCAGACATCCTAGCTTTGAATCCCAGCTACATGTGTATAGTATGCTCTGTAACATGCCATCAGATGCCCCTTCAGCACTGAAGAGGATTTATTTCCCAGTTTCTAGGAGTGTGACCAGCAGGTTGCAGTCATCCCTCAGCTGCCCTCTGCTGAAGAGAGCCACTGCACTCAAGGTCACAGCCCCTGCACAGGGATATCTTGCATAGTATCAAGGCAAACCCATTTGACTCAATTCTGAAACACAGTATGGGACCATCTCTACCCCAGAACTCTTTGTAAGGTTGATGGAAGACTTCAACTGACACTGAAGGACACCTTAACTTCCCTTCTGCCCACTCCTGTGTCTGCCTTCCCTGCTCCTTATGTGTATTTTGGAAGCACTCCCAGAGATACCTCCTCTGTGCAAATCCCCATGCCAGTCTCTAGAACTAGGGCACCCAGGCTGCAGTGATTCATTTAAAGAGCTTGCAAATCATTCAGTTTCTCTGTACCTTAGTTTCCTCATCTATGAAATGACTAAAATAATATGACCTGCTTAACAGAAATATCATGAGATTAGCTAACGTAAGTGCTATGTTTTCTATCCAATAGTTTAATTTTTATTATCACTACAAAATAACAAATTGACTCATTTTCCTCAATTTAAATTGGTTATTAAGGTTATTCAAATTTCCAAAGGACTATAACTTTGGACCCAAGAAATTTGACTGTTATAAGGTCCCTGAATCAAACATTTTTCTTTTAATTTGGTTCATTGAAAGTCCAAGTGTGCAGGCCTTCAGGGTTCACAGAAGGAGATTCATCTATTGACACCAGCTTGCGCCTGAGAAATGGTGCTGGGCATTAGCACAGAGCCTGATCTTTGCCAATCTGTTGTTTTTGTAAGCAGCTCTTTGTGCTTGTGCCCAGAGGGGGTAGTGATGAGTACATTGCTATAAAACTGACATAAAACATGTGAAATGGGGCCTAAATCACAAAGACAGAAATTATAACAGCAGGTTATATTTTATTGCTCTAATTTGTCTTAGAGTGACATGTAGCATTGCTCCTGGCATATCTTCTAGTGCCACATGCAAATCAAAGCTAAATATGTGCCCAGATAATTAAATCTAGTTCTATGGTAAGGTCAATCTTGATAACTGAACACTAACCTTGACTCTTGAGGAAGGGATAAACGTTTCTTTCATTACTCTGTTAGGAAGATAAGTAAAATGATACATTTGTGTTCACCTAGAAAGTGATTAATTGAATATTTCAATGATGTATCATATAACTCCAAAGCAAAAAACAGAAGTAGAGTCACTGTTAGAAAAAGAAATAGGATATGAACCACCCACATGGGTAACTTACTGCCATGATCATTTAAGCATCCTGATATAATGAGGCAAGTGGAGGGAAGGGAATAACCAGAGGAGGCCACCTGGCCATAGCTTTGAGAAGGAAAGATATCGGGCCTACTTCTCTATCTATGCATTCCTAGTCCAGCGCCACAGCTATAAAGACCATCTGTATTTCAGTAACTCCTGAAAGGACTCATGTCCTCTCCAGTGAGATGCCTGGCCTTCCACATAAAACTCAACTTGGATGTAAAGTAAGTATCTCAAGTATTGCATGATGCTTGATTCTTTTCCACTAAAAACCTGTTTAGCTCTTGGATTTCTGCCTTGTTTCCGGGTTTCCGGTGGTTGTTCAAATCAAAACTCTAGGAGTCACTCTTAACTTCTTCTTTTTTGAAATCTATTTAATTTAATCCATATTGTGATGATTTCAAGTTTTTAAGTCGTAGAAATAAAAAGTACATAAGTTAAGTTTTCCCACAAAGAGCTGTAAATCTTGAACCTCAGGAAAGTAAAAGGGAAACTAATAGAAGGCAAAAAAAAAGGAGTACTAGAGAGAAAAATAATCAACGTATTTTACATGCATGTACAAATATACCAAAACCCATTATGCATGTAAGTAATACCTAATAATAAATGTCAAATCTGAGTCCGGCTGCAGAACCCACCTTCTTCTCACAGTTACACTATTTTGCTACCAGATCACAGTTCTTCCTTTGTTGCTCTTTTGGTTCACAATTATAAATAAGCATTCATGATAAAAATAATTTATTTGTTTATACACTTACAAAAATATCCTGGTTCCAATTACATTTATGCAAAGATATTATATTCTTCATAATCATGAGCAAAGAGTTATGTATAGTTATAGAGGTTATATAATAAAAATACATCTCATTTTCACCTTTGAAAAAGACACATACTTAGTTCTCTGTGCTAAAGTGTCTTTTGATTGAAGCTTATAAGTGGAAGGATTGAATTTTTCCTCTTTCTCTTTCTCCTCTGTCATATGCCTCTCTCCTTCTTTCTACTTCTCCTGCCCTGCCCTTTTTTTTCTCTATAACACACACACACACAAACACAAACACACACACAATCATTGCTCTTAGAATTCTTATCATAACACATAAATGCTACCTCATATAAAGTGTGAAACCACCAACAATTGGCTTAGCATCTCTGTGTTTCAACTTGTTCCTCGACAGATAATTCAAGTGACCCAAAGTTTTTCTACCTTATAGAAAGATGGAAGGGAAGAAAAAATATTGGCGGGCCATCTCAGACTTTTCAAAGTAAAACAGTAGTCATTCTCTCCAAATGAATTTTATTGCTTCCCGGGAATGTACAAAACTCACCAGATTTTTACAAATCATACTATTTCTATCTTTTGGCCCACTAAATATGAAAAGAAGTGATTCTACCAGATGGCCTCTAAGATCACTGCCAGCTGTAGCCTCCCAAAAATCAAAAGCAGAGTGGAAAGAACATAGGCTTTGGAGTAAAAAAGACCCACACTGTAACAGCCAGTGAGCCTCGCTGAACCTGTATTATTTGGTAAAAGTAACATAATACATAACTTCTCAGAGTGGGTGTATACACTAATTATATATTTAGTAGAAAGCCTAGTATGAACATACTTTTAAATGGTCACTATAATGATTGTTGTGGGTTAAATTCTGTCCTAAAATAGATACATTTGAAGCTGCAAACTTCAATAATTCAGAATATGACCTTATTTGGAAATAATGTCTTCATAGAGATAGTTATATTAAAATTGGGTCACTAGGGTAGGCCGATATACCTGGAAGCCTTATGAAAAGGAAAATTCGGGTGCAGAAAGGCAGGAGAGGATCGTACAGAGATGAATGCAGAGATCAAGCAGACAAGGAACAATACAGAAGCTGGGCAGGAGGCAGGGAGCAGATTTTCCCTCGTAGCACTAACCTGCAGCATTACCTTCGTCTTGAACTTCTGGCCTCCAGAACTGTGAGACAATAAATTGCTATTGTTTAAGCGACTCAATTTATAGTACTTCATTATGACATCCTGGCAAATTAAGACCAACTATGAGTGACTCATTGTTCTTGATGCATTTGTGTTGTTTTTTCAACTATGTTTCAATGTTTCTCAAGTTTTTTTGAGAGCAAGCCCAGTAAGACCAGTATTTTACATAGTTATAAAATATTTCATATATACAATATATATGTACACAAAATACCTAGTTGAAAACTGATATAGATCGTTATTTCCTGAAATACACACTGATATTTTTAATCTAATAATGACCCATTAATTTGATTTCACAACCCCCAGTGGGTCGTGACTCCATTCGTGAAGAATTAGGCTATACTCAAACTCCTTCAGAGAATAAACACACCCCTCTTCTCATAGCTTCTAATATAATGCTGTGAAATGCTTTGGGAGACAAAAACACCCAAGATAAAATTATTCTTCAATGAAAATATTGATAAGCAGTTATATTTTTAATAGCTGATAGATTTAATTTTAGAGAATAAATTGGTCTTCGTGCTGAAGATTTCCTTTAAGTTACTTACATAAGCCTACAGCCTTGTTGATTTGTTGTGTTCTAGTGTCCTCCAATGGATATTCTCGATAGTACTGGTACCGCTCAGTGCATTTGCTCTGACAGTCATCAGGAGAGGACGTTACAGAGCTTTGTGAGCAAACCCATTTAAAAGAAACCCAGTTCTCTCAGCCTTTACTGAAACCATGTAATATTTATGCCACATTCGAAAATCATTCTCCACAGTAGAAAATGAGCTCCAGAGTCTTTTAGATTAAAACCCATTTTCTTATCACACTGAACAAGGTGGAAGTAGAGGATGCATTTATATGAAACTTACTGTTGCAAAGTGTACAAAATATACTTTAATAACTGCAATTCAAGAATATGGGAGAGACTGTGGGTATCAAAAGATACAATTAACATTCTTTTATTAGCCTAAAGACCAACAGGAAATAATGCAGAGCAATGAAGTTTGTCTTAAAAGCAGTTTTTATGCAAAATTTTAAAAAGATTTAAAAATTCTGTATTATATTCATTAACAGATGTATCTGTTACATGTATGAATTATTGATAAGTCTAAATGGAAACATTTTTTTAAAAAACTGTGCTTCTTCATTTTTCATAATCAAAATAGGATGTAATTTCAATAGCTACTCCAAGTAATTATAATAATAAACCTAGGGCTATTCTTTTAAACTAATTGTGCTTAGAAGGAAGTAGCAACTATATATTCAAAATGTTTTTGCTATTTCAATTTTAAATATTCCCTTTGTTTCCCACAAGTGTTGAATCTTACATAAGATCAAGTGTTCCAATTTCAGTACAGAAGAATATGGATCTCTTAGACACATGCAAACAACTTTTTGTTAGCAATATGGGCTATACCCTGCTTCCCCACTGAACTGGATTTTTCTCTGGACATAATGCTGTCTGGCTCTTCATGTTCAAGAGAGTTTCAAGGGTTTATATGTGTCCCAGATGTGCATGGTACTGTATGATGTGTGTGTGTACCTTATATATTATAGGTGCATGTTTTCCTAGTGCACATAACTTGCAGATGTTTACAGTGCCATATGCCATTTAAAATAAACATAATTGTTTAAATAGCAACAAGGTATTATAAAAATTCATGGTTTTACTTATATTTTAAAGAGAGTAAAACAAAGCATAACAAACAGAACAATGCAGATCAGAAGAAAACAATGTAAGTGACATAAGATTTCAAAGCAAGACAACAGGAGATCAACAGTGGCTACCATAATGTCTCATGTTTTCTTCTAAATAGTTGTCTATATCTTCACACATAATGAATTCATACAAAACAAAGTAGTATAAAACTGATCAGAACAGAGTAATGAAGGCATTACAGACCTTCAAAACCAGACAATGGGAAAATCGACAATGGCTACTCTAATGTCTCTTGTTCTCTTCAAAATAGCTGTCGATACCTTCATGCATGTTGAAATTAAATAATACAAAACAGACTAACAACACTCTGAACAAAGAATAAAATCATTACTGGATTTCAAAGCATGCTGATATGGAATCAGCAATGGATACCATAGTGTCTCTTTTTCTTCGACATAGCTGTTCATTTCATCAAGCATAATACAATCAATTCTTGTAAACTGTTTAGGAGAAGTTCTAAGCATGTATAAGTCTCTACATGTATACCTCACCTTTCTACAGTAGAGGGAAAAACAAAATAAAACAAATTACTAGAAAAACAAGAAACAAAAAAGACAACAATATCAAAACAATGACAATATAGGTCTTCAAAACAAGGTGGTAGGAACATAACTAAGGTTGTTATTTTACATGATGATCTTCAAAAGAGTTCCTCAGATCATCAGACACAAACACACAAAATTGATCCAATCCTATGAATATTAACTGTTTTGTTCAAAGAACTAATTGAATTTATAGCACAATCATCTTAGTTATCCTGTGTGTTTATACAAATTTAAATATTTTTTTCTTTTTCCTTCCTTTTTTTCCTCTATTTCCCTGAGATATATAAGTGAAATAAATCAAACTCACAATTGTAAATACTGAATTGTCTCCTTAGTATAAGAAATAATATGAGTATATGATATAAAATCTTCAATAAATATGATAAAAGGGTAAGAATCTGCTCAAGGGGGAATAAAAATAATATACACATTTATAGGGACAATATTGTGAGTGTGATCCTTTCACCTTACTCCACCTGTTTCATGAGGACTCCAAAGACCTGCAGTAAAAATAGGAGATCTAAAAAGTTTCTAACCACTGAATTGAAGATAGATATTTTAATAAAATGATGGCTCATAGCCCTCCAGTAGATCCAATAACTTGTGTTAACTTCAGATTATGAATACTGTATTCTTAATTGTAATCAAATAACACCTTTGGTACATTCTAAAAGCAAGTAATAACTATCAATAAGTTGAATACAACTGTTCAGCTACATAGATCTGCATATACTTTCCTGTGGGGAACCTGGGTACAGTTCTAAGCATAAGTAAACAGCCCCACTGAGATCACTAAAGTCATTGAAAAAATACCTCATGAGTTTCTTCCACCATGATTATTAGCAAACAATAGTGGAACACAAATGAGTGCATGAAGACATAAACAATGGAGCACAAGAAGATGCGTATACAGAAGTGTACACAGGTGGGTGAAAATGACTGTATCAGAAACTACCCGAGCTAAAGCATTCAGCATCTCGTGAGAGAAAATTCACCAAGTTTCTTGATGGCTGAGTGAAAAAACTAGCAAAAATAAAAGAACTGTCACTCTCTAAAATTTTCCACCACCAAAATGGATGAGTGCTTCTCCTATCATGATACGGTACTCAGAGCATATCTAAAGCAGCTCACATGCACAATCAGCTCAGCTCTCGGTGCCTGAGACAGGCACTGAACTCCCAAGAGTTCCTAGGACATCATCATTTACAGCTGCACTCTTCTGGTGAAGCTCCTGGTGTACAGAAGTTTATAGTTTTACAAAGTGTAACCAAGTTCCTTGATAAACCAGAGAGGTAGGAAACATTGAATGATTTATGAAGATGTATCTGGTCTCAAGATTGGCCCTTCGCTTCTGTGGTGATTCAACTTAATTGTATCAACCTGACTGGTTTCGGAGCCTCTGAGGATATTAATAAGGCACACTGCCTGTTGGAAGTGAAATAGGGAACAGCCTTAGGTACTATGCCTGGTTTGGCGTCCCTTCCTCTCTGGCACTGTTTTCTCTCCTCTGCTTTCCAGCTGCCACGAACTAAGCAGCTTCGCTCTGTGATGCTCTTTCACCGTGATGTTTTTTGTCTTGAACCCAGCTGATCATGGACTGACTCCCCTGAAGCCATGAGTCAAATTAAACCGCTCCTCCTATAGCAGTTTTAATCTTGTGAGGGGTATTATATCTCAGAAACAGGGAAGTTACTATTACAGGTTCTGCAACCAAAAAGGGACTCACTACCTTTAGTAGCCCCTCATATGTACCCTTTCCTCTCTTCCATGTTTAACCTTAATCTTTATGCTTGAAAGATTGTCCCAGAAGGTCATAAATCTTAAATTATTTAGCCTAATTGGTTTTTTTCTAAAATAGTTTTTAATCATATCCAAATCTTTAATGACTCCTTCCCCATTTCTTACGGTCTAAATTCATTAACTTACAATTCAAAGATCTTGAAGTTCTCTGCTTTCCCTTCTTTGCTCACTCTGTCTCTCCACTCAAAGATGATAAAATCCCTCACATACTCTGACCTTCCTATCATTAAGAAAAACTGTCTAACATTTGGAAGTAAATGATATCTATTCAATGTGATGTGGAATCATCGCTTTAAGAGTTTACCAATGATTATGGATTTGTACCTACCTTGTTCAATTTGATGTTTACAACTAAAGACCTACATATAGTGAAGTCTTATAATGACATATGAATTTTTGTGCAGTTAAAAAAAAAGAACCCCAGTGGTTAGTTTATTGCCATATGGAACATTATCCAGTTTTTATATGCTTTGTCTTCCTTTATTATACTGACAAGAATATTCAGCTCTTCAAATGCCCTTAGAAATATACACATCTTCATACTAGTTCCCCACTAGGGAATGAGTGAATAGTCTGATATATGTTCATTTTACATTTGTAAAATCATTCCTGCTTGTAAATTTTTGAAAAGTGTTCTACTTTAACGCTGATCTCTTTCTTCAAAGGATTTTGCTCATCCTCCCTTCCAATTCTAAAACTGTTGTTCCTGTCCAAAAAAAAGTCTTATACTTTTTTGTACTGTTCAAATCCTTGAGTTTCCCCTTGAGTTTTTGTTCCAATCTTACTTCTCTGAAAGGATCTTTAAATTGATTGGATATTTATAGCCTGGATTATTACTTGTCTCTTTGTGATTTAATTTATCTTTAAACATTTATTTTGTGTTTTTAACTAATCCAGACAGCAACAATGCTGCTACTTTTAGTTCTAGAAAAACAAATTTAAAATATGTATGTTTAAATATAGATGTTTGTGCATACACATAGAAAGCTATTGTGTGGTGATTTATAGAACTTTGGAAAATATCATAATTAGTATATTTATATATTATTATGGAATACATGAAAGGGGTAGATGTTTAAAAGGAATTCAGCATCAAAAATATATTAATTAGAAGGTTATTACTTTCCTAAGTCTTTGGATTCTTAAACAAAATCTGGGAAACATTCTAGATAAATAAAGTATTTGCATAGTGAAAAAGGATCAGCATGGATAGAAAGAGGGTACCAGATACAGCTTCAGAGTCAGATTCAGTGAAAATTTCACTTCTAGATAATCACTTGTAAATTTATGTAGCATCAAAATCATTATCCTCTCAAAAATAAAAACATATTGCTGTGATTCTCAGAGGTAAGAGTGTGGTCAGTTCCCTGCACCCACTCCTCTATCACTCAAGATCCTTCTATTTGTGTATTTGCTTATCATGCCCTATCTCAACACCCAAATGTTAGGATAGTTCTACATTGGCACAAACAGGAAAACTCAATTCTGAGCCTCAGTTATATTTCCTGATTTTTTGCATTAACTAGTTTCAACTAGGCATATAATTTAATGATATAACCCAAAATAAAATTTGAAGAGGTTAAAGTCTACATTTCTTAAATTAACCTAATAAGTAGGAAAAAAATTCTCATTCCTAGCCCTTTACCCAAATTTTCCATTTTGGAGAGTTTCTAGACATCTAGGCTTATGGGTAGATGAAGATCAATATTGAAACCAGGCTTCACCCATGAGAATGTTAGGGTGGATTGCTCCTGAACTATAGCAATAGCCTCCTGACCATTTTCCAAAATGTTTTTATTCACTTCATATCCCTAGAGAACCATCTGCAATATCATACTCAAATAGTTCAATAGTTTATTCACTAAAGAGAATCTAACTTTCACAGAGAGAACCTAAATTTCTAGTCATGTCATTCAAGACTTTCACAATATAGTCCTAAAACCTCTTCAACGGCTGTTGCCCACTACAGTTCTATATGAATCAAATACTTCAGCTCAATTGGAATCTTCCAAAATTCCTTATATCTATGTCTATACCTTTTTCCTTTTCTTCTCTCTGCTCAACACACCCCTAACCAAGTAATACTAATTTTTCTAGGCTGTTCCCGCATGCCACACCGTCCTTGAAATCTTTTGTAATCAAAGTAATTTCTTCTCTTTCTCTTAATTAATATAGCTTTTTGCTTTGCGTTATCCTGTTGTTAACTATGTAATAAGCACATGTATTATTCCTCTTTAAATATGAGCAGGAAAACAAATATGTCTTATATATTGGAGTCTTTTTTTTCCATGGTGTGATGTATTTATTCATTACTTACTCGCTGGAATAATGATTGACAAAAACAAACAGTAACCTCAATATTCTGTGCTAAGGTTATGGATTCTATTTTTAGGAGATAGGGTTAGTCATTTAATAACTTTTGTATTTTTACCCTAAAGTGAGACAAATAAAAATTATTTTATTGTATCAAGTCCACCAAAATGTTCACAAACTTGTAAAATGTTGGTACATTCACACTAGCCTCTTGGTGTTACCCAAGCATAAGTCTCTGAAAACGTAATACCATATCTGTTTGACGCCAAGTTCCCCATCTAAGAAAACTGTGTAACAGTTCCCATCAAATGTTAAGTTCAGTTGCCCGAAGAATCTTTGGACAATCTAAGAGGTCAGAGCTATCAGAACAGGCTGAGTTGGTGCAGGGTATTTATTAGGATTTGTCAGGAACTATAACTTCAGGGATAAGGAAGGAAGGAGGGAAAGAGAAGTGAGAGAAGTTGGGCAGTGATACAGTCGTGATGAAGTTCTGATCCTTAGCTTGGAGAGAGCTGGGCCTAGGGTGATTATGTTCATGCCAGAAGGCAATCAGGCCATCGTGTCCCTAAATCAATCAGTCATTAAATGTGAATTTCCCTGAAAAGAAAGCACATTTCAGAAGGTGGCTCCCTGGTGCAGGCAACTCTATAAGAGCGCTGAATAAACATCTCAGCCGATGACTTTCCCAGCATTCAGGGGAATAAATCCTTAATTTCTGAAGTTAAGCCTGAGTTCAATACCCACAACTGAATACTAAAACAGTTAATAACCATTCTAGTAAGCACTAGAAATTTTTTGTTTTGTTTTGTTCTGCTTAACATTCCTTAATTCTATACGACAAAAAACAATCTGATGTTTCTCTACTATTCTTTCCAAGTATTAAATACATATCATAGTTCTTCTCCCAACCCCAAAGCTTTTTTATTTTCAAAATAAATCAAATGTGTCTTTGCAACTTTCTTTGTTCTCACAGTTATGTTGCAAGATGAATGATAAATAGGAAGACTTATATTTAGAAGCTAAATGAGGGAGAAAGTAGAAATGTGTCCTAAACACTTCAGGAAACTTCATTTTATTATAGTTAGGAACGTATCTAAGGCAATATGCTATAGTACAAAAAAATCTGAAGAGTCAACAAATGAGTCTGGCAAACTTGGTCCAACAGAATGACTCAGGGCCATGCTCAGACTTGTCTCCTTGGACTAATTCTATAGTGTGGGTGTCTGCGTTAGAATCTACAAAGGACTTACATTATTTTGTCATTTTACCAATGATTTTGTAAAATGGCTGAAAAGTATTTTACTACAAAGTAAAAACTGGCTAGAGAAATAGCTCAGCAGCACAGCACCTGCCTGGCAAGTGTGAGATCTTAAATTTGTTTCCCAGTACAAAAAAAAAAAAATATTGTACAAACTGACCCAAAGAGCTTAAATGATTTTTCAATGTTCCACAGTTAGTAGACAAGGGTGACTCCTCTGCTGAGCTGTTCTGAGTAAACCAGCGTGGCTAACATCACACCAGCAGAAACCAGCCACCTGGCCCACTGTGAGGCTGTCACAAATCATCGCACAGAAATAACATGAGAAGCCTGCAAATGATTTATTCTTACATATAAGAAGGAGTTGTCTGCATGAAATGTCTCTGCTGCTCATTTGTGTTCTAAATTCTTTCTTTGGCAGAAGGAAATAGCTAGAGAAGAAACAGTAAGGCTTGGATAAGCCCACGGGACTGTGTCCAGTAGGTGAAGACCATTTATCAAGTGACTTTCAGTTCTCTCAGGATGCGTCCTGAGTGGTACATGCAGTACTGCATCACGCTGGCTCTAAGATCTATGACCATGTCTCCTCTTTTACATTTGCCTGTGTAGACAGTTCCTGAATTTTGACCTCGTTTTTAGAACTCCTTTGCAAGACATGTTAACCATACCTTATTTCTCTTAAAACCACTGATTAGCTGTACATAAGCTTTTTACTAACTAAAGTTCAATATTAATTCTCTTCCACCTTATCATGTCTTCTTATTTTTATTATTGTGTACCTAATTCTATGACATAAAAATATATGCATCAAAAATGCTTATGAAGTTCAGAATACTAAACTTAATTATAATACAAATATTTATTTATTAGTGATTGCAGAAGTCAACCTACATATCAAAGTCCAGTGTTTCAACTGCATTAAGGAAAAAGAGAAGGAACAGAACACTGTCAACAGCAATCACCAATCAAGGACACTACAGCAGTTTTAAAACTGTCATGTTTTACACAAAGTGGTATATATAAGAAGTACCAGAATCAGAAAGACTAGCTAACAAACTCCAATTAATCATAATAAACTACAGACCTTATAATAGTCTATATTAGAAATCAAAGAGGTTGATGCTCTTGCTAAATAAGAATGAGGCAGATTTTTAACAAGCTTATTATAAAACACAATCAAAGGCATAGATGCTCCTTTGCAGAAGAATCACCTATAAGGCTATCCAATGGGTGTCTCTAACTAGTGAAACTAATTTAAATGTTACGCATTAAAATTAGTCTTGCCTTTGTAGTCTCGCCTAGGGCAATTATTTAGGCCTGTGTTGTGGGTTTGGCCTATAGTGATGATGAACTTTCTAGAACTTTCAACTTTTCAACTGCTGTAGCACGCATGCCATAGGCTTGCTGCCACTAGCTTGAGCATTTTATAACTATTCAAAAAAAAAATGTAATCACATGGGCATGTGACACCACACCGTTTCAAGTTTATCTTCCTTTATGGCAGAATAGTACACCACGTGTGTAAATACCACATTTTCTTTAACTGATCCTGAAGAGGCTTCTACACTGTTGTTGGGAATGTCAACTAGTACAACCATGGAAGTAGCAAAAATTAAAAATAGAAATTCCATTTGAACCAGCTACTCTCCTTCTCAGTATCTTCTGAAAGAATTAAAGATGACATATTTCAGTGATACCTGTTTATCCATATTTATAGCCACATAATTCATAAAAGTTAATCTTGGAAGTGGTGAATACGTCCATCAACACATGAATGAATAAAGAAAATGTGATATCTATACTTTATGAAGTACTACTCTGCCATGAAGAAAAAACAATTTGAGTTGCATTGTGATATCATCCAAAATAATGACAAAAAAGTACATTGATAATATAAGGAAAACCAGAAACAATTAAAACTTGGATAACTACATTCTTAAGCTTTAACCTTAAAAGTGGCCTTAAGGTATAATTCCTTGTAAATTAGTGAGATGCAACAAAATTGTTCAGCAATGACTAAGTCTATCCCTTTAAATAAAGGGTAAAAAATTAAACAATAAAAACTCAGATAAATTTTATATTTTTTAGAAATAATAGTTACATATGCTTTAAAGTTTTCCCAGTGTTTTCACACAAACTTTTCTTACAATATTTTCCTACAGTAGTTATTTTATACCATTTTACAGGTGAAATGGGCATGAGAGAAAGTGTAATTTTTGTTTGATTTTAAAATGCATTGAAAACTGAAAAACAGGTAAAACAGAGTTTGGATGGCTGAAGGAGAATTACTCAACCCAGAGGCATTGGAATGCTTAGGCCCAGATAACTTAAATTCTTTGGCAACTAATAATTTTTGTTTTCACATAATCAAAATAGATGTCATTTTAAGCATCTGTGAGATTAAGATGGGATCAAATTAAAACACTAGGTAGTGTTCCAAAAGTTGGAAGACTTCTCACTGAGGGAGAAGATACCAAGCCATGGCCTCACTATATCCTTGCATCACTTGATTTTTAAATTGTTACTATCATAAAAACACTAATTACTTACGCCAATCATAAACTCATGCAACTGGAACAGGAAAAGCTACTCCTAGAGAAACTGGCTGTCGAACTAGAAAAAATAGGTCTTCATAAAGCCTGGATTTGGCAAACACAGAGGATTAGATTAAAAAAGCCCTGCCTAAAAGTTTCAACAAACAACAGGTAGTATTTGAAATTATTGATCAAAGAAATTCCAAATGCTACCTGTGCTTTGTGGACAGAAAAGCCTTATGCTGTCTTTATGGGTAGGAACTATAATACTTTATACTTGTTAGAACATTAAAATATTTTCCTACCTGCTTATAATTAAACGCTATACTACTTACCTCAACAATCTCTCCAGATTCTTCGCTGGTACCTGCTTAATCTGCAACTACTAAAGTTAAGGCTGCTTCAATATGAAATCTCTGATTTTGCCTATTGGGTTGTTAAATATCTTTTAACATCATCCCTAATAAGAGCCAGAGTCAATTGATTTATTCAGAGTATTTTAATAGCAGTTTCTTTTTCTTTTCTTTTCTTTCTTTTTTTTGGGGGGGGATAAAGACAAAAGAAAAATAAGCAAAACTCTCAAAGAAAGGAAAGCTGAGCAACACAATTTTGGGGTGTAAAGAAGAAAAGCTTAGTAAAAATTGTGCCCAGACAAAATCTTTGCTAGTAATTTAAAAGACAAACATTCTACTCCTTAACTTTAAATTTTGCCAAACTATGAGAACATTTTGCTCTCCAAAATGTTCAACAGTGTTATATTGGGATGTATTACTGGTGTTTAAGGAAGAGAAGCATGTGAAATGATGTCCTATGACTGGAAAAATATGGAAAGAATGATAAGGGTAGAGGCAATGATGTGGTTGCACACAAAATTACCTAGCAAAAGAGATGATTAACACACTCTGTGATAGAAACCATCCCAAAAGAAAGGTGGTGGGGGACACTCCAAGACAACAAACAGATATGGAACAATTTTAAAAGGCCTAAAAAACATGAAGTCAGTGTTCCAAAAGAGAATAAAAAGAGAGAATACAGGAATAACATTTGAATACAAACTGGCAAAAAAAAAACTTTTTCCAAATTTGAATTATAAGCATGTTGATATAAGAATCATAGCAAATCCCAAGCAGAAGGAACAGGAAGAAAGCTACACAAAGAGAAATCAGCAATTTAAAAAGTCTTAAAAGCACTGAGGAAGCACACACCTCACATAGGAGGACAAAGATATGAATAGTGGTGGATTAGCTATCAGAGAAAAATGGAGAAACAATAGGAAGTCACCAAAAGGGGGAAAAACACTGTAATTCAATTCCCAATAAATAATTATTCATAAATCATGTTCAAAACTAAAGTAATTCATTTCCAGCAGATGTACTACCAAAACCAATTTGTAACAGTTAAAATATATTCTTTAAGTAAAATAAAAGTGATACCAGATATAAATATGAATCTACACATATAAAACAAGAGCACCATAAATTAAAAAAATGTGAAAAACTTCAAACTTTCTCACTATTTAGATATCTTTAAAATATTGTAGACTGTTTAAACAAAAATAGTAACAAAGTAGTGTGGGCTTATAATGTACAGAAGTAAAATATATGACAATAATAGTACAAAGCCAAGAGATGAAAATTTGAAATATTCTATGGAAAGAATCTTATATGAAATATATGTCACTTAAAATAATTTCAGAACAACAAATATAAATATAAATAGCACTTGAAATTATAATTCAGAACAACAAATATAAACAGTTACCAAGTTAATTTCACAGTGATAAAACGATCAATTCATCGAAAGGAAATAATTCTAAATGTTTGTATATTCAGTAACCAAGCTTAAAATACATATAATGCAAGTCTTTTGTACAGCTAGATAAAGAAACTAATATAAGTGCAAATCCACAATTATAGCCAGATGTTCCACTCAGCAAAAATATAGACTATCAAAATTATGAACCAACTTGTCCAAATTAACACTTATAGAACACTTCATTAAAAAGTGCAGAATACATTCTTCTTCTTACACGCATACAAATTTGTCAAGATAGACACTATTTTGGATCATAAAAAACAGTAAATTTAAAAGTATCCAAATTATACAAATGTTATTTAAAATGAGCTAAATTATAAAACATTAATAGAAGATACATGGAAGATCTTCAAATGTTTGGAATCCAATGGTAAGCTTATAAACTACTAGTGCGTCAAAAGAATAAATCAAAATTACATTAGAATTTTAAACTGGATTAAAATTAAAGAATAATATATCAAAATTAGATGCAGCTAGAGTCATAGTTAAAATAGAAATTGATATTATGTATTGCCAAATTAGACAAGAAAAAAAACTCAAACCAACAAATTAATCTTCTACCTTAACAACATAACAAAAGAAGACAGATTAAATTTACAGTAAGACAAATTAATAAAAATAATCAGAGGAAAAACAATGAAACAGAAAAGGGGAAAATAATTTGAAAAATCAATAAAACAAATAGAAGATTATAAAGGTCAAATAAATCAATACCACTGTAAACAAACTGATTATGAAAGGAGAGAAAATATAAATTATTAATATCAGGAATTATTAATATCAGGAAGAGTTTACATCATCAGACTTTCTAACAAAAAGAATGTAATATGAAGAAATTTATGTGAATAAATCCAGCAACCTAAAAGAAATTGACAAATTCCATGAGAGACAGATTTCCAAATTACACTCAAGAAGAAATAGATAACTTAAAAGCATTATATCTATTAACTAAGTTGAGTTTATAGGTTAAAATCTTCTCACAAAGAAAATAATAGGCCTGTATAGCTGCTCTAGTGACCCCTACAGAACATTTCAAAAACAAATTGTCATGATTTGTGTTGGTGGCCTCCAGGCCTCATGCATTTACATTATGCATTTGTGATTGGTTCATTGTCTAAATACTTAGATTGATGGTATCAGTGCTACACCTGTCTAGAGGTAGAGCCAGTACACATGTAATGGCAGGAAGAAGGTGTGTCTTGCTCTCTTGACCATTTCTGTCTTGCTGTTTGCAGCCACCATGAACTGTGGCCCTGCCATGCCACCTGGCCTTGGAGCCAATTGAGTATGGACTGAAACCTCTAAAAACTCTAAGAAACAAATCTTTCCTTTCACAATTTTGGGCATCAGGTATTTTGTGTCAATGACGAGTAAAAAGTAAAATTGAAAAGGCTGAAATATTTCCAATTTATTCTTTGAATTTAGCATTTCTAAACACCAAACAAAAAGATTATTAAGGAAAAGAAAATTACAGTCAAATATCCCTTATGAACATGAAAATAAACAAAATTTTAACAAGTTAAGCAAAAAAAAATTGTAGCAAGTTAAATTGAAGAAGATACACAAAATCTAACACCCACTCCTACAGGGTATAATGGCGCATGCCTGTAATTCCAGCACTTGAGAGGAGGCAAGAGGATCACTGTGAATTTGAGGCCTGCTGAGTTACATAATGAGTTCAATGCCAGCCTGAATTACATAATGAGGCCCTGTCTCAAAAAAAAAAAAAAAAATTCTGATATTTACAAAAACATTGAACAAACTAGAAGTGGGTGAATTTCATCAGTCTAACAACAAACTTACAACCAATCTCATGCATAATGATAAAAATACTAAATTATTTTATCCTAAAATGAGAAACAAAACATAGATTTTTTCCACTGTTGGTTCAGTTCACCATTGTACTGAAGGCTCTGACCAATGCAACAAGGTAAGAAAGTGAAATAAAAGAAAGATAAAGGTATAATTTTTATCCACACATGGCATGATAGTCTTTCAAGAAAATCTGGTAGAATCTACAAAAGTTACTAGAATTAGTTAATGAACCTAGCAAACTGCCAAGATACAAAATCAATAAACAGAACTCCAGTGTATTTTTGTATGTTAGCAATAAAGAACTAAATACTGAAAATAAAAATTATTGTCATTTACATAGCTTCAAAATATATTGAATAGTCAGTGATAAATCTTAAAACAAATACCAAAGAATTGCATACTCAAAACTATAAACCCTGGTGAGGGAAATTAAGAAAGATCTAAGTAATGAAACATATACTGGATTCTTCTATTTTAAATTCAATTCCATTTCTCACGAAGTGATGTATACATGCAGTATGGTCACACTAAAGTCCCAACAATGTAGAAATCGATTAACTGATTCTAAAATTCATATAAAAACACAAAAGACCTAGAGAAGCCCAAGAAATTTTGAAACAGAATAACATCATATTAATGCTACCTGATAGTATTAATGTTAGTATTAATGCTACCTGATTTTGTGACTTATTATCAAGCTACAATAATCAACACAGTCATACTGGTATAAAGTAAACAACTACATCAGCAAAACAGAATCAAAAGGACAGTAAGGTACTCATCCACACAAGAACAACTGATTTTTTACGGAAGCACAAAGACAGTCTATAAAGAGTACATAGAGCATCTTTTTAATAAGTAACATTGGTGAAATTGGATATTCATTCATACTCATATACATGCACACACACATGGACACACACACAAAATAATTTCTAGTCCTATATAATCGCATTCAAATTACAAAAAATAATTCAAACAATCTATAAAAGTATAAAGAAAAATGCAGATGAAAATCTTTGTTACTTTAGGTTAGGAAAAAAAAATTTTGATATCTCATCAAAAGTATAACCCATAAAAGAAAAAAAATTTAACTAAACATCGTCAAAATTTAATAAGTTGCTTTTAAAACAATCCTATAAATCTTAGAAAGTGATCAAACCCATTGTCAATTATTAAAGTAAATCATTCAAAAATGTCATAAGATACAAATACTTAACCCCAAAAAAAGGATAAATAAGCACAAAAAGAAGCTTGACATCATTAGCCACCAAGAAATTACAAATTCAAATCTCAGTAAAACACTATAGCACACCTACTAGAGTGGCTAAAAATAAAAGAACTGAGTTTGCCAAGCATGTCAATGAGGTATAGAAACTGAAAAATCTTGCACACTGCTTGTAGAAATGTAAAAGGGTATAGCTACTCTGAAAATGAATTTGATATTTTTCTTTAACTAATTAAAAAAAGACCCTACCATATGTTCACCCATTGAATTCCTAGGCTTTTTACCAAAAGGAAGAAGAGATATGTCCACAAAAATACTTGTGTATGAACATCATTGAAATTAATTTATGAGAACCAAAATGTGGGAGATAAAAACCAACTATCCATCAACAACTATTTATCAACAGGTGAACTGATAAATTGGAATATCTACACAATGAAACACTCCACTCCTCATGAATAAAAATGACAATAAACAACTTATGACTACAATATAAATCAATCTCATTACAGCTATGCTGAGTGAATAAACCAGTCAAAATAAAGAGTACTGACTATATATATTCATATATATATATAAAATTCTTGGAAATGAGAACAAATGTACAGTGACACAAAGCAGATCAGTGGTTGTGTTGGGTCATGCTTAAGGAAAAGACAAAAGGAAAGAACAATATTACAAAGGAGTAGAAGGGAAATTGTGGCATAATAGTTATCTTCCTTAACATAAGTTGGCGATGGCTTCACAGGAGTGTGCATATACCAAAGTTATCAGTTAGTATCCTTTAAATTGGTATGTCTTGCCATATATAAATTATACTTCAATACAGTTTTTGAAAACATTATAAGCCACATATCAAACACTGTCTTTTTACTTGAGGGTAGTTTGTTCCCCATCACATGTGCTTTTCATATCTGTACTTCTCATGTCTGGGGTACCAGATATGATATACAAGCAAGAATTGGAGTTAAGCAACGGGGGAGCGTGTGTGTACTCTTATTCAGGAACAGTGAAGACTGGTAATTGACTGCTGTCATATCTTTCTAGGTATATAGGAAATTCCAATTCATTGTGAGATTATATGTATCACACCTAAGAAATCATGATAGGGATATAACTTCAGAAAGATAGACTAAAACAATGGGAACCTACATGAAAGGTGTTAATGGGGAAATGAAAGCCAATGGCAAACACTGAAAATGAACCAACAAGAATAATACAAAACATGTATGTCCTAGTCTGTTGGGTGACATTCAAGTCTCACCATATTAGAGTGTCTGCATATTTACTTTAAAATACTATACTAATGGTAGAATTTTATTAATTTATGACTTAAAGTTAAGGACAGCTTATTGCCCCTACTAAAATGTCATACTTTAAGGAACAAAAGAAAGTAACTAAAAGTACCACACTCTAGTGGGAACTTCTACAGATCACTCTTGATTCAGAGCAGATGTGTCAATCTTGACAATTGCCATATCTTGATCAAATATATAATCAAATTCTAGGAATATGGCCCAGTGGCATTACGCTTGCTTATCCATGGGTTCATCTCTAGCACGTCAAAAGAAAAAAATCATAACACATAGCTTATTGATATACCCGGTGTTACAAGGGTTATGTTTTTGGTTTTGGTTTTGGTTTTTTGGTGAAATTGCTAACATGTTAAATGAGATGATAAATGTGTTAACAATCATTTTCATTGGTAAAATAATAGTTAAAAACACATATCGGTGAAATAAATCAGATATACAAATTTAAATATTACAAAGCTTATTTTATGAGAGAAATGCAAACTATAAATAAATTAAAAAGCCAAAAAAAGATAGTAGGAAACAGAGAGACAGAACTTTGCAAAAGGGAAGTGGACCAAGAGGTGGAGGGGAAGAGAGGAGAAAAAGAAAAGGGCTATAAAAAAGAAGATTACTTATGTTATGTACATAGACCAACTCCCACAGTGCAAGTAATCATTAAGTATTGCAAACATGTACTAATAAAAATGTATATTGACTAAAATTTTTAAAGACACTCCCTACCTTTCGTGAAAAAGAAATAAGAATCTAATAGACTTCCAGTCTGACAATCTTAAGGTTTATATGCAAGTCTTGCTCCCAAGGGACCCTGTTTCAACTATTGGTTAAGAAGGTTTCTCATAGTCTGATTCCAATTATAAGCATACTTGATTTCTTCTAGGAATATTGTCACATCTGCCCTCAGTAAACTTCTCATGCAAGCTGACTCTTCATCAAAATGCAGAGGGAGAGCTGAGACTTCCCTAAGTTTAGGAACAAATTGTGGAACAGACTGAATCTAGTTTCTAATTAGAGTTTGCTTATTTAATAAATGAAGAATGCAGAAGCAATCATCCAAGAATGACAACAGTGACAAAAATTCCTATATTATAGCTTTCACGGATAAAACAACTTTTACTATAAAAACCTCAATTTCCAGTGGGGATAGAATCATGCCCAGATTCCACTGCTCCAGGAAGTATAGCCCTGGCCAGCCGTTCACTTATTCAGTAAACAAATGTGTGTAACAACTGTGAGTTACAGGTCTGGTTGTTAAGGGGGAATAAGGCAGTCATTGGTCACATACCCACGAAGACCCTCCACTGGGGAAGAATTGGAAATATCAGAATAAAAAGGTAGCTTTCTTTGGTGCACAAGTAACTGCATGTCAAGGAAACCAGAGAATGAAATGCAGGTTTCTAGTGCCCGGAGACCTGTGACTCTAACCATCAATAAACTTTGTCAGGATTCCTGTTATCAGCATCATGTAAACTGCAAAATGACCTATAAATATGTAATCTCATCTTGCATCCATGAATAAAGAAGACTCAGTGCCCCCAAGCACTTAAGTTACTGTGCCAAAATTTCATCTTCAAAGCATTTTGATAAACTATTTCTTTCAATTATGTGTATATTCGAAAGTTTCCCATAACAAAATATTTTCAAATACTTGTAATGCACAGTCATTAAGCTTCACCTGAATTTCCCCAGATGTGGTATCCTACTACTTCATAAAACTTACGTTGAACTGAAACTATGTTTTCTGTAATGTCTGACAATTTATCAAGCAAAGTCCTCTCCCATGACCTCCATAAATGTAGTTCTTCATACAAAATTATATCTCTCAACAAGAGAATCTTCTGAATAACAAGATGGTTACTGGTAGCATAATACTTTACTATATAAACGAAGGAAAAATATAAAAATAAAAGCACTAAAATAATTACAAAACTTAAACTTATATCTACTAATGGAATAATGGGTTTTATTATAGTGGGGTTTATGTAAACATTCTAATCCAACATTTAAAAAATAAGCTAACTCTTTAAAAAAAAAGTAAATAGCACATATGGAACACAAGCCAAGCAAATGAGACTTGCCAAACAGGCACGAGTACAAAATAACCCAGGTAAAGCCAAACAAGTACTCAGCCTACTGACATGTCTTTTTATCATTACCCTCAGGTTAAATAGCTCCAGTTCAATGAACTCTTCTGACTGCTTCAGGATACAGTTTCCTCCTTCTGTTAACATAGACTAAACATATGCCATCGAAAACAAAACACAGGCCAGGCACATAGCACCCTGACACAAGTAAGAAGGCCCACATTGGTTGTGCGGGCTACAATCCACCAATTTTAAACTGGCTCCACATACTGATTCCCCTTGGTATAGAGCGGAGAGGCACAGACTAATCAGCCAAACTGATCCTGGATAAGGACAATGCCTGGGGATAGAAAATAAGTCCAGGATGTAAAGAAACTCAGGAAAGTACAGGGTCATGCAGCAATATCAGCAACTCAATGTCTACCCGCCCAAAGTGCATAGATGAAAGATAAGCACAAGAGACCACAGCAGAGGAGTGAACCAGACACGAACCCCTCCCCGGGAATTCTGAAGTCAGGCTGGGAAGAACACAGATCCTGCTTTCTGTGAGTATTGATGATTAGTCCAATAGTCTATCACTCACCCCACAACATACATCTAGCAGAGACCAGGGGTCTGGTTGTTTTTTGCCTACCGATATGAGCAAGGACATGACTTGGCTTGGACAGTAACAGCAATTTGGCATGAACAGATATACAGCCACCGGTTAAGAGGAGGGCACCTCCAAATCCCATAGCCCTAAAGCTGAGCAGGGAAAATCATGACTGCTGGTCCTAGAACAAGAAAAAAACAAAACAAAAAAACCTTGGCTCTTTTAAAAACAGAGAAACTTTTTCTTTGCCTCTATCTTTTTAATTTTGTATATTTTTAAATTTTATTTTCATTTTGAAATCCTGTGTTGCTTGCATTGTTTTGTTCTAATCTGTTTTGTTTTGTTGTGCTGTGTTTTAATCTCTTTAAAATAAAGTCTTCGTTTTAAAAAATTATTTCCTGTCTTTCATTTGCTTTTGGGGGTAAGAATTTTTTTTATCCCTTTTCTTGTTTGTTCAGGGATTTTGTTTATTTTCACTTATTCTCTTTTTTTCTCTTCTCCCCTTACAGTTTTTGTTTTCTGCCTTATCATTTATTTTCTGTATTTTGCTCTGTATCTTTCTTCTTTTTCTTGTTCATTCTCTCCTGTGACTGTTCTCTAATACTATTAACTTCCTTTTACCCCCCAACTGCACCCCGCCTCCAGTTTTTCTCCATCTCGTATTGCATTCATTAATTTTTAAAATTTTACTTTTTTTACTCTTTTGTTCCCCACCTCTTCTAGCCATACTAGTATAACAACTAAGTTTTGTGACTCTCTAGGTTGCAAGTTAACTTGATATTACTGTTGAATACTGTTGCATTATTAGAAGTAAAGCTTAATAGGTAACCTATTAATAGCTTAACCTACTCGAGATCTATAGTAGGTTAATATTCAGCTTGTTTTAGTGTTCATACTATAATTGTAGTTCTCTTTTCTATGGTTATGAGTGGTACATTATTGGTTTTGAGGTTTTTCAATATCTAGTTTGTCTTTAATACCATTATTGTTGATTTTATTACTAGAGCCAAAGAGACATTTGACTGTTGCTATTAGTTTTCTCAGGATGCCATATACCCACACTGTTTGAAATGATACCAGAAGAGAAAGCAAAATAGATCAATAAGGTCTTTGATAAGCCCAAAGGTGATATAAGTAAACAAAGAAACAAAATGGTAAGCAAATCTACAGAAAACTCTCATTAAAACAGCTAGAAGAGTTAGAAAAAATATGAATGACAAGTATAGAAAAGAATTAAAATCTTTAGGAAGATTCCAAATAGAAGTTCAATAGATAAAAGTTCTATTGAAAGTAAGGGCAGCAGAAGTGACTGGGTGATGACAAAGCATCAAATTTAGAGGACAAGGCCATTGTCAGTGACCAGTTAATGAGAGATATCTTAAAAGCAACAAAAACATGAAAAATGGACACAATTACTTCTAGATGACACAAAAAGACTAATTGAGTAATCTAAGGCTAATTGGAATTAGTGAGGGCTGGGGATTTAGCTCAGCAGCATAAGTGCCTGCCTGGCAAGCACAAGGTTGTTAGTTCAATCCCTAGTACCAAAATAATAATAATAACAACAATAATAATAATAATAATTTAGGCTCAGTGATATAACTCAGCAGCATAAGCAACTGTCTGGGAAGCTCAAAGTCCTGAGTTCAATCCTTGGTATTAAAAAAAGTGGAATTAATGAAAAAGCAAAAGACAGCACAAATGCCATTTTAAAAAACATGTCTACTAAAATAATAGCAGAAAACTTTCCTAATTAAGGGAAAGAATTTAACCTGTAGATAAGTGAGACATACAGAACTACAAATAGCCCTCATCACAAAATAACTTCTCTATGACATATCATAGTTAAAATTTCAGAACTCCTAACAAGAATAGTCTTTAAAGCAGTTATAAAAAAGCAATAAATCACTTACAAAAATAATCTTAGAATTCTCAATACAAACGTTACAGAGCAGGAGACTTGAATGAAATGTTTCAAGGCCAAAGAAAGAAAGAGTTATGGTTTGTGTCTGGGTGTCCCTCCAAAGCTTCATGCGCCATGGAGGCAGCTGAATCTAGCACCTGTGATTGGTTCATTGTTCTGTGCTGGGACTGGTGTAGGTTGCAGGTTTCCTATAAATTACTTTTTGGCAATGTGTGGTGCTGCACTTGCCCAGGAGTGGGGAGCTGGCATACAATATAAGGGAGGAAAGGAGGCATGCTTTTCCCTCTTCCACCTTTTTTGTTCTTGTCACTTGCAGCTGCCAAGTTGCCTCTGTGCCATGCCATCCTGCCTTAGAGCCAGCTGAGTATGAACTGAAACTCCAAAAAACTGTAAGCCAAATAAACCTTTCCTTCTTTAATTTTGGGTGTCAAGTACTTTGTCTCAGCAATGAGAGAAAAGTAGCCAAGACAGACAGACAGACAGACAGACAGACAGACAACAGACAAACAGAATGAAAGAAAAAGAAAGAAAGAAAGAAATAAAGAAAGAAAGAAAGAAAAAGAAAGAAGAAAGGAAGGAAGGAAAAAAAGAAAAGAAAGAAAGAAAGAGAGAGAGAGAGAGAGAGAGAGAAAACTAAATTTCAACACAGGCTAATATATGCTGCAAAACCATCTTTTAACGCTGATGGAGAAATAAGATGCTTTCATGCTAAAGAGCACCTAAAGAAATTCATGACAACCATACCAGAGCTACAAAAAATTCTCAAGGATATGTTAGAAGGATACAATTGATGCTACAGTGGCAAATGTCTAACAGAGTGAATAATCAGATTAGGGTGAGTAGTTAAATAAAAGGAAAAGACATGGAATTAGCAACAGGAAAAAAAGGCAATGACAGGAATAAATCAGTAAGTGTAATACCTCATAAACAAAATCAAGGACAAAAAGCACATAAACATCTCAGTAGACATAGAAAGAGTCTTTGACAAAATCTGGAGTTTGTTTCCTGTTTCATGATAAAATCACTGAAAGAGATAGAGAAGAACCTTATCTGAGTCTTATAAAAGTAATTTATAGCAAACCTGCAACCTACACCATATTAAATGGGGGGAAATTGAAAGCTTTGCCTCACAAATCAGGAATAAGAAAAAATCTCCACTATCAGCACTCCTGCTCTACATAATGCTTGAAACATTAACTAGAAGAATTAGGCAAGAAAAAGAAATAAAATAGATATGCGTAGGAGAGGAAGAAGTTCAATTATTATTTGCAGATGACATGACCCTCTACATAAAAGGACCAAAAATATCCACCAGGATTCTTAAAATTATCTACTTACCAGTTCAATTATTTAAATGCAGAGCAACGAGTCACATATTTTTCATAATTTTATAAGATAATATGAAATATAAAAACAATAATTTATCAAATTTATTCAATAACTTTTCTGTGTAGGGCATGTCTTAAAACATTCAATACACAGCATGTTGCAGTTTGAACGATAGTTTCTAGTCTTTTTGGATTCTTTTTGTATTATTCTCTTTCTTTGAACAGCACACTTTACACTGTCATGTTGATCTTTCCTTTTTTTTAATGTAGGCAGTATAATTTCTATAAAATGTCTACCCACTAAATGTAATGGTGAAGACATTGATGACAGACATCCTGTTTGATGTTTTGCTAGTCCATATCTTTCAATTTTTTGGTCTATTAGACCTAATCTAACTTGTAAATGGCTTTTTAAACACCTTATTTTGAATAAATAACAAATTCCATATTGTTTGGCCCAGAAGGTACATAAATATTTTATGTTTTCCTTCCTTTTTGACTGTTTCATTATGCTGTATCTGCATGTTCATTTAATTGTAGACATTGCTTAATTTCTTCTTTAATTTTATATGTGACCCATTGGTTGTGCAGGAAGGCATTATTCCATGTATTTATGGAGTTTTGCAGTTTCTTTTGTCATTAATTTCTAAATTCCTTGCACTATGGTCAGATGACATGCATGGTATAATTTCTTTCCCTCTGCATTTACCTAAGCATATTGTATGGTCTTGTATATGTTCTTTTGGAGAGTGTGCCATATACAGCTAAGAAGAATGTGTATTCTGAGGTTTTTGGATAGAGCACGGTAAACATCTACTAAGTCCATTTGTTGCCATGTTTGATTCACTTCTATTATTTCTCTGCTGACTTTCACCTAGTTGATCTATTTCTTTGTGACAATTGAGTATTAATTTCTCCCATTACAATTGTTTATTGCTTATTTAATCTTTCATGTCTGTTCATATTTGTCTTATATAGTGGGGTGCTTCCATATATATTTATGATTGTTATCTCTTCCTCTTAAAGTTTTCCCCTAGCAAGTATATGATGACCGGGGATTGGACTCATGACCTTTCAACTTGTTGAAATGATACTTGTCTTAAAAATGCCTGGGAAAGTCAATATGTAAATAAACATCCTGCCAGAGTGACAGTTGAGGTAAACTGTTAAGTGGTTAATAACCAAATTCAGCAGTCTATCAGGATACCAAACTAACACAAAAATTTGATAGCATTCCTGTACACCAATAATAAATCCACTAAGAAAGAAATTGGTAAAAATACAATGACAGCAAGAAAAATTAAATACTTAGGAATAAATCTACTTAAGGAGATGAAATTGTAGAAGACATAAGAAAATGGACAGATATTTCCTTCTTCAGGACAGGAAGAACCAATGTAACAAAAAAGGCCACACTTCCACAATTGATACATGTAGTTAATACAATTCTGATAAAAATACCAATATCATTCTTTATAGAAATAGTAAAAACAGTCCTAAACTTTACAGGGAACCTGAAGAGATCCAGACTAGGAAAAGCAATCCTGACTAACAGAGAAAAGTGGAAGTCGCCACAATCCTTCCTGGACTTGAAGTTATACTATAAAATTACAGTGATAAAACAGCATGGTACTGGCATAAAAACAGACATGAGTAACAGTGGAACAGAACAGCATATACAGAAACAATTCCATGAACATTCAACTATTTTATTTTTAACAGGGTAAAAATTTTTGCTGGAGGAAACATAGCCTTTTTAATAAATGTGTTAGAAAAACTGGCTATAGACACACTGAAGATGGAGTCTAGACTCATAGCTTCACCATGTACTAAACTAAAATCAAAATGGACCAAATATCTAAATGTGAAACAAAAATACTTAACCTACTAGATAAAATAAGACATAGGTATAGGCAAGCACTTTCTGAACAGAACCCTAATAGCACAAGAAATAACACTGAGAATCAACAAATAGGATCATATCAAATTGAAAATCTTCTGCATAGCAAAGGAAACAACCAATCGAGTGAAGAGACAATCCACAGAATGGTAAAAAAGAAAAATGCCAGCTATTCCTTGGACAGAGGATTGACATCAAGAATACATAAAGATCTCAAAAAAATAGGCATGTGAAATGAATAGACACTTTACAGAAAATATGCAAATGACCCATAAATGCATGAAAAAATGTTCAATGTCACTACTCACTGGAGAAATGCAAATTAAAACAACGCTGAGATTTCATATTACCCCAAAAAGAATGACCACCATTAAACATCAAATAATAACAAATGCTGGTGAAGTTTTGGGGAAAAGGAACTCTGTTATGTTGTTCCTGGAAATGTAAACTAGTACAAGCACCCTGGAAATCAATACGGAGATTCCTCGAAACAACTTAAAGTAGAAATTCCATTTGACCCAGTATTCCCCTTCCAGGCATCATCTTGAAAGAGTTAAACACATCGTATTAAAGTAATAAATATGTACTCAGATTTATAGTAGCACAGTTCATAATAGCTAAATCTTAGAGGTCTATATGTCCATTACCAGATGAATACATAAAGAAAGTGTGGTATTTACACACATTACTCTTCTATAAACTTTAGTAATTGGTAGGAAAATGGATGTACCTTAAGACAGTTAACCAAAATAAATCTGACATGAAAGCTTAAATATCACATGGTTTGTCTTGTATGAGAACCCAAAATAAATAGAGCAAAATAAAAGGTAGATAACAGGAAGTAGGGAGATATTTCTCAAATGGGAAGGGGACTAAGAGATGAAGGGAAGGGAAGGAGAGAAGGGAAAGTAGATGAAAAAGGAAATTAAGATGTGTTATATATTTGCATCAAATCCCCACAAGTAACATCAATATTATCTACTGGAGAAAGAATGGCATGTAGGTATACACATATAACTGCATGTGTATTTAAGTGTGCAAAATAGATAACCATTCTACTAAGTTTTTGTTACTTCATCATACAAAATTGTTTGTGCTGTCATTGTTTATCTATCCTTTTTTATGCTTTGATTTTTTAACTTGAACAACTACTTCTAAGATAACAATATGTAACTTATCAACTAGTGATTTCTTACTATTATTTTGTTTGAAATTCTGTATTATTTCTACCTTTTTTCTGTTTTGGTTTTTTTCTCTAAATAAAAAAATTTAAAAATATTCTCTACTGGAAACCTATACTTATTGAAAAAAATAAAACACAATGCTACTGGTGAAATCACTGAAGCACTTCATAAATCCAGCTTCAAATTCTCCTAACTCACTCCTTAGACAGCTTTGGCCTCCTTAGCAATCACAACTGTAGTGAAATATTTTGCACATAAAATGCTTATAAGCATTTTCTTTTCAGTCTTCCACTTTATGAATATTCAGAAAAGATTGTGTGTGTGTGTGTGTGTGTGTGTGTGTGTGTGTGTATGATACTGCACATAGAACCAGGATCTAATGCATACTATGTAAGTGCTCTGCCACTAGGCTATATCCACAACCCTAGATTTTATTTTTTAAATCATAATTCAAAAATTGTATTTTTTCACTTCAGGTGATTATAATAGTGTTAATTCAGCTTTTCATGAATAGTTTGTTATCCAATGTATTATCCATTCTAATTTTTGTGACATGCAAAGTTCACTGAATAACTTTATGCAACTTTAATTATACTGCTAACTAAAATATTTAGCAAAACAGGTGCCAGGCTAGACAATCACTGGCAATATGGTTGATCCAATTAACAACAGTTCTTTAACTAGGTGAAATATAAAAATTAAAATTAAAAAAATTCATTTCCCCTCACATTGGGCCCCCATCTCTATATTCAAACCAAGCACTAACACAAAGATATCACATAAGCCAAATACTTCCCTTTGAATAAGAGAAGACAAAATCCTCAAAGTAATTTTCCAAACCAATTGCTATGAGACAATGTCCACTCATAGGTGTTTGCCATGTAATCTGAAGACTGTCCATTAGTACAAGACACAGTTATAAAAGCTCACCACACAATCCAACAGCTTAGCTGTTAAATACTGCCTGATCAAAACAGAACCCAGAAAGGAGACAAGCACATGAGCACATTTTGACTACTGATTTCTTTAACCACATGCAAATGTTACCTCCTCTTGTGTTCTTTGAGGCATACTGTTCTTCTGATGAGGCATTCTTACTTGTTTTCTATCCAAGGGCCACACTGAGGCACAGCTGAAATGCCATGGCGGACACACAAACCCAGTGAAATATTTTTTGGGTCAAGAATGAACAAGCAGACAACTAAGACCAAGAGAAATCACTGACAAGATATGGCAGAATGTGGGTTCCACTGGCAAAAAAAGCAGAAGAGGGAACACAAGTGACTCTTACAATATGTCAACAGCAGCAGCAAAAATTTTACTAAGTAAAACTCAAAATGCCTGCACTCTGAATCACCTTTTAAACACAATAGTAGTTTCCCCCATAATATTTTTTCAAAGCAGAGAACAACTGTTTTTAATTCAAAAGTATTGTGAAGGAAGTGTCATCTAGAAAAAAAATGTACTTTGATTCAGAATTCAAGTACCAGTTTCTTCACCTGTTGAAGTGATTCAAGGTTTTGTCACTTATTCTTCCCAAGCGTCAGATTATTACTTGTATGTGGAGTTCTTTGTTCATACCATGTGTTGTGACAGAAAAGATCTAAGCAACTAAGTGATATTCTCTTTGTTCTGTCAGTCTCAGAGTGATTATGGAGATCAAATGTGAAAAATGCAAATAAAAGCTCCATATAGATGTGGATTCCTATGATAAGTAGTCATAATACTACCCCTTGGATATGTCAATGAATTTGCTTATATAATTCTCTTGGAGTTTATTATAAGTTAGATATTGATAAATAGATGACAGATATAAATATTTATGTGAGCAAAGAACTCTATATAGTGGATGTTATCAATGAAACTAATATAACAATAAAAATTTGAACTTGAAATAGAGTCATGTTTTCAACATGATTGTACATATATGCAGACTAAAGCTCTGGGATATTACATGAATTGTGTTAAGTTCAAATCACTTTTAAAAATTTTAAACTAAGGCAAAAATTTAGATATTTTAAACCCAGTCCTGTGATCTTTCCACACCACTAAATCACTAATTTTGTTATTGATGACATTACTAGAATTTTGAGTTCAGACTGATACTGTTCAAAAGATAAATAAAATATATTCTTGTAATACTGTCAAGATATTTCCTGCCTATCTTGCTGTAAGGCTTCAGTGGGTAATACATAATTGATGAGTGAATGAATAGGTGTTTCTATTCTTCTTTTTCTCTTCCATGGATCAGAAAGCAGCTTCATATTCTTGAAAGCGATGTTACGGAAAGTCACTACCAAAAGCCAATTGTTGTGTTAGATGAAAAATATTTATATTTTCTATGTATTTTTTACTCTTTGGGGGACAGGATTTCATTATGCAGTTCAGTTTGCCCTTGAATCACTTTGAAGCCCAGGTTGGTCTCAAATTCACAGTGATCCTCCTGCCTCAACCTAGGTGATATATTGAAAAAATACTGTAACAAGAAATGGGAAACTTGAATTCTGTTCCAATTCTTCCAACTTCCTAGCCACGACATATCAGGTAGGCAAATCATGGATTTTTCTTCATCTATTAAACAAAAGATTTTGACTAAATAACTTCTTTGTAATCAGACTCCTCTACCTCTATGACTAATGTCTACAGCTAGTTTCAATGAAATGAAAGAGAAATAAGATCATTGCTGATAAGCATATGTCTTGAGGGAAAGAAAATTACCTCAAAAAGCATATTTTGCATTTGATATTTTCTTATTTTCCATCAGATATATAACAGTATGACAAATAATAGAATTTGTATTAGTCAGGATAAGCCAAACATCTATAATGAATAAGTCCAAAAGTGCAATGGCTCAAATATGTAGACATTTATTCCTGTTTCACAAACATGCAGGTGTCTCTCCTCCATGTGGCACTTAGGAACTTAGGCAGATAGAAGTTCTACATTTTTTATTTCTAAGGTCAACTAAATCATTGTCTTACCAGCCTACAGAAGAAAGAACATGAGTATAAAGCACATTCACCAACTTAAAATATTGACTTCTTCTGTATTACACTGAAATGAAATAAATCATACAACAAAATACAACTCAGAAGAGAGCTGGAAAGTTTGTAGGACAGTTAAGTCTCTGTCACAATACTTCATTAATGTGCTTGCATATAGCTAGCTTATAAAAATAATTATATAAATCCCAGTTACTCATAAAACTGCCACTCATAAATTTGCCACTAAATGCTTGAATGTTGACATAATGTTTGCTAAAATGTCAGCAAAAGAAATGTATGTTTTGCATCCCTACCCTAGGATCTTCCCACCTATAAACTTCTTAGAAACCTGGCAATTAGAAATGCATTCAATTCTTTCCCAAGAAGTGAACTCTGTTTTTTATTTGATCTAGTAGTCCACAGAAAGTAGGTCCTCTTGGATCAGAAATGGAATATACCACTTTACAGAGATGCCTTCTCTCCACAGTTCATTGGAGGGCAGTGAGTAATTTGGCTGCCTAAGACTAAGTGATACACAATAAAAGGAAGTTCATCTGTTACACTTGGCAAGATAGCTAGCACACAGTAATGTTATGTCTTTTCTTTAGCTCATAAGTTAAAAACAGAAAAGGAACACACAGGATAAAATAGAACCACCATCACTCCATTCAGTCAGGTTCCTCTTCACTGAGTCTCAATTCTTCTACTTGCAAAATGCAGCAGATGGAAAGTTAAATCTAAATAATAATGTCTCTTGCATTCCTAGCTGTCAAAACAAACTGTGCACCTCATGCTTCTCAAACATAATACATGAAAAGCAATGAGACTATTTCAGATACCAGAACACATACAACCAAGTCTATTTTGGATGGATTCTTTTTAAGCATAAGGAAGATGAATGAATGAACTCAAGTAAGAAATAAGTGTCTAGATTCAATGACAATTTATTGGTGTTTTAATTTTAACTGCTCTATGAAAAATACCCTTGGTCCTCCCAAGACCAGTAAAAGTAAATGTTTCTCAGTTATAATCTAAGTTAAACATTAATTTATAATAGGTCATAATAGTTTTTATTCATTCCCTAGAACAATTGTACCCAATATAAATATAATACAAGTCACAAATGTAAGCCACAGGGGCTGGGGATTTAGCTCAGCGGCATAAGTGCCTGCCTTGCAAGCAGGCAGTCGTGAGTTTGATCCCTGTTACCGATAAAAAAACGAAAAAGCCAAAAAAAAAAAAAAAAAAAAAAAAAAAAAAAGAACCAAATGTAAGCCACATCTAATAAGTTAAAAAAAGAAACAAGATTAATTTTCTTTTATAGTTTTTATTTTTATTTTTATTTTAAAGAGAATAAAACAGAACAGAATAAAGCAGATCAGAACAAAACAATGCAAGCTATACAGGATTTCAAAACAAGACAATAGGAAATCAACAGTTACCACAATGTCTCCTGTTCGCTCTGAAACAATTGTCCATATCTTCACACACAATGAATTCAAACAAAACAAAACAAAACAGTGTAAAATCTATCAAAACAAAAGAATGAAAGCATTATTTGCCTTCAAAACCAGACAGTAGGAAAATCAACAATGGTTACCATAATGTCTCTTGTACTCTTCAAAATAGCTGTCCATATCTTCACACATATTGAGATCAAATAATAGAAAACAGACTAAAACCAATCAAAGCAAAGCATAAAAGCATTATTGGACTTCAAAAGATGACAGAATATCAGCAGTGGCTACCACATGTCTTGTTTCCTTAAAAATAGCTATTCATACCATCACACATAATAAAATCAATTCTTATAAATTCTTTAGAGGAAGTTCTGATTGTACTACTAATTCTATTAGTTCTTGGAACAAAAACAGTTAACATTCATGAGATTAGATCAATTTTGCATGTTTATACCTGGTAATCTGAGTAACTCACTGGGGTGTAGTGGAGCAAGCTGCTTCCATTTAGTTGCCCTGTGTAGTGAGTCAGATGAACCACACAGCCAAAGAACATCCCATTGTCTACTTCATCCCAAGTGCATCTCAGTACTGCACAATCCACAAACAGGTGGGATTGAGGTCCAGGAAATCACTGCTCGGCCTTCCCACTGAGTGACAATGCCATCTCAGATGAGGTTGACATGATTGAGAAATGCTCACTTCCAATACTAAGACTATTCCTGCCACTGAGATTTTAGCATCACAGAGTATAATATGAGTCTGCAGGTTTATTTGTAAAGCAAGTGTTTTAACTTTCTCCTAGCGGAGGGTCAGAAGCACTGATACTCTAGCACTTGTCACGGAGTCATGGGGTAACAGCAAGAGCTTTCAGGTGATTTTCTTTGGAACTCTGGATCTACAAAGATGCTTTAGTATTCTACAAAGCCTGAATTCAAATTTTATTTTCAAATATATATATCCATGTATTTTAAATCTGCAATAAAATCAACATGCGCATTTAAATGTGGTATTAAATTGGAACACAATAGAGGGTTGCATTAATTGTACAATCACAAAAGTTGATTTCATACAAATCCCAGTTTTTTAAAAAGAACTATCATTTCTATGTGTTTGGTTTAGACTTCCTGTAATTGCATCAGTGATTATAAAGGTTGCAGATCTGCAGTGGTCTATTTTTTCAATCAAGCTCCTTGATATCTACAGCATATAAAATCATTAAATTGTCTGCATAATTATTAAATTGTGTGTGAGTTAAGACACATAGTGATGTGAACAACCAAAAGAAAACATTAAAAACAGGGCTGGGGATTTAGCTCAGAGGTATAAGTGCCTGCCTTGCAAGCGTGCAGTTGTGAATTCAATTCCTGGTACCAAATGAAAGAAAGAAAGAGAGAGAGAGAGAGAGAGAGAGAGAGAGAGAGAGAGAGAGAGAGAGAGAGAGAGAGAGAGAGAGAAAAGAAAAGAAAGAAAGAAAGAAAGAAAGAAAGAAAGAAAGAAAGAAAGAAAGAAAGAAAAAGAAAAAAAAACTTAAAAACAAATTGGAAGCTACTGCTTCCAATTGTCATTCATCTCAGTTTGGCTTTCCACATGTGAAAGCCTAAAACTAGACCCATATCTCTCACCATGTATTAAACTAAAGTTGAAATGAGTAAAAGATCTAAATATTAAAACAGAAACACTAAATCTGCTGGAAGATAGAATATGTCTTGAAGACACAGATGTAGGCAAAGACTTTGTGAACAAAACCCCAGTCACACAAGAAATACCACAAAAAAACAACTGGAATCTCACCTTATTAAAAAAAAAAAAATGGTCATCTATCTTAACGCACCTAAACACACTTGCAGTTGTATCCTTTAGAGCACTTTTTTCCTCTCTTTTTTACAACAAAATTTACACATTTTGTGTTTTATTACTCCCATAGTTCTTATTACTTTTTTTGGAAGAGAATAAAACCAAATATGACAAAACAAAGCTGTCAGTCAAAACCAAGGATAGACATAGCACATGATGTAAAAACAGAGTACAAGGTTATCAACAATGGTTACCATAATGCCTCTTGCTTCCTTAAAAATAATTGCCTATATCATTAGGTATAATAAAGTTGAACAAAACAGTACAGACCAAGACCAATAAAACCTAAACATTGTAAACATGTCAAGACTTCAAAAGAAGATAATAGTCAAACCAGAATGGGCATCATAGTGAATCTTATTGCCTTCAAAGTAGTTGCCTATACCATCAAACTTGATACTGTCAAACAGAATGGAACACGGTCTAATCAGTCAAAACAAGATAGTGGGAGTAGTAGTTATCATAGTGTTTTTTCCTTGAAATATTTGAATATAATTTCGTATACTATAGCATCAAATATATCAAGACAGTGTGAAACCATTCAAGTGGATGAAAGTATTACAGGGTATTTAGAACCAGCTAACAGAAAATGAACAATGGTTTCTATATTATCTCTTTGCCTATAAAGATTTTTGTTTATACTATCACAGATAATAAAATCCAGTAAGATACAATCTGATTGTTATTTGGTGGTGAAGCACTAGGTTGCTGAAACAGTCATGCTTTGACCTGTATTGTTATGTTGTTATGTCTTCTTTTATCTCAATCTCTCCCTTATTCATTAAAAAATTATTTAGTTATTTTTTATGATTTTTTAATTAAGGGGAAAAATAAAAATAAATTAGCAGGATATATTATAGTAACTTTTTGATTTCCTATTAATTTGATTTGAAGTCCTATAATACTCCTACTATCTTGTTTTGACTGATTAGACTCTGTTCCGTTTCGTATAATAATATCAAGTTTGAGGGTATAGGCAACTACTTTGAAGGCAATAAGGTTCACTATGATGCCCATTCTGGTTTGACTATTATCTCCTTTGGAAGTCCTGTAATGTTTACAATGTTTAGGTTTTATTGGTCTTGTCCTCTACTGTTTTGTTCAACTTTAAATACCTAATGGATAGACAATTCTTAAGGAAGCAAGAGGCATTATGGTAACCACTGTTGATAACCTTGTACTCTGTTTTTACATCATGTGCTATGTCTATCCTTGGTTTTGACTGACAGCTTTGTTTTGCCATATTTGACTTTATTCTCTTCCAAAAAAAGTAATAAGAACTAAGGAGTAATAAAACCCAAAATGTGTAAATTTTGTTGTAAAAAAGAGAGGGGGAAAAAAGTGCTCTAAAGGATAAAACTGCAAGTGTGTTTAGGGGTGTTAAATAGATGACCATATTAATGTTTTTGGTTGGATCATTGAACACAACTGTTTGCAATCTCACTGTTTGAATGTCCACTTTGTATGCTTTGATACTGTGACTTGAGCAACTATCTCTAAGATGAAAATGTGTAATCTATTAACTGGTGATTTCTTACATTTTTTGTTGTTGTTGTTCTGTATTACTTGTACCCTTACACCGCTTTGTTTTGTTTTGTTTTTTCTCTTTTTCCTTTTAAATAAAATTTTTAAAAAAGACACAGCCTGATAAAACCAATGGAGACAGAAGAGCAACAGTTTGGTGGGCTTCAAAACAAGATGATATTAAATCAGCACTAGCTATTATGATGTCTTGTTTTCTTCAAAATAGCTATTCATTTCATCACAGGCAATAATTTCAAGCAGCCCAGAATAAAACTTTTCCAATTAATGAGTGAAAACTTTATAAGGCTTCAAGGCCACATAATGGGGAATCATGTTTACCACATACTTTTATGTATTTGAATCATTTCTTATACTAGGGAAACTATTCAGTATTCACACATGTGAGTTTCATTTATTTCACTTATGAGTATGGTCTCAAGCTGTGCCCATTTATTTATAAATATTTCAATGTGATCCTTCTTTATAGCTGAGTAGTACTCCATTGTATAAAAATACCACAACTTTTTTATCCATTCCTTAGTTGATGGGCACTTGGGTTGTTTTCAAGATCTCGCTATTACAAATTGTGCTGCTATAAACATAGGTGTGCATATATCACTGTGGTATGATGCTTTCAGTTCTTCTGGGAATATGCCTAGAAGTGGAATAGCTGGAACAAATGGGACTTCCAATCCCAGCTTTTTGAGAAATCTCCAGACTGACCTTCACAATGGTTGTGCCAGTCTACACTCCCACCAACAGTGTAGGAGAGTTCCTTTTTCCCCACAGCCTCTCGAGCATTTTTTGTTGTTGATTTTCTTGATCTTGGCCATTCTTTCAGGAGTGAGATAGAATCTCGGTGTGGTTTTAATTTGCATTTCTCTAATGACTAATGATGATGAACATTTTTTCATGTATTTATTTGCCATTTGTATTTCTTCATCTGAGAAGTCTGTATTGATGTCAGATGCCCATTTTTGGATTGGATCTTTGAATTTTGGGGGTCTGAGTTTTTTAAATTCTTTATATGTTTTAAACAAAAGTCCTTGTTTGATGGGGAGTTCACTAAGGTCCTTTCCCAGTTTGTGGGTTTTCTTTTAACTATGCTGGATATTTTTTTCCACATGCAGAAACTTTTTAATAAGAGGTAGTCCCCGTTATCGATTCTGGGAAGTATTTCCTGTGCAGTTTGAGTCCTGTTCATGAATTCTCTACCTACCCCTATGTCTTCAAGGTTTCTACCCAGTTTGTCTTCCAATAGATTTAGTGTTTCTGTTTTAATATTCATATCTTTGATCCATTTAGGTTTTAATTTAGTACATGGTGATAGGCATGGGTCTAGTTTTGGTTTTCAACAAATGGAGAGCCAGTTTCTCCAATACCATTTATTAAAGAAACTGTCATTCTTCCAGTGAACCTGTTTGGCTCCTTTATCAAAAGATAAGGTGGTTGAGTGTGTTTGTAGTTGTGGTTGTATCTTCTAATCTATTCCATTGATCTTCCGCTCTATTTTGATTCCTGTACCATGTTGATTTTACTATGGTTGCTTTGTAGTATAACTTCAAGTCAGAGATTGTGATGCCTCCTGCCTTGCCTTTGCTGCTTAGAATTGCCTTTGCTGTTCAAGGTCTCTTCCCACTCCAGATGAATTTTAGGAGTGATTTCTCTAGATCTATGAGGTAGGTTGATGGTATTTTTATTGGCATTGCATTGAATCTGTATAAGAGTTTCGGGAGAATGTCCATTTTCACAATGTTTGTTCTTCCTATCCATGAACAAGGGATGTCTTTGCATTTTCTGAGATCATCTTCACTTTCTTTTTTCAGTGTATTATAATTTTCCCTGTATAGATCTTTCACTTCTTTCATAAGACTAATTCCTAAATATTTCAATTTTTTGGTTGCTAGTGTGAAGAGTGTGGCTTCTCTTATTTCTCTCTCTGTGATTTTGTTGTTAGTGTACATGAATGCTATTGATTACTAAGTATTGATTTTGTATCCAGCTACATTACTGAATTTATTTAATATATCTAAGAGTCTTTCAATGGAGTTTAGGGGGTCTTCTATGTAGAGCACCATGTCATCTGCAAACAATGATAATTTAACTTCTTCTTTTCCTATCTTCACCCCTTTTATTTCTCTCTCTTGTCTAATTGTTCTGGCTAGTATTTCTGGTACTATATTAAATAGGAGTGGTAATAAAGGACATCCTTGTCTTGTGCCTGATTTTAAAGTAAAGGCTTTCAATTTTTGGCCATTTAGTATGATACTGGCTGTTGGTTTGTCATAAATGGCCTTTATTATATTGAGGTAAAGACCATCTATTCCAATTTTCTGTAAAGTTCTTATCATGAATAAATGTTGGACCTTATCGAAAGCTTTTTCTGCATCTATAGAAATGATCATTTGATTCTTACTTTTGGTTTTATTGATATGGTGTATTACATTTATTGATTTACGTATGTTGAACCATCCCTGCATGCCTGGGATGAATCCCACTTGGTCATGATGTATAATCTTTTTGATGATTTGCTGCAATCCTATTTGCCAATATTTTATTGAGGATTTTTGCATCTGTGTTCATTAGGGAGATTGGTCTATAGTTCTCTTTTTTAGTTGGGTCTTTCTCAGCTTTTGGTACTGGAGTACTATTTGCATCCAGGAATGACTTAGGAAGGATTACTTCCCTTTCAATTTCATTGAAGAGTTTGAGGAGTGTCGGCATTAGGTCTTCTTTGTATTTCTTGTAGAATTCTGCAGTGAATCTGTCTGGGCCTGGGCTCTTCTTTGTAGGTAAGGAATAGAGACTGGGTTATTCAGCAGTTTTACATCCTCTTGATCTAGCTTTGGTACTAAATATGTTTCTAGGAATCTGTCTATTTCTTCTGTGTTATCAAATCTTTGAGAGTAGAGGTTTTCGAAATAGGTGTTGATGATCTTCTGTATACCTATAGAATCTGTAGTGATTTCACCTTTTTCATTTCTTATTGCATGAATTTGAGCTTTTTCTTCCCTTTTTTAAATAAAGTTGTCTAGTGGCTTATCAATTTTATTTATTCTTTCAAAGAACCAACTCTTTGATTCGTTAATTCTTTGGATTATTTTCTTAGTCTCTATTGCGTTGATTTCTGATCTGATTTTTATAATTTCCTCTCATCTTTTGGCTTTGGGCTTGATTTGCTCTTCTTTTTCTAGCTGTTTGAGGTGTAGCATCAGGTTATTTATTTGTATTCATTCTGATTTCCTGATGTAGGAACTCAGTGCAATAAATTTTCCTCTGAGGACGGCTTTCATTGCATCCCACAGATTCCAGTAAATTGTATCTGTATTTTCATTTTCTTGTAGGTATTGTTTAATTTCTTCTTTAATTTGCCCTGTGATCCACTGATTACTCAAGAGTATGTTATTTAGTTTCCATGTGTTTGTGGGATTTTTGCAGTAACTCTTATTATTAATTTCTAATTTCAAAGTGCTATGATCCTATAACATGCAAGGGATGATTTCAACTCATTTGCATTTATTTAAATATGTTCTGTGAGCTAATATATGGTCTACTTTAGAGAATGACCCATGTACTGCTGAGAGGAATGTGTATTCTGATGTTGGGTGGAACACTCTGTATAGGTCTATCAAGTTTATTTGTTCACAGGTGTGATTCAGTTCTGTTATTTCTTTGCTGATTTTCTGTTTGGTTGGTCTGTCCCTTGGTGTCAATGGAGTGTTAAGTTACAATTGTGTTACTGATAATTTGATTTTTCATTTTTGTTAGTACTTGTTTTATATAACTGGTGCTCTAGAATTTGGTGCATGTATATATAAGATAGTTATGTCTTCCTCTTGGAGTTTTCCCCTAAGGAGTATGTAGTGACCTTCTTTGTCTTTTCTGATCACTGTTGGTTTAAAGTTCACATTGTCTCCAAACAGAATGGCTAGTCCTGCTTTTTTTTTTTAAATTCCTGTTGTGTGAAATATTGTTTTCCATCCTTTGACTTTCAGTCTGTGAGTATCCTTCTGGGTTAGATAGCTTTCCTGTAAACCGCATATGGTTGGATTTTGTTTCTTGATCCATTCTGCTAGTCTGTTTCTTTTAATTGGTGCCTTGAGACTTTATATTAATGGTTATAACTGTTATATGCTGGTTTATTGTTGACATGTTATCTTTCTGCTGTTGCATTTTTATCTTTCTGTTCTGCTTAAATATCTGCTTTGCTTAGTGGTTTTTTCCTTTGTGTATCTAAACTGTCTTTCAATATTTTTTGCAGGGTTGCCTTGGTGATCATGAAGTTCTTCAACTGTTCTTTGTCATGGAAGTATCATATTTCTCCATTGATTTTGAATGATAGTTTTGCAGGATACATCAGTCTAGGTTGGAAATCACTTTCCTTTAGGATCTGCAATACTTCACTCTCTGCTCTTCTTGACTTTATTGTTTGTGCTGAGAAGTCTGCTGTGATTCTGATAGGTTTTCCTTTATTGGTGATCTGTCTGTTCTCTCTGACAGCTTTTAATCATCTATTCTTGTGTTGGATTTGTGGGATGGTGATTATTATATGTCTGGGTATAGTTTTATTTTGGTTATGACTATTTGGAGTTCTATATGCTTCACTGATCCTGATGTAGGTTTCTGATCTCATGCTTGGGAAATTTTCAGCTACTAGTTCTCTAAATATCCTCCTGACATCCCTTATGTTGTCCCCTTCTTTTTCATTAATCCCTATCAATCTTATGTTGTTTTTCTTTGTGTCATCTTGCAGTTGTTGAATTGCTATTTCCTGATTCTTTGTTATTTTTAAAAGATCTTTCCTTTCCTATTCACTAGCTGCAATCCTTTCTTCAAGGTCTGAAATTCTATCTTCACTTTCACTGAGGCAGTTTTTACAGCTTTCAGTGGAGTTTTTGATTTCCTGTATATCTCTGTGCATCTGCTTTATGTATTCTGTTTGTTTCTTATATTGCTCATCCAGGCATTCTATCTTTTTGTTTAGTTCCTCCAAATTTTTTAACTGTGTTTTCTTTGGATATGTTCAGTATGTCTTTCATTTCTTTTCTCATTTCTTCTGTTACCTGGGAGATTATTTTGAGTTTGAATTCCTTTAAAGCTTCCCGGAGTTGCTTGTTTATTTCAGTAGCTATTATGTCTGATATTTGAGGTGTATGGCATATATTTTTTTTCTATATACATTGCTCCTAGGGTTTCTTGAGATGGGCTGGAGTTTTGACGTTGTAATTTGGTCTTTTGTTTTGTCATTTTCCTATATTTCTGTGTTTCAAGTGTTATTTGAAAGCTTCCTCAGGGTTTGTTGGAAATCCACTTCTATGTTCACAGCTCCTGGGACTCTGGCACTGAGTTCCCCCAGGCTGCTGGGCCTCTGGAACCTGTGGCACTTGTCTGCTTGTTTAGAACTCCACAGTCCCAAACAAGCTGGGCTCTGGGGACAGTGGGCGCCCACCTGCTTACTTAGAACTCCACAGTTCTCTGAGAGCTGCTGGAATGGGGAGGCGGATGTAGGTGCCTCTGACCCGCCTAGCTGTTTCACCTGGAAGGCTTAAGGGTCCTGAACAAGCTGGGCTCGGGGGAGAGTGCTTAGGGGACTTACTCCAGGACGCTGGGCCTTTAGAACTGGTGATGCAAGCCTGCTTGCTTAGAAATCCACAGTCCTCCAGACACATGGGGAGGCAGATGCAGGCACCCCAGACCCACCTAGCCCATTCCACTGAGAAGCACAGTTTTTAATAGCTAAATCTTGGAAACAATCCAAATATCCATCAACTGATGAATGGATAAAGAATATGTGGAGGTTTTTATGCAGTGGAATACTGCTCTGCCATACAGGATAAGCTGGAGACTTTTCTAGGTAAATGGATGCACCTTGAGACCATACACTTAAGTGAAATAAACTAGACACACATGTTCAAATATCACATGGTTCCTCTAGTGTGAGAAACTGAAAGTGTAAACAAGGACCAAAAATGTTTAATTGGGGGCTGGGGATTTAGCTCAGCGGCATAAGTGCCTGCCTTGCAAGCAGGCAGTCGTGAGTTCAACCCCTGGTACCAATAAACAAAAAAGACAAAAAAAAAAAAATGTTTAATTGATATTGTGAAATAGGAAGAATCTGTTCAAATGGAAACTAGGTAGGTGGGAAGGGATAAAGAATAGAAGGAAAAATTGGAAATGAAACTCTTGTAAATAAGGATTGGAAGAGAAGAAGAGGAGAGAGAGATAGGAAAAAAAGAAGAACCAAGGTACGTCATGTACAGGTACAAATTCTATATAATCAATGCTATTGTTATATATATCTAAAATGTACCAGTAAATTTTTTAAAACCCTCAGTTGCATAATCCTTAATTATGTTATAATATTCTTATTTAATTTGACCTATATTTGTGAATCTAAAAAATCATGCTAATAAGATACTGCCATAACTTATGGTATGACAGACATCTACTGTCTACTTCGCTTTGGTACATGCCTGTGTTTTCATCTGTCAACTTCCAATATGACTGGACCTGAGGGATGTACCTAAAGATTCAGGATGAAACATGAGATTTCTTTTAAACAATTCATTATAACCTAGAATTAGGAAGCCATGTAGAAGAAGGAGGATGTGAACATCCAGGAGAGAAAGGAATTGAGAAGAGAAGCAAGACAGGAGGAAAGCTGGACCTGAGAAGCTTGGTGCTCTGGCCATTTCCTCCCTGACCTCAATCAATCAGCATCTGAGCTCTAGTGAGGGAGGCACTGCAAACCTGTTTAAATGTGGAGTTTGCACATATACATGCTTTTCCATAGCAGACAGTCAGATGGCAGGAGATACCAGGAGCCACAGAAGCAGAAGAATAGCACTTTCATAGAGACACTTAGTGTCAGAAAAGATAAAAAGAAGCCAATATCATTGATCAGTACTCCTGAGGCATTTCCCAGTGCTGGAATTAGACAGCATGCTTAAAAGATGGAAGTGAAAGTGTCATTAAAGATGCAGTAGAAGTGGGTGAGAAATGAATGGAAAAGCTTGTAAGAAACTTGTAATATTTTGGAAAGTATTTTAAAATTCATTTGCAGCTTCCATATGTGCCTAGTTAAGGATGCAGTTAGGAGTTTAAACTCTGTGTCTGCTAAGTAAATTGCATATCCCTGCTCCTTTGTTTGGTTAGATGAGAGACAAGGATCTAGCAACTGTTATTACAGAGTGCTTTTAGGAGCCAAGTATCTTAATCAATATTTTTCTGGGTAACAAACAATCCCAAAGCCTCAGTGGCTTATGATAAATAATTCCAAAACTCCAGTGACTTATTTTCCTCCTTGCTAGGTCTACACTGCCAGGAAGCTGGAATATTTCAGCTTCGGACATACATAAAAGTTACACCCCCTCCTTATGCCTCTGATCTACCTTGGACTGTGGCAACTCAGGGCCAGTTCTTCTCATGATGAACCATCAGAGAGGTGAGCAGAAATGAACAGTGCCACTTAAGGTTGCATCTCAGAGTTGGCCTGTTCTCCCTGCCACCTACAATTCATTACCCAAACAAGTAACCAATCTGAAAATCAATGAGTTGGGAATGTATACTCTGACCACTCTATGAGAGATATTTCAAAGTCATACAATCAAGAGCATGGATTTATGATTCACAATAATGGAAGAATTGTGAGCATTTATTCAATACACAACAGCAAGCCTTAGTAGGTGAATGAAAGGGGTATCGTGTCTGTTGTAGTTAGGGGTTGTACAGAGAACAATTAGAATCAGGACATGGAGTTTATAATATTATTATTTATAATAGTCACTGGGAATTAACCCAAGAAAGCAGGAAATCTATCCGCAACCCCAAAGACATAGAATATTAGTCAAGGGCCTAAATCTGACAGCAATGTCCCATATGAGTCCAGATAAAAAGCTCATGACAATGCCTTCCACGAGTCCAACTGAGCCTGCAAGAAGGACTCATGCCAGTCTCTTTAACAGATCCATGTCAGGGAGGCCCAAGGGTCAGCGGCAGAAGCCAGAAAATCCATGCAGGCAGGGTGAAGGAGCTGTGCTGGTGGGATGAGGGTTCTACACTGCAGCCAAGAAGTCACATTCACAACAAAGACCAAGGACGTCCTGAAAGGCACCACAACCATCTCCAGAGACATGTAGGCCCTGAGCTCCTTCAACAAAAAGCACAGTCGGGTACATGCCAAGAAGCAGCATGACGATTTCATCCTGGAGACCAAGCGACACACGTCTTCCCGTCCAGAGCCAGGAAGCAATGCTCAATGTGAGAACCAGAGCTTCTCCAGGAGAACCAGCAGCTCAAACAGCAACATGTAGGAGAACCCACAATGCCTCAACGCAACAACGCATTAAAACCTCAATGCCTTTACACCCTCCTTCTCCTTCTCCACCTATTTATGCTGGCAACTTTCCTCAGGTGGAGCATCTTTGCTCAGTGCCATGCTGATGTAATCTAATTGGAATTAAGTTGACCACCGGTTCTTAATCTGTAACAGTGTCTTTTGTTCCATCTTTGTTTTTGGCCTATACTGGCCCTCATCCACCTCCACATACTGTATGTCATTCATCTTGGTTTGACCTTTCTTCCTGATCCTTGCTTCCCAAATGACCTTGGGCAAATTTCTTAGTCTTGTCCTTGAGTTCTTCATCCTTAACATGAGAAGCACAAAGACCTACCCCACAGTACTGCTGTGTGTAAATGAAATCACACCAAGTTCCTGGTTTATAAAAGTTGCTAAATAAGTCACAGATATTGCTGCACACTTCCTAGGCCATCCAAGCTGTATTTCAGTCAGTTCTGGAAACACTGAAATAGGCCTGTTAGTGAAGCCTTTGTGATCTGTATTATACCACATGATAAGCAAATCATTATTATATAAGTTATAAACAGGATATTTGAGATCAAGATAAGATATCATAGGTTACTGGATAAGGTGTTATGATGGAAAGAGGGAATTTACATTGTCTGGGGAAAATAAAAGTGTTCACAAAGGAGGTTAAATTTGAGCTAAGCCTTGTAGTATGAATAAGTACCCTAGCCAGGGAAGGAAGAAGGAGAGAACATTCTAGAAAGTATAGTTTTCTTGTGCCAGGATCAGTGGGAAATATTATTCTAGTACTATATACAAGAAGGCTTGTTAACCCCTATGTTGATACCAAATTTCCCCTCATCAGAAATTTTATGGTAGGGTGGGTGTAGTTGAACATCCCCTCCTAAAGAGCACAGTTAAAGCAAATTTAATGATAGATCCTCCTAAGCATCTCGGTTATCTTTCTTACAAAGACTGTCATTTGCCAAAGTTGATATTGTAAGAAAAGCATGCAGTTTCAAACCAAATGTTGTCTCTAAAATAAATTTACATGGAGCCACAGATTCGTGGGGCCCACTGCTATCCTGTGGGAAAGCTGTCTTGTTAACTTTACTATAAGCACATAGTCCTTTTCTAATGGTTTGGAGATTTTTTACTCATTTGATAATAAATCTGATAAGCAAAATCAGAGTCGACTGTTTCTTTTACTTTTTTAAAAGCCATTTATGCTCTGCCCACTGAATTTTTGATTGTTACACTTAATAATGCCTATACTGGGAATTATAAACAAAATACATGTGAATTGACTTTTAGAAGAAAATACTATCTTTTGTACATTATTTCTCCCTTCAACTAAGGAATACTTCATATATTGTTTCTTTCATTCCAAATGGACATTTGGTAAACTCACCTGGAGGGCCTAGAAGATTATGATGGTGAACACACTCCTTTTCTTGTTCCCACAGAACATTTCACAGTAACACCACCTGACATTTGTACAGTGTATGCTAAAGTGCTTTTTCATTTATTGTCTATTTTAAGTCCCAAAATAATCTTGGGAAAAATAATAACACTTCTTCACTTCAGGCATTTGAAGGCAGGTTTTCCCCTCTTGAATTGGCAACAGTTAGAATGCTCTGGGTCATTTTTACTCTTGATTCAGTTAAGAGAATCACTTGGTGAAGAAGTTACCTTATGGATTTTTGACACCCTAATAGTCCCAACTACATTATCTACAATCTTTGAGAAAATTATTTGTGTTCTCTGAATCTGTTTCATCATCTATTGCACTAATTTAGTAGAGCTGTCTGAGTAAAATACCTCAGGATAGATGACTGTAATGGTTGACTGACTGTGCCAACTGGATAAGTGTAAAAGCTTAACTAAATCACCACAGCAATTCTACACCCTAGGGTGTGGAGGACCCACTGTAAAGCAGCAAGTCACCCAGATGATACAAAGTAAAAATTCAGAAGGACAGGATTGTTTCCATTGTTTGGAGGAGCTCCAATCTTCAACGTTAGCTTGGACATTATCTCATGACTTCTAGTGCAGACTCTTTGGCTTCTGCCTCCTTCAGTTTCAGCCTTCCAGCATAGACTGTTTAGTTTTTCCATTGTAGACTCTTTCATCCACAGATCCATCAGCTTCCTGATACAGATTTGCATGGGTCACTGCAGTGAATATATATATATATATATTCAATATATATATATATATATGAATATATATATATGCATGTATCTTGTGTTATATCTATTTCTCTAGTAAAACATTGAGGGATACAATGTTAGAAACAGTAGAAATATTTTTTCTACAGTTGGCACATTTTGAAAGCTTCTTTCTTGGCCAGTAGATGATAACCCTAGTCATTTTGGATATTGGGGTCTATCTAATTATCTCAAGGAACCTTAGATATCTCTTTAAAGATATCTCCAAGTACAGTCATACTCTGAGATACCAGATGTTAAGAGTTGAATATATGTATTTATAAGGACAAAATTCATGACACCTACAAAATAGGAGGTAGAACCACATATTTATTTAAACATCTCAGCCTGATAACAAATCATAACACTGACATAGCAAATTACCACAAAATTAATTGTTGGTCACACATTTATCATCTAAATAGTTCTGTAGATCAGAAGTCCAACACAGGTCTCACTGGGTTAAAGTCACGATGTCAGCAGGCTGTGTTCTTTCTGTTTGTCAAAGAAGGATTTATCCCTCACTCGTCTGGGTTGTTGACAGAATTCAATTCCCTGTGGTTGTCAGGCCCAGGTCCCCATTTTTCTTCTGGCTGTTGCCCAAAGGCCACTCCTGGCTTGTAGAGGCTGTCACATTCATTGGCTCATTGCCTCCTTGCTCTATTTGCAAAGCCAACAGCAAAGTGTTGCCTTGTCATATTTTTTTTTATTTAAAGAGAAAGAAACAAAAAAAATACATGGAGGTAAAAAAGGGTAGAAATAATACAGAATTACAGAAAAATAAGTGGTAAGAAATCACCAGTTGATAAGTTACATATTGTCATCTTAGAAATAGCTGTTCAGGTTACAAAATTAAAGTATGTAAAATGACATTCAAATAGTGACACTGCCAACAGTTCTGCTCAATGATCTAACAAAAACTTAGTAATATGGTTATCAGTCCTACACAACTTGTTTTATATCTTAAAGAGGGTAAGATTAAATATATCAAAACAGAACAAAACAGTTTTTAAAAAAAACAATTTAAAGAAATACAGATTTCAAAACAAGTCCACTGGAGATCTTCACTGTCTATTTAATTGTCTCTTGTTTCTTCCAAATAGTTGTCCCCATCTTCACACACATTAAATACATACTGCATATTATAGAACTAATCAAATCATTACAGGATGATAAAGGCTTTTTAGTTCTTCAAGATCTGACATTGGGGGAGACAATAATAACTACCATCACATTTCTCATTCTCTTCATAATAGCTGTCCTTATCTTTACATATGCTGAAATTGAACTTAAGAGACTAGACTAATATCACTTTGATCAGTGAATAATAGTATTGCTAGATTTTTTTATCATAATGCTACAGAATTATCATTGGGTTTCTTAGTGTCTCTTCTTCAGAGTATCTGTTCATTACATATTGCATTGTATAATCTGTTCCCATAAATAGTTTTTTTAAAAAATCTTCTCATGCATGAATTTCTACATGTATATCTATCCTCTCTGTATTATAGGGAAAAACAAATCATAACAAGACAGCAAAACAAATTCCTAGAAAACCATGCAGTGAAAAAGACACATAAGACCACAATATTAGGTGATAGTTACTATGCTTTCTCTTGTTATTTTCAATAGACTTGTCCACATCATTGGGCTTAATATAGTTGAACATAGTATTACCTAGCTATTTTTATAATAACACAACTTTGAAAACATTGTAGGACTTTAGAGCTGTTAATAATTAATACTGGTATGGATATCTTTTACATCTTGTTATCTTCAGAGTAGTTGCCTCTACTTTTAGGGTTGATACTATCAAGCATATCAAGTTCAAATAAATGTCCAATATTATGAATTGGATTCAAATAAGATCAGTCTTAGTAAGACAATATAAGTAGCACAGGATTTCAGCTTAAGTTAATAGGAAATTAAGGATAGTTACCATGGTATAACCTGCTATTTTTGGGTCAGATGTCTGTGCCCTCAAATCCAATATGAGTGAACAGACCAGAACAAATTAAATTCAAACTAAACAGGGCGATACTGTGACTTTTAAATCCTGATACATTATTAACAATGACCTCTGCCTTTTTTTATAGTGTATCAAAGCTATCTATACTAAAGCCTATAGCTTACCATCTCTGCCTCATGTCTGCTACTCCACTTTACTGATATAATTTGTCCACCTTACTCCCTCATTCCACTGTCTGCCCCATTCATTGAGGCCTCTCTGCCACTGTTGCTGGAATCCCGGTATCCCTTCCTCTCTTTCTCTGGAATGTCAGCACTCTCTGTAGGGTTGGGTTGGTGGCCACGAACTCCCACAGTTCCTCTTTGTCTTGGAAGCATCTTATTTCTCCATTAATTTTGAGAGAGAGTTTTGATGGGTATATGAGTCTTGGTTGCATATTATTTTCTTTCAGGACTTGGAATATTTCTCCCCATTCCCTTCTTGATTTAAGAGTTTGTGTTGATAAGTCTATTGTTAGTTTGATAATTTTCCCGTTGTAGGTAATCTGCTTTTTTTCTCTGGCTGCTTTTAATATTTTGTTCTTTTGGTGATTTCTTGAGTCTTGATTATTATATGCCTGGGTGTAGATCTGTTTTGGTTGTAGGTAGCTGGTGTTCTGTATGCCTCTTTTATCTGGATATCATTTCTTTTTGCTATACATGGGAAAGTTTGCTTTAATATATCTGTGAATATTCTTTGTATTTCATTTTTGGTTGCTCCTGCTTCCTCACTCACATTCTTTATTCTTAAGTTATGTATCCTTTTGTCATCTTCTAGCCTTTGAATTGTTTCTTTCTGGTTCCTTGTAATTTTTAAGAGATCTTTTCTTTCACAATCATATATGATAAATCTCTCTTCAAGTTTCAAAAGGCTGATTTTAGTTTCTGTTAAGGCATTTTGCCAGTGTTCGATGGAGTTTTTAGTTTCCTAATAATCTCTTTGGATCTGTTTCATGTATTCTAAGTTATGTTTAAATTCTTCTTCAGAAGTTTCTCTTTCTTTTCTGATTTCCTCAGTTCTTCCATCTGTGTTCCCAGATGCCTCTCTGAGATCACATCTCCTCCCACAGCCTAAAAGGGCTTCTTCTTCTAAAGCCTCATATGATTAGATTGGGCCCAATCAGATACTCAAAAATGATCTCCCCATATAAAAGTCTCTAATCTCCACCATACTTGAAAAATTACGTTTGTCTTGGGTTTCTAAGATTACACTGTGCATTTTAGTGGTCCATTATTCTACTTACGTTTAAATGTTTGATAAAAGACAGCTACTCTGTCTTTAATGATTACCAATAAATCTTTGTAAGCTAGTGAGTCTGTTTAAATTAAATTGATTGGTTTAAATAAGTTGTTTTGACCCAGAGAGAGTTGGCAATGTTTGGAGAAGTTTTCCACTGTCATTACTAGGAGAGAGAGAATGACACTGGTCACTATTAGGTTAAGGCCAAACATTTTGCTAAACAACTTGCAAGGCACAAGACTATCCCAACAACAAAGAATTGCCCAGCCCAAAATGTCACTGATGCCAAGGACGAGAAACCCTCCTTTAAATGAATTTATAAAAACTTAATTGATCTACATGGGAATGAAATTTTTTGCTATTATTAAATGAATTCATGGAGGCTATAATCAAGATTTTATCATAACAACAGAAATTTATCAGCTGCAGAAAAAATATACTATGCTTAATATTCAAATGATTGTATTCCTATTTTAATCTTAACCCAGTCTAAACAATGAAAATGAACTTAATCTAAGTGGACATATACACAAATTATTCATTCCTTCTCTTGTTTAAGACCTACTAAGGGCCAAGAACTGGTCTAGGCATGTAGGATGAACGTTCCTGCTTTCATCAAGCTAACATTATGGAGGAAACCATTAGGTGATAGCAGAATGAATGATAAATCTTGAGAAAACATGAAAAATACTATGGAAAAACAGTTCAGAATCAAGGAAATCAAGATAGCAGTGAAATAAGGAAAACGGTTCCATATGCCATTAATTAGGGTGGTCAGGACAGACCTCCTTAAGGAACGTAACTTGTCTATTTACAAATGCCAGATGCCATGTCATTTTCTTAACTACATTTGCAAATTATATTTGTGGAATATAAATACTAATAGAGTTTTGCAATTTTATTTCTATTGAATGAGAAAAATCAAATGGAAAAGAGAGGAATCCATCAGTATCAGCCTATCAGAAGCAAAAGCTTAGCACTTGAAATTTAAGCCTTTGAGTTGTGCGAAATCACTTTTCCCAAAGTCACTCTGCCTCCTCACTAAACTCTAGTGCCAAGGACAGGTAGCCATGTAAGCAGAATGAAGTGCCAACCTATGAAACAACCTCCCTCTCTATCCCCATCTCTGTCATGCACTCCTTAAAAAGTAGGGAGACCAACAATAGGTCAGGTGAACTATGGCTGAGCATATTAGTTGCTTGTTTGCTTGCTTGCTTTTATGTTTGTTCATTTATTTGAACCATATAGTGTTTATTTAGCCAGTTGCATAATTTTTATCATTTGAATAAGGTGAAAAGTGAAAAAAAGTTAAGTTAGTGCTTATACATGCCTTCAATTCCTTTCACAGCCTATGAACTACTACAGAAAACAATATAAAATTTTACTAAACAATTCTTTTCTATGTATATTGGTCTATGTCATAAATTCTGATTTGTGGCTTTTGAAATCAAATAATCAATGACTTCCTGAATAAAAGCTAAGTCTTTAATTCCCAGAGTGTACATCTTTATAATTTTTATTTTATTATTCATTTTAGTTCCATGTCTGAACATTTGGCCTACGAATATTTCAAGGAGAACCACAATTTATTCTTCTAGTGTAACAGAAAGAGCCAGTTAAGAATACAATTATGTTCCGTGCTATAAACTGTGTTTGGTTGTGATCATGCTATGAAAATTGAAGTCAGCAAGTTAAAATTTGTTGTTGAACCTGCTGTTTAACATATCTAAGAGGCAAATCAGTATTTTCATAATACAGCCCGGGGGAGAACTGAAGCAGGAAAAGAGATGGTATTCTCAGTTGTCTAGGGAGTTTGTCCAACACAGTCAGAGCATACATTTAAAAATTAACTTTCCAAAACATCCTTTTATAGTCCATTTTGAAAATATTTCTGGTTACATATTATTCTGCAGTTTGGCTACTTTTTAATACTTTCTCTCTCCAACCTCATTCCAGTGGGAGTCGCCTGTTGGCAGTGTAGGCCTGTGATTATCTCACTGTGTATAACTCATTTAGCAGCATAATGTGCTTTTGCAAATGCTGGGGCAGCACAAAGAGAAACTGCCAATATTAGCATTCCAGGGTCATACAGCCTGCCCCACTAAGTCCAGTCATTTAGAAGAGACCCCTCCCACAGCTTTCTCGTATCTTTTGTGGCATTAGAAGGTTATCGTCCTGCTATCTGAACCTCTCTGGAAGACAGCTGTTCACCCCTCTTCTTCAAAAATAGGAGATGGTTTCAAACTGTGCAGTGTCCTAACCCTCTGCTGCCTTTCTGCTCTAGGCAAGGCCCATGAAACAACAGCAAAGCCCTTGGGAAGCTTGTTAGAAATGCAGACTCTCAGCTCCCCCGCCATCTCTATGAATCAGAACCCACATTTTAACAAAATCCCCAGAGGACTGACACGGCCTGCACCTGAAAGTTTGAGTAAGCTAAGAATGTCAGAGTTCTTCTGTACTGTGCTTTTAGTAGCTGTGATCACGAATGCTCTTTATAGGCGCTATATTTATGCCTACATCATTACATTTATTTTGTGCCTTCCTAATTGTAATTTTTCATATATCCGTTTCACGCATATCCATTTCACATATTTAGATGCTTCTATGTTGTAAACCGTTTTTGTTCTTGTCTTCTTTGATTTTAAAGCTTTCAGTGGTTTATAGATTATCAGCAAGTAACAAATGAAGGAAAGATAACTGATTTTCTCTTACTTCCCAGCACTCAAGGATGCTGTAGTAGAAATCTATTATTAATCTATTATTGTTATTAATTATAATAATCTATTATTATTATCTCATAATTTCTTCTCCCTTCCTATGATCTCAGGTTTTCTTCATTCTCCTGTGGGAAACCGATCTTCTCCAGTCTAGGTTATGAGTTTCAAATGTTCTAAGTTGCCAATTCCCATTTGGTCACATGAGAGCTTATATCAGACCAGCCTCTATTTCTTTAGGAAGCCCACAGTTCCCCAGTCAGCACAGTGGCTGGAATAGAAGGAAAGGGCACGTTCTCTCCCCTGTGGTTACTGAACTGGTGACATGGAAACCTACAGTGACTGTGGCCATCTTGCCTCTTCTGTGGATAAGTTTGACTGAGACCAGAGACAATATGAACTGAGTCACAGCCCTAATACAAAGACAGATTCCAGGGGCAACTGCCTCAGATTTGCACCTACTTGCCCATATTCACATACACTCACCAGGGAGGGGACAGGCATTCATGGGAGTAGAGAATATCTAGACTCTACAATGAAAATACTCCTGTGCTTAGTGGCGTACCTAAGCACAGAGATGAGCCATAAGCTCCCATTTACTTCTCCAGTGTTTTCCTATGTCTGATCTTAGTGATCCTGAGAGCCCCACATCCTGGGTGCTCTTTGGGTTTGATAAAGAAGAGATAACTTCGGCCAGTACTACGAGCAGCACAATCACCCTTTCTGGATTTTCCCAGAAAATCCCTTTCCATCCACTTAGGATTAGTCAGACTAGGGATGTTACAACTGGACACATTAAATGGTCTGTGGATACTTGAGTGTGCTGGTACCATGATCTGAAATCCTAAGATGAACAAACATCCTGGCACCTAATCTCTAGTGCACATCTCAGACTTGATGAATCACCCCCAAACACAAAGGTGCATCCATAGAGACACCTATCTGTCTCCTCAGATCACAGAATATCTATTCTCTGCTTCTGCACCTTGAGGAAGAACACTAGATCTTCAACACACACCAAAGATCTTCTTAAATTTAACTAAACAATGGAGAGTAGCAAGACTATCACAGTTGACATTTTGCATGCATCAAAATGATTATAGACAAAAAATTAGGCTGTGTCAAAAGGAGAGCTTCAGGAGTATTGTCCCATAAGGAGTTCTTAGGGCACTCTAATTATTCATATGTGAAGAGATAAGATCAGGTACATAATGAATGCTCTAGCCTAAAAGCTACAATCCACAGAATCCATCACTTCCATGTATCATTCTAAAAGATACATGTCCACATATAAGAATTGGAACTCATAGAGAAGTTTGAAAAATACTTTCACTATTAATTACTTATAGCTCATTATAGCCCTCCCAGCCCAGACAGAATTTGCTAATCAACAGTCTTTTGTTTTTTGCACAGTGCTACCTAGGAACATAGTTGTTATTCTGTCATTGTCATAATACCAGGGGACTGAGCTAGAGAGGTAATGAAGGTCAAATTCTTACTCAAAAAGGAAAAAAGGTTTAATTATTCACAAAGTTAACAAAGAAAGAAAATATTCTCAGACAGCCAAGAGCGAATCTGACAGAGGCCTGATGTTCTGTAGCTCAAATGGATATGCTAGTGTTGTAGCAAATAAATACTACCAGAACCAGTTCTCTTATAGAAGAATAATATTGCCTCAAGGGTAGGATTAGTATTCTCCTGGTTGGGTACCAAATGTGGCATGTGCATGCTGAAGGACAGCCATGGCTCTCACTACTCTTACCAAAGAAATCAATACTTTTCTCCAGCTGTATCAACCTTTCTTATGAAAGCTGAAGTACTAGGGGTCTATAGAAGGTGGGATTTTTTTACTCATAAAAAATGACCATAAGGCCACAAAAGTGTGTGGCCTTTTGTGGTACTTTTTGCATCCATGACAAGTAGACTCAGGTTGGCATGGCTAATGACATCCTCCACATATGCAGAATATTAGCCAGAAATTTTTACAGTCTTACTGTGTGTGGTTCTATGTGTGGGCACGTGTGTGTATCTGTGATCCCTTCTGGACACCACAATTGAAAGAACAGAGGGAAAAGTTCCCAGCCATAACCCAACCCCTAGTTCTGCACAGGTGAAGGTCTGGTGTTCTCATTCTGGACAGACAATCCCACAACGGGAGCAGAGAGAAACAGCATAGTGCTCATTGTTACCACCCCTATATAACTCCATATATCATTTACTCCAGTGTTTTCTGTGATCACACACTGTTGATAAGAATGCATGTGACTATCACAAAGGGAGTGCTGTGATTCCTGCCCCCATATCTCCCTGTGAACCAGAAGACAGCTGCTTCAGGCCCCTCACAACTACTGGTGTAGCTGCTGCTACAGACCCTTTTGGTAACACAGCCCAACATCATCAGTTCTGAACAAACTGGCCCCATCACCCAATAGGACCACCACTCCTATTGTAGGGAAAGTCACACACACATGTCACACAATCTTCTGTCCACACCACTCCTGCTTGAACTGCTAGAGTGTTTCTATTCTTGAGTGACCCAAAAAGAGAGTGAGTCTCTATGACTGACACAGAATGTACCATGACTATACCCAAAATCACTATCACAGCCAAAGAAGCTACTGGGAGATTATCATGCTAAACTGGAAATAAATTCCACATTGCATAACAAAGCAATATCCCAAGACATCTTCAGAGAGGCTACTTACTAAGAAAACCACCCTACAACCGTGGTAGTACAGACAGTCATTCTACTGTTCTAACCAGATGCATTAATACCAATATAAGAACACAAAAATATAAAATATAAGGTATATTATGCCTCCTAAGAAACCATAACTCTCTAATAATACAGCCAATAGATATTAGATAAGATTTAATGCCTGATAATTAAAACAGATTAAAAGAATGCAAAAGAATTATATATTTGTAGCTCAAGCAAATCCAAGAGAATGAGGTAAACAGTTAATTTAAATTTGGGAAACAATTTGTGACATGAAAAAGAAATTCAGAAAAAACGTGAAGTTTTTGAAAAAATAACCAGTCAAGAGCAACCTACTCAGGACACCTTTTGTCTCTCTCCCAGATACGAGCTTTCTTTCTCTCAATAAACATATTTTGCTCTTAACCTCTGTTATTCTTAAAATTCATTCTTCAATTTTAGAGAAAATAAACTCATACCAGATATCTAGTAGGTTGGGAGTTTCATTCATTCCTCTATATTATTAGGTGGTCTTCCACCAAGTTCATAGGCTAGAGACATGGGCAACTCAATGCCAAAGTCCCTTACTCCTTTGGAATACATTCGTGTGTGTGTGTGTGTGTGTGTGTGTGTGTGTGTCTTTTTCTTTTTTATCGGTACCAGGGATCGAACTCATGACTGCCTGCTTGCAAGGCAGGTGCTTATGCCACTGAGCTAAATCCCCAGCCCCTGGAATACATTCTTAAGCACTGGAAGATGTTAAACTCTTCCATGTTGAAAAAGAGCCATTTGATATTTCTTTGTGCATGTGCATGGCCATGACTGGAGCCCCCTAGAGCCAAAATGGAATGCAGAGGGAAGTATTGATTATGATGCCATTTTACAACTAGAAGAACACTATAAAAAAGAGGAAAAGTGGTTTTGTCCTTTATTATTTTATGCTCATGCTTTTTTTACATTAAGAAATAATTCTTATTTATGCTCCAGGTATAATTATAACCCTATGAGACTACCCTCATTCATAGAACTCTTTCTTTCAGTGGCTTAATGCAAATTAAGCTAGAACTAGGAAAATTTTTAAGATGACCCTGATAAGTACATCAATGTCTTTAGGGGATTTACTGAAACCTATAAATTAGACTGGAAAGATGTAATGTTAATCTTAAACTTCTAGTGAAAGACAAGCATCATTACAAGCTGCTATTGCCTCTGGAAATGAATACCATACTGCTAATCTTATCTAGAAGATCAACAGCCAGGGGAACAACCAATTCCTACTGGGGTACAAGCAGTTCCCATCCAAGATCCCTACTAGTCTGGCAACCAGACAGGAGTTTAGAGCAAGAGACATTTTCAAGTGTGTATTCTTAAAGATCTAAGACCTTTAGACCTTTAAAGATCTAAAAAGGACAAAAACCAAGCCTTCTGGTTGTTTTAAATTTCAGCTATTTTTCCGGAGAAAGGAGGAAACTGTTTTGACTTCTTAGATCGTTTATTAGGGGCCCTAGTAAAACATACATACATAGATCCTGATTCAGTAGAGGGACAAATTCTACTGAAAGAAATGCTCATTACCCAGTCAACCCCAGATGCCGTAAAAAGTTACAGAAGAAATACTCTGCTCCAGATAGTTCACTGGATTCTTCAGTAAAAACTGCTTCCTTCATATTCTATAATCAAGACTGGGAGAAAGCCAACGAGAGAAAACAAAGAGACCAAAAAGTGACTGCCTTTGTTGTGACCTTAAAAGACCTTACATCTGATTATCAGAGCTCCAAGAAGAGCTCAATGCTACTACCCAAGTGCTACTACTGTGGAAATTCAGACCACCTTACGATGGACTGCCATAGGAGGCCCCCCAAGTCATGCCTGACTGTAAAAGGTGACCACTAGAGGTCCAACTGCCCTTGAGGTCAAGGCCCCAGAGTTTAGACCCATCCTGTCAAGACCACCGGGCCTCTGAGCAGTTGCCTCCTCCCTGTGGCCAGACTGTCATATATACCTGTCATCTCTGCAATGGAGCCCTGTGTAACTATAAGAGGTAAAATCCAGCCTATTGCTGGACATTGGTACATATCTCTTTGCCTTTCTCAACTCTGGTTTTCCTTCAAGGCATTATCTCAATAAACAGTCATCAAAATAGCTTGCTTAAGCTGTAACTGGAATAACTTTTTCTTCACCCTTTCCTTTAAGTTATGCCTAAAAGCCCATCTCCCATCCTGGAGAGATTTTATCCTGTCTAAATGCCATAATATATATCCAGTTTGCCAATCACTCAAAATGATACTGAGATTGGTTTTTACAAATATAGTACATATTGTTATTCATGTATAAAAACAATGAGTTTTTAATTTGTCAAAATAATGTATTAACTTGGTTCTCATACATTATCAAAAATTTAGAGATAAGTATAACTAAAGATACAGGGATTTATGACAAAACACTAGACTCTATTAATAAAGGGATCTAAGTGTCAATGGGTTACAATTGCGATTCCTTAGAAACAGTTTCTAAACTTACCTGTTAGCTCTAATGCTCATACTTTGATTATACATGCCTTTGTACATAGACTTTAATTATACAATGCTTTGATTGAAGTTTGTTCTTGCCTAGAAGATGCCATCATACAGATGAAACCAATCACAAATATGTTAAATTCCTTTTAGATTCCTAGGGTCTACTAGACCTTGTCTAGATAAAATTTTGCATGAAACATATCAAGGTCTTAACTTACTCAACTGGCTTTATATAGCACCACAGTCTCCTAAATAAAAATTAAAATTAATGAGACAAACCATTCCCCAAAATTGGATGGCATTAGACATTCTAACAGCACTGGAGATGCTTGTAAATTGCAAAACTTAAATGTTTTGTACATTCCTGATCCTTTTTGTTAATATTTCAATATCTGTTCAAGATATTAGACAATAAAACAATGACATATCAGACTCTAAGATTTCCTGGACCTAATCCTCATCCTTATCCTCCTTATGAAAAGCTATTACTAGTTCCACTTGGTGGAAAACTTTGGTACCTATACTCATAATTATGCTGTTGATTCTATTACGTGGCCCATGCATACTTAATTTGGGGGGCAGGCTTTGTCTTCTTACTTAAAATTGTACACTTACCCAAGATGAAAGTGCCTGGTGTCTATAGAAAGGCTTTAGATACAACCTCTGGAGACTATCCCAGCAATCAGGACTTCCAAACAGCAACCACGACCCATTTCAGACTGAAAAAGCCAGATAGGTCAGCATCCATTACTCCTTCATGGTAGTTTGTTCATGGTAGTCTTCAGAAGGAGAAATATGACCGGCAGCTGAGTTAGTTAGAAATATTATAAGCAGTAAGACAGGGCTGGGCCCTTGAAGGAACCAGTACAGAAGACCAGAGACCTCACAACTGTCGGGGAGACAGATACCTCTGCTGGGGGCCAGATCTCAAAACAAAAGGCAGAACAAATGCAACCGCACCTTAAGTATAAACATCAGGGGCTGATATTCTAAACAGGTATGGATCACCTTGAGGAAACCAGGAGTCACCATCCTAACCCCCTACAGAGTCACTGCTCTTTAAGCACGCCACCTTGCTACATGACTTGCTTCCCCATTTGTCCCTGATTTAATCAATTTTACCTGAACAATCAATCCTATTGGATACTTACAGTTCTGTCCCATCTCGTGCTCATCTGCCTTTAGAGTTCTCATGTTTCCCCTATTTTGGATCGATTTCATCTCATGGTTTTGCTCTATAAAAGTCCTTAGGAAAGACAACTCTCTCGGGACCCTTCTGTCTCTCTTCCAGACAGAAGCTTTTTTCTCTCAATTAACATATTCTGTTCTTAAAAAACTAAAAGAAAAAAATCAGAAATTTTGAAAATGATTAATGGATAAAATGTGGTATTTACACACAATGGAGTACTACTCTGCCCTAAAGATAAACTTGAGTGTTGTGTAGGAAAAATGGGTGCATATTTAAACCATAGCGTTAACTGAAACAAATCAGACACAGAAGCTTCAATATCACATGACTTCTCTTATATGAAAAACCCAAAGTATAAAGAGCAAAATACAAGATAGATAGTAGGAAGTAGAGAGAGAGAGATTCTTCACAAAGGGAAAGGGGATCAAGAGATGGAAGGAGAAAAGAAGAAAAAGAGAGAAAGGGGATGAAAAAAGGAATACCAACATATGTCAATGAATGTAAACATTATGTACTGCAAACACGTTCTAGGTAAAAAAATGACATAAAAAAATTGGAAACTGAGAGACCAATTAACTAGATAAAAAACTCAGTTAAAAGTATCAAAAAAGACTAAAAATCCCAGAAGAATGTTGCAGCTCAAAGACAGATGTTTTAATATATATTATTCATAAATAAAAAATAAGAATAAAAAAGACAGACAGAAAGGAAGAAAGAAAGCAAGCACTGGAGAATTTTGGTGAACCATTAAAAGATCAATCATCCACATCATAGCATACCCAAAGGAAAAAAAAATACACACTAAGAGCATAGAAAAATTATCTGATGAAATATTGGTAGAAAAGTTCTCTAATCTTGGGAATATCATGGAACTCCACACACAGGACACCTGTAAGACCCCCAAATAGACATGACGAGAAATATCATAGTCCAGCAGTCACAAGTAAAGAACAAAGAAAGAATTGTAGAATCTTCGTGAGGAAAGTGCCAAGTCACATTTAAGGCCAATGCCAGACTATCTTTCAGAATCAAAGGAGAAATAAATACCTTTCAAGATATTTATGCAAAATCTAAGGGATTTCATGACCATTAGAGTGGCCTTACAAAAGATGCTTAAGGGAATCCTGCATGAGAAAATCAAGAAAGGTAATTACTATCATGATAACATGTGAAAGCATAAATCTCATTAGAGTAACACACAAATGGGAAGCAGAAAAGGATCAAGCATTATCAATCAAACCATCTAATTACCAAAATGAATAAAATGGAAATATTTCAAAGAATATTCAAAAATCAAGATAAAAGCAAAAGTGCATACTTTTCATTAGTTCACCTCTAACTGTAAATGGTATTAATTCTCCAATTAAAAGACAGATACAGACCCAACAATATTATGTCTACAGAAACTGACCTCATCAGTAAGGACATACAAAGTGAAAGTAGAAGAATGAGAAATTATATTCCAAGCAAATGAAATCTAAAAATAAATAAGAGTAAATATACATATATGTGGAAAAAAAAGGCTTTATGACAATATCAGTAAAACAGACAAAGAAAGTCACTATATAAGAATCAAGGACTAAATTCATTAAGATACTATTATAAGATTATAAGCACATAATAATGGAGCATCCAATTTTATAAATAAAAAAATACCATAAGACCTAAAAGGAAGTATAAGATTATTATTAGTAGGACATATCAATACCTCACTGTCACCCATGGATATGTCACTTGGAAAATGTCCCCCAAATTCAAGAAATGTTAGCATTAAACTGCACTAAAAATCACATGAATTTAATAGACATTTGCCAAACATTTCTTCAACCAGCTCTATTCTTTTCATCAGCACATGGAATTTTTTCTGGAACAGACCATAGACAGACTAGGCCATAAAACAAGTACTAACAAATTTAGAAAAACTGAAATCGTATCAGGTATCTATTTAGTATCACAATGGAATGAAACTAAAAGCCAACAAAAGCAGAAACTCCAGAAATTATACAAATACAAGAAAACTGGACATCATAATTTTGAACAAAAGTATGTCGTTGAGGAAGTGAGAGGCAAGTTTTAAATTTTTTTGAAACAAATAAAAATGGGGGGGAAATGCCAAAACCTGGCAAATACCAAAAAAGAAGTGTGAAGAGAGAAGTTTAGACCAAATGAATTCTGACATTAAAAAATAGACTTCATTTATATAGCCAAATGCTTCATTTCAATGTCTTAGAAAAAGAACAAATCTTAGCAGTAGGAAATAAATAATGAAGATCAAAGCAGAGAGAAATGGAAACTGACACACAATATAAAGGATTACTGAAACAAAGATTTGTTTCCTTTGAAAAGATAAATAATTTGGATGCTCGGTATAATAGCAAAAAGAGAGAGAAGATCCAAATAAGTAAAGCTAAAGATAAAAAGGAGACATTACAACTCATACCGCAGACATTCATAGTATCATTAGGAACAATTCTGAAAAAGTATATGCTAACAAAATGCAAAATCCAGAACAAACAAACAAATTTCTAGACACATGACTTACTAAAATTGAACCAAGATGATATTGAAAAATGAATTAGCCAATAACAAGTAATGAAGTTGAAGCAGTAATAAAGTCTCCTTAAAAAAGAAAGCCACGGGTCAGATGCCTTCAGTGCTGAATTTTACCAAGCTTTTAAAGAACTAACACCAATGCTTCTCAAACTATTCCATAAAAGTAGAGAGAACATTTCCAAACTCCTGCTATAAAGTCAGCATTACCCCATTATCAAAACTAAAAGAGTCACTACCAAAAAAGAAAACTACAGACCAATATCCCTGGTGAACATAAATGAAAACATGTTCAACAAAATATTAGCAAGTTGAATTCAGCAAAATTTAGCAAATGAAACGGAATATCAAAAGATCATATACCATGGCCAAGTTGATGTCATCCCATGCAAGCAAGGACAGTTCAGTCTATGCAAACTGAGAAACATAACACACCATATAAATAGAATCAAGGACAAAAATCATGGTTATCTCAATAGATACACAAAAAGCCTCTGACACAATGCAACATCTCTTCATGATAAAAGCTCTGAGAAAATTATGTGTAGAAGGATTATACCACAACATAAAAATGGCTGTATATAGCAAACCCACTGCCAACTTAACAAGAAAAAAATTAAAAGCATTTTAATTAAAGTTAAAAGTCTTTTGTTAGAATCAAAATAAACATGTGTTACGGATTGAGAACTGGTGGTCAACTTAAAACCAGCTGGATTACATCAGCATGCATTGAGAGAAGATGCTCCACCTGAGCAAGGATAAATAGGTGGAGAAGAAAAGAAGTGTTGATGGTTGAGGCGTTAAGGAGGCATTGTGGGTTCTCCTACGAGTTGCTGTCTGAGCTGTTGGTTCTCCTGGAGAAGCTTTGGTCCTCACATCGAGCATTGCTTCCTGGCTCTGGAGGGGAAGACGTGTGCTGTTTGGTCTCCAGGATGAACTTGTCATGCTGCTTCCTGACATGTACCCGACTGTGCTTGTCCTTGGAGGAGCTCGGGGCCTCTGTGTCGCTGAGGACGGCGGTGGTGCCTCTCAGGACAGCCCTGGTCTTTGTTGTGAGCATGACTTCTGGGCTCCAGCATAGAACCCTCATCCTACTAGCACAGCTCCTTCATCCTGCTGGCATAGACTTTCTGGCTTCCACCGCTGACCCTTGGGTCTGACCTGTCACAGATCCATAAAGAGACTGGCGTGAGTCTTTCTTGTGGGCTCTGGACCTCCAGTTGGACTCGTGGGAGGCATTGTCCTGAGCTCTGGGTTTTTATCTGGACTCACGTGGGACATTGCTGTGGGGTTTAGGCTCTTGACTAATCTATGTCTTTGGTGTTGCGGATAGATTTCCTGCATTTTCCTGTGTTAATTTCCGGTGACTATTATAAAAATATTATAAACTGCATGTCCTAATCCTAGTTGTTCTCTGTGTACAGCCCCTGACTACAACAGCATGTTTGCTCTCACCACTTTTTTTTTTCAAATATCACTAAAAGTTTTAGCCAGAATATTTAAGCAACAGAAAGAAATAAAAGACATATAGGAAAGGAAGAAGTCAAATTATCCTTGTTGCAGATGGTATGATTCAGTACACAGAAAAATTTAAGACTCCACTCAAAAAATACTAGAACTGATAAATGAATGCACTAGAGCATCAAGACAAAAATTCAATATACAAAAATCAGTAACTTTTCTATATACTAATAATGAATATGCTGAGAAGGACATGGATGCAGGCCCATTTACAATGCACCAAAAATAAAATACTAGAAATGCACTTAACTAAGGAAGTGAAGGCCAATAACAACTAATGTAACTGAAGCAGTAAATCAATAAAATTTATAACACACTAAAGAAAGTAATTGAAAAGATACCAAAAGATGGAAAAAATTCTCACATTCGTGAAGTAGAATACTGTTAAAATGTCTATACAACCCAAAGTAATCCACATCTTTAACACAATATTCATCAAAATACCAGCAACATTTCTCACAGAACTAGAAAAAAAATCCTGAAAATTAGTTAGATGCATAAAAGATACTGAGCATCCAAAGTGTCCTTGAACAGAAAACAGAAAACAAAGCTGAAGGCATCACACACACTACAGAGGTACAGCGATAAACACAGCATACTACTGGCAGGAAAACACATACACAGACCAAAGGAACAAATAAATAAATCCATGCACATACATCAGCTGATTCTCAGCAAAAACATACATTGAAAAAGAGTAGCCTCTTTAATAAATGTTGCTAGGGAAAGTGGATACCTACGTGGGAAGATTATCTATCATCCTATCCAAAAATCAACTCAAAACAGATGAGACTTTATGTCAGATGTGAAATTAGTATAGCTAAACATGAGGAAAATACTCCAAGACATTGCAGCCAGCAACAGTTTTATGAGTAAGACCCATCTCAGGAGGCAAAATCAAAAACCAACAAATGGAATAGCATCACGTTAAAAAGCTTCTGTACAACAAAAATAATCAGCAGAGTCCAGAGTCATCCCACATAGTCAGAGAAAACCTTGGCCAGTTGTACAATGGATATGGGGTTAATTTCTTTTTTAAACTAATTTTATTTGTACACTTTGAATATGAAAAACATATCCCTCTTAGGAATTTGTGCCTGCATATAATATATCGAATTCTTTTTCCCCATTCCCCTCCCTTCCTTTCGATCTGTCTCTTCCACATTTACAAAACCTTGTTTCTATTGTTTTCCTTCCTTTCTTTTTATCCCTATTTCTTCCCTTCTCTTTCCTATCCTTTTCCCATTTGAGCACTTTTTTTCTACTTCCCAATATCTGTAATTCATTTTGGTCCTTTGCAGTTCTCATACAAGAGAAATAATGTGATATTTAAACATCTGTCTAATTTATTGCACTTAAAAATTATGTTCTCAAAGTGCAGCTATTTATCCAAAATGTCTCAAGTTTACCCTTCTTTATGGCAGTATAGTATTCCGTTGTGTGTCAAAATCACATTTTCTTTATCCACCTGTTGAAAGGCATCTGGGCTATTCCTAAGAGCTAACTATTAAAATTGTGATACTATAAACATGATTATGCATGTATCACTGTAGTATGATACTTTGACCCTCTCAAGAAGAAACTTAGAAGGAGAATAACTGGGTCAAACGGGACCTCTGGTTTTAGTTTTTTGAGGAATCCCATACTGATTTCCATAGTAGTTTCCTTTAATGTTTGTCTTATAGAGTTGGATGTGCTGGGATTTGGTCCATTTATACTTATGATTGTTTCTATAACAAGGATATAGTGATCTTCTTTGCTCTTCTGATCAGACTTGGCTTGAAATCCACAATAGCTATCCCTGGATTTTTTTCTGGGTTCCTGTCTCATGACATATTGTTTTCCATCTTTTAATTTTCAATCTATGAATTTTTTGAAGAAAAATGTATTTCTTGTATGCAGCGTATTGTTGGATCTATTCTGTTGATCTTTTTCTTTTAATTGGTGAATTGGGGCTATTTAAATTCGAAGTTATAACTGAGACATATTGATTTATGCTTGTTATGTTATTATCCATGTCATGTTGACTCCCTCTTTTTCCTCCTTCTGTTTAATTATTTGCCTTGCCTGGAAGATTCATTCTGTTGTATTTTGAGTTCTTGTTTTCATTTTCTAGAATGTCCTTGAGACTATTTTTGAGTGCTAGTTTGGTGTTCATGAATTTCTGCAGCTGTTCTTTGCAATGGAAGTGTCTTATTTCTCCATCACTTTTGAAAGATAGTTTTGCAGGACACATCAGTCTGGGTTGGAGGTTGTTTTATTCTATGGCTTGAAATACTTCACTCCAAGCTCTCCATGATTTGAGGTTTGTATTGAGAGGTCAGCTGTGATGGACTTTCCTTTATAGGTGATTTATTTCTTTTTTCTAACAGCTTTTAATATTCTGTTCTCATGTTAACTTTCTGAACTTTTGACTATTATATGCCTTCTATATATTCTTTTCATCATGGCTAATTGGAGTTCTATATGCTTCATTTGTCTGTATGTGAAATTCTTTTTCCCTGCCAAGAAAATTTTCTGCCATGACATCTGTGAACAGGTTTTTTATGTCACTTGTGCTAGCTCCTGCTTTTTCACTGACTCCTATCAACTTATGTTATTCTTTTTTGCACCATCTAGCAACTGCTGGATTAATTTCTCAAGGTCCTTTACTATTTTTAAGAAATTTTTCTTTTCATGATCCCTAACCACAAGCCTGTCTTCTTTCTATAGCTGAGATTCTGTCCTCATATTGGCTCATTTTGCTGCATATACTTTTAATAAAGCTTCTGGATATCTATTTGAATCTGTTTTACAGATTCCATTTCTTTTCTATGTTTGGCATTCATGTTTTTCATCATTTTCCTAAGTTCCTCTATTTTTAACAATTTTTATCTGCTCTAGAGTCACTAGCTATGTCTCTCATTACCATCACCATCTCTGTAGTTATCTGAGAAATTATTCCTGATCTGATTTTCTTTCTAAAACCTCAGTCATTTGCTTTGTTGTTACCACTTCAGAGTGTACAGGTAGGTGGTTTTCAGATTGTTACGTCTCATGACATCCTGGGTTTGCCTTTGGTGAATTGGATGTATACAGTTGCATATTAGTTAAATGTCTTCTCATTTTCTTTTTTTTTTTTTTTTTTTTAGTTCATTCCTGGGTCAACGCTTGTAAACTGCCTACGATGAGTAGCTTTATTTCTAGTACTTAAAAGCTTACATAAATGACTACCTCTCAAAGTGTCTTCCAGATATAGGTGGCTTTTGGGTTTTGAACCTGTTGCAAGTTCCTATCTCTTGCTTTACTGGGATGAGAAACTGGTGCCCACTTGGCCCAGTCCCTAAATCTTTGGCACTGACCTATAATATTTTTTGTGTGCGTTACCCAATCTCCGTCTTGGTATACCAGGAAGAAAAACTGGTTAGAACAATTATGTCACTGTGGTAAAGCGGTACAATCCGCAATAACAATAGCATCAAACAGTCTAGAAAATGACAAACTGAAGTAACTATCAATCTTCTACTGTTAATCTTATGAACCAGGTTTGTGGCTATGTAGCAAAGTCTAAAAGAAACCAGAAAATTGTGTGCAGTAAATAAGCCCTTACTGTAGCAATTTTACCCTGAAGGGAAAAATTTTTAAAGGGGTTGGAATAGGGAAATAGAAAAAAAGTAAGAGATTAAAAGCAAAGCTGGAGGACAAAGGAGGGCCATGCAGGGAGGGAAAAAAGAAAAAAGGAATAAAAAGAACAAAACAGAACAACAACCACAAAGCAACTATGTTCATAAAAAGAATAAACAATGAAGAAAACAAAACAAAATCAAAACCAAAAAACAAGAAAAAAATGTCCACTTCCAGGTGTGTTTCTGCTGTTGCTGGTAAGCAACTTAGAGGGAGTCCAGACCTGTGTTGAGTAATCCCAGAGAGCAAGCAGTAGCATTATGGTGGAGTAGTGGACAATTCCAACAAGCCTCCAACCTTATTTCCCCTAAAGTTCAGTCTATTCTCTGGCTGTGACACTTGACCAGACCTGTTCAGCTTGTAGCGGTAAGCACACCTTCTGCAGTCTTGAACTCTGCTTACAGCCACTAGATGGAGTGAGCAGTCGTTCCAGTTTGAGAGTTCAGCTGGTTCCCTCCAAGAAGCATCTTGACCAACCACCCTCCCCCAGGGAACATCCAGTGCAGCACCACCCCCAACCAGTGCGGTGTGCCACCCCCACTGCTCTGTGCCCCTGCTGTCTCTCTGTGGAGGCTTCTGGGGTTGTCAGAAGTCACCCTAGGTCTGCAGATTCTTACTCCCCCTCCATACAGTGAGTCACAGTGCAGGGAGAAAGCTCCACCAGCCGCACAGTTCCTCTGGAAGTTTTTCTCTTCACTCTCCCCATGCCACGGGCTGCAGTTCTAGCTTCAGTCTGCCTGGTTCCAAGGAATCCACTTCCTCCTTCTTCTCTTCCCCACTTTGTTATATTCCAGTGTCTGGACACCAAATCTCAGAGGTCTTTCTCTGTGGCTCACCACTGTGCAACCTTCCCAGAACCCAAAGATTGAAATCTCTAAATTAAAAGAGTTCCCTTTCATTTCTTCCTTGTTAGTCAACAGTATACTGTCTCCATTCCTCACTAAGCTGAGGCCTGTAAGAAGGATCCACATTCTATTTCAGTAATAGTTGTTTTTTCCAATTCTTTAAGAAGTACAAGAATATTTTTAATACCACATCCTCACAAAGTGATCCTGAAGAGCAATAAAGTATTTGCAAGCATTAACTCATTTTGTTCCACATATTTTGCAATAAATAAATATGATTTTAGAATGATCATCCCAGCAGACAATGTATATATCATCCTGTTTCCTGTGAAAAGATCAAATACAGTCCTTAGGGAGCCTTTCAAGAGTACCTTTCTAGAAAGCAAGTATATATTTTCTTGGTAAATAAATGCACTGCTTTGAAAAAGTTTCCTGACAAGGAGAAAATAGCAAGTTTAAGTAATTACTGGACATTATTGAAAAAAATCTGAAATGTTTTATAGAGCCCAAATATAAAATAAAACATACTGTACTTTGCAGAATAATGCACTCTAATTTTTGGAGAGCCAGGGATTTTCTGTGTGAACTGACATCAGCATGTAATCTAACCATACAAAGGTCTGCTCTTCTCTAGTCAGAAATGAACCCCTAGAGGACTGAAACTATCAGGCATCCTCAGAGGTCTCTGTAGGGACAGGTGGCACTGGAAGCAAGCCAGAGATTATCATTCACCTGGCAGGTGGCAGCTAAAGGCACTACTACTATGGGAGCCTTCAAGGTGGTGCCAGGGTTACCATAACAGATCGGGGCCCACTGTTCCTCAGAAACAAGCTCACATCCTCATAGATCACATAATATACATAACAACAAAAGATAGTGACACACTTTGTTTAATTTTAACATTACTTGCCCAACAGGCATACTGCTAGTTTATGCTATGGCCCTTTAGATGTCACTGTGTAGCATTTGATTCCTCTTTTTGAGGGAAAAAGGAATAGTATGTATTCCTATTGGGGATGATAGAGGATCACTTTAAACTCCAGTAGAAGATACAAAAATTATGGAGATTGATTTTTAGCACCTGTTCCTGTAGCTAATATTCCAAGGATAAACTGGGCTCAGCTATGTTCTGCTCTTCCAATTATGAAATTCATCCATCCAGCAAATATTTATTGTATACATAATTTGTGCCAGAAATTTTACTAAACCCGGCAGATGCTGCACTGATTACATAGACAACTTTCCTGCTCTAACGTGCATTCAAATGCAGAAGTCAGGTAATACATGGGAGGCACAGTAAACAAAAAAAATTACAGCTTGTGATAAAAGCTGAGAGGAAATGACAGAGAGGAAAAACAGAGAGCAAGAGAATAGGAAATGCAGGCCAGCCTACACCCAGTGGGGGTCAGGAAATGACTCTCTAGACAGCAACACTGAAACAGAATTCCAAATGGTGACAGTGAGGCAAGCGGAAAAGTTGTGGATAGAGGAAACGGAGTGTGGGAAGTCCCTGAAACATGCAGGCACTCGCTCTAGAGTCTGGCAGAAGGCAGTGTGGCTACAGCAGAAATACTCTGGAGGGAGGCCTGAAATGAAGTCAGAAAGGGGCACGGGAGCCAGTGACACAGGGCCTGTAAAGAATGCACTGTTCATTCTCAAAAAGAAAAGGAACCATTGGACGCTTGTAGATCAGATTACTAGGTAAAGTATAGATTATATCTATATCATATTTATTTAAATATGCTCATTTATACCAGCAATTGTCATAAGCTGCTCAGAGTAATATTAATTTGTGCAAAAGACTTACAAAGCGCTTTGCATCCATATAAGACTAAATGCTTTGAGACAGCCAGAGAAGCTCACGATAGACTTTATTAGTTTGTGTTAATTTTTAATTTGATGCTTGAGCTCCTCCTTGTGGCTGTACGGATGCAAGCTCCTTGCAGTGCCCACTCCCACATGGCAACCAAGAATCTTTCTGTTTTTATCTATTGTTATTAATAAAAAGTAAAAAGACTAAAAGGAGGATTTGAAATTTAATTAGGAAATTTGAAAAAGTTATATTTGTTATTACAAATTAGTACTTGCATATTCAAATATATGTATTACATGAAATATAATATATTAGAGTAATATTTTCACTGAAAGCTGTTGTTTTCTATAACATTTTGGCCAACATCTGATACAAGTTAGAGTAAGATACAAAGTTTTGGTTCCTCCCCAAAATAATTTCATAAACAATAGAATTCTTTAACAAACCTGTAACAACCAAACAAAAAGAATAAATGTTACTATTACATCTCCAGAGTAAAAAATGAGCTGGGACACATTTAGCTAATGTAGAAGATGTGAATATAAATAAATTTCCTCTTCCTTAATCACCATATATAGTTGGTGAATAACAATTGATTAGAGGGAAAGTCAACTAGTTGGGCATTATCCTTCACTTCATAAGAATTATAGCTTCAGAAAATTGATCTTAAAAGGCATATCCCAAAATATTTCACTTTCTGCCTATTTTGAGTGTAGAAGGTATTCAGGACAGGAGAGGGGGCATGTGTGATCTGAGGATGAAGTTAAATCTTTAACATCTAATTCTGTGAATCTCTTTTCTTAGTCTTATTTGTTTTTCCAATGTGTTTTTGGCTTCCAAGAAGAGACCACTGGACTGCTGAATAATGAACAATGCTGGGAACTTTATGGGGACAGTTTGCTGAAGTTACCCAAAGTCATGGTATCTACTCCTAAATAAATAGAAATATCATGATAAATAATGTTCAAAACCTAAATGAGTTATCAATAATAAGAAGCATAAATACCCACAATTACCTGCAAACAATAGCCATAATACTGGGAACGAAGAGCAGTATTTTATGGTGCAGAGGTGTTTTACGATGTATGAAGTATAGTTTGGTCATGGCCACTTCATCTCTTTCTGTTCATCTCTTTACTATTACTGTCTACCATGGGTTGGAGGTGGTTTGTCCCTCAAGGGTTCGTGTATTAGAGAATTGACCCTTAGTGTGTTAGTGTTGAGGTGATATGACTGTTAGATGGAGCCTAGTGGGAGGTCTCTGGAGGTGGAATCATCCCCTCAGAAGAGATTCAGGCAGTTCTTCTGGAATGCCAAGTTAGCTCTCACAAAAGGGCATTTATAAAACGAAAAGCCGGGTCACCCCCTGGTCTTTATGCTTCCATCTGGTGCATGTGACCTCTCCCCTTCCAAAATCCTCCCATCACTGTGACAACACCCACCGTGAGATCCTTACCAAAGACAAACTGATATTAGTGCCATATTCTTGAACCACCAGATTTGTGAGCTCTTTTCTTTATAGTTACCAAGTTTCTAGTATTTCATTATAGTAATGGAAAATAGACTAACACATTGCCAAAATAATAGTAGCTCACTAATAATGGGAACCAACTCTTACAATATCTTATTTTTGCAACAAAAGTAAAATAAAATCATGGAAAATAGAAATACTCAAGAGAAAATGAAGATGGGCATTCATCTGTAATCTCAGTTACTCAGAAGTCTGAGGTAGGGACCTGGGAACACAAGGCCAAGATCAGCCTGAGAAATTCAACAAGACCTTGTCTCAAAAAAGAAAAGAGGAGGGAAAGAAAGAGAAAGAGAGAAAGTGAGTGTGTATGCTGATGTGTTATACATAAAATGCGAGATAATTTAAACTTCTTGGAAACAGCTAAGATGCAAGTCACAATAGATGACTAAAAACATTTTAAATTCTCTGATTAATGATATACAAAAGGATATAAACATTCAAACAGGAGCATGGAAACTATGAGATCGTATGTGAAGCATTCCAAACATAATCTCCAACATGATTCAGATAACCTGGTATAAATGACAGACAGTGAGCTCAAATTAATGCAAATATTTTTGAAAATATGAAATTCAAAGATGAAGAGGAATCATCAGATGTTTTTCTTTCTCACCCTTTCCCTTTCTTTCCTCCCCTGGGAATTGTGTTCTTACTGTCCCCTGATAATAGATTATCTTGCTCTGTGTGGCTGGGTCTGGTGGTGGAAGGAAATGTTGTGCTATGATATGTATGTTGTGCTGCCCCAAATTCAGATAGTGAAACCTGACCCACAACATGATAGCATCAAAAATTAGACCCTGTGAGAGATAATTAGGCCATGAGGACAAAGTCCTCATAAATGGGATTAGTGCCCTTAGAAAAGAGGGCCCAGAGAGTTGCCTTATACTTCTACCACGTGAGGATGTAGTGAGAAGATACCTGTCCATGAATGAACACGTCTTACCAGACATCGAATCTGCTAAGGTCTCGTTCTTGACCTTTGTAGCCTCTGCAGTTAAAAGATAAGGTTCTGTTGTTTATAAGCTGCTCAGTCTGTGGTATTTTGTTATAGCAACATGAATAGAGTAAGCCATAGTATTACACATTTCTAGTCCTAGTGTCCCCAGAGGACAGCAAACATTTTCATTTACAGCACTCTGAATTTAATCTATAGTAAAACTCTGGAGTGCTTAATATGCAGCACATAGTCATCTCTGAACCAATCCCCAAAGCCTTGGGAGGGCATATTGTAACTTGTCCTCCATGGATCCACAGCAGAGGATGAGGGCTGGGGAACAGGATGCTGTGAGTTATATCCCAGCTGTACAAAATATTCAAAGGAATATTGCTAGGAAAAAATGGGGAAAGAGAGGTGGAAGGAGTATCGGAAAGAAACTGTGTGTGTATGTGTGTGGAAGAATACCACAATCTGATTACTACCAGTAGAAAACTAGTTAGAAAATACCACTCCACTCCTATACGGCTCCATGGTAAAGGGAGAAATAAAGAATGAGGCGATATATGAAGACAAATTCCAGATATCAAGGATGTTGTTGACTACAACTCAAAAAGTGGTAAAAGAACTTTTGGAGACAATCAGCTGCTACAGTTTAAATTTTAAAATGCCCCAAAAGTCTCACATGTTCAGAGTTGGAGCTTTTTGAAAGTGATTGGATTGTGAGGGTGCCATGATAATCAGCAGATTCATCCATTGATGAGTTCATAGCTAAATCTGCTGTTAGAAGGTGGAGCCTAGTTGGGAGTTGTGTACCTTAGGATGTTTCCTCTCCTCTCTTCTCTCTTTGCAATTCTCTGTCCTCTCCTCTCCTCTCCTCTCCTCTCCTCTGCTCTCCTCTCTCCTCCTCCTCCTCCTTCTTCTTCTTTTTCCTCTCTCTCTCTCTCTCTCTCTCTCTCTCTCTCTCTCTCTCTCTTCCCCCCCCTGGCTTTTTTTCTCCCAGTTTCCTGGCTGCTGTGTATTAAGCAGCTTTCCTCCACCAGGCTCTTCTGTCATATCATTTCTGCCTTGGAGTCAGCTGACCCTGGATTGAAACCTTTGAAATTATAAGCCAAAGTTAAACTCCCCATTGTAAATTGTGGATGCCCAATATTTTGTCACAGAAATCAAAAAATGCAACACCACAACACAGAGGAAAATTTGGGAGAAATGTTGCAAGTAGAATAAAAGTTTCAGACTTCTTTCTATTTGAGTCCCAATAACTTTATAGACTAATATCCTCACCTGTAATGCTTTATGAGGTACATTCCTTTTTTTTGAAAACTGATTTTTTAAATTTTATTTTGAAAGTGGTAAAATACAACAGAACAAAGCCAACTAAGATCATACAGTGAAAATGGTACAGAACTTCACAGCAGGTTACTGGGATAACAGTAATAGGTATCACAGTATATTTTGTTATCTTTATAATAGTTGTTCTTTCAATCACGTATATCAAAATGAGATGAAATTATAGAACTTATTTCTATTATAGGACTTATTTCTATTATAGAACTTATAGAACTTATTTCTATTATAGAACTTATCAAAACAGAATATTAAATAGAGCAGTACCACTAATCAGAATAGCGCAAAACAGTAATAAAAATATTTGCCCTCAAAGAGATGGTAGAAGGAAGTCCCCCTTATTTGCTATAGTCAACCTCCCAGGAGATGCTCAGATTTCTGGTTCCCATTTGCTAACAGTGGGGGTGGGGGGACACACAGGAAAAGGTGGGTAGGGGAAGTGGGATGTTTGACTCTAGGCTGTGCATCAATAGGTTCACTATTGCTTAGCAGGGAGACAGGCTGGTTGCTTGGTTTCACAGCGTCCTAAGTTCCAACATGGCATGGATCTCAGGAGCTGCTGGTGGTTCTCCCCCCGGAAGGGCCACAGTCTGCCACACTGCCATGAAGCACATTCTTAAAAAGCAATGTTTTTCCTTTTGAACTGAAAATTGATTTGAATATGATCTCTTTCTTAAGTTATAGCAGATAATAGTGACATTTTTGTCACTATATAACACGGATTCCTGTGACTTTTAATATTACCATCTTCACTGGTTTGTGTTCACTCATGAAGTAAATATAAAATATTTTAGATTTTTATTGTAACAATATCCTATTTCATAGACGATTGATAGTATTTACAATAGCTTAATCTTATGCTGCAGTAAGACATTTAGAGAATGACATCATAAAAGTTTATTTCTAATTTATGCTAACTATTTAATTCATATTGGCTGGGATCCCCTGGACACTCAGGGATCCACCATCTTATACCTGTCCTGTTTGCAACACACTACCTTCTCAATCACCATGGAAGGAGTCAAAAGAGATTTGAAAATGAATTGGTAACATTTTAATGCCTCTTTCTAGATGTGGCACACAATGCTTTCATATTTCATTAGAAAAGCCAGTTACACCCAGCTGCAAATATTATTGGGGAATGCATGAGAGCAGAAAGTTTGGTGAGCATCAAATCTCTGCCTAATTATCCCTTTACTTATAGCTACAATAATTGTAGGTATTATTTTTCCTACGCTACAGAGAAAGAGATGAGAAGTTAGAGTAGCTGGCTGAGTTATCTGAGAATATAACTTATAAATGGAAGATGCAAGGCTGAGTTTTCAAAAGGGTAGGACGAGGCAGGGAATTACAACCAGAACATGCCATCTGCATTTTTTGAGTCATTCTAAGTTTATTCACTTACCATAGTTCCATTGATTCGCCAACTAGAAGCTTCTATTCCAAACTTCATCCCCATGATTTCAGACAGTGCACAACTTCATTCTCACTTACCAACTTATCAACTTATCAATGTGAAAATTAGAAAACAACAATAACAATGCCTGAACATTAGCCTTTGATTACCAGTAAAAAAGTAGATTACCAGTAATTCCTAATGTGCCATCCACTTCTGATGCTTTTGATTCACTTCTAAGGCTAGAATGAAATCAGAACTAAAGATATCAGCATTCTAATACATTAGAATGCTACTACATTACTCACAGAATCGTGGCAGCCAGTGTGACATATCCAGAGAAAGATGGCCATTGTTATCTATTGACTGTTGGAGTCATTAAAGTCTTTGAAATATTTTATTCCTCTCTTTTCTAGTGTTAGATCATTGATATTATTTACAAGTGAATCCTCATAAGTAAGCAAAACTAAAAATCTACTGCTTCAATGTATTTTAAAACAGAACATAAAGGCCAAGCGTGGTGGTGCATACCTGCAATCCCAGTACTTGACAGGCTGAAGCAGAAGGATCACCACAAGTTTGAGGCCAACCTGGGCTACTGGATAGCAACATACTGTCTCGATAAGAAAAGAAAAGAAAAGCGAAAAGAGAGTAAATAGAACATAAAGATAGGGGCAATGCATTTTTTTCTCCAAAGTATTGCTTTTATATGATAGAAGAGGACCACACAGTTTACATAGAAAACAGAATTTTCCTATGATACCATGAAAAATGAGTATAAGGCAGGGATCAGAAACTATGGCCCACTTGCCAAGTCCAGCCACATGCATTCATTTATACATTGTTAGTGTGATTTGCCCTCCCAGATTGCCTTCCATTAACTCAGAGCAAGATGTCTAAGGCAGGAAGTTTATGATTACTGATACAATATCAGCACCACAAACAGACTGGTAAAGACCATTCCTAAACTTTGCTGAACGCTGTTATATTTACTTACTGTACCATCCCACTTTAGTCTAAGCCACCTGCTGGTTATTACCACACCCTCTTACTTAGACTTCCACCTTTTGCTCTTGCATTCTTATAATCTGTATTTCACACTGCAGCCAGAATGATTCTCTGAAAATAAGAGCTGGAGCCTGTCATTTTTCTGCTGAAATCCCTCCAAGGCTTCTCCCACTCACAACAAAAATCTAAATCCTACCAGGCTCCACATCAGCCAGCCCCTGCTCCTTCTCTCTGACTTAACCTATTACTGCCTCGCTTCTCTCCTCACCACACGCAGCTGTGATAGGCTTTGAGCACTCACAGCTGCTGCCCCCTCCAGGCTACTCTGGCTCCATCTGCCCAAAGTTCTTGCCCAGGGAGCTGCACAACCCTCTGCTCTCCCCTCAGCCTCTGCCCACACAGCTCTTTAGTGACATCTTAGCCAAAGCACTTGATATTTGTCCCTGCCCCTTTTCCCTGAAGATTTTTCCCCTTTTATTTAAATTTTCCAATTTTCAAATTATTTGTACGTTAGCTATCTGCCTAATAGAAAACAATCAAATGTTCCTCCATGATAGCAGAGACATTTTTATTCACGGCTATAACCCCAATGCCTGAAACAGTTCTTGTTGATGACATAATCCATAGTCAATACTTGTTTAATAAATGTAAAACTACATTATTTAATTAAGCACAGCGTAGTACCCAAAAGTAGAAACAACAGAAACTAAAGCTCTTGTCCTTTACAGTCATTACTGAATTTTGTGTGTTACTGCTAGTTCTGGAAAGAAGCGCATATTCTTATTTGAGGAACTGCAATCAACTTTGGAAATAAAGGCTTCATGGAAAACAGGAAATATATGTCTCAACATCTATCTCAACTAGGAAAAGATTCACCTGGATAGGTCACCTTGACTAGACTATTAATCTTATAAATACAGTATTACTAAGACTTAAGGAAATGGAACAGTCCTGTCCAGTAGCTTTTAAACACATACTGATGTTCAAATTTAACTTAATTAAAAGTAAATAAATTAAAATTTCAAGTTCTCAATGACCACTAGTCACTTAGAGAAAACAGAATTAAATATTTCCACACTGCAGAAACTTGTCTTGGACAGCACTGAACTTGAATTTAACAAATACACTAACATTGGAATATTGTGCTCTGATGAGATTTCCCTGGGAGAGTCACAGAACCCAGGTTAACAGTGAGAATGTTTGTCCTAAGTAAGATTATTGTCCATGATCTTAGGAAGGGATAAACCTTAGAAAAGAAAACCATGGATATGAGTTTAAAAATAATTTAGGAAAGTGGGGTTGGTATCCGGACTTGAAAAAACCATGTAAACTCAAGAACAATGCCAGGGTGGGCGAAAGTTGAGCTCAGCCAAAGAAAGTGATCTGGGACCTGGACAGAGGGGTAGTCTGCTAAAAGCCTTCTTAGAGATCAGCCTGAAACTGTGGATTCTGAGACCAACTGGATGAGAAGCCAGCAGTGGCATCGTCATGGCATATAATCCTCTTCAGTGATGCCCACTTCAACATTTACAAATGGGCTGGGAACTGGTGATCCGGACCAGGATACGACACAGTCTGACAAGGATGCATGTGTGATATAAGTTTCCAAAAACACACGAGCAAAGAACCAGAAATTGAGGATGCTGAGGTCTTGCTATCACATCTCCAAAGTCTTTCTATATATGTCACATCTGCCTACAAGACAGTGAAGACACTGGTGAGGAAGATGTGAATGTAATCAGACATTCAGGTAACATGTATGTACCACAACAAAATCCCTGGTCTTCCCCCCACTGCATTCCTTATGTTATCCCCAGTAAGCTCTTTTAACCCAAATGGAAAACAATGCTTCTAATAGGCTGAGAATGGCTGGAACCAAGTCTTACCCGGGTTCATTTGAAAAATTGATGGAATGTGCCAACCAGTAGCCTACTGAAAGGGGAGTGCTAAAGAATATTATTAGGAGAATAACGTCTGGAGAAGATGTGGGATAAGCCTAGTGGACCTCTGGATAGACAGGCATCTCAACCTTCATAGGAATGAAAGAAGAAACTGGACACAAATTCTTTTCCCAGGAAGGAAGCCTAAGCTGTAGGACATAAAGGGCCTCTCTGAGTGTGTGTGTGTGTGTGTGTGTGTGTGTGTGTGTGTGTGTGTGTGAAAGGCATAAAGAGCCTACTCAGGATCCCTCTGACAAAACAGCACAAAGCCCAAGAGTAAGGCATTCTGCCCCACTTACTACTACTGCATGTCAAACCATCCGAAATTGAGGTATAAACAACAATTGCTTTGTTTTTGTCCTTGACTCTGAAGGTCAGGAGTTCAAACTGAGCAGTGGAGAAAAAGTTGGCTTCTGTTCTACAATGTCTGAGGCTTTGACTAAAAAGAGAGGATTCTGGGCATAATCCAAACCCTTGACACTAGAATTAACTGGAGGTTTCTTCCCTCATCTGTCTGTCTAGCATGATTCAAAAGCTGGACTCAGCTGGAACTGGTGGCGAAGTACTTACATGAGTCCTCTTCAGGTAGCTTGGTCTTCTCATGCCGTGGTGACAGACCAGAGAAGGAGACAGCATTACAAGGAGAACATTCACAGGGAAGTGCCACGATAGCCAGTAGCCATGTATGTCTTTTAAGATCTCCCCTCATCACTGCATAGCAGAGTTTCTGTCATACCCCATGGGTTCAAGCAGTAACAAACCCACCCAGATTCCAGGGGAAGGAACAAGGGACCCAACCTCTTGACTGAAGGGACAGCAAACTATTTAAAGCTGTATTTTAAAATTATGACAATACTTAACCATTTTGGCTTTGCCATCTTAAGAGCTGCTGGACCTCACTTCTAGCAGGTTCCTAATTGTTGTCATGAAGGTGCCGGCATGGGCCTGGATAGTTGGTAAGCATATAGAAGATGCCCCCTGGATATCTCTAAAAATACTTGAGGAGTGCTTCTGGGAACCCAAGGTTCTATATTGCAGGAAAAGCAAGAGCCAGAGAGGATAACTTACTCTTGGTAATGTAGCTCCATTTATAAACACAGGCTGTATAAAACATGGCAAAGGGTAGAGGAAACATGGCTTGTAGATAAGAACGATGTGACCCCCCCCAAAAAAAGCAAACAGGGAAGAAACCTACAGGGACTATAAAAGACCAAAACTAAAGAACCACTTTGTGCAATGCCTCTCAATTCTGGATGGCTGCAGATTGCAAACTAGATGAGCTATTTTGTTCTGCTGAAATAAGGAAACAAGCTGTGCTTTTCAAGCCAACTCTTTAAGCCAACCTTGAGTATTCTAAAAAGAATTGCAAGCACAGTGTCTCTGAAATGTCAGCCACAGATGCTCATGGAAATGCAAACTTCATGTGCAGAAGCAAGAAAAGGATTTGACGTTAGGAAATGACTTCTAAGCCACACTCCCTCACATCTTCAAAACTAAAACAAAGCACACAGAATTTATTTCAAACACTTGACCATTTGGCTGAGAGGAAATCTGAGCCAAAAAGGAGGAAAAGTAGTCCTCCTTGACACAGGGTAAATATCCGCCCCGTAATTTATGGACAATGCAAATCCTCCAAGCCTCAGTCTACTGGCATTGGCTGCTGTTTCTTCTACTGAAATGGTTTTATGATCCATCGAATGCTATGTCTCTTGCCAATTGACCCTATTCCTGTAACCTCTCCTACACAGACTTCAGGGGAACAGGATACTTGAAAAAGACATTGCATTTTTATCTAAACAAAAATATGTATCTTTATATGAAAGAGCATTAGGTGCTAAGTAAGGGCTTTTCCCTTGATCACTTTGTACCATGAAAACTATGTGCTTTGAGAACTATGTGTGAAAAATTTAAGTTCCCTTGTTTAAAAAAAAAAGGCAGCCAACCTCACCACTTTGTCATTCTCACTGCAGCTAAATTTTGCAAGAAATATGTGTCCCTGCTTATGCTGTTTTTAGAGTCCAGAGTTAAGCATTTCCTAAGCTTGTTTCCCCTACTAAATTCTTGGCTCTCAAGCAATGTTGAGCCTCTCGGATTTTCTCTGGGCACTACTATAGTGACCCATTATGGGGCTGATAAGATTTTGGAGCATATGTAGGTGATGTTTTAATAAAAGACATTTTGATGGTGCCTTGTCTTGCCTACCCGTAAAGCTCAAGGATAACGGGTCTATGACAATATGACTTAAGTGCCCTTCACAGTCTGAATGCCCTCTCACTCTTCCCCCCTCATGGTCTCTTTCTTCTCTTTTTTTTTTTATGACTTCACCCATGGTTCCCCTCATGATCTCTTCACTCAGTCTTATTTTTTCTGACTTCATCCTTTTTAAAGTATTTTATTGAGTTGTATTAAATATAAAAGGGAAAATATCTGTGCATGACCCATGACACAACCTCTTCAATCAACTTGTAGGATATTCTTCACATTCCACAAGTCTCTCACATGCCCCTCCCAGGAAGCAGCCTCCCCCTAAAAGTAATCACTGCTCTGACGTCAGTCAATATAGATTAGTTTTGTCTCCTCATGAATTTATAGACAGACTCATACACTATACAGGTTTTTGTCTCTTGCTTCTTTCATTCATCAGCACGACTAAGATTTATTCAGGGCACTGTATGCAGCAGACGTTCTCTTTCTCTATACATTCTTCCATATGAATATGCAGCAGTTTATGTAAAGGTACACTAATCCTGAAGATCCATTCTGTACAGATGTACTGCCAAAGGTGCCCTCATTCTTGTTTCTCCATTTTTTTCTTACCAGATCTCAGTTTTATTATCAAGTTCTATCTAGATCTTTCTAGAAGTAATGAATCCTCCTAGGCTCTGTGGCATGGGCAAATGAAGAAGACACACTCAAGCCCTTGTTGATGATCTATCCTCAGGGAGATCTTAGGGTTTTTAAAGCCTTCTAAGTGCAACAGAAGAAAAGGAGGAGGAGAAGGAGAAGAGAGGGAGAGAGAGAGGGAAGGAAAAGGGGAGAAAGGAGAAGAAAATTTATTGCCTTGCTAATGTTGGTCCTTCTAAAAGCTTAACTTTATATGTCCAACTAATGGACTTTTTTAAAGCATCTATTATATGCTAAGCATGTTGTAACTCATGGAAATGAAGCATCAAATAAGACAGAAAGATACACACTGTTCTGAAGCTAACCTTCAAAGAAAATATCAGATAGTGATAAAATCTGTGAGGAGAATTAAAACAGGACAGTGAAAAACCACTCTAAGAACACAGAATGACAAGAGTGAGCCCGCTACAGGAGCTCGAGGGAGAAGTCATCAGTAGAAAACAGATTCTGAGCAGACAGGACAAGTAGGTCAATGCCTGAAGTCAAGAATGAAAATCCAGAGGAAGGCTCACGAGGCTACCATTTAGGGCAATACAAAAGCAACAGCAAAAAAACCAAAAAGGTGAGCGGGGATTGTGATAAGTGGTTTAGATTTTATTCTAAATGTGATGGAAAGCCATCAGAAAAGTAAAGCAACATTGGAAATTGAATGGAAAAATTGCTTGAAAGGAGTGGAGAACAGAAGCAAGATGCTAATGAAAAGGCTGCCTCCTCAGGGATAGATGATGGTGTCTTGCACCAAGGCGGTAGCAACAGAGCAAAGAAGTGGACACAGCCCAATAAGCTTCGAAGGGAGGGTCGACGGATGATGCTGTGCACAAGGTGTACACAGGGCGATCAAATTAAGCAATGAATGTTTACATTTTTTAAATGCATTACAATGCAAGACATATTATCATGAATCACCCTTACAACAATTCCCCGCCTCAAACACCCTTATCCATCATTCTCACTACTCCCTGAAGAAGATTTGGAAGTTATCTTTTGTGTCTTTATGAGGTATGGTTTTAAAAAATACAGTGCCATGCAATGGGGACAGTAGGCTTGTAAAAACATAACAATGTGTCCTCAACCACCTTACTCACTGGATCTTTTACTGTACAACCTCTGACGCCTTCCTAAACTTAAGATGGCTGTAAAAGGTAAATGTTTTTAACTGATTCAGGACACCAAGGCAGCTGGGACAGTGCAACAAAAGATACTCAAGAACGTGGATATCCAGAACCACTTAAGAAAGTGGCGAGAACGATGATGCAAGTGTGTTTGAAGCAAGGCAGAGTATTTTGAGGGGGAGTTAATAGTAATATGTCTTTTACCATAGTGAATGTTTCATTTACTATAAAGATCCACTTTATTTTTCTAAAACACCTAATACCATTATCACTCAACAAGACTTCTCCCTATGTCTTAGTTAAAATCCCCTCTATCCAATATGATGGTGGAGGAAAGAAAGTAACATTAAAGGAAATGACCCCTGCTTCACAGTAATAATTTCTATTGGCCCATGGCATGCACAAAGTAATCTCACATGCACATTCTCATGTAAGTTTTACATCAATTTTATAATGGAAGGAAGAAGATATAATGATCAGGACTTAAAGGGTGTAATGGACTAACCTGAAGATCCACATGTAGTTAGCTGTGAATTCAAAGTTTGTACACATTCTTTTGACAGTTGTCCCTCCATACTGTTTTCCAGAGATATTTGCTCTAGTAATTACAATAAATTTTAGCTTTCATTTTGTGGTCTTTCTCCCAGATAGTGGGGTAACTCATGACATTTATCAACTCTTTTAATCCTACAATGTAGGTACCATTATTGCTAATCATGTTTTGCAGACCTATAAATTAGGTAAACTTTCAAAGCTTTCACAAATGTTTGGTGTTGAAATGAGAATTTCAGTCAGGGCAAATTCACTCCAAAGCCTATTTACCCAGTCATAACACTGAACTATTACAGATAGAATAAGCACAATATATTGAAAAATCCATTTGTTGCATCCAATATAATAATATAAAATAATTTCAAATTTTTACAGACCTTACAGTGACCCTGGGCTAGCAAATAAACACACAGAGGTTTTGTACATTTTGCTTCTCACCCATGACTTTGACTGAGGAATCTATTTGTCAGCCTCTCTCATCTCTGATAATCGTCTGAGATATAAGATCTGATGATCTTCTCATTTACCATTTGATTCCTAGCAACATCTATCTATAGCCACAAGTATAATTAGAATTGTGTCAAAATGTCAGGGCTATTGACAGAATAGACTTCATCTCATTTGCTGAAAAAAACACAAAGCATTCATTACAGAGCCAGTATACATGGTTATACACATTTCTTGAGGATAAAAGTTAGTAATGAATGTATCAACTCCCTCAGATGAAAATATGTATTTGCCAGATCTTCTTCAAGGTATGGCTTAGTTACTTATCTAGAAACTGGTACAAAATATTAGATACCTGTTACAACAAGGAGGTGATGTTTATTTTGGCTCACACTGCAATAGTGTCAGCCTTTGCACAGTCGGCCTGCTCCAGCAGAATCAACATGGTAGAAGAGATTGTGGAGGAAAGCTGCTCATCTCATGGTGGCTGGGAAGCAAAGAGAGTGCAGGAAATACCAGGAAAAGGATCCATACCCTTCCAGGCCATGAGCCCAATGACTCGCCTCTTCTTACCAAGCCCAAACTCCTAACTGCACACTTAGGTACGAACTCAGTGGATTAATCCACCAATGAGTATAGAGCCCTTACAACCCAATCATCTCCCAAAAGATCTAGGAACACATGAGGCTTGGGAGTACGTTAGCATAAGCCATCATAACATGTTTTCTGCCACTTGTCAAACATTACCCTACATTTTTTAAAAAGCCGGATTCAAATGCTTTCTAATTAAAATAATTTTAGTCTCATAAAGCCTGCCTCTGATATTCAAATACATTGTACTAAATTACACAGAATTTAGAATTAGAAGAAACCTCAGGAACTATGTAATGATCTTGAGTTATAGACAGAGATGCTTAGTTCCACAAAATTTACTCGCTGTCCAGAGTCTCCATTAAGTTAACAAAACCAATAACCCTGGCTTCTGCCTCCAAGTATAGTGATATAGAGCAATTGATGTATTGGTATCATACAAAACATAACTTTACATAAATGTCATAAATAAAGTGTACAGTTTAAGAGAACACTGTGGGACATTTGTGCACGGTTGGGGCAGAGTACCACCTAATATCTCCCAATACACAACACACACACACACACACACACACACACACACACACACACACACACAGCAGGAAAATTGCAAGGAAAAAAATGCAGCTAGAACAAGAAACAGAAGTTGCCTTCCTCCTATTCTGTCCCTCTTACTAGGTTTATCACCACATTTGCTGAGAAGTACTGAAGCCCAGTCCTTTAGTTCTGCTTCCTCATCTGTAAAATGAGGACATGAATGTGATAGACATATTAAGTAAGATAATGTGGATACTTAGCCCAGTGACAACATCTGTGTGGACATAAATTAGTGCCTAGGATATCATAATAATTCCATAAATGTTTGGCATGATCAAGTTCACTGCTTGACAATTCAGGACAGAAACCAGGAGACCCAAGTTTCCTTTCTGGCCCACTATCAACTGACTCTGAAACAGGAAGCAGGCCCTCCACATGGACCATAGTTCCTGCTCTTGTAAAATGGACCTTTCCGCCTTTAACCTCACATGTTTCCATCTTACGTCCTGACATCCATAGCTTTGGCACGGTCTGGGAATAGCTTGAGTCACCTGGAAAGAAGGCTGGGACTCTGCAAGGGAAACTGGAAGACATAATAATAAACCTGGAAAAGCAGGATAACAGTAGTAAAGAGAAAGGACCAGATATAGATACCAAAACCATACCTCTAGGACCCACCTGGACACATCCAGAAGTGTTCATAATAATTCCCTTGGTAAATCCCAAAGCCAATCAAGTGGACAATCCGCTTTAACTGTCATAGGTATGCAGGGCTTCTACACATGAATACTGAACCAGGTACATTCAGCCTGTAACAATTGGATGTTTTGGCTGCCTGAGTTAGATAATTATTTATACAGAGCTTCTTCCAAAATCCTTACATTACATGGGAAATAATAACCCTTTTCAGCCAATATCGGGCATTAATTCATTAGGAAGCAATGGTGGTAGATAGTAAGGCCTAAAACAAATAGCACACAGGGAAAGTCATTTTTCAGGACATATCCAAAGGGAGTGGGGCACTCCATCTTAGGAAGGCTGAGGTAGGTTATGATGCTTCTTAAACTTTAATACATACTTGAGTCACCTAGAGTCCTGTTACAGCCAGACTCTGATTCAGCAGGTCAGGGATGATACCTAAAAGTTTGCACTTCTATAGAGCTGCTGGTGCAAGGCTCACACTGAGTACATCAATGGGAGCAGCCAGTGCAGGCAGCCGAGAGTACCAGTGCCTGAGGAAATAATACAAAAGGTAGATTTTCAACCTAAAACTTTTGCTTGGAGTCATTGATCTAACATCACTACAGAAGGTTGCATTCTGAAGTATCATATAGAAAAGAGCTTCAGAAATCCAATTCCAAGAACAGGAAAAATGGCAGAGTGCTGAGTGTCAGCTACTCAGCTTCTCCAGAATGAAGTGCCAAGAGTCTGGAAAACAACAGCCCGGAGAGAAATCAAAGGAAATGCAGGCCAGGAACCACAAGGGAACTGACAGAGGAGAAGAAGAAAATAGGATTCATTGTTGCAAAAGAAATATCTCACTGCCACAAACTCAGACCGTGCCGAGTGGCTACAGCAGCTGTGTAGCCGACCTGGAAGGAAGGAAAACAGCAAAAGCAACCTTGGTCCTCATCAGGAGACTGGCAACTGACCTGGTCCTGGAGAATCTCGTGAAGTCCGAGGCGGCAGTAAGAATATGAGACACTTTTTTGAGCCATCCGCCCCCTAGTCAGGGGTTGGTGAGTGAACTACAGTGGCATCTGGCACACAGTCACACACGAAGGAGTAACAGTAGGTGGGCAGGATGGTCATTTTATTTCAAAAGTCTTACGGTTCAAACTCCAGCAGCAGAACAAACACAGGGTCACTTCACTGCCACCATCCTAGAGTGGACTGAGGGAAAGGCAGTTAAAGTAGACAGTGGGTAGCCGAACAGCAGCAGGCTAGGGGAAATTCTGCTGAGAAGTCGGTGCTTGGACCATCTAAAGTCCATTTTGGCAGCCAGGACTGGAACAGCCCCGGCCCCCCATGACTGACAGAGCAAGCAGGCAAATGGCCTGAGCTGGCAGCAGACAAGAGCACTCCCCCACCCTGTGATCAGTGTGAGAGGAGTCAGTGGTGTGGCCAGAATCAACCCCACACCCAGCAGTAATCCTACTACAGACCTGGCGGGATTACTCAGTACAGATTCTGGCTCTGACTAGGGAAATAACATGCAGCAAGGAGCACCAGGGGAATTTTTTTCTTTCCTTTCCTCTTTTTTGGGAAAGTTGCTTAGCTTTTGAATAATATTATTTGGTTTGTTTTCTCTGTCCTAACTCTCTTGCTTCAGTGGTCTTTCTCGATTTTTTAAATATTTACATGTAAATGAACACTGTCTCTAGTCTTTCTGCTTCACCTCAATATTCTTTGGCCTTCTCTATTATTCTTTCACTCCTGTCCTCTTCTCCAACTTTCCAAAGTTTGGGTGATCATCCTTTTCCCTTCAGCCTTGCTTCTATTATATTTTTTTTCAGTTATAACTCTATTTTGTCCACATCCTTCTTAAATTCCGTTTCCCCACAGGATAAAATCACTCTATGAAGGGAAAACTCACAGTGTACAAGTTTCTGGTTTATGTTAGATGTTGTTATATAACTATAGATCATGCTTCTTTGTTTAGAGACATCAAATTAGCAGTTACCACAGATTTTCAGTTTCTAGGCTGTGCTTAATAATGTCGCTATTGCTAATTGTATTACTTTAGACAGTATTTACTTGTTGTAATCAGTTGTTCATCCTTGTATGATAACACTGTGATAATCTGGGGTCATAATCATCCCCATAGTCCAGAAGAAAAGGACTGGGTGCTGAACCAAATATGTATCAACTCTTCTTCCCTAATAAAGTAGGAGACAGGATTTTAAGAAAGACATAAAGATCAACTGCCAACTATCCCTAGAAGACATCTCACAGGAATAGACATTTCCTAGGGAAGACTTGATACCAATGACAAAACTACCTAACATAACAAAAATACAAACAACAACACAGAAAACAAATTAAAATAAAAAATAGAAAATGACAAGATGCAGAAGCAAAGTTCAACCCCATACTTTCAGCTCACCAAGGACAAACCAAGGGGACAGCAAGTAGAGGAAATCAGAAGCCATCCACCTGAATATTCTGGAACGATAGCATATACATATATATATATATATAGAGAGAGAGAGAGAGAGAGAGAGAGTGAGAGAGAGAGAGAGAGAGAGAGAATCTGAATACAAATAATTTCACAAGTAAAAAAATAAATGATGACCGTAATGGACTTGCTCAGCAAATCTAGAACAGGCATAGACAAAAAGAAGTAGAAGAGCATAGAAAAGGTATGGAAACAATGAATGCTCAATTAGGAAAGAAATGGAACCCATGAAACAGATTCAAACAGATATCCAGGAAACTAAAAATTCCATTGAAAGTTTGAGAAACTAAATGAAAGAAAGTGAACATAGGATGTTGTAACTACAAGACAGGATCATGTTTAGTGATAACAAAAAGAAAGATCTCTTAAAAATGGCAAGTGACCACAACAATCCAACAACCACAAGATGATGCAAAAAGAACATAAGATTGATTAGAGTTGATAAAAAACAGGAGTCAGCAAAATTACAAAAATTTGTGCACCCAAGTAATAGCAGAAAATCACCCAATCTTGGAAAAAAGAATTTAACATACAGATAAGTAAAGCATACAGAACTACAAATAGTCGTGAGTAAAATAAATCTACACTAAGGCATATAATTATCAAGATTCTAGAAATTCAGCACAAGAACAGTATGTTAAGATCAATTAAAGAAAAGAAACAAATCACCTGCAAGGGAAAGTCCATTAGAATCCCAGCACACTTCTCAGTATAAACCCTTAAGTAAAGAGGAGTTTGAAGAAAAGTATTTCAAGTACTGAAAGAAAACAACTTGCAGCCTAGATTGGTGTATCTTGCAAAATTATCTTTCAGAGTTAATGGAGAAATAAAATATTTCCATGACAAAAGCAGGTGAAGAAATTCATGACCACCAACCAGCTCCACAAAGTTTTCCAAAAGATATTCTAGAAAAACAAAACAAAAAGCACAATTACAAGAGTACCAATATCAAGAAGCCACCAGGTAGGGCAATCAATTAAATGGGAACTATCATCAGGAAAATAATACAACACAAGCCAGTGCATATCAGTTATAACTATCAATGTAAATGGTCTCAATTAACTAATCAAAAGAAACAGATTGGAAGAATGGATCAAGAAACAAAATTCAACAATGTGATTCATTCAAAAACACATTTAACTCAAAAAGAAATTCAAACTGTTAGTCAAAGGACGGAAACTAATATTTCATACAACAGGAACCTGCCCCCCAAAAAACAGGGGTAGCTATTCTCATGCAGAAAATGTGAACTTCAAGCCAAGATTGATCAAAAGAGATAAAAAGAATCACTATATACTTGTTAAGGGAAAACTCCAAGAAGAAAATATATCATAAATATATACACACCAAATATAGGTGTATCCAACTATATAAAACAAATAATAATGGATATGAAAAAAATCATATAAGCACTAACACGGTTGTAAGGGGACATTAATACGCATTGTAACAAACATATAGATCAAATAGATCAAAAAATCAACAAAGAAATATCAGAACCAAATCAAACCTGTGAAAAATGGACTTAGGAAATGCCTACAGAGTATTTCACTCCATATCAGAATGTACATTCTCCACTGCTGCACACAGGACATTCTCTCCCATACAAAACATACTACCCCATAGAATATGCTTAAGTAAACAAAAAATAATGGAAATTATTCCATGTATATTATCTGACCATAGTGACCATAGTGCAACTAAATTGGAAATTGATGGCAAAAAAACCATAAAAACTCCATAAATACACAGAAATTGAATAACACCCTACTGACCAACCAATGAGTCACAGATGAATTAAAGAAGAACAAAACAGTATCTATAATTAAATGATACTGGAAATACAACACATTAGAACTTATGGGACCCAATGAAACCAGTCCTAAGAGGGAAATTAATGGGGTAAATTCTCATGTCAGGAAAACAGAATGAGCTCAAATAAACTAATGGTGAGCCTCAAATTTCTAGAAAAAGAACAAGTCAAGTCCAAAGCTCAACCAAGGGAAAAATTATAAAAATAAGAGCATAATTTAATACACTGGAGACAAAGAAAACAATACAAAAGAATCAAAGATTTGAGGACTTAGTTCTTTGAAAGATTAAATAAAATTGGGAAACTTCTAGCTGACTATATTTAAAAAGGAAAGAAAAACTCAAATTCATGCAATTAGAAATGAAAAGGGTGAAATAATATTGAATCCTACAAAAATCCAGATGATTATCAATACCTACTTTGAGAACCTTTATTCTAACACTACGGAAAGCACAGAAGAAAAAATAGATTCCTAGATATAATGAAAGCCAAATTAAGAAGATACAAAAACTCCAAATAAACCAATATCAGTCACTGAAAGTGAAGATGTCATTTTAAAACCTACCAATAAAGAAAAGCTCAGTCCCTGATGGATTTCCTGCTGAATTCCACAAAAAAAAATTTAGAGAAGACCTAATGTCACTACTTCTTAATCTCTTTCATGAAACTGAAAAGAAGCAATAACCTCAGATTCATTCCTAGGTGGAAGGATTACCCTGATAGAGAAACCAGAGAAGGACCTGCCAAGAAAGAGAACTACAGACCAATCTCACTAATAAACACAGATACAAAAATCCTCAATAAGATACTGGCAGCGAGGTGTGTTCCAGCATGTGGCACTGGCCCAGGGAGAGTTTATGACCAGCACCCCCAGAGGTTAAGTGCCCTCCCAGCTTCCTGAAACACTGGACTAGACTCAGGAGGTTTTGCTGGCCTGACTAGACCATGTCCAGCAACTTTTGTTCAATCCGGGGAGCTGAGGGCATGCAAGGTGAGTTCCAGCATGATGGTGCTAGCCCAGGGAAACTTTGGACCATCACCCCCAGTGATTAGGAGCCCACTCAGCTTCCTGGAACACCAAAGGTGGCATGGGAGGTCCTGCAGGTCTGACTGGGCGAGGCTCAACAACCTCCATTCAGTCCCAGGAGCCGAGGGTATAGGAGATGATTTCCAACACACCTGAAGGAAGTTTTGGAACATTGGTCAAAACACAGAAATATAGAAAAATGACAAGACAAAAGACCAAAATGCAATTTCAAAACTCCAGCCTGCCCCAAGAAAGCCGAGGAGCCATGTACATAGAAGAAAATATAAGCCATACACCTGAAATGATAGCAACTGAAATAAAGAAGCAACTCTGGGAAGCTATAAAAGAACTCAAATTAGAAATAATCTTCCAGGTAAAAAAAGAAATGATAAAAGTAGTGGAAGAAATGCTGAACACATCTAAAGAAGACACTGTTAAAAAATCAGAGGAACAATGCAAAAAGATAGAATCGCTGGATGAACAATATAAGAAACAAACAGAATACATAAAGCAGATTCAAAGAGATATACAGGAAATCAAAAATTCCATTGAAAGTTGTCAGAACTGCCTCAATGAAACTGAAGATAGAATTTCAGATCTCAAAGACAAGACTGTAGCTAGTGAACAGAAAAGGAAAGATCTTTTAAAAATAACAAGGAATCAGGAAATAACAATTCAACAGCTGCAAGATGATGCAAAGAAAAACGATATAAGATTGATAGGGATAAATGAAAAAGAAGGGGACAACACAAATAATATCAAAAGTCTATTCACAGAAGTAATAGCTGAAAATTCCTCAAATATGAGAATGGAAACTGACATACAGGTTAATGAACATACCTAACTCCAAATAGTCATAACCAAATAAAACTACACCTAGACATATAATAATCACCATCCCAGAAATCCAACATAAGAACAGAATACTAAGAGCTGTTAGAGCGAAAAGACAGCTCACCTATAAAGGAAAACCTATCAGAATTACAGCAGACTTCTAAGCACAAACAATGAAGTCAAGAAGAGCATAGAGTGAAGTATTTCAGATCCAAAAGGAAAACGACTTCCAAGTCCCAGACTGATGCACCATGCAAAACTGTCCTTCAAAATGGATGGAGAAATAGGATACTTCCATGACAAAGAACAGCTGAAGAAATTCACGATCACCAAACCAACCCTGCAAAGAATACTGAAAGATATTCTAGAGAGACGTAGGAAAAAAACCATTAAGCAAGGCAAACAATTAAATGAAACAAAAAGGTAAAGATACAACAGCAGAAATACAACATGTCAACAATAAACCAATATATAACAGTTATAACCATTAATGTAAATGTCTCAATTCACCAATTAAAAAAAACCAGACTGGCAGAATGGATCAAGAAACAACATCCCACACATACTCTCCACAAGAAACCCATCTAACCCAAAAGAAAACTCATAGACTGAAAGCCAAGGATGGAAAACAATACTTCATGCAACAGGAACCCTCCCCCCCCCAAAAAAAGTGGAAGTAGCTATTCTGTTTCCAGACAATGTGAACTTCAAACCAAGAATGATCCAAAGAGATAAAGAAGGTCACTACATACTAAATAGGGGAAAACTTCAAGAGGAAGAGATAACAATCTTAAATATATATGAACCAAATTTGGGAGCACCCAGCTATACAAAAAAATATTCACAGAACTGAAAAATCAAATAAACAATAACACAATTATAACAGGAGACCTTAACACACTTTTGACACAAAGGGACAGATCAACCAGACAGAAAATCAGCAAATAACAGACCGGAATCACAACTGTGAATAAATGGACTTGGTAAATGTATACAGACTGTTGCATCTAACAATATCAGAATGTACATTCTTCTCAGCAGTACATGGGACATTCTCTAAAATAGACCATATACTAGCCCACATAACATATTTAAGTAAATGCAAAAGAGTTGAAATTTTCCCACGCATGTTATGCGATCATTGTGCCATGAAACTAGAAATTAATGATAAAAGAAACTGGGAAAATCCTACAAATACAAGGAAATTGAATAATACATTCTTGAGCAATCAGTGGGTCACAGAGGAAGTTAAAAGAGAAGTGAAACAATATCTACAAGCAAATAAAAATACAAATATAACTTACTGGAATCTGTGGAATTCAATGAAAGCAGTCCTCAAAGGAAAATTTATTGCACTGAGTTCCCACATCAGGAAAACAGAACGAACACAAATATACAACCAGATGCTACACCTCAAACATCTAGAAAAAGAAGAGCAAGTCAAACCCAAAGCCAAAAGAGGGGAGGAAATTATAAAAATCAGAGCAGAAGTTAATACAATAGAGACTAAGAAAACAATCCAAAGAATCAATGAATCGAAGAGTTGGTTCTTTGAAAGAATAAATAAAATTGATATGCCACTAGCCAACCTTTTTTAAAAAGGAAAGAAAAAACTCAAATTCATATAATAAAGAGTGGAAAAGGTGAAATCACTACTGACTGTGGAACTACAAAAAATCATCAACACCTATTTCAAAAACCTCTAAACTCGTAGGTTCAATAACACAGAAGAAAAGGACAGATTCCTAGAAACATATGAAGTACCAAAGCTGGATCAAGAAAATGTAAAACTGCTAAATAACCCAATTTCTATTAATGAAATTGAAAATGTAATTAAGTCCTTACCTACAAAGAAGAGTCCAGGCCCAGACAGATTCATTGTGGAATTCTACAAGAAATACAAAGAAGACTTAATGTCAACCCTCCTCAGACTCTTCAGTGAAAATGAAAGGGAGGCAATTCTTCCTAAGTCATTCCTGGAACCAAATACTATTCTAGTACTAAAACCTGAGAAAGATCCAACTGAAAAAGAGAACTTCAGGCCAATCTCCCAAATGAACATAGATGCAAAAATTCTCAATAAAATATTGGCAAACAAGATGTAGCAAATCAATAAGAAGATTATACATCACGACCAAGTGAGAATCATCCCAGGCATGCAGGGTTGGTTCAACCTATGCAAATCAATAAATGTAATCTATCATATCAATAGAGCCAAAAGTAAGAATCACATGATCATTTCTATAGATGTAGAAAAAGCTTTTGATAAGGTCCAACACTCATTCATGATAAGAACCTTACAGAAAATTAGAATAGATGGTCTTTATCTCAATATGGTAAAGGCCATCTATAACAAACCAACAGCAAGCATCATATTAAATGTCCAAAACCTGAAAGCCTTTACCTTAAAATCAGGTACAAAACAAGGATATCCCTTATCACCACTCATATTCAACATAGTACTGGAAATAATAGCCAGAACAATTAGACAAGAGAGAGAAACAAAAGGAGTAAAGGTAGGAAAAGAGGAAGTTAAATTATCATTATTTGCAGACATGATACTCTACATAGAAAACCCCATAAAACTCCATTGAAAGACTCCTAGATAAATAAAATCAGCAATGTACCTGGATACAAAGTCAATACTCAAAAATCAATAGCATTCCTATATACTAACAACAAAATGCGAGAGAAATAAGAGAAGCCACAACCTTCACACTAGCATCCAAAAACATGAAATACTTAGTAACTAATCTCACAAAAGAAGTAAAAGATCTATAGAGAGAAAATTATAATACCCTGAAAAAAGAAATCAAAGAGGACCTCAGAAAATGGAAAGACATCCTTTGTTCATGGATAGAAAGAATAAATATTGTGAAAATGGCCATTCTCCCAAAACTGTTACACAGATTCAATGCAATCCCAATGGAAATACCGTAAACATACCTCATAGATTTAGAGAAATCACTCCTAAAATTCATCTGGAACCAGAAGAGACCTAGAATAGCAAAGAGAATTCTAAGCAGCAAAGACAAGGCAGGAGACATCACAATCCCTGACTTGAAGTTATACTATAAAACTACTGTAATAAAACTAACATGGTATTGGAGTAAAAACAGACTTGAAGATCAATGGGATTACATTAGAAGATACAACCACAGCTACAAACACATTCAACTACCTTATCTTTGATAAAGAGACCAAACATGTTCACTGGAAGAATGACAGTCTCTTTAATAAATGGTTCTGGGAAAACTGGCTCTCCATATGCCAAAAACTAAAACTAGATCCATGCCTATCACCATGTACTAAACTAAAATCTAAATGGATAAAAGATCTAAATGTTAAAACAGAAACTCTAAATCTGTTGGAAGACAAATTAGGCAAAAATCTTGAAGACATAAGGTTAGGTGGAAAATTCATGAACAGGAATCAAACCGCATGGAAAATGCTTCCCAGAATCAATAACTGGGATCGGATCACGTCTTATTAAAGAGTTTCTCATGTAAAAAATCTCCAGCAGAGTGAAAATAAAACCCACAAACGGGGTAAAAATCCTTAGTGTACTGTCCCTCATACAAAGAACATCTGCCTAGAACATATAAACCTTTTTTTTAATCAGACCCCCAAAATTCAAAGACCCAATCCAGAAATGGGCATCTGAGATGAATACATAATTCTCAGATGAAGAAATACAAAAGGTAAATAAATACATGAAAAAATGTTCATCATCATTAGTCATTAGATAAATGCAAATTAAAATCACCCTGAGGTTCCATCTCACTCCAGAAAGAATGGCCAGGATCAAGAAAACTACCAACAATAAATGCTGTAAAGGCTGTGAGGAAAAAGGAACTCTTCTGCACTGTTAGTGGGAGTGTAGACTGGTGCAACCACTTTGGAGGTTAGTCTGGAGACTCCTCAAAAAGCTGGGATTGGAAGTCTCATTTGACCCAGCTATTCCACTTTTGAGCATATTCCCAGAAAAACTGAAAACATCATACTACGATGATATATGTGTACATGTTTATAGAAGCACAATTTGTAATAGCCAGGTCTTGAAAACAACCTAAGTGTCCATCAACTGAGGAACAGAAAAAAAGTTGTGATATTTTTATACAATTGAGTACTACTCAGCTTTGAAGAATGATCACATTGAGATATTTATAAGTAAATGGATGCAACTTGAGACCATACTCATATGTGAAATAAATCAAACTCACATGTATAAATATTGTATAGTCTCCCTAGTGTAAGAAATGGTAAGAGTATATAAGATTTTATGGTAATCATGATTCCCCATTACATTGCTTTAAAGTCTTATGTTTCATTCATTAGTTGGAATGGTTTTATTCTGTTTTGTTTGATTTTATTATGTGTGATGGTATGAACAGCTGTTTTGAAGAAAGAAAGACATTATGGCAGTCATTGCTGATTTAATATCATCTTGTTTTGAAATACTACCATGCTTCTGTTCTTCTGTTTCCATTGGTTCTATGTTGTGTCTTATTAGATTTTAATATGTGTAGTAGTAGAAAAAGGTTTTTATGGAAAATGAGATAATGTAGTAGTCATTGTTCATTTTCTGTTATTTGGCTCTGAATGCCCTATAATACCTTCATTTTCTTGAATGGTTTTATACTATTTTGTTATGTTTGATATTATTGTATGTGAAGGTATGCTCAACTATTTCACAAAAAGATACAGCATGGTAGCTACTATTAATATCCAGTTGTCTTGTTGTGAAGTGCTGTGTTGCTTACATTGTTCTGTTCTGATCTGCTTTGTTCTGTCCTCTTTTATCTTAATCTCTTTAAAATAAAATTTAAAAAAATAAGATAATGGCAAAAAAGCAGCAAATTACCAATTATATAAAACGACCAAGTAGAATTTATCCCAGGGATTGAAGGGATAGTTCAACACACACAAATTAATAAATGTAATATGCTGTATGAACAAAGCCAAGAACAAAAACCATATGATAATCTCAATATATGCAGAAAAAATGTTTGAGCAAGTCCAACACTCATTCTAGACAAAAACCCTACAGAAAATTACAATAGGTAGTCTTAATCTCAATCTGATAAAATCCATCTATGACAAACCAACAACCAACATCATACTAAATGATCAAACACTGAAAGCTTTCACTCTAAAAATGGAAAAGTACAATCACTACTTCTATTCAAAATAGTTCTGGAAATACTGGCCAAAGTAATTAGAGAAAAGAAATAAAAACCATAAATAAAGATAGGAAAGCATTAAGTTAAATTATCATTATTTGCAAATGATGTGATACTCTATATAGAAGATTCCAAAACTCTGCCAAAAGACTTCTAGATTTAATAACAAAATGCACTAGTGTAGCTGAATACAAAGCAACACTCAAAAATCAATAGCTTTCCTGTACACAAATAACAAATTCACCGAGAGAGAAATTAGGAATACTGTGCCTTTCATAATAAAACTGAAGAAAAATGAAATACTTCAGAATCAGTCTAACAAAGGAAGTAAAATATCCTTACCTTGAAAATTACATTACTCTGAGAAGGAGACTGAGAAGGATATCGCAAAATGGAAAAGTATCCCTTGCTTGCCAATTTAGTGAAAATGGCCATACTCCCAACACTGTTGTACAGATTTAATGTAATCCCAATCAATATACCAATAGCATACCTCACAGAAACAGAAACAGTATTTCTGAAATTCATTTTTATGCAAATGTAACCTGGAATATAAAAACCAATTCTAGACAAAAAAGGCAAGGCAGGGAGCATCACAATCCCTGACTTGAAATTATACTACCAGAGCTACTGTGACTTAAAAAAAAAAAAAAAAGAACTTTGTACTGGCCAAAAAATATAAATAAAAGTAAACAGACTCAAGGATCAATGAAACAGATTAAAAGATGCAGAAATAACTCCATGTGTAGTTAGTCAACTTATCTTTGACAAAGGGACCAAAGACACTCACTGGGAGAAAGACATCCTATTTAATAATTGGCACTGGAAAAACTGGCTTTCCACGTGCTGAAGACTAAAACTAGACCCATGTCTATCACCAGGTCCTGAACTAAAATCACAGTGGATCAAAGATCTAAACACTAAGTCTGCTGGAAGATAGTAGATAGGATTCTTGAAAATAATGGTGTAGGCAAAGACTTTAATTAAGAACAAAAACTGATAGAATGGGAAATACTACAAAGAATCAATGACTGGGATCTCATCTTATTCAAAAAACTTTTGCATAGCAAAAGAAATCACCAACAGAGCAAAAAGACAACCCAAAGAAGGAATGAAAGATCTTAGCCAATTGTTCCTCATGCAAAGGACCAATATCTAGAACAAATAAAAAATTGAAAAATCAGACCTGCCAAATTTAAAGACCTGATCCAAATATGCACACATCTAAAATGAATAGATACTTAGGATTAGTACAAATAGCAAATAAATACATGAAAAACATCACTGATCATTCAAGAGATGCCAATTAAAACAACACTGAGATTCCATCTCACATCAGAAAGAATTGCTATCATCAAGAAATAAACCAATAACAAATACTGGTGGTGCTGTGGAGAAAAGGAAACATTTCTCCACTGTTGGTGGGGACGGGGACTGATGCAACCATTGTGGAAATCAGTGTGAAGAGTCCTCAAAAACTAGGACTAGTGGTCCATTTCACCTGGCTATTCCCCTTTTTGGTATCCTTCCCAAAGAATTAGAAGCGATATATGCTCTCATGTTTATAGCAGCACAGTTTGTAATAGTTAAATTTTGGAAACAGCCCAAAAGTCCATCAAGTGATGAGTGATAAAAAGATGTTTTATTTATACAATACAGTACTACTCAGCCATAAATATGGACAAATTTGAGACATTTATAGCTAAATGAATGGACCCTGAGAATTTAAACTTAAATAAATTGGAAATGTGTAAATATCACATTGTCTCTCTAATGTGAGAAACTGAAGGTGTAAATAAGAACCAAAAATATGATAGATTTTGTGAAATAGGAAGAAATTATTGAAAAGGGAAAGGAAAACAACAAAATGATAAAATGGCAACAAATCTTTGTAAATGACAGAAAAAGGGGCTGAAGGGAATGGAAGAGAATGGGGAAAAATATATCATACACAGGTACAAGTTCTCTAAGATGAATGTGATCATTATACATATCTATCTTGTACCTATAAGCTTAATTTCAAAATGTTTAAAAAAGTAAATAAAAAAAGAAATCCAATTCCAGTTGTTGCTCTTAACTTTTTAATTTTTTTTTATTTTGAAGAAAATAAAAAAAAAAACAGAACAAGGCAAATCAGAACAGAACAATGCAACCTACACAGGACTTCAAACAAGACAACAGAACATCAATAGAGGCCACCACAATGTCTCTTGTTTTCTTTGAAATAGTCAACCATGTATAATAATATGAAATACAACAAAATAGTACAAAACCTATCAAAAGAATGAAGGCATTACAGGACTTCAAAACCATATAACAGGAAATAAACAATGGCTACTATAATATCTCACTTCCTCAAAAAAGTTGTCCATAACATGTGTGTCCATATCATCACACATAATAAAATCAAATAAAACACATCAGGATAGAACCAGAATAGAACCAATCAAAACAGAAGAAAAAAGAATGATAAGACTTCAAACAAGATGATAGGAAATCAGAAATGACTACCATAACGTCTCATTTTCTTCAAATAGCTGTCCATACCATCATACATAATAAAATCAAACAAAACAAAACAAAATAAAACCAATTAAACAAATGAATGAAACCATTGTAAGACTTCAAAACAGTATAATAGGAAACCAACCATGATCACCATAACATATCCCATTATGTTCAAAATAGCTCATACCATCATCCGACAAAGTAAAACCTAACAAAACAAGACAGAACAAAGCCAAACCTAACAAAACTGAAAATAATACAAGAGTTCAAGACAAGACAATACAAAATGAACAGTACTTACGACCTTTCCCTCCCAGGTGTTTCCTCCCCTATCACTCTTAAAATACCTATTTTGCTTTTGGATCCCTTTAACTCCTTTTGCTTCTTATGCTAGGGTTCACATGTATGAGTTTAAACTGTTTTGCCCATGAACAAGACCTCCAGTTGCATCCATTTACCTACAAGAGCCTCGGGATTATACTGTATCTTTCTTATCAATTTTGCTGATGAGGGCCAAGTTACTCTTGCTTTTTTTCTGGTCTCCTGTCACATGGAGCAATTGTTTCCTCTCCTTTGATTCTCAGTCTGTGAATTTCCTTTCCCGTTATATATGTTTCTTGTGTACAGTGTATCAATGGATCTTGTGTCTTGATTCACTCTCTCTGTGTTTCTTTTTATTGTTAATCTGAGGCCATCTACATTAATGGTTACAATCAGCATACACTGGTTTGTCTCTGCCCTGCTATCCTCCTGTTGTTAGCCCTCCACTTTTCCTCTTCATTCAATTGCCTGTCTTGTTTGGTGATCTTCCTCTGCTGCTGTTCCTGGAACCATGGCCATCTTTATCTCTCTCTAGAATATTCTTAGCACTCTCTGTAGGGTTGGTTTGGTAGTCATGAATTCCTTCAGTTGTTCTTTATCATGGAAGTATCTCATTTTTCCATCAATTCTGAAATATAGTTTTTGAGGGTATATCAGTCTGGGTTGGAAGTTGTTTTCTTTCAGGACTTGAAACACTTCACTCCAAGCTCTTCTTGACTTGATGGTTTGTGTTGATAAGTCTGCCATAATTCTGAATGGTTTTTCTTTATAGGTGATCTGTTTTTCTCTAACAGTTTTTAATATTCTGATCTTATGTTGAATTTCTGGGACCTTAATTATTATATATCTGGGTGTAGATTTACTTTGGTTATGACTAATTGGGAGTTCTGTATGTTTCACTTATCTGCATGCCAGATCCATTTCCCATGTTTGGGAAGTTTTCTGCCATTACTTCTGTAAATAGACTTTTAATTTCATTTGGGTTGACCTCTGCTTCTTCACAAAAACTTATCACTCTTAAATAATAAATAATGCTTTTTACATCATCTTGCAGCTATTGAATTATTTCCTGATTCCTTGCTATCTTTAAAGAGACCTTTCTTTTCACAATCATTAGCTGTAATCCTATCTTCAAGATTTGAAAGTCTGTCTTCAGTCTCTTTCAAGCAGTTTTGCTAGCTTCTGATCAACTTTTTAATTGCCTGGGTATCTCTTCGAATGTTTCATGCATTGTAATTTCTTTCTATATTCATTCAAGGTTTCCATCATTTTCCTATGCTCTTCTTTTTTTATCTATGTCTTCTTTAGATATGCTGAGCAATTCTCTCAGTACGATTGTGATTTCTTCTTTTACCTGAGACATTATTTCTGATTTGATTGCTTTTACAGTCTCATGAAGTTTCTTTACTTTAGTTGCTATCCTCATAAAGATTTCAGGTGTGTGACTCCCATTTTCTTCCATAACTGTATCTACCACACTTGTTCTGTGTGGCCTGGAGATCTGAGAGTGTTTTTTGCTCCTTTGTCTTGACATTCTCCTGGGTTCCTCCCAAAAAGCTGGTTGTGGTACCCCAGACACTTCCCACTTTGGATGCCTCTCCCTGGTGCAGAGGAATTGGACAGGCACCTAGGTGCCTCTGACCCCAGATTTACAGGGAGGTAATAGGGCATGAGGCAGGCTTCTCCAGACCTGTGCAGCTATCCTGGGGCCTCCCAAATGATCAGAGGTGTGGCTACTTCTCTCAGCCTGTGTGTCTACACTGGAACTCCTGTGATGGTGGCAGGTGCACAGGGGTGTGTTTGATTCTCCTGGTGGGTGATAGCTGCCCAAAGGAACCAAGAGCCTCTATTGTTGGCCTACAGGTACATGGGGCTTACCTGGCTGCATATCCTGCTCCTGATGGCTGCCCACAGGAAGGAGTATTCCAATAGCAGCACTCAACAGGCAGAGGCAGCACTGTCTAGCTCTCTCTGCCCACATTGGTTGTCCACAGGAAGGAGCTTTCTGGTGGCAGCACCCAGCAGGCGAGGCAAATCTTCAGGTTCTCTCTGCCCCTGCTGGCTGCATAGTGGCTGAAAAATCATCCAAGAGAAAGTCATACTTCATTAAAATTTTTCTTGTAGGAAGCTGAATACATGGAGGATCTTTACTTTGGCTTGACCTTATTCACTTTTGGCAACAACTTGCACACCCACTAGTGGGAGTGGTGACAGAGTGTATCTGCTGCATGCCATGCCTCTTGTGGCGTAGCCCCAATGCCAAACCTTGGAGCACCTCACCTGGGCAAGAGCCATGTTCCATTCACCTCAGATGCTCAGGGTGTGGAGTTCATGGAACTGAAGCTCCCAAACACCCCATGTCAGCTCACCCATGTTCGTGTCCTGACACCAAAAGCCCTGAACCTCGCAGGGGCCAAATTTTCACTTCATAGAACCTTTAGCCTAACCATAATCTTTTCACACTACCCTCATTTAAAGGAACACTAACTGTTCTATTAGCTAAGTAGTTCATTCCATGCAATTTAGTGAGATTTTTGCCCTAGTGACAAAATAGTCATTTCAAAAAGTACACTTAAACTGAAAAACAAAATCTGTCTGTCATTCTTAAATAGCTATAAGTACTTATTTGGATGTATGAGATTATTCTATCCTGCACACCTTTTCAAACTTTGGCATCAGATTGGATATGGCCATTTCATTTTCTTTTTCACTTTTCCTTCAGTGTGGTAATTGCTATTTATCACAGTATCTGTTAAGTGTAGCTTCAAAAACACCTGACAACATTGAAAGAAACATAGTACAATCTATTGAAGAACCTGACCTATCTCAGGCTAGTAATTTATGTGGTGTTCAAGAAATATTGGCTATCTCTGTGCTTCCCTCAAAAATTGTGTATTCTATGAGGCACCCCAAGGTACCTTGGCCCATCTTGGGAACTGCAGAATCATATCCTTTTCAGAGCACTAATGGTGTGTGACCAAGAGCAAAATAGGAATTGCAAAAGAAAATAGAAACTTTTGCAAGGAATAGCCACAGATAACACAACAAAATTTTCCCCAGATATTAAAAAGAAATGAATTATTCTCAGGAAAAAAGCATAGCCTTATTAAATTTATATTAAGATTCTTCAAATAAAATTACAATTTTTGTAAGGACAAGTATGTTTCAATAATAATATATCACTTACCCATCAGGAAAAAAAAACAGAGCATTTAATTAGCATTGTACTTTCACTTTCTTTGATTCAGTTTCTATTTCCCCAACACTAGATTTCAAATTAAACATAAGGAATAATTTTGAACATTCAAGTCTTACCGAAAAAAAGGAAAGATTGATTCAAAGTTTTACTTTATGTTTCTACAATTTCCCAGTAGTCCTATTTCTCAATCAGAATTTGAGTAATCTTTACAACATGTATTCCCCTAAACTCAGATTTAATGACTCAGTGGGTTCAGAGAGAGAAATAACAGCTGCAGCTCATCCCACTGTGCTATTCAGTAATGACAATGTTATACCACATTAGCAATTGTGACATTAATAAAAAGAAGCCCATAGGATTAACCAAAGACAGCTGACTTTAGACAAATGTAGGTCAGGGTTTGTTTGCTCAGAAGTCAGTAATAAATTCCCAGGTAAGTGCTCTCATGTGTCACACATATATGTCAGGAACATAATTTCAGCCTCACTAAGTGATTCACATTTTTTAAGTTTCTGTAAGCGATGTTTGAATTATTGTTAAGCGTTTAATTCCAGTGCCAGGCCTAGAGGCTTCTTAAAGTTATTAACTTACGTGACATTACAGCATGTCTTTCCTTTAGGCAACACTTAAGAATACCTCAGAGGGTTTGATATTCACCTTCTAGATACTGAAATTCTGACTGAAAGAGGCTCAGGGGTCATCCCAAATTTACAGCATAATTATGCAGGAAATAGTGTTGATGCTAAAATAGCCATCTACAATCACAAAGTTGTTATCATCACAGCGATATCAGTGTTATCATCACATCATTGCAAGCCTAATGTAAGTATTACAATCTTAATTCAGTCTTATCATAAGCTTTCTACAAACAAAAAATCCAGAACTATACAATCTTAAAATATATTTAAAATATTAACACTTTGAAAAACAATTTGCAGTTTCAGAAAATGTTAAACGTACCTACAAATATGATCCAGCCATTGTTCTCCCAGGTATTCATCTAAGAAATGAAACAGATCTGCACCAAAACTGAAATCAACAGGAAATGAATAAACAAATGGTGACATATTTATACATTGGAACCATTCTCAGCAATAAGATGGGAGGAACCACAGCTCCCTACAGAATCATGGAGGAGTCTCTAGAACATTTAACCAGTGAAAGTACCAGACCCCAAACAGTACAAATGAGTACATGTAACTCATTTAAGCAACATTCCAAGATAGATGAAACCAATCTATAGTGATACAAAATCAGAGCAGGGAAAAGATTATCTAGAAAGGGCAGAGAGCACTTGTGGAGCTGATGAAATGTTTTATGTCATATGGGGCAGAGTTGTGTACACGTATTTAACAAAACCATCAAATTGTACATTTAAAGTATATTGATATCCACATCTAAATCATACCTCAATAAATAAAACATGTGAGTGTTTTTGTAAGTTGTTCAACTTTATACTTAAACTACATTGCAACAACTACGTGTATTAAATACTTAATCATTACACATCATTAAGTCTTTTTAATATGCACAAAAAAACCCCAATACAACATACCAGAACCTATGGGACACAATGAAAGCAATCCTAAAAGGTAAATTCATTGCTGTGACTTTTTACCTCAGAAAAACACAGCAAACTCAAATTACAAAATCTGATCATTTCAAGAAACTAAAAGAAGGAACAGTCTAAACCCAGTACATGGAGGAAATTTATAAATATCAAAGCAGAAATTAATGAAACTTAAGTTACAGAGACAATATGAAGAATCAATGAATGAAAGAGCTGTTTTTTGAAAGAATAAAGTATGCAGTGCCCAAGAAGACAAAAGTCAGATAGCGCCTTCTGGGAACTGGCCATGCCGGGACTGGGGGAAACCTATCAAGAAGCCAACTAAATAGCCTTTCTGGTAAACCGTGCAAGCCATGTAGGACTCAGGAAGAGAGAAGTCAGACAGCACCTTATGAGAGCCTGCTAGCATGCAGGCTGAAGATCAAGATCTCTCCATCTCTGTTAAGTAACCAGCTAGTTCAGAGGACAGGATGACTTGATAGCAACTGAGGTACAAAAAGCTTGTATTCAGTCTGAGCATCTATAGGGAGAATAACAATATGCTATATAGCAAATATGGGGGATTTCTTTCTATTTTGTTCTTTAAATCCAATATTGTTCTCACTGTTTTGTTTTGTTCTGATTGTTTTTCTTCGTTCAGTGTTCTGTTTTGATTGGTTTGATTTTGCTATGTCCAATGGAATGGACAACTATTTTGAAGACAAGATACACCATGCAGCCATTGTTGTTTTCCTGTTATCCTGCTTCAAAGTTCTGTCCCAATTTCACTGCTTTATTTGACTGGCTTTATTTTGTTTCTTTTTGTTATCTTTAAAATACAAAAATTTAGAAATAAATAAAGTAAATAAACCCTTAGCCAGAAGGAAAGAACAGACCCATATCAATGCATTTAGAAATCAAAAAGGTGAGGTCACAATGGGCACTACCAAAATCCAGAATATCATTAATAACTACTATGAAAACAGGAGAATCTTCAAGAAATAGGTAAATTCCAAGAAACATATGAATTACCAAAACTGAACTAAGATGACATAGAAGCACAAAACAAATCATGAAGTGAAGCAGTCACAAATCAACCTACATTCACAGGTGAGTTGAACAAAGCCTTAAAAGAGGACAAAACAGTAACATTGTTCAAGGTCTTCAATGAAATTTAAAGAGAAGGAGTACTTCCAAACTCCTAGAAGCTAGAATGACTGATTTCAAAAACTGACAAGGAAGAACCCAGATGAAAAGAAACTACAAGCCAATTTACTTGATAAAATTAATGCAAAAATCCTCAGCAAGACCCTGGCAAGCAAAATGTAACGAATCATCCAAAAGGTCACATATCATGACGAAGTGGACTTCATCTCATGGATGCAGGGCTGGTCCAACATTTATAAGTCAGTAAATGTAATGCACCACATTAACAGAAGCAAACACAAAACTCACATTATCATCTCAATAGACACATTTTTTTAAAAAGCCTTTGACAAAATCCAACATCCATTCATAGTAAAAATTGAAAATAGACATAAATTGATCTTATGTCAAGTCAACATCTGATTAAGTGGGAAAAAGCTGAAAATTTTTTGAAATATTAACTAGAGTAAGTAGGCAAGATAAAGAAATAAAAGAGATGCATATAGGAAATGAAGCAGTCCAATTAGCACTGTTTGTGAATGATAATGTTTTATATAGGAGACCCAAAAAATTCTACCAAAAGACACCTAGAATTAATAACCAAATTCAGAAGTGTTTCAGGATACAAAGTAAACACATAAAAATCAGTAGCATTCCTGTATACCAAAAATAAGCTCACTAAGAAATAAATTAGGGAAACAATACCTTTTACAACACCATCAATAAAAATGAAATAATTTGGAATTAATCTAACCAAGGAAGTGAAAGACCTCTACAATGAAAATTAAGTAATTTGTAAAAAGCAAGTCAAAGAGGACATAAGAAAATGGAGACATAGCTCCTGTTCTTGGATTGGTAGAACCAATATTGTTAAAATAGCCAAACTCCAAAACTGATATACAGAATCCCAATCAAAATACCAATAGAATTCCTCACAGAACTAGACAAAACAACTCTAAATGCTTATGGAACCAAGAGACCAAGAACAGCTGAAGCAATCCTGGGTCACAAGAGCAAGGCAAGAGGCATCGTAGTCTCAAAACTACAGTGATAAAAATAGCATGATGTTGGCAAAAAGTAAAAAGGACTCATGAATAAATGGAACAGAATGAAGGATGCAGAAACAACTCCAGGAACACTCAGCTGTCTGATCTTTGACAAGACAGCCAAAAACTTTCTTGGGAGGACAGCCTCTTTAGCAAATGGTGCTGGAAAAAAAAATGGTTACCAAAATGCAGAAGATAGACCTGTATCTCCCACCATATATTTAAGTAAAATTAAAATGTTTCAAGGATCTAAATACAGTATTAAAACAGAAAATTTTAACCTGCTAGAAGACAAGGTAGTAGAACTCCTGAAGTCACAAACATCAGCAAGACTTCCTGAACAAAACCCCAGTTGCTCAAGAAAGGGACCAAGAGATGTTGGGAGGGAGGAGATGGAGGAAGGCTGAGGGATGTAAAAGAATGAAGGTGTGTCACGTACACGTACCAACTACCCAAAAAAGATGTGTTCAGTATGTGCCGCAAACATGTATTACAAAAACGTGCACCTGAAAGTTATTAACCCAATATTTCCCAATTAAGGATAATAAGCAACATATTTAATGAGTGAAGTAAACAGATGATTTCAAATGACTCGTACTTTAATTCCTTCTACATGTAGATGACATATAAATTGAGAGCTTTGTATTTATAAATTGGAAAGATTAGAAAATGTTAATGGGTATAAACGCAACTAAATATTTAAAGCTAATTTATGTTAATGAGGAATAACAGTGATAATATGAGCCAAACCAGTAGATGACTCAAAATTCACTTGAATTTATAATACTCTACAAGTGCAACTGATTCCTTCATTACACATCTTGGCTCTCTTGCCACTAGGATTTTAGGACCGTGCCAAGTCAGCAGACCCCTCACTGCTTTCCTAACTTTACTGTCCTCCCTTGTTAAAGTACTGTGGTAATCTTAAAGCACACTGAACACGGCATTCATCACAATAAGTCAGGGTCAGCCTTGAACATCCAACTGGGTAATCAGACAGGCGCTCAGGTGGCCACAGTTTGCCCTGTCTCAGGACCCTTTGCCCAAGCCTCCCACCAGTACACAGAGCTCTTCAATGAGCAGCTGAAGGCTCTCCCATTCCTACTTTTGGGCCTTGGCTTGTGCTGCCTCTCCATTTCTACCTTATACCAGTCCAATTCATCCCAGCTTTCAAAGTTCAGTTTAGCTCTCATCTCTTTGCAAGGAAATTATTCGTTTTCCTGACTCAGAGTAATTCTTTTGTCATAAAAAATTTCATTACATTACGTGCCCAATTTTCTGACTGTACAGCACTGTTTAACCTATATTGTGAAATGGTCTGAATCTAGCTTCTGAAAGAAACACATAGCTTAAAAACTTAGCTCCCTAGCTGTAAATTACTTTTTCGGATTCTATTTCATCTATTAAAAAAATAAATCTCTCACTTATATGCTTGTTCTTTGTAGGAAAATAATAGACACAAATTACTTAATCTGACACACATTTTAAGATCTTAATAATATTTACTTCCAAACCTGCTGGCTAAAATAAAATAAATTATCTATGTGAATGAACCATATTCTATAAATTGAGATATGTTGTAAACACAAAATTTTGAGGAATATCAAGCTATACCATAAAGTTAGAGATGGATAATTTTATTACTATTTTCAAAATATTACATAAATTAGATTTTAGAATCTACAAAATGGTGAGATTGAATCTTAATTTGAAGTAGGGAGGTTCTAGTACAAAGGGAAATAAAAAGAAGTAGTCCAGGTACCAAACAAAAATAAAAACATATATCCACACCAAGATGTGCACAGAAATAATCATATCAGTTTTATTCATAACAGTCAGAGACTAAAAACAAATGTTCACTGACAGGGAATTGAATAAACAAAACATGTTATATTCCTACAACAGAATACCACTCAACAATAAAGAGGAACGTACTCTCAAGAGAGCAACAACATGGATTAATTTCAAAATCCTCATATTGATTGAAGAAAAATGAATACAAAAAAGCACCCAAAGTGTAATTCCACTTAGATGAAATCTTAGGAAATGCAACTCACCTGTCATGACAGAGGGAAGTCAGTGCTCCCTGGGGACTGGGGTGGAGGGCAGACAGGACTGCAGCTGTGCAAACAAGGCTCATGAGGTGATGCTGATGCTCTGTATCTTGTTACAGTGGTAGCTTCAAGGGTGTATATATAATCCTGTCAAAATCCATCAAATTGCGTACTTTCAATAGGCAAGATTTGTTCTCTAAGCCAGTAAAAACCTAAAAGATGAAATAGAACTGATTAAGACACAGTACATTGTCAGTAAGCAATTGTCACATCCATCTGATCCTTTTTCTTTCTTCACCAGGGACCCTGGGTTGCAATATCCAGGAAATGCAGCAGACACAGTGTCTGGGCCTCAGGGGTATTGTAAGAGATTCTTCATGATGTGCTGCCGGATTCAATAGTGTGTGATGGCAGAAACTGAAGATTCCTGTGTCATTCTAGATTTTGCAGGCAGGTCATGGGTTCTATACTCAGCCTGTTTAACTTTTTTGTCAGTTATGTTCTGAACACCTAAGGCTCAGGCATCGACTTCATACTGACAGACATTAGTATGTTGGATGAGAGATGAGCATTTAAATCATCTTGACAGTTTAAACCAATAGTTTTACAAGGACAACCAAGCACTAAATTGAATCCAAATTTTAGCTTTCCAAATACATGATGCAGATAGCGTGCCATACCAGCTGGACGTCAGAAACACCTGCCTCCATGCTATAATCAACAATAAGTGTCAAGCAACAGTGAAGTGTAACCCTTCAATAAATTAACATGGCTGTGACTTGTGTTAAGAAGGGTATAAGCTTTAATAGACAACAGGAAAAATCTTGTTCATAATAAGCTTATGTTTTGAAATATTGCATTAAGTCCTTAGTGAGGTACTTAGTGAGTGGTAAAGATTAGAATTAAATAAGAGAAGGGAAAAAAGAATATTTTTAATAGGTAAGCTCCTTAAGGAAAGGACCTGTGTGTTAGTTGTCTCAGCATCACTAATACCTAGCTCAATCCTGGAAAGACCACAATTGTTGTTTTCAAAGTAACTGAATTGCATATTGATGAAACTTGAATTCATATCATATTAGTAGTGGAAAACTAACATGGGCTTTTTACCCTGGAGAATGGAAGATAAAGGTGTATCGTAGATTTTCATATAGAGATCTTTTACTTCATTCATTAGATTGAGACGTAGGTATTACATTTGCAGGGGCACTATTGCAAAAGATATTCTTTCCCTAATTTCTCTCTTAGTGAGTTTGTTAGTCATATACAGGAAAGCTATTGATTACTGAGTGTTGCTTTATATTTGGCTACAATAGCGAATTTAGTTATTAAATCTAGAAGTTTTTTGATGGAGTTTTGGGGGTCTTCTATATAGAGTATCATGCCAACTGCAAATATTGGTAATTTAAATTCCTCCTTGCCTAACCTTATTTCTTTTGTTTCTCTCTCTTGTCTAATTCCTCTGGTTAATGTTTCCAGAACTATATTGAATAGAAGTGTTGATAGTGGACATCATCGTCTTGTTCTTGATTTTGGAGTTAAAGCTTTTAGTTTTTGTCCAGTTAGTATGATGTTGGCTATTGGTTTGTCATAGATGGATTTTATCAACTTGAGATAAAGACAATCTATTCCAATTTTCTGTAAGGTTTTATCTAGAATGAGTGTTGGACTTTATCAAAAGCTTTTTCTGCATCTTTTGAGATGATCATATGGTTTTTGTCCTCGGCTTTGTTAATACAGCATATTACATTCATTGATTTACATATGTTGGACCATTTCGGTACCCATGGGATGAATTCTACTTGGTCATGATGTATAACCTTCTTGATAATCTGATGCATTCTGTTTGCCAGTATCTTATTGAGGCTTCTTACATCTGTGTTTGTTATGGAGATTGGCCTGTAGGCCTCTTTTATAGTTAGGTCCTTTTCCAGTTTTAGTATCACATTAATGCTTATTTCCAGGAATGAATTTGGAATATTGCTTCCTTTTCAGTTTCATTAAAGAATTTGAGAAGTAGCAGCAAGGGTCTTCTCTAAATTTCTTGTAGAATTCACTGTTGGTAGGTTTCTAATGACATCTTCACTTTCATTGTCTGATGCTGGGTTATTTATAGTCTTCGTATCTTTTTGATTCAGCTTTGGTAATTCTTTCCTTTCTTTTGCAGTTTCCATCTTATTGGAATACAAGATCTTGAAGTAGGCTAGATGATCTTTCAGATTTCTGCAGGATCTGTTGTGATTTCATCCTTTTTATTCCTAATTGCATGGGTTTTAGTCCTTTCCTTTTTGATAAGGTTGGCTAAGGGTTTGTTGATTTTATCTAATCTTTAAAAGAACCAACTCTTCAATTGATTGATTTTTTATTTTTGTTTTGCTTAGTCTCCATTGCATTAATTTCTGCTCAAATCTTAATAATATCCTTTCAATGAGTTTTGGGTTGACTTGTTCTTCTTTTTCTAGAAGATTGAGGTTCAACATTAAGTTGTTTATTTGAGCTGGCTGTTTTTCTGATGAGCATTCACTGCTATAAATTTCCCTTGTAGGACTACTTTCACTGTGTCCCATAATTCTGGTAGGTGGTATTGGCATTATCATTTAATCCTGTCCCATAGGGTCTGGTATGTTGCTGTAGTAGCATATGTAAATTATGATTTAATTGCAAAGACTGTCTAATTTCTTGTTTAATTTCCTCTGTGACCAAGAGGATGTTTTTTAATTTCCATGTGTTTATAAAGTTCTTGTGATGTCTTTTGCCCTTTATTTATAATTTCTTTGTACTATAGTCTGATAATATGTGCAAGATAAATGCAATTCTCTTGCATTTACTTAGGCATGTTCTATTTTGGAGAACATCTCATGTGTAACTGAGAGGAATGTGTGGAAACAGCCCAAATTCCCATCAACCAATGAATGGATAGAGAAAATGTATTTTTAATACAATGGGGTACTGCTTTTCCACAAAGAAGAATAAGCTTGGAACATTTCTAGCTAAATAGATAGACATTGGGGCCACACTCTTAAATGAAATTAATTGGACACACATGTATAAATATCACATTGCTTCTCTTGTGTAAGAATACTGAAGTGTAAATAAGACTCAGAAATTATAATAGATACTGTGAAATAGGAAAAAAAATGTTCAAATAGGGAAATTAGGGAGGCAGAAGGGAGAATGGAAGAAAGGGAAAAGAAAAAATGATGAGAAAAGAAGGAAAAATAGAAAAAAAGCTTTTGTAAATAGGATGGGGAATAGGAATCTGAAGGGAGGATAGAGGAACGGAATGAAAGAATCATTATATTAAGTATAGGTACAAATTCCCTATAATGAATGTGATCCTTATGTATACCTAAAATGTACCAGTAAACAATTAATAAAAAATTATAAAAAACAAGATGAAAGGGTGGAAAGCTGGTATGACAGAGGGAGGAAAGCACAGACTATGCATGTGGTCACTGTAGTGGATTAAGAGAGAGCCACAAAATATTAGTCCCTTCCTTCCACCAAGAAGTGGGATTGTTTCGTCTTGATCTAAGCAAATCTGTGAACACTTTGACTGATAACCTGAAGAAAAATTGTACTATGTCTGTTCCAGGTCCAGTCTTTAAAAACACTGGCAAATTCTACTTCCTCTTTCTAGGAACCACCCTCAGTGTGGTACCAGCAGCTGCAAGGCACCAGCAGCTGCAAGGACAGACATGTCAACACCAACCAACAGAACTAATTGATAGCTCCCAGCCACAGTAATACCATTTTGCCAGCCCATGTAAACTAGCCACTTGGAAGTGAATCCTTACCTCATCAAGCCACCCAGATGATGACACATGAAGAAAACTTTGCCTTCCCCACTGATTTCTGTGCAAAAAGAGTTGTTGGTATTATATTAAGCTGCAAGTATCAGGGTGTTTATTATGCAGCAGGAGATGAGCTCTCACAGGCATGGCCCCATGGGTTAGATTTAGAACCAATATTCAGAATCAGGACCAGCACATATAACATGGTGCCTTTCACTGTGAAGTCTGCAACATTAAAGATAAGACCAGACAGAGAAATCTAAAGAAAGAGCTAGAATTGTGGAACTTCATCTCACCTCAAAGAAATATGCTAAGACTCTATTTTACAGTGCTCAAAGGTTAAATGATTATGACAGATCCAAGGTCATTGACATCAGTTCCCAGATGGCAGTTGTGGCAATGCAGTGGCAAAAGGAGAGCCATTCAGGTTGAACAAGAGCCCATCCATCCAATGCCTTGCAATAGAGAAGCATGGAAAGTAAAAGGCTTCCCATTCCCCAGTTAAGGTGAGACTAAGAGTAGCTACTCAAACCAGAAGGATCCTGGGGATCCTGGAATAACCCTCAAACCCAGAAGACAGAAAATGCAAAAGGGCCACACATAGAGGTAGGGTTGGGTTGTAAACAGTGTAGTTTGCAGTGGGGATACAACTTGGACCCACCAAACAGCACATGGTTTGGACTCCACCTTTTGGTAAGAACGCAAATCCTAATGTATGACTAGGTTGGGTTAGGGTGGGCTCCTAACCCAGCCAGGTGAGGAAATGTCTAAGAAATTAGGATGAGCAAGTAGGCAGTAGGCAACTATTCTGCACAGTTAACTGGATGAGGCCAAGACAAGAGATTTCTGAGGGGAGTCGGAGAAATCAGGTTTCAGCTTAACGCAAGAATTGCCTGTTAAATCAGTGGGGTGTGAGCCTATGACTGCAGAATTATAACATGACAGAGTCTATGGTAAAGATACATTCATTTGATAAGAATGACATGAAATAATCTTTAAATTATCTTCCAAACTGATATTTGCTAACAAATACACAATCTGAGGGCAAACTGCTTGCATGTAGTGCACAGTACTCAGCAGAGATAGATGGTGGATAGATGGGCAAACAGAAAGATGGATGGATGGATGGATAGATGGATGATTCAACCTGCCATTTCCAAATATCCAGCACCACTATGTCTATGGACATAGTCACTGCAGAAAATAAACCAGACGACAAAGAAAATAACGCGTATATGTGTCTCTGGGGTTTGCCAAACACTTACCTTTGAAGGGCCAAAACATGCTGCATTCTTATGCTTATGAAAGCAATTGCCTAAGATTGCCTAATTTGTTCTGACTGGCTGACTATGAGCAGGATGACTACAGACTGGTCTGACATGACAGTACATTCAGTAAAGCTCTGCTCTGACCACCAAGAAGCCAAGCTTCAACACGAAGGGAAAACATAAACAACAGAGAAGCAGTAACCAGCCAGAGCTCACAGCCCCTACTCTCCTCTCCCAGAAGATTTATCTTCCCACAGTTAGCTTCACTTGCTTTGCATTTATTTTCTAACCGCTGCTCCCTTCATATGCTCCCCAGTGTGAGGTTTTACAGGCTCCACAACAATGCATTCTCTCCTCTCAGTAATGGTACTCTTCACGGCCAAGGTTTTAATTCAGCAGACTTTTTAATACTTCCAAACATGGCATCTTGCTGTCTGAGGTAGACAGGGAAGCTCTGAGTTCTAGATAGTAGTTTGCCAAGTTTTGTAGCCATGACCTACAATAAAGAAGTTAACACCATAAACTTACACACAGAATACATACAAAATAATATGCACCTTGCTATGTGCCATACATTCCAACATTTTCTATTCTGTTTCATTTCATGAGCTTCTGGTGAGAACATCTTATCTCAATGATCTTATGATGTACTAATGCAAGTGCCCCAAACCCAGGTCACCACTACTAGAAACATATCCTGGAACCCCTAACAAATAATACTGTCACTGTGTGAGAATGAAACTAGTAATAGTGAATATATTATAGGTAAGATTAAATGTAGCCATGAAATCAAGGAAGGGTAGAGTTGCAGGGATTTGAAATTCAGGTCTAGGTTGTACAATAACTTTACTATATTGTAATTGTGCTATGAAAATCTGAGACCTGGCAGTTTCATTTTTCCTTGTCTGAAGAAATACTGTTAACAGCTGTGTTCTGTGGGCTACATCTGCCCTGAGGGTGGAGGCAGCCTGCATACAATATAAGGGAAGAAAAGAGGTTTGCTATGCCCTTCCTTTTGCTCTGGCTGTTTTGCTGGTTGCTATTTTGAAGTGCTCCTCCCATTCCATGCCACCTGCCTTGGAGCCAGCTGATTATGGACTGAAACCTCCATAAATAGTAAGCTAAGTAAACCTTTCCTACCTTCATTTCAGGTGTTAGGTATTTTGACCCAGTAATGAGAGAAAAGTAACCAAGATGAGGGCTATCAGACTCTATGACATGAACTGTTTCATCTTTCTTTAAAAATATTAACTTTGGACTATATAAGGTCAAACTATACCCAGCCTTGGCATGTGTAAACAAATTTGACAGGGTCTCAATAATACTACTTCATCCAGTTGGCTAAAGGAATGCTAAGTCAGTGTTTTTCTCTACAGAACAAATACATTTTCATTTGGTTTACCACCTATCAACTTCTAAATAACTTGTTACAGGTCAAGTGATAGAGTTGAAGAAGGGATTCATTGAGACAGCCTGGCTGGCTGGCTGCCCAGGCAGGCTCTTGTGAGTGCCATCATCCCAGGAGTGCTGCCTTATTCTAGGTCTGGTTCTTTGCTTCCCAAAATCTTATTCAGTACACAAATCATCAGGTAACCAACTAAATGAGACTAATATATATTAGTCAAAATCTTGATCTATGAATTTACAATGAGAAATATAACTGTCAAGCAGATGAGAAGTTCATGTTAGCTGAATAAATGTGTTCTTATCTCCTTAGGAAAACATATATGGGGAAACTAATGTTTAAACCATAAGTTGTGGCCATGCCCAGTGAACTCCAAGCAGCTGGCAGAGGCCTGAATTCAGCCCCGGACTCTGAGCATGTGTGGGGTGAAACCCAGCACACAAGGAAGCCTTGAAACTTTGCTCCCAGGAGGTAAGACCATGCCCCTGCATCTGAAATCACAGGAGGATGCAAAGGGGGTCCGAGCAGGCCTAACTGGACCATGCCCAGTGAACTCCAAGCAGGAGCAAAATTCCGTCCTGGGTCCTGAGGGTGCATGGGTTGAAATCCAGCACACAGGGAAGCCTTGGAACATCACTCACAGGCGGAAAGTCCATGCCCCGTGTCTGAAATCACAAGAGGACACACGAGAGTCACCATGGGCCTAACTGGCCCACACCCAGTGAACACCATGCAGCTAGCTGTTGCCTGCTGTTGGTCCTGAGAACCAAAAGTGGGTCAGGTGATTCTCAGTGCACAGGGTAAGCCTTGAAACATCGCTCAAAACCCAGGAATATAGGAAAATGACAAAATGAAAGAGCAAAATGCAATCTCAAACTTCCAGACTAACCAAAGCAAGCTTAGGAAACATGGACACAGAAGAAAATATAAGCTATACACCTGAAATTCCTGAAGTGATATCAACTGAAGTAAAGAAACAACTCCAGGAAGCTATAAAAGAACTCAAATCAGAAATAGTCTCCCGGGTAAAAGAAGAAATGACAAAGGTAATGAAAGAAACGCTGAACACATCTAAAGAAGACATAGTTAGAAAATTAGAGGAACAAGCAAAAAGATGGAAACACAGAATGAAGAATATAAGAAGCAAACAGAATGCATGAAGGAGATTCAAAGAGATACACAGGAAATCAAAAATTCAACCCAAAGTTGCAAAACTGCCTCAATGAAAGTAAAGATAGAATTTCAGACCTGGAAGACAAGATTGAAGCTAGTGAACAGGAAACAAAAGGTGGTTTAAAAATAGCAAGAAACCAGGAAATAACAATTCACCAACTGCAAGATGACGCAAAGAAAAACAGTACGAGATTGATGTGTATAAATGAAGAGGAAGATGACAACACAAACAGTATCAAGAGACTATGTGCACATGTAATAGCTGAAAAATTCCTAAACATGAGAATGGAAACTGACATACAGATCAGTGAAGCATATAGAACTCGAAATAACCATAGCCAAAATAAAACTACGCCCAGACATATAATAATCAACATCCCAGATAAACAACATAACAACAGAATACTAAAAGCTGCTAGAGTGAAGAGACAGATCACCTATAAAGGAAGGTCTATCAGAATCACAGCAAACTTCTCAACACAAACAATGACGTCAAGAAGAGCATGAAGTGAAATATTTCAGATCCTAAAGCAAAACAACTTCCAACTCAGACTGATGTACCCCGCAAAACTGTCCTTCAAAATGGATGGAGAAATAAGATACTTCCACAACAAAGAACAGCTGAAGAACTTCATGATCACCAAGCCAACCCTGCAAAGAATACTAAAAAACATTCTAGACAGACATGGGAAAACCCCACTAAGCAAGGAAAAAAATTAAACAGATTGGAAAGGTAAAGAATCAACAGCAGAAAGATAATATGTCAAAAGTAAACCAACATGTATCAGTTATAACCATTAATATAAATGGCCTCAATTCACCAATTAAAAGAAATAGACTGGCAGAGTGGATCAAGAACAACATCCAATCATATGGTATATACAGGAAACTCATCTAACACAAAAGGAAGCTCATAGACTCAAAGTCAAAGAATGGAAAACAATACTCCGGGCAACAGGATTCCCTCCCCCCCCCCCACCAAAAAAAAAAAAAAAAGCTGGGGTAGCTATTCTCTTTGCAGACAATGTGAATTTCAAACCAAGAATGATCCAAAGAGATAAAGAAGGCTACTACATACTCTTTAGGGGAAAACTTCAAGAGGAATAGATAACTTAAATATCTATGCACCAAATTTGGGAGAACCTAGCTATACAAAACAAATATTGACAGAAATCAAAAATCAAATAAGTAATAACACAATTATAACAGGAGACCTTAATGCACCATTGACACAAAGAAACAGATCAATTAGACAGAAAATAAGCAAAGAAATAACAGAACTGAATCACACCTATGAACAAATGGACTTAGTAAATGTATACAGAGTGTTCCACCCAACAACATCACAATATACATCCTTCTCAGGAGCACATGGAATGTTCTCTTAAATAGACTGTATACTAGCTGACAGAACATACTTAAGTAAATGTAAAAGAATTGAAATTATCCCATACATGTTATCAGATCATAGCACCATAAAACTAGAAATTAATGACAAAAGAAACTGTAAAACCCCCACAAACACATGGAAATTGAATAATACATTTCTGAGCAATCAGTGAGTCACAGAGGAAATTAAAAAAGAAATTAAACAATATCTACAAGCAAACAAAAATCTTACTGGAACCTGTGGGATGCAATGAAAGCAGTCCTCAGAGAAAAATTTATTGTGGTGAACTCCCACATCAGGAAAACAGAACAAACACAAATAAACACCTGATGCTACACTTCAAACATTTAGAAAAAAGAAGAGCAAGTCAAGCCCAAAGCCAAAAGAAGGGAGGAAATTATAAAAATCAGAGCAGAAATTGATGCAATAGAGCCTAAGAAAACAATCCAAAGAATCAATGAATTAAAAAGTCGGTTCTTTGAAAGGATAAATAAAATTGACAGACCTCTAGCCAACCTTACTTAAAAAAGGAAAGAAAAAATTCAAATTCATGCAATAAGGAATGAAAAGAGTGAAATCACTACGGCAGGTCATCAATGCCTATTTTGAAAACCTCTAGTCTGATAGGCTTGATAACACAGAAAAAACAGACAGATTCTTAGAAACATATGAATTTCCAAAACTGGGTCAAGAAGATGTAAAACTACTGAATAACCCAATTTCAACTAACAAAATTGAAAATGTAACTAAACTCCTACAAACAAAGAAAAGCCCAGGTTCAAACGGATTGACGGTGGAATTCTACAAGAAATTCAAAGAAGACTTAATGCTGACACTCCTCAAACTCTTCAATGAAGTTGAAAGGGAAACAATTCCTCCTAACTCATTCCTGGAAGCAGACCCTCAGACAAAGGACTTCTGTCCAGAACATATAAAGAATTTAAAAAATCAGATGCCCAAAATTCAAAGACCCAATCCAAAAATGGACATTTGAGATGAATACACAGTTCTCAAATGAAGAAATACAAATGGCAAATAAATACATGAAAAAATGTTCAGCATCATTGGTCATTAGAGAAATGCAAAGTAAAACAAACCTGAGATTCCATCTCACTCCAGAAAGAATGGCCAGGATCAAGAAAACTACCAACAACAAATACTAGAAAGGCTACAGGAAAAAAGAAACTCCCCTGCACTGTTGGTGAGAGTGTAGACTAGTGCAACCACTATGAAGGTCAGTCTGGAGATTCCTCAAAAAGCTGGGATTGGAAGTTCCATTTGACCCAGCTACTCCACTTCTGAGCATATTCCCAGAAGAACTGAAAACATCATACCACAGTGATATATGTGCACCCACGTTTATAGCAGCACAATTTGTAATAGCCAGATCTTGGAAACAACTTAAATGCCCATTGTCTGAGGAATGGATAAAAAGCTGTGGTATTTCTATACAATGGAGTACTACTCTACTACAAACAATGATCACTTTGAGATACTTATAAGTAAATGGATGCAACTCGAGACCACACTCCTAAGTAAAATAAATCAAACTCACATGTGTAAATACCATCTTGTCTCCCTACTGTAAGAAATAGTAAGAATACATAAGATACAAAAAAATCAATAAATACAATGTAAGGATAAGAATCTGCTGAAAGGAAAAAAATAATAATCTCAGGAAAATGAGGAAAAAGAAAAGGAAAGCAAAAGAAAAAAATGTCTAAAATTATAGACACATGTTGGGAGCCGCAGCCCCGAGCCCGGTCGCCTCACTTGGCGGACGTGAGGCCTGTAGTAAAGAGTAAAGCCTGAGGTAGATTACCCCTCCCATCGAGCACGTTAGTTTCCTGCTTACCGCGTAAGCAACCCGCTCAACAATATAGTCTGCCTGGCAACTGATGATGTTAGCCAATCAGCTTGCCTTGCTTACTTTAACATGATTGGACACTGTATCCGTATATATACTGGTGCCACCCCTGGGGGAGAAGAAGAAGCCCGGAAGTAGAAGCCCAAAAGGAGCCGCGGGGAGCGGACCAAAGGAGGCTTCGGCTGGGAGCGATCCCAGGGCAGGCTGTACGGAGAAGGAAAATAAAAGAAAAGGTTGTCCACTGCCAGACTTTGTCGTGTGTCCTTCCTGCCGGCCGGGAGCGACATCGACAGACACACAGTATAGCTAAGATGATTGTGCTACATACTCTTATGTAGAACTCAAGTTCTTGGAACAAAACAGTTAACATTCATAGAACTGGAACTATTGTGCATATTATTGTATCACTATACAATCTGAGGAACTCTTGAAGATCGTTATGTAAAATAACAACCCTAGTTATGCTCATACCACGTTGTTTTGAAAGCCTATATTGCCAGTGTCTTTTTCATTTCTTGTTTTTCTAGGAATTTGTTTTGTTTTGTTTTTCCCTCGAATACAAAAGGGATAAGTATACATGTAAAGACTCATGCATGCGTAGAACTGTTAAACAGTTTATGAGAATTGATAATACAATGCACAATAAAATGAAAAGCTACTTTGAATAAAAAGAGACACCAAGGTACCCAGTACTGATTCCATAGCGTCATGATGTGAAATCCAGCAATACTATTATATATGCGTGTGAGACTACCATGCTGGTTTGTTTTGGTCTTGTCCTTTCTTGTTTTATTTTCTAACACAAATGGAATTAAAGCTAACATAAATTGTTAGCACGAGAAACACAAACAGCTTTGATGATGACCTGTTTTGTTTTCTTTTTTCCAAAGACACCTAAACTGATGGGGAATGTTTTTCAGTTGGAAAACCCTAAATTTATAGCTAATTTTAAAAACAAATTATTTGCCTCTTTATATAATCTGAAAACATGTAATTGTGTGAAAGGCTGCTCATTAGAAGTGCCAATGTGTAGCAACTTTCTACTCGTTCCTGAATGATACATTGGAGCCACAATTTCAGCAGATGTCTGATGCCCACTTTTACACCTGTGAGGGCCACAAGCATTGGGGACCCAGAAAGACGATGGCTGCCAGACGCCCACACCAGCATCACGGATTAGTGATGAGCACTAAAGATCTCAGGAAGGACTACTCAGTGATGGCTAGGATGGCCGTCCAGGCCAAGGCACACAACAGCAGGGAAAGGTATAACCATACCAGCACCAAGTCAAAGGCAAGGCTGATGGTTCCAAGCAACAACAAATGAACAGTGGCAGAAACTTTATAAGGCATAAAGGTTAAAGATGCATTCAAGGAGGGGTTTGCATTGAAAAGGTTTTCTCCCCTCATGGCTGAAAACAGTTATATTTCTGCCAAAGGCAAGTGTTGTATATTATTTTATAAAAAATTCCTTGAGAATGGCCATGTAGCTCAGTGGTGAGATGCTTGCTTAGCATGCACGAGGCCCTAGTTTCAAGTACTGAAAAAATAAAAAAGATTCCATGATGCCATAAAAATATAGTCATGTAGATTTATTTCTAAAATCAAAATTTGAGAGAATTCAAAGGCGGGGGGAATCACATTTTTCCTAAGTATTGTAAGTTTAAGAATTTCTTGTAATTTCTATAAGCAATTGATACACATAAAAATAAACAAAAATACTATTTATTCTCTTATGATATCAGGGCCTGACCAAATTGCCAATTATTGTTATTTAGCTATTTATTTCTTTGCTTATATGTTTATTTAGGCATATCTTATTCCAGGAAGAATTAGAAGTAGTTTGTTCAAATGACTCAATACAGAAGTGTTTGCATACTACTTTTCTGAGCTACCTACATACAGGCTGAGCAGCCCTCATTCAAAATGCTTGGAACAAGTGTTTCAGATCTAGGATTTTTCCCCAGTTTTGGAATACCATACAAATAATGATATCTCTTAGAGATGGATACCCACGTCTAAACATGAAATTCATTTACGTTTCACATATACCTGATATATGTATTCTGAAGGCAATCACACAATTTTTAGTGTACTTCCATCTCAACTTGAAATGGGACGTGAGGTCAGTGTGGTATTTTCCTTTTGTACTATCAAAAATTTCAGATTTTGAAGTATTTGGGAATTCAGATTTTCAGGATAGAGATGGTCAGCCTTAGCTCTGATGTAGCTTTAATGTATGTAAAATATTAATTAAATAAAAATGCTTATATTACAAAAATATTTTATATAGCCTGTATTTTTAAATAATAGGGAGGTAGTCGCCTAACCCAATGTTTTTGTGGATACTACATCTAATTCATGAGATATTACTTTCCCATTGGTACATTTAAAATGAAAATCATATAGCATCAAGCATCAAAGAGTAGATTTCATTAGCATGCTTAAACATTAAATAACATCAACAGAAATGAAAGTCCTTGGAGTTCCGAGATTAACACACAATACAAAACTAAATTAAGAGATATAAATTATTTTTTGTTCTGTAGGAATTTTAAATAAAAGCATCAGTGCTAATGTGTCATAAACTGTTTTTCATTTCAATTTATTTACATTTTTCCTTTATGCTGTGCTTCCTTTTCATGTCTATAGCACTACACATTCAACTAGTAGCTAAGCATGTGGTGTTAATGGGAAATATTACAGCCAGCTTGAAACTTCTAGGATTGAGTTGGGTGTGGTGGCACACACCTGTTGCAGCTCTTAGAGGCTGAAGCAGGAGGATTGCCTTGAGTTTGTAGCTTGTCTAGGCTACATGATGATTTAAAGGACAGCCTGGACTACGTAATAAGACCCTGTCTCAAAAAAAAAAACACCAAAAAAAGATAAGAAAGAAAAGAAAAAAGCAAAGTAATAAAGCTTCAGTGGTTTCAAATTTCATTCAGAGAAGCAGCCTTGAGGCAAGTAAATTTTTAAAAATGATGAAAAGCAATGGATGAGCTTTTAAAATCACAGAAATAACAAGATGCTTCACTACCGTGCATATTCCCATGGACATCTGAATCTATCCCCACAGGTACTATTTGAAAACTACACTCAGTTTTCTCAGTTTAATGTAAAAACTCCTCCTCATTTCTGTCAAAAGTGTCCATAAAAAGTTGAGACTTCACTTTTTAATACCACAATGGGTTTTGTTTTTGTTTTTGTTTTTGTTTTCCCTGTATGGCTTCTGCAAGAAGGAAAAGTTTACAAATATCTCCCTTGCCCCAATACTTGTGCGATTGCTAGAAGTTATTGTAACTGGATTTGTAAGCTTAGCCAGTTAGCAGCTTGTTGTTAGAAAGCTGAGAAGCAAAGTCACCTTCTTTAGAAGACAAATAACTTTTAATAAGATACTTCTTTCTAACCAAAAAATTCTAGCATATGTAGCTGCTATAAGAAACATTAATATTCTTAAGGTTTCAGATCAATAGTCCTTGAATCTATTACAGAAACACTGTCAAGATTACAAAAAGTATTTTACCATTCCTAGTGAAGATACTTCAGATAAAAACTCAACTTTATGATGACAAGTAAAGAATTAAATTAACTGAAGTATTATGACAAATAATATACAAATATTTTCTACCCTTTCTAATCTTCTCTCAAAGAAGGGCAATGACTAAATCAATGTTTTCTATTTTCTAAAGTCCTTGTGCTAATGGCTTCTTAAAGTTTTCATCAAGTAACAATGAAATCATTTCAACTGTAATTTTAACCAAAACAGAGTGAGAGAATCTATTTCTGCATTAGCAAAGCTCTTTCTTTTATCATGAAACTCAATTGAAAAGGGCATAGTAAAACAACTATTTTTATCTATTTCTGACGAGTGAATAAATTTGTATAACCTTTGAAAAAGAAGTCTGAATATATCAAGAGGCTTATATTAGCCTTCTATTGTTACATTAAACGTTATCCCAAAGCATTACACTGTTTTTAATCACAGTTTTGGCAGGTCAGGTATTTGGAAGAATTTTAACTAAATGGTTTCAGAGTCTCTTGTAAGGTTGTACTGAATACATTGGTCAGGGCTGAATTCATCTGAAGTCTTGTCCGGGAGCCACAGGAACTGCTTCCAAAGAGACTCACTTACCTGAGGTGTGGGCAGCAACCTGGGCAGCTGCCACAAGAGGTCACCACAAGGATCACTCCACAAGGACCTGGAGCAACCATCCAATATGTCAACTGGCCTCCCCAGGACAAGGGTGCCAAAGGAAGGCAAGGAATTGATTGCATGTTTTTTAAGATCCAGTCTCCCAAATCATATACCATTACCCTGCTATCATCTAGTCATTAGGAGTGAGTCAGTAAACCCAACTCACACTCAAGAGGAGGAACATTAAGAGCTATATTTTGAAAACACTAACAAGCTCCTATTATAGCAATCTGTGAAAAAGTGTTACATGAAAAACACACATGGAAAAACATTAAAATGTTAAAAATAACAATCATTAAATGCTAAAACAGGTTGCCATTATCTGTAAATATTAAAAGTTTATATTCTTCACTCTGCTTTAAATATTTCCACAGAAGGGAACATTCACTTTCTGTTGCTCAGCTTGAAGGATATGCACATGCAGCCTGTAGGTAATGTTCTTTTTAAACTTATAAATATGATTATCTTTTATTTAAGATTTCCAGGTACTTAACAGCATAAATTATTTTATTTTAGAATGATTAAATATGGAATTTTTTACATTTATAAAAACTCAGTTCAAAAGGCACAGCTACATAGACATTCCTGTTCATTTCTAGTAACAGGAGAACTCCTACACCCTGCTCTATGCTACGTCTTGCTACGTTACTAAGAATCTTATTTCCTTGCTGAAAGAAGACAAGACACATAATGTGAAGGGCATTTGCAAGCCTGGTCTCTGAGTACAAGCAGGTTCACAGCTGATCCCAGAAAATACTATTTGCAGGCCTCTATACAAACACAGCCTCTATGCCATCACATTGTGACTCCTGCAGATGCCTATTCCTAGCCACTTGCTGAAGACTTGCCAAGTAACAGATCTGTAAGGAACCACTCTCATGAAAACTGTGTGGGAGTCAGCTCAGTTAGTACTCACTTCCCTTGTCCTCCTCCCTCCACCAACTCTGTTCCACCAGGTCCCCACTTAGACACTTGTTACAGGCACTGTCTGTGCTACCCCATGGCATCTGGAATCCTCATTACTAGTTCTGGCATCGTGCCCCAGTTTATAACTGCAACCTTCAAAGAGTCTTTTCAAATTACCAAACCACTTTGGCTACAAGCATGGATAGCTGAGTTCATATCTTACCTGCTCACACCAAACACTCTCACCCTCACAAATGCACCCATACACACACACACACACACACACACACACACACACACACACACACACACAGAGTGGTCTTCAGACAATGACTGATGGAAGTGGGAATATGAAGCTCCAGTTCCTTTTCCTAAGTGAGGTCCAACACTGAAATACTACCTTCTTGGTATCCCTATCCTGTCCTACCTCCTTCTTACCCTTTCCAATTTTCTTGGGAAATCTTGCTTAATAAGCTCTCTGTACAAATTTCTTCTCTCAGCATTTACTTCTGAGAAACTGATGGACACTAAATGGAATTTAGTTGTTGGGAGACCAAAGAATTGCCATGCTGGAAATGCCATAGCCCTATGACCAAGAAATAGTAGAAAATAAAACCCAAAAATACAATATTCATTTAGAACAAAAACAAAAGTAGATCCAAACTTTGCATCTGGTTGAGAAGCCAACTAATTATTTGGAGAGGAAGTAAGCAGAACAAAAGAGGAAGAAATCAGGAGAGTGTAATGAACAGAAATGAAGGTAAGTGTATCAGAAAAAAAAGAGAGTGTCAGCCCTGACTTATACTGCTCAGTCACATGAAAAGAACAGCAGCTGGCTACTGGGTTTGCCCACTGGCATCCTCAGAAAATGGTGAGGAATCGTGAGAGTAAAGCCAGGTTAAAGTGGATTGAAGAATGAGTGGGTATGAAGGAAGAAGAAACAGCTTGGTGTTTGCCCTTAAAGAAGTGCAGAGAAAGAGCAGGAGTATTGATCAGGAATGAGAGACCAGAGAAAATATTTAAGGACCTATTAATATAATGATCAGAACGATTCAGCAGAGAAGGAGAACTAGATGGTGCATAAAAGAGGAAAGAGTACCAAGAAAGAACCAAGGGGGAAGGCAAGAAGGAATGGGATTCAGACGTCTTTTTTTTAGAGGAAAAAAAAAAAACAGGAAAAAAGCATAGAAATAGCACAGAACTTTAAAAAAAAAAGTACGAAATCACTAGTTGATAAATTACATATTGTTATCTTAGAAGTAAGTTGTTCAAGTCACAAAACCAAAGCATAAAAAGTGGGTGATCAGTACAAACCATTCTGTCTGATGAACTAACAAAAACAATATGGTTATCTATCTTACACACTTCAAAATGCATACAGTTAAGTCGGGTTATTTGGTGGTGAAGCACTAGGTTGCTGAAACAGTCATGCTTTGACCTGTATTGTTATATTGTTATGTCCTGTTTTATCTCAATCTCTCCCTTATTCTTTAAAAAAATTATTTAAGTTATTTCTTATGTTTGTTTTAATTAAGGGGAAAAATTTAAAAAATTAGCAGGATATATAATAGTAACTTTTTTTGATTTCCTATTAACTTGTTTTGAAGTCCTGTAATACTCCCACGATCTTGTTTTGACTGATTAGACTCTGTTCCATTCTGTATGATAGTATCAAGTTTGAGGGTATAGGCAACTACTTTGAAGGCAATAAGATTCACTAAGATGCCCATTCTGGTTTGACTATTGTCTTCTTTGGAAGTCCTGTAATGTTTACAATGCCTAAGTTTTATTGGTCTTGTTCTCTACTGTTTTGTCCAACTTTATAATATCTAATGAGATAGACAATTCCTTTTAAGGAAACAAGAGACAACGTTGATAACCATTGTTGATAACCTTGTACTCTGTTCTACACCATGTGCTATGTCTATCCTTAGTTTTGACTGACAGCTTTATTTTGCCATATTTGACTGTATTCTCTCCCCCCGCCCAAAAAAAGTAATAAGCACTAAGGAGTAATAAAATCCAAAATGTGTAAATTTTGTTGTAAAAAAGAGAGGGAAAAAAAAGAGCTCTAAAGGATACAACAGCAAGTGTGTTTAGGGGTGTTAAATAGCTGACCATATTAATATTTTTGGTTGGATCATTGAACACAACTGTTTGCAGCCTCACTGTTTGAATGTCCACTTTGTATTCTTTGATACTGTGATTTGAGCAACTATTTCTAAGATGATAATATGTAATCTATTAACTGGTGATTTCTTACTGTTTTTTTTTTTGTAGTTCTGTATTACTTGTACCCTTACACCGCTTTGTTTTGTTTTGTGTTTTTCTCTTTTTCCTTTTAAATAAAATTTTTTTTAAAATGCATACAGTTATACCCTTTAGAGCACTTTTCTTCCCTTTCATTATTAGAATTTTGGATCTTATTACTCTTTCAGTTATTATTATTATCTTTTATACTAGAGAGATGATATGATATTTACAAATGTGAGCCTGATTTATTTCTCTTATGAGGATAGCCTCAAGTTGCTTTCATTTACATACAAAAGCCTCAATATCGTCATTTTTATAGCTTAATAATATTCCATTGTATAAAAATACCACATCTTTTTCATCCACTCTGCGGGTGATGGGCATTTAGCTTGTTTCCAAGATTTAGATATTACAAATTGTTCTGCTATAAGCATGAGTGCACATATATCATTGAGACATGACCTTTTCAATTTTTCTGGGAAAATACCCAAGAAAGGAATGCCTGGATTGAATGTAACTTCCAATCCTACTTTGCTGAGGAATCTCCATACTGATTTCCACAATGGCATTCATTTTTAAAGATGCTATTGTGAAAGGCGATATTTTGATAATTTCTCTCTCAGTGAATTTTTTGTTTCTGTACAGGAATGTTATTGAATTTTGAGTGTTGACTCTGTATCCAGCTACACAGCTGAATTTGTTTATTACCTCCAGTAGTGTTTTAATGGGGTTTAATGTTTCTGGGCTTTTAATAGTGTTTAATGTTTCTGGGGTATTCTAAATAGAGTATCATGTCATATGCAAATAGTGATAATTTAGCTTCTTCCTTTCCTATCTTTATTCCTTTTATTCCTTTCTCTTGTCTAATTGCTCTGGCTATATTTCCAGAACTATACTGAATAGGAATGGTAATAGTGGACATCCTTGTCTTGTTCCTGATTTTAGAGTGAAGGGTTTCACTTTTTGTCCATTTAGTAAAATGTTGGCTGTTGGTTTGTCATAAATGGCCTTTATGAGATTGAGGGAGATACCATCTATTCCAAGTTTCTGTAGGGTTTTTATCATGAACTGGTGTTGGACTTTATCAAAAGCCTTTTCTGTGTCTATTGAGATGATCAGGTGATTTTTATTTTTAACTCTGTTTATGTGGTGTATTACATTTATTGATTTGCATATTTTAAACTATCCCTGCATTCCTAGAATGAATTCCACTTGGTCATGATGTATAGTTTTCTTGATGATTTGTTGCATTCTATTTGGCAGTATTTTATTGAGAATCTTTGCATCAATGTTCATCAATGAAATTGGCCTATGGTTCTCCTTTTTGGTTGGGTCTTTCTCTGGTTTTGGTATCAGAGTAATACTTGCCTCCAGGAATGAGTTAGGGAGGATTGCTTCCCTTTCAGTTTCATTGAAGAGATTCAGGAGTATTGGCATTAAATCTTCTCTAAATTTTTTGTAGAATTCAGCTATGAATCCATCAAGACCTGGGCTTTTTTTGTTGGAAAGTTTTTAATTATGTTTTCAATTTTAATAGCTGATATTGGGTTATTCAAGTTGTTATAACTTCTTGCTTGAGCTTTGGTAGTTTATACATTTCTAAAAATCTGTCCATTTCCTCTGTGTTTCCACCTTATGTGAGTAGAGATTTTCAAAGTAGGTGTTCGTGATCTTTTGAATTTCCTCTGGATCTGTGGTAATTTCACTCTTCTCAGTCCTTATTGTGTGAATTGGAGTGTTTTCTTTCTTTTTCTTAATAAGTTTGGCTAAAGGTTTATCAATTTTGTTTATTCTCTCAAAAAACCAGCTCTTTGATTCATTAATTCTTTGTATTTTTTTTTTAGTCTCTATTGCATTAATTTCTGCTCTGATCTTTACAGTTTCCTCTCTTCTATAAGCTTTGGGCTTTATTTGCTCTTCTTTTTCTAGAAGCTTGAGATGTAACATTAGTTTGTTTATTTTTGCTCATTCCGCTTTCTTGATATGACAATTTATTTCTATATATTTCCCTCTTAAGACTGCTTTTATTGCATCCCATAGGTTTTGGTATGTTATATCTGCATTTTCATTGAATTGTAGGTATGGCTTAATTTCTTCTTTAATTTCATCTGTAACCCATTGATTGTTCAGGCGGTTGTTATTTAATTTCCATGTATTTATGCAGATTTTGGAAATTCTTTTGCCATTAATTTCCAGTTTCAGTGCACTATTGTCTGATAATATGCATAGGATAATTTCAGTCCCTTTACATTTACTTAAGAATATTTTATGGGCTAATATATGGTCTATTTGGAAAATGTCCCATGCACAGCTGAGAAGAATGTGTATTCTGATGTGGTTGGGTGGAGCACTGTAATTAAACAGCAAATTTCCCAAACATGGAGAAAGATTCCAATATGCAGATAAGTGAGGCATTACTAAGCCCATTTGCTCACAGGTTTGATTCGGTTTTGCTATTGCTTTGCTGACTTTTTGTCTAGTTGATCTATCTCTTTCTGACAATGGTGTATTAAGGTCTCCTATTACAATTGTGTTGTTGCTTATTTGGTTTTTCATATGTATTAGTATTTGTCTTACACAGTTGTCTTCCACAGCGCTCCTATATTTGGTGCATATATGTTTATGATTGTTAGCTCTTCTTCTTGAATTATTCATTTGAAAAGTATGTAGTGACCTTCTTTACCTCTTTTGATCATTTTTGGTTTGAAGTTCACATTGTCTGCAAATAGAATAGCTACCCTTGCCTTTTTCTGGGTTCCTGTTGCATGGAATATTTTCTTGCATCTTTTGACTTTTAATCTATGGGTTTCTCTTTTGAGTCAGATGTGTTTCTTGTATACAGCATATAGTGAGATTCTGTTTCTTGATCCTTTCTTTCAATCTATTTCTTTTAATAGGTGAATTGAGACCATTTACATTGAAGGATATAAGTGATATGTACTGGCTCAACTTTGTCATGATATTTTTCCTACCATTGGTTTTCGGCTTTTCTCCCTTATTTAATTGCTTTCCCTGCCTGGTGGTTTCTTTCTGTTGCTGTTCTAGAAATTGTAGTCATTTTTATCTCTATAGTATGTCTTTCAGTACTCCTTCTAGGGTTGGTTAGGTAGACATGAATTTCTTCAGATATTGTTTGTCATGGAAGTATCTTATTTCTCCATTAAATTTCAAAGGAAGTTTTTCAGGATACATCAGTCTGGGTTGAAAGTTGTTTTCTTTCAGGGCTTTAAATACCTTACTTCAAGCTCATCTTAACTTGAGTTTTGGGCTAAAAAGTCTGCTCTGATTCTATTGGGCTTTGCCTGATAGATGAGTTGTGTCTTTTCTGTAACAGCTTTTAGTATTCTGCTTTTATGCTGTATATCTGGGATCTCAATTATGACATGTCTGGGTGTAGATTTCTGTTGGTTGTGATCATTTGGCATTCTATATGCCTCACTTATCTGCATATCAGAATCTTTCTCCATGTTTGGGAAATTTTCTGCTATTATTTCTGTAAATAGTTTACCAGTGTCATTTGCTTTGACTCCTGCATGTTCATTGACGCCTATTAGTCTTATATAGTTTATCTTGGCATCATCTTGAAGCCGCTGGATTGTCATTTCATGCTGCTTTGCTATTTTTAAAAGTTCTATACTTTCATGATCCCTATCTGAGATCCTATCTTCAAAGGCCAAAATTCTATTCTCAGCTTCATTTAAATGGTTTTTACAGCTTTCAATAGAATTTTTTACTTCTTGGATGTGTCTTTGAATTTGTTTCCTGAATTCTGCTCATTTTCTATATCATTCATTCAAGGTTTCAATCAGTTTCCCATTCTCTTGTACTTTTCTATCTATTTCTTCTCTAGCTATGTTGAGCAACTCCTTTACTCCTAAGGTTGTCATTTCTGTCTTTACATGAGAAACTATTTCTAATTTTATTTCCTCTGTAGCCTCATGGATTTGTTTCGTATTTCACTTGCTATCTTTTCAGAGATTTCAGGTGTATGACTTTTAAAGTCCTCTGTTTCAATGTTATCTGTACTTGCTCCTGATGGACTAGATGTTTGAGCTTGCATTTTGCTTTTTCATTTGTCATTTTCACCTTTCAGGCTAATATTTGGTTTTCCAATCCCACTAGTCTCAACTAGTCTCAACGCTTGGTAGTGCACATCCTACTGTGTGATTGATGTTTGTCCAGTTGCTGGATACCACAATGAAGAGAAGAGCCAGTCACCTGAATTCCTCCTGCAGGGCCTGTTGGGTGAGTCCTATATTCTTACTGGGCTGACTAGCCTAGGAGTTTTAATGTAAATCAGCCTTTAGTTTCCACTGTTACTATGTCTTCAGGTTGTTCCAGGCCAACAGATCTCCCTGTTTATAGTATTTGTCTCAGCCTGGACCCTACTGTGTCACTGGGCATCTCATAAATCCTTTTAATCTTCTCCAGGTTTGGGAAGGCCTTATTGGCACATTCCTAAACCCACCTGATGTTCTGTGTATGGAGGAAGGACTCACTCACACTCTTGCCAAGCTGCCAAGGACCTACAGCTGGAGAGGACTCTGCTACTCCTCCTGTTTACCCCCTGAAGACTTCTATTTTAGGGGTATACTTACCACATGACAGAAGCCTACTGAATGAGGGACAGAAGCCTGTTTGAATGAGGGATTACTAAATCTCCCATCAATCCAGCAAGGTTAATCCACTGCAATTCAATGTTCAGGGAGAAGTGGCAGCTGAAGATTAACAGCAATACTAGGTCCAGGAGGTTGAGGTCTGGTCTGAGGGTGGTAGGAGAGCGGGAGGGAAAGCAGCCTGTCCTCCTAGAGGGAGATCTTGTCTGAGGGTGGTGGGAGGATGGGTCAGGAAGTGGTCTGCCCTCTAAGGTGGAGGTCCAGGGTCCAATGTTTGTGTGAGGGCAGGTGGAAGTGGCCTGCCTTCCCAGACAAATGTCTTAAACTTTATTTTTCCCTCCCCAAGAATCTAGTTCCTAGAACGGTAATGTTTGTCCTCTCCAACAGCCCACCTCTAACCCTTCCCTTGGGATAGGAAAATGAACAAATTTTTCACAAATTACTGAAACTCACATTCCCCAAACAACAAACTGAAAGACCCTCATAAGCCATACAAAAAATCATGATAGTACACACACACACACACACACACACACACACACACACACACACAGAGCGAGTTTTCATGCCCTGTGTGGTCCTGAATAATGGACACAGCAGGTGGGGGAAGGGAAGCTTGATATTTACAAAGCAAATTCCTCTTTTGCTGTATGGCCTTCTGTGGGTTCCACACTAGTACACTGCTCAAACATTTCAAAGAGAACTTGCTGTAAAGAATGTAGTGAGCCGACCAGTAATCCACCCCAGAATATACAGAAGCTACTCTCTGACCAGGCTACTCCCAGACAAGACAACTTATAGAGCCACTAGCCCTGGGGGGTTTCTCCACAACATATGAGTCTTCTAACTGGTGATTTCTCTAAGCTCTCCGTAAGTCTGACCTAGAGTTTTTCTTGGAGCCACGCTGCCATCTGAATTTCTTCTAAAATCCTTCTTAGTGCCTCCTCTTCTGTTTAAACTTGTAGCATGGCCTGATGCTTTCTCTAACTGCTTCTGAAAGTTTTTCCTTTATCTTTCCCACATATATCTTGCAATGAATTTCTTTAACTTGTAACTGTCCTGAAATTTGTTTTCTGGAGAATGCAAACTGATACAAAGTGCTCTCCCTCTGGAGATACAGAACATGCCCCAAGACTGAGGCCTTGTTAGTTTTCCAGTTTCCAGTTTCCAGTTTTGATTTTACATGTATAGCACTTTTTCAGCCAGAGACTTGGCATTTTTAGAGATGTAAATCAAATTTTTGTACTTTTGAGCAGTAGATGATTAATCCTTTGTTATTACTGATAGCTTTACTAGTTTCATAAGTGATTATTATAACCTCTGAAAGTTCTGGCACCAGCTCACATCTATCTGCTCCTGATTGAATAAGTGTATTCAATAGATTGTTATTCTTCATGTTTGCTCTTCTTCAACAAAGAAATCACAGTGCACAGTTGCCAAATGAATAGACTGAAATAATGTCATGATACGAATACAGAAAAGAATGCCACCCAGGCATTCTGTATCAATTGGTTTCTTGATTACAAGCTGTAGCTACCGTTAAGCAGTAGGAAATTTATCAACATCAAATGGAGAAAAGTGAAATGACAGAATCAACAGGAGTTCAGTACCAAGCTTGCAAATGGATTGAAAAGACCAAAAGCATCTTCTGAGGGCCAAGAAGCAGGAAATAGGACTCAGCAGTCATTTCATGGTGAGAAAATTCTGGGCAGAACTATAGCACAATTGCTGCAAAAAGTCCTTGTCACCAAGGCTGATATTTGTGTGCTGGTTGTCCTCAAGACCAGCCTCTGCCATCTATCTTCCCAAGAGCAAAGAGGAAAAAAGATCCAGGAACATCACCTTTAAGTGGTAAGAGGCCGGCTGTCTCTACCACCAATGTCATGAACAAAGAGAGAAGAAATTCCTTCAAAGGAAATAAAAAAGATATTATGTAGGTGGTAAGAACTAGGAAAATGTGAGATTTTAAAATATAAATTCCACCACATATTTCTAGATCTAAAACCAACCCCTCCAATTATTTGAAAACTCTGGGAAGTTTGTTGAAAGGAAGTATTGGAGCAGAGGTTCTCAATCACGGCTGATACAAGAGCCACCTGTGGAGTTTCTATGAATTGTAACACTCACAGCAAAATACAGTTGGATGTGAGAAGAATTTAGTTGGCAGGAATCAGTAATCAACACCTTTTAAAGGTCCCCATTAATGCTGATGTCTAGCCAAAACTGAGCACAGCTGTAGTAGCAGACAGTCCCATATATAAAATGGACAAACCAGAGATCTCCATTTGGGTAGGAACATACATTGGTACCTCTTCCATTCCTGACAGTCCCTAAGGCATCTCTAAGGAATTTTACTATACTAGCATTTAAAATGATTGTACTTATATATTTGCTGACTCCTCTGTTTTTCTCTTGCTCCAAATCCAACCTGTCAGGTTGTCTCCTTTTACAAAAGATAATCAGAATCTCATCACCTCTTTCCACCTCTTCTGATGCCATTCTGGTCCAATTCATCATCACCTTTTACTTAGTTTGTTTCAATAGTTTCAATAACTGATCTTCCTGCTTCTGTGCTCACCTCCTACAATCAGTTCTTGACAAAGCATCAAGAATGAGACTAAGCAGGCTGTGTTACTCCTCTGCTATGAATGAATGAAAGAAGAAAAGAACAAATAAACTAATGGATGAATGAAGTTAAACACTTCTGCCCTAAATCACAGTCTTGCAATGCACAAACTATTTACTAACAACAAAACCAAACCCATGCAAGTGATAAATTAAGTCCCTTTAGGTATAAAGTTACAGAATCAAACCAGACATTTCAGATAGATAGATATAGATAGTTATAAATGTACATTTATATCAGTTAGAATATTGTGAAAACTCATAAATCATAATCACATGACAAATATAATAAGGATTATTGAGAAAATTGCAGATACTAGCAGATATGAATTTGCCATTTATAGTCTGTTTCAAAGATACTATGTTTCACATCACTGTTATCTTAGTGATTAAACAATAGTACTATAAAGTCAAAATTATTCACTTGATAAAGGTAGTGACAATAAGGAAATGAATAACAAAACATTTTACCCGGCTTTGAAATACATTATATAACTTTTTTGCAGCCATTCTTAGTTCTACTGACTTTAAACCAGTATTGAAGGAAGTTTGCATGTACCTGTTTATGGAAGGGAAATATGTTCTAGAATTTGTCCCTGCTTATTCACAAAGTAGATAATCACAGGGGAAAAATTCAGCCTTAGCCTTCTTCAAACAGTAACTCAAATGTTCTGTGGATACAATTGATAATAGAGGACAAAGAACAGGGCTGTGGTGCTCTGACACATTTAAAGCCGGGCAAAGAAATTCCCAGGAAATTCCTAACCCACTGCTACACTTATTCTGAATCAAGGTCAAATCCAGGAAGGAGTAAACACTTCAAAAACTCTTAATACTTCCTCAAATTTATTTCTGAGGGGAAAAAAATTGAACTTTATCTAGACTTCACCCTCAAATCTAAGAACAACCTCTTATTATGTAAAAGATGGTCCAGTATGTGTGAGTTCTGATCAGGTCCATGGTAAGAACTGCTGCAGCCAGCATTGTTTGTGATGAACTGATTTGGGAATCAGTCAAAACTAGGATAAGTCTCTGTGTCTGGAATGTTTCTGGGCCTGTCCTGGTCTCAATCCCTAATCTAAACAGTCCCATTCATTTAATAGCTTTGGTGGATCTGCCTTTGCTAATTTTCCACTCTCTCTAACATGGCTAGAGGCAGACAACTGAATGTTGTTTGTAAGAATCTGGGTGATGGGACACAGAATCCATCTCTATTGACTCAGTTAAACCTCTCAAAATCTTAAAGCAGACTTGCTCTAATGGGGCAAAAGCTCTCCTCAGCAGCAAGCTTTCAGATACAGATCTCTCTGAAAGTCAAAAGAGTGACTCATATCAAGTAGTCATCTTAAAGGAATCAAGTCATGAATCAATTTGCAATCAATTTTCTATGAATCAGACATCTGCCTTGTTTAATGCAATGAATCATGTGGATCCAGGAAAATAAAATGGAAAATTAAAAAAGAGTAAATCACACTACCATAAAAGCATGGGGAAAACGATCATCACTGAGTTAGATTTTGTAATTGAAATGAGCAAGTTTGTTGCCATGGAGGTGTTATGTGGGAAAGAAACTCACCTGAACCCAGTGTCCCCGTCATTGCCTGAACACATCACCCAAGGGTTACCTGCTCAGCAGAGCTAACCAAGCCCTCTTGTGCTTATAATAATGCATGGGAATAATAAAACTGACCTATACCTTATAATAACAAAAAATATGTTTCTTAAGCATAAAGGAAACAGAAATCTCAACCTTATTCTCCTAAATTTTCTGTTTTACCCAGTGGGATAAGAAAATAACGTAACGCCCTCTAAATTGGGCCATCCCAATTTCTCCGACTTACTTTTACATACATGGTAAAAACTCTGTACTCCTTCAGCAAATATTTATAAGCATATACAATGTACCATGTACTTTGAGCAAATTTATAATTAGAGATGTTTCTTTGAAATTTGTTTTTGCCATGTTCCTTTGGTTTAAAAACATATTTGCAACAATTCTTTAAACTTACGTTTAGTGTTTTGTAAAATAATTTTCCCATGGCTGAATTCTCTATCTTTAGGTCAGCTAGAGTTCACCTTTGAGCCTTTTTTTTTCAGGGAAATTTTCCTTGAATAAAGTTTTTATACCAAATATTTGTCCCATCTGTCCCTACGATCTATGCCCTTCAAAATTGTAGTATTGTTGAAAGCTATCAGAGGAAAATACGATTCCCCCTCCCTTAACATTTATAGGCCACCTGATTTTCTTCCTGGATGCTTTTGGATAATATTGAACTTTTAAAATATGGCAGGATATAGTGTACCTGAATGTTTTCATTAACATATATAAGTGCTGCACAGTTTCTGTATGCAGTCTCACGTCTCCCACACCTAAGGTAAGTTCCTGCTGTTATATATTTGAATGTCACTGTCATGTTTTTGCTCTGCTTTTCTTTTTTAGAAGCCTCAATTAACTGTTTAATCACTACTCACAGCTCCTAAACTGTTTGCGATTATTTTTAACTTCATCCTTTTTTCTCTTCGTCCCGAAGAGTATGTGTTCTCCATTTTCCTGCTTCAGAATCTTTTCATCAGCTCCTCTGGTTTTCCTCCTGTTCATCCTAGAATAACGCAAGACTTATACTTCCTTATTGTTTCCTCCACAAACTGAAAGGCTGGGTTCACTTATTTCTGACTGTCCCTGGAATACTCCTCCTGGATTGTGACACAGAGGCTGGTTGATGTAAATGTCTATTTCCTATTCAGCCCGAAGTAAACGGTGTGCCAAGGGCATTCCTAGCAGAAAAATGACTTTACACAGCCTCTCCCCAGTGTCAGCAAAGCCACACATGAGAAGCTTTCTGCTTCTGCTTGCTCTCTGCCAAGCCTCCGTGCCACATCACAGCTGTACTGCTGCCCACTGTTTCGTGGTCCTCTGCCAGCCAAATCAGGCGCAAGTCTTACTGCTCTGTTGAATGCCGTCCATGGAGCTGCTTGCTGTTTGGGGCTAGCTGCCTGCCAGTGGTGCTAACTTCAGCTGTCTAGGATGCTGCAGTGGGTCCGAAACCCATCACGTGTTCTATCTGATCTGCTACCCACCTTCTACATTTTTAAGCATTTTAAACAGACTACGGTATTAACAAGGTCTCTCAAGCCTCCTCCATTGACTGCATACAAATGCAGCTTCCCTTGTCAGGCCTTTGATTTTAACCCTTAAGGAACCTCCCCAAACCCTGGAGGTTCCCTTTGTCACCAACCAATTCCAATACACCGCTGCAAAATGAAATCCTGCATTATGCACCTTAATCTTCTATCCACTGTATTTAAAAACCACCTATCACCTTGAGACCATTGCCTCATCTTGCAATCGTATTGGTACACTCTTTTGGTACACTTGGATGGTCTCACTTCAGAACATGTGATGAAGCTAGAAAGTAGCCATGTCTCTTTTTTTTAACCCAGTCTTCTCTCTTCCTCTTTACTCCTAAACCTCATGAGATGTCCTCATTTAGGCAGCCATGAAACAGATGCTCAGGTTTACCTCTCCCAGGGTGCACAGACACAGACAATCCTTTGAAATAAGATTTTCACCTTAGAGCTTGCCAAGGGCCTGACACAAAGACTAATTCATGATATCTGTGTGTGAGAGAGATCGCTGAGAGAACTACACGGCACCTATGCAGCTGCCTTCCCACCAGCATCCTCTGCCTACCTAGAACATCCTCTAATACATTCCCAGTGCTTGAGTCTCCCCACCCCACCACACTTTGGCAATTTTTCGAGTCTTGCAGGCTCCCCACTTGCTTGCCCAGTCTTGCAAGCTCTCTGCTGCTGATCTTTCACTTTGGATCACTGGACAAGGACTGGGCACGTCAGATCTTCCCTGCTTCCCACCCTGCCCTCCTATGGCCTGCAGCCAGGCTCCAGTCATGCTTTGCTCTATTTCCTCTGCTATGAGCCAGCACCTCTCACTCCTAAGCCCAGTCTGGAAACATGCAGAGCTCTGGCATCCCCAGTTTCCTAGGAGAGGAAGAAAAATACAGATGGAAAAATGAGGCCCTAGAAAAAGCAGGATGTACCATGAATATGGGATGTGCCAGGCCATGGCAGCTCAAGTCTAAAATACAGCAAAGTCATCTAAGGGTGTGACCTTGTGGATGACATTTTTAAGTCTCCATTTCTAAACTATAAAAATGCTATGATTTGGCCGGAGATTTAGCTCAGCAGTGTAAGCACCTGCTTGGCAAGCGTGAGGTCATAAGTTCAATCCCTGGCACAAAAAAAAATTTTAAAAAGTGAATATAAAATAAAAATACATTTCCCTGGCAAAGGTCTTTTGCAAATATTGAATGAGGTAAGTATAAGTTAGATGCTAAGCACAATGCTTAGGACTTTGTAAGCTGTCATAAACATTAACTACACTAGTATTATAAAAGTGGGAGAGCTAAGAATTGGATTCTTCTTTTTCTCTTTATTTCACTTTTAATAGCACATAATTATAGAAAGGGTATGATGGTAGGAAGAAATGGTCACTAGTTTTTGACTAAATATAGAAAAGATTGATTAAGAGCTAACTAGAATTCAGAAAAATGCTATTTGCCCTAGAGAGTAATAACAATAGTTAGCAATTTATATCAGACTCTGTTTTATTAGCTTTCACTGACAAGGGGCTCTAACAAAAATACTACTAACCATAGGTGAGCTGAAACGTACTATATTGGCCTTTGTTGTAATAAACAAATATGGCTTAAAATAAACCCAGTGACTTTCTCTGTGGATTCACGATAGTACTTGGCTAAAAGTATTCTGGGTAGGATTTTCCCCTCTTGCAGGTAAGTTCTGGAATCATAGCACAGAGTCCATTGTGCAATTTCTCAAGGGCTTTCTAGGAAGCTGAATGTGAGCTAAATAGCCAATAGCATTTGTGATAATAGTCTCCACAAGGGTTAGTTCAGGATCTTTCTTACAGTAACTAACTGCTTTAGAGAGCATGGTCCAGAGACAGACTTGCAAAGCAGCCCACTGCACACAGGCCGAGGTCCATCAGCTAATTAATTATGTGTGCTTCAGTGGAACTGTCTTAGCACTTCCAGTTCTTCTCAGTGACATATCTGGAGTGTTCAATTTCATTTGATGGGTAAATTGGCCAAAGTATTTACTCTAAGCCATGATCTTCATGGATTTTGACAGACTGTCTTTTGAGAGTTTCCAGCAGATGCTTACACAGGAGAGGAGATGTGTTTTTGCTCTGATGATATGTTTATCTCACATTTTGCAAGATTTTAAGGCATGCTTCCAGATTTTCTGACAAAGACATAAACTCAGAGAGCAGCTAGAGCTCTGAACGAATCCAGATAATCTATTTAAAAAGAAAGAGAGATGAAATAAAGAGAGATACACAGGGAGAGAGAGAGACTGGGAGAGACAGAGAGAGAGGAAGGAAGAAAGGGAGGGAAGGAGAGAGGGAAATCGTACTTATGGCTCCTCTGGGTTTACCAGTGGTAGTTTGCACTTCACTGTTGCAAGGTTCAGCTGGGTATAATTTTATCCTGCTCATCCTGACAATGTCCCTGAAAAGACGTAAAATCCATGGCAAATTGAACATTAGGCAAACAAACCTAATCTGGATGAGAAAATAACTGCTCTGGACCAGGGACTGTGATAAATACTTCACATTCATGATTTCATTTGATTCGCATTACAGTCATGTCACATGGGTACTATTCTACCCATTTAAAGATGAGAAAACTAAGACTCCAAAGGAATAAATAATTTGCTCAAGCCCAAACTGCAAGCTTGAGGAGAAAAAGGACTTTCCCACATTCCCTGATTCTACAACCCAAGCTGCCTGCTAACCAGAGCACAATGTTTGCCTCCCTCACGCCGCCACCCTCCCACCCCCACCCCACCCCACCTTTCTTTTTTCCTGATTCACGAACATGCCAAAACAAATCCCATGCTAGGATCTTTGCCAGCCTTCTACTTCAGCTGTGAGCATTCTTCCCATGGGTGACTTCTTATCAGTCACAGCTTAATATGAAGGTTCGCTAGTTGGAGAGGGCTTCTCTGTCACAGTCACTGTCAGAGTCATCTCAATCAAAAGACAAGAAAACTGGCTAAGAATATCCCTTAAGGCTTTCCAGCCTGCTCCGTGCATGAGTGGAAACTGCTGCCTGTACAAGAATGATAAACACCCAAGAGCAGGCTTTCAAGATCTATTAGTGTAAGGTTTCACTGGTATCCTCAAGAACCTGGTAAGTGCCCTCTTTACACCATGCTAGCCACAAGGTAAACACAGCATGAAATCCAGGGCCTTTCTCCATGGGCTCACAATAACACACTGCCAAAAGTATTTGGGGTGGGATTTTTTCCACTTGCAAGTAAGTTCTGGAATCTCTATGCAATTAATATGCAATATTGCAGTGGCTTCCAGGAAAGCTGAGTGCAGGCTGAAGAGGTGGTATTTTTGTGATGGCCTCTATGTAAGGGCTACTCCAGGTTCTTTCCCAGAGTAGCAAATTTCATTAGAGTGCTTAGTCCAGAGACAGACTTGCAAGGCAGCCCACAGCACACGTGTCAAGGTTCATCAGGTAATTAATTATGTGTGCTCCAGTGGAACTGTCTTAGCACTTTGAGACTGAATTCCTCTCCCATGTTTTTTTTCCCCCTCCTGGCCCAGGGCCAGCTGCTAGAAATACCTGGAGCAGCTTGCTGCCTTGTACACACCTGATGTGATAAACCAGCTCTACCAAGAACAGAACACTTCACAGATTTCACAGATATTTCCAGAAAACATCTTCGTATCCCATTGGCTGAAAATAGACCAAGTGCTCATTCCTGAACCAATCACTATTGACAAGAAAATATGATGCACTGATTGGATTAGGCTCAGATTTTTTTTAGACCAATCACTGATGATAAAGATAGTGTTACTAGGACTGGCTTGACATTAACCAAAGTCAGTATAAAAGCCAGTCACTCACCTTTCCCTGAGACATATACACACTTCAAAAGTGCTTTTTTAAGATAGAAACAATGGAAGAGTAAATGCCTTTATGCCATGAAGCCTCTGCTGAACTTAAGGATGTTGAAGATTTTCCTAGATCTTTGATATTCTTATTTCTTTTCTTTTCTATTTTTTTATTTTATTGAAAAAAGATAAAACAATTACATGACAAACTATTATACGAATAACAATAGTTCATAAACTACATATTGTCATCTTCAAAGTAGTTACTCAGAGTAGAATATATGAGCATAAAAATTTCCAATTCATATTAGGATGAACTTTCTTGACAATGAACTAAGAGACACTAATAGAACAATAACCTTGCATTTTTCTCTCTTCTCCCTACTTTCCCGTCCACTCACCCAACTCCCAGTTCCTTTTTCCTTTTAAACAATTGCATCCCATTTCATTGTATCTACTGCAGACCTTATCTACTCTTTCAATTTCTTACAGCAGGGAGACAATACTGTGTTTACACATTTGAGTCTGATTTATTTCACTAATGAGTATGATCTCAAGTTGTACCCATTTACCTATAAAAGTCTCAGGTTTATGTTCCTTTATGGCTGAGAATTATTCCATTGTATAAAATGCCACATTTTTCTAATCTATTCCTTGGCTGATGGGCATTTGGGTAGTTTCCAAGATTTAGCTGTTTACATAATGAGTGTCTAAAAATATGAGTGCACATATATTGCTGTGGTATCAGGTTTTTAATTCTTCTGGGAAGATACTCAGAAGGGGAACAGCTGTGTTCAATGAGACTTTTATACCTAGATACTTGTTTTGCTTTGTTTTGGTACCTTATGCCGCTAAGATAAAACCCTGGCCCTAAACCTGGAGTTTTGAGATATCTCCATATTGATTTTCACAGCGCTTGCATCAGTCTTCATTTTTACCAACAGTGAAGGATTCCTTTTTCCCACCACAATTGGTTATTGGTTGGTTACTTGGTAATAGCCATTCTTTCTGGGGTGAGAAAGAATCTCAGTGTTGTTTTAATTTGCATCTCTCAAATGACCAATGGCACTGAACATTTTTAATATATTGATTTGTCATTTGTATTTCTTCATGTGAGAAGTGTGTATTTATCTCAGATGCCCATTTGTGGGTTGAGTCTTTGAATCTGGAGATCTGAGTTTTTTTTCAATTCTATGTAAGTTTTAGATAAAAATCTTTTGTTGAAGAGACAATTGACTAAAATTTTTTCCCACTCTATGGGTTGTCTATTCACTCTGTTGGTGATTTCTTGGGATGTGCAAAAGCTTTTAGTAAGATGAGATTCCTATGGTTGATTATTTGAAGTATTTCCCATGCACTTCGGGTTTTGTTAATGAACTTTCTGCCTTCATATATGTCCTCAAGATTTCAACCTACTTTCTCTTTCAATAAACTAAGCATTTCAATTTTAATATTTAGATCTTTGATCCATTTTGACTTTAGTTTAATGGATGGAGATAGACATGGGTCAAGCTTTAGTCTTCAGCATATAGAGAACCAGTTTTTCCAGCACCATTTATTAAAAAGGCTATCTTTCTTCCAGTGAATGTGTTTGGCCCTTTTGTAAAGAGAAAATGACTAAGTGTGTCTGGAGTTGAGTCTGTATCTTCTAATCAGTTCCACTGATCCTCTGGTCTGCTTTTGTGCCATATTATGCTGATTTTATCACAGTAGCTTTGTAGTATGATTTCAGGTCAGGAATTGTGGTGCCTCCTGTTTGCTTCTGTTGCTCAGGATTATCTTTGCTATTCTAGGTCACTTCTGGTTCCAAATGAATTTTAAGAATGTTTTCTGTAGTTCTGTGAAATACTTCACATACGTTAATGGTATTTTGATAGGGATTGCATTAAATCTGTATAACAATTTTGATAGTATAGCCATTTTCACAAAATTGGTTCTTCCTATCTACAAGCAAGGAATATCTTTCCATTTTCTGATATCCTTTTATATTTCCTTTTACAAAGTACAGCAATTTTCCACATACAGATGTTTTACCTCCTTTATTTGATTCCAAGTATTTCAATTTTTGAGGCTATTGTAAAAGGTATTTTCTGTGTTGATATTTGTAAGTTTTTGCAGTAGGTAGCTGTATCACGTGTATCAAGGCCTTTCTAGGAAAACTCTTCTGTGTGTGGGAAGTTCTTGGTTTGTGTCTGTGTCAAGATTCTACTTTACCAATTAATTAAGAATGGAATGTTGGTATTTGTTTGGCTCAGTCTCCAGTCCTTTAGTGCTGGGCTGTGGTTGAGGTTATTATACTAGTGCTTCCCAGTATTGTTAAGGAAGGGAGAACGACTGATTGCAACCTATATGAAATCCACCTAAAGTAGTATAATTAGCAATAACAACAGTTTCAAACACAATTTAGAAACTGATGGACTGTGGTAACTATTAATTTTGTAAAGCAAATCTACACTTACATAACAAACTAATCATAAATTAGGAACTTGCATGCAAAGTGTTTTCTTTTGGTAGAGTGGTTTTACCATGTGGTGGGAAAATTTAAGAAGCACAGTATATAAAACAAAGATAACTGAAAAGAAAGTAAATGCAAGGCTGGAAGACAAAAGATGATCACACAAGCTCTAGGAAACTAGAGAAAAGGGCAGGAAAAAAAGAATGAAGAAGTAAACAAGGAATTATCTGAATTTGGTCTCTGGGTTTGGAGGAAAGGATTATTTTTCTGTGGCTAGAGTTCTCCCAGGTCATTTTAAAAAGAAGGAAAAAAGATAAGGAGAAAAGAAAAGAAAAAAGTAAAAGAAAGAAAGAATAAAAACAAAAAGAAAAGGGAGTGGCCCCACCCACTTGCTTCTTTTCTGTGTGTCTTTGTCCTTAAGCCCAATGCTGGCTCACCCAATTGACTACCTGTTGGTTTATATTATTGCTTTGGCCTTTTCCATCCCACTAGTCCTGCTTGTCTATCATGTGTGCTCCAGTTGGGGTTCTACTGTGTGGCTAGCATTCCCCCAGTTGCTTGGTCCTACTGACTGGGGAGGCAGCCAGCCACTTAGATTCTTCCCAAGCAGGATGCCAGGTCCTGCAATGTAGAGGGAGAGGCCAATCACCTGGATTCCTCTAGCTGAGCCGGTTGTTGGGCCCTAAATTCTTCCCAGGCTTGATGATCTGATTTCTAATAGCAAACACTACAACTTCTCAGGACCTCTTACCTCCACCTTACTCAGTGTCTCCATGTCTTGGTTTTATGTACCTAATGGCATTTTTCACTTATACAATTTTTGATTATTTATTAGTTTGTTTTCTCCACTAGGAAATAATTCCAAAAGAAGATTGTCTGTTTTTTCTGTCTCATGTGCCACTGTAACCCTCATCTACAAACTAATACCTAGAATACAGCAGATGACAAAAGAACATTTGTTGAGAGGATGTGTGAAGGAGTAACTCAAAGAATAATGACTTTTGCTACCCAAAGCCAGAACATGAGAAAGAGAACGTTGAGAACACTGATAAGGGTGGAGGTAGAGGTGTTCATTTGGTCCCTGGCAGTTCTGGCTGAGAGGGAGAGACTAAAAGAGGATGAAACCAAATGTTGTTGCCCAGGTCCTCTGGGTCCCACTAAAGTCTGGGCAAGATACAAACAGTCAGTCTCATTCCTGTTGGAGTTCCTAGGGGAGTATGAATGGGACAAAGACATGGCAGGTCAGAAATGGTCCCCTCTTCTTTAGGAAAAGAGGTATACACTTAATAGGCTGGGCAGCTAAATCAGGGGAGCAATTCTGGGGCAGTAAGAACTCATGTGCAAGACTGGCATGCAAAAATCTCAGACACAGAATCTGACCATTTTTCTTCCTTAAAATACTAGTTTTTATCTAGGTGTAGATGAGGTACCAGAAAAATACAAATAGTGTGCCCTAGCCAAGTTGAACATCGCAGAGACACAGAAGATTTAACAGACTAATTACACTCAACACACTTAACTAGATATAATGGCCACTCTAGACAGCATGGTCTCATGCAAAGATGAGCTAGCTGGGACTTGTGAGCTGGTCCAGATGCACTGACACACTCTGGGGATCCTGGTGCTCTAGACAGCAGCATGACTTGCAGATCTCTACACAGAGAGCATTAGGAGTGAAAACCTGGTTAGTACGAGGGAATAGAAGTGTCATGAAATAAAGTATGCACTCCATTGGGTTTTTTTAAATTTTATTTTGAAAGTAGTAAAAAGGCAACAGCACAAGACAGAACAAAACCAATCGAGACAATGCAGTGAAATTGGTACAGAGTTTCACAATAGGACAGTGGGATGGTAGTAATAGGTACTATGGTATATCTCATTAACTTCACAATAGTTGTCCAGTCAATTAGGTATAACGAAATCAAACCAAAAACAGAACATTATAAAACCTATTGAAAGTATTGAATACAGCAAAAGAAACATAAAACAAAACAGTGAAAACAACCTTTGCCTTCAAACAGAATATAGAAAGAAATCCCCCATATTTGCTATACTGCATGTGGTCATCCTCCCAAGAGCTGCTGAGACATCTATCCCCAGTAGCTACGAGGGGGAGAAGAGCAAGGGGAAGGGTGTTTGAATTTCAGCTAGCGTGGCAGTAGGTAGGCTTATAGGAACCAATGGTTCTCCTGGCCCACTCCGGGGCACTTACCAAGCGGGCGGGCAAATAAGCTGCCTGAGTCCCACCATGGCTGGATCTTGGGCTGTACTCCATTGTTAAACAAATGGCACAATAGTAGGTGCCAAATCTTCCCTATGTAGCCACCACTCTAGAATTCTGACTGTTTTACAGAATTTTCAAGCCTAACTCAAGGCACACATTCTGCTTGCAGTTGTTACTCTGAAAACGATGCTTTTCTTGTGTGTCCTTAATTCCTCCAAAGCAATGACCAACTGCTACCCTCTCTCACTCTCCCCTGGTCCTAGAGTTTTCTAGAATACAGCTCTCTAGCTTTAGAAGTAAAAGAATTGGTGTCACCAGGGATGTGAGAAGTAGAGAATTCTCTGCCTTAAGAAATATGATAGTGCAGCTGAAGAAGAGCCACAAAGAATATTGATTAGTACAACCCTGATAATATAGGAGGTCGGTAAGCGCTAGGCTGGAATTTCTTCTCTCCAGCTTCCTAGCAGACCTGTGCAGTCTGTCTCTACTGACAGAGCTTAGATGAGCCATCTATCTTTTGCATTTTTCAAGCAGATCCATTACCTTTGTAGTTTGCTAATACTTATCCAAAACTTGACGTGCTGTGTTGCATAGTTTCCCAATCTGTTGCCAGTTTAAGTCTTTTTTTATGTATCTTTTCAAGATACTACAATGGAATTTGGGAAAAAGGATATCAGACATGGGCTGGAGGTTTAGCTCAGCGGCATAAGCACCTGCCTTGGAAGCAGGCAGTCGTGAGTTCGATCCCTGGTACCAATAAAAAGGAAAAAGACAAAAAAAAAAAAAGGATATCAGACACAGCTAGTCTGCTATGATATGATCCATCAGTGCCTATATATAACTTTTGTATTAAAAATGCAATGAACATCAACATTATTATTATAAATGAAATACTTTTGTGACTATTTTATGTGATAGGAATTACAGGAGAGTAGATGGAATTGAACAAATTGTTTTCTTCACTGTCAACTTCAGCTTTTCCTAAAGAAAGGCTGTTAGCAAGGTCTTTTTAACAGTATGTGATTGATCAATTCCCAGTGAAATTTGCTACCTATGCAATGTAGGTCAGACTCAGCATTTATAAGTGATCCCTGATGCTTTTTCCCTCTAAAATAACAAATGTTACAGACAAGGGCCATGCATTCTAATTTTCCCTCCTAGATTTCAAGAACATCTCTTAATGACTTTTTATTAAAATAAGAAATTTATAAGAGCATGAGAAACACAATTAGAAAGAAAAAGTTTGGAGTCCATGACAGTCTTATTTTAGGTCCATTTAGTTTAGTCAAATATTTAAAAATTTAAAAGAAAATATTTCTATTGTCTTTCATCTCCCTCTACTCCATAGTAAATTCCTAATAAAGCACATATTCATTGTCAGCCTTTAACAAGAAATGAAGTGTTTAAAATAAACAAACTTTCCATACAGATTAACTAGATCTTTTAAACAAGAAAAACATTATTAATTTTTTGAAAGCACTGCATTTTCTCCTGTCTCTGCCAGTACAAATTCTACTCATGTGTTAAGACTCTCTTTCTTCATAGAAGTTTCTCATACTGACCTAGTATTAAAGAATCATTTTTTACTTGGGATTCCTTCTTTTTAAAATCATCTTTCTCTCAGTGAGATATGTGCACCCATGTTTATAGAAGTAAACTTTGTAATAGCTAAATCTTGGATACAACCCAAATACCCATCAATCAAAGAATAGATTAAAAAAAGATGTGGTCTTTTTAAACAATGGAGTACTACTCAATCATAAATAAGGATAGGCTTGAGATATTTCTAGCTAAAGAGATGCAACTTGAAACCATATTCATAAGTGAAATAAACCAAATTCTCATGTGTAAACATAGTGTTGTCTCTCTGGTAGAAGAACCTGAAAGAGTAAATAAGGTACAAAAGGCACAATAGAGAAAACCAGTTCAGCAACAGTGAGTAGCCCTACAACAAGTGGGTTGCTGTTGAAGAGGAAAATACAGAAATTATCATATAACAAGTTTTATAAATGAGTATTTGAAGCTCAAGAAAAGTGAAGCTGAAATTTGAAAAAATAAAAGAAAGAATGCATGCTAATTCTCAGACCAGAATTCCCACTTATAGAATATTGAGCAATTTATGTAAAGTGGAGAAGGTGAAAGAAGTCAAAAACTGAAACAAAAGAATGAAGAAAAGAAATAAAAATGAAGTTAAGAAGACTCCCGTTTTGCTTCCAGAAGTGGAAGTGTTCACAAATGGAGGAAATCTGCAAGGCATACCCTGTAAGGTCTCGCTCCGAGGAAGATTCCAGGCATTCCAGATCAAAGTGCAGGTCCAGATGTGAATCTAGGTCTAGATTTAGAAGTTCTCGCAAGCATTATACAAGGTCACAATCTTGATCTTGTGCTCGTTGATGTTCCAGGAGCAGACCTCATAGTTGAGATTATCACAGACACCACAGCCACAGCCACTCTCCCATGTCCACTCCAATGCATCATGTTGGAAATCAGGTAAATCCTGACCCAAACTGTTGCCTTGGAATGTTTAGGTTGAGCTCATCCACCACAGGAAGAGATTTAAGAGAAGGGTTCTCTAAATATGGCTCAATTGCCAACATGTCTACTGTATGTGACCAGCAATCTAGGTGTTCAAGAGGGTTTGCCTTTGTGGATTTTGAAAATGTAGATGATGCCAAGGAAGCCGAAGAGCATGCCAATTGAATGGAACTTGATGGGCGTAGGATCAGAGTTGATTTCTCTATAACAAAAAGACCACATACCCCAACACCAGGAATTTACATGGGGAGACTGACCTATTGCAGTTATACCATCAGGATTGCTATGACAGAGGATACTACTGTAGCTACGACGATCAGGACTACTATAGCTGGTCCTATAGAGGAGGCGGTGGAGGAGGCAGTGGATGGAGAGCTGTCAAGACAGATCAGATTTACAAAAAACAGTCACCTTCTCCTTGTTACAGTTGTGGAGGATACAGATCATGCTCAGATCTTGACCCTACTCACCTTGTCTCTATTAAAACATGAGATGAAGACTTTCTGGAACCTGCCATAGAGCTGGGATATGGTTTGTGGACAATATTTTTATTATCTGTTTAAAAAGTGGACAGTGTCTACTGAAGTTAGGTGACTTTTGCACCTTTTATGATGAGTACTTTTGGTGGAGTTGAAATGCTGTTTTCATTCTGCATTTGTGTAGTTCGGTGTTTTGTCCCAAGTTGAGTGTTTTCAGAGATATGTTTTGCATGTATTTTTTTTACAGTCTAAATTTGACTGTTGTGAAGTTTCTATTGAACAAAACTTTATCTAAAAGGTTTTTCTACTGAATCCACCATAATCTGAAGATCAAAACCTGTATGCAAAATGCTACCAAATGGCAAAAAGCAACAATCCACAGTTTTATTTTTTAAAAAAAATGTACAATGGGAAGAAATTGTTCAAAAGGAAAGAGGGATTAGGGTGATGCAAAGGGGAAAGAAAGCAAAAAAAAGAAAAAAAACAGTTATACTACTAGTGTCTCTTAGTTCATTGAAAATAAAATTTGTGCTAATATCATCTGGAGAATTTTTTATGCCCGTATCTTGTACTCTGGATAACTATTTTAAAGATAAGAATACACAGTCTATTTACTACTGCTATTTTCTTATTTTGTTTTGAAATTTTGTTTTATCTTTCCATAAAATAAAAATAAAATAAAATCATCTTTCTATATGTTATGCCTCACACTTCAAAATGTGTAAAGAAAATAAATGAATTCAGTGTCAAACCAATACACAATGGATAAAAATGGTGACAGAGAAATACTTTAAAGGGGATTAAATGAGACAATGAATTTAAAATACTTGGAACAGTGCCTGCCACATCATCAGACCTAAATAAACATTATTGACAGCAATTATTTGATTGTATTACTGGAATTAAATAACATATATTACTCCTGCAGAATAATACTTCATTGTATTGGAAAATAATGAACCCATCAGATGGAGGTTTGTCCATTCTTGAAAGTGCAGAAGAGAGAGAATGCTAGAGCTGTCAGCTGGATCCTTCCCAGCAATGTGGGAGAGAGGCTGTCTTTGCCTAGGACACACGCAATCTGACCACAGGCAGGTTTACCTCATTTTGTGAAGAAGTTGACACTTGTAACTCCATTCTTTCCCCTCTCTCTTATGCCATGTTCATTGATCAGAATTATATATAAATTGGTCTTCTCATTTGGGAAGCTTCACAGAGATATGTGCAAAGTGGGCTACTAGGTGGATACATTTTCTTAAAATACTGTATTAGTTATATATAAATGATAACTTGCCTTTCAGTGTGGGATATACAAGGATAGAAAGTAACCTGGAAGACCCCTTGGGACTCTAAAACATATTATCTCCTATACAAGTGATGGTGAACCTTTTAGAACTGTCAGTGATACAAACAGCCCGCTGTGGCACATGTGCTGTAGGTTCACACCACTGCCCCATACACTAATAAATAAGTGTTACACTTTAGGCTCTACAAGTTTGGTTGTTTGAGTTTATGCTCAGAAAGTGAATCCACTTTGCAACAACACATTATGTTTATAAGCCTGCTCTTTTGACTGGGAAGACTTCACCAGTGTGTATTGGAGATAGGGCAACACTTCTTCCCATTACCAGGCACTACCACCACCCTATAAACCCAGCTGCCTTTAAGGCATTATTTTTGTTGATTTATGTTACAAATACACATTTGATCACATTCAATGTTAAATGCCATGACAGAAGAAGTTATTCATGTTTACCAGTACCCATGGTTTTTTAAGATGTGAAGTATTCATGGATATTTTTATACATATTAACAGGCATGTGAATTTGGAAAAATATTTATAAACAGTGCATATCAAGATATAATGTGTATGTACCCCTTTACAAATTCTACAACTCAAAATCTAATTAGGCAAAAATTTGTAAGTGTGTACAAGTAGATGTGCGTAAGACTATGTGTGGCATTACCTATAATCACAAACAACTTTAAACAACCCAAGAAGACAAACAACTCAAATATACCCAATGTATTGAATGCTGATAGGTAATTTTAAAGGATTAATGTCCCAACACGGAAAAAGTCTTTAGGTCATATTGTTGAGATGGGAAAGCACATGTTTTTTCTGTTCATATATACAAAAAATAATTTTAAAAAATCAAGATGTCATATGTATTCTCCAGCGATAATTTACACACTTATAGATGCATAAAAAAGCTTGGGTCTGTTACACTCCAGATTGATAACTATAGATAGGCCTGTGGATGTAAAAGGGATATATATATAAATTTGTAATTATAGATTTATTTGCAATGCTTGAATTTTAAATTTTGATAGGTTATATATTAATTATGTGTTTATAATTGAGTTCTTAAATGAAAAATCACAATTACTTCATAATAAAAGACAAGAATTAAAATAAATAGACAGATATAATAGGCCTACATTTAAAAAGAACCTCAGTAGGAAAAGATGTCAATGCCACCCAAATTAATTTTTTAAATTACAGTAATCAGAATCTTAGTTCTTTTGAAACTGTATAATGATTATATGAAGAAACAATTAAAATTGTTTCAAAACAAATAAATTATAAGGAAACATCATCACAAATAAATTATTAAAATAACAAAAAGGTTAAAGATATCATAAAGGAAGACAAATACAAAGGCATCTTTAAAAAAATCAAAATATTTAGGGCAAAAATCCTCTATTAATATAAGAAATTTACATGTGAAATTTTGCTAACATGAAAAAGGTTTTTAAATTTTTACCTTCATTCAAGTACAAATCAAAGTTATAAGATAAAATTAATACTTTTCTAAGTTGAATAACTGTCTTTTATTCTTTGTAAAGGCTTAACATACATACACAGAGTTACATAGATAATAATTATCTAGCACTAAAAAATGTAACAAAGTGAAGAAATTCATTTCAAGGAACAGAATATTTCAAGCAATAATTCAAGCAGAATATTTCTAACCACTAGTTCCCTTCACTCTCCTAAATTAACTACTACCTAGATGTTTAACAGCACAACTTAATTTGGTCACTTTAAAACTTTATAAAATAGATATCACATAGCGTATTTGATGTCTGACTTTATCCATTTAATTTTATGTTCACGAGATGTGTGCATGTTGTACATGAATCACACTGCTCACTTTCATTCCAGTGTAGATTCCGCCTTGCGTCCTAATCAGTGTCCTAGGGTCCCACCTTCAAACACTGTCACTTTGGGGGTTAGAATTTCAACATATGATCTTTTAGGGAGCCCAGTTTAGTGGAATTAGTCCCCAGATGACATCACTGAGAAGTCCCTCACCCCTTCAGACACGTGGGGATTCAGTAAGAGCCCTACACTCCAGCAAATGAAGCCTCTTTAAATACAGTTTCATCCTGACCTTGGACTTCACAGCTTCCAGAACTGAGGGAAATAAATGTTGTTTAAGCTACCTAATCTAGGTAACTTTTTACAGCAGCAAGAACCAACTACCGTTTATGCATCCATTTTACTGGTGATGCAGTAAGATTGGTGAAGCAAGAAACAGCCTTAAACAATGGTGGTGAGGTGATTAGATGCTTCAGCCACTCTTGGAAATGGCTTGGCCTTGTCTGTCAAAACTGAACAGAGCATTCCTTCCAATTCTGCAACTGTGTTCCAGACATATACCTTTAAAAAATGCTTACCAAAGCTGCTTCTGACATTGCTGTGCAACTTTTTGTGTAGACATGTGTTTTAACTCTCTTGGGCAGAGACTGCTTTGTAGGGCTGGAATCACTGAGTTGTTGGTGAATCTTTGTTTACATTAATTTTGAAAGCCTTAAAATAAAACCAGAACAACCTGTACCGTAACTTTCTTTGATATATTGCCATCCTCAAATAATTACGAATATTCTGCCAGCAAGTGTAAATTTGTAAAACTAGCCTTTGTGATATATTTGGAGTTTTAGTATATTAAGATAAGGAATGTCCTTATATTTCACACTTCAAATACTGAGAAGAAGAAATTTCTATAGGTACATTGGTTTTTCCTTTATGCTCAATTTTTGATGTGATCAAAAGGGTCTGTAAAATTAAGATGTTCTCTTTAGTATGTGTATCAGATGGAGTTATTTCTGTCTTTAAAATAATCTGTAGAAGAGAAGGTTTGAAAAACAGAGTGAATATCTTTCTTTGTTATTTTAGCTGCTGACATTTTTAATTCAATTTAGCAGTAGCCTTATATTTTTAAAGTTAATGAAGTGAAATTCAAGTTCAGTTAGCAGTAATTTAAGATGACAATTCAATCATTAGTGAAGCTAATTATTAAATGGAAAACTCATTGCAGTACTCAACCTCATAATGAAATAAAACCTTATGTCCAACCAGTATGCAAAGCCTGTGAGCCGAACAGTATGTAGTTGCTAACAACACAGCACAAGGAGGTCTGAGGTGACAGTCTTGCATATGGAACCGTTTCCAGCAGACTCGGATTTAATATTTTGATTCATTCCTAGTCATGATTTTCTTTCACTAAATCACAAACCACATAAAGCACTTCGAATGATAGCCTCTCCAGCAGTGTTTCTAAATATATCTGTTATGTTTATCTCATTCATCAGAAAAATGTATGACAGGTATTGCAATTGCCACGTTTACTATAGTAAAAATAAAAGAAGATTGATGTTATAACTGAGAAAGCTTTATTATAGTAAGCAACTGCATACACTTCTTTTGTGTATACATCTGGAACAGTAGAACTCTTATGCCCATTAATTGATAAATAATAAACAAAATGGATATATTCATACAATGAAATGCTATTCAGCAATAAAAAGCATTGAGGTAGTGATACATACTAAAATGTAAATGAGCCTTAGAAACATTCTATAAATCAGACACATGATTAAATACTGCATTGTTTCTCTTGTGTGAGAAACCAAAGGTGTAAATAAGTATTGAAATGATGATAGCTATCGGGAAGTAGAAAGAAAATGATCAAATGAGAAGGGGAGTAAGGGAGGAAAAGAAGGGGAAATAAAAATTATAAGGAAAACTGATGAAACAAAACTTTTGTAAATAAGGAGGGGAATAAAGATTGAAGGAAGAAAAGGGAAATTGGAGGAAAAGATCAACATACATAATGTACAGGTACAAAGAATGTGATCTTTATGTATATCAAAAGTATACCAATAAAATTAATTTTAAAAGACATTATTCTAAATGAAAGAAACTATCCATAAATGACCACACACCATATAATTCCATATATGTGAAATGCCCAGACAGTGCAAAGTTATAAAAACAGACAGTAAACTAATGTCCTCCTGGGGCTGGAGGTGGGAATGGGAAGTGACTGCTCACAGACACAAGTTTCTTACTGGTGTGATGGGAAAGTACTAAAATTGGAAAGTTGTGATCACTGCAGAAACCTGTAAACATACTCAAAGTCACTGAATTATTCACATAAAGTGGGTGAAGCTTATGATATGCAAATTATGCTTCCAAAAAGCTCTTTAAACAAAGACTGAATTTTGAAAATGAGCAGGACTATGAGGATTAGAGTAGCTTGAAATCAGTGCACATGGCTCCTTTCTGTTTGTCTTCAAAACTTCTAATGTGGCATCATGTGCACTTTCAGAAATTAAAGCTTGCTATGCAAGTAATAAAACATAATATAAAATGTAAAAACATTCCATTAACTGATATAACAGGTAATCCAGAAGGAATTCATAAGCCAGTATAACTTTTTAAAATATATATCCATGAAAAATGGAATTATTCATGAAGGTTTATGTTTTATTTTACCTCCTTCTTCACCTTAAAAAATTCCTTCACCCTTTAGGTTACAGAGAAAATTTGTTTAAACCTAAAACAGGTCATGTCACTACTGTTCAAAGAGTCCAGCAGATCCCTAACCACAGGGCTGGCTGGAAGACAGTGACTTCATGCTCAGTGCCCCTCCATTACACCCTGGACAGTGCAGCTGTCTGGAATGCTAGGGGTAGAGCCAGTCAGAGGAGATTGGCAGGAATTAATGTAGGAGATAATAAAAAAAAGCAGAGAAGGTGGAGAATGGCAAGACACAGAGGTGAGGTGTGGCCTCCAATCCCCTGCCCAACCACACAGGTGTGGAACTCAATGAGATGATGAAATTGAGAGTCAAATACTGGAGACTTCCGAAATGATAACAACAGAAGTGAAAACCCACGTGGAAAAGGCTAAAGAGAAAATGATCTCTCAGGTACAAAAAAGAAATGATGCTTAAAATCAAAGATAATATAAAAGACACCAATAAAAGAATAGATGAGCTTAGAAAAAGATGAAAACAAAAAAAATGCCTAACATAAGAGAGAAGTGAAATCCATAAACAGATCCAAACAGAGATTCAGGAGATTAAAATCTCTATTGAAAATATATGTAACAGACTGAATAAAGGAAAGGATAGAATTTCAGATCTTGAAGACAGAATTTCAGCTAGTGATCATTAAAAGAAAAGTATCTCTAAAATAGCAAGAGACCATGAGAAATCAATCCAACGGCTACAAGACAAAGCAAAGAAGAATAACACGAGATTGATTGGCGTCAATGAGAAAGCTGGAGACAGCATAAATGCTATAACTATAACAAATAATGTGCACCTAATGCAGGAGCACAACTGTAAACCAAAGTTATAGGTAGACACGGAAAATCAAATAAGCAATAACACAATTGTAACAGGAAAGCTCAATAACCCACTGTCACAGAAAGACAGATCAATTAGACAAAAAAATCAACAAAGAAATATCAGAGCTGAACCAAACCTGTGAACAAATGGAGTTAATAGGAAAAAGCCATGCACCAAGAGCCCATGCCAGAGGCCTAGAGAGATCTACTGAATCCCAGCATGTGCCCGGGGAAGAAGTCATGCCCTAGGCCCTACCGCCATTGAGGGAGCAATTGTTGAATCACCACCCCATGCCTCTCGACCATCCCAGAACCCAGGTGCCTCATCCAATCCACTACAGGGAGGGACTGGCAACCAATGCAGGGAAACACTGGGATGCAGCAATGAGCTGATTCAGAGGAACACAGGAAAATGTCAAGACGAAGGAGCAAAATACAATTTTAGACCTTCAGCCCACACAGAACAAGTTCGGAGACACAGACATATAGAAATTAGGAGTCATACACCTGAAATTTCTGAAAAGATAACTTGAGCATTAAGTATTAAGATAACTTAAGTATTGTTTAAGTATTAAGTATTAAGATAACTTAAGTATTGTTTGGTAAATGTTACATGTCTATGTCTGATGGTCTGGACAGTTATTTTAAAGATAACAAGAAGCATTATGGTAGCAATTGTTAGTTTCCTGTTATTATGTTTTGAAGTCATGTATTGTTTTCATTGTTTTGTTTGGTTTGGTTTTATTTTGGCTTGTTCTGTTTGATTTTATTATACCTGATGGTACAGGCAGCTATTTTTAAGACAATGAGCTATATTATGGTAGCCATTGTTGATTTCCTAGTATCTTGTTTTGAACTCCTGTATTGTATGCCTTTCATTGTTTTGTCTTGATTGGTTTTATTCTGTTTTACTTTGCTTGTTTTATTCTCTTTAAAATAAAATTTTTAAAAAAGAAAGAAAGGATACAACAATGAGAATAACCCACACATTCCTCTGCATACCACACTGAAAGTTCACTACACTCTCATCTTTGCTCATTGCTGTGGACATGACTCATATACTTGTCCTCCTTAAATAAGCGCCACACCCACTGGGCTTGTTGCTGTCTTTCCAAAGCTTCAAGTTTGTGCCAGCTTGGGCCTTCACACTGGCTGTGCCTTGCAAGGCAGCAAAGCACAGTCATTAGGATGCAGACTCTGACCCACACTGCCTGGCTTCCTGCCTGAATGCAGAGACTAGCTGGGTACATTAGGTGAGTTACTTGTTTTCCCTGTGCCTCAGCTTCCTCATCTGTATATGAAACTAAGAGCTACACCTATCCTGAAGGGTGTCAGAGGATTCAATGAATCCATGTTAAAAAGTTATTAGAAGAGCTTCTATATAAAAACTTCAAAGTGTCCACCTAAAATGGTTTTCCCTCACATCTCTGCAGAGGAAGCCTCCTGTCATTTAGAACTCTGTTCAACAGTCCTGTCCTCACCGCAGTCTCCTCATTCAGTGGTTCCCAACTCCACTCATTCAACACGTACTTATTCAATTCCTGCTCTGTACCAGGTATTGTGTGGAATACTGTGCACACGTCACAAAGGAAACAAATACTTTCGGCCTAATGGAGTTTGCTTTCTGGTGGGGTATGACAGATGATAAATAGCCCTCACCAAAAATAGAGCATATCAGAAGCCATGATGGTTGTGGAGGGAAGAAAACAGAGAGCACAGAGAGGGAGGGGCATAGTGTCATGTATAGGGGTCAACAAACATGCTTTGCAGAAAGACATGAGGCATTCAGTGACCCTGAGTGTTGAAAGCAGTAACCGAGTTAGTCATGGGTGAGGGGAGGAGCAGCACACTGTGCAGTGCAAACAGGGCAGCCCCTGGGGCCTCCATGAGCTGTGCTATTTATGGACTTCCAGGGACCCTGGGCTGCAGTAGAAAGAAAGGGAAAGGGTGGGGACAGGTTATGTGCGTTCTTACCAAGCCACTTCAGGACTTTGCCACTTTATCTCTGTGATGTGGAGAAGGGAGTAGAAGATGGCTCTTTATGATCCCCAACTCCTGACTGAAATGGTGAGCCAACACGGGTATATTCTTTCCACTACTAGCTTACAATGATTTGTTATCCATCATTAGGTAATGAAGAGGAAGCCATGCAAGGCTTTTGGGCAGAGAAGTGATGTGAGCTGTGCTGCTCTGGAAGGCCTGCTCTGGCTGCTGCATGCATGGACTAGGGGAGGGCAAGCACTGAACATGTAGCACAGTCCAGAAACCATCGCGAGATTCAGCAAAGGAATAATTCGGATTAAGGTATAGAGGCAGAAGAAGAAATTATATTTTCCCTTCTTCACAGAAATTCTATGGAACATTTTCATTCCTTTTATTTACTAAAACTCCCTTTCCTTCTCCAACCCAGCACTGCAAGAATGAAAGTCCTCTGAGGAAAGATGCCTTATCTATCATGTGCACCACTTTAACCCCATATCTAAAGCACAGAGCAGGTGCTAAATACATGTTTGTGGGATGAGTGAATGAAAAAGAAATAATGGAAGAAAATATAAGTTAAAACCCACCTTCTATCCTTTGCGTAGTGTGCATATGACTTTAATATATGATAAATGGAACATCTCAGAATAATAAAATGGCTTTATTTTTAACAGCTGTTTCTGGGACAGCTCACAATTTAGAAAAAATTTTATTAGATATTTATCTTGTAATATATACCAAAATAGACAGTAAATGATTTAATGAGTCCGATGTAAAAAAGAAATCCTCAAAGAACAAGAAAAACTTAATTATTTCAATGTGGAAAAGAATTCCCCCAAGGCAGAAATTACATTTAAAAGATTGATAGGTTTGATAACACAAAAATTCTTGACTTCTCTATAGTCAAATCATTTCAAACAAATCCTCAGCAAAAAACTGAAACAAACATACAAAAATGTTGCCATATAAGGGACAGTGGGATAATAACCTTCACACATAAAAGATATACACACAAAAAAGGAAAAAAATGGGGAACCTGGATAAAAATAATGACATATATATCTTTAAAAAATAGTTGACTATAAACAGTTGATTCAACTTACTATAAATTAAACTTATGCATAATAAAGCACAATGAATAGCTATCAAATAGTTACTGATTTCTTTTAACACTAATACTCAGCTGGACAAGTCCCTGGTAACTGGACATCCTTCAGTTTGGCTCACATGACAGAAACTGATACATCTTAAGAGGTAATTTAGTAGAACATAAAAACACCATTAAAATGTCTGTCATCATTAATTACCCAATTCTACCTTTTCTTAAGGAAATTACCCAAGATGCTCACGTGTCTAGACACCTGGGTCTCCTCAGACTGCTGCCTCAGGCCCACCCTCAGCCAGCATGCCTGGGATGCCTCTGTATGCTGCGGGCCTGCCCCTCAGCCTGGAACACCTGGGACGCCATGAGGACAACTGAGCCACCTCAGACTGCCACCATGGGCCTGCCTCTCAGCCAGGCATGCCTGGGACACCCCAGACTGCTGCTGTGGGCCCACCCCTTGGGGAACCCACCAGCCTCCTGGACCTGGACCTATTACTGCCCTTGATCTCTGGATCCAACCCCTTCTCCCAAGAACCTTAGACTACAGTAGCGGGCTACCATGCTTGCTGGATGGGAGACTCAGGAACCCCTCACCCAAACAGAAGATCTAAGCAGGCTCCAGTGAGTGTGGTGAGTTTGGCCCTAAAATATAGAGGTCTGCAGTGGGTAAATAAGAGCAGAAGTGAAACTCCGTCCAACTGTAAGGCCTTGGCGAACCTGGCGAGAGAGTGCATAAATTCCCTCCTCACACAGAGAACATCAGACAGGTTGAGGAATGAGCCAACATGGCCTCCCCCAACTTGGAGAAAATTAAAAGAGCTTATGAGACCCCCCCCCAGGGATACAGTAGAGCCTAAGCTGATACAAATACTATAGACAGGGAGATCTGGTGACCTGCAACAACCTGAAGACATAGCAACAGCAGGAACTAAGAGTTGACCTGCATCAGTACTTCTAGGTTAGTTAGCCCAAGAAGAATATAGGACTCACAAAACAGGCCCTGTAGGAGGAATTCAGATGACTGGCTCTCTTCGTCATTGTGGTACCCAGCAACTGGACAAACATCAATCACATAATAGGACCCTACAACTAAACACTATGGACAGATGAGACTGTTGGGATTAAAAGACCAACTATTTACCCAAAAGGAAAAAATGACAAAACAACAAGGCAAAATGCAAGCTCAAACATCTAGTCCATCAGGAGCAAGTACAGGCAACATTAAAATAGAGGACTTTAAAAGTCATACACCAGGAAACTCTTAAAAGGTAGGAAATGAAGTAAAGAAACAAATCCATGAGGCTATAGAGGAAATCAAATTAGAAATAATGTCTTAAATAAAGACAGAAATAACAACCTTAGTAAATGAGTTGCTCAACATAGCTAGAGAAGAAATAGTAAATAAAAAAAAGTACAGGACTATGGGAAATTGATTGAAACCTTGAATGAGCAATGTAGAAAACAAGCAGAATCCATGAAACAAATTCAAAGAGACATCCAAAAAAACAAAAGCTGGCAAACCATTTAAATGAAGCTGAGGACAGGATTTTGAACTTTGAGGACAGGACCACAGATAAAGATCATGAAAGGGTGGAACAACAAAGCATCATGAAATGAAAATCCAGCAGCTTCAAGATGATGCCCAGAGAAACAATATAAGAATAATAGGTGGTGCGCTTCCTGCACAAGTAACACCATGCCACCTTGAGACTTTGGCCTGCGCTGCTGCCCACTGTGCAACTGGCACTAGCCCTGAGGAACACGTGCTCCCCTCAGACCTCAGCCCGTGCAGCCGTGCACTTCCTGTGTGACTCCAGCCATCAGTGAGTAACACCAGGCCACCCTGGTACCTTGGCCCGCACCCAGCTGACGCCTGGACCCAGGACATCAATTGGCTCCTTCAGGACACTCCCTGCATTCTGGACCTAATACTGCTGTTGATATTCAGCTGCAACCTTTCTCCCAGAACCTTGAACTACAGCAGATTAACTGTGCTAGCCTGAAGGGAGACTCAGTAACTGCCTCACCCAAACAGAAGATGTCAGCAGGCTCCAGTCAGTGTGGTGAGTATGCTCCTAAAATATAGGTGTACAGTGGATAAATAGGGCCAGTAGTACAACTCCCTCCAACTAACTGTAAGACCTTGGTGAGTCTGGCAAGAGTGTGGGTGACACATTCCTGCACGTAGAAAACATCAGTCAAGGTGAGGTGTGCCAATAAGGACTCCCCCAACTTGGAGAAAATCAAAAGGGCTTATGAGACACACAGGCACACAATAGGGACACAATAGGGCCTCAGCTGACACAAACACTATATAGACAGGGAGATTTGGTGACCTGGAATAACCTGAAGACAAAGTAATAGCAGGAATGAAAAGCTGACCTACATCAACACTACTAGGCTTGTCACCCCAAGAAGAATACAGGACTCACCCAACAGGCCTTGGGGTGGGAAGTGAGTTGACTGGCCCACCTATTCATTGAGGAATCAATCCTCCCTAAATCATTCCTGGAGGCATGTATTACTCTCATACCAAAACCAGAGAAAGACCCAACCAAAAAAGAGAACTATAGGCCAGTCTCACTAATGAATACTGATGCAAAGATTCTCAATAAAATTCTAGCAAATAGAATGCAGCAAATCATCAAGAAGATTATACATCATGACCAAGTGGGATTCATTCCAGGAATGCAGGGATGGTTTAACATACGCAAATCAATAAATGTAACACACCACATCAACAGAGCCAAAAACAAAAACTACATGGTCATCTCAATAGATGCAGAAAAAGCTTTCCATAAAGTCCAATACCTGTTTATGATTTTTTTAAAAAACCTTGAGAAATTCAGAATACATGGTGTCTACGTCAATCTTATAAAGGCCATCTATGACAAACCAACAGTCAACATTATACTAAATGGGCAAAAACGGAAAGCTTTTACTTTAAAATGAGGAACAAAACAATGATGTCCACTATCACCACTCCTATTCAATATAGTTCTGGTAACAGTAGCCAGGGCAATCAGACAAGAGATAAATAAAAGGAATATAGATAGGAAATGAGGAAGTTAAATCATCACTATTTGCAGATTACATGATATTCTATATAGAATACCCAAAAAACTCCAATAAAAGACTACTAGAGGTAATAAACACATTCAGCAGGATAGCTGGATACAAAGTCAACACTCAAAAATGAATAGCATTCTTGTACACAAAAATCTCACCAAGACAGAAATTATAGAAATATTGCCCTTCACAATAGCATCTACAAAAATGAAATACTTAGAAATCAACCTAACTAAGAATGTAAAAGACCCATATGCTGAAAATTATGTTACACTAAAAATGAAGTTTCAAGAGGATATTAGAAAATGGAAGGATAATCCTTGCTCTTGGCTAGGAAGAATCAAAATTGTGAAAATGGCCATACTCCCAAAAATGTCATACAGATTTAATGCAATCCCAATAAAAATACCGGTAACAAACCTTACAGATCTAGAGAAAACACTCCTGAAATTCATTTGGAAGCAGAAGAGACCTAGAATAGCAAAGGCAATTCTGGGAAACAAAGGCAAGGCAGGAGGTATCTAAAGTCCTAACTTGAAACTGTACTACAAAGGCACAGTGATAAAATCAGCATGGCACTGGCAAAGAAAAAAGACCTGAGGATTAATGGAGCACATTACAATATGCAAAAACAACTACCAAGACACTCACCACCTGATGTTTGACAAAGGGGATAAACATGTTCACTGGAAGGATAGCCTCATTAATAAATGGTTTTGGAAAAATTGGCTCTCCACATGCCAAAGACTGAAACTAGATCTATAGGCATAGACCATGCACAAAACTATGGTCTTAATGGATCAAAGACCTAAATATTAAAACAGAAACACTAAATCTACTGGAAGAAAAGGTAGGTAGAAGTCTTGGAGACATAGGGGTAGACTGACAATTCATGAACAAAATACAGACTTCATGGGAAAAACTTCAAAGAGTCAACAACTGGGATCTTATATTATTGAAAAGTTTCTGCACTTCAAAAGAAATCACCAACAGAGTGAAAAGAAAACCCACAGCATGGGAAAGAATTTTAGCCAGTAACCCCTCAGACAAAGGACTTATATCTAGGACATATAAAGAATTGAAAAACATCAAGCCCCCACCCCAAATTCAAAGACCCTCTCCAAAAATGGGCATCTGAGTTGAGCACACAGTTCTCAGATGAAGGTATACAAATGGCAAATAAATACATGAAGAAATGTTCACCATCACTGGTCATTCGAGAAATGCAAATTAAAACAGCATTGAGATTTGATCTCACTCCAGAAAGAATGGCTGCCCTCAAGAAATCAACTGACAATAACTGTTGGCCAGGCTGCAGAGAAAAAGGAACACTGCTCCACTGTTAGTAGGAGTGTAGACTGGTGCAACTACTATGGAAATCAGTATGGAGAATTCTCAGAAGACTAGGATGGGAAGTTCCATTCAGTCCAGCTGTTCCCTTCCTGGGTATTTTCCCAGAAAAATTGAAAATGTCAGAGTGATATATGTGCACCCATGTTCATAGCAACACAGTTTGTAATAGATAAATCTTGTAAACTACCAAGGCACCCATCAACTGCAGAGTGGATAAAAAAGTTGTGTTCTTTTTATACAATGGAATATTACTCAACTATAAAAAAGGATGATCTTGAGGCCTTCATAGATAAATGAAGGCAACTTGAGATTATCTTCATACATGAAATAAATAAGAATCATATTTATAAATACCACATTGTGTGCATAGTGTAAAAAGTAATAAGAAATGTAGGAGTAATAAACCCCCAAAGTGTAATTGCTATTATAAAAAAGAGAGGAAAAGAAAGTGCTTTAAAAGATACAACTGCTTGTATGTTTAATTGTGTAAGATTGATAACCATACTACTAGGTTTTTGTTGGATCATTGAACAGAACTGTTTGGAGTTTCACTGTTTGAATATCCACTTTGTATGCTTTACATTTGTAACTTGAACAACAATTTCTAAGAGGACAATATGTAATTTATCAACTAGCGATTACTTACTGTTTATTTTTTTATATTATTCCACCTTTTTCTGTTTTGGTTTTTTTTCCCTCTTTAAATAAAAATTTTTAAAAGACTAATAGGCATCAGTGAAGATGCAGGAATCAATGCAAATGACATAACTAAGCTATTCACAGAAGTAATAGGAGATAATTTCCCAAACATGGAGAAAAAATCTCATATAAAAATAAGTGGAAGCATACAGAATGCCAAGCAGTCACAACCAACATAAATCTACACCCAGACATATAATAATTAAGATCCTAGACATACTGCATAAAAACAGAATACTAAAAGCTGTTAGAGAAAAGACACAACTCATCTATTGAGGAAAGCCTATTAGAATTACAGCAGATTTTTCAGCTTAAAATTTTAACCTTCAGGTTAAAATGAGCTTGCAGTGAAGTATTTCAAGCCCTAAAAGAAAACAACTTTTAAGCCAGACTGATATACTCAGAAAAACTATCCTTCAAATTTAATGGAGAAACAAGATACTTCCGTGACAAAGAATAACTGAAGAAATTCATGTCCACCAAAGCAACCCTAGAAAGACTACTGAAAGACATGCAAGATAGAGATAAAGAGGACCACAATCTCCAGAACAACAGAAAGGAGCCACTAGGCTGGACAAGAATTAAACAAGGGAGAAAAGAACAAAACCAACAGTAGGAACACGACATGGCAAAGTCAAGCCAGTACATATCAGTGATATCCATAAATGTAAACTGCCTCAATTCATCCTTCAAAAGAAACAGCCTGACAGAATGGATCAAGAAACATAATCCCATAATATGTTGTGTACAAGAAACACATCTGACCCAAAAGGAAACTCATAGATTAAAAGTCAAAGGATAGAAAACAGTATTTCATGCAACAGGAACCCAGAAAAAAAGCAAGGGTAACTATCCTATTTGCAGACAATGTGAACTTCAAACCTAAAATGATTAAAAGAAATAAAGAAGGTCACTACATACTCATTAGTGGAAAAATTGAAGAAGAAGAACTAACAATTATAAATATATATGCACTAAATACAGGAGTACCCAACTATATAAGACAAACACTAATGAAAAACCAAATACACAAGAACACAAGTGTAAAAGGAGACCTTAACACCCCACTGTCACAAAGAGATATATAAACTAGACAAAACATCAAAAAAAATAATAGAACTGAATCATACCTGTGAGCAATTGGACTTAGTAGATGTTTACAGAGTGTTCCACCCAACCACATCAGAATACACATTCTTCTCAGCTGCACATGGGATAGTCTCCAAAATAGACTGTATATTATCCCATAAAACATTCCTAAGTAACTGCAAAGGTATTGAAATTATCCCATGCGTAATATCTGACCATAGCACACTGAAATTGGAAATTAATGGCAAAAGAAATTGCAAAACCTGCATAAATACATAGAAATTAAATAACAACCTTTTGAACAATCTTGGGCTACAGATGAAATTAAAAAGAAATAAAGCAATACCTACAATTCAATGAAAATGTAGATACAATATGCTATAATCTGTGGGATACAATGAAAGCAGTCTTAAGAGGAAAACATATAGCAATAAATTGTTATATCAAGAAAACAGAATGAGCACAAATAAACAACCTAATGCTTCACCTCAAGAGCAAGTTAAACCCAAAGTTCATAGAAGAGAGAAAATTGTAAAGATTAGAGCATAAATCAATGCAATTGAAACTCAAAAAACAATATAAAGAATTAATGAATCAAAAAGCTGGTTTTTGAGAGAATAAACAAAATTGATAACCCCCTGGACAACCTTATCAAGAAAAGAAAGAAAAACTCAAATTCATGCAATAAGGACTGTAAAGAAGAATATTACTACAGATCCCATGGAAATTCAAAAGATCATGAACACCTACTTTGAAAATCTCTACTCATGTATGGTGGAAAGCACAGAGGAAATGGACAGATTTCTAGGAACACGTGAGCTACCAAAGCTCAACCAAGAAGACATAACAATTTTGAATAACCCAATATCAGCTACTGAAATAAAAAAAAAACATGATTTAAAACTTACCAACAAAGAAAACCCCAGGTCCTGATGGATTCATGGCTGAATTCTATAAGAAATTTAGAAATTTAATGCCAATACTCCTTAAACTCTTCAATGAAACTGAAAGAGAAGCACACTCAGTAACTCATTCTTGGAAGCAAGTATCACTCTGATACCAAAACCAGAGAAAGATCCAACCAAAAAGAAGACCTATAGACCAATCTCACTAGTGAACACTGATGCAAAGATTCTCAATCAAATACTGGCAAATAGAATGCGGCAAGTCATCAAGAAGATTATACATCACGACCAAGTGGGATTTATTCCAGGAATTCAGGGATGTTTCAACATATGCAAATCAATAATTGTAATACACCACATCAATAGAGCCAAAAATAAAAATGGCGTGATCATCTCAATAGATTCAGAAAAAGCTTTTGATAAAGTCTAACGCCTGTTCATGATTTAAAAAAAAAAAAAAACCCTACAGAAACTCAGAATACATGGTATCTACCTCAATCTTATAAAGGCCATCTATGACAAACCAACAGCCAACATTATACTAAATGGACAAAAACTGAAACCTTTCCCTCTAAAATCAGGAACAAGACAAGGATGCACACTACCACCATTCTTATTAAATATAGTTATGGAAATATTAGCCAGAGCGAGATCAGGTAAGAGCAAGAAACAAAAGAAATAAAAATAAAAAAGAAGTTAAATTATCATTATTTGCAGATAACATGACACTAAAAAGAAGATCCCAAAAACTTCATTAAAAGACTATTAGAATAAAGAAATTCAGCAGTGTAGCTGGATACAAAGTAAATGCGCAAATATCAACAGCATTCCTGTACAAAAAATTCCATGTGAGAAATTATGAAAATATCATCTTTAACAATAGCATCTAAAAAATGAAAAAGCTAGGAATCAACATAATCAAGAATGTAAAAGACCTATATGCTGAAAATTATGTTACACTAAAGAAGAAGTTTCAAGAGGTTGTTAGAAAATGAAAGGGTATTCCTTGCTCTTGGTTAAGAAGAACCAACATTGTGAATATGACCATACTCCCAAAACTGTTATACAGATTCAATGTAATCCCAATCAAAATACCAGTAACATACTTTACGGATCTGGAGAAAATATTCCTAAAATTCATCTGGAAATAGAAGAGACCTAGAATAACAAAGGCAATTCTGGGCAACAAAGGCAAGACAAGAGGCATCTCAATTCCTGACTTGAAACTATACTACAAAGCCACAGTAATAAAATCAGCATGGGACTGGCAAAGAAATAGACCTGAGGATCAATGGAACAGATTAGAAGATGCAAGCACAACTACAAAGACACCCAGCCACCGGATGTTTGACATAGGGGCTAAATATGTTCACTGGAAAAAAGATAGCCTGTTTAATAAATGATGTTAGAAAAATTGGCTTTCCACATGTCAAATACTGAAAATAGACCCATGCCTATCACCATACACTAAAATAGAGTCAAAATGGATCAAGGATCTAAATATTAAAACAGAAACACTAAATCTGCTGGAGGACAAGGTAGGTAAAAATCTTTGAGACATAGGGGTAGGGAGAGAATTCATGAATAAAATGCAAACCTCAAGGGAAATACTTCACAGAATCAACAAGTGGGATCTCATATTATTGAAAAATTTTTGCATTTCAAAAAAAATCACCAACAAAGTGAAAAGAAAACCCACAGAATGGGAAAGATTTTTAGCTGACAACCCCTCAGACAAAAGACTTATATCCAGAACATATAAAGAATTGAAAAATATCAAGCTCCCCATTTTCAAAGACCCTCTCCAAAAATGAGCATCAGAGATGAACACACAGTTCTCAATGAAGATATACAAATGGCAAATAAATATATGAAGAAATGTTCCCCATCACTGGTCATTCAAAAAATGCAAATTAAAATAGCATTGAGATTTCATCTCACCTCAGAAAGAATGGCTGCCATCAAGAAAACAACTTTGATAGATAAATCAGTTTGTAATAGCTAAATCTTGGAAATAACCAAAATTCCTATCAACTGCAGAGTGGATGAAAAAAATGTGGTATTTTTATGCAATGGAATACTATTCTGCTATATAAAAGATGATCTTGAGACCTTCATAGGTAAATGGAGGCAACTTGACAATATCTTCATTAGTGAAATAAACAAAACTCACGTTACTAAATATCACATTGTCTGTCTAGTATAAAAAATAATAATAAAAAACAGTAAGGAGAAAAACTGACAGAATAATGGGATCCAAAAAGTATAATAGTTATTGTAAAGTGAAAGGGAAAGAAAGTGCTCTAAAAGATATAATGGTATGTTCAGTGTGTAAGATAGATGACCATATTACTAAATTTCTGATAGCTCATTGAACAGAAGAGTTCACACTGTCAATGTTTGAGTGTCTAGCCACTTTTTATGCTTTGATTTTGTAACTTTAATAACTATTGTTAAGATGACAATATGTAATGTATCAACTAACAATTTTATGATGTTAATTTTTTTCAATTCTGTATTTTACTTTTTTCTTTTTTGTTTTTTAATTTTTTCTTTCTTTAAATAAAAAAATAAAGAAAAAAGAAAAATGTATATGTCTAAACAGTGGAATGCTAGACAGACACTTTGAAAATGTTATCTTTATTATAGAGTTACAAATTATATTAGAAAACATTCTCTGTATAGAATACTAAGTACAAAATAATTATAAAACAATTGTGAAGATTGATCTCATTTTTTAAAGATGCATACAGATATAGCAAATGATGATGGTTTATTATTACACGTGTGACAAAAAAATGATTTTAATTTATATACATTCAATGTTCTGATGTTAATTTCCCAGCTTTTGATATGTACTATACTCATGTAAAATATAGCAATTGAGTAATGAGTACTGAATGAATTATATACAATGAATTACATACATCTCTGCTATTTTTATAATTTCCTGTTATTTATAAGTATCTCACAACAAAAAAAAAGCTCAGGGCATATACAATTTAGATGTTATAAAAATTGAATAATGTGATAATTATCATTTCTACTGGTTTATTAGATCTTTTATTTTACCAATTTTATTTTCACCCATTTTTATACATCTTCAGTGAGCAACTATGTTACAATTCGAAAACACTACCTTATTTTAAATTATATAAAATCCTAAAGATGACGCAGGAATTAAAAGTTCTTTGTTAAGCATATATTTATGCAAACTTATGTTTATACATGAGATTTACATGAGGAAAGATACATGGATGGATAAAAAATGGACAGGTAGATGACAGAATCATTTATAAAACTTAGATATGGGAACTAAATTTTTTAAAAAGCTTTTAGTAATGAAAAGAGTGTGACTATGTGAGAAACAAAAGAGCTTTCACATGAATTTGTGGTTAGCTTCTCTGTAACTAGTTCTTTACATTTAGATAACTTATCACGTGTATAATGTAATCAACTAAATATGGATAACAACATTAACAAGTGTCATAAAATAGGTTTGGTTTTTCTTCTCCTCTCTCTACATCAGCTCACTGTTCTCCACCCCCTTCCCTCTCCTTATCCTAAAGCACTGTGATGAAATGATCTGAAATAGAATAATTCATAATTTCAATTTTGCTTCTTTTACTTAGTATCTATGATCATGAGAAATCTCTTAGCAAATCTTAGTTAACTTTTCTGTAAGTCAGAGATATTAATACTTGCTTAAGAATGGCTTGGAGAGTAAATTGAGCTAATTAGCAAAGTAACTAGTGAAGTAGTAGTAATTTCTTAATAGATACGCTTGTCTTCCTTTCTCTTTCTACATTTACCTCCCGTTCCATCATCCCTGCCTTATACCCATATCTTTTTCTGAGAAAATGCGCTGATTTCTTTAAAAAGTTGCAAGGACTCGGAAGCTGATTTCTCAGCAAGGACTATTTTAAGAATTAAGCATCAAGAAGGTTTCTTTTTTCTTTTTCGTTTTCTTGTTTTGTTTTTTCTTTTGAGGGTGGCAGAAGGAAAATGGTGTCTCCCAATTAAAACTGCTGGAAATCTAGTTTTACTGAATCAACCAAGAGTATATTTCTCTAGAAGAAATCCTCTGAGCTCTGAAGAGTCCTAAGAGCAATTCTGTTGTCAAAACATTATTGTTTTCTCCATGTCATTTTAACGCTCCCGAATGCATTATACACAAGACGGTTTTTCCTGGCATATTTCCTCACCTGTCCCCAAGAATTCATCAGCCATTTCAAGTGGCCTCGTTTCAAGCTGTTCTATCAGTCAGTCTAACACATGGTCTTAGACTTAGCACTTCAGGGAAAGGAGGAGAGGAATAAATGGGATTAAGCTGCCTCTATGACACAGCAGAGTCCTTCAATCCTCAGGATTCCTCATATGCTGAGTTGGTCTGTTCTGCTGCTCCACAGGGACCGGGCTCCACATTACATGTGCAGGCTGCCCAGCCTTTGTCTCCAGCTGACTCACAAACTCCAGGACACCCTGCTCATTCCTAACATTCAAGTAAAAAACAAAAATGTGTGCTCCATAGACAGCATAGACAGCAATGTGTGGAACATGCAGTGTTTGTCCTCCATGTGACTCACAGAGCCAGCTGAGGGATATTTTGCATGTAGGTCTCATTATATAATAAGCCCTCTGGCTCCAAGCTGCAAGAGTCCTTGCAATTTATATAGGTGTCTCTTTTTATCACTTTGGCCTTCAGCTCCTATCTATTTTCTCTTACCTCTAATGTAAGTGAATGGAATAGATTCCACAGGGTCAAGCGGGTAAACCTAAATTTTTAAAATACGCACGTATTTAGGTGTAAGTGCTTTATTTTAGTGGACATTTGTTTTCCATTTTTCTGGGTCTAGTTGGACTACCTTCTCCCCTGTCCTAGAAGCTGCCAGTACTTCCAGTAAACTTCTCTTTGAAACTGAGCCAGTCATTTGCTGTTATTTTAATTACACACAGTGAAATAACTTTCAAGTTACCATAATACATTTTCATAATTTAAAGTGATAATAAAAATATTTAAAGAACTCCAGATAATGTCAGTTTTAAGGCATAATTAAAATAAAGGTGTTTTTAAAATACTGTTAGAGAAAAACAGTAACTTAAAATCAGCATTTACACTATAAAAATACATTTATATATTTACATGTCAAAAAGACAAAAAGGATATTTTCAGAATATTAATAGACTGATCTTCAGAAGAATATGCCTGTGTTTTTTATTTTTCTTTCAGTTTTTCAATATTCTCTGTAGTTTTTCCTGTGAATACATATTCCTTTTGCAATATGAAAAAAAGATAAATGTTATTTTAAGAAATGCATGCTCAAGTTGAACTTCCAGCATAATTAGGGGTTAGCTACTGATTGAAAAGTATGTGGGCAATTAATGAAATGTTATTCCAAGGACCCGCCTCGGTAGCAGCTCTTGAATCTTAATGATAACACTGGAATATATCGCCTATTGTTCCTCAGTCCTCAAAAACTAAACATGGACAAATAGGTCAGGTTGTTAATCATGAATCACGAAGATGAATCATGACATACAATGCACGCTGCTAAAAGGCTAGAGATAAACATACTCTCAATCTATGTATAAAATTATCCTTGCTATTTTGAGAATCCAAGAATATATTTAATGATTATCACACTATCTTGACATTTGAACAGATACTCATTCTTCATATCTGTTAAAGTAACACATTATAAGTGCTAGCACACATAACAAAGAAAAAGATTAGTAAAGGAACCAAGTATTAGTTAATTCAATACTGTGGGCTAAATATCAGTGTCTCCCAAACATACATACAGTGAATTTCTAACCCCCATTCTGATGGTATTAAGGGTGGACTTTTCAAAACATAATGAAGTCATGAGGATAAGGCCCTCATGAAAAGAATTAGTGTCTTTATAAAAAGAATCCAGAGAGCTAGTTAGTCCTCATCTACCATTTGGGGAAAGGATGAGAAGTTAGCAGTTACCAAGTTGGCATCTTGATCTGAGATTTCCAACCTCCACAATTGAAAGAAATAAATTTCTGTTGTAGATAAGCCACTCAGTCCATGGTACTTTTTTATAGAAGGAAAAACTGACAAAGACATTTATCTAGATTACAATTTCAGAAAAAGTTAATCCTTTATTAATAAATAAAATAAAAATGGGAAGTTTTTAAAAGTTTCAATGTTCACTAGTTAAATTCAAACATTTTTGTTGTTTTTAAATACTGTGCCATTTTATAGGAATGGTAATTCATTCATCTCACATCAATCTTTCTCCTACTACAATTCTTTAGAAACATTTTTCTGATTTTTTCCCTCTGTATTAATTATTTAAGATTGTTGGTTTTCCTTAAAAGGTTGGAGGCAAGTTTTTAAATGCTCTTAGGGTTCATTTATTCTTCTTGTGTTTGAAATAAAATATCTACAATACTACAATCTGTAAAATACTAATTGGTCATTAGAAACTATGTCTCTTGACTCCATCATTTCCAAGATTCAATCCAGGCTCTTTTCTTCAACATCATTGAGTCTCCACCTTTTTTTGTCTTGGGGCCTTTTTATAGTTTTAAACTTTATCAAGAATCCATAAAGAGCTTTTTGTTTACATAGGTGAGGTTTACCAATACTTAATCACATTTGAAATTAAAACAGAAATTTTAAAAATATTTAATTCATTTATATATAAAAGTTCATTATGTGTCACCATAAATAGGCATACTTCATGTAAAATAACTACATTTTTCAAAAAATAGCAAGAGAATGGCAATGCTCTGTATTTTTGCAAATCTCTTTCAGATTTGGCTAGATAGATGATAAATGGTTTTCTTAACAGTTCCTGTATTCATTCTTGTAATAGCACACATCATTCAATCTCTAGAAAATTCCATCACATACTCACGAGAAAGTGAGTGAAAAAGGCAAATGCTACATTAGTGACACCAAGAAAATAGTTTTCACTCCACAGCCTCCATGACATGGTCTGTGATGGCTGAGTAAGAAAGGCCCAACTAAATTGGATCAGTGTGGTTCTGGGTATGGAAGACCCACCCTAGGATTGTTGAAGACCTGCCCACAGGATTGTCTCCAAAACAGTATACAAGAGAAAGGAAGCAAGAAGGCTCACTTCTGTTTCTTTAGAGAACCTCTAGTCTTCGTATTCGCCTTAGACATCATCTTCTGGCTTCCAGTGCAAACCCTTCTGCTTCCTTATACGGAGTTGTGCAGGACATTACCACGAACTCCAACCCTTCAACTGAATCCTTCAATCTCCAGTACATAGACAGACCTTTTGCACTTTTCCACATATGACTCAGAGAGTGTCCACTGTAAGCTAATCTTACAAATTCTGATATATGTGTATATCTTGCATCAAATCTACTTCTCTACTAAGCACTAACTGATACAGATTTTGATACCATGTATGGAGTCAGTGCTGTGACTACTGACCATGTGATTCAGGAGCTTTTAGCACTAGCTTGTGGGAAGAGTTAAGAAGGAGTTGGAGATGTCAGCTGAAGAAACAGACTGCTTTAAATTGTATTTGATGGGAATTTCTGGTCAGTATTCAAAAAACTAGGCTCAGTTTCTGCTGCCATTGGTTGTTGGACTCTAGATCATGTGTGTTATGTTATGCTTTGGCAGAAAGTATACCTATATTTTTCTCATGTCCAGAGATTTTAACTGAGACTGAAATTCATTTAATTAATCTTGCAGAAAAAAATTAATCTTGCAGAAAAAAATTCAAGACAGTCTAATGTTGAGGGATAGTATGGCCTTTACTCAGATCTATGTTGAGAATCAAGAGCAAAAAAGTCCACCAGAATGATTTAAAGTGTTTTGAGTTTGACTAGAAAGGTAGCTCCAGTAAATTTTCAGACTACAAAGATGGAGCAGAGGAGAACTTGGCTGCTGAAAAGAAAAAGGACAATAGAAAAATTAGCTTGATGACATCACGAGAGCCAAAAGGACTCCTTTAACTCTGGGTGCCAGGTATTTTGTCTCAGTAATGAGAAAAGTAATTAAGGCAGATTCTCCCCAGGGCTCCTCAGATCATACATTGAGAACCAATTGCTCTCCATCAAGCCATAGGAGATAAAGAGGAGCTGATATTATCTGGTAGCTATGTAGGAATTAAGTATAACATCATAACACATGGCAGACACAAAACATTTCCTGGGTCTAGGAATACCTTCTTGATGATAGTTGTTGCCCTGTATGCTACAGCACTGAAGATCTCTTTGGATTTTTGCACCGAGTGCACAGAGAACTGTGTCACTTTCGTAGCTCTTAGCGGCCAGGAATCAGGGCTACAAGCCTGGTGGAGTCTTTTTAACAGCAACCAGCTCTCCCATATCTGAGAAAGATATGTTTGTCTCTAACTAACTGAAAGATCCCAAGTATCCTGTAGTAAAGGAAACTCTTCATTCCCAGCATGTATTTTTCCCAGAGACAGCTCTTGAGGCTGCCTTAACTATCTAATTAGCCTGCAAAGAGAACTGTGTATTGAGTCTACTAAGAATGGTTAGATGTCTGTTGATATGGGCAGAAAAATGATGGACTCCAAAATATTTTTTAAAACTGCTTTATTAGCTGAGCTCAGTGTGGTCACTGTCCCTGACCCAGGGGCTGCAGAGAGTTATAAAGTAGCAAGCCACAAGGGGAGAGAGGAATCAGGGTCTTAGGATCAGTTTGTCTTCATAAAAGGAACCAGGGAGGCGGAACAAGCAGTTACAGGAACCAGAGAGGCAGGGAAGGGGTTACATGGCGGGTATGTTACAAGTTTGCAACTTAACTGGCAACTACACAAGCTTTACAGGGAAGAGAACAAGTTATAATAAATACAGCACATTTTGTATTTTTGAGCTTATGACATTCCCCACTGCTTTTGGTCACTGAGTCAAATCTTTGACTCTGTTGCATAATCATGTGTAGGTAACTGGATATATCCTTCTTGTCTAAGTATGAACATTTTAACAGCTTGAAATCTGTCCTGGATGTGATTTAGAAGGCACTTTATAATACATGTCCCGATGTTTAAAGCAAGTAAGAAGAGAACAATTAGCCCTATTAGAACTGAGAGTAAGGTGGTCAACCAGGGATACAGTGAGAACAGGTTTTGGAACCGTTTTGGTCAAGTTGTCATTGTTGCTCGCATTTATGGAGTCTTTTTTTAAGCTTGTTTATACTGTCTCGCCTGACTCCAGAGTCATTGGCATAAAAACAGCAGGCTTCTCCTAAGGCTACCCATAATCCCCCTTTTTTTATGAATAACAGGTCTAGGCTCCTGTGCTTTTGGAGAACCAATTCTGTTAGAGACCCTAAAGATTCCTCCAATTTGGATATAGAATGTTCTAGTGTTGCAAATCTGTGTCTATTTAGGACACTTAGTTCTCAGTAGTTTTGGTCACCAATTATTAAGCTTGTAGCTCCCAATGCTGTGGTTCTAGAAAGACCTAGTCCCATCAAAATTGGTATTAACATAGGGACTGCTCGAGCTGTCCTAAAGAGGTTGGATTTTAAATTTAAGTGTTTTCTTCCATTAGTGTCAGAATACCAGGAAACTTGGGGAAATACATGTGTAAGAATACATAGTTCAGTATGTCTAGTAAATATATCAAGTATGACACAAGGAGTTAAACCTGAAGTACAAGCAAACCAAGATCCTGTAGGGGTTTCCAGTTGTTGACTAGGTGTTTAAGAGACATTAGTTATTACAATAGACTCAGAACATAAGTTTGCATAGGGACTAGAGTCAAGGTTATAGGCAGCAAATCTGAGACAAGTTCTATTACCCTGAACATTTTTTAAGGTAAGGATGGGTTGGATTATGGCTAGCTAACAAAGCAAGATGTATATGACAAACAAAGAGAATTATCAAGAGCATTTTGACAATTTAAGTTTGAGGGGGTTCTCAGTCCATGTGACAATCCACTTATCTGTTTCCTCGGCATCCAGTGAGATAACTTTGATGTAAGAATGATGTATCCAGGTAGGTTTTTCTGCTACTTTGACAGCCGTAGGGGTGCTGAGGATGATGGTGTACAGCCTGGTCCAGCGAGGTTTAAGAGAAGAGTTGCAGGAACAATGCTTAAGTAGCATTTGATCTCCTGGGCTTGTGGCCAACGGGGACTCTGGTGCGCATCGCTTGGCTTGGTGGTCTCAGAAGAGTTAGTAGATAGAAGTCAGCACAGGTTGAGCCTGTAGGGACTTAATTAAACTATGGTTAGCAGCCTCTGCCAAATGGGTACTACCAAGGCGGGGAACAAGGGGTAGCAGTCTCCTATAGATTCCCTCAATAGGGGTTATTCCATTTATATATGAAGTACAATGCACATGCAAGAGGGCAAAAGGAAGAAGACTCACCCAGTTTTTGCCAGACTCTAAAATCAACTTGCTAAGCATCTCTTTTAAAGTTCAATTTATCCTTGTAACTTGACCTGAACTTTGGGTATTGTTGTACCTCAAAAAGGCCACGAGATGAAAAACAGGGCAAGATGTCTTTTTTAAAAGAAGCATTTTTATTTTAGCTGGCATCAGCGACACAGTGCAGATGGAATTTGCAAAGCTGTGCAACTGAATCAGAATTTTGACAGATTTTTATAACACATTAACCAAGTGATGTGACAGAGGAGGAATTAGGAAGGCCTATGTTTCCCTTTGCTTGAAGTCAGAGACATTTCACAATTGGTGGTTAGTCCCCCCCTTTTTTTTCTTAAGTTACAGCCCTTGGTCTGCTAATTCCAGGAACATTTGTTTCTCACAAAACAAACAAAGGTTGACACACCATCATTTGTCTCTCACAAAGGGAACAATGGTTGACACAGCAAACAGTTTACTAAGGTAATGAGGCATACAGAACAGTATGGCGACGCCTCAGTTAATTTATAACTAATTTATAACAATGTGGTTGGTGCTCCAGGTATATGGTTACTAGGGCACTAAGCATAGAGCACAGAATGACAAAGCTCTTTGTGCTAATAACAATCTTTTAACTCTGCATTTTAGCCTTTCTAGCATTTAGCATGACATTATGGTAGTAGGCACAGTGAAATTTCAAGCCAATCTGTAATAACTGAGCAACTTTATTAGTGATGGAAGCTATGAAAGCCAGGCCATTGTCAGATCCCATAGATAAGAGAAGGCCAACTCTAGGAATTATTTTATATAAAAGCTTTTTTACAACAATCGAGGCTGATTTGGTCTTCATCAGGTATCCCTCCATCCATCCGGTGAAAGTGTCTACCAGAACCAGCAAATACTTATATCCATGTAGTCCTGGTTTTCCCATGTCCATGAAATCAATTTCCTAGTGTTCTTCTCGAAAAGTTCCCCAATATTGAATTTCCTCTGAGATGATGGTGACTTTGGTATTTACATGTAGACATTGTGGGCATCTTTGACTGACTTCCTTTGCTAATTGAGTCAGCTTAGGAATGAAGTACCTGTTCAAAGCAACTCAGCCAGTTTTGAGACTCCTAGGTGTGAGGCCTGGTGGATTTGAAGAATCAAGTCTCTTGCTTAGGCAGCAGGTATTAAAATTGCTTTACCTGGCAGTTGAAACCAATTTCCAGGGGGCTCTTGTTTTGCTCTCATTCGCCTAGCTAGCTCTTGATTTGACCTGGAATACACCAATTAGGGGAAACAAAGGGGTGGCAGAACTGGCAGCAAATGGGATGTAGGCTGTACAGATGACTTTAGAGCTGCCTCTGGAGCATTCCTGTCAGCAAGTATGTTTCCTATCGAGATTGGATCTTTTCCCATCTGGTGGCCCTTAAAATGTACCACTGCTGTAGATTTGGGGAGCCAGATAGTGGCCAACAAGTCCAGGATAAAAGGAGCATTCTTAATCTTTGAACCAGTAGAGGTTAGGAGCCTCCCTTTTTTGGTAGACTGCCCCATGTATATGAATGGTAGCAAAAGCATAACGGCTATCCATGTAGATAATTGCCCTTTTAGATCCTTAGCCAACTTTAGGGCCTCTGTGAGGGTAATGAGTTTGGCCGTTTGAGCAGAGGTGCCTTGATCCAAATTACTTGTGTTTGAGTGGTTACGGTCACCCCTGCCACCCATTTACCTTCAAAAAGAAAGCTGTTACTGTCGGTGAAATATTCAACATTTGAATTATCTAATAAAAGATCAGTAAGGTCTTGATGAAGACTGGCAGAGGTAGAGAGCAAGTCCATGCAGTCATGGATGGGTACCTGTGGTCATCATCTGGCAGCAGGGTTGCTGGGTTTAAGACTGTAGTCTCCTTGAATTCAATAAGGTCAGAGTTAAGCAAGAGGGCCTGGTATTGTACAATCCTCATGTTTGGGAGCCATCTGTTGAGTGGGGCCTTGAGGAGGGTTTCAACTACATGAGGAGCCACAGCTTGGAGATTCTGTCCAAAAGTTAATTTACTTGCCTCTTTTACTATCAAGGCAGTGGCTACAATAGCTCAAAGGCAATTCAGCCAGCTTGAAAAGTCGGATCCAGCCTTTTTGAGAGCTAAGCAACTGGGCGGCACCATGGTCTCAACATCTCAGGCAGTACCCCCTTTGCTATCTCATTCATTGCTGTTCTGCAATGAACAGCAGAAGTGGACAAACTCTGAAATTGTCAGTCTTTTTCCAATAGGATCCAAGGGGTGGTTTCCCTTTTCTCCAATTTGGCCTTTAATTTTGGACAATCCTTTTTCCAATGGCCCAACTCTTTGCAATGTGCACACATGATTCTTGTCTAGCAGGGTCTTTGTTAGTTGGGTTTTTTTTCCTTTTTTCCTTGAGTATGTCCTTTTGCTAGTACAGCCAAGATCTTGGTTAATGTTTTTCTCTTGTGGGTCTTCCCTGTTGTCAAAAATCTTTGGACTATCTCTATCAACTGACCTATCATCATCCCTTTATAATCCTCTAATTTTTGCAACTTTCATTTAATATCAGGAGCTGACCGAGAGACAAATGCCATATTAATAGTTCCACTATTCTCTGGTGCCTCCGAGTCTATAGGTGTATATATACCCCTGTTCCTGGAACCATGATCTTTTTTCTCTCCCTTTAAAATGTCCTTCAGTATTTTTTGTAGGGTTGATTTGGTGGACATGAATTTCTTCAGTTGTTCTTTGTCATGGAAGTATCTTGTTTCTCCATTAATTTTTAAAGATAGTTTTGTAGGGTACATCAATATGGGTTGGAAGTTGTTATCTTTTAAGACTTGAATTATTTCAAACCCTTCTTGATTTGATGGTTTGTGCTGAGAAATCTGTCATGATTCTGATGAGTTTTTGTTTATAGGTCACCTATTTCTTTTCTCTAACAGCTTTTAACATTCTGTTCTTGTGTTGAATTTCTGGGATCTCGATTATTATATGTCTGGGTGTAGATTTATTTTGGTTATGGCTAGCTGGAGTTCTAAATGCCTCACTTATCAGAATATCATTTCCTTTTCCTATGCTTGGGAAGTTTTCTGAAATTATTTCTGTAAATAGACTTTTAATGTCATTTGTATTGACCCTTACCATTTCACTCACATTTATTAATTTTTTACATTTATTATTCTTAACTTATGATTCTTTTAGATGTCTTACAGCCACTGAATTGTTACTTCCTGGTTCCTTGTTATTTTTAGATCTTTCCTTTAGCAATTGCAAGCTTCAACCCTGTCTTCAAGGTTTGATAGTCTATATTCAATTTCTTTCAAGTGGTTTTGCCAGCTTTCAATCAAATTTTTAATTTCCTGGAAATCTTTTTTAATCTGTTTCATGTATTCTAAGTCTCTTTTATATTCATTTAAGGTTTCCCTCATTTACCTATGGTCCTCTATTCTTCCATCTATGTCTTCTTCAGAGGTGCTTAGCAATTCTTTTATTATGTTTCTCATTTCTTCTTTTACCTGAGATAGTATTTCTGTTCTAATTTCTTTTGTAACCTCATGAAGTTCTTTCTTTACTTCAGTTGCCACCACTTCAGAAATTTCAGGTGTGCGACCTCCAGTCTCTTCCAAGAACAGAATATTAAAAGCTGTTAGAGAAAAGAAACGGGTGACCTATAAAGGAAAACTCATCAGTATCACGACAGATTTTCCAACACAAACCATCAAATCAAGAAGGGTTTGGAGTACTTCAAGTCTTCTGTTTAGATCTCCTAGACCAGTCATGCTTGGGTTGGAGGCTAGTGACTGCCTTTTACTTCTTCATCTTGACATATTCCTGGGTTGTTCTGGACAAGTGGTAGTGGGAGCCAAGCACTTCGTCTGTTGGCTATACTTTTTCTGAAGCAAGACTGTTTGATTCTTTCAGTTAGTGCAGTCTACCAGGTTCTAATGGTGACTACGGGTGTGCTGGTACAGGGCTGTCTGCTGCTTTTCCCAGCCTGCTTTGGCTCACCTGTGGCTGTTGGGGTACACATAGGGGCAGGGCTTGCCCGCTGGCTCCTAGCTGGTTACCTGAGGGGATATACAATAATGGTTGCCAGAGTGTGTGTGGGTGTGTCAGCTGCTGCCTCCCCACCACACAGGGAACCCCCACCATGGCTGTTAGAGCATGTGTGGAGGTGAGGCTGGCCACTGCCTCTAGGCTGAGCTGGTTACCTAGGGCTGTTCCAATGCATACAGAAGTGGGGCTCAGTCCAAGAAATTTCTACTGCTCTGCTCCCAACTAGCAGCTGCTGGAGGAAGCCAGCTGCAGTTCTGGTTCTGATATCCTGAGTCCAAAATGCCCCCTGGCCATTGCTCTCTCCCATAGGAGAACTGAACCCTCTGCACTCACTGCAAGCCAGTACAGTCCTCCACCACTCCCCTCCACCACTGCATCTCTTTGCAGAGGCTTGTGGGCTTGCCAGCCACCCCCATCACTGTAACTGTGCATCTCCAGGTTTCAACAGCTCCTCTCACACAGCAGGTCCAGCTCCAGGTGAAGACACCCTCAGCTACCACCTTCTTATTCATTTAAGCTTGTTTTTTCTTGGAAAGATTGTCAGGTTGAATTTTAATTATTAGACACAGATATAAAAACTCAATTATTTAAAATAATTGTCTTCTTTTTTATTTTTGTTTTCTTTTTTATTTTAAAAGGGGTAAAATTAAACACAACAAAATAGGACATAAGAAAGCAATGTAAGAGATATAAATTTCAAAGCTAGATGACCCGAGATCTTCACTGTCTATCATATTGTCTCTTGTCTTGTTCCAAATAGTTGTCCATGTTTTCACATACAGAGAATTCATACAAAACAACATAGTATAAAACTGATCCAAACTGAATGAGAAAGGCGTTTTAGGTCTTCAAAACCAGACAGAAGGGAAGTCACTAATGGCTGTCATAAAGTCTCCGGTTCTCCTCAAAATAGCTGTCCACACCTTCATGTAAATTGAAGCTCAAAAAACAAATCAAAAGGGGGAAGGGTTGCTTGGTTTCCCAGTGCTCCAGGTCCCAGCATGGTAAATGCTGGTAGCTCCAGTCCTGGGCTACAGGAGCCTGCCACACTCAGGTCCACTCACCCTGGCGGGGGGGTGGGGGGTGCTTGGTTTCCCGGTTCTCCAGGTCCCAGTATGGCATGAGTTGCAGTAAACACTAGTCCCAGTAAACACTCCTTTCCTGGGCCACCGGAACCTGCCATGCTCACAGCTGCTCACAGGGGCGGTGGGGGGTTGCTCCAAGCTGTTTCTTTCTAATGAATTGACCATTTCACTGCCCAAGTTCTGAAATGGCCAACAGACCAAGAAAGACATCTCTTTAGGCCCCTGCTTGAAACCAACAGTGTCAGGAAGCTGCCAGCCTTGATTCAAGGCCAGAAGTTTTTTCTTTTTTACACTCTCTGTGGCCTTCAGTTCTCACTTTAGGTTCTTCCTGGATCCAGGGGATTCACTTCTTTCCTTTTTGCCTTCCCCAAGATGCTGTATTCCAGCATCTGGACTGTTTGTCTCAGAGAGACTCTTCACTCTGCTGCTTACTGTTTCACCATCTTCCTGGAAGTCCTGGCCTTGTTGAACTACCTTTTTCTCAACAACAGAAAGTTTATTAGCCAGTGAGATTATTTTACCATCTATGGAAAAGTCTCTAGTAAAATTAAATAATAAGAAGAACTGTAGGAGTAATAAAACCTAAAGTGTGTAATTGTTATTATAAAAAAGAGAGGAAAAGAAAGTGCTCTAAAGGATATAACGACATGTATGTTTAAGTGTGTAAAACAGATAACCATATTACTAAGTTTTTGTTGGATCATTGAACAAAACTGTTTGCAATCTCACTGTTTAAATGTCCACTTTGTATGCTTTAATTTTGTAACTTGAACAGCAACTTCTAAGGTGACAATATGTAATCTATCAACTAGTGATTTCTTACTGTTTTTTGAAATTATGTATACTTCTACCCTTCTTTCATTTGCTTTTTTTCTCTTTAAATAAAAGCCTTTATTTAAAAAATTATTTCTCTTAATGATAACAAGAACTGGAGCAAATTCCAATCCTCTGTAATGATAAATCATAATATTACAGTAAAAAAAATCCTCACATGAAATTTGTCTTTATGAAACGGCACACAAGCTAAAATGTCTTCAAGTTAAAACCACGACAATTTCCCATCACGATATTCAGAGAAATTGTCATGATTAATGTTTTCACTGTACTTAGACTGATAAAAATTCCTTACTCAGAGTAGCTTAAGTATTTCTAAGTAAGCATTACACTGTCATCAAAAGAGTAAACTATTTAAAAGTTAAATAACAGTCACACTCAGACATACTAAAATGACAACAATAAAATGACATAAATTACTTAATGTAACCTGTCCTACTCAAATGAAAACCAGGAAAATTATACTTTTTATATAAAGACCATTTAATGTGGTTACATAAAGAATCATGAGACTGGGGAAATGCACTAGCATATATAAAATATTTGTTGAGAAAATCATTGTTAGCCTTCTAAATAAAATTAATAATGAAAACCTACAATTTTCTTTGTACATACTTAATTTCAAAATCTAATCCCTATGACTAATGTCAATATAGCACAATGAATCTATAAAAATCACCACTCAGTTCTATAAATCACTGTGAAAAAAACTGAATGATTTGAGTCATGGGGCATACAAAGATAAAGGCACTATATCTGTCATCAAGTGACATGCATACAATAATTCTTAAATATGTGCACACTAAACTTTGAAGGTTCTCATTTTTATTTGAAATTTTAACAAGAAGGACTTGCTCTGATTTGTCCTTAAAGAGGCTACTGTAAAAAGGAACAAGATCAATAATTTGGAGAGAAGACACAGTGGCAAGGAAACACTTGTAATTGATGAAACAAACCACTTAATCTTCTTATGTCTCAATATACCAATTATTAAACACAAATAATATGTACAGTGTGAAACATTAGCAGTAAAAAGCAAAGACTATTGAATAAATTTAGGAATTCAAAAGAATGCATGCAAAATTTAGATGCATGGTTAAAACATAAATTGCTTAGAAATTTAGTTTGGACAGCTATAAAAATTTTATAGTATTAACAAATATCTAGAAAGCTCATCTTGAAAGCAAACTAAAGATAACTTTTGTAAAATTATATATTAAATGTGGCTAAATTCTCTAGTAATAAGATTCAGGATTCATGTATTTTAGTAAAAATTCTTCACATAGCTTTGAAAAACAGAGGCTATTAAAACTGTGCACAGTTTTTTTAAGATTGTTGCTCTGCTTAAAATGTATATGGAGTTTTTAGCTTTATACACAATTTATATATACATGGATGCTTTCCTCTTCAAGTTGTTATGGGATGTCACATTGGTAAGATTTAAAGTATAAATATTAGAATACTGCATGGCCTTAGAAATGGGAGTCTATTAAACATTAATAAATTAAATTGTAATACATAATATATACCTATAAATTAATGGCAAATAATTTGCTTAGGTACTACTAGTACAAATATCAGGGAGTGTTAAAATGCTTTGCAAAGTAATTTACAATAAGTTTTAATTTAAATTTAGTGATTTTTTAATTTAAAATTAGTGATTTTTCAAAACAAAAATAGGAATAATTCTGTCTTTTTGACACCAATCTTTGTATAACAAAGAACAAAAATTCTACAACAGCATTGAAAATTTATTTTTAATATAAGAATAGATAGCTAGGCACAATGGAACAAGCCTGTAATCCCAGAATTCTCAGGAGGCTGAGATAGGAGGCTCACCATGAGTTTGAGGCCAAACTGGGATACACAGCAAGTTCAAGGTCAGCCTGGACTATATAGCAGCACCTGGTCCCCTCCCCACAAAAAAGGAGTAAGAATTATTATATAAGATATGTGCAAAAAGACTTTAGTAAACATACAGTAACTATATTTTTGGATTGAAAGAATTAAAATTGAAAAGATAACAATTCTCCACAAAATAACATATGAATATAACACCAAATAAAATCCTAAAGCAACTTTACAACAGAGAAGTCTTTTAAAAATAATTGCTAACTAGTTTGAAAGAATAAAAATGAAGATCTTGTGCCTGGGCACACGTTTCCTGCATGCCCTGCCAGATGGGGATCTTGTGCCTCCCTCCAGATCCTGCACCTCAGTGTGTATTTCCTGCACAATTGGGACCACCATGTCACTGGCCCACTGCCCTTGGTAACCCTCCCCATCTCCTGGACCTAGCATTGCTGTTGATTCTCATCTCCCAATTCCCTTCCAGAAGCTTAAACTGCAGTGGATTAACCATACTCGGTTATTGCAAGACTCAGTAAATCCTCACCCAATCAGAAGACCTCACCAGGCTCCAGTCAGTGAGGTGAGTTTGCCCCTAAAACAGAAGTCTTTAGAGCATATATAGAAACAGTAGTGAAGCTCCCTCCAGCTCTAAGATCATGGAGATCTTGGCAAAGGTATAGGTGACTCTTTCCTCCACACAGAGAACATCAGGCAGGTTGAGGATGTGCCAATAAGGGCTCCCCCAACTTGGAGAAAATTAAAAGGGCTTATGAGACACCCAGTGACACATTAGGGTCTCAACTGAGACAAACACATAGACAGGGAGATCTGGTGACCTGTAATAACCTGAAGATATAGTAACAGCAGGAACTAAGGGTGGGCTTCTGTCAATACTCCTAGGCTAGTTAGCCCAGGAAGAATATAGAACTGATCCAACAGGAAGGATTCAGGTGATTGGCCCTCTTCTTCATTATGCTACTCAATAATCAGACAAATATCAGCCACACAACAGGACCCTAAGATACACATTACCGACAGTTGTGATTATTGGGATTGAAAAACCAAATATTAGCCCAAAAGGTGAAAATGACAAAATGAAAAAGCAAAATGCAATCTCATTCATCTAGTCCATCAGGACCAAGAACAGGTGACACTGAAATAGAGGACTTTAAAAGTCATACACCTGAAATCTCTGAAAAGATAACAAGTGAAATACAGAAACAAATCCATGAGGCTATAGAAGAATTCAAATTAGAAATGATTTCTCATGTAAAGACAAAAATAACAACCTTAGTAAATGAGTTGCTCAGCATAGCTAGAAAAGAAACAGATAAATAAAAATACAGGAGCATGGGAAATTGCTTAAAATCTTGAATGAACAATATAGAAAACAAGCAGAATCCATGAAACAAATTCAAAGAGATAGCCAAGCAACAAAAAATTCACATTAGTAAATATCACATTGTCTCTGTAGTGTAAAAATAATAAAAACTGAAAGAGAAATAAGATCCAAAATATGTACTAGATATTGTAAAAGTGAAAGGGAAGGAAAGTGCTGTAAAGGATGTAACTGTATGTATATGTGTGTAAGACAGATGATCATATTACTAAATTTTATTGGATCATTGAACAGAATGATTTTCACTGTCAATGTCTGAGTGTCTAATTCTTATGCTTTGATTTCATAACTTGAACAACTATTTCTAAGATGACAATATATAATGTATCAACTACTGATTTCTTGATGATTTTTTAAAATTCTGTATTATACCATCCTTTTTTCAGTCTGGTTTTTTCTTTCTTTCTTTAAATAAATAACAAGAATGCACTTGAAAATTGAATATTCAGAAATTTTCTGAAAAGCATAGTGAATTGAAACTTACTCTATTAGATATTAAAATTTGTTTCAAAGTTACAAAAATGAAAATGACAAGGAAATCAGGATAGACATACAAATCAATGAAACTTAATATAAAAAGAATTTATTCTTGATGAGAAGAGCTGGGGTTTTCAATAAGTGGGAAGAGATGGTAGGTACTCATTAAACACTACTGGGAAACTAAACAACAATTTGTGGGTTTTTTTTTTTAAAAGGACAAAATGTTATTCCCAATTCATACTCTCGTTCAGAGTAAAATCCAGATGAGTCAAAGATACAGATTGTGTTAGCCAGCTTTCCATGGCTGGGACAAGTCAATCAATTTCACAATCAAAATGATCACAAGTATTAAAAATTTAATTCTAGGTATACAAAGAACATTTTCTATAATCAAGATGGGAAAACTTTTTAAACATGAAATAACCTGGAAAATGCCAATACAATAAATCTGACTACATAAAGTTCGTTAATACTGAAAAGCCAAAAGGAATTGTAAGAACAAAATAGGACCAAGGTGAAGGCTGTAATATGTGAGGTAAATGTTGCCACAGATTTTAGTTTGCATATCTGTTAGGGTCCTTTCAGGAAGAAGATGGCACACTCACTTGGGAAATGGACTTCGGGGATGGTAGGGTAGGGTAGGTCAGAGGCAGGGCATTTGGCTTTGCTTGAACTAGAGCCTGAGTTTGTTTTTTAGAACAGGGTTGGTAAGAGGGAGATAAGGTGACTTTTTACAAAATTGAACAAGTTTAAAACAATTAGTCAAAGGTGGTAAAGGGTCCCAGGGTTAGCAAGAGATCTGGAGGGATCTGTTTCCCACCCTCAATCAGAAAGGACAAGGGAGGGAGCCACTATCACAACCCACACTGAGTACAGAGCACCAGATAGCAGCTATGGCCTTAGCCGCAAGATGCATCCTACAATCTACTCAGAAGAGACGGAGCAGAAGAGTAAATGCCTTGATTCCTCTGCTCCCATCTATCTCCTGCCAGTGGTTCCATTGGCTGCCTCAGGAAGCCAGAAGGCAAGGCACCCACTGATACCACAAAGAGCAAGGTGGGAAAGGGTGGGGAGGGAGTCTGGAGACAGGGATGGAAAAATAGCCACCGGCAAATATTTAAATAATGATTTGCTGAAGAGTATGCGATAAACTGGAGCTTCATGTTTGTGGTTGTATAAATGTGTCTACTCTTCTGGAGGTCAAATTGATAAAATATGAATATTCTTCAATGCAGAAATTTTACTTTAATGAATCTATCATTTAGAAATAAATAATGAATATGTGCATGCAGGTAAAAATGTGTATGTGTGTTATATTTATGAATATAGGTTATATACACTTGTATATATGTACATATATGTACACATGTATGAATATTCAGCACAGCACTGTTTATTATCATGAAAATTTTATAACAACCTAATGTCTACTGATAGGGAACTGGTTAAATATATTATTGTATTTATAAAAAGGCAAATATGATGATATTAAGGCTTATATTTCTTAATAAGTAAAGATGATCATGGTAAGACTTTAAGTGACTTAGTAAAGAGGAGCATATATTTATAGAAAATAAAAGAAATATATACCAAGAGATAAAACTTATTACTTTCATTTCTGACTATATGTTTTCCAAATTTCTAAACAATAACATGAATTATTATTTTGTAGCTGGTGTTCATTTTAGGAAAAAAAGAGATGATTTTAATGTAAAATTAACTAACATAAATGTTTTTTAATCTTTTCCATTTGGCTTCTTACTTCTTTCAAAATATGTGTCTTTTATGGACCATAAAACCTAGATAGAACTCCACATTAGTGTAAGTGAAGGCCTCTATAATAAAAAGTCTGAAGGAAAAATTATAAATATTTATGAAAGAATTATATTTTGTGAGAAAATGTTTTTAATGATAGAAAAAGGTAGATGATAGAGGTGCATCGGCCACAAAAGATGACAGACTCACAGTCATCAGACTCACTTTTTCCTGCAGCTTCTAAATAGGGTGTCAACCTCATAGTAAGAAGCCATTATAAATAGCAGCCCTTATTTTACATTAATATCAATATAAGACTAACAAAATTTAAGTGTCAAGAAGCATATTGCACATAGTATTATTTATGTCTTACAAATAAGCTGAAGTTTTAAAAATAAATCCTTCAATATCAGTTAGATTAACTAGCAGTTCTTAGCTATTAGAAGTCAATTTAAGAAATTTGTCTATGAAACTCCTTTTTGTCCTATTCTGGAAGTTGAATTTAAAAATATAATTTTGAACTTCTAATTTAAAAATATTGACCAAATACATTTGTCTTCTTTCTAGGAACCTACTAATCTTAGTAAAGAAATACTATATATCTAGATGGATATACACAGATATATAGATGGGCACACACACATATGCTTACTAATAACAAGAAAGACAGTAGGAAGAGTCAGCTGGCATCCAGAAGATTTCAAGGAAATTCTCAAATAGGAAAGAAGAATGATACAGAAGAAAGCATAGCACAGTTTGCACGTGTGGAAACAAGGCATAAAGTTGCCTGGTTTTGACAGAAATCAAGAAAGGCACCAGGCATGGTGGTGCATGCCTGTAATCCCAGCACTCTGCAGACTGAAGCAGGAGCCTTGCTGTGAGTTTAGTGGCAGTGCAGGCTACATAGTGAGTTCAAGGCTAGCCTAAACTGCATAGCAAGTCCTTTGCTCAGTAAAAAGAAGAACAGGAATAATAAGAGGAAAAAGAAGGAGAAGGAGAGGAGGAAAGAAGAAGAGGATAAAGAAGAAATCAAGACAAGCTTAAAACTGGAAACAATTACTTCACAAGGTATGAATATGATATAAAGCTAAAAACAAGAAGACAAATTAAAATTCAATGAAGCAACAATTTTCCAAGATAGCGGCAATGACCCCATTGACTTAGCCCTGTCATAAATTAAATAAGGTATGGTTCTATGTGAAAAACAGAATACACCAGAGGTGGCAATAAATGGTTTTTAAAGCAAGGTCTTAAAAAGGATTGTAACTTTCACCCTGTTTTCTTGGACTGCTCACTCTGGAGAAGGTGGCTGCCATGCTGTGAGGATATCAAAAACTTCCCAAGAGAGGAAAGGAGAGAAGAGGTGAAAAAGGAATGTGTATTAGTTACTTTCTTAACTCCTGGAACAAAATACAGAGAACACACAATATAAAGGAGGAGAGGTTTATTTTTGGCTCAGTTTTCAGAAGTTTCAGTTCAAGACAAAAAGGGCATAAAGAAATGACCTAGCAGAAAACAGCTGATCTCTCCATGGCAGCCAGGAAGCAGAAAAGTAATGAAGGAGCCAGAGAAGAAGATGCACCTTTTCAGGTTACAACCAATGACCTCCATCTGACCAGACCTCACCTCCTTATTAGGAGCAAGTGGGCTGCACTGCTGTCACGACCCAGTCACTTTCCCAGCTCTGAGCACACGAGGTTTTTCAGGGACATTCCAGCTCTAAACCATAGCATTCTGCCTGTGATCGCCAAGAAATCGTGTCTCTATTATGCAAAATACAATTAATCCATCTCTGTGGATCACCAGGTTCTTAACAGTTCCAGCCCTGCTGAGAGCTCAAAACCAAAGTCTCCTCTAAGACTCAAGGCAAGCTCTTACCTTTGAGCACCTGTAAAAACTTTTTTTAAAATAAATAAAAATACTTTCAACATACAATGGCACAAGGTGAATATTTCTATTCCAAAAAGGAGAAAGAGGTGGATGAACAGGATTAGGAACAAAGCAAAGCTGAAACCCTGCAGGGCAAACATTAAGCCTTATAGTTCCATGATCAGAAGCCCAAGCAGGCTGTGGTTCCAAAACACTCATCTGGACCCACCTCAACAGCACTGTCAGCTGGAGCCTCCATGTCCTCTTTCTTTGGGTAGCTCCACTCACAATTGGTGGCTTTCCTCAGCAGATAATCTACATTCCTGGCATCTCCAGCTTCTTAGGGTCTCTACTTTTGCCTTTTGATTTCACTCTCACAGTTTCATGAACTTCTCTCTTAAAGCATACTGCCTGACTTCCCTGGCATTTCTCTGAAATCTGAGTGGAAACTTAATGACCTTATATTCTGAATGACTGAAAAAACAGCATCATGTGGACACACAAAGATCTACTGCCCACTCAGACAGTAGCCAAGCCCTCTTGGATCACGGTTTCAGATGCCTCTGTGTGTCTGGATGACTAGGCTTTGCTTTTATTCCTGATTTTCACTGTATTTCTGACTAAAGAACATCAATAGAACTGTTCATTTCCCTTTTTCCCTTTTGGAATAGGAATGTTCTATTTGTGCCACTGTATGTTGAAAGTATTTATGTTTAATTTTTTAAATTTTTTACAGGTCCTAAAAGGTAAGAATTTTCTTGGAATATTAGAGTACACTTTGGGTTTGAACTTTCAGCAATGCTGGAACTGTTTAGACTTTGGTGATCCATAGAGATGAACTAATTCAGGGGAATTAGTTTCCTAGGAAGCCCTTCTAGACCAGAGTGCCCTGGGACTCTCTCCTCAAACACTTTACAGTTTTGTGCGTGTGTGTGTGTGTGTGTGTGTGTGTGTGCGCGCACTTGGGCATTTGAAGGGTAGGGTCATGCTGATTTCTGAAATGCTCTCCAGCCATCTTTCCTAGTGCAAAATACTTGTCTTCTTTTCAATGCTAATATTTTCAGCAATGGATTCTCCTTTGCCCCAATTTTGCAGTCTCTCCCTTTCTAGTGAAACTGAAAACTTCTCAAATCTTTAAAATCATTTAGCTTTGTCCTTTGTCACTGATTTTCTTTTTTTTTTTTAAATTTTATTTAAGGAGAAAAAGAAAAAAAAAGCAGAGAAAGGGTACAAGTTATACAGATTTACAGAAAGAAATAAACAGTAGGAAATCACTAGTTAATGGATTACATTTTGTCATCTTAGAAATAATTATTCAAGTTACAAAATTAAAGCTTATAAAGTGCACATTCCAACAGGGAGACTGCAAACAGTTCTGTTCAGTGATTCAACAAAACTCAGTAATATCATTCTCTATCTTATACACTTAAATATACATGCAGTTATATTGTTTAGAGCACTTTCTTTTCCTCTCTTTTGTACAATGACAATTACACATTTTGGGTTTTGTTGCTCCCACAGTTCTTATTACTTTTTTGGAAGAGAGTAGAACCAAATGTGACATAACAGAACAGTCAGTCAAATCAAAAGGGTGGACGTAATAGATAATGTAAAAGCATAATACAAGGTGATCAACAATGGTTACCATAATGCCTCCCGCTATCTCTAATAGAATTGCCTATATCATTAGTTATAATAAAATTGAACAAAACAGTAAAGAACAAAACCAACAAAACCAAAACATTGGAGACATTACAGGTCTTCAAAAGTAGATAATAATCAACCAGAATGGGTGTCATAATGAATCCCACTATCTTCACAGCTGTTGCCTAAACTTTCGAACCTGGTACTATCAAGCAAAACAGAATAGAGGAACATCAGTCAAAACAAGATGGTGAGAGCAATACAGGGCTTTAAATCAAGATAATGGAAAGTCAAAGTGGGTTACTATAATATATCCTGCTATTTTTAAATTTATTTTTCCCTTAATTAAAAGAGTAAAAAAAGTAAATAATAAAATGGAGATTGAGATAAAAGAGGGCATAACAGCAAATCAGCGCAGATCAAAACATAACCATTTAAGCAAAATAGTGTTTCACCACAAGATAATCCCGACATAAAAGTAGTTACCATATTGTCTCATTCCTTGAAATCTTTGAGTATAACTTCGTATACTGTAGCATTAAATATATCAAAACAATGTAAAACCATTTAAGAGAATGACAGTAGCACAGGGTATTTAGAATCGACTAACAGAAAATGAACAATGGTTTCTGTATACTCTCCTTGTCTATAAAAGGTTTTGCTTATACAATCATATATAATAAAATCTGATAAGATACCACCTGTATAGACCAATGGAGACAGAAGAACAAAAGCTTGATGAGACTTCAAAACAAGATGATACTAAATCAGTATTACCTATTAAGATGTCATTTTCTCCAAAATAGCTGTTCCTATCATCCAATCTTCTCTGCCTCATTTCTGTTGAGCTCTTTTTCTGTCATTAGTTGTCAGTTTGTCTTCTTCATTTTGTTTTCTGCTCCATTCATTGTGGCCTCTCTGCCGCTACTTCTGGATTCTTTGTATTTTTCTTTTTTAGAATATCTTGCAGTATTCTCTGTAGAGTTGAATTGGTGGTTGCATATTCCCCTAGTTCCTCTTTATCCTGGAAGCACCTTGTTTTTCCATCAATTTCCAGGGATAGTTGTGCAGGATATATCAATCTTGGCTGGAGATTATTATCTTTCAAAGCTTGAATTATTTCCCCCCATGCTCTTCATGATTTGATGGTTTGTGCAGAGAAATCTGCTGTAATTCTGATGGGTGTTCCCTTGTAAGTGATCTGTTTCTTGTCTCTGATGGCTTTTAGTATTCTGTTCTTGTATTGGATTTCTGGAATTTTAATTATTATATGCCTGGGTGTTGCTCTGTTTGGATTGTAGGTGGCTGGGGTCCTGTATGCTTCATACAACTGAGTATCTTTACCTTTTGCTAAATTAGGAAAATTCTCCTGGATTATTTCTGTGAGTACCTTTTGTAGTTCATTTGTTTGTGTCCCTACTTCTTCTTTTATGTTCTTAATTCTTAAGTTATAGACCCTCTTATCATCTTCTAGTCTTTGTATTATTGCTGTTTGTTTCTTTGTTATTTTTAAGAAGTTTTTCATTTCATGCTCCCATATTACAAATCTGCCCTCCACTTCAGATAATCTGTCCTTAGTTTCTTTCAAGCTGTTATGCCAGTTTTCGATAGACTTTTTAGTTTCTTGGTAATCTCTTTGAACCTGCTTCACATATTCTATGCTTTCTCTATTTTCTCCATTAAACAATTCTCCCCTCTTTTTCTGTTCTTCCATTCCACCATCTGTTTTTTCTTGGGTGGTGCTTAGCATTTCTCTAACTATTCTGCTTATGTCTAGCTTCAGGTCATTACTAACTTCATTCCTGAACTTGTCTATGAGGCTCTCGAGATGGCGCTTTATGTCTATTGGTGCTGTGTCTGCTGTTGCCTCTTTCTCAAGATTGGGGGCCGAGGACTCTTTCTTGTTGCTGCCTCTTCCCATATTCTTTGTTCCTTATATATGCAAGCGTATATAGGAGCTTCCTTCCCTGTCAGTCACAGTCTGATTGAACACCGGCTAGGTGTTCCCACCCACTGCAGCACACCAGGAAGTTGCAGACCAGGCAGCCTATGTGGGGCCTGCCCCTCCAGGTCACTTTCAGGAGCTGGGACCTGGGCTGTGCTAGCCTACTGGGTCTCAGCCAGCAGCGTCACGTGGGCTAGGCACTGCTCACCAATCCCGCTTGAGACGGGTATTGGTGACTGAAGTCACTGCAGCACCCTGTTCCCGCAAGTCTGCCCGGTCCCAGAATGTCCTCTTTTAGAGTCTCCTAGACCGTTGAAGAGTCCCAGATTTCCCTCACTCACCGGAGGTGGATGCACGGCTCCCTGCCCGTCCCACTCTCAACTCCGTTCACCAATTCCCGTTCTCAGAGCTTCCGCGTGTCTCTCTCCCTGCTGAGCTGATGCAGACGCAGCGGCGGCAGCAGGAAACCCAAATCGCGGCTTCCAATGGTGCGGGCTCCAGCTTTCACACTGAGGCTTTATCTGTTCCTGTTATAGCACCAGGATTGCATTCCCAGTTGGTTTCTCTCCGCCCAGTTCGTTCTTGGGTCACCGGGGCATATCTTCTCTTGCTTATGATTCCTTACTCAGCACCATTCCTGAATTCTAAGCTGGGTCTTTCAGAGAGCCTCCGTAGCTGCTGCTATCTGTCCGCCATGTTCTCCCGGAAGTCCTATAAAACACATCTCCTTTGTCACTGATTTTCACTGTACTTATGACTAAAGAACATCAGCAGTGCCCATATATAGCCTGGAAGTTGGGCTGCCTTGAAATTTCCTTCATCAAAAAAGGGGCTCTAAAAGATACAACAGCAAGTGTGTTTAGGGGTGTTAAATAGCTGACCATATTAATGTTTTTGGTTGGATCATTGAACACAACTGTTTGCAGTCTCACTGTTTGAATGTCCACTTTGTATACTTTGATACTGTAACTTGAGCAACTATCTCTAAGATGATAATATGCAATCTATTAACTGGTGATTTCTTACTGTTTTTTTTTTTGTAGTTCTGTATTACTTGTAACCTTACACTGCTTTGTTTTGTTTTGTTTTTTCTGTTTTTCCTTTTAAATAAAAATTTAAAAAAGAAATTTCTTTCATCAGATTAATTAATCCACCATCCTTAATAACAGTTTTCCACAAAGTCTCAAGACATAGGAAAAATGTAGATGATTTTTCTTTCACAGCATAGCACACATGGATCCTAGGTTAACTGCCAATGGAGTCCCTGTTCCTAATTGAAACATCTTGAGCCTGGTCTTTACTGTTCACATTTCTATCAGCATTTTGGTCTTCTGTGCTCTGACAAATATCACATACCAAAACATTCAAAGGTTTCTCTGTCCCACTTCTTTAAAATTTTCTTAACTCTTCCCATAAATAACTTCCAATGACTTTTTTACCACATGGTTAGGTACAGTCATAATAATGACCCCAATTTTCTGATACCAAAATCTCTTAGGCACTTTCTCATCACTGGAACAAAATACCCAACACTCAAGTTAAAGGAGGAAAATTTTACTTTGGCTATTGGTTTTTGGAGGTTTGAATCCATAGTTGGCTGACTCCAAGGCAAACAAGACATTGTGCAAGTGCCTGGGTAGAAGACAGCTTCTCATTCGAAGATAGCCAGAAAAAAAGGGAGAAAAGTAAGAGCCACATACAGTGATATACTTGTCTTAGTTTTCTCTCATTGTTCAGACAAAATATCTGACATGCAAAGTTAAACAGGGACCAGTGTAGTTAGCTCACAGTTTGCAGAGGTTTTAGTTCATAATTCACTGACTCCAAGGCAGAGACACATGTCAGAGAAGAGGAGAAACAGTTCATGGAAGGCAGAAGATAGCAAAACAAACAAGAGAAAATCATAGCAGTTTCTATTCCTTATATCTTATCAGGCTATTTAGGAGAAGTAGCACTCAAGCCCTTAATCCTTTGATCCTAGTATTGCACCATGAATCAATCTCAATGTCATACACTGTAGATCCAGTTACTTCTGAAAAGTCCCACCCATGACCCCATGAGGCTTTGGAGGGACACTTAAACACAAACTATCATAGTACTCATTCAGATTGCATCCCAGTGACCCACTTGCAAAAAGGTCCCAGCCCTGCTAATAGCAAGTCAACTATGGCACCACTATAATCTAATCACCTTTCAAAAGTCCCACCTCTGAATGCATGAAGGGGAGGGTATAGATCTAAGCCACAACAAGATGGCAGGACAGGAGAGAAAAGGGAAAAAAACAAACTGTATGCCAAACAATGGTAATAGGAACTGTACTTTTCCAAAAATAAGCAATACATGAAACTAGACACAGTGAAGGAATGCCTACACAATGTGGAGAGAAATATGGTGTGGTGTTTATGAGCAAGAACTCTAGAACCAGACTCCCTGCCTTGAATTACTTGTTTCCAGTTAGCTGCTTGATCTAATTTAAACTACTTTTACCTACCTGCAGATAGACATCAGTGGCCAGAAGCCATCAGATCCATGATGACAAATGAGAAAGAGGGATCAGGACTTCTTTCCAGATTCAGAAGGATGGTACACAGAACTAACACCAAGCCCAGTGCTGATGGCCACCAGGCTTAAGGCCCAGGTATACAATCTAATGTCTGAAGTAGAGGCAAAGGAAACCAAAGACCATTGTGTCAGATGGTGGCCAAGAAGAATAAGCAAATTGAAGAGGCTCTCTAGCACTCTTCTCAAAAAAAACTGGCTAGCAACAAAATGGCAAGAGTAGCTCAAAACCAGTTTTACAGATCAGACTACTGGGGTGAAGTTACATTAAAAGGTCATCTATCACCAGACCCAGAAACAGAGGCACCAGCAAAAAACAGTCTACACCTTGCTTCCTAAAAAAAAAGGGCAGTATTATTATTCCCCAAATAGAGTCAATTTACCCAAGAATGGCCATAGATAAGCCTTATTATATTACTAAACTGTAATAAATATCACCACAAAATGAGAATTCTGGGGGCAGAGAAAGTATTTTGTTCATCCTTACACCCTGAGTTGGGCAACTGGTCAGCATTCAATAGAAGAAAAAATGTATGCATCTGTTCATTTATAATTTACAGTTCTTTAAATGGAAAGTGACATTTAGTGTCAGAGTAAGTTAAAATGGAGGCCATGTCTGGAGACTCCTTGAGGAGACAAAGCAAGTGAAGCCTCATAATAACCTTCACCTTGTTTGATTTGCAAATATAAGTGAAACTCATCTTGGGCTATTCTAAATTCCTATGTTAAAGAAAGTAAAACTTAAGACTGATTTTTAAAAATCACCTCAAATATAGGCATTTAATGAGGGATTTTCTAGCTGGGTAGACCAAATAAGGCAACAGTATGAGTAACCATAAAGTTATTCTTTTTTTTTTTAACTACTTCTGCACTATCCCATGAAAGCCTTCCCATTGCACACTCTTAGTGGAACTCCTGAACCATTTGTGGTTTTATGCTTCTCAATAAATGAATTCTCAAATACTTCAAAGTTATAGCATTTATCTTTTAACATTTTAGACCACTGAATAAACACTAAAAGTTTAAAATGGTTCTTCAAGCTCAGTCTACTGCCCAATTGTAGCATCCCCTGGAGGCTACAATATAGAAGATAGCTCTTCGATCCTGATTTCTGTTCTGGATAGCATACTTCCTCTGGCTGCTGCCCCCGCTGTCACCCTCAATCACACATTCGATTCTTGGACTGTCCTAAAGAGGCCTGTCCACTAGCAAGGGCATAAATCGCTGGCCATATACTCTGCCCAGCCCATCAAGACACCCAAAGTACCCCAGTCTCATGTAGGCATGAAATTCATTCTACCAGAGAAGAGTCCATGAACATGCAGTTTCTTGATTCATTGCTGGCTACCTCTCCTCTTCGGTGCCTGTGTATTTTCTTTCACTTTTAGGAAAGCTTCCACACTCACTGCAGTAGTTTCAGGTAGAAACTTGCTTAGTACCACACATACACACAAAGAAACCAGGTCTCCCACAGGATAGGTAACTTGTCCTAGGTCCCAGAGTCAACAAAAATAAGAACAAAATGGAGCTATCTCAGACCCAGAAGTTTGTGGACACCATGAAACCTTCAAAATGGTTTAATCTTTCAGAGCATGCTCCATGGCTGACCCATAACCCCACTTAAAATCTCCAGCTAAACACCAATAACCCCAAGCCCACACTGCTGTCCTGCATGAATACTTCCCTTACCCAGGGAGGAAGTATTCCATCACAATCTGTATGCTCCATAAACCCCGGACTACACTTTGCTTCATAAAGGTCACATCCAAGCACACATCTTAGAAACACTTGAGTTTTTGCATTTATCCTGAAAATATAGCCTTTAGCTTCAAGGAGGAAAACAGAATACCACGAATCTGGAACAAATTAAAAGGCATGTCTGTTGAGAATAGAGCAAGTAATGTAATCATGACATATTATTTTCTAGGAAATAGCGTTTTTCCAGGTTCATGTATACATACTAATTAAAACTGACATAGTAGCTGTCCTTGGAAGAAGACCCTAACTTGATGAGTAGATAGAATTTACTATACTTCCAACATCATTCTAATGTTACCAACAGAAAGTTTTCACTCTAAAATCAGGTATAAGACAAGATATCCACTGTCACCACTCCTATTCAATACAGTTCTGGAAACATTAGCCAGAGCAATCAGACAAGAGAGAGAGAAATCAAAGGAATAAGTATAGGAAAGGAAGAAGACAAATTATCACTACATGCAATGACATGATACTCTACATAAAGGACCCCAAAAACTCCACTAAAAGACTATGATTTAATAACCCAACTTCAGTAACATAGTTGTACACAAAGTAAACACTCAAAAATCAATAGCCTTCCTATACATAAACAATAAACTAACTCACTGAGAGAGAAATTGGGGAAACGGGACTCTTCAAAATAGCATTCAAAGGGCCAGGGGTTTAGCTAGGTGGCATAAGCACCTGCCTGGTAAGTGTGAAGTCATGAGTTCAATCCCCGGTACCAAAATTTTTAAAAAATAGCATTCAAACAAATGAAATATGTAGGAATCAACTTAATAAAGGAAGTAAAAAAACTCTTCTTTGAAAACTGCTGTACTATGACAAAGGAGATCAAAGAAGATATCACAAAATGGAAAGCTACCCTTGCTCATGGATAGGAAAAACCAACATAGCGAAAAAGGCTGTACTCTGAAAATTATTATACAGTTTTAACGCAATCCCAATCAAATACCATTAACATAGCTCACAGAGCTACAGAAAACATTCCTAAAATTCATCTGGAACCAGAAGAGACCTTAAAATAGCAAAAGCAATTCTGGGCAACAAAGGCAAGGCAGGAGGCATTACAATCCCTGACAAAATTATACTACAAAGCTCTTTAGGTAAAATCAGCATGGTACTGGCAAAATAAATAAATAAATAAATAAAAGACCAGGCCTCAGGATCAATGGGACAAATTAGAAGATTTGGAAACAACTCCAAACACACTCTACCTTATCTTTAACAAAGCAGTCAATCATGTTCACAGGAAGAAAGATACCCTCTTTAATAAATGGCACTGAAAAACAGGCTCTTTATATGTTGAAGACTAAAACTAGACACAGGTCTATTATTATGCATAAACTAAAGGCAAAATGGATCAAATATCTAAATATTAAAATAGAAGCACTCAATCTACTGGAAAAGAAAGTAGGTAGAAATACTGCAGACATATGTGTAGGCAGAGTTCACTAACAAAACCCAAACTGCACAAGAAGTACTTCAAAGAATCAAGAAATGGGATATCATCCTATTAAAAAGCTTTTGCACATCTTAAAAAATCACCAACAGAGTGAAAAGACAACCCACAAGCCAGGAAAAAATTTTAGTCAATTGTCCCTCAGGCAGTAGACTCCAATCTAGAACATATAAAGAACTGAATAAAATCAGGCCCTCAAAATTTAAACACCTGATCCATAAATGAGCTGATGAGATGAACATATACTTCTCAGATGAAGAAATTAAAATGGTAAATAAATATATGAAAAAATGTTCAGCATCATTGGTCATTCAAGAAATGCAAATTAAAACAATACTGAGAGTACATCTCACTACAGAAAGAATGGCTCTCATCAAGAAATCATCCAGTAACAAACACTGGAGGGGCTACGGGGAAAAAGGAATCCTACTCTACTGTTGGAGGGAGTGCAGACTGGAGCAACCACTATTGAAATCAGTATGGAGATTCCTCAAAACTTTAGAATTAGAGGACCCATTCAATCCATCTATTTCCCTTTTGGCTATTTTCTCAGAAGAATTAAAAACATCTTATCACAGTAATATATGTGTACCAATGTTTACAGCCGCACAATTTGTAATAGCTAAATCTTGGAAACAACCCAAATGCCCATCAACCGAGGAATGGATAAAAAGATGTGGTCCTTTTATACAATGGAGTGCCACTCAGCTATAAAGAAGTATAAACTGGAGACTTTCATGAGTACATGGATTCAATTTAAGACCATACTCATTAGTGGAATAAATCACTCATCTGCATAAACATCCCACTGTCTACCTGTTGTGAGAAACATTAAGAGTAAATAAGGGCGACAATGTACAATAGATATTGTGAAATAGAAAGATGTTGTTAAAAAGGAAAAAGGAACTAGGATGGGGGAAAGGGAAAAGAGAAAAAACGCAGGTTAGTTGTACTGTTAGTGTCTCTTGGTTCATAGAAAAGGAAAGTTTACACCAATATAGATTGGAGAATTTTTATGCTCATATCTTGTACTCCAGTAACTACTTTAAGATAGTAATGTGCAATGTATTAACTATTATTATTCTCCTATGTTCTTGTTATAAAATTTGTTTAACCTTTTTTTCCATAAAATAAAAAAATTACCATACTTGGATTAGCAAATCAGAGCATCAATCTAAACAGCCACAAATCATTTCATTTTGTATATGTAAGCTCTATTATTGAAATTAATAAGCCACTTATTTTCCAAAGTACCTACACATTCTTCTCATATTCTTATTTAGATTATTCCTTTCCTCACCTAGAAATATTTTTTTCTCAACATAGCAAAGTAGAGCCAATCTTAAAGTCCATTCTCAATTACCACACATTTTAAATTGGTAATATCTGGATTAATGAAATTTCAACATCATGTCAAATTATCTTAAATTAGAAAAATAAATTTAAGATCTTGGTAGTATTTCTCATCACCGTAGGATATTACTAAAGATAAAAAAGATAAAATATGTTTTCCCTCAATAAATTAATTTCAGTGAATCAGTGCCAAGTGCAGGATGTGTGGAAGAGAACTAGACAACAGGCCCTTCCTGGGAGTTGGTGCCATGTGTGTGCTGCGTAGAGAACAAGAAGCCAGTCCCTTCCTGTGAGTCAGCACCATTCACAGGCCACAGAGAGAACAAGACACCAGCCCTTACCAGTATGTGGGGTGGGATACAATAAGAGCCAAGGTTCCCCCTCCACCCCCGTAAGCAACCAGTTGATCTGGAGAAACACAGAATAAGATGATAGGTATTGAAGTAAAATTCAACTTAATGCTTGTAGTGTTTATTGTTTCATTGACTTTTCAGGCCTAAACCCAGTAGCCTGACCATCTATTTAAAGGCTAACAATATGCAATATATCATCTATGGGAAATCTTCTGAAGTAGCCATTGTTAATTCCCTATTATCTTATGTTAATTCCCTATTATCTTATTTTAAAGTCCCGTACCAATTTCATTGTTTTGTTTCATTGTTTTATTCTGTTTGGTCTTGTTTGGTTTTATTACATTTGATGGCATGGGCAGCTATTTCAAAGATAGCAAGATATATTATTGTAGCCATTTTGGATTTATTATTATTTTGTTTTGAAGTCCTTTATTGCATTTATTGTTTTGGTTTTACTGGTTCTATTCTAATCTGTTTTGTTTGATTTTCCTATGTCTGATGGTACAGGTAGCTATTTTGAAGACAAGAGGCATTGTGGAGCCATTATTGATTTCCTATAAGCTTGTTTTGAAATCCTGTTCACTTATACTGTTTGGTTCTAACTGGCTTTATTCTGTTTTGTTTTGCTTGGTTTTGTTCTCTTTAAAATAAAAAGTATTAAAAATTAACTTCATTCCTCTTAATTATGTGATTTTGTGAAGAATTTAAACATAATATTTTCTAGGAATTTTTTTTACTATAAACTATTTTCCAAAGAATTATTCTTAATATTATGTAAGTTATTACCTCTTATTGTCAAGCATTTGATTTTCGATCTTCCCTTCTAAAAATGTTTAGTGGCGGTAATAACTATCTAAAAAATTCCTAACATTTACAGCCCAAACCAGGACACTTTTGAAAAGGAAAGGCAGTGCAATTAAGAAATACATCACACATTAACAGGCCCCATCTTTGGCAAATTGGGATGCACAGTCAGCCCAATACACCAGCCTTCATCTGGGAAATGTATCATGAATAAAATTTCTCACAGTATTAATGCTAAATGCACAAAGAATCATTGCTATATAAGATAGATGATAGATAGATAGAGTAGATATATAGATAGAGTAGAGTACAGTAGAGTAGAGTTAAAATTGAGAGACAAATTATAGGAGAAAAATTAAGTTAAGGCACGGCCATGTTGAATCAGATGTAATATTATATGTCATTCAAATTGACCATCATGTAGTAGTATAACATGATAAAATGGTAAGAAAAGATACTCACAGGGGGCTGGGGATTTAGCTCAGCGGCATAAGCGCCTGCCTTGCAAGCAGGCAGTCGTGAGTTCGATCCCTGGTACCGATAAAAAAATGAAAAAGACCAAAAAAAAAGATACTTACAGTACTGTTTGGATACAAATCCATACACACATTGGTACCATAGCCAGGTAAAATTATGTGCAGATCTATAATATGTCATGATTGTGCTATATAATTAGCTATATAATGTGGATATTCTGTGCAAAGTAAAAACACAGGGTCCCTTGTCAAAGCAATATTAAGAATCTAAAGATAGTTACAGCAGAGCACTAAAAAAACCACAGTCCTTCTTAGAGAAGGACTTTTGCCACTACAGGCACAAGCACATGAAGCTAACTATAAAGAAAAAATGAAAACAAATGAGTTATTTACAAGGGTCTTGAGATTTTATTGTTGTTGTTGTTTTGTTATTGCTATTATAGGATTGGTTTTTATATAAATTAAGTGAATTTTTTTACACTTGGTAACACATTAGGTAACATATAAGGAAACAGACTTTAACCATGTGAGCGTTTTTTGACTCTCTGGAAATAGAAGCACCCCCAGGCTCTCACTCTGCCTCCTGCCTGAGCACCAGTATTCCTGGTGCAGCTTTATGAAGCCTAAATATTCACCTCTCACTTAGAGATTTGAGAGCATCCGGTCTGAAACAAAGCAACAAAAACCTAGTTGTGCTGCATTTATAACTGCTTTCCAACAGAAGTCTTTCAAATGTTGATTTTGGCCTTAGGATCTTATTTTCTTTCTAAAAATAACAAAACTTTCATGACTTAATCATGATTACATGTCCTGTGGGGGGAAGGATTCTGGTCTGTGGCTTTGACTATTTTGTTCTGTTTGAGACTTTTGTTTTGTTTTGTTTTTCATTATTCATTTTTACTCACTAAACCTAGATATCCTCACCCTTGGGTAAACTTTCAAAATTGGAAATATGTAAGTTATATGATTTTATGGTCAAATAATATCATATCTGTAAAAGGACCAAGAAGAAATTTCAGAGACAAGGAATAAGAAATCTATTGAAAAAATAGTGAATATTTTTCTATATGTCTTCAAGATAAGATCTGCCCTGGCTTTATATGGAACTTATTGTGGCCAATCATGAAAAACTATTAATAAAAACCAGTGTTCCAGAAAACAGGCAATCAATCAAAGATACATGAAAGACATCTTCATTCAGGTAAATCGTAAGCCAACCATGCAATTCTCATTACAGCTTCTATCTCCTAACACAAGCACCTTTGGGCCAGCAATCCCTGTCACAGCCATGGTGGGCTTGATACAAGTGAAGTGTCAAGAATACAAAATCTAAGGAGGTACTCAATCTCAGTACCAAAAATGTACTTTCATTTTCATTAAGAGCATATGCTCCTTAAATCCTGTACCCTAGTTAAATTGTGTTTCTCTATTCCAGACCCTGGGAACAAGGAATAGGAATTTAGCATCTATATTGTATCTGTTGTCTCCTTGGCTCACGAACCAAACGACAATTTTTCTTTGTGAAAAAATAAAACAAGTTTATAGCCAAATGCTAAGAGAATAACAATAACTATACTGTGTGTCATTATCTTCAAAGTATATACTCAGGGTACAAGACACAAATAAAAAAGACTCTTACAGAAAAAGAATCTAACAGGTAATAACACAAAACTTTCTAATCAATGGATTAAGACAAACTAGTAATATAAATGAAATCAATTACCATACACAGTAAAATCTTAGATTGAGACAAGCTTTTTCCACAAGTGTTCTGCAAGATGAGCAAACATTCTAATAAATTCTAACTAAACAGGTGATGACTTGCAATGAGTATGTGACAGTATCACAGCTGAACTAATTATCACAACTGAGCCAATGTTCTCTCTCTCTCTCTCTCTCTCTCTCTCTCTCTCTCCTTCCCTCCCTCTCCACAGAATTATGGGTACTCATCTCTCAACAGCAAGAGGTTATGGAGAAGATTTTGTCTACAGGGGAGGAAGAGAAAAAGGCAGAGGAGATTAGGGAGATGTGGCACACACTGCAAAATTTTGTAGAAAAGCACTGCCTGAATAAGGCTGTAGCTATGCACTATTAATCTGTTTAAAAACAAAGCAGAGGCCAGGGATTTAGCTCAGAGGCACAAGTGCCTGTCTGATAAGTGTGAGATTATGAATTCTATCCCTGGTACCAAAACAAACAAACAAAAAACAATACAATGTCACATTTCTACAAAAGCCTTAAAAGTCAGCAAAAGCAGGTGTCACTGGATAGGTTCCTTGGTAAAATTGTACAAAAAGGAAGATTACATTGAGCCAATAGCAGTGATTCCTTTCGTGAAAGTTGTCCTACACAATAACCTCTTCTATCTTAGCTCCCTCACACCAGCTACAAAGGTTTTCAAAGGTAAGTACAGGTTAATTTATTTCCTTCATACTTTGAAATTTCTTTGTTATTTTGTGTTATATTACAGTATTGTAATCAATTTATATGAATGTTTTTGGGTCATAGAAGGAAACATCTGAGTTTTTATTATTTCTTATAAAAAATTTGCTTTGATATATAAGTGCTTTTATATTATAAGCATGTTTCTGTAATGAATTATGCAAACCAAGGTTTTACTGTATGTTGAAATTTTTTAAACAATGAAGTTTATAATTGAAGAAAGTATTTGAACATTTCCCTACTTTCTCTTTATTGATCTTATATTTTGCTCTTTATCTCTGTGTATACAGTGGTACCTCAGTTCACAAACTTGATTCTTTCCACAATCCTGGTTGCAAATTGATTTGGATCAGAAGTGAATCAAATTCAATGGTTCGGTTCAATGTTTACCATATGGGAAAAGTTGATTCAGTTCTTGTCCAGTTTGGCTTGCAACCAGAATTATAGAGAGAATTGAGTTCGTGAACTTAAATACCATGCTATATTTTGTTTCTTATAGAAAAGAAACCATGCAAGAGTTTGTGTACCTGGCTTATTTCACTAATGTTCTCAAGTTGCACCCATTTGTCTCATTTGTCTTCCTTTATGGCAGAATAATACTTTCCTTATGGGATAGTAATACTCCAAAATTCCAGATTTTTGTTATCCATTCATTTGTTGATAGACAAATAAATATGCTGCTTGTAAGATCTGGATACTATAAACTAAAAACACAGGTACATGTGTATCCCTGTAATATGATGATTTTTAACTCTTTTGAAGATACTTAGAAGAGAGACAGCTGGGTTAAATGGAATTTCAAGGAATCTCAAGTTTTTTAAGGAATTCCCACAGAGATTTCCATAGTGGTCATTCTAGTTTACATTCCTACCAAGACTGGTCATAGAGTCCCATTTTTTAAATATTCTTGTCAGTATTTATTTAGATTATTTTATGATATTTATTCTTTCTGGGGTAAGATGGTATCTCAGTATAGTTTTAATTTGCATTTCTTTGATGGCCAGTGTTGATGAGCATCCTTTCATGTATTTATTTGTGCTGCTTCTTCTTCTTCTAAGTGTCTATTCATTTTGGTTGCCTATTTTTTGATTGAGTCTTTTACACAGGGATATCTAATTTTTTTTAGTCCTTTGTGTATTCTTGACATTAGTCCTATCTATGAAATAGCTGGTAGATCTTTTTTCCCATTCCACAGACTGTCCCAAGGGAAACAGTGTTGGATGTTTCCCTTGCTGTGAAAAGGATTTTTCATTTGACATGATCCCATTTGTTGAGTCTCAGTATGATTTCTTGTGCCATTAAGGTTCTGTTTAGAATGTCCTTGTCTATGCCTATGTCTTCAAGAGTTGTATCTAGTTTATCTTACAGTAGATTAAGTATTTGTTTTAACATTTAGATATTTGATCATTATGATTTTAGTTTAGTACAGAATGAGATACATGTGTGTAGTGAATCTTCTGCTTATGGATATCCAATATTCCTAGCTCCATTTATTAAAGAGGCTATTTTCCTTCCAATGTATGTTTTTGGCATCTTTGCAAAGATCAAACAGTTATGTACCTGAGGTTGTTTCAGCTTTTTCTACTCGATTCCATTGATTCACATGCTGGGTTTTGTGCCAGTACCACACTGTTTTAATCACTATAGCTTTATAATACAACTTCAAATCTGAGACTATGATGACACCTGCTTTGCTTGTATGACCCAGGATTGTTTTTGTTCTTCTGAGGCTCTTCTGATTTCATATAAATCTCAGGATTATTTTCTGTAGCTTTGTAAAAAATGGAATTAATATTTTCATTGGGATTGTGTTAAATTTTTATATTGGTTTTGGAAGTATAATCATTTTGATTATGTTGGTTCTACCTAACCAGAAACAGGGAATATCTTTCCATTTCCTGATGTCCTCTTCAATGTCCTTTTTCAGTCTGTTATAATTTTCATTAAGAGGTCTTTCACTTCCTAGTTAGGTTAATACCTGAGTATTTAATGTTTTTGATGCTATTGTAAATGATATTGTTTTTCTAATTTCTTTTTCTATGCGCCCATATTAGTGTACAAGAATGCTATTGACTTTAGTGTTCTTATTTTGTATACTGTTACATTGCTGAATCTGTTAATCAATTGTAGCAGTCGTTTGGTGGAATCCTTTTGGGTATTGTAAGTAAAGGATTATGTCATCTGCAAATAATGATACTTTGACTTCATCCTTTCCTATATGTTTCCCTTTTATTTCTTTCTATTACTTGATTGCTCTTGCTAATGTGTTGAGGACTATGTTGAGCACAAATGATGATAATAAATATCCTTGTCTTGTTCTTCATTTTAGAAGAAAGGCTCTCATTCTTCCCAATTTTTTTTTTTATCGGTACTGGGGAATGAGCTCACAGCCACCTGCTAGGTGCTTATGCCGCTGAGCTAAATCCCCAGCCCCACTCTTCCCAATTTAACATAATGTTGGAAGTAGTTTGGTCATCAGTGTCTTTTATCATGTTGACATCAGGATCTGATATACCTATTTTATTCAGAATTTTTAATCACGAATGGATTTTGGATTTTGTCAGTTGCTTTCGTTGCATCTATCAAAATGATCATGTATTTTTGCCCATGCTTCTTTCTATTTGATGAATCATATTTATTGATTTGCTTGCATCCCTGAGATGAGGCTTATTTGGTCATTCTGACTATTTATTGCAATTTGTTTATCAAATCTTGTTAAGAAATTATGCATCTATATTCATTAGAGAAATTGGCCTATAATCCTCTTTTTCTAGATCCTTGTCTGGTTTTTGGAAAAGAATAATATAAGCTTGTGTGAATGACTTTGGAAGTATTCCTTCTTTATCAACTTCATTAAAACGTTTGAGGAGTACTGGTGTTAGGTCTTCTCTGTAATTCTGCAAAATCTGACTGTGAATTCATCAGGTCCTTGGTTTTTCAGTTGGTAGTTTATTACTGCTTCAGATTCACTGCCTGTTACTGGATTGTTAAAAATATGTCTTCTTGGTTCAGTTTTGGCAACTCATATGTATGTAAGGATTGGGAGTCACTGAAGCTTGAAATTGACCACACATTCAGGGATGTAACATCACTGGCGGTCCCAAAAACAAAGCACCCAGGTCAGCCATGTGGAGAAATTGCTACAGCCCAGAAAAACTCCAAGCCCCTAGACAATCCAAGCAATGGGTTGCTAGGCAGTGGGGTTGAAATTGACATCATCCTTCTGAGTATATAAATAAACATGCTACACTAATTAAGCAGTTCCTTTCCTCCCATCAGGAGGATAAGGGCTCCACCTGACCCCAGCTGTGTCTCTATTTTCTGATCCTCTAGCAGTTCTTCACCCCAAGAACTTCAGGGGCTGCACTGGCATAGCATCTAGGCATCTCTATTTTTTCTGAATTCTCCAATTGTTTGGTACATATGTTTGTGAAGTAGTCACCAATAATTTCCTGGATTTTGGCACTATCCGAGGTGATTTCACCTTTTCATTTCTAATTGAATTAGTTTGTGATGTTTCTTTTCTTTCTTTCTTTCTTTTTTTTTTTTTTTTGGTAAGATTAGTTAAGCATGTGCCTATTTGTTTCTGAGTACTAGTTTTTCAACTAATTCTTTTTTTTTAATCTCTATTTCACTAACTTCTACTCTGTTATAATTTCCTTCCTTGTACAAGCTCTGGGTTTAAATTGTTTTTGTTTTTCTAAGACCTTGAAAGGAACCATTAGATTACTTATTTGGGCTCATTTTGTTTTTCTGATATGGCCATTCACTGCTATAAACTTTTCCTATAGAACTATTTTCATTGTGTCCCATAAGTCTGGTGTATTGTATTGGAATCATCATATAATTCTAGACACTGTCTTATTTCTTCTTTAATTTCCTCTGTGACACATTACTTATTCAAGAGGGTGTTGGTTAATTTCCATATGTTTGTATAGTTTCTGTGGTTTCTTTTGCTATTGATTTCTAGTTTCATCACACTGTAATAGAATAATATGCATGGTAAAATTTCAATTCTTTTATATTTACTTGACATGCTTTATTAACTAGTACGTGAACTACTTTGGAGAAAGTACCATGTGCTGCCAAAATTTATGTGTATTTTATAATTGCTGGGTGGAACACTTGGTATAAATTTATCAAATTCATTTTTTCGAAGTTTGGTTCCACTCTGATATGTTTTGTTGTGTTTTTTGTTTAACTGACCTATGTATTTATGTTAGTGAGAATGGAGATCTCCCACTTTAATTGTATTGATGTTTATCTGATATTTTATGTACTTCATAGTTTATTTTATGGAGTTGGGTCCACAGTGGTTTGGTACATATATATGTGCAATTGTTACCTCTTTCTGTTGAATAGTTCTGCTATTCAACATGTGATATTCTGCTTTGCCTCATTTGATCATTTTAACTGGAAATCCTCTTAACTTGAAAATACAATAGCTACTCCTGCTTGTTTTGGGATTTCTGTTGTTTGCAATATTATTTTCCATCCTTTGATTTTTAGTCTATGAATTTCTTGTTGTATTAATTGTGCTTCTTGTATATAGCTTATCAATAGACATTTTTCATGATCCATTGTAATCTGTGCCTGACTGATTAATTCCATTTACACTGATAATTACAGTTGACAACTGTTGGTTGAGTGCGATGGTACACGCCTACAATCCCTGCTCTCAAAAGGCTGAGACAGGAAAATTGCTGCAAGTTCAAGGCCAGCCGGGACTACAAAACTAGCCTGTACTGCATAGAAAAACTGTGTCTCAAAAAGACAAAAAATGTTGACAGATACTGACTTATTCCTGTCATTGTATTAATTTCTTGTTGCTGTTTTGCTCTTTTTCTTTCTACTTAGTTACTATCCCTACCTGACATATTCACTTTATTGGATGTTTTAGCACTGTTTGCTTCATTACCTCCTGAGAATTTTATGCAATGATGGTTTGATGATCATGAATTTTTTAAGTTTTTTATCATGAAGCTATCTTACTGCTCCATCAATTTTGAAAGATAATTTTGCAGGATTTATAGCCTGGGTTGCAAGTTATTTTCTTTAAGAGCTTGAAACACTGCATTCCATGCTCTCCTTGCCTATTAGGTTTGTGTTGAGAAGTCTGCTGTAATTCTGATAATTTTTTTCTTTATAGGTAATCTGTTGCTTTGCTCTAGCTCCCCTTAATATTCTCTTGTTGTGTTGTATTTCTAGCATTTTGCTCTGTGGTGTGGAGTGAGTTGTTTTTTGTCTGTTTGTTTTCTGACCACAGCTATTTGAGGTTCTACATGCTAAACTTATCTATCTGTATGTTAAATTCTCCATGTTAGGAAAATTATCTGCTATTACAATAAATAAAAGGTTATTTATCCCCTTTGTGCTGTCTTCTGATTTTTCACTAATTCCAATTATTTATATTATATCTCTATGAATCTTCTAGGAGCTGTTGGATTCATTTTTCAAATTTTAATGAAGACAATTAAGCCCCTGCTTATATCTACCCATGGTAATTCAGAGCACTGACTTCTGCTGGATGGCAGCAGTAAAACCAGAGCCCAAATATACCATCACGTGTCTTCTTCTTCTTCTTCAGGACTACCCACCTCCAATGATTACTCTCTCACACCTGGCCTCCCTCAACAGAATACAGGTCTGGGATCTTCCTGGTCTGGGAACCTCCAAGGGGAACACAAACAGATCATTTTTTAGCTTTCACCCTCTCCAAGTGTATGTCCCAAGGCTGCCTTTCACCTACTCCTGGTAGAAGGGTTTCACCTCAGTCTTAAAGCTCAGCTCACCTCATTGGTGTTGGTCTTTTCAGTCAGCTCAGTTTTCGGTTGTCAATTCCTTTGTCCTGTGTTATAGAGAACTCAGGGTCTAGACATGTGACACTCATTTCTTGAGTCCCCAAGATGCCAGAGTGGGCCTAGCAGGCTTCAGCATCAGCTGGGAGCAGGGAAAGTGTTTCCTGGGTCCTCCAGGCTCCAGTGCATGTCCCAAGCAGGCAGCAGTGTCCACAGGGGTTGAAGTAGGTGCTTCCCAGGTCCTCTGGGACCCAGAGTTCCCAGCCTCTCTGAATAGTTTTTAAAGAGAAAACTCACAATCATCACCAAGTAATTATTTGAATTGTATATTGTTATGTCTTATATCTAGATGTCCCCTCAAAGTCTCATGCACACATAAGGGGGCTGGGGGGGGGGTAACTGGATCATGGGTATGTGATACAGGATCATGCATATGCGTAACTGGATTGGTCCACTGGTTAGCTTAATTAACGTAGTTCTGGAGATGGATGCTGTTTTTGTTAGAAACAGAAGACCCACCCTGGGTGTGGGTGTCACCAACCATAGGTTTGTAGCCTGGATGAAATAAAAGGAGAAAGAAGAAGGAAATCTTCCTACTTCCTGTCCATGGACTACTTCTTCTCTGCAATGCCCCTCTGCCATACCGTACTGTCTTGGAGCCAATTTACCGTGGATTGACAGCTCTACAAACTGTGAGCTTAAATAAACCTCTCCTCCTTTGACTTGTGCGTATCAGATATTTTGTCTCAGCATGAGAAAGTAACTAAGACAGATGTTATCACCAATAATCTGGCTTTCAAATATTCATTAACAATATATCAAAGTATGCCTAACCCCACGAATGACAAAAATAGAATTTCTGTACCATTTATTCTGTATGAATGACATAAATAGAATTTCTGTACCATTTATTCTGTACCATTAAAACAAAATTTTACCCATTATTGTCTCTTTTATAGAGGAGATAAGAACCTCCAGTGACCTAACTTCCTTACCCTATGGCTCAGTTCCTAAGCATTCCACCACCTTCCATTAGTGCCCTGAGTGAGTGGACTCTGAGTGAGAGTCCAAGCCTTTAGCAGATGAAACTTTGCAGAACACTCCTGACTTAAAACTATGCCATTACTGAACCAGATCTGCTTTTTAACATGACCCTGGGATCTTTGCATGTACAGTCAAATTTGAGAAACACTGTCCCAGTATAGTTGTGAATGAGCATTATGTATTAAAATAAAATTATTACGAAGTTTCTTTATTTTCTGTTGCACAGTTAAAGCATGTTGATTCTTTTAAGACTGTTATTGTAAAAAAACTACTTTATGAAAGTGTGTTAAGTAAGTGGGTATAATAAAATCTTTGTTTTAAATACAGAAAATTGGGTGGATCAGGGTTGAGAAGCACTAACGATCTAATCATCTATCTGGCTGTGCCTTGGTGATCAGTTCTCAGTAGCCCATCACTAGCTGAAATCTTGGAGCTACACAAATTACGGAATCATTATTGACTAAAACTCCTGCTCCTAACACCCATTAGCCTTATGGATCCTCATAGACAAACACATTAATCCAAATCAAGACCAAATCTAAAGATTTTTGGGAATAGAAACTGTCTTTCCACTGATTAATCATCCCCTTTTTCTTGTAGATCAAGCCCATAGCCAAATTTGCCCCAAGCTGCTACAAAATTTTCTTCTATAACCACAGAAGTGGTTTCACTGGAAATCAAACTCACAACCTCATGCTTGACAGGTAGGTGCTTATGCCACTGAGCTAAATCCCCAGCCCAACCAAGTAAGCTGTTTAAACCTTACTATTTATTGCAAGTGATCCTAACAGACTTACAAAGAAAATGTAGTTACAGTCAAAGTTGTGAACTCCTTGTGAAATTTTCTGAGCTCCAAGAATTTCACATACTCCCACATCCAACTAAATACAAAATATTTCTAAAGCAAAATATGAATGCTTTGGCAGGAGTGAGTATAGTTGAAACCAACAGTTGTATTATATGTTATCCTTCTTTATTACACCACATTTATTATTACAATTATAGAAGGTAAATGGTGCAATCTTAGTTTGATTTTTGTCACTATAAAGAAAATTAGAGACTTAATCATCCAAGTTTCAGCTTTACAAATTATTTAGGAACATCTAATCATTTCCAAATACAGTAATATTTACCACTATATATAGAAGTATGCTGAAATTATCATGTGTGCAAACTTTTCTGGGATTACACTCATATATGTGTAATATGCATAGCTTTATTGCAGCATTTAATACCATTCCCAGCAATCAAACAAAAAGTACCTGATTTGTCGGTTACATTTCCTTGATATGAATCATTTACATGAGCACATGACGTAAATTCTTCTTCATTGTCTACTAGAAATAATTGTTTATTCCAACCTTCCTACTTTGAGTCACCACCTTCACAAGCATGATTTGCTCCATGGCATGTACCCAAGACTTTTAAGACAGTACAGATGTAAGTCAGAAAATTAGCCCTTAGCGCTTGTTCTGCCAATTATCAGCTGTGTGATTTCAGTCGATACGTCAACTCTGTGAATCACAGTTTCCACTTCTACAGCAGAAAAGAAGAGGGTGGACCAAATGTTTCTAGCTTTCATTCCAGCTTCACCATTCTGTGACTGTATCCAAAGACCAAACAGGCAAATATGTTCTGTAAGCTGTAGTGTTGTAACATTTTCACTTCGACCTGGATATTGGATCACTTGTTGATTTTCGAAAAAAATTCTGTCAATTCCTAGTTACACGTGTTTATAGGAGGAAGAAGTGCTGTGCTTCATACAAAAATCACACATAATCAGGTTTGTGAAAGTACTATTTTGAGTATTTTACCCTCCTGAATACAATAATTCTCATTTCTAAATAAATAGTGTTCAGAGAGGTAGACTTTGGAAAGAAGTTCACAAATCCCAGGGCAAAGGAAGGAGGTAGAATAGTTAGGCCACTGGAAATGATACAAATAAGATGTGATTCATGTAAATAATTTAGAGTTGACTAAATTTCTAAACTTTAAAGACCAAGTTCTTCCGTTTGAACAACTATAATCATACAGGTCATAATCTAACATTTTAATACAAGCTTTCTCGTAACTTTGCAATAGTATAAAAAGGTTATAGGTGTTTACCAAGAAATCTTTGGCAACTTAACAAAACCCTCCAGAATGTAAAATGTGTGTGATCCTTAACTCAGTAGTTCTGCTTCTTTAATTCTATTCAGCAACAATACTGGTTCATGTGCATAAAGATATCTATATGACGGTGTTTGCTGCAGGACTGCTCATCATGGAGAAAAGTGGGAGAGGAACTGAAGTCTTAAACCTAAAGAAATGGCCAGCAGGAAGGCAGTGGCTAGGTACATCCCAGCTGCGAAACACCGTGCAATTATTTTAACTTTCTATTTTGAGGTAATCTTAGACTTGCAGAAAAGTTGCAATGATAATGCAAAGAATTCTTGCATACTCTTTATGTGGATCCTCAAAGTTAGCGTTTCACCACCGTAAGCCTCTCTCTCCCTCCTCTTCTCTCTCCAGGCTAACACACATACACATACATATACACAAACACTCATATACATTCATCGTTTTTAGCAAAACTTATAAGTTTGCCCCAGGTCAGAAATTAAATTTACCTGTCATGTGTCTTGAGTATGCTTTAATGTGTAGTAGTTCCTTGGTTTTTCTTTTTCTTCATAACCTTGAGAGTCTTGAAGGGTACCTTGAAGTTATTTTGTGGAATTTGGATATGTCAGATATTTCCTTGTAATTCAACTTTACAGTCATTTTCATTTAAATAAATACATATGTAATGATATGGAAGACATCTTGCTAATAGAATAAAGCAGCATATTTGTCATGGTCACAGATGATCCCCTCTAAGGTTTTAACTGAAATTGTTTTAACAAAAAAGACTCCTTTGAGGTATGGACAAGGTTAAAGGAACAGCAATAGATTAAAGGAGTCTACATGGACTGATAATGCACCCAGGCATTGGCAAAAGTGGGAAGCTTTCAGCCTTGAACTAAAAGAATAAGAGAAAAAACAGTTACAGTTAGAGCTAAGGCAAGTGGGCAGGTAGGCAATGGCTGAAGCCCCAGACCCTGATTTGGAGAAGAAGGCCAAGGTTATAAACACCCTGATTCTCTTCTCTACTGTTCAGCAGTCTCCCACCAGTGCTTCCCATCAGTCAAACCAGGAGACACAGAGAAGCAGGGAGGACAAACAGACAAGAAGCAGCACTGAGAGTAAGCTCTGGTATCCAAGGATGCGAAACAAGCTGCAAAGTTGGATTTGTCTCATGCGAGGTGAAGAATTTCAGCTAAGGGTGAAGGCTACAGAAGGCACTGTGCATTCTCTGTTTTTGGTATAAAAAGTAACCAATACTAAGGATACTTTCTTCCCCAAAGACTTTAAAGCAAGAAATTGCAGTAAAATGCAGAACCAGTCCTAACATCACCCACACACACGTACCCTCTTCTAGTCTTTGTAAAGAGATCTGAGATAAGACAGTCACTAATGCTAGAACTGAAAAACATAGGAAAAATTCTATTCCTTCTAGTCCCCATTTAGGAGGCAAAGAAGAGTGCTTCCCCTCTTCAAGACAGGCAAGACAACTTCCATAGATGCCTCAGAAGCATCACTTGTAACAGTTGAGATGACTACATGAAGACAAGATTGGTATTTGATCACCTACTCGATGTCTGCTCAGACAGCAGGTCCATTGATGTGTTTCATGCTATATATGAAAGGAAAGTGGACAGACATTAGAGACTCCTGCAGTGAGTCCCCAATCTCCTGCCCAAGTTTTGGCACTTGGTGGGGAAGCAAAGAAACAGCAAGAGACAAGAATTGCAAAATATTAGGTTCTGATCCATGTGCTCTGGGGACAAAAGACCCTAAAGCTCCAGCTGGCCACCATTTTATTAGCCAGTATATGGGAGGGGGCAGAGTACTCTTCCTGGAACAGTGCAGAAGCAGTAGTAGAATGGGCAAGCTTAACACCATGAAGGAAACAAACCAAGATTAATCCCCCACCTGGATGCTAATCTCATTGACCACAGGAAGCAGGATTTCCTCATCCCAAAATCAGCCCACAAGGCAGTCAGAGCAAGGAAAGCTAGGATAGATCTATGTCATTGTGGAATTCGAGGTGCCCAACAGAAAGAGATGCCAAATAGGCGGAGGCAGGTACCCAGTGGAGACAAAGGTCAGAATCACCTCCATACTCTCAGGGTTTTTATTTCTGTCATGAAATATGGAATCTACATATGTCTTCCATATGTCTGTCAACAAGCAGTTGACACTCAACTCTTTTAAAACCACCATAATCCTGCAGGGTATGGTGACACACAATTGTAATTCCAGCACTCAGGAGGCTGAGAGAGGATTGCTGCAAGTTCAAGGTCATCCAGGGCTACAAAGTGAGTTCAAGGCCAATTTGAACTACATAGTGAAAACTCTGTCTCAAAAAGATTAAAGAAAAAAAAAAAAAAGAACTACCATAGTCTAGAACTACCATAGTTAAGAATAGCAGAGGCAAAAGATATATTTCATTAAAGAATGAGAATGATATTCACCCTTGGTTAAAATATAAGGCACTAGGTTGGGTCTTTATTGGGGTTGAGTCTTCTTGGGGGTTAAAAAGGAGACTGAATTGCATTTAAAACTGAAATTTTAAAGCAAATATAATGTTCGATATTAAAATGAAACCACTTTAATAACTGAAAATAACAGAAAGGCTGCAGAAAACAGCTGAGATTCCATTAAGGAGCTTACAAACCACCCAAGGAGGAAAAAATATTTAAAATATTACATTAGAGAGCTGGTTGTCATAACACAGGCCTTCAGGGAGGCTGAAGCAAGAGGATCATAAATTCAAGCCCAGCCTGGGAAACTTGGCAACTTAACAAGACCTGGTCTCAAAATAAAAAAATAAGAAAAGGGCTGGGGTGTAGCTTAGTATGAATGTCCTGGATTCAGTTTCTTGCACCAAAAAAAAATAATAATAAATTTAAAAATAAAAAATAAAAACCTCCCATTTGGAAGAAAGTTATATTTTTAAAATTTGACTCATTTCATATTTATATTTACATTACAATGAATTATGTGCCTCAATAATGCTTTCATATTTTAAAAATTAAAATATAATATTATTATAACACATATAAATAAAAAGAATCAGAATGTCCCTTGTCAAATCATTGACAATAGTCACACTTACCGATTACCAACATATGAAGGGGCCGTGGGTTGGTGACAAATTTTTCTGTCATCTTATCTTCTTTGGCATTTGAAGTATCATATGTATGTATCTGTGTGTTGCTTGAGGAATGATTTTAAAGAAAACACAGAGTTTTCCTGTACTTTCTCAGTGAAGCATTGTGAGCTCCTCAAGGGTTTGCAATTTATTGTGAGGGTTGCAGGGGCTCACGCACGCAGATCTTTTATCTTAAGTCCTAGCACAGAAGATGTTCATGTAGTTCCCGCTCTTTTACCCTACCATAAATACTTCTGCAATTAGTGTCTTACACTAAATTTAATGACCCAAATGTCATTTTATGCTCAAAGGTGGATAAAAATACTGTAAGAGTAATTATTCCTTTATTGTTCATTTTCTTCTAAGGATCAGTATCAGATATTTTCTTAATAAATGAGCATGGCATTTTTTCAGTTTTTGGTATACCTATGTTTATTTGATTCTACTTTGGGTCCTTTTCTGTCTCACAGCTTCCCTTTCCCTGCTTGGGTCTGACATGCCTTCCTCACGGCGCGCACTCCTTGGCAGCCTCTCTCAAGTGGTTCTCAAAAAAGCCCCTGTGAAATCCTGAAGGGCAAACAAATGTCAGCTGCAAAGTACAACAGAAAACCTCAGCATCTTCTCCTTGTGTTCCGTCTCCCATTACCTCACCTGCTCCTTTTCTTGGCTCACATCCGGATTACACATCTCGCACTTTCCCTGATGAGCTGGCAATACCTCTGAGACAGGTCCGAGTGTTCTGCCATGCGTTCATCCTGTAAATATTTATGGAGGACTTATGAAGTGTCAGGGGTGTGCTACGTTGGAGAATAACCATGAATAAATCAGCTCTTGCAAGCTGCACACTTAAACTGCCATCTTCCCCTGTGCTTATGCAGTCCAGGTCATTCAAGTGTTGTCTTCCAAGCTTAACACGAATATCATCCCTCCAATCTTTATAATTGTCAAGGAGCTTCCATGATACAGCTTGCTAATAATATTATGTTTTATGTTGGCTGGCTAAAAAAAGAAAATCCAAGCTACAGTTCATTTTCTTTTATATTTTCTGCCTACAATAACCTTCCTCTCTGGCTCATAAATTAACAAAGTAATTTTAACTTTATGAGCAATGAAAGCTGTTAACCATGATTTTTAAAAGATGTTTAACATAAAACCAGATTGGACATGATTGCAGTCATGTGCCTTGATCCAGGAGGACTCTTAGAATGCTCTCACAATTGCTACTAAGGGTCAAATCAGTTCAGTCAGTTTTGTAAGAGAACTTAACTGGGAAAGATAGATTCTTGTGGGGTTTAAAAGGGACTAGAGGTTTACCCTTCTGTTAACTATACTTCATGTAATTCCATCCTCCCTGGAAGGTTGTGAAACAGCTTAGATACTATTATTTGAAATAAAGGACTTGCTGTGATGGTCCTAACACTCTGCTACTTTGTTTTGGAACAATGTTAATATTAATTCAGATATTAATACATCTTTAGTGAACTTCTAATGAAAACTTCTCTTACCACAATGAATCTTCTGATGGAATTGTTTTCCATATTTAGTTTCTTTTGAGGGGAAAAAACTCAAAGAACAGAAACTAAGGGCTAGAAAATAAAAGAAATTAAACCCATGCCATGTGAAACTCACCTCTGACTCTGGCTGCTGGGATCAACTCAAATACTGTCTGTTGAAAGAACTTGGGTATGCCATCTTTGAAACGTGTTCGGGAATAAACAATCCTGCTTTAGAATTTCAAAATCTCAGCTATGTTTTTCTTCATTTTTTTTTAACAACAAACCACCCATGTGAAAGTAACGTAGCCTGCAACCAAGTTGATTTACACCTAAAATGAAATTTAGACAGGATGGAGCTATGCAAAGTGATTTTGATTTGTTTTAAAATCACTGCTCCTTTTGATTCTTTAAACTCCTTCCCTCCCTTTCCCACTCAGCTGAACCTGTCTCCTCATCCATCCCGCCACTCCCTCCCTCTTGAGTCACATTCCTTTTAAGTATGAATTCACTCCCTGCTTGCTTGCTCAAGCAACTGCACACCAAACCATTCCTTTACAATGTTTCAATCCAGCCAGAACAAAATTCCAAAAGAAGGAATGTGACTCCGAGCCAGAACCTTATCTTTTTATAGCACAGAATGAAATCCTCAGCTATTTGACTTGTACTAGATACAGTGCATGAGTACTTAATAAGACAATTTGATGATGAAGTACCATGGGCAAGAAAGCCACAAGGAAATTCCAGAGAAAGAAGCAGGGCCAATTCCTGCAACAAATTTAATTTACCCTGCCAAATCACAACATGTAATTGATAATGGCAGTGAAGAAAAAAAAGAAAAGAAAAAGAAAGAAAGAAAGAAAACAAGCACAAAAATTAATCCGTAGGCACTATGCTCATGATATTCAATTATAGAATGAATGGAAAATGCATGTAATAAAATACACCACAAGATTAACACCTATAAAACTGTTAGCCTTTGCAGCATCTATTGTGCTCACCCTAATATGTTTAGTAAGGCATCAAATACAGGCCCTCATTCATTTGTAATTCAAATTACAGACTTAATCTCCTAGAAAGCTAGACCTAGATGATCATTTTAACATATTTGTGTAGTCAGTGTCCACATGGTGCTGCTTCTTTTTGTAAGCAGCAGGGCAAAATAGACCCTTAGAAGACTTTCTTTTCCTTAGAGACAAGTGGCTTCTTCAAACTTCCTCAGAGCTGCTACCCACAGGTCTCAGCTAAATAATATGCAGATGCTGGCAAGATTAGCTTCATTTCTATAGGCAAGGGAGGGTGATGGTAAGGATCCAAAAGGGATGAAATAAGCCTGAACATGCTCTCATCTCAGTGCGTCCCAGCCTTGTATCGTTACTCGCATCAAAGACCCTAACAGAAGTGTACACAGTGAGACAGTGATTTGGGTGATGAGCCTCCTCCATCTCCTGTGAACTAACTATGAACAAAGCCTTTTCCTTTTCATCAAAATAAGTGCCCCCCTTTGATTTGGTCAGTGGCAAGCAAAAGAATCTACATGGCCAGTAACATTTCCACTCTTGTGTGTGTGTGTGTGTGTGTGTGTGTGTGTGTGTGTGTGTGTGTCTTTTTCCTTTTTATCGGTACCGGGGATTGAACTCATGACTGCCTGCTTGCAAGGCAGGCGCTTATGCCGCTGAGCTAAATCCCCACCAGTAACATTTCAACCTCCATAAAAGCACTCTCATAGCCTAAAAGTACAACTTATTCATACTATCACTCCTTAATAATCTCTAAGAATTCATAGAAAAAAGAAGCAATGCCAAAAGAACAAAAGAAGATGGGAGGATGCTATAAGTTACCCTAAATTTTAAATGGGGTGACATGTGAATCTTACAAATACTAGAATAACATAAATGGAAATATTGTGGCCATATTTTAAACATCAAAAAAACCAGGTGAAATATACTATTAAAATTAGTATATTTTACTTAATATACCCCATGCACCAGGTAATCTAAATTTTCAGCTTTACTGGTTTAGAAAATTCATTGGAGATGACTGGATTTCAAGGGTACTAACCTCACAGTAGCTGAATGGGCCACTAGGAGGGAAGCCTACTTAGAGAGTGTTTCAGGGGAGAATGGCCTTAGGGATTATATCTGATTCTTGGTCCCTTGTTCTCTGGCTCTTCTCCAGCTTCTAAAGACCTCCTGGATGCTATGAGTTGAGCAACTTTCTTGGGCCAGGCCCATCTGCCAACATGTTTTTACTAGGGAGCTAGCTGGCCAAGGTGTGAAACAATGAGCCAAATTAAACTTTTCCTCCTTCAAATTGTGCATGTCAGGCATTTTGTTCCAGCAATGAAGAGCTGACCAAATATTATTTCTTCATGTAATAAATCTTGAAAATTGTTAATGAACTATTTTGCCTCTTTTATGCTCTTTAAAATCAGATTTTTTTTTTTTGTCCCAGGAATCAAACTCACAACCTGGCACTTGCCAGGCAGGTGCTTATGCCACTGAGCTAAATCCCCAGCTCAGATAATGTATTTTTATGCTCATACCACATCTTAATTAGAACCAGTCACATGCATTTTTTGGCATACTGTGCTGTTCAGCTACTGATCTGCAAGCTACTGAACTTCACATTCCCCAAACTAATGATTATATCTTGTTAAAGCTGAGGCAATAATTTACATGTTACTTTCTTATTAAAGATGACTCCTCCTTCAGAAGTAGAAATGGGCCAATGAGGCAGGGAAGGGAGCTATCAGGTTGGTATATTACTAAGGTAGACAGTGCTCAGACACAAATTCTACTGTCCATTCCATCTTACACAGTCATCTTCTGAGGCAGACAGAGGCCCTTCATCTCAGTAGGAGATAGAGCAATTTATCTGTTGGCTTCCATTTCCTATCAACCAACACTTCCCTTACAGAACATTAACTCCCCTACACTTTCAGTTACATGAAAGTAACCTTTGGGTCCTACAGCCAAAGGTTGTATACACTCTATACAGAACGCCCAAGGTAGCCGGTAAGAAGTGCCCTTCAGGGATAAGAGGAAGGGCATTACTGAGTTGCGGTCCATAAAAAGCCTGTTGCCATAGCAGCTGGGAACAGTCAATTCCCCAGGGACAGGAATGCCAGCAACGATGCAAGGTGGTCTGTGAAAAATCCCTTATGCCACTAAGAAAATAATGCAGAAATTACCAAGCAGCATCATGGGTACTTGCGGTCCAAGCCATGTCAAACTGATTTCTACTGGGCTGTAAGTCAACAGACAGGTGTATCACGTTTCAACTTGCCTGCCTCTACCCATCCATCACCCATTTAATCTTCACATCTAATGCAGCTTAATTCCTTCCAAGCTTTGCCCTAGGCGCTCCTCAAAGTTATGTACTCTACAAGTAATTTAAAGCCCACCAGGCTAATAGAACAATATTCAGAGAGCCTTGTCCAGAGTCTCCTGTGATTCTAGGACCCAATTTTGGTGACTGAGTTCTTGCACTGATGCTTAATTCTTATCCTTTTTTCTTGGTTTTCTTCCTCTTTCTTGGCCTGTTAGAAAACACTGTTATCCAGGGCCCACTGGCCTAATCCTAGGATTTCACTAGCCTCCTTTTTCTTCATTGCTTTGTAATCCTAAATCTTTGCTTTCCAGAGCATTGATCCGGCAATGGAAAGCTGACCACAAGTTCCAAATATTATTTCTTCATGTAAAAAAATATTACAAGTGTGAATAAGCTATTTTATGTCTTCTGTTCTGCTATATCTATAAAACTTTGTATGTATTTTATGCTCATGCCACAACTAGCCACATGTGGCTGTTGGCTCCTTCTGGGTTGTGCGGCTATTGACCTCCTTAGAAACTAGACTCTGCTTATTGGTGATTACTGGTAAAGATGGCTCCCTGTGTACTGCTGTTGTGACAGGCAGCTGAGTTAATTAGAAATATTATAGGCAGTCAGATAAAGTTAGGTCCTTGAAGGAGCCAGTGCACAAGACCAGACATCTTGCAACCTTGGAGGAGACAGATACCTCCCACTGTGGACCAGATCTCAAGACAAAAAATCAAATACACCCAGATTTCAATTTAAGGACCTCCCTCAAGGGGCCTTTCATGATGATAGCCCACCCAGTACTAGGTAATCCAAACATGCCTTGCCCTCCTTTAATTGGTTTGCTCCATCCCAGACCTCCGTTGCTGAGGGGACTAAAGCTTGTGCCCTGCTATAATCCCTAGTGCCTATCTCTCCCTCAGCACAGGATACAAGCTCAAAACATTTAATGAATGAATGAATAAATGAATGAATGAAAGAATGAATAACTCACTATAGGAACTGCTAGGTGATTGACCCTCAATCAAATGGAAAACTATAGAATGGATCTGGATAGGTCTCTAATGCTGTCTGACAGGAGGCTCCATCCTATTCAATATAATTTATGAGTGACCAAGCTAAGGACAAGTTCTGTTCCAACATGTAAAGCTGGTAAGGAGGGTGTTGGGAAATGGACAAAGAAGATGAGATAAGAGATTGTAGCTGTGTTGAGTGAGGGCAAAGGTCTTGATCCTTTAAAATAAATCTGAATATCTTAGTAAGTGCTGATATATACAAGTCATAGAATAGTGTGGGGGAAGAGGTGTGATTCAGCATAGAAATGTGCATCTGTCTATTGGATTCACTTGGAATTTTATAGGTCAAAGTTTGAAGCAGTTCCCTTTTGTTTCGCTTTTGTTTTGCTCAAGTCTGTAATGCTATTTAAAAAGTGGCATCACTGATGGGATTCTCTAAAAGGATCCATGTATATCTTTCTCATCCAAGTCCTCAGATTATAATACCATTGATTGGAATACAGCATCCTGACCTTATACACTTAAGTAAAACTGGTTTATTCTCTTCTTTAAGTAAACTATTGATGTTTGATATTTTAAAATTGATTTTATTAGATTTTTGACATTCATAATGATTACATTCATCATAGAGAATCTGTACCTGTACATAATATATCTTAATTCTTTTTCCCCATTTTCCTCCCTTCCCTTCAATCTTCAATCTTCCCCTCTATCGTTACAAAACTATGTTTCTATTGTTTTCCTTCCATTCTTTTTTTTTAACTCTATTTCCTTCTTTTCCTCCCCCACCCTTGTTCCCCTTCTCATTTGAACATTTTCGTCCTACTTCCATTATCTATCATCAATTGGCCCTTATTTAGCCTTTGGGTTTCTCACACAAGAGAAATATTGTGATATTTAAACCTGCATGTGCAATTTATTTCACTTAAAATTAAATTCTCAAGATGCATCCATTGACCTAAAAATATCTCTAGTTTATTTTTCTTTATGACAGAGTATTATTCCATGACATATGAAAGCCACATCTTCTTTATCCATCCATTGATGGTCACTTGGGCTGTTTCCAAGATTTAGCTATTGTAAACTTGCTGCTATAAAATAGGTATACATATATTGCTCTACTATAATGCCTTTAACTCTCAGGAAGATTCCTAGAATAGCTGGATCAAATGGAAGCTAATTTTAGTTTTTAAGGAATCACCATACTGATTTCCATAGTGGTTGTACAGTGTATATTCAAACAGCGAAGAAGAATTTCTTTTTCTGCACAGTCCCCCAGCACTTGCCATTGGTTGATTTCTGGATGATAGCAAATTCTTTTAGGAGTTAAATGAAATCTCAGTGTTGCTTTAATTTGCATTTCTCAAATGACCAGTGATGTTCATATATTTATTTGCTGCTTGTTATTGACAGGTTTTATTCAAAATTGTTAAGGTTGATAGTATCAAGTCTGAGAGTACAGACAATTATACTGAAAATGACATGATTCATTACAATACCCATTCTGGTTTGATTCCTACCTGTTTTTGTAGTTCTACATACAAAGTTTTATTTCTATTAATACTGTTGATATATCCAATTATACTTCATCTGATGATATAGCCAATTCTATTGATGATAACAAGAGACAACACAGTAGCCATGGTAGAACTTTTTGTACAGCAGTTTTATATGTCTTATTAGTTTTATGTGTCTATAGAAATATGTTTTGTTCTATCCTGCTTTATTGTTTCTCCCTCTAATATAGAAAGGATATAAATACATGTTAAGACTCATGCTTGCGTAAAACCTATAAACAGTTTATGAGAACTGATCTTATGACACATGATGAAATTAACAAATACTTTGATGGAAAAAAAGGCACTACAATACCCAATGCTGATTCCGAAGTGTCATGATGTGAAATCCAGCAACACTATTATTCTTTGTTCAAAGTGATTTTAGTCTGCTTTGGTCTGTTTAATCTCAACATAAATGAAGATATAGATAAATGCATGTTATGTTTTAGTGTATAGGATTGATAACCATATTACTAAGTTTTTATTAGATAGTTGAACAGAACTATTTGCAGTCTCCCTGTTTGAATTCCCATTTATATGTTCCACTTTTGTATCTTGAACAATTATTTGTAAGAGGACAATATGTAAACATCAACTAGTGATTTATTACTTATTAATATATTAATATATTTATTGTTTATTTTTTTCCTTGAAAGTGTGTAGCATTTCTACCTGTTTTCTGCTTTGTTTTGTCTTTCTTTAAATAAAAATTTTTAAAAACACCTATCTTTCTTCCAGTGAAGGTGTTTAGCTCCTTTGTCAAAGCTAAATGTGTTAGTTTTTCCTGCATCTTCTAAATTCTTCCATTGATCTCGAGCTCTGGTTTTCTGCCAGTATCATTTTGTTTTTATCACAGTAGCTTTGTAGTATAATTTCAAATCAAGGATTCTGATGCCCTTTGCCTTGCCTTTGCTACCCAGAACTGCTTTTGTTGTTCTGGGTCTCCTCTGTTTCTAAATGGGTTTTAGGATTGTTTTCTCTAGTTCTGTGGGGAACGCCATTGGCATTTTGATGGGAACTTCATTAAATATGTATAATGGTTTGAAAATATGTGCATCTTCACTATATTTTCACAAGGGCAATTTTCTAATAGCTTCTTCCACCTCCTTTTTCAGAGTACTGTAAGTTTCAGTGTGATGGTTTTTACTTCCTTCATTAGATGAGTCCTAACTACCTCATTTCTTTCACTGCTATTGTAAAAGGTATTGTTTTCCTTATTCTTTCAGTAAGTTTGTTATTTGTATACAGAAAGACTATTGATTTTGGGGTGTTGCCTTTTATCTAGCTATGCAACTGAATTTGGTTATTAAATCTAGAAGTTTTTTAGTAGAATTTTTGGGATCTTCTACGTAAAGTATCATGTGATCTAATGATAATTTAACTTCTTTCTTTCCTATACATGTTCCCTTCATTTCTTTCTCTTGTCTAAGTTACTGTGATGCTGATTGTTGGTTTTTTCATAAATGGCTTTTATCAGATTGAGATAAAACCCTTCTATTCCTATACACAATAGGCTTTTTATCATGAACTTGTAGTAGACTTCTTCAGATGCTTTCTCTGAGGTGACTACATGGATTTTGCTCTTGATTCTGTTAATATGGCATTTACATTTATTGAATTGCAAATGCGGAGCCATCCTTGCATCCCTGGGGTAAGTCCTCCTTGGTCAAGATAATCTGCTGCATTCTGCTTGCCAGTATCTTATTGAGGATTTTGGCATCTATGTTCATTAAGGAGACTGACTTGTAACTCTTTTTTGGTTGGATCCTTCTCTGGTTTTGATATCAGGGTAATGCTTGCCTCCAGAAATGAGTTTGGGACTATTGCTTCCCTTTCAATTTCAGTAAAAAGAATGAGGAATAGTAGCATTAAATCTACTTTAAATTTATTGTAGAGTTCAGCAGTGAATTTGTCAGAATCTGGGCTTTACTTTGTTGGTAGCTTTTTAATTACTTAAACTTTATTGACAGATATTAGCTTATTTAGAATTTTTGTATGTTCTTGATTCAACTTTGGTAATTCATACATATCTAGGAATCTGTCCATTTCTTCTGAGTTTTCCATCTTACTAGAGTAGTGGTGCTCAAAGTAGGTACAGCTGCTCTGGATTTCTGCAAGATCTGTAGTAATTTCACACTTTTCATTCCTAATGGCATGGATTTGAGTCTTTTCTTTGTATGGCTAAGAGTCTCTCAAGTTTAGGTAATCTGTCAAAGAACTAGCTCTTCAATTCATTGAGTATTTGCATTGTTTTCTTAGTCTCCATACCATTATTTCTGTTCTGATCTTTAAAATTTCCTCCCTTTGATGCACTTTGTATTTAATTTGCTCTTTTCTATAAACTTGAGATTCAACGTTAGGTTATTTATTTGAGCTCACGATGTTTTTCTGATGTAGGAATTCACTGCTATAAATTTCTCTGGTGGGACTGCTTTCATTGTGTTCCATAAGTTCCATTATGTTGTACTGGCATTATCATTTAACTGCAGAAACTGTCTAATTTGATCTTTAATTTTATCTGTGACTTACTGCATTTTGAGGAAAGAGTAATTTAATTTCCATGTGTTTATGTAGTTTTGTGACTTTTTGCCATCGATTTCCAATTTCATTGCAGCATGACTGATACTCTGAACGGAAAATTTTCCGTTTCTTTGCATTTCTTTAAATACATTCTATGATTTTGTCATTTGTGTTACATTTCTATTAGACAATGATGCATTCAATATTCACTTCTATACTTGAAACATATTTATTGTGAACATCTGTGACTCTCTCCCCCAGGGCTTTTTCCTGGCATCAGACACATGATTGGCCCATGAAGCAGAAGTCAGAAGTGCTGAAGAATTTATGATCATAAAGCATTAATGCTCTCATGATAAAGAGGCATTGGGAAATAAAACCTTCGGATTCCTTGTTCCTCATGTAAAGTAACTCTGAGGTGCATTATCTGTTATAATTGCCCAGATGCAGGATGGAGGGCACAGTATTGAACTCCAGTTACATGTGGTGATCACTGCTTGGTAACATAACTTTTATTAAAATCCTTCTCTATCTTTTGTCATTTTCTTCTGGTAGTTCCTCATACCATCTCCCAAACTGTTTGCACCCAAATTCTTCTCTTGTTTTCTAGAGTAGCACAAACTGAAGAGTTCTGGAATTATTTTTTATTTGTCAATTTTAAAACCCTGGAGGCTTGCGGATACTGCTCAGTAGTAGACTGCTTGTGTAGCACGCATGAGGCCTTGGTTCCACCTTTATATCAGTAGGTGTGAGCCTATGGCACGTGTGCTGCAACTGACTGTTTGTTATCATTAAAAGCACTAAATGATTCATCACCTCTGCTCTACACAACAAGTCCCTGACTTCCAAACATTTGAGTTGGGAACTATCACAAACATCAACAGAATGCAACATTCATAGATATGAACAAATCTCAAAAGTAACTCACTTGTCTGCTGGACATTGTCACAGTGTACTGTTGTGTGCTGACTGTGTGTAGTGCAATGGTGTACAGTACAAGGACTTGCTGTATTTTATGTGTTTTTTTTTATGCTTTACATTGAATATTTGTGTCAAAGGTGTATTCTTATACACCTTTGACTCACTTTGTCAGACTTATGAGCAAATCCACCTTATCAACATTTTCCAAGAATGAAATGATTAATAAATTGGAGACTTACTGTATCATAAAAATTAAATAAAATGAAAACCATGGTCTTAGAGAAGCTGGAAAAAAACTTGCCTAATGCTGGACGTGATGACCATATGCCTATACTAGGGCAACTTAGGCGGGAGGATCACTGCAAGATCGAGGCCAGCTATACTATGTAGTGAGTTCCAAGCCAGCCTGAATGACATTGCCAGACCTTGTCTCAAAACACAAAACACAACAAAAACAAAATAAAACCTTGCCCATGGTCATACAGTTAATAAGCAGCAAAGCAATATTCAAGTTCTAGTCTTCCTGACCCCAAAGCATGGATCCTTGAGTACTGTTGAGATAGGAAGTTACAACACAACAAAACTGACTGGAGAACTATGCATGACCGTTTATTTCCAACATTCCAGAACAGATGTGCAGCCATGCACCGGGACTTCCTGTTGAGAACTCCAGCAGATTTTCAGTTTGATGGCCTGGACCTGACGTCAGTCTGAGGCCTAGGGTCCCACCACTGCTTCTCAGGACTCGTATGTAGACGTTCTTGTGGGTTTCCTTAAGGGCTGATCAGTAGAAAAGGACACAGGTGCCAAGAAGAGCTCACTACTGTGGCTTTCCTCCACTTCCTCCAGCATATACTTTTATCTTGCTGTTTCCTCTTTTAAAACTCAGCCCAACCTAGCTCTGCAGAGTCAGTTTCTCCCTTACTCTTCGCTTTTACTTTTCCAAATAAACTTTGCCTCTGCTTTTTGCTTGTTTCATTCAATTATAACCAGAAATCTAACTCCAAAAATAAAGTCGAGAAACCCAAATCCCAGTAACACTACTTGGCGAGACACTTTTAGAAGGAGCTGTCTGATAACACTGTCCTATGTACTATGGGTTCTTTCTTCTCAGCAGGACAACCCACTTTTGGTAGAGCAGTCAGAACTAAGTAGCTCGCTTGAGGAAGGACCACGAAGCAGAAAAGGAGAACAGGAATTGCTCTTACACATAGTAAAGCACAGTGGGCAGCTTCTCAGTCTCCTGATGCCTTCATTTTCTAATAGTCACTGTCTTTTAATCCTCTCCTAGCATGTGGGCTAAACTTCTTTTCTTTTTCCTTTTGTTTTTTGTTACTTTTTTTTTTTTTTTTTTTTTTTTTTTTTTTTTTTTTTTTGGCCTGGGTGACAAAAAAAAAAAAAAGATACGTAATTCAGGCTGGCCTCAACCTCATTATACTGGTCTCCTTCCTGGTCTCACAAGTTCTAGAATTACAAGTGTTATGCTACCACACCCCACTGTAGGCCAAGCTTATTGACTCATTTCTAAACTAAAAGAATATGGCAGAAGTAATGGAAAATCACTTCCAAGATTACGTTATAAAATGACCTAGGTGATTTCTCACTTTCTCTTTCCTGGATTTTGCCATATGTCATGGACTAAACTGTGTACCCTTCCTTCCAAAATTGATATGCTAAGCCTTAACTTTCCTTGGGATGATATTTAAAGACATCTAGCAAGGTAAATAAGGCTGTAGGAGGCCATACAGGTAAGGCTCTACTCCAGTTGGGCTACAGTCCTTATAAGAAGAGGAGAAAACACCTGACAGATTGTTCTCTTGCTCCACGCGCACACTGAAAAAATGTAGTGTGAGAACTGGATGAAAAGAGGTACTCTTCAAGCCAATAAGAGTCATCACCAAGAAATAAATTTACTAGCACTTTGTAACAGACTTTTAGCCACCCGAATATGAGAAAATAATTGTCTGTTGTTCAAGCTACTCAGACTACATGGTATTTTATCACAGCAGCTTAAACAGACCGCGACATGAAGCAGACCTGTGAAGAGGCCTATCTGACAAGTGACTAGCGCACTTCAACAACCATCTGAGTGGGTCTAGAAGCAGAGTCCGCTCAGTCAGACCTTCAGAGACTCCCATAGTCCTGGATGAAAGACTGGAAATCTCCTGATGAGAGGCCTTGAGGCAGAGATGCACCACCAAGCCACATCCAGCTTCCTGACCCACAGAACTCTGAGATGATAAGCATTTATTGTAACAAGTTTCTAAATTTTGCTGAAAATCTATTGTACATCAAGAGATAACTGATATAGGGAAGCAACGTGCAATGCTGGCTGACAAGAGTCACCTTCAAAGGCAATGCCTTTAAAAAGAAACAGGGAAGGGATTAGGAAATCCTAGATAAAGTCAATTAAAAGACACACGGAAGCAAAGCCCAGGAAAAGGCTGCTAGCCAGACAAGTGAAGGCTGTCTGTGAATCCTAGAACTAATGGCTCTGGGCTGGAGCTGGGATTCCACTCACTTTGGAATAGCCATGACCAACTGGTAATACAATGTCTTTATATTGGTTACACCAGAAGCCACCTACCAGTAAAATAATGATACAAGTGAAAGTAGGTAATTTAGAGGCCATCACTACAGTAGAGAATTAATTTAGAAAAGAGAATGAAGCCAATATTATGCTATCATGACAATTATCATTGTGGGCAATGATTTTAATTACACTAGAAATAAAGCATGTGTCTCTGAGTAACCCACTCAGGAGTGAGGGAACTGGGGTATTAATCCACCAACTCCTGTCAGTCATTCTTGTGGGAGATCATTAATTCCTAGCTCTTGTAGCTTATGAAGACACCTAGATGGACACTAACTAGTAATTAGAAGTTAGCCAGTGTGCTGAGACATAGTAAGTGCCAAGGAGACAGGACATAATAACTCCTGAAAATGGCTATAATTAATTAGGTGGCAACTACGCACAATCAAATTAAATGGAATCACTGAAAATTACTGTTGTAAATGCTAAAGGGGGTATGGGGGAAAAGGAACACTTCTCTACTGTTGGTAGGAGTGCAGACTGGTACAACCACTGTGGAAATCAGTGTGGAGGTGCCTCATAAAACTAGGATTGGAGGGGCTGGGGATTTAGCTCAGTGGCATAAGCACCTACCTTGCAAGGAGGCAGTCGTGAGTTCGATCCCAGGTACCGATAAAAACGAAAACCAAAAAAAAAAAAAAAAGAAAAAAAAAAAAAAAACCTAGGATTGGAAGTCCCATTTGATCCAGCTATTCCCCTTCTCAATATCTTCCCAGAAGAATTAAAAACATCACACTGTAACCATATATGTGCACCCACATTTATAGTAGCGCAATTTGTAATAGCTAAATCTTGGCAACAACCCAAATGCCTATTAACCAAAGAAGAGATTAAAAAAAGATAAAATACCTTTATATAATGGAGTACTACTCAACCATAAAGAAGGATAAACTTGAGATTTTTATAGGTAAATAGATGCAACTTGAGACCATGCTCATAAGTGAAATAAACCAGACTCATGTGTGTAAAAATTATATTGTTTCCTCAGTGGGAAAAGTTGTAAAAAGTAAATAAGATCCAAAATGCACAATAGATATTGTGAAATGGGAAGAAACCGTTCAAAAGAAAAAAACAACTGGAATGGGGGAAATAAGAAAAGAAGGAAGGGAAAAGCAATATATATATAATAGTTACACTACTATTTCTCTTAGTTCATTAAAAGAAAGGTTTGTACTAAAACTGTTTGGACAATTAAATATCTGTATCTCCTAGTCTGAGTAACTAATTTAAAGATAATAATATACAATGTATTAACCATTGTTGCTCTCCAGTTACTGTCTTTTGAAATTTTGTTTTATTTTTCTCTTTAAAATAAATTTTTTAAAAATAAAATTACTGTTATGAGCACCTGTTGAAATGAAGAACATGCTTTTGATGAAATCTGAAGAGTAGTGTCTCAACTCAAAAGTGTTTGCTCTGAGAACTAGCAGTGCCTCCTGAGAGCCACGCCATGTTGCAACTTAGGACTCTGGGAAACCAAGCCAGCACCTCCCCTCCCTGGTAAGCGGAGACAGGGTGGCAGACTGCAGCCCTTCCAGGGGGAGAACTAGCAGTGTCTCCTGAGATCCACGCCATGTTGGAACTGAGGACGCAGTGAAAACAAATGACCATTCTGCCTCCCTGCTTAGCAATAGTGAACCTACTGCTACATGGCCTAGAGTCAAATATCCCACTTCCCCTATTCTCCTTCTCCTCCCCCTCCCCGTCCATTAGCAAGTGGGAACCAGAAATCTGAGCATCTCCTGGGAAGTTGACCATAGCAAATAAGGGGGACTTCCTTCTACCATTTCTTTGAAGGCAAATATTTTTATTACTGTTATGCTCTTTTCTGATTAGTGGTACTGCTCTATTCAATATTCTGTTTTGATAAGTTCTACAGTGTTCTATATTTCATCTCATTTTGATATACAGGATTGAAAGAACAACTATTATAAAGATAACAAAATATACTGTGATACCTATTACTGCTATCCCGGTAACCTGCTGTGAAGTTCTGCACCAGTTTCACTGTATGATCTTAGTTGGCTTTATTCTGACTTGTTCTGTTGTATACTTTCAAAATAAAAACTTTTTTTAAAAAAGTGTTTGCTCTGAAGGATAAACTTTAATAGGTAAATGGATGCAACCTGAGATCATACTCATAAGAGAAATAAATCAGACATGCATGCATAAACAAGTTAGTTTTTCTTAGTCTTAGTTTTCTTACCTATAAAATGAAAGGGCTGTGAATACGGTTCAGCAGCCCAGCACCTGCCTGGCCAGCAGAAGCTCCTGAGTTTGAGTCCCAGTACCAAAAGTAATAATAATGATAATTCTGGCTACACTTGGTGGTTGTAAGATAAAGTATGTAAAACATACTGCTGAGCAGCTAGTTCTACTGGTTTTGGGTAGTGACAAGAAAAAAGTATTCTAATCTAAATGTATGATTTGTGAGCAAAATACTTACATGCTCTTGATTTTGACTAGTTTGGAATGAATGTATAATCAAGAGTATATAAGTACAATGTAATCCCTTGAGGCCATATATATAATTTTAAAGCAAGGTGATAAACCCCCACACCACCTCTAGCATCCAAAGACATCCCCTCTACAAAAAGCTAAATTAACTAATTCTCTAATTGTCTCTTCTTATTACTCAATGACTTAGGAATCAGAAAAATACTTTTAAACCCTTATGCACATCTACAACCTCTGTCCAACTAAGGAAGTCATAAATCCTTGTGAGTTATCTTATGTATAAAATTTGAGTAAGACTGATTCAACAAATACTTATTAGGTACCTAACATATACCAGTCTGGAATACAGATGTGTAAAAGAGGGGAAAATGTAAAACCTTCAGCCATTATGAAGCTTAGATTTTTCTACACCTCAAAATTGTTTGGAGGAGTACAAAAGATAACAAATTGCATTTAACTTTCCTAACACATACTAGGTGCTTAATGTTAGGTACTCCAGCTAACCCTTCACTCAGCCCTGTATCATGGTGCTAATAGCTACGGAGCAGTAAGAGAGAATACAGCATGCCACTTCTAACCCTTGTCAAATCAAAACACCAACGTACCTAGGTTAATACTTTCTTAAACTTCAGATTGTGATATATTAGTGAACTGAAAACTCGATTTACAGACAAACGGTTGCATTTTTCTTAAACTAAGGAATGGAATAGAATAGAATAGAGTAGAGTAGAGTAGAGTAGAGTAGAGTAGAGTAGAGTAGAGTAGAGTAGAGTAGAGTAGAATAGAATAGGGAAAGTCAGGATGAGGTGGAACGGAACAGAATGCAATTGGAATTTAGTGAGTTTCAGTATTGATTTCTGAAATTTTGTTTCAATTGTGAGATGGAGGGAGAGGCAGAGAGAAAAAGAGGAAAGGAGGGAGGGAAGGAGAGGGAGAAGGAAAGAGAGAGAAAAACAGAGAAAAGGAGGAGAGAGAGGGGGAGAGAGAGAATGTATGTCTACTTATGCACTGATTGGCTCAGAAAGCAAAGTACATTTTTCATGAGGTCATAGTTTGAAGACAAATAAAGGGATTTTTTTCTGCCTTATTATCTTCAAATGCCTAACTTTAGTTAATGTGCCAGTTAATCTTCACTGTCTATTTGACTGGATTAAAAGACCTCTGGAGAAATGGCTGGATTGTGGAGGCACTATACTCTTCCACGCATTAGCCCCCTGAAATTCACAGCTGAATGTGCTGCCAGGAGGTGGCCCAGTTGCAGTAGAAGTTACTAGGGGCTTGCTTTTGAAGGGTACATCTCTAGTTGGTGCTCGTCCCAGTTGCCAGGAAGTGAACTGCTTTCTTCCACTCCACTTTGCAGCCAGCCAGTCATGGATTTGAAATCTCTGAATTGGGAGCCAAAATAAACTTCTCCTCCCTTAATTTGTGGGTGTCATGTATTTCTCTCATTAGTGGGAAAGCTGACCAATGTACCTAATATTTACAGTGTTAACTACTATAGAAATACACATAGAGATGTTAGTGTTTTAAGAAAAATAAAAAGCATTCTGTAAAACAGAAAAGATCTTGAAAGTCACTGTCTATTCCCATAAATGTATTTCTCAGAATGTCCCTGATAGAAGTGGATTAGGTGAAAGAAGGCTAGATAGACCATATACTTATTCCAAGAAAATTTTGAAAAGTGTCATCATCTCAATAGTCTCTAGACTAATATATCTGCATGATGTTTCAAATTATTATGAAGAAAATTAGAGAGAGGTATGAAAACAAGATCATATGGCAGGAAAAGAAAGTTGACAAATGCTAGTTGTCTTAGTTACTTTTCTCATTGCTCACACAAAATAACTGAAACATAAAGTTAAAGGAGGAGAGATTTGTAGAGGTTTCAGTTCACAGATGGCTGGCTCGAAAGCAGGGTGGCACCGCAGAGGAGAAGCAGCTCGTGGCTGGCAGAAGCTGGACAGATGGAAAGCAGGGAAGCCGCAGGCGATGACAGCAGCCCCTTTCTGCCCCTCATAGTCTATCCAAGCTAGATGCCCCTTAAGGTGGGTAGGACTCAGACCTCTTATCTATCCCCAGAATGATGCCAAACCAATCAGTGGACTAATTTAGTTACCATACACCCTTAAATACAGCATTGCACATTAATCCCAGGGTCTCACACTCTAGATCCAGCCTATGCTGGTATGAGGCTTTGGGAAGACACCTAGATATAACACATAACAGTGTAGTCTTCCCGCTCATCAAGGGACAAGTTTTGCCTGATGGTCTAGGAACACAGTATGCCCTACTTTCTGAGTTATTACTCCTGGTCTCAAAACCTTGCCAGGTCTCTAAGCCATCTCAGAGCCACTAGACTTATCCTTATATCACTGGTCCTCTTTGTGAATCATCCACTAATCTAAATCAAAGTATTTATAGACAACTAGCAAGCTCTTAAAATATATGTAAATATCAATTACTTTCTCATTTATGTGTCTTTTCAAACTAACTTTTTTCATCAGTACTGGGGATTAAAGCCAGGACCTTGTGAATGCTAGGCAAGTGATCCACTACTGAGCTGCACCATAGAATGCAAAATAATAATAATGATGATAATAAAATTAAAAGTGAATAAAAAGATCCCAAGTATATTAAAATACAATTGCTGAAATATTTCAAAGTATTTGTGACATAAAAATACATGAATTCTCTACAAATAAATCAAAAATAGACCGGTATTACATCTACTACTACTATAATTTCAAAGTAATAGTGAGATTAAATGACATGTTATCTATAACATCAGTAACATGTCATGAAAATAAGTGGAATTTCTACCAGTGACAAAGAAAAATTAATAATAACAGTTGCATATTTTGAACACTGTATCACCCAGTAATCCTGTTGCCACTCCCAAGGATACAAGCTTCTGGGTTCTTTCATCCTTGTATCTGTTCTAAGAGGCAATATTCAGAATATTCAGTACCAAAAGTAGCACAGACCACCCAATAGGAATGAATTCTGACATCAACAACAAGTGTAATCATGACGATATGTGCTAGCTGAATTACAATCTTGCCCTATTCATGCAAGGGTAGGGAGCATCTTCTAGAGTTCCAGTGATGATGGACCTTTAAGATCTTTCTATGATAACGGCCCACTGCAGCACATGTGCCATAGGTTCACCACTAACTACTGTGGCAATCCTTATTATACGAACTATAATACCGCCCAAAAAAAGTTTGTTGCTAACCTATAATATACTTATTAACAAAGCCTTTAGAATTGATTAGAATACTTACAGTATTCATCTCTGGAGTGTGTCCTTTTGAATAAACACCAGCTAACTATTTTTGGAGGCTGTATTTCAGCAGCTATTATTTGTGTACTGATTAAACAGAACACAAATGCAGATATTTGTCATACAGACTATACTGAATGCTTTTTCCAAAGAATTTAGAAACTAAGTATCCATTATTACTTTGAAAAAAATAACATACCAGGTTTTAAACTTGTTAAAAGATTTTTGAAGAAAAACTTCCTTTATTTATCACAAGAAGAAATTCATGCAAAGCCATCTTTGAGTTTGGTTGTGTAGTTTCCCTCCATTAAATGATATTCTGCAAGTTTGAGGAAACCTTCAATGTGTCACAAGGTTTTAAGATCTAGTAGCAAGATCCTGTCACTCTCTTTATGAAGCATGAAGGGGTATAGATTTTAAAATACCTGTGTGGAGACAGTAAAATGAATCAAAGATTAGAACATGGAAAGATCACGACAAAAACAGAAACAGAGAGGAGGATATAGCTGTTCTTTAAAGTGACACGTCTGAATGAGTGATAGAGACAACAGCCATGTAACACAAGAGGAACAGAGGAGTGAGATTAAAGAGGAAGACATTTGAGCATAGATTTCTATCTTCCCGTTCTGATACCAAAGTAAACTCAAATGCTCAGACAATAGTATCACATTCTACTAGGCTAATAAAATAGAGTTTAAAAAACAAAACAAAAATGTCAAATGCAGGCACCTTAGTGCATACTTATAACACCAGCTATTCCGAGGCCGGGGCAGGAGGATTGTGACTTTGAGCCAATCCAGGGCAATTTTGCATGACCCTGTCTCAAAATAAAAAGGGTTACGATGTAGCTCAGTAGTAAAGTGCCCTTATGTTCAATCCCGAGTAGCTCAAAATTAAAAAAAAAAAAAAATCAAAGCCAAGATAATATGTAGAAAATTCTTGAAGATAAGTACTCACTATACAAGGAGACAAAAAAACTTGAACAAATCTCTTAAAAATAGTATAAAAATCCATAAAGAGAAACACAGATGTTATTTTTAAAATAGAGAAGGGAACTAAATAAATTTTTATCAAAAATAATGTTATTTTGTTTCATTTTATTTCTGGTATTAAGAATTGAACTCAGGACCTTGTGCTTGCTAGGCAGGTGTTGTGCTGTTGAGTTAACTCCCTGGTCCTTTAAAAGTAATGTTAAGATAGGAGAAAGGAGAAAAGAAAGAAGAGGAAAGTGTACACACACACACACACACACACACACACACACACACACACATATGACTAACCTCTGTTAGTTCATCAAAAAGTTTGTGCTTTCATTGTTCGATTGGTCATTTTTTTCATGCCTATACCTTTGTGATCTAAACAACTACTTTGAAGATAACAATACACAATATATTTACCAGTGTTAGTCTTCTATTATTTTGTTTTGAAATTCTGTATCAAACCAGGTGAGATGGCATACTGCTGTAATCCCAGCACTCAGTAGGCTGAGGCAGGAGGATCACTGCAAGTTCGAGACCAGCCTGGGCTACAAAGAGTGCAAGGCCAGCCTGAACTGCATAGTGAGACCCTGTGTCAGAAAGACCAAAACAAAACAACAAAATTCTATATCATTGTTTTATGCTTTTTCATTTTAAAATTAAAAAAATAATTTTAAATCAATTTTAGATAACATTTAAGTAAATAAGAATACTATTTCTAATAGCAAACACAATGAATTATGTGGCCCCATACACAGTGAATGGTCATGATTATAGTGAAAAGGCCTGGGAAGCAGCTAGACTATTTCTCAGCATTCGTTGTGAGCCACGTGGCTGAGTTCCGACCAACTGTAAATGAACTTGATAAACCCAGGCGTGGAGCTGGCGCAATGTTCATGAACATTTCCATACTTTTTATTTGATCTCCTACAGTCTTAAAGATTGGAGAACATTTTGAGACCACAGAAAAGTAGGACCACACAGAATCTGTATTTAAAATCCCCTCGCAGTTATCTTCCCAAGAAAGTTAAAGACAGCACATTACAGTGATACACGTATCCTCATATTCAAAACAGCACAATTTACAATACTTAAATCTTGGAAGTGGCCTATATATCTATCCACAGATGAAGAAGTAAAGGAAATATGGTATTTATATACTTTGCCATTAAGAAGGATATTGAGTCATTTGTAGGAAAACAGATACATTTTGAGATCACAATATTAGGTGAGAGCACAAGGCCTTGAGTTTGATTCCCAGTACCAATATCTCAATCTCTATATACATATATATATATATGTACATATATATGTATATATATAAAGACAAAGAGAGAGGGAGAACTCAGACACACAAGCTCAAATATTGCATAGTTTCTCTTATATGAGAAACTCAAAATATAAATTAAGAGTAAACTAAATGATAGATAATAGGAAATGGGTAGATAGATCTTTTGCAAATGGGAAGGGGACCAATAATTAGAGGGAGAGAGAAAGGGAAAAAGGGGCTTCAAAAGGATTTAGATGTGTACTGTACATGTACCAACTTCCCACAAGGAATGCAATCATTATGTACTGCCAACATGTACTAATAAAAATAAAAATTGAAAAAATATGTAGTTGTCTAAGAATGAAGAGTGACATTTCTTTCCTATTTCTTTTGTTTCAAAATTCATATAATAAGCATACATCATAAAGTTTGTTTATCTAGTAAATTAATAAGTAAAAAAGAAAAATATTAACTGTTTAAAATTAGTTATTTTTACTTTTTTGTGAAAACTCCAGGTGACATTGATTTTTGTGCATTTATTTACTAAATATCCTAGTAACCAGAACAGGGCCAGGTACATGGTCAGCGCTCAATAAATGTGGTTTGAAAGAATGAATACTTTCTGTTATGTCCAATATCTTGTTCATCAATTCCCCTCTCTCTCTCTCTTTTTTTTTTTTTTTTTTTGGTTTGGTCTCCTCTCTCTCCCACCAAAGCAAATGTTCCTCTAAAATGCAAATGTTCCTGCTAGAATACTTGAGCTCTAAAGTACTTCTTTAATATATTTTCTTCATATTGAGAAGTATCTTGTGGCTATATTTACTATTATCCTTACTATATATTTAGTACCATATTAAGACCAAGGATTTTTTTGGTTTTGTTTTTAGAAGGAACATCATACTGTTAGCTCACATTGATCTTACAATCAACTAAAACCCTCAAGTCTTTTTCACGTAATTTGTTGTCAAGGCTGATTTTTCTCATTTGGCACTTGTACGATTGATTTTCTAAACTCCAAATGCTGGACTTTAAATCGATCCTTGTTAAATTTTATCTCACTTGTTTTGGTCCATTATTGAAGTCCATTGAGATGCTTTTGAATCCCTAGTTCTGCAATCTTGGATATGACCTATCTCTCTGCATATCTCTTTTGATAACTTTATTATTTTCTAAGTCTCAAAAGTTGAAGATAAAACTATTAAATGGATATAGTCAAGAGGAGAATTCTGCTAAACACCATTAGAAATCACATCAAGGATTGCACTGATCTTCACATAACACTCTTGAGACAAGTATCATAGTATGTTAGATTTGAAAGTAATCGAGTTCATCCAATTTTTAAGATTTCCCACAAGCTTCACAACTTTTTGCTTAACACTTTTATGATCCCATTTGATGTTCATGACTTCCTTTCAACTTCAATTCCACTTTCTTGGATAGAAATTTATTGTTTCTTTTCAATACTGGGGGTTGAATGCAAAGACTTCACACTGAGTTATAGTGCCAGCCTTAAATTTTTTTTTTTTAATTTTGAGACAGGATCTTGCTAAGTTGCTAAATTTTCCAGCTAGGCTCAAACTTGCCATACTTCATCTCCTAGAGTACTGGGATTGAGAATGATTCTTTCTTAGGAAACTCACCTTCCTCCATCCTTGGAGGGAGCAGTCTCCTCTCTATTCACATATGGCTTTATCCCCTAATCTCAGGTGATCAGATGCTAGAGACACTGAACAATACGAACACATCTAACAACTAGGATTTACTCACTTATTCAATGTATACTACCTACGATATATCAGGAATTGTTCAAGGCCCTTGCAACATATTGAGTTAAATAAAGATTCTTGCCCTTGTAAAATTTACAACAGGTAAAGAAAGATATATAAAGAGAGACAAATATAGGTAGATAAATATAAGCTATATATTATAATAAAATAGTAAACATAGTATGTACAATGTAAGTCACTAAAAGTATTATCTAAATTTGTATCCCTTTGATTTCAAATAGAATTGTATCCCTTTGTGATTGTTTTACCCGTACAGCTGCAATAGGAAATATATATGCAACCCCTATGTAAATGGTATGTAAAGAACATCTTCAAATACTTCTTTGCTTAATAATCTTCCTCTCATCCCTTGTAATTTCTGTTAGATGTGGGTAATTAGGAGTGACAAATTCTTAAAATTTTTACTAAATGTATGAACTTATTTCTTTTTTTTCTACAAGCACAATGCTAGTTCAAGTCATTATCGGTAAATTTTAATTGAATTATTTCCATCATCTTCTACTCTGGGTCTCTCAAACTATCTGTAATGAGGCACACTGGATTTTCACTATTGGTTTCATTCTGTTTGTGTTTAGTGTCCAATCCATTATGAACCAACACCTTAACACACAGGAAAAATTAATTATTTTGGAAATGATCATATACGTGGGTCTTGAAAATATGTCAGATTTGCTATAAAAGTCCTCAAACGCATCCTCTCAACTGCTGCACTTCATTGTCATGGTCGTAACAAACTGTCTCGAATCCAGCAGCAAGGGATAGATTACACTTTGAATAACACTATTCTGCCACTCCTTCCCTCATTCTTTCTACCAAAAGTATCTAGAAGGGCCTTTAAATTTTTTAATTAAAACCTGTCAGCCCCCAAGCTGTAAAATAAATGAAGAAGAGAATGTGAAAAGTATGAACTCTGGACCCAACTGTGAGAGCCAAGGTACCTAGATTTAAATCTCTGCTCTACCATTTACTAGAGAACATGACATGGCCAAACCACTGAGTATCTATGCACTTCAAGTTCTTCATTCAAAAATTGTGATAATATCATCATCATGAGGATGAGTAACTAATAAATAGGTTAATTTTTGTGATGTGCATAGAACTTCACAAAATGCTTACTACGTATTACGTGTGTATACTGTTTCTACTTTTACTATTATTAGCATGGCCCACAATATCTTACTTTTATAAATGTTACCATCATTGGTATTATTATAATTGACATGGCCTACCACTCACTCCCTATCACTCCCTATCTCAGTTGCTTCACTTACTAATCGATTGGTCTCAAAGTGCATACATTTTCCTACAAATCACTCAAGTTTATCTTTATGGCAGTGTGGCAGTCCATTATGTGTAAATAATAAATTGTGTTTTATCCATTCATGTTGATGGACATACAGGCCGTTTCCAAGATTATCTATTATGAAATAGATCATTGTACTGCATTAAACATGGATAAATTACTGTGGTATGTCATCTTTAACTCTCTTAGGAAGATACCTAGAAGGGGAATAGCTGGGTCAAATGAAATTTCTATTTTTAATTTCTGTATTGATTCCCATAGTGGCTCTATCAGTTTATAGTATCACCAAAAATGAAGAAAAGTTCCTTTCTCCCCATAGATTAGCCAGCATCTGTTACTGATTTCTCGATGATAGCCATGCTCTCTGAAGTGATATGAAATGTCAGTGCTGTTTTAATTTGCATTTCTAGAATGACCAGTGATATTGAACATTTTTTAATGTATTTATTGGCTGAGAAGTGTCAATTCATTTCAGACACCCATTCTTTAAATTACTGGTTTCTTTTCTTATACAGAAGTTTTAGTTCAATGTCATACTACATGTGGATTCTTGGTACTGTTTCTTGTGCAACCAGGGTTGTGTTCAGAAAACCTGACTACAACTACATCTTCAAGAGGTTTACCTATTTTGTTTTCCACCTAATTAAGAGTTTCTGTTCTAATGTTTAGTTCTTGGTCCATTTTGAACTTAATTTAGTGCATGGTGAGATATGGATCTAGGGTCAACCTTCAGCATGGGGCTAGCCAGTTTTCTCAGCACTGTTTGCTTAAGAGGCTATTTTTCCTCCAGCTATCTTTCCTCCAGGATCTGGCCCCTTTGTCAAGGATAAGACAGCTGAGTGTGCCTGGCGTTGTTTTTCTATCTTCTGTTCTGTTCCACTGATCCATAAGTCTGTTTTTTCTCTTTTTTTTTTCCATTGCATTTTTAGCAATGTTGTTTTGCAGTACAGCTTGAAGACAAGGATTGTGATGTCTCCTCCCTTGCCTTTCTTATCCAGAATTGATTTCTAATTTAAGCATTCACCATTTTTTAAATCACTCTTTATATTTGCAATAATATTGAAATATTATTACATTTTTAGATTTTTTTTATAAATATGTATTGTGGGTTGTCTCACAGAACTGTCACATTCCGGTCTTCTTTTCATGAAAATATAGTGAAAATGGCTTTCACAGACGCCTGTAGGTTCTTCTTCTAGACATATGCAAATTAGGGTCTAGACTATTGGGGTGCATTGTTAATTAGCCAGTTAATATCATTTATGAATGTTATTGTAACTATAATGGCTCTTATTTACTGTAAAAAGGTTAGGCTGTCACTTTAAATTTAATTTCCACGTGTCAAAAACATAACCATTTGAGCGAACATTTCGAAGTTTGTACTGAGACAGAAGCTAATGATAGAATGAGCCAATATAGGTCCTGTTACTATTTTTTTAACCAGGAAATATCTTATTACTTTATCTCCTGCCTTTTTACTTTGTGAAAATAATGGTATTTGACACCAGACTTGCCTTCTGGGGAGGTGAGGGCAGCTGAGCTATTTGAAGGTAATATTCCTCACTTTTATAATTCATTGACCTATATAAAATGAATGCTGCAATGGTTTTTAAATCTACACTTCAAAAGTCTTTTTTTTCAATTGGCTTTTGGCCATGACTAAGGTTCAATGGATTTATGTTTGCTTTGTAAAATATACAAAAATTCCTGCACAAAGGTCACCATCAGGCTAGTAGTATAACAACTCTATCGCAATGTGTTCAACAATCCATCGCTAAAAGAACTCAATTTACCTTTTCTCTGAAAGAGCATGTCAGTTCCACAAACTAAAGCAAGAGTACAGTGGAGACTGTCTTCAAAACCTCACTAGCAAAAGGACATCAAATCTGGAAGCAGCTAGTGACATTACATGAAAGGCTAAAAAAATTGCTCTAAAGATCAAAACCATCACAACTCTTTCAGTTTGGCAAACAATTTGATTGATTCTGCAGATCAGCTTCTACAGCAAGTGAGTTTGCTTGAGTTTTCATGCCTGTGTTAGTCAAAAAAACAAGAGTCTGGGAGTGATGGTCTACAAAAAGTCTGTATATAAATCTCCCATAAAATACTGAAGAACTTGCATCATCCATCTTGCCTCCTCTAAGCATAATTCAAAGATGAATATGAAAATTATGGGAGAGTGATATAGCTAGTAATGGAATTTACATATTTTTAAGGACAAATTCTGTCAGGAAAAAAAATGTTTGTGATAGAAGTCTCCTTTCCACAAATAAAACACATAAAGTTGATAAGGCTGATTTAAGACATGTGTGGAAAGGCTTTCTAGCACACAGTGCAAACTTATCAATCAAACTGAAAGCCATGATGCTATGTAGAACAATTCTTACCAAAAAATATATACACACATATATATATATTTTTATAAACATGTACTCATATATACATAAGCATCCTTTACTAACCACAGGGTATTGGTTTCAAGACCCTCCACAGATACCAAAATCCATGAATACTCAGTTATATAACATGGTATAGTAACTTCTACATATTCTATACTCTAAATTGAAATACCAAATGCAATGCAAACACTATATACATTTTTGCTAGAGTGTATTATTTAGAGCATGATAATAAGGAAAAGCACATAAGTTCACAAGTCTTTTTTTGAAATATCTTTATGTGTGTGCAGTTGGCTGAATCTAAGGATGCAGAACTCATCAATATGAAAAGGATGATTACACAGATATGTATAGAGAGAGGGAAAGGTACCTTATTAGAAAAATAGTCCTTATATCTGACAAATGGATTATGTTGATTGATGCTTCTTTCATAAAATGAATGTTTTGTTGAGTAGAAAAAGGTGGAAAGGGGTTTGGACCTGGGCTGGATTTTGAGCTACATGAATCATAGCTTCAAATCTACCATTGATTATCTGGTAGACTTCGGACAAATGTCTTACTTATTTTTCTTGTTACTGAGACAAAATACTTGACACCCAAAGTTTAAAAAGGAAAGTTTAGTTCAGCCCACAGTGTGCAGAGGTTTCAGTCCATAGATGGCTGACGGCAAGGTAGCATAGCATGGCAAAGAAGCATCGCAGAGGAGAAACAGTTCATGGCAAAGCAGAGCAGGTAGAAGGCAACAAACAGCAGCAACCCTCTTTCTGTTTCTTATATTCCATCCAGGCTACCTGCCCTTAAGGCACACCAAGGGTGGGGTACCCTTAATCCAGCATCATATCCTTAATCCCAGTATCATGCAACCTAGATCCAGCCACCACAGAAAAGCTCCACCTATGCCCCACCACATGAGCTCTGGGGAATTCCTGGACACAGCCATAACCAAAGAACAAGAGCAGCTCATATTCACATGGACTTCCATACTCACTGTTTTATATATATTACTAAGATGCATGTACAATTGTTCAAAACACTTGCTGTCCTTCACTGCACTCCCTAAAGGAGATGATACTTTCTACTTCGTGGATATCAGACTTAGCTTTGACTTCAAGCTGAAGCCATGAGAGCCAGTGCATATCTTTAGCCCCACATCAGCCAACCATGTCCCAAACGGATTCTTTTGTTCAGCCTGGTCCCAGAATATAGATATCTTCAGGGAGAGCCACAGCACATACACTAAATACCAGCAGCATCATAAAGAAATGAACCTCAGCTGTAAATCACTGAGATTTTTGAACTCATTTGTTATCAGAGCCTAACAGTCTAAGATTACTGGCACAATCAGACTGATAAAACTTTTACTGAGACCCACTCACAGCAGTTATGGTTCCCAAGCTTAATGTTTCCCAAAGAAGTATCCAACATTCCTTCCCCCTCCCTGGACTGCTTGTGATTTTACACTTTGGGTCTTCATTTCTTCTTATACATACTAAAAGAGTTGGAAAAAATAATTTCTAATTTCCTTCTACCTCTAATCTACCTCCATCTGATTCCTCCTTTCAGACTTGAGTTTAACAAGGATCTCTAGGTGACATTTGTCACTGCATTCAATAGATCCCCTTGGATGAGACCCAAAACATTTGCATATTATAAAAATTCCACAACTATAAACTGAATATTGTGGTGCACACCTATAACTGCAGCATTAAGTGAGGCTGAGGCAGAAAGACTTTGAGTCTCAGTCTTTCCTGAGAAAACTGCTGAGATTCTGTCTCAAAATGGAGGCAGGGGGTAGTTTACAGACGTAGCTCAGGAGTAGAGCACCCCTGAATTCAATCCCCAGTACCACACACACACAGAAATCCAGAAATCCACAGCATATTTTAGCACATATTGATTGCATTTCTTGATACAATGCATTATAAATGATTCTTAGTCATATATATGTAATATATATATATATATATATATATATATATATATAATTTTCCTCTCTAGTACAGGAAATTGAAACTTCAAACTGAGCTTCACCTCCAGCCTTTCTAAAATTTATTTTTGTTTTGCAACATGATCTTGCTATGTCATGTAATTACCCAGGCTGGGCTCAAATTCATGATCTTCCTGTCTCAATCTCCCAGATGCTGGAATTATAGGTATATGCCGTCACACTCAACCTTTATTTATTTTCAAGCAACCTTTCTAATTAAACTAAAGACTGTTTTGTAAGAAAAAGTTTTCTTTCTTTTTTGTTTTAATAATTTTTATTTGATTAAACTGATAAATACAGAGAATTTTTGTGAGATCATTGACAATATAGTAAACTTTAAAGAATTTATTCCAACTTCACTCACATATATTTCTTGGAATGGAAATACATATACATTAGTCAGCAATTTTCAGTGTTAATAATCAAGATAATTAAATGTGGCCATCTTACTTCACTTAAGGATGTGTAGTTGTGGATTTTTGGTTAAAGGCTTTTGCTGGAGTAAAAATGTTGGCTTGAATATATTTTGAATTGTAAGAGCAGAAGAATTTTTTGTCTTTTTTTACCTTATTCCTCACTATGCCTCGATGCATTTTTATAGATACCTCATTAATTAACTTGCCCCTTGATCAATAAATCCTTATCCTAATTAAAAAATGATGAAAACCAGACTTGACAGAAGAGTAAACCATTGACTGTAAAGACTTTAAAGATAGCAGAAAATTCCTTTGCTATTGCTTCTGTATAGAGGTGGGGTCTATTCCCACTAAATCTGAGCCAGCCTTAATGACTCATTTGTAACCAAGAGAAGACAACAGCAGTGAGTCACATGAATAGTCACAATAGTCACACAGTCCAGATCACCAGGTGGCAGGCTGCTTTCCACTCCACTCACTGGCATGCTCATTCCTGGAGTGCAGGTTGTAAGAACTACTGCTACCCTAAGCCGACCAGGCTGTGATGGAGCCCAAGTCACACAAGGTGACTCCAATAGACAAGTCTCAGCACAGCCCTGTTTATAGGTCACCCCAGCCCATGAGCCAGGCAGGTATGTGATGAAGACTTTATGATTCCAGCACATAGGTATTAAAGTCACCCAGGTAACTTGAGTCTTTCTAGAACAGGTACCAGATCTCAGAGCAGAGACAAACAATCCTCACTCTGCCTTATGATCCATAATATTCACAACCATAATAAAATAGCTGTTGGTTTATGCCACTAAATCTGCGAGCAGTCATCAGCAGAAGACAGATAACTGTAATATACTGTATCTGTAAAGGTCAACCTAATTCATGGTGTCTGTCTAGACAAGTGCACAAAGTGTGTGAAAACACTGTTTTATTTATTTTTATAGGTATAACAACCTATTGGGATAAACACCTCCCCAGAAAAAGCAACCTAGGAGAGAAAAGTATTAAACATCAGACAGAGATACAATCAAATTATTATCGGGCAACTGCAATATAAAGAGTAGGCAATGATAGAATCTTAGAGCTATTAGTTTACTGTGCAATTGCAGCATAACAAAAACACCTGTCAGAGATGCAATCACAAATACAAGAAGAATCAATACTGACTGTAAAATACATTATAGGCCATTTTTAAATAAATATGTAAAATCTGCTTAAATTGATTCTAGCTTGGCACAGAGTAAACCGCTGTAACAATTTTTATATACCAAGCTGTGGCATTCAGGGTTTTAAAGGAAAACAATTTAATATAGGACACATAATTTATAGGATTATTTTATAAGTCATTCAAAGAGTCATACACAAATGAGTACAGGAAATCTGTCCACACATTAGAGACCCAAAGAATCCATGTGAGGGCCTGAATCCCATGGCAATGTCCTGCACTAGTCCAGCTGACGACCTAGAGCCCATGACAATGCCCCTACAAGGCCAATTTGAGGTCAAGAGTCCACAACAATGTCCATGTAAGTCTGTACCAAGGAAGCCAGTGCAAAAATGTTCTTAGCAGAATAAATAGGAATACCTCTTCCTCTTCAGTTCTTCTTTTTATATAGTTGGTAACAATCCTCAGGTGGGCCCTCCACAACCAGAACCATGCCAATTCAATTCAGCTGGGTGTTACAAGTTGACCACCAGCTGTAAATCTATCACACAAGCCAAGAAAAAAAACCAGGGAGGAATAAACAAAAATATGCACAGCTTGGGGTAAAGATATTCTTCTGCTTAAGTTCAATCATGACATGATGCAGTCCTTTATACTCAGCAATAGACTTCACCTATGGAGCTTGCCTTTATGACTTTCTTGTTGCTGGGACAAAATATGTGACACCCACAAGTTAAAGGAGAAAGGTTTATTAAAGCTCACAATTTGAAGATATTTCAGTACATAGTCAGCTGGTTCCATGGCAGAGAGATATAGCAGACTGGAGAGGAAGAGGGAGTGGTCCACCTCCTCCCACCAGGCTGCACCTCCCAGTAGCACACCCAGCCATAAACCATCAGTGGACTAATCCAGTATCACACACCCATGATCCAATCACCTCCCCAAACCCCACTTATGAGTGCAGGAGGCTTTGAGGGGACTTCTAAGTATAAGCCATAATAAATCTCAAAAGCTTTGCTAAGGAGAAAAGAATCAACATGTTCAAACAGCCAGAGGATGAAAAATAAAGACAAATACTCTTTAATGCTACTTCAGGTTCCTAAGAAATCTGCACAGAGGGACAAATCAAAAGTTTTAGGTATCTTTCCTCGTTGTTTTGTTTGAATTTGTCTTTGGAATCAAGTTTATATGCATTTAACACAGGTTAATGACATTTCTGTGCATAGTGCTAATTCTAGGCACTATGAAGACAAAAGGTATGACAGCTATGGTCTTTGCCTTCAGAGTTTACATATCAGTAAGGATGAGAAAGCAAGCATTATACAAAGTAGAAGATATTAAGAGCTGAAAGCAAGAACTACTTGTTAAATAGAGAGAGACCTGTATCACAAAGCTTGAATTTAATTTAACTTGAACATTGTAATCCAAATCATACTCTATTATTTTATTTTAAATCCGTGACTATAAATTCATACATATGCCCATTTCCAGTCTTCTCTTCCAAGACAGAAGCCTCCTTACACAAAATAGCCTTTGATTACACACTCTTTAAACGTCTTTCAGGCACAGAGTACACAGTTAATATGTACACAATTAACAAATACAATATATTTGATGTAAAACCTGCCACTAGAGTTATAGCCTAAAAGAATTTGAGTCTTCATGTCCTACTTACTATCTATTGCTCTCCTTCATATCATCCCACTTTCTACCAATATGGCTTCAGTAAAACTTGAAGTATTACCTCCAGAGTTCTGTAATATGAGCTTTATCATGATTTACATGATACGAAGGTTTAGTTCTCCCGGCAAAAACATGGTTCTTCTTTGTAAACTTGAAATCACATCACAGATGGCAATGTAGTTCACTTACAAATGACAAAAGTCATGGTTCCCTTATCCTACTTCTGCTAGAAAGTAGATTCCTACATGCACAGGAAATACTTACAGGCATCCCAGCTTCACAAGGGATGAGACCTTTGAGACCTGATGAAAGATTAACTGACCACAAAATGTTTTCAGAAACTCTGCAAAATTGAAGTGAAAAAATGGTTAATTAAATATTCACAAAGCATCAAGTTATGTACCCATTCCCTATCTAGTTGTGCAAAAATTATATTTAAGTGGACTGTGTAAATTATGCAAACTGTCAAGATGCGGCAGGAACTATTATGTCCCCCTCCCAGTTTCTTCTCCCGCTCTATTTTCCCACCCCCTGTTTTTTCTAAGAAGATTTTGATTCTATTCAGTTTCTCTCCCCTCCTCTTAGTAGCCACATGCCTTATGGGAGTCTGACCCATGCCCATGTCTAGAAATAAACCCTAACAATCTAATGGTGATATGACAACCTCCACTAAACTGATGCACAACTCAATCTGACCAATAAGATAAGAAATCTAATGAGAAAGAGAGAGAGACATTCTTGAAAAAGTTTCTTCCTGCCTAAAAGAAAGGCATTTCCTTATATCTGGAGGTGTTTTCTAACTGAATATGATCCGTGGAACTACTCCAAAAAATGTCCTGAAGGCTGAAGAGAAAAAAAAAAAATCAACTGTCAGAATGGCCGAGCAAAGACATGGAAAGAATGTGGATCCTTCATAACATAGTCAAGCTACACTGAAGCCAGCCCACCTCTGTACTTCCTACTGTATGAGATTTAAATGTTGTCTTTATTTAGTTGAGCTGCAGTTAGAGTATCCTCGTTGCTTTAGAGGTCTCCTATCATCTTAACCAAGGAGGAGACTCTGCCTTCCTCCTCCTTTTGCCGTCTGCTTCAGTCATCTTTGATTCAGAGAACAAAAGGCCTTTTCTATCACTGGCTGAAATTCACCAAGCACAAGGACCATATTACACTGGCTCCAAGCCAGTTAATGGTACCAAAGTGAGTGAGAAATATTTTTCCTCATATTGTGGCACCACATCGTTAACGACAAAAACTAAATTCGGCCATGTGACTGGCCTCAGGAAGTTGCCACCTATGGACATAACCTGATGGTCCCTAGGCAGTTCCATGAGTAAAAGTATCTGACTATATTTCTACCACTAAAGCCAAATTAGTGTAACACATTAAGGTATCAGCTGCTCCTATCTAAGTTATTACTTGTGAACCACCTGGAATTTTGACCTACAGATAACAAATGAATGTTCTTATAAGCCACTAGGTTTATGATAATTTGTTACATAGCATTAGATAAGAAATCAAATATTAGCCATGTAAAAAAATTTAAAAACACAAAACTATACATACTTGCTGAAGGTTGACAAACTGTTTGCACAAGTTCCATTGAACCATGTCTTGTTTTAGTACAGTCCAAAAGCTAATGTTTTGTAAAACTGAATAAGAAATATAACAGAAGCTGAAAGTGGTTCAGAAAAATATTTACTCTCTGACCCTTACAGAAATATTGGTGACCCCTAGCCTATGGTACTTATTCTATTTTTATGCATAGGCACAATTATAAATCAGTGGGCTTTTGGATGCACACTGTGCTGGCCATCTCATATTGGCACCCTCTGGGTCTTCTTCCCAACTTTCTTCCTGCCCCAGGAATTTGGCCTGTAAGGACCACATCAGGGCTTTATGACTTCTAGCTCGGTATGTCAAGTGGCATCACTGCTAGGAGATAAATGGTGGGTGGGAGGATGGAATAGAGTGTGTACTGGCCACCTTCTCTGCATGGCTGTCTTGTACTAGTCGTGCCCATCAACCAAACGAGCGTTCTGTACAGGCTGCACATTTGACACCACTGTCTTCACTGGAAACCAGTAACCGTTCCTCCCTTTTCCCCTTTAGACCCATGGTCACTAGCACTGAGATACCCATTATGATTTCTCTATCTTCTGCCCAACCACACCTGCCTAAATGGTCTCTTCAATGAATACTGGCATTATCCATCTGGAGCCGACCTCTGCTTCCTGCCATGATTACAAAATTAGTTACGATGAAGGAAAGAAGAATGAGGAAAGAGAGATGGAAAACTTAAACTGCATCTGTAATCTGCTACTCATTCACAGACATATTTGAAACAAACATGACAAATTTTAGTATTTGCTCATTCTAAATCGCTAACAATGCAAAATATATATTTTCAGGTATTTATGTATATTTTTATTGTATATATAGAGACATATATAACATATAGTCTTTTTGAGACAAGTTCTCACTATGCAGTTTGGGCTGGCCTTCAGATCACTTTGTAGCCCATGCTGGTCTTGAACTCGTAACAATTCTCCTGCTTCGGCGGCCCCAGTGCTGAGATTACAGGTGTGTGCCACCACACCTGACACTTTATGATGTAGATTTTAATGTCTCAAAATGAAATGCTTTTATAGCCACACTGTTTAATGGCTGTTAAGACTACAAAAGTCATCTATCTGAATGCAGAAAACAGAAGCTGCCTGGTCCCAGTCTCGCGTGATTGGCAGGTGTTTCCTAGCGAGTCACTTCCTCATCACAACCTTCAGCACCCAAATCTCCACAACCTTCTGCTAGTCACCATCAAGCATGAAGCCACAAAGCCAAGGAGGCCAGGACTGATTGAGCGGCACTTCTCCCCCATGTGCAGTTCTGCAGCTCGCTTCTCCCCTGGACCTCCACAGTAAGTCTGTGTGCTGTTTGAGGAATGAAGTAATAAACTTTCCCTGCCAGTACTTATAAAATGTTCTAGCGTTGTGGGCCAGCATCTCCTGCTGCTCTGGGCAAAAGTCCAGTTTAAGCAAAGATTCTGGAAGACAAGCATAAGAGAGTTTTATAATCACTATACTAAGGATGGTGGGAAAGAAAAATTAGGTTGACAGCGAAAAAAGCTCACATTCAGAACAAAACAAAAATAGCACTACTAGTTTGGATTTGTCTAAATGAAGTTAGAAACAGGAAATTCTTAGATTAACCATGAAAGCTTTACACATATAACAAGTACTTCCCACACCCATAAACACCTGCAAAAGCTGTGCCATTTTTCTACCCAGTATTACCAAACACCTGATCATCACTTCATGCCATATTTCATCTTATATCATCTCCCCGTTCACTTGAGTTCTGACTTTCAGGAAAGTGCCTTTTGTGAGTTATGGATACTCAGTGTTTTCTTATGTACTTCATTTTTGACAAGCTTTGACAAGATTTTTAATCTTTATACAAGAGAAACCAAACCCATGCAAGAAAAACCTGTCAAGAATACTTACAGCCTTGTAGTTAACTCTCTCTTGAGTGTGATTTAATCAGCAAGGTGCTGCTGACAATGTGTAATAGAACATTGTAAAAGCTAATACTTCTGAAAGTGCCAAAGGATATGCTATGAAGGGTACAGTGGTGAAATAAAAAAATGATTATTATTTAGCATTTATTAATCCTAGGTGATATGATAAGCGCTAAAGAACACAGCACAGACTGAAGCAGATTACCTCAGAAATTCCATGCTTTCTCTTACAAAATTGAAGAGATTTTTATAGCACTATTTCTAAATAGTAATATGAACTAGAACTACCTTGAGTCCATGTGCAAAGACAGAAAAATACCAAAGTAAAAGCCAGAAAGTATTTTTTACATTTATTCCCTTCATCTACCATCTCCTTTCATACATAACATAGTCTCATGCATGTAGAGTCAGAGTCAGCAAATTACAGTCTATGCATGTGCTAGAAGTTTTCTTAAAGTTTTATTGGAACACAACTGTATTCATTTTTTTACTACAGTGAGTTGAATACTGATGGTAGAAATCCTATGGCCAGCAAAGCCAAAAGTATTATCGGATCCTTTATAAAACAGGTTCATTAACCGCTGATCTAGATCAACCTGGGTAAGTCATGATCTAACTTTATGATTTTTGTATCAGTGTATTCATTCAAAATATAAATTTAACTTATTTATCCATTAATCATATACAAAATACTCATGCTTTTGCCTTGTAGAAGAATACACAGACTACAGTGAAGCCTAACAAATCACTCTTGCAAGGCACTCTATGTAGATGAAACTTAGGAATTCCTTCAGAGAAAATCTAGTTTCTCTAGCTACACTTTTCCATTTAAAAAGGCCAAAGATCTAGAGAGATCGTTACATGAAAGGCAAGATTACATAACACATCACTCTATGGAGAATGGTCCGTAGTTTAATTCCTAAGAAAGATTTGAAAATTATTTGGAACACCAAGACATTCATAGATTTTATTTCAAAGCCCATGAACTTTTGAAAAAACATCATTTGCAATCCACTTCCTTATCCTGTGGTTACAGTATTTGAGCCACACAGTCAACACTGTGATAAAATCAAATGTCATTTGTTTACAGAGAGGCCACAAATGGCTTTTTTGATATGAAAGTAAACACTGTTTGAAAAGTTCTAGCCTGAAGGATTGCTTTTTAAGTCTTCTTTGAAGAACTACTTTTAGCACTCCAACAAATGTGGACACTGGAAAGCTGCCTTTTCATCCGAGTAGACCAATAATGGAGTTTAAATCTTCCAGATGCATGGAAAGAATGTAAGTAGCAGTTTTTCAGCACACAGGTGGTGCTTCAAATGGATGCTATATTTTGTTCTTCAAAAACTGAACTCTATGACTTAATCCTACCAGCTTAACATCCAAAGATCTGTTTTAGGTTCTTGGCAGCTCACGCATGCTTCCCATGGCAACTGCGTAACAACATCATACAGTCTGAAGACAGGAAAAGATTCAAAATCTTTCAGGCCCTATTACTTTATGAAATTATTTTAAAAATCAGACTGAACCAAATTATTGTATTTCCATTCACAAGTATCTTTTTATTTAGCAACAATTTTAAAGGATTCATTCAAACAATAGATATCATGCACCACTGGAACTCTGAACAAAAATACTTTTTTTTTTTTTTGGAAAGAACTGTAAAGAAAACATCTAAGCTCATAAAGAACTGGTTGTGGATATTCTTAAGCAGAGTCAAAGTAGCACTAAACAGAAGGAACAAAACATGAGTTCTAGCCCTAGCTGACAAGTTCAGTTTCTTTCTGAGTTTTATTTTATGCCTTTTAAAAGCAGGTGATTTCAAACTATCTCCCAGTGTATGTCCAGGCCTGAATACAATTATGACTAAAATTTGGCACCTATTGTAGTTTTCAGTATAGTTATCTTGACCCTGCTTCCAATCTCATTCCTATCTATTAAGTGGGTTAAGTGTGATTTTCATTCTTTCTTTCTAATTTGGAAGAAGGCATCAGGATGTTGTTAAACCAGAGAAAGTATTTGCATTACCCTGTTTCCAGTACTTCATACAAGATAAGACATGATTTCACTCTTAGTTTCTCCAAGTATAGCATTTTAAAAAGTAAAACTAATGAATGATTTAAAAATAATAATTTAGGACTATGTGCAGTTATGGATTCATGCACTGGCACACCGGGAAAACTATCTTAATAATATTAAGCAAGATGCCAGACAGCTTAATAATTTGTCCTTTAAATAAAGAATGCAGAGAGCCATGCTGGGCTTGGAAGGAGTAATAAGCCAATTCACCCTTCTTGTGAGCCAACTGGCATGCGGGCTGGGAGATAAGACCACTCCTCAACAAAGCAAGTTGCTGATTTGGAAGACAGGCTGAGTTGACAGCAACTGAAGTACCAAAACAACTTAATGCTTATATTGCTTGATTGACTCTGCAGGCCTAACGCCAGTTGTCTGAGCATCTATTAAGAGGATAACAATATGCAATATAGCAACTATTGGGGGATTTCCTTCTTTCTTATTTTTGAAATCCAATATTGTTCTCACTGTTTTGTTTTGTTCTGCTTTTTTGTTTTGTTTTATTCAATGTTCTGTTTCAATTGATTTTATCTGTTCTGTTTGATTTTATTACGTCTGATGGTATGGGCAGAAATTTTGAAGATAACAAAAGGCATTATGGTAGCCATTGTTGATTTTCTATTAACCTATTTTGAAATCCCGTATCACTTTCACTGTTTTGTTTTGATTGGCTTCATCCTGTTTTATTTTGTTTGGTTTTATTCTCTTTAACATACATTTTCATTTCTTTTCTATTGGTTTTATTTTGTTTGATTTTATTATGTCTGATAGTATGGACAGATATTTTGAAGAAAACAAGAAAAATTATGATAGCCATTGAATTCCAATTATCTTGTTTTAAAGTCCTGTATTGCTTTCATTGTTCTGTTTAGCTTTACTCTGTTCTGCTTTGTTTGGCTTTATTTTCTTTAAAGTAAAAAAAACTATTTTTTAAATTGGGAGGAGGAGAATGTAGAGTCACCAAGTTCACAGATTTCACTGACAAAAGTAAATATATTCCTAGTTTGAAAAGCTGTTTGACAGATATCTTTAAAAGTTGAAGTTTTTAAAAAGCTGGAGTATGATAGAAAAATAAAGCTAATGTGCCTATTCTCTCTAATGTTCTATTCTCTCTAATGTATACTTTTAATATTCTGTTTAATAAACCCTATATGCTCTCATTGAAAATTATTTTTCTTTGATGGATGTCAGAGAAACTATCCCATGAGTGGGGTGAGTTGAGATCCCCACGTCCTCTTTTAGGGATCTCCTTGAACTCTGTCCAGTGACACTGTTACTATTAGCTATTAGCATTGAAATTTCACAAGAATACATTTCATAAAAATATAATATGGTAGTAAGTCACAAGGATTCAGACAAATCAAAAGAATTCTAAACATTTTTGAAGGTAATATCGAGTACCAAATGATGTCAATGCAAAAAATTAAACATATTAAGATTCTTCAAAAAATAATAGAGTAAGCAGACAAATACTCAGTACAATAATTAAAAAGATTTAAGAATGTGAGAAAATGGATTGATAAACTAAATTCTGTAAGTGGCCAGTTTGGGAAACTTAGTAATGACGACTTGAAACATTCTGATATGAAGAAAGACTATCCAAGCAAAAAGAAAACAATTAAGTAGACCTATCTTTTCTTTTATATGATTAAAGGCCCTGCAGGAAGTAAAGGGTCCCAGAGAGGAGCTGATGGAGTAATAAGTAATTAAAAGCAATGAAGCACAAACTACACACTGGTTAGTTTTTGGGATTTTAAAAAAATTTTACCTCAGAGCATTAAAGGAAACAAAGAAAAGAGTTATATCCCTGTGTAACAATAATTCCCTCCTTTTCAGTAATCTTATGCAGAGTAATAAACCCTAAGGAGGGATGAGAATGTGAGAATGTTTGACAGTTTCTCAAGATCAACCAACAGCAGCAACACAATGTGAAAAACTCAGACAGCATTCCAGTGGTTTAAGCCCAAGGCATCCATTTTCATGACATAAACTCTCTCCAGCTCACAAAGTTCAAAGTGGCCGAGCTTTTGTTCACTTCTCTACCTGCCTGTGCCTCTCTCACCTCTCCCAGTTGGTCCAGTTTGTTCTCAGAACTCCTTCCACTGGCTCCACTTCCAAGCAGCCCTGTCCCCTGCTTGCAGTGCCCTGCCCCTCATTCCTGCAGAGCATCTTCTAGCTCTCAGTCTGATGCTCATCTCCCTGGGGCGGTCCCCACTGAGCATCCAATCTAAAGAACCTGCTTACCCTCATATATTTTGTTATTTTTTTCACATCTGTTTATTTGCTTATTTCTTTTCTTACCAACTAGAATATATAAGCTTCAAAGAAAGTAGTTTGTCTGTTTTATGCTTGGTATTGTGAAGGAAAAAATTATTCTCACACTAGTTAAAATGGTAAGAGAGATTTTATTCAACACTATTGCAATAGGGATTTGAAGAAGAAAGATCACCTGCACTCCAAGTACAAGAGCAACTGGAGATTGATAACTAAAGAGTAGAATGAGGGGATCAAGGGTAGAAAAGCACTACCATAGAAGGAGATATCTAGTGTAGAGGGATCTTTCCAAGCTGACTTACCTGGATTCTTCTTGAGAGAAGGCCATAGTGATCAGACACCAAGAGTTGTGCAATAACTCAGCAGGGCTCTTTGCTAAGAAGGGGCCTAGTGAGCCAAAGACAGGATGGAGGGCAAGGTGGAGCCTAGTCCAGGAAAAGGCTCATGAATTCACGTCAAAACATACTTTCCTGGGTGTGAGAGAGAACTTCTTAGGGATGTTAGAATCAAGGAGCTTTTCACTACTTAAGAGGAGCCAGTGTGCCATGCTTTGGGAAGGAGTGAGTGGAGAGAGATCCTAGATAGGAGGCCTAATAAAGAGCATGACTAGCAGCTTCCAGAAAATCTGAGGAGGGAAGAGTGAGACCAGCTGTCTTTTAGAAAAATCACACTGAGGAAAAACTGTTACCCATTCTAAAATTGAGGTCCAGAAACCAATAAACTGACTCTAAAATTCATATAAAGTTACAGGTAATACGAGTAATAAACAAGAAAAATAAGATTGGAAGACTCATAATTTTTTATTTCAAAACGTATAAGAAATCAAAGCATTGTGATTGCTGTCCTAGCTAGACATAAAGGTCAATGGAACAGAATTGAGTCCAACTGTAAATTCATGTATTTACGGTTAACTGAATTTCAACAAGGCCAGCCTGATCACTCCATAGAGGGAGAAGTCCCTTCAATAAATACTGCTGTGAAATCAGATATTAACAAGCAAAATAATTATTTGGACCCTTTCCTCAAACTACATACAAAAAAATCACTCAAAATGGATTTTTAAAAAATGAATATAACAAGTAAGGCTATAAAGGTCCTAAATGTAAAACATAAGGGTAAATTTTCATGAATTTGAATTTGGCAATGGTTTCATACATACGACACTAAAACCAAAAGATATTAAGAAGATGAAGTCGACTTCATTGAAACTTTTTAAAAATTATATCAGAAGATAATATGAAGAAAATTAAAAGAAAACTCAGAGAAAGGAATAAAATATTTGTAAATCAAGTCTCTGATAAGAGCATAATATCAAGAATACTTGAAAAACAACCACTCTATTCTTAAAATATTAAACTCAACAAATCAATCAAAAATGAGCAAATGACTTGAGCATCTTTTTTTTTCTCCAAAGATATACAATTGGCCTGCAAAGGTGTCAAAGGGCACCAGTCCTAAGGAAATGGGAAAGATCATGAAGTACTATTTCTCATCTACTAGGATGTTCATCATTTTTCAAAAGGCAGACAAGTGGCAGGAGGATGTGGAGAAGTTGGAATACTTATACACTGTTAGTGTGATTATAAAATGATTCAGCTCTGTGAAAAACAGTTTGGCAGTTCCTCAAGAAGTTTATTTGATTTAATAATTTTGCTGCTACATGTGCACTCAAAGTAATTGAAGACAGCTGTTCAAACAAGAAGTTCTACATTAATGTTCACAGCTGCACTATTCACAACTGCTACAAGGTAGAAATAACCCAAATATCCATAAGCAAATACATACAATAAAAACATGGTTAATCCATTCAATAAAGTATTGTTCATCCATAAAAAGAAATGAAATGATGATATATGGTATTACATATGTGCACTTTGAAAACATTACACTAAATGAAGACAGCCACAAATAATTACATATTCTTACCTTACTATGAGACTGAAATATTGTTATTTTTAACATGTAAAAATGTAAAAGAGTAAGATGCAGAGATGTCTCCAGTTTAGTCAACAGGCATCTTTGTCAGCACATAGTAGGCTCTTTAAAAATACTGACTGATTAAATGAATAAATGCATGAATGAATTCTCTCCCCTCAGAAATAAAAGGATAGATGTACTATTTAGATTTCTCACTTTCTCACTTTTCCATTTCACCTTGCCCCCATAAACACTGGTAATAATTTGAGTAAACAAAGAAAGCTGGAGGAAAAAATGCTCTACTCTCCATACAGTAAGAAGAGTAAATCTTCATAATCAGTAGTATCCCTTATCATTATTCCTCATTTATCGAGCGCTCACTATAAATGATTACCTTTTAGGCATGGACAAACAAGCCCGAAGGAAATATCACTGTCTTTGAACACATTAACTACTAAGGTCACTGTCGCTGTCTAAGGAATAAACCCACAAATCAATGGGACGTGGAAAAAGGAGTCTGGTGCTTGGGATGGAGAAGGGGCAAAGGAGAGTCCAACTTGGCAGTGAGGCAGGCAGAAGCAAGACTAAAGAGAAGAACACCATCAAAGGGCTTTCCCGGACCAAACGCCCTGTAACACAACTGCCAGAAACCCTCCTCATCTTCCTCAGCATTACACACACAGGATACTGTTGGTGTGATTTGATTTCTGGTGGGAACCAAGAAAGAGGTTAGGTGCAGTCAAAGGTTTCTGTGGGCTTAGAAACAGACAAACAAAGAGACAGCTGCCATCTCGGTTATGGTAATAAATTGGAAATCATGATTTAAGTAAAAAAAAAAAAAAAAAACCGCACTGTTTCAGGCAGATAACAAAAAACCAAAATGACACAGACACCCACAAGGATATCATTTTACATCTAAGAATGAGAGGGCTCAGGAGGAAATATGCCTCACATGAATGTGATGCTCTACAAAAAGACCTGCCATGTGGATGGTGATCTCAATAGCTCCCACAAGAGGAAGGGCCACGAGAGGTGGCAGAGTGAGGTGCTCAATCCTGGTGCCTCTTCTGAGCATGCTCCCTGCCTCACCTGCACGCTCAGTAGTGAAAGGGTGAGTTACAAACCTGAAAATAATGTTTGATAATATCCATGTGTGTTGGGAGCCGCAGCCCCGAGCCCGGTCGCCTCACTTGGCGGACGTGAGGCCTGTAGTAAAGAGTGAGGCCTGAGGTAGATTACCCCTCCCGTCGAATATGTTAGTTTCCTGCTTACCGCGTAAACAACCCGCTCAACAATATAGTCTGCCTGGCAACTGATGATGTTAGCCAATCAGCTTGCCTTGCTTACTTTAACATGATTGGACACTGTACCCGTATATATACCGGTGCCACCCCTGGGCGGAAGAAGAAGCCAGATAGAAGCCCGGAAGTAGAAGCCCAAAAGGAGCCGCGGAGAGCGGACCGGTAGAGGCTTTGGGGCAGGCTGAAGCACAAAAGGAGCCGCGGGGAGCAGACCAAAGGAGGCTTCAGCTGGGAGAACCCAGGGCAGGCTGTACGGAGAAGGAAAATAAAAAGAAAAGGTTGTCCACTACCAGACTGTGTCGTGTGTCCTTCCTGCCGGCCGGGAGCGGACATCGACATTTGGAGGCCCGCCCGGGGACTGATCACCCCCGCGACGTGGAAGTGGACAACGCTCCAGTACAGAGCTGCGAGACAGGTGAGTTGGGGATAAGCCTGGGCTCTGGGTGGCGCGCACCTACAGGGCTTTTAGACTCCCCTCAGGCTCACGCGTAAGTGGCGGATTCCTTGGGCCTCACGCGGTGAGTAACATATTAAAAAATGGGAAACATGCTAGGTAGCGGCACTAAGAGCGAGGGTGGTTGTGGAGAAAGCTCTCAAGAGCTTACAAAAGTATGCAGGGTATCTGAGCAGGCCCAGTCAGGGAGCTCCCGAGAGGTGTCTGTCAAGGGGAACAAGGATGCTAAGGAGGAGGACGGGGCTCTAGCCTCGGAGTCGTCTGACTCCGAGGACGAGGGAAAGTTGAATGGCAAGGAGGCCAAAGAGACCAGCTGTCAGGAGCCTAAATCGCTCAATAAGGAGTCGCAGGGTTCTTTTCCAGCGTTGCCCCGCGAATTGCGCTCTGCTCAACCTGGTCTGCGGAGGAGTAGAGAGCTCCTGAGCGCTCCCCGGCGCGAGAGGGAGGCGAAGCCTTCCGCCCCACCTTGGGGGCCGTTTCCGGAGGCGATCCCTCGCCGCGGGGCGGCCGCCCGGGAGCTCCCTTCCTCTTCGCCAGAACAGGAAGTGATGCACGGGCCCCCATTTTCCGCCCAATCACGGCCGCTGTCTTATGCTCCGCCGCCGGCAGGTCGGTATTTTTACAGGCGGCTTTGGCAGGGGGGACGCTTGTCTCATGAGGTACATCCACCTGGGATAGATAGTGGCCCCTACGAGATATTTCCTGTACAAGTAGCTATGGGCCAGGGACGCAATGTATGGGAGCCTTTTGAGATAAAGCAGATTAGAGAACTTAAAAATGCAGTTACAACCTTTGGGCCGACTGCGCCTTACACCATTGCCATGCTGGAGAATCTGTCTTCTGGGCCCCTCACCCCCGCGGACTGGATTCAGCTGGCAAAGGCCTGTCTGCCCTCGGGCAGTTACCTGGATTGGCGAGCCTGGTATGCAGAGTTCTCTGCCGAGCAGGCTGAGAAAAACGCCAATCGAGGAAACCGGGGGTGGAACAAGGAAATGCTTATGGGAGAAGGTCGGCACGCTGATGACCAGACCCAGTTTCCCGGCGCTGTCTATGAGCAAATCAATGCCATAGGACTCCGCGCCTGGAAGCAAGTAAGTGGTGCTGGAACAGCCTCCTTGTGTCTTTCAAAAATAATTCAGGGTACCACAGAGCCATTTGTTGACTTTGTGGCCCGAATGCAAGATGCTGCCGATAAGATATTTTCTGATCCGGGAGTGGCTCGACCGCTGGTAAGGCAGCTGATTTTCGAACAGTGTACAAAGGAGTGCAAGGCAGCGATAGCTCCTCATAAGAACAAGGACCTCAATGCCTGGATTAGGATATGCAGAGAGATAGGGGGGCCGCTCTCCAACTCGGGAGTGGCTGCTCTCCTGGCCGCGGCTATACAGCAGAGGGGACCTCGCGGGTTAGAAGGGGAATGTAAGGCTAAAGGGTGTTTTGCCTGCGGGGAGCCAGGACACATTAAACGTCACTGCCCAAACAATGCAGATGCTAGGCCTCGCCCTAGGAATGAAGAACCATATGTTTGTGGGCGATGCAAGAAGGGATCACACAAAGCTGAGGAGTGTAGGTCGGTCTTTGATGCTCAGGGCAACCGTATTTGTGGACAAGATGCTAGAGAGCCAAAAAACGGCCAGAGGGGGCCCCCTTCGAAGGCGGGCCCCCGCCCCAGAGACAGGACAGCTCAGGGTGGCAGCCTTCAACAAGGGCCACCCCTGGGTCAGCAGGTGTGGACCTCGGTGTCGCCTCAGGACTTATATTAGTGCCTGATATGGGTGTTCAAGTGGTTGAAACCACCTTTAAGGGACCGTTACCCGAAAATTCCGTGGGTCTGGTGATCGGGAGATCCTCCACGGCCCTTCGGGGTCTCACAGTAGTCCCGGGGGTCATAGACTCAGACTACACAGGACATATTAAAATTATGGTTCAATCTCTTGTGGGTACTATGGTAATTAATAAAGGAGACAAGATAGCGCAGCTCTTGCTGCTCCCCAGTCTCCACAAGAGATTTCCCTCAAAGCAGAAAATTAGAGAAAGTCAAGGTTTCGGTTCCTCAGGGGAAGTCTTTGAGGGACTCCATATGACACTTGATAAAAGGCCCATGCTCTCACTTAAGGTCAATGGCAAGAATATAACAGGGCTCCTAGACACAGGAGCTGACCGTTCCATTATCTCCAGAAAGGATTGGCCTTCCAACTGGCCCACCAACACTGCAGATAACACGCTGCAGGGCCTGGGGATGGTGTCAGCTCCTCAGGTTAGTGCTTCAACCCTGCTCTGGTGCGATGAGGAGGGTCATCAGGGCCATTTCCAACCGTTTGTGTTGCAGTTGCCAGTGTCTCTATGGGGAAGGGACATCCTCACTCAGATGGATGTCACGCTTACGTCAAACTGCTCCCCCCAGGCTAAGGATATACTCAGGAACCAGGGATATACCCCCGGCAAAGGCTTGGGCAATGCCCTACAGGGTCGGACATCCCCAATACCAGTAGAAAACAAAAAAGGTAGGCAAGGATTGGGTTTTTCTTAGGGGCCGCTGAAGAAGCTCTCCTACCCACTTCGATCAAAATCACCTGGAAATCAAATGATCCGGTTTGGGTACCTCAGTGGCCCCTGCCTAAGGAGAAGCTATTAGCCTTGTCAGAAATAGTCAGTACACAACTCAGATTAGGACATATTAAGCCATCAACCTCCCCATGGAACACCCCCATTTTTATAATTAAGAAAAAGTCTGGCAAGTGGAGGCTGCTCCATGATCTAAGGGCGGTCAACGCGCAGATGCAGTCCCTGGGGGCGGTCCAGAGGGGGCTGCCAGCTCTCTCAGCCATCCCTCAGTCCTGGCCAGTTTATGTTATAGATCTTAGAGAGCTGTTCCTGTCTATCCAGACATTGCTTCAGAACAGACACCATAAGGTCTTCACCACCCACATAAGAGCACATACATCCCTGCCAGGGCCTATGGCACAGGGGAATGCGGCTGCTGACACTGCCACTCGCCCGTTATGGATTTTTACCTTACTAACACCAATCGAGCGAGCCCGTGCCTTCCATGATAAATTTCATGTTAATGCCAGGACACTAGCAAACCATTTCCATGTTTCTAGAGCAGATGCACGAGATATCGTGCGACTATGTGACTCCTGTGCCACATACAAACCTGCCATACCGATGGGAGTAAACCCTCGAGGTTTGATCCCTGGTGATGTTTGGCAGATGGACATCACACATATACAGGAGTTTGGGACTCTTAAATATGTTCATGTTTCCACAGACACCTGTTCTCGCGTCATATTTGCAACAGCAGAAACAGGTGAAAAAGTGTCTAATGTGATCAATCATTGCCTGGCGGCTTGGGCCGCATGGGGCAAACCAAAAATATTAAAAACTGATAATGGACCAGCCTATATAGGCAAAGCCTTCAATGAGTTCTGCAAAATGATGGAGGTTCAATTAAAACATGGTATCCCATACAATCCCCAAGGTCAAGGAATCATTGAGAGGGCTCATAGAAGCCTCAAAGAAATTTTACAAAAACAAAAAGGGGGAGTAGGCCAAGGCCTGGCCCCAAAGGCACGATTATCCATGGCACTATTCACACACAATTTTTTAAATTTAAATAATGATAATCGCTCCCCAGCTGTGGAGCACTGCAACCCTTCCCCCAACCATAAAGGGTGGGTGAAGTGGAAAGATGTCCTGACAGGACAATGGATGGGCCCGGATCCGGTAATCAGCTGGAACCGAGGCGCGGTTTGTGTTTTCCCACAGGAACCGGGACGAGAACCACTGTGGATACCGGAGAGACTGACACGGGCAACAAAGCCCTCGACTAAAGATCAGACCTGCCCTACTGGAGATCCATCACAGACCAACCAACAAGATGAATAGAAATAGCGGTAGCCCGAAATGGACAAGAAGATCCTCAGGCATATGCATGGCTCGCTCGCCTAGCCTACGACCGAGTCTAGGGACGGTGAGCTTCCCACACTCCTCCTCTAAAAAATTATGATATAGCAGGGTAGATGAGTCAATGACGGGTAAGAGCGTGCCTCCCCAGCACGACTCGACCTAAGCCAGGCCCTACCCCATCCTGCACGTAAGCCGCTGGACTGTTAGATGCTGCCCAGGTCTAAATTTCTCTCCGAGGGGATTTCTTTACGGAGAGGAAATGAGTGCAAGCTTGTGTGCATCCAGGTTCCGTCCAGTTTGTGCCTGGCCCTAGAAAAAGGACGAGGGCCTCAGGGCCTTGGCAGACCATGGGACGGCCGACCAGGGTCTAAGCCAAGGACCTACGGTGGGCCTACGCATAGGGCATAAGCCTCTGCACCCAGTCCAGGAAGGGCTACGATGCGCACATTCATAAAAAATAAAAAAGGGGGAGATGTTGGGAGCCGCAGCCCCGAGCCCGGTCGCCTCACTTGGCGGACGTGAGGCCTGTAGTAAAGAGTGAGGCCTGAGGTAGATTACCCCTCCCGTCGAATATGTTAGTTTCCTGCTTACCGCGTAAACAACCCGCTCAACAATATAGTCTGCCTGGCAACTGATGATGTTAGCCAATCAGCTTGCCTTGCTTACTTTAACATGATTGGACACTGTACCCGTATATATACCGGTGCCACCCCTGGGCGGAAGAAGAAGCCAGATAGAAGCCCGGAAGTAGAAGCCCAAAAGGAGCCGCGGAGAGCGGACCGGTAGAGGCTTTGGGGCAGGCTGAAGCACAAAAGGAGCCGCGGGGAGCAGACCAAAGGAGGCTTCAGCTGGGAGAACCCAGGGCAGGCTGTACGGAGAAGGAAAATAAAAAGAAAAGGTTGTCCACTACCAGACTGTGTCGTGTGTCCTTCCTGCCGGCCGGGAGCGGACATCGACACATGTGTGCTTTAATTTTAGTATAATCAGTGTTTGAGTTTATCATGCTTATTTTCCAATAAATAGAAAAAGTCTACATGCTGAAGTTTCATACCAGCAGTATCATAATCCAAAGTTAACTACTAGATGATCCCAAGCCATAAAAGCAGAAAGGCTGACAAAGAGAAAGCTGGATCAACATGTATGAGGTGATATATGGTGGTAATGACTTCCAACACATGTTCATTTAAAAATTGCGCTAATTGGAAGCTTTGCTTCTTCTGTGTGAAAGCAACTAATAAGAAGTTGATGACAGCAGAATCAGGCATCAGAACCCCACAAGGAAATTACAGATATAATAGATACCTCTGGGTGCCTATAAGACTTTTAAATCTAAATTGAATCTTTATTTAGAAATCAATTTATATGGGTAGACTCATAGCCCAAGGGTGTTTGTTTGCTGTTTTATGAATGTTTCAAGCCAGCAATTTTTTCCTTAAGGTTATAAATGGCTCTGACTAAATAAAATATGAGAATAGATTTGTGTAATAAATGTCTTGGACACTATTTATTTGTCCATCAAAATGTGCAGACTATCTAAAAAATTATTAATAATTTAGCCATCAAACCTTTTATTTCATGAGATAAATTTTCAATATAAGTGACCTATTTCCTCCTGTACCCTCCAAGTGAATTAAAACAGTAAGACTTTAATTTATCCCAGAGATTATTAAATCATTTAATCTCACTTCCAAACAACATAAAGCTATTTAAATTTATATAATTTCTAACACATATAGCAAAACATTTTATATATTTTATTTTAATGACAAAGAACATTTTCTCTAAAGAGAAACATGATAATAATTGCTCCTTTTAGAACCAATTTTTAACAATTGCTCCTTTTAGAACCAATTTTTCTGAGAAAGTAAGTAGCCTGGGATAAGTACCTGTGATGATGGTCACTACACTACAGATTCCCCAAGAAGAGACTGAATTTCATCTGGCTGACATGATACCAGTATTTTATCTTATTGGTAAGTAGGGAGGCCAACAGGTGACAATACCACAGAACTATGTGGTTCATCTGACTTGAGAATACAGCTAACAATAAACAGCAGGGAACATGCAGAACAGAGTATGCAGCTTAGCAAAAACAGGTTTGTCAATGACTGAGATTTAAGACAAGACTTCTGTCCAAATAAATTGAATCAGGAACTAAGAAAGATGCACATGTATACTGGCAAGGCAAGGTTGAACACAAGGATTACATAAATTACACAACATCTCTATAGTGTGTGGCTACCGATAAGATGGGCTCCTAGTTCTAGTTTTGATCATGGTCAAGGAAAACGCCCAAGTGTTTGTTTTTGTGTGTTTGTTTGTTTTTGAATTCAGGGTATTTGCACTGAGCTATATCCCAGGTCCTTTAAAAAAAAAGGATTTATTGATTTATTTATTGAGAGTCTCAGTAAAATGCTAAATTGTCTAGACTGTGCTCAAACATTCAGATCTCCTGCCTCAGGCTCCTGAAGTGCTAGGATTTCAGGCATGTGTCACCATACCTAGTTTAAAACTTCAAATTAAATAGGATTCTCCAATTATGCCTTTTTGGTTCCCTGAGATGATGTAACACGTAAAGTTTGCAAGATAAAGTGAGGAAAAACTCAACTATCCAAGAGAACAGTAACACAGAAATCACCAATGTGATAAATAGCTACATCAAGTAACAACATAATGATAAAAAGATAAACACTTCTCTTTACTATAATCCCAGAAATGTGAAGTGATACTGTGTGTCAGTGCCTTTCCCTCAATGTCAAGGTTTAGTAGTGGACATCAAGCCCCATTTTCTCTTGTTAATCAAGTTTCATTTCAGGTTCTCTTTTCTAGCAAAATCTCCTGTTGTGCTTGAGAATTTCTTAATCACATTTTTCAAGTTTTCTGCTATTCATGGCAGACTACTACAGAAAGTAATTATCAAGATAATAAAAAAAATAAAAAACATTTTTTATTTTCCCAATAGCATAGAACAATACAAAGTTGTAAACACAGACTTAAATGATTTGCTCCACATTTGTTTCAGCAAATTAAAATATCATCTACCTTTTATGAAGACAACGCAGATAGTAATAATACAATATAACAAAGTAAAGAAATTATCAGAGACAAATTTTCAACCAAATTCACTATGGGATTAATTAAAAGCTACAATTTGAAAAAGAGATTTCCAAAATCGCTCATCTTTTTATTATTATTAGAACTACAGTAAATGTTTGGGATAAGAATTTTGGTAAACATAAAAAATACAACAGAAAAAGAGACATTCACAAGTTCAATGTTCAAAGTTAGACAAACACAACATTTGAGTATATATCCTTCCAGTCTTTTTTAAGGCATATGCTATATAATTTACTAATCCTCATTTTTGGATATATAGTTTGTTTCCAATTTTTTCATTACTGTGCAAAATCCTTTAACAAAGTTCCTTTTACATACATTTTTGTGCACAAGCATGATTATACCCTTGGGCTACAGTCTTCAAAGTAACACTGCTGTATTAGAGATGACAATTTAAATCTTTTGCTCGATATTGTCAAATTGTTTCCAAAATGCTTGTACCAAGTCATATCTACCCACTCCCCTTTAATGAGAATGAGTGCTTACTTACTAGTATCACTGATAATGTTGACTTTATTGCTTCTAATTATTGTCAAATTAAGAGAAAATGTGTGTTTGTATTTGCATTGTTTCAACTAATAGTTATGCCAAATATTTCTTCATGCTCATGTTTGCAAATTCCCTATTTTAAAAAATCATTCCTATGTCCTTTGTCTTTTTTCTACTGACTGTTCAGTTTTTCTGTTTCATAAAAACATTATACTTAGATGATTAAGCCTTCTAAATAATAAATTAACAACGTTTTATTCAGTTTCTCACTTGAGTTGGTGGTATTTTTACACACAGATTTTGCATTTTTAATTAAATCTATCAACACATTATAGATAGATAGATAGATAGATAGATAGAGATATTTGCTTAGAAAATCCCTTCCTACTCCATCCCAGCCTGATTATTTGTGTCTATATTCTCATCATTAAATTCATTTATGAGTTTCATTTTTCACATTTAGTCCACACTCAATCTAGAATTCATGTTGGTATTATAAGATTTTAACTTTACCCCTTTCCTTGTGCTTAAACACTTAATCATACATCTTCTGCTGATGTTTTCAAAACCTATTTAAAACAATGCCTTCTCCAAACAAAATCTTCTCACATCAGTCGCCATTATACACATTCCGAGTAAAAATGGGGCTGTGCTAGTTAAGACAGAGGTGGAGTGATGGGTTCAGGGAAGGGAATTTCTGCTTCAGTATGCAGTTTATACACAGTACCATTTGCAAAGAATTTTTTCTTTCCCTACAGAGTCAAAATATCGCAGTTATATTATTTATCTGACTTGGACCTCGTCTGATCTTTGCTTTCTATTCTGGTCATCTGATCATCTATACTTTCATCAGTATGGTACTGTTTTAAGTTATTAAGCTTTAAAATATACTCTAATATCTACATTTACCTTCACACACAAACCCACAGGCCACACACGTGTATACACATACACACACACACTAATGCTGCATTATTTTTCAAATTTTTCTTGCATACTATATCAATTTATTTTTCCATATGTATGTTTTAATAAAATTCTTCACCTCATTAACCCATAATGTTATCTCCGATATTTCAGGAGGATTAGACCAAATTTATAAAGTAATTTGGGGCTAGTGGTTATCCTAATATTTTATTTTGATTGAAATGTATAATTTACTATATTTCAACTCAGCTTACCCTTTAACAAAATTTACATGACTTTTACATATTTCTTATTATGTTTTTAATTATATATTTTACATTTGTTTTATTAATTGTGATTGGAGTCATTATAATACATTCATGTTTTATTATCGGTTTATAAGAAAACTATTAATTCTGTTCTTCTCTCACTAATTTTAAACTTGTTTTGGTTGAGTTTATGAAATCACTATCAAAGAGTAACCTAGTCCTATGCTTATTTCTTTTTCAAATGTAATTGCATCAGTTGAACATTACAGAAAAATATTTTATCATTATAGCATTTGATGTAACATTATGGAGCTGGTTGTAAGGATCTTTATTCTGACTTTTTAACAAGAATACCTCAGGTGATAACTATTAAATGCTACATAAACTGCTTGTTTGAAATAAACATCTCAGGACTAGGGATGCAGTTCAGTGGTAGAGTGCTTGCCTAGCATGTGTGAGGCCCTGATTTCAATCCCCAGAACCAAAAAGAAATAAAGATTAAAAATCTATAACATATTGATATGAAATATTTTTTCACCTTAGTTTAGTAAAAAGCCTTTAAGAAAGATGGTGATTTTTTAATCAAATTTTTTTCCAGCATCAGCTTTTTTTTTCACCTTTCAATTATTAATGACATTGCTATATTTTCTCATACCAAGTCACTTCTGAATTTCTGGAAAGTATGTATTTTTCTTTTAATATACTGGTAAATTTTATCTCTTAGTATTTTATTTTAAAATTATGTATGTGTTTAGAAGAGAACTAAGCTGATGGTGTTAAAGTTTTAACACTTTGTTTTAGATTTTGGTATTAATGTTACATTACCTTCATAAAATGATTTAGGAAGCTAAATCTAATAGCATGATTTTAATAACACATAAGGTCCCAGAGTAAACTGCAAACACTGCTCATTGTCAGTAAGTCGTGAAATATTCCATTTACATAAATGAAATTCCATAGGACAACACTGGTTCTGCAAAGTTAGGCAATACATTCTTACAGATAATAGTAAAACAGAACATAGCCAATATAATTTACTTTTCTATCATGAAAATATCAGTATTAATCTAATACTCATTACTCAAGTTGATATAATTTGCAGGAATTGTATATGGCAAAGTCATATTCATATGACTTTGAAAACAGAAAAATAAGGTTCACTGAAAATATACAAGTTGAAGTTACTATGAAGTAATATAAAGAACATAAACAAATAAAACTGCATTCAGCAAATGTTTATTATCACAGATGTTTCACCAGACATCATCCTAAATGCAACAGGATACTTCCAAGATCCCACTTGGCATACTTGTTAAAAGCCAGATTCCTGAGCCCTGCCCCAGGCTGAACTTTGTATGTCTGAATGAGTGAGTAACTGATGGTATACTGAGGACTCGACCCAGCACCTCGCACATACTAGGCAAGCACTCTGCCACTAAGCTATATCCCCAACTCTTGTTTGTTTTTTAAATAAGCATCCAGATCGATTTTATGATCAGGAAATTTAGGAAAAGTTGCTCTAGGAGACTCAGAAAGTAACGGGATAGTTCCAGTGTCCTCATCAGTTGCACTGAGGAGTCTAAGACATACACTTGACATCCAAGATCTAAACCTGAGACTCAACCTCTGTATGAGCCTGAGAAGGCACACCCATGTACAGACATGGGGCAGAGGCCTCTAAATTTCTCCCTAGAAGAGCTTTGCAGTGCAATCCGATTGTAAGTATGGGTAAAGGAACTTGTCTTGTAAGTTCAATGTGGCAAACTCACTCTTTGTACTTGATTATATGTTTAAATAGGATGGCTTTGAGAGGCCATTGGAAATTACAGAGAAGCTAAAGCCAGTCTAACCCACAATTTGGCACCCTGACTGCCACAGGAGTTAAATGTTTCTCAAAATAGATTCAGACAAAAACAGCCCGAGTCTTTATTCTCATTAGAGAAAAGAAACAAGTAAGCCTTGCACTACAAGAGAAATTGAATGGAAATAGGAAGACAAGTGGAAGCAATAGGTTGAAAGGTCCACAGGGAACTGGATAATTTTGAAGGCAGATGGATCTATATCTAGATCCCACCGTGTCCCTTCCACCCAAGCTCCCAGGTGGGCTGGTGGAAGGTGATTCCATTATAGGGCTTTATGGCTGCCTTGCCATTAGGAGATAAGAGTCTGGTCAAAAGAAGTAGATCCCTAGGGGAGGGCTGGGAGGATTTGTGTCCCTCTCTAGCACCTCCTTCTCTCTCTACTTCTGGATGCTATGAGATGATCAGTTTTTCTTCTGTCATGCCCCTGGACTATGCCATCCTGCCTCGGAGCTAGCCGACTGTGGTCTGAAATGTAAGCCAAAATAAACCTCTTCTCCTTTAAGCTGTGGATGGTGGGCATTGTGTTTCAAAGACGAGGAAAGTGTCTAAGATGGGGAACAAGTGAACAGAGAGGCTAAACAAGTGCATGGGCAGAGGATTGGGAAGAGTAGGGTGAACATTGGATAGCCAAATGACCACCAAGATTCAATTTCCCTTAACCAGACTGATAGTCTGTCTTGTATTCATCGCAGTTACTCCAAATGAGTAAGCAGCTATCTATGTTCCGTCTCTCCTAGATCTGGCAAAAGATCTGGCCAGCCAAGCTGCTGGAGAGCTACAGCTCCATCAGAGCATGGCTGGCAAGTGTTTCTAGATGCTGTGCACCCAGTGAACTTGATAAGGCAATCAACTACCTCTGGAGCTTTCAGCTGCTCTAAATAGGGCAGTATCCTGCAGAACATGCTTAGAAAAGTTGTATCCTGAATTGGTAGTACCATGTCACCTAGAAATATATCAAAAATGCAAATTCTTCAACCCCATCTCAGATCTACAAAACCAAGATTTCTGTAGGAAGGTTATGGTGAAGTGGGTATGAACACATCTCCAGGCAGTTCTGATGTGTGCTTATGACCTATCAGAAGGTGAGATTACTGCCAGGTCTTATTTGCTCCACCTCTTCCGTATCTTGAGGTAATCACTCCTGTGTCTAAGCAGGAGGTGTAGAAGGTGACATTCAGGTTCCTCACTGCTACACCCCTTTCTTCCGACCTCCTCCTGAACTGGCTTGGGTTTGACCCTCGTTGCACTCCAATATACAATTTATTCTCCTCATTAAACCCATCTTCACACTTCCAACTTACTCCTTAAAGATTTTAGCTCTGGCTCACAACATTACCGTCGTAAGTTTTCCCAATTTCCATATTCGTGCCTGTGACCTTCTCGCTAACCTGTTCTCTCAGTTCCCCATGTTCCTTTCCTGCAATCAACTCTCCTTATCTTGGGCATTCATTCCCATGGGGCATCTTCCTGTCTATCATCTCAAGTCCAAGGATCCCACTTTTTCTCTTTCTGGCTCAATTTTAGCCCAGTTACAATAATGCTTCCACCCCACCAGAGCCGGACTGGTCTCACGGCATAGCTCTCCTTTCTAACCGGCCTGATTCATGGTCTACCATTTTAACCCCTCACTTGCATATACCCTCACTCTTTGTCCTTCTCTTACCACAGGACCTCCGAGGGTAAAACTGCAACATGACTCAAGTTCAGGTCTCTGCAACCATGCTAACTAATCTTACCAGGATATATGGGATCTTGATGCTATCCATAAATTATGTTTTAATTCTCATGTTTATTGTCCCTCCCAGGACATTATTCAATACTTTTATTATTACTCTTCAAATCTCCAACATCTCATTTCACTGAAAAATAGAAATCATTTTTTTCTGTCTCCTGGATTATGCCTATCAATATTCCAACATTCTTCCATCCTGAAAAACATTCTCTTAACTCTGCTTGTTCATTTAGCCACTACTGTATTTTTTCTACACTTTATAGGTCAACTCCTTGAAAAAGTTAGCCACACTCACTGTGTTCAATACTTCTCTGTTCTCTTTGAACCCACTCTAGCCAAACCTTTACCCTGACCACTGTACTAAATCTGTTCTTGTCAAAGTCTGTGATGATCAAAAGTTAGTCATTCACTTCCTAGACTCAAGCGATGACTCTTCCCTCACTAAGAAACTGTTTTCACTCAGCTTTAGGACATTCCCTTCTTTGTTTTCATCTTACCTTACTGGCCCCTTTTCTTTATCTCCGTTAATTCCACACAGAGTTCAGTCCATGGCCTGGATTATAAAATCACCCCCAACAAGACAGCAAATGCCAGTTTCTCACACCTACTGTCACCTTGCATTCTTTTAGTTCAAACAACCTTCTTCAGTTTGGTCTGCATCCAAGAGGCTCCTGCAAACCTAGTTCTGGTTCTCATTTCTCCTAACCTGCTGAGTCCAAGCATTCTAGAGGAGCATGCTAGAACATGAAAGCCAAGTGTGAAGATGTTGGCTAAATCGCAAAAGGCTAAATAAGAGCCATTAACTTTGGCTTTTATAATTATGTAAACAGATTATGCATTTCTTTTTGTACACCCACGCATAAACCAAAGCCACCCTCAAATGGTATTTCTAGCCTTATATATTACTGGCCTGGAACAAGACTGTCAAAATTGGCATTTTCATCTTCCTCTTCCTCATCTTTAGTCATAAACCCAGAAAGTTTTCAGTCCTTTGCTTAGTACCCATTTGATCTTATGACCATTTCCCCTCTCTGTAACCCCAAATTTGTTCCAGAACTTATATTTAACCTCCTTGCTCCCTGTACCACAAGGAATGAGCCTGATCTTTTCTCTCCTACAGCTCCAAGTCCTGAAACATATGTGCAAAATATTCTTGAGGCCAGGGGTTTAGCTCAGTGGTACAAGTACCTTCTTGGCAAGTGCAAGGTCATGAGTTTGATCCCCAGTACCAAAAAAAATTTTTTTAGGAAAAGCAATGCTCTTACTACAAAAATGACAACTATGTGAGGCAATGCATCTGTTAATCAGCTATATTTAACCATTCTACAATGCATATTTACTTTAAAACATCAGGTTATATATGATAAATACATTTTGTTCTGTCAATTGAAAAAATAAATAATAAGCAGATTGCTGGGATTGTGAAAGGGAAGACGAATATAAGAAGGAAAACAAACAGAGAAGGCAGTTCAAGGTAATTTTTAAGGTAAGTTTTGTAAAGCTTCTTTAAAATAGAAAAGAGAGAAGAAGAAAGAATAAAAGGGGATGTAACATACGCAAATCCTTCAGGATGTGGAGGGCAGAAAGACTTTCTCTTAGATTTCAGGGGACAATAAACTAGCTACAGAAAGTTCATTATGTTTTGAGACACATGAAGTTTGAAGTGGTTTATACAGATTGATTCGATTAATATAATAATCTCATGAAGGAGTAATTATCATTTCATCTTATTGTATTGATCATATGTCAAATAAAGAGATATGGTAATTTGTTCAAAATCAGACAGATATCAAGTGACAAGTCCAGAGTTTGAACCCAATCTGGTTCTAACACTCGGCTCTGGACTACGCCAGAATCTGTCATGAGAAGACAAATGTAGGAGCTGGCTTGTCACTGTGAGAGCTAGGGTAAGCTGTCTGGGAACTCATGCTAGGTCACACTAATTTTTTCCTTAAAAGAAGAGGTAAGAAGGTCCCTAGAAGTACTGTTTAATAGATACTTAATGTGGCCCACAAATAAGAGCCACAATGTAATTTTACATATTCTAGGGGCCACATTTAGGAAGAAAAAGGTGGTATTAAACCTACTATATCCAAATATTAAAATTAATATTGTGGTAATGTTTTAAGAATATTATATTAAATATGTGCACCCATGTTTATAGCAGCACAATTGGTAATAGTCAGATCTTGGAAACAACCTAAATGCCCATCGACTGAGGAATGTATAAAAAAGATGTGGTGTTTTTATACAATAGAATATTACTCAGTCATAAAGAAACATAAATCTGAGAGTTTTATAGGTAAAAGGTTGCAACTTGAGATCATACTCAGTGAAATAAACAAGATACAAGTGTAAACATCGTCTCAGTGTATGCATATGTGTCTGTGTATGTATATGTACATAAAAAATAGTTAAGACAGTTATACTACTGATTTCTCTGAGTTCACTGAAGAGAAAGATTTTTGCTGGTATTGTTCAGAGAGTTGAATGTAGATGTCTTGTGCTCTGGGTGAATGATTGGGGAATTACAATGCACAATGTACCATTGTTACTCCTGATTGACATGTTTTGAAATCTTATTTTAGTTTTTTCTTTTTCTCCTTGAAATAAAATGGATTTGGAAAAATATATGATATTAAATGTTGAGATATTTTATATTTCCTTTTTATACAAGCCTTAGAAATTCCTTATATATTTTAAACTTAAAGCATATCTCAATTGAGATCAGCCTTATTGAAAGTGCTCAGTTGCTGCTGCACTGGACACTGCTGTCATCAATAGTAGGAGTAAAAGTTAAATAAGGATATGGGTAGAGAAAAGGTATTCATGAAGAGAAGGATATCTAGACACCTGTAATTTATCTATCTTGATTGGCTGGAAAAAACAAATAGTACATCTTTCTTTTTATTTCAAGCTTGTCGTCTCTTTAGTAGTGAATGTTGAGTAATGATCAAGGATGCAAAGAATTGTTTAATTGATATGCAGGTTAAAATCACAAAGCAGAAGTCAAGTTTACATGAAATGAAACAATATTAAATATATATGAGTATGTATGCTTATATGTGTGTAAATGCATATGTGTGTGGATGTGGGTGTGTATGTGTGTGCATGGAGAGAGATAGACATATTAGATTGAGCATTTATGATTGGTGAACCAGAAACATAAAAACATCAACAAATATCTAACAGCTCCCCCACAGGAGGCCTTGAACTTCCTATAACAAAATGCAATCTTTTTGGGAGAATTGATCACCGGTTGTCTCATACCTGTCTATCTCTTGTGTAATTTTGAGTCATGCTGTTCTTAGCTCTGAGTTATATACAGTCTCCTCACCAGTGTAATACCTCTGATCCCTTTATATCCTTTACCTTTCTCTTCTTTCTCTTGAGATCTCTCCTGTCATTCAGATACTCATAGGTTAGTAGGGTGATGATAGATTTACTTTGGTACCACTCTTGCCTGTTCCACATCCATGTCTCCCTATCAGCTAATTTAATTACCAGTATGAAACCGTATCTTCTAGAATGATAGCAGAAATTACCCCATTAAGAACTTTCCTTTGAACATGGCATTTTTCTTTTTATTTCAAGCTTGTCATCTCTTTAGTAGTGAATGTTCAGTAATGATCAAGGATGCAAAAAATTGTTTAATTGATATGCAGGTTAAAAATCACAAGGCAATTTATCAGAGCCAATTGGAGCATAAGAGTTGGGAAGAGAAAATAAAGTGGCTGAGGGAATAGATATCTATAAATATATTTTTAAACTATATAGAAATATAACAGCTATGAAATTGAATCTTCTTCCCCAGGGTAAGTAAGTAACAGAGTATCACAGGCCTTGGCAGGGAGAATAACCCCCTTTCCAAGCTGGAAGATATCATCCTTTGATCAAAAACATAAGATCCTTTCATTTTCCTCACTACAGTCAGTGCCTCAATTTCAAAGGCCACTCGCTGTTTTTGATCTGTTATCAGTCAAGCAGACTCAAAGCTCAGAGAGAGCCACTTTAGCAGAAGCTGCTGTCTCCTTTGTCACAAATGCAGACTTAAGGATCCTATCCTGCTAAAACACTACCATTCAACACTGGCAGGCAGAAGAAGCGGCAGAAGAAACCCACCTTCATGATGGGAAATTACAGAATCTATTGGAAGGAGCAGAAATATCAACTGTGCAAAATATACAAAGTCACCTAATGTGGCTATATAAATCCCTTTGTTTTTGAGCCATTTTCATTCCTAAGATGAGAATTTCTGAATGAAAAGTACTAGGATGTTTCTTGGCTGGTATAAATATATTACAACTAGAAAGAAACTCAACCAAGTGCTTATGTGTTTTATTACCTAACATGCACTAGGTACCTTTGCTATCTTTTTAGAACACAACAAACCCCACAAGCACCTCAGCATAAGGAAAAGATCCTCAGAGTCAGACATCTGCCCATAGCTACACTGGTAAGTGGAGGGACATTCAAACTTGGGCTTTTCCCTCCCTAAAGCCTAGGCCTTTTCTTTTTTCTTTTCTTTTCTTTTCTTTTCTTTTCTTTTCTTTTCTTTTCTTTTCTTTTCACTTCACTGTTTGTTTGCTTGTTGTTTTCATCCCTTTATCCTATGGCACACTGCCTCCATAGAAACAGGAGATCATTCAGCTCTGTTGGTCTATAACCTGGTACAGTCAGAAGGACAAGCCCAACCACACAAATATTTGTTTTCACTTAGTCCTTTCTGCATACATCCTACGTGTGCAACCTTCAAAAAATACAATGCCCATGAAAACATCTCAGATGTTTTCAGATACAAATAGTACACACTGTTAAAATATTACTCATTAGGTTTTTTTGTGTGTGTTGTTTGGTGTGGATTCTTCCACTTTTCTCTCCATATGTTATAAAATTTTTATAATATTGTAGAAAAACTTTCCTGCTTTTTATAAAAATAACATACCATATAAATCTTTTCAACTATTTGTATTTTGTCCCTTAAAAATATATTGCACACTCCCCTCCAGGCAGTAGATGTAGATTGTATTTTTTCTTTTAAGTAGTTATATCATTTTCTACTCTGACTTTTATCAAAATATATTTAACTGTTTCTCTAGAGATGAATATTGAGGATATATTCTAAGTTCTTTGTAATTATTGTTTTAGTAATAAAAACTATTACAACAAATTTCCTTGCATACATACCCTTTTGTACAGGTAGTTGGGGGGGATGTCACAGTAGGATTTGGCTCCAACATAGAGCAATTGGGCCAGCGGCTCTGCACCCTTTTACTAATGATACTACTAAACACAAATATTAAGCATACAACTTAACAGACCTTGATAAGTGCATATATACTTGGAACTGAAGAATATTTTATCAACATACAGAATGTTTCCATCATCCCAGAATTCCTTATGCCCCTTCCCAGACAAATGGAGGAATTATGCTGCAGACCAAATTATGTGTTTTATCTTGTCCTAAAAACAGCTCATAAAGTATTCATCCCTTTTTGTTTGGCTTTTTTTGTTTAGCGTACTAGCTATAATTAATTCCTCTTGATGATATAGGTACACCTTTTTAACTATATGAATATTTCATAATATAGTCAAGCATGGTGAGATAGGAAGAAAGAGATTTAGTGGTTAGACTTGCTCTTTTTTAACAACTTGTTCTCAGGAGTGACAATGTCGTCCCAAGAGAACTAAAGAATCCCTTCTAAGGGCTCTACTCCCCTCAGTGACCTAATCACTTTCCATTAGGCCACACCTCTTGAAGGTCCCACCACCTCTTCACATCACACTAAAGAATCAAGTTTCCAGCACAGGAAATGTTGAGGACCATTCAAACTATGCCCAAGCCATAGCAGACAGTTTGAAGTGCACTTGGAAATTTTAAGTGGAAAGCTCTAGCGCTTACCAGGGGAATCATGACAGGAAATATTGACCTTGAAGTCATTTGCATTTAGATAACTGGGTTTTACTAAATGACAAGTTTTTAAACTTTGTTCCCTACTTCACTGCTACTAAAGTACATTTTCTGAGACCAACATAGGTACGTGTGTATGTATGTATGTATCTAATGTATTTATGCTTATGATGCTGGGAATCAAACCCAGGTCCCTGCACATGCTAGGCAAGCACTCTACCACTGAGCTACACTCACAGCACCACGTCTCATTTTTTAAATGAGGTTAAAAGTGATAAATTGTTATCTTATTGTTGTAGTACATTTGTGCTGCTCTAACAGAACACTACCGACTGGGTAATTTAGAAAGAGCAGAGTTCTCACAGTTCAGGATGCTAAGAGGTCCAAGACGGTTCAGTTGTCTAATGAGGGCTGCTCTGTGCTTCCAAGATGGCACCATCTAACTGCATTCTCCAGATGGAAGGTAAAGGGTGTCCTTACTTAGCAAAATGGAAGAGCAAACTAGTTAAATACTGTAAAAGAAACCTCTTTTACAAGGTCTTAATCCAATTTAGGAGGGCAGGAGCCTTAATGAACTATTCATTCCTTAAAGATTGCCATCTTTTTCTGCCATCCCACTGGCCACACCTGAATTCTGGAGGAGTAACTTTCAAACCAATGAACCCACAATACCAGGAATGCCCTTTTTCAAGTTCCTGTGGAAACAGACCTATCCACCCCACAACCAAAAAAAAAAATATGTATAGATAGACAGACAGACAGATAGGCTAAAAGATTATGTATCATAGGCCAGGTATGGTGGCACACTCCTGCAATCCCAGAACTCAGGAGGGTGACACAGGAAGATCATTGCAAATTCGAGACCAACCTGGGCTACAAAGTGAGCCCAAAGCCAGTCTAAACTGCAGAGCGATACACTGTCTCAAAAGACAAAAAAATTATGTATCATAGTCAGAAGATATTTCCACTAAATGCAGCAGGGGCGAGCTAGTGTGTGAAATATAGCCAGCGACACTCACTGCAGCAGCTAAGCCAGCAGCACATGGTAACTCTAACGCGTCACCACCATTCCACCACTGGCCAGTAAGGGCTTCTTAGACACAAAACCATCCAGCCACACCCCCTAATGCCCTTTGGCACCATACCTAGCACGGGTTCCTGAAATCTGCCTGTGTTAGACATTTTCTGACACCTGGAAGAAAAATAATATAAGCAAAATGATTCATTAGTAACTAGGATTCTAGGGGGAAAAGCTAAACAATTCTACATACTTCTACAATCCTAAGCAGGCAGTTTTAAAATATCCTTCAATATTTTGTGGACCCAGCAAAGGAGAGAAAGAAAATATATTAAAATGTATTTCATCACTACTATGGCAAAAATTAAAAACAGAACTTTTAAAATATCTGTTAATATTAAAAAGAAAGATATTCAAATCAAGAAGTTAAGAAAAAACAAACCTACAGGCCAAAAATTCCTAAGGAAAGCAAGATGAAGGGAATAATAATAATAAAACATAAATAAGGAAAAAGATAAAAAAATAGAACTTACAAGAAATTCAAGAGTATTTTTAAAACTTAAAAGTTAATAAGATAGTCAAACCTCTGACAAGATAAGCAGACCAACACAAAGGACAAAAAAATAAACCCACACAATTTAGAAATACAGTATAGAAAAAAAGTATGGAGATTTTACTTAATTCTAAACAAATTTTATTCAATTCAAGGCTAAGAAAATAAGTAATATTCATGAAATATATGCAGTTGATTCAAAAGGTAGAATCTTGGACTGATTCATTAGTTCTTTGTTTAGGTGTCTGTAATCCTATTGACAACTTTCCAAGTATATATAATTATTTTTCATTTCTTTTGTTGTAGAATATCTTTTCTGTTAAATGCCTCATTTATACACTCAGGTGTTTATCGATGTTATCCAGGAAGCCCTACAGAGTAAGAATTAACCTTTTGGCTTGTTATCTTTGTTGAATGCATATTTTCTACTTTATTTTCTTTAAAAAAATTTATTTATGATATATCTTGGCATAGTTATATATCTATATAATAAAATGCTTTCAGATTTTCTCAATACTCTTTAATTTTATCAAATTTCCATACTCAGAGATCCGATATTCAATATTATTTTTATATGATTTTATAATTTTTAAAACAAAATATGAATTCTTTTTCTCATTATAAAAGTCATGCTCACTGTGGGAAACTTGAGAAAAACAAAAAGGTATTTACAAAAACACCCCCATACCCTCTACTTCACAAATATTTAGTGGAAATTCAGGAAGAATTTAATATTAGAAATCTATTAATGAACTTATATTAATATATCAAAGAAAATAAATCATATCTGTTTCAATGTTCTCAGATATAATTTAATAAAAATTAATGGCCCTTTCTAACTTTAGAGAAAAAAAACCCCTATGTACAGAAAATCAGAATAAAGAGTTATAAAGATTCAAGGAGACATAAATGAAATAGAGTGGGACTGGGTGTAGTGGGAGTGGGACTGGCTCAGCCGTGTAAGTGCCTGCCCCACAAGTATGAGGTCCTTAGTTCAATCCCTGGTACAAAAAAAAAAAAAAAAAAAGAGAGAAGAAAGAAAGAAATCGATAATAGAGAAACAATAAAGGAAATAAAACCAATGCTAGTTTCTTGAAAAGATCAACAAAACTAACTGATAAACCTGTAGAAATAGACTGACCTAGTTGGGCATGGTGGTGCACACCTATAATCCCAGTACTGGATGGCTGAGGCAGGAGAATTGCCACAAATTCGAGGCCAGCCTGGATTACAAAGTAAATTGAAGGCCAGCCTGGTCTACATAGTGAGACCTTGTCTCAAAACAACAGCAACAACAACAAAGTGTAGTAGAAATAGACCAGAGACCAGTCCATAATGAGAAAAAAACTCAAATTGAAATCTAGAACAAAATAAAAGACATAACTACTGACCTTACAGAAACAAAAACAAATAAACAAACAAAATATCAAGGAATTCTATGCACACTTGTATGCCAACAAATTAGATAACCTAGATGAAAATGGGCAAATTCTTAGGAAGACAGAAATGACAAATGGATTGAAAACAAAAAACACAAATGAAACAAAAACAAGTAAAGGGTTGAATTAGTAATAAAAAGCTTTGTGCAAAGGACCACACAGCTTCATTGATAAATTCTACCAAATATTTAAAGAATAAAAACACCAATTATAAACTTTTCCAAAACACAAAAGAGTAGGAAAACCTGCTAATTAAGTTGCTTTACAAGATCAATATTACCCTAATGCCAGAACCAAAAACATCACTTGGAAAGAAAACTACAACATAAAAACCTTAAGAATGCAGACTCAAATACCTTCAGTAAAATACTACCAAACTGAATTAAAACACAAGTTAAAAAGTTTATATACCATAATCCTGTGAATTATCTCATGAATGCAAGGATGTTTCAGCATACAAAAATGTCATGCAAACTTGAACAACTATTTCTAAGATATCAATATGTGATCTATTAACTAGTGATTTCTTACTGTTTATTTTTTTGAAATTCCGTATTACTTGTACCCTTTTACTGTTTTGGGTTTTTTTCTCTTTAAATAAAAAATTTTAAAAAGTCATGCATTATTCCATGTCAATATATTCCATGCCATATTAGCAGAACAATGAATAAAAATTTAATGATCATCAAATACATAAAATGCACTTAACTGTCAAGCAGTAAACCTTGGCCTCAAATATTTTTTTAAATTTTCAGCTTAATCTAATGTAGCACCAAAATTAAGAACCTCTGTTCTATGTCTGTTCTGCTTATCTGAAATTCTTTCTTAAAGATAAACTTGCAAACTTAATTGGGCATTGAACTATTGCCATTACAAAATTTTAGATCATATGGTGAAATATGTAGGCTTTACCCTGGTAAATTTTACCTTAGAAAACGCCCTTGACCTACTACCTCAAACTAATCAAATTGATTGGAAATATAAATAATTGATTGGAAGGGAATACCAGGTTTTCAGTGTTTCAGTGGGTGTGAAAGAGTGATTTGTTTGAGGAATTAAATGCATGCACAGTCTATCAATATAACTCAGTGGTCTCTAAGGAATTTCTTTCATGGAGAATTAAGTTGTTCCAGAAGATGGTTGTCATTTAATCTTGACCAGATTATCCACAAGTATATTTAGGAATTACTCAAATGCAAGCAGTGACTAAAACCGTGATTGAACGCTTTGAATTGAACCTGATATTTAAGACTGTAAAATAATGTATCACAAATCATGTTGCCAGAATAACAACAACAAAGATCCCACAGGAACTGAGAGAGGGTGCATTCTAGTTATAATTTCTATCAATTTATTCTAGTTCTCCAGAATTAATATTAATGTGAATTCTGAAGGATTATTATAGGAGAGGAATGCCTTATTCACAGAAGACAATGACTTAGAGGAACTCAAAGCACTATTTTTATTTCAAACGTTACTGCAATAATGGTGGTTTTGAAACACAAAGATGCCAACACTGTTTATATAATGATAAATCAGCTATTACCCTAATTGAATTTAGGCAAGAAAGCTTATCCTGGCTTTCATCATTTAGTTCTCCCGAAATAAAAAAGAATATGGTTATATAAGTACTATAACTTCCAATTGCTGGGGGACAGTGCCCACTAATACCTCTCAGGTTCTCATCCCTTATCATGTCATTCGCTCACTAACTCATCTTTTTCCTCTGGCAGTAGTAAATAGCCCACATCTTGAGACTTGCTTTCACAGTGTTTGTGGTTACTCAAGAGAAGTTATAGAACAGAGACTGTCTTCAGACTCTTTTCATTTTCAATACAAGAATTTGTTGCCATTACAATCCAAAGTAATGGATCAAGGTAGATTCCAGAAAATATGACTGATGTTGAGGAAACTCAGACTACATGCTCATGAAATTCCAACTACAAAGATTCCTGGTCTAGTTGCTCAAGTGGTTGAAATAATAGGTGCCACTGTCAATATAATACTGTGCGACATATCTTAGGTCCAAGAACGTTCTCACCTATTCATTCTTTTGCTTGACACATATTTACATCATTAAGTCTCTACTCCTAGAGATAAAATACTGTTGGGGAAGAAAAGTAATAAATGAGCAATAAGTACATTTATGACTTAATCTAAGACAATGATAAAAACCAAGCAAGGTAAGGAAGAAGGTGATGGCATTATACAGTTGTAAGCACCCAGTCTCTCTAAGAAGGTTGTAGCTGAGTAGAGGAATGAGTGAAAAAAGCGGCTGGAAGAAAAATAGGTGGGTATGGGTTGGCATCTTTTGTTTTTATTCTTTCCTGGAATCCCACATGGTAGAGGTTGGGACTGACTTCCATCAACACAACCTTTTACTATTCTTTTCAATTCTCTGCTTGGATTTAGTACTGTGATATAAAATATGTTTTGTCTGTTTTGCAACAATGGGGATCAAAGCCAATGCCTCACAAATGTTAGGCAAGTGCTCTGCCACTGAGGTACATCACCAGTGCTTTCTGAATTTTATTTTGAGATGGGGTCAAACTAAATTATTCAAGTCAGCCTTGAATTGGTGATCCTCCTGCCAAGTAGCAGGGATTACAGGCCACAAAATTGTTTTTAAAGAGGTTTTTAAGGAGTAGTTAGTATATGATAAACAGTGTATGTTTAAATTATAACATTTAATGTTTTTACATGTTCACCCAACCATCACAATAATCAAGATAATATACCCATCACTCCCAAAAAGTTTCCTTGTCCACTTTCGTAATCTCTTCCACTTGTCCTGGACTTTGTCGGGCACTTTCCCTGGGCGTAACTGTTCAGAGACTCATCTATGCTGTAATGTGTATCAACTGTTGATTCCTGTTTTTGCTGAGTGGAATTCCATTGTATATATTATTAATGTTTATCAATTCCTTTGTTTATGAACATATGGATCATTTCCACTTTGGAGCTATTTTATGAAAAGCCATTATGTAGGCACAAGCCTTAGTATGAACATATGCTTATTTTTCTCTTGAGAAAATACTTGTTGTGAAATTTCTAGACTGCATAGCAGATATATGTGTAAAATATTTTAAACTATATTTTCTACATTTGTGTTTCTATCACCAGTGTGTAAGAACTCTAAGTTTTGGACACCCTAAACCACACTTACTATGATCAGTATATTTAATTTTAAAAATTTGAATTGTTGTATAGTGATAGCTCATTGCACTTTAATTTATATTTTCCTAATGACAATGACATCAATGACATTTAACATCTTTGCATGTGCTTATTTACCATCTATGTATCTTCTTGAATGAAAAATTTATACAAATGTTTTGCCCATTTTTAAGTATTGAATTTTAAAACTTTCTTATGCATTCTGGATAAAAGTCATTTATTAAACAATTGCTTTAGAAATAGTTTTTAGTTGTGCCTTGTCTTTTCATTTGCCTTTTTTTTCTCCTAACAATTACTTGGAAGAGCAAAAGTTTTTAAGGTTTTTTTTTTAAAAAAAATTCACTTGTTTAATGGTCTTTGGGTAATACCACATGCTTCAATCCATCTTTGAACAGTAAACCCTTTGCCCATAATAGCTTAGTGAACTCTTGGCCAGCAAAGGGGTAGGAAAAATATATGACCTGATATTTATTTACTATTCTTCTGGTAGATTGATATCTTCTAAATCCTTATGGGTAAATGTTACCATTATGAAAAACATTCAGAAATGTTTTGCTTTATAATTCTGTCACACACTCCTTTTAGCACACCTTCTTATTAAATTATCCAGCTATAAGTCTTTTTTAAAAGTTATTTATTTTGAAGGTAGTAAAATACAACAAAACAAGACAGAACAAAGCCCATCAAAACAGTGCAATGAAATTGATACAGAACTTCAGGACACCAGAATAACAGTAATAGGTACCATAGTATATCTTGTTATCTTCACAATAGTTGTCCATTCAATCAGGTATAGTAAAATGAAACCAAAAACAGAACATTATAAAACCTATCAAAAGGGGGCTGGGGATTTAACTCAGCGGCATAAGCGCCTGCCTTGCAAGCGTATGGTCGTGAGTTCACTCACGGTACCAAAAAAAGAAAAAGGAAAAAAACTATCAAAACAGAATACTGAATAGAACAAAACAATCAGAACAAAGCAAAACAATATTTGTCTTCTAAGAGAAGATAGAAGGAAATCCTCCATATTTGCTGTATTGTATACAGGCATCCTCCCAAGAGATGCTCAGACCTCTGGCCCCAGGTCAGCATAATCAAACCAACAATACAAGCATTTAGTTGCTTTATGTGCCTTAGTTGCTATCAACTCTGGCTGTCCTGGACACTATGCAGTTGCTAATGGTTGGGAGGGCACACACATGGGACTTTTGATTCCGGTAAGCTCACAGGATACAATGACTTGTTCTTCCCCTGGCATGCCTGCTGCTTGCTTATTGCCTCCGCCACTTACCAAGAAGGAGGGCTTGTTGCTTTCTTGCTTGGCCCCCCAAGTTCCAACATGGCTGGATCTCAGGAGACGCTGACTTGTTCTCTTCCTGGTGCGCCCAAAAGCTTTTAAGTTTAATGAAATAAAATTTATGAATTATTTTCTTTTATGAAGTATGCTCTTGTGACTATCTAAAAATTCTTAAGGTCATAAAAATTTTCTCTTAAGCATTATGTAGGCATTTTTACAGCTTTGTTTTATATTTACATCTATTAGCCATGTTGAGTTAATTTTTTACATGATACAAAGATGGCTCAAAGTTTTTCTTTTTTAATTTTTTCCTTTTTCTGCTTGTACAGGAATACACCTTTCCTAATACTATATATTGGTGGCATCCTTTCTCCACTGAATTGCCTCTGTATCTTCTTTAAAAATCAGTTGCCATTATCTGTGAGTCTATTTCTAAATCTTTTATGTTGTTTTATCAATTTCTTATTTAGCTTGTTCTATCTTATGCTGTTTTAATTCCTTTAGTTTTATAAGAAGTCCTGAAATTAGGTCGTGTTAGCCTTTAGCTGTTTATGAAGGATCTCCAAGGAGCTCGATTCTCATAACATCACAGTCATTCAAAGAACCAATATTCCTGTAATTCATTAGGTCCCTCAGCAGCAACTCCAGTGTTCCAAATCCATCCTCTGAGATGAGATGCTGCAAATCATATTTCTCCTCTACCACCGGAATCCACTGGTAGGCTCTGTAATACAAAGGCAAGAGAGAAAGCTACACTGGTGGAGGGAAAGGACTTCTTCCTTCCTGTTTGCTTCCTGCGTTCATGAGGATCACCCCAGTACTGCATCTTCACCCCAGCAGCTGCAGAGCCTCCTGTGGTGCACAGGAACTCATTTTGAAATTTATCAAACAATTGGAGGACAAACCCACCACACCTGCACCTCCATTCACAGGGCACCACAACAGCAATTATTATTATTATTATTAAGAGAAATAAAATATAACAATAAAACAGTTTCAAGACAGGCTAGTAGAATAACAAAATTTAATATGTTGCATATTGTTATCTTCATAGCAGTTATTCAGAGAAGAACACATAGGCATGAAATATTGTCCAAACAAACCTTTCTTTTTAATGACCTAAGAGAAACTAGCTGTGTAACTATCTTAACTATTTTGTGTGCATATGTGTATTTTTTCTTTCCCCTTCCTTTCTTTCACCTTTTCCCCATCCAGTTTCTCTTTTCTTTTGAACAGTTTATTCTGAATTCACAGTATCTATTTTACATATTAGACCTTTATTTGTTCAGTTTCTGAAACTAGTGATACAATATGATGTTTACACATGTGGGTCTGATTTATTTCACTTATCAGTAAGGTCTCAAGTTGTGTCCATTTACCCATAAGTCTCAAGTTGATCTTTCTTTATGGCTGAGTAGCACTCTATTATATAAAAAGGCACTTTTTTATCCATTCCTCAACTGAAGGACACTTAGGCTGTTTCCAAGATCTGGCTATTACAAATTGTGCTGCTATAAACATGGGTGCACATATATCACTGTGTTATGATTTTTTAATTTTGGGAAGATACCCAGCAGGAGAATAACTGGGTCTAATGACACCAATAATCCTAGATTTCTGAGGAATCTCCAGACTGATTTCCTCAGTGTTGAACCAGTCTATATTCTCATCAACTATTTTTCTTCAGTGAGATGGAATCTCAGTATTGTTTTAATTTGCATCTCTCAAATGACCAATAATGTTGCACATTTTTCATGTATTTACTTGCCATTTTTATTTCTTCATCTGAGAAGTGTATATTTTTCTCAGATGCTCATTTTTGGATTGGGTCTTCAAATTTGGTGTGGGGGTCTGAGTTTTTCAATTCTTTATATGTTAATGTAAGTCCTTTGTCTGAGAGAAAATTAGCCAAATATTTTTCTTACTCTTTGGGTTGTCTTTTTACTCTGTTAGTGATTTTTTTTGTTATGCAAAAGCTGTCAAATAAGGTTAGATCCTATTTGTTGATTCTTTGCGGTATTTCCTGGTGATCTGGGTTTTAATCATGAAGTCTTTTGCCTATACGTATGTCTTCAAGATTTCTGCCCATTTCTCTTCCAACAAATTTAGTGTTTCTGTTTTAATATTTAGATCTTTGATCCATTTTAACTTTAGTTTAGTGCATGGTGATAGACCTATGTCTAGTCTCTGATATGTGGAAAACCAGTTTTTCCAGCACTATTTATTAAACAGGCTTTCTCCCAATGAACTTGTAAGCTCCTTTGTCAAACAGAAGGTGGCTGAGAGTGTTTGAAGTTGCATCTGCATCTTCTATTGTATTCTATTGATTGGTTTTTTTGTTTGTTTTCTTTTCATTTGTTTTTGCCAATATCATGCTGATTTTATTGCAGTAGCTTTTCAGGACAGGAATTGTGATGCCCTCTGACTTGCCTTTGTTGTCTAGAATTGCTTTTGCTATTCTAGGTCTCTTTTGGTTCCAAATGACTTCTGGGACTATTTTCTCTAGTTCTGTGATATATGCTAATAGTATTTTGATTGAGATTGCATTAAATCTATATAACAATTTTAGGAGTAGATCCATTTTATCTATTTTGGCTCTTCCCATCCATGAGCAAGGGATTTCTTTCCATTTTCTGATATTCTTTTCAATCTCCTTTTCCAGAGTACTATAAATTTCAATGTACAGATCTTTTATTTTCTTTGCTAGATTGATTCCTAAGTATTTTATTTTGAGGATGCTATTTTAAAGAGTGTGGTTTCCCTGATCTCTCTCTCTCTCTCCCTCTCTCTCTCTCTCTGACTTCATTGTGTACAGGAATGTTATTGATTATGAGTGTTGATTTTGTATCCAGCTACACTGATGCATTTGGTTGTTAAGTCTAGAAGTCTTTTGATAGAGTTTTGGAGTCTTCTATGGAGAGTATATGGTCGTCTGTGAATAAAATGATAATTTAATTTTTCCTTTCATATCTTTATTCTTTTTCTTTCTCTTCTCTAATTACTCTGGCGAATATTTGCAGAACTATATTGAACTAGAGTGTTAACAGTGGACATCCTTATCTTGTACCTTTAGAGTGAAAGCTTTCAGTTTTTGACCACTTAGTATGATGTTAGCAGTTGATTTGTTGTAGATGGTTGTTAATAGACAGAGGTAAAAACCATCCATTCCAAATTTTTGTAGGATTTGTATCATGAATGGATGTTGGACTTTGTCAAATGATTCTTATGCATCTATTGAGCTGATCATGTGATTTTTGTCTTTGGGTTTGTTAATGCAGTGCATTGCATGTATTGATTTGCATATACTGAAACCATCCCTGTGTCCCTGTGAAGAATCCTACTTGGTCTTGGTGTATAATTTTCTTGATGATGTGCTGCATTCTGTTAGCCAGAGTCTTACTAAGAACTTTTTTGTCTATATTTGTTAGGGAGATTGGGCTGTAGTTTGGGCTGTAGTTTTCTTTTTTGTTTGGGTTCTTCTCTAGTTTAGGAATAAGGGTAATATTTGCTTCCAGGAATGATTTTGGAAGTATTGCTTCCCTTCTAATTTTCTTAAAAAATTTCAGCATTAGTGGCATTAGTTCTGCTCAATTTCTTGTAGCATTCAGCAGTGAATCCAACAGGGCATAGGGGTTTTTTTTTCTAAGAGGGTAAAACAAAACATAACAAAAGCAGATCGGAACAAAACAATGTAAATGACACAGGATTTCAAAGTAAGACAGTAGGAGATCAACTGTGGCTACCATAATGTCTCTTGTTTTCTTCTAAATAGTTATCTGTATCTTCACACATAATGAATTCATACAAAATAGTATAAAACTGATCAAAACAGAATAACGAAGGCATTACAGGCCTTCAAAACCAGACAATAGGAAAATCAACAATGGCTACTGTAATGTCTCTTGTTCTCTTTAGAATAGCTGTCCATACCTTCATGTATGTTGAAATTAAATAATACAAAACAGACGAACAACATTCTAAACAAAGAATAAAAGTGTTACTTGATTTCACAGCGTGATGACAAGAAGTCAGCAATGGATACCAGTGTCTCTTTTTCTTCAACATAGCTGTTCATTTCATCACATATAATATAATAGATTCTCATGAACTGTTTAGGAGAGGTTCTAGGCATATATAAGCCTCTACATGTACATCTATTCTTTCTGCATTATAGGGAAAAACAAAACAAAACAAATTACTAGAAAAAGAAGCAAAAAAAAAAACAAATAAAAACAATAGCAAAGAGCATAAAACAGTGATGATATAGGCCTTCAAAACAAGATGGTAGGAACATAACTTAGATTATTATTTTACATAATGACCTTCAAGAATTCCTCAGATCACCAGAAAAAAACATGCAAAATTGATCCAATCCTATGAATATTAACTGTTTTATTGTAGGAACTATAGAACTTGTAGCACAATCATCTTAGCCATGTTAAGTGTGTTTATACAAATTTAGATATTTTTTCTTTTCTCTTCTTTTTCTCCTTTTCCCTGAGATATTATTTTTCCCTCTTCGAGCAGATTCTTACCCTTTCACAGAATTTATTGAGGATTTTGTATCTTATGTACTCTTACCATTTCTTACATAGAGAGACAATATGGTATTTACACATGTGAGTTTGATTTATTTCACTTATGAGTATGGTCTCAAGTTGTATTGATTTACCTATAAATATCTCACTGTAATCATTCTTTATAGCTGAGTAGTACTCCACTGTATAAAAATACATCTTTTTTATCCATTCCTCAGTTGATGGGTATTTAGATTGTTTCCAAGTTCTGACTATTGCAACTTGTGCTTCTATAAACATGGGTGCACATATATCACTGTGGTATGATGTTTTCAGTTCTTCTGGGAATATGCCTAGAATTGGAATAGCTGGAAAAAATGGGACTTCCAATCCCAGCTACTGACCTCCTCAGTGGTTGCACCAGTCTACATTCCTACCAACAGTGCAGGAGAGTTCCTTTTCCCCCACCGCCTCTCCAGTATTTGTTGTTGGTAGTTTGCTTGATCCTGGCCATTCTTTCAGGAGTGATATGGAATCTCAGGTTTGTTTTAATTTGCATTTCTCTAATGACCAATGATGCTAAACATTTTTTCACATATTTATTTGCCATTTGTATTTCTTCATTTGAGAAATAAGTATTCATCTCAGATTCCCATTTTTCGATTTGGGGGTCTGATTTTTTAAAATTCTTTATATGTTCTAGACAGAAGTCCTTTCTCTGAGGGACAGTTTACTGAGAATTTTTAAAAATTCATGGGTTTCATTTTTACTCTGTCAGAGATTTCTTTTGACATGCAAAAACTGTTTAATAAGACAAGATCCCAATTATGGATTCTGGGAAGTATTTTCCATGATGTTTGATTTTGGCTCATGAATTCTTTGCCTACCCCTATGTCTTCAAGATTTCTACCTACTTGGTCTTCCAGCAGATTTAGTGTTTCTGTTTTAATATTTAGATCTTTGATCCACTTTGGCTCACATCACGTTATTTAGAATTCTTATAGTTTCTTGATTTAGTTTTGGAAATTTGATTGTGTCTAGGAATCTGTCCTTTTCTTCCATGTTTTTTCATCTTTCTAGAATATAGGGTCTTCCTTTCATTCTTTTGATTGGTTTTATACTGTTTTCTTATGTTTGATATTATTGCATGTGATGATATGGTCAACTGTTTCAAAGAAGAGATATTATAGTAGCCACAGTTGATGTCCAGTTGTCTTGTGAAGTTGTGTATTGCTTGCATTATTCTGTTCTGATTTGCTTTGTTCTATTTTGTGTTCTTGCCTTTAAAATGAAAAAAAATAAAAAGATTATAAGATCTCACATCAGGTATTGATGATCTTCCTGAATTTCTCTAGGATACATTGTGATTTGCTCCTTTTCATTTCTAATTGCTCAAATTTGCATTTTTCTTTCCTTTTTGATTAACAATTAATCAAATTTATTTATTCTTTCAAAGAACCACCTTTTTGATTAACTGATTCTTTGTATTATTTTCCTAGGCTCAGTTGCATTAATATCTGCTTTCATCTTTATAATTTCCTCCCTGGTATAAGCTTTGGGTTTAATTTGTTCTTCTTCTTTTTGGAAGTTTGAAGTTCAAAATTAGGTTATTTAAGTTTGTTCTGTTTTCCTGATATAAAAGTTTACTGTGATAAATTTTCCTCATAGGAATGCTTTCATTGTGTTCCATATATTCTGGTATATTGTATCAGCATTATCATTTAATTGTACATACTGTTTAATATCACCTTTAATTTCCTCTGTGACCCATTGGTTGTTTAGAAGGATGATATTTAATTTCCATATTTATGTAGTTTTTGTGGTTTATTTCATCATTAGTTTCTAGTTTCATTATTTCAAGGTCAGATAATATGCTTGGGATGATTTTAATTCCCTTACACTTATGTAAATATGTTTTGTGGGCTAATATGTGGTCTATTTTGGAGAACATCCCATGTGCAGCTTTAAAAAATTGTATTCTGATGTTTTGGGGTGGAACATTCTATCTCATTTTATTTTTTGACAAGGTTTCACTATGAAGTTCCAGCTGGCCTTGAATTCACTTCATGACACAGGCTGGCCTTGAATTCACAGCAAGCCTCCTGCCTCTGCCTTCCAAACGTTGATTATAGATGTGCACCACCACATCTGGCCTCTACCACATACTTTTGATCACAATCTGGGTTAATTCTGATATTTCCTTGTTGAGTTTTGGCCTGGTTAATCTACCTATTAGTGAGAGTGAAGTATGGAGGTCTCCTACAACAACTGTGTTAGTGTTCACTTAGTTTTTCAAGTCTGTTAAGATTTGCTTTATGTAGTTTGGTGCACTGATGTTGGTGCATATGTATTTATGATTATTGTCTCTTCTTGGAGTTTTTGTTTAACAATTATGTAGTGATCTTCCTCACATATTTAAAAATCAGCTTTGGCTTAAAATTTACATTGTCTGAAAATAGAGAACTATCTCAAATTTTTCCTGGGTTCCTGTGACATACAGATTTGTTTTCTATCCTTTGACTTTTAGTCTATGAATTTTTGGGAGAGGGTTAAATATATTTTTTTTCAATGCAGCATATTATTGGATCTTGTTTCTTGATACATCCTGCCAGTCTGTTTCTTTTGATTGGTGAGTTGAGACCCTTTACAATGATGGCTATAAGTGGTATGTATTGGCTTACCTTTTTCATGTTATTTTCCTGTTGTTGGGTTCCTGTCTTTCTACTTTGTTTAGTTACTGCCCTTCCTGGCAGCTTCTATTGGTGTTCAGGTGTATGTAGTCCTCATTATCCCCTTCTAATATATCCTTCAGAGCATTCTGTAGAGCTGGATTGGTGGTCATGAATCTTTTCAGTTGTTGTCATGAAAATCTCTTCTCTGATTTTGAAAGATAGTTTTGTCAGTTAAGCAATCTGGGCTGAAGATTCTTTTCTTTTAGGGCTTGAAATACTTCACTTCAAGTTCTGCTTGATTTGAAGGTTTATGTTGACTAGTCTGCTACAATTCTGAAGAGTTTTCTTTCATAGGTGATGTGTTTCCTTTCTCTAGCCACTTTTAATATTCTCTTCTTGTGTTGAATTTCTGGAATTTTGATTATTATGTCCTTTGGTATAGATTTATTTGTTCATAGCTATTTGAAGATCTATATGATTATTTGTATGAGAAATTATCCATGTTTGGGAAGTTTTCTGCTATAATTTCTAGGAAGCTTTTCTTTTCCTCTTTAATGTCTTTTGCACTATTTCCAGCTTTCTCACTGACTCCAGTTAATCTTATGTTGTTCTTTGCTTCATCTTATAGCTGTTGAATTTTCAAGGCCTTTTGCTATTTTTAAGATGTCTTGCTCTTCACTTTCACTAGCCACAATCCTGTCTTCTAAATCTGATATTTATTCTTGCCTGTATTCAATCTGTTGCTCATACATTCAAAGTAGTATTTAATCTACTGGACTTCTGTTTATATCTATTTCCTAGATTCTGTTTGTTTCCTATGATGAACTTTCATGTTTTCCAAAGCACCTCTATATTTTGTCTGCTTTAAGGTCATTCATTTTGATTGTCATTTCTTTTTGCACATTAGAGATTTTTTCTGTAGCCTCTTTCATTTGTGTTTTCACTTCTGTTGCTATCATCTCAGCAAGTTCCAGTGGTTGGCTTGTGATTTCTTCTATTTTATTTTGCTTTGGGCATGTTTTGGGTGGGCTGGGGATATAGAGTTAACACTTTTTTTCTGCATCTTATTTTTGTATTGTTTTCTATTTTTGTATTGTTTTGTTCTCTGTGTTGATGCTTATAGGTTACAATAAATAGCTTTATCCTTAGTATGGAGGCTTTTCTAGGAATGGCTATTCCACAGGGACAAGTTCTAGGTGCCAATAGTTCTTGGTCTTTGTGTCTTTTCACAGAACCTACCTTCTCAATGTGTTGAGAATGAAAAGTTATCTGTTTGATTATGGTGATGGTAATTATCCCATACAATCACAGTGGTGTCATACAGGAAAGAAAAACTGATTATAGCAGGTATAGTATCCTGGGTAAAGTAGTACAATTAACAATAACAATAGACTTGAGCACAGTCGGGCTAATGATGAACTGTGGTAATTATTATCCTGATTATTTTAAACCTCAGAGCAAATTCTACAGTTGTGTAACAGAATCCAACATATACCAGGAACCTGTATGCAATGATCTTCCCTTCTGATCACCCAAGTTTTGGTAAGCTGGAGGACACAGAGGGAAACAATGGAAGAAAAAACAAAGGAGTACTGAAATGAATCAGGTAGAGAAGAGATAATGTTTATTCACATGGAAGCATTATAAAATCAAACATGATAGTTGGCAAAAGAGAGTTAGAAGTAGATGAAAACATAAAGGAAGGTAATAAATGTAAGTCATTAAAGAAATAAAAAGAAAAAAGGAAAAAAAGAATTAAAAACAGAAGAAATAACTCTAAAAAATAGAACAGACCAAATTAAACTAAATTAAAATATATATATATATATATATATATATATATATATATATATATCAATTGGACAAAAAAGGAAAACCAATCAAACATAGAAAAATAAACAAAGTGAAATTCCTCTGGTGTTTTCGGTTCTGTGATGGATCCAAGTCTGATCTTACAAATGTGTTGTGTACTCTAGTCAATTTTGCAGTGGGATTAGTGCTGGATAGAGGGCTGATGTTGGCCTCTGTATGTGGAGCTGAGATTGGTATTCTGTTGCAGTTCCCAGTACTTTGATATAGGCAGATAGATATAGATCTTTTAATAAAAATTAAAAATAAAAAGAGCAATGAATGGCAGCCCCACCTGCCCCCTTCTATTTCACCTGTCTGTGTGCCAAGGCACAACACTAGTTCATCTGACTTACCAACTACTGGTGTGTGTGCCCATATCCAGTCTTGGGGGAATCTTACCTGAAGCAGTCCAGCCACACACATTCCACTTCTGCTGCTACCACCATAGGTGTCTTGCTGGGGTCAGAACAGCACTCTTAAAGCTGTGAGGTTTTGCTTTTCTAACTTTCCAAAGTTTTAACAATTCCAATCATTTTCCTTCTTGTTTCACCAATTCTAGGGATACATTTTTCCTGCCTCTGCTACCTCTATGGTGTGGTAGAGCTCACTTATTACCTAGTTACCGCATTAATTATTTTATTCCTAGATCACATTGGTTAGAATCCAACAGCCTGGTGATGCTCAAAGCAAAGGCCTTGGACAAGCAACACCAGCCTGGGGACATGCTAGAAATACAAACTCCTTGGGAAAGCCTTGGAATAACACTTTAAACATGGAAATATAGGAAAATGACAAACAAAAGACCAAAATACAAGCTCAAACCTCCAGCCCATCCCAAGAAACCATAGAAGCTATGTACACTGAAGAAAATATATGTCATACACCTGAAATACCTGACATAATAGCAACTGAAATAATGAAGCAAGTCTGCGAAGATTTAAAGGAATTCAAACTAGAAACAACTCCCAGGTAAAAGAAGAAATAATAAAAGAAATGAAAGAGATGCTGAACATATCTAAGGAAGATACAGTTAAAAATGGGAGGAGCTAAACAAAAAGGTAGAATCCCTGGATGAACAATATAAGAAACAAACAGAATACATAAAGCAAATGCAAAGAGATATGCAGGAAATCAAAAATTCTATTGAAAGTTGTAAAAACTGCCTCAATGAAAGCGAACATAGAATTTCAGACCTTGAAGACAACACTGCAGCTAGTGAACAGGAAAGGAAAGATTTTTTTAAAATTACAAGGACTCAGGAAATAACAATTCAACAGCTGCAAGATGATGCAAAGAAAAACAACATAAGATTGATAGGGATAAATGAAAAAGAAGGGGACAACATAAAGGAAGTCAAGAGGATATTTAGAGAAGAAATAACTGAAAATTCCCCAAACATGAGAATGAAAACAGACATCAGGATCAGTGAAGCATATAGAACTCCAAATAATCATAACCAAAATAAAACTATACCCAGACATATAATAATCACCATCCAAGAAATCTAGGATAATAATAGAATATTAAAAGTTGTCAGAGAGAAAAGATGGATCACCTATAAAGGAAAAATTATCAGAATCACAGATGTTTCAGCACAAACAATAAAGTCAAGAAGAGCATGGAGCGAAGTATTTCAGATCCTAAAGGAAAATGATTTCCAACCTAGACTAATGTGCCCTGAAAAACTGTCCTTCAAAATCAATGGAGAAATAAGATACCTCCATGACAAAAAACAGCTGAAGAACTTCATGATCACCAAGCCAACCCTGTAAAGAATACTGAAAAACAGTTTAGATACACTTAGGAAATAACCACTAAGCAAAGCAGACAATTAAACAGATGGAAAAATAAAGATGCTACAGCAGAAAGATAACATTTCAACAATAAACCAACATATGACATTTATAACCATTAATGTAAATGGTCTGCACGAATTAAAAGAAACAGACTGGCAGAATGGATCAAAAAACAACATCCAACCATATGCTGTTTACAAGAAACTCATCTAACCCAAAAGGATACTCACAGACTGAAAGTCAAAGGATGGAAAACAATACTTCACGCAACAGGAATCCAAAAAAAAAAAAAAATGGTGGGGGTAGCTATTCTGTTTGCAGACAATGTGAACTTCAAACCAAGAATGATCAGAAGAGATAAAGAAGGTTAGGGAAGAACTTCAAGAAGAAGAGATAACAATCTTAACTATATATGCACCAAATTCCAGAGCACCCAGTTATATAAAGCATGTATTAACAGAAATGAAAAACCAAATTAGCAATAACACAATTATAACAGGAGATCTTAACACACCATTGACACCAAAGGACAGATGAACCGGACAGAAAATCAGCAAAGAAATAACAGAATTGAATCACAGCTGTGAACAAATGGACTTGATAGACATATCCAACAACATCAGAATACACATTCTTCTCAGCAGTACCTGGGTCATTCTCTAAAATAGACCATATCTTAGCCCACAGAACATATTTAAATAAATGAAAAAGAGTTGAAATTATTTGATGCATGTTATCGGATCATAGCACCATGAAGTTAGAAATTAATGAGATACTGCAAAAATCCCACAAACACATGGAAACTGAATAACACACTCTTGAGTAATCAGTGGGTCACAGGGGAAATTAAAGAAGAAATTAAACATTACCTACAAGCAAATGAAAATACAACTTACCAGAATCTGTGGGATGCAATGAAAGCGATCCTCAGAGGAAAATTTATTGCACTGAGTTCCCACATCAGGAAAACACAATGAATGTTAAATAAATAACCTGATGCAACACTTCAAACATCTAGAAAAAGAAGAGGAAGTCAAGCCCAAAGCCAAAACAAGGGAGGAAATTATAAAAATCAGAGTAGAAATTAATGCAATAGAGACTAAGAAAACAATCCAAAGAATCAATGAATCCAAGAGTTGGTTCTTTCAAAGAATAAATAAAATTGATAAGCTTCTAGCCAACCTTATTTTAAAAAGAGAAGAAAAAGCTAAAATTCATGCAATAAGGAATGAAAAAGGCAAAATCACTACAGACCCAATAGAAATACAGAAGATCATCAACACCTATTTTGAAAACCTCTACTCTCAAAGAGTTGATAACACAGAGGAAATAGACAGATTCCTAGAAGAATATGAAGTACCAAAACTAGGTCAAGAAGATGTAAAACTGCTGCATAACCCAATTTCTATTAATGAAATTGTAAATGTATTTAAGTCCTTACCTACAAAGAAGAGCCCAGGCCCAGACGGATTCACTACAGAATTCTACAAAGAGTACAAAGAAGATTTAATGCCAACACTCCTCAAACTCTTCAATGAAATTGAAAGGGACACAGCCCTTCCCAAGTCATTCTTGGAAACAAATATTACTCTAGTACCAAAACCTGAGAAAGACCTAACTAAAAAAGAGAACTACAGGCCAATCTCCCTAATGAACGCAGATGCAAAAATCCTCAATAAAATACTGGCAAATAAAATACAGCAAATCATGAAGATTATACACCATGACCAAGTGGGATTCATCCCAGACATGCAGGGATGGTTCAACATACGTAAGTCAATAAACGTAATCTACCATATCAATAAAGCCAAAAGTAAGAATCACATGATCATTTCTATAAATGCAGGAAAAGCTTTTGATAAGGTTCTACATTTATTTATGATAAGAATCTTACAGAAAATTGGAATAGATGGTCTTTACCTCAATATGATAAAGGCCATTTATGACAAACCAACAGCCAGTATCATACTAAATGGCCAAAAAGTGAAGGCCTTTACCTTAAAATCAGGCACAAGACAAGGATGTCCCTTATCACTGCTTTTATTTAATATGGTACTGGAAATACTAGCCAGAGCAATTAGACGAGAGAGAAAAATAAAAGGGGTAAAGATAGGAAAAGAAGAAATTAAATTATCATTATTTTCAGATGACATGATACTCTACATAGAAGACCCCCAAAACTCCAATGAAAGACTCCTAGATATAATAAATCAATTCAGCAATGTAGCTGGATACAAAATCAATACTCAAAAATCAATAGCATTTCTATACACTAAAAACAAAATCACAGAGAAAATAAGAGAAGCCACACCCTTCACACTAGGAACCAAAAAAAATGAAATATTTAGGAATTACCCTCATGAAAGAAGTGAAAGATATATATAGGGAAAATTATAATATACTGAAAAATAAATTGAAGAGGATCTCAGAAAATGGAAAGACATCCCTTGCTCAAGGACAGGAAGAATAAATATTGTGAAAATGGCCATTCTCCCAAAACTGTTACACAGATTCAATGCAACCTCAATGAAAATACCATCAGCATACCTCATAGAGCTAGAGAAATCATTCCTAAAACTCATCTGTAACCAGAAGAGCCCTAGAATAGCAAAGACAGTTCTAAGCAGCAAAGGCAAGGCAGGAGGAATCACAATGCCTGACTTGAAGTTATACTACAAAGTAACTGTAGTAAAATCAACACGGTACTGGAATCAAAACAGAGCCAAAGATCAATGGAATAGTTTAGAAGATACAACCACTGCTACAAATACACTCAACCACTTTATCTTTGATAAAGGGGCCAAATGTGTTCACTGGAAGAATGACAGTCTCTTTAATAAGTTATTGCTGGAAAAAACTGGCTCTCCATATGCCAAAAACTAGAACTAGACCCATGCCTATCATCATGTACTAAATTAAAATCTAAATGGATCAAAGATCTGAATATTAAAACAGAAACAGTAAATCTATTGGAAGATAAATTGGGTAAAAATCTTGAAGACATAGGGGTAGGTAGAGAATTCATGAACAGGAATCAGACCGCACGGGAAATACTTCCTAGAATCAGTAACTGGGATCACCTCTTATTAAAAAGTTTCTGCACGTCAAAAGAAATCTCCAGCATAGTGAAAAGAAAACCCACAAAGTGGGAAAAAATCTTAGTGAACTGTCCCCCAGACAAAGGACTTCTGTCTAACATATATAAAGAATTAAAAACAATCAGATCCCCAAAATTCAAAGATCCAATCCAATAATGTGAATCTGAGATGAATACACAGTTCTCAGATGAAGAAATAAAAATGGAAAATAAACACATGAAAAAATGTTCAGCATCATTACTCATTAGAGAAATGCAAATTAAAACCACACTGAGATTCCATCTCACTCCTGAAAGAATGGCCAGGATCAAGAAAACTACCAACAACAAATGCTGGAGAGGCTGTGGGGAAAAAGGAACTCTCCTGCACTGTTGGTGGGAGTATAGACTGGTGCAACCATTGTGGAGGTCAGTCTGGAGATTTCTCAAAAAGTTGGGATTGGAAGTCCTATTTGTTCTAGCTATTCCACTTCTAGGCCTATTCCCAGAAGAACTGAAAGCATCATACCACAGTGATACATGTGCACCCATGTTTATAGCAGCACAATTTGTAATCGCCAGATCTTGGAAACAACCAAGTGTCCATCAATTGAGGAATGGATAAAAAAGCTGTGGTATTTTTATACAGTGGAGTACTACTCAGCTATAAAGAATGATCACATTGAGATATTTATAAATAAATGGATGCAACTTGAGACCATACTCCATAAGTGAAATAAATCAAACTCACATGTATAAATACCAAATAGTTTCCCTAGTGTAAGAAATGATAATACATAAAAGTATGTGGTAATCATAATTCCCCATTATATTGCTTTGAAGACTTATAATGTTTTCATTCATTAATTGGAATGGTTTTATTCTAGGTTGTTTGATTTTCTTGTCTGTGATGGTATGAACAGTTATTGTGAAGAAAACAAGACATTATAATAGCTAGTGCTGATTTAATATCATCTTGTTTTAAAGTCCCATCAAGCTTTTGTTCTTCTGTCTCCATTGGTTTTATCATGTTGTATCTTATTGGATTTTATTATATGTGATAGTACAAACAAAATTTTTATAGACAAGCAGATAATATAGAAACCATTGTTAGTTTTCTGTTAGTTGGTTCTAAATATCCTGTAATATTTTCATTCTCTTTAATGGTTTTACACTGTCTTGTTATGTTTGATGCTATAGTATACAAAAGTATCCTCAAATATTTCAAGGAAAGAGACGCTATGGTAACTACTATTATGTCAGGTTATCTTGTGGTGAATCACTATGTTGCTTATGACCTGTGTTGTTATGTCCTTTTTTACCTTAATCTCCTTTTTTTAAATAATAAAAAATTAAAAAAAATAAATACAAACTCTTGCAATCTGCACCAGATCTACTAGATCAGAAATTGGAGTTGGATCCAGAGATGAATGTTGACAAGCCTTCCAGTTGCTGCTTAAGCACACTGAAATGTGAGAACATACTAACGTACATGAGACTTCAGTGAGGAAAATGAACCTCATAATATGAATCCCATGAAGTAGTGTCACACTTAAAGTTTAAAACTTTGAGTTTTTTGAAGATGTAAGCACATGACAATTTTCATAATTTCTTATAAAACTAATCATTTTAGTACAATCAAATAACTCAATTCCTTGGTATTTTTCCGAATGAAGTGAAGCATGTCCACACAAAAAATTCTGTAGTTTATGCCAGCTTTAATCATACTTGCCAAACCTTGGAAGCAACTAAACGTCCTTCAGTGAATAGATGAATAAGCTATTGGATATAAAGACAATGAAGTATTATTCAGCACAATGAAGTATTTATTATTCAGCTTTCAAGTCACAAAAGACTTGGAGGAAATTTAAATGCATACTGCTAAGTAATAGAAAACTATGAAAAGCCTGTATGACTCCAACTATATGGCATTCCACCAAAGATAAAAGTATAGAAATAATAAACGAACAGTGCTTATCAGAGGTTGGTATGGAGGGTCAAATAGGTAGAGAATAAACCAGCAATGAAACTCTTCCATGTGCCATTATCGCACAGGAGAAAATCTGATCTCAGCCTGCGTAATTTAGTGATCTAGTAAGATACTGCCTCAAAACAAAAATTTATAGAAGATCTGAGAATGTAGCTCATTAGAAAGGCACAGGTTCAAGCTTCAGTAGGAAATAAATAAAAATGTACAATAACACTAAGAGTCAACCCTTATGAAAACTGGACTTTCAGTAATGATGATAGATCAAGGTAGGTCTGTCCACAGTACCAAGCACACCATTCACACCACTTGTGAATGCTGATAGTGAGGGAGCTGTGTGTGTGTGTGTGTGTGTGTGTGTGTGTGTGTGTGTGTGTGTGTTTGTATAGAAGGGACAACAGCATGGGAACTCATTGTACTTTCTACTCAATTTTGCTATGAGCCTAAAATTGCTTTAAATATTTATTAATGCAAAAATAACTTTATGAAGTAAACAAAAATCATGCCTTCTTCAAAGATACAGAAATTGCAAAAAAAAATTGAGTGGTTTACCTAAAATACAACTGTTGTAAGGAGAAATGTTTAAGTAGGCTTGTGTTCCTCCCTACTACTGAAGGAAAAATCCCCTCAGCATTATAAAATATATTATAGAATATATATTAATACTGAAGGTCCCTTAAATACAACCTTAAGTGACACTAGCATCATGAATAGATTTTTAAGATCACAAAGACCAAGTAATATGCTGGATGAATCAGACAATAAACTCTGGGATGTGACTCCGGGATGTCTACATTTACTGAAGCTTCATGGTCACTATTCCAATGAAAGGTTTGAGATCCACTTGACTGAGTCAAAGAATAATGGAAAAAACTTAAAACCTTGTTAGGAATGCTGTCATTCACCATAAGGCAAGAGTGTAATGCATGCCTTCCTATTTCAAAGAATTAATTTTCAAATCATCAGTATCTGGGACTGATAGAAAGAAGTATGATTGTTATCCTTTGAATTTTTAAGGTTTGGTGTGATATCCTGAAAAGAGGATGGGTAGTGGTCATACATTCCAGAATCAACTCTGACACTTAACAACCACTAACTTGGAATGCTTCCTTCCTTAGAGCCTCAATTTCCTTATATGCAAATTAGTGGCATAATAAAACACGCAAGCCTTGATTTCACACTTAGTTCTAAAACTCAAATAAAACAGTGCATATTTGGCTTTTTTTTTTTTTTTTGGATAAACTTCCGGAACTATGTAGAGTTTGTTTTAGAAGATGGTGAATTTAAAATGCACACAGATGGTTCATAGAACAAGGACAGAGTGTCACTCTTGGTACTCACTAATTCCTCTTAGGGAAGTTATGCAAGCTTATTCAAAGAATACTCTCATCTACAATATCAGTAGAAAAGCAAAGCAAAATCAGTAATTTTACAATCTCTTTAAGAATTAACACTTTGAATAGTATGTGGCACCTAGAAGTTATTCTAAAAGTGTTACATTCCCTTTCCCCCAGCCACTTAAATTTCTTATATATTCCATTATGCATTTCAAAGAATGCCAAGAAAAAGTAAAGGTTACCCAATATCATTATTTGATTATGAATCATCTACCCAAAAGGAGTCTTGAGCCTAAGGAATGGCATCTACCCCTTGTTCTTGGTTAGCAATCTCAATGTCACCAATATGCCAAATAGCAGTGGATTATGAATTTAACGAGATCCCAATAAACATACCAACAAGCTGTGTTATGTTAAACATAAAGCTCAAAAACAGTTAAAAAATTAAGAGAAAACATTGAAAAGGAAAAATAACAAGGGAGGACTATTATACATCCTTCAAAGCTTTCTACAAAGCCTTGATAATTAAAACAGTGTAAAATTCATGTATGGACAGGCAGATCATTCGAATAAAAACAATCCATATATGTCCTACTAATGTAGAAATCCAGTATTTAATCAAAATGCTATCTTAAGAGCAAAGTTAATCTTTTTCATATGTGGTATTGGGATAAGTAGGCAAACATTTGGGAAAAAATAAAATTAGATTAGTTCCTCAAATGATACACAAGCATAAGCTCTGAACTGAACTTACTGTAAGAAATAAAATTATACAAATGAAAAATATAAACAAATTCCTCTTTAATCAGGGTGTAGGGGAAAATTCCTATGACTATGTATCTAGATGCAATAAGAAAAACCTGACAGGGGCTGGAGGTTTAGCTCAGCGGCATAAGCGCCTGCCTTGCAAGCAGGCAGTCGTGAGTTTGATCCCCGGTACCGATTAAAAAGGAAAAAGACAAAAAAAAAAAAGTATAAAAAAAAAAAAGAAAAGAAAAGCCTCACAAATTTTACAACAAAAATAATGTTTGCATACACATAAACGTATACACACACATCTAATAAGATAGACAATTCTTTTTAAGGAAACAAGGGACAACGTTGATAACCATTGTTGATAAACTTGTACTCTGTTCTACACCATGTGCTACGTCTATCCTTGGTATTGACTGACAGCTTTGTTTTGCCATATTTGACTGTATTCTTCCCCCCCCCCAAAGAAAGTAATAAGCACTAAGGAGTAATAAAATCCAAGATGTGTAAATTTTGTTGTAAAAAAGAGAGGGAAAAAAAAAAAAAAGAAAAGGAGCTCTAACGGATATAACAGCAAGTGTGTTTGGGGGTGTTAAATAGCTGACTTTATCAATGTTTTTGGAACATTGAACACAGCTGTTTGCAGTCTCCCTGTTTGAATGTCCACCTTGTGTTCTTTGATACTGTGATTTGAGGAACTATTTTCAAGAAAATAGTGTGTAATCTACTAGCAGGTAATTTCTTACTGTTATGGTTTTTTGTTTTGTTTTGTTTTGTTTTGTTTTGTAGTTCTGTATTGCGTGTACCCTTACGCCGCTTTGGTTTGTTTTGTGTTTTTCTCCTTTTCCTCTTAAATAAAAAAAAAAAAAAAAAAACGTATACACACACACAGAGGTGAGACAAATGATGAACTGAGGGAAATGCTTTGAAACATTTAAAATTAAAGGAGCAGGGGCTGGGGATTTAGCTCAGCAGCATAAGCGCCTGCCTTGCAAACAGGCAGTCGTGAGTTCGATCCCTGGTACCGATAAAAAGGAAAAAGACAAAAAAAAAAAAAAAATTAAAGGAGCATAACTCAAAAATCCTAAAGAAAAATATAACATAAGCAGGGAAGAAGAAAAACATAAGCAAATAGAACAAATGGTCCTTATGCAATAGCACAATATGACTGTTTTAGTCCATTCAAGCTGCTACAAAAACTACATGGATTTACTAGCTTATTAACAATAAAAATGTGTTCCTCATCGTTCTGGAGGATTGGAAGTGGTAGATCAAAACACCAACAATGTCTGGTAAAGGTTTCCTTCCTAATTCATAAGCAGCTGTCTTCTCACTGTATTGTCACATGGTGGAAGGAACAAGGAAATTCTATCATCTGTTATATGGACACTAATCTCATTTGTGGGAGCTCTACTGTCATGTCTTAACAACCTCTTAAAAGCACCACCTCCTACCACCACCATACTGGGGGTTCAGATTTCAATGAATGAATTTGGATAGATACAAATATTCAGTTTATAGCTTCTCCTCACAATAAAAGAAATGTAAATTAAAACTGTAATATTCTGCTAGATTGATAAACATTTAAAAACTTGACAACACACTGTTGGGAAAACTGGCATCTTTAAGTATTATTAGTAGAATGCAAAATAAAGGCAAATTTTCCTATGAGGGAAAATTTGGAAATGTTTAACAAACTAAATATGAAACTCCACTTCTAGGAATTCATCCTGTAGATAGATAGATAGATAGATAGACAGACAGATCTCTAAGGAAAAACAAGGATAAGGCCACTAAACAGAGGGAGGATAGGACTAACAAAGTATAAGAGATATTGGACAGAGTGAAACTTCTCAATATAATTTTATATAGCTTTGGACTTTGGAAGCATGTTACCATTGTACTTTTTAAAATTACAGCTGAGTGTGGTGGCACACTCCTGAATCCCTGGGTATTCAGGAGACTGAGACAGGCACACTGCAACTTTGAGACCCTGTCTCAAAAATGAAATACAACAAAGGCCTGGTGATATAGCTCAGTGGTATAGTGTTCCTGGGCTCAATCCCCAAATATTAAGAATATTACACTATATGGGCAAAGACGAGAAAAAGAAAAAATAAAAACCTAAAAGTGAAACAAATCAATTCCAATTAATATGAATGTCATACACGAAATGAGGGGAGAAAGGAAAAATGAGGGAAAAACTAAGTAGCATGAGCAGAGTATCTGATTTCAAATATGCATCCTGGATCTTGTGCAAAGTTGTAAATAGGGAAAAAAACTACACACAAAATCTACACTTTTCTTATAGGTTTGTTTACTGAATTGTTATGAGCAAATTATTCTAAAACTATTTTGGATAAATTGTAACAATGAAAGAATATATGTTTCCATTTTCTTGAAAACCATAGTTCTCATTCTGCAATAAGGAACATGCAAGTATGGGATGACAGAAAGTAAGAAAGAGCCCTTTAGAGATGAGTTGGCTTAGGAAGTACTGGTGAATACAAGATTTTAATATGTATGCACACAGGTATGTAAGTATGTAAGCATATGCTTGTGTATGTACATACATGCACATATTTATTAACTCTGTCTGCTGAATGGTCATAGCAACTAGCATATATCAATGACAGTGAGTCTATCCAGTACCTGTATCTCATTTTTAATACCATTCTTCTAAAACAAACTAGGGCTCTTCAGAAAAATGGCCAGTTCTGGGGGTAAGGAAGAGCAGTACAAGATCATCCTGGAAGAGCTTAAAGGAATTGCTTCTAAAAACAATGAGACCAAGCTACCAAGACATGGGTTCAGCTTATTGGGATTCCACCAGCCAAATCTGTGACAATCTTTAGCTCCAAAATGTATAAAGAGTGTAACAAATTATAAACCATTGGGAGGAAAAAAGAATCAATAAACTCATAGTATATAAATTAAAAAGTGATAGAGGAGGTTATCTTGTTTACAGTAGGATGTGAAGTGCGAACTTGAAATTCATCATTTTGGAACCATCATAGACAAACTTGTTTCAAGCAAGACTCATCAGTGGGCAGTGAATCTAGGGGAACACTAGGAACTCATTTAGGGACAGAATATTTGTATGATCTTAATGTATTTCCCCAAAATTTATATTAGTTGTAAAACTTTTTTAAAAACACTAATAATACCTATACAGTACAGACACAGGGACAATATTTGATCAGATGATCAAAATTAGCATCACCCATGTGGAAGAGAGGAACATTAAGGGCCTCCAGGTGATGTACTGAGAGGGTCGCAATGTCACTTATGTAATACTTCAGCCAGAAGGGCGCAACCTAAATGGAATCAGCAGGGAACATCAGGCAAACCTGAAATGAGGAACTTTGATTATAAACAACAAAATCTACATCGTATACTGACAGCTAAAGAGCTTGACAGATATGGTTGATTCTCAAATATTTTTAAAAATCTATATACATGTATATACATGTACAAAACTCATATATACATACTGTGAAAATATGCACAAGTGACAAAGTAAATGGGGTAAAATGTTAACAGCAGATGATCCCAGGTAAAAGACATACTAGTGTTCCTTATACCGATCTTCTTCTTTTGAGTACACTTGAATTATTTCCTTTTGAGTACACTTGAATTATTTCCAAATAAGTATTCTGAACAAAAAGAGTTAGGGTGGTAACTGAATAGTAAATGCTTGCCTAGCATACAAGAGGTACTATGGAGGTATGGGGGATTCCTATCAACTTGATTTTGAAAGACAGAAAAAATAATTTAGATTTGCTCAAAATAGTGAAGGTTAATATCAAAATAAGCTATGAATTCATTTTAATCCAAGTCTGAAAAGTGTGGCAAGCTAATTTTGCATTAAAAACTTAATGTTTATAAAATCATTCATTGAAACAATTTTAATATACTAGCTTACAAGGAGTTATATAACCAATGAAGTAGAATACATTCAACACATAATGATGACTTAGTCAGATACCATTTATAAGTTAGATGTCTCTTTCAGTCTCTTGCTAGGAATATTTGCCTAATGACCAGAAAAAAAGTGTCTAGTAAACACCTTTTATAGATTTGAAATCAATTTTTAAAACATTACACTTTACATAACATTTCTTATATCAAAATAATATCTTGAAGCCCAACAGAAATATATTTTAGTTTCATCTTTTTAATTTCTACCTTTTTAGCTAAACATTAAGATTTTTGAGGGCAAAGGATACAGAGTTAAATATTTTTACCCTATGAAATTGTAGTGCTATTTAGTTCACATGGAGATTTACAAGCTATCTTAGTTACTTTTCTTGTTGCTGAGAAAAAAAGTGCTCGCCACCCCAAATTAAAGAGGAAAAGGTTTATTTAGCTTACTTTGTAGAGGTTTCAGTCCATAATCAACTGGATCCAAGGTGGAAGGGCATGGCAGACAGGCATTGCAGAGAAAAACAGTTCATGGCAGGCAAAACGTAGCACAGCAACAAGAGAGGACCACAGTTCTTTCTATCTTGTTTATCTTATCAAGGGTACTTAGGGTGTAGCACTCATACCCTTAATCCTAGTGCCCGATCCTAGCATTACACCAGGAATCAATCCCATGTCACACTCTAGATCCAGTCACCTGTGAAAAGCCCCATCTATGACCATATAAGGCATGGGGGGAGGGCATCTGCACACAAACCACAACAGAGGTTGATATAATATTTTTAGTCAATATTTGTTTCCTCAGTGTTTAAACATTTACATCAGAAACCTAGCTATTCCTTTCCTTGGTGAGCAGTAGTTTACCAGGATGGATTTGGGTGATATGATCTCAAGCCTGTTTCTCTTTTTTTTTTTTTTCTTTGTTTTGATATAATGGAAACATTACTACTTTTTAAAAGCTTCCTGTTCATATACCATGGTAAAAACTTACAATTTATTTATTCAAAAATTATATGCTACTTATACTTCAAACAAATGAGTTCAATGTTTATTTATCTAACAAACTAAGTTTAAACAGCCGTTCGTAAATGAAAGTATTTTTTAAAAAAATTAATTCCATTCTAATGTTTTTATGTAAAAACACCTCTGATAAAGTCATGACTTCTGAAAGTTAACATTTAATTTCTCATAATAAGCATAAGGGAAATTCATAATTTGTAAATTTTCTGCTGTAGGTACCAGGTCACATCCTGGCAGTTCCAATTGACTCGGCTCTATTAGCATGTAATGATTTCAACATTGGCAGGGAGATAAAAGGTAGAACAGTATGGGAAGAAAGTAAATTCAAGGAGGGGAAAAAGGAACGAGAAGGAAAAAAGGAAACAATGGAGAAGGAGAAATAGAAGTCAGTGGGAAAGAAAAAGAACGGATGCTCAAAACAAGGAAATGATTAAAAGTTCTCTCACCTGGAGGGTTATTCAAACAGACGCTGAGCTGAAAGTGCCTTTTCATGTTTTAGTAAACGGGAGCACTCAGTTCTTAATCAGACAGTGCCATTATTTTTATTTCACAGTGCTGTGTTTGTATAATATCATTTTATTTTATATAAGCTAAGATAAAACCTGGTTTACACAAAAGTTCTTTATTTCTTAACAGCTTTAAGTACTGTTCTTGCTTTAGAGTTAAAATGGTAATGCATGGCTGGGCTGGGCACAGGCTGTGCAACACGCCTGGAATTTGTAAGAATTGTCAACTATTAATAAAGCAGATTTCTTCCCGTTGTCATTGTGTGCCATTCTTTGAAGCATTCCCTAAGGAATCTTTTTAAACAAGCTTAGATAGAGCTTGTCACGATATCATATAACCACTATTGAACTGTTCTGAGCTTTGAATCAACCGTGTATCTTTTGTGTGAAAAAGAAAAACAATCTGTCACAAACGTGTGTGAAAGGTGACACTTTCTCTAATCACTATATCCTGGGAATACATATTTATAAACGTTTTTAAACATTAGCTTGTTAAACACGTGCTACTCTCTCAGACTGTTTAAAATCTGAACTGCTGGCCTCAACAATTGCTACAACTTACTTTGCAGATAAACCTGTGATTTCCTGACCATCAAGCAGCTGATAGTGTTCTATGTTAAAAAAAGAGTCCATGTTTACATAATTTCTTTTCAGTATTTTCATTTACGACTGGGTATAGCCATTCAAAATAACTCATCTTGTATTACTATTTATATAATGGTCCACACTTATTAATTATTCTCAAATATTGTTACTATACAATGAAATCATTCAGGTTATTTAAAGACTCGGGGTGGGAGGGTGAACACCAAATGCAGTGGGACAGCATTTACCTACCAGATATGAAGGCTCTGGGTACAATTCCGAGCACTGCCCAAAAAGTAAAAAGGCAATAATGTAACAAAAACAAACTCAAGAAATCATTTTTGCATTTATCTGAAGAGTATCTTTCTCTTTCAGTCAGGTGTGGTGGCACACACCTGAAATCCCAGCACTTAGCAGATTTAAGCAAGAGGACTGCATGAGTTCAAAGCCAGCCTGAGCTACATAACAAGATCCTGTCTCAAAAAATGACAATTATCCTTCTCTCTCACATCTTACAACTAATATCTTTCAAATCTTAAAGTAGAACAAATTCCTGGCTTCAAAAGTACCAACTTACCAGTACTTGGGAGGCTGAGGTAGAAGGACTGCTATAAGTTCAAGGCCAGGCTGGTCTCCATAGTGAATTCAAGGCCAATCTGCACTACATAGTGGGACCCTATCTCAAACAACCAACCAAAACCAATTTAATGTGTGGCAATGCTGCCACAGAGTGGTGTGTGAATATTCAGAGGATGCAAAAAATTTTAAATATATGAGTAATGATGACAATATTTTGGTTTGCAGAATCCTCTACAATAAATAGTATCCTCACTTTTCATTAACAATGGAGTTGACATCAGGTTCTCAGTTGAAGCACATACAGACTTCTTGTAAAATATTCTGGGATATTTTACCCTTAAACAACAGGCAATACAGTTCCAAGAATGGTTTTTAAAATAGTTAATCATAAGCTACCACTGTTCTTGCATTATTTGTGTAACAATCGTAAGTACATCTACAGTGTCTCTTCTGTGGCTCCCAAATAATATTGTTTGCCTTTTAAACAGGAGGCAACAGTGAGAAAATGATACAAAGATAACTTCTCCACTAATTAATTAAGATTTATTGTGATTCATGAGCTCCTAATTCCTGTGCTCAAGACACCACCATACCTTTATCTGCTGTCTCTACTTGTGATACTTATCTCAAATACTACCAAGATTAGTTTAAGAAGTAAGCCAGAATCAAACACTCAAGAACAGAGAGCATAGATAGACTATTACATAATTTTAGAGCAAATGAAAATTGTAAAAATAAAGTTCCCAGCATTTCAAAAGAAACTGATGTCCAAGAATGTGAACAGACCTTCCAAATATGCATACCTAGTTAGAGGTATGAAGATGATGTGAGAACAACCAGAAAGAAGCTTAAGTACATTTGGTAAATAAATAAGGGTAAGAAAACAAAATCATGGCAATAGAGGTAACTACAAGGTATTCTACATTATTCTGTGGGGTCAGAATGGTTTTTGAAGCACTGCTCAGAAAATGGCTACCCTCTATGCAGTTGTGAGCCATGAAGCTAATCTGCTGAGATTGCTCCTTCGGACCATAGCAACGAACAGGCTGCTTTCCACCATGGCTTGAGATATAAAGATCTGCTCCTAGATACTTTTCGTAAGCCCAAACACACTGGACTACTACAGTCATAATTTCTTTATTAATGGAAAATACTTTCTTTAGGGTTAAATAATGGTGCATATTCCCTGTTTCTGAAATGTGAGAATAGAAGCAAAAGAGGAAGGAAGGAAGTGTCAGGGACAGTGTGATCTATATGACTAAGGGTGAGAAGGGAAACCTTTTTAGACTCAAAGTGAAAACCCTTTTCTATTTTAAGGAACACTCCTTCAAAAAAATTCCTCAAGTGAGTCATCAGAGTTAGGTCATATTCTTCTGGGACACTAACTTTCAAAAGAATAAGCTTTCATTCTGTGTTTTGTTTTGGTTTGGTTTTGGTGCTGGGGTTTGTTCCCAGGCCTTTGCACCTATTAAACAAGTTCTCTAACACTGATCTATGTCACTAACCTAACAATAAGCTTTTAAAACATTGATAAGAGAGGAAAATCTAACAAGGAAAAATAGGTGTCTCTTTCCAAATGCCCTTTGTGTTCTAGTTGGTTCACAGAGCACAAGCAACTCTGACACATGATAAAGATGCCAACTCTGTGAAGCTAAAATAATTCAAATGTGTGTCTCTGTTCCAAGGCTTCCTATGGCAGCTTTTCTGTAGCTGTTGGTTTCATAAGGCCTCTATTTTGCCCTAACATAATTTGTTTCAAGAGTGAAGAAGTGGACAAGATAGTGATTTGAAAAATTTTTCAACTCAAAGAAAAATCCTAATTGTGTTTTACATCAAGCTAGATAAAGACACATATGAATAGAAGCTGTTGTGTCATTTTCTCATTCAAAATGTGAGCAATAACATAAAAAATTATCAAAGTCTACATTCCAGATGTTTTTACTATGTCACGATGGGAGGGCTACATTTATCCTCTCCTACACACCTCTCATTTTGTTCTACCACACAACTCTCTTTATGAAAACTGCTTCTTTCTTAACTTTGTTCTATATATTTAAAGAGCTGGAATCAAAAAATGAACTCATTTTCCCAAGTAATGAGAAAACAGATCTTCATTTCCATATCTCAATAGTCAACTATGTAGAAATAAATTAACAACATAAAGTGGCAGGCGACCTATTTATGAAGTTACACTGGCAGCTCTGTGAAAACAAAAGTGGCTCACTTTCCCTCAAGAGATTCTGAGGACAGATCTTTGGCAGGAGGGGAATTAAGTTTTTGATTGGTCTCCAAATTGCCATTGGAGATTGCTTAATTTAGTCTTAGACCTGAGGGAAAGTGCCCGTGTGCGCACACGTGTGCACGCACACACACACACACACACACACACACACACACACAAATTTATAACAAACTCAAACTCTTTCTGTATGAAGGGATACTCTGTTGCTAGCCATCAATTGCAGGATAATATTCCAAGCAGAGCAAGGGTAGAACCATTCTTCATTCACTCACTTACTCAACAACTATCTATCAGCAGTGCAAGCACTGCTTTATGTAAACACTAAGCTAAAATGAAAAAAACGTCTATACCCTCAAACCTCAAAATCCAGCAGAAGAGTAAGTACATTATTAAGTACTCTGTCAGTTAGGATTCTTTGCACTACAAGTGACAGAAGCCAAAGGGCTCCTTCACATAAGTGTATGTGTTAGGAATTTACTTATGTAACTGAACAGTCCAGGTATAGATTTCAGGGGTGTCTAAATAGAGCAACAGCAGGAGGCACTCTCTCACTAACCACTGGGTTTTGCTCTGGACTGATTTCGCCCTCAGACAAATTCCTACTTTATGGTGATGACAAAGCCACCAATAATTCCAGGTTTACATGTTACCAGCTAAGGAATTCTCACAGAATTATAGCCACCTCCCAATAACTTTAGCACAAGTCTGAGAACAGATGCTAATTTAGTCTGACTGTGGTCATACACTCAGGCCTTCCCTTCATCAATAATTACAAGTATAGAATATGCTACTTAGCCAGGCCAACAGAGCAAAGTGTAGGAGGGATGGTTCCATTAAACAAGAAGATATCATTCAAGAAAAGGACAGAAGGGAGTAAAAAGACAGAGATGTCCACTGCAGTAACATTACAAGGCTGAGTGTGCAAAAGAGTAAACAAAAGATAAAGAATGCTAAAAGAATACAACAGAGAACTAAGGCATTTAATTATGAGAGGAAGAGAGGGAACTAGGGGGCATGAGGGTAGTTACCAAATTCACAGAAAAAACAGCATTTCAAATACACTATTTTGGAAAAAGACCCAACAGGGATTTATGACCTAACAATTTGGCTCCTCCATATATACCCATGAGAAAAGAAATAAATGTCTATAAAAAAGCTTGTATAGTATCTCAGTGTTCACACCTGTGCTATTTGTTAATACCCCAAAGATTGAAACAACTCAACCGTCCATCTGTTAAAAATTTAGATACATAGATGTGGTATATCTACTCCACATTTGACCACAAAAAAGAATGAAGTATGGATACATACTACAACATTGAAGGATCTTTAAAACATTATGGTTAAGTGAAATGGGCCAGACACAAAAGACCACTTACTGTATGATTCCATCTATGTTAAAGATCCAGAATGGGAGAATAGAAAATGAAAACAAGTTCACGGTTATTTTGAGCTGGAGAGTTAAATAGAACAGGAGGCAAAGCTGCGAAGCTAGTTTTGAGGCAACAAAAATATTGCAAAATCAACTGAAGTGGGTTACACATATCTGTAAATATATTAAAAATTACTGAATTGTACATTTTATGGTGCATTGCAGGGGATTAGTTATATTTTGAAAAAGCTATTTTTAAAAACAAGATTTCAGCGTCTGTAATCTCGGGTTAATATATAGGAGGCTGGGAAATCAGTACAAAGTAAGACACTGTGTTACCTCACTTGCACTAAAAGTACTGTATCTCCTGGATGCGAAGGCTGGCCACCCAGACATCCCTTGGTAACTAAATGGTCTCTTTCTGTAACTCCTGGGAGTGTGCTGCTGATGCTCAGGGTCGGTACTTTGCAGGCAGGGTCCTTAGCTGCACACCCCTGCCCAGGTCTCTTGCTGGCAGGAGCCTGCACCTTGTGTTTGGTTATGCTGAATGTGTAAAGAGCAACTCTGTCATTAGGACACAAGACACTTTGAAAGGTTACCTGTGCTTCAAGGTTCACCATGGGGGTGGCTGGGGCCTTTGTTGTGACTGTTATCTCAACTTAACATCTCACTCTGCCCACTCTCCCTTCCTTTGCTTCCCTTTCCCTACAGCCTGCTTTCCACACAACCCAATCTGCAGCTTGTATAAAGGATACAATTACAAGAAAGACCAGAAAAATAGATTTAGGATAAACTCTAGGGGATCTTGATGGCATGCTGAAGAATTTGAGGAACATATAGGAAAGCCAACATTATAAATGTGTTTAGGGGAAAACAGTCCAAGCAACTAGGTTAAAACATTATCTAGAATGAGATACAACAAAGGACAGAGATACAATTTAAAAGGTTAAAAGGTCAAGACAGGAGTGTGGGCCAAAAAGGGTTATTGGAGGTCACAAATTGGACTATGAAAATGCAAATGAAAAATAAGAAATAAATAGGAGCACATCATCAGTAAATTGAGTGGGTTTGATGAATGATGAAATGAGACAGTAAGAAAAAGATAAAAAAAGAATACAAGATTTCAGGCTTGGAGTGAGCTAAGAGTTAGGAGACTAGCACAATGGTGTGGTGTCTTTGTCAGGGTGCAGTTAGAAAACAGACCCATACCAGTTACTTTAAATGACAAAAGAGAATATAGTATCACCAGGTTGAGAGGTTCCCAGAGCAAAAAGGGTATGATAAGCAACGGTGGACACAGCCAATGCAGGAAGCAGCTGCCATTCTGAGGACTGGGGAAAAACAAGGAAAGTGGAGTTATTAAAACAGAGAACTTTGGAGGAGGGAACCTCAGAGCTAGGACCTAGACCTTGAAGAATATGTGTTCTCAACTACTGCTGCCATTTCTGAATCTCATAGGATCCCGTGGAGCTGGGACACTAATCAGTGAGGAGGGGGACTCAGCCAGTGATCCTGGTGAGTGGGAGTGCAACAGAGATAGATCTGCAGGTGCTAGAAATATTGCAAACAGGAGCTTACCTCTACCAGAACAAATTGCCTCTGTGGGTGAAGTGGCACTAAAGGGCAACACAGTTACAGGAAACAAAAAAGAAAAAGCAAGTCCCTTCCCTGTCCAATCTCAAGGTCTCCTTCTGCTTGGTGCAACCTCCATACCCTTCAGTTACAGTCCTCAATTTCCATAGATGTTCACATGACTCCTACCTTATAGAACTGTTGAGAAGAGACAAGGAAATGATACCTTTCAAAAAATAACTACCTTTAATTATCACTAAAATAGGTGGACATTTTTTTTTTTTTAAGAGGATGGAAGGGAGAGATGAGTGAGATGTTGGGACCATGCTGATTTGAGTATCTTCTAGAACATATTTCACTTCATTTCATCATATTTTTTAAACAGTCTTGCTATGTAGTCCAGGCTGGCCTCAAACTCTCAATTCTTCTTCCTCAATCTTTCGGAGTCCTAGGTTTATAGCCAGACACTCCTACACCTGGCTGTAGAATAGCTTTACTTATGCAGGAAGAATTGGAAGTGTACCTTTGGACTTGCCTGATAGATTAGGTCAAAAGTAGCAGTACAGTGAATTTAGTAAAGCCACACAACTTGGCTAATGTAACTTTTTGCTGACAATAGCCAGGATCATGCAGGACCATAGGCAGAGAAAGATAAGTATGTTCAAGAGTTAGGTAGAAGCTTAGAAATGGAAAGACACTAAAATTCTAGCACATATCAGAAATCTCTAGGGGGGACTGCTCAAACATAGATTACAGGATCCCACCATCTAAGTTTCTGACTTGGGAACTCTGGATGGAGGGCTTTTAATTTCCAGCAAGCTCCCAAGTAACCTGAATGCTATTAGTCCAAGCACTACACTTTAAGGAGCAGTGGTCCAGAGCACCAAATTACTCAGTAAGTACCTACATAAATGCAAGGAGTTTCATAGGCTTTATTTAGTTTAATGAGTTCAACCATCATAAGAAGTAGATATTATTATCCAATTTTTCAGATAAGTAAATTGCAACTCAGCAAGGTAAGGAACTTCCTCAAAACCACTCGACTAGTAAGATCTAAACCTGTCCAACTCCAAAACCTTTGTGTTTTTCACTACATGAGGCTCTCACCTTCTGTAACAAAGTCAGGAGGATAACATGAGACTTGTTGGATAAGGGAGACTCAGAGTCTACAGTGAGGTTTTAATGACTACCAAATGACAACTGCTCAATTTGTTTTTCAAGCTATACCCACCCAGAACCCTAGTGCTCCTACCTAGAACCTACAACTTATCATTAAACAAATCTAACTTTAATATAATTAAATAAACCCAACTTGTCCTATACTCACTACCTATAATTACCCTTCAGCTACGTACCAAGTTCAAGGCCAGTCAAAATTACAAAGCAAGATGCTGCCTCAAAAAAAAAAAAAAAAAAAAAAAAAGTCAGATTTTTCTACATCAGTGATCTCCCATCTTCTCTGATTTGGCTTTAAATAGGTATGTCCTCCAGCATTTCCAGGCTTATATTTTCTCATACTGGCCTCCCCAACAGAAAAAGTCTCTTTGACAATTATTCACAGATAAATTCCAGGCTGATTTCTCCTTGGCCTAACTTGCATTCTCTCCCCTAAACAAAAGACAGGGAACGCACATCTCTTTTCTAGACTTGAGTCTTCATATGTCCATTCCTGGACCCAAAAAATGGAGTGGATCCCACATGGACTGACTATGGAAAAGATGATTCTCCAAAATAAAAGCTGGGCTCTTTCTATCAGAAAGGGAGAAATGGATTCCAAAATGAGTGTCAGGCCTGGGGTTGTAGTTCAGTGGCACAGAACCTGCCTGGCAAGCACGAGGCCCTGAGTTTGACTGCTGGTACCAAAATAAATAAATTATTTACAAAGATGTATGAGTGTTCTCAAAGTTTTATAGGTGAGACTCTTACTACTTATATAACAATTATATTAGAAATATGTAAAATCTAGGGACAAAATTTTTTTCTCTTAATTTACAATGTTCATGCTTTTATAACGATGATTTATTTTCATTTATTGCCATGGTTGAAGACAAAAATTTTTTTCAAGTAATTCTAGATATTGGTAAGACCTATATTACCTTCTATGTTAGCACATGTTTAATATTTTCTGGATTGAGATCCAGGCATTAGGCAAATACTGAGGCAAAGCCTTTCTTAACCTACTTCACCCTTCCACTTAGAGGACCGATCAAATGGCATCATGTTGGACACTATTTCCAGGTCTTTCACCCAACCTACCCAAGACCTCCATGGCTGCCACTACCAATCAGTTCTACCCACCAAAAAGCTCACCCCTTCCTGCTGTCTGTTGTGGTCATAAAAAGTCAATGGAAATGCTTTGGACAGGTTGAGAACTTCAGACCCTACTTCAGAAATCTAGAACTATCTCAGGAGTCTCCATCTGTGACTACTCACGATTCGGAGACTTGCTCCTCAGCAACATTACTCAAATCAAACAAGAAAACCCATCTTAGGTTTTTGTTGCTGTTGTTGTTGTTGATGATGATGATGTTACATTAAGACAAGTGTTATATTTAGAATGGAACAAGGAATCTCAAAGCTAGAAATTAATGCAGTGATCACCTACTCCAGTCCAACATTTTCTTAGGTAAGAAAAAGAGACTAACAGGCGACTGGCAGCAGTAGATGGCATGCCCCATGTCTGCTAAGAAAGCCTTCATTGTGGTGACTGACAACAGCCACAGGAATAGAAGAAGGGAAAGGGAAAGGAGAAATCACCTTTCCCAACCAGTTTCTACCCTTCATTATCCTACAGACTTATTTTATTCTTTGATGTATTCACTTACTTCCCCAGCAAACATTTTTTCAATGCCAGTCATGTAGCAGGTTCAAGGCAAGTCTCAAATGAAGAAGACCCTGCCCTTCCCCTCAGACACTCAGTCCAATGGGAGAGATAGACAGGGTAGGTAGTGGACTGTGCCCAGGAAGTGCAGCAGGACAACTGACAGAAGAGACTAAGGAGGAAGAGGGTGGAATAGGGACTCCTAATCCAATTCAATGGCAGCAGAATAGGTGGCAGTGGGGTCTCATAGAAGTCTCCATTGATGAGATAAAAGTGAGTCTTGACGAGCAAGTTGGGAAGGAAGGACAGCACAGTGAGGGAGAAAAAAAAAAAACAAAAACAACAAAAAATTCAACAAAAGAAGGACTGCAAAATCAAGGCAGCCCAGGGTGGGGATGTAACTGAGGGGCACAAGTGCCTGCCTGGCAAGCGCAAGGTCCTCAGTTTGATTCCAAGAACCAACAAAAATAAAAATAAAAAAATAAAAAATCAAGGCAGCCAAAATGCAGCTTAGGGTACATAAACGGTGATTAGTAAACTTAACAGAAATCAGATCATGTAGAATCTTTTTAGGGCAAAGTAAGGAACTTAGCAGTACCATGTAAAACCTTTCAACACATTCTTTGCAGGGCAGTGTGTGGTTCACTTTTCATTTTTGATGATCAATTTGGCAGTTGTAGGTTTTAAGAGAACAAGATAAATCAAGGAGAAAAATGGGTAAAAGATCGAATCAACAAAATTACTTCAAAGGCAGTTTGGAAGAAGTGTATTTGGAAATATTTAGGAGACCAAGACCAGAGCAGCAGCTGTGACTATCTGCACTGCTTGGGCAGCACAGATGCAGGTGTTTCCCATGGGCTCCACGGATGCAATGCAAGGCCAGGGTGTTCATGTCATGTCTTGGGAGCTGCCTAAAAAAGCCTCCCAGGCAGAATACCTTGATTTGATCATTATACATTGCATGCATACCTCAAACCACCAGAGTGGATCCCCAAACCCCATAAATATGCAGTTATTTTATATCCAAAAAAAGGGAAACTTAGGAGTTACCAACTGACTGTGGGATACACAGCCAAAGGCAAGAGCTGAATGGGCTGTACCCAGAAATCAGTTGTGGAATATGTCACACTTATCACTCTGGAAATCCCCACAGGAGGAATTCCGAAGAACAGACAAGCATCCCATGACAGAATCAGCAGTAATAACCAAAATAGACAAGGACAGTACTGGTTGGGGAGGAGAGGACAACTCTTGCTTCTCCACATCTCACTGAGGAAAGCTGAGAAAGAAGAGAGTTTTAGGGTACTGTAGGTCCCCCGAATGTGAGATTGATGTTTTTATATTAGACTAGGCTAAATCCTTTTACCAACAAAAAATGAGCTATAACTACCTAAAGAAGGATTTTTTACATATTTGAAGATGATTAGAATAAGATGTACCCAAGATCTTGTGTAACGGTGAGACGGTAGTAGCAATATGTCATGGTTGAGAATAATGTTCAGAGAAAAAACTAAGCCAATTCCTGTCCTTTTGCTCCTTGAATGTGTTTTCATCGAATTTGTTCCATCCTCTGAAACAGTTTTAATGACATCTCAGTTCTCCACAGTCACATCAGGTAAGACTATTTTTTTAATTTAAAGAGAAAAAACAATAAAAACAGTGATAGAGAATTTCATAACAAAATAATGGGAAATTAATAAAGATTAATATATGATCTTCAAAGTAGTTGCTCAGATCACAAGATATAGGCACACAAAACTGATCAGACAATATAAGCACAAACTGTTCTCCTCAATGAACAAAAAGAAATTAGTATAATTATCTTGGCTGTTATATATATTTTTTTTCTTTTCCCTTCCTTTTCTCCCTTCCCCTATCCCAGTTGTTTCCTTTTGAGCAGTTTCTTTACCTTCCATGATATCTATTGTAGATTTCAGATCTTATTTACTTTTTCTGTTTCTTACACTAAGGAGACAATACAATGTTAAGACTCTTTCTCAACACACGGTCTCATTATATAATCCAAGGTGGCCTCCAATTTTGAGATCCTTCTGATTCATCCTTGACTGCTAGGATTACAAGCATGTGCCACCACATCTGGCTTCATTAGTGTCGTGTTGATTATGACAATTTATTTTGGTTGGTTCTGTCAAGTCTAGTTAAACCATCAACATTTTTTACTTCTTAAGCAAATGATGCTGTTTGTCTCAGAGTTGAAGTGTCACCTTTATTTTCTGGTTTGCTCCTGCTTGCACTTAGCATAATCTGCTTAATCTACTTGTTCATTTTGTAAGAGTTAGCTTAGTTAAAATTAGGTATAATAATTCATAAATGCAATTCCAAAAGTATAGATAAACTGCAACCATTACAGTGTTCTGAAAGCACCTGACTGAGGTGCCACCCCAGACCTTTCCCTATGGACACACTCTCCCTTGAGACACACCAAGCCTCATGAGCAGCCTGCCTGTATCTGACACACACTAAAAGCACCAGTGTCAATATGTAAATTAACTTTTTTTTTGATGCAGGGTCCAACATTATAGTGTCTGCTGGCCTTAAACTCACTATGTAGCCCAGGGTACCCTTGTATTCACTGTGATCCTCCTGCCTCAGCTTCCCAAGTGCATCACCACACCTGGCTGTGAATTAGATTTAAATGAAAAAAAAAAGGTCAGGGGGAGCTCTACTATTTTCTGCTCACTTCCCAAGGAATCCTCTTTCATATAGCTGCAAGTGTGCCAGTATCTGGAGACTACTAATGAGATTCACCTCCTGCTCTGAACACCCATTCCAGAATCTGTCAGGCAGGAATGGGGAGAAAGATTTGTTATGTAATTCATCCTTTCAAAGAGCCATAAGTGTTTTTCGCTAAGGGAAAGACCGGAGAGGGCAAAGTTGATCTCTGATCGGTGAAAGACAAAGCAGCTCTCTTGTACAGCATGTAAAGTGGTAGTCCTTGGGAGCACCCAGGAGACTAAGCACACCAAGGGTTCAATCTAGGGAAAAGGGCTACTTATTTATTACTCTTATCAACCAAAGAGCAAGAATTCTGGTGAAGTTGTGATCTACAGGAGAGTGCTCAATGGCAGCAAGGTCCTTCTCTTATAGACCATTTCCTTAAATGTTTTTAGACTCTTGTATTTATGGTCTTCTTGATGACCTTATGCTCCATGTGCCATGCAGATATTTCTGTCTACTAATTTCCTGAGCTTATTGTTCGTAAGTTTGCCCACCTACCTTAAAATATCACCATTATTGTGGTATTTTCTCTGTTTTCCTTATGCTAGAACTCTGAATGGTATACTCCAGTTGGCCTTCAAAGTCTTCCTCCTCTTCTATTTGCCTATTCTTGAGGATATTTTTGTAAGTCTCATAGAGATGTACATTGGATATTTCCTCCAACATAGAATGCATTTTTCATTCTGAACCCAGATACATATCTGTCTTTATCTTTTCATGAATATACAGTATTTTGCATTATATTACATATATTATACATACTTCAGAGTTGTGTGTCATACAGGTAGCTCTTTCGTAGTTTTTTTGTGCACATATGTTAATGAAGAATTCTGAAATAACAAACATAATTAATGGAAGAACAAAAAGAATAAATAACTTTAGGGACTACAAATTAGTGGGTAGTTTTACAGGTTAAAAAAAAAGTACAGGGATAATGTGTAATTTTGGCAAATTCCTTCATATATATCCTTCATGCAAATGTAGTATGAATTCTAACCTACTTTTTCTTTAACCTCATTTGGGTAACAAATGCTATTTCTGGTTCAGTGGTAGAAAAAATATGAAATGAAACTTTATAAGTATTTTGCTATAGAAAAAAAAAAGGTAATGGCCCATTCCATTACTGTTGCCACTTTATCCCATACCCACTAATATCTCCCTAATGCTAAAATTATGGTCACCTGCTTTATTCATGACCCTCAATGTACTTTACATGATCCTCAATGTTCTCATACTAGTAGAATTTACTAGACACCTATAAGATGATATCTGTTATACTGATTTTGGTAAACACATTCTTGGAAGGCATCAAAGAAGCTGCTGTTTGTCACTTCTTATGTAGCAACCAAATCATAAATTATTTTTAAATTTGAAAGCTTATTTTTTAATATGAACTAAAAAACTGAACAGGCAAACTCAAGTTTCCTGTTCTGTCTATACACTGCAAATGTTAGTTTCTATTACTTTGTTCCAGAGCATGAATTTACTTTTTTAAAGAATCTGAAGAATGAGAGGTTTAAAATATTATTTCCAGATTACTTCAGTAAAAGAATATGCACAAAGAACAGAAATTCTATTTTGAAAGACAGATAATCCTGTGAGTTTCTAGAATCTTTTCCTCTCTCATTTGACTTTATTGGAAAATTCTTGTCTAGTAAAAGGACGACAAAGTTTCTTTTGCCACTCAAAAGGAACCATGTAGTGGAGCTTTGATGTCCACCATGGCCGCTCCCCTTGTCCCACTGCAGAGCATCGGCTGTTAATGTCTCCCGACGGCTTTCTTCCTTTGAGAATTATCCTCCACCAAACAGGAACCATTTGACCAAGAAAGTTGTGGCCTCTACTTCCTATAGGGAGAACCCTCAATGGATGACTGTCATCAGGGTACCAAAGGCCTGGCCCTCTTGTCTCCAGGGGATGTAACTCTGTGGTGTAACTTGTGTTTTAGATCTCTCACTGGGTCAGGTTGAAGGCCGTCTCCAGCTGAGTTGACATCCTTGTTTAGCATTCTATCATGCTTCTGTCCTTTCCTTCATCCAGGAACAATGCACAAATAAATCACCCAAGTAAGAAACTCCGACTTCCAGATTCTTATTTAGACAATTAAACAAGAGGCTTCTCAAAAAGAAACATTGTTGCCTGGGCCACGTGGGTTAAATCTCAGAAACTGGTTGTTATCAATGGTTTATAGATAAAAATGTATTTAATAGCTATAATACTATTTAATAACTACAATATTGATAATACCTATAACATATAAGACAATATATTAATTAATATATGAGCTATCAGAGGATCACCTGCAGAAACATTTTACTCTTTATTTTTTTAGCAAAAGCCAAGTAAAAATTTTTAACTAAAGGGTTGAGGGTGGATGTGGCTCAGTGGTAGAACACTTACCTACCAGGCATAAGGCTCTTGAGTTTCATCTCCGGACCTGTAATAAATTATGAATAAATAAATAAGCAAGCTAAGGATTTCACTGTTATATTCAAAAGCAAGAAAAATGGACCTGTTAAAAATATTCTCATTTGAGTAGCACTTAGCTACTCAACAAGAGCAAGAATTCTGTCTGTTAAGACCAGACTAAAAAATACATCTCTGCAAAATTTTAAGGCAACAATAGTGATTTCTTAGGCCACAATTCAGCCTGTCAATAGCTTCTAGCAGAACTCTCGCAGTATGGAACATGTAAAGTAGTGAAAGGATCTGGCCAAGCCAGAGAAAACAGGATGATAATTAATCACCTCAAACCTGGACTGAATTCTCAATGTTGTTTTAATGGCTCAGCTCTCTTCTAAGCCATCAAGTCTCTTTATAGAAGGAAAGAAATACCTGCAGCCAATTCAGTTTTTTTAGCTTTAATGGAAAGACTATTCATTCTAAAAATATTGAGTGGTTCCTATGTGCAAAACACTTTGTCAGGTGCTGCGGAGAACACAGAGAAGTAAATAAGATTCTGGAACAGCAGTGATACATGCAAAACCAGCCACATTTGGCTTTGGAGTACCATGGTACGGAGGATGCTGGCTCATGTCACATTGGGAATGGATCCACCCTCTTTGCCTTTCTCACTTCTCTTTTCTCTGTCCTCTTTTCTATTGTATATTACTTTATTTTACCTTCTCAACTAAATTATAGGTAAATATCATTTCTTAAATTAGCAGCTTAAATTCCTGCTACTCCTTTTATTCTGCACTTCCTCTCTATGATGACCCATCAAACCTCTTCCTTTTCCATTTTCTAGAGATAAGAGAACAAACATGAGTTAGGCTATTTTGTCTCAAAATGTGTTATGGATTGTCTAGCTCAGATGAAGCGGTTGCTAGATGGGGTGAAAATTACTCATTTGCAATAAAGCCAAAGAGGTTTTTCAACTTTCTTAAACTTAGCAACAGTCAAAGATAGGTCAAGCACATTGGCAAAATGAACGAGCGTAGGTAATGGCCCTTTATATTACTACTTATATAAAGTTTATAAAGTTCTTGTACATATTGACTGTATTTCATTTTACAGCAATCTTGTGAGTCCAACCACGGAGAAGTTAATGGTCTGATCCTGCTGCAATAAGAGAAAAGCCAGGGCTTGAACCCAACTCTTAGCTCTGAGTGTTTACTCCAAGTCTGCCTCCTTTAAGCTGTGAGAACACTAGATTCCAGTTTTTCTCTCCCATACCCATCACACTTTAGCCACTACCTAAATTATTAGCAAATGTCCTTCACTGGGCATAATGGTGCACACCTGTAATCCCAGCAAGTGGGAGGCTGAGGCAGAAGGACTGTCATTTGAATGAGCCAGCCTGGACTCCATAGTGAGTTCAAGGTCAGCCTGGACTGCACAATGAGACCCTGTGTCAAAAGACTTTTTAAAAAAATACCAGTAACAAAAACTGTCCTTCAGAATGACAAATCTATGGAATATTACAATTTATCCTCTATTCTGCCCAAATCTTTAGAAGATTAGGTAGATAACATATAACCATCACTTGACAAATAGTAGGTTAATTATAACTACCATTCTTTCTCTCTCCACTTGGCAGGTAATGATGCTGTGAGAAACATATTTTACTGACCCACTCACCAGTAGAAACTATGAGATGGAAGACAAAAAAATGATGCAAAGCCTATCGCACTAGCATTCATACACTGGTTTTTAAAGTCTCCAGTGCCCTCAAAGAAGGCCGCAAGAACCTGCCCAACACAGCGTGCCTGGGTGCTAGAGTGGGTGCCTTACTTTGGTATCTGCTGCACGACTCAGCTGTTCTTTCCTCATGTGAATACTGATGGGGATGGAAGTTAATGTTCTCACCAGAGTCACTGGTATTTTTTTTTAGAATAAGTGCTCATTCATTTAAGCATAGCCTTCTATGCTGTATCAATATTCTTAAATATTATTTATTGAAAGTCAATGCCTAGACCTATGGCTCCTTAGGAGTTCAGAATGTTTCTGATTCTAATATTTCTTCTAGCATTATTTGAAAAGCTAAAGAAATTTTACAGCACACATATAAGAAATGGTATATATAACAGTAAAACAACACCAAAAAGCATTATTTTATTTTCATTTTAAAACTTCATGTAAGCCACAGGCAAGCAAACTTCCTGCAAAAGTCTACACAGTAAACACTTAGGATTTTTGAGTTGCTGTCTGTTGTGGTAATTCCTGTTGTACAGTAGTTTAAAAGTAGCCATTGACAACAGGGAAATGAATAGATGTAATTTATTGTGGACCTGATTTCTAAAAACAGGCAGTAGGCTGAATGGAAAATGAGGGTAGTAGTTTGCTAATCTGTGACAAAAGTTGCCTCTGCATGTTTTTTGAAGGCAACTTTTAATTTTTAACTTTTTATGACAGGCAATTTCAGCTACATACAAAAGGTAACAGCATAATGAAGTCTCATGTATTCATCACATCTTCATTAATCAATATGAGGGTCAATCATGTTTCATCTAACTTATCAATTTATATTCCTTTGAGTTATTTTAAAGCAAATCTTTGTATTTTATTAACAAATATTTATATCCATTTCTTTGTGCATGTGACACAGGATCTCGCTGCATAGTTCAGGCTGGTTTTAAACTCACTATGTTACTTTGGCTGGTCTCGAACTAAGAGTGATTCTCCTGCCTCAGCCTCCCAAGTAATGGGAGTACAGGTGTGCATCACCACACCTGGATATTCATAGTCACTTCATCCATAAATATTTTAGTATCTCTAAAAACATAGCCATAATATAATTAGTATACCTAGCAAAATTAACAATACTTTCTTAAAATCTGTGTGATTGAATCAAGAGTTTAGTAAGAAATTTTCAATTGACATATCACTGAAGTCTTTTACTCAATAAATTCCCATTTTATCTTTGTTCCACCTAATGATATATTTAATGAAGAAACTGGATTATTTAACCTATACAGTTTTCCAGTGTGAGCTTTGATTATTGAATCTCAATTGTGTCATAGAGCAAGCTTTTCTTTATATCTTCTGTGAACTGAAAGTGATACATAGTCAAAAACAATAGCTGCATACATGTTTTTCATGACACTATTTATAATAGCTAAGTTATGGAGTCAGCCTAGTTGCCTATCAGTGGATGAATGGATAAAGGGAATATGGAATATATAATACATAATATTATATCTATATGAATACATTAGAGTGCTGTACAGTCATAAGAGACAAAATCATGTTATTTGCAGAAACAATCGATGGAATTGGAGATCATATTAAAAAATAAAGTTTCAGAAGGTAAACACTACACGTCTTCTCTTATGTGGAACCTAGAAAAAATTAAGGCAGAAGAGTAGAAAAGAGACTATTAGGAAAGATAAAAGAAGGTAAAGATGATTATAGGGAGGGTGCATTTGATCAAAGCAAAGTTATACACATGCATGAAAGTGTCACATGAAACCCACTGATTTTATAACAAGTATGCACTAATAATTACAATTTTTAAAAATGGAGGTATAGAAACTTGATGAAATTTTAGTTTAATTTTTTTGGTGAGAACATTTAAGCTGCTGTGTTGTATATTTACATCAGGAAATCCATTTTATGCTTTTCGCAGCTATTGATGATTACTGCCCAGATCACCTGATTCAGTAAAACTTAGAGAATAATGATATTGTAACATTTTTCTTCATAGTACTTTTGTAAATAGAGACTGCCCCTAAACAGAAAGATAATTTTTATAGGAATGGCAAATAAAAGTAGGACAAATGCATAATCTTTTCCTATTTGCCATATTTTAAAATAATACATTGCTTCTTTATCTTTTCCAAAGATGACCAATGAAATTCTTTCTAATGGCTATTTCCTCAAAGTATATAAACTCAAACCCTACCATAGGCCCACTAATCAGAGTCTCCAAAAGCAAGAGTTGGTCTCCACATGTTGACAAGTATTCCTCAAAAATTTCATTTATTGTTGAATGACTCTAAAGCATGGTCCATACCACAGCTGTTAAGTGTCTGAGCCTGAGCAACTTAGCAAGACTCTATCTCAACATTTTTGTAAAAGAAATAATTTAAAGGACTGGTGTATAGCTCAGTGTGAAGGCTCTGGGTTCAATCCTCAGTACTGCTGGTGAATGCTAAAGTCCATCTCAACACTACCATTGAGTCTATAATGTGCAATTAATTATAGCAATTATTGTGCAATTAATTCCATTGCTAATCCATATCATCTCTTTAAAATAGCCAGTAAAATAGTGTACACCAGATATTAAAACCAGAGCCAGACATGCTCTGGCTAATCACCCAGTCCTTTCAGAAAGCTGCACAGCTGGTCAGGGATACTTTTATTTTCCATTTAAAGGGTAGAAGTTGGTACCTTCTGAGTTATGGGGTTTGGGGTGTCTTTGATGTTCTTCATACCTCCAATTCCACATTCCCAGAGATCATGAGCAAGTGGACCACAGTCTAAAATTTTTCCTGAGAATTGGCTGTTCTTGCCTGAAGTATTCATGAAGACAACACATATGATAGGATTCAGGAGCAAGTCAACAAGCCATAAGTCACTATTGTTATCTGATCATTGGAGTCTAGGGGCAAATTCATTCCAATCCTACCTCTCCCATTTACTGTGTTATCTAATCTCTCTGTGCTTTGAATTCATTGTCTCTTTAAAGAAGGTAATAATAGTAACTATATCACTGAGTTAATCTGAGGATTAAATAGGTTAAATACATACAAAGTGCTTAAAACACTGCTTTGGTCTTCGATTGTTAAACACTATTATCATTTAGAACCAGCAGTGTCACCTGTGTGGTAACTTAAATTCAGTAACAGAACAGCTAATTATAAACAACCTATAAGCTGTGGCTTTGGAAAAAGCTTAGAGTCATTGTTTTAAGGACTGTGAGATCAAGAAGCATGGGACAAAAATTTCCCTTTTCAAGTTATGGAAGCGGTCACATGAATGTTGTGTTGAGCAGAGGTGTTATAATACCCACAAGACTTAATAAAGCAAGTGTTCCAACCACCGCTACTTCTCTAGTTCCAGTTTATTGGAGTTGCAAGTCCACCTTACATACCAACAATACTTTTTGCAACTTTATGTGACCACCCAGAAGCCAGCCTCTAGCTTTCGAAGTGCACCTCCTATATCATGTCGTACTGACCGAGGTGAGAAAAGGAGTCCTTTCTTCAAGTTACACTCACTCCTTTGGAGCATTCATGAAATTAATGAGCTTTGAAGGTAATTTAGGGGAAAGAGGTTTCCGTTTCATCAGTGAAAACCACCTCCTCTGGTTACATAGATACAGCCATCCTTGAATATCCTTTGCCTTAGTGCTGTCCAATAGAAATTTCTGTGATGATAGAAATACTCTTACTTCTGCACTTCTGGTTCAGTCACTACTAGCCCCCTGTGACTTCCAAACACTTAAAACATGGCCAGTGTAACTGAGAAATTGAGTTTTAACTTTCATTTAAAAATATTTAGATATAAATAGCTATCAGTGGCCAGTGGCTGCCTTAGGGATAGCAAGGGTCTGGTTCCTTTCCTACAGCCTCATGGGATCTACACTGCACAGAGTCCCAGATGCTCTTCTTTCTGACTCATCATCATCTGTTCATACTTCCCCTTCACTCTCGCCAAATAATTTATTCTCCTGCAGCAGTGCTCTGGCACCTGCTGAGAGCCATGGAGATCTCATCCAAATGATCTCTATGTACTATGTGATTCTTGGTACGTTACTTAGCTTCTTTTCCCTCATACTCATTGTCTCTACAATGGCTATAATAAGCAGGCCATAGAAGCCCACACTGTACTCTCAGCACTCCAGAAGGGGAAGGCAGGAAGAATGCAAATTAGAGCCTAGTTTGGGCAACTAAGTGACTTAGCAAGATCTTGTCTCAAAATTTAAAAAGCATAAGAGATGTAGCTCAGTGCCCTGGGTTCACCCATTAGAGCCTCCATCAATCAATCAACAAATAATTACCTCACTGAGTTACTCTGAGAATTAAGTTTATGTGTACTTATAGACTAACTTTTCAAATGAATTTAACATAGGCCATTTCAAAGAAAGGTACTTTCATACCTAAAAAGAATTCTGGTAAGTTGTTAGGAAATAAAAATTTTCACCTTGCAGCACAATAGATACACTGATAAATGCAGGAGAAACTGGCCACATGACTATTTAGTTTTAATTAATAAAATTAAAGTTCAGTTCTTCACATTGTTTAAGTGCTTAATAGCCACACATGGCTAGTGACTATCATAATGAACACAGCATGAACAATAAAGTTTTACTGGGCAGTGGCAGAATATTAACTTTTTGAACTCAAGCAAGAAAAACTGCTGTAGTAAGTAAAAAAAAAAATTGAGAAAGCCAACTGATAGCAGGCTTGGACCTAGCTCATTCTGTCATTCTTGCCACCTGATCTGTATTATCACTGTATATTTTTCTCTTTTACTATTTTCTCTCCTATCTTGATAGTACAAATGAAATGTAGTTAATAATTATCAATAAAATATTATAGCCCTAATTTTAAATGTTATCAGGAACACTTTCTTCAGAATTTATTTTCTTTGAAGACCTCATAGGAGAGATTATGTCTTCCTTTTTATTAACACTGTGTCATATCTGGCAAAACAACAGGCATAATTCTATCCGCTTTCTGCAGTGGTAGCACAGATAAGTTCAACAGATAACTTAATGAATATTTTTATTAAATCCTAATCTCTCTTAGGTTGACAGAGCCTGATATGAATTGGTAGAGGTAAGAGAATTCAGATCCATTGCATGTCTGTTCGTATCCAAGTATTTCTTTTGTCATTGATTGTAGTTGTCTGGGCAGTTAATGAACACCCTACCATTAAATTGCTATTCTCTTGAGAATTTGCTCCAAGGGAAACATGATCATTAGTACATGATAGAAACTTCCTAACTTACATAAGCTTGTCCTGAAGGCTCCTATCAGCATGGCTGAGGGTATTGCTCTGAGTATGCTGTCAGGAATACTCTTGTTTTAATCTTGCTAAGAGAACAAATAAAGAGATGTGTATTTGCTAAATAAAAGGTTAAAATGGTCCACCACCCTTAAGAGTGCTTAGTGTTTATTTCTTTAAAAAAAAAACACAATTCAAGAAGGGTTTGGAGGTTTAGCTCAGTGGTATATAACTTATGTAGTACAAATATATACAAGGGCCTGGGTTCTACACCTCGTACCAAAAAAAAAAAAAAAAAAAAAAAGATAAAATAACCAGGTATATAAAACATTTTAAACAGTACTAAAAGAAAAAAAAAAACTCACTACTGAACTCAGAAAATAACCGGCCACATATGTTAGGCATTTTATGTGCAAAACAAGAGAGTCAAACTCAAGTAATCTGAATCAGACTTACCAATCTTCACAAACTGAATGATTTCAAGTAAGTCATATCCCTTCTTTAAGCCTTTCTTTCTAGCACCTCTAAACCTCAGATTTCAGGTCTCTTGGTTCTTTCTCTGAAGTAAAGAATATCTTAGATCAGTTTTGGGAACCAGACTCCAAAATAGAGGTTTACAATAGGAGCTTTATAGAAAAATGTCCTTGAGAACAACACCTGTGTGATTATAAGAAAAGCAAGATTGGTCCGAGGGAGAAACTGGGTTGCCATGAATAGCAGCAGAGTCTTCATCTGATATTACAGGGAGTTCTGAGGTTAGAACAACTCTTCTAAATAGTTCCAAAAGAAGACAAGAGGATCTAGATTTGAACTCTCAACAGCCACAGGAATCCTCTGACTACCAGCGGTTCACAAAGAAGGATGTGAATCCCCATCCTCCCATCAGCAATGGGGAATGAGTAATCTGAGCAGCATCCACCATTAAAAGGATCTCATTTCCTGACCCAGGGGGTGCTATCCAGTATCCATGTCATTCAGGTATGTGACCCAGGCACTGCTATTGCAAGGGTCCACAGAAAGTCACCTGTCCTAAAATAGACACTGCTATGGCTTGTATCTAGATGTCCCCCCGCAAAGACTCACATGGTCATAGGTGGGGATTTTTCAGAGTAGCTGGATCTAGAGTGTGTGACAGTGGAATTGATTCATGGTGTAATGCTAGGATCAAGGGCACTAAGATTAAGGATGTGAATTCTACCCACCCTATGTAGCCTAGATAAGATAGGAGGGATAGATAGAAAAAGCTGTGGTTTTCCTTGTTTTGCCACCGTCTGCCTCCCATGAACTGTTTCTCCTCTGGGAAGCTACCCTGCCTTGGAGCCAGATGATTATGGACTAAAATCTTTACAAACTGTGAGCTAAATAAATCTTTCCCTCTTTAACTTTGGGTGTTGGGTCTTCTGACTCAACAACAAGAGAAAACTAATTAAGACAGAGAAGTGGGGTTGTTGCTGTGACTGTACCTGACCATGTGGTTTAGGAGTCTTTGGAGCTGGCTTGCAGGAAGAGGAAGATTTAGGAAAGGTTTGAAGATGCCAGTTGACAAAATAGAGCTGGAGTGCCTCTGGCTATACTTGATGGGAGATTCTGGTCAGACCTCGTAAGATCAGAATGCTGTAAGAAATGCTGCCAGCAAAGACCAGGCTCTAGAGGTTTTTGCTGGGAAGGACTGCATTGGCACTTCCAGTTCCTTAGATGTAAGCAAATTGGGTTTCAGCCATTAAAATGGTAAAGTGACGGTGCTGGTGGAAAAGTCACAATTCAGAAGTCTCTAATGAGCCCACAGGCAGCGTTTGTTAGTTCCGTGTCATGTCTGTGCTCTAACATGAGATGAGAAGAAAATCACATTTATTAATTACTCCTTTCTTAATGTAACACAATGTCCTAGAAAATGCCTATAAAAATACATATTAACATATCTCCTAAAGACAAGTGCTGATTTTTAGGTCAGGGAAGTCCTAATCTAGATTAACAAAATACAAAATGCAGCATCACTGTCATGACTAGAACTAACTATGGGTTTACCAATACTTATTCAGGATACATCATCTTCTCTTCAGCTAGATCTTGAAACACAGGTCTTTTAATATATATATATATATATATATATATATATATATATATACACACACACACACACACACACACACACACATATATATATGCATATATTGTTGCAATTGAACAATTTGTCCTGAATCATGTATACCTGTTTGCATAATATAGTAAAGTTTTCCCTTAGGACATCCTGTTAGTGTTCATTAAGGATCTTTTCAATAATTTTCTGAATTGCTTTTTACAGTAATTTAAAAGACCTTTTTACAATAACATTAAGCACAAGTATTTGTGAAGTCATGGCTTCGGCTAAATTACCATACATCTATGCTAAATTTCTGTATCCTTTTAAATGTAAGTTATTTCATCAGATTACTCCTATCCAAGTCTTATATTAAAAAGGGTTATTTCAGACTAATATTTCATTCCCAAGTACTACTTTATTTTCAAAAAAAAATCCAGAGAGCCCCATTAGGAAACAAATATAAAAACTTGGATATTTGTCAACTCCCTTTTTATGGAGTATAATTTAAGGATATAATCCTTCCTTTATAATGATAAACAAAATGAAACAAAACCAACATTAACTATAATTAAGTGTCAATGCCCTTGTACAAGTCAGAAAGAGTAGCTTGGGCAGGAACGTGAACTTTATTAGACTTTCTATAAATAGGTTTTCTACCTTACAATCTCCCCCGACTTTCTTGATCCTGTTTACAAGGATAATATGTACTAAGTGCATTTCTATAAAACAGGCTAAGAAGAAAGGTGAATTTTCTCACTATATGACCATTTTGAGGAAGTGACTTTGGTATGGTAACAAGCAGCAACTTTTAGTGTCATATCAAAGGTTAAATATTGTATTGTTCATTTTACTAATCCTTATTATAATTTATATAATTTTGTAGTGTCTGTGTGATAAGCACATACTTTTCTAAATGTAGGTTAAAGATCTAAGTATGTTATTTAAAAATATGATTGCGACTGCAGCCCTTCCATGGGGAGAACCAGTGTCTCCTGAGATCCAGGCCATGTTGGAACATAGGACCCCGGGAAACCAAGCAAGTAGCTCGCTTCCCTGATAAATGGCTGTGGTACGGCAGACTACAGCCCCTCCAATGGGAGAACCACCAGTGTCTCCTGAGATCCGTGCCATGTTGGAACTTAGGACGTTAGGAAAACCAAGCAAGCAGCTCCCCTCCTTGGTAAGCGGCTGTGGTGTGACAGACTGCTGCCCCTCCAGGGGGAGAACCACCAGTGTCTCCTGAGATCCACACCATGTTGGAACTTAGGACTCTGGGAAACCAGGTAACCAGCCTGCCTCCCTGCTAAGCAATAGTGAACCTACTGGTGCACGGCCTAGAGTCAAACATCCCACTTCCTTTACCCCTCCTTCCCCTGTTCCCTGTTAGCAAACGGGAACCAGAAATCTGAGCATTTGAGAGGTTGATCATAGCAAATAAGGGGGATTTCCTTCTACCATCTCTTTGAAGGCAAATATTTTTATTATTGTTTTGCTTTATTCTGATTAATGGTACTGCTCTATTCAATATTCTGTTTTGGTAAGTTCTATTATGTTCTGTATTTCATTTTATTTTGATATACATGATTGAAAGAACAACTATTGTAAAGATAATGAAATATACTGGGATACCTATTACTGTTATCCCAGTAGCCTGCTGTGAAGTTCTGTACCAATTTCACTATACAGTCTCAGGTGGCTTTATTCTGTCTTGTTCTGTGTATTTTACTACTTTCAAAATAAAAAAAATGAAGAAAAAAATATGATTGCAAAGTTACAGACCATTTAAATTAAAAGCAATATATAAAACATTTTTCAAACATTGTTTTATGAGGCCAGCAGTCTTAAAACTGCCAACAAACTAGCTCTTTACATTGTCACAAAGATACAGAAGGTAAAGTATGCAAAGTACAAACATATTTAGACATTCTAAGATTAATAATATTCAGGGATTTAGAAACTATAATCTGAACTTGAAACATTTAGGATTTCCTATAATTCAGGGAGAATTATATTTTTGTTCAATTTCCTTAACATTCTATTGATGAAACATTCTATTGATTTTGTTTCTAAATATTTTATGATTGACTTTGTAAATTTCTATGGAATGTACACAGTACTCTACAAAGCTGAAAAACTTCATGGTCTCAGAAAATTTGGTCCTGTAACAATTCAAACTTTTTATCTGCAAGTAGGAAAGACAATCAATGCCTTATCGCTGATTTATCTGATTTCATTAGGAATTCAAACTGTTTCTTACTCTGTTAAAGGCTGTTTTAGTTACTTTTTTTATTACCGAGACAAAATACTGACACCCAAAGTTAAAGAGGAAAAGTTTATTTGGCTCACAGTTTGCAGAGGTTTTAGTCCATAATTGGCTGGCTCTAAGGCAGGGTGGTCCATGGCAGAGGGGCAACACTTCATGGTGGAGGAAAACAGTAACAAGAGAAAGTGAGACAAGCTGCTTTCTGAAAGTTCCTTACATTGTATCCAGTCTACTGGATTAGGGCACTGCCAGCCTAATCAGTGGACTGATCCTGCAAACAACCACCTGTAATTTCAGCACCCTTAATCCCAGTACCGCACAATGAATCAATCACACTCTCTCGATTCAGATACCGCTTTAAAAACTTCATGACTGTATGAGGTTTTGTGGGGGGGGGGGAGACATCTAGACACAAACCATAATACAGACAGACTGAAATCAGACAAAGGATCATAAGGTAAAGAACAGGAAATTGTATTGGTTACCCTTTTCCACCTCAATCTCTTCATCTTTTTGTATTATGTATAATGGGTTAAGTGACAGGCCAGAAAATGTTTCATATTTGGTACCAATTTCATGGGTTTTGAGAAAAAAATAAGAATTTGAAATATGTATTTTTAAGAGAAGAATCTCTTAAAATTGGATTTTGGTCAGTGTGATTAGTAGCAAGGCATATATTACCCACATTAGAAGCCCCAAACCGCCTACTTTAATATTTAGCTTTCTTGGCTCCTTTTATTATACACACAAACACACAAACACACACAGACACACAGACAGACACACACACACACACACACACACACACACACACACGATTAAAATAAATACTGATGCTTTTTTTTTTTTTTTTTTTTTTGTGGAACCAGGGATCTATGACCTTGCACTTGCCAGGCAGGTGCTCATTACGCTGAGCTAAATCCCCAACACTTTTTTTTTTTTAAGATACGGGTATCACTATGTTGTGTAAATCGGCCTTGAACACTGGATTCAAGTAATCCTATCTCAGCCTCCCAAGTACCTAGGTCCATAGACGTACCACCATGCCCATCATCTGATTCTTTCTTTTTTCTCTACAATACTAGGGATTGGACTAAGGCCCATGCACTGAGCTACATCCCCAGCTGTACCATTCCTACAAATGTCTTTAGCATGCTTAAGTTTGAAAATCATTGCTATAGGTAGTTACATAAGATTTACATGTTAAATTAAATTAACTAAGATACAGTCCTTTCAAGAACTATTTGACACTCATAAAGGAAAAATACAAGATCAAGTAGTGTTAGTACACAGGCTTCTGTAGCCTCAGGCACACCCTATCCTCTCCTCTCTATTCCTTTAAGGGATCTTCCATCCCTCCCTCTTTGAGCAGTAAATTATTTTCAACATAATTAAACAATCAGTGTTTGAATGTTTCTGACCCCTCATTATATCCCAGTCTACCTCTTAATTTTCTCCTGATTTCTCTTTGTCACTCTCTTTAGGGAGTGAAAAACTAAAAACAAGATAATTATAGTAGAATGTGACAATAGAACAAATAGCACTCAGCCAGATTCAATCCAGTTTAGTTTCCCTCCATAACTCTTCCCTGTATCTCATCTCTTCTTCATTGCTTGCTCCCTTCCTTTTAGCCACTTAGTCACCTAAAAGATGTCCCACAAATAGTATGTCACTCAAACTTCCTTCTGGAACAATGGGCTGCAGGAAATACACCTTTTGTTTTTCTCTTCTCATAAAAACTTTTTAGTTAACAAGTGAGTCAAACATGAAATGCCCACTTTTGGTATTTCTCATATGCATTATTTTTCTCTTTAAATCAACTTTTGAAACGTTACTTTTATACTTCAATGAATAGTATAATAAAATGTATATTTTCTTGAAGTATAACTTATGTACAACTGACATCTGAAGCGTATAATGTAAAAGGTTTCGGCTAATACCCACCAAATGTACATATCACTATAAAAAATATATAGTATGTCTTATCACTACACAAATTGCTTCTGCTTTTTTGAAATTAAACTCATCCTGTATCTCACCTCCTAACCCTCTAGTAAGCACTAATCTGCTCTTGGTGAGAGCATCCAATCTTGTGAATAGGTGAATTCTGTCTGCCCTAGAGTTGCTTAAAAATGGAATTATATGATCAGCACATTTTGTGTATCTAGCTTTTTCTCTCAACATAGTTCTTTTGAGGTTCATTCATGTTGTTTCATGTATGGACATACCACAATTCGCTTATCTATTTCATTATAGATAGTTAGGTTGTTTCCAGTTTAAAACTACCATAAACACAGCTGTTATTACCATTGTGCACAATTTTTCTTGGACATATATTGTCCCTTTAGGGAAATGGGTTGGAGAGGTATTACTGGGTCAGATGTTAAGTTTATATCTGACTTTACAAGAAACTGTCAAACAATTGTCTAAAGTAGTTCTTCCATTTCTCATACTCACCTAAAACACTTGAGAGGTCCAATGGTTCAACATTCTCACAAACAGTATTATCAACTTTTTCAATTTTAGCCTCTCAAATCAATGTGTAATATGTCATTAGGATTTCAGTTTGCATTTCTCTAATGACAAATGAAAGTCAGCATCTTTTTGTAAGCAATTTACTGCCACTTGTATAACTTCTGTCCTAAAGTTCCTATTCAAATATTAGGCCCATTTTTAAATGACCTTTTTAAAAAAATCACACACACACACACACACACACACACACACACACACACACTGTTGATATTGAACTCAAAGGGTTTTTTCTAAAAGACAAAATAGTCAAGTTTGGAATCTAACTTTTTGTGTGAGATGTAGAAGTTTTACCCCCATACAAGCTGCAAAGTACTGGGACCCAGTATTAACATTTTCCCTCTTTGTTTTGATATAACAGTGATTAGGCATACAGATTCTCAAGTCCTTAGGCCTGGATTTGCATATTAGCTCCATCAATTACTAGATGCATGTTAAGCATGTTGTTAAGCAAAGTGCCCTATCAATCTGTGCCTTAGTCTCTTCTGTAAAATGGGGCAATGATTATGCTAATGCTCTGCAACTTACAATGGCGTTGCATCCTGATATAGTCATCAGTAGCTGAGAATGCTGTAAATTGAAAACACATTTGATGCACCTGAACATCCTAACTTAGCAACTCAGTAGTACATTGTAGGGCACTGATTGTTTTGTTTTTTGTTTTTTTGTCTTTTTTAATTTTTTATTGGTACCGAGGATGGAACTCACGACTGCCTGCTTCCAAGGCAGGCGCTTATGCCGCTGAATCCCCAGCCCCTAGGGCACTGATTGTTTAACCTCATGATTGTGGCTGGCTGGGAGCTGAGGCTCACGGCTGCTCCTTCACATCGAGAGAGCATCAGACCATATCTAGCTAGCAGGAAAAGATAAACATTTAAAAAAACATTATTTTTACTGAATGTTTATCACTTCTGAACTATCATAAAGTTAAAGTCATAAGTCAAACAACTACTGAAATATATTCACATTATAGGGCTGCTGTGATATCTAAATGAGGTTACTTAGTGCATTTTGAATAGTCCAGATACATAGCGAACATCAGCGAATGTTAATTTAATTAGAATGAAGAATCTGAGTTTTTTCACCCAGAATCTTTGCTAGTACAATGCTCCTTCAGTTCTGTTTTGTTTCTACAACTATTATCTAGATCAGCAACTTCTGAACACATATTCTCCTCCTGGTACAAGGTAATTTGCAAAAATAATGGCACAGAAAGAGATGGTGGGGAGGCAGGTTTTACCTAGTTATGTTTAACTTTCTTATCAGTTTATACCAATTTGTTCCTCAGAAATTGAATTATTTTTGAACATTTCAACAAAATTCTAATAAAACTTAAACCTCCTAAAAGGAAGAGAAACCAGAATCAATCTGGCAAGAGACTGAGAGTAACACTGGATAGTCAGATTATTTTACTTCAGAGCAAAAAATTAGTTTCCTCCAGGACAAACAGAGGAAGTGATATTTCAACTAACCCTGGCTTTGACATTAAGGAAGCCCTAAAAATTCCTCAAAGCACATATTTAAAAAAAATTAAAATGAATTACATTACTATAATAAAGGACAAAAACCATGAGTAAATACAGAAAAAATATTTGAAAAAAAATCAAGCACCCAACCCTAGTAAAAACTATGAAGAGAACATCCCTAACCTGATGAAGCATATAGCACGTGTGTACATGCTTACACCATGCTCAGTGCCAAAAGACTGAATAGGCTCTATACTATACTGAATACACTCTACACTTAATACACTCTAAGGAAAAAAAACAAGTTGCTTTCATCACTTTTATGCAACTTTATACTGAACTTTCTATAGCTACTGTAATTAAAGATTTTTAAATTAAGAGCGTCACATTGGCAAGAAAGAAGTTAAAACTGTCGTTTTTAGACGACATAATCCTATATAAAACTCTAAAGGAGTTTCACTAAAACTAATAAAAGACTTTAGTAAGGGTACAAGATCAATACAAAATTTAATTGTATTTTTATACTAACAATGAACAATCAGAAATTTAAACTGTGAAAATAATCCCTTCAAGACAATGAAGATAATAAAATACTTAGGAACAATTTTAACAAAAAAATATAAGACCTACAACAAAAACTATAAAGAAATTAAGAAACACCAAAATAAAATGAAAAATGTTTCACTTCCATTGATTGGAAAACTCAGTATTGCCAAGACGGCTGTTCTCATATTGATCTATAAATTCAATGCCATCCCTGTCAGATAGCCTGCTAAAGAGGCTGGAAAAGTATGTGTTTACTTGACTTCTATTTGGGAGCCTACGGGAAAGAATACAAATGGAAATCACAGCTCCAGCCTACTCTCTTTCCCCTAGCTGGCTCTATCTTATTCTAATATCCAAGTTGTACATATGTGTATGTCTCATGTCATTTGTGCACATGCCATGAGTGTGTGTGCCTGTGTGTGTACATCCCAGCCATAGATACGTGTTCCAACCCTTTATCCCCTAGTGGGCCACCCTTCAACCTAGGGTTGGGCACAAGCCAGATATGGAGGCATATACCTGTAATCCCACAGTCTGAAAAGCTGAATCAGAAGGATGGCAAGTTTTAGCTCAGCTTGGGCAAATTACCAACTTTAGCAGGGCCCTGTGTCATAAGTAAAAATAAAAGGGGTTGAGGGATATAACTCACTGGAAGCATAGGTCCACAACCAATTGCCAGTTATCCTCAACACTAGAAAAAGGTCTCCTTTAGGGAGATAGACCCAGGGGAAGAAATCCTACCAGTTTCTAGGGAAAAACTGTCATGGAAGCATTTGGGGAAGGAAATTCTATGATCCTGTTCATTTGGAGCATAGTCTAGAAGCAAAGACTTGGACTTCAGATGGGCACACCCACTTGGTCCTACTGATTCCTTGAAGGGCAGCCAAAGAAATGTCCTTTAATGCAATGCTTCTCAAACTTTATTCTGCAAACAAATCACTGGGAATCTTGTTAAAATGTATGTATAGAAGGTCTGAAGGAAAGCCTGATGATCTGAATACCTAACAAGCACCCTGGCGATAACTGGCAACTTTGTAGGACTGGATCACACTTTCAATAGTAAAGTTTGAAAGTATGAGGCTCCCTTAGCGGCTTTGCTAAGTTGGCTCTAAGGGCAGAACTCTTGTAAACTCTTGAATTGTAAAATACAACTCAGTTATGATATCTGCAGGAGTTGAAGGTTGCTTTAGACTATCAACCACAACTGAGCCTGCTGGCAATAGCTGATGAGTCCATAACAGGTGCATATGGTGTTGCACACCTGTAAACCCAGTACTCAAGAAGGCTGAGTCCAGACTGGGTAACAACATAGTGAAACTCTGTCTCAAAATATTAATTGATTAATTAATTAACTAGCTTTTCAAGAGCCAGATCTTTTGCAGAAGGGGACCAAGAGATGGAGGGAGAAGAAAGGAGGAGAGGTAAAGGGGATGACAAGAGGACTAAGGTGTATTAACTAAGATGAATTAAGATGTACCAACTGCCCATGAGAATGCAATCATTATGTACTGCAAACATATACTAATAAAATATAAACACTGGGGAAAAAACAGTCAGTACTACACACACTGTTCATTATCATATCTTCATTTGTGGTGCTGGAGATTGAATGTGGGGCCTTCACACTGAGTTACATCCTTGCACTTTTTTTATATTTTAAGACAGAATCTAAGTCACTACATTGCTCAGGTGGGATTTGAATTTGTTCTTCTCTTGCCTCAGCTAGACATTGTACAATGCTGGTATTTATAAGACACAGAGTTGACACAGCAGAGGTGGTGATTAACATTTTCCTAGGAAAATGTTTCACAATGAAAGCAATGTCTGAGTATATCATTGAGGGATGAACAGGGTTTCACAAAGAACAAAGAGGGAAAGAGAATTGAAGGCAAAGGGAATAACATACCTGTGGCAGATTTTATTTTTCCAAAGATGGCTGCAGCATTATCTCTAGTTGCATAACGCCTTTTGTTGTTGGTGGTGCCAGGGAAAGAACTCACAACTTTGCGCTTGCCAGGCAGGCACTTGTGCCGCTAAAATAAAATCCCCAGCCCACATAACACTTTCTAAAAATTTTTCACTTTTCTATCAAGAGGTGAAATCTAATTCCCCTCTCTTTGAATCTGAGTGAATTTACAGAATTGCTTTCATGTATAAATGTGAAGGGACACTGCGATTTAGAGGCTGAATTAGAAAACACTATGTATGTATCGTCTGTCTAGTCTTCTTGGGAAGCCTGCCTTTGGAATCCAATCATCATGCTGTAAGGAAGCCAAACAACCCATAAAAAGTTCTGGTGGGGAGGAACTGAGGTCTCCATACAAGACTCCTGTTGAAATCCAACTGACAACCAGCACGTATATGTCTTGCCAGAGATATAAATGAGCCATCTCAAAAGCAGATCTTCCAGCCTTTGGTCCAACTGCATCAGATGGCACTGTGTACAATAGAGATAAGCCCTTTCCACCAAACCCTAACCAAATTTCACATTCATGAGAGAAATGATTGCTGTTACTTAAACCATCAAGTAGTGGCATAGCAGCATGATTTGTTATGCAGCAGTAGATTTCCAGATCTATATCTAAAGGCAAAGAAGTGTGAAATGATCTGGTATTTAAAAATATGACACAAACAAGGGTATGTTTATGCATATCTCAGCTATTAGAAATAAAAATATCAAAATATAGGACACGTAGAGAATACTGAATTTGTGATGTGGAAGGAAGTATTTAGCAAACAAACTCTTAGTAGTGTAAATGTGATGAAGTGCTACTGTGTAGGCAATCATGCTTGGAATAATTATTATTCACGCCTGTGCCAGAAAATGTTCTGGATATAAATGCAAACATTTATAGACAACATTTTCTTGCAGTAATAAATTCTTTTTTAGTAATAAATTTTTACTAAAAAAAACTAGGGGTGGGGGTATAGCTCAGTGGTTGAGCACTTACCTAACATGTGCAAGGGCCTGGGTTCAATTCCCAGCACAGCAAAAGGAAAGAAAGAAAGTATTAATAATCTGCTCCTATGTGTATTCTGTAGATGAAATCCAGGTAGGCAGTTTTAATAAACCATTTATTGTTTTTACTACCAAAGTGGAAACATAATTTCAGAAATAACAGTAACAACAAAATAACTAAATTCTTCAGTGGGAGAAAACTTTCAATGTTTTTGGGATTAAAGTACATAATTCTAACTTATCATCAATACCTATGTTTTTCCCTATAAAAACACATTTCTACGACAACCAACCAGGAGTTTCTGAAAGAGGTGAAACTTATGACTTTTCCTTCGAGTTGAAAACCTTATTTTCCATGGGCCTTAGGAGTGAAGGATGCATGCTAATTGGAGAGGTAAAGACTCAGAATGCAGGAATTCATATGCCAAGCCTGTTTTCTGGCCTTGTGGGCCTTCAGAATTTAAATTTTTTAAAAAAATGGCCCTATTATAATGTGTAAAGGAATTGTAATGTATTATAATGTATAAAGGAATATCTCCAATACATAATGGGAATTTATATTATAGCAGTTGGTAATGGGAAATTCCTGGAACGGGGATAGCAGGTAACAAATCGCTTCCTTCTTTCTGCTTTTAGCTAAACTGACTCCTCCTGGAATAGTATGTTCAGTTCCTGACACCGTGTTTCCAGACACATTAGAATGTGTTTGGAAGAGAGTGCTGAGAGAATACAAATGCCTGCCACATGAGGAAGAAATGAAGAAAAGGAAGATGTTCACCGTAGGGAGGAACCAACTCATGAGGCATGTCAGTCATTTCTAAATAATCACAGAGCTTTTCTGCAGAGGTGCAATTGAGCACCATTCTGTAGCTCCTAAAGTACAGTGTGAAAAGAATTGTGAAACAATTTGGGGGTGAAAAAAGGCAAAGCTGTCCAGAGATGCAATCAGAAATTAGGGGAGATAGGTAACCCCTGTCACTGGCACCTTTAAGCAAATTTTCTGGAAAGAATTCTAAATAGTTGGGGGTTGGATCTGACATTCTGCAAGGTCATTCCACCGTTGTAAGAGCCTGGCACTCCGCCAGAGGCACTCTGCATCCTCCCTGGGAGTCACCAGTGCACTTCCACATGTGCTCATAACACAGCCCATTTCCTTCTTTACTTTCCTTCTGGCTCTTGGAAGTGTGGCAGTTTCCAAAGGTAACATGCTTTTTCTTACTGGCTAAAGGCCTGCATCACCCTCCACCGATGCATCCAAGTTGTTCTGTGCCATTCCCTCCCAGTTTAAACGTTGCCCCTCTGGCCCAAATCACTGGCCTAGGGAGTGTCACTTCCACTCTGTCAAGTCCATCCACATGGCAATAGCTGACTTCCTCCCTTCTGTGTGTTATATTGTATAACTGTTGTCAAATAGACTTTGTGGACAAATAGCTCTTCTTAAATCTTTTTTTCTTTGACTTAAGTAAAAGTCAGTAGAGGCTGAGCTGAAATAGTAGGCAAAAACAAAAACAAAAACAAAAAACCACGTCTTGCTGAAAATTGCTCTCATAGACAAAAGATTTGCTCACTATTCTTAAGCAAATCATTTATGATTCCAATTTTTTTTTCTTGTTAAAGTCAATTCTTCTCAAAATATTCCTTGGTTCCTCATTTAAATACTCCTCTGCATGTTCTACCACTCTCATACATACCCTTGATTGAAATAGATTAGACTCCATTGTATGACCCTTCTTCCCATGCCCTGTCTATCCCAACCCTCATAGCCCATGATTCTATGATCAATGGCTAAGAGCAAAAAAAGAGGAAAATAAAAATAACAGATGAAACAGTGTTTCACAGAGAGGGAAGGGAATGAACTATCTCTAAATGCCTTAAAACTCTAAGTAAATTTTAATAAACAATTTCACATGATGTTTGTACTACTAAATAGTATAAATGAAATACTCTTGTAATTTAGTGATGATGTTATTAGTTACTCACCATAAAATTTCACTGATGAAAATCTATAAATTGGGAGAAAAAATATTCAATAGACTGCTGGTAGTATTCACAAAACAATTTTTATTGCTCATTCAATACTAATTGTAAATTGAGGCTCAAATTAAGAATTATATGTACACTGTATAATGATATTGATACATACACCATGTGGGTTAACTGATACTCTTTTGTTAGGTAAAAGCAGCTTGTTAGCTAATTTTCTTAGCAAAGTTATGCTGATGATGGGTGAAAAAAAATGTGTCAGCCTCCACTCCAACAAAAAGTTGGGCAAGAAAGGAGTTCCATCTCAACCTTCTTAGCACTGTGTAACTCCTTAGAGAAGTGGTTTTGGAACAGGTTTGCAGGGAGGCAAAGGAAAAAATTATTTGAATTTTTTGGGGGGTTAAACCCAGGAACATTATACTACTGAGCTACATTCCCCAGCCCTATTTACTTTTATCATCTTATTTCATTTCATTTTGAGAGAGCATCTCACTAAATTGCCCAAGTGGGACTCTAACTTGTGATCCTTTTGCCTCAGCCTCCTCATGCTGGGATTACAGAGGCATGCACCACCATGCCTGGCTAACTATTTGAATTCTTATGTATTCTTCTGTGGGCTTCAATTTAGTACCTTTAAAAAAGAGAAGTTTTAGAACCTAAAAAGAAAACATACATTGTACCCCCTCTAACTTTAAGCCTTTGAAGAAGACGCCAGGCATTTTAACATTCTGGGCCAGTCTAATGATAAACACTTCAACTATTATGCAAATAAAAGAACTAAGGAAAAGATATCTGCTCTGATTGAAAAAAAGCTCAAAGCTCGTAACCTAGGCATGGCTGGGATCATTCTTCAAAGACTCTCCTACTTACTGTAAAGCAATGAGCTGCCAGCTGCCAGCCCCTACTGTCTTTAACACCTGTCTTAGTGTCTGAGCCAAGGATATACTCTTTCGAGGTAGACCAAACAAATGACCAAGCAAGATGGGAGGACGAGGGTCCAGCAATTGCTACCCAGTAGGTATGACAATCTTTCTGTTAGGCTAGATGAAACTTCCTCAGAATTGCCTTCAGTGTGAGGCTCTTCTTTGGCCATTCCTTTCCCATTACACATATCCAACCTGCCCGAAGAATTATAGCCTGAAGAATTTCCTGCCTATTCTTGTTTCTTTTCCTGTTTATCTTCCAAATATATATGTAGATAAACTCTTGCATTTCTCTTTTCATCTTGGTGTCTGATTTCCTATGCATCCAACCAATACAAGGGTGGAGGCGCTGGCTATTAGAGGATACACCTGAACAGCGGCAGGCTATTAAAATAACTACCACCTGGGAACTCTAGCTCTTGCTCTCTTTTTGATGGTGCCCCCTCTGCAAATGACCATGATTTGCATACTAATTCCAGAAAGCACAAACAAATGGCTTATCTGCAGTGTCCTCATGGTAAGTGCTGGTCAACAGAAAAAATACAGCAGAATAGACAGAAAGTGAAAGAAAGCAGAAGAAACTTTACCCTTCTCTATTCACGAAAGTTGTCCCTGTCATAGAATGTATAAATATACTAAAAATTACCAAGTTACACACTTCAAGTTGATGAACTATATGGTCTGTGAATTATATGGTTTCAGTAAAACTTATTAAAACATTGTGAACTCTCAAGTATAGAAGATATTACTAAGGTGTTAAATGTAGAGGAAAATAAAAGCAATAAGGTAAAGTCAGTTCCTTTTTCATTTGGCCATATATAGGGGGATTCCACAATTTTTCTTCAAGTACCTGCTGAAAGGGCCAGAGAGTTCATGAAATACTGGAAAGTATTCTGGAAATACTTCTGGTTTATAATGTTTAAAAAAAAAGCTTATGCATTCTTTGAAAAGGTTGCTGATATGAAACAATGACAATTCTCAAGAGTTCCACAGTTTGGGGAAATGGCAGGTGAAAAAAGCAGATATACGAATTCACTTGACCAATCCTTACGGGGTGACTTCTCTTTATACTAAAGCATAGACCCAGAGATTAATAAGGTCTCATCTCTGCCCTTAAGGGACTCAAGCAAGAAGAGTTAAGGGGCTTCTCAATGACACATGATGCAGAGGGACAAGCTACTGTGATTGAGCTGGGAGACTATCTGCAAAAGAAAGTAGCAAATGCAACTGCAATAACTGCATCCCAGTTTAAGGGTTAAATTACCTCCTACTTATCAAGGCACTACGAACTAGTAGATCCTGCAGTACTCATTTTGCATCAAGCTCCATTTAAACTGCTTACATAGGTTAGTTATTGCATCTTCCTCTTGCCCTATATAAAAATTAGCTGTCAAAAAAGCCCCATTTGAGGGGCTGGGGATTTAGCTCAGCGGCATAAGTGCCTGCCTTGCAAGCAGGCAGTCGTGAGTTCGATCCTGGTACCGATAGAAAGAAAAAAGACAAAAAAAAAAAGAAGCCCCATTTGTAGGGAAGGAAGCTGTGGCTGCAACAAGTTAAGTCACTGGCTCAGGATCACAGAACAAGGCAGGATCAGAGTAGGGCCAGAATCATGGATTCAAAGACTGTTACACAGCACTTGTGCACTGCCCACAGAAAGGCTCAAATCAGCACAGGCTTTTCCACTTACTATCTTTGTTCCCTTACGATGGGCTCCCTAAGTTAAAAGTGTTTTTTATTCATCATACTAATAACATTGCAATAAACATAACAGAGCAAACCTCATCCACAACCCATTACACAGCAAATCACTGACTCACATGTGCCATTATTATTTTCTTTCTGTTCTGGTAGTCCTTTACAGAGCAATTTTTCCTCTCTTACTCCTGTGGCCCCTCTGAAACACTTTCATTTTGCTATTCCTACCTGATGCTGTTTTTCAATCCTTTAACTCATATCCTATCCATTTGTGTGTCCTGGAAGTCAGGGGCAATAACAGGAGTGAGTGGGACTACCTGCTCTACAGGAGCTACGATAGTCCTAACACTCTTGATTAGGAGGCGATGGGGGCAGGGAGAGAGGTCATCAATAGAGAGAGCAGAGACTGCTACATAACAAAGTATTCTCAATATTGAGTGCCTGAAAATAACAAACGTTTGTTATCTCAAGGTTTAAGAGTGGCTTACCTGGGTGATCCTGGCTCCAGATTTTTCATGAGACTGCAGGTAAGATGTTGATGAGGGATTCATCAGCTGAAGCTCTGACTGAGACTGAAAGATCTGCTTCCAAGCTTGCTAACATGGACATTGACAGGAGACTTCTGATTCTAGCTACAGGGGCCTCTCCATTGAGCTGCTCACAATATGGCAGTTAGCTTTTGTCACAATGAATGATGAGAGACTGTGCACATAACCAAGGTGGAAACCTCAGTGTCTTTTTGCCTCTTTTCTTTCTTCTTCTTCTTCTTCTTCTTCTTCTTCTTCTTCTTCTTCTTCTTCTTCTTCTTCTTCTTCTCCTCCTCTTCCTCCTCCTCCTCCTCCTCCTTCTCTTTTCTTTCTTTCTTTCGTTCCTTGTGATGGGGTTTTGCTATGTTATCCAAGCTGGTCTGGAATTCCTGGATTCAAATGATTTTCCTACCTCTACCTTATACAATGATTTCTCAGCATTCTACCAACACTTACAGAAAATGGTAGGGAAATCTATAAGGGTATGATTACCAAGATCATTGAGGTCATCATAAAGACTGATTACCATATTTGGACAAGGGCTGAAACTCAGAGAAGCAACCACAGTTATGTATTGACATTTTAATTTACCTGAATATCGTCCCCTGATATGTTACAGTTTACAACATATGTAATCCTACATAGTGGCCTAGGTGGCAGTCTTGGGCCAAATGAGGAAGTCAGGAGAATTAGTCCTTGGTACTCTTCCATTTTCTGTTAGAAATTCATTCATTCATGTAATACTTTTTAGCCACCATCTTTGTGACAATACTGTACTAAGTAATTGGGTCCTTGGGGGTCTCAGCATTAATGGAACTTCAATTGTCCCTTATTAGCATTGGCTTTCTTTCATATCCAAAATATTCTGGGTACTACAGGGTGCCCATAGCTTCCCTTAAACCAGGCATTAAGTAAACAATTATTGTCTTTGTTTCTGTTCTCTTAGGTGGATCTGAGCTAATATGATGTTTCTTGCATAACATAATCCAAATATTTAATAACTCCTAATCACTGGGTGCCTAACAGGAGGACAGCTGCCTAAATAAGTGGCAGTACTCTACCACTATGATGCTTTCTGCTAAAATCGAGTCCAATTCTCCACAGAGAGTCTTTTCTATCACCCATCCAGTCAAGCTGGAAAACTAATTGTGATTCTACCTTCTCATGAAGTTGGCAGCAACAAAGTGATAAGAATTCTTCAAAAAAAAAAAATTGTCATTTGTCAATTCTAAGGTGGAAAATATAGACTCAATTAAAGCCTAGAAATAAACGTAGAAAAGGAAAGAGAGTTCATGATGACAGATCGATGGGCCAGAGCAGGAAATATAAACAAGGTAAACTATTTATCTTAGAGACCAAATTTGAGTCTTACGGGAGAGAAATGAAAAAACAAAAAAATCTGTGTTTGTACACTGGGATCATGGTAAACTGTCCTGAGGTTCACAGATTCCACAGCCAAACTGATTCCAAATCTTAGTTTTTGCTACTAACTAGCTGTGAAATTGTGGGCAAGTAACTAAATCTCTCTGTACCTCAGAATTTTGATCTGTTCCAGGTCAGTGAAATGAAACCAACCCAGGTATGTGCATATAAAACACTTAGCACATTGCCTACTACAAATTAAGAATCCCGAAATTACTAATGATCTTTACTGAAGAAACTAGAAAGATGTCTATTATGTTATCAAATGAAAGAAGCTGATTTCCCTCCCAACCAGTACTAATGAATATCTATAGCAGTGAACCCCAGCCAACAATACCCTTTTATTTAAGGTGCTTACATGTATGCATGTATTGGATGGTGTGGGGCAAGGATTGGAGAAGGAAGAGGAAGAAGGGAAAGATTAAAACAAACCATGTCAGATGATGGTTCTGAGAAAGATAAAGCCTACAAAGGAGATAGGAAGTTCTACAGGTAGAGTAAGAGAGAAGAATGTTTGGAAATACGAAGTACAAGAGTCTTGAGACTGAGGAATGCTTGGTGTGTTTTATAACAGCAAGTGAGTGTGGCTGGAGAGAGATGAGGATCAGGTGAAACTATACAACTTGAAGTCATAGGGCTCCTGCATGAAGTCATCAGAAGAACCGGTGGTTGCTGTAGAATGCAAAGCCACTGGCCTTTCAGAGAAGAGGTATAACCTAACCTATGTTTTTAAAAATCTACTCAACCTGCCTGACAAGCATAAGGTCATGAGTTCAATCCCTGGTACCAAAACAAACAACCTACTCAGACTGCTGTTTGTTGGGGTGGGTGTGGTAGATGGATTAGTGGGAAGTAGAACAATCAGGTAGGAGACCATGGCTGAGTAAATCAGGGCATTAGCGGTGTGGAGGGTTGAATCAGGGCATTAGCAGTGTGGAGGGACTAGGAAGACATGGACACTTTCAGGATATATTCTTGAAGGCAGAGTCAATAGAATTTGCTATTATATTAGATGTGGAATATAAAACAGGGAAGTGTCAGGAAGAGGAGAGCTCTGTGAGGCAGGGATTTTTTTTACTTCTTCAAAGCTATAGCCCTACCACCCAGACTCCATATTCCTGTTTTGGGGGGTTTGTTTCGTTTTAGACAGGGTCTTGCTGTGTAGTTTAGGCTTGCCTTGAACTTACTAAATAGCCCAGACTGGCCTCAGCCTCCCAATTGCTAAGGTTACCAGGTATGCACCACCACACCTGACTAGTATTGAATGCCTGGTACTCAACAGATATTCCTTGAAAGAATAGGAAGTATAATTCTGATTTGTACTATTCCTTTTTTGAACTTTATAAATAGCTAACAGCGGTAAAACAGCTCCAGACAAATGAAGTACTTCTGTTGGAACCAGCTTCAGCAATCAAGCAGTGAAACCTTCTCCAATCCTTTCCACAAGATGGACATTGACACTGCTGCATCCTGGCTCCCAGCTGCCAATGAACAAGGTCTGAAAAACAACTGTGACATTTTCTGTAACAGAAGAGCACTTTGTTAAAACATTCATCGTAAACAAAAACTAACAGGACACATACAGAAAAATATATGCAAGAGCAGTTACTTGGAGAAAAGCATAGGGAATGAGACACTGGGGCTGTAGTTCAGTGGCACAGCATATATACTCAGCATGCAAGAAGCTACGGGTTTCATCCACAGTAACAAGTTTTGAAACACATGGCAGACTTTGATATTTCTGTGTTCTTAAAACATAATTAGAAAATGAAAATAATGCTATATAATTAATTAAGATGAATTAGTAATCAATTTAGGTAGCCTATGAAATGCTCTCATTATATGTGAAATATTAAAAAGCAAGTACAATTTATTGTATCATGCCTACTAATACATTATACCATGAAAGAGATAGGTAACTGTTATTGATAAACCCAGATTATGCTAATTTCTAATCCTTCCATATATAGTTTAAAGGTAATCTGTTGATATCTTAAGTAACCTTAAGCAACACATAGAAGTAATATACAATAATGCTCTCGTTTTTGTTCAGTGGTGATTTATAGAGGATAGATACCAGTATTTGCTTTTGGCAATTTTTGGAGACATTATCAAATAATGGTCAATCTTTGAACAAGATATTTGAAGAAAGAATTCTGTTCGAGACATATGCATAACTCCTAAACTGTTGCAATCTTCGTTTTTTTGTTGTTTTCTTAGCAGTATTGAGCAATGAACTCAGGTAGAACTACATGACCAGCCCTGCCCCACCCTTACATCCTTTAAAATTTTGAGACAGTCTTCATAAATTGCTCAGGCTGGCCTCAAATTTATGATCCTTCTGCTTTAGTCTCTGGAGTAGTTGGGATTATAGTTGAATGCCATGCCTGGCTTCTCTGGTCTTTTGCACTGATTTCTTCAGCTTGTTTGAGCTGTTCTGAACTGTTCTCTGAGTCTGATACAGCAGTCCGGTTTTCCTCTAATATGCATTTGACTAAGTTATGTTCAAGTGACCTAGATTATATTAAATCTGCCCCTTTCTTTGGGATATGTGGGTGTAAGTCTGTCTTCAGCCCTAGATAGCACAAATTTCCCACATACACAGCTCGGAAGTCTATACACAGGAAAAATTTAGAAGCAGTAACAGCATTCAGCTAGTAAGAAGGGAGGGGAGGGGGAATAGAGCAAAGTTTATGGTAGCCAACTTCATTAAGTATGCAGTGTTTTAAAAAAGTTATTTAGGGCAAATATAGGAGAACCTAATGCTTCCCCAGCCTACCCACAACACTGCTACTGTGCCCCCATCCTTCAGTTAACTGGATTTGAGGCAGCTTCTACTTGCTCTGATAGTGCTGCCTTCTTAGCACCTCCAACAGTCCCCCCCAGTACCCCTGGCCTAAATGGTCCAGAGCACCTAGCTAATAACCAGGGAGGCTTCAGGATGAGAGAGTCTCAGGCCAAAGGGCCTCAGTGTTGCAGCGTCGGGAGAGGAGTCAGGCTTACTCCATAGAACTTTCCAAGGCCAACGCGAAGTTTACCTACCTTGGGTGCATGTGGGCACCGCTAGCACACGAGTTTAGGTGAATGTGTCCACAGAGGCAGTCCTCGCAGCTACTTTGCAAAAGCTCTGAGGCAAGTTGTGAAGTCAGGGGCTGCAAAGGACTGCAGAACAAACCCACCCCCTGCGGTCTCATGACCGTTCTTGGGGCGAGTCCCTACCCCTAGCCGGCGTTTCTCTTTAATGCGCGTGCCCGTCAAGGTCCCCGTGTCCCCTCCCTTCAAGCTGCCCGGCCCGCCTCGGTTTCCCCCACCTCTCCGGGTCCCTGCAGCTCCTTCTCAGTCCGACGCTCCTCACTCTCGCCCGCCCGCGCGACCGGGACTCAGCTGTCACTTTACTTTTCCGCGACGCCTCCCCGCCCCCTCTCCCGGCCAGCAGGGCAGCCCGCCCGTGCGCGCGTCCGCTCCCGCCCCCTCGCGGCCGCGCGCCGGTGGAGGAGGGGCAGAAGGGGAGGGGGAGCGCGCGGCGCCGCACGGCCGACGTGGGGCTCGCGCTCTCGCGGTCTCTCCCGGGCGGGCGTCCGGGCACGCGCACTCGCGGGCACGCGCGCGGACGGCCGGGCGGCGGCGGTGCTTTGGGGAGGTGGTAGCTTCACTTTCCGGGACTCAGGGACGGCCACAGCGGCAGCAGCCTTGAGAACCGGGGCTGGAACGGCCGGAGGTGGCGGCGGCGGTGCCGAGGGGTGAGTCGGACCGCGCGCGAGCGTGGCGGGGACAGGCGTGGCCGGGCGGTCGGGTGTGTGGTGCGTGGGTCCGGCTTTCGGTGACTAGACGGTCTGCGGGGAACATCCAGTCCCCGGGCCTCCCCAGCCGCCCGCCCCCGCGCGCGTCGGCAGCCCGCGTCCTGGGGCTTCGGCGGCCACCCCTCCCTCAGGTATTCGCCCGGGCCGCGCCGGTGCCCCCAGCCTCGGGCGTCCTCCCTCTCGTCGGCGTCCTCCTCACTTTCCTGACCTCCCCTCCATGCCGCAGGTTTCTGCTCGCCCCGCTGGCGTCCTAGTTCTCGCCTTCTCCGATCCCCGCGTGCCCGGTTCCCTGCACCCTTCCCGAGAGCCTCCTGCCCCCGTTTCTCGCCCTTTCTGCCCCTCCCCCTCCTTCCCATCCTCCCCCCTTCTGCTTCCTCCGTCCCTGCCCTTCTACCCCCTTCCTTTCTCAGTTCCCCATCCTTCTCCACCCTTCCAGCCCTTTCCCTCTCCTAGCTGCATCCTGGAACTAAAGTCTGCAAAGTACAGGATAAATGTCACAGTAGAAAGTGCCGGGCTTGATCCTTTGCTTTTTTCCCTAATTGCATAATTGGTGCACATGGTGTCTCCCCTAGCCAGTGCCGGGTCTGGCTCCGCTGTTGCTGCACCTCGGTATCCCGCCCGGAGAAGACCTTGTGGGGTGTATTTGTGTGTGCACTGGTGTGGAGTGTGTGTTGTACTGGTCTTTTGTGATGCTTGGTGCTTGTCACAGTTTGGATCCGAAGCCCATTTTTCTCTGGTTTCTTCTCGGCAGCCCCCACTGGCCTGATTGGAAACTGGATTCCCTCTGTTGCCTGCCCTCCCCTCTCTCCTCTCTTCTCCCCTGTCTTCTCATAATGTTTTGATCCTTTTTGCCCTTTACCATTTTTAATGAAAGTAAAGCGTGGCTTCTGGTGGCTTTTTCCTCTACTACCAACCAGAAATGTCAGTCTATCTTCTCTAAAGGAAATTAAGGTACCTTTATAAAGACATTCTGTGCTTGGTAGCTGTTAGACCCATTTGCATGTTTTCAAGATGCATCATTTTGCATTGTGTATTCTTGAGTGTTTACCCAAATATTTTTATTTAAAAGTACAAGAGGAAGTACTGGAAATTAACCTTCAGATTATCGTGCAGTTCAGAAAGATTTTTAAGCTCTTAGTTTTTAATTCCTGATTCTTTGAAAAGTATGTTTATGAATATGTGATAATTGAGGCTGGACTATGGGATTCTAAATGTTTTTACTCAGCTAGTCGAGATGCTCCTTACTCTGGAGTTTCACGTGTGGGGTAATGAAGAACATGGAGTGTTTTCCTGTGACCTACACATACTAGTTCCCCAAGGATACAGACCCCCCCCCGGGGGGGGTGTTCCTCCCGTTGTGAGTTTGCAGTTAAAAGCTATGTATTGTTAGATGTTGTGCATATAACATATATTGTTATTTTACATTTTAGAAAAGTTTAAAAATGTGAGTAGGAAGACTGGAAGACACAGATGACAGAATTAAACGTTTTCCTGTTTAAAAAGCTCAAATGAAACCTAGCTTTTGCAGTTTTATGCTATGAGATAAGATTATAACTTATCCGGAGAGTAATGGGAAGTTATTGAGTGGCTGATGTTGCCTTGTTATCAGTAATATTTAGAGTGAAATCATTACATATTAATGGAAAATGAGTTTCATTCACTATATGTTGCTGATTTCTAGGACTGTAATTACAGCATAGCTAGTACAATCTTAAGCAATTTGTATGCTGAAAGAACATATTTGAATTCTTAAATGCAACACGTTTTAAGAAAATTACCAATTTTATATTGTGTTTAGAAACAAGTTTTGCTTGGGATATGAAGAAAATTAATTTATGTGTTTTAGTATCTTTGAAACAGTTATTGAAGACTGTGTCTATTTTCATCATTGTAGACTTTAATCTTCCTTCTAGATTAGAAAGATTGAATTAGCTATTTAGGAATTAATTTTAAAATGTTAATTTAGAAGGCAATATTTAAAAAGTTGTAATTCAGGAATTTTTATTTACTTGGATTTTAGAGAGATAAGACACCAATATAATACTTAGAGCTAACTCAAATGAAAAATTAGTTGTCTCTGAGTAGTACAATAATTTTTTCCCCATATTTTTCTGGATTCAGACATTGAAAAAAAAAACTAGCAAGGATTTCCCTTTTTCTTGATATTTGAGAAAGATACAAAAACTTTATTTCTGAAAAGTTTTTATAATGGGTATCAATGGTCTTGGATGATTTATCATTTCTAGTTAAGATTTGGATGAAATAATGTGTTTTAGATCAAAAGTAGAAGTACACTTGTTTTTTTTTTTTTTTGTATGATGTTGGAAATTATGCCTCTATTTGAGCATTTTAATAGGTTTTTTCAGGGGGGTAGTCCTTACTAATTTGTTTTATGGTGCTGGGAATTGAACCTAGGGCCTCGTGCTTGTTAGGTAACACTGAACTCCACTTCAGTCCTTTAGAAGTGTTCAGTTGTTCTCTGTTGGGACTAATTTTTACCTTAATTATCCTCAGATGTTCAAGAGTTGTTTATGATGTTTACTGTATCACTGAGTAGTCTTTACTAATGGTAGCATTAGAGCATATGTAAATGCTTATCAAGAAGAATATTGAGAGGAATGTGTAGCTTTATAACTGGTACACACCTGAAACTCTAGACATAGTTTGTTAAATCTTACTTAAGCTGTAGTTTCACTGTAATAGAACTTTATTTCATTTATTTCATTCATCATGTATTTGTCATGTAATGGATTGCTTCTGTTTTAAAATGTATAAAGTGATTTCTCATTCTTTTCATAATTCTTAAAATATTGTTGGCAGCATTTTGCTGTATCTAAGTGCCATTCTCTGAGAATTGTTCTTACTCCCATGCACATCTGCTCTATCTAATGTGCCATTATGTACATACTTAGCAGGTTTTAAAGTGTTGATATATTTTAAGTGAAAGAAATAAACTGAAGAAAACCAATACTAAACCCACGAATGATAATTTAAAGTGAAGAAAAAAATGGAAAGAAAGAAATATATGGTCTTTTAAAGCCAGACATGAAACCTACTGATACACAATTTCAGTGTTCTATTAAGTGACTTCAACGCTCATAAAAGATGTCATAGTTGTAGAGACTGATGCTTTCCATTTACAGAATAGGTGAAAGTAGCTTTTCTGTGCATGTGTTTTAGAACTGTTTGGCAGACCTGGTTTTTTAGCATCGGGGAAGGTAGCTGTTAGGATTGAGAAGCAGTGATATGTGTGCCATCTCTTGAGGGCTTTCAGTATTTTCCGTTGACTGTACCTCTCTGTAATTCCTGATTTCAGTTTTTTGCAGTGCTTTCCCATTATAGTGTTTTTTAGTTTGTTTTACTATAAAAGTTTCAATCCACAAAAGTTTATATTAAAAAATTGACTTGGTTTAGAATAAACTACCAGTGTCAACTAGCTATGTTTATACAAGGTTATAGTAATAAGCTAGGTTTTGTTTGAAATGTCTTCCCTTATTATTCTTGATCATATCAGAAACTGTTGTATTTTGTCATAATTTGACTGAGAAATCGAAACTCACCTTTTTCTTTTCTTTTTTTTTCTTAATCGGCACCAGGGATCGAACTCACGACTGTGAGCTTGCAAGGCAGGTGCTTATGCTGCTGAGCTAAATCCCCAGCCCCAAAACTGACCTGCTTCAAAAAGAATATGTTCAGTTTATTTTTTTAATTTTTTCTTTGGGTATTGGGGATCGAATTCACAACCTCACGCTTGCCAGATAGGCACTTATGCCACTGAGCTAGATCCCCAGCTTTTAATTTTTATTTTTGAGATACAATGTCACTATGTAGCTCAGGCTGACCTCAAATTCCCTAAATAGTTAGAGCTGGCCTTGAACTTGTGATCTTCTGTCTCAGCCTGTCTTTAATAAAAGTTATTTTGTACTGTTAATGTACATTTAAATATGGTAGTGTTTTATTTTTAGACAGGGTTTTGCTAGGTAGTCTGGGCTGGCCTTGAACTCACTATGTAGCCTAGCTGGCCTCAAATTCATAGTGATCCTCCTGCCTCAGCCTCTCAAGTGCTAGGAGTATAGGCATGCATTATCACACCTAGTGCAGTTTTGTTTCTAAGAAAGTGTCAGAGAAGGTAGCTATATAGTACTCAAAGTGATTCTTTGATGACAATATTGTAGTAAGCACTAATGGGCCCTTTAGAGTCTAGGTAACAGTTTTATTTAGTTCTGGATTTGTCAGCACACTGTAAGCGAGGTGGATCTTAGCAGATGTATTCACAGTGATCAGACTAAAAAGTTGATTGTAAAAGAATGACAGTGGAGAGGGTAATATCCCTTTCCACTTACTGGAATTTTGTATCTCTGCTACTAGGTATTGAGGTATTGAAGAATTGAGTTGATGTTATGGTTTGTGTCTGGATGTTCCCGAGAGCTTCATGAAGTCATAAGGTTGCTTTTTGGAGGTGGCTGAATCTAGAGTTTGTGATGGATTCATTTTGTAAAGTGCTGGGATTATGGGTGTGAGTGCTACACATGCCTTGGGGCGGGTAGCCTGTATACAATATAAGAGAGGGAAGGAGGCTTGCTCCTCCCTTTTGCCCTTTTTCTTGTTGCTTTTGCTGTCTACAAGTCTGCATGAATGGTTGCCCCTCAGCCCCCTGAGTATGGATAAAACCTCCATAAACTATGAGCTAAATAAACCTTTCCTTCCTTAATTTTGGTCGTCAGGTATTTTGTCTCAGTAAGGAGAGAAAAGTAGCCATGACAGTTGGTAGTCAGAGCTGGTTAGGGAGCATGAACTTAGAGCAAAGGGAATTTGAAAGCCTTGAAGGATATTTCATCCAGCTATGAAAAAAAAAGTGTATCCTTCAGTGTCTAGTCTCTATTCCTTGTGAAATGTGGTGCTTAGTACCGAATATAGCTGGGTCACTGCTAACACCATTATGTGGTTCAGTTTTTCTTTAGAATTGTGGGGGCCTCTGTGTTCTTCTGTTACCTTAAAGATTACTTAACACAGTTTTTACGAGGATAGTTAACCTTATCCCAGGCTTGAGGATGTATTGATTGGATGTGAATGTGCAAGTGTGCTCCTATTGCTGTTTCTGTGGCTTTTACCAACCTCTAGAAAGGTTAGGGTAGTTAACAAATTGGGTTACTAATCTGAATTTCTCACAGCTCTATACAAAGGATTTAGCACAGTGCATGGTAGAGATTAGGCCCTTAGTCCATTTGTTTGTTTTAAGTAACAGATTTTTTTGAGCTACATACTATAAATTCTCCCTCTTTTGGTACTGGGGATTGAACCTGTGCCTTGCACATGCTAAGCAGAATTTCTACCCCTGAACTACACCTCCAGTCTCAAATTTACCATTTAAAAATGTACAGCCCTGTGGTTTTTATACTATTTAGATTTGTGTACCATTAGCATTATGTAATTTAAGAATATTTTTATCACTCCAAAAGAAACTTCATCCCTCTTAGCAGTATACCCCTTTCTCTTCTCATTGCTGACCTCCTTATATGTCTATGGATTTGGACATTTTGTGTAAATGCAGCAGTAAAATTTGTGGTCCTTAGTAAGTGGCTAGTCTCCGTATAATAATTCAAGTTTCATTCTTGAGGGGAACATGGATACTATCCTTCATTCCTTTTTGACTGATATTCCATTATGTGACTATATCACATTTAGATTATCCATTCATCAGTGGATATTTGAATCCCACTTTTTGTCTGTTATAAATAAGTTTATTATGAACATTTGTATAAATTTTGCATAAGTAGATGAAAGAATTTCTAAACCTGTTTGTTTTGTAAATGGCCAACTTCCATTTTATTTTCAGTTTTACTTAATTCTATTTTCAGGCTCAGTTTCTTTCCATTTTAGGAGTATTTTATTCTAGTCCTACCCCTAGCTAAATCAATGACTTTTGATTTGTTAATCCAGGATCAAAAATGTCCACTGAGGCACAAAGAGTTGATGACAGTCCAAGCACTAGTGGAGGAAGTTCTGATGGAGACCAACGTGAAACTGTTCAGCAAGAACCAGAAAGAGAGCAAGTTCAGCCCAAGAAAAAGGAAGGAAAAATATCCAGCAAAACAGCTGCTAAACTGTCAACTAGTGCTAAAAGGTACTTCAGTTACTAAAACCTTTTAACTTTTTATCATCCTAAGTTCTTTTTGTTTTTAATTGTATTTAGTCATTTTTCTGAGCAAGGGCTGTGGAATTCATGATCTTTATATCCTTTTAATTGGTGAGAACTTAACAGTTAAGTGGTGTGACACATTTATAAAATATTGATTATGTGTGTATATATATTTGTATCTTGGCAGAAGAACATATATAGGATATTTGTGTACAGGTGTGATAGTTTGATTTGTAATCATACAGATCACATAAACATTTTGTTTTCTGTTCAGTACCAGAATAGAGATTAAAAATCTATCAAAGTAGTTATTGAGTGATAGTTCATTTTCTGCTCCTCTTTGTTAGTAAACTCAGAAATGTTAGTGGTAGCAAATGCATCTTGGTTTCATTACATTAGGCAGTGTGAGCTCAGTCTTGATACAGATTTTTCTGTTTTCCTAGAGACTAGCTAGGTCTGGAAAACAGCTATTTGAATGATTTTTATCAGAGCCTTTTATGATGATGATGGTGTCATTTGACTTAGAGTGAGTGTGTTTTGCCATTTTTCCACTATAGAATATAACTTGGAAATCATTTGAAAGGTAAATTTTAATAGAAATTTACCTGATCCTATGATTTTGTTTTTACTCTATCTTAATACTTTTTCGGAATAGCAAATAGGAAGTATAAACAAAAGCAGTGTATGGTGGTAATTTTACTTTCTTAACTGTAGCATGTGACTTTTAGATTTAGTGGCATGTCTGAATGTTGAATGGTAGCTTTATGTGTTTTGGATGATATAGAATAGAGGGAACTTCTTTCCCAAGATCGGCTGAGTCAATCCAAAGGGTTGGCAGAACTCTTTCAAGGCCCCTGGTGAAAAATGTGAAGAGTGATGGTAGGTGGTCAACAGTCTGTTGCAAGGGGCTGAATATTCAGTTTCTTCTTTTGAGGGGGTGACTGGTAAAGGGATTATGTGAAAGTCATGGCCCTGAACATTGAAACTTTCATGAAAGAATGTGCTATGATGGGGAAAAAGTTCAGTTTGTTTGTGCTGTCATACAAGTCCAGGGGGGTTCAGCTGTCTGATTTTTCCACTGCCTGCCTGTGAAAAGGTAGTGGATGAGGAAACTCTAACTTAACCTTTGGCTTCTGAGAGTATTTTCAGAGAGTTTTCAAAATAAGGGAAAAGTGGGCTGACTAGGGCTTATAGGAAGTAGAGTTCTGGGTTTGTGCTGTCCTGTGATTGCTAGTTAGCAAAGGTGTCTCTCTGTTCTCTATCTAGGAACACTGATACAAAATACCTGAAAATTGTATTTTGAAGTGATGAATCAAAAACCAAATACTGCTTATGAAAGAGGATGTACTATTCAGTGCGTGAAATTTTTTTAGTTCATGCACTTTTTACTTCATTTTAATGCAGTACCTATAAAAAATTACAGATTATATATTCAAACCCAGTGATTGATTTCATGAGGTAAGAATACGGAGAAGATATTTTCCTCCTTTTTAATTAGGGTATGTTATGGATTAAGAACTGGTGGTCAACTTAACGCCAGCTGGATTACATCAGCATGGCATTGAGTGAAGATGCTCCACCTGAGGAAAGTTGCCAGGATAAATAGGTGGAGAAGGGAGGTGTACAGGGTTGAGGCATTAAGGAGGCATTGTGGGTTCTCCTACAAGTTGCTGTTTGAGCCATTGGTTCTCCTGGAGAAGCTCTGGTCCTCACATCGAGCATTGCTTCCTGGCTCTGGAGGGGAATATGTGTGCCACTTGGTCTCAGGATGAACTCATCATGCTGCTTCCTGGCATGTACCCAACTGTGCTTGTTGTCGGAGGAGCTTGGGGCCTCCATGTCGCTGAGGATGGCTGTGGTGCCTTTCAGGACAGCCCTGGTCTTTGTTGTGAGTGTGACTTCTGGGCTCCAGCGTAAAATCCTCATCCCACTAGCACAGCTCCTTCATCCTGCTGGCATAGACTTTCTGGCTTCCACTGCTGACCCTTGGGTTTTCCTGGCATGGATCCGTAAAGAGACTGGCATGAGTTCTTCTTGTGGGCTCTGGACTTCCAGTTGGACGTGTGGGAGACATTGTCCTGAGCTTTTTATCTGGACTCATGTGGGACATTGCTGTTGGGATTTAGGCTCTTGACTAAATATTCTTTGTCTTTGGTGTTGCGGACAGATTTCCTGCATTTTCCTATGTTAACTCCCAGTGACCATTATAAAAATAATATCATAAACTTCATATCTTAATCCTAGTTGTTCTCTGTGTACAACCCCTGACTACAACAGGGTATAAAACATATTTTAGAGGTATTTGTAGCGTCCAAGACAGTATCTGATTGTCATGAAACAGAAGACAGTGTTATTGTATTGGTGAAAGTAGAAGTATCTTGAGCTGCATCCTGATTGAATGAATCCCTCCATTGACAAATTCATTTTTTGTGAACCTGTGATTTTTTAACTGTGATTCATGATACTTTCTTTAAAATGTTCAGTTTATGGATAACATATAAATTGACTCAAGTCACTTATTATTTATTTTAAATATAAAATGTTGCTTAGTTGCCAATTTCTAATGAAAAAAAGCTTATCTTCCTCCTTTCCCTCATTTAGTAGAGAGAGTTGTTTCTTATGTCTACTAATGCTCTAAGAACTTAAAAGAATTGGGAATCGTATCCTTTAATTTTACTATCGTATCTATAGTATCTAGCACAATACAGTTACTATATTTAATTACTGCTTGTCTTGAAATATGGAGCTTACTGTATAGATTAGTATTATTTTTTAATGGATATTAGAATTTCAGTTAGGATTCAGTGGTAATTTCAATATAAAATTTTAATTAATATATTTTTTCCTAATGACTTTTATTCATATGAGAGATCTGTCCCAAATAGTGTTATTCTGTGAGATAATTGGTAGCAGTGAAGAGCTTGGACTGGGGGGGGAGGGTCTGGTCTGTGTGGTTCTAGTCTGATACTCAGTCTCTCTGTGATTTTGGATGCATGATTAATGTCTCTAAGCTTCAGTTTCTTCTTTTGTAAAGTGAAGGTGTTGGTGCCCTCCATGGAGGGCTGTTGTGAAGACTAAAGTATTTGGCACAGAATTATCATTTACAGACTTTGTGGCAGTTAAACATATTCAGTGGTATGTTTTTTAATCCGTTTGGCCCAAACGGATTTTGGCAAAATGAAGTTTATGTTAACCGCAAAGGCCTTAAAACTACTGTTAAGGGCGGAGGATAGAACTCAATGGCACAGTGCTGCCTGGAAAGCGCAAGATGATGAGTTTGATCCCTGGTACCAAAAAACAAAAAAAACTTGTTAAACTAGAAATATTCAAATACTGTAATAAAACACATTTTAAAGTAACTCAGGAAAAGTACTTCGTACTTAAGGGTTCAGTTACTAAGTGAAATTAGTTCTACTAATTAGAAAACTAATTACTTCTACATAGTAAGTAGGTAGTGATTGTGGAATAATTTGTTGTAGAAATGTTTACTTAAAAATCTTAAAGTTTTGAGGTAGTGCAGAACAGTGGCGCACATAGAAGTATTTAAGCAGTGGTATAAATTGGCTTTTTAACATTAGAAGGAAAGAGTATAGTTACGTCTTTAAGCACTCAAGTGCCTGAGACAGAGGATTACCTTGAATTCGAGGCCAGCCTTGGCTACATAGTGAGTTCAGTATTTATATTTGCATCTTTGATGCATTGTTTCTCTCCTTTGGCAAGAATTTGTTTTTTAAAAAATTGGCATCCTCTTTTCATAGCCTGTTCTCTTGTTTATATCACTTTTGCTATATTTGCAAGTTTGTAGTTGGACGATATTTACAGTGACAAATTCAGATGATTTTGGTTAAATCAACTGATCAGATAAATGAAATGTCTATTTTGAAATCTAAATTGAATTGACTGCTGTTGATTTGTCACATTTACTCATTTGTAAATGTGAATTCACATTTATTTCAAATTGACTTTGCTCAGAGTGGACATTGTGATGTCATTGAACACTCAATATAATTCTGTTCTAGAAATATTATTATATTTTTGTTAGGTTCAAATGTTGATCCTGATAAAGTTTTCACTCATTAATTAGAAAGGCTTTATTCTGGGCTTCTTGATATGAAAATATTTGAAGCTAGAGTATATGAAGTTTTACCCAAATATTTCAAGGAAAAAGACACTATGGTAACTACTATTAAGTCAGGTTATAAGGTGGTGAAGTACTAGGTTATTGAAACAGTCATGCTGTGACCTCTATTGTTATATTGTTATGTCCTGTTTTATCTCAATCTCCCCCTTATTGTTTCAAAAAAAATTATTTAGTCATTTCTTATGTTTGTCTTAAAGAAAAAATTCAAAAAAAATTAGGATATATAAATAGTAACTCTTTTCGATTTCCTATTAACTTGTTTTGAAGTCCTGTAGTACTCCCACGATCTTGTTTTGACTGATTAGACTCTGTTCCATTCTATATGATAGTATCAAGTTTGAAGACATAGGCAACTACTTTGAAGACAATAAGATTCACTAAGATACCCATTCTGGTTTGACTATTGTCTTCTTTGGAAGTCCTGTAATGTTTACAATGCCTAAGTTTTATTGGTCTTGTTCTCTACTGTTTTGTCCAACTTTATAATATCTAATAAGATAGACAATTCTTTTTAAGGAAACAAGGGACAACGTTGATAACCATTGTTGATAAACTTGTACTCTGTTCTACACCATGTGCTACGTCTATCCTTGGTATTGACTGACAGCTTTGTTTTGCCATATTTGACTGTATTCTTCCCCCCCCCCCAAAGAAAGTAATAAGCACTAAGGAGTAATAAAATCCAAGATGTGTAAATTTTGTTGTAAAAAAGAGAGGGAAAAAAAAAAAAGAAAAGGAGCTCTAACGGATATAACAGCAAGTGTGTTTGGGGGTGTTAAATAGCTGACTTTATCGATGTTTTTGGAACATTGAACACAGCTGTTTGCAGTCTCCCTGTTTGAATGTCCACCTTGTGTTCTTTGATACTGTGATTTGAGGAACTATTTTCAAGAAAATAGTGTGTAATCTACTAGCAGGTAATTTCTTACTGTTATGGTTTTTTGTTTTGTTTTGTTTTGTTTTGCTTTGTAGTTCTGTATTGCGTGTACCCTTACGCCGCTTTGGTTTGTTTTGTGTTTTTCTCTTTTTCCTCTTAAATAAAAAAAAAAAAAAAAAAAAAAAAACAAATGTTGATCCTGTCATGTTCCAGTGTAATCTTTTATTGTATGGGCTTGTCTAAGTTTATTTTCCTTTTGAAAATATAGTGATACTCATAAATAATAGTGATTTTGTAATCACTATTTTCTTGATTCAAAATGTTTATTTCAGAACTTGTTAATATTCTGAAATCAGAATGCTTCTTCCACTTGATGCACAGAATTATTTAATTTGTAGTATGCCTTAAAATCAGTGCTCCTTTACAATAGCAGGTATATAGAATATATGACCATTCAGAATTAAACTCTAGCATTATATGCAGTGGCAGTATATTTCCTAGAGACTGCTTTAACATTATATTTTAGTAATTAATTGTATGATGCCTTCTTCAAAATAGTTGATTTCAGTGGTGTAGAATAGGGGTTTTTAGATGGACTGATGAATGCAGGATATAAAGGAATACAGAAACCCAGGGGTGGTATGGGTGGTATGATGAAGTTTTTTTTTTTACAACTAAGAAATCACTTTTATGTATCTCAATGTTTGCGTATTTTTGTTCTATTTGGCTCTGAATAATTTACTACTGAATATTCTTTACTCAAGATGTGTGTGTGTATTGTGTATATATACTGCTTTGTTTTTTGGAACCATTGATCCAGTGTATTGATTTTAAAATAAATACTTCATATCTTTTTCATTGTGTACATTTTGGGTATCATATCCTTCAGTTAAGTTGGGGTGAGTTATGATTCTTCTGAACCTTTCCTGTTTAAAAAAGCAAGTTATAAGTGCCTGCCTTGCAAGCAGGCAGTCGTGAGTTCGATCCCTGGTACCGATAAAAAAGAAAAAGACAAAAAAAGACAAAAAAAAACAAAAAAAACACAAGTGATAGCCCCATGTAGTACTTTTACTATGCTCTCTCTTATCATTCAGCTAAACTATTAGGCAATGTCATATAAGCTGAAATTTAGTTTATAATTCATTCCTAAAAAAAAAAATAATTCATTCCTGACTGGTCTCACTATGTGCAATTTTATATGGGAATAAACTGTAGTTATACCTAATGAGAGTTGGAAATATACATAGTCGTCTAGTTAATTTATGTCTAAATAAATTTTGTCTTAAAGCTTCTGGTTAGAAAGAAGTATTTGCATTTTCTTGATTTTTTTGAGACAGGGTCACACTATGTAGTTTAAATTGACCTTGAGCTCACTATTTAGCCCAGGCTGGTCTTGAACTCAAAGTAGTCCTTGCCTCAGCCTTCTGAGTGCAGCAAATGCAGGTGTGCACAACCAAGCCTGACAAGAAGAGAATCTTCGGAGTCTTCACTTTACCTGTGTAAAATGACTAGTCTTAGTTTCCTAATCTTTTAACTGAGCACCCGTAAAACAGTAACAATTATAGAGAATTTTATGAGATTTGTTTAATTCACTTTTAATCGTTTGAGGCAGTGGCACGCATGCTGCAGTGGACACACGGAACCCTTTCTGTTAGCACATGAGTCAAGTTGCCCCAACATCCAAGCATCAAATAATAGTTGGTTTTTCTAAATTAAAACGATTTCAGAATCAAAGATTCAGGTTTAATTGCAGTGTTGGTATTTACTGATAAATAGTTAGATTTTGGGTTACAGTTTGGGCACTTGGTCTCTAAAAGGTTTGTCATCACTGGTCTAAAGACAGCATGTGAAAGATACATTGTAAGTGTAAATTATTAATGCTTAATTTTTCCTTACCTTGAGAGACAGTACCTGAAATAGCTTCTTCCTGAACCTATATGTGGAGACTGAGAAAGTTGCTATGATCACAACTTTTGAGATAGAATTGAATTGCTGCCATTGAAAACAGCAGGACATCTTGCAACCTTTTAAATAGTAATTCTTAGTATAATCTCTTTTGTCAAAAGAAATGCAACTATTCTTAGGTGCTAGTGTCTCAAAATATGATAGATTGGCTCATTGCTCAGAGTTGTTGAATTTATCAGTAAGTTGCTTTTTGTACTGAATAATAAAGCTCTGGAGTGGTTCAAATTCTGTTACAGAACTTTATGAGAGAAAATTATGATTTATAACTTCTTTAGACGAAAAGGATAATCATAAAGCAGGACACGTTATCTGAAAATTGCAAAGACATTCTTTCATGTCAAAAATAGCCAGCCAGCTTGCTTCCCTCCTTTTTCTCTCAACTCATCTTCCTTTACCATTCTGGAAATCAACTCAGATGCAGGTGCTCTCCCACTGAACGATGTCTCCACTCCCAAAATGCTTTTCTTTGATAATTTAAACATGTTCTTTTGAATTCTTACTCTTCTTGTTCTCTCAAATGATTTATAAAATTACTCGTTTCTCATAAAAAATTAAGCAGTGCAGAAATTTTTTAATGAAAAACAAGTTTTTACTCATGTGTCTTCCCCCAATAGTCCTAATTCCATTTCCCTAAAGAAAATTCCAAGCTGTCTCTGGTTTTAGTCTTTCTGTTGACTTTCTGCATAACTCTAAATAATATACTTATTTTGTATTTAAATTATTAAATAATATCTTTCGACACTTCGCTCTGAAATTTATATAATTTTTCCATTTTTTTTTATTTGATGCTTTTATTGTAGTTACATTTTCTAAAAAAGGAATACTGATTGTCTTCAGCATATATTTAGCATATATGTATAAAGCTGATATTTAAGCTTGTATTTTTTCTTGTAAATTTCAACAGTATTAATGAAATATTACTCAGCTATAAAAAAGGTGATGTTGAGACCTTCATAGACAAATGGAGACAACTTGAGGCTATCCTAATTAGTGAAATAAACAAGAATCATGTTTATAAATATCACATTGTCTTTCGTGTGAAAAGTAATAAGAAATGTAGGAGTAATAAAACCCAAAATGTATAATTGCTATTGTAAAGAGATGAAAAGAAAATGCTCCAAAGGATATAACTACATGTATATTTAAGTGTATAGGATTGATAACCATATTACTAAGTTTTTGTTGGATAGTTGACCAGAAATGTTTGCAGTCTTGTTGTTTGAATGTCCACTTTGTATGCTTCACTTTTGAAACTTGAACAACTATTTGTAAGAGGACAATATGTAATTATCAACTAGTGATTTTTTTTTTTTTATTGGTACCAGGGATCGAACTCATGACCACCTGCTTGCAAGGCAGGTGCTTATGCCACTGAGCTAAATCCCCAGCCCCAACTAGTAATTTCTTAATCTTTATTTTTTTTGAAATTATATATTATTTCTGGCCTTTTTCTGTTTTCTTTTATACGTTTGCTATTCCTTCATCTGTTGTAATGTTTTATTACTATACTTAATTTCACATTTTCATGTTCTAAGGTAACATTTACACTGTATAGTAAAACTATAGCGCATCCTTTGCTGTGTAAGTAAGTAAGACCGGTGATTGTGTAACTGTGAAATTATCAGAGCCAGACCAAATAGGATGTTAGGTTTATATTTCCTACAAGTTTAGTGTCCTACAGGTTCCCTGGGCTGCCCAATGAGTCACAGCATTTAGGAAAAATAGGCAAAATAGATTAGCAGCCCGTCCCATCTTTTACTTCACTAAGATTATTTTAATTTTTAAAACCCATGATTTTCTTATGTGGCTTTTTCCTTTTTGGACTTTCGACATCCCCTGTCCTTGAATCTTTATTACCTCTTTCTGCATTTTGTAGTTCTCTTTTGTTTGTTACAAGCTGTTTGTCATATACCCTCCTGATACCCTCGTTTTGTTATTTTTTTATGCATCTCACATGATTGGAGGTGCTCTTGAATGGCAAAGTGAATATGTGTACTTATTTTGCCATCTTTAACTTGGATTTATTTATTTATTTTTAAAGTGCTTGTTTTATACTTTTGTATGAAATCTATAAAAAGGAATTCTATTATCAAATTTTTTGCCACTTGTTTAATTATCATATGTACTGTTATGCATGTCAGCAGATTAAGAATCTATCTTAAAAGGAAATTATAGTATAAAACTGTGGAGTTCTAATTAACTTCTCTATTTCATAAGACAGAAAACTAAAGTACACAGAGAAAAGTATTTTTTGCCCCTGAAATCAATTAATAACGTAACAAAATTTACATGCATTTTGTCTTTCAATTTTTTAGTCTTGCTCTGACTGATAATATCTCTTGAACCTTGAAACACATGATTTAGAGAAGTGAAAATTATACTAGGTATAATTCAGTTCCTTTAGGAAGTTGGTAGCAGCCCTGTTAAAGGAGTCCTTTTTTGGTAGTATTTCCTTGTATTGTATTAAGAAGAGGTACAGAATGAAATAGACTATAAATGTGTTTTCATATTTTTAAGGTGCTGTCATTTATATATTGTCCATAGTCATCAGAAAACAGGCATGCTAATAATCTCAGCTGCTAATAATCTCATATTTAAAAAGCAAAGCAAAGGAGAAGAAATACTTGTGAGAATTTGTTTTCTGTGTAGGTATTGACTCCAGGGCTTTATGCAAAGTAGATTGAGAATTTTTGTGTGTGCTTGTTTGATTTAACAAAACTATAAAAGATAAGTGAAGAGTTTAAGAGTAGTTTAAGAAAATAGTGTGGTGCTGTTAGCTTTTGTATAGGTAGGATGTTAGATGCAGTTAAAAATCAAAGTACATGATAATTAATCAGTAGTGCCTATGCTTAGCCCTGGGTTCAACGCCCACTACACTTTTGTCAACCAACACAAAAATAGAACTCCAACTCATGGAACAGAAACAAGATTTCTTTTTCTTTGTATGAAGCCCATGCAATGACATTAAAATAATTGTTCTTACAATATTAAAAATAATTGTAGCAGAAGGGATAGCATCAACTTGAAAGCCCAGACTGCTCCAATTTAAGAAGTTTCAGAAAGGATCATCTTTATTATTATTATTATTATTATTATTATTATTATTATCATTTTGAGATAGGTTCTCACAGTGTTGCTCAGGCTGGCCTTGAACTTGTGATGTGCCACCATGCCTGGCTAATATACTTTCAGATAATATAGTTTCAGATGTTGGAATGAGATCTTGATATTCCTCTCTCAACAGCTGACTGGATTAGTCGGTATGCTTAGGTTCACTTAATGATCTCAGCTTTCCATTCTATATGGAGATGTTCAAACACAAATTAGAAGTTAGAATGGCTTATAAATAGTATGACAAATGTTTATAATTTAAACTGGAAATTTTGGGTGCAAACAGTGGTTTGATGAAGTCATAGTATTGCTTCTGCAGTCTGCATGCTGTCATCACTTTCTGTAGGTACATCATAAAAACTGACAGAAATTACTACTGTTACTATATATATATATTATATACTGTTATGTATATATTAATATATCAAAAACATACAAGGTAAATTGTTACTGTTAAAATACAATATTTTAATGAAATAAACATGAAGACATTTTGACATAACTTCATTTGTTTTTATTTTAAAGAATTCAGAAGGAACTTGCAGAAATTACTCTGGACCCTCCTCCCAACTGTAGGTAAGTATTTAAAGTTTTTTATTTACCTGTATCCATTGCAGGAGATAACATTTATTGGTTTGATGTGTAATTGTAATTTAATGAATAAAGACATCATTACGGTTTGCACTTAAATGACAGTGGAAGACATTAGTGGTGGTTGTTTCTGTACATAAGTGGAATATTCAACAAGCATGTTTGTAGTTGTAGAGTGGAATTGTCAAAGGTAGTGTAATGCATTAATAATAAGGTGATGAAATTACAGGTAACACGTAATTATCTTTTAGAGGAAAAGGGTTTTAAATGATTTCTTTAATGATAGAAGATGGTGTAGCTAAAATATTTGCTATTTGATAATTATTCAGGTTGTTTTTTTGGAAGCTGATTTTTTTTAAAGTACAGGAATATTTTATTGCTTATGGTCATTGGTTGTGATTAAGAAAGGGTGATTTAAGGTAATGATGTTAAATATAAAATACCCTATCCCTTTATGATCACATATCCCAATTTTCTGGTCAGCTTTTAGAGAAAAGTGCTTGCCTGAAAATGATTATAATGACGTATAGATATATAGAGGGAGAGGGAGGAAAATAATCCTTCTATCTTATACTGAATTTTGTGTCTAGTGCAATATTGGAAGATGGCTGTTTTACTCGTTTAAGACATTTATTTTTGTTTTGATATGAGTTCAGTGTTGGAACCAAGCCAATATGTAACTTTTTATAGTTTAATTGATACTTTCAAGGATTAATAATAAAAAGGCAAATAAAATGAAAATATTTTTAATATTGAATGTGCAGGTAGAATTTATTATTTGGTATGATTTCTGATTCTGTTGATCTTATTTTCATGTTGAAAACAAAGATGACTTAGTGAAAGTGAGAATTCTGTAGATGAGTATAGTATACTAATAAATGACTAGTTTACAATTTTGTGTAGGAAAAATTACACAAGAGTCAATGTACAGTACATAAATTTGCAGTAATGTTCAAATAATGTTTCATCCCAGTAGAACAAATTTTTAAGTATGGCTGTTAATATGAGACTTTTTGTAATGTAAAACTGTTATATCAAAGAATCACTGATTAGCTTTTGGTGGATTGATTTGTGTGGAAATTGGTTGGAATTAAGTAAAAATATTATTTGTTTTTGAGCATAATATTTGTTTTAATGGTGTGAATCTTTTTTAAAAAATAAACTGTCACAGCACATATATTTTTGTAACATTTTTATTCAAACAAATGAATTGGTAAATTATGCACTTGATGTACATGCTTACATTATGACAACACATGTTGCTTTTAAAAATGAATTTAAGGCTTATTTTGGTAAATGGATTCACATATATCATGCAGTGTAGACTTCAGCTTTGCACTTAGATATTTTGATTGATTGATTTGGTTGGTTTTTTGAGACAGGGTTTCACTTTGGGGTTCATGATGGCCTTGAACTCACTGTGTAGCCTGGGCTGGCCTTGAACTTAACGGTGATCCTCTTGCTTCATCCTCCTCAGTGCTGGGATTATAAGCATATTGCATCACACCCAGCAGTTATTTTCTAGTACTGTACACTGGATAGTGTAATTTAGCTTTGATTCATTACAGGTAATACTTTAACTTGATTAAACCAATATTATAAGAATGCATGAAAACTTAATAGAATGAGGAAAGGAGTTACATATTGGCTATTTAACTATAAATAATTGAACCATATACTGTAGTGTCATGTAAAATTTGGAGGTTGATTTTCATTGAGCGTTAGTGAATGATGCCATTACTAACTCCTATGTGGACTCTCTAGAATGAAAATACAAATGATAGTTTTTGATTTTCAAATGTAGAAATCATGCATAATAAACCCTTCGGAGTTGGGAAAGATATTTACTTGACTTAGTTTTAAGGCTTGAGGGAATTTGTAGGGAAATCCACATGTGGCCTGAGGACTGGGTCACTAATAACTCTGCTTTAGAAGCTAGGTCCTTCCAACAGTAGAATGTCTGTATGTCTTAGTTTCTTTCTTGTTGCTGAGACAGACCCACAAGTTAAAAGAGAAAAGGTTTATTTTAGTTCACAATTTGTAGAGGAGTTAGTCTATAATTGGTTGGTTCCACCACAGGGCAGAAAGACTGAGGTCCTGGCAAAAGAGAAAGAGCTGTTGGCAAGGTAGGCAGGAGCCAGCGAGCCTTAGTCTTTCCATTTTTATTCCATCCCATTAATTTTAACTCCTGTTGGTTGGTGCCATCCACAGCCGGCATGGATTGTCCTTCAATAAATCCATAATCCACACCCAGAACTATGCTAAACTAGTTATTACTTACTTGTGATCCTGTGGACTAAGCTAGTATCACTCACTTGTGATCCTGAGTCACTCCCCAAAGCCCACCTGTGAGGGCATGAGGCTTGGTGGGGACACATAGATATAAACTATAACATTCTACCACTGGCCCCAGAAGACTCATGTTCTTTCTTTTATGCAAAATACATTTAGTCCATCTAAGAATTGCTGAAGTCTTAACAGTTTCAGTATTGCAGAAAAGTCCAAGTCATAGGCATACAAAATTAAACTTTATTTGTGTAAGATTTCGTATCTGGTTACAGTATTTTTTATAAATAGTGGAATATATTTTACTTGGTCTCAACTCTTATGTTGGGTAATGTAACTGACCCTTGACATTTTGCAGAGGCTCTATCGTGAGGCCTCTGCAACTCCACAAATTATTTCATACCACCAGCTGAATTAGAGGTGCTTAGCTATTGACTGCAGTTATACTTAAATGTCTTGGTTATTGGCTATTTGCATATTTTCTTTAAAGAAACTTTAGATTCTTTGCCCATTTTTGTGTTGTCATTTCTAATGTTGAGTTGTAACAATTCTTTATATATTTTGGATATAAACCCTATGTGTCAGATGTATGTTTTATACATCTTTGCTCCCATTCCATGGATGTCTTACTTGCTTCTTTTGTTTCTTTAAAAGAGAAAACAGGGCCAGAGATTGAACCTAGGGTCTCAAAAATGCTAGCCAAGTGCTCTACCATTTAGCTACACCTCCAGCCCTTTTAATTTTTTTTTTTTTTTTTTTTTTTTTGAGATAGGATCTTGGTAAGTTTGCCCAGGCTAACTTTGGACTAATGACCTTTCTGCCTCAGCCTTCTGAATAACCAGGATTATAGGGATGGGGCACTGTGCCTGTCCGGTTTTTGGTTCTTGACAGTGGTCTTTGAGGCAGAAAAGTTTTTATTTTCCATGAGCTCTGATTTATGTATTTTAATTCTTTTTGCTTATATGTTTGTTGTCACATCTAAGAAACCATTTCCTAATTAAAAGCCAAGATTTGCATCTATATTTTTCTTGTAAGAATTTTGTAATTTTAGCAATTATGTTCTGGTTTCCGATCTCCTTTGAATTAAAATTTGTATGTGGTCTGAGATGGAGGTGCACCTTCATATTTTTGGTTTGTGTACACTGATTGTCCTAGTACCTTTTTTCCTTATAGAATTGTCTTGATACTCATGGAAAAATCAGATGATAAAATTGAATATTGTGTAGTGCAGTTGTTTTCCATTGACTGTATTTCTGTTCTTATGTCTGTGCATATAGTCTTGATTATTGTAGCTTTGTAGTAAATTTTGAATTAGAAAGTACAAGAACTCCAAATGGTTTACTTTCCAGTGTCTCGACTCATTAATTAAGATATTGCCAGCATGGAAGAGGCTGTGATTGGTTAGAAGTGTCTCACCTTACTCATATGCTACCTACTCAGTAGAGAAAAGTATGTTTTCTAGATCGTAGTAACTGAAACAGCATTAAGTAGCATAGAAGAGTTTATGTATGGTTGATTTTTCACCTGGGACACGTTCACATAGATATTTAAGAGACTGGCTGCCTGTTACTTCAGATGGAGACTTCACGTGTTTGCTCTCATGTCTTGACTTCAAAACTGTGCTCAAGTGAGATATGCCTGTCTCAAAATAGGCAGAGAATTTCTTTGCTTTCTTATTTTAAAATGTTTTTAAAGTATGTCTTTTTAACCACTGACTTAAAAATATTTATTTGCTAATAAAAGAAAATTTTGACTGATAAGAGAATATAGTGCCTATTTCTTGCGGTCTTAATATTTTATTTTCTTTGTTTTATTCTTTGCTGTTTTAAGGACAGCATAAAAATAACTCTGAAAAACATGTAACAAATGATCCTATTGGGATTATATTTTATAATAACTACATGGTATTTTACTGTTTAATATGCTTAGAATTCTAATTAGTTTTCAGATTTATTATCTGACTACTGTAGAAAGTACAATATTTTAATTGCCATGACTCTGTCTCCTAAGATATCCTGAAAAGTATATTCTTTCGACAAACTATTTCTTGTAGTGATTTTATTACATTTGTTGGTTTAAATATTTTTATCAGCTATGCATTATAGCAAATAACAAATAACTTTTTAATATTTTATTTTGAGAAAAATACAAATTACCAAAGTTTACTTTTTTGGACTTTTAAAAAAATACAAATAATTTATTTACAACTGTCAAAACAAATGTCTACATATTTTAGGGACTTCATGGGATGCCTGTAAAGTTTTTTTTTTTTTTTTTATCTTCAGCAGTATTCTAAAATGTATGATAGAATGAGGGGATGACATAAAATTATTTTTTGTTGCCGTACACTGCAGGTCATAGACTCTTTTCTACACACTCACCCATATGTAAGATGAGGTTTAGAAGTAATTTTAAGATGAGCACAAGGAGAAGCAGAGCCCTTTTATCAGAGACAAGTTTCTGTGTAGGCATCTGCTATTTCCTCTGCCTATACTCCTTCACCCTTTTACCCAACATGCCTCTGCTGTGCATTCTCCTGATACTTCCTAGTACAGCTGTTTTACCTATTTCAGCCAAATGGTGGGAGCCCTTTCCTTAGTCTTTGTGTTTAAAATCTTAGCATTCATTAGCCATCATTAGCATTTTAGTTGATATTCAGTATACCTATTAGTGAATAAATACAATTGATTATAGTAGAAAGCTATGCTTCTGGTGTTGGAAGCAATATGCTAAATGCTGTGCCAGCATTTTCTTACTTAATCTTCCTGATGAGTGAGGTAGATCTAGTTTTGGACAGTGTTTCATAAGTGGACAAGCATAGAGATGTCAAGCAACTTTCCCAAGGTTACACAGCAGCAAACTGGCAGAACTTAGATTTCACCTTTGATATTTCTCACTTCAGTGTTCAGAGGTCTTGCTGTACTCTTTCCATTTGCAACATAGTTTTAGGTGATTTAATCTAGAATAGCCCTATTCCAAAAGAAATTTCTTTTATGATAGATGTATTTTCTGTTTGTATTATTCAATATAGTAGCCACTGCCATATGTGGCTGTTGATTACTTGAAAGGTGGCTAGTTCAACTGAGTAACTGAATTTTTAATTGAAATTGATTTAAATTTAAATATCCACATCTAAATAGTAACTACAGTCTACATTTGATAGTGTGAATCTAGCAAAATAGCTATAAGATTTGAAATTATGATTATACTTACAGATTGGTAAAAGTAAATTTCTTTACCAGATTATTTTGACTTTTTTTCCTTTCATTGTTGGGGTTTCAACCAAGAGCTGATTCCATGCTACGCAAGCCCTACACCATTGAGATATTCCCCCTATCCCATTTTCACCTTAAATTCTTATCCATGATTGTGGGGTACACTTGGAAGGAATTGGAGATATTTTGCTTGGAGAAGTGAGAAATTCATGACAGCTTTGTGAACTGTCTTTGGAGCCATAAGATGGGAGAGTGATTATTAAAGTTATTCTGTGTGGTTTTAGGGAATTAGAAATATTGCTGCTTTTTTAAAGCTAGCTATGAGGTGACCTATCGCATGCAATCAGTACACTTGCCCTCTTTTTAAAAAAGTTACAATAGAAATATTTTTAAACCAAGTTTTGTTACTTATATACATTAGGCATATCATATATATATGATTGGGCCATCTATATATATATATATGAACCATAGATAGATAGATAGATAGATAGATAGATAGATAGATGGCCCAAGATAATTCCTCTTCACTCAGTGCAAGTCAGGCAAGCCAGAATAGTGGTCACCCATGACTGCTAGACAGAAACTATTTTCTGCTTGATAAAAAGACTTCATTTTGGAAAACAGTGGGCTCAGGAGGGAAGGCTTTACCCTTGGGAAGCAGAGTTCTGCCCACCTGCATATTACCTATTCAGGCTCAGGATTTAGGAATGCTTTTAAGAACTTACAGATCTTTTTTTCCCTGTGATTGAACACAGCTGGTTGGTTGCCACATGTATTAGTTTAATTTAGAGTACTTCTCACTAGAAGAAATTAATGCTGGTAATATGTCAGTTTATATGTCTAGCTGTCTCCTTCCTTCTAACACACATAATTAAGTGCAGTCAAATACACTTTCTTCATTTTTGCCACTGAGAAAGAGCTGTTAGGAGTGTAGTGTCTGTAGAACAACAGCAAAGGCTGCCTCAAAGCCAGGGTTGGCTTAAGTGTGCTCTCAAACATTTCCTGTGGATGTGTGAACCTTAAGTCCATAGGTGTGAGGCCATATAGGAGTAGCAGAGATGGAAAGCCCTTCTTCACACATGTATACAACTAGGGTCTTTTCTTGTTTCCATTTAGACTTGAATGCTGGCTTTGAATGTGAGATCCATTGTATAATTTGCTCTCAATGTACTCACAGCAGCTGTTATTTTGAGTTAGATGCAGTGTGTTATATACTGGGTTTTTCTGGGTAACCTAAGCAGCACTCAGGAGGCTGCTTAGGTTACCTATTCTGTCCATAACTGTCCGGGGTAATCTTTATTGTCTACTGGTTTAGGAGACTCCTGAAGAGGTGACTGGATTGAAAGGGTATAACTCACTTTGTTGCTGGGCTAGCCAGGTGATGAATTCATAGGTGAATGGACTGTTAGGAGGAGGGCCTAGTTAGAAAATTGAGTCCTGACTTCATATACTGTATCTGATCATTGGCCCCTTTGTACCTCTTTTCCTGTCTCTGCTTCGTGACTGCTGTGGGCTGTGTGGCTTTCCTCTTCCAGTGTGCTGTTTCTGCTTTTGGAGCCAGCTGGCAATGTTGTGAGAGCTCTGAAACCATGATCTTTAGTTGACTTTCTTAGGTATTTTGGTCACAGTGATGAAGCACTAATGCAGTAGCTTCTTGATCTAGTTACATGTTTTCTATGTGCCTTCATCAATAAAATCACATTGGGTTGTGTGATGATTGTGTGAATTAATACACAAAGCATTTGCCATAGTGCCTGACATACAAGGGATAAATAATTATCAAATGCTACTGTTACTATTTATAAGGATTGCATGTATCTACTTTCTTCATTTGTTTTGAGGGTAGCAAAGGATATAACATATTATTCATTATCTTGTTAATGTGGTATATATAATAAAGTTTAATTTTTTTTTACAGAATTACTAAGGCAGAAAACCTCCAAGAGTTTTGTCTCTAAAAAAGCAAACATATACATTAGTGTCTTGTTACCCAAATGTAACCTTAGATTGGTTTGTTGTCAATATCTCTTGATAAAGGTTTTGCATTTACATCTGTTAATTGAAACTTTATCAACTTGGCTGGTATTAATAAAAGGAGGATGATTAGAAACTTAACTAGATGCCAGGCGTAGCAGTACACATCTGTAACCCCAGCACTCGGGAGGCTGAGATAGTAGGATTGCCCTGAGTTTAAAACCAGTCTAGGCTACATGAGTTCAATGCCAGCATGGAGCCCAGAGTTGAACCCCTGTCTTGAGAAAACAAACCCCACTTCTAAAAAGGAAAAAAACTTCATTAGGAGGTTGTATTTACTATTTTTTCAGATTAACTCATTAGTTTTTCATGTTTATAGAACTCTTTAATTGGAGTTATGTTTATTTTCAAAGTACTGTATTTTTTTCCTTGACATAATATTGTTTTTTATATTAATTATGCTCAGTATGAGGTACTTTACTTCATTCACATAGATGTGTAAATTGTATAGATCTTATGTCTCTTAGCAGGGTTTAGTTTAGGATAACAACATTTCAAAGTTTTAAGTCCTGCTTAAGCGGAAAGTATTCTGTGCAATGCTTTTGTAAACAGGATCTTTAATGAGTTTGTTAATATTATTTTCAAAAGATGACCTTAATTTTTTTAAGCTTATACAAATTCTTGAAGGGGGAAAATACTTTTTAAGATAGTTTTCAGTTGTTTCCAGTTTGGTTTGTTCTTTTGTGATGATCAAAGGCAACAACTGTGAGTAAATTGAATGTTCATGGGTAGCTTGGTGTTTTAACCAATCCTTCCACAAGAACTCATTGAAGTGGAGACATGGAATAAGTGTAAGATATGTCTCCTTAGGTGCTTAAAATCAAAATTGTTGGAGAACAGACTACTCATTTGGAATAAGTAGAGAAAAATATTGAAATGCATATAAAAGCATTGTACTGTAGTAAGATGTTTATCTCTGTCAATAATCTATTGAACAGTTTCTTCTCCTTAAAGCTTAAAATTTCTGAATTTTAGTATTAGATCTGCCACTATGAAATTAAGCAAGACACTTTTCCTTTACTGAATTTACCTGCCTTATGGGATTAAATATCCTTCAAATATAAAGAGCTTATATAATGTTAATTGTTTGGGGCAGGCCATATGCATGTTAGCAGTTAAAGGGAATAAAACAGCCTTCCAGTGAAGGCTGGAATAGGGAAGGGTTCCAAAACTGAACTTTTAAGGAGAGATGAAATTTTCCCTTAAAATCTGAAAGAAAGGCTGTTTTTAAAAGCCAATACTTAGTTGGTTGTGGTGGTGCCCACGAGTAATCTCAGGAGGCTGAGGCAGTAGAATCCCTAAGAGTTTGAGGCCAACCTGGGCAACATAGTGAGTTCAAGGCCAGCCTGAACTACTTAAGTGAGACCCTGTCTTGAAACAATGTATCAATTAGTCAGTGCCAGTACATAGGATTAAATAGTGAGAGAAGGGGAATGTATCTTTCAGTAAAATGGAAAGATTATCAAATTGTGTCTTTTTGGAAGACAAAGTGTTCTACATGGGTAAATTTGTTGAACATTGAGATGTATCTCTTCATTTTCTCATTTTTGTATTTTATCATTTAAGATAAAATGTATTACAAAACTGAGTTTTATATTACCTGTTTCTTAATAATTCACAGCCTCATTCTGAACTTTAGTTATGATTGTGTAATAGAATGATCAGTTGTGGAATTAATTATTGCCTCATACCCCCCCCCAAAAAAATCACAGATTGCTATTATTCTGAAAATTGAAAGGTAATTCAAATATTATAAAATTCAATCTTTTCAAGCATACAATTCATTTTTTTTAGTGAACAGCATTCACAAATGTGCAAACACCATCACCGTTACCTTTTAAAATGTTTTTTGTCACCTCAAAAAAGAAATCATGTACCCGTTAGCAGTCCAGCCTACAGGAATCACTAATACAGATTTTTTTACTTTTATGGGTTTATTCATTTTGGATGTTTCATGAAATCTAAATGGAATCATGCAAGGTGAGGCCTTTTGAATCTGACTTCTTTGGCTTGACCTAATGAAAGCATTTGGGTTTATAATTTTTAAAATGCTAGTAAAATAAGGATAAAGATTAGAAGGTTTTAAAAGGTCCATGAAAGGAGCTGGAGATATAGCTCCCATGCCTGGCAAGCCACAAGGGTAGTGAGTTTGATTCCTGTTACAACAGCAGCAGCAACAACAACAATCCATGAAAGAAGAAAGGTGAAATAAGGTGAAATTCAGAGTTAGTAAAAATTGAATTTCTGTGAGTACTGACATTCTGTAAAGTCTAGTGGGTGGTATGGCAGAAGGGATTCTAAAAGGCATACTGGCTTTTCTTGGACTTTAATAGAAAGGACCTTGATGTATGTGTGGACTTAGAGGATGAACTCTGTGAAAAGGAGTTGGAATGCAGATCAATTAACTTGTCTAGATTTTAATTTTTATTTTTCTTTCAGAGTATTTCTATTTCTGCTCAATTTTCATTTCTTAAAGTATGTAGGGCTCTTGTTCCATGACGCTAGCTTTGCCCTGGAATATTTTGTTTTTTCATGTATCATAAGGAAGCCAGGTTAAGGACTCGGGATTTAGCTTAGTAACATAAATGCCTTCCTAGCAAGCACGAGGTCATATGATCTCCAGTAACCCCCAAATGAAACAGGTTAAGTTTTGGAAATATTATAGAGTGAGAAATAAGCATCTGAATAATTTTCCTTCTTTGTTGCTTAATATTTAAGAATAGAGTAATTGATGAAATAACTACATTTTATTTATTAAGTTTTTTCATTTATTCCTTTGATAGTCCTCTCTTCCTTCCATTTCATTTATCTAAATTTTAATTCTTCAGCTTAATGGTTCTTATAAGGCCTAGTTTATTTTGTTTTATATTGTTTTAAAACTATATTAATGGATTAGCCAGTAAATAAATTTTTTCCATTTGATAAACTGTTTAGCTGTTTATTTGATATGTAGCCCTATGTACTTCAATACAGTATAGTACTATAATTGATCAATACAATACAGTAGTTGTATAATTGATCATTGTATTACAGTATAACTAAAGTTTAACTCAATATTCTATATTTAAAGAAGATGAAAGTGTTTATTTGGTAAACAACTAACTTGGGTAATTCATGATGCATGGCACTGTGTTTAAAGGAAAATATGACAAAACCAGAACTGAACACTGATAATCATGCACAATCTTTTTCTCATCTTAGTTAATAACAAATTTGTGTTTCCATTTAGGCCAAAAAAAACCCTTGACATCTTCCTTGATTCATGTCTTTTTCTGACATTCTACATTACAGTCACATTCTGCAGGAAATCCTTTTGATCCTGTAGTGTATCTACAGTCTGATAATTATCTCTCACTTTCTGTGTTGCTGCTATTCTGATCCAGAATATCTGCAGTTCTTGTTTCAGTTATTGCCACAGCCTCCTAACAGATCTCTGTGCTTCTGTCCTGTCTTCTATATAGACTATTTTTAATGTGATAACCAAAACAATCCTTTTGAAATGAAAGGTCATTGACTCCTTGAATTTCCAATAACCATGGTCTACAAAAGAGAATAGCGAGAGAGTAGGTCTTGCTGTTTCCCTGACCTTTCTTATTACTCTTGGGGTTACTCTGCTTCCCCTACAGGGTCCTTTTCCCCAGGTACCTACCTTAAGGCTCTATCTCTGCACTGGCTGTCTGCTCTTCTTGGACTGTTCTTTTTCCTGAATACATGCATGACTGTTTCCTCACCTTCCTTTGCCTCACTGTACCCCAGCACCCATTCCCTTTTTTCTTTTTGGCTGTTTTTTCCTTCTAACATCTACTTGTATCACTATTATGTGTGTGTTATAGTCTCTTTTAGTAATAGAATGTGAATATCCTGGGGAATTGATAGTTTTCAATACTGAGGGTTGAACCCAGGGCCTCTACATTAAGGTATATCCCCAGCCCTTTTTTTATTTTGAGACTAGGTGTGTTTTGGTTTTGATTTGTCTTGTTTTTGTACCGGGAGTTGAACTCAGGGCTTTGAGTTTGCTTGGCAAACACTGCACTGCTGAGTTGCATTCTCAGCCTGAGACAAAGTTCGCTAAGTCACTAAATTACGCCAAGTTGGGTTTGAATTTCTTATCCTGTTGCCTCAACCTTGCAGATTGCTGGGATTGCAAGTGTGTGCCATCATGCAGGCAAGGCATGGTAGTTTAAATGGACCTGGAAATGTAGTAAACATGAAGTAAATAGCACCTTATTGACATCCATTGTCAACAAAACATTATTATTAGCATCCCAGAAGCCTCTGTTATTTTCTATTCATAATTATACTCAAATGTGATAGTTTTAAAAGTTGTTTTTAGTGATTGAATATTATTCTTTTACAAACAAAGTTCTGTAACATAGCAATAGTCTCTTATATATTCTTTAGGTGAGAGAAAATAACAGCATCTTTTTATATTGTATTTACCAGTATAATCATAAATAGTCCGTAAAGCCAAAGGATACACTGAAACATTGCTTGTTAAGTTTATGGAATTGGGTTTTAAATTGTTTATACAGTCTTCTTTGCTTCCTGAATCAAATGTCATAGGGATGACAGCCTTCACCATTTTATTAGAATTGTGATGATTTAGATGATGATCGTTTTATACTGTTGATAGTATAGAGCACTTTGTGGATGGGTATCAGGTTGTCATTGAACAGTGAAGCCATGCATTCTACTATCTCACAATTCTTTCAGGTTAAAAAATGTAGTTATTACTGTTAAAATGCCATTGGGGTAATAAATTAGATAAATCAGCAGTTAAGATATACAACTTTCTTACAACTTGCCTTAAGTGCTTTAGTTGAAAATGGTTATCATCGCATAGAGGTATCTTAAAGAAGATTAAATAACTACTGAAGTTAAAGGGATCAGTGAAGACATTTTTGAAAGGTTGCTCATTGTCCTTTGTTGGGGTTTTGGGGAAACAGAATTCTTCATTTGCTGTAATAGACCCAATGGACAACTTTAAAACTAAAATAAAGTCATTCATTGAGCACTTATATATCAGGTCTCACGCTTTGTCTTATAATCCCTCCAGTTCTATAATGGTGGATATTACAGTTTCATTTTTTAAAAATAAAAAGTCCCCAACTAAATGTTGATTTGTGTTATTATTTTTCAACTTTAGAATGATGTGCAAGTGATACAGATTCATTAGAAATTACTTCGTGTTTTGAATTTTGGTCTTCCTTCAGACTAGCAATGTGTACCATACCCACAAAGGTGGGTAGAGGCATCAAACTGCAGCTCCCACAGACATACGATTATGAGGGAAATAGCTGGCACCTTGCGGTGTACTGCTGTGTTGCTAAACTATGAGATTCAGTAGATTAAATGTGTTAAATTTTTGATTTGTTTTCAACATTGAGATACAATCTTACTGTAAATCAAAGAGCATCTATATGTATATTCAATTTCTGAGCCTCAGTTTTTCCTATCAGACCCAGAATTTGGACACTTTACCCTAGATCCTTCTCCATTCTTCATCGTCTCTCTAATTTTTTATTTTGTCTTTAATATTTTACATTTTCTCTAAAGAACAATATATATGCATTTTACAGTAATAACTCTAAGAAAATTAAGAATAATACAGTTTTATGGCTCAGTAAAAAATTATCCTATTAGAAAAGGCCTAATCATTTTGGTAAGTGTAATACATTTTAATTCAAGCATTGGTTAGACAGATGTAACTTCTGAATACCTTTGTGGTACTTAAAAATCTGAAATCCTTTGTCTGCAATTAATATTTAGATTTTTTTGGCCTTAGGGCATTAATAGTTTTTTCAAGTAGTTTTCCAGAAAATAAATAGGGTGAAGCAGATTTTGTTCCATCTGATGTCAATTTAAAGAATATTTTACTTTTCATATGAACATTACAATGCTTCAGGATCTTTCTTTACCCTGTACATCAATTGATTTTCACTTGGGAAGTTAGCTTCTATTGCATTATCTGTGACATAGCCATAATGGTCTTCCTCTCTGACCATGAAGGTTTTTAAAAACCAGTGTAGCTTTATATCTTTTATGTCAGTTAGATGTGATTGTCAGGGTAGGAAAACATATCCCATTTTCATTGAGAGGAAAAAGAATACATAGAAAAGGTTTAAAAACACGCTTAGGTTGGAAAAATACTTAGGAGAAACTTCAAGGTGACTATGTACTGTGTAGAAAGTTTAACCAGGAAAGGCTACATAACCTTTAATAATTGTGTGCTTACTGAATATTGGCAAATTCATATTTACACACATTACTTGTATCTGAAATAGATTAGTGTCTAGCTGTGTGTGAGTCCCATTTAATAATATGCATTCTTTCAATCTTTCAAAGGTAATATACCTTTGTGCAATTGACTCTTCAGTATTTGTGTTCATTAGTCTACTTAATGAAGATTTTTACAGTCATAGTGGAAGAAATCCAACTTTTTATTTTTAATGCAGCAGCATAATTAACCATACAAGGTTTGTTTATTATAGTTGAGTACTAAAACAGTGCTTCAAAGGCAAAAACATGCAGAGATTTGTAAATAACACTGCACTGTATGAGGATAGCCAATTGTAATAATGCCTTCTTTAGATAGTTTTGAACTTGCAAGCATTTGCTTATATTTTGCAGATAATAGGAACTAAAGTGTCTAATTTTTAATTGCCATTTGTATTACAGCATTATAAGGAAATAATGACAATTTTATTAGATGAGTGATTCTGTTGGAGAAGTATTACATATGCTTTTGTTAAATCATTAGAATTGACTAGAAATCATCAAAGGAAATAATTTGTTGAAAGTTGTCTAAATCAGCACAGAGTATTGCATATCTTTGACTAAATAGTACATCTAGCATAATGAACTATTGTAGACCTTATTTTAGTTCTTAAATGTTTCAATTCAAGTACTGGGGACTTGATATTCATGGTAATAACAAATAATTAAAGTCAGTACAGTAATCAATTTTGTTCAGGAATCATTAGATAGCATTTAACAGTTTTAAAGGGCACTTTCATGTTTTTTACTGAAATACTTGAAACATTTTTAGATCTACCAGATTCTCTCATTGGCCTTTCTAAAAATGAAAAACTCACTCGTTGAGTGAACTATCTTTTGCATATTGTTTATGCTTACACTTCTTTCATCCTTGTACCAACTGTTGTACTTTTTAATAACAGGCACTTAAGTAAATTGAATGAAAGGATGAATAAAAGACTAGGTTTCAAAGGAGAAGCAAAGTGCCTTTAGGTAAATGTTTACCCACAAGTTGTTGAAAATAGTAAAATATATTTTGAGCTTAGATTTTGATTTTGTTACTAATTAAAAATGAATTAATTAATTAATTATGAAATGAAACATTTTGTAAGTCCTTCTTCCCTCCCTCCCTCCTTCTTTCCTTTTCTCCATCCCTATCTCCCTGTCTCCTTCTCCCCACCTTCCTGTTTTCCTTCCTTCCCGCTTTCTTTTGTGGTACTGAAAATTTAAGCCAGGGCATTTGCACTGAGTTGTAATGCTCAACACCCCTGCCTTTTTTTTTTTTTTCTTTTCTTTTTAAAGATTTCATTTTGAGACAGTCTCATTAAATTGCCAGGGCTTGGTTCAAACTTGGCATTTTCCTGCCGCAGTCTTTCAGAGTGCTGGTACTGCAGATGCTTGCCACCCTGCCTAGCTCTTTTACTTCTAAGCCATACTGGTATGCATATTACACCAAGAATTAAATTATATCATCTGAATCATTGCCTAGTATGTCATGTAGTTACTCACTATTTACTAAGTGAATGAATACTAGAATGGTGGAGACTTCTATTTAATTTTTATTTCAAGAAGTCAACTTGCCAAAGATAAAAAAGAAGAGAATTTATTAATCAGTGTAATACTATAAAAGCAGACTAGTTTTCTATTATTGTTTTGATAGTATATTACTTATTATTTTCTGATATTAAATCAGAAAATAGCTTGGTTATATATTATGTCCTTGAGTATATCATTTTTTAAGCAGGGTTATTTGGGCCTACAAAGGAAAAAGCATATCTTTTGTAGTGGGTAAATTTAACATTCTTTTTTTTTTTTTTTTTTGTACTGGGGACTGAAGTCATGACCTTGAGTGTGCCAAGCAGGCACTTACGCCACTGAGCTAAACCCCCGGCCCCTGTAGTGGGTAAATTTAGAGATTCATTTGCAAAAGAACTTTCCAAAATAACTTACAAAATAATTGTATCTTTACTCTTTCCCCCTTTTTAAAAATTCTTTTTGATTTTTTTTGAAACAGGATTTCACTGTGTAGCCGAGGTTGGTCTTGAACTCTTAGCAGTCCTCCTGCCTCAGCCTCCTGAGTGCTAGGATTACAGGCATGCAACACCATGCCCAATTCTCTTGCCTTTTTATTAAAGAGAGTAATTTGTGTAAAGTCCTTTGGAAATTCATTTGCAAATTTCTGTTTTGTATTCAGATAGCAGCTAAAGGCTTAGGTGATGCCAGGGAGATAGCTCAGCAGCACAGGTGGCTGCCTGGCAAGTTCAATGTCTGGCATTCAATTCCTGGTACAAAAACAAAAGACTTGTGTGGTGTAAGTCTTAGTGTGTATTTTACAATAGGGAATGTATTTCAGTGTAAAATTTTTGATTAGTATAAAGCTTTAGATAGATTTCTTTGCAGAGGCCAAGCTAATAAATTTTTATCTCAGATTTTCAACTGTTATAAATTTGGTCCTCATTTCTGACTGTTGCAGAAGTGTGGATAATGTTGCTTACGTTTGTACTTGATACATTTTTTCCTATCTAGAAAGCAGTTACTGCCTTCAGAGACCCCAACTTAATACAGTTTTGTAGATGACTGAAATAGGAGACTATCTTAAAGATGGACATCTGGTGCAGTTTTTGTACTTGGGAATACTCATTATGCAACATGTCCAGAATTACTCCACATACTCACTGATACTCCTCTCCATTTTTATAGGCCAAAAAATAATTTCTCTGACATTTTGTTGATACTACCCTAGTTCTCTACTATAATTCTTGGTTGAAGGGAGAGTTAGAGAATGAGGCAAAATTTGAAATTGTTCTACAAAATCTGAGTGGAACTAGATGAAATACTGAAAGTTTAAAATTTAGCACAAAAAAACTCATCATCCCCTTTAGAAACTTTATAAAAGAATGTACCACATTTTAGAATTAAAAGTTGTACGACATCAAAACCACTGTTAGAACTTTTAGTGCTAGTTATTATCTCCTATGCATTACGTTTTTTTAAAATGTGTGTAAGTTCAACTATGAGGAGAGTACAAAATTGAGAGGAACGTAGTTTAAACAGTGCAGGTCATATCATTCAGCCATTCTTTTTATATGCAGTGAATGTGTATTTCTGAGGGAAGGACCTGAGTTCTTTCAGTTCTAGGTTACATTTCACAGTGAAGACAGCTCCCTTCTCTGGGTGTTGTTTTAGCCTTCCCAGAACTGGTCAGCTTCTTCGTAGTGTGTGCAGTTGAATTGACTGTGATCTGTGTAAGTACTAGAGAACACATGCTCTTTTGACCTTACTGAGGAATACTATTTTACAGGCTACGAAAGGGCAAAGGTAATTTCAAACATGTGAAATTTTTGTTTTAAGACATTAGAACCTGATTATGAAAGAAGATATGACAACCATATTGTTACTTGAATGAAAAATTAGCATGATCAACAGAGAGAAGCCAAATCAAACCATTGGAGAACCAATGGCTTTGAAAAATGCTACACATTTTGTAAGATATGTGTGGAGAAATGACCCTTTAATCAAACAGTTTTCTGTAAAAGCTGGTTAGTTTATTTTCTAAATTCTTAAAATTTTGGCTACAGAGAGTAAGAGTGAAGCAAAGGATTGATTCAGGATAAATGTAGTAAAATTAGCCAAGTTTAGGGAGTCAGTGACCTTAAAAGTAAATGTGTATGTTAATTAAAATTTTATTTTAGTTAAACCTAATAATTAATTAAAAGTCTTATTTACCCAGAATTAAGAAAAAAAACTCTTGAAGAATTGTGTAATAGCTGGTAAGTAGTGTTAGAATACTTAGTAGCTGTTAGATTAGATAATGTCAGACCTTGAATTAAGTGACTTACCTGTCTTCTCCATTTAATCCCAGTGGGATATATTAGCTCATTTAATTCTCAACAATTCTAGAAGAAAGCGCTGTTATAGCACAGTTTCAATTAAGAAAGTTTCAATACGGTTACAATTAGCAACTAGTCTTCTGTCTCACAGATGTTAAATAGATGAACCGTGACTCAAATTCATACCCATTCAGTATGCAGCTCTATTTCTTCTACTGTTAGCCTGTCTTACATGTTGATTCTTTTTTGTTTTGTTTTGTTTTTTGTCTTTTTCGTTTTTATTGGTACCAGGGATCGAACTCATGACTGCCTGCTTGCAAGGCAGGTGCTTATGCCACTAAGCTAAATCCCCAGCCCCTACATGTTGATTCTTAATTCTCTTTTATATTAAATATAAGTTTCAGATACTCATTCTAGTTTATTGAAAGTGGCTGCCTAGAGGATTTTGAGACAAGGTCTATCCTCATTGAAAATTTTTCATTTCATATCAGAGATTGTTTTTAATAATTGAGGTTGGTGTAGTACCAACCATATTTTTAACTTTATGTCGCAAACTAGATTACTAGAAAATTTAGTCCTGTAATTCAGTATTTCTCTATTATTTTATGAAAAATATTTGTGCATTTTCTTAAAAGCTGGTGAATATGAAATTCTGTATTCCCTGTATAAAAATTCACATAAATTCTTCAGGAACCTAATTTCAGAGAAAAATTTGATCATGCTTTATCATACTTACTTTTGGTAACTATTGAGAATTATAAACTCAGGTTTTCTATTTGCTGTGGACTGCAAAGAAGTTTGGTGTTATATTTCTTTTTAACTATAGTAGAGCTTTATTAGCCCAGGATTTTGATGGGGATAATTTCTAATTATCAGTGACAGAAGTTTTTAATCCATCATCTGTGTCTCACATTAAGGGAGGAAGTGAACCCCTCTAAAGTAACAGGTGAAATGGTTGATGTGCAGTGGGAGTTTGGGATGGTGTGTCTTTGGCTGTTCTGCGACTTTCAGTGACTTCTACTCAGGACTTCTCAAAAAAAATAAATAAATAAATCATTTTGGGGAGAATTGGCTTTTCATTTTATGTTTTATTGGTTTAATTGAATATAAAGTCTGTAAGCTTTTCATAACCTTGGAATTACTTGGGCTGTAACTCCTACTTTACATTCAAATTATTTTATTTTTCAATTTTGTCAAAGTTAAAAATAGCCTCCTTGTAAATTAAAAAAAAACCTCATTGGAAATTTAAGATAGTACTGTAGACTATGTTTTCATTCTAGCTCTTTTGCCTAATACATGTACTGCATTCTCTTTGAAAGGAGCACCTTTCCTATTTACTTATTTATGGTTCTGGATATTGAACAAAAGTAATTAACTTTTCTAGTCCTATTTTAATTAATTTTAGTTTTACTTTATTTTGAGACAGTTCCTAAGTTGCCTAGTAAGGCTTTGAACTTGCAATCTTCCTATCTTTAAACTCCCAAGTAGGTGGGGTTATAGTCATACACCGTTGTGCTGGGACCTGTCTCTTAAATGTATTGCCTTGAATAGATAATGTTATTTGTGTAGCAATGTGTATTAATTAACTTTCCAGTTGCTGTGACAAAATACCTGTCACCTACAATTTTAAAACAGGAGAGGTTTAATTTGACTCACAGTTGGAGGATTCAGTCCATGGTCAGCTGGCTCCAAAGCTGAAATGGCAGTGTGAAAGGACGTGAAAGAGGAGGAACTGGAGAGGAGGGAGTATACCCTGTAAAAGGCATGCACCTAAGTGATACATGCATTACAATCAGGTTCTGTCCCCTAACAGCACATTTAGCTATAATCTCATCAGTAGATCAGGCCACTGATGAATACACTTCTCTCATGGTCCAGTCACCTTCCAAAATACTACCTCTGAACACACGAGAATTTTATGGCAAAATTTTGGATCTAAACCATTATCAATTTAGATTTAGAATTTAAATATTTAAACCGTAAAATCTATAGGTGAACCCTGCCTGCCTGGCGAGCATGAGATTGTGAGTTTGATTCCCAGTCTTTTAAAAAAAAAAAAAATCTGTAAGTGAAAACACTATTTCTGTATACTTTTCCTTAGGTTTTCAGAAAAATAAAATATTACAAATTAGTCCCAATACTTTGTGGTTTGTCTATGAATATGATGTTAGTAACTTGCAAAATGCATGTGTAGGGATGCTAACAATTATTTGACATACCTGTATATTCATAATAGGTAAGCATAATGAATTGATCATTACTTAGCAAAATCTGAAATGTTTCAAAACCTGAAACTTTCCAAGTGCCGACTTGATACTACAAATGGAAAACTGCCATACCTGACTTCAGGTGATAGGTTACATTAAAAACACAGGTGCACTAAAAATACTATATAAAATTTGCTTTGGCAAGTATGTTAAGGTATATGAAGTATAAGTGAAATTTGGGTTTAGGCTTGGGCCTTGTCACTCATATATCTAATACGAATGCAGATATTCCCAGATCTGAAAAGAAATCTGAAATCTACAACTCTTTTGGTCCCTAGCATTTCAGAGAAGGAAATGCTTAACCCATTATATTATTTTAGGAAAATAAAACCAATGCTATGAACCTCACCTACTCAGATTAATTTCTATAGCTATCATTTTAATATGGTTATAGGTCTTCTAATGTAAATTATATTAACAGATATAAGTATTATTCTGATTATAGGAGACCGTTTGGCCCAATTGGTTATTTACTTGCAACAGAAAAAAGTTACTGCAGCTGAAAAAGAGTAGTAAAGCCCTTGTTCTCTAGATATTATTTTTATTGTTTAAATTTAGAATTATGTATATACATTCATATTTTTCATTTGAAGAATTGATGTTGACTACAAAACTACCAAGGGGTCATAAAAGTGGTTGGGTGTTTGATTTATACAACTGTTTGAATGGTGATGTGAAGTTGTAGTTCTGTACTAACAGTTGTAGAACACTATAATAGTGGTCTTAGGACTGTACCTTAAGAAATCAATAAATACCGTCACTGAGTTTGTTACTCTGAAGATTATATGTATGTGTGTATGTATGTATATCTATATATGTATATATGAAATAGGATTTGTATGACTTAACCCCTAGACATCGAAATGTGCCTTGTTAAAAACAAAACAAAAATAGAAGCGCACATTTTTTAAAAGTGATTTATATCTCACAAAAGGAAGAAAGAAACCTTATCTGCAGCATTGCTTTATCATTCATTTAGAATGTATTCTACTTTTGTATCTAATTTGGTAAACTATCTTGTAAAGAGACTCGTAAGGTTTTAGTGATGGGTAGTATCTTTTAAATTTCATCTTTTAATAAGGAGGATTTACTTGAAAAGCATTTATTGGATACTTAGCATATGAAAAATACTGAAATATGTTTTGTGAAAGAATGCAGAAATAACACATTCTTTGCCTTTATGTTAAAAGGTTAAGTATTAGAAGTAGAAGAAAATAGATTGGAAAGTGATTTCTAAAATGTTTGAAGAAATTTTAAGGAAAACAAATATTTGAGTAGATTAAATTGTACATTAAAGTGCTAAAGCTTGTATTGGGAGATGTGAGTTTACGATACTTCAAAAGAGACAAGTAATAAACTGGAAAGAAGTGTTCTGAGACAGGCTAAGGGTAACAAACCAGTAAGAAAACCTTGATGACTATGATAGGTACACAAACACTATAGACTGGGAGATCTGATGACCTGTACTATGAAGACATAGTAACAGCAGGGACTAAGAATTGACTTACATTAATACTCCTCGGCTAGTCAGCCCAGGAAGAATATAGAACGCACCCAACAGACCTTGCAGGTTGAATTCAGGTGACTGGCCCTCTCTTCACTGTGGGACTCATCAATTGGACAAACATCAACCACACAGTAGAACCCTAAAATACACACTGCCGACAGTTGAGACTAGTGAGGTTGAAAGACCAAATATTAGCCAGAAAGGTGAAGCTGACAAAATGAAAAAGCAAAATGCAATCTCAAACATCTAGCCTATCAGGAGCAAATACAGGAGACATTGAAATAGAAGACTTTAGAAGTCTTACACCAGAAATCTCTGAAAAGATAGCAAGTGAAATAAACAAATCCATGAGGCTATAGAGGAAATCAAATTAGAAATAATTTCTTATGTAAATATAGAAATAACAACCATAATAAAAGAGTTGCTAAGTATAGCTAGAGAAGACACAGATAAAAATATAGGAGCATGGGAAACTGATTTAAACCTTGAATGAACAATATAGAAAACAAGTGGAATGTGTGAAACAAATTCAAAGACATATACAAGAAATAAAAAATTCTATTGAAAGCTGATGAAACCATTTAAAAGAAATTGAGGATAGAATTTTGGCCCTTGAGGACAGGATCACAACTAGTGATCATGAAAGGATAAAACTTTTAGAAATAACAAAGCAGCATGAAATGATCCATACAGCAGCTTCAAGATGATGCCAAGAGAAATAATACAAGATTAACAGGCATCAATGAAGATGCAGGAGTCAGTATGAATGACATCAGTAAACTATTTACAGAACTAATAGAACATTTCCCAAACATGGGGAAAGAATCTGATATACAGATAAGTGAGGCATATAGAACACCAAATGGTCACAACCAAAAAAAATCTACACCTAGACATATAATAATTAAGATCCCAGACATTTAGCAGAAAAACAGTGCTGAATGCTTGTTAGATTAAGACACAACTCAAGTATCAGAGAAAGCCCATGAGAATCACGGCAGACTTCAGCATAAACCTTCAAGTTAAGGCAAACTTGAAGTATTTCAAGCCCTGAAAGAAAATAACTTTCAATCCAGATCGATCTATCCTGCAAAACTTATTTTGAAATTTAATGGAGAAATAAGATACTTCTATGACAAAGAACAACTGAAGAAATTCATGTCCACCAAACCAACCCTAGAAAGACTACTGAAAGGCATAGAGATAAAAATGATTACAATTTCCAGAACAAAAACAGAAAGTAACCACCAGACAGGGTAAGCAATTAAACAAGGGAGGAAAGCAGAAAGCCAAGAGCAGGAAAATAACATGACAGAGTGGAGCCACTGCATATCAGTTATATCCATCAATGTAAATGGCCTCAATTCACCTATTAAAAGAAGTAGATTGACAGAATGGATCAGGAAATAGGATCTAACAGTGTTGTATGCATGAAACACATCTAACTCAACACACATAGATTAAAAGTCAAAGGATGGAAACAATATTCCATGTGACAGGAACCTAGAAAAAAGCAGGGATAGCTATTCTATTTACAAATAATGTAATTTCAAACCAAAAACAATCAAAAGAGATAAGGTCAGGACATTCTTGTCAAGGGAATAATTTAACAAGAAGAGGTAATGGTCATAAACATATGCACCAAATACAAGAGCACTCAGCTATACAAAACAAATACTAATAAATATGAAAAACTAAATAAACAACAACATAATTGTAATAGGGAACCTTAGTACCCTATTATCACAAAGGGATAAATCAACTAGACAAAAAGTCAGCAAAGAAATAACAGAACTAAATCAAACCTGTAAGCAAATGGACTTGGTAGATGTTTACAGGTGTTCCACCCAACCACATCAGAATACACATTCTTCTCAGCTGCGCGTGCGACATTCTCCAGAATAGACCATAAAACATTCTTAAGTAAATGTAAAGGGATTGAAATTATCCCATGCATATTATCAAACCATAATGCGCTTAAATTGGAAATTAATGGCAAAAGAAATTGCAAAACCTGCATAAATACATGGAAATTAACCTCCTGAACAATCAATGTGTTACATGTGAAATTACAGAAGAAAAATAAGCAATATCTACAATTCAGTCAAAATGCAGATACAACATACTGATACCTGTGAGATGCAATGAAAGTGGTCCTAAGAGGGAAGTGTATTCCAATAAATTGTCATATCAAGAAATAGAATGAACACAAATAACCTAATGCTACATCTCAAACTTCTAGAAAAAGAAGAGCAAGCAAACTCCAAAGCTCATAGAAGAGAGGAAATTTTGAAGATCAGAGCATAAATTAATACAATTGAGATTTTAAAAAAATACAAAGAATTAATGAATCAGGGGGCTGATTTTTTAAGAATAAACAAAATTGATAAACATCTAGCCAGCATTATCAAGAAAAAGAAAAAAGTCAAATTCATGCAATAAGGAATGAAAAGAGAGATTTACAAATCCCTTGGAAATTCAAAAGATCATGAATACCTACTTTGCAAATCTTAGTCACATACAATGAAAAACAGAAGAAATGGAGAGATTTCTAGAAACGTATAAACTACCAAAGCTCAATCAAGATGATATAACAATTTTGAATAACCTAATATCAACTATTGAAATTGAAAAAGTTATTTAAAAACTTACCAACAAAAAGGGGCCAGGTCCTGTTGGATTCACGGCTGAATTCTACAAGTAATTTAGAGAGTTAATGTCAGTACTCCTCAAACTCTTCAGTGAAATTGAAAGGGAAGCAATCCTCCCTAACTTTCCTGGAGGCAAGTTTTTACTCTGATACCAAAACCACAGAAAGACCCAACCAAAAAGGAAAACTGTAGGCCAATCTCACTAATGAGATGCAAAGATTCTCAACAAAATATTGGCAAATAGAAGGCAGCAAATCATCAAGAAGATTTTACATTATGATCAAGTGGGATTTATCCCAGGGATGCAGGGATGGTTTAACATACACAAATCAGTAAATGTAATGCACCACATTAACAGAGTCAAAAAGAAAAACCACATGATCGTCTCAATAGATGCAGCAGAAGCTTTTGATAAAGTCCAACACTTGTTCATGATAAAAACCCTACAAAAACTCAGAATAGATGGTAACTACCTCAGTCTGATAAAGGCCATCCATGACAAAACAACAGCCAACATTATACTAAATGGACAAAAACTGAAAGCTTTAACTCTAAAATTAGGAACGAGACAAGGATGTCCACTCTCACCAATCCTTTCAATATAGTTCTAGATATATTAACCAGAGCAATCAGACGAGAGAGAAATAAAAGGAATAAGGATAGCAAAAGAAGAAGTCAATTTATCAGTATTTGCAGATGACATCATATTCTACATAGAAGGCCCCAGGAACACCATTAAAAGACTACTAGAGTTAATAAACAAATTCAGCTGTGTAGCTGGATACAAACTCAGCACTTAAAAATCAATAGCATTCCTGTAAACAAAAAAACTCACTGAGAGAGAAATTATGGAAATAACACCTTTCACAGTAGCATGTAAAAAAATATAATACTTAGGAATCAATCTAACCAAGAATGTAAAAGACCTATACCCTGAAAATTATATTAGTCTTAAAAAGGAGGTTGAGGGGCTGGGGATTTAGCTCAGCGGCATAAGCGCCTGCCTTGCAAGCAGGCAGTTGTGAGTTCGATCCCCGGTACCGATTAAAAAAAAAGGAAAACAAAAAAACAAAAAAAAGGAGGTTGAAGAGGATATTGGAAAATGAAGGGATATTTCTTGCTTTTGGCTAAGAAGAACCAGCATTGTGAAAATGGCCACACTCCCAAAACTGTTATACAGATTTAATACAATCCCAATCAAATGCCAATTAACATACTGTATAGATCTAGAGAAAACACTCCTAAAATTCATTTTGAAACAGAAGAAACCTAGAATGACAAAGGCAGTTCTGGGCAACAAAGCAAGATAGGAAGCATCTCAATTCCTGACTTAAAATTTTACTACAAAGCTACAGTGATAAAATCACCATAGTACTGGCAAAGAAATAAACCTGAGGATCAGTGAAACAGATTGAAAGATACAGTCACAACTACAAAGACACTCAGCCACCTCATATTTGACAAAGAGGCTAAAATAAACGTGTTCACTGGAAGGACAGACAACCTCTTTAATAAATGATGTTGGAAAAATAGTCTTTCCACATGCCAAACACAAAAACTACACCCATGTCTATCACTGTGCACTAAACCAAAGTTAAAATGGATCAAAGATCTAAATATTAAATCCAGAAACAGTAAATGTACTGGAAGACAGTGTAGGGAGAGATATTGGAGACATAGGGGTAGGCAAAGAATTCATGAACAAAATACAAACTGCACAGGAAGTATTTCAAAGAATCAACAACTGGGATATATCATCGTATTAAAAAGTTTTTGCACTTGAAGAGAAATCACCAACAGAGTGAAATGAAAACCCACAGAATGGTAAAGAATTTTAGCCAGAAAGCCCTCAGACAAAGGATTTATATCCAGAACATACAGAGAATTGAAAAACTTCAAGCCCCACAAAGTACAAAGACACTCTCCAAAAATGGGCATGTAAGATGGACATACATTTCTCAAATAAAGTTATACAAATGGCAAATAAATACATGAAGAAATATTCACCACTACTGGTCATCAGCACTGAGATTTCATCTCACTCTGGAAAGAATGGCTGCCATCAAGAAATCAACCAATAACAAATATTGTTGAGGCTGCAGGGAAACTGAAACACTTCACCATTCCTGGTGGTAGTGTAGACTGGTGTGGCCATTGTGATAATCAGTTTGGAGATTACTCTGAAAACTAGGATTGGAAGTTCCATTCAATCCAGCTATTTTCCCTTCTGGGTATTTTGCCAGAATGGGTCATGTCTTACCAATATATGTGCAGCCATGTTTATAACAGTGCAATTTGTAATAGCTAAATCTTGGGAAACAATCAAAATGAATGGAATTAATGAAAAAGATGAGTTATTTTTATACAATGGAATATTTCTCAGCTATAAAAGGATGATCTTGAGGCTTTTACAGGTAAATTGATGCAACTTGAGGCTGTCCTCATAAGTGAAATAAATCAGACTCACATTTGTAAATATCGTGTTGTTTTTGTAGTATAAAAAATAATAAAATGAAAGTAATAAGATCCAAGATGTATAATAGGTATTGATAATGAAAGAGAAACTAAGGGCTCTAAAGGATATAACTATTTGTATGTTTAAGTATGTAAGATAACAGTACTATTAAGGTTTTGTTAGTTTATCAAACAATAGTTTGTACTATCATTGTTTGTCTACTTTTTATGTTTTAGTTTTGTAACTTGAGCAACCACTGGAATATATCAACTAGTGATTTCTTACTGTTTTTTTGAAATTCTGTATTTCTACCCTTTTTCTGTTTTGCTTTTTTTCTCTAAAAAAAAAAAAAGAATGCTTTTTCAAAGCATTCATGAGAAGGGAAAAAAAAAAAAAAACAGTAACAATAGCAAAGAACCCAAAACAAGGTGGTAGGAACATAACTAAGATAATTATTTTACATACTAATCTTCGAAGTGTTCCTTAGATCACTGGACAGAAAATGCAAAATTTTAGATATTTTTAAGATCTAGTTCTTGTTTCAAGATACTGTCAGTCTAATAGGATAGAACTACAAAGAAACATGCTATTAACATGAGGAAGCCATAACTAAGTATCCTGGGACAACTGTTACATACTGTTTTGTGTTTATGAGGTGCCTGTAAAGTGTCTAGGCATGTGTCTAGTGGTAAGGATGATTGAAGAGATGAATAACTTGCTCTTTGCTCCAACGGTATTCTGCCTTATTTGAATGCGTTCATTGCTGTATCTGATTAGACTCTGACATCAGTCACACTTTATTAAATACTCTAGCTGTTGTTTTATGGTAAGAGTGACTTGAATCCAGGCCTGGTGGCACATGCCTGTAATCCCAGAACTCTGGGAGGCTGATGGAGGAGGATTACAATTCTACCTGTTTGGGCATGTTAGCAAGTTAGTCATTTCCTGTCTAAAATTGAAAATATTAAAAACATTAAAAAGGGTAGCTCAGTGTTCAATCCTCAGGACTACCAAAACCAAAAAACCTGAATGAATGGAGAGGTAATTATAATTTAGGGATACTTGGTAAATCTGGGGTTTGAGAAATAACTGGTTACCCTTTCTTTCTGGGATGTTAAGTGAATGTTTATGAGGGCAGTGACTAGAGATTTAGTATCTAGTGTTTGTTAAACTGGTCCAGGCTAGGAGGTGCAAGTTACTAAGAATACGTAAGTTGAAAAGGCTCTTTTCTCAGGAAAAGTGTTGTCCAGTGTGGTATAGCTAAAAGGAAATGAAAAGTGCTGGTGTCAGTCAAAGTGCTTGGGGCCAGCAGGCAATTCTAGATAATTGATACTCTCTGGGTGGGACATGGCTGATCTCCTGTTTTTTATTTTACAATAGAATGAGCATCTGAACATTTCCCCTTTATGATACTTTTGTCTTGATTTTCAGCAGACTTAGTGTCTTTTAAACTGAACTATTTTATTATTGGTTAAATTGCCCAGTAGCTGGAGTGAACACTTAAGCAAAGTGGCCTCTGGAAGTGTACTTGGTGTTGGTTCTAAAGCTATGAAATAGCTATAAAGAGCATTTTTTTTTTCCTTGCTCTTTACAAATGAGGATGTCAAGTGAGTCACGGCTGTGAAATGTTTTTCTTATAAATTTCTGACTGTTGTATTTTTAGGATACACCTGCTTTTAATGTGCTATGGGAAGGACCTCACTAAAGCTAAAAGATTGTGTTTATAGTCTCATCATATTTTAATTAAAATGTTTATTTTAGCTTTTTATATATGTAAGTAAAATATTGCTAATACCTTGTCATAGTGAATTCTCAGATTAATCGAACTGTTCTCATTAATCTTTCAAGGAATGTCCTGTAACAAGATATATATATGGATATGTTTTTATTAGTTACATAAACCGAAGTAACTTTTGTATTTCAATCTTAGGCAAGAAAAAAAAGCAGGTTAATCCAGACTGTGTTTCTGACAGGTGTATTATTTAATCAAGAGCTTTCAATTCTTACTTATAAAATTGAAAAAGCAGGGGAAGTGATATGTTGAGGTTATGCCAATTTTGAAAGCAATTAACAGAATCCCTTTGAAATTATTTGGATGTATAATATTTCTTCACAATAAATAATACTAAGTCAGTACATAATGCGTATGTTCATTGTAGAGAATTGGTACATGTACAAAACACATTTCAATTCTATTTCCCCTTCCTTTCACCCCCTTTTATTTTTCCAGCGTCAAATACATCTGTTTGTCATTTAAGACCATATAAAGTTAATTATCATATTACACAGATTAAAAACCATACTAATAGACATATAAAACATATAAGACAATTGTACTAAGTCAAGGTACAGTACACTTTTAGATACATTGTCCAAGCCAGGTTACAATACCTCCCTTTTTTTTAATAAGCAAACATAGTAAGCCAGAGAAAAGTCACATAAATTTATTTAGATGGGAGAACATGGGAGTCACAAAAAGCAGGAACATAGGAGTCATACAGAGCACTGAAGTCAAAAGGAGAACCGGATAGATGATTGAAGCTTACATATTTTCTTCATAGGAGAGAAGCAAGTAAATGCTGTAGGCAATTTCAGAAAAACAGTGTATGGTTTTTTCAAGGCAGATGAATGGATTTAAAGAACAGACAGTAGCCTGGGACGAGTTTATGGTATCAGCTCTAGTCTTCCTTTCCGGTAGTAAATATTGTGGAGGATTCAGCTTTTAGGTAGACGGGAAGCCTTTGGAGAAAGCCCCTTCCTGCAGTTCAGAAGGAAAGAGGAGTGAGTAGGGCAAGAGAGGAGGAAGTCATAGACACCTCAGTGCTCCTTAAATGTAAAGCATTCAGTATCTCAAAGCATCATGCTTGGGGATATTATTTCCTGAGCCTCAATATTATTTGTACCACTTTATCTTACTTAAGGAAGATGGCTTTAATATATTTACTTTATTCTGACTGTTTACTGTTTTAAATTCATGGTACTTTTGAAGTCAAAACATACCCACTGAGAAATCTTATACATATCAGAATGATTTTTATTTCTTTTTTTTGATCTCTCATTTCAGTCTGGAGAAAATACAAGCATTTCTTGGGCAAAATTTATAGTACACATGCTGTCATTTGCTTTACTTAAGTCCTCTAGGATTGTAAAATTAATAATTAGAATATTAAATCTACACCTGGTGCCATTCCTTATGTTCTGTACTTTTGCTTTTCTTCATTCAAGTCTGTCTTTTCCATTTATTCTGCAACTGCTGTTTTAAACATTTTAGGCAATATTAGTAAAAATGGGATTAATGAGAAGAGATGACAATACATATATAACCATGTTATTATAAATGTGAACTAGTTATGCTGATAGTGGAGTCTAAGCCTACCATAAAGATGAAATTGGCATGCAAGCAGGACAGAATGACAATGGAACATGTAATATTTATAGCTTATTAAGCACGTGAAGATAAGACCCTGAGTTTACATTTGATTTAAAAAGTCTGTAGACTAAATAGTACATGTCTCACAAGAAGAGCAACGATGGCAACCAGTTATAATTTTAGTAGGATAAAAAGGTAGCAATGTCACTAACACTTGAGAATAGAATGAGAGGTAAGTTCTGGAGGGGAAAATGGTTTTGATGTAGGTGGGGTTTAGCAGTGATAAGAAGAAAGTTTAAACATTTTTATCAACTGACTTTTGTATAACCTATTGAAAAATCACCTTAATATATTGTTTGTCAAAGAACACATTTTAAGTGGTTTCCCTTTGTATGTCAGTTTTATTAACAAACTGACTACCAAAATTAGGTCATTATATTTATCATAACAAATGTATTTCTTTTCCTAGTGTTTTTATAAAAATTTATGTAAATCCAAAAAAAGAGGGTATTTGTTAAAGTGTTTTGACTTACGTAGAATAACATGTTTTTTGAAATACAGAAAATTCTTGGCAATTTATTTTTTAAGGTAATGAGTTTTAATTATTTATTCATTCTTTTATTGAGGGGTGTGGGCAGGATTGGGGATTGAGCCCAGGACCTTTGCTGTGAACTGCATCTCTAGCCTTTTATGAGATTTTTTAAATATTGAAATAAATCCTTGCTAACTTGGTAAGTTGTCCAAGATTGACTGTAATTTGGGGTTTTCCTGCTTCAGCTGCCCCCAGAGTCCTAGAATTTCAGATACATAGCTATGGTAATCAATTATATTAAAGTGAAATCTTTTTTAAATGAACATTACAGTAGAAAAGAAGTCACAGTCACTTGGGATTGTGGAAAATGTGTGGAGCAGAGGCACGCATGTTACTAACCAATATTTCTGTGGGGTCTCCGTTTTTGCTTCTTTCTGTTCTCCTCTTGGTAGGCTGACACTCACATTGAGCAATAGACTCCTAAACTTCTTGGATTAACTAAAAAAGCCACCAAAGAGTCATCTCTTCATTTCTACAATAAACAGGGTATCCTTTCCACATCCAAGAGACTCCTACCTCACTGTCTATTTCTTTGAAGATCCTTGTGCTCATGTTTATAAAATCTTGTATATTTTCTCTTTTGGGCATGGTTCAACAAAAAGTTGAGTTTTTCTGCTTTCATCAAGTGAAAGCACTATATTGCTTGTTAATGTGTCATTTGTTCTCATGAAAAAACATTTTTTAAAAAAAACGTTACTTCAAATGCTGTAATTTTTCTTAAAGTAGAATTAGGGACCAAAGCTTATATTACATGTGTATGTGTAACACATGGAAAAATTACTTCGCATCTTAACTACCCTGTGTAAATTGTTTGAATAAGTCCCCGTATTTGAAAGGATTTCTCAAAGTATTTCTCAAACCCCAGTTTCTTACAGAAAATTTCTCTGGAAGATTAGTTTTTCTAACTTAGAAACAAAAATACAGTGAGAGGTGCTATTTTTTCAAACCTTTTTTCTGAGTTACAAGAGCTGTGGATGAAAATGGGGGGGTGGGGAAGCAAAGGGATTAAGACGTGTTAATGTAGTTCTGCCAGTCCCCATGAAGAATATAATCTTTATGTACTGCAAGCATTTTAAAAAGTTGGGGGGAAAACATAGGAAGTTAAATTGTAGACTGCAAAATCCTACTTAAAATCATTAAATATGATGTTTGTCTGGGAAAGTAAATGTCTTTTAAATAATTTACTTACCAAGTGAGTTTCTTACAGCCAGTCAGAGCACAGACTGGGGAGAACAAGGAAGGAAGCTATGCTCCCACCTGTGAGCCAGCACAGGGCATGTGGGCTGGGGGAGAAAGGAGAACAGCCCCTGCCCCCAGCAACCAGCTGGTCTGGAAGAGCTGTATTGCTTTATTGACTTTCTAAGCCCAAAGCTGAGCAGCTATTTAGAGAACAATAATATGCAATATAGTAACTATTATAGATTTCTTAAGGCCTTATCACTGTTTGCTTTGTTTTATTGCCTTTAAAATTAAATTTTAAAACAGTGAATGTCTTTCACTTTTTAAAAATTAAATAAAACGTTACTTTTTTAATTACTGTTACTCTTTTGTGTGGTTTAAATCTGTCCTTCCTGATTTATTTTAATTAATTAATTAATTAATTTTTTGCATAGCACAGTTAAGTCCAGTTTATGTGTGAAACGTTGGATTAAAAAATACTGGCCTGTCTTTCAGTGCGTCTGGCTTACAAAGGAATTTCTAATATGTTAGTCTTTTTTTGTTTGACAAGTCATTATAAAAAAGCATAATTGATTATTATATAAGCCATTACCTAATCCATTTATTGCATGTTTACAGGGCCATATATATTTTTTAGAACTGAAAAAACAGTTGTAAATGCTCAACCTGTGCCAAATTGTACTTGAGTTATTTTTGTAAGAACATGTCATATTGTAGTTTTAATTTAAAAATTAAAATAACATAGAAAACATAAATGAGAGATACAAAAATGATATATTTTTAATCCAATTATGTGTTTCGAAAAGAAAATATTACTGGTATAATTAATATCTAATGGCACAGTATTTGCTAAGCAATCTCAAGAGTAGTGGAATCTCTAAAACCTTGGAATAACATTTTGAACTTCTTCTGAAAAGTGTGATACTCTGTGTTAGAAAAGTCTCCTTTTCATAATCACCACCTTAACATGTGAAAAGTGACATCTCATGATGGTTTTGATTAGTTTTGCACTGGTGATAAGTGATGTTGAGTGCATTTTCATATGCCCATTTGTATGTCTTCTTTGAAAAAAAAATCTCTTTTTTTAAGTTAGTTACTTTTTTGCTGTTAAGTTGTATGATCTTATTTTGGATGTTAACATTTAATTAGATACATACTTTGCAAAAACATTTTCTCCCATTTTGCAGGTTTTTTATTTTGTTGATTATTTCCATGCTGTGCAGAAGCTATTAGTTTGATACGGTCCTCATTTATTTTGGCTTTTGTTGATTGTGCTTTTAGTGTCCTGCACTAAAAACACATTGTTAAGGATGATGTCAACTTTACAGCAGCATAGTAATCCATTGGTATAAATGCTACTTTGTCCTTAGTCATTCATCTGTTATGGACATATATACTGTTTCCAAGATCTGACTATTATAAATTGTACAGCTATAAACATGAGTGTGCATGTATCCATGTAATATGATTTTCACTCTTTTGGGAAGATACCTTGATAGTATGCAAAGTCAGAAACACAAGTTCAGTTATCATATGGTTTCTCTTATGAGAAAAACACATATACACAAATACAGACACACATATACATAAATAAAAAGCCAAAATAGAAGAGTGATAAATAGAAGTAGGGAGAAATTCAAATACTTCCCCAAATTACATAGTTGTTGTTTCAGAACTATTTCAAGGTAGCATATGCAAATTATTTGTTTGCACTACCAGTTTATCTTAGTTCATTGAAAAGAAAGTTTTGTGTTATAATAACACAATGTTTCTTTTTTGTAAGAAATCTTTTGGTTTATGTCTTGTACTCTGACTACTTGGAAGATAATGATACACAATTATTAACTCATTGTTTTCTTATTTTGCTGTGTTTTATTTTTTCATAAAATTTTAAAAAGTAAGAACAATTTCAGTATTTTCCTTCTGTTTTCTTTCAAGAGTTCTACTGCTTCTAGGTCTTAAGTTTAAGTCTTTAGTCCATCGTGAGTTTTTTATTGATAAAAGAACTGAATTTTATTCCTTTGAGTGTGGATATCCATTTTTCCCAGCACCACTTGTTGAAGAGTATGCTTTCCCTATTGTGCATTCGTACCACCCATGTTAAATACAAGTTGAGTTTTTATGCAGGAGCTTTCTTCTCAACTCTCATTTCCATTTCATGTTTTTAAATGCACTACCATACTGTTTCTATTACTATACCTTTATAATATAGTTCAGATCAAGAAAAGTGGTGCTTCCACTTCTTATTTTGCAAGATTTTTTTGACTGTTGAAGGTAGAAAAACATACCTGTGCATAATTTAATGCAAACTGCTGTGGTGCTTTGAGGCTCATCCAATAACTTTACTGTTATTTATAGTTTTGGTATACAAAATCTTTAGCTTCAGAAAGACTAAAGCTCTTAGAAATTTGCTAGTTGCTTTTCTCATTTAAAAATCTAAAGGTTTCACAGAGTCATGCAGCCATCACCATGATAAACTTAAGAACATTTTCATCACCCAAGAAAGGTATACCATAGCCATTAGAAGTCATTCTTAGTTCTTCCCTCCTCAATTACAGCTCCCCTTCCCATCATTTATCTGTTTTCTTTCTCTAAATATTTAAATATTGTGGACTCTCTGTCTCTGCTTATTTAACTTACAGCTATTTGTCTTTTAACTAGCATCGTCCCTCAGACCCTCCGCACAATGACCCAAGCCTTTAAAAACCACCATCCTGCCTTCTGTGAGAGCAGCATTATTTTCTGCCTCTAAGTAGATTATTCAGTATTAGTCTTTCTGTGCCTGGATATTTCACTTATCATTATGTTCTCCAGTTTCATATGTGTTGGTTGCCAACATGAAAAATGAGTTTGACCTGGCTGACTAGTATTCCTCTGTCTGTCACTCACACACACATAAATAATATTGTCTTTGTTGAATATTGTTATCTTTTGAATATGTTTATTCGGTGTCTTGTGTGTTGAGAATAGTGCTGTAGTAAACTTGGGAGCGCAAGTATTTCTTTGGCTTTCTTTTGGCTATATGTGGGTTGCTTGACAATATACTAGTTCTGTTTTTAATATTTTTGAGAACTTCCTTTTTTTTTTTTTTTTTTTTTTCTTTCTTTTTATCAGTACCGGGGATCGAACTCATGACCGCCTGCTTGCAAGGCAGGTACTTATGCTGCTGAGCTAAATCCCCAGCCCCTGACTTCCTAACTTTTTGTAATGAGTGTACTAATTTACATTCTCAAAGCAGTGTGTTAGAATTTTCTTTTATCTAAATTCTTGTCAACATTTGTTATTTTTTGTGTTTTTGATAACACCTAGTCTATCAGGTATAAGGTACCTTATTGTGGTTTTGATTTGAATTTCCATGTTTAGTGAGATTATTTCCTTTTATACTTCTTGTCCATTTGAGTATCATCTTTTGAGAAATGTCTATTTGGGACTTTTGCCCATTTGTTAATAGAGTCGTCCGGCTGTTGAGTTCTTTGTAGTTTGCCGCTTTTTTTTTTTTTTCAATAAGTTGTCCACTGTTATCTCTTAATCTGATTCTTGCACCAACCATATTATATATCTTTGTTTTACTTTGAGAAAAGTGACACTTAGATGATGTCTCAGTTACTTTCTTATTGCTAATACACAGTACCCAACACCTACAAATTAAAAGAGGAGAGGTTTATTCTGGCTCACATTTTGTCCATTGCCATCATGATTCAAGGCAGGGGAGCATGGTAAAGGGGCATGGCAAAGAGAAACATTTAATGGTATGGAGGCAGGAAGCAATGTGAGATCAAGGGAAGAGGAGGAGTATATACCCTTCCAGACCGTTTTCACAGAGACCCACTTGTTTGCACCAGTCTTCACCTCCCAGTATCATATCCAGCCATAAACCCATTAGTGGATTAATGGAATAATGAGTGTCATATACATCTGTAATCCAGTCACCTCCTGAAAGCCTCACCTATGAGTGTGTGAGGTTGTGGAGGGACATTTAGATACAAACTATAGCAGAAGAGTGCAGTAACTCACCAGAATTTAACATTTTAGAAGATGGAGTTAAAATGCAAGTTTACCTTGTTTTTAATCTCTACTGAGGGAAGTGCACATCAGAATAAAAAAAGATGTTGAGTATTTATATCTTAAGGTTTCATAGCTATCATGATTGAAACATTACTTTGACTCAATTTACTGTAGCCAAAAAGCAGTGGAAGGCAAAGGGGATAATAAAATCCTACAAGGAATAACTAGCAGTTAGGAACCAGGAATAGAATGATTTTTGTTTAAAGAATTCAAGAAGTTTGACATTAAATAGTCTAAGGATAAAGAACCAATGTAGAGGGAAAAGCAAAAGGTAAAAATAGTCGTAATTGATGTTGTGAGGTGACTTGATTGTGCCTAGAGGGATTGGAATTCAGATTATTGAGCATAGTAAATGAGTCAGCTTTTCTTAGAAACATATTTATGTTAGTGGTTTTTTTTATTACTATAACAAAATCCTGGAGACTGATAACTTATAAGGAAAAGTGGTTTGTTTAGGTCACATTTCTAGAGATTTTGCGGGGCAGTGTGCCAGCACTGGATGTGGCTATGGTGAGGATCCCATGAAAATGTCCAGTAGCCGAGTAAGGGCAGAGGGAGAGCTCATGTGGCCAGGTAGGAAGCCAAAGTGTCCAACTGTTTGGAGACATATCATATAGAACATTCCGGTGCACCATGAATGTTCCATCCCAGTTTTCCTATTTTTGTTCCAATATCGTTTAAAAATTCGTGTCTAAAACATCTAGACTTAAGGAAAACTCTTTTGTCTATGAACTCTGTAAAATTTGAAAACAAGTTACATATTTCTAATATACAATAGTGTGACAGGGATAGGAAAACCATTTTCATTCCCAAAGGGCAAAATAGGCCAATAAGAAAGCATAATTGGCTCAAAGTGAGACCAAAACCCAGAAAGGTAGACCTTAAATAAAAAGCTCCACATTGGAAACTGTGTACACATTCCACTGATGGGTGAGTCTCCAAGGCTCTGGATAGCCCTGCTCTATAGCTTTGCTAGTTGCCACATACGTAGTGGGTCTCTTGAGCTACACACTAATACTGATAGTTTTCCTATGTGAACGCGGCATGTTGCTGGTAGCCCTTGGGTCTGATTTTCTTGCTGTGATTAGACAAGAGTGTTGCCCTATCAGTTGCTGTGGGCTCGGCACTAATAAACACTTTTGCCTGGCCCAACAGGCTTTTCTTTGAAGTTTGGTGGAAGCTATTAGGACCTCAGAAATGTTGTATTCCTTATGTATGCAAAACCGGCTCCAGGTGGGTGTCAGCTTTGACATACGCTTGAGCGTGAGCTTTGCTTTTGGGTCTGCTTGTACCACTGCTGAAGTGGCTGTTATATGCCTCCCTGACTGTAGGGATACAGCTTTTGAGGCAGTCCTTGAAGAGCACCTTAGGGTTTTCTGAAACAGTGCAGCAGTCCCGTCATTCCAGGCCTCTGGGCCTGTGATAGTATGGGCAGCCTCAAAGGTTTATGATATGTGCTAGTGCTCTCTTCCCCTGGATATTTTTTTCTCATGTCTTTGTGCAGAACAAGTGACTCCCATTTATCGGTGATGTTCTTTTCTTACCCTCCCTCCCTAGCCAGGTGATGAATTTTCCAAATCCTCCCATTCTGCCTCCTCCTACTCCCAAGGCTCAATGTAAATCAGACTAAAAGCAGTCAGTGATACCTATGCCACAGTCTGAATAACTTTGTTGTTTTAAATCTCAACTCAAGATGAGTTATTCAATCTTTATTAACTTTGGTCTTTCATAAAGACTTAGAGTAGGACACAACTTCGTTATTGCAGTGAGTGTAACATGGGATGCCTTTAGTTCAGTTTTAGATACAATCCTCGTTTTCATCTGTGACTAGTTTCCATAGTCTTACTATTTTCTGAATGCTCGCCAAAATCTTCTGTCTTCAGTGTTCTAGGTTTTTCTAGTGTCTTTTTCCAAACTTTTAATCTGCATTTGTAAAGCCAAGTGCCAGAACCTGCATATTTTCAACATAGTTAATGATTCCAACTTCATTACTGATTTTGTTCATGGTCTGTTACTATGTGAAATACCTGTAACAATGTTATGAAGAGAATTTGATGTGATTCAGCTCTAGAGCTGCAAGATTGAGGGAATTTATCTGATGATGCCCTTCTTCTGCAGATTTGTTAGGTAGTGTAGATCATCACATGGCAGCATATAAAAGGCATGTTTGCCTGTGTATCCTCAGGTCACTCTCTTTTTCATAAAGGAATGTGATTGACTCGTGGAGGTGCCACCCTGGTAACCTTACCTAATGCTAGTCATCTCCTGGAAATTTCATCTCTGTATACCATGGCTGGGTGAAGTTTCTACCCACTTAATACTTCATGGTGGGATTCAAATTTCAACACATGAAAGCCTTGAAGAACACATTCAAACCATAGCAGTATCTGTCCCATTCCATCAACCTAGTAACACAAAGTACAGATGCATGAGCAGATTGACCTAGAAAAGATGGGTGAGGATAAGTCAAGGTATAAATGAAGTGTTCATAATCAGACTGAAGAGATGACTAGGACTAGCAGCAGTTCTTTCCTGGACTTCCTGAAGGGGAACTGGGAGGACAAGATGGAATTAGCTAAAGGCTAAGAGAGAAATCAAGAGTCTTGGTGAAAATAAAAATACATTCCTGTTTGCCCATTTCTTGCAATAGGAGATGGTTTTGATCTTGCATGATTAAATCCCCTCTACCTCAGGCTTCTTCACCCCGAAATGCATATCGTTGAGGAAATGATGGATATGTAATGATGGTAATAATGATTGGTTCTGTTCCACTGGTCTTTGTGTCTGTGTTTTGCCAGCACCACGCTGGGTTTTTTGTTTGTTTGTTTGTTTTTGTTTTTTTTAGCACTGTAGCTTTGTAATACAACTTCAAGTCCTTCCCTTGTTGCTCTTGTTACCCAGAATTGCTTTTTGCTACTCACTTACCTAGTAGTTTTGTTCCTTTTCTTTATTCGGTTGATTTGCCACCAGGTGTTCCACAAATAGAGTCAAGGGTTCCATCCTCACATTACACACCAACAAAAAAACAAAACAATTAAGACAGTAACAATAATGAAGAGATGTTAACCTTGAGTTTCAAAATTTGTATTCTAATGGGTCTTCAGAAAATGCTGACTGTATGTTGGGGTAGGAATTTTGAAGTAGGAGTAAGGTGGTATATTAGGTTCTCCAGAGAAACAGAACCAGTCGTGTATATGTATGTATGTATGTATGTATGTATGTATGTATGTGTCTGCTTATCAAAAGACACTAAAATTTATTATAAAGAATTGGTTTGCGCAATTATGGAGGCTGAAAAGTCCTAGTATATGCACATGGCACGTGAGAGACCCAAAAGAGTAGCTGGTATAGTTCTACTGTGTCCAGTACAGAATCATAAAAATCAGTGGTATAAGTTCTAATTTGAAAGCTAGCAGACTCAAGACCCAACAGGAGCGCATGTTTTTGTGTTAGTCTCAAAGCAGGAAAACTCTTTTCTAACTCAACACTGGCAGGCAGGAAGAGTGGTCTCTTCCTTGTGGCAGGTCATCCATTTATCTTGTTCAGATCTTCACCTGATTGGGTGAGGGCCACAATGTTAGGGAGGGCAATCTGCCCTACTCAGTTTACAAACTGAAATGTACTTATCATCCATATCCATGAATATTGTCACAAACATACCCAAATAATGGATCAGGTAACTGGGTATCTCATTTTGTAGCCAAGTTGATATATAGTTAATGTGAATGGTTTATACTTCAGAAAGAATTTCATTAAGTAAAAAGCAATATAATAATTTTAAAGCATCATGAAACAAGTGAATGAATTTGTTGTACAAGCTTTTCAATAATTTTTCTATTTGAAGCTCTTATATATATGCTGTTCAAAATATAATCCAGATATTTATAAACTTTCCTTACTGGTTCAATCATCATCGTGCAATAACCCATCAATACAATGGAAGAACATGCTGTTGATAAAATAAAGCCAAATGTTAATGGCCAGGGTGTTCATTTAAAAATTATTTTTAAGATTCAGAGTATAGTTCAGTGGTAGAACACTTGCATAGCATGTGCATGGTCCTGGGTTTGTTCCCCATCATTCCCAAAAAGAGAAAGAACTTATTTTAAAGACTGTGAATTACTGTATTATATTTATCTCTATATATGGTTCCTATTTCTGAAATTAGATGATATTTAAAACTAGTGGCAGTCTGTAAATGTGAAATACTAGTATTTTATGATAACCTTAAAGTTATGAAAACTCTTATTGTTGAAGACATGCCTGGATTCATTAAGAAAATGATTTTCATTGTATATTTCTTCTTATGTAGGTTCTATAACTGAGTTTTTTTGTGTCACTAGAATTTTTCTTTTTTCTTGCTTTTTTTTTTGGTTTGGTTTTTTGAAACAGGGTCTTGTTAGGTTGGCCTTTGACCCAAGATGGCCTTGAACTTGAGGTAATCCTCCCGTCTCAGCCTCCTGAGTGCTGAAGTTACAGGCATGTACCACTATACTCAACACAATTCTCTGCTTTTTAAAATAATGATGTACTGGACATTCTTATTTATGAATATTTCCCATAAATCTTTCTCTGTTGTGGTGTCTGCTGACCCCCTCTGCCCACCCCACTGAACCCAGGGCCTCTTGCATAGGTCAAGCATGCTACCGTTAAGCTATAGCACCAACACCCCTCTTCCCTGCATAAATGCTGTGAAACTAGGAAGCAGAATAGTGTGAGTGTATTTTTTAAGAGCTTTGGTAAATATTTTCTAATTGTGCTTATTTATTCACTCATTTAAAACCAGTATTAATAACAGCTAACTTATCTCGGGTACTGGTAAGGATTTGGATCTCATGTAGATCATTTGGTGTAATCTTTAAGAGAATCTTTTGTGAGAGTTGTAATATTCCCATTATGGAACATCTGAGTGCCTCCAATATGCTGACAATTGTGCTGGGTAGGGGAACTGTAGTAGTGAACAAAACTATTGTTGACAACTATGTTCTAGAAAAAAAGACTGTAAGAAGTACTCTATTTTAAAATTGAGATTGTGAGAGAGATTACGAAAGAAGTTTGGGTTTCTCTGAAAGTATCTCTTGGGTTAAGGAGAGAGAAAGCTAGAAGGAAATTACCATAGAGTACGTTTGGGGCCTAGTTTGAGTCATACAGGTAGGGAAGGAATTGTTTTAGTCTGCTTGTGTAAAGATCTTGAGATAGTTAAAAGCTGTTGCAGGAGCTGAAATTAGACCAAGGAACCCTGAGGTATCTGGAGTAGATTGGCTCAGATATGGCTTAGGCTGACTGGTCTTTCCAGCCTTACTGGGAGCACTGGGAAGCCTTTGAAGCACTTCTAGTGGTGGAGTCCCAAGACATGTAGGTTTCAAAAACACCACTTCCCTGCTGTAACAGTGGTTTGTAATATGTGAAGTTGTAGCTTGTTTTATAACGTGAGCATCATTATTGTTAGTATGATAGATAGATATATGTACATTTTAAAATTAAAAACACAGCAAGCTGAGTGTGTAATCCCAGCTACTTGGGAGACTTAGGAAGGAGATCTCAAGTTGCAGCACAGTCTGGGTGACTTAATGTTTCAAAAAATAAGAATGGGTAGGGGTATAACTTAGTACAGAGGCCTGGCACTACAAAAACAAAACAAAACATTTTTTAAAACCTTATAAATGAAATCCAGAGCCTGGTGGACTGCTCTCTCTCACCTGTGGGCCAGTTGCCTGTCAGGAAGAGTCAGGTGGGCAGAACCGTGGGATTCCGTTCCAGCCTGGTGGACAGCTCTCTCTCTCGTGGGGGCCATGCTGCAGCTGCCTGCAGGGAAGAGTGAGGTGGGCTAAGCCGCGGACCCGGTTCCAGCCTGGCATCCCGCTCCCTCTCACCTGGGGAGTTGCCCACGCCGCAGTTGCCTGCCGGGAAGAGTGAGGTGGGCCTAGCCTCGGAACCCAGTTCCAGCCTTGCCGACCACCTCTCTCACCCTAGGGCAGAGGGCACACGGCAGTTGCCCCACCTGAAGGAGGGAACTGGGCCAAGCTGCGGGAAACTGCTCCGACCTTGCCTGCGACCTTCTTTCGGCATGGAGAGCTCCAGCACTACTGCCACCACCTGGAGGAGGGAGCAGCCCTGCTGAGGAGGGAAGCTTTGCTGCCATAGCGGGGAGCTGTGTAGCTTGAGGAGGCTTTAGGTCTACCTGAGAGGAACCTGGCAACCTTCTCTTAATCCTGGGGCTTTGCTGTCCAAGGAGGGAGCTACACTACCAGAGGAGTCCCAGGAGTAAGAGACAATTTCCAACACGCCCAGAGGAAGTTTGGAACAACACTTGAAGCTTGGAAATATAGGAAAATGACAAAACGAATGACCAAAATGTAATCTCAAACATCCAGCCATCCCAAGAAAGCGTAGGAGCCATGTACATAGAAGAAAATACATGCCACATACCTGAAATACCTGAAACAATAGTAACTGAAATAAAGAAGCAACTCTGGGAAGCCTTAAAGGAATTCAAACTAGAAATAATCTCTCAGGTATATAAAGCAGATGCAAAGAGATATACAGGAAATCAGAAATTCCATTGAAAGTTGTAAAAACTGCCTCAATGAATGTGAAGATAGAATTTCAGACCTCGAAGACAAGATTGCAGCCAGTGAACAGGAAAGGAAAGATGTTTTAAAAATAACAAGAAATCAGGAAATAACAATTCAACACCTGCAAGATGATGCAAAGAAAAACAACATAAGGTTGACAGGGATAAATGAAAAACAAGGGGAGAACATAAGGGATGTCAAGAGGATATTTAGATAAGTAATAGCTGAAAATTTCCCAAACATGAGATTGGAAACAGGTGTCAAGATCAGTGAAGCATATAGAACTCCAATAGCCATAATCAAAATAAAACTATACCCAGACATATAATGACAGCCATCCCAGAAATTGAACAAAAGAACAGAATATTAAAAGCTTTCAGAGAGAAAAGACAGATCACCTATAAAGGAAAACCTATCAGAATCACAGCAGACTTCTCCACACAAACAATAAAGTCAAGAAGAGCCAAAAAAAAAAAAAAAAAAAAAACAAAACAAACAAAAAAAAAAAAACTGTGGGGGCTGGAGATTTAGCTCAGCGGCATAAGCACCTGCTTTGCAAGCAGGCAGTCGTGAGTTCGATCCCTGGTACCGATAAAAAAAAAGGAAAAAGACAAAAAAAAAAAAAAAGAAGAGCACGGAGTGAAGTATTTCAGATGCTAAAGGAAAACGATTTCCAACCTAGACTGATGTACCCTGCAAAACTGTCCTTCAAAATTGATGGAGAAATAAGATACTTCCATGACAAAGAACAGCTGAAGAACTTCATGATCACCAAACCAACCCTGCAAAGAATACTAAAAGACAGCCTAGATACATTTAGGAAAAAACCACTAAACAAAGCAGACAATTAAATATAACAGAAAGATAAAAGATTCAACAGCAAAAAGATAACATGTCAACAATAAACCAATATATAACAGTTATAACCATTAATGTAAATGGTCTCAATACACCAATTAAAAGAAACAGACTGGCAGAATGGATCAAGAAACAAAATCCAACAGTATGCTGTCCACTAGAAACCCATTTAACCCAAAAGGATACTCACAGACTGAAAGTCAAAGGATGGAAAACAATATTTCATGCAACAGGAACCCACAAAAAAGCGGGGGTAGCTATTCTGTTTGCAGACAATATGAACTTCAAACCAATAATGATCAGAAGGGAAAAAGAAGGTCACTACATACTGGTTAGGGAAAAACTTCAAGAGGAAGAGATAACTATCTTAAATATATATGCACCAAATTCCAGAGCACCCAGTTATATAAAGCAAGTATTAACAGAAATGAAAAAAAAATTAGCAGTAATACAATTCTAACAGGAGATCTTAACACACCATTGACACCAATGGAAAGATCAACCTGATAGAAAACTAGCAAAGAAATAAAAGAACTGAATCACAGCTGTGAACAAATGGACTTGATAGACATATACAGACTATTGCACCCAACAACAACAGAATACACATTCTTCTCAGTAGTACATGGATCATTCTCTAAAATGGACCATATATTAACTCACAGAACATATATAAATAAATGCAAAAGGTTTGAAATTATCTCTTGCATGCTATTGGATCATAGTGCTATGAAATTAGAAATTAATGATAAAAGATACTGCAAAAATCCCAGAAACACATGGAAACTGAATAACACACTCTTGAGTAATCACAGAGGAAATTAAAGAAAAATTAAACAATACCTACAAACAAATGAAAACACAAATACAATTTACCGGAATCTGTGGGATGCAATGAAAGCTGTCCTCAAGGGAAAATTTATTGCACTGAGTTCCCACATCAGGAAAACAGAACAAATACAAATAAATAACCTGATGCTACACCTCAAACAGCTAGAAAAAGAAGAGCAAGTCAAGCTCAAAGCCAAAACAAGGGAGGAAATTATAAAAATCAGAGCAGAAATCAATGCAATAGAGACTAAGAAAACAATCCAAAAAATCAATGAATCAAAGAGTTGCTTCTTTGAAAGAATAAATAATATCGATAAGCCCCTAGCCAACCTTATTTTAAAAAGGGAAGAAAAAGCTCAATTTCAGGCAATAAGGAATGAAAAAGACGAAATCACTACAGACCTATAGAAATACAGAAGATCATCAACACCTATTTCGAAAACCTCTACTCCCAAAGGTTTGATAACACAAAGGAAATAGACAGATTTCTAGAGGCATATGAAGTACCAAAGCTAGGTCATGAAGATGTAAAACTGCTGAATAACCCAGTTTTTATTAATGAAATTGAAAATGTAATTAAGTCCTTACCTACAAAGAAGAGCCCAGGCCCAGACGGATTCACTGCAGAATTCTACAAGAAATACAAAGAAGACCTAAATTCCCACACTCCTCAAACTCTTCGTGAAATTGAAAGGGAAGGAATCCTTCCTAAATCGTCCCTAGAAGCAAATATTACTCTAGTACCACAACCTGAGAAGGACCCAACTGAAAAAAAGAACTACAGACCAATCTCCCTAATGAACACAGATGCAAAAATCCTCAATAAAATATTGGAAATAGGACACAGCAAATCATCAAGAAGATTATATACCATGACCAAGTGGGATTCATCCCAGGCATGCAGAGATGTTTCAACATATATAAATCAATAAATGTAATCCACCATATCAATAGAGCCAAAAGTAAGAATCACATGATCATTTCTATAGATGCAGAAAAAGCTTTTGATAAGGTTCTACATTCATGATAAGAACCTTGCATAAAATTGGAATAGATGGTCTTTACCTCAATATAATAAAGGTCATCTATGACAAACCAACAGCCCGTATCATATTAAATTGCCAAAAATTGAAGGTCTTTACTTTAAAATCAGGCACAAGACAAGGATGTCCCTTATCACCACTCCTATTTAATATAGTCCTGGAAATACTAGCCAGAGCAATTAGGCAAGAGAGAGAAATAAAAGGGGTAAAGATAGGAAAAGAAGAAGTTAAATTATCATTATTTTCAGATGACGTGATACTCTACATAGAAGACCCCCAAAACTCCATTGAAAGACTCCTAGATACAATAAATAAATTCAGCAATGTGGCTGGATACAAAATCAATACTCAGAAATCAATAGCATTCCTATACACTAACAATAAAATCACAGAGAGAGAAATAAGAGAACCCATACCCTTCACACTAGCAATCAAAAACTGAAATATTTAGGAATTACTCTCACGAAAGAAGTGAAAGACCTGTACAGGGAAAATTATAATACACTGAAAAATGAAATTGAAGATGATCTCAGAAAATGGAAACACATCCCTTGCTCATGGATAGGAAGAATAAATATTGTGAAAATGGCCATTCTCCCAAAACTGTTAGACAGATTCAATGCAGTCCCGATAAAAATACCATTCAACATACCTCATGGATCTCAAGAAATCACTCCTAAAATTCATCTGGAATGAGAAGTGACCTAGAATAGCAAGCACAATTGTAAGCAGCAATGGCAAGGCAGGAGGTATCACAATCCCTGACTTGAAGATATATTACAAAGCAACTGTAGTAAAATCAACATGGTACTGGAACCAAAACAGAGCCGAAGATCAGTGGAACAGATTAGAAGATACAGCCACAACTACAAACACACTCAATCACCTTATCTTTGATAAAGGGGCCAAACATGTCCACTGGAAGAACGACAGTCTCTTTAATAAATGGTGTTGGAAAAACTGCCTCTCCATATGCTGAAAACTAAAACTAGACCCATGCCTATCACCATGTACTAAACTAAAATCTAAATGGATCAAAGATCTAAATATTAAAATAGAAACACTAAATCTATTGGAAGAAAAACTGGGTAAAAAGCTTGAAGACATACGATTAGATAGAGAATTCATGAACAGGACTCAAACTGCACGGGAAATACTTCCCAGAGTCAATAATTGGGATCACTTCTTATTAAAAAGTTTCTGCACATCAAATCTCAAGCATAGTGAAAAGAAAACCCACAAACTGGGAAAAAATATTAGTAAACTGCCTGTCAGACAAAGGACTTCTGACCAAAACATATAAAGAATTTTAAAAAATCAGACCCCCAAACTTCAAAGACCAAATCCAGAAATGGGCATCGGAGATGAATACACATGAAAAAAATGTTCATCATTACTCATTAGAGAAATGCAAATTAAAACCACACTGAAATTTCATCTCACTCCTGAAAAAATGGCCAAGATCAAGAAAACCACCACCAACAAATGCTGGAGAGGCTGTGGGGAAAAAGGAACTCTCCTGCACTGTTGGTGGGAGTGTAGACTGGTACAACCATTGTGGAGGTCAGTATGGAGTTTTCTCAGAAAGCTGGGATTTCTTAGAATTATATAATATATATATATGTTCTATAAACATTTCATTTATTCTAAATTTTGCTTTTAAATTTTAGTTTTGAAGAAACAAACTTAAAAATTCAATATTAGAAAACTGAAATTATATTGTCCCAGAGTAAATTAAAAATAACTTTTGCTTGAAAAATTGTACCATACAAACTAAAGGGTTAATTTTCACTAATGTAGAATTCCCTTTCATTTATCTTCTTTGAAGGTGTCTACCGAAGGGAAAAAATGGTAGAAAGTTCATAAAAAACATTAACATATTTCATAATGCTTTTTCCACCCTAACATACATGCATCCTTGGGAGATCATGATACAGACTCCTGTATTCAAATGATCATGCTTCTTTTCCCTTTGTACCATAGAGTTAGGCTTGAATGTAGAAAATGTGTGAAAATTACTAGTGTGTGGGGGTTGTAATTGAAGTTCTTTAATAAGAAAAATAAAATTATTTCAGGATATTTACATTATAAGCATTTGTACTTAGGTAATTTTCCTTCTGTTTCCGATCTTGATATTTTGAAATTATGCTATTATATAAACAAGGATTAGTAAACAAAATATTTTAAGTTTTCATAGTATTACTATTTTAACAGAATAATTTTTTGTGCTAAAGAAAGAAAAAAATTTTTTCTTTCATTCTTAAATACGAAACTGAGATATTTAAGCAATTGCAGTGTTTTGGAAAACAAAAGATTTTGTGGAACATGCTTTTGAAAGTAGACAATGTGACCATATCATGTATGCTGTCTTAATAATGCCAGACATCATTAGATTGATTAACTCAGCATGAGGCCTAATCAGATTTAACTGTGGTTGGCAGCTGTACACTAGAAGAATAGTAATATGATGGGAGAATGAAATCAGCTTTTAAATAACCTACTTTAAGTACAAAACTAAAAAGTGTATCAAGTGTTCATTATTTCATAATGGCATGTTAAACTGTTGCATTCATATAGTCTTCTCAAATCCATGCTGTTTTGTATTTTCAAAGATTGGCTATTACCAGAAGCTGGATCTACTTGTAAGATTCTCATTTGATAATTGATGGTGTGGATTTCAAGCAATTAGAATTTTTCCGTAGCTGTCAAAGGGCAAAGTTTTTATCTACATGCATGTTTATTGTGTAAACCTCCCAGGTTATCAAACCCATCTAAGAAACAGAGCCAAAACCACTGCTTACTTTTCCTGGGATATGAAGTATTTCTCTATGAAAGTAATTGAATAAATGATACTTAAGAGTGAGCCTTAAATTAGAAACTTGTGAATTAATTCTAATTCTGCTATTAACTATAGCCTAGATTTTAATTAGGGTTAATTCACTAAATGTTCAGAGAATATTTACCATGTGTAGGCCAGTCTGGGCTCTAAGGCTGCATTGATGACCAAAACAGTAAAACTATGGTCCTCACTTACAGCAGTGTTTCGATGTGCTCAGAATGCATAATCTTTGGGGGCCTGATATCCAGACTGCTGAGCAATAGGCATGATAGTCTGTATTTCACAATTATGTTGCATGAAATTTATACAGTATTTTTATGTTCTGCTGCATGTGACAAACCACCTTTAGCAGGGTTCTAAATCTATTGAGCTAATAAAACTCAAAGTGAATATTCAGATATTATCCAGTCTTGTCTTATTGGACATTAAGATAACAAAACTCTGATAACTGGGAAAGGTAAGCAAAATGGTGAGTTGGTTTTCACTTTCTGGGAAAAGAGTAACTTCATTTCGGAGAGCAGTTTTCCAAATACATGTTTGTTAACACATAGTTTAACACTTCATTTTTTACCACATAAGCACATTATTGGGCATGTGAGAATAACATAATACTAAATTTCTCATACTGCTTAAGATTTATAACTTAATTAGTATGGTGTTAGTTTCAGTCGGAGAAGTTAAGAAACATTTAATGTAGGAAAAAAGAAATTTCTAGTCTTATATGATATAGTTGTCCCTAATAGGACTTTATGGTAAGAGAATATAATTTCTAATTCTTTGATAAGTCCTTGAGTAAAGAAGTTCAGTAACTGATTCAGTCTTCTTAAACTGTAATTCTGTGTAACAGTAAAAGCCGCCCCCCACCTCATTCCAGTTCCAAGAGGACTGGAGTTATTTTGAGAACTTTTAAGTGCCGGTAAGCAAAAACTTAAACGTGTGTATGTAGCTGTCAATGTAGCCTTTTTAAAAATGTGTCATTTGGCTATCCTGTGTTAGGTGTATAGGAACATTTGTTGAAAATGTCTGCTTCCTTAAAATAGCCTTCAAAAGATACTGAACAATTGGGCAACTACCTTAAATCATAAACAGTTATCAAATGGTCATATTAATAAAATCTGAAATCAGTTTAGAATAATAAAAATAATTGATTTGTGTTAGATTGCACTAGTAGATTTTGTATAAATACACTGTGAAAGCCTGTTGCCAAAACCCCAGCAGTATTAAACCAGATATAAAAAATACTAGATATTTGTTACTTAGTATGCAGTACTTAACAAATATTCATGTGTTCTACTGCTGTTTTTTTGGATAATGCAATAACTTAAAATTAAATTGTCATTTCTTCACTATTAGGATTTACATATACTTCACTAAGCAAGTCTTGAGTCATCAAGTAAAGTTTTTAAAAATTTGGATGGAATAATCTCTTCATTTAACATTTTTAAATTATAAATCCAGTTAGAAAAATATAATTGTGCCATTCTTTAATTCTGAGATAATTGACACATTCAGTTCAGTAATTGGGGTGTGATTTTAAAAAATGCTCACCCAATCCGTTTAATACCTTTATTAACATTCACGATGTTAGAAATCAAGAGTAAACATCTTTCATTCACCTGTTACAAGGCCATAAATGCAAATAAACCTGGAACAGAAAATATAATTGCATTATTACCACATTACCACATTACGGTTTAAGTCCACTAATATAAAGTTCCATTTAAACTAACACAAAGTTCCTTTTATAGAATGCTTTGATAGAGAAGAGAACTTCATGGGAAAGTATGGGACTTATGGTAGAGGTAAACTGTGGATTCTAAAAATTGATGACCTATTTTAAAATTTTATAAAGGGAAATCCCTGTTAAGTCCCTTAAACAGTTTGGGAAGTGTTTTAATTAACCTTAATTAACCTTGATTAATGTTGAAGATTTTTGATAGTGTTAGTATTCTTTGGGAAACATAAATGTTGTACATACAGTATCCTATAATCTCTCTTTCCCTACAAAGAAGTGCTGGTGTGTATCAGAATCACATTGGTACCATTGTAATTGGGCAATATTCAGGTTATGAATGGGACTAGACACACAGTCTCTTTGGTCCTTCTTTGTTTACATTTTACACTGTTTTTTCAGCTGTGACCCGCAGCTGATAGTATAAGGTTGCTGTTTACTTTTCAGGCCTATTGACCTGGTAGTAGCTTTCATGACCCAGTTGTCTTACCTACTCAAAAATAGTGATCAGAATAGTACAGTGGTACCTCGGTTCACAAATTTGATTCTTTTCATGACTCTCATCACAAAACTGAGTTGGTCAAAAATGGAACCAAATTCCAATGTTAATGTAGACCTCCTAGAGAAATTAGATTCAGTTTTTCTCCAGTTCAGTTTGCAACTAGAATTGTTTAACCTCTAGTATGTTGATTTTGACTAGGAACATTGCTCATGGATGGGCAGGGATTACTGTGATTTGTTTGATGTTAGAGTTTAAATGAAAAAATGTAGAACAAAAATGTGGTCAGTTGTTCATTGGTAATTCAGTGTTGAAGTTGAATATAAAGGTCCTTTATACTCCTATAAGAATATGCTTGACTGTTTTTATAATATGAAATTGAAAAGAGGGGAGAGTACCTGACACTAGTAGCCTCCTCATATAATGGATTCTTACTTTGGCTGACATTCAGGTACATACATCATAATATAGAAAGAAAACTTTACTTGACAAAAACCAGCTTGACATCTTGCCATTTCGAGATAGAATTTTTCAAATGTGATATATATTTATGGAATAATAAACAAACCCTTCAAGGGAATATACCGTTAAAGTATCACTTTAAAATACTACACTATGTTATCATACATAAAATAAGATGCATTTCCTGATCCTTACTTCATTTTACACTCTTTTTTTTCAGTACTGGGGTTTGCCTTCAGATTTCTTCTCTCAGTCTCCCAAACTGCTGGCATTGTAGGTACCAGCACACCTGACCTTTGCTTATTTTTATGCTTCTCCTTTTTATACTTTTAAATATACACATTAGCTGCATACTCAGAACTTTAAGTGTTTGCAGTTTAGTTTTAAAATGTTCAAGTATTTAGTTGAATTTTACTTATGAAATTGTAAAGGATTGGTATCTGACAGTGACATTGTATTAAAGCCTTTCATTATTAGATTATAACAAATTATTTTAATTTAAATTTCCATGTAGAAACAGCGATTTTTTTCTTACAGTGATAAATCTTAAAATTCAGTATACTTTTGCATAACAGCTGATAAGCTATGCAGTTATGTCTCAAAGGATGTATGTGTTTAAAATTGACTAAAGAGGACTTCTATAAAACATTCCTAAAGGAAAATTTGAGCTAACAAAAGGGCAAATGTGAAACGTATTTTAACTCAGTAATTAATGTGATTTTGGAAGATAGCATTTTAAAATATCAGAGTACATGCATGAGAATTATGTGTCACAATGAAAGCTGGTATGTAGGACTGGGGATATGGCTCAGTGGCACAGTACCTGCCTGGCAAGCTCAAGGTGATGAGTTTGATCCCTAAACCCTACCCCCAAAAATCCAGTATGTGTTTGAACTGTTTAGTAGTTATATTGGCAAGTATAAAATAGCAGCTAGTATCTTTTTAAAATCTTGTTAGATCAGTAAAACAAATGAGGAATTTTAATTAGAATGGACCATCCTTGAAGCTAGTCAGGCTCCATGGGGTCTATCTTTTCATATGTTGTAATAATAGGACTTTCCCAACTGTTTTAATATAGTTTAAAAGTATATGTCTATAAACTCAATAGGTTAAATAAAATACAGAGACCAAATACAAGCATCACATTGTTGACCATGTTAACTTAAAAAATAACCATTTCCCCAAATGAGTAGTTTGGGGCAGTGAGTCTAAAATTTGACAGTGCTTAAAATAGTCACACCATGGAGTTATAATAAACCAGTGCGTGTGATTAAATTGCAAAAATATACGTATGCTTATTCTATAGTTCATATTGTGGGTATCTAGTTTTGTAAGTGTAAACTGATTATTTAATGTTAGTCATTGATTGATAGAAAGTCTTATTTTTCGTTTGGTATGATGTTATCTTTTAACTCATTGGTTACCCTATAACAAATGAAAAGATTGTCAAGAAATTATTTATCTGATTTCTATTTCTCTTTATCATCTATATGTAAGTTCAGCATTTAGATTTTTCACTGTATCTTTTCATCATTTTCTCTAAAGATACTATAATCAAATGTGTTATGGTAAAAAGTATAGAGAATTGTTGCTACTGTCCAAATTGCTTTCTAACACTGGGTGTGGTGGCACACACCTGTAATCCCAGCACTCAGGAGGCTGAAGCAGGAGTATCCTCACAAGTTTGAGGCTAACCTGGGCTATATAGTGAGTCCAAGGCCAGCTTGAACTATATAGTGAGACTGTGTCTCAAAAAACAACAGCAACAACAGAAAAAACCTAAAACATTACTTTCTAGCCAGGTGTGGTGGTGCAAACCTGTATTTGCAGTTCTCCGGCTGAGACAGGAGGATTGCCGTAAGTTTGAGGTACTCCTGGACTGCATAGTTAGTTCAAGGCCAGCCTAAACTAAATAGTGAGACTGTCTCAGAAATAAGACAAAACAAAAAACTGTTTTCTAAAACCAGTCACTCTGCATAATATAGGGACATCATTATTTCTGCTGGCTGAGTTTGTCTAAAATCACATTTCTCTTGTTCCTCTTTTTTCTATTTAATATTGTGCTGTTAAAATCTTGTAAATCTGTTTACTCTTAATATTCATCTCTCCTTTTGTTGTTATTACATTTTAAAAATTCATCCACTGTGGGATAAATACTGCAGATTTGCTAAACCTGCTCTCTCAAAGGCTGTCTGTGACCTCAACCAGGCTGAATTCTTGTGTCCAATTTGCTGTCTGATTTGATTCCTTTCCCTTCCTCCCATTATCTTTTTCTTCTAACAGGATTATTCTCTGTTAGTTACCAAGACTGACCTTGAACTCTCCGGCTCAGTCAATCCGATAATCTCTTGAGTACATGGACTATAGCTATAGGATAGCATTCCTGGCTCCTCTGTTGTTTTCTGTAGTATTGTGCTTTTCTCCTCTGTTCTCCAATCTCTTTCTTCTCTTCCTCTTCCTTCTCTTTCTCCTCCCCTTCTTCTCACCTCTTCTTCTTCCTTTTCCTCCTCTCTCATCCTGCCTACTCCATCCTCCACTCATCTTCCATCTTCCATCCTCTTCCTCTGTTTTGGGATTGCACATTCTCCTGAAGAGGCCTCTAAATGATGTGCAGGAATGAATGAGCCAAGCAGGGAGACAAGTTACAAGAGAATACATCTTTGTCCAAAGAGGATACTGCTGTTTGCCTTCAGCTCACTGTTATGTTGTGTGTGTGTGTGGGGGGTGGGGGGTGGGGGGGGAACCAAACATAAAACAGATTGCTATAATCAGATCTTCTAATCAAGCAAGAGAAATATACAGAAAGCCCAGATTTTTTGTAAAACCTTCTGAATTTTGAATATTGACAGCCAATTGAAGTTTTATATGGCTTATACATTATATAATCTTTGTAGTCTGTGTTATTTTTGAGGGTGCATAGAGAAATCATTGGTTGAAAAGAGTGAATACCCACAAGTTGCCCTTTTCTGTTACAACAGGGCATTCTGTGGGTCTTTGATTTGTAACCTCTGCTCTGAATCCTAGAGAACTCATATAGTCTAGTAGTTTGGTTCTCTTTCAAGAAATGTGTAGCTAGTGACTTGAAATGATAATTAATTGGCTCTTAGTAGGTTATGTTTGAATTGAAGTCAGTTCAGTCTATAGTTAAGTCCAGACACCTTTGAACTTCTAAAATTAATAATTCTGTTATTTATTTGGATGTGATGATGCTGTAGTCCCAGCACTTGGGAGACTGAGACAGGAGCATCACCATGAGTTCAAGTCCAGCCTACTGTTTTAGTTATAACTGATACTGTGTTAGTTACACCTGTCTTAGTTATACCTGATACAGCTTGAAGGACGAAAGGTTTACTTTAGCTCACAATTTGTAGAGGTTTCAGTCCATAGTCTGCTTGCTCCAAAGCAGAGTGGCATGGTAGAGGGGCATAGCAGAGGAAAAACAGCTGATAATGTGGAAGCAGAGAGAGGAAGAAAAGTGATGGGAGGAGAGAAAAAGAACGGGAGGGACAGAGAGAGACAGAAAGTAGTCTTCCAGGCTACTTCCTCCAACCAGGCTTCACCTCTTGATATGATGTGATTTAGATATCCCTCCAAAGCCTCATGTGCTCATAAGATGGAGCTTTTGGGAAGTGTCCAGATTATGTGTGCGTGATTCTGAACTAGGGTGTGTTATACTGGGGTTAAAAGCATGTAATAACTAAATAGATCTGACTGTGGATAGTGGAAGCCCAACCTTGGGTATAGGTGACCCCACCCAAAAGACTTGTGATTGGATGGGATAAATGGGAAAGCAAGGCTTGCTGCTTGTGGACTTCTGTCTGCCACACCAGAATTTCAGAAGTTCTTAAGATCAAATTTTTATCATTGGCTGTAAGTACTGTTATTTTTCATTGTTTGTCAGGTTTATTGAGTCATTTTTAGCATATGTCTGCTAGATAAAGAGTTTGTGTAAATTGTACTAATTAATAATTTTTATTGCTTTATCAAGAACAACTTAAATTAATCCTTTAATTTCTTTATTAACTGCAAGTACTACAGTTTGGTGCCACTGTGTTGATTTGAGATAAGGCACCAGCAGTTTTATAAATTACTGTTTTTACATTAGGACAAATATCCACACAGTTAAAAAAAAAAAAGGCAAATGAGATCTTCATTATTACTACTATGAAAATAGTTTAGATTCATTGACCTTCTGAAAGGGTGGTGAAAATACTCAAAAATCTGTGTGACAGTGTGAAAATTGCAGTTAAAATCCTTATAAATAACAATTAATTTTCTTTTTCTTTTGACAGTAAATATTTGTAACTATTCTTTTATCTCATTGCATTTTACCTTGGTATTCTCCAATTATATTACTTCCCTCATTTTCTTAAAGCTGGACTTTGTTTTATTATTTTGTTGAAGTACTGACATGACCATATTAATAATTATTTTTGGATAAACTTCAGAAGGTAAGTGGTAGTTAAAAAAAAGAAGAGTTTTGGAAAACTTGTAGTAGAAACCTATCTGGTCACTGAAATAGCTTACAGAAACGAATAGAATTATCTTTTATAACAGTGGTTATAAATTAACTACTGTGTATACTCCAGTATAGTTTGAAAGCAGTTTGGGACCTAAGTAAGTCATTTGACTACATGCTTCAGTTCCCTAAACAACTGATATTACTGTAATTTTGATATTCATACCCAGGAATCAAGGTAGACTTCCATGGAAAAAAACTGCAATTCTTTACTTAAAGCTACTAACAATATTTTATTTGTAGCTTTTATTTAAAATGCAGTATTGATTCAGTGTACATTACAGTTCTCTCCCCCTCATGTTCACATGTTCATTGTTTTTGTAGAAATGATGTATACATATGTATTTTGAATACTAAACAGCTATATCTGTCAAGGAAATAAAAATGTTCTCTCTTAGATTATAGATAGCAGAATTCCAATCAAAATAAATGGTTATGGCCATTTTGTTTATACTGCAGATTTTGATGTTGCTTATTTGCACTGATTTATAATTTATGACTGAATGTGTACTTCTTTTCCTCACTTCACTGCTCCTGGTTGGACTTCCTAAGAATATTATTCTTTCACCTAGAATAACAGCAAAAATAAACCAGCAAATACTTAGAGTAAGAACTATTAATGAGGTGGATACTGATTTCATAATCTGGCTCAACTGATAAATGCTTACTGTGGAAGATTTTTAACTGTTTCCCCACCAATCTAGACCTGTTAGATTTTTCTTTAAAGTAGATTGTATTTTAAAACATTAATTTAGCAAGGACATTAAGAAATCCCCCTCCCCCATTGTCCACCTCCTTCTCTTCCTCCACCCCCTCCTTCTCCTCCTCCTCTTCTCTAACCCTGTCTGTATGGTTTTTTCAAAGATGCTGGCTTTTTTTTCCCTTTCATGTCTAGTAATCTTTGGTTGATTGGAACCATTCTCGATCAAAATGGTGGCTTGCTAGGGGATTGGGCGAAGAGTCTCTCCGGAGAAATCATACTAGAAGCTAGAATATGACAACATGGAATATGACAAATCGATAGTGATTCTTATTAACCAAGACAGTGCAGCTGGAGGATTTAAAGTCATGCTGAGACCGTGAAAGCTGATAACGGGAGACTGCAAATCCCACGCCTTTAAATCAACAAACTGACTCGCGGACCCAGCAGGAAAAGCTGTGTTGGCTTTTGGTGACTGCGGGAAACTGAGACCTGAAATCCCGAGAAGCAGCCAGGACTGCCCCGCTGCACCAGAGGAGATCGTAAAAGGATGTGGAGTTCCCAAGCCAAAAGCTGCGCAGATTTCTAACCGTTCCGCGCTGTGCCGGGAGCGCACGCTGTGCCCCATTCCGTGCTGTGCCGGGAGTGCGGGAAAGGTGGGCGGCTAGGTGGGCGGCTTGCTGTGCGGTGGACCCGGGACAAGGACCTGCGCCGGACACTGGTGAGTACTGGGAACCCCGCGGCTGCTGGGGTTGGCCAGAGAATATCTTGGAACTGGACAGTGCCCGCCACCACAGGGACATCAATAACACAGAGTCTGGCAGCAGACATTTTAGTGTTGGGCAGAAACTACAGCTCGGTGACATCACCGGGTCCCCCTGTAGGGAGGGCTGGTGGAAGACATCTTGAAATTGGGCAGAGCCTGATTACGTGCTGGCTTCAGCTCCATACAGAGAACTAGTGGGAGACATCTTGGATTTGGGCAGATCTGCTGTTCTGGTGCTCCTGTCACAGAGAGGTCTGGAAGAGAACAGCTGGGATTTGGGCAGAACCCTGTGCCATAGTGACATTAGTCAGCTGCTTCTAGTACAAAGAGAACTGGCAGGAGCTACTGGGGCTAAACCAAGCCTCTGCTTGGGGCCCAATAAGCAGATACAAAATAGTCACAACTCAGTGACATCCAGAAAGTACAGCCTAATGTACGGATTGACTGGCGCAGAGCCTGGAGACTAGCCTGTACCGCCCCTGCATCCCAGCCTACCCCAGACAACAGCAAATTGGGGAGGACAGCAAAAACTCAAGTCAGCACGCTTCTGAAAGGCCCTAAGCAATTCGGAAAGGGCCAGAGAACCCCAGGACAGTCTGAAAGAAACCAGAAACATGACAAGAGATTAAAAAAAAAAAAAAAAATCCCCAGCTGCCCAACATGAGAAAATAAGTCCAGGAGAAGTAAACACTGAAGAGAACAAGCACAGTAACCATCCAATACTCGACACAGCATCAGCCGAAATTAAAAAGTACCTACATGATCTCATAGAGGAATTTAAAGCTGTACTCCTGATCCAAGTGAGGCAAGATATAAAGAGATTAATTAAAGAAATGACAAGCCCCACCCAAGAGAACACAGATGGAAGAACTGAGGAAATCAGAAAAGAAAGAGAAACTTCTGAAGAATTTAAACATAACTTAGAATACATGAAACAGATCCAAAGAGAATACCAGGAAACTAAAAACTCCATTGAACACTGGCAAAATGCCTTGACAGAAACTAAAGACAGCCTTCTGAAACTTGAAGAGAGATTTATGGCATATGATCGTGAAAGAAAAAGCCTCTTAAAAATAACAAGGAACCGGAAAGAAGCAATTCAAACCTAGAAGATGACAAAAAGATACATAACTTAAGAATAAAGAATGTGAGTGAGGAAGCAGGAGCAACCAAAAATGAAATACAAAAAATATTCACAGATATATTAAAGCAAAATTTCCCATGTATAGCAAAAAGAAATGATATCCAGATAAAAGAGGCATACAGAATACCAGCTACCTACAACCAAAACAGATCTACGCCTAGACATATAATAATCAAGATTCCTGAAATCCACCAAAGAACAGAATATTAAAAGCAGCCAGAGAAAAGATGCAGATTACCTATAACGGGAAAACTATCAAAATAACAGCAGACTTATCAACACAAACTCTTAAGTCAAGAAGGGAGTGGGGAGAAATATTCCAAGTCCTGAAAGAAAAAAATATGCAACCAAAGTTCATATACCCGTCAAAACTCTCTCTCAAAATTAATGAAGAAGTAAGATACTTTCAAGACAAGGAGGAACTGTGGGAGTTTGTGGCCTCCAATTCAACCCTACAGAGAGTGCTGAAGGAAATTACAGAGAAAGAGAGGAAGAGATACCAGGATTCCAGCAACAGTGGCAGAGAGGCCTCAGTGAACGGGGCAGACAATGGAATGAGGGAATAAGGTGGACAAATTATAGCAGAAAAGTGGAGTAGCAGACATGAAGCAGAGACGGTAAGCTATAGTCTTTAGTATAGACAGCTCTGAAACTATATTTTAAAAAAAGGCAGAGGTCATTGTTAATGGTGTATAATGATTTAAAAGACACAGTAGTCCTATTGCCATATTTAGTTTGAATTTAATTTGTTCTGGTCTGTCCACTCATGTCAGATTGAGGGTACAGACATCTTGACCCAAAAATAGCAGGTTATAACCATGGTAACTATCCTTACTTTCCTATTAACTTAAACTGAAATCCTGTATTACTTACATTGTCTTACTATGACTGATCTTAATTGAATCTGAATCATAAGACTATGGGTTGGCCTTGGCTGATTTTATTTGAACTTGGTATGCTTGTTAGTATCAACCCTAAAAGTAGAGGCAACTACTCTGAGGATGACAAGATGTAAAGGATATCCATATGGGTATTAATTAGGAACAGCTCTCAAATCCTACAAGCTGTCAAAGTTAAGTTCTTATAAAAATAGGTGATACTATGTTTAACTGTAATAAGCCAGTGTTGTGGACAAATCTATTGAAAATAACAAGAGAAAACATAGTAGCTACGGAAGATCATTTATATTGTGATCTTATATGTTATATCCATTGCATGTTTTTCTAGGAAATTGTTTTGCTGTCTCGCTATGACTTGGTTTTCCCTATAATACAGAGAGGATAGATAATATATGTAGAAATTCACACATGGGTTTTTTTTTTAATTATTTACGGGAACAGATTATATAATGCAAGATGTAAGGAACAGATACTCTGAGGAAGAGACGCTGAGAAACCCAAGGCTTATTTTGTAGCATTATAATATAAATTCTAGCAATCTATTGTTTGCTGCTTAGAATGACATTGGACTGGTTTTTTGAATTCAATTTCAGCATATGTAGAGATGGGGACATCTATCACAAAGAGAATGAGAGATGCGATGGTATTACTATTGTCTTCCCTAATTTGGAACTTGAGGACCTAAAAAGCCTTCATCACCCTATAATGATTTGATTAGTTCCATAATATGCAATAAGTATATAAAGTGGGTGAAGATAGGGACAACTATTTGTAAGAAACTAGAGACAGTTAGATAGACAATGAAGATCTCCAGTGGACTTGCTTTGAAATCTGTATTTCTTTAAATTGTTTTTTTTTTAAATGTTCTGTTCTGTTTTGATATGTTTAATCTTACCCTCTTTGAGATGTAAAACAAATGTGTAGGACTGATAACCATATTACTGAGCTTTTGTTCGATCATAGAGCAGAACAGTTTGTAGTGTCACTTTTTGAATGTCATTCTAAATGCTTTAATTCTATAACCTGAACAGCTATTTCTAAGATGGCAATGTGTAACTTATCAACCAGCAATTTCTTACCGTTTGTTTTTCTGTAATTTTGTATTATTTCTACCCTTTTTTTTATCTCCATGTATTTTTTTGTTTCCTTTTCTTTAATTAAAAAAAAGAGAGAAAAAAAATCTTTGATTGACTGAATATATTTAAAGTGTAAGTTAGTTTCTCACATCTGCTACATCATTTTTACTTGTCACATCCTTTCCAGCTTCCAAAATTTATTATCTTTTGTCTTATCCTTGTCTACACTGATGTATTTATGTTTTTTTTTTAACATTCTCTGTCATTGTAGTAAATGCCAGTATGCGTTTACCTATTTAAATGAAAGCATCAGCTTTGTACAATGGCAGTATCATAGCCAGTAAGATTCATCTGAGGCGCAATTATTAATAAAATTATGAAAGTGTATACAGTTCTTATTTTAAACCAGTAATCAAGCTCAGAAAGCATGTACAAATCAGTATAATAGTTCAAGAAACTTTTTAAGAATCACATTTTTATTTTCTTATAGATACCAGTAAGTGATCATGTTTTCTAGAAAACTACTTATGAATTGTCACATTTATTTTGTTTTTGTGAAAAGATTGTAGAATTTTTTTTTTTTTTTAACTTTTTATCGGTACCAGGGATTGAACTCACGACCGCCTGCTTGCAAGGCAGGTGCTTATGCCACTGAGCTAAATCCCCAGCCCCTAAGATTGTAGAATTTTTAAACTAAATTGAGTTACTTTTTAAAATTAGTTAAATGATACTATTTATTAAATTAGTGTAAACAGAATTGAACTTGGCAGTGATAGGCAATTCAAACAGTTAATCCAAAATACAGAGATTTATAGGAGCAAACCAAATTTGTTTGGCTTTAAATACACTTAATTTTGGGGCTCTGGATTTAGCTCAGCGGCATAAGTGCCTTCCTTGCAAGTGTGCAGTCGTGAGTTCGATCCCTGGTACCAATAAAAATGAAAAAGACAAAAAATATATGCTTAATTTTGTGTACTCCTATATTTCTTCAGATTAATTAAATGACCTCTTCTTGAGAAGTGAGTTTTAAGAATCTTAGTCTTGGGGCTGGGGATTTAGCTCAGCGGCATAAACACCTGCCTTGCAAGCAGGTGGTTGTGAGTTCGATCCCCGGTACTGGAAAAAAGACAAAAAAAAAAAAAAAGAATCTTAGTCTTAAATTTTTACAGTCTACCCTCAAACACTGTAGTACATGCTCTTAGAATGAACTGTGGAATCCCATAAATGTTTGAATCAGCTATTTCTTGCTTTTGATCCTAGTTTTATTACCTGTTAATGGTGTCTGCTTAAGAACACAATATACCAGGTGGTACCTTTGTTTTGAAATTACTGTCAGGATTGAGATAAAAAAATAGATATTTGTCATGTTCGTCTCAAAATTTACAGTGGTTTGTTTAGGTTACAAGATTAGGTGACAGTAGTGAACACGGTTGTAATAGCTTAGGTGCTAGATACTATGTGAAGTATCTTACCCCCTTGGCAGCTGGTTTATCAGCATAGAACTAGGGATGGAGCTACAGTGGTAAAATAATATTTGGTTTTTTACTGCTGTATAACACATTATCTTACTGTATTAATGTAACATTTATTGATGTATAGTTCCTGTGGATTAGGAATTTGAGGGTAGCTTGGCTAGGTTGTTCTATCTTGATCTCTCAGGAGGTTGCTGTTTGTATGTCTGCAAATACCTCTCTGTGGTGCTTGTTTCTCTCTATATGTATACATGTGTGTGTATGTGTGTGTGTGTGTATTTACAAGATGCATTTTATGATATATAACATATACTCAAAATATACAGTATATAGTATTCATTGAGTATATGTAGTGTTTTGGTCTATTTTACTTGAATAAAGCTGTGATTAAAGCAGATGTCTACTGAATAGCAGTCTCTAGTCAAGCAAGACTTCCCCGGGACTAGAGGTCCCACTTCCATGGTGAATTAGTTATATTCCTATCAAATTGGTGCTGTTACGAGCAGAAAGTCTCTTTTCTACCTCATATAGACCTCTTAGACTTCTTTACTGGTCACATAAGTAATCTTATAACATAATGGTTGGCTTCTGTCTGTGTCTTTTCTCTCATTGATGAAACAAAATACGCACAAGTTAAGGAAGGAAAGGGTTATTTAACTCACAGTTTGTAGAGATTTCAGTCCATAATAGGCTGGCTCCGTGGCAGGGTGGCCTTGTATAAGTGAACCGTTCATGATAGGCAGAAGGTACAAGGGGGGGGGGAGCCTTTTTCCTCTCCCTTGTATTGTAACCAGGCTGCTGGTATTAGAATGGTGCCAAACCAATCAATGGATTGATATAGTAATCATACACCCTTAAGCCTAGCACCCTTAATCCTAACACTGCACCATGAATCAGTCATACACTAGATTCATCTGACTCTGAAAAAGCTCCACCTATGACTGCATGAGGCTTTGGGAGGACATCTAGAAATAAGCAATAAGAGTTTTCCTGAGGGCAAGCAGTCAGGAGAGACATGAGGGAAATAAAGAGGTAAGGAAGGCACAGAAGATATTTAAAAAATAATACCCTCAGAAGCACACAGCATCAATTCTGCCACATTTGTTTTATAAGAAACAAATCACTAAGATTGGAGTACCTGCAGTAGGAGAGGAGTTAGGCCTTCAGGCTTTGTCTTTTGGAAAGAAAGGTGTCTGTGAATGAATGAACATATTGTAAAATATGTTTTCCATCCAGATATTCAGTTCATATCACTTGAGACTATAATTACATTGAGAATTATATTAATGTCTAGCTCTGTATTAGTGATATCTGTGTAAATACCAAACAGCAAAGACAGAGTGCAGCAAAAGCAAATACGTGTAAAAAACATACACTTTTTCCCCCCGGTTAAGTAGTACTGCCAATTTGGAGCATCTTAGAGTCAGATCCTGTCATCTCAGAGTCAGCAAATCTATAACCAAATTCATGAGCCACATCCACAAAGCAACTTCTGTTTGTCATTTTTACTAGTCACTTTGATTTGAGCCTGAGCCTTCTTTTAAACAATGTATTGCAAGCAATCCGCCAGAACAACTCACATTCATCTCTTCAATTTCCATTTCTTGCGCTCTAATCCTGTTTTCACTTCCCACTTTATTGCCTATTATTCAAACCATGAATTCTTAGCTCCTCAGCTAGTTGGAGATCTGCTCCCGGCATTACCTTCTAGACGTTTTTCTCTTTTTGTTTTTCAAATAAAAGATCAACTCCATGAGTCCTTTTAACTGAAAATCTAGAAATTGAACCAAAAAGAGATGCTGTTAAATATTCTCAGTCTGTTTTTGAAGTTGTGTAGAATTGAAATATAAACATGTCAGGAAATTTAGAGAGAGAATTCTTTAGGACCTAAATGTGGAGAGAGTGAAAATGGTATTAACTTTACATCTTTGGAAGACAATAGAGAATGAAAACAAAAGAGATAAAACCTATTTGGGTGAGACAGAGGGAAAAATATTGAAGGATTCAAGTTGAAAAAATCAACAATTGATGGAATGAATATGAAAGCACTAAAAACAGTGTGAAATATTAGTAAAGATAAGATACCTAGTAATAATGTCATTATTTTTAGACTGTGTAGCATGATTCTGAGTAGAAGACTGTCACTTTCTAGTGTGAGTACATAATGAGATGCATGTTCATTAGTTTGGTAAGAGGGACTTGCTTGCCTGTGCTCCTTGTGCAGTCATAATAGAGTTCTCTTACATTCTCCAGATTTAATATTTTTTTAAACTGAGAAAAGAAATGAGTTGGCTTAGATAATTTCCAGTGTTTGTACTTTACACTGTTGGAAAGGAACTTAGGTATACTTGAAACAATTTGAATTTGTCTAACTGTACCCCCAGAAATACCTTTTTTTAAATATATGTATTAACATTACAGAACAGTGAGATTCACTTTGGTACACTGGTAATGATGTATAACATATTTTAATTATTTTCATCCCTAAAACCTTCTCCCTTTCTTCCCTTTCCTGTTGATGCTCTTTCTCTCAACTTTTGGTTTCTAATCATTTTTCCTTTACTTATTCTTTTTAAAAATTGCTTATGCATTAAAAAAAACATATTTAACTTTACCAGACTGGCTTATTTTAATTAACGTGGCAGTCTTTGATTCCAACCATTTTTCTCCAAATGACTTCTTTTTCTCTTTGGGACAAAGATTAAGATTTTTGTATAATAATACAGCAAATTAAAATATTCAGTTTGTATACTCTTTCTACAATTTCCCTACTAGTCTGTTACTGGGATGGAAGTGAGACATATAATCCTAGATTATTCAAAGATTATTCAATTACTAAGCATATATGGTATCCTCTATAGTGTTTTCTTCCATGAAGATGACTGTTAAGATGTTACTGTTAAGATTTGAACACTTTTAGGTCTTTTATCATTATAGAGAGAGAATCAAAATATGTTTACTCTGATGGGTAGCCTAAATAATTTCCATTCTTAATTCTTTTCTTGGATGGGGGAACTTTAGTCAGCTTTCCTGTCTTTGTGAAGCAGTATCTGACACAACTAAAGGAAGAGAGGTTTAATTTGATTCATAGTTTCAAGGAGATTCAGTTCATTGTTGGCAGGTTCCAAGACAGAAACATCATGGTCAAAGTGCTCCACAGAGCAGAGTGGCTTAGTTCATGGCAGCCAGGAAGCAGAGCAGGAAATTAGTGCCAGAGAGGAAGGGGCGAGAGACCATATGTAGTATCAATGGTCCTGCCTCCATGGCCAACCTTGACACACCTAGGGCGTCCTTTACTAATCTGCTAGACATTTCTTAATCCATGGAAGAGACATGTCAGGATTAATGCTGGCAGTGGGGCTCTAGATTTCTTGAATATTTCAGACCCACAGATTCACAAACTTAGATTTTATCCAACAGAGTCACTAAGTATACTTATTTTTGTTTCTGTAAGTAGTTGTAAAATTTCCTTCGAGTTTATTTGTTCATTCGTTTTCCAGTATGTAACATTTGAATGCTTTTAGTGTTTCTTTGAGAATTATAGTAAATTTCCGTCTCACCCCATATCATTGAGCAGCCAATCTGATAGAGCAAACAGAATGATGCGAATACAAAGAAACCTGCATGTCCTGACCCCACTTATCTTGGCATAATTATTTAATCTTTAATTTGGGGGGGGGTCTTTTTCCTTTTTATCGGTACCAGGGATCGAACTCATGACTGCCTGCTTGCAAGGCAGGCGCTTATGCCACTGAGCTAAATCCCCAGCCCCTTGGCATAATTATTAATGCCACATCTTTCATTTTCAAGTGTTGTGGTTTTTATAATAAATTATGCAATCACATTGGGAATAACTTTATAAAACCCTGATTTTAAGCATAAGGTTACTTCAATTAAAGCACTGTGGAAATTGAGAAGGTTTAGTTAATTTAGGTAAGATGGGAAAGAACAGACATCTTAAATCTGACATGCTCAACTCAACGTTCAGAAGGATAAAGACAGGCATTTGGTTCTTGGAAATTCCTGAATACTGTATAAAAAATTTTCATCTGTGTTTTACATCGTATATAGACATATGTTTTATAAATTGTAACTTCAAAAAAAAAGAGTGAGAAAAGTGTCAGTGCTCTGGCTTTTTACCTTCTCCAGCCTACTCTCCACACCCCTGTCTCTGGTTCTTGGGATACTCCCTTTGAGCAGCTGCTGAGACTTTTGTTTTGAAATAGGAAAGATTAAAAAGAAAAAAATTGAGATGTGTCCTTGCTTTTTCCTAAATCTTTTAATTTTACTAGGAGTATTGTGTATTAAGTAAGAAAAGGGTTATAATTAATGGCAAAAATCTTAGCAAACTTTGAAGTTGTATATTATTTGACCTCAAAGATTTTCTGTATTTCTTGTAATGGTACATAAAGTTTAATCTGTAATACAGAATCCAATATACTACCCATTTTTCTTTGATGTCATTTAATCCATTTCACTAATGTGAAACTCTTTAAGCAGCTTTTAATTAGGAGAAATACTTGTATCAGCCAGTACAGATAAGAATGTTTATAGTACTTACAGCCAGGTTTGATTGCAGTAAATGTTGGAGAAGTTTAATCAAAAAATTTCCCCTGGAACTGTTTTTTCCATTTTTTCAAACAGTGAATCTATATGAGTTATTTTTTTCTCTTTCTTTCAGAGTAAGTAAAGCTGCAGTGTAAAGTATCTATTGATTCTATAGGTACTAGAAAAAAACTAACATTGAATGCTTAGCCAAACACTATTTTAGAATTGTTGAATAGGCCTCAGGTAGAAAGATGGAATGAAAAGGTACAGAAGTTAGAATCACTGTTTCATTGAAGTAGTGAGAAATCAGTGATGACCTAAAATAAGATGCATTTTGGTGAAATATCAGTGGAACAGAACAGAAGATGCAGAAACAATCTCAAGCACATTCAACTATTTGATCCTTGATAAAGGGGCCAAAAACACATACTGGAGGAAAGAGAGCCTCTTTAATGAATGGTGGTGGGAAAACTGGCTATCCACATGCAGAAGATTTAGACCTATTTCTCTCATCATGTACTAAAGTAAAATCAAAATAGATCAAAGAACTAAATGTTAAAACAGAATCAACCTGCTGGAAGATAAAATAGGTAAATGTAAGTCAGAACTCTTGTTTCATTATAAACTCTGGAGAATGCTTAAAAGTAAAAAAAGAAAGAGGTGGGAGTAAAAATTTTCGTTCCAGGGCATGCCTTCAGTGCCCATACTTCATTGTACACCCCATCACCACCACTAGGATTCTGCCGCCTCTCAGCACTGGTCTGGATTAGGAACTGAGTTTTAGACATGGCCCTTTGGGATTGCTGAAGATCTAAACTCAATTTCTTTTGGACATGTTACAAAATAATTTTTGATGAATATTTTAGTGGGGTTTTTTTAATATTCTAGTGTTTATTAGTATGAAAACTCAAGATTGGAATTTATAGACATGCAGATTTTTTATATTTAATAACAGGAAATATAGTTAAAAGTCAAATTTCAGTGTTATATTGAAAACTCATACCAAATAGACAAAGATAAATGAAGCTTCCAATATGAGCAAGACTTCTTAGAATATACATTAAAAAATATCCATTGATCCGGGCTTGATGGCACATGTCTATAATCTCAGCACTCAGGAACCTGCAGCAGGACGATTATTGAGAGTTCAGGACCAGTCTGGGTTATGTAGTGATTCAAGGTTAGCCTGAACTACATAGAATTACATAGCAAGACCCTGTCTTAGCCTCCCCCAATCAAGTTTATTGAATGAAAACTCACTACATTTTGCCAGCTACTGTGAGGATATAGAATTGTATATAATTTTCTATTTGTAGTTTTCCTTGAATTTGCTAAACGCAGTTAAAAGTAAATATTAGTGTTTATATTTTACAAAGGTAATAAGATAGACCACAGTAGATAAAATATAGTTGGGCAAAAGGGCAGGTTCTCTGTCAAATAGCTCTAAATATGTTCAGTCAAGAAATTTAAATGTCAGGCATTGAGAGATTGTTGAATTTCCTCACTGTTCTTTCCCCTGGTATTCAAGTTAATTATCTGGAACAACTAATAGGAGACAGGAGCTCAAATGCTTTACTCACCACCATTGGCACAGAGGTTGAAGGATGGCATAGTAGGCTTTATTGCTGGCCTGGAAATTTTCCATCAAGGCTTAGCTGTACCTCTATTTCCTTTTGATCTGTCTCAGGAGAGTACTGCCTTACATGAGTCTTTATATCTAGGGGCTCTCAGAAAGTTCTTCTTCCACCTTTACTGTCTGTGGTATTACAATATTTAGATTTATTTGTGAAACTTTACCACTCAAGGAAAATGGAGAGATCTTCTATTTGGCATGATAAAAATTATAACAAAAATATCCTACTTCTAAATTAAGTGGTAAATTACATCAGAGAAGCTTATCATAATCCTAATTGAGCGTAAAAATACCCAAGAATCTTGTTAAAAATTTAGACTCCTTGGCAATACCTCATAAATTCTAATGTAGTAAGTGTAGGCTGAAACAAATGCTGCAGAAGCTAGTTTTTCTCTGGTTCACAGAATGGAGATAGTTAAAAGTCTGATATGATTTTAAACTAGTATTTATAAGCAAATTTAAGTGAATTTGGCCTGTAAGTATATATTTCATAGCTGAATTTTACGACTGTCATTTCACAGCTCTGAATATGATACTTTCAAATACATGAGCTCATTGGTCTCTTATCAGTATACTTTCAAGCTTTTGAAAGTGGGATTTAGAAATACTTCTTCCCTTATTGTTTAGAAATAAATACTAAAAAAATAGGAATCCTCAAAAATACACATACTCTACATTGCTGGCTTGGATATATTTATTCTGTAGAGAATAGGTGATAGTGATCTTAAAACTTTGACACATTCTAAGTACAAGAGAGATTGTTTAGATACAGTCTGTCATTCACATTATACATGGAATAGTATACAGAATGCATGGAAAGGGATGTGAGTGTCTCCTTAATTCAGTTAGTTGAATAGGGATAAGGCAGAGTGCCTTCCTTGGTGGTATATGTAGACAATACTATGTACACTGGCATTAGACTACATAAAATTCTGAAGTAAATAATTTGGAATTCTAAAATGTCTGAATTTTTCAGTTCTCTTTGTTTATATAACTGCCTTTAATACCATCATTAGTTCTTTTTCCTTTTAAATAAAATTAAAGAAAAAAAAAAGAACTCAAAGTAAGAGAAAAAAATACCATCATTAGTATACTAGACTTAGAAAATACATATGATGTTGTATACATTTCTTTAAAGAGCTAATTTATTTTTTCTCATTGAATCAAAGAATTTAATATTACTGAAAAAGACTAAAATGACAGCATTATACCACTTAATTATTTGTAATTATCCTTTTATGATTCTGTAATATCTAGGTGTTTTGTTCATAGGAAATCATTTCTAAACCCAATGTTGTGATGCATTTGCTTTATGTTTTAAGAATTTTATACTTTTAAATCTAGTGTTCTTTTTTTCCTTCTCAAATATCTATCCAGTGTACCATATTACATTTATCCATCGTGTTTCTTTAGGTTTTTCTGGACTGGACAGTGACTCAAGACTTGTTTCTGTTGACATTGACAATTTTTTTTCCTAATTCCCTCCTCTTTCTTCAACCCGTCTTCCTTTCCCTCCCTATTTAGAAAGCTTTGTTTCTATTTTATCCTTTTTTAAATCTTTGAGAGTCCCCTTTTCCCTGCTATTCCTCTGTCACCCTCCCTAATTCCTCTTTCCTTTTGAACAGTTTCTTCCTATTACATAATATCTCTTGTACATTTTGATCCTTATTTACTCATTCAGATTCTTACACCAGGGGAAAAAATCTGATATTTACACATATGAGTCTGATTTATTTCATCTAAGAATATGGTCTCAGGGTGCATCCATTTACCTAGAAATGTCTCAAGTTTATCCTTCATTATGGTCGAGTAGTACTTCATTGTATATTTTTTAAAAACTCATGTCTTTTTTATCCATTCCTCAGTTGATGGGCATTTAGATCGTTTGCAAGATTTAACTGTTACAAACTATGCTGCTGTAGACATGAGTGTACATGTAATGGATCAGAGATCTAAATATTAAAACAGAAACACTAAATCTGCTGGAAGGTAGAACTCTTGAAGACATAGGAATAGGCAAAAATTTCATGAACAAAACCCTAGTCATATAGAAAATAATCAATAACTGGGATCTCATCCTATTAAAAAGCTTTTGCACAGCAAAAGAAATCACCGAGTACAGAGACAACCCACAGAGTGTGAAAATATTTTAGCCAGTTGTCCCTTAGACAAAAGACTTTTATATTTAGAACATACACAGAATTGAAAAGAATTAACCCCCCAAATTTAAAGACCAATCCAAAAATGGGCATCTGAGGTTAGTGCACAATTCTCATATGAAGAAATACAAATGATAGATACTTATATGAGAAAATATTCAGTATCCCTGGTCATTTGAGAGATGCAAATTAAAACAATATTGAGATTCCATCTCACTTCAGAACGAATGGTTATAATCAAGAAATCAACCAATAATAAGGGCAAGTGAGACTGTCTGGTGAAGGAACCCTGCTCTACTGTTGGTTGGAGTGTAGACAGCTGCAATCACTAGGGAAATCAATGTGGAGATTCCTAAAAATTCTACAATTTGTGGTCATATTAGACCCAGCCATTCCCCTTCTGAGTATCTTAACCAAAAAGTTAAAAACATCATAGGACACTGACAGTTTTGAAGAATGTGGGTGAGGTTTTGTAACATCTCCTACAGTTGTGATTTATCTGGTTTTCTTCTCATGATTAAACAGAATGTTTGCCTTTTGGGGAGATAAACCACGGTGGTAACGTACAATTTCATCATGTATCAAGAGTTATGTGTGATCAGCAAGCCTTATCACTAATGATGTTAAACTTGATCCACCTATGTAGTATTGGTGAGATTTCTCCACTGTGTATACACCTTCCCTTCTTTGAAAGTAAGGTGCCGTGTATGGCTTATACATAATAAGTAGACAGTTAGTCTCCACCCCACCCATTTGAATGTGATGGATTTTCATTTTCATTCAGTGTGTGTGTGTGTGTGTGTGTTTGGTTTAGTTTTTGTTTTTTGAGACAGGGTCCTATTTTGTAGTTCAGGCTGTCCTTTAACTCATTATGTAACCCCAGCTACCCTCAAACTCATGGAGATTCTCCAATCTCCACCTCCCAAATGCTAATATTACAGGTGTGCATCACCACACCTGACTGTTTATTTTCTTTTGAGACTTCTTTGGCCCAGAGACTATTTATGTTGTTTGTTTTCTCAATATTTGAAATTTTCTACTGTTTTCTAGTTTGATTTCTTTATAGCAGAGAGTGCATTTTATGCTTTTAAGACTTCTAAAGTTTTAATTTTCTTTTATAGCCCAGGATAGGGTGATTGATTCCACTGGCTAAAAGCAACATGAGAGTGCAATCTTTTGTACATGTCAATTATGTCTTGTTAGTTGATTGCTTGTTAAATTATTTCTAAATTTCCATCTTATACTTCTATCAGTTGCTGATTATATGGGTGTGAAATTCTCAGCTGTAATTGTAGATTTTTCTTTCTTGTCTCTACTTTTTTGGTGAATATGGTATGTATTTACATGTACATGACAGGCTGTAATTTCGTATGTCTCATGGCCTGGTGGCTGTGATTTAATTTAGTGAAAAGACCAAACCAAGTAATTAGACCTGTGTGTACCACCAGCAGTCCAAGCTGTCCAGTGAAAGTCATACATGTATCACTAGTTGTTCAAGCTGACACAAACGTGTTGAAGTTGTTGTGTCTTCCTAATGATGTGATCCTTTTGTTGTTATGTAGTATTCTTGATTGTCTTTAGTAACTTTTTTTGCTTCAGAGACTATTTCATCTGATATTAATATAGCCATACTTTTAAAAAAGATTGTTTGCATGGTATATATTTTTCTGTCATTTTACTTTCAACCTACTTATATATTACTCTGTATTTTAAAAGTAAATCAAAACCAGTACAGTTATTATGTGTTCTCAAGAAGTTCTGTAGAATTTTTTTGATATGGGTACAAATGTGAGTAAATGGTACACATCACTTTTGAAGTATAGAAAATAGAATATTGGTACAAGACATAATATGAACAAAATCTTATCTACTAAGTCTTTCGGTCCTTAAACAGGTTTTTGTTGAATACCTCAGGTTTAAACATTAGTAATGAACAAAACAGAAGAAAAACTAAATCTGTGTTGGCCCGAAAGTTTATATTACAGTGCAGGAAGAAGAAAAGTGAAGAAATAATCTCTACCTTATGTAGGAGGGTCCAGCAAAGTCAAGCTGGGAAAGCAGCACAGATTCGTGCTTTGAGTAACTGGAGGTGGGAGTGAGTGTCTGGGGCAGATGAGCATATTATTTCAGAGAAGGCATTTGAGCAAAGACCTGAAGATTGTGCTAATTTCGCTGGTGGAAGAGTGTCTCGGCCAGAAAAAAAGGACACTTACTTTGAGTGGCACCGTTTGGAGACAAGTGTGACTAGAGAGAAGTGAGGCATAGGAAGAGCTGGGGGAGATGAGATCAAAAGGAAGCAAGAGTCAGACTATGTTACATCTTAAGGACATTGTACGGATTTGGGCATATGTGAGATGGCAAGTCCCTAAAGGTTTAGAATAAAGTGGTGATGTGCCAGAGCTTACATTTGGTAATTTGTATATACATGTGTGATTGATGTTTATTTTAAAATTATTTTTAAAACATAAAAGCGAAGCAGGTAATTTCAAAGGTTTGTTTTTCCTACACCAAAGTACCTTGTTTCTTTTCCTAATATGGATCTGAGACAATTGATTTTTAAGTTTTAGAAATATAGTAAATGATTATTATATTTGCTAATGATATCATTGTGTTTGGTATCTTCAGTATTCATTATAGCTTGCCATTTCTGAAAAAGAAGTACACACATGACAGATAAAGATATATCACTAAAAATATTGTGATCATTAAAATCTCAGAATTATGTGTAAAAAGATCATTTAAAAAAAACAGAATGTACTTAACAAAAGAGGATAAAATTTGTAACAAAACTGGGCTAAGGAAATTGTTGCAGTTGGACATAGTACAGTACAGCTTTGAGCTTCCAGGCTACTAGTAGTCATTTTTCCTTTTGTTTTCTTTTTCCATTCATGAGTACTTCTGTCTAGGAACTATATTGATGTTTTGATGATGTAATGGTTTTATTTAAGAAATAGAATAATATTTAATTACCCAGGGAACCACTTGTAGGTGCTAACCCAAATGTGTTTCACTGAAGCTTGAAATCATTTGGGTAGTTTTTAAAGAAACCAAATACTTTTATAGACTTCCTGGGCACTTTATTAAAAGCAATGACAGGTGTGCATGGCTGTTATCTCTGCAAAATACAGCTATATATTTTGTTGCATAGATGATAAAAACATTTATTCTGATGCAGATTTTTTTTGGCTTAAAGATTTAAAAAAAAAAATGACACCGACAATTCCTCATTCCCACCCCTGCATTAGTGAATCCTACTGTTACCTCTGTACTGTTGCTGTTCTTGATTAGATCGTAATTTCAGCCCTAACTGTGAAAATGGACGGTGGCCTTGGAGAATATCTTTGACACTAGCAGTTTTAAAAATGGGCTTAAGGGGATCTTGGAGGGAAACCAACTGCAGAGAGTCATGAGCTTCCAGTTTTGAAGGGTTCTTTTTCATTTTAAATACTTCCAAATATCCATACATAATGTTTATCAAGTGGAAATCATTCTCATTATGAAAGGCTAAAGCCTGAGGGAATAAGACATACAATATTTGAGTGACCAGTCTTCAATAATTTCTTTCTCAGAGAACTCTGAGAGGTATAAGGCTGGAAGAGATTTTGATGTTCCTGGTCAGCAGTAGGAAAGGAGATTCTTGAAGACAGGTTTTCTAGCACCAAATCACTCACTGGTTTTGATTACAGCAGTCAGAGTAATGAATGACGGTGTTATAACTTGAAACTGTTTATAACCCTGTATTATTGTTAGTAATAGAATTAATTAGCTTATTGGCATGTAGTAGTAATTTACAGTTTATACAAAGTTTACAAATGTATTTTCTTATGGTGCTGTTTTTGGGGGGTACTGGAAAGTGAACCCAAGACCTGCCAACTGAGCTATGGTCCCAGATCTTTGAAAACAGTTTTACTTTGAGACAGTCTCTGTAAATTACCCAGTCTAGATCCAAACTTGAGATCTGGCCAGAATGCCACAGATTTATGAGAATTAAATGACTGCATATGAGAGACATGTACGTCTGATAGATACATATATGTATATATGAGATACAAATATATATGAAAGATAAATGAAATATATATCTATATATGAAAGATATATATGTATGAAAGATATAGATACATTTGTCCTTATCTCATTTAACATATAACTAAGTTGAGTCTTTAGCCTTACAAAGGTCAAGTAACTAGCCAAACAAACATACTAATAAATACTGGAATATGGGACTCAAATTCAAATCATGGTTCAAATCTCATGTTCTTTCAACAGTTGTCATTGTAAAACTTTTAGTTGTTGGTACATTTGTTTTCACATAAATATGAACATTTGATTCTTCATATTATTAAGAAAATAGTTTTTTTGTCTTTATTCAACTTAAATTGTCCAAAAAAAGATTTAAATTATGCAAATAAGTCAGTACCAATTTTTATTTAAAATATTTCCTTCTCTGCTTTGCCGTAGTCAAGATTCACTTAACTACACTTAACTATGTTTTTGGAGTAATTATTTTTGTTGTTTCTTGAGGTTATGGGAATGGCTATCAAAACATCCTCTAAGTTTTTTGAAGACCTTTCTTCATTACTAATGATAGGTGTCTTTTTCATTACTGTGTGTAAATATGCTGTTGCTGAGTCTCAGGAGTATCTCCACATAGGAAAAAAGATTTCATTGTGTAAAAGCAGATCAAAATATTCATGTTTCACCCTTTTCATGATGAGTCCTAATCTTAAAACACAAAAAGTGAAAACATTGTAACTTCAAAGTGTCTTTAAATAACCCTAGTACAATATGACTTGAACAGTAGGGATGTATTTTGACTAAAATTGTTAACTAGAAAATAATGGCAAGCCTTCGGTAAACTATACTGGCATATTTTGATGCTAATTAGATACCACAAATACATTTTATTTTTCTTTCTGCTAAGGTGATAATTTTTCAAACCTCCAGAAATAGCTTTTCTTAGGCGTTTTTCTGGTCAAGAGCAGATTTAACTGCACGTTCTGCAAAAAGGCAATTAACTGTGATTCAAGCTGAGAGATCTGCTATTGAGATGTGAATTATCCAGATTAGCTATCTTTCCCTTTTAAAATTCAACTAATTTTTAATTTTTTTAATTTGACATTCTATAGATACCTTTATAATGCAATATGGTCTTTCATTGCATGTAAATTTGAGAGATACCAGGCTGTGAGGCATTAAAAGCTATGCAAATAGCAAATGCAAAACATGTGCATAAATACATACCATTCTTGGGTTACAATGTTTTAGTAGGGCTGGGGATTTAGCTCAGTGGCACAAGTGCAAAGGTGTGAATTCATTTCCTGGTACCACAGACAAACAAAAATATCTTAGTACATTTTCTGTTAAAATAACTGAATACCATAGAGGGGAGTAACTTACAAGGAATAAAATTTTATTCATTTTAGATTCTGGAGGTTTAAGGTCAAGGGGCTACATTGGCAGGGGTCTCTTTTGCTGGTGGAGACTTTTAAGAAGGTGGTAGAAGACTTCACTGGGTGAGACAGAACAAGCCCACTAGCTGGAATCTCCTCATTTTACAAAGCAAGTAATGGATTCATAAAGACTCCACCTTCTTGACCTCATCTAATCCCAATTATTCTCCAGAAGCCCCAGTTTGAATCCCACATACCATTAACATAAGATTTTGGGGAATAGGTTTGCAGGAAAAGAATTTTGGGACAGTATCAAAGCATAGTATAGGAATTTATTTTCCATTTGTGTGGATTATCCAGATATTGTTATTCATCCTCCACTGTGCTTTCAAATGGATCATTTTGTGGTTCTTAAATTTGTTTAAGTCTTTAGTGAATCCTTGTAGTTTGAAGAAGGACTCTTATTCATTTTATTAGCTTTAACTAATTCTGATAAGGGGGAAAGATATAGATAGATATATCTATATCTTAAAGCTTCTGCTGAAAATAAAGAAAAAAAATTTGGAGTCATTGACATTGACTTCCATTGGCAAACTGTTTTTGCCCTTCCTTTGTATAGCTATAAATAAAATACAGTGGAAGATTTATTTTGAACAAAACACAGAAATGTTAGGTGTTTCAGAAAAGATATTTGCAGTAATAAAAACTATATCATTTCTTGGATTATCAGACTCATTATTAAACTGTCATTTTACGATGGGATTGTTAGCAGGTGTTATATAGAAATGTGGGTCTTTCTTTAACAGGTTGCCATATAAAGAATTAAGCAAAGTGAAATAAGTGTCTTTGCTGCTGAACTTTGAGAAACATGTATTCACTGGAACTGAGATAAAAGAAATAAAAGCTAAGTAGAAAGGAGACAAGAAAATCATCGCTAAAAATTGTACTTTTAAGAACACTGCAAATTGTAGCTGAAGTTACCCAAGAGTACTCATCACTTAAAGCTATAAATTGGCTCAACTAAAACTTTAAAAAGTAGGCACAGTGGCACAAGCTCCCATCTGGAAAGTGCAAGGTTGTGAGTTTATTCCCCAAGTACCAAAAAGAGGCCTTTAAGATAAAGGAGCTCTATGTCAACATTCCTTTAGTAATATTTACACTCCTTCTCTTCAGATTCATCACTTAAAGAGCATATGTTGGCCCAATTAAAGTGAGGAACACATTGTGAGAATCCAGAGAATGTTTAAATTACTTATCCAAAAAAAAATCTTTCATGTCTGTGGACTGAACTAGTACCTTTCTGGGCATGGACTACTGTCTCCCAGGCTTTTCACCCTTCAAAGTATACGTGGTCCCAGCTCTAAACTGTAATGTGTCTCATTTCTCTGAGCATCTGCACTCTGCTCTCACATGCACTCTAAATCTCTAGAATTCCCTTCTCATGCCTCTTCTTGACTTGTCCTGAAAATTATTTTTCCATGGAGTTAGCAGATATGCAACAAAAGACAGTTTAATTTCCTTATTTCAGCTTCAGAACTCTCTCAGACACAGACCTAATGATAGAAGGGATATAATGTAAAGCAGTTTGTAGGAGGATCACAGGTTTGAGCATAGCCTGGACAATTTAGCAGGTTAGGGAGGTACTGTCTCAAAATAATAAAAAATTAGAAGAGTATGGATATAGCCCAGTGTGAAAGTTCTGAGGTCAATCCCCCAGTAGCATAAATAACTGAATTTCAATATGGCATCAAGCCTTTTTTTGTGGTGTACTTGTTCACCTGTCACTGATTAGGAAAATGCGGACTTTTGTTTTTTTTATGAGATAGTCTTATGTCATTTAGGCTGGCCTTGAACTTAGTCTGTGGTCCACGCTACCCTTGACATTGCAGAGATCCCCCTAGCTCAACCTCCTGGATGCTGAAATTATAGGCACATGCTACTACACCCAGCTAGAAAATGCTGACTTAAAACAATTGAAACCAAGAGTGCTTTAAAAACTGAAAGGCTTGTTATCGATATGCCAACCCCAAGGCCAGCCCATTAATTGGTAAATAGAGTATCTAAACATAAAAAAAAAAATTGTAAGGTTTACAAATGAAGTTTAAAATATAAAACAGACATGTGAGTATGTGTGTATAAAAATCAATGTTTAATAAAAATGGTTTAATGAACTTGGCCATGACTGATAATTAGTAAAACCAACCAATTTATTGACAGAAGGGATTTAATTAAAATGGCTTAATCCATTTGCCTATGATTTAGCTAAGAGATGAAGTATTTAGGAAGTTTTGAGTGCTATTTGGTAGAAACAGTGAACAAGACTTGGTAACTGAGGAAAGATAATGCCATGTATCACCAAGGTGGTTGAGAGTAGAATAATCCAGTGGTTGGATATGTACAGAGGCATGTAATTTGTGCATTTTAGGAAAAAATGTATAGTCTAACAGGCTCATTAAAAATTCAGCAAAATCCAACATGTGAGTTAGTACTAAAACTGCATTCTAAGATTAAACAAATATATGCAGGTACTAAAAGTTAAGTTTTTTAGGTTAGTAAAGGGAGCTATGAATAAAAAGAAAGCTATGACTTGGGTTGGAATTATCAGTGTGAGTGGGAAAGGACAGAAGATTGTGTGTGTGTGTGTGTGTGTGTATATATATTTACACAATATAATACTTATATGAAGAAGGGCCTAGAAGTAATGAAGTCGTGGCACCCATGAATACACCCAGGTTTTGGTTTCAAGGTACCAAAGAAAGAAACTAGGGCTTCTTCAAGAAATAGCTGATTCTGAGGTTGGGGCAGGGGCAGTACAGGATGAAAGTGTCTGAAAGTAAGGAAAGATTTTTTTTTTAAGAACAAAAGGTTTTTTTAAAGTACAATAGTAGCTTAAGAGAATAGATGCATACCTCATTAGTAGCATAGATGCTTAGTATGTACTAGGCTTTCGTTTCAGTCCTCCCTTGTACATTTGTGTACACACACACAGAACCAATATGTGTAGTAGTCAACTGTCATTTGTTTTTCTTTCCCCGGTTTTGGGGATAAAACCCAAGGTTTCACATATGCTAGGCAAGTGCTCTACCACTGAGCTATATACCTCTCAGTCCAAGGGATTAACTTTAAGGACCTCTACACTGGACAAATTAGGGATACCTTTGAGCAATAATAATAGTGGACTATATTCCATAGAATAAAGATGATACAATTATGTAAATGTAAGATGTATAATATAAATATTATGCATGTGTAATGTAAATATTATGTAAAAATGATATAATTATGTAAATAAAAGAAGGAAAACCTATCTTGCTATAGAAAGAATAATAGAAGAAAGCATCATTTGAATTGATAATAGAAGAAAGCATCATAGTAATTGTTAGTATTGTTTTCAGGCCAGAATCATTAGTGGATAATATAGTGTAATTATAAACTATATATAACAACAAAGTAAAAAATATGTACATAGTCACTAAAAGACACACATTACAGTAGTCTCCCCTTATTCACAGAAGATGCATTCCAAGACACTCAATGGATGCCTAGCCCATGGATAATGTGGAAATCTACTGGAATATACTGCTTTTCCTATATATAGTATACCTGTGATAAAGTTTAATTTATAATTTAGATACATTAAGAGATTAACAAGAAGAAGAAGAATATTTATAGCCGAATACTGTCAAAGTAGTGATGGGAGCAGAGTCTCAAAATATTTTATTGTTTTATACTGACTCTTTGTTCTGATGTGAGGTGAAACATTGCCAGTGTGATGAGACAAAGTGAGGTGATTAGCACAGGCATCATGATGTAGCAGTACACTAATAGGTAAGCAAATCTGCTTGAACACAAGGACTCTAGTACCACGACAGTTGATCTTATAACTGAGGTTACAAGGCTACTAACCAAGTAATGGGCATGAATATGCTGAACAACAGAACGATTCCTGTCCTGAGTAGGACAGAGTGAGAACATGTGAGACTTCATCATGCTATACAGAATGCTGTGCAATTAAAATTTATAATTTTCTTGTTTCTGGAATTTTCCACTTAATATTTTCAGGCTGCAGTTGACAGAAGGTACCTGAAAGCATGGAAATTGAGACCTTCAGTAAGAGAGCACTATTGTAATTACAAAAGGAATCATAGTAATCTTAGAGTAGAGCAAACAAGTCATGAAAATTTTAGTAATAGACATGTATGGATACTATGTACTTTCTAGTATAATGTACTGAGAAGGACATACCATCACTTCTGTGTTATTCTTGACAAAAATGCATACCGTGAATTTAGTTATAGAAAATATTAGACCTAAGTTGAGGGCCACGCTACAAATTAACTGACGAATATCATTAAAAGAATGTCCAAGTTATGAAAGATGAATTGCAGAAGTATATCAGATTAAAGGAACTGAAACTTAAATGCAACATGGGATTCTGAGTGGAGCCCTGGGCCAAAAGGATGTTAGTAAGGCAGTTAAAATTTTTAAATAAGGTATACATATTAGTTAATAGAATAATATCAATGTTAATATCCTGGTTTTGATGGGTCTGCTGGTTATATATGATAATAACATTTTAGGAAGAGCATATGAAAATTCTTTGTTAGAATACTTTGTATTATACTAATGTGTACATTTTTAGAAGTCTGAAATTATTTTATAATTTAAAAATTTAAATGTTTTCTTCAGTTTAATGAGGGAGAGGAAGGTGATTGAGTTGGTTTTCTTAACTATAATTGTATCAATTTCCAGTAATAATTATGATCCTGAATATTTACCCCATTTGAGATTTTTTTTTATTTTCTTATTGTCTATGAGAGCCAAGTGTATTTTTAGTGTTACCAGCACATATCTTTAAAATACATTCATAATTGTGCTTTCAAAAATGGTTTAATTTTAACCTGATTTAAAAGAACTCAAAGTGATTATGTTGCTTTACTTTATTTTTAATTTTTAGGGAAAACTGGAAATATTGAAATAAATCGAGATGAAAGAGGGAAGCATTTAAAATCTAAGTATCTGATAAGACTGAGTTTTCAGGTAACCTACCTTTAACACATGGCCAAGCTAAAAGCTTTGAAGCTGTTCACTAGAACCAAGTACCTAACATATATTGGGAGTGACCCGAGAGTCTGGGCCTATCAGGCTCCAGATTTTCCCATACTACTCTAATGAATGAAGAATATGCATGTATGATGAATTTTGAAGAGCCATTACTTCTTAAAATGTTTCATTTTTGACTGGTAATCAGATTTTCACAATGCAAGACATTGTCAGTGTTTATTCGCATTGAGATTTTAGCTGAAATACAAAGTTTTAGATGTTTTTGGGCAAGTGAAGAAAAATTTGTGCCTTCTGTTTGCCACGTTTTCTTCTTGTGATCTGATTAATACCAGTCATGCTCTTTAACTGTAACTATAAAATCTAAACAGCTGACAATTATAAAAGTAATTACAGATTGCCATTATGAAGCACACAATCACACCTAGACCTCATTACAAAAAAAAAAAAAAAAAACTTTTACACTATAATGTTAAACAAAAGTTCTAAAAAGATCCATGAAATGTAATTTTTTTTTGAGAGAAAGATACTGGTTGGATACATGGTGGCAGTTGTTTAAAGAAGAAAGAAAAAATAGAAATCTCTAGCTATAGGAACATTTCTTAGCCTGCATTGGAAATAAACTTCCTTTTGTAGCCTAAGTCAAAAGAAGGAAGATAGAATAGTAGGAGCAACAGATTTGTTCATTAACCCTGTTAATTACTGAGAGCCAAAAACATGTTTAAGGGTGGTTATGGTCATGTGAAGTACAATCTTCAGGCCAGATGTGTGAACTATTTCTTTTTGTTCATGTACTTTGCCCTTTCTATTCTATTTCCTCATTTCCTACATTTTTTTTTTTTTGTATTCTCTTTTTTTCCACTGGACCCCCTACACACACACACACATACACACACACACACACACACACACACACACACACACACACAGGATCCACACACAGGATCCCCTCCCCTTGCATCCACACATGAACACACTGGAAACCAGGAGTGAAGTATTAACACCAGGGGGAGAATTTTAGCTTCCTTGAAAATCTTCCTGACTATATAGTTGACCCACAAACTTGATGAATGTTTCTTTGGAGACTTTTCAAGAGGTATGTGCCTACAGAGTCAGAGGCCTTGAATTGTGAAGGATGTAAGTCTTGCTAATAGTCTAAAATTCCATTTTTCATCTAACTAAAGCATTAAATATTGGAAATCAGGGCTAAAGACCTACAGACCAGACTGGACAACAGTGTTATCTTTTTGGTGGTAATGTTAGTTGTATTGGTAGAACATATTCTATGTTCCAGATACTACTTTAAGTGATTGATACCTGTGAACTCATTTTATGTTTAGAGCCTTAAATAATAACCTTATCTACATTTTATGAATGAGGAAACTGAAGCATATTACGTAATTTACTCAAAGCCAGTCACACTGTTGAGATTTCTACTTGAGGGTATTGTAGGTCATATTTTCCACTTAACTCTGATTGTTTATTTGTAAGGTATATTTTTCTAATTATGTATTTACTTTAAATCTTTAAGATCATAAGCTAAACCTGTAACCATTCATTATACCTTATACCTTAGGTATGGAGCCTACATTTAAGCATCTCCTTTGTTTGCTTGTTTGCAGCAAGGTCTTGCTAGGTAGATCAGGCTAGTGTTGAACTCACTGCCCCAGGCAGGCCTCAAATTCTGTTGAGGTCTCCTGCTACTCTCTCCCGAGTGCTGAATGTACCATCACGCCTGGCCCATATTTAAGCAGATGAGAAAGGAAGGAAAAACTTCCCTTAATAAGCTCTCAGACCAAGAATAAATTTTCATATCATTTTCTTTTATTTCGTAATTCTGGGCCACGTGTGGTGGTACATGCCTGTAATCCTAGCACTTGAGAGGCTGAGGCAAGAGAATCAGCAAGAGTTCAAGGCCAACCTGAGCTACATGGTGAGAACCTGTCTCAGAAAACAGTTCTGCAAAACTGTAGCATCTTGCTATTTTAGGACAAATTATAGAAGAAAGTGTATTTTATTTGGGGAACTTTTCCCTCCTCTCCTATCCACTCTGATAACTACCCTCTTCCTTCCATCCTCTTTTCTTTTTCCAGTGCTAGAGATTAAATCTTGAGTACTGTACTACCTAACTGTATTCCTAGCCCATTGCAGAACTTTTATGTCACTACTGTTTCTATACTGGAGGAATGGTACTTGTGTTTTTGGTAATGTAAGGCTAGTAGTTTGATATGAAAAATTACTGAAAAGTTATTCTGTGTTGTGTGATAGACTGATTTTATGTTAATCCATAAAGTGAGTACATATATAAATATATACATTAACTTATATTTCCTTACTTTAAAATGTCTTTGCCAGCTATTCCTCAGAGGAGTAGTATCTAGAATATATAAAGAATTCCAAAAAGTGAGAACTCATGAAATAAATGACCCAGTCAAGGAATGAGCAAGTGAAATGAGCAGACACTTCAAAGTGGAGGGAGTACAGCTGGTGAACAAATGTATGAAAAAAATGTTCAACATCTCTGACCACCAGAGGAATTCAGATTAAAACATTATGATTCTATCTTAATCCAGAAACAATGACAATCATGAAGAAATTAAAAAATAACAAATGCTGATGAGGCTGTGGGGACAAAAGGAACCCTCCTACATTGTGGGAATGTAAATTAGTACGACATTATAAAAATCAGCATGGAAATTTCTCAACTAAAGTTACAAATTCTGTATGACCCAGCTATCACCCTTCTAGAGATAACTTCTCCAAAGCTTTAGACATCATAGTGCAGTGATACGTGCTTAACAATGTTTATAGTAGCATAATTCATACTAATTAAATCATGGAAGTAGCCTATATACCCATCAATAGACAACTGCATAAAGAAAATGTATCTATATATAATGGAATACTACTTGGCTATAAATGGCAAATTTGAGATATTTGTTGGAAAATAGATGCATCTGCAAAATATAATGCTGAGTACAATAAACTAGACAAGCTTAAAAACTGTATAGTATCTCTCTTCTGAGTAAAGCAAAACACAGAGATTAATAAAGGATGGATAGAAGGAGACAGGGATGAATCTTTGCAAATAGGAAGGGGTTCAAAAGATTAAGGGTGAAGAGGTTGAGGGAAGAGGAAAAAGTAGAATAAATATAGGTCATGTACAGAAGCTTAATAATATCAGTGAATACAAACATTATAAACCATAAACATGAGGTAAGAGTAATTACATCAATAAGAATAAAAATGGAGGAAAAGGAATTAGAGGAGGAGGGGAGGGAGAGAGGACAGAAAGAGAAGGAAATAGAAAATAATAAACAAGGCCCCGGGGTTTAGTCTAGCAGCATACGCACCTGCTTGGCAAGCACAAGGTTGTGAGTTCAATCTACAATACTAAAAAAAAAAAAAAAGAAAAGGAAAATAAACAAGATGTAGTACGTACATATACCCCCAAGATTATTGTAAACTTCATGTATTGCAAACATGCACTAATAAACCAAAAAAATTTAAGTACCCAAGAAAAATTTAAAACTTTTAAGATACACAAAATTACTAATATTCATGTTTGCGAATCTCTTAATTGACACAGGGATATATTTATGACTTAATGGTAAGTTCTTAAGCAAGATTCAAGATTGAATGAAATACATTTTTTAAGAAGTTCTGAAGTGAACATGTGTCTTACATTTAAAATAAACTTTTGTCAAAAATGTGCACAATCCTAAGTGTACATCTTGAAGAGTTCTCAAGTGAACACACCTATGTAACCAGTGCATATTTTGTAAAAGAAACAAATAGTTACTCTGAACTTCTAACACTAAATTTTGACTGGGGAATAAATGTAAACAGAATTATGCAATATGTACTCTATTTTGGCTGGCTTCTTTTGCTCAGTTTTGTTTATGAGATTCACTCATATTCTGTATAGTTTATATTTCCTCCTGTGTAATATTCTGTGTGAATATATCATAATTTATTCCAGTTTGGACTTAACACATTTATTACTTTTATAGTTAAACATAGAGTTAAAGCCACCATGGTGTTATACACCTATAAACCCAGCACTCAAGAGACTGAGACAGGATGATTGTGAGTTCAGGCCAAGTTAGACTATAAAATAAAACCCTATCTCAAGAAAAAGAGGTAGGGAATAGATTCTGAGTGTATAGCCCAGTAGTAGAACAGTTGTCTACTACAGATTCCATCCCTCCCTATCTCACACCTCCCCTACACACTCACACTCACAAAGGAAGACTGAATATAATCCCAGCTATTCAGGAATCTGAGGTAGAGGATCTCAAATACAAGGCTAACCTAGATAACTTTGTGAAGCCCTTTCTGAAAAAATAAAATGACTAGGTGTATAGCTCAGAGTAGAATGCTGCTGAATTTCATGCCCAGTACTGCAAAAGCAACCAACTTAAAAATCCAGAAGTAGCAACCAAGTCTAGCTTTGAAACAAGCAACTTTTAAACGGGCAGATATCTAACTTTGCTAATTATCTTGCACATATTCTACTTACTGATTTGTTTCAATCCTAGTTCGCCATGTAACTGTAGCTTTGAGGCTAACCACATTATTAATCTACTTAACCTGTTTTTCTTCAAACATATTTTAACTTACCCGATTGAAAGATTTTTGTTCCTCTTAGTAAGTCTTTGTCATTTTACAGTACAGATATCTAGTTCATCCCCTTTTCTACCAGAATAACTATTAAAAATCTTCCTAAAATTTATCCCAAAGTAGCATACCATATTGGGCAACCCTTACCCTCTGTAATAAAGAAATCAAAACCTTGTGATTAAAAGCCTAAGCCCCAAAATCCTTGCACTTTAGTTAGTAGTATAATTTTGGGCATATTTTATAAAGTGAACAAATGCCTTAGAACTTTAAAAAATTAAAACATAAATAGGCATTATTGATAAAGGAGAAGTAATAACTCCTAACCTGCAGGATGTCAGCTGTGTCAAATTCATGTCCCCTGAAATTGAAAAATAAAATCCAAAGGACAAAGGAGGCTAAGAGTAGGAAAGAATTGTTGGATAGTAGGAATAGCCCCTGGGAGATAAGAGGGTGCTGAAAAGGTTATCGACCGAGACCCTCTTTCAAGGGTAATTAACGCAGCAAAATCAGAAATGTGGATGCAACATGGGTCAAACCAGTAACATTACAAGTATATCTGCCTTGCTAATTGATGGAATAGGGAAGTGTGATGCATGCAGCAAGATCATATGGCTGGCACCATTAACTCCAGCTTATCTATGACCCCCTGAAACAGGAATAGTTTTAGGAAGGGATGGATCCAGATGTCCTGATCAGCCACCTGGGTGTCTGATGCACATCTGCACTTAATAATTGCACTTAATGTATTACTGGTTACAGTATAACCTTTAAAATTTCACTTATCCCTTAGAGAGGTATGCAAATCTGGCCAATCTTGAGGGCTTGCCTTCTTCAGATGTGCCATCAACCACAATTCTGATATCTTTAATTTTATGCTGTCTTCTTTGAGAGTCCAGTCCCTCTCTGTGTATTAATTTCTGTCAAACTTAGCTGCCTATTATATAGTCACTTTCAGTCCTGTGCCTATCCCTACTTCCACTGTCTCACTTAGTTGCTTTTATAAAGGACTTCCTGGCAAGAAATGGGTAAATGAACAACAACACTGAGAAATTAAATTGTAAATATTGATAAGATTGCATGTGATTAGTGTGAAAAGAAACAAAGGGGAGGACCGCCTGTGCACCCTTTTATTGGAGACAGTCTTCACAGTATGATCCTAAGCATCATATTGAAGCGTGATCTAAGTATACAGTATTTAGAAATATACTTTTCAAAGCTGTCTGTTTAAAGAGAAAAAAACTGAATGCTCTTTCATCTTTTTCTACAGTCTTACAGATTTTTCCACACTATTTTGCAATTGTTTGCTATCATACTTATCTCTCCCTCCAGACTGAGTTCTTTGAGGAAGGTGGGGTATTGTAGTGTTACATTTTGTATACCTAATACATAAGTAGTCAGTAAACATTTGATGAATGAAAGAAAATATGGGAAACGATTTTTAAGAATAAGATTGTGGGGAAAGATATACTGCATGTGTAATGTGTTTGTTATTGCTGTGAATTCAACTGGAGACAGCCCTCACTCCCCAAATTTGCAATCTTGAATGGTGGAAACCACATCCTTGTGAGATCCTGATAATGAAGGAGATTAAGTTTTGCACTCAAACAGGTAATTATCCATACAGCTGTACTCATTGGCACAGATCTAGTTCTATTTCTGAGTAGGAATTAAGGATTACCAAACTCTAATGACTTTAAATTTGAGGGTCACCTGGCTAAAAGTTCACTTAGAATTGCACCTGAATTTGGTAAATGAGTATAACTGTGATCCTAGCAAAGAGAAAATTGAATGGATGCACAGTGGGAAGGTTTAGGCTAACATAGTCTTGGAGGCTATAAATTGTTCTTTTTCTGAACAGCTGACATCAAACTCCTATTGGCTATTAAAATTTAGACCAAATTAAGAACAATATTTTACAGAGTTTAGTAGTTCTCGGTACAGTGAATTAATACACAGTTAGTTTGTGTTTATTATTTTGTTATGTATTGCCATAGGTGATTTAAAACAGTAACATGATTAAACATTCTTTATAGTTTTAATTGTAATAAAAACTACAAAGACTGGGGCTGAGGATTTAGCTCAGCGGCATAAGCACCTGCTTTGCAAGCAGGTCGTCATGAGTTCGATCCCCGGTACCAATAAAAAAAACAAACAAACAAACAAAAAAAAAACCACTACAGAGACTCATTTTAGGTATTATATCCCTAAAAAGAAGTGCTTGAATGCCATCTCTGGCATTGATTACTCACAAATTTAATAGCCATTGGAAGAACATGGTATAAGAGCAAGATATAAAATTCCAGATATCAAAATTAGAAAGCACAAAATAGTTTTGTCTTGCTAAACACTTAAATTACCTTTAAAAAATACTCTCTGCAATTTTGTTTAGAGCAGTTGCTGCAGCTGTATATTTGATTCATATATGAACAATAATTTGCTAGAAGTTTTTGTGTTCTTTTCACTTCTGTATTTAAGATTAGCAGAGCCATAGGTACTGCTTGAATAAGAAAATACTAAATGACACAAAATTCAAGAGACGGCTCAAAAACATCTCACCACCAGCAGTCAGCAGCAGCTAATGTAATGTGTTTCAGCTCTTACTGATCTAACTGATCATAGTGCTCTAACAGAAAGCACTTCTCTGTGATAGATACGTTGTTCTATTGGAATGTATTCTGCTACCTTGCTATTTTTAAGTTCTCCTAACTCTGGATTTCCCTTTCCTTAAAAAGCAACTTCTAGCAGTAGTTTTTCCTTTTCTTTTTTTTTAAGTTAATTTATTTATTTTATCAGTGGTTTCTTTTAAAGCTAACATTTAATAATGAAAGAAATACCTCTTGAATTTCAACAAAAGTTAAATCTTTTGTAGGACACAGAAAAATATTTTTATTTGATTACAATAAAATACTCAGCTATATAAAAATTTATCCTGCTTTTGTTAAATCCTTTAGTTACTAATATCTTATAATAGTAAAAGTTTAGTAGCTTTCATTGATAACCAATCTACTGTACTCAAATTTTGTTTTTTACTGTCATCTCACTATCACATATTTGAACAGTGACATTTTCTCATCTACCAGAGGTGTATTTAGCTATCAAAGGACAGTAGACAGTGCACTTGTAGAGACATGGTGCTAGGTACTATTTGACTGACAAGTCCATACTTACGAAAGCATCCACTGTTTCACTTAAGGTTGTGTAATATGTTGCTTTGTTAGTAGGATGTTCTTGTATGTTTTCTAAATTGGACTTGGTATTTTCCTTTAAAAATACTAAAATGTTGATAATTTATTCATAACACTAGAAAAATATAGCATATTTCTTTTTCTTTTGTACTTTGGTAGAGTCGTGACCAACTCTGGAACAAATGATTTGTTTACTGCTTATTATATCTTTGAAAACTGGTTTCATACCTGAATACCTCTCATTTAATATACTTTCTGAAGGACAAAGTAAAGCTACCTATGAACACTCACCAGTGGGTATTGTATCACTACTAGGATAACAGTAGTAAAAGATTGTAGTCAGAGGCCTGTTTTTCTTGAAGTGGTACCATTCTCTGATGGCCTGTTACTACTTAGGGTAATAGAGTTGCTTGCTGAATGTTATTCATTGCCCTTTTTTAGTCACATTATTTACCTGTCTTTACTTCTCCTATCTGTTGCTCTGACCTCTTGCCTCTTCCTTCTGCCTTTAAGAACAGCACATAAGGTGGAAACTTATTGCTAGGGATGCTGTCTAGAAGTCAGAAGCTTAACTTTGAATTTGAAAGTAAGTTGTTTTTCAGTGGCTAAAAGTTTTGTTTTTAATTGTTTTGTTTTTCTGAGAATTTCCCAGCTAGGTTGGTGCATGGCAAAGAATGTATTTGGAAGACTATGTGATAACCATAGAGAGAATAATTCAAATTATCATAGAAAAGACAATTTGTCCTTTCAGTTCATGTCTGGGAAGATTGACATGTGTAGAGAAATTCAGAGTGGATGAAATTGATGCCTGAATCCTAAGGAGAACTGAGTTTCCTTTAGTCTTGCTGGCATTTATACTAGAAGTAAACAAAATAGAATCAAAGACATCCCTTAAACTTTAATTTGGTACTTGGTTTTTCAGGGCAGCCTTTCAGAAAGTTCTGTTTGGGGCATGTCCATCATAATACAGTAGTAAAGTATGATATTAAGGTATGTGGCCAACAGCAATTTCTATGTATTAAGGTAGTGCAGAATACTCAACTAAGAAGTTTTGTTTGTTTGATATGGATCTCACTAAGGTTCCAAGCCTGGTCTGGAATATGTGGATTCAGTTAATCCTGCCCAGTAGCTGGCACTGTAGGTGTGTACTACCTTACCACCTTGCAACTGAGAACTGTGAGGTTCCCCTCAGGAGTTTGAAAGTGCCAGGTGGGCTGCAGGGGTAACGTTGGCATGGTTTCAAGAAGGAGAAGGAGATAGCTGAATATAGAGAGATTGTGCATGTAAGTAACTATACAGGCACACCTGTGCTTAATGACTAGGTATATGAAACGAGGAAAAACTCAATGCCTGGAAGCCAAGATTCCTCCTGCACCCAAGTACCAAGAAGCTAAAAAGCGAGGTGGTAACTATAGAGGGACAAACATTTTTATAGACTGAATAAATAGCCAGAAAAAGTTTTAAATCAGATACTAAGCTAGCTGTTTATTTATTTATCAGTTACAGGGACTGAACCCAAGGTCTTTGCACTGAGCTACATCCTCAGCCCTTTTTATGCTTTGTTATTTTCTGAAACAGGTTCTTGCTGGGTCATTAAGTCCCCTAGCCTAGACTTGAACTTGTGATCTTCCTACCTCAACCTTCCAGGATGCTGGGATTACAGGTATATGACATCATGAATTGGCTCTAAAATAGCTCTTTACAGGCAAGGGCTGCCATTTAAAAATGGAATAGCAGCTTATAACTAGAAAGAGAGTAGGTTAGAAAACACTATTTTTGTGCATCCTAGATTGGGCTTGATGAGTGTATATATATTCTAGAAAACTTCAGCTTTCAATAATTACTGTAACAGTCTCTGTAGCTAATATAATCACTGATCTATATAATTTCCATTGCATGAACAGTGCTGTGATCTTTTTTTCTTTAGTAGTTCCCCAAAAGATTAACAATATGTTGTCATTCATGTCTCTGTGTGTACAATGTGTAAAATATTTTTGTAACTACGTTTAAAAAAACAAAACCCAATGTGGTTGCTCACAACTATAATCCCTACTCAGTAGGATGAGGCAGAAGGATTGCAAATTAAAGGTGTGCCTAGGCAATTTATTGAGACCCTGCCTCAAAAATAAAAGGGAGTGGAGATGTAATTTACTTGTGGAATATTTGCCTAGCAGATGTGATGCCCTGGGTTTAATCCCAGTATGGACTGGGGAGTTTATAATGCAAATGATCTAAACTTTCTGAATTTTATTATCAGATATCCTCACAGCTTCCAAAGTTTTTATTTTACATAGAAAGGACTGAGCTATTAACCGAGTCCAAGAGTAGAGGGAAGGAAAGGGTAAAGAGGAAGAGATTAAGAAAAGGAACTAAGATGTGTTTGTATACATGAGTTAACTCCTCACAGTGAATGTAGTAAACATCTATTAATAAAAAAATAAAGCTGAAAATACAGAATTGATGGCTGTAAAACTTGAATAGAAGCTGGACTTGAAAAAAAAAATAATGGGATGTCAGGAGTCTTGTTTTAGTTGTCAAGCAGGTAAGTCTGAATGTTGCTCAAGACCAGGGAAAAGCAGATAGTCACATAAGGTTACATACCTCGTATGTTGAGATATTCAGGTGTTTGAACCAGTCAGAATACTATAGAGCTAAAGTGCAAGAAAGAGTCATTGGTGAGGACATTGTGGTGATGAAGCAGTCAGAAATATTTCATATTAAACCAGACATGGTGGTGCATGCCTATAATCCCAGCACTTGGGAGGCTGAGTCAGGAGGATTATTACAAATTCAAAACCAGCCTTAGCTACAAGCTCAAGGCCAGCCTGCACTGCATAGTGAGACCCTGTCTCAAAAAGATCCCCCCCCCCCAAAAAAAAGAGAGAAAAAGAAAAAAAGGAGAAAAGAAAAGAAAGAAGTATTTCATACTAATCCTTGTTGGGTGTGATTGAATAAAGCTGTGTAATCCCAGCACCCAGGAAGATTGTAAGATTCAAACTCAGTTTGGGTGATTTAGTAGCTTTTAGACCCTTCATTAAAAAAAATAGTAAAAACAGACTGGGCATGTAATTCAATGTGGAGGCCCTGGGTCCTGATGCTAGCGCTGCAAAATAAAACAAAATTCAAAAACAACTAATTCCAGAGTTGAAAAGACTAATTAGCATTTAGATACTGTTTCGTCAGTGAAAGACCAGCATGAGGCTAGGACTGAATCTTCATCCTGGTATCACCTTGTCTTCCTGTAGTCTCGTCCTCGCCCTCACCCTCACTGTCATCCTCACCTTCACTGTCACTACAAGCACACTCTTCATATATTCTCTGGAACATCTGGGAAACTCTTCTCCAGAATTTAGTTTTGTTTTTTCTAAACACAAGTGACTTTCCTTGACTTCTCAAGTTTGAATATCTCCCAAAAAGTTTTTCTCTACTCCTCATAAGTATACTTTACTTTGCAAAATTTTGGACTGATGCCATTTTATCCTTTAAGAAAATCATCTAGCAATTCTAAGTACCTTTAGATGGAGCAGCAGAAACACTTAAGTCTCTGTTACTAGTTAAACTAGACTAAATTACACGGTGTAACAAATATCCACATTTCACCTATTTAATACAGCAAAAGTTTACTTCTTATCAAATAGATATACTATACATTTGAGCCAGTGTCTTGTATGAGACTTCCATCTCAGTAATTTGGTGATTCATGTTGCTTTGATTTTTATGGCATGATTGCTGTGACAAACAAGGAGAGAATAGGGGTGATCTCACATTGACAGTTAAGTGCTTTAGTTTGGCCCAACTGTCTAGCCAGAAATAGCTTCTTGGTCTTGCTTAACTGCTAGAAGAAATAAGTAATCTTCCATGAGCCAAAATGAATGGCAAGCTAGGGTGGTTAAATACCAAGTTATTAATGCACCATACTTCAGGAATGAAAAGTTTGTGTACTGGTCATTGGTTCCTGAGAAATAAGAAAGCAAAATGCTGTTTGTTTCCCTAAGTACTTTTTCTACTAACTTTTGTTACCTAAGTACTTTTTTCCTTCCTTTCATAAGCTTAGTTTATGAATTCTTTCTTCTAAAGGCCAGTTGTCATTTACTGAATTCTGAGGATGCCAGAAGATTTATATTTATATGTGTATGTATAAGTGTGTATATGTGTACATACACAAAATTCTAAACATATTTGTAGAAAATATTTAAGTATTTGAGTTCTTTTCACTTACCCTTTGTACCTAATACCAATCAGATTGAGGGTTTTTAAAAGATTTCCCTTAGAATTGTATATATGAAGTTGCATTCCAAAGAGGATTTGAGATTTCCAGGGATATAGGTTTTCCATTAAAGTCATTAATTCAGTATGAAAGTTGTCAATCAGCCACCACTGTTTCAGTAAACAAATACACTGAATGGAGTGATCTTTAAAAGAACTTGAGAGAGCATAGGTGTGTGTCTTGAGGGGGTGGCATTTGATTCTAGCAGTGCTTTTAGTGATTTATAAATATGTCACTTCAGCATTTGGTACCAGATCCCTCTTTTGAAATCTTTAGATCTTCAAAGATCTAAATCTGCATTGAAGGGAAGAAGAAAAATGTTGACAGAACTACTTTTTAAAAATATTTATATACTCCAGGTGGGCTTTTGTTGTTCTGTCAGAGTGCCAATTTTTTAAATAGACAGGTCTATGAAAATATCTGTATGATGTACAACAGTATAATTATTCTACATTGGTGAAATGGATCAGAACAAAAATAAATACAGGAAATTAAATTTTAAATAGTAATTTTTTTATATAGTGCTTCATAAAACCAGTATTGATGATTCTCAGTGATGCTAAGCATTTGTTAATTCTTGTCAATTTTTCTAAAAGCAACAAGTATGTTTGCCACAATAAAATACATTTAAAAATCTCTTTAAACAAAGTGACAAAAATCAGTTTGTAACAGCTGTATCAAAAATCAAGAAGTACTTTAGAAAAAGAACCTTGAAACATTGCTAAGGGCTTTTTGTTAAGATTTGTAGAAGTATGACTGAGTGTGGTAGTGCACATCAGCATTCCAAAGGCTCACAGAGGAGGAGTGTTTCAAGTTTGAGGTCAGTCTAGGCTAGATAGTGAGTTCAAGGCAGCCTGCAAAGCAAGATAGTCTCAAAAAACAAAAGCAAAACGTGTCAAAATCAAAGGAATGGCTGTTGGTAAGTGTCTGTAATGCAGGCCAGGAGAACAGAGCTCCCGAGATCCGGCCATGGAGAGAGACTCAGGCAGCTTATTCACCCGCTATCTTGGTAAGCGCGTGCAGCATGGGCCAGGAGGAGAATCAACTCCCGAGATCTGGCCATGCAGGGACTCAGGCAGCTTATTCACCCACCCTCTTGTTAAGCAGCTGCGGCTTGGGCCTGGAGGAGAACCATTACCTGTGAGCCTACTGCCATGCAGGCTGAAAATCAAGCACCCTTCTCCCACCTGCCCCTTCCCCCCTTAGCTACTGGGGATAGATGTTTCAACATGTCTTGGGAGGATGACCATATGCAGTATAGCAAATGCAGGGGATTTCTTTCTATCTTCTGTTTGAAGGCATAGGTTGTTTTCACTGTTTTGTTGTTTCTTTTGCTCTATTCAGTATTCTCAATTGGTTTTATAATGATCTATTTTTGGTTTGATTTTACAATACCTAATTAACCGGACAACTATTGTTAAGTTAAAGAGATATACCATAGTACTTATTACTACTATCCCAGTATCCTACTGTGAAATCCTGTACCAATTTCACTGCATTGTCTCGATTGGCTTTGTTCTGTCTTACGCTGTTGCATTATTTACTACTTTCAAAATTAAGAAAAAAAATCAAATGAATGTGCTTGTTACTACTAATAGAGATTGCAAAGTAATTTATCAGATTACATAAATATAATCATGTTGTCCAGCATGATGGTGCATGCCTGTAATCACAGTATTCTGGGAGGCTGAGATAGGGTTGCAAATTTAGGCCCCATTTGAGCAAATTAGTGGCTTTTCAAAACATGAAAAAAGCTCTTGTAGTTAAAAAATAACTGTCACAGTACAAGGACAGTGAAATAAGTCTTTAAATATTGTGATACTTTTTTGTTAAGAAAAGCATAGTAGTATATCATATGATTTAAATGTGCCACAAGCTGATAAATGTTAAGGCCTGGAAACTATCTATTATGCATGGTATCTCATTTAATCCTGCTAAAACTTTATGAGAATTGATACAGAGTTCAATAAATTTCCCTAATGGCATATAGCTAGTAAAAGAAGCAAAATTTAAAACTTCATATAGGTTCTTTTCTCTATTTTGTGCTCTTTTTGAACTTCATGATTAGGATAGAAGTGAGAGTACCAGGAACAGAAGCATGATTGTGAAGGAGCCATAGTCTAATCCCAGCCCTCTCTGCAACCATTCAACACTGTGACCCTTATCTTTCTTTTGGAGTCCTTTATTTTCTGTTTTTCATAGACACAGGACAGATGACTTCTTTTGTGTCTTCGCTCATGTCTCTTGTACTCTTTTGGGATCATTCTCTAAGTGATGATATTGCCATGGATAGTGACACATTATTGATCCTTGTCATCTTTAGTGCTAGCATCTGCTTTTAGAAATAAGGATGCATGCCAGGTTTTAGATTAGAGATTCTTAAGATCAGGTTTGTACCAAACCTTCTAAGAAATTAGGCCCAGAGAGATCACATAGATTTCAGTGCCTGAGTCCAAACCCGACAGATGAGTTAGCTGTGAATGGACGAGTGTTCACCAATTGTACAGACTTCTTTTTTAAACATAAATGCTATCTTGTTCTTCCTGGTGGGACTAAATAAAAAGTAATTTCTGAACAACTTTTTATGACATCTATAAATGATGTCTGCAGGATTAAAAACCACTTTGATGGTATGAGCTACAAAATAAGCATTTGTGACATTTTTAAATGTCAGTACTTGAGAAGCAAAGTTTTGTTTTTGTTTTTTGCTTTTCACTGGAGATTTCTAATGTTATCTTTAAGTAATTCTTAGTTGAATATTCAGATGTTTTTAACTTTTATATACTTAATTTTATTAAGAAATATGCTTGCATCTTGAGGACACTGACAATTTGGAATTCCCGTGTGCTTAGAACTCCATATGGATAATGGAATGCTGGCATGATAGTACACACCTATAATTTGTAGCATTCTGAGAGGCTGAAGCAGAAGGATTGTAAATACCTTAGAAACTCAACAAACCCTGTCTCAAAAAAGTAAAACGACCTGGAGATTTAAAAGCCTTGAGTTCATTCACTACTACCAAAAAAAAAAAAAAAAAAAAATCTTAAAACATAGACACTGGTATTAAATACGAACTAAATTTATAAAGTCTTGAGTATAAGATCAAATGTCTGAATCTGACCTGCCACAAGACTGGCCTCATTGACTTGTTCCACAGGAGTTATCCAGAACTGTCCTTACTACCTGCTAGTTTAACTGGTTTTCCTTAACAACCTTCAGTTATTTGTGTAAATTAAAGATGGTATCCCTAGTAGAAAAGCTGTTTCATAGTAGAACAAAGGACAGTGTAAGCATTGAATACTACTAAGAGACATTATTATAGCGCAGAGTGATAACTCATGTTCATACTATGTTCCTTAGTCATGTAAAATACTTTAACATATTTTATGCACTTCAAAAACAAGAAGTGCTATAATTACAAAGAAAAAAAGAAGGAAATAATTATTTTATGAAAAGGTTCATTTTAGAATAGCAAAGGCAATCCTGGGTGACAAAGACAAGCCAGAAGGGATCACTATCCCTGACTTGAAATTATACTACAAAAATGCTGTGATAAAATCAGCATGGTACTGAACAAACAACCAAAAAGAGACCTGTGTATCAGTGGAAGAGACTAAAAGATGCAGACACAACTCCAAATGCACCACCTTACTTATCTTTGACAGAAGAACCAAACATGTTTACTGGAAGAAAGATAAGCCTCTTTAATAAATGGTGCTGGAAAAACTGGCTCTTCTTATGTCAAAGACTAAAACTTAGATCCACAGACTGACTCAAGATGGCAGAATAGTAAGTAGCAGAGTAAACAGCCTCTCTGAGAAACATAGTCCAGATGCCAGAATATAGCATTGTAGTGAAGACAAAGAAGTAGGTTCCTTTGGACCCAGGAAGAATCTAAAGTGAGAATTAAAGCCCACAGAGAGAGTGAAAAAGAAAAACTTAAATGAAGAAGAAGGTGGTAGCTCGTGGTACCTTTGCCTGAGGCCAGACCCATTTTGCAAGAGGAACTGTTGGTACTTGGGGACGCATGGTCACCGTGACGGTGGCAGCTGGCGACCCCACAGGCTTCTGCAAAGAGACATGGTGGTAGAGGGAAATGGTGGACGCAGAGGATTGCACTGGCTGGTGGTGAGTGCAGAGGACTCAGTTCTCCTGCAACAGAGAGCCAATTGGCTGGGTGCCATTTTGGAGTTGGACCAGATAAGCCTGGAACCAGAACTGATACCAGCTTCCTCCAGCAGCTCTTAGCTGGAAGCAGACCAGTAAAAATTGCTTGGACTTGAGCCTTGCCCCATGTGCATTCTAGCAGTCATCCAGAGGTCCCCGCCAGTAGCCAGCTAGCTAGCTCAGTCTGGAGGCAACAGCTGGCCCCTCCCCTGCAACACTACAGGAGCCATTATGGAGAATCCTCACCTGTGACCGGCTCACTTCCACAGGCAGCAGCCAGCTCCATCCCTACGCTCACTTCACCAACCAGCAGGGAGCCAGAAAAGGGTGGGAAAAGCAATAGACAGCCCTACACCAGTACACCAAAGGCCACCATCAGATACCCATAGCCAACACTGGCTAGAAGAACCAAACAGTCTCACTTCAGAGAAATTGTAGCCAGTGTGAGAAATGCCTGGGACCCCACTACTCACTTGTCTGGAAGAACCCAGGAATATGTCAAGACCCAGAAGGAAAAGGCAGTCTCTGGCCTCCAACCCAAGCAGAACAAGTCCAGGAGATGTAAACACAGAAGAGATCAGGAGTTGCACACCTGAAATTTCTGAAGTGATGGCAACTGAAGTAAAAAAAAAAAAAAACAACTTCATGAGACTAAAAGAAATTAGAAAATAAATACTATCTCAAGTAAAAGGAGAAATGAAAAGCATAATAAAAGAATTGCTAAACACCTCTAAAAAAGACATAGATGGAAGAATAGAGGAGCACAGGAAAATGAGGGAAACCTTGAATGAACAATATATTTAGAATTTAGAATATATGAAACATTCAAAGAGATATTCAAGAAATTAAAAATTCTGTTGAAAACTGGCAAAACCACTCAAAAGAAACTGAAGATAGACTTTCAAACCTTGATGAAAGGTTTGGAGCTTGTGATTGTGAAAAGAAAGATAACAAAGAGCCAGGAAGTAACAATTCAGCTACAAGACAACCAAAAGAAACATAACTTAAAAATACTGGTATGAGTGAAAAAGCAAGTGTCAATACAAATGACATTAAAAGTCTATTTACAGACGTAATATCAGAAAATTTCCCAAGCATGGGATAAGGAAATTGATGTTCAGATGTGTGGTGTGTAAAACTCCAGCTAGCCATAACCCAAATAAATCTCCACTCAGACATAATAATCCACACCAAGCACAGAATTCAACACAAGCACAGAATATTAAAAGCTGTTAAAGAAACAGATCACCATTAAAGAAAAAATACCACAGTTCCAGGAACAGCAGCAGAGGGGGACAGCTGAGCAGGACAGACAACTGAATAGAAGGAAAAAGTAGATAGCGAATGGCAGGAAAGTAGCATGGCAGAGGTGAGCCAGTGCAGATTGGCCATGACCATTAATATAGATGGCCTCAATTCACCAATACAGAGAAACACAGACAGAGTGGATCGGGAGACAGGATCCATCAATGTGCTTTATACAAGAAACACATTTAACTCAAAAGAGGGTTCATAGACTGATAGTCAAAGGAGAGGAAAATGCTGTTATGTGAAAGGAAGAAGTGGGAGTAGCTTGCCCATAAGCTGGAGAGTGGACGTGGCACTTTTATACAATAGAAAGCTACTCAGCTATAAAGGAAGATAACCTCCAGACTCTTGCTGGTAAATGGTACAACTTGAGATCATGCTTATGGATGAAATGGTTGAGAGTCATATGAGTGAATATCATGTTTTCTGTCTATAAACTAAAAGGAGTTAGTAGAATCCAAAATGCACAATGCATATTGTGAAAGTGAAAGGAGAGGGCCGGGGGTTTAGTGGCGTAAATGCCTGCTTGGCAAACGCGAGGTCATGAGTTCAATCCCTGGTACCGAAAAAACCAGAAAAGAAAGAAAGAAAGTGAAAAGGGAGGAAGTGTCTTAAAAAGGGAAGGCACTGGCCATTGTTAATCTATCACCATGATTTGAAACCCATATTATTTTCATTGTTCTGTTTAGTTTGGTTTTATTGTGCTTTTGGTTTGTCTACTTTTATTATATTTGATGGCATGGACAGCTACTTCAAAGAAAACAAAATATATTATGGTAGCCATTGTTGATTTCCTATCATCTTGTTTTGAAGCCTCATGTTGCTTTCATTGTTTTGATTTGATTGATTTTATTCTATTTTGTTTTGTTTGATTGTATCATGTCTGATGATATAGGCAACTGCTTTGAAGATAGCAAGAGGCATTATGATAGCCACTATTTTACTATGATATTGTTTTTAGGTGCTATATTGCTTCCACTGCTTTGTTTTCATTGGTTTTATTCTGTACTATTTTTTAAAAATTTTATTTAAGGAGAAAAAGAAAAAAAGCAGAGAAAGAGTGCAAGTTATACAGATTTACAGAAAAAAATAAACAGTAGGAAATCACTAGTTAATGGATTACATATTGTCATCTTAGAAATAGTTGTTCAGGTTACAAAATTAAAGCTTATAAAGTGGACATTCCAACAGTGAGACTGCAAACAGTTCTGTTCAATGATGCAACAAAACTCAGTGATATCATTATCTATCTTATACACTTAAATATACATGCAGTTATATCGTTTAGAGCACTTTCTTTTCCTCTCTTTTGTACAATGACAATTACACATTTTGGGTTTTGTTGCTCCCACAGTTCTTATTACTTTTTTGGAAGAGAGTAGAACCAAATGTGACATAACAGAACAGAGTCAGTCAAATCAAAAGGGTGGACATAATAGATAATGTAAAAGCATGATACAAGGTGATCAACAATGATTACCATAATGCCTCCCGCTATCTCTAATAGAACTGCCTATATCATCAGTTCTAATAAAATTGAACAAAACAGTAAAGAACAAAACCAAAACATTGGAGACATTATAGGTTTTCAAAAGTAGGTAATAGTCAACCAGAATGGGCATAATGAATCCCACTCTCTTCACAGCTGTTGCCTAAACTTTTGAACCTGGTACTATTAAGCAAAACAGAATAGGGGGACATCAGTCAAAACAAGATGGTGAGAGCAATACAGGGCTTTAAATCAAGATAATGGAAAGTCAAAGTGGGTTACTATAATATATCCTGCTATTTTTTATTTATTTTTCCCTTAATTAAAAGGATAAAAATAAAAAAGTAATAAAATGGAGATTGAGATAAAAGAGGGCATAACAGCAAAACAGCACAGATCAAAACATAGCCAATTAAGCAAAATAGTGGTTCACCACAAGATAATCCCAACATAAAAGTAGTTACCATATTGTCTCTTTCCTTGAAATCTTTTGAGTATAGCTTCATATACTGTAGCATCAAATATATCAAAACAATGTAAAACCATTTAAGAGAATGACAGTATTACAGGGTATTTAGAATCAACTAACAGAAAATGAACAATGGTTTCTGTATAATCTTGTCTATAAAAGTTTTTGCTTATTCTATCATACATAATAAAATCCAATAAGATACAATCTGTTTAGACCAATGGAGACAGAAGAACAAAAGCTTGATGAGACTTCAAAACAAGATGATACTAAATCAGTATTACCTATTAAGATGTCATTTTCTCCAAAATGGCTGTTCCTATCATCCAATCTTCTCTGCCTCATTTCTGTTGAGCTCTTTTTCTGTCATTAGTTGTCAGTTTGTCTTCTTCATTTTGCTTTCTGCTCCATTCATTGTGGCCTCTCTGCCACTATTTCTGGATTCTTAGTATTTTTCCTTTTTAGAATATCCTGCAGTATTTTCTGTAGGGTTGAATTGGTGGTTGCATATTCCCCTAGTTCCTCTCTATCCTGGAAGCACCTTGTTTTTCCATCAATTTCCAGGGATAGTTGTGCAGGATATATCAATCTTGGCTGGAGATTATTATCTTTCATAGCTTGAATTATTTCCCCCCACGCTCTTCGTGATTTGATGGTTTGTGCCGAGAAATCTGCTGTAATTCTGATGGGTGTTCCCTTGTAAGTGATCTGTTTCTTGTCTCTGACGGCTTTTAATATTCTGTTCTTGTATTGAATTTCTGGAATTTTAATTATTATATGCCTGGGCGTTGCTCTGTTTGGGTTGTAGGTGGCTGGGGTCCTGTATGCTTCATACAACTGGGTATCTTTACCTTTTGCTAAATTAGGAAAATTTTCCTGGATTATTTCTGCGAGTAGCTTTTGTAGTTCATTTGTTTGGGTCCCTATTTCTTTTATGTTCTTAATTCTTAAGTTATGGATCCTCTTATCATCTTCTAGTCTTTGTATTATTGCTGTTTTTTTCTTTGTTATTTTTAAGAAGTTTTTCGTTTCATTCTCCCATATTACAAATCTGCCCTCCAGTTCAGATAGTCTCTCCTTAGTTTCTTTCAAGCTGTTATGCCAGTTTTCGATAGAGTTTTTAGTTTCCTGGTAGTCTCTTTGAACCTGCTTCACGTATTCTATGCTTTCTCTATTTTCTCCATCAAACAATTCTCCCCTCTTTTTCTGTTCTTCCATTCCACCATCTGTTTTTTCTTGGGTGGTGCTTAGCATTTCTGCTTATGTCTAGCTTCAGGTCATTAATAACTTCATTCCTGAACTTGTCTATGAGGCTCTGGAGATAGCGCTTTATGTCTGTCAGTGCTGTGTCTGCTATTTCCTCTTTCTCAGAATTGGGGGCTGAGGACCCTTTCTTGTTGCTGCCTCTTCCCATATTCTTTGTTCCATATATGTGCAAGTGTGTATAGGAGGCCCAGCTTCCTTCCCTGTCGGCCACAGTCTGAATTGCGCCAGCTAGGTGTTCCCGCCCACTGCAGCACACCAGGAAGTTGCAGACCAGGCAGCCTATGCGGGGCCCGCCCCTCCAGGTCACCTTCAGGCGCTGGGACCTGGGTTGTGCTAGCCTACTGGGTCTCAACCAGCAGCGTCACGTAGGTTAAGCACTGCTCACTAATCCCGCTTGAGAGGGGGATATGTGGCTGACGTCACTGCAGCGCCCCGTTCCTGCAAGTCTGCCCGGTCCCAGAATGTCCTCTGTTGGAGGCTCCTAAACCGTGGAAGAGTCCCAGTTTCTCTCACTGACCGCACGTCAATGCACAGCTCCCCGCCCATCCTGCTTTCAACTCTGTTCACCAATTCCCATTCTCAGAGCTTTCACTGGTCTCTCTCCCTGCGGAGCCGATATAGATGCAGCAGCGGCAGCAGGAAACCCAAATCGCGATTTCCAATGGCGCGGGCTCCAGCTTCCACGCTGAGGCTTTTCTGTACCTGTTATAGCACCAGGATTGCATTCCCAGTTGGTTTCTCTCAGCTCAGTTCGTTCTTGGGTCAGCAGGGCAAATCTCCACTTGCTTATGATCCCTTATTCCGCACCATTCCTGAATTCTAAGCTGCGTCTTTCAGAGAACCTCCGTAGCTGCTGCTATCTATCTGTCATGTTCTCCCGGAAGTCTATTCTGTACTATTTTGTTTGATTTTCTTTTCTTTCTTTTTTTTTTTTTTTTGGCATTTTTCCTTTTTATCGGTACCGGGGATCGAACTCACGACTGCCTGCTTCCAAAGCAGGCACTTATGCCACTGAGCTAAATCTCCAGCCCCCTTGTTTGATTTTCTTATGTGTGAGGGTATGGAAAATTATTTTGAAGATAAGAGACATTATAATAGCCATTTTTTATTTCTTTTTATGTTGCTTTGAAGTCATATACCAATCGTTTTGTTTTGATTGACTATTCTGTTTGATTTCATTGTTTTCAAAATAAATAAATAAATGAAAGACTAAAACTAGACCCAGATGTATAATCATGCCATAAACTTTAGTCAAAATGGATCAAAAATCTAAATATTAAAACAGAAATACTAAATCTACTGGAAGAGAAAGTAGATAGAAACATTAAAGATATATGAATAGGCAGAGAGTTCATGAACAAAAATCAAACTGCACCGGAAGTACTTCAAAGAACAGTAACTGGGATCTTATCTTATTAAAAAGTTTTTGCACATCAAATGAAATTCCAGCAGAGTGAAAAGAAAACCCACAGAGTGAAAAAAATTTTAGCTACCTGTCCCTCAGATGGAGCACTTTTATCTAGAACATAAAGAATTGAAAAAAATCAATCCCCCCAGTTTCAAAGTCCCAGTCCAAAAATGAGTATCTGAAAAAAATACACACTTCTCAATGAAGAAATACAAATGGCAAATGAATATTTGAAAAAATAAGTGAACATTATTTATTGATCATTCAAGAAATGCCAATTAAAGCAACTACTGATAGGGCTGTGGGAAGAACGAACCCTTCTCCACTGTTGGTGATTGTGTAGACTGGTTCAACTATTGTGAAAATTAGTATGGAGATTTCTCAGAAAACTACGATTAGAGGCCACATTTAACTCAGCTATTTTTGTTTTGGGTATTTTCCCAGGAGAATTGAAAACATCTTGCACAGTGATATATGTATACTCATGTTTGTAGCAGCACAATTTGTAATAGCTAAGCCTTGGGAACAACTCAAATGCACATCAACTGAGGAATAGTTAAAAAAAGATGTATTATTATATAATAGAGTTCTATTGCTAACGGAAGGATAAGCTTGAGACTTTTATAGGCAAATGGATGCAACTAGAGGGCATACTCATAAGTGAAATAAATCAGACTCACATGTGTAAATGTAATATTGTCTCCCTAGTGTAAGAAATTGAAAGAATAAATAGAACTCAAATTTTACACTAAGTATTGTGAAAGGGAAAGAAACTGCTCAAAAGGAAGAAACTGAAAGAGTCGGAAAAAAGAAAAGAAGGGATAGGTGAAAGAAAAGGAAGGGAAAAAAATATATATATACACACAAAAGATAGCTAAGATATTTATCCTACTAGTTTCTTTTAATTCATTGAAAAAAACGGTTTGTGGTATGTTGTTTGATCAGTTACACATACTTATATCTTGAAATCTGAGCAACTGTTTTAAAGATAATGATATGTAATATATTAACCATTGTTAATTTCCTATATTTGTTTTAAAATTCTGTATCATCCTTTTTTTTCTTTTTAAATAAAAGAGACTCACCTTTCTCCACTTGATCCTGATTTAATCAGTTTTACCTGAGCAGTTAACACTCATAATCTTATTGATTGACTGCAGTTATGTTCTATCTCATGCCCGCTTGCCTTGGGAGTTTCCATTTTTCCCCACCTTGGACCTGCCTCACCTCATGATTTTTTTTGTATTTTTTAAAATTTTATTTTGAAAGTAGTAAAATACAACAGAACAAGACAGAATAAAGCCAACTGAGACCTAGTGAATTCATACAGAACTTCACAGCAGGTTACCAGGATAATAGTAATAGGTATCCCAGTATATTCTGTTATCTTTACAATAGTTGCTCTTTCAATCACGTATATCAAAATAAAATGAAATACAGAACATTATAGAACTTATCAAAACAGAATATCACCTCATGATTTTGCTCCATAAAAGTCCCTGGAAAAGGCAGGATCCTCAGCAACCCACTGGGGACTCCTGTCTCTCGGACAGAAGCCTTTCCTTCTGTCAATAAATATGTTCTGCTCTTAAAATAAATAAAAGAAAAAATCAATTAAGAGTCTGATTCTTTGCTTCTATGCTTCATTCTTTTATATGACAAAAATTAATTACATTGTTTTATACTGTGTGCCAGACAATACTGAGCAGTGTGGATACAAAGATGAGTAAAGCACAGCCTTTGTCTTCAAACAGTTCATTTTGTAATCCTTCAAACAGACATATAAAGAAATAATGAGAATACGATATATTTTAATGGACTACTGCAAGCATAGAAGTAAAAATAATGAAATCTTTTTTAAAGAGGTATGAAGGTGCATATCAGCTTTCTGATTCATGATGACTTGTATAGTTCATATGCACTTTATTTTTTGGTTGTGCCAGATAAGTGAGATTTGACTATAGATTTGAAAAATTACGACTTTGAGATTTACTCAGGTATTTTTTTTGAGATTTTAGCCTGTTGTGAATGAAAAATTGTCTTTGTTACAGAAAAATAATCAAAAGTTATCTTAGACTTAGAAGAGTCTTATTTGTTAATTTCATATGAGATATTCTGACGATCACACAACTTTCTGTTTTTAGGAACTCAAAGTATTGTGAATATCCTTTACCCATACTATATGAAGTCATATACTTAAATTATATATAATTAAACCGTTTTATGTTCTAATTAGCAAATGAATAGTAAAACTTTATTAGCATAATTTTTGTATATATTAGTTTTTATTGCACATTTGACTTTTACTTATAGCATACTATTTATATAGAAGTATTAAGATTCTTCAGTTTTTCTGAGCTTGTCTTAGTTCTGTAGTAGACAAGTGTATTAGTCAGCTTTCCCATCACTGGGACAAAAATCCCGACTCCTGAAATGTAAAGGCGCATTAGATTGGCTCGTGGTTTTTTGAGGGTTTCTCCATGGTCAGCTAACTCCTGGGACAGAGAGTAGAGAGTGGAGGAGAAGGGAGAACATTAGCTACGAATTCATCATGGTGTTAATCCACTGATAGGCATGGTACCCCATGGTTCAGTCCCCTTGCCAGTGTTCCACCTCTGAACACATGAAGCTTTTGAGGGACATTCTAGTGGAGTCATAACCGGATATTTCAACCTGTATTTTATAGTTCACTGCAACTGAAGAGTCTGGAATTTCAAATAGTAATTTCAGTTCATTCTTTGGCAAATTTTCAGTTGTTTTATTTTTCACTCATAGAATAGCTTTGATCATGACCTTTGGTCAAAGATATTCTTGTTGTTAAAAACAAAGCAAAAATAAAAACTTTATAAACATCAAACAGTAGTTGAAGAAGGGAGTCCAAAATTAACCTGTTAGTCAGGCACACAAAACTTTGTTGTCTCAGAAATAATGGCCTTCTTCCATCAGACCTTTATTTTTTAAATTTTAGAACAGTAAAACTTCAAATGTTATTCATTTGTTGCCTTTTTAAAAATTGTTGTCATCTAACATGTGTTTAAATAATGAACATTTCTTATGTGAAGCTATGAGATTTCATAGACTTAGAACTGTTATTCTTGTACTAAGAATAATAATGGAATTTTATTTTAAAGCTGCAAGTTTCTTGCAAGTTTTTCACTGTGCATATCATTTTTTGGTACAACATGTCTCTAGGGACTTGCTATATTGTTATTTTTCACTAAGCTTGTGTTAAAATTGCCAAATTGAGACATAAAACGTACTCTTTGGATATGCTGTTAGGAATGTAGTAAATATCATTGTGAATACTGTCACCCAGCTGTCATGTCTTTTTCTGCTTTAGGCACATTTCTATCTTGTATTAAAGTAAGCATTAAAGTCCTATGAGTTGCCTGCTTGGGCAATAATACAGAAAGAAGAAATTGTATTTCGAATGCCTACAGTGATCATTTTATGCCCTGAAACATAATGACTAATCTTTTACATTTCTGGCCTAGATAATATAATTGTAGCTATATTCATGCTTATATAGGGCTCTCAAACTAAATCACGCTTCTGTACAGGAGATTTTGGGTAAATTTTAGGTTAATTATATGTAATCTTTTTAAAATTCTGTAAAATCTCTTAAATTTGTTACTGGTTTTTTTTCCCCTACTCACAGCACTAAAGATTGAGGCCAGGCCTTTGTACTGAGTTACATGTCCAGGCCTTTTAAATAACAATTACACATTTCCCCTCATTTGAGTCTCATTTTTAACACAGGAAAAAGAACACTTGAATTCTATTGGATGCTACAAACTAAGATATTGTCCTTATTTTGTTATTTCTACTATATGTACACATAGTATCATCTTTACTTCCTTTTTAATGTTCTTTAAAGTGATAGCCTAGGAAAAAAACTCACCAATGTATTTCATTTATAACTGTCAGGAGCTGAAATTTCCCAATACTAACCTCTGTTTCAGATTCCTGCTGTTGCTTCTGTACTATTAGTTGGTGTCAGCAGGGAGTTAACAGCACTCAATTTAACCTTGCTATTTGTATTCTGTTTTGAATTTTTCCCCCTCATTTAACTTCTTTACATGGGTTCTCCATTTTAAAGATCATGGATGCACCATGGGGGTCTGTGCAGTGGAAAGACTGTCGTGCAGATAAGCATACAATAAAAGCACATTGAAAGATAATGTGATGCTACAGCACTCTGCTTTGAATTTTTCTGGGAACACAAAGGTATTGGCTGTGAAAATGATTGGAACAAGAGAACAATTGAGAAAGCCACACATACTGTTGCCTGGAAAGGTTAGAGACATTTAAAACTTGTAAGACATATGTGAGTAGATTAATTATAGGTTATATGTTGAGACAGTAGGACATGTCTGTGACTGATACGGTTACAGCTATCTGTGGACTAAAGTGCATCTCACCAGAAGCAGTTCTTCTACTTTGAAAGAGTGATTCTATTTTGATGTGATACCATATCCAGTATCTTTAAGAAGCATTCCTTCTCCTTCTCCACATTGAAATTACAGAATCTGTTTTGACTTGAATATTGCCTGTAGTACTCCGTACTCTTTCTTATGATAGTCTTCCCCTTTCTTGGGTCTTTATCTTGCAAATACTAGACCTTGCCTATATTCAGTGGTCTTTAGTAGCAGAACAGGAACAGTAGGTCTTTGCAGAGGGATGCTTAAACCCCAGATCTCCTTTCTCCTTCATTGTCCCACATGGAAGCTATCTTCTCCTCCATTGAAAGACTTACTGTTACCCTTTATTTTACCTTTCTCAAGTTGATGCCGAGTAAAGCACCAGGTTAGTGGAATGAAAAGGAAATAGGGTCTTTGTAAGAACAGAAATACTGAGATCCTAAGTAATGGGAAGAAGAAAAATCCAACTGCTCAATTCCTCAGTTTCCTACATTTCCAACCATGGTTTTGCATGACTATAGCACACTCTTCTGTTAGTCTGTAGCTTGAGATTCCACTAGTTTCATCTTCATTGACGTGACATTCTGGTAGGTGTTGAGGACGTTAAAGTGAAAATAATACCAACTTTGGTAGAATTGAGAAACTCCCAGATTCCAGTCCATATTGCATGTATGTATGCATTTCTTCTATCCTGAGCAGATTGTCCAAGAGCATTTCTCCAAAGATGGCTTGCTTTGGTGATTGTTGACTAGGAAGCATAATAACCCAGGTATTGTGCTAGGATAGTCTTCTCTTAACACTAGTGTGACACATGTCTGCCATTATCTTTAACCTAATTACATTTAAAAACAGCATCCATTTGTCACCCTAAAGTTGGGATGGTAGAGTATATGAACTTCCTAGTCCACAAGAATACATAATAAAAGCCCCAAATTTACACATATTACATTTTAAAGTTAAAGTGGTAGAGATGATATTTAAAAATATCATAGCCTGGTTTCATGGCACATACCTGTAATCCCAGCAATCTGGGAGGCCAAGGGAAGAGGATCCCACATTTAAGCCCAGCCTGCGCAATTTAGCGACTTAATGATCCTGCCTTAAAATAAAAAATAAAAGAGATGACTGGCTTTTTGAATCTTCATTTTGAACAGTTTTTAAACTCTTAATGAAAATATAAATACTGATTTATACGTGGCAAACAAATGTACATTTCTGTGTCTTCTGTTAAAAGAATCTATTTTGTGTTAAAAAAAGAAAGAAATGCTGATTTTAGAAAACAATGTTAAATTTATTTCTCTTTGCCTTTTTAAAGGATATTTCATATAAATTATTCTGTATATTTGTGTGTAACCTAAAGCATAAAACATATTTTTATAAGAAAACAATTTATTTTTTATTTAATACTTAATGACCACTGAGGGTATGCAATAAAACTACATAAGAGAGATACGGGATCCAGTTATTAAAAGGTAATGGCTTTCAGTTGCTTTAATTTACTATAGTCTAGGACTTTAAGCATACAAAACCCATAATTCAGTTATTTTTCATTACTAGTTCTAAGATCATTGCTGTCTTTTTCGAATGAAAATTCAGTGATAAGCCAGTCACAATTTTTTTCTTACTCAAAATGTCAGCCTGGTAACTGTGCCCACATTATAAAGATTTACTGAAACTTTCAAAGTAGAATTCTTGCCATTAGAGACTAACAAATTAATTATTTTTGCCTATTTTTTAATTCTAATTTTAAATCTCCAGATTATATACAAACTTTTTCTTTGGTATATTTATATATCTTACAAAAACCACTCAAGAAATGGAGTTACATTTTTGTACAATAATAAATACAAAAATAGGCCTACATTCTTATTTCTATTTGTATGTCATAAGATAAATTGAAAACTCAGATTGTAGTATAGTAAGAGGTTAGCTTATCATAAATGCCATTGATATACACTGGAATAATGTGTAGTTAATTTGTAGGAACTTAATAGAAACTTCGTTCCTTGTGTTCTCATAAGAGATTTATTTATAAACTAGTAAATCACTTTTTAAGTCACCATGAGAATACTGAGTATTTCTCTCCAAAAATGAGAAAAATTCACCTAATATTTCTGAGTTCTCACTACTCAGCACTTGTACTTCAGTGAATAGAAGGTGAAAAATGCTTAGTTCTTGTCCTTAGTGAGTTTATTATCTCATGACAGAGCTTGGAAAATACAGACCATAAGTCAGACTTTAGTAAATGTATAATTGACATGTGATAGATAAACATATAGGGGAGATCTCTTTCTGCTAGGTAGATTTTTATGATTAGGAAACCAAATTGAACTTTAGGGGAATGTTTTGTGTGTTTCTCTATAATTAACTAGGGCTAACTTAATTAAGACACCTTTGCTGAGGGGGATATATTCCAGATACTCTCCAAAGTTTTATAATTCTTGACATGTTGAGATCTATGATAAGCCTACTCTCACTGTAGTTGTTAATCATATCAGCCTCAGACCAGACATGGTGATGCATGCTTACAATCCCAGCACAGAGGAGGCTGTGGATCAGGAGGCTGAAGAGGGAGAATCCCTGTTCAAAGTCAGCCTGGGCTACAGAGTGAGCTCAAGGTCAGCCTGAACTGGGTAATGAAACTGTCTCAAAAAGATCACAATAACAACAGCAACAACAAACAACCTTTTAATTTCTGTACTGAAGTGTCACAGCTAACTTGCAGATTGATTGTAAAGTTAGTGCATAAGGCAAAAATGATATTCAGAGTGCCTTTAAAAATTCCATAATAGCCTATAAATTTTATTGTAATTGGATTTTGTAAAAACACTGTCCAATAATTAAGTGAATGAATGGTAACATATGATACATAAACCAAACATAATTTTAAAGATCTTAATTCAAAAGATTGTTTATAATAAGAGATTTATATAAATTAAATATTTATCATGTATATCCTCTGTCATACTGATGGTGAACCTTTTAGAGAAGAGTGTCCAAACTGCAACCCCAAACCCCCTTTATCACAAAGTGCTGACACTACAGTTAAACCTGAACTCTGAGGTTTTATTTTAGAAAAAACAATTCCTACATTAGCATCTTTTGTCTTAAAAGAAAAACAGTAATAGAGCTTTCAGTGATACAAACAGCTTTGTATTGGAAGGTAAAAGTTTCCATTTGGCATACTTTTGTGTGTTGGTATCTGATCCTTGGCTGCCAGGGCAGCTTGGGTTGCTTGCTGACCAGAGAGGGCTCTGGGTGCCCATTGCAGCACTCCTGTCAAAGGTCTACACAGTGAGAGTTTCTTCCACTGATTAAATTTGAGGTGGCACTCTCTATGGGGTGTATATGGGGTGCTTGTCTTTTAAAACAAGATAAAGCAAACTGCTTTTGAGGAGCTTTCCGATAGATTATTTTAAACAGTTTATGAAGATTTCTTCTGTGTGATGAAAGTAAAGAGCTAATCCAAGTGTGATTTCATGAGTGACTTATTGCCATACACATAAAACTTTTCATCCTTAGTTTCCAAGGTTAGGAAGTAAATAATGTGAACAAATCTCAAAGGAAGTGCACTCTATATTTGAGGTTTTTTACCATATAATAAGTTTGACAAATATTGAAGTATCGTTCAATTAAGATGGAAGCAGACTTCTGTGAAAAGTGAAGTAGAATTAAAGATTGAGGTGTAGCTTTTTATGATCAGTATTTGGAGGGCAAACGTCTTGCTTATTAGCACAGCAAATATCCATGCTGGATGTAAGGTCTATTTGTGCTAGAAGGTGTGGTAGGTATTGGGGGCAGGGTTTCAGAGCTAAGCTTGAAGGCTAACAGATTTTTGCCTTGGTGTCACAACCTGTGACAGCCTCAAAGTGTCTGTCTTACTCTTGTTTATGTGACCTGTAAAACATTGTTTAGGTAGCAGACTAAGTGTGTGGAGCCATTTTCGAGCTGCACAGCAGGATTGTTATTAATGTCAGTCTTAGGTATTTCTCTTAGATTTGGATGTTAGTCATACTTTTCTCTAATTACTATGTTCAGCCAAACATACCACCCAACTGGCTAGCATTGGGCCCCTTGTTCTTTCTGAATCATGGGTAGTTTTCTACCCCACAAGAAAATCAAACCTGACTTTGCTGCTACTGTGTGTGAAATGAGCTGAGCTTCAGAAAATTTATATCTGAAGTATGGTAAAATAGTCCCATTTAGCAGGCACACTGAATCAGGAATAGCTGTATGTGTGTTTATCCTACATTAAAGAATGTTACTGTATGACTTTTCTCACTGTAATAGTAATTTTAGGTGATTACTAACAATTTTGTTAATGACACTAATTGTTGTCAAGTCATTTTCACAAATAGAATTCCCATCTTTAGGAGATCAGAATTTGAAAGATTTGTAGACTTCTTGATTTCAAAGCCAGTGACAGCCAGAATGATCTGTTAGAGCCTGGCTATTATACAAAATATTGGAGGGCCTGACAAAAGATGATTGTTAGAATCTAGCACTAAAGGTATGTGGAGCACAGGCTCCAGAATCCAGTAATTGTGTGTGAATTGCATTTGTTCTAAACTTTGCAAAGTTTTTGAAACAGTTAAATGAAATAGATAAAATGCTTAGCCCAGTGTGTAGTATTGGTAAGAACTCAGTAAATATTTTTTGCTTTTTAATCGTAATAATATTTGGAATTTCAAGTTTTCAGCAGCTTTTAAATACATCTCTTAAGTGTATGAGTATTGTTAAATGAACTATTAAATTTAAATTTCTAACTTCTTCAAAGGGACTTCTCTCCCAAAGATAGATAGATAGATAGATAGATAGATAGATAGATAGATAGAAAGATAGATAGACAGACAGATACTGATTTTAAAGAGAACATTTCAACCAGTAAGGCTATATGAACCACAACAAGGGTTTGCATGTAGTCATTTTTTCCTCTAGGGACAGTTATATGTGTAACTATATATCATAAAAACACAACAATTACCATTCATACTAATTTTTAATGCAGTTACTCCTATATTTTCTTAATCTGTATTTTGAGGTATATAACTGAGACATTATTAAAAGCAGAACAGGAAACTATAGTTTTCTTAAAATAAGAATATAAAATAAGCTTAGGTATATAATATTTCTATGCATATCTAAAAAGAAAATACAGTCAGTGAACAAAATATTCTTAAAGCTGGCTGCAAATAAGGAGTGAAAGATACCACAGTTTACTTTAAAATTACACATCTGTTTCATTAAACCATACTGAAATTTCATTGTGTAATACTTTCTTTTTACTTCAAAGCTATGTGTGTCTCAACTGAGTAATACTTTTGTGATGCACTTTATATCTTAAAGCATATGTGAAGTTCTTTGTCCTTCCAAACTGTAATACTATACATACTGTGTGGTTGCACCCGTCCTCTGCAAGGATCACCAGCAAGTCAAGGCCATGTTTCTTAGGGATTGTCGCAGAAGCTCTTGGTGGTACATCTATATGTATGCAAAGTGTGCACAGGTAGCTCTCAACTTTTATTAGAAAGTTGATTCCAAGTAAATTCATTTGTTTTTAAGTTATTTACCCTTGTTCTTTAAAAAGTATATAAAGCAGTTAGTGTAAAAACTACTATGAGAATAGAGCAAAAAGCACAGATGTTACACTCAGCTGGCTGATGTTTCAGAGACTATACTGAATAAAAGGAGATAGTTAATACTTTAACTTAAAATGTTGTGTGGTAGACCTCAATTTTAACTATCTGTTTGACAAGTCTCTATACCCTTTTTGTAACTATTAAGTGTCCAGCTATTTTTTTGTAGCTATTTTTTGTAGCTATTAAGTGTTTTGTGCAAATTCTGTGTTGTGTTTCATACATGTCTCAATGACTGAAATAGTCTTTTTAAAATCAGTACTGGCATGTATCTATATAAATCTTTGGGAGAGAAGTCCCTTTGAAAATCTGATCAGCCAGGCCTGGTGATGCATTTTGTAAGGCTGAGGCTAGAGTATCAAGAGTTTGAGTTAAGTCTGGGCCACATAGTGAGACCCTGTCTCAAAATCACACCCCGAAAAAAAAAAGAACTGATTAACTTTGTTGTAGTGAGACTCCATGTTTGTGGTCATTAAAGTACTTGAAATTTAAAATTAATAGAGTGACTCCTTACTTTTGAACAACTGTTTTATGGAGATTCCCCCATTTTCTTTCAAGATTATATATTTCTTGAGTTATCATTATATCTCAGGCATGATGTTAAGCTCTGAGTATAGAAAGATGAACAAAATGTACCTGGTGATGGAAAAGAAGCAGGTATCAGGCAATGAAATATATTTCTCTGAGGAGATGACCTTTCAGTCATAAATCTGAAAGGGAAGAGGCAAGTAAGGTCTAAGCAAAAGGAAAATATGCAAGAAAGAGTTTAGTTTATTAAGCAACCTCAGACTAATCCTGTGCAGCAAGATCTTAGTGCGTGAAGGGGGGAAAGTGAGAAATGAAGTTGAAAAAGTAGGCAGGAGTCAGTTTGGCAATTCTTCTTCTATTGTACTTCCTAATACATTAGCTCTCAGTGAAATCACACGATAGCTGAAGTTGTTACTTTACCTCTAATAAAAAGGGAGAAATATTAAGAAAATTTGAATATCTTGAAAAAATAAAAACTCATAAAATTGCTAAGCTTCTGAATAGGGAACTTAAAACCTCCAAAACACCATTTTTGTTGAATTCCTTATAAATAGGGTCTTTGCTCTACTCACTGACAAATACCCAGCCTCATGGGATGGTTACTGGAATTCCTTCAATCTGAATTTCTGCTTCTGAATTTCACTTTCCTTATGTGACTTATTAACTGCTTACTTGTAACCACTGTGCTGTACCTTCCGTGTTTCTTCTTTAATCTAGGAAGAAAATACTGTAATATGTTGGTTTATGTACCCTCCTGCTTGCAAACAACTGGTTCACAAACAAACAAAAGTGTTTGGCAGAATTTTCTTTGTATCTTCACTGGATGACAAACATGACCACAGCCATTTCCCCCACACAAAATGTAGCCATCTTCCCCAAAGTCTCAAAACAAATTAGGTTTGTAAACTGCAGTACCACTGTATAAAACTGGCTCTGTGAGGGTAGTATAAAGAGAGAGGGAAGGAAGGAGAGGCTGTGGGAAGACCAGCTGTCTCTTTTCTCCTATCTTTGAACTCTTTTCTCTGTTCCTTGCCTGAATACTTGATTAGGAAAAAAGAATTAAATAAAACATCCTTTCCTGTGATGAGAACAAGAGGCACTGAAGGTTGCTTTTGTTAACCCCACCATGCATGATAACATTGTAGCCTCTAATAGTAAATCACAGAACACAGTTATCAATAAAGTGTTCCCAAGAACTGACCTATATGTACCTTTTACCACCCTAATTCTTCCTGCTGTTACAGTGGAGTGTTTCTGCATCTGTTGGTGACTTTGATATGAGGATTCTGAATCCGTTTAAATGTGAGTCTTTCATTACACCTTTGAGTATGCTTTTTCTTACTTTAGAGTTACATTCTCTAGGGTATTTTAAGAACTCTGTGCAAGTGAGCATGCCCTCTAATCCTAGCACTCTGGGAAGCAGAAACCAGAGGATCACATGTTTGAGCCCAGTTTGGGTAATTTAGTGAGACCTTGTCTCAAAATTTAAAAATGAGAAAAAGATGAAGGATACAGCTCAGTGTGAAAGCTCAGGGTTCAATTCCCAGTACCACCAAAAACAAAGCAAAAATTTTAACTCGATCTGCAAAATAATTTAATTAAGTGAATTCAAGCTCTAAACAGAGATAGGCCAAGTTTTGACACATAACTAATTTAAAACTTGGAAGCTCCCCCCCCCAAAGAAAGTAATAAGCACTAAGGAGTAATAAAATCCAAGATGTGTAAATTTTGTTGTAAAAAAGAGAGGGAAAAAAAAAAAAAGAAAAAGAGCTCTAACGGATATAACAGCAAGTGTGTTTGGGGGTGTTAAATAGCTGACTTTATCAATGTTTTTGGAACATTGAACACAGCTGTTTGCAGTCTCCCTGTTTGAATGTCCACCTTGTGTTCTTTGATACTGTGATTTGAGGAACTATTTTCAAGAAAATAGTGTGTAATCTACTAGCAGGTAATTTCTTACTGTTATGGTTTTTTGTTTTGTTTTGTTTTGTTTTGTTTTGTTTTGTTTTGTAGTTCTGTATTGCGTGTACCCTTACGCCGCTTTGGTTTGTTTTGTGTTTTTCTCTTTTTCCTCTTAAATAAAAAAAATAAAAAATAAAAAAAAATAAAACTTGGAAGCTTTTTGAGTTCATCTGTGATTTCATTTTTAATAATAGTATTCTATAATTTATTGTGAGCATTTGCAGTGTTGTCATGGATGATGGGATTAACAAATGCAACCTTTAGTGTCTCTTGCTCTTCTTTCTGGAAAAGCATTTCATGCTTTTTTCGTAATCAAGACTTTTAAATAACCCTCCTAGAAATTTGTCTATTGATATCCTTTGCTTTTATTTTTATGTATTAAAAACAATCAAAAAATAGAGTTTTTATCTTCTGTAGGCTCAGAATAAGTTAAAGTATAGATTAGTACTGGATTCAAATCTGATGGTCAGACAAATTTTTTAGGGAAATGTGGAAAGGTATAGGAGTTTATTCATGGTATCAAAGTGAGAAAATGTGCCTGCCATTTCCTCTTTCCAAACTATACTTATTTATTTTTCCATACCTGGTCTTTGTTATGTTGCCCAGGCTGACCTCAAACTCATAGCCTGAGACAGTCCCCCTCCCTCAGCCTCTCGAGTATTTGGGACTACAGGCATCTCCCAAAAAGCCATCTGAAGTCCCCGCAGATTTGTAAAGCTCACTAAGATAAAGAAAAGAATGTTAATGGATCATAAACCTTAGTTTACACAAATGTCTCAGAGGAAAATAGACTTGAGGATTTTTTTTTCAAATATATGATTGAATTTCTTTAGAAAAGTATCTTCAAGGTGGTGAATATGTATTAGTCATTCTTTTGGAGTGCCATGTTCCTCTCATAGACTTTTCTGCCTTTAGCCGGTACTGTAGAAATTCCAATAAATGGAGCATCTCTTACGCTCTGGAGTTAAATAGTATCATTCAGAAAGAGGCAAATTACTTATTAAAAGATAACTATGTAACCTTTTATGAATATTATTTTTAGATGTGCCTACTAATATTTTTTCCTGTCACAGTTTATTCTCACTGGGAACATGATTGCTCAAAATCCAGATTGATGCGTGTCAGTGTTGGTGACCCTGTGGCGTATGTGCTGCAGTGGGCTGTTAGTACATCAGAAGTTCTGCAAGGCTTATTGTGACTGATCTATGTTGATTGACTTTTAAATGGAGATAGTTTAAGTTTTCAGTTTTGGTATGGTGTTGGGTATATTAATATCTTTTTAGATGCCAATTTTGCAGTGCTTCAGGCCACTGTGTGCCAAAGAATGGAGAAAGATGTTGGCTGAAGAGGTATGGCATCAGGGTTTGGTGACTGCCAACTGTGAGATATGATATTACCTGTGTTTTTCCAGAGTCCAAGGGTCCTTAGTCTTCCTGTTCCTTTCCCATCCTTGGAACAAGTTATTTTTAACATTAAAAAAAAAAAAAAAGCTGCTGAAACTTGAGAGGTTGTCAGTTATGCTTACCATAGGCACTTTATCATGTTAAAAATTTTATTGTCTGAAATGTCAATAAAACTAGATTGTTTAAATTTTACTATTCAGCTGAGGACTTCGCGGCATAAGCGCCTGCCTTGCAAGCACATGGTTGAGTTCAATTCCCGGTACCAAAAAAAAAATTAAAAAATAATTTACTATTCATAAGTACTAGTACATACTTTGAGATCTTAACTATTGGTTTTGCTGTATCAGTAGCACATTTAACAGAGACGTTGATGGCTCATATTTTAAAATTATCCCAAATTTTTATTTTGGGTAAAATAGTATTCACTTTACATAATTGATTATTTCACATTTACTACTCATAAAAATATTATTTTGAAAACTAAAAATTATATGTTGCTTCTGGGCTTCACTGTATGTAGTTCTTTGAGATTCATCTCTTCTTTGAGTAGCGTTTGGGCCTATGAAAGCAAGAAAATGTTACCGTTCAGGAAGGAGCAAAGATGGCAGATAGCTAGCGGCAGGCTACAGAGGCTCCCTGAGATAGTCAACTTAGAATTCAACATAATACCGTGTGGGGAATCCCGAACACAGGGAGATGAATTGTCTCATCCCGAGAAGAAACTAAGGTGAGAAGAACCAATCAAACATACAGTCCGGTGCTACTGTTAGAACAGCTGAAGGTTCAGTGCTCCTGCTACAACGCCCGAATCTGAAGTGGCGACTTACCAAACTGTCCAAAATCCCGCCCCTTCAACTCACTGGAAATGCATTCACACTGAGATCAGGAGTCAGCGAGCTGAACGGAGAGCTGAGCTAGCGGGGGAACTTCCATCCATCTATGGTGAGTGACAGGAATAAAACCATTCCACAGAGAAGGGGGCTCCAGGACTGGCAAGAACAAGGGACAGCAGTGACTTCAGTCAGTTTTTCCCTTCCCGAACGGGATTGGTGGAGTGAGCTTTGCCTGGGTCACGCGACCTGGCTGAGACTCAATAGGTTATCCAACATCAATTCCCTATGGCGGTGCACACACTAACACAGTGAAGGCCTCAGCAGGTTGACTGATCCGGAGGGGAGGGGCCAACATAGGCTGCCCCTGTTTGCAACTCACTGGCACATTGCAGTGGGAAAGGTCATCTAGCCAGAGTGCTTCAGAAGAATTGTAACCAACAAAGCAAGAAACTAGGGCTGTCTGGAAGAAACAAAAAAGATGGGAAGAGAAAGCAACAAGAAAAAGTCTCCAGGTCCCAACTCTGAGAACATTGATCTAGGACAGGTAAATACAAAGGAGAATGAGGACGGCAAACATGCAATATCAGACACAGCACCTGTGGACATAAAGAGTATCTTCAGAACCTCATAGACAAGTTCAAAAAGGAAATGTTTAACCAAGCAAAGCAAGATATAAGAAGGTTAATAAAAGAGATGCTGATCACCCCTCAAGAAAACATAGAAGAATGGAGGAACTCAAGCAAAGGAGAGAACTATTTGATGAAGAATATAAAAAAATATAGAATACATGAAGCAGATTCAAAGAGATCACCAGGAAATTAAAAACTATGGAAAGATGGCAAAACTACTTGAAAGAAACTAAGGATAAATGATCCAAACTGGAGGACAGGTTTGCAGTGTGGGATTATGAAAGGAAAAACCTTTTAAACATAACAAGGAGGGGCTGGGGATTTAGCTCAGCAGCATAAGCACCTGCCTTACAAGCAGGCAGTCTTGAATTCAATCCCCGGTACCGATAAAAAAGGAAAAAGACCAAAGAAAAAAAAATAACAAGGAAACAAGCAGAAACAATACAAAGGCTAGAAGAAAACAAGAGGATATATAACTTGAGAATAAAGAATGTGAATGAAGAAGCTGGGGTACAAACAAAGGTTATTCACAGAAATAATTAAGAAAAACTTTCCAAACTTAGGAAAGGGAAATGATATGCAGATGTATGAGGCATACAGAACTCCAGCCACCTACAACCAAAACAGAGCTACACCCAGGCATATAATAATCAAGATCCCAGAAATTCAATATAAGAACAGAATATTAAAAGCTGTTAGAAGTAAGAAACAGATTACCTGTAAAGAAAGGCCCATCAGAATAACAGCAGACTTCTTGACACAAACCATCAAGTTCAAGAAGAGCCTGGAGCTAAATATTCCAAGCCCTGAAAGAAAATAACCTACAGCCCAGATTGGTATACCCTGGAAATCTGTCTCTAGAAATTAATGGAGAAACAAGATGCTTCCAAGACAAAGAGGAACTTGGGAAATTCGCAACCACCAATCCAGCTCTACAGAGAATACTGCAGGGCATTCTAGAGAGAGAGAAAAGTACTAGGATTCCAGGAACAGTGGCACAGAGACTTCAATGAATGGAGCAGAAACAGAATGAAGAAGACAAGCAGACAACTGATGGCAAAAAAAGAGCATAAAAGAAATGAGGCAGAGAAGATTGGTTATAATCTTTAATATAGATGGGCCTGATACACTAAATTAAAAAAAAAAGAACCTCACATAGAGTAGATCAGGAGGTAGAGTCGACCAAGATGCTATTTTTAGGAAACATAATTAACATGAAAAAGAGTACATGGACTGAATATTAAAAATGAGAAAACAATGCTCTACGTAACAGGGAACCAGAGAGCAATAGGGGCAACTAGACCAGTATTTGTGAATAGGTTGGAAAGACAGGCTTTAATAGGTAAAGGAATACAATTAGAGATCAAGTTCAGGAGAGAGAAGGTTCGGAACCACTTAGGTAAATAGCAGGTGCCTCCCCACCCCCACTTTAAAACCAAGTGTCTTGGTCAGACCCAAAAATGCACAGTGTACCCTGGGGAAGTGAAAGGGGAGGGAGAGTCTTAAAAACGATGCAGAAGATATTGTTAATAGTGTATCAAGATTTAAATCCCACATTACTTGCACCACTCCGCTTAGATAGATTTCATTCTGTCCCAGTTTGTCTACTTGCATTAGATTTGAGGGCACAGGCAGCTATCCCAAAAACATCAGGATATAGCACAGTAATCTTCTTTAATTTCCTATTAACTTAATCTGGAGCCCTGTATGACTTATACTGTTTTATCATGACTGAAAATCTGGTTTGTTTGACTGCTGTTTGGTATTGACAGATTTTATTCAAAAATTATATGACTGATAGTATCAAGTCTGAGAGTATAGGCAACTACACTAAAGATGATAAGACTCACCACGATACACATCCTGGTTTGATTACTTGCTGTTTTTGAAATTTTATACTGTATTCAAACTTGTGTTTTTATTAATAGTGTTACATACTGATATATTCAATTATATTATGTCTGATGATATAGCCAATTCTATTGAAGATAACGAGACAACACAGGAACTATGGTAGAACTCCTTGTACAACAGTTTTATATGACTTTTTCGTTTCATGTGTTAATAGGAATATGTTTTGTTTTGTTTCTCCCTCTAATTTAGAAAAGACAGAAATACATGTTAAGACTCATGCATGTGTAGAACCTATAAACAGTTTATGAGAACTGATCTTATGACACATGATGAAATGAAAAATACTTTGAAGAAAAAAAGACACTAAAGTACCCAGTGCTGATCCCAAAGTGTCATGATGTGAAATCCAGCAATAGTATTATTCCCTGTTCAGAATGATTTTAGCCTGCTTTAGTTTGTTTAATCTCAACATAAATGAAGATATAGATACGTGCATGTATATTTAAGTGTATAGAATTGATAACCATATTAGTAAGTTTTTGTTGGACAGTTTAACAGAACTGTTTGCAGTCTCGCTGTTTGAATTCCCACGTTATATGTTCCACTTTTGTATCTTGAACAACTATTTGTAAAAGGACAGTATATAAACATCAACTAGTGATTTCTTACTGTTTATTTTTTCTTTGAATGTATGTATTATTTCTACCCATTGTCTATTTTGTTTAGTCTTTCTTTAAATAAAATTTAAAAAAAAAAGAAAAGAAAATGTTACCCTTTGAGGAACTGTTAAAAGTTTATAGTATGCTTTTCCGTAATTCCTTTATACATATAAAGTCATGTACAGAGCTGGGCATGGTGGTGCAGGCCTATATCCCCAACGTTTGGTCATCAGAGGCAGGAGGAGCTCAGGTTGAAGCCCAGCCCGGGCAATTTAGTAAGATTTGACTCAAAATCAGCTGAGAATATAGGTCATTGATGACAAAACTATGGCACACATGCCATAGCAGGTATGCAGAGATCTCTGTTTTGGCACATGATCCAAGTTGCCCCAGCAGCTGAGCATTTGAGAGCACATATTTTTTTCTAAACTACAATCTCAGAATTTAGTTTTAGTTGCAGTCTTGGCACTTAAAGATAAATCAGTGGGTTTGGGGGTGCAGTTTGTGTAGTGTACTCAGTCTCTACAAGGTCCACCATCACTGCCCTGGATGTACAGTCCCTGTTAGGAAGGAAGGAAAATTTTGAAAACACATATAAAGGATCAGTTTTTAAAAAAGACAAAAAGAAAGCATGTACAAAGGACCAGATGTGAGGGATTGGCATTTAAAAAAAAAAATCGTACTACAAGGCCAGCTGCTCTTTGTGCCAGGAGTTAAGAGGTGATAGATAGGTGCAAATCTTGAAGGCATTGCTAGCCACATTAAGGAGTTTTTACTGAAGGCAAAGAAGACCAGTTGAAAAGTTTTAGTTTTAAGAATAACAATTTAAGGTTGGAGTTTTAGGAAGCACTGGCAGAATTCACAAAATGGATTTGAAGGGACAAAAGTAAGAATAACAGTTTAGATGTTACTGCATCAATGTAGAGAACTGATGAGACACACGTGTGCCCACAGGATTTTAGACAAATGTGGATAATACATACTTTTTTTTAGTACTGAGGCTCAAACTCGTGACCTCGCATTTACCAGGCAGGTGCTTATGTCGCTGAGCTAAATCCCCAGCCTTATTTGTCTTTTTTAAGGAGTGTAGTTAAGATACACTCAGATGTAGACATACTGAATTTTAAAACGTGTTAAATTGGGGCATCCAGGTGGGTATGTTTTGTGGGCAGTTGTATGTGTGGGTTGGCAAATTTAGAGGAAATATCAGGACTGGGAATATAGATTTGGAAGTGCAGCAAATGATGATACGTATGGAGAAGTAAGTGAACCAACGTGTGTATAGAATGAGGAAGAAGTCAGCTGGCTTTTTAGGCAAACAGGAATAATAAGGGCTTTGAATTTTCTCTCCTGAATGAAAATAAAATAGTTTTAAAGAACAAAGTCCTGTCCTGTTCCAACATAGATTTTAACAAACAAATAAAAAATCAAACATACATACTCCCCTTTCTCATTTGCTCATTCATAATTGGTTCTTCTAACTAGATGTCTTCATTAGGAAATTAATGTTTTATATTGTTCTCATTTTATTTGAATTATAGCTGTTGTTTCCTCCGTCCCTGTTTTCAAGCAGTTTTCAGTGACTTTGTTGCAAAGGATCAATTTTTCTGTTTTATCCCATTAATCAAATATTTTTGTTTTGTTTAATAAGTGATATAAATAGCAGTGGGTTTCTGTCTTTTTCAATGCAAATTTACCTTATTTTAGATACACCGTTAGTCTAATGAGCATCCTTGGGGCAGGCTGTGAACATATTATTGATTTTGGGAGGATGTGAGTAATTAAATTAGGAGCAGAACAGTATCTGAAAATACTTTCTTCTGGATCCATTTGGCCAATTTTCACATTTCCTCAAGGTTGATGATCATTCTTATGTTGTAGGACTATTAATACCCTTACAGTATTCTAACAGGATTTATTCATAGGCAGGTGAGCAGAAAAATATTTCACCCATCAATGAAAAGCATTATTTTTAATGAAAACATTTGAGTTTTATGTTATAAAAACCATTAATAAGTTAATCCTACAGTTCATCTAAGGTGTCTTGTACTGTAGGGGAGAGAAAATTTTTATACTAGAAAACTAGTTGTTTGGACATTTCATGTATTTTTAAAAGTCTAACATAACTTTAAATTGTTTCAGGTCAAGATTGTTTTATCTTGATAACCAACGATTTCTAGTGCTCACTCTGAATTACTTGAAAGAATGTAATTCTTTTCATGATGTTTGTATTACATTATCCTTTGACTGAGTTGCAACTATTTTTATATATTTGCTTCCTGTTTGCAAGCAGTTGTTTTGGGATCATGTTCTTTTCAGTAGCTTAAGTAAAGGAATCACTTCATTGCTGAGTATTTCATTTGTAGAAAGAGTTGTTTCTTGGCTGCTCAGAGCTGTGTTTTTATCATTTGATGTTGTGATTCATTATGCCCTTAAAACATTTCTTTCTGCCTGGTTTGTGGTGTCCTATTTTAGATTACCAAGTAGCAGCTGCTATGGATAGCCTTTTGCTATTGCTTTTCAATAGTATCATGTAGCAATCCACATGATTTAAGGATGACAAATTGGCAGTACTCCAGGGCTTGCACTGTAATCCTGCTTTGTCACTTAGTGTTAAGTGTATCTTACACTGGCACTGATGAAACTGTTGTAAGAAATCAGATGGCATCTTACCCACTTTCATATGCATTGTTAGCTTATGTTTTGATCACTTTCAGAAAGACGTGTTATTCTTTAATGTCTGATACATCGTTTCCACTCATCAATCCATTCTCTCCTACTTTTGACTCCTAGGATACATGTACTGATATGTATTTGGGCTAAAGTCTGTACCCTTGGAACAAATTGAATTTAACTAATAGACTTCTGTCTGCATACATGTTAATATATGTTAAGGTGTGTAGACCTTTTTAAAGTTCAAAAAGATTTTTCTTGATATTAGAGTGTTTTTTGGTTTTAGCTGTTTTTTGCGTTTTTGTGTTGGGTTGTGTGTGTGTGTGTCTGTGTGTGTGTGTGTGTGTGTGTGTGTGTGTGTGTGTGTGTGTTGGGGGGGGGTTGTTGTTGTTGTTTGCCAGTTACATTTGTTTCCACTTAGTGCTCTAACCTGTCTTTGTAGTAACAGGGCCTAGCAAAAAAGGAAATAAAAAGTATGCTTAGTAGAATCTGTATATAGATCATTTTTTAAAATCTCAGAATACTAAAAAGAAAGAAATTCAATATGTTGCTTCAGTTTACAACTACATTCATTCCCACTTAAAGACAGTGGCACTGTCTGAGAAATATGTGTTCAGGTAACTCTGCTGATGTATAAATATTACAACATATAGTTGCATAGACCCAGAGGGTGTGTGTTAGTCAGTCGGTCTACCCTCTTAATGCAGTCATGAGACTTGGTAAACAGGAGATACATAAATCTGCATGGCAGTGTAACACAGCATACCATATACCTTTTATTTTTAAACTGGAGTATGCAAGTAATAATGAGTAGTAAGTACATAAAACATTATTACAATTGCTTATTATTATATCATCTACTGTACACAATTATTATAAGTGCTGTACTTTTATATGACTGGCAGCACAATAGTTTGGTGGTTATACAGCACCACTACAAACATGTTAGTAATGCATTGTGCTGTGAGGTGCAGTGTGCTGTGATAGTACCATGACTAGGGCATCACTAGGCAATGGAATTTTTCAACTTCATTGTAATTTTATGGGCCACTATATAGGTGGTCCATTCTTACTTGGTAAGTTATTATGTGGTAAGTGAACTATATGATGTAATTTAAGGTGCCACAGTGATAGTTTTAGTGATTTTAGGAGTATGGCTTAATGTTAGCTTTTTAACCAATACTTATCAATTATATTAAGAATAGCATTGTAAAGAATTGAGTAACATTGAAAAATTCTTGCCTTTTAATTTCCTTAGTGAGAACCACAAAACCTTTTCAACGTTTTAATCTTAAGCAAAGTCATTATCTGTACTTTGTTGAGGCAGGATGATTAAATGGTATACTGTGCAAAGGAGTGTAAGAAAGAAACTGAAGGTATAGACGATCTACACATTGTAGCAGCTTGCCCTGAATATTTGGGAATTGACTGTATTCTTAAATGATTCACATCTTTAGGTCAACATTAATGTTGTTACTAAATTGATCATGCAGTTTTTAAGTGTTTCTCATTAGTAACTTTCTAATAGCCAAGAACAGTACATTAAAGAATGCTTCCAGTCAGTTAATTACTTGAAGAATTTAAGTCAAAATCATGATCCAGAATTGTTACTCAAATGGTTACTCCATCCATACTTTCACTTGTCTTTTCAGAGATGAAGTGTTCTATTATTAATAATGAGCAGATAATGTATACCAGCTTTCTCAGATCATTTGGGATTTATTTTAATTGAAGTTTATTTTCACCTATTTTGGATGATGCTGCAGATGAAACATTAGTGCATGCAAACAAAATGTGTACTTCTGAGCTACAAAGCTAGTTCTTAAATGAGGTTTTAGTATGTGTTTTCATAATTATTATTGAAATCATAGTTTTATTTTGTGGCTGAAGAGTTGGCTTGAGTAGGAACCCAAAACAATTTTAAAAGACTATCTTTTGTACCAGAGACTTGAAGGAGAGCACATCTTTCCTTGCTTTGTTGTGCATTGTGCATCTTGAGTTTGATGTCAGTCTTCCGTTAAGTGAAAGTACTTTAAGCTAAGGGTCAAGATGATCTGTCTTTAATCGTGACTGTTCACCAGTTTATCCAGCACTTTGACAAGCAGCAAGATCAAGTATATATTAAGAGCCTATAAAGTACCTGGACCCTTTCTGTACTTTGAATACCTTTTCTGTCAAATGGACAAATGACTCCTTCAAATGATTTCTGGTAAAAATTATTATAAAAAGGATAGTCATTTAAAGTCTTGGGAGCTCTAGTTGGATCCAGTGAAGTGGTACTCTGATCAGTATCACCTTCACAATAATGGAGCTAATTGGAGAGCTCACTGCTTAAAAACACATCATATTTGTTGAATTATACTAGAAAATGTGGTGCAACTGTAGTGGAAGTTTATTCTTACATGATCCTAATAAACACTTAAAGCAAAATGGGAGAATTAGTAGCTCTTTTAAATTTATATATCTAAGCTGTATAAACGATGTTCAAAAAAATATAGTATTTATTCTTATGCAGCTTAATTTTATGGAAAAATAGATTTATATTCACAAAAATAGCCAGAGTATTTAAGTCCCACATTATGAAATGTGATTATTAGAGACAAAAGTAGTAGTAATTTAGAGAAGCTATTAGTATGAATTTATTGCAAATTGTGATGACTTCTTGCGGACTATGGTACTTGAACACCACATCCATAAGTATACAGGAAGTGTTCTCGTAAAGAAGGAAACTGTTAAAAAGAGAAAAATATTCTCCTTTGTCAAGACACTATTCCCATTCACAAATAGGTAACAAATTGACCTGGAATGGAAATGCTACTGCTCTCATCATCATTTTTCAATTTTGACTGAGAATTAGAGAAATTGGGAAGGAAATTTGATGTATTGCAGTGGAACCTTTCAAAATAAAATGTATTTTTCTCAATTTATTTGATGCAAAGCTCACTCACATCACAAAATTACAAACTTCTTCGGGTCTAGTTGAAATGCTCAGACTTTTTAATCTAACATTATTTCATGTAAGTAGTTATTAATAACTTTAAAACATCTTAACCCATTTAGACTGCTGAACAAAATGATTATACATAGATCAGTTTCTAAAAGGCATAAACTTACTCTGTAGATGACAAATAAAAATATTTGTCTAATTGGTATTATTAAAATCAACTACTGTATTCAGCTGCTACATTTACTCTCATATAATTACTTAAATGTATCATTTTTAAATGTGAAGCAGGCATATTTAAATGAGTTTTCACATATTTAGTCCCACTGTCATAGTTTTATCATAGATATTACCTGTGGAAGTAAGCTAATTTGTACATTTTAGTCAAGCATTTTACATACAGATTAGGATGTAGGATTTAAATTTTAGGTAGAAATAAAGGTTTTCCTATGTAGATTCAGGTGGCTTACATGTTAGATTTTCCAGTCATTCCTCTTTCATAAGTTATGACCTCTTGTCAGACCCCTGTCTTGATATCTGGATCAGAAAGATTGTTTCCATGACTAATGGTACTGTTGTCTGAAATTCTGATCAGTTAAAATTTACTGAAGTTAGCTGGGCATGGTGGCACACTCCTGTAGTACCAGCACTCGGGAGGCTGAGGCAAAAGGATTGTTGTGAGTTTGAGACCAGCCTGAGTCGCAAAGTTGAGCTCAAGGCCAGCTTAAACTGTATAGCAAGATCTGTCTCAAAAAGACACCCCCCCCCAAAAATTTTTTATCCAAATTGAGTTAAAAAGTATTTTAGTTCACTTGATATTTGAAAAGAATCTGTAAAGATTTATGAAAAATTAGAATCTATTTGAAACTGATATCTACAAAGCCTTGTTAGGTTAGAAGGAGCAGAAGTGAGTTAAAAATGGAGCAAGGTGCAGCTCCTTTTGATAGGATACTGTGATTATAAATTACTCTGGTACAAGTCAGGTGTAGTTCCATTCAGTTCTTCATATTTATATGTTAGTTGTCTTCACATGGTAAATTAGATTGGATTTTGCTTCTATCTTGATCCTTTTATTGGGTCTGGTAAAAATCAATTTTTGTGTATTTGCTGTATGCCTTGAGAGTCATGATTATGATTTTCTCCTTTATTCATAAAACACAGTTTTCTTACGTTTGTCTTCTCTTGACATGATTTTCACTGAAACTTTTTTAAGTAAAGTGACTTCCTGGAAAAGATTATGGCAAGGCTCAAAAATTCTCTGGCATTTTATCTTGTTAGTCCTCGTTACCTGGCGCTCACATTTTTCCCTTTCTTAACTGTCCCCAAATATTTCTGTGTGCTTTTGCTGTGAGGTACTTTAAGTACTCACTAATTATAGGGATGAAGTGCCTGACAGTCCATTGAAAATAAACCAAAATAAATTAAATTTGTAGTAGCATTTCCAGGGTTTTATTTTCTCAGTTGGATACTCTTGATCCATCTGGTGAATTCTTACAAACCTTAAAATGGTCTATCACACTGCTCAACAGAAATTAGACTTCTTTCCTGTAATGCTGCTAGTAGGACCATATCTAGAAGAGTCTTTTAAAGTGACCTAAAAGTAACATACCATAAAATTATGTCAAGCAGAATACATGTTGGATAGAAACAATTGTATATTTCCTTTAAAATGATTTAATAGAAGGAATAGCCAGTAAAGAAAACAAAAAGCAGATAAAGTTCTGAAAGCTAAAACTGAACTTCACAAGTTTGAAATGTGACCTTATGTTGGCTTTTTCCAAACCACCTGGTAATAACTCAGCTATTCAAGAAAAATTACCAAATAATTCAAAAAAAAATTAAAGACTCTGCCGATCTGTACTTCATTACCATTCTTTGCAAGCTTTATTCACCATTATCTTATGAAGTAAATACTATAAAACTATTAGTAAATAAAAGACTGCTTACACAGTATTTTTCAATATTTGTCTTCTTTCATAATTACATTGTAATTATTTTCAGTCATTGACAGAAAAATATGTAGCATATTTCGCACATGGAATTCTCACTGCTAGTTTATTTTAAAATATTGGTGTTTGGGGGATATGGTAATTAACATTGTTTATTCTCTTACATCTCTGATGACAGAGAACCCTGTTATAGAACATTAAAAGAGGAAAAAAACTCACTTAAAACCTCGATGGCAGTGCAGTACTATTTACAAATTAACAGTTTTACTGAAATCTCAGATAATTTAGAAAGAAAAAATGTGATGAACTATTAAGAATTTATTAGTTATATATGTAGTATTTTATTCCAAAATTGTATTTTGGATTATTCGATGCATTAGAAGACATAGCATAACATTTATCAGCTTCCATTTATTTTAAATACTAAGTATTTCTGAAAGAAAATAAAATATCCTAGGTGACTAAATATCAGAGCTATTAGATTATTTTCATCCTTTTGATATCTATTATTCCTCATTATCATTAATTATTCCTCACTATTAAAATGAATCATAAGACTTATAAAAGTTTTAAATGATTGTGTAAAATTTCCTTGTGCAGTTCATGGCTTCCCTTACGTCATTTCATTAGCTCTAAAAGAGATACTGTATTTAAACCCAGAAATAAATCACTTGGTGATTTCAGGAAAGTTAGTCAGCAGATGCCTTTTAGATGTACCTCAGATGTTAGTACCACAATTCATTGTCATGGTATTACTTTGACAGCAGTTTTGGATATCGAACTATCCTCCGTGGTAAACAAAAACTTTCCTCTTTGAAACAAATAAATGGTTCTTATATGGACTTAGATTTTTAAGTTGAAAACAGTATGTACATTGTTAGTGCAGTATTATAAAACAGGAATTTTGATCTAAAATTACTTCCAACAATAAATGTAATCCTTATGTACTGCAAATTAATAAATATATTTTTTAAAAATTTAGCTTACAGTTGAATTGGATGTCTAATCCATGCTTTTCAGAAGCAAGTATTTTAAAAATACTGTCTTTCTTTGTAACTTTTAAACCAAAATGCAACATTCTAAGCATGTTCCTTTGCCATAGTAGGAATTGAAAAATGATTGAATGAACAACTGAAAGAAAAGAAACAAACCCTTAGAGGCTTCTGTCCAAAAATAGTTGCCCTTCATTTGTCTTAATGTATGTCTGTTGAAAGTCGGTTGCTCCAAGGCAGACAGACTGGATCAGAACAGAATACAATATAAAGGTCTTAGAATACACTATTGAGCAAATGAAAACTTGGTGTATGACTAAGTTGAGGAATCGTTAGTGGCTAATATTTTAATAACATAAACCTGCAAAGAAATCTTGAACTGTCTTAAGTACTTACATTGTTAGCAATAAACAATGTTAGCATTGTAATTTAAAATGTTTAAATTGTATTGATCGAAGCCTTCAATCCCAGCACTCTTAGGAGACTGAAGCAGGAGAACTGAAAATTCAAACCAGTCCTGAGCAATTTAGCAGTGAACTGTGAAGTGTCTCAAAAAAAAAAAAAAAAAAAAAAAAAAAAAAAATAGGCTGCAAATGCAGCTCAATGGGAAGACCCTCCAGCACTACAAAAATAATCAGTTTAGAGAGGAAAAGAAAGTGCTCTAAAGGATATAACTGCATGTATGTTTAAGTGTGTAGGATTGATAACCATATTACTAAGTATTTGTTGGATCATTGAACAGAACTGTTTGCAGTCTCACTATTTGAATGTCCACTTTGTATTCTTTAATTTTGTAACTTGAAAAACTATTTCTAAGAGGATAATGTGTAACTAATCAGCTAGTGATTTCTTACTGTTTTTTTTAATTTTGTATTATGTCTACCCTTTTCCTTTTTTCTCTCTTTAAAATTTTAAAAATCAGTTTATCTATGCAAGAGCATATGCATGTTATCAGAAGTCAGGCTACTTACTAGAAGAACAAGTTACTATTATAAAATTGAAGAAATTAAGGGGGAAAACATCCTGTAATGACTGTCAAGTTTGAATTGGTACTATTAGTTTGAACTCTTGACATTTCAAAACTGTATTTCCTCAGAGGGAAGGCTGCTTCTGCACCTGCCCTCCCACCCAGCCTTCTGACTCCATTACATGCCGGCCCTCCCACCCTTTGGGGATCCCCCCTGCACCTCCTGACCTAGTATTGCTGTTGATCTTTGGCTGTACTCCTACTCCAGAACCTTAGACTACAGTGGATTAAGGAAATTGAAGAGGATAGTAGAAAATAGAAGGCTATTCCTTGCTCTTGGTTAGGAAGAACCAACATTGTGAAAATAGCCATACTCCCAAAACTTATACAGATTTAATGCAATCCCAATCAAATATCATTAACATACCTTACAGATCTAGAGAAAACACTCCTAAAATTCATTTGGAAACAAAAGAAACGTAGAATAGCAAAGGCAGTTCTGGCAACAAAGGTAAGGCAAGGCAAGAGGCATCTCAATTCCTGACTTAAAATTATACTACAAAGCTAGTGATAAAATCACCATAAGTACTGGCAAAGAAATAAACCTGAGGAGCAATGGAACTGATTAGAAGATGCAAACACAACTACAAAGACACTTCGCCACCTGATACTTGACAAAGAGGCTAAATGTGTTCACTGGAAGAATAATATCCTTTTTAATAAATGATGTTGGAAATGTTAGCTTTCCACATACTTAAGACTCAGACTAGACCTTTGTCTGTCGCCATGCACTAAACTAAAGTCTAAATGGATCAAAGATCTAAATATTAAAACAGAAACACTAAATCTACTGGAAGACAAGGTAGGTAGAAATCTTGGAGATATAAGGGTATGCAAAGAATTCATGAACAAAAAGCAAACCACACGTGACGTACTTCAAAGAATCAACAGCTAGGATCTCATCTTATTAAAAAGTTTTTGTACTTCAAAAGAAATCAACAACAAAGTGAAACAAAAACCCACAGAATGGGAAAGAATTTTAGCCAGCAGTCCCTCAGACAAAGGACTCATATCCAGAACAGCAAAAAATTGAAAAACATCAAGCTCCCCAAATTCAAAGACCCTTTCCAAAAATGGGCATCTGAGATGAACACACATTTCTCAGATGAAGATATATAAACAGCAAATACATACATGAAGAAATGTTCACCATCACTGGTCTTTGGAGAAATGCAAATTAAAACACCATTGAAATTTCATCTCACTCCAGAAAGAACGACTGCCATCAAGAAATAAACCAAAACAAATGTTGGTGAGTCTGTGGGGGACAAAGAACACTGCTCTACTGTTACTGGGAGTACAGACTGGTACAGCTACTATGGAAATCAATATGGAGATTCCTCAACAAACTAGGATTAGAAGTTCCATTCAATGCAGCTATTCCTCTCCTGGGTATTTTCCTAGAAAAACTGAAAACACTATGTTTCAGCAGTACGTGTGTACTCATGTTCATAGCAGTGCAATTTGTAATAGCTAAATTTTGGAAGCAACCAAAATGCCCATCAACCATGGAATCGATGAAAAAGATGTGTTATTTTTATACAATGGAATATTACTCAGCTATAAAAAGGATGATCTTTTATAGGCAAATGGAGGCAACTTGAGACTATCATAAGTGAAATAAATCACATTTATAAATATTGTATTGTCTCTCTAGTATAAAAAATAATAATAAAAAAACTGAAGGAGTAATAAGATCCAAAATGTATAATAGATATTGTGATAATGAAAGAGAAAGAAAGTGCTCTAAAGGATATAACTGTAGGTATGTTTAAGTGTGCAAGATAGAAGACCATGTTACTAAGGTTTTGTTAGTTCAACAGACAGAATATTTGTACTGTTATTATTTGGTCGTGCACTTTTTAATGCTTTGATTTTGTGACTTGAGCAACTACTTCTAAGATAACAGTATGTAATTGATCAACTCATGATTTCTTACAGGGGTTTTTTTTTTTTTTTTTTTGGTAATTCTGTATTATTTCTAGACTTTGGCTTTTTTTCTCTAAATAAATGAAACATGAAAAAAAGGGTGAAAAAACATATTTCCCAGAAACAGTGATACTAAGTGGCAATGAGTACACTTCCTGCCTGGCCCCTTTCTGTAATTGTCATACTTACTGCAACTCCTTAGAGAAATAGCTGATCCCAGTATGAGGAGAAGTGGGAGGTGATCTTGGGATAGCTAGTGCTAGGAAGCTAGGGAGCACTCTGAGGGCATTTGATGTACACCCCGATACCATGAGATGTCCACTGGTCAGATGTGAGACGGTGTGGAGTTGAAAAGGACAGTGACTACAGTTGATTCAACATTGGGTACAATGTATACTTTGTTGCTGGAATTTCATTAACTATTAAATGCCAGAAAGTGGGTTTTACTGTGACTTCTTTTTTTGTTATTTTTTTGTTATCGTTTTTTGTTTTTTGTTGTTGTTTGGTCTTTGGTTTTTGGTCTTTTTGAGACAGGATTTCACTGTGCAGTTAAAGCTAGCCTTAAACTCAATTTGTATCCCAAGCTGGTCTCAAACTCAGAGTAGTCCTCCTGCTTTACCCTCCACAGTGCTGGTATTACAGGTGTGTGCTACCATACCTAGCTGTAACTTACTTTAAAACAAATCTGAATCCTAGTAATGATTGATTCTTTTTCTAAAGGTCAGCAAAACCCATCCTTTTAAAAACTAATGCATTTGTTTGCTTCTTGTCTGTTGGTACCCTGGTTTTCTTCACAATTCTTCAAATAGTAATACATTGGCCCCCATTAAATTCTTTCAACTTCATGTGAGTAACTCTAATTAGAATGCTTTCACAACTACTATACCAAAGTCTACTGTAAGAGCACTAATATTTCATTGTGAGGAGAAAGTATTTCTCACCTAAAGTCACAAGCTCCAGTGGCAGGGAAAGGGGGTTGGCGCTGAGAAGCTTTGCAGACTGAGTGAACTCTGTGGGTATCATGGACCCACTAGGAATGGCATTAAGTAGTAGAAGTGTTTGCTAGTTCAAACAGTAGTATACTCCCTCTCTGTTTGTTTCTTTAAGTAGAGTTGGGATGGGCCAGACAGAACTTGAGGCTCTTAAAGGTGCAAGGAAGCAAACGTCAGCAATTAATTTTTCAAAAGTGTGTTAGAGTGTGTGCAATAAATCAGAAATTTTCCATCATAGATTGTACCAAATACTATACTATCTGAAAACTTTTATAGTGTACTAATTTATTGACAGCTAGACTTTCAGCTATGGAGGAGGAGATGTTATGGTTGGAATGATCTGTTAATCTAGTAATTATTTATATCAGATGATATACTCCGGTTAGGTCAGTTTGACATGCAAGTGCTCCTTTTAGACTAAGTAAAGCTATGTACAGTCTGGAGTAAATAAAACCAGTATTCCACTTATATAAGGTACCTAGCTAGGATAGACAAATTCATAAAAAACAGAAAGTAGAATACAAGTTACTAGAGATAAATGGTAGAGCTAATGAGGAGAAATAGTTTAATGAATACATAGTTCTGTTTGGGTGATGAGGTTTTTAGAAATAATAACAGTTGCACAATATTATAAATATGACACAATTGCAAATTTAAGAATAGTTAATAGTAAATGTTACGTATTTTATAGCAATTAAAAAATAATCAGTTACTGTCAATTAAAAAAGTAAAACAAGATGAAAAAAGAAAAAGTATAATAGTTCTCCCTGATCTGCAGTATAAATGTTCCAAGATCCTAAATCGTGTTCACACTTGTAGTTAGTACCAAACTTGCATATAAACTGTTTTATCCTATATATATATATATCTATGAAAAATTTAATTTATACCTTAGGCACAGTAAAAAATTAATAATAAAGACTAATAAATCAGGACATTTATAGCAACATACTATAATAAATGTGAATGTAGTCTCTCTTTGAAAAATTTGTGATAAATACCGATATTTTCAGACAAAAATTGTTTGCTAGTAACTCTGACCATGGGGGAGATGCCTGTAAATAGAATATCACTAAGGAAGCCATTGGCAAGGTACCAAACAAGAGCAAGGCTGCCATGGAACCAAGCTATACATCAGAGTTATGTGGCTTTACAGTGGAAATGCCCAGTTCTGTACATAGAAGGACCAAATAAGCAAAAGCTGCCCAAGTCACAGATCCTTTACCTTGGTTCCGTCTGGTCTGACCTCACAGGCTCTAAGGCGTCCAGACTTGTTGTCTTAGAGAGCCAGTTTCTTGAAACTAGGTAATGGGATTTAGTCAATGAAATGTTTGTACTATTATACATTTGACTTTTAATTGACTCATTAAAATGTACTTTTCCTTTAAAATTACTTTATAAAATTTGTTTTGCTTTAATATTACCAATCGTCAGTTTCTCATACCCTTAGTATAGAGATTCTGCTAAATAGCTCTTATGAGAAAAGTCTTCATGGCTCTTTGTAATAATTTTTTTGAGAAAGTTTTTGTGAAAATCACTCAATATGGTTTATTTTGTGCGAAGTATTTTCCTAAGAATGTGGAGATTTTCTCCACAGTTTTTTTCAGCTGACATAAAAAATTTTTCCAAAGTATGTGACTGCAATAAATACCAAGATCATTTGTTTTAAAACATGTCTTTTTAAAAATACTTTCTCAGTTATCTTGTAGATACTTCTGGTGCTTCAAATAGCCTACACATTTGTTTCTGGCACTTACACATATAAATTAATATGTATTCATGTAGAGATACAAGTTATTAATACATAACAATACTTACATAGCAGCTAATATGTATTGGTTGTTTATCATTTTCTTTATAGAATTCTGTTTGCTTTGATTGGAAACACATCCTTATAATAATACCATGTGGTAGATATATTAGTCCTACTTGGTACATGAGAAATCTAAAGTCTTTCCATGGTTGTTTACTTAGTCAAAGTCAAATAGCTGAGGAGTAGCATTTAACACTTCACAGCCAAAATTCTTACCTGGAATTCTTAACTATATAACTATAAGTTAATGAACTGGCAATTCCTAGAAGAAGATTTAAGGTCCAGTTACATTAACTTCAGGTAAGCTATAAATTTTTTAAATTACATTTCTGTAATAATAGTAGGTTTGAAATAAATTTGGAGCGAATGTATAAACTGTAGTTCAGGAATTAATTCACTATACATATTGCCTATGTATTTATACACATCAAATATCAGAGTTTTATTGTCCATTCTTTATATAGGGGATGGCATGAAAATATTTAGTATTTAGAAAGTATTTAGATGTTTAAAACTGTAGATAGATGTTTCTCAGCTTTTTCTTTTTAACCTATAATTTTGCTTAGATAAATAAAATGCTACAGCTGTCTCAATTTGAAGTCTAAAGAAAAATTCAGGTATTTCTTACTACCTGATTTTGTTTAGTTTTTGAGTATGTATACTAACACTTCATTTAGCAAATGTTTTTGTCCCTGAATTTTGGATAGTGAATTCTAGTGAAAGATTGAATTGCAGAAGAATACAATCGTGTTTCAAAGAACTAAAGTTCCTCAGTTTGGATCACTTGATTTAAGATATTAATTTCTCACTTATCTATCATTGTTGTGTGGTGTACCTTTTAAATATAAAACTGTTCCACAAGAATACCTATTCCAAAAATAGTTAACAACTAGATTATGTTACATCTTAATGTTCTGTTTCTGCTGTCTTATGTTACAAATTACTAGCAGAAACTGTTTAACATTTAGATATGAATATGATGTTAGATATGAGAGGAATTAAAGGGTATGCTTCTCAGTGAACATAGCAAGGGTATATATTTTTAAAAGTACAGTATATTATGGTTTATACTGACACTATTAATGAGATGCAGAAAGTGTTTTTTTAAATAAGCCTTAACAGTATGATCTAATAAATAGTAAACAATATTCTGCTAATATACTCAAATAACTCATTTAACAAATTGAGTACCTTATTTGTGCAGTATTCTGTGTGAACTCCCTTAGCTTGGTGACTGGCGCTGTAACAATTAAAATCTAATGAAATTGTCTTATTCAAGAGACAGTATTTATAGTCTGGCAGCAGATGGCTGGATTTGCATTCTGTTTCTTCCATTTACTAGCTGCTTGACCTTGGATTAACTTGTTAACCTCTTTATGCCTCAGTTCCCGTGTGAAGACTTTTAGATAGCAGAGAGGGAGGAGGAGGAAGAAAGAGCATGACTCTAAAATTATCTGCCTTATAATATTTTGTAAATGTTAATAAACAGATGTGTGAAGAGCTTAGAACAGTGTCAAGTATAGTAGATGTTAGCTGTTTTTATTACTTTAATGTTGAGTAGGGCTTTAAAGAAAAACACTTCAATAAGATGTTGACCTGGTCTGGGGGAAACAGGATGACTTTCTTGGGAGTGTGATTTGGTCCTGAGAAGTGAAAGATGAAATGCGAGAGTGCTAACTGACTGATGGAGGGAAGAATGAAGTAATAAATGAATGTTAGCCTGAGAACATTAAGTGTTAAGGCCAGGAAGGAACATGATCAGAGTGACTTTAAGACAAGTATTTTCTCTAAGAGCTAAGTAATGAGGCAAAGGAGATGATTGGGGTCATCTTCCTATGGAAGTCTGTATGGGATGATTTAAAGCAAAGTAATATGATGGCATTTTCACTTCAGAATGATTTCTCTACATGCATTCTTCAAAGTGCATTGAATAGGCGGAGTAAATGGGAGGCACAATCAAAAGTTTATTGAAAGTAAAAGATATTGTAACTTCAGAATAGTAGGGTGGGGCATTGTTAGAAGTAGTTAAGTCAAAATGTATTTAGCAGATAAAATAGATATAACTAAATGTATTATTAAATATGAAGGATGAGATACAAAAAATGTCAACAACAACTCCCAACATATCAGGCAGAGAAATGAATTGCAAGCAAGTTAAGAAAGTAGATGGAATGTTCTGTGAGACAGAGTCAGCTTTCAGTTGTTATGGCACAATACCTGAGAAAAATCAGCTGTAAAAGGAAGAATAGTTTTGGCTCAGGGTTTCAGTCTGCAGTTGGTGGGCTTCGCTGCTTAGGTCCTATGATGGCATAGTACACTTCAGTGGGAGGGTATTGCAGAGGACACATGTTCACCTCCTGGTGTTGGAAAGCAAAGAGTGACAGGAAGGGACCAAGATGAGCTTCAAGTTCTGGATGTGGTGACCTCAACTTCTTTCACTAGGTCCCACTCCCGGAAGGTTGTACCACCTCCCCTACCACACAGGCCCCCAGCATAAGGGCCTATAGGAGATACAGCAAAAAGACATACATACCAGAGTTTGTGGTTAATACTGAGGAAGTTCTCACCGAGCTGGACCTGTACCGCTAGTATCACCTAAGCACGTATTAAAGTTACAGGTTGTCAGGTTCCACTTGGACCTACTGAATGAAGCTCCTCATGAGACATTTCCACTCTGTATTTAACAAGCCTCTGGGTAATTCTAATGCATGATAAAATGTGAGGAACATTACTTTTACAGGCAGGGTGGGAAGGGAGAGATTTAGAGAGAGGAAAAAAAAGTTCTGTAGTCAAGACAAGGACTTTCTTATTTTAGGGCCTATTTTTGTTTGGGGATTTTTTTTTTTTTTTTTTTTTTTTTTTTTTTTTTTGAGAGGGTAGCACTGGGGATAGGACCCAGGAGCTTCTCACTGAGCACCTTCCCCAACTTTTTTTGTTTTTTATTTTGAGACAGGATCTCCCTTAAATTGCCAAGCTGGGCTCAAACTTGCGATCTTCCCCTCTCAGCCAAGTTGCTGGGATTACAGGTATATGCCACCATTTGCAGCTGGATTTTACAGGTTTTGAGCAACAACTAACAAACTGTAGTCAAGGGACCAAATCTGATCTCTCATCTAGTTTGTACCACACATTTAGCCATTTTTAGAAAAAGTTGTGAATGCCTGTCTTAGAGTATTAAAATGCACTGTATTTGGTGACATAAAAACAGAAAATGGTTTCTAGACAGAGGGTAGGCTCTGAGCCTAAAAGATAATGTGGAAGGTCGCTTGATTTGGAAAGATGAGTGCTAACAGTGTAGTCCTATGTGGTGCATAGGAGTGTGCAGTCCCAAAACTCAGTTTTGCCTGAGACAGTAACTTAACAACTTTTTTATGTAATAATTTTTGGGTTTGGGAAATGTTTGTCTTTTTATAAAATTAAATTTATTAGTACATTTTACATGTACATAATGATAATATTCATCATATGCAATTTTTACCCATACATAATATATCATAATTCTTCTCTTTTTCCTCTTTCCCTAGTGTCCCTTAAACCCCTTTCCTGCTCCTTTTATACAGAATTTTTAAGGTCAGGGATATAGCTCAGCAGCATAAGCACCTGCCTGGCAAGTGCAAGGTCTTGAGTTCAATTTCCAGCACCAAAAAAAAAAAAAAGTTTTTGTCAGTCCACTATGGGATCCAAGGGAGATTTGCACAGGTGAGTTCCCAAGGTTAAAAAACACACATGTACAAGACATCAGCAACAACAGCAGGCAGCATGGAGCAGAGCAGAGAGCCACATGCATCTTTATTGTACAATTCTTATACACTTTATTATCTCATGTTTATATTCTTACATAGTGTTGTAACCAGCACATGTGTGTTTACCTGTGCTAAGTCATGGCTGCATAACTATATCCCACTGTGCTCCTGCGATAGACAAGTGGCCATGTTCTCTGGTGTCCTTAGACGCTTCTCAGCTTTGAAGCCTTCTGGGTAGTTCCCCACAGCATTGTTTCTTTTATTTCACTTTTAAGAATAATGGTCTCAAAGTACATCCATTTACCTAGTGTTGTAGTCAGGGGTTTTAAGGGAAGAATTACATACAGGACACAGAACTTACAATACTATTTTATGATGGTCACCCAGAGATAAATATAAAAAAATCTGTGCACAGTACCCAGAATATTCAGCCAAAGGCCTGGATCCTACAGCAATGTCCTGCATGAGTCTAGCTGAATGCTGGACTCCCACAAGTCCAGCCGGAGGTCTAGAGTCCACTACAAGGACTCATGCAAGTCTGTTTTATTATGGATCTGCACTGGGAAGCCCCAAATGTCAGCGGTAGAAGTTAGGAAGTTTGTACCAGTGGGGCGAAGGAGCTGTGCCAGTAGGGTGAAAGTTCTACACTTGAACCAAGAAGTCATGCTCAAAGTAAGGACCAGGGTTGCCCTGAAAAAGTACTACAACCATACTCAATGACAGTGAAATCCTGAGCTCCTCCAACCATGGGAACAGGGGAGTACATACCAGGAAGATAGCATGACAAGCTTCTCCTGGAGATTAAACAGCACACATTCCCCTCCAGAGCCAGGAAGCGATGCTCAGTGTAAGGAGCAAAGCTCCCCCAAAGTGAATCACAGTCTCTCTCAACCACAAGGTCTTGAGCACCTCAAATGATAATGGCCGAATTCATACTGGAGAAACCAGCATGACAAGCTCCTCTAGGAGAACCAATGGCTTGAAACATCACTTAGGAGAACCCACAACACTCCACTCTTCCTCTCCACATCTTGCTTTATGCTGGCAACTTTCTACCTATTCTATCTTCCAGCAGATTGTTTTTCTGTTTTAATGTTTAGATCTTTGTCCCCCTTTTTTTTTTCAATTTTAGTATAACATGGTAATTGTTATGAGTTTAGTTTTAGTCTTTGGCATGTGGTAAGCCAGTTTTCCAATATTTACTAATGAGGCTATCTTTCTTCCTTCGGGTGTAGGTATTTGGCCCCTTTGTCAAAACACAAAGTAACTGACTGTGTTTGGAGTTGTTTTGCATCTTCTAGTCTTTTAATGTTTATCTTCATGTCTGTTTTTTGTTGTTTTGGGTTTTTGTTTTTCCAGTACCTTGTTGTTTTTATTCATGGTAGCTTTTGAAGTATAATTTCAAGTCAGGGATTGTGCCTTACCGTTGTTGCTCAGAATTCTTCACTTTAATTGACTTAATACTGGATTATTTAGAATCTTTATGTCATCTTGATTCAGCTTTGATAATTCATATGTATCGGAATCTGTACATTTCTTCTGCATTTTCTATCTTATTAAATATAGGTTCTTGAAGTAGATACAATAATCTGGATTTCTGCAGGATTTGTTGTTAATTCATTCCCTTTTCATTCCTAATTGCATGAATTTGAGTCTTTTCTCCCCACCCCCTTTTTTTGGTAAGATTTGCTAAGAGTTTGTCAATTTAACTTTTCAAACACCCAACTGTTTCATTCATTGATCCTTTATATTGTTGTCTTAGCCTCAGTGGCATTAATTTCTGCTGTGATCTTTATAATTTCTTGCCTTGTACAATCTTTGGACTTGTCTTGCTCTTTTTCCAGAAGCTTGACATTCAACATTAGGCTGTTTATTTGAACTTGTTTTGTTTTTCTGATGTGGGAATTTAAAACTAAATTTACCTTGTAGAACTTCATTGCATCCAATAAGTTCTGGTATGCTGTTTTTGCGTTCTCATTTAATTGGAGAAACTATCTAATTTCTTCTTTAATTTCATCTGTAACCATTGGCTGTTCTGGAATGTGTTATTTTCCTTGAGTTCATGAAATTTTGTAGTTTCTTTGCCATTGATTTCCACTTTTATTGCACTATGGTCTGATAATATGCATGGGACAATTTCAGTTCCTTTTCAATTAAACATATTCTAATATGGTCCATTTTGGAGAATATCCATGAGCAGCTAAGAAGATTGTGTATTCTGATGTAACATGTGGCAGTGCAGACAACTACTTAGTCCATTTGTTCAAAACTTTGGTTCAGTTCTGATTTATTTTGTTGAACTTTTTGTCTAATTGAACTATGTTTGTGGTAGTGAGGTTGAGGTGTCACATTACAATTGTATGAGTGCTTATTTGATTTTTCATGTCCATTAATATATTTTAATATAGTTGAATGCACCAGTATTTTGTACATATTTATTTATGACGATTATCTTTTCCTCTTGGGTTGTTTCCTTAACAAGTTTGTAGCAACCTTTTTTGTCTCTTGATCAGACTCAGCTTGAAATCCACTTAATCTGCAAATTGAGTAGCTACCCTCCTTTTTTCTGAGTTCCTATCTCATGGAGAATTTGTTTTCCATCCTTTGTCTTTCGGTCTATGAATTTCTTTTTGAGTTAAATGTGATTCTTACGTGCAGCAAATTGTTAGGTCTTGTTTTTCATCCATTCTCACAGTATTTTGATTGGTGAATTCAGATAATTTACATTGATAGTTGTGACTGATAGTTATTGACTTATCCTTGTCATATTACTTTCTTCTTGATGCTTCCCTTTCTTTCCCTTCTAATTACATGCCTTGCTTGGTAGATTCATTCTGTTGGGGTTCATGGAGTTGTCATTGTTATCTCTCTCTATAATATCTTTCAGAACATTTTGGAGTGCAACTAGTATGTTCATTCCTCAGATGTTCTTTATAGTGAAAGTATCTCATTTCTCCATCAATTTTGAAAGAGTTTTGTGGGATACATCAATCTGGATTGGAGATTGTTTTCTTTTAGGCCTTGAACTTCACTGCAGGCCCTCCTTGATTTGAAAGTTTGTGTTTAGAAGTCTGCTGTGATTCTGATAATGCTTTCCTTTATAAGTGGTTTGTCCCTTTTCTCTAAGAATTTTCAGTGTTCTGTTCTTGTTCTCATCTTCTAATTATGCTTGGTGTAGTTTTTTTTGTTTTTGTTTTTGTTTTTAATCAGTACCAGGGATCAGACTCACAACCGCCTGCTTGCCAGGCAGATGCTTATGCCACTAAGCTACATCCCCAGCACCTTGGTGTAGTTTTTTGTTGTTAGTTTTTTTTTTTTTTTTTATAATGGCTAATTGGAGTCCTGTATGCCTCACCCATATATCATATTGTTTTTCCATGCTTGGGAAGTTTTCTACCATTATCTGTGGGTGGATTTTTTGTATCGTTTCTCCTATCTCTTGCTTTTCCTTGACTCTGATCAATCTTACATTATTCTTTGCATCATCTATTAGCTGTTTGATTGATTTGTTGTGGTCTTTTGCTAATTTTAAGAAATCTTTCCTTTCATGATCACTAAACCCAAGTCTGTCTTCTAGATCTGATATTTTGCTATCATATTGGTTCATTGTAATACATATACTTTTAATGGAATTTTAAACTCATGGATATCTTATTCAGTCTGTTTAATGGATTCCATTGCTTTCCTTTGTTGGGCATTTGGTTTCCATGATTTTCCTACTCCGTTTTCTTTAATGCATGTGTTTTTCATGTTCACTAATTATGCCCTTCTTCATGATCCTCATTTCTGAAGTTATCTGAGAAATTATTTTGGATTTCATTTTTTTCTTGAGCCTTATTCATTTGCTTTATTACTTCCACAGTTACGTCTTCAGAGAGCCCAAGTAGATGGCTTTCAAATTGTTTCACCTCATTGACCCCTTGGTTTGCCTTTGGCAAGCTGGAAGTCTGGGGTTGCATCTTGTCTCCATATCTTCCCAGTTTCTTTTTTTTTTTTTTTTCTTTCTTCGTTTCTTGTTTTGTTTTGTTTCTTAACTTTAATTACTGGTTTGGTACTTATAAATTGCTAATGTTTGATAACTTTGTTGCATATGGAAAACCATTAGGAAATGAGTATTTCTCAGAGATGTTTTCTAGGTATAGCTGACTTTTGGGTTTTAAGTTTGTTGCAAGATAACTACCTCTTCAGTTCACTGGGGATGAGAAACTGCTGCCTATTTGGCCTAGCCTCTGGTTCTTTGGTTCTAGACTATTGTAATGTTTATGGTTCTCAAGGAATCCCAGTTTTGGCATACAAGGAAGAATAACTGATCAGAAGAATTATGTCATTTTGTCTAAAGTAGTACAATCAGTAATAACAGTAACATCAAGCTCAGGCTAGAAACTTTCAAACTGCAGTAACTGTTATTTTGCCACCTTTAACTGTAGGAACAGGATTTGTAGTTATATAACAAATGTAAAACAAACCATAAAATTGTGCCCTGGTGTTCTTAGTATTTAATATACATAGCACTTAATGTACTGTGTATAAAAAGATTTTGTATTTTCATTTAAATGTTTAAATGGTCATTTTAAGATTCTCAAAGATACTAACCTTTAGTATGCTTCTGTGATTTCTCAGGTAAGATTTGGTTCTTGTCATGATAAAAAAAAAAAAAAAAAAAGAACTTCAGAGGTTTTTGCTTTTGGTGATAGGTGGATACAGACCAGCCTTTCTCAAGAACAACCAGAAAAACTGACTTTTATTTAAGACTTCCAAAAGGCAGAGTAGAAAACAGAAAGACTGTAGTTCAGCCTTCAGTCAGCTCTGTCCTTGATTGAAGATCTACCAGAGATTTGGCCTTAATTTCACTATTGTTTTACCAGACTGTTAAGGCCAATAATTGGGGTCTCTGTGTGTGAATCTAGGAAAACTTAAGCCAGTGGAAAGAAACACTCCTGAAGTAACAAAAAAGGGAAAGAACCACATATGTGAGTAAACCTGCTCACCCTGCTTTTTCTTGTAGCATGAAAGAAATGTGAGACCTGGTCATGAGGAAGAACTTTAGCTTGCTTAAATGAGGTGGTGAGAACTACCTTGATGCTGTACTAATTCCCTCATAAGAAGAAATCAAACAGAAAAATGGGAGCCAGGTAGCACCCACAGCTAATTCTAGCAAAGTCATTTCCTGACACTAAGATCTGTCTTTGAGGAGTGTCCCAGTGCCCTAAAAGCCCGCTTAGGTAGAAGGCTAGAAAGAGGGAAATAGGCAACTTTGCTGAAGAGATTGTATTCTTTGGCTGAGTTGAGAATTATGCCCTTTACTACCTTGCAGCAGGCTTCTTTCCCTTGTACATTACCAACTGTGGAGCATGAAAAAGACAAAATATCTCTTTTGAATTATAACTGTTTCTTGATAAAATAAGAGAAATATACTACTTTCATATGTAAGCCTAATAAAAATGCTACAGATAAAGTCTTATTAAACTCCACATTGTAGTTGTGCAAGGATTCTGCGATTATAGTTTACAAATTTTTTTAAAAATATAAAATATTAAATGTGATAAGCTGTGTTCCTGTAAGAAGAAGAAGAAAAAACAAACAAACATGTCCTTTTGTTTTGTTTTGTTTTGTTTTGGTACCAGGAATAGAACTCGGAACCTTTGGATGAAAAAGTATTGCAAGCCTAGGGTAGTGGTGATGAACCTATGGCACATCACTGGCCCAGGGAGACAATTAGGATTAGATCATGACATTCTTCATAGGCTAGGTAAGGAATCAAAGCAAGAAATGACAGTAGTAACTGTTGGTTAACTGACTTAATGTGTGTCATAGACTCTCTCAAGCACACAGCTTTTCATTTTCTAATTGCCAAAACTCTGTTGGTAAATACATCATTTCTGTTTTCAGACCCTCCCCCCCCAAAAAAAGCTTTGAGAGAATTCATGTGCTCAAGTTCACATTTTTTGTGAAAAGGGAAAAAAGTGGAATTTCATTTGAAACCTGGCCTGATAGATTCCAAACCTTTTGCTCTTAACTACAGCACTGTCTATATTGTTCTTAGCATCTTTTCTCCTTTTTTCTTCTACCTCTTGCAACTCTCCAAATAATATCTCTTTCAACTATACTGATCCTGGAACATTATATTTCATCAGAATTGGCTTCCATTCTTAGATTCACTTTTATTTCTCCCAGTTGTCACTGAAGGTTCTTTGCTTGATAATATAATTATGCTATTATTTTGAGAAGAATATAACTTTAAAAAAGACTAGGATATTGCAAAGTAACTTCCAACTAATACTAGTTCCAGGATAGTGATCTTACTTGATAATCATTAATGTTTCAGGATAAGTTTGCCAGAGGAAACACACCAACAATTTGCTAAATTTTTTGGTCAAAATAGTTTTCAGATATTTTAAAGTAAATATTTAGTTTAGTTTATCACTAAACATTAGTGGACACTATCTCAAAATGAGTATAGATAAGTCTCAGAAATGATAAGCTGTAGACAAAATTTTTTTTTTTTTTTTTTTTTTTTTTTTTTGTCTTTTTCCTTTTTTATCGGTACCGGGGATTGAACTCACAACTGCCTGTTTGCAAGGCAGGTGCTTATGCCGCTGAGCTAAATCCCCAGCCCCTGTAGAAAATATTTTAAGGTGTTTAATTCAGGAGCTGATGTAAATTAGTATTTTAGCTACATGCCCTGAAGAAGTTTGTTTCCAATCTTTAGTTTGGAAATTATTTGTAGACAACATTGGCTACTTAGGAAAAAATTTATCTGACATTTGTCTTTAGGTATTCATATAATATTAGGATTACAGCAAATATTCTAATATGCTTTTAAATCAGATTATAAATTAGTAATGCAAATGCTCATTTCGACTTCTGGTAACTTTTCAAAATGTTTGCCCTCTAGTCTGCACTAGAGGCCTAGTGGACATGACACTCCTTTGAAGGCTCAGTTTGCTCCTCCAGGTTTGGTGCCTATTTGAACACCAAACCAAAAAATGTGATTAACTCCAGCTAACTACAGCATAGCCACTCTAGACATGCCTCAAGCTTAATGAGCTAAGCCAGTGCTTGAGGAGGAGGACACACAACAGCCTTAGGTACAGATTGGATGCTGTTTTGAAAAAATGAGTAGCAGGTTGATTTGCCCAGAAGTTGTTGGATCATGCTATGTAAATGATTTGTATTAAGCAGAATGCAGTTAACAAAAAATTATTTCACAAAATTATTCTAAGATAAAAAAAGCCTAATGAAACTAAAATTAATTAGAGTCGTTGAACAAATGTAATTATTTTTGCAGTTACACAACTTATACTTTGCAGTACTTGATATGAGTGTTCAGAGAAATACCCAACGGCATAATTTAATGGGTGTTATAGTGGCTGTATGAGGCAAATGAAAATTTCACAGCTTTCAAACATTTTCCAAGATTTAGTAAAATGAGTCTTTTACATCTAACTGCCAGCACCTAACTTTTAACTCTGACCTTGTTTTGTTCAGTTTTTTATCAGTTGTCAATGTTAAATGATCCAGTACTCTACTGAAAATTCTTTTGTTGTCCCTGAATATTTATACTTGATTTTTCTTGAGATAATGTTGCAGGCACAAAACAGAATTCTCATCAGCATTTTAAATCCTCCAAGTGATTATGAATGCCATAGTAGGCAGCCATCATATAATAAGTAGAATAGTACAATAGTGACATTAAAAAATAAAAGAACAAAGGGCACTTTTTGCTTCCATCCAAGAGGAAGGACTAGGGATTCAATAATGAAAATAGGAACTATGGCCACATTTATCATCTTTGCTTCTCTTTCTTCCTACCTTCTCTCCACTGTTATCTCTTTTTCTCTTTAGTCATATGCAGGAACTAGTAAGTAGTACTGAAGAGTAATCCTTAAACAGAATGTCTTCCTATTCCCTTGACTCTTCTCCTTTGACATTATGCTAAAAAAATGATATGTACACACATTCACATGCAGAGTAATAAATTTGTTTATAATTAAGTAGCAGTGAGATTCTATACGTTGCAATAGCATATGAGAAATACAGATATTTACTGAACATTGGTCTTTCATATTACTGCAGTAAGGGTTGATATCATTGTTTTGAAGTGTTCCTCCCACCATCTTTTCACTTAATTCTACATGACAACCTTTTATTAAAAATAAATTTCCAATCACTTAAGACTTATAACCCATAGACTCTACCATTATTCTTTTAGCAATATCCCAATTGTTTCTTTGTGAATAGAAATTAAGAAATAGGAGTTTATTTTTGTTTCATGTTATTATTTTATGAATGTAACACCTGGGAATATTAGAATTAGAGCATTGTAAATTATGTAAGTAATGGGTTAGGATTTTCTACATTGTGTAAAAACTGTTCTATGATTTTATTTGTAGTACCCAAATACTTCCTTTTGCATAGATTTTTGTATCTTCACAGTTTAAAAGGCATAATTTTTATGCTTTCTGTTTAAAATTATTGCCACCGCTAGTGTTCAAATATTTGCCAAGCCTATACTTCTATGTTCTTTACTTTTGTAGCAGTACACAAGAAAATTTTCTCTATAAATTTTCATTGCTTTTCTATACTAGCAAATAATTTTATGCAGTCGCCAGTATATTGAATGCAAAATAACAGATACAGAAGTTACTGCACCCCACTTCCCAGTACTTTTTCTGTTCAACCACTTCATTAACATTATTAAATCTGGCTTATCTGCTTTGACTCAGATGTGAAGATATTTTTCTGATAATTAAACAAAATGTAGAACAAAGCTTGGACTTAGTTTACTTACTAGTGCATTTGTGAGAAATACATTACAACAGTGATTTCCTGTACAATCTTTGTGTTTGTTTTCATTTTAGTATAGTATAGATTGGAAGTCAAATGTGGTAGACCTAATCCAAGTTTGAATTCCAAATCTGTCACTTCATTTTCTAAACTTGGGCAAGGCATCTGGTTCGCTAAACCTTTTTATCATTTTTTAAAAATGTAAATAATAAAAGAATGACGTGAGGTTACCTAAACTACTACTTTCCTTTAATCTTGAGTCCCATGGCTTCGTAGTGTGAGAGTGTTTATCAGACTCAGGTCTCCTGACATAGAAGTTCTTTTTTCAGCACAGAAAACTGTTGTGGGCTAGTAAGAGACCTGAAGGTCAGTTTGGTGGTCCACTCCTGGAATCCTAGCACTTAGGTAGTTATGGTACGAAGATCTTGTGTTCAAGGCAAGCTGGATTATATACTGAAACCCTCTCTTGGGGGCAGGGTAGCTATATATGGCTACTGGTTATGAAGAGGTGTGATACTTTTTAGGTAAATTATCCCTATACTTGAGTAAGGTTCTGGGTTTGAATCAGTACCATAAAGAAAAAGTATATTTCATAAAATTCTGTTATGTATTTTTTCTCATTCCTAAACACAGCCAGGCATTTCAGTTACACACCTATAATCCTAGCACTTGGAGGCTGAGGCAGGAGGATCATTATGAGTTCAAGGCCAGCCTCAACTGCATAGTAAGACCCTATCCCAAAAAGGCCAGAAAGAAAAAAAAACGTAGAGTTCTAGCTCACAGTGAAGTCCTGGGAATATGAGAAAGTCGGCAAGAGGAAAAAATGAAGGGAGGGAAATAGGAATGTACAGATTTTGTACTGAGCGAGTGATGATAATTGCGTTAGATACTCTTCTCATTGCTGAAACAAAACCCCAACATCCAAAGTTAAAAGGGGAAAAGTTTATGTAGGCACAGTTTGTAGAGGTTTCAGTTCATAATAGACTGGTTCCAAGGGCAGGTGGCACATGGCAGAGGGACAGTAGTTCATGGTGGCAGAAGACAGAAAAAGCAACAAGTGAGGCCAGGGACAAGCCTCTGTCTGTCCCTGGTGTCTTATGCAGGCTACCTGCCCTACGGCACTCAAATCCTTAATCCCAGCGTTGTGCTACAAGCCAAGCACACACTCTAGATTCAGCTACCTCCACAAAAGCCCCATCTAAAACTGTGTGAGGCTTTGGGGCATAGCATAGACCATAACAATAATGGATTCATTTGCTGAAATGGAAAGCAAAGGAAGAAAAATAGATGAGACATAGGTTCATTTATCACAATCATTAAATCATTTTATTTCATTCTAACCTTTATTTCAGACTTTTATAGTGTCTAATATTACTCTTGCAGGGCATTTATAAATATGTATAACTTCCTTTTTGGAGACACTTTATCCCCACTGCAAGTCTAAAACAGTGCTGCATCTGATTCTGTGAGTAGAATCCTCAAAATGGAATTTCCATAGTTAGGGCCAAGTTAAAATCTTAACCTCTTTTAATTATACTTTTCTCCATGATGTTCTTCTCAGCAGTCATCTAAATATACATGTTTGTTTTTAAAAATGAATGAATAAGCCTGACACGGTGGCAGCTGCCTATAATTCCAGTTACGTGGAAGGCTAAGACAAAAAATTTTAAGTCCAGGCCAGCCTGAGGAACTTAGCAAGGCCTGATTCAAATGAAGGGAGAGGGGAACTGGCTTGGAGTATACCCCAGCACTCCCAAGATTCAGCCCCAGTATCTCAGAATCAGTAATGAATGGATTTGAATTTCAGTGTAACTCAGTGATGGAGCATGAACCTGTCGTGCACAAGACCTCGTTTGATAACCATGATCATCCCAGAAATGGATAAATGATTAAATAAAGACAAAATCTTGAGTATTGAACTAGATAATTCAAAGTGCTCTGCCATGGTTTTACATTGTGTACCTAGAAGGAAGAACCCAAAAGTAAGACAATGTAGATAGCCTTTCTAAGGACATCTAGTCTACAAGGATTTGGTAATGTACATTCCTGTTAGTCTTTCTTTTGCTGATATTTATATCCCTTTGGTTTCTTTCTTCTTTGTAGAGATATTTAGCTCACTGAAAAATGTAGATTTTCTAAGGTACCTTTTTGTTTGAACTTCCATTCCTCTGTCTATAAAATGATGAAAATAATCTTGTGAGGTTATTGGGAGAATGAAAAACAAATTTAATTAGCTCATTTAGTAGAGAGAAGACTTTAATATTGTCATCATGCATCTAGTTGAAACTATATAGAGGATAATAAGATGCAATAAAGCTCAATTAAACAAATCTGGTGATTGATGAGTTGCTAGAGTAAAAGGATTTGGTTGAAGAGGAGATTGAAACTAATAGTTAAAATGAGTTTTATAAAAGGTTATCCATGGAAATATCTTTGCTTAACACTGGCTTCTGTGACCTTGATAATAGAATTGACTATAAGAAAAATGGAATGAGAAAATAATTCCCCTGCCAATTTAAAGAAAATTTGTATGCCCAGAGGCATGCATGTCCACTCTTACTGGAGAAAGTGCTTTAAAATTCACCCAGCAATACTCCAGACTTCCCTGATGATGAATTGCTTTCTAAACTGTGCCACAGAGTATTCAATTTAATTCACTTATCTTTCTTGGCATAGTTTCTTTATAAAGTGTGTGCCCTGGAGGATGGAAGGAGAGGGTCAGCAGAAAAGCCCATGCCAGTATTTAAAGTAACCATATCTGTTATTTTTAATGTATGGACTTTTTTCTACTTTGGATTCTCAAACAGTCTTCGAAATGTTTTTTCTTTAACTAAAGCTGTCCACTATTCTCAAAAGGATGCCATCAAAATGGAAAAATCTTCCCTTCCCCTCCCTTCTTCTCCCCCTCCTCTTCCTTCCTTCCCCCAGCCCCACGAACCCTGACTTTCTTCAGAATGACCTAAAAAAGAAGACTTGACCACTGTGCTCTGTGAACTTACTATCTTACTTCCATCCTCCCTCCATCATCCCTTACCCAAAATTAACTTGTGTTGTTTTGGTTTTGTTTAGAAGTGAATTTAGGTTCAGATGAGATCTGACACAACCCAGTTTAATAGAAACAATCTGAGTCTAGAAGCTCATATTTGTTTAGCTCTGGCTCTGTGCCACTGACCAGGATTTTCATATCTAGTCTTATGTCACTGGGCTTTTGAACTTCATTATGTATCTATAGTAAAACCTAAAAATTTAAAGTTTCTCTGCCTGCCATCACTTTTTCTGCAATATAATTGCTAATAGTATAAGAAATACTAAAAAATTCTATTTCCAAAAGTTTTCTGGGGTAATATGGGGTTATTTCAAAGTTTATAGCAACCCCTATATACCACTCGGTACGTATTGTATGTAATATTATGAAATTAAATATAGTTATTCACTATTGTGCGTATTTGTTTTGTTTGGCACTGGGAATAATATCATTTATTAAAGTTTTGAAATCATACCAGACTGAGCATGTTTTTCCAAAAGTATAATTTTTGGGAAAGAGACTAAAGATATACAAGCGTATTTTGATATTATCTTTATAGCATAAAATTAATTCTGCTTACAGTTGTATACTGTATTTAATAAGGCAGAGCTATTAGAAATAGACTACAAATAAATGTTGTACACACATTTTTGGAAAAGAGTAAGATCACTTATTTACTGTTAGATATATTTGTGGCTTCAAAATCAATTTGTCAAGCTTTTTGTGTATATGTAAAGAAATTAAATCGTCATAAATAATATTGGTTTATTTCTTAAAAAATGGATATAGTTTACCTAGAAAACAATTAAGTCTGAGCTACATCTATAAAATCATGCTGCTACTTTGGTTCTACCACCATTTTCCCAAAGGAGAGTTAGATACCAGTCTAAGGCTGGTAGATGTGGTAGCCGCTGGTAAAGCTTTAGATTTGTTCAAGTGTCTAACTAGATTCGATGGCTGGATCTTAGAGATCATACTCTTTATGCTGACATATACAGGACCTGAATTAGAAGTTAACCTTTTCCATTTTAACATCAGAGTTGGAAACACTGGAAAGAGTTTTAGATACTGAAAGCTGCTCTCTAGAGTGAGGCTGCTAGGTCTCATGGGTTTTATGTAAAAGTTGCCATTCACAAGAAACTACTAGTTTTACCAGTTCCGGAGCTGCATTTTATTTTTTCTCAGGAGTCCATTTGTTCTTAAAATATTCTTGTCACTTGTTTTGTTTTGTTGCTTAATGAGTTGTAATACCAAACATAATGCTGAGAATTGCATGGCCGTTAGTGATTTTCCCTCAAAGTTATAAATCATACTATCAGAAATCAGCAGTAATATGACTAAGAGAATGGGTCCTTGGGTTTGGAGTAAAGCTTGATTTCTATTTTTGTAGGAAGCTATTATAACTGAGTGCTCACAGTATAATTTTGGAGTTCTGGTGTTTTTCATTTTAGTACATAATTGTTAGAATTAAAAAGTAGATATCAATTCTCTGAAACCTTATGAGAATTTGTGTTAAGTAAGGAATGATTCTCTATATAGAATGTTTTGTTTGGTTAGACTCTTTTCTCCTCTCTCCCTACAGCATCTTGTAAATTTTACTTGTTATGTGATTTTGAGACAGCCTGTAGTTCAAGCTGGCCTTAAACTCATTGTAAATCTAGTCCAGGATGGCCTCAAACTTGCTGTAATCCTCCTAAATGGTAGGAAAAGAGGGAGGGAAGAAGAAAGGAATTTCATAAGCCAAAAATTCAGCAAAAAGACACTCCCTTCTTCATTTTCTGTTCTCTTTTCTTGCCCCTCCCTACCCTCTCCCTGAATTGAGATATAGTTTGTAAATTTTTTAAAGTTCAGTGAACTAAAGGAAAAAGGATGGTCACTGCATAGTACTGTAATGTATTCTGAAAAATCAAGTACAGATATTTCACATAACAGGAAAAACACATAGAAAGGCAAGACAGATCGGAGGAAACTATGAATCATTCCCCTTCGTTAAAGCTGTGGGTGGGAGATAGAAAAGCACACACCCTCTGACAACCAAAGGGATTCGATCTTGTTGGCAGCTTTCCTGACACTCCCATTTGCCAGCTTCAGGATGAACTTGGGTGAAAAGCCCCAGCATCTCCCTGCCATTTCTATCCTTACTTCTTCAAAGAGTCACGTGTTAAACTGTGTCAGCTCCTACAGCCATGACAGGAGCTGTGCCGCAGCCTAAAGGCATGGCACTTCTCCTCCTCTGGAATGCCTCCAGGTGCTTCTGCTACCTCTCTGCATTGCTGTTAGAACTGTGCCTGACAAGGCAGAGATCAAGGAGGGACCAGGCCTGCTATCTTCATCTTCCATATCCCTCTGTGGGCCACAGTCAATACAGCAGTCACTCCTGGAAACACACTTCCCATAAGGTTTGGCTAATCTGTCACCATGAAAACTGAGGCTGTTCTAGATGCTCTGTGGCCTCTCGGGGACTGTTCTACTTGATCACAGCAGGCTTGAAATGGGCCTATCCCAGGTGCAACTACCTCCAAATGACACTGTCACCTGTAACTTAAAAAGACCCAAAACAAGTTCATGAAATGCAGGAGACTGTGCACATGGGAGTCTGCTGCTCCTATTACAGGCACAGTTCTCTTCCATCCCTAAGGTCAGTCCAGGAGAGCTTCTTATAGTGTGCTATCCTTTGGGCTGCAACATGGGACCCAGTGAAGGCCTTGCTTGGTTAGTCCTATTGTCTACTGATAGTTTTTATCTCTGGTAAAGTGGGCTGATTAGGTTACACTAAGAAAGAACTGCTGACACCAGGGGCTGTTAGCTCTGAAGAGCTCCAGAGAGCACCAGAGCAGTGAAGACTCAAAAGCAGTGGAGATTAGCTGAAGCCAGTGGAAGAACACCAGAGAAGCATTAGAAGCTCCTGGAAGATCTTCACCCCACACACCCCGAAGCTGTTAGCATCAAGAGAACTGCACTGTGACGGTCATGATTTCTATCAGAATTGAGCACAGAGAACCCTGGGCCAGTGGGTGACATGTGGAGCCTTTTCTGCTCTTGATAGTCATGTGAAAGTCATGGTCAGAAGTTTCACGAGCAGTTTGCCTCATGAGGGGGAGTCTCCTGCATCAGAAGCGCTGTGCTCCACATCTGTTTGTCTCCAAATTTACTAGCCTTTGTTCCAAGTATCTAGATGCTGGGGGAGAAAGACAAATTTCTTTATTCCTTGTCCTTTGGTTCTTGCCAGATAATGAGAAAAGTGAAGCTGCAGTTCTGTTACCTCCCTTGGAAAATTAAGGGCCTCATCGGTATGTCTTTTAGTTATTGAGGGCTTCCCAGGAGGACTTGGGAAGTTTAGGGGGTTGGGGTCAAATTTATATTTGCTAAACTAAGCATTTTAATTTTTTGATATTAAAGCTTAAAAGTACTTCTACAATACTTTCTTCTATAATTACATCTCAGGAGCATGATAGAATTATCCTACTTGACTACTTGATAAAGATACCAATTTAGACAGGGCTACTGAAATTCCTTATGGTTCATTCTCATCAACCAGAACATTGAAAGTAGGAAAATTAAGTACTAAGTATAGCATGCACTACCTTTTAAGGGTTCATTAAATGTTCGCTATTACTATAATTATTATATGTAATATTTTGGTCACTTTATGCAGTTTTTTTGACAAATCTTTGTTAACCATTTGCTATTAAAATCAGCACTTCTATTTGAAGGAAAAGCGAAGTACTGTGACAGTTACTCATCGGTGCGATGTGTATGTGTGTGTGTTTAAAAAGGAGAAAATTCCATTATACTGGCTGATCATAGAATTAGTTGTTATGATAATTAAAATCACATTTAGGTAGCAATATGTATCCCGTAGATAGCCAACCTGTATTCACGGAAATGGCAAGGTCCCCCGAGATAGTGCAGAATTAATTACCATTTGTGATTATCACATTTAATTAAATATGTAAATGTTGAGCTTCATTGATGAAAGTGCACTGTAATTATTCATGTTTTTTTTTTTATTTAAGAGGAAAAAGAGAAAAACACAAAACAAAACAAAGCAGTGTAAGGTTACACATAATACAGAACTACAAAAAAAAAGCATAACAGTAAGAAATCACCTGTTAATAGATTACATAATATCATCTTGGAAATAGTTGCTCAAATCACAGTATCAAAGAATACAAAGTAGACATTCAAACGGAGAGACTGCAAACAGCTGTGTTCAATGATCCAAAAACATTAATATAGTCAGCTATTTAACATCCCTAAACACACTTGCTGTTATATCCGTTAGAGCTCTTTTTTTTTCCCTCCCTCTCTTTTTTATAACAAAATTTACACATTTTGGATTTTATTACTCCTTAGTTCTTATTACTTTTTTGGGGGGGAGAGAATAAAGTCAAATATGGCAAAACAAAGCTGTAAGTCAAAACCAAGGATAGACATAGCACATGATGTAGAACAGAGTACAAGGTCATCAACAATGGTTATCAACATTGTCTCTTGTTTCCTTAAAAGGAATTGTCCATCTCATTAGATATTATAAAGCCGGACAAAACAGTGGAGAACAAGACCAATAAAACTTAGGCATTGTGAACAATACAGGACTTCCAAAGGAGACAATAGTCAAACCAGAATGGGCATCTTTGTGAATCTTATTGCCTTCAAATTAGTTGCCTATACCTTCAAACTTGCTACTATCGCACAGAATGGAACAGAGTCTAATCAGTCAAAACAAGATCGTGGGAGTATTACAGGACTTCAAAACAAGTTAATAGGAGATCAAAAAGAGTTACTACTATATATCCTAATTTTTTAAGTTTTTCCCTTAATTAAAATAAACATAAGAAATAGCTAAATAATTTTTTTAAAGAATAGTAGTTACCATAGTGTCTGTCTTTTTCCTTAAAATATTTGGATAAAACTTCATATACTATAGCTTCAAATATTTCCATATCAAAAAGCCCAGAGTAAAGCCTTTCTAATTAATAAGTGAAAATTTTATAAGGCTTCAAGGCCACCTAATGGGGAATCATGATTATCACATATTTTTATATATTTGAATCATTACTTACATTAGGGAAACTATTCGGTATTCATACATGCGAGATTGATTTATTTCACTTATGAGTATGGTCTCAAGCTGCGCCCATTTATTGATAAATATCTCAATGCGATCCTTCTTTATAGCTGAATAATACTCCATTGTATAGAAATACCACAACTTTTTTATCCATTCCTCAGTTGATGGACACTTGGGTTGTTTCCATGATCTGGCGATTACAAATTGTGCTGCTATAAACATAGGTGCACATATATATCCCTGTGCTATGATGCTTTCAGTTCTTCTGGGAATATGCCTAGAAGTGGAATAGCTGGAATAAATGGGATTTCCAATCCCAACTTTTTGAGAAACCTCCAGACAGACCTCCACAAAGGCTGTACCAGTCTACACTCCCACCAACAGTGCAGGAGAGTTCCTTTTTCCCCACAGCCTCTCCAGCATTTGTTGTTGTTGGTTTTCTTGATCCTGGCCATTCTTTCAGGAGTGAGATGGTATCTCAGTGTGGTTTTAATTTGCATTTCTCTAATGACCAATGATGATGAGCATTTTTTCATGTATTTATTTGCCATTTGCATTTCTTCATCTGAGAATTGCGTATTCATCTCAGATGCCCATTTTTGGATTGGATCTTTGAATTTTGGAGGTCTGAGTTTTTTTAATTCTTTATATGTTTTAGACAGGAGTCCCTTGTCTGAGAGAGAGTTCACTAAAATCTTTTCCCAGTTTGTGGGTTTTCTTTTCACTATGCTGGAGATTTCTTTTGACATGCAAAAACTTTTTAATAAGAAGTGGTCCCAGTTATTGATTCTGGGAAGTATTTCCCGTGCAGTTTGAGTCCTATTCATGAATTCTCTACCTACTCCTATGTCTCCAAGGTTTCTACCCAATTTGTCTTCCAATAGATTTAGCGTTTCTGTTTTAATATTCAGATCTTTGACCCATTTAGATTTGAATTTAGTACATGGTGATAGACATGGGTCTAGCTTTAGTTTTCGGCAAATGGAGAGCCAGTTTTTCCAGCACCATTTATTAAAGAGACTGTCGTTCTTCCAGTGAACCTGCTTGGCTCCTTTATCAAAGATAAGGTGGTTGAGTGTGTTTGTAGTTGTGGTTGTATCTTCTAATCTATTCCATTGATCTTCAGCTCTGTTTTGATTCCAATACCATGTTGATTTTACTACTGTTGCTTTGTAGTATAATTTCAAGTCAGGGATTGTGATGCCTCCTGCTTTGTCTTTGCTGCTTAGAATTGCTTTTGCGATTCTAGGTCTCTTCTGGTTCCAGATGAAATTTAGGAGTGATTTCTCTAGATCTATAAGGTATGTTGATGGTATTTCTATTGGGATTGCATTGAATCTGTATAAGAGTTTTGGGAGAATGGCCATCTTCAAAATGTTTGTTCTTCCTATCCATGAGCAAGGGATGTCTTTCCATTTTCTGAGATCATCTTCAATTTCCTTTTTCAGTGTAATATAGTTTTCACTGTATAAGTCTTTCACTTCTTTTGTAAGAGTAATTCCTAAATATTTCATTTTTTTGCTTGCTAATGTGAATAGTCCAGTTTCCCTTATTTCCCTCTCTGTGGTTTTGTTGTTTGTGTATAGGAATGCTATTGATTTCTGAGTATTGATTTTGTATCCAGCCACATTACTGAATTTATTTATTGTATCTAAGAGTCTTTCAGTGGAGCTTAGGGGGTCTTCTATGTAGAGTATCATGTCATCTGCAAACAATGGCAACTTAACTTCTTCTTTTCCTATCTTTATCCCTTTTATTTCTCTTTCTTGCCTAATTGCTCTGGCTAGTACTTCCAGTACTATATTAAATAGGAGTGGTGATAAAGGACATCCTTGTCTTGTGCCTGATTTTAAAGTAAAGGCTTTCAATTTTTGGCCATTTAGTATGATGCTGGCTGTTGGTTTGTCATAAATGGCCTTTATTATATTGAGGTAAAGACCATCTATTCCAATTTTCTGTAGAGTTTTTATCATGAATAAATGTTGGACCTTATCGAAGGCTTTTTCTGCATCTATAGAAATGATCATGTGATTCTTATTTTTGGCTTTATTGATTTGGTGGATTACATTTATTGATTTGCGTATGTTGAACCATCCTTGCATTCCTGGGATGAATCCCACTTGGTCATGGTGTATAATCTTCTTGATGATTTGCTGGATCCTATTTGCCAATATTTTATTGAGGATTTTTGCATCTGTGTTCATTAGGGAGATCGGTCTATAGTTCTCTTTTTTAGTTGGGTCTTTCTCAGGTTTTGGTACTAGAGTGATATTTGCTTCCAGGAATGACTTAGGAAGGATTGCTTCCCTTTCAATTTCATTGAATATTTGAGGAATGTCGGCATTAGGTCTTCTTTGTATTTCTTGTAGAATTCTGCAGTGAATCCATCTGGGCCTAGGCTCTTCTTGGTGGGTAAGGACTTAATTACATTTTCAATTTCAGTAACAGAGATTGGGTTATTCAGCAGTTTTACATCCTCTTGATCTAGCTTTGGCACTTCATATGCTTCTAAGAATCTGTCTATTTCTTCTATGTTATCAAACTTTTGAGAGTAGAGGTTTTCGAAATAGGTGTTGATGATCTTCTGTATTTCTATTGGGTCTGTAGTGACTTCTCCTTTTTCATTTCTTATTGCATGAATTTGAGCTTTTTCTTCCCTTTTTTTAATAAGGTTGGCTAGGGCCTTATCGATTTTATTTATTCTTTCAAAGAACCAACTCTTTGATTTGTTGATCCTTTGGATTGTTTTCTTAGTCTCTATTGCATTGATTTCTGCTCTGATTTTTATAATTTCCTCTCTTCTTTTGGCTTTGGGCTTGACTTGCTCTTCTTTTTCTAGCTGTTTGAGGTGTAGCATCAAGTTATTTATTTGTATTCGTTCTGTTTTCCTGATGTGGGAACTCAGTGCAATAAATTTTCCTCTCAGGACGGCTTTCATTGCATCCCACAGATTCCGGTAAGTTGTATCTGCATTTTCATTTTCTTTTAGGTATTGTTTGATTTCTTCTTTAATTTCTTCTGTGACCCACTGATTACTCAAGAGGGTGTTATTCAGTTTCCATGTGTTTGTGGGATTTTTGCGGTATCTTTTATCATTAATTTCTAATTTCAGAGCGCTGTGATCCGATAACATGCAAGGGATGATTTCAGCTCTTTTCCACTTGTTTAAATATGTTCTGTGAGCTAATATATGGTCTATTTTAGAAAATGATCCATGTACTGCTGAGAAGAATGTGTATTCTGATGTTGTTGGGTGGAACATTCTGTATATGTCTATCAAACCCATTTGTTCACAGGTATGATTCAGTTCTGTTATTTCTTTACTCATTTTCTGTCTGGTCGATCTGTCCCTTGGTGTCAATGGCGTATTAAGGTCTCCCGTTACAATTGTGTTACTGATAATTTGAGTTTTCATTTCTGTTAATAATTGTTTTATATAACTGGGCGCTCTGGAGTTTGGTGCGTATATATTTAAGATAGTTATCTCTTCCTCTTGGAGTTTTCCCCTTACGAGTATGTAGTGACCTTCTTTATCCTTTATGGTCATTGTTGGTTTAAAGTTCACGTTGTCTGCAAACAGAATGGCTACTCCTGCCTTTTTTTGGATTCCTGCTGCATGAAGAATTGTTTTCCATCCTTTGACTTTCAGTCTTTGAGTATCCTTCTGGGTTAGATGGGTTTCCTGTAAACAGCATATGGTTGGATTTTGTTTCTTGATCCATTCTGCTAGTCTGTTTCTTTTGATTGGTGCATTGAGACCATTTACATTAATGGTTATTACTGTTAAATGTTGTTTAATTGTAGGATTCTTTTTTTTTTTTTTTTTAATTTTTTTTTAAATTTTATTTAAGGAGAAAAGAAAAAAAAAGCAGAGAAAGGGTACAAGTTATACAGATTTGCAGAAAAAAAATGAACAGTAGGAAATTACTAGTTAATGGATTACATATTGTCATCTTAGAAATAATTGTTCAAGTCACAAAATTAAAGCTTGTAAAGTGGACATTCCATCAATGATACTGCAAACAGTTCTGTTCAATGATCCAATAAAACTCTGTGATATCATATTCTATCTTATACACTTAAATATACATGCAGTTATATAGTTTAGAGCACTTTCTTTTCCTCTCCTTTGTACAATGACTATTACACATTTTGGGTTTCATTGCTCCCACGGTTCTTATTGCTTTTTTGGAAGAGAGTAAAACCAAATGAGACATAACAGAACAGAATCGGTCAAGTCAAAAGGGTGGACATAATAGATAATGTGAAAACATAATACAAGGTGATCAACAATGGTTACCATAATGCCTCCCGCTATCTCTAATAGAATTGCCTATACCATTAGTTATAATACAATTGAACAAAACAGTAAAGAACAAAACCCACAAAGCCAAACCGTTGGAGACATTGTAGGTCTTCAAAAGTAGATAAAAGTCAACGAGAATGGGCGTTATAATGAATCTCATTATCTTCACAGCTGATGCCTAAATTTTCGAACCTGATACTATCCAGCAAAACAGAATAGAGGAACCTCAGTCAAAAACAAGATGGTGAGAGTAATACAGGGCTTTAAATCGAGGTAATGGAAAGTCAAAGTGGGTTACTGTAATATATCCTGCTATTTTTTTTCCTTTAATTAAAAGGATAAAAATTTTTTAAAAAAGTATTAAAAAAGTAAATAATGGAGTGGAGATTGAGATAAAAGAGGGCATAACAACAAAACAGCACAGATCAAAACATAACCATTTAAGCAGAATAGTGTTTCACCACCAGATAATCCTGACCTAAAAGTAGTTACCATATTGTCTCTTTCCTTGAAATCCTTGAGTACAACTTCGTATACTGTAGCATTAAGTATATCAAAACAATGTAAAACCATTTAAGAGAATGACAGCATTACAGAGTATTTAGAATCGACTAACAGAAAATGAATAATGGTTTCTGTATAATCTCCTTGTCTTTAAAAGGTTTTTGCTTATACTATCGTACATAATAAAATCCAGTAAGATACAACCTATTTAGACCATTGGAGACAGAAGGACAAAAGCTAGATGAGACTTCAAAACTAGATGATCTAAATCAGTATTACCTATTAAGATGTCATTTTCTCCAAAATAGCTGTTCCTATCATCCAATCTTCTCTGCCTCATTTCTGTTGAGCTCTTATTCTGTCAGTAGCTGTCAGTTTGTCTTCACTTTGTTCTCTGCTCCATTAGTTGTGGCCTCCACTATTTCTGGATTCTTTGTATTTTTCTTTTTTTAAAATATCCTGCAATACTCTCTGTAGAGTTGAACTGGTGGTTGCAAATTCCCCCAGTTCCTCTTTATCCTGGAAGCACCTTGTTTTTCCATCAATTTCCAGGGACAGTTGTGCAGGATATCTCAATCTTGGCTGGAGATTATTATCTTTCAAAGCTTGAATTATTTCCCCCCATGCTCTTCGTGATTTGATGGTTTGTGCAGAGAAATCTGCTGTAATTCTGATGGGTGTTCCCTTGTAAGTGATCTGTTTCTTGTCTCTGACAGCTTTTAATATTCTGTTCTTGTATTGAATTTCTGGAATTTTTATTATGATATGCCTGGGTGTTGCTCTGTTAGGGTTGTAGGTAGCTGGGGTCCTGTATGCCTCATACATCTGAGTATCTTTACCTTTTGCTAAATTAGGAAAATTCTCCTGGATTATTTCTGTGAGTAGCTTTTGTAGTTCATTTGTTTGTGTCCCTACTTCTTCTTTTATGTTCTTAATCCTTAAGTTATGGATCCTCTTATCATCTTCTTGTCTTTGTATTATTGCTGTTTGTTTCTTTGTTATTTTTAAGAAGTTTTTCATTTCATTCTCCCATATTACAATTCTGCCCTCCAGTTCAGATAGTCTGTCATTAGTTTCTTTCAAGCTGTTATGCCAGTCTTCGATAGACTTCTTAGTTTCTTGGTAGTCCCTTTGAACCTGCTTCACGTATTCTATGCTTTCCCTGTTTTCTCCATCAAACAATTCTCCCCTCTTTTTCTGTTCTTCCATTCCACCATCTGTTTTTTCTTGGGTGGGGCTTAGCATTTCTCTAACTATTTTGCATACTTCTAGCTTCAGGTCGTTGATAACTTCATTCCTGAATTGGTCTATGAGGCTCTCTATATGGCGCCTTATGTGTAATGGTGCGGTGTCTGCTATTGCCTGTTTCTCAGAATTGGGGGCGGAGGATCCTTTCTTGTTGCTGCCTCTTCCCATATTCTCTGTTCCTTATATATGCAAGCTTATATGAGAGGCCCAGCTTCTCTCCCTGTCAGCCACAGCCTGATCGAATTGCCCCGGTTAGGTGTTCCCACTCACCGCTGTGCACCAGGCAGCCTACGCGGGGGCCTGCCCCTCCCGGCCTCCGTCAGGCTCTGGGATCTGGTTTGGGCCAGCCTACTGGGTCTGCCGGCAGCGTCACGCAGGCCAGGCACTTTTCACCAATCCCGCCCGAGAGGGGAATGTGTGGCTGGAGTCTCCACTGCGCCCTGCTCCCGTAGGACTGCTCGGGCCCAGAAAGTCCGCTGGAGTCAAACTGTGGTGGAGTGTCAGTTTCTCTCACTCACCTTGCCACAAGTCAGAACATGCCTCCCTGCCCGTCCTGTTTTCTACTCCGTTCACAGACTCCCGTTCTCAGAGTTTCTGCGCGTCTCTCTCCTTGCCGAGCCGATGTAGAGGCAGCCAGCCACTGCGTGGCGGGAAACCCAAATCGCGGCTTCCAATGGCGCAGGGTCCAGCCTCAGCAGCGAGACTTTTCTGTTCCTGTTTTAGCACCAGGACTGCATTCCAAGTTGGTTTCTCTCAGCCCAATTCGTTCCTGAGTCAGCAGAGCATAACTCCACCTGCTTATGTCTCTTTAGTCTGCACCATATCTGGCTTCTGAGCCTAGTTTTTCAGAGAGCCTCCGGTAGTTGCTGTTATCTGTCCGCCATGTTCTCCTGGAAGTCTAATTGTAGGATTCTTACCTCTCTGCTGTTGCATCTTTATCTTTCTGTTCTGTTCAATTATTTGCTTTGCTTAGTGGTTTTTTCCTTTGTGTATCTAAACTGTCTTTCAATATTTTTTGCAGGGTTGGTTTGGTGTTCATGAAGTTCTTCAGCTGTTCTTTGTCATGGAAGTATCGTATGTCACCATCTATTTTAAATGATAGTTTTGCAGGATATATCAGTCTAGGTTGGAAATCATTTTGCTTTAGGATCTGGAATACTTCACTCCATGCTCTTCTTGACTTTATTGTTTGTGATGAGAAGTCTGCTGTGATTCTGATAGGTTTTCCTTTATAAGTGATCTGTCTTTTCTCTCTGACAGCTTTTAATAATCTATTCTTGTGTTGGATTTCTGGGATGGTGATTATTATATGTCTGGGTGTAGTTTTATTTTGGTTATGACTATTTGGAGTTCTATATGCTTCACTGATCCTGATGTCAGTTTCTGATCTCATGCTTGGGAAGTTTTCAGCTATTGCTTCTCTAAATATCCTCTTGATATCCTTTATGTTGTCTCCTTCTTTTTCATTAATCCCTATCATTCTTATGTTATTCTTCTTTGCATCATCTTGCAGTTGTTGAATTGTTGTTTCCTGATTCCTTGTTATTTTTAAAAGATCTTTCCTTTCCTGTTCACTAGCTGCAATCCTGTCTTCAAGGTCTGAAATTCTATCTTCACTTTCATTAAGGCGGTTTTTACAACTTTCAGTGGAGTTTTTTTATTTCGTGTATATCTCTGTGCATCTGCATTATGTATTCTGTTTGTTTCTTATATTGCTCTTCTAGGGATTCTATCTTTTTGTTTAGTTCCTCCAATTTTTTATCTGTGTTTTCTTTAGATATATTTAGAATCTCTTTCATTTCTTTTATCATTTCTTCTTTTATCTGGGATATTATTTCGAGTTTGAATTTCTTTAAAGCTTCCTGGAGTTGCTTGTCAACTTCAGTAGCTATTGTGTCTGATATATGAGGAGGATGGGATATATTTTCTTCTAAATACACTTCTCCTAGGGTTTCCTGAGATGGGCTGGAGGTTTGAGGTTGTAATTTGGTCTTTCGTTTTGTCATTTTCCTATATTTCTGTGTTTCAAGTGTTATTTGAAAGCCTCCTCAGGATCTGTTGAAAATCCCCTTCTATGTTTGCAGCTACTGAGACTCTGGCACCACTCTACCCCAGGCCATTGGGCCTGCAGAACCAATGGCCCTTCTCTGCTTGTTCAGAACTCCGCGGTTCCAGACAAGCTGGGCCTCAGGGACACTGTGCGCCCACCTGCCCCTTGGTAGATCCACAGCTCTTGGATCGCAGCTGGGTTAGGGTACTCACCACAGAGCGCAGTGCCTCAGGAGCCTGTGATCCCTCCCTGCTTGCAGAGATATCCACAGACCTCCAGACAAAGGAAGGGCCTCCTGCAGGCACTCCGGATCTACCCAGCTCCTCCTCTGCACGCAGATGTCTATGCGCGGCTGGGCACAGGCTGAGGTGCCTCAGGAACCTGGGATCCCTCCTCCTCCAGACAAAGGAAGGGGCCTCTGCAGACGCTCTGGATCCGCGCAGCTCCTCCTCCGCACACCGATGGCCAGACGCGGCTGGGCACAGGCCAAGGTGCCTCAGGAACCCGGGATCCCTCCTCCTCCAGACAAAGGAAGGGGCCTCTGCAGGCGCTCTGGATCCGCGCAGCTCCTCCTCTGCACACCGATGGCCAGGCGCGGCTGGGCACAGGCCGAGGTGCCTCAGGAACCCGGGACCCCTCCTCCTCCAGACCTGCCACCGCTTTTTGAAGACAAGGTTTTGCTCTGTATTCCAAGCTGGTCTTGAATTCACTATGTAGCCTAGCAATGATCCTCTTGCCTCAGTCTCACAGCTCCTAGGAATATAGGAATTCTCTCCACACCCAGCACTGTTACCATCTTGCAGATAAAGAAACCGAGGCTCAGAAAACGGGCGCTGCCGCCTGCAGGGGAAGGACAGCAGGTGGGTAAGGGCCGCTCTGGGCCCGGCCGCGCCGGGACCTCGCTGGGAAGGATGAGCAGGGGAGCAGATGCCCGGCCCGAGAAGTTCGAGCCACCTGCTCGGAAGGGAGGCCTCTGCCGTTCGGCCCTATTCATGTTTTTCATTTTATTATTTTGAAACTTACTGGATTTTTTTTAAAAAGTTGTTGTCCATGTTAAAAATCCTCTTTTATAGGAGCTTATTTGTACAATAGATCATTTTGGAAAGACAGTTACTGTGCATTATAGTAGTGATGACAGCAAGGCTGAAGTCCGTTCATAGAGCTCTCAGAAGCATAGTGCTCTTAGCTGATATTCTTTGTAGGACACTTTTGAAGAGCTACAGCTATTTAATCACTCTGTCACGTTGGAGATAGGCTGTTAAGAGAATTCCTATTTTCATAATTATAACAATATTTTCATACTGCATGACTGAAACATCAGCATTAAGATGCAATTCAACTTAGATCCAGGATTGAATTAAATTTGGGGACCTAGTATTACCATAGTTTAAGATATCAGAAACACTTCTCCTTTCCAGGTTCTTTTATTCAAGGACACTGACAACTTGATACTATGGTGTGGTGTTTCTTATGGTGTGATCTCAGGACTGCAGCATCAGCATCACCTGAGAATATCTTAAAAATACAAAAATCCTTAGGCTTCACTTCATATTTATATAGTCAGAAGTTCTGAACAAGGAGCATGATGGTACATGCCTATAATCGTAGCACTCTGGGAAGCTGAGGCAATAGGATGAAAAACCTGAAAGTAAAGAATTAAAAGGATCTGAGGATATAGCTCAGAGCAGAGACCCTGGTTCAATCCCCAGCATAAAAAAACCAGAAACCTGTGTTTTAATAGGCCTGCCACATGATTCTCATGTATCTAAGCTGAGTATCGTTGGTTTTTAGTAATACTTTTAGACAATTTGATGTCACTTTTAATAAAAAAATTGACAAATAAGGAAATAATGCATTATAGACTGAGAATCAGGATGCTCATTGAAAAGTTAATTTAAACTTTAGCACACTAAAGCTAAAACTAATTAGGTTAACACTAATTTCCCTTCAGCTTTCTACCATAAACAAGTATTTGAAGCCATTACTATGAAATATATGTCAAATGTGATTTCTGGACTAGAATAGCTGATAGTGATATTTTAATGATTAGCCATCGGGGAAGTCACAGAAAGTGTTACATTTTCAATTAGAACTATAGTTAAGATCAGTTCAGCCTTAATCTATTGGCACTTACTCTTGCCTTGCCCTAAGGAACCACAGCCATTCTAAAATACAGTAAAACTTTAGATTTCAAGTAACTGGATTTGTGAGTGTTCCACAAGACAAACAAGCATTTCTAATAAAATTTAACTTAATAAGCAATGTCTTACAGTGTAATACCTGATACCAAACAATATCATCACAGCTAACTCAGTGGTTCTCTCTCTCTTCCTGGGGGACTGAGTGATCATCTCTCAACAGCAAGGGATTAAAGAAGAGATCTTGTCTGGAGAGGAGAAGAAAAAGGCAGAAAAATCCTTCACTTTAAATGAGATTAAAAAGAGATGTAAAATGTGGGAAACAGTGCAAAATTTTGCAAAAAATGACCACTTGAATAAGGTTAAATCAGTGCAAACAATGAATCTGTGTCACGTTTCCATCAAATTTTCAAAAGGCAACAAAAACAAGCATCATTGGTTAGGTTCCCTGTTAAAGTTACACAAGAAAAAGATTCCACTGAACCAGTAGATAGCAGTGATTCTTTTTAATGATAGTGAAAGTTGTCCTACCCAGTAACCCTCCACTCTTATTCTCCACAAACTAGCCATGAAGGCTTTCACAGTTAAGTGCAGGTTAATTTTTCTTTATATTTTGATGTTCTTTATTATATTTTGTATTGTGTTACAATATTGTTGTGATTTTTATATGAATAATTTTGGGTTGTAGAGTGAATCATCTGAGTTTCCATTATTTCTTATGGGAATATTCACATTTTTTACAAATGTTTTGAATTACAAGTATGTTTCTAGACCAAATTACGTGTGTAAACTGAGGTGTTAACAGCATTTCATTTACTTCAGCTTCGAATGCTCCTTCTTCACTCTCTGGTAAAAAGATTCGGTTCTTGTATAGGAACACTGCTTCACCCCATACTCTTCCTTTGCCTGCTCATTGTTTAGCTTGTAGTATAAACACCATTTCTTGAAGTAAACATCCCATCTCTTCTGTTTCCACATAATGTTCTGCTTCCTCTTTTTAATATCATACCACTAGAGAAGTAATCACTTGTGTTTTGTTCTTCATGACCTACTGTGCTCTGAAATTTACAAGTCAGAGATTCTCCCCAGCCGCTATAGTGTCTGACATGTCTCAGACATTCAGTATATACCTAGGAATTAAATAAATGGTTTTTATATATTTTCTTTCATTTACATAGAGACTAAAATTCTTTTTAACACAGCATCCCTCCCTTAAAAACTCTGCCTATTTGTGCCTCAACCTACTTACACCTGTTTTGAAAGAGACAGAACTGAATTGTTTTATATCACTGCATACAAGTCAACCTTTGAAATTCTATGTTAATGAAATTATTAGAATATGAGAGAACTTTCTTAAGTCTGAGACTGGATTTTATGAATCTCACAATAAACTTTAGGGGAAAAAAAAAACCCATATGGTCCATTGCTTCCAGCTGTCAGGAGAGACGACAGTGGCACAAGAAAATTTACCTGGCCTGGTTCCAATGGCAAAATTGCATCTTTCTGTGTAAGCATAGTACCTGATATACTGCAAATGGTAAATGGATGCAAATTGCTTCCTTTTCCTCTTACAAGCTTTCAGAAGCAGATACCATACTGTTTCCGTAAGAAGTGGCCAAAGGAACATTTGAAATGGAGATCAGTACTTTGAGTAGCAAAAAAAGTGTTCAAACAATCTAAACTTCAGTATCCAAAGATTATTATATATAAGTAATATTTTGCAAGTTAAATGTCATTGTGTGGATTACATTTTGTCATCTTTAAGAGGAAAAGATTACAGTCTCGAATACATCGTCAGTAAGCTCAAGAAATAATGCTTTAGCCATTAAAACAACACTAAACTAACTACATCTAGGTATATGCTGGTGATCTGAATATGGATGTGCCCCTGAAAGTAAAAAATTTTGTACCCAGAGTGGTGCTTTTGAGGAGGATATTCTTGGGGCTGTGCGGGAGGGCCTTGGGTCCCTATGGGCATGTATTTTGTAAAAGCTTGGTCCTGTCTTCACTTTTTCTCTACTTCTTGACTTAATGAATGGTTTGCTCTGCTGTGATCATCTGCCACTGATATGTGGCACCCACTGGAGGTCCAAAGAAGTGGGGTTTCCTAATCTTAGACTGAAACCCCCATAACGAAAGCAAAAAACTTTGCTCTGTGTAAAAGGTTAGTGGCCTTAGGTATTTCATAGTAGCTAACACAATGTGCTATCCAAAACTGACAAGTTAATTTCACCATCCACTCATTATGTTATGATTAAAACTGATGTAAAGCTATTTATTTTATAAATTATGACTGATGCATTCTTTTTAAATCTTCCAAAATGATTTGGCATCAGTTTTAGAAGGAAGTAACAAGCCTCTGTTTCTGTTAAACCATAATTTATTGTGTGGATAGGTTTTAAACAAAAAATCTTTTTAGTTAAGTAAGTAACAAAAACTGTAGAACTAGGAAATCCAAACACCTATGTTTAGCTAGTGTGGTTCACAAAGATTAAAGAGATAAAACCATTTGTCAAAGATACGGAGAGAGGAGCAATGTTACACATTGTTGGTGAAACTCTACATTGTTACAGAATTTTTAACTGATGGTTGATTAGTATGTATCCCATTACTCTGAGATTATATCAGATTATAAATATAGCTAAACAAATTTTGTCCACTGCTAGTCATTCATCATTTTGTGTGGAAGTAGCCTAGATTTTCAACAATGGGAGCCTGCTAAGCCTATTGATGGTAAGTGTTTAACAGATGAATAAGCAACTGTTCAAATGTTGATACATGTATAAAATGGACCTAAAAGTAATTGCTATGTTAAGGTAGATATACAGCCATATGTCACTTTTTAAAAATTTTTATTTATTTAAAGAAACACTAAACAAAACAGAAAATAAGTAGAAATAATACATACGTTCAGAGAAAAAAATAAACAGTAAGAAATCACTAGTTGATGTTTACATATTATCGTTTTACAAATAGTTGTTCAAGATACAAAAATGGAACATACGAAGTGGGAATTCAAACAGCGAGACTGCAAACAGTTCTGTTCAACTGTCCAACAGAAAGTTAGTAACATGGTTGTCAATCCTATACACTTAAACATATATGCAGTTAGCCATATCTTCATTTATGTTTAAATTAAACAAATTAAATCAGGTTAAAATCATTCTGAACAAAGAATAATAGTATTGCTGGATTTCACATCATGATACTCCGTGGTCAGCACTGGGTACTGTAGTGTCTTTTTTTTTTTTAATTAAGTTTAAAGAAACACTAAACAAAACAGAAAATGGGTAGAAATAATACATACTTTCAAAGAAAAAAATAAACAGTAATAAATCACTAGTTGATGATTACAGATTGTCTGCTTACAAATAGTTATTTAAGATACTAAAGTGGAGCATATAAAGTGAGGATTCAAACAGTGAGATTGCAACCAGTTCTGTTCAACTATCCAACAAAAACTTACAAATGTGTATAGGATTATCAATCCTATACACTTAAACATACATGCTATTATCATATCTTTGGTTATGTTGAGATTGAATAAACCCAAGCAGGCTAATATCACTCTGAACAAAGAATAATACTATTGCTGGGGGTTTCACATTATGACACTCCAGATCAGCACTGGGTACTTTAGTATCTCTTTTTCTTCAAAGTATCTGTTAATTTCATCATGTGTCATAAGATCAGTTCTCATAAACTGTTTATAGATCTATACATGCATGATTCTTAGCATGTATTTCTATCCTTTCTATATTAGAGGCACAAACAAAACAAAGCAAGACAAAACAAAACATATTCCTATAAACACATGAAATGAAATAAATATATAAGACCATTGTACAAACAGTTCTACCATGGTTCCTGTGTTGTTTCTTGTTAACTCCAATAGAATTGGCTATATCATCAGACATAGTATAATTGAATATATCAATATATAACAGTATTAATAAAAACACAACTTTGTATATAATATAGAACTTCAAATACTGGCAGTTATCAAACCAGAATGTATATCGTAGAGCTTTGTCATCTTCAGTGTAGTTGCCTATACTCTCAGATTTGATACTATCAATCATAACAGTTTTGAATAAAATCTTCTCTGCCTCATTTCTGTTATGCTCTTTTCTTGCCATCAGTTGTCTGCTTATCTTCTTCATTCTGTTTTCTGCTCCATTCATTGAGGCCTCTCTGTCCCTGTCCCTGGAAACCTAGTACTTTTCTCTCTCTCTAGAGTGCCCTGGAGTATTCTCTGTAGAGCTGGATTGGTGGTTGCAAATTTCCCAAGTTCCTCTTTGTCTTGCAAGCATCTTTCTTCTCCATTAATTTCTAGAGACAGTTTAGCAGGGTATATCAATCTGGGATGGGGGTTATTTTCTTTCAGGGCTTGGACTATTTCGCACCAGGCTCTTCTTGACTTGATGGTTTGTGTCAAGAAGTCTGCCATATTCTGATGGCGGTCCTCTATAGGTTAATGTGTTTTTTGTCTCTAACAGCTTTTAATATTAAATTTCTTATATTGAATTTCTGGGATCTTGATTATTATATGCCTGGGTGTAGCTCTGTTTTGGTTGTAGGTGGCTGGAGTTCTGTATGCTTCATATATCAGAATATCATTTCCTTTTCCTATGTTTGATTATTTTCCTATGTTTAATTATTTCTGTGAATAACCTTTATAATTCCTTTGTTTGTACCTCAGCTTCTTCATTCACATTCTTTATTCTCAAGTTATAGATCCTCTTGTCATCTTCTAGCCTTTGTATTGTTACTTGTCTTGTCTCCTTGTTATTTTAAAAAGTTTTCCCTTTCATGTTCCCACATTGCAAAATTGTCCTCCAGTTTGGATAATCTATCCTTAGTTTCTTTCAAGCAGTTTTGCCATCTTTCCATAGAGTTTTTAATTTCCTGGTGATCTCTTTGAATCTGCTTCATGTATTCTATATTTCTTTTTATATTCTTCATCAAATGGTTCTCTCTTTTGTTTGAGTTCCTCCCTTCTTCCATCTGTGCCTGCTTGAGGGGTGCTTAGTATCTTTTCCATTAATCTTCTTATATGTTGCTTTATTTGGCTAAATATTTCACTTTTAACTTGTCTATGAGGTCCTTAATATATCACTTTATGTCCCCTGGTTCTGTGTCTGATATTGCATGTTTGCTGTTCTCATTCTCCTTTGTATTTACCTGTCCTTGGGTCACTGTTCTCAGGGTTGGGACGTGGGGCCTTTTGTTGTTGCTTCCTCTTCCTATCTTTTTTGCTTCTTCCAGGAGGCCCCAGTTTCTTTCCTTGTTGGTTACAATTCTTCTGAAGCACGCTGGCTGGATGACCCTTCACACTGCTATGTACTAGTGAATTGCAGACAGGGACAGCATATGCTCACACCTCCCCTCCAGATCAATCAAGCTGCTGTGGCCTGCACTGTATTGCTTTGTGTCACCTCTCCTCCAGGTCAGTCAAGCTACTCTGGCTTCACTGGGTTAGTATGGTTAGTGTGATTAGTGTGCACGACCACTGTAGGGACTTGGTTTTGGGTAACCTACTGGGTCTCAGCCAGGTCATGTGACCCAGCCCTAGCTCACTCCACCAATCCCGTTCGGGAAGAGAACAATTAACTAAAGTCACTGCTGCCCCTAGTACTTGCCAGTCCTGCCTGGTCCCAGAATGTTGTCTGCGGGAGCCCCTGTTTATGAAATGGCTCCACTCCCCTCACTTACCACAGGTCTACATAGGCATCCTGCCAACTCAGCTCTCCATTCGGCTCCAACCCCCAAACTCAGTGTAACTGTACCTCCAGTGAATTGAAGCGGTGGGACCTCAGACAGCTCAGCAAGTCACGCCAGGACCTCGGCAAGTGGCGGTGGGTCCTTGGCAGGTTGCCACAGGACCTCAGATGGTCAGCAAGTCACCTTAATTTCTTCTTGGGACGAAAGAATTCATCTCCCTCTGTTTGGGGCTCCCCACTCTGTATTATGTTGAATTCTAAGTTGACTATCTCAGGGAGCCTCTGTAGCCAGTTGCTATCTATCCGCCATCTTTGCTCCTCCTCCCAGCCATATGTTACTTAAGCAAAGAAAAATTATCAGAAGGGAAAGCAACACAAGGTGTTTCTAGACTACGCTTCTCTCTTGTTTGTATTTTTTTGAAGTTTTCTTTTTGGATAGTTAGTGTTAATATACTACATTTTCCCCTCAAGAAAAGGGAACCATATTAAAATAGCACTAGGGTCTATCCTTAGGAAACAAACAAAAAAGAATTGGATTTAAGTAAGACTTTTTATGTAAAATTCATTTTAGTAGTATACATAGAAGAACATACTAGTGTTACTTGGTACAGCCATCCTGCTAAATTAAACATTACAGTTTTATATAATTTTAACCTTTCCAGAGATTTAAAGAATTTGCCTCCAGTCTAGTCTACCCTTATGAATGCATACAAAAGGAAATTGCCTAGTAAGTGTAAAGTGAGGGATTCTAAAAGGAAATCACCTATTCTAAGAAAACCTGGGAGTCTCCCTGCCCTTTAAACTCTCACTCCCTGTTCATCTTTTCTGTGGTCTGAGATGGAACCATTTAATATATGTTCTTTGGTTAAATATTTTCTTCCCACTTTTAAAAAATAAAAAGTTACTGAGAAGTGGTATGTCATATCTCTGCCACCTTTTTTAGTTTGTCAGCTTAAATTACTTCAGAGTAGATTAAATTTTATAGAGAGCAATTCACATGTAAGACTTGAGGGAATGGAAGTACTGACATCTCTGGCCAGTACATCAGGAAAGAGAGGGGGAGAATTTTCTCTCCATTTTGCTTTTCTCTGTATTATGTGAAAATTATTTACCAGTTGGGTGTTGTGGTTCATATCTGTAATCCCAGCACTCAGGAGGCTGAAGCTGGAGGATTGCCATGAGTTCAAGGCCAGCCCAGACTACTTAGTGAGGCCCTGTCTCAAAATTAATTAATTAATATACCAAATAGAAAACATTATTTGCATAGCAGATTTCCAAAACATAATTTTAATAGCTTTCTGAATGATGAGTGTAGTGCTCTGTACAAATCTCATTAATAATTAGATTTGTTTACCATGTGGTTTAGATTAGGCTTAAGCAAGTTCAGAAACCAAACATCTGAAATGACATTGATCACCTACTATAGTACCTAAAATATTTCCCTTTCTTTTGCCTTTTAATATATCTTGTACAACATTTTTGTGATGCTCATGACTGCTCTGTGCACCATTTTGCACTGGGGGAGTGGTCTCCATTTTTTTCTCACATCGATTTATTTCCTTGCCTTCCATGATGTGATTGTTTCCTCGCCCTCTTGCTTCTCCAGGCACATCCTGCCTTGGTTACTCCTTGGTTCCCTAACTGGACATTGAGTGAAGTTCGACTGTTGCCCTTTGGATCTCCTCTTCCTACATTCTTCTCTTTGATGATGGGCTTTGCTATATCAATTTAGATTGCTGCTTCTAAAGTTTGGCTCAACTGTTTGTCTCACATTTGTTGCTCTCCATCCCAGTCTTACAAAAAGTTGCTTCTTTTTTTTTTTTAATTTTATTTAAGGAGAAAAAAAAGCAGAGAAAGGGTACAAGTTTAACAGATTTACAGAAAAAAATAAAGAGTAGGAAATCACTAGTTAATGGATTACATATTGTCATCTTAGAAATAATTGTTCAAGTCACAAAATTAAAGCTTGTAAAGTGGACATTCCAACAATGAGACTGCAAACACTTCTGTTCAATGATCCAACAAAACTCAGTGATATCATTATCTATCTTATACACTTATATATACATGCAGTTATATCGTTTATAGCACTTTCTTTTCCTCTCTTTTGTACAATGACAATTACCCATTTTGGGTTTTCTTGCTCCCACAGTTCTTATTACTTTTTTGGAAGGGAGTAGAACCAAATGTGACATAACAGAACAGAGTCAATGAAATCAAAAGGGTGGACATAATAGATAATGTAAAAGCATAATACAAGGTGATCAACAATGGTTACCATAATGCCTACCGCTATCTCTAATAGAATTGCCTATATCATCAGTTCTAATAAAATTGAACAAAACAGTAAAGAACAAAACCAACAAAACCAAAACATTGGAGACATTATAGGTCTTCAAAAGTAGATAATAGTCAACGAGAATGGGCCTTATAATGAATCTCACTATCTTCACAGCTGTTGCTTAAACTTTCGAACCTGGTACTATCAAGCAAAACAGAATAGGAGGACATCAGTCAAAAACAAGATGGTGAGAGCAATACAGGGCTTTAAATCAAGATAATGGAAAGTCAAAGTGGGTTACTATAATATATCCTGCTATTTTTTATTTATTTTTCCCTTAATTCAAAGGATAAAAATAAAAAAGTAAATAATGAAGTGGAGATTGAGATAAAAGAGGGCATAACAGTAAAACAGTGCAGATCAAAACATAACCATTTAAACAGAATAGTGTTTCACCACAAGATAATCCTGACATAAAAGTAGTTACCATATTGTCTCTTTCCTTGAAATCTTTGAGTATAACTTCGTATACTGTAGCATCAAATATATCAGAACAATGTAAAATCATTTAAGGGAATGACAGCATTACAGGGTGTTTAGAATCAGCCAACAGAAAACGAACAATGGTTTCTGTATAATCTCCTTGTCTTTAAAAATTTTTGCTTATACTATCATACATAATAAAATCCAATAAGATACAACCTGTTTAGACCAATGGAGACAGGAGAACAAAAGCTTGATGAGACTTCAAAACAAGATGATACTAAATCAGTATTACCTATTAAGACGTCATTTTCTCCAAAATAGCTGTTCCTATCATCCAATCTTCTCTGCCTCATTTCTGTTGAGCTCTTTTTCTGTCATTAGTTGTCAGTTTGTCTTCTTCATTATGTTTTCTGCTCCATTCATTGTGGCCGCTCTGCCCCCATTTCTGGATTCTTTGTATTTTTCTTTTTTAGAATATCCTGTAGTATTCTCAGTAGAGTTGAATTGGTGGTTGCATATTCCCCTAGTTCCTCTTTATCCTGGAAGCACCTTGTTTTTCCATCAATTTCTAGGGACAGTTGTGCAGGATATATCAATCTTGGCTGGAGATTATTATCTTTCAAAGCTTGAATTATTTCCCCCCATGCTCTTCGTGATTTGATGGTTTGTGCAGAGAAATCTGCTGTAATTCTGATGGGTGTTCCCTTGTAAGTGATCTGTTTCTTGTCTCTGACGGCTTTTAGTATTCTGTTCTTATATTGGATTTCTGGAATTTTGATTATTATATGCCTGGGTGTAGCTCTGTTTGGGTTGTAGGTTGCTGGGGTCCTGTATGCTTCATAACTGAGTATCTTTACCTTTTGCTAAATTAGGAAAATTCTCCTGGATTATTTCTGTGAGTACCTTTTGTAGTTCATTTGTTTGTGTCCCTACTTCTTTTATGTTAATTCTTAAGTTATGGATCCTCTTATCATCTTCTAGTCTTTGTATTATTGCTGTTTTTTTCTTTGTTACTTTTAAGAAATTTTTCATTTCATGCTCCCATATTACAAATCTGCCCTCCAGTTCAGATAGTCTGTCCTTAGTTTCTTTCAAGCTGTTATGCCAGTTTTCGATAGAGTTTTTAGTTTCCTGGTAGTCTCTTTGAACCTGCTTCATGTATTCTATGCTTTCTCTATTTTCTCCATCAAATAATTCTCCCCTCTTTTCCTGATCTTCCATTCCACCATCTGTTTTTTCTTGGGTGGTGCTTAGCATTTTTCTAACTATTCTGCTTATTTCTAGCTTCAGGTCATTAATAACTTCATTCCTGAACTGATCTATGAGGCTCTCTAGATGGCACTTTATGTCTATTGGTGCAGTGTCCACTATTGCCTGTTTCTCAGGATTGGGGGCCGAAGGGCCTTTCTTGTTGCTCCCTCTTCCCATATTCTTTGTTCCTTATATATGCAAGCGTATATAGGAGGCCCAGCTTCCTTTCCTGTCAGCCACAGTCTGATTGAATTGCGCTGGCTAGGTGTTCCCCTCCACTGCAGCACACCAGGAAGTTGCAGATCAGGCAGCCTATGCGGGGCCCACCCCTCCAGGTCACCCTCAGGCTCTGGGATCTGGGTTGTGCTAGCCCACTGGGTCTCAGCCAGCAGCGTCACGTAGGCTAAGCAAAAAAGTTGCTTCTTAAGGATATCACATGGTTGGGCTTGTTGTACACAAAATTAAAATACTTCTCTTTCCAACAAAGCTTACTTCTTTCTCTAGACATCATGAGCGATTATTTATTATGTCTCATTCCCTAAGATCTTTGCTTTTTAAATATTCCATATATCTGTAATACTTTTCCAAATTAAATTAAGCATAGACTGTTTTGAATTCTTCCTTCAAAGTTGAGATCCACTCACCCTTTCTCACCATCCACACTAGCACAGGCACCAGCTTTGTACAGGCATCTAGCACCACACAGTCAAAAGTTTGCTTCTTAATTGATGTAGCCAGCTAATCTTTTTAAAACTTCATCACTGAGTCAGTCTTTCTAAAACACATTTCCCCCAGTCTTTTCCAGTCTCCTTTATAAAGCCAAAGGTTTTGGGTTTTTTGTTTGTTTGTCTGTCTTTTAACACTTTCACTTGATGTTCTTGTTATTATTTTGTGCTGCTGATGGTATAATATATCTCCTAGATTTTGGTACTTAATATACTTTACCTTGTACTTAACTATTTAGGGAGTGGCTTGTATCCTCACTTAAGTTTCAGTTACCTGTTAAATTGAATTGAAGTGGAGTAGTATAAAACTTTTGATTCTGTGTGTGGTTTTGCACAAACTTCAAATTTAGAAGTTCTCTACCATTAGTGTGATCAATAAATAACTTCTTGGATTTCTTATTAACTCTAGGTCCAAATCTCAAGACATCTAATTTAGTGTAAATTTAAAACTACTTTTCGATAACACTGCTTTTGAAATGTACTTTTTATAGAATCCATTAGTGTAACATCTATATATGCTATAATTTTAAGCACAGTTATCACATATGGTTGTGTATTTCTTTGTGATATGTATGTAAATTGTAGAAAAAATCATAAAGCCAAGTTTCAAATTCCTAGATGCTTTAGAAATGCTACAGAGAAATGTTTTTCCATTATTTAATCTTTTAGGAACTCAATTATGGTGTTAGCTGTTTCACCTACCAGGGAAGTGTAGTAGCAGAAAAGAATCCTTTGAGTGACTTCTGATGTCAAAAGCAACAGTAAAATAAATAACAAATTTACATTGTGCTTACATGAGGAAGTAAAAGAATTAAAGTGATCTACACAAAGTATGCTTATGTTTTCTATAACTAAACTCCCAAACTGACATATTAGAAGCTATTTAAGAATTAATATTTCCCCCAAGATTAGAATGTTTCCCTTGATTGATAGGATGCCTTTATGAACTCTTTTAGTATAGGTTGGGTTCTTCCATCCTGTTCTCATCACTCTTCTATATGCCTTTCAACATAGACATCTAATATATAGTTTTTAAAATAAAATGTGTGCAAAGATTCCTACACCTATAGTTTATACACATTTCAAAGTGTTAGATGATGGCACACACCTGTAATCGCTTTTTTTTTTAATTTTATTTAAGGAGAAAAAAGAAAAAACAGAAAAAGGGTACAAGTTATACAGATTTCAGAAAAATAAACAGTAGGAAATCACTAGTTAGTTACATATTGTCATCTTAGAAATAGTTGTTGAAGTTACAAAATTAAAGCATATAGAGGGGACTTTCAAACAGTGAGACTGCAAACAGTTTTGTTCTGTGATCCAATAAAACTCAGTAATATGGTTATCTATCTTATACACTTAAATATATATGCAGTTATATCTTTTAGAGAACTTTCTTTTCCTTTCTTTTGTACAATGACAATTACACATTTTGGGTTTTATTACTCCCACAGTTCTTATTACTTTTTTTTTTTTTTTTGAAGAAAGTAAAACCAAATGTGATATACTAGGACAGAGCCAGTCAAATCAAAAGAATGGACATAATATACAATGTAAAAACAAAATACAAGGTGATCAACAATGGTTACCATTCTGCCTCTTGCTATCTTAAGAAGAATTGCCTAAATCATCAGTTATAATAAAATTGAACAAAACAGTAAAGAATAAGACCAATAAAACCAAAACATTGGAGACATTAGAGGACTTCAAAAGAAGATAATAGTCAACCAGAATGGGCATCACAATGAATCTTATTGTCTTCATAGTTGTTGCCTATACTTTCAAACTTGGTACTATCAAGCATAACAGAATAGAGGAAAATCAGTCAAAACAAGATGGTCAGAGCAATACAGAGTTTCAAATCAAGTTAATAGGAAATCAGAGTGGGTTACTATAATATATCCTGCTATTTTTATTTATTTTTCCCTTAATTAAAAGGATAAAAATGAAAAAGTACATAATAAAAAGGAGATTGAGATAAAAAAGAGGGCATAACAACAAAACAGCGCAGGTCAAAACATAGCCATTTAAGCAAAATAGTGTTTCACCACAAGATAATCTTGACATAATAGTAGTTACCATAGTGTCCCTTCCCTTAAAATCTTTGGGTATAACTTCATATACTGTAGCATCAATTGTATCAAGACAATGTAAAACCATTCAAGAGAATGACGTTATTACAGGGTATTTAGAATCAACTAACAGAAAATGAACAATGGTTTCTGTATAATCTTCTTGTCTATAAAAGTTTTTGTTTATATTATCACATATAATAAAATCCAATAAGATACAACAGGTTAAAACCGATGGAGACAGAAGAACAAAAGCTTGATGGGACTTCAAAACAAGAGAATATTAAATCAGCACTACCTATTATGATATCGTTTTCTCCAAAATAACTGTTCCTACCATCCGATCTTCTCTGCCTCATTTCTGTTGAGCTCTTTTTCTGTCATTAGTTGTCAGTTTGTCTCTTCATTTCGCTTTCTGCTCCATTCGTTGTGGCCGCTCTGCCACTGTTTCTGGAATCTTGGTATTTTTCATTTTTAGAATATCCTGCAGTAATCTCTGTAGAGTTGAATTGGTGGTTGCAAATTCCCCTAGTTCCTCTTTATCCTGGAAGCACCTTGTTTTTCCATCAATTTCTAGGGACAGTTGTGCAGGATATATCAATCTTGGCTGGAGGTTATTGTCTTTCAAAGCTTGAATTATTTCCCCCCATGCTCTTCATGATTTGATGGTTTGTGCCGAGAAGTCTGCTGTAATTCTGATGGGTGTTCCCTTGTAAGTGATCTGTTTCTTGTCTCTGATGGCTTTTAATATTCTGTTCTCATATTGTATTTCTATAATTTTGATTATTATATGCCTGGGTGTAGCTCTGTTTGGGTTGTAGGTTGCTGGGGTCCTGTATGCCTCATACATCTGAGTATCTTTACCTTTTGCTAAATTAGGAAAATTCTCCTGGATTATTTCTGTGAATAGCTTTTGTAGTTCATTTGTTTGAGTCCCTACTTCTTCTTTTATGTTCTTAATTCTTAAGTTATGGATCCTCTTATCATCTTCTAGTCTTTGTATTATTGCTGTTTGTTTTTTTGTTATTTTTAAGAAGTTTTTCATTTCATGCTCTCACCTTACAAATCTGTCCTCCAGTTCTGATAATCTATCCTTAGTTTCTTTCAAGCTGTTATGCCAGCTTTCAATAGAGTTTTTAGTTTCCTGGGAATCTCTGTGAACCTGCTTCACATCTTCTATGTTTTCTCTATTTTCTCCATCAAACAATTCTCCCCTTTTTTTCTGTTCTTCCATTCCACCATCTGTTTTTTCTTGGGCGGTGCTTAGCATTTCTCTAACTATTCTACTTATTTCTTGCTTTATTTCATTAAATACTTCATTTTTGAACTCATCTATGAGGCTCCAGAGATACCGCTTTATGTCTATAGGTGCCGTGTTTGATATTGCATGTTTTCTGTCTTCATTCTCTTTTGCATTTACCTTTCCTGCATCAGTGTTCTCAGGATTGGGGACTGAGGACCCTTTGTTGTTGCTCCCTTTTCCCATACTTTTTGTTCCTTCCATACAAGTGTATGTAGGAGGCCCAGGTTTTTTTTTTTTTTTTTTTTTTTTTTCCTCTTTGTCTGTTACAGTTTGTTTGAATCCACTGACTAGGTGTTCCCCGCCCACTGCAGTGTACTAGGGAGACACAGACCTGGGCGGCCTCTGCTGGGCCCTCCCCTCCAGGTCAACCTACTGAATGCTTCACTGCTAGGGTGCACTGCCAGGAGCAGGGACCTGATTTGGGCTAGCCTATTGGATCTTAGTCTTCAGCGTCACCAGGCCAAGCACTCCCCACCACTCCCGCTTGTGAGGGGAATATGTGAGTAAAGGCACTGCAGGGCCCTGTTCCGGCAAGTCTGCTCGTTACCAGAATGTCCTCTGTTGGAGCCTCCTAGTCTATGAAAGGGTCCCCATTTCTCTCACTCACCGCAGGTCGATGCAGGACTCCCTGCCAGTTCTGCTCTTAATGCCCTTCGGTTCATCGATTCTATGCGTCTCTCTCCCTGCCGTGCAGATTGGGAGGCAGTATCAGTAGCAGGAAATTCAAATTGCAGCTTCCAATGGCATGGGATCCAGCTTCCGCACTGAGATTTTATCTGTTCCTGTTATAGCAATCAGGATTGCATTTCCAGTTGGTTTCTCTCAGCTTAGTTTGTTCCTGGGTAGGCAGGGTACATCTTCCCTCACGTAGAACTCCTCACACGGCACTGCTCCTGGATTCTAAACTGTCAATCTCAGAGAGCCTCCATGGCTGCTGTTATTTGTCCACCATGTTCTCCCAGAACCATACCTGTAATCTCAACACTTGGAAGACTGAGGCAGGAGGATCATTGTAAGTTCAAGGCCAGCCTCAATTGCATAGTAAGACTTTGTCCCAAAAGACAGTTAGATAAGATAATGCTGATTTGTATATTATAAAGGCTGGCTTTTTGGAGTGTTGTGTTTTAGTACTAGGGATTTAGCCCAGAGAACTATGTCTGCAATAAATAAAACAACTATTTTTCCAATTGATGTAGCAAATTTTTCAAATTACTACCAATGTATCTAAACCAGTTGTCATTTGTATTATTTTGGTTCATTTGGTAGGGTTCATAGTCTTGTTTCAGATTAACTAAATTCTCAAAAGCAAACTGTACCCGCCTACCACCCTTTATTAGCAAGCTGACACTGTAATAATAAGGAAACTTGTTTAATAAGCTAGTAAATTCCCTGCTTTGTCCTTGCTAAACATGCTCTAATAAATACCATGGCAGGAAGTTTAACGTTCCAATGGTAGGATTCATCTCTGTTCTGTTTCCATCTGTCATCACAGTTTCCTGCTAATTTGGCAATGTATATTGTAGTCTGGATATGTTCCCCTAAGGTCAAACATTAGAATCTATTGCCAGTGCAGTTGTAATAAAAAATGGGGCTTTTCAGAGGTGCTTGGATTATGAGGGCTGAGCTCTCCTGATGGTGCCAGTCCCCTTTAAAGAAGTCTAAAGGAATTTCTTTGGTGCTTCTATTGAGTACACAGATGGTCTCATGTTGAGACATGGACCCTCACTCAACACTGGGCCTCCTGATGATTTGTGTTATTTATAAGCCAGTGTAAGGTATTTTGTTATAGCAGCACAAAACAGAGGATGTTTGTTGTAAAAACAGGACTGAAGACTTTCAGAATCTTGAGTGCAGCTCAAAATGTGTTAAACTGTTGGCCTTGTCATATAATCTCACTTTTCCTGCAGAGGTGCAGAAGAATGTATGACCTTTCTGACCCATCACAAACCTTAAATATTCTTTATTTCCTCAATATAATTTGTTCCTAACAGGGCTTGCACTTATAGATAAACTTTCCATGGGAAATGTAGATCCGATTAGATGCAGGTGAAGATGTTGAATTCATTTGCCTCAAGTTAAAATCCTGATTAGCTTTCACATGCGATCCAGCTCTTTCTGGAATAGTAATTTCTGATTAGGTCCCCTGAATACTCACTTGCACATAGAGGTACATCTTCCTGTCTGTGTCAGTATTTTTTTAATTGCCAGTTTGATCTGTCAGTGAGTTGAAATTAAATCAGAGAAATCAACATCTACTACTACATTATGGGATGGGATGGTGTAGGAAGACATTGCTTGTCCTGAGTAATGTTTTTTGAACCTTTCAGTTACATGTGTATATATCATTGCATAGTGATTAAAACGTGTATTTTTCTGTGGGTCATAAAAAAAATGTTTGAAATCAGTAGTATTTTAAAGTTAATTATGGATGGCATACAATCAAAAATTTAGTCAGTCCTAGGATTGTGATTGGAATTTATGATTTCTAGTCACTTAAGTAAAATTTAGCCTTTTCTAATATTTTTTAAGTTATTCTTGTACAGAGTTGTCGGCAGAAATAGTAATGGAAGAAGTTTTGTTTGTTGAAAAGCAGGTATCAAGCTAGATAATTCATTCTGTCAACAACAGCTATTCTGGAGGTGTTAAGAACCATTGTTGTGAAAGCTTTTTCATATTATTGTATAGATAGAATCCTCAAATCTCCAAAACAACCACAGAGAGCTGTGAGGTAATGATTACAGTAGTAATGATTTTAAGTGCCAGATTTAGTACATGTAAGTCATGCTGTTACTTTACAAATGATACATAAATGCGGTTTAAATTCCCTTGGCAGTAAAGATGTGAAATTAAGGAAAGAACTTAACACCTGTTTAGTCTTTAATTTTTTTTTCTTTCATAGATGTTACTTTTCAAATTAACTTGTGATAACTTCCTAGCTTTGCTGTCTGTTTGTGTAGAAGTTTCTAATACCACTCCTTCATCTTCAGAATGTAGTTCTGCCTGAACAGTTGTGGGTTGTCAACATGTGGCAAACTTCCTCATTAAAGTATCTCCTTTGGAACCAGCACTGTCTAGAGTAGAAACTCTATGGAACTTAAAATATTTCAGGGAAATACTTCATCAAAATCAATGGGAAAGCCCTTAATAAGTTGTGAATGTTGCTTAAAATTTTGTGTTTTGTTATATAGTTGTCCTATAGAGTTTATTCCCACTTGTCTGCTGTGCACAGTCTTAACCCAAACTATGTTGTGAGTACTGTAGAACCAGAATATGCCCCTTTTTCTAATCTTGGCATTTGTGCCTGGTATACCTTCTGACAGGTGTTAAGTGCTAATTAAGTATTTGTTAAATGAATGAATGAATCATTGATTTCACTGACATTTACTTCTCTTGAGTCACCAGCTAAGCTGGTTTGAATTGCATGGTTCTACATGCAGTAAGAAGGCACTCTCTCATCTCCCGCTGAGGTCTAAGTCCTCTTCTCCCTCTCAATTAAGAGATTTCAAAACCAGCAGACTTACATTACTACCTTAATGAATGCCTTCCATTGGTGGCATACTAAGTCTAGGCATATAAATACGTAGCATGGGAAAAAAAGTTTTTTAGATATTTAAATGGAAGCGGAAAGGGAAAGCCATACTGAAAAATGAGAACACATAGTCCTCATCTGTTATTGAACTCACAATTTTATAACCTGAATTACCATTATTTGTTTCAGTTATCTGTAATTGTAAGCTTATTGAGGGCAAGATATGTGTGTCCATTCATATATTTAACCTTCATAGCACTTAACATAGTGGGAGCCCAGTAAATGCTTAATGAAGGCAGAAGTGGATCACTTTTCCACTGAAGAAACTCTAAAATGTTTACTCATCTTTTTAATAAAAGATTTGGACTAGATATCTTCTGGGATTCCCTCCTATCTCAAGTTTTATGTTTCTGTGATTTGGAAAACAGTTTTAATTGACAACCCCATGATCTGAGTTACACCATGTTCTTAATATGGTTTTACATATAATTTAAAACTCACACACAATTCTTATATATGGGAGTTGGAAATGAAGCATACAGTAAGTAAAAGCACTAGAAAATAAGCCAAGAAGTATGCATTTCTAATTAACAGTACCAGCTAATTTGTCATTGATTTTCTTATATCTGTATTATAAGGGAAAATCATGTTTGTAGTTATAACTTCCAATGCAGAAATTTGATCTTTGCTGTACTTTTCACTGAAAACATCAGAAGCACTTGTAAAGACAGGCGTTCAGTTAAATCATGATGTATGTGTTGATAATGAGGGTTTAGTTTATGTCCTGTTTCTTTGAAGAAGTCTTCTTGCTTCCAGTTTCTGTCTTTGTAGAGAGACCCACAAAACCCATAACTAGTTATATCCTAGTGAGAGATAATTTGAGGAAGAGATGAAAAACTATTTTTGGATACATAAATAAAAATTATACAGATCATGTAGAAGAGATACAATTTTTACTTCGTTGCATTATAAAGTGCTTAACGTAAAAGTTACAAGAAGTTAGTATAGTATTGAGAAAAACTTTTCTAAATGTTTGAACTCTTCAGAAGATGCATAGTCTACTGGGTGCTTAAGTGTCATGTAAAGATTTTTATGTTGGGTATTTCTGTGTTATTTTCCAGGACTGCTGACTCACCTGATAATCTGTAATTCTTGAGTACAAGAGAAAATGGTTTAGTGTATATTTGTGGCAAGCACAAACTTCCACTATAATTAGATTATATTACAGCTAATGTCTGTTGTAGTGTAGCATTACTTAGGAGACAAGACAAAATATAACAAGAATAAATGCAAGGGACCAAATTTAGCTTTTCCAAGTAACAGAATAGTCTGAGAGAAATGACTACATAAAGTGGTAGCATGAAACATGTGTCACATTTTTTTGTACCAAGACTCGAACTCAAAGCTTGTGTTTGCCAGGCAGACACTGCACTGCTGAGGTGAAACCCCATTGAAACTTGTTTATAGTGTTGGCCAAAGACAAGGAGATTTGGTGGTCTATGAGTCAAAATAGTATTTATTAGGCTGCCAATAAAAACTGATAGGCTTTTTTGTGATACTGAGTGAACTGCTTTTAAAATTACAGATAATGTATACATAATCCACATCATACCCTAGAGCATTAAATTCCTAGATACTTTTTCAAAAGATAATTTTCTTAGACACTTTAGAGGAGCGAATAACAAAAGAGAGAAGAGAGTGAGAAGTTAAAATGGCTACTCTGGATAGTATGGGCAGATGGGTTGTTTATAAAAGATGATCCTTAACTGGTGAAAAGACAGTGGTGTGCTACAGCAGAATGTCCCATCCTCAAGAAATTGTGTCCAGCCCACTGCTCCTGTGCAGCTTGCTGCCATCAGTCCTGTATTGCCAGAAGTGATTTTTTTAAAAAAGGCAAGAATCATGCTTCTTTATAAAATTTTTAAAATATTAAGCTGGTAAACAACCATATCTGAGGACTAAAAGTTATTCTGTTTCAGTTTGTGACCCTGTGAAAGATGTAAAGTTTTCACCTCTATGTAGAAAAATAGAAAGTCTGAAGGAACTCCTGAAAGCTGCTTTAGATACTTATGTGTTATCAGGCAGAAAACTGATGTGACTTGGTCCATTTCCTAGAAGGTAAAAAGGGACTAGTGAGTTCAAAAGCTGTAGGAGGGCAGATTTTTTACTCAAGCAAGTACTAACAGAGTAGTCTAGAAACAAAATAGTGAAAACTGCTTGGAAATTTTCTTTTCTAGAGGTAGTAGTCAGGCCGACAGCAGGTGGGTAATGAGTTGCCAGGAGTGTCCAGGCAAGATGACATTTCAGTTGCCTTCCTGTTGAGGTTCTGCGATCATGAAGATCTGAGTTCTTGTGTAATTGTTCTCCAAATTGTCACAGTTATGTTCAGTAAGTTAACTTTTTCCTATATTTAGCAAATTGGCACTTTATTCTTAAAGACTTGATTTTTCTCTGAGAGTCTGTTTATATGACTCATTGGTCAGTAATTCTTTAAAATGTTCCTTTTATGTTAAGGAATCACAGCATTCATAATCAAAGCTTTAGAGTCTCTAAAGCTATAATTGTTTTATTCTCCTAACTACATGTATACCAGTTTGATAACTAGTACTATAACTAAAGTCAATTATTCATTTGTAACCCTGCAACCCTTTTAGAGGTCTAGTAAATTAGCAGTGCCAAGGGAAATAAACTAAAGAATTTATTTTTAATTCTTACCAGGGATTTTCTTATATTTTCATTATTTACATTAACAGTAAGGATATGGAAATAGAACTCAGCTACTTAATTTTTTTCACAATATAAATAATATTTTGTTAGGAGTTAATGTAGGACTGTGTCTGTTTTAATGGTTCACAACTGTTTAATCTTTTATTGAGATGGGAGTTAATATATTTCCAGCCTCAACTGGGTGTAGTAGCTCATGCCTGTAATCCCAGCACTTGGGAGGCTGAGGCAGAAGGATTGCTATAAATTCAAGTCCAATCTAGGCTACAAACTGAGTTCCAGCCCAGCCTAAACTACATAGTGACAAAAAAAGGTAAAGTACATATTTCTGGCCTAGATAAGAATCCTTGAACTTTTAAAAAATTCATGGCATGTTTAGTTATTTTATACCATACTAACTGTAATCTATATAATGTGTGTATTACCAGTGTATATGTCCAATTCTCAGTCAATTGTTAAAGTAGAAATTAGGTATTTAAAATACATGTCTTAAACTATAGGCAGCTGACATTTTTTTCAGAAGTCAAAAGACATCTTCATTGTGATACTTGCAAATAGTACCAATTAGAATTTGGAAACTTACCCTCATCCCTTCTGAATCTAAGATAACTAGTAGTAGCCTCTAATGACACCTGCCTATCAGTAGAGCGAAGGCTTAGCTGTGAAGTACTGAAAACATTATCTCCATTTTCCCTCACTCACTCACCCTGTTCAATTCTGGCTGTTACTTTAGCTGCTGGGTCTGATAGTCAACCACTTTAAATAGTAAGAAGAGACACTAGAAATTTAAGAGTGCTATGATTGAATGGGTTTTCTCTTTTTTTATTTATATTTTATTCTTTTGTGTTTGGCCATACAGAAGATCAAACCTATGGCCTTCCCACAAAAGTATATCCTCAACCCTTTCAATTTGTTCATTTATTTTTGAGCCAGATATCCCTAATTAACAAATTACCCATACTGGTACAGATTTGAAATCCTTCTGCCTCCCAGAGTACTGAGACAATGGATATTTTTATGAATTTCCCAATAAACTTTTATTCCCTGACTCATTTGAAGGGTAAAGTCTGATAAGTTTCTTTAATTGTGAAATAATTCTGACAGACTGCATAAAAAAATAACAAATTGTGTAAGACATAAGTCTTTAAGGAACTTCCCTATATTCAACCACATAAGCCAAAGGAAAAAAAAAACTACACATTTCATAGTTCAGTCTTAATGAAAAGATAACAGACGCTTGTGGTTATCACAGTGAGGTACACATTTTCATTTTTCTTCAGTCAACCATTAAAGAAGCAGTTAGCTGGGGTTTTTACTGTCATAAGGGTGCAGGTGTCCTTCCTGAATGGAGAGCAAATGTTAGCTGACCTGAATACTTTTGATTTTTCTGTATTTGCCTTAATTAGTAATGAATTTAATGGCTTTTTTATTTGGCTTTTTAGGATAACATGCAGATAATTTAATCCTACTGTTTGGATTAATGAGCATTCTTTTTACAATCTTTTGCAAATTATACTTTTAATGAAAATTCCTCTGCTGCAGGGAAAATATTTTATTTAAGAATAAAAAACAAATTGAGCTAATATATTGTGCAAGAGGTTCATAGTTAAGTATATAAAATGACATCAATTTTATCTCAGCAGAAACTAAAATATTGTGATGGCTATGGGATGTTAAAATAATAACTGGAAGTGTGATGGCTGTGAGTTTTTTATAAATAAGGCAGTTTGATTTATAATTTGTAGGCTTTATTTTACTCTGTCACTTGGGAAATGTAGTATTATAAGCCTGTAGTATTGAAATCCACCAGCTAGGAGAAAGAAATAGTGAGTCACAATTGGGGCCTGTTGTGTTTCCACATCTTTTTTTTTTTTACCCCTGTGTGAATGCTGGGTCTTGTTCTGCCTTTTCTGCAGGCTGAGGTCATTCACTGGTGTGTCGTCAGCCTCAGACCCATATTCATTCCAGCAGTGGTTATTGTTTGTGCCCTTCTATGCACAGTGCTATCCTCGACTAGCTTTACACCCTGTAAGTTTGTGCACACCCGATTTGCTCCAATATACAGAAGCAGTTATGCACCATGACCAAATGAGACTTATGTGGATATGCAAGACTCATTCAGCATTCAAAAATCAGTTAATGTAATTCATTATATTAAGCTACACAGAAATAGGATTTAACAAAATTCAACACCCATTTGTAACAAAAACTCTCCACCAAGGAGAGCTAGGAGGAAACTATCTCAGCTGAATTAAAACCACAAAACAAAAACCTACATCTAACATTGTAATCAGTGACAAAAAATGAAGATGAGAAACAAAGTGAAAATGTTCAATTTTATCATTTCCTTACAGCATTAGTTTTTGATTCCTACCTAATGCAATAAGGCAAGATAAGGAAATAAACGACATAGTAATTGAAAATGAAGAAGTGAAACTTTCTTCACAGATGATATGATTGTCTGAGCAGAAAATCTGAAAGAAATGACAAAAAAAGCTTCCAAAACTCATAAGCAATAATAGCAAAGTTTCAGGATACAAAATTAATAAACAGTACTTGTCTTCTGTGGTATACACAGTGGTACTTTGGTTCATGAACACTTTCCCTTGCAAACAGTTTGGTTCACAGACAGAAGCATTTGGCCAAATTTTATTTTGGTTTGTGAATTCTACATCAGATGATCAGCACAATATGGCCATCTTTCCCATACAAACACAAAACATGACCATAGTTTCCAAAATTGAAGAACACACCCCTGTACTGGCAATAAAAAGTGGAACTTAACTTTAAAATAATACCATTATTATATAGTAGTAATAATATAAAGTATTACTACTCCAAAATGTAAATATTTAAGTATAAACCTGACAAAATATTTGCATCTGTGTTAAGCAAACAACAAAGTTCTGGCTTTTAAAAAAACAAGTAACTAAACAAATGGAAAGAGATATTCCATATTCATGGATAGAAATGCTCAATATCACTTAAATGTTAGTTCTTCTCCACCTGACTTATAAAGTTAAATATAATCACAGTCAAAAACACAGCAAGATGTCTTGTGGAAATTGATAAGTTGATTCTAGTGATTGCTGTACTGAATTTGTTAACAGGAAGCATGATAAATGACCTTTAATGGATTTCAGTCAGAGGTTTTCATGACCTCTGTGATAAAATGAGAATCTTCCTGGACTAAAGAGCACATTCTTAATGGGTCCTTTTGGGACTACCTTCCGGAGGAGCTAGAACTTGAAACTCAGGTTTCTCAAATGGTAGTCTGAAGCATTCTGTGTAGTGCTTAAAAATAATTTACAATTTCTGAACCATCCAGTAAGTTTTTAACTGAATTGCAAGTATTTAAAGATGTTTTAGCATAAAGCCAACATATTTTGCATCATACAAGCATCAAATCCATGATATAAGGTGTTTATAAAAATAGTGAATATTTAAATTTTAAAAACATAGTACAATAAAAGACACAATGCTATTTACGTTGCTCACAGTACTGCTCTGCTGTACCACTTTCTGAAGTAGTTCTGGAAGTCCTCTTTCATTTCTGTAGTTTTCCTGAATTGATTTAAAGTGTTTACTTTGCATGATCATTTTAACTTTGGGGAAGAGCCACATATTGCACAGTTCAAAATGTGGTGAATAAAGTGAATGAGGACACAATACAGTGTTTTTCTGAGTCTGCCTTTCTGTTGGGTGACACTTAGCTTCAGAATTTACCCTATTTTTTAATCACACCTCATAAAAACACTCATGTAAGAAGACTTACAAAACCATTGAGAAAGTGCCAAGAATGATGGGATAATTGTGTTCTAAACAAGGGGGAATATTTTAAGAGACATTAATGACAGTGTGCCTTTTGTGCTAATAATTTTTAACTTAAAGATCAATATATTTCTATCACCCCTTGCATAGCATTGGCAGGACTTTTAATAGAGCCTTGTGAATTAGAGTATTACATGCTAATAGACTACTGTTTTGTTTTGTGTTTTATATGTATATGTACACTATAAAAGCAATCTACAGCTGTCCACATTTTTCTTTTACCGCCTTAATAGAATTGGATTTTCTTTAAAGGTCCTTGAAAGAAGTGGTCTATACGGTTTTTGTTACTACCACCAGCAACAGTGGACATATGGACAAAAATAATGACAGTTCACTACCGGATGTTATGGAAATTTTGAGGTCCTCACTGTTGCCAGTCAGTGGATAAGCAGAAACCAAGACTACCTATGTTCCTGGAGACCATCAAGTATTAAAATGATGGTGATACTTTCCTGTGTCTCTTGAGAACAATTTTTTTTTTTTTTAATGTAGAGACACTTTCTCTTAATTTGCCCAAGCATTTTTAAGGACCTATGTATAGTTAAGTAGAATATGCCATTATTTAACATAAGTTTCATAACAAGGCTATTACTTCCTTTCCTCTCCATAACCCTTTCCCAACCCTATCCCCAATCTTCACTTACTGTGTGTTGCTGTCAGGTATCTAAAATACAGAGATACTGTGTATCAGGGGGAAAAAAAAAGAAAAAGAATCAGTTTTTAATTTAAACTAATTTTTGTATTGTTTAGTTATAGAACATTTTGATCAAAAATTTGATTCAAAAATTTCAGAAAGGTGAAAAATCATGCTGCTCTAGCATAAATACAGAGCCCTCCTCACTTATTATAACTTCCTCCTTCTCTGAATAAGGGTACAGAAGAAGGTGGAGAGTTTCACATAACTTCTTTGAGCACTGTTTGAAAAGCATTGCTCTGCACTGAAGAGTCATGCTTTGTTATGATGTATAATTTGAGTTGCATGTAAGGGGAAGCTGGATTTTCTATTTCAAAGTCAGTCTTTACCACAGTCTATGATACTTCACAACAGGTAATAAGTAAATTTTTTTTACACTCTTAATATGTGCCAAATTAGAAAATGTAGCATAATAGATATAAAAACTTGAATAATCAGATGATTAGCTTACTATTAAAAGTTAACTAACTCTAATTGTTTCCAAAGTGCTAGAAATTGAAACAGGTTATTGTGCATATCTGGCAAACATTCAACTACTGAGCTACAGCCCCACCTTACTTTTTGTGTTGTTTTCCTTTTAAAATTGTTTCTCGTTTTGGTTTGGTTTTTTTTTTTTTTTTTTTTTAGTACTATTTCTATTAAAAAAATGTGATCACCAGTTTTTGTTGCATCTGGGAAATGCCATAAGTATAGTGTACCATAATTACTGTGGATAGATTTTGTTAATTTTAAACATAAAAACTTACAGTCTTTGTAATAGATTCATTTACTTCATGGTTACAGAGTATTTATATCCTTAGATAATGTGGATAGATTTTAGTTATTAAAGATTCTTTGATGTTCCTTAAGCTGTAGTATGTATGAACAATTAATTTACTTGTTCATTTGTTAGATAACATGTAACATTTAGTAAACTTTAGCATATTTAGTAAAGATTTCATAAGTTGCATGATGATGCCACTCTATTTCTGTCATTCCTTTAAATCTCTTTAAAAATACAAAATAGAGCATTGCAATAAGAATAAAAGAGTATAAACACATTTGTTAGTGTCTAAAAATTCCTTTATTTGCATTATTCACCACTCCATAGAACTATCTCTCTGTTCTCACTATCCATTTAAATTACTAACAAGTTGGAGGCCTCAGGCTTGATTTTGGTCGTGTTAGCATAAATTCTGACATCTGCAGAAATGTAATTATATGATAGTTAGTGAAAATAAAAACCTCAATTTTAGAGTTTAAAATTCAAATTATTTTCAGTTACTATGTGGCCAAATTGGCCCACATACTACAAGTACAAGCCAATAAATAATAATCAGAAGATTGTGATGTAAGATTACTAAATAAGCTCTTACAAACAACTCATCAAATCAAATCACCTTTAATTCTGGTAACTTTACTGAAAATCATATAGACAATCCCTATTAATAGGAATGTACAATTTTCAATCCCAAATATTTAGATAAATATTCTGTAGCTATATACAGAAATCAGTTTTCAGTAAATTTCATATTTTCTGTATTTTATCAAATAAAGTAACTGTCAAAAGCAATGTCAAATATTGAAATAGTATTATAGAGGGGTAAAAAGTAATGGGTTACCATAATTTAAGATAAATGTTCTTTTTTAATTAATGCTTTGAAGTTATAGGCTGAAAGTGTCATAAAGTACAAGTTATTGTTTGTGTGAATATTGCTTATGTTTAATTAGAAAACATGAAAAGAAAAGTACAAAAGTATAAGAAACATCATATCAATATTTAAAATATATTATTTCGTTAGAATTCAAACAGACTTTTATATCAGGTAAAGAGATTGTTGTGGGTTTTTTAATATTTAGAGGTTTTTTATTATGCAAGTGCATATATCAGCATTCAGATATACCCCACTGTTTATAAAGTACCACTGTCAATCTCCCCTCAGCTCTGGTATGTTCTTGGTCCCAACAAATTGAGAGTAATGCTTGTAATTATTCTCCCCTAATTCAATACATGGTTTGTTATGAGTATTTCATATTTAAAACTTATTTTAATACTCTTAAAAGTACCTTATTCTACAGCCCTGTAGTTCATTTATACTATGAGTTCATGTTCAGCTATTTGTAATATGCAGCTTTGTTGTTGTTGTTGTTCAGTTAAAATTAATAGATCTTGCAAACAGAACTGTTAAGAAAAGATATTCTTTGACATACCAATAAAAGATTCTTCATTATGATGCATATATATGTCTATTAAACATCAAACCTGCAGCTTAGGGTGCCTTTAATAGGCACTGTATTCATATATGTGGTAAGGTGATAATGGAAGCCAAAGAAAAAATAGGAATTTTTGGTGGAAGAGATGTGCCAGATGTTCACTTATTTAACATGTAATGATAGAATGCCTATACCTATACCTATATGACAGGCTATCTTCAGGCTCCTGAGTACTGTAGTGGAAAATGTCTTGTTCTCATGAGTGTATATTCTTCCCCAGCTGAATTGATTTATTAGTTTTTGTCTTATAAAGACATTGTCTTAGTTACTTTTAACTCATCACTGAGACAAAATACCTGATGCCTAAAATTGGGAAAGGAAAGGTTTGTTTCTTACAGTTTTGGAGGTTTCAGTCCATACTCAGTTGGCTCCAAGGCAAGGTAGCATGGGAGGAATTGATTTATTAGTTTTTGTCTTATAAAGACGTTGTCTTAGTTACTTTTAACTCATCACTGAGACAAAATACCTGATGCCTAAAATTGGGAAAGGAAAAGTTTGTTTCTTACAGTTTTGGAGGTTTCAGTCCATACTCAGTTGGCTCCAAGGCAAGGTAGCATGGGAGGACTGCAATTCACGGCAGCTGCAAACAGCAATGCGGAAACCAGGGAGAGAGAGAGGCACGCCTTCTTCCTGCCATTACATTGTAAGCTGGCTCCGCTCCATGTGGGTTTAGCACTGACATCATCAATCCAAGCGCTTGACAATGAACCAATCACAAATGCATAATGCAAACGCATGAGGCGTGGGGGCCACTGACATAAACCATGACAGACGTAGACAAATTGCCTGACAATGAAATAAATGAAAAACTTATACCATAAAAAAGAGAAAATCATGGAAATCAGTTGATCATATTCTTTCATATATGAAGCTGGAGTTATATTTAATACTCTTCTAGATAATAGTGATAGAGTTATTAAGTGATTTTAATGTAGATGAATGCTCTGAATCTTTGTACAGTCAGTCATAAATGCATGTTTTTGGGAAATAGTCTAGCCTTGATTGTCATTTGGTTTTTTTTTTTTTAAATGATGCAGATTGAGATAGGCTAATGACATCTTGCTGTCTATAGTTGATCATCATATGTGTACCTAAATGTACAAAATATCATACAATATTAGGAATCAAGAAAATAGGTGGTTCTTGTGACTTTAGGGAGAGAAAAATACCAAGCCAATTTCCAGTGATTTAATATGCCTAAGCTGTTCAGCCCAAGGAAAGACAGATTTAATAGAATGAGAGTAAATGAAAACTAACTTATCAGTGGGTTTCTTTGTAAATTTATAACCCTTGGGAAATGCTATTTAATGGAAGTCCTTAATGGCTTACTTTTTTCAAAGATGTAAAATGCAGGAATAAATATCAATTAAGAATGGTAAAAATATTAAGGTAGCTTGTTTGTTCAGAAACCATTTGGGTATAAAATGAAATCTCACTATTACAACTGTTTATAATATAGTGAAGCTCACTTTATTTAAACATACAAACAAAAACTTCCAGTAGTCTGCCATTACTATGCACTTTTTGAAGCTAATAGATTGAACACAGTACCACTGCTGTTTGAGTAAAAGTTAATGCTTTTGAGACCAGCTGATACACTTAACTATACTGTATAAGCAGTAGGTGTTCTGTTTATTTTTATTACAAGTTTTATAACTATAATTTTCTTGCATGTCAACAATAATCCACTTTGAGCTAGTGCTTGAATATTTTTTGAATGCAGTAGCTGAAGCATTGCTTTAAAAAATATATTTTAAAAAATCTCAGTATGGCATTTGGTAATGTAATCACTAGCATAACTCGGCTCATGATTTGTCCAAAACTTTTTAAATAATAAATAATATTCCAGTATAAACTAAGAGTAGTGAAGAGAGTAAAATTTGTATTTCCACAGTGACACAGTTATGCATGAGGTCCACCAAAAATCCAAAATCAAAAGAAGTTTAGTACAAGAAGATACCCTAGAGTGTGAGGGTCTGCAGAGCACCTGCAGACCACACACACATCAGTGTGTTGGGTATGTGTTTAAACAAGTAGTTGCCGTTGAGTTTTGAGAAAGAAAAAAATCAAATGAAAGGAAATTTTCCCAGGCTAAAGCTTTATTATTAACTCCATTTCCCTCCATGTCTCCACCTAGAGCAACCAGTTTTTTAAGAATAAATCATTTGTACACTGTTATTTTATTAGGAAGGCTTTTATCAATATAAATTAGTGCATCATTTGCTTATCTAGATTCATAGATTCATAGTACTGGTCAACCAGATGCTCAGTATCTTCAAAGCAGTTTTTGTTTCATATCTGCTTATGTTATTTGTCCAGAACTCTTACAAATTCTCCTTATAGTTTTTGTGGTGACTAGAATTATTTCTAATAAAACAAACAAGAAGTCTTTTAAAGCCAAATCTGGTCAGTATGACACTTACATTTCTCTACTGTTTTAATTTTTATCATTATTTTAATTTTATAGGTTTTAAATCAGTAATAATTACAAGACAGGCAGGTAATAGGATAAGGATGGCACTAGTAGAATCAACTGTGACTGCTGGACACAGCACAGCATCATAACTGAGACACAACACAATAACCTGTAAAGAAATATAGTTCATCTTTTGTTGACAGAATGAAGAGCCTGGGAATAAAGGTAAACTACTAGAGTTGAGGTCTGATTCACATATCAGTAGTTGGCTTATTGATCACTTGCCCTTCACTCTGTTGGTAGAATAAAGATTCTTGCTATAGGGATATAGTGACGGCTTAATATACTACATCTAATGAAATGGATAGCAGTTTAATCACTAATGTATACTCTAGGCCCATGGAAGGGGCCACCACATACTTAGGGTCACACAGAGGCTATGCTTGGGAACAGAGAGTAAACAACTAGAGACAGTGAGAACAGTAATAAGAAAATGGAAGCTGAGTGTGGTGACACACCTGTAATCCTAGCACTATGGGAAGTTGAGGCAGGAGGAGTGAATTTCAAGCCCAGCCTGGGCAATTTAGAAGAACTTATCTCCAGAAGGCGGGGGGGGAGGGGGGCAGCTGGGCTGTGATTACAGATCAGTGTGTATGTCCTGGGTTCAATTCCCAGTACTACCAAAAAAAAGAGAGAGAGAGAAAGAAAAGAAAAAGATGTCAATGGTAATGATGATTTCCCCTGGTGCAGATTGTGATGGACTTGTTTAAATAACTCTTCAAGCAGCCAAGTAACTGAAGCCTACTCAAGAATAAGCAAGAATTGCACTTCTCTCCTTTGATAAGAAGAGTTTAATTCAGATTCCTTTTCTGTTGGACTGAAGTAAAAAGAAGAACTTACAGATTATTCAAGGCCTTGCCAGTTTTACCCATCTTAAAGTAACACATAATATTTCTGACTTGGTTTTTGGTACCAGGGATTAAACTCACAACCTCACACTTGCCAGCAGGTGCTTGTGCCACTGAGCTAAATCCCCGGCCCAGTAGCACATAATATTAACCTTCATTTTTGAGATTTTACACTATACTAACTAAACTGAAATCCTAACTGTGGATTTAAAGATTCCAGTGTCCATGTTCACTGTTATATTTTACTGTTCCATGGTTATTTCTTCCTTTTGCTAGGATCACAATTTTATATTTTATTGGTAACTGTATTTTTCTTCCACTAGGCATTTTTAATCTTGTTTTCTTAACAGTTCATACACTATAGCATCTGTTGTATTCTTTCATTAAAAAACAAGAGCTCTTTCATTTGGAAGATAATTTGAGAACTTTCTTCCTTTTAAAGGATATATAAGTTTTAACTGTATCTTGATTTAGAGTTTTGTTTGACAGAGAAGAAATTTTTTCTTTTGCAAATTCTATCATCCCACTCCAAAACAAAATCTTGTTTCCTTCTATCCTGTGATATTTTTATTATTTATGTATTTATTTATTTCATTTCTACTTTGCAGCTGTGAGCCTGACATGCCACAAGTTTATAATGCTCCTTTCTCTCCAGTTGCATCTTCTACATGATACTTTTTCACTTCTGCAGTTATACTCACCCCATCATTTATCTCAAATAGTAAATGCTTTAAAGAATATCTCACATAATACTGTGGGCTGGGTACTACAAAGATTAAAAAGTATAAGAGATGATTTCTGCCACTGAGATTCTTACCCTGGAGAACAGAAATAAGAATTGCATAATTTAAAACTTAATCAATACACATAGAACCCATACTGCTTATAAAGGAGCCTGTAGGTGATCATGATCTGACTTCTTGTCCCTGAAGCCTTGTATTCTGCTACTTTTCTTCCCTTTCACTTGCTTCCAGCCATGTTGGCCTTCTTTCCAACTTCTCAAAATACTAGGTTTTTCTTTTTATGGAGCCTTCTTCTCTGCAGTTCACTAGACCAGGAACATTCTTCCTTTCATGTCTGGTTCTTTTTTCCAGGTTTTCATCCAAGTGTTAGCTAACATATAAGAATCATCTTCTTCAACCATACTGCCTAAAAATGATCCTTTTGACTGAACCATGCACATTTCCTATGCCAACCACATAACCAAATAAAGGGTGTGTGACTTTTCTAAGCTAGTTTCTTTCTCTGTGCCATGGTTTGCTGATCTGTAAACTAGGAATATCTTAATAGTTATATGTATTAGTACTTGTCAGGTAAATGTTGTAAGAGTTACATGTATTAATACATGTAAAATACTAATTATAAGCGTCCCTAGCAGACTGGGGATTTAGCTCAGCAGCTCAAACACCTGCCTAGCAAATGCAAGGTTGTGATTTAATCCCTAGTACCACAAAAAAAAGTTCCTTGTATATAGAGAACACTCATGAAACACAAGCACCATCTTCATCACTAAGAGTGAAAAGTACTACAAATCATAATTACTATTGGAGTTCAGAAAGCAGAGAAACCCCTCAAGCACAAAATCACTATGAAAGACATACCTGAACATACTGTTTCTGAAGTCTTGCTTGTTTTCTTTAGATTCTTTTCCTCCTTTGGATTTCTGCAGTTTGTTCTTGATTTTTCTTGTATCATAAATTGTGTGCATGTTGTCAACAAAGGAATGATCCTGCATCTTTGCATCCTGGCAGGATTGTGCCTTACACTCTGGACAGCTGACCACTTATTTGATAAATATTTAAGAAAAAAACTCAGTCACTGTAAAACTGACAAGTTTAAAGTACTGTCTGACTCCAGAGATTGGTTACTGCAAATGGTGAATTTGCAGCTGTAAGGGATAGACTGTTAATTCAGGTTGAAATTGTCTATTTTGTCAATTTAATTTAAAAAAAAAAAAAACATTTTTAAGAGCACCATTCTTTGCCTATCTCTGAGCTAAGATTGTGGAAACATAAGCATTAATCAGTACAGATTTCATGAAACAGAAGACCCCCAACCCTGGGCCACAGACTGGGGGAGTCCATGTCTTTTTAGGAACCAAGCCACACAGCAGGAAATGAGCAGCAGGTAAACTAGTGAAGATTCCTCTGTATTTACTGCCTCTTCTTGTCACTCACTGCCTGAGTTCTACTTCCTGTTAGTGCACAAGCTTTACTAAATTCTCACAGGAGAATGAATCCTACTGTGAACTGTGCATGTTAGGGGTCTAGATTGCACACTCCTTTGAAAAATCCTGAAACCATCCCATCTTTCACCCCAACTACCACAATCACCCCTCTCCCCCACATCTATGGAAAACTCACTGATTTTCTTCCATGAAGCTGGTTTCTGATGCCAAAAAGGTTAGAGCCCACTTCCCTAAAGCATTTTAACTTCATTCCTGTAAGACTTAAAAGAGAGTAGAGAGAAGCAGGAGAATATTCTGGGTAAGCTTGTAAAGAGCACAAGTAGAAGCACAAAATTGACAAGGTTCAGGAATTAATGTTGTCTGGGAGGATTTTCTCATGCTTGAGCAAGAGGAAGTCAAATGAAGTGAGGGAGCCCCCCATGAGAAGAACTGAGAGTTACAAAACTAAAACATGGGCTTATTGGCACATCCAGCCTGTGGCCCATGGGTTAGATATGCCTGACTTGCCTGGACCACATTGAATGAAAAGGAATTATCTTGGGAGGCATATAAAATATATAATAGAGTTAATAAGTGACAAAATATTCTTTTTAAAAATATTTTTTATTGTAACACAGCTGTGTCCAGCCTACAGTCTGTAGGTTGGATATGCCTACAAGATGGTTAGAGGCCTGTGGAAAATTTGAACAAAAGATTAACAGAAATAGTACTCATACTTTTTTGGCTTTTCTATGATGTAGTAAATTCCTTGAATCTAAGATTGAAATGGTTTGAATTGAAAAGGGCCAAATCCTCTCAAATTATGTGCCAGCCACTTCTTAGTTGAACAATTTTGAGCTTTTAGTATTAGCATTAAGTAAATTTTTAAGCACTGTGACAGACAGTTGGTAACAAGAAGGCATTCAGCATTTAGTCATATATTCTTTGAGTAATAATTATTTAAAATTTTCTATTGCATTATATTTTATGCATCATAAGCTTGGTACCATCTTGCAATAATTACTAAATTAGAATTTCTCTCACATGGTACAACCCACATATAAATGGAAAAGAGTGGTTCATAAATGGCAACATTTGGTTTCAGATGTACATGGATGGAAGTAAAAGATTCAGAATGTAGGTAGGCTTAAGATTGTCAGGTTTACCAGTATAACTACAAATTTTATAATCATATGTCCATATTCTAGTAAAGTTAGTAGGTTTTTTTGTACATATTTGAATATTCACCACACTACACATTGGATAACTATTGTCTGTATATTAGGAAAGATATATTATTAGATATGTTCCCCCAAATAATTGAGTGATAGATTATCACTAAAGTAATCTGAGATTATAAAAGTAGAAATAGAAACTCAAATTTAATATAAGTTGATCAAAAGAAGCATTTTCTATTTTTTTACATTGAGTTTATGATGATTTGCTTTTAACAAGATGTTCTTTAAAAACTAGTATTTACATACAGAGTACTGTGGACATTATGAAACTGTCCCCTCATGCATGTTCCTCACATGCACTACAGAAGAAAACCATGTAACTGAACTCCATTCTAACTGTTACTGTGCTAGTTCCAAGAAACTCAAGTACTTAAAGGGCACCAGGTTTATCATAGCCTTTGTACCAGGAGATGCTGCCAAACTGAAACTCCGACACACCTCTCCTCTCCAGGTCTGAATCATGGAATTATGCTGGAAAGTCTCATAGATGAATGTTTCTTTTTTTTGTTGTTTGAAATAGAATCGCATTATATAGTTCCATTCAAGCTGGCCTTGAACTCATTATGTTGCCCAGCCTGGCCTCATATTCATGCTGGTCCTCTTGCCTCAGCCTCCCAAGTGCTGGGATTACAGGTGTGTGCCACCGTGCCTGGCATAGATGAATATTTTGGTTAAATTGGAGCTGAGAATTGGAGATGAAGGTGTGGTCAGGGGGTGAGTGTTGTGTGTGATTTTTTTAGTATTGGGATTGAAGCCAGGACTTTCACCTGGAGCTACAGTCCCGGTCCCAGACCTTTTTACATTTTTAATTTGAAACAGGATCTCACTAATTCACTAAGTTGTCTAGGCTGGACTTGAAATTTTCCTGCACCAGCCTCTCAGAGTACTAGAGGAATGAGCCCTACTGAGAGCTACCAGCCCAAAACCTCTAGGACCCCTTGAGATTATGAGTCAGTATCTCGGAAGACCAGGCATAAAGTATACACACCGTGATGTCCTAGTATTATGCACACTGTTATTCTCCAGACTACTTTACTCCTCCTTCAGTGACATTAGCTTTTGAAAATGTAAAGATAAATTTTAACTTTTTTGTATTTAAGTAAATTTAATAGCTTCAGCCAAAATGCATTGTATTTTCCACCATGTCTTCCAGTTATAACTATAATGGTCTCAATGATTAGTTCATTTTGTATTTAATCCATATACCCTGAGCTTCCATGGCTGTGAAACCTACCTTCAATATCAACAGTTTGTCTAAGTAAGTTAGCAGTGGGGCCTGCAAAGCTGTATTTATTAATTATGGATAATCTTTTTTTAAATGCCCAATAAGATATGTTACATTGGCCTACTTTATCTCCCTGCTAAGATTTCTACCTCGAAGTGCATATACAGACCCAAATCCATACTGTGTGAATAAGTCTTTGTGTTTTGCTTTTTGGTTTTTTAAATTTTTTTTTTATTTTAAAGAGAACAAAAGAAAACAGAATGAAACAAAGCAAATCAGAACAGAAAAATGCAAGCAACACAGCACTTCACAACAAAACAACTGGACATCAGCAGTAGCTAATATAATGTCTCTTTTCTTTGAAATAGTTGAGCATACCTTCACACACAATAATATCAAACATAACAATATAGTAAAAAAAAACATTCAAAAGAATGAAAGCATTACAGGACTTCAAAACCAAACAACAGGAAATGAACAGTGGCTGCTATACTACCTCATGTTCCTCAAAAAATGTCTGTAACATCACACATAATAAAATCAAATAAAACACAACAGGATAGAACCAATCAAAACAGAAGAACAAAAGCATGGTAGGACTTCAAAACAAGATGATAGTAAAACAGCAATAGGTACCATTTTCTTCAAAATAGCATTCATACCATCTCGCATAATAAAATCAAACAAAACAAAATAAAATCAGACCAATGAATGGAAGCATTATAAGACTTCAAAACAATATAATAAGAAACCATGATTACCATAATATTTCCCATTATATTCAAAATAGCTGCCCTTACCATCTGAAAACATAAAATCTAACAAAAGACAGAACAAAGCTAAACCTAAAAAAATTATGTAAACAATGCAAAAGTTCAAGAAAAGACAATAAGAAATTGACAATAGTTTCTACCTTTCCCTCCCTTTGCTCTTTTTTTAAAAAATTTATTTAAAGAAAGACTAAACAAAACAGAAAATGGGTAGAAATAATACATACTTTCAAAGAAAGAATAATCAGTAAGAAATCATTAGTTGATATTTACATATTGTACTCTTACAAATAGTTATTCAAAGATACAAAAGTGGAGCATATAAAATGGGGTTTCAAACAGCGAGACTGCAACCAGTTCTGTTGAACAAAAATCACTCTGAGCAAAGAATAATAGTATTGCTGGGTTTCACATTATGATACTCCTGGATCAGCACTGGGTACTGTAGTGTCTCTTTTTCTTCAAAGTATTTGTTCATTTCATCATGTCTCATAAGATCAGTTCTTATAAACTGTTTATTGGTTCTACGCATGCATGAGTCTTAACATGTATTTCTATCCTTTCTATATTAGAGGGAGGAACAAAACAAAGCAAGACAACAAAAAACGTATTCCTGTAAACACATGAAATGAAAAAGACATATAAGACCGCTGTACAGCGTAGGACATACTCAGACCGGGCAGACTTCCCGGAATGAGAAGCTGCAGAGACTTCAGTCACATATCCCCCTCTCAAGCGGGATTGGTGGGGAGTGCCTGGCCTGTGAGATGCTGCTGGCTGAGACCCAATAGGCTAGCCCAACTCAGGTCCCAGTGCCTGAAGGTGCACCCTAGAGACGAAGACTTGGGGTCGGTTGACCTGGAGGGGCGGGCCCAACAGAGGCTGCCCAGGTCTGTGTCTCCCTAGTACACTGCAGTGGGCGGGAACACCTAGCTGGCGCAATTCAGACTGTGGCCGACAGGGAAGGAAGCTGGGCCTCCTATACATTGCTTAAATATGAGGAACAAAGAATATGGGAAGAGGGAGCAACAAGAAAGGGTCCTCGGCCCCCAATCCTGAGAAACACGCAATAGTAGACATGGTACCAATAGATATAAAGCGCTATCTCCAGAGCCTCATAGGCGAGTTCAAAAATGAAGTTATTAATGACCTGAAGCAAGACATAAGCAGAACAGTTAGAGAAATGCTAAGCACCGCCCAAGAAAAAACAGATGGTGGAATGGAACAACACAAAAAAAGGGGAGAATTGTTTGATGGAGAAAGTAGAGAAAACATAGAATACATGAAGCAGGTTCAAAGAGATTACCAGGAAACGAAAAACTCTATCGAAAACTGGCATAACAGTTTGAAAGAAACTAAGGACAGATTATCTGAACTGGAGGGCAGATTTGTAATATGGGAACATGAAATGAAAACTTCTTAAAAATAACAAAAAAACAAACAGCAACAATACAAAAACTAGAAGATGATAAGAGGATCTATAACTTAAGAATTAAGAACATAAGAGAAGAAGTGGGAACACAAACAAATGGACTACAAAAGCTATTCACAGAAATAATCCAAGAGAATTTCCCTAATTTGGCAAATGGTAAAAATACTCAGATATATGAGGCATACAGGACCCCAGCCACCTACAACCCAAACAGAGCTACACCCAGGCATATCATAATCAAAATTCCAGAAATCCAATATAAGAACAGAATATTAAAGCCATCAGAGACAAGAAACAGATCACTTACAAGGGAACACCCATCAGAATTACAGCAAACTTCTCGGCGCAAACCATCAAATCACGAAGAGCATGGTGGGAAATAATTCAAGCTTTGAAAGATAATAACCTCCAGTCAAGATTGATATATCCTGCACAACTGTCCCTAAAAATTGATGGAAAAACAAGGTGCTTCCAGGATAAAGAGGAGCTAGGGGAATTTGCAACCACTAATTCAACTCTACAGAGAATACTGCAGGATAGTCTAAAAAAAGAAAATACCAAGATTCCAGAAATAGTGGCAGAGAGGCCACAATGAATGGAGCAGAAAACGAAATGAAGAATGACAAACTGGCAACAAACAACAGAAAAAGAGCTCAACAGAAATGAGGCAGAGAAGATCGGAAGGTAGGAAAGGCAATTTTGGAGAAAGCAAGACACCATAATAGCTAGTGCTGATTTAGTATCATCTTGTTTTGAAGTCCCATCAAACGTGTATTCTTCAGTCTCCATTGGTCTTAATAGGTTGTATCTTATTGAATTTTATTATATATGATAATATAAGCAAAAACTTTTATAGACAAGGAATTTATATAGAAACTATTGTTCATTTTCTGTCAATTGGTTCTAATACCCTGTAATAATGTCATTCTCTTGAATGGTTTTATAGTGTCATTATATGTTTGGTGCTACAGTATAAGAAGTTATACTCAAAGATTTCAAGGAAAGAGACACTATGGTAACTATTTTTATGTCAGGTATCTTGTGGTGAAACACTGGCTTACTTAAATGGTTACGATTTGACCTGCACTGTTTTGTTGTTATGCCCTCTTTTATCTCAATCCTCCTTTTTTTTTTAATTATTTACTTTTTTCTCTTTATTTTTTAATTAAGGGAAAAATAAATAAAAAATAGCAGGATACATTATAGTAACCTACTTTGATTTCCTATTAACTTGATTTGAAATACTGTAATGCCCTCACCATCTTGTTTTGACTGATTTTCCTCTGTTCTGCTTTGCTTGATAGTACCAAGATCGAAAGTATAGGCATAACTGTGAAAACAATAAGAATCATTATGATGCCCATTCCGATTGACTATTATTTTCTTTTAAAATCCTGTAATGTCTCCAATGCTTTGGTTTTATTCTTTACTGTTTAGTTCAATTTTATTATAACTGCCAATTCTTCTTAAAATAGCAAGAGACAGTATGGTAACCATTGTTGATCACCTTATATTTTGTTTTTACATTATCTATTATGTCTATCCTTTTGATTTGACTGACTCCATTGTGATATGTCGCATTTGGTTTTACTCTCTTCAAAAAAAATAATAATAACTGTGGGAGTAATAAAACCCAAAATGTGTAATTGTTTCTACAAAAAAAAAGAAAAGAAAGTGCTCTAAAGGTTATAACTACATATATGTTTAAGTGTATAAGATAGATAACCATATTACTGAGTGTTTTTTAGATCATTGAACAAAACTGTTTGCACTCTCACTGTTTGAAAGTCCACTTTATGTGCTTCAGTTTTATAACTTGAACAACTATTTCTAAGATGAGAATATGTAATCTGTTAACTAGTGATTTCTTACTGTTTATTTTTTAAATTTTATATTACTTGTACCCTTTTTCTGTTTTTTTTTTCCTTTTTCTCCTTAAATAAAAATAAAATAAAGACCGCTGTACAAGGATGAATTCCTAGAAAAACATAAAGTGAAAAAGACATATAAGACCACAATATTAGGTGGTCTACAGTAGTTACTGTGTTTTCTCTTGTTATTTTCAATAGAATTGTCTATATCATCAGATGTAATATAATTGAACATAGGGTTACATATCTATTTTAATAAAAACACAACTTTGGAGACATTGTAGGACTTCGAAAGCAGTTAATCAAACCGGAATGGATATCTTTTACATCTTGTCATATTCAGAGTAGTTGCCTCTACTCTTTAGAGTTGATACTATGAAGCATACCAAATTCGAATAAAAACAGTCAAGGCAAAACAGTGGTCTAACAAATAGCTTCAAATAAGATCAATCATAGTAAGACAATGTAAGTAATACAGGGTTTCAGTTTAAGTTAATAGGAAATTAAGGATAGTTACCGTGGTATAACCTGCTATTTTGGGGTTAGCTGTCTGTGCCCTCAAATCTAATATGAGTAAACAGACCAGAACAAAATAAAATCAAAATAAACAGAGTGATAATTTTATACTGGTTCAAAATTTCATTTTTAGAATATTTTTGAAGTTCTAAATTACTATGAAGTTACAAGTTACTGTTTGACTAGAGTTAAAAAAGCAAAGTGTCCTATTGGCGTGTGCTGCCAGTTCATCCTTCAAAGTTTCTTTCCTATTCTTTCTTAATATTGCTCTTACTGACTTTCATCAGTATAGGTGAATATTTAAATCCTGAGAGTCTGACTTATTGGGAATGTCTGTAGTCCGCTGAAGCAAGCACAGCAAATTTGGAACATCTTTTAAAAATCTGCCATTTTAGTTAATATTTTAAAGAAAGTTCTATTTGTATAAGTACTCACAGTTATATGCTAAATTTGAAACTGCTGTAGTCTTAACCTGGTATGTCAGCTGAGCATTTTAAAGCATCACATGAAGATTAATACCCATTGGTACTGGCAGGCAGCTGTTGTCAAGTGAATTGAAGTTTTTAAAATACTGCTTGATAATGAATTGAAGAGTTAAGACTGGAAAGCTTAGTATATGGAGCCTATGCCTCCATACTGAGTAGGGATCCAGTGGCTTTGTTACTGTCATTACAGAGAAGCTCAGGCTTCATTAAAGGAGCCCACTCTGCTATGACACTCATGGTGCTGGAGCAGACCCTGAGCATTTCTGATAGGGTTGATTCTGCCTTGTTTTGGAGTTACATCGTATTGAAAATTGCTGTGTGCTATTATTTTTGAAAGACAGTGTTTAATTGAACAACATTTAAGGAAATTATGAGCTAAAGATATTAAATATATCCTGATTTTAATTTCTAAAAGCAGTGACAGAAAATAAAACTCTCCACTCACAACCTTTGAAACATGTTAACTATTGTAGTGACACATACATTAAAGAACATTTCTTATTTAATTACTTTAAGAATGTTATTATAAAACATTGCTTTGTGATTTAAGCTGAGTTTCAGCATTGGACATATGATTTTAGTCCCTAACTTTCATATAGCTAATTACAACTTTGGACTTAAATGTGACCTGTATGATGAACACTACACAAATGAAACCTGTGTAGGAACAAAAGACTATGAATACATTTGAAAAAATAAAGACCTAGGGCATTGCTATACTGATTAAATATTTTTAACGGTAGGACTAGTAATATTAATTAGATCAGACAGGACATTGATGAAAACCAATTAACTGATGAAGACCAGTTGTAACGATTTTATTTGGTTATATTGATTTAAGTAAAAAGTTTTAATGAATTGAAGGACAACAAAACAATTCTAAACTTTATTTTAAAAATTAAATACTGCAACTGATGGATATATAGAATTAATTTTTCCCTGTAGGTGCTTTACTCAGGACACTGAGCTTTCTGGGGTTTTTCCTTTTGTTTTTGTTTTGTATTTTTTCTATAGTCTTGTCTTATAAAAGCTTGCTGTGTACAGAGCCTTTTAAAATTTTGGATATCATAAGCACTTTTCAACCCAAAAGCAATCTTCGGAAGGTAGCATTCCTTACCTCACTAAGTTAGTAAGCTATATCATCCTCTTCTCAGTCTGTATCCTCTAAAAGGCTCAGATGAAAGCGTCTTGTCACTGATTACAGACTCTCTCACTCTTTCAGAGTCCTGCTTGACACTTCCCCTCAGAGGAATGTGATTTGAAAAATATCCCTCCCCTGTACTTATTTACATATTATTTATTATTCTCTGATAATATATATGTTATGAAATATTGTAGCAGTCAGGATCAAATTAAACTTAGTAATTAAAAAGCACCAACTCTTTAGTACATACTACCCTCAGGCTCTGCTACACTTCCTCACAATAATGATAGTGCTTTCCAGTTTTCTACCTACCTCTGGCCACTCCATAGTCTTTTTTTCTGGCCATTATCCTCCTTGGGGCCATTAATGAACAAAGGGTAGCTCTTTTTCTCTTTCCAGTCTCTCTCCCTGTCTAAATGCTGTCATCTCTGCCTGTAATTTCATGTAGTAGTACCTTTGAGTCTAGAGGAAGAACCTCTTAGATAGGCACCACAGACCATTAAATTTATGTCAGCTTAGCTTCTCTCCAAATAAGTCTAAAGCCGTGGTCTGGAATACAACCCAAAAAACAAGAGAGAGAAAAAAAGAATTGGGGGGTACAGTACATGGACAAGCTATCAAGTTGTCCACCACTATTAAATCCTGTAGTTATCCCTGAGAAGTCACATACACTATCTTAAGGACAGAGTTACAGTGGATGAAGAGAAGAACTTTGCCCCTAGTTTCTGACTCTCATGGGTCAGAGATTCATCTTACAGTATATGCTAACTCCTCTGTGTCCTCACATAGCTCATAGAGTGTTGTGCAATAGGAAATGAGATTGGGTCACCATAAATGCAGGAGAACGAGAAACAACACCTGAAGCAGAAAACTGTCAGACTATGTCTGTGTGAAGTTGGTGCTGGTGAGATATCTGGAATAGGACACAAGTGAGATCAAGAAGACTGGAAGTGGTTCATTACTACTCTGATCCATTCATGCCTTACACATTATACTTAGTTTTTGTACTGCAAGGTAGGGCCTCTGTTTTTGTGAGAGTAAGATGCCGTCATTTCTTCCCTGAGAGCAGAAGTAAAAGTACAGTGAATAACTGAGTCTCCTTCAAGGGGGGACCCCTGCCATAATCTCTGAGACACTTAAAGAGAGTTAAAAAAAAAAAAAAGAAAAAAGAAAAAAACTACTAAACTACTACCCTTTCTACTGTAACTGACTCTGAGGCTGTTAGCAATATTCATTGTCTCTTTCACCTTTCTAGATTTCCTTCACTTGAGGTTACATCTTGCCAATTTGATCTGCTTGCCTGCTGAGGTAAAATCTGAATTGCAGCCCTCAGTTATCTGATCTCTTACCTTGCCCTTGTTGAGTCATAGTTGCTAAAATTCCCTATTTGAACATCAGGAGACTAAAGTATCTAGGCAGTAGTCAGGGCTTCAAGTTCAGAAAAACTCTTAAATATCCTGTGAAAATCACTCCTCAACCTTACCTGGGAGTCAGGACTTCTAAGTAGTAGAGATTAAAGTTTCATGAATGAGAAACAAATTTTTTAATCCTACGTTCATCGTTAGTTCCTAGACTCAGGTATTTGACTATTGGTAACACACACCATATATCAGCCATTGCTTCAAAACATACATCATATCCTGGAGGGCACTGCTCCAGCTCTGCAGGGAATTGTCTTCATAATGGCACTCCAGCCAGTGTTTTAAATAGGTCACTCTGCTAGTTCTGCAGTCTATTTATTTGTGCATGGAATGCATGTTAACACTAGGGGAGTAAAGGTGATGTGTACATTGTCATATTCTCTTAGTTCTAAAATGAATCCCTCAGTGTAAGACAGTGGTATGAAGCCCTGCTGATAGATGAGTATTTTTAAGGCCTGAGATGGTAGCAAAAATACTGGGAACTGGGAACTGGAAACTAGAAACTGGAAACCAAACCTTATGTCCAGAGTAGGTATTTTATAAAGACAAATCATTGCTACCTTCCATCCAGTGATGTACTGCTCTTCACTTATAAAGGTGCTATATTGATGGCTTGGTATCAGTCAGTCTTCATTGCTGGTATTGGGTATTTAGCAGTAGCTTTTTCAACACTGATGAAAGAAAGCATTTTTGGTCACCATATTCTAGGCCCATAGTGTCAGCCCTTTGGTGGCCCAGGTGGAAATCTGGCCTACAGTCAGAAAATGAGTCATGAACACCTCATTGTTAACATTCGACAACATACATTAATTTTGTAGTGCATGCTTTTTCGTGGGTATGCACCTAATTTATTAATTTATGCCCAATTCACCTTTCCCAGAGTTTCTTATCAAATCATCTTTCATTGTTGTTTATAGGCTTCTGGTCAAACAGCCAAACCATTACTGTTCAAAAGTCAGGGTCCAAACTGGACTTCAGGGCTTTTCTTCTTTTGAAGTGGATAACCAAACATTCTGTTCCAGTTGTCCATATGTCCTCCTGAATAAGGCTGTAATGCAGTGAAGGTCCGTTTTAGCAAGTTCTGAATTTTTTTTTTCTCACTTGGTCATGAAAGTAAAAGGCATTGGTGATAGCTTAGGTTTCCTTCAAATGTAATTCATTCATTCTTTCTGAATGTGTTTGTGCCTAATCCTAAATCTGCCATTTTCATCATACAGTAGACTAGTTTTGTGCCCATCCAACCTTGACTCAATGAGTGCTTAAAAGTCACAATCATGTGTTGATCCTTAGTTAGACATGGACCCTGTGACATCTTAAGAGCTATGTTTTGTTTTGTTTTGTTTTGTTTCAAACAGAAAGTTGCTTTCTGCCACAGAACTGCAGAAATCTATATTTTTATTTCCCTCTTGGTACTTCCCAGGGACTCTACACTATCATTAACCATAAAACTAGGTCTTGTACCATTTGATCCATTAACCACAAATGCAGCATGATAGCCTGGACATACTAAGAGGCTCCTTGTTTTGAGTCTCTAACAAATGGGTCAAAACAGTATAAAATAAGGAATATACAGCCTCCCTAACCCAAAGAAATCTACCCTTTTCTGGACAGTAGGTGTTAAGAGAGAAACTTTGTCTTGACCTGAGAAAATGTTTTCAGCATGTTCCACTCCTTACAACCATAAGCAGTATGCCCTACCCTCAATTCTAATGAGGTATCTGGTGTGTATAGTTTACTACACTATCAAACATATCAGATCCAGTTAGTATGCTCTTATCAGGATAGAGGAATATGATCCAGGGTGACTTAAATTTTGAAGATCAATAAAATTGACATTATTCCAAAGCAAAGTATTATACTGGCTCTGCACAGTTACCCGTTTTTAATTCTCCCCATGGGTAGGGACTGAGAATAAAGCATTATCACATGTTCTTTTGTAATACATAGCTAGTATGACAGCTGTTGATGGGGCTTCTACCAGTTTCAAGTCGTCATGATCCATTAGCCATTTTTCCCTGTGGGATTGTGAAAACTACAGAAAAGGTTATGAAAGCTTTTACCACCCAGTATCTTTAAGTCTTTGAAGGTATTCCAATCTCTGCAATTCTTCCCAATACTGTATGCATTATTGGTTTTTTATTGTGTTGATATGATAGAGTAGTGGGAAAAAGTTACAAGGATTTATTTTCTGCCCTTTTTAGAAAAAAGGCACCTATATCCCATGTCAGAGAGTACTGTGAGTTTTTCCCACTGGGAGAGACTGGGAAAATAACTCTCACGGTAAGTCTACAGAACCATTGTACCTATCATGAGAGAAACTTGGACCAAAGCTTCATTAATTACTTGGCCTCTGCTTGGTTACTTTTCTCTCATTGCTGAGACAAAGTACCCAACACCCAAAATTAAAGAAGGAAAGGTTTATTTAGCTCACAGTTTGTGGAGGTTCAGTCTGTAATCAGCAAGCTTCCAGGTAGTTTAGCATGGCAAAGGGGCAACAATTCATGACAGTGTCAAATATGAAAAGCAACAAGAGCAAGGGGACAAAAGAGAGGAACAAACCTCTTTCCCTTCCTTTTGTATGCAGGGTGGATTCAGCACCCTTTGAAAAGCCTATCCTCCCATGAGCACACGAGGCTTTGAGAGGGTCTCCTGACACAAACCACAGCAACCTCCATGAACCTGTACTCTAACCAGAGAAGCATGATGGTACTTCCAGTATCCCATTATTGGTATGGCTTGCTATCCCATTGTAACAGTCCTCAGAAACCAAGAGTTTTTCCCCTCCATGGGCACACAGCTAATCCATGCAAAGGTTTTTGCACTCTCCCCCCTTACACAGGCCATTTCCTGTCTCACTCATTTCTTTCTCTCACTTCCTTAGGTGCACAAGTACCTCAGTGTTAGTGTAGTTTGGCATCCAGTTGTAGTCCTCGGAAAATCTGGGTTTTCCTGTTTCTCAGTGCACAGTTACCCATAAAGAAGCTCTTGGTTTTCTCTGGCTCTACCTAAGGTTTTCCCTCTGTCTGACACACTTCATTCTCCTCATTCCTTCCTTCCCTGTGTTGGTCTAATCAGCTGTATGTTGTTGCATTATGTGCCTTTTTTCCTTCTTGGTACTACTTAATATAGTTTAATTTTTTGTGTTTAATTAATGCCAGTCTCTACATAAGATTCTCAAGGGCAGTTTCATTACCTGTGCTGTGCACTTCTCTATCCCTAATGTAATGCCTGGGTTACATGCAAGGTGACTGATAACTACTAATAGTTAGATGATGACAGGGAGTGAACGAGAAGCATCTTGCTCAGTCAGGAGCTTTGTCTCTGTATATCATTAATTCTAGAAGTTCATGCTTTCTACATTTTAACATTTTTAGTATCAATCACTGGGTCAACTACATGTTGTGAGTTAGTTATTACTACTTATGCTTGCATTAAAATCTTACAAAAAGAATTCAGCAGCTTGGAAGAAAATTTCAGGGACAACAGTGGAGTGGCACTGAACACTTCATCATACAAAGGACTATATTTTGTGGGGAAACAGGCTTTTTGTTTTGTTTCATGTTTTTGTTTTTGATAGTGGGAATCAAATTCAAGACCTTGCTTTTGCCGAGCAGGTACTATGCCACTGAGCTATATCTCTGACCTCTAAACAGCCAGTTTTGACCCTAAAAGGTGCAAAAGAGTTGAGTAATGAATGTGAAAAAATTTTAGTTCTTTTTGCACACATAATCCTTTTTAGTGCCCAGATCTGATCAGTATTATCAAATGTCACTGCTACACTTATCAAGAAATCTGTTTAATAACTATAAAATCACTTTTATGTGATAAGAAACCATTACATTATAGTTTAACTGGGCAACTTTTTCTTATTAATTCATGAAAATTGTGCATTTTATTTTATAGTCAGTGTAATATAGCATTATGCAGTTGTCTTCAGGGTCTTTATTAACAAAATGGACTTTGAGTGAATTAGAAAAACACATTCTTATCTCCAAGCAAAAACAGTCCTGTAATTGTATGTTAAGAAATGGAGACCAGAGCATAAACTAGATGTCTGCCTCTGTTCATCACATAAACTTTGAATCAGGGAACCATTGGTACCACATGCACCAGTTTCAGCTATCCTTAAGTAAGTTTTGTAAAGAATAATTTGGGGCCCAGGACTCAGTAGTAGAGCACTTACATAGCATGCGTAAAGCCTTGAGTCTGATTTCTAGCACACATGTATACACACACACACCCAAAAAGTCATTTTACTTAGAATTTGCAATGTAGCATCACTTATATATATAGCTATCCTGTCCCTCAATAGTCTGACTTGGCAGGAGGTTATAAGGAAGTTTGGACTGTATAACAGAATGACTGTCAAATCAGTGTTACAAGGAGTTAATTTCTATTTTAAAAAGTCATTCTTACTCTAAGGCATTTTTCTCTCATGGATAATCTTACTTTAAAATGACTTTTAATCTGTGAGTATCAGGATGTTTCTGAGTAGACAGGAAATCTAGCAGAATTTAATTTTGAGTATGTCCAGGTCATTGATCGCATAATCTTTTCAGAATGAACCTCTGGCCATGAAGCATTCTAGTCTCAATCCTAGGCATGTCTGCCTTTGATGTTGAGCTTGTTTTTATGTCTTTAAGAATGTTTTTGTATAGCCCGTATACTCTGAAACTATTCTTTACACCTGAAGGTGTCAGAATTAAATTAAATTTTCCAAACTACTTTGACCAAGAGCAGTAAGCCTAACTCACCCATATAATGGAGATTTTTAATTCAATTAGGAGTAGTCAATTAAATTAATTTTTTAAGTGAGATCTAACAAGGATTTGGATAGGAACCTAACCCTAATCCTGCCTTTTATAAAAACATTTAAATATTGAGAACATGGATTGAAACAAATTTATTTTGTGAATCGGAAGATATGATTTATATTCAAGTGATTTCTGTTCAAATTCAAATCTTCTTTTATGCAAAATATCTTTCATGCTTATTACTTTCTCTATTCTCCACCCTGGTTGTACTACAAATAGAAAATGCAGTTTATATTACCTTGACCTCTAGGTTGCTGTTTGGGATCATAATTGCAGGAGATTAGAGGAGAAAGCTGCAACTCTGGAGATTAGAAGCTTGTGTCAGGCAAATCCAAGAACTGAAGGAAAAAATACATACCTTGAGTTTCAGTGCACAGCTACATCCTTCTCTTAGTTTACCACAAACTTAAATTTTCTTTGGTTATAGTTTTTATTAAATTGGAGATCTTACCTTACTGCCCAAAAGTATACTACCATGAAATATATTGGGAGAAAAAATTAAACTGAAAGTATGTAGAGAACTATTAGGGAGTTAAGAACGTCAGTAGAAATGTTCCTATGAACTCCTAGTGTAGTTATGTGTTATACCTAAAGCAATGAAAGTGTTCCTCTTGTAGAAGTAGAACATATTTTATAAATGAAAACTGTTCATGGGGGATTTTTATTGTTAGCCACGTTTTTAGATGTTAACAAACTGCTTACATGGATTTTGTAAATTTTGTTTCAATGAAAACCAACACATTCTTGTTTATATTGACAGTTTTATCGCCGTTATTTAGAACAAGATTTTTTTAAATGGTCAGGAGAAATAAATAGAATTCAGGTATTTGCTTCTCATCTTCAGCTGCAGTTTTAAAAGTTTTGATGTGGTGAGAATGAGCAGATTTTTTTAGGGTTTTTGTTTTTTGTTTGTTGTTGTTGTTGTTGTTGTTATTGTTGTTTTGGTACCGGGGATCAAACTCACGATTTCACATTTGCCAAGCAGGCACTTATGCCTCTGAGCTAAACCCTTGGCCCTTGAGGTTTTTATTATATTTGATTATATTTTCTCTTTTCACCACTGCCCATAACTGATAATTGTTTTTTATCCTGATTGGAGAAATCATTACTGATTCAGTCTGATCTTTTGAATTTTAACTAAATCTAAGATTTTAATGACAATTCCTATCATACAGCAGATTATCTCTTCTGGGGGACTGAAGGGCACGCAGAATCAGTGACATATCATGCATAGTTCATCAATTCTAAGACTTTATTACATATAACCCTATTTTCATTAGCTATTCCAGTAAGCAGTGTTTTTTAATAGCTCACAAGGGTTGTGTTTCAAAGCTGGCTAACAGTGAAATTTCCCATTTTTCACTGGCAGGAACCCCAGCCCCATAATGGGGAAGGTCCCACCAGTGTGAAGGCCCCGCATGGGGACCCCTACCCTAGTGAGGAAATGTACCCCTGAAGATGCGTCTTCCTGGCCACTGGCTCACTGCTACCCTGCCACGTGAGTACAGCAATAGCTATTGAGCACCTCAGCAAATTTTCCATTTCTTGGTGGCCATGCGTCTAATGTGAGGACAGGCTGGGGCCTGTTCCTTTTCATCCTCTTAAAAATTTTGAAAAGTGAGATATAAATGTCCTCTTATCCTCTTGCTTCCCTTTTGGAAGTTTAATCAAAAGAATTTTTTTTATCTAAGAGGTTACATCTAAGGCTTAGTTAAGTGTAATTAGTAAAAGTCTTCTAGAACAGTACTAATCAATCAAACTTTGTGCAGTGCTGGAAATATTTTCTTTTTTTTTGTGTGTGTGTGTGTGTGTGTGTTTTTTTTTTGGTTTTTTTTTTTTTTTTTTTTTTTGTACCAGGGTTTGAACTCACAATCTTGCACTTGCCAGGCAGGCAGTTATACCACTGACCTAAATCTCTGGGCCTGGAAATACTCTGTATTTGTGCTTTGCAAAATAGTAACTACTAACCAGTGTGACTACTGAGTACTTAAAATGTAGCTATAATCCAGTGAGGAATTTAATTTTTATTTTATTTTATTTTAACTTGCCACATGTAGCTAGTGGCTACTAACTTGGGTAGTTCATGTCTGCACTTAATGCTGTGTTTCTGAGATAGTCAGCCTTGCACATTTATACAGATGTACGTCTTTACCTCATTTCTTTAACATCCTAGCAAAGACCTGAAAGATATTAATGTAATTTCACAGGCGAGTAAGCTGAGGCATAAAATAAAGAATAATTTGAGCAGGGTTACTCATCTGCTCACTGGCAGAACCAATTTAGACCCAGGAACTGTAGATCTCAAGTCAGTGTTTCCAAGGACTGTTCAATGGTACCAAATAAGGAATGTTGATTAGCACATGTAAGATTTGGTCTGCCTGCTGTCTGTAGCAAGACAGACTTTTCACTGTAAGAAATTCAAAATAAACTGTCTGTTATTTCTAGAACTTTGAAAAACATACAGTTGTGCTTTACTTCTTTTGGAGTGACTCATATTTTGTTCTTATATAATGGCTAGTTAAAAGGTGAGGGAATGGGTGTCGTTGTTTATCTCATACATATAATTTTGCAAGAAACTTGAAGTAATATGTGACTTATTATTTTATGAAATTATTACAGTGTTGTTCTACCATATGCCAGTGTTGTTTTTAATAGGCATTAAATTATAGATAGTTGATTGTTAAAATGTAAGTGTTGGAGTCAGACATGGATGTACATGCCTGTGATCTTAGCACTGTGAGAGGCAGAGGCAGAAGACTGAAGTGTCAGCCCAGCCTGGGCAATTTAGTGAGACACTATTTCAAAATAAATAAAAAAAAAAAACACTGGGAATGTAGATTATTAATGCAAAGGCTCTAGGTTCAACCTCCAGTACTAAAGAAAAAATTAAATATTAGAAAATTCGATGGTAAATTTTCAACAGTTTTTGAGGTGGTTTTCTGTCCCTTAAAGTGATACATATATCTTGGTTGAAAATGCAGAAGAAAAGAGACAGAATTAGTTGGACAATTCTGCAACAAAAATTGTTGCAGATGTAATATATTGGTTCATGTGGTCATTTAATGAATATTATGTATCCATGGTTAAATGGATATTTTAACAACATGATACATGTATGACAGCTGTGTAGATCTAAAGTCATGCATTTTCTTGTCAGCAAAAGACACAGTGGGAATACTTCAAGAAACCTGTTATAGTTTGAGTCTGAATATCCCCCCAAAGCCTCATACAGTCATGGAGGCAGGCTTCTAGAGTTTGTGAATGACTCATGGTCCAATGCTGAGATTATGGATATGAGTACTACACCCCAGTGAGTGTGGCCTACATATAGTATAAGAGTCAGGGTGTGTTCTCTCCATGTTCCTTCCCTTATGCTCTTGTTGCTTGTGCTGTTTTCTGCCACCATAAGCAGTTGCCCTCTGCCTTGGAGCTACTGATTATAGGCTAAAACCTTCACTAACGGTGATCTAAATAAACGCTTCTTTCCTTCGTTCACTGTGGGTTTTGGCTATTTTGTCCCAGCAATGAGAAAAAAGTAACCAAGACAAAATCTGAACCATAAAAGTGCTTTGTGAAAACTTGAATCATACACAGGTGGTGTAGTTCATACAGAATCATTTCTTTTGTGTTGATGTCTGCACTTTTGGTGACTCATGCAAATCATTTTAATTTGAAAGGTGATTTTCTTGCTAAAACGTGTGAGTCTATTAAAATTTTTAAAGACTCAGAAGTTAATGACCAAAGTCGTGTTTGCAGAATAAAAGAATTGTAAGTTTTAGTACACACTGATCACTTAAAGTTTAGATTTAGATTGTTGATTTAGAATGATGCCGTAATATAGTTGAGTTGCTACTGCATCATTTTGTGTTGGGAAAATAAGGGAGTCTATATCCCTAACGGGAGAATCATATTTTAATGCTCTCATTTTGCAACAAGCAGTATGAAGCAATGGATCTGGTATAACTAGAAAGGAGGAAAAAAGACTTAAAGGACCATAGTTTATTTCACAATGCCTCTAGTGCAGAAGTTCTTTTTTATGCCCCTAGGTTCTAACTGAGTTCTGTGTACTGCACATAGCATACCCTTTTGTCCCAATAGCAAAAGTACATCCTGGATTTCTTGAAATGAGCCCACTCACGGAAATTCCATCATGTTTCTCTCATAACTACACTTGTGCTACTTAGACCATGTACCATTCTTTTTAAAATACTGTAGTGTATGTAGGAAAATAGTTTATAAAATAAAATGTTTTGGTACATATGGCTTTGAGAAGGCAACAAGTATACATAAGACTTAGAAATCTAAGTTAGAAACTGCCTTTCTGTAACCAGTAAGTGCTTCCTCTGATGAGTATTCTTGTTTAATGTGTAAGTTTTGAACATTTTAATTAAATCAGCTACTTATTCCTTGCTCTGGGGTAGGAAAAATCAATGTAGTGAAAATGACCATACCTTCAAAATTGTTAAACAAATTTAATGCAATCTGATCAAAATACCAATAGCATATCTCACAGAATTAGAGAAAACAATCCTAAAATTCATTTTTAACTAGAAGAGACATAGAATAGTGAAAGCAATCTGGGCAACAAAGGCAAGATAGGGAGCTTCATAATTCCTGATTTGAAATTATATGTACAAAACTGCTGTAATAAAAACAACATGATGCTGGCCTAAATAAATAAATAAATAAAAGACCTGAGGATCAGTGAAACAGATTAGTTGATACAGAAACATCTTCAAACACACTCAATTACTTTATCTTTGACAAAGGTGCCAAACGCATTCACTGGAAGAAAAAGAGTCTCTTTAATAAATGGTGCTGGAGAGCTGGGAATTTAGCTCAGCGGCATAAGCGCCTGCCTTGCAAGCAGGTGGTTGTGAGTTCGATCTCTGGTACCGATAAAAAATGAAAAAGATAAAAAAAAAATGGTGCTGGAAAAACTGCCATTTCACATGCTGAAGACTAAAACTTAGACCCATATGTCTCACCACACACTAAAATAAAATCAAAATAGAGCAAAGACCTAAATATTGAAACAAACTCTAAGTCTATTGGAAGATGGACGAGCTAGAACTCTTAAAGATAAAGATACAGGACTGTGGACAAAATCTGGACTGCAGGGGAAATAATGCGAAGAATCAACAAGTGAGATCTCGTCTTATTAAGAAGCATTTGCACAGCAGAAGAATGAAGAGACAACCCACAGAGTGGGAAAAGAAATTTGTCAGCTGTTCCTCAGATAGGGCTAACTTCTAGAATACAAACTCAAAAAAACCAAACCCCCCAATTTAAAGGCCCAATCCAAAAATGGACAGTTGAAATGAATAAAAACTTCTCAGCTAAGAAAGTAAAAATGGCAAATAAATATATGAAAACATGTTCAATCACTGGTCATTCAAGAGATGCAAATTAAAACAACACTGAAATTTCATGTCACTTCAGAAAGAACAGCTATCATCAAGAAATCAGCCAATAACAAATGCTGGTAGGGCTATGAGAAAAAAGGAACACTTCTCTGCTGTTACCGGCAGTGCAGATTGACACAACCATTATGGAAATCAGTGTAGCAATTCCTCAAAAAAGTAAAACCCATTTGAACAGCTGTTCCCCTTCTTGGTATCTTCCCAAAAGTATTAAAAGCATCATTCCACAGCAATTTATCCACACACATGTTTAGAGCGGCAGTTTGTAACAGCTAAATTTTGGAAACAGTCCAAATGCCCATCAACCAATGAATAGATTAGGAAGATTTAGAGTTTTTTATACAATAGAGTACTGCTCTATCATAAAGAAGAGTAAGCTTGAGACATTTGTAGGTAAATGAATGCACCTTGAGACCATATTCTTATATGAAATAAATCAGATACACATATTTAAATACTGCATTGTTTTTCTGATGTGAGAAACCAAAAGTGTAAATAAGTATCCAAGTATTTAATAGTTACTGGGAAATAGGAAGAAAATGTTCAAATGGGAAGGTCAGAGAAAGGAGGAAGGGACCAGAGAAAGAAACAGAATAGAAGGATAAAAATGGAAAAGAAGCTTTTGTAAATAAAGAGATTGAAGGGAGAGCAGGGGAATGGGGGAAAGAACTACAAGATGTATCATGTACAAGTACAAATTCCCTATGATGAATATTATCATTATGTATATCTAAAATGCGCCAGTAAATTTGCAAAAGAAACATTTCAAATCACTAGTTTTGATTTTTGTCTACATATAAAAATACTGAATTTTTGGTAACAGTCAGCACAGAGTATTTTTAAGTTCATCTATTTCTGTTAGAAACATTGTATTCTCAAGCTCTCATTCAGTTTCATGTTTCATGATAAGCAAGAGAAAACATTTTATCCTTAACTTATTATTAAAAAAAGACTTGGTATAAGTAAAAAGAGAGTTAAACAAAGCAAATACCAAAAGTATTAAAAGAATGAAGAAAATTTTTGGCATGCCTTGTCTTTCTATGTATGTTCATATCGTATAATTTGAGAACATTTTAAACTCCATGAAATGCTTTTCTTAATATGAAAGGAGAATTATTAAGCATCCTTAAGTATAAATCAAGATACCACATACAAACCATTTTATACAACAAAATAATGAATGTGTTTATCGTAATAGACTCCTGATCCTCCCCAGCCATGAGTTTCTTCTAGAACAGAATATTACCATTTTATCCAAAATGTTTTTCCCTATTGGTGCAGGAACATAATGCCTTTACCTGGGAGGAACTCCTTCCTGAGCTTATTACAGTGGTGATGGTTACTTTCTAAAGAAGATATATGTATCTGAGAACACACAGAATCTCTGCTGTCCATTAGCTACTTTAAAATATAATTGATTTTAATACTTTGTAAGTGAATTTTAAAAGTTAAATAATAATATTTAAACGTAATAACTTATCTTGTTCCATATATTTATTACCTATTAATTTATAGTAAAATCATCTTTAGAAAGCACTTATTTAAGATGAACAAAAAGCTTTAAAAAAATAATTTATTTTAAAAGGTTTTACTCATGAGGGCAAACCATATTGTAGAAACCCATAATTGAGTCAGACTATTAAGGAGGTCTCATCTGAGTGCTTTCCACCTGCCCTGAAATTTAATTTTAGTTTGTTTTACCTTGTGTCTCTAATCTTAAAAAGTACTTTTTGAGGGGCTGGGGATTTAGCTCAGTGATGTAAGCACCTGCCTGGCAAGCCAAGGTCATGAATTCAATCCCCAGTACCAAAAAAAAACCCCACACACAAAGAAAGTACTTTATGAATAAAATTATTGAATAAATTGCCAGACAGCCTAAGACAACAGAATTGTAGGCTAGAGTAAGTTAGCAAACAATGTGTAGAGTTAGCAAGCCTTCATCACAGTGGCATCTCACAGTAATACAAAGTGTTGCCTTATAAACCGGATAACACAGACTGCTCCAGGCTGCTACTAGAATGTCTAGAGCCCTCTTCCTTCTGTTGGTGATACTTAAATATGATTACCTAAGAAGTAGTACTGTGTAAATGTGCCTGGAATAACAGCTTCTTTAGTTGTTTTTCATCTTAGTGGTAACAGGGATTGAATCCAGAGATTCACACATGCCAGGCAAGTGCTGTAAACTCTGCGCTTCATCCCCAGTCCAAATAACAAGTTCTTTAAATCTGTGTTTGAAGTAAGTAAAGTAAAATCTTAATCTCTGTTTAGCTATTTTTTGAAAGTATACAAATGTACACACTAAAGTACCATTTGCCTGCTGTTGTACTATATAGTTAATATGAAAATGAGTTTAGTTAAATCTCAACTCAGATTCTGAACTCTGTACATAAAATGTTAGGAATTTTGTGTTTGATTTGGCTTGGTTTGGTTTGGCCTGTTGGACATACATTTGGCAGTGTACATCACTTCCAGAACAGGAATTTTGAAGAGATGAATTTTCATCGTGATTCACTGTTATCTCTAGTCCCAAAATGGAACAGTAGTATCAAAGGATTAAAATGTGCTCAATTGATAACTTTTAACTTCTAACTATGAGAAAATAAGTGAATTGTAAAAGAACCATCACATTTTTGCAATTGCAGGCACTTTTATGAAACAGTATTTAAACTATCCAGAATATGAAGAGGGAAAAAAGGAAATGATGTTGTTCATTAGAGGAGCTATATAAACACTCCCAGGATCTCTGCCATAACCCATCTATTGCTCCGACTCATTATGTGAGCAGATTATTTGCCCCATGAGCAATATTAAGTTTTAGGGAAATTTCTGAAGAAGGTCTACCAGCTGGTATAGAGAGCTATTTTAGCCTGTTCTAGTCACTTATTCCTTAGAATGTTTGTGATATGCAAAGCTATGGTTCGGAGTGAAGCCCTTTTTCTCAGTATATTTTGTATATACTTAATTCATATGTTTATATTAGCTTCTAAATGTTGAAAAGATAAAAAAAAATTACACAATTTACTTTGTGCCAGTTTTCTGCTGCAGGGCCAGGCAGTAGAAGTAGAGTGCATGTTATTTTTATTGTTTGAACCAGATGATGCTGACTGGCACTTTAAATCATTGAACTGCCTCTATGTACTGTGAAATAGAAATCGTACCTACCTTATAGGATATAGCTATCCTATTGATCCTTTATCCTTATAGAATATAGCTGTCCTACCTATATATCCATCTATCTATATGTATCTTATGATTTTTATATATAATAAGTCCTGTAGTGGGAATAGCAACAGCAGGCAGGCATACTGTATATTGATTTATAATCAAAAGAGATCAAAGGCTATAGTTTCAATAAGTGTAATATTAAACTCTTTGGTAATCTCACTTTTTTAAGAAGAATGTGATTATTTGCATTTGGGAACATTCTTTTATGAGGTGATTTTTGAGTTTGGTCTTAAAGGATAATAAAGATCTGGACATGACAAAGCTGGAGGAATTTTAAGTGGTAGAGAGGACATCGTAGGGAGAAACAAAAACATGAAGAAATCATTACATTACATTTCATTTTTTAAATGTATGTTAATATCTGTAAGAAAGCCTAATGTTTTAGGGCAGGGAATTCTTATTCTTACAATATTTTGTAATTTACAGAAAACCAATAAAATAGACATTGTTATTTTCATCTTACAACCAAGGCTTTCACAATAGTGATTGATAGGAGCACTCTTGTGTAAAAGAGGAGAGCTCCTATGTTAAAGTACTAAATTTTAGACATTTTCACAGTACTAGACCCTTATTAGTTTAATTAGAAATAATTTTAAGGCCATCAATCATATCTTAGCCTAAGATGACTTGCTTAAAATGTGTGCCATTTTCAGAAAGGCCTAGTTGACTTCATATAATTCAGCACCACTATTGTAATTGTACCTCCCAATGCACAAGTAGCTAATGATCATACCTAAGGGGTACCCATGAAGTGTTTTAATAAAGTAACCTGCATGACTTTTGTGTCATTTTGCTATTTAAGTCCTTGAAGTTCCCTAGGTTACTTTGATCAAAGATGACTAAACATTTAGTTTAGTTTTGGTTTTTTTGTATCGGGGATCAAACTCACAACCTTACAGGCAAGTGCTTGAGCTGCTGAGCTAAATCACAGCCTATATATTTAGTTTATTAAATGGAAACTGACCAGTAAATAAATGTCATGTCTCAGAGTTGTTCACAGTGTCATAGTGAAGAATCCTATTCTTGAGTCAGACATATTTGAAAAATAAGGAATATTTTATTAATATAACAGTTACAAATTTATAGTAATCAAGTCATTGAGATAAGCACTGACTTACATTGCACAGTATTCTGAGCAATTTTCTATTTGCCATTAGTGTGATTTCCTTTTTTAAAGATTTTTTTTAACAGACAAAATACCATGATTTGCATTTCTGTTTGGGTTGATACAATAAGCCACAAAAGCTCATGTTTTTTCTTCAGATGTCCAGAAAAGCTATCTCTGACATTAGAAAAATAGCCTGTTTTTTATGATTATGGTACTGTGTGTGTTTTATGTGATTTTGTTTTTTTTTTTTTTTTAAAGAGGATAAAACCAAGGAAAATAAAACCAATCAAAAATATATATCACCAGTATAAGTGATACAGGACTTCAAAACCTTATGAAACCAAGAATAGTTACCATAATGCCTTTTGTTGTCTTCAGAATAGCTGCAGATACTTTCCGACATAGTAAAAATCAAACAGAACAGAATAGAATAGAAACAAAAAGCCAAAACAGTAAATGCAATAAAGGACTTAAAAACAAGTCACTCTTGCTATCTTTCAATAGCTCCTCCTGCTGTCAGATTTAACATAAACAAAACAAGAGAATAAAACCCAACCCATCAAAACAATGAGAATAATAAGGTTTCCCGGCTGAGATCTCTTCCTGGTGAGGTCTGGGTACCTCCGCATATACTGTAGAATGGCACTGACTCACTCAGAGAGGTTTGGGTGTGGCTGTCCCCACTCCAACAGCTGGCTACTTTCCAGGTGCGCATCATCTCTTTGTGAGGCCCCTGGTTCACACAAACACACACACACACACACACACACACACACACACACAAACACACACACACACACACACACACACACACACACACACACACACACACACACCAGCACTCCGGGAAAGAGGCTTGGGTGTGGCTCATATCTTTTATGTTTTAAATGTGAACTTTTTTTGCTTGAAATGTCTTGATTTCATTGCACATTCTGAAAATTCAAACTACTCCAATAAAACCATTACTTCAAAAGTAGTATGACTGTATGACATGACATTTCTATTAAATGTGATTTTCATCTATTATATAGACTTCTGTGAAATTATAACAAACTGTAATTTCATCTAACTCTGGTTTTATTTTAAACATCGGAGTAAGCTGAAGTGATTTATCATAAATATCCCACTGTGAAGTTTATTTAGAATGCATTGTAACATTTTTCATTTTTAATAAAACAAGATTAGCATCATTCAGTATGAAATTTTATAGTGTTATACAACTTAATTCAAAAATGTCTCTCTGATGCTGTCACTGTCTTGCATTAATTTAACTTAATGTCTTCGTTGTCTAACATTCTGTATTTTATTTGATGTTTATTCTTGTGAAGGACCTGGGTTAAATACATAACATGTACACACACACACACACACACACACACACACACAGAGTCTCTTAGTGTTTTAAAAATGAAGTATTTTCAAACTCTAGTTTTGGTGTGGGACACTATAAGGAGCTTAAAAGTGCTTTATCTTCATGTGGTAACAGGTTCCAGAAATTACTGACTTGACTTTAAAAGCTCAGTGAATCTCTAATTTGTCTTCTATTGATAGTTTTTTTCCATACACACAGGTATGTTATAATGTGTGATTAAAAATATTTTGTCACACCCATTATTTGCTATATATGATCAATGAATCCTTGTGTTACTCTTCCATATCTCTGCCCTTCCCTTGTACGCTTGGCACTGGGCTAGGAAGTTAGAAAATAAGTAAGATTGGGACAGAAGAAGAGTTAATTGATATCCAGCTCTTACAGGTTTAAGAAAGGATCAGACCTAGCTGGGGATTTAGCTCAGTGGCATAAGTATCTGCCTGGCAAACGCAAGGTCATGAGTTTGATCCCCGGTACCAAAAAAAAAAAAAAAAAAAAACCCAGAATCAGACCAATTATAAACACATTTTAGCGTGGAAAATTGCTTTCAGTGTCTTCCTACATCATGTTGTTGTTGTTTTCGTTTTCTCATTAACTCTTACACTCTTGACCGTCTTACTCATCTGGTAAGAGTTCTTCTACAGCAGGAGGTAACTCTTACTGTCAAAGCCACAGGGGCTGTTTATCAGCAGTGCTACCCTGGACAAGTTGCTATGCCTCAGTTTCCTTGTCTGTCAAATTGGGGTTGTGTGTAATAGTACTGCATTCCAAAATGGGTGTTATATGCATATGAAGTGCATGTCATCCGGTGACCATTATGCAAGTGTTACCATCAGTGATATAATAAACTACAGATTAGATGTTTAAGGCTATGTATGGAAAGGACCTCATATACATGTCTAGAATGGGCTCAGTGAATATTGTATTTACTGAAAGACTTGCCATTTCTCACAAGTCCCCCTTACTGGAAAATGACCCTTTTTTTCACCCTATTACTTCACTGTACACTGTGTGAAAGACAGTAAGAGGAAAACAGTAATAATAAACTGTACCAAATCATACTAAAGCGGAAAGGACTGGTCCCCCCTCTAGAAATGTTTTCTGCTTAACCATATTAATTGACACAATTGTAGGCAATTTGTAGTTAAGAGCAGGAATCCTGTAATCTGAATACCAAAAGCACAAATATTTCTTACGTATTATCTTACTGTAAAGCATGAGTGATCCTACACCCAGTTTCTACCATATATTGACTCCTAATAGCTAGTAGTAGTCCTAACCATTGCCCACAATCTCATGAACATTTAAGTCATGACACCTTGACAGTTACTTGAGATGGTCTGACCTCCTAGGTCCCAGATTCCAAGTCTGCAGAGGTGACTTCAGAGTGTCTTCTTGATCTGATGAGTTGCTTTCTTCCCTCACCATTATCTGTACCAATGAGCCACATCGTCAGCCCATCACTGGCTTTAAAAACAGTACATAAAGTGCTATTTTTTCCATAATTATACCCAGTGTAATATAATAACCATTGGCTATGTCATTAAGTATGGAGGGAGGAAGGGAGGTACCGGAAATCCAACTCAGGACTTCTCATTTGTGAGGCAGGTCCTCTGCCACTGAGCTATATCCTCAGCCTCCATTAAGTATGTTTCAGATTGAACCCATTTTAAGTTTATTCATATACAGTTTTAAACTCAATTCATTCTTAATGATTGTTGTTGTTTACAACATGGTCATCATCTTTCAACTCAGAAGAATTAGAGGAATTAGTGCTAACCATTTTCATTAATTTAATATGTTTTAGAAGTATAGAATGTATGAACTATGATATTGGACTGCATTTCAAAGTAACACATTTGCACTTGATGCTGTGGCCAGTTTGCACTTCAATCAGTAATAAAGCCCTGGTTTGTATTAGCAGAAAACCAGCAGTTCCAACAGACAAGCTTAACTAGGTAACAGCATAAGTGAACAATCTATAATAATAATGAGCATAGTGTGGAACCTTACCCCAACATAAAAAATGCTTTTTAACTGAAAACTGAAGTATATGCCATGCATTTGCATAAAATTTCTTCTTTTTGTTTTTCTCTTTTTTCTTTGTCTTTTCTTTATTCATCTTTCTATCCTTCCTTCCAGCCATCCAAGAGTGAGATTGAACCTACACCCTTGCACATGCTACACAAGCACTCTACCACTAAGTTACAGCCCAGCTACCATAAAATCTATTTGATCAAGGTTCTTGCCTCAGAGTAGTAGTCTACATGTATGAGCACAGGCACATATACTTTAGATTTAGGTAACTTCTCATGACAGTTAACATAGTTGTTTAGGAGTATTTTTAACTACCCTGTGTTAGGAGAGCATCTATAAAAGTGCCACCCAAAATATGGGGCTTTACCACTAAAAATATGTGGAAGAACTACTGCTAGTACAAAATAAGCATTATTAAATTTTGTAATGACATGTATTTATTTTAATTTATATTAGGAAAATATATAGCTAGTATGTCATATCCGTAATTTTGTGAATTTTTAGGTTAAACTCGAGATTTTGATGTTTTGAAAATGCACAGTTATCTCACAGCCAGTTGTCAAGAGTGCAGTATCCTGTATAACAGTTTTGATGACCCTACTGTTGTGACAGACTGTACTAAAAACATTGGATGGGTTAGTCTTAAATAGTAGTGGGATTGTTACAGACTCCTTCAGCATAGCAGTTCATCCCCAATTTCTCTATCCTTATTTTTCTTAGGACAGTGTATTTATTGTTTACCTGCTCCTTAGTGTTTACTGTGATATGTTTGCAAAATTAATGCAAAACACCAAAAATAGTTTTGGTATTTTAAGCGAGATCTTATTATGGAAAAGTTTGACATAACACTGCAAAGCTGTTTTTCCCTGAGGGGGGAAAATAGATATTCAGTAAGTAAAGTTGGCTACAAGGAATATGTAAATACCATTTTAAATATGAAATGTGTGTTCCATTGGAATTTGAAAATAAAATTGATTGGGTAAGTTAAAGGTCTAAGAATTGGGCTTTGAGATAATTTTTTGTTATTTAATTGGTTTTAATTGACACTAACAGAAATAAAGTAGGTTTTGCAGCCTAACTGACTTATTTTAGAAATCTAATCCTCACTTGCTTGCTCTGTGACTTCAACACATTAAAAAACCAAGCCTCTTATATAAATTGAACGTAGGTCTAGTAAGTCTTACTTCATGGAGTTAAAATCAAGATTAATTAATGAAGGGCTTGCTGCATTGTTGGGATAAAGAGATAGGTAACTATTAGTCTTATTTTTAGTAATCTATAGCAGATATGTTACTGTGGTTATGTAAGCCCACCATTCAAAGCCTCAGTGTACTAAGAAATTTTCTTTCCTGAAACTTCTCCTACTCTTGTTCCACTTAGACTATTCTTGGATTTACTAATCAACAGCTGTTTCAAGTACCCACAACTCAAAAAGGATGTATGTAGTTTTCTCATATTGTTCACAATTTTTAACCATGGTACCATAAACAAAAAAAGATGTTAAATGAGAAAATGGAGGCATAACCTTGGTAAACTAAGAGCATAGCATTTCCAAGACATTTAGTTTGGGCATAGTTACATCACACTGAGCATCTGCAATAGCACTTTACTCATAGCAGTCACTAGGAAATCAGAATTAAGTTCATTATAAATCTGCTTAATTGGGGAAGATACCTGACTCTACAGTAGTGAAATGCAGTGAATAAGAAGAAATGACTAAATTCTGATACCAGAAGACCTGAATTCAAACTCTGCTACTTTTGTTACATGATTTTGGGCAAGGCATCTGTCATTTGATAGGAAATTAAAAGGAGCAGAGGAAAAGGGATAACAAGCCAAACAACTAACAATAAATTAAAGTAGACATGGACTCTGAAGATTTAGATCTTGGCTCTAGAACTGACTGCTTATGTTCCTTAACAAATCATATACCTATTTATGTCCCTCATCTCCAAATCGAGTGTGATGAAATCCATTTCATAGGCTGAGGATTAAATTAGAACGTATGGGTGTGTTGGCACCCATTAACTATGTATATGCATATACATGTATATACTGTAAGCATATACTATGTAAGTATATACTATGTATTCTATGTTTGTTTTTAAACTTTATGGATATCCATTGCCACAGTTATAAAATGAATGACTTGTTAGACAGTCACCAAGATCCCTTTGAACTCTTGGTTCAGGCCACTAAAGTACCATAGAGTGGGTGGCTTAGAGATAACAAATTTATTTCTCCCAGTTGTAGAAGCTAGAAATTAGAGTTCAAGTCACCAGCATGGTCAGGTTCTGGTGAGGAGCCTACCCTCTTCTCATTGTAGCCTAACATGACAGAACAAGGATGAGTATGCTCTCTGGGATCCCATTCATAAGAGCTAATTACCTCCTTAGGTAATTAGGATAGTATAGGCGGTGAAGAGAGGCCTTACCTCCTAATACTATCGCATTGGGGATTAGGATTTCAACATATACAGAGAGAGGACACATACATTCCAGTCATAACAGACTCTAGCATGCTGTATCAGTTGCCTCCTAGCAAATAGATACTGTTATTTGTAAGCTCAGTAAGGATTCATTACATAACTGAGGAAAGCAGGTAAAGAAAAATGTACAGTATACATCTAGGTTAAATAAGATGCTAGGAAAATACACTTTATTATTAACGTTATGACTTTACCTTTATAGTAATACCAGTGGACATCTGTGACACTCCTTCTAGGGTTTGGGTGTTCCATTCTGCACAGTAAGAACATCTGTATATAGCACGCTTGTGGTGATTGAGCATCTCAGTAATACAGCACAGTTGAAACTATAAAGTTTATAGACAATTCATTGGCAAAGAGGAATTGTATTTTATAATGTAAATATGTCAGGTTTGGCTTCTTCTTAATATTATATGTGATTAAGTTCCCCAAAAAACGTAACATTGATTCACTCCATTTTTCAGTGAGAGATTCTACTTGTTGAAGAAAAAAATACAATGTTAATAATGTGAGTTTTTGTATTTAAAGTGCTCTGATTTCTAAACTAAACACAAATTCAGTTTGCTTATTCTTCATTTTTACAGAGATCTGCACACATAAATCTTGAATGTAGTTCTATCTGGCAGATTACAAAACTTAACGATATATTATAGTAATAAGAGGAAGACCATACAAATATGGAGGCCCAGCTAAAGCTATGTATCCAAAGGAGTCATTACTGCTGCACCATAGCTCTTTGGTTTGCCAGAATTCTCACTACGCTTCTGTACTTTTTACTCTTTTGGAAGCTCAGCATCTTGGGAAATCAAAAGTTCTATGCTCATAAAAAGATACAGATCCTACCCTCTTTGATCCTGGAAACTGACAAAACCAATTCTATAGGCATGTGGTGTAATGTAGTGTATGCCAGAACATTTGGTCTACCAGAACAATAAAGTTTGACATTGTTCCAAGTAAATGGTTGGATTTAAGAACCATATTTGATTCCAAGGCTGATATTCTGACAACAAATAATAAATGAAAACAATGTAAAAAACAGAAATGTAAACAGTCATTTTCACACCACTTAGGTTTTAAGTGCTAATATTCAAAGTTTTAACTATGTAATCTTTCCAACAAAGTATTTAATGAGATTAAAGTATTTGAAAATAAAACTGATCTAGCAGTTTTGAGCAGTCTTCTTCTCTTCTCCTGTTTTTTTGTTTTTTTTTTTTTTTAATTTTTTTTTTGACCAGGGATTGAACTCAACAACCTTGCGCTTGCCAGGCAGGTATTTATGCTGCTGAGTTAAATCCCCAGCCTGAGTATTCCATTTTCTTTTTTAGTCCTGCTTCCTTTAATATATATTTCTTGGTCTGTATTTACAGTTGCCGTTATTAATATATAGCGTAGTTAAAATGAATAAAATGGATTTTTGAAATTCTAATTAGTAAAACAGATCATTTGAATTATGGAGAACCAGGAGCTTGCCAACATTTATGTTTGGAGATTTTGTATTTTAATCATGATTAACTATGAAAGGGAAACTAGGCCAAATTATTTTGTTCTGTATTTTGCAGTAAAACCTGCACCTCTCTTTGAAATCCAGGTAATCTAAATTTACAGATGTTGTAACACACCTTTTACCTTTTCCGATATGAGACTGTTGTAATAAAAGGAAGAACATGTTGATATCTAATTATTCTAAGGGAAATACACTAAGTAAGGAAATACCTTAAGTATTGCAAAATAGACCCTTCTGTAATGCTGAATACTGTGGTGAACATAGAAGTTTTAACCATGTTTGGAGAAAAAAATAAGCATTAAGAGTCAAAGTGTTTATAATATGTCTGTTAAACTGATTGTCCCTAAACAAGAAAGTTTAAAACATGAATTAGCTGAGCATGTTAGTGTACTCAGTTACAAATGGTTTCTTTTATTAAAAATATTCTGTATTCTGTCTTTATTTTAACATTATTCTGCAGAACTAAAATGATACAATCATTAACAACATTATAATTTTAACAATTTATAGAGTTTAGCATGTTCTGTTCATAAAGAATGTAATTGTGTTTGTAGTGATTAGATTATTAACCTAAAATAGAACTCTTGCATGAATTAAGCGTTTCTCATACTTTGCAAATCCTTAGGCAATTGTGAATATACAAGTAAATAATATTGTACTTCACAGAGAAAGCAGTTTATTATGCAGGAATACAATTTTAGGAGGTTTTGTATAATTCATTCTTGGATGGAAAAAATACAATTTTAGGAGGTTTTGTATAATTCATTCTTGGATTTGAAGTAGATAAATTCACAAAGTGTAGTACTTAAATGTTCTACAGATGTGTTTTAGAGCTTTTTAGGTGGCTGCTTTAAAAAATAGTATTATGTTTTATTTCAGACATGCTAGTGTATACTGGTAAAATAGACAAGTATAATATAATGTACCTGGAATAAGCCAATTGTTTTTAAACAAGGTATTAAAATCCTGAATTGACCTTCTGTCTTCTGTCATTTGAATAAGATTATACATTTAAAATCAAAGAAGTCACTTGTTGTGTGGTATAAGTTAGGATCTGGAAAGGAAGTAATAGCTATCTAAGCAAAAGCAAGTAATATCCAAGGATTCCTTTTTATTCACTACGTGAGTTGTTAGTCTGTTTTTGTGTTTAAAGCTCTTTGCTTCTTGATGTGCGTGTGTGTGTCACATATGCATTGACTATTACCTTCTCTTCTCTAGCATATAAATTCCAAACTTTAGATTTGTTCACTGCTAAATCTGCAGCTGTTAAGTAATACATGATAAACAGGAGCTTAGAATTACTTGTTGAATGTATGGATAAATGAATAAGGAATTTCATTTTGCTTTTTTTTTTTTTTTTTTTTTTTTTGCTTAACATTTTTTGAGGATTCCTTCATGTTATTAAAGAATAAAATATCTTTTTATTTATTTTTTGTTGGTACTGGTAATCAGTAAAATAGCTTTTTAAAGTAAAAATTAAGGTACACTAAAGCTTAGATTTGCATTTAAGTGAAAGTGAAATCTGATGATGATGTTTTCGGGTTTTTTTGTTTGTTTGTTTTTTTCATTTTTTTTTTTTATCGGTACCAAGGATCGAACTCACGGCTGCCTGCTTGCAAGGCAGGTGCTTATGCCGCTGAGCTGAATCCCCAGCCCCTGATGATGATATTTTAGGAACTTCATGTTTCTTCAAGATTGTCAGTGAAAGTTTATGTAGATTTTATTTTTTAATCCAGCAGTTTTTTCAGGAAAAAAATTATAGGACCAAAGTTCAGTATCATAACTCATATGAAGCAGGGTGCTTCCCTGGCAGGAAGTTGGACTTAGAAGTGAGGTTGGGTGGCTGGCTTGAGACAAAAGTTGTAGAGTTCTTTGATGGGAGGCAATTTGAGAAAGTTATGCATGCCCATAAAATACCGTACTTTAGTGTCCTGTTGATTATTTTAGCTAGCAGTTTACTAATATGTATTAATTGTTAAAATATGTGAAGCTGATGTCCTCAGCATTGAGGTCCATGAAGTAAAATAAGCATCCTATAATTGTGTAGTTTTTCATCATTTTTTACCCTGCAAACCCCATTCAGCTTTAAATGATGGTGATCAAGCAGCTGTACTCCTTTTATGTCTACCACTGATGGCGAACATGTAGCACTCATGCAGCAGCATGCTGTTTTATCATTGAAAGCTCTTCTAAAGGGTTCACTTATCACTGATCTATACTGTGCAATACATTTTTTAAACAAAATTAAATTTTATGTTCATCTTGGCCAAAACTAAAATAGAGTTAGAAAATTTAGTTCTGCCAGCTCATAAAAATGTAATAATAAATTTTAAATCTATCCTGCCACCTTTTATTGGTCCCACACAATTATCTTTTTCTTCTACTTTGTTTCCTGAATCTTCTCTTTCTTTTCTCTCTCACTTCATTTTACTGTCCATATATGTCCAAGACTCAGTGAGGAAATAAATGATTAAATGCATAGGAATGCTAGGGTAACTTGCCTCATTAATCTCGTTTTTGTTGTTGTTGTTGTTGTTTCTCAAATTTCTCCTTATATTCCTTACTGGTTTCCATTATACACTGAAATTCATGAGAAGACATTTGGCAGGGAGTTATGCAGGGGAAAAAGACATTTTAAGGATCCAATATGAAAAAGTGGTTTTTAACAACCATCAGAAATGTTATTACATTAAAACTGTGATGGAAACTGATTGAATCTGTGATACTTCTTACAAAGTTACAGAATTGAATATCTAGACAACAGCATGACCTGCTCTCCAGAATTGATAAGTGACCATTGAGCAAACCTTATCTTTTTATATTAGTTCTGTAAAGTACTTAATTGACACATTTGCTTCAGACAAAATCTTGCATGAGCACAAGACCTCCATAGTCACATATAAAGAGAGGGTATAATTGGGAAAGTATTTTGAATTCCTAAAATATCATTACCTGTGTCACTGGAAAGTGATCATTGACATCCTAACTAACCTGTATTCTGTATCCATTTTCATTCAACTTACCAAAAAATTTAAAATTAGCATATCGTGGAGGGTTTGAAAATCTGAGGAACAAAGGACCAAGCAAACAATGTAGACCATTTAACTTTTTATTTAAAAAAAGAAGAAAAAATTCTAAAAACAAAATAGAAAAAATGAGAAAAAAGTAGAATGCAGAATTCAAAAAAATAACATCATAAAATCACTAGTTGATGTATGACATATTGTCATCTTAACAATAGTTGTTAAAGTTACAAAATTGAAGCATAAAAAAGTGGCTGGACACTCGAACATTGGCAGTGTAGTCTCTTCTGTTCAATGATCTAATAGAAATTTAGTAATATGAACATCTGTCTTACACACTATACTTACCGTTATATCGTTTAGAGCACATTCCTTCCCTTTCACTTTTACAATATCTATTATACATTTTGGATCCCATTAACACAGCTTAACTTAAATGTGTATAACAACAGATCCAGTTGGCACATCTCCATCTTCACTCTCTTCACACTTCAGTCCTTCCATAAAACAAATAGCGTAAGTTTTGATATATTACTAACACTACTGGTAAGCACTACCATATTTCTAATGTTACTAATAGAATTAGTAACATCATAAAGTCACTAGTTGATACAGCTAATTAAAACATTTGACCATAGTCTGGAAGAATCTCCAAGTAGAGAATTGGATGACTAATCATATACTTTCATTTAAATTTTAAACATTTTCTTCAAAATCAATAAAGGATCAAAGTTTTTCATCAAAGGAAACTTAGAAATAAAGACAGAGTTATTCTCAGCACCAGCTTTTCAAATTAACTCTATTTTGTAATACCTTCAGATTTATAGGAAAGTTACAAAGCATTTCTGTATACTCTTCATCCATTTTCTCAACTTAAGTTTTTATTTTACTGTTTTTTAAAAAGAAAGGCTGAGGAGACATGACTACTGCCATGGTTTGTCCCCTCTAAAACTCATGTTAGAATTTAATGAGCTATTAAGAGACAGGGCTAGGTAGGACCTTTGGGTTGTAATTAGGGACTGTCTCAATGCAATATGTGGATTATCTTGAATGAATCTGTTACAGATGCCAGTAGAGTTTGGTCTCTCATGCTCCCTTTCTCTTGTCATATGATGTCCTGGTGTGCCACTTTCTCTTCCAAAAGGAAGACCATCAGCAGATGCATGGTCTCTTGACCTTGGGCCAGAAGCATGAACGAAAATTAACCTTTTCTTTGTAACTTATCCAGTACCTGGTGTTGTGATGATATGACAACGGGATGGGGACTGAGACAGCTGCTAAATGTACTATAATATCCTGCATAGAAGCCTGGAGCAGAAAGAAGACATTTGGTGAAAACAATGGAAATCTCAATAAAATACAGATTTTAATAAATCACTAATTGTGACAAGTACATAAATGTAACATATTATTAATAGTGGAAATTAGATGGAGAACTTAAAATGTTTCTCTAAATCTGATTTTTAAAGCAATGTTTATGTTTTAAATACAGTATCCCCTCCCGAAAGAGAAAAACCCCAGTTAATCATATATTTAGTATCTACTCTATCCTCAGCACATTTTGGTCAGTATTGCAGGTGTATTCACCTATTCAGTCAAACTATGTTCTGGGAGTATCTGTTGTGTCCCAGACACCCTTTTTAGGTGCCTAGGTTGCAAACATAGGCCAGACACAGTGCCTGTCCTCCAGGGACAAGCAATCTATAAAAGATCACCAGTGGTGTGCTAAACAGCAAATCTGACTCTGTTCTGATCTGGTCATCCTTTATCTATTATATGTTGAGAATCATGTTTAAATTACATATTCCAAAAGCTAAAGAAGATCCAGAGGACAAAGAAAAAAAAACAAAAATGGAAAATAAGTCATTTTAAAAACCATAAAATTGGTATAGTAAAAGGATCTCCACTTCTCAAACTTTCCAGGACCATACCTGAAAAGATTTTTAAAAGAAACTGGTACATGGTATTTTGAACAGAAATAAAGAAGACTTTAAATTTACCAAAATTAAGTAGAAAATGAACAAAAGTAAAAAATTCTAGCTTAGGAAAAACAGAATGCATGTAGTTAAGTATGATGTTAAATGTAATGGAGGAACCACCCTCTTTGATTTAGAAAATTTTATGTTCTTTGAGGAATTAAAAGAGATAATTGGTAGTTTCCAACCCCTGAGTGGAATACTCTTAAATTTGGAAATGATATTAAATACTGACAACATTTTAATAAGTATGTAGAATATCAATGACCATTTTGTAAGTTTAACACATAAATATTAGAAATTTGCTTTGGGGTTTTGATCTTCCCCAAGGACAATTAAATCCATCAAAGCGAAGAAGCCCAGCTGGCATAGGCACTTGACTAAATCAAAGAGATAGGGCTTTTCTGTAATATATTCTGTTCTCAACCTTTGTTTCAGCATTAACATTTGTCCTTTCAAATGCTCCTCTAGACAATTCACCTGCATCAAAAGAATAATAGCTTTAAATAGTGGTTGTTTTTTTTTTTTTTTTTTTTTTTGTATGTAGACAGAAAGTATTCTTTTTGAAGACTTTTTTTAGGAATCAGACTATCCTTACATTTTCACTTGAATTAATTACTTGGTGTTTTCAGAGCTTGGCTTTCACATGCTACATATATTATAATTGCACTGTATCCTCAGCATTTGTTTCAGTTTATAAAAAGTACAATTAGCCTTTTTCACGCTTAGTTCAGGCACAATTAAAGCCCCCCTAATGATTAGAGATTGATCTTGCCAAAACTGAGAAGGTGTTTTTAATTATTCATTCCTCAGTTTGTTTCTTACAGCAGCCTCAGCTGTGCTTTATTATTCAAAGGTTAATGCAAAGTGAAAAGTGGGTAAATTAAATTTGCTTGGCAGCCAACAACCCGGCATAGCATACACTATACGATGGGAATGGGCAGTGTAAGTTAATTTCACCATTGCAGCATTGCCAAAAGCAAAAACCACTAAATCCTCAAAGATAACCCAGGTTGACAGTGATTATTAAGGGATCCTAATCTAGACTTTTAAACAATTGATCTGTAAAATCAGTTTGGCTTACAAAAAGAGAAGACAAAGACTGAAATCTGAAAGACAATACTAGTTACTGTAGAAAATTGAGGTAGATTCAATAACTGATGAATTTTTTATAATATTAAATCACCAAGTTGAGTTGTAGAAGTCATTTCTATAAATGTTTTAAGAGAGCCACTGCAAAATCTCACATGAGAGTTAGGGCAAAATAGACCATCATTAGACAGCTAAGCTATTGAATGGTGGACTATGAGCTAATATGAAAGTGCTGTCATAACTCAACTGTAGTGAGCAAATCAAGGAACACTTTCTCAGTCCTTTAATTTTCTTTCTTTTTAAAAAATAACCATTCTTGCAAGCAGGCAGTCATGAGTTTGATTCCCGGTACCAATAAAAAGGAAAAAAGACAAAAAAAAAAAAAAAAAAAAAAAAAAAACATTCTTTATAGCTGTGTAATCAGGAATTAGTAGACTTCTTAAGAAGAGTTCCATTAGAAATACATGAATGATTAGGGGAGGGGGAAAACTCATTTTACTAAGAAAAACATATTTTGTGAATATACCAAAGGCCAAAAAGTGACTTAGTCTGTTGGTTACACATTTTATCTTTTCACCAAGGTGTTGTGTATGGCTGGTCTCTTGAAAACTTCCTTTTGGGGCAGAACCTGCAGAGCTCAGTTAAGTACCTACTATCCTTTTTCTGTGGACAGATAAATCTGTGCCATGCCACCCTTCCTGTTCCCGTCCTTTGCTGATAGGTTGAAGGGAAGAAAGAAGGTTAAGAGATGAAATCTATTCATGACATTGAGGACCTAGACTTAAACCTCTGGAGCATCCCTTTCAAAAAGTGCCAGAGAAAAACCACAAAGCCTGATTTCACAAAAGCCACTGAAAGGTATTAGGATGTCTAGGTTTATAAGATTAAATAGGGCTTTAAGGACATAAAAAGTAAGCAGAGCAATCTCATTTTAGGTAATCCTATCACATAGTTGTAATGAAACTTAAAGGTGATACATATGAAAGTGCTTTGTCAGCTCCATAAACCTATCCAGAGATAAACTGTTGTTAAATCGCTAAATAACTGAATGCTGTATGATTAGCTTTAAATAGCTAAGTGTAGCCAATACTAGAACATAGGCTTTCTTTAGACTGTAGTATTTCTAATTTGCTGTTTATTGGGATTTGTAATTTTAGCCAGTTTTAGTCCCTTAAAAGAAGTGTAGGGCAAGGGGAGGGGAATAGGGAAACAAAGAGGAATCAAGATGTATCATTATATAGGTACAAATCCCCTATGATAAATATGATCAATATGTATATCTAAATTGTACTGATAAACAACTGGAAAAGTAAAAAAAAAGAAAAGAAAAAGAAATGTCGAAAGCTACATTTAGCTTATGGTACTATTTAGTTGTACTATTCTGTCATGGTTCTCCATTTTTCCTGCTTCTACCCTTCCCTAAACCTTGCTATCAGCAAAAACACATGAAAAGATTAGCTTATGAGTGCTTATCTGATTTTGAAACTCAGTTCTACAGTGTAACTGTTGCCAAATCGCTGAGCTTCCTTGAGCTTTAGTAGCTTCAGATACCATTTAAGTTTGCAGAGTAGTGATGGCAAGGAATACACATTAATAAGAACAGTTAATGTGGTTTAAAGAACCCACTGTTTTCCAGGCACTACACTTGACACTGTAGATGAGTAAAATACCTCATTCTTAAGAAACTATCTTGGTTTCTTTTCTCATTGCTAAGACAAAATATCTAGTTAAAGAAGAAAAGGTTTATTTCAGCTCATAGTTTGTAGAGGTTTCAGTCTATAGTCAGCTGGCTCCAAGGCAGGGTGGCATGGCAGAGGGGCATCACAGAGGAAGAGCAATTCATGGCAAAGCAGGGCAGGCAGAAGCAGCAACAGAAGTGAAAAGGCCTGGTTTGATATCCATCCAGGCTACCTCCCCTTTGAGCAATGCCACCCACACCCAAGGTGGGGCACTCTAAATCCCAGCAGCACACACCCTAGATCCAGTCACCTTGAAAAGCCCCACCTATGATTGCATGAGGTTTGGGGGGACATCTAGGTACAAACCATGATAGGTCCCTACAAGATAAAGTTCTGTTTCTTATAGATAAGGGAAGAACTGGGGCTTTGAGAGGTATGAAAGGTTTATAGTACCTTATCTGGCATATAGAAGATGCTCAATAAATGACTGATCTTGTAGCACATGGGTTTCATTATATATTCCCTGCTTAGAATCTTCCATCAGTGTCTGATACCTTTTAATGTATTCATGACAGGACCATAATTCTTATGTCTTGCTCTTGGGCATCTTGAATCACCAGTGGTACCTGCATGACTGTCTCATTAGACAGTTCCGTCGAGTGGTACAAGCTGCCTTTTTTAAAGCAGTGGACTCTTTCAAAGACCATTTGAAGTACATATACACCGTGGAATTTCTCTTGTTCTTCAGGTGGAGTGAGGGGAGAGAGTGTAGGGATTCCAGAAACTTCAGTGGAGCCAAGAGCTGCTAGGAGCAATGAATTGGAAAACCCTAGGTTTCCAGACAATATTTTCACTTTTTTTAGTGTTTAACGTCATCTCTAACCTTGAGCACATACATTTACTGTTCTCCAAGCAAGCAATCTACATTGCTCCTCCCTGCCTTTTTCCCATGAAATGCCTTTGACCTGTTGTTTGACCTGTTAAGCTTCATCTTCAAGTACCTGTTGAAATCTGCCTTACTTTTCCAGCCTGCCTAAACTGCCTTTTTTATGAAGCGTTTCCCTATGCGGTTAATGTCAGTAACAACTGTGGTAACAGCTTATTCCCACAGTCTGTGCATTCTGAGAGAGCCTCATATTTGCTCTCCTCCAGTCACTGCTGAAGTGAAACATCATACTGCTGTGGTGTAAGACGGGGCAAAGAAGCCTCTCCAGTGGCCGTGAAATCATTCTTTATGCAAGGCTCCCATAGCATCTTGATTATGGATCCCTCGAAATACATATACCTTGCCTTCTTTCATGTTGCCTAGATGGGAAGCTTCTTGGGAATCAGCACTGTTCTTGTCTTCCCTGGATCATACAGCAGTGCCCTATGTATAATGTACACTAAGGAAAAGGTGGATGACTATTGAAAATAAATCTCGTTGCCCTGTAGCCAGTATTTTGGTCCTATGGGGAATTTGCATTTCCTTGAGTACTCGGGGAAGGTTTGAATGAGGTAAACTAAATACATCACCAGTTAACAATCTATTTTTTTATGTGTTATTATTTACAGGGTCTATCTCAGTCACCTAGCATCTTTCTTATCCTACAGTGCTAACATTTAGCCTTTCTCTTTTCCTAAACTGGGGAAGATGGGGGAAGTTTTTCTGTTTTTTAATTGCTGTTTTTGTTGAAGTGGTAGCATGTGTCTCATGAAAGTAAGAGGATGACTTGTGTAGGTGGAACCAGGGATCAAACCTGGGGTGCTCTATGACAGTACTACATCTCCACCCCGTTTTATGTTTTTATTTTTAGATAGAGTCTAGCTAAGTATCCCAAGGAGGACTTGAATTTGTGACTCTACTGCTTCAGCACCTCAGGTGCTGGGATTAGAGGCATTGCCACTGTGCTTGCTCCAGCACATGAATGTCAACGCCTTTGTTAGAAAGCATGCAGGAACTTAGGCCTCGTGCTCTTGATATTGCGATGGGGTAGGAGATGAGTGACTAAAGCTCTTCTACTAATTACAAACCAAGAAAGATGGAACTTAGTCACTTTTCAGTTTCTCTCATGAGCCCAGCGTTTAATAAGGAGAAGTGCTGGAGACCAAGAGACTTCAGCATGCATGAAGTCATATAGCAAGTATAGTATGCAGAGCCCTTAAAGAGAAACTTCCTATTTGTAAGCCTTGAGTCCAGGAATCTTAGGAGAGGCAAGCTTCAGGTCCTTCATTCAGTCATTCTAGTTTCTCACTTGAGTACAGTAATAATATAAACTTATATATTCCTAACTAATGAGGCAGACACTTTTAATAAGCAGTTTTCATATTTTAGCTCATTAAATGCTCACATCAGCTCTGTGAGATGGCATATCTTGAAAGATGAGGGGATCGAGACATTAAGAGATTAAATAATTTTCTCTGAGTTAGTGATAGAACCAAGATTCAGACTCTGGCTTTCTGGATTATTTGAAGCATACCTTTTTAAAATTAACTTTATTGGTATACTTTGATGTACATAGTGGTCACATTCATCGTAGAGAATTTTTACCTGTAATATATCTTGATCCTTTTTTTCCCATTTCCCTTCCCTCCCTTCCCTCCTCCTTTCAACTTTTTTCCTCTCCTTTTATTTACAGAAGTTTTGTTTTCCTTTTTTTCTATTTGTTTATCTCTTCCTTCCCTTCCCTCTTCCCATTTGACTATTTTCTTCCTACCTCCCAGTATCTCTCATCCATTTTGGCCTTTATTTACATGAAGCACATGTTCTTTACCACTGCACTTTACTGAAAAGCTAATGTTTTCTGAAAGATGCATATTTGCTATTCTTCAACAAATCTTTATTAAGTGTCTGTACATCCTAGTCCCTTTTGCCAGTTAATATAAGAGAACAATAATACTGGGTCTCAGAGCTAGGTGGCAGTGTCGGGGGGAGAGAGAGAGAAAGATTAATAGACTGATTGAGACATTGATTGATTACATGGCTACTTAGCAAACCTTTGAGGCATGTCCCAGAATGAAAACATTACAGATGTCCAGGTGTTGGTCCTGATCTGTGGTCTCCTATCTTAAATAGGCACTTTATCATAATGACATTCATGTGTTTGTTGTTTGTTTTTTGTTTTTGTTTTTTCACTGACTCTTCCTATCTGAATAAGCAGGCAAGCACTTTAAAATCAGAAGGCTCAGAATTTTTGGTATGTGTGTTGCCTTGGGTAAAGCATTCACTGATAGTTATTTTATCTTTGAAATGAGGATTTTGGATAGAAGTGATTTTCTTCCTACTTCCCATTAGCTGTCATCCATTTTAGTCCTTATTTATGCTTTTGGTTTCTCACAGGAGAAACAATGTGGTATTTAAACTACGTGTCTGATTTATTTCCCTTTAATTTATAGTCTTGAGGTGCATCTCTTTACCTACAAATTACTCAAGTTTATCCTTCTTTATGACTGATGAGTATTACATTGTATGTAAAACCCTCATTTTCATTATCCACTCATCCATTGATGGCCATCTAGGCTATTTCCAAGATTTAGCTATTACAAACTTTGCCACTAATAAACATGGGTCTGCATGTATTGCTGTGTATGATGCTTTTAACTCTTTTGGGAAGATACCTAAATGGGGAATACCTGGGTCAAACAGAACCTCTAGTTTTTAGTTCTTTGAGGTATCTCCATACTGATTTTCATATTAGTTGTACCAATCTACACTCCCACCAACAATAGAAAAAGGTTCTTTTTTCCCTACAGTATCACTAGCATTCATTTCTTGATGATAGCCATTCTTTCTTATCCTTAGCATTATTTTAATTTGCATCTCTTGAATGACCAATGATTTTGAAGATTTTTTCATACATTTATTTGCTGTTTGTACTTCATCTGAGAAGTTTCTATTCATTTCAGATGTCCATTTTTGGATTGAGTTTTCAAATTTGGGGATCCAGGCAACACTTTCAGGACCCCTTCTGTCTGTCTGTCTGTCTGTCTGTCTCTCTCTGTCTCTCTGTCTGTCTGTCTCTCTCTCTCTCTCTCTCTCTCTCTCTCTCCCTCCCTCCCTCCCTCCCTCCCTCCCTTGCTCTCTCTGACAGAAGCTTTCCTTCTCAATAAATATATTCTGCTCAAAAAAATAAATAAATTTGAGGGGTTCTTTTTGTTTATTTTGTTTTTTACTTCTCTAAATATTCTAGATGTTAGTCCTTTGTCTGAGGAATAACTGGTGAATTTTTTTCTATTCTGTGGATTGTCTCTTCACTGTCTTGGTGATTTCTTTTGCTGTACAGAAGATTTTTAAAATGATGAGATCTCAGTTATTGATTCTTATTAATATTTTTGGTGCAACCAGGGTTTTGTTCATAAAGTGTTTGACTACACCTATGTCTTCTAGAGTTTTACCTATTTTATCATCCCAGCATATCACGTATTTCTGTTTCAGTATTTGGATTTTTGATCTTTTTCAATTTTAGTTTAATGTATGGTGAGAGACAGGGACCTAGGTTTAATCTTCAGCATGTAGAAAGACTGCCAGCTATTTCTTAAAAAGGACTCACCTTAGTATAAACTGTCAGTATTATTAGCTTTGTTGTTTTAGTCCACTGCTAATAACTGCCTAGACAGTTACAATAATTCCATAAATAATTAAGTTCAAAGAAGCAACAAAATTTAGGGTTCTGAGAGCCACATAAAACTCAGAATGGACACAAATTGAATTTACATTTTCTATAGACAGTCTACTTCTTGGTGTGGAATCTCCTGCCGTCTGCTTTTGAGTTCTTCCTTGATGACTATATTTGCCTACATCAGTGGAGGTAAACCTATGGTACATATTCTCCAAGGAGATGTTTGAATCATTGAAAGCTCTTGCAGGTTCACCATCAGTGGCTTACATTGTACAGATGAACTATGGTTACCATACTTGGAAGGTCAGATCATTTTAAGGTTCTTCAAAGTGATTCAAGGAAATATCTTCATATTTGGGGAATGAGTTGATGCTAATTGTTTCCTGTGTCTTCTTTGTGTTTTTAACTCTCTTCATTTTCTTGAAATAATTTTATAACTATAAACCTTTAATTTACTTTTAAGCTCATCCTTCTGATGTCTCACCTGTTCATATCGGCTCTAATTGTAACTTTGGGAGTAAGCATGTGTATTATTCATCTGAATGAGTAAGCTTGTCTACAGTAAAAAGTGCTATTACCAAGGCTGCAGTGCCCTCTTTACTGACTACATTTTGTCTCATTGTCAGCTTTAAGAGGGTTAGGTGAGATAAAAGACTGGGTAGGAATACTGTGTTGTGGGCCCTTGCACCATTGTTTGCCATGTGTTTCAGCTATTTCCATTGACTAAGGATAATTATAATTTATTTTATTTACTTGATTTTTTAAATAAGAAAATACAAACACCTGGGATACAATTAAGCTCTGCTTTTATTTTTATGTCTAAATCCATTTCCATCCGTCTTCTCACTCTTTACCCTTTGTTCCTTGCATAATCACTATCATGACCTTAGAGTTTATCTTTCCAGTCCATTTCTTAAGGAATCCAATATAAATATTAATCCATAAACAATATATTTATACACTAGGATCAGAGTTTTGGTTTTTGGTGTATGATGCTGGGGATGGAACCCAGGACTTCATGCATGCTAGGCTAGTGCTCTGCCACTGTATTACACTCTGAACCCTGGTTCTGTTTTTATTTATACAGTGGTACCACACTATATATTCACACACTGCAACTTGCTTTACCCACATAATATTTTTGTACTTTTTTACATATATAATAATGTATCTAACACCACTTGAGTAGTTTATAAAACTTAGTAATAAAACAGATCATACCAGAATCCACGACACACAGAGAAGTAGAACGTGCCCAGAACCACTGGAGCTCCTGTGTGCTGCACCTCAAATTTCTGTTCCCACCCAGGAAACTACTTTTCTGAGCTTCTTTCTTCTCCATATTTATTGTGTCCCTCATCAATATATTTTCCAATTTGCTTGTTTGTTTTAAAACTTTGTTAGATACAGTACCGTCTGAATACATTCTTTTAAAAGTTTTTTAATTCAGTGTATTCATAGGGTTTATTCATATTATTCTGAATATTTTAACTGCTGTATAGCATTTCTTTGAATGAAGTTATTCATTTACTGTTAGTAAATATTTGTGTTGCTTCCAGTTTTGCTGTTAGAAATGCTTCTACCAAAGTTTTTCTACTTACTTGTCTTTTGGTACACCTGCAAAGAAGTTGCTGTGGGGTACATGCCAAGGAGTGCAGTACTATTCCTATTCCTAAAAATAGGAATATATTTAACTTAGCTAGATAAACTCACATTCTTTTTAATATGCTTTTATTTTTAATTGACACTATCTAAGAGGCACAGTGCGATATTGTGTAGGGTGCATAATGATGAAATTGGAGTAATTAGCATATTCTCATCTGAGAAATTTTGTCTTTTTTTGTGTGTTGTGGACATTCAAAATCCTCTCTACTAGCTGTTTTGAAATATTTCGTTAATTATTGTCAATTATAGTTACCTCCTTGTGCTGTTGGACATTAGAAGTACTTCCATCCAGGTACTTCATATCCACTAACTACACCTCACTCCACTCTCTCCCTGTACACTTCTGAGGCTTGGGTAAATATAATTTATTTTCCGCTTCTGTGAAATGAACTTCTTACCTTCCGTGTGAAAACAATGAAATATTTGGTTTTCTGTGTCTGATGTATCTTACATAACATAGTGTCTTCCATTTCCATCCACGTTGCTACAAAATTTCAAAATCAAAATTTTACTCTTTTATGAAGGGAGGTCTGCATTCTTATCTAGAATGACTGAACACATTTATCAGCAATGTGTTGAACCTCTGCTTTTCCCACATTCTCATCAGTAGTTTTGTTGCACATTTATTATTGCATATATGTTTTGTAAAATGGTATTACTGCTTTGTGATTTTAGGTCTTATTTCCATTGTTTTTTTTTTTTTAATTGAGCATTTTTCATTCATGTTTCCTCTTTTGGGAAATGCCACTGAGCTACCCTCTGAACACTCGTTCCGTTTTTATTTATACAGTGGTACCACACTGTATTCACACACTGCAACTTGCTTTACGCACCTAGTATTTTTGTACTTTTCTACATATGTAAGAATATATCTAACACTATGTGTTTTGTAATAGAATGCTAGGGTTTTTTCTTAACAATTCATAGGAATTGTATGTCCGGACACTAAAACTTGGTCAGTTTTATATGATCTAACTATTCTCAGTTTGTGGCACGCCATGTCACTTTGTGTACTCAGACTCTAAAATTTTGACTTTTGAATGTAAGCATTTAATCCACAGGATTTGTGTGTTTGTCAAGGTTGGGACCCAGCCTTTTGGGCTCCATTTTCCACACTGTTTCCAGCCCCATCAACTCAACTCAGAAATGTCTCTGAGTTTCCAAATAATAAACTTTATGATAAACTTTTTTCTTTTCTTTCTTTTCTTTGCTTTGCTTTGCTTTGCTTTGCTTTGCTTTGCTTTGCTTTGCTTTGCTTTGCTTTGCTTTGCTTTGCTTTGCTTTTCTGTACCGGGATTCAAACTCAGGACCTTGTGCTTGCCGGGTGCTGTGCTCCTGAGCTATTTCCCTGGCAGTATCAACTTTTCAGGTTTCATTTAAATAAAAATATTTTGCACTTTTCATTGGAATTATAATAAAACGGAGAAAACATCTCTAGGATATTAGGTTTCCTTACCCATATATCTGATATCACTCTTCATTTAGTTTACACTTTTGAGTGTATTTCAGTAAGTTTTACACATTTTCCAGTTTGGTACATTGAAATGAAATTCATATCTGAATATTGATCTTACATCAACCGTACTGTTAAATTTTTATTAAATTTAATAAATTATATATATGGTGGAGTTTTTCTGCATACATACACATTAAAATGCCATTTTATTTTTTCCATCCCAATGCATATGCCTGTTTTTTCTTTGTATTTTTTCATACTTTAATGAATACAGTCTAGCATATTATCGATTAGAAGGCAAGCAACTATACATTGCTCCTCCATGTAAAGGGAACACTTAATATTTTACCACTGAGTGCAGTAGTTGCTGAGAATTTTTGTTAAATGTCCTTTATCAGATTAAAGAAGTTTACTTGTATTCAAATTCTAAAGTTTTTGTTTTGTTTTAGTTTTGTTCGTTAAAATACAAATAAATGGATGCTGAAGTCTAGTGGACCTTTTTCTGCATCCAGTAACATTATTTTCTTTTCTACTTTAATGTTAGTGAGCTTAATTACATGAATAATTTTGTTATTAAACAATCCTTACATTCCTGGGATAATCTCAATTTTGTTGTGAAAAATGTTCTTTTGATGTGCTGCTCAACAATGAATTTTGGTAGATATGAACTAATTTCAAAATAGAGAAAAGAAATTAAAATTTGTTGAGAAAAGAAACTAAGGGTTTCCCAAGCAGCTTACTAGATTTCCATTTGGCTACAAGTAATGAGAATTTCTAGTTCTTGATGAAGCAAGAAAAAAAACATTGAAAAGCTGCTGCTTTTTCTTTCCACCCCAGTGCCTGAGAGCAAACCCAGGATCTAGTGCATGCTAGGCAAGTGCCCTACTGCTAAACAAACCCTGAGACCTCAAAAGCTAAATTCTAATCTCCTTTTCCCTTTTATTCACTGAAAAAGCATTAGTTCTTTCACCTTACTTGGTTCATGTGGGCCTTATTTTCCTCAGTGAATGTCTCTGCAACTCAGAAGCGTATTTTGGCAGCTACTAGCCCTGTGGCTTCCTTTGCTTTGCTAGCAACGTAAACATGTACTTACTAGCATTGGGAACTAAACAAAATCTGCACCTCCAAAAATTTCTCAAAAAGTAATAGTTAAAAAAATAGAGTTATCTTATGTACAGACTGCATGGCTCATGACAAATGGGCTGGCATTGGGGTGCCTGAGAGTGCATAGGGTAGGGAGAAATGAAGAAGATCCTGACTGGATGTGCTGTTGAGCTGAGTCTTCTGAATTATGTGTGTTTATTGATCTCCACAAACCTCATTTGTGCTCTCAGTTGTTAGCAAAAGAGTTTAGACTGTTCTCCCGTGGTTTTTCTAGCTTTGAAATTTTGTCTCTTTGGCCCCAAAGCTGTTTTTCTCTTTTAAGAAAGATAATGTCATGTTTAATCAGTTGTGCTCCTACCTCCATTCCTTGGAATCTTTTGTTCCATAAGCTTAGGTTTCTGATTGGTACAACAGAATCTTCTTGGTTCTGTTTTATCGTGTAATACCCACCTATTTCATTTATGATGATGTTAACATATGAATCATAATATAGAATTAATCTGTTGACTTTGTTACATTTTTATAGACTTGCTTCATTTATTATTACTATAAATTGATTTTTTAAAATTTGAGAGTTCGTGTAATTTCTAAGCAGATTTCATTTGTATGTCTTATTTCAGTGCTGGACCCAAAGGAGACAACATTTATGAATGGAGGTCAACTATATTGGGACCCCCAGGATCTGTTTATGAAGGAGGAGTGTTCTTTCTTGATATTACCTTTTCACCAGACTATCCGTTTAAACCCCCTAAGGTCAGTATGACGTTTTCGAGCATATTAGTTATATATGCATATATTTTTAAAATATGCATATCTAGGAATACATATGTTTTCTATTAACATATACACCTTTCCAGAACCAACAATATATAAAAGGAAACAAGATGAAAAATTATAGGCTATTCCCCTGCCTGAGCTTGTTATTCATATTTCAGTTCTTTTTTTCATTCTTTCTCATCTCCTTTCTGTGGTACATAGTTTAATGTAACAAAAACAGGTATTATGGGTACAAATGGGGCATCAAGGCTGAGCCAGGAATCGCCCTTGAAACTGGAGAACCAGAATAGCCTCTAGCTGGATTCATAGGTGGAGCCAACTTCAGGACTCAGGGAAGATGGAAGAAGCCTCACCAAAACTTGTTTAGGGCACCAGCTATGGCTCTGAGTTTCAGCGCCACCGCCTCTGCAGTCCAGCTGCTCATGAGAGGTTTGGAATATATGGCCCACAGCGACTTAAAAACTCTACCAACAAAATTAGTCAGAAAATATTTATGGAAAGCTAGGCACATACAGTGGTGAATGTCTGCAGTCCTTTCTAAAGCAGGAAGATTGAAAACTTTAAGACAAGTTTGGACAACTTAAGATACTTTCTCCAAAAAAAAGACTGGAATGTTGCTCAGTACTCCCTGAATTCAATCTCCAGTGCCACAGAGAAAGGAACATTGAAGGAGAGAAAGAGAGGGAGAAAGACAAAGAAAATTAATGAGGTAGATATTTAATACAAATAAGGCCCTGGGTTCAATCCCTTAGCATGGGATTGGGAGAAAATATGTATTTTTATTTGTTTGTATTTATAGTAGCCCAACAGTACAACTGATTCATGTAAAGTCATTTATGTTCATGTCTGAGGAACATACAAGAGTGCAGTACAACCAAAATATACAAGATGAGATTCTGTATTTTTAAGAAATCATTACAGTCCTATTTCCTAAGGTTAGTCATTTGTTTGTTTTAACTGCATAAGCATTTGTTACACATTCTAGTAGAGGAAAAGACCTGAGAACACTATGTACTGATTACCAAGAAAGAAATCTCATCTGTCCTTGACTTAATTTCTCAATGCAAAAAGAAATAAAAGCTTGAGTTGCAAATTGTAATAAACAGTTTTCAAAACAACGAATAACACCCTCCCCCTTCAGCATGACTTCTTGTCTTTCCTTTCAACTAATCTTTCTTTTCTTCCCTTCTTTCTTTGGATGCCAAGCTCAAGCAGTTACTACAATTACGCTGATTTACTGATGAAGAAATCACAGCACAGAAAAACTGACTTACCCAGCATTATGCAACAAGCAAATCCTGGTATCAGGATTTAAACCTGGAAAACCATGCCCTAAAACCTTCAATTTTTTATTTAAGTTGACAGTGCTGGGTGGTACTGCTTACCATCTAGAGCTTGCATTTGGTAGCTTTTCCATACAAAGCCACATTAAATCTAATACTTTCTCTTTTTACCAGATGAGGAACTTAAATCTTTCCACTCTAGTTAGACTAGCCTATAAATCGCTTGAAGTATCTGTTTTGCTTCCCAGTGATACAGGAATCTTCCCTGAGAGCCTTTTCAGGAAAAATGGACAACATGAGGAAAAGGACAGGAAACTTAGACCAGGTAGTTACGCTTATAACTCTGGTGCAACCTGTGGATCATAATAGATGTTTCTCAAACTCTGTGGGCTTATCCAATCAAATTGCACATAACACATTTATAAATTAGACAAAATCAAAAGGGAGAAATAAATTGAATAGAACTATTGAATTTCTGAAAAGGCCTTGATAGAATGAAAAAGTGAGTCAAAAGCTAATAAAATAGTCTTAAACTTAGTCGACTAAGTATTATTTCATTGAAAATCGCCCAAAAAATCATGATACAAGACAGAAAGAGAAACCTAGTTTACATTAAATGGAATCTGAGGGCTTTTGACTGACTAAAAAACTCAGTGGAAGCTTGAGGTTCTTGTACTCCCAAAGAGACTGTTTTAGGAGTATGTATCTGTACTGTATCTCTAATTAGATTTGTATCTAGGATGGCTCACAAAAATGGAAACAGGAGGATGTTGGTTTCAAGAAAGTAGGTATCTATTCATTACAGGGAAAATCCAACCCGCTGTTGTACAGTTCACTTTTCACTAGTGCTGCTTCTGAGATAGGTTTCCCCTTACTAGGAGCCTTCAAGAGAAAAGCTGAATTACTGCCTGTCAAGAATAGAGCCAGAAAAAAATGGAATCTTTCCATTGATTGAATCAGACTTGACAACCTCTAAGGAACAACAAAACTCGAGTTTGGTAACTAAATCATAATTTAGATACACATTTAATAGAAACCTAAAGAACTTTTTAAAAGCAAATTACTGTCTTCATATTTTTTAATTTTAGAAACTGAAAGGGGAAAGGAACAAAAGGGAAATGTAAAATAAAGACAGAGAAAAGGAAAATATGGAAACAAAGCATTATTGCGGGATTCAAGGGAGGATAGGGAAATGGAGCACAAAATGAGTTACCTCGTGTACAGGTACAAGTTCTCTATGATGAATGCACGATCATCATGTTTATCTAAAATATACTAATAAACTCTGATTAAAAAAGAAACTGAATTTTGTAAACAGATGCTTAAGGAGAAAGCTGTTAAAGCAAGGACTTTTATTAATAATTTAAAAATACAGTTTGTATGCCTTTCTAGTCTTCCATTACTACATTGCACTTAGGTATATTAAGAATTTTCTTGGAGTTTTTTGGTTTGGTTGGTTTGGTTTGGTTTGGTTTGGTTTGGTTTTCCCTTCTGCTCTCATCTTTTGCACTTTTTTCCACATCAGCCACTCAGTTTGATTTACAGACATGTCCCAGAACTCTGCAGAATGAACCAGGGAAGTTGTAAATGTCAGGGAAAATTGATGGGGTTGATGTTCACAAATAATTCCAATTGATTATCTGTGTAGCTATAATTATGTTTGGTATTTATGTACCATAAATGATTGTACTTAAGAGATTTCCTTTTCAAATCCTCATACGTGGACCACTTTGTGACCATTTTAAGCACTGTACACTATAGAGCTCAAATATAGCTTACAGTTAGTGGAGTTACTTGGAGTACCTCTTCTTGCTACTTTTTAAGAGTAGGGCTTCACCATTTTGAACACTTTACATTTCAGTACCTTTCAAAATTATAGATGTCATATTTCAGTAATTTCTTCTATAATTTATCTTAATTCTAATAAAATTTTATCACATATGTAATGTCTATTAAACTTAGCATCCTAGTTCTAAGTAAGTTGAATAGTAGTACTTTGCAGATGCCATAATTCAGTACAATTTTAGTGTATCAGATTTTTTCTATGATCTTTATGTTTTGGCTTTTACTCTATAGCATAAGTTTTTTATTTCAGAGTACAGTATTTAAGGGCCAAGGGTATAGCTCAGTGGTGGAATACTTGCATGGGGTACACAAGGCCCTGAGTTCAATTCCTAATACTACAAAAAAGATGTTTAAAATATTTTACATCCTGTCTCTGCATAAATGACATTGACATATTTGATACCAAATCTTCAACTGAATATTTAACCACCTGTGGTAATAATAATGTTTCTCTGAGAAAATAGCTGTTTAATGGAATTCTATCTAGAATAATACATTGTAGCCAAAAAAGAAAGTGATATAAACTGCCATGTGTCTGTTTTGTTTTGAGATGAGTTCCAAGTTTCCAAGCTGTCCTAAAGGTTGAGGTCCTTCTGCCTCAACCTCTCAAATGCTGAGATTCCAAGAATGCACCATTGCACCTGGCTTTGTCGTAGTGTTTTTTAGTGCCATCTTTATTTTTCAGTATATATATATATATATATATATATATATATATATATATATATATTTGTATGTTATATATCTATTTATTTGTAAAATAGAAATTGTTTTACATTTTCCAGGGACTTTATTTTTATTATAAGTACTTCTGTGCTCATGTATATTTTTTTATTTTAAAATTTTAAAAATAAGTATTTTACTATTTTAAATTTTGCACTCTGCATATTTGTTATAGAATGAAAAGCAATTTCAGACTAGTAGAAGGAAAAACTTTTACCTACAATTTTATCCCAGACTTTCAGGCCATTTTAGTATATTTCTCTCAAAATTTTTGTTCTTTGTATATGTGAATATACATATAATACACACACACCCACATGTCTTTTACCAAAATTAGTCCCTACTCTGCTTCATAATTACTTTTTTTTCATTTGAAAGAGAAAAAACACACAGATAAGGAAAAAAACAAGAGACAAACAACAAGGGCCTGGGATTAAGCATAAGCAGGTGCCTGGCAAGCACAATGGGTTCAATCCCCAGCACCAAAAAAAAGAGAGAGACAGCTAGAAGAACAAAAAACTCAAAAACAATAATAATATAATATTCAAAACAAGATGATAGGGATTTAATAATGGTTGTAATATTGCATATTGTTATCTTCAAAAGAGTTGCTTAGGTTACCAGATAGAGACATACAAAATTGATCTTTTTCTACCTATTTTCATTATAGATTCTAACAAACATAATTATGTTATAAGGGTTGAGGCTACATTTTAGTCCATGTTATATAAATATACCAAAACTTAATCCATTTCCTGTGATTAAATATTTGGGTTTTCATCAGTACTTATGTTATAATCGGTGTTACATGCTTATACATTTAACTTTGAAGCTACATTTGTAGACCTGTTGTTGTTGTTGTTGTTGTTGTTGTTGTTGTTGTTGTTAGAACTAAAGATTGTACCCAGAGTTGCCCACATGCCAAACCTGTGCTTACTAAATTTCTTTTTTTTTTTTTTTTTTTTTTTTTTTTTTTTTTTTTATTTAAGAGGAAAAAGAGAAAAACACAAAACAAACCAAAGCGGCGTAAGGGTACACGCAATACAGAACTACAAAACAAAACAAAACAAAACAAAACACAACAAAACAAAAAAACATAACAGTAAGAAATTACCTGCTAGTAGATTACACACTATCTTCTTGAAAATAGTTCCTCAAATCACAGTATCAAAGAACACAAGGTGGACATTCAAACAGGGAGACTGCAAACAGCTGTGTTCAATGTTCCAAAAACATTGATAAAGTCAGCTATTTAACACCCCCAAACACACTTGCTGTTATATCCGTTAGAGCTCTTTTTCTTTTTTTTTTTTTCCCCTCTCTTTTTTACAACAAAATTTACACATCTTGGATTTTATTACTCCTTAGTGCTTATTACTTTCTTTGGGGGGGGGGGGGGAAGAATACAGTCAAATATGGCAAAACAAAGCTGTCAGTCAATACCAAGGATAGACATAGCACATGGTGTAGAACAGAGTACAAGTTTATCAACAATGGTTATCAACGTTGTCCCTTGTTTCCTTAAAAAGAATTGTCTATCTTATTAGATATTATAAAGTTGGACAAAACAGTAGAGAACAAGACCCATAAAACTTAGGCATTGTAAACATTACAGGACTTCCAAAGAAGACAATAGTCAAACCAGAATGGGTATCTTAGTGAATCTTATTGTCTTCAAAGTAGTTGCCTATGTCTTCAAACTTGATACTATCATATAGAATGGAACAGAGTCTAATCAGTCAAAACAAGATCGTGGGAGTACTACAGGACTTCAAAACAAGTTAATAGGAAATCGAAAAGAGTTACTATTTATATATCCTAATTTTTTTTGAATTTTTTCTTTAATTAAGACAAACATAAGAAATGACTAAATAATTTTTTTTTGAAACAATAAGGGGGAGATTGAGATAAAACAGGACATAACAATATAACAATAGAGGTCACAGCATGACTGTTTCAACAACCTAGTACTTCACCACCTTATAACCTGACTTAATAGTAGTTACCATAGTGTCTTTTTCCTTGAAATATTTGGATAAAACTTCATATACTCTAGCTTCAAATATTTTCATATCAAGAAGCCCAGAATAAAGCCTTTCTAATTAATGAGTGAAAACTTTATAAGGCTTCAAGACCACCTAATGGGGAATCATGATTACCACATATTTTTATATATTTGAATCATTATTTACATTAGGGAAACTATTCGGTATTCACACATGCGAGATTGATTTATTTCACTAATGAGTATGGTCTCAAGCTGCGCCCATTTATTGATAAATATCTCAATGTGATCCTTCTTTATAGCTGAATAATACTCCATTGTATAGAAATACCACAACTTTTTTATCCATTCCTCAGTTGATGGGCACTTGGGTTGTTTCCAAGATCTGGCGATTACAAATTGTGCTGCTATAAACATAGGTGCACATATATCACTGTGGTATGATGCTTTCAGTTCTTCTGGGAATATGCCTAGAAGTGGAATAGCTGGAATAAATGGGATTTCCAGTCCCAACTTTTTGAGAAATCTCCAGACAGATCTCCACAAAGGCTGTACCAGTCTACACTCCCACCAGCAGTGCAGGAGAGTTCCTTTTTCCCCACAGCCTCTCCAGCATTTGTTGTCGGTTTTCTTGATCCTGGCCATTCTTTCAGGAGTGAGATGGTATCTCAGTGTGGTTTTAATTTGCATTTCTCTAATGACCAATGATGATGAGCATTTTTTCATGTATTTATTTGCCATTTGCATTTCTTCATCTGAGAATTGCATATTCATCTCAGATGCCCATTTTTGGATTGGATCTTTGAATTTCGGAGGTCTGAGTTTCTTTAATTCTTTATATGTTTTAGACAAAAGGCCCTTGTCTGAGAGAGAGTTCACTAAAATCTTTTCCCAGTTTGTGGGTTTTCTTTTCACTATGCTGGAGATTTCTTTTGACATGCAGAAACTTTTTAATAAGAAGTGGTCCCAGTTATTGATTCTGGGAAGTATTTCCCGTGCGGTTTGAGTCCTGTTCATGAATTCTTTACCTACTCCTATGTCTCCAAGGTTTCTACCTATTTTGTCTTCCAATAGATTTAGTGTTTCTGTTTTAATATTCAGATCTTTGACCCATTTAGATTTTAATTTAGTACATGGTGATAGGCATGGGTCTAGCTTTAGTTTTCGGCAAATGGAGAGCCAGTTTTTCCAGCACCATTTATTAAAGAGACTGTCGTTCTTCCAGTGAACCTGCTTGGCTCCTTTATCAAAAATAAAGTGGTTGAGTGTGTTCATAGTTGTGGTTGTATCTTCTAATCTATTCCACTGATCTTCAGCTCTGTTTTGATTCCAATACCATGTTGATTTTACTACTGTTGCTTTGTAGTATAACTTCAAGTCAGGGATTGTGATGCCTCCTGCTTTGTCTTTGCTGCTTAGAATTGCCTTTGCGATTCTAGGTCTCTTCTGGTTCCAGATGAAATTTAGGAGTGATTTCTCTAGATCTATAAGGTATGTTGATGGTATTTCTATTGGGATTGCATTGAATCTGTATAACAGTTTTGGGAGAATGGCCATTTTCACAATGTTTGTTCTTCCTATCCATGAGCAAGGGATGTCTTTCCATTTTCTGAGATCATCTTCAATTTCCTTTTTCAGTGTATTATAATTTTCACTGTATAAGTCTTTCACTTCTTTCGTAAGAGTAATTCCTAAATATTTCATTTTTTTGCTTGCTAATGTGAATAGTCCAGTTTCTCTTATTTCCCTCTCTGTAATTTTGTTGTTCGTGTATAGGAATGCTATTGATTTCTGAGTATTGATTTTGTATCCAGCCACATTACTGAATTTATTTATTGTATCTAAGAGTATTTCAATGGAGTTTAGGGGGTCTTCTATGTAGAGTATCATGTCATCTGCAAACAATGATAATTTAACTTCTTCTTTTCCTATCTTTACCCCTTTTATTTCTCTTTCTTGCCTAATTGCTCTGGCTAGTACTTCCAGTACTATATTAAATAGGAGTGGTGATAAAGGACATCCTTGTCTTGTACCCGATTTTAAAGTAAAGGCTTTCAATTTTTGGCCATTTAGTATGATGCTGGCTGTTGGTTTGTCATAAATGGCCTTTATTATATTGAGGTAAAGACCATTTATTCCAATTTTCTGTAAAGTTCTTATCATGAATAAGTGTTGGACCTTATCGAAGGCTTTTTCTGCATCTATAGAGATGATCATGTGATTCTTATTTTTGGCTTTATTGATATGGTGGATTACATTTATTGATTTGCGTATGTTGAACCATCCTTGCATTCCTGGGATGAATCCCACTTGGTCATGGTGTATAATCTTCTTGATGATTTGCTGGATTCTATTTGCCAATATTTTATTGAGGATTTTTGCATCTGTGTTCATTAGGGAGATCGGTCTATAGTTCTCTTTTATAGTTGGGTCTTTCTCAGGTTTTGGTACTAGAGTAATATTTGCTTCCAGGAATGACTTAGGAAGGATTGCTTCCCTTTCAATTTCATTGAATAGTTTGAGGAGTGTCGGCATTAGGTCTTCTTTATATTTCTTGTAGAATTCTGCAGTGAATCCATCTGGGCCTGGGCTCTTCTTGGTGGGCAAGGACCCAATTACATTCTCAATTTCATTACCAGAGATTGGGTTATTCAACAGTTTTATATCCTCTTGATCTAGCTTTGGTACTTCATATGCTTCTAAGAATCTGTCTATTTCTTCTGTGTTATCAAACTTTTGAGAGTAGTGGTTTTCGAAATAGGTGTTGATGATCCTCTGTATTTCTATTGGGTCTGTAGTGATTTCTCCTTTTTCATTTCTTATTGCATGAATTTGAGCTTTTTCTTTCCTTTTTTAAATAAGGTTGGCTAGGGGCTTATCGATTTTATTTATTCTTTCAAAGAACCAACTCTTTGATTCGTTGATTCTTTGGATTGTTTTCTTAGTCTCTATTGCATTGATTTCTGCTCTGATTTTTATAATTTCCTCTCTTCTTTTGGCTTTGGGCTTGACTTGCTCTTCTTTTTCTAGCTGTTTGAGGTGTAGCATCAAGTTATTTATTTGTATTCGTTCTGTTTTCCTGATGTGGGAACTCAGTGCAATAAATTTTCCTCTCAGAACGGCTTTCATTGCATCCCACAGATTCCGGTAAGTTGTATCTGCATTTTCATTTTCTTTTAGGTATTGTTTAATTTCTTCTTTAATTTCTTCTGTGACCCACTGATTACTCAAGAGTGTGTTATTTAGTTTCCATGTGTTTGCGGAATTTTTGCAGTATCCTTTGTCATTAATTTCTAATTTCAGAGCGCTATGATCCGATAATATGCAAGGGATGATTTCAACTCTTTTGCATTTGCTTAAATATGTTCTGTGAGCTAATATATGGTCTATTTTAGAAAATGATCCATGTACTGCTGAGAAGAATGTGTATTCTGATGTTGTTGGGTGGAACAGTCTGTATATGTCTATCAAACCCATTTGTTCACAGGTGTGATTCAGTTCTGTTATTTCTTTGCTCATTTTCTGTCTGGTTGATCTGTCCCTTGGTGTCAGTGGTGTATTAAGGTCTCCTGTTACAATTGTGTTACTGATAATTTGAGTTTTCATTTCTGTTAATAATTGTTTTATATAACTGGGTGCTCTGGAGTTTGGTGCGTATATATTTAAGATAGTTATCTCTTACTCTTGGAGTTTTCCCCTTACGAGTATGTAGTGACCTTCTTTGTCCTTTATGGTCATTGTTGGTTTAAAGTTCACGTTGTCTGCAAACAGAATGGCTACTCCTGCCTTTTTTTGGATTCCTGCTGCATGAAGAATTGTTTTCCATCCTTTGACTTTCAGTCTGTGAGTATCTTTCTGGGTTAGATGGGTTTCCTGTAAACAGCATATGGTTGGATTTTGTTTCTTGATCCATTCTGCTAGTCTGTTTCTTTTGATTGGTGCATTGAGACCATTTACATTAATGGTTATTACTGTTAAATGCTGGTTAATTGTAGGAATGTTATCTCTCTGCTGTTGCATCTTTATCTTTCGGTTCTGTTTAATTATTTGCTTTGCTTAGTGCTTTTTTCCTTTGTGTATCTAAACTGTCTTTCAATATTTTTTGCAGGGTTGGTTTGGTGTTCATGAAGTTCTTCAGCTGTTTTTTGTCATGGAAGTATCGTATTGCACCATCTATTTTGAATGATAGTTTTGCAGGATATATCAGTCTTGGTTGGAAATCATTTTGCTTTAGGATCTGGAATACTTCACTCCATGCTCTTCTTGACTTTATCGTTTGTGCTGAGAAGTCTGCTGTGATTCTGATAGGTTTTCCTTTATAAGTGATTTGTCTTTTCTCTCTGACAGCTTTTAATAATCTATTCTTGTGTTGGATTTCTGGGATGGTGATTATTATATGTCTGGGTGTAGTTTTATTTTGGTTATGACTGTTTGGAGTTCTATATGCTTCACTGATCCTGATGTCAGTTTCTGATCTCATGCTTGGGAAATTTTCAGCTATTACTTCTCTAAATATCCTCCTGACATCCTTCATGTTGTCTCCCTCTCTTTCATTAATCCCTATCATTCTTATGTTATTCTTCTTTGCATCATCTTGCAGTTGTTGAATTGTTGTTTCCTGGTTCCTTGTTATTTTCAAAAGATCTTTCCTTTCCTGTTCACTAGCTGCAATCCTGTCTTCAAGGTCTGAAATTCTATCTTCACTTTCATTAAGGCGGTTTTTACAACTTTCAGTGGAGTTTTTTATTTCCTGTATATCTCTGTGCATCTGCATTATGTATTCTGTTTGTTTCTTATATTGCTCGTCTAGGGATTCTATCTTTTTGTTTAGTTCCTCCAATTTTTTATCTGTGTTTTCTTTAGATATATTTAGAACCTCTTTCATTTCTTTTATCATTTCTTCTTTTATCTGGGAGATTATTTCGAGTTTGAATTTCTTTAAAGCTTCCTGGAGTTGCTTGTCAATTTTAGTGGCTATTGTGTCCGATATATGAGGGAGATGGGATATATTTTCTTCTATATACATCGCTCCTAGGGTTTCTTGAGATGGGCTGGAGGTTTGAGGTTGTAATTTGGTCTTTCGTTTTGTCATTTTCCTATATTTCTGTGTTTCAAGTGTTATTTGAAAGCTTCCTCCGGATCTGTTGAAAATCCCCTTCTATGTTTGGAGCTACTGAGACTCTGGCGCCGCGCTACCCCAAGCCATTAGGCCTACAGAACCAGTGGCCCTCCTCTGCCTGCTCAGAACTCCGCAGTTCCAGACAAGCTGGGCCTCAGGGACACTGTGCGCCCACCTGCCCCTTGGAAGCTCCACAGTTCTTCAATCGCAGCCGGGTTAGGGTACTCACCACAGGCCGCAGTGCTTCAGGAACCTGTGGACCCTCCCTGGTTGCAGAGATATCCACAGTCCTCCAGACACGCAGAGAGGCCAGTGAGGGCACCCCAGATCTGCCCAGCTCCTCCTCTGCAGACCTGTGGCCAGGCGCGGCAGCTAAACAGGCTGGGCTAGGCTGGTAGTGTGGGCCAGCCCACCTATCGGGAGCTCAGCAGGTCTCCAAATGAAGCCGGAATGGGGAGGCTGATGTGGAAGCCTCAAACCCACCTCTCCCCTTCACTGCACCTGGAAGCCTGAGGGAACTCCAGCAGTCTGGGCGCAGATATCCAGAGTCCTCCAGACACGCAGAGAGGCCAGTGAGGGCACCCCAGATCTGCCCAGCTCCTCCTCTGCAGACCTATGGCCAGGCGCGGCAGCTAAACAGGCTGGGCTAGGCTGGTAGTGTGGGCCAGCCCACCTGTCGGGAGCCTACTAAATTTCTGAATAGAAAAGTTTGCACATATTTGTAGAATTTTTGATAAAGGTTGACAGACAGGCCTCCAGAAAAACTGTTTTAATTCACATCGTGTCTGTCAATGTATAATACTGTATAGTGCTTCTCTGCATTGTCCTCAGCTTGGAGTGTTTTTAATCTCTGGCAGTCTAATATATGGAAAACAGTGTCTTGTAGTTCCTTTAATTTACATTTGACCACCGATGAGATGGCTATATTATTGTTCATTCTTTCTTTTTGCGAATAATTTGGAAGTAGTTTTGTTTTTTTGGTTTTTTGGTTTCTTTTTTGTCTTTTTCATTTTTATCGGTACCAGGGATCGAACTCACGATTGCCTGCTTGCAAGGCAGGCGCTTATGCCGCTGAGCTGAATCCCCAGCCCCAGAGTAGTTTTTCTTAACACTGCCACTCTAAATACAGAGTACTGAAGAACTTAGAAAGAGTAGTGAATATGTTATATTCATATGTGTGTGTTTTTCACCAAAAACACTGAAAGTATTGTGACACTCTGTATCTAGCATTGTGTCTCAGAGATTCTAAAGTACATGCATCTAAGTATGTGCATCTTAAGTACAGAGTCTAACATGTTATGTAACAGGTCAGATATTTGTTTTTATAGTAAAAATGCATAGAGATAGCCTGTTCTTAATTTGGCTTTTCCGGGCTCACTATGGATCTGGACATTTTGTGAAAAACTAAGTGAATGCTGTGAGGCAGTGCACATCTGTAATCCAAGTATTCTGGTTGGCTAAGGCAGATTTAGCAAGGCCTCATCTCATGTAAATGTAAAGGGCTGGATTCAATCACTAGAATCACCAAAACTTTTAAAAATAAGTGATCATTGTAAGCAAACTTAAGACTAGGTAGGTAGGAGAGTTAAGATTTGAGTTTATATTTATTAAGTCAAACAACTTTACAGAAGTCAGGCATGTTGTATCAGTGTTCATACCTGTTATGAGAAAACATCGTTTTCTTTAGTAACCAAAAGATACTGTCAAATATACTGGAAACATGTGCCTTACAGTGTTTACAAGACAGAGCATTTAAAATTGCAGGCATACACAGAAGTATCTGTGTGAGTGAAATTAATAATACTGGAAAGTTTATAAATCATATTTAGTACATTTTAAAATAAATCAATTCAGAACCTAGTTTGTTTTATGAGTTTATTGTGTTTTTTCCTATCAAATCTGAGTTGTTTACTAATGTCAGCTGATATGAAAAGATGTTAATTACTTTTGAACAGTAAGATAATTTGGGTCAAGCTTTTAAATCATTTTGTTGCCCATGTTAGATGTTTACCTTTAAAAGGTACCTATGAATAAAGTAATTCAGAAAGTTTTTGAGATTTAGTATTTTCATCACAAAAAGAAAAGATTTAACAATCTCCTTACACAGCTTTTGTTAACTGGGCATGGTGGCACTTGGCTGTAGCCCCAGCACTCAGGAGACTGAGACAGGAGGATGGTTGGAAGTTCAAGACCAGCCAGGGCTACAAAGTGAGCTCAAGTGAGACCCTGTCTCAAAAAGACCAAAACAAAACAAAACAAAAAAGCTGCTTTCATCTTTGTCAGTGATCTGTCACTGCTCAGTTTAAAATTTTTTAATGGCTTCCTATTTCACATAAAATAAAATCCAAACTTTTTGCCATGGCCATATGGTCTGTCTACATGCCTCTCCACACACCATCCTTTCTCCATGTGGCTAACCACTTTATTCTTCAGGCCTCCCCTTCAGTGTTATCTATCAGGAGGTAGATAGAGGTCCTGACCACTTTATGTAAATAAATGGTTTGATTTTGTTTCTTCCGATGTACATTAGACTCTTAAGTTCAATGAGAACAAGGACCTTATCCGTCCTGTGATGCCTGGCAGACAGTAGAATTGGTAAAAGAAATACTTTGCCAGTCAAATCCTGATCATTTGCTGAAATCTGTTTTGCTCTATTGACTTGCAATATTGAAATGTTCTCTAAATGTGTGTGTGGATTTCTTCTCTTTCTCCCTCAGAATTAGAAACACATAAAAAACAGAGGCTTGCCTGTTAATGAAAATCAATTCCTGCTGTAGGAACACTCAGTATAAACAACGCATTTTATTTTAATTCAGTTTATCTGAAAATGCTTAAAGTTATATGTTACAGATACTGGTATGAAATTTGGTTAACTGAGTCAACAACAAATTAAGCCATGTTAAAGAAAAAACTTGAAATTTCATTTTCATCCAGTTATACTGTTGATAGTCTTGATTTTAAAAAATAGACTATATTTATGCATATCTCCTACTAGTACAAAGTATAAGCACATAATTGGCATCTTGAAATGTACATTCAAAAATATACCAAAAACAATGTGTTTTGGGGTTCAAGAAATCAAACTGAAGACCTCACACTTGTCAGGCAGTCACTGTGCTGCTGAGCTAAATTTCTGACCCTGTGATCCACATTTAGCAAAACCAGATAATATAATTGTAGTTAGGAGTTGTGCAGAGAACAATCAGAATCAGGACATGGAGTTTATAATATTATTTTTATAATGGTCACCAGGAGTTAACACAAGAAAATGCAGGAAATCTATCCGCAACACCAAAGACATAGAATATTTATTCAGGGGCCTAACTCTCACAGCAATGTCTCATATGAGTCCAGATAAAAACCCAGAGCTCATGACAATGCCTCCCACGAGTCCAACTGGAGGTCCAGAACCCATAAGAAGGACTCACACCAGTCTCTTTTATGGATGCGTGCCGGGAAGGCCCAAGGGTCAGCAGCAGAAACCAGAAAGTCCATGCCAGTGGGGTTAAGGAGCTGTACTGATGGGATGAGGATTTTACGCTGGAGCTAAGAAGTCACGCTCACAACAAAGACCAGGGCTGTCCTGAAAGGCACCACAGCCATCCTCAGTGACACAGAGGCCCTGAGCTCCTCCGGCGACAAGCACAGTCGGTACGTGCCAGGAACCCAGCATGAGAAGTGCATCCTGGAGACCAAGCGGCATACATCTTCCCCTCTGGAGCCAGGAAGCAATGCTCTATATGAGGACCAGAGTTTCTCCAGGAGAACCAACGGCTCAAACAGCAACATGTAGGAGAACCCACCATGCCTTCATGCAACAACGCATTAACGTCTTAACAACCTCCTTCTCCTTCTCCACCTACTTATGCTTGCAACTTTCCTCAGGTGGAGCATCTTCGCTCAGTAATCCAGCTGGTGTTAAGTTGAATAGCAGTTCTTAACCCATAACAGTAATCTAACAGTCAAGTAAATTTTCCTGTGGGTATCTCCCATCAATATGAACATACTTATTTTACTTTTTTTTTTTTTATCTCAGAATTTGAAATCACATCCTAAAAGCTAAATCAGTATATGTACTTACTTTCAAAACCACGTGTAAGTAAAGTACTATTTAAACAGAAAATTATGGGGATGGGGAAATACATGAATAATGGAATGGAAAAAATAAATTGTGATGTATTCATACAATGGAATACTAAATAACAATGAAATAAAAATTTAGAAGAAGACGCTATATATGAATCTCACAAATATAATGTGGAGAAAGACAGAGTACTAATGTATATAAATATATGATTCCATTTATATAAATTCAAAAACAGAAAAAGCTAATGGGTAAGCCGGGCACTACCACATGCCTGTGATCCCAGCACCCAGGAGGCTAAGGAGTTAAAATCACCACAATTTCAAGGCCAGCCTGAACTATATAGCAAACCCCCAAAAAAGAAAGAAAAGAAAAAGTGAGAGAAAAGGTTAATTTATAGAAGTAGGAGTCAGAAGAGGAATAAAGAAGATTCTAGGATGCTGGACATTTCTTATGGATCTTTTTCTAGGCAGTAGTTACTTAGGTGTGTTGATTTTGTGTAACTTTTATCAAGCTATACATGGATGACTTGTGTACTTTTTATATATTTCAGTTTTTCAAGTACTTCTGCCTTTTCAAGTCCTATAAACCTATAAAATATTTAATGCAGCTCTTTTTCATTCTGTGGAAATTACTCCTTTAAACCTAAATCGTTCTGTCGGTCTTTCCCTCTGCCTCCCTCCCTCCTTCTCAGCTCACTAAGATGCCCAGGCTGGCTTCAAGTGTGCTGTCCTCCCACCTCAGCCTCCTGAGTAGCTGTAATTACAGATGTGCTCCGTCATACCCAGTTTAGAGCTTTTGATTCTTCACTTTGGACTACTGCGTGAACTGTTTGTCCCAGCTGTATGTCGGCCATAACTTTGACAAGCAGGTCTTTATGTTTCTGTTTAAACCATGGAGAAAATGCTGAAAAGAAGTAATCACTAATTAACTACTGTAGTGCTATGTGGCAACTTAATGTGTATTGGTGCTAGGGTTTGTATGTTCCCACCAAATTTATGCTGAAATTTCATCCCAATTATGATCTATAAAGAAGGTGAAATTTATTCCAACTATGGTATTCAAAAGTGGGACCTTTGGGAGGTAATTAAGAGTAAATGAGGCCCTGAAGATGGGAGACTAATCCCATGAGACTATGGCTTTGTTAAAGAGAAGACCTAAGCTAATGTGATCTATCTGTCTTGTCCTGGGATACCATGGTCTGCCCTGGAACTTTGCAAGGAGCTTCCATCTCTTTTTCACCAGTGCAGCCTGTTTCTCAGCCTCTAGAACTGTGAGCAGAATAACTTTTTTCTGTAAAGTTCTCAATCTCAGGTGTTTTGCTATAGTAACTGAAAATAGACCAATATATTTGATCATTCACCAGCTTTGCTAAAATGTATTTTTGAGTCTGTGCCACAGCCATCATACTAGATTTTCCTTCAACTAGGGATTCTTTCTTGCCTGTAAATATGTACTCAAGGTGAAACTGGTAGCAGACCAGTTTGTTTACTGTTTACAGTCCCTCTGGTTATAAATAACATTTTCACACATATATCAAACTTGAATTTATAACTGCCAAGAAGATTTATTTGTCTTGGCACTAGGCCAGAGCCAATGATAATGATAAAGAAAACTTCTGAGACTTTGTGTATATTCTTGACTAGAAAATTAAGAAGCTGTTAGTGGATTTAAACAGAGAATGGTGTGATCACCTCAGAAATATAACTGGTTGGCATAGTGCCAGCATCAAAGAAGTGCATCTGACCCTCAATCTACTATGCGCCTCAAGTCTTTTGACAGACTTTTAAAAAAAAGTCTCATCATTTGCTGTGCTAGAGTTCACATATGCAATATGTATTTTATTCTCTTGTTCTGTAATTTTAATAAGCTGTATTGCAAAAGAAATGGAGTTGCCTGTGGTACAATTAATTTTTGGAGTATGTCTGTGCTTAATTCTGTTGATCACATTTTTGAGTCACCAACAAAATATCTGCTTAATAGTCCTTTCTAGACCTTTATTTAAAATTATGACAGTCCTTGTAAGAGAAATAGAATATCAAATCCAATAATTTGCCTTCTCTTTGCCACCTGTTAACATTTTACTGCCATCTACTCCAAAGAATGATTTCTTCTTTAACTTGACACATTCCTTCTTGAAAATGACTTCTCCAGAACTGTTTGCAGTATCATTGGTGGAATGTCCACTCTACAAGCTTTAATTTTGTGACTTGAACAATTATTTCTAAGATGGCAATATGTAATCCATTAACTAGTGATTGCCTACTGCGCATTTTTTTCTCCTGTAAATCTGTATAACTTGTACCCCTTCACTGTTTTTTTTTCTTTCTTTTCTTTTCTCCTTAAATAAAATAAAAAAAAGAAGAAAACAAAAAAGAAAATGACTTCTACTTTTTTGCTGTGAGCATTTTTTTTTTCTGCTAAAGCTCAGTCCTGGATTTATCTAAATCCATGAAATGATTTTACTGGCAAGATTTTAAGACAGTTAAAAAATAAAGATAGCTGGGCATGGGGGCTCATATCTGTAATCTCACCACTCAGGAATCTGAGGCAAGTTGACTAGATTCAAGGGCAGCCTGAACTACAAAATGAGACTCTATCTCAACAAACAAACAAAAAGATAAAGGTGAGAGAAAGCACCCCGCCCAGAATAAAGAAGAGATCCAACTGTAGCCCTCGAGGACCTTACAGACCAGTGAATGGGGAACCAGACATGCCAGTGACTGTCATAAGGATAGCACTGAGTGGGAGCATTGGAGAAAGACCCCCTGAATCTATTTAAAAGTGTCAGCAGAGGCTTGAGAATATAAATGAAGAGCCAACATCTGAAGAATGGTGGCAGTGCTTTTCAGAATAGGATCCTGGCCAAAATGACAAAATAAACAGGGGACTGCAGGTCTCTGACCTCTTCAGGGCGCTGTTGTATATGGAAAACTGCCTAGATAGGCAGATGTGCCACCTGTAAGAGTTTAGAGTTTATCCTGCAGCAGATAGACAACTTGAATGTGTTTGCAAGCTTGAAAAATTATCCTTAATGCAATGTGGAGCATTAAGGTAAAGAGGAAAAGCAGTGCCGTGAAGAAAGATGTTAAAATAACACCATCTGTCAATGATAAATCCTTAACTCGAGTAAAAGCAGAAAAATGAACAAGCCGAGAGATTGAGGAGATAGCATCAATTACATGTGTTTCTTTCATATTAAGACCCCATAATTCTTGTAGCATGTATTGTAAATTTTTTCTGAAGATATTGTGTGCATAACCATTGCAATGCAGTCAGGCTGTATGAAGCCAGTCGCTGCAAGTCAGTATGACATAATATAAGATGCTCTACATAGACCTATTTGAAGTTGTCCATCTTTCTTTGGTAAACCATTTGGGGGAAAATAGGGTAAAGAGAAGGCTATCAACGAGCAAATCCTCCCTACCTCAGTACTTCAAAATTCAGATTTTACCTGTGTCTTCTCTGTTACTTTTTGAGATTTTTCTTAAACAGATACCATTTTTTTTTTGAGCTGTAGAGCCCTGTGTTCTCTTATGTGACATTTTATATTAATCATTTGTGTGATTCTCTCTGCCAGATGATCAGGCCTGAAGAGCCAGAATTTGTTTACTAACTGTAGCTTTTCCCTCTCATGTGTTATCTCCTCACCCCTTTATTCATCCCAGGCTTCAAATGTATTACCAGATCAAAAAGTATTTATTGAATAAATAAATCTCGCTAGATGTGCTAGCACATCCCTTTAATCCCAGCACTCTGGAGGCTTGAGGCAAGAGGATCACCACAAATTCAAGGCCACCAACACAGTGAGTTCAAGGCCAGCCTGCACTACAAAGTGAGACCCCATTGCAAAAAGGGGGGGGGGGGCATGGAGAGAGAGAATAAATAAAAGTCTAATGTTCCTTCTCCAACCTGAATGCTTTTATCTTTACGATTGGCAACAAACATTGATTAGAGCCAGAGTATTTATACTTCTTTCATATCTTCCCTAAATACTAATGCAAACCTGTGTAAACTATGGGCTTCAATGTATCTTTTTAGTTTATTAATAGATAATTGATAACATGGAAATAAGGAAAAAGACAAAAGGAATAAAATTTGTAACTATACCTACTTAGCTGCTACCCAAGAAAAGCATTCTTGGGTTCCTGAGATGTACTTATTTTACTGACAAGTGAGTCAAGTTTTACTTCAGCAAGTATTTGGATCATATGACATGGCTGATATCTAATGTCAGAAAGTCACTATCTGGTCATCTTAGCCTATTCCTGATGGTAAACATTCTAAAATATGTAGGTTAAATTAAGATTTAAGTACAAATTGAAATTTTTAAAAAAATAGTAACGATATTCAGATAAAATTTTTGTACTGTTCCACTCCCACCCTGCTTACCTTTGGTTGGCAGGTAGGGAGGAACACAAACATTGATAAAAAAAAACATAAACACTTTGTAGCACCACACACACACAAAAGATAGAATATATGTAGATACCCAAATCCTATTACATGTGTGGAATGCTTAGTACCATGAATACTTGGAAAGAAATTCCATACTCTGCCCTCAAGTACCCTTCAGTCTAGATAGGAAGAAAGAAATAGATATGCAAGTTTAGAGGGACTTCTAGAAGAACATGGCGGAAAGATAGCAGCAGCTACGGAGGCTCTCTGAGATACCCTGCTTAAAATCCAGGAATGCTGCGGTACGAGGAGTCCTAAGCAAAGGGAGATGTACCCTGCCAACCCAGGAATGAACTAAGCTCAGAGAAACCAACTAGAAATCCAATCCTGGTGCTATAACAGGAGAACAGATAAAATCTCAGCACAAGAAGCTAGAACCCGCGCCACTGGAAGTCGATTTGAATTTCCTGCTGCTGCTGCTGCGTCCAAATCTACAGGGCAGGGAGAGAAACACGCGCAAAAGCTCTAAGAGCGGGAATCTGCGAACGGAGTTGAGAGCAGGACTGGCAGGGAGCCCTACATCAACTTGCAGTGAGTGAGCGGAACGGGGACCCTTTCATAGAGTAGGAAGCTCCAGCAAAGGACATGCTGGGACCAGGCAGACTTGCTGGAACAGGTCACTGCAGTGACATTAGCCACATATTCCCCTCTCAAGCAGGATTGGTGGAGAGTGCCTGGCCTGCGTGACGCTGCTGACTAAGACCCAGTAGGCTAGCCCAAACCAGGTCCCAAGGCCTGGAGGTGCACCCTAGCAGTGAAGCCTTCAGTAGATTGACTGACCTGGAGGGGTGGGCCCAACAGAGTCTGCCGAGGTCTGTGTCTCCCTAGTATACTGCAGTGGGCGGGAACACCTAGCCAGCACAATTCAAACAAACTGTAACCGACAAAGAGAAAAAAATTGGGCCTCCTACATTAGCTTGTATAGAAACAACAAAAAGTATGGGAAGAGGAAGCAACAAAGAAAGGGTCCTCAGTCCCCAATCCTGAGAACACTGATCCAGGAAAGGGAAATGCAAAGGAAGACAGAAAACAAGCAATATCAGACACAGCACCAATAGACATAAAGCAATATCTCCAGAGCCTCATAGACGAGTTTAAAAATGAAGTATTTAATGAAATAAAGCAAGATATTAGTAGAATAGTTAGAGAAATGCTAAGCACCACCAAGAAAAAACAGATGGTGGAATGGAAGAACAGAGAAAAAGGGGAGAATTGTTTGATGGAGAAAATAGAAAACATAGAATACGTGAAACAGGTTCAAAGAGATTACCAGGAAACTAAAAATTCTATCAAAAACTGACATAACAGCTTGAAAGAAACTAAGGATAGATTTTCTGAACTGGAGGACAGATTTGTAAGATGGGAGCATGAAATGCAAAACTTCTTAAAAATAACAAAAAAACAGCAACAATACAAAAACTAGAAGATGATAAGAGGATCTATAACTTAAGAATTAAGAACATAAAAGAAGAAGTAGGGACACAAACACATGAACTACAAAAGCTACTCACAGAAATAATCCAGGAGAATTTCCCTAATTTAGCAAAAGGTAAAGATACTCAGATATATGAGGCATACAGGACCCCAGCCACCTACAACCCAAACAGTGTTACACCCAGGCATATAATAATCAAAATTCCAGAAATCCAATATAAGAACAGAATACTAAAAGCCATCAGAGACAAGAAACAGATCACGTACAAGAGAACACCCATCAGAATTACAGCAGACTTCTTGGCACAAACCATCAAATCACGAAGAGCATGGGGGGAAATAATTCAAGCTTTGAAAGATAACCTCCAGCCAAGATTGATATATCCTGCACATCTGTCCCTAGAAATTGATGGAAAAACAAGGTGCTTCCAGGATAAAGAGGAACTAGGGGAATTTGCAACTACCAGTTCAACTCTACAGGGAATACTGCAGGATATTCTAAAAAAGGAAAATACCAAGACTTCAGAAATAGTGGCAGAGATGCCACAATGAATGGAGCAGAAAGCGAAATGAAGAAGACAAACTGACAACAAACGACAGAAAAAATGCTCAACAGAAATGAGGCAGAGAAGATTGGATGGTAGGAACAGATATTTTGGAGAAAACAAATCATAATAGCTAGTGTTGATTTAGTATCATCTTGCTTTGAAGTCCCATCAAGCTTTTATTCTTCTGTCTCCATTGGTCTTAACAGGTTGTATCTTATTGGATTTTATTATATGTGATAAGTTATAGACAAGGAGATTGTACAGAAACCATTGTTCATTTTCTGATAGTTGGTTCTAAATACCCTGTCATTCTCTTGAACGGTTTTACATTGTCTTGATATGTTTGGTGCTACAGTATACAAAGTTATACTCAAAAGATTTCAAGGAAAGAGACACTATGGTAACTACTTTTATGTCAGGATATCTTGTGGTGAAACACTATTTTGCTTAAATGGTTATGCTTTGACCTGCGCTGGTTTGTTGTTACGCCCTCTTTTATCTCAATCTCCTTTTTTTAAAATTATTTACTGCTTTCTTTTTATCTTTTTAATTGAGAGAAAAATTTTTTAAAAAGCAGGATACATTATAGTAACCCACTTTGATTTCCTATTAACTTGATTTGAAACCCTGTATAGCCCTCACCATCTTGCATTGACTGATTTTCCTCTGTTCTGCTTTGCTTGATAGTACCAAGTTTGAAAGTATAGGCAAAACTGTGAAGACAATAAGATTCATTATGATGCCCATCCCAGTTAACTATTATCTTCTTTTAAAGTCCTGTAATGTCTCCAATGTTTTGGTTTTTTTCTTTACTGTTTTGTTCAATTTTATTATAACTGATGATATAGGCAATTCTTTTTAAGATAGCAAGAGGCAGTATGGTAACCATTGTTGATCACCTAGTATTTTGTTCTTACATTATCTATTATGTCCATCCTTTTGTTTTGACTGACTCTGTTCTGTTATGGCACATTTGGGTTTACTGTCTTCAAAAAAAAGTAATAGGAACTGTAGGAGTAATAAAACCCAAAATGTGTAATTGTCATTGTACAAAAGAAAGGAAAAGAAAGTGCTCTAAAGAATATAACTGCATATATATTTAAGTGTACAAGATAGATAACCATATTGCTGAGTTTTGTTGGATCATTGAACAAAACTGTTTCCAGTCTCACTGTTTGAAAGTCCACTTTATATGCTTTAATTTTGTAACTTGAACAACTATTTCTAAGATAACAATATATAATCTATTAACTAGTGATTTCCTACTGTTTATGTTTTCTGAAATTCTGTATAACTTGTACCCTTTTTGTTTTTTCTTTTTCTCCTTAAATAAAAAAAAGATCAAGTTTAAATGTAACATTCAGAAAATTGAATAGTATGATCTGAAACTCAAAGAAGAATGCCCCATGAGTGAAGCATCAACAAAAGATGGATAGCTTTTCCATAGGTAAAAGAAAATACTGAGTAAGATGGCAGAACGTTGATGTCCTTTAAAAAAACAAACTTATTCTACCAATCATGACCTAGGCATGATAACTAATTGCTTATGTGGAACTGCAATTCCAAATTAACACATCTAGAACAAAAAATATGTTGATCAATAGAAGCTTTAAAAATACAAGAAATATCAGCATATAAAGACAGTAAAAGGTTGGGCTGGAGATTTAGCTCAGAAGCATAAGCACCTGCCTGGCAAGCATGAGGTCATGAGTTCAATCCCCAGTACCAAAAAAGAAAAAAAAACAGTAAAAGGTCAAAGTGTGTGACCACATGAGAAACATCAGATGGAAGGAGAGCTAGTATATAGCACTAAAGAATGCACAAAGAGGTGATTTTTGGGGGGAGCCATTAAAGCTGAAAATTGAACACACATGAAGGGCTGTAGCATGGCCTGGGCATGGCCAGCCCAAGAACAAAGAGATGTCCCAAAGGGCAGCATAACACCACAGTAGAGGACATCTGACTCAAACCCCAGTTAACAAGCTAGAGCCTGTGACCACAGGCATCTTACCCCTGCCATTTCCTACCACAGATGTTATCATGGAGATAAGACAATTCTTTTAAATTAGCATAGAATACCGCTTGGAGAAGTCATTGAGGTGACTCTCCAGGTCCTCCTCAGATCCCTCCCTTTCCTTGGTGTCTTCGTTGCTTTTCTCTCATTGCTGAAACAAAATACCTGACGCCCAAACTGATACAAGGAAAGGTTTATTTCTTACAGTTTTCGGAGGTTTCAATCTGTACCCAGCTGACTCCAAGGCATGGTGGCATGGCTAAGGGGCAACCATTCATGGTGGTCACAAACAGCAAGAGTGAAAAAGGGCAAAAGAGGAAAAGCAAGCTCCTTCCCGCCCTTACACTGCATATTGGCTCTGCCTCTGGATGGTGCACCATTCACACCACGAGTCCCAGCATGAAACAACGAACTAATCACGACCCTAGATTCAGGCTTGTCCGTGATTGCATGAGGGGAGGGGGGCATTGAACACAAACCATAACACTCAGTATCCTATCTCCTTTTTTTGAAGACCTGGTAAATATGGGCCCCCCAGAAAAACTCTTTGTCTCAGCCACGAGTCTTGAATTCTGGTAGAGGGTTTTGGTCCTCCTGGAGTCCTAAAATCATACCACTTGTTTCATTTATTTAAACCTTTATGTACACTCATTTGGCAGATTAGAGATGTTGACTAGATTCGCAATAATCTGCCCATAGTTCGTCTTTGGCCTTTTCCTCTAAAAGACCAATAAGCCTAATTCTTTTGATTAATTATCATTCTAGCATCCCTAAATTTGGCATCATCAATGATTATATGATTTATATTGAAAGAATAATTTTCATGATTTTTGCAATTTAATTTCAGATAGTTTCAGGTAAAAAACAAAGTATATGTGGTGTTTGTCTATATAAGACACAGCAGATTTGGCAAAGTGTTAACAGTTGATGAGTCTGCTTATCATAGATATGAACAGTTTTTAAAATGGAACTTCAAGCCAAGCATAGTGGCATACATCTGTAATCCCAGCACTCAGGAGGCTGAGGTAAGAGGATCACTGTGAGTTCAAGGCCAGCCTGGGCAACAAACTGAACTCAAGGCTGGCCTGAACTGCATAGTGAAATCATACATACATACATACATACATAGAATCAGTCAGTCAAAAGATAATGTAAAGATGAAATAGGAAGTATTACCTTCTAGCACCTGTCCAACATCTGGAACACTGCTGTTGAAAACATTGAAAGTAACAGGAATGCTTCCTTAATGAAACATTGGTTAGCTGGTCCATGAAAAATGATAGAGTTTCAATAAGGAGAGAAGATGCAGAATGACAAGGTTTGAATTATTAAACACGTAAGTTTTTTTCTTTCTGTCACACACAGACACCATCTCTTCCTGAGAAATAAATGTTTTACCGCTCCTGTATACTTAACTGTAAAGAGAAGTGCTTCAGACTGTAGTATATGACATTATTTAAAATATATAACATAAAATGATATGTATAAAAATGAAAGAGAAATAACCAGTTAATATCTCTTAAAACATACTTCTCTATGTCCATGTTCAGAAGAGATGCTGGATACACATGCTGAAATGCAGATGAAAATTCAGAAACAATTGTGGTTTCTTGAATGCTAATTACATTGTCCAATTATATTTTTAAATTCAAGGTATAAGAGCAATTTTATTTTTTATAGGCAAAAATATTTTTAAAAATCTAAATAAAAAGTAAAAATTTATAAATCATACTCATATTGCTTGTAAAAGTATTCAAAAGCATTTTAAGTGTATAAAACTATCAGGGACCTGACCTAGATCCCAATCTCTCAAATGAGTGTACAGCGCAAGCTTAAATAAATGAGACAAGTGGTGTGATTTTAGGGCTCCAGGAGGATCAAAGTCCTCTGCAGAGTTTGAGACACTGGGGGCTAACACAAAGAATGTCTCTGGATGGCCTGAATTTATTTAGTTTTCAAACAAGGAAGAGGTTAGAATGGAAAACACAGGAAACTGAAAGACCTTGGGAGTGGTACAAGGACTTTTTCAAGTAACAGATTATGTGTTTAATTTAGGAGAAATATCTTAGGCGATCTCCATGTTGCATTTCACTACAGGAGTGAAAGTTTGCAGCAGCAGTCTTTGTTTAGTTTATTGGAGTTGGGGCCAGGTGTTGTCAGCTGTGACCTTATCTTGCCCTTTGAGGCATCAAATGTTCTTGGGTAGACCATGTGTCAGCTATGCTGCAGCCCTGCGTGTGTGTTCAGTTTCCAGTTTCAACAGCTCCCAGCATAAAATTTGAATGCCAAACATGGAGGGGTATGCCTATAGTCTTAGCACTTGAGAGGCTGAGGCAGGAAGATCACTGTGAGTTCAAGGGCAGCCTGAGCTACATATGTAAGTTCAAGGCCAGCCTACACATCAGAGCAAGACACTCAAAAAAACTAAAAGAACAGAAATAATAACAAAACTTGGAGATTAGTTCAGCAAAATTACACTGGCACCATGAACAATCTGCAAAACAAACTAGTAAAATGGGGATATATTTTTTATTTTCCTCGGTGTCTTAGTTACTTCTCTCATTTCTGGGAAAAAAATGTTCAACACCCAAAGTTAAAAGAGGAAAGGTTTATTTAAGCTCGTAGTTTGTAGAGGTTTCAGTCCATAGTCAGCTGTCTTCAAGTCAGGGCAGCATGGCAGAAGAGAAACAGTCCATGGCAGAGCAGGCAGGAGACAGTAAGCTTCTCTCTTCCTTCTATTCCATCCAGGCTACAGACATTTTGGGTTGTGCCCCTGATACCCATTGTCCCATCCATTGTCCATACTCAGAACTATGCTGAACCAGTTTAGCTGTCATACACCTGTGATCCAGCCATCTCCTGAAAAGCCTCACCCAAGAGCACATGAGGCTTTAGGGGAACATCTGGATACAAATCATAACATCAGACAGTGTTAGAAAAGAAAATCATTACTCTGTGACAATGAAATCTTATACCAAAACAATTGTATTCCTTTACCAAGCTTAGTATATAATGTAAGTAAATATACATTGTAGCATCAGCAGTGTTTGAGGAAATCCTTTCCCTAACACTATATCAAAGTAGAGATACAACTTTAAATTTTTCTTTAGGATTGCAAATGTAATTGTGTGTAGGACACCCACTTAGAATTTGCAAGACCTTAGATTCATTCCCCAGCTTCACAATACACGTGTGAGGAGAGTGTTAAGAATTTTTAGAATTGAAATAATAAAGTTAGATTTATTTTTGTGTCTTCTATTAAGTTCATAAACTTACAGTTTGAGCACATCTAAGAAAGTAAAACCATCCATTTTATTTTTGGGGCCCTTAACCTATAATGTCCTTAAAAACCTTAGAACTTATTGTTCAGTGGCAAACATCACCACTTAACTATAACTTTTTATTACAAGTGAAAGGTCAATTTATTTTTCTTTTAATCTATATATCAGTAAATAATTCTGACCAAAAAGGTCACACACTCATCCATATATACTTTTTTTTAATTTTTAAGAAGATAAAACTAATCAAAACAGTGTAAGAGGTACAGGCCTAAAAGCATTATGAAATCAACAGTAGTTACCATAATGTCTTTTGATGTCTTCAAAAATAACTGCAGATAACTTCAGACATAATAAAAATCAAACATCGAATAGGACAAGATACTGAATGCAATAAAGGACTTCAAAAGCCAATAGTAAATACCAAATATATCTTGCTACCATAATATATCTTGCTATCTTTCAAATAGCTGCTCCTGCCATCACATTTGACATAAACAAGACAAAATTTCAGACTAAAACCCAACCCAACAAAACAAGACCAACGATGAATCAACAATGGCTGCCACCCTCAGAATGAGATCCCCTCCTAGAAGTCACAGTGCATACTGCTGTCCTCTGAACCTATGATCAGACCACTGGCCCTAGACCTGCAGTGTTAGTGAATCACCAAAGCACCACAGGCATCCAATTGCATTTTACTTACATAGCTATCACACAGCCTGTGTTTCTCCGGATCAGCCTGTTTCTTGGGGGCAGGGTGGGCTGTGGAATGGTACTTCTTGTTTTCCAGCCTGCACACTGGAAGGGGCTGGGGTCTGGCTATTCCAGTATGATGGGGCCCTGCATATGGCACTGCTTCCCAGACTGGGTTAGCTGGCTAATGTGTCCTTTATTCTCTCCACCCCCATCCGTGAATGGTGCTGACTCACAGGAGAGGCTAGGGTCTGGTTATTCGAGTACAGACTTTTGAAGAAAAGTAAATTTTCATACTATCAGAACAAAAATACATAAATCTGGGAAGAGAGAAGTATAATTTGCTCATCATTTCTGCCTAGGTATCTCAGATTTTTTAAGTTTTGTACTGTTTATTTGAGATGCACACAGTGTAGCAATACTGCCATACTTTCAGAACTGATCATTTCTAATACAAATAATTTATGAAAATTACTTAAATGCTTCAATTCATGTTTAAGATAATTATAATTTCTACTAAAATATAAACTTTGAATTTTGTCCTAAATCAAAATATGAATGCAAAATATTTGCTTTTAAAAACTGTAGATCTGTGGATTGATGCATTCCTGATCTCCACCACTCAGAAAGACACTTGTAAACCTAGTCATATCAGAGGTTTTTAGTTGCATTATGATATTAATTATGGTGTATATGGCCACTTTTAAAACATACACATTTTCCAGTTAATTTGTTGATTGAAAAATACAAGATTGGCATCCTGCTTTCCCTTAGAGAGGTTAAAAATCACTAACATACAACCTTGTCCTTAATGTGCTCACCTATATATATTCTTTTTGCAAGTAAGTATGTTTGCTAGCCTCTGTATAAAAGTTCATTTCTAAAATCCTTGTGTAGCTATATACACAGCTGTCAGTTTTGTAAAATAAAGTGAGCCATATTTATTAAAAACAAAGAACATGGTGCAGTTGTTTGCTTTCAGAAGGTAATATTTGTTGTTACACCACAGCAGCCAATTTTGTACAACACAAAGATGAATGTTATAAATTGTAGGATAACTAAAACAGCAGCCTAGAGTATTTAAGATACTATTTCAGATTTCTTTTAGAGATGAGGAATTGAGAAAGCAGGAATACCACACTGGAAAATAAGAATGTATTTTTTTCATCTTACAATCCTGAATCATAGCTGTTTCTTCTCCCCTCCTACCCTATCCCCTTTTTCTCCCTGTTTTTGTCACATACATTGCCACACAGCCTTAGGGAAATTAACCTATTTTTAGCACAGTTGACTTGCAGATGATAATTAAGGGGGAAAAGCTAAACTAAAAAGAACAGGCTTTGAAACCCTTGGGATATGAATAAAGCAAGACAATCTAGAAGGAAGAGACAAAGACTATATAGAAATAATTTCAAAGTGACAGTAGTAGCAGAAACTAGATTGTGAATGAGAGAGATGGAATATGACAAGTGAATATGAGAGCAATGGAGGAAGAGGAAAGAGACCAGCGTAAGAGAAAATCAGGCATGAATATGTAAGTGGAAAAAAAACCATATAGTTACCATTAGATAAAAAGTATCATAGTAAATTTACTTCAGTAAAAGTAAAAAGCAAGTCTTTTTTGCAGTAATGGGAATTAAACTCAAACCCTCACGCATGTTAGAAAAGCACTGTGCCACTGAGCTACAGTATTTTATTTCGAGACAGTCTTGCTAAATTTGCCCAGGCTGGCATCCAACTTGCCATCCTCCTGCCTCAACCTCCCAAATAGATGGGATTAGAAACATGTACCATCACACCTGGTTTAACAAGAAATTCTTGAATGCTTGTCTATATGGCAAAAAAGATTGAGTTCTTGATAAGAATTAAAAGCTAATTTACCTCTTTCTTTTGGTCAGGAGGTAAACATCCAACCTTAAAATGATGCCAGAACCCAAAGAATCACAATGCTTGCTTTGAATTTTTCTCTTAAATATTTTCCATCATCCCTTCTCTCCCTCTCCTTTACTTCAATATTAAATTCCAGGTGTTATGAAAGTCATAAGCCAAAGCTAGTTTTTTTAGTCAGTTTTGGTGGTTTTTTGCTTACAATGCCATTTCTTCATACTTGCTTCAGATTGTGAATTGAGTTGCCTAGCTTTTGTCCTTTTCTTCTCCTTTTTTCTGTTTTTACTGTATATATTCCTCTTGGTTTGGCCAGCTTTTAAGATATACAAAATAGTTTCCATGGTGTTGATCATATAACTGCCATTTTGTAAATTTGAGAGTAAGTTAGTGTCATCTGCCACCAAGGATTTGTTCCACAAGAAGCTAATTTAAGAAGGAACATTGTGTAAAGATCCTATTACTAATTCTAAAATACCATCTTGGGATTGTTCTCTCTAGTTCTGTGAGGAATGCTATTGAAAATTGCATTAAATGTGTATAACAGTATTGGAAGTATGGCCATTTTGACTACATTGGTTCTTCCTACCTGGGAACAAGGGATGTCTCCATTTTCTGATACCCTTTTCTATCTCCTGTTTTGCAATACTGTAGTTTTCAACATAATGGTTTTTATTTCTTTCATTAGATGTATTCCTACGTATTTCGTTTTTCTTGATGCTATTCTAAAAGGTGTTACCCTAATTTCTCTCTCCCTGAGTTTATTTGTACAGGAATGCTTTTCATTTTTTGAGTGTTGGCTTTTATCCTGTGCTATACTATCAAATCTTGTGATTAATTGTAGGAGTCCTTTGGAAGAGTTTTGAGGGTTTTCTATGTAACATGTCATGTCACTTGCAAATAAGCATAATTTAACTTCTTCCTTTCTTATTCTTATTCACTGTATTTTTTTTTCTCTTATTTAACTGCTCTGGCTAATGTTTCTGGCTATATCGAACTGGAATGGTAACTGTGGATATCTTTGTCTTGTTCCCGATTTTAGAGTGAAAGCTTTCAGACTCATCTATTTAGTATGAGGTTGGCTGTTAGTTTGTCATAGGTGGCTTTTATCAGATTGAGATAAAGACTTGCTATTCTAATTTGCTGTAGGGTTTTTATCATAAATGAATGTTAGACTTTATCAAGTACTTTTTCTGCATCTATTGAGATGATCATGTGGATTTTGTCCTTCTATTAATGTAATATATTACGTTTATTGATTATGCAAATGTTGAACCATCACTGCATCCCTGGGATGAATTGTGCTGGGTCATAATTTATAATCTTCTTGATGACTTACTGCATTTTGTTTTTCAGTATCTTATTGAGAATTTTTTCGTCTATATTCATTAGGTTGGCCTGTAGTTTTATTTCTTGACTAGATCCTTCTACTCTGGTTTTAGTGTCAAGGTAATCCTTCCTTCCAAAAATGAGTTTGGGACTGTTGCTTCCCTTTCAGTTTCATTAAAGAGTTTGAGGAATAGTGGCGTTAGATCTACTCTAAAGTTCTTCTAGAATTCAGCAGTAAATCTGTCAGATCCTGGGCTTTTTCTTTGCTGGTAGTTTTTTAGTTACTTCAATTTCATTGACTGATACTGGTTGATTTATAATTTTTATATCTTCTTGGTTCAGCTTTGGTAATTCATATGTATTCTGTCTACTAGTATGTTTTCTGTCATATGTATTCTATTAGGAATCTGTCTATTAGTTCTGTTTTCCATCTTGTTAGATTACAGGTTTTCAAAGAATATACTGATGATCTGGATTTCTTTAAGTTCTGTTATAATTTCACCATTTCATTCCCAAATTTCTGCCATTACTTCTGTGAAGCTGTTTACCTTCTGATTTTCACTGATTACGGTTAATCTTACGTTGTTGTTCTTTACATCATCTAGCAGCTGCTGGGTGGATTTTTTGTGGTTCCTTGCTATTTTTAAGAAGTCTTTCATTTGTTGATCACTAATCATAACTCTGTCTTCTAGATCCCATATTTCTATCTTCACATTGGTTGATTCTGCTGTAGAATATTTAATCTCCTGCATGTCTGTTAGAATCTGTTTTATGCAATCGAGTTTTTTCCTGTGTTGGGCATTCATGGTTTCCATCACTCTCCTAGGTTTCTCTTTTTTCACTTGTATTTATTCTAATTTCACTAACTGTGCCCTTCATTATGGTCATCATCTCTTTAATTTTTTGTGTAATTAATTATGGGGGTTTTTCCTCCTTGTTTCTTTTTTTTCTGGTTTTGTTGTTGTTTATTTTCTGCAATAATGATTGTAAATTGCTTATGGTAGGTAGTTTTGTTACAAGGGTCAAGACATATTTAAAAAATGACTACTTTTTAGAATTATCTTCTAAACATAACTGACTATTGCTGCCTATATGGCCTAACACCCAATTGTTTAGTAATGTACTATGGTATTGTTTATGACCTCCTGATAGTCTAGCTATTGGCATACAAGGAAAATCAATAGAGCACAGCAAATGTGTCACCTTGACTATAGTACAGTCACCAATAACACCAAACACAGACTGGAAAATAACAAAATGCAGTAACTAATAATTTACCACTCGTAATAGTATGTACAAGATTTTATAGATTTATAGCAAAATCTAAGGCAAATTAGAAAATTTCATACAGTAAATAGGCATTCAATAGAGTGTTTTACCCTAAGGAAGAAAATTAAAAAGGAGAATAAGAAGAAATAGAAAAGCAAAAGATAAAAAAAGATTAGAACCAAGGCTAAAGATCAGAGGAAGATTATTCAACTTCAAGAAATGGTGAATAGCGGGCTGGGGATTTAGCTCAGCAGCATAAGCACCTGCCTTGCAAGCAGCCGGTCATGAGTTTGATCCCCGGTACCGATAAAAATTTTTAAAAATTTTTAAAAAGAAATGGTGAATAAGATAGGAGGAAAGAAAAGAATTAAAAAACGAAAACAGGAACAAAAGAAAACAAAAATAAAACTGCAAACACTGTTCACCCTCACAAGAAACAAAACCAGAGCCCAGATCTATGCTGGATAATCCCAACAAGCTGGCAATAGAATCAGCGCATGGTACTGATACAAGGACATTAAACCCGTGGAAGCTGAGGCCTAACCTCCCCTGTGGTCATGGGCTCGGGGCCTGAGTCGTTTACCTTATAACTTTGAGTCTCTTGCCTGCCTGCCCACAGCACCCTGTCCATGGATGTCTCCCATGATTGTGCCTCACTCAGTCACTCTAGGAGCCCTTAGATGAAGCACCTTGTGGCTGCCCTGAGTCTTGGGCTCAGTTGGCCTTCTCTAAAATGTCATCTGACAAAACACGCTCCAAGAGACACAACAGGTGCTTTGCCTGGAGTCACTCATCAGCTGTTGTAGCCCCCAGCATCCACTGCGGTGTCACATTGGCACATTCTTCCTTGGAGCCTCCAGAGTTGCCTGCTTTCACTAGGTCTCTGTGGTTTCGATCTCTTTTGCATCATGGGCTGTTTCTTCAGTGTCTCGATGGGCTCCAGTTGTCCTTCTAAGTCCTTCTTGGATTTTGAGGATCCACCTCCATATTTTCTTTCCCAAGTTGTTACTTTCCAGTGTCTATATTCCAGGCATTGAAGAGGTTGATGTTTGGCTGCTTATTGCTTCACAATCTTCCTCAAAGCCTTCCTGGACAATTTTTAAGTCATTTTAGAAAAGTTGTTTCATTTTTTACTAACTTGGCTTTTGTTGTCTTCAGGAATCTCAGAAATTACAAATCAGCCTAATAACAGGGTATATCGTTAAGCATTTCTCTTTGCTTAGTGTTCAAAATACATTTTCTTTTTGTCAGAACTCAGTGCAAGAAAGCTCATTCTGGTTTGTTACTTCCCCTACTAGCATTTAAGGAAGTTCACCTCAGGCCTGGAGATTTAGCTTAGCCACAACCTTAACTTTGCTGTCTAAAATATCGAAATTTCAAGTTCATATAATTTTCCTTATTTTCATATTTTTCTTCTTACTTTCAAAAATCTTTGGAGGTATGAGTTTTCTTATATGTGTTCATTGTGGTTTTTTTTTTTAATTTCCTATTGTCTTTCCTTTCTAAAACTTCTTTATTATTGGAATTAATGCAGTTTTGAATATTTGAGTTTCTCTGAACTTGACCTTGTGTCTATTTCTTTATCTTTAAAATGGGAGTAATAATAATTTCCATATCATAAGGTAGCTGTGAAGATTAAGTTGTATAATAAGGGTAGGGTTATGTCTCACATATAAACATTGCATAATGATTAACCAGTATAATTAATTGCATAATTGGTTTTTTTAATTTTGAAAAGAATAAAACCAAATGAGAAAAAAACAAAATGGGATCATTCAAAACAAAAGAAGGACATAGTACGTGACTTAAAACCACGATACAAGGTGGTCTACAATGGTTACCATGATGTTTCTTGTTATCTTCAATAGAATTGCCTATATCATCAGGCACAATAAAATTGAACATAGCAGTACAGAACAAAATCAATAAAAACAAAACACTGGAGACATTATAGAACTTCAAAAGAGGGTAATACTCAAACCAGAATGGGTATCATAGTGAATCTTACTATCTTCAGAGTAGTTGCCTATACTCTCAGACTTGATACTATCAACTATCAAGTATGCTTGATACTATCAAGCATAACAGATTCAAATAAAATCAGTCAAGACAACAATCGAACAAAACATTCAAATAAAATCAGTCAAAACATGACAGTGAAAGCAGTACAGGGCTTCAGATTATGTTGACAGGGAACTACAAATAGTTACCATAGTATATCCTGCTATCTTTGCAATAGCTATGTGCTTTCAAATCTAGTATAAGTAGACAAGCTGGAACAGAATATAACCAAACTAAACAGAGCAATGAAAACAATATGGGTTTCAAATCATGATACAAGATTAACAATGTCTTCTGCCTTCCCTTTTTAGACATTTCCTCCCCCTTTCACTTTCACAGAGTACACTGTACATTTTGTATCCCACTAACTCCTTTGGTTTTTAGATTGGGGGCAATCTGCTATTTACCTAAGTGGTTCTGAACCATTTTACCCCTGAGCTTGGTCTCAAGTTGTATCCATTTACCTACAAGATCCTCAAGGTTTTCCTTCCTTATAGCTGAGTAGTTCTCCGCTGTACAAAAGGGTTATGTCGTTCCAACCAATCTGCAGCTGATGGGCGAGATACCCCCACTTTTTTATGGTTCCCTGTCACATAGAGCATTATTTTCTCATCCTTGACTTTCAGTCCATAAACCCTTTTTCAGGTTAATTATATTTGTTATATAACATCTTGATGGACCTTATCTCCTAATCCACTCTGCCTGTGTTTCTTTTTATTGGTGAATTGAGGCCATGTGTATTAGTGATTATGGCCAACCTTCTTTGCCTCATCTCTGTCATGCTATTTTTCTGCCATTGGTTGTCTACTTTTCCCCTTCATTCCACTGTCTGCCCTATTCAGTGAGCCTCCTCTGTCACAGTTCCTGAAATGATGGTCTTTTTCTGTCTCCAGGATGTCCTTCAGTATTTTTTGTAGGGTTGGATTGGTGATCACAAACTCCCCCAGTTCCTCTTTGTCATGGTAGCATCTTGTTTCTCCATTAATTTTGAGAGATAGTTTTGCAAGGTACATCAATCTGGGTTGAAGATTATTTTCTTTCAGTGCTTGGAATACTTTACTCCAAGCTCTTCTTAATTTGATGGTTTGTGTTGAAAAGTCTGTCGTGAATCTCTTGGGTTTTCCTTTATAGGGGATCTGTTTCTTTTCTCTGACAGCTTTTAATCTGTTCTTGTGTTGCATTTCTGGGATCTTGATTATCATATGTCTGAATGTGGATCTATTTTGGTTATAGCTGGCTGGCATTCTATATGCCTCATATATCTGAATATCATTTCCTTTTCCTATGCTTGGGAAGCTTTCTTCAATTATTTCTCTAAACAGCCTTTGTATTTCATTTGTGTTTATCCCTGCTTCTTCACTCACATTTTTTATTCTTAAGTTACAGGTCCTTTTGTAGCCTTTATATTATTATTTCCTGTTTCCTTGTTATTTTTAAGAGGTCTTTCCTTTCACAATCACACATTGCAAACCTGTCTGCAAGGTTTGATAGTCTGTCTTTAGTTTCTGCCAAGCAGTTTTGCCAGCTTTCAATGGAGTTTTTAATTTCCTGGAAATCTCTTTGAATCTGTTTCGTGTATTCTAGATTTTTTTTATATTCTTCATCAAATGTTTCCCTCCTTTTTCTGTGTTCATTCTTCCATCTGTGTCTTCTTGAAAGGGGCTTAGCATTTCTTTTATTATTTTTCTTATATCTTCCTTGTATTAGTATTCCTATGTATTAGTATTTCTGTTTTGAGTTCTTTTATAATGTCACAAAGATATTTCTTTATGTCAGATGCTATTTCTTCAGAAACTGCAGGTGTGCAACCCTTGATCTCTTCTGTGTTTACCTATCCTAGGCCAGTGCTGCTTGGGTTGGAGGCTGGAGACTTCCTTTTATTTCTTCCTTTTGTCATGTTTCTGGTTTCTTCTAGACAAATGGATAGTGGGAGTCCCCGGCACTTCCTGTATTGGTTAAGATCACTCTGAAGCACGCTGGCTAAGGATTGCTGCCCTCTCCATTCTGCTGTTGACCACTGAAGTACAAGCAGGGGCAGGGCAGCCTGGCCCCTCTTTTCTGAGTGGTGAACCACTGGGAGTCTTCACCATGTTAGTGTGGGCTGTGCAGTTAGGGATAACTTCAGGGAAACCTCATCCTTGGCTATTGGATCACACACAGAGGCAGGATTCAGTCTAAGCAATTCTCACCAATCTGCTCTGCACTAGGAATGGCTGACTGAAGCCGCTGCAGTTCTGCTTCTGGGCTTATCCTGCATGACTCCAAAATGTCAGCCAGCCAATTGCCCACTCCCACAGGAGGACTGAGTTCCCCGCACTCACTGCAAGCCAGTGCAGATCTCTAAGCCAGTGCTGTTCTCTATCTGCTTCTCCCCTCCATAACCACGTCCTTCCGCTGAGGCCCTTGGGCTTCCCAACCCCCAACTTCACTGTGGCCACGTGTGTTCGAATTCCACCAGACTGGCTCCGGTGAGAGTGCTTCTGGCTACAGCCTTCTGTCCCATGTTTTTCTTTGGGTTTTTTTTGTTTTTTTTTTTTTTTCCTTTTATTGTCCCCCCCTTTAGTTTCTTCTTGGATTGAGAGGTTCCATCTCCTTCCATCTGGTCTTCTCCAGGGTGCTCTTTTCCAGCATCTGAGCTGTTTCAATCAGAGACTCTTATTTTCCTGCTTATTGGTCCGCCATCTTCCCGCCTCTCTTGCATAATTGTTTTTATGTTGATTTCAACTCCCTATGATATACATACAGTATTTTTTTTAACTTCATAGTGTAAACATAGAGAAGTAGTATTTTTCTCACTATTATGCATACAAAGTTTGGAAACTTTCAATGTACTTATAAACTCTCAAAGAATGGCTATGATATAAAATTCAACAAGTGGGCAATAAGCCTACTCTATAATTATTGTAAATACAATGAGTATTATAATGCATCTTATTGTCTTCCAAGTAGTTCCCTATACCATCAGACATGGTACAGTCAAACAAAACAAAATTGAATAAAATCAATCAAAACAAAACAATGAAAGCAATACAGGGGTTCAAATCAAGCTAACAGGAAATCAAAAATGGTTACCATGACACATTTTGTTATCTTTGTAATAGCTTTCCATTTCATCAAATACAATATGATTAGACAAATTAAAACAGAATAAAACTAAACAGAACAATGAAAACAATATGGGTTTCAAATCATAATAATAGATTAACAATGGCCACTGCCTTCCTTGCTAGACAATTCCTCCACTTTCACTTTCAGAGGAAGTATTGTACATTTTGGATTCCACTAACTCCTTAAGTTTTTATACTAGGGAGGCAATACAGCATTCACCTAAATGACTCTGAACCTTTTTGACCTCTGAACCTTGAGCATGATCTCAAGTTGTATCCATTTACCTACAAGAACCTCAAGATTATCTTTCTTTATAGCTTAGTAGTTTTCCATGGTGTTCTAAATAGTCTGCAGTTGATAGGCAAGATACCCCCACTTCTTTCTGGTTTCCTGTCACATAGAGCATTGTTTTCTCACCTTTGGCTTTCAATCTATAAACCCCCTTTCAAATATAAAGCTTCTTGTATAAAGCATATTGAAGGACTCTGTCTCCTGATCCACTCTGCCTGTGTTTCTTTTTATTGGTGAATTGAGGCCATGTATATTAGTGACTGTGGCCAACTTTCTTTGCCTCATCTATTGCCATCTTTGCCATGCTATTTTCCTGCTGTTGGTTGCCTACTTTTCCCCTTCATGCCATTGTCTGCCCCATTCAGTGAGCACCCTCTGCCACTGTTCCTGAAACCATGGTCTTTTTTTCTCTCTCTCTAGAATGTCCTTCAGTATTTTTTATAGGGTTGGTTTGGTGGACATGAATTCCTTCAGTTATTCTTTGTCGTAAGTATCTTGTTTCTCCATTAATTTGAAAGATAGTTTTGCAAGATACATCAATCTGGATTGGAAGTTTTTATCTTTTAGGACTTGAAATTCTTCACTCCAAGCTCTTGATTTGATGGTTTGTATTGAGAAGTCTGTCGTGATTCTGATGAGTTTTCCTTTATAGGTGATCTGTTTCTTTTCTCTGACAGCTTTTTTTCTTAAAGGGGGTAAAATTAAACACAACAAAAAAGAACAAAATAGGACATAAGAAAGCAATATAAGAGATATAAATTTCAAAGCCAGATGACCTGAGATCTTCACTGTCTATCGTACTGTCTCTTGTTTTCTTCCCAATAGTTGTCCATGTCTTCACATACAGACAATTCATACAAAACAACATAGTATAAAATTGATCCGAACAGAGTGAGAAAGGCATTTTAGTTCTTCAAAATCAGACAATAGGAAAGTCACTAATGGCTGTCGTATTATCTCTCTTCAAAATAGCTGTTCATACTTTCATGTATATTGAAGTTCAACAAAACAAAACAGGCAGGTGGGGAGGGGTTGCTTGGTTTCTCAGCACTCCAGGTCCCAGCATGGCACGCGCGGGTCCCAGTAGATGCCAGTGGTTCTTGTCCTAGGCCTCCGTTGCCTGCCATGCTCACTGCCATTCACCATTGCTTGGCTTTTCAGCATTCCAGGTTCCAGCATGGCACGGGTTCCAGTAAACGCCAGTGGCTCCCGTCCTGGGCCGCAGAGCCTGCCACCCTCACAGACTCTCACCAGGTGGTGGAGGGGTTGCTTCAAGCTGTTACTTTCTAATGAATTGACCATTTCACTGCCCAAGTTCTGAAATGGCCAACAGACCATAGAAAGACATCTCTTTAGGCTCCTGCTTGAAACCAATAGTGTCAGAAAGCTGCCAGCCTTGATTCAGGGTCATATCTCTGTCAGCCTTTAATATTCTGTTCTTATGTTGAATTTCTGGGACCTTGATTGTTATATGTCTGGGCATAGATTTATTTTGATTATAGCTCGCTGGAGTTCTGTATGCCTCATTTATCTGAATATCATTTCCTTTTCCTATGCTTGGGAAGTTTTCTTCAATTATTTCTGTACATAGTCTTTGTATTTCATTTGTGTTGACCCCTACTTTTTCACTCACATTTATTATTCTTAAATTATGCTTCTTTATGTCATCTTGTAGCCTTTGAATTGTTACTTCCTGGTTCCTTCTTGTTTTTAAGAGATCTTTCACAATTGCTAGCTGCAAACATGTCTTCAAGGTTTGAAAGTCTATCTGTAGTTTCTTTCAAGCAGTTTTGCCTGCTTTTAATGGAGTTTTTAATTTCCTCGTAAGCTCTTTGAATCAGTTTCATGTATTCTAAGTCTTTTATATTCTTCATTCAAGGTTTCCCTCCTTTTCCTATGCTCTTCCATTCTTCTGTCTTTTTTAGAGGTGCTTAGCAATTCTTAGTATGTTTCTCATTTCGTCTTTTACCTGAGATAGTGTTTCTGTTCTAGTTTCTTTTATAGTCTCAGGAAGTTGTTCCTTTACTTTAGTTGTCATTAATTCACAAGCTTCAGGTGTGCAACTCCTGATCTCTTCTGTGTTTACATCTCCTGGACCAGAACTGCTTGGGTTAGAGGTCAGAGACTGCCTTTTGCTTCTTCCTCTTGTCATGTTCCTGATTTCTTCCAGAAAAGTGGGTAGTGGGGTCCCTGGCAATTCCTGTGTTGGCTACAATCTCTCTGAAGTGAGACTGTTTGATTTTTCTAGCCCGTGCTGCCTACGGATATCTGATGGTGACCACTGGGTGTGCTGGTGTAGCGCTGTTTACTGCTTTTCCAGCCTGCTTTGGCTCACCAGTGGCTGGTGGAGTACAAGCAAGTACGGAACAGGCTGCCGCCTCCCTCCCCAGATGGTTAACTGCAGGGAGCCCCTGACCAGGAATACGTGCAGGGGGCGGAACTCGCTGGGGATAGTTTTAGGAAAACCTCAGAAAGGGCTGTTGGAATGCGCACAGGGGTGGGACTCAGTCCAAGCAATTTCCACCAGTCTGCTCAGAGCCAGGAGTGGCTGAAGGAAGCTGGCTGCAGTTCTGGTTCCAGGCTTTTCCTGCCAGACTCCAAAATGGCTCCTGGCCAATTGCCCTCTCCCACGGGCAGACTGAGTCCTCTACACTCACCGCCAGCCAGTGCAGTTCTCCAGTCTACTGCTCCCCCCTCTACCACATCTCTTTGCAGAGGCCTTCAGGTTTGCCAGCCGCCACCATCACTGTGACCATGAATTCCCAGGTTCCAACAGTTCTGCTCACACGGTGGGTTGGGCTCTGGCTCCAGGTGAAGGTGCTGCCAGCTACCACCTTCTTTGTTTAAGTTTTTCTCTTCTTTTACTCTCTCTGTGGGCTTCAATTCTCACTTTCATTTCTTCCCAGATCAAGGAGATCCACTTCTTTCCTTCCTTGTCTTCCTTGCAGTGCTATATGCTAGCATCTGGACTGTTTCTCTCAGAGAAGCCATTTTCTCTGCTGCTTACTGTTCCACCATCTTCCTGGAAATCTATTTTAAGGTATTTTTAAACAAAATAATAATTTAATTCAGAGGTACTATCCATACTGTATTGCTATTGCTGCTGTGAAACTTGTTACCTTAAAACAACGGTGAATTTCTTATCTTACATTTCAGAGAGCAGAAATTAAAATCAAGGTGTAAGCCAGACTAAAATCTTTCTGGAAGGTTCAGGAGAAAGCCCCTTTTCTTGCCTTTAAGCCAGCTGCATTCTTGACTTATTCCTGACTTATTCCTGCCCCTTCCTCACATCATACGTTCCATCTTTATGACCAACTCTGACCTTCTTGCCCTTCTCTTAAGGCCCCTGTAGTTACATTGGACCCATCCTGGTCATCTAGGAAAATTACCCCCTCTCAAAACAAGACCCTTTTACCACAGGAGGTAGCATTCAGTTTCTACACATTAGATTGTGGGTACAGAGGGCATCATTCTGTCCATTACATTTATACATGCCTACAAGAGCTTTCATATAACAACACATACATAAAACCTTCCTCATCCCAGTTCACCTAGGAATAAGCCATTCTAGACAAATAAGCTTTCTATATCCTTACATCCAAATCGTATTTTTGAAACTTATTTATGGAAAACATTCTAAAAAGTACTCCCTTCCATTTCTCCTAAAGGAATGCTTGGTGTCACTATAAACATCAGTTACTGAGCTTCAAATATACCTGTAAGTGCAAATGTAGGTGTAAGTTGTTTGAAACACACAACTCAGAGTGTATTAAACCCTGCAGTGAAACTGGAATTTACTTTAAAGTTACTGTTTCATCATTTGGTTCTTTGTCAAAAATGGGAAGCAGAGAATGTGTGCATTCCCAGCCCTATACACTATGTGATGGCCTTTCTGCAAAACTGAGTCAGAAATCAAAGCAATCTTCTCTGAAGTGAAGGAAGGTAGACTGTATTTTCTCAGCCTCTAAAAAGCTCCTCTAGCAGTTGCCAATCCTTTGCTATTTGTCAGTACTTAAAACATTTCTCATTTCTGAATGACTGATATCTAAGAACCACAGTCAGCCCCTTACAGTTTTGTGTGTTTTCATTTCCCCCATGAGGTATGAGAGAGAATGCTGACTATTTTGAAAACTGTTACTAGTTACTTACTTGCCTTAATTGTGGAAACATCACTTTTTCTGATATAACCAATCCATACTTTTTTAGATTCTCTTTGCATTTAAATAGAAAACAGCAGCAACAAAAATATTTATGTTTGAGTACTTGGAACATACTGAGTGCTTACTAAGTAGTCGTTATTGTTTTAATTTTTAAAATGACTTCTGAAATAATTTTAGGAAATTTTAGTAAAGTGTCATGGAACAAAAAGATACAGTATCTTCTGCTTCCTCAGAATATGCTCCAATTTTCTAGCATTTGCTTTTTAAATTGTGGTTCTAAGATGTTCTTTTGTCCAAAGGAACAATAAGATGTTACAACTTACCAGAGAGATACTTGTCTGTTGGAGCACTAACTCATACTGTATTTGTATTTGTTTAATAGATAGCTCCATCTATATGCCAGGTACATTCAGACATTAACTGAAAGAAAGAAAACACTTCACGAATAATCCATAGTGTGGTGAAGTCATCCTATGGCAAATACAGTAGTAGAAGTAGGGATATGATATGGAATTTTGAATAGACCATGGTTTACCATACAGTGGTAAATGTGCAACATTTGTCAACATTTAACATGAATTTTTACACCTTTAAAAGGTGTAAATGGAACTCATCACTAGAACATGTAGAAATAGCCTACCTGTTTAATTTAGTAACAACTTTCAAAAGAGGAGTTGACAAGCATCACCAAGATAGATCCTTTTCATCAGCATTAGAAAACATTTCAGCATAAAATATTGCACAGAAAATTCACGATTCTTTGTAAACTCATGCTTTATTATTTTTTATCCAGCTATATACCTGTTTCACTTTTAATGAAATATCTCCACTTAAAACACCATTAAAGTCAACAGTGAAATTAAAACAATAATCTTTAATTTTAAAATGAGCAAAAGACATGATAGACCATAGAGGTTGTCTACATAGCACATAAGCACATAAAAAATTGTTTAGTATTATTACCAATTGGGGAAATGTAAATTAAAACTACAGTAAAGAATCACTATACCCTAACAGAACAGCTAAAAGCATGCCAATTACAGCAAATGCTGTCAAGAATGTAGAGAAATTGGATTATACTACTATAAAATGGTATAATGGAAAATATAAAATGGTATAATCACCCTAGGAAAAGAGTATAGCAATTTCTTATTACCCTGAATGTGAGTTTTTCAGTAAACGTAAGTAAAGCACTTACTGAGTTCTGGAAGCTGCTTTAGCAAATGACTTACCTGTGTTAGCTACTTTTTAATTGCTGGGAAAATACCCAACACCCACAAGTTGAAGGAGGGCTTATGGTTTGTTAGAGGGTTCAGGGGCAGGGCAGCATGGAGAAGAAAAACAGTCCATGGCAGGACAGGCGAGAAACATCAGTGAGCCATCAGTGAGCCTCCCTTTCCCTTTTATTCCATTCAGGGTATAAGCTTATTGGTCAGTACCAGCTACACCCATTATGTACACCAGTCAGTTGACTGAAAAGCCCCACCTATAAGCATATAAGGCTTTATAGAGACATGTATGTACACACAGTAGGAGAACCCAAGGAAGTAATTGTGAAAATCCCCAATTTATAGGCAATTGATCCGAAGTTCTGGAGGTTCAGACTTCAGATTGGCATATAAAGTAGGAGGCAATCTGGTGAGACTGAACCTTTAACGTGTAAGATCTGAACTAACTTCAGGTAGATAATTCTTACAATTGAATTAAACTAGTTGATGTCAAATTTGTTGTTGGAGGTAAATTCTGTCCCTCAGTTGATCACAGAAGTGTTCCATATGTGAGAATGGGAAAGACCATTTGGTTTTCCTTACTGTATATAAACACAATTGCCTTCATTGAATAAATGGTTGAACAGTTGGTATATTCATGCTGTGGACACTGCTCAGTAACAAAAAGGAACAAATTATTGACATACCATAGATGGATCTCAAGGGATTTATTATGCAAAGTGAAAAGATTAACCAATATTAGCAGTTACATAGTATGTAATTCCATTTCTAAAGCCTTTCTGCTGTGACAGCATTTTAGAGACAAGCGGTTGTGGCTATCAAAATAGCACAAAGGGTATTTGTGATGAAACTGTTCTATGTCTTGACTCCAGCAATGGTCTCACGTGTGATAAGATAACAGAAGTAACTGTGTGCATGCACAAGTGCACATAATATTGATCAAGTCTGGAAAAGCTAAGCAAGTTGTTCCCTAGTGGGAAAAATTAAGTGTAAGACTACACAGTATACAGTTTCTGTCTTACAATGGAACCTATCATTTAAAAAAAACAAGTGATGATAGACATTCAGGCTGAATAGAACATTAGCATTTTAAGTCCATAAAATTGTATGAAAATTCTGGCTCTGCCACTTACCACATGTAGAAATTTGAGTCCATTCTTTAAATCTTTCTGTGTTTCAGTTTTTTGTTTTTTGTCTTGTTTTGTTTTGTTTTGTTTTGTTTTGTTTTGTTTTGTTTTTGTTTTGTTTTGTTTTGTTTTTGGTACCAGGGATCAAACTCACAAACTCACAACCTCACACTTGTAGGGCAGGCACTTATGCTGCTAAGCTAAATCCCCAGCCCAGTTTATTCTTTTTTAAAGTGAATGCAATACTTTCCTCAAGTTGCCTTAAGGGTTAATTCAGTCTAACAAATTACTATCTGATAGGTTTTTTAAACATTGGTAATTTACAGACCACTCATCATTTACATTGGCTCATGAAAGTATTTTGTTTTTTCACTTTCATCTTTTCATTTGTGTCCTATGACTATTAATGTCCTATGACTATTATGACTTCTCTAAGGAAATTTTAATATTAGGTAGTCTATTTCGTTTTAATATCATTAAGTAGTCTCTTTGTTTCTTTCATGAAGTTTACTCTTGTTCTAGTTTACTGAGTTGAACACTTGCTAAATATCATTCTGCATGTCTAAAACTATACATTTGAAACTGTAGATACTTGTACCTCTTCTACTGCTGTTTTGGCTAAATCACAAATTTTGATATTGACAACCAACATTTTCATTGACATTTTACTATCAAGGGGAGTTGGCTTTATTTTTCTTTGAAAAATCATTTGTAAATCTTTTTCAGTTTTCTAAATACCTGATGGGGAGAACTTTCATACATAGGTTCTAACTTTTGTGTTTTGATTCTTAATATCAATTCTTCAAAGTATCTCAGACTTCATTTGTAATTTGGCATGTTATCTTATTTTAAATGTTTGAAAAGTATGTATTCTTTAATTATTGATTGTAGAAATCCATCTTCAATTGATTTTGATTGTTCAAATCTTCAGTATCTGCCTTAATTTTCTCTTGCTGAGTCAAAATACATCCACAAGTTAAAGGAGAAAAGATTTATTATGGCTCAAAATTTGTAGAGGTTTCACTTCATAGTTGTCTGGCTCCAAGATAGGATGGCATGGCAGAGGGGTGTCACAAAGGAGAAAGAGTACGTCATGGCAGGCAGAAGGCAGCAGCAAGCTTCTTTCCCATTGTATTCCATCCAGGATACAACACTATTGATTGGTGTTACCAGACACACCCAAAACATTACTAAACCAATCAGTGGACCAATCCAATAATCGTGCCTTTACTTCCCATTCACACACTCTACACCCAGCCACTTCCGAAAAGTGCCACCTGTGAATGCATGAGGCTTTGGGGAGATATCTAGATACAAGCCATAACAGTATCCTTATAATTTTTGGTCTAGTTGATTTATCAGTTACTGTAGTGAAAAATCTGTGATTATCGATGTGTCACTTCTCATTGTTCTGCGAATTTTAGTCACTTAAACTCATTTTATTTAATGTTTGCATAGTGTGTTTGTCCATGATTTAGAATCCTCAAAAGTGACATTTTTCTCCCTAGCCCAGAGCCCAACCTTTCCCTGACAAGTTTTTTCACTCTCTCTTGCTTATATAGGGCATATCTTTTTCAAGTCGGTGCATTTACTGAAAGACTAGCCATTAAAGTAGCCTAATTTATTGTAAATGGTCTCAATTCATGTCCCATGCACATTTTTCTTGCTTCAGAGCCATTTTTATTTTGGAGTCTCAGAACTCGCAACTTTGGAACATACAAAATTATTTATATATTTCAGTTTACAAATTTGGGAATTTATAATCATAATATTAATAAGTAGCATTGAAATCTATTTGTTACTTATGTAAGACTCATATAGCTGAAACTATTTTAAACTTGTTTTCAATTGTAAAAAAATTTTTTTGGACTGGGGATCAAATCAGTTGAAATTTTAAAATAATGTGACTATTTCAAAATTCCATGTAAGAAAAGAATAGTGATCTTGCTATCATAGGGAAAGGTAAACTATACTAATAGTACTTCAAAATATACAGCTTAATCGGGAAAGGGTTGTTAATTATAACTAATATAGTAATAAAACTAATAGCAAATTATAATTAACATAATAACTTAGTTTTATAAATTAACCATTATTTAGATAAATACCTGAGTTCATATTTTCAAATTGTATCATGAAAAACTCATTTCTTTTTATTAGTTATTCCTGTTTTGGGGTGTTGAATCTTAAAGTTGCATAAAATTTTAATACATTTGAAATCTGATAAAAATTTTCCTTTTGGGGCTGGGGATTTAGCTCAGCAGCATAAGCACCTACCTTGCAAGCAGGCAGTCGTGAGTTTGATCCCCAGTACGGATAAAAAGGAAAAGGACAAAAAAAAAATTCCCTTTTAGTTCTTCAGAAGTCATAGTTTTTCTCTCATAAACATTCCTATAATTACATCAAGAGTAAATTCAGTCCCTAAAATATTACATAACATGACTCTTCATCAAAAGCATAATGTCCTGATTTGCTCTTGGCATTTAGTTTTGTTCCCAGAGTGAAAGTTTATAAATGATGACACCTGTTTATTGCTTTTTCTGAGTACCTAAGGAAAACACAAGTGTATTTATCCAGTGGTCTGAACTATTTTGTTTAATAAAGTATGTATCTGCATTTCTTCTAGGTTACCTTCCGAACCAGAATCTATCACTGTAACATTAACAGCCAAGGCGTGATCTGTCTGGATATCCTAAAAGATAACTGGAGTCCAGCCCTAACCATCTCTAAAGTTCTTCTCTCCATCTGTTCACTTCTCACAGATTGCAACCCTGGTAAGACATTAGGATTAACATGGAACTTTCCTCAAGGTTTATATATCAGATTTTAGAACTTGTTTACTGCTCCTAATGCTACCACTAATACTAATGTTACTGATTTTAATTTTCTATACTGTATAACTTTTATTTTTAGATTGGATCTTCTCATTAGGTTTTTAAAGACTTATTTGCCAAAAAAAAGGAAAAAATAAAAGGTGATAAAAATTGATGAAAAATAATTTCAGATGAAAAAGTACATTTCAAGGATGCCTTAAATTCTCCTGGCAAATAACAATAAAAATTCAAGTTGAATAGCATAACCTTTAATTAGATGCCTACCACAAGATGTTAATTTGAGAAATATAGGCTATTAAAAATCTGGTAACAGCCAAGCAGCACCATATAGTTGTGATCTTTTGGCATCTTAATAACTGTGTCCTGACAAGCTATTAGAACTAACGGCTAAATGGTCCTGAAGTAGGAAATACAACTTCCCAGAAAAACTAAAGAGACTCTGTGGCTCACTGCCCTGCTTACCACTGAAAGTTCTTAGCCCTCAATACTCGTAATTATGTGTCCATTAACTAGCAAACAAAATAACTGCCAATTTTTTTTAAATCCAAGTATGTATAGTATGTTCATTGGTGTTCTCCATGGAAACATTGTTCTTTGAGTACTTGATTAATAACCTTCTCGCTGAATCAAATTTCATCTTCCATAGTTAGAAGTAAATTCTCTTCTACTTTTACATATTTGTTATTTCTTGGTAATAAAAAATTTTTAGGGAAAAAATTAAATTAATAAAATTGTAATGTATTTAAAATGTTTAACACTGAAAAGAGAACATAGTGAGGTCATTATAATAGCTTTTATATTGTATCATACTTCACAACCAAATAGAGAAGCCCAGGCATGCTACACTGTTAAGAGTTGGTTTTGCCCTTTCAATTCCATTATTGCTATTACTGTCCACCTTGTCTCAGTGACTGTGTAATTTCACTTAGAGGTAATGTTGCAAAATCATTTGTTTTCTCCCTTTTGGTGATTTGAGGTCTGTCACTTTGAATCAGTTGTATATAAAAATGTGTTCTCAGTCCAGGTGTCCTTGCTTGAAAAAATGGATTCATTTTTCCAAAGCTTTCTCTTTGAATTACTGTTCATTGAAGTAGTAGGGGATTTTAGAGTCTTTGGGGATATTTTTTGGTTTTGATGTTGGTAGTGGCAGTGGTGATTTTTGTTTTGTCTCAAAAAGTTACAGATGCATTCTACAAAAAAATTAAAATTGCTCCTCAATAAAGAAAATTACATAAATTTAAAAATACATACAGACATAAATTTTGAAAATAATACTATTAATAGTAAGAATAAGCCTAAAAATAATGGGCCTTAAAACTATAAACAGGCTGGGTGTGGTGGCACATGCCTGTAATCCCAGTATTCAGGGAAGCTGAGACAGGAGAATCGTTGTGTGTTATGGTTTGATAACTAGTGGTCAACTTAATGCCAGCTGGGTTACATCAGCATGCATTGAGAGAAGATGCTCCACCTGAGGAGGGGTGCCAGGATAAATAGGTGAGAAGAAGAGAGGTGTGGGGAGGGATTGAGGCATTATGGAGGCATTGTTGGTTCTCCTACGAGTTGCTGTCTAAGCTGTTGGTTCTCCTGGAGAAGCGTTGCTCTTCACATCAAGCATTGCTTCCTGGCTCCTGAGGGGAAGACATGTGCTGCCTGGTCTCCAGGGTGAACTCATCACGCTGCTTCCTGGCATGTACCCGACTGTGCTTGTTGTCGGAGGAGCTCGGGGCCTCCGTGTCACTGAGGACAGCTGTGGTTCCTTTCAGGACAGCCCCGCTCTTTGTTGTGAGTGTGACTTCTCGGCTCCAGTGTAGAACCCTCATCCCACTAGCACAGCTCCTTCATCCTGCTGGCATAGACTTTCTGGCTTCCACCGCTGACCCTTGGGTCTTCCTGGCATGAATCCGTAAAAGAGACTGGCGTGAGTCCTTCTTGTGGGCTCTGGACTTCCAGTTGGACTCGTGGAGGCGTTGTCCTGAGTTCTGGGTTTTTATCTGGACTCATGTGGGACATTGCCGTGGGGTTTAGACTCTTGACTAATTAATCTGTGTCGTTGGTGTTGTGGATAGATTTCCTGCATTCTCCTGTGTTAACTTCCGGTGACCATTATAAAAATATTATAAACTCCATGTCCTGATCTGAATTGTTCTCTGTGTACAACCCCTGACTACAACATTGTGAGTTCAAGACCAGCCTGGGCTACAAAATGAGCTCAAGGCCAGCCTGAACTGCAGAGTGAGACTCTGTCTCAAAAAGACCAAAAAAAAATTTTTTTTCCTAGTTGGCACCTAAGTATGAGTTTTGACTCTGCTAGATTCTTAAAAAGTTGATTTTAAATAAGTTAAATCCATTTTTTTTTGCTTAATAGACTACTTCCTGCTGTATGCTTTAAACCTTTGCATAGTTTTTTCTCCTTAAATTGAAATTGTACTTGAATCTATCCTGTTTGCAAATTATCGTAAGTATAAATTTAATGACTATGAGTAAGTTATCCTATACTGAATGTGTGGTTATTTTGACACTGGTAATATTTGGTATCAGCTCAGAAATAGGCCTTGCATGATGATACATGTTTAACCAACTTTAAAAATTCCCCCACTTTTATGCCTACATAAACTAATTTTTACATTTGTCTTTTTCAAGAATCTTTGTTACGTAAATGTTATGTTATTTGAAGGGATAACTGCACATCCTTATTAGTATGATATAGACAGAGGGCAGATAATGGATGTAAAAACCAGCTCCACTCTTACTGGTTTTGTGACCTTCAGTCAGTCACTTCACTTTTCTTTCCTTTGGTTTCTTGTATAAAATGAAGAGTATAACCAACCTGGGTTCCTGTAAGTTCAAATTAAAGAGGTGTATGTGAAAAACCTTTGTAAACAGTAGTATGTTGTTCTTGATATTTTTCTCAGTGTTTAGAGCACAAAATGGACATACAGGAGATGACTGATCAGTATCACTCAGTTGAATTTGAGAAAAGATAGTATTGAATTATCTCTAACACTATAACATCAGCATTGACACTCCTGGATTCCATCATCCAAGCCCAGTGCTAAATTAGTAGTGGTATTTGTGTTATCTTATGAGATAGATTCTCTCAAATGACAAACATCCAGTCCACGTGCTGTCAGCCAGTTGATGAGTATTCCATCAATAATTATAATGCTCCCAATGTGATGATCTAGGTGGAGCTAACTTAAACCTTCTGAAATCACCACTTAATAATGGTGTCTGCTGGACTTGGTATAGCGCTCTTACATGGCAGGCACTACTTGACTTGACTACCAGAAATAGCTCTGTCTGCAGCCAAGAGTAGTGACAACAGACATGAATAGAGGATAGTAAACTCTACGGGTCAGCACCACTTCCCCGATTCTCTAGGTTTAGTCCTGCTTGGTGAACCAAATTTAATTCACAGATTGCCAAAGAATACCAGTAAGGAATCAGGTGTCCATTTTTCATGAAATGCTGGTATTTGTAAATACTGTCTTCTCAAGTTACTATAAAATTGCAAGTTCTGATCTATTGGTTTCATCTTTTGAAATGTATTTTTGCTAGTTTTAGATTTTAAAAATTTTTTAGATGTTTTATGGTATTCTTTGTATGAACCATGTTTCTTAAGTATTGTTTAAATTATACTTATAAGTAATGAGTATTTGACCTCACAAAACTACCCTGAAAAGCCAGGCATTATGGTGCATACAATTGCAGAGGCTTAGGCAGGAGGATCAAGCCTGGGCTACATATGGAGACCCTGTCTCAAACAAAAGAAAGAAAACTATCCTGACAATTATGAGATAAGACAGGGACATATAGTTTCCCTGAACCTGGAGATTTATTTACAGAGTAATTACCAGAAATATATCTCATCTTTGTTTTCTTTTTTTCTTCCAGAAAAATATGTAATCTGCATGTTACATGATATTATTTTACTAATTTAATTCTGCTTTCCTATTTTCCTAAAGTATGATGATCTTGTTTCATTGTAAACAAATTATCCATACTGTCATTTAAAAGAAATTACTCCAAAATGGATCACTGTTATGGGACAATAGGAACGTTCAAAGAAAATGCTTTGAATAATGAGAAATTTTTGATAAGCTTGATAAGCTTGATTTTGAAATGTTTTACATGTCTTTACTTTTTAGAGATATATACTGAACTGCTTGCAAATAAAGTATTTGTTATCTCAGATTTGCGTGAAAGTAGTCTAGAAAGATTGGAGGGAGGTACATAGGGTTTGGAAGGTATGGGGTGTACCATTCTAATCTCTGAGTCCGAGTGAAGAGTACGTGAGAACTCATGATATAATGTCTTTCTACGTTGAATATGTTTGAAATTCTCCAAAACGCAGGGGTTTTTTGTTGTTGTAGTTGTTTGTTTGTTTCATTGCCAAAGATTACTTATACCAGCAAGCAGTGTAATCTGTAAATGATGTATAATTTGGCTCTGGTCATCCAAGCAGAATTGTATAGGCAGATCACATAAAAATGGTCAGAGCATATCCACGAACGTAAACACTGTTCTCCCTCCTCCCAGCCCCTAGATTTTTGCAAATCTTTCTTAGAACAACAAATAGAGTCAAGAATGATAACTCATTACCCTCAGTCTGCCACAGTGATTCACCTGGGCGTGAGCGCAGCTGTAACAGGCGTAATAAGAGCTTTGTTCTTCAAGTGTCTGAGCAGAGAAGTTCTACTGGCTCTTTTATACCCATCTGTGAAAGACAGAAGGACGGCTCTTCTCTCTAATATCATAGCTCTTTGTTTCAGATCACTTATGGCTTGTGTTTTAAAGAACTAATGTATGTCTTTCTGTACATTTTTTCTGATACCATGGCTTTACTTAACTATTAATTGCTTGGCTTTGGCCTGATTATTAGAGTTTTATAATTTATCATAACCAATGGTAGATGGGGACTGAAAAGTAAGATTATTTCCACCAATTTTATTTTGTAAATTATACTATGAGTGTGAACTAATAGACTGATGAAAGGTACATAAAACACTTTTAATAGGATTCCAGTACTTAGAGAACCTAGGACCTTGCTTCTACACACCCATTCCACTAAAGAACTAACAATGAACGGTTTAACCAGAATTCAAGTAACCTGTGAAAATGATAAGCCTGTATGTTCTTAAAGCAGACTAGCTTACCAGGAATGCAAAAATAAATAAATAAAAATTTTTAGAACACTCACTAAAGTTGGCTACATAAACACCAGGTACCTACAACTTTTTCAAATTAGAAATTTATAAAATACAAATATGTAGCCCAATATATAGCTATTGTTCATGCTGTTTGGGGGGAGGTTCTTTATGAAGAATTGGCTTTTCCTCTAGATTATTACAAACTGAATTCCAAAAGTCATTCTAGTCAGAGCTTCCAAACATGAATGTAGATTGACTGACAGTCATCATTTTAACTTGTCTGATTCCTGTGAGCCCTTTTTATTTTGAGATAAAGTTCACTAAAATTGCCAAACTAACCTCAAACTTTTGAGATCCTCTTGCCTCAGCCTCATAAGTAGTTGAGACTACAGGTTTCCATCACCATTTAACTTCTCTTACACTTTATACAAAGAATAGGAAAGCTTTAGCTATGGAGAGTTTCTGTGTTGGCCACCTGTCGTGTAGGAAACAGCTATTGTTAATGAGCCTACCTGGGTAGTTCTCATCATTTTCCAAAAAAGGATTGTGACTTTAGTATATAGATGAGAGACAGCTTCATAACTGAGCAAGTGTCCTGTATATTCTGTGGTTTTTCTGCTTGTGTGGACAAGATTTTATTTGCTATAATTATCAAGTGATACATTCCCTGAACACCCAATCTGTGCAAAAGAAAAAGGGCATTAACTCTTTGTTATTTTTATAGATCATTCTCTGAAAGTACTGACCAACAAAATCTTTGTTTCTTTCATAGTTTATATACATAAGTGTGGTTTAAAAAAAAAAAAAAACAGACTTTACTTGATTATATATGGGTTGTGTTAAAAACAAGCATTTGAAATTCTACCCTTTCCTCCTATTGAAAGAAAAAGGTGTTTGCAGAGACGGTTCCCATTTTGTAAAGAGAAAAGCAGATTTTGTACTTATCATCGCCCATGTTTCTTTTTTCAGTTCCATTACCTTATTGCTGATCTACAGAATAGCTGTCAACTTTACTTGACCCAGAAAGGGCTGTTCTAGACAGCTAACTTAGTAAAAATATTACGGGCAGTCAGACTCGGGCTTGACCCTAAAGGGAGGGTCAGTGCAGAGGGTAAAAACATTGCTGGAGGCGCATCTATGAAAGGCCAAACCTCAAGACAAAGACAGAACCATGAAGCCTAGTTGTTTCTCCAAGGGATAAGCAATAAATTAAAGATTATACTGTAGTTGACATCACCTGGCCCAATAAAGTCTAGCTGGACATTAGTCACACAAGTAGGTGATCCATCCTTTTCTAAAATGGTCTTGGTTCTTTGCATGTACATTGGCTGTGTGACCTACTTCCCCATTAGGTCAATCTTACCTAAGCAAGTATAGTTGTAATCTTACTGGCTGATCATGGTTTTGACTTATATTGTACCCCCTTGTGTTCTGCATGTTTCTGTGTTAAAAACTTCCTTTATACAGTGGGTCAGCAACAATCCACTTTTGAGTCCTCCTCCTATCTCTCAGGAGCTATGTCGCAGCAAAATTTCCTACCCTTAGCCTCTGTTTTTCCTTAAGATTTGTTCTTCAAGCCGGGTATGGTGGCGCACGCCTGTAATCCCAGCACTTGGTAGCCTGAAGCAGAAGGATCATTGCGAGTTCAAGACCAGCCTAGGCTACAAACTGAGCTTAAGGCTAGCCTGAACTGCATAGGGAGACTGTCTCAAAAAGACAAAAAAAAAATTCTGTTCTTTGGTTTTGGGGAACACAAATGGGATATGTAATGTCTAGCAAGCCGAGTTACTTCATTTCCCCTATATCGTTTGGGGCTACCACGATAATTGGAAGGAGATGGGAGTTTGCATTTGTTTCATGGATTCTAGTTTGTGATTTGTTGAGGTAATCAGAATTCATCATCCTTACTTGTCAGTTGCTTATGCCTTAACTTTTTATGCCTTGTCCTTTTTATGATTTTTTGATTTTTTTTGACTTTATAATGTTGTAGTTAAAATGGTGATACATTTAAGTTGACAACATGGGAAGATTATGATATTTCTTTGATGGGACATTTAACTTTTACAGGCATAGTCTTATATCCTATTTTCCTATATGCTGGAATATCCATATTCCTATATGCTGCATTTGGACTAATTGTTAAAATTCATTGGTGCTCTTTGCTTGTTTGACTTGTTTTTAACTGTTGTGGTTTGTTATCTTATCTTAGACAGCAGCGCTGTGGAGAAGTAATATAGTGTATTGCCTAATAGACTTTCATACTAGCCAAACTGTAGATTTATGAAATTTACGCTCTGGGACACTCTGGCCTAATTTCCCGCTCTATACCCCATACAGGAATGTTGAGCCTGCTTAGCCTCAGTTTCCTTTCAGGTCTGATCTTCTGCTGATGAGGAGGGAATCTTGGCCCTTGAGATTCTCCACTCTCACCTTTTCAGGCTGAAGGTGATGGCTAATGGGCAAACTGTATCAGACACTCACCATCGCATGAGAAGAAAAGACTTCTGATCTTTCCTGTCACTTTGTACTTTCCTTTTTAAAAGAATAGAGAGGGAGGAACTCTTCAATTGTCTCAACCTTTCCTTCTTATCCAGTAACTAACAACTTTAAAGTTGAGCCCATAGAAAATCAGCGTTTGCTAATGCCAGAGACAGGGAAATCATTTTAGAGGAGAAACACATACCCCATCTCTGGGTCAGATGAGATACCGAACATTTGCCCTTCTACGAAAGCACACATGAAAGCAATGCCCCCATACTGCAGTGTTTGGGCAGTGGTCTCTAGGATTGGGAAACTGAATCTGAGACACACTCTCCCCTCCCCCCGGAAAAAACTGACTTCTGAGTGAAAATAGAAGGGCTTTCCTATTTATGGGACTGCAGCACATTAGTTTAAGGGAGAATCCCCAAACTCCTGGCTCTCTTGCCTCTTAGGCCTGGTTCTCATCATGTATGTGTGGTAGGGAGGAAAATACATGTTACAGATAACTAGAGAGAAATTTTAGAGTGGATTTTGAGTAACACTTAGGCTTGTCTTGCTGCTAAAGAAGATTGCCGAGGTGATTATTAGGTAGATAGCACAAAAGTCTTGGAGATTTCTTTGCCCTAGGCCCAGGGCAGGATTTTTCTGAGCCATCACTTGCCCCGGTCTGACTCTGGATATGATCTCTTTTGTAGACTGGGAAGTGCTCCTGCCACTTCCAATTTGCCCTTTAATTTTTTTTCCTTCACTCTCTTTCAAAGAATTGGAGAGCAGTGGTTTAGGTCTCTTGATTATTGGTTTAATTTTACTAGCAATGCTTCCTTCTTTAAACGTGACTGTTGGAGCTAGAATAATTGTAGCTTGTGTTTTTAGAAATATATGCTGGAGTTAAGAATGTGAATTGCCAGAGAAGATATGGGTATACGTTGGTAAGGGTGGCAAGTCTGACCCAACCTATCCTCTGGCCACTGTCCAGATGGCAGCCCCCTGCTCTAGAGCAGATCACTAAGGGAGCATCTTGAGAAGATATAAAAACTAAGTAAAGATTAAAAGGAACACCTATTTCCCGCTTACCGTTTTACAGATATGAAACTCAATGTCCAGGTCTCTTACTCTTTTAAAATGTATTATTAAGCACTAAAAATTATGCAACCCTCACATGTTGAGAAAGGGCTGTTCAATATTTTTCTGTACCCACACCTAGCTTGCCTATCCTCTACAGGCAAAATAAAGTACAGAGGACAGCATCAATGATGACACCATTTTACAACTAAAATTATACTATAAGAGAGGAAAGAGGTCAGAATTACCTTATGTTCAGACTTTCGTTGCATTAAGAGATAATCCTTACTTGTGTTCAAAGTGGAAATGTAAGCCACAGGAAAACCAGACACCGCTGGCCCTTAAGGCATAACTGGATGCATCCGCTATTACTGAGTTAAACTGAGGCATCTACTGAACTGCATCCATCCCTGTCTGATTGTTTTGAAGCTTCTCAAGGACAGTATTCCTTATAGCAGATGAATAGAAAACTTGGCCTTCCTGTGTCCATGTGTTCTTTTCTCTCAGTTATCTCAAGAAGGATCAAACAAGATCTGGGAAAGTTTGCGGATAACCATGATAAGTACATCAGAATATTCAGAGGATTTATTCAGATGCATTAACTAGACTGGAGAGATGTAATGTTATTCTTAAACACTGACTTCTTTTAGAGACAAACAGCATTACAAGTTGCTATTACATGTGGAGATGAATATCATATTCTTAACTTTAGAAGGCCAGAAGGCAGGCAACCAGGAGAACAGCCAGTTCCTGCTGGAGCCCAGGCAGTCCCTACACAAGATCACTACTGGCCTGCCTACTACACAGAAGATTAGAATAGGAAAACAGACGTGTGTTCATGAAGGTCTAAGAAGGACAGGAACTAAGCCCTTCGATTATTTTAACCTGTCAATTATTTGTCTGCCTTCATAGTTTGTTTACAAGAAGTTTGGATAAAAACCTACATCGCTGGCTCCTGATTCAGTAGGACAGATTATTCTTAATGACAAGTTTATTACTTAGTCAGCTTCAGATTTTGTTTGGTTGGTTTTTTGTTGGTGTTTGTTTGTTTGTTTGTTTTTGAGACAGTCTCACTATGTTGCCCAAAGCTGGCCTCGAGCTCACAGTGATTCTCCTGCCTCAGCCTCCCAAGTGCTAGGAATACAGATGTGCACCACCATGCCTAGTTAGCTTCATATATTTTTTTAAAAAGTTACAAAAGAAAGCTTTTACTCTAGATAGTTCACCTGATACTTTAGTAAGATTCCGCCTCACTTTTATAGTTGAGACCAGGAGGAGACTAAGGGGAAAAAATAGAGAGACAAGAGAAAGTAGCTGCTTTGGTTGCAGCCTTAAAAGAAATACACTCTAAGTCTTGATTCTTGGGGATCCAAGAAAGTGCAGCAACTAAACTCACCATCTACTGCTGCAGAGAACCAGGCCACCTTAGGAGGTACTGTAATAAAAACTGTCAAAACAAGAGGCCCTCTGGGAAATGCCCTCTGTTGCAGAGGTGACCACAGAAATTTGGATTGCCTCGTGAGAGGGAGGCCCCAAGGATCAGACCTGTTGGTCCAACAAGATGGACGGGTCCCTGGGCACTCTGCCGTCTCCTTCTGGCCAGACCTTCATCTCCACTGAGGCGCTCTGGGTAGTCATAACCATAGAGGGAAAAGAAAACAACCTATTGCCAGACACTGGTGTGTGTGTCTTTGGTTCTTCTTTTCAACCCTAGCCTTCCTTCCAACCATCGTACTTCAATGAAAGGAGATAACTCACTATTTCTCAAAACCTTTAAGCTGTAACTAGGATGGCTTTCTCTTCTTCCATTCCTTTTTTATTATTCCTGAAAGTCCATCCTACTTAAATACTGTAATATATATGCACCCAGGTCAGGTTCGCCGCGTCTTCCTCATGAAGTTTGAGCAATTAAAGGCAAAATAGGAAGAGAATAAGGACTGCCCCAGTGTGCATACATCTCAAAGGTCCTAATATTTTTCCTCACCACAGGCAATACCCTCTAAGGCCTGAAGTTAAAAGACTATTGCCTTGCCTATAATTGATAAGGTGATAAGACTTACACTCTGTAACAGCCCTTACAACGCTCCAATCTTGGGAGCTCAAAAAACCAATGGAGCATAGAGATTAGTACAGGGCCTTATACTGTTAAATGAGGGAATAGTGCCAGTCTACACAGTGGTACCTAACCTGCACTCTGTTTTCTCAGATCCAGAAGATGCTGGTTGTTTTTTAGTGTTCAATTTAAAAGTGCCTTCTTTTGTCTTCTTTTCCATGCTCAGTCCCAGTTTCTTTACAGCTTTGGAATTTTTCATGGCCAATCCTCTTAACTGACTTGGTGTTCAGAGGTAGTCCTCATCTTTCTGGCCAAGTGCTTTCCTATGACTTTTCATGTTTTCAATGTTCCTGTCCTGCAGTCACAGTCCTGCAGTATGTGATGATATACTGTTATATGCTCCCTCAGAAGAGCTCTCTGCTGAATTTTCTAGCACACAGAGTATATAAGATCTCTAGGTCTGTCACAACTTTGCAGCCTTAAGGTAAAATACTTGAGCCTTATCTTATCTAAGGAAACACAAAGGCTGGGGGGAAGAGAGAATTAAACCAATACTTTCCTTCCCACAGCCCAAGACCCTAAAACAGCAAAGAGGAAGAATTACAGGATGTTGTTACCTTTAGATAGCTGATATATAGTAAAATCACACAACCCCCCTATTAGTTTATGAAGAAAGCCCAAAAGACAGATACCTGTATTTTAACCTGGGAACCTGATTCCCAAACTACATTCTAGAAGCTTCAACAAGCTCTTCTTTGTGAAGCATAAAAATTTATTACCCAAGTGGGTCCCAGTCCAAGTCTATAAAAGCAACTCTTATCTCTATCCAATGATGTCAGTGGAAGACTTCCAAATGATATAGGAGAAAAAAACTCTTAACCTACTAGATGTCCATACAAGTTCCTGTTCACTAAAATCAAAGGATGAATTTTCGGAACAACTGAGTTAAGAGCACAATATATTTATTGAGAGAAATAAAACTCTCTGAGAATGAGACAGAAGGGGTCCTGAGATGGGTTGCCAAACAAGCTCTTCTGAATGCCCTGCCACTGAGCCAGTCAGCAGGACACCATTTCAATCTGTATGTTAGTAGATAACTGGGAATGCTTTCACAGGATCAGGGACCTGCTCAACAGCCTGTAGGGTTTCTGAGACATGAATTAGACACTGTAACAAAAAAAAATGGCCTGTGTGCTGGAGAGCTGTGGCTACCATAGCTCTCCTGGTACCAGTGGATTCAAGTTGATTTCAGACAAAGATCTCGCTGTATATGCACCTCACATTGTGGCAAGACTTCTTCCTTGCAAAGGGAGTCTGTGGCTTTCAAACTACCAACTTCTTAAATAACAGTTTCTGCTGCTAGAAGGACCGGCTATTAAGATAAAGACGTACTCTTTATTAAACCTTGTTCACCTATGTAGCAGAAAAGGAAAAAATTGAGGCTGAAAGACATGACTGCAAATAGATAATTCTCTAATGTACCAAAGAAGATTTGTTAGACACACTCCTCACTGACCCGAATTTGACTCTCTTCTGTGATGGCAATTTCTTCATGGAAAATGGAACCTAAAAAAGGCAAGTTATACAGTAGTGACTCTACACCTAAAAGTTCCTCACTTGGCCCTGGAATTAGTGTCCAACTAGCAGAAATCATAGCTCTTACAATAGCTTTATAACTCAGTAAAGGACAAAAAGTCAGTATTTATACAGATTCAACGTATGCTTTCCTAGTGCTGCATACTCATGCAGCCATATGGAAAGAAAGAAATTATCTAATAGCCAATACATCTCCCATAAAGTATCACAAAGAGAGAGAGAGGAACTTCTATCATATGGTTTATATGCCTTCCAACATGATGATAATTCACTACAGAGGACACCAAAACTGGCTATGTTTACTGGCTATGTCTTAAGAAACTCCACTGTCTGATACAGCTGCAAAAGAAGCTACTGGGAGCCCTCCCTTCAGGCTGCTATGATCGGGGAAGGGTCCCTGGATCATACTTGCCCCAAATATGCTCACTCAGAAATAAAATGGGCTCTCTCCTGTGGCTGTCAGTTCCTTCCATCAGGATACTTACAGTCAGGTGATGGTATATTGTTTCTTCCTGGTGCTAGTCAACAGAAAATTATCTAGTGTTTGCATCAGACCTTTCACTTAGCAGAGTATATAGCTCAGCAGCATAAGTGCCTGCCTGGCAAGTGTAAGGTCCTGAGTTTGATTCCTGATCTCAGAGTTGGAAAAAAAACTTTCACTTAGAAAGAGACAGACCAACCAGATGGCCTCAAAGTTATTCATAAGAAAGAAACTTTCTCAGGCAATACGAAAAACAGCTAAGACATATGAGATCTGCCAAAAGCACAATCCTTTTAACTGGACAGTAGCCCCTCCAGGTATATAGAGACAAGGTAAATACCTTAGAAAAGATTAGCAGCTCGATTTTGCTCATGCCAAGGAATAAGGAGCCACAATACCTATTGGTTTAAATGGATAGATATTTTCACGAACTGAGTTGAGGCCTTTCCATGTAGAACAAAAAAAGTAAAAGAGTTGGTAAAGGTTTTGGTCTTAAAAATTATCCCCACATTTAAATTTCCTCAGAGCTTACAGGGTGATAATGGTCCTTCTTGTAAAACTAACTGTTACATAGGGTATCTCTCAGGCACTGGGCATTCTCTATCACCTTCATTGTGCACGGAGGCCACAATCATTGAGAAAAGTAAAAAAAATATATCACTGAGACCCTAAAGAGACATCTTCACAAAGTGACTAAATAAAACCTATCTATAGTGGCTTCAAAGTAAGAAAAACACCATAAATTCTAGGCCTCAGTCCATTTGAAATGCCCTTTTCTTACTAATGAGTTTCTCTTTGATGGAGAAACATGTCTTTCTAAATGATACCACCTCACTGGCTAAATTCCACCAGGCTCTTTAACAACTAATTGAAGCTCAGCCTAAAGAGAACGGAAATCCCATATTTCACCCTAGAGACTTAGTACTGGTAAAGTCTTTTCCCTCATCATTCCTTCCCTAGGTTCAGCTTGGGAAGGACCGTACATGGTGGTACAACTTCATCAGCTGTCAAGGTAGCAGCGTAGGCTCCTAGGTACACTCCACTCCCCTCAAGCCCTGGTAACATGAAACTCGCTGAGTGTGAGCAACCATCCAAATACCCCTGTAAACCCATAGAAGATTTGAAATTTTTGTTCAAAAAGAAAAATATTTTTCAGATAAGTAATCTAAGATGCTCCCTTTACCCTTTCACTAATTATTTTTCCACTCTTAGGAGAGTGCAGTTTCTTTCTGGTGTAGGTACAAGAATATGCAGTCCTTACAACAAACATCTTGCTGCTTCCCTGTCACGTACATCAAGACTTGCTTGGTGGTTATCCCCACTTCAAAGACTTGAGTAAAATAAGCCTCAAGACCACATTGATGAGTCATAAAGTTCAGTGGTTCATAGTTCAGCCCACTGTTATAAGGTAATGGAGTGGCCTTTGACCTCTGCCCTTAATGATCCTGGATATAATCAGACTTTTTCTGAAAATGTCACTGAAGCATCTCTACAAACTCTAGTGGAACCACTATTAATAGTAAGGATTCTGTCGCGAGAGCCAACAATCCTTAATACAAAGATAGCTACTTTCAGGTATGCGATGATTATATGTGGTTAACTCCCACTGTAAGACAATTTAGTAAAAAAGCCCCCTTATGTTGGGAACAAAGAAATCACTCCTGTTTTCATTGGCCTAACACACATACACACACACACACACACACACACACACACACATAGTATGTAAAGTTATGCATTCCATACTTTACAGGTCAAAGACTGGTTTACAACAGACTGGTTTAGTTGCCCTAAAATTAGATAAGAAGCCCTCAAGGACATTCATTGGTCCCATGGAACCAACTTGTGGCCCTGGCTGCCCTCTGGATGGATAGGGAGATGCATGCTGATATTTGCCTGGTTACAAGGCAAGAGTGTCAAAATACTGACAAACCTGCTGATTTACCCCATCTATAACATTGGTGGCCTAAGAGTGTATTTCGCTGATCTGATCACTTGGCTTCTATCTTTGTCCCAAGATTTGAAAATGTTGTACAATTCATCAAAGCCTTGACTTAATGGACCTTAAATGATACCTTGACTGGTCTCTCCTAAATTTAAAAAACAAAATTAATGAGATAAGCTGTCCTCCAAAATAAGATGACATTAGACATCCTAACAGCAGTGCAGGGGGGTATTTGTACAATTATAAAAGTGAAACTCCTGATCCTTCTGCTGATATCTTGCTAGTTTTTCAAGATATTAAATGAAGGGTTAATGCCACTTCAGATTCTAAAATTCCCTAGACTTCTCTTTACCCTCTTTGTGGGATACTATTACTGGTGAAAACATTTGTATTCATAATAGTCTTATGGATCTTATCTGTTGACATATGTGTATGTAACTGTTTCTTTGGTCTTGTCTCCTCCAGACTTAAAAGCTATTCACCTACCCAAGACAAAAACGTTTGGCATCTATCAAGGGCCATTAGATAGATCCTCTAGAGAGTATTTCTGACTGCCAATCACAACCCTCTTCAACCAAAACAGCCAGTCTCCCCGTACTTTTCCCCATCACAGGAGTTAAGGGTATCTTTTCAGAGGGAGAAAATTATAGACAGCTAAGTTAAATGAAAATTATTGTAGGCAATCAGACAGGGCTAGGTCCTCAAGAGAGTCAGTACAGAGGATAAAAACACATTACAACTGTGGCTAGAGACACATCTGTGAAAGGCCAGGCCTCAAGACAAAGGCAAGATAACCAGGCCTACAAGTCTCCCCAATAGATAAACAATAAATTAAAGACTACACAATAACTGGCATCACTTGGCCCAATAAAGTCTAGCTAGACACCAGTCACTCAGGTAAATGACAAAGACCTTCTGATACATCTCTTCCTAGAAAGGTCTTTATTCTTCCCATGCACATTGGCTGCATGACCTACTTCCTCATTAGATGAATCTTACCTAAGCAGCTGTACTTGTAATTTTATTGATTGATCATAGTTTTGACTTTTACCCCCTTGTGATTGTGCACCCTTGTGATTCTTGTTGCTCAATAAAATTTTCCTCCTCTTAACCTCTATTGTTCCTTAAGTTTTGTTCTTTGATTTTAGAAAATACAAACTCGACATATCTGACACCTAGCAAGTTACGAATTACATTTCTTTCCCCTATAGCAGTACTATCAGCATTTGTAAAGTAGGTGAATCGTTAGTGTGGCAATTTATGATTCCTTCCTTTTTGTTTCTTTTTTGACAATTACAGAGTTGTTGTGATGCTTTTTAGGATTCTGATAGATGTTCCATTAACAGCATATCCAGTAAATCTCACCAATTACATATAATGGAGAGGTCAGCCTCATCAGTTATTTCTTAAATAAATTGTAAAAATTTTAAGTGAAGAAAGACGTAACACTTTTAAATCCACATAGGAAATATTAGTAAAATGTTTAAAAGACTTTATTTTATCAAGGAAAGAACTAAGTAGATTTTTTACACAGTCACCAAAGTAGAAGAAATAGTTATAAAAAACCTTAATGTGTCCCTCATCCAACTTCAGAACATTTGCTTTTACCATAGTTTAAAAGTTTTGATATTTTTATAGGTTTTCATGGCAACTCCTTTTAAATAAGATATTATAGTAAACTTTAGAACAAATTGTTGGATCAAAATTTTATTACTATTAAAACTGGCAAGGGTCAAGTTAGTGATATGTTACTAACTGATGGTGTGTGTATTGCTATGGGATGTAGACCACTGAGTAAAAATTTTTATTTTTGGTTGTTCACTGCACTAGGAATTCGAACCCTGAAGTTTATACAAGTTAAGCAGATACTGTACCACTGAACTACAGTGCTGGACCTGTTTGGGAGTTTTTACTGTGTTTGTTTTGGGGGAGAAGTGAAGATAGTATTTAAATAACATTTCTGAATCTTATTTCAGGACAGGGGATATAGCTCAATGGTAGGGCACTGACCTAGCATGCATGTGTCCCTGGATTTGATTCTGTTGTACCAAAAAACATAAAATGTTTTAAATAATACATAGTTGAATATTTAAAATTCCAATAATGCACTTAGTGCTTTAATGTGGAAATTTGAGTCTGAAACAACATAATAAAACTTCTCCTGCTTTCTGGAAATTGAATTGTGTTGACAGAACATTCAGATTATTGAATAACATTTTCTTTTTAATTTATTTATTTGAGACTGATGATATCTATAGAAAAACACTATACTTACAAAAAATACTATACTTACAAAGTTGTATATTCCTACCAATATCTGAGTCTGAACAGTTACCTTTATTTTTCCTTACTTTCTAATTCATCTTTCCGTTTAATATCTGGCTTGAGCAAGGTACTAACAGTAAGAGCATTCAGGAATTCTTATTCAGAAAACAAGACAATATTCTGAAACACCAATTTAGTTATTTCTTCATAACCACAATGACTATTTTTTTTCCTCTTTATGTCTATCTTTAAGAGATCTTAGAACAGTAGTGACAGTCTATGGCACATGTGCCACAGTGGGTTGTTTGTTGTCATTGCAAGCTCAAAAGTTTCACTATCACTGTTGTAGAGCTTAATTGTGGGTGTTGAATTTTTGTTTTATTGGTGGAAAATTTCCTTAATAAGCAGGATACTATTTTTCATTAAAAGTATGTTCCTAGAAAAAAATTATAAATCAAAATATATTAAATGTATTTGAAGAACATTTTACTTAAGAATATCCTACAGAAAAGCCTATTGCTAACTAAGCAATTAGAGTACAGGTCCATGGGTTCTAGCCTTAAAAGTGGGGGAGGAAGAGAGAAAAATAAAGTATGGCTTGTTTTCCTCTCTAAGCACTGCCTCTCTTCTGACATAATATTTCCAAATAAGTCATATGGTTTGTCATATTTACGTGCCTGGAAAAACAAACAAAAGCCTAGCTGTGTGGCTACAGGCAGGTCTACATCGGGGATTGAACCCAGACCTTCAAGCATGCATAAAGAGTAGTACCATTTGGAAGAGCGCTCCCATCAGGAAGGTGCACCACCTTTTATGCAGAACACTGCCACAGTGGTGTGGTGGCGATGATATTCTGAGGGCATCTTTCTTTTCCAGGGTGGCTCTTATGGTGAACACATTCATACACTGTCTAATTCAGATGCACTAGGGAGATTAGGGAGAGTGGAAATGTAGGGAATATCTTTATATAGTTTTTCTAGCCTTGGCTGTCAACAATATGTTCCATAAGAAAAACTGTAGGGGACTGGGGATTTAGCTCAGCGGCATAAGCACCTGCCTGCAAGCAGGCTGTCGTGAGCTCGATCCCCGGTACTGGAAAAAAGCAAAGCAAAAAAAAAAAAAAAGAAGAAGAAGAAAAACTGTAGAAGAGGAACACTCAGCTTAACAGTGCATGAAATATCACTGATATAAATGCACGTGAGAACACCAGCCCACGTAGTCAGGTTGGGAGGGTACATTTACTGAGTGATGTGTATAGGCTTTGTCTTGGTACAGTCTGCAGGGGGTGATGTATTTAACTTGAGCTTTTTTCAGAATGTTTCTGTTGGCATTCGTAATCAAAATATTATAATTTAGAGTTGTGATTGACAAGTTCAGAAAGTTAATAAAGTCCAATTTAGTAAAAGTTTCAAGTGCAAGATTACTGTTTGAAGGAGAATTTTTTTGCTCATTTTTTAGTTATCTGGAAAAGTGACTTAAAGCTGCAATACTGTAACTAGACAAAGAAGCCTTTGATTTATATTGGAAGTTGCATTTGGAGAATTCAGGTTATGTGTATATTCACAGGGCTCATGTCCAAGAGACGATATGCTACAGTACCAAAAAAAAAGAAGGTTCAGGTTATCTTCCTTGATAACGTGTCTATATTAGGTTTTTCATTTTCTTTGTCTTCAAAATGGAAATATTACTGAGTTTTAGAGTTTGTTTGGAGTTTTAGGGGTTATTTTTTAATTTCTTCAAAATGATCCTTGCTTTTTAATTTTTTTAAATCAAGTATCCTTTAAAGATAAAGATCTTAACTTGAGTCCCTTTGCTTTGCAGACTCAAATCTGGTGGGCTCAGCAAAGTGCGTGTCAGTTTGTCTCATAATATTGCTGTAGATGTCTACATCATACTGATCTCAACATTTTAGCTCTGGCTTTGACCTACTTTGACTTAGAGTTTCTTTATGCATACTTTTTTGTTCTATAATTAATATAAATCTAGACATGGTTAGCTTTGTAACAATTTTTTTTGTTACAAGGTCTGTTCTCCCTGCAGAAACCTCTTTAATTTTATTGATTTGTAAGTTGATCTTATTAAAAAGCTATTATTTCTGAATTTATGATGAAAATTGCCTTTAGTGTACTTTTTAAAAGATACTTGTTGCCAGGGATATAGCTCAATGGCACAGTGCCTGCCTGGCAAGCATGAGGTCGTGAGTCCAATTGTTATGGCTTGGGTCTAGATTATACCCCTGCCAAAAGCCTCATGTGGTCTTAAGTGAGGCTTTTCAGAGGTGGCTGGATATGGAGTATGTGATGCTGAGATAAAGGGTGTGTGATTGCTGAATTAGCCCACTGATTGGTTCTGGGTAGTATGGATGATGGGAAAGCCCACCCTGGGTGTCAGTGCTACCCACCCTAAGAGCATCAAGCCTGGATAGAATATAAGGGACAGAAAACCTGCTGCGGCCTTTGCTCACTGCTTGCTGAATTTGCGGCCTCCTGTCTTCCACCTTCTAAGCCATGAATTGTTTTTTTCTCCTTTAATGCCCCTCTGCCATAGCACCCTGCCTTGGAGACAGCTAGTTATAGACTGGAACCTCTACAAACTATGAGTCCAAATAAACTTTTCCTCCTTTAACTTTAGGATTTGGATATTTTGTGTCAGCATTGAGAAAAAGTAACAAAGATAATACTATTTCAGAGTTTTCCTTCTTAGAAATCACCAGTGATCTCTTTTATTTTTGATGGTAGGGATTGAACCCAGATCTTCATGCATGCTAAACATGCCAATGCATCTTCTTGTTGTTGTTGTTATTGTTTAGAGAAACACTAAGAAGGAAATGATGAGGTAGTGTAGATTAGTACTTAACTAATTTCTATACCCTCTGAAAACTTCCTCCACTGAAAACAATCTTTCTCACTGTTAAAAATCACTACATCTTTTGTGTCTGATGTCCATTAGTGAATAGGGCAGAGATGAATTTGTATTTTCAATTGTTGTCAGTGAAATGCTCTGAAAGCACAAATAAATTGCAAAGAGAAGCAAACCTTTAATATAAACAAACACTATTTATTTCCTCACACTTGAATATGTCTTCTATTCTGAACTGTTACTCAAGGAATGATACAAAGACATTCTTTCCCTTACTTCAAGAATTTCTGAAGTCAAGAACATTTAGTTTAGACTTTAATGAATTTTTCTTTCATTCATTTGACTCTGCTATTCTTCTAGGTCTCATCTGAGTTAAAGAAGTCATATTACATTGATATACATATTACATTGATATATCCAGTCATGTTTATATCAGCACAACTCATAATTGTTAAATTTTAGAAGCAGCTTATGGGTTCAGATAAATGGATAAGACAGTGTAGCATTTATACAAAATGGAGCATTAGTCTGAGATAAGGAAGAATAAATTTGAGTCTTTTGTAGGAAAACAAATGTACTTTGAGACCATAAAGCTAAGCAAAATAAATCAGATACACAAATATCACATCTTTTTTCTTACATGAGAAACTCAACTTATAAAGAGCAAAATAAAAGATAGGAAACAGGGAAAGAGATCTTTTACAGACTGACGGGGACCATGAGATATAGGGAGAAGAGACAAAGATGAGAAGAAGGAAACTTAAAAAGCATTAAAGTGTATTATGAAGGAGTATCCACTCACCCATTTTTTACATGATGTTTATGCCTCTGGACCACTGGACTGAAGAACATGAGCCAAGTTAAATTTAAATTGTAGGTATCAAATGTATTGTGTCCAGAAACAGGAAACAGGTACTAACAAAAATAAAAATCTTAAAGTTTAAGTGGAGAGCAGAAAGATTTTTTAAATTCATTTTTTAAATGAAAATAACTAGAGATTATAAATTTTTAATTCAAGTGATTGATTCTTCTCATTTTGGAATAAAAGAACATTTTTTAATGACAGGGAAAAGAATTATGCAAGGATTCTGTATTATAGGTCAGAGATTTTTCCTTTTCCCTTAGTAACTTCACACAGTTTTTTTTTTAGCCAGGGATTTAGCTCAGTGACACAAGCACCTGCCTGCAAAGTGCAAGGCCATGAGTTCGATCCCTGGTACCAAAAAAAAAGAAAACACAGTTGTTTTGTTAATGTTTGTTTTGCTTTGTCTATCAGAAAACACAGCACTGATTTAATGTCCAATCAAAGCCACTGTTTTAACCATATAATTTATATATATGCTAATAATATATGTTCTTTCCTATAATTTCATTTATTTTTTTAGTGACTGTCTCTATGTTTCTAATCATTTTATTGAGTTATTATTTCACTGCAAATAGCTCAGTTTTTTGTGTGGCAAAGTGACATAAATAAAAGGCTGAAGTTTTTGTGGTAGTGTGCTAAGGAACACTCACTATTTTGGTTTATATATACAGCTTGTTTCAAGAGAAGCATATCTATATCTGGCTTTGCTAAGAAGATTTGTTCCAACATGACATTTTCTTTTCTCTGTCATTTGTCTAACAGTTCTGTAGGTTCTTGGTCACCACACAAATAGAATGGTTTCAGGTGTTATTCGTAGGAAAGGATTTGCTGAATGTGTGTTACCACTTAAAATACCAAGGAATAGGGCCGGAGGTGTAACTCGGTATTAGAGTGTATACTTAGCATACATGAGACCCTGGGTTCAATCTGCAGCACTAAAAAGTAAAACTTAAATACCTAGAAATTATGAGATTATTGAGTAGCTGACTATGCTTGTATAATTCTTTAGTTCTTTTATCACATGCCCCTTTAAGCTCTGTACTCAGTTTCTTTGTTGATTAATTTATTTTGCAATTTAGATTTGTTTCCATTCAGTCCCATATCTGCAGTGTGATTGTTAAAATGATAAGCTTGTTTTTAATAAATGAAATTATTCTGATGGAATTTATTGTCAAAATTACTTGTACTTGGTTATAAATAATGGATTTTATTTCATGTAAAGTTAAAAAGTAAATGTATTGTACAGTTCAGTAGTAATGTATAAAAACATTCTTGTGAGTGTTAAACTTGATTGTTTCAACTATATTGGGAGTTTCCCAGGGGAGTGGCACACACCCATCTGGGTGGCTCCTGGAGGCGTGGTTTTGGAGTCAGTCTGTCCCCTGGCACTGTGCCTGACTGCTATGACCTGAACAGCAATACTCCACACACAATTCTACATGGTGTTTCTGCTCTGGCGCTGCTTTACCATGGACTAAATCTTTTCAGCACATGAGCCAGATTAAACTTAAGAAAGCTGACTAATGCAGCCCTCCAGGATGTTGGCAGCATCTTGCCCTTAGGAGGAAACCTAAATTTAAAGGCCACAGTGTTTAGAGGCCAACAGGAGACATTCATCTGTATCTCAGTGTAAACCCTTGTGTGACTTTCCCATTCCCCTCTGAGTTGACTGTTCAAAATATACCACCGACTGAGACCACTGGCACGGAGGTGGCCCTGTGTGATCATGCTGAATCCTCTCCCTCCATCCCCAGGGCCTCACAGATGCTAGGGAAGTGCTCTACCACTGAACTGTACCTCAGCCCTGAAAATGGAAAGTACAGCTTTACCATTTAAACCAAACCAAACCAAACAAACAACAAAACTACTAATTGTTTTGTTGTTTGTTTGGTTTAGTTTGATTTGGTTTGGCTTTGGTTTTGTTTGGGGAGGGGGGTTTCGGTACCAGGGATCGAACTCAAATGACCTCACATTCACCAGGCAGGCACTTATACCACTAAGCTAAATCCCTGGTGCCTCACATAATTTTTAAAGAATCCATATGCCTAGAGCAGTGATGATAAACTGTTAGAGCTTTCAGTGATACAAACAGCCCTCTGTGGCACACATATTTGCCACCAGTGGTCTAGAGTCTTCATTAATGACACTATACTTTGCTGTAGTTCTCACCCTAGCATTATTGTAAGGAAAAAGTGGTGTGTGTAGACCCCTGTAAATACTGTGAAAGCTGCAAGTGTCATTATGTGGGATGTATTCAACTGACAGCCCATATTAGTTGTATGAGGGATTGTGATCTGACCTTTGAGATGTCTGAAAAAGCATTTCAATCCCTATATATCTATAAATGACTTCTTAGTTTTGTGAGTTAGACATTTTTGCAGAGGATGAAATTTATTTTTTGAAAGAAAGCCAGTAGAAAGAATAAATTGTAAGTCAAACTTGACATAATGATTTCAGTTTGCTTTTAGGTGCGTATCTAGATAATTTAAATATTTAGATGAATATTTATCTGTCATTTATAAAATGAATTCTAAATCTATTTCTTTATTCCCAGCACCCACAATACACAAATTGTATCCCCTCATGCAATTTCATCTGACTGAAGAACCTGTTTATTTCAAGTCTGAGTCTTTCTCATCGTTTACTACCAGCCTAGCGTTCCATTTCTCTTCCCTTGTGTCTTAGGCCTAAAAGACAACTTAAAATATGTCAGGATATAACATTGTATGACAAACACCTAGAAGCAGTTACTGTGTGTTATTAGAGGGGGAGTGAAAGCTGGTTGTTTATAGATAGGTTTAAGTAAGTTTAATTACTAGACTAGATACACTTTATTATCTGGATTGTTCATTGTCTTTTGAAACACATCAATGTAGACTTTTGTTTCTGATCATGAAGACATAACAGGAACCAGATTTTCACTGCTAATTTAAGCAAAAAGAAAACTAGACATTGGAAAACAAGTGGCCCAGGATTACAGTCCCTGAGAAAAGAGAAACAGATGGAATGGGCCCAAAGATTGCCCTAGCTTACTTCTGAGAGGAACGTTCTGGGCTGCAAACCACGCAGAATGAGTTCACTAAATTGAGAAGATACACAAATTTGGAATTACCAAAATGAATAGTGCTTTGGGACAGAAATGCAGGGAAAAGGGGCTGCATAAAGAATGCTTCAAAGATCTGAAAAAGGAACCCCCTTCAATGTTTGGTCAACTTCACTTAGTCCTCAGAAGATACTGCCTTAACAGGTATTAGCTCTATACCCTATACCAATTTAAAAGCAAACCGTAAAGATCAGACAGTTCCTAAATAATTTAGCTGCTTGTTAGGATAAAATACAGTATTAAGGGAATACACAAATCCCTTAATCCAACATTAGGAATCCCTAATTCCAACATCCAACTGTGTAAAAATTACTTTGGTCTATAAAATACTGCCAACCATTTAAAAAGCAGGAAAATAGAATTCATAACTAGGAGAAATTGTTTTTAAATGGTAAAGCTGTACTTTCTATTTTCAGAGTTCTAATAGGGCATGATGGCACATACCTGTAATCCTAGCACTTGAGGGGCTGATGCAGAAGAAACATGAGTTTGAGGCTAGTCTGAGCTATATAACAAGACCCTGACTCCAAAAATATATTTTTTATTTAGTTCGTAATGTCATGAAATGTGAATGCTTTTAGAATTGACTAATATTTCTTTTGCTTAACTGTCGGCAACATCATAAATGTTAAGCTCAACAAAAATTTATTTTGTAATAGAAATGTGTGCACCTACACTATTGAAACTTGCAAAAAGTTGTTGGCTGTGCTTTGTAATGTTCTCTATGGCCTTTTATGGTTCAGAACATCAGTTTGTTTTCTTTCACTCAAGTCACTGATTCCAAGCATATATGTCCCTATTGGTCTTAAGGGATTGCTTCTTTTTAATGAATAATTAATTAGCAATATATTTACTGCTTCCTTGTACTACCTTAAATTTACAGAGTTACCAAAAATAACAAAACTAAAGGAATATTAATTTCCATTTTCTTCAAGAAGTTTTAGAAAATTAAAAGCTCACTGTTAGCAAGGTGGAAGTGCCTTAATGAGTGAGAACACAGAACAGGCATCATGCTCCATCTACTTAACGTCTGGAAAAAATGTAATCCTTTTCTTGTATTCATGGTTGATAGTTAGAATGCTTAATGAGAGGCTTTACAGTTTTATTTTTAAGCATGTATTATAGATTGACTTTAATAGATCATCCCAGTAGTAGAAACTGTCATTGTACTGTAGTAATCAACCAGGAAACACAATGAAAAAAAAAATTGATACCAAAAAGGAAATTCCTAAGTAACTGTAAAAGTTTTTTTTTCTTAAATGTTCTCTAGTCTAGCAGTCTTTAAATAATCACAGAGACAGATGGTACTGTGCAATTCAAGTAGGCAAAATAAGTGATAACCTTATCATGCCCATGCTGCCATCCCACCCCCTGAAAATCTATTTACAGTGTATGTTTTCTGTTTGTAGCACTGGAGATGAAAAGTAAATCTTATGTCATACTTCAGTTATGCATCCATATAACCACTGTTTGATTCACACAGTCACCATTTCCTGGTTTTGCTATCCCTGAAAATAAGCTATATTGCAATAGGAAAGAATTTAGACTAAGATCTTAGTAGGTCTTGAGTAGTATCAACGTGTAGAGACCACACTTGAGAAGTACCAGAGCCACAGTAGATACTTAGACATCACCTGTGAGGCTTCTGGTCATCAGTGAACGCAGGAGAAGGAAAGTATAGCCAGAATCATCATCCAACATTTTTTTTTTAATGAGACAAGGCCTCACTATGTAGTTCCGGCTTATCTTGAACTCACTCTGTACCCCAGACTGGCTTCGAACTTATGACAATCCTCTTACCTCAGCCTCCCAGGTACTGAAATTACAGGTGTGTGTCACTACATCCAGCCCAAAAATTTTCATTTTGCTTTCTGCTCCATTCATTGTGGCCTCTCTGCCACTGTTTCTGGAATCTTGGTATTTTTCTTTTTTTAGAATATCCTGCAGTATTCTCTGTAAAGTTGAATTGGTGGTTGCAAATTCCCCTAGTTCCTCTTTATCCTGGAAGCACTTTGTTTTTCCATCAATTTCTAGGGACAGTTTTGGCAGGATATATCAATCTTGGCTGGAGGTTATTATCTTTCAAAGCTTGAGTTATTTCCACCCATGCTTTTCGTGATTTGATGGTTTGTGCCGAGAAGTCTGCTGTAATTCTGATGGGTGTTCCCTTGTATGTGATCTGTTTCTTGTCTCTGACAGCTTTTCATATTCTGTTTTTATATTGGATTTCTGGAATTTTGATTATTATATGCCTGGGTGTAACTTTGTTTGGGTTGTAGGTAGCTGGGGTCCTGTATGCCTCATACATCTGAGTATCTTTACCTTTTGCTAAATTAGGGAAATTCTCCTGGATTATTTCTGTGAATAGCCTTTGTAGTTCATTTGTTTGTGTCCCTACTTCTTCTTTTATGTTCTTAATTCTTAAGTTATAGATCCTCTTATCATTTTCTAGCCTTTGTATTATTGCTATTTGTTTCCTTGTTATTTTCATGCTCCCACCTTACAAATCTGCCCTCCAGTTCAGATAATCTATCCTTAGTTTCTTTCAAGCTGTTATGCCAGCTTTCAATAGAGTTTTTAGTTTCCTGATAATCTCTTTGAACCTGTTTCATGTATTCTATGTTTTCTCTATTTTCTCCATCAAACAATTCTCCCCTTTTTTTCTGTTCTTCCATTCCACCATCTGTTTTTTCTTGGGCGGTGCTTAGCATTTCTCTAACTATTCTACTTATATCTTGCTTTATTTCATTAAATACTTCATGTTTGAACTCGTCTATGAGGCTCCGGAGATACCGCTTTATGTCTGTTGGTGCCATGTCTGATATTGCATGTTTTCTGTCCTCATTCTCCTTTGCATTTACCTTTCCTGGATCAGTGTTCTCAGGATTGGGGGCCGAGGACCCTTTCTTGTTGCTCCTTCTTCACATACTTTTTGTTCCTTCCATACAAGCGTATATAGGAGGCCCAGTTTCTTTCTTTGTCGGTTACAGTTTTTTTGAATTGCGCTGGCTAGGTGTTCCCACCCACTGCAGTGTACTAGGGAGACACATACCTCGGCAGCCTCTGCTGGGCCCACCCCTCCAGTCAGTCAACCTAATGAAGGTTTCACTGCTAGGGTGCACCACCAGGAGCTGGGACCTGATTTGGGTTAGCCTACTGGGTCTTAGTCTGTGACGTCACCCAAGCCAAGTGCTCCCCCCAATCCCGCTTGAGCGGGTAGTATGCAACTAAAGTCACTGCAGCATCCTGTTCCGGCTTGTCTGCCCGGTCCCAGAATGTCCTCTGTTGGAGCCTCCTTATCTATGGAGGGGTCCCCATTCCTCTCACTCACCACAGGTGGATGCAGGGCTCCCCGCCAGTCCCACTCTCAACTCGGTTCGCCAATTCCCACTCTCTGAGGTTTCGCGTCTCTCTCCCTGCTGTACCAATTCAGACGCAGCTGTGGCAGCAGGAAATTCAAATTGCAGGTTCCAGCTTCAGCGCTGAGATTTTATCTGTTCTGGTTTTAGCAACAGGATTGCCTTGCCAGTTGCTTTCTCTCAGCTTAGTTCATTCCTGGGTCGGCAGGGTATATCTCCCCTTGCTTAGGACTCCTCACACCACACCATTCCTGGATTCTAAGCTGGCTAACTGAGAGAGCCTCCATAGCTGCTGTTATCTATACGCCATGTTCTCCCTGAAGTCCAGTAGACAGAAGTATTATGAGACCTGTAATCAGGCAAAAGTTTTAGACCTAAGTAGTTTATCAAGGTTGGAATCAAAGCTAAGATTCCAGACCTTATCACTATGGACACCTGGATCATACTACCCCAAATGAGGTCTCTATTGAGTTGCAGATCCTGTATACCAGCCCACATTGATACACTAAGCTCAGTCAGTGGGGTGTTGAGTAGATACTTTCTGAGCTCTGGTTCAGTGCCAGGGCCAGGAAAAGAGAAAGGAAATAGTTTATTTGTTTTGTTTTAATTTGTGGAAATTAAAGTACAAAAGTCTGGCAGAAGTCTGGACTCAAACTTGTGCTCACCGTGAAGGCCAAGTTGGCCAACAGTTGATGTTCTCTGCTCTGCTGTCTCAGTGTGCTCTGCAGCTAGAGACCACACATCGCTGTGGCAAGGATAGGTGTTTCTCCCAGTGAGCCATGCGTGCTTTTGCCAGTGTTTCTGTGCTATATATCCCTTCCAGTAGCCTGCAATTCTCACATTTCTTAGAGTGGAGGCACAAAGTGGGATACCAGCAACTAAGCTCTTTGGAGACCATCAGCTTCTCAGGGTAGGTTCAGTAGCCAAACATTAGCCCCCGGGCTCTTCCACCCTCCTCCCAGCAAAGGGGCCTAATCTTGAGCACCCCTATTACAGAGGAACCCCGCAACTGATACAGAGTGGGTGTGAAGAGAAAGAAGACAGTTCTGTATGGGCAAGATTCCAGAAGCTGGTTTAGGACAAATCACCCTCATACAAGAAATTCTTCTTGACTTGATTTATTCATCACACAGGTCCATTACAGCTCACATTCACATTACACACTTACAGTCGCCTCCAGGAGTAATTTTTATTTTGCCTTTAAGATTGGCCTATTTAGCATGAGATAGAGAAAACTGCCTTTATAGTCTGAAATACCATAAAATCTTTCTATAAATATATTTTCATTAGCCGGTTCTAGATAAAATCTGTGTTTTGTAAGTTGTTTACTTGAGGTTAAAGAATCATCCTTAAAATATGAAATATGAACCAAGATTTAGAATTTTATGTTTTGCCACTCAAGTAGCTTAATCATGTATATTTTAGGAATCCAACATTTCTTTATACCCTCAAAATTTTTATTTTATGTTAACACAAAAATCCAACATGAATGGCCCAGTGACTCAACTAATTCCAACTTTGTAAGACACTGGGGCAGGAAGATTTCAAGTTTGAAGTCACCCTATACAATTTAGCAAGACCATGTCTGAAAATAAAAAGGGCTAAAAATGTAGCTCAGTAGTAGAGTGCTCCTACATACCAGTGCTCAGTACCCCCACACACAATTGTACAAAACAAATCTTACAGAGTTTTCAAGTAAATGCTGACATCACATGATTCAGAAATAGTACATATAGAGTTGGTATGTTCTGCTGGTTGTGGTGGCTCATGCTGAAGCTGAGGCAAAAGGATCATTGCAAGTTCGAGGCTAGCCTGAACTGACTGCATAGCAAGACCCTGTCACAAAAAGGACAAAATAATAATAATAATAATATTGGCATGTCCTGTGGAATTATTCCTTTTTTGCCTGTCAGTAATAATCCATACATTCGATGATAGTCACCTTCCCATTCAGTTTCCCAAATGATAGGGAACATAACACATACATGTAAAACTTTTTCAAGTGGGAACTTTATCATTCTGTTAGCAGGTCGCTCCGTGACTTATCATTTCTCTACCCTCATCTGTAGCCAGGCTTATCTAGCTCTTGGAGTTTATGGGGGCCTGACATATTCCATTAGAAAGTCAGTCTACATAAGCGCCTGCCTTGCAAGCAGGCAGTCATGAGTTCGATCCCTGGTACCGATAAAAAACAAAAAAGACAAAAAGAAAGAAAGAAAGTCAGTCTAACTTTGTGTCTGTCTTAACACTAAGACATTATGTCAACCTGTGTCTTAAAAAAAGCTTGTCAAAGGGCTGTTGTGCAGTATTTCTGTTATTTGGGTGATACCTCTTGAAGATCGTATTACCGATCCTTTTGTCAAAGTCTTATCAGCCATCGCTGGACAAGAGCTGGTCCCATCTAATGCATTATGTTCTCTAAAACTACTAATAGCTGATCAAGCCCTAATAAAATCTGTGTGCCTGAATATTTCACCATGACTTCAAACTATTCTCAAATTTGGCATATCTGATTTGTATATTTATTCCCAGACTTTGAAAATATAGTGCATCAATCTTTTATTGTATAAATATAATATGAAAGCTCAGATAAATGCAAATATACAAACAGTGTTTCACTTTGTTATTGTTTGTTCTCTGCTTGTCCTTTGCCTCTCAGTCATATACCAAAGGCATACATATATGTGTGCATGTCTGTATTTATATATATCTTTGTGGTCGAATTATGAATTTTGCCAGGTTTTTTTCCCAGGATGGGGGAATGAAACTAGGGCCTTCAGATTGAGCTATATCCCCATCGTTTTGTTTTTTGTTGTTTTGAGACGAAGTTCAAACTTACAGGCATATGGCACCATGCCTGGCCTCGAATATCATCCTTAATGTAACTTGTGGTAAATTGGAAGTAGGTAAGAGGGATAATATATAGCAACTTTTAAATATAGTATGGTTTCATGACATCCATCAACCGGATATTTTCTGTTCAATGTGAACTGTTTTGTTTCCTTCTGTTTTGTTTTTTGAAATAGGATCTCACTATGTAGTTCCTTAGTTCCCATGGTGAGTTTTTAGTATCACCTACTAAAAAGATGTAATGAAGTCAGTCAGATAAGCCACAAGAAAATTTTTAATATCTCAACACAAATACCATATGTCGATTTGCTGCAGTATGGGCTAAACATACTGCAACTCTTTGAACCTTAGTTTTGACAGATTAAAAATAACCAACTAATGAAACTAAGCCACTAAAGTTTTACTCTGACATTATCCCTGGAGAAGCTTCATTACAAATTGAGGTTTAGCATGTTAATACAGTCTGTACCTTTGAAGACATCAGAGTGCATTTGATTAAGCATTTAGTGTTATTCCTGAGCAAAGCAATCCCAGAGAGACACTGGAAATAGGCATTAAACATCCTGGCTTTTCTGCCTTGTAATCAGCCTTTGCCATTGCCTCCCACCTTCACCCCACTCGATTACCTCAGGGCTTTTCTGTGCCAGAATTATACTAGAAACTTGAATTTAGTACAAATGAGAATTTGATTGGAATTATTAAGTTAATTTTCATTTTTATTTTAATCAAATTTTAAATACTTGCCTCCAGAAATAAATGGTAGTCATGATTAACTAGTACCAGCAGTCCCATCTGCCATGATAATGTACCTTATCCTTTCTTTTTTTCTTTTTTTTCATTTTTCTTTCCCCATTTTTCTTTTGTACAGTGTTGAATTTAGGGCATAAACAAAAAAACTCCTGCTCATCACTTCAATAAGAGTTTTAGCATTAGTTAAAATAATCAACATGAATTGACACTGCAGTAATTTGGCCTCATGTGCATTAGAAATAACCTTTTGTTGTTGTTGTTGGTACCAAGACCCCACACTTGGCGGGCAGGCACTTACACCCTGAGCTAAATCCCTGACCCAGAAAGTACCTTTTTAAGTTAAATGCTGGTATTTAGCCTTCTGTTGTCTTTGTGAGAGTCATTTTCTATTTGATTTAGTACTAATTTTTTATGATTATCCTAGTCTGAGTAATTTAAATATGTAAACCTCTGCAAGTACTTGCTAAAGCTTATTTTCAAGTAAAAACAGTCATTGTTAATCAGATAGTGGGCATGTTGCTCTTTAGAGGCTAGGGGCAGGGATGGGCCTCCCTTCTCTGTGTCTATTGAAACTGGGAAGCATCTCAATGTGCTCAGCCAGCTAGATTATTCTCTTTAATGTGTTTCACTGTAAAAGCTTTTAACTTTTTCATCTGATTGCATCCTTTCACAAATTAAATAAATTTCAAATTGATAAAGATGTAAGCAGGAATCCTCACTAAAAGTGAAATATCAGCAAACAGATAAAAAGTAATTATTTTGTTTGTTTTTTCCTGGGCCTAAGTAAGACAGCAGAACATGTGTAAGTGCCAAAATTTTGCTCATAAAACCTCTGGCAAAATAAAACAAAACTTACTGGCCTAGAGAGTTCATGTAACTTTGCAAAAAATATATACAGTACTAAGCATCATTCCTAAGAACAACTGCTATGTTTGTATGTGAAGAATAAACAAGGAAAACATTGCAGGATGGATGATATATAATTTGCATGTAAAAATGTAATTGTTCACGCATATCAAAGTGTATTCTTATTTAAGGGCAGTAGGTCTCTGCTCCCCTCTCCTTCCAAATACAGCTCACTATGCAAATCTAGTCAGCATATATACACCAGAAAGAAATATAGCCAATTATAGAAAAATAGGTGATGTTTTAAGCAGTCATTAAATCCCTCAAGGCAGAAAAGCTGCTGTTAAAATAACTGTTTTAGAATTTGAATATGGTTAGTTTATTGCATGTTAACCACATTCAATTTTAACACCAAAATTCAGCCTCTGAAAAATACTCCCAGTGAGGTCTTCTGTTTGGGAATCTGTGACTGTGTCTGCCACACAAGCCTTTAAAAATTAAGGCTGCTGCCTGTCCCATTTCACGTGAAATGAAGAGTAGTCTTTGCTTTTTTTTTTTTTTTTTTTGTCTTTTTTTCCTTTTTATTGGTACCGGGGATCGAACTCACTACTGCCTGCTTGGGAGGCAGGCGCTTATGCCGCTGAGCTAAACCTCCAGCCCCAGCTTTTGCATTTCCAGAAAAGTTCTGTGAAAGGGCTGTAAGTGTAACTCCGTGGTTGAGAACCAATTTAGCACGTACAAGGCCCTGGGTTCAGTGCTCAGCACAAAAAAAAAAAAAAAAGGAGGTTTGACCTCCTTGAATAAATACAGAGTGACTTAAGATAGTCGAAGGCCAGATTGTGACATCATCCACAGGATAGAAAATGTGGTCCTTCCCATCTGTGAATGTTCTCTGCGTGATTTCAGACCAAGACGTCAAGTTTCTACAACCTGTTTTCCTATCTTTAATGATGTATGGTATCTTCGAGAAAAAAATTAGAGTATAATATGAGTGTTAAATGTGATTTTAAAAGCTAAAACATTTAACAAGGTCAAATTTCCTGAAAACTAGCACAATTATGAGAATAATCAAAACCAGGCATATGAGTATGAGAAGGAAAAGGGTAGTTGTGTGCAATGGCAGAATGCTGGTGGCTTTCAGATGTGTTACTTAAAGGACCCAAAATTTGCCAATGTGGTGGCCTACGCCTTTAATCCCAGCATTTGGGAGGCTGAGGCAGGTGGATCATTGCAAGTTCAAGACCAATCTGGGCTACAAAGTAAGCTCCAGGCCAACCTGAACTGCATAGTGAGACCCTGTCTCAAAAAGACAAAAGAAATCCAAAAATATTGTTGTCAAAACACAGAATTTATGTATACAGTTACATTCTTTTATTCCCATTATGTTGTGTTTCTTGTGTGCCAAATGTGACCTCTTTTCATAGTTTTTGAAAACATACATTTTTCTGAAAAGATTTCATATTAGCTAACAGTCTCATCATGATTTGAGTTGAAACAAGGTGTATGAAGGTATTGTGGGAGAGGAGAGAGTGTGTCAGCAGAAGAAAGCAGACTAAGAGTTCACCAGATGGGGAGGGAGCAAAGGAAGGAATCAAGCAAACCTAAGCCAGATACACCCCCTTTACAATACAAAGTCATGGTGTGGTGACTTAGAGAGAGGTCCGCCTTTAAATTACCACCCTGTCCTGGAGGGAGACACCTAAGGGATTGGTGGTATGTCCTTGTCCTGACTTTTTGTTTTTTGAGGTTTTGTTGGGTTTTTTTTGTTTGTTTGTTTGTTTTTTTAAGTAAGAAAGGTTTGCAAGTGGGCTGGAAAGTGTTAAAGTAAGAAACCTCACCAGGTTACTGAGCCCAGGGCAATAGAGTTTGTTGGGAATAATCAAAGACCTACTGTGGGAAGCTGCAAGAAGGAGAGGGTTTCGCCCTAGGGAGGTTAGGGGGGCAGTCTAGCTAGAGAGAACTTGGTTCTTTGCTGAAAAGGCTTAGAATCCATATTAGAATGCTGATTAGAAAAGTCTCACAGTATTCTGTTTATCTTTTTACCTCACCCTTTCACATGTGGAATTAAATGATTTTGCCTAAATAGTTAAACCTTATTTTAAAAGAATTAAAATATGTATAAATTGCTTTAGTAAGTGTTTCTGTCATCTCTTTTCCTTCTTCCCTCCTGTTGCTTTAAAAACCCCCTCATGAAATCAGTGGCCTCCTTCCTCAGAAGTAGGCTTCCCAAAAAAAGAAGTAGATTTCCTCCAGGAAAGAGTAGAATGACAGGATAAACTAAATTGCCCGAAATTGTTCCTGAGGTTTCTTTTTTTTTTTTTTTTTTTTTTTTTTTTGTCTTTTTCCTTCTTATCGGTACCAGGAATCGAACTCACAACCGCCTGCTTACAAGGCAGGTGCTTATGCCGCTGAGCTAAATCCCCAGCCCCTGTTCCTGAGGTTTTAAAAGGGGTCACTTCATATATGGGCCAGCACTTCTTACGTAGTATAAAGGTTTTTGCCATGTATTTTTGTTTTTGTTCAGTGATTTTATACTGTTCTTAGGCTTTTCTTACATGAACTTGTTTTGCCTTTTTGAAAACTTACATATTCCCCAAAAACAATAAAAACTAAAGAGGAGAAAGCATTGGAACAGTGCCTACCAAAGACAATAATATAAAAATATTCTTAAAATAATACTAAGCATCTGAGACATCAGGTTGTTGGCCAAAAAAAATACGTATTTATAGATAGCCTTAGGGCTTGCCATTGAGACTCTCATGGAGGTGAGGGTACAGAAAGATTTTTAAAGAAGGAGGTGTCAACCAAGCTGATGCTTGAGACTAAAGATTGAAAATGCATTCCAGAACCAGTGAACATTATTTATTCATTTCCTGCTACCTGGTGGGTTAACCCTTCTATACCCATTTAATGCAGTCCCCATTTTTCTGGTAGCAAAACAGAAAGCAAGTTTCACTATATGCTGCCTATGATGTATTAGGACTTATTTGAACAAATTTTTTTTAACCTATAACTGAGGGATATAAAAAGAGTTTGAATATTAAAAATAGATGTGCCTTATTGATTAAGGTAAGAATAAGAGACAGCAGTGTATTATGAACAAAGTTTGATCTAATAGTAAAACATGTTACCCAGGAGTTAAAACAACAGTAGATTGAAGTTCAGGGAAGATGTCAGTAAAACAAGAGAATACTGAATGCAGACTAAATGTAAGAATCTTTATAAATTGTTGGAATTGAAATCTTAAGGGCTGGATATGATGGTGCGTACCTGTAATCCCAGTACCTGGGCTGAGGCAGGAGGATTGTTTATAAGTTCAAGGCCACCCTGGCCTTGCCTCAGAAAAACAAAACAAAACAAAAAAAAAAGAATTGAGGGCTTAAAGGACTGAAGCAAAAGAAGGTTGTAGTGAAGCTGAACACAAAGGGTTCCAGGAAACGAATCATATTTTCTGCTAAAGACTTGCAGCAAAGATAGATAGATATTAAGCTCTAAAATGTCAAACTAGGCTTAACAAGCTTTACCCTTCAATTCAGCAATTTGAAGAGTCCTGATCCTAGAGGTATAAATGTTCTTTGTATAAATGTTCTTTAGGCCAACTATGGGAACAGGAAAGAATATTTAATCAGGAAACTATTACCACCCACAAACTAAGTTTATCCTGACCATTGAGCCTAATTACTTATTAACTTATTAATTAGTGAATGCTTATTGCATGGTCTCTACAAGTATCCCAAACACTCTTGGTTTTGTAATCCAGAAAGCCGTAAAGTTACAAACAAGTTCCATTCCAAGAGAATCTTCATAAGTCAGATTTATTTGTAAGTCCAACAAAGTGAGTCTTACATACCTTTAACACAAATATAAATATAGAGCATTAAAAAACCAAGTGCAACAAAAAATACAGTAACTCCCTAACTGTAGTGTACTACTTAGTGTACAGTGTCACGCTGTACACTGAGCAGAAGCCAGCATGACTGTGAGCTGTTTCCATGATTTGTTCACATACACAAATGTTCATAATGCAAGGTTCATTCATATCCATGAAAGTTCATAATTCAAATGTTCCTAAGTCAGGGATTCACTGTCCAGACTGAAAGACAGACACTACTACCCTCAAGATAAGAGGTATTTGTATTTAGCAAGTACCAGGTGCTAAGCGCCAGGTTTAAGAAGTTCTGGTTGGTTCCAGCTTTAGCAGAAGATTCAGTAATATCTTCTTGGAGGAAAGAAGAACAAAGCCTCAGCCCAAAAGAGACTTAAGTGACAGTCATTCCTCAACATGGACAGCTCTCATATAGCTCATCAAGCTGCTTTGACCACAGATTTTCAGCAGTCAAAAGCAAGCAGGATGGTCCAGTAAACTAAAACCACTTGTCCAGCACTGGCTCTGAGCCAGGTTACTTCTGTCTGGGCTCAAGTCCAGATTGCCAGGTGTGATGGAGAGTGTGGACATGAACAATAGTATCTGGAGCATGACTGCTGCTATATTCACATCCTCTCACAGCCACCCGAGCCAGAGGTACAGCTCAGTGGGAGGACATGCACTTTGCACGTATGAGTCCCTAGGTTCAATCTCTGGCATCAAAAATAAAATCTAGTATCCATAGATACTGAAAAGAACTAGTAAGGACATGAAAAATTAGAACTTTTAGGCATTGCTAATAAAAATATAAAATGGTATATCCACCTCGGAATTTGTTAGCTCTTCACATGATTACATACAGAGTTTTCCATGACCAAGTAATGTCACAAGTAGTTAGATATATACCCCCAAAAAATGAAAACATGTTTACATAAAAATTGCACACAAAAAAATTGTACACAAATGTTCATTGCACATTATTCACAATACCCAAAAAAGTGAAAACAACCAACCAACATACCCATCATCCAGGTGTAGTCATGCCTGCAAGACCCACTCAGACACACCCCAAGGTGTGCTTTCATAATTCCTACTCCTAAGCCAATCAAATTGCCAGTCCTCCTTAACAATCATAAGGGACATTTCAGATCTAAACTATGGTCAACAAAAATTATCTGGCAATAAAAAGGAATGAAGTACTAGTGAAGGCCACACCTGGGTGAACCTTGAAATATGCTTTGTAGAAGCCAGATACAAAAAACTACATAGATGAAATGTTTAGAATAGACAAATTCATTCAGGTAGATGTAAACCTGTAGCTGTGGGATTTGGGGGAGTGAGTACGGTGGGTTTTTTTGGGGTGATGAGCACAACCTAAAATAGATTTTGGTAATTGTTGCACAATTCTGTGACCATGCTAATAACCATTGAAGCATACACGTTAAATGGTTGGATTGCATAGTATGTGAGTATAAAGCTGTTTTTAAAAATATGTGGTTTCCAGTATCTTTGCATCTTTGCTTCCTGGACCACTCATTGCAGGCACAGCTGTTTTCTGAGGTATTTGGGGAGAGCAATGTGTGCATCTGTGGTGTCTTAGACCTTTACTAGAAGGACGTTGTGGGAGGGGTTTGAGAATGCACCAGGAATTATTGTTTAAGCCTGAATTAGTCCAATAGCTTCTCAGCAGGGTTGCACCATCTGTGCTGTTATTTATATTAGTGTATTCTGACAGGCATTTTATATTTTAAAACACATTGATTTGATGAACTACTATATAGGCTCATAAGATGATTTTTAAATTTTTAAAATTACTTTATGAAGTGTATACTTTGGGTTATAACCAGTGTATTGTCACTATTTATTAAGCACTCTCAACTCAAGGAGCATTGATTTGAAGTAGTTTTGTCTCTCTCCAGTCATCACCTTAGTCCATTGATGAATCTCACTTTTCTGTCTCAACAATATCCAGCAGATCTCATAGCACTCAGGTCAGTTTCAGCTATTAGATGATCTGTCTGGCTCATTTTAAAAGTCTTACACCTTATTTAAATCTGCTTTCTTTCTCTCAGTCTGGTTTTTTCCCATCTCAAAGCCTACCTCCTTGGAGGTTAAGTAATGTGTGATGTGTTTCTTTACCTAATTTCCCATGACTGCCATTCTTCCTGCATATTTGGCAAACACTGTCATGTCATCCATGCCTTCTAGTTGACAGGTTCAAAATGCTGCTTGCCACTAGGCAGTTGGGAGCTCATTTCCCATTTCTTGACCTTCTAGACTCATCCTCAGCTCAACTTCCTCGGCCAGATTCTTCCCCAGTAATGTACTGGCAAATGCTGAGAGCATTAACTAGGGGCAAGGTGGGGTGGTGGCATATGAATATGTGTACACATAACTTTGTTATGTTTTACTGATGTAAAGAATGTGTAGTACATAATCTTAGTAAAATATTGTCTTTAGTCCAAGTTCCACGTGGCCAAATGATTGTTCCTGAAAAGTTTACTTTTGTGTATATTCATCCTGTGGTGCAGCTAACAAATGAGTATAGGTCTGACATGAAAGTTTAAAAAATAAGACAAAAGTAAACCAAAGTTGTTGGGACTTGACTTGTTATCCTTATGAGCAACTTCTTTGCTGAGCAGGTAACCAGGTGCAACCCTCTTACCCAGGGTTTTGCTGTTAGCTGTATCAGTTATCCACAGTGAAACAATCTGAAACTATTAAATAGAAATTTCCAGAGATCATTTATAAGGGTTTTTTTTATTTTAAAGAAGGTAAAACAAAACAAAATAAAGCAGATCAGAAGAAAACAGTGTAAGTGATGCAGATTTCAAAGCAAGACAACAGGAGATACCATAATGTCAACTGGCTACCATAATGTCTTGTTTTCTTCTAAGTAGTTGTCCGTATCTTCACACACAATAAATTCATACAAAACAAAATAGTATTAAACTGATCAGAACCAAGTGATGAAGGCATTTTAGGCCTTCAAAACCAGACGATAGGGAAATCAACAATGGCTGCCATAATGTCTCTCATTTTCTTCAAAATAGCTGTCCATACCTTAGTGTATGTTGAAATTAAACAATACCAAACAGACTAAATCACTCTGAACAAAGAATAATAGCATTACTGGATTTCATATCATGATGATATGAAATCAGCAATGGATACCATAAGGTCTCTTTTTCTTCAAAGTAGCTATTCATTCCATTGTGCATTATATAATCAATTCTCATAAACTGGAGAAATTCTACATGTATGAGTCTCTAAATGTATATCCTTTCTGTATTAGAGAGAAAAACAAAACAAATTACTAGAAAAACACAAAACAAAAAGACAAATAATAGCAAAGAGCCCAAAGCACTGACAATATAAGCCTTCAAAGCAAGGTGGTGGAAGAATAACTAGAGTTGTTATTTTACATAAGGATCTTCAAGAGTTCCTCAGATCACCGGACACTAACATGCACAATTGTTCCAATTCTATGAATATTAACTGTTTTGTTCCAAGAACTTACAGAATTTGTAGCACAGTCTTCTTAGCTATCCTAAGTATGTTTTATGTTTATATAATGTTAGATATTTTTCTTTTACCTTCCTTTTTCTTTTTCCTCCTTTTCCCTGAGTTATTATTTTTCCCTTCTGAGCAGAGTCTTATCTTGTCACTGTATTTATTGAGGATCTTGTATCTTATGTACTCTTATCCTTCCTTACACTAGGGAGACTATGGTATTTACACATGTGAGTTTGATTTGTTTCACTTATTATGGTCTCAAGTTGCATCCATTTATTTATAAATATCTCAGTGTGACCATTGTTTGTAGCTGTGTAGTGCTCCATTGAATAAAATATCACATCTTTTTTATCCATTTCTCAGTTGATGAGCATTTAGGTTTTTTCCAAGATCTGGCTAATACAAATTGTACTGCTATATAAACATGGGTGCATGTATTTCACTGTGATATGCTGTTTTCAATTCTTCTGGGAATATGCCCAGAAGTGGAATAGCTAGGTCTAATGGGACTTCCAATCCCAGCTTTTTGAGGAATCTCCAGACTGACCTCCATAGTGGTTGCACCAGTCTACACTCCCACCAACAGTACAGAAGAGTTCCTTTTTCCCACAGCCTCTCCGGCATTTGTTGTTGGTAGTTTTCTTGATCCTGGCCATTCTTTCTGGAGTGAGATGGAATCTCATTGTGGTTCTAATTTGCATTTCTCTAATGACTAATGATGCTGAACATTTTTTGATGTATTTATTTGACATTTGTATTTCTTCATCTGAAAAGTATGTATTCATCTCAGATGCTCATTTTTGGATTGGGTCTTTGAATTTTGGGGATATGATTTGTTTTAATCATCTATAAGTTTTAAATTGTACATCATTCTGAGTAGCATGATGAACTCTCATAAATCATCCTTTATGCTGAGTATATCCATACAGTATACACTATCAACCCTTATTCATTCAGTAACTCTCTTCCTTATCAGATCAGCTGTGTCAGTATTGCAGCACTTGTGTCCAAGCAGCCCTTATTTTACTTAATAAAGCCCTAAGTCATAGGAATAGTTATGCAAAGAAGACACAGGGGATAAAATACAAAAGGCTTCATTAATTTGGGTATTTTGTGACAACACTACAGAGCATAAACGAGAAAACATAGTATATATAAGATTCAGTATGGAAGGTGTCCACCATAGATAAGGAGAGACTACTGTAATCATTTTCAAATACTAGAAGAGTGTGTTCAATTTAAGTTTAACCTGCATTATTAGCGTTTTTCATCACTTCCTTAAGTCTAGGTAGTCAGCAAAACAATAAATCAAGTCCTGATTTGTAGCATTTGCCAATTTTATGCTCCCACCATGACCTTTACTGAATACATAATCAGAACAAGAGGCACCTAATCTGCTGTTCTTTCCACAATACAGATAAGAGTGTGCATAAAAGAAGGGCATAAGTCATAATAATAAAAGACAGTAAAATGATTCAATAATGACCTTTGTCTTTAATATTATATTTAATAGTAAGCTTATATAATTTAATTTTAATAAATGACTATGTTTAAAATTCCTAAAAATTTGAAAATGGTAGCACATAGGCTCAGGATCATCACTGTCTCCCCACGTACAGCATTCTCCTAAGAGTCTCTTTGCCACTAGGACCCACTCACTCTTTGACCACCATCTTGATAGAATACTGACAAGATAGTAAGAATGGTATAGGCCACTCCTGCCCTTGCCTCTCTCTCTCTTCAGTCAAGGAGCAAACCAGGAAAGCTGCCTAAACAGCTTATGTCTTACTTAAATGTGTAACCAAAAATGATGCTGGGGTCTTCCTGTCGTGGACATCTCTAGGCTTTACTAATGAGATGACTTGTTATCCTCCCCTTCATGACTTAAGATTCAGTTTCTCCCCATTTTTGTGGGAAGATGGAAAACAGCACCCCACTACATCATATACCTTACTCCCAAAGCAGTCACTGACTCCCCTTTCCAAAGAGACTTTTCTGAGAGACTCCCTAGAGCTGGCAGAGCTGTCTCTTTCTGTTTTCTCTTGGTAAATTGTGAGGGAGATAGTGGTATCTCTAGAATTTGGATTAATAACTGATCCCTAACTTAATTCTGGAATAACAGTACATCTTGCTACGCTCATGTGCAATGTGGCCGTTTATTTAGCATTCCAGTTTTATTCTTTTTATCTAAACATATGAATACTAACTGTTCTTTTCCAATAACTAATACAATTAGTAGTATAGTCAGTTTAGCTATCATACACACACACACACGAATTTATGTCTTCTTCCTTTTCACTTCTGTTATTCCTCCTTTCCCTTATTCTAATTAATTTTCCTCTTTGAACAGTTTCAAACCCTTACACAGTATTCATTGTAGATTTTGAAACATACACAATTTTTCAGTTTCTTACACTAGGGAGACAATATAGTATTTACACATGTGAGTTGATTTATTTCACTTATGAGTATGGCCTCAAGTTATGTCCATTTACTTATAAAAGTCTTGATGCAATCTTTCTTTATAGCTGAGTAGTACTCCTTGGTATAAAATACATCTTTTTTATCCATTCCTTGATTGATGGGCACTTGGGCTGTTTCTAAGATTTGACTATTACAAATTGTGCTGCTGTAAACATGGGTGCATGTATATCACTGTGTTATGATATTTTTAGTTCTTCTGGGAAAATGTCCAGAAGTGGGAGAGCTGGGTCAAATGGAATGTCTAATCCTAGCTTTTTGAGAAATCTCCACACTGATTTCCATAGTGGCTGTACCAGTCTACACTCACACCAACAGTGGAGAAGTGTTCCTTTTTCCCCACAGCGCCTCTGCATTTGTTGTTGGTTGACTTCTTGATCTTGGCCATTCTTTCTGGGATGAGATGGAATCTCAGTGTTGTTTTAATTTTTAATGCATTTCTTGAATGACCATTGATGTTGAACATTTTTTCATGTATTTATTTGCCACTTGTATTTCTTTATCTGAGAAGTTTATAGTCATCTGAGATGCCCATTTTTGGGTTGGGTCCGTGAATTTTGGGGGCCTGATTTTTTTTAATTCTTTGTAAGTTCTAGATAGAAGTCCTTTGTCTGAAGGACTGTTGACCAAGATATTTTTCCAATTCATGAGTTTTCTTTTCACTCTGTTGGAGATTTCCTTTGACATGCAAAAACTTTTAATACGATGAAATCCCAGTTGTTGATTCAGGGAAGTGTTTCCAGTGCAGTTTGATTTTTGTTCATGAACTGTTTGCCTACTCCTATGTCTTCAAGGTTTCTGCCTACTTTTTCTTCCAGTAGATTTAGTGTTTCTGTTTTAATATTTAGATCTTTGATCCACTTTGACTTTAGTTTAGTGCATGGTGGAGACATGGATCTAGTTTTAGTTTTTGGCATACAGAGAGCCGGTTTTTCCAGTACCACCCATTAGAGAGGCTGTCTTTCTTCTTGGTCAAAGATAATGTGGTTGAGTGTGTTGTAATTGTGGCTGTTTCTTCTGAGATCCACTGATCTTCAAGTCTGTTTTTATTCCAATACCATGCTGATTTTATCACAGTAGCTTTGTAATATAATTTCAAGTCAGGAATTTTGTTGCCTCCTGCCTTAGCTTTGTTGCCCTGAATTGCCTTTGCTATTCTAAGTCTCTTTTGGTTACAGATGAATTTTAGGGATGATTTCTCTAGATCTGTGAAGTATGCAAATAGTATTTTAATTGTAGTTGCTTTGAATCTGCATAACAATATTGGGAGAATGGCCATTTTCACAATGTTTGTTCTTCTATTTATAAATAGGGAATATCTTTCCATTTTCTGAAATCCTCTTTGATTCCCGTTTTCAGAGAGAGTAACATAGTTTCCCCTGTATAGATCTTTCATTTCTTTTGTTAGACTGATTCCTAAGTATTTCATTTTTGGGAGTGTTATAGTGAAGGGTGTGGTTTCCTTTATTCTCTCTCAGTGAGTTTGTTGTTTGTGTACAAGAATGTTACTGATTTTTGAGTGTGGACCATGTATCCAGCTACATTACTGAAATTGTTATGTCTAAGAGTCTTTCAATGGAGTTTTGTGGTCTTCTGTGTAGAGTATCATGTCATCTGTAAATAATGATAATTTAACTTCTTCTTTTCCTATCCTTATTCCTTTTCTCTTTCTTATCTAATTGCTCTGGCTAATGTTTCCAGAACTATAATGAATAGAAGTGGTGATAATGGACATCCTTGTCTTGTTCCTGATTTTAGCTTGAAAGTTTTCAGTTTTTATCCATTTAGCATGATGTTGGCTGTTGTTTTATCATATATGGCTTTTATCAGATTGAGGTAGAGACCGAATCTATTCCAATTTTCTGTAGGGTTTTTATCATGAATGAATGATGGATTTTGTCGAAAGTGCTTTCTGCATCTATTGAGATCACCCTGTGGTTCTTGTCCTTGGCTCTTTTGATAGGGTGTATTATGTTTATTGATTTGCGTGTGTTGAACCATCTCTGCATTCCTAGGATGAATCACATTTGTTTGTAGTACATAATCTTCCTGATGACTTCTTGCATTTTATTTGCAGTATTTTATTGAGGACTTTTGCATCTATGTTCATTAGAGAAATTGGCCTGTAGTTCCCTTTTTCAGTTGGGTCTTTCTCAGGTTTTGATATTAGAGTAGTATTTGCTTCCAAAAATGAATTAGCAAGAATTGCTTCCCTTTCAATTTCATTGAAGAGTTTGAGGAGCATTGGCATTAAATCTTCCTTGAATTTCTTATAGGATTCTACAGTGAATACATCAGGACGTAGGTTTTTCTGTGAGTATATGATCTATTTTAGAGAATGACCTGTATGCAGCTAAGAAGAATGTGTATTCTGATGTTGATAGGTGGAACACTGTGTATGCATCTACTAGGTCCGTTTTTTCATGTTTAATTTAGTTCTGTTATTTTTTCACTGATTTTTTTTTTTTTTACTTAGTTGATCTCTCTTTGTGATAATGGGGTATTAAAGTTCCCTGTTATAACTGTATTATTATTTGGTTTTTCATGTCTGTAAAAGTTGTGTTACATAGTTGGGTGCTCCCATATTTGGTGCATATGTATTTATGATTGTAATCTCTTCCTCTTGAATTTTTCCTCTAATAAGTAAGTAATGACCTTCTTTATCTCTTTCGATCATTCTTGGTTTGAAGTTCACATTGTCTACAAACAAAATAGCTACCCCTGCTTTTTTCTAGGTTCCTGTTGCATGGAGTATTGTTTTCCATCCTTTGATTTTTAGATTTCATTTTGAGTTAAATATGTTTCTTGTTCAGCACATTGTTGGATTTTGTTTCTTAATTCACTCTGCCAGTCTGTTTCTTTTTATTGGTGAGTTGAGACCATTTACATTGATGGCTATAACTGATAAGTACTGATTTATCACTGTCATGTTATCTTCTACTTTTTCTGTTTAATTGTTTGCCCTGCTTTGTGGTTTCCTTTTGTTGTTATTCTTGGGATTGTAATTATCTTTGTCTCTTTCTAGAGTGTCTTTCAGTACTCTTTGTAGGGTTGGTTTGGTGGACATGAATTTCTCCAGTTCTTTGTCATGGAAGTATCGTATTTCTCCATCTATTTTCAAAGATAGTTTTGCAGGATACATCAATTTAGGTTTAAAATTATTTTCTTTCAGGACCTGAAATACTTCATGTCAGGCTCTTCTTGACTCGAAGGTTTGTGTTGAGAAGTCCGCAGTGATTCTGATAGGCTTTCCTTCTTCATAGGTGATCTGTTTCTTTTCTCTGACAGCTTTTGTCATTCTGTTCTTATGCTGAATTTCTGATATCCTAATTACTATATGTGTCAGTGAAGATTTACTTTGATTATGGTTAATTCAGGTTATATATGCCTTACTTATCTGTATATCAGATTCTCTTCCCATGTTTGGAAAATTTTCTGTTATTATTTCTGCAAATAGTCTTTGCAGGTCATTTGTATTGATCCCTGCTTTGTCACTAACACCTATCTTATATTGTTTCTCTTTGTATCATCTTGCAGCTGTAGAATTGTTATTTTCTGGTTCCTTGTTATTTTTAAGAGATCTTTTCTTTTGTGGGTGTAATCTTCCATCCTATCTTCAAAGTCTAAGACTCTTATCTTCACCTTCATTCAAGCAGTATTGCCAGCTTTCAGTGGAATTTTTAATTTCTTGAATATCTCTTTGAATCTGTTTCATGCATTCTAATTCTGTCTTACATTGTTCATTCATGGTTTCTATCATTTTCTTATGTTCCTCTATTTTTTATCACAATCTTCTTTAGATATACACAGTGTTTTTTTTCATAATGCTTGTCATTTCATTTTTTACCTGAGATTATTTCTGACCTGATTTCCTCTATAACTTCATGGAGTTGTTTCTTTACTTCATTTGCTATCATTTCAGAAAAATTCAGTTGTGCAGTTTCCAGTGTCTTCCATTTCTGTGTCTCTTGGGTTTGTCCTCAGTGAGCTGGAAGACTGAGATTCCCTCTTACTCGTTCATTTTGTCATTTTCCTCTGGGATTCATGTGGCTGGTTAGGCGTCCTCTTGATGGATTGCACTAGAGTGCTGCACTGGGCAGAGTTTCAATCCCACAATATCCCTGTGGCTAGGTTGGGTGCACCCCTGACCTATGGCATCAGATCCTTATGCTCTGTGGCCTGTGAGGCCAGCCGGGTGTTCCCCTGCACTGGGTTGCTCTGGGATGGTGGGCCGGGCGGAGGTTGGATCCTCTTGCTGCTAGCAGTTACACATTCCAGCAGTGTGTTGCTGGGGCCTAGAACCTGGTTGAGTGGAGTTGAGAACCTGTGGCACCCAGGCAGCTAGTAGGGATGCACCCCCAGTATGTCACCAGGGCCTAGCACCTGGGCTGGATAGAGTTCAAAACCTCTGGGACCCAGGCAGCTAGGCGGAGCATGATCCTGAGTGTGGCACCTCCTGGACTTTACCTCTGGCTAGGAGGGGTAGAGAGCCTCTGGAGCTCACAGCTAGCCAGAGCACATCCCAGCGTAAGGTGCTGGGGGCCTTACTCCTGGCTAGGTGTAGCTCGGAACCTTGGGACCTGCTGGGGGACTAGCTGGGCTGTAGCACTGAACTATGGAGCTGGGGCTTTGTGCTCTGACCAGCGGAGGCCAAATTCTCCCAAGACCTGTCATTGCTCGCTCATGGGTGCCTCTGGGGCTCTGGGCATGACTGGTTTAGGCTCAGTACCTCTGTGACCAGTAAGGTTAGCCGGACATTCCCCTGATGGATTGTGCTGGGTTGCTGGGCTGGGCAGAGTTCAGATCCTTTGTATAGCTAGCAAGAACACACCCTTGGAATGCAGTGCTGGGGCCTTACCCTGGCTGGGTGTAGTTTAGAACCTCCAGGACCCAGGCAGCTAAGTGGAAAACCTCCTGGACCTTGCCTCTGGCTGGGAGGAGTTCAGAACCTCTGGATCACGCAGCTAGCCAGAGCATATCCCCAGCATACAGTGCTGAGGCCTTGCTACTCAGCATTCCAGTTTTAGATCTAGTTTAATAATGTCCGTCATGTGATTTAAATTATGGAAATGATAATTTTCTCCTTAAATCAGAGTCACACCTACTATTATGTTAGATTATCTGGTGGTGCAACACAATGATGCTTGAATTGCTCTGTTCTGCCCTGCATTGTTCTATTACAATATCCTCTCTTATCTCAATCTTCCCCCTATTTTTAAATTAATCTATTTTCTCTCATTTTTTTAATTAAGGGAAATCTAAATTAAAGAATAACGGGACATATTATAGTAACTTTTTTGTTGTCCTATTAACCTGACTTGAACCCCAGTATTGCTCTCCCCATCTTGTTCTGTCTGATTATTATATATTCTATTTTGTTTGATAGTATCAAGTTTGAGGGTATAGGCAATCACTTTGAAGGCAATAAAATATACTATGATACCCAATATGGATTGAATATCATCCTTTTTTTTTTTAAGTCCTCAGTGTAGATTTTATTGGTTTTGTTCCATATTGTTTTGATCAATTCTGTTATACCTGATGATATAGACAACTCAATTTGAAAATAGCAAGAGGCACAATAGTAACCACTTTTGATCACCTGCTGTTCTATTTTTGCATCACGTGCTATGCCCACCCTTCTGTTCTAACTGACTCTGTTTTGCTTAGTCACATTTGCTTTTATTCTCTTCAAAAAAGTAATAAGAACCGTGAGAGTAATAAAGCCCTAAAAGTCTAATTGTTACTGTAAAAAAGAGAGGAAGGTAAGGTGGACTAAGGGATATAACCGCAGGTATGTTCGAGAGTGTAGGACGGAAAACCATATAACTGAGCTTTTGTTGGATCATTGAACGGAACTGTCTCCAATTCCACTGTATGAATGTTCACTTTATATGCTTTAATTTAGTGATATGGACAACTGTTTCTGGGAAGATAATGTGTAGCCTGTTAACTGGTCACTTCGTACTGTATATATTTTTTTCTAGAAATACTATATTATTTGTACCCTTTTACTGCATTGTTTTTTTTATGTCCTTTCTTTTTTTTTTCTTTTTTTTTCTTCTCTCTTTGAATAAAAAATAAATAAAAATAAAAAAGAAAGTGCTCTAAAGGGTATAACTGCATGTATATTTAAGTGTGTAAGCTAGATAACCATATTACTAAGTTTTCATTGGATCATTGAACAAAAATGTTTGCAATCTCACTGTTTGAATGTCCACTATGTATGCTTTAATTTTGTAACTTGAACAACTATTTCTAAGATGACAGTATGTAATCTATTAACTAGTGATTTCTTACTGTTCATTTTTTTAAAATTCTGTATTACTTGTACCCTTTTTCTGTTTGTTCTTTTTTCTCTTTAAATAAATTTTTTTTAAAAATCAGAGTCACACACAAAATGTCTTGTCAAGATACGTAATCTTTCTGGTTTGGATTAGACCTATAATTAGTAGTGTAGTTTCCTCAGATTTCAAATTGCAGACCCCCAACTTTGTCCTAATCACTTGATCTTTAGCTAGCAGACTGAGAAGAGTTCTATTATTCTTAAATCTTTTTTTTTTTTTTTTTTTTTTTTTTTTTTTTTTTTTTGGTCTTTTTCTTTTTTATCGGTACCGGGGATCGAACTCATGATTGCCTGCTTACAAGGCAGGTGCTTATGCCACTGAGCTAAATCCCCAGCCCCATATTCTTAAATCTTTAAGAAAAAAAAATGCTACAAAATTTCAAAATGAGATTGTAAGAGAGTCATGCTAGGCAAGCCCTCTGTCTACCACTGAGCTGTATTTCCAGCCACAGACTGTTTTGGTTTTATTCTTGGTTTTCATCATTATAGCTTTTTTGCAGGTTTTGATACTCTGTAGGAAAAGTCCTTTACTATACCCTATACTGGTTCCTTCACTAAAGAAACTTTTTGTTTTAAAGAACCCTAATCTTGATGAGGTTAAGGCTTGGAGCAACTAAAAAACTGTTTTACCCCAGGGTTGTAAGGTTCTCATATCCATCCAAAGAATGTGCCTGTATCTTGTAATATGAGCACATGGCATACTGGTGTCTTCAAAGTAGGTACTCATATTACAAGATGCAGTCATAGGTGGGACTTTGTCAGAGGTGGCTGAATCTAGAGTGTATGATTGATTCTTGGTGCAATGCTAGGTGCTTAGATTAAGAGTAAGTGATTACTAAATCAGTACACTGATTGGTTTGGTAATCACAATAGCCTGGATACAATATAAAGTGCAGAAAGAGGCTTGTTTTCCCTTCCTTTGTTGCTATTGCTACCTTCTGCCCACAATGAACTGTTCTCTGTGAATCCATCCTGCCTTGGAGCCAGTCAGTCATGGGCTGAAACCTCTACAAACTGTGAGCTAAATGAACCTTTCCTCTTGTGACTTATGGATTTTGGGTATTTTGTCTCAGCAATGAGAGAAAAGTAGCTTAAGACAATGAAGAGCCTATGTTAAAATCAATGAACAGCCCGAGGCAAAACTAAATGTTTCCATCATAAAATGAACTGAGATACAGAATGAATATGAAATTCTGTCTTTAAGAATTGACTATTATAATTTTATTATTAAAACTTCAGTATACTTTTTAAATTTGTCATTATAACAATATAATTTCTTGGCACTGCCAGCTGCTAGATGGCTCTTCTATACTTTGGCAGTACTTAAACAAATGCTCATTTTCAGCTGAGTTTTACATGAATTTAGAGTCTGTATGCTGGTAAGGTTACTGTTAATAATGATTTTGCTCTCAGCTCAATAAGCTTTCCTTTGTCTTGAGTAACGACAAAAAGATGGGTTTCCCATGTTCTGCACGCAAAGATTTGACTGATACTGACGTAGTGTCTTTGAAGCAGTTCTACAAACTGAAGCTGAGTGTAATGCTTAGAAAATAGTTCCTGAATATTTAAGAAGCAGGCTTAAGATTTTTGCCCTAGCATTTTAATTTCAAATGTTTTTTCCATTCTTTTATAACTTCTCACAGTCGTTGAATGTGCGGCTTTCTCTGCCAGCTGCCACTGGTTTTTAGTAGTCATATTCTGTTGTGTCAGTATCTATAGCAGATACTATTAAGCCTGTTGGTTACAGCGGCCTTTTAGCACATAGCAGCTGCTCTTCCTTTTCACTTTGAACACTTGTATGAATACACATGGAGACAGTTCCAAATTTTTTCCTAGTATATCGTATAGATCATCTTTGGCTGTAAGAGATTTTTTAGTCCCAAGTTGCATTTAGAATGCTTATCAGTAGTTAAAAATCACTGTTAACATATTAACAATAAGACCAAGGGATGATAATGTGCTTATTAGATATGAGAACTAATGCAATCTTTGATTTCTACAAATTCAGTAAAGTAAAAAATGATATTAAACTCTGGAGGCCAAGGCAGAAGCATCTCTATGAGTTTGAGGCCAGCCTTGGCTACATACTGAGTTCAAAGCTAACCTGAATTACACAGTGAGACCCTGACTCAAAAGAAAAGAAAAGGTGATATTAAAAGAAACACTTGGCTATTTGGTTATTCAGTCTTCCAAACGCTAAATTTTTTGTGTGCTTGTTTGTTTTGGTTTTGGGTTTGGATTTGGGTTTGGGTTTGGTTTTGGTTTTGGTTTTGGTTTTGGTTTTGGTTTTGGTTTTGGTTTTGGTTTTGGTTTTGGTACTGGGGATTGAACTCATGACTGTGCACTTGCAAGCCAGGCGCTTACGATGCTAAGCTAAATCCCCAGGATGCTAAGCTAAATCCCCAGGCCAACTAAAGCAATTTTTGGCTGAGAACTTTAGTATATTTTTCTTGTCATTTTTGGTATTGAGTGCAAGGGCTGAGCTATGTATCAGTCACAGTTTTTGTTTGTTTGTTTGTTTTTGATACCAGGGATCAAACTCACAACCTTGTGCTTGCTAGGCAGGTACTTGTGCCACTGAGCCAAATCCCTAGCCCCTCATTTTATTTTTTGTTTTGGGACAAGATCTCACCAAGTCACTAAGTTTCCCAGGCTGGGCTTGAACTTGTGGTCTTCCTGCTTCAGCTTCCCAGAATCAGTTCATTCTTAATATTTATAATATATAAATTGTTTTATCATAATACTAAATAAAAATGGAAAAAGGACATGAGCAATTTAAAGAAATACAAATGGTGAACAAATGTTAAGCCTCAGTAGTTGTCTTAGTTACTTTCCTCTTGCTGAAACAAAACACCAGCTCTCAGAGTTAAAGGAAGAAAGGTTTATTTAGTTCACACTTTGTAGAGGTTTCAGTTCATAGTAAGATAGGATCATGTATCAGAGGGGTGTCACAAAAGAGGCAGCCAGGAAGTTGCAAGCAACAAACCAGCCTCTTCTGTCCTTTATGTATTATGGAGGCTGCTGTCCTTAGAGTAGCACTCCTATCCAAGGTGGGCCACCCTTATTCCTACTCAGAACTATGCTACGCCAGTCAATGGACTGATGTAGTAATCACTCACCCTTCATCCCAGCATCACACTTCAGATCCAGCCAGCTACCTCTGAAAGGCCCCACCCATATGGCTTGAGGCTTTGGGGGAATGTCTAGACACAAACCATACCAGTAATCATCATATTAAAGTATAACAGTGTTGAATATTTTTTCTGTTAATTTGACAGAAATATTTAATTGATAATGTAGATATTATTGAGTATCCTCAAAAATTTGACAGAAATATTTAATTGATAATGTAGATATTATTGAGTATCCTCAAAAATAGATAATAAATTGTATATTCTCTAATTGAAGGGTAGTTTCATGGTGTTTACCAAAAGCTTAAAATGTACATCCTCCTCTGGCCCTGCATTATCACTGAAAAGAATCCTTATCAAAGATTTTTATAGAACTATTATAGTTAGGAATTGTAAGGAGAACAATTATATACAGGACACAGGGTTTATAATACTATTTTATGATGTCACCCAGAGTTAAATACAACAAAGTGCAGGAAATTGTCCACAACACTAAAGACCTAGAAAATCCAGCCAAGGTCTTGGATCCCACATCAATGTCCTACATGAGTCCAGCTGAAAACCTAGAGCCCATGACAGTGCCTCGCACAAGTCCAACTGGAAGTCTAGAGCCCACAACTAGGACTCATGCTAGTCTGTTTTACAAATCTGCACTAAGAAGCTAGTGATAGAAGCTGGAAAGTCTTTGCCAGTGGGATGAAGGATCTGTGCCAGTAGGTTGAGGATTCTATACCGGAGCCAAGAAGTGACACTCAAAATAAGGCCCTGAAGAGTACCACAGCCATCCTTAGCAACAATGAAGTCCTAAACTCCTCATGATAACAGTCAACCACATCTCAGAAAGCCAGCATGGCAAGCTTCTCCTGGAGATTAAGCAGCACACATCTTCCCCTCCAGAGTCAGGAAGGGATGCTCAGAATATGGACTAGAGCGCCCTCAAAGTGAACCACAGCCACTCTCAGCAACAAGGTCCCAGGCTCCTCTGATGATAATGGCCGAATTTATATCGGAGAAGCCAGCATGACAGGCTTCTTCAGGAGAAACAATGGCTCCAAACAGCGACACTTAAGAGAACCCCCAACACCTCACTCTTCCTCTCCACATCTCCTTTTAGGCTGGCAACTTTCCTCAAGTGGGCCCTCTATAGTCAGCACCACGCTGATTTAATTCAGCTGGTGTCAACCATCAGTTTTTAATCCATAACAACTATGACATCAGTTTTACCAGCAAAAAATCAATATTAAATGTGATCATTAGGAAAATGAAGAAGTAAATGCCAACTACGCAATAGAATTTCCTGTAGTTATTACAAATAATAAATTTCTCACTGAAGAGAAAGATTTGTGCTGGTATTGTTCGGACAATTGAATGCACATGTCTTGTGTTCTGTGTGTATGATTTGGGTATTTATTTACTTTACTTATATTCTCCTGTCCATTCATTTGTCCATTTAATCATTGTAGGTTTAGCAAGAAGTATAGAGAGCTGACAGAGTCCCAGGACCAACTGTTTTAGCATTGGTTCCTCGTTGCCCAGAACATAATAGGAACCCAAGTATTTGCTGAGTGAATATGTGGGCTCCAGTCCATTCAGAAATATGGTTAAGTAAACAGACAACTAAAAGGCAATTCACTGGGCAAAAACATTAAACATATAAATGGACAAAGTAGAAACAGGACCTATGAGTCTTTTAGGAAGCTCCTAAAAGACAGTCCTAAGGGTGTTGTGCTTGAGTGAAATGTTGAGAGACCTGTCCAACAAAAAAAAAGAAAGAGGTGTCTCAGGCACCAAAACCAAAGATACAGAGGTTTTAGAAACAAAGCTTACTTACTGAAGCTGAAATTTTGGTTAAAGAATTAGATGAAAGAGGCTAAAAAATGGTAAGGCCACAGATGACCTTGGAAGCCATATTGACTTTGGATTTTATCTGAAAAAAAATTAGATTTATATTTTTTAAGGATATACAGAAATGCTTGTCATTTTGAAAACTGGAAATTTTGTGTACTTGTGCTTTACAAAAATTAATGTATAACAAACTGTGTAGTGTGGGTACTATTATTACTGTCTTCATTCTTCAATCAAAAAAACCTAGGTATAGAAATTTAAATAATTTTCCCAGTGTGACTTACTTAATGGAACTGAGATAATAACCCAAGCTGTGTGCATCTAATTTAATTAGCCTATATTATTTTTGTTTGTGCTTCTCTAAGAATATTCATGTTTTCTTAAAAAGAGGAATCAAAATTTTTTCCATGTAATTTCTCTTCTATCACCTCAATCAGTAGTTAAATCTGCCCTTTTCCAGCTCCTTTCATACTCATTTCCCATCTCATGGTTAAGATCTAAAATAGCTCCCAAAAGTCTCATGTATTCAGGTGATTGGCATCAATAGACTAATCCATTGATGAATTCATGGCTGGGTGTACTATAAGGAGGTGGGGCCTGAATGGAAGTGGCTCACTGGAGGAGTGACGTGATGGCTATATTCTTGTGCCTGGCTCCTCCCTTCTCTCCCTGCTCCATGGATGCTGTGGTGTGAGCAGCTTTCTTCACTATGCTATTTGTACCTTGGAGCCAAAATACCATGGACTGAACCCACTGGAAACCATGAGCCAAAATAAACCTTTTCTCCTTTAAATTGTGGATTTCGTATTTTGTCCCAGCAATGGGAAAGTGACTAACGAATGCATTCATCTTCCCATTCGGTTTCTTCTGAACCATTTTAATCTGGATCCATATCTCCCTCTTGCCTTTCGTGGGTGAAGTTACAAACTCCTTGGGCTTCCACAATACCAGTCATGAAAGAGGCAAGGCTTTCAGATAGGGTTGCAAGGATTAGCTGAGTTTCCTAGAATCAAAGGTGCACATGTAACACAGATTTAGGGGGCAGAGCGCTAAGTTAGAGTATCCAGTTTGGTTATCTTTTGCTCACAATTAATAGTAAAGCTTTTAGTCTACTTAGTGGAGGACAGTATATGCCCAGCTCTCACCTCATGATTTTTATCTTAACTGCACTGCATGTCCCGTACCTCTGCATCAGGAATCCTGACTAAATACTAGATTGGAATCTGTGCTTAAAATTATAGAACCTGCTAGAATGGGGATGTAGCTCAGTGGATGAGGACTTGCCTGGCAAGTCCCCAAAACAAAATCTCTGAATCTGCTGTGTCAGTGTGAACCTGCTACTCTTTTCAAAAACTCACTTTCAAAGATAGAAAATTCAGGTGTTATATTTAATACTTTTTATTTTAAAGAGAATAAAATCAAAATGAAACAGTAAAGCCAATCAAAACAAAACAATGAAAGCAATACAGGACTTCAAAACAAGATTAATACGAAATCAACAATGACCACCATAATGCCTCTTGTTAACTTCAAAATAGCTACCCAGATCATCAGACTTTAATATTCTTATACAGTGATACATTTTGTAGTTTTCTTCAGTAAAGAGGAAGAAAAGTGGTAAATAATAACCGCAAAAGATACTTGAAGACCCAAGAAGGTAATACAATTATGAAACCCAAAATGCTGATAAATGTTTCCTTCTTTTTAGAACAAAACCTAGGGAATTGGAGTACATTAGATTTGGAGACTTATTTAATCCCTGTATATGTGACACCATGAAACCATGTTTAAAAAAAAAAAGACTGCCTTACTTAGAATCACAGCTAAGATAACAAAAAGGGTGGGGTTTTTTTTCAATGTGTCGCTAAGTTGCCCAGGCTAATGTCAAACCCATGCACCTCAACTTCCCAAATATCTAGGATTGCAGGCATGTGGCACTATGCGATGCAAAAAAAGAATGTCTCGAACCATTAAGTGTACTGCATTGTCTATTGGCTATATAGGTACATTGCATAGTTCGATGTGTTCACTTGACTCCTAACTTTGTTCATCAAACCATTTAATATTAAGACCTATTTGGTTAAAAACATGATTTTTAAAATTCTTTCGTTTTTACGTTGTCATTTCATTCCTTCATGTATACTTTACACAAATTTATGATTTGTATAAATTTCCAAATATGTGTACACCCTTTCTCACATTGTCTAAATGCAAAAAGTAGAAAGAACTAAATTTATATGAACAGAGAATTGGTCATTAATTCAGGAGAATATTTAAAATGAGTAAGAAGACCTGTAATTATTGCTTGAAAGTTATTCCTCATATAGTTATAAGGGAGAATCGGCCTACAGATATACTTTCCACATACTTTACTGTGTGTGTGTATGCACATGTGCCTATTACTGGGGACTGAGCCTGGGGTCTTCACATTGAACTAACTATGTCTTCAAACTTTTCTTTGTGTGTTTTGTTTGGTTGGTTTTTTGTTTGTTTGTTTGTTTTTTCCGTTTGTGACAGGGTCTCACTGAGTTGCCCAAACTAGGCTCAAAATTACAATCCTCCTACTTCAGGAGGTTTTGGTTTAGATATAGTGTTTTTTTGTTTAGATTATAAAAGCAGACTGTAAATTAAGCCCTTTTTCACATCTTGTATCTGTATATAGAAAAAAGAAATACAGGGGAAAATATCAATTGTTAATAGTTATTCTTGAATGAATTTACAGCTGTCACTTCCTATCTTGTATATTATGTGAGGTGATTGTTTTCATTTGTTTCATAGGTAGCACCTATAATTTCATAAGTAGAAAATAATTCTTTTTAAAATCAAACTTGAAAAGATAAAAGAACTCTGAAAGAAATTAATTCTTCCTTTATCCTTCATTTTCTCCCTCTGCCTCCTTTAAGCTAAAACAACAGAACTGTGTCTTCCCAGTTCCGTATACACTCATTCAGTGAGGATAGGATTTTAGGAAGAGCATTAATACTCCTGTTCATTCCTCTGACAGCAAGCCCTGTTAGAAAGTACAAATAGATCTTTATTCTATGTCATTAATATAGAATCCATTTCATGAAAAACCTGTCTTGATGATGTAGGCTTGAACTGGTGAACATATCCAAATTTCATCCCCGGCTAACTTGTCAGAAATTGAAACAAGATGATTTGCTTCAAAGGTAGAGAAGTATGACACAGACCTCACTTTGGTCCTATTGTCATTCACCTCAACTGAAAGACTATATTTTTAAAAGTAACCTAACCAGTTCCCAGCTATTTGTTGCCTGCATTCAGTATTGCTGGTTCAAATCTTCTTGAATCGGGCTCATACTGGTTTTAACATGTCCCTGCCAGTTTGAACTACAGGAGGTGCATAGTTAACTGTCACATAGGCAGTATTGTATTGCCCGGTGGAACAGTCCTGTATGTACCACAGGTGGTTCAGAGCCATACAACAGCAAGACATACGTATTACAACCCCATCATGAGCATGTTAAGTTTCAAATTTAACATTTTGGAAAAATAGGCAGAGAAACTAGGTATGGGGGTGCAGCCTAGTAATCTCAATCTGAGTACCTAGGAAACTAAGGCACAGAATCCAAAGTTCGAGCCCAACCTGGGTTACACGGTGAGACTGTCTCAAATCCCCTCTACCATCACCACCACTATTACCACCCCTAAAAAACAAGGAAGAGAGACAGAGTTCTGAGCAAATGCATGTATGAAGTAGTCCGGTTTGTTTTGGTTGGTCAGTTTGGTTGATTAAACCCAAGTCCTTCACTTCTTCCCAGGAAATCTCACTCTAGAAGACCTCAGAGTTCCTCTTCCATAGCCCTATTTATTTATTTATTTATTTAGTTAGTTCATTTTCAAGATCAGGTCTTGGGCCAGGGGTTTAGCTCAGCAGTGTAAGTGCCTGCTTGGCAAACACAAAGTTGTGAGTTCAATCCCCAGTACAAGAAAAAAAAATTCCAGACTCAAGATAAGGTCTCACCAAATTGCTCTTTTGCCTAGGCTGGGTTCAAACTTGCAATCCTCATACCTCATTCTCCCAGAGAACTGGGATTATAGGCATGCACTACCTGGCTTGCTAATGTAGGAAACTGTTTTTTCCATAGAATAATTATAACAAGCTTAGCATAATTCGAACTTATACAAAGTCTTATTAGACAGTGTCTTAGGTATTTTTCTCACTGCTGAGGCAAAATACCTGACACTCAAAAGTTAAAGGAGGAAAGGTTTATTTAGCTCACAGTTTGTAAAGGTTTCAGTCTATACTCAGCTGGCCCCAAGGTAGGGTGGCATGGCAAGGAGCATCACAGAGAAGAAACAGTTGATGGCAGGCAGAAGACAGCAACAAGCAGTGACCCTCATTTTGTGTCTTAAATTTTATCCAGGCTAACCATCCTTAGGGCGGATATTATTCACACCCAGGGTGGGATACCCCTGATCCTAGCATTGCACCATGAATCAATCCCAGCATCAAATCCTTGATCCCAGCAGCACACACTCTAGATCCAGCCACCTTTTAAAAGTCCCACCTATGACTGCATGAGGCTTTAGGGGAATATCTAGACACAAACTATAACAGACAAGCTTTGAGGGGCTTTTTAATATGCCTTAGCAAATCAGCTAAAAGGTGACGTTCCTGTTAGACCTTTAATACTGAGAATGTACAGCCATGTGTGTCTGTTAGTTTGCAGTCACCAAATCTTCACTAGTTCTAAGTGGAATTGAACTACACACATACTTCCACATACTTTGTATATGTGTGTGTTTGTGTGTGTTGCTGGAGACTAAACCTAGGGTTTTTGCACAAAACTGCATCCTCGGTTGGTTGGTTGGTTGGTTGTCTGTTTGTTTGAGACAGGGTCTCACTTACTTGCCCAAACTAGGCTTAAACTTAGAGTTCTCCTGCTCCAGGCTCCCAGAGTACTGAAATCAGAGTTCTGCACCATCACACCTAGTCTACACACACACATTTAGCTTTTGCTCTGTAACTTTCCCTTTTACTTCCTTCTTATCTGCCTCCTCTGATAAACCCAAATTCTTAACACCAAATGTAAGGAAAATAAAAAGCAAGGAAGAATGAAATCAGAGAATTGGAAGGAGTTGGATAGCTTATGAAATGTCCAGGAAACTTTTTCCAGGGGATTTTTTGGGATTTGTTGTTGTTGTTGCTGTTGTTGTTTTATTTTGTGTTGGTTTGTTTTATTTTCATTAGACATTGATGTCAAGAGCTATCTTCCCTGAGTACCTTGTACTTGAGAAGATAGACTCTACCTCCAAGCCCTGCTGTACTGGGCAAGTAACAGCCTCTCCTGAAGCTCATTTCCTCATGTGTTAGCTCTCTTCTCCAACTCTTCTGTAGAATTAACATATTGAGGTTTTAGGGCATTGTGGGAAGTGTTACCTATTGTTAACATCTATTCATATTTTCATAATAATGAGCCATGTGCGTTTTGATTGGAGGAAGCAGGCCATTTCTCTCCTATTTCACTTAATCTAAAAGCTGGTGTTTAGTTTTGTTCACCTGATGCTCTTAAAAGGTAATGAGGGTCATGAGGACAATCACTGCAATGGGGCTAACCCTAGATAAATGAGCTGTCCAGGATATCTGAACCCCTTCCCAGGAGATCTCCCCCTACGAATCCTGATCCTGGAGGCCTCCTTCCACGGCCTACCTGCATTTTTTCAGTGAAATACCTGCAGGAAGACAAAGGTATGGGAACAGGGAATAAAACCTGTCAACAAACATGGTAAAAGGTGTCAGTAAAACACAGATGACTCTTGGGGCATTTTGTATGAAACATGGTCTTCGGGCAGGCTACTGGCTCTGCCATAGTAATGTTCCAGCTAGAGTGGCTGCTCCTTGCCTCATTGAACTTTCTAGATGCCCTTCCCTGACTTAGAGGAGAAAGAGGCGCAGGTACTCACTGACCACTGACTTTGCTTCCCTTACAGCCGACCCCCTGGTGGGCAGCATTGCCACACAGTACATGACCAACAGAGCAGAGCACGACCGGATGGCCAGACAGTGGACCAAGCGGTATGCCACCTAGGGGCCTGCCTGCTGCCGCCCCCGCCGGACCTGTGCAAGCACATTCACCAAGTGCATCAAAGCCCTGTCACCCTCTGGACCTCGGTTCTGTTCTTCCTAGTTTTATTAAATTTCAAACTGTTTTGTGATGGTATGTCATTATCACTCCCTCCTCTTTCCTTCCCTTTTCTCTCTCCCCTCTCTTCTCTCTTTTCCTTTTCTGTTAACTTGAAAGATTTGGATTTTTTTTTCCCGCCTCAGTGCGGATGACGTTGGATCTATAATAGTAAGAGCTTTCTTACAAAGCTTTGTATTACTGTGTGGTTTTGTTTTTGTTGTTTGTTTTATTTCATTTTGTTTTGTTTTTTCTTTTATGTGATCATTGGAAAAATACATTCAGAATTATATCTTGTTTCTACTTAAATGTAGTGCTTAGGGTTAATTTTTTGTACTAAAGTCTTTATTGGTGGGTGCATGCTACTGGGAACAAGTTTTTGTACAAAAGCTTCAATCAGAATCACTGTGCATTACTGAGACCCTGTTTATTACTAGCCTTCTGTCCCCCATGCAGAAGACTATTGGATTGAACAAAAATAATATGTATTTTGATTTACTTAAAGTGCTTGTAAATTTCTTAGGGACCTGCCACTTTTGACTGTGGATCAGTTGATGTACACTTGTATTATTAAAGCACTCAATAAATCACTGTGGCTAATAAATGCACTATAGGCAACCCAGCGTTTTGCTTTCTGTCCTGGTAACCTGCGTAGTCTGATATAGTGAGACTTATCTCCTCTAATTCAGTTGCAATTTCAAATATGTTTTTACCTCAAACTTCTAAAATTTCTTCATACTTGAGTTGCTTAGTAGGTGAAATTTGTCAATAACCTAGTGGTTTTATAGTTGCTACCATGGATCACTATCATTTTGCACATTGGCCATACAATCTGCCTATTACAACCTTCTCTACAAAACAGGTAATAATGTGGCTCCAAACACAGCCTAATGAGAGTTCAGTGTGAACTAAGCATCCTCCCAGCTACCCTCATGTTCATTTCTCTATTTTTTCTCTTCAAATTTTTATAAATTACTGTTGAGTTTTGTTTTGACTTCCTAATTTTAGTGGAAGACGCAAAATTCATCTGTCAGTCTTGGTCGCATAGTGCATGACAAGGGTATGTCTGTCCACTGGACTGTCAGGCTGTTACCGTGTACTGCTGCCAGGTGCATGGGAAATGTGTGGGTGGCAATTTTTAGAGCTGATTGCTGGTTGATATTCACAGCTCTCTGGGTTCTAAACATACTAGAAACTCCTGCTCCACTGAACACAGTTACTGGCCCACCATACAGCTTGATCTCAGTTAAGTAACCATTAACATCTGTATTGCTAAGCAGTAGGATTTTCAAATGTAAGTCACTTACCTGTGAAGATTTCAGCAGTTAAATATTTGATATAAAAGGTGCATGCTTTGTTCTTTTTAAATTTTTAAAAAGAAATTCTAAAGAAAATGTATTTAAATGTTCACAGCGCTGCTTTCAAACCAAAGTACTTGGGGATATTTTTCTCCTTTTAATAATGATTTTACCATTCATTTTACTTGAAAACCTTTTGCAGTATGCCACAACTTTGTGGTCTCTGTTGCAACTAGTTGATCCGTCCTGCGGATCAATCCCTGGGCCTTCGCCTGGAGAGAGGATCCAGGATGGGGGCAGGGCAAAAGAAAAGAGAGACAGAAACTTGGCGGGATTCCATTCAAACCTCTTTTATTTTTAAAATGGCTACAACTTATATAGGGTGGAGGTGGGCCAATGGGGCAGGAAGAGGGCACAGAGTGTTATCTGATAAGTCACTGTCACATCTGGATATATGACGTAAGCAGGAGAGGATTATGGGTAATGTAGGTAGACATGAAGATCATGGGAAATGTAGGCTGAAGCAGGAAGTTGCTTACTCATGCGCATTGTAGGCAAGGGGAGGATCATGGGAAATGTAGGCTGATGCACAAAATGCCCTCAGGTGAGAGGGGCAGGGCAGCAGCAGTCATTCTGAGCCGCTCCCTACAACTAGTCAACTGTAATTGTAGCAACAGGAACCAGAACAATACATAAATGTATGGCCATCAATTTGTTCCAATAAAGCTTTACAAAACAAACAGTGACCAAACTGACCTCATGGGCTGTAATTCATTCTCTCTCTCTCTCTCTTCTGTCTCTCTCTCTCTCTCTCTGTCTCTCTCTCTCTGTTGTGCTCTCTGTCCCACTCTTCCTCTTTCTCTGCCTCATCTTGCTAAATTGCACAGGCTGGCCTTGAACTTGTGATCCTCCTGCCTCAGCCTCTTGAGTTGGTAGGATTGCAGTGCACTGTCCTCGGCTTGTCTATTTAAAGTACAAGCCTAATTTTTAGAAAGTTACCAAGAATGTTTTATTGCTTATGGACTGTCTCAACACGAAGTTGGTATTGTGTTTTGTTTACTTTAATGCTTTAGATTTAAAAATTTAGTATTTAAAGCATGAAATTTTATTAAACTCTTTTTTTAACTTTTGACAGATTAAAGCAGGCTCAAATACCATGCTTTTATAGGTAACATTTAAATTCAGTTGGCCTTGCTTTTAAAGTATCAATTCCATTGGAGACATTTTAAATAGTATAGTGAATATGTTGCATTTTATAATATAGCTGCTTGTATTTCAGATCATTTTTAAATGTATGTTCTGTAGGAACCAGAAACTACAACAATTCTAGTAGGAAATTCTGTCACAATTTGTTTACTGTGAACCAGTTTTGTCTGGAGCCGCTTCCGTCCCGCGGAATGGAGCACATGAACACTCAGCTTCTGCAAGCACCTTTATTGACTGGGCAGCAACCTCAATACATGTCCGTCCTCGACGGCTTCTTCCGTGTTGTGCGTCGGGCACTTCCTATACTTGGGCTTATATAGCTAATGTTATCCAATCATGGGATTACACGTGGGGACAGGCGATTGGGCGGCAACAAGGAAGCAATCAATCATTACCATATATGGCGGGGACAGTAAGCCGAGCAAGAACCAGGAAGCAGGATGTGTGTGCCATCTTGGGCACACGATGGGCGGGGGAGCAGCGGAGGCGGCAGGCGGGTGCCATCTTATGAATATGCTCTCATGAATAACATGGCAGGCTCCCAACACAGTTTTAAGTTTTAAATCTATGATATGAGACTATAAAACTTCTCTTTCTATCTTTATGAACTCTAAATCCTTCATGACAAACATTACCTTGCTCTCAAAAATGTGTAAGCTAAGGAAACTCCAGAGAGACCAGCAAACTCTTATGAGGGCCTTTTTAAGTCTCGATTCCAGATAACATGGTAATTTTCCTTGAACTCTGTAACCATACCAGGTAATATAAGTCAAATACATTTTTAAATGCTTGTAAAAAATAGATGTAGGAGTAATTTGGCACCCAGAAAGCTTACGGTTTTGCTAAAATTTATGGGAATAATGTTTCTAAATTTCTAGAATGAAATTGGACCTAATAAGGTCCTAATAATACTAAATTTTCATACATATTATTCTAGGTATAGTGCTCTGTAGCTTTGTGAAATACGATATTGGCAGATCCTTGGCTTAAGACTATTGGTCACTAAAAAATAGCTTCAAATGTTTATTGATCTTAAATCATTCAAAAGTATATGCCTTAATTTGTCAGTAAATTGCATAGAAAGCAAGCATTCTTCATCTCCTACAGGAACCCACTGAGCAGAGCAATCACAGAAACAGTTGGTCTTTGCGTCTTACTAGACGCTTATTAAGATTAGGAAGAACTGTGGTTTAAATGTGTTCCCCGAAGTTCAGTGAAAGTGTTGGGAAGTGGGAACGTGTTTTCAGTGCTGTTCTGTGGGAGTGTGCCCCGGATAGAGGCAGCCCCTTTCCTGCCCTGTCTCTCCTGTGCTCTTTTGTGCTCTCCTTTCCCCTCGGGATAATGCAACACCAAGGCCCTGGCGAGACACAGGCCTCTCAGCTGCACCTCCCACTCTCCAAAGTGCTAAGAAACCTTCATTTCTAATCGATGGCCCAGTCTTAGTCACAAAACAGACTATCACAGGAAACACAGACATTCATGAAATACTGGTTTAAGAATGAGGAAGAAAGGAGCTATTTAGTCCAAAGAGACTGTAACCCAGACCGTAATTTATCTAACAAACCCTCAACCTAGCCTGTAAGAGTGTAGGTGACCTGAGTCACATGAAAATGCCAAAGTGAGATTCCCATTCAAGCATGTGACATCGGAGTCCTTGCTATCAATTTCATATACACCTGTCATCTAACTAGAAGGTAAAAATAAATTGATTTAACTCAGTCTTGGTCAAGAGGGTATACGGAAAATGGGGAAAAATAGTTGAAGAAAATGAAAACTTACTATAAGCTAGGAGACAAAAATTTCAGGAATCACCTTTTGAGTCTTAGAGGCACCACACAAAGATGTGAATTTCCAAGGGAAATGTCACTGGGAAAGTCCTGAATAGACATCTCCATGTCTCAGTACTGCAATAAAAGGCACACCAGCTGGGCGGGATGACTCACCCCTAGTCCTGCTTACTCGGCAGGCTGAGGAGTTCTTAAGCCCAGGTGTTCAAGCCCAACCCAAACAACAGAGCAAGACTGTCTCAAAAAGGGAAGGGAGAGTAATTATTCTCACATGTGGCAGTTAAGAAACATTTTAAAACTCTCTGTATAATGACAGATGTTCATACTTAACACTGAAGATAGTTGAAATTGCACAGAAAAGCACCACCAAGAGATCCTGACCTACTTTATTTCCAGGTGACTTTATAACTGTCATTGTATCACTTCTCTGCAGAGCTCTCCGGCATGTGCACTGAACCTTAAATCGCATGAGTACACCCCATACCTAAGCTGGTCCTACATTTGTCCTCAGAGGAGATGGGCAGCGCATCTAGCCGAGCTCTTCGTTACCTCACATCTGAAATCTCCTGGGTGGGAGACTGTTAAGGGACTAACGAAACTACCCTCTGCTAAACCTTTGGATCTTGAATGTTCAAACTAGTAAGGCCTGCGTGTTAAAGGCGTGATCTCCAGGGTCGTGCTGTTGGGAAGCCGTGGAAGCTTCAGGAGGACGCCCTGTGAAAGGTGTCTGAGTCACTGCCCTTGAGAGATTGTGGAATACCACCCACCCTTCTCTTTTTTCCTGGTCTCTGGATGTTTGCTTTCCCACTCTTTCCTACCACAGTGTGCTGCCTCCTCACAAGAGGACCAGAGCAATAGCACCCCTCAATCAAGGATGACAACCTCCAAAACTATGAACCTAAAAACCCTTTTGTCTTTATAAATTAATTAGCTTAGATATTTTGTTGTTGTGATGGACAACAGCCTCTGAAGGTAGGCATGCATTTCCCCCATCCCTGCCACCGCCTGGGGAGCTGACTGATTCCTTGAACCTGGAACATCACTCCTCTGCTGAACACTTTCCACTCTCACATTCTTTCACGAGCACTGATAAATGTGGGTTAGGGTTATCAGAAAACAAAACCCCAAGTTACCATGACTTCTCGTCCTACACAGACCAGGACAGATTATCAAGCCTTTATGCTGGGATGGAATTTCAGCATAAGATCTTAGATTCCATACAGGACCAGTTTTGACCATTGAAATGTTTGACTTTAAGAACTGTTTTCTGAGAGACTGAGGTGGGATCAGAAGTTTGAGCCCAGTCTAGGAAGCTTAGTGAGACCCTAATTGGGGAAGGTGGCTAGCGTTGTAGCTCACTGCAGAGGCTCTGCCTGCAGTCCCAAAGCCAGCCAGGGACACAGGCAGTGTTTTATTTAATGCACATGCAGCAATCCTGTTAGAAAAGATGCGCATGCTGCACTGTGAAGAACTCATGCCCCATGCAGGGTTTTCACTCCGAGCCTTCTTTGCTCATCCCTGGATCGAAAGGCTTGTGAAGGACTTAAACAACTGTAGCCTTCTTTATGTCACCAAACATAACTTAAGATGTGTACATCTTTCTGTGAATGAGTAGTCTAAAGCATAATTCCTTTTGAGAGGAATTTTAAAAAGGAACATTTCTGGGTTTTAAGAATTTCTTGCTCAGGGGACCACACAGTAAAATAGAGGCAACATCATGACCACTGATCTCTCTTGCCTGTTTATAAATCCACTTAGTCAAAGTGGAGCCAACCCAAACTCTTTGGGAATGCTCAGTGTCAAGGCTTTCAGTTCCAATTACAGAAAAACTGTTAACCAAAACCTTGACATTTTTGGAGCTATGACACCTAATCCTTTATCTTATTGTCCTTTGCTCCACATTGTTTCATCCATCTTTTTAAAAATTAGATGGGAGGTCAGAGTCCAAGTTGACAGTTTCATTCTGGCCAAGGGGAAAATAGGACCTCCAAAGAATTTCTGTCAAGCAATGCAAAAGAAAAGTAACAGATGCTTACAGCTGCTACTTCTGACACACTGAAACACCAAGCAGATTCTCCCTAATCCATAGGGTAGGAACAGTACAAAGGGCAGGGAGAGGTCACGCTCTCTGGGGATGGTAACCTCTGCACTGAAATTGTATAGAAGTAAGATGATAGCAGTTGTCATTGTCTGCTAAGTCTCCAACATGAAACAATGGACAAATAAATGGAGATGGTCACTACTATGAACCTTGACAGCTTTTATCTCCATCCTGGAACAATAGCTGACTGCGTTCACCAAACAGCTCCCAAATACTATGATGTGAACACTCAGAACAGCTGATGGCTAGTTTCTAAGAACATGATGAAAGCCTCCAGAAGCTAATATTAATCCCTGAGAGACCTGCTCACTTTAGCAGTACATGAGGAAGTTATTGAAACTTCAAGCATGACTGCACATTTTTCCTTAAATGTAAAACATGTGTTTATATTAAAGAACCCCAAAATTCCCATGTGTTCTTGTGGTATATAATAAAATAACAGGATGTACTTGTCAGTCTGGATTTTGGAGGAATAATGACGTTTAGTTATTGCTTGAATTTTTTTAGTGATTGTATTTGAGAGAAAAATACACTTATATAGGAATTACAATTCTTAATATAACAAACGTACATAAAATGAATATGTATTAAAAATAGATTTATATAAAGAAACTACCTTGCTGGGTATTGCAGAATAACCCAAAGATTGTATTATTAAACCCTTATAATATTTGTTAGCAATTTATTTTCATCTGTTTCATGGATTAAGAGGTCAAGGAATGAGTTGCTGGGTCAGCTGAGTCAAGAGAGAATCAAAACTAGTAATTAAGAATAGAAGTTTTATTAGAGTAGTAGTATTTACTGCACAAGACTGAGAGTTTATCCTCCATCTAGAGAGGATAAATAGGGAACTATAATTCTGAGTCAGAATCTATAAACTGTCCCTAATATCCATTCGTCTTTTATAAATAGAAGCATTAGAGTTCTGACTGAGCACATAGCCATCCAGCCAGAAACTAAATTCCGTGTTATCCTGTGTTAGATTGACTGCCACAGAAAGGCCCAATTCTCAGTTCTTCCTAATGTGCACATCCTTCCCCACTTTTTTCATTAAATAGTAGAGCCTCTTTTTCCCGTCCCTTAAACTGGGTTGGTGTTGTGACTGGGTTCGTGGTAGATTCGGTAGAGATGATCTTATGCCAGTTCCAGAGGCCTGATTCACTTCCCCACTTGGAACACTTTTGTACCTTGGGAATAAAGCCCTCAGCCTTCCTGCTGGAAGATAAGACCATGTGGAGAACTGAGATAATCCTACAGCAGCCTGTCCCCCAGTATAGGAGGAAGCCCAGCTAAGACCAACAGAGCCACCTACACAGTGTGCACCAAATGACAGACGTATTCAGCAGGCCAACTAGGTCTAGCTAAAACTGTCCACTTAAGATACAGACAGATCGGGTTTTTTCCTAGTACTGGAAATTGAACCTAGAGCCTGAGGTACATCCCCAGGCTGGGCTCAGAGTGTCAGGCCTCCTCCCTCAGCCTCTGAGAATGCTGGGATTGTAGGTTGTGGCACCACACCTGGCAAAACTGCCCACCTGATTCTTATATGTGCTAGCATAAGTAAAAGGTGTTATAGTTTGTATCTAGATGCCTCCCCCAAACCTCATGCACTCCGATGGGACTTTTTGGAGGTGGCTGGATCTAGGGTGTGTGAATATGGGTTGAGATTGTGTGGTAAATAGTCCACTGATATGTTTAGCATAGTTCTGGGTATGGATAATGGGAAAGCCCACACTGGGTGTGAGTGGCACTGCCCAGGAGGCATGTAAATGAGATGGAGTAAAAGAGAGAGGCGGGCCTGCTGCTCACTGTCCTTCCATCTGCCCTGCCATACACTGTTTCTCCTCTGCCACGCTGCTGTGACTTGGAGCCAGCCATGTGGACTAACACCTCCACAAACTGAGCTGAAACAAATCTTTCTTCCTCTAACTTGTGTCAAGTATTTTGTCCCAGCAATGTGGAAGTAAAAGACTGTAATTTAAGCCACTAAACTTGAACTATACAAAAGTAACTAATGCACTTTGTTACAGTTAGACATAGACACATAACAAAATTCTGATCAAAAAATAAGTGATGGGGGCAAACTGCAAAGTGAAGCTGCTTGGCCTTCTCTCATTTGCACTTTGCAGTGTAAATAAATGCAGGTATGGTGCTGGTGAATCAGATGTAATTGTACCAACAAGGATTATACCAAGAATATGGAGCAACAGGGCAAGAAAAGATCAGCCCTGAACACACTAGATTGAAGCATCTATAATGTATTTATTTCATATAGAAATATCTGGCCATTGGATATATTAGTCTCATGCTGGGAAAACTCAGCGCCCAGGATTGTAGATGGGAAGACGGCAAGCATCAGAAAGTGGAAAGAAATGTGATTCCAGGAGATGAGACTACTTGGAGGAGAATACAGAATAAGAGAGAAGAGACAGAAGACCAGAGCCGGCAAGGCATGGTGGTGAATTCCTATAATCCCAGCACTCGGAAGCCAAGGCAGGAGGACTGCAAGTTCAAGCCTACCTTGGGTAGCTTAGACCTATTTAAAACAAACAAGCAAATAAATAAATAGGTTGGGCTATAGCTCAGTGTAAAGGTTCTGGGGTCATCCAAACCTGTAGATGAGGGGTAAACCATGAGCCTTACCACGTGTCTTGCCCACACATCCAGAGATGACAATTTAACAAATTTTGATTTTTCTAACAGGAATACTGAGGTTCAAACACAGGACCTCATGCATGCTAGGTAAAAGCAGAACACAGCAAAATGATGAAATTTACAGTGGGTAGAGGCAGACTAGGTAGAAAGCTCTCAATATTGCTTTAATAGGAGATACATTAGGATTGTCATATGAGAAAGATGTTTGATCAAAGGAGAGGTTTTTAAAATGAAAGGTACTGGAGCCTGCCTACGATGGTGGAAATGGCCTGCAAGGGAAAGAAGGAGTGGGAAATTATTTTGCCACTTAAGCACTGGTATCACAAAGGCACCTGTTAGAAATGCAAGATATTAGGCCCCTCCCTGCACACACTTGTTAAGTTAGACTGCATTCTAAGCTGCTCCACAGGTGACTGACACCTTAAAAATGTAAAGGCACTGGTTGGAGCATAGTAGGAGTACAAGATTGTGGTAGGAATAGTGACTTTTCCATTAGAGCTCAAGGAAGATCCTATGGGCCAGAGCAGAAACAAACAGATTGGGTGATTTGCGGATGTAGAAGTGGAGTCACCATCTGACAGCTTCTATTTTCTGAGCAAAGACTGAAGCAGGATCACTTTCTAGGATGCAGGAAAGGACTGCAGGAGGTTTTAGAAGAGAGAAAGCATGAAATGGTCATCTCCGAAGGGGAGAATCTTATACAATCAGGGTGGGCAGGCAAAGGCCACGTCTGTGTGGAAGTATGAATACATGACCTAAAAGAAGCTGAAATTAGCCAGGTTGTATGGTTTTCTGCAGCAACAGAAGGCATCTAAGAATGGTCTGTTCTAGCCAGACAAGGGGATTCAGGAAGGAACTGATCAAGGGTTGACCTTGAAACCCACCCTCTGTGGGCATTGGTACAAAGGCAAGGGTGACTGCAGATGAAATAATTAGTAGTCTGACATGAATGCAATGCATTGTGTGACAACGTGGCTAGGCAAGTGACTGTGACAAGAACAGATCTCCTTCCATTCTGAACAGAAAGCTCCACTCCACAAACCAGGCTAGATACGAGCAACTGTGTTTTTACTATTGTTGAAAATTGAGGGAATTCTGTAAGTATGAATTACAAGTAAAGATAACACTGAGTGCCATCAGAGAGAGAAGTGAAGATTGTCATTTTCCTAGCAACATCTATTCCCCCTCCTTTTTTTAAGACAGTGTCTTGCTATGTAGTCCAGGCTAACCTCACACTCAGTGATCCTCCTGCCTCAGCCTCCGATGTGCTGGGATTATATGTGTGCACCTCTATACGTTGCTGTATTTTGTTTCCAGCCCCTAGGATAAGCCCTGTAAAAGAGGTCTAATCACTTCCCAGTTTATAGGTGAGGAAACAGACACAGAAAGTTTACATAACTTGCCCAAGGTCACCCTACTGGAAGAGTGAACTTTTAAGGATTCTGCACACTTCCTCCCACACCTTCCACCCACTTACTATAAGAATGATTTAGGGGCCAAGGATGTGGTTTAGTGACACAATGCCTGCCTGGGAGGTGAAGGCCCTGGGTTCAATACCAGTATCCAAAAAAAAAAAAAGATTTAGTTGGTGGTCACTTATGCAAACAGGTGTACTTGGGCCAGCTCCTGCCTTCACAGTTCTGGCCACGTGTTATTTAACAACATACTGTCATGAGACACTGCACAGTGCATGCTCAGGCAGGAATATGACTTGGTAAAGGCATGAGTTTTCAAGCATACAGAGGCATTTCTGATCTGGAGATGAAGACAAATTTTTTTTTTAAAAACCTTGGCCTTCCAATTGGGAGAAAAAGTTTCATAGAGCTACTAATAGACTGGAGATTGCAGAAAGCTGTGAAAACTGTATGCCTTTGGACAATAAAAACAAATTTCTGTGGCAAAACATTTAGGGCTTTTTCTCCTTTGGTGACTCATTTTCATTTTGTGACTAATGAATAAAAACATAACCTACTGGGACAAGGTTCTGCATATTATTATTACTATTACTTCTGCTACCATTATCACCTCATCATGATCTCCTCAGCAGTTACTACCTCCACTTCCACACCTTTTTTTAAGTTTATTTTTGTGCTCTTTGGGATCAAATCCACTAGACAAGTGCCCTACTACTGAGTTATATCTCCAGCCCAGTAATTTTCTTTCTTCCTCCCACCTCCCATGGTGGGCGTCGAACTCAGGACCTCATGTACCATCCCTTCTGAATACTTAAATGTTCGGCACAATACACAGAACGCAGTGTGGTGTGTTGGGGGTGGAGTATATGTGTACATATAACTCCACTTCATCGTGTAACTATAGAAATGGAAACTCAGAAGGCTAAGCTCATGTAGCTGCTAAGTGACCGAGCTGGGTCTCAATCCCAGTACATGTGGCTGTGAAGTCCATGTGCTGCTGGGCACTACTGCAGAACCAAATCTGCACAGCCCACTTCAAACTTGATATGCATAATTGTAAATTTACTAAGTGATGAATTAGAAAATTGCTGAATTTATGCAACCAAAACCCTTGAACCTAAGGCATGTTCAGCCCTGTGTCACAGGGATCTCAGGTAAAACAAAATGTTACACACAACTCTTCTGGGCTTAGTAGCCCTGCAAAAGGAAATGAGACCAAAGCAGGAGGAAGTGAGCACCCACCTCACAGCCACACGTTGGTGGAAGGGAACTCGTCGGTCCTCAGAGCGCAGTCTCCTCTTTACCCCACGAGCCCCTGTCATCCGCTCTGTGACCATTCTTTTCCTCTGGCAGAGGATTTCTTCCTTGGTCTTGTCCATCACCACCAAAGTCCCTTTGGAAAGATTTAGTCATTTTATAGTTGAATTCAGCAGAAAAATAATGTTTATCCACTTCACAGCCAATTTGAGCAGAACACATTTCTATTCCATAAAATAAGGCACTGGATACACTTACGATTCAGAATTTCAGGCACATTCCTTGCGTTCAGTTGTGTTTCAGACCGGATAAAATTAAAATATCACTTTCCTTAGTCTTTTCTGTGGATTCACTTGAGCTGCCCTCATTAGGCAGAGCTGGTGCTTTGGGGAGGAATCCAGGCTGCAGAGTAAAGGCCTCATAAAGTTCAGCAGCCCAAAAACAAGACACAAGGTGAACATCAACATTAAACGCACTTCCCTTTCTCTCTTACACACACACACACACACACACACACACACACACACACACACACTCACACACACACGGGCTTCCTTCCTGCCCTTTGCTGAATCCACTCAGAAGTCACCAGTCATCACCACATCATCTCCTAGGAGCTCATCCCCGGTTTCCACAGCCTCCCTCAGGGTCAGCCCTCGCTCCTGAACTTGTTTTTCTTGGCTCAGGTTTGAAATTGTCTTCAAAGACAGCCTTTCTGAATGTGCCCAGCCACTGCTGTTCTGTCCTCTGCCTCGTCACCTTCTGTCTTGTTGGATGCCCTCAGAGAGCATCGATTGCCTTCCCAGACCATGTGCAGTGGCAGGAGAACACAGACAGGAAGGCAAAGCTCATGCTGTGAGGAACCACAGCTGCCTGCTACCACGTCCATTGGTTTCCCCAAAGGGAAGTGGATTTCCCACATGGACAGGAAAGATGGGCAAGAGAACAGGGGCTTTAGAATCAGACAAGCTGAGACTGTGAAGCGTGCTGTCAGCATATGGATCGGGACTGCATCAAACCCGCATTAGTTTCAGGCATATGGCCATTTTGACAATACTGACTCTGTTTTTCCAGGAGTAGGGGACATCTTTCCATTTTCTGATGTCCTCGTCAATCACCTTTTTCAGAGTACTGTAATTTTCTTTGTAGAGGTCTTTCACTTCCTTGGTTAAGTTAATACCTAGGCATTTCATTTTTCTTTTTTCATTTTTCTACTATGAATTGTAACGTTTCCATAATTTCCTTCTCACCGAGTTCATTGTTGGCATATACAAATATAAAGAAGGGCAAATTTTTGGCATTTGTACAAAAATGGGTGCACCCGGAAAATATAATGTTGAGTGAAATAAATCAGGTGCACCAGCTGAAATACCATGTAGTATGTCTTATCAAGTGAAGCAAAGTAAAGCACACAATAAAGGACGGATAGATGGAGACAAGGGAATGGATCTCTTGCAAATGGGAAGGGGTCTAAAAGTACATGAGGGGAAAGACAGGGAAAGGGAAAATAAGTGGAATAGATATGCCATGTACAACAACCTAAAAGCCTCGACAAATATAAACATATGTCATAGACATGAGATAAGATTAATAACATCAGTGTAGCAGATTCATAACTGGTGGTCAGTTTGTAACACCAGCTGAACTGAATCAGCATGGTGCTGAGTGTAGATGGCCCACCTGAGGATTATGGCCAAAATAAAAAGAAGAACTGGAGAGGAAGAGTTTGGTGGTGTTGATTCTCCGTGACGCTGTTGGTTCTCCTGTTGCCATTAATTTCCCCGGAGGAGTTTGTCAGGCTTCTTTCCTGTTATGAACTTGGCTGTTCTACCTTCAGAGAAGCTCAGGACCTTGTTGTCACTGAGAATGGCTGTGGTTTACTAGGGAGGAGCTCTGATCTTTACTGCTTCCTGGCTCCAGAAGGGGAAAATGTGTGCTGTTCAGTCTCCGGAAGAAGCTTGTCTCGTTGGCTTCCTGATATGAACTCAAATATTCTCATCATCAGAGGACCTCGGGACCTCGTTGTCACCGAGGATGGCTATGGTACGTACCTTGAGGGGAAACCTGGTCCTTACTTTGAGCATCACTTCTTGGCTCCAGTGTAGAACCCTCAACCTACTGGCACAGCTCCTTCACCCTGCTGGCGTGGACTTCCTAGCTTCCACTACTGACTTTTGGGCCTTCCTAGCATGGACCCCATGAAACAGACTTCCTTGAGTCATTGCTATGGGCTCCAGGCCTCCAGCTAGACTCATGGAGGGCACTGTCACAGGTTCTAGTTATTCAACTGGACTCACACAGGATACTGCTGTGGGATCCAGGCCCTCAGCTGGTTCCTTGTGTCTTAGTGTATGGACAGATTTCCTGCACTTCTTGTATTTAACTCTTTGGGTGACTATTATAAAATTATGTGGCCTGTAGTGTCTTGTTCTTCTTGCAAACTTTGACTACAACAATCAACAAGAACAAAAATGAGGAATGGGGATTTAGAGGAGGCAAGAGGGAGGTACAAGGGAAAGTGGATTGAATAAAGAAGAACCAAGTTTTGTTATGTATATACATGTTACCACAGCATATACTGCAAACATGTCCTAATTTTAAAATTTTTAAATAAAGATGATACTAAAGTTAAAAGAATGTTAAATACTCATATTTTTGGCTTTATTTGTATAAATAAGCCTTCTCAGATTTGCTTAGATATACAGATACTTGCTGTCATGTTTTAATTGCCTGCAGTTTTAGTACAGTAACATATTGGGTTTGTATCTTAGGGACCATAGGCTGTGTGGTACAGGATAGGTAGGGAGTGGGCTGTGCCATCTAGGTGGTGCAGTTACACTCTATGATGTTCACACAACAGCCCTCATACACATTGCTCACCATGTGTCCTGCCATAAAGTGACATGAGTGTATCTCTTGGTAGGTGTATTTAAGCCACCATTTGTTCCACCTATGTCTCTCTACAAGGATACACAGGAATCAGGGACAGTGGTTGCCGTAGGAAGGGAATTTCGGCGATTATAAAGATCCAGGAAGACCATGTGCTACCACAAATGTTAACTCTGCATGAGTTTTTACCATATATGACTACCATAATCTCATAAAATAAGAGCTACACAACCCTCAGAATTTTCTCCAGCAAACAGTTTAGGAGAACCATCTTGACCCAAAATATACCTTTCTCTTTCAATAGTCAGAAATTAGCTCAGAAGCGTGCATAACCGTGAAGAGGTCACCAGCACCCACTCGCAGCAAGATTTCACCTGTGATCTCTGGCAGGAGGTGGAATGGGCTCCATCTAGTCAAGGGCACTGGAGTCCCAGGAGCCCTGAGGGATTCGCTCAGCAAAAGAAGGACTGACAGAGAAGACAGAGGGTGTGCCAGCCTTGGCCAGGGCTGACTGGCCTTCACCTATCCGCACTTCATTGTTCTCTTCTGACAAGTATGATTTATAATGTCGCTCTCTCTGGTCCTCTGATCTCTGGCACTGCAACAATACAGACTAACTAGACTCTTCCTTGACAAGGTCTGGAAGTCTTTTCCTAAGAGCATTGTCTCAGCTTCAGGTGCAGTTTCCAGATTAAACATACTATGTGTTTTCCAAAGGATGATCTCAGCCAGAGGTGATAAGAAAGAGATTTGGGTAATACAGTGACAAACACCTATTTTTTTTTTTTTTAATCTTTTTCCTTTTTATCGGTACTGGGGATCGAACTCATGACTGCCTGCTTTCAAGGCAGGCGCTTATGCCGCTGAGCTAAATCCCCAGCCCCCAAACACCTATTTTTAATTTATCATGTGATTTATGTTTTAATTTATGTGATTTGTATATTTTATGTATTATACTTTCCATTAACTTTCTATGTCTCACAATACTTATTTTCTACTTATGGTATAAAATATTATATCATTAGGTTTTTAGAAAGAGTTAAAAACAAATAAATATAGCACAGGCAGCATATTATTCAAGAGAACAAAGTCTACTATAAAAATGACTGAGTTGGCTGTGGTGGTGCAGTTACTAGGGAGGCCGGAGGATCCTTCCAGCAGGAGTTCAAGGGCAACTTTGTCTCAAACAACACAAAACAAAAAAAATGACTGAAATTCAAGGAATACTGACTGTTACGGGTTGAATTTTATCTCCTCCTCCCAAAGTTTATATGTTTCATATAACCCCCCATGTGATATAATTAATGGCAGATACAATTAATGAACATGAGATCCTACTGAACCAGGGTGAGCCTCTATTCCAATATAACTGCTTTCCTTATGAAAAGGGAAATTTGGACACACAAAAATTCTCCAGCTGATTCATGCCTGGATGATGGAGAGAAGTGTTGTGAGGATGCTGTGCCAGTGACATAGATTAGACACAGTTCTGTCTTTCCACGATCTCAGAATTTATTGAACAATAAATTCATGATCAAAATCAATTTTGTCAGCTTTATCTGACTACTTGTGAATCACTTGATAGCCAGGGAGCCAGACAAGCACATGTTCTCGCAATCTTAATTACATTTATAACACTCAAGTCACACCTTTATACTTCACACACAAAATACCTGTCGGTTATTGTGGTTTCAGGCTTCATAGAGGCAGAACCGAAAGCCAGGGCCAAGTCTAGAGACCAGGGAAAAGTTGTCTGATGTAAGCAGGTCAGATCACAGAGCAGGCAGAGGGGTGGGGCCCGTGGAGAGCTCCAAGCCTGAGTCTGGATACTAGGTGGGCAGTTCCTTGGGCCAGGGAGGAGCCGGAGCTATGCTGAGCTGGAGGAAGGAGAGCTAAACTCTGTGCCTCTGGGCTTCCTAAAGCATTCGTTCCCCAGGTGGTCCGATGGTAACAGCTCAGTATTATTCCACTGTGTCTCAGCATGAGCCAGGTGTGGAGTTGCATCCTTTGTTGGTCTAGTATATCCATAAAGCTCTCAGGCCTGGTTTTCTATGATATAACTTAGACACAGCATCTGGCCACATGCCCCTTATTTAATTTGATAAATTTAAAGGTGGTAATTTTTTTACTACCATGATTGATTTATAGCTTGTGCCTTATGATTATGCTGTACATCTGGAAGGGGTGTGTGTCTGTCTGTCTGTCTGTGTCCAGCATCTGTTAGTTAGCTATTTGCATAGATAAGTTACCAAGTCACTCTGGTTCATGTGTACTGAAAATGGAACAAACTAGCCAAGGGCGGTGATATACCAATAAAACCCTGATGCCCTGGGAGGCTGACACAGAGAGGCCACACCCGGGAAGTTCAAGCCCAGCCTGGGCAACTTGACACTTTATCGAGGTCCTGGGGCTATAGTTCAACATAAAGGCCCAAGTTCAATCTTCAGTACTACAAAAGAGAAAAATGAAAGAAATATGGAGTAACTCAAAGCAAGGCAGAGTTTGCTTCCCGTGAGAAGAGTGAGAGCCTGGCCTGGGTCCGTGCTAGTTGTGTGCTCTGTACCAACTGCTCCATGTTTGGTTTCCCCATCTATTGTGAGCAGATGAACTGCCTGTGGCTCCACAGAGCGCTGTCCTGAAGATCTGTGGGGATCATCTGCCCTGCATGACAGGGATTGGCCACTGTGAGGACAGAGACTTGGGGGACTTGCTGGGTGCGTGACAGCGAGGACGATACACACATGTATCCTTCCATGCTGAGGCTGTTACTCAGTTATAAGAAGATAACACTTGTCAAAAACGACTACCACGCAAAGATTCACATAGGTCAGACAAAGTCAAATTTTAAAGAACAAGCTGAAGCGTTCTGACAAGGAGCAGTGGTGGCAGGACAGAAGAGGCTCAGGGAAGGCAGGTCGCAGGCAGAGAGGCCGCTGTGTAAAAGGGCCGAAAACCTTCAGTGCACCGCGCAGGAGGTGGTGGGGCCTGTGCTGGGAGATAAAGGAGGCAGGGAGGACTCTACTTCAGGACAAAAGGACCTGAGGGGGCAATGTCTCAGGGAGGGGACAGACTCTAAAGACCAGATGGCTTAGAGGTGAGATTGTGGGAAAACGTGAGGCAGCAACGTTGTGGGGGAAGGGACTTCAAGGAAGCCCTTAAATTTGCTCCGGGAAGAAGCAGCACAGGTCTCTGTCCATCGCTCACTCAGACATAGACGGATGTTAGCCCATTTGATGTGGATGGCCCCTCATGAGCTACACACTGCTGTCGCTACTGGTTTGAGACAAGAAAACTGAGGCTGAGAGGTCAAGGACTTGTCCAGTGCCATGACACTGGGAATCCTGGAACTGGGATTCCTACCTGGGCCTTGCAATCTCAAAACCAAAAAGATTTTAAGGGTTGCACTTAACAATGTGAAGAGTGTCTGAAAAGTTTTTCCACTTGTTTTAAATTTTGTAAACATTCTGTACAAAACTCAGATCTTAAATGTTGAGTTTGATGAGTTTTAACAGTTACCGACATTTGTGTAATCAGCATCCAAAACAAGAAGCACAACATTTCATTCATCCCAGAAAATTCCTTTACGTTCCCTGTGGCTAACCCGCCTCCCAGCTCCCGGAGAACACATTCAACTTAGGTCTGCTTAGATTGGCTTGCTCGTTCCAAGGCTCACATAGTGGAATGTGTTTTCAGATGGGCCTGGTCACCTTCTCTCGGCACGGTTTTGGAATTGTTCCATGCTGCTGAATGCATCAACAATTTGAAGAGCTATTAACTCATCCCAAAGGAGGCAGATAAGAATCACGTAGGTAGTATTTTTGAAGTTCAGCGGGCTGCTCCCTCTGGGCCTTCTGCAAATCTGACCTTCTTGCTCATGCATCTGCAGCATGCACTTGCCCGGGATATGAGCTCGCGGCAGAAGAAAAGCCATGCAGAGGGGAGCTGCACTGCAGGCTTTCCTCACTGATGACTGGCAAATGACGCTTTCAACATATATGGCTTCAGAACCACACTTTGGACCTTGGCTTTTTTTTTTTTTTTTTTTCTTTTCAGTGCAATAACTTGTATCCAAATTACAATAAATATGCTATCAGCAGTGGTATTTTAACATCCAGGCAGCCAAAAACACACTCAGCAATTTAGTTGACACCACCATATCTTGTCAAGTACACCATATGGAACAGATCTGAGCGTGTACTGTGCTAGCGCAAACCTGATTTGCCTGATGGGTGTGGGCCAGACGGGAGCATTGAAGAGTAGCACCTTCTGTGACTTGAGACTTCTGGACCTTCACAGTTTGCACATTTCCAGTCACTCTTGCACCAGTCTTTATTTTTCCCTTTCAACGTTTAGTTTGAAGTTCTGTTTGAGGACAAAAGAATTATGATCCCAAGGACTGGAAAGCTGGTGAGGGAAACATGAGGAAAGAATAAGCCTTCCAAAGAATGAATTCCTCCCAGCCATCTTTCATCAAACACTTTTGATCCTTTGGTGAGTCCAAAACTGCTTTATTGCAGTATATTTATTATACACACTAGATTTACCTTTCTTCGTATTTTATGCTTATTTTCCCTGTTTGACTGATAGTTTCCTATCAGTTTCCTGTGGAAATTGTTTGGATGTCTTGGGTTGAGAACAAATGCATTGTAACTTTTCCCACTAAAATTAATGGAAAAACAGTTTTCATTAAATGTCTTTTCCCATAGCAACAAGATGGTTAAGCAGGAATCGGTGGTAAGAGACTTCTGTCTTTCAGACCTGAGATTATCTGCAGAACCTGGCATAGTCTTGAATTCCTACCTCTCGGCTCTCCCTTTCATCACTCTAGTGGTGGATCGGAAGTGCATCATTTACACAAAAGCAATGCAGATAGAAACAGCAAGAAGACAGCTGATCCCTTGCCTGGCCCTGGGATAGGAAGGAAAGGGAGAGAGGAACAAAGACGCACAGAAATGATGATACCCTCTCCCAGGCTCTGGCTTAGAAACAGGAAAGTGGAAGGGCAAGATCACTGGCTTCCTTGAGCTCCCTTAGGCATTGACCATATCAAAGGCTCTCAGGGAAGGTCAGATAGAGGAGGCCCTAGTGCTTAGCATTCCTGAGGCACCTTCAGATTCTGTGTAGAAAGGGCTCCTGGCCAGAGGAGGTCCTGGTGAGGGCCCACTGTGGCAGGGCATGGGGATTGCTGTGCTAGTTTGGGAATTGCTACCCCCTGGCAGGGGCAATACTGGACTCTGAAGTTTCAAGAGCCTGAGTCACAAATGCCACAGACTCAGAGGGTATTTCCCTGGGGACCCAGGGTAGGAGATGGACCCTACTTAAGGATACTGCTTCCTGGACAAGTCCCCAGGCACCCTCATAGAGAACATTTGCAATAGTCTAGCACTTTTCCTTGGTCCTTAATTCACAACGGGCTCACTAATGACCCCAACTGGCATTCCAAGGTGCCAAGGCAAACATATGGTCCAAGGAGATGCAGTCAGCTGTCCAACACTGGGGAACTCTACAGAACACAGAACTCTGGTACCTCACAGAGACATGGGCGGGGGTGAGAGGTTGTACATTAAAACCAGTCTCAGAAACAAACACTGCATGTGTAGGCTTCATTTGGACACTTGTTTAAAGAAATCACAAAGAAATTTCTAGGGCAGGGGTTGTAGCATAGAAGAGTTCATACTTAGTATGCACAGGCATTGGGTTCCATCCCAGCACCACACACACACACACACACACACATACCCATACACTTTTCAGATGATTAGGAAAACTTAATAATCTTAAGGAATGGTTTATTGTGTTTGGTGTGATAATATCAATTGTTTTTTATTAAGGATCCTTAGAGATACTCTCTGAAACATGGTTGGGTGACATGATACAATCTAGGTCTTGCTTCACAAGGCTGCAGTGGAAGAAAGACTAGGTAGATACCACTATAAAAGATCGTTGGAATGGAGAGACTTGGGGCAAGGGCTAGAGTGAAAGGAGAGGTGGCCAATTTCACTCCTGGACCAATAAACTAAAGCCAAGGTGCTGGTGGCTGACCACCATGGGGACCCAAGAAAAGCCAGAGCGTGTTGTGGAAATTGCCCTAATGAAAATCGTACATCTGGATTCTGTTTAAAACAAACTCTAAGGAGTGGTTGCCCTGTTTTGATTTCTGCTATTTATTCATTTAGACTTCATTCACTAACCTGTTTCAAAAGAGAATTTAAGGGCTATGCTAATACTCATTTGCAAATATTCTAGGGAAGCATTCCGGTTTTTAAAACTCAGTAAATGTTCTATGCTGGGAATATAACTCACTGCTAACTTAAATTAACATTATTATGCTAGTTTCACAAATATCTGAATCAAGATGATAGAGAAAAAGGAATTAAGGGAGAAATTATTTTTCCACCCACCTTTTACATGGCTTGAAAATCTATGGCTCGGGAACTTGAGGCTGACAGTGGAAATAAGCTTCAAAATTTCTCTCCTGCTAAGACACCATAGGGATCTGCAGTGTTTGGGAGGCCGAGGCAACAGGATTGCTGTGAGCTCAAGGCCAGCCTGACTACATGGTTGAATTTAAGGCTAACCTGAACTAGACAGTGAGACCATGTTTTAAAACAACAAAAACTGCGCTGGTGGCTCACGCCTGTAGCCCCAACACTCAGGAGGCTGAGGTGGGAGGATTGTTGTGAGTTTAAGATCAGCCTGGGCTACAAAGTGAGCTCAAGTCCAGCCTGAACTGCATATTGAAACCCCGTCTCAAAAAAGACCAAAAAAAAAAAAAAAAAAAAAAAAAAAAAGCCAAAATAAAAACAAAGGGCCTGATAAGCACAAAAAGGTAAGTTCAGCAAAAAGAAGATTCTAGTTCAGAAAATAATTTTGAAAGGTGGTTGGTTTATTCTAGTGTCAAGTTACCAATTCCATGGTGTTCAAACACTTTGAGAAAGTGTACATTTCCCTTCACTTTGTTTTGGGTAAATGGTGTTACTTTGCCATCTGCCTGGGGACAGACCTGCACACACAGTGGTGACCCTGCCTCCCCCTCCCAAGGCCCAGGGCTTGAGAAGTCACAGCATTTTAAAAGTTCAGTGCCCCAGGGTTTTGAAAACAGACTGAAGTCCTCCCAGGCGCTTTGGGTTGAATGCAAATTCCTGGCTGCGCTCGGGTTCAGGAAGGTTGCTCAACTTCTGTGAGTTTATGAAGAGAGAATAAGAAAGCAGGTGAAACGTCTAGCCGGGTGCTGGGTGCAGGGTGCTGCTGAGTGAATGGGATCTGCTGTGGTTACTTTACCCATCATCATTATCACAGTATTGTTTTTTTATGGGCACAACCAATGAGTTGGCAATACTAACGCGGACTCTAGCCAACACTTGCTGGGGCCAAAATAAAACCAGACCCAGTAAACCCAGTAAAGGAGCTCAGAGGGCTTCAAAAGTCCTCTCCAGCCCTGCCGGCACCTCCTGGCTTATAGGAAAAGCTCCTTAGCAGCTGCTAATTTACAGGAGTGCTGAAGCTTCCCAGATGGTTTTCCCCACTATTGTTGATGGACAGTCTGCAGGATACACATCAGCCATTTCGGTTTTTTCTTTTAGGCTGTCCAAGGAAGGCCTGGTTAACTCCATGTCCCAGGGTGCATGCAGAGCCCCCAAAAGGCTGCTGGAGTCTCAGCTGAGACACCCAAATGCACTGGCACAACATAATTGGGGGAGTCAGGGTTTAGCATGATGTGGGGATCTATGTAAAGCAAGGAAGGGAACCAGCAAAGGGTCACTCCTTATCTGGTCAGAGGAGGTTCCTGTGTCCCTCAGGGAACAGACAGCTTTGATGACCCAACCCCAGAGGAACCCACTGATAGAGCTCACTCCCAGCTGGTGATTGCTGAAAACGTTCCAGGATCCTTAACCCTGAACTGGCTGTCTGTCCTCAGGACCAGAAGGAAAGGCTAGGAGATGCTACATTTCCATCCTAACAAGCGAGGCATCCAATCTTCACCTGCTGTTGAAAGAGAAAGAGGGACAAAGCAAAGCCTGGAACTCAGCTTGCTCCCCCTTAGCTTGCTTAAAATGCCGTAAATACAACTTCTCAACCAGAAATGCAGACTAAACAAAGAGCTAGTCACTGGGGGTGCGGGGTGCAGTGCAGGAGCAGCATCGATATGAAGAAGTGGGTGTAACTATCGGCATCAGCTTCCATTGCTCAAACAGTTCTTCTCCTAAGATTTGACAGCTCATCGCCTCCTTACTGGGAAGTGACTTTCCTCCACTTCCAGCTCACATAAATGAAAAGAAACAGGGCTATAACCCTTTTATAGAGTGAGTGAAAAATGTTTTGTGTAGATAATTTAAGTATTAACTAGAATTCACCAGGTGATTTTATATCATTTCCATAAATGTTTATTGATTTAAGATAATAATGTCTTGAATTTATACAGCACATTTCTTTAGAGAGTACAAAGTACCTCCATATATATTGCTTTGATTTTTAAATATTCTTGTAAAGCAAGACATTGCAATAAAATGAAATGTATGGTAAAGTGGTTTTGTATTTCTCTCCAGTCCTCCAAGATGTGTTTGAATGCTGTTTGATGTGTAAGAAATTATTTTAGTCACAAAAGAATCCCCTGATAATAGTTATGCACACTTTAATTTTATTGCATGGGGCTGCTTTATTAACTGCTGTATGGATTCAAATTCTAGCTTTGAAGCATCAACTTCTTAAATCCTACTTTCTCCATTTAAACATCGGTTTCAAAAAAAATAATCCTTTGGAATATTTAAGAGATCAGAGGAACTCTTTAAATCCTTCTTTAAGACAGGAATATATGGGACAATCCCCCCTCAGCCAATGCTCTAAACTATGAAGAAAATATCTTGCTTTTTCATTATAAAAGATAATAGACATCATTCCCGTCAGTTTAGAAATGTGTAGTATTCTTTCTCGTGCAGATACCACCGGAGAAGAAAAAAGCCTTTAGTAGAAGTTTCTGTTGCCATAACCATGAGACACAATGGCAGGATGGGGTTGTGGAAACTGAACTCAGGACCTTGCACTTGCCAGGTAGTTACTGTGCCACTCAGCTATATCCCAGGCCCCAAATGTGTTGTTAAAGAAAGCAGGTTGTTTGTAATTGAGATATAATTCACACACCATAATATTCTCCTTAAGATGTATAATTTAGTGTTGTTTAATTTATCCATGCAATTGAGAAACCCTCACAAAGTTTCTCCCAAATCTTTTTAGCACTCCCAAAGAAGCCCCATACTCATTAGCAGTCACCTGGCTCAGCCGCATCATCTACTTTCTGCCTCCCTGGGTTTGTTGACACTGGAAATTTCACATAAGTGAAAACACAATTCTTTTATGTGTGGCTTTCCACTTAGCAGGTTTTCAGAATTCACCTGCCTTGCAGAATGTATTAGCACTTCTTTTTGTGCTGAATAATATTCCATTAGCAGGACACAGCACATTGTTTATCTATTCATAAGTAGTTTTCCATTTCAGTGGTTCTACTTTAAGGCTAGTCTAATGCTTTCATGAATATTCATGTACAAGTTTTGTGTGGACTAGAGTTTCAGCTCTAGTGAGTTTCAGCTCTAAGAGTGGAATTAGTGGATCGTACAATAACTAAGCTTATTTGAGGAACTTCAAACTTTACCATGATTGCTACACCATTTACATCTTAACTCGCAACGTGCGAAGGCTCCAACTTCTCCACACCCTTGCCAAACCTCACTTGGATTTTAGCCATCCTGGGAATATGAAGCAGAATCTTAGCATATAAAGAGCCCAGCTACTCAGGTCACATATATAGGTTTGTAAACAGAATGTAATTATTTTTTCCTAGAAGACCAAACATTTGTACTTCATTGTTGCATGCCCTGCAGTTTACTTCCAAATCCTTCCTGTTAACAGAGCGAGATGTTTTCTGTGAATAGTAATAATATGAATAAGACCCGAAAGGTGTATGTGAATGGAGAATGGCTGAAGAGTGACTACTAGACCCCAAGGATGGCTGTCTTCTCAGGTACCATTTCCTTGGCTCCTACCCCAACCACAGCTCTAAATAAGCCCCTCCAGCACAGTAGACTGACGGCTAGGGCTGCCCTCCCTGGTGCCCAGCACTCCCTATTCAGCTGGTTGGGTGAGCATCACTTCACAGCACTCACCTACGCCCTCTGTTCAGCTCAGCAGCCAGAAATGCATGGCTCAGAGCTCTGGCCATCAGCTAGGGCTGCGGGAGAAGGAGCAGAACTCAGGGCCCCTGTGGTCCTTTCACCCACAGGAAGGTTAGGGACTGAACTTTCTTGTCTCGTTTTCTTGCTCTATTTTCCCTTTTGAAGGTCTGAAGTCCTTCCATACCTCCAAGACTCCGATTCCTTCCTGAAGATAGGCTCACCTTTGCCCACAGCAATGCAGGCTTAATTTCCAACAAGGTTAAAGTTGAATAACCCTGACGTTAGCTGCTCCATGTGCACAAAGGTGGCACTGTCGGTCTTACTAGAACTTAGTGCTCGTGCACTCCTTTCTGTTGAGGTATCTCTTACTTTCCTCCTTGCTGAGACAAAACACCCAACACCCTAAGTGAAAGAAGGAAAGGTTCATTCCAGCTCCCAGTGGAGGTTTCAGTCTACTGTCAGTGTGTGAAAGGCTCAAAGGTATGGTGGCATCACAGAGGAGCAGGTGGCATGGCCTGGCAGCACACGACAGCAAACGACAGCTGCCTTCTCCTTTTATCCCAACCTGGCTACAGACTCTTGAATAGTATCACCCCCTACCACGATGGGGCTTCTGTCTTCAGAAAATCCATTCAGCCACACCCAGAACTATGCTAATTCCAAGCAGTGGATTAATTTAGTACCATACACCCTTAATCCCAGGCTCACACACCTGAGATCTAGCCAGCTCTGAAAAGCCCCTCCTATGAGCACATGAGCTTTTGGGAAAAACATCTAGAGGCAAGTCATCAAAGGTAGAAAACAGTCTTGCCAACTCAAAACAAGTGGTAGCTTCCAGTTTAAAAAATGACATTCTTTTTGGGTAGTTTCTCCACCATTGCTGGGAAACTGTCTGCCTACTTCAGCCTCACTAGATTCTGTGAGTGGGACTCATCCATTTGTGCACTAATTTCTAAAGACCCTGCCCTGCAGGGGTCAGACCTATGGCCTCTTTGTCCCAACCACAAAGAGTGTCCTGGTCACTCAACTCTGAGATCAGCCAAACCTAGCACCCAAGAGTGAGTGTGGGGGCCTTGCCAAGACTTACCAGGGCTTTGGGTCCAGGTGGTCCCAGGGCCTCTCCCTGGGGACCTGTGAAGTAGCATGTATGGGCCATGTTGCTTGCAGATCCCTCTAACAGCCCCAGGTTGGCCCTCCCCTGTGGCCGCAGCCCCTTACCCTCAGGGAAAGGTTTCCTAACTTCTCCATCTTGTTCTCTCCTAGGCTGAGGTCAAGAGAGATGATTCCTCTGGCCAGATTTCCTGAAGAACTCACTGTCATTTCTCCTTAACGGGTACTGTGTGTCCTTCCAGAGAGGAGCAGGCTTCCCTGCTCTGCAGTGTCCACCTTCCTGAGGACAGTAACTCCCGTGGTGGGGCAGCTTCCTGAGGTGTGGGGATAGGGAGCTGCTGGGGCCTGCCACGCTGTACCCACTCTGACGCTCTGAGCCCACAACAGCAGCAGTTGTCTCCGGCTCAAAGTTCCAGTGTGAGAATTATTTAATTGGCCAGTGCTGAGGGCCCCTGACCCCCAAGATAGTGCTGAGCCAAGTGTAAACAATAAGCACCTGATGCAAGCCAAGCAGGGGACACCTGAGTGTGGGAACCCCACTCTAGTGCTTATTAGACCTGCAGAGGCCCTCGATGGGTGCAGACCAGAAAAGCTTATTTATTTGAATCAGAATATTTGTTGAATTGAAATCCATTCCTTCTCTCTGTATTCCTCCAAACTGACAGGCATTTGCTAAAAGAATAAAAACATCTGTGGTGTCTCAGAAGGATTCCCAACGTCCACGCAGATAACCACCCAGCACCTCGCAGGAGTGAGCTCTGGTGCACTCCCCATACCTTAAAGGGGAGGTCACAGCTACCTAACAGGCTGTCCAGGCCCCTGCCACCACCTGGTGAGGCTCTACCCCACCCACTGCTGACAGCTGTCTTCTCCCGGATTTCCACAAGGGCCCAGATCAGCCGTCCTCTCCTCTCATCCATACAGACCCTCAATTTGGGGTTTTTAATTTTTGAGGCCTGTAGAGATTTTCCTTCTATCTAACTCAACCTCCCAGAACAACACAAATCCTTGCCAGTGGTAAACAGCCACACCCTCGCCCAAGATCCTCAGCCATCTGTTGAGGCCCCACCTTCATGCACAATGCTTTCCTGAGATCTTTTTCTCTTAACCAAGAGGAACCGAGGGCCCAGGATGCTGCATGGGACCTGCCCCAGACACTGCTTCCCGGGCCCTGCACGGCCAGCCAGTGGAGTCTTGCTGGGCCAGCCTTTGCAGTGGCTGAGGTTTAGGACTGATCCGCAGAGCTCTATAGAGCACCATCTGCTGTAGTTTGAATGTGTTTTTCTGAAGTTTGGGTGTTGATACTTAGCCATGTGGTGAGGCCATGAAGAGGCCAGGGCATAAGAGGTGATCAGGTCACAAGGGCTCCTCCCCTCAGGAATGGGATGAGGCTTTTTATAAAGAAGGTTTCTTGCAGTGTCCGGCTTGCCTGCCCTTCCTCACTGCCCTTCACCTTGGTCTGGGTGAGCACAAGGTGCCAAAGAGGTGCCACTTTGGAGACAGAGCAGTGCTCGCCTGATAATGAAAGCAGTACCTCTTGATCTGGGACTTCCTTGCCTCCAGAACTGTAAGAAAATACATCTCTTACAATATTTTGCACAAATGGACACAAATACCAGCTAGGTCAGTGGTGGAAGCCTGTGGCACATAGGCCATAGGTGGCACTCAGTGCCTGGGGCATGTAAGCTGAGCTGCCCCAGGATTGCCCCAGCGTCTGAGTATTCAGGTATAACTGCCATGTTGGTGCTTTGCAATAAATAAGTGGGTTTGGGGATGCAGTTTGGGTACTTGGTCTCCCAAGTACCTAAGGTAGAGTCCCCAGAAGCAGATTCTGAGGTGGGGATGGCAGTCCCAGGAGGTTCCTACAGGAACTGAGGGGAGCAGGACAGGGAAGGGAAGAAGTCATGCAGAGGTGGAGTCTCAGCAAACCCCTAGCCTCAGCTTGACCCCCCAGAGGAATGGTGTGTGAGCTTGAGACAAGGGGGCCAAGCCCACCTATTTTCCCACAACTTCAGTGTGGCTCCCCAGGGGACAAATTCCCCACAACGTAGACATGTGGATGGGTTAGTCCATCCTTTTTCCCCCCTGTCATTTGCCACATCGTAGTGCAAATAAAAATTAAGCATCTTTAACAAGGGTCTCCAGTGGCCTCAGGGGTCGCCTGGAAAAGGTCACAGGTTCCTAGTGTTAGCAGCAGTGCACAGAGCCTGGACAAAGGTGCAGTGCTCATCACAGGGCCTGTCAGACCTGCACAGGGTATAGCCCTGCAGGGGTGCTTTCGGGCAACGACCCTACAAGCCACACAGGAGAAGTTGGTACTGGTGATATCATTCCTACCCACAGAAGAAGAAACTGAGGCATGGAGAAGTTAAGTCACTGCCCAAATGTGTTCAGCTAGTAAGTGGCAGAGGAAACCAGATGTCTGTTCCTATCATTCAATGCCTGGAAGCTCAGTAAGTCTCAGGACTGAGGGGGCAAAACCCCTCTGCAAAGAGAGCACACAGACCCAGCTGTCTGTGGTGTGGGCGGGTTGGGGGGTGCCGTCCCATGCTGAAGAGTACACGTGTGCAGCTACATAATACTCAATTTATACAAAGCTCTGGAACAGGCAAAATAACACTATGGAAAAATATTAAAACAGTAGTCACCTGGAAAGGGGGCAGGCACTTTCTAAGTTGATGGTGATACTGTTTCTTGCATTCATCATATGTAGTAAATGCTCACTTAAGATCTGCACCTTTCATTGTGGTGATTGTTTTTGTGTTTTGTGGCGCTGTGGATTGAACTCGGGGCCCCATCTACACTAGGCAAGTGCTCTACCACTGAGCTACACCCAGCCCTTGTGTGTTTCACTGGATACAGACTTTTACCTCAAAAAAAAGTATAGTAAACTCTATTGCCTAGTATGGAGCGAAATGTTCAGAGGAAATTGCGATGTCTGCAGTTTAAATGCACATTAAAAGGAAGATGCATTGATGGATGATTAGAAGCATGAAAAAGTGGACAGAGTGATAAAGCAAGTGTAGGAAAATGTTCATTGTAGAATCTAGATTTGGGGTGCACAGATGCTCTCTGAACAATTAGTTCTATCTGGAATTTTTTGTAGTGCATTGGGGGCAAATGTGTTACCTTTGGGGAAGTCAGGCACAGATGTGTGTGGATAAACAGGCTGTCTCTTTTCAGTTTAAAGTTCTGCTTTGTTTCATAAACCTTTGTAAGTATGTACTTGTTTTGTAAAAAGTTACTGTATTTTCATTTAAGAACTTGAAAAGTTGCATAAGATACGACCTTCATCCCATGATGGGAAGTCTAACCACACGCTTTCCATCACGTTGGCAATGTAAGTGGCATTGCACAACATACTCATGAATAGGCACCCACAGTCAAAGGCCAAGTGTACTCTGTCCCTGCTCTGTCACCCTCTGCCATTGTAACTTAAGCATCAGTTCCACAGATCATCCAACAAGGGAACTGATTTGGTTCCTTTCAACAGCACCCTGAGACATTCCTGGGAGGTGTTTTCAAAAATGTGTCTGTTGTGTTTGAGGATCACAGAGCATAGATGTTCTAGATTTACACTTTCAAAAAAAATATTTGCAAATCAATAGCAAGGTAGAGCCACATCTTAGGTTTCCTGTGGAAAGGGATTCTTTATTCTGTGCCAGCAGAAGAAATTCATGCGCTCCCCACGAGGGGACTGTCCTGGTATGTCACTCTCCCAGGGGCCACCAACTACAACCCACCAGCTGTGTGTGAGAATAAAGTTTTATCAGGGCCTAACCACACTCACTGCTTAGTGCACTGTGTCTGTCCCTGGGGGATGGTGACTGACCTGAGTGGCCTGTGCAGCCTGAAACATGGACTCTGGCCTTTTACAGGGGAAACTGGCCAACTGTTTCCCCAGACACTCCCTGCTTTCCTACTGTAATCAGGACTAACTTCATGTTTTAAGTTTACTTTGCTAAGCATCCCAGCCTCTGTTGGTGCTGATCTCTGCCAGCTCTAGCACAGAGGATGGACAGGAGGTAGGACAAACTAAGAAGCCTTCCCGACTCCTCTCTGCAATGATAACGCACCAGCCTTGAATTTCCAAGCAGGACCTCAGAGTGCCTGTTGTCTCTTCTGGTGCTGTCACTGAACTCATCTGCATCAGACCCTTGCGTTTATGAGGATGTGGGGAAACCAGATCACTTGCCAGATAAATGTGCCTGTCCAACACGCACTGCACAGTGGACCATCAGTTAACAAAATAACAAAACATGAAGACAGGTGAGCTGAACCCTTCCTAGCAAGCTGAACAGAAGAGGAGGCTGGCTGTTTCTCTCCCTCTTCACTCCATTGAGGGCACTTTCTCCCAGTTGCTGCTCACCGCTGAGACAGCAGCACAGAACTATCATCTGTGTTATGGTGGACTAAGGCCTCATCTTCTGAAATAAAAATAAAGGACAGACTTCAGTTCTGTGTGCTGCACAGGGAAGCGAGGATCGTCCTTGCCGCAGCTCCTTGGGCTAGGAGTCTGTTTTGCTTCTGTTTTACAGCCCTGTTTTCCTCCAAAGGTTTCTCAGAACTGGCAGATCAGTCCCCGAAGTCAGCAGGGAGGCCCTCGCAAGGTAACTGTGCGAGGCGCCAGTCCTGACCGAGCAGCACTGCTGAGAACAGCTGGCTTCGTCCCCAGCTCAGGCTGCTTCCTGGGCATCATCAGCATCTCCTGCCAAAAGCAATAAACAAAGAGGGCTATTAAGTGAAGAAAACACAATTTTCTTTTGTTTATCTCTAATGATGCCGAGCAGTTCTTTCTTATCAGAGCAAAGGTAGAGTTGTGAGAGAGACTGAATTTCATTCCTTTCAACAAATACTGGGAGCAGGCAAGGCAGCAGACACTCAGGACACAAAGACTGTGCAGCCCAAAGGCTTTCATCGGAGGCCTCCCATCAGACTTGGCGGGGTGAGGACCATCACAGAGAGCTAGGGCTGCAGGAGCCAGGGGCCAAGGGTCAGGGGAGGGCAGAGTCACAGGAAAGCCAGGGAAGAGGGCGGGGCTCTGTGGGAAGGTGCCAGTTGGCTGTCACTGCATGCTGCTGCATTGTACACCACTCCACGTCTCAGCCACACACCTTCAGGCTGGCCTGGGTTGGCTGCCAGGCGGCCCTGCTTCGTGTTGAGAGCTTTGTTGGGCTTGACCCCCTTGCTGGAGCTCAGGCTGATTCCCTATTAGTTGACATGGAACAGAACTTTCCTTGGTGACTGGGATACACAAGAGGGCCTCCTCCACCTCCCCAGGCACACTGCACCCCTCCTCTGAGTCACAGCTGCCAACGCCCACTGTCCCAAGCAAGTCACACAACCACACCCAAAGTCAGGGCTAGGGAAGCAGATTATGCCACTAGCTAGCAGGAAGCTGCAAACCAGAGACAGAGAGGTAAGGAACCTGGGCCAGTGGTTCAACAGGCCAGGCGATGAAAGGACCTGAGGGACGCACAGAGCCCTGGGTCCAATAACACCAAGGCTAGAAAGAGGGCCTGGCATTAGGGAAGCAAGCTGCCCTGCCTGACTCAGCACCGTGACAGTGCTGTAACAGTACTCGATGCGCCACACACAAAAACAAGATGATGGGAGGGTATTTGAAATGTGGAGAAATGCTGTGTGCTGGTCTCTGAGTTTTCTAGCGTGTGTCACTGTAGTAAAGTCTCTGGGAAGTCCTTCTTGAAACAATGAGTTTCACTTCATTTGACCTGAGGTTTCCTAAGTTCCTTTGGCTTTGGATTCTGCACCTTTATGTAACACTCCCCGAACTTGACAGAAGTCCTGTGGAACAACACTGGAGTGGATCACAGGATTCACATGGGAGAGATGACTGAAAGGCAAGTGTGATGCTCAAACGTGAGGGTCAGCTTGCTTGGATTAAGAGATGTTAGCGGGCTAGTAAAGCACAATCCTGTGGGGGCATAACCTTGCGAAGTACATCTGGTCCCTGCCTGACCCCTTCCTCGATGGCTTTTTCTTTGTCCCTGTGTGAGCACACACACAACACACTATATATATATATATATATATATAAAATTTCCCTCCTTCTCCCTCCCCTCCTCCCTGTGCTAGGATGGACCCCAGGGCCACGGACATGCTAAGCACATTCTACCACTGATCTGCGTCTCCATAACGTACTCAGTCACACAGCTCTTGGCCTATACTTTATATAACATAAATGTATTTAAAGGGGAACTTCTGTACAAAGCAACTCCTGTCCATAAACTGCTGGATACTCTTTCCTTTAAGACATGGAGTCTAATTTCCTCTTCTAGGGTGTGGGGTGGACTTGGTAGTAGCAGCACATGGAGAATAGAATGAAACAAACTGAGATTTCAGCAACTAGGTTACAAAAGTCAGTGCAACTTCTCTCCTGTGTTCTCAACTCACTTGGTCAAGGGAAACCAGTTGTGCGTCATGAGCAGCCTTCTAGGAGGCCCTCACGGTAGAGACGAGACCTCCTACCAATAGTCAGGGGCAGCTGAGGCCAAGAGCTGTGTGACTGAGTAAGCTCCCTGGGGAGATGATGCCCTGCCTCTGTCAGGCCTTCCCGTCACTGCAGCACTAGCTGACATCTTCACCACAAGCCCCTGGAGAAACTCCTGAGTGCCAGCCACCCAGGTAAATCACACCCAGATTCCTGGACCTGAAACTGAATGAGACAACATCTCCATCTGTTTGGGCTACTATAAGAAAAGTACTATAAGCTGGGTGTGTTCTTAAATACACCTATTTCTCACAGTTCTAGGCTAGAAGTCTAAGATCCGGGTGCAGGCAGGCTAGCTATCTAGAGGGCCCACCTTCTGCCAGCTGTCCTCTCTGTACCCTCACACAGTGGAAGTGACAAGGGATCCCTGGGACTGCCTGTCAGAGCACCAAGACTGCAGCCCTCCTGCCTGGTCACTTCCCAAAGGTCCACTATCTAACACTGTTTGTTACCTTGGGTTAGGATTTAAACTTATAAATTGTGTTGGGGTGGATAAACATTCAATTCATTTTAGGTAATAGTGTTTATTTTATACTGCTAAATTCAGAGATTATTTATTATGCAGCCATAGAAACTAATATACAACTATTTATGGGAAACCAGGACCTCTTGGCATACATAGAAAATAATCTTGAAAAAGAAATCTAGACATCATTGAATTTTAGCAAATATTCTCTACTATCATGACTCTGAACCTGGACCAACGTTCTCTTAAAAACAAAGACTGGCATGTGAAAAAAAAAACATACTAGCTCCTGGCCAGGTACAGTGTTGCATGCCTATAATCCCAAAATTTAGGAGGCTGAGGCAAGAAGGTTGCCAATGATCTGAGGGCAACCTGGCAAACTTGGTAAGACCTTGACTCAAACAAAATACTGTATTAGTTCCATACGATGGATGCTATCAGCAATGAAAAGAAGCAAAACACTGATCGATGCAACAATGTGAATGAACTCAAAAGTATAGTGAAAGAAGCCAGACACAGAAGACTATGCCCCGTGTACTGTATGATCCAATCTCTGTGAAATGCCCAGGGGCAAACATAGAGGCAGAAAGCAGATCAGGGTTTTCTTGGGATGAAGCAGGAACGGGAACTGACTATATACGTGCACAGGCAAAATTAAGGGTTGGGTTGTAGTGATGATTCTAAAACTGGGTTGCAGTAATGGTTATAAACTGTACGCATTTATTAAAATTCATCGAATTGTGTTCTTGAAATGAGTGAATAAGCGGAGTGTGGTGGCGCATGCATGTAATCCCAGGTCTCAGGAGGCTGAGGCAAGAGCTCTCCACGAGTTTGAGGCCAGCCTGCAATACATAGCAAGACCCTGACTCAAAAAAAAAGAAAAAGGTAAACATTATGGTATCTAAATTATCTCAGTGAAGATGTTAAAAATAAAAGGGAAAAAATGACACTTTTCACTGTGTGAGTTTAAGTTTTCTCATGCTAGAATCATCACTTCATACACCACCAGCAGGAGGCTTCCCAGCCTGGCTCCAAATGTGCATTCCTGCCGCGCTGTGTCCTAGGGCAAAGGACAAGGATATTTGTAGATCTGGGTTCACCTCCCATTCTTGTTAGAAGAGCCAACTGGACTGACTGTAAGATGGAATGTGTGGGTGGAGGCTAATTTCGAGACTGGCAGCTAGATGTTAGTGACACCTCTTAGGAGGGAAAGACCTGGGGACAGTGAGGCTTCTGCATGGAGACGGGAAGGCTAAAGGCAGAGTTCAGGGCAGGGCTGGATAGGCTATGACTGTCGGGAATGTGAAGGGTTTGAGACTTTGCCCTGCTTGCAAGTTAGCTGGCTGCAGACAGAAGACATAAGACTTCTGGATCAGAGACAAAGAACAGCTAATTCCGAACAGTGACAGAGCTCAGCAAGTGTCCACGGTCATCCTCAGGTATCTTGGAGGGAACAAGTGAGCTGACTTCCCTCTGGGCCCACTTTTCCCAGGCCCACTTCAGCCCACGTCCACAGCGCAACAAACCAGATAGGTTGCCCTCGGGCAGAGGACTCTTCTTAGAGTTCTTCCCTCGCCTATGCTTTTCTTGCAGATTAAATGTCAGTTTCTGGGAAACATCATTCTTTTCCTTTCTCTTTTCTTTTCTTTTCTCAGTTGTGGGTAATTGGGCTCACACTGAGGTACATGTCCAAGCCCTTTTATTAGTTATTTTGAGATAAGGTCTTGCTAGCTCATTGAGTTCCCCAGGCTGGGCTCAAACTGGAGACCCTTCTGCCTCAGTCTTTCAGAGTGCTAGGATTATAAATGTGTATCACTATGCCTAGCTGGGAAATGCCATTCTTTTGCTTTTTTGTGGTTTGTGTTTGTTTGCTTGTTTTGTTTTGTTTCATTGGTTTTGTCTTTTCAAGACAGAGTCTCACTGTGCAGTTCAGGCTGGCCTTGGACTCACTTCGTAGCCCAGGCTGGTCTCAAACTTACAGGGATCTTCTTGCCTCAGAAATACCATTCTTGACCAGAGTATTTAATGTAGATCCACCACCATAATGGCTCCTTTCCTTCCCAGCACACACTCTCGTACTATTTCAATTATTCTCTGGCTTCCTTGTTATCTAGTGAAAAATAACTTCCCCAAAAGCGGAGACCTAGTGTGCATGGTTCTCCAAATCTTAGTTTAGTGCCTAGCATGCAAAAGTTTCTCCATAAATATATGTACTTTCCAAACATGTTTTAAAAGTCCATATTAACTGGCATTTTGGTAGAATAAATTCTACCAATCACAGGTTGATTAGAAAAGAGGCATCTTAGTAATTTCCCATTATCATAATCATTTTGATGACATTTCAGAAAGCATCATATCCATGTCAGATGGTTTTGGTGGTTATACAAACTATATAACAAATTTAAACAAATTATATAATTGTACAATTATAACAAGGTTTTCAAAGTTACAAAATTAAATACAGAGACTTTTTTCCAGGAGTTGCTAAAATACATATTGCTTTTACATTTCCTCAGCCCTCTGAGCTATATAGTAAAGACTTTATTAGTATCACTAATGTCAAGAAAACCTTTTGGAGTTTGAGTACTCAAAACATCTCATTTTTAAACAATGCTGAGATTTCTCAAAATCACGTATAATCTGGCAGAGTGCTTGTATCCTGCTGATAATAATGAGTAAATGAACACTTGAGATGTTGGATTATTACTAAGAATACTCTTTCAGAAGCAGTTTCTTTCAGTATGTAAAGTGCTCTCAAAAGTAACTTTCATGCATGTTGACCTGCTGCTTCTTCAATGTGCCATGTCACAGTGAGGTGTCCCAGAAAGGTTACTCCAGTTAACTTATTGGAGGTCAAGACATGAGTATGTGGGGGCTACAGAGAAGGCTTTGCTTTCCTGATAAAAGGTTGGATGTAACAGGTATGGCCTCTTTTTATTAATCCTTTCTACTAGCCTTGACTGGCAAGTTTCTGTAACTAAGGAGGAAAGCCCAACATCTCAGCATTACCAGTTAAAGTCCTCCAAATGTTTAGGTGAGGTTAAATGTGCTAAGCTCTTATGAGGGGATCTGCCTATGTGATAGAATATAAAGAGAGAACTGATGACTGGAGAGCCCATCAGATTACAATCAATCTGACTCCATGTGAAGAGAAGAAAGAGAAAAAAGGGTTGAATGGAAAATCTTCTAAGGACAGCTTAGCTAAGCCACTAAGGAGTACTTAAGCCACAGCTGAGTGAGGACGAAGCATAGATCTCCCCAGAGCAAGTCTTCTTGCTCTCCTGAGCCCTGGCCAGGAGCTGCCCTGGAAAGCTTTAGCACAAATGCCACAGCAGATGTTAAAAACAGCAGCTGGAGCACTCAGCCTGTTATATTCCTTGCAGTTGGAGGTCTGTGATATGTATTTCCATGGCCACAAACACAATGACTGAACCATTAACCAAAAAATGAGCATCCTCTAGAATACTTGCTCCCAGAGAAAAATAAGCTCCAGATTGTGCCCTTGGCCCATTCTTTGTCATTTACTGCTGATTGAGCAGCCAGTGAAAGCCCTGCCTCCACTACTAGAGTTCCTCTCTTGGCCCCCCTCCCTTTTCTCTTCTGTCCCTTTTGTCTATTCCATTTCTCATGCAGAGCAGCAAAACTCTGATCCTTGATCTTCCAGCTCCCAACCTTCAAGGTCCCACCTTCAATCCAATGACTAAGTGACTTATTATTTTCTTCAGAATAAATGGGGTTCCCTTCCTAAGAGAAATTCTGGTAGCAGAGGTAAGATAAAGATTTCAGCTCACTGTGCACACACACACACACACACACACACACACACACACTCACACACACTCACACACATGTACAGTTCTCTAGGATCAATTGCTGTTTCCCCTCTCTAATGTGCACTAACATGGACTAGATATAGTCTAGATTGAGACTATATATATATATATACTTTTTTTTTTTTTTTTGGTACTGGGGATCAAATTCATGACCTCATGTTTGCCAGGCAGGCACTTACACCGCTAAATCCCCAGTCTTGATACTATATCTTTATATGCGTGATTTAATTTTACTATTGACTATTTCACACATATAGCAAAGTATCAATAATATACTGTAAACTTATCACCTGGATTTAACCAATCTTAATTTGTTAATTGAAATAATTAATAGAATATGCTATGTGAAGTCCTCATCTAATTTCCTCATATATATAATCCCATAAAACCATACAAAATCTATGAAATAGATGTCAAATTTATAGACAAGGGACCTAGAGCAGAGACGCTAAGTAACTTAGCTCAAATCACACCACTACTAAATGTTAGAGGCAGGATTTAAACCCAAGTGAACTAGATCATTTTATTTACTTCTATGCTTAGAGTATAAGAATACTGGACGTTTGACTTAATTTAGGTTGTCAGTAAATGTATGGCTGACTTGGATCAGGTTCAATGAGACAAATCATTTTTGTAAATGACTATAAGGCTTTTGTTGGATACCTCTGTTTTTGTCCTAAAATATTTTTAATTCCCCTTGTTTTATGGCTTTCTGCCAGGAAGAGGTAGAGGTCATTATTGTATTGATCATCTGCTGTTGCATGACAGCTATCCTGACACAGGCCGGCTACAAGAAGAATCCCTCATAGTTCTCGTGTTTCCTATGATCAGAGATCCCAGGCTGAGAGAAGACTGCTTGTTCCCGCTCCATAACATCCGGGGCCTCAGCACGACAACCGGAAGTCGGCAGCCAGGGCCACCGGAAGGGGAACTCACTTCCGGGTCTGGCTACTTGTGCTGGCTGTGTCCTGGACATCCTCGAGAGAAGAGGGTAGTGCCTGGCCATAGTGACTTGACTGGGAGAGACAGCTATCAAGCAGAAGCCACGTAGCCTTCTCTGACCTCCAAAGTCACCTACTAGCTATTTCACCTCAGCCTGCTCCTCAGAACAGCTACCAATCTTGTAAACAAGTGATGTTTACAAAGAGCCTGGCTCTCCATAGAGAGAAAACCAGTTAGGAGGGAACAGTCTACCCCAGATATTATGGCAGGTGCTCCTCAGATCCTCAGAGGAGAGGCAGTTCCTTTTAGCTAACTGGGGCCCACTAGAATGTTTGAGAATGGACTTAACCAGTGTGCTCACAACTAAAGCAGAAGAGGAGCAGAGTTACTAGACATTTCAACAGTTGTATAACTAGTAAATGCCATGCTTCATTCTTTACTTTTTCAGATACTGTTGGCCCTTAAATCTCTGAAAAACACAAGCAGCCTTAAAAACGCAGATGAGCTCATTTTCCAAAGTGCTGGTGACCTACAGTCTGCAGGGCAGCTGGAATCTTGGTTATACCATCACTAACTTCTCCCAATCTCATCAGTGAACGCCTGTAACTCAGAGCAGATTTGACAAAAGTCAAGAGCTGCTGCACACTTGTGCGTGTGTAACTGAACAGCATGTGTAGAGCACTGTTGTCCAACTAGTTTGTATTCCTGGCATGAAGTAGATGCAATTCATACCTTGAAGCAATAAAGGCAATATCCTATTTGACAGTTCAAAAGACTTACTTCTCCTCATCCTGATAGAAAATACCTACTTCCCAGAAGCAAGCAAGAAAACGTAATAAAGTGTAAAAGCCTCTTCAAGGAAAGGTTATGGCATCTTTGCTCTGAAAGAGAATGACAGGTCACTTTTCATGTTCCCATCGCACTTCTGAGGCAGTGGTGTAAATGGAGGAAACCCTTAATGTTTTCTTCCACTGTAACCTCAGAAAGCGCTAAGTGTGCAAGTGGCCCTCAGCGCCTGCTCAGGTTTTTCCTCTGCAGTCTACGTACAAGCACCAGAGTTCCTGGCAATTTCTGGCTCCTCTGGAGCTATCCATGGACCATCTTTGCTACTTGCCACTGAAGAAAATGAGCCTTTTTCCCATTTCCTGTGACCACTTGATTTCCATTGTCACTACATAAATAGCTTTGTGGTTTTGGCCATAATCTTCCTAAGGAATGATTTATTTATGTTCTCTAATTTAATCATCCTAAGATGATCTTCCTACCTCGATTTAATAAAGGAAATTAAAGTGTGTTTTCTTTTTGTTAGTACCCTCAACAACCATCTGCTTAAAATGTGGATCTAATCAGCCACTGGAAAGTATGAGAAACAGATCATGTTTACAAAGAAGTTTCTCTCCTCTTAAAAAAGCATGTGAATAAAATTTTAAAATTCTCATGAGGGAAAAGAAAGCTCTGTCAGAATTTTTAGTTGAAAGACATTTCATTTCACAGCAAGAGCTGGTAATGTAAAATGATCTCACCAGAAATGAACCCATGGCTTCCTGGTAATTATGTTATTTTTAAGGCAAATAAGGTATTTTTTTCTAATTTATTGTTTTCCCAAAACGTTTTTTGCAGCCTGTTGGTAGCCGTCAATGGGACTAAATTTACACCACCTGTTCCCACTGGCTTTCATGCTTACAGATCTGGAAAACCACCTTAGCCATCTTGCCCCTGCAAGGCTTACTCTGAAACTAGTAAGTATATATGTTTTTTGACTAAAGAACATTAAAAGCTTTAAACTACTTGAAGATTGATGATTCATTTTTTCTTCATCCAAGAAAATATTGATTTTTTAAACAGCTTTATTGAGATGTAATTAACATACCATGCAACTCACTTATTTAATACATATGGTTTAGGTTTTTAGTATACTCACAGAATAGTGCACCCATCTCCACAATCTACTTCTAGAACATTTTTATCCCACTTTAAAAAAAAATTTTTTTTGAAGATAACAAGAGGCATTATGGTGGCTGTTGCTGATTTCCTATTATCTTGTCACTTTGAAGTCGTGTGTCACATTCACTGTTTTGTTTTGACTGGCTTTATTCTGTTTTATTTTGTTTGATTTTATTCTCTATAAAATTTTTAAAAATTAAAAATAAAAAAAGTGCTATTCCTCTGACTTTTAGCGGCAGACCCGTAAACCTTTCCATTTATTGATTTGACTTTTCTAAATATTATGGGTAAAGGGACTTTACAGCTTATGATCTTTTGTGACTGACTTCTTTTACTTCATGTAATTTTTAAAGTTTCATCTGGGTTGTAAGTACTTCTACTTCATTCATTTTTATTGCCAAATAATATTCCACTTTCAAGTATATCACATTTACCTATTCATCAGGTGACAAACATTTGAATTGTTTTCACTTTTTAGTTATAATGGGTAATGCTGCTATATGTGTTCACAGAAAGGTTTGTATTCAGACACATATTTTCAGTTCTCTTGGGTTTATGCATATGGATAAAACTGACTGGTGATATGGTAATCCATATTTTAGTTTTTGAGGCACTGTCAAACTTTTCTGTCAAATAGTGACTGCACCATTTTGCATCCCCAGTAGCTGTGCAAGAAGTTTCGAGATTTCTCCATGTGCTCACCATCATTTGTTATTCTCTGACTTGTGTGCCATAGCAAGGCTAGAAGACATGAAATAGTATCTTCTTGTGGTTTTGATTTTGCATTTCCCTAATTACTAGTGTATTAGTGTGTTTTCATGAGCATATTGGCCACTTATCTGTTTTATTTGGAAAAATACGTACTCAAATATTTTGCTTATTTTTTTTTTAACTTTTGAGTTGCAAGAGTTCTTTTTATATTCAGGAAGAAAGACCTTTATCAAATATATGACTTGTGAATATTTTCACCCATTCTATAGATTATCAGTTTATTTTCTTGTGAAGGTTCTCTCTGCACAAAAGTCTTTAATTTTGATGTAGGCCAATTTAATTATTATTTCCTCTGTTGTTTGTACTTTTGATGTCATATCTAAGAAACCATTACCTAACCTAAGGGCATAAAAAAACAATACTTACATTTTCTTCAAAGAGTTTTATTGTTTTAGCTGTGAAATTTAGGTCTACAATTTGAGTTCTTTTTTTTTTTTCTGTATATTGTTCACAGTAGGGGATCCATTTGCATTCTTTCATATCAGTATATCCAGATTTTCTAGCATCACTTGTTTGAAAGGGTATTCTTTCCCCATTGCTATGATTTAGATATAGAAACAGAGTCCTGGCTGTCTCAGTGAAGCACTCAGTGACTCCTGTAGCTGTGGTTCAAACTGGCCTGGGTGTGCTTCAGACCAATGGCAGACCCTGCAATCCACATGGAGCTGCTTCTACAAAAGTTATGGGTTCATGGTGGCTTCCACTAAGACTTTATTTGTTTATTATTGGAACAAGAAGCCAAACTCAGGACCTCATGCTTGTCAGGCAGGTGCTGTGCCTGTATTCCTAGCCTCCTGCTGTATTCCTAGCCTCCTGCTAAGATTTTAAAGGAGATCCTGAAAGACCATATGGAAGTTGCCACAGGGTTGAAAGTCCTGCAAAGAGGCCTTAATCAGATGGTACCTGGTGGAACCATAGGGATGGCTTCTCAGCACAAACCCAAGAAGGGCAGAACAAACACAGCAATGTACCACATCATCCTTGGAAAGATTCACAAGGTAATGCACAGCCCAAGAAAGTAGCCACATGGACTGCAACGAGCAAAGCCATAGGAGTGGGGATGCGCGGGTCTTGGGGACCCACCCCTCACCTCACCATCTATAGAAGACCCCAGACTTGGAGCCTCAGGACCTAGTATCTGTCTTGCTAGGTTTCAGTCTTGCTTTGAGCCAATTACTGCTTTCTATTTTCCTCTTCCTCCCTTTTGGAGTGGGAATACAGACTCTACGTCTGTCCCACCGCTCTGTACTGGAAGTGGATGTTTGTTTCGATCTGACAGGTTCACAACTAGAAGGAGTTTTTCTTGAGTCTCAGATGAGACCTCTAACTAGAATAAGTTAGGGCTTGGGGATTATTGGAGATGGATGAAGATCATGAACCTTAAGGGTCAGGGGGAGGAATGCTATGGTGTGGGTATGGTTTAAGTGGGTCCCTCAAAGGTTAATGTGTTTAAATTTAATCCCCATTGTAAGGCATTCAGAAGGTGGAAACTTCATCCATGTTGTCTGTAGGTGGGACTTTTGGGAGGTGATCAAGATTCAAGCTATCAGGTAGAGCTCCCATGATTGAATTCTGGTTGCTTTATAAGAACAGGGAGAGAGATTAGAGGACACCCACATACATGTTTCCTGTCTGTGCCACCTCAAGACTCTGCTAACCAGAAGGTTATCTCCAGATGCAACCCCGCAACCGTAGCCCCCCTGCACTAAAATGTGTGCGGGCCATGTAAACCCAAACAAACGTCTTTGTTAAAAGTTACTTAGTCTGTGGTATAGTGTCACTGGCGACACATTACTCTGTGAATATATCATTGAATTATGTTGGCATACTTATTGGAAATCAGTCGATGATACAGGTGGAGATCTATTTTTGTATTCTCAATTTTATTCCATGAATCTATGTGACTTTAAAGGAGATTACGGTAGCTTTGTACCTACTTGTCTTGTTTTGTCTTTTCAGTTTTTGGTTTTTTAAAATAGGGTCTCACTCTGTAATTCAGGCCAGCCTTGAACTCACTAGGTAGCCTAGGCTGGCCTCGAACTCATGCCTGAGCCTCCCAAGTGTTGGAATTAGAAGTGTGTACCACTGTGCCCAGACTGGTTTCTTTCTTAATAAAAGTATTTTCAGCTATAAAATTCCCTTAAAGCTCTACCTTACATGCATTTTACACACTTTGCTATGTTGTCTCCTTGTTATTCATCTCAAAACACTTTCCAGTTTCCCTTTGATTTTTTTGTCTGCCCAAGTTTACTTCTGACCCTCTCTGAATTTTTCATTTGTTTGTGCTTTCCAAGTTCATAATTTCTACTTTTTTAAAATAGTTTCTATATCAGTGCTGATAACTTGTTGGATGAAATGTTGTCACCATACCTTCTTTTGTCTTTGAGCACAGTTTACAGCGGGTCTTTGAACGTATTTACTATGACAGGTGTTGACTTATCTGCTAGGTTTTCTGTATCCCTTCAAAGGCAGTTTCTATTGCTTACTTTTATTCTCTCTCCTGTATGTATCACACTCTCTGGATTGCTTATTTGTTTTGCACATCATGTGCATTCTTGTTAGGAGCAGAAGATTTTAGATAATATTTTATAGCAACTGTGAATACTAATGCCACCCCCAGAGGTGGCTGCTGCTGCTGCTGTTTGCCAGAGCTTAGTAACTCCACCAACATCATCCTGCGAAGTCTGTGCAGCCTGTGACACCCAACCCCAGAATCCTCCCACCTTGTTACTCTCTCTTAACCTGGCAGCCTAGGCTATGTAATCCTCTTATTGGTCAAAGGTTGTGCTTAAGTCCCGTTAGCCAGGAGGTGTGTGCCCTTTACTGTCATCTATGTGTGTGCATAAAGATTGCTAGCATAGTAGTAACAGTATCTTTTGGTGGCTCCATATTCTAGTGTCTTCGAGGTCTGTGTTGGCTTCTGTCTGATGGGTCCCTGAGAGCACACAGCCTTAGACTTGCATTCAGGGGAAATTAATATCGTTTTTAAGCATGACTTCCTGGGAGTCACCTCTGCATTAGAGTGATTTCTTTTTATTTAGCCTTTGGTCAGAGCTTGTGTTTAAGACCCATGAGTGAGTGACATTCCTAGTGTTGCAGGATCTGCTTGGGCGTGGACAGTGCTCTCCAGTCTACCCAGGTCCAGCACATAGTGCTCCCGAGGTCATTTCGGCCCCATCGCACACACAGCCCTGCCCCTCCTGCAGGGTGGACTGTGACCCCAGGAGAGCTCTCTCCTTTGCTGTCTCTTTCCTGCTTCTCTCATTAAACTTCTGGCTCTTGTGCTGTTCATCCTGCATCTGAGCTACCTGCCAGACTTCTCTAATTACTGTCCACCAAGATCTGTTATTTGTGTCAGCACTCAGCACTCTTGGATAAGAATTTCTCTGCTGTCTGTTTCACGTACAGTCAGTCCCTGGGGCAGAGCTGCTGAGCTCTTCGTCTTTATGACTCACCTTTCCCGAGGCAGAAATCTGTTCCACTGCAGAAAGCTGGAATTGAGATCAATTTTTTTTTCCAGAATGACAAACGTTTCCTTTTGTAAAGTGTGAACTGGAAGTGGGGGGCAGCTGATCTTTGCAGTGTGGAAGCTCCACCCTACTAGTGAGTGACCTGGGTCCCCATATTCTCAATCTACTTCACCTGGAGTAGTTTCTAACCTAAGCAAAAGGAGTGGGTCGGGGGGCTTCTGGGCTGTACTTCTTTAAACAGAGCCCCTGCGGCATAGGAGTAGGAGCCCAGGCAGCCTTTCTGGGTGAGACCAGAGCCTCAGCTGGGGAGCTGGGGAGGAAGAAGGCCTCAGCCTCATGGCCACACCTGGCCAGAGAAGAGGGTCTAGAATGGGTGACACTTCCCTAATACACAGCTGAGGATGCGGCAGGGAAGGAAGCAGGATGTGGCTCACAGCCCACAGGCTCTCATTTTTCTTGCTAAGGTTTAATCGATTTTTCTTGAATGACTGTTTTTTCACGTCCTGCATGCCTTCTGAATAATTTCCAGAGACTTCATTGCTCTTTAATTTTCACCATTTAACCTATTATTTGGCTGGAGAGAAGATCTGCTCAACTTCTTGCTTACTTATTCTGAAAGTCCTGCCCCTATGTGGAGTTTTTAAAATCTTAGTGTTTAATTGCACTGACGACCCCTTCATCACTCCATTGGAAAGGACTGAAAGCTGCAAACATCGTCAAGGACTGAGAGGATGGACAGCAGCAACTTGTGGATGTCACCTAAACTGAGCAGTTGCTTAGTGAAAATTCAGGTTGCCTTTTAAAATATAAAATGCTGTTTTCTCCTCTTTCCCTTCCAACTTTGTCAAGCAGAATGCTGGGAACTCATTTTCGTTTTATGTCACAAGCAATATACAGTACTTTTAAATAAGTTGGATATCAAACAAGTGAATCCAGAAGTCCCAAGGAGACAGCACTTGCTAGTCTAGTTTCCCAATTTTTGTGTACATAGGAAATGGTAGTCAAATGACCGATGATGTCTCTTAAAAATGGTATTTTCAAATTAAGCACTGTTACTGGATAGCATAAGTTATTTGTAACCCAGCAGTGTCATAGCAAACTTTATATTCTCCAAGGAATGCATTTTCTTTCCCAAGACTCGGGGCCTCAGATAAAGAGCTGTATTAAGACATTCTCTCACATCACAACAATCTTTCAATTCCAATACTACCCAGAATATAAAAGCACTCAAATATGACATTTTGAATTTAAAAGATAATTTTCTACTTAAAAGTTATTGCCTCAGTTCTGCTTTAAAAAACTAATCATATTTATGAAATATTACTTTGAGGATAATAAAATCCCAATATTTAGTAATATATCCCATACTTGTACCACTGGGATAATAGTGCTTCAGTCTGAATAAGTTGTGGATTAATTATTTAAAAATTGATATAACTCTAATGGTGTTCTTTACATTTCTATTCACAGAGCTTCCTTTTTTCTTTTTTGGTTTTTTAGACAGAGTCTCACTATTTAGCCAGGCTGGCCTCAAACATACAGCAATCCTCCTGCCTCATTCTCCTGAGAGCTAGGACTCCACGTGTGCACCACCATGCCCAGCGGTTTCCATTTTTAAAAAATGTGGTGTGTAGTTGTGGCTATAGTTTATGGAAGATAATTTGAATAATTTTGTCCATTTCCATGACTATATGCATCAGACAGGTTACCAGGCAGCTATCTCCTATGCCTAATTACCATCCTGAAAAACATTTAGAACAGTGTTCTAGGAATCATAGAATGCTAAGATTGTAACCTCTGGGGTAACTGAGGCCCAAGACTCACTGATTTTTCAGGGGCTCAGAGTTAATATCTGGGAAAGATAAAACTAAGATCCATGTCGCCTGACTTCTTGTGCACAGCCTTTCCTGTGTGGAGTAAGGTGCATTACATGCTGAAGTGAAACGTGAGAAATTAAGACATGCAACAGGACCCCTAATGACAGTCACTGGGGAACCTTCCAGTTCATAAGACTTCACATTCCTTTCCCAACTGATCTTACCACACCTTGTGAAGCAGAAAACAGCAGCAGCAGCAGCAATGATGGTAGTTGCAAGAGCATAACAACCTCATTCCAGAGATGAGGAAACTGCACCCGCCTAGTACTCGCTGATCACACCAGTGTCACGTGGTCAGGGAGGAGGAAAACCAGGGCATGAACTCAGACAAGTCTCTCCATGCACATGCCTATCCCAGACACTGAGTGAGTCAGTGAGATATAACATACACCATCACCAAGACAAATGGAGCTGAACAAGGCACGACCTAACCCCCAGGGCATTTCTACGCCAACTCTTAGCCCTTGATGTTCCTTCCTTTTATGCACAGCGTCTGCTCCACCACTAAGTCCTGATTCAACATTGACACTGAAAAATGTGATGGCCTCATGGGCAGGGCTATAGCTCAGCTCAGCAGCACAGCACCTACCTGGCAAACACAAGTTATGAGTTCAATTTCCAGTACCAAAGGAAAAAAAGAGAAAGAAAGAAAAAGAAAAAAATGGGATGGCCTTGCTTGACATTTATCATGTTTGAGTAAGTTATTCTGTTTCTCTGTACCTTGGTTTTTACTTTTAAAAATAAAAAAACAAAAATTTTCCAACCTTGATATGGTATCTACTACCAAAAATATGAAACTTCTATAGAGCAAGAGTGATACATGGTGCCTCTATCACACCTTCTGTTCCAAAAATCTCTGTGTTACAAAATCCTTGAATCCTCATAGAAAGACTAAGACATACCACATTAAGGATGGAGTCATAACAAAAATTTCCTGTATGGTAAGTGTAGAGTGTGGTCTCTAGTCTTTGTTGATGTCACTCATCAGTTTTCAAAGTAACTCTGCTTAGTGGCCACACATAGCACCAAGCATGAAGGCTGGGAGGAGGACAGGAAGTCAGAAGCATAAGCAATGACCTGTGTTGCAGGTGCTCCTCAGTTCAGTTTAGCACTCTCTTCTCTGAAGGCAATCACTTCTTTCTCTAACATGGAATTGAATGTAAGGGTTGAGATATTGTCCTGAAAAGTAGAAAGAACAGGAGAGGGTTACAACTGAGAAGTGTTCCAATTGTCCACTGCTGCATAACTAAGTATCCACCCCAAACCTGATGATTAAATGAGAATTTCTCATTCCTCCCTATTCTGTAGTTTCACGCCTCTTGACTCTATCTAGCTGCTGACTGGCATGACTTTATTCTCCTCCACAAGGCTAGATTGGGCTTCTGTCAACATGGTAGCCTCAGGTCATCAGGGCAAAAGCAGAAGCTTCCAGGCCTACTAATGGCCAAAATGGCACAGCATCACTCCCTCTGCACTCAGCTGGTGAAAGCAATAGAGGCAACTCAGATTTCACAAGAGGGAAACAGGCTCTGCTTGATGGGAGGAGGGGTGTGCTCATTTAAGAATGAAAGTACTTATTGGCGGCCATCTTTGGAGAAAGCTCCAAATTACAAAACAAGAGTCTTCTGTCTTCTGTTTAAACATTTCATACCTGCAGAGAAAGTGGGTGTTATGTCTTATATCTAGATGTCCCCTCAAAGCCTCATACATGGGGCTTCTTGGAGGCAGTTGGATCTTAGGGACAAGACGTGGAAGGGTATACCTCTCTTCCTCCTCCCTTGATCTCTCTCTCTGCTTCTGGCTCCCATGCCATGGACTGCTTCTCCTCTGCCATGCCACCCTGTCTTGGAGCCAGCAACTAGAAATGAAACCTCTACAAACTGTGAGCCAAAATAAAATTTTCCTTCTTCAACTTGTGGGCATTGTGCATTGTATTTGACTGACTAGAAAGTGTCTAAGACAGTTGGTGAGGAGAAAGAGGCTGTGCGGTGTTATATGAGGTTCCGCACCAGTTCTGAAAAGACCAGTTTAGTAGTCTAAGTTTAGTGAGAAAGGGATCTGATTTCAGATCTTCTGGAAGCATTCTCTGGAAATTTGACAGGAATAATGTGTCCATATTCTCATTCCTCTGTAGCAGTGACTGGGCAATTGGGACAGGGCCAACAGAAGTGGGTGTATATGTTAGGAGCTATTAACTCTGCAGTACCTCAGGTGACTGGGTTTGGAGACAGGGTCTTCAAAGAGGTAATTAAATTCAAATGAAACTGTTGGGATGGGCCCTAATCCTGTTTGATTAGTCTCTTTATAAGAAAAGGGGATTAGAACACACACAGAAACAGTCATAAATCAGTCATTTGCAGGCCAACAACAGTGGTCTCAGAGAAAACCAAGTCTATGAGCACCCTGACTTGGTCCTCCGGTGTCCAGAACTGTGAGAGGAATTTCTGTTGTTCAAGCCACTCCATCTATTTTATTTTGTTCGGGCAGCTGGAGGATACTAGTTCACAGAGGAAAGGCCTAGGACTGATGGAGCTATAACAGCTAAACCCACATGGAAGCATAAAGTCCTACAACAGCGGAAGGACTGCTCAGAGGCTTATGACCAGGGCCAACAGCTGAGCTGGGGTGTGGTAACAGATCCCTGGGGAGTCCTGGGGCCAAGAAGGCAGATGTACAAAGAAAGCTTCAGAGTTACATGCTAGAGACAGCCCCAGCTTGTCTTACTGATCTCTTTATGTTTTTATAAATATAGTGATTAGTTTCCAACACTTAAAATCAGACTATTATTATTATTATTATTTAATGGATTTCCAGCTTCTCTAAGAAAATGAGAAGACCCTGACTGCATGTGCCCCCAAGGGTAGAGGGGCTAGGATTTGTTTCCCTTTGTACGTGTATTCTCAAACATAAATGTTTCCAAGAAGAGTTTTTGTGAATAGCAGGTGGGAAAACAAATAAGCACATTCTATCAAACTGCCTCACTTTGAAATCTGGGAATCAAAAGTCTTTATGGTAATTTATGTCTCATCATCACAGTAAAAAAGAATGTGATTCACCCACTCAACTTTGTTCATTATGATTTACATAGGAGGAAGTTAAATAATTAGCGGTATCCAGAAGTGATGGAAGCTTCCAATATCCCAGGTAGGGCTTTTAGAGGGTTTTTGTGATCTTAAACTGAGTTTTTATAGTTGTTTCTATTTCCAGAAGACACTGGAAATAGCTTTAAATGTATGTGTGCATTCAGATTGCTTCTCACTTGACACTTAGACATGCAGCAGCAGTCTGTAACCTCCTGTTTCACTGTAATGAAAAATCTTGTTATAATTTGCACATCAAATAAGAGGGGCCCTGTTATTAATCCGGGGGGAGCTTGAGTGAATTTCTAGACTTTTGAGAAACTCACAACATTCCCAGGTTTTCATGTTCTTTATACATAATACCTGAGACAGAATTAGCAACAGAATTACTGTTCAGCTCTGGTCTTTGTTTCTTCCAAGACATTCTGCACATTTTAAAAAGGATTCTCCCTCTTCCTCCTGGGTTAAATTAGGTACCTGGAGAAGCTGTGGTCCTTTTCCTGGGCCATGGATCTCCATCCCATTGGAGGTAGGAGATTTGAGAGAAGGATTTAGCCTGGCTGTTCACACCTGCAGGCTGTGAGGGCTCCCACCAGCCTGTGTGGGCAAATGCCCCAGGGTCACTGGGATTACCTGGCCCCAAATCTTTCTTTTAGTGACACTCCTACTCTTACAGTCATACTGCCTTCATGGTGGCTCCTCAGCCATTTCCAAGGTGGAAATCTGGTGCGTGCCGGGCACTGTGCATGGGCTTTGCATGGGTGACTCACCTCTCCACACATACTGGGCTAAACACAGTGTTCTCTCTCTTAAGGAAAAAGAAAGGTTTATTTGGCTCATATAAATAGTTTTATATGTTCACTTACAGATCAGGAAACTGAGGCATAACTTGCCTCACATCACGCAGTGGGAAATAACAAAGTGAGACAGACAGCCTCGCCCTACAGACCTAACTTCATACATGCATTTAAATGAATTGTTTATATGTTTAGTTGTGCAAACCCACACCTTGTTTCAGAAAGTGCTTACAATGGCTCATAGAAACACATTAAGATAAGATAAATTTTAAAATCAACAGGGGATATATCAGGACAGAGGACCAAGTGAATCAGCAGCACGGCGTCTGTATCACCGTTGTAAATGTCTCACTCTGTCCCGTGTCAAAGTCTTTTCTGAGTGTCTCTTACCTTCACCACTGAACGGCTGGCCACTCGGGGTAGGACGAACCATCAGTGTTTTTAACTCTTCCACATTTTATATCAAACAAATGTTAGCATACAAATCTAATTATGAAAGAAGGCACATCATCTCCTTCGCTCTGTCCCCCAGTCCTGCTGGCACATGAAACAGGAATTTCTACTTTTCAGAGGCCCCAGAGAAGTTTCTACCTTCCCAGCACCTTCCTGGATCCACCCTGAGGGAAGAAGGGTGACTCAGCTGATCAGGGAGGGGCCGCACTGCCCCTTGGCCCACATTCTCTGCTTCTATGTGTTGTCCTTTCTCTGCGTAGGCTCCTCCTCCTTGGATTAACTGATGGTCAGGCTTCTCCTACAGGAACTTGATGATCTAAAGGGTGAGATCAGTGGAGGTGGACAGCCACAGGGACCACTGTTTGCTTGTTTGTTTGTTTGTTTTGTAGCCCAGGCTGGCCTCAAACTCATGGCAATCCTCTCACCTCAGCTTCCTGAGCGCACTGGGATTATAGGCAGGGGCCACCACATCCCAGCTGGGACAACTATTTTGGTTTCAGGTCCAGTTTTGACAGTAGGAGTTGGCTCTGTTCCTTAAGTGTTCAGAATCTAGCAGGGAAGGGTATGATTGGGGCATAGGGCATTCCTAGGGCTCGAACTCACATACTCATGCATACTCACGCAAGTGCTCTACTACTGAGCTGCACCCCTAGTTTGCAGGGAGTGAACTTTTTGACACTTTAAAATATCAACTAATGATGCCCTTTTTCACAAACACTTCATCTTTAAGTAGAGAAGCTTCTGGAATCATATCATTTACAGAAATTAAAACAGGACACAAATGACTGTATTGAGTTTTCTGGAAGCAGATGCAAAGACAGGATTAGATGTCCAAGCAACTTATTAGAGAACTGGTGGTGAATCATATAAAGGAAGAGGCTGGGGGAAATGGAGCGAGTCTGTAGACCATCATGCCAGCCCAGCCCTGTGAAGGACAGAGGGAAGTAAGGAGGACAGATCAGGATATCTCAGACTGCAGCGCAGGTCCACAGAAGACTTGGCCACACTTGGCCTCACAGAAATAAACCTGCATTGGCCCATGAGCAGCCTGCATGAAGCTTAGCCTCAGCATCGATGTGGTAGCTCATTGGAGAAGAGTTACAGCCACACCATTGGCCCAGGTTTGTCTGCAAGGTAGATCTGGAAGAGAGGCAGCGAGGCTGTCCAGGGTGCTCCCTGCAGCACATTTGAGTGGTGCATGGTCATGGCCATCACAATGGCTTGACCCAGTGTAGGCTTGATTTTCCTTGTGATGATGGGGTCAAATTAGGAAAGCATTTGGTGTCATCAGGGTTGGTATCTAGCCATACTGTGGGCATCATGGCCTGATAATCACTGCCACTGTCATATCTGTATTCACCAAGGAGAAATGCAGAATGGCACACTTCTAGCAAGACAACAATACTTGCCAGAAGCCTCAAGGAAGCCATCCCTTGTTTGTCAGTGAGTAGAGCCGGAGCATGTGGCCACTACTAGAAGGGATCTTAAGAACAAAGAAGTCAGGGAAGGGTGTTGGGTCCACCACCATGACTGTGTGCCCCCCCACAGAACCTAGCAGAAGGCCCTGTGTTAGTTAACATTTCAGGCTCACCCAGAAGCTATACTGGGAGGTTAAACCTGCACTCACTATGCCTACAATAGAAGTTCCTAGTGCTTCTTGGCCAGGAGGCCTTGCTGTGCTCCACCGAGGTCCCCTAGGATGCTTCCTAATGGCTCAGCACTATGTGCCATTTTGTACCAGTCTCCCAGGAAGTAAGTTTTCTTCAAAAGGCTGAAACCATGTAATTAGAGGGGAAATGACTTGTTTTCATGTGTGTCAGAAAAAAGGGTAGAAATAAATCACAATAATCTTGCATGTGTAGAGGATATTATTACAGGTATTGAGGCTTTTCTCTGTCTGCTCCTTGTCGTGGTAGCCATAAGGATTGGGATACGGATCCTGATTAGTCTAAGCCAAACAGAGTAATCGTATCACTTCAGAAGTCATTGGTACGGAAACGGCCTTCTGACCAATTTAACTCAGTGAGATCCAGGGAAAAGTTGTTGTGTTTTCTGGGGAACTGTTTTTTCTTGGTGAGAGAGGAATCCCAGGAAGAGCTTACTTCCATCGTCAGCTGATGTGAACAAGAACACCAGGAAGACTGACCATTTCTGGCTTCCATCCTTCGATACCGAATGGGACTTCAGGTGTCTCTTTGTAATAAGTCCAAAGCTGTGGACAGCAGCCTTAGAGTCAGAAAGAACCTGGGTCCATCATTGGGATAAAGGACCAACCACCTGGAACACTCACAACGTGTCCACATATAAGCCCTCCAATTTCCCTGCTACAGCAAATTCGGTTGGAGTTTGCTACACTGAAAGCATCCTAACTTCTCCAGGTGTTATGTCCATTTCAGGGATGAGGAAACCAGTATCCAGAGGGACAAAGAATCTTACCCAAGACCATGCAGGAAGTACAGCAGAACCAACGTCTGACACATCCTACAGTTAATCTGATCCTTTCACTAGAACAGCTGATTCCTGGGTTTTAAGACTATGAGAACAGGACCGGGAATACAGCTCAGCAGCACAGTGCCTGCCTGGCAAGTGCAAGGTCTTGAGTTTGATTCCCGGTACAAGAAAGAGAAAGAAAGAGAGAGAGAGAAAAAGAAAGAAAGAAAGAGAGAGAGAGAAGAAAGAAAAAAGGGAGAAAGAAAGAAAGAAAGAAAGAAAGAAAGAAAGAAAGAAATGACTGACACTGGACTTTTCACACTTCCACTAGGAGTTCAGAGCTGGGCAATTTCCTGTGTAGCAGGGATCTCCAGAACATCAAAAGACTCCACAAATCACAGTGATGTCAAATCAGGCAGATTTATTACCGGTTTTCAGGGTGACATCTGTACTTTTTCTCCACTTTTTAAAGCAGTCAGCAATGATGACAGAGTATAAAACAAATACATAACAGGTAGTGGCTTCCAATTTTCTCTTATCACAGTTGACAAAAATCTCATGCCTTGTGCAAAGAATGTGGGTGAGGAAGGGGGGCAAAAAATTGTAAGTGGATTTTTATACTGGGATTAAAGGATTTTGAATGCAACATTTGCATGAACAAAAATCTAAGGCCTTTTTGTACAATTTAAAATCCTAGTATTGGACAGAATTTGGAGGGCAGCTGGCCCATCCTCCCACACATGGCTGGGGGAGTTCCTCCCAGATTACCTTGCTAGGCACCAGCTCTCCCTTGAAAATGCTGTGGGGATAGGGTGGGTCCTTTTCCTTTCTTGTTGTAAGGGCAAGTTCCTCACATTGCTCTGACTTCTTACTTAGATTTTGTTATAAACAAAGTCACTGTTCTTCAGAGCCAAATGGATAATAGCCCATTAAAAAACAAATGGTAGGCTGGGGATGCAGCACAGTGGCACAGTGCCTGCCTGGCAAGTGCAAGGTCCTGAGTTCAATTCCCAGTAACAACAACCACAAAAACGGTGACAAGTTATCTATATTCAACTCCAAAAAAATCTTTTTTTTTGTCTTTTCTTGAGACAGGGACTCACTATGCAGTTCAGGCTGGCCTTGAGCTCACTTTGTAGCCCAGGCTGGTCTCCAACTCGCAGCGATCCTCCTGCCTCAGCCTCCCGAGTGCTGGGATTACAGGCATGAGCCATCACACCCGGCTTCAAAAGAAACAGAGTGACCAGACCGACTTAACCCTTCCTCTCCTAACTCACTGCATACAGAATGGAATACCCAGCGTGTGTGTGAGTTTGACCTAACACAAGAGAGCAACAACTGATAACTCGAAGATTTTCATTAGCTAACAGGTGACTCTCAAAAGGATGTTAATTTGCGTTAAAATGTAATGTTCTCTTTTCCAAATCATACATTTTGTTTAGCTTTACAAGTACAATGGTACTGCAAAGGTAATAGTGGAGAACAGTGATCTCCTACCACATCGTCCCCATCTTTACGTCTTGTTCCCTAGAGGCAACCACTTGCAAATTTTCTATTTCTTTTGGTGTTTACACTTACAAATTAAATACACTGATACCTTGATTGCCAACTGGTTCCAAGCTCAAAATTTCCAATACTTGAACAGCAAACTTCAGAGGAAAAAAAAAAAAAAATCTGCTCCATGTTTGTAGCTTTGCTCTCTAGTCTAACCAGAAACCCGACCCAAAGAAACCTGCATGGGTTGAAAGTGAGTCATACACTGGGTCTCACTGTGGAGCCTAAGCACTGCTCTCGATCAGACACCATAACATGCTTGCATTAGTGTATTAGGGCATTCATTACTATGCCTTTTCAAGGGGTGGGGCTTCAAGGGGTGGGGCTTCATTTATGTAAAATATCATAAAATTCCCCTTCTGTGTGTATAATGAGATACCACCTATGCATCTATTATTTCATCTATTATTTCTATTTTTACCCAAAAAACTCCTTTTTGTCACTAAATTTGTTGTTTGTTGTTGCTTTTTCTTATAGTCCTAGGGTTTGAACTGAGGGCTTCCACATAGCAGACAAGTACTCCACCACATCTCCAGTCCCAACCCCATTTTCTGTTACTAAGTTTTTCCTACACAGTCCTTAAAAGGAACCATAAGTCTATAGTGATTTAATTATAAATCCTACTTCCGGGCTTTGTTTTTTTTTTTTTTTTAATAATACTCAATCTTGCTAGGTTGCTTAGGCTGGTTTCTAACTTTTGGGCTGAAATGATCCTCCTGCCTTGGCCTCTGGAGTCCTGGAAATACAAGTACAGGCCACCACATCCTCTGGGCTTCAGGAATTATCTTTAAAGATGAAGCAGACCAAGGAAAATGTTACCTACCACCCCTCCCCCACGGATGGAAACATTTAGATTAATTAAAAGAGCAGACACCTGAGTGTCCTTTTATATTTTGGTATACATACTATATCTTGGTCATTTTTTATGTCCTCTTCTCCCCCACTCTTCGCATCATTTTACGTTTTTTAGAGTTCGGCTTCAGTTTCTAATCAGTGAAAGCCTTCCTCTTCCAAAAGTCTCACAGTAAGTTTCATAAGCAGCTTGTTTAACATGGTTCCGTTTCGGGGACTTTCCTTTTAGGTCTGTAAACTTTTGAAAATTCAGTTACATAAAGGTTACAAGAACTGTCTTCAAAGGAGGGGAAAGCCAGAAATTGGATGTGAAAAAGCCAAGTGACCCTTTCGGGTTGTTTCCTGATAAAGCAGGCCTTGCTCTTGTTTCCATCAGAGATTAATGCACCTGTGCTTAATTGTCTTCTGTCAACTGTAAAGCCTGTCCTTTATCAATAATTGGGCTGGCCTAAAACTCAAGCAACAGCAAAGACTGAAGACTCCATTTTAGCTGGAATTTTAAGCCGTGACAATAACATCTAAAAGTAGGGAAACGACAACCTACAAAAAGGCTTTACAAACATTTAAAAATTTGGTCTTTGAAGCAACTGTGTATGATAAGGGTAGGAGCAAGTATCTCCCAAGGGTTGCTTTGTGCCCAACTCTACTCATGGCCGTGTATGTGTTAACTCAGTGGCACTGCACGGCTCTCCTCTGAAGTTAGCACTATCATCCAACGGCATTACCATCCTATGGGAAAGTTGAGGTTGCAGGACCAGTAAGTGGCTGGACGGAGGATTAAACCCAAGGAATCAGATTCTAAGGTCTATACTTCAACCACAGACCATCCTGCCCAGCCTAGTCATGGGTCACAGCCAGAGAGGGGCAGAAAAAAGGGTTAAGACTCAGATCTGTGTGCCCCTATATGTTCTACCACCCGCTTCAGTGTTCTACAGACCCAGACAAAACTAAGATGTCAAACTTGTCTTTTTAGCAAGCTGGGACTAGCAAGCCCACACTCGGGCGTGAAGGTAAGGGGTTGCCAGAAACCTTGGTGGTAGGGAAAAAGAAAATAAAAATAAAAATACAAAACTTCACAATGAATAAAATGTTAAAATTTATTTTTTTTTAATTTTTCTTTTTTTTTTTTGTCTTTTTCCTTTTTATCAGGACCGCGGATCGAACTCACGACTGCCTGCTTGCAAGGCCGGCACTTATGCCACTGAGCTAAATCCCCAGCCCCTAAAATTTAAATAACAGTAGGGTCAGTCCTGTCTCAAATTTATTTTCAAGCTGTTTCTCCAATTCTCACTGATTCCAGTTCCTTCCTGCTTTGCTCTTGAAGAATTACTTGAAAGTCCTCAGCTGTAATGTGTTTATTACAGACGTATGTTTATTATCTCAGGTGTGAAGCAACTAGATTGAAAAGAATTGCCAAAACTGGCAAAAGGACTTGAAAAGGAATTTGGGATAGGACTGAGATTTCCTTTATTTAAATTTTTAATACCTTGTTCTTCTTGAGTTTTTTTAGCTGGTTCTCCAGCAATTCCTCTCCATTTTAATATTGAATATTTCTTTTTTTTTGTCTTTTTCCTTTTTATCGGTACCGGGAATCGAACTCACAACTGCCTGCTTGCAAGGCATGCGCTTATGCCGCTGAGCTAAATCCCAGCCCCAATAGTGAATATTTCATTGTGAGTTTTTTTGGTAAGCTTATAAATTTTGTTCACATTTAATACAAGGTCCAGAAACCAGTGAATACAAACCAGTTTCACAGCCAGAGGTGCAAACCTAAGTGACATTTCAAATGGGTAGGCAGAAAGGTAGCAGGATGCCTGCGGAGGTGGCTCCTGTGTAGACACACACTTGCTCCACAGTTCTACAAGGTAGAACAGTATCTCGGGGAAGTGTAACAAATGGCCCAAGGCCAGACAGCAAGCAATTGGAATGTGAGTTTTGCTCTGCATGGCCAAGCCCTGAGCAGTGATTCATTTTGCAGAGCATCGGGAGTAATCAGGACACCGTATGTAAGCGGCGCCTAGGCTATGGAGCCTGAGTAATGCAGTCCCACCTTACTGCTTTCCCACACTGTGCTGATAAAAGCCAACAGAGACAGTGACAGGGCAGAGGTGCTCAGTGGGCATCGCTCCCCAGTGGAGGCAAAAGAAGCCTCTGGCTGGTCTCTAGCTTCGCCCCATGGCCAGGCGTGGAGCCTGTGACAGGGTGGAGATGCTGCGTGGTGACAAGTAAGTCACTGAGTCACAGCGGGGTGCAGCGGCTGTGGTGAGCCCCTGGACTGGTGTTCACACCCTCGGGGAGTGAGCCTTTCTGTGATTCGGGCTTCTTGGTGGGCACAGGCTCAGCCGGTCCTGAAACACTATGCGTCAGCACACCCTCTTTGTACAGCTCCAAGGCAGTGTTCCTGGCTGAATTTCTACCAAGGCTGAAGGGAATCCAAACTAATGAGGTTTATACTACATATTTAGAAGTGTCTTAACAAGCAGCTAATGCTGTGCAGCTGTAGACCTTTCCCTTTGGTGTGTGGAAAGAAATACAAATATTCATAAGAGGAGCGAGGTGTGGGAAAGAGGAAAATTGTTATACATTATCCCATCCTGGCAACTCACCCCCATTAAGGTATTTAATCACTGCAACACCTCTGAGGAAGTATTTATAGTCTCATTCTTATGACAGAAAAAAATGGAGACACACTGAGTCACAAAGAGCTTCCCAAGGAGACACAGCTGACAAGTAGCAGTTTAGGAATTAAAATCTAGATCTGCCAGTCACCAACTGTCTATCTCATCAGATAGCAAATTACAGAGATAAGAGGAAAAGAGCTCCTCCCTAGCACCCCACCATCCCTTCCTGAGCTCTAAAGGCTGGTTAGCAACGGGCGAAAGGCGGTGCTCAAACAACAGCGACCAGCCGCCCTATAGGTGAGCCATCCTGCTTGGACAGCTGCTCATGGCAGCCAGCCGTCCAACCATGACAGTCACCGGGCTGACAGTGTGGTGGGAGGGTCAGCTTTAGAGGCAGGTCCAGGCCTGACTTAAACCAGTCCCACAGGGTTCTGTGACCTCAGGCAGAGGAGGTTAACAGTTTCAAGTCTCCTTCCCCCTTTCTAAAGCAGAGGCAGTGCAGAGCAGGCAGATGGAAACCCTACGTGCGCAGTTAAATTCATTCTGGTCCAGACTTTGCTGCTTCAACAACCCTAGAGGGATATCCGCAGGCACAGCCATGCCAGACCCACAGAGCGGAAAGACAGGTGAGGAGATGATGTAGGTCCTCTAAACACTGACACACTGGTTGATATTGTTGAAGGAGGTCCCCAATCTCTGTTCCCATTACTTATTTTCTTGTTTGTTTGATTGGTTGTTTTGTTTTGTTTGACAGTACTAAAGATGGAACCCAGGTTTTCATACTGACATCCCCCATACTTCAAAAAATTTTTTTTTGTTTTGAGACAGAGTCTTATCGAGTTGCTACATTATCCAAGATAAGCTTGAACTTGCAATCCTTCTGCCTCAGCCTCCCAGGGTGCTAAGAGTATAGGCACGTACCAACATGCCTGGCTTCTGATACTTTCTGAGTAACAGTTTGTGCAAACCTCAGGTCTCCAACTGTTAAGAAACTTAATTGGCTCAAGGCCCTCTAAGATTGAGAACCACCGCATTCTAATTCTCTTCTCTGCTAAACTTCTCTCCCAAAGAATCTGAGAAGGGCAGGAGGGACAGGTGAGTAGTCCCTCACACACAGTAAGGACTTACAAGGATGAGCCCCCAGAGAGGGCTGGCAGGGAGCATCCTCTGTCAGCGGTAGAAGCCTGGCTCTTCTGCTCTGTGAGGTTCCACAGCCCAGGGAGGAAAGCTGGGCTAAGTGTACCGAGATTAGCTGTTAAGCATCGTGCATTACCAGAAATCCAGCCGTGGCTGTATCATGCAATACTAAACCCATGAAGTGACTGTCTTCATAGTTTAAAAACAGTTCAGCCTAATATATTTTATCACTTGATAGATTCCTGGAAGAAACATGTTCTCTTAGTAACTTATAATATTTCTTTCTTTGTGTTCCCCTTGCTTTAAAAAAAAAAAGTACCAAGTATGAGCAAAAATTAAAATACACACTTTAAGTAACATTTCATATTAAATAATAAATGTAATTTTTTTGCATGGTGGACAGAGGAAACTCAGGTAAGTAGTGGGATAGTACAAGGTGTGTAGCCATAGCATGCATTCTTAGCAAGAAAAGACATAGAGACAAGACTGTTAGGTTGCTTATATTAAATAATCAGAAAAAAAATTATGAAAACCAAAGCACAAGCTTCCAAACAAAACCCACTCTGAACTATCTGTACAATGGAAGATATTTCATTATGTGGTAAAGGCCCTCTTCTTTGGATTTTATATTAGGTATTATTCCCCATAGAAACAAATTATTGGTCAGTTATAAATGTACTGAAGCATAAACGCTTTATTAAGGTTGTGATTATTCAAGTGTGGTTTCTAAAGATGCTGGCACCTTGGTGGGTTCATCTTCACCACCTCTAACTTTAATTCCATGGCACTCCTAATCTATGCAAGTGATTAGCGCATCTTCATACTTAATAACAAATTATTGGACCTATTATATACTGAAGTCCTGGGCTATGGCAATGTAATTAAATCCCTGGGTGCCTTACAGGAGAGGAGCTTCATATAAATCGAGATTAAATGACAAAAGGTAGGAGCCAGACTGTCAGCAGGCTCACAGTCTCAGTGCGGGGGGGCTGAGGAAGGCGGGAGCTGCTGATGGTAAACTGGGGCCAGTGCTGATCCCCACCCCCCCGCAAGTCAGCATAAAAGGATTTTAAGTACAAGTTGATGGTATTTTAAACCATGCTGAGGTAAAATAAATAACTTGCTTTTTTTTTTTCTACAAAGATTTTATTACACAGAGGCGAGAAAGAGCTCAGAGCGCCCCCATCTGGGCAGCTGTTTCCGCGTGGTACTTTGATTTCTTGTGGTCACTTCGAGGCCCTTCTGAGGCTGGGGCAGTAGCCCAGAGCTACAGCTGCTGTAGTGAAGGGCGGGTAACAGGATCACTTTACAGAAGTTGCTGTAAAGCCTTGGGTCGGCCAGGGCGGTGCTAAACACCTGTAATCCTGGGGGGAAAGGAGACTGAGGCAAATTGAAAGCTATCCTGGGCAGTTTGTCCAGACCCTAAGAATAAGAAAACCAAAAAGGGCAAGATGCAGCCCAGTGCAAGGCCCTGGGCTCAATCCCCACTACTGCAAAAAAATAAAAATAAGAACCTGGGCCACAAACTTCTAGAGGTGTTAAGAAAAGTCAAACAGACCTAGACTCAGTTACTAAATGGGAAAAGAATAAAGAGAAACTACATGCATGACACTATTAACTGATAACAGACTAGAGCATGTGATGTTATTTGGAATAAATAAGCGTTAATTAAATCCAAGAGGCAGTGGACGATCGTTCCACCATTTGGTATGGGGGCAGAGAAGTGGCCTTTTGGGGCCCAAGCACCTAGTTGTGGGCCTGCGACTCTGAATGTCCTGCAGCTTTGCAGAAGCAAGTCCACATCACCTTTTTCTTTTCCTTTTTTCTCCCCAAGCAATTTTGTAACATAATTTAAAAATCCCATAAACATACTAAGTTGAATTCCTGGAGGCAAATGTTAAACTTAATCTTCATTGTTTATTTTCAGAGTTCTAGAGCACCAAGTAATATTGTCTATTTGCTTAAATTTTTTTTAAACAGAAAAGGCTAAAAATACCAGCATGCCCACCAATCACCATGAACAAAGGTTGATACTTTATTTTTAAAAATTTAATAATTAGGAGCTGGGCATGATGGTGCTGGAACCACAGTACTCAAGGAGGCTGAGTTAGAAAGACTGCCAATTATAGTCTTGTCTTACAGCTTAACAAGACCCTATCTCAAAGAAAGTCTGGGTGTGTCTCAGCGCAAAGGCATGGGCTCATCCCCCAGTACAACAATAGCAGTAATTAGAAGAAATAAAATGTTACAGACACAATGAAAAGCTTTTCTCCTGACTTCATTTCATTCTTCCCTCCTCAAAGCATGTGCTTCTCTAACCTAGTGAGTGTCCTTCTCGTTCTCATTTCAAATTCGTGTATGCATGCACATGTATGGTAAGAGATGCCTGACTGTGCCATTGCTTTATCTTTTTTGTGAACGCACATCCTCCTGGAGGTGCCACTTTCCCTTGGCACCTGGCACAGGCCATACGTATGCACAGAGACACAGAGATTGCATTCATTCCCATAACTGCTCTGTATGTAGCATTTTACCACACTGACGGTTCCCAGTGTGTTCAAGCCCATCTTGATGGCCATTCGGGTTGCTTCCAGTTTGTAGATACTTCAGATGCTGCCATAACACACACATGCACACACACACACACACACACACACACTCTAGCAGCTCCTGTAAAGGCTCCTGTTTTCCCACATTCTCTCAGCCTCTTAGTGTCATAAGACTGTGTTTTTATGTTTTTGTTTTTGTTTTGTTTTCTTGAGATTGGGTCTCACTATGTTGTCCAAATTGGCCTTGAACTCCTAGGCTCCTGAGTAATGGAACTACAGGCATACATCATCATCTCCTGCTAAGTAAGACTTTTTGATTCCCACAAACCCGATGAGAACCTTTTATTTAGGATTTTAACTTTCATGTCCCTAATGACTAGAGGATCGAGCTCCTAATCAGCTGGAGATGTCAACCATCCAGGTGTTGTTGTTCTTTGCTATTTTTCAGATGTATCTACTTTTTAACTTTTTTGTGTCATGTCTAAGAAATCCTTGACAGCCTCTAAAGTTAAAAAATAATACTTAGTTTTGTTTTTCACATATTGGTCTCCAAACCAAGAGTTTGTTTCCATATGATGGGCAAGGTGGAGATCTATTTTTATTTTTTCTATCTGAAGAGCCAGCTATCCCAATTATTGTGATTTATAGGGCCATTGCTTGTATATCCCAAGTCCCACATATGTCTAGGATTTGGGTTCTAAGTCTTAGTTCTATTTTTTTTAATCTTTTTGTACTCAATCTACACAGCTGCCAGAATACAGTAAACTTATGAAATGTTTATCATGACTTGCATGGAAACCTATAATTTTCTTTGTTCCACAGAGGACACCCATGAAAGTTGGAACTGTACATCTCTTTGGGTGAGGTTTAGTAAATGTTAAATAAAACATGGAATTGATCAGGAGGTTTTGGAACAGTGGGAGAAATTAAAGTGCACCAGGCACAATCTGGGCTTAGCTTATTGTTTAACCATCTCAGTAGCAGTTTGAAATCAAATCCATTTGGTTCCCATTTTACAGACAGACAACAGGAGATTCAAGAGTTGTTCACGATGAGCTGGCTCCAAGCTCCATAGTCAGTGGGTAGCAGGCTTGGAACTGGCACTTAAGCTTGTCTGTTTCCAAAGCATGACTTTGATATTTTGCCACAAAACTAAAGACTTCGGCACTGGACCAGGCCATCTCATCTGGGAGACCAGTATTTCTCCTCTACAAATCACTTCATCCCAGCTCACTTGAGCTTAGGACTGGAATGAGAAAATGACCTTCAGTGGAGCTCACATTTGCTGAGCATCTGTCGCCATGCACCAGGCAAATGGAGTACATGATCCAGTGGCTGCAACCATCCTGCAAAGTAGAAGCTATGATTCTGTAATTTCAGGTGAGGAGTCTGAGCTAGAGGGTAAAATAATTTCCCCAAAGCCACGTGGTTTGCATATCCTACCTCCCTTAGCAAGGAATACAGCTAGTCTGTATGTCTTCCTATACATCCGATAAGAAAAACAGCTTCTTCTCAGCACTCATTCCCAGGTCGGACAAGGCTCCCTTGATGGGGCTTGGATGGAGGAGGGCAGGTGAGATTTCAGTTCCCTGAGTCCCTCAGACAGAGGCCCTCGTCCAGTGACAGCATGCTGGCCGAGTAGCGCTTGACCCTCAGTTCCAGCTGCAAAACCTCCTTCTCTTGTATCCATTTCTTATTTTATTTCTTTGTACCAGGGATCAAACTCACAACCTAGTGCTTGCTGGGCAGGTGCTTATGCCACTGAGCTAAATCCCCAGCCTTATCCCTTCCTTTTAGATCTCTGCCTCATAGACTTTTCCGCTTCCAGACTATTTAGTTGTGACAGAAGACTCCAGTGTACCATCTGTTTCACCCTTCCAATGGAAGAGCAAGTAGGTAGAACAAGAAATGTTATTTCCATGTAAATGTATACATTTTATTAAACTGAAGCTGTGGTTGATTCATATCTGAGCCACAATACCTACTAGCTCATGAAATCTAGTTATTAGGGGAAAAAATAAAGCATGTCTGCCAAGTGTTGCACAGTGCTAATTTTAGGTTTATAAATTACTACTAAATGGCACATAAACATGAAAGATGATGAAAAGAGCTGCATTTTTGGATTAGCTCACAGCCAGCCACCTGAGACCTCACGGGGAGAACCACTTCCTTAAACAAAAAGAAAGGCAGAATATATTGGTGTTCTCCGAATTCTCAACAGAAATAATGCGGAACGTTCAGATGCATTCATTACTGTCTGCATGTGTGAGCCGTTCCCCTTTCCTTCCAGATGTGGCCCCTTTTCTGCCCTGTGTCCTCATGGTGGTAGCCTGTGCGCGCAAACCACAGCCGCAAACCATATAAGAGAAGACCCTGATGGGGGCTTGGGGCCTAAAATCGAATTACCCTGTACGAACAGATATAACAGTTATAACTGCCGGAAAAATAAGCTTGAAAAAGTGGGAACAAATGACTTGATTGAAGTTTTAGGGAGAAAATGGATTCCACGTGTCTTAAAACCAGCTAGTATTCTCAAACGACCATGTGTAACAGCTACATAAAGCAAAGAACAAAATAATGCCCTTCAGGGAGAAATAAAGACACTGAGACCAGGAACAGCCCACTCTCCACTTGCAACTTTTCCAGACCCAGCAGCTATTGGCTCAAACGCCCCAGAGTTAAGACATAGCTGCCACGTTTTGCTGTTGGTTTTATTTTAAACTGGCCTTCTGTCAGCCTCCTCACTCATTTCTTGAGGTCAGCATCTGTCCTCCAGGCAATCCCTTAATAAAAAGGGCAGCAGAATGTGCTCTAGCCTCCCGGACAAAGAAGTGACAGTTTCGTCTACGTTTTGAAGCAAACTCTTCTTCTCTTCTGTCGATATGTGATCTACAGGAAAGCATGCAGGGCCTGGATTTGGTGATTTGGGTGTCCTGGGACCCCACATTCACTATCCAAGGATCCCTTTCTGTTTGGCCTGAGCCCCCCAGATTCCATTTCAGTAATAAGTGGCTCCTTTTCTAGCCCTCGGTTTGCTGCTGTGGATTTTTCTCTGGTTGCATTTCCCAGCTCGGTCTGTGTCCCAGCTGTGTTCTCAGCAGTATCTCAACTTGATGGGGCTTGGCACGTGTTCCCTTCAGTCACTGGTGTGTGATGAATAAAGCTCATAAAAGTCACTTCTTGAACAGTGTTAGCACAGTGTCGGTCCACAGCCGAAACTTCACATCTCTTTGCAATGCCCATCTGTAGTAGACACTTTAACCCACAGTTCCAAACGGGCTTTCAGAAACAGGCCTGGGGTTGGCTCCTGGGGATGAATGTTAAAACTTGACATTTCTGTTAGCCAGAAAAGATTGCTTCGGTTACCTTGATCTCCTGTCTCAACAAAGGTTAACAAAAAGAAAAAAAGAAAAAGAAAATTAATCTTGATTAATGTGAACAACCAGCAGTGTGTTTTAGCCAAAGAATTCATTTCACCATTAAAAAGTAAATAAGCTAAATAAGGAAATGACTTTTCTAGCCAAATTTACTCACCATAATTTTGTTGGCACACTTTAGCTGACATGAAATAATAGAATTTCAACACTGGAAGGGATTTGAAAAGTCCAACTATCCAACAGGCACTTGAATGTCCTCCATGCACCGGTGGCTCTGAAGCCCGGCTGCACGTCCAAATTACTGGAGGCCTGCATTCAAAAGCAAAACCTCTTGGCCTCACCCCTGTGACGCTCTGATTCAGCAGGCTTGGGCTGGACATGTTTATTTTGAGTAACAACTAGGTGATCCTGACAAAACCTTACCACAGCAGTGTGCAGAGCCACCTGACAGTGCTTCAGACCCTGCCAAGTGTCAGCTTTTGCTTAGGCCCTCGCTGGTACCTGGTCCTCAGTGACTCCCAGGGCAGTGGCATTGGAGCAGCTCTGTTGGAAAATTCTTCTACAGTATCCGTGGAGATATTACTCCTCACCACCTCTTCTTGTCCACCTTGGAGCGACAGGGAAGCTGCCAATCTCCTGGTGAACCTTCAGAGATCTAAAGACGGCACTCAAGTCTCTCATAGGTTCTCTCCTTCCAACCAATATCCCTCCACTCCAGTAGCAGTTCTCATGGTGCTTGCTTTTGACCTTCTCCTTGGAGGGCTTCTTCTCTGAGAATAGACATCACTTTGGGCTTCAGAATCCAATAAACCCAAGTTCTACATCAAGCTTTTCCTCTTGCTAGCCATGTAGTTTAGGATATTGTATTCAACATTTGTATGGCTCTCCACAGACTGACCCTTAGAGTGGAGAAGATGCTGCTGACTACCGGGGGTGGCTGTATGGCCAGCACTGAGTGTGTCACACAGAAATCCTTCAAATCAGTCTCCACTCACCTCCCAGTTGGTCTAGCTTCTCTCAGTGTAGTGCTTCCAGCAGCGCTGTTGAATTATTTTCACATATGTCATATAAAACTTCCTAATGATCATATTAAGGAGTAAACAGAAACAAGTGACATTTATTTTAATAATTTAACCTATTCAACTCAGTCTATCTAACATAATGCCATCCAGGCATACAATCAATAATGACATAATTTAGATTTTTTTTCCACCTGAAGTCTTCCAAACCTGGTATGTATTTTACTTTTACAGAGCATGTTAGTTTGGAGTGGCATCTTTTCAAGCGCTGAAGAGCTATGTATGGCTACCATATTGGACAACACAGGTTCTAAGACACATCTCTTCCTGGACTGCAGCTGTCACCTTCCCACTCCCAGGATCTCTGCTCTTTCTGCTCCTGCCCTGGAAAAGCTTTTCTACCTCTGAGTAGTCAACTCAACTCAGAAGCACAGCTCCTCTGACACTCATGTGTTCTGGAATCTTGAGATACTGATTCAGTTATTCAGTAATCACTTGTTGAGCACTGGAACTGAAGGAACACTGCCTTTAATGAGGCACAACGCCTACCCTCAGGGAGTTTGAATCAAGTTAACATATGTACACATGGAACTATAAAATCAAAGAATTGCTCTGTAGATAAAAATGGGTTTACTGAGGAGACAGTATAATTCCCTTTGGAGGTTGTTTGTGTTGCCACATGACCGGAGCCGCGGAAGACAGGAGGCCAGACTCGAGCAGGATCAGCTCTCAAACTTTATTGCGTACAGCGAACCGGACCTGACAAGGTCCGCCACCCTCAACGTTGGTTCCTCTTCCGCCCGTTGGGGGCAGGAACAACCTCTTATAAGGGGAAGCAGTATCCAATCACAGAGAAGCGCGCCTAACAAGCTGATAGGCTAGCGTCACGGGTAACTGGGCAGACATGACAATTTGGCGGGCTTGTTCAGGCCGGGAAGAACCCGGAAGCAGGAAATGGGCGCCATCATAGGCGGCTTCCCACAGCCACAGTGTAAGCTCCTGCCTGCCCTGCTTCAGCCACATTCCCAGATTGTTAGCCCATCAGACTCACAGAGCTCTTCTGAAGGGTGGGGGCACTGGGTGGGAGGAGGGAACAGTCAAAGCAGCAGGCAGGGCAGATGCAACAAGCACAGAGACAGGAGGTGCTGAGAGAAGGAAATCCAGAAGGAGAGGAACTGGTTAGCGTAATTGCTTAGGTCCCACCTCCCCACCACTGCCTAATTCAAGTTCTGAGCAGAAACCTCACACAAGGCTTTGCGATTTCAGGAGAGAAAGAACAAGGGTTGGATTGGTTGTGCCTAAACCAGGTTCTCAAACCCCGCTATATATGAGATTCATTGGGGACATTTCTAGAAATTCCAATGCTTGTTCAGATGGTACTCTAAATTAATTTAAATCAGAATCTCCAGGGGTCAGACCCACATATCAGATGCTTTAAAATTCACCAGGATGATTCGAGGATGACTATGTGCAATAGTGTATACCATTGTTGCCCCTTGATTGACGTGTTTTGAAATTTTATTTTTTCTCTTTGGAATAAAATGGATTTGAAAAAAATATAAATAAAATTAAATTCACCAGGGCTTCTGACGCAGCTGGGATTGAAAGCCAGTGATCTTTAGGCAAGCTTTTCGGTTTCCAATTTATATAAAACACAAGGGAACCTGTTAAAATGAAGGCTCTGCTGCAAGAGGCCTGGGGTGGTGCTCAGGTTCTGCATTTGCTCTGCATGCTGATGGTCCATGAAGCAGTAAGGTGTAGGAGAGACCTTGTTTATCACTGGGTGTTATAATCAGGGGTTACAAGGAGGACAATTACCTCCAGGACACGGAACTTAGAATACTACTTTATGATGGTCACCCGGATTTAAATACAAGAAAGTGCAAGAAATCTGCCCATAACATTAAGGAAAATTCAGCCAAGGGCCTGGATCCCACAGCAATGTCCTGCATGTGTCCCGATGAAGATTCAGAGCCCATGACAGTGCCTCCCACGAGTCCAGCTGGAGGTCTAGAGCCCCCCCAAGAAGGACTCACACCAATCTGTTTTACAGATCTGCACTGGGAAGGCCCAAAGGTCAGCTGTCTTTTCTATGCCAGGGGGATGCAGGAGCTGTACCAATAGTTTGAGGGTTCTACACTGGAGCCAAGAATTCATGCTCCAAATAAGGACGGGAGCTCTCCTGAAAAGTACCACAGCCATCCTCAGCTATGCAGAGGTCCTGAGCTCCTCTGACAATAAGAACAGTCTAGTACATGTCAGGAAGCCAGCGTGACAAGCTTCTACTGGAGGTTAAACAGCACACATCTTCCCCTCCAGTGTCAGGTAGCGATGCTCAGTGTAAGCACCAGAGCTCCTCCAATGTGAACCACAGTCACTCTCAGCAACAAGGTCCCGCGTGCCTCTGATGATAATGATCAAATTCATATCAGGAAGCCAGCATGACAAGCTCCTCCAGGAGAACCAACAGCTCCAAACAGTGACACTTAAGAGAACCCACAATACCTTACTCTTCCTCTCCACATCTCCTTTTATGCTGGCAACTCTCCTCAGGTGGGCCATCTACAGTCAGCACCATGCTGATTTAATTCAGCTGGTGTTCAGTTGACCACCATTTTTTAATCCATAACACTGGATATGAGATACTCTAAATCTTCAGAGACTGGACAGTTCACTTATGTCTCAGAGGACAAGTGCAGGTCTCAAGGAGTAGAGACAGCAAAGTTGGAGCATAAAAAATAGGTGGGATTTCAAAGTATTTCAACAGGCAAACAGCTGCCCCCATTGAAAAGAATAAAAGAATTACAAAGGTTTGTAATTCATAATTTTTGACTATGAAAAAGTGGCTCCCAGTGAAGAGCAGAAGCTATAAAAGAAACCAGAAGAAAGAACAAAAAGAAAGTATGTGTGGTCCTGGTGCTTAACTTGCCCCAGGAAAGCCTTAGAAGTTTTTCCTCAGAGGTGCTGTTTTCTGGAAATGTCTAGGGACTTAATGTGCAACTAACTAGCTAAAGATAGAAACAGACCCAGGCAGTTATGTGCCGAGGGCTTTGCAAATAGATGACTTTAGGATGTAAAAATAAGATGAATAAATAAAGTCATCTTGGTTTTGGAAGACAGTGAAATTCTGACTCCACTGCTGGTTCTAGGGTGGTCTTGGGGAGGAAATGACCAAGCAGCAAAGAATATTGAATATCTACTCCTCTTTTTTTTTTTTTATCAGTACCGGGGATTGAACTCACAACTGCCTGCTTGCAAGGCAGGCGCTTATGCGGCTGAGCTAAATCCCCAGCCCCAAATATCTACTCCTTTTAGAAAAAAAAAGTTCCCAAGCTGATCTCCTCTGTGACATTACCACTATGATGCAGGTCCAAAGTCCTTAGCTAACGTGTCCAAGCAATTTAGCAGGCCACTGAAGTGGAACCAAGTGTATTGTGTTATTTCCCCGAAGTCTTGGGAATATTTCCGTGTCCCTGCCTGCCTTCAAGTCCGAGCATCTTACACTGGAGCCGGCATCCTGTTCTTGATCATGTCTCCCTTCACACTTCTCTCAGGCTGCCCTCCATCATGCACATGGAACCTAAACATGCAGACCACAGCCCAGCTTCCTCACACAGCCTTTCTGAAATCACAAGGCCATGAAGCTGCTCTTGCTAATCTTGGCTCCCGTAGCTAGTTTGCCTCCTACCCCGCAGTTGAATATACATAAACTTCATTTTTCACTTTGTGGTATCTTTTTTGCATAGCAATCATCTGAACTCCATTCTTAAATCTAGGGGATTCCCACTGCTGTGGTGTGAATCTGTATGTCCGTCCAAGATTCAAATGTGGAACCAAGGCACCAAGAAGATGGTATTAGGAGAGGAAGACTTGAGGGCATGATTGTCGTGAGGACCCCACACTCACGAGTGGAATGGTGCCCTGTGGGGCTTGCGGGAGATTTTTTGTTCCTTCTATCATATAAAGACTCAGCAAGAAGTCATCACCTGTGCAGAACAGGCACATTCCAGAGGCCAAGTCTGTCAGTGCCTTGTCCTGGGCCATTCAGCTCCCAGGACTCTAAATAGTAAATTTCTGTTGTTTATAAATATTTCAGCATAAGGTATTTTGTTATAGCAGCCCAGATGAACAAAGAGATACAGGTATAGGTTGGGGCTCAGTAGGGTTGATCCCCCACTACAAAAGCCAAAGGACAGGCAGATTCTTTATGCCCACCCCAGACACAAGTTTTTGTTGTTGTTGTTGTTGTTTTGATTTGGTTTTAGTTTCTGTTACTATTGTTATCATTGTTTTCACATGCATTATATTTGGCAAATCACATGCTCCTACCAAAGGCTTTGACTTAGGAGTCAAAGGTGGAAGGCAGAGAAGCAGAAGAGAAAAATATCCTCTCCCTAAATCCTCTCCCTAAATCTGCCTCCACGCTCAAGGTCAAGACTGTGTAGGAAAGGCAGGCTTGGGTGCAGCCTCGATCCTATACACAGGTTAAGTCTGCAGCTCCTCTGAGAGCCCAAGGTAGTAGGGTCATCAACCCCTGCACTTCCTAGGATGTGGATTTTCAGAGCTAAAACTAGCATATCATGGTCAAATGCTATTTTGAGCCCTGTGAATTTAAAAAAGCCTGCAAATAATTTCACTTAATATGTCCTGGAAAAAACAAGGGATGGCAGGAATGTCTTCCCCAGAGAGCGCTTCTGAAATCAAAGGCCCTCTGAGCAAACACTGTAGCCTCAGTGATTTTATGACTCATTCAAAATATTTTGGTGTAGGCAGAGGTGGAGTTACCAGGAACCTACCAAGGCCTGAGCTTTAGGAGAGGCTCTCTTTTGCCCTGGGAGTTCTCAAGGTTCCCACTAAATCCTATGTTTTTGTTAATTTTACAAAAGATTTATTTTTAAACTGCAGAAGGTTAGGATGGCTCGCTCTTTCTTTCTGACTTTCCCTCCTACCCAGTGGTAGGTGTTGCATTCTGGGGCATTCTGCCAAGGGGTTGTTGAGCTTGGAATATATTTAGTTTGGATTTAATGGGACATACTTATGAAGTCACTGTCACTTCCTTCTGTAGTTCAGCTGTTGTTAGCTGATGTGGAAACATACCCAGCCTTGAGTATGTCATCTGCTGTTGCACAAAAGCTCTTCTTGAACACACAGGAAAGAAGTGAATTATCCACAAACTTCAAAGCCTGAGAGTGGGTGGAGTAGGCCGCTAATAGAAAACTCTGAAAAGACAGGATCTATTTTGAAAGGACAAGTGAGGAGCTCTCAGGAAAGCAGAGACAGCCAGAGCAGTAAACTATTTTTGTCGACACCGAGCAGACACATTCCTGCCTTGGATCCTTTATTTTGGCCTCCATTTGGTAAAACTTGAAACTGCCTTTAGTTGGGAGATGCAGCAAGGTTGGAGCCTGAGAGTATAATGAGTGCCAGTTAATGAGACAGAAGCCAGGAGGGCTCACATCAAAGGGCGCTAGACTGATGACATCAGAACTTCTATTAGGAGAGAACACGTTCCATGAAGGCGAGTTTCCCTCCCCTGAATGAGACCGTGCTTCCGGCCCAAGCCCAGTATATCCTGGCACTGCTAATGAAACCAGCACTTATCACACTCTTTGTTTCTGCCACCTGGGAACTCCTCAAGGGCAAAGTTTTATTGATGTTTGTATCAGCAGCACCTGGCAGAGTGCCTGGAGCCCAAAGTAGGCTCTCAAGAACTGTTTACCTAACATTTGCTGAATTTAATTACAGTACCATGCAGATCCTATGACCACTAAGACACCCAGTGCCCTACTGCTTAACACAGGTTAATAACAATAAGGTGTTCTTATAATAAACCAATAAAAGGTTTATGTAGAAACCGACTGAGGGAACTCTGGTACCACAGATCCTTGCTCCTGCAGCGCCAGGGAAGATGGACAGCAAGCTGTGTGGCTAAGGTCAGGGGCAGGGGATGCAGCAGAGGTGAAGGACTGTAGTAGCATCTGTGCTGTGGGAAGACAGTTTTGTGGGGAGGACAAGCAAAGGAGGAAAAAGGAAAAATGCAATTGAAATTCAGTCCAGATGTATCATCACAGATGCTCATTTAGGTAAGTATTTGCATAGAGACTAAACAAATCTCTTAAGAAGTAATCCTTAGGGGCTGGGGATTTAGCTCAGCGGCATAAGCACCTGCCTTGTAAGCAGGCAGTCGTGAGTTCGATCCCGGGTACCGATAAAAAAGAAAAAGACAAAAAAAAAAAAAAAAGAAGTAATCCTTAGCTGGGTGCGTGGAGGCCTCCTATGTGCCACCAGCTTTAAACAAAGGACAGAGACTTCATGGCTGGCGGCTGAGAACAGTCGCCATCTTGGTGATTCCCTTCCAGGGGGATGTTGGCCACGAGGCTCAGGGAATGGGCCCCAGAGCAGGAGAAGGTGTCGCATCCTACCAGCCTGGGAACAAACATGGAGTTTATCAGAGCCAGAGGAACCACCCAGTCAGCACTTAGAAGCCACTGTGAGACTAGGGAGAAGGGCCCAAGGTGAGAAGGGATGAGTGGCAGGTGTAATTAAATCTATGGAAATCCACAGTGGGACAGGAGGTAACCATCAAATGTCTTAAAACTGGCGGCTGGGAGACATTCTTGGTGTTTCACTCAACTGTGTAACTTTCTTGACTTTCTTTGGAGAGTTCTGTTTGTTCATTTGTCTTTTTAAAATTATTTTGAAGCAATTTCGAGTTCACTTAAAAGCTGAAAGAATAACACCCAGGTTCACTAGCTTCCTCATTTGCTCCTTCCTTCTATGACTTTTTTTCTAAGCTAATCAAGACTAAATTGTTCCCCTTCCCCCCTAAATATTTCCACATGTACTTCCTGAGAATAAAAACTTTCTTTTTGTGTAACGACATCCCAGTGATCAAAATCGGGAAGCTTAACATGGATACAATCAGCAGTGACAGACGTCCTGCCCAGAGTTTGCCAGTTTTCCCAAATATCTGCTTTACTGGCCAGCAGCAGCCCATAAGACCTCCCATCACCACTGAGAGGCTGCTGAACCTGGCCCTGCAGAGCAAGCTTGGACCGAGTAAATAGAAAAAGAGAAAAAGATAAAGGACATGAGGCATCTGGGAGACACAGCGTGGACTATTGTAGCCCTGCACCTCGTGACTGTCTTTCGTTTATATCGCCCAAACCTGCAAGAATTTCTCCACAGGGTAGGAGAGGTGGTGCTGGGGTCCCACGCCTTAGGCTGACGTCAGGTGTAGGCATCCTCCTGAAACGCTGCTGGAGTTTCAGGAGCTCATGTGCCAGGCTTTGGAACTTGTTCTGCCCCTGTGTTCTGGGATCGTAATTAACAGGTCATGCCCATGCCCCCAGCCAGCTTTTGCCAGTCCTAGTCTCCTATCCAACCCTGGTGCAACCTAGGCTATTTTAAATTTTATGTTACTCTAATTTTAATTCAAATAGTCGCATTTCCCAAGTAGCTAGTGTGCTAACCACATGTGGTGGACATAGAGGTTTATGTCAAATTCCCACGCACTTTTGTTCACCTTGCTGGGCTTTAGGTGTTTGTGAGAGCCTCAGCACTGTGGGGATGTGTAGCTAGAGGTCTCAAACTCACGCCCCTGCCCCTAGTAAGACTTTCAGGTGTGTTCTGTTTAGCCAGCAGGATGTTTTCTTAAAAGAAAATTTCATTGCAGTTAAATAAATAACTGGGAAGCCAGGCAAGTTGGCCTATGCTTGTAATCCCTGCAAATCTGGGAGGCTGAGGCAGGAGGAGTACAAGATGCAACCAACCTGAGCAAATTAGCAGTTTAGTAAGACTAAAAATTTAAAGGATGGGGCGGGGTGTTGGAGGAGGGCAGCTTAGTGTGAAGGCCCTGGGTTCAATCCCCAATAGGGGATCAAGAGGAAAAAAAAAAAACCCAAAACTGTGATAGCACAGGTTGGTGTGTCTGGCTGATTGGAACAACATAGCGGGCCTGGGGAGGCTGCCTCACTCCCAATGCCAGGCTTGCCGGTGGGTCTGGCAGGCAGATCCGCCCTCCAGCCCCGCCCTCTCCGGGCCCAGCGCCCTCTCCCCGTCTAGGGGTCTCCTCAGGGTCTCCTGCACACTACACCTGCTTCACTGGGCTCAGCGGACTTCTTGCTTGATTGAGGCTGTTGCACGTACTGAGGCTGTGTGGTAGCAACAACCTCTGTGCAGTGTGCTGGAGCCTTGGGAAGGTCCACTCGGGAGACGCTGCGCCTCGCTCTCCCGGTGTGAGCTTTTAAATTAATTTTTTTTAAAGCCAGTCAAATTTAGCAGTCGGGGGGGTGGTATACCAACTTTAGTGACACTAATGTTAATAAGTTCTGATAACCCACTGCCATCGGACCAGACTTAAATTAATTTTTTAAAAGTTTTTGTTTTATTTAATGTAATCTCATCTGTTGATACTTGGTTTTGTTTCTTGCTACTGGAGCTAGGTTCAGGAAGTCCTTGCCTGTGTCTATGGATTCAGGTGTTTCCCCGGGGACTCCTACAGCACTTCCAGTTTCTGTTTTTGTTTCTAGGTTTTAATCCATTTTAATTTAATTGTAGCACACAGCCAGAGAGATGGGGCTGGCCCCACCTTCTACAAGGCGCAGCAGTGTTTGTTTTTCCTTCCGGGTATGTTTTTCATGCCTGGGGTTGTTTCTGTCTTCTATCCCTTGGTCTACAAGTTTAGTTTTGTGCCGTACCATACAGTTTCTATTACTCTAGTTTCCTAGCTAGTGTAACTTGAAGTCCAGCATTGTGATGCCTCCCACGTTGCACTTTTTTTGCTCAGGATTGCTTTGGTGTTTGTGAAGATGAAGGAAAGGTGGTAACTACACACAGTGGAATTCCACTTGGCCACAGAGGAAAATGAATTCACATCATTCATAGGACAGTGGATGCAACTTGAAACCATAATGTCAAATGCAAAAATCACACAAAAGGTTAAATACTGCACAGTTTCTCTTGTATGAGAAACACAAAATATGAAAGAATAAGATGAAGGGGAAATGGTACGAAACTAGGAAGCAACTCTTTACAGTTGTCCCCAACTCAGAGAAACAGAGGAGAAAAGGGATTGAAAATGATCCAGAAAGGGCTGGGCATGCCTAAAATCCCAGCATTGGGGAGGCTGAGCAGGAGGATGGCTATGAGGCTGAAGCCACCCCGGCTACAAAGTGAGCTCAAGGCCAGCCTGGACCACAAGTGAGACCTTGTCTCAAAAAGACAAAAAACAAACAAAAAAACCCAGATATATATCTTCCTCCAAGCAAATGTAAATATTATATATCACAATATACCATACCAATAGAAACAGTTTTAATTTTATGGAATTGTTTGAAGATAACGAGTCCCCACCTGACACAGCTTTCCTCTTCAACCTCTTACATAGGAAGGGTACATGTTTTATAATTACTTTTATCAATATTAATGATTATTAAAATCCATTTAGATTCCTTTCATGTTTACCAAATGTGCTTTCATCTGCACTTTTCTGTCCCAGGGTTCCATCCAGTGTTCCACATTGTATGTAGTCCTCTTGTCTCCCCAGGCTCCTTTGGGTGTGATAGAGTCTGTTTTCGATGACATCACCAGTTTTGGGGAGCACCAGTCAGGTACTCTGTTGCGTCCCTCAATTCACATTTGTCCGATGTGTCTCTGGGGCAGGCCTTTTCTAGAAGAAGGCCAGAGAGGTAAAGTCTCATTCTCAACACTTGGTCCCAAGGGTGCATACTGCCCTCATGACTGTCATCTGCCTGCAGTGATGTGTGTAAGGCTCCTCCAATGTAGTTTCTTCTTTCCCTCTTTCAAACTGTGCTTCTTAGAAAGCGTCATTGGGTTCAGCTGAAGAGTAGAGAATTGTGGTCCATACCTGGAGGGCATAGTATTTACATGAAATGTTATTCTGCCTCGTGGGAGATTCTCTGTGCCTTTTGTCCTTTATCTGTACTAGTGTAGATGCATAGGTCTTATTTTGTATTTGAGTTATTATTCAATAGTATATTCTACTGCTCAACTTGCTCTAGCTTTGGCCCTCAGGAGTTCTTTACTAAAGAGCTCTTTACTGGCTCCTTTCTCCCTCTGACACACCCCTATTATTGTGGGGTTCCATTTTGTACTCTCTTGTTTTCTGGCATTGTAAGATGGTCCAGCCTTGTGTATTTCCTGTTCCGGTCCTAGAAACAGCCATTTCTCTGAGTTGTGATTCTTCTTATTGGGGAATAGTATTGGAAACCAAGATCCAGCTGCTGGGTGTTTGTCCCAGCTGAAGGGTGAAAGACTTCCTCAGCTGACAGAACTAGATGATGTGTGTAGGCTGACCTCACTGTGCACAGGATCTCTAAATATTTCTATGTGTAATGATCTGTACCTATATTGAGCCAAGCATTGATTCATACAGATGTCTCCAATTCCAGTCCCTTACCACACATTACCCAGACCTCCTCCTTCAATAGTAAGCAGCCTGGTCCCTATTGTCCTTCTAGTTAATTGTTCAATTCCAATACATGAGTAGAGCAGGGTGAGAAGTGTTAAGCCACATCCCATAACCCCTACAAACAACGACTTTCACATTTAAGTGGAGTACAGGGCCTATATAGTTTCTTTTGTTTTTAATATTATAGACACTGCTCATTTCCCATGTTACATACAATAGCACTTTTTCCTCCAACCCTTTCTGGGAGCTTTTTCTTGTATGTGTAAAATAGTTGGTTGTGTTAGTCATAATCTACATTCCATCGTGGTATTTCCCAACCTCTTATGTGGTGATGGTGGTGGTTTATTTTGCAATGTACAATAAGATTTATTTGTGTGCTGTGGAAGTTATGAGGATCTGACAGATGCAGTGTCGTGTGTCCCCCATTGTGCATTGTACACGTACTTACACCACTCCACAACTCCCTGCACCTGTCCGTTCCCTTCACCACTCTACCCCGGCAACCTCTGCCTTTTTTTTTTTTTTTTTCTGTCTATGGCTTGCTATATAACTGGGTGTTATATACAGTAATTGCAAACCTTTTCATATTGGCTTTTTTCATTTAGCCATTAAGATGCCTTCATATCTCTTGGGTGTGGATAGTAAGTTCATTTTGTTTTATTGCTGAATGATATTCTATTGTATGGATGTCCCACAGTTTGTTGTTTGTTTGTTTTTGAGGCAAGGTTTCAGGCTGGCCTTGAATTCACATCAAGCCTCCCCAGTGCTAAGATTACAGACATGCGCCACCACACCCAGCTTGTTTTTATTTTAAAAAGAATAAAACCAAGCAAAATAAAACAATAAAGCCAATCAAAACAAATCAGTGTGATACAGGATTTCAAATCAATACAAAGTCAACAATAGTTAATGCCTCTTCAAAATAGCTGCAGATACCTTCAGATATAGTAAAAATCATACAAAACAGCCCGGTATGGTGGCTCACGCCTGTAATCCCAACACTCTGGAGGCTGAGGCAGGAGGATTGTTGCGAGTTCAAGACCAGCCTAAGCTACAAAGTGAGCTCAAGGCCAGCCTGAACTGCAGATTGACACCCTGTCTCAAAAAGACAAAAAAAAACCCAAAACATACAAAACAGAATAGAATAGAACCAGTAAAGACAAAGCAATGAATGCAATACAAGATTTTAGAACAAGATAATAGTAAATCCAAAATGGCTACCATAATATATCTTGTTATCTTTGAAATAGCTGCCTATGCCATCAGACACAACAAAATCAGACAAAATGGAATAAAACCCAACCCAACAAAACAATGAAAATGATATAGGACTTCAAAACAAAATAGTAAGGAATCAACAATGGCCACTACCTTCAGAAGGAGATCCCCCATAGATGCCACACTGCATACTATGATCCTCTGAATAGATGATCAGACCACAGGCTGAGACCTGCAAAGTCAGTGAACACCAAACACCACAAGCATCCAATTGCATTTAACCTCCATAGCTATGAGCTCAGCCTGTGTTTTGCTAGGTGGGGGAGCTCTTCTTGTATCCTGGCCCATGTGCCAAAAGGGGCTGAGGTCTGTCTGGCCCCCCGTTGTGGTGGCCCACACATGGCACTGGTTCTCAGGGAAGGCTTGCTTCTTGGTCTGGATGTCCCACAATTTGTTTATCCACTCACCTATTAAAGTTTATCTTGGTCACTTTCCATTCTTGGCCACTGTGAATAAAGCTTCTACAAACATTTATATAGAGGTTTTTGTGTGGACATTAGTTTTCCCATCAGTTAGGTAAACACATAGAAGCCATATTTCTGGGGTTGTATGGTAAGACTAAATTTAGTTTTGTGGGAAGTTGCTAATCTGTCTTCCAGAGAGGCTATACCAGGTTGTATCTACACCAGGAATGGATGAAAATTTTTGTTGCTCCTTATCTTTGTAAACATTCTGTATTGTCAGTTTTTGGATGCTATCCATTCTAGTAGTTGTGGAGTTAAAGTCACTTTTTTAATTAGAAATTTCTCTCTGTAATACTCTTGAGTGAGCGAGAGAGTGCAAGAGAGCAAATATTTGTAATATTAAACTAGATGGCAATGCAATATAAAAAGAATCAGAAAAAAATAAGTAAAATGGATATTGCCAGATACCTGGAGTGATTTGTTATTGTATTCTTTGTGCTTCTATGTTGTTATGGCTTATACCTAGATGTCCCCCAAAACCTCATGTGGTCGTACATGGGGAATTTCAAAGGTGGCTGGATTAGAGTGTGTGAGGCTGGGATTAAAGGTGTCCCTCCCTGGATGTTGGTGACATCACCTAAAAGGCAGGTACCTTGGATGGAACAGAAAGGGACAGAAAGATGCCGCTTCTGTTGCTGCCACCCCTGCTTTGCTGTCTTCCGCCCACCATTCACTGTTTCTCCTGTCTGGTGCCCTTCTGCTGTGCCTTGGAAGCCAGCCAACTGTGGACAGAAGCCTCTACAAACTGGGAGTCAAAGTAAACCCTTCCTCCTTTAATTTGCAGTGTTGAGTAATTTGTATCAGCAATGAGAAAAGTAACTAAGGCATATATTTAATTCTGTTGTATTTTGCAACTGAACAGTTTCCTTTATCTTCAGAAAGGAAGCTCTGTACACAAGTTTATCTTGAGAAGTAAATTTTTTCCTAGCTCCATATTTAAATAGAAAATTATCTTGTGGCCTTTGAGCTAATAGGTGAAAGTATTATAGCATTAAAAGACAACATCTTCACCCAGTTTTACTCTCACAGCAACATGTTTCTGGCAAATTCCTTGCATTGCCTTCCCTAGGAGCTGCCCTCCACCATTCTCTCCTTCTTAGGTTTACAGCTTGCTGAAATTGTGACTGAACGCATTCGTGTGGCTTTCAATGAAGAATTTTAAAACAAGTATAATTGATGTTGATCTATGAAAGCCCAAGAAATGCTTGTGAATGAAATCAAGTGGCAGTGATGTCAATACCATGTTACTTGGTGATATGGAGTTGGCCTGTCTTGTTTCTCATAGTGGTTCCCAAATCTGTTCTGATTCTCTTGCATTGAGAGTGAGGAAAAGAAAAAAGAAAAATCTCCACTGCAAATCCAGCACATGGAATGGCTTGCTTTTGTTTTGCTGCTCTTTGGATAAGAGCCTGACTCTGGATGGTTTTTTAAAGGGGTGGTGCACATCTCTCCTAGATGGATTCGAGGAGGTCTCTAAAATTGCAATTTCCTTGCCCTGATTTTGCTTTGTCATGGTGGTATGTGTCAGAATTACTGCCCTGCTCTCACCGTGTGCCTGACAGCTGTGGGATGGAGCCTGGTGTTGGGGATGAATAAGTACAGTGAGCTACAACTCCTGTACCTGGATTCAAAGGAGAAGAAAGTTTCTTGATAATGTTTCAAGTTAATTTCCACAGTACAGCCTGAAGACAGATGAGCACACAATAGCCTGACAGGCCTGTTTGTTCATCTCAGTCATAACAGGGAGAGAAGCAGGTGAACGAATCCTGCCATGTGCCCTCTTTGTGCACAGCCGTTACACAGAGTGCTCTGTTGGGGAACACAGGGGTGTCAGTAGCTTTTTAGACAGAAAGACAATAATGTTCTTTCCAGAGTGTCCATTTATGCCAATTTGCTGTGACACTTTCCAAAACTAATGAGATATTAAGTGTGCTTTGTTGAGGGAAGAAGCTGATTAGTCTTTGGTTTGGTTTTTAATGTAATTGGCAAGGAAAAGTACACAGCTTTGGTTCTAAAGTAATTTTCATTCAAAGCTCTGTGAAAACTTGATTGGACTTGAGGCAACCAGTGCACCCTTGGCCAGGAATGTCACAGCAGATGTGGAGCTTGACATCTCTGGATGGGGTTTATCTGGTGACCTTTCCTGATATTTATGGCAAGCTCTCACCCTCATTTAGGCCGCAGAGCACTTTATTTTCCACATTTAGCTGTTGTGACTTACAAGGGCAATTCTCGTTTTAGTAAAGGTTCTAGAACTTGGGACTTTCCAAAAGCTGTTAGATAGGAAAAGCAGATTTTTTATACACTCTTACAGCACGTAATACATCCAGAATACTTCATTTCTGATTGATCTTCCCGGGGTTAGCATCACGTTCCATGACTGAAGGGTTCAGTCTCACAAGGCCATGCCCACTTAAGATGCCAAATGCAAGTCCAGGTTGTCATTATTGTCTGTGAATCAGAGGATTCCATGACCCCCACACCCATACCTCATGTTCAATCATTTGCTAAACCCCAGGGAAACACGTTTGCAGATTTAGTATCAAAGATATCACAAAGGAAGAACCAGATGAAAGATGCAGGGGACAAGGTCTGTGAGAGTCTAGAAGGGCAGCCTGTCACCTCCCTCCCACAGCATGAGGCTGTGTTCGGTGACCCAGAAGCTTTTTGAGCCCTGTCCTTATTATGGAGGCTCGTCACATAGGATGATTAATGGCTCCTGAAGGAAAGGATGGTGAGGCAGAAAGCTCTGAGCATCTGACCATGGCCTGGTCTTCCTGTTGATCATCTGCCATCCAAGAACCCACCAAAGGTAGCCTTTTAGGGCAAAGGTAACTCCTGTCATCCAGGAAATTTCAAGGAATTTCAGGACTCTGTGCCAAGAATCAGAAGCAGAAACCAAAAGCATATTTTGTTTTTGTGTCACATTCTTTATACATGAAGTATTCCAGTAATCAATAATTAACTTATATCAGACTTACAGACAAGCAGTATACAATGCTGTAGTTTATAGATCATGGGGCAGGCAATGTAGGACACTTGGTCTGGGGATTTTTTTATAGACAGAAATTTTTTAAAATTTCATTTTAGAGAGGATTAAAACCAAGCAAAATAAAACAGAATAAAGCCAATCCAAACAAGACAGTGTAAGTGACATAGAATTTCAAAACAAGATAATAGCAAGTCAACAATAGTTACCATAGTGCCTCTCGTTGTCTTCAAAACAGCTGCCCATACCTTCAGAAACAGTAAAATCAAACAAAACATAACAGAATAGAACCAATAAAAATGAATGCAATGCAGGATTTCAAAGCAAGATAATAGTAAATGTAAAATAGCTACTATAATAGTTCTTGTTATCTTTGAAATAGCTGCCCATGCCATCAGATATAATAAAATCAAACAAAATAAAACCCAGTCAAATCAACCAATGAGAATGATACAGGATTTAGAAACAAGGCAATAGAGAATTAACAATGGCCATCACCTGCAGAAGATTCCTCCCCCTACCCCCCACCATGCAACCCTCCGTATTATTTATCCTCTGAATAGATGATTAGAAAGTCAGTGAAGCGCTAAACACTACAAGCATTGTCGTATTTTACCTCATTAGGTATTATCACAGCCTGTGTTTCTCCAGATCAGCTGGTTGCTTACGGGTGGGGAAAGGATGTTGGCTCTTCTTGTCTCCCTGCCCTTGTGCCAGAAAGGGCTGGCATCTGGCTCTCCCCCAGTCAGCCTGCACATGGCACCGACTCACGGGAGGTCTTAGCTTCTCCTCAGTCTGGGAACGTTTAAAATCCTTTGAGTTGTTTATTTACAAGCACCACCAAACCAAACTCGTGTTACCCATTAGCGTGCAGGTGGAAACAGTCTGAAGAGTCCATGCTTGGTTTATAAAGAGGCTTAAAAAGAAACTATGACCTTAAAAGTAGCTTCACAGTGGTTTCTCAAGATTCTCAGGCTGGTCACAAGATTGTTGTACAAGGTTTTTGTTGCTGTTGTTCATTTGGTTGTTTTGCTTGTTTGTTTTTTGTTTTGGTTTTTTGGTACTAGCAATCAAACTCTAGACCTCATGCTTGTCAGGCAGGCACTGGGCCGCTGAGCTATATTCCCGACTGCACAAGGCTTTATATTTGTGTGTGTAAAATTCCTCAAGTGGCATAATAGCTTTCTAATCCAAACATAGGCTAGATAGTAACCAAATGCCTGTCATGTCCTTAAATATAGTTGCTATGTGACAAGCAGGTAAAAATAAAAAATAATGCATCTATGAGAAAGTGAAAATACCCTCTAATTAGGGAGCATGTCTACACCCACAGCAACTGTTTGTAACTATTGTGCTGATAGTTGTTACATCAGAATTCAGTAGGAAAACTGATCTTCACATTCAACAAGAGCTTGAAATGGTCAAAAACTGGAGCAGAAATAGAAAAATTGTTGAACTACTTGTATTAAAATGTAGATGTAAACAGAGGCAAAAATCAAATGCGTTCCTTGGCCAGCCAACCATAAATGTACAAAGTCACATGGGGTGGGGAAATAAGCGTTAGAATAAACAGGAAGGCAAAAAAAGCCTGCCTAAAACCGTTGATTTTTTAAATCATATTGCCCAGTACGTCTCTACTGGGTGGGCTTGGTTACGAGCTACTCGTTGAGACATTGGGAAGAGGAGAAGCAGTAAAGTCAAACTGAGGTCAAGAGCCCGGAGTCTTGTAGGCCTGTGTTCAAATCCAGATTCCACCCTCCGTGGCTGAGTGACCCACGGAAGGTGGCTGCTCTGTGTCTGTCCCTTCCGGAGACTGAGTCCATACTGATGCCCAGTGCAAAGCAGAGTGTGAGGATGAAATGAGGTGGCATCTATTTACTAAATATCAGTGGAAAAAATAAACTTGACTTGTGCTGTGAAAAAGGAAAACTTTTATTCCCCAATAAAATTATTACTGAACTGAAGGGTGGATATTTAAAAATATCCTGACAGTTAGTACATATGCCTGAGACAGTTACTATATGCTTGTAATCCTAGCATTCTCAGAGGCTGAGGCAGGAGGAGTGAATGTTCTAGTCTAATCTGGACAATTTAGTGTATTAGCAAGACTAATCAGTTTGTCTGACTAGACTAATCAGTTTTTAAAGTAGCACAGAATAATCTTAGTATTGACACCAGCCTTAGGTGTGGGCTCCCAGCACCACCTCTCGGGACCCATGTGTAGAAAGGAGCTTTGAACAGTATAAAAGGACACAGATTCCAAAGACCTTGCCATCACGGCTTTCCTCACGATAGCCTGCCCTGCTTTCTCCGGGCCAGGGTGCTGTATTTTCTTCCATTTTTCCTCTTTTACTTGGCCCAGCCTTGCTCTGAAGAGCCAGTTTCTCTCTCTTCACTTTTACTTTTGCAAATAAACTTTGCCACTAATTTTTGCTCTTTTTTTTTTTTTTTTTTGATTCTTTGAGACAAGAACCTGGAATCCAAACTGCAGAAGTAGAGGTAAGCACCCAAAGCCCAGTAGCATTTTGTTGGCACACCCCTTTTAGAAGGAGCTACCTAATAACATTTTGCAGTAGCCAGCCAGGAGAACCAAAAGCCAGACATTCCAGGAACAGCACCACACCCCCCAATCTCACACAACTTGGAGGCCCTAAGGGGTAGCCTGGAGTGCAGTTTGTACCAGCTAGGAGCAGACAGGTGCCACACCCCTTCCTTGCTCTCAGGGAAGGGCAAATAGACACATTATTCAACTGTTCAGTCATTTCAAAGCAAGACCCAGGACTTTACAGAGAATGCTCAGCCCCATCTAGCCTGGCAGGTGCTGTACTGATTCCTCCTGCTGGTGCCTATTGGAAACAAGAGGTCAGTGAGCTGGTGACAAACTAAATCTGTGAAGGCTTTGCTCCAATAGTCACTGAAATCCAACTTAGATCTGGATTGTAGCTTCCAGATCTATGATCAAATAAAGTAATGTTGTTTTCTGTTGTTTTGTTTTGTAAGACAAGGCCTCACTATGTAATGCAGGCTGGCCTTGAACTCACTGTGTATCATAGGCTGACCTCAACTCGCAGTGATCCTCCTACCTCAGCCTCCTGAGTGCTGGGATTAGAGGCCACCTGGCTAGTGATGTTTGGATCCAGCCAGTTTAGGGTTCTTTGGTATGGTGACCCTGAAAATCTAGTATCCAGCATATTAAGATTATTTGGTTCTACTTTTTAAAAAATCAAGAGTTAATTTTTTGGAACTCTTCCTTTCCCACCTTCCTAGTACTCAACTGGGAGCTGATAAGATTCTCTTTGTTTTTGTTTTTGTGTGTATTTCTTTGTTTGTTTTTGAGAAAAGGTCCCACTGTGTAGTTTAATCCAGTCTTGAACTTACCATGTAACCCAGACTCACCTTAGACACAAGGTGAACCTCCTGCTTTAGCCTTCCAAATGCTAGGATTAAGGTGTGTACCACCACATCTGGTTTTAAATTTTTGTTTTATTTCTTTTTGGGTTTGGTTGTATCAATCTCAGTAGCAGATACCCAAGAATAGATAAATGAAAAGAAACTCAGGACATCTACCTCCAAGATGCTGTTATTTGACTATCACTTTTTTCCCCTCTTTTCTTCCCTTTCGCTTTCCCTTCCTCTCTCTCTCTCTCTCTCTCTCTCTCTCTCTCTCTCTCTCTCTCTCTATTTTGGAACTAGGGTCTCCCTGTGTAGTTCAGGCTGGCCTCAAATTCATGGCAGTCCTCCCAAGTGCTGGGACTGTAGGTGTGTGTTGCCACACCCCACTTGACCATAATTTTGACTGAAGGTCTATCAGATGAATACTGTGCCCTATACGGAGATGAAAATGTAAACTAAGGCAGTCTTTGACCTAAAAATGATTTGCTCTTGAACAGGGCCTGAGAGTTCATGTTTCTGATGTGTTTCTGGTTTGGGAACCGTGCTATGAGGACCACTGTTTTGAAAGGATGGTTTTGAGTGCTAGAAGCTCTCAGGTGGAAAGGTACAGTAGCCACAGTGGCACAGGAGCTGGGGGAGGACCACAAGGGCTACTATTAGAAACTGGTGGGGAGGTCCTTCTAAGCATTAAGAATAGCAAACTATGCTCTCAGGACCCATACCTGGCCCACAGTTGTTTCTCCACCTCACCCTTTAAACTGTCCCAGGTCTGGTGGAAATCTCTGCTGGTGGGCTCTGGAAAGCTATTGGAAATTTCCAAGAGTTTCATGGTGAAATCTATATTTTAACCAACCAGGCTGATAGCATTGTGGATGATGGGACCACAGAAAGAATATAAGCTGGGATAAAAGCCAAGCTAAGAGAATGGAGAAAGACGGGGTACCGTATTGGGCTATTCTAACAAATTGCCATCAACCAGGTGGCCTGAAAAACAAACGTTTCTTTCTCACAGTTCTGGAAGCTGGAAGTCATGGTGGGTTGTGGTACAGTACTCACTGCCAGTTGTAGATGGCTGCCTTTTTGTATCCTCACGTGGTGGAAAGAGAGCGAGCTAGCTCTCTCACTTCTCCTGACAAGGACACTAATCCCATTCACCAGGGCTCCACTGACAGACATGTCGTAATTCCCTCCCAAACACCCCTACCTCCAAATACCATCACAATTGAGACTAGATTCCAATATGTAAGTTTAGTGGGGAAAGGTCTAAATATTCCGTCCTTAACAGGCGGGTTAAGGGGATGATAGCCATAGCAGAGACTAGCAGATCCCACCAAGCGTGAGTCCTTGGTTACAAAGAATTTCATTATGTGACCTGCTGATCTTCCCAGTGCCATAGCAGAATCGGCAAAAAAGACTGGCTTCCTTCTAGTGAGCGAGGCCCACTTGTAGTGTGACCAGCCCAGTCTATGTCTAAGGTGGTGATGAGAGGGTCTTCAAACTCCAGCTGTACAGGAAGTGGGGAAACTAGGTTAGAAAGTGCTTCCCTCGGAGAGCACTAGCCAGAGACCCCAGACAGGGATCTTTGTAGGGAGGCGGTCTCGGTGGTGCCCGAGACTCCTCAGCTTTCTAGGTCTAGGCTCTGCTGGTGTTTTTCCTGCCTCTTTCCTCAGCCTTCTCTGCAGGCTCCTCATCCTCTATCCAATCCTCACCTCCTGGTGACCTTAAGGGCTCTTTCTCTGCTCATAAAACACTTTCCCACAGGAGATTTCATTTTCTGACCTTACTTCACACCCGTTGACAAATCCTTCCCCCCATATTCCTGCTAAACTCTGAATTTGAACGTCCAAAAGTCTAATCCACACACCCCTTTAGATACCGCACCAGCTGGGTTGTGCCACAGTCACGGTGCATCACAGCCACAAAACCTCAAGGGCATACAGTGCAAAGTATTTATTGCTCAAGTGACTGAGTTGGCTAGGCAGTCTGGCTGCGTGTAGAGCTTCTTCACATGTTTGGGGTCAGCTGGTTGCTGGCTGATCTAGGCTGGCCTCAGCTCAATGACCGGGGCAACTGTTCTGCTCCAAACATCTGTCTCACTAAACAGGCCAGCCAGAGCATGTTCTCCTGGCCATGGTAAAGACAAGATGCAGGTGGAAACGTGCAAGACCTCATTAGACCTAGGCTTGGCACAGCACCTCAGCATTCTACTGCATTCTGCTGGCCACACCAAGTCACAAAGACAGCCAGAACTCAAGGAGAGGGGACATCAATGAGCCTTCTCAGTGAGTCAAACCAGCAAAGGTCATGGATGCAGATAGAAGAGAACCGAGGCCATCAGTGCCACAAGTCTACCCCAGGGGTGGTACGAGCACCATAGAATATGTGCTTATGATTTTGAATTCATGATCTCTGCTCCCAGTGTGTCTGAATCACCCTCAATGTGACACTATCGCTGCTACTCCTGGTTCCAACCTGGTTTCAAAGGTGTCACCTCTAAAATTCCCACTCCATTCTTCCCTCTGTTTCACTTGATCCCCAACTCATCTGTGACCACTGTATCATTGGGGTTCTGCAGAGAAACGGGGCCTATTGAATAAACTCACGGGTACGCACACAGACAGGAAGAAAGACTTTAAGGAACTGGCTCACCTGACCATGGGCACTGTCAGTACAAAATCTGTAGGTCAGCCTCTTACCGTAGGTAAGAGTGGGCGCTGCAGTCTTGAGTCTGTAAGCCAGGGGGCAGCTGACTGGAAACAAGATAACATCTCTGTGTTAGGATCTTGATACAGAATTCCTTCTCTGGGAAGCATCAGGTTTTCTTTTAAGGCTTTCAGGTGATTGGATGAAGCCCATGCCTCTTATAGAGAGGTACCTGCATCGCTGCAACCTAACTGGTTTAAATATTAGCCACATCTACAAAACACTTTCACAGCGGCATCTAGTTTAGTGTCTGACTTAACAGCAGGTTGCCATAACTGAGTCAGAGTGTGGATAAAATTAACCACAACCTTTCCCTTCGCAAACCTTGGCCGCCTGGGTATTTGCAGTCTCTGATGGCTCAGGGCCCTCATTCATCCTGTTCCCTTTGCCTATAATTTATGTGGCTTCACAGTTCAAGAATTATACCCCAGGCTGGGGATGTGGCTCAGTGGTAGAACTCTTGCCTTGCAAGCCTTGGGTTCAATCCCCAGCACTACAAAAACAAAACAACAACAACAAACACCTAAAAATTGCCTGGTTCTTCCAACTTACTACAGTATATTCCCTCTCACAACCCTATTCAGCTGCCCATATTGTTCTTCCCCATCCTTTGTATATTTTTTTAAATTTTTACTTTTTTATTTTTGTCTTTTTTTTGAGACAGGGTGTCAATCTGCAGTTCAGGCTGGACTTCAGTTCATTTTGTAGCCCAGGCTGGTCTTGAACTCTCAATGATCCTCCTGCCTCAGCCTCCTGGGTGCTCGGATTCCAGGCATGCACTACCATGCCAGGCCTTAATTTTCATTTTTATTCATACTTTTAAAAATATGAATGTTTACAACAAATTGCTTCACACCTTCCCTGTTGGACTAGAAGCTCTCCCACGGTATCCCAGGCATTACTACTGTGGTTGGTACATAGTAGGTGTTCATGAAAATCTGTGACCTGTCTAAATAACATGGCAAACTGGAAGGATTCCAGATCCTTTATACTCCTATGAGGAATCTGAGGCTCAGAAAGATTTAGGAGTCTCCCAAGGGTTAGATAGCAGGATTTGGTCCTAGGGTCTTTAATACCCCAAATGTCCCATTCTGAGCAGGCTAACTTATTCAGCCTTACTAAGAAAGTCAGAATGGGCTGGGAGTATAGCTGTGTTAGAGCACCTGCCTACCATGTGAAACCTTCAGTGTCCAAATTCACACAAAACCCATGTAAGGAGGGAGCATCTTTTCACCAATTAATATGAGAGGACTGTGGGACCGAAGTTGTGGGACCGAATGGAGGCAATCCACGCCTCCATTCTCCAGATTCTTCTTAACCTGAGGAGAAACTCCTAAGATTAGATAATAATGAAGGCAACTACACATTAAATGCTTATTGTGAGCTAAACACTGTTCTTTGTGGTTTTGGCTACATCTTCTCACTGAAGTTTGACCTAGTAATATACAAGTACTGCTCCCGTGGAGAGTTTAGGTAATTTAACCAGATCTTACAGCCAGATAGTGGCAGATCCAGGGACTCAACCTCGGTAATCAAGACTCACAACCTGAGTTCTTCATTGCTCTGTTTCACAGAAGATGAGCCTTGAGGAGTTAAAGCTGGGAGGGTGGTCTATGCCTGTAATCCCAGCACTTCAGGAGACTTAGGTGAGAGGATCACAATTCAAGCCCAGCATGGGTATTTTAGTGAGAGCCTGTCTAAAATAAGACCTGAGGAGATAGCTCAGTGCAAAGGCCCTGGTTCAATCCAGTACCAGCCCCCAACACACACCCATACAGCTACATTTTTTTAAAAGAAAGAAAAATAAACTTATTTTAAATAGTATTGTTTTAAATAATTTTATTTAAACCAAGATATCCAAAGATGTATTATTTGAACATGTGATCAATATAAATAATTATGCAGTAGTTTACATTGCTTTTTAAAACTTGGTCTTTGAAATCTGATGAGCATTCTAGACCTCTCAGTTTGGATTAGCCATACCTCAAGAGCTTAATAATGCATGCACTTATTGGTCACCACGTTGGACAGTGCAATCCCAAAGGCTTTCTCAGTGACTCATAAATTGCACAGCTCAGGTCTTTTTTTTTTTTTTTTAATGGGTACTGAGGATTGAACTCACAACTGCCTGCTTGCAAGGCAGGTGCTTATGCTGCTGAGCTAAATCCCCAGCCCCTCAGGTCTTGAGACACCAAAATCACCCAACTGCTTTTATTTCCTATTCATAATAACACACACACATTGTTCCAACCAGGGGCTGCCAAGCTGCACCCATTTTTTAATGCCAGTCAGTACCAGAATACCTGAGCCTAACTCTCCATTTTCATACCCTGCAACTATTTATTGCCACATGGACAAAAAAAAAAAAAAAAAAATCCGATTCCGTAATCCTTCTCAACTAGACTGGGTCCAGGGCTTGCTGCTGGCCGGTGGCCAGTGCTGTGTGCTGACCTGCGCCTGTCATCCCTCTCAGCCTGGAGCGAGTCCAGCAGGGTGAGTCAGAGCCTGGATTATGAGTAATCCAGAAGGCCTGGAACAATTGTCTTCCTGCCTAGGTTTGGAATCACCCCATCCTTGCTGGGATCAGATGGGGGGTGGGGGTGGTAGGAACACCTGCCCAGATTTCTCATCTGGTCCTTCTTTTCCATCTTGGCTCCTAGATAGTCCAGGCATTTGTCAGCAGGAGCTTAAATTTTCTGGAATTGCTTTGCAGGGAATTTGGAATAAGCAAATTAGCCCCTTTCACATAATTTCCATTCTCTCAAGGTTTAGTTCATTGGTTTTCAGTCCCCCTCCCCCTCTTTTTCCTTTAAAAAGCTCTAACCACTAAAACATAACTCAGGAAGCTTGAGGGTGGTTTCAATAAAATGAAAAATCAAAAGAAGATTCTGGTTATAGGGTGTTATCAGTCTCTTGCTTGACTGAGCCCAGTCTCTCCACCTGACTTGACTTCCGGGACCTTCAGCTCACAATATTAGCAGAGACTTACACACTGGTACAAAATTTTAAATTCTTGCAAAAGAAAGTGCTCCAATCCTAGAGGGACTCTAACACTGAAAACAAAATATAACAATAGAGTTAATTAGCATTGCAAGGCTCAGAAAACCGCCTCCAGGGACTCCTTCTCAGATTTGAATCAGGGCTGCATGCAGGATGGGACGGCTCCCACAGCGAGCCCCTTCCCCTCACAGCTCTCACCGCCACTTCTTTCACCCTTGTCCTTTGGCTCTGGGAGAATGAACAGCTGAGCCTGCGTCATGGGCAGCGTTTACCAGCTGCACGATAATGGTGCCCAGCCCAGCCCAGCCCAGCCCAGCCTGCCTCCTGCTTCCTTCCCCTCGGCCCTCTTCCTGTGAGCCAGACCTTCTTAACTCTTTGGCTCCCAATTAGTCTGGCCTGAGTGGCTTGGGGCATTTCCTCAGGCAGCCTTTAGGTGGGCCTGGACTTCTCCAGATGAGAGAAAAAATGGAGGAGGCCTTTGGCCCCAATTTTTCCAGCTCAATCTAAGAAGGATATTGGGAACCACAAATTCACAATGACTAATTTTGGATACTTCCTTAAGAAATAAATGGAGCTTTGGGATTATCCGTATCACCCTTTTGTAATTTGCCCTTGAGGGTTCTCTCCCACTCACTAGACTACACTAAAACCACTAAGATTAAAAAACACCCCAGGGCAAGATCTTCTTTAGCTTAAGATCATCTTCAGCTTCTTGAGTCATTTTAAGATTAACTATTAATAGCCCCATGAGACGTTGACCTCTGAGTCTTCCCCCCACCACCCTGAGTCTTCTGCAGGCCCCACCTATCATCATATGCACCTGATGAATAGTGGCCAGTTTGGAGGGTCTTTGTTTCTGCACATTCTGAGGCATTAACCTCCCAGTTCCCCTCATGCATTACTAAAATGCATCTGTTTTTTATTTTATCCTTTCACCGTACCCTCATGCAGGCAGTTGGGAATCTTCTCCAGGGCCCCCTAGAAAATCATTTTCTAAATGACCCTGCCAGTTTTTGGACCCTGGCCATGAGCTAGCTGCTTCATAGATACCTTGCCTGGTAGCTATTACCATCTCCATTTTTAAAATGAGGAAGCTGGGAGTCAGGGAGGAAGTGATGTATCTAAAGTTGTAACTGTCTGAGAGGTACTCCTGGCTTTCCAGTCCAGATCTTCTCCAGAGTCTTATGCCAATATTCTCTCAGCATCCACCCCCTGGCTCGGGTGGTAGAGCTACTGTGGCAGCCATTACTACTACCAATGCTAGTGACAATCGTGGCAGCACAGAATACTGCGTGACAGGTTGTGTTTTGCAGAGATGGATAATCACATCACCCAGGAGGCCCTGGTCAGACCTGTTCTGTGCTGGGGGAGGGGGCTGCTCTGCAGGAGCTGTTCCATCTCACGTGCACACCCTGATTTAAATCTGAGTCGCTGGAGGCTGTTTTCTGAGCCACACAGTGAAGATAGGGATAATCAGATGTATCTGGTGGTGATAGTGATGCTGTGTGGCTTTTCAGCTTTGGTTATCAAGGACTCCCTCTCTCAAAGGCTGTCTTTATCTCAGGGGTCAGCCCGAAAGGATCTGCTTGCATGCTCGCTCCTGTGCTTCAGGACCTTGCCGAGATCAGAGAGATCCATGACCTGCCACTTAGGTGACAGGGCAAAGGGAGAGACGGGAAAGGAGGCCACAGTTTTTTTATAACCCGGTCTTGAAGGTGAGAATCATTGCTTTAGCCACGTTCTGTTAGACGCCATCTACTGGGCCCAGGATACACACAAGGGGAAGAAATCACAAGAGGGCTGAACACCAGCAGCAAGAATCCCAGGGGAATTTTGAGGCTCCCTGCATCATTGCTCTTTCCTTTCAGTGAAGCAGTGCTGTGCCCATTGCACAGATGTACATGACAAGGCATACAGGTCAAATCCCTTAAATGAGGTTCCATAAGGCAAGCAGGTATGGAGCATGTCTCTAAATAAATATTCTGATGGCTGCTTCAGGAATTTCAGTTCAGGAGTGATTTACTGCAGGGAACAAAATCCATTCAAGGATTTTTAAATACGTCATAACTTTTCTAAACTTAGTTTTCATTTACTTACCAAATGGTGGGTTTGTACAGATGCTCCTTAACTTACTATGGGGTGACATCCTGGTAAATCCATCATAAATCAAAAGTATCATTAAGCCAAAAATGCACTGAATACACCAAAGCTATGTGGCTGGCTGCAGCTGCCATCTAATGTCAGGAGAGTCTAGCGTGGCACATCTAGGAGCTAGGAAGAGGTAAAAATCCCAGGCACAATCTCTACTGGCTGCCTCACTGTAAAGTCAAAATATGGTAAGCTGAACTGTGATAGTGAGTTGGCTGTCTGTATGATCCTGCACCTCCTCTTTCTCTTCAATTTGCAGCTGCCGGGTCATGAGGAACACTGATAGAATCTGTGTCCTTCTCTACCCTGGATGCACATGGAATCACTTGTGGAGATTTAAAAAGTCTCCCAGGCCACACCTCAAATTCATCACCTCAGAATTTCTAGAAGCAGGAGACAGGTACTGAGATTTTCTTTTTGTAAATACAATTCCTCCGCTAATTCCATTGGGATAGCAATCTCCTCCCAAAGATCTCTATGAAATGCAGACTCTGATTCAACCGGTCTGCACTGGCCCTGAGAAGCCACATTCCCTCAGAGAATACCGAGCCCTCAGGTGATGCTGGCCCTGCAGCACACTGTTAGGATCACTGCTTCAGGACAAGGTTCTCAATCCTGGCTGCATGTTAGGGTCCTGATGGAGGCTTGGAAAATGCTTATGCCTGAACCACAGTCTCAGAAATTAGTATTCAGTTGGTCTGGGCTAGGCCTTGGTGTGTGAATATCCTTATGTAATTCCAAGAAGCAACCCAGTGCTGTAACTCAGCGTCCTGGGGTCTCCCCTGGCATCCGCCAACTGCTTTCCTAGCGCCCTCTCCACTGCTAAACTGCATCCTCCTCCACCTGCCTCCTCACTGTCGCCCTTTCCCATGAGGGCAGCAGGACTTGGTATGGTCTGGCAGCAGCATGAATGGAGGCTGGGCTCCCAAACCTTCCTCTCCAGGTGAAAAGAATACGATCGTTAGCACTCACATCTGTGTGTTCAGCTTACCTGTCTTCCTCAGAGTCCTTTTATCCCACTCTTAAGAATCATAGCGCAGGGCCAGGGATTTAGCTCAGTGGCGTAAGCACCTGCCTGGCAAGCGCAAGGTCATGAGTTCAATCCCTGGTATTAAAAAAAAAAATTTAACTGTACACTTGCTTAAGCAACGTGGTTCTCATCACATCCCAGCCCACCCTTTCCTTCTGCTGCCACCCCGTCCTGTTACTTTACCAGCACTGGATTCTCTGCAGGGCTGAATCTGCCCTGCTCTCCTGGCCACTACTTCTGCTTGGGGTCCAGTCCTGCAAGACTCTGTACTCTACCCTTCTTGGGCAGCCTCCTGGACCCCTGCCCAAGGGAGAGCCACTAAGTGACACACTCTGGACCCTGCTGAACTGACCGCTGCGTCCACAGCACCTACTACTGTGCTCACAGTGCTGGGAGGGGAAGAGTCTAGCAGAGAAGGAAGGAAATTGCGCCCCCAGCAGGCAGGTGGAAATTACTCCACGAAGAGAAAAGGAGGAAAGCTAAGTGAGATGGCCACGTTCACGGTATTCCTCCCCTCAGAGCCCTTCCAGGTAATTCCATTTCAGGTCTTCAGGATGACAATTCCTTCTTTGAAAAACATCCCACAGTAGACAGTGGCCAGGTTTTCTTGAAGGATCACAAAAAAATAAAATGATTTGACAAATTTTCTTGCCAAATACATCTCTGGGTGGTAACTCCCAAAATACCTCGGTCCTAATTCATATATGGTGCCTCAGCTTCATAAAGGTCAGAAACACTTTTGACTGGCGGTGACAATGTATGTTCCCTCCCATGAAGGGACAATGATTGGCCATGACCTTTGTCACGCTATTCCTCTAGAAGGAGGTTTTTCTACCAACTTGCAACTGACCCTAGAGGAAGACTTCTTAAATATTATTCTGTTGTGGCCTCTCTCCACTTCCCTTTCTCCTCTCGCCTCAACCCCTTCTCCTTCCATCATACCTCTGGCTTCTTTTCAGTGTTTCCTGGTGCAACTTGATTCAATTAAATCTCATGCCCACGTGTTCAGCTTTGAAAATCCCGGCCTGTCTCTTGCGTGGGTCTGCTAGCCTTGGCCTGGTTTTTAGCTAAAACCTCCCATTATGGTTAAGAGGCACATTCTTGGCTCTCAGGTGTACTTAAGGAGTGTCCCTAAGCCATGGGTGGTCCCTAGTGAGCACACTGTAATGCAAGCCAGGGAGAATGCCTGCCTGACTGCCCTTCTAAAAAACACAAAGCCAGGCTTGTCTTTTCTTTGGTACTGAGGATTGAACCCAGGGCCTTTGAACTGAGCCAGATGGTCAGCCTTTTATTATTTTTTTATTTTAAGACAGGATCTCAGTAAGTTATCCAAATCAGTCAGGCCTCACCCTCCCTGTCACTTGACCCCTGTGATGTTTTAACTGTCATTTGTAATAAGAGCAATTACTTCCTTAAAAATGAATTCCTGTATTATAAACGATTTTTTTTTTTTTTTTTTTTTTTTTGTCTTTTTGAGACAGGGTCTCTCTATGCAGTTCAGGTTAGCCTTGAGCTCACTTTGTAGCCCAGGCTGGTCTCAAATTCACAAGGATTCTCCTGCCTCAGCCTCTCAAGTGCTGGGATTACAGACCTGAGCCACCAAGCCCAGTTCAGATCACTTACACTTAACATGCATGTAAAACACTTTTGAAAATGTCCTTAAAACTCTGTTTCCTTTCTTTAAGATGTTCAGGGAGCTTCTTGGGATAGCCCTGTTTTCTGGGGGTGGGGGAGTTTGTTTGTTTGTTTTCGGGTTTTGGTATGGGAATTGAACTCACAACCTCACACTTCCAGGGAGGTGCTTATACCACTGTGCTAAATATGCAACCTGAGACAGACATGGCTTTAAAGAGAATTTCTGAAGATTTTAGTGCAAGTTGAGAATAAGGAGCACTTTCTTATTGTACAGCATAGAGCAACTTGGGTACTTGGTGGTGATTTAGTAAGACAGCAAACAAACTGAGAGGGTAAGTGAGATCTGCCCAGCTGTCACATGTCCTTGTCACAGGCTGAGTCCCTGGCTCACCTCTGAGCTCCTTCGACCAAAGTACAGTTCCCGACACACAGTAGGAACCCCACAAATGTTTACTGAGCTGAATTACTTATCTGATGGCTGAGTCAGTGAAGCAGATGTAAAGAGAAATTGGCCCGCTCTGAAAACTCCCTTTGGACTGTAGCCAAAACTATTTCAGCAAATACTATTAGGATTAAACATACACTTATTCACAGGAAAAAATAAAATGGAAAGTCACTCTCTCTCTCTTTTTCTCATTGAGTTTAAACAAAAAATCTTTTGAAATCATCCTCTGCCATTTCTTATCCATCAGCATTACATTAACATGATATGTTGCTGTGAAAAGGGATCCTTAAATATATCAAATAGATTGATGCTGGTACTTTATCAGGTATCATTTCTGTTTCCATAAAACATCTTTAGACACATAGAAAGTACTTAAAAGAGAAGGGGAAAATCCAGAAGGAAAAAAAAGAGGAAAAAAAAATCCTTCCCTTCTCCCTCCTGGAGCTGCGCCCTGGAAAGCTGACATTACTCAGGCTCCAGCCTGGCTCCCTCCCACAGGAGCCCTGCTTTGCTCTGGGACCAACCTGCTGCTCACTGTGCCCACCCTCCTAAAATGCAGATTGGGGGCCACCGAGTGGACCAAGCGGAAGGAGGGGAGGGACTCCTTTTGCTGGAAAGATCTCCCTAGTCCTGTCCTGGGGGGAAAATGCAGAAATAGGCTGAAGCTAGCATGGGGTCATCCTGATGGACACCTTAGAAACACAGTCCAGCACCACTGCAGCAAAGCCCTATGCTCTCCATCAACTCCCTGTACCCCAGTCCTGCTGCAAAACTCACTCATGCTGGGCCCCTGGTGCACAAGGAATACCACGGGCTAAGAGTCCTCAGAGTGTGGTCCCTGGACCAGCAATTTCAGCATCACCTGGGGATTGCCACTGTACTAATTCTCGGGCCACCCCCGATCCCTTACTCCCCGAGTCAGTTTCTTGGGGAGTAACAAGTCCTTCAGAGAATTCATATGCATGTTCAACGTTGAGAATCACTGCATTAGGGAAGGAAAATTTCTGTTTCTCACTAACTGGGAAGAATTCTCATCAGCTCTCCAGATCCTTCTGTGGTCCCTAGCATCTGAGGACTATGCGGTCCAAAGTAACATTTATTGAATGCCTGCTGGAGACAGTCGCAGAGCTTTCAATCCTCAGTCCTTTCAGTAGATATTAAAACTTTGTTACAGGCTAAATTGTGCTCCTCCCCAGTTCACATGTTGAAGCTTAATCCCCAGAACTTTACAATGTACAATGTGATTGTATTTAGAAATGAGAAGAAGGCTTTAAAGGGGCATTTAACTTAAAATGACTTCAATTACAACTGGTCCACACACAAGCTGGACTTCCAGGCAGGCTGTTGGGGTAAACTAATCCAATCTGACTGTATTCCTATAAGAAGAGGAAATTTGAGCCAGGCATGGTAGCACACTCCTGTAATCCCAGCATTTAGGAGACTACGGCAGGAGGATTGTGAGTTCAAGGCCAGCCTGGACTACAAAGTGAGAGTAAGGTCAGCCTAAAATATATAGTGAGACCCTATCTTAATAGATAGATAGATAGATAGATAGATAGATAGATAGATAGATAGATAAAATTTGTACATACAGAGACAAGGATATTCATGCACAGAGGAAAAGCCATTCGGGGACCCAGGGAGAAGGCAGCCATCTGCAGGTCAAAGAGGGAAGCCTCAGAAGAAGCCAACTCCACCAGGACCTTGATCTTGGAATTCTAACTTCCAGACTGAGAGATAAATGTCACCCAAACTGCAATATTTTGTTATAGCAAACCTGGCAAATCAGACCAATGGGCAGGAAAGTATTTCCTTGGAGAATCCTGAATGATACAACATATAAAGAAACCATATAAAGATGGCCATACCCAACCCTAATCAAATAACATTGACTATTAGGGATGCTGGGGTGATCTTGTTACCTGCTATCGCGGAGGTCCTTTTAAAATCCACACTTTACAGGCAAGGCACTGAGGCTGAGACAGAGAATTGACTTGCTGTTATGGCTTTCGTCTAGCTGTCCTCTCAAAGCCTCGTGCAGTCATGGGGGCTTTTTGGAGGTGGCTGCATCTAGAATATGTGACTGATTTGTAGTGCAGTGCTGAGATGAAGTGTAGGTGATTGCTGGCTCAGCCCACTCAGCATTGGCACTGTCCTAATCCCGGGAGCCTGAATGTCTCATTCTTCCTTTGCTTGCTTTTGCTGCAAGCACCATGAATGGTTGCCTGTCTGCCATGTGTCACTCCCCATGCTGGAGCCAGCCAACATGGAATGAAACCTTTACAAACTGTGACCTAAATAAACCCTTTCCCCGTTAACTTTGGATATTGGGTATTTTGTCTTAGCAATGAGAAAAGTAACTAGAACATTTGCCTAGCAAGAGGGTTTTGTGTACTAGTCACTCTTCTCCATATCCTCCCTGCTTCAGTGTTGTGCTGAGAACTTGAGCTTCATTATTTAATGTTTGCTTTAACACAAACTCACTCATTATTTCTTTTTTGTAGTTAAGAAAACAAACTTGAAGCTGGGGCCATAGTTCAGTGGTAAAATGTTTGTCTAGTATGTTCAAGCCCTTGAACTGCAAAAAATTAAAAATATAAGTGCTATATGATGCCCTGAGTTTAATATCAAGCACCACAAAGAAAAACCAAAATCTCAAAGGAAGAAAGGAAACAGACTTAGTAAAACTACAGAGGGTTGGCCATGGCCACACAACTAACAAGTTTTAGAGCTCAGAGTTGAGCCCAGTGCCCTTTCCTAACTACTATTAAGGGTACTGCATTTTCTCATGTACATTGTGTTTTTTATCTTTATTCCTTTTTTTTTTTTTTTTTGAGACAGGGTATTACCATGTAGCCCAGGCTGGCCTTGAACTTACTATTAGCACAGGCTGGTCTCATCCTCCTAAGTATTAGAATTACAAGCATGTACCACCATGCCTAGCCTCTTTATTTTATTTTAGAGACAGTGTCTTGTTATGTAGTTCAAGCTGGCCTTGAACTCACTATGTACTCCAGGCTGGTCTCAGATTTATGGCAAGCCCCCTGCCTCAGCCTCCTGAGTGTTGATGTTTTAGGTGTGCACCACCATGCCAAGTTTACGTTGTGTTTTTGTGGAACATTCTCAAAAGATCTCAAGAGAATATATCCTCAGTGGAGGAATTTAACAAAAAGCAGGCAACTGTGATCAGGAGTAAGCTTTCTGTATCCCCAGTACTGTGCTAGACAGTCTCACTTGGTTGTACTTAGACCAAGTACTCCTTGCCGTCTCAGCAGTAGAGGGGCATATGTGGAACCCAGGCCACCAGATAGGCTGCGGCTTTTCAACTCAGTAGCTGAAAGACCCTGGACAAGTTACAGAACTTCTGCATGCCTCAGTTTCCACATCTATAAAATGGCAATAACTGTGATTATCACAGTTTCTGTCTCTGGGGACGTCATGAGAAGCCACTGCTGATGTGTGCAAAAGAAAAGTTTAGACTTCAGCCTGGTGAATAGTAAAAGCAGGAAGACAGGCTGAAAAATGCCTCTGTCCTCTTCCCTGACCAGTTCTTGGAAGTTTTCCTTTCACTCCCATGTCGTCAAGGAGATAACAAAGTCTGAGCCTATGCAAGTCTGTATAGGTTCATTTCTAAGGACGGTAGTGAAGAGAAATGGAGAGAAACTGACTACTACCTGAAATGTGATGTGTTCACAATTATACCTGACAAACCCAGCCTTGACTATTAGTAAATAGTGTTATACAAAAACTATAAAATTCCCCTATCACTTTCCTGCCAAGCCCCTTCAGAATCCTCAGGCTCGTGGACACCTGTAATTGTTAATAATACTGTATGAGTTAGGGAATATATGTTAACGCCGAAAGCCAATGGCGACACCAATGTGAAGATTTATTTGGCGAGCACCATGCACTCGTCAGTTTGTAAGTGATGTGTTGGCATGATAATTGAGGAGCGGATCCCACTCCCAGCAAAGGGACGGGGGCAGAGCCGAAATTTCAGAGAAACATTTGGACATGTAGTGAGACTTACATCCAAGACTATCCATTATTTATTGCTGCCCTGGCAGCTACCTAAATATCCATCGATATAGGGCCGAATAAATAAGTGATGGGACATCCATGTAGTGGAATGAGATGCAGCCATCGAAAAGAATGAGGTGGATATAGCTTTGCCGATGTGGAACTGTCTGAGATAAATAACACGTTAAAGGCAAGACACACTTTAAATTGGTGAATTATACGGAATGTGAATTATGTCTCAATAAAGCTGTTATCTTTTTCAAAGAAAGCCCTAGAAATGTGTTGTGCACTACCACTTGTCATTTTAAAAGTGCATATATAAAATACAAATGTGTATCTGTATTGATCATCTGGATGGATGCTCAAGAAACTAGAAATGTTCTCTGAGAGAGGAACGAGGGAGGAGTCAGGAGAGTTTTTTTCTCACTATAATCCATGTATAATTTTGCATTTTTGAAGTCATTTTCATGTATTCCCTCTCAATCAGTGAAGATACTCATTTTGCAAAAATGGAATGAGGGAAATGAGGAAATAAATATTAATTGAATGATACCATAAACAAGCACTGTTTTAAATCATGCTATCCTCACTATATACCCATGGGATACATATTATTCTTATTCTCATTTTACAGAGGGATAAACTAGCTTTCTCCTCTCCCTCTTTTCAGGGCAGGAGGTTCAGTTCATAAAATCCACTGAGATTTATCAATCTTTTTTTTTTGGAGACGGGTCTTGCCCTTTTTTTTTCTTTCAGACTGATTGGCCTTAGACTCACTGTGTAACCCAGGCTGGAACCCACAATGATCCTCCTGCCTAAGCCTCCTGAGTGCTAGGATTACAGTCGTGCACCACTCTGCCCAGACAACCCTTTTCCTAACACCCTGGATTTCTGAAATCTTAGAATCTGAGACTCTTTAGTGGAGTCCTACAGTTTTCTCAAGATAAAATAGGTCAAAGTGTTTCAAAAGTAAAAATGTCTCATAAGTGATTCTAAAGCCTCTGGCTGAAAGGTGACCCAGCGCATCTATGCCAAGTTTGTTAAAGGAAATTGCACTTCTGGTGTAGACTACAGACCAAAAGCAGAGTACTTGCTGCCCCCAAGAGCCAATTTAAACAGTGGGCGCAGCCACTCCAGCTGTGTAGGGAAATCCTCTTACCAGGCCCACAGAGGAGCTCTGCTCAGAAACTCACGGAAATGCAGCTCACCCTTCCTGCTCCAGCCATAAATGGGTGTTGGGTTGCAAAGCAGGTGGGAAACCATTATGAGAGGTCAGGAGTTCCGTTGTTTGTTGAGCTTCCTACTGGGAGAACCACTAGATTACACCAGTGATTGCTCACTGAGCAATTTGCATTTCCTCTGTTCCAGCTAAGTTGCCACCTGGTGACCCTAAAGGGTCTTTTTTCTTGAAAAAGAGGAAACAGCAGCACCAAAGCTGGCAGTCATTCTCAGAACAGTGCAGTTTCTCACCCAGCAGTAATGTTCAGTAATCTCTAGAACTGACATCCCCTAGAACCTACTATCTGTCAGTCACACCGTCTGTCACTTAGTCCTCACACCGCTTGCAGGGTTAAGGAGATGGCCTCTTGTTTCAGGTAGATCGCTCACGAAACTCCTCCTTGATTCAAGGCAGGATGTGTGTGTGTGGGTGGGTGCCTCCACTGGGATACCTGGTTCCTTGGGGGCTGTGTTGCTGGGGTCCTGGCATCTTCAGAGGAGAGGACCTCTGCCCCTTACCCTTCCTTTGCCTACTCCACAGCTCTGCTGAGCCAGGCGAGAGTAATTGAACATGAGTGTCTAGGGGAGGACTAAAGGAGAAGGAAGCAGGAACCTAGAAAACATGACTTCCAAGACACACCCTGTTTGCTGAAGCTTGTAAGTCTCTCCAGTCATCAGACCCCAGAAAGGACTGACCCCCACTGTAGTCCCTTCTGTTCCCTCTTGGGTCTCCATTTTTTCTTATGTTAATTTATTCAAAAAATATTTATTTTCTGAAAGTGGTGGCACTTGCCTGTAACTCTGGTAGCTCTGGGAGCCTGAGGCAAGAAGATCACAAGTTCCAGCCCGGCCTGAGCAACTTAGTGAGACGCTGTCTGGAAAACAATGACAACCATCAAAAGGATTAGGAATATAGCTCAGTGTGCAGGACTTGCTCTCAATCCCCAGCATACATTTATTTATTTACTTACTTAGTTATTATGTGTCAGGCATTGAAAATAAAGCCTTAAATAAGACAGGTAGCTCCCTGCCCTCCTGGAACTTTCATTTTGGTGGAGAAACAGATAAATGAATAGATACCTATATAAAGTAAAATCTGTGATGATGGGTAGAATGTAAAAATAAAATGATGTAGTGGAAGGGAGTCTCTGGAGAGCTTTACTAGCCAGACATTTAAAGAAATATCCTCACAGTTTTTATATACATAATTATCCCCAGTTTTAGTTGAATGATTTTTTTTTCTGGTTTACTCATTTTTTTTTTTTTTTTTTTTTTTTTTTTTTTTACTGGTTTTACAGATCATTAGGTTTCATTTTGGCGGATCAGTGCATTCATATAACGCACTTTGACCATTTTCGCCCTCTCTCTTTGCCCACTCCTCCCTCTAGTTTCACGTTTTTGGGGACCGTTTTAATGCATAGACTTTCTCATATCCACCCCCCATTTCCTACTCTTATACCCCTCCCTCTAGTCTATCATAATCTCCTATAAGTATTCCCATTTTAAAACTTAAAGCTCAGACAGGCTAGGTGTTGAAAATCACAGGGGTAAGGCAGGACACACTGTAGTGTCTCTCAGGGTGCCCTGCAGTCCACGCCGTCTTCTCCAGGCTGCGCTCAGACCCTCCACCTCGGGGAGCCAACGGGCTGGAGGCTGGCTGTGCCATGGTCTTGGTTCTCCCAGGCATTGTGCTAATGTGGCTCCTTGATGGTAACACTTGCTGGGGGCCTGTGCCACCCGAGAACTGCACGGTCTGTGGGGGCTGAAGAAACCAGAAATGATAGTAAAGTTGCACAGCCCAGAGCCTTGCACAGTCCATGCTCAGGGAGAGCTGGCGTCCCTGCTCAGACATGTCACTTTCATCTTTCCCCCTTCTAATGACAGAATAACAGATTGACTTTTCTTGGGCTCAGGCTAACTTCTAGGAACTCCCCATCTACGAGCAGGAACTCAGAGGAAATTCTCTCCCAGGAACTTAAAACATGAGAAGCCTCCCAGATTTCTAAAGTGGCTAAAATTGTAAGAGAAAGTCTGAAAACTCAGAATATTCATCATTCCTGGCCCCGCTGAGACAGGAATTTTTTTAATTCCACAAAGTGTACCTCCTCTTATAGTTTGAGAAAGCTGAAGGATGTTTCTGTTGCTTGTAATCAAAAGAGTACTGAATAATATATGAAGTGATAGTCCAGTGATCAAGCAAGTAAAGAAATCAATATATAATTACAAGATACAATAAAATGCCACGACAGAAAATAACAAGGATCTTGGAGAGATTAACAGTGGAGTCCAATTTTAGGATGGGTGGCCAGGGAAAAAGTCTCTGCAGAGTGTCTTAGTTACTTTTCTTATTTTACTGCCTAGATAAAATACCCAACACCCAAAGTTGAAGGAGGAAAGGTTTATGTAGCTCACAGATTATAGCTGTATCAGTCCATCAGCCGGCTCCAAGGCAGGGTGGCATGGTAGAGGAGAAACAGTTCACGCGGGCAGAAGACAGCAGAGCAACCACGGGCAACCACAGCTCTTTCTGTCCCTTATAGTTTATCCAGCAACTTGGCACAGGTAGCACTTGCACCCTTAATCCTGGTGCCCTTGATCCTAGCATTGCACCGTGAACCCCAGAGTCACACACTCTAGACCCAGCCAACTCTGAAAAAGCTCCACCCATGACCACAGGAGGCTTTGAGGGACATCTAGACACACGCAAACCATTCACAGGGAGATTATATTTAAATCCTTGAAGATGGGGATCAACCATTTGAAAGGGAAGAGGAAAGAATATTTGGAGGTAAAGCATATGAAAATGCCTGGGAAAGTGTTTGGCACATCCCAGAGGCTTACAGGAAAGTAGAGAAAACATTTATTCTGTGAGTTGGGTACAGACTGGCTTTTCTCCTCTTGGGTATCTATAGTTTCTTCCTTGAAAATGGACAAACTACATCTTAGCAGGTAGCCTTGTCATCATTGTGTGTGTGTGTGTGTGTGTGTGTGGTGCCCCATAGTTTGCAGTCCCATTTGGAATGGTTAAGTTTATCTCCATACCATGTGATTTTAGCACCTGCCTATTGGAACTTCTTCTATACTAAGAACCTGATTTCTTCAGGATTAACTTGGATAGATAAGAAAAAAACGAGTCCTGGATTTCAGCAGAATCTTGACATGTCAGGGGTGGGCGGAAAGAAAGTAGAACTGGGGGCCCTGGAAAGTACTGTTTTATAGCTGCACCCTCCCTGTCCTGTGTAGACTAGATCAACATGTGGCAACATGTATTAGTTATCAATTGCTTCTTAATAAACTGCAACAAACACGATTCTTCAGATGACATCCACTTTATAGCTGACGGGTCCAAGGGTTCAAAGGTAGTCACACTGTGAGTTTTAGGTTTAGGTTTAGTTTTAAGACTGAAATCAAGGAATTAGCTGAGGTTGTGTTTCTCATCTGTGTCTCGGGGTCCTCTTTCAGTTTGGTGGTTAGCAAAGCCCATTTCTAAAGTCTGGAAGATCCAGATAGCTCTTTCCTGCTAGTTGTCAGACAGGAGCTGCCATCAGCAGCAGGTGTTGCCCCTCTCTATCCATGGTTCACAGCATGGAAGTTTGCTTACTTCCGGGCCAGCCAGAGTGTGTCTTGTGCTTTCCTGTTCTGTGCTGCCAACTGGAGAAAATGCTCTGGGTTTAAAGGGCTTATGTGGTTTGGTGAGAGCCATACTATAATCTCCTCATATTAAAATCAAGTGATTGGTAATTTTACATCTGCAGAACCTGTTTGCCTGGTAAAGTAACATAACCACAGGGATAACAAGCCAGGGTGAAGATCATGCAACATCTTGGAATTCTGCCTGTCATGGGCTTCCATTGCTGTTGGCCAGTTCCCAGAATCTTTGTACAGAGACTTAACCCAAGTACCTAGTCTCAAGTTTGCAACTACAGTAAAAAATAATTCTGTCCCTCTTTATTCCTCCCCATACCTATTACCCATCACAATCACTTCCTGTGAGTACTGCAGCAAACTGACTTAGTTGAAAGCAACAGAAATGTTGAAAGCAACAGAACTCTGGCAGAGTTCTAGAGGCCAGAAGTCTGGAAGTCCCTGTCTCTCAGTTTCCGGTGCTTGTAGGCATCTCTTGGCTTGTGACTGGACTTCGTCATCCTCTGCATCTGTTTTCACATCATGTTCTCTGTGGGTCGGTGTCTACTCTCTCTGGTGTAAAGATACACATGATTGCTTTTAGATGTCACTAAGATAAAGCCCTTTTAAGATTTTCAACTTGACTGGCGATGTGGCTCATTGATAGCACATTTGCCTAGCAGCAGTGAGGCCCTGAGTTCAGTCCACAGACCACAAACACACACACACACATGCACACAAATACTAAACTTTTTAAAATGCAGCTTATGGGCCAGGGATTTAGCTCAACAGCATAAGCACTTGCCTTGCAAGTGCTGAGTTTGATCCTCAGTGCCAAAAAACAAATAAATAAATAAAATACAATTTATGTTAAAAAAAATTCTCAGGCATCTCTTTTGCTCTACAATGTAATATTCACTTTTTTCTATTTAAGGCACTGTTATAGGTGATCTTATAGGTGATCAGAACGTGAGCAAATGTTTGTGAGGTCTCTTTTCAACCTATTTTCCCTACTGTCCACTTGCCCCATTCCCATGACTTAGGTACCGGGTACAGTGTTCAGCTCTCAGATGACAGATACTCATCCCATTCTCTCATGTGCTTCTCTCTGGCATACTAAAAGTGCTTTGTTCCTGTCTTTGACATGAAAAAAATTAAGAAGAACTTTGGTTGATAACAAATGAGATATCTGCAATCACTCATGCAACTATGAAGTCCTGCTGGCAGTTTCTAAAAATAAGTCACCTCAGGTTCCAAAGCTGTCACCCATGGGAGGGCCTTGTCCTTAAGACAAGACGACGAGGTGCGAACGTGGAGAATGGACATCTGCATAGACCATGCACAGTCTTCACCAGATTCCTAGATGCCAGGGGGAGACCTGGGGTTCCCCTTCTGCTTTTTAGGACTCTTTGAAATGCAAGCCGGGGATTTAGCTCAGCGGCCCAAGCACCTGCCTGGCAAGTACAAGGTCGTGAGTTTGATTCCTGGTACAAAAAAAAAGAATGAAAGAAAGAAATGGAAAACCAGAATTAATTATAGATCTCCCCTGAGCTCTTTTTTTCTTTTGATGCATTCTTATCTAAAAATATTTCTGGGTATAATTTTAAACTATTTCTTAAAAATAAAAAGCTTATTGTATTTGGAAAGTTAAAAAAAAGTCTACCTGAAAATAAACTAGAGATTGAGGGAAGTGAGGAGCTGTGGATGCAGAAGAGGTGCTGGATTTGAACAATGCATGCAGTGTGCATAAATGGAAACACCACACTGTCTATATGTTTAATATGTACTAGTAAACATTTTTAATTAAAACATTCAAAAAGAATTTTAAAAGCCCTAAAATCCAAATGATATATATACTGATTACTTTTCAACTCATTGTACAAATGTGTGATCTGTAAAAACTCTGATGATTCAGGGGCCGAAGGTGAGCACTTTCTTAGTGTGTGCAGTGCCCTGTTTTGCATTCCTAGCATTGGGAAAAAAATGTAATGATTCCTGGTTAAATGCAAGATCTGATTACCCTTATTTACCCCCCACCATGTTCCTGCATAAAGAAGAATACTAACAATAATGAGAAAAATGAGTCCACATTGATTAATGACTGTGTTCTAAGAAAGGCAACACTGACTCTTTGTATAAATGGTCTTGCAAGGAGCCCTGTAAAGGATGGGCCATTACATGAAATGAAACCAGGCAGGTCTGTAAAAAGAATTTTCTCTCTGCATTGTAACTGCCTGTTAGTTCATCTGACACAATATCATTTTCTACTCTCAAGACATATTTATTTTTATGACAGACTTTAAAATATTGTTTGAGAAACAGATCATGTAAAAAGAGTATAGATAACATATATGCACAGTTTAAGATTAATAATAAAATGAACATAAAGCATTTTTTAAAAGAAGTAGCTGTAAGCATAAAAGACTTAATATCACTAGGGTATGAAATATTTGACATTCTATTGTGGAAATGCCAACACACAAATTATCCTTGCTCATTTTTTATTGCCCTAGCTCAGTGTTTCCCCATATAATGCTGTGCAAACATTTTATCAGAAATGGTAGAGGAAAGAAAATGCATTGTTAACCACACCAGATAAAGTAATTTGGTTGCCAATAGAACAGCTTTTGCAGTCGGATGGTTACATTGTTTGCTATATTCAACAAAGGGCAAGAATAACATATCAAGGATGGTTATAAAGAAGCAAAGTGAGTGTTTAAAAAGCAATATGCCATAATATTTCCCTCTCCCTATTTCCTTTTATTTGAAACCCATTATGAAAGTATTGAAACCCATGCTCCACTGGTAATCCAATTCACGAGGTACTAGAGTCGAGAGCCGGGGAGACATGCAGGGAGAGACAGACAGGATTTGGTCCAAATATGAACCAGATTGTGGTTCTCCCGCTACCTGAAGTCCTGGCAGTGTGGGAAGGGGTTGGGGCAGACTCTGAAGCCACAGTCCTGGCCAGTAACCTGTGCACACAGGCGAGTCCTCAACCTCCCTGTGCCTTGGTTCTCCATCTGTATCAAGTGGAGGGTAATGATAACATGCGTTCACACACGCAAAGCCCTAGGAAGTGAGGCAGGCTGCAGAAACTGCCAGGTTGCTGGGTTCCTGTTGGTGGTGCTGGTGTCCTTGCAACAGCCCACAAGACGCAGCCTGCCCAGGCCCTGCCACCTTTCAACTTCATCCCCTCCCCTTGCACCGCTCTCCGTGCCAGGGGCTTGCCTTCTGAGCTGTAACACAGCCAACTTGGTCCTCGGTCCTACTTCAGGGCTCTTCTGGTCAGAGCCGTCTGCTCAGAGCCACTGCTCCCTCCTCCACTTACGGCCACTTAGGGCCACCCTCTCACCGTTACTCTCTTTGGTGCGTTCATCACCATTCAAAGTTATTGTATGTACTCTTAGATGTGTTTCTCCCCCAGTAGGTTGGCCCACTTACCTCAGGTCTCCCAATATGTTCCCAGGTGTAGCTCTGAAGGCCCAGGTCCTGCAAGGCCCGTGAGCCCCAGGTGGACCAGGAGACTTGATCTGTTTCCTCAGGTGCAGGCAACTGAGGTCAGGGACTTTGCCTTATTCACATCAGTCTCTGCTGCCGAAGCAGCTCCTGGCACGTGCTCACCCTTGCACATACTCGTGGGATAAATGAAAAGTAAGAAGATGATGAAATGGAGACTTAGTAGAGGTCTCTATAAAGCCCCAGTCATTCGGTTTAATGAGACTCCTAGGAATCCTGCTTTCATCATTAGCAACATCAAAAATAAATAAAATCCTCTGTATGGTGGTGCACACCTATAATTCCAGCTGCTCAGGAGATCATAAGTTCAAGGCCAGCCTGAACAATTTAGCAAGATCCTGTCTCAAAATAAAATTTCCTAAAGTGGGAGTTGGAAGAGCTGGGGATGTAGCTCAGCGGTAGAGGGCTTGCCTAGCATATGCAAGGCTCTGTATTCAATTCTCAGGAAAGAGGGAAAGAGAGAAAGAAAGAAAGAAAGAAAGAAAGAAAGAAAGAAAGAAAGAAAGAAAGAAAGAAAGAGAAAAGAAAGAAAGAAAGAAAAAGAAAAGAAAGAAAGAAAAGAAAAGAAAAGGAAAGGAAAGAAAGACCAGCAAGACATAATCAACCCTGCTGATGCTTTAACCCCCAAAACTGGCCACCTGCTTCTTCACACAGTCACCGATGTTTATGTTTCTGTCTCCATGGTTACCAAGATGCTTCAGAAGCCAGCAGCTGCTTTGCATCCCAAGATCAACACACATGAGTATCTAGAGACCCCAGGTGATGAAGGCCAGGTGGAAGTTTTGGAAGCTGACTGGGCTGCACATGTCATTTCCTCATGGACTGAGTGCCTGGAGCTAGCTTGTCACACAATCAAACTTGGCTTGTCAGGGCTCCGAGCTCTGCTGCAGCCTGCAAGCTGCACACAGAAAGGACTTACAAAGAATTTCTCTAAACAAGTGCAGGCAAGGGTGGAAGGAGCCACCATAAAGCGAAGAAAAGAGAGACTACCAGGTATTTAGAAACGAGTGATGGTTGTGATATGTGCAAAGCTAGATTTCTCTTTTGATGTTAAAGTCTTACCATCTGGATTTTGGGGTAAGGGAAATATACACAGAGCGATGCAAAGGAAGGATTTATCCTGCATTTCAGGAAACTGTGGATGGGGGGGGTCTGATGAATATGTTACTAGGCTGGAAGTGAGTGTTTCTTATGTGACTGAAAGTTGTACTTAATTTTCTCCATTTATCCAGTGGGAATGGTGATTTCCACCTAGACTTGCTCAGAAAGATGTTACTTTAGGATGTTGTAATCAGCCCGATCCTATGGATTGAGTGAAGTAAACTGCTCCCTCTCTGAGGACGTGTTAAGTGGGTCGGGTCATTCCAGTTGAGTGGATAAATCAATTTCAGCTGACAGGTTGGTTTCCTGCTGCTTCCAGAGTTTTTGCAACAGGGAGAGTTTACTTTCTCTTAACCCACAGGGACAGCTGGAACACAGAACTACTTGAGATCTTCTAAAGAAACAGCCTAAGGATTTAAAATCACAGCCTAACTTCAGACATTAATTTGTGACCTAATGTTGCACACAAGATTCAGACACATAACATATACCTTAACGATAGTGTATATCTGTTCTTAAAGCTACCAGGTAAAAGATTTTACTTCTTTTCTGGAGGTGGGTAGAGTACCAGAATTGAACTCAGGACCTTGCACTTTCCAGGCAGGTGCTTTGCTGCTGAACTAAGTCCCCAGCTCCTAAAAAGTTTTAGAGCCTATTAAAATAAGAGTTGTAGGGTCTGGCAGTGAGCTGTGCACCATGAAATGAAGATACCCTCCACCCCAGTTGAGGTCATGAACCAAAGTCTGGATTCTCCTCTAAGGTAGTGCTTCTGGGGTTCTGACCTCTTGTCTCAAGCTAAAATCTGATTTTTCTCTCTCCCCTCTACAAATCTTATGACAGTGATAACAAACCTTTTAGAGACTTCAGTGATACAAACAGCCCCATTTGGCACACAGCCATAAGTTCACCACCACTGCCCTGTGCCATGCGGCGAACCTCCCTCCACACCTTTGCCTGCTCCTCAAGAGCCCTCTGCGTCCTCACTCCAATGCGGCCTCCTCAGAGACATCCTCAGGCCCTCCCTGCAGCATCTCTCCAGATCCCCTCTCCCCTTGTCATTGCTGCTCTGCTGGTCCTACTTGGTCTCATGACACATTACAGCAATTGGTAGATCTCCTTGTCTCCTAAACAGCAAACTTCCTGAGGCCAGATCCTGTGCATTATTAATTATGGTATCCTGCTGGAGCCTGGCACAGTGATGAGCACCGTAGGGGTTGGATAATTATTCATTAAGTTGGATTCCAGAGGGAGAGTCTAGAAAACTGACAAGCAAGACCTGCAGGACGGCCTGGGTCAGAGGAAGCAGGGTACTATCCATAGTCAAGGCAAAACCATCAGTGGTTAGGTCCATCCTGGTCCTCAAATAAGCCGCCTATTGATTCTGTCAAAACTGTTCTGCACCAATGACCGTGTTCTACACATTTGTTTTTTTGTTTTGTTTTGTTTTGTTTTGGTTTTTTTTGTCTTTTTCCTTTTTATCCATACCAGGGATCAAACTCACGACTGCCTGCTTGCAAAGCAGGAGCTAGTGCCGCTGAGCTAAATCCCCAGCCCTACACATTTGGTTTTCATGGTGTCATGTATCTGGAGGTGCCAAATTTTAACTGGCTGAGGTCCCTTTTGGGAATCTGACCTTGTATCAACTATATGTATAGGAGATCCTGCTGCCCAAGTCCTGAACATGCCCAGAGCAGAGCAGGGTCTGTGTGGATTCTATTTCAGTGTCAAGGAAAAGGGAACCAGGAATGAATGTAAGTCAAGAGCCGTGGGGATTTGTTTGATCACAAGAAATCACTTCAAGGGAAAGTCTTCAATCTCCATGGAAAAATTTACACCCTTCTTCATCCAGCTGCGTGAGTGGAAGAGAAATGGGAGTATTTGTTATAATTTACAAGTTCGCCCAGAGGATGAGTTATGTCATTTTTCCTGCAACAATCTGTGCTGCTGGCTGACAGCATGGAATTTCCTCCTGGATTGAGTTGGCAACTATTCACAAAAACAGCCAATTAGGTTGTGCAGAGCCAGAAACAGTGGCTTGCTGGGATCTGCTAAAAACAGAGACAGAGGTGGAGGGTGGATGCATTTCTGTATTAGGACAGTCAGGCGCTCTGCTCTCTTGCAATGCGTTTCTTATCTGATTTCATCCAGCCCCCTGGCTTCACTGGTAGCTCATTAGCTGGCCTGACCTCTTGACAGAAGTCTCAAGGCAGGCCTTTTCTGCACCTAGAACCATAGAGTCCTACAACATCTGTCCCTTGCAGGTACCAGGAGACAGATGGTGTAGTAACCCAGAAACAGAAAGTGTCTCCTGGGTTCACACTGGAAGGAGAGAGGTTCCTGTCTGTTGTCACAGGCAGCTGAGACACAGAGAGTCAGCGCCTTCCTGAAGGGCCCCTGATTGTGTAGTGGTGAATAAGAAAGCCAACAGAGACTCCCTTGGGGCTCTGGCAAGCTTGTTCATTCTTAGTGTTTAAGGGACTGTTTCTCTGACTCAGCTCTTCAAGGAGAAGCTACTGAAGTGCTACAAACTGCCCTACAAAATACCCTTACAGCCTGATAGAGAGTATAGGAAATCACTGCTGGCTTTTATATCTCTTGTTTTCTAATCCAGATGCACTTTGACACACAAATGCTTTCTTCTGGTTTGACTCTCAAATCTGCTAGAATAAGGTTGTTAAATAAAATATGGAATACCCAGTTAAGTATGTTATTCAAATAAACAATCTTTTTCATATTTCCAAAAAATTGCATTGGATATACATATACAATGCTCCTTGACTTATGATGGGCTTATATCTCAATAAGCACATTGTAAATTGAAAATATCTTAAGTCAAAATTGCCTTTAATATACTCGACCTACTGAACATTGTAGCTTAGCAACACAGTATGTGTAGAGTATGTTTACCCTGGTGACGGTGTGGTTCACTAGAGTTGGGGCTCAGCCTCAAGAGAAACTGTCATACCACATATCACTATCCCAGAGGACTATCAAAATGCATAGTACGGTTTCTGTGAATATGTAGCACTTTTACACCATCATAAAGTGGAAAAATCCTAAGATGAATCACTGAAAGTTAAACCATCATAAATTGGAACCATTTGTACTAAGAGACTGTTCGGTTTTCTCTGAAATTTAAGTTGATTTGGGGCCTGTGCTTTTATTTGCTAAACTTGGCAGCTCTAGTCAGATAGACCCTGAGCCTTTGCATTACTTTGAGTAATCAGTCACCTGTTGATTTGTCTTGATGGCAGGAATTTGTATGACATGTCAGTTGGCTATTGCTGAGAAACTGCTGTATCATCAAGCACCCCAAAATCCAGCAGCTTAAAGCAATCATTATTGCTTATTCTCATGGACTTATGATGCGAGCTGGTTTTGCCGGAGTGTTGCTGCTCCATGTATTCTTTCTGCTCCTGAGACCTGCGATCTCGCCAGGGCAGCCCTTGCCATCGTGGCAAAGTGCGAGAGAGGAAGGCCCTGTCCGGAAGCACTTTCTAAGCCTTTGGCAGAATCACACATGCTAACATTCCATTAGCCAAAGCAAGTCTCATGTTCAAACACAAAATCAGGACCCAGAATTATGAAGGGGCTGGGTAAAAGGGAGGGATAAAAAACGGCCAAACAGTCTCTCATACTGGGAAAACAGATGATCGAAAGCCAAATCAGGGCTAAGCATGGTAGTGAGTGGTTATAATCCCAGCACCCTGGGAGGTTAAGTACAGGTTCTCACCCCACTTTGCCACATACCAGCTCCATGCTCTGAACCACTGCTTATGTATGAAACAGGGCTATAGGAAAAGTTAGCATGACCGGACTGAGTAATCCCTAAATGAGAGCTATTATTATGCCCAAGAACAGATACACTTGGCAAACATGAGGTCATGAGTTCAATTCCCGGTACAAAAAAAAAAATACAGTTGAATGAGGGTGTGGCATAACCACGGCTTTTGGTTTCCCTAAACACTAAACTTCTGATTCTGCTCCAAAGTTTGCATAAAGAATGTGACCAAGCAGTTACACTAAGAACTGTGCTTTAAAGGACTGTGCTGTTGGTCTGAGGCAGTTGCTTCTTCTGTTCCCGCACCATATCTCCTCCCAGGGTGGTAGCTGTACCTAGAGTTGTATGTAGACTGTTAGAAAGGGTTAGTCAAGTGTCTAACAGTTCTGAAGTCAGTGTTCTTTCCTTCTCCATGGTAAAGGGGTCTGCTTACAGAATCAGAGCCTTCTTTTCTATCTTTTTTCTAAAGGGAATAAAAACAGTAAAACAAAACAAAGAGAATGATATTGGCAAAACATGACAGTAGAAATCCACAATAGCTACTGTATTGCACATTGCTATCCTCCAAATAGATGCTCGGACCACTGGCCCCAGGTCTGCAAAATCAGTCAAACAGTGCAAGCATTAAGTTCTTTCTTTACTTCAGTTGCTGTCACCTCAGCCTGCTGTGGAACTCCCTGTCCCTGTGCCAGCTGACTCAGGAGGAGGGCGCTGCTTCCTGGTTCTCTCCCAGCCAGCCTGACTGCTGCTGGCACGTGGGAAGATGCTGCCGAAAGCCTTCTTTTCTACGAGCTACAGCTCTGGGTTCAAGTATAGGTTTTTCTACTTGCCAGCAAAGGCCTTGGAGAAGTTAAACAAAATAAACATAGTAATAAAACTTACCTCCTGAAATGGTTTAAAGATTAAATGAGTTACTGTTTTAATTTTTGTACAGTCCTTTTAGAAGAGGGCCTGTCATGTGGTATGGACTCCATACAGTTTGACAAGGGAGTTGTATGGGTTTGATTATTTTCATTATCAATATAACACCCTGGTTTTGTTTCATGATTGTAATGTCTTAGCTTTACTCTCTGAAAATATGGCTGTTTCATTTGTTAAATTTTCTTGTATATTCTGTTTCTCTGAATCATTCCCTTTGTTTCTATTTGCTTTTGTTTCTTGAAGTCAGAAGTTTTCTCAAATGTCTGATGATCTTTGACTGTATGTTCATGGAAAGCAGGGATTCCTTAAGGGCTGGGGATTTAGCTCAGTGGCACAAGCGCCTATCTGGCAAGTGTGAGGTCATGAGTTTGATCCCCAGTACCAAAAAAAAAAAAAAAAGTGTATATATTGATTTTTCTAATAATAAAATACTAAGTACAAAAAAAAAAAAAAAAGCAGGAGTTTCTAATCCCCAGGCCAGTTAGGGACCTGGCCATCCAGCAGGAGGCAGCTGCCAGGTGAATGAGCAAAGCTTTATCTGTGTTTATGGCCACTCCCTATTGCTCACATGACCATCTGAGCTTACCTTGTCAGGTCAACAGCAGCATTAGATTATCATGCCAGTGGGAGAATGAACCCTACTGTGAAGTGTTCATGGGATCGAGGTTATAAACTCCTTATGAGCATTTAAATCCTGGTAATCTGAGGTGGAGGTGAGGCCATGATGCTAGTGCTGGGGAGCAGCTGCAAATACAGATTAACATTACCAGAGGAGTCTGACTGCACAGAGACCATAATCAATTGCCTGCAGACTCCTGTCATTACCCTCTTAGTGGGTGTCAAGTGATAACTAAACTACGTCTGATGGTGGGCTTTAAGTCAAAATCTGACACTTATTTTAGTGAGTTCGTGGCCCACCCATTATTTTACTTATGACTTCTGTCTGTGCCTCTTTCCTGCACTGTGCACTGGTCTCAGTCACAGTTTTACTAAGCCCACAAGCTAACCCAAACCAAAACAAGTAACAAAAAAAATCACTGGGCAGCTTCTTTGCAAAAGAGGAAAATTATGAGACTGCACAAGACTCTAAGACTGCCACCAAAAAGTAAGCTGCATTTAAAAGAAAATACCAAAAGTCCTGCTTAAATTATGGGTTCATTGCAACAAGTGATTCACATTCTTCCAGCCCACTTTGTATATGGTATATGACAGCTATGCAATGAAACTGTGACCCTTCAAAACTGCTTCAACATATGGAGACCAGGCACCCCACGGTAAAAGACAACTTTTAGAGTGTTTCAAAAGAAAAACATGTGCACACAAATTATCACTCCATCAGTGCATCTGGACTAAGGGCATCTTTCTGTTAGCCACATTGCTGAAGTTAAGGGCCCTTTCCTATTGGTGAAGAATGGATTCTCCTTGCTGCTAAGGACATTTGTAGGAGAGGTTACAGTTCAAAAGGTGGCATATTTCCTCTGGCATCTAAAACGTAATTAGACAAATCGATGAAATAGCAGAGGATATTGAGACACAGTTGTTAGAGAGGATTAACAAATCATAGTACATAATCTGGGATGAATCTACCAATGTTGACGACAAAGCAAACATGCTTGTTTTTGGCCCAGAGTATGTTCTTTTGTTGTGTGTTTCAAAAAAGTCTAAGAAAAAGCATATATATCCCGCTGTTGTTGGATGAAGTCATCTATAGACATCAATTCTATTCATTTGGTTGGTGGTGCTGTTAAATTCAGATTCTTTAACTTTTTACAAAAAGAATACAGTCATACATTAAATGGATTACTTATTTTTCAATTTTTATTAGTACACATTTGATTACATCCATTGTGGGGACTTTATATAAATATACATCTTAATTCTTTTATTTTTACTCTACCTCCTCTCCTTCCCCCTAAATATATTGTTTCTGTAATAGCATTACAAAAAAGAAAAACAAAAGCTGGATAAGATTTTAATAAGCAGAGCCAGGCACAGTGGTACATGCCTGTAATCCCAGCACTCAGGAGACTGAGGCAGGAGGATCTTTGCAAGTTCAAGACCAGGCTGTGCTACAAAGTGAGTTCCAGGTCAGCCTGAACTGCATAGTGAGACCCTGTCTCAAAAAGACAAAAAAAAAAAAAAAAAAAAAAAAAAAAAAGATTTTTAATGAGCAATAAAGGGTCTGACCAGAAGGTATATGTGGGAAAGAACTCTGCAGTCATTGCCAGGGTCACATGTACTCATTCTGCCAGCCTTGCCAATCCAGCTGAGAGTATGCAGCCCCAACAGCCCAAGATGTGGACCCACCATACTGACCAGTCAGGAGAGAAGTGCGAAGGCGTGGGCTTGGGCTGGGAAAGGATAATGAAATCCTATCTGTGAAACTTTCCAAATACAAATTCAAATCTTTGGTGATAGGCAACTGAAGTCCAACCAGCCTTGCTCCACTGTGATTATAATGCATGGGATTGACACTCAGAATCCAGGTTTGCTTTCTTTGATTAAACAGTTGAAAGGTGAGCCTTGTGGTTTTAGTTTTTGATTGGCAGCTCATAGAACCAAAGTGGGTGGAACTGCGTTTCTAGTCTTCACTTTGAGACAGTTAACTTACTGTACTGTCCCCTCTTTCTGAATGGAGATCAGCCCAAAAATTCTCAAGGGCAAGGGAAACCGCATCAACAAAAAGTGGTAAATGAATTTGGTGTGTTGAATATAGATTACGTCATATTGCTACAAGTGATTCTATCCAGCAATCTCCAAAGTTCTTTCCTTTGTTTCTTTTTTATAACACCCTTATCCTTCAGATAAAAGAAGTCCACTTCTCAGAAGCAGCTTAGGATCTTAAATTACAGGTTGAGATGCTAGCAAAGTCTGTGGCACTATTTTCCAATTATTAATATGTTTGATTTTACCAAAGTATTCAAAATTTCCTTTCTGGATAGCATATCATATGCGACATACAGACGAGCTACAGTGACGTTTGCTATAGTTGTGTGACGTTTCTCATTATGTCATTGTCTGTAATCATTTGTAAATCTCAGAAATTTCAACTCATTCCAAAATTTTTATTGCCTCTGTAAATCCTTCAATTGTTTTCAGAGAAGGGTATAAGCTTATACAAAATTATTATAGAAAAGACCAATGTTTATTTGTAGTCTTAGAGATTACTTTTCCTTTAAAAGTGTTTTTCCAAAACCTGTGGAACTTGCATAATATTTCTATCTTACAGATCATTAATTTCTACCCTTTCTAAACACATGTTTGGCAAAGTCTTTAAAAGTATCAAATTAATTTTAATTTTCCTCTCATAATTATGGCCAAGTCCCTACATGTAGCTGCCAAAGGCCAGAGGATACATTTCTGAGTCCCTACGTGTATTTAAATCTAGACAGAAAGTTGTAAGATTCCAAATTTTATTTCCACTTGATACCACAATGCTTATTTTGGATGAAACATGGCTTTTATAATGGTAATTTTGCGAGTGCAAATATGCGTGAGTGTGTGTATACTCAGGTTGTGGTCTGGCCAGTTTGCTTTCCTCAGTGACCTCCAAGATGAACAATGGACAGGTGAAAACTCTTTCATAGATTACTGTCAGTAAACAATATCAATTAGATATAGATTTGGCTACATGAAATACAAAAATCTAAGATAAAAATAGCTTAAGGAAGTGTTGTAACCAGGGAACACAGTTAATACAGGATACTTAATTTATGGGGATTATAATATTCAACCAGAGAGTCAAATGCAGAAGAGTGCAGAAGATTTGTCCATACACTAACAACCTGAAGAATCCAGCTGAGAGCCTGGATCCCATGGCAGTGTCCTCCACATGTCCAGCTGGAGACCTAGAGCCCACCACAATGCAAGTCTGTCTCAAGGATCTGCACTGGGAAGGCCCAAAGGTCAGTGGGGGAAGCTAGAAAGTCTGCACCAGCAGAATGAAGAGTCTGTGCCCATAGGTTGAAAGATCTGCATTGGAGCCAGGAGATGATATTCAAAGCGAGCACCAGAGCTCCCCCAGGAGAACTGCAGCCATCCCCAGGGACAGTGAGGACCCAAGCTCCTTCCACAGTGAGAGCATCCAAGTTTATATCAGCAAAGCCAGTGTGACAAGCTTCTCCAGGAGGATCAACAGCGCACCATTTCCCCCGCTAGGTCTGCTTTCATGCTGTCCACAGCCATCCTTAGTGGGCCTTCCACACTATGCTAATTCAGCTTAGCTGGATGTTACAAGTTGACCAAGTTAATCCACCAGAGGAGGATTGCACATTCAGGCCCAACCTGGGCAATTCAGCAATGACACCTTGTTTCAAAACAAAACTTTTTAAAAGCTGGGGATACAGTTCAATTCTAAGGCCCGGGATTCAGTCCCCAGTACCAGAAAGCAAAGAAAATTTTTAAAAAGCTTAAACGTGATCAAAGCCTGTTTCTTTGTAATTCTGCTGCTTCTCCAGCCCATGACTTCTGTCCTCAAGGTCGCCTCATGGTCCAGCATGGGTTTCTGGAATTGCAAGCTGAAATAGATGTAACAACAAAAAGAGGTCTCTCCCTGCTGAGTCAGGCTGTTGGACTGTGCTGTAGCTAGGGATTGCAAGGAAAGCAATTATATACAGGGCATGCAATTTATAGCGTTATTTATAATGGTAACTCAAGGAGTCAAATACAAAGGAAATGCAATCTGTCCACACACTATAGACCCAGAGAATCCAGCCAAGGGCTTAGATCTCATGGCAATATCCTGCAAGAGTTCAATTGAAGACCTAGAGTTCATGACAGTGCCCCCGACAAGTCCAGCTGGAAGCCTAGACCCTAAGCCAATGACTCATGCAAGTCTGCTTCACTGACTCGGCATTAGGAAAGTCCAAAGGTCAGCAGTGGAAGCCAGAAAGTCTGTGCCAGTGGATTTGTGCCAGTAGGTTGAGCATTCTGCTCCGGAGCCAAGAAACAACGTTCAAAGTAAGGACCAGGGCTCCCCCAAAGTAAACCACAGTCATTCTCAGTGACAAAGTCCCAGGCTCCTCCAGTGATAACAGCTGAGTTCATATCAGGGAAGCCAGCCTGACAAGCTCCTCCAGCAGAACCAACAGCTCCAAACAACACCACTGCTCTTTCTCTCCAGTTCTCCTTTTTCTCTTCGCAGCAATCCTCAGGTGGGCCATCCGTGCTCAGCTCCGTGCTGATTCAGCGCAGCTGGCATCACAAGTTGACTACCAGTTATTAGTCCACCACAGACTGCTTTTCCGGAAATCCCAATGAATTCATCTTATTGGCCAAAAGGAAGTTACAAGTTTATATCTTATCAGCAAGACAAACTGGGAAATCAATTTCAAAGTGTGTGTGTGTGTGTGTGTGTGTTTCCTTTGCTTCTTTTCTCCTTTCCCCCATCCCAGTTTTGAAGAGATTTTTTTTTTCCCTTTCACAATATCCATTGTATCTTTTGGGTCTTATTTACTCTTTAAGCTTCTTAAACTAGGGAAACTATGATTTTTACACATGCAAGTCTGATTTATTTCACTTAAAAGTATGGTCTCAAGTTGCACCCATTTACCTATAAAAGTTTCAAGTTTATCCTTCTTTATAGCTGAGTAATACTCCATTGTATAAAAATACCACATCTTTTTTATCCGTTCTCTAGCATCATTTATTAAAGAAACTATCTTTCTTCCAGTTAACATGTTTTGGCTCCTTTATCAAAGATAAGGTAGCTGAGTGTTTGTGGTTATGTCTGCATCTTCTATTCTGTTCTACTGACCCTCAGGTTTGTTTTGTTTTGTTTTGCCAGTACCACACTGATTTATCATAGTAGCTTTGCAGTATAATTTCAGGTCAGATTGTGATGCCTCCTGCCTAATATTTGTTGCCCAGAATTGCCTTTGCTATTCTAGGTCTCTTAAGTTCCCAAATAAATTTTTGGAGTGTTTTCTCTGAATCTGTGAGGTATGTTAATGGCATTTTGATTGGAATTGCACTGAATCTGTGTAACAGTTTTGAGAGTGTGATGGGGGCCTCTTGTGGAAGGGTACTAATTCTGTCTTGAAGACTCTGGCCTATCACATCCTCACGTTCTAAAAGGCCCTACTTCTTTATCTATTGCATTGGGTTTCAACACATGAGTTTGGGGGAACAGAAATATTTGGATCAAAATACTCATTAAAATAAGCTCACAAACTTTTCACTTGCAGTTTTGAAATGATGCTTGAAACATATGGGTGTCAGTTGGAATGTGAAGTAAATGTGTTATCCAGTTTGGGTTAGATTTAATTGTGGTACTGGGGATTGAACTAAGGGGCTTTGTATTTTTTTTTTTTTAAGACTGTGCTCAAACTTTCAACCTATGCCTCAGCCTCCCAGAATGCTAGGATTACTATACTCCACTTATTTATGTTTTTATTATAATGATTATCTGTGGAAAGCCACTGTGTATCAATTCATAAGAAAAACGCTACATTTTGAAACATCAATTGAGGCATAGTATATTTACATATACTAGAATTCAGAGGTTTTAAATATGTATTTTGATCAGTCTTATTAAATCCCTACATTCAAGACAGGAAACCCTAGGGCATTCCCTGGGGCACACTCCATGGCAAAGCCGTCACCTAGAATGCAGGAGTCCCTGAGTTCTATGCCCAGCACCACTGCACCCCCAAAAATGATGTGGACTATTTCCCTCTCCCTAGGGAGTTTCCTCATGCCCTCTGCAGACATTCTTCCCGAACCCTGTCTCCCTGCCACAGCAGTAACCCCTTCTCTTATTTTTAGCCCTAAAGTTCAAGTCTCTTGCCCAGAATTTCATATAAATGGAATCACACGGTTTGGAATTATCAAGTTTGGATTTAGGCTTCTTTTTGGATTTAGGCTTCTTTCATTCAACCTAATGTTTTTAAGACTCACCCGTATATCAGTAGTCAATTCCTTTCAGTTGTCGAGTAAAATTCCACTGTATGGAAACAATGGATTTGTTAATCTATTAGTAGCAGCTGTCATTTATTGAACATTGAACATTTATAACTAAACACTATGCTAAGCGCTTCCTAAACTGTGTCTCCGTGGGCAGAGGATGTGATGGCCATTTATGGAGATTTTCCTTTGTGATTTTACCTTTTACTGGCCAGTATCAGCTCTCAGGCTTATTGGCATCTGAATCTGTCACCCTGATGGTCTTGGAAGGAAGAAAAGGTCAAGAAATCAGATCTTCCTACATGATGGGGGGGTTGCTGGCAATTGTGTCTCCCTTCGGGGAGTCTGGGGACTGGGGGTATAAAGGCCCAATGCAGGGAGAACTAAAGGAAGCAGGTAGCCTCTGCTCTGGCTCCTTGCCAGCCAGCCTCCTGAGCATCCTAGTGTCCTGCTCATTTTCCACAGCTCCAGGCTTTCTTTAATTCTAGTAACTTCCCTTTTTGACTTAGTATAGGCTGCCTTGATTTATTGACTTACTCACAAAGCCCTAACTAATACACTTGTTATTGTCCACATTGTACAGGCAGATAAATAAACAAGACTGGGTCAGTAACCGGAGTGCACTGCCTGGTGGCAGGATGAGGACTTCAATTAGCCAGTCTCACGCTGTGGGAAGGGAGAGGCAACATGAGAACTGATGCTGGTAGCCCAGGCTCACTGCAGCGCTGGGACCCGTCTCCATGCTTTTGTACCCAGGAACCACGTGGGCATGCGGGCATGAGAAGAAACGCACAGGCCGCTTTCCCAGTTCTCCGCTTCCCCCAACAAGGCAGGCAGGGGAGCTTGAAATGATTCCACCTCAGACATCTCCCCTCTCTAGCCAGATAAACCCCCCCGTTCAACCCACTCACTTAACCATTCCTCTCTTCTTCAGATCAGAGAGAAAAACTTAGCCCAGAGCACCGTACAATCTTCCACGCCTTTCTGTGGCTTAGTTGAGCCTTACGTTTAAATCCTTATTCTGATCTTTGTTTCATGTTTATAGAACTAGATTGCTTTTATTCCTTTGCCCTGACAGGAGTAATCTCTTTGGAATTTAAGCTTTTAAAGAGTAGCTCTTTGGGTTATTTGAAAGGCAGCCCTTGAGACAGAAAGGCAGTCCCTTTGCACACAGTCTTCCTGCAGAGGCTTGAGGCACAAGGGGACATGCACCTGGATGAACCCTGGGGTGCAACACTGGGAAGGGAGCCCTCCCTTCAGACCCATCTTCTTCCTACCCTATCTCCTCTCCATTTCAATGCCAGCGCACACCAAGGGCAACCTTGAAAAGGAAGCAGGAAGGTAGAAGATGCCCCTGACCCATCACCTACAGCTGGCAGGGAAGGGATGAACCACAGTCAGCACTCTTGGGCACAGAGCTGCTCATTTTTCCAGGATCTCTGGCTCCTGAAGCTGAGGACATGCTAGAGGAGGGTTAAGAGGGCAGTGGGCCGCGAAAACACCACCACGGCCCTTCTCAGGAAGACTTCTGTCCAGCTGCTTGGGAACCGGCTGTGGGCCACACCAGCCTCTGCTGGCAGCCTGTTCACACTCTCTCAGCAGCAGGGAGCCAGCTGGTGGAGTCACCCTTCCAGGGGTGACCCACATGTGGCAAATGAGGGCAGCAGGGGGATAGAAGCCTGGTCATGGTAGCTCAACAGGGCACAACTCTGAAAGGCCATTTGGAGCTCATGGTGGGGTCACTGAATGCTGGCTTCAGGCCTCAGCTCAGCTCACCTGCTGTACCCTTCTGCCAGCTTCTGCTCCCTCCCAGGGCGCTGATCACAAGGACTGTCCCTAATGAGCACTTTGCATGAGAATGCATCCAAGTCTGCCCACCGGCAACCCCGCCCGCAAGAAAGATTGTCGGCATACAAATTAAAACATGCAGTAATATAGCTGGGCTTCTTGGGGTGACCGTAAAACGAGTTTGGAAAATTCTGATTCATAGTACTGTATATGGTATCAATAAATTCCTCCAGCTCTTTGGCACATATCCCTAGGTGGCTATTGTTATCTCCTTTTACAGGAACATCAGCCCAGAGGACAAATAGCAAGCCCAAAGTGACAGCTGTGGCAAAGCCAGCATTTGGTAACAGCAGGCCAGTTCCAGAAACTGCTCCCGGCCTCTCATTCCTCTGTCCATCTCTGGACTCTGTCTACCTGCCAGGCTGAGTTATGAGGTCAAGAATCCTGTCTCCATCTTTAACACTGCCCTAGTCAGGATGGTAAGGAGACTATAGGAATGTGAGAGAAAAAGAGTAACATAAATCTGGATATAAACGGCAAAACTCAAAGAAAAGTTTTACTTTCATAGAAATGAGCATAAACTAAATGTTTACCTCATTAGTCTCCTAGAACTGCTACAATGGATCACCCCACAGTTTATTCCATCACAGTTCTGAAGGCCGGAAGTCTAAAATCAAGGTGGTGGCGGAGCTCTGCTCCATCTGAAGGTACCATGTTGGGGGAGAACCTTCCTTGGCCACATTCCCAAGCCTCTGCCATGGGCCCCATCTCTCGTTCTCTGGCTCTGCGTCTTCTTTCTGTCTCTTAGGAGGACAAGTGTCTTGGATGTAAGGACCCAACAGGGAACCCAGGATGCTCTTAGTATCCTTCATTGTATTTAGAAAGACCCTTTTCCCAAATAAGATAACATTTGCAGGCATTTGGACGTAGACATATTTTCTGGAGGCCACCGTTCAGCCCTCTATCCTCATGAATGAGAGGACACCAAGGTGACAAAGTTAATTCAAAGGAAAGTTAAAGGAGCAGGTTTATCTGATGAGCTAGCAAAGGCAAGCTGAAATAACTACATGAATTGAATGGTTAGTGTCTCCCAGGACAATAAAGTTGTAGTCTTTCAGGTTATCTTTTCCCACAGACAGAAATAGTTTTGGGCAAAAATCTGTAAGTTAACATGCAACTTCACAGGTTTTTGGGACCTAATCAATAGTAAACCAAACAATGTACAATTCATTGATCAATGTTCTTCAGTAGCACTGTCTGTCTGGCTTGATAGAATGCTTTATATCTGTGCTATCTAATATAGTAGCTGCCTTAGTGCTCACACGTGGCTAATAAACACTTAAAATGTGACTAATATGTCTGAGCAGCTGAATTTTTATTTTATTTACTTTTAATTAAGTTTCACTTCAATAGCCACCTGTGGCTAGTGGCTTTTGCCTTACATAGTGCAGTCATAGAGAATTAAACCCTCGCAGGACATAGCAGAACTGCTCTAATATGGCCCTCGAGAAGATGCTATTGTATTATCTGCCCGTTTTCATACTTCTTCTCAACACAGCAGGCCTCACACTGGGCAAACTGTAGGGAGTAGTGGAGACTGGGGAACGCACAGCGGCACGCTCAGGTCATCAGGAAAGCAGTCCTTTTGGTACCAATTAATCATTGCCCGCTTGCCAGAACTCATCATATTTTTTAACAAAATCTCTTAATATTTAAATATTACCAAGAGACTGGTGACCCCTGTTTAGGGGGAACTAGAATATATGAAGAAACTTCTCACGTCGACTTTATTCCTAGTTGATTTTCCTAATGTTCTGCATAATCCAGCACTATGCTTGGGACATGTCATACCCATAGTATAATACTCGGACTATTTACTGTATACTGTACGGAAGAAAAACTCCTTGCAACCAGAATGTCTAGAGTTTAAAATTTGAATCCAGAGTGGCAGGAGGTGAAAATAGAGAGGAAGCAATGCTTCAATCATGGAAAGTGTTAGAGTCTATGATGTGAAAGCAGTCTTATTCGTAGGTTTATCAAATACCTAAGGATGAATGAATGGACAGATACATTCATTCAACAAACATCCTCCAATGATCACTGCAAGTTTGAGGCCAGCCTGGGCTACATAATGAATTCAAGGCCAGTCTAAACTACACAGTAAGACCCTGTCTCAAAAGACAAAAAAATCCTCTGACGCTTGGCCTTGAAGGCTACCAGTAACTCACATTGTAAAGGCTTTCCTTCATGGAGTTTCTACTCTAGCAGAGCGAGGGAAATGGTAAACAAGTAAAGAATCCAGGCGTGGTGGTGCACACTTGTAATGGTAGCACTGGAGAGGCTGAGGTAGAAGAATCATTGTGAATTAGAGGCCAGCCTGGGCTACAAAGTGAGTTCAAGGCCAACCTGAACTGCATAGTGAAACCCTCTGCTATGATTTGTGTTTGGATGTCCCCCTAAAGCCTCGTGTGGTTATGGAGAACAGGCCTTTCTTTTTTTTTTTTTTTTTTTGTCTTTTTCCTTTTTATTGGTACCAGGAATTGAACTCACGACTGCCTGCTTACAAGGCAGGCGCTTATGCCGCTGAGCTAAATCCCCAGCCCCGTGGCCTTTCGAAGGAGGCTGAGTCCAGATTTGTTACTGGTTCATTGTCCAGCACTGGGATTGGTGGTGTGAGTGCTGCAGCTGCCCAGGGGTGGGGAGCTGGCACATAAAGTAAGGAACGGAAGGAGGTGTGCTCTTCCCTTTCTACTCTTGTCACCTCTGGTACCTGCTGCCACTATGAACAGCCCTTCAGCCACGCCACCTTGCCTTGGAGCCAGCTGAATATGGACTGAAACCTCCACAAACTATGAGCTCACTGAACCTTTCTTTCCTTCATTTTGGGTGACGGGTATTTTGTCTCAGCAATGAGAGAAAAGTAACCAAGACACTCTGTCTAAAAAAAATAATAATAACAAGTAAGCAAATACATAAAGATAGAATTCTATGTATAATTAATCAGCCTTGGAGAAAAAGGAAACAGAATGAGAGGATTCTGGGAGTTGAAAGTCAAGGGCGGTCAGGCTGCTGCTCAAGGAGGGTGATATTTGACCAGGGACCAAATGCCAAAAAGCAGCCAGCCATAATATGATCTGGATTTCGGAAGAATGCCATTCCAAATTCTAACACCAAGAATCAACTAGTGACATTATTTTTATACTAAACTAAAACAAAAATCTAAGAAAACAAAGACCATTTGTAAACAAGAGAAGTTCACCCATAACCTTCCTATCTTAATACCATTTCTATTCTCAGATGTCCTCCGTCTAAGCAAGACCTGTGTGCATATGTATTTTACATAATTGACCATAATCAACTGTGTATATAATTTTGTAGTCCATTCTTTTCACTTAACATTATAAGCATTTTCTGTGACAACCGTTTTAGTCCTGACCATTATAATTTTCAAGTTCTGCTTCATTGTCTACCCAATGGACCTATATAGCATTTAACCTTTCCTGTGTGGCACATTTAGATTGCTTTACAAATTTTCACATTTGTGAGTATAAACATGTTTGTACGCACATATTTTTCCTCTTCTTTCATGTAATTTCCCTAGGATAAATTTCTTGAAATGGAACATTCTTGTGTTAAAGGGAATACTTAATCTTAGACCTTATGTTATAAGTTTCTAAATTGTTTTACAAAAGAGATAGGATGAGAAATGGTAGGAGCAAGAATGGAGAGGTAGAGACAGAGAGAATACAAGAATATGAGCAGGCAAAATATGAATCATTACATGGTAGGACACACCTAGAATCCCAGCACCCCTGAGGCTGAGGCAGGAGGATCATTGTGAGTTTAAGATTAACCTGGGCTACATACTGAGTTCTGAGGGTAGAGAGTCCTATTTTGTCCTGGTCAGTTTTATTCATTGTTGAGTATGCAGCGCCTGGCATACAGTGAGTGTTCAAAAAGGAATGAAGAACTGACTTCAAAAGACTGAAACTGGCCAATCAAGAGTGAATATTTTGCATTATTCTGCTCTTATAGGTTACGTTTGTGATTTTAAAAGAAAAAGTACAAGCCCAGCGTGGTGGTACATGTCTGTAATTCCAATACGCAGGAGATTGAGGCAGGAGGATCTACGAGTTTGAGACCAGCCTGGGCTACAAAGCGAGCTCAGGGCCAACCTGAACGGCATAGTGAGACCTTGTCTCAAAAAGACAACAACAACAAAAGACCTACAATTAAATATTTATGGAGACTGTATCAAGAGGGCAGGCTGAGCATATGCTTTAGTCTCCCCTCCAAACCCTAGAACAGACTTTAAAATATATATTGTTAAATTATATGTCTCTGTTAGCTTTCCATCACTGTGACAAAATTCCTGAAATAAACAACTTAAAAGAAGGAAAGATTGATTTTGACTTACAGCTTTGGGTATTTCAGTCCACCGTTGCTGAGTCTGTTGCCTTTGGACTATGGTAAGGCAGCATATCATGACAGGAGCACATGGTGGAGGAAGCTGCTAACAGAGAGAGGAACTGATGAGGGACTCCAATGTCCTCTTCCAGGGTGTCCTCCCAACAACCCAACAACCTCCTGCGAAGCCCAGTCTCCCAGAGATTTCACCACCTCCAGTGGTGCCACAAGCTGGCAACAATGCATTTAGCCTCTGGGCTTTTGGAAGCATTTAAGATCCAAACGATGTCTATTTGTGTGCATGTATGTTCCCATGTCATCCAGTGTCTTCCCCAGCCGCTGGATACAGGCCATGGCAAACAGATACATTGTTCACAGAGAGCCTTTAGGGGCTCTCAAGAGATAAGCTCAAAGATAAGCTCAGCTGCAGGCTTGGTTCTTCAACCCAGATGAAGATTTATGGGAAGGTGATTTATCAGAAAACATTCTCAGCAAGGAAGAAGCTTGGGGAAATGGAGCTGAGAAGGGAAGAGGCTGCCCAAGTTGGTATAACAGAGTCCTGCAGAAAAGGATGTTGGCTGAATCACTGAGCTCAGGAGACACATAGGTCCCACTATGCAGCCCCATCAAGCGAAGAGGGACCCGGAGGATTTATAACCTCTGTACCTATTGATGCATAAACTGTCCCCAGAGACCTGAGTTCCCAGGCACTTGTGACTCTTTCATGTGTACTGTAAAGTGCCAGCCAGCAGGCAGAAGCCTGGTCCGTGACAGAGGTACTGGGTCACTAAATCCCTAAGAGGAGCCACCAAGAAAGCTAATCTTGTGAAAGGAGACATCAAATTTAACAACTGGAAGAATAAACATTAGGAAAATATAGTTAATTGAAAGAGATAAGTTTTCAGGCATGGTGACACATGCCTGTAATCCCAAGAGGCAGTCACAGAACAATGGCAAGTTTGAGCAATTAGCAAGAACCTGTCTCAGTGGGGCTGGAAGTTTAGCTCAGCGGCATAAGTGCCTGCCTTGGAAGCAGGCAGTCGTGAGTTCGATCCCTGGTACTGATAAAAAGGAAAAAGACAAAAAAAAGAACCTGTCTCAAAATTGTAAAATTTAAAAATACGGACTGTGGGAAGGCCCTGGGTTCAGTCTCCTGGTACAAAAATAATAAGCAAGGGCTGGGAAGATAATACCAGTTGCAAATGCTATTTGAGAGAGTTGCTAAAGAATGAGCTCTGACAAAACTACAAAACGTATTTTAAGAAGAGCCGTAGCATTGAGAAGAAATTGAAAACTGTAATGAGAAAATAAGCTGGCAGAATGTAACGTGCAGAAAAACAAGTATTAATCGGGATTCCCATTTATGGAACACTTACTGTGCAAATGCTTATAACGTGTAACAAACAGTAATTTTGCTTATGATCATAATCAAAGAAAGTGTGACCAAAGAACATTTTCAAGTGGATATCCTCTGCAGTATTTTAATGAGCTTCCCTGAAAACTGCTAAGTACACAGTCCACCACAGTCACGGCATGACAGCATAATGTATATGAAGGGGCGAAATTAGCGTCTGGGAGAAGTCCTGTACCTGAAGTGTTGGTCCTGTGGAAGGACATCGGGAATAAGACACTGGTCCCGCTGGTGTGTGTGTTCTCCTCCCAAACCTTGGGTTCTCTTATTTTGGTTGACTTAGAATAAATTTGTATAATTTGCTCCTCTAGTCTTTCTATTAAAGTGCTTAAATTATCCCACTAAAGCCTACTAAAGCTTTTGAACCTTTGACAATGACTTCAAAGTCAAATTGAATCAAAAATGGACTAAAGTCATGGAAGAAACTCTTGCTTGAAAAGAAAGGACCGAGCTGCTGTTAAACAGCTTTGCTTTGCTTCCAGTCCTGTTTACACCTCCTGGACGTTCCAATGGGCTTCCTTGGATTTCTCTGTCTGCCTGCAGGTCCCACGGTGGAGGAACAGTGGCCTCAGCTGGGACAGAGCATTTTGTTTCCATATCGGGAAGTGGAGTGATCCCCTCCTCTGGAGGGATCAGAGATTAATTACTCTCTGTACACAAATGGAGCCACTGCGGCACTGTAGCCCGGCAAGTTCTCTAAAAATAGAGGCCACAGGTTATTTTTAAAAACCCTCATCAAAGGATCATGACCGTGAGTCACATTTATCCCCTGAGTTTGCCTGCCGAAGGAAAACCACATAGCTCTGTGGGCATATTCAGCCCTCCCTGGGTCACAGCCACCTCTGGTAGGGCAGTCACGTCCACTCAGCGGAGAGGACATGCACGGGAGTTTGGGCACCAGGAACCCAAAGACCCAATTCCATTTAAAATAGACATTCCCTGTCCAGAGGACGTGAACTGTTTTCTGAGCACCAGCTCATGCGAATGGTTGTCAGCCTGCAGTGTGGCTCTTGCTACTTATTGTTAGCGCTACCCTTTTCTGTTTCTAGGGATATTCATAATCTAATGAAGAAATATTCACTGAGGAGGAGTTGCATGGCATGGGAGGTATCAGTCTTCCCCAAGACATCAATTTCACTTGCTTACAGAGCATTAAAACGAAATTTTAAGTGATAAATGCATTAATCTACAGCTACTTGTGATTAGGCTGCTCTGGCTAAAATGGAATACATTATCTGTGAGACATCTTTCATACTCCCAAGGCACTTTAAAATAATGAAAACATATAAAATAATATCTAAGTAATTAAAGTAATGGCAAATAAAAACTTAGCACTATATGGAATTGCCTATCAGAGTAATACATCTCTTTTTATAAGCCCTTTGTGAAATTGCTATTAATTTTTAAGTAACAAAATATTGCTCTTGAACCAAAAATGGGATATTAACTAACACAAACACTATTAATTGCTTTGTAAATGCAAAGTGCTAAATTCTAGTGTACAAAAATGAGGGCCAGGAATATGGCTCAGTGGCACAGTGCCTGCCTGACAGACATGAGGCTCTGAGTTTGATTCTTGATACCAAAAAATAATAAACCTTTGAGGGTATCTAATAAAATCTGTACAGTGCCCACTTCTTTTTTCTTTCTACTTTTGAAAAGTAGAGGAGATTCCCCTATTGAAGTCATAAAATGGCTTTAAATAAAAGACCCCTCCCATCTTCTCACTGGGTGGATTAACGTGCAACAGGAAGCCTGTTTTGCCCACCTTCCCCCCACCCCTAGCCCTCTGAGGTACTCTTTAACCCAGCCTTTTTTTTTTTTTTTTTTTCGTCTTTTTCTTTTTTATCGGTACCAGGGATCGAATTCACCACTGCCTGCTTGCAAGGCAGGCGCTTATGCCACTGAGCTAAATCCCCAGCCCCAAACCCAGTCTTTTCCTTGATGACTCAGGTATTATTCTCCTATCCCCTTTCGAACCTGTGCAAGGTAAGGCCACACTGAACTAAGTCGTTCTTAAAACAATGCCTTTTTTATTTCTGAGACAAGATCTGACAGAGTTGCCCAGGCTGCCCCTCCTGCCTCAACCTCCCAGAGTAGCAACATTACAGATGTACAGCACCACACCCAGCTCAATAGCACCTTCTGATAGATGATATTCTGTGTACAGGCCAGCTTGTTCATATTGCTAATCCTGTGTGTCCACAGAATTCACTTAAAGACCACATGTTTTAGTTTAGTTTAGTTTAGTTTGATTCAGCACATCCCAAATTACCCGGTCCCCAGTGAACATATGTACTTGGAGACACATTCAGTGCCCTCGTGTACCTGCCACTTGCCCGTGGTCAGGGCTAGGGCCAGGAGCTGCAGGTACTTGATTAAAGGAGACACTTACTCTCAGGTTCATGGAAGAGCAAGGTTGGCATTTGCACCACATGGAGGCCCGTGCTTCCTTAAATGTTGTCACCTTGGGCTGCTGTCACAGCCCTGCCCAAGTTCTAACCATTCCCAGTCCACTCGTCAAGCCCTCAGATTGAAGTAGGTGTTGCTGAAAATGGCAAGGGAAATTGATGGAAGATGATTTAAAAGTGAGCACAAGTCCCCCTTTTCCTACCATGTGCTTCAAGGAACTTTTCTTGTTATTCGTGAAAATCACGTCTCTTGAACTTGTAAGGTGAACTCAGCTGCCAAAACAAACTTGCTTTTAACCTGTAAAGTGCTTCTTCCCAGAATTTTGATAAAGCAGAGGAAAAACACATGCTGTATATATACATAAAGTCAGAACTCATCTACCCTTCTTAAAATTTAATTTTATTTATTTATTTACTGAGCCAAGGTCTTTCTACATTGCCCAGACAGGCCTCAATCTCCTGGGCTCAAGCACATCCTCCTGCCTGAGCCTCCAAGTAGCTGGGATACCAGTGCACCACTGTGCCTGGTCACCTAATATTTGTATTATATTTCCTCTTAGATATTTTCAGTGTATGAAAATATTAGATATTTCAAAATATCTAACATTGGTGTCATTCAGAAATGGTATTCTAAGGAACTCAGCTTAGGAAACCACAGCAAGTAGGTTAGCCATGATTCAGGACACAGAATTGGATCTAAGCCTTGTCAGGAGGAATAGGACTCCACGCTGTTACCCACCTTGTCCCAGACCTGTAAATAGAAGACCCTCCCACTCCTAAAATGCAAATGCACAAGAGCTATCTCTTCCATTTTGCTATGGGGACCACAAGGAGAAGAGGGTCTCTGTTGCACCAACATGCCAGCCCCAAGGTGATACTCTTACATTGGACTGCAGGTTGAGAGCAAGCTTTGGGGTGGCACTTCAGAGAACACCAGAAATGGCCTCAATCTGCCCGTCTGCTCTTCTTGCATAAATCAGAGACACAGGTGGAGTCAAACAGTGGGGGACTGAAAGCTGCCATCCCTTCAGCTAGCTCAGGGGCAAGAAGATTCTCAGAAGCTCCTGGAAAGATCAGCTAGGCTGACACCCTCTAAACATTTTATCCATTTTCCATCTTTTTCTTTCAGATTTGCTTGTTTGTTTGTTTTGAGACAGGTTTGTCAAGGTTGGCCTTGAACTTACTATGTAGCCCAAGTTGGTCTGGAACTTGCAGCAATCTTCCTGCCTCAGACTCCCAAGTACTGGAATTGTAGGTGTGCGCCACCATACCTAGGCTTTTATCCATTTTGATAAGGTTCACCTTTTGTTTCTGAATCAGAATATAGTGACTTCAGTTAATTCTAGCCAGTAAACCTCAGATATTAACACTGATTACTGCAGCCTAATCTTTATTCAAATGTATCAATACTTTTAAGCCCTACGTAAAAAAAAAAGCAAATATTTACATCTTGAGCTAAAGTAGCCAACTTTTAAACATTGACGAGACTTTGCTTCAATCATTAATGACCATTTTAAAATCATTTTTTTCTCCCGCATTTTGAGAAAGCTTGTCTAGCAAATTATATTTACTAAGTAATTAATTTGTTAAATGCCTACCACCTGGTTGTCTTGGTGGGGCCTGTGGAGGCCCGTAGGAGGACCACTAGGACCTTCCCTTCTCTCCAGTGGGAGAGCCCAAAGCAAAGGCGCTTGTTATTTGAACTAAATTTATTCACTTGGTTTTATACTCTTATTTACCATGGTAGACACAGGACTTTTATCATTCTGTTTAACAACATACCCAATGAACACCAGAGAAGGCTTTCGTGGCTGGCACTGACAGGCTTAAGGAATAGGGCTGAGCACATTTTAATTCATTCACTCACTTGGTTTTCAGGACAGCTGTGTGACCTCTCCTCAGGAGAGTGCATGTCTTCTGAAAGTTCCTATCCTCAGTGTAATAAACTTGTCACCAAGACCCTAAAAAATTGGTGGGGAGCAGTTACTAACTGCAATTCTGAGGCACTCCACGGTGTCTCTAATCCCAGTGCCCGATGATGTGTCACCACCCTCTGCTCCAACTGAGCAACCACACCCACAGCCCCAGATGGAAACAACTTTTTGACCTGCCCTGGATAGTGGCAGTCAGGGTGGCAGCCCTCCAGAGCCGAGGCCCTCCCTTCCACTCCCTGAGATAGTGGAGCCCAGGCATAATCCAGGGTCCCTCTGGGACTGGTTTACTCATCCCTCAAAAGTGATTAGTTGGTCATAGCCAACTGTCAGGGAGGTGCCACGGATAGATGCAAAGATAAACACAAATCACTCAGCCTTGGAGAAAGCTGAGGACCCAAACATGCCAAGCTGCCTGCTGCTGGAGGAGTGGTATTTCTCCCCATCCTACCCTCCTTTCCCGCACGCCCTCGGGGAGGGATGTGCCTGGGCAGAGCAGAAATGAAGGCAGGCAGCTTCCCTGCTTAAGCTTCAATAGTTGACAGGCTGTTTGCAGAATCAAGGTGTCACAGGGGCTGGTGTTGGTGGACATGTTTCCCACTGGAGAGAAGGGAAGGTCCGTGAATTTAGGGGCTGCAGCAGGAGTGGAAGCCATGTGCCTGCTTCCTAGTGGTCCTCCTAGGGTAAGCTGCAAAACCCTAAAGAAGTCTGTGAAATTGAAGAGCTGGGGTACCTATACCCTGCTTCCTCTGGAGTCCCCACAGGAAGCAAGACTCCACAAGGGAGAGACTGTGATACTGCCTGGCAGCAGAGTCCCCAGGATTCCCACCCGCACAGGAAGGTGGAGAAACAGCAAAATGGGGCCTGAGCTCCAACAAAGGACAGGTGGGCAGTTCAACCTGCCTGGAGACGGGACTCAGTAACCCACCTCAGCACTTTGACAACACAGAAACCCTAAAGGAAGGGAAACACTTGATTAGATCTAAGTACCCTCATCCTAGAAACAATGCAAACTTCTGATAGAAATGAGTGAGTTCTTTTTAATGTTGATTTTCTATCAGAGTTACGGGCTGAGATATCTGTCCACGTCCTGTGCTGGACATAAAGGGGAAAGTGGCGGCCTAGCTCCTGACCACAGGCCGAACATCCCGACTTCCCCTCCCTGAGCTTCCACCTCCTCCCCACCCTCATTCCAAACAGATGACCTCACCCTCCTGGAATTCAAGCACCTCTTTCCCCAAGCAGCCAAGAGCCGCCTCTGAGGGGTCAGCGGGACTTCACACCCAGACTTGGGTAAGGGCAGTGTGCTGCTTGATGGTAAGGATTTAATTCCAACCATGAATGACCACGGGAAGGAAGCAGACAGCAGAGTCCCCAAGCCTGGACCCGTGAGGATGCCAGTGTACATAGGAAAATTGAGGAAAAAGAAAACTAGCGGGATCATCGGCCCTTTCTCCTTTCCCCAGACTCCTACTCCTGTTTTCTTCAAGTTTTTAGTGGCAACAGAATGGGTTCCAGCGTCTTGTCTTTAAGCACACTATTCCCCCTTTACAAAGGTAATAAAAATCACATACATTTACCTATACCTTAAGACAACATCAGAGTTGAAGACAGCAGGCTCATGGGGTTTTTCTTTACAAAAATGAATCCCAGAAGTAATAACAAAATTTCACTAAAATCCAGTTCTCACTGGCTATATTTTGGTAGAGGTTTTTTTTGTTTTGTTTTGTTTTTTAGTGTTTCAAGACAGGAACTACTCACTTTGTACTTCAGGGTAGACTTAAACTCACTATGTAGCCAGGTTGGCCTCCTCAAACTCAAGGCAATCTTCCTGCCTCCTGAGAGCTGGGATTACAGGCTTGTACCGCCACATCTAGATTTTTTTTTTTTTTTTTTAAAGAAGAAAGAAAGCTTAAAAAGCCAAGGGTCTAGAGCTGGGGGTTTAGCTCAGTGGCATAAGCACCTGCCTTGTAAGCATGCATGCATGAGTTCGATCCCCAGTACCAAAAGAAAAGAAGCCAAGAGTCTTAAAGCTCAGATTTTGCCTGAGTCACTTTCCATAGCTCACCTGACCTCCTACCTCCATGTGGTATCCTCAGTTGTTAAAAACCTAAAGGCAAGACATGAAGAAAATACACCAAATTGTAAAACTCTGGTGTGACTCTGCCATGAATTACGGTCAAACTGACCCATCTCCGGTAGTTGGGAATGACGAAATTCCCACATCCATCCTGGCTCTTTGTTACAATTCCCACACCAACATCAGATCTGTTTTCACCTTGACCAGGTCCTGCTTTCCTCTAGTCATCTGCAATAGGGACATATTTTTCATAAGAGCCAATCCTCAGTAGTGCACCTAGGTAGGAAAAAAAAAGTATAGAAACTTGAGGTAATTTGAATAACTAATTCTAACCAGTGATTTTAGATTCTTCCCTCACAAGGAGGGTCAGGAGCTGCTGAAACACCAGGAAATGAGTTACTAAACCACTTGGCATCTCGTAGGCGACCCTCTGGTGAAGGTGCTGATGGGCAATGACCAGAAGAGGCCAGTGTACTACCTGGGTTTATATAGCCCTGTTGACTCAACTACCTGGATGTTTAACCACATCTGTTTGGGATTCGCTTCTCTAGGCAGCATTAGTCAGCAGGCATGCAAATAAGTTATCTTTTTTCCTTCCCTTTCATTCTCTCCCCTTCCTCTCTCCCTCCCTTCCTTTAATCCTTCCTTCCCACCAGTATTGTTGAGTATTATAGAGTATCTATCACTTCATCAGGGCCATGAAAATGGCTGTGAGACTGCCAGTTTCCAAAGCTACCATCATATAGTAGAGTTCTGAGTTCCAACTGAACTCTAGGAGGAAAAAACAACTTGAAGGTGAGCTCATTTCTCCACCCCCCCCAGTAGATAGATATGTTAATTTTTAAACAGAATGCTTTCGTTATCTACATTTGAAGACTTGAACTTTTTTCAGTACATTGAAGAATAAACAAAATAGAACTGCTTTTCCAATAAGTATTTCCTTAAAAAAAAATGAGACTGTAAGCAGGAGAGAGAATATCAGATGTATTAGGTGATGTAGTCCAAGGGCCCTGAAGACTAAGTTAGAAAGTACCCACAATATAATACAAATGATACAAGAGGCATTTGGCAATTTCATCTGAGTGTACATGTGGACATAATTGGAGATTCTCCTTGCTGTAGAAAAACCTCTGTTTTGCATTTCCACATCTATTTTGATATGCACCCTAGTATTTTATTATCAGTAGCTGTACCTGTGAAAATGTGGTAAAGTGCTGTTTTTGCTTAAGTTGAACAAAAACATTTCTTCATCAAAGCTGGATATAAGAAAAAATGCCATCCTTCCCTATTTTACTGATTGATCCTATATTGAAGTGACTAACATTATGCATATCATTTTCTGGACCTCTTGAAACCCTAATAACATTTAAACCATTAACCATTAACCTTTGGAAAGGAAAGGAAAGGAGAACGCAGGGAGTTTTGCCTGTCGTCTTCACTTCAGTACGAAGAACAGTGTTGAAACCAAGTTCAGGGATCCAGCTGACATTATGACATTATGTACTTATATTGATTGGAAAACCAGCTGAAGAAGAGAGAAATACAGAGCCAACGTTGGGCACGACCAGTGAAGTTTGCCTTTTTTGTCTCTCATTTTGAGCTCATTTCATGTGATTTTCCACCCTCCTCTTCCAACCCTGCCTTACTTATTATGAAGTACTAAATATGATACATAATAAAATATCTACAAGATGGATAAACATAAAGATCAGTTAAGGGAGAAGGTGGGGAGGAGACAACTACACCCTGTGGCAGAGCAGAGACGACGTGGTGTCAGGGTCTAGAAACCACTGGAGAACTTCACCGTCTGTGGTTGGGTAGCCCTGGAGAAGCCACTGTATGTTAGGTTCCTCATCAGCAGAAGAGGAGGAGAAGGAGAAGGAGGGGGAAGAGGAGGGAAAAGACAGAAGGGGAAGAGGAAGGAGCAGCAGGAGGAGGAGGAAGTAGTGATATGTACCTTAATGGGTTTATTATAAAAATTAAGTGATATGAAATACAGTTTTGTTTTGGTTTTGGTTGGGTACAAAGGATCGCACTCTTGCCAGACAAGTGCTTACGCCACTGAGCTAAAACCCCAGCCATGATATGAAATTTAAGAAGCATGTGGTCGGTGCTCAATAATGTTCAATTTAGCCCATGGAGCTAAATCCATGGAGTTAAGGTCTAAAAGCTCAATGTGTTTTCACTTTCATGGGTACTTTTTGCTTTCACGTTTTCATAAAAATCTTTGGTGCTTTCATGAAAAAGAGGAAGCCCTGTGGGGAGTTCCCACATTGTAGCAGATGGTTGGGAAAGAGGTGTGTGAGCCATCAGGGCCTTCAGGGGAATTTATCCAATTATGCCACCGAGAGATTTTTTTTGATATTTAAAACAAGACCCACCCTAAATTTACCACTGTTTGTGTTGCTAAAAAAACTCCTTGCCTCTCTGTTTCTGCTGCTGATCTTATCATCTGTGCAGTCATTAGGGCAGATGGTGGCTTGGGGCATGGCACCCAGAGGTGTGAGGATGTGTCTCTGACCTAAACCACTTGGTCCTCCTTGACCTTCTGAAGTGGGTCAGGGTTGGAGTAACTATCAGATATTCCTGTTTGCCTTGGACCGTGCCAGCATACTCCTGTTGTCCCCGGGTAATTATAGCACACTCAGTCTCCTTTTTACTCTTATAATTATCCCAGTTTGGATGATAAATTATAGGATTACTTTAACCAGAAGGAAGTTTATATGAGCAAGGACCATAAGACACCAGAAACGGTGAGTTAATTCACAGGCTCTCAGATGCTTAGATTGTAGCAATTATTAGACGCATAACTGTGGCACATCATGAAGAAAGGCACAAGGCCACTGCTTGTGGCCAGGGCTGCCACTGTAAAGGACCACAGACTTGTAGGGAAAGTGATTTTGTCACCATCCCAGAGGCTGGAAATGTGAGGCTGTGGTACTGACAAGTGTGTTTCTTCCCAGGCCTCTGTCCTTTGCTTGTCTGTGAAAACCTGTGTCCTCACACGGTCTTCCCTTCACATGCATCTATGTCCTGATCTCCTCTTCTTCTGAAGCACTCGGGATACAGGATTAGGTCCCACCCTGAACTCCTCATTTTAACTCTCTTTAGAAACCTTCTCTTCAAATACACCCGTGTTCCGAAGCATGGAGGTTATGACTTTAACATATGAATTTTTAGAGACATAATTCAACCCATAAACCAACTAATTAAACTCTGATGTGTCATAGGTTGTTGGATGTAACCAAGTGTCAAGGAGATTAACCAGGCACTTTAGAATCATAAAACATGGTTTGCAAGTTTGGAAAAGGAAGAGGACTGGGCTTTGGTGGCAGGGAAAATGGCAATTTGTAAACCTCTTCCTTTAAAACTGTCACCTTCCCCTCTGCACCCTGCTGAGGCACCCAGGGAAGGAAGAGAGATCTAAACTGCTCAGATTTCCATCTTGATTGCTTCCCCTCCCTGGTGCCTCACTTCCTGATTATTCTTCCTGTGTAAGGAGCCCAGCTTGGGCCATTCCTGCTGCTCACACTCTCCTCCTCCTCGAGCTCCCCTGAACCAGTCTTCCCGTTACGCCCCGCCCCTTTTTTTTCCCTCCTGACCCCACCTCGCTGGAGCATTGATCTGCAAAATGGTTCAAAACTGCTGCCTTGGTGGCACCACGCCCCTGGTAGACAGCCTAGCCTGGGATAAAACCCAAAGATCCTAGTGAAACACGGGGGGCCTGCATGCTCAGTCCGGCCTGAGGCAGCGCCGCCCGCAGTGACCCTCCTGGCAGCCAGCATTCCCACTTCAGGGCACTGCATTCCATGCCCCAGTCTGGCAGCCTGTGCTCTGGGCCTGTCTCAATGTTGCTGGGAACCACTGCACATAGTTATTTGTGTCTGACTCTCCAACTAATAACTTTCCAAATTATCAAGGCTGTAATGGACTCTGAACCTCACTGGCTGAGAAAGTTGTTGCTTCTCCTGTCTCCTCCAGCCACAATGAAAAATATTTTCTGCACCTGTGTCTTTTCCCTCCCCTGAGACCAGGCAGCAGGCCTTTGGGTCTTGGAAGTCTGTCTTCTCTTAGCCCACAGTGTGTTTTCTGTGGAAAAGAGAAGCAGGTTAGTGGGTGGACTCCCTTCTTTGTTAACAGAGACTGAAAATTTGTGACTAGGAGATTTTTCTATTTGGCTTCATGGGATAACTTTGTATGAATTTTAATTATTAGTTGCAGTCTTCAAAAAGTAGGTTTCCTATGAAAACCTAAATGTTGGGGTTCTTTTGAAAAAGCTCAACAGACTTAGCAACTCTGAGACTTTATCTTCACATGGCAAAAATTGGCAGGATCTGAGTCAAGCGGATCCTGTAGTTTTCGTTTTGCCACAATCCCTGCTGCTCCCTAAGAGCTCACACCCCCTGTATTATTCAGTTATGTATTTACTTGTTCCTGTAAGCATTTGACTATTTATCCAGTGCCTGGAACCACATGGAGGATTAATCCAAGGCATTGTGAGGAAAGGAAATGATGACCCGGAGCTTCAGAGGTGAGTGAGGGCATGGGATATGGCTTGTGAGAATCTGGGCCTCCTTTATCCCACGGGGCAGGACAGAGGCAGAGTTGCTTGACTGAGTGCCTGTGAGGACTTCAAAATAAGAAAGCCAGTGTGAGAAACTGAAAGAGTAAATAAGATACAAAATCTTTAGTAAGTATTGTGAAAGGGTAAGAAACTGCTTAAAGGGAGAAAAATAACTCAGGGAAAAGGAGAAAAGAAGGAAGGGAGAAGAAAAAAGAAATTTGTGTGTACACACTTAAGATAACTAAGATGATTGTACTACTAATTCTATCATTTCTTGGAACAACACAGTTAACACTCATAAGATTAGATCAATTTTGCATGTCTACATCTGGTAATCCAAGTAATTCTTTTGAAGATAAGTATGCAAATTAACAACCTTTGTTAAGTTCTTAACATCTTGTTTTGAAAGCCTATATTATTATTGTTTAGGGTTTTTGTTAATGTTGTTTATTTGTCTCTCTCTCTTTTTTATATTTTGTTTGTTTTCCTTCTTTAAAATAAAATTAAAAATTTTAAAAAACAATTTTTTTTGGTACCATGGATCAAATTCATGACCTCGCGCTTGCCAGGCAGGGACTTATGCCATTGAGCTAAATCCTCAGCCCAAAAATTTCCTTAAAACAGAAAATAAGAAAATCTTCATGACTAACATAAAGGAAGTTGAACCGTGCCTAGAACTTGCTCAAAGAGATACCCATTTTTAAATGAAAATGAGCAGTCGGAAAGAATCAGGGATGCATCAGCCGGAGATCTGACCTACTCCCATTTTCCTGTCTCCATCAGTCCCTTCCCCACAATCCTTTCAAGACCTGGCAAGGGGTGGAGGACATTACACCGTGTCCAGCAACTCTGGAAGGAACAGTGGTATCCTAGCTTTGGCATAAGCCTTCTGTAGGTGTGCAGGGCAGAACCCAAGTGCCATCAGTATAATCGCCCTGCCTGATATGTCCGTGAATGCAAATCTTCTCAGAAAGCCTGATTCAGAGCTGGGCGTGCTGACACACACCTGAAATCCCAGCACTCCAAGAGCTGAAGGAGGAAGGTCACTGCCAGTTCAACGTGTTGAGGCTTTGTAGCCAGCCTGAGATACAAAGTAAGTTTAAGGCCTAATTGAACTGCACAGTGAAACCTTGTCTCAGGGTCTGGGATGTAGCTCAGCAGCATAAGAGCCTGCCTGGCAAGGGTAAACCCTGAGTGCAATTCCTGGTTCCAAAAAACCAAACTCATTTAGAGTTGTCACTAACCTTGAGCTTGGACTGCCCAGAATTCAAATGTTTAAAAATAAACATACATATTACATACTAAATGTGGTTTATTAATTGGCTTGTTACGGGCCTTGACCTCATGGCTGTTTTGGGGAACAAGCCTTCAGCCCATGAGCCCTTGGGAGACACCCCAGATCCTAGCCACCTAGCTGTAACACCTAGGAAGTAAAATCCCAGGCTCTTCATGACCACACTGCGCCTCCTTCCTGGTAATTGCTAGGCCAAGTCCTCTGATGAAATCAACGTAGACCTCTACAAGCACAGTGACCATGGGAGGCGAAAAGGGTTCCTTGAAAGACCCAGTTAATCACAGAAACAGAACCTGAGACTTTATTCAGTGCAGCTGCCACTTTGGCATTTGTCCACCACTTGAAAGTGTGTTCTGACTCTCTGAAAATCTGTCAGTTTGCAGTAAACTCTGCCTGTTTTCTGAACAAACAAAAAAGAAACTAAAAGGAAATATGTGGATTGTGGGTGTCTTATGGAGCGGGGTCGACCACCATAGGCAATAGTTTAAGAGTGTGTGAGAAAAACCACTGGAAGCTGGAATACAAAACAATAAGCGGAAGCCCTTGGGATCTGGTAAATTTTTTTCTTCAGGAGGACAGAAGAATATTTAGGGTCCATGTGTGCATTATAGTCAGACACACTTGTTTCCTTTTTCCCTCGCTAAATATCCATTTCCTCCTTCCCAGGATCCTTCCACTCGGCCTTCTTCAAAGCCTCTTCTCATCCATCACAAATCCCAGCTGGCCTCTGGCTTCCAAGAAAATAATCTCAAATGCACAACCCTTCTTGTGATCTTTCTTCGTGGGTCCGGATCACATTTTATTGCTTTCTGGTGTCTCAGTGGATATCTCAACCACCCGCTACACCCCTGTTTTATTGAGATAGGGTCTCTGTATGCAGTTCGGGCTGGTTCTGAACTTGCAGCAATCCTCCTGCCTCAGCCTCCTAAAGTGCTGGGAATACAGGTATATACTACCAAGCCCAGCACTCTTAAACTCTCATATTGCCTATCTGGGAGGATGAGCCATTTTCATTTTTATCTGAAGCCCAACCTGGAGCTCAAGGTCACAACTCAGCTGCTCTCCATTCGGCTTGCTCCAAACAGCACACACCTTCTCCACAGCCAGGCCAAAACCCCAGGCCTCATTTTATCATCTCTGTGAGGCTTGAGATAAATCCACATTGTAAGAAGTCCTCCTCCTCCATAGGTCTCTAATCTGTCTTCTACTTTACAGGCTGTCATTGTCCAAGCCCAAATAGCCTCCTTTCCTGTTCCCAGTCTCCCTCTCCGGGCCTCTGCTCACTTTCCCACTCTCACCCCTACACTCTGCTGACAGCCATCCCCCAAAACACACAGCTGTGGGTACCACTCCTTGCTTCACCCTTCAGCTCCATCTCTGTCTACTGGTGCACTTGCCAACAGTGCAGTAAAAATGACTTCTTTGCACAGAAAAAAGAGAGGAAAAAACCTTCAAATTTACAGGAAGGTTAAAATATATACGTTGATTTTGTTTGTCCCTGAAACATTGGGGTTTGGTTCGGTTTGGTTTGGCTGAGACAGAGTCTCACTATGTAGGTCAGCCTGGCCTTGAACGCACTATGTAACCCAGGTTGGCCTTAAGCAATCTTCCTGCCTCAACCTCACACGGGCTGGGATTGCAGTCACCACACCCAGCATTGGCCCTGAACCATTCGAAAGTGAAAGTGAATCTTAGGCTTGACCCAACGCCTCCAACATTTTAGAATTCCTTTCTTACAAACAAGAACATGCTCCTCCATATCTATACAGCCATTGTAAGTTAGGAAGGGAACACTGATCCAGTACTGCCCCTCAGGCCCCTTCCAGTTTTGCCGCCAACCTCTGTCACTTGCTGTACAGTGAGAGGATTCAGTTTGGAATCACCTGTTGCACTATCTGTCCTGCCTCTTTGGGGTCTTTCAGTCAGGAACAGTTCTCATTCTTTCCTTGATTCCTGTTTCCTTGGCACTTCTGAAGACCCCAGTCCCAACATCGGGGTGCCCCTCAGTGTTGGTGTAATGACTTAGTGTCCCGCTCAAGTGGAATCAGGCAGGGACGGAGGATTCCGGGTTCTCCTTGCTGCTGCTTCCTGCCGTACATTGTCAGTGTGTCCCCTCCTGGTGATAGTCCCTCAGGAAGGGTGGTATCCACTAGACTCATCCTCATGGTGACTCCTTTCCCTTTCCTAAGTATTTTGTAGAAAGTACTTTGTAGCCTTGCTGCTGTGTGAAGTATTTCTCATGAAGCTTTCAGTTGAGTCATTTGTTCACATCCAAAGAGACTGTTGGTGTCTCATTCCACCCAGTGTGTCATATACAGTCTGTTACCATCAGTCCCTTCCTGCTTTCTGACATCTCAGCCACACCACTACAAGTGCCTAAATGGAGAGCTTTATACTTACACTTTATGCCACAGAAATCCATGTCTATGAAACCTTGTGCTGCCTTTCTAAAAAGGGTGGTTGTTGTCTGAGTATTTGTCACCCAGGTGCCTACAGTTATGACTTGTTTACAAAGCAGAGGTTGTCATAACATGAAACCATTGCCAGTGGACCATACCATAGTCCACACACACGTCTCCATCTGTTCCACACAGCCAGTCATCATCCGTCCTCTCACACTGACACCTCTGTGGTTTGTAGCAGCACCAAAGTTACAATTCAGATTCATGCTAAGTGGTTCCCAAAGTGAAACTGCAAACCGTGCCAGTCTTGAGTTTTCGTGAAGCCTGGGAAAGTAACATGGCCATGCCTGAGTAACTATCCAAGAGAAAGAGAAGAGGAGATTGAGACAATTTGAATAACAAAAAACCAGAAAAGGCCTTTAAAATCTGAGAAAAATGGGCCAGAGATGTAGTGTAGTGGTACAGCACGTGCCCAGCAAGCAGGAAGCCCTGGGTTTGATTCCTTGTACCAAAGTAGGAGAAAAAAATTGAAAAGATCATCAGATTTTGTGTGTGTAGAGATGGCCCGGTTTTTATTGTAAGAATTTTTATTTTATTTTACTTTAATTTTTTATTTTTAGAAAGCAAGACAGAAAAAGGGTAACAATAATACAGAATTTCAAAAAAAAAACTAAGAAATCAGTACTTGTTAATATATTACACACTGTTATCTTAGAAGTAACTGCTCAGGTTACAAAATCAAAGCATAAAAATTGAATAGACAATCAAGCAATGACAACATAAACAATTCTTTTTGATGAACTAACAGAGAAAAAATATGGAACGCTTCACGAATTTGCGTGTCATCCTGCGCAGGGGCCATGCTAATCTTCTCTGCATCGTTCCAATTTTAGTAGATGTGCTGCCGAAGCGAGCACGGGCCTTTTTTAACATGATGTGAAAATTAAATATGAAGTGAAGGATACTATGTAAAAATTTTATCAGCAAGAAAGTTCAGATGCTTTGTTCTCAGAATTAGCATATGGCTGAAACCAGAATCTCAATTGTGTAGGAGGTAAAAGTATTTTTAAAATTTTGGTGTTCCCTCTCCCTAATTTTTATGCTTTGATTTTGTAAACTTGAGCACCTACTTCTACTGCTTAGGATAAAGCACTAATCCAATTTTTTTCTTCTATTTACTGTAAGGTTTCAGTTTCTTGTGTAAACAGGTTGGTCCCAGTTACACATGGCTTTGTCTTGGTGCCAGCTGTCAGCAGACTAGGCCCTCTCTGGTGCATGTGGCAGGAAACTCAAAGCCACTGTGGCAAGAGAGACCTTCTGTGCCCTCCAGTGCCCCTGCATGCGTCACCCCTCTCCCATCCTCTGAACATCTCTTTCTCTCCCCCTTGCCTCCCCTGCCTGCAAGCTTGCTGTTTCTTTTTTCTTTGTCCTTTGACACTGCTAGAGATCAAGCCTAGGGCATGTGCCTGCTGCAAACGGTCTACCGTGCAGCATTGCGGCTTACTTTCTGGCCTCATTTTCCTCATGTACCAAAAGGGGAAAGTACCCGTGCTCAGCCAACTTTACAGAGTTCTTCTTAAACCAAATGAGCTTGCAGATAATAATAGTAGTCACAATGAGTGTGGAACCATGATTGTACATCTGACCATGTGCTAAGCAGATTACTCTGGATTGTTGCAATTAGCTCTTCACAAACCTGTAAAGATAGAGGTTAGTATTATCCTGCATTGCATAGTGAAGCACACAGGCTCCAGAGGGTTAAGTCCTTAACTGAAGTTTCCTCAGTATTTGGAAAAGTCAAGATTCAAACCCAGCAGTTCAAGCACTTACCTGCTACACAGTCCTGAATCTAAAAGGGTTTCGAGTACCAAATAATGCCCTATAAATCTAGGCATCATTACTATGCTTCCCTGAGCATGCTCTAAGTTCACAAAACCTCTAAACAGTACAGTAGAAAGTATTAAAAAGAAATTCTTTATGTGAGTGCCTAGTTGTTTGGACCCCAAAATAATTCCACTACTGGCACCCAGTGGCACCCATAGGCATTGCTTGACCCCAGTGACCTGCATGTCAAGGCCTAGGAAGACAAATTTGCCTGTGAGTAGTAAAACAGAAGCAGATTAATTCACCCTGAAACAGGCCCTAGAGACTTCCCCAAACAGCTCTGGCCTAGGCTCATTTAGGTTACTCCACCCTGGTGTTCCCAGGCCAAGACCTGCCAGACACCTGAAAGGAAGTTTGGTTTCTGATAACAAAACAGGAGGTTTGTAGGCTTTTGGGCTGGGGGCTAGAATTTGGCATGGCAAACATAAAACAGGCCAGTTAAATGCCGAGTAGTGGGTGGTCACCAGTCCATCCATGCTTTGGGTCTGTTCTCAGAAGCTGGGTTTGCAGTCCCGGGACCCTTCTGCCTGCACACATGCCCTGCTTAGGCCCAGCCCATTGGACTCTCCTGGGACAAAAGCCAGCCCCCACCGCCCTTTTCTCCCTTCCCCCTTTGTGACCCATTGTGCTTTCCCCAGGCAGCTTCTGCAGGGGCCCAGGCTGGTTAGTGGGGCTAATTTGCCTAACAGGCATAATGGGTGTTTGTGTGTCACCAACCAGTGTCTTTGGGGAGGGAAATTTCAACCTGAGGATGCCCTGGAGGTGTCTAAGTCTGACTAAGTACCGTAAACCACCAATTTCACACATCTGAGGAGACAGCTGGGGGAAAGGGGCAGAAGGCAGAAGGCGAAATTACATTAGCGGACACTGCAGTGGGAGACTGGGAGGAAGCACAAGACCCCCAAACCACACGTCAGTGCCCAACCTGGACCGTGTGCAGGAGGAAAGGGTTCCTTTATCCTACAGAGGAAGAAGCTTCCACCTTTATATAAAAGCACAGGATTGGAACAAGTGTCCCCAGATGCTGCAACTTGGAGCAGTTGCAGGAGTTAACGCTAGGGAGCGTTACCTGAACCCTAGACCCCAGACTCTTCCCTACCTCTCAGTTCTCTCTTCGGTTTAACATCACAAGCCCAAGTTTGAACAAACACCAAATTATAAGACAGCTCAAGCTCTACATCCCTTAAGCATTTCAGAGAAAAAACCTTGAGGGCTGTTTGGCCAGTATGGGGGCCCCACTAGTTTTGCTACCCACTAATCCGCCACTTTGAGTGGTCCAGGTATCACTGCACAGGGTGTCCTGCAGAGGTGGCAGTGCACTAATATGCAGATCTAGTTCTGTGCACTCAACCGTGTGTCCTACATGCAGGGCTGCTTCACCATGAGGAACTATCTGCTCCCCAAGTGGGAAGTGTACTGAACTGCGATAGCCTGGAGGGGTTGCCTATTTGTAATTCACAGGCGGCCCAACGGGAGCTATCCATGGCACCCTGCACCCACTCCCCCTTTTCTTAAGCTGAAACACAGGTTTCTTTTCAGGAACCAGCCTCTACCCAATCTCGGGTAGCTTCCTGTGATGTGATGGCATGGGCACTGCTCCCATGGCCATCTCCAGGAAGGGACCAGTGATCAGTTTAAGAATCAGTTTAAGGACTGACATTTGTACAATTATTGCTGGAACTGTTGAGCCTGAGCCAAGTCTTTTCCTACAGTAGTTAATCGTGGGATAAATGGAGAGAGATGAAAAAATTGGCATGAGTCGGACCAGATTCACCCCCTTAAATTCACCCAAGTTCCCAGTTAGGAGTGTGAACCAGTTCTCGATTTTGCTGAGGCTGTGTTGGGTTCAGGCCTGACCAATACATTGAGAAGGGCAGAGTTTAACCTTCTATGACCACTTCTCCAGCAGGTTTGTCAGGAGTGGAAGGATCATTTCACATGGGAGCTGGTTTTCATGATGTACCCCCTCCCAAAGGACTTGGAAAGAAGAATGGAGAGTGGGCCCAGGCCTGCAGGCTGGTCACTGTGCTGCCCCTTAGTAGCATGTATCTGTGCTATCTACCCTCCTTTCGGGGTCTGGAAGATGCTTGAGTTCTCCTCCCTGAAGTCACTCACAGTGCTGTCAAGCAAAGGGCTGCTTTTTAAAGTTCCATTTAAGCTCCTTTTGTAGAGCGGGTAACCCAATGCGACAGCCATGAAAAATATATGATTCGTTATTATGACATAGAAAGCAGAGCCATCTAATTGCTGCTGTCTACTAGTATATAAAGATTGAGACCAGATGTGCTCAAAAAAGAAAAGAGAAAAAAAAAAAAAAAGGTTTGTATTGGCCTTTGCTTTGAATGAAACAGTCTGATTTCCGCTGCCTGTCTCACTCCAACTACGCGAAAGTGTCTTAACTGCTTGTAATTTTTCACAGCCTCATTGATTTCGCTTTTCACAGAAGATGAAATTGTGAAATTGGCCTTGAAAACTTTATTTTCACTTTCCTCTCTTCAAAGGGGCAGTGACTTGGTGGAAGGAGAGACTGAGCTGCTCCCTGGACCCCGCGTTCCCTTTCTCTGGGCAGCTGCAGGGGAAGAGGGCAGGCTCAGGGAGGAGGTGCAGCCCAGTGCACAGACTCCTCCCTCGGCTGCTGGGGACCCAGTCCTCACGCGGAAATCCACGGGAGAGGAGGATCGGCTGTAAATAGAACACCCAGGGCCCAGCTTCTGTGTTTCGTTTTCCAGAAGAGCCCTGAAATGTGCTTCAGCATGTTTTTTTCACCTCTCTGGTTATTTTTAGCACCCAGCCAGCCGAGCCCAGCAGACTCGCAGAAGCCCTACTGATGATGTGCTTGTCTGAGTTCACAGTTCCCTCCGCACAGGTGAATTTGAAGCAGCCAAAAGATATAGACCCAGGAGGTGAAGATCTAGAAGCCAAGTTAGGTGCCCTTAATGTTTCTCAGACCATCAGACCAGGGCTGCCTACTAGAAATACAGTTCATTTAAAGATTACCTCTTTAATTTCAAAGTTAATTTTTCTGCAAAATTAAAAGCATAGCTGGCCATGGTGGCACACGTGTGTAATCTCAGTATTCTAGGAAGCTGAGGCAGGAGGATATAAGACAGTTCAAGTCCAGCCTGGGCAACTTAGCAAAATCCTGCCTCAAAAATAAATAAATAATAAAATAAAATGGGCCAGATATGTAATTTGGTGCAAAGACCTTTAGTTCAGTCCGCAGTACTGCAAAATAATTTATTAAAATAAAAGCATGTGTAGCAAATTAGGAAAAGAAATCAGAGCAACTGTTTCTGGAGGGTTGTAGTAACTACAAGTCTTGTTCTCGAGCCCTACCTGGAAAATGGAAGGAAAATGGAAGGGATTCCTCCAGACATTTTCACAGGGACTCCCTCCATCTCAGCTTGCAGTAGCCAGCAGAGTCCCTTTCCCACTGGAAAGGAAGGATTTCCAGTTCGCTGCTTCCCAGTACAGAGTTCCCTTCCTCTCCCACAGTCTGAAGCTCTGGAGTGGTCACCCAGATATTTACAGGAATCTCAGAGCTCCATTGGGGTCATTTCCACTCTCACGGATACTTCCTGATTTGGGGAAAATGAGTAACTCCAATTTCCATCCTGTGTTTTATAGGCAACAAGCCCTCAGCAATAGAAGAGAAAGTGATTATGTGGCCAGCTTTCCCCAATTCTTATTTTTACACATCTATCTGCCCATGCTTACCTGAATTATCATTCCAAATCAGAGTTCTGCAAAATCCAAATCTTCCTTTAATTCCTGTACAGTTTCTAAAGGAAGTAACTAATATGTAGCATTACTGAGAATAGCTGTTACAGAGTAATGGCAGTGAAGAAAGTTGTAGACACCAAGTGTGGTAGCACACAGCTGTAACCCCACAGCAGGTAAGAGGCAGAAGGATCAAGGTGAATTTGAGACCAGCCTGGGCCACAGAGTAAGTTCAAGGCCAGCCTGAAATATGTAGCAAAACCCTGTCTCAAAGAAGGAAAGAACAAAAGAGAAAAAACAAAGGAAAGAAAAGAAAGGAAGAAAGGCCATAGACTCACTCTGGTGCCCAGTGTCCTTGACCAGTACGTTCACCTCGATAAGCACCAGTTTCCTCCTCCATGGCATGGGAGTGGCACTGGTTATTCAGTGTATGGGCTACTGTATCATTTCCAAAGCCTCCTTATAACCTGACTCCAAGGCATATGCTGCATGACCTCCCAAAGTGTGACTCCTCCTAAGGACTTTAGCACTTTAATGCCTACAGCAGTGTGGAACCCAAGATTCCTTCACACTCTCCTATAAGTACTTATGCAAGACATGTCTGTGCAGATGCCCCAGAGGACATGTTTTGAATCATGTGGCTCCGCTACCCCCATCTGTGCAAGACCTCAAGGATGGGGAACAGGAAAAGACACCTGACCTAAAACCAGCCGATCCCCAATCTGACCAGCAACCTTTGAATACTCCGGGATTTGAGTTGGGAAATGTAGAAACACCCAGCATATCAATAGGACCCAAAAGTGAGGGTCATGAAGTTGGGAGAAAATCTGGAAGCAAGAAAAGTTGGAGGAAAAACATCTGGGGTAAATCTCTGATCCTGACTGAAACAGGAAGATCACAAGTTTGAACCCAGTCTAGAAAGCTTATCAAGACCATGTCTCAAAATTAAAGGAAAGCGGCTGGATTCATTGCTCAGTGGTAGAGTGCATGCAAAACACCGAGTTCAGTCCCCAGTACTGGAGGAAAAAAAGAAAAGAAAAACAACAATAGATCACGCCCCTTCTCCAGTTTCACTGTCCGATGTCTCGACCACAAACTGCCCTTCTCCTGGGGCAGGAGGGTTGAGGGGACTCCATGCTTCAAGTTGTGGCCCTCAAAAGAAGTGCACACCTTAACTCCCGGAACATGTGAGTATGGCCTCATTTAGGAAAGGCAGGCCGGGGATATAGCTCAGTGGCACAGCAGCTGCCTGGCAAGCACAAGGTCCTGAGTTTGATTCCTGGTAAAAAAAGAAAAGAAAAGAAAAGGTGTTTTTCAAAATGTAATTAAAACTCTTGAGATGAGATCATCTTGGATGAGATGTTCTGGGTGGTCTATACATCTAATCACAAGTGTCTTCCAGAAAGACAAAAAAGGAAAAGCCTGGGCCACAGTGAAATTGGGGCAGAGATGGGAACCATGCTGCCAGATCAGGGACCGCCTAGAGCCAACTAGAGGTTGGGCGAAGCAAAGGCAGGATCATCCCTAGACATCCCAGAGAAAGCGCAGCTCCACCAACACTTCTGGTTTTCCCTTCAAGAACTATGGGAAAGCACCTTTCGGTTGTATGAAGCCACCGTTTGTGGCTATTTGTAATAGCAGCTCTAGGAAACTAATCCTCCTTGTGAACCAGAATCACATGACTACAGAGACTTGTCAGGTAAGGTAAAGCTGCTCTCTGAAGAATAATGCCCACTCGAAATAAGGCACAACAACAAACTACTGTTAATTTTCATCTCTAAGTCTCTCTGCTGCCACAGCATAATAAGAATAAAATGGAAATAGCTATCAATAATACTATGTACCAGGAAAGTAAATGTTTCATATACTTTATTGCTTAATCCTCATAATGCCCTCATGTCACTCCCACTTTGTAGTTACTGGCACTGAAGTTTAGAGAAGTGGGCCAACCAGAGCTGGAAACCAGATCAAGGCTCTATCCCAAAAAAACAGGAATGATTGCATCCCTGGCGGGAGACATTGGCAGAAGGGAGGGGAGAGTTGCAAGGAGTCCGGTAGGGTTTGCATTGGGTCATCAGAGCACCTGTGGGTAGAAAGCGTTTGGTTCCAAATCTGGCCCTGGGGCCTTTCCCTGTGGAAGCCTCAGATTCCCCTTTCCAGCAAAAACAGATTATAGAGCGCCTCCTCCGGTGGCTTTAGCATCGGCCTTAGCATCGAAGTGGTGCACCGGGTGTCTGGAGCTCAGCAGAGGCCCAGTGAGCCTTGTCTGAGTTGGGAGGCCCCGTCCTGAGGCTGGCCGGGTATTTCAGAGGTACTAAATGGAATGTCTAGTCGTGAAAAAGGTGTTCACATTCTCCTCTCCAGGGGCTGATTTCCTCTTTGTCTTTAAAACTGCATTTACAGAATGCTTCTCCAAATTATCTGATAATAAGATTGACCTAGAAGGCGTGGTAAAAATTAGCATGACAGGGCCTCACCTCAGGCCCGCTGGATTTCTCTTTGCCAGGCAAGCAAGGGACTAGAACTGTTTAATAAGCAGCCCAGGTGCCTGTTAACACTAGAAAGCATAATGGAGGGGCTGGGGCTGTAGCTCAGTGGTAGCGTGGTTCAATTCCTAGAACCACTAAAAAAAGAAAAAGTTTAGATAAAGTAATCCTTCCCAAACCTGAACAGACATGCCTCTCGTGTGGGAATTTGATTGAAAAGCAAATTCTGGTTGAAGCAACCAATGTGGGCTCAAGAGTCTGAATTTTGGAGCTGGGGATTAGCTCAGCGGCATAAGTGCCTGCCTTGCAAGCAGGCAGTTGTGAGTTCAATCCCCGGTACTGGGTGAAGATATAAACCAAATTTAGAGGCTCCATTTATAATTCCCAGTATCTGAATTTGCAGAACTTTCATATCAGTGTCCTCTCTACAGTGTTGTTCTTTTTTTTTTTTTTTTAAGACAGGCTCTAACTCACTAAATTGCCCAGGTTGGGTCTGAACTTTATAATCTTCCTGCCTCAGCCTCCCAGACTACTAAATTATAGGCATCCGCCACCAATGCCTATCTATCAGTATCCTGATCTAACCACCAAAATCATCATCTGAAGTGGACATTTTTTTCTTTTAACGTATGAGACTCCCAGCAACCTGACCAGCAGGCAGGTTTCTGCAAGGAACACTGCAGTTTCCTGTGGACACCCAGGTATGCAATCACAGACTCCAGCTGTGGTCACCTGCGTGTGCCATCCATCAGTGAATGGACTGTGTGCACAGAAAGCTGCTGACAACCCTAACACACACACACACACACACACACACACACACACACACACACACACACAGGAGCCAAGGGAGGCTGGGCACACCATCAGCTCTCTCCACCTGCCTGAAGCTGTTTCTGGTCACAAAGATATACTCCAGCAGCACTTCCAAAATGTGGGACCCATCACAAAATTTCTACTCCCCAGCTTCCAGTTCAGCTGCTGCCTGCCACTCTGACCATCTCAGTTCACGTGTGTGCCCACTCTGTTATAATGTACATATCAGTGGTCACCTCCTCACTCAAGGAACCAAGGTTTCTTTCCCTTTGCCTGGATACACACAGTTTATTCTTCTTCCCTTGAACTAATTTCAAACTCTGAGATGACTTGTATTAATGATACAAAGAGAATAAAACATAGAACCACTTTGGAAAACAATTTGGCAGTTTCCTTAAAAGTTAAATAGCTGGTTAAATGAGACTCATTTTTTCATGATTTCTTACTCATCAAATTCATTATTAATGTTTAGGAAAAAAATTAAATAGCCAGGCCTGGTGGTGGACACCTGATATCCCACTATTCAGAAGACTGAGGCCGGAGGACTGCGCTGAGTTCAAGGTCAGCCTGAACTATGGTACTAAGTCCCCGTCTCAAAAAAAAAGTTATAGATAGCAAGGAGTGGTGGCACATAAAGTTCCAGCCCAGCCTGAACTACAGTTTAGTGAGGTCCTGTATCAAAATAAAAAATAAAAAAGGAGTCTCAGGATGTTATTCAGTGTGAAGACTCTGGGTTCCATCCCCAGTACCACACACACACACAAAAGGCAAGGTTAAACACGTATTTCACATTTGACACAATCCATTCTTATGTACTTTTTTGTTTTTTATATTTGGTATGGGGAATCAAACTCAGAAGCTTGTGCTTGCCAGGCAAGTGTTATGCCACTGAGCTGTACCCTGGGCTGTAAATATGTATTTAAAAGAATTGAAACTGCATGTTCACACAAATTCGTTTACTGTACAGGTATATTTATAGTAGTACTGTTTGCAATAGCCAAAAGGAGGAAACAACCCATGTCCATCAATGAATAGAAAAACAGAATAGGAATACTCATGCAGTTAAATATGTTTCAATCATAAAAACGTATGAAGTACATACTATTACATGGATGAAACTCCAAAATAGTAAGTAAAAGCCACAAACACAAAAGGCCATAATTAGGGCCTAGGGATTTAGCTCAGGGGCATAAGCGCCTGCTTTGCAAGCACATGGTCCTGAGTTCAATCCGCAGTGCTGATTAAAAAAAAAAAAAAGGCCATAATGGTGTAATCCCACTTATATGAAATATCCAGAATAAATAAATCCATAGAAACAAAAGGTAGATTGGTGTAAGAATTTTGGGGAGGGGGAATTGGGAAATAACTGTTTAACAGGTTTGAGATTTCCCTTTGAGGGGTAATTAAAATACTTTAGAAGTCAGGTGCAGTGACTCACACCTGTAATCCCAGCCTTTGGGAGGCTGAGGCAAGAGGAGCATGGCAGGTTTGAGGCCAGCCTGGGCTCAAGTGAATTCAAAGTAAGCCTGAACTACACTGTGAGATCTCCTGTCAAAAAACAAAACAAACAAAAAACCCAAAACTAGGTTTGGTGGCTCACACCCATAATCCCAGCTTTTGGGAAGCTGTGGCAGGAGGATTGCTGTGAGTTCAAGGCCAGCCTGAACTACCTAATGACAGCCTGTCTCAAAAAAACAAAAAACAGGGGCTGGGGATTTAGCTCAGCGGCATAAGTACCTGCCTTGCAAGCAGGGGGACGTGAGTTCGATCCGAGGTCTGATAAAAAGGATCTGATAAAAAGGAAAAAGACAAAAAAAACCCCAAAAAACATTTTAGAAAAAATACAGATGATGTTTACACAATATTGTGAACATATTAAATGCCACTGAATTATATACCTTAGATAGTTTTATGTTACGTGAATTTCACCTCAATTTAAAGAGCTGAAATATGGTCATGTGGTAATACCCATGGGGCCCTGTGTGTGTACATGTATGTAGAAATGTGTGTGAGATATATGTATATTTCTGAACAATGGCATTTATACTAACCGAATACTGTAGTATGGTATATACAGCAGGAGTCATGGTGCAGGTAGGCCTATACTTCCAGCATTCTGGAAAGATGAGGTTGGATAAGTGATAGTTCCAACTCAATCTAGGCAATTTGGTGATTTAGCAAGACCCTGTCTCAAAAATAAAAAAGAGTGCTAAGGATGTAGCTTAGTGTGAGTGTCCTAGGTTCAATTCCCAGTACAAACATAAGCATTTTGGCATGTGTACTCACTAAGAAGGAAGACACCATGTCACATGACACTAGTAAAATTATCAAAATCAGGGAACTTAACATTAGTTAAGTATTATTACATAAGTTACGCTCCTTGTTTATGTTTCTCCAACTTCCCAAACGATATTAGTTACAGCAATTTTCTTGCCAATTCAGTATCCAAGACCATACAATGTATTTAATAGTCAAGCCTCTTTCCTTTAATATGAAACCACCCCCTCAGCCTTTAAGTGTTTTTCTTTTTTATCTTTCTTGACATTGCCCTTTTCAAAGGGCACAGCCCCTGTTGTTTTGTACACTACCCCATCAATTGGGTCCATCTGATATTTTCTCTGACTGCAGCCAAGTTGTGTGGCTTTGCAGGGAACCCCAGCAGCATCCTTCTCAGTGCATCCCATCAACATCCCATCAACATCCCCCCAGCTGTGATGGTGTCCACTGGAACCACTTGGATTAGGTGGTGCCTGCCAGGTTCCACTGCAAAGCTGTCATTTTCTCTTTGTACTTAATGACAGAATATGTTATTCTTAAGGGCTAACAAAACTAATTTACAAAATCATCTTTGGTGCCAGCTACTATATATATCACTCATTCATTCAACCTCTACCTTGCCCAGGGAGAACATAAAGATAGATGTAACTATTAGCCTCTGCCCTGAGGGAGCCCATTGCTCTGCTGGGGAGGCAGTTCCCCCAACCCGGTCCCAGTTCTGGGGAACTGATTTCACATTAGCTACTTCTTTTATCAGGTCTATAAGCCGAATGCCAAAAAAAAAAAAAAAAAAAAGCCCTGTTAAATAAATAAATAGCACACAGGACAGGTTATAATCATTTTAGCGCAAAAACCAAGCAGCTGCTAAACCCTATACAAACATTAGAGCCAGTGAGTCTAGCTCCTAGCCAGCTGTCTTGAGCAAAGACCTGGAAGAACAGTACACAGGCTAATGCATAGATTTGTGCTATCAAGCCTGCTTCAATATTTTGTGCATTAAAAATAATAAGTGCTTTTTTTCTTTTAGTTTAATTTTTTAATGGACTGATTCTTTGAAATTGTTGAAATAAAGCTCAAATTAGGAGTACTGAGATTATAATGACAAGTGCCCAAGCTTCAGGCATGGTTAAACGGCTGCTCCGTGACAGCCACTGCTCTTGTTTTCACTTACTTGTTTCCTCTGGTGATTAATCTTCAATGTCCCCAGTGCAAACTGTCAAAATGTTGGGTAGGCAGCCACCCTGACAAAAATATATTTCATGGGCAATTTCCATGTATTTTTTCACACTGTATTCCTTTGTTATCTTTGGCTTTGGGTTTTTTATTATTATTATTATTTTCTTTATTATTTAAATGCTAGAAAAAAGTGGAGAAAATATATTGTAGAATTAAAGAATAATCATATAAATAGCTCAGGTATTTGAAAAGATAGTTCCCACTGTATATATGCTTGATTTCCATAATTTCAAATTGATTGTGCTATTAAAAATGACCTGTTTTACTGCAAAAAAATTGTTTTTGTCAGCTAGTAGATTTTGAGCTCAATTCTAACAACTTTGCAGCATCTTGAAATAAATACACTGCCTATGTCTTTAGTGTCTCCTTCCAGAAGAGACCAGCCTCACTGCTACCACATACATGAAAGAAACACATAAGCAAATGGCTGAGCAGTGTAGCCAGTGAGGATTTTAAGTCATTGCTTTGCAAACTTTGCTCCCAGTCAGCCTTCACTTAGGTCTGGTGACATTTCTAAATCTGTCAGTTGCAATGTAGTTTTAAAGACATTTTTGTATTACTTAAGTAACACATGCTTGCCATATGTCTTGGTCTGTTTTCTGTTGCTGTAACACAATGCCTCAGACTGGACAGTTTACTAAGAACAGAGATGTACTGTATTTGGCTCAGAGTATGACAGGCTGAAAATCTGAACTCCCCTACCCCTTACAACCTCATTCCCAGGATAACAGCAATAATCCGTTCATGTGGGTGATGCGCCATTAACTAACTGCCCCTTTGCAGACCTCACTTCTCAACACTGTTGCAAAGCCAATTAAATCTCAAAATGAGGGGTTTTTTCCAACTTTTATTTTTAATCAATACATGTTTGCTATACCCAGTGATTATATTCCTCCTGGAGAGTTGGCACATCTAGGTTCTTTTTTTGTCCCTCTTCTCTTCCTTTCCTTCTCCTTCCCTCCATCTCTTGGTATCCTTTCCATTTGAGAAAACTCTGTCTCCTATTTCTAATATCTTTTATTTTGCTCTTGACTTATATTTTACATTTCTTATGAAAGAGGTGCCATGAGATATTTAAGCTCCTGTGTCTGATTTATTCCACTTAACATTTTTATCTCAAGTGCACTGATTTTCCTACAAATGACTCAAGTTTCTCCTTATTTATGGCAGAATAGTATTCTATTTTGAACAGGGAATCAGACTCTGGACTTTGCATTTACCATGCAGGTGCCCTGCCACTGAGCTATATCCCTGGCCTCTTAGTATTCCATTTTGTATAAATACTATATACTTTTGGGCCAGGGATTTAGCTCAATCTTTCTAGCGTTTGCCTAAGTGTGAGGTCATGAGTTTGATCCCCGTATCAAAAAAAAAAACTATATTTTTTATCCATTCATCTTCAACATGAGTTTTCAAGAGAACATCCAAATCACACCACCACAGAAGAGGCAGACTATAACAAAAAGGAAAAAACTCATAATTTCTTTCAGAAATAATTATACATAATTATAAACATGAAACTTTTAAGACATATTGAGTTGCCTTTCAAACGGTAAAATATATATTATACATAATACGTATTATAAGCAAAGTTTTATGAATTGTGCTGTAAAGAACTAGTGATACCCAGAGTAGTTATGAAGAGTTATGAAGAGTGATACCCAGAGTAGTTATGAAGCCCACCCGTCCCCTGGCCAAGCCACCTGGCAGGTTCTCTGAGGTCCAGCCAAGGATGCACTCTAATGCCTGAAAGCAAAGACAGCTTCTTCTACCATTTGACTTCCCTTTCTATATAAAAGGGCTATGCCTACTGACCCCTAAGCAGTGGCCTCCTCTGACCAGCTGCTGGGCAGGCAGGTGGGAGGGGTGCCTGACCAAAGCCACCTCTTGCTGATTGCTACCTTGCATAATGGCTTGTATCTCAAATCAACAAGGTGATGGCAATGTCTTCAACAGTCTCTGGACAAACAAAAACAAGGCACGCAGCTATGTCTTTAGATCTGCACATTTGTGCAGAGGTTCAAGGGCTCAGGAACTCCCAAGGAAATAAAAAAATGGTGAACAAAATCCTAGGACAAGGGCTGGAGATATAACTCAGTGGCACAGTGTCTACCTGGCAAGCAACAGGTCCTGAGTTTGATTCCCAGTACCAAAAAAAAGTCCTGGTATAAAACTATTAAGCTGAAGGGTCTGAGTCATATGTAGCAAGATTGCTACAGGCTGCTCATGCTGGAGAACTAGCAAGACTTAGTTTATCTCAGCTTTCCTAAAAGATAAAAACTATGATGACATAAACAAACCAACTACAATGAGCTTCACTTTTCAAGTGGCGTGGCGTAGGTGGCCAAGAATGCTTGGCTTAGTCCACTTGCCATTTGTTGCACCCCAAGGCCCAGCCCCTGTGTCCTTGGGAGAACTGCCTTTGGGATACCAAAACCCACTTTGCCCATACACATAACAGGCCAGGGGTGTCTGGGATCTAAGTGCCCTCCACTTAGCATGTGCCCAGCGGAGTGAGCATGCATGTTCCCTGGCTTCCTCACCAGCTGGGCTGACAGTGCACTCTTCTCAGCTTGCTTTAGCCTGTCCCTTCACCTCCCAATGAGTGGGCACATGAATCCCCATCTTTGGGCAGAAATCTGTCAGAAACTTGATGAGCTCCTTGCACCTTGGCCAACCACAGTGAGTACCCAAGCGAACTCATCTCATGATCTCCAGGATGAACCATCTCCCTGACCCAGGGGCTCCCAGGAAGACTATGAACCTCAGGTTGGCAGAGGGTCACAGAAGTGAAGGACAAGGCAGGAGGTGAGTTCTCTTGGTGCTGTTACAAAGGCCCCTGCTGCTCAGGACATAAATCTCACCATCCGTTAGGAGATGCCCTTCTTGGTACCTGGTCACATGCTCGTCAGACCACACTTTATCTATCCTGGTCCCTCTCACTTCCTCTGCACAAAGGTCCTCAGGGCAGGGTATGGGCAGCCTGAAGCTACACCTAGGCAGCTTCTGGGGACAGGAGCAATGGCCATCTCTGTTCCCCCGCTGTGTTCCTAACACCCGGGCCTGGTGAAAGCCAGGGCTTTGCCCTCCATGTGGAAGATGACAGAAAGTTTAGGCAGCCTGGATGCCAGGCTCAAAGCTCTAGAAGGACACACGGATGTCTTTGTGGTGGGCGCCAGGGTGACTCGTCCACAGAGAGCCTTGTGATGTCCTTTAAAAAGGATGAGACCGCTCTCTTTTCAAAGGAAAACCCATGTTTCAGAACCACTGGGAAGTAAGTCCTAGACAACATGAAATCATTATCCTTTGTTCGCCTGGGACTGAGTATGAGGTTACAAATTTCCCAAGGAAAGCATGTGATTCCTTTCTGTGAGGAATGATTCATTTCAGAAAAGTCTACTTTGTTCTCCTAGTAACAAGGAATTGGAATCAGCATCTTGAATGTACAAACCAAAGCACTGGCCTCTATCATTATATAAAAAGGATACATTTTTGGAAAACTCCATGAAAGGAAAAGATAAGGGTGTTTGAAGTTTTTAAATATAGAGTAGTTTAAATATTTTAACGTTGCTTTTCTTAATGTCAATTTGATGCTTAAAAATTAGATTTGGGTGTGATGGTGCACATCTGTAATCCAAAATGCAGAAGGCTGAGGCCAGATTGCAAGTTTTAAACTAGCCTGGATTATACAGGGAGACCCTCTTTCAAAGAAATTAATTTATTCTAAAGAAGCACAGTTCTAGGATTATTAGCGTGTGCCACCATGGCTGGCCTGAAAGTAGCTTTACTTATATTTTGCAATAGCTCTTCTAGACTTGCAAGGAAGAGCCAGGTCAGTGTGGGACAACAGATTGCTCTTCCCCTAGAGGCTAGGATTGCCCTTGGGAACCTTTGAGACCAAGTGTCTTCCTGATAACCTTCAGTTAAAGGAACTAGGTCTCCTCCTGGGAAGAAGCCATCCTCAATTACCTTGCCTAAGGGCCCAAAACTTGTTCCCTCTTCCTTTTCTCTCCCCTTTCCCCCCAAGACCCTGAGCCTCTCCAGGGCTCCACTACTCTGTCTTCCCCTTCACTTTCCTTATCGTTCTTGTAGAAAAGTCCCTCTCACGTAAAGTTTTTACCATGGATTGCAGAGAAGATGGTTAGAAGAAAAAAAAAATTCAAACGTAAAAAGATTTGTTTTTCAAACAGTCAAATTGCAGCACAGTTTTTGTGAAACTTTTAAATGATGTCATATAGAAAAGTAGCCAGAAAGCCAGACATGGTGGCACACACCTGTAATTCCAGCACTCAGGAGGCCGGGCAAGAAGATTGTTACGAGTTCATGACCAGCCTGGGCTAAAAACTGAGCGCAGATCCAGTCTGAACTGCATAGTGAGACCTTGTCTAAAAAGACAAAAAAGAAAAGCCAAACATAAAAAGAATTAAGATGTGTTCTATACATGTATCAGTTCCCCACAATGAATATAATCATTCCATACAGCAAACATGGGCTAATACAAATTTTTGAAATAGAAAAAATATTCAACCCAAATAAATAAAATAGTTGGTAGAATCACACAGCAAAATTGTGATATGGGACAGGCTAAACTCAGCTTCTCAGTAATCCTGCCCCCTCCTAATGTTCACACAGTCTAACCCAGTGCTGCCCAACAAAAGTACAACGTGAATGACATAGATAATAAAAATGATTATCAGCCACAGTAAAAAAATAAGCTGTTTGAAAAAAAAATTTAAATTAAGCTGTTTGTTATGGATTAATAGTTAACTTGTAGGGGCTGGGGATTTAGCTCAGCGGCATAAGCACCTGCCTTGCAAGCAGGCAGTTGTGAGTACGATCCCTGGTACCGATAAAAAAGATTAAAAAAAAAAAAATAGTCAACTTGTAGCACCCTGTGTGGTGCTGGGTGTGGAGGGCCCACCTGAGGATTGTTGACAACAATATAAAACCAGAAAAGGAGGGGAAGATGGTGGGCTGTTGATCCTCCTGGAGAAGCTTGTCACGCTGGTTTTTCTGATAACTCGACTGTTATTATCGGAGGAGCTCAGGTCCTCCTTGTTGCTGAGGATGGCTGTGGTACTTTTAGGGGGAGCCCTGGTCCTTAGTTTGAGCATTGTTTCTTGGCTCCAGAGTAGAACTCTCTGCCTGCTGGTGCAGATCCTTCACCCCACTGGCACAGACTTTCTTGCTTCCACCGCTGACCTTTGGGCCTTCCCAGTGCAGAGTCTTGATACAGACTTGCATGAGACTGATGGGGTATTTTTGGCACTCAATTGAAAGCAGCACAGGAGAGACAAGAAGGAGAGACAAAGTAGGAAGAAGCCTTTAATGAGGGCATGGGAGAGCTTTATGGGGTGTAGCAGCTCTCAGCTAAAACAAAGTGGAGCTACTTTTATCAGTTTAAGCTGGGGGAGGAGTTGGGGGGTGGGCAAAATGACGTATTAACAGCTGATTTGAAGGAGCATCTGCCTGTGTAAAACAGAGACAGAAAGATTTACTGGGGGCTGGAGGTGGAGGCTTGGGTGGTTGTGGAGTCTTGGGCTTGGAAAGGGCTCAGTACACTCGCAAAAAGGGAGCAGGAGGTTTATCTCGGGAATGAGAAGGAGAACGCAGAAGTTACTCTTGGAGAGATAAGTTGTTTCTCTGGGTCCGGTACCAAGTTGGGCAGATGTCATGTTACAGATGGCTAAGCCCCAGGCTCACAGAACCTATTGGAGACATTGTCATAGGCTCTAGATCTTCAGCTGGACTCGTGCAGGACATTGCTGCGGTATCCAGGCTTTCAGCTGGATTCTTTTGAGTCTCTAGTACATGAACAGATCTGTACTATTCCACATTTACTCTTTGAATACTATAAAATAATTCTATAAATAATGCATCATGTATTAAATCTATTCCTTTGGGAACCCTAACTACAACCCTGGTGTAGTGACCTGCACCTGTTGTTCTACCTGCTTGAGAGGCTGAGTGGGAAAACTTGAAAGCAGAACTTCGAGACCAGCAAGATTCTGTTTCAAAAAGAAGTAAAATACAGAAAAAATCATTTTAATTGCATATTTTATTTCATCATCATTTCAACATGTAATGAATATAAAAATTAATGAGATAGTTTGCAATCCTTTTTTTTATGTTGAGTTTGTGAAATACCATATGTATTTGACATTTTGAGCTGTCTCAGTTTGGACCAGCCCCATCACAAGTGCTCTACAGAGGCAGAGGCAATTGTGGTGGATAGAAAAGATATAACATGTCTTGTTTCATCCACCCTGCAAGATCAAGAACTATCACTATTCTCATTTTACAAATAGGGAAACTGAGGCTAAGAACAGCTAAATAATTTGTCAAAAATGACCTGTGTACTTCGTAATAATCTACTATATAACTCATGAATAACTATAAGCCAAGTTTGGAGACTCCACACACAAAGCAAAATGCTAAGGAGACGCAAATGTTACCCTGAGCTAAATAGTTCATTTTTATACATGTGTGAAAATATCACAATATATCTCCAAAATATGTGTAACTCTTACATGCTCATCAAATTTTTCAAAAAAGCTTAAGGAGTTCAAAATGTTAATAACACAGATTTGATCACTATTATTTGATGTATATAGAACTGAATTATCACAGTGTATGTAGTAAACTTGTCCAGTTAAAATAACAAAAAATGTAAAAGAGACCAGGAATGAACAGTAGTTTTATTAAACAGAATTTTATTTAAATATTGACTTTTGCCACTTCCTACCTCCATGACCTCTGGGAGGTTGCTTAAAGTTTCCTAGTTTCAGTTTCCTCATAGCTGTAGTAAAAATAAATAAATAAATAAACCCTACTGTGGATCAAGGATGAAGGGTCATGATATGGAGAACAGATTATCCAGTGTTGGGGCGTAAAAGGCTTAATAAATATAGATTGATTTTGAGAGAGAGGACTGGGCAGAACTTCTATGCTAAGGGCTAGTGAAGAACTACACCCTCAGGCTGTGGCCCTGGCCAGAGCACCCCGCTCCTCTTCTCAGCTCGCTTTCTCTGTGCCCAGCCCCTGGGCTGCCCCAGACTCAGGCTGGTTGCTGATGTATTACTACTGTTCCTCTTGTCAGGCCCAGGAAGACCCGCTTTCTACCATTTAGCTAATGGGAACACAGTGTATCTATTTTAGTTATCTATTACTATAATAACATGGCCCCAAATTTAGCAGTTTAAAACATGCTTATTTTGCTCAAAAATCTGTGATTTGGGCATCAGTTCAGCAGGTGTTTTGAGTTACAACATAGTGCCAAGCACTGTGTAAACTCTGGACATAGAATCTGAGCTGGGTGTGGTGGCCCATACTTGTAATCTCCCAGGGCTCAGGAGACTGACATAGGAAGATTGCCGTGAGCTCTAGGCCAGCCTGGGTTACACAGTGAGTCCAAAGCCAACCTGAACTACATAAGGTCTAGCCAGATTTGTTTAAAAAAAAAAATCTGATTGAGCCCAGCCTTCCAAAGAGCCAAGAATCTATGAGAAGCTTCCTACCAAAAGACCAGCTTTCTCAGCTCAGCTCAGCCCTTGTGATCATCAAATAATTCATACCTCAGGAATTTTTTGTTAATCCACGAAGATTTGCACTTCTGAAGACTACAGATGGTGAAGCAAGGAGGTCTATCATGCAGATCAGGACTTGGGTGACGCAGCCATTTTGGAAATGTACCAAAAAGCATTCCCACTTTGTCTCCAGTGCAGCAAATTTCAGAGGTGAGGTCTTTGGGAGCAAATGGACTGATGGGAGTTCAACCATGTGAATGGATTAATCCACTGATGGCCTTGTGGTTTAATGGGCTATGAGAGGATGATGGGAGCTAGGGCCTAGTCACTGGGGCTATGCCCCTGTATATGGTTATATCTTGTCCTTCTCATTCTCTCTCTCTCTATCTCTCTGTCTCTGTCTCTCTCTCTCTTTCTTTCTGCCTCTGTCTCTGTCTCTGTCTCTGTCTGTCTCTCTTTCTTTCTCTCTTTCTCTCTCTCTCTCCCTCTCTCTCTCTCTGCTTCTGGCTGCTATCAAGTGAGCAGTTTTATTCCATCATGTGTTCCTTGCAATGATGTTCTGCCCTGACAAGAGCCCAGTGCCCACTTCATGAAGTGAAGTGACCATGGACTGAAACTTCTGAACCCATGAAACAAAATAAATCTTTTCCTCCTTTAACAACAACAAAAAAGAATTCCAGCTAAGTAATTCCGTTTTATTCCTGAAGTTGTAATTCTTTAAACTAAAAAAGAATTTCACTGCAGTTAAATTTCCCCAAAATTGTACCTTTAAATATTCCCTATTCAACTTTAGGTAAAAATGGTGAATTTTAAAATTTCAACATATCGGGGCTGGGGATTTAGCTCAGCAGCATAAGCGCCTGCCTTGCAAGCAGGCAGTCGTGAGTTTGATCCCTGGTACCGATAAAAAGGAAAAAGACAAAAAAAAAAAAAAAAATTCAACACATCTGAGGGCATTTTTGGGTCAAGATGACTGACTAAGCATATGTGTTTATATCTATTTCTTATTAAAATTCCCAGAAGAAATATAACCTTCATGTAAATTTATGGCAGTGTTGGGAACTGGGTGAAATGCCACCAAGAGAGAACAGTGAGGAATTTTACGGTGAGGTAGATAGTGAAATCTCATGAAATTTCAAGAGTAAGCCCTTTGCTGGGGCTGGGATTTAGCTCAGTGGCATAAGTGCCTGCCTTGCAAGCATGCAGTCGTGAGTTTTGCAAGCCAGAGAAAGTATTTTTCTTAAAAAAGACATTTCCAGGCAAGGAATTTAGCTCAGCAGTATAAGTGCCTGCCTGGCAATTGTGAGGTCACAAGTTCGATCCATAGTACCAAAAATAAATAAATAAATAAATAAATAAATCAACCAATAAAAGAGAAATTTCCCAGAAGGAAAAAACCCAAGAAAAGAGATATCAAGTGATGAGGGAAGGAGTAAATAAGTGGTCAGCTAGACATCAGTTAACAAACAGCAGCTAAAGAGGCCCTGCTCCCCACAGGACTTTCCTGCCTCTGGATTTTGCCCCTTGGGAAAAGCTGTGAGAACTTTATGATAAAAACTTCCCCTCAGGAAACTCCCTGAGACAGTACTAAACCCACTTCTCCTTGAGCAATGCCCCAGGTAGCCTTTGGTACCATGAGGACCAGGTAGCTCCATATTCGGGAGACGCTGGAGAGAAAAGGTCGCCCAGCTGCATGTGCCGCCGCCTGTCCTCCTCATACTCACCAGAGCGAGACGTCATCCGCCAGAACATGTACTAGCTGGCAAGATGACACCACCATCCACAAACATCAACAGGTCATCAGACGTCAGAGGCACTTGAGGGAAGGCCATGGCATGGAAAAAACTTATCTAAACCAATTCAAGAAGCAAAGATAGCTCTAAAGTTTGTACTTTGGGTCACCTTAGAAATCATCAAATTTAAAAACTCAGTAATAGACCAGAAGAAAATACTTATAAATTATATGAGTTATTATTCTAATATATATGGAGAGTCTATAAATCAATAAACAAACAAAAAACTCAAACATCCTGAAATAAACTAAACAAAGAATAGGGATAGGCAATTCCCAAAAGAAAAATAAATAAATAAAATTGGCCTATACATGAAAATGCTATTCACTATTAAGAAAATAAAAACTAAATAATATATTTTTTGCTTATCAAACTGGTAAATTTAAAGAGCTGATAAAGTACAGACCTAGTGGGGACGACATTGGAAAGCAGGAATTCTCATACTCTGTTGGAAATATAAAATGACAGAGCTGTTTCTGGAAGGCAATTTGGCAACACTTACCAAATTGTTATGTGTTCATAGTCTCTGACCTAGCTGTTCTGCTTCAGGTGATCTACTAGAATATTTGCATGAACACACAGCCATGCACATAGGAGGAAGGTTATTGCATCAATCTTTCAGTAATAAAAAACCAAAGAAGGGAAACATCCTCAGTGTCCTACAATATGGATGAGTAGGCGCATGTGGTTCATATATGCACAACATACAGGACAACACAGTCATTTTTTAAAAAAAATGCCAGATCAGCTGGGCGTGGTGGCTCATGTCTATAATCCCAGCACTTGGGAGGCTGAGGCAGGAGGATCAATTGTGAGTTCAAGACCAGCCTGGGCTACAAAGTGAGCTCAAGCCCAGCCTGAACTGCATAGTGACGACCCTGTCTAAAAAAAAAAAAAAGTGCCAGATCTACATATTGTGACGTTAAAATATTATTTAGCCAAAACAAAAATCCCACATAAATATACCCAGAGTGATCCCATGTCTTTTATTCTGTCAGTACCAGTGACTATGCAGCCAAGCCTGAGAAGAGTTTAGAATTAGGCAGTGTTCTGGTAGGCGTGCTAGACAACAAATAGACAAATACATCACAAGAATCACAAGACAAGCACGAGGTAAAGACAGTGATTGCAGAATCTGCCGTAGGGTGGACTGGGAAGTCTTCTCTGAAGAGGTGATGTTTTTTTCAAGATGCACCGAAGAATGACAGCAACCCAGCTAACTGGATGGCTCTGAAGAATAGCCTCAAGGACAAAGGGAAAATAAGTACAAAGGCCTGAAAGAGGGAAAGGACTCGGCTTGTTCAAGCACAAGAAAAAAGCAATGCAGAGACAGGAAGCATGATGTGAGGGGAAACTGCAGAGAGCAGAGAATACCTGTCTGAAAGTGGGACATTGACATACTGGTGCAGCGGTGGTGCCACCAGCTCCAAGCTGTGAGCAGTCTCCGGGACAAGTTAGTTAGCAACAGGCAGAGCCCTGAAAGATTCCTTGTATGGGCATCAACATGACCAAGAACAAGGACAGGAGTGGGAGAGGAAGACGGTAAACCAGGAAATTAAATAGCCCAGAATAAAGAACAGGGAGAGGAAAGCTGGCGACACCTTCCAAAGGCAGAAGCCTTCCAGAGAGAAAGGCAATAGAATGTTTTGTCAGAAGCCTAGGGATGCAGGTGTGGAGGCACATGCCTGCAGTTCCAGCTCTCTGGGAGGATGAGGCGGAGGACTGAAAATTTGATCCCTACCTGTGACTTATGAGACCAATTTAAAATCAGTGATAAGGGGGGCTGGGGATTTAGTTCAGCGGCATAAGCACGTGCCTTGCAAGCAGGCAGTTGTGAGTTCGATCCCCTATACCGATAAAAAAAAAATCAGTGATAAAGTAAGGTTTGGGGAGATAAAGGGGTAGTTCAGTGCTAAGGCTCTGTGTTGGACTCTCAGTATGGGTTGAGGCAGGGAGCTCGGGGGAAGAAATGGACATCAATTCCTCCTTAGTCACCTACTGGACATTTTTTTTTTTTTAAATGCATAGACTATGGTCTGGAACTATGTAGAGCTCCCTAGTAACCATAGCTACTTTGCATGTGTAACTAGAAGTAGGAAGGGATTGAGGGGATTTTCTTTTTTGACTCAAATGCATGACTTGTGCATCTTAAAACAATAAAAATGAAGGATAAATGTAATAGGAGGGACATAGAATGACACTGACCTCATTTGAATTCTTACAGAGGACTCTGCTCAGGGGAGCCTCAGAGCGTGTGGGTCAGCATCACCCACTCCTCTATCCCTGTGCAGGTCCTTACAGTGAGAACAGCCAGGGGTGAAAGGGGTCCAGGAGGCCCCAACTGCAATTGACTGGGTAGTCCAACACAGCCTTGGAGTTTAAAAGGTGTAGAAGCTGGGCATGATGGTGCATGCTTGTAATCGGGCAGGAGAATTGCACATTTGAGCTCAGTTTGAGTAATTTATAAACTTACAGAGACCTAGTCTTGCGAAAAGGGAGGAGGATTGGGGAGCCCGGGATGCAGCTCAATGTGAAGGCCTAAATTCAATCCCCAGTACTGCGAGTACAGTACATAAACTAAACCTGACAAAGTTTCAGGTAGATAGTGGCACCTCCCATTTATTTACAGGTTTGCAGGGGCTAGGGTGAAACCTGGACCTCTTGCATACTAGGAGCATGCTCCACCACCAAGCTACAGCCTTCTGCCCCTGACGAAGCTGATCATCAGAAAAGAGAGCTCGCAAAATGTGTGCTTCTTCCCCACTCCCATGAGTCCTCCTGCCCAGGGAGGTTTCTTGGTTGGCCCCCGGAGAACTTTCCAGAAGAAAGACCTGCCTTGCTGACAGCCTCCGGGCCTCGGCGCGGCCCCGCCCCCGTCCCGCTGCAGCAGGGGTGGCGCGGAGCCCGCAACTTCCCCGGAGCCCGCTGCAGGTGCTGCGGGCGTTGCCAGGCAGCCCGCACCCCTGCGGCGGTTCCAGGATCTCCCGAGACCCTGGGGTGACTGCCGAGAGATTCTGCAGCTGACTCGCGCGCTGCGGGGCCCCGGGACCATTGGTCTGGGCGCCCGGAGGCACCCTTGCCAGCATGGGCGCAGCGATTGACCGCTGCTTCCTGCTTCTCTGTTTCTCGGGTAGGCGGCTTCCTACCGCCTTCGCTAAATTCAAGTATTTTCTGTATTTCGTAAAGAGAAAATTGCCAGGCTAAACCTGTTGCATTGTCACTGAAGCTAGACTATTTTGTTTAATAAAAGTGAGCTAAACAGCATTACAGCCTATTATGTCAATTTGCATGAAATTGTTTTAAACGTTTTCTGGAAGTCGAGGCAAGAGAAGGCTTCTTTCAAATCCCTGGCGCTCAGAAGTCTGGGGTTTAACCTTTCAGTTCACGCACCCTCCAGAAATCTGCACTGACCTTGTCGTATTCTTTGGTCCACAGGCTTGGGAGTTTTTGTCCTTGAAATATGCCAGGAAACTCAGGCAGAGGCAGAATCAGATCGCATCTATTACGTAGCCTTTTTTGTGGAGTAAATGAAAAAAATCATTATATGCTTTATTACACTTCAGAATTTACAACTGACTCGTCATTCTGAGGCTGAATTTTCCTTTGAAATAAAAAACCCTGTAATAAAAAGTGATAGAGAGGAATATTGTATTAGAATAATGGTAATGGACTTAGAAAATCAAAATAAATTATATCACATGTGCCAGCCCCTCACAATGGGTACTAAAAATAAATAAAATGGATTAGAAAGAAAAAAATAGTAAGAAATTATTTAGATTTGGGAAAAAAAAAAAAGAATGTGCTTAAAGTTTAAAAAATAACAGGTCCTTGCCAGGTGGTACCTGCCTATAATCTCAGCACTCTGGGAGACTGACGCCAGGAAGATGGCCATTTAACATCTTAGGAAGAACCTATCTCAAAAGGGCAGCAGGGCTGACTGGAGATATAGCTCAGTGAAGGCTCTGGGCTCCATCTCCAATAATGAAAAAACAAAATCTTGAAGGCTGGTGCAAATGGTGAAGTGCAGCTCTGTTAGTAGTCCTAATGTCACCAGGTGATGCTTCCTACTAATAGCCAACTCAGCCAGTTCAGGTCACTGCCACTGCCAGCAGGTACCATCCAATTCCAACTTGTGCTGCACACCATATATTGACCCTATCAGATGCTGGGCTTCATTGGCTGCTGGTCTCTAGAGTTCTTTATTATCAACAGTTCTGAGTGTTTATTCATTTTTCTTTGGAAATTGACCACTCTGTCCATGCTGCTTAAGATAAAAATCTCAGATAGACTTACAGGACTTTTGGAGCCCACACTGCCTGAGCAATAAATCACAAGCAGGTTTACAAGACTACGAAAAGGTGTCTTTATTTTAATAGGACCTGTGCTGCAGGCCAGGGGGTCCAGTACCCAGGAGGAAGTCCTGCTAGACTAAAAACCAAGCAGAGCCTAGGAAGTGCTACTTATGCATCAGTTTGCAGGCCTGTGTCAGTGAGGGTGAGGCTGAAATGTGAGAACCTTCTGGAAGCCTTGCTTTGAAGGTTGAGAATGCAAATAAGAGGCCCAGACCCTCCCTTGCTGTCTTAGTTACTTTTCTCTCATTGCCTAGACAAAATATCCAACACCCAAAATTAAAGGAGGCAAGGTCTATTTAGTTCACAGTTTGTAGATGTTTAGTCCATAATCAACCAGCTCTGAGGCAGAAAAGTAAATGGCAGAGGGACAACAGTTCATGGTGGTGGAAGCATCAAACCAGGGCAGGGACAAGCCTCTTTCTGTCCCATCAGTTGTATGCAGGCTGTGTCCCCTAGGACGATACAGCATTCACCCTGAATCCCAGCACTGAACTACAAATCAGTCACAAACTCTAGATTTAGCTACCTCTGAAAAGTCTGTCCCCTATGACCACATGAGGCTTTAGGGGGATATCCAGACACAAACCATAACACTTGCTGATCTTAGCTGCTCTAGGGTGCCCTCTCCCTTCTTCAAAAAGGCAACAGGGTCATCTGAAGTGGCATGTGGGAGTGAGGGAGGCAGAGGGAGGAAAGGGCTCCACACTGACTGGCTGCACTTTTTCTCTGTTGGAGCAGTTAGAAAGGTGATTTTAGAGTCAGGGAGGACACTGGTGCAAACTGTCCCAGTCCATCAGGGTGCAAGGGAGAGCAAAGAGAAGTGAGGGGAGAAGCACAGGTAGCCACTGCCTCACATCCGCTTCAAGCATGCGAGGGGAAAATGAGAGGTGCTTCTCAGTGGGATTGGGAGATGTCTAATTTACATCACTAGGAGCTGCCCACCTTCTCCAGTTCATTCACTCACTACACCATTTATTAATCCATTAATTCATCGGTTATATTTATTGGGTGCCTACTATGTGTCAGACCAAGTGCTGAACACTGACCTATAAATATTTTTTAAAAACCTAAAATTCATATGGAAGCACAAAAGATTCACAATAACCAAAGCAAACCAGGCAAAAAAGAGCAAGACCAGAGGAATAACAGTGCTTGTCTTCAAACTATACTACAAAGCCATGGTACTGGTGTAAAAATAGACCCACTGACCAATAGGTCAAATTAGAGGACCCAAAAATAATGTCATACAATGACAATCATCTGATTCTGGACAAAGGAGCCAAAAATATGTGTTGGAGAAAATACAGCTTCTATAACAAATGGTGCTGGGAAAACTGGATATCTACTTGTAGAACATTGTAGCTAGATCCCTATCTTTCACTCTTTTTTAAAAAAAAGACTCAAAATAATTCAAAAACCTAGGTATAAAACCTGAAAGTTTGAAATTGCTAGAGGAAAACACTTGAAGCCATAGGCACAGGCAAAGACTTCAGAGAAATAATAGTAAGGATGAACAAATGGGACCACATCAGATTAAAGTTTCTTCACAGCAAGGGAAACAACTAACAATGAAAATATGACCTACAACTAAACAACTAACAATGAAAATATGACCTACAGATGGAGAAAATCTTTGCCAGCTACTTTTGCAACAGAAGATTAAATATAAAATATAAAATATATAAAGGACAAAAAAAATAGAATATATAAGGAACTCAAAACATACCACCAAAAAATCAATCACCCAATCAATAAATGGCAAGTAAACTGAACAGATACTTCTTAAAAGAATAATACCAATGGCCAATAAATACTGTATATGAAAGAAATGGCTAACATCTCTAGTTATTAGAGAAATACAAATCAAATCTACTTTGTGATTCCTTCTCACCCTCATCAGAATGGTTATTATTAATTTTTAAAATGCTAAGTGCAGTGGCACATACCTGTAATCCCAGTAGTTGGTAGGCTAAGGTAGGAGGATTATAAATTTGAATCCACCTGGGAAATTTAGGGAGACACTGTCTCAAGAAAGGAGATGGATAATTTGGGATATAGTTCACTGTGAATCCTCTGGGGTTAATCCTCAGCACCCTACTCCATGATTGGCTTTGGGATCCACTCGAGATACTAGACTTCTGGTAGGCCTGGGTGGGTTTGGGTGGGACACTCATCCCTTTCTCTCTGGCACTGTCACCCTCCCCTGCTCCCCAGCTATCTTCCGCCATGACTTTCCTGCCATGGAGCCTGTAGACCATTGACTGAATTCCCCAAATTAAATCTTCCCTCCTCTAAATTGTGGGTGGCAATTATTATATTCAGCAACAAAAAAGCTGACTGATCTATTCCCCCCCAAAATACAAAACAAACAAACAAAAACCAATAAATGCTGGCAAGCATGTGGCCAAAAAGGAAGACTTCCAATCTACATTGCTGGTGGAATGTAAATTAGCACAGCCTCTATGGAAATCAGTACAAACTAAAAATAGAGCTACAGTTTGACACAGCTCTTGACTCCTTGGTACATAAGCACATTCTAGGTTTACTTGAGATATGGAACCAGCCTGGGTACCCATCAACAGATGAATGGATAAAGAAAATGTGGTGTATTTACACAATGAACTATTATTCATTCATGAAGAAGAATGAAAATTTGTCATTTGCAGGAAAATGAATGGTTCTAAGACATCATCTCATTGAGTGAAATAAACCAGACTTAGAAAGACAAATATCACAAGTTGTCCCTATTATGTGGAATTTAAAACAAGATGATATAGAAGTAGACAGAAGACTATTACTAGATAAGAGGAAGAGAATAAGGGGGTAGAAGAAGAGGGTTTATGGGAAGACAATAGAGGAGAGGGATATGGTCAAAATATTTGCATTAAAACCCAATGTTTTGTGTGTGGTACCGGGAATTGAATCCAGGGCCTTTACACTGAGCTACATCCCCAGACCTTTTTAAAATTTTTAAGCTTTGATACAGGATCTAGTTAAGTCATTAAATTCACCAGGCTGGCGTGAACCTTTGATTCTCCTGCCTCAGCCATTCAGAGTTCTGGAATAACAGGCATGCCTACGATACCCAGCTGGCAGTCCTATCTTAATCCTTAAATTGAAGGAATTAAAACTAGATGGAAAGAACTTTCTGACCCAAAATCGAAACCCTGGAAAGTAGTTTGGGTATCCACTGGTTTAAACTACTTAAAAAATGCCTATCTTATAAATGAAGAAAAAAATCCAATATGCAAATGTATACAGAGAATGATCCCAATTTATTTTTTTAAATTTTTTAAAAAAAATTTTAAAGAGGATAAAACAGAATAAAACCAATCAAAGCAAACCAGTGTAAAAGATACAGGACTTCAAAACATTACAAAATCAACAATAGTTACTATAATGGCTTTTGATGTCTTCAAAATAGCTGCAGATAACTTTGGACATAGTAAAAATCAAACAGAACAGAATAGAATAGAAACCAAAAAAAATAATGCAATCAAGGGCTCCAAAATAAGCCTATAGTAAATCCAAAATTGCTACCATAATTTATCTTGCTATCTTTGAAATAGCTGCTCCTGCCATTGAATTTGACATAATCAAACAAACCAAAAGAGAATAAAACCCAGCCCAACAAAATGATGGAAATGATATAGAACTTCTAAAACATGATCACAGGGAATCAACAATGGCTGCAACCCTCAGAAGGAAATGCTCCTCTAGATGTCACACCGAGTACCGCTATCCTCTGAACCTGTGATCAGACTGGCCATAGACCCGCAATGTTAGTGAAACACCAAAGCACCAAGGCATCCAATTGCACTTCACTTCCATAGCTATCATCACAGCCTGTGTTTCTCCCTGTAAGCCAGTCACTTACGGGGCAAGGGTGTTAGGGTTGGTACTTCTTATTTGCCTGCCCATGCACCAGAGGGGCTGGGGTCTGTCTGTTCCATTTTGGCAGCAGCCTGTGCATGTTACTGATTCCCAGACTGAGCTTGCTTGCTGGTGTGGCTTTATTCTCTACCCCCAGTCCGTGAATGGTGCAATGATTCCAATTTGATAAAGATATATGTATATGTACACAAGCACGTATGTATAGAGGAAATACTGGAAGGAAATGTAACTAAATATTTCTGAGGTTGTATTTTAGGAGAAATTTTAATTTTTTTCACCTTCTAATTTTTTTTTTTTTTTTGTCTTGTACCAAGAATGTTTTGTTTTGGTGCCAGGGATCGAACTCACGACCTCACATTTGCCAAGCAATTACGTTGCTGGGCAAAATCTCTGCCCCTTGTACCAGGAATTTAATTCAGGACCTTGCACTTTGCCAGGCATACACTGTGCCACTGACTATATCCATGGCACCTTTCTAAGTTTTTTGAAAACCAGTTTTTAATTATTGCTACTGTTTATGCAGGGGAAATTTATCAAAGCTTTTTTTTTAAAGTCCTATAAAGACATTTAGAAAGTGCTGCTAAATTTCCAATCACCTAACACATTTTGTTCCACTGAATTCTCAACAACAAACAAGCCTATCTTCGTTCTGTAGATGCTCAGTGCTCAGGGTAGCCAGTGCTTAGAGCTAAAGAGCAGCACTAAATGCACTTGCTGATTTCAAGGCTCTTGTTAAAATGCAAATTCTCGCTCAAAACATATAAGACAAGGCTTGGGAATCTGCGTTTCTAACATATTCCCAGATGCTCCTGACCCTTACCACAAAAGGGGAGTGAAGTCTGGGGTCAGAGAGCGTATGTACGAATCCCAGTTGTAGGACTCGGCTGTAGGACTTTAACTTTCTCCCTTGTCCATGTGCTGGTGTCCTCATCTATAAACCAGGAGTAATAGTTTCTATCTCATGGGGTAGTTACGAAGATAAAATGAGACCAGTAACACAGTGCCTGGTTTACGGAAGAACTCCATAAACATTTGAAGTTTTTAGAGATGACCATGTACAATCTATATATCATTGTTGCCCCAATGTATTTTGAATGTCCTTTTTTTGTCTTTGTTTCTTTCTTTCTTTTTCTCCTTGAAATAAAATAGATTTGGGGGCAATTAGAATTTTTCACCAATACAGTACCCAGTCCCTGAGTTACACCATCCTTACTCTTCAATACCCACCAGCCTTACTGGAATCTATCAATGCCTCTCTTATTCCCACTGCCCAAAACACAGTCCAACTCACTCACACAGAGATGTAAATATTGTCTAAGAGGCCTCTGTTTGCAAGAAGGCCCAGGAAAATAGTAGGTCTTTCTTTGCTGGAAAAATTGACTCTGCACACTTTAGAAAAGGTAATGGATCCTTGGTTGAGATATTTGCTTGGGGGCTGAGAATTAAAATTTATGTTCTGGAGCCCATCAAAACAATTATCTCGGGAATTTTTTAAGTTTTAAAAATTAGTGCAAAGAACCTGGAAGAAGACTTAAAATAGTTTTGTTGGTTTCACTGATACTCAAAGGGAGAGGGCAATGACAGAGAGAGGGCAGAGGGGATAGAGAACAGAAGAAGACTGCATCTTCCTCAGCCTTTGGGCTCACTGTGTCATTTCCCTGAGGCCCCATTAACCACTGCACGGGGCAGAGTTTTCTGAGCAAATATTAACGCTCTCTCTTGCTCCAGTAAATCCCAACAAGAAGGAAAAAGTAGGTTAGCACGGACCAAAAAAATTCATCCCAATTTTGTTTCGTCCTTTGTTGCCCCAGTGGAGGGCAGAGGGGGAAGAATGTGGGGTGCTGTCTCTTGACTGGAACGTGCCCTTTGAGATAGATACAGTGGATCTAACCTAGCACTTTTCTCAGGGATGACCATCTCAAGGGCAATTGTGTAGCTTAATTACACAATCTGTCTGCTGGCTGTCCATCTAGACACAGCCTTGACAGAAAAGACAGACACAACAGAGAGCCAGGGCATTTCAGAAACTTCTGGGGCTTTCCCCAAGGTGTATCCCAGCTGATAGCCTGCTGAGCACCCTGGGTTCACTTGAAGCAAGCTTCCCAAAGTTCTTCTCAGGGTAGAATTTGTTCTGTTCTGCTGAGAAGCGGCTGGAATACCTCAATTCTTCCAACCATATCATTCTTGAGCTAAGCATTTATATATTGTCAACAAGATACACAAGGACCACAAACAGCAGTGGACCCATAAGTATGAGATGATGGTGGCTTTGGAAAGCACTGAGTAGTCTACATAACACATGTCTACAGGGCCTTAATTCATCCTTAGGACAACCTGCAAGGTGTGACTTAATGGCATCCTTCCATGACCGAGAAGACAAGAATCAGAGAGATGCATGATTGGACCCAATGACACAGTAAGTAAAGTGATAAATAATTTTAAGGGGACCAGGTGTGAAATGTGAAGTAAGTAATATGCCGTCTAGTACGTAAACTAGAAATAAACATTCTCCAACTTAACTTGAAGTTTCGTGGAATTTATATTCTGGTCAGGCCAAGGCTATTTTAGGCAAACAGCTTACAGTCTAAGCACCTCTGTGTGCTTTTCTGCCTGTGGCTGGTTTGACAGCTGCTTATTCACTCATTCATTCATGTATTCATTCAACAAATATTTATCAATTGACTGTTGAGTGAAACCAAGGGGGAAGGAAAGAAGACATGCTGCCCATGAGAACTTTGAGTCTGAGGCAGAGCCACGGACAGAAGCCCAAGCAGCTGTAGACACAGATGGCTGGGTCTTCATAAAGAAAGTGCACTGGCTACTCAGGAAGAAGAGAGACCCAGGGAGGGGCTAGAGTTCTCTTCTGCTACTAATACAGGAATTGGGGCCTGAGTTCCAGCTTCCAAAACTGCATTTTCCAACTCCAAGCCTTGTATTATTGTTCTAGGTTCACAGGGCATTCTACTAAGTGCTGAGTTTGCTTAAGGGTTTGAAATTCAGTTCACAAAAATGGTAGTCATTATTTATTGCTATCCACACAGACAGCTAGAGGTGTTGGCCTCAGAATTCTGACTCTGCCACCTACGAGGAGTGCTTTGCACTCCATCTTTCCCTCATGGAAGCTGTTCAGCCAAACTGCTTCACTTTCCTTTCCTCATCTATCCAGTGGAGGTGGTAGAATGTTACTAATTTCTCATGGTTATGGGGAGGACTCACTGAAATGGCTAATGCAGAACTATAGGGCTTTGCTATAGTAATTGCTCAGCCAACAATAGTTATTGGTGGTGGTCTTATTATTGTTTTCTTCCTGAGGACAGCCTTGTGCAGCTCAGGGCTGGAGTTGGATTTGTCACGCACAAGAAAACTGAGGACAGGAGAGGTTCAATGACATTCACAGATCTAGATGCAGGTCCAGAGGTGTTCTAAAAGACAAAGGCGAAGCCAGGCATGGTGGCACTCTCCTGGAATCCCAGGCAGATCATTGCAAGTTGGAGACTTGGGCTACAAAGTGAGCCCCAGGCCAGCCTGAACCACATAGTGAGACCCTGTCTCAAAAAGACAAAAAAACAAAAACAAAAACAAAAACCCACAAAGGTGAAATGGTAGCTTTTTCTGCTTCTCAAGAGATAGCTTTGATCCTTATGTCTGGCCTGGCAAGCACAGGGACAGTGGTTAGTCTGGAGCAGGTCTGCATGCAGGGCTGCTGTACCTGTCTGCACAGGCTGGTTCCACCTTTCCCTGAAGATAGGATACACTGTTCATGCAGACTGTGGCAGCATTGGGTTCCCCCTGAGCTACCTAATGACTCAGCCACTCAACAGTTTGACCAAGCAAGGTATGAAAATTAAAAAAAAAAAAAAAGAGAGAGAGAGAGAGAGAAAGAGATGGCTTTGAAGAGACAAGCAGTCTTCATCTCCTGATGTAACAGGAAGGTACGTCCTGTCACGTATGGCTTGATGGTCTTGCCAACAATGTGTGACTGCAATTGAAACCTCAAATTTATAAGACATAAGAGACTGAAAGGGGCCACTTTAGGAAGTACAGTCAAGCAAATCCAGAATGTGACACTTTCTCTTTTTTTTTTCTTAAGTATCACATATTGACCCACGGACTTCACACTGAGCTATATCCCTAGCAACACCCACCTGTATGGGGTTTTTTTGTTTGTTTGTTCTGTTTTTTTTGAGTCAGAGATTCACTAAGTCATCAAATTGCCTGGGCTGTGCTCAAATGTGATCCTTGATCCTTCTGCCTCAGCCTCCCAGAGTGCTGATATGACAGGTTTGTGCCACCACACCTGCCTTGGTACAATCAAAATAAAGGAAAGAGGAAGGAAAAAGGTAGGAGAGGTAGAACAGGTGGGAGGTCATTCTAGATTAAGAGAGACATAACAAAGAAAAGCGATATGCATGGTATTTCGCAGAATACTGATTTGAACCTAAAAGAAAATTAGGGAATTAAATATGAGCAGAATACTTAGAAAATACGTAGGAAGTACTGATTGTTTTGTTAGATGTGGTAATAGTGTATAACTATTCTTTGAAGAATCACATTGAAGAATTTAAGGTAAATTAGCTTGATATCTGTAAATTGCTTCTAAATGACATGGAAAAAATAAATCAAATATAACAAATTATTATTAATACATGTAGGCTATCGGGTGAGTGTAAGAGAGTTTTTGTACTATTCTTTCTACATTAATATTTGGAGATTTTCTACTTTTTTTTCTTTTGGGTACTCAGGATGGAACTCAGAGCTTTGTGTATACCAGGCAACAGTCTACCTCTAGCTCAAGGAGATTTTCATAATAAAAAGTAAACACAAGCCAGGCATGGTGGTACATATCTATAATCTCAGCGTTTTGAGAAGCTGAAGCAGGAGAATTCCAAGTTCCATTCTAGCCTAAGCAATTTGCAACTTAGCAAGACCTAGTCTCAAGAACTAATCAATAATTTTTAAAGGGCTGGGAATAAAATTTATGCATGAAGGCCCTGGGCTCAAATCAATTTCTAGTACCATAAATACACAGACACACACACCCCAAAAGGACCTTTTTAAGTAAGCAGAAATAATATGTCAAAACTTTTTTGGACTGTGACCTAGCACAGCAGGACATTCGAGGATCTGTTTGGTGACAGTGACACACAGCACATCTTTGACATCCTTATCTTACACAGTTGGGTGTTTCATGTGTTTATCATGAAGAGAGAACATAAAAATCTTACATTTAAGAAAACAAAACAGAAACCTTATACACCTAAGGAAAACTAGCCATTTTTAATGAAGAGCAAAACTTACGCTATCTAGTTTTGGGGCTGTGTAACATCTAGATGTGTAACAAATGATAGGGTGAAATTGTTAATAATATATGTTTATAATGTAAACACACTGGGACTGTCATTAAATGAGAGGATCACATAATTTCAGAGATGGTCTCCACAAGCAGGGCAGAGCCAAGAAAAAGCCATAAAATTCAAATTCTCTACTCTGAAATCTGCACTAAGCCACTCATTTACAAGTGAGAATGTTTGAAGAAAATAAATGTATTCACTTCCAGGTTCATAAAATCTATTTTACTTTCAAAGGAAGTTCCAGGAAAATCGCAAGTTTTCATTGCATTCTTTAGCAGTTTCCAAAAACAACATCTTAAATATATACCTCTTCTACCAACACACTACCCTAAGGATTTATTTTAAACTAAGATACAACTGGAACTAAATAAATTCTCAGCATTGGAACATAAGCCTCACTAGTATCCTTCTAATCTGTCCACTCAGAGCAGCCAAGAACTCTGTGATGCCAGAGAGACCAAGAATTGTAGAAAACTGGCCTTTTCACTTTTGAGGGTTTCTCAGTATAAACCTTTACTTTTTATAATTATAGTAAAAAAATCTATTTTCAAAGAAAAGTTATGGCTCTCCATTGCTTAAAATAGTAAAATTTTAGAACCCAATGCCCACACATTATCCAGTTTAAATTTCTCTCCTAAATGAGACATAAGAACTTGACTAGCTTTTGGCTGGCAACACTTCTGTAATCCCAGCAGTTTGGGAGGCTGAAGCAAGAAGATCACAAATTCAAACCCAGCATAGGCAGTTTAACAACTTAACAAGGCCCTGTGCCAAAAACAAACAGACAAAGGAACAAACCAAGGGGGAGGGGGATGTAGTTCAGTGCTAAGGCCCTGGGCTGAAAGAATCCAATATGCAAACCTAAGTTAAAGGGCCTGTTTCACCCACATTTCCATACTTGCCCAGTTAGAGACTGACAAACTTCCAAAAAAACTTCCTTGTATTTTAAATGTCTTTGAAAATCTCAACTTGTCCACAACCAGTTTTTCCTTAAGAACCTTTGATTTCACACTTCGAAGAGGCTAGACTACCTTTCCAGTTAAACAGAAAGATAATTAATTTCAGGTGCTGGATACAAGGCCTCTGCAAAGATTGACAGTTTCTCAAACCGTTTAAGCGTTCGCACATGCTCCGGTCATTCTGACTCATTCATTTAGAGAGAAGCATTTGAGGACAGCCCAGATGGCTTCTGACTTACCTGCTGGTTCATGCTCCTTGGGAGCCCTTGCCACCATGACAATCCGTCAACAGGTGGTTCCTCACCTCCTGGCAGTAGCCTGCCCTGGGCTCAGCTGGAAAGGGGCAGCGGCCCCCACTTCCCTTTCCTAGCGCTCTCCTCGGACAGGAAACAACACGAAATAGAATATAAGTGAGGTTCGGCTCCGCGCACGCACGCTACTGATTTATTAACTCTGGAACAGCCAAAGAAAGTCCAAGGTCGCTAGCTTGAGCCTTGAAAAAATATGTTAGGCTGCGATACATGTTAGACTCAACTGAGTATCTACTATTTATTGGGCACGTAGGCCATGCCAGGCGTCAGATTAAGCATGTCTCAGGCGTTTTTCATTTAACCTTCAAAAAACCTTTGGAAGTGGGTTTTATTATTCCACTTTAAGGCAGGCTTTAAAATTTTTCTGAGGACGTGCAGATAGAGCGGAGGCAGTGCACGCTGGGCTGGAGAGGGAGGAGGAGAGCGCTGCGAGGAGGCGCAGGGATGCGCCCCGGCTTTGGCTCTCAACGACCTGTGCGCACACCAGGGTGATGTGTGTAAATTCAGAAACAGTGTCAAACTTATGATGCCCATCATTTTCAAGGTTTCCTACTACTCCACCGAGATCTACAAAGACTTCTCAAGATGGACTAAAGTTAGGAATGGAAAAGGGCTTTGCAAATCTTTGCCTCTGCTTTCTCAGGAGCATCAGACAAATAACGTCTCTGCTTCACTGTGAAGTTTACAATAGCTTCCAGTTCAGTAAATATAATTCAGAAAGCAAGGTGTGTGTGTGTGTGTTTGGTGCAGTACTGGGGATGTAACTAGAGTTTCACACTTTTGTTTTTATTTCTTTATTTTATTTTTGGTTTTCGAGACAGGGTCTTGCTATGTCACTCAGGCTGGCCTTGAACTCACAATGCAACTGCGCTTGGCCTCAAACTCATGGTGATCCTCCCACCTCAGCCTCCCAATTGCTGGGATTACAGGCAGGTGCCACCACAATTGGTTTGGAAGTGCCTTGAGTCAGGACCTGCGCCCAGCCAGATGCCCACGATAGCCCAGCTCCTGGGAGATGGAACAAGGGCTCATCTGCCAGCAAGAAGGCAACCTCCTGCTTCAACACCCTCTGCCTGTTACTCAAGTGTGAGGTGCAGAAGTGGAGTGCACACGTCCCTCCAGCCCACTTTGACTCGGCTAGGGAAGGCTCTTTTTCTTTTGTGACCTGTCTTCCTGACCTCGGAAGACCCATCTTTCCTCTGGACCTTGGCCCACTGGTCTGTCAGTAGAAGAGGTTCTCTTGCTGATCTCTATAGCTCTTCACTTTTGGAGCTGTGTTACTGATATCAAGGCTAGGATTCCTTTCCAGAATGGGGGGTCTGTTCAGGCCTCAGCCTGATGTTTCTCATGCCCTGGGGGGAACATACATTCTCCACATATTCCCAGTCATATGTTTGAGGCTGACAGAAATCGGAAGACAGAGGTGATTTCATTCCCTTCCCTCATTAATTTTTTTGTTTGTTTGTTTTGTTTTTGGTACAGGGTATCGAACTCATGACCTTGTACTTGCCAGGCAGATGCTTATGCCACTTAGCTAAATCCCCAGTCCTTGAATGTTTTTTTTTATTAATTTTTTTAATGTATTGGGTGTTTATGGATTGAACCTAGGACCTTCACACTGAGCTACATTCTGAAACACCTCCTAAGCTGCGCGTTTTAAGAGGTCTTGCTAAATTGTCTAGGGTACACTTAAACTTGAGATCCTTCTGCCTCAGCCTCTTAGCATACTAGAATTACAGGTATGCATCGTCATGACCAGCTCATTAATTCTTCATCGCATGTCTATTAAATGCCAAGCATAAATCAATTGGGCACATACCTGTAATCCCAGTATACTGGAGGCTGAGGCAAGAGGATTGCCTCAAATTTGAGGTCAGCCTGTGGTACAGTGTGTTCCAAGATAGCCTCAACTATATAGCAAGACCATATCTCAAAAAAAAACAAAATTGTCAAGCCCTGTTCTAAAACAGTTCTGAACCAGGAATGGTGGCACATGCCTTAATCCTAGAGTTTGGGAAGCCGAGGCAGGAGGATTGCCATGAGTTCAAGGCCAACCCGGGCTACATAGTGAGTTCAAGGCTAGCTTGAAGTAAACAGGAGACCTTGTCTCAGAAACAAAACAAAACAGAACAACAACAAGTTCTAAACAGATAAATTCTGTTATTGTGAAACTTCCATTTCCAGAGCTTGCATTAAACAGTGATGAATTAAAATAATGCTGAAGAATTAGGAACTAAGAGCTGCTTCTAAACCCAAACTTCTTCAATGCTTTCTTCTTTGGTTTTCTATATTTATTTCAGGCTTTTCTATCAAACCAGTCGTCTTTAAATTCCCACAGGTGGAAATGCCCCTGTGCTTCTCGGGTACCTTTTATTCTATAATGAAATACAGGTGTCTTAGCTCATCAGCAGGCCCTCTCAGGGCCTACTTCTCATCCCCCTTCCCTCCGTCCATTCACTCTATTTTCTGAGTGCTTCAACAAAATTAGTCTGGTCAAGATCTCCAAACACTTTTTGTGCTTTTCTGCTTCCATTTTGTTATTGCCCTCTAAAGATTTCGCGGTTGGACTCTAACAGTGTCCTATCATCATCCACATTTAAGAAGTGATATAGTACAGAAAAACAAGTTAGTAATCCTTCTTCATTCTTATTTCATTCCCTCCAAGGTAAATTCTTTAAAAAAAAAAAAAGGTTCAAATTTGTTTTTTGTTCTTTTTCTTTTTTATCAGTACTAGGGATCAAACTTACGACCATACCCTTTGCAAGGCAGGCGCTTATGCCACTGAGGTAAACCCCCAGCCCCAAAAGGTTCAAATTTGTAAGAAAATCACAGAACAAAACTGTGTGTGGTGGTGCACGCCTTTAATCCCAGCATTTGGGAGGTTGAGGCAGCAGGATTGTTGTGAATTCAAAGCTAGGCTGGGCTGTAAAATAAGTTCAAGGCCAGCCTAAACTATTTAGTGAAACCATGTTAAAAAAAAAAAAAAAAAAAAGCACAGAATTGTACAAAGAACATCTATAAGCCTAGAATCATGTTCACCAATTTATAACGTTGTAACCCTTTGTTTTTATGTTCTTAGCCCGTGCCTGGTCTTTTTCCCTCTCTCATTCTCCTCACATACTATCACTTATTTTTCTTAACTGTTTGAAATAGTTTGCAGATATCATGCTCCTTTACCTTTTAGTATTTCAGTGTGTATTTTCTAAAAGACAAAAATACCCTCAGGATGGTTATCTATTTCAGCAATTTAAACTTTGAATAATTTTATGTAATTTAACTTCCATGGTCTAATTTATTCAGTTGACCTAATTCTATACTTTTACAATTTTTTTTTTTTTTTCTATTTGGTATGGTATCTGGGCCTGGGTCGTCTATTACATTTCATTCTTATGTATCTCTAGTTTCCTTTAATCTGGGATCTCTGTTTTTCTTTGTTTTTCATCACAGTGACATGTTTTGAAGACTAAAGGCTGGTTTCTTTTTTTTTTACTTGTAATAAAATATTTTAAATACTAAAATATGTTATAAGTATGTAACTGTATAATTATTTTATATATTTAATATACATCATTATATTGCCCAGGTTTATCCTGAACTGCTGGTCTCAGACAATCTTCCTACCTTAGCCTCCTGATTAGCTATAGTGTTGCATCACTGCAGGTAGCTATAATTTTATATTTTAATAAAATGTTTTGGTTTGGGTGCTCATCTTACACATCCTCTTCAATGTCATCTCAGAACTGTACTTGGCAATACAGGACCATTTCTCGAGCTGTGCAATCCCTTTTGCTTGGCTTTGCCGGAGACTCAGGGTACCCTTATCTGACTTCTTTACAGCTCCACTGCCCTCAATACTGTTTTGCCCACACAGGGTAACAAATATATATTTGCTGATTAACTGACTTGAAGCTGAGACCTAAGTAATGTCTGTGGCAAAAACAGAACTTGTCAAATGGGCTTAGTAACTCAGATTGTTATCTCTGCTGCCAGTTGCTTCTGAGTTTGCAATTATTGAGGCAAATTTTGGATTCACAATTGGATCTCTGACTAGATTTGCCACACTCCTAAACTGTGGGGAAATTGATGTTTCTTTGAAAACATTTCACAATAGATAATTAAGAGTGTAAAAGGAAAGTAACTTTTCCCTGCTATTTCATTTCTCCAAATTTCAATACACTGAAAAAGTGTTAAATTCAGGAAAAGGTTTCTGAAACTAATGAACCAAACAGTTCAAACCACTGTTCAGTATATTCTAGTACAGTCCTCATGCGGTCAATGTATGGAAGGCTGATAAAGATTAATTTGTTTAGAAAGAGGAGATGCTAAATTATACATTAAGAACAGTGCTCCTATATGAAGCATGACACATCTGTGGACATCAAACAAACCCTTCTGCCCTTGCCTAACAGAACATCAGACTCTTCCCAAGTTTGGGTAGATGTGGAAAATCACATGGTTGTTCAATGCCTCCATGTGGTAGAAAAATAATTTAGTGCTGTCCTAGCTTCCTGTGATAGCAACATTAAAGACCCATAGAGTCTGCTGATGCTTATGTTTCAAATGAGTCAGCTTTATTTTTTTAAGTTTTATAAGAAAATTACCTGAGTTAAAGTTAGGCTTCATGGAATGTACCCTTTCTTGTGATCCTTCTTCATTTTTTTGTATACAAAACATTTTTTCAGCCAAAACAGCATTACAAAATGAAGTACAGTCTGACGTAGAGGCACCCATCTGTAATCTCAGTACGCTGGGAGGCTGAGTCCAGAGGATCCCAAATTTGAAAACTGCCTAGGCAATTCAGCGACTCAGCTGTTACAAAATAAAGGAAAATATAAAAGGCCTGAGGATATAGCTTAGTATGAAGGCCCCAGGTTCTACCCTCAGTATTGCAAAAGGTTAAAAAAAATCCAAGCAAATAAAAGGAAGTGGGTTGAAACCTATAGTGAATCCACCTTTCCCAGAAGGATTTTTTTAGTTGACAGAAAAACAACATCATTTTTATTTAGCTATACCATATTAACAAGTATTAATTTGTTTGACAATTGTTGGGGCATGGGATTGGCCAAAGAGAGTGGTTATCTTTAGGAAATACTGTAATTTCAGTGCGAGAAACAAGGAGTGTTCAAAAGCCAGACCAAGTCTCTCTTTCTCTTTACTCAACTGTTTCATTTTACCTCCTAGGAATCAGCTAGCACCTTGATCTTCAAGTGCTTCTACTTAAAAGTACTTGGTACCCTAAAGATGACTTGAAGAAGAGAGCTGGATCATTCTGAGAACCAGGAATAGGCACTAGTGAAAATTGGAGCCCACTTCCTCAAAGCCCATGAGGCGTTACCCTGCTGTGGTCACTTGGGCTTCTGTGACTGGGTGTGTTTTTTAGAATGTAAATTGAGTGGTCCCATCAAAGTATTCAGTGTGTAAGTACCTTTTCTTCAAGACTGCTGTACTACAACAGAAAATTGCTTCTCCTGGGGGAAACTGGGAATGCGGGAGGGGAAGCAAAGGCCTTTTGTGCCTTGGGTATTTGTTTTTAAAAACAATACAGCATCAAAATGTATTATCTATTTAAAATATACCCATAAATGTAAAATAAAAGTGAGAAATGTTCTCCGGGGAGGGGTAGGGAACTTCAAGAGGTCATTAGGTTATTCAAGCAAAGATCACAAATTCAGGGATTCCCTTAGATTGCTGCTATTTCCCACTCTCCCAACTGTAGCATCTTGGTGGTTAATGAATCCTCGGAAACACTACAGTTCTTTTATGTTTTTCTCCCATGTAATGGAGGGACTTCTTCCCCTCTAACAGTGCCAGAACTGAGAAGAGCATATATGGCTGGGATGGGTCATAATTGCTTTCTTGTCACCAATTTATTACATGACCTTGGATAAGCTATACTAGCTTTCTTTGCTTAATTTCTTCATCTATAACATGAACCTGAACAAGCCCATCTCAGCCGCTCTGAGTCTCTTCACTGGCCAGCTCTGCACTGCACGGGGCACACTTCTTTTCTCACCTTTGACCCACACTCACTCTGTAGAGCACACTCCTTTTCCTTCCTCTAACACTGTTAATACGAGTGAAACCTCGCTAAAGAAAAAAGAAAAGAAGAAAAAAAGATCTCTTAGGTCCCTTCTAGTTATAAAAGCCTTATTTCTCAACTCTGCCTTCCTCCTACAAGGTTTTCTTATATGACACTTGTCATGAATTCTCAGTCATAGAGACCCTATGCGTCCTAACCAAATGCGTGAGAGGTTTGACCAGGGAGAATTAATGATTTATTTTAATATAATATATGATAATAAATTAATAACGATGATGTATCAGTTAATAAACCATGTTCAAGGGTACTTAGCTCAGGGTCGGAAGCTCATTCCTGGCAAGCACGAGGTCATGAGTTTGATCCCCGATACCAAAACAACAACAAAAATCCACGTTCATGATAGAAATACATTGGTGCCACCCCACCAATACAGAGCAGGCAATCTTCACTTTTATATGTGAGGAAACAAGTTCAAAGAAATCAATTTAGCACTCTAGGCCTTGTAGTAGGAAATATTAAAAAGATTGTAAATGAATATTTTTCTAAGGCAATTATGTATTTGAAACATTCTGACATAAAGATTAGTGTTTTGAAAGCAGTATTTTGAGGTATTTAGTCCCCCTAGAAGGTCATTCTAAAATCATAAAGAACTAACCTATAGTAGTGTATATTAGAGATTAGGGGAAATAGTAGTCAGAAGGGGCCTAGCAGCCTCTCAGATAAGTGATTAAGACAACATTTCTGTATGTGGGAAGAACCCTTGGAGTTCATTATTTCAGAGACCACCCAGCCCATGCTTCAGCAATAAAAACCAAAATATGATATTTGTTCTTTAAAAATATTAAAGATTATTATAAAGTTAGTGTTCAAATGTAAAATTTATGCTAGCCAACATTAAAGAAAAAATTCATGCATTTTATACATATTTGATTTAAAACTTTAAAAAATCAGCTGTATTTTAAATTTTTTGAAACAGGGTTTTGCTAGTTGCCAACACTGGCTTTAAGTGTTCAATCTTCTGGCTTCAGTCACCTGAACAGCTAGGATTGTAAGTGTGTGTCACTATGCCTGGCTCCATATATGATTTTTATTTATTTTTTTTTATTTTTATTTTATTTTTTTTTTTTGCTATTTGTATGCATAGGGGAGGCATGTGTTTTTAAATACCCAAAATTCAGGGACTGGGGATTTAGCTTGGTGATATAGGGCCTGCTTAGCCAGCACAAGGGCCTGTGTTTGGTCTTCATCACCAAAAAAGTAAAAATAAAAATGAATCAAAATTTTGCAAGAGGAAAACAATTTTAATGACCTTTTTGTATTATTTTCCTCACCCAGTGTTTATTTCATCTATTCACTTACTGTGTTCTCTAGTTTTTACATCTTTTTCATCAGAAGTAAAATATGGATAAAAATCTGCTTTCAAATATTGTATGGTGTGGAATGTCATCATTTTTATATCCTCTATCAAGGGCTCCTAAAAAACAAACATTAAGAAAGATTACATCAAAAAAAAATTTAAAAAAAAAGAAAGATTACATCTGGGGATCTTTTAAAAATCCATATGTTTTTGGGTAGTGGAAAGACAGCTTTTTCAGGATGCAGGAGGCTGAAAACAATGACTTGAAAGGATTTTCCCAGTTTTTACACTCCCTGATTTTGTGACTACTCCTGATAGATACAGGTTTCTTGGTACAAATCAAGCAAGAAGTGTACACAAGTCACTTATGGATCTTAATGAAATTGTGTTTTTAGGGAGACGGCTAGAAGTTATTTAGATGAGTAGTGAGAATGCCTATTTTCTTGGCTACTAGATATGCCACAGGGCTTATATCTTGTGTTGTCCTTCGGTAACTGAAGCCACTGTTGCCATGGAAAATGATGGCAATTTGAGTGAGACAATGTAAAGTGGCTCATGGAAATCTACTTTGTCACCTCAAAGTACAAGATCTTATATGGTGGCGCAGTTATATTTGGGTGGTACATATTCAGTTCTCTTCAAATTAAATGACCAATAGTCAGAAATTAAGTTATAATTTTATGGTTTCATATTTGAAAATCAGTTTGGGCAAAATGCTAAATAAGGAACAGTTCAGAATTATTAAATACACTAAAATATGATTTGAATAGTACTTTTATTGTAGCTAAACAAGATATAGCAGTCCTTGGACTTTCCATCCCATTTCTACAAAAACAAAATCAAACTATATCTAATATAAACTAGTACAAAAAATTCTCAATCCCGTCAAAGTACATGGTTTATTTCCAGCGATTTTGCACACTTGCAAGCCTTGCTACATGTTTTACCTGTCACGAAATTCTATTATTTTATAAAGTCACATCATTTTCTATAAAAAGGGAATGGAACAATCCAATGTAAAATTGCACGTGCCCAGTGCCCCAACAGAAAACTACTTTGGGATTTTCTCATAGGCGTGACCTCTGCTTCTCGAAGGTAGACTGCCAGAGGGAGAAGCATGTGTCAGCCCAATGGAAACCCTGTTGTGGGATTTCTTTTTGCTTTTTAAACCGATCACTTTTTAGGACGAGTTCCCACTGTATTTTCTAGTCCAAAATCCTTGCCACCAGATTATCATCTATTCCATCAATTTGCCACCTCTACCTGCTTTTCCAAAAGCCTTGATTGGAAAGAACTTCCTCTTATGGAATTCCCAGTTCTCTCTACAGTACTTGCAATCGCCCTCATCTCTCACCGGCTTCCCCTCTCGCTCCCACAATCCAGGTCCCCAGACACCCCTCGCCCCATTCCCAGCGTCTGAAGACAGCGTTGGGGTGTGGGTGTGAGGGGGACAGGGCTTTCCCAGGTGCCCCTCCTCGCAATCCCCCTTCCCAGGTGCTGCAGGGGGAGGGGAGCGGGTGGGTGGAAGGCGGTGGGGGAGGGGTGGGGCGAGGAGGAGGGGAGGGGGAGGGGGCAGAAGGAGGAGGAGGGGTGTGTGTGCGAGCGTGTGTGGCTGGGGGAAGCCATTGCCTGTTTAATAGTTGCTGTTGCTGCACTTCCGCTTCTCTCCCAGCGAGAGAGAGACACGAGTGGCCAGGCCCAGCCGCAGCCGCAGCACAGCCGCCGCGGCGGCACGGAGGAGCCAGACACAAAGAGAGGTACGGGGATCCCCTCTGTGGCCCGCCGCCCCCTGGCCGCGCCGCCTGGCCCCAGGGACACCCCTGGCCGCCCGCCCGCCAGTGCCGCCCGGGCCGCGGGGCATGGGGCTGGGGGTGGCGGCGAGGAGCCGGGGAGCCGCAGGGGTCCGGGGCCCGTTCGCGGGGGATGGGCCGGCACCCCGGGCCGCGTGGGGCACGGGGGTCGCCGGCGTCGGGCTGGGGTGGGGGGAGTCGCGGCTCGAACTGTCAGCGCTGCCCGGGAACCCCCCGCTGGCCGCCGCGGGGCCGGGAGCGGGGGAGGGGAGTAGGGGAGCCCCGTGTTGCGCCGGGGCGGGGGCCCGTGGGCATGGCCCCCTCCCGGGCCGGCGAGCTCATTGTTATTCCTGCGCGGCGGCGGGGGCGGCCTCCGCACCCCAGCCCTCGGCGCGGCGCGGCACGGCGCGCGCCCGCTCGGGACCCCCGCCCGGCCGCGCAGTCCCTAGCCCGGCGCCCGGGGTGGGGGCGGCGAGCAAGCGCGGGGGCCTTGGCCTCGCCGCCCCTGTCCCGGCGGCTGCCCTTCCCCCACCGGGCACCGCTCCCCGCCTCCGTCCCCCCGATTCGGCTTCCTCTCTTACTCCTTTCCCGCCCCTCCCCTCTTCCCGACCTCGCCAAACTCCGCTCGTGGCCCCGCAGTCTCGCCCGGGCCCCCGGCGCCCCAAGACCCCAAGAGTGGACAAAAACAGCCCCGAGGCCGGCGGGCCGCAGGACCTTCCCTCCCCGGGCCTGCCGCGGCGCCCCTGCTCTCCCCCCTCCTCCACGGTTTCTCCCTCGAGGCCCGGTGGGGACCCCACGGGGCGAGGGAGGGGTTGCTCGCCGTGCCCCCTACTTGGGGCCCGAAAGAAACAGATTGTCCGCTCCACTCTGCCAGAGCCTTAATGGGCCTGGAGACTTTGGCAAGAGGGTGGAGGGCGGTGGGTGCAGTGGGGCCCTCCAGACGGAACTCGAGTTCCGTATTTACATTCCCTGCAGGGCCTTGTGTTTCTGTTTTGTTTCCCTCCCCCTGCAGGGGCAGTTTGAGGGGTGGGGTGGGGGGTTCGCTATGTCGGATGACGATTCGAGGGCAAGCACCAGCTCCTCCTCATCTTCGTCCTCCAACCAGCAAACCGAGAAAGAAACAAACACCCCCAAGAAGAAGGAGAGTAAAGTCAGCATGAGCAAAAACTCCAAGCTCCTCTCCACCAGCGCCAAGAGGTACGACACCCCTGTGTCCCCCACTCCTCAGGCTTCTAGGTAGCTTTTAAACTGCCTCTTACTGCATTTGGGCCACCTTCCAGGAAGGGTAGCTTAAATGCTTCTTATGGTTTATGTGTTCTCAGAAATGAAAATGGGCCATAGAAGCCCTGATTATTTTCTCTTTTGCCTCTTCTTCTGTTCCGATCATTGTCCACTGGTAGCTGTTGTGGCTTGCTTCTTCCAGTTCTTGGTGTTTGTGAGAATCTTCATTTAGGTTTACTAGTGACCCCCAGATATTTCAGGTTAGTTGTCTTACTAATCACTAGTCAGTGACCTTCCCCAGGGCTGTCACTCCGTTTCTTAATTACTGTAGTAATACCTTCCTAGACAACTCATATCAAAACGAATTGCACGACCATCTCTTTTCCTCTTCACTTGTTGCAGGGATGATTTTTTTTTTTTTTTTTTTTTTTTTTTTTTTTGTGTGGTACCATGAATTGAACTCAGGACTTTGTGCTTGCCAGGCAGGCATTGTGCTGCTGAGCTATATTCCCTGCCCTAGGGATTATCTTTTCTGAATAGAGCTTTTCCCACAAATTGCTTCAGGGATACTCACATTAGTGGGAAAAAGCTTGGTAGGTGATGTTTCCTAGTGGAATTTAAAGATATTTTTCTGATTTGGAGAGAGGAAATGAATGAATGAGTACAATAAATGATTGTAAAATGGTTACCTGGGTTATTTTGGTGATTCTCTTTTATTTTCTTTGCTTTGTCAAATTTCCAGGAGACATTTTTTCATGCTATTTTTTTTTTTTTTTTTTGTCGGTACGGTTTGGGGATCGAGCTCAAGACCTCACGATGTCACGCTTGCAAGGCAGGCACTTAGGAAGCTGAGCTAATCCAGCCCCTCTTTCTTTTTCTTTTTCCTTTTTTTTTGGTACGGGGATAGAACTTAAAACTTTCTGCTTGCCTGGCAGGTGTTGTCCCACTGAGCTATATCCCCGGACCCGTGTGCTGTTTGCTCTTTTCTTACACTGTAAAAATTCACCTTTTCTTTTTCCTCCAGTTGAATTAAACCGGTGCCTTTTTCTTTATTCTTTTCCTCACACACGTTTCTTGAGGCAGTTTCTTTGCACCTTCATCATCCCTCAGAAGCGTCCTACTGACCCCATGATTCTTAAAATAACCTATGGTCAGTAGATTCCTGGGAACCCCCAGGCACCCTCTCATAAATCCCCTCCATGTCAGCTAAATAGTTGCTAAACTTTAAATCACCAAGTTGGGAAGATGGGAAGGAATCCCTAGTTAGGGATTCCTTAAAGTGTTTATAAATGGAACATGAGGCTTTAAATCTCTGTTGTAGTGAGCCCTAGAACTTGGAGTTTGAGAGTGGTTCTGTCATTCTCCCTGGCTTGAAGTTTGAGAATTTGGTGAACTGATTCAGTGCCTTAACTAACTATGGGCTGTCTTAATGATTTTAGCTTACTTTGAATAGTGCAGGGAGTAAAGCAAGTGGCAAGGTGTCTTGGCAAGACTGCTCTTTTATAGATGGTTTGGTTTCATTGCATCTTGGCTTCCCTGTGGGCCTAACCAGCTCTCTGATTAGCCCTATATGGGTTCTCCTGATACCTAGCATCTACCGTACATACTCTGATAGAACCCTCCTTAGAACTTCCCCTCTTACATCCCCATTCTCCACTAGCCTTTTGGCTTGAACTGCCCCAATGCAAGAATTTGCTTTAGGTCATCAGTATTTTATATTTTTCTGGGTATCTGTGTTGTATACGAATATATTTGAGGGCAAAGGCACACCTTGTAAATAAAGTCTGCATTTTGTCACCAATTTACAAAGGGGAATTTACTCTTAGACATAATATGTTCATTATGCTAAAGAAGTTCAGACTAGGAAAGAGATGGTAGATGTAGAAAATTAAAGGTGGGGAGCTATAAAGAGTAATTTTACCTATAAACATCAGGATTTCCTTCCCTCCCCTCTCTTGTTTCTCCTCTCCTGCAGTGAATTTATAGACCTAGGTGTCTTGCTGAGAGAGTGGGTATTAATTTGTGTTAAGGTTAATATTAAAAGGCAAAAAAGTGAAGAGAGTGTATGTAGGAAAGAGAAGAGAAAATTCATGCTCCTGGGGTCTGTGGAGGGTGTTCTGTGAAATATATTGGTTTGGAAAGTAGGTGTTGTCCACAAAATTGGAAGGGGCACATTTACCAGGAGATTACTTTCTCAGTACTAAAGAAATAATTACCTTTTTTGAGTTTTTGGGGAGGAAGTTTTTGCCTATGAGACATAACTCTTAAGTCAATTCTAAAAGGTGCAAAGAAACCAGGGTTCCAAACTTTTAGTCTATATGGAATAATGTCTGAGTCAAAGCAGCAGGGATGCAAGTATCAGTACTGCAATGCTCATTGGTAGCTGAGTTTAGCAGGAAACTAATAATTCAGTGCTACTAGAAACTTAAACCCTTTTCTAAAGTTGATCACTTTGTGGTGGACAGGAAATTCTCTTCAGTAGGGAAGTAAAGAATGTAAGTGATCATCCTTGTCTTCTTTTCACGTAGAGGAAACAATGCCTTGTAAAACATCGCTTTGATAGCTGGTCTCTTCCTATCTTCAGAAACTTTTGGAAAGAGAAAATTATGTATTGTCATTCAAATTGCCGCGTGTGTGTCGTTTTTCATCCCGAGCTGGGTCAGTGAAATTTTCAAGTTGTAACCTAGAACAGTAGGACTTTATGTGATAGGAAGAGAGGTTATGAAAATAGGCACCTTTTAGAAGGTGGAAGCAGTTTAAAGGCCCTAAAGTTGGCCGTACGAACTGATGTTCCAGGGCCTAGGTAAGCACAAGACAAAGGCCAGGGCTTGGTGTGAACCGCCTGGTGCCTTTGGCTTGGGGCTGGGGGATGGGACTCTGTGAAGTATATAGAGTTGAGGTCCAGGCCGAAAATTGGGGGTCACTGGTAAGGAAAGGTCCATTGTGAGCCACAGAAGGGGCGACCGAGAGAGAAGGAAGTGTCCGAGGGAAGTGCGAGGACTTCGGGGAAAGCAGGGCCGCAAAGCTGGGCCGCAAGTCTGCGCGGCATGCGGGGCGGGGGCGGGTGCACCTGTGCGGGCGCGGGCAGGGTTCCGGGCGCCGGGAGGACGGCGGCGCCGCGCAGGACCCTTCTCCCCGCCGCCTGCGCCCGCCCGCCCGCAACTTAGGCAGCGCGGGGCCGCCCCGAGCGCGCGCCGTGTGGCCGGGCCGCCCACCCGCGACGGCGCAGGTCAGCCCGGTTGGGGGGCCTCGCAGGCAGCGGCCATGTTGACGGCGGCGCGGGGCTGGGCAGGCCTGGCATCCGCGGCCTACGGGGGGCGCCCTTCCGGCCACTGGCCCGGGGCGTGAGCCGCGGGTCCGGGCTAGCAGGCGGGGCGGGCCGGCCGGAGGTGCAGGGGAAGGCCGCGGGAGAGGAGTGTTGAGGGAGAAACTTTGAGATGATTTCCTCCCCGATTGGAAACGCCAAAACTGGAGCGGCCGCAGTTTGCGAGCAGAATTGGAACCCAGACTTCGGGACAAGAGAACTCGAACTGCCGCCTCCGCCTCCAGAAAAGTTTCCTGAAGCACCGACCTGTGCGTTTGATATGCAGTGTCCTCGGTCCCAGTGGAGCCCCGCGGGCCCGGTTAGGTTTGCCACAGGTGGGAAGCTTCCAAGGCCTTAACGCCTTAACGCTTCTTGTGTTTTGTTTTCCCGGCTCAGGATTCAGAAGGAGCTGGCAGACATCACTCTAGACCCTCCGCCTAACTGCAGGTGAGCTGCCTTCAAGATTTTTCTCTATACTCCTAACCTTGCCTTAGCCTTTTCTTTGCATTACCACTGATCCGTGCCTTTTTTCTTAGGTTGATGCTTTCGGTGCTAATATTAAGGGCTGGAACTTACTCAGTGTAACATTTTGATGAGTTTTTGACTGCCTCAGTGCTCTGTCCAGGAGAAGTAATGGGTTTATTTAAAGGTGTTCCTTTGCCTAGTGGGTCTTAGATATGTTATATAAGGATGTAAAACCTTTTAGGTACTAAGGTACATAGATTTAGGCGACTGCTTTGCTATAGGAATGTCTCAGGCTCTGTTAAGCTCATAGATAATAGAATCATACACTGAGTTAGTTCATAGATAGAATCATCCTCAGAGTTAGTTCATTGCATATAGTTTTGTATTGGACTTTTAGCAGGGCAATTCGGGAAATAATTTTTGTTGTTTCATTAGAAATTTAAATTTACAAGGTACTGTTTTTCCATGGTATTTCTTTATTAAGACTGTATATATGGGTGTATATTTCAATTTCAAAACAATTTAAAACGAGTTTCCACTGGATCTGTTGGTTTAGAATAGCTGTTTTGCTACCATCGAGCTATGGTGGAAAATTTGATGACTTTCCTAAATCAACAGTGATGTGTTATAGTAAACCATTTATTTGAGGGAGAGTCATTGTTCATTTCTATAACTCCTAGTTTAAAAAATAAATTACAGCATTTAACTTCTCAGTTCTCAGGATTGGCATTGGAATGGATTGCAATTGTGTTAGTGTTACTCAGAAAATATTCAGTGGCCAGATGCAGAATATAAGGTGAATACGTGGAAATGTTCAAGTTAAAAGCTAACCGGTCGTTTGGACACATTTGTTCTTAATTTTAATCAGTTGTGGGAGATGTTTGCTGTTGAAATTTTGTTCTGTTTTGTGAGGAAAGTCATTTTGAGTTTGAAAAGTATACATTAGTTTGAAATGGAACCACTGAGTCACTCTGGAGGATTATTGTCATGGCTAACAGTCTTTACAGGTTGAGAAACTGAAGAAACGGTAGCAGTTGTTCACATGGAAGCAGTAGTCTCAGTTTGTGTGACTCCATAGTAATCTCTCCCTCCAGATCTGTGCAGCGTGGCTATTGCTCGTCTTTGGCATTGTGTGTCCTGTGTGTTTCACTGATCAAATTATGAAGTTGAGGCATGGTTTTAAAACTGCTATCTATTAAAGCATAGAGTGGCTTTTTGTGCATGCAGTCAAATTTTTTAAATTTTATTTATTTTATATATATATATATTTTAGACTAGTCAAGTGCAGTAGTTAGAAGGGGGGAAAGAGTAGAACAAGGAGTTCAATCTGTACTGACTGTGAACAGTCAATTGAGATAACTCACTACCTTTGGACCAGCCCATGCAGTCAAATTTAAAATTATAAACAGTTTGAAATTTTTTGGGGGATTAGTCATTTTAAATAGGGCCAGGCGAGGTGGTGCATGCCTGTGATTCCAGCACTTAGGAGGCCGAGGCAAGATGATTATCCCAAGTTCGAGGTCAGCGTGGGGTACTTGAAACCCTATCTCAAAGAAAAAAAGTAAAAATGGGATTAAATACACTTTAATTTTACATTTCAACTGAGTTTCGTGTGTGAGAGATTTCCTGTTTTTGAGGGATATGGAACTTTATTTTTTTTAATACCAAGTACATTGATTAGAAAAGAAAGTTAGGAAATATTTCATATCTTGAGAAATTTTTTAATAAAAAGCAATAAACGAACAGAAAAAAATAATAAAGATCAGAAAACAGTCCCTTATCAAACTGTCGACACCATTTTTCATAAAGATTAACTTTTGGTTCTTACATTTCTGTAAAAATACAAAAGACTCAGAATAGTCTAAACAATATTGATAAAGGAACAAAATTAGAGCTCCAGCCCTCCCCACTCCCATGATTTATCAAAAAGTCAACACCAATCATGACAAAACAACATTGATATCAAGATAGACAAACCCACCAAAGTACCAATATAAAGTCCCAGAATAGATATCCACGCAATAGACAGGAACTTTCTGTCTTTGAAGCATCCTCCTACCTCTTTGTGACCCTTTGGAGTATTATTTGTGGTCAGGAGAAACTCAAAACAGAGTGGCTATTGCAAGATGGACAAATCTCTTCAGTACATTTAATACTTTTTGAGAAAAATGATTTCAGAAAAAATACCAGCTATCTTTATTTTGCAAGTGAATGCACATTTTGTTGTCCTTAACAGATGAAGACTGTTTTATTTTCTGAAAACAGAAAAACAGTTTAGATCACTTAAGTAATGTACATTTAAAATTTGGTTTTGGTTGCCCTTTAATGTTACCATCCCAACATATAGTTATCTCAAAATTCAGCACTCTTATGTAAGTTCAGTTTTATGTTTTTTGTGCTGGTAGCTTGTAGGATTTAATTATTTGATATTTTGAAAACTTCGTTGGAGATGGAAATACACAATTCAGTTTGGGAATCTTTGAAGTATGTTTTCAATTAAAATGTGAGTTAGACGATACAATAAAGGCATGTACTTTTAAAAATAATTTCTCCAAAGTTATCTGGAACATGACAGCTTAGTAGTTTGGATAGCATTGAAATTGTAATTTCATCACCTATAAATTATATTTTGAATCAGCTAAATAATTGGTTTTCAATTAATGTATCTTGGCCATATTTTTACCTTTTTCATCTTGCTTCAATTAGTATTTATAGTTTTAAATTTAAGCACATTATTTTCATAAAACATAGTACTTGGCACAACCTGTCAATAAACAGTTGATTATTGCCAATCACTGGTAAAATTAATTCTTGTGAAAGAAGATGCATTACCTGTTTTCACTAATACTACTACTTGACAAAAACATTTGAAGTTACTGAACTTCAAAAGTTGAGTGAAATGCAGTTGCTAAATGTGTTTAATGTCTGAAAACAAAGTTAAATCTTTAATGTTTTATATTACTGATTAGACTTTTTAGAACAATACGATGCAGCGTATACTCAGTATGTAAATCAAAAGTATTATAAATGACTATCTTAAAGTTGCTTTCTATTGCATATGATTACATTGCTTATTTTTATTATTTCAGCTAGTTTTATGTATATGTACATATAACTTGCACGTATGAAAAAATTGTCTCCCTACTCACTGTGCATTTGATTTTTTTTTTTAAGCCAGTCAAATTTAGCAGTGGGGGGGTGGTATACCAACTTTAGTGACACTAATGTTAATAAGTTCTGATAACCCACTGCCATCGGACCAGCCATTGGCTCAGTTCTTTTGAGAAGTAAATATTACCTTAACTACTATAATGATTTCCTAAAGCTCCCCCTATCTTGGGTTGTAAAATTATGCCTTTTAGATAGCTGGTGAACTCTGGGCCATTTGAGTCAGTTTTGCTGCTGTTATTTTATAGTCCACAGCCTGAACTTGCCAAATTGACTAGTTATAGCCGTGTAGCTAGTCTGTAGACCTAAGTCTGTTATTGGTATGTCTGCTTATCCTAATGAGCATACATTGCCCAAATCCTTTAAACTTCAGATTTTATTTAATGAACACATTTATATTATGAATAAACATATTAAGTAATGATTTGAAATCTAGAAGTTCAAGTTTTGGGTGGGTGCTATTTGGAGATAAAATGTCTCCAAGAAGTAATTAAACATTTCAAGCACAGAGACTAACAGAAATTTCCTTTTGTATGCTACATTACTTTTTGACTTTTTGTCTATTTCTTGAATAAACCTATGGCAGTACTTTAAATTTATGTTTCTGGGAGAACCTGGATTATGTAATCAGATAAAATGTGTTTTAAAGTCTATTTAAAAGATGACTTAAAGATAAAAAATTTAGTGTACTTAACTAAAAAGTGAAATTTTCTCAGCCTTCTTTATTTACCTCATTTACTCGTAAAAGGTCTTAATCTCTGGCCTGCCTACTTATAGTGTCACAAAGTTGAGGTTAAAGTTTTCTGTATGTGCTATCTGGTGATATCATTAGACTTGCCTGTTTACTGTTTTTTCTTTTTCTTTTTTCTTTTTTGGTACCAGGAGAGTCATGAGCTTGCACTTGCCAGGCAAGCAAGTGCTTGTGCTGCTGAGCTAAATCCCTAGCCATTACCTTTTCTTTTTTTTTTACTTTTTCTTTTTTTCCGGTACCATGACTGTATTTGCCAGGCAGGCACTTAACGCCATGAGGTGATCCCTGGCCCCCTTACCTCCTTTTTGATATCTTTTTGTTACATTTTAAAGGTATTACACATTAAGAATGCTTTATGTTGCCTGGGGTGGTGGTGCACGCCTGTAATACCAACACTCGGGAAGCTGAGGCAGGATTGTTGGGAGTTAAGAGACCAGCCTGGGCTACAAAGTGAGCTGAAGGCTAGCCTGACCTGCATAGTGAGAGAGTTTCAAAAAGACCAAACACAGGACCTCTTGCTTACCAGGCAAGTGCTTGAGCTACTGAACTAAATTTCCAGCCCCAAAAGAAGACTTTTTGTTATTGTTTTGTTTTTTGCTGTGTAGGGTCTTGCTATGTAGTCTAGACCATCCTTAAACGCACTGTGTAGCCGAAGCTGGCCTTGAATTTGCAGCAGTCATCCTGCCCCAGCCTGCTGGTTGCCAGGGTTATAGGTGTGCTAACATGCCTGGTTTAAGAAAACATGTTTTTTAAACATTCAAATGCAAACATTTGTGGAATTAAAAATATCTCTCTTGTGAAATCTTCTGTTCCTTGTAGGGAGATGCTGCAAGCTCATACTTTTATGTATGTATCCTTTCAGGTAGTTTCTCTGAATTTACTTAGTTGTATTTGCCTTATTAAAAGTACCTTGTAATAGTGGTAATGGTAGTGAGATACCAATTTAGAAGTCCCAGGCTGTTATCCTTGGTTTACAATGAAAAGAGATCCAGTCTTTATAATGGTATAGTAGTACATCGTCCACATTCAACATGTTTTAAATGATCGTTGGGTCAATAGAAGCCATCCCCACCAAAAATATGCTTTAAAAATGTACATCTTTTTCTTGTTTTTCATTTATCTACTACTAAATGCATTAATAGAAATGACAAATGTGAATCATGGATAGTTTTGCAGTTTGCATTTAAATTGTTAGCATTGTGTAGTATGTATTTTTACATGTGAAAGGCAGTGTTGAAAAATAGAATGAGGGTATAGAAGATTAGTGCAATCAAAATAATACCCAAGTGGTGGTCATGCTTATGGATCATCGCCTACTGCCTGAACGAGTTGGAAGGAAAGAACTATCCAGAAGCGCTTTTCCAAATGAGTATGAACTCTGTGGCTATTGTGTTTAGTAAAAGACTGTATCTGAATTGTGAAACTCTGGTTCTTCTTCAGAAAGCTCAAAAGAATCACTGTGTGACCCAGCAATTCTACTCCTAGGCATACGGATAAACTTGAAGACAGAGTTAAACAAATATGTATATGTCACTGTTCACAGCGCCGCTACCCCAATGGGTAGAAAGTGGAAACACAACTATCGTTTGATGAGTGGCTGAAGAAAGTATAGACAGACAAAATGGAACATTCAGCTGTGAAAAACAATGAAGTTCTGATACATGGCAATAACATGAGATTGAAAATGTTATACCAGTAAAATAACTAGATACAAAAGGTCAAATATCATACAATTCTATTTAAATGCAGTCTCTACAATGGTCAGATTAATAGTGATAGAACGTAGATTAGTGGTTTGAGGGACTATGGGGAGGGGAAAATGGGAAGTTATTTATTTATTAAATGAGTACAGTTTCTGTGAAGAGTGGTGAAATTCTTATAAATACATAGTGGTGACAGTTGTATGTGAATGTAATCGAATGCCACTGAATGGACACTTAAAAGTGATTAAATCTTATTGTATACATATATATCTCATCACAATAAACTATCACTGTTAATATCAGTAATTTGGGAAAAGTGCATATACTTTAGAAGGCTTTGTTTACAGTTTCTAGGAATTTTTTTTTTTTGTCTTTTGAGACAGGTTTTCACTGTGCAGTTCAGGCTGGCCTTGAACTCAGTGATCCTCTTGCCTCAGCCTTCAGAGAGCTGAAATTACAGGGGTGCACCACCACGCTTGCCTGGGAGTACTTATAAAGAATGCTGATAATAAATTCCTTTCACAAACGAGTGCCTGTTACACATGAATGCCTTCAAGGAGTTCGTTTATAAATGAGTACAAGTGATAAATGCATACACAGACTTTTGAGTAATAGTCTTGAAAATACAAATATTACCTAAAAAGTAATATATGTAGATTATGTTATAAAGGTTCAGATGAGTGAGAGATTAGTTTGACCCGGGTATGAAGGATGGTAGCTGGAACACCTAGTAACATAGGAACAGTGACAGGAAGTGAGAAATGGGGTGGAAAAGAGAAAGGATAGATACCATCTTGGAATAGTAGAGACAGCACTATCAGACAGTAGTAGATAAAACTTTGGCTGACAAGTAAGAAACAAGTAGAAAGATTTAATTACATAAGTGATAAAACTTGTGATGTGCCTCATTATCAGGCTGAGGCTTTGAATTTCATTTTGTTGATACTAGAGAATCACTGAAACTCTTGAGCAGGTGCTATAATTCATGTAGAGCCAAGTATGTGGATAGAACCAAGCAAGGATTAGCACAGCTCCCTAAAAGCAGAGACTTGAGTACAGATGATGGCTGTCCAAGTGGAGTGGAGAGACTCAAGGCAGTATAATCAAGGAAACTTGGCTCTTGGTTTAGGTATAGAGAACTTAATATATTAAGAGATGAGAAGTTCTTTTGGGTATTGGGTAAGAAGATGGTACCATTAATAGAAGCAGATAAGGCAGGAAAATGAATCGGAGATCTCTTAACAATTTTATAAACAGTTTGTTTGCTTTGGTGATCATACCTAATGTTTAACATGTTGTCACCATCCAGTAGGCCCTCAGTAAATTTTGCAATTTGATTATCTATTTAAATTTATTATTAATCTGTCATTGAACTCTCAGATCTGCTTTTAGATAAGATCAGACAGATTAAGATTATATATCCCTTAAGGGGGGGGGGGCTGGGGATTTAGCTCAGTGGCATAAGCACCTGCCTTGCAAGCAGCCGGTCGTGAATTCGATCCCCGGTACCGATAAAGATGAAAAAGACAAAAAAAAAAAAAAAAAAAAAAAAAGGGTGATGATTCTGAACCTATATGTATATATTTCCTAGCTTTTTAGTTTGAAAAATTTCAAAACTACAGAAGAATTTGAAGGAAAAACGCACTCACCCTTCATACTGATTCAGCTGTTAAAATTTCTCTGTGTTTGCATTGTTTACTATGTATTTATTTTGTGGAACTGTGTGAGAGTAAGCTACAGGATAAGATGTTTATTTTGTTTTGTATGCATTGATTCTAAAGTGAGCTAGCTGCGGTGCTGACACTAGAGCTGGCCTTGTGAGCCCACGTTAGACTTCAGTGTTCTAGAGATGGTAAAGTGCATAGGATGGCCAAGGAAAGAGGCGAAGGATGTTCCCAGGAATGTCCACAAGTGAAAGATGGGTAAATTAAGAGGACTTGGAGAAAGTAGCAGCAAAGGCATGCGAGGAGAGTGAGCACAAAGTTCCAAAAGCCCTAGAGAAGTTAGGGCTCTAAAATACAGAAATTTATGAGTCTGCTCTGCAGGCTGAGGGGGAGAAGCAGACAGTGGAAAGGAATGAAAATGCAAGAGAGAGAAGTAATGTTTTCATACATAAATGTAGAGAAGGTGGCAGAATATGGACTTGAGGGTTATATGTGGACAGCATATATTTAGAAAGGCTGGTAGCTTGGGATTTGATGGCAGTGAGTTTTCTAGAAGATCAGAAGCACTTTTACGAAAAGTACTCCAGCTCATTTATAAAATTTAAAGGAAACAGCATTTTTCTCTAGTCTGCTACTTCCCAGTAGACTTCGATACTATTATATCTTTGTAGCTCTACAGCACCCAAGGAGGAGTAGCTAAATAGTATGTATTGGTTAAATTAAAAACACAAAAACCTAATTTAAATCTGATGGTTTAATAGAATATTTTCATTACCCTCTTCAGAAAATAATAGAGCAGGGAAATTGTCGTCACATTTTACACTATCTGTCGCTGGCATTCTTTTTAAGTTTGCATCTGAGCAGTTTATGCAGTCTGGACCCTTTCAGAATCATAGAGGAGTCAGACATCTTGATACAAAAGATGTAACGTCTCAATGTAGATACCAGCACAGATCACATTAAAATACAGTAAGTTTTATTTTTATGTTTTGGCTTTATAAAGCTACCGTTTGTCAGAAAGTGAGCATGGGTCCAGGGGTACTAAATATATTGTGTTTCCAGAAGTGTTCTTCTAGATCTTAAAGCTGTCCCAGATAATTGGTATGTTAGAGATACTGACACATTCCCTGTCACCAGTGAAGTGAAACAGGGTTTCATAATAAGCCCATTCTTAATCAGCCTCTTATGCAGCCATGCCCTAAAGTGAAACAAAAGACCTAGTAACTGGTGTCAGAATATGCTTGTAATCCATTTAGAAACCTACTCTGTGGGCTAAAAGCTTATCAAAGCCCCTGCTTAAGAACCAGATCCAGGAACTGCTGTGTGCTACTGGCTGTTTCTGGAAGCATCTACACACTGTGATTTAAAAAAAAAAAAAAGAAAAAAAATATATGGTTTAAATTATTATAGTAAGAGGCATACAGTAAAAGGCATATTAATAGCCCCTGAAAATACTACCGTTTATTTTGAACAGACTTGATCCCATCATTCTTGCCACTTTCTGAGCAGTTAGGAAAATCTTGTTTCATGAGTGTCTTTAGATGTGCTATTGTGACTGCCTGGATATCCTCACTTGTTCAAAACACATACCTTCCATGGTCATTTTGACTGTGCGGAAGAGCCAGAAGTTGTACTTTACCAGATCCAGTGTGTAAGGTGGATACAGGCATACTGTTAATGTTTTTATGAGCCACTTTTTCTGTTGGGTGGCGTTTGGCAGCACCATTCACTGTATTTTTTAATCACAACTAGTGAAGGCATTCACATAGATGAGTTGTAGAGCCACTTTAGGAAGTGGCAAGACCGATAGGCCAAGTGTGTTCAGAGTTATGGGGAGTATTTTGAGGTGGATTAATGCCATTGTATCTTTTTACTGTAATTTAAAAAATTTTTTTTCCAAGTCCATTTTATTTCAAGGAGAAAAAGAAGAAAGAACTAAAGCTGGAGATATAGCTCAGCAGCATAAATGTCTGCCTTGCAAGCACGAGGTTGTGAGTTTGATCCTTGGTACCAAAAACAAAACAAAAAAACATATCTAGCCCAATTTTAGCCAGGCATGATGACATTCACCTGTAATCCTAGCACTGGGAAGGCTGAGGCAGGAAGATTGTCAGGAGTTTAAGACCAGCCTGGGCTACAAAGTGAGCTCAAGGCCAGCCTGAACTGCATAAGGAGACCCTGTCTCAAACGAAACAAAACAAAACAAAACAAAACAACCCCAACAAAAAAATCTAAAACAAAATTTCAAAGATTGAGAAGGCAGCAATGATACATGTACATATATTGTGCATTGTCATCTCCAAATCAGTGACCCAGAGCACAAGACATCCGCATTCATTTGTCCAGACAATACCAGCACAAACCTTTCTCTTCAGTGAACTCAAATCAGGAGTATAACTACCTTAACTTTTTATATACATATACATATACACATGTTGTTTCTTTCAGCTTCCTACATTAATGAGACAGTGTGTTGTTTATACTTGTCTTCACTAAGGAGTATGGTCCCTAATTGTATCCATTTACCTATAAAAGTCTCCATTTTATCCTCCTTTATGGCTGAGTAGTACTCCTGTATAAAAATACCACATCGTTTTTATCCATTCCTTAGTGGATGGGCATTTAGGTTGTTTCCAAGGTCTGTCTATTACAGATTGCGCTGCTGTAAACAGGGGTGTACATGTGTCACTGTGGTGTGACGTTTTAATTCTTTTGGAAAGATAACCAGGAGGGGCATAGCTAGGTTGAATGTAACTTGTAGTCCTAGTTTTTTGAGGACTCTCCACACTGATTTCCATTGTGGTTGCAGCATTCTGCATACCCATCAACAGTGGAGAAGAGTTCCTTTTTCCCCATAGCCCCCCCAGCATTTGTTGTTGCTTGATTTCTTGATAATTGTAATCTCAGTTTTGTTTTACTTTGTATCTCTCAAATGATCAGTGATGTCGAACTTTTTTTTTTACATATTTATTTGCCATTTGTATTTCTTCATCTGAGTAGTGTATATTCACCTCAGATGCCCATTTTTTGGATTGGGTCTTTGAATCTGGGATGACTGATTTTTTTTTTTTTTTTTTTTTTTTTTGAGTTCTTTACATAGTACTCCTTTGTCTGAGTTACAGCTTTACATGTTCTTTAAACAGTAATCCTTTATCTGAGTGAGGTACAGCTAGCAAACACTTTATCCCACGGTGTGGGTTGTCTCTTCATTCTATATGTGGTTTCTCTGGCTGTGCAATAGCTTTTCAGTAGAGATCCCAGTTGTTGATTCTTTGTGATAGTTCCTGTGCAATCAGGGTTTTGTTTATAAAGTCTTTGCCTACACCAATGTCTTGAAGAGTTTTACCTCTTTATCTTTCAGCACATTTAATGTTTCTGTTGTAATAAAAATTTAAAATTTAAACATTCACCATATATTTTTGTTCACCCCATGTATACAAATGACTATGGATTGCTTTCTAGAATGTCATAGCATAGATGGTGAATCTTTGGGAGGCCAAAGTGATGTCTTACCCCACTGGGAGAGTCCTGCAGTGCAGAGATTTTCAAATGCGGAAGTAATTTAAAATTGATAACAAGAATTTGCTGCCTGTGGCAGCATGTTGTTCCCTAACAGTTTAACAAAGCTGTTAAAAAATGAATTCTGTCTGCTTTTCAAATAACATGTTGACCTGAATGTGACCGATCAAGTGGAATGCCAGGCTAGAGTCAAGGAAACTGGTATTGTCTAGCTGTTCCATAGCATTCCAAAGCAAACCTGCTGTTTTTGCTGTGGAGCACATACACTAAAGTTGGAACAGTATAGAGAAGATTACTGTGGCCCTTGGGTGAGGATGACACACAAATTCCTGAAGTGTTCCATATTTTTATGGGGAAAAACATGTATCATGTATAAGTATAAGTTTGAGATCATTATATATATCTTAAATGTACCAATAAACTTTATTAATTAAAAACAAATTTGCCACAGATTAACATGTCAGTATCACATTTTAAGTAGTATAATCAATAGAGAGGTTTCTGTGGGTCTGCTAGCATGGAAATAAGCATTATGTGTATTATCAGAATCTTGACTGTATCTGTTTTAATTGGTGGATGGGAAATTGATGTGGGATGGACCTAGCAAATTCTACAGCAAAAGACACTGACGTATGTTTTCAAACAGCAATAGAGTGGCTTGGGAGGATCTTACTTAGAGGAAAGTTGTAGATGTGATATAGCTCAAAAAATCTGAATTAGATCAGGAAGCAGTGTTGCTCGAGATTGACAACAGCATGAGTAAATAAGACACTAGTCATTTCAAAAGTGAGAGTGTGCCAGGCTGTGCTCAGCATTGCTCTGTAGGTGCTTGCAGCAAAGCTAGACTCCAGCTTGTAAAGTTTGAATTTTGGTAGGCAATGCCAGCTGCAACCAAATTAAAGGGATTCGTACAAGTCCTGATGACTGATAAACAAATTGAGTGCAGTGACAGAGAACAGAGAGTGGGCAGAGGTTACCTACAGGAAGCTTAAGGTATTTAGGCAAAGACTTGACAGAGGAGAAAAAGGATACCCTTGTAAAAACTTTGGGAAGAACATTCCAGAGGGAAGCATAAACACAGGCGCTGAGGTAGGGGAGATAGGTGATATGAAACATGTAAACCATGGTAAAGGGTTGGGATTTCATTCCAACAACAGTAAAAAGGCATTCTAGGCATTGAAGCTAGGAAGTGACATTCTCTCAGCAGTGCTTTAGAAGACTTTTTTTCCTACCTTTTCTGTTTTATGGAAGCTAGAAAGGTGGGATTAGTGGGTGGAAGGAGACCAGAAAGGGTAGGGTATTGCTCTAGTACAGGTTAAGGTGATGGTAGCTAGGATTTTGTAGTGGCAGTGGAGATGGAGTTAGAACACCTGGATCTGTTGATGCAGTGGACGTTGGAGTTATGGGAAAGGAGCCCTAATGACTTTAGGTGGTTTTTGTTTGTATGTTTGGTTTTTGGTGCTCTTGGCTAGATGATGGTGATGTTTTACTGGTAGAAGTTTGCAGTGGAGACTTGTATGTCTGTGTGTTTCTGTTTGGAGGAGGGCAAAGTGGAAATAGCTCTTTTTCAGATGGGTTAGGTTTGATTCCCCTGAAGGTGCAGAATAGAAGAGATAGAAGTTAGTTACAGTTCAGGGATATTTTGAACTTGAGATACATACAGATTTGGTATTGTCATCCTATAGGGGATTCTGTGACTGTCTGGATGTGTCTAGCTGACCTAGAAAGTAAAAGTATTGTAAGAAGAGGGCCTACTAGGGTAGACTTAGGCATCCAGCATTTAGAGGTTTATAGTAAGAGAAGTCTGCAAAGGAAGAAACTGGCGAATTCAAGGATATGGCATGAGAAAGCAGTGAGTGGCATAAACCTGTGATCTCAGTTACTTTGGAGGCTGAGGCAAGAGGAAGGCAAGTTGGAGACCAGCCTGGGCCATTTAGTGAGACCCTGCCTCACAATGAAAAGGACTGGGGCTGTGGTTAGTGGTGGTGTATTTGCTTAGCGTGTACATGGCCCTGGGATCAGTCTTTCATAGGACAAGCCCATTTGAGAGGAGATGACAAAAAGGGGATGATTTGGGGGATAAAAAAGATGTATTACTCCTCCTATTTAGAAGATTTCATTATATTTATCCAGGAAAATGATTTGAGTATTCTCATTTTTACTCATTAGGACAGAACTTCTTTTTTATTTTTTTAAAATTTTTTTATCTTCAAACTAGACAGAACTTCTTACCATTGTGTATATTATTTTTTTCTGGAACCATTTTCAGTACTATAGATTCTCAAAGGTTATTTTTTCTGACTTTTCTTTCCTCTCTCCTTACCAAAAAAGTTTTTGTTTTAAAATTTTGAGGCAGGTTCTTGCTAACTTAGGCAGGTGTTGTAGTTAGGGGCTGTGAGGAGAACAATTAAAATCAGGACACAGAATTTGTAATATTATTTTATGGTGGTTACCCAGAGTTAAACACAAGAAGTGCAGAGAATCTAAAGACCCAGAATATTCAGAATCAGTCCTGGATCCCATAGCAATGTCCTGCATGAATCCAGATGAAGACCCAGAACCCATAACAATGTCTCCCATGAGTGCAACTGGAGATTTAGAGCCCACAAAAAGGACTCACGCCAGTCTGTTTTAAGGACTTGCACTGGGAAAGCCCAAATGTCAATGATGGAAGCTAGCAAGTCTATGCCAACAGGGTGAAGGAATTGTGCTGGTAGATTGAGGGTTCTGCACTGGAGCTAAGAAGTCATGCTCAAAATAAGGACCAGGGCTGCCCTGAAAAGTGTCACAGCCATCCTCAGCAACAGGGAGGTCCCAAGCTCCTCCAGTGATAAGAACAGTTGTGTACATGCCACAACGCTAGTGTGACAAGTTTCTCCTGGAGATTATATAGTAAACATCTTCTCCTGTGGAGCCAGGAAGCGATGCTTGATGTAAGGACCAGAGCTTCCCCCAAAGTGAACCACAGCCACTCTCACCAATAATGACCTGAGCTCTTCTGATAATGGTTGAAATCATATTGGGGAAGCTAGTCATGACAAGCTCTTCCAGGAGAACCAATGGCTCAACAGCAACACTTAGAGAAACCCACAACACCTCACTGTTCTTCTCCACCGCCTGTATTTATGCTGGCAACTTTGCTCAGGTGGAACATCTGCGTGTGCTCAGCACCATACTGATTTAATTCAGCTGATGTTAAGTTGACTACCAGTTTTTAATCCATGACAGCAGGATTGGGTTACACACATGTGCCATCACACCTAAGAACCGTATTCTTGAAGTGATAATTTAAGCCGGCATATGGGCACATTTATAATCTCAGCACTCTAGAGGCTAGCAGGAGAATCGCTGTAAGTTCAGGGCTATTCTGGCCTGCGTAGTAAGTTTAAGGCCAGCCTGCTGTAGAAAGTGAGATCTTTCTCACTTTTCAGAACAAAAAAATGGTAACTGTTGTAGTCAGGATTTGCAAAGAAAACGGTTACATACAAGACACATAATTTATAGTATTATTTTACAATCCAAGGTGTCAAATACAAAGAAAATGCAGGTAATCTGTCCATACCCTAAAGACTTAGAGATAGCCAAGAGCCTAGATCCCACAGAAATACCCTGCGTGAGTTCTGCTCACACAGACCTAGAGCCCATGACAATGACTTATCCATGTCTGTTTCATGGGATCTGTGCTGGGAACGCCCCAAGGTCAGTGAAAGCTAGAAAGTCTGTGCCAGCAGCATGAAAGATCTGTGCTAGCAGGCTGAGTGTTCCTGGAGCCAGGAAGCAATGCTTAAAGTTAAGAACCAGAGTTCCCCCTCACCACCCCCATAAGTAGCACAGCCATCCTCAGTGACAGTGAGGTCCTGAGCTCCTCCAGTGATTAAAAACAGCCGAGTTCATATCTGGAAGCCAGCGTGACAAGCTTCTCCTGGAGATTGAACAGCATACTATTTTTGCCTCTGGAGGTAAGGACCAGATCTTCCCCAAAGTGAACCACAGCCATTCTCAGTGACAAGACCCTGAGCTCCTCTGATGATCAGAACAGCCAAGTTCCTATCATGAAAGAAGCTTGACAAGCTCCTCCAGGAGAACCTATGGCACTAAACTGCACTAACACTCTTCATCTCCAGGTCTCCTTTTTATGCTGGCAACAATCCTCATGTAGGCCAGCTGATTCAGTTCAGCTCAGCTGGTATTTAGGTTGACCATCAGTTTTAAATTCACCACAGTAACTATCCCACAGCATAAAAAAAAGGAGTAATTTTATCCATTCTGTGCTGTTTTACTTACTCATTTTTCAGTCTCTCTTAAAACCTTTATATATTTAGTGGTTTGTTTAGAGCAACTTTTACTGCTTTTTGAAGATTTGAACTTTCCCAGCCTGATAACAAGTCCTTTCAAGAACAGTCATCTTTCAATTCTGAAGCATCTCTGATACCTTTTATTTAGATCCCTATTGGAGCACTAGGGTTGAGGATAACAACATTTACTCATTGTCATTTGACCTGAAGATACATTTTAAAATTAAATGCTGTTTTGTTATTTGGTGAGCTAAAAATCTACAGGCTTCATCTGCATTTTCTTTTCTGTTGAAATCTTTAATTCACTTTTATATTGCTGGCTTTCTGCTAACCTGGTGTGCTCCCTCCCTTTCTTGTTACTTAAAGGGAAAAAAATTGCTAGCCAATTAAGTTTTTTTTTTTCAGAAATTTGTTGTGGATGTGTTCCCTTGAGGCAGAAAACAGTTGGCAATGATAATTGCGATTTTGAGAAGCAGATACAACTTTGTAAACCCAGAGTGTATGCAGAAATTTTAAATACATTTAGGATGGTGTTGCAGTTTCTTTTTTTTTCTTTTTTTTGGTATTTTTCGTTTTTTATCGGTACCAGGGATCAAACTCACAACTGCCTGCTTGCAAGGCAGGCGCTTATGCCGCTGAGCTAAATCCCCAGCCCCTGGTGTTGCAGTTTCTATGTATCACCCCTGGGCAGCTCTGAACCACTAGTGGTCCATGAGTAACTGTTACATCAGATAGCATACAACAGTCCCGTTAGAAATCACAAGCTGTGGGCTGGGGGTTTAGCTCAGTGGCATAAGCGCCTGCCTTGAAAGCAGGCAGTCGTGAGTTCGATCTCCGGTACCAGTAAAAAGGAAAAAGACAAAGAAAAAAAAGAAATCACAAGCTGCCTGATTGAATAGTCATACATGTATCATCAGCAGGAACATGTTAAGGGCCCAAACTCTGGAGTGTTACTCATTCCCCAGGAAATATGTACCAGGCTCAGCAGGAGTAGTAATTGTTTTCCTTGAATGCATTTTAAAAATACATGACATACCAAGCACATCATTTGCATCATAAGAATTGTTTAAGCAAAAGTTTTGATTTTGTTAAGTCTTACTACTAGTTTTGCAAGCATATTGAGAACTGGCCTATCTATCAGTGATTCAGTTGGGGTAGGCAGGGCAGTGTTCTCCCTGCCCCACCTGTTTTTCTCTGCCTGTTGCATGTCCGCCCAGGCTGAGCAACATGAATTGTTAATTACAGTACTTTGCTCTGTGTTACCTTGTTTACTCCACTGTGTGGCTCATTGATTTCAGATACTGTACAGGTAAAATCAGCAGCTCCTCACTGTATTGAGTCATTCATTCATTCTAACGTACATTGGGTATGTACTGTTATGCCAGGGGTGCTAAAGATACTATAGGGAAAAAAATGTCCTTGTGGAGTTTGCATTCATATAGAAGGTGGGCAATAAATCAGTGTGTAAAGTAGTTTTAGATAACAGTGCTTAGCAATTAAAATGGAGTGATGCATAGACTGGACAGGTTGGGCATTGATGTGTCCACTTTGGCAGACATGTCCCCAAATAATGACAAGGACCTGGCCTGAGAAGGAGACAGACAGATGAGATAGATTTTTTTTTTCTTTTTTAGTTTTTTTGAGAGAGGGTCTTACTACTTAGTTCATGCTAGTCCTGAACTCACTATGGGCTGGCCTTGAACTGGCAGTGATCCTTCTATCTCTGCCTCCCTCCCAAGTGTGGGGTTATAGGCATGCATGTCATGCCTGGCTGAGGTTATTTTCAACCAAAGGAAAACAAATGTACTGAGTGATGAAGGCCATTGTGGCTTGAGTGAGTGATGGGAAAATGGTAGGAGATGAGGTAGGTAAGGAACAGATTTTGTTATTTTAGTAGGAGCTGTGAAAGCACTTTAAATAAGATAGTGCTGTATACCACAGTTAGCCTATATTTGAAGACTGCCTCATGAAATTTCTAAGCCATAAAAGTAGAGGAGATGCTCTTTGTAAATATTTTTTAAAAATTAACAGTTTTATTGGCACTTTACAGTGGTACCTTGGTTCATGACTTAATTTGTTCTATGATTTTGGAAAAGAGCCAAAAAAGTGTGTGTGTTTCTGTGGAAAAGATGGCTGCAGTCATGTTTGTCACCTGATACATAGTTGGAAACAGAAATAAAATTTTACCAAATGCTTGTATTTGCAAACCAAACTGTTGGGAAGCAAAAGCATTTGTGAACCGAGGTACCACTTTAATTTACAGAACTTAAAGACATGTTTGTGTCTCAACCCATGAAGTAGAGCACTGCTCTGTATGTCTTAACATAATGGTTGGATAAAAGTGAATGCTTTGGGGCTGGGGGTTTAGCTCAGCGGCATAAGCACCTGCCTTGCAAGCAGGCAGTCGTGAGTTCGATCCCTGGTACCGATAAAAACGAAAAAGACCAAAAAAAAAAAAAAAAGTGAATGCTTTGTAATGTATGTGTAGCATTCAGGGCCAGCGGAAACAATTTCTTGGTTGTTTTTATAGCGTCCTACCCTGAATTCCAGGTTGCCCACCTGAGAAGACAGCAGGAGTGGCAGTGAGGCATCAGTAGCTTGGCCTTTACGCTTCAGAGCAGGAACAGCAAATGAAGCCCTGGGGAAAGTAAGAGAGTCAGGCAACGCGGAAGTAGGGGACCTTCTCAGGGCAGGAGGTAGCTTGCCAGAACTCCCGACTAGGTTATCCATGACATTTGAAAGATGCAGTGTGAGGCTGCAGATCTATATGGTAGAACTGGAGAGGAACTGCTTTTCAGTTTCTTGGATTTTGGCAGATGCCTTTGTGGAGTAATGATGTTTCTATAGTGTTTAGTTTTATAGCCTATTTGTTCTAAAGGTGAGGTCTAAGCACAGGTAATAAGGCTACCAAACAGATTGCAGTAGTGATACTTTGATTCTTAGATGTATATTTCAGACTTAGTATTGTATTAAAATTTGATACACTTCATATGCTATAGAAAATCACTTGAAACCTGAAATGTAATTTCAGTGTATTTTAATAAACTGTTGCCAAGAGGCTTTTGGGTTACACTGATAAGAAATTGCACCATTTCTTACAGAAGGGTCATTTTTCTTAATGAAGGAATTACTTTTCCTACAGAAAGCCTGAAAGTTCTGGACAACTCTTTAGACATAGGAATTTTAGTTTAGGTTCTCTTTTGCTTCATAGCCTACTCTATGAAGATTTTTATCTATAAATAAAATAAAATCTAGTAGTGATAACAGTTAACTTGTATGTGTGTGCGTGCACCAGGAATTGAACTCAGAACCTTGTGTTTGCCAGGCAAGTTCTATACCGCTGAGCTGTATCCTGGCCAGCTGCTAACTTTTTGAAGTATGTCAGTATGATCAGTATGATCGTTAATTCTCATTTTACCAAAGATGACCTTAAAATGGCTAAGTAGCTTATCCACAGGCACTTAACTCCAAAGTGGTAAAGTTAGTATTAGTCCCTACCCCCTTCAAAGCCTGTGTGACTTTCTGCCTCTTGGGAGTGGTTCAGTGAAGTGTAGACCTTACTTTTTGTTACTGTCTGTTACGTTTTCCTCATATATGCAAAACTTTCAGTTTTAAAAGCCAGGCTTTTTTTTTTTTAAAGTTGAGCCTTTAAGTTTTATCAGACTGCTTGTCTGGCTCATCATGTTTTCTAGTATAGGTTTGGTCTTCTTATCCCTCTCCCCTATAACTTACTATATTCAGTCTGCCTCCTTTAGAATGTCCCTGTCTCAACTTTTTATTATTCTTCCAAACTCTTATAGAAGTAATATTTCAGGAGCTAGAGGTATAGCAGGCCTTGGGTTCAATTCAAAAGATTCCACACATCTCTGTGATCTGTGTCCCAAGGCAACATACACAGACTGATTGACCTTTTCACAATGTGTTTCATGTTCAGTTACAGTCATTTGTGTTTGTTACTCCAACAGACTAAGTTACTTAAAATTTTATTGCTCTATTTTATTTCTCGTGCCTGGGAGTAGAAGATGCCTAAGTTAGGATGACTATACAGTATTTGATTAATAGTAGCTGTATAAGAGTTATGAGTTATACATTTATTAAGATGTTAGCATTAATCAGAAATGTCAAGTCGAAGTGCTGAAACCATGAATACAGTCAACTTTAATCTTTCATTATCTAAAAAAATTAGGCTCTTATGTAAACATAATACTTTCCTTAACATTTTAAATACTGGTTTAATTTTTAAGAAAATATACAGTACATGCAGTAATAAAATTTTCCTTATTGGTTTACATGTATAAGAACATGGATTATTTGGCTATATGCCCATATTGAAGCAGTAGCTAGCTGGTAAGGGCATGGTAGTTAAGGCATCACAGACAAATGTAAATTTTGTTTTTCAAATTCATTTTATTTCAAAGAGGGGAAAGTGGGCAAAAAACTCCATGAAATTTCAAAATATGTTAAACGTGGAAATTGTTTCCTTTGTTTTTTTGGTACCAAGAATCAAGCTCAGGACCTTACACTTGTCCAGCAGGTGCTTATGCCACTGAGCTAAACCCTTGGTGTTTCTTTTTTCTTCTTCTTTTTCTTTTTTTCTTTTTTTTCTTTTTTGGTACTGGGGATTGAACTCCTGATCTCGCGTTTGCCTGGCAGGCATTTGTGCCACTGAGCCAAACCCCCCAGCCCAACTTGAATGTTTTTATTTGATTAAAATTACAAGCTGAGAGCTCACAGTTGTGGTACACACCTATAATCACAGCAGTCAGGGGACTGAGGCAGTAGGATCACTGTGAGTTCGAGGCCTGGGCTACACAGTGAGTTCAAGACCAGCCCAAACACATAAGACCCTGTGTCTCCTCCCAGTCTGTGTGTGTACAGAAATATAAAAATATGATAGATGAAATAGGCTTATTAGTGACCTGAGTTTTTTTTTAAAATTTATTTATTTATTGGTGCTGGGGATTGAACTCACGACTTCACGCTTGTCAGGCAGGTGCTTAACCCCGCTGAGCTAAATCCCCAGCCCAGCCTGAGATTTTATCATGCATCACTTTCCCATAAACATCATGTTAAGTAGTTTCAGTGCTTTCTTCAGATATCTTACCCATTCTCTAGTGCAGTGATTTCTACTACTGTTCTAGTACATCTTATGAAGAGAAGGAATGCCTGTCAATAAGTGATAAAGGTTTACCTTTAGTGATGGGCAGAGGAGAGGAGAAATTAGTACATGTGGAGGGGCATAGTAGCTCTGCAGCAACTCTGACGAGCTATAGGTTGTGTTAGTAGCTGGAGGGGCAGTTCCACCCTTTTTTGCTCCATGAGGGAAAACGAAGGAAAGAAGTGTAAGCATTTATAGACTTAGGGTGGCAGAGGAAAAGGAAGGGGACCTTAATGAGAGAAGGTGAAAGAAAAAGAGCTGGGATTGGACAGGGGTCTAGAAGATAGTTAAAAGTCCCCATCCCCTGCCATGAGAGCTCTGAAAAAGAAGCAGAAAAAAAAAAAAAAAAAAAAAAATAGGAAAAGCCTTCGGCAACTTGGGAACTAAAGGTGTAGATGAATTGTTTTGGGGGTTAGATTCTAGGAAGATGATCTCTGGTTTGCTATTAGGTCAGAATTTCTGCAGAGATGCCCTGGTGGTGTCAGGTTTCACATACGCTACATATTTCCTTCCCTCTGCCCTCCCTCCCTCTTTTTATTTCTTAGCTGTATACCTGAAATCTTGACTCTACAATAATTTTGAAAGTATTTGTTATCTTGGGATTTAGCTCAGTTGCACAGTACCTGTCTGGCAAGCATGAGGTCCTGAGTTTGATTCCCAGTACCAAAAATAAAAAGTATCAAACTTTGCATTGGCATTTCTGATTTTAAAAGAATAGAAGTAGGGGCTGAGGATTTAGCTCAGCGGCATAAGCACCTGCCTTGCAAGCAGGCGATGGTGAGTTCGATCCCCGGTACTGATAAAAATGAAAAAGACAGAAAAAGAATAGAAATAAAAGTATTTTTAAATTATTTAAATTGATTTAGCTAGTTATCTTGCTGTGTAGTTCAGAGTGTCCTTGAACTCTCTAGGTAGCCCAATACTGGCCTCAGTCCTCCTGCCTCAGCCTCCTAAATGCTAGAATTAAGAGCATGTGCCGCCACACTTGGCATTTATATTTTATTTTGAGACAGAATTTAATGAGTCTTATTTCAGTCGCTTGGTTTAGGCTCAATCTTGGCACCCTCCTGTGTCAGCCTCCAAGACTGGTGGGCTTAACATACATGTATCACCATGCCTGGTCTGAAAAATCTTTTTTGACAACAAAATATCTTCAGGAAAAATTACATGTATATGACTTTAAAAAAAAATTCCTAGCCCTTTAAGATTTTCGGTTTGTTAAATGCAGGTTCTTGATATATAAGTCATGCTTATTTCTAGTTTAGTAGCCTTTAGTTTATCCTAAGTCTGTTTCATGAAGACCATAGGGTGAGTAGAAGGGAGTCTCAGTTTTTAAACTATTATAGATTTAGGGTTCACAAGTGTCTGTAGCCTTCACCTCTTGTGCTCCTTTGCCTTGTACACTGTAAATATCACAAATAATAATGAATTGTTAGGTTCTGGCAGCATTCCATGTGTATATGCATGCTTACAGCATTTAGTGAGTTTAAAACACATAGTGCTCTGTAAGTTAGAAAGCCAGGAGCCCAGAATGTGTGCCTTCACACTAGGATGGGGGCAGGTGGGGGTTTTGTTTTGTCCAAGCTCCTTTTACTGAGTAGAGGGTGTTGCTTGAACTCTAGAAAAACTGGCATTGCTCTTTTCCCTGGGAGAGTAGCCTTGCTCTCCCTGTGTCTCGCACTAGCAAACCTGTCCTCTTGCCAGATAAGTAGTTATAGTTGAAGCATGAGCATGTGAAGTGTGTCATACATTAGTTCCTCCTTGGCTAACTCGTGCTCAGCATTTATTGGTAGGTAGTTTTGCTTGCTTTAAATGTAGAAAACTCATTTACAATTTAAACTGCCTCTGGTGGAAGTCAGCATTATCCCCATTTTACAGGTAATAAAATCAAGGCCTGGGGATATGTGATAATTCAACAGAAGTCAAAGATTCTTTGCAGCTCTCCTTGGTTCTCTGCAGGTGTGCTTTGTTTATTCTCATATTTTGAGCTGCTGCTGGCTGCCCCACAGCCTACCCAGAGGATCATGACCACAGACAGCAGAGAGAAATGTTTTGCCAATTATAAAACTCCTAGTTAGTCCTTATTCCTGTTGGCTTCTGAACAGTTAGCTCTTATAAGAGCTACTTCATTACAATGAAGTGAAAAGGCTCTGTGTCACTTAGTATTGAAAAGGCTCATTTGTCATAAATTTAGCAAAATGAAGACTTAGCTCTATTCTTATTATTATTACTATTATTATTATTTTGGAAATGTAGTCTCTTAGGGTAGTTCAGGCTGTCCTTGAATACACTAGGTAGCCCCAGTTGGGCTTGAATTCCTTAGTCTTCCAAGTGCTGGAATTACAGGCATGCACCACCATGCTTGGCTTGAAAATTTGTTTCTAAGGGAAGAAACATTCATTCATGCATTCATTTAGCTTTATTAACTAGCTGTTTGAGTTTGATTAGTATTCTAAGCTCTGTGACAAAAGGGAACATGTCAGTTACTTAGCATAGCACTTGGTAAATCGTAACTGCTCAGATGTTCCCTGCGAGCAAGCAGAGGAATAAATGAATAATTTCTCTGAAAAAGATACAGAATATTCGTTATTTTAGCTACAACACCACATCTTTTGTCTTTTTTACTGTACTGTTTGTTTCTTCTTTGTCCATATTTCTCTCTTAACATGTCCCTATATTTTCCTTTATGTCTTAATAAAAAGTAAGATGGATATTTTAAAAAATGTATATTTTCTAAGTACAAGTTGTGTTTTTTTTTAAAGTACTAGTTCTGTTGCTTGTTCCTAACTTAAAGACTCAGTGGTGTGAGGCAGACCATGGAGGTGGTTGCCTAGAATTCCAGCATGAAATACAAGGCTCCTCCAGTAAAGGGCCATCCTTTTAAAAAAAAAAAAAAAAGAGTGATATATAGTATGTTCCTTTCTTAAGAGTGAACTCTTTGATAGTGATAGTCAAACGTTTAAAAAAAAAATTAATGGAGTCTCCTACTAGGGAAGCATTTATTTCAGAGGCAGCTATATTAATACATTTGTTGGCCGGGTGTGGTGACTCATGCCTGTAATCCCAGCATTCTTGGGAGGCTGAGGCAGGAGGATCGTTGGAGTTCAGGACCAGCCTGGGCTACAAAGTGAGCGCAAGGCCAGCCTGAACTGCATAGCGAGACTCTGTCTCAGACCAAAAAAAAAAAAAAAAAATGTTTTAGATAAATTGTGTCTCTTCCATTTTTCGAATATTATAGAGCCAGGTTGGAAGATACAAATAAATAAATGCTGATTCAGAAAACCTTGGGAAGTCTGAAAGCCATCACGTACAGTAAACAAAGTACTTGTATACATCCAGTACGCAGACCAGAGAAAGTTGGGAAGCCATGGCAGTGCTAGCAAAGCAATAAGAAGTGTAGTTTCAGCAGATTTTGTTGTCTGTGTGGAGAAAATTATAGGCATGATTGAAGAAATGAGATTAAGATTTTATATTTGAAAACATCAGCTTTTCATAAGGTTAATTCTTGTTCCATTGATAGAACATATTTTGAAATGTCTTTTTTTTTTTTTTTTTTGGTCTTTTTGAGACAGTTTCACTTTGCAGATCAGAATGGCCTTGATCTCACTTTGTAGCCCAGGTTGGACTCGAACTCACAGCAGTCCTACCTAAGCCTCCTGAGTGCTGGGATAATAGGCGTGCGCCTCCATGTCTGGCATATTTTGAAATGTCTTTGGTAAAGGCCTTTCATTTTTATTTATTTGGGGGATAGGACAAGGCCTTTTACGTGTATGTATACATTTATTTTAGATAGGGTCTCACCACATAGTTCAGGTTGGCCTTGAACTCCCTGTGTAATTCAGGCTGACCTCAAACTAGCAGTGATCTTCCTACCTCAACCTCAACCTCCCAAGCACTGGGCTTACAGGTGTTCACCACACTTGATGCCTTTTACATTTATGATTCATACATGGCATCATTATTGTATGGTTATACAACTTTCTTTTCCATAATAAAGGTTTGGTTTTGGATCTCATAAGGGTAAGTTCAAAACTTTTTTTTTTTTTTTTTTTTGTGGCACCAAGGGATTCAACTCATGACCTTGCACTTGTGCCTGGCAGGTGCTTATGCCACTGAGCTAAATTCCCAGCCCATGAGTTCAAATCTTAACTCTGCCTCTTGCTATGTAACTGTTGTAATCTTGGGTCAGTCACTTATCTTCTAAAAAACTTTTTTTTGGTCTTTTTGAGACAGGATCTGGCTATGCAGTTCAGGACTTAGCTCGCAGACTGGTCTCATACTTGCAAGGATCCTCCTGCTGGGGTTATAAGTGTATGCCACCACAGCCAACTTAAAGTTATTTTCTTATCTGTAAATTAGATCATATCAGATTCTCCTTCAGAGCATAAATATACACGGGGTGATCAAATTATATGGTGAGTGTATATACATTTTCAAAAAGTCATTATGGTGATCAACACATTGCCGCCACTCCCCCAATTGTAACATTACTTACGTAATGTTAAAGCAGGGGAGCGTTTTCAGGGGCTTAATGTATAGTAAGGTGTGTTTCACTGTCATAAAAATTTTTTTGAGACAGAGTCTAGCCATGTAGTCCAAGGTGGGCTTGAACTCCCTATGTAGCCCACCTGACCTCAAACTGATGGTGATCTTTCTGTCTCAGCCTCCCAAGTGCTGGGATCACAAGTGTGTGTTACCACACCCAGCCAAACTACACTACATTTTAAAAATTTAGCCACATTGTATTTTTCAGTCATACCTTGTATGTTCCCACTGAAGATGACTTTTTCTAAAACATATCTAATCTCATTTTCTCACTAAAAATCCTATCTACTTCACACTTCTGTAGCATGTTTTATTCTGCAGTCCCTCTGTGTTCACTTTTTCTTTTCAAATTTTGTATTGTACCAAGAGAACACATTTCAAAGCCTTAGTTACGGGCCTTATAACTATGGGCGGAGGTAGGCAGGTGTTTGATTTCTGGTTCTCTTGAAAGCTTAAAAAAATGGGGTACTGCCCCTTTTCTTTATGTTGTGGAGTTTAAAGTGAACTTAATACTGAATTCTTATTTCTATTTTGTGGCTTAGTGGTTTTTCCAAGAGGGACAAAAATAAAAACAAAAAAACAGCTCAGTATAAGGAATCACTGCTACAGTTTGATAATGTTCAAAATGAGAAAAAGAACAGAAAAACACTATGCCAACTGGATAACACTTTGATTGAGTATTGGATTAACCTTATCATTTAGTTGAACCAGTCTAGCGTTAAGGGTTACACATTTAGTGTGGTGGTTCTTAATCCTGGCTGCTATCTCAGTTACATACAGTGTTTTTAAAAAACATAGATGCCAAAAAACAAACAAAAAACCCCAAAAACAAAGAACATAGATGCCTTGCCCGGCTGGACTCATCTAGGGGGGACATTTATCCATCTGCATTGAAACCAAAGTCAGAAGCCAGTGGCAGGAACTAACACGTATTTTACATATAGTTACACTTTCAGCCTTAATCTCTCTGCTTTTAAACATGACAAATTATATAACATAAAAAGTTATTCATCCTCCCCCTTTGTTTAGACTTCAGATTAGAAAACCAGGGTAAAGATTATTGTAGCTACATGAATATGTAGATTATTACTTGGAAGAACTCTGGTGAATTGAGACTGTTAAAGTTCAATGTGTTCTGTGACTAATCTACATAAATAATCCTAGAAATAAAACATCCATTTCAAAACATCCCTAGCTTTGTATTTTAAAGCCTTAGAAAAAAGAAGGAAGAAGGTAGCATGTGTTTCCTTTGAGTTTTAAGCTACTTCTAATAACCTTTATTTAGTTGCTGCTTTTACAATCGAGTAGCAAAAACATGATACATATTTTAGGTGCATGGTTGTGCACTCTTGTAATCCTAGCACTCAGGAGGCTGAAGCCAGGGCTCTCCTACAACACAGCCAACAAAACTAGGCTTAAGACCAGCCAGGGCTACAAAGTGAGCCCAAGGCCACCTGAACTGCACAGTGAGACCCTGTTTCAAAAAGACGAAAAAATATGTGTATATATTTTAGGAAAAAAGTTTGTGTGTGTGTGTGTGTGTGTGTGTGTGTGTGTGTGTTGGAGATTGAATTTAGGGCTTTGCACATGCTAATCATGCATTCCACCATCAAGATATATAGCCCCAAACCCAAGATAACTGTTTTTTTTTTTTTTTTTTTTTTTTTTGTACGGGGGATCAAATTTACAACCTCGCACTTGCCAGGAGAATAGTTTTTTTAAGGCTATAAATGGAATACAGTGACACAGCAAGAAGTGGAACCTCTTTTTTTTTTTTTTTTTGAGATGGGCTTGCTGTGCATTTTAGGCTGACCTTGAACTCATTCTGGAGCCCAGGCTGACCTTAAATTTGAAGTGATGCTTATCCACTTGAGTGTGTGAGCAGTAGGTGTGCACCATCACGCCTGGCCAAGTGGAAACCTCTTTGTCTTTTTGGGGGAGGGGGCCTTTTCCATTTTTATTCCACAAAGAGCACTGTCCTCTACTTGGCCTTCTGACTCTGCACCCTTACCGTCAACACCTTCACCACAATTTTCTGCTCCTCAATAAGGAAAGCAGGCTTGATCCTGTTGCAGACACATTTGGCACACATAGAGCCCCCGTAGGCCCTGCTGACATGCTTCTTCATCTTAGTCTCATGAGAACTTGAGGTCGCACTGCATGAACCCCTCAAAGTCTGCCCAGACACATACCACATACTGACTTGGGGCCCTTCCTCATCTTCTTGGTGTAGAGATAAACAATTCTGTTCCCTGGGGTTCGGGACAGCCTAGTTTTGTTGGCTGTGTTGTAGGAGAGCCTGCTGGTGGTAAGTCAAGTGCTGGACCATGGTGAATGCCTAAACAGTTGACATGGCCCCCGGAAGAGGAAAAAGTCCTTTTTGTCTTTCTGAGACAGAATCATGTTACGCATTTTAAGCTGGCCTTGAGCTCACGTTGTAGCCCAGGCTGGTCTCAAACTCACAACGATCCTTCTGCCTCAGCCTTCTAAGTGCTGGGGTTACAGGGGTGCGCAATTACACCTAGCTGAGGCTTACAAATCTTTAAATCTGAGTTTTTTGTAACTTAGGTAAATAGGACTATCTAAAATGAATATCTAACTAATTAAAATTAGCCGTCCATTCATGAAAAACAGAATAACTGACCTAGAGTGCCATATAAAAATTACTCAACTGGACATGGTGCATGTCTGTAATCTCAGAACTTTGGAGGCCAAGGCTACAGGGTCCCTGCAAGTTCAGTGCCAGCCTGGGCTACAGAGTGAGTTCAAAGCCAGCCTGAACTGCATAGTAAGACCTTTTCTTAAAAGGATGACAAAAAAACCAAAAAGCCCATTTTACTTATTGGTCACAAGTTTTCACCTATAGTCAGTCCATTAACTCATTGAACTTGGATGTTTTCCACATACCACAAACCATGGTGAGGAATGTGTAAGACTAAGTTCAGGCCCTGTTAATGCTCTTAGTTTAGGGGACAGGGAGATCTTAAATAAAAAATGAGAGCTCTGAATGTAAGAGGTAACTGTTTTGTCCTTTCTCCAAGGGAAAGATGAGGCTTTTCTTAGAAATTTGAGAGCTGCAGGAATTTAGATCAATTCCTCATTTTACAAATGAGAACAGTGCATCTGGGTAAATGAATGATGCAGCTTTGTTGAGAAGGCACAGCCCAGGGCCTGGGATGTTTTGGATGGAGCACTAGTGTCCGGTGCTTAGCCACCCATGCTGTACCCTGTCCCCAGCAGTATGTAAAGGTGAGCCTCACAGGACCACAGGCGTAGGCCCACAGTCTGTTCATACAGCAGGTCTGCTGGGTGTTCCTGGCTCATAGTGAGCACTCTGTACATAATTGCTTTATGACTCTAAGGATTTTTTTTTTTTAAAAGATACATCAATTCTTTTTCCTGATGTTTACAGATGAGGAAGTTGAAGCAGCATAACAGTAATTTACCTTACCCAGATCACATAAGAGAGAGTTTGGAACCAGGATTAAACAGTGTTTAACCTAGGTTGCATTTAGAATTAGAGGCAGGGCCAGAGTGTGCTAAGCCTACTGTCACTACTAGAAAAGCTTTTTTCTTCTGGAAAGAGGAGAGACTAAATTTTTGTTGCCTGTTCATCCAAGTCTAGCTTGCTATGTATACTTATTTTTATCCATTGGCTGATCTCAGTTTGAAATTTAAAGGATTAGGCTGTTTTGGTGGTACATGCCTGTACTCCCAGCACTCAGGAGGCTGAGGCAGGAGGATCACTGCACGTCGCAGGCCATTCTGAGCTACACAGTGAGTTCAAGGCCTGCCTGAACTGCGTACATAGCGAGATTGTCACAATAATAACAATAATAGTAATTATTACTTGGGTTTATGGTATATTATATGGCCTGTTAAAAATTACTAGCTTCTTGACTGGGTGTTGGGGCACATGCCTGTAATCCCAGTACTCACAAGGCGTAGGCAGGAGTATCACCATGAATGTGAGGCCAGCCTAGGCTACATAAGTGAGCGAATTCAAGGCAGCCTCCACTACTTAGCAAGACTCTGTCAAAACAAAACAAAACAAAACAAAAGATTCTTAAAGCATTGGATATAATGTTCCTTTGATATTAGCTGTTTTAGCTTCTGGGCTTTTTTTTTTTTTTTTTTTTTTTTTGGTACTGAGGATCGAACTTACAACCTCAAACTTGCAGGTAGACACTACTGAGCTAAATCCCTGGTTCTTTTTTTTTTTTTTTTTTTTGTTTTTGTTAAATAAGAGGTGTAACTGACTGTATTTGAATAGCAATGGTTAAATAGCATTTTTACCACCTTAATGTTTTGAGGAACTTTTGACATGAAAAGGATTGGTGTATACTGTAAGTTTTCAATAGTGGGATAATTCAGTTTGGATAATTGAAGTTTTTAATTTTAATTTTTTTTATAGTGCTGGTTGATACAATCCAGCACCTTGGGCATGAAGTACATTCCTAGTTATGCAAATCGTCCAAGTGTAGTGGTGCACAGCTGTAATCCCAGCGACTCACAGGAGGATGAAGCAGGAAGATTGCTGTGAGTTCAAGGCTAGCCTGAACTGCATAGCAAAACTATGCCTCAAAAAGACCCCACTTCCAAAGAAAAGATAGTACATATCTTCAGATGTGAGAATTGAAAGTTTTAGAATTTTATCATACTGTTGAAGATTTCTCTTTCTGCCTGCTCACTTATGTGTTATTATTTGAGGTGAAACTTTTTAGTCCCTAAAAGGAGCTCTTCATAGTAATTAGTAGGTATCTAGTAAGTGATAGCTGATGCTGTAACTACTTTTAAAATATTTAATATGGATTTCTTTTAAGCAGCATATAATTGGAACTTGTTTTTCCTAATCTGACAATATTTACTTTCAAATTGCAGCTTGTAGACCATTTATTATTACTGTTACTATGGTCAGCTTTAAATTGGATTTCTCTTTATTGCATCTGATCTTCATTCTTTTATTTCCTTTTTCGGTGCTTTGGGTTGAGAAATGTGTTTTTAATGATGTGTTTTTTGGATTATTAGCCATAACTTTCTGAGTGGTTGCTTTAGAATTATGGAATACACTTAGCTTATCACAGTGTGCTTTCAATTGGTACTGTGTCCCTTCTCTTGGAGTATAAGCATTTCCCTTCACTTCCCCTCTTAGCCTTGGGACTATTGTTATCGTAAGTTTTATTTCTGCGTATATTATAAAAGATATAGATGCATATTACCAAGCCTGTGCCTTTTAAATGATTAGACTGAAGGTGCCTGACAGCTCAGTGATGTTCAGTCCATTTTTAAGTCTCTTTTCTGTTTCATTTTGGATAATTTGTATTGTTTTCAAGGTTTTTTTGTATTGTCTAATATCCTGGTAGTCTCATTCAGTATATTTTTCATGTCAGATGTTGTATTTTTCGTATCTACAAGATATATTTGGACTTTTTTTTTTTTTTTTTACAGTTTTTATACTTTGTTTAGGCATTTGTATGAATTCATGGCTATACTTTGAACTTATGGATATATTTTTAACCACTCTGTTATAAATCAATACCCTTGTCCACTAATTCTGTTACCTGTGGCATTTCTGATATTTCTGTTAGTCAGTTTTTTCTTTATTTTATTTTCAAGTTCCTCTCCTTTCCTGTTGATTTTTTGTTGTATAACAAATATTACAGATTTACATTTTTGAATGCTGGATATTTTTATACTTTAAAAAATATTCTGGGCTGGGGATTTAGCTCAGCGGCATAAGCGCCTGCCTTGTAAGCAGGTAGTCGTGAGTTCAATCCCCGGTACCAATAAAAAAAATGAAAAAGACCAAAAAAAAAAAAAAGAATATATATATATATATATATATATATATATATATATTCTTGATCTTTGTTCAGTTAAATTGGAATTTAGTCTTTTTTATTCTTTTGGAGCTGGTCTTTAAGCCTTCTTAAAGAGTGACCAGAACAAAGTCTGGATGTGGTGGTACACGCCTGAATCCCTGTAATCCTAGCATTGGGGAGGCTGAGACAGGAGGAACACCCTGAGTTTGAGGCCATCTTAGAGAGTTTAAGGCCAGCCTGAACTGCATAGTGAGACCCTGTCTCAAAAAGCACCTTTTAGGGGTAAATTCCCTATTTCTACTGTTAAGGCCATTCTGAATATTCTACTTCTTGCTCTGTGGGTTATGAGTTTTTCTTTCTTACTAGTGAAAATACTTAACTATTGAGCCCTGTGTTACTGGGATTATTGTTTCCCTAGTGTTGAGTGTTATCTTCTTATTCATGTGTTTCTCAGGATTCAGCCAAAGGCTTGAGGGAGACCTCTACAGATCTGTTATTTTTGCAGTTTTTCTTCCAGCCTACCTTCTTCTCCTTAGTTCTTTGTTTTTCCTTTTTTTGTAAATTGCTGCCTGATGACCAGTGCTTAGAAACTATTGAATATTTTGTACTTTTAGTATTTAGATGGTGCAGCGATTGTTTGGTCCCTGTTACTCAATCTTGGCTGGAAGCCAAACTGACATTACAGCTCATAACATTACTTTGTAAACAAAGAATAGTCATTAGAAACATTGCTTTCAGGTTATTCCAGTTTTTATACATTTATAATAATACTATTTACTTTTATAAATATAAGTGAACTGTTTGAAAAATAGCAAAGAGGGGGCTGGGGATTTAGCTCAGTGGCATAAGCGCCTGACTTGCAAGCAGGTAGTCATGAGTTCGATCCCCGGTACCAATAAAAAGGAAAAAGACCAAAAAAAAAAAATAGCAAAGAGTTACTGCTGTACATAATGAGTGAGAAAATTTTAATGGCTTACATTTCACATCTTATCTGCTACAAATAAGTTAGATTTTATTTAAAATTCATCTTGACATTTGGAGACTGAAAGCTATTTCTGGCTATCCAGCTCTATTTTACAGTTAACAAATTTTAATTGTTTTGTATTGTTTCCTTAAAATAGTTTGGTTTTTTTACCCTTCTAATTTAATTTGTTTAAGGTTAGGCGTGTTTGAGTACATAGTAATTCAAATGCAGTTAGCAGTCAGGCCACATCACAAGAATAGTGTGTCAATTACAGTAAGAATTTTATTTACGTATTTATTTATTTATCTAGAGTCCAAGTCTCAGTATGTAGTTCAGGCTGGCATTGAACTCACTCTCAACTGAGTGCTGGCATTACAGATGTGTACTATCATACCCAGCTGTAGTGAAATTTTGGAGATTTTGTTTCTTTTGTGCATAAGCCCTATTGGATTTTGAATGAGAAGTTTTGGAGTTAATATGGAGAAAACATGCATTATGTGTTCATGTGTAAATGCCACTGACACTTCTGAGATTCTAGAGCCACATTTTGTAGCCAGTTAATCAAAAAATAAGAATAAAAATAAAAACCAATCCACACTAGTAATGTTCTGTTCATATGCATACATTTGAAATCCCATAGGTCGTAAATGAAAAAGCCACACGAAGCTGAGGGTGTTTTCATGAATTTCCTATATCCTTTTGCTTTGTAGAAGTGTATTTGGTAGATGAATGGTTTTGAAGTTCATTAAAAGAGGGCTAAAGAGGGGATGTTTTGAGAGTGATTTAGTACTTTGGTTATTGTAGCGCTCATTACAGAATGAAACGCATATATCCTAAAACACTCGTTAAACTAGGTAAGAGTAAATATGGTACGATTTTTGGTTTCACTCTAATGGGTAGTAAATCTGAAGTTTAACAGGCTCTACGGTCACATAAGAGTGTATGTAGATTTGAACTATTTATGACTTACTGTATGTTTTTGTTTTTAAAGAATACTTCTTTAAATATCTTTTACATGCTTTAAATATCATTAAACTGTCTCATCTTTAGTGAACTACAGTGTAAAACAAGTTGTTTAAGACCCACTTTTATTATGTAAACTAAATTTAGAGTTTAAGGAAATCTTATACAAATTTTTTATACAGTATACACTTCTTTGTCAAAAAACTTGTTTTGTGAGATGAAGTCTCATTACAAGTATGTTGTAGATTTTTAAATTTTGATGCTTGAATGTATACGTAAAGTTTTATACTTTTTGAAAGAATAAAAATTCCTTACTATAATAGACCATTAAATTGGAAAAGACACTTTCAGCTTCAATATTTCTTTATGGCATATCTAGCTACATCTCTGACAAAGGCAGTGGCTTCTTTACTTGAATCCTAGAGTAGTATGATTATGGAAGTTATGATATAACCTTATACCATAAAGCAGCCTATATACCATACCTTAGCGTGCTATTTATTATTTACACAAAATCCACCAAAAAAATTATACATACTTTGGCAGCTCATTGTACTAATAAATGTCTGACCACTAATGGCCACCACTTGGAGTGCCTCTGGTAATTGTAGAGACCAAAGGTAAATTATATTAGCCTCATGATGTCTCAATAAATTTAATGCTAAAATACTTAACACAAGTACAGTTTTGGGGCAGACTGTTTACATATTAAAATACATGTTTTAGTGATGATACAATTATTTGAAATAAAGCTAACAGGAATGTAGCTTTTTAAGGACAATGTTTTCTAACTTCCAGATTTTCTAAATCCATTTGGCTTTCTATGGAAAGCCGCCTGACCTCCCAGACTGGGTTTTGTTGGAAGCAGAAAGGGAAATAAGGGTAGGCTGTCAGGTTACTGTAATACTTTGACTTTGTGTAAATTATGAGGTTAGGGTCTGTCTTGTTTACTACAGGATATACAATTCCTAACAAATGTCTGGTACATAATAAGTATTAAATATTTATTAGTTAACATTCTGAACTCTGTATAGTATTTTGCTATAAATGAAAATGAGTCAAGACCATTTGAGCTGCACATCTGGCCTTCCATTTGCATAATGACACCATAAATTTTCTCGGTTCCAGATTTGTGTGCTGCATAAATTTGCCTTAAATCTCTGGTGCTTACTGCCATCAGAGTAGAAAACAGTATTTAAACACAAAATTGTATTTGGCTTCTCTTACAGGTAGTCAGCTTTCAATAAAAGAGCTATAATAGTTTATCTATTTTGCGGCACTGGGATTGAACTAAGAACCTTTGCAGTGAAAAGTAACCCCCCACCCACACCCCTGCTCCCAGTGCTTTTGAGACAGGGTCCTACATTGCTAAATTGCCTCGGCCAGGCTCAAACTTGTCATCCTCCTGCATTAGTTTAGTGCTGTGTACAGGTTTTGGGCAGATTGTTTACATATTAAAATACGTATTTTTTATTTTTTTTTAAAGCCTACAGCACCCGATATTCTGGGCAGATTGTTTACATATTAAAATATGTATTTTTTATTTTTTTTAAAGCCTACAGCACCCGATATTCCCAGGTGGTCTCCCATCCAAGTACTAACCAGGCCTGACCCTGCTTAGCTTCTGAGATCAGACGAGATCGGGCACATTCAGGGTGGTATGGCCATAGACTAAAATACGTATTTTAGTGGTAATATGATTATTTGAAATAAAGCTGACAGGAATGTAGCTTTTAAGGACGTTTTCCAAGTCTCCCAGATATTCTAAATCCATTTGGCTTTCTATGGAAAGCTGCCTGTCCTCTCAGACTAGGTTTAAAAGTTGGAGGCAGAAAGGGAAACAGAAGGGTAGGCTGTCAGGTTACCGTAACACTTTGACTTTGTAAGAATTACAGATGTTTGTCTCCATTCCTGGCTTGATTATTTTGTTTTAAACTAACACCTTTCTAACTCTGTAGAGCACCTGACATCATTCAGCTGTGCAGGCATCTTCCATAACATGAATATCTTTAGTTACGATATGGCAGAACAATTGACAATCCAAAGGGCTTTCAAATCTACCTCTGCCCGTTCTTGACAGCCCTCTGGGCTTGATATTTTCCATTAAGCAATGAAAGTTAAAAATGAACTACAGTGTGTTTAAAACTCTTCCTTTACCTGGATGCTTTCCCTGTGTTTCTTTTCTTTATAAGGACCCCCCCCCCCGCCACCAAGTCATACAGATTGCTGTTTTTCTTTACAACAGCTGTACCAGTTGAAGATACATATTCTTGGTACTTTTTTCACCATTTGTAATTTTTGATACGATTTGGGCTCTTGTAATAAGGTCTATTGTATATAAATTGGGGTATATAAAAATAGGGTAGAACCCTGTCCATGTGTATTGTATGTTTAATGTTGGGATGGTCTGTCCACAGTGTAGAGTATAACCAGGTAGCTAGTCCAGTGTGTGGTAAGTTTTCCCTATCCTCTCCAATAAAGTTTTCTCTGATTTCCTAGTTGCTTACTTATTTTATTCTATCTGATCCTCTTTTTCCCCTTAAGCTAACCTCGAAGGTACCTATTCTGTTTCAATGTACTATTTGTGTTCTTACAAAATGTAATGTGTCTGTTTTTAAATTATATATTCATTCTGTTTCCTACATTTTCATAAGCACATTTTAATCTTTTACACTGTTGCTATGAAAAGATGTAATCCATTGAGTATTACAAGGAATGTACCCATTCTGTCTGCAGAACTCAGGTTGCTTTTAGCTGTCAATTACTACTGACACAGCTACCATGAGCATTTTAGTATGTATCTTTTTATGGGACCTGTGTAAAAATTGAGCTGAATTGCAGTAAGTTGTAGGGCTTGCTTACATTTTAGTGTGCAAGGTAGTTCCCCAGAATGACTGTTCTTATATGCATGACCACGGTAGAAGGGCATGAGAATCCCTGGGTCCTCTTGGCACGTTCTGATTATGTAATATTTACTAGTAATCCTCTATATATGGAGAATATATCCATAAAGAAGTTGAACTTATACTAAGTTGGTCTGAAAGAGGAGGGGGCAGTTTTTGCTCTACTTCATATGAATGTGTGCCCCACTTTTTATTATCCTGAACTTGGATAAACAAATCTATGAAGCTGACTTGGAGACTTCAGATAGTCACGTGTGTGCATAGACGTTTAATATTGGTGGCAACAGAATAGCAGTGTGGACAAGAAGGCCCGTGTTGTTTATTTTTAATAGATGATATAGGCAGTGGTGGTGAACTTGCGGCAAGTGTGCTACAGCTAGCTATTCATTATCATTGGGAGTTAGAAAAGGGTTGCTACCACTGGTACAAGGAAAACTGACTCAGCATCCAGAGACAAATCCTAATACCATGTGTGAAGGTAGACTAGCTAAAGCCTTACATATGCAAAGTAAAATTAGAAAGTTAGAAAATGTTAGAGATAGAAAAGTTCTTAAGTGTACTCTCAAAAGCATAAATCTTAAGGTAAATTAAAAGCAATTTTAAAAGAAGTAATTGTTACATGAAATTAAACTGTTGTTTATTTTGTTTTGGTTTTTTGTCATTTTGAGGTAGGATTTCTCTATTTAGTTCATACTGGCCTTAAACTCACTGTGTAGCCAAGGCTGGACTTGAACGGCCAACAATCCTATTGCCTCAGCCTCCTGATTGCTGGGACTACAGATGTATGTTACTATGCCCAGCTTTGGATCAGTGTTTTCTGTTTTTTTTTTTTGGTACCGGTCATCGAACTCAACACCTCAAGTCTGCCAGGCAGGCACTTGTGCCACTGAGCTAAATCCCCGGCTCAATCAGTGTTTTCTGAATATATTGTCCACACAATTTCATGGGGTGGTTAAAACCAGAAATTTGTCTTTGTGTATTTTTCTGTCCTCTCCCTCTAGTTCCTTTGATACATAGGGTGGGAAGGAATCTACATTTTTTTTTTTAATTCTCTGGAGTAGAGAATGGCAAATTTATTCAGTATAGATACAAATAGTAAATATGTGTTTTAGGCTATGCAGGCCATATGCTCTGTGAATACTGTTCAGTTCTACCAGTCGTGCAAAAGCTGTCACATCTAATGCAAAAACGAAGGACACAGTGATGTTACATTGAAACTGCTTATGAATGTTGGTATTTGAGTGTTATAACTCAATGTAATATTTATTCATATGATTTTTTGTGTCACAAAGCATTTTCATTAGGCCTTTCCCCCAATCATTGAAAAGATGCAAAAGCCATTCATAGCTAACAGACAAACAGAAACAAGTGGTGGGCTGGATTTGCCCCATGTGAGTCATAGCCTGTCAGTTCCTGCTCAGAGTGATCCTTCCTTGGGCAATTGAAGTTGGGAAACCAGCTTATTTGATATAAATGAATGAACTGTCTTTCCCTGTGTTCTTTTGGGAAAATTCTTGTCATAATGACAAGAATCTCTAATACAAGGGAAAGTAGTTCTCAGTGGTCAGGAAGGTATTATTAAATAAATGTCTGGTATAAATCTAATCTAATAAAAATCTAATATAACATTTGATTTTTTTTTTCATTCCTAATGGATATGAGACCTGGAATGTTTAAGCTCTATTTAATATGTCTTACAGAGTGTATCATTTGGGATGGAATCGTTAGACATGAGACAGTCTTTCTTGCTAGGTAAAGTAACAATAGTAGCTAGATGTTTGCTTGCTGGCTGGCTTGCTTTCTAAATGGACGCACTGCAGTGACTAAATAACTGCCTTTGAATTATTCTCCAGGTAGGGGCCAAATAAGCATGCTATGTGAGGTTGAAGTGTTAATCTTGTTTTTAGGCACTTTAGGCAATTCTTGAAACCATATACTTTCCCTTAAGTTTATGGGTAGTCTTTTGGTTGATATTATGAAAATACCAACTAAATTTTCCTTTTGATTCTTTGGTGGAGTGATCATATAATTACTAAAACACGAGGGCAGCAGACATAAATAAAACCAAGATTTCTTGGGCAAACCAAGACATATTGGCCTTGTTCACTGGGCGTATAGAGTACTTTTTAAATAAAGAATGGATGAGTCTTTCAGCTTCCTAGATGAAAATAAGACATTTCATTAATGTCACATCTTTATAAACTTAATGGTATTTTCCATTAGCATTTCCAAGGAAAAAAATCTGGCGATAAGTATTAGTAAGGTAACTGTAACTGAAATGAGGTTCATTTTTACTTCCATACCAGAGGAAATACCATACTCCATGTGGTATCATTTCTAAATTATGTATCTGTACACACATAATTTATATAATTTTTTTGGAGGTAATGAACATGACAGTTCAATCAGTAGAAAATATATATTGAAAAAAATAAAATTTCTATTTCCAGCTTCAGACAATTGTTTCTAATTTCCTGTGTATCCCTGTGAGTTATTTTAGGTATAGTTGATGAGAACATATTCCTGATACTCATGAACATGTATGTACATATCTCACTTTCCCCACTTGTTTCCATTTTTAGGTTTTGTTTTTTCCAGTGCTGAGATGGTATCTAGGACCTTGAACATGCTAGGTTTACTACTGAGCAAAATCGTGAACCTCCATTTTTTAGAAACACAAATAATATAATTTATAGATGCCATGCTTTGCTTTGCTTTGCAGGGGAGTTCCTCGGGATTGAACCTAGGGGCCTTTGTACTGAACTATAGCTCAGCCATCTGTTATTGTTTTTAGAGTCAGGGCCTTAGTAAGTTGCCCAAGCTGGCCAGAACTTGAAATGCTCCTGCCTCAGCTTCCCAGAGTGCTGCAATTACAGGAATGTGCCATCATGTTGCACTCTTTACTTTTTTTTTTTTCCCCTCTCTGAGACAGGGTCTCACTATATGCAGGCTGGCATTAAACTTGATTATGTAGCCCAGGCCAGCCTTGAACTCTCAGTGATCCTCCTGTGTCAACCTCCGGAGTACTGGGATTACAGGCATGTGCCACCATACCCAGCACCATATATTTTTTTTAGTTTAAGAAATCTTGGACTTCCCCGATGCTTCATATCAGACCTGTGTAGTAGTGTATACATAGGGTGACCATCTCTCCTAATCTGAAAATCAGAGTACTCCAAAATCTTAAAACTTTTTGAGTTTAAGGCAAGCCTGAAGGCATGACTCAGCAAGTGAAAAGTTCCATACTTGAGCTCATGTAATTGGTCATAGTAAAAATGACAAGGCACTATTGTATCAGATTACGCCTTCAAGCTATGTGTATAAGATGCATATGAAACATAAATTCACGCTTAGGCTTGGGTCCCGTTCCCACAAAACTCTTATATATGCAAATAGCCCCAATTCAAATTCTTGGTCCAAAGTATTTTGAGTGAGAGTCTGTATTCAGATTTACAAGTGAAGAAATGCTAGCTTTAATTACCTTTAAGGTGCCTCTGTGTGTGTGTGTGTGTGTACATTTAAAAACTTAGCTAAACAAGACATAATAAATGTTAGCTTTCATTGTGTTCTCTTGCTCAAATTTATTCTTGTCCTTAAGGAACTTGGAAGAAGATGATCACAACCTTATAAAAAAAGTTAGTAAGATGTGGCTGGCGATTTAGCTCTGTGGCATAAGCGCCTGCCTGGCAGACACAAGGACAAGAGTTCGATCCCCATTACCAAAAAAAGAAAAAAAATTGTAAGACAATGTAATTACATGTCCATATAATGTGATTCAGTTAATAAGGGCCCTGGCAGATGAGACATGGGGAGAAGTTCAAGAGGTTCAGTGTAGTCAGAGAAAGTTTAACAAAAGACTGTAGAGAGAAGCTGGGTGTGGTGGCACTTGTCTGCAATCCTAGCATTCAAGAGGCTGAGGCAGGAGGATTTTGAGGCTAATGTGGGTTACATAGTGAGTTCAAGGCAAGCCTGAAGTGCATGGCCAGACCCTGTCTCAAAACAAAAATGTAGAGATTAGAAATCTAGGACATCTAAGATGGAAAGAGGCAGTAGTATTATCATAAAAAGTGCCATTTGGAGCCTGAGAGGTGTTGGTAAGCTAAGTGCCATGATAATGTTTATGTGGTGTTTTTGTGACTGGCCTCTTACACTTAGGGTTCTGGGTAGCACTTCTTCAGCATTGTGTGATGGATCAGTACTTTCTAAATGACTGTTTCATCACAGGCATATATTACACTATCATTTGATGGGTATGACTTGTTTGTACCTTTGGCATCATGAGTACCATTGGTATGAATGTTCATGTGTATTTTTGTATATCCATACTTTATTTCTCTTGGGTGTACACTTACTAGTGGGATTGTGGGTTAAATAGTAATGACTATGTTGAACATTTTTGAGGGTCTGTAAAACTCTTCCAAAGTGATTCCAAGTGGTTGCATTACTTTATATTCTAGTGTTAGTCAAAACTTGGGATTTTGTTGTTATAACTAATCCAGTGGGGATGAAGTGTGTTACCTTTCTGGCTTTCTGGCCTATATTTTCTTTCTTTCTCTCCCTCCCTCCCTCCCTCCCTCCCTCCAGCCCTTCATTCTCTCCTTTGTTTTCATTTTTCGCTTCTGTCCTCCCCAACGCATGTTCCTCTTCTCATTTGAACATTTTCTTCCCATTTCCCAATATCTGCTTACATTTTGGTCCTTATTTACACTTCGTTTCTCACACCAGAGAAACCTTGCAATATTTATACATGTGTGTCCGATTTATTTCACACGTGTGGTCTCAAGGTACATCTATTTAGCTAGAAATGTCTCAAGGTTATCCTTTATGGCAGAGTAAGTACTCCATCGTATAAAAAAAAACCCATTTGTCAGTTGGTATTGCGCTATGTCTGAGATTTAGCTATTATAAATTGTGCCACTGTAAACATGGGTTGCATATCACTGTGATATGATGCTTTTAATTCTTTTGGGAAGGTACCAACAAGGGAAATGGCTGGGTCCATTGGGACCTCTACTCTAAGTTTTTTGAGGAATTTCTACACTGATTTCTAAAGTGTTGTGCCAGTTTACAGAAAAGGGTTTTTCCCCCACAGCTCTGGCACTATTTACTGTTGATTTTTTTTTTTTTTTTTTTTTTTTTTGAGGCAGGGTCTCACTATTTGATTCTGGTTGGCCTTGGGCAGGCTCACTTTGTATCCCTGCTGGTCTCAAACTTGTAACAGTCCACCTCCCTCAGCCTCCCTAGTGCTGAGATTACAGGAGTATACCACCACGCCTAGCTCTTTTCTTGATGATAGCCACTCTTTCTGGAATCACGTGAAATCTCAGCATTGTTTTAATTTGCATCTCTTGAATGGCTGGTAATGTTGAACATTTTTTCATATATTTATTTGCCATTTTTTACTTCATCTGATGTGTCTGTTCATTTAGATGCCTATTTTTAGATTGGGTCTTTAAATGTAGGGGGCTGATTTTTGTCTGTTTTGAATTCTTTATATATTCTAGATACTTTGGAGAAAACTAGCAAAAAATTTTGCCCACACTGTGGCTTATCTCTCCACTCTGTTAGTGATTTCTTTTGCTGTGCAAAAGTATTTTAATAAGATGAGTTCTCAATTGTTGATTCTTTGTGATAATTCCTGTGGGATCGGGATTTTGTTCATAAAGTCTTTGCCTACACTTGTATCTGTCTGTCAGTCTGTCTGACTGTCTCTTTCTCTCTCTCTCTCTCTCTTTTTTTTTTTTTTTTTGTGCTAGAGATTGAACCTCAAGACCTCGTGTTTGCCAGGCAGGTGCTATGCCACTGAGCTATCCCCAGGCCCCTATGTCTTCAAGAATTTTACTCATTCTATTTTCCAGCACATTTAGTGTTTCTGTTTTAATATTTAGATACTGGATCCATTTCAATTATAGTTTAAGGCATGATGAAAGATACAGATCTAGTTTTAGATTTAGAAGCAGGGCTGAAGGACAAAGGAAGATTTCACTTTGGGAAACCAGTGAAGAAGACAGAAGTGAAGCAGAAGGAAGAAAAAACAACAACAACCAAAACTCTACATTTGGGAGCTGAGGTAGGAGAATTGTTTGCAAATTAAAGACCAGCCTGGGCTGCAAAGAGAGCCCAAAGCCAGCTTGAACCAAATAGCGGAGACCCTATCTCCAAAAGACAAACAAACCATCAAGAACCCCACAAAACTTTCCACACTCATAGAAGAACAAGAACAAACAATCAAGAAAAGCAAAACAAAAAGGAGAAAACATAAAATAAGGGGGGAAAATGTCCATTCCAAGGCATATGTCTGCTATTACTGTAGACAACATGTTAGACAGAGTCCAGATCGAAGTTGATTAATTCCAGCAAGCCGGCCATAGCTTTGGGTCAGAGTAGAAAAAATCCCATCGAGCTACACCCTCAACTCCACTTTAGTTCAGGCCAGTTTCTGCCTGTGAGGCTGGAACACAATTTGATCAGTCTGTAGCACTCCATGTGCATCCTGTCAGCTTGAACTGGCTTCCTCAGGCTTGAACTCAGCTCCCTGGCCTTTTGCCAACTTGAACACGGTAGTCTCACCCTAATAACCAGGTGCCATTAGATGGAGTTGTCTTGAAGCTGTTGTGAGTTAGTTGCTCCCTCTCCAAAGTGGCTATCAGCTTACCACCCTCTCTGTGGTGAGGCGGGAGTGAGGGTGCCTGAGCCCGCATGACTCACCAGACACTGTAGTCTGCTCTGTTCCACTGGTGCATCTCCCCCTCACCCCACCCTGAGGTCTCCGAGGTTGCCAGTAGTCACAGTGTGCTTGCAGGTTGATACTCCTCCTCCCACTCAGTGAGTCTGGGCTCAGAAAGTGCCGCCTGCTGCCCCAGCCTTCTCTGTTGAAGTCTCTTCTCTCTCTGCATGGGCTTCAATTCTCACTTCAGATGCTTGCTTCCCTCCTTCTCCTTCTCTTCTTACCTTCCTGTGTCTGGACATCAAATCCTAGACTTCTCTGCTGCTTGCTACTATACAATCTTCCTGGGAGTCTTGACTCAACATTTTCTAATGGGTCGAGAGCATCTTTTTGTGCACTTATTGGTCATTCCAGTGGACATTGTGTCTACTGTGCCTGTTGTGTCCATATTAAAGCTTGGGATATTCAGGGGCTGGGGATTTAGCTCAGCCTTGCAAGCAGGCGATCGTGAGTTCGATCCCCGGTACCGGAAAAGAGAAAAAAAAAAACAAAAAAACAACAGGATAATCTGTGTAAATGTTTTAAGAGTCCTAGGCCACATAAAATTTCCTCATTAGATACATGATTTGCAAATATTTTTTCCCATTCTTTGGGTTATCTTTTCAATTTTTTGATGATTTGTAGCAGCAAACTTTGTGGTCTTGATAATTTTTTTTCTTTGTGTTTTCGAGTTGTAGCTAGAAGGGTAATTTTTTTGTTATTTAGTTATTTATTTTGGTATCAGAGATGGAACTCACAGCCTCTCACTTGCCCAGCAGGTGCTGTGCTACTGAGCTCTCTCTTTGGCTGGCTCTTAGTTTGTCTTTCTGAGACAGGGTTTCACTGTGCATTTCAGACTGGCATTAAAATTTGTAGTCCAGACTGGCCTTGAACTTGTGGGTCCTCTTGCTTCAGTCTCTGAAGTGCTGGGATTACAGGTTCCACCAGGCCCAGTTCAATGTATTTTTTAAAGTGCAAAAATTGTTAATTTTCATGAAGCATAAGGTACCCATGTGTATGTTTTCCATTTACAGTTTGTGCATTGGTTGTCTTTTTAAGGAAACTTTTTTAAAGAAACCATTTTGTAACCCAAATTTACAAGACTTGTGTGTATTTCTGTAAATTTTATAGTTTTGTAGTTACTTCGTACATTTAGATCAGTGATTGATTTAGAGTTAATTTTTGTGTGTGGCCTGAAGAAGGTGTCCAGCTTCATTCTTTTACACGTGACTGTCTCCTTGTTCCAGCACCAGGTAGTGTAAAGACTTTTTCCTCACTGAGTGGCTTGTCACTCTTGTCAACAGTCTGTGGTGGTGCCTACCTATAATCCCAGCACTCTTAGAGTTTTTTAATCTTTTTTTTTTTTTTTTTTTTTTTTAATTGGTACCGGGGATCGAACTCACGAGCGCCTGCTTGTAAGGCAGGTGCTTATGCCGCTGAGCTAAATCCCCAGCCCCACTCTTAGAATTTTAAGGCAGAAGGTTTACAGATTCGAGCCCAGCCTGGTGACTCACAGACCCTGACTGAAAAGAGTAATATTTTTAAAAAGCCCTGGAGATGTAGCTCAATGCAAAGGCCCTGGATTGAGCCTTCAGTACTAAAAGAAAAAAAATTGAAAATAAATGTAAGTAGTCGTTTCTGGACCATCACTTGTATCCCACTGATCTGTATATATACCATATGTCAGTGCTACACTGTCTTAATTTCTATAGGTTTTATAATTTTTGTTTATAATGCATTTTGAAAGTGAGAAGTATGGCTCTCTCTAACTTTTCTTTTTCAAGATTATTCTGGCTTTTTTGGGTCCTTTGCATTTCCATAAGAATTTTAAATCATCTTTTAATTTATTTTAAAAACCCAGCTTAGATTTTTATGGGGATTGTGTCATCTCTGTAGACCAGCTTTGGAAATGCTACTGTCATAAAATGGTAACTGTAACTGTATGATAAATGAATGTGAAAAATCTGTTCATTTGTCTTCTTTTGATGGTGTTTTGTAGTTTCCAGTATACACATTTTGCTTACTACATATGTATTTTATTCTTTTTGGTAATAAGTGGAATTTTAAAATTTTTATTTTCAAATTATTCATTGATAGTATAATAGACATAGATTTTTTTAAAAATGTATTGCTCTTGTGTCCTAGAGCTTGTACAGATTTTCTTTGTACAAGATTATGTCACCTAGAAATTCAGATGGTTTTACCTCTTCCAGTTTGGATGCTTTTGTTTTTCTTGCCTAATTGTCTTGGCTCAGGCTTCAGGACACTCACTATTGAGTGGAAGCAGTAACAGTGGTTCAGAGGGGAAGAAGAGTTGAAGGGGGAGAATGGGGGGTGGGGAAAAAAAGAAACCATTATATTATGCACAGGTACAAATTCTCTATAATGACTGTGATCACTATGTGTATCTAAAATGTACCAATAAAATGTGAAAAAAAACTTAAAAGATAAAGGCAGGGCATGGTGGCACACATCTGTAATCCCAGCACTCAGGAGGCTGAGGCAGGAAGATTGTTGGGAGTTCAAGACCAGCCGGGGTTGTAAAAGTGAACTCAGGCCAGCCAGAACTGCATAGAGAAATACTGTCTCAAAAAGACCCCCTCTCACTAAATAAGTAAATAAATAAAGTTACTGTTAAAACAAAACAAAGTAGTAACGGTGGATGTTGTTGCATAATGCTACTGGAAAAGCATTCAGTCTTTTACTATTACTAGATTGACAGTGAGTTTTTCAGTAGTGTTTTTAAAGATCTTAGCTGCTTTTGGTTTGTTTTGTGCTACTGAAGATTGAACCCAGGAGTGCCCTAACCTCTGAGCTACATTCCCAGTTTGTTTTTTAAAATTTTGAGACAGGATCTCATTAAGTTGCTCACATGAAACTTGAACTTATGACCCTCCTGCCTCAGCCTTCCTCAGTGCTGGGCAGAAATGTGTTATCGCACTGGTTTACCTTGTAATTTCAAAGCCTAGTTTATCAGTTTTTGTTACATACTTCATGCTTGTTTAAGAGTCTATGCCTATCCAGTGATCACAAAGATTTTTCTCCCTGAGTTTTCTTCAGTAAGTTTTATAGTTCTAGCTCTTAAAGTTAAATCTATTGTTCATTTCTGTTCACAGCTCAGTTTTTTTTATTAAAAATAAAAGAATGAAACCAAAAATAAATAGAAGAAAATAATAGATTAGAAAACACAACCCCTTATCAAACTGTCAGCATCATTTTTTGTGTAGATTAACATTTTGATTCTTACATTTGTGTACAAAAAAGATTCAGAATAATCTAAACAAGTTTGATAAAGAAACAAAATTAGAACTCCAACCCTCCCTAACCCCGTGACTTAACACAAAATTCACCAATCATGACAAAACAGCATTGCTACTAAGATAGACAAACTACCAAAGTACCAATATAAAGTCCCAAAATACCCACATAACAGATATCTGACTTTTGGCCGCAGTTCAGTTTTTAAGTTTGAATGCATTTACCAGAAGAGTTGGGGAGGGAGAGAGGCACTTGTCACTGAATAGTTTCTTGGTGGTGAATGTATTGGTAAAAAAATAACTGCGTATAAATCTGCAGCCTGCAGCCTTGCTTTGTACAGCTCTTGTTTTGTTTTTTGGGACAAGGGTCTTGCTAAGTAGTTCAGATTGGCCTTGAACTTAGTCCTCCTGCCTCAGCCTCCCAAGTGCTGGGATTACAGATGTGTGCGAACCACCATGTCCTGCTTTCATGATGATTTTTGAGGTACTCTACTCTCTGGCCATACAGTCTCCTGTTACTTAATGCACCTAATATTTTCTTGGGTACCAAAACTAGTTTTACAACAATACTTTCCATTTTGTATGGTTCAAGTTTGCCCTACCCAACCAAACCAAGCCCATTACTATATGTAGAAGGATGAGGTGACCTTAGCAGGTCACCTCATCCTTCTACATATAGTAATTGTTTCAAAAAGAGTATTTGACCTATTAGAATTGATTAGAGCCATGGCAAAAGTATTGTGGAGGGGCTATTTTTTCCCATTCTGTGGATTGTCTTTTCATGGCATTCATGATTTCCTTTGATGTGCAAAAACTTTAATCCTTTGAGATCCCAGTTGTTGATTCTTTGAAGTATTTTCATGCAGTTTAGGTTTTGTTCATGAACTCTGCCTACTCCTCTGTACTCAAGATTTCTACCTACCTTCTTTTTAGATAGATTTAGTGTTTCTATTTTAATATTTAGATCTTTTATCCATTTTTACTTTAGTTTATGGTGATAGTCATAGTCTTAGGCATGTAGAGAAAAAGTTTTTTCAGCACCATTTATAAAAGAGGCTTTCTTCCAGTGAACATGTTTGGCCCCTTGTCAAAGATAAGAGGGCTGAGTGTACAGTTGTGTCTGTACCTTCTAATCTGCTCCACTTATTCTCAGGTTTGTTTTTTGGTTTCGTTTTGTTTTGTTTTTTTGCCAGTACCATGCTGATTTTATCACAGTAGCTTTGTAGTCAGTAATTGTGATACCTCTTGATTTGCCATTGTTGCCAGGTCTACCCAGAATTACCTTTGCTATTTTAGGTCTTTTTCTGGTTCCAAATTAATTTTAGGAATGTTTTCTCTAAATCTGTGAGGTATGCTAATGATATTTTGATTGGAATTGCATTAAATCTGTATAACAGTGTTGGGAGAATGGTCATTTTCATTATGTTTGTTCTTCCTATCCATGAACAAGGAATGTCTTTCCATTTTGTGAAATCCTCTAGTCTCTTTTTTGAGAGTACTGTAATTTTCAATATATAGGTCTTTTTTTTTCCTTTGTTTGATTGATTCCTAAATATTTCATTTTTGAATGCTATCATGAATGGTGAATACCTCTCCTGGTTCATACACACGTCACCACCACACACACACACTCTTGTCTCTTTCTCTCTCTCTCTCTCTCTCTCTCTCTCTCTCTCTCTCTCTCTCTCTCTCTCTCTCTCTCTCTTTTCTTGCAGTGTGTTGGAATAGAATGCCAGGGCTTTGCACATGCCAGGCAAATGTAGTACACTGAGCTACATACTCAGCCCTACTTTTAGGTGTCTACTTACAACTGAAAATGTTCCCACTAATACACTACTAAATTTCTCACATAAAGGTCTGACATAGCTATGTTAGGACCTGTTTTGTTAGCTGGATAATAAAAGAACAGTAAGAACTTGCATGTGTTGTAAGGATTTCCTGTGGCTTTTACAAAGGCTAGGAAATGTATTCTCTACCTGAGATCACGATACTATTCTAAGGTTAATGAGAATTAACTGGATTAAATTTTGCTTTTAATGAATACATGGATTAATTCATTTGATCAACTTAATGTTTTATGAGAGACTTAAACGCATATAGAGGCTTCATTTTATGACGGCAGATTATTTTCTGACAAATTACGATTTTCAAGTGCAATTTTTATTATTTTAGAGTTCAATTATTTTGTCTATATTTGAAATTAAACAGTTTTCAAATTAAGTTTTGACAGTAGTATGTAACACAAAAATACAGATTTTTTTGTGCAGTGAAATTAAATACTTGATGTAATGTTTGGGCATGAATAGGTAGATCTTGAAAATAACTTTTGCTTTCATATTTGATTAGCTAAAGGCTATGTCTTACATGAAATACACCATTCTTACTAGTTCACTTGAAGTTTTATTGAAGTATTTTTTTGAGATGGTAGAAGGTATTTTTGGTATTGTTATGTTTCATTATAATACTCTCACTAACTTTATTAATTTTGACCTTTAAGCTTGTATTTTTGACTGTTAATGGAAAATGAAAATGTTGCTTTACATTTTTGTGACAACTGTTACTGATACACAATTAAAGTCATTATTTCTGTGGAAATAATGTGCAATTATTGCTTTAAAAATAATGGTTTTTTTGCAAATTAACTTTATTTCAAAGAAAATAATAATAATTTTATGCATAGAAATAGTGCTTAAGGGTTTGAAGACACTTTATGTATTCCTGTAGTTCCCCCAGAATTCAAGTTGTAAAGGCTGTATCCTTAGCCTTGTCTTCAGGTGAGGAAACTGAAGGCTGTTCTGACTCGAGTTCCTGTGTGGGTAATCTAGTAAGCGTACTTCAAAGCTGTGAAAACCATGTTAACCCTTTCTTAAAAGAGATTTCAGGGATGTTAAAATCTTCTTTCCTCATCTGGAATGTAGTCTGAAACTTTTAAGGCCTTGTTTTTGTAGTGCGTTGGCAAGAGCCAACAACTATTAAGCCACCAAGCAAAGATTTCTTACTAAGTTTGTATCAGATCCTGACTTTTACTTCTTTCTTACTGCTTCCATTAATGCCCAGTGAAGTTGTTCTGGCCATTGCATACTGAAACTTCTAATAGAAGCAGCTCTTGGATTTGACTCTTAATTTATTAGCAAGGAAAGGGCTTTCAGAATATGAGAGGAGTTTTAGAGGTAAGAGGAAAGCCACATAATGTCAAGAAAGTTTCAAGAAGGCAGGGCTACCCAATACTTGACAAAATGCTCATTTAAAATTGGGAAACGGGTCAATCATGGACTGTGGGATTAACAAGAAGTCACCAAGAAGCAAGCCATATCTGTGTATCTGCACCATGTGTGGGCTGCCGGCGGGGGGGGGAGGGGGGACTAGACCCCAGCGCCTTCTGGCGCACAGGCAGGGAAATGAGCTCATCCCTCTAACACCAGCCCCTGTAAGCAACCAGCTCATCTGGAGAGAAACAGGCTATGATGATGAGTATTGAAATGAAATGCAATTGGATGTTTGTGGTGTTTGGTATTCACTGACTTTGCAGGTCTAGGACTGGTGGTCTGATCATCTATTAGACAGATACCACTTGGTACAGGAACTGTTGCCTCAGTGTAATCTGGATTTTTGTCATACAGCAGCTGATGGAAGACTACTAGCTTTTTTTTTGCCAAGGATGTTTTAAAAAAATACTATTTACCATTATCAGCATTTTTAAAAAATTTTATAATTTGTATCACAAAATATGAAGAACTTGATATCAGAACAAAGGAAAACTATCTTTATATTGTACCAATTAAAATTTATGAAAGGATAGCAATGTTTTGTTCTTTTCTCCTTGTTCTTACCATTCTTTTACCTACCCTCTGAGGCTGCTCACTTTGGGAAATGTGTTGTATTCCCTCACCCGATACCCCTTCAGTTTCTCATAGTGGAAAGGGAAGGGAAGTTGTGATTGAATGCTGGTTGAAAGCTCGTGAGCCACTTGCTTCCATGGGTGGAATGGGATGGAGTGGGTTTACATCTCTAAACCTCCCTTATTTGAGCTCACAACCCATCCTCTAACACTTGACTGTGAGTTATTTGTTTTGATAGTGTTGGTTGAACTGAAGGCCTTCACAATAAGCTACATTACTACCCCATTTTTTATTTTTTGAGAAAGGCTTTTACCAAGTTGTGCAGATTGGGCTCAAACTTTGTGATCCTCTTGTCTCGGGCTTCTAGAGTGCTACAATTACAGAATTACAGGTGTGCACCACACTCACTTGACTTGTATTTTGGTGATTTGTTATTTTACCTCCTCTTAGCTTGCAGTTTGATGAGAATAAACACTATTTTTTTTTTTTTTTTTACTATTTTTGTGTATCTTGTTAACAATTTTGCATTAAGTGTCAGAGAGGTAAGACTGATTAATACCAATTACCTCACTAAATACTCTTAACCAAACAATACTTTATGCCAATTCTGGCATTGCTTGAGGCCCTAGCCTTCTGCTCTGCCAGGGAACCCTAGTTGGTTGAGAGGAAATTCATGCCCTACTTTTTTTTATCTTTTCCCAGATGGTAAGGTGCGTGCAGCTGTCCTTGGGCTGTCTGGTTAAATTCTTGCTTTCCACTCCTGAAGAGTGGGAAGTAAGCAGAAAAATATCCCTCTCTCTTCTTTACCATGCTTCTCTTCAGCTGGATACATGCCCTTTTCTGTTCATATGATCTGATGTCATCCTCCTGACTTTAATATCCATATCCGTGGCCCATAACTGCCAGAATTCTAGGTTGTTTGCCTAGAAACACTAGTTCAAAGAAGGCCTCCATCACCTGACCACAGGACAATTGTCTGAACACTATCAGTACAAATCTTTTTCTTCTGCAAACTCAGAAAAATCGGTAATATAACTCTTAACTTTTTATATACATAAGCATATACATATGTTTATCCTTTCAGCTTGTTACACTAATGAAACAATACAATGTTTACACATGTGTGTCTTATTTTACTAATGAATATGTTCTTAAGGTACATCTGTTTACCTATGTGTCCAGTTTATCATTCTTTATGCCTGAGTAGTACTCCATTGTATAAAATACCACATCTGTTTTATTAATCCTTCAGTCAATGGGCATTTAGGTTGTTTCCAAGATCTGGCTATTATAAACTGCTGCTATAACCATGGGTGCACATATAGCACTGTGGTATGATGTTTTTAATTCTTTTGGGAAAATACCCAGAAAGCAGAATAATGGTTGAATGGACTCTCCAGTCTTAGTTTTTCGAGGATGCTCCACACTGATTGCCATAGTTGTTGCACCAATCTGCATTCCCACCAGCAGTGGGAAAGCTTTCCTTTTTCCCCACAGTCCCTCCAGTATTTGTTACTGGTTGATTTCTTGATACTAGCCATTCTTATTCAGGGTGAGGTGAAATCCCAGTGTTATTTTAATTTGTATCTCTTGAACAAGCAGTGATGTTGAACATTTTTTCATGTTTTTATTTGCTGTTTGTATTTATCTCAGATGCCCATGGTTCTCTAAATCTGGGGGAACTAATTTTTTTTGTATGTTCTTGATCATATTCTTTTTTTTTTTTTTTTTTGTCTTTTTCATTTTTTATCAGTATCGGGGATCGAACTCACGACCGCCTGATTGCAAGGCAGGCGCTTATGCCGCTGAGCTAAATCCCCAGCCCCGATCATATTCTTTCTCTGAGGTACAGCTGGCAAACATTTTCTCCCATGTTGTGGGTTGTCTCTTCCCTCTGTTGGTGATTTCTCTTGCTGTGCAAAAGCTTTTCTGGAGGATGAGAGTCCATTTGTTGATTCTTTGTGCTAGTTCCATGCAATCTGGGTTTTGTTCATAAAGTTTTTGTCTGCACCAGGGTCTTCAAGAGTTTTACCTACTCTTTATCTTTCAGCAGATTTAATGTTTTCAGTTTTATTATTAAGATCTTTAACCCATTCTGATTTTTAGCTTAGTATGTGGTGAAAGATATGGGTCCAGTTTTAATCTACGGCATGTGTACAGCCAGTTTTTCCAGCATCATTTATTAAAAAGGCTTTCTTCCAGTGAATGTGCTTGGCACCTTTGTCAAAGATAAGGTGGCTTAGTGTGTCTGCAGTTGTTTCTGTATCGTCTAATCTATTCCGTTGATCTTCAGTCTTTTTTTTTTTTTTTTTTTTTGCCAATATTACACTGGTTTTATCACAGTAGCTGTATAGTACAGTTCCAAGTCAGGAATTGTGATGCCCCCTGTTTGGTCTCGATTGCCTTTGCTGTTCTAGGCCTCTTCTGGTTCCAGATGAATTTTAGGATTGTTTTCTCTAATTCTGTGAGTTGTGCTATTGGAATTTTGATTTGGATTGTACTGAATCTGTATAACAGTTTTGGAAGTATAGCCATTTTCACTATGTTGGTTCTACCCACCCAAGAACACGGGATAGCTCTCCATTTTCTTTTTCTGTTTTTTTTTTTTTGTTGTTGTTGTTGTTTGTTTGTTTTGTTTTTGTAGTGGGGATCAGAACTCAGAACCTGGAGCTTGCCAACAAGCAGGCACTTGTGCTACTGATGTAAACCCCTAGCCCTGTCTCTGCCATTTTCTAATATCCTCTTCAATCTCTTGTTTTAGAGTACTGTAGTTTTCAATGTAGGCATCTTTTACATCCTTCGTTAGATTGATTCCTAGGTATTTCATTTTTTTGGATGCTATTCTAAACAGTATTGTTTCTCTGCTGTCTCAGTGAGTTTGTTATTCATGTACAAGAAGGCTATGATTTTTGAGTGTTGACCTTTTAACCAGCAGTGGTACTGAATTTGCTTATTAAGTCTTTCAGTTCAGTTCTTGGGGTCTTCTGAGTATCATTTCATCTGCAAATAATAATAATGTAACTTCTTCCTTTCCTATCTTTTATTTCTTTCTCTTGTCTTATTGCTCCAGCTAAAGTTTCCAGGACTATGTTGAGTAAGAATGGAGACAGTGGACATCCTTGTCTTGTTCCTAATTTTAGAGTGAAAGATTTCAATTTTTGTCCATTTAGTATGATGTTGGCTGTTGGTTTGTAATAGATGACCTTTATCAGATTGAGATAAAGACCATCTATTCCAATTTTCTGCAGGTTTTTTTTTTTAATCAAGAATTAGACTTTGTCATAATAGATGATTTTTCTGCATCTATTGTGATAATCATATGATTTTTTTTGTCTTTGGCTGTGTTAATATGGTATGTCACATTTGTGGATTTACGTATGTTGAACCATCCTTGCACCCCTGGGATAAATCCCACTTGATCATGGTGTGTAATTTGCTGCAGTCTGTATGGCAGTATCTTTTTTTTTGTTTGTTTTCTGCTTGGTACTGGGGATCGAACTCATGACTGTGCGCTTGCAAGGCAGGTGCTAATGCCACTGAGCTAAATCCCCAGCCCCTGTATGGCAGTATCTTATGGAGGGTTTTTGCATCAGTGTTCATAAGGGAGATTGTCTATAATTCTCTTAAATTGGGTCCTTCTCTGGTTTTGATATCAGAGTAATGCTTGTTTCCAGGGATGAATCAATATTTCATTATTGATTTTTTGTCTTAGTTGATCTATCTTTTTGAGACACTGGGGTATTGAGGTCTCCCAATACAATTGTATTAGGACTTGTTTGAGTTTTCATGTCCATTAGTAATTGTTTTATATAGTTAGGTGCACTGGCATTTGTTGCATATGTATTTATGGTTGCTATCTCTTCCTCTTGGATTATTCCCTTTATGAGGATGTAGTGACCTTTTTATCTTTCTTTATCAATCTTGGCTTGAAATTCACTTTGTCTGCAAATAGAATAGCTACCCCTGCTTTTTTCTGGGTTCCTGTTTCATGGAGTACTGTTTTCCATCCTTTGACTTTCAGTTCATGAATTTCTTTTTGAATTAAATGTGTTTCCTGTATGCAGCATATTGTTGGATCTTGGTGCTTGATCCATTAACGTGTTCTAGAATGTCCTTCAGAACATTTTGGAGTTCTGGTTTTGTAGTCGTAAATTTCCTCAGATATTCTTTGTCATGGAAGTACCTTATTTCTCCATGAATTTTGAAAAATAGTTTTGCGGGATACATCAGTGTGGGTTGAAAGTTGTTCAACTTCAAAAAAAGTACTTCACTCGAAGCTGTCCTTGACATAAGAGTTTGTGCTGAGAAGTCAGCTGTGATTCTCTATTCTGATGGGCTTTCCTTATAGGTGATTTGTTTCTTTTCCCTAACAGCTTTTAAGATTCTGTTCTTTGCTGTGTTGAATTTCTGGAATCTTGACTATGATATGCCAGGAAAGTTTTCTGTCACGATGTCTGTGAACATGTTTTTAATGTCCTTTGTGGTATCTCCTGTTTGTTTGTTTCTTTGGTACTGGGGATCGAACTCAATGACCTTGTGCTTACCAAGCAGGCGCTTATGCCACTGAGCTAAATCCTTGGCCCCCCTGCTTGTTTATTGACTCTAATTAATCTTAAATTATTCTTTTTTGTCTCACCTAGCAGCTGCTGGATTGATTTCTCATGGACCTTTGCTAGTTCTGAGAAATCTTTCTTTTTCCTGGCCACTAACTTCAAGCGAGTCTTAAGTATCTGAGATTCTGCCCTCACATTGGCCTAATCTGCTTGGAATATTTTCAGTGGAGTTTTTATTTGCCTGGATATCTGCTTGAATTTGCCTTACGAATTCCATTTGTTTCCTATGCTGAGCTTCCATAATTTGCCTAAGCTCATCTATTCTTTTGTCTGTGTCAGCTCTGAGATTGCCAAGAATGGTGTGTATTTTGATAATCTCTGTTGTTATTTAAGAGGTTATTTCTGATTTCATTTTTTTCCAGAGCCTCACTCAGTTGCTTTGTTGTTAGCACTTTGGAGAGACCTGGTGAGGGGCTTTTGGATTGTCCCACATAATTGTCCTCTGTGTTTGCCCTTGGTCCAAGCACTTTCCAGCAGTTCTGGGTTTTGGACTTACCCGACTTGGTTCCAAAATGGCTGCCGACCAATGGTTCTCTCCTGTGGGAGGACTGAGTCCTCTGCACCACTGCCAGCAAGTGCAGTCCTCTGCATCCACTGCTCCCCTCTACTGCTGAGTCTCCCTGCAGAGGCCTCTGTGGTTGTCAGCCATCACTGTCACCATGACCATGCGCTCCAGGTTCCAATTGCTCCTCTCACATAGTGAGTCCAGTGCCTAGTGAAGGTGCTTTCTTCTTTGTTGAAGTTTTCATTTGTACTCTCTCTGGGCTTCCGTTCACACAGTTCTTCCTGGGTCCAGGGGACCCACTTCCTTCCTTCTTGTCTTCCTCATGGTGATGAATTCCAGTTTCTGGATGGTGACTCTTTTTTTTTTTTTTTTTTTAATTTAAGGAGAAAAAGAAAAAAAAGCAGAAAAAGGGTACAAGTTATACAGAATTTCAGAAAAAAATAAAAAGGAAATTACTAGTTAATGGATTGCATATTGTCGTCTTAGAAATATTTGTTCAAGTTACAAAATTAAAGCTTATATAGTGGACATTCAAACAGTGAGACCAAACAGTTCTGTTCAGTGATCCAAGAAAACTCAGTAATATCATTGTCTATCTTATACACTTAAATATACATGCAGTTACATCGTTTAGAGCACTTTCTTTTTCTCTCTTTTGTAAAATGACTATTATACACTTTGAGTTTTATTGCTCCCACAGTTCTTATTACTTTCTTTGGAAGAGAGTAAAACCAAATGTGACATAACAGAACAGAGTCGGTTAAATCAAAACGGTGGACATAATAGATAATGTAAAAACATAATACAAGATGATCAACAATAGTTACCATAATGCCTCTTGCTATCTCAAATAGAATTGCCTATATCATCAGTTATAATAAAATTGAACAAAACAGTAAAGAATGAAAGAAACAAAACCAAAACATTGGAGACATTACAGGTCTTCAAAAGTAGATAATAATCAACCAGAATGGGTGTCATAATGAATCCCACTATCTTCACAGCTGTTGCCTATACTTTCAAACCTGGTGCTATCAAGCAAAACAGAATAGAGGAACATCAGTCAAAACAAGATGGTGAGAGCAATACAGGGCTTCAAATCAACTTAATGTAAATCAAAGTGGGTTACTATAATATATCCTATTTTTTATTTATTTTTCCCTTAATTAAAAGGATAAAAATAAAAAAGTAATAAAATGGAGATTGAGATAAAAGAGGGCATAACAACAAAACAGTGCAGATCAGAACATAACCATTTAAGCAAAATAGTGGTTCACCACAAGATAATCCCGACATAAAAGTAGTTACCATATTGTCTCTTTCCTTGAAATCTTTTGAGTATAACTTCGTATACTGTAGCATCAAATATATCAAAACAATGTAAAACCATTTAAGAGAATGACAGTATTATAGGGTATTTAGAATCAACGAACAAAATGAACAATGGTTTCTGTATAATCTCCTTGTCTATAAAAGTTTTTGCTTATACTATCATATATAGTAAAATCCAATAAGATACAACCTGTTTAGACCAATGGAGACAGAAGAACCAAAGCTTGATGAGAGTTCAAAACAAGATGATACTAAATCAGCGTTACCTATTATGACGTCGTTTTCTCCAAAATAGCTGTTCCTATCATCCAGTCTTCTCTGCCTCATTTCTGTTGAGCTCTTTTTCTGTCATTAGTTGTCAGTTTGTCTTCTTCATTTTGCTTTCTGCTCCATTCATTGTGGCCTCTCTGCCACTATTTCTGGATTCTTCATATTTTTCTTTTTTAGAATATCCTGGAGTATTCTCTGTAGAGTTGAATTGGTGGTTGCATATTCCCCTAGTTCCTCTTTATCCTGGAAGCACCTTGTTTTTCCATCAATTTCCAGGGATAGTTGTGCAGGATATATCAATCTTGGCTGGAGGTTGTTATCTTTCAAAGCTTGAATTATTTCCCCCCATGCTCTTCGTGATTTGATGGTTTGTGCCGAGAAGTCTGCTGTAATTCTGATGGGTGTTCCCTTGTAAGTGATCTGTTTCTTGTCTCTGACGGCTTTTAATATTCTGTTCTTATATTGGATTTCTAGTATTTTGCTTATTATATGCCTGGGTGTAGCTCTGTTTGGGTTGTAGGTGGCTGGGGTTCTGAATGCTTCATACATCTGAGTATCTTTACCTTTTGCCAAATTAGGAAAATTCTCCTGGAGTATTTCTGCGAGTAGCTTTTGTAGTTCATGTGTTTGTGTCCCTACCTCTTCTTTTATGTTCTTAATTCTTAAGTTATAGATCCTCTTATCATCTTCTAGTCTTTGTATTATTGCTGTTTGTTTCTTTGTTATTTTTAAGAAGTTTTTCATTTCATGCTCCCATATTACAAATCTGCCCTCCAGTTCAGATAATCTATCCTTAGTTTCTTTCAAACTGTTATGCCAGCTTTTGATAGAGTTTTTAGTTTCCTGGTAATCTCTTTGAACCTGCTTCATGTATTCTATGCTTTCTCTATTTTCTCCATCAAACAATTCTCCCCTCTTTTTCTGTTCTTCCATTCCACCATCTGTTTTTTCTTGGGTGGTGCTTAGTATTTCTCTAACTATTCTGCTTATGTCTAGCTTCAGGTCATTAATAACTTCATTCCTGAATTCGTCTATGAGTCTCTGGAGATAGCACTTTATGTCTATTGGTGCTGTGTCTGCTGTTGTCTCTTTCTCAGGATTGGGGGCTGAGGGGCCTTTCTTGTTGCTCCCTCTTCCCATATTCTTTGTTCCTTATATATGCAAGCATATATAGGAGGCCCAGTTTCCTTCCCTGTCGGCCATTCTGATTGAATTGCGCCAGCTAGGTGTTCCCGCCCACCGCAGCACACCAGGGAGTTACAGACAGGGCAGCCTATGTGGGGCCCACCCCTCCAGGTCACCTTGAGGTGCTGGGATCTGGGTTGTGCTAGCCTACTGGGTCTCAGCCAGCAGCATCACCTAAGCTAGGCACTGCTCACCAATCCCGCTTGAGAGGGGTATACGTGGCTGAAGTCACTGCAGCATCCTGTTCCGCCAAGTCTTCCCGGTCCCAGAATGTCCTCTGTTGGCGCCTCCTAGACCGTGGAAGAGTCCCAGTTTTCCCTCACTCACCGGAGGTCGATGCACGGCTCCCCGCCCGTCCTGCTGTCAACTCCGTTCACCGATTCCCGTTCTCAGAGCTTCCGCGCCGTCTCTCCCCCTGCGGAGCTGATTCAGATGCAGCGGCGGTGACAGGAAACCCAAATCGCGGTTTCCAATGACGCGGGCTCCAGCTTCCACGCTGAGGCTTTATCTGTTTCTGTTCTTGCACCAGGATTGCATTCGCAGTTGGTTTCTCTCAGCCCAGTTCGTTCTTGGGTCAGCAGGGCCTATCTCGTCTCTGTCTTAGGATTCCTTATTCCACACCATTCCTGGATCCTAAGCTGGGTCTTTCAGAGAGTCTCCATAGCTGCTGCTATCTGTCCGCCATGTTCTCCCGGAAGTGTGGATGGTGACTCTTTAGAGAGGCTGTTTTTTCTGCTGCTTACTGCTCCACCATCTTCCCAGAAGTCTCCACATGATATTTGAAATAGACTTTGCCGTGGTTTTGTTTATCCAGAGTATTAAGTTCAGTCTACTCTACCTGGGGTTTTTTAGCGCTTTTAATGATTTGGCTTCAGTCTGCCCGCCCAGCTGGCAAATTTCTTTTGTGCTTAGTATAATGTTGAACAAATAGAGAGGTCTAAATAGATAATTTACAAGTTTATTGTGTGATCATTAAAAACATGATGTGTTATACTGTTATTTTATATGCTCCCTGTTCTGTTCACTGCAGTCCCAAAGGTGAGAGCCACTCCCATTTTCCTTTACATTCTTTGGTAAAGGAACTTTGTTCTGAATGTGAGTTTTACACACAGCAGATATGTAAGAGTGTTCCTATGTGAGGGAGATCTGGTAGCACTGCAGCAGGATAAAACTGATTTACCCTACCGAACCGAAACACAAAATTCATTTCCCAGCCTCTGTGCACACACAATATCTTGCTTCTGGCTTCTGAGTGCTTTCCCCTGGGCTAACTGAAGATGCACGTTCTATCTCCTGATCAGGCTTTTGTAGGCTTTGAATCTAGTGCTACAGCTACTCTTTTTCCAATGCTGGCTGTTACGGCTGTGTTTAGATGTCCCCTCAAAGCCTCATGCAGTCAAACATAGGACTCTTTCCAGAAGTGGTTGGATCTAGAGCATGTGATGCTGGAATTGATTCATGTGCTGTGGGGCACTAGGATTAAGGCTGTGAGTGCTGCCTACTGTAAACAGTTTGGATAACATAAAAGGGGCAGAAAGATCCTACAAGATCCTTTGCTGTTTTTGCCTGCAATGAACTGTTTTCTCGTCTGCACTGCCCCCCTGCCACGTGCCACCCTGCCCTGGAGTCATCCAACTATGAACTGAAACTTCTGTGACTACTGAGCTAAATACTTTTCTCCCTTAACTTGGAGGTGTTGGATATTTTATCTCTGCAACACGAAAACAACTAAAACACTGGTGATTTCATCTCATTAACTTGATTTTGCTGAACATCTTGAGTATACCAATTTTTTTTTTAGCACTTACTTAGCTGATATGCCCCTTTGTGTGTCTGTTTGATGGCACTGTCAGTGCAAGCACCCACTAACAAAACAGTAAAACTGTTTGTTTGTTTGTTTATGTATTTATTTTGGAGAGGGAGGTCTCAGTATGGTTCCTGCACCACCATGCCTGGCCAAAAATAGCCAACTATTGAAAAGCCCTTTAGTTAATAAAATTCTGGGATATATATTAGTGGTCAGAAGTGCACTATATTTTAGTCGTTTTACCATGAGTTAAATAGTGTGTGATTATTTTTCTCTAGAATTTATTCATCCTCCGTGCCTGAAATTTTGTACCCTTTGAACAAGATTCTTGACACCTGCCCACCTTCTCTGTGTTTCTGTGAGTTCCACTGTTTTAAATTCCACATATAGGTGGAAGTCATGCAGTCTTTCTGTGTCTGGCTTTTATCATTCATCACAGTGTTCTCCTAGGTTCACCTAATCCTATTGCAAATGACAGGATTTCATTCTGTTTTAAGAAAGAATAATATTTCCCATACATATAACACAGTATATGTACATACTATGTATAGATAACATGACACATTGTTTATCCATTCATCTGTTCATGACAAAACAGTGTTTTTATTTGTTTAGGTGGCAGGAATTGAACTCAGCTCCTTGCACTTGCAAAGGCAGGTGCTGTGCAGCTGAGCTCTATCCCTGGCCAAAATAGTGTTCTTAAAAGCATATTTATTTATTTATATCTATCTATCTATCTATCTATCTATCTATCTGTCTATACTGGGGATTGAACTCAGGACCTTATACTTACCAGGCAGGCACTCTGCCACTGAGCTAAATCCCCAGCCCTAAGAGAGTATTTTTTAAACCTGAATTTGTAGCTGCTTGAAATAAAATCAGGTAAGACCTAAAATTATATGTACATTGTACTTTGAAATAATTGCATACAACAACAAATAAATAAGTATATAATTTTATATTGACTATTTTCTGAGCTAAAATCAGGGTACATTGTTTGCTGGCTTTTAAAAATGTTAATGTATTAAATAGTCAAGGTTTATATACATGGAAGTATTTTGTATTTATGTAGCAAATAATGTCTTGGCAAGTAGTGCTTGGAATGATGCTTCAGATGTGTGTTAACAGTACTTTTGAGAGACTGGGCAGGCCAAAAAAGAGACAGTTTGTGTTTCATTCTGCTCTTTGAGGTCTAAATGTAAACATCTTATTTGTATATGTGTTAATGTATGCACGAGATCTATGGTTTACTGATACTTCAGTATTTTTACCATGAAGTACTTTGGATCGTTTCACTTTTGTTACTGCTATTGTAGTAGTCCAGGTTATTGAATATCATTAGTCTGCGTTATTCACTGATATTTGAATGTTTATTTCAGAACAAGGGGACGATTTCCATGTTCGGGGATTTTTTGTTTCTTAAGAGACTAGTTTTTGATCACTTCAAGGAAATAGTAAAGAGGAGTTTGAATCGCTAAAACTGTATAACATGATCCAAAGGCATTATCTTTGGCATTCTTTTTCATTTTTATTACAGTTGCATACTAGCATAATTTAAGGGCTCAAACATCTCTTTAGGGTTTTTGCATTAGTTGCTTTCCTGTCACAGAAACAAAATTCCTGATACCCACAACATAAAGGAGACAAAGTTTATTTTGGGTTACAGTTGTATGGGATTAGATCTAAAATATCCACCCAAAGTCTCATGTTCTGAAATAGGACTTTCAGGAATGACTGGATCATGAGTTAATCACTGATGAGTTTACAGGTGAATCCGTTATTTGGAGGCAAACTGGTGGCATGACCTATTACCTTTTCGTAGTTGTCTAAACCTTCCCAAAAGACATTTCAGAAACACCAGTTTATCTTTCTTGAGCTTTTTTTTTTTTCAGAATAAATAAAAAGAATAAAAATAAATAGGGATAAAATAAAGATATTTATTTTATAGAGTTTTCTTCTCTTAATCTTGTTTGGCCTTATTCTTGTTTTATTATTGTGATATTTCCTGCCTCTGAATATTAATAACCCTAGCCTGTTTTGAAATTTCCTTTTCTCTGTAACTTTGGTTTTCTGTTTTCTGTGTCACAAAGGAATCATCTTCCTTGACCATCGTGTACTTGAGCCTTTAATGTCAGTTTATTTAGATCTTTCTTCTGGGCAGTTCTGTATTGCTTGGAAGATGGCCTGAAGGAGATCAGGCTTCTGGGAGGTGAATGGCAGAAGGAACTGGGGGTTTCATTGTCCAGCAGGCACAAACTTAACATGTAGCACAGCACCAATGGCCTAATCCATTTAATGACTTCTGGTGTGTAAACCTTGTCCCTCCATAGAAAACAAGATTCCCATTGCTGCTTAACAGTTTACTATAAATTGAGCAGTTCAAAACAATACACCTACTCAGTATTTATTTCACAGTTAACATGCGTTAGGGACTACTTATCTGTTTAGGGTCTTTCTGGCCTGCAGTCAAGGAGTTGGTGGGTTTATGTCCTCGTCCGAAACCCTTCTAAGCTCACGTAGTAGGTAGCAGAATTCATTCAGTTCCTTGTATCTGTAGGACTGCAATTCACGGCTCCTAGCAACCATCTGCCATTCACTATTCCATCTCCATAGGCAGTTTGTTACTTCAGAGTTAGCAGAAGACTTTCTCCAGACCAGAGACACTGAGTCTTAACATAAATGAAACATAACCTGATCTGGAAGTATCAACCCATCAACTCTGCCATGTTCCTTTGGCTATAAAAAAAGGACAGCTTCCGCCCACACTCGTGAAGAGATCAAGAAGCCCATCTTAAAATTCTATCACAAATGGTCTTGGAATTTGCCTTTTTAAACATAGTTTTAACCAGTACATATCCTTGAATTAATAAACTTTCTGTCTCACTCCCAAGTTCCAGAGGCACCATAAACTCCCATCTTTCACGTACTGTATGTGGAATATACAGGCTCATTCTTGGCTTCTTTCACAGCCAGTTTAGGAGTAACATGTTTACGATTAGGGGATAATTCATGTGCCTCACTGTCAGCAACTCTGATTTGAAGTCTATCATCTAAAGTTAAGTAGCTTTTTTTACCCCCACTGGTGGGACAGTCATGTATGTACCACAGATGAGTCAAACTGTCAGGAATGTGTTAACACTTTCTGAATATGTCAAACGCTTTACCACTTGTCTGTTTGCCTTAGCTTCCAAACTTTTGTTGCTATTTTCTTTCTACTATAATGTTGTGGGATTTTGGAAGAGTAAAAGTTGATGGATGTATTCAACCTATGATACTTAGGTATATGTTCTGAGATATGGTCTCCTCCCCTGTCCAATACTTAAATTAGGGTTACCTTTTTCTTTTAAGGAAAAAAAAATCTTAACCCCCCCTTTTTTTTTCATATCTTTTAATTTAGGCTCTTAACCCCATTCGGGGCCTCAAAACCAAACTCTTCACCTTAGATTTATGAAGCAATGACCTCCATTCTTTTAACTGCAGCTTATCTTGCTTTTGGCCTTTTGCATACAGCCTATTCTAAATAGGTGCATACCTTAGCAATTAATTTTGAGAGTTTGTTTTCTTAGAATATAACATTTTTGTTAGAAATAACCTTTCTCTATTTGGAGATACTGCTTTATAAGTGCTTTTAGATTAAATGACTTGGTGTATGCCACCTCATGTTGGCATCACTTGATACTAACAGGAGGCTGCATGTGTATGGCCATATGTTAATTTACAAGCCAGATAGCGGGCTGACCAGTGACCTTTGGAGAAAGTCCTGTGTATCTACTTACCAGACCCTGTACTAGACTTGTTACTTGGACAACTACAAAATGTCACATATCAGTGCTCAACCTGTGGGCCTCTTGAGTGACTGCTGCAACACCTGTCTGCTGTTGAGGGATGTACAGCAGGATTGAGAAAGCTGGCAATGAGAAAGCAGGCAGACCTCCCCTCTAAGCCCAGCCCCGGGTCTGACATTTAAGGTTTACTCACTCAGTCTCTCAGCCTCTTGGAAATATAAACAGCCTCCTCCTTTTCTGTTTTCCTTTTTGTCTTTCTTTCTGTCCAGGCCATTTGGGGCCAAGAAAGACAGTAGAGACTCTTCAAGTGCATTAAAAAGCTCTTCTCACCCTTGACCCTGTTACTTCCTGCTAGTTTGGAGTTAGAGGTCTCTGCAGTGGAGAGGGAAAGAACAAAACTGCAGAGGCTTCACAAGAGCACTGACCAGTGGGTGATACAGTATCCCCAGGCAGGAGCTGGTTCACATTTCAATGTAAGGTCATTCCAGCGACCGCTGCACTTGCCAGTACCTTTGTGAGCTAGAGTGGAATATAGTGGAAAACAGAGTGAGTCAGAGTTCCTGGGCCTAAATTCTGTGCTGGAGAAAGTAGGTGTCAGGTTCTATACCTGCCTTTTAGCTTTAGGAGGCAAGGAAAAAACAAGCAAGCCCCCAATTTGGGACAGTCAGTTGAACTGATGCTTGTTTTCCACTAAGCTGTCTTCACTAAGGTGGGGATTCTCAGCACTTGGAATAGTGACATTATCATTGAAATCTTTCCTCTACACGGAGTGCTTTGTTTGGCAAATGCTTATTTGCAACTAGTTCATTTCTGCCAATAAAGTGAATACTTCAGAAATTTTAGTAACATCTTTTGGCAGATCACAAATTTTCTTGTTTCTGTGTAATTCCAAATTCCATTTAAATATGAAAGGGAAGTGGAAATACAGCAGAAAGGCAGACCTGATTAAACAACTCTTCCAGTGACTTCAAAGACAGGTAACAGTATTAAGCTCTGTGGGTGTGGAAAGAATATCCTATTAGGAAAACCAGGAGCAGGACTGATCTCCAAGCTTTATGACATTATACAAACACATCATTTAACCTTTTGAATCTCTTTCCTAGTCTTTTAAGATAGGTATGATACATTTTATAATTTAAAGAATTTAGGTAAGAGTCAAGTGTTTTATGTTAGGATTTGTCTACCTTTGTTTTATGTTCTTGGAATATTTTTTTAAAGTACTGTTACTTAATGAGAACAAATCTGTGATAAATTTTGGAGAAAAACTCAAACTTGCTTTTGCTTAAGTTATCTTCAGCTTTATTCGTGTGTAGTTGTTTCAACTCTATGAGTAGAAACACTATCAGTTCCCCTGATTCCTATTTAAGCTGCTACCCACTGTTGGGGATAAATTTGAGCCCTTTGCTGTTTGCAATCTGTCCTGAGATTTAGTTTCTCAGCGTCCTGTCTCTAGCAGTTTCTGGAAAGAGGCTAGGCAAGAGCACTTGAATTGAAGACGTGAGATGATGTTCAGTCAGTCTAGCATATTTCCAGGTTTTCGAATTAAATGTCAGTTGAAGCTTTTATCTTGGGGCCCATGTTTCTTCTTCAGCATGACCACAGAGACTCTGAAAACTGGAAGGAACCCTTTAGTCACTAGTGATTTTCAGAGCATTTAGCTGGGAATGGGACAGTTTAAGCAGATCAGATGACATTGAGCACATTCAGGATGGTATGACCATACACCATATCCCAAAAATCTAAAGTCCGAAACACTTTTGTTTTCCCAAGCACCAGATATCAATGGGTCAATGTTGAAAACAAATTTAGGAACTAAGAAACAAGATTGAATGTATCAAAAGGTCTTTCTGGGATCCAAAACTGCTGTGTTCTAAAAAGTTGAAAATAAATAAAGCAAGCATTAAATGGCTAGTAGCCCAGACTGAGCCCTTACTCTCCCAAAGCCTTAAAGCAGTGCCTTTTTCACCCCACAGTAACCGTAGTTTCTTGCTCTTGCCTGCACTTTTGCTTATTGCCATATAGACAGATGTGGTTTAGACACTTGACAGTCTCTGCTACAAATTGTCAAGATACACAGGGCTTCCCTTTCTCAAAACTATGTAACTGTTCACTTACAGTTTTTTCTAGTTCTTAAAGTTTTTATTCTGTCTTTTAATATCTATTGGGAGTAAGAGCTCAACAGTTATCTTAGTGGTTAGTTAGCCAGTTGGACTAATATCAAACTGTTCTACTTCAAGTTTGCATGATAGAGCTGGGGTGTAGGTAGCGTCAGTAGAGGGCCTACATACCATGCCCCAGTCCTTGAGGCTGGATCCCCAGCACAGAAGGAAAAAAATTAATAATAGAGACCTCAGGAGCTTTTGACTATATGGTTAATAACTAGAATTTTTACTGTATTCAAAACTAAAGCACACATTAAATTTAAAACAATAAAAATTAAATAGCATTTTGATGAAAATAACTGTTTTCCAAAATTAAAAGACTTAGAAGGCTAGTAATGTTTCACATATTTGCAAATTGCTTCACTGTCTGACTTAATAGAAGACAGCTGGATTTTCAAGTCTGCTTCATGCTGTCGTGGCATCACATCTGCCGCAGCCCCAGTAAAATGACACAGTACACTTGGGAAAAATGGCAGATAATTTTTGATATGTGAACAGTCTTGACCTTGTAGATTCCTGGAAAGGGTCTTGGGACAACCACCTACCCTTTCCCTGATGGAAATGTCAAGTTTTAGTCAAGGCATCCTAGAATTCTGTCCCGAGGGAAGTGGCAGAGTGTAAATACAGAGGTGGTGGAAGAAGAGTTCACGTTAAGGATGAAGAACCAGCAAGAAGACAGCTGAGTAAGGTGGTATACACATACTCTTGGGAGGCTGAGGCAGGAGGATTGCAAATTTGCAACTTAGATTTTGTCCAAAATAAAATGTAGGGTTGAGGATTTAGCTGAATGCCAAAGCGCCTCCCTGGCAAGCTGAGTTCAATTCTTGGTACCCCATCCCGTACTCCAAGACATGAAATGTAAAGAGAGGGCACCTGGGAGGTACCTCAGTGCAAAGACCTAGGGTTTAATTCAAGTGAGGAGAACAGAGAGAGCAAGCTGGAGACGGGGTTAGGAAAAAGCAAGAGAAGGAAGCTACCACCATTATTGGGCTATGTGGAAAAATATTCTTCGATCCCCTTGTAAAATAGGATAGCTATAGTGTTGTTTTGGTTTTTTTGTGACAGGGTCTCACTAGGTAGTCCAGGTCAGCCTTAATCTCACTATGTTGCCCAGGCTGGCCTCTTAACTGGTGGCAATTCTCATATCTCAGCCTCCCAAGTTCTGGGATCACAGATGTATGCCACCATGCCTGGCACATGAGAACACTTTTTAGAGCACATTTATTAAACAATAAAATTACAGATTCATATTACACAGTGATAAGCGGCCCAAAAATCACTGTGTAAGATGAGACAACACTAGCAAAATGCTGAAAAGTCTGTTTCTTGCATATTAACACCTGTATCAAGTCCTATTTTCCCCACTGGTCACCTTCCAGTCACCTGACTAGACACCCCTCCTCCCAGTTTGAGATTGGCAGGCAGTTGTAATGTGGAAGCTGCACGGGAGATAAAAGCATGAGAAATCTTTAAGTAAAATTAATTTCATAATTAAAGGTACCCTGCAGAATCTTTCCTTAGAAATGAGTAAAACCTGCCAAATTCCTTAATGAGAATTTTCCTTCTTAATGAGAGTTTTCCTTGTGACAGTGTTGCTTTTACGGTTCAGCATGAAATGTGTAGAGGGTACACAGGATCTACTTTTCCCCTGCCTTTCATTTATGTAGTTTCCCCTGCCTTTTAATGTAGTTATCATTGCAGTAGAATTGGTCATGTCCTGTGACCTGAGACGTCTTTAAGACCAGTCATCTTTTTTTGGTGGGGGGTCATTTCTTTCATTCTGTACAACTCCAGGATATATGCTTGAGTGGTCTCTTAATAACAATGATGGATTGTATAGAAAATCAAAATAGCTTACTTCTCGTTCTGAAAAGGCCTGAGCACATGGGAATGGGCCTCTACAATGTCAGAGACCCAGATTTTTCTGTGTTGCTTGACCAGGTGTCAGTGTGGCCACAGCCTTACATTCCAAGGTGGCCATCTTGTGGGGGTGTAGTTTGTAGGAGAAAAGAACCAAGAAGAAATAAACTTGTGCATTTGTGCTGAGGTTTAGATCTAGAATGGCCTCCTAAGTCTCGTGTTCAGAGTTGGGGTTTTGTAGAGGGTATTTCTTCTCATCAGTGATGGATTAGTTTGTAGCTAATTGTGATATTAGAAGGTGGGGCCTACTTGGGAAAGGTGTGTCACTGGCCCATTCCTGTGGAGGGTGCTTGTCTCCCTGTTTGCTTGGTCCTTTCACACTTCCTTCAGCTTCCTGTCTGCTATGAGGTGATGCTTTTTTTTTTTTTAATGTTTTATTATGGAAAAATGGTAACATACCCAAAAATCCAGAGGCAATTGAATTTCCATATACCCCTTGCAGCATCAACGAAGAATCTCTCATGATTCCCCTCCATTTTTTTTTTTTTTTTTCTGGAGAGTTTTTGGTTTTTTTTGCATTTCAAAATTTTATTGGTACTTTGTAGATACACATAATTATAACACTTACCATAGGAAATCTGTACTTGTACATGATACATATTTTTTCCCAATCTCCTCCCCTCACCTCCCACCCAACCTTTCCCTCCTTATTTGAAAAGCTCTGAGAAATTCATAATCTGTTTAGTCATTCTTATAGCAGTTTTATACATGCAGACAGAAACATTGCATGCATCTTAAAAGGCAGAGACATTGGTTTTAGAATATTTAGTAGGAATACAGAATAATTTATTAGAATTTGATTCTGCATTGATGCTGTTTTTCTAACAAATTAAAAAGATGGTAAGTCAGGCCTGAGTAGTTCCTGCAGAAAAGAGCTATTGTTGGATCCACCTTTATCCTACATGTATCTACCTAGTTTAACCATTCATAGAAAAGGGCTTTTGAAACACAAGGAATGCTGATAATTTTAATTCTAATTAAGACCCTTGTTGTGGAACTAGTTTGTCTTTTTATTTGCTTGCTTGTGGACCCACACCACATACTGATAGGTGAGTCAAGGCATGATTCTTCAGCTCAGCTTTCCGAATCCAGCTATTCCTAATTCATGGTACTGACCCTACGATGCCTGCTCTTTGCCATCCTTGCTTACACAAGTATCTTAACCTTTTGCTGACAATTTATCTTGGAAGCAGGTTTCTTTTAAAAACTGTGTCCTTATTCTATATGCGTATAATTATTGGGATGTCAATTTCTAGACAAATTGGGACTGTTTGCTACTTTCTAAAGCAGTAGCATATATAGTAAAACTATACTTGAATGACTAGCAGGGCAAGATTGAGCCTTTGTGGTATAGTTAATTATTTCACCTAGTTTTAAAACACTGTAATCTAAAGCATTGGTACATATTTGACCATTTGATTAAATATTGTTAACTTATACTAAATCAGGTCCTGTGGTATATATGTGAAGATTTAAAGTCTGATTCATAGAAAAGCATGCATCCAAATGAATACAGCATTCTATGTAAATATCTCCATATTTGTTTTCTTTCTGGTTTGGAACAAATTTTAAAAGTGATTTTCAGCACTTCTATAGACCACAAGGTAGCATTTGTGTTTTTACAGACATTTATATTATACCAGGCATGGTGCACACCTGTAATCCCAGCACTTGGGAGGCTGAGGCAGGAGGATCACTGCAAGTTTGAGATCAGCCTGGGCTACAAAGTGAGTTCAAGGTCAGCCCAAGCTGCCTAGTGAGACTGTCTCAAAAAGAAAAAAATATATATCAAAAATCTCTTTGGAGGACCTGGGGTATGGCTAAATGGCAGAATACTTATCTAGCATGCATGAAGCCTAGGTTTAATCCCCAGCACTACAAAGAAAAAAAAGGAAAAGAAAATTCCTTTGGATGTCAGTTCATCTTTTCGAGAAATGTAGTAGGCTGCATTTCTTAGCTTTGGTAGGGACTCTTGGCCTGGAGGCATTCAGTGGATTACATTGTTTCAGACTAAGTGCTTGAGTATCTTCCCATTATGAAATCTTGTGTGGGCATGAGCTTTACTGGAGAATACTTTAGGTAGGCTTGCGGCCTACAAGGTCTTTGCGAGGAAGAGTAACCTGATTGGTAAATCCTAGCAGTACCAGTGTTCTTTTCCTCTTCCCCCACCTAGGATGAGAAGGCTGATGACTTAGTTGATAGGACTATGAGAGTGTTTGCCCTGCTATTGAAAAGAACTTACTGCTGGGTGGTGATGTATGCTTGTAATCTCAGCATTTAGGAAGCTGAGGCAGAATTGTTAAAAGTTCTTCAACTTCAAGAAGTTTTCAAGTTCTTTCTGCCATTGACTTCTAGGTTACAAGTGGTTACTGTTTTATGAAGGAATAAGTGGGTTGTGCCAAGCACATCATGTGCAGAAGGCAACTTTCTCCTCTACATTTGGAGATCATTATTGGGGAAAAGATACAGTTTTGATACAAATTGCTACCTTCTTAGCTTATCATATTTTCTGTGAACTTCTTAGCAAAAGAAAATTTAAAAATGAAATTTTGAGTAATGTTTGTCATAGGGAATATAGATTGGATTGCAGATTTCTTTCTGTAAGAATTTTCTAAATTTTGTTTGTTTTTTTTTTTTTTTCAATATAAACAGAACAAAACATAACCAGGGTTTTCTTTGTGCAAAGGATATAGACAGGGAAGGAGGGTGCACTACATAAGACACAAATGGTAATTTAAGTGTAGAAAATCAGAAAGTAGAGGTGGTATACATCACCACCTAATGTTCTTAATAGGTGACTTCTAGAACTTGAAATGTATATAGGAATTATTTGGGGATCTTAAAATGCAGATTGTTGGGGCTGGGGATTTAGCTCAGCGGCATAAGCACCTGCCTTGCAAGCAGGCGGTCGTGAGTTCGATCCTTGGTACCGATTTTTAAAAAATGCAGATTGTTTAGGTTGGGGTACAGTCTCAAGTCTGCTTTGAGGGGGGCAGCGTTAGGGACTGAACTAAGGCATTATGCTTATTCGACCACTGAGCTTACGATTCCAGCCATTTTTAAATTTTTGAGCATGCGCTGTAATCCTCCTGCCTCAGCCTCTCAAAATAGCCAAGGTTACAAGCCTGGTTCACTTCAAGGAACACATCTGCATTCTACCAGTTTGTTGTTGCTTGTTGAGGGATCACACTTTGAACAGTGGGTCTGTGGGACATTCGGGGTATATGCATATTTAATAACCGTACATACTGAAGCTTTTCCTGTGCCAGGCACAGAACAGTAAAATGAAAGGATGAGCACTGGAATCTGATAACGGATTTTAACTGAAGTTCTTTGCTTTCCTAGCTTAACTGTGCACAGATTTTTCTCTAAGGTAGAGAAATCTCCCAAGCTTGGCACCATTGATAAATTAGGTTGAGATGAGTCTTTGTCATGGGGTCTGTCAGATGCATTGTAGGGATGCAGAGGCAGCATCCCTAGCCTCTACCTACTAGAATCCAAAGTACCTTCCCTCCCCGTTGTGATAATCCAGAAATGACTATAGATGAAATTGTTTTAAGTTACTCCCTGATTGAGAATCACTGTTGTAAAGGCTACTGTTGATCACTGAAATGGTGGGGGTGGGAATGATGTATTTAATGAGTAGTATGCCTTATCATGAAGATTCTACATGACGCAGATACAGTTCATAGGCAGTCTTTACTTCATCTTACTATCCTCAAATAGCAGCATCTTACTATCCTCAAATAGTATTTTCATTTTATGCAGTAATTGTACTGTGGGGTATCAGGAATTACTTGAAATTTTAGGTAGGTAAATGCAATTTTTTTTTTTTTTTAATCTTTTTGAGACAGGGTCTCACTGTATAGTTCAGGCTGGCCTTGAGCTCACTTTGTAACTTAGGCTGATCTCAAACTCACTTCCTGCTTCACCCTCCTGAGTGCTGGGATTACACGGGTAGAATGTTAATTTACAATGTTGTTGGTCCTGAGTCCGCCTGTTTTTGAAATATGCTGTTACACTTCAGCTGCTTTACCTGTTTCTTAACTCATGCATTGCTGCTGTTTCTAACTAAGCCTTTAAAATTATACCTAAAATAACATGTAACTTAGAGGCTTATGTGTCTGTAAGCCAAGGTTTTTTTCTTCCAATGAAAAATCTAAAGTTGGATTCTAACTTTGCTTCAGCATGATCTTGCTAAGAAATCTGTAGTATTGTCTGAAACTTGAAATCAGCTTTGGCTTTTGACTGTTGAAATGGAAAAGCAGAGCAATCTGTACTAAGTACTGAGTATGGAAGAAGAGGATGACACAAAAACACCATTATAAAACAAAAACAGAGTGAAGCTGAATATGTTCCTGCCACTTTGAACCACCAGTGGGTGGCACATGTGTGACTGTCCTACTGGGCAGTTTGTACTTCTGTTCATACCAGTGGAACAGTAAATGCGCGTATCACCGATGGTTCAAGTCACCTGGCAGTGAGACATATCAATTTTGATCCTGTGTTAAACATTATTTTGTGAGAAATGTTAGACTTGAAAATTTTAAGACAATTCAGGGAGCCACCAAGCTATATTCCCAGCCCTTAAAAAAATTTGAGTCAAGATCTTGCCAAGTTACACATGCTGTACGTACGACTGCTCTAATGACAGTCTTTTAGAATTGGTTTTATTAATTTCTCAAGGGTTTATCTTCTATATAACTTTTATTTTGTGTTACCAACTTTAATAGCTTTAGACTTTGTATAATCATCAGTTTAGTGTCAGTGTCTGTCAGATTTATCCAGTGGAGATGTTGCCTGTCAGTCAGACTTTTCTGTGCCAAAATTGTCTTGTGCTTTGTGAATAATCCTTGCTCTTTAAGGTTTATGTATATATGAAGTCAGAAAGCATTATAGAAATAAAACACCATGTCAAAATGAGTATCTTTTAAAATGAATGTATTGGTTTTGACTTAGAAGGAAAAACTGACTTGTATTTCTTTTGCCTTGTGCAGAAGTTTTAGTTTATTTTGAAGTGTTTTGGTTACAAACAAATCTTAAACATCTTTTTAAAGAAAATCTAAATGGGCTGGCTAGGGCCCAGGCTGGAGGTGGAGCTGCCCTGCTCCTCTGCCACAGCCATGTTTTTGGATGCACATTGGCAACCGTTGCCTGTGATCGCTGGAACATCTAGGTGGCTGGTGGACAGGGGACTGTTTTCCCATCCAGTATAGAGCATCAACAATTCCAGTATACTTTGGATAATGATGTGCTAACACTGGAACAGAGAAAATTTTGTGATAACAGTTTTCTTGACATTAAAAACTTGGTGTCTGATGCTGATATTTTGGGATGATTTTCAAAAAAATCTGCAGAAATGTGAAAGCACCAGGAATGAATACAGGTAATGAGATGTGAACATTTTGAAGTCAGAATATACTGCAAGTGAGAAGAGATTTGAAAGATCCATGGTTTCAAAGAATATGAAGAGCTCCTTAGATACTGCACTCTCCCCAGATTCTGAAATATGTGGAGTGCTTTACTGGACCTATTATGGCTGTGCACACAATGCTGATAAACGGACCTGGCAGTAAGACAGCAGGTCTTTTTGAGACAGGGTCTCACTGTATAGTTCAGGCTGACCTTGACCTCACTTTGTAACTTAGGCTGGTCTCAAACTCACTTCCTGCTGGCAGTAAGACAGCAGGTCATCCTGTGCACCAGGATCTGCACTATTTACCTTTTCGACCCATTGATCACATTGTTGGTATTTGGACCACAGTGGAGCACACTGCCCAGATAAAAAGTTGTTTGTTCGTGCCTCCAGGCACCCACAAAAGTTCTGTGAAGCCACATGGTTACCCCAGTGGGAGGGTGGAGTGAATCTAATGTTCCACAGGATCCAGGACTATGAACAGGACAATACCTATATACATCTCATAATGGACAAGGGAGACACTGTTTTCTTTCATCCTTTGGTTGTCCATGGATCTGGCTGGAACAGAACTCAAGGTTTTAGGAAAGTAATTTTCTGCCATTATGCCAGTGCCAGTTGCCACATCACTGTGAAGGGCACCAATCAAGACATTGAGAAAGAAGTGATAAAAATAGCAAACAAATTTGGCACAACTAATGTCAGCTTGAAGGATATTTGGAAGTTTCGAGCCTAGCTTGTGACAGGAGAACAAATTAACCTTTGAAATAGCCCAGGGTGGGGAGAAAAATAAAACTGCCCGTAGTGCTTTTAAAAGAAGCCAAGGGCCCAGAATATAGCCCAGCAGCATAACACCTGGCAAACATCAGGTCGAGTTCCATTCTCAGTATCAAAATAAATAAAATGAAACAAGGATTCTAAGGAAACGATTTTCTTATTGGAGTGGTGTAATCTATTCTCTTTAACAATCAAATTTGTATCGGGACTCAATTTATAGAGTTAATCTTGCATTGGGGTATGTTGCTTTAGTGGAAGTAAAAAGTGAAATAAATGTAAGTGGCATATCCATAGTCTCTTTCTGTATCCTCAGATTGTCACACAGACTAATGACAAATTTCATCATCTTCAAACAGGGATAATTGGGCTATAAACGCAAGAGTGTTGTCTTATACTTTAAAAAAAAAAGATTAAGATGAAAGAGGACATAACAAAACAGATCAGAACAGAACAATTTAAGCAACATAGTGTTTCACCAACAGGACAACCCGACATAACAGTAGCAGGTACCACAGTTTCTCTTTCCTTGAAATATTTGAGTGTACTTTCATACACTACAGTATCAAACATAACAAAATAGTATAATAAAACCATTCAAGAGAATGAAAGTATTACAGGGTACTCAGAAACAACAGAAAACGAACAATGTTTACTATATTATCTCCTTGTCCATAAAAATTTTTGTTTATACTATCACACATAATAAAATCAATAAGATAAACATGATAAAACCATCTCTGGGATACTTTTGAAGTAACTGGCTTTTTAAAAATGCATGCAGAGCTGAGATGACTTAATCAAATTAAGTGCCCAGGTGAAGACAGGTAGACGTTAGGCAAAATTGTGAAGTACATTAGTTGTTGTTACTCCTTTTCCCCTATACGCACAACTTTCCTATTTGTGATTATTCAGATTGACTTTAAATTACATGTTTTTCTGAAGTATATTGTAACCAGTGCTTGCAATTGAAGAGAGGGGGACAGAAGGCCTTAGCTGATCTGAGTGTAAATCTAGTGAGTCAATTTACTGAAAAATGGCAGGACACTAGAACAGACCCATGTAGATTTTCCTGTTGCCTGTTTTGATACTAGCCTTGTGAGAACAGGTCTGCTCAGTTTCTAGACCAGTAGATCCTAACTTTCTCAAAACTGAGAAAGCAAAAAGAGCTCCTACCTAGAGCAGACTCCTGTAGCATATTTTTTGCTTATTTTTTTTCTAATTAAGAAGAAACAATGCATAAGTATATGCATTATCTAGTAACAACAATGTCTAAAGTTTTGTGTTGTTTTAATTCCAGCAAGACTTGGTCATTTCAGTAGATTCTCAGACCTTTTACAATAGTAATAGTACCTGTGGCTCACAGATTAGGACTCCTGTTGCGTAATTGATGATTTCAGCTACAGCACATTGTTTCACATAACAGTGACTTGTTTCTGTGCCATCTTTAGCCTCCATTTTTGAAGTTTTAACAGAAATGATACATTTTTCTGTTATTCTTTCCCCACACTCTTTTCTGAAGTTATACTCAAAAGCACATTAAATTATAAAGTAACAATCTTTACTTGGCTTTATACTTACACATAACAAACTGAAAATTTTAAGATTTAATGTTCCTGAAATCCCAGCACTCAGGAGGCTGAGGCAGATAGGTTCCCTTGAGTTTGAGGCCAGCCTAAACTGCACAGCAAGAGACCCTGTCTCGAAACAAAAAAGACAATATTCCTAACCGGGTGCTCTACTTCCAGTAATCTATACCAGTGGTTCCACAGGCAAAAAAGGAGGGACAGGGCTGGGGGCTTAGCTCAGGGGTACAAATGCCTGTTTGGCAAATGCAAGGTCCTGAGTTTGATCCCTGGCACCAAAAATAAATACATAAAAATATAAATATAAAAATAAAAAGGAGGGACATGTTTGTTTACAAACTAGTACTAGGCCTTAGGCCTCCAAGGAGTTTTTTTTGTTGAGTTTGAACTCACGACCTCACATTTGGCAGGCAAGTGCTTTTGTCACTGAGCTAAATCCCCAGACTGGAATCCTTAATTTTTAAAGTTGCATATACTACTGCTCAATGAAAATTGAGATCAAACAATTATCTGTATATTCTTTAACTTTTAATAGAACTGAGCCCAACTACTGTGTTATTTCCAGGGTTAGATTTTTTTTTTTTAAAGGTTGGTTTCTTAGCATCACTTTGGATGTGAAGAAAACAATATAGCTGGGCTGGGCAAGGTGGCTCATGCTTATAAAGTCCCAGCACTGAGGGAGGCTGAGGCAGGACAACCACAAATTCAAGATTAGCCTGGGGAACTTTGAAAAATACTTTATAGTGAGCCCTAGGTTCAATCCTTAGTACCACAAAGTAAACAAAACAGTATAGCTTCTAACTGGTAGTCTTTTTAAGAAACAGCTTGGAATATTGTCAGCACTGGACTTACAGGGCTTAGCTTCTTGTTTCAACCTTGATTCTTTACCTATAAATAATTCATAGTAGGTCTTTTTATTTATATCTTAAAGAATAAATTGCCTAGAAGGCAAAGTCAAGGTGCTGGCAGTTTCAGCTACTGACTAGTTAGGGCACCTCTTAAGTTTCCAGACAGTTGTCTTAGCCCATTCCCTGCAGAGCTCAGAGGTTATTCCAGGGTATTTTAGAAGGACATTAACTCCCCATTCACGAAGGCTTCTACTGCATCACCTACTTAACTTCTAACAGCCACATGTCCTAACACCTTCCCCCACTGGGGTTACCATAAGGGCCGGGAATGCAGACCTCTGATAAAGAACCTGTTCCAATTTCAAGAGATAAAGTAATGGGGGTAAAATCCTTCCACTGGAGAGGTACAGCTTGTTTCTGTCAGAGCTGACAGAAAGTTGTGATTATCATATAAAAGTAGAACTCTTGTAAACACAAATATAAATGACTTTATAGTGGAAAAAGGTCTCTCCATTTGTTATCTGGAACAAGTTTTCAATAGTTCTTAGGAATGCCCACCACAAGAAAATATTGAAGGGTCACACTGTTTTTGAGCTAGTGGGAATAACTGACAAAAAGTTAAATGGTGAGCAGTACCATTTAATGAGGTGACTGGGTATACTGCTTTACGGTCTCAGTGTGTCTCTAGAGGGTGATCCTCTTGCTTCAGCTTCCCACAGTGCTGAGGTTACAGGCATGTGCCACCCACCTTATTTCCGTGTGACACAGGTGATACCAGCTTGGGTTGAGTAAGTTGCTATGGTCATATAGTAACTTTCTCTTCTTGGCCAGGTCCTTCTATAAAAATTACAGTACCATGTCATCTTCCCTAGCATGTTTTTTCTGTAAGCTCATTCCTCAAATCCATGTTCCGATGCATCTCCCACTCTTAATATTTATAAAGAAAGAAAAAAATCTGTACACCGTATTAGGTTCTAGGAAAGTAGACGCCCTACTAGGCTTTTTATTCCTCTTTCTTCTCATCTTAAAAGGAACTGAACCTGATTTTTAACCACCTCTTGACAACAGTAATTGTCCTATTTAGTATCAGAACCCTTGATAGTGCACTGCCTAGTTTAATGAATATTAAATGTTTAAAGAGATCCAGTTCACATCATATACTTAAAAGTGCATCTTTTCATGCCCTGTAGAAATTAGTACTGACTCTTCAAGGACTTCTTGTTGTTTCACAGACACACCATTCCTAAAAGATGTAAGTCAACTCCGATGAAATTCTGTAAACTAGTCAGTCTGTACGTTTACCTCATGCCACAGCCTTGCTGGAGGAAGGGCTTTTTTACATTAGTGGCAGAACCATTTCCCCACCGTTTTGTCTTTTTTCAATACCATAATATTCCAGTTACTGATTTGTGCATCAGGTATATTCTTCATGGATTTTAGGCTTTAGAGGGTAAAAAAATTTTGAAATTATGTTACTACATTAAATACAAACCACTCTGGAAACAAAAATGATGCTTTGGAAAGGTATTATGGCCAAATTAGGTTCCCAGGGTATTTAATAGGTATAAAAATTGGATTAATGTTCAAATTACAATGTTTAGAGAGTACACAGATAGTATTTGATATACGTGGAAATGAAACTGAGTAACTTGAAATTGGATACTTGTCCGTCTCCCCCCACCGAGTAAAGTTATAAGATCAGGGGGATAAAGATCAAGGAAGAAAAACCATCAAGTCAGAAAAACAACTTTTGTGCTTAAAATGTCCACAAATTACAAGTGTCAAGGAAAAATTTGTCATGTGTCACTGTCAGCTTTTGTGTGGTAATGTGTGTTTCTCTGTATTGTTTACACTTTACGAGCCAAGGTAAGATTTAAGAAGTCCTTTAGAAGAGATACAACATTTTGTCTACAGCTTATTTGATGGGTATGCCCTCAGTTCTGCTTAAAAAGGTAATTTTTTTCCTAGGAGAATCCACATATTAAACAAAGAGGGAAAAGAGAAGTGATCATTTTCTCTTTTAAGACCATATAAAAATTGGGATGGTGCCACTATCTATTTACCTGTTGATACATTATTTCACAGTGCGGGTCCCAAAGGTGACAACATCTATGAGTGGAGATCTACCATTCTAGGACCTCCAGGATCTGTGTATGAAGGTGGTGTATTCTTCCTAGATATCACTTTTACTCCAGAATACCCCTTCAAACCTCCAAAGGTAAGAAATCCCCCCGATTTAATTTTCCACTACAAAACTGGATTTCTTTTATGTCTTAAGGAATCTATATATGTGAATGTACCAAAATACTTCTACCTGTGCCTCATTTGGCAGAGACCATATCTGTGAGTGAGTGGTTTAAATTACATTATTTTTGTTTTTATGAAATAGGGGCTCAATATCTCAGAGTGATCTTGAGTGCTGGGATTAAGGTGTATGCCACCACACCAGATGAAGTGTGCTATTGATAGTAATGTTAGTAACCCAGAATTAATCACCTATTTTCTGCCCTACAGAAAAGACACACAAAGTTAAAAGTAGTTTTTATATCCATACACTGAAACTAAAGAATCAGAATCTCCTGATAAAGCTTTGAAGTCTCTTTCTTCTCATCTTTCAGTTTTGTTCAAATTGTTCCTTAGTTCTCTGACTATGATAGGTGGGGATCGCCCAAATCACTCATTTCTTGAATACCCAACAATTTATGATTTGCAAGTCCAGTCAAAAGTAGCAACAAGAATTGAAAGTCATTTTTTAAAAAACAGTAATTACAGTAATTTTACATTGGTATCTCAAAAGTTAGGAAACCAAACAAAATAACTGATATTCTCATGTGACTCATCTTAATGTCCAGGCTGGGGGATTTTGCTGGAATGTCTGGATTTGGTATATGGGTCATATAAAGCAAAAATAGATCTTCACATTTGTAAAAGTTTTTTCTTGTTTGTTTGTTTTTGGTGTGTAGACATTCTTTGGCTAATTTTTCATATCATGGATGATTTATGGTTCTCAGTGTTTGATTCTGACACTTTGTAGAAGTGTAGTACTGTCAGATAACACAAGAGGTCAGCAAACGATTAGCTGTTGAAATGTAGTATTAAGGTGAGAAGGAAGTATTGAACTTTGCTTTTGTCACTGAACATTACTTTTAAATGAAATTGACAATATCAGAGATGTTACCATCTCACCTCAGATTTACAAAACTGTGTTAATCTGTCTTGTCTGCTTTAAATTACTGTAATATGTTATCTACCTTTTAACAAACACAACAGCAGGGAGTTTGTTTAGGATCATTCAGTTAAAACATTTTTGCTCTTTGAACATTGTTTCACACGACCTTATTTTTTTAGGTTACATTTCGGACAAGAATCTATCACTGTAACATTAACAGTCAAGGAGTTATTTGCTTGGATATATTGAAAGATAATTGGAGTCCAGCACTAACTATTTCTAAAGTCCTCCTTTCTATCTGCTCACTTCTTACAGACTGTAATCCTGGTAAGGTTATTGATAATATTTTTTACATTTTATTCCTCACCTGAAAAATTCTTGTTTTCTACTTAAACTAAGATTATTCTAAATATTTTATTTTTGTAAGAGCTTTAAAGGAAATTTTTAATCAAGAGAAGTTGAATTCACTAGTTGAAAAATGTAGCCATTTTATCACTAATTGTCACATTCTAGAAAGGAGATGTTTTAAGACTTACAATGTTTTTCTGGGGTTTTCACATTTTGAATCATTGCCTTATTTTTTCCATGTAATTCTCTTAAAAAACAAACCACCTACTCTATAAATGCTGGGTTTCTTGTGGCCTGATCCAGAACTCAAAGCTGAGGTTGGCCCTCAATCTTTGAAAATGCTCCCCCTTTTGGGGGGGGGGCTTAATCATGCTTAATGATTTACTGAGTTGTGATTTTTGTTGAACCTTCATTTTCTTTTATTTAGAAAATGCTTTTTCTTTTGGTTATATCAAGTTTTTACTTCTCACTAGGCACACTTTAAGGTTTCATATAGCGTTCACTGGGCCATGAAGAGGGCCACTGAACAGAGATCATGTGAACACAGCTGTGCGTTCATAGTAGGCTGGTGCCACACATTGCTGATTCTATTGAGTTTCAGGGAACAAAACAGCAGAGAAACTCCATTGAGTGGTATTTGTTAAGACTGAAACAGAATAAGGAAATAAAGCTAGAGCATTCTGTTTCCCACCTCATCTTCTTGTTAAAATAGAAGGAAAAACACAAGAGTGGGAAGTGGTATTTCTAACAGATTAGATCACAAATATTCTGTTATAATTGGCTATAAAATGTTATTTTCCTCTCTGCAAAGTAATCTAGTTTTTCTTTCCCCCCAGCTGACCCTTTGGTGGGAAGTATTGCCACTCAGTATATGACCAACAGAGCAGAACATGACAGAATGGCCAGACAGTGGACCAAGAGATACGCTACATAAATTGAACTGCGTTTTCACAATTCTTACATTATTTGTCTGTCACAGAAGAGAGCTGCTTATGATTTAAAGGGGCAGGGGAGGGTGGGAGTTGGTAAAGAGTAGGGTATTTCTATAACAGATATTATTCAGTCTTATTTCCTAAGATTTTGTTGTAACTTAAGGTATCTTGCTACAGTAAACAAAATTGGTAATAGCAACTTTTAAAACTCATTAGTTCTACAATATTGGCTGAAATGTAATACAGAAAAGAATGTATACTAGATATTTGGGTTATATTGGATTCAACTGCTTGTATGTAATTTTTAAACAGCTTAATTTTGTACAGGTTCACACATGGCCATTTATGTAAAGTCATTGTAAGATGGCCTACTTCTTCCTACTTCTTTGTTTTAAATTGGAATTTGGCTCTTCTTGGAAGGGAACATTGATATTTAACAGAGTTTTTAAGACTGTCATCTCATATATATATATAAATAAATATAAATATATATATAAAATAGATGTGGCTATAAGACACCATGTAGGATATGAGTAGTTAATGTATTTTATTTTATATGAAATTTACTTTAAAGGTTTGAATCAGGACTTCTGAGAACCTGTAGTGAAATACCTTAAGCTGTTAAGTGTAAGGCGTGGAATAGGAGTCACTGAGTGGATTAGTTATATGTTGTAGACTTCTTACGTCTGCATTTGTTATTGTGTTAATAAACCATATTAAAAACAATCAGCTAACACTCCCCTGTTCATTTACTATCCTTTGCCTTTTGATTGCAGTTTCTAAATTTTTCTTTTCTAAATAACTTAATGAAATATGACTTAAGACTGGTACTTCATACAGCAGTAGATCAGGAGATGTCTTGAAAGGTTAAATCTCATACAAACTCTGCTGCATCTTTATTTATTTACCTTTCTGGAAAAAAGGGTGTTACTATGTAGCTCAGGCTGGTCTTGGACCCAATCCAAATGCTGGGATTATACGCGTACACTACCAGGCATCTTTAAAAAGCATTTTCTAACTTGCAGATGATGTGATAAGAAGCAGGTAAGACCTTGATTCTGTCCACTGAGAGTACAATTTCCATAACCCTGTGTGACCCTTCCAAATAACCCCTACTACACATACATTCACTATAGCTTTTTGTGGTAAGTACAGATACTCATATAGATTTACATTGCTACATTGCATTCAGTAGAAAGAAGCAAACTGCAAGGTCTGTTAAATTAAAAATTGTAAGAATTTTTAAAAATTATACATAGCAACAAGCTTATTTTTGTAAGAATTACCTTTTATATATGTAGTATTGACGTGAACTCACTAAAGCAACTTAATCTTAAAAGTCTTCCATTTAAAATATTAGCTTACTTGATGTTTTAACATCTTATTTATTTATAAGTCAAATATTTGGTCATCTGCTTGATTCACATTGAATCAACAGGCTTACTTCCTCTAAAAGTTACAATGCTGTCTACTTGCTAAATAAAATTAACCACATTGTTCAGATCTTCAGAGAATCATAGCATAGTCCAGTATTTTATGATGTATTTTACTGCACATGACTAGGCATCTAGAAAGACATAGTATTCCTGTCATTAATTGCTTAGTCATTTTTAAAACGAGCCTCTATGTTTTTGGTTTATCAACAAAGGCTGGAGCTGAAGAACAAAAGGATGCTACAAAGTATGATGAACCTATTTCCACTGTCTCATGTTAAATGGGATTGGAGCAAAAGCAATTCATGGTTTTTTAATGTTATTCAGTGAGATCACCATGAGATAAAAAGTTTATTATTGATATTGGTCCAGTTTGGTTGCATAAAGTGTCAGATTTCATAATCCTGAACATTAAATGATTATAATAGATGTTCCTTTGGGAGGGGGTACACTTGGGATTGAACTCATGACCTTGTGCTTGCCAGGCAGGCCCTTATGCTACTGAGCTAAATCCCCTGGCCTTGATTAATAAACTTTAAAAGACATTTGAACTGAAAAATTTTCAGGAAGTTATAGAATATTATACTTTCTGAAACATTGTGGGGGGTACATTCACATAATATTCAAATTTATTTTGCTGTTTTGACAACTAAATGACAGGTGTTGATTTCAGGGACAGACTTAAAGAGAATAGTTTCATAGCAAGCAGGAATAAAGTTACTCGTCTGTAGTTTGCTAATGTCAGAATAACCTCAAGTGCGTTAAATTATGGGGCCTTAAAAGCCAAAAGTAGATACAAATGGCCTACTTTAAATATTTAGCTTATTCAGTATTCGTGATTATAGGCAATCACTATTCAACAAATAGTTGTGTAATTACTGATACTTAGTTTTCAGAGCTAGAGTTTCCTTTGTTTTTCCTCCCAGGGAGAGGAAAGCTTGATTTGCTCTGGGGCTGGGAAAGTTTACTGGCTAACAAAGTGAAAGGTTCAATTAGAGTTTTCCTATCCGTAACAGTTACCTCCCACAGTCTCACTTTCTCACTTTTTGCCCATTGCTGTGCCACTTCAGCATCCACTTGTCTCTGCTCAGAAAGGTCAATTTTGTTTCCTAATACAACAATTGCAACCTGAAAGAAAAAGCATTAAAAAAATTATACTTTGCCAACGTCAGATTTTAGACAAAATGAATAAGGAACAGTGTCCCATTTAATAAACTGCCCCATTAAAGAGTGAGGCATCACCATCTTCCTGAGTACCTTTTTATTTAAAAAAAAAAAATAAACACACACAAAGATGTTCTACAGGATGCTAACTTTTTAGAAAAAGAACAGGTGAAGTTACTTTAATTTGGGTATAAATGGAAGATAGCCTTGCAAATTAACCTCCTGGATAGTGGTTTAAAATGATGGTTTCAAAGTATGTTTCTATTTGGCTATGCTTGGGTATTATGGTTTATATCTAAACACCCTCCCCCTGCCTCATATGCTTGCTCATAGGTAGGGCTTAGGGGAGATTACAGGACTATTGGAGCATGAAACTATATTGGGAAGTGAGGTCAGAAGAGGAGAGTCAGTGGGAGCAGGGTCCAGAAACATCTGTCTCTAACCCTGGCACCGCCTTGGAGCTCCCTCTCTGCTTCCCACTGCCACCATGCCATGAGTTGCTTCTCCTCCACCTTGGAGCCACATTAGGGACTAAAACTTCTATAAATTGTGAGCCAAAGTAAACCTTTCCTCCTTTAAATTGTGGATGTTGGGTGTTAAGACATTGGGATTCAATTAGAGCTACAAGAATTCTGTACCTCAAAGAATCTAAAATTCCATGGAAGTAAGATTTTGTTGTTCTTTTCAAATCTCAAAAAGTACCTGCTGTTTAATGAATTATGGTCCAACAGAAGCATTTTACACTAAATAGAAGTTATCCACTTAACACCTGATGCTTACTGCTCATCAGGCCCTGCTTGAGGTGACCAGAACACAGTCACAATAGTGTCAAAACTACCTAACCAGCAGACCTCTGAGCCAGGATTATGTGGATGTGCTCCCAGTGAGGCTAGACTTCCTGACAGGATGGAGGAGTGAGCCCAGAGTGCTGGCTTCCTCAGGAAATCTATTACCCACCTCAGCAAAAACTGCCATCTTCAGGCCTGTCATTGTTTACATCTCCAGACCTTTTTAAGACTAGAGCCTCTCTAGTTGCTCCAGTTGGTCTTGAACTTAGGCTCCTTTTGCCTCAGCCTCAAGAATGGGAGTTACACTGTTTACCACCACACTGGCTGTTCCTGTTCTTCGTGTGCATTCCCCAGTATCACCATTTCTCTCTCTGCACCTGCAGACCACCACCACCACTGAATACTGCCTTCACCTTCTGGCCGTACTGAAATGGAACTTTACTCTTTCTCCTTCTAACCATTACCACTGAGGGCGGAAAAGGGGCAAACCAGCCAATTTGTCATCACACTGCCCCAACAGAATTTTTCCCTAGAATGCTCCAATATACCTCCCTCTCCCCCTTGCCCCTTGTTTCTGCTCACCACAAACCTGCCTCAGGAACGTGTCCCTCACTACACTATGCTCATAACCTACTCACTTCACTAGCCATGCCATGCTTCCAGTCACCTAGTTTCTCGGTGCTTTGACTTTCCAGTGATCTTACTTTGACCTTAGCCTATGGTCACATCCTAGGCCCTGACGATGCATCTGCTCTTGTATCTTATCTCAATTCCCAGCATCCTACTGACTGCTACCTTCCCAGCCAAGCCCAAATACCCTTACAGCAGCAGTTCCAAAGACCACTCTACTAGCTGTACTACCTTTATCACTGTCCTTCCACCCTGCTCATGCCCTTAATTCCTCCTCAGCTAAGATTCCTTTCTTCCCTTCCCCCGTTATCCCACCATGCTCATCTGGCAAAATCCCCTCTCCTGTTGTAAACCAGACCTCTTAAATCTTTAGCTGCTTGTGGCTGGAGAAGAACACACAACCCTTTTAGCTAATTTCATCGATTACCACTGACCTCCAACTAGTGCTCTCCTGAAAATGTATTACATTTTCTTCTTTTTATTCTGTAGACAACATCTCAGACGTTGGCCCTCTGTTACCCTATGCTCACACATCTTCTTTTCAGTTGATAAGACTATTTCGGTAAAACAAACTAAAAACAAGCAGTTGTTTCTTCTACACTAACGAACTGCTAACTTCCAACACATCTCGCTGTTCTAGACCCCCCATCCATCCTCATACCTGGACAGGAATGTCACATCAGCAAATGTTTCCATTAAGTTTTTTCCTCTGTATTTAATCACTCCTACTAATATACAAACACATTATCTCATCTAGTGAAATCTTTTTGCACCACATCCTTCTACTCTCTGTAGCAAAGTTCTTTCAAAGAGGTGACTGTATGTTCTGTGTTTAATTCTCTCATTCACTAAAACTTCAACTCATTCAGTAAACTACTCTAGTCCAGACCTCCATGTATTAGCTGACCTAACTGCAGCATTTGATGGCTTGATTACTCCCTGGATTTTAAGGTGCTAGCTTTACTTTCTTTCTCGGTTACCCTCATCTCAAGTTTTTCCTTCTACCTCACTGGCCACTTCTCCTAAGACTCCTTGGCTGGTTTCTCCTGACCATAGATGGCCCCCCCAAGCCTCGTGTACTCACAGGCAGAGCATTTGGAAGGTGACTAGATTAAGACTTGCTGTTAGGAGGTGGAATCTAGGCTGGATAGGCTGGTTGCACATAGGGGAAAGGCTGCAAGGGTTTATCTCCCCTGCCATACCATCCAGCAAATTGAAACCTCTACAAACTGTGCTGAAATAAGCCTCTCCTTTAAATTCTGGATGATAGGTATTCTGTCCCAGGAACAATAAAGTAACTAAACAGCCTCCAACTTACATTACTCTACTTGCTTCTCATTTCTGCTACCAACACATCAGCCAGAGTGGTCAGTTTCATATAAGGTAAAGATGTTCAACTTTATTCACTTTCAGAAAAAAAAAAACCCTCCATTTTCATAAAATCAAAAAGTTTAACCACATGCTGTTGTCCAGACTAGAAAAATAGGCATTTTCATACTAATCCTGTGTAAGATAATTTGGCAGTAAGCCCCACTTAAGCTCATTAGTTTTACCCTAGTAAAGGGATAAAATACTTGAAAGGCATGCAGACTGTTTCCTTTTGGCAAGGGGTAGGGAGTTTATTGGGAAATGAATCTAGGGCTTTCTAGGTACCAAGCACAGGTTCACGACAGCTTTGCCCTATCTCCTATGTACAGGGTCCTGATGGTTAACAACAGTGGGTACCAGGCTTCATAAGAGTTCACTTGTCATTTTCATTTCTGAACTATGCGCAAGTACTTCTTACTCTGTTTTTAAAGAAAATATGAAAATTTCTGGATGTGGTGCCATACACTTGTAATCTCAAACTCGGGAGACTCAGGCAGGAAGATTGCTATGATTTTGAGGTCACCTGGACTGTATAGCTCAAGGCCAGCCTAACCTACATGAAATCCTGTCTCAAAAAAAGAAAATATAAATGCCACTTAAGCCACATCATTCCTTTACCTAGAACCAATGGCTTCTCATCTAACAACAACAACAACAAAAAGTGAAAGCCAAGGTGTTCTACTCATCCTATAACTCACTTCTGAGCCCAGACTCTGGCCTCACTGCTGGTTCTGGAGTGTATAAACTCAGGCCTTGGACCCCAGCACTAAACCTGTAGCATGCTCCCTCCCTCCTCCCTTCAAGTGCCTGTGAAAAGTCCCTTCATCAGAAAGGCCTTCCCAGGTCATCCCATGGAGGCTGCAGGGCCTTCTTCTCTGTGCTTGACTTCTCTACTCAGCATTATTCTGCACATGCACTTGTACACTGCCCGCCCCTCTTCCACCTCAAAATAGCAGCTTTGTGATGGGAACAAGAACTTTGTTTCTTACTGCATTTTCTGCACCTAGAACTATGGCTGTACACCAGTTGCTCAATAAACACTTTTAAAGTTAACATACTTCCTAAAGCTCCATAATAACGACTTGAGGAAAACACCATTATCCTCATTATACAGATAAAGAATGGTGGCAGAAAAGCTGAAAAAGAGGCAAGATTTAAGCATGTGACTTCACTGAAATATTCAACCTTCAAGGGGCAGAGGGGAGTGGAGGATACTGAAGAAAGTATAGCATTTATCTGAGATGTTGTTACTTGCCCTTTTGTATCTTTGAAGGCAGAACCTTGTGAATGTCATATTCACAAACTAAGAGCTCAAAAGAATAAAAATAAATAACTTGTTCCTCAGCAGACAAGTGAAGAAATTTTGGTGTAAACATATGCACTATGATGAATTGTAGGGAGAGTTTTTATTACAGTAAAAGCTACAATCCCATTAATCCCACTCAAATTAGAAATTGAACCTAGGGCTTAATGGCAATAGTGTCTGACAGTAATAAACTTTTTTTTTCAGTTCTGTTAACTTGCTTTATTCCATAAATTTTTATTCTTTTTAAAAATTAATGTTATTGGTATTTTTAGTGTAATAAATTTCTAAAGATTGACTGTATATTGTGATCATGCTGTGTATGGAGTACCACTCAGCAATAGTGAACTACTGTATATGCAACAATTTGGACAATTTTCTAAAGAATTGGCTGTATATAAAAAAGAATCCTAAAAGTTTGCATACTGTATGATCCCATTTATATAGTAATACTATTTTAGTGACAAAACTATATTAGTGGTTACTGAGGGATAAAGAAAAGGGCAGGGAGAGATGTGTGGCTACAGAAAGGCAATATGCTGGCTCTGTGTGCTAATGGAAATAAATATTCTCTACTTTGACTAGCAGGTCAATGTCCTGATTATAAGGTTCATCTGTTTTTGTGGTACTAGGGATTGATGCCAAGCCCTCACATGTGCTAGGCATGTGCTCCCCCAATAAGCTGTATCCTATCCCTTTTTGGTTTTTTTTTTTTTTTTTGGTGTTTTTGTTTTTGAGACAGGGTCTCCCTATACAGCGCAGGATGGCTTTAAACTGGCTTATGCAGTCCAGGCTGGCCTCAAACTCATGGTGATCCCCATGCCTCAGCCTCCTCGAGTGCTGGTATTACAATTATGCACACTATGTCTGGCTATCTTAGCCTTTTCACTTGATGGTCTTGTTAAATCCCTCAAACTTGCAATCCTCCTACCACAGGTTCCCCAAGTAGCCAAGCTTAGAGATATGTACCACCACACCCAGCTATACCACAGCTTTGCAAAATGGCAGCAGTGGGGTAACAGGATAAGAGATCTCTCTATTAGTTCTTAAAACTGCTATGAGGGAGCAGTGGCACACACGTGTGGTCCCAGTTACTTGAAAGGGTAAAGCAGGAGAATCACGTGAACCCAGAAGTTCAAGCCCATCCTGGGCAATGTAGGAAGACTCCCATCATTAAAAACATAAACCATAACTGGATTTTTAAAAAAAAGTTAAACTGTAATCTCAAAAAGTTAACAAAAGTAAAACACAAAATCTCAGGTAAGAAGATCTGCTAGTGCTACTAATTGGTACACTGCATGGCACCCTACACAAGGAGGTATCACCTATGGGAGAGCTATGAGAAGAGTTCCAGGCAAGGGAACCAGCAGGTGAGAAGCACTTAACTGGACAACAGGATTACTGATGTAGACCAGTGTCGCTGCAGTACAGTGATAGAATCGGAGCGTTAATTAAGATGAAAAGGGTGAGCACTGGGGGTCACAGTCCTATACTACAGTGAGGCCAGTGGGTCTTATTTCAGGTGGTCAGTAGGTAGGCTCCACTAATTATTCATCCCCCCCAAGGATGAAAGAACTCTGTTCAGCCATTGAGACAAAAAGAAGCTTGAGAAAACTGATGCTAAACAACTTTATAATGCTTGAGATAGAGAGTAATTAAAATTTAACCTGTACATGGTACAACAACCAAAACGCACAAAGTCAAATGCTAATCCCGAAAGAGCTGTCAGTCCCATACTTCCTGGGCTAAGAAACATACTGCAGTTACAGACAGTAAAAGTACAGTTTGCTGGTTTTACCATCTGTTCAAAGTGCCCCCAAACCACTTTGTAAATAGTATTATAGTTCACATGTGGCTATTTTCTGGACAGGAGGGGTTGAGACAGGGTCTCACTATGTAACTCAGGCTGGCCTTGAGCTCCCTGTGTCACCCAGGCTGATCTCAAACTCACAGTGATCTTTCTGCCTCAGCCTCCTGAGTACACAGATTACAAGCATGCACCATCACACCTGGCTCACATTTGGCATTTTTAACATGCCTACCTCTTTTTTGTCTTTGAATTTATCAATTTCTTTCTTCAGAAGCTCCACCCTTTGAAAGGACTCAAGATTATTCACACTGTACACAAGAACAAAGCCATCAGCAAATGAAAAATAATGCTTTGGCAACTCAACGCCTTCTTGTAGGCCTCTGGTGTCATAAAGATGTAACTGTTCCTTTACTCCCCGATCAGTTTCCACACAGGCCATGTACACATCTTCCATTGTTTCACACTCTTCCATTCCTGGGATAAAAAAAAATTATTACTTTTTTTTGGATATACCAGTATCAATTGTTCGGAATTTCCTTGTCCTGTAGCAGTTCTGGCCTTCCTGTTTACCACATGTAATAACCATAGTTGTGCTTTACTAACTTCTTGAAAGTGAAAAGTAGTTTAGTCAGTGAACAGAGCTGAGGATAGGCTCAGTGGCAGAGAGCTCACCCAGCATGCACAAGGGCCTAAGTTCAATCCCCTGCACGAGGGTGAAAAAACTTTAAAGCTCATAGTAAATTAAGTGCTTTTTAAAAGAATTTCTGTTTAGAAATAAAAGTAGTAATAAAATTTGACAGTGAGATTTACTATTACATATGTTTAAGATGTACCTATTACAAGAATACAAGAAATTAATATCTAAATTGGAGTTAAAGGCTAATTTAAAAAGTAGCTTCCACACTAGTTCTTTTTTCTCTACCAGAGCCAAGGACAAGGCAGGACTTGGGGGAAATTTACTGCTCTCTGTAGAACTCCAGCATCTCTTTAAGGGAACAGAAACTTCCTGAACTCCTAGACAGGTGTATCTCTCTTTGTAGCTGTATGTACAAACTAACATATACAGAAGGTCCTTAATAAATGTTTGCTTTGCCAGACATGGTGGCACATGCCTGCAATCCTAACACTAAGGCAGTGGCAAAAGAGTTCCTATGGGTTCAAAATCAGCCTGAGCAACTTAGCAAGGGCCTGTCTCAAAATAAAAAATGTAAAGGGTGGAGATGTAGCTTAGTGGCACAGCACCCAGACTTGATCCCTGGTGCTACAAAACAAAACAAATACAGTAAGTCCCGAACTTACATTCAGGTTGGGAGCTTTCAGAAAAATGCATGCCACATTACAAACATTCGTAGATGTGAAAAAACTGTGGACACAGCCCATGTGTCTGCCAGACACTGTCATGGTTGATTCTGTAAAGTGGTACAGTGCTCAATCAGAGCCCAGGGTGTCTAGAAGCAAGAGGAAAAGCAGTGGTATGAAGGAGACTGCTAGGAAGTGCAAAGCAGTAACTCTGGAAAGATGAAAATTGAGTAACTGGTGGTCTAGATGAAAAGGTGATGGACATTGCTCGTCCTTGTATCATGAATCATTCAACCATTGGCACAATTCTAAAGAACAAGGGCAACATCATGAAACATGAATCTGTTTTATTCTTTACGTTATGTATTTATGTCAAAGGTGTGTAAGACTCACTTTGTCAGACTTACAAATGAATCCGACTTAAGAACATTTTCCCAAATGGAGCTTGTCTGTAAGTCAGGGACTTGCTGTCAATGTTTACTGAATAAATAAATGACCCTGTAACTGATATTCCAATTTCAGTCCCTTTCTTGCCTGTTTAACTGTTAACTGTGGTGTCAGCTTGGGTAAGAAGTGCCTAGCAGATTAGGTTAGCATAGCCCTGGGTGTGTCTGGATGACTTAACTACTGAAGATTGAAGACCCACGCTGCCTGTGTCGCCCAGGTGGAATAGAAAGGAAAAGGAAGGAGTCTTGCTTGTACTTCCTTCCATCTTCACCGTCACCTTTGGACCTCCGTCTCCAGGCTTCTGAGTGGAGACTATTCTGCTCCCAGCACATGCCCTCCACCTTTCCTATGTGGACCCACCCTGGACTCTGCAGGGAGCTCCAGCCTTGGACACTGGCCTGGAGCCTGTGGGTTGTCCAGCACGCAGGCAGCCCTTCTGCATTTCCCACCCCGGCCCTGTAGGCTGCCACTGTGAGCCTGTCTTGCAAATTCTTTAATGTCACATGTATTTTTATATTCATTCTGTTTCTCTTGTGAACCCTATATACTTGCAATCTTTCAAATGTATTTTGTACTTTGTCCCCACTTGTGCAGGGTTTGTCTCTTCAACAGTCTTAAGTTCCTTGAATGAAAAGAAGTATTTTACATATACACCAAATATTTAATACCTGTTTGTTGATAAAGGAATTAAGGAGAGAAAATTAACACTTTGAATTTTAATGAGCAGGGCAGAGGTATGTGACAAAACAGGTACTGTAGGGTCCCACTAAACACTTTCTTGTTTAAATATGTGCTACATCCAGAAGTGAAATCATAAGATTAACAGCCCACATTTTAAAAATGCAGTTACTTTTTTGAAAACTGGTTAGTTTTCCTAAGTTACCTAAATACTACAGAAGCATTTGCCTTACAAGGCAAGTGCTTACATGAAAGGGTCATGAATGCTAAATGAAATCTTCATAAATACTGGTTTTATAGAGATAACCAAGTACTGATACATAGAATGGATCACAAAGAGCCAAAAAGTGTACTTTTATCAGTGTAAGTCTTTACACTAAGGAATGTGTTCAGTGTTCAGTAAGGAAAAATTATCCATAAATTTGCTTGTGTATGTATATCTGTGTCATCGTATCATAAATTAAGCCTAAGGGCAATTAAATGTTCTATTAAAACATAAATGTATTGAGCTTTGATTACAAAGAAATTAAAAAGCAAAAACACTACCAAAGCTAATCTAGTTACCGTATTCCCTCAGACTTTCCGATGTTTGCTTCTCTACAGACTAATAAAGTCATGGTAATACCCATGGCTCTCCAGCTTTCCTTGCCACTTTGTACTGCTAAGCAACCAGGCTTCTCCCACCAGAAGACTGAAGGCACACTCCTAGGACACTCTAGGTACACTCCTAGAGAGCCAGACGGTCTATGAACCAAGGGATGAAGGGTATGGAGAGTTCCACAGTGAAGACCGGCATCTACTACTAAGTGACACACCTGCACACACACGCACACTCACTGAATGTTGAACTTCCACCCTTTAAGCTCTCTTCCCTTACCCTACTCCCAAAACTTGTCAGGTGAGCCTTTACCAGGCGTGTTGGTGCACACTTGTAATCCCATCACTTGGGAGGCTAAAGCAAAAGAATCACCAAAAGTTTGAGGCCAGCCTAGGCTACATAGTGAGTTCAAGGCCAGCCTCAACTTCATAGCAAGATCCTACCTCACAAAAACAAAAACAAACAAACAAACAAAAAACAGCAAAAAATCCTACATGAAGGAATTTGAGGAATATAACCAATGGGAAAAAAGTTCTAAATACGCTGACATCCAAAAGCTCCCAACAAATGCCCCATCCTTATTGAGGATCAAAGTCATGAAAGCTATCCATATGCTCAGAGTTCCCAATTAGCTTTGTAGGTCTCCACTCTATCACAAGCCAATAACTACGCTGAAGAAATAGAGACCAAAATCAGAAAAGAGTATCTCAGAGGAAACAAACTATGGAAAGAAAAACAAACTACCTAATACTATGTCAAAGAGACAAGACAGTGCATCCATGAAAGAATAGCATACTAACAAAAACTCAATGGAAGGAGAATGTATGAAGAAATCTTCCAAAAAGTAGAGAAAAAACATTAAGAGAAACTTAGAAAATTAGAGGATCAATGTACAAATTACAGAAAGGGAGAACACAGAATACAGAGGAGGGACAGCATCAACAAAGTAATTGGGAACTGAAGAACAGACATTTCAATGTTGAAAAGACCCACTGAAAGCCAGGCATAGTAGCATACACTTGTAATTCCAGCACTTGGAATGTTGATACAGGAGGAACATTGTAAGTTCAAGGCCAGCCCAGGGATACCTAGTGAGTTCAAGGCCACCCTGAACTACATGGTTCAAGACTAGCTTGTCTCAAAAAAACAAAACAAAAACAAAAACAAAAAAAACTGAGCGCTTAGGACACTGTATAAAACAAGATCTATAACAGATCATTGTAAAATTTCACAACAGCAGTGTCTTGGTTCATTTGTGTTTGCATTATAACAAGATACCACACAAACTGAGTAATTTATAAACAGATTTCACAAGGGAGGCTGGAACATCCAAGATCAAGGCATCTAGTGCCTAGGAATGGCATATTCCCCACTTCTAATATGATTTCATGCCACTGTCTTGCTAAGGCATCAAATGCTAGGTCCTTACATGGTAGAAGGAATAGAGAACAGAGCACTTTCTTCAAGTCTTGTATGATAATGCTAATTCCATTCATGAAGGCAGAGCACTTGTGACTTGATCACTTCTTGAAAGCTACACTTGTTAACACTGCTGCAATACAGACTAAGCTTCAACATGAATTTTGAAGTGAACACCGTCATTCAAAGAATAGCAACTAAGAACAAAGAAGAGAGCCTTCAACAGGCATACAAAGCATCAAGTATCACGCCTCCAAGATTCTCAAAAGCAGCACAGGAAGCAGGAAGATCACAGAATCTGACAAAGCTTAAAATATACTCTCAAACCAGTGAGTTCAATTCTAAATAGATGCTCCAGAGTCAGAATTGCCAGAATACGTATAGATACAAGTTTGTTCACAGTCAGATTATTTCTAGTAAGACCAAACTAGAAAACCAAATATTTATTAACATAGAAGCAATAAATAAATATAGGTATCTTCATATTACAGAATACTATACAGCAAGGAAAATTAACAAATCACTTGTACAATGAAATGGATAGATCTTACAATGCTGAGCCAAGAAGGAAAGAAGCCAAACACTGAAGAATTTATATTATATGATTCCATTCATATAGTCAGTAACAGACAAAAATGAACTACATCAGTGACATATACCCATAGGTAGCAAAAGAAATGCTATCCGTATCACATCAATAAGGGAAAAAAATGGTGTCAAACTTTTTTACTTGCACTGAGATTATTAGTCTGGCTTGTCATAACTCATTAAAGATACATCCAATTTATATGCCGTGGCTGCATGCTCCAGTCCTAGTATGAGCCATCCTGCACGCCTACTGTCTGGAGGCTCCATGGAGGCTACTGTCTGGAGGCCCTGATTCCTGCATCTGCTTCCAGATGCTTCTGTTTCTAGTGGGGCTCACCCAGGAGGCCTCTGGTACAGTGTCCAGGGTCACATCTGCTGTAGGGTTTCCTGCAACCCACATATGGGCAGTGGTACTTGGTAGACAATGAGTCCCTCACCCTCCTTTCATTCATGAGTAACCTTCCCAACTGTGGTCCCACTATTCACTGTCTTAAGTCTAACTTTGGAATCTTAGATTCTATAGGATTCCCTCCCAAAGAGTCACTAAAAGGAAGTGCTAAACACAGAAATTTTTCTAAGAGTTAACAGTTCTTGGGAAATTCTGAGCCAGGTGCTATTCCCTCTCAACTTCAACCATGGTGGCCTGGGGATCTTCCATAGAGAGGGTGAGGGTGTGTGGGTGTGTGTGTCTGTGTGTGTATCTGTGTGTGTCTGTGTGTCTGTGTCCGTATTTCTCTGAAAATTAAACCCAAGGTCTAATGCATGCTAGGCAGGTGCTCAACTCTGACCTGCATCCCCGTCCCTCTGAAACATTTTTGGAAGTGAAAAGATGTTAATTATTTGAGAACTAAAGGCATAAGATAAAACATAATGGGCATGGTAGTGTGCATCTGTATTTCCAGCTGCTGTGGAGGCTCAGGAAGGAGGATTGCTTGAGCATAGACTGGGTAGTGTAGCTCCTTCTGCCCCCAGAAGATATGGCCACTCTATTGATAGGGCAGTGTAGAAAACTACATTTTTCAGTATGTCTTGCCCCTGGGCTGTACAGTGTACCCTAGTTCTCATGCTAAGCACCATTTACCAGGTAAACAGTCTAGGGTTGGTTTCTGACAGGAAGGCTTCCTCTTCCATGGAACAGCTACTGGTGTATTCTGGAGATGGAATATAATGGCTGAGCTGAAATTACAGTGACTGTTAACTTGGGGTTGAGCCTTGCTCTAATAATTTTAGCCTCCGCAGGTATGCTCAAACCATGTGTTGGCCCATTGCCATTTCTCTTAGGCACTGCCTCTTCCCCACAAAAGCTCCTAGTTTTGGGGGGATTCTGGGCCAGGTGCTATTCCTTCTCAACTTCAGCCATGGTGGCTTAGGGATCTTCTGTGGAGTAATGTCTGGGCTTTGCCAGCCTAGATATTCTGGTGCAACAGCTTCATGGTGAGTCTTCAGAGATGTGGTGGGTTTCTCCAGGTAGCTGGCATTCTGGTTGAGGAAGGGGTTTGAGAGGTGTCTTAGAACTTGGGATGAAAATACTGCAGGGTTTAGAAGTCATCATGGTGGTCACTGTGGCAGTCATCATTGCATGCCACACCACTGCCTTGCTGTATCTTCAAGTTCTGGCTCTGAGCAGTCATAAAAGTGGTAGCTTTCAGCATGTGTTTCTTGCAAATAATTACTCCACAACTCTGCCTGATTCCTCCTGTAGTCCACAGTGGGACAGAAAGAAAAGATGCACACATCTCCATTGTAGGTGACTGTCTTTAGTTACATTTCTCATTGCTGAGACAAAATATCTGAGACTCAAACTTAAGGAAAGAAAGGTTTATTTAGCTTGCAATTTCTAGAGGTGTCAGTCGGTGATTAGTTGGCCCCAAGGCTGGGTGGCCCATGGCACAGAACAATTCATAGTGGTAGAAGACAGCAAAAGCAACAAGAGAAAAAACTAAGACGAATTTGGTACCAAAGAAGTGTTGTGACTATAACTGACCATGTGGTTCAGGAGCCTTTGGCAGTGCCTTTGAGAAGAGTCTGGAAAGGTTCAGAGATCTCAGCTGAAAAAGTAGTGCTGAAATGCCTTTGACTGTACTGTCTGGGAGATTCTGCTCAGAGCTCAGAAGACCAGAAGGCTCATAGAAAGACCAGGCTTGGAAAGGTTTCTGCTGGATAGAAGGACTACATTAGCTGCAGACTCCTGATGATGTGTGTTCAATGCCTTGGTAGAAAGTCTGTCCGCATTTTGCTCATGTTCAGAAACTTTGCCTCACTCTGAGATAAAGGGTGGCAGACTCATCTGGCAGAAGAAATTTCAAGGCAGTTCAGTGTTGAGGTGGTAGACTGGCTGCTGTTGGGGGATTTTAGCCACGCCTATGTAGAGAATGGAGCTAACAGCGCAGCAGAATGATTTGAAACATTGTGAGTTTGGCCAGAAAGGAAGCTCTAGTAAAACTGGGCTGCAAATATAGAGCAGAGGAGACCTTGATTGTTGAGAAGGAACAGGCGACTAGACAGTGGCCTGAGGACACCACAAGAAGCAGCAGGACTCCACCCTTTACAGCCTCAAAATTGCAACAGTGAGAGATTTTGCTTTGAGAAGAAAGCCCCTAGAGCACCGCATTCCAGAATGGCCTAGAGAGTCTGTTCCTTGTAACTGGATTCAGAGTGGCACTCACTCCCTATAACCAAGAAGGAAGCTTAGCTCCAGCTGGTGGCAGACCCTGGCATCATCCATATGCTGCCAGTTTTAGGTGCATGCAGAATGAAGAGTTGTGGGGTCAAGAAGGCTTCCAGCCAGATTTCAGAAGAAGTTCCTGAGAGGCCAGGTAGTGTGTTCCTGAGGGCAGTGTGGGAAGCTGTGAGTGTGAAGCTGAAGGTACAGGGGAGACCCCAGAAGTTTGGAGAAGCAAGTACGTGGGTCACTCAATAAAAGCTATAGGGGGAGCAGAGCAGGCCCAAGAGAAGCATGAGAGCTACAAATGCAGGCAGTGCCTTAGGGGAGGAGCCACTCCAGCCCTCTGGAGTTCACATCTTGCCCCAGATTGCTTCAGAAGCTGCACATAGAACTACAGGAGTTAATGTTTGCCCTGATGGATTTTTCACCTGCTTTGGTGCCATTCCTTTGTATCCCCATTTGTAACTTTTGGAATGGAAATGTCTGTATTGCCCCATTTAATGTTGGAAGTGTTTAACCTCTTCATTTGTACAGGGGCTCAAAGCTATGAGTTTGCCTTAAATCTCAGAGGAAATTTTGTACTTGGGCTGAAAGTGATAGGACCTTGACAACTCTTGGAGATGGACTAAATGCCTTTGCATACAGCAAAGTGCAAGAGTCTTTGGGGCAGTCAGAGCTGCAATGTTATGGCCTGTGTTTAGATGTGTCACCCCAAAGCCTCATGGTGTCACAGGTTGGGTTTTTTTAGAGGTGCCTGAATCTACTGTGTGACTATCTCATGGTGCAATGTGGAGATTAAGTATTTGTGAACTGGGGCTGGGGATTTAGCTCAGCAGCATAAGTGCCTGCCTTGCAAGCAAGCAGTCGTGAGTGTAATCCCTGGTACCGATAAAAAAAAAAAAAAGAATGTGTGATTATTAAACCAGTTCACTGCTTGGAGTATAAAATAGGCAGAAAAAAGCTGCTATGGTCCCTTGCCTAATTTGATATCTTCTCCCTGCTATGTTCAGTTTCTCCCCTACAATAGTTTATCATGCCAGCCTGCCTTGGAGCTCATCAATAATGGACTGAAACCTCCAAAAACTGTGAGTAAAATAAATTTTTCCTCCGTTACCTATTGGCATTGGGTATTTTGTCTCAGCAAACAGGAAAGAAACCAAGACACCTATTATATATACCCCCAGGTCAATTTTAAGGGGATAAATGGATTCTAAAATCAAAATGTTTGAGAACTGCCAAATAAAATTTAGATGTAATAACCACTAAGTAAAAATTTAACAAAAATTGCAAATATTACTTTGCAAAGCTTAAATAAATAAGATTTCTAATAAAATGGGTAGTAAAAGATAAAAATATGCTCTAAGCCACTTGTTAAAAAAGAAATGCTTTAAAGATCTATATTTATCTATCTCTCACATAAACCCCATTTCATCCTAGCCTACAATGTCTTACTAAACAAGGACCACCTTAAAGACAGAAATATTTTTTAATGCTGTCTTCCTTTACCTCTGTAACTCTATGAGAAATCATCACACCTTGTATCACACAGCAATTGCTTAATAATTATTTGACTCAATGAATAAATGAGTTAATTCACTTCACAAAATTAGGTCACAAATGCAGCAAACAGCTATTTCTTTCATTTTTAAAACCTACAAAGCAGTGCTGTATTGGAAAGTTACATTTGTGAATGAGAGCTCACTCAGTTTATTCTGAAGTCAGCGATGACTATGCCAATTTATCTGCATGTAAATACACAGGAGGCCACACATGCACCCAGGTATATTAATTTCTATATACCAGCCTTTTCTTATCTGCCATAATCTACAGCAAGTGAATTTCAATAAAGGCAAGATTTTTCCTCTCCACTATCTTTTCTCCTTTTACACTTCACTGTTTTATACCATCAACTCTCCTTAGTTCAGATGACCAATGAAAGCTATTCACCAGTTTCCAGCATCCTGGAAGAAATTAATGCAAAACAATCTTACCAATAGTGTGATTTCCATAGAGAAGCTGCTCCAGAATTGCAGTTTTCCCCACAGATAATAATCCACAAACCACAACCTTGCATCCCTTTCCCATCTTCTCTCAGGATATCACTGTGAAGAGAATAGAAGGTTTTTAATAGAAGGTTTTTACTATTGAAACATATTTCTTTCCTTTCTTTTGAATTTTAAATTTAATCAGTAATATATACATAGGATAAATTTCAAATATAAAAATAGTCACAAAGAATAAGAATCTTTCCAAACTCTATTCCCCAGTCTCTCACTCGCTCCCTTAGGGGTAATCACGGATACCAATTCTTATCTTCAGAGAGAATCTAGACTTACTATAAGATGGCAATATACATGCACATAATTGCTTTTTTTTAAAAAAAGCATTTTACATGAAGAATTATTTCAGTTTTGATAAATCTGTAAGAATCCAATAAAATCTTTAATCCTCAAAAGAGACTGCCTGTTCACCACTATTTACCTGGGAAAATAAACTTAATTTAAGTAAAACTTTTAAAAAGCAAGGAGATAAAATTTTTTTTTTTGTACCAGAATTGAACTCATGACCTTACACTTGCCAGGCAGGAGCTTATACCACTGAGCTAAATCCCCAGCCTCTGGAGATAAATTTTTGACCTAGGTTTTAAAAAAGGAATATTAGTAATATTAATACTACTGTCAATCTATTCTCAGGAGTGTGAAAAATTGAATTTTGGGAGTCACACAGTCTCTTTTGGTCATACTTCTTTTTAAGGAAGCATGGACAATGGTAGAAAAATTACCCAATCACTTTTAACTAGAAAAAAGAAACTTCGTTTTTCTAAACTTTCCAATTTATATCCAAGAAACAAAAGTTCAGGTAACTTTTTTTTTTTAATTCTCTCAAGGCATTTGTTTTCTAGAAGCAAAGTACAAGAAGTTAAGTCAGACAGAAGAAAAAGACTCATTAAACACAACAGAATAATTTAATGAAATAAATCCAAACTTTTACATTACTTTTTGCAGTCTCCCACTAAGCTTCTTTCCAATTCTCTCTCCTACAGATGGCCATACCATAAATCTGACTAAAAAAGATGACACAATGTATTTCTATCTAGAAACAACTACAATAAAGTAAATACTGAGTATCTTTGTGGTCACTCAACTGCAACAAGTAAAAATCCAATCCAGAATATATTTTACTGGTACCAGAACATTAGCTATCTTTGTAGATGTGTGTTCTCCAGCACTATTAATTTTACTAACTCTGCAACAAATGAACAAATGAAGTTTCCTTAAGTTTCCTTCATTTTCTCAAAGCCTGTAATTTTTCAAGACCCAAATCACCCACAACTTGTCAGCTGACAGAAAAAGTGATCTTCTTTTTATCTCTTCCACCCCTCTTCCTTCAGTCTTCTGCACCAGTTTCCCAAAACTGGTGTGATCTCCCTTTGTCGTCCAGCCTTCTCATCTTTCTCTTCTTCCACTTCTCTATTTTCTCCTTAATCCATTTTAAATTTTAGCCCTAGAGGGAAAAACTGACACTTACATACACTTATATATGAGGACTTATATACCTCATATAATTATCTGGTTTGTTTTGTATTTTGTTATATAATCACAAATCTAGTTCATATAGTTAAAAGTTGCAAATTAAGGGTTAGCTCCGTTTTTACAGGCTGTGTTTGATGTTACTGGTACCACTAGAGCCACAATTGACACAACTGTTCTAAACAGCTGTTGGTCCTGGTGTTCCATGACTGAGATTAACCTAGGGTCACAGAAAATACTGTGGCACAGAGCCTAAGAAACAAACACTAGGCCAAATGAGCAACAACTTCTCACCTCCAACAAACTGAAGAGGTAAAATCTTCCAAAAGACATAAAACCCAAAAATCAACTACACCTGGAACACACCTCAGAGAAGTAGGCATTACCTAAGGGTCATAAATAGTACCAATAAAGCAACCCACCTAAGGCAATTTACAAGCATCACCCCGGGAATTAAACTAAAAAAAAAAAGAGACAAGAAAATGAGAAGACAGTTAAGCAAAATGCAATGCAACATTCAGTTCACCAAAGGCAAATCCTAGGGGTAATGAGGATACAGTCCACAAGCCCCCCACCAGGTCTTCTGAAGTAGAAACAACAAAGCAATTGAATGAGACTTTGGAAAAAATGAAATCAGAAATAATCTCTCAAATAACTACAGAGATTACCAAAATATACACCATTCTTAGCAACCTTAGAGCACACACAGACAAAAAACAAATAAGAAATAGACTAGCTCAAGTGAATTATGGAAGCTCAGCACAGGAAACAAATGGAATTCATAAAGCAGACTCAAGCAGAATAAAAACTCCACTGAAAGCATTCCAAGTAGATTAGATCAGCAGGAGGACAGGATCTCAGATACTGAAGACAGGCTTACAGTCAATGACCAGGAAAACAAAGATTTCTCAAAACTAGCAAGGGACCATGAGAAATCAATCCAGCAGCTGCTAGATGAGACAATGAAGAATAACTTGAGATTAACTGGAGTCAAACAAGCAAGAGATACCACAAATGATATTAAAATATGTTCACAGACATCATGACAGAAAATTTTCCTGGTAGAAAAAAGAATTTGACATTCAAAAAAAAACAAGGCATATAGAACTCTAATCAGCAATAATCAAAAAAAAAAAAAAAAAAAGCTAAAACCAGGATATCATAGTCAAGATTCCAGAAATTCAACCCAGAAAAGAATAGAATCTTAAAAGCTGTTAAGGAAAAGAAACAAATCACCCATAAGGAAAGCCCATCAGAATAGAATCACAGCTGACTTCTCAGCACAAACTCTCATGTCAAGGACAGCTTGGAGTGAAATACTCCAAATTCTAAAGGAAAACAACTTTCATTCCACATTGATGTATCCTACAAAACTATCTTTCAAAATCGATGGAGCAGTAAGATATTTCCATGACGAAGAACATCTGAGGAAATTTTTGACCACAAAACCAGAACTCCAAAATGTTCTGAAGGACATTCTAGAAAGAAATAATGACTATAGCTCCATAAAAACCCCAACAGAAGGAATCCACCAGGGAAGACAAACAATTAGAGAGAAGGAAAAAAAAAAAAAAAAAAAAAAAAGCATGGGTTGGGGGAGCCAACAACAGCAAAGTAACATGACAAAGATAAGTCAATACATATAATTATAACCATCAATGTTAATGGTCTCTATTCACCACTCAAGAGAAGACACAGACTGGCTGAATGGATCAAGAACCAAGACCCAACAATATGCTGCACATAAGAAACACATTTAATTCAAAAAGAAATTCACAGACTGAAAATCAAAGGATGGAAAACAATACTCCATGCAACAGGAACCCAGAAAAAAGCAGGGGTGGCTATTCTATTTGCAGACAAAGTGAATTTCGAGCCAAGACTGATTAAGAGAGATAAAGAAGGTCACTACATCCTCATAAAGGGAATAATCCAAGAGGAAGAGATAACAATCTTAAATATATAAGTAACAAATACCAATGCACTCAACTATATAAAGAATTACTAACACACACGAAAAATCAAGCCCTAATACAATTGTATTGGAAGACCTCAATACCCTATTGTCACAAAAAGACAGTTCAACTAGGCAAAAAAATAAATAATGAAATATTAGAACTAAATAAAATTTTTGCCCAAATGGACTTAGCAGATATCTATACTGTTCCACCCCCCTACAACATCAGAATACACATTCTTCTCAGCAGCACACGGGATGTTATTCACTATAGACCATATACTGACTCATAGAAAATGCTTAAGTAAATAGGAACAGAAATTATTTCATGTACACTACCATACCATAGTGCAATGAAACTGGAAATCCATGCCAAAGGAAACCACAAGAACTTCACCAACACATGGAAATTAGATAGCACCCTACTGAACAACCAATGGGTCACAGATGAAATTAAAAGACGAAATTAGACAGTTAAATGATAACGATAGTACAACACTTTGGAATTGAGAGGCACAATGAAAGCAGTCTTAAGAGGGAAATTCATAGCAGTAAATACCTATATCAGGAAAACAGACCAAGTGCATATAAACAACTTAATGTTGAATCTCAAATTTCTAGAAAGAAGAGCAGGGTCAGTCAAAAGCTACAAGGGAGGAAATCATGAAGACCAGAGCAGAAATTAACACACTGGAGACTAAAAAAAAAAAAACAAAAAAAAAACAATACAAAGAATCAATGAAGCTAAGAGTTGGTTCTTTGAAAGATTAAATAAAATTGACAAGGGGCTGGGGATTTAGCTCAGCGGCATAAGCACCTGCCTTGCAAGCAGGCAGTTGTGAGTTCAATCCCCAGTACTGATTAAAAAAAACAAAAATTGACAAACTCTTAGCCAATCTTATCAAAAAAAGTAAAGGAAAGACTCAAGTCCAGGCAAATAGAAATGACAGGGTAAAATCACCCTGCAGAAATCCAAAATGGTTTACACTCAAAAATCAATAGCCTTCCTGTACATAAATAACAAACTCACTGAGAGGGAAATCAGGGAAACAACCTTTCACAATAGCATTCAAAAATATGAAGTACCTAGGAATCAATTTAACAAAGGATGTACCAGACCTCTACATTGAAAACTACAGGACTCTGAAAAAGGAAGAATGAAGAAGATATGAGAAAATGAAGAAATATCTCATGTTCTTGGGTAGGAAGAACCAATATAGCGAAACTGGCCATACTTCCAAAACTGTTATACACATTCAATATACTCCCAATCAGAATTCCAATAGCATATCTCACAGAATTAGAGAAAACAATCCTAAAATTCATCTGGAACCAGAAGAGACCAATCTGGGAAACAAAGACAAGACAGGCGGCATCACAATTCCTGACCTGGAATTATATTATAAAACTACTGTGATAAAAATGGTATGATACTGGCAAAAAACAGACCTGAAAATCAACGTAACAGATTAGAAGATACAGAAGCAACTGCAGACACAGAAAGCCATCTTATCACTGGAAGAAGGACAGCTTCTTTAACAAATGATGGTGGAAGAGGCCAGAGATTTAGCTCAGTGGCTTAAGCACCTGCCTGGCAAGCCTGCGCTTGGAAGGCCGTGAGTTCAAGTCCCAGTACAAAAAAAAAAAAAAAAAAAAATGGTGCTGGACAAACTGGCTCTACACATGTTGAGGTTTAAAGCTGGACCCATATTTCTCACCATGCACTAAGCTAAAATCAGAATGAATCAAAGATCTTAATATTAAAGCAGACACATTAAATCTATTGGAAGATAGAGTAGGTAAAACTCTTGAAAACACTGGTGCAGACTTTAAACCCCAATTTTGCACAGGAACTACACAAAGAATGAAGTACTAGGATCTCGCCCTACTGAAAATTCAAGAGAAATTACCAACAGAGGGAAGAGACAACCCACAATGTGGGAGAAAATGTTTGCCAGCTACTCCTCAGACAAAGGATTACTATCGAAAATATAGAAAGAACTGAAAAAAATCAGTCCTCCCAGATTTAAAGATCCAATCCAAAAATGGGCATCTGAGATGAATATACACTTCTCAAATGAAGAAATACAAACAGCAAATAAATATGTGAAAAAATGTTCAATGTCACTGGTCACTGGAGAAATGCAAATTAAAACAACACTAAGTGTCTGCTTGCTCTGGGTGCATAGCTCAGCGGCACAAGCACTTGGCTGTCAAGCATGAGGTTGTGAGTTCGATCCTTGGAACAAAAACAAAACAAAACAAAAGATTACACTTTAGCCTTAAAAGAAGAGCTATTATCAAGAAATCAACCAATAACAAATGGTGGAAGGCCTGTGGAGAAAAAGAAACCCTTTTCCACTGTTGGTGGGAATAAAGACAAGGTGGATATCAGGGTGGAAATTCCTCAAAAAACTAGGATTAGAAGTCCCATTGGACCTAGCTATATCCTTTTTGGATATCTTCAGAAAAGAATTAAAAACATAATACCACAGTGATATATATGCGTCCATGTTTTTAGCAGCACAGTTTTCATAACCAGATCTTAAGAAACAATCTAAATGCCCATCCACTGAGGAATGGATAAAAACAATGTGATATTTTTATACAATGGAGTACCGCTCAGCCACAAAGGATAAACTGAAGACTTTTATAGGTAAATGGATACAACTAGAAACCATACTCATAAATGAAATAAATCTTACTCTCATGTGTAAACATGGTACTGTCTCACTAGTGTGAGAAGCTGAATGAAACAACATATGTGTATATATACAAAAAACTAAGATAGTTATATTCCTATTTCTCTGAGTTCACTAAAGAGAAAGATCTGTGCTGGTATTGTTGGGACAATTGAATACAGATGTCTTGTGCTCTGGGTGAATAATTTGAGGATTATAATGCACAATTATTTACCATTGTTGCCCCAATTGATGTGTTTTGAAATTTTGTTTTTGTTTTATTTTTTCTCCCAGAAATAAATTAAATAAATAATTAATTAATTAAAAACTCAAGCATCTTAAAAGGGTGGAATTATACTGTATCTAAAGGGAAGCAGCAGCTAGTCACAATGAGAAGAAAAAGTAAAACAGAAAACTAAAAAACAAAACCCAGTGATTCACAACAGTAAGCCCTCTGTAAAAGGAAGCAAGCATTGGTGTAAGGGACTGCAGCAAACCAGGAAAATTGGATGCCAAAAGAATCCTGAGAAACTAAGAAATCAAATGTTGTACTCCAAAGACGCTGGAAGTCATCTTAAAATATCTGCTTAAAAGGTAGCCTTTGGTTGTACTTTGATGGTTTACTGATGCCACGACTGACAGATAAAAGTTAGTCAAGAATGTATTATTATTTTGTATTTGTGTGTAGATATACACAAATAAAAGGGGAGTTCACTTTGAGACTACCAGAAAAGGATCTCATCAAGGGCAAATACTAAAGGCAACTGAGTAAAGGTAGCTCAAAACACCAGCCAAGAACCAGGCATGGCAGTGCACACCTGTAGTCTCAGCTAGATGGGAGGCTGAGACTGGAGGATCACTTGAGTTCACACCAGCCTGAACAACACAGCGAAACTCCATCTTAAAACAAACAACGTCCACAAATACAAATCACACTCATTAAGAAATTTAAGATTTTTATTTAAGAAGGAAAAGGATAGAATAGACCTCAATAAATATTTCACACTATCAAAAGGAAAACAAATATGAAAACATAAGTGATTAATCAAAGCATGGTTCATATATTCTAGGTTCCTAGTTGTTTTCCAAAAGGGAAAGCAGATTACTTACCAGCTAACATCAATTATTTACCAATAAAAACTACCAGCTGAGCATAGTGGCACATAGCTATAATCCAGTGCTCCTGAAGGCTGAGGTAGGAAGACGAGTTCAGACTCAGCATGGACAATGTAGAGAGACCTTGTCTCAAAGTAAAAAAATTCAGAAAGGGTTAGGGATGTAGCTCAGTGCAAAGGCCCTGATTTTAATTCCCAGTATAAGCTTAGTTCTACAAGCATTACATTTCATAATACAGTACTGAAGTGATTATAAATACCATAAGCATTATAACATAATATAAATACCACAAATGTACAAAAGTTCACCTGTGACTGCAGGAAAAGCCCCCTGGAAAAGCAATGAATCACATGAAGAGCTCCTGGACATGCCCAAGCCTCTTAAATCCAGTGTCAAGAGTTTGGAAAGGCACAGAGTCAACAGTTGACCTTTAGGTTCCTTTCATGACTGCCATACTAGCTGAAGGTAGTGGTGCACAACTGTAACCCACAGCTCAGCAGGCTGAGGCAGGAGAATCACTGAGTTCAAGGCTAGCCTGGACTACCTAGTGAGTTGTCTCAAAAAGCAAAACAAAATCAAAGCAAACAACAGCAATAAAAAGAATCTGTCATACCATGAAAGGGGAAACTGCTTATCCAGAACATGTACCAACACTGAGGCTAAAACAAAATGCAGTACTCACAGTTTCTCATTATAGTTCTTTCCCCTAAGTAAGAGATTGCTGGACAATAAAATTCCACCTGTGACCCATTAAACTTCATCTGACATAAACAACTAAGAGAACATCTTTAATAGGCAAGATCTGAAGCTATCTGCTTTATAGGATAATCAACAATACTGCTAGAAAATAAACACATTTCTTGGTCCAGTCTCATGAAAAATACTGAACCTTATCAATATTCTTCTCAGTTCATCAGAGCTAAACACAGTAGTGCACGCCTATAATCTCAGCATGAGAAAGGCTGAGGCAGGAGGATTGCAGCCACTTTGAGGCCAGCCTCAGCTACAAAGTGAGTTCAAGGCCAGCCTGAACTGCATAGTGAAACCTTGTCTCAAAAAAAGCAAAAACAAAAAATAATTTTTTTTCTTTTTTTTTTTTTTTTGGTCCTTTTCGTTTTTATCGGTACCAGGGATTGAACTCACGACTGCCTGCTTACAAGGCAGGCGCTTATGCCGCTGAGCTAAATCCCCAGCCCCAAAAAATAATAATATTGAAACACAAGAGAAGCACATCACAGATGCTGGGCGTGGTGGCAGCACTCCTATAATCCCAGCACTCCAGAGGCTAAGGCAAGAGGCAATTGTTGCCCCAATTGATGTGTTTTGAAATTTTGTTTTTGTTTTATTTTTTCTCCCAGAAATAAATTAAATAAATAAATAATTAATTAAAAACTCAAGCATCTTAAAAGGGTGGAATTATACTGTATCTAAAGGGAAGCAGCAGCTAGTCACAATGAGAAGAAAAAGTAAAACAGAAAACTAAAAAACAAAAAGACCAATCTGGGCTACAAAGTGTGCCCAAGGCCACTGTCAACTGCATAGTGGATGCTGTCTCAAAAAGACAAAAAAAAAAGAAAAGAAAAAATATCACAGGACAGATGTTACAAATTTCTGAAAAGGATAGCATCAGGTGAATGAAACTTCTACATTGTACGTTTACTTACATAAACATTATGGCAGGTAATACTTCAACTTGTTCATATGTAAATATCTTTACAGTGATAAACATATTAAAGGGTCTTGCAAGTACAAGTACTTCAAGTAGTAAAGCATAATACACAATTCCAGCTTACCATTCTTTTACTTCATAGCGAGGGCCTACCAAACTCCTGAAAGGGAGAAACCAGAAATGGTCCTTGCCTTCAAGAATTCACAATCACATGGAAATACAAATACAAATCCCGCTAAGCTGCTGAGAAACTGCAAGTTGAAAAACAAAACTGCAAAACCAACTAATACATTAACAGCAATTATTCACATTGCCCACATCATCTTTCCACGATTCACCCAAATAGGCAGTCACCCTAACTTCATTTTGTGTTAAACGCCACATCTTGATCCCTCAGTGAATCTGGGTATATCTCTGAGATATACCCAGGCCTCATGGATTCCTGTCTTCACCACTACTCAAATGGCCTGAGACACCTATCTTCTCTCATCTGGTCTGGTCTTCCAAAGATGTCCTTATTCTAACCCCCCAGATCTATTAGTAGTTTCTTCTCATGGTAAAGAAATTTGACATATGTAACTGAATTAAGTAATCTTTCGATAAAGAGACTATCCTTACATTATGGAGTGCACGGGGCAACACAGTCACTACGGTCAGACAGATAGTACAGGGAGGAAGTGAATGGGAAGTAGAGGAATGAGGCAGGAAGCTGTGTCCCTACTACATTCAGAAGGAACACAGGCCTAGAGGCAACTTGCTTTTAACCTAGTCTCTCTGCTCCATCTTTTTCCTTTTAGCTTACAAGCAGCAACCCAGGTTACCCTTTTAAAATCTAAGCCATAGGTTTATAAATATAAATTCCCAGTGGTTTCCGATCTTAGGCAGTTTGAAATCTAAAGTCCATATATAACCTTTACCTCTCTCACATCCAATCCTGCTTTCCCACAGGGTTCCTTGTGTTTCTTTATAAGTCCTAACATACTTCAGCGTTGTCACTTTTCCCTTGGCCCGAATGCATTCACCACCTTTCATCCAGGCCTGCTCACTTCTTGAGGGGGTTATTTGCTATTTGGTGCTAGGGTTGGCCTCAAGCTCTGAAGAGGTTAAAATGCACTCTACCCCACACTCCAGGCTTGAGGTTTTCTCCAAATGTCACCACTGACACTGAACAGTCACAATTGCAACTGCCACCAGGCTTGCTCAAGGATAAACAGGTGAGGCCCCGAACTGGCGGTCAATTGCCCTCCTGCGTGTCCCAGGCAAAAACCCCCCAGACCCAGCAGCCAGCTACGTGGGCAAGGTGCAGCGGCAGGCGGTGCGCGGTGCGGACCAAAGCCGAGGCAGTCCCAGCGCTCCATGCAGCAGCCCTCTTCCCAGCGCCCTCCACCCTTTGCTCTCATCGACAACTGCCTTGAGCGTGTACCACAAACAGAACACCTGGGATTCTTAAGTTTATAGTTTCCGAGAAAGCTTTGATTTCTGCATTTGGTGCGACATCCCCAACTAGGACAGTGCCTGGCAGTATCAGCCAGTTAATGTACTGCATACTTGGGAGAATAAATGAACTAGGGGAGAAGTCTTACGATGGCAAAGCTGCCGTTGGTTTGTTTTATGGAAAACATGAAAGCGGGGAGCCCAAAATTCACCAACTGATTTACACGGTAAATATGATTCTCTTAAGCCTCGGGCACACGTGACAGTAGAATTAGGAAGGGAATTAAAACCACACGACTGTATTAAAAATATTCTGAAAATACAAAAAAGCCAGGGAACTATTTTTCAGCCTAGAATGCAACGCAAAATGCCAGCATTTTCTTGGCACTTCTTCCCAAAGCATTCGCGCCTGCCAAAACAGCTCTGGCAAATAAATAATTTTGCTTTTCAAAGGAAAAAAAAGGCTGGCCCGACGTTAGCAAAGCTGGGATGAACCGCATTTACAGAAAAGCAGTGACACTAAAGCCGCCAGCACCCACCCTTTCCCTCGGAGCCCGCCCGCGAGGCGACGCAGGGACGGCCCCGCCCGCGACGCTCCACCACGAAGGCCTAGCCCCGGGCTCGGGAACCTTCCCGACCGAGGAGGGAGGGAGCGAGTGCCGCTCAGGGAAACCTGCGACGACCTGCCTGGTGCGGAGTGAACGAACCTGTACGCTGCAGCCCAGCCCGCAGATAACAGCGCGCAGGGTGCGCGGCTCCCCCACGATCCGCCGCCACAGGCTTTAAAGCCCCGCCCCCAACCTGCCGGCTCAGGGTAGCTGGAGGAGACCGCTAGCTCACCCTGTCGACCTGGCTACGCACACCCGCGGGCCGCCCCGCCTCTCAGGCGCGAATCCAGAAGAGCAAGGGGCGGGAAACAAGGGATTTCGCCCAATCCCTGTCAAACTCCGCCCACCGGATTTGAGGCCCAAACTACATATCCCATGAGGCCCTGGGCGGCTGCGGCGTTCCACCGGAAAAGGGCTCTCTAGAGTGGGGGAGGAGCCCAAAAGGGATTGTGGGAGAAAGGTTTCTTCCTTTTCGTCTGGCGGCAGCCATCTGGTAAGCTTGGTCCTGAATCGTCGCTCTTCCATCCGTTTGTAATCGCTCTCTGTCTTAGCCATCCGAACTTGAAGACACTGTGTTTTGGGCACTCCTCCTGCCTCCTGTGCGGCCAGAGTATAGTCAAGATGCGGGGCCTCAAGAACATGGAGAGGCGTCCCCCGGGGCGGGTTGGGAAGATGCGATGGCGGCTCGAATTCTAGTTGGGCCGCAAAGCCTGAAGGAGGCATGGGGCGGAAGGATGGGAGGCTAGGCCTCGGGCGACCAAAAGCGAGGCTGGCTCGCTGGGGAGGAGTAAGTCAGCTTTCCTAGAGAGGTTACCCTCGTGTGTGACAGTAATGCTATCTTTTCCTGTGGTGTCTGCGACGTCGCTTTGCGAGCTGGGCCTTTGGTGACGAGCCGCTGGCCTTGGCCACTCTCCCTGTTAGTGCACAGCTCTAGTTCTGTTCAGTTCGACCAGAAACGTGCCTAGTGCTTACGGCTGCTCCGTGCTGGGTGGCTGTCCTTGGGCGCGGAGATGGGGGTTGAGGTCCTGCGCCCTGCACTTCATATGCAAAGCCATTTTTATTCCCAGCGTTTTTCTTCGGATAGTAGGAGCTAAGATGGATATAGTGTCAGTGTACTTAAGGCGAGGGCTGTTTTTTCATACGCGGCTTTGTCTCGAAGGTAAGCCAAGATGGGTGCGTACAAGTACATCCAAGAGCTCTGGAGGAAGAAGCAGTCCGATGTGATGCGGTTTCTTCTGAGGGTCCGCTGCTGGCAGTACCGCCAGCTCTCTGCGCTCCACAGGGCTCCCCGCCCCACCCGGCCGGATAAAGCTCGCAGGCTGGGATACAAGGCCAAACAAGGTGCGAATCTCACTTCGTGGAATTAGGGGTTAAATGATTGTGTATATGTCGAGAAAGGCTAGAAACCGGTGATTAGGGCTGCATTGGTCCCAGCGTCTTCCTTGGCATAATGTTTTGACAGGACAGTGTTACTAGTAATGCATGCGCAGAGACGACTTAGGTTATGTACTGTCGTCTGAGGGGGCAAGTGTGTAGATTCCAAATGTGCAAAATAGTCTACCTCCTTTGTAAACCTCCGATTTTTAAAAAGCAAGTCTCAATGGTGTTTTTGTGTGTGTAGGTTATGTCATATACAGGATTCGTGTGCGCCGGGGTGGTCGCAAACGTCCAGTTCCTAAGGGAGCAACTTATGGCAAGCCTGTCCATCATGGTGTTAACCAGCTAAAGTTCGCACGCAGCCTTCAGTCTGTTGCTGAGGTAAATAGTTTTGAGTAGCAACTGTATTGATCACTTGTTAGGAGTAGGATTTGAACGACTTTTCTAATTTATTTATGGAAGCTTAGAGTTTATAACACCAGGTTTAACTGTAATCTTGGCCAAAGAGTGGTTGCTGTTAGGACTGTCAGCCTTTTTTTTTTTTGGCAGACACTGACTGAACCAAAACCCTGGCCCCAATTAACTGTTAGTCTTTGTTACTGATCCATATTTATGTAGAGAGTTTTTATGATTTGTGAATTTGTGGAATCCACACTTTGAAGGGTAGTAACACGATCTTAGCACACTTAGATTCTACGTTTGTGTTACTAATCTCAGTGGTCAGTTGGCAGGTTAGCTCTTGGGTTCATAAGCTGTGATCTGCTGATAGGTTAGTTAGCAAACTACTTGGAAGAGACCAGATGTGCTTACAGAATTTTTGTTTTCTAATCTATTTTATTTCAAGGTCAAATAGAAAAAATAAAAATTTTAAAACATGTCAATCAGGTGGCAACAATGGTACATACATCATGCATTGTCATCCCCAAGTCATTCTTCCAGAGCATAAGACATATGCATTCATTTGTCCAAACAATACTGGCATAAATCTTTGTCTTCAAAGAAATCAGTAGTAACTATTTTTTTTAATATATGTACACATAAACATGTTGTTTCAGCTTCTCACTCCAGAATTTAAAATGTGTACTAGCACTTGAAGGTTGTACTGATGTCTGTTTTATTAGAAGACAGGATTGCAGATGTAGGTACAGTGATAAGAGTGCTTTACAGAATGCATATAGGAGACTTCCCTGAGGGGGAAGTTCCTTACTTAATTTCATGAGTTAAGTGTAAAGCCTCTATCTTCGTGTGAGTTAGTTAGGATTCTAATTCACTATTATAAACAATATTTGAGGCTGATCTTGGGCCTTTCTTCTTGTTCTAGGAGCGAGCTGGACGCCACTGTGGGGCTTTAAGAGTTCTCAATTCCTATTGGGTTGGTGAAGATTCCACATACAAATTCTTTGAGGTTATCCTCATTGATCCGTTCCACAAAGCCATTAGAAGAAATCCTGATACCCAGTGGATCACCAAACCAGTCCATAAGCACAGGGAGATGCGTGGGCTGACATCTGCAGGTCGCAAGAGTCGTGGCCTTGGAAAGGGCCACAAGTTCCACCACACTATTGGTGGTTCTCGCCGTGCGGCTTGGAGAAGGCGCAATACTCTTCAGCTCCACCGTTACCGCTAATATAAGTGATGTTTGTAAAACTCATAACCTAATAAATAATTTAGGTCAGTCCTGTGTGCTTAAAGGTGTTGTCTGTTAAGTAGTCTACTGATTATTTCATGAATGTTTTGTCAAATGGAAGTTAAAGTGCAATAATGTTTGAAGACTAAGTAATGGTGTATCGTTTCTAATAAGATAAGCTTTTTTTGTCTTTATCTTATTAGATTAGGGAGTTATATGTCAGTGTTTGAAACATGCTGTGGTATAATAGGTATAAAATAAATTCTTTAAAAGAGAAGTTCTAAAACTAACCCTGTAAATCTGTTAGGTGCATGTAATGAAAGCTACAGCTATATTGGGATAATGCAGTACTCTGCTGGTTTGAAGTGGCTGGGTTTTTTTGGAATTTGACAAATACAAACTTAAAATCAGATACCCCTGTATCCTGACTATATGTACAAAAAATGGGAGCTCAACTAGAACTTTTCAGGTTGAATCTGCAGTTCCCATTTGTACAACTGATACTTTTGAAAGAATATTTGGAAACAACATTCTCAAAAGAAAATTGTGTTGTAAGAGGTTTCTCTTGGAAATGAATTCATCTTAGCCTCAACAAAATTTCCCAAAGTCTCCACAGTACCAAGTAAGTTCACATGAAGTGTTAAAACTTTTGATAATTTGACTTTGTGAAATTGCAGATTTGATGGATAGTAGTCATTAGTAATGGTTACACTGGTATGTCTTGAAGCTCATGGCTATGAACTATTAGGTAAATAAATTTACCTAAGACTTACAAACTTGTGATAAATGCTACCTTGGGAAATTCAACTGGCCGTTCAATAAATACCTTAGAGTATTTTGAATCCTATATATTCACATGGGAGAAAATATTGGCCATTAAGTCAGTTGGGTGTCACTGCAAGTTCATGTGTTTTAATCTCTTAATTTTCGCAGCCCTAATCAAACTCCTGTACTTTTCAAGAGTTTACTCTTACAGAAGACCACCTTTCTTTTTTTTTTTCTTTTTTTTTTTTCATTTTTATCGGTACTGGGGATTGAACTCACGACCGCCTGCTTGCAAGGCAGGTGCTTATGCCGCCGAGCTAAATCCCCAGCCCCAGAAGACCACCTTTCAATTTTGTTTTGTTTTCCAGTAGATGTGTACTATTTCACAGGTAAAATTCGAGTATGGAAGAAGTACAGAAGAAATTTCCCTTTTAACTTTAAAATTCTGGTTTTGTTAACTTAAAAATATGGGGGAGGGGGTTGTCTTCCTTCAAAATACAATTGATGCTTTCCCTGTACTTTTTTTTTCTATGGGGGCTTCAAAAGGGTCAGTTGATTTTTCAGGAAACGTTTTTAACAGACAAAACCTTGAGACCTGAGCTTTAATGAACAAAGGGCCCATACATGTCCACTGTGTGTAGAACTTCAAGTAAAGGAATAAATGTTTACTAACCTAAAACTAGTGGGCCTTCTGTTAATCTTGTCATTTTTTAGTCCTAATAGTGTGCTTCAAAGCAAACTTAATAATGGTAGGAGTACCAACATTAGCTGGGTATGGTAGCCTACACCTGTAATCCTGGCTTCTAGGAGATTGAGGGAGTTTGAGAGCAGCCTGGACTTACAAAGTGAGCCCAAGGCCAGCCTGAAAAGTACCAACATTGCTAGGTGTAGTGGCCCACGACTGATTCTACTGCTTGGGCGGCTGAGCCAGCAGATCACTGCAAGTTAGGCCAGCCTGAACTACAGACCAAAACCTTGTATCCAAAAAAATTAAAAGCTGGGTGCGTTTATACTTGTCTAAATCCCAGGATGTGGGGGGTTGCAAATTAGAGTTCCTCGGTAAATTAGCAAGACCTGTCAAAAAGAAAAAGTGGGATATAGCTGAGTGGTAAGTGTCCTTGGGTTCCAGGTAGATTAGTGTCACTTTCCCTTTCTAAAGAGAAAACCAAGGTAGTAATAAGTGTCACTAAGACACTCCCTACCCACCCCACAAACTTTCCATTTACCTTAATGTTTCTTGTATTAGCGTGTAATTCTAACAAAACCAAATTTTTAGAGATGGGATATTTGGTTTCTCACAACCCTACATGCGCAAGTAGTAATTTTTTTTTTCATTAGTGAGGAACAGATCAAGCAACTTGTTCAGGGTTGCACAATAATATGAAGTCAAATGCTATCAACATTAAGTTCTGGTAATGTTCAGGAGACATAAGTTGTATAGTAAATATTCTTGCCTCCCATTTCCCCTCCCTGGAGGCAATTGATGTGACCAATTTCTTGGGTTTTTAGTAGATACTTTTATGAATATATGAGCAGTATAAATGTATTTTTTTAGCCAAGTAGTAGGATATACATATTGTTGATTTTTCCAAGTAAGTATGTGTCTCAAAGTTTATCCTATTTTCATACGATTTCTTCATTCTTGCATGGGTGTAAGTAACAATTGTCTGACATGGCCCCTCTGGAAAATTTTAAGGTTTTATGAAACGGTAGTGTTATTATAAAGGAAAAATAAAGTGCAAGGCATAATGGTATCTGCCTGTAATCCCAGCACTCAGGCAGCTGAGGCAAGAGAAACACCTTGAGTTCAACACCAGCCAGCCTGGAATACATAGTGAGACCTTGTCTCAGATAAAAGGAAAAAATGTGCTTATACATAAGATGTCTAATAGAATGGCACAGTTAAAAACTAGATGTACAAGTATTTGAATTTTGATAGACATTACCATATTCCATAGAGATTGTAGGGAGCCATTGAAGCTGGAGATTGATCACGTGTGTGGGGCTAAAACAAGGCCAGCCCAGAAAAATCTGACCAAAACAAGCTATGCAAACAAATTGTTGCCACACCAAGAAGGCAAGGGGTCCAGGCCTGCCAAGCAATGCGTTGCTAGGAAAAGGGGCTGAAATTGACATCATTTTTCCCAGTATATAAATAAAGGTGCTACAGTGGTTGAGCAGTTCCTTTCCTCCCATCAGGAGGATAAGGGCTCCACCTGACCCCAGCTTTGTCTTTTCTTTGTTTTTCTCATCCTCTCACCGGTCCTTAATCTCAAGAACCTCAGAAGCTGCATTGGGTCACAGCATATGGTGCCCAAACAGGGATGGAGTAAGAGATTGACAGCAAGGGGACACTTCTCATTGGGTCACAGCATATGGTGCCCAAACAGGGATGGAGTAAGAGATTGACAGCAAGGGGACACTTCTCATGTACAGGTGTGCAACTAGGGGGAAAAGTGCATTGGTATAGGTCAATAGTCATCACTAGAGTGTACTGATACTGGCTTCATCAGGTGTAAAGAGTGGGGCATTAAAATCCCCTTATTCTCTAGGGCCAGTTGTAAACAGGCCTGAGAAAAACCCCTTCCCCTGAAAAGAAATAAAAAGGTATATTGATTTTATCAACTGTCTAACTATAGGACAAACTTAACCAAAAGATTCACAAAGGACCTATTTGTTGTATGCTTGATTCCAGTATTTACATTCCTTCTGTGGATCTGGATTAGACAGGGTCTTAATAACCTTAAGCTTCTTGAAACAACCATAATGGAACTGGCTCCAGGCACTGTTTCAGAATCAAGTCTCAAGTAAGGTAAAGATGGCAGCATGACCACCGCCCTGATAACCTTAACTGAGCCATTAACTGTCCATTCAACAAAACCTTCAACTCTCTGTCCAAAGTGTAGACAACGGTGTTATTGGGCCACTCAATGTTAATTCAAAACTGTTACAAAAGAAAAACTTTCAGCAGGACCTGCGGCATCCCTGCCAAAAAGTAGAGGTGTGACAACTCCTCAAGACGGCAAGGGCGCAGTAGGCTCCTAATGCTTGGGGGATAATATGGTCCCTATTCGGGTTTTGCTGATTTCTGTTTACAAAATGCTCTCACAAAAGACAATTTCAAATAACCAATATGATAACAGCTAAACTTTAAAACCTTTTTTAAAAACTTTCAGCATTTGGCTTTCACTAGCTGATACCAGGCTGGCTCCAGCATATCATTCTCACTGGCTTTGTAGTGGATCTTGATATCTGATAATGTAAATTTTCAAACTCTATTTTTCAAAATTGTGTACTACATAGGTACTTGTTTCAAATTTGCACTTAATGTAACTCTACGTTTATTAGGTCCTTTCTGCTTTCTTAAATCAATTTTAGTTGTCAACAGACTTTCACTACACAGCTTGCTAAATTTCCTGAGTTTGTCTCCAGAAGAAGAAATTGTAAATTTACATACTTGGGAGGAAACTGAAAAACACTTTAGAGCAAGATTAGGGGAAACAAAAACCAGGACAAATCTATCTGGACCTCTACAGATTTTAAAAGGTTATTTTATAGAAACTGCTGCTTTCTGCTCCTCTCACTACTTCTCACAGGCCCCCAGGCGGGGGGGGGGGAGGGGAGGCACCAAAGCCTCCATTGAGCCTACAGTTTGGCCGGACCAGGAAGGTAAAGAGACAATGTTGCTTGTTTCAGCTACAAGGCAAAATCAGGGTTATGATTCAATCTACTCTAAATGTCCCTAGATTATTGTATTGCTCAATTGGTTATTCTTCCCTTGACAAAAATTGGAAAATCTATAAATAAAGAAAGGGTACCTAAGGATTTTGGATCTTCTGATATTTATTAGAGAGGTGAGACACAGCTCTGGCCTGCCTGAGCCACTCCGGTTTTTCCTATCACCTGTGCACATTCTTTATGAATCAAAAGTTTACACTGCACTGGCACTCAGATCCCCAATAATAGTGAGGCTTCCAGCCCAGAGCAGGAGCACCACCTGCATGGCATAGGAGAGCCCAAGGTACCTAAAAATAAAACGCAGTTTCCATTTTCTCTATACCTTACCACAAAAATTCTTTTTTTTTTTTTTTTTTTGTCTTTTTCCTTTTTATCGGTACCAGGGATCGAACTCACGACTGCCTGCTTGCAAGGCAGGTGCTTACGCCACTGAGCTAAACCCCCAGCCCCACAAAAATTCTTTATAGTCTTCAGGTCTAAAAGTAAGCTAAATGTGCTCACAATTTAAATTTAAAAAAGAAACAAAATGGAGTCACCTCATAATAGATTTCACTTGACTGTATATATACCATTTAAAATATTTAAATTCTAATAAAGACATAACTACTGCAGCAGACAGGTACTGCAATCAAATAAAGGCTAAAAAGAGTCCGTTGGGATGATCTTCATACTGGACAATAAAAGCACCCAGTCAAGCTCTAATGTGGGCTCGAGGGTTTGCTTGTGTTTTTCCAGGAAAAGGTAAATGGCCTATCTGGGTGCCAGTGTGTGCTGTCCAGCTATACCATGGACCCAAACCCAGGAAAGGAGTTGCTTCTACCTCTCAAGAAGCTGATGCTCTGTCTTATGACAGTGATGCCTTTCTACATGCCACAACCCGTAGAAAAGGATGAAGCTAGAATCAACCTTTATTGACCCAAGATGCCCATGAGACGGTAACCAAAAATAAAAAAGGTCCAAATAGATGATAGAAGTGCATGGCTAAGTCTTATGACAAAAATATGCTAATTATAGATAAGATTTTATCTTTTTCAAATTCTCTGATAAGAGATCTCTGCTAATGGAGCTACAACAAATCTGAGTAGTCTACTTAAAATTACAAATTCTACAATTGTAAAAAAATATTTGTGTAACTCAATTTGGCTAAAATATATTTGAGTACACACTGATTGTGTAAGATGTTTGTCAGTCTGCCTGGGAATCTGTCTGTCCAGTCTGTTAAGCTGTTGTTCAAAGTCATTGAGCTAGTGATCACTTACCCATGTGGAGCCAATAGCACAAGTACCCATATAGGAGTGCGCAAGTGGCATGGAGCACTGGAGAAACACCCTGAGGGTATGGGGTGCTGGAGGTGTTTCAGCCCCAAAGACACGATGGGATGTAAGAAGTGAGGTAGTTCAGCAAAGGGACGTGAAGTAGCCCCCAGAAACTTGGAGAGTTCTTGTGGACACCAACAACTGTTTGTTTCTACGTCTGTTTGAATCTGTACAGATCGTCTATCTATGTTTGTCCATTTGTCTGTCTGTAAACAGGTATTCTTTTTATTTTGAGCTCAACAATTTTCCTTTTTCTTTTGCATTTATAGATCATTTAATCAAGGTTTATTTGGGTTATAGAATTACAAAACATGCTTCCACCTGGGTTGCTAGTTAGTCAAAATGATGCTAAACTCAGTTGTGTAAATGTGATTACATTGTTGCTTATCATAAGTTGTCTCTTGTTGTCCAAAAATAATATGTTAAATGTTATGATTGGAGTTGTCTTAAGGAAAAGTTATTATAAAAATGATTAAACAACAATCCCTTGGAGTTGGGATTGTTGGACAGGACTTCGTTTGATGAATAAGAAAATGGCCACCTGGTTACATTTACCAGCTCTTGCTCATTGATTGGAGGCCCCAGTGATCTCCATAGCCTTATGGGAGACGTCCCCAATTAAACTTATATAAATATTATTGTAATATTGATAGGATTATTTCCAGAAGATGAAAAATATTCCCAGAAGATGTGGAGTATAAAACGAAAGAGGCCTTTATTCTGAGAACACGGAGAGAGAGAGGACTGGCGCTCTGGTGGCTGGAATCTGGCGATCTCTCTCACGCGGATACCTGGCGTGGGGAATATAAATAGCCTAAGCTTAGGGCAGTGCCCTAAGGCCATTAGAGATGCACAGGTATTTCATTGGCATACGTTTGGCACCAGGGCAGATTCCAAAGTGTGTGTGGGGGGGTATAGGGTTACAGGTAAATCTCTAGGGGTGGGGGAGACAGGAGCTCCCTAATTCCTGCTGAGGCTTTTTCTGGCTACAGTGTCCAGTCTGGGTCAACAACCCTTTCATATCCCGTCTTATGATTATTAGGAAAGGGGGCGAAGATTTCTCTCTTTAACTAATTCCTGCTGGCAGGGGCGCTGTACTGGAGCCTAGGGGAGTCAACGGGATGACGGTTGATGCCTAGGTAGACGCTGACGCCAGGTGTTTTAGCCAGGACAACTTTACTGGTGAATGTACATATGTCAGACTGGAAAAACAAAGAGACATGATGTTATTAGGAGAAATGGCACTGTCATATTTAAGGACCCAGGTGAGGTAGAGAGGAAGGTGCCTTTGATTTAGACATGGTATTTTATCAGGATGACATTGAGGTAGGATCATTATCACGGTGAGGTAGAATTCTGAAAAATAAGTGTGAGATTAGAAGGAATGAAATTATGAGAGGTGATTACTCCCCCTTCGGAAGGCATAAAAGTTAGGAGGGTAGGTATGTAAAACTTGTCTCCGGTCTAGGAGTTGAGCTGGAAAAAATAGGGGGAGTAGGGGAGACGGTGGCTGTACCAGTATAGAGAAGGTAAGGGTTTAGGCTTTCAGGGATGTCACGTTTAACCAGACAGCTGAGGGTAGAAGGAACCATGACAGTTATCACATAGAACATTATAAAGATGATCTTACTCATGATGTGGGAGTCTCTAGAAAAGACTGTCAAGAGTCCTGCCGTAAAAATGATCATTAATAGAGTGTAAGAGATTAGGAACCAAATTGGATAACAAAACATGACAGTCTGTTAACTGCAGCTGTGAGGCCTTCGTGAAACGGAGACGGGTGGGTGACAGAAGATGAGATGACCTCTCAGAATGATCAGATTTGGGGCTGGGAGGGCACCTCTTAGCCTGAGTGATGTGAAACCAGGATGGGAGTCCAGCAACTTTGACCACTGTAGGGGTAACCGAGTAGACCAGGTAAGGGCCACTCCACCTTGGGTGTAGTCCTGTGGATTTAGAACATTTGAGATAAATTAGATCTCCTGGGGATATGGGAGGATCTGGTTTGGCCTCTCCAGAGGGTTGTGAAAGGCAGAGATCAGCATGTTGTCCAAACAGGTGTCGGAGGAAGGAGAGGACTGGGACATAGCCAGGGGAGGGAGATTTTGGGAAGCAGGAAGATTGTGGAGTAAGAATGGCCTGCCATACATAAGTTTAAAAGGACTTAAGAAAGTAGGAGCCTGGGGAAGTACCCTGAGCTTGGCTAAGGCTAAGGGCAAAAGTTGAGGCCAAGGTTGGTATAGTTCTAAAGTGAGTTTTGTAAGGTGTGTCTTTGTGAGGCCATTTGCCTTTTCTACTTTTCCTGACGACTGTGGATGGTATGGGATGTGTAGGTGCCAGGTGATGTGTAAGCTTGAGGATACCTGTTGAGTGATCTGAGAAATAAAGGCGGGCTCATTATCTGACTGAATACTCTGAGGTAGACCAAACCTCGGAATGATTTCTTGTAATATGGTTTTGGTAACTACATCAGCAGTTTCCCTGGTTGTGGGAAAGGCTTCTATCCATCCTGAAAAGGTACAAACAAAGGTGAGAAGATATTTGAGAGTCTTGTGGCAGGGCATGTGTGTAAAATCTGTCTGCCAGTCCTGAACAGGGGTGTGTCCCTGAAATTGATGGGTAGGAAAGGAAGGGGGTGCCATACATACCTGAGGAGACATCCTGGCACAGAGATCACAGGTGTGAGTAATCTTAAGAATGATAGCTTTTAGAGAAGGGTGTGTGACTATTGGGGCTAAGAGTTTGTATAGGGCCTGTGATCCTATATGAAAACAGTTGTGTAAGTCAGTGATGATGTCTGAGGCCTGTTGATGTGGGAGAACAAGTTTAGATCCCTGAAAAATCCATCCCTGAGTGTTTTATGTGTAACCTGGTTTATGAAGTAACTGTAACTGCTCTGGTGAATAATTGGGCTGAGGTAGACTGTTTGGGACTAACGGGAGAAGATGAGAAGGGCAGGGCCTTTGTGCAGCTAACTTGGCTTGTGAATCTGCAAAGGCATTGCCTTGAGCAATAGGATCTGTAGAGTTTTGGTGTCCTCTACAATGAATAACTGCTGCTTGCTTTGAAAGTTGGGCTGCCTCTAGAAGCTTAAGGATAAGGGGAGCATTAATAATGGGGGTTCCCTGAGTGGAAATAAAACCCTGTTCTTGCCAGATAGAGGCATGAGAGTAGAAAATGCTAAGTGTATACTTTGAGTCAGTGTATATATTTATAATCTTGTCTTTTGCTAGTGTAAGGGCCCTTGTAAGGGCAATAAGTTCTGCCCTCTGCGATGAGGTGCCAGGTGGCAGTGGATTTGCCTCTATAACTTTTGACTGGTTAACTATTGCATATCCTGCCTTCTTTTGGTTGTCTGTGTTTGTTGAACTGCCATCTATGAACCATGTGTCAAAGGCCAAGGAGAGAGGTGTGCTACTGATGTGAGGGGAAGGGGTGGGAGTCATCTGTAAAAACTCTATACAGTCATGGTGAAGATGGCTTCTGAGGTGGGAAGTAAGGTGGCTATATTAAAAGGACCACTAGTTGCAATAGAGATGCAAGGGTCTTGAGAGAGAGCTAAGTGTACCTGTTGAAGGCGAGAAGGGGTCATTAGGGCAGGGAGCACCTTATGTGAGATAAGGTCATATAGGTGATGAGGTGAGTGTACTGTAATAGATTGTCCTAATGTAAGCTTTTTAGCTTCCTGTGTCAGGAGGGCTGCAGCTGCAAGAGCTTGGAGACAAGGAGCCCATCCTTTTACTGTGTGGTCTAACTGTTTTGATAGGTAAGCTACTGCTTGAAAAGAAGGTCCCTTTTTGTGTCCTAGTACACCTATAGCATTGTGGCCCTAAAAAGTAATGTATAGGATGAAAGATTGGGTGGGATCAGGAAGGGTAAGAGCTGGAGCTTTTAGGAGAGCCTCTTTTAATTTATGAAAGGAGGCATGTATGGGCCTAGTAGGGTCCAGGGATTCTGATAAGGGACCCTTAGCAGCCTTGTAGAGGGGTTGAGCTAGGGCTGCAAAGTTAGGAATCCAGAGATGAAAGAAATTAGCTAAACCTAGGAAAGATGTAACCTGCCGTTTAGTTGTGGGCACCTGGAGATCACGAAGAATTGCCTTATGATCTGAGGTGATGGAACGAGTGGCAGGGGTGAGAGCAAGACCTAGATATTTGACTTTTGGGGAGGCTATCTGGGCTTTGGTGGGAGACACCCTGTATCCACGGCTAGCAAGGAAGTTAAGAAGACTGGCTGAGTGGCGTATGGCTAACATATGGGATGGAGAACATAATAGGAGGTCGTCTATGTATTGAAGAAGAACACTAGGTTTGAGATTGAGTTCTGTGAGGTCAGTAGCAAGAGCCTGACTAAAGAAGTGGGGACTATCTCTGAACCCTTGGGGAGTACTGTCCAAGTAAGTTGTTGAGACCTGAGAGTGTCTGGGTCAGTCCATGTAAACGCAAAGAGGTTCTGGCAATCAGGGTGTAGGGGGATAGTGAAGAAGGCATCTTTAAGATCTATAACTGTAAAGTGAGTAGTGGATGGAGGGATATGAGAGAGCATAGTATAAGGATTTGGTACCACTGGGTAAGTTGGGGTAATAGCACTGTTAATTACCCTAAGGTCCTGTACCAGGCGATAGGACCCATCAGTCTTGAGTACCGGGAGAATGGGAGTATTGTGGGGTGAGTGGGTAGGTTTAAGAAAACGATTGTCTAAAAGCCACTTAATGATGGGTTTAAGTCCCCTTAAATGTTGGGGGGACTGTGGGATATTGGGGAACGCAGGGAAAAATTGAAGGATCCTTGAGACAGATTAAAACAGGCATGGCATGTGTAGCCAGAGTGGGATTGGATGTGTCCCAAACCATGGGGTCAACCAGAGAAGGAGGAAGAGGGGGGGATGGCTTTGCAATGCATTGTGAGGCAGTTTGGAGGATTAGGGCTGTGGGGAGAGAGAAAGTAAAGGAAAAATTGAGCTTTTGAAGAAGGTCTCTACCTAAAAGGGGTGTGGGACATGTTGGAATTACTAGGAAGCTCTGGGTAAAGAAAAGAGTCTGGAATCTACATGGGATAGGCCCAGTGTGCAAAGGTTGATTTGGCTGGCCATCAACACCCACAACAGAAATCAGAGACTTAGTACAGGGTCCTCAAAATTCAGGAAGTACACTATAGGTCGCCCCCATATCCACAAGTAGAGATATTATTTTGCCTGAGACCTCCAGTGAGACTTGGGGCTCTGTCAAGGTGACTGGAGTGGGGGCTGTGAGCCCCGAGCCCCATCAATCTTCTGCAGCAAGTCCAAGCAGGTCAGTCAGTGATGAATCTGGCATTGACAAAGTCTCCTGTGAGGGCGGGGGATTAGAGGATGGCCTAGTTGCTCGCTGGCGCTTAATCGCTCTTCCAATGCCCTTCATCTTTGCAGTATGAGCAGGGCCCAGGAGGAATGCCAGGGTTGGGGCAGTCTTGTGCCCAATGTCCTTGTTTGTTGCATTTGAAGCATGGTCTGGGTGAGACTCGGGCAGTCACACCTTGTTGTGGATTTTTTGTTTTGGGAGCCCCGAGTGCCACTGCTAAGAAGTCAGACTGATATTTAGCAAACTTTAACTTTTGAGCTTGCTTTTCCTCTTTCTGAAGCTTTTCTCTATTGTTGAAGATACGGAAGACTAATTTAAGTAGATCTCCTTGTGAAGTTTGAAGGCCATGTTCAACCTTTTGTAATTTTGCACGAATATCAGGAGCAGACTGTGAAATAAAATAGGAGTTAACAACAATTATCCCTTCATGAGAGTCTGGGTTTACATTGGTATATTTAATTAAGGTTTCCCGAAGCCCATTTAGAAACACAGCCGGGTTTTCATTAGCCTCCTAGACCTGTTCTAAAAGCTTGTTATAATAGTGTGTTTGTGAGCAATCTTATTAAGGCCCACAATCAGACACTCAGTCATCTTATGTAATTTTGTTGCACCTTGACCATTTTGATAGTTCCAGTTAGGGTCTTGGTCTGGCACAGCTACAGGCTCAGGGTCATTGTCAGTAGTATTTGCCTTGTGCCTGCAGTCAGCCTCCTCTCGAGCTGCTTGCCACAGCTGATTTTGCTCTTGCGAGCTAAGAGTGGTATTTAAAATCACATAAACATCTTTAAAATGCAAATCATAACAATTGGTGATAAATTCAAATTGCCTGATATGATTCTGTGGGTCAACAGAAAAGCTGCCTAATTTGGGTGGTTATGGGTAATCTGAGACAGATCAGAAAGAGAAAATGGCACATGAGTATTAACAAGGCCTTCGGGGCCAGCTTGCCCCCGAAGTGGCAGCAGAGCCTGAGGAGAAGAATGTGGAGGAGAGTGTCATTGGGCAGCTATCCACCCCGTAGATGCGTGTGAGTAATTATCTGAAGAGTGGCTACAGAGTGGCTGCCGCTCACCCTGTGAGGAGGAAATACAGGCAGATGGCATTGTGCTGTGTGCCTTGAAAGGAGAGGATCGGTGTGGGCCTTCACCGCAGTCATACGGACTGTGACAAGGCGGCTGTTGCTGTTCCCAAGAGGAGCCACAAGAGGGCGCCCAATGACTGTGAGATCAGAACGAATATGGTAACCAAACGAACATGGCGGCGCACTACGTGACCCTTCTGAGCATGATGGCAGCCCATTGCCATAGCAACTATCTGAACATGGTGGCGCTCCGTCACCACGTGGCCCATCTGAACTTCCGGAGCATGGCAGCGCCCTGTGGCTATGGCAACTATCTGAACATGGTGGCGCTCTGTCACCACGTGACCTGTCTGAACTTTCGGAGTATGGCGGCGCTGCGTTATCACTACAGCTGCCTGAACACGGGGAGCATGGTGGCTGTTTACGGCGCAAGCTAGAAAAATCATGCTGTGTGCCGGAGGGGCACAATGAATGTGACCTAGTGTGGTAGGTGGGCGGTGAGAAGGTATCAGAGGGCAGAGCAGAGCTCCCGGGAGAGGCCTGTACTGCGGAAGGCGGAGGGGGAGACGATCGCACAGCAGGAGGTACCTGTGATGCATTGGGACCAAGATTGCTGAGAGAATCAGGCATAGGGGGAGGGGAGAGCGATCTGGTGGGAGGTAAGGACAGGCAATGAGTTTGGGGGTAGGCAGGCGGCAACCCGGCAAACACCGGGGGAACATCCTCAAGCGAATCCTGAGGGCAGGACAGAAAAGTTTGAGGCGAGGTAGAGTTAGCTAAAAGGATCTCAGCGGGAGCACAAGACTTAATGAGGGACTGTCATGTTCTCGATGTATGGGAGCTCTATGACTCTGTCACTGGCCCGACAGAAATCATGAAATGTTTTTAGAATTGAAACATCAAACGTTCCTTCTTGAGGCCAGCGCTTGCCAAGGAGTGGGTACATAGGCCAAACTTCCTGGCAGTAAAAAGTTAATAATTTAGTTTTTATAGTGCTTTTAATTTTTAAAGTACATAAATTGGAAATTAAGCATTGTAATGGCGTTTTTTTGGATGTAGGAAGTAAATTTCCCATTGTTGATTAAGGCAAGCAAAAAAACCGGTGGCCCAAAGAAAAAGCCATCACTGATCCTGTGGCGCCACGTGGTGAGGCTAAGGTTTCAAAACTCACGTATTCCAGTCATCACTGAGAAATGTACAAGTGGAGTTTGTGGAAGGTCAGTAGCAGCTTTGCCAGTGAAAGCGCAAGGCTTTTAATGAAAGCAAGGTATTTTTTCAGTGTGGGCAGTTCAAAAATTTCTGCTTTGGGCTTTCAAAACCCAAAGAACGTGAGAAATTTTAGTGTGGACACAGGCTAGCCCAGAAAAAAATCTGCTCAGGGCTGTCCTAGGGACGGAAAAATGCTAGAGACTCACGCAAACGGGGAAGACTAGTCCACTGGGGCCCAGTGAACATCATTAAAAGAAATAACACAAAATGTTTTTGACTTTAAAAAGTGCCCATACAAAGGTTTTCATATGGTTGTGACAAATGATTGTTGTTCACCTTGTAGTGTATTCATACAGTCATGCCTCCAGATGTACCACTGTTTATGGTGACAAACTTTTGTGGCAGATTCAGACCTCTGTCTCTAACAAATACTTCTGAGATGTACATCATACTAAAGGTCAACAAGTTAGATAAAGGCTTTTATGTATTAGATGGGGATGATTGACCAGAAAAGGGGTATCTTCTGTTTAAAAAAATGCAAATTCAAGTGTTGTAAAAAAAAAGTCATCATGATTCTCATAACATCAGGTATGGTTTTGATTTCTAATTTTCTATGTAAAATATGTAATTATTAACATCTACAGGTTTTCAAATATTAAAACATCCATGGTTGTTAAAAAATAATGGTTCTATTTTATGTTCGAAGATGTTTGATATTTAGATAAGATAATAATGCCTCTAACTACATTGTACTGTTATTAGTCTTTTCTTCTGGATGTTCAGCAACTGAGGTTTGGAGACCAACAATTAGAGAGACAGATGAAAGAGGAAATTCTAACCCTAGCCCTGAAAGTCAGTGAGGACTCAGGACATGAGAGAACCTCTGCTGTGTGTTAAAATCTTATACTCAGTGAGTCCCCGATCTTCTGATCAAGAAGACTATGAGACCACTGAGGATAGTGATCATCGGTGTGTGGTGTGCCTAAGGAGAGTCATCAGGAACAAAAATCTCCCAAGCTTTCACAGAAACAACTTGGTCAAGCAATGGCTGTGAGTCATCCGAATGGCTGACACTGACAGAAGAACTAAGAGGTGCTATAGCTTGTTCCAAGGTTCCTGAGGAGACTTAAATGACCTTGATAGGTAAAAAAAAATTGATTGTGTTTAAAACAGGTTTCACCTTAACTTGGTCTTGACCATCCTGCAGAAAATGTACAACTACTAAAAGTATGTAACACAATGCTAAAGTAATGTGTTACAAAAGAAACTCAAATCATTAATAACTTTTGGCAATTGCCAGCTACACTGGTAGCTGAGTACTGTCACAGATTAATGGACTACACAGGGTTTCAAGTGCAGAATTTAGGGACTTAAAATCGTTGGACTGCACTTAAAATAAAAAGATCTACAGAGCTCTCCAACACAGCTCCTCCAGCTTCAACTGACCACTCCTCCTGTGCAACAACAAAACAAAAAAGAGGGCTATGTATTATAAGCTCAAAAACCCAAAATGTGCTGTACTTATTATAACTTGTTTTCTTCCTGTAAAGCTTGTGTAATTGCCAGTTGAGTTGCAACCTTGTAGCATACCCACCATGTAACCCCTCCCTGCCTCCCTGGTTCCTGTAACTGCTTGTTCCACTTCCCTGGTTCCTTTTATGGAGATAAACTGATCCTAAGACCCTGACCCCTCCCCTTGTGGCTTGCTACTTTATAACTCCCTGCAGCCCCTGGCTCTGGCTCTTGTACACTTTCCTGACTGCCTCTGGGGACAGTGTTGCTGCTGAGCTCAGCTAATAAAGCACTTTTTAAAATTTTTTGGAGTCCATCATTTTTCTACCCATATCAATATGTGGGGTGTGGAAGACAACTCCAGTGTCTCCCTTGGAATCCAAAACAATTACTCTGATTTTGAATATTTGGAGGCTCATTTCCTTATACGGATATGTAAAAAGGTGGCTAGGGTATTTCCTTCTCTCCAATTAATTCTGAGCATGACAAACAAGGCTAGCCCAGGTGCTAATAAGCAGCCATCACAGTTGTGAGAGACAACTCCAGTGACTCACTTTGGATCCAAAACAATTGCTGTGATTTTAATTACTCGGGGACTCATTTCCTTATACTGATATGTGAAAGTCTGGCTAGGATATTTCCTTCTGTTTTCGATTGGCTCTAAGCATTGCAAATAAAGCTAGCTGAGGTGTTAGTGTGCAAAGTCTGGCCATCAGACAGTCCTGTTTCCTCGAGTGGTGCTCTCCACATTACAGGATTGAGCTGGCGATACGCAGAGCAATTTGCTGCTCCGGGAATGTCAACTGGGTAGGAGCCTCAAGATAAGAGGATATGACTCCCCAGGGCACAAGAGTTTGCATATCCAAAACCTAAGCAGTAGCCCCCCAAAACAGTTCTATTGCTACCTTCATCAAGTTACGTAAATTGACCCTTCTGCATATCTTTATCTCTGCAAATTACAGAGATGCCATCCTTGTACCTGGCCAGGCAGCTCAAGTTACTCAGTAATCCCCTAAATCCTGACTATCACTCATCCCTGAGTGACCCCTCCCTTTCTTCACAAGATAATAAATGCTGGGAGAGGCCTAGGATGGAGGCCTTTGTCCACATGTCCTCATAGGAAATGGACTTGCGTCCCCTTGGCTGCCCTTAACTTGGAATATGTCTTGGTGTCTTTACTCTTGCCTGGATTGCACTGGTGGTGGTAGATTGGAATTGACTGGCTGGGACTCCAATAATGTCTCAATGGGATTACAAATATAACTTTTTTGGATTGTGAGGAAGACTAGAAACAAGATTACAATACTTGGGTGACTGAACTCAATGTTTGGCTTTACAATATCAGGAGCCATTGAAGCTAGAGATTGATCACATGTATGGCGCTGGCCCAGAAAAAACAGAGAGACCAAAACAAGCTATGTAAACAAGTTGTTCCCACAACAAGAAGGTGAGGGCCAGGCCTGCCAAGCAATGGTTGCTAGGCAGAAGGGCTGAAATCGACATCATCTTTCCCAGTATATAAACAAAGGTGCTAGTTCCCTTCCTCCCATCAGGAGGATAAGGGCTCCACCTGACCCCAGCTTTGTCTTTTCTTTGTTTTTCTCATCCTCTCACCGGTCCTTAACCTTAAGAACCTCAAGAGCCACATTGGGTCATAGCAAGAGATTATACCAGTTTACACCCACACAATGCAATGTGTAAGAGGGCTTGTTTGCTTCTACCTTGTGAACACATTTTGGTTATCAGATTTTTGAATCTCTGGCAACTTGTTATAAAGAAATGATAAATTATATTATTTACTATTTTTTTAAACTACTTTTTTTTCTTTTTCTTTTCTTTTTTTAATCAGTTTTTTGAGAGAGGGTTTTGGTATATAGTTCAGGCTGGGCTTGAACTCATATGTAGCCCAGAGTAGCCTCCAACTTGTGCCGATTCTCCTACCTCAATCTCCTGAGACTTCAACTGGCTACTTAAAATTTGAAGAACCAGATGCGGTGCTACACACCTGTTATCCCAGCAGTCCAGAGCCCGAGGCCAACCTGGGCTACATAGTGAGTTAAAAGTTAGCCTGAACTACATAATGAGACCCTGCCTCAAAAACTTCAACATTTACAGTAACCTTTTATTATTGTTCTTTGTCCATTTTTTATTGTCAAAAAAATCCTCTTTGCCATAGATAACATATTGCATTATCTGTTGAAGGGTTGCTGATAGTTCATTTCTCCTGTTTTATTGTTTTTCTGCTCAAGGGTGATGTTATATAGAATAAATTCTTCAAATTTCAACCATTAATTTCATTCTTTTAGTTCTAATTTGTTTAATTCTTTTAATTCTCTGATTCCATCTCTAAATTCCAAAACCACGTTAATACTTACATTCTTTCAGTCAAACAAGTTCTATCAGACTACAACTTACATATCTCTGTGGTTTAAAACAAAGGTTTATTTCTTGCACACACTACTAACCCCACTATGGGGGAATCAAACTCAAGCCCCCACTGAGATAAGAGATTAGGTTTGTCTTGGTGTCTTTATTCTTGCTGTGGATTGCACTAGTGGTGGTAGATTGGAATTGACCGGCTGGGACTCCAATAATATCTCAATTAGTAGACCTGCATGGCTAATCACAAAGTCTAGGACACAGGTCCAGGCAGTTTCCAAAACCCTGCACATGTACTTCTCACAAGAACTGGAGCATGTTTTCAATAGGATTGTCTGGACCTGATGTCAGCCTGAGCTGTGGGGTCCCAGTACCACCTCTCAGGACCCTGGATAGAAGTTCTCGCAGTTTCCTCAAGATTTGGACAGCAGCTGGGAATTCAGCTTGACGGTATAACTGCCTGACTAGCAAGAGAAGGGCGTGAGTTTGATCGCTGGTACCAAGAAATAAAAAATAAAAAATAAAAAGATTTGGATAGTGTAAGAAGACATAGTGATACCACAAAGTTGCTATCACAACTTTTCCATGCTAGTCCCCGCTGTGTTTCCCAGATGCAGCGAGTATGTTTGTTTTTGCTTTTATTTACCCTCTTTATTTCTTTATGTGGTCCAAGCTTGCTCTGCACAGCCAATTTCTTCCCCATTCTTCGCTTTTACTTACTCAAACTTTGACACTGTATTTTGCTCATTTCATCCAATTTTTGTTTAAGACAAGAGGAACCTTGTGGTGTGGTAGTGTACACCTGTAATCCCAGTAGTCAGGAGGCTGAGGCAAGAGGATTGCTGTGAATTTGAGGCCAGCCTGGGCTACAGAGTAAGTTCATGGCCAACCTGAATTGCACAGTGAAACCCTGTCCTCCCCCCCTAAAAAAAAGAAGACGAAGGAGAAGGAGGAGGAGGGTGTAGGAGGAGGAAGAAGAGCAGGAGGAGGAGGAAGAGGAGAAGAAGAAGAGAAAGAAGAAGGAGGAGAAGGGGAAGGAGAAGGAGAAGGAGAAGAAAAAAGAAGAAGAACCTGGAATCTTACTCCAGAAGAAAAGGTGAGCAATCCAAAAACTGGTAACATTTAGTTGGCAAGCCACTTTCAGAAGCAGGCCACCTAATAACACCAGTACCACTGAACTACCTCCTCAGGGTCTTGCTACATTGTTCAGACTGCCCTCAAACCCTCAAACTTGCACTCCTCCTGTTTCAGCCTCCAGAGTAATTTGGATTACAGGCATGCACTAACAAGCTCGGCTTCATACTACATTTTTATTGAGTACTGGTTATGGCCCACAGTCCTGACACAAGGCTTTTGGAATTCTACTGACTGCAACTGTCTTTCTGTTTTTGTTTTTTGAGACAGGGTCTTGCCATATAGCCCAGGCTGCCCTTGAACTCACTGTGTAGCCCAGGCTAGCCTTGTTGATCAATTTGGGTTGACCCTCTTACTTCAGCCTCCTGGGTGCTGGGATTACAGGTGTGCACCACCACATCTAGATACACTGACTGCCATCTTGTCATGTGTCCATGCCAAGGGACGAAGAGGATGGTGTGACATACTCTGGTTTTTAGAGCTTCCACTCAGAAATTTGTCACTGCTGGCGCATACCTGTAACCCAGCACTCAAGAGGCTGAGACAGGAGAATCACTGTGACTTTTAGGCCAGTCTGAACCACAAGACCCTGTCTATTAAAAAAAAAAAAAAAAAAAAAAAAAGCAAGTCCCATAGCTACATCTACTTTAAAGCTTAGGGAAGAGAAGTCTTACCAAGTGCCTGGAATGTGTGTGAACAGCTCTAATGACTGTGACATACACTCATCCATTTGGTTCTTCGTACACAGGTAATGTGTTTACTAAAGTAGGAACAGAAATCAATGTGTCCACACTGGCAGAAGCAGCATTTTAATGCTAGTGTTGCTTAAAATCGCCAGTGTAGGATGTTAATAAAAACGAATGTACCTTTACTCAGTTTTTATTGTCCTTAAATTCCCTACAGATGACTCAACCCCAGACTGAGTTGGTCTGTTTCTCAAACGATGGTTAACTACACACAACCATGCAACTAGTTCAACTGCCACTTTACTAAATGACATGGCTGCTTCCATACAAATGTTTATTGAAAAATACTTTAGATTCACCTGTGCAATACAATAGCCACTAGCTACTAGTAACTATTTAAATTTAAATAGTTAAAAAGTCAGTCTTATGTCATACTATATTTAAGCACTCAGTGATCACATTTGCTGCCATATCAGCATAGAAAACATTTGGATCACCACAGACAGTTCTACCCTATGGTGCTAAATTAGACCCTTCAAATTCTTCTCTCCTTTTCTTTACCATTTACTAGTTTAAAAAAGGTGAGGCATCTTAAAGTCTGATTTTACCATAAAGAATGTTTGGAGGAGGTGTGGTGGTACATTCTTATAATCCTAGCACACAAGAAGCTCAGGCCGGATGATGGTACATTCAAGGCCGAGAGAGTTCAAGGCCAGTTTGGGCTACATTGTTAGTTCAAGATCAGCCTCAATTATAGAGCAAGACCCTGTCTCAAAAAATAAATAAATAATTTTTTAAAAAACTGCTCTAGCCAAGCATGACAGTGCATACTTGTAGTCCCAGCACTCCTAGGAGGTTAAGGCCAGTGACATAAGACTTAGTATGACCCTGTCTCAAAATTAAAAAAAAAGAAAGAAAGAAAAGAAAGTCTGGTGATTTAGCTCACTGTGAGGCTGCAGGTTAACTCCCGATTACTCAAAAAAAAAAAAAAAAATTAAAGAAAACAAAACTACCCCTCTGCTGCAAAGATATAGTGGGTTTGTGCCTTTAACCTCATAAAGCATTTAAAAGTCTATTAAGTGAAGCTTCTGAGTGAAGAATGCTTTTGAATGAAGCAACTGACACGCATACTTTGTAGCACAATCTTGAATTCTGGTAAAAGATAACCTGCCCTTCCAAAATTGATTAAATCGTTTAATTTAATTGGCATGCTATGAATATCCAAACTCATTTGCTGGAAAACCTCATTGTCATTTAGAGAGAGGTTCATTATTTGGCAGTCCTAGTTAGTTTAGAAACAATAATGAATGGGCAACATAATTATCAATCCTTTAATCACTAAACTTTCTATGACAGTGTAAACATACTATTTAGGTACCAGAGGTTGATTATTAACTAAGCTAGAAATTTCACTTATCAGAAAGGAGAATTCAAAAAACCATCCAGGGGCTGGGGATTTAGCTCAATGGCATAGGTGCCTGCCTTGCAAGAACCCTCAACCTGACAGCACAGCTCCTTCACCCTGCTGGCATAGACTTCCTAGATTCCCCTGTTGACCTTTGGCCTTCCCAGCCCAGATCTGTAAAAGAGATCCTTGTGGGCTCTAGACCTCCAGCTGGACTCATGGGAGGCCTTGTGATGAGCTCTGGGTCTTCATCTGGACTCATGCAGGACATTGCTGTGGGATTGAGGCCCGTGGCTGAATATTCTGTGTTGTTAGTGTTGTGGATAGATTTCCTGCACTTTCTTGTGTTAACTCTGGGTGACCATTATAAAATAATAGTATAAATTCTGTGTCCTGATTCTAATTGTTCTCACAACCCCTGACTGCAACACCACTCTACCCACTGATCTCCTTTTACACCCTGTAGTGTAGTTTAGAACAGGAGAGATCACTTGAAGAGCACTGCTAGAATTCTAGTAGAACATAGAGGGTAATAAGAAAGAAAGAATTAAACACACATGAAGCAAGATAATCTTGTTTTATGAGAAAAGAAATCCTGGAGCCCTCACTCTATTGACTGTGGAGGTCTTACTCTGTCATGCCTGCCTCCGCACTCACACAGAAGAGTTGATGGTGCTGTACCCCAGTGAGGCAGTAGAGCCAAGGATCCTGGCATCAGATGGCCTAAATTCAAACTCTTATACTGCCATTTTCTGGCAGGAATTGTCCCAGACAAATGGCTTCAAGATGCAACGAACCAAGGCATTATCAGTACTTTCCCAGTCCTACCTGAGTAGAGAAAGTGCTCTAAACACCTGATTGTCTCAATCAGACTTCTTAGGAAGAAACTACTTCTCTAATGGAAGAAATGGGATCTGTAAGGTTGTGATAGTTTGAATGGAATTTCACTTAAGAAATTATCGCTTTCTCTCAAATTCTGGGTTTCTCCAAGTAACTACTTAAATCGTTTGACCTTCCAACTGGGTCTGGAAGAACTATTTTTCTGCAGATCATAGGACTACCAGTTTGTGTATCATAATAATAAAATGGTCTCTTCTGACTATCATTAGTGTCCATTAACCCCCAAAATCCTGATTAGTGAGCTGATACAATTTAGTTTTTTTTGAGGGGGGGTAGAGGGGACAGGGTATCAACACATAGTTCAAGCTGGTTGCAAACTCACTATGTAGCCCAGGCTAACCTCAAACTTGTGCCAATCCTCCTGCCTCAGCCTCCTAAGCATTAGGATTCCAGGTGTGCACCACTACACCTAACAAAGTTTTAAAATATGTAAACATATATTTAATTTTGATGCATGTCATATTTGATTTGTATAGAAAAATAAAGCCAGATAATTTGAATTTGACCTAGAAAATGATTTATACAAAATGAAAATGTTTATACAAATATTTTCCCCTAGAAAAGAGATATTTTGAGACACTCCCAATCAGAGATCCCTGTGCTAGCAGTTCATCACACAAGGTACTTGGGGGAAACTGAGAAGAGAGGGGAAATCAGGACCCGGAAAGAGAAGCCACGTTAGTGAAAACTGAGTCCATGTTCTGTACGAGACATTTCTGCCAATCCCACTGGGAAACTGCAATTTAAGAAATGTCTTCGAATCTAAAGATTGGGTTTCCAAATTGGGTGTGATGGCACACACCTGTAATCCCACACTCGGGAGACTGAAGCAGGAGGATCCTTATGAGTTTGAGGCCAGACTGGGCTACAAAGTAAGCCCAAGGCCAGGGTGCGGGGGTGAGGTGGTGATGATCGGGTTTCCACATCATTGTGCAGTCAGTTCTGGTGAAGCCCACTTGAGAGAGTGCTCTGGGATTGTCCTGTAGGGAGAGTCAAGGCCACAGTACATTGGGAACAAAAGCAAAGAGAAGCTGAGTAGGGTGACAGAGAAGCAGGATCCCAGCCACCTCTATCTCACAGAAATGCAGTTTGTGCATTATCATCTTTCTAGTGGAGGATTCTTTTTTCCTGAAGACATTTTCATTATCAATGCTTCTTGGACTACTGTTGTGGTTTATACCCAGATGTCTCTCCAAAGCCTCCTGAGCTCAGAGCTGGGAATATAGTAGATGCCTGGATCATGGAGGTGTGATGAGCATTGGTGGGTTAGTCCACTGAGGAGCTGATAGTTAAATGTGATGTCGGAGGAGGTGGTCACTGAGTGTGTGGCCGGAAAAGGCCTCTCCCCCTCCCCTCCAGTTCTCCACTCTGTCTGCTTCTCTGCCGGGCATGTTCTGAGCAGCTCTCCTCCACCTTGACCCTGCCTTGGAGCTTGCTGACTATGCACTGAAACCTCTACAAACTGTGTGCCAAAGTAACCTTTCCTCTTTTAAATTGTGAATGTCAAGCATTGTGTCTTAGTAACACGAAAGTGACCAAGATGACTATTCCAGGTATGATAAAACCAGTGAATGATTTTGCATTAATTACTTTGCCTTGTATATTTTTCACCTATTCTTAAAACTTATACAGTTTTAGGTAAATACTTAAATTTTCTGTTTCAAAATGGATTTGTGACCAAGTGTGGTGGTGCACATCTGTAGTCTTAGCATTTGGTAGGCTGAGGCAGGAGGATTACTGCAAGTTTGTGGCCAGCCTGGGCTACATAGTGAGGTACAAACCAGCCTGAACCACATGACAAGACCCTGTCTCAAAAAAAAAAACAAAAACAAAAAGGCATGAGTTTAATTATATGTAATTTCTTTTATACATAATGACTTTCTAATAATTATCTAAATGCTATGATCTTTAGGCCATAGATGAACTAAAGAATTTTCTCATCTTAAAATAAATGAAAGTATTCTTAACAAGCTTGCCCTAAATCAGTTTTAATTTTGTGTAAGTGGTAAATATATGTTTTACTTACTGAGTAATCAAGTATGGAGAATATTTTAAGGAATAGTAAGTCATAATATTATTTATGGGAGTATTTAAGACAGAATTGAAGTTAAATTACTTCAATTTAATGGCTTAAATTACTGAAAAATTTTGTAGTTAAATGTGCTTACAGTGCATGAAATTTTCTAACACCTTGAACTTAGCTCTAACACACAAGAGCTCTGTCCCTTTTATGTAGGTGTGTTTGTATGTGGTACTGGGGGGTTGAACCCAGAGCCTTCACACTGAGCTGCATCCCCAGCCCTTTACTTAAATTTAGACACAGAGTCTTACCGAGTTGCTGCATCACCCAGACTGGGCTTGAACTCTAAGTCCTCCTTCCTCAGCCTCCCAGAGTGCTGGGACTGCAGACATGTGCTGCCACACTCAGTGCTGTCTCTGTCTCAATTTGGAAAACACAGAAAATAAAAATCAGCTGAATTCCACTACTCAGAGTACTATGTTATCATTTTGGCCTATTTTTTCCAGCTCTTTTTTAATTAGAAAAAAATATAGGAAACTTCTAGTTTTCATTATGGTGGAATTGGTAATTGGTCAAATATGTAATCTGGACAAACTTTCCCTCTGAAGCAACTAGAATAGGATATATATATATATATATATATATATATATATATTCCTAAGTCTACTTAAGGCATTAGAGAGCTCATGTGCTGTGAAGAATTACAGAACTCAGATCTGGAGGATGGGGCCTTCAGGGCTTCTTCTCCTTCGTATGGGGTAGCTGAGAGTCTAAGCAAACTCTGACGACCTTGGTGGAATAAAGGGATTAAAGCATAGGGAGCCAGGTCTCCAAGCAGTTCAGGGGAAGGAGTTCTGACACACCCTCTACCCCTTATGTTAGGTTCCTGCAATCTGAGCTCCATCAGTGAGAGGAAGTTTTCTCAAACTAACAGGTTGTGGCGCTACCTTTTGGCTGGCAGTATCAGTGATTGAACCCAGGACCTTTGCAATGAGCTACATCCCTGCTCTTTTCCTACTGCATACAGTAAGTAATAAGACTTTGTCATACAAAGTCTTGTTAAGTCACTAAATTGCCCAGGATGTGATTGAAGTTGTGATCTTTCTGCCTTGAACTTTCCAAGTGCTGGGATTACAGGCATGCTCATGACACTCTTTTTGCTTAAAATATTCCAATGACTTTCAACTTCAGGGTAAAAGATAAAATATGGGAGAAAAAGACAAAAGACCTATAAGACTACTACACAGCAGTTTGCAATCCTACAGTTTAAAAGAGGAGAGGTTTATCTTGGCTCATCGTTTTGGTGGATTTAGCCCATCATTGGCTAGTTCCAAAGGAGAAACTATGGAATGAAGGGGCGTGCTGGGAGAAAGCTGTTCACATTACAGCAGCCAGGAGACAGAAAGGAGGAAGGAGGCTGGGACAAGATACCTCTGTCCAGGTCACATCTCCAGTCACCCACCCTCTCTTACCAAGCCCAATCTCAGAACACATCACACATGGAGGGACATTCCAGATATAAACCATAGCACCTTCCCCAGACTAACTTTTCTTCTGATCTTTTCTCTAGACTTCAGAGGAGTTTACCCATAAGCCAACAGAACATTTGTGTTGATTAGCCCAGTGACAAAGAGTATTAATGCACAAATATTTCTGCAACTTATCAATTGCCTTTTTAAAAAAAATTTATATAAGGAGAAAAAGAAAAAAAACAGAAAAAGGTACAAGTTATACAGAATTTCAGAAAAAATAAACAGTAAGAAATCACTAGTTAATAGATTACATTTTGTCATCTTAGAAATAGTTGTTCAAGTTACAAAATCAAAGCATATAAAGTGGACATTCAAACAGTGAGACTGTAAACAGTTCTGTTCAATGATCCAACAAAACTCAGCAATATGGTTATTTATCGTATACACTTAAATATACATGCAGTTATATCCTTTAGAGCACTTTCTTCTCCTTTATTTTTTACAATGACAATTACACATTTTGGGTTTTATTACTCCCACAGTTCTTATTACTTTTTTTGAAGGGAATGAAACCAAATGTGACATAGCAAAACAGAATCAGTCAAATCAACAGGATGGACATAATACATAATGTAAAAAATGAATACAAGATGATCAACAATGGTTACCATAATGCCTCTTACTATCTTAAAAAGAATTACTTATATCATCATTATAACAAAATTGAACAAAACAGTAAAGAACAAAACCAATAAAACCAAAACATTGGAGACATTACAGGACTTCAAAAGAAGATAATAGTCAAACCAGAATGGGCATCATAGTGAATCTTATTGTCTTCACAGTTGTTGCCTATACTCTCAAACTTGGTACTACCAAGCAAAACAGAATAGAGGAAAATCAGTCAAAACAAGATGGTGAGAGCAATACAGGGTATCAAATCAAGTTAATAGGAAATCAAAGTGGGTTACTATAATATATCCTGCTTTTTAAAATTTATTTTTCCCTTAATTAAAAGGATAAAAATAAAAAAGTAAATAATAAAAAAAGGAGATTGAGATAAAAGAGGACATAACAACAAAACAGCACAGGTCAGAACATAACCATTTAAGCAAAATAGTGTTTCACCACCAGATATCCCAACATAAAAGTAGTTACCATAGTGTCTCTTTCCTTGGAATCTTTGAGTATAACTTCGTATACTGTAGCATGAAACATATTAAGACATTGTAAAACCATTCAAGAGAACGACAGTATTACAGGGTATTTAGAACCAATTAACAGAAAATGAACAATGGTTTCTGTGTAATCTCCTTGTCTATAAAAGTTTTTGATTATATTATCACATACCATAAAATCCAATAAGATACAGCGTGTTAAGACCGATGGAGACAGAAGAACAAAAGCTTGATGAGTCTTCAAAACAAGATGATATTAAATCAGCACTAGATATTATGATGTCTTGTTTTCTCCAAAATAGCTGTTCATACCATCCAATCTTCTCTGCCTCATTTCTGTTGAGCTCTTTTTCTCTCATTAGTTGTCAGTTTGTCTTCTTCATTTTGCTTTCTGCTCCATTCATTGTGGCCTCTCTGCCACTGTTTCTGGAATCTTGCTATTTTTCTTTTTTAGAATGTCCTGCAGTATTCTCTGTAGAGTTGAATTGGTGGTTGAAAATTTCCCTAGTTCCTCTTTATCCTGGAAGAACCTTGTTTCTCCATTAATTTCTAGGGACAGTTGTGCAGGATATATCAATCTTGGCTGGAGGTTGTTATCTTTCAAAGCTTGAATTATTTCCCCCCACGCTCTTTGTGATTTGATGGTTTGTGCCGAGAAGTCTGCTGTAATTCTGATGGGTGTTCCCTTGTAAGTGATTTGTTTCTTGTCTCTGACAGCTTTTAATATTCTGTTCTTATATTGGATTTCTGGAATTTTGATTATTATATGCCTGGGTGTTGCTCTGTTTGGGTTGTAGGTGGCTGGGGTCCTGTATGCCTCATACATCTTAGTATCTTTACCTTTTGCTAAATTAGGGAAATTCTCCTGGATTATTTCTGTGAATAGCCTTTGTAGTCCACTTGTTTGTGTCCCTACTTCTTCCTTTATGTTCTTAATTCTTAAGTTATATATCTTCTTATCCTCTTCTAGCGTTTGTATTATTGCTGTTTGTTTCCTTGTTATTTTTAAGTTTTTCATTTCATGCTCCCACATTACAAATCTGTCCTCCAGTTCAGATAATATATCCTTAGTTTTTTTCAAGCTGTTATGCCAGCTTTTGATAGAGTTTTTAGTTTCCTGGTAAACTCTTTGAACCTGCTTCATGTATTCTATGTTTTTTCCATTTTCTCCATCAAACAATTCTCCCCTTTTTTTTTGTTCTTCCATTCCACCATCTGTTTTTTCTTGGGTGGTGCTTAGCATTTCTCTAACTATTCTACTTATATCTTGCTTTACTTCATTAAATACTTCACTTTTGACCTCATCTATGAGTCTCTGGAGATATCGCTTCATGTCTATTGGTGCTGTGTCTGATATTGCATGTTTTCTGTCCTCATTCTTCTTTGCATTTACCTTTCCTGGATCAGTGTTGTCAGGATTGGGGACCGAGGACCCTTTCTTGTTGCCTCCTCTTCTCATATATTTTGTTCCTTTCATACAGGTATATATAGGAGGCCCAGTTTCTTTCTTTATGGGTTGCAGTTTGCTTGAATTGTGCCGGCTAGGTATTCCTGCCCACTGCAGTGTACTAGGGAGACACAGACCTGGGCAGCCTCTGTTGGGCCTGCCCCTCCAGGTCAACCTACTGAAGGCTTCACTGCTAGGGTGCACCACCAGATGCTGGGACCTGGTTTGGGCTAGCCTACTGGGTCTTAGTCCGTGGCTTCACCCAGGTCAGGCACTCCCCACCAATCCTGCTTGAGAGGGGAATATGCGACTAAAGTCACTGCAGCGTCCTATTCCAGCTAGTCTGCCCAGTCCCAGAATGTCCTCTGTCGGAGCCTCCTAGTCTATGGAATTCCTGTCCCTCTCACTCACTGTAAGTCTATGCAGGGCTCCCTCTAGTTCTGCTCTCAATTCGGTTTGCTGATTCCCGCTCTCAGAGCTTTCACATCTCTATCCCTGCTGTGCCGATTCAGTCATAGCAGCAGTGACAGGAACTTCAAATCACGGTTTCCAGAGGGCTGGGTTCCAACTTCGGCACTGAGATTTTATCTGTTCCGGTCATAGAATCAGGATTGCATTTCCTGTTGGTTTCTCTCAGCTTAGTTTGTTCCTGGGTTGGCAGGGTATATCTCCCCTTGCTTAGGACTCGTCACACTGCACCATTCCTGGATTCTAAGCTGGCTATCTCAGAGAGCCTCCATAGCTGCTGTTATCTATCCACCATGTTCTCCCGGAAGTCCATTCTATCAATTGCCTTTTAAATTTGCATTTTTTTCAGTACTAGGGATTGAACCCAAGGCCTTCACATTGTTACACCCACAGTCCTATTTTGAGACAGATTCTAAATTTTTGAGACAGATTCTTTCTAAGTTGCTAAATTGCCCAGGCTGAGCTCATACTGGCAGTCTTTCTACCACAGCCTCCCAGAGTGCTGGGATTACAAGTTTATGTAAATTATTAAGAATGCACATATACCATGCATGGTGGTACATGCCTGTAATCCCAGCACTCAGAAGGCTGAGGCAGGAGGATCAGTATGAATTCAATGCCAGTCTGGCCTATGAAGTGAATTCAAGGCCAGCCTGAACTATATAGCAAAACCCTGTCTCCAAAAGACAAAAAAAATCCCACAAAAAAACAAAAGGAAAAACAAACTCCACGTAAAGACAGATGTACACATTCCAGTAAACAAAATTACTGTTCTATTGCTATTATCTAGTTTAGGATGACTTGCCCTGTTTTTAACTCTTCCTTCATTTTTTCCTGGGATATGTTGTTAATTTGAAGGAGAATTCATACTATAGTCATAATTATAACCACAAATGCTAAAAATTCTAAAATATAATATTACCAGTTTTACCCAATAATGCTTCATTTTTCTGCTAAGCCATAGTGTAATAGATATCTCTATGAAAATGACATTTTTGGCCTTTGAAAATTTGCATACTGGCTCAGAGTATACTTCAGTATACAGATCATTGCTTTAGCATATGGGGGGCCCTGGATGCAAGTCCCTGCACCACCAAAAAGAAATAATTATAATTTACATTATGTATTTGTGTATTTATTTATTTATGGTGTCAGGGATTGAACACTGGCCCTCCAAACATGCTAAACCACTGAACTACAACCCCAAGCCCTAAATTTATATGTTATAAAGTATATATTATAAATGTTACCAGTGCTTAAGAGATATCTCTAAATTGAGCTTTTCACCCAAATATAAAATTCAGCTAATTACTGTCATTAATGACAGTAATTAGCTGAATTTTATATTTGGGTGAAAGAAACAGGGAAGGTTTGTGTGTTTATGGGTTTATCATTTGTTCTCTCCTTTCTGCATTATACACATGCAAACTTCTTTGCTCATAAAGAAACATCGAACATCTCACCTTTCTTGATCTCTAAACAAAACATTCCAGTAAACCAAAATCCAAACATGAAGCAAAGCTGTGCTGTTACATTTCATCACAGGTATAGAGAAAGTAACTTGCTTTTAGGTAGCCAAGGGCTATGCTGCCATGACAGGTCTCTTGTGTGATTAAAATAACTTCAGTTATTTGAATGACGTCATTCTGTTGCAGTTCCTCTGGCTATTTTGCTTTCATACTGCAAATGTGTTAAGAATTTAAGTTGCAGCTTGAACTTTTATTTATGCTGAGCTCAGCCCTGTGGACTGCCTCATTATACAGTGCCTGCAGGGGTGGCACTTCTGGGCAGGCAGCCAGCACTCCTGGATCAGCATGAACTATTTCAGCTGAATTTATAAAGAAAAAAAAAAAAAGAGAGAGAATCTGGTTGACCTACAAGAACCAACTCTGCAAGAATTAACGTTAACCACCGTGGTGATGATTCATAGCTTGCCCATCTCCTTGAGAAAATAAATCTTCAGAGAATCCCTCTCCCCTCGGGGCTGGGGATTTAGCTCAGCGGCTTTGGTCGTGAGTTTGATCCCTGCTACTGATAAAAATGAAAAAGACAAACAGAAAAAAAAAAAATTCCCCTCCCCCCAGAAAGCATGCAGTCTTGCTCTTTTGTAAAAGATACTTTCTGAGAATATTAGAAGACTTACGATCTGGTAGTTTTTTCCAAATTTGTAAATTGTTTAAGTGATTTATGTAGTAAATTATTTTAAAATCCTAACAGAACCGCAAGGTAAAGCTATGGAGAATGCTCAGCAGGTCCCTTTAGTCTCATTCATTCCTTCTTTCCCTTTGTCCTTGAAGGTGATCATGCAGATTTTTCAGTTTTTCAGATTGTTCCTAACATGTTATATAAACAACAGTGATCTGTGTGAAGCCAGCATACTAAGAGAATTCAGCCTCTTTACTGTTTGTTAAACCCATTCCAGACGCCAGTCCTTAAACCAGCTAGGAGCGTTGCTTCTCTTCTTCTCATTTTACTTGAATGACTTTTGCATCTTATTTGTTCTCTATTGTTGCCATAACCAGTTACAACACAAATTTATGTGCTTACAGTCCTGGAGAAAAAGGACAGTGTGGAATGGAATGTAGTCTCACTGAGTTAAAAATGAAGGCATAGATAAGGCTGAGTTCCCTAGAAAAGTTTTTAGAGGAGCCCACACCCTTTGCCCATGGCCCCCTTCCACCTCAAAATCAGCAGTGGTTGGACTAACCTTTTCCGGGCTACGTCATGCTATCATTGAGCTGTCTCCGTATTCTACAGTTAAGGGAGGCTTGTGATTAATTAGGCCCACCTGGATGGTATCAGATAATCTTTTTAAGGTTAGTTGATTAACAACCTAAATTCTCCCTTGACAGGTAACATAGGATAGTCAGGAGTCCTGGAGAATCGTATCACAGAACATGGATATCTTGGGAGAGATGGCTAATATTCTGGCTGTCTTTGATTGTTAGGCAGAATTGAGACAGTTTAGGGTCCCACCACACTGTCTTCTCCCTGATCATCGACATGCTCTGCCTTTCACACTAGGCATTGTACACAGACTGTCTCCCAGATTCAAACTTTTTCTTTCATCTCCATTCCCCCAGTTCCCATCTCAGCTACCTGACCCCTCCACGCCAAATTTCTACTGAGTATTTGCTTAAAAGACACCTCTTTTGTGATAGAATTTCTGAGTCTTTCATGAATCTTGTTACATTATCACAGCTCTTTCTTCATTGCATTTATATATTCATGCATTGCACAAATATTTACTGAGGACTAACCATGTATCAGACAATTGGAATACAGTTAGTGGACAATATAGATATATGGTCCCTGCTCCCATGTGCCCCATGTTTAAATAAAAAAGATAAGTGAATTAATACAGTAATTTCAGAAAGTGACAAAGATTATGGAGAATGGCCTTTTATTTACAGCAGGGTAACTATGGATTACTTTCTTTAATTCTGTGAGATGTGCTATTAGAATTTTGATTGGGATTGCATTGAATGTGTATGACGACTTTGGAAACATGGCCAATTTCACTATATTGGTTCTTCCTACCTAAGAACATGCAATAGTTCTCCATTTTCTCATATCCTCTTCAGTCTCCTACAGAGTACTGTAGTGTTCAATGTAGAGGTCTTTTACATCCTTTGTTATATTGATTCCTAGGTATTTCTCTTTTTTTGGATACTATTTAAAAGGTATTATATCTCTGATTTTTCACTCAGTGAGTTTGTAATTCATGCACAGGAATGCTACTGATTTTTGAGTATTGACTTTATATCCAGCTATGTTACTGAATTTGCTCATTAAATCTAGAAGTCTTTTGGTAGAGTTTTGGGGTTCTTCTAAATAGAGTATCATGTCATGTGCAAATAGCAATAGTTTAACTTCTTCCTTTCTTTATTCCTTTAATTTCTTTCTCTTATCTAATGGCTTCAACTAAAGTTTCCAGAACTACGTTGAATATGAGTGGAGACAATGGACATCCTTGTCTTGTTCCTGATTTTAGAGTAAAAGCTTTCAGTTTTTGTCCAGTTAGTATGACATTGACTGTTGGTTTGCAATAGATGACTGTTATGGATTAAAAACTGGTGGTCAACTTAATGCCAGCTGAATTAAATCAGCAGGGCGCTGAGCATAGATATTCCACCTGAGAAAGTTGCCAGCATAAATAGAGACATGGAGAAGGAGAAGCTATTGTGTTGAGGCCTTGAGACAATGTGGGTTCTCCTATGTGTTGCCGTTTGGTTCTCCTGGAGAAGATCTAGTCCTCACATCAAGCATTGCTTCCTGGCTTAGGAGGGGAGGACATGTGCCCCTTGGTCTCCAGGATGAACTCCTCATGATGGCTTCCTGGCATGTACTGGACTGTGCTCATTATTGGAGGAGCTAGGGACCTCCGTGTCGCTGAGGATGGCTGTGATGCTTCTCAGGACAACCCTGGTCTTTATTATGAGTATGACTTCTTGTCTCCAGTGTAGAACTCTCACCCTACCAGCACAGCTCCTTCACCGTGCTGGCATAGACTTTCTAGCTTCTATCACTGACCTTGGGTCTTCCCAACACGGATCTGTAAAAGAGACTGGCATGAGTCCTTCTTGTGGGCTCTGGACCTCCAGTTGGACTCGTGGGAGGCATTGTCATGAGCTCTGGGTCTTCATCTGGCCTCATGTGGGACACTGCTGTGGGATTCAGGCCCTTGGCTAAATATTCTATGTATTTAATGTTGTGGATAGATTTCCTGCATTTTCTTGTGTTAACTCTGGCTGACCACCATAAAAATATTATAAACTCCATGTCCTGACTCTAATTGTTCTCTGCACAACCCCTGGCTACAGTAATGGCTTTTATCAAATTGAGATAAAAACCATCTATTCTGATTTTCTATAGGATATTTTTAAATCATGAATGGATACTGGACTTTGTCACAAGCTTTTTCTGCATCTACTGAGATTATCATATGATTTTTGGGTATTACATTTGTGGAATTTCATATGTTTGCATCCCTGGGATGAATCTTGCTCAATCATGGTATACAATCTTCTTGATGATTTTCTGCAGTCTGTTTGGCAGTATTTTATGGAGGATTTTTGCCTCAGTGTTCATTAGGGAGATTTTCCTATAATTCTCTTTCTAAATTGAGTTCTCTGGTTTTGGAATGAGAGTAATGCTTGCTTCCAGGAATGAATTTAGGAATGCTGCTTCCCTTTCAATTTCAGTAGATTTTGAGAAGTAGTGGCATTGGTCTTCACTAAATTTCTTGTAGAATTCAGAGGTGACTCCATCAGGGCCTGGGCTTTTCTTTGTTGATAGGTTTTTAATTTTATCTTTGATTTCATCGATTTGATGGGTTATCTAAGATTTTTATATCTTCTTGATTCAGGTTGGTAATGTATCTAGGAATCTGTCCATTTCTTCCTTATTTTCCATCTTATTAGAATACAAGTTTTCAATGTATATACAAAAATAGTTAAGATAGTTAGACTATGATTTCCCTGAGTTCACTAAAGAGAAAGATTTGTGCCAGTATTGTTCAGATGATTGAATGGAGATGTCTTGTCCTCTGGGTGAATGATTTGGTGATGACAATGCACAATGTATGTACCATTGTTGCTCCCTGATTGATGTGTTTTGTTTCAGTTTTTTTCTTCTGTTTTTCTTTTTCTCCTTGAAATAAAATGCATTTTGGAAAAAAATAGAATACAAGTTTTCAAAGTAGGTATAGATGATTTTTCTGGATTTCTGTAGGGTCTGTTGTGATTTCACCCTTTTCATTCCTATTTGCCTGGACTTGAGTCTTTTCTTTCCTTTTTTTGATAAGGTTGGCTAAGGGTTTGTCAATTTTATTTAATCTTTCAAAGAACCAACTCTTGGATTAATTGATTCTTTGTTTTTTTGTATTTCTTTTAGTTTCCAGTGTGTTAATTTCTACTCTGATCTTTATGATTTCCTCCCTTCTATGGGCTTTTGATTTAGCCTGCTCTTTTTTTTCTAGAAGTTTGAGGTTCAAGATTAAGTTGTTTATATGTGTTTGCTCTGTTTTTCAGATATGGGTATGTATTGCTATAAATTTGCCTCTTAAGACTGCTTTCATTGTGCCCCACAACTGTAATATGTTGTATTGTTATCAATTAACTGTAAAAACTGTCTAATTTCTTTTTTTAATTTGATCTGTGACCCATTGGTTGTTCAGTAGGGTGTTATTTAATTTCCATGTGTTTATGAAGTTCTTGTGGTTTCCTTTGATGTGGATTTCCAGTTTCATTGCACTGTGGTCTGATAGTATGCATGGAATAATTTCAGTTCATTTGCATTTATTCAAACAGGTCTATGAGTTATTATGTGGTCTATTTTGGAAAATATTCCATGTGCAGCTGAGAAGAATTATTTGATTTTATTCTCTTTAAAACAAAACAAAAAAAATTAAAAAGGAAAGAGATGGAAATGATAAAATGAAGAATAGACAAAAAAATTAAAAAAGGAAAAATAAAACAGAACCATACCCACAAAGAGATTTGGAACCATTTTCACACTCATATAAAAACAAAGAGAAGAAAAAGTAAAAAAACCAAAACCAAAACAAAGCAAAACAAAAAACCCCTAAAAACAAACAAACAAACAAAAAAACAATCCACTTCCAGGATCCTCTCTGGTTTCACTAGTAGAGAACCTGTGGAGACAGAGTCCTAAATCATACCAATCTGTCCCACCTAGCCAGCAGTTGCCTTTTAGTGGGGTAGTAGATAATCTCAGAAGGCCTGCCCTGAGACCCGACTCACTGGGCATGCCAGAGTCCAAGCAATTTCCACAGGTCTGTGTCCAGCTGGGAGCTGTTAGACAAAGTCGGCTGCAGTTCTGGGTTCCAAGCTCAGCCTGCCCATCTCCAAAATGGTTCTCAGCTAACTGCTCTCTCCTGTGGGAGGACTGAGTCCTCTGCACTCGCCACCAGCCAGTGCAATCCTGCATATCTCCTCTCCATATCTCTTTGCAGAGGCCTGAGTCCTCTGCACTCGCCACCAGCCAGTGCAATCCTGCATACTCCTCTCCATATCTCTTTGCAGAGGCCTCTTCTAATGGCACTCTGAGCTGCCAGGAAGCCAACTAATCTATCAAAGGTAACAAGTAAGATAATTGGCTTCTGGGTCTCCGTTGGCTTTCCTTGAGTGCCTCCTAGAGGCCTATCATATATATACACCTATATACCCGAAGGCACCAGAGAATAGACAAGCTATTAATATAGCATTCTTCTCTCAGTTGGTCTCTGATATTAAGCAAAAGTTACAAAAATTAGAGGATTTTAAAGGGATGATGATAGGTCAGTTGATAGAGATAGCTCAAAAAGGTCTTTGACAATAGGGAAGGCTCACAAGACCAGAAATTGATCAAGATCTTGGCTGTCCTAGCAGAAAGCCATACTCAAGGCAAAAAGGGAAAAGACCAAAAAACAAAGGCCCCACTAGACAAGAATCAATATGCATACTGCAAAGAATTGGGCCATTGGAAAAAGGATTGTCCAAAGTTAAAGGCCAAATTGGAGAAAGGGAAAACCACCCGTTGGGTCCTATTGGAAAAAAATTGACAATTTCAGGGTTTGTCTGCTCCTGCTGTTCATTGCAGAACAACAAGGAATAGCTAAGGGGTACTGACTCTGATGTTAACCATGGTGCTGCCCAGTCGCTTATCTCTCAAAAAGGCTGGACTCAGTCTCTTCAAGCTGGCTGAATTGCCTTTAAGCCATCACAGCCACTGCCTTGATAGTAAAAGAGGCAAGTAAACTAACTTCTGGACAGAAACTCCAAGTTGTGACTCCTCATGCAATTGAAACCCTCCTCAGGACTCCACCCAACAGATGGCTCTCAAACATGAGAATTGTACAATACCAGGCCCTCTTGCTTAACTCTGATCTTATTGAAGTCAAGGAGACCGTCTTAAACCCAGCAGCACTGCTGCCAGATGATGACCACAGGTACCCACCCATGACTGCATGGACTTTCTCTCTACCTCTGCCAGTCTTCGTCAAGACCTTACTGATCGATAAATATGCTTGACTTCCGGGAGAACATGGCGGACAGATAACAGCAACTACCGGAGGCTCTCTGAAAAACTAGGCTCAGAAGCCAGGTATGATGCGGACTAAAGAGACATAAACAGGTGGAGTTATGCTCTGCTGACTCAGGAACGAACTCGGCTGAGAGAAACCAACTTGGAATGCAGTCCTGGTGCTAAAACAGGAACAGAAAAGTCTCGCTGCTGAGGCTGGACTCTGCGCCATTGGAAGCCGCGATTTGGGTTTCCCGCCGCGCAGTGGCTGGCTGCCTCTACATCGGCTCGGCAAGGAGAGAGACGCACGGAAACTCTGAGAACAGGAGTCTGCGAACGGAGTCGAAAACAGGAAGGGCAGGGAGGCATGTTGTGACTTGTGGCGAGGTGAGTGAGAGAAACTGACACTCCACCACAGTTTGACTCCAGCGGACTTTCTGGGCCCGGGCAGTCCTGCGGGAGCAGGGCGCGGTGGCGACTCCAGTGACACATTCCCCTCTCGGGCGGGATTGGTGAAAAGTGCCTGGCCTGTGTGACGCTGCCGGCGGACCCCGTAGGCTGGCCCAACCCAGATCCCAGAGCCTGACGGAGGCCGGGAGGGGCGGGCCCCCGCGTAGGCTGCCTGGTGCGCAGCGGTGAGTGGGAACACCTAACCGGCGCAATTCGATCAGGCTGTGGCTGACAGGGAGAGAAGCTGGGCCTCTCATATAAGCTTGCATATATAAGGAACAGAGAATATGGGAAGAGGCAGCAACAAGAAAGGCTCCTCGGCCCCCAATTCTGAGAAACAGGCAATAGCGGACACCACACCAATACACATAAAGCACCATATAGAGAGCCTCATAGACCAATTCAGGAATGAAGTTATCAACGACCTGAAGCTAGAAGTATGCAAAATAGTTAGAGAAATGCTAAGTACCACCCAAGAAAAAACAGATGGTGGAATGGAAGAACAGAAAAAGAGGGGAGAATTGTTTGATGGAGAAAACAGGGAAAGCATAGAATACGTGAAGCAGGTTCAAAGGGACTACCAAGAAACTAAGAAGTCTATCGAAGACTGGCATAACAGCTTGAAAGAAACTAAGGACAGACTATCTGAACTGGAGGGCAGAATTGTAATATGGGAGAATGAAATGAAAAACTTCTTAAAAATAACAAAGAAACAAACAGCAATAATACAAAGACAAGAAGATGATAAGAGGAGCCATAACTTAAGGATTAAGAACATAAAAGAAGAAGTAGGGACACAAACAAATGAACTACAAAAGCTACTCACAGAAATAATCCAGGAGAATTTTCCTAATTTAGCAAAAGGTAAAGATACTCAGATGTATGAGGCATACAGGACCCCAGCTACCTACAACCCAAACAGAGCAACACCCAGGTATATAATAATAAAAATTCCAGAAATTCAATACAAGAACAGAATATTAAAAGCTGTCAGAGACAAGAAACAGACCACTTACAAGGGAGTACCCATCAGAATTACAGCAGATTTCTCTGCACAAACCATCAAATCACGAAGAGCGTGGGGGGAAATAATTCAAGCTTTGAAAGATAATAATCTCCAGCCAAGATTGAGATATCCTGCACAACTGTCCCTGGAAATTGATGGAAAAACAAGGTGCTTCCAGGATAAAGAGGAACTGGGGGAATTTGCAACCACCAATTCAACTCTACAGAGAGTATTGCAAGATATTCTAAAAAAAGAAAAATACAAAGAATCCAGAAATAGTGGAGGCCACAACTAATGGAGCAGAGAACAAAGTGAAGAAGACAAACTGACAGCTACTGACAGAATAAGAGCTCAACAGAAATGAGACAGAGAAGATTGGATGATAGGAAAAGCTATTTTGGAGAAAATGACATCTTAATAGGTAATACTGATTTAGTATCATCTTGTTGTGAAGTCTCATCTAGCTTTTGTTCTTCTGTCTCCAATGGTCTAAATAGGTTGTATCTTACTGGATTTTATTATGTACGATAGTATAAGCAAAAACCTTTTAAAGACAAGGAGATTATACAGAATCCATTATTCATTTTCTGTTAGTCAATTCTAAATACTCTGTAATGCTGTCATTCTCTTAAATGGTTTTACATTGTTTTGATATACTTAATGCTACAGTATACAAAGTTGTACTCAAGGATTTCAAGGAAAGAGACAATATGGTAACTACTTTTATGTCAGGATTATCTGGTGGTGAAACACTATTCTGCTTAAATGGTTATGTTTTGATCTGTGCTGTTTCGTTGTTATGCCCTCTTTTATCTCAATCTCCACTCCATTATTTACTTTTTTAATACTTTTAAAAAATTTTTATCCTTTTAATTAAAGGAAAAAAATAGCAGGATATATTATAGTAACCCACTTTGACTTTCCATTACCTCGATTTAAAGCCCTGTATTACTCTCACCATCTGGTTTTTAACTGATGTTCCCCTATTCTGTTTTGCTGGATAGTATCAGGTTTGAAAATTTAGGCATCAGCTGTGAAGATAATGAGATTCATTATAACGCCCATTCTCGTTGACTTTTATATACTTTTGAAGACCTACAATGTCTCCAATGGTTTGGTTTTGTCGGTTTTGTTCTTTACTGTTTTGTTCAATTGTATTATAACTAATGGTATAGGCAATTCTATTAGAGATAGCAGGAGGCATTATGGTAACCATTGTTGATCACCTTGTATTATGTTTTCACATTATCTATTATGTCCACCCTTTTGCCTTGACCAATTCTGTTCTGTTATGTCACATTTGGTTTTACTCTCTTCCAAAAAAGTAATAAGAACCGTGAGAGCAATGAAACCCAAAATGTGTAATAGTCATTGTACAAAAGAGAGGAAAAGAAAGTGCTCTAAACTATATAACTGCATGTATATTTAAGTGTATAAGATAGAATATGATATCACAGAGTTTTATTGGATCATTGAACAGAACTATTTGCAGTATCATTGATGGAATGTCCACTTTACAAGCTTTAATTTTGTGACTTGAACAATTATTTCTAAGATGACAATATGTAATCCATTAACTAGTGATTTCCTACTGTTCATTTTTTTTTCTGCAAATCTGTATAACTTGTACCCTTTCTCTGCTTTTTTTCTTTTCTCCTTAAATAAAATTAAAAAAAAAAAAGACCTTACTGATCTTCTATTAGAGAATCTAGACGTTGAATATTTCACCAACAGTAGCAGCTTCCTTTTTGAAGGTAAATGGGTGGCAGGGGTAGAGGCCATAACCACTCAAACACAAGTAATTTGGACCCAACCTCTGGATCAAGGCACCTCTGCTCAAAGGGTCAAACTCATTGCCCTCACGGAGGCCCTAAAGTTGGCTAAAGATCTAAGGGCAATTATCTACACGTTTAGCCATTAGCTTTTGCTACTGTTCATGTACATGAGGCAATCTACCAAGAGAGGGGGCTCCTAACCTCTAGTAGTTCAAAGATGAAGAATGCTCCTTTTATGTTGGACTTGTAGCCTCTGTTTGACTCCTCAAATCTATAGCAGTGGTGCATTGTAGGGGCCACCAGATGAGAAAAGATCTAATCTTGATACGAAACGCACTCACTAACAGGAGTGCTCAAGGGGCAGCTCTAAAGTTATCTGTACAGCCTATGGCCCATTTGCTGCCAGTTCTGCCACTCCCTTGTTTGCCCCAATTGGTGTATTCCAGGTCAAATCAAGAGCTAGCAAGACGACTGAGAGCAAAACAAGAGCCCCTTGAAAATTGGTTTCAATTGCCAGACAGACGAATTTTAATACCCACTTCCTTAGAAAGAGCCTTGATTCTTCAAATCTACCAGGCCTCATACCTAGAAGGCTTAAAACTGCCTGAGTTGCTTTGGAACAGGTACTTCATTCCTAACCTGACTCAACTGGCAAAAGGAAGTCAGTCAAAGATGCCCACAATGTCTGCAAGTAAATGCCAAAGTGGCGGCTATCTCAGAAGGAACTAGACACTGAGGTTCTTTTCCTGGAGAACACTGGGAAATTGATTTCACAGAAATGGGGAAACCAGGACTACATAGACATAAGTATTTACTGGTTCTGGTAGACACTTTCACTGGTTGGCCTGAGGGATATCCGACGAAGACTGAATTGGTCTCAATTGTTGTCAAAAAGCTTTTATATGAATTAATTACTAGATTTGGCCTTCCCTTATCTATGGGGTCCAACAACGGCCCAGCTTTAATAGCTTCTATCACTAATAAAGTTGCTCAGTTATTACAGATTGATTGGAAATTTCACTGTGCCTACCATCCCCAAAGTTCAGGTCAAGTTGAAAAGATGAACCAAACTCTAAAAGAGATGCTTAACAAATTGATTTTATAGTCTGGCAAAAACTGGGTGAGCCTCCTTCCTTTTTCCCTCCTGCATGCATGTTGTACTCCGTATATAAATGGAATAACCCCTTTTGAGGCAGTCTATGGGAGACAGCCACCCTTCATCTCCTGCCTTAATAGAATAGTACTCATTTGGCAGACACTGCTAGCCACAGTTTAATTAAGTCTCTAAAGGCTCTTCAACCTGTTCTGACTTCCATTCACCAACTCTTCTGAGACCACCAAGTCAAATCTCTGCCCACACCATAAACTCCACTTGTTGCTATTCCCGAAGATCAAGTGCTACTTAAGCGTAGTTCCTGCAACTCTTCTCTTGAACCTCGCTGGACTGGACCATACACTGTCCTCAGCACCCCTATGGCTGTCAAAGTAGTAGGAAAACTTACCTGGATGCATCATTTTCACATCAAGGTTATCCCACCGGATGCTCAGGAAACAGATACGTGGATCGTCACATGAAATGAGAACCCTCTGTCATGGTTTATATTGGTGGCCCCCAGGCCTCATGCATTTACATTATGCATCTGTGATTGGTTCATTGTATAGTGCTTGGATTGATGGTGTCAGTGTTACACCCGCATAGGGGTGGAGCCAAGATGTGGTATAATGGCAAGAAGAAGGCGTATCTTGCTCTTTTGCTGGTTTTTGGCTTGCTGTTTGCAGCCATCACGAGCTGCAGCTCTGCAATGTCACCCTGCCTTGGAGCCAACTGAGTATGGACTGAAACCTCCAAAAAACTGTAAGAAATAAACCTTTCCTTTCCCAATTTGGTGCATCAGGTATTTTGTCTCAGTGATGGTAAAAAGTAACTAAGACATCCCCTTAAATTGTCAAAATGCTCTTGATAATCCTCTTTGCTTGTCATATACAGCTTGCTTTGTTAGCCAGCCATAATCTAACTCATCCTTACCTTATTAAATGTTATGTCAGAGCTACTGCCTATAACCTTGAATCTAGCCCCTATGCAAACTTATGTTCTGACTCTATCGTGATAACTAACGTCTCTTATGCGCCGAGTCAACACCTGGAAGCCCTTACAGGATCTTGGTTTGCTTATACTTCAGGTTTGTGTCACGCTTGATATATTTGCTAGGCATACTAAACTATGTATTCTTACATATCTATCTCCTTAAGTTTACTGGTATTCTGGCACTAATGGAAGAGAACACTTAAATTTAGAATCTGACCTCTTTATAGGACAGCTCGAGCAGTGTCTGTGTTAATATCAGTTTTGATGGGACTGGGTCTCTCTGGAGCCAAAGCATTGGGAGCTACAAGCTTAATAATTGGTGACAAGAATTACCTCAAATTAAGTGCTCTTATAGATAGAGATCTAGCAGCCCTAGGACATTCAGTATCCAAACTAGAGGAATCACTAGGCGCCCTAGCTGAAATGGTTCTCCAAAACCTTAGGGGCCTATACTTACTATTCATGAAGGAAGGTGGTCTATGTGTGACATTAGGAGAAGCCTGCTGTTTCTGTATCAGTCACTCTGGAGTCATATGAGACAGCATGAACAAGCTTAGAAAAAGACTCCATGAACGAGAGCAACAACGACAACTTGACCAGAATAGGTTTCAAAACCTGTTCTCACTATCCCACTGGCTGACCACCCTACTCTCAGCTCTAACAGGACCAATTGTTCTCCTTTACTTGCTTTAACCGTGGGGCCATCTATTATAAAGTGCCTTCTAAATCACATCCAGGACTGATTTCAAGCTGTTAAAATGTTCATACTTAGATAAGAAGGACATAAACAGTTACCTACAGATGATTATGCAACAGTCAGATTTGACTCAGTGACCAAAAGCAGTGGGGAATATCATAAGCTCAAAAACCCAAAATGTGCTGTACTTATTATAACTTGTTCTCTTCCTGTAAAACTTGTATATTTGCCAGTTAAGTTGCAACCTTGTAGCATACCCACCATGTAACCCCTCCCTGCCTCCCTGGTTCCTGTAACTGCTTGTTCCACTTCCCTGGTTCCTTTTATGGGGACAAACTGATCCTGAGACCCTGACCCCTCCCTCCCCTTGTGGCTTGCTACTTTATAACTCCCTGCAGCCCCTGGCTGTGTGAACACTTCCCTGGCTGCTTTTCTGGGACAGTGTTGCCCCTGAACTCAGCTACAAAGCTCTTTTGAAAATTTTTTGGAGTCTGTCATTTTTCATCTGGTCACTGAAATTGTTAATGTTTTTTGGTACTGGGAATGGAACTCATGACCTAGCACTTGCTAGGCAGGCACTGTGCTGCTGAGGCATATCCCTGGCTCTGAAGTTATTTAATTTTTATGAAGTAGGACATTTGCCCTAATCTTCATGTGGATATTTGGAACAAGTTGGGGAAACTGGTTAAGAGAATTGGCTTAACAGTACATTAGCCCAGTCATGAACTTTATACCAATCCTAAGCTATCCAAGAGATATTTAACACATCCAAGAGATATTAAACACATTTTTTTCATGAATTAGATTTAAAAAGTAGAAACCAGCTACCACTGGGTGTGATATCACTTGCCAGTAATCCCAGAACTCTGGAGTTCAAGGTCAGTCAGGGCTACTTAGTGGGAACAACAACAACAACAATAAAAATAAACCAACACTTACTAAAATCACACATGGTAATATTTATTGCTGACCCAAAAAATAGAATTAAATATTGGTAAAGGGAAAATATCTGAAAAATTTGATAAAGCAGATGGGTTTGGGGAATTAAGTCCATGAAAGAAAACTGTTCATGCTGGAAATTATGATTATCCAAAAATAAACAAGCCAAACCAAACCATCTCAAATTTTTTGATTTATTTAAAAACATATTAAATACAATTCTGTGCAAAAACAGTAAAAAACAAAACAAAACAAAATACCCAATCAGTAAGTCAACTCCTCTCCTTTTTTGGGTACTGAGAATGGTACTCAGGATGTTCATCTCCTTTTTAAAAATAAGATTTTGAGGGGAAAGTTTCAATTTTTATAGAGATAATTCCAGGAAACTAAAATAAGAATGGAAGCTATTTGAAGTAGTGTAACTTCACTCTGGGCATGGTGGTACAGACCTATAATCTTGGCACTGTGGGAGGCTGAGGAATTGGAGCCTAGCTTGGACAATTTAGAGACTTAGCAAGACCCTATCTCAAAATAAAAAATAAAAAGGCTGGGGATGTGGCTCAGTACAAAGGCCCTGGGTTCAATTTCCAGTATCTGGAAAAATTTGACAATATGTTAGCTGGTTCAACAATGAATTATTTAAATCCAGTTGCCTCCTGGATTTCTCCTAATAGTTTCTTGTTCACTGTCAGCTCCACGAGCTTCTGGGAAGCACTTTGCCAGCAGCATCTCTGTGTCTGCCCTGCACAGGAACACTGCCGCAGCTCCTGAGCCAAAGAACAGTGAAGGGGACAGGAAACGGGGTGCTTCCCAAGGTTTACAGCCTGCCTTGCTGGTCTTAACTTAAAGTACACGTTACAAATCAGCATGTCTACACAGTCAGTGGGAAAAGATTCAGTATTTCTCAACTCGAGAAGAGGGAAAAGTATTGGGAGGGAGGCAGAGGCTGGTGCCGAAGAGGATCACATCAGTAGAGCCTGGAATCACTTCCCTGACCCCGAGGTTTTTGACAGCAATTACAGCAGTTAGGTTATCAGGATTTACCCACCCATGTGAGGCTGTGAGCCAACTTCTAGAACTTTCCAGAAGTTTCTGTGGCTCGAGCCAGAGGCCACATAAAGGAGCAAACTGGTGGGGCTGGTGGTGCTGGAGCAGTTTGTTGCTATCCAACGCCAGTAGCCACAGACTCGGATTAGGGGGCATCGTCCAGAAAATGAAGAGGGGCAGCGACAGTGTTGGAGAATTTGGAGGATGAACTGGTCAGCCCCAGACAGCTGTTTTTGCTCGTTCCATGGAAACAGAAAGTGCCAGTAAGGAGATGGCATCTCAGTAAGCAGTTCAGGATTACTGAGCTGACCCGGCCCGCGGGTCAATCTGGATCTGCGGGGCAGTTTCCCGGAGAAGGAACAGGGATTAACACAGACAGGGCTGGAGACAGAGAGACAGAGACAAGTCTAGAGAATCTGATCAAGCCTCATTTATTAATAAAGTGGTCGCTGCTTTTATAGGGCAGGGGCGGGCTGGTGGGACAGGAAGAGGCTGCGGGGTGATCTCTGATGGGTCATCATCATGTCCGTGTATGTGATGTAAGTAGAGAGGATTATGGTTAATGTAGGCAGGCACATTATGTGCACATAGGAGGGAGAGGCGGGTCGCACTGCTCCCTACATCTCCTCCCTTTTATATATATATATATATATATATATATATATATATATATATATATATTTTAATCAGGAGTATGGCAGGCTCTGTGAGGACAGCGCCTGTCTTAGGTCAAGGACCTCATTACATGAACCCAACCGAGCCTTACCCGTCATGGGCTTGCAGGACAGCAGTTGGTCCTGTGCCTGTCTTAGGTGGCCGGTATTGTAGCATGTATGTCCTAGTTGCCTGTCTCTGGCTGCCTGTCCATTATCTCAGGGTGGTTAGGCCACATCGTCATATGGGCCACTCGTGGGAATTCTTTCCTGGTAGGTTTGTTAATTTGCCATCGCCAGCTGGTGATAGTGTACCTGAATGGGCTTTGTCATAAACACCTCTATCCGGTTATTAATGAGCGCCATAATCCTCTGAAAAATACAAGGACCACAGAGAGGAGAATCCACAAGGCAGCTAGGGGCCCCAGGAGGGGCACTAGGTAGGGAAAGAGCCCTCAGAGCGTGGAGAAGGGGTTAGAGGCCATTTGTGACGGGAGGTCCAAATCCACCATTGGTCAAGGGTGGTCCAAGGAGGATCTCGAGAAGGCACCACGTAATCCATCAGTTTGGCATTTTCTGTAAGGAAGCACAAGAAGTTGCCTCAGGGTATGTGTTTACTCCTGGACTTTTTGGGGGTTATTATTATTTGGCTCATTAATTTGCCTAATGAGGCATTTGGGGAGCCATTTAGCCTCTTTGTCTTGATGGGAGTGTACACACACTGAACCGCGTCCCCATATGAGAACGGGGTCAGGGCCATGCCATGAGTTGGTCTCTCCATAGTACAGAAGCAAATTGCTTTTGTGTTTCAGTATGCCAAAAATGCATGGCTGCTGACTGTCCAGAAGCATCCAAATTTAAAAAGTTAAGGATGAATAAGGCATGAGATAGAATATTTCTGGGGGGTCCTTGTATAGGATACCATGATTCCCCTTTGACTTTATCAATAGTGAGCTTGAGAGAACCATGTGCACATTCAACAATGCCTTGGCTTGTGAATTGTAAGGTATTCCTGTTGTATGGAGGATATTGAGGAACTTGCAGAAGTGGGCAAAGGAAGTGCTAGTATATCCAGGACCATTGTCGGTCTTAAGTTGATGAGGGTTTCTAAGCACTGATAAAGCTGACAGCATGTGAGCAATGATATGTTTAGTAGCCTCTCCGGTTTGGAGGATGGTGAAGATAAAGCCACTGTATGTATCAGTGCTCACATGGACATATTTTAGGTTGCCAAACTCTGGGATATGAGTGACATCCATTTGCCACAGGGCATTGGGAACAAGGCCCCTTGCATTAACCCCTAAGTGTTGCATGGGTAGGTGGATAGCACAGGATGGGCAGTCTTTTACAATCTGTCTGGCTTGTTCTCTAGTGATCTTAATATAGAATTACAGAAAAATAAATGGTAAGAAATCACCAGTTGATAAGTTATATATTGTCATCTTAAAAATAGTTGTTCAGGTTACAAAATTAAAGTATGTAAAGTGACATTTAAATAGTGACACTGCCAGCAGTTTTGCTCAATGATCTAACAAAAACTTAGTAATATGTCTATCAGTCTTACACATTTGTTTTTCATCTCAAAGAGGGCAAGACTAAATATATCAAAACAGAACAAAACAGTTTTTTAAAAAAAGAGATTTAAAGAAGTACAGATTTCAAAGCAAGACCACTGGAGATCTTCACTGTTTATATAATTGTCTCTAGTTTTTTCCAAACAGTTGTCCCCATCTTTATGCACATTAAATACACACTGCATATTATAGAACTAATCAAACCACCACAGGATGATGAAGGCTCCTCAGGTTTTCAAGATCTGACATTGGGGAAGACAATAATAACCAATGTGGTATCTCTCAATTTTTTCTCAGCAGTTGTCCCCATCCTTACATATGCTGAAATTAAACTCAAGAGACCAGACCAATATCACTCTGATCAATTAAATGAGTCAAAGTAATTGACATTGGAATTTCTATCTCTGCAGTCTTTTTTTGTAAAATGACCAGTCTCTCCACAGGTAAAACAGTTTTGTTTATGCTTTTGAGATAAGAACTGTTTAACTGTAAACCCTTGCAAGGCAGCAGCCATAGCAAGGCCTTGCTGACAAGCAGTTTCAATGTCACAGCAAAGGTGTATATATCCTGTTAGGTCTGTTTTATTTTTATGAGGTCTGATAGCGGCCTGGCAGGCGGTGTTGGCATTTTTAAAAGCTAGCTGTTTAATAAAATCAGTGCCTGCATCAGCGTGGCCAAAGATTCTGTTAGCAGCAGTAATCAAATGATCAACAAATTCTGCAAAGGGTTTATTTGGGCCTTGCTTAATGCTAGTGAGAGAGGAGCTCATATTATCTTTTGCAGGCAGCTTTCTCCATGCTCGAGTAGCTGCTGTTTGAATTTGAGCAAAAAGTGCTGGATTAAACTCCTTTTGAGCTTCTCTGCACGCATAGGCATCTTCTACTATTAACATATTAAGGTCCTACTCATTGCCGGCTTGCGTATTGCGCCTGGCGTCTCTTTGCAATTTTTTGTATATTCTGATTTTTACAAAAGATTATCCCTACCCGATAAAGTCACTCGGGCCAATCTTTGTCAATCTGTAGGTGTGAGCCAGCCGTCAGCCAGAGAGTTTAAAACAGCAAGAGTGAAAGCAGCTGTAAGGCCATACTGGGCAACTGCTGTCTTTAATTCTTTTAAAGCTGCCACTGTGAATGGCGTATGGGTCCTAATGACTTGTGGAGCTAGCGGTGTGGTGTCCATGCCGTCTTGCGGCTGTGCAGCGCCATCTTGGGGAGGTACGTTTGTTTCCGTTACCGGAAACACCATTTTGGGGAGGGGCCCACCCTATTGTGGCAGAAGTGAGGCAAGAGCTATTTTAGAAGCTGGTGCCATCTTAGGGGTGGCATCTAAATTGCTCATTCGTAAACTTTGGAGTTGCAGAATGAGTCTTTGTTTTTCTTGTTCTAATTGGACCTGTTGTTGCAAGTCATGGATCTCTGACTCTAAGTCGAGAAGTGCAGTAGAGGGGCCAAACAATTTGGGTGTCTTATTGTAGTGAGGGGGTGGTTTTATGGAAACGGGGGCTACAATAGGGTCTGAGTGATGTCGGCTAGCTTCTTCTGCTAATTGTTTCCAATCGACCTCTTGTAAAGGAGCGAGGTTGGGATATAAAGAGTTGTGGTGGGCCTCAGGTGGTATGGGCTCGGATGGCGGTGGGCCGCTCTCTTGGGGCTTTTTTTAACATATCATTTGACTCATCAGAGGGGCAAGAAGGTTTAGATTCATCTCCTGAAGGGCGCGATGTTGGCGAAGTGGAAGTGTGTAAAGCGACTTCATCTTGGGTGATTGTTTTATCAATTTGAGGGTCTTGGCAGCGCTGTGTAAATAGCTTCGAGATTAGGTTCCAGTAGGCCAAGGCTGTAACTGGGAACTTTCAGGGCCAAAGACCCGATAGTAATTCTTTAATGCATCTCCTACTCTTTCCCATCTTTTTGCATCAATAGAGCCCTCTAAAGGAAACCAAGGGCAAACCTTATGAATAAATTGAAAATATTGCAATAAATCTTTTTCTTTAGCCTTTATCCCTCTTGTCTTTAAAGCTTTACTTAAACTTGATACAAAGCGTTTATGGTCACTTAATGCCTGACCCATGCCAGAGAAAAGGGAAAGGATCGCCGTCCACTTACCATGATGCTAGCGGTGTGGCAGGTTCCCACGTAGCGTTGGTCACAAAACTTTTAGTTTCACTTTTATGTGCGTGTCTCAGGACAGCTCCCTCGTTGAGCCCTTCATACCAGGAGCCCGATGATGGGCGCCACTTCACCCGGCCCATGGGTCAATCCGGATCTTCGGGGCAGTTTCCTGGAGAAGGAACGGGGATTAACACAGACAGGGCCGGAGACAGAGAGACGGAGACAAGTCGAAAAAATCCGATTAAGCCTCATTTATTAATAAAGTGGTCGCTGCTTTTATAGGGCAGGGACGGGCTGGCGGGACAGGAAGAGGCTGCGGGGTGATCTCTGATGGGTCATTGTCACGTCCGTGTAGGTGATGTAAGTAGGAGAGGATTATGGTTAATGTAGGCAGGCACATTATGTGCCCATAGGAGGGAGAGGCAGGGAGACAACAGTGGGGAGGTCACATCGCTCCCTATACCGAGCTCTGAGTGCAATGACCAGCTCAAGCAGGAATCTCGAGACTCCATCCCCTAAGGTGCTGTGTTGATGATGTTTGGCCTGACACGAAGCACTATCTCCAAAGGAGACTGTTTCCCTGTTATAGTCCCATAGTTCCTGGCACTCTCAATATAGTTATTCCTCAAAGTTTTAAATATGGAGAAATCTGTTTCCCAAAGGGCAGGTTTGAAAGAAAAGAGAAACTCTCTCAAAAGAAACAACTTGCACTCTCTAGAGGCTGAGGCAGGAGGGTCACTGCAAGTTCAAGGCTACCTTGGGCTACAAAGTGAATTCAAAGTCAGCCTAAATTGCTGTTATGGATTAAAAACTGGTGGTCAATTTAACACCAGCTGAATTAAATCAGTGTGGTGCTGAGGACAGATGTTCCACCTGAAGAAAGTTGCCAGCATAAATAGAGATGTGGAGAAGAGGAAGGCTTTGTGGATTAGGAGACTAAGTGTCACTGTTTAGAGCTGTTGGTTCTCTTGGAGGAGCTTGTCATGTTGGCTTCCCCTATATGAACTCGGCCATTATCATCGGAGGAGCTCAGGACCTTGTCGCTGAAGATGGCTATGGTAATTTTCAGAGGTGCTTTGGTCCTTATTTTGAGCATGATTTCTCAGCTCCAGTGTAGAGCCCTCGATGTTTCAGCACAGCTCCTTCACCCCACTGGCATAGACTTTCTAGCTTCCACTGCTGACCTTCGGGCCTTCCCAGTGCAGATCCGTAAAACAGAGTGGCGTGAGTCATTTTTGTTGGCTCTAAGACCTCCAGTTGAACTCATGGGAGGCACTGTCATGGGCTCTGGGTCTTCGGTAGGACTCATGCAGAACATTACGGTGGGATCCAGGCCCTTGGATTAATATGGGTCTTTAGTGTTGTGGAGAGATTTCCTGCACTTTCTTTATATTTAACTCCAGGTGACCACCATAAAATTGTATTATAAATTCTGTGTTCTGTATATAATTGTTCTCCTCACAACCCCTGACTACAATTGCATAGAAAAACCCTGTCTCGGGCTGGGGATTTAGCTCAGCGGCATAAGCGCCTGCCTTGCAAGCAGGCAGTCGTGAGTTCGATCCCTGGTACTGATAAAAACGAAAAAGACAAAAAAAAAAAAAAAAAAAAAAAAAAAAAAAGAAAGAAGGAAAGGAAGAAAGAAAAAACTTAAATGCAATGAGTATGGAAAACCCTTCTCTCAGGGCTCATCCCTTATTCTTCATCAAGGAATTCACAGTGGGAGAAACCTTATGGGGTATGGAGTACAGGAAAGTGCTAAGCAAAAGTTCTATCCTTGTGCAACACCACGGACCGTATGGACAAAAACCTTGGAAACATCTTGAAGGTAGGAAAGACTTTATATAGCAGACCTGTGGCCCAGTTTTTTTTTTTTTTTTTTTTTTTTTGCCTTTCAATCATTAAAGAGTCCACAGTACGGAGAAAGCTTAGGAATTTGTTCAGTGTGGGAAAACCTACAGTCAAACTCAAATTTTTTCAGACCTCAGAGAAAACACAATGCAGACATTTAAGAGATTACAAGACAAATCAGTACTCAGATCTTTTTCTTCAGAAATAAAGACAGACATATCAAGTGATACAGAATAAAAGTGGTGAAAAACATGAGTGCGACATCTAGATGGGAGAAGATATGCAAATACTTTGGTCTGAGCTTGAAGTATATCAATTTATCTGAGTGCAGTTACCTTTCCACGGGAAAACAAAAGACTGTTCCTTCTGTGGTAGTTGGGGTTAGGGTAATGAAAATAAGTATTTCCTCAAGTATCTTTATTAAGTAGACAGTTTTGACCAGCGATGGCAAACCTTTCAGAGCTTTCAGTGATAACAGACAACCTGCTGTGGCTCATGTGCCACAGTTCAGCACCACTGGTCTGGACCTTCCGGATAACAACTGTGGCTCTGAGTGTCATTGACCCCTTCCTGGGTAAGGGGATCTGCCAGACTTTAAACTTCTTTCTCTCTCTTTCTGTCTTTCTTGCTTTCTCTCTCTCTCTCTCTTTTTTTTTTTTTTTTTTTTTTTTTTTTTTTGCTAACTGAATTTGTTTCCCATTCTGAGCCCTTCTCTGTTGCTGCCTCTTTCACCTGGGATCACGTTGATGTCAGGTCATGCCGCCATTGACCTCTGCTGGCTGCTCCCAATGAGAGCGGTGGGGTGGGGGTGAGGTGGAGAAGAGGGAGGAGTGATGACCCGCTTTCTCTCTCTGGCATCCTACCATCCTGACTCCCTAAGATTTTCTAATCCTCCTTCAGGCATCAGTCCCCGTCCTCTCCCTTTCTTTCTCCTTATCTTCCTTTTCCTTTGCCCCTTCTGCAATTGCATCTCCACTCCTAGGGTTCTACCATCAAAGCCTGGCACTGTGACTTAGGAGTGCATCCTGTTGAGTGGAGAGGGAGCCCTGACTTGCTGCCATGTTTGGTTATGACCTGAGCAAGGGAGAGTTTGATTTTCTGGGTCATAACAGTGAAAGAGTCTTTATGACAGGAAGTCTGTCTTGCCTGTTGCTTAGCTGCCAGGTAACATTGTCTTGAAAATAGTGTGATTGCCCCATCAGCTATTCAGTGAAAGGAAGACAAAATTCCCCTGGAAACTACCTAGTAGGCTTCCCTCCAGATTTGGTACATACAAAAAGCAAAGGGGGAGGGCTCACTGTGGTGGTGCAGACCTGTAATCCCAGCACTTGGAAGGCTGAGGCGAGAGGATTGTCATGAGTTGGGCCAGTCTGGCCTACATATGTAGTGAGTTCAAAATCAGCATAAATTACAGAGTGAGACCCTGCCTCAAAATACGGAAAAACAAAATAAAAACACTCAAGGAAAATAAAAAGCTAAAAATCTCTAGTAGCATTAAGGTTATATCTACATGTGAAATTGGATAGACTGGACTACCTTAAAAAAATAATTAGGCTGAGTGTGGGGGTACACATCTGTCATCCTAGCATTCAGGAGGCTGAGGCAGGAGGACTGCCACAAGTTCAAGGCCAGCCTGAGCTACATGGTGAGTTTTTAAGCCCAGCTGGGACTACACAGCAAGATCTTGTCTCAAAAAAGAAAAAAAAACCTAAATAAATAAATAGGCTATTAATTAGTTTATTAATAAGCAGAATTGTTTGAGCTATTTTTAAAATTTTGTCTTAACCCATTTTTAAAAATATATCAAAGTGACACATTGTAGTGGTAGGGTCGGTCATATAGTCCTTGGCTGAGAATCCCAAGTATTGTAGTTCTGTTTAGGGGAGAAAATTGGAAGTTAAAACATTGAACATGAGAAAATGCTTTTTAGAAATGGGCATCGCTGTATGGAAAATGGCCCATGAATACAAATATTTAATAGTTCTAGAGATTTGGGTTATATCTAGTGCTTGGATCAGTTTCTGAAATGGAAGGTGAAATTTGCATAAGCCTGTTAAAAATACAGTAATAAATGCAAGTCCAGCTGGTGGAGAAGCGAGGCAGAATAGAGCTTATTTATAGATTTTTCTGATACCAGTTCTAAGAAATGTGCCTTAGAGATTAAGATTTATTGAAATATAAATATACAGAATGCTTGCTTAGCATGTGGGAGGCTCTGTTCAATCTTTATCATCACACACACACAACACACACACACACACACAGAAATGTTGGGGGGAATTTACTCATACTTGTTTTAGTTGAGCACATGGGGATTTGCCAGTCTTACACCCTGAAAAAATGGTACTATACATCACTTCACGTAAAGACATTCCCATAAGCAGGATATATTGTACCCCATATAGATGTTGGTGCATATATACATAACACACATGCTTATATTCCCTTTCCCCACCTAATCTATGTGATATCAGGTTTTTGTTTTTCTATGTTTCTTTTTCTTTCTTTTTTTTTGAAATAAGGTCTCATTTTGGCTTTGAATTCACTATATAGCCCCGGCTGGCCTTGAACTTGTTGCTATCCTCCTGCCTCAGCCTCCCAAGAACTGAAATTAAAGTGTGTGCTACTATAGCTCGTGCTTCTTTTCTCCCTCTTATTGGAAATTGAACTTATTCTCTCTACCTTTGTATTGCATTGCATTGCCTGTTGTTTTTTTATTTTTGAAACAGGGTCCTGCTATGCTACTAAGTTGTCCACAACGGGCTTCTACCTATAATCATCCTGCCTCAGATTCCTGGAGTTTGGAGTTATAGGCATGCTCTGCCATGGCTGGTGCTGTTTCCTTTTTATACCTTAGTTTGCTGGTTGTTCAATCTTCTCTTACCTCTTGTTCTATATTTGGTTCTGGATCTCAATTTTTTTCTGTCATGGTAGAATCATTTTGCTTGTCAAGAGACAAGTGATTTACTGTTATATGTTTACAAGTATATTTGAGAAAAATATTTAAAAAGACAGATTTTGCTCTATGTGTGCATGTGTGTGGTGAGTTGGGGAGCTTCAGGTAGCTCCGTTGACTGGAAAGAATCACTGGATGGTAGGACTGAAGATTTGCAAGTGTTGCTCTCTGTGAGTCTCTGAGACTGCTGAATTGCTCCTGAGCGAAATCCTCCTCTGCCCTCCTTGAGGGAAAGTAGACTGGGAGTTTCATTATTGAATAGGTAGACTTTCTAATCCCTTTATTTTTAGTAAGTTCTTCACTCCTATGTTTCACAAATCCTGCTATCCTAGGGGGTGGGGTTTCACAGGGAGAATTTCTTCAAGAGAAAAACTAGTAGTGGTAGGAAAGCCCCATCTTATTCAGAGGAGGGAAGGAGATACTAATGCAAAATATCCACCGTTTCTACTGTTCTCAATTCTTATTAATTATCTTGGTCTTAAAGGAGATCTGTTTCTTTCCAGGTGTTGCTTTATAGATGGTGTTTCTTTCATCTGCCAGGGCCTTGACTTCAGAGGACCTATGTGTGTTTCCAATGTCTTTGGTCTGCTGAGTACCCTCTTGCTTTAGCCATCTATTTCTGACTAGTCTGTTATCCGAAAATGTAATGGTTTCAAACAACACTATTTAATCAGGCATGGTAGTGCATGCCTATAATCAGCACTCCAGAGGCTGAGGCAAGAGGATTGTTGTGAATTCAAAGCCAGCCTGGGATACAAAATGAGTTCAAGGCCAGCCCAGACTATATAGTAAGACCCTGTTCAATAAACAAACAAACGAACAAACGTCCAAATAACAATAACAACAACAAAACTAATATCATTTAGTAGGGCATAGTGATGCAAGCCTATAATCTGAGCTTTCTGGGAAGCTGAGGCATGAGAATCACAGGTTCTAGTTCATCTCAGGAATTTAGCAACCTAGTAAGATCTATTTCTCAATGTCAGTTAACGTGTCTCAGAGATCACTAGGGGAAGACTAGAATGATTGTGCTGCCAAGATCCACGTTCCATGTTGGCTGTTGCCAGAGGCCAGTCTTGGTTCTTTACCACTGGACAGTATTGCCACGTCTAGCACAGCTCTTGAAACTCTAGAGTGGGGATTGTGGGGAATGAAGAAGACAAGAGTCAATATACAAAAGCTGACTTGAGATGGAGCCCTCTCTTCTGATGGGAGAAAAGAACTGCCCAGCACCTGCAGTGCATTTATTTATACAATCAGCATATGAATAAGTTTATGGAGAGTTTAAGGGGATAGAATCTGGGACAGGAAGACTATCTAGTCTACGGCAGAATAGCATGCCTTGATGTTGTCACGGGGAACAAGAGGAAGCTGTCTATGTTATCTCAAGCTCCCTGAGCTGTGCACACTTCTTGTGGGGCCCTGCCAAACTTAAGAGAGGCAGTGGCCTTGTCCTGGATACCCAAGGTACAGACAGCTTTGCCCCCAACAGAGTATACCTACCCCAGGGCAGCTCACAACACTGTATCTTTATCAGGGTGAAAATGAGTAAAGTGTACATCTGGTATAACATCTCTTTTTTTTGGAGGGTGGTGAGGGGATCAGGAATCAAACTCACAACCTCGGGCTTGCCCGGCAGTCACTGTGCCAATTGAGCTATACCCTTGGCCTTTATATAACATCTCTTAAGCAGCATGCCACTATCTTCATCCTATTGTACTTTGAGAAGCACATTACCAGGTCCAGGTCACTCTCGAGGGCAGGGATTGCCTCAGAAGTGAGTCCTAGGAGGCAGGCATCATTGGGACCATCTGGGAGCCCTACCCCGGAAAGCATCTGTCTCCCTGTGATGCTGAGCTCTGCTTGTCAGCTACTGTGCACAGGATTCACCTGGAGGACTTGTTAATATGCAAATTCTGACTCAGCAAGTCCAGATGGGGCCTGAGAGGCTGCTTCTTTACTGGCTCCCAGATGCTACACCTATGGCCACATTTTTAATAGTGCAGTAGTAGAGAAATAGTGTCTGTTGGTGTGCTCTGAAGAAATTACATTTGGCTTCTCTTCTAAGACTGAGAAGACATATACTTAAAAGACCTAGGTCAGACCATAATATATTATCCACAAATTATAAAGCCTTTGAATTTCCAAATTTCTCTTTGTTGTCTTAAACATGGTATAAGATATAGGAATAATCAGTATGGATAAGGCCTAGGGGTAAGAAATTTCTTGGCCAGGTCATTTTTGTTGTGGATTGTAGCTTTTTTTTTTCCTTCTTCACGACAGGGCCTTGCCATGCAGTGCAGGCTGGTCTCAAACTTGCAACCATTCTCCTGCTTCAGCCTCCCTGAATGCTGGGATTATAGGCGTGCACCATCATGCCTGGCTGACTGTAGGATTTTTAATGCGCTGTTACATTTTTTTTTTTTTTTTGTCTTTTTCGTTTTTATCGGTACCAGGGATCGAACTCATGACTGCCTGCTTGCAAGGCAGGCGCCTATGCCGCTGAGCTAAATCTCCAGCCCAATGCACTGTTACATAGATTGCACTCAATACATGTGGACATAGTCCATTTTCTTCTCTCAATGTATGGCCCTCTTCCAAAGCATATTACCGAAATAGGATAATGAAAGACTGACAATAGGCAAAAGATTGTCTGTATCTGACATATCATTCTACTGACCTTCAGTTCCACAGAAAGATAGAATGCTGGGGCTGAGGGTGTGGCTTGGTGGCAGAGTAAAGTATTTGCCTAGGCTGTGTTTGGGTGTGAATTTGATCACCAGCACTGAAAAAACAAATCAAATGGAACCATTTTGTGGAGCAGGAGTAGAGGCCTTTCTGGATTTTCATTTCCTGTCTCCTCACATTCTTTTCTCTGCAACCATCTTTCTGCTTACATTGAGACTCTGGGAATACTGGCAGATGGACAAAACTGCTCAACTTGAGATGCGCAACCTTTTGTAAGCTTTATAATGCAAGTCCCATGGGCTGTGTTTGTGTAAAGGATTCTTGTACATTTTATTCAGTTTGAACTTTAAGAGCTGCAACAATATATTCTCTCTCATATGCTATGCAAAATACAACCTTCACCTATCTTCTAGGAAAATACCAGATCTACATCCTCTACCTGGGTGTGCTTGTAACCAGAGAACAATTCAGTCCTGCATGTTCTTAGGCTTGAAGGGTGAAGGCAATGCAGCTTTGTCTCATGGCACACTTGCACCAAGGCCTGCTCTGCTCCACCAGCAGTCTGACTGCTTTATACCACCCCACTGAGAAGAAGCCCACTGTTGCCCCTGGGCAGTTTGCTGGCAGAAGCCCTTCGACCCCAGCTGGAGGCCTTGCTGCTCCAGCTCCACCTACTGTCTGATTGCCAGGAGACAGCCAGAAATACCCAGCCAGAAACTCCCAAAACCCTGACCCACAAAAGTCATTAGAGATAAGGAAACAATTGCTGCTCTTTCCTGGATTGAATCCAGGGCCTCATGCATGCTAGGCAAATGTTCTACTACTGACTACTGAACTACATCCCCAGCCCAAAGGCTGTTATTTTAGACCACCACTGAGTTATAGGATGATTTGTTGTACTGCAGTATTTTTTTTAAATTGGTACCAGGAATCGAACTCGTGACCATGCACTTGCAAGGCAGGTGCTTATGCCATTGAGCTAAATCCCTAGCCCCTGCAGTATTTCTTAAAATAAGTGTGAATAAGTAAAGCAAATGTATCAGTGAAGTTACAAATAAAAGAAACTGACTCTGGCTAATACAGGAAATGAATGTCCAAATTAAGAAATGAGGAGAGCAGTGGATATGGCTAAGTGGTAGAGTCCTAGCTTAGCATGTGTGAATCACTGGGTTTTGTTTTCAGCTCAGCACTGGCAAAAAAGCAACCAAAAAAAAAAAAAGTCAGATTATAGGAAAACTGAATGAAGGCAATGAAGACAAGACCAGAAACTAGTGAAATTTACAACAAATTTAGTCGGCTGGGTGTGGTGGTGCATGCTTGAAATCCCAGCACTTGGCAGGCTGAGACAGGAGCATTGCTGGGAGTTCAAGGCTAGTCTGGGCTACATATTGAGATTTTGTCTCAAAAAACCAAGCAAACAGCTAGGGATATAGCAAGACAATTTCTTGAAATAAAAATGAATAAGGGTTGGGGATAAAGCTTGATGCAAATACATTGGTTCAATTCCCAGAAACAAAAACAAACAAACAAAAGAGAAGGTTTTCTTTTACTTCTCACAGATACATATAGAACTCTAGAAAAAAAAAGCATTTTAAAGGTATGGAAGAGTTCTGAGGTCAAATTCTTAAAGTGAACAGCTGACGTAAGGCAAGGCAAAGGCAATGTTTAAGTGGAATGCTGTGTAGCATTACCAACTTGCATGGTTCACTTGAACATTTAAAAATGAGCAATTGGTCTCATTTTCAAGGAAATTTTACTTCTTATTTTTCTTTTTCCCTAATATCCTTCTTTGCACTGCCCCACTTGCCCTATTTGAATTGAGTTTGGAGCTAAAAGATTGTTTAAGCTCTTTCTTTCTTTCTCTACAACTTGGTTGACATGCCCATTGTTGAGTTTCACAGTGCTGTTATTTGAATATAAGGCTTTCCTAGGATATAATTTGCTTTTTTTTTTCTTTGTCTTTTGAGACAGGGTCTTGCTGTGTAGTTCAGGCTATCCTTGAACTCATTATATAGTCTAGGCTGGCCTCCAGATGTCAGTGATCCTGATCCTTCTGCCTCAGCCTCCCCAGTGTTGGGACTACAGACATGTACCATCACAACTGACTTTTTTTTTATGATGTCTTGCCATGTTGCCTTAGCTGACCTCAATCCTCTTGCCTCGGCCCCCTAAATAGCTAGGAATATAGATGTGTAGCATTATATCTGGCTACAATTAGCATTTTTAAATGGATAATTTTGGAAGACACAATTACTTCATTCCGTTATTTTGGTCAGAGGAATGAAGAATGTGGACTAGACAGAATTCCACTACAAGCAGTTTGAGTATCTGAACAGACTGAGAATAAGACCCGCAGGGTTAATAAATGAGGTGCCTTAGAATGGCAGCAGCAGAAGGCAATTTCCACTGCAGCTGCAGCACTCTGGGGCCAGTCCAGTCCTGAAGCCCTCTCTGCATCCTCTTCTGATACTGAGGAGCCCAGTTTCCAGGGGCCAGTGTGTGCCTGAGACTGGCTTGGGTGTTCCCTCGTTATCCTCTGTTACTTTCAAAGTAACACAGAAAGGAGGCAATCTTTTAAAAATCCTAAGGATGATAGACATAGATTTTACTTTATAGCCCTTATCTTTTTTTTTTTTTTTTTTTTTTTTGTCTTTTTCGTTTTTATCGGTACCAGGGATTGAACTCACGACTGCCTGCTTGGAAGGCAGGCGCTTATGCCGCTGAGCTAAATCCCCAGCCCCCTATAGCCCTTATCTTTGCAATGTTTTTTTCCCACTTAGTTTTCGGTTCACAGCACACTTGAACAGAAAGTACAAAGTTCTCATAATACCTGCTGTCTGTACAAACACACAATTTCATATTGACATCCTGGTCTGGTATATTTCCTATCATCTTTGAACCTACACTGACAGGTCATCCTCAGCCAAACCCATTACACATGGATCACATCAGGGTTTGCTTCTGCTGTTTTTTTGACAAATGTATCAACATTATGGTATTTTACAAAAGCTTTCCTACATACCGTTACTTCTGTGTGTGTGTGTGTGTGTGTGTGTGTGTGTGTGTGTGTGTGTATTATTTCTCATTCTTCTGACACCCAGCAGCCACTGGTCTTTTTCTGTCACTAGTTTTCATTTTCTAGGATATTATACTTGATATCATATAGTATGTAGCCTTTTCAGAGTGGTATAGACTTTTGTGGGTTTCCTGCCTTCTAGTTCACATTAATCTCATTATACCTGTGCAGAATTAGATGGTGGTTGATATAGAAACTGAAGAACCAAGTTAGAAAGTGTAGCTTAGAAAACTGTTGCATCAGCGTTACTGGAGGGTGATGTCTGGGTCAGAAAACTGTATTTAAAGGGCGTTTGGGTGGCAAAGAGCCTGAGAAAGAGAAGCAAGGCCCAGAGTTGGGGCAGGGTTATGCGGGTAAGAAGCCATGGGTTTTTTCCCCCCAGAGTAACAGGAAGCCATAGGAGAGTTTTAAGCAAAGTAACCAGATGTCATTTACATTTTTAATATTTTTTCATTTATATCTTAAAAATACACTGACTATTGGGGAGAAGACTGTAGGTGGACCCAGGAAGCAGCCTCTCGAGTCAGAGAACTGCAGTAGCAGTTTGCTTAGGCAGTTACAACCATGTGGTGAGAAGCAGACAGTGGAGACATTTTTTAAGATAGAATAGCTCAAATTTGTAAATGGATTGAATAGGATATCAAAGGCAATTCGAACGTTAAAAACCTAATTTGCTGGCTTCAGGATGGGGCGGATTTACCAAAATAGTAAAGATGGATATGGTGAAGGCACTTGTGAATGTGTACGTGGGTGAGGGAAAGTGTTGCACATGTAAATATATCTTTCATGAGACATGGTTCTCCTCTATTTTTGTACTGCAAATTTTCAAAAAGCAAACTCGGATGAATTTTACAGTGAATACCCATGTACCCAACACCTTTCAGTAACCATTTAGTCATTCCTCTATCAGCTCATCTTATTTTGTATTGCATTTAAATCACAGGTCTCAAAGTAGTATGTACTTTGTTCTCAGTGCGTCTGAGTACATATCTAATGGTGTTTTTTTTTTCTTTCTTGAGGTCTAGCTATGTAGTTCAGGACGGCCTTGGACTATGTGACCCAGGCTGGCCTCAAACTCACTCTTGCCTCAGCCTCCCCGAGTCCTGGGATTCTAGGTGCCCTCCACCATGCCAGGCACATGTGATGTTTTCCTTATTCTTTGGATATGAAATTTACATACAAAGTGAAATGCACAGATCTTAAGTGCACATTACCTGACTTTTGACCCATGAGTCACTTATCTATATCTTAAATTGTGAAGCAACCGGGAATACGCAAACAGAATGCTGGACTTAGAAATCTGGAAATCAGAGGAGCTTTTTCTGTCTGCATTGTAAATTTGGGAATTATCAAAACACAGATTTAAAATTACATTAGATGAAAATACCCAGGTGCGTAGAGTGAAAAGAACCGGGCTGGAGCTCCACACCCCAGAACTCAGTGTTAGGGTCGGTGCGGAGTGGGGACACCGGAAAGGTCAAGGGTTGAGCAAGAGTGGGTAGGCGGGCGCCGCGGGCGATCCCTGAAACCACTGGGTCACCGGAGAAGCCAGTAACCGGGTGGCGGGACAAGCTGGGGATGCGCCCGGGAGAATGGCGCGGAAGGACCCGCACCCCGGGCGCAGGGGCGGAGGGGCGAGGCGGGACTGCGGAGGGGCCGGCGCCGAGCCGCGGGGGGCGGAGTCGCCGCAGCGCGGCGCGGCGCGGCGCGGGCGGGCGGAGGGAGGGGGTGTGTGCGCGGGTCACATGGTCGCGCTGCCCTCCCCGTCAGCCTCCCTCGCCGCCGCGGTGCGCTGGCTGCAGGAAGCCGCCGCGCGGCCGCTTTTGTTGTCAGGGAGTCTGCGAGGAGCGCCGCGCGCAGGACGCTGCCACCCTCTCCCTGCAGCCCGCGCCCGGCTGCGGGGCTTGGGTCCCGTCCGCCTATGAGGGCGCCCCACGACTACCGCCGCCTCTGGCCCGGGGCGGCGCGGCGCTGAGACGGGCAGCGGGCGGCTTCGGGCCCCTCCCGGAGGGCACCATGGAGGTGAATGCGGGTAAGAGCCGGGCTGCGGCGGGTGGGGGAGCCCGTGGGGCGGCCTGGGTGTCTGCACGGCCGGTATGGTGGGCTGCGGCGCGCGGCGTGTCCGTCCCGGGCCGACTCCCGGGCAGCCCCGCACCCGCCCTCGCGGCTCCCCGAAACGCTGCAGCGAGGTCCGGCGGCGCCTGGCCCAGTCCGGTCCCCCCCTCACATGGCCCGGCCGCGCGAGCCACGTGCGCGCTGTGTTTACGTTCGGCGGCGCGCGGGCGCCGGTTGGCTGGGCGGGCGCGTGACGCGGCATTACATAATGGGTGCTGAGGCGGCGGCGGCGGGCGGGGACACGTGAGGCCGCTGGGCTCTGTGACCCACATTCCCCGGGGCCGCAGGGATACGTGGGGGCGGGCGCACCGCAGCCTCCCGGGAGGCCCCGCCCCGTCGGAACCTCTAAGCTGTGACGTGGCCGCGATTCCCGCCTCCCCCGCGGGGTTGCACACTGCGGAGGAGGCGGCTGCGCGTGCGCTCCCGCAGAGTAGGGCGGCGGGGCGGCCCCGGTCAGATACCCGCGCCGCAGTGCGCGGGCCGCGGCCTCCGGGTCAGGAGGTGACCCAGACTAGAGGAACCCGGGCCGTGCGGCACCTTGGGAGTGCTGCGGCCGCAGACCTTGCGGATCCTGAGGACCGAGGGGGTGCGGGGCGAGGGTGCGGCACTGCCGAAGCTAGAGCTGGAGGGAAGCGCGGGGCTCCTGGGACGGGATCCTCGGAGCAGGGCCAGTGGGCCGCGACGCGCCTCGAGATCGACCCCCGCCCCTCAAGTGCTCTCTTGGGCGGGTTTATACACCAAAGAGCCTTAGAAGCAGCTCGGGAATTCCCTTTGGGTGGGGATTTTACTGTAAACAGGTCACATGTAACTATGATCAGAACTATGGTCTGGATGACTCAGGTGAGCGAAGGTGACATCCAGCCCTGTGGACTACTCATCATCCATTTAAATTAAAAAGAAAACAAAATTTTTAAGTCTTTCATTTTTATTTTGTGAGATAGTCTCATTATGCGGTTGTAGGTGGTCTTGAGCTCAAAACTTCTGAGTCTTTAACGTGTTCTAAACTTGAGATGTTTTTAAAATCCTTGTTAACATTTCCTGTTTGCCGAGGAATGATACCATACTCTGTCTCCTTTTGACTGCGGGGGACAAATGACCCTTAAAACCTGAAGCAGTGAGGATACAGAAACAGCCAGTTTTGTTTGAGTTCTATGTGCTTCTAAAAGTCATGCTATATAATGCTAAAAATAAAGTTTTCTGATTGTGTTTTGCTTACTGATGGGTATAGCCTTTCAAGGTATTTAAAAGTATTTAGAAGCTTCCATGGAAATACATTTGTGTGTATTTTTATGTGACAGAAACTTAGAAGTTATTAGGGTCAGCCCTTTTGTAACGCCATGAATTTTTTAGGCTTTGCAACCTCGTGAGGTGGGTTGACTGGTGTGGGTAGAATTTTCTCGTTTGTTTGAACCTTCCTGGAACGTGATGGGTTTTGTTTTGTTTTTTTTTTTTGAAACAGGTTGGCTCAAACTCAAAAATCTCTCAAGTGCTGAGTTTACAGTGTTGGTCCCCAGCTAGCTTGATTTTAACTTTTGTGATCCTTGATTTTAACTTTTGTGACTACGATTTGATCTGGGTGATTGTGGAGAACTAACTCTCCCATCCTTTTTATTTCTTCCACCGCAGTTCTCATGTTGGTGCAGGCTCACAGTTACCTTATTCTACCCGTTGGGGTGTAGTGCTCAGAAGTGAATAGGTTGTTACAGAAGTGGACGGATATTTACCAAGTTAAAGCCGGGCTCTTTGCTTTGGACCTTTCTGTAAATGCGTTCTGAGTTCTGTGGCAGGCTTAGTGTTTATTGTTTTTTTTTTTTTTTTTTTTTTTTTTGTCTCTTTCTTTTTTTTATCGGTACCAAGGATTGAACTCACGACCACACACTTGCAAGGCAGGTGCTTATGCCACTGAGCTAAATCCCCAGCCCTGTGTTTATTGTTTTTGACTATTGCTTTGCTGACTTTTGGTGACCTTGTCATCAATTAGGACATTTTTTGTTTTTGAGATGGGGTCTCACTAGTGATTTCAGCCTAGCCCTCAACTCACTAGCCTAGGCTGGCCACGAACTCTGGTGATCCTTTTGCCTCTGCCTTCTGAATGCTGGGATTACTATGCCACCTACACTACCTTAAAACTACATTTCATCCATTGTGTGTATAATTACTTGACCTGAAGTGTTGGAGTTTGCAGTTAAATTTTTGTTTGTTTGGCCTCAAGTTCAGGGCTGTGATAAGCCCTTACTCAATATGTTAACAGTTTCTACCCTCTATCAGAGCTTTAGTAAGACTTCTTTTCAATTTTAGTTTGTTGTAAAAGTAGACCAGGGTGGGGCCAAGTTCAGTGTTAGGTGACACAATCTGGCCCTTCCTGTATCTAGGTCAGTACCAGTTGATATGTACAACCATTGATTATCTTATTATTCTACAATTAATGATGCTATTTCTCTGCTTTCCATGACAAATTCAGTTAAGGAATAGTTAAGAATAGAAGAATAGTTAAGTGTAGAAGAAATTTTATGTTTTGTCACAAGGATATTGAATATGCATTTTATAAAAATGAGTCATTTTACATACTTCATGACTGTGCCTATACTTCAGATTTTAAAATTTAGGAAAACATTCGTACACAGTGTAATTTTAGGCTTACAGTATATATTCTGTGTTTTCCCAAACGTGGCTAGAGGGATACAAGGGGGAAGGAAGATTGCTTCACTTGGAGAAATAGCAAAATAACACGAAAAAGTCAGAAGTGAGGTACTATGTTGCTTGTTTGGTTATTGGGGTTGAAGGATTTAGAAGGTAATATGGCAGTAAAACTGGAGAAAGCCATTGGGTCCACTTGACACATTAAAAAAAATGAGAGAAGGTGGCATAATAAGGGGGAGTCGTGTGTAACCATGGCCAAGTTAACAATCAGCAGCATCTGCTGAGTACTTACTATGTACTTACTATGTACAGGCCCATTACAGGTATTCCCTCATTAATTCTGTGAAGAGCCAGGCGTAGTGGCACACCCTGAAATTCCAGGGCTCAGGGGCTATGACAGGAGGATCACTGAGAGTTCAAGGCCAACCTGGGGTAAATGGTGAGACCTTGTCTCAATGAAACCAAACCAAAACTAAACAGAATTCTGTGAAGGGAGGTCCTGCTGACACTATTTTAAAGAAAAAAGGGTAAATAAATTGCATATAAGTAGTGTAGACAAGTTGAGGAGCCAGGATGTTAAGTATATTATGCTGCAAAAAATTTTAGCCTACGTTTGGAAGTATATGCACAGTGTGGGGAGGGGTCCTGTCTTTTAGGGTTAATGGGGACGGATATCTATGGATCTACTTGGGTTGCAGTTGTTATGGGGTCATATCTAGTAGGAAGGGACTGAGAGCTGCAGGGCCTCCTAGTTCAGCATTTCTTTTTAAACCTTGTTGTTAGTTAGCTGGCTTTCTCCTACTAAGACACAAGTTATACTCTCACCATTTTGTTGTTTAGTAATTTACATGGAGACAAAAGTAGTTTATTTTAGAGTAAGACCTACTTATTTTTGGTCACTGCACTTAAAAATAAATCTTGGGCGGGGGATTTAGCTCAGTGGTGTAAGTGCCTGCCTTGCAAACACAAGGTCGTGAGTTCTATTACCAGTACCAAAAAAAAAAAAAAAAAAAAAAAAAAATCTCATGATACATTATTTAATATATTGTATCCTCTTATATACATCCTTACTTTGATTTTGTTGTCTTTGCTGTTGTGTGTCTTGACCTCTGCCTTCTCTTGTACTTTTGTTTGATCCTCAGCATTTCAGTTACTTGTATGAGATACTGCTCACATTAATACAGCTTTTTCCCAAGAAGAAATATAAAGGTTTTTGGGGAAGGGACCATGTTGTTCTCCAGACCCTTGACATCTGGGACACAATTCGAAGTTTAGTGTCAGATACACCTTTTTATCTTGTGAGGTGAAATTGCTCATAACCTACTTTTTTTTTTTTTAATTGCCCAGGCTGGGGTCAAACTTGTGATCCTTCTGCCTCAACTTGCTAGCATGCTGTGTAATGTACTTTTTTTTTTTTTTGAGACAAGGTTTCACTATGCAGTTCAGGCAAGCCTTGAACTCACTTTGTAGCCCAGGCTGGACTTGAACTCGCAGCAGACCTCCTGCCTCAGCCTCCTGAGTGCTGGAATTACAGACATTTACCACCACACCTGATTACATAACCCACTTTTAAGATAAATTAAAATTTTTCAGTGGTAAAAATGTTTTAAACCACAAAATACTAAATAAAGTTGTCACTTGATGTCAAGCATTTTGTTTAGGAGGCTGTGCTTGCCTGGAGAAAGGGTAAGAAAGCCACAGTGTATGCAGGAGCAGTGCTTCCCAGCAGTCTTTGAGTATTGACTTTGGGCTTGTCTGAAGTTGACCACTGGGTAAGCCCTAGCCTGGGAACCTGGCCTAGCTCCAGGGTTCCTTTCAGTTAAAAATAGAGAAGATTCTGCCTTAGCTAATTTTAACTTAAGGCCTTCCAGAAGTACATTTTGCCTGTTTTTGGAGATGAGGTATTGGGAATTGCTGTTTTGGGGATTTTACCTTTCTTGCTTTATCATAAAAATTTGTTAGTAGGTGGGCATGGTGATAAATGCCTGTAATCTCAGCAATTGGGGAGGCTGAGGCAGGAGGATTGTTACGAATTCAAGGCCAGCCTGAACTACACAGCAGGACCCTGTCTTTAAAAAACCAAAATAACGAAAAATAAGAAGCCTGAAAAGACAACTTTGCAAAATTTCAGTATTCTCTTTTATTTTAACTTTTTTTCTTTTTGATTTTTTGGGATAGAGAACCTTGCTCTGTAGTTCACATTGGGCTTGAGCTAAGGAATTATAAGTAATCTCTTTTAGGAATTACTAGATTTCACTGTAGTGTTATAATTACCTGGAGGAGATATGCTTATTTTAGGGACTGTGACTGAGGTTTAGAGAGATTGAAAGTGACTTTTTTGCTTCAAAAAGGCCTCAAAAAGAACTGATGGTCTGAATCTTGACTTTGAATTCTGGCTCTGCAGTGTACTTGCTGTGTTAGTTAAGCAGTCTGAGCTTTGAGTTCCTTGTCTATAAAATGGAGTGATGGAAGCTAGTTTGCAGAATTCTTATGAGGATGACATGTGTTGTAGTCAGGGGTTGTACACGAGAACAACTAGAATTAGGACATGCAGTTTATAATATTTTTTTAATAGTCACCAGAAGTTAACGCAGAAAAATGCAGGAAATCTATATGCAACACCAAAGACATAGATTATTATTTATTTAGTCAAGAGCCTAAACCCACAGCAATGTCCCACATGAGTCCAGATAAAAACCCAGAGCTTAGGACAGTGCCTCCCACGAGTCCAACTGGAGGTCCCAGAGCCCACAAGAAGGACTCACGCCAGTCTTTTTTATGGATCCGTGCCGGGAAGACCCAAGGGTCAGCGGTGGAAGCCAGAAAGGATGAAGGAGCTGTGCTAGAGGGATGAGGGTTCTATGCTGGCGCTGAGAAGTCACACTCACAGGAAAGACCAGGGCTATCCTGAAAGGTACCACAGCTGTCCTCAGCAACACGGAGGCCCCGAGCTTCTCTGACGACAAGCACAGTCGGGTACGTGCCATGAAGCAGCGTGACGGGTTCATCCTGGAGACCAAGCAGCACATGTCTTCCGCTCTGGAGCCAGGAAGCAATGCTCGATGTGAGGACCAACGCTTCTCCAGGAGATCCAACAGCTCAGACAGCAACTCGTAGGAGAACCCACAATGCCTCCTTAACGCCTCAACCATCAACACTTCCTTTCTTCACCTATTTATCCTGGCAACTTTCCTCAGGTGGAGCATCTTCACTCAATGCCATGATGATGTAATCCAGCTGGCGTTAAGCTGATCACCAGTTGTTAATCCATAACAACATGTGATGTGGAACTGTAATTTTATGGTTGTATTTAGAAGGGATGTGATGACTAGTGTCATTTTTCTTTAAGTTGAACTAATTGATGTGTTCCTTATCTTCTAAGAAATTAAAGTAAACTCATTTGAATTGCTAAGATTGGTAGACATGTTGATAGATTGGTGTCTAGTAGAGTAGTAAGAATAGATGCCACAAAACTGAAATCACTATTGAAGGTCTTGATGGTAGACTTCTAGATGAGACTTGGATTCATTAATTTAGTACAAATGTTGAAACTTCGTAAAGAAAGTTTGGAACTTAAGGGGATAGCCAGAATGGTTTTCTAGTTCGACTTTGGAACTTTGCAAAGGAACTTATTTCTTGGTAGCTAATTTAAGTACTTTTACTGCCCATTCAGTATTTTTAATCTGTTCTTAATTTGGATAACTGCTTCCTAAAAGTTTACTTCAAAAGTAATTAGAAAATCTTATTACGTAAAAAAAACTGACTCAAATCACTGGTCCTAGGAACATCTTACTTTAAGGAAAAATATCACTTCATCATCTGTATACTTCAGGGATGTTGGATATGGATTTTTGTTTTTTTGTTCTGGGAATTGAATTCAGGACCTTGCACTAGCCACTGTACTGTATGTCTGGCCCTAGCTATGGATGTAGGTAGTATCCAAGACACTTGCTTTAAAAAAAGACAAATACCAGTGAGATTTTCCTTTGGGAGTTTATGGAGGACTAAGGCTTAAGGTTTTTTTTTTGTATCCTTTCTTCTTTTTCTTTTTCTTTTCTTTTTTCGTGCTATAGGGTCTTGCTGTGTAGTTCAGGCAGGTCTTAAATTCACTATGTAGCCCAGGCTGGCCTTGAACTCACAGCAGTCCTCTTACCTCAGCCTCCCCCCTGCTGGGATTACAGGCATGTGGCACCATGCCTGGCTTTTTGTATCTTATTCTGAGTGGAGAAATGTAAAAAACGTAGCAATTTGCTGGCACCTGAAGTTTCCAATCGGATTTCTAGCGTTTTGTAAAGACACACTTAAGTGGTTTTACTCAGTGGTATGACATTTAAGAGGCTTCCAGGTTAACATGGCTTCTCTTGGCTCAGAAGGTATTAAAGATATTTGGACAGTTGTGTAAAGTAAATATTACCCTTTACAACTATCAGTGATCTATATTTGAACTCACTATCCATTTTTTAAACTTCATTATAAAGAGAACCTGCTAAAAATGCCTGTTTCTGAGTGTACTTTCTCCAGTCTGGTCAGGGCCTTGGGAACATGGATTCTGAACAAATACTAGGTACGTTTAGTGATAAATTTTTATATAATTTCTCTTGGTAGTGAAAGTAAACTCAAAGCTGTGGAGCTTTTTCTCCTTGTGTTTAGGCTATTAGGAGCTTTTAGATTTTAAATTCAGTAGTGGATAAAAGTACTGCCCTTGGTCACTTCATTCCAGATGAAGTAGCTGGCTTGTGGCAGTGTTACTCAAAATTTAGTGTGCATCAGAATCACCAACAGGGCTTACTAACATTTCTGATGAGGGCTGGGGATATAGCACTTGCCTAGGATGTGTGAGGCCATGAGTTTGCTTGCTTGAGGGTAAAAGTATTTCTGATGCAGTAGATCTGGAGTGGGACCTGAGAGTTTGCATTTCTAACAGATTTCCAGGTTATAACTGATGACTCTGGTTTGGGGACCAAACCTTTTTATCCCCTCTATGGTACTGGGGATCAAGTCAGTGGATATATGCACGTTAGGCAAGCATTCTACCACTGAGCTGTGTCTACCTGCCCTCCCCAAACTCTTTGAGGATAGTTGGTTTGTAATTAGAGACTGTATTGCAGAACAAATAATACAAAGCTCTAGTTTCTCTGGGCAGATGAGATGTACACAGAATAGTTTGTGGGAAGTGGGTCTGTCTGACTACAGAGTAGATTCACACTTACAGCCTTAGAACTCATGCCAGTGCATGCTTTTTTTGGGGGGGGGCAGGATTTTACTGTGTACTTAAGTCTGCCCTTGAGCTCACTGTATAGCCCAGGAAGACTGGCAGCAGTCCTGGTTCAACATCCTGACCGCTGAGATTACAGGTGTGCATCATCACACGGGGTGGGATGTTGATGAGTTTGTAAACTGTTTTTGAAAGTGGGTCCATGAAGTGCGGAGTAGCTTCAGCCTTAGAGTTGTCCTTTCACTCCATGTGTTCTTCCTTCTGGGTCCTTTAATATGTTCTATAAATAATGAGTCAAGAACAAATAGTGAATTTGCATCCATAAAGAGCTGCTCAGGGATGAATGAGCCTTTCTGCAAGTCCAGTGGCAGAATGAATGGAGAATATTGAACTAGGGATTAATGGATAGTCAAGAGCTGTCTTCAGGGAACAATAAGAACAGAAAGATTAAAATGGGCATGATGGCACGTGCCTATAATCACAGTGCTTTGAGAGGCTGAGGCAGGAGGACTGCTGTGAGTTTGAGGCCAGCTTGCACTGCATAGCCAAGACCTTGTTTCAAAGTTGAACTGAACCTGACCAAAAAAAAAAAAAAGAGGAAGAAGAAAAGAAAATTGGGGACAGCAGCTATTAAAGGTTTCTTGGGCTGGGGATTTAGCTCAGCGGAATAAGTGCCTGCCTGGGAAGCGCTAGGTCATGAGTTTGATCCCCAGTACCAAAAAAAAAAAAAAAAAAAGTTTCTTGTATGAGATAAATCATATTACCTGGAGCTCCAGATGTCAATTACTTCTTCTAGGGATGTACATATGATTCAACTAAGTGCTGGGGTAGGGCAGTGATGGCTCATGGTTTCTGTGACTGTCGAAGGTATAATGAAAGAGACAAAGAGAACATCTCTTCACAGCTGAATTTGTTTACTGTGAACTGTAATGTCACTCAGGGATATTTTTCTAGCCCTTTTAGGAGGTTAGAAAATGAAAGCTTTAGGTTTGTTTAGAATAACCACGTCAAAGAGTACGTTTGTACTTTTTTCTGTATGTGGGAGTTACATGTGCTTCAAACATTATGGAAAGAGGAAGAACAAAAGGACATAATTTTCTTTTTACTTTTGCTGTAAACCAACCTTTAATACCAGTAGTTGGTCTCTAAAGCCAGCAACTTCACTAACACTTCAGTAAATTAGTATGTTCAAATTTGTAACAAATTAAAAAGCCCACATATATTATCTTGTATCTAATTGTTTGATTTCCCCCGATTTCTAGGAGGTGTGATTGCCTATATCAGTTCTTCCAGCTCAGCCTCTAGCCCGGCCTCTTGCCACAGTGAGGGTTCTGAAAACAGCTTCCAGTCTTCCTCCTCTTCTGTTCCATCTTCTCCAACTAGCTCTAATTCAGATATCAATGGTAATCACAAGAATGGTGATCTCTCCAATATAGAAGGCATCCTGAAGAATGATCGAGTAGATTGTTCTCTGAAAGCAAGCAAATCAAGTGCTCCTGGAATGACAAAGAGTCATAGTGGTGTGACAAGTAAGTTACCTTAGTAATTTAAAGATCACTGCAATTAACTGTAGACTGGATTTATTTTATCACCTTTGATTTGGGGAACTATTACAGTGCCAGCTATAATTTGACTCCCTTCTGAATGATCATAGATCAGTAGTTAGGGACGAAATCAACAATGACTTTACAAGTTACAGCCTATGGATTATCACGTAGAGTTCAGTTTTCTGACTGACCATGTTACTCCCAGGGTACTTCCTCTTACATTATTCAGTTACCTTTCTTCTGGATTCCTAGTACTAAATCTCATTTCTTGAACAGAGTATTAGACCTGAGTGTGGTAGTGCATGCATCCCAGCCCTCTGGAGGCTGAGGCAGGAGGACTGCTGCAAGTTTGAGGCCAACCTGAACTGCATAGTGAAATCCTGTCCCCCAAACAAAATAACAACAACCTCCCCTCCCCTAAAGCAGAGTATTAGCATGTGGGAAGGGGTTTCTTCTGATGAAGTAGGGGTTGGGAACACTTGGAATTAGGAAACAAAGCAAAATTGGGATAACCAGTGGGTGACTCCTGAGATTGGACTCCTGAGTGAATGTCAAAGTAACAAAGATTAGAAGGGAGGATCAAGAAAAGGGAGGATCAACAAGGAGCAGAGCTGGGCCTGTTTAGCTCCTGTGGGTGAATTGAATGAATTCACTTGGCTGTGGAGACCTTTCTTTGCCTTGTTTATTGATTGAGTTCCCCATATCTGTGTTATTTATCAGTTTCTGTGCCGGAATTGTAATTTTATGCAGGAGAATTACTTCTTCATTCTGCTTGCAGGTATAGTGTAAAGCAACTGTGAATGTACTTAATTGCAGTAAATGTTTAAAATCTCTAAGAAGGAGAAAACCCCAACTCTATGAAGTATTTTTGTAGTTTCATAATCTATTTAAAATGACCAATTTGCTTTTATTTGCTGTAGAGATTTTTCTTCTACATTATAAAGGTAGATATATAGCTCTTAAAGCACCTAGAAGCTGAATGAAACAAATAAGCAGTTGGAAAGAAAAATACTTGAATTATTTTTTCTAGCTTTTCACCTCATGTCTGTTTGTGCTCTAGAATTTAGTGGCATGGTTCTACTGTGTAAAGTCTGTGGGGATGTGGCATCAGGATTCCACTATGGCGTTCATGCTTGTGAAGGCTGTAAGGTAAAGCATGCTTTTTTACCCTTAAACTTCTGATAACCAGGGGAAAGAAATTGAGATTACTTTTGCAAATTTCCACAGTTGATAATCTAGGAGGGAGAGAGAAGTCTGATGCTTTGGTTTTAAGTATTTATGAAATAATTTTGTTATTTTATTCATAATATGAAATATAAAATAATTTTTTGGGGGGTGGGGCAGTACTGGGGATTGAACCTAGGGCTTCATACATAATAGGTAAATGGTCTTTTGCTGATCTATATCCCTAGAGTTTTTATTTTTTATTTTGAGATAGGGTCTTGCTTAGCTTGTCAGGCTGGCTTGGACCTTGAGATCTTACTGCCTTGGTCTCCAAAGAAGCTAGGATTACAGATGGGCACCACCATGTTTGGCCTTGAAAGTATTTCTGTTGAAATTTTTATCAAAACAGATTTGCTGAAAGCAAAAATAGCAAAATGAAAACAAAAACAAAAAACCAAATTTGCTGTGTCACTGAAGCAAACAGTATGAACGGGAGTGTCAAGTACATGCTGTAAGTGTTAGGGAAGCAGCAAGACACAGAACAGACAGGCATTGTGACTGCTCAGTGGAGCTTCACTTAGGCCAAACTGTGAATTAGGTCTTGACCTAATTCTATTTTGTATCACTGTAACAAAGTAATAAAGACTAGATAGTTTATAAAGTTTATTTGGCTCAGAGTTTGGAGACTGAGAAGTCCTAGATCATGGGGTTGCATAATAAGGCCGTGAGGGCCTTATTACTGGGTCATATGGTAGAAGGCATCATGGAGAGAGAGAGAGAGAACATGACAGCCAACAAATGTGCACACTTGCCGAAAGATATGTTGAGTGTGTGGAACAGGGAGGGGGTGGACAAACTCACTTCAGACCTCGCACAGTGACAGTATTAATCTGATTCATGAAGGCAGAGCCCTCTTAAAGGTCCTGTCTCAACATTTTTACACTGGGGATTATGTTTGTAACACATGAATTGGGGGTGGGGTGGGGAGAAGCACATTAAAACTAGAGCAGGTCTTATCAGATAGTTTGCAATTCTGATATGTCAAGTTCTGGAAATTGGGAATTGTAAAATGCCTTCATTTAGTTGCATATTTCCTGGTTATCATTACTTGAGGGTTGGTTGAATAATTCCAAATAAGATAATGTATACTTACCTACTCATAACTAGAATCAGTCAGGGTCAGTGTTACCCCTCTCTCACATATGGCATAGTCCTTTCTTCTGTTATCACAATTTAACATGCCAAAGACATGTTCTTGACTTCAAGCTAGCTGCAGGAATTGATTTTGGCAAGATATAGCAGTAGGTGAAGAGATACTGAATATATGTGATGAGAAAAGGTGGCTCTGAATGAATTGTGAGTTCGTTAGCTTTTAGTGGCTAAGTCACTTCATGAGAGTAGTCAATATTTTTTTGTAAATACAGCTTTTCCTACTGTTTTCTTTATTTTCTTTATTTTTTTGGATTTTTTGAGGTAAGATCTTACCTAACTAGTGCAGGCTGCCCTTGAATCCCTGCTCAGCCTCTTCAATGCTGAGATTACAGGCATGCACCACTACATCCAGCTTCTAGTTTTAAAAATAGTGTAAATAACTTTTTTTTTTTTTAACAAAAATGTGAAGTAGGCAATAGTGAGGTAGGCTTCATGCTCACATTATAGCTAATAAATACAAGCTGAATGAGATGAATTGTGCATTCTTTATATGTATTTGTTTTAGTACTTTCTTAAAAATATATTTGGTTTTGCTTTTGTGTCCAAGTCAGGTTTGTAGTATCTTAGTAATAAAACATAAAAATGCTGTGTCCTACAACTGCTTCATAAAGATTTATGAAATGTTTAGTCAGCATTCAGGGAAAAGGCAGTTTAAAATAATTCTGGTAATTAAGTTGTTTTTTTATTCTGTCTGGAAGCTGGAGCTCTTTGAGAACCTGTTGCAGAGTATGTACTTAAATTGTTAGCCTATAGTAAAGAGAGCCATTTGACAAATGTCTTTGCTTATCCTTGGCTGGTCTGGAGGTGTGTGCTGTAACACCTGTTGCTGATACACAGGCAAAAGTACCTGACGTCGGAGAGGCCTTGCCAGTGCCAGCAGGTATCGATCCATAAAAGACTGGCCCGTGCCAATGCAATGCCAGATTCTAGTGAGGCAGTTACAACTATAAACGCATTTTCTATCAGCTTTTTAAGGATTGGTCATTTATATTTCAAGAGTTCTGGAATTTGCGTGTGACTAGAAGTATGGGATGAAAAATGTGGCTGCAGGTAAGGTTAAGTAAGAGGGCACTGTAGTATGAGGGATGCTGTTTGGATAAGCACAAAGATACTTAAGGATTTTGTTTGGCAGATACATGTAGCACCTGTTTGTTGATATTAGTGACAATTGAAATAAATTCTTTGTGTCAGTATTGTTTCTATTTGTCTTAAGCCAAAATCATTTCCCAGTAGGCTTGAGACAAAGAATTCATCTGGAATTTCAAATGAATGAGTAAATCTTTTGTTCTTAGGGTTTCTTTCGGAGAAGTATTCAGCAAAACATCCAGTACAAGAAGTGCCTAAAGAATGAAAACTGTTCCATCATGAGGATGAATCGGAACAGGTGTCAGCAGTGTCGATTCAAAAAGTGTCTGTCTGTGGGGATGTCCAGAGATGGTATGTCCTCAGTGTGCAGAGTGTTGCAAAGCGTGTGAAACTTCGTGTGTGTTCCTTAACATAGACTGGAGTTACAAGCCAAGTCACTAGTGGCCCTCTTATGTTTAGGGTGAACGTACTTCAGAAAAGGACATTTTGATGCTTTGTAGGACATTAAATTGATTAGTCAGATTTTACCATTGTCCACTCTCAAAACAGCTTTTAGATCAGCTCTCCCCCCCCCCCCCCCCATTTTTAGAAACCCGCTTTTGGTCAGGCTTAATGGCATATGCCTCTAAACTCAGCACCTGGGAGGCAGAAGGATAACTGCAAGTTCAAGCTAGCCTGTGTTATATAGTGAGTTCAAAGCCAGCCTGAACTATGTCATAGAAACATCCTGTCTCAAGAAACCAAAAGTCAAAAACCCCAAAACCTCCCAGAAAAACAAAACAGAAAACCAAGACAAACAAAAAAACCAATAAGAAACAAACCATTTCCCCCTTTTACTGATAACTTTTAAAAAACATTTTTAAAGATTGCATTTCCTCAAATAAGAATTTTTGACTGAGTCTTTTTGATTTCTTAGTATTACTGAAGGATCCTTTTTTTTTTTTTTTGTCTTTGAGATAGTATCTCCCTGTGTAGTTCAGGCTGGTCTTGGAACTAACTTTGTAGCCTAGGCTAGCCCCGAACTCTCAATGATCCTCCTGCCTCAGCCTCCTGAGTGCTGGGTGTACAGACGTGCACCGCAATGTCCTCCTTGAAGGATCCATTTTTTCTATGATTGATCTATTACTTTGTTGGCCTGAAATGGTGTACTTTTGGGACACAGATTCTAAACACATGCAAAGTAATGCAAAATTAATATTAAATATTAAAGTCTGAAGTGGAGGTGGCCATCTAGTTCTGGTATAACCTATTCTTATAAAAAACAAAAGTTGTGCTAATTTGTGAAACTAATTATTATTTGTGAGTGTTATCATTGGAAAATTGGACACTTATTTCTGATACTCTGTAAGACAGGGATATGAGGTTTTTAGAGGTATTAGTCTAGTAGAGTTTGTTAAAAGTTGCTAAGTATTAATTTCCTATTTATCTAGGGAAGGGTCATTTAGGCATTTGTTTTGGTTAATATCTTGCTGATAAGGAAATAGAATGTTAAAGAGTTTTTAGGATAAGACATTTCAGCAATGAATGTTTTTTGAATGACCTGAAATTTTTGTTTTGTAGCACTGTTACACCAGTGTTCTAATTATCATTATTTTTTTTTTGTCTTTTTCTTTTTTTTATCGGTACTGGGGATCGAACTCACGACTACCTGCTTGTAAGGCAGGTGCTTATGCCGCTAAGCTAAATCTCCAGTCCCCAGTGTTCTAATTGATAGTGGTTGGTTGTTGGGATTGCTCCCCCTAAAGTAAAAGTGACAGTCAGTTATAAGAAGGAACTAGAGCTAAATATGAAACATAGTAATATTGTTTTTGACAGTGATACTGTTACAGACTATAATTCGTAAGGCTTTTTTTGTGGGTAGTTATATTACATTTTTACTGTCTCATATAAATACTAAACTAGAAAGTAGCATTTCTTTTCTTCAGAGAGGATTATTAGAGACAGCCTACCTTCTGAGACTTAACTTTAAAGAAAATAGAGAATGACTGATCACATTTTTATATCATTAGTTTTAATTAAAATCCAGCTAATTTGCTTTGCAGTAATTGCAGTTCTATTGAGGTGTATATGGGTGTAAAGAGGTTTCCTTTTCTCTTCCGAAACCAGAAAAGAAGAGTGTAGGTAATTTAATAAGAGTTTTTGAGAGTAAATTTTAAAAAAATGAATTATTGTTTTGGATCTTTTGAGACAGTTTGCCTATGTAGTCCAGGCTGGCCTTCAACTCACTGTGTAGCCCATACAGGCCTTGAACTCCCAGCAACCGTCCTGTCTCAGCCTCCTAAGTGCTGGGATTAGAGTTGTGGGCTATCTCCTCTGGCACTCAGCCTTGTAAATAAGGGACTGTGCAGGAATGCTGATCTGCTTCAAACTCTTTTCATTAGTTATAAATTTTAGATTTTGCTTGTAAAGTACTCAGGAAATAAATCTTACCTTCATTTTGTGAGAAAAATGGAAAAGTTTCTCTCCAATTCTCATTTTCTTTGGTACATCAAGACCAGCAAATTTGGAATTCAGAATAGAGACGTACAGACATTCTTTACTTGTATGACTAGAGGCCATAGCTGCCAGGGATACTTTTGCTATTCTTTTACACAGACAGGTCTTATTTAGAATGTTAAATAACTTTTTTCCTTAATAGCTGTTCGATTTGGTCGTATTCCTAAGCGTGAAAAACAGAGGATGCTAATTGAAATGCAAAGTGCGATGAAGACCATGATGAACAGCCAGTTCAGTAGTCACTTGCAGAATGACACATTAATAGACCACCAGGAACAGACAGCCTTACCTGCCCAGGAACAGCTGCGACCCAAACCCCAGTTGGAGCAAGAAAACATCAAAAGCTTTCCTCCTTCCGCTTCTGATTTTGCAAAGGAAGAAGTGATTGGCATGGTGACCAGAGCACACAAGGATACCTTTATGTATAATCAAGAGCAGCGAGAAAACTCAGCTGAGAACATGCAGCCGCAGAGGGGAGAACGGATTCCCAAAAACATGGAGCAATATAATTTAAATCATGACCATTGTGGCAGTGGGCTGAACAGCCATTTTTCCTGTGAAAGCCAGCAGCATCTCAGTGTCAATGGACAGTACAAAGGGAGGAACATAATGCATTACCCCAATGGGCATGCCATTTGTATGGCAAATGGACATTGTATGAACTTCTCCAATGCTTATACTCAAAGAGTATGTGATAGAGTTCCAATAGATGGATTTTCTCAGAATGAGAACAAGAATAGTTACGTGTGCAACACTGGAGGGAGGATGCATCTGGTATAGTGAAATCAATTTTTTGCTCACCTTGTATCAAGGAAAGCTTTGCAGGTTTTCTTTTTTTGGGGGATAAACCACCTTGGGAGGTGGGTAAGAAAGCCTAAAGAGAAATAAACCATCAGTTTTGTACAGTATTTTATTTCAATTTTAATAAACACTTATTGAAAGGCCTGATTTTATACAAAGCTATGTACAAGCTTGTGATTTAATTGATACTGTGATTGGGATTAAGATTTTATGTGAAAAACGATCTGTACAGAATTGGTCCTTTAATTCTCAGAAATCCCTTTGGAAATGAAGTATGATTAATGAGTACCTTACTAGCTTTGGTATTTTCTCAGAATCCTGTTTTGTAGTTTACCATGGTCAGAAATTCTTAGCTTTCTATGGAGAGGCAGTTTTATTTTCTCTTTTTATGTTATTTTGAGATAGGGTCTTGCTGTTTTGCCCAATCTGGCCTCGACATCCTGGGCTCAAGCAGTCTTCCTGTGTAATAGCTGGGACTACAGGCCCATGTAGTGGCCCAGCAGAGAGAGTTTTTTAAAAAAACTATTAGAGAAAGATGTTTGGATACAGACCCTAGATGCTTCATTGTTTAATAATTTAGGAATATTAATAGGCTAATTGCTAAGGATTTTTCTCATACTTCATCCTGTGAGATGTTACTGTTACTCATATCACTCAAGTTGTTTTTTTTCATCAAATACAACATTCTACATGAAAATTCAGTGTTCGTATTCAGCCAAAATTTCATCAAAAACAGCAGTTCCGAATGATTTCCAGTTTACACCATGAGGTCCTTTGGTAGTGCTTGGTATTTCCTACTGTCAGGTAATTAAAGTCTTCTTTTTTCATTTTCAAAATAGTTGACTCTATCCCAGTCTTCATGTTTAAGTTTTTGTCCTTTGCAAGTGTTTGATTCCATGGATCTAAAGGATGACCTTATATTTTGTTGGGCTTAGTGTCCAGGAGGAAGGAAAAAACTGTAAGTATTTAGATTCTGATTTCATGATAGTCTCCATGGTTTTAGAATCATCCCATACCTGAATCTTGTATGGGTTTAATGGAAATTTAAAGGTTGATTTTATTAGTGAGAGTAGACAGTACATGTTTGATCATGTTTTCTAGTGTTTGACTTCCTATTTTTCTCTCTCTCAGTCAGTTCACATTTTGAAAGGTACATCTTGTTCTAATTGAACCAAGTGGAGGTCAGTGGGAACACCGCAATTACTGTTAATGACATCAAAGATCTGTAAACTTCTTAAAGCAAAGCACCTTATTACCTTCTTGGAAATTGCAGCTTTGTAAATTTGCTTATTTAGAAAGAAGTGAGTTAGGAAATAGTAACGAAATGTAGACATAAGTTCTAGGCCTGTGACTTCCAGCCATGTTTGGATGTCACTAAACCTTTCAGAGTCTTTCTTGTCGAAGAAATGATAGTTAGAAGGTGAGGTTGTAGGACAGTACTGGAGTGCTTGTCTATCCTCTATGAGGCCCTGGTTTTGTTCTCTGCCATAGCAAAAAGAAAAAAAAAAAAACCAAATGATCATTTATCATTAGTCATTACTGAGTTGAGAATCAGATCAGTTTGAGTGTTTCAAAAACCATGAAGCACTATACCAGCATAAAGTGGTGGCAATGTTATAAAACAAATTATTAAACCTGGGCAGTAGGTTTTTGAAATAGCTTGATGAGGTTTTTGCTTTGGCTAACTCTTTATAGTAGGTAATTGATATGTAAATTCGATTTTGTTTAAATTTAAAATGTACTTACGTTATATCTCTTTTATTTAAATGCCTAGTCATCTGTCACTGACCAGAAGTTGTTTATTTTTAAATTGTAAATTGAAAGCTTGTATATATTTATTACCTTAATGAGGTGAACAGCCAGTGGAGAAAGGGTTAATAGCAGATTTTAACATTTTTGGTGGCTATTTCACGTTGGGGTTTCCCATTGATTGAGATGCACTTTTCAGATTTCTTTACCACATCTCACAATTGAAGAAGTTTTTTTTGTTTTGTGTATACAAGGTTTGTCCAATGAGTAAGTCTCCATATGTGGATCCACATAAATCGGGGCATGAAATCTGGGAAGAATTTTCGATGAGTTTCACACCAGCAGTGAAAGAAGTGGTGGAGTTTGCAAAGCGTATTCCTGGGTTCAGGGATCTCTCTCAGCATGACCAGGTCAACCTTTTAAAGGCTGGGACTTTTGAGGTAGGTTTTATTTATCCTGAATATTGATGCAGGACATGTAGAGTTTTCATTCTTTTCTGAGTATTTATAGTTGAGTCTGAAACTGTCATCAAAAGAATAACCTAGGATTTCAGGAGAGGTAAATACAGAGTTACTTGGGACTTGAATTGTAGGTGCTTTGAAATCCCCATCATACAGAGTCCAAGGTCATTGTTTTAGGTATGAACTTGGTAGTTTTTGCCGTGTTAGGACACTTGCAGAAGCATTGCTATTGTCTGGTAATCGCTGTACTCAGTAGAGGGTAAGAGGGAGTATAGAATGCACTTTTTATCATTAAGGAGATTGTAGAATATTGGGGTTTGTCAGATATCTCTCGTGCCACTTTGGGTCCTCTTAGCATCAGCAGACTTCAGAATCATTGCCTGCCTATTTTCCTTTAGACTCCTTTGCAGGGATGCACTTTGCCTGGGCTTTGGGCACCCACTGCTGCCACCTTGGGTGGGACCTGTCAGCGAATGCCTTTCTTTTACTGTCTGCTCCAGGCCTTCCCTGTTGCTGCTGAGGCAGGAAAAGCTTTAGGTTCTGTTTGGAGCTTACTTAAGCATAAATGAAATTTGGGGAGGTGTGAAAAGTTGATGTCTCGTGTGTTAGGGCTGTATTTTCATCTACTCTTGGATGGTCCCACAAGATGGTGCTGCCAGTGCTCTTGCTATTAAACAGCAAGTAATATTCCCTCCTAGTACAGCACTGGAGAACCTTTCAGCATTTTCAGTGATAACAAACAGCTAGCTGGCTGCAGCACAGGTGCCATAGGTTGGTCACCACTGCCCTAATATTCACTTGCTCTCCTTTTCTGTCTCATTTCTTTTTCTTCTCTCCTGTTTTCATGTGTGCCAGTGGACAGCCTACAGAAGCCTTTGCCTCAGGCTCTGTTTTCTGGAGTACTTGGAGAAAAAAGAAACCATAATCACAAAACAGCTGTGTATAATTAAAAAGCCAGACTTACAGGTTAGAATTCTCAATTTGAAGAAAAATATTAACACTTCAGATTTAGGCCAGAAGGAAGGTCAGTGACCAAGTTGAGTTTACTGATTTTGAGAGGTAACTAAGACCTACCAAGGTGAAGACACTTTTCCTGCATTACCAGTAAACTCATAACACATCGGAAATTAGAACACAAGCCCCGTACTCCAGAAGTAGCATTATTTCTATCTTATGATTTGTCTTGGCATTATTGTGTCTAAGGCTAGCTCCATTCCATTTTCATAGCAAGCTCACTCCTGTTTGTTTTTTTCCTCTCAACTCAATAATGACTAATGATAATGTTGTTAAAGTGTTTGCTTGGGATTATCCTTTGATTATAGAAATGCAGACTATTGGTATTACCAGTTAGTGTAGTGGAGGGAGAGGTGTAGGTAAGTAATATAATTTTTAACTGATTGGGTTTAATAGCATTATAACTTGGTATTTAGAATACTTTTATTGTGATAGTGGTCTTTGTGTGTAATATTTTTGGGTTATAGTTTCCTGAAGTAATCTAATTAGAGTTCATCTGTGTTTGCCTTGACTATATTTGGTGTTTTGATGTTTTCAGGTGTTGCTGCATTGGAATATTGTCCTTTTACTTAGGGCAGAGACCATGTGATATTTATAGTAACCTAAAGGGTTTAATGCCTTTGGCTACAGCCCATTTTAAAGTTTCTTGGCATTATTGCTTGCTTTAATTATAGATTTGCATTTCAGAGTCTTTGTAAGTAGTTACAGAGTGTCACAGGACTCAAAAGCATTTTGCTATTGGTGCCTGGCTTTTTTTTTTTCCTGATGCTTACCCTTGGAATGTTTATTGTTTTGGTAGAGAAAGTGGTTCCAGGTAAAAATAAGCAATATCTTTTACAACTTTCTGTTGTATTTAGGATGTTTCTTAACTGACTTGAACACTGAGTGTTTAGTAAAATTACTGCTGAACTTCTCCAAATACATTTAAATCTTCTTCTTTTTCCAGGTTTTGATGGTACGGTTTGCATCATTATTTGATGCAAAGGAACGTACTGTCACCTTTTTAAGTGGAAAGAAGTATAGTGTGGATGACTTACACTCAATGGGAGCAGGGGATCTGCTAAACTCTATGTTTGAATTTAGTGAAAAGCTAAATGCCCTCCAGCTGAGTGACGAAGAGATGAGTTTGTTTACAGCAGTTGTCCTGGTGTCTGCAGGTAAGCAAGAAGGTTCACCATCTGGATTATAGTCAGCTAACTAGGTTCTAGCCAGCTAGGTAATAAAGTGTAACAGAAAATGTGAAATTATACGAACTTATTATTTTTGACCCCCACCCCTCTTTTTTCTTGGTATGGGGGATCAAACTCATGACCACACACCTGACAGGCAGGCACTGCCGCTGAGCTATATACCCGACCCTTTTTTCTCCCTTTTTTGGTATTGTGGATTGAAAGGTACTGAGGACCTTTGTCCTGAACTACATTTAAAAATTTTTTTTTTAAATTTTGAGGAGTGAGGTCTTGGTCTTGCTGAGTCACTAAGTTGCTCAGGCTTTAAATCATATCTTTCTGCCTCAGCTTCTCAGAGCGCTGAGATTCTAAAGGTGTGTGCCACCACGCCTAGCATTTTTTACTTTTTTCTTTTTATCAAGATTGTATATATCAAGGTACAGTAGTCATCAAATGCTTTTCAAATCTGGGCTTGCATTTACCACTTAAGCTTTTGATTAAATTTTTATTAGTATAAATATTTTGTGGATTTGTTTTTTCTAGCATTGTGTATTTGTAGGTATGTGGTCCAAATATCAATCAAATTTTAGCTATGTGGGTTACTTGCAAATGTTAAAAGCATTAAGAGGCATTGGTATGGTTTATTGCAAAGGTACATGATTATGTAAGTTATAGCTTTAGTTCAGCTTTGCCGTTGAATTTTCATTGTGATCTGGATAACTAATTTTGTCCTTTTGGGTCTTCGTTTCCATGTCCTGTTAAAGGCAGGCATTGTAGCATGCGACCCTAGTGTAGTGTCAGTCCCTGGTTTTAGGAATATCCAGGGTTTGAGAGCTCATTTTTGTTGTCAAGTCTGTTTTATTCAAGGATAAAAGCAAATGAAAAAGAAAAAAAAAAACTATAACAAAATTTCAAAACACATCAGTCAGGGCACCAGTGATACATACATTGCGTATTGTCATTCACAAATCAGTCACCCAGAGCACAAGACATTTACATTCAGTTGTCCAAACAGTACCTCACAAATCTTTCTCTTCAGTGAACTCAGAGAAATTAATAGTATAACTATCTTAACAATTTTTTATGTACATATGCGTGCATATATACATGCTTTTTCTTTCAGCTTGTCACACTAATGAAACAATATGATGTTTACACATGTGTGTTTTATTTATCTCACTAATGAATATATTCTCAGGATGCATCCATTTATCTATAAAAGTCTATAGTTTATGGCTGAGTAGTACTCCATTGTACAGAAATACCACATCTTTTTTATCTTTTCCTCAGTTGATGGACATTTAGGTTGTTTCTAAGATCTGGCTATTATAAACTGTGCTGCTATAAACATGGGTGCACATACATCATTGTGGCATGGTGTTTTTAATTGTTTTGAGAAGATACCCAGAAGGGGAATGGCTGAGTCGAATGGGACCTCTAGTAATATTCTGAGGAATCTCCACACTGATTTCCATAGTGGTGGCACTAATCTGCATTCCTACCAGCAGTGGAGAAGGGTTCCTTTCTACCCACAGTCCCTCCAGCATTTGATATTGCTTGATTTCTTGTTAATAGCCATTCTTTCTGCAGTGAGAGAGAATCTCAGTGTTGTTTTAATTTGCATCTCTCGAATGACCAGTGATGCTGAACATTTTTTCATGTATTTATTTGCTATTTGTATTTCATTTGAGAAGTGTGTATTCATCTCAGATGCCCATTTTTGGATTGGATCTTTAAATCTAGAAGGACTGATTTGTCTTGAGTTCTTTATATGTTCTTGGTAGTAATCCTTTGAGGAACAGTTGGCAAACATTTTCTCCCACACTGTGGGTTTCTTTTCACTCTGATGATCATGTCTCTTGCTGTGTGAAAGCTTTTCAGTAGGGTCCTAGTTGTTAATTCTTGGTGATAGTTCCTGTCAATTGAGGATTTGTTCATAAAGTCTGCTTATACCAATGTCTTCAAGAATTTTACCTGTTCTTATCTCCCAGGAGATTTAATATTTTTTTTAATATTAAGATCTTTAATCCATTCTGATTCTGGCTTAGTATATGGTGAAAAATATGGGTCCAGGTTTTCTAGCACCATTTATTAAAGAGGCTGTTTTTCTTCCAGTCAATGTATTTGGCACCTTTGTCAAAGATAAAGTGGCTTAGTGTGTCTGCAGTTGTATCTGCAATTTCTAATCTGTTACGTTGATCTTCAGGTATGTTTTTTTCCACAGTATCACATTGTGTTTTTATCACAGTAACTTTATTGTATAATTTCAATTCAAGAATTGTGATGCTGCGTGTCCTGTTTCTATTTCCCAGGATTGCCTTTGCTATTCTAGGTCTCTTCTGTTTCCAGATGAATTTTAGGATTGTTTTCTCTAATTCTGTGAGATATGCTACTGGAATTTTGATTGGTATTGCATTGAATATGTATAACAGTTTTGGAAGTATGGTCGATTTCACTATATTGGTCCTACCCAAGAACATGAGATAACTCTCCATTTTCTCATATTCTCTTCAATCTCCTTTTTCAGAGTCCTGTAGTTTTCAATGTAGTGGTCTTTTATATCCTTTGTTAGATTGATCCCTAGGTATTCCATCTTTTTGGATGCTATTGTAAATTGTTTCACTGGTTTCTCTTTCAGTGAGTTGTTACTCCTGTACAGAAAGGCTGCTGACTTTTGAGTTTTGACTTTGTAACCAGCTATGTTATTGAATTTGCTCATTAAATCTAGAAGTTTTTGGTGGAGTTCTTGGGGTCTTCTAAGTAGAGTATCATGTCATTTGCAAATAAGGATAGTTTAACTTCTTCCTTTCTTTATTCCTTTTATTTCTTTCTCTTATCTCATTGCTCCAGGACGGTGTTGAATAAGAGTGGAGACAGTGGACATTTTTGTCTTATTCCTGATTTTAGAGTGAAAGCTTCCAGTTTTTATCCATTTAGTATGATGTTGGCTGTTGGTTTGTCATAGATGGCTTTTATCAGATTGAGATAAAGACTATCTGTTACGATTTTCTGTAGGGTTTTTATCATGAATGGGTGCTGAACTTTGTCAAAAGCTTTTTCTGCATCTTATTGTGATGGTCATATGGTTTTTGTCCTTGGCTGTGTTAATATGGTATGTCATATTTGTGGATTTATGTATGTTGAACCATCCCTGCATCCCTGGGGTAAATCCCACTTGATTATGGTGTGCAGTCTTCTTAACGATTTGCTGCAGTCTGTATGGCAGTATCTTCTGGAGGATTTTTGCATCAGCGTTCATTAGGGAGATTGTCCTGTAATTCTCTTTCTAAGTTGGGTCCTTCTCTGGTTTTGGAATCAGAGTAATGCTTGCTTCCAGGAATGCATTTGGGAGTGCTGCTATCCTTTCAGTGTCATTAAAGAGTTTGAGAAGTAGTGGCATTATTAGGTCTTCACTAAATTTCTTGTAGAATTCAGCAGTGAATCCATCAGGGCCTGGGCTTTCTTTGTTGATAGGGTTTTTTTTAACCCCCACCCCAACATGAGATCGAGCTCACAGCTGTGCGCACTTGCAAAGTGTAGGCATTTATGCCACTGAGCTAAATCCCCAGCCCTTGTTGATAGGTTTTTAAATTACATATTCTATTTCATTTATGGATATTGGGTTATTTAGAATTTTTATATCTTCTTGATTCAGGTTGGTAATTCTTATGTATCTAGGAATCTGTCTATGTCTTCTTTATTTTCCATCTTACCAGAACACAAGTTTTTAAAGTAGAAATAGATGATTTTCTGGATTTCTGCAAGGTCTGTTGTGATTTTTCCCTTTTTATTCCTAAGTGTATAGATTTAAGTCTTGTTTTACCTCTTTTTTTTTTTTTTATATAAGGTTGGCTAAGGGTTTGTCAGTGTTTAATCTTTCAAAGAACCAACTCCCGGATTCATTGATTCTTTGTGTTGTTTTTTTAATCTCCAGTGTGTTAATTTCTGCTCTGATCTTTATGATTTCCTCTCTTGTAAGAGCTTTTGGTTTAGCCTGCTCTTTTTTTTCTAGAAGTTTGAGGTTTAAGATTAAGTTGGTTATATGCACTTGCTCTGTTGGTCTGTAAAGGTATTTACTGTTATAAATTTCCCTCTTAAGACTGCTTTCATTGTGTCCCACAAGTTCTGTATGTTTTACTATCATTATCGTTAAACTGTAAAAACTAATTTCATCTTTTAATTTTATCTGTGACCCATTGGTTGTTCAGTAGGGTGCTAATTTCCATGTGTTTATGAAGTTCTTGTGGTTTCCTTTAACATGAATTTCCAGTTTCATTGCACTGTTCTGATAGTATGCATGGGATAATTTCAGTTCCTTTGCATTTGCTTAAGCATGTTCTATGAGTCAATATATGGTATGTTTTATAGAATGTCCCATGTGTAGCTTAGAAGAATGTGTATTCTGATGTTGTGGGGGGTGGATCACTCCATAGACATCTGCTAAGTCCATTTGGGCGAAAGTTTGGTTTAGTTCTAATATTTCATTATTGATTTTTTGCGTAGTTAATCTGTCTTTCTGTGACAAGGGGGTATTGAGGTCTCACAATATAGTTGTATTAGGGCTTGATTTTTTGTGTGTGTTAGTAATTGTTTTATATAGTTGGGTGTACTGGCATTTGTTGCATCTTGATTTATGATTGTTATCTCTTCCTCTGGGATTGTTCCCTTTACGAGGATGTAGTAACTTTCTTTATCTCTTAATCAACCTTGGCTCTAAATTCACTTTGTCTGCAAATAGAGTAGCCATCCCTGCTTTTTTCTGGGTTCCTGTTGCATGGAGTATTGTTTTCCATCCTTTGACTTTCAGTCTTTGAATTTCTTTTTGAGTTAAATGTGTTTCTTATATGCAGCATATTGTTGGATCTTGGTTCTTGATCCACTCTGCTAGTCTGTGGTCTTTTAAGTGGTAAATTGAGACCATTAACATTGATGGTAATAATTGACATGTTTGACTTATCCTTGAAATGTTACTTTCCTGTTGTTGGCTGCCCCTTCTTTTTTCTTTCCTATAATTGTTTGCCTTTCCTGGTGAATTCCTTTGTTTGGGTTCATGGAGCTGTGATCCTTATTATCTCTTTCTAGAATGTCCTTCAGAACATTTTGGAGTTCTTGTTTTGTGGTCATAAATTTCCTCATATGTTGTCATGGAAGTATCTTATTTCTTCATGAATTTTGAAAGATAGTTTTCAGGGTATGTCAATGTGGGTTGACAGTTGTTTTCCTTTAGAATTTGGGGTACTTCACTATAAGCTGTCCTTGACATGAGAGTTTGTGCTGAGAAGTCAGCTCTGATTCTCTTCTGATAGGCTTTCCTTTATGGGTGATTTGTTTCTTTTTCCTAACAACTTTTTAAAAGATTCTGTTTTCGGGTTGAATTTCTGGAATCTTTTTTTTTTTTTTTAATTTTATTTAAGGAGAAAAAGAAAAACAAAGGGTACAAGTTATACAGAATTTCAGAAAGAATAAACAGTAGGAAATCACTAGTTAATAGATTACATATTGTTATCTTAGAAATAGTTGTTCAAGTTACAAAATTAAAGCATATAAAGTGAACTTTCAGACAGTGAGACTGCAAACAGTTTTATTCAATGATCCAACAAAACTCAGTAATATGGTTATCTATCTTATACACTTAAATATATATGCAATTATATCCTTTAGAGCACTTTTTTTTCCTTTCTTTTGTACAATGACAATTACACATTTTGGGTTTTATTACTCATACAGTTCTTACTACTTTTTTTTGAAGAGAGTAAAATCAAATGTGACATAACAGAACAGAGTCTGTCAAATCAAAAGGATGGACATAATAGATAATGAAAACAAAATACAAGGTGATCAACAATGGTTACCATACTGCCTCTTGCTATCTTAAAAAGAATTGGCTATATCATCAGTTATAATAAAATGGAGCAAAACAGTAAAGAATAAAACCAAAACATTGGAGACATTACAGGACTTTAAAAGAAGATAATAGTCAACCAGAATGGGTGTCATAATGAATCTTATTGTCTTCACAGTTGTTGCCTATACTTTTGAACTTGGTACTATCAAGCAAAGCAGAATAGGGGAAAATCAGTTAAAACAAGATGGTGAGGGCAATACAGGGTTTCAAATCAAGTTAATAGGAAATCAGAGTGTGTTACTATAATATATCCTGCTATTTTTTGTTTATTTTCCCCTTAATTAAAAAGATAAAAATAAAAAAGTAAATAATTTAAAAAAAGGAGATTGAGATAAAAGAGGGCATAACAAAATAGCGCAGGTCAAAGCATAACCATTTAAGCAAAATAGTGTTTCACCACAAGATATCTTGACATAAAAGTAGTTACCATAGTGTCTTCTTTCCATGAAATCTTTGAGTATAACTTTGTATACTGTAGCACCAAACATATCAAGACAATGTAAAACCGTTCAAGAGAATGACAGTATTACAGGGTATTTAGAACCAACTATCAGAAAATGAACAACGGTTTCTGTATAATCTCCTTGTCTATAAGATTTTTTGTTTATATTATCACATATAATAAAAGCCAAGAAGATACAACCTGTTAAGACCAATGGAGACAGAAGAATAAAAGCTTGATGGGACTTGAAAACAAGATGATACTAAATCAGCACTAGCTATTATGATGTCTTGTTTTCTACAAAATAGCTGTTCCTACCATCCAATCTTCTCTGCCTCATTTCTGTTGAGCTCTTTCTGTCGTTTGTTGTCAGTTTGTCTTCTTCATTTCGCTTTCTGCTCCATTCATTGTGGCCTCTCTGCCACTATTTCTGGAATCTTGGTATTTTCCTTTTTTAGAATACCCTGCAGTATTCTCTGTAAAGTTGAACTGGTGGTTGCAAATTCCCCTAGTTCCTCTTTATCCTGGAAGCACCCTGTTTTTCCATCAATTTCTAGGGACAGTTGTGCAGGATATATCAATCTTGGCTGGAGGTTATTATCTTTCAAAGCTTGAATTATTTCCACCCACGCTCTTTGTGATTTGATGGTTTGTGCTGAGAAGTCTGCTATAATTCTGATGGTGTTCCCTTGTAAGTGATCTGTTTCTTGTTTCTGACGGCTTTTAATATTCTGTTCTTATATTGGATTTCTGGAATTTTGATTATTATATGCCTGGTTGTAGCTCTGTTTGGGTTTTAGGTGGCTAGGGTCCTGTATGCCTCATACATCTGAGCATCTTTACCTTTTGCTAAATTAGGGAAATTCTCTTGGATTATTTCTGTGAATAGCTTTTGTAGTCCATTTGTTTGTGTCCCTACTTCTTCTTTTATGTTCTTAATTCTTAAGTTATAGATCCTCTTATCATCTTCTAGCCTTTGTATTATTGCTATTTGTTTTCTTGTTATTTTTAAGAAGTTTTTCCTTTCATGCTCCCACATTACAAATCTGCCCTCTAGTTCAGATAACCTATCCTTAGTTTCTTTCAAGCTGTTATGCCAGCTTTCGATAAAGTTTTTAGTTTTCTGGTAATCTCTTTGAACCTGCTTCACATATTCTATGGTTTTCTATTTTCTCCATCAAACAATTCTCCCCTTTTTTCTGTTCTTCCATTCCACCATCTGTTTTTTCTTGGGTGGTGCTTAGCATTTCTCTAACTATTCTACTTATATCTTGGTGTATTTCGTTAAATACTTCTCTTTTGAACTCGTCTATGAGGCTCCGGAAATAGCACTTTATGTCTCTTGGTGCCGTGTCTGATACTGCATGTTTTCTTTCCTCATTCTCCTTTGCATTCACCTTTCCTGGATCAGTGTTCTCAGGATTGGGAACTGAGGACCCTTTCTTGTTGCTTCCTCTTCCCATACTTTTTGTTCCTTCCATACAAGCAAATATAGGAGGCCCTGTTTTTTTTTTTCTCTTTGTCTGTTACAGTTTGTTTCAATTGCTGGGTAGGTGTTCCTGCCCACTGCAGTGTACTGGGGAGACACAGACCTGGGCAGCCTCTGCTGGGCTCGCCCCTCCAGGTCAACCTACTGAAGGCTTCACTGCTAGGGTGCACCTCCAGATGCTGGGACCTGGTTTAGGCTAGCCTACTGGGTCTTAGTCCATGGCGTCATTCAGGCCAGGCACTCCCCACCACTCCCGCTTGAGAGGGGAGTATGCGACTAAAGTTACTGCAGTATCCTGTTCCGGCAAGTCTGCCTGGTCCCAGTATGTCCTTTGCTGAAGCCTCCTACTCTATGGAAGGGTCCCCGTTCCGCTCACTCACTGTAGATCGATGCAAGGCTCCCTGCCAGTCCCGTTCTCAACTCCATTCGCCAATTCCCACTCTCAGAGTTTTTGCTTCTCTCTCTCCCTGCCGTGCTGATTTGGATGCAGCAGTGGTAGCAGGAAATTCAAATCACGGCTTCCAGTGGCATGGGATCCAGCTTCGGTGCTGAGATTTTATCTGTTCCTGTTATAGCACCGGGATTGCGTTTCCAGTTGGTTTCTCTTAGCTTAGTTCGTTCCTGGATTGGCAGGGTACATCTCCCCTTGTTTAGGACTCCTCGCACCACCCCATTCCTGGATTCTAAGCAGGGTATCTCAGAGAGCCTCCGTAGCTGCTGCTATCTATCTGCCATGTTCTCTTGGAAGTCTGGAATCTTGACCATAATATGCCTGGCTGTAGATTTTTTTGGTCATTGCTAATTGGAGTACTATATGTCTTCTTTTTCTGCATGTAAGATTATCTCTACCAGGAAGGGATTGAACCCAAGGCCTTTGCATAGAGCTATAGCTCCAGCCCATTTTAAATTTTTAAGTTCAAGATAGGGTCTTGCTTAGTCACTTAAGTTGCCTGAGTTGGCTCGAACTCTATATATTCCTGCCTCAGCCCCCAGAGTGTTGGGATTATAGGTATTCGCCACAATGGCTGGCTTATACTCACATTTTTGATCTTTCAACTTGCTTGACTGCCTGCCTGCCTGCCTCCCCTCCCTCCCTCCTGTCGGTCTGTCCTTTCTTCCTTCTTGTCAGGGTCTTGCTGTCAAGTTCAGGCTGGCCTTGAAGTCACCATGTAGCCCAGGCTGACTCACACTCATGATAATCCTCCTGCAGCCTCTCAAATGCTGGAATTATAGGCGTGCGCCACATCACCAGGTGCATCTGTGTTCTTTAACTGCTACGTCATCTCTCACGGATGAGTTAGATAGAATTTCCTTATTATACATAGGCACTGTATCATTCTTTCTTCATACCGTGGGCTCTTTTGCTATGATATGGTCTATATGTAATCAGGAGTTAAAACATTTATATTCTGTTCTGTAACTAATTGTTTTCCATGCTTCATTTATCACTTTCAAGGTTGAAGTGTCAAAAGCCATGTTTGCAGTGTTCAGATTATGTAGTGTTCCTAGTGTTTACATTGGATTGAAGTGATAGAAGAAGTGATGTAAGTCTTTGCCCTAAATCACTGCAGCCTGAAGTGGGGATGTTCCATGTATCAAGGAAGAAATGGGCTGCTTATTCAAGTTCTGTATCAACCTCTTAGAACAGTACTGGTAACCCTATGGTATGTGTGCTACAGCAGACTCTTTGCATTGTTGAAAGCTCTGCAAGATTTGCAATCACTGGCTTAGAACTAAACAACATCATGAATTGCTCTTTCTTTATTTCTTTTTTCTTTTTCTTTTTTTGCAGGGGAGGTTACCAGGGATCAAACTCACAGCCTTGTACTTGCCAGGCAGGCGCCTACACCACTGAGCTAAATCCCTGGCCCCGAATTGCTTTTCCTTTAAAACAGCTTTTTGATTTCCTTAGAATCTGTAGTTTTTTTTTTTAATTTGGGTTGTTATTAGAAGATGTGCTCATTAATTTTAGATTTCATTATATTAAGTCCTTACAGTACAACTCTCATGTGAGCCAAGGCATGCTATCCTGTTATGTTGGGTAAGGGAATTAAGAGACTGAAGGCTTAAAAGTTACTCAAGGCTACATTTTTAATAACTGGCTAAGCAGATGTTTGAAAGCCCATTGGTCTGGTTTTTTGTTTTTTTGTTTTTTTTTTGTACTGGGGAGCAAACTCATGACCTTGCACTTGCCAGGCAGGCATTCATTGATCTGGTCTTTACACAGATATCATGCGAGTTAATGTACATAGAGAAGTTGTGGTGGAGTACAGACTTGAAAGCAGGATGAAGAATTAGTTACGCAAGTAGAAGATAGATATGTATAGTGCAGCCTAATGTGGTATACTGTTTCAAAGATGATTTCTAAATCAGTCTGTGCATTTAGAGGTTACAGACTCCAGGCGATTTTTGTTTATGATTTAGCCAGATTTGTAATTGAGTTCTTTGGCTTTGAAATCACAAAGACAGTAGCTTTAGGTAAATGAATATGATTTACATTTCTAGGTATAGGTATCTATTTCTCTGCAGTTCTGAGTTGTATAGAGAAGCATAGGTTATTTAAATGCCAAATACTCACCAAATGGCTGACTCTTTATAGTATTAGTTCCTACTCCATTTTGTTGGAGAAGATCACGGATGTTTTTTCTCCCTTTTTGACATTGTAAATCATTGCTGATAAGATTGAAGCAAGTATTTTCTTTTGTGAAATGTGAGCTCGTTAAACAAAATTTGATTTGTTCACCTTGGATTCCCTACCACCCAAAATAGTAACCAGCACACACATTATGTGCTTGGTGCCTGATTTAATGAAATGCAAGGATATTTAAAAAGAAAAGCCAAAAAATAAAATATAAAACAAAAAGGCAATAAATATCAGAGGCAAGAAGCTGGGTATGGCTTCACACACCTGTAAATCCAGCACTTGAGTGGCTGAGGCAAGGGTATTGCTGAGAGTTCTAGGCCTGCCTGAACTGTATTGTGAGTTGAAGACCAGTTTGAACTATATAGTGAGGTGAGATTCTGTCAAAAGAATTGGAGGCAAGAGAAACTCTTGGAAGCATTGTTAAAGGGTTTGGGAAGATGCCCAGAAGCAGACTAGCTGGGTCAAATGGGACCTTTGATTTTAGTTTTTTGAGGACTCTCCACACTGATTTCCACAATGGTTGCACCAGTCTGTATTCCCACCAACAGTGGAGAATAATTTCTTTTCCCCCACAGCCTTTCCAGAGTTTGTTATTATTTGATTTCTTGATAATAGCGGTTCTTTCTGGGGTGAGGTGGAATCTCAGTGTTTTTATTCGTATCTCTCAAATGAAAAGTATGAGCACTTTTTCATTTATTTATTTGCTGTTTGTATTTCTTCATCAAAGAAGTGTGTATTTATCTCAGATTCTTATGTTTGGATTGAGCCTTTAAATCGGAGAGGACTGGTTTGTTTTGAGTTCTTTGTTTTTGCTAGTCATCTTTTATCTGAGGTACAGCTGGCAAACACTGTCTCCCACTTTGTGAGCTGTCTCTTCACTCTGATGATGGTTTTTCTTGCTGTGCAAAAGCTTTTCAATAGGATGAGATCCCATTTGTTGATTCTTTGTGCTAGTTCCTGTACCCCCTTTGCTGTTACTTTTTAGTCCTTGTTATAAATGCTAATACTGCAAATGACCTTTTTCAGCTATTAGGAATAATGAAAGACTTCTTTGTAAAAAAAGAAAGTACATGAATGACCAGAGAAATTTGCTTTCTGGTAGAAAAGAAGTCTTTTTTCTTCTTCTGCAACCTCCCTGTAGTGGGGGCTGTGGGGAGGTCACTGTCACTGCATATTTCTTATGGGTTGCTGCCTCCATTTGTAAAGAGGAAATAACACTTGATGAGGAAAGTTCTTGGGCAATCTACATAAAGTTTGACTGGTTCTAAGATACTTTATTGCTCGCTAGGCATGGTGGCACAGGAGGCTGAGGCAGGATGATTGCTGCAAGTTTGAGGCCATCCTGGGCTGCAAAGCGAGTTTTAAGGCCAACCTGAACTGCATAGTGAAACTCTGTTTCAAAACCAACAAAAAGACAAACAAACTTTATCCATGGTCTATGCTAAATCACTAATTTATATTTTATATGGTAAGCTGGGTAAACAACATATGAAATGAAAGTGAATGCAGGGTAATGTAACTAATGTAATAAGGTTGCATGATGTGTTACCTATTATTGGTACCATAAATTCCTTCAAAACTTTTTGGCTTAAAATGCGAATATATATTACCTTACAATTTTTGAGGGTTGGGAATAAGAGTATTATGATGGTTTGAAGTTTCTTAGGAGGTTGTAGCGCAGCTTAGTACAGAGCTATGGTGGGCTTTAAAGGTTCAAGTAGAGAAGGGCCTCATGGGGCTTACGGGGTTATTGGCTGGACTCAGCTCCTTGAAAGCATTTGAGTTAAGTGTCTGTTGTTTGTGGCCTGTTGGCTGGAGACTAGAGTCCCATACTTGAGACCCTTGCCAAGGGATGACTTACACCACAGCAGCTGGCGTTTGTGTGAGGGAGTAAAGAGTACCTAAGATAGAAGCCATAGTCTTTTGGTAACCCAATCTTGTAAGTGACCTCTTCTCACTTCTGCCTTGTTTTATTCATTAGAGGTGAGGCAGTAATTCTAGCCCACTCAAGAGGAGGGGATTACAGAAGGATTGAATACCAGAGTGGGGGGACTGTTGGGGGGCATTTTGGAGGCTGCCTGTCTACCCTGCATGGGGTAGCAATACGTCCATATGTAGTAAACATATATTTCTGTGTACTACATTATTTTATTTTGCTAATTAGAAGTAGTTGAAGTCAGAAGATGGCATCTAAGTTTAGAAATCAGAATTTAGTTTTGGACAGGTATGGTAGCATATGCCTGTAGTATCATCACTTGGGAGGCTGAGATAGCTGGACTTTCATGAGTTTGAGGCCAGCCCAGACTGCATAGTGAGACCTTGTCTCAGAAGCAAAAGCAAGAACAAAAACATGTAGTATTTTGCTGGTAGAAATCCCAAAACACTGAAGAATTTTGATATATTTAATGTCCTGTATAATGAACTATATGCACATTAAATAATAGCTAGGAAAATTGTGATTTTTGTCAATTATCTTTGCCTTTATTCCGGTGTATAAATTCTTTTTAAATTAGATTGATGAGTAGGAAGTATATATGTATTTATTGTTAATAATGTGTCTTCTCTGTATTTCTCTGTTCTTCATTTCCCATTAGATCGATCTGGAATAGAAAATGTCAACTCTGTGGAGGCTTTGCAGGAAACCCTCATTCGTGCACTAAGGACCTTAATAATGAAAAACCATCCAAATGAGGCCTCAATTTTTACAAAACTACTTCTAAAGTTGCCAGATCTACGATCTTTAAATAACATGCACTCTGAGGAGCTCTTGGCCTTTAAAGTTCACCCTTAAGACCTTTGAACATGAACTGATACAACTGTACATTTTGTGCTAAAATGCTTATTTATATGTGTGTATCATATGTGGAGAAAGAAAAGACCTTTAAGACAATACAAGATTGTAGGCTATCTCTGTAATCAAGCAATAGCTGTTTGGATTGAGAACCTTTGGCCATGATTAGATATTGATTGCATCTCCCCAGTAGACCAATCAGCTGTGTCGCACTTAAACTGGAGAAGTTACACTGAATTATAATCACACTGAATGTTAGACTTTTCATCTGCCAAAACCAAAAACCATTTTGATCTCCCTGTGGTATAAATATAACGCACAATCACAAGTATAAGACTTAAAAATTAATCTTTTGTGGTAGATGTACTGTTAAATATTGTAAGTCTTGGTGTTGCCAGAAGACTGTTACATCTGGTAATTGGAGATTTGGGGAACTAGGAGATCTCCATGTTTGTATTGTACTCTGCCACTGTTAAACTTGATAATCCTGGGCAGGTTACTTGGTTATGGAAAAAGAATTGATAGTGTCTCCAATGCCCTGTATCACAGAGATACTAAAAATGTCTATAAAAGTTTATTTACCTCTTGGGAGATAGGCACTATGTAAATAAGATAGAATTTTTTATTATTATAATTATTCATAATAACACTCTTTTGTTATTTCCACACTTTTCTGGGAAACCATTTCATAGTCTATACCAGTCTGTTATTCAGGGTTCCTTGCACATGTGTGGGGTATCCTGCTGATACACACATACTCAGAATTTATGGATACATCAAATACATAGTATGTGTACATAGTATGTATGTGAATAGTTATACATAAATATATTTCTTCACAATATTTTAAACTGTGAAGAACTTGATCATACAACTTAAAACAAGAGGTGTCAAAAGACCCAAATTAGGTGCATTTTACCTGTTAATGATGATATAACCATTGCTTTAAAATATCTAGACAGTAGAATATTGAATTTATCCTCTATTTTTGTTTATTTAAGCAACACTTAATGTCCAACTTTCAGAAAATATGTATTTAAGAGTTCATCTTTGGTAAACTCTTTGGTTCAAGGTACTAGTTTTTTAAAAGTTCATTCAAATTCATACCTTGTGCTAATACAGGTTGCAGTGCTGCCCCTTATACATGCTGCAGCTCAGTGATGAAGAATTTTGATCCTCTCTGGATAATTAATGTTTAAGAAAACTATTGGCATGTGTCAGCATGTATGTATGCACACACACAGCATACACACGTGCGTGTATGTGTGTGTGTTCTGAGTCCTCTTATTTTTCTTTCCCCTGAGTAACACTACAGGGATTTGTCAAATTAGATTTAATCTATAATTTGGAAAATCAATGTGTGACCTACAGACTTAGAAATGGTATAGTTATATTTTTCATCCCTGCTTCTAAGGATGGACTTTATTAAACATAAGATCAACTTCTGTTTCAGAGAAATAGTCAAAATTGAGCATTTTATGTATGTTTTCTGTTTCCCTGGAAAGGAGCAATTAATTGAACTTGTTGGTAAAGATTGCCTTCTATATAATGTTCAGATGCTAGAAATTTGCAGATGTTAAGAACTTGCTTTATTACACTAAGTGTGTTACTTTCATTACATGAGCAGAATGCCTTATTTTGTAATCTTGACTAATTTGTTATTAGCGAGATTTGAATTTCTGTGGCACTAGTAACTTAAGTTAAAAAAAGATGAACCCTCTCATTGTAAGAGGAAAGGAGATGGTGATATAATATGGTATAAGCGTAATTGTGATTTGCTTTAAGTGGGTATGACTTTATGGGATTATACAGCTATAGTTTTGTGAATTATTTACATGATAGCATTATCTTTTTGTATTTTTTTCCTAAGATAAACAAATGCATAGTTTTCTTCTACGGGGAATAGAAACAGCTTTTTGAAATAATATTGAAAACCTCAAAGTTCATGTTGATTTTTAATTTTTGCTTTTTGCATAAGCCTCTTTTATAACATGTATCTTTTAAAATGATTAAGTCTTTAGGAATGTGTAACCAGAACAATGTTAGTATTGCTTATAAAACTTTAGTTAGGTTCAAAATATTCATGTGTATGTCCATATATAGATATATAGATTCACATTTTGTCTTGTAAAATTTTATTTGAGTAAACTCTACCTGTAGTAATGGGAAAACAATTAATGGTTCATATTGCCACACATAGCATTTCTATATTTGAAAATAGCCCAGTATGAAACTTGCAATTCTAAAATTAAACCAGCAGCCTATTACAAGCACATTTTTGGATTGAATTGTGGTTAGAAATGCAAAGAGGACACTAGTAAAAGACATCAGTTTAGGGAACTTCTGAGTCAGTGGGACACTGTTGATTAATGTACTGTATGAATTAAGTATGCTTTAACTCTGATTTTACACTTTAAAGTTTAAATATGGGCATTATGTCAGGAGACTTAAGGGCATTATGTCAGCAAGCTAAAACGTTTTTTCCCCAGTGTTTTTAATGTATCTCCACATGATCTGAGTGTAGATTACAGCTTTCAGAGAGATAGCTGAGGGAAAGGCGAAACATCTTGGAATGAAGCTTGTCCTTCATTGTATTAAAGCTTGTCCTTTAATTACAGATTAAAAAGAAGGAAATTGCATTGGATTGAGTGTATAGCTTTCGTATTTACATTTCAATAAATTACCATCGTAACTTGATAAGAGATGATTTATTTTATGTAAACATTGCAAAGCAAGGTGTAGAAGCTCAGCTAGATTTATTATTGTGCACGAGAGTAAATACCTATCTCAATTACTCTTTTTTTCAATATAAAGTTTGCTGAATGTATGAGAAAAGTTTATTGCTTAGGACATAGAATTTTTTTAGGGGTTGGGGGGAAGGGCTGTGTCAGGAAATTGTTACATATAAACAAAAATTGTTTTGATTTGATCCAAAAAATAAAACCATTCTTGAACTAACAAAAAAAGGCTACTGTTTTAAAAATGGTAGAAATATATTGTTGACAGGACATGAGTTATTTTCTATAAACTGTAATTGATGACATGGATAATACCTTCATGTTTCTGAGATGTAACCTGTACATGGGGGAGGGGATAATAAATATTATTTCTAACCAAGAGTGGTGTTTTATGTCTGCCTCACCGTTTTTGTAAAAGCATAATTTAACTACTACAAGTTAATGTCATAGTAGGGTTTCTTATGTAAATCTCTGATTTAGCATGGGAAAATACTTCCACACAAAGATTTTGTTCAGAGGTTTCAGCAAGGGATGTTGCTATTTTCTCTGATGTCAGCCGAATGATGGTTTGCTGTTTCTGGTGAGGTGTTTTCAGAATTCTGGGAAGAAAATGTGAGAGGATGGGTGCTTGATCTGCCATGAATCATCCTGGTCATAAATGGGATAAAGTATCTCGCGAGACCAACCTCTTGTTCATTTCCTTAACAGGCAGTACCCAGGCTAAGTTGAGGCGTCATTTATATTGACCATATAGTGAGTGTTTCCTAGAGCACTGCTTTTTTTGTGGATGTTAGGTGGGAGAAATGGGCTCCTTGATCAGATTTGGACATGCTGAGTCAAACAATTACCAGCATCTCCAAATTTGTATCTGTCTTGTTCTCTTAAGTATTGTGAATTTTATTTTATATTTTTCATTTTATTTTATACTTGTTACATTTTACGTTACTTTATGTTACATTATTTTGTTTAGTTTATTTGTTGCTGCTTTTGAGACTTTTATGTAGTGGCGGGCAGGCCTTGAACTCCCTCTGAAAACCCAGCAGGTTTAGAATGCCTAGCAGTCCTGCATCCTGAATACCATCATTATAGGTGTGTACCATTACTCCTTTTAGAATTATACATTCCTTGAAGGGTTTAACAGGGTTTAACCCATTTCCTCCAAATTTACCTCCCGCCCCTGTACTGAGTTTCTATTGACTCAGGCAAGTTTGCTTTTAGAAGAAAAAACTTCATTAACCTTATACCCCAATGGGTATAGATCTGGATGTTGAACAAGTTCAGTGTTTTACTGCACAAATTTGCCTTTTATTTTGTAGTACCCCCTTTTTGCATAGCATAATGAAATACAAACTCGAAAGAAACGTGGTTAATAGAAAAGATGAAATCCTACTGAATTCTGGGACTATCAGTAAATGAGTTCATGGACCTGCTTTTAGTTTTCATGCTTGGACCTGTGTTAAAATTTGTTAGGTTTGGCTTTCTTTTTCTTTTTTGGTACCAGGGATTGAACTCATGACTGTGCTTGTAAGGCAAACACCGTTGAGCTAAATCCCTGGCTCTTAGGTTTGGTTTTCTTAGATTTGAGTTCGTCTGAAAATTTAGAATCAACTATGCATGTGTTGTAGTAGCTATGTGAGGTGTCCTCCAGGATGGGAGAGCTCATTGCTGAGAGGCAGTCATTAGAAATCAGTGTCCGATCCACTTAGGACAGTACTGCATGAGTGAGTTTAAGAGCCGGAGGGGACATCTTGGAAGGAGCCGAGCTTCTCTCCACAGCCTGTGGCACAGTCCTCCCAGTGTAAATGTGCTCTTGGAATTAGCGTCTCTCCTTTTCATTATATGTTACTGAAGAAGGTGGGATCTGTTTATTTTAAAGAGGGTAAAATTAAACATAACAAAACATCATAAAATAAGAATCAGATTTCAAAGCAAGACCACCAGGGATCACTATCTTAATGTCTCTTGTTTTCTTCCAAATAGTTGTCCATATCTTCACACACAGTGAATTCATATTGAACAAAATAGTACAGAACTGGTCAGAACAGGATGATGAAGGCATTTTAGGTCTTTAGGACCAGACAATAGGGAAGTCAACAATGGCTTCTGTAATGTCTGTCTGTCTCTTCAAAATAGCTGTCCATACCTTCATGTATGTTGAAATTAAAACAGACCCAAGTCACTGAAAAAAGAATAATAGTATTGCTGGATTTCACATCATGATGCTACCGAATCAGCACTGGGTACTGCAGTGTGTCTCTTCCAAGTAGCTGTTCATTTCATCATACATTATGTAATCAGTTCTTGTAAACTGTTTAGAAGATCTATGGATGCATGAGTCTCTACGTGTGTTGGGAGCCGCGGCCGACACCGGTCGCCTTACTTGGCGGACGTAGGGCCTGTGGGTGGGAGCGGAGCCTGAGCTAGATTGCCCCTCCCATCGAGTGAGCCAAGTTGGCGCCTGCTTCCTGCCCCGATTGCCCTGGCGACTTAACCCGCTCTGTAAGATAGTCTGCCTAGCAACAACTGATGTTAGCCAATCAGCCCGCATCGCGCGCTTTAAACTGATTGGCCACTGTTACCCTATAAAAGTGAATGCCTCTCCCGCCACGAGAGGAAGCACAGAGAGAGATAGAGAAAGTCCACCGGCGAAAAAGGGCTGGTGACAGAGAGGAGGCCTCGCGGGGCCCACGCGGAGACAAATAAAGGCAAGGTTGCACACCGCCAGACTTTGTTGTGTGTCTTTCCTGCCGGCCGGGAGCGACCCCAACATACGTGTATATTTATCCTTTCTGTATTAGAGGGAAAAAACGACAAAACAAATTCCTAGAAAAACGTGAAATGAAAAAGTCATAAAACTGCAATACAAGGTGATCTACAATGGTTACTATGATGTCTCGTTAATCGTCAATAGAATTGTTTATATTATCAGACATAGTATAATTGAACATAGCAGTACATAGCAATATTAATAAAACAAAACATTTGAGACATGGGATTTCAAAAGCAGTTAATAAACCAGAGGGGTATCCTATTGAATCGTGATCTTCAGAGTAGTTGCCTTTACTCTCAGACTTGATACTATCAAACATACCAGATTCAAATAAAATCAGTCAAGACAAAACAGTGATCTAACTAACCAGATTCAAATAAGATGTCATAGACTAATACAGGGCTTCAGATGGAGTTAATAGGAAATTAAGGGTAATTACCGTAGTATATCTTGCTATTTTTGGATTAGCTGTCTGTGCCCTCAAATCTAGTACAAGTAGACAGACTGGAACAGAATAAAATGAAATTAAATAGAGCAATAAGAATAATGTGGATTTTAAATCTTGATACACTATTAACAATGTCCTCTGCTTTTTTTTTTTTTGTAAGACAATTCCTCTTTCACAGGATGCTTTGTACATTTTGGGTCCCATTAACTCCTTTAGTTTATAGATTAGGGGGGCCAACCTGCTATCTCCACAAGTGGTTCTGAACCTTTTTACCCCTGAGCTTAATCTTGAGTTGCATTCTTTTATCTACTAAAGCCTCAAGGTTTTCCTTCATTACAGCTGAGTAGCTCTCCACTACACAAAAGTTACATGTCTTTCCAACCTATCTACAGGTGCTGGATGAGCCGTCCCTATTTTTCTCTGGTTCCCTGTCACATAGAGCATTGTTTTCTCATCTTTGACTTTTGGTTCACAAAACACCTTTCAGGTTGATTATATTTCCTGTACAGAGCATCTCATTGGGCCCTATCTCCTGATCTATTCTGCCTGTGTTCCTTTTTGTTAGTGTACCAAGGCCATCTGTGTTAGAGATTATAGCCAATCTTCTCTGCCTCATTTCTGCTATGCTATTTTTCTGCCATTGGTTGTCTACTTTTCTCCTTCATTCCACTATCTGCCCCATTCATTGAGGCCTGTTTGTCACTGTTCCTGAAATCCTGGTGATTTTTTTCTCTTTCTCTATAATGTCCTTCAGTGTTTTTTGTAGGGTTGGATTGGTGGTCATGAATTCCCCCACTTCTTCTCTGTCATGGAGGCATCTTGTTTCTCCATTAATTTTGAGAGACAGTTTTTCAGGGTACCTCAGTCTGGGTTGGAGATTATTTTCTTTCAGGGCTTGGAATACTTTGCTCCAAGCTCTTCTTGATTTGATGGTTTGTGTCAAGAAGTCTGTTGTGATTTTGATGGGTTTTCCCTTATAGGTGATCTGTTTCTTTTCTCTGAATGTTTTTAATCTGTTCTTGTGATGAATTTCTGGGATCTTGATTATTATATGTCTGGGTGTAGATCTGTTTTAGTTGTAGTGGCTGGAGTTCTGTATGCCTCACTTTTCTGAATATCATTTCCTTTTCTTATGCTTGGGAAGTTTTCTTTAACTATTTCTGTGAATAGCCTTTGTATTTCCTTTGTGTTTACCCCTGCTTCTTCACTCACATTTTTTATTCTTAAGTTATAGATCCTCTTGTCATCTTGTAGCCTTTGTATTGTTACTTCCTAGTTCCTTGTTTTAAAAGAGATCTTTCCTTTCGTGATCACTTATTGCAAACCTATCTTTAAGTTTTGAAAGTCTAACTTTAGTTTCTTTCAGGCAATTTTGCCAGCTTTTAATGGGGTTTTAAATTTCCTGGTAATCTCTTTGAATCTGTTTCATGTATTCTAGATTTTTAAAATATTCTTCATCAAAGGTTTCTATTTTTTTGGGTTCCTCCATTCTTCTGTGTCTTCTTGAGAGGTGCTTAGCATTTCTTTTATTAATATTCTTACAAGTTGCTTTACTTGAATTAGTATTTCAGTTTTGAGTTCATCTATGATGTCATGTATATATTTCTTTATGTCCGCTGGTGGTGTGTCCGGTATTGCATGTTTGCTGCTCTCGATCTATTCTGGAAGACAAACTAAGGATAGATTATCCAAACTGGAAGCAAAAAAGATGGGAAGAGAAAACAACAAAAAGTCCCCTCCCCAACAAAATGTTCCTGCTTTCATAATCAACTTGTTCCCTGTAATAGCTATTCTTTTTCTAAATTTTTAAAGATTTTTGATGAATATATGGGTGGTTTAGTCATTTATTCATGCTCACGTTTATTGAGCAACTGAGTATCAGGACTTTTTTCTATCCAAATGCAATTCATTGTTGCTTGGAAAGCTAGGGAGCTAGTCTGGATAATGTCGGAGCAGTTGTGAGCACACAGACGTCTTCAAAGATGATTGCCAGGCTCTGGTGTTCTAGCTGCTGTGTGCTGCTGACAGCTTGTAAGGGCTCATGAGAACTAACTTTGCAGAGATTAGGGAACTGACCATAAACAGCACTACTTTTTAAAAATTGTATAAGCTTTCAAGGAAATGGTTTATACCTGAAAAGGTTACAAGCAGGGTATGGTAGTTCATGCTTGTAATCTGAGCAGGTGAGAGGCTGAGACAGGAGGATTGCTCTGAGTTTTGAGGTCAGCCTGGGCTATATAGTGTGAGTTTAAGGCCAGCTTGAGACTCTGTCTCAAAACAAACCAAGAAACAACCCCCCCCAACCCCCCAAAACCTCCACCCAAAACCAAAACAAAACACCTCAAAATAATCACTTTACTGTTGTACTATTTCTGAGGTTATATATCTTAATTTGTATTTAGATAGTGAGAATACTTTGTAATAGCATGCTCCTATACATCTTTTTCCTACTGTCATTGGCACCTTGCTAGATCAAAATTGGCCAGGGAGAGATGATTTATACCATGGAAATTTACAAATGCTATGAAAAATCAAGGTTTGATTTTTTGTTTTTATTGTCTAGACTTAGATATATGATGGTAGTTGGATGTGGTGGTGCATACCTGTAATCTCAAAGCTGGAAGGCAAGCCAAGACCATACTGGGCAGTTCAGTGACACAAGAACCCTCTCTCAAAAAACAACTAGGGATGTGCCTGAGTGTGGAGACCCTGGGCTCAATCCCCAGTACCAGGAAAAAAAAGTGATGGCAAAAAGGTTAATACAGAGAGGAGGCAAAGATGGCAGATAGATAACAACTGGCTACAGAGGCTCCCTGAGATAGTCAACTTAGAATTCAACATAATACAGAGTGGGGAGCCCTGAACAGAGGGAGATGAATTCTCTCGTCCCAAGAAGAAATTAAGGTGAGAAGAACCAACCAAACATACAGTCCTGGTGCTATTATTGGAATGGCTAAAGGTTCAGTGTTCCTGCTGCAGCAGGCGACTTGCTGAGCTGTCCGAGGTCCCAGCGCTTCAACTCACTGGAGGCGCAATTACGTTGAGTTTGGGGGTCTGCAAGCCAAATGGAGAGCTGAGTTGGTGGGAAGCCTGCATTGACCTGTGGTGAGTGACGGGAGTAGAGCCATTCCACAGAAAGGGGGGCTCCAGCAGACGACATTCTGGGACTTGATTTTGGATAACCTATTGGGTCTCATCCAGGCCACATGACCCAGGCCTAGCTCGCTCCACCAATCCCATTTGGGGAGGGAACAACTGACTGAAGCACTGCTGCCCCTTGTACTTGCCAGTCCTGCCCAGTCCCAGAATGTCAGGTTCTGTAGTTAAATAGATGCACAGACATTGAAAAGTATTTCATAATTTGAAAATTATTAGTAAAGAAGTTGCTCATAACATCAGTGAATTCTTTTTTTTTTTTTTTTTTTTTTGTCTTTTTCCTTTTTATCGGTACCAGGGATTGAACTCACCACCACCTGCTTGCAAGGCAGGTGCTTATGCTGCTGAGCTAAATCCCCAGCCCCAACATCAGTGAATTCTAACAAGTTCTAACAATTTTGTTTCACTAATTTATATAGATTAAATGCCAAGTTTTATGTCATTTATCACTTACAACTTTGACAAAAATCAATCACTGCATTCTGTCAGAATTGAGTTTATGGAATTTATAAAAAAGAACATTTTATAAAGTGCATGCTATATATTCTTTCAGTAAAATTGTTACATAAGTACATGCATGTTTTCTCCCCAGAGAGCTGGTTGTTAAGCATTTCCCAGTGCACCACTATTGTTACACATCAATTCACTTGATCTTACCCTCCAGAGGCAATTCTATTTTCACGATGTATAAACCACGGCTCTGAGTTTGAGGACCCTGCTTGAGGTTCCCAGCTGCAAAGTGGAGCTTAGGGCACAAACGCAGACATTTGGGCTCTAGTGCCTGCACCTAACTGCTCATGACGGGCCACAAGCTTGGAGTCCACTTGTTTGCAGCATTGTTTTAAGTAAGTTAAATTAAAAAATAATTTTATTGGTGTGCTTTTGACATACATAATGATAACATTCATCACAGGAAGTTTGTACCTATGTACACAATATATCTTGATATCTTTTTTCCTGTTCACCTCCCTTCCCTTTAGTCTTTCCCTTTCATTTACAAAACTTTGCTTCTGTTGTTTTCCCTCAATTATTTTTTAAAATTTCTATTCCCTTCTTTCTTTTCCTTCATCCTCTGGTGTCCCTCTTCTCATATGAACATTTTCTTCCTATTTCCCAATATCTGTTACACATTTTGGTCCTAATTTACCCTTTGGGTTTCTCCCACAAGAGAAACAATGTGGTATTTAAATGTGTGTCTTATTTATTTCACTTAAGATTATGTTTTCAAGGTGCATCCATTTACCCAAAAATGTCTCATTTATCCTTCTTTATGGCAGAGTAGTGCTCCATTGTGTATATAAACCACATTTTCTTATCTAAGTCATCCACTTATGGGCATATGTTGCTGTTTCCAAGATCTGGCTATAACAAGTTATGCTGCTATAAACATGGGTGTGCATGTATTGTTGTACTGTGATGCTTTTTAGCTTCTGGGAAGATATATAGAAGGGGAACAGCTGGGTCAAATGGAACCCGTAGTTTTATGAAGAATCTCCATACTGGTTTGGTTTCCACAGTGGTTGTACCATTTCCCAAAAGTGGAGAAGGATTCCTTTTTTCCTTACAGTTCCACCAGCATTTGTTATTGGATTTGTTCTGGATAATAGCCATTATTTTTGGAGTGAGATGGAATATAAATGTTGTTTTACTTAGAATTTCTTGAATGACCAGTGATGTTGAACATTTTTTCTTATATTTATTTACTGTTTATACTTCATCTGGGAAGTGTTTATTCATTTCACATGTCCATTTTTGGCTTGGGTCTTTAAATTTGGGAGATCTGATGTTTTGAGTTCTTTTAGAGTTTTTTTTCTTTTTTTCTTTTATCAGTACCGGGGATCGAACTCACGACTGCCTGCTTGCAAGGCAGGTGCTTATGCCGCTGAGCTAAATCCCCAGCCCTTTCAGTTCTTTATAGTAAGTTAATTTGATCTGACAGATGTGGAACTAAAACATGGGAATATTGAGGAGTGAGTAAAATGAAAGTTTTTCCTAGTTGAGGATTCACTGGCATTCCCTAAACACATTTTCCTCTCATCTATAAAAAGGATAAAGTAGTTTTAAGACTAAATGAAATGTATTCAAGATCCCTTTGCAAACAAGGATGATCTACATGGACATTAGATTTCTTTCATAAAATAGTATAGCTTGTTGTGAGACTTTACACAAGTGGCATCATTGCACGGGTGCTCCTGGTAGAAGCCTTCTTCATGCAGTGAGATGTTTTTGGGATTCCTCTCTGTCTTTCATGCACTGGTTTATCAGACGATTGCTATACCAGGGTTTATCCATCTGTTGAGCGAATGGTGGGCTGTGTGTGTTTATTATGCATAAAGCTTAGGAATATCCTTTGTATTTGAAATCGCATTATATTGTGACTTGACCTAAATCATGAAGAGAATAAATCCTTTCTGCTTTGGGTCTCCCAAGAAGACCTTTTCATCAATTCAGAGATTGTTTTTGGAGGTGATTAAATCATGTCTAAAAGGGATCTCTGAACAATAAATGTATCTCTCATGTGTTTCCTGCACATGACCTCTGGAGGCAGGACAATTCCATGCTGGTTCATTGGCTCCACAAATGATATTGGAAAAACATACTATGAGGATGGAAACTGTCAAAAAGGAAAACCAGAAAGTAAAGTGTTGGTGAGGATATGGAGAAGTCAGATCCTTTGTTGAAAGGAATGTAAAACTGGCAGCTCTGAAGAGTATTACCTCAAAAATTAAAAATAGAATTATTGGCCTGGGGTATAGCTCAGTGGCACTGCACCTGTCTGGCAAGCACAAGGTGAAATACCAATCCCACTCCTGCCTGTTCTTAGAGTGACCCACATTCTATTTTCCCATATATACCACCTACAATTGAGGATCTTAAAGAGATAGTTCTACCTATGCTTACAGCAATGTTATTTGTGATTGCCTAAATGTCGAAGCAGCCCAAGTGTGCACTGAGTTAGGAATGGACAAAATATATAACTATGTGTAACACGAACGACAGAAAAGGTTGCTGCTTAGGCATTAGAACTGGATCACTACAGAAGCTCTGCATGGTGGTGTACACCTACAGTCTCTGTGATTCAGGTGGCTGAGGCAAGATGATCCCTTGAGTCCAGGAATGTGGAGCCAGCCTGGACAACCTAGTAAGATGCTTGTCTCAATAAATAAAAGAAGTCAAATGGCTCAAAGATGACTTGGAGGCCTCCCCTCCTGTCTCTATAAGACTGACAAGGGCTTTAGGCTTCTTCCACTTCCTGTAAACAGACCATTCAGAATTTGCCTGTCCCCTGAGTGACCCACCTCCTATTTGTATGTATATATATACAATTCTGCTGGTGGCTCCAAGTGTGTTTGTGCACCTTGCTCTTGGTTCCTGTTTTGTGCTAATTTTGTCTGCTGTGCCCTGGACCTGGAGGTAGCAATCCTTGTTTTTCCTTGTGATGTGTTGAATGTGCGTCTGAAACCTGAAGGACCGGTGGGTTCCCTGCCCAGCGTCTCCTCCCCGCCTCCCTGTGGCAGGGCTCGAGGTCAGGCTTATGCAGTAGTCACCAGCTTCACTTGCTCAGTTGTTCTGCCTTATCTAAAGTTTCTCTTCCCTCTGCCTCAGCTACCTGTGGTCAGCCGAGGTCTAAAAATATTAAATAAAAAACGACAGAGATCATTCACAAGCTTTTAAATTGCATGCTGTTTTGAGTAGCAATGAAATTTTGTGTGTCACCTCACCCCATCCTTCCCGCAATGTGGATTAAGTCTGTGCAGCCTATCTACACTATACTTACTCGGTGTGGGAAGAACAGCATAGCTGCAGTTTCGAGCATCTACCAGCTTCCCTGGATTTGTATTCTTTGCAGATAAGGGAGAATCGGGCGGACTACTACAACAAAATCATAAAAGATAGAAGGGTGGTTACCAGGGGTTGGGGAGGGAGGGAAATGGGGAGCGGTTTCAAAGTTTCAGTTTTTGCAAGATGAAAGCATCCTTGGGATTGGTTGTACTACTTAACACTACTAAGCTGAACATTTAATGGTTAAGATGACACATTTTGTTTCTGTGTATTTTACTACAACTAATTAAAAAAAGAATTTGGGATTTCTGATCTTTCTTGCATTCATGTGTATGTTTGATAATGCTTTCTCTCATGGTTGTAAAATGCTTGCCAGAGGTCAGGCACCATGCTAATAGCAAAAGTACCATCTCCAAAAAAGACCTTTGTGTTGGTTGCTTTGGAGGGCTTGGGGGAGATGTTTCTCAGAAGCTGCAATGGACATTACCTCTTGGCTCTCATTGGCTATACTGGGTCTCAAACAAGCATCATTTCTCAGCTTTATAGAGAGTAGTGGGCTCTTCTAGAAGGAAGATGTTGGGAACAGTTTTTGGGCAGGCAACCAAAAATGTCTTCTACATTGAATCCCATTAGGGAGAGAAGGTACTTCTTTGTGAGTTCAGCATCCATGGCCACCATTGGTGGTGACCAGGGCAACCACCTAGTTAATATGGGCATGATGCTGTTAGGTGGAGAGCTAGGTCTAGCTCTCTTGTATGTTGGGCCAGGGCAGGAGTACAGCTGTTGCCTCCACTTGCCCTTGTTCTTTTTGTCCTGTCTGCCTTTGTCCCCTTGAAAGAGAAGCCCCTCCACTGGTGTGTTCATGAGAGCCAGTTTTGAAACTAAACTGCTGTGGTGATTACGTGGAAGTCAGGAAATGCTACAGATGAGAGTTACTTCCACTCGTAGTTCTCACACAGAGCTTAGCTTTCAAACATGCTCCCAGCTCGAGCCTCTGTCCTATCACAAAACTCATGCATTTAATCATGCCTTGGACCCAGGGCTATGCACACTGGCTGGATAGTATGCCAGTAGGGAGACCAGGGAGAAAGATAGTGGGCCCAGAGCCACTTATGCAGGGAGTCTGCATACCTGGAACTTGATCTAGAAGAGGGCACAGCTAGGATGTCCTGTTGGCAAGAGGAAAGAGCACAGCTGGAAGAAGGTCAGATTGGCCTTCTGAAATAAGGCCTCCACGGTGAGGACCCACTGGCTCAAGGGGCAAAGGAGGGCGGAAGCAGGCAGCGCTTCTGTCCCCTCTCTCGTGACTGGATGGAGAGGACATCTTCATCTGTCATCGCCCTGCCTTACTTCTCAGTGACGCAGGCTTGCTGGTGTGATTTATCAAGACCTGGGACTCTCATTCATGGGCCATGCTCCAGTAATGGACAGGGTTACTGCACCTTGAGGTTTGGAGTCTCAGCAAGATACAGCTTTGGTGATTATGCTCTCACTGGGTAGCATCCCGTGGTGACTGACCTGGGTGTGACCCTCAGGTTGAACGCTGTTGTGCTGTGTATCTGGGTGTCCCCCTGAAGCCTCATGTGCGCATGGTTGGGACCTTTGGGAGATGACTGGAACACAGGTGTGTGACACTGGGTTAGTCCACTGGATGGGTTTATGCTTAGTGATGCTGAAAGGTGAAGCCCAGTGGGAGGGGCTGGGTCACTGTGGGCGTGGCCTAGGAGTATATACCACCCCTCAACGGCCTTGGAGCTCACTGCTTGTTGTCATGCCACGCTGTGAACTACTTTTTCTCTGCTGTGCTGCCCAGTGTTGGAGTCAGCTGACTATGGACTGAACCCCTACAAACTGTGAACTAAATTAAACCTTTTATTTAACTTTGTGAATGTTTGGTATTTTGTCAAGTGGAAAGAATCCTTTCCACTTGAGATCTAGGCAGGAGGATGCACACGGGTTCTTTATTTGTATCTCCTAGAACAGAGCTGTTCAAAAGGTGATCTTCCCGTGAGTGTCAACAGAGAACTGGTTAGAATGCAGATTCGGACCCCTCCTCCCTTTCGGACTGTGGGTAGGGCCCGGCAGGCTGATGGTGATGGTGGGGGTTTCAACAAGTCCCGCAGATGATTCTGATCGAGTTAAAAGATGGAGAACACCTTCTTTAGAAGAAAGAAAGCTGGGTGGCTTAAACAATAGAAGTGAGATTTCTCATAGATGTGGAGGCTGAAAGGCTGAGATCAAGGTGGGATCTACACCTTAAAAGGTGGTTCCTTTTAAGGGCCAAGAGGGAAGAATCCCAGGCCTCTCTCCTTGGCTCATAGATGAATGTCTTCTTCCTGTGTCTTCATGTCATTTTTCCTCTCAGTGTGTATCGGTTTCAAATTCCTTTCCTTCTAAGAGTCCCAGAATCTTGGATTAAGGCACATAGTAATGACCTCATTTTACCCTCTGCCCCCCCCCCCCAGCGCCTTTTTGAGACAAGGTCTCACTATGTAGCCCTGGCTGGCCATATAGCCCAGGCTGGTCTCAAACTCATAGCAATCCTCCTTCCTCAGCCTCCCAAGTGCACCACAATGCCAGGCATAAACAACCCTTTACATACGTATGTACATGCATGTATGTGTGTGTGTGTGTGTGTGTGTGTGTGTGTGTGTTTGTGTGTGTGTGTGTATTTGGTGGTACTGGGGGTGGAACTCAGGGCTTTTGCATTGAGTTCCATCCCCAGCAGGTGAGGGTCTTAGAGTCTCATTAAGTTCCTCTGCTGGGCTCACTTTGTGATCCTCCTACCTCAGACTCCCCAAAATGCTGACATTACAGATATGCACCACCATGCCCAGCTAACACAGACATTTTAAAGATACAGTTTGGCTCATAACACTGGGAAAATCTTGTCCTATAAAATATATATGTCGGACTTCTGGGAGAACATGGCGGACAGATAACAGCAACTACTGGAGGCTCTCTGAAAGACTCGGCTCAGAATCCAGGAATGGTGCGGACTAAGGAGACATAAGCAGGTGGAGATATGCTCTGCTGACTCAGGAACGAACTGGGCTGAGAGAAACCAACTTGGAATGCAGTCCTGGTGCTAAAACAGGAACAGAAAAGCCTCAGTGTGGAGGCTGGACCCCGCGCCATTGTAAGCCGCGATTTGGGTTTCCCGCCGCGCGGCGGCTGGCTGCCTCTACAGTGGCTCGGCAAGGAGAGAGACACACAGAAGCTCTGAGAACGGCAATCTGCGAACGGCAGGGAGGCGTGCACTGACTTGTGGTGAGGTGAGTGAGAGAAACTGACACTCTACCACAGTTTGACTCCAGCGGAGGACTTTCTGGGCCCGAGCAGTCCTGCGGGAGCAGGGCGCGGTGGCGACTCCAGCCACACATCCCCCTCTCGGGCGGGATTGGTGAAAAGTGCCTGGCCTGCATGACGCTGCCAGCGGACCTGGTAGGCTGTCCCAACCCAGATCCCAGAGCCTGACGGTGGCTGGGAGGGGAGACGCGTAGGCTGCCTGGTCCGTAACTCCCTGGTGTGCAGCGGTGAGCGGGAACACCTAACCGGCGCAATTCGATCAGGCTGTGGCTGACGGGGAGAGAAGCTGGGCCTCTTATATAAGCTTGCATATATAAGGAACAGAGAATATGGGAAGAGGCAGCAACAAGAAAGACTCCTCGGCCCCCAATTCTGAGAAACAGGCAATAGCAGACACCGCACCAATACACATAAGGCGCCATATAGAGAGCCTCATAGACCAATTCAGGAATGAAGTTATCAACGACCTGAAGCTAGAAGTATGCAGAATAGTTAGAGAAATGCTAAGTACCACCCAAGAAAAAACAGGCGGTGGAATGGAAGAACAGAAAAAAAGGGGAGAATTGTTTGATGGAGAAAACAGAGAAAGCATAGAATACGTGAAGCAGGTTCAAAGAGACTACCAAGATACTAAGAAGTCTATCGAAGACTGGCATAACAGCTTGAAAGAAACTAAGGACAGACTATCTGAACTGGAGGGCAGACTTGTAATATGGGAGAATGAAATGAAAAACTTCTTAAAAATAACAAAGAAACAAACAGCAATAATACAAAGACAAGAAGATGATAAGAGGATCCATAACTTAAGGATTAAGAACATAAAAGAAGAAGTAGGGACACAAACAAGTGAACTACAAAAGCTACTCACAGAAATAATCCAGGAGAATTTTCCTAATTTAGCAAAAGGTAAAGATACTCAGATGTATGAGGCATACAGGACCCCAGCTACCTACAACCCAAACAGAGCAACACCCAGGCATATAATAATAAAAATTCCAGAAATTCAATACAAGAACAGAATATTAAAAGCTGTCAGAGACAAGAAACAGACCACTTACAAGGGAACACCCATCAGAATTACAGCAGATTTCTCTGCACAAACCATCAAATCACGAAGAGCGTGGGGGGAAATAATTCAAGCTTTGAAAGATAATAATCTCCAGCCAAGATTGAGATATCCTGCACAACTGTCCCTGGAAATTGATGGAAAAACAAGGTGCTTCCAGGATAAAGAGGAACTGGAGGAATTTGCAACCACCAATTCAACTCTACAGAGAGTATTGCAGGATATTCTAAAAAAAGAAAAATACAAAGAATCCAGAAATAATGGCAGAGAGGCCACAACGAATGGAGCAGAGAACAAAATGAAGAAGACAAACTGACAGCTACTGACAGAAAAAGAGCTCAACAGAAATGAGGCAGAGAAGATTGGATGACAGGAACAGCTATTTTGGAGAAAATGACATCTTAATAGGTAATACTGATTTAGTATCATCTTGTTTTGAAGTCTCATCTAGCTTTTGTCCTTCTGTCTCCAATGGTCTAAATAGGCTGTATCTTATTGGATTTTATTATGTACAATAGTATAAGCAAAAACCTTTTAAAGACAAGGAGATTATACAGAAACCATTGTTCATTTTCTGTTAGTCGATTCTAAATACTCTGTAATGCTGTCATTCTCTTGAATGGGTTTACATTGTTTTGATATACTTAATGCTACAGTATACGAAGTTGTACTCAAGGATTTCAAAGAAAGAGACAATATGGTAACTACTTTTAGGTTAGGATTATCTGGTGGTGAAACACTATTCTGCTTAAATGGTTATGTTTTGATCTGCGCTGTTTCGTTGTTATGCCCTCTTTTATCTCAATCTCCACTCCATTATTTACTTTTTTATCTTTATCCTTTTAATTAAAGGAAAAAAATAGCAGGATATATTATAGTAACCCACTTTGACTTTTCATTACCTTGATTTAAAGCCCTGTATTACTCTCACCATCTGGTTTTTAACTGATGTTCCCCTATTCTGTTTTGCTGGATAGTATCAGGTTCGAAAGTTTAGACATCAGCTGTGAAGATGAGATTCATTATGACGCCCATTCTTGTTGACTTTTATCTACTTTTGAAGACCTACAATGTCTCCAGTGTTTTGGTTTTGTCGGTTTTATTCTTTACTGTTTTGTTCAATTGTATTATAACTAACGATATAGGCAATTCTATTAGAGATAGCGGGAGGCATTATGGTAACCATTGTTGATCACCTTGTATTATGTTTTTACATTATCTATTATGTCCACCCTTTTGACTTGACCGATTCTGTTCTGTTATGTCAGATTTGGTTTTACTCTCTTCCAAAAAAGTAATAAGAACCGTGGGAGCAATGAAATCCAAAATGTGTAATAGTCATGGTACAAAAGAGAGGAAAAGAAAGTGCTCCAAACTATATAACTGCATGTATATTTAAGTGTATAAGATAGAAAATGATATCACAGAGTTTTATTGGATCAATGAACAGAACTGTTTGCAGTATCATTGATGGAATGTCCACTTTACAAGCTTTAATTTTGTGACTTGAACAATTATTTCTAAGATGACAATATGTAATCCATTAACTAGTGATTTCCTACTGTTCATTTTTTTTTCTGTAAATCTGTATAACTTGTACCCTTTCCGTACTTTTTTTTTTCTTTTCTCCTTAAATAAAATTTAAAAAAATATATATATGTCCACCTTCCTTTGATTCCCCATTTGTGAGCATATAGTTTCCAGAATGGTTCCTAGTACTTGCAACTATAGTGTTTGCCAAAGTGTTATTACAGTTTCTCAAGTGTTATTCAAAGAGATTAACTGTTGATGGAGGATTATTGATATTTTATTGGGATTATAATCATACATTTTGTGTGTGCACAAGGTATACCTGCTTAGACTTAATTTAGTTGCCGGGCTTTTACAAGGAAGTCTGATGATGCTGCACACTTTTTGGGTGAGGTCTTAACTACTGCCTGCTGTAGTAGATTTCTGAGTTGCTCTATCTTCCTTGTTATTTTTTGTGCAGCTTGTATTATGGGAGAATTCTTTTGGGGTTCAAGAAAAGGTGTGAGAAACTCATTTGTTTCTCTTTTTCTGTCAGAGTTTTTGAAAAGAGAAGAGCAGGAAAAAATAAACCTACTTCATTCAAGTGTAGCAAAAGATTTTAGGTATTACTGATTTCAAGCATACAAAGCCAGACTCTAAACGTCATGTAATTGTCATTGAGAAGTGTCACACTTGGTTTGCTATGGACTTCATGTTGTTGCTTTTTTTTTTTTTATGGTACCAAGGATCGAGCTCATGACCTTGTGCTTGCAAGGTAGGCGCTTATGCTGCTGAGCTAAATCCCCAGCCTGTGTTGTTGCTTTTTGATTTGACAGATTATAAATTGCTCTGGAGGCCTACCTATTGCCTGTGCTGCTGGGCCCTAGCAACACAGAAACTATGCTGAATTTCTTCGCAGAGCTGACATTGTTATAAAACAGCAAAGCAAAGTGAGCGGTGAGATAGAGCCAATCTCCTGCCCCTGCTTTTCCCCCACTCCTGTTCTCTGTGGTTTCTGTGTTTACCAGGCCCCTGAATAGCCCAGTGTTAGAAATTGTGTCATTTGGTCTCTGGAGTTTTTTCAGGAAAACAACCACATTGCTGTTTCTCATACAGTTTTGTTGCTTTTATTGGTAACATTCTTGGGAGATGAGAAGCTTTGAGGATGGCTGGCATCATGTGTTTAATCAACTTCAGCTCAAATCCAAGGTTTGACAAGTGACAAACTTCTCTCATGTCTGTGACCATATTTTGTTCATTCGGGTGGAATTTCTGAAGAGGGCTTGAAGGTAACAGAAGATGATTCATGAGATATCTCCAACTTCAGGGAAGCCAGAGAGGCCTGAAAGGTCTAGGGGAATCTATATGTATGTGGTTGTGCCAAGAAATTGAATTAGCAGGTTAAGCTTGAGGAAACACTGGAAATCCTGGCAACTGCTCTCAGTGGATTTTCTCACTTCTCTGAGCTTTGCTGACAGCCACTGAATGTATTATGTTACAAAGCTAATTATAAAAGATCTCAAGAACCAAGGGGAGCGGATTCATCTGATGAGCTGATTTTGGAGCATACCTTTATGTTTTTGGAAGGCATGGGTGAGAAGTTAAATAATAAATTTTGGTTTTGTTTTGGATTTTGTTTTTTTGAGACAGGGGCTTGCTGTGTAGCTCAGGCCACCTTGAAAAATCAAATCTACCTCGGGATTTGCTGGCATAAAAGTTTAGGTTTTACTGGAATGTATTTATTTTGTCTCAATTTAATTTCAGGCTTCAGAACATCATTTGGTGCTGATTTATATGGTTGTTTTGAGGGAGAAGGCAGTTGGTATAAGCAGTTCTTTATTTCATTTAGGAGATGGGATTGGTGATTGGGATGTTACTCTGTACTGGGGTAGTTTCAGCTTTCCCTTGTGACTTGTAGAGAACTCAGAGCAATTTTGGAATTTCTGATAATCATGTTTATGAAATTGATAACAATAAAAGGGATTAAGATTAGGGAAACACCTTAGAAATCATCCATTGCAAGGCGAGGGATATGGCTCAGTGGCATAAGCGCCTGCCTGGCAAGTGCAAGGTCATGAGTTCAGTCTTTGGTACAGAAAAAGAAAAAGAAAAAGAAAAAGAAAATAGCATCCATTTGCAATAGTACTCAGACTTCTCTCACTAGACACAGGAAGTAGCTTTAGTTTGACTCCTTCCAAAACGGACTCAGGGACAAGAAGTTGGGTGCTGGGAAGTGATGCCAGGAAGCAGGAGGATGAAGCCAACACAGAGCACCCAGCGAGCTGGCTACCCCTGAAGACGTCTGCGTCTCAGTCACGTTAAGAACACTTGTATGTGCTTCAGAGTTGTCCCATCAAGGGACAAGGGAGCTGGGTTGCTTACCCACTGGCTTTCTCTTATTGGCTGGGGGCATGATCCTGAGAGAGGAGCTAGTTCTCACATACCAGAGAATCAGAGACCTAGAATTTTATCTTGCTTAACTTGAGGGGCTAGAATTTTCCCAAAACTGATATCAGGGGAGTTTCTGTAAGGGGCCCAGAATGGGGCATTTGGACTAAAAAGAAAGAAACACCAAATGCCAGGGTGATCAGCCTGAAGAATTTATTAGGCATAGCTAGAGGGGCTTACACAGACAGCCAGCAAGATAAGGCTCTTCTGCCCAGGCATGTCTGCAACAAAGCAGGCAGGAAAGCAGTTTGGAGCAGAGTTTATGGCACTTGATATAAGGCAGGGGCCAGTTTCCACCTGGTTAGCAGTCTGTCTTAAGTTTTCAGAGTTCCAGATGCCAGTGTAAGCAGGATTATCAATATCTAAAGGTATTGAAGACAGAGTTTTGGGTTCAAGCCTGCAGGAAAAACATTCAGCTGCCAGCTCACTGAGCAGTCAAGGACTCAGGATTTCACTAAAGTAAAAAGTGAGGGGAGGGGCCCTTCACAGGGGCGTGTGATGTCGAAGTGGTTAGCAATAATAGAACTGTCCCCTGTGGTTGCAGGTGGGCTGAGACATGGGCCAGTGGGGTATAGGAGAGGGCATCAGTAATATCTGTGTTAGTGGTGACTTCTAGGTGCATAACATACTGTTTTGGGAGTAACCATGGCAATGATGGTTTTTCAGTTCACTTGTAGATTCTTGACAACCCTGAATCCTCTTAAAAGGTGAGGCTCTTTGGGCTGCTTTTCTTGAACCTAGGCAGACTTGTGAGTTCTTTAAACAACAGATTATGAAAAAAACTCTCTAGGTTAGGTCATAAAAAGCATGCACTTTTCATGTTGGCTGCTGGGACTTACATAATGGACCTTACCATGTCGGATGTCAAACTCCTCTTGATGGTCACGTTGAGAGACCATGTAGAGGCTCTCTGGTCAACAGCCCCTGCTGAGCTCCCATGGCCAGTGTTGACTGCCCACCAGTTGAGGCCACCACCCTTCCTGTCTAGACTGCTTAACCTTTCAGATGTCTGCGTCCCAGCCAATACCCACTGTAACCTGCTGGGTGACCCCCAAGGGAGAACTGTGTGGTCAAATTCTGTCAGAAACCTTGGCACACCGAATCTGAGAATAAAAAGAAACATTCCCTAACATTATTGTTTTGTCCTTCTAAGTGTGAAGTCGTTTGCTGTGCAGCAGTAGTAACTGGGTACTTACAGATGATTTGTTGGACTCTGGTGGTAACCCTGTGTTTGCTCCCCAGTCAAGTGTACTGGGAAGAGCCACCAGTAAGAGTGGCACTTTAATGGTGATTACCTTTGGCCTACTCCAACTCATGTTAGAAAAATAAGTTACTAAAAAGACTTCATACTTACATATTAATAAGTAAGCTGTTTCTGACATGGGTCACTTTGCATCAGTGCTAGGCAGTTAACCTGTCCACATTTATCCTTTCAGATTTGTTTTTAATCCAATACAAAAAACCTTTTTAAACCTGGTTTGATAACACATCCTTGTGGTTCCAGAACCTTTGAGTTCAAGGCTAGCCTGGACTACATAGTGACACCATGTCTGGGAAAATGACAAAAATGAAAATATCAAGAGCATATTTTTAAATTAAAAAAATCCTGAGATTCAAATACATCTCTTTTTCTTTTCTTTTTTTATTTAAAGAGAGAGAAAAAAAAAACCAAAGCTGTAAAAGGGTACAAGTAATACAGAATTTCAAGAAAAAAATATACAGTAAGAAATCACTAGTTAATAGATTACATATTGTCATCTTAGAAACAGTTGTCCAAATTACAAAATTAAAGCATACGAAGTGGACATTCATACAGTGAGATTGCAGACAGTTCTGTTCAATGATCCAACAAAAACTCAGTCATATGGTTTTCTATCCTACACACTTAAATATACATGCAGTTAATATCCTTTAGACCACTTTCTTTTCCTCTCTTTTTTACAATAACAATTACACTTTTTGGGTTTTATTACTCCCACAGTTCTTATAACTTTTTTTTTCTGAAGAGAAAAAAAAAAACCAAATGTGACAAAACAAAACAGAGTCAGAACAGAAGGATGGACATAGTACATGATGCAAAAACAGAATACCAGGTGATCAAAATTGTTACCATTATGCCTCTTGCTATCTTAAAAAGAGTTGCCTATATCATCAGGTATAATAGAATTGAACAAAACAGTACAGAACAAGACCAATAAAACCTACACTGGAGACCTTACAGGACTTCAAAAGAAGATAATAGTTAAACCAGAATGGGCATCATAGTAAATCTTATTGCCTTCAAAGTAGTTGCCTATACCCTCAAACTTGATACTATTAAACAAAAGAGAATAGAGTAAAATCAGACAGAACAAGATGGGGAGAGCAATACTGGGGTTCAAATCAGGTTAATAGGAAAACAAAAAAGTTACTATAATTTATCCCACTATTTTTTAATTGTTTTCCCTTAATTAAAAAAATAAGAAAAAATAAATTAATTAAAAGAAAAAAAGGAAAAAAAGGGGGAGATTGAGATAAAAGAGGACATAGTAATAGAACAACACAGGTCAGAACTGAACAATTTAAGCATCATTGTGTTTCACCACCAGATAACCTGACATAATAGTAGTCACAACAGTGTTTCTTTCCTTGAATTATTTGAGTATAACTTCGTATACTATAGCATCAAACATATCAAGACAGTGTGAAGCCATTCAAGAGAAAGAATTACAGGGTATTTAGAACCAGCTAACAGAAAATAAACAACGGTTTCTATATTATCTCTTTGCTTATAAAAAATTTGTTTATACTATCGCATATGGTAAAATATAATAAGATACAACATATTAAAACCAATGGAAACAGATGAACAACAGCTTGATGGGACTTCAAAACAAGATGATATTAAATCAGCACTAGCTATTATGATGTCTTGTTTTCTTCAAAATATTCGTACTATCACAGACAATAAAATTGAACAACCCAGATTAAAACCATTTCAATTAATGAGTGAAAACATTACACGGCTTCAAACCAATATGATTGGGAATCATGATTACCACATACTTTTATGTATTCTTATCATTTCTTACACTAGGGAAACTATTTGGTATTTATACATGTGAGTTTGATTTATTTCACTTATGAATATGGTCTCAAGCTGCGTCCATTTATTTATAAATATCTCAATGTGATCATTCTTTATAGCTGAGTAGTACTCCATTGTATAAAAATACCACAACATTTTTATCCATTCCTCAGTTGATGGACACTTAGGTTGTTTCCAAGATCTGGCTGATTACAAATTGTGCTGCTATAAACATGGGTGTGCATGTATCACTATGGTATGATGCTTTCAGTCCTTCTGGGAATATGCCTAGAAGTGGTATAGCTGAGTCAAATGGGGCTTCCAGTCCCAGTTTTCTGAGAAATCTCCAGACTGACCTCCACAATGGTTGCACTAGTCTACACTCTCACCAACAATGCAGGAGAGTTCCTTTTCCCCCACAGCCTCTCCAGCATTTGTTGTTGGTGGTTTTCTTGATCTTGGCCATTCTTTCATGAGTGAGATGAAATCTCAGTGTGGTTTTAATTTGCATTTCTCTAATGACTAATGATGATGAACATTTTTTCATGTATTTATTTGCCATTTGAAATACGTCTCTTTTTCCAAAGCCAGTTCATTAAGGTACTTTCTGTCTTCGAAGCGTGATTGTTGCTAGCTTACCTGCCCATGCATGAAGCCTCAGCTGCCCTGTGTATGATATGTGTGAGGAGGAGAGGCTTGTATGGCCCTGTCTGAGGTACAGACAACCTGTCATTTTGCAGAGGTGGTGGTGGAAGTCCAGGGAAGTGAAGATGTTTTTCTGAGCTTGTATTTGTGGGATTTTCTGGCTGTACCATTAATGATTTACCTGCCTCAGATGCTGCAATCACAGAAGATAGTATTTTGAAAAGGGCTTTGTGAAGAGGCCAGTAGTATTCATATTGTGCTTTATCTCCTTGCTGTGGAATTCTTTTTTTTTATTTATTTAAGGAGAAAAGAAAAAAAAAAGTGAAAGGGTACAAGTTATACAGATTTACAGAAGAAAAAAATGAACAGTAGGAAATCACTAGTTAGTGGATTACATATTGCCATCTTAAAAATAATTGTTCAAGTCAAAAAATTTTAAAGCTTGTAGAGTGGACATTCCAACAATGATACTGCAAACAGTTCTGTTCAATGATCCAATAAAACTCTGTGATATAATTTTCTATCTTATACACTTAAATATACATGCAGTTATATAGTTTAGAGCACTTTCTTTTCCTCTCTTTTATATAATGACTATTACACATTTTGGGTTTCATTGCTCCCACGGTTCTTATTGCTTTTTTGGAAGAGAGTAAAACCAAATGAGACATAACAGGACAGAATCGGTCAAGTCAAAAGGGTGGACATAATAGATAATATAAAAACATAATACAAGGTGATCATCAATGGTTACCATGATGCCTCCCGCTATCTCTAATAGAATTGCCTATATCATTAGTTATAATACAATTGAACAAAATAGTAAAGAACAAAACCGACAAAACCAACACATTGGAGACGTTGTAGGTCTTCAAAAGTAGATAAAAGTCAATGAGAATGGGCGTTATAATGAATCTCATTATCTTCTCAGCTGATGCCTAAACTTTCAAACCTGATACTATCCATCAAAACAGAATAGGGGAACATCAGTCAAAAACAAGATGGTGAGAGTAATACAGGGCTTCAAATCGAGATAATAGAAAGTCAAAGTGGGTTACTATATTATATCCTGCTATTTTTTTCCCTTTAATTAAATGGATAAAAATAAAAAAGTAAATAATGGAGTGGAGATTGAGAAAAAAGAGGGCATAACAGCAAAACAGCGCAGATCAAAACATAACCATTTAAGCAGAATAGTGTTTCACCACCAGATAATTCCGACCTAAAAGTAGTTACCATATTGACTCTTTCCTTGAAGTCCTTGAGTACAACTTCATATACTGTAGCATTAAGAATATCAAAACAATGTAAAACCATTTAAGAGAATGACAGCATTACAGAGTATTTAGAATCGACTAACAGAAAATGAACAATGGTTTCTATATAATCTCCTTGTCTTTAAAAGGTTTTTGCTTATACTATCGTACGTAATAAAATCCAATAAGATACAACCTGTTTAGACCATTGGAGACAGAAGAACAAAAGCTAGATGAGACTTCAAAACAAGATGGTACTAAATCAGTATTACCTATTAAGATGTCATTTTCTCTAAAATAGCTGTTCCTATCATCCAATCTTCTCTGTCTCATTTCTGTTGAGCTCTTTTTCTGTCAGTAGCTGTCAGTTTGTCTTCTTCATTTTGTTCTCTGCTCCATTCGTTGTGGCCTCCCCGCCACCATTTCTGGGTTCTTTGTATTTTCCTTTTTTAGAATATCCTGCAATACTTTCTGTAGGGTTGAATTGGTGGTTGCAAATTCCCCCAGTTCCTCTTTATCCTGAAAGCACCTTGTTTTTCCATCAATTTCCAGGGACAGTTGTGCAGGATATCTCAATCTTGGCTGGAGATTATTATCTTTCAAAGCTTGAATTATTTCCCCCCATGCTCTTCGTGATTTGATGGTTTGTGCAGAGAAATCTGCTGTAATTCTGATGGGTGTTCCCTTGTAAGTGGTCTGTTTCTTATCTCTTACAGCTTTTAATATTCTGTTCTTGTATTGAATTTCTGGAATTTTTATTATTATATGCCTGGGTGTTTCTCTGTTAGGGTTGTAGGTAGCTGGGGTCCTGTATGCCTCGTACATCTGAGTATCTTTACCTTTTGCTAAATTAGGAAAATTCTCCTGGATTATTTCTGTGAGTAGCTTTTGTAGTTCACTTGTTTGTGTCCCTACTTCTTCTTTTATGTTCTTAATCCTTAAGTTATGGCTCCTCTTATCATCTTCTTGTCTTTGTATTATTGCTGTGTGTTTCTTTGTTATTTTTAAGAAGTTTTTCATTTCATTCTCCCATATTACAAGTCTGCCCTCCAGCTCAGATAGTCTGTCCTTAGTTTCTTTCAAGCTGTTATGCCAGTCTTCGATAGACTTCTTAATTTCTTGATAGTCCCTTTGAACCTGCTTCACGTACTCTATGCTTTCTCTGTTTTCTCCATTAAACAATTCTCCCCTCTTTTTCTGTTCTTCCATTCCACCATCTGTTTTTTCTTGGGTGGTGCTTAGCATTTCTCTAACTATTCTGCATACTTCTAGCTTCAGGTTCGTTGATAACTTCATTCCTGAATTGGTCTATGAGGCTCTCTATATGGTGCTTAATGTCTATTGGTGCGGTGTCCACTATTGCCTGTTTCTCAGAATTGGGGGCCGAGGAGCCTTGCTTGTTGCTTCCCTTCCCCATATTTTCTGTTCCTTATAAAATGCAAGCTTACATAGGAGGCCCAGCTTCCCTGCCTGTCAGCCACAGCCTGATCAAATTGCGCTGGCTAGGTGTTCCCGCCCACCGCTGCGCACCAGGGAGTTATGGACTAGGCAGCCTACTCGGGAGTCAGTCGCTCCTCCGGGCCACGGTCAGGCTCTGGGATCTGGGTTAGGCCAGCCTACCAAGACCGCCCGCAGCGTCATGCAGGCCAGGCACTTTTCACCAATCCCGTCCGAGAGGGGAATGTGTGGCTGGAGTCACCACCGTGCCCTGCTCTTACAGGACTGCCCGAGCCCAGAAAGTCCTCCGCTGGAGTCAAACTGTGGTGGAGTGTCAGTTTCTCTCACTCACCTCGCCACCAGTCAGTGTACGCCTCCTTGTCTGTCCTGTTTTTGACTCCGTTCGCAGACTCCCGTTCCCAGAGCTTCTGCGCGTCTCTCCTTGCCGAGCAGCTGTGGAGGCAGTCAGCCGCCGAGCGGCGGGAAATCCAAACCGCGGTTTCCAATGGTGCGGGGTCCAACCTCCACACCGAGACTTTTCTGTTCCTATTTTAGTGCCAGGACTGCATTCCAAGTTGGTTTCTCTCAGCCCAGTTCGTTCCTGAGTCAGCAGAGCATATCTCTACCGGTTCATGTCTCCTTAGTCCGCATCATTCCTGATTTCTGAGCCGAGCCTTTCAGAGAGCCTCCGGTAGTTGCTGTTAACTATCCGCCATGTTCTCCTGGAAGTCCTTGCTGTGGAATTCTCCTGTGTTAGACTGACTGCTCCACTCAGTTGCTGAGAGGAAGGAAACATCATACTCACTGCTGCTTCGTAAGCCATTTCGTGTTACCTCTCAAGGGTGGTTAGACTCAAGGACAAAAGAGAGGAGAAGAACTTGTGTCATTAACCTTTCTCTAATACAAATGTTAAACTGGTACCAAAAAAACTAAGAACCTGATATTCTGGGTGAAGGGTCAAGACTATGGCTTGCAAATTTGGGGACTATTTCAAAGGCTGGAAGAAGAAAGTTCTCCAAAATTTTAACCTCAGAATCATTTGTTTCATGAAATATCTACTATAGAAAAGAATGTCAAGCTAGGCATGGTGGTGTATACCTGTAATCCTAGCACTGTAGGAAGCCGAAACAGGAGGGTTGCAATTCCATCGCAGTCCGGGCAACTTACCCCCATCTTAAAAGAAAAACTTTTATAAGGGGCTGTGGATGTAGCTCAGTGTGAAGGCCCTTGGCTCAATTCCCAGTAATATAAAACAAGCAAAAAACAACACAAAACCAATGTTGTTTCATGCAGTACACCATAATGAATAGAGGTTAGTGATGAGGGAAACCATAGTTATAGTTTGAACTGTAAATGTTCCCCAGTGCAACAGTGTTCAGAGATGGGGCTTTGGCTGAGTGATTGGCCCCTTAGAACTCTGATATCATCGATGGTTTAATCCATTGATAGGCTCACAATCGAATGGATTGTTAGGAGGTAGAAACTGCAGGGCATGGTGCCTCCTTGAAGGATGTGGGTCACTGTGGATGTACCCATGAAGGGCGTATCTTCTCCCTGGCCCCTTCACTCTCTCTCTCCTTGTCCCCCACCATGGCCCTCTCCTCTACCTGTCTCCTTCCTTCTCTCACTCTTCCTCTCCCCTCCTTCTGGCTGCCATGAGGTGAGCAGCTTGGTTGCACCATGCCCCTCTGCCATGATGGCCTGCCTCACCTCAGGCCAAAGCAGTGCAAACGGCTGAGCACAGTCTGAGGCTGTGAGCCAAAATGAACCTTTCCTTCTCTGAGTTGCTTTTCTCAGGTATTTTGTCACAGCAGTAGAAAGGTAACACAAACTTTAAGGAGTTATCATACATTTAAAAACCCAAAACATTAAATTATTTCTTTACTTCAATAAGTCATTTCAGTGACTCCCAAAGTCTTGACATTTTTTATTTCTGGTTCGAAGCTCTAAGGCTAATTTATTACCCACGTCTTAGAGATGTTGATAATAAATTCTTTCACATTTCAATGACAATAAAAGTTTTGAGATGAAAAATGGGTGTTGATAGTTTTCCTTGATTCTGTCTGAATCAGAAACTATGCAGCTGCGACTGTTAAAATGGTCCTTGAAATGACTGAACTGAGAAATTAATTCAGAGACTGCGTAGACAAACCTTCCTCACAGATTCTAAAGTGGGACATTTCAACGTCCTTCAGATCTTCAGTTGATAGAATACAATGGGCACTATAAACAGTGCTGGGGCACTGCTTTGATCTTTTAATTGTTTTGTTAAATTCACTTTGTTTTTAGACACAGGAAAGAAATGCTAGAAAAATGTCCACTAAAATTTTCCAGGCATCCTCTAACTTAGACTAAAGTAAGAGTGTACCATACCACTGTATGTTGATGTTGGTGGCGTGGACATATGTTTGATTTACAATTTAGTTTCTCTATCCCCTATATTTCTTATATATATAAAGTGGAAACTAAATACAAAGGATAAATTAAATGTAAATTATTTATGGCTACAATACACTGTAAGTGATGTTGCAGGTTCATATAATGTCGTAACTATAGATTTAGCTTATGATTTTGAACAGGGCTCTACATCATGGGCTGGACCTAGCGGTAAGATCTGTCTGGCTGGGCCTGGCTGACCTTGGATGGGGTCACATATGTGTCCCTGACTTGCTGCTGGTTTGAGTTGGCTGGCTTCTAGGGGATTCAGCGTGGCTGGCTTGGACTGCTGAAGTCTTTCCTGCTCTGATCTCTCATCCTTCAATATGCTAGTTAGGGCTCATTCGCAGGACAGCTCAAGGTTTAGAATGAGCAGAGGACACAGGCATGGACCACCACTGAAGTCGAGGTCTCAAGGCCAGTGCAGATGCAAGGAGTGGAGAAAAAGACAGACGAAATTAATGTCTTGTGGGCAGGACGTAGGTACAAGAAAGGAATGCATTGGTGGCCATTTCGTCAACCTAGCATGCATGGGCTTGTAACTTTGTCTCAGTATGTGATTTCTCATCTCATGTCTGGGCTACCAGTAGGATGATGTCCCAGGTTATTGTTGAAAATGTAAGTTTATGAGAAACCAAGTACTAAGGATTGTTAGAGTAACAGAGCCACCCTGAAAATGAAGACTTTGAACTTTAGGACTACATGTTAGCAGTCAACAAGGAGCTTTTCTCAAAAACTGTTGTGGCAAAAACTTGTGGCACTTGCCTTTGTGTGGTTTTGCCTCAATATCTCAGCTTTGGCCAGGAACGCCCAGGTTTCCCACTGAAATAGGACTCATAGAATAAGGAATATGTAATGGATCACGGGAGGATAGAAGAGTGCTGTGCTGGAAAGGATTGCTTAGAGGCTGGAGCTGTGTTTGCTGTATAAATCACAGAATCAGGATTTTTGCTGAATTGGTTTATATTTCTTAGAGGGGAGCCACATATTAAAAGTTTAGGGATCACTTTAGCACATTTCAAATATTTGCAGAGTTTATTGTGGAAGAAGGATTAAACCTTATTATGTCTCAGAAGAATTGGGAATTATAAACCAGAGCTGAGAAATGATAGAAAGCTGGCTTCAGGATAGGATAGGGCTTTTGGGGATCACCTGGGCTTTTTGTAATGGGCTCATGGGTTGCATATCATTGGTTGGTTCAGAAAGGAGCTCCACCCACTTGTCAGCAATTCTGTTTGTGTTTGTAAGTACAGACATGTGGCTAAATTTATTGGAGGGAAGACAGAGGAATGTATGTGATGGTGGAGATGGGAATGGAAGGTGCTTTTAAGGCCTCTTAAAGGGAATGTTTTCTATTTGTAGTCATGGCTTCAGATTTGTGAGAGGCAGCTGGTCAAGTGGAAAGAATGGGAGTTTCAGAGTCTGACAGATTTGGGTAGCTTCCTAATCTTGGGTAAGGTACTTAACTTCCCTGAGTTTGTTTTTGTATCTATTAAATTGGCTAGCTTTAAGAATTAGAGAAAATATTGAAGCTTGGCACCCAGTAGGTATGTTATGGCTTTGTGTCTAGATGTCCCCCCAAAGCCTCAAGCAGTCATAGGTAGGGCTTTTTCCAGCGGTGGCTGGATCTACAGTGACACTGGAATTGATTCATGGTGCAGTGCTAGGATCAAGGGCATTAAGATAAGGATGTGAGTTCTACCCACCCTATGTAGCCTAGATAAGATATAAGGGATAGATAGAAAGAGCTGTGGTTTTAGCTTGTTGCTTTGCTACCTTCTGCCTGCCATGAACTGTTTCTCCTCTGTGATGCTGTCCTGCCTTAGAGCCAGCTGATTGTAGACTGAAACCTCTACACACAGTGAGCTAAATAAACCTTCCCCCCTTTAACCTCGAGTGTCTGGTATTTTGTCTCAGCAATGAGAAAAGTAGCCAAGGACTGGGGATATAGCTCAGTGGCATAATTGCCTGCCTGGCAAGCACAAGGTCCTGAGTTTGATTCCTGGTACAAAAAAAAAAAAAAAAAAAAAAGAAATAAAAATAGCTAAGATGATAACTATTATATATATATAGTTGCACAATCAGTATTCTTCAAATATACTTTGAATGTCAGTCTTCAACCTTAGTTAGGTTTAGGTTCCAGTGACAAAATATACAGTTTTTGTATATATTTATCCCTTCAGAAACTTTACAGTTATTGAGAAAGAGAAGTAAAAAGTAAAATATAGTCTGACAAATGCTTTTTAAAGAAAATCAATTTCTATCTACAAATATTTATTAAGTCTCTATTCTATGTGGAGGTAAGTATTTGTAGATGATGATAAGAGTGGTGTAGTTTTATTACACCAAGGATAGTTTTCAGGGGTCGTGGTCAGTGACTTCTGCAGTACAATGAAGTGAGAATGATATTAGAGTATTACACCAGGCATTTAGGAAGTCTGTTCATAAGAATATGACCCCAGACAAGATATGGGAGCAGGTAAGGGAGAGGGGAAGAGAAAGTAAAAAAGTTAAGAAGGTGTTATATATGTGTACCAACTCCCTATGATGGAGTGTAATCATCATGTACTGCAAAAATACATGCGGCCAGACCAAACAGCCAATTCTCACTTCGCCAGCAGGCGGCGCTCCAGTACCAGGGATTTCATTGAAAGTAACAATTTAGCCCAGCCAGCGAGGTTTTTTTTTGGGTTAATGTTTGTTTTTTTCACGCTAAAAAGGAAAGCTGTTAGGAGAAATAAACAGTTTATCAGGCATTGCGACAAAGACGCTTGAGGGGAAAGACAAGCTGTCGTTTCAAGGACAGGAAGAAAAATTCCTGCATCTGTAGAAGCATGGGATGCCTGTGAATGCCTCATTTAAAAAAAATCACGAGGAAGAAAAGAACATAAGAAATAAAAGGGAAGATTAAGAAAATAGGAGACAATTGAAATTATACGCAGGCAAGGCTGGCGGAACGCAGCCTTAGGAGATGGATATGGAAGACTATTGCAGCATTGGGAAAAATGAAAACATCTGAAATAAAATTGGGAATTGTTCTAAGTGTCCAGATGTACCATTTACTTTTGATGTCAAATCTCCTGTGTAATTATTTCCAGCTGCCCAGCACTTCTGTTCTTGTTTTGTTACTGTCAGTAGTTGGAGGTCTTCAGCACATACACTGTTTGCACCTAATGACGTGCGCCTGATTTCTGATCAAAGTTGCTTCAGCTGTGTCAGCATCTCAGCTTAGTGGATCAGGACAGCTGAATACGGACTTAAGTTTTTGTTCAAGGAATTGGGGTAGGAGAGGTTAAAGTAAAAGAAGTATTTACTGTGAAAATGGTTGGATGTTTGAAGTGTCACTCGTGCTAATCTGTGATTCATGTTTGTGGGGTTAGGGTGATGCCCCTCATTTCCTCTATATGGCTATTAACATGGCTTTCCTCTTTCTCTTTTTTGTCTTTTGAAACAAGCAGTTCAGGTTGGCTTTGAACTCACGATATAGAATTTGTAACAGTCTTCCTGCCTTAGCCTCCTGAGCACTGGGATTACAGGTAGTGCCACCACAGCTGGCCCAGCGTGGTTTTTCTCAAAAAGAACTTCTCCATGTTTCTCTTTCTATATCAAATCAATAACTCTGGAAGTCTCTTAAATTTCTTTTTCTATTTTGAGACAGAATCTTGTTCAGCCACTGAGTTGCCCATGCTGGACTTCAACTTATGATTTTCCTACTTCAGCTTCCCAAATAGCTGGGATTGCAGGCGTGTGCTACCATGGCTGACTTCGTAACAGTTTTTTTATTTTTTTTATTTTATTTTATTTTATTTTTTTGTCTTTTTCGTTTTTACCGGTACCAGGGATCGAACTCACGACTGCCTGCTTACAAGGCAGGCACTTATGCCACTGAGCTAAATCCCCAGCCCCCTTCGTAACAGTTTTTGATGCACCACCGTTTCACTTGGTTACTATTTTCCTGGAGAGAAATTTAGACAGCATGCATCAAAGTCATCTCAACCTTACGCATATAGCCCAAAAGAACAAGCAATTATTAGGTTGGTTTTTTGAACTCCATATTCTAGGATCTGAGTGTCTCTGTTTGTCTGTCTGTCTCTCTCTCTTTAGACAGGCCCTTGCTATGCAGTCCAGGCTGGCCTTGAACTTACTATGTAGCCCAGGCTGGCCTTGAAGAACCTCCTGCCTCAGCCTTCTGAGTGGTGGGATTGCAGGTGTGCACCACCAACCTGGCTCTGTGCAGTATTTTGAGTTAAATTAATGCAATAGAAAAACTTACACAAGCAATCCTGAGATTTGACTGTGTATCAGCTTCACACAAGGGTTCCTGAAAACACAGATTGCTGGGCCCCACTTTCAGAGTTTCTGATTCAGTGGGTTGGGGGTAGAGTTATCCAATGAGAATTTCTAACAAATTCTGGGTGATGCTGATGTGCTTGGTCCAGGGAACCCCACTTTGAGGACCCCTGACTTAGACACTTGCTGAAACAACTTTCTGTTCGAGTTGGTTATGACTTTGGTGTTCACTTTCCTATAGTTAGATGTTGTTAGAGGCAGACCTTTAATGAGCAGAAGGGGTTCAGCAGCGTGCAGATATTTGCTCCACACCTGGTGTGTGCCTGGTCCACTGCGGGTCCTCACTTTCTTCACCTTCTTCTGAGCATACAAAAACTCCATTTCTCTTCTTGATGCACAGCGTTTAGAAACCGAGTCCAGTACGCTCCCCAAAGGCACCCAGCTGGCAGGTGGCCGGGCTGCACTGCATGCTACACAGGAGGGCTTTAGAACAACCGCCTCAGCCGGATCACGGATTTCAGTGCAGAGTGACCTGTTTTCATGGACCACAGCAAATTCCTTCATTTCTGGGCCAGTTTCCATGTCTAAGGAGATAAGTAACTGGGTGCCAGAGCTGGCTAAAGGACTAAGTGAAATAACGTACTGACAATGTGGAGTATAGGAGAAGATCTCAAAGCCAAGCTCCTGCTCCTTTCCTTACAAATGCAAGTATTTCATTCAGGCTTATCTTAGAAATAAGTGGAAAGCTGTGACTAGGGCAGAGGTACTCAAATTCTGGCTTGCCCCAGGAAATTTTTTTTTTATTTAAAGAGAAAAAGAAAAAAACAGAAAAAGGGTACAAGTAATACAAAATTTAAAAAATAAACAGTAAGAAATCACTAGTTAATAGATTACATATTCTCAGAAATAGTTGTTCAAGTTACAAAATTGAAGCATATAAAGTGGACTTTCAGAGTGTGAGAGTGCAAACAGTTTTGTTCAATGGTCCAACAAAACTCAGTAATATGGTTATCTATATTTACACTTAAACATATATGCAGTTATGACCTTTAGAGCACTTTCTTTTCTTTTCTTTTATACAATGACAATTACACTTTTGGGTTTCATTACTCCTACAGTTCTTATTTCTTTTTCTGAAGAGAGTAAAACCAAATGTGACATATCAGAACAGAGTCAGTCAAATCAAGAGGATGGACATAATAGATAATGTAAAAACAAAATACAAGGTGATCAACAATGGTTACCATACTGCATCTTGCTATTTTAAGAATTGGCAGTTATAATAAAATTGAACAGAACAGTAAAGAATAAAACCAAAGCATTGGAGACATTACAGGACTTTAAAAGAAGATAATAGTCAACCAGAATGGGCATCATAATGAATCTTATTGTCTTCACAGTTTTGCCTATACTTTCGAACTTGGTACTATCAAACAAAGCAGAATAGGGAAAAATCAGTTAAAACAAGATGGTGAGGGCAATACAGGGTTTCAAATCAAGTTAATAGGAAATCAAAGTAGGTTACTATAATGTATCCTGCTATTTTTAATTTAGTTTTCCCTTAATTAAAAAGATAAAAAGAAAAAAGTAAATAATTTAAAAAAAGGGGGATTGAGATAAAAGAGGGCATAACAACAGAAAAGTGCAGGTCAAAACATAACCATTTAAGCAAAATAGTGTTTCACCACAAGATATCCTGATATAAAAATCAGGTTACCATAGTGTCTCTTTCCTTGAAATCTTTGCGTATAACTTCGTATACTGTAGCACCAAACATATCAAGACACTATAAAACCATTCAAGAGAATGACATTATTATAGGGTATTTAGAACCAATTAACAGAAAATGAACAATGGTTTCTGTATAATCTCCTTGTCTATAAAAGTTTTTACTTATATTATCATATATAATAAAATCCAATAAGATACAACCTGTTAAGACCGATGGAGACAGAAGAATACAAGTTTGATGGGCCTTCAAACGAGATGATACTAAATCAGCACTAGCTATTATGATGTCTTGTTTTCTCCAAAATAGCTGTTCCTACCATCCAACCTTCTCTGCCTCATTTCTGTTGAGCTCTTTTTCTGTCGTTTGTTGTCAGTTTGTCTTCTTCATTTTGCTTTCTGCTCCATTCATTGTGGCCTCTCTGCCACTATTTTTGGAATCTTGGTATTTTCCTTTTTTAGAATATCCTGCAGTATTCTCTATAAAGGTGAACTGGTGGTTGCAAATTCCCCTAGTTCCTCTTTATCCTGGAAGTACCTTGTTTTTCCATCAATTTCCAGGGACAGTTGTGCAGGATATATCAATCTTGGCTGGAGGCTATTATCTTTCAAAGCTTGAATTATTTCCCCCCATCCTCTTTGTGATTTGATGGTTTGTGCTGAGAAGTCTGCCATAATTCGGATGGGTGTTCCCTTGTAAGTGATCTGTTTCTTGTCTCTGACGGCTTTAAATATTCTGTTTTTATATTGGATTTCTGGAATTTTGATTATTATATGCCTGGGTGTAGCTCTGTTTGGGTTGTAGGTGGCTGGGGTCCTGTATGCCTTGTACATCTGAGTATCTTTACCATTTGCTAAATTAGGGAAATTCTCTTGAATTATTTCTGTGAATAGCTTTTGTAGTCCACTTGTTTGTGTCCCTACTTCTTCTTTTATGTTCTTAATTCTTAAGTTATAGATCCTCTTATCATCTTCTAGCCTTTGTATTGTTGCTGTTTGTTTTTTTGTTATTTTTAAGACGTTTTTCATTTCATTCTCCCATATTACAAATCTGCCCTCCAGTACAGATAATCTATCCTTAGTTTCTTTCAAGCTGTTATGCCAGTTTTCAATAGTTTTTAGTTTCCTGGTAATCTCTTTGAACCTGCTTCATGTATTCTATGTTTCCTCTATTTTCTCCATCAAACAATTCTCCCCCTGTTTTCTGTTCTTCCATAAGGACATAACAATATAACAATACAGGTCAAAGCATGACTGTTTCAGCAACCTACTGCTTCACAACCAAATAACTCGACTTAATAGTAGTTACCATAGTGTCTGTCTTTTTCCTTGAAATATTTGAATAAAACTTCGTATACTATAGCTTCAAATATTTCCATATCAAGAAGCCCAGAATAAAGCCTTTCCAATTAATAAGTGAAAACTTTATAAGGCTTCAAGTCCACATAGGGGAATCATGATTACCACATACTTTTATATATTTGAATCATTATTTACATTAGGGAAACTATTTGGTATTCACACGTGCGAGATTGATTTATTTCACTTATGAGTATGGTCTCAAGCTGCGCCCATTTATTGATAAATATCTCAATGTGATCCTTCTTTATAGCTGAGTAATACTCCATTGTATAGAAATAACCACAGCTTTTTTATCCATTCCTCAGTTGGTGGACACTTGGGTTGTTTCCAAGATCTGGCTATTACAAATTGTGCTGCTATAAACATAGGTGCACATATATCACTGTGGTATGATGCTTTCAGTTCTTCTGGGAATATGCCTAGAAGTGGAATAGCTGGAATAAGTGGGACTTCCAATCCCAGCTTTTTGAGAAATCTCCAGACTGACTTCCACAAAGGTTATACCAGTCTATACTCCCACCAACAGTGTAGGAGACTACCTTTTTCCCCACAGCCTCTCCAGCATTTGTTGTTGTTGGTTTTCTTGATCCTGGCCATTCTTTCAGGAGTGAGATTGTATCTCACTGTGTTTTTAATTTGCATTTCTCTAATGACCAATGATGATGAACATTTTTTTCATGTATTTATTTGCCATTTGTATTTCTTCATCTGAGAAGTGCATATTCATCTCAGATGCCCATTTTTGGACTGGATCTTTGAATTTTGGGGTCTGAGTGTTTTTTAATTCTTTATATGTTTTAGACAAGAGTCCCTTGTCTGAGAGAGAGTTCACTAAAATCTTTTCCCAGTTTGTGGGTTTTCTTTTCACAATGCTGGAGATTTCTTTTGACATGCAGAAACTTTTTAATAAGAAGTGGTCCCAGTTATTGATTCTGGGAAGTATTTCCCGTGCAGTTTGAGTCCTGTTCATGAATTCTCTACCTACTCCTATGTCTTCAAGGTTTCTACCCAATTTGTCTTCCAATAGATTTAGTGTTTCTGTTTTAATATTCAGATCTTTGACCCATTTAGATTTTAACTTAGTACATGGTGATAGGCATGGGTCTAGCTTTAGTTTTTGGCAAATGGAGAGCCAGTTTTTCCAGCACCATTTATTAAAGAGACTGTCATTCTTCCAGTGAACCTGCTTGGCTCCTTTATCAAAGATAAGGTGGTTTAGTGTGTTTTTAGTTGTGATTGTATCTTCTAATCTATTCCATTGATCTTCAGCTCTGTTTTGATTCCAGTACCATGTTGATTTTACTACTGTTGCTTTGTAGTATAACTTCAAGTCAGGGATTGTGATGCCTCCTGCCTTGCTTTTGCTGCTTAGAATTGCCTTTGCTATTCTAGGTCTCTTCTGGTTCCAGATGAATTTTAGGAGTGATTTCTCTAGATCTATAAGGTATGTTGATGGTATTTTTATTGGGATTGCATTGAATCTGTATAACAGTTTTGGCAGAATGGCCATTTTCACACTGTTTGTTCTTCCTATCCATGAGCAAGGGATGTCTTTCCATTTTCTGAGATCATCTTCAATTTCTTTTTTCAGTGTATTATAATTTTTCCTGTGTAGGTCTTTCACTTCTTTCGTAAGAGTAATTCCTAAATATTTCATTTTTTTGCTTGCTAATGTGAAGAATGTGGAGCCTACTGGGTCTTAGTCAGTGGCGTCACGCAGGCCAGGCACTCCCCACCAATCCCGCTTGAGAGGGGAATATGTGACTAAAATTACTGCAGCATCCTGTTCCGGCAAGTCTGCCCTGTCCCAGTATGTCCTTTGCTGAAGTCTCCTACTCTAAGGAAGGGTCCCCGTTCCACTCACTCACCGTAGGTCAATGCAGGGCTCCCGGCCAGTCCCACTCTCAACTCCATTCACTGCCTCCCACTCTCAGAGCTTTCGCACCTCTCTCGTGCTGATTGGGACGCAGCAGTGGCTGCAGGAAATTCAAATCGCAGCTTCCAGTGGCGCAGGGGCCAGCTTCCGCGCTGAGAGCTTATCTGTTCCTGTTATACCACTGGGATTGTGTTTCCAGTTGGTTTCTCTTAGTTTAGTTCATTCCTGGGTCAGCAAAGTATATTTCCCCTTGCTTAGGATTTCTCGCCTGACACCATTCCTGGATTTTAAGTGCGGTTTTTCAGAGAGCCTTCGAAGCTGCTGCTATCTATCCGCCATGTTCTCCTGGATTGCCCCAGGAAATTTGAAGCACCTTAGTGAGAAGAGAATGAGCCACTCATTAGTGAGCAAGAAGACCCACATGAGTCCTCTAATTCCCTGCAAAGAGACATCCGCCTCAGGCCCCCAGCTCCTTGAGGGCAGGGATGTCTGTCCTGTCCTAACCCATCCTGTGCAGCTGAAAGGAGCTCTGCACACTCTCCACAGGTCACCCAGAAGCCCGTGCATTCCAGCAAACCCCCCTCCCCCACGGTGTCAAAGGCATTTCAAACTCAAAAGTAAAATAGTATTGAGCTCCAGTGTACTCCATTTTTTTTTTTTTTGTTTGTTTGTTTCCAGGACAGGTTTCCACTTACGTAGTTTAGGCTGATCTTGAATCTACAGTGCAGCCCAAGCTGACCTCTGATTTGGTGATCTGCCTGCCTTCCCCTTCCAAGTGCTGGGATTACAGGTGTGCGCCACCACACCTGGTTGCGGTAGTATTTCAAACATTTCACAATATATTTTCTCTTTCCTGTTCCTTCCCCTATGTCTCGGTCATATAAACGTGCACATAGACCTACATAGTATATTATTTCTCTGAATATAAGAATGTAAGCTGACATCTGAATGTAGGATATCATGTCCATATACCCTTTCCTGCTTCAGTACGTAATTCTGAAGAAAAAGGGCAGCTTTTTTTTTTTTTTTTTTTTTTTTGAGACAACCTCTCTAAGCCTTACATTGCTTAGGCTGGGCTTAAGTTTGTGATCCTCTTGCCTCAGTCTCCCAAAGTACAAGGATTCTAGGTGTGCCCTACATATTGGGCTAAGAACAAGGTTTTTTAAAGAAAAATATGATCATGCTACAGTCAGCACATTCAGGAATATAAAACGTTCATTTTTTGTACATATTTATGTTTACTTTGTTTATTTTTTGTGGCTCGGCCTAATGTGGCCTTATGACAGATGCAACTGCTATCACTCAATTCCAGCTGCCAGCAATCATTCCCTCCCCATATACATTTACTTGGTAACTACATTATCTTCATTATTTCTGAGTCTGTTTCAATTGGCTTGTTAAAAAAATATTTTAAGGAGAATAAAAGCAAACAAAACAAGACAAAACAGTAAAGCTAATCAGAACAGAACAATGAAAGTGATACAGGATTTAAAAACAAGATAATAGGTAACAAGCCAGGGGTTTAGCTCAGCTATGTAAGCACCTGCTTGGCAAATGTGAGGTCATGAGTTCAATCACTAGCACACACACACACAAAATAGGAAATGAACAATGACTATTGTAATGCCTCTTGTTTTCTTCAAAATAGCTGTCCATACAGACATAATAAAATCGAACAAAACAAAACAGAATAAAACCTGTCAAAACAAAAGAACGAAAGTGTATTTTAAAAAGAATAAAACCAAATGCAATAAAACAGAAAAAAGCCAATCAAAACAAAATAGTGAAACTGATACAGGATTTCAAAACAGAATAATAGGAAATCAACAATGGCTACCATAAAATACCTCTTGTTATCTTCAGAATTGCTGCCCACAACACCATCAGACATAATAGAATCAAACAAAACAAAACATTAAAGCCTATTAAAACAACATTGAGTAAAACAAAACAATAAAATGGAGCAAAACAAAACAGAACAATATTGGATTTCAAAAACAAGACGGAAATTCCCCATATTTGCTATACTACATATTGTTATCCTCTTGATAGATGCTCAGACTACCAGCCTTAGGTCTGCAAGGTCAATCAAACAATGCAAGCATTAATTTGTTTTGTGCCTCAGATGCTATCAACCCAGCCTGTCCTCTGAATCATCTGATTGCTTACCAGGGGCTGGGGTGAGCGGGGGTATGTTATTGCCTCCCAGCCTGAATGCTGATGGGCTCATGGAAAAGCTTCTTGTTACTCCTCCCAGGCCCAGCATGGCTTTTGCTGACTCATGGGAAGGGAGAAATGGCTCCTTTCTCCTCCTGCGCCCCATATGACTTGCGCCAACTCACAGAAAAGGTACATGCCATTGGCTAATTTTTTCCCCCTGGATAGTGGTCATGTTTTCCTGCTTCTTTGCATGTCTAATAATTTTAAAATTAAATATTTGACATTATGAATAATATTTTGTTGAGAGTTTAGATTTTGTTGTCTAAGTAGCACTGGAGTTTGCTTTGGTAGGCAGAACACTTGCACACTGGCCTAACTTGTTTTGTGCTTGTTTCTTGGCTTTGTTAGGTCTGACCTGAAGTAGGCTTTATTCTGTAATGAAAGTGGAAAACTCACCAGCAAGGCTCTTGCACCAGTGCTAGGGGACTCAGTCCTGCTCCTAAAGGTTTCTGGGACTTACTGTGCAGCAGATTTACCCTAAGTGTGTGAAGATTAGTATTTAGTCAAAGACCGGGAGACAGACCTTCATGAACATTCCTGGGAAACTTTTCTGCTTAGCTCCTTCCTTTGTGGTACTTGGGCCCATGAATTCCAGAGGCCTTAGCCTCCAACTATAGGTCAGAGTTCTCCAGAAAAACAGACAGATAGGATACTTGGGTATATGAAAGAAGATATTTATTATGGGAATTGGCTCATGCAATTATGGAGTATGAGAAATCCCATGACTTCTTCAGACTGGAGAAACAGGAGAGTTGGCGGTATAGTTCCGTCTGAGTCAAAGGGACCAAGAATTAGAGGAAGCAGTGGGGTAACTCCTAGCAAAGCCCTGAAGAGCAGGGCCCTGGTGTAGGTCCCAGGGTTCAAAGGCAGGAGAACCGGGAGCTCTAGTGTCCAGCCTGAGAGAAGGATGTCCTAGTTCCCAAAGAGAGGGAGGTGTTGCCTGTTTTCACCTTTTTGTTCTATCTGGGTCCTCAGTAGGTTAGGTTATGACCACTCACACTGGCCAGAGTAGATCTTCTTTTCCAGTCTGTTGATTCCAGTGCTGATCTCCTCTGGAAACCCACCACAGCCACAAATAATGTCTTGCCAGTGGTTGAGATCCCCTACCCTTATCACGTGAACATAAAATCAACTACCACATTCAAAGCCCAAGTGCCTGTCTTTGTCTCCTCAACCCAGTGAGTCTGTCAGGGTGTGTTGACCAGTTTCCCTTCTTGGAGCCAACATCCAGATGTTGCCTTCAGGTGGAAACCACAGCAGTTGTGAGGTGGATGCCTTGGTCACTTTTCTTTTGTTGCTAAGACAAAATACTTGATGCCCAAAATGAAGGAAGGAAAGGTTTATTTAGCTTACAGTTTGTGGAGACCTCAGTCCCTCCTCAGCTGGCTCCAAGGGGTGGTGTGGCTAAGGGGCCACTGTTTCTGGCAGCTGCAAATGACAAGAGTGGAAAAGGGAAGATCATGCCTCCTCCTCTCCCTTGTATTGTATGCAGCCTACTCACCCATGACCGCATGAGGCTTTGGTGGATGTTTAAACATGAGCCATAATAGAGGGCGTCCCTTAGGGGTCACAGTCCTACTCTGCCCAGGGTCAACTGCTCTGTGTGGTTTTTCTAGTTGATTTCAGTGAGAGGATTTGTCCTCCACTATTTATTTTCTTTGAGTGGATATAGTAATCTGCACCCCTTCAATTGGTTAATTCCTTCCTGCTTGGCTTCTAAGGCTTAGTTCATCTACAGTACCATCTTCCATAGGAAGTCTTGGATTTCTCTCAGTGTTACCTAAGACTCCTTCATCTACTTATTTATGTTGCCTTCCTTTTCTCCACTCCCCACAATTGTGAGCTTCTTGAGAGCACAGATTACCATATCTCAGTATCTTCAGCCCCTAAAATGTCACTTGTTTTTGGAAATTCTCTTGTTTATGTTTGTAATAAAATTTCATCCATATATAGAGAAAAGCTGTAACTACCATGCCATATATTTATTTTTTTCATTCAAAATACTTCTTGAGCACTTACTAGATCCTGAATAACATTAGGTTGTGAGGGTAAAGTGATGAGTGGTATTCTATTGTGCTTGCACTCATAGCCCTGGTAGTGTAGTATACAACAGTGATTAATAATTTATCCTCTCTCACTCTCCAACTGTGACAAATGATTTGAAAGAAAATATTGGGACCTCAACTGAGCATGCAGATGAGAAAATCTCTCTAATTTGGGTATCCAGAGTATTCATTCCTCTACAAGAGAGTGAAGTTTGGGCTTAGATGAGAGGTAGGAGACAGTGAGAAATGTGGCAACGGTTGGGAACACAAAGATGCTGAGGCTCAAGGACCATGGAACTTGTGAAGATTTTGAAATTGTCACTGTGGCCAGCATACAGGGAGCAGTGAGAGGACCATAGGCTTGGACCTTTCTTACAGGCCCTGCCAAATTACATTAAGAAATACAGCCTTGGGAAGCAACTGGAGGATTTCAATTAGGGAAAAATGTAAGGCTTATAATTGAAAACAGCTGTTTGGACATTGCGTAGGAAGACAAGCACAAATCACTTTGATATCCAAGTGATTTAAAGCTAAAGCCCAAATCCTGGGGAATGGCAAGCTATTTTAAGGTATTCTGCTTCAACCTGACTAATAATACGTTGAGATTGCAAAGCGTCTCAGTTTGAGAGAAGTTAAAAAGCATACAATGAGTAGTCAGTACAGTATTATTTGTTTCAGAGTCAAAGGACGTATATGTATTTCTAACTGGAAGCTTTTCTGTTAGACAGAAACTAATGAGTGTGAGTCCAATGGCAAAACTGTATTGGGTGTAATGGTTTCTACATTTGTCAGTTCCTGCAAGATTTTTTTTTTTTTGGTGCCCAGGATCAAACTTACCACCTTGAGCTTACCAAGCAGGCATTTATGCCCCTGAGCTAAATCCCTGGCAAGTCTCATTCTAACTTGTGAAGCAATCTGGCATAGGTGAATTATGACATCTTTATCATCCTTATGGATTAAAAAGGACCAAGAGTTGGAGGGATGGGGAGAGGGGAAAGAGAAGAGGAGGATGAAAAGGGAATGAAGATGTGTTACATACAGGTACAAATTCCCAGTAAGGATGTGATCATTATGTACTGCAAACATATACTTATAAAAAAGGAAATAACAACAAAAACAGGGAAAAATAAACAAACCCACTATTTAGCATTTATTTTGTACTAGGCACAGTGCTAAGAGCTTTACACAGAATAATGATTTGATCTTTATTCAATTATTTTAAGCTTATATGTCTTACTTCACTTAATGTTATGGTCTCAAGATGCATCATTTTCCTACAAATGACTAAAATTTATCATGTTTATGGCAGAGTAATATAAATGTGTCTGGGGGATATTCCTGTATCCAATAATCGTCCCACTAATCCATATGCCTGTTTTTGTTCTAACAGCTGTTTTTACCCGTGTTGCTTTGTAATAATATAGCAGAAGTCAGGTATTGTGATGTATCCTGGTTTGTTCTTACTGCCTAAGTTTGCTGCTGCTATTCCACATCTCTACTGGTTCCCTATGAATTTTAGATTATTTTCTTTATATATGTGAAATACACTGTTAGTATTTTGACTGGGACTGCATTGAATCTGTGTAACAATTTTGAGGGAATGGCCATTTTGATAATATTGATTCTACCTATCCAGGAGCAGAGGACATCTTTGTATTTCCTGATGTCCTCTTCAATCTCCTTTTAAGAGTATTTTTCTTTGTAAGTGATATTTCACTTCCTTGGTTAGGTTAATGTATTTTATTTTTATTGATGCTACAATGAATAGTACTGTTTTTCATCAAAATTTGATATACACAAATACTATTGCTTTTTGTGTGTTGATTTTGTATCCTGCTACGTTGTTGAGGCTGGTTATTCTAAGAGTTTTTTGGCAGAGTTCTTTAGATCTTTTATGTAGAGTACTATGTCATCTGCACATCATGATAATTTGAGTTCTTCCTTTCATTTCTTTCTCTTCCCTGATTGCTCTGGCTATTGTTTTGAGTACTGTGTTGAATAGAAGTGGGAATAGTGGAAATCCTTGTTTTTTTCCCCCTGTTTTTAGAGGAAATTCTTTTAGTTTTTTCCCATTTAACGTGATGTTGGCCATTGGTCTGTTATAAATGGCTTTCATCAAATTCATGTATGGTCCTTCTATACTTATTTTCTTTAGGGTTCTTATTCATAAAGAGGAGTTGGAGTTTGTCAAATGTAGTGATAGAATTGTATAGTTTTTGACCTTGCTTCTGTTTATGTGATATATTGCATTTTGATTTGCATGTTTTGAACTGTCATTGCATTTCTTGAATGAAGGTTGCTTGGTCAAGATGTACGATATTTTTGAGGATGTGTCTACTTTCTATTTTCTGGTATCTTGTTGAGGACTTTTGCATCTATGTTCATTAAGGAGAGTGAACTGTAGATTTTTGGTTGGAATCAGTGATGTTGGCTTCCATAAAAGAATTTGAAAGCAGCCTGTCCCTTATAATTTTTTTGAAGAATTTGAGGAGTACAGGTACTATAACATCCTTAAAATTTTGTAGGACTCAGAAATGAGTCTGTCGGATCCTGGGCTTTTTATTAAGTGGTAGATTCTTTATTACTGTCTCAATTTCATTGCTTGTTATTGGATTGTTCAGCATTTTTGTCTCCTAGTGTTAGCTTTGGTAATTTATATAGGCCTAGCAATCCATCTATTCAAAAACTTTTAATTTGTTGGAATACAATTTTTTGTAATAGTTACTATGTTCTGGAGTTTTATAGTGTCTTGTGATTTCATCTTTTTCACTTCTAATTGCATTGATGTGAGTCTTTTTTCTCTTTTTCTTGGTAAGTTTAGCTAAGGGTTTATTTTGTTATTTTTTCAAAGGGCCAGCTCTTCAATTCATTGGTTCTTTGTAATTCTTTTTGTCTTGATTTAATTGATATCTGCTCTACTCTTTGCTTTTCCTCCTTAATTTCAGTTTGGGCTTGGATTGTTGTTGTTTTCCAAGTGTCTTAAACTTCTTTATATGATTATTTATTTGATGTTTCTGTGTTATCCTAATGTAAGCTTTGATTGCAATGAACTTCCCTCATAGGACTGCATTCATGGTGTCTCAGAGGTTTTGATTGGTTATTATTATAGGCATTGGCATTAATTTCCAGAAATTTAAATATTTCTTCTGTGTTGTCTTCTGTGACCTATTGGTTATTTAAGAGTGTGTTATTAATTTTCTAGGTGCTTCCTCATTTTCCATGATTTCTTCTGCCACTGTTTTCTATTTCCATTGTGCAGTAGTTTGATAGTACACATGGGGGGGTGACTGTGATTCTTTTATGTTTATTTAAGCAGGCTTTATGGACTAATTTGGAGAAAGAACTGTGCACTGCAAAAAACAATGTATGTCCTGTTGTGGGATGGAATACTCTGTGTATATCTATTAACTCCGTATGTTCAAGGGTGTGGCTCAGTTCTGATATTTCTTTATTGATTTTTTTTTGTTTAGTTGATCTATCTCTCTGAAAGTAGAGTGTTAACATCCTCCACTATGATTGTGTATTTATTTGATCTTTTATGCTCTTCAGTGTTTGTTTTATGAAGATAGATGCTCCAGTATTTGATGCAGAAATATTTATAATTGTTATCTCTTCTTGTTGGATTCTTCTCTTATATGTAGTGACCTTCATTGTTTCTGATACATTAGTTTTAGCTTGAAGTTTACCATGCTCAAGATTAAAATTGCTACCTCTGCTTGTTTTGAGGATTCTGAAATACTGTTTTTCACTCTTTGAGTTTTAGTCTATAGGTATCTGTTTGGATTAGATCAATTTCTTGACTGAAATGGACTGCTGGATTCTGTTTTTTCATCTAGTTTGCCAATTTGTGTCTTTTAACTGGAGAGTTGAAGTCATTAACATTGAGAGATACTACTGAGATGTATTGATTATTCACTATTATTGCAGTCTTTCTCTGTTTTTCTTTTACTGCTTTTTTTGTGGAAAAAACACTATGTAATACAGGCTGGCTATGTAATGAGGCAATCCTCCTGCCTCAGCCTCCCAGAGTGCTGGGATTACAGGCATGTGCTTCCACACCCAGCTCCTATCATTTTTTGGACGATCATCATTCTTTCTAGAGTAAGGTGGAACTTCAGTGTTGTTTTAATTTGCATTTCTCTAATGAGCAGAGCTAATGAACATTTTTCATGTATGTATTAACTACTTGTGCTACTATTTCTGTACTACGATTATACTTTCCCATTCTTTGACCAGGTTTTTTTATTTGGGGAGGGTCCAGTTTTTTTGAGATCTTTATATATTCTAGAAATAAGCCGTCAGTCCAAGGAATAGCTGACAATTATTTTCCCATCCTGTAGGTCATCTCTTCACTCTGTTGGTTGTTTCTTTTGGTGGGCCAGAGCTTTTTAATTTAACATAACCCTATTTGTCTCATTCAATTATTTAATACTCAAGTAGTTAGAGACAAGGATATGTGTCACTTGCTCAAGATGAGAGCAAAGATAGCATTCACACTCAGAACTTGAGTTCTTAATTGCTAGGGTAGGTAAAACACAGGAATGTACCTAGAATACTTTGTTTGAGAAAGCAGAGTGTAAGTGTGTACTAGGATAACCCTATAAAAATGTGTGTGAAGATAAGGACAGGAAGATCTATACAAATGAACATGCATAGTGTGGTGTGGGAGTTATGTGGGAAATAGTTCCTTACACTATTCATCTACGGTAAGAAATAATTTTAGAAGCCATGAGTTCACAAATAATTCTTTTACCATTATTATTATTCTGCTTTTATCTGGGGGCACCAAGTGTGTGTGTTTCCAAATTCCTGTTTGACATTCACTGCCTCCTCTGCCTCCTCATTACCTTCCCCAATGGGAGGCTAAGTGCCTGCCATAGTGCGATACAGTCCTGTCCTCACTGACAGCTACGAGGTAACGTCCTAGGACCCAGTGCAGTCCTAGGTGTTCAGCGAGTGCACTGCTGAGCAAAGTAATTCTACCTTTGTGTTTCTGTTCTTTTCTAAGGGGTCCTGCTTTATTTTTTTTAAACTACTAGTCTTAATCTGGCCTCTGGGTCAAGGATTTTTCTGAGAGTTTTGGTTTTCACCTGTGTCACTGAATCATCCAGAGAAACAGTGGCTAAAAGCATAAGGATCTGGGCATTTGTGCATAGAGTTTTGCAGACACTGTTAGCTCTTACCATTGCTTCTCCATGTTAGAGGCTAAGTAATATGTGATGAGAACTTTGAACAGGCCAAGCAACAAGGTGCAAGTGGCATGGCTTCCTGAAAATGGGTTGTTGGTTCTTGGACTCTGCCTGGATTCCTAAGTGGTGCTCCTTTAAGTGGCTGGGCTTGGGCACTGTTACTATTCAGGTGAATGGCCTTGGCTTCTAAGTTCAGGGCCCAGCAGTAGCACTTGCTATAGAAGCTGTGACACGCAGAGATCAGGTATCAGGTTTCTGCTGATAAAGTACTGAAAAGGCAAACGCCTTTTTTTCTCCATGCCTCCCTGGCACTCTTCTGCCTGCAGGTTGCAATACACATCCATTCCTTTCATCAGATAAATATCCAACATCTTATTCTTGCGAGCTCTGAAGTACAGTTCTGCTAAGCTTCCCAGCAAGCCCCATTCTTTCACAATAAATACTTCTTCCTAGTGAACAAATGGTATTGATTGTTCTTGAGTTGTCCCTAGTGTGCACAAAAGTGTAGGCTTTGACCCCCACAGAGAATCAGTCCAAGCTGGGCACAGTCTGGATCACATTCTTGGTCACTGGTGCCACTCTGCACATTTTACAGGAAGGAGCGGAAATCAGGAAATGCATCCAGGGCCATGAGCCCTGCCGCAGGACTTCCCTGAGGCTGGCAATGGATGTGCCCTTCTGAAAGGGTTGCCCTTGTCATGTTTATTTTGAAGCCGAAGGGATCCCATCAAGTATAGCAATGGCATCTTCATCTTGTTTTAGCATTGGTTAGCTGTTTTATATTCCACTCCAATTTCAGGTGGAAGACCTGATTTGTACAGTAGGCGCAGGCTTTCCAGGTGAGGGTGTCACTTCTAAAGTTTTTCTTAGGGCTTTCTTCTGTTGTAAAGCCACGCTATTCCCTGTCATGGAACAAAGACCATAGAATACACCAAAAGTTATATTCTGGAATGAGGAAGATAGCTTCATTACCAAGCAAAGAAAGCATGCCCCAGGCTGTTGTTACTGGCTGCAGGTACAAGCTGAGCAGCTGCAGGTTGGAGGGCAGCCCTGCGGCTGTGTGTCTGCTCACAGCAAGTCCTTCCTGCCCCAGACCACGCTGAGGCTGCGTGACTTGAAAAGCAGATAGGAGATTCTTAGGGAAGATTCCCAAAGCCTTTTTGCCAATCTTTCTGTTGTATTGGTTCTGGGAGAATCAGTTTGCTATTTTAATGGCTGATTCAAAATGTGGTGTTTTTCTTAGAATTTCATTACAATATAAATGTAACATTTTATTCTGGTAAAACTTATGATGATTAATATTGTATTGAATCTTCTCGAATGTAATATAAATGATCCTTATTAGTTGGGTTTCCTTGGTTATTAGTTCTCATTAGGACTTCTCTTGCGTAGTGCTGAGTTTTGTCAGATACTTTGGGATTCCTGATTGTCTGTGCACATTTATAGCAAGTTTAGATATAAAACACGGATCTCTAAAACCCAATACAGCAGTCTGTTTCTAGGGGTTGCGATGGAGGGGATAGAACGGGGAGGCCAAGTGCATCACACACTAGACACGTGCTGTGGTCAGCCTGGCATGCAGCGGGCTCCTCCTGTGGCCAAGGTTCCAGGCCTAGTGCTTTGGTGCACGGACTTCAGTTAGCTTCTCTCTTCCATATCAACAGGAACTCCAGCACTTGCTCTGTGAGCTCTTGCCCCTGGTCTACAGATATTAATCTTGGAGTCATTGTCCAGGAGGCAGATGCTTCCATCAGCAGAAGAGCATGCGTAGAAGGCAAAGTGGAGTCTGATGGGCTCAGGTCTTTCAAGTTAGATCCTTAATTATTATTGTAATATTTGGGATAGGTTATTCTCCATTTTTAAACATATGTTGATGCTAAGTTAGGGATTTTTTTCTGGGGTTTTAAAGAACTGTTCTTATCTCTATAGTGAATTTTTAAAAAAAAACAAGTGTTATGCATCAAAAAACATTTACTGTTTGAATGTAGTTTTTAGTAATAATAGCAAAATTAACATCCTATATCTGCCTCCTAGTTTAACATATCAGGTGTTATTGATTTCTTTGAGCCTACCTGTTTATACTCTTCTGAATTTTGTGTGAATGATTTCTTGGCTTTCATCCAAAATTTTGGGTGTGATGGTACAGGTGTGCTAGCCTGGGTGACACAGTAAGTTCAAAGCTGGCCTGAACTACATAGCAAGGTTCTATCTAAAAAAAATTATTTTGTGTGTGTAAATGAACTCTTGACTTTTCCTTTAAACTTTTACTACATGGTAATAGTTTATCCAGATATATTTTTATATGTATATAAGTATATTATTTATAATATATAGCTTACATATGTGTTTTTCTATTTGCTTATTTTTTGCTTCAGTTTGTAAGATTAATTCAAAACTGTGCATGTAGCTATAATTATTTCATCTTTAGTATTCTATGATTTTCATTTAGTATTGCAATTTATCTGTTTTATGATTGATGAACATTTTATTTTAGTTTATTTCTTTTCTTTTTGGCTATTACTGATAAATGTTCTTATGTGTGCCTCCTGGAGCCTGTGTACAAGAATTTCACTAGGGTATAGATTTAGGAGAGGAACTTGTAGGTGACAGAGTATGCTTATCTTTGGCTTCATTAGTTTTTTTTTTTTTGTTGTTGTTGTTGTTATTTTTTTGAGACAGAATCTCACCATATAGTTCAGGCTGGCCTTGAACTCACTATGTAGTCCAGGCTGGCAATCCTCCTGCATCAGCCTCCCAAATACTGGAACTGCAGGTGTGCACCACCATGCTCAGCTTGACTTGATAATGTGAATGGTTTCTAACATGGTTACACCAATTTCTATTTCACTTGCAGTGTGAAGTTCCACTTGCTCCCCATATACTGCAGCACTCATCATGGTCAAATGTAAACATGATTACTGGTTCAGTTTATTTGTAGAAGTTCAGCATTGTGGTTTTAGTTGGCAATTCCAAGTTATTGCAGAGGCTAAGCATTCAAATATGTTAATTGGGTAATTGTGTTTTCTCTTTGAAATGCTTAGTGTGTTTGTTGCCTGTTTTTATCTGGGTACATTAAAAATCCTTATTGGTTTTTAAATTCTCTTTATATATATATATATATATATAAATATATATATAAATAAAATCCTTTGTCAGTTATAAAATATCTTCTCCTTTGTGGATTATGTTGTCATTCTGTTTTGGATGATAGATCATTATTGTTATGGTTTCACCACATTCTGATTCCTCCCCAACTTCTAGGAATTCTTAAAAATTTCTGATAATGACACTTTTCATTTTTGCTAACATCATTATAAATTTTATAATTTAGGCCAGGTGTGGGTCTGTAATCCCAGCACTCAGGAGGCTGAGGCAGGAGGATCACTGTGAGTTCAAGGTACCCTGAAATGCATGGTGAGACCCTGTCTCAAAAAGATTAAAAAATTGTTTAAATTTTTTTCTGTTACTTTTGAGGCATTTAGAATATGACAGAGGGTAGCACATATGTTCACTTTACCGTTTCATCCAATTTTTAACATTTCTAGTCACTTAAATTGACAAAATTGTATATGTGTATACATAGATTTGTATGCATACAGCATGTTGTGTTGAAATATGTCTACATTTATGAAATGGCTGACTAAATCAAGGAGTCAACATATTCTTAACCTCACAAAATTAGCATTTTTTTGTTGTGAGAACAGTTAAAATCTACTTTTCTTGTAATAATAATGCATATTTTTATTCACTATAATTACTATGTTTGTTATACAATGGATTTCTTGAACTTATTTCTCCTAACTGAAATTTTGTGTCCGTTGATCAGCATCTCACAGTCTCCTGGCCTTCATCTCTGACAACCAGGTTTCTTTGCTTTCCTTCTGTCAGTGCCACTTTAACTTCCATTTATAAGTGAGGTCATGCAGTGTTTGTCTTTCAGTGTCTGGCTTGTTTTACTTAGCATAATCATCTCCAGTTTCATCCATATGGTCACAAAAGACAGGTTTTGCTTCTTTCTGAAGGCTGAATACTGTTCCATTGTGTATAGGGACCACATGTCCTTATCCACGCAGCTATTGATGGACGCTTGGGCTGATTCCATGTCTTGGCTAATGTGGACAGCACAGAGTGAGTGTAGCAGTGCAAGTGTCTTTCTGAAAAGCCAATTTCAAGCCCTTCAGATGTATGTCTAGGCAGGAGTGGGATTGCTGTGATATGTGGAAAGACTTTTTGGTACCGAGGATTAAGTCCAAGGCCTTGGCACTGACCTGTATCACTAGACCTTTTACAAAGTTTGAAACAAGGTCTTGCTAAGTTGCTAAGTGACCCAGACTGGGCTCTAACTTGTGATCCTGTTTTAGTCTCCCAGAGTACTGAGATTCCATTTGCAGTACTGAGATATTTTGTATGCTAGACGAAGGGTCGTCAAGTCTGACATACGGACATTTTTAAGTTATTTTATTCTTTGTTCTTTCTAAAACTGATATATAAAAGCATGAAACTGTATGTATTAGTGGAATTAATGAGACACCATGTGATATTTATATATATATATATATTAATGTTTAAATTAGATGAAACATATCACCTCAAACATTTTTATTTCTTTTTTCCAGGTTTTTTTTTCTTTTAAAGACAAAGTTTCACTGTGTAGTTCAGGCTGGCCTTGAACTCATGATCCTCCTGCCTCAGCTTCCTGACTGCTAGAGTTATAGCACCACCACACCATTCTATCCAGCCAGGATTATTTGCTTCTGTTTTGCCATAACTCAGTTCCCATTCTTTAACTTCTCCCTCCTCCTTAGTTTCCTTGGACTCACCATTTGATTCTCAATTTCTATGAGATTTTAAAAATGAATTTCCCCCTCTTTCCCTAGAGCATTTCCTTCCTCTTCTAATTTCTCTTTTTTAAAACTTCCTATTAACCATCTTCAGCCTATAAGTGTTTGTTAGTATGGAAGATGTGTCTGATTTTGGGCTCACTCTGAGATGAAATTAGATGATATTTAAGCTTGTGTGTCTGACATTTCACTTAATGTTATGATTTCAAAGTGCATTCATTTTCCCACAAATGACTGAAGTTTGTCCTTCTTTATGTCAGATAAATTTCATGAATATGCACAATAAATGTAAACCTTATATGTTATAAACCTGACCTACTGTTAGTAATAATGAAAATGGGGAAGGGGCTTTAGAGACAGGGAGATAGGTAGGTGAAGAGGTGAAGGGGATAGAAGGAATCCACGTGTGTTAAGTGTATGTACAACTTCCTAAGATGAATATGAACGTCATGAGTGGCAGACTTGTACTGTACAACAAAAAAAAAATCAAATAGCTGGGTGTGCCTGTCATTTTGCATCTTCTATTTGTTCCACTGATTCACATGTCTTTTTTTAAAGTGTACTGTAAAAATAAACATTTATTTCAAACAAATTTCAGGAAAACATGCCAATTTTTTTGGTGGGGGGTGGTGGCACTAGGACTCAAACTCATGACTTTACACTTGCTAGACAAGTGCTGTGCCACTGAGCTACATCCCCAGCCCAAAACATGCCTATTAAAGTACGGTTAATTTTGAAAAGTGACAGCCTGACACTAAGCAAAACGTGTTATAAGGAAGCAAGCCATCCGTTAACGAGTAATATTACACACCCTTCTTTACCTATATTGCTGGTTGTCTTGAGAAATGGAGAGAATGCCAAGGATTTCCAGATATAGCTCTCAGCTTTGGCATGGTTTGCCTATCATGTTTTATTTATTTCCACTTTAAAAGTATAAGCTTTTGTGAAACTGTACCAAATACATATCCAGGGGAAATTCTCTCTTTCTAGTACTCCATGCAATGTCTATTTCTGATTCTATGCTAGTATTTATCTTTCTGTTGGTTTTTTCCTCACACCACCCTCCAGCACTGAGGGCCGGACACACAGCCTTACAGGTGTCAAGCAAGGGCTCTGTGTAAGCAACACACCCAGACTTGTCCTGTTTTGTCTTGTCTTGTCTTCTTTACTTTTCTGTTAATTTTGACACAGAGTCTTACTAAATTGCCCAGGCTGGCTGGAATTTATGACCCTTTTGCCTCAGCCTCCTCTGTAGCTGTGACTACAGGTGTGTGCCACCACAGTTAACTTTGTGATTTTAAAAAAATATTTATTTATTTTGAGACAAGGTTGTGCTATCCCAGGCTGGCCTTGAGCTTACAGTGATCCTGCCTTAGCCTCCAGAATGCTGGTATTACAAGTGTTTGTCACCACACTCAAGCTCTGTGGTTGTTTGTGTGTGTGTGTGTCTTTTTGAGGAAAGGTCTCTGTGTGTTCAGGCTGGCCTTGAACTCGGCCTCAAACTCACAGTGATTCTGCTGCCTGAGCCTCCCAAATGCTAGGATTACAGGTGTGTACACCAGGCCCGGCTGTGGTTGTTTTTTGGTTTTCTTTTATTTTCTTTCTGTCTGTCTCTGTCTCTGTCTCTTCTGTCTCTATCTCTGTCTCTCTCTTTCTTTGAGACAGGGTTTCACTATGCAGTGCAGGCTGGATTTGAGCCACTTTGTAGCCAAGGCTGGTCTCGAATTTGGAGTGATCCACCTGCCTCAGCCCCAAGTGCTGGGATTATAGGCCTGAACCACCATGCCCAGCTCTGGCTCTGGCTGTGATGGATTTTTTTTTTTTTTTTTTTTTTTTGGTAATGAGGATCAAACTCACAACCTTGCGATTGCCAGGCAGGCACTTATGAAGCTTTGATTACTGGACTTCCGGGAGACCATGGTGGATAAATAGCAGCTGCTACGGAGGCTCTCTGAGATACCCCACTTAAAATCCAGGAATGGTGTGGGGCGAGAAGTCCTAAGCAAGGGCAGATACACCCTGCCGACCCAGGAATGAACTAAACTAAGAGAAACCAACTGGAAATGCAATCCTGGTGCTATAACAGGAACAGATAAGGTCTCAGCGCTGAAGCTGGAGCCCACCCCACTGGAAGCCGCGATTTGAATTTCCTGCAGCCGCTGCTGCATCCCAATTGGCACAGCAGGGAGAGAGGCAAGAAAGCTCTGAGAGTGGGAAGCGGCGAATGGAGTTAAGAGTGGAACTGGCTGGGAGCCTTGCATTGACCTGCAGTGAGTGAGTGGATTGGGGACCCTTCCAGAGTAGGAGGCTTCAGCAAAGGACATACTGGGACCGGGCAGACTAGATGTAACAGGACGCTGCAGTGTCCTTGGTCCCATATTCCCCTCTCAATTGGGATTGAAGGGGAGTGCCTGGCCTGGGTGTCGCTGCTGACTTAAGACCCAGTAGGCTAGCCCAAACCAGGTCCCAGCACCTGGAGGTGCACCCTAGCAGTGAAGCCTTCGGTAGGTTGACCTGGAGGGGCAGGCCAAGCATAGGCTGCTCAAGTCTGAGTCTCTCTAGTACACTGCAGTGGGTGGAAACACCTAGCTGGCGCAATTCAAACAAACTGTAACGGACAAAGAAAGAAACTGGGCCTCCTATATATGCTTGTATGGAAGGAACAAAAAATATGGAAAGAGGGAGCAACAAGAAAGGGTCCTTGGCCCCCAATCTTGAGAAACATGCAATATCAGACACGGCACCAATAGACATAAAGTGATATCTCCAGAGCCTCATAGACCAGTTCAAAAATGAAGTTATTAACAACCTAAAGCAAGATATAAGTAGAATAGTTAGAGAAATGCTAAGCACTGCCCAAGAGAAAACAGATGGTGGAATGGAAGAACAGAAAAAAGGGGAGAATTGTTTGATGGGGAATATAGAGAAAACAATACATGAAGCAGGTTCAAAGAGAGTACCAGGAACCTAAAAACTCTATCAAAAGCTGGCATAACAGCTTGAAAGAAACTAAGGATAGATTATCTGAACTGGAGGGCAGATTTGTAATGTGGGAGCATGAAATGAAAAACTTCTTAAAAATAACAAGAAAACAGCAATAATACAAAGGCTAGAAGATGATAAGAGAATTTATAACTTAAGAATTAAGAACATAAAAGAAGAAGTAGGGACACAAACAAATGGACTACAAAAGCTATTCACAGAAATAATCCAAGAGAATTTCCCTAATTTAGCAAAAGGTAAAGATACTCAGATGTATGAGGCATACAGGACCCCAGCCACCTACAACCCAAACAGAGCTACACCCAGGCATATAATAATCAAAATTCCAAAAATCCAATATAAGAACAGAATACTAAAAGCTGTCAGAGACAAGAAACAGATCACGTACAAGAGAACACCCATCAGAATTACAGCAGACTTCTTGGCACAAACCATCAAATCACAAAGAGCGTGGGGGGAAATAATTCAAGCTTTGAAAGATAACAACCTCCAGCCAAGATTGATATATCCTGCACAACTGTCCCTGGAAATTGATGGAAAAACAAAGTGCTTCCAGGATAAAGAGGAACTAGGAGAATTTGCAACCACCAATTCAACTTTACAGAGAATACTGCAGGATATTCTAAAAAAGGAAAATACCAAGATTCCAGAAACAGTGGCAGAGAGGCCACAATGAATGGAGCAGAAAGAAAAATGAAGAAGACAAACTGACAACTAATGACAGAAAAAGAGCTCAACAGAAATGAGGCAGAGAAGATTGGATGGTAGGAATAGCTATTTTGGAGAAAACAAGACATCATAATAGCTAGTGCTGATTTAGTATCATCTTGTTTTGAAGTCCCATCAAGCTTTTATTCTTTTGTCTCCATCGGTCTTAACATGTTGTATCTTATTGGATTTTATTATATGTGATAATATAAGCAAAAGCTTTCATAGACAAGGAGATTATACAGAAACCATTGTTCATTTTCTTTTTTTTTTTTTTTGTCTTTTTCCTTTTTATCGGTACCGGGGATCGAACTCACGACTGCCTGCTTGCAAGGCAGGCGCTTATGCCACTGAGCTAAATCCCCAGCCCCCCATTGTTCATTTTCTGTTAATTGGTTCCAAATACCCTGTAATAATGTCATTCTCTTGAATGGTTTTACATTGTCTTGATATGTTTGGTGCTACAGTATACGAAGTTATACTCAAAGATTTCAAGGAAAGAGACACTATGGTAACTACTTTTATGTCAGGATATCTTGTGGTGAAACACTATTTTGCTTAAATGGTTATGCTTTGACCTGCGCTGTTTTGTTGTTATGCCCTCTTTTATCTCAATCTCCTTTTTAAAATTATTTACTTTTTTATTTTTATCTTTTTAATTAAGGGAAAAATAAAAAAATAGCAGGATACATTATAGTAAACTACTTTGATTTCCTATTAGCTTGATTTGAAACCCTGTATTACCCTCACCATCTTGTTTTGACTGATTTTCCCCTATTCTGCTTTGTTTGATAGTACCAAGTTTGAAAGTATAGGCAACAACTGTGAAGACAGTAAGAATCATTATGACGCCCATTCTGGTTGACTATTATCTTCTTTTAAAGTCCTGTAATATCTCCAATTTTTTGGTTTTATTCTTTACTGTTCTGTTCAATTTTATTGTAACTGATGATATAGCCAATTCTTTTTAAGATAGCAACAACGGTAACCATTGTTGATCACCTTGTATTTTATTTATTTATTTATTTATTTTCTTTTTCTTTTTTATCCATACTGGGGATCGAACTCAGGACCGCCTGCTTGCAAGGCAGGTGCTTATGCTGCTGAGCTAAATCCCCAGCCCCAATCACATTTTGTTTTTACATTATCTACTATGTCCATCCTTTTGATTTGACTGACTCTGTTCTGATATGTCGCATTTGGTTTTACTCTCTTCAAAAAAAGTAATAAGAACTGTAGGAGTAATAAAACCCAAAAGTGTAATTGTCATTTTACAAAAGAAAGGAAAAGAAATGTGCTCTAAAGGTTATAACTGTTTATATGTTTAAGTGTATAAGATAGATAACTATATTACTGAGTTTTGTTGGATCATTGAACAAAACTGTTTGAAGTCTCACTGTTTGAAAGTCCACTTTATATGCTTTAATTTTGTAACTTGAACAACTATTTGTAAGATGAGAATATATAATCTATTAACAAGTGATTTCTTACTGTTTATGTTTTGAATTTTGTATTACTTGTACCCTTTTTCTGTTTTTTTCTTTCTCCTTAAATAAATAAAAAAAGCTTTGATTACCAACTGTTTAAAACTTCAAGGCCAAATTGTCCTTAATTTTATCCACAAGAAAGATATCTGTTCAAATTTTGTCAACATTATGCATTTGGCCCCCTTCCTGAAGAATGATAAAGATTAAGTTTAATTATACTGATTTTTAAAAACTAAGTAAAAGCCCAACTCTGCTTTTTAAAGCCAATAGGCATAAAAATATGGCACTATTTCAAGTCAGTTGCCAATAAAAATGGCATCAGTACAAAGATCTGAGCACACTGCTTTAGTTAAGAACTACAAGTTTAGTACCAGGTAAAAGAAACGTATGGTATTATACTGAATACAGTATTAAGCTACATAACCATAGTTTTTACAAATTCTCCAATCATAATTGCTTGCTTTTGTATTACTAAATTTTAGCCTCATTTTAAAATTAAATGTCTATTCAACAAAGCTAATTGAACAAACACATCTATACAAATTTAGGCCCTAGAATAGCAGCATAATGGGAGATATTATTTAAAGATGAGTAAGAAGTTTCTATTGTTTTTCATCATTGCCATGATCAGATTGCAAAGGACTTGCTTTTCTCTTTGCTTTCCCCAAGATATTACTACCTGGCTCTTCAGAAATTCGATTCTCTTTTTCAGAGTCTTTAGGAGAAAGCCTGAACAATTCTCCAATTTCTTTTTGCCACTTGGGAGTTGGACACATACAAACTGGATTCCCTCCTGAATATTTATTTTCAGCTTTCCTTGAGGACAAAAGCAATGTAGAATTCGTTGTAGAGGTGGAGGGACCCAGCACCTTCTGGGGCTTCGAGAGTCCACCACTCTCCTGAGACACTGCCTGCTTTAGTCCACACCATGGCAGCCCATGAGGAGATGAGGGAGATGCTAACTTACCTGCAGGGGAGTCTTGCTAGACAAGCACCCAGAGGGGACTCTCCCGCCACTGTTAATGATACCATGGGTTTTTTTCTCTATAAATTACTGTAGCTTTGAATTAAACCTTGAAGTCCTGGACTGTGTTACTTCTTGTGTTACTCTTGTTGCCCAGTATTGGTTTTGCTATTCCGGGTCTCTTCTGGTTCCATATGAATTTTGAACTATTTTCTCTAGTTCTGTGGAGAATGCTGTTGGCATTTTGATTGGGATTGTGTTGAATCTGTGTATTGTTTTTGGGCCATTTGGACAATGTTGGTTCTGCCAGTCTAGGGACAGAGAACATCTGTCCATTACCTGATATCATCTTAAAACTCCTATCTTAATCTGATTAAAGGTATTTATGACAAACCAAAACCAAAGGTGTTTATGACTAACATCATATTTTTTTATTTTGAAGATAGTAAAAATACAATAGAACAAGACAGAACAAAGCCAATTGAGACAATGCAGTGAAACTCGTATAGAACTTCACAGCAGGTTACTGGGATAATAGTAATAGGTACCATAGTATATCTCGTTATCTTCACAATAGTTGTTCTTTCAATCAGGTTTAGTGAAATCAAACCAAAAACAGAACATTATAAAACCAGTCCAAAGAGAATATTAAATAGAGTAAAAACAGTTAATCATAATGAAACAAAACAGTGAAAACAGCATTTGCCTTCAAACAGGAGATGGAAGGAATTATGTGCTATATTGTATACAGTCAGCCTCCCAAGAAATGCTTGGACCTTTGTCCCCAGTTGTTAATGTGGAGAGGGGAGGGTTGGGATGTTTGATTCTCAGCCTGTGTGATGGTAGACTCATGGGAACCACTGACTGGGTCTCCTCCTGGCTCATGCCAGAGGGAGATGCTTACCAAGAGGGTGGGTAAATTGCTTTCTTGTGCAGCCACTGGGGTTCCACTATGGCTGGATCTTGGAAGCTGCTGAGTGGATCTCCCTAACATCATATTAAATGGGGAAAAACTAAAAGTTTTCCCTCAAAACTGGGAACAAGACAAGCATACCCATTATTACCACTTCTGATTAACACAGTACTCAAAACATTGGCCAGAGCAATCAGATAAGAGGAAATAAAAGGTATATATACAAAAAAGTCAAATTATCAGTATATAGATCACATGATCCTCTATCTACCCAGGAAAGTCAAAGAATTCCCCCCCAAATTACTTAGAATTAATAACTAAGTTCAGCAATGTAGCAGGATACAAAGTCAACCCACAAAAATCAATAGCATTCATGCATACCAATAATAAACTCACCGAGAAAGAAATTAGGAAAACAATATTCATAGTAACATCAAGAAAAATACATTGGAATTAAGTGAACCAAGAAAGGAAGGACATTTGCCTGTTCATCCTTTTATTGCCTGAAGATAAATATATTATTATTTTAATATTTAAATTCACTATCACTGTCCAACTCTCAACAGGTTTGTGGGCCAAACTGATGCTATGTGGTAAACACACACACCCACCCCAGAAGTACAGAATCAAAGGTAAAGCTAGTTCTAGGTTAGCAATATGCCAAGGCAAAACACTGAAGCAAACATAAAACAGAAATCTTTACTAATATATTCAACCCAGGACTCAATATGTTCTCAAAATAAAGTTCACCGGAAACTGATTAGCTTATAGTTTAAAAGCACAAAACACACAGAAACAGTGGAACATGAATGAGAACCAAGAGAAACATCAGACTATAAAACCAGACCCACAAAGACTTCCCATACTGGGGTCTCCGGGGAATTGGCCCTGCCTGCGCCCTCAACTCTGGAGACTGGATGGCCTGGGGTGAGTGTCCTTGCACCATCCCGAGCCCAGGAGTTTGGGATCATTGCTCCCACAAGCCCAGGAACTTCATTCACAGCTTCCTGCTACACTCCACCAGCCCCACAGGGCTTGGGCCTGCTAGCCCCACCCCTAGTGACCCTCTTTCAATCGGGGATCTGGACAGCTAGAGTACCAGGAGCTGAGGGCAGAGAAGAGGATCTCCAACAGGGCCAGGGAAAGCCTTGTAATAACACTTGGAACATGGAAATATAGGAAAATAGCAAAACAAAAGACCAAAATATAATCTCAAACCTCCAGCCCATCCCAAGAAAGCTTAGGAGCTAAGTACATAGAAGGAAATATATGCCATACACCTGAAATATCAGACTTAATAGCAACTGAAATAAAGAAGCAACTCCAGGAAGCTTTAAAGGAATTCAAACTAGAAATAATCTCCCAGGTAAAAGAAGAAATGATAAGAGATGCTAAGAAATGAAAGAGATGCTAAACATATCTAAAGAAGACACAGATAAAAAATTGGAGGAACTAAACAAAAAGATAGAATCCCTGGATGAACAATATAAGAAACAAACAGAAAACATGAAGCAGATGCAAAGAGATATGCAGGAAATCAAAACTTACATTGAAAGTTGTAAAAACCACGTCAATGAAAGTGCAGATAGAATTTCAGACCTCAAAGCCAAGATTGCAACTAGTGAACAGGAAAGGAGAGAGTTTTAAAAATAACAAGGAATAAGGATATAAAAATTTAACAGCTGCAAGATAATGCAAAGAAAAACAACATAAGATTGATAGGGATAAATGAAAAAAGGGGACAACATAAAGGATTTCAAGAGGATATTTAGAGAAATAGTAGCTGAAAATTTCCCAAACATGAGAATGGAAACTGACATCAGGATCAGTGAAGCATATAGAACTCCAAATAGCCATAACCAAAATAAAACTACACACAGACATTTAATAATCACCATCCCAGAAATCCAACATAAGAATAGACTATTAAAAGCTGTCAGAGAGAAAAGACAGATCACCTATACAGGAAAACCTATCAGAATCACAGCAGACTTCTTAGCACAAACAATAAAGTCAAGAACAGCATGGAGTGAAGTATTCCAGTTCCTAAAGGAAAATGATTTCCAACCTAGACTGATGTACCCTAAAAAACTGTCCTTCAAAATGGATGGAGAAATAAGATACTTCTATGATAAAGAACAGCTGAAGAACTTCATGATCACCAAGACAACCCTGCAAAAAATATTGAAAGATAGTTAGATACACTTAGAAAAAAACCATGAAGCAAAGCAGATAATTAAACAGAACAGAAAAATAAAGATGCAACAACAGAAAGATAACATGTCAACAGTAAACCAATATATAACAGTTATAACCTTTAATGTAAATGGTCTCAATGCACCAATTAAAAGAAACAGACTGGCAGAATGGATCAAGAAACAACATCCAACCATATGCTGTCTACAAGAAACCCATCTAACCCAAAACGATACTCATAGACTGAAATTCAAAGGATAGAAAACAATATTTCATGCAACAGGAACTCCCCCAAAAGTGGGGGTAGCTATTCTATTTGCAGACAATGTGAACTTCAAACCAAGAATGATCAAAAGAGATAAAGAAGATCATTACATACTGGTTAGGGGAAAACTTAAAGAGGAAGAGATAACAATCTTAAATATGTATGCACCAAATTCTAGAGCACCCAGTTATATAAAGCAAGTATTAATAGAAATGAAAAACCAACTTAGCAATAACACAATTATAACAGGAGGCCTTAACACACCAATGACACCAGGGACAGATCAAACAGACAGAAAATCAGCAAAGAAATAACAGAACTGAATCACACCTGTGAACAAATGGACTTGATAGACATATACAGAGTGTTCCATCCAACAACATCAGAATACACCTTCTCAGCAGTACATGGGACATTCTCTAAAATAGACCATATACTAGCCCACAGAACATATTTAAATAAATGCAAAAGAGTTGAAATTATTCCATGCATGTTATCGGATCATAGCGCCATGAAACTAGGAATTAATGATAAAAGATACTGCAAAAATCCCACAGACACATGGAAACTGAATAACACACTCTCGAGAGTAATCAGTGGATCACAGGGGAAATTAAAGAAGAAATTAAACAATGCTAACAAGCAAATGAAAATACAACTTACTGGAATCTATGGGATGCAATGAAAGCTGTTCACAGAGGGAAATTTATTGCACTGAGTTCCCACATCAGGAAAATAGAATGAATACAAATAAACAACCTGTTGCTACATCTCAAACATCTAGAAAAAGAAGAGCAAGTCAAGCCCAAAGCCAAAAGAAGGGAGGAAATTATAAAATCAGAGGAGAAATCAATGCAATAGAGACTAAAAAAACAATCCAAAGAATCAATGAATCAAAGAGTTGGTTCTTTGAAAAAATAAATAAAATTGATAAGCCCCTAGCCAACCTTATTTAAAAAAGGGAAGAAAAAGCTCAAATTCATGCAATAAGGAATGAAAAAGTTAACATTACTACAGACTCTGTAGAAATACAGAAGATCATCAACACCTATTTTGAAACCTCTACTCTCATAGGTTTGATAACACAGAAGAAATAGACAGATTCCTAGAAACTTAGGAAGTACCAATGCTAGGTCAAGAAGGTGTAAAACTGCTAAGTAGCCCAATTTCTATTAATGAAATAAAAAATGTAATTAAGTCCTTACCTACATAGAAGAGCCCAGGCCCAGATGGATTCACTATGGAATTCTACAAGAAACACAAAGACTTAATGCTGACACTCCTGAAACTCTTCAATGAAATTGAAAGGGAAGTAATCCTTCCTAAATCATTTCTGAAAGCAAATACTACTCTAGTACCAAAACCTGAGAAAGATCCAACTAAAAAAGAGAAGCACAGTCCAATCTCCCTTATGAACACAGATGCAAAAATATTGGCAAATAGGATGCAGCAAATAATCAAGAAGATTATATATCATGAACAAGTGGGATTCATCCCAGGCATGCAGGGATGGTTCAACATACATAAATCAATAAATGTGATCCACCATATCAATAAAGCCAAAAGTAAGAATCACATGATCATTTCTATAGATGCAGAAAAAAGCGTGTGACAAGGTCCAACATTCATTCATGATAAGAATCTTACAGAAAATTGGAATAGATGGTCTTTAGCTCAAAAGGACAAAGGCCATCTATGACACACCAACAGCCAGCATCATATTAAGTGGCCAAAAACTGAAGGCCTTAACATTTTCTAAAGATGTCTCCAAGCTTCCTATCATCTGTTTTTATTTTTCCTTTAAATTATTTATAGTTTGGGTTTCTCATGTAAGAGAAGCCATGTACTTTTTAAGCTTCTGTGTCTGATTTATCTTATTTAACATTATGGTCTCAAGGTGCATCCAGTTTCCTAAAAATGACTTAAATTTAAACTTGTTTATGTCACAGAAGTACTCCATTGTGTATAAATCCTACATTTTCTTTGTCAGCTCATCTATTGATAAGTATATAGGCTGATGCCAAGATTTATCCATTATGATGTCTTAACTCTTTCAGGAAGATATCTAGAAGGGGAATAGCTAGGTTGAACAGAATGTTTATTTTTAGATTTTTGGGAAATCTCAGTATAGTACTGATTTCTATAGTGGTCGTAATATCTTCGCAGAATTTCTCTCTGTCTCTCTCTCCTTTTTCTTTCACAGGGTTTCAATGCACAGTTCAGGCAGGCCTGAAACTAACTTTGTAGCCCAGACTGGCTTCAAACTCAGTGATTCTCTTGCCTCAGTTCCCAAATGCTGGGATTACAGCCACCAATGGCAGCTAAAAAAATCATGCTTAGAACAGAAGTGATGCTCATGATCATTTAGCAAGGGTACTTACTGACTTAGTAAGTAATCAGAATCCTAAAAATAGGTTATATTTTTAGGAAGTAGAAAAAAAATGCCAAAATTTTACCATTTCATTACCCCCCCCTTTTCATGTCAACCTTGGATTTTTAAAGTTTCTCATTCCCCATTCTCACATTAAAACTATTAGTCCCACTACCACTCTTTCCCTAAATATATTGACCTGGTTACCAAGAAAAATGCTTTTAAATTTTGCTTTTAAACCACCAACTGTACTTAATAATCAGGTATTAATTGAAAACATTTTTCACCTCTCTAGGCTATTACTTCACTTCATAAGAAAACACGTCATTCAGTGCGTGGTGAGAGATATGTGTGTAGGTTCAATCTTTACCATGTGGACAGGAAGTTTTTCTAGCACCATTTGTTCAAATGTTTGGTCCATTTGTCAAATATAAGGTAGGAGAGTGTGTCTGGAGTTGTTTCTTCATCCTCTAGTTTGTACTGTGGTCTATACTACATTGGTTTTAAAAATTTTTAATCACTGTAAGTTTGTAGTATAACTTGAAGTCTGGGATTGTGATGTCTTCTGCCTTGCCTTTGTTGTCCAGAATTGCTTTTGCTATTCTAGGTCTCTTCTGGTTCCCTATGAATTTTAGAATTGCAGTCTCTAGTTCTGTGAAGAATGTTGTTTGTATGTTGATTGGGATTGTGTTAAATCTATATGACAGTTTTGGAAATATGGTTATTTTGACTATTTATGGTTTGCCTATCCAGGAACAGGGAATATCTTTCCATTTTATGGTGTACTATTCAATCTTCTTTGTCACAGTACTACAGTTTTAATTGTAGAGATCTTTCACTGTCTTCATTAGGTCAGTTCCTAAGTATCTCTTTTTTATTTTTTAATTTTTAAAAATTTTTTTATTTTAAAGAGATTAAGACAAAAGAGGACATAACAAAGCAGATCAGATCAGAACAATGCAAATAATACAGCATTTTACTACAAGACAACCCATAATTAACAGTAACTACCATAGTCTCTCTTTCTTTGAAGTAGCTGAGCATAGCTTCATATACGATAGTATCAAGCATAACAAAGCAGTATAAAACCATTCAAGAGAATGAAAGCATTACAGAGCTTTCAGAACCAAATAGCAGAGAATAAGCAATGGCTACTATATTATCTCATTTTCCATAGAAAATGTGTTTATATTATCATACATAATACCAATAAGATATAGCAGGATAGAACCAAAGGCAACAGAAAAACAAAAGCATGGTAGGCCTTCAGAGTAAGATGATACTTTGGCTATTCTAATGTCTTCTTTTCTTTAAAATAGTTGTTTATACTGTCACAGATAATAAAATCAAACAAAGTAGGATAAAACCATTCTAACTAATGAATGTAGACATTATAAGGCTTCAGAGCAACATAATGGGGAATCATGATTACTATAAACTCTTATGTACTCTTACCATTTCTTAAATTAGAGAGACTATTCGGTATTTATACATGTGAGTTTAAGTTATTTTGCTAATGAGTGCGGTCTCAAGTTGTATCCATTTATTTGTAAATATCTCAATGTGATTATTCTTTATAGCTGAGTAGTACTCCATTGTATAACAATACCATAGCTTTTTTTTTTTTTATCATTCCTCAGTTGATGGACACTTAGGTTGTTTCTAAGATCTGGCTATTACAAATTGTGCTGCTATAAACATGGGTGCACATATATCACTGTGGTATGATGTCTTCAGTTCTTCTGGGAATTGCCTAGAAGTGGAATAGCTGGAACAAATGGGACTTCCAATCTCAGCTTTCTGAGAAATCTCCATACTGACCTCCACAATGGCTGCACCAGTCTACACTCCCACCAACAGGGCAGGAGAATTCCTTTTCCCCAAGCCTCTCTAGCATTTGTTGTTGGTGATTTTCTTGATCCTGATCATTCTTTCAGGAGTGAGAGGGAATCTCAGTGTAGTTTTAATTTGCATTTCTCTAATGAGTAATGATGATGAACATTTTTTCATGTATTTATTTGCCATTTGTATTTCTTTATCTGAGAACTGTGTATTCATTTCAGATGCCCATTTTTGGATTGGATCCTTGAATTTTAGGGGTCTGATTTTTTAAAATTCCTTACATGTTTTAGACAGAAGTCCTTTGTCTGAAGGACAGTTCACTAAGATTTTTTTTGCCAGTTTGTGGGTTTTCTTTTCACTATGTTGGAGATTTCTTTTGACATGCAGAAATTTTTTAATAAGATGTAATTCCAGCTATTGATTCTGGGAAGTATTTCCTATGGGTTTGATTCCTGTTCATGAACTCTTTACCTACCCCTATGTCTTCAAGATTTTTACCTACTTTGTCTTCCAACAGATTATATTCATATCTTTGATCCATTTAGATTTTAGTTTACTATATGGTGATAGACATGGGTCTAGTTTTAGTTTATGGCATGTGGAGAGCCAATTTTTCCAGCACCATTTGTTAAAGAGACTGTTGTTCTTCCAGTGAACAGGTTTGACCCCTTTATCAATGATAAGGTGGTTGAGTGTGTTGGTAGTTGTGGTTGTATCTTCTAATCTATCCCATTGATCTTCAGCTCTGTTTTGATTCCAGTACCATATTGATTTTATTACACTTGCTTTATAGTGTAACTTCAAGTCAGGGATTGTGATACCTCCTGTCTTGCCTTTGCTGCTTAGAATTGCCTTTGCTATTTAGGTCTCTTCTGGTTCCAGATGAATTTTAGGAGTGTTTTCTCTAGATCTATGAGGTATGTTGATGGTATTTTTATTGGGATTGCATTGAATCTGCATAACATTTTTGGGAGAATGGCCATTTATATGATATTTGTTCTTCCCATCCATGAGCAAGGGATATCTGTCCATTTTCTGAGATCCTCTTCAATTTCTTTTTTCAGAGTATTATAATTTTCCCTGTATAGATATTTTACTACTTTTGTGAGATTAATTCCTAAGTATTTCACTTTTTTTTGATGTTACTGTGAAGGGTGTAGCTTCTTTTATTTCTTTCTCAGTGATTTTGTTGTTAGTGTATAGAAATGCTATTGATTTATGAGTACTGATTTTGTATCCAGCTATATTGCTGAATTTATTTATTATATCTAGGAGTCTTTCAATGGAGTTTTGGGGGTCTTCTATGTAGAGTTTCATGTCATCCGCAAATAATGATATTTAACTTCCTCTTTTCCTATCTTTACCCCTTTTATTTCTCTCTCTTGTCTTATTGCTCTGACTAGTATTTCCAGTACTATGTTAAATAGGAGCGGTGATAAGGGACATCCTTGTCTTGTGCCTGATTTTAAGGTTAAGGCCTTCAGATTTTGGCCATTTAATATGATGCTGGCTGTAGGTTTGTCATAGATGGCCTTTATCATTTTGAGGTAAAGACCATCTATTCCACTTTTCTGTAAGGTTCTTATCACGAATGAATGTTGGACCTTGTCAAAAGCTTATTCTGTATCTATAGAAATGATCATGTGATTCTTACTTTTGGCTTTATTGATATGGTGGATCACATTTATTGATTTATGTATGTTGAACCATCCTTCCATTCCTGGGATGAATCCCACTTGGTCGTGGTGTATAGTCTTCTTGATGATTTGCTGCATCCTGTTTGCCAATATTTTATTGAGGATTTTTACATCTGTGTTCATTAGGGAGATTGGCCTGTACTTCTCTTTGTTGGTTGGGTCTTTCTCAGGTTTTGGTACTAGAGTAATATTTGCTTCCAGGAATGTCTTAGGAGCAAGTGCTTCCTTTTGGATTTCATCAAAGAGTTTGAGGAGTGTCGGCAGTAAGTCTTCTTTGTATTTCTTGTAGAATTCTACAGTGAATTCGTCTGGGCCTGGGTTCTTCTTTGTAGATAAGGATTTAATTACATTTTCAATTTTATTAATAGAGATTGGGTTATTCAGCAGTTTTACATCTTCTTGATCTAGCTTTGGTACTTCATATATTTCTAGGAATCTCTCCATTTCTTCTGTGTTATCAAACCTATGAGAGTAGAGGTTTTTGAAACAGGTGTTGATGATCGTCTATATTTCCACAGAGTCTGTAGTGATTTCACCTTTTTCATTCCTTATTGCATGAATTTGAGATGTTTCTTTCGTCTTTTTAATAAGGTTGGCTAGAGGCTTATCAATTGTATTTATTCTTTCAAAGAACAAACTCTTTGATTCATTGATTTTTTTGGATTGTTTTCTTAGTCTCTATTGTATTAATTTCTGTTCTGCTTTTTATAATTTCCTCCCTTCTTTTGGCTTTGGGCTTGACTTGCTCTTCTTTTTCTAGATGTTTGAGGTGTAGCAACAGGTTGTTTATTTTTATTCATTCTGTTGTCCTGATGTGGGAATTCAGTGCAATAAATTTTCTTCTGAGGACAGCTTTCATTGCATCCCATAGATTCCAGTAAGTTGTATTTTCATTTGCTTGTTAGCATTGTTTAATTTCTTCTTTAATTTCCCCTGTGACCCACTGATTACTCTCAAGAGTGTGTTATTCAGTTTCCATGTGTCTGTGGGATTTTTGCAGTATCTTTTATCATTAATTCCTAGTTTCATGGCGCTATGATCCGATAACATGCATGGGATAATTTCAACTCTTTTGCATTTATTTAAATGTGTTCTGTGGGCTAGTATATGGTCTATTTTAGAGAATGTCCCATGTACTGCTGAGAAGGTGTATTCTGATGTTGTTGGATGGAACACTCTGTATATGTCTATCAAGTCCATTTGTTTACAGGTGTGATTCAGTTCTGTTATTTCTTTGCTGATTTTCAGTCTGGTTGAACTGTCCCTTATTGTCAATGGTGTGTTAAGGTCTTCTGTTATAATTGTGTTATTGCTAAGTTGGTTTTTCATTTCTATTAATATTTGATTTATATAACTGGGTGCTCTGGAATTTGGTGCATATATATTTAAGATTGTTATCTCTTCCTTTTGCGGTTTTCCCCTAACTAGTATGTAATGATCTTCTTTATCTCTTCTGATCATTCTTGGTTTGAAGTTCACATTGTCTGCAAACAGAATAGTACCCCTGCTTTTTGGGGAGTTCCTGTTGCATGAAATATTGTTTTCTATCCTTTGAATTTCAGTCTATGAGTATCATTTTGGGTTAGATGGGTTTCTTGTAGACAGCATATGGTTGGATGTTGTTTCTTGATCCTTTCTGCCAGTCTGTTTCTTTTAATTGGTGCATTGAGACCATTTACATTAATGGTTATAACTGTTGTATATTGGTTTATTGTTGACATGTTATCTTTCTGTTGTTGCATCTTTATCTTTCTGTTCTGTTTAATTGTCTGTTTTGCTTAGTGTTTTTTTCCTAAGTGTATCTAAGCTGTGTTTCAATATTTTTTGCAGGGTTGTCTTGGTGATCATGAAGTTCTTCAGCTGTTCTTTATCATGGAAGTATTTTATTTATCCATCCATTTTAAGGACAGTTTTTCAGGGTACATCAGTCTAGGTTAGAAATCATTTTCCTTTAGGAACTGGAATACTTCACTCCATGCTGTTCTTGACTTTATTGTTTGTGCTGAGAAGTCTGCTGTGTTCTGATAGGTTTTCCTTTATAGGTTATCTGTCTTTTCTCTCTGACATCTTTGAATATTCTATTCTTATGTTGGGTTTCTGGGATAGTGATTATTGTATGTCTGTGTGTAGTTTTATTTTGGTTATGGCTATTTGGAGTTCTATATGCTTCACTGATCCTGATGCCAGTTTCCATTCTCATGTTTTGGAAATTTCCAGCTATGATTTCTGTAGATATCCTCTTGACATCCTTCATGTTGTCCCCCTTTTTTTCATTTATCCCTATCAATCTTATGTTGTTTTTCTTTGCATTATCTTGCAGTTGTTGAATTTTTATTCCCTGATTCCTTGTTTTTTTAAAAGATCTTTCCTTTCCTGTTCACAAGCTGCATTCTTGTCTTTGAAGTTTGAAATTCTATCTTCACTTTTGTTCAGTTGGTTTTGACAACTTTCGATGGAATTTTTGATTTCCTGTATATCTCTTTGAATCTGCTTCATGTATTGTTTGTTTCTTAAATTGTTCATCCAGAGATTCTATCTTTTTGTTTAGTTCCTCTAATTTTTTAACTGCGTCTTCTTTAGATGTGTTCAGATTCTCTTTCATTTCTTTTATCATTTCTTCCTTTACCTGGGAGATTATTTCTAGTTTGAATTTCTTTAAACCTTCCTGTAGTAGCTTCTTTATTTCAGTTGTTATTATTACAGGTATTTCAGGTGTATGGCATATATTTTCTTCTATGTACATGGCTGCTAGGCTTTCTTGGGATGGGCTGGAGGTTTGAGATTGCATTTTGGTCTTTTGTTTTGTCATTTTCTATATTTCTGTGTTTCATGTGTTTTTCTAAGGCTTCCCCTGGATTTATTGGAAAGCATCTCCTATGCCCTAGGCTCCTGGTACTGAATGGAGGTTGCTGAGCATGGTCCAGCCAAACCCTCAGGCCCTCCCGTGCCACCTTCAGTGTTCCAGGTAGCTGGGTAAGCACCTAACTCCTCTGGATGATGGACTAAAGCTCTCCCCAGGAAAATACCAATGCCCTGGAACTCACTTCACTTGCTCTCAACTCCTGTAATTGAGGAAGGTTGCTGGGGGTAATCTAGTCAGTCTTCAAAACCTCCCAAGGTGAGTCTAGTGTGGGTGGGCTCTGGGCGGGTCCTTGAGCTCTGGAGCAATGATCTTAACACAATGTCCTGGGCTTAGGATGGCATAGGGACTCATCCCAGATGCCAGCTGAGTTTCCTGGTTTCTGGTTTCAGAGAAGGTCGCTGAGCATGTCCTGGGCAGGCCTGAAACCTGCCAGGTGATCACAGCCTAATGTGGTTGGGCTTTGGGTGGGCCCTTGAGCTCTGGGAGCTATGATCTTAACACAGTCTCCCCTCTCTGGATGGGGAGTGGACTCACCGCAGTCACCAGCTGATTTTCTGGGTTCCCATTATTTCATTTTTGATGTATCATGAAAGATATTGTTTCCTAAACTTCTCTTTTGATGAGTTTTTTATTGATGTACAGGAATACTACTGAGTCCTAAGTGTTGACTATGCTACTGAATTTGATTATTAACTCTTAACAGTTTTTTGGTGAAGTTTTTGGGGCATTCTATGTAGAGGATCATATTATCTGCAAATAATAATTCAACTTTTTTGGTTTCTATCACTTTTATTTCTCTTGTCCAATTGATCTGGCTAATGTTTGGAGAATTACAGTGAACAGGAGTGGTGATAGTGGACATCCTTATCTTGTTTCTGATTTTACTTTATTTTTTAAATTTTAAAAAAGCAAAACAAAAAAAGATAGAAATGATACAGAATTTAAAAAAATAGGAGATTAAAACTAAATATATTACATATTTTTATCTTAGATGTAGTTGCTCAAGTTACAAGATCTAGGCATGAAAAAGATTATCAAACAATGAAAGCACAAACTGTTCTTTTTGATGAACTAACAGTTTTGTAGGATAGATATCTATCTTGTGTAATTTTCCTGTCATTGGTTCCCTGATTTCCCCCTTTATTTAATTGCTCTCCTTGCCTGGTGGCTTATTTCTGTTGCTATTCTGGGCATTGTAGTCATTTTTATCTCTCTTTAGTATGTCTTTCAGTACTTTCTAGATTTGAGTCAGTGGACATGTATTTCTTCAGTTGTTCTTTGTCATGGAAGTATCTTATTTCTCCATTAATTTTCAAAGAAAGTTTTGCAGTGTGCATCAATTTGGGTTTAAAGTTGTTTTCTTTCAGAGCTTGAAATACTTCACTCCAAGCTCATCTTGTCTTGAGAGTTTGTGTAGAGAAGTTGGCTAAGACTCTGATGGACTTTCCTTGACAGTTGAGTCATGTCTTTTCTCTAACAGCTTTCAGTATTCTGTTTTCATGCTAAATTTCTGGGATTTTGATTTTTATATATCTGGGTGTAAATTTATTTTGGTTATGTGTGTTTGGAGTTCTATACGATTCACTTATCTGTATGTCGGGTTATTTTCCTGTGGTTGAGAAATTTTCTGCTACTCCTTCTGTGAATAGTTTTTGTGTGTGTCATTTGCATTGACTTCTGCATTTTCATTGACACCCATCAGTTTTATATTGTTTTTCTTTGCATCATCTTGAAGCTGTTGAATTGTTATTTCATGATCCCTTGTTATTTTTAAGAGCTCTTTGCTTCCATGATCATTAGCTGTGATCTGTTATCAAGGTCTGAAAGTCTGTCTTCCATTTCATTCAAGTGGTTTTGCCAGCTTTCAATGGAATTTTTAATTTCCTGGATATTTTTTGAATTTGTTTCATGCATTGTATTTCTTTCCTATAATGTTCATTTAAGGTTTTCATCATCTTCCCAAGATCCTGTACTTTTTAAAAAATCTATGTCTTATTTAGCTATGCTGAACAGCTCCTTTATTAAGGTTGTCATTTCTTTATTTATCCAAGAGATTATTTCTATTCTATTTGGATATCTTCTATAGCCTCATGAATTTGTTTCTTTATTTCATTTGCTATCTTTTCAGAAATTTCATGCATATAACTTCCAATGTCCTCTATTTTGATATCTCCTGTACTTGTTTCTGATGGGCTAGGCATTTGAGATTGCATTTTGCTGTTTCATTTTGTCATTTTCACCTCTTAGGTTAATATTTTTGTTGTTTCAATCATGTTGTCTCTACTGTCCGTCATGTGTGTATTAGTCCTACTGTGTAGTTGATGTTTGCTATGCCCTACAATGTAGGGGAGGGACCAGTCACCTCAATTCCTCTTATGGGACTTGTTGCATGAGTCCTATTTTCTTAGGTTGACAGGATAGGAGTATTGATGTAAGCCAACCCTTAGCTCATATTGTTACTGTGACTTCAGGTTGTTCCAGGCTTCCTATAGTATGTGCCCTACCTGGGTCCCTACAGTATCACCCAGTGTCTCGCAGGCCCTTTTGGATTCCTCTGGGAGGCCTCACTGGCACTCTTGCCAACCTACCTGGGATTCTCTGTATGGAAGAAGGTCTCACCCATGCTCTTGCCTGCTCACTACAGTCCTCCGGGTGGGGGAAGCAATCACTGAAGCTCCTGTTGACTCACTGAGGTCCTCTGCTTGAGGTGGAAACTGACTGCACTGTGGCTAGCCTGCTGCACTGTGGCTAGCCTCCATCTCAGGGTTGAGAGAGGGGTTGCCATGGCTCCCAGTAGCCCACCAAGGTACTGCAGGTTTATTAAGGGTTGCTGATGGCCCATGGGCTGCTGAGGTCATCCTGGTGTGGGGGAAGTGTGGTTGATGATCCTATTGACCACTGAGGTTTTTCAGGTGTAGGGGAAGGGCAGCTGGGGTTCCCCTCAGCTGCTGATGTCCTCTGAGTGCAGAGGAATGGCAACCAACAATCCCATGGGCTGCTGACGTCATCTGAGTTTGGGGGGCTTGGGAGGGCTGAGGCTGCCCTCAATTGCTGAGGACTCTGGGTGCAGGGCATAGGGGCACTGAGAATCCCTTGGCTGCTGTGTTTATCCAGGTGTTGGGGAAGGACAGCAGATGCTCCCTGCTTCTGCTAAGTCTTCTGGGTGTGTGTGTCGGGGGAGTGAGGCTCCTTCAGCTGCTGAGGTCATCTAGGTGTGGGGGAAGGGCAGCTGAGGTCGTCCAGGTGGAGTGCAGGGTGCCCCATGATCCCATGAGCTGCTGAGATCTTTTGGGCATGGGGGAGCCTTGTTTCTGGTATTAGAGTGAAAGCTTTTGGCTTCTCTACATTTAGGATGATGTTGGTTGTTGTTTTGTCATATATGGCTTTTATTAGATTGAGGGAAAGACCTATATCTCCTTATTTTCTTCAAGATTTTTCTTCAACACAAGTGGGTGTTGGTTTTTGTCAAATGTTTTTCTATGTCTATTTAGTTGACCATGTGAGTTTTGCACTTGCTTCTGTTTTTGTGGTATATTACATTTATTGATTATGCATATTAATCTTGAGTCCTTGGGATGAATCCTACTTAGTGATATTTTTGATGGGTTGCTGCTACTTTCCAGTATCTTATTGAGAATTTTTGCTTCTATGTTCATTAAATAGATTAACCAGTTGTTCTCTTTGGCTGGATCATTTTCTACTGGATCATATTTCTATTTGTTTCAACTTTAAAAGAGATTAGTAAATTCTGGACATTAATCTTTTGTCATAAATATTACCAAAATTCTGTAATTTGTCATCTTTTATATTCAATTATGGTGTTTTTCTGCTTTGGAAATGTTTAATTCTCATGTGGCTAAAGTTATTAATATTTTACCATCCAGATTTTGTAATTTATCTAAAAATCTAGTTCTAAAGGGTCTTAAGGTTATAAACATTTTCTAGAATTTCTTCTATGATTTTGTTTTTTAATTTCAATTGCTTAATCCATCTGGAATTTATTTTTGTGAATAATAGGAAATTCAATTACTTTCTTCAAAACTGATAGTTGATAGTTGTAAAAGCTTATTGCATACTTTATCTTTTTTTCAATGATTCACTGTACCATATTTTAAAATAATATACTAAGTCTCTATTACATATATGGGTATGGTAGAGGTTTTTCTTGTTTTGTACTATTTATCTGTTTATCTGTTTCTGCTCTAATGCACCATTATTTTTAATACTGAAAAAGTAAAATTGTCTATTCTTGGACATTTTCTTATCCAGATAAATTTTGAGTTAGAATGTACCTTTCCATGAAATTCTTTTGGAAATTTTAAATTGAGAGTTCTTTCAAATTGTAAATTAGTTTGATAAGATATGTTGACAGCTGCCTTTATGCAGTAAAGTCACTAAATTTGCATAGGTTTTTTCTTTCTTTCTTTTTTAGTGCCTCATTTATACTAGGTTAGCACTCTGTCACCGATCTATAATCCCAGTCATATGTTTCTTTCTATAGGTATCATACTTTTTAATTTATTTGTGGTTATAATAATTATTATTGTAAATGGGATATGTCTTTTCCCCAGTTTGTTATTGGTTTATATTAGAGCTGTGGAATTCTGCATATTGACTTTATCTCCAGTTACCTTTCTTTTACTGTTTTGTCAGTTATCTTGTTTTTTTTTCACATTATATAATTATATTACCATTACATACAATTCTGTTGCCAATTATATTTAATTGGCTATAATAATTTATATAGCCAATGAATTGGCTATTATTGTTACATTTTATGTGTAATAGTGCTATCAGGCATCCTCAAATGTACCTGACTTAGAGGAAAACTTCTGATTTTCACCATGTTAGCTTTGGTTTTTGAAATTTTCTTCTATTCTGACTTGTTAAATTTCTGTGTTTTAAAGAAATGGGTACTAACTTTTACAACCAAATTTTCCATCATATGTTGACATGTTTATGAGAATTTTCTTCTTGGATCTATTAACGTAATTCAGTCATCATGTGTTTTAAAATGTGATTTAACATTGAATTCCTGGAATCAATTGTATTTTTCCATTATTTAAATATTCTGCTATTAGTGTTCATACTTGAGATTGGCTTATGATTTTTCGGTGTATGTTCCTTTTCTGATTTTATTATCAGTATTATGCTAACCTTACATAACAATTAAAAAGCTTTTCACTATTTTAACTTTGTAGAACCCTCCTGGAAAATTATCTGAACTTGATACAATTTCAGAGAGGAGACTTTTGATTATCTTTATTTTTAAATTTTCATTTTGTTTGTGTTCTCTTTAGGTTGAAAGTGTCTAGACTCATGGTTTCTCAGCACTTTAGGGGTTGCTTGGTTTCTCAGCGCTCTAGGTCCCAGCTTGGTGCAGCTAGTTTTTAAGTGTCTAGATTCTTTGCTGAGGAAGGATGTCAATTTTTGGGGGGGGGGTAATGAATCTTAGATTGTGTTATAGACTGATTTATGCAGTTTTTTTTCTTTTTCTTTTTTTGGTACCAGGTATCAAACTCGCAACCTCACACTTGCCAGGCAGGTGGTGTGCTACTGAGCTATATCCCCAGCCCAAGTTTTTTTGTTTTGGAACTGAGCTTTTGAGGTCTTTATGGGATGCTACATTTTGTTTTATTTTTTAAAATTTTATTTTTAAAGTGGAAAAATTAAACACAACAAAACAGACCAAAGTAGGACATAAGACTGAACAAAATGAGGAAGGCGTTTTAGGTCTTCAAAACCAGACAATAGGGAAGTCACTAATGGCTGTCATAGAGTCTCTTGTTCTCTTCAAAATAGCTGTTCATACTTTCATGTACATAGAAGTTCAACAAAACAAAACAGGTTAAAGTACATTAATTAGAACAAAGCAAAGCAGCGATAGAAGTATTTGCCTTCAAAGAGATGGTAAAAGGAAATCCCCTCTATTTGCTACATTGCCTGTGGTCAGCCTCTCAAGGGATGTCCAGATCACTGGCTCCCACTTGCTACCACGGGTTTAGGGGTGTGATGTTTGATTTTCAGCCCGCTGGCCAGCAGGCTCACAGCCCCTCACTAGGGAGGGGAGGGGTTGCTTGGTTTCTCAGCGCTCCAGGTCCCAGCTTGGCGCAGTTAATTTTTAAGACTTATAGAATGTGATAACGATGTTAGAAAAATCTTACCAAGATCATCTTCAAATCCATCATGAAGTTCATTGGATCAGGAGCATGCTGCATTTTCTGTTGGACTATTTAATGGTATCATTTAAGGATAGTTTTCAGCTGCAAGCTACACAATAATCTTGCATTCTTCAGCTGCAAATCTTCAGGCAACAAAATTCTAAGGTGAAAGTCTCTTCCCTGAAATGAAATGAATCTTGCGTACACCGTTTTCGCCCGATTCTGGGGGCAGAAGCAGGGAGAACTGGCGCAACAGGTTGGCCTCCATCTGCGCCATAGTGGACGCACTCGGGATGCTATGTTTTGAAAATACACCATGTGTGTTGGAACACAACTGGCTGCAAAATTCTAGTTTATAACCTTAGTCAATGTATGACTACACTATTTAAATCTTCACTGTTACTAATCATCTGTTGTCAGCTTTATTTGTGTATTTCTGAGCTGAGTCTGTCACTGATTTTTTTTCAATAGAATGCAGTCTAAATGGCACTGTGACTTTCATATTTTTAATGCTTTGTTCTTTTGTGCTGCATTCTGTGTTGGATGTATTAATTGCTCCTCTGCTGTGTGCATTATGCCTTTAATTTTCCCCCTAAGATTTCCTCTTTTCTCCTTTCCCAGTCTTTTTAAAAATATTTTTCTCTGTGCCATTAACTTTGTTCCTTGGTTGTCAATTCTATCTGTTGAGCATAGCACCTCTGTTTTCCTGGTGTTTGCTTCCTGCAAATGTTAGCACTTCATTGTTTATATGTTCATTGCATGGTCAAATCTTCCCACTAGCCTGGCTGTGAATGCTGTACTAAAGTCATTCTGCCACTAGTGGAGAACAATGGGATGTGAGATCAACTGGATGCTAGTATTCAGTTACATAATGGCCAGATCCCATGCAATTCTGGGTCTCTGCATCTGTCCCAGGGACTGTAGATCGTTTATACCCAAGTGTGTATTCCTCTGCTTTACTCTGTAGGCCCACATCTCACAGGTGAAACACCTGCCTGCCTCTATCTGTCACCCTCATCAAGCACACAATCAGCTGCCCCAGTTGTACCCTATCTGGTGCTGCTCACTTTCTTTCTCCCCTCTGAACTTGGGCCTTTCCTCAGAAGACCACTCCTCTCTTTAGAGATGCCTTCTCCCATGCATAAATTGTGCAGGACCTTTCTTTTCTGATCTGATTGTATCTTTTTTGGGAGGGGGGGAGATATTCATCTTTAGGAAAAATGACTGGGGACAAAAATGTAACCTAGATTCCGGCTGCACTTGAAGAACTGTGGAGTTTCCAGCAAGCAGGTGGGCGCACACTGTCCCCGGAGCCCACCCTATTTGGGACTCCTGCACCGCACCATCTGGGTGCAAAGGAAGGGCTGGGTGGATCTGGGGCACCTGCATTCGCCTCCCAGTGTGTCTGGAGGACTACAAGCAGGCGAGCATCACAGGTTCCAGAGGCCCCGTGGCCTGTGGTAAGTGCTCAGTGCACTCTGCCCCAAGCCCAAACTGTTTGGGACCCTCCAGGCTTCTGGGTGCAGTGAAGTGCATAAGTGGGTTTGAGGCATCTACATCCGCCTCCCCATTCTGGCTGTACTTGGAGAACTGTGGAGCTTCCAGCAAGCAGATGGGCGCACAGTGTCCCTGGAGCCCAACTTATCTGGAACTACGGAGTTCTAAACAGGCAGAAGAGGGCCATTGGTTCTACAGGCCCAGTGGCTTGGGGGAACTGGGTGCCAGAGTCCCAGGAGCTGGGAACATAGAAGTGGATTTCCAACAGACCCAGAGGAAGCTTTCAAATAACACTTGAACCACAGAAATATAGGAAAATGACAAAACAAAGACCAAATTACAACCTCAAACCTCCAGCCCATCTCAAGAAACTCTAGGAGCGATGTATAGAGAAGAAAATATATGCCATACACCTCAAATATTGGACATAATAGCTACTGAAATAAACAAGCAACTCCAGGAAGCTTTAAAGGAATTCAAACTCAAAATAATCTCCCAGGTAAAAGAAGAAATGATAAAAGAAATGAAAGGGATTCTGAATATACCTAAAGAAAACACAGTTAAAAAATTGGAGGAACTAAACAAAAAGATAGAATCCCTAGATGAGCAATATAAGAAACAAACAGAATACATAATGCAGTTGCACAGAGATATACAGGAAATAAAAAACTCCACTGGAAGTTGTAAAAACTGCCTCAATGAAAGTGAAGATAGAATTTCAGACCTTGAAGACAGGATTGCAGCTAGTGAACAGGAAAGGAAAGATATTTTAAAAATAACAAGGAACCAGGAAATAACAATTCAACAACTGCAAGATGATGCAAAGAAAAATAACATAAGATTGATAGGGATTAATGAAAAAGAAGGAGACAACATAAAGGATGTCAAGAGGATATTTAGAGAAGTAATAGTTGAAAATTTCCCAAGCATGAGATCAGAAACCGACATCAGGATCAGTGAAGCATAGAACTCCAAATAGTCATAACCAAAATAAAACTACACCCAGACATATAATAATCACCATCCCAGAAATCCAACACAAGAATAGATTATTAAAAGCTGTCAGAGAGAAAAGACAGAACACTTATAAAGGAAAACCTATCAGAATCACAGCAGACTTCTCAGCACAAACAATAAAGTCAAGAACATCATGGAGTGAAGTATTCCAGATCCTAAAGCAAAGTGATTTCCAACCTAGACTGTTGTACTCTGCAAAACTATCATTCAAAATGGATGGTGAAATATGATACTTCCATGACAAAGAACAGCTGAAGAACTTCATGAACACCAAGCCAACCCTGCAAAAAATATTGAAGGACAGTTTAGATACACAAAGGAAAAAAAACCACTAAGCAAAGCAGATAATTAAACAGAACAGAAAGATAAAGGTGCAACAGCAGAGAGATAACATGTCAACAATAAACCAGCATTTAACAGTAATAACCATTAATGTAAATGGTCTCAATGCACCAATCAAAAGAAACAGACTTGCAGAATGGATCAAGAAACAAAATCCAACCATATGCTGTTTCAGGAAACCCATCTAACCCAGAAGGATACTCACAGACTGAAAGTCAAAGGATGGAAAACAATACTTCGTGCAACAGGAATCAAAAAAAAAAAAAAAAAAAAGCAGGAGTAGCCATTCTGTATGCAGACAACATGAACTTTAAACCAACAATGACCATAGAGAACAAAGAAGGTCACTACATATTCGTTAGGGGAAAACTCCAAGAGGAAGAGATAACTATCTTAAATATATATGCGCCAAACTCCAGAGCACCCAGTTATATAAAACAACTATTAACAGAAATGAAAACTCAAATCATCAGTAACACAATTGTAACAGAAGACCTTAATACGCCATTGACACCAAGGGACAGATCAACCAGACAGAAAATGAGCAAAGAAATAACTGAACTGGGGCTGTAGATTTAGCTCAGCAGCATAAGCGCCTGCCTTGCAAGCAGGCAGTTGTGAGTTCGATCCCTGGTACCGATAAAACGAAAAAGACAAAAAAAAAAAAAAAAAAAAAAAAAAAAAAAAAAAAAAGAAATAACAACTGAATCACACCTGCGAAGAAATGGATTTGAAGGACATATACAGAATGTTGCACCCAACAACATCAGAATACACATTCTTCTCAGCAGTACATGGATCATTCTCTAAAATAGACCATATATTAGCTCACAGAACATATTCAAACAAATGCAAAAAGTTGAAATCATCCCTTGCATGTTATTGGATCATAATGCTCTGAAATTAGAAATTAATGATAAAAGATACTGCAAAAGTCCCACAAACACATGGAAACTGAATAACACACTCTTGAGCAATCAGTGGGTCACAGAAGAAATTAAAGAAGAAATTAAACAATACCTTGAAGAAAATGAAAATGCAGATACAACTTACCGGAATCTGTGGGATGCAATGAAAGCCATCCTCAGAGGAACATTTATTGCATTGAGTTCCCACATCAGGAAAACAGAATGAATACACATAAATACCCTGATGCTACACCTCAAACAGCTAGAAAAAGAAGAGCAAGTCAAGCCCAAAGCCAAAAGAAGAGAGGAAATTATAAAAATCAGAGCAGAAATCAATGCAATAGAGACTAAGAAAACAATCCAAAGAATCAACAAATCAAAGAGTTGGTTCTTTGAAAGAATAAATAAAATCGATAAGCCCCTAGCCAACCTTATTAAAAAAGGCAAGAAAAAGCTCAAATTCATGCAATAAGAAATGATAAAGGTGAAATCACTATAGACTCTACAGAAATACAGAAGATCATCAACACCTATTTCGAAAACCTCTACTCTCAAATGTTTGATAACACACAAGAAATAGGCAGATTCTTAGAAACATATGAAGTACCAAAGCTAGATCAAGAGGATGTAAAACTGCTGAATAACCCAATCTCTGTTAATGAAACTGAAAATGTAATCAAGTCCTTACCTACAAAGAAGAGCCCAGGCCCAGATGGATTCACTGCAGAATTCTACAAGAAATACAAAGAACACCTAATGCCGACACTCCTCAAACTATTCAATGAAATTGAAAGAGAAGCAATCCTTCCTAAGTCATTCCTGGAAGCAAATGTTACTCTATACCAAAACCTGAGAAAGACCCAACTATAAAAGAGAACTATAGACCGATCTCCCTAATGAACACAGATGCAAAATTCCTCAATAAAATATTGGCAAATAGGATGCAGCAAATCATCAAGAAGATTATACACCATGACCAAGTGGGATTCATCCCAGGAATGCAAGGATGGTTCAACATACGCAAATCAATAAATGTGATCCACCATATCAATAAAGCCAAAAGTAAGAATCACATGATCATTTCTATAGATGCAGAAAAACCTTCGATAAGGTCCAATATTCATTCATGATAAGAACTTTACAGAAAATTGGAATAAATGGTCTTTACCTCAATATAATAAAGCCCATGTATGACAAACCAACAGCCAGCATCATACTAAATGGCCAAAGATTGAAAGCCTTTACTTTAAAATCAGGCACAAGACAAGGATGTCCTTTATTGCCACTCCTATTTAATATAGTACTGGAAGTACTAGCCAGAGCAATTAGACAAGAGAGATAAATAAAAGGGGTAAAGATAGGAAAAGAAGTTAAATTATCATTGTTTGCAGATGATATGATACTCTACATAAAGCCCCCTAAACTCCATTGAAAGACTCTTAGATATAATAAATAAATTCAGTAATGTAGCTGGATACAAAATCAATACTCAGAAATCAATAGCATTCCTATACACTAACAACAAAATCACAGAGAGGGAAATAAGAGAAACCACACTCTTCACACTAGCAAGCAAAAAAATGATATATTTAGGAATTACTCTTAAGAAAGAAGTGAAAGACCTATACAGGGAAAATTATAATACACTGAAAAAGAAATTGAAGATGATCTCAGAAAATGGAAAGACATCCCTTGCTCATGGATAGGAAGAACAAACATTGTGAAAATGGCCATTCTCCCAAAACTGTTATACAGATTCAATGCAATCCCAATAGAAATTCCATCAACATACCTTATAGATCTAGAGAAATCACTCCTAAATTTCATCTGGAACCAGAAGAGACCTAGAATCGCAAAGGCAATTCTAAGCAGCAAAGACAAAGCAGGAGGCATCACAATCCCTGACTTGAAGTTATACTACAAAGCAACAGTAGTAAAATCAACATGGTATTGGAATCAAAACAGAGCCGAAGATCAGTGGAATAGATTAGAAGATACAACCACAACTACGAACACACTAAACCACCTTATCTTTGATAAAGGAGTCAAGCAGGTTCACGGGAAGAATGACAGTCTCTTTAATAAATGGTGCTGGAAAAACTGGCTCTCCATTTGCCAAAAACTAAAGCTAGACCCATGCCTATCACCATGTACTAAATTAAAATCTAAATGGGTCAAAGATCTGAATATTAAAACATAAGCGCTAAATCTATTGGAAGACAAATTCGGTAGAAACCTTGAAGACATAGGGGTAGGTAGAGAATTCACGAACAGGACTCAAACCGCATGGGAAATACTTCCCAGAATCAATAAGTGGGACCACTTCTTATTAAAAAGTTTCTGCATGTCAAAAGAAATCTCCAGCATAGTGAAAAGAAAACCCACAAACTGGGAAAAGATTTTAGTGAACTCTCTCTCAGACAAGGGACTTTTGTCTAAAACATATAAAGAATTAAAAAAAACTCAGACCCCAAAATTCAAAGATCCAATCCAAAAATGGGCATCTGAGGTGAATATGCACTTCTCAGATGAAGAAATACAAATGGCTAATAAATGCATGAAAAAATGTTCATCATCATTGGTCATTAGAGAAATGCAAATTAAAACCACACTGAGATTCCATCTCACTCCTGAAAGAATGGCCAGAATCAAGAAAACCAACAACAGCAAATGCTGGAGAGGCTGTGGGGAAAAAAGGAACTCTCCTACACTGTTGGTGGGAGTGTAGACTGGTACAACCTTTGTGGAGGTCAGTCTGGAGATTTCTCAAAAAGCTGGGTTTGGAAGTCCCATTTGTTCTAGCTATTCCACTTCTAGGCATATTCCCAGAAGAACTGAAAGCATCATACCACAGTGATATATGTGCACCTATGTTTATAGCAGCACAATTTGTAATCACCAGATCTTGGAAATAACCCAAGTGTCCATCAACTGAGGAATGGATAAACAAGTGTGGTATTTCTATACAATGGAGTATTACTCAGCTATAAAGAAGAATCACATTGAGATATTTATTAATAAATCGCACCTTGAGACCATCCTCATAAGTGAAATAAATCAATCTTGCATGTGTGAATACCAAATAGCTTCCCTAATGTAAGTAATGATTCAAATATATAAAAGTATGTGGTAATCATGATTCCTCATTATGTGGCCTTGAAGCCTTACAAAGTTTTCACTTATTAATTGGAAAGGCTTTATTCTGGGCTTCTTGATATGGAAATATTTGAAGCTATAGTATATGAAGTTTTATTCAAATATTTCAAGGAAAAAGACAGACACTATGGTAACTACTATTAAGTCGGGTTATTTGGTGGTGAAGCACTAGGTTGCTTAAACAGTCATGCTTTGACCTGTATTGTTATGTTGTTATGTTCTCTTTTATCTCAATCACTCCCTTATTCATAAAAATTATTTAGTTATTTTTTATGTTTTTTTTAATTAAGGGGAAAAATTTTAATAATTAGCAGGATATATTATAGTAACTTTTTTATTTCCTATTAGCTTGATTTAATGTCCTGTAATACTCCTACTATCTTGTTTTGACTGATTAGACTCTGTTCCATTCTGTATGATAGTATCAAGTTTGAGGGTATAGGCAACTACTTTGAGGGCAATAAGATTCACTAAGCTGCCTATTCTGGTTTATTATCTCCTTTGGAAGGTCTGTAATGTTTGCAATGTTTAAGTTTTATTGGTCATGTTCTCTACTGTTTTGTTCAACTTTATAATACCTAATGAGATAGACAATTCTTTTTAAGGAAGCAAGAGGCATTATGGTAACCATTGTCGATAACCTTGTACTCTGTTTTTACATCATGTGCTATGTCTATCTTTGGTTTTGACTGACAGCTTTGTTTTGCCATATTTGACTTTATTCTCTTCCAAAAAAAGTAATAAGAACTAAGGAGTAATAAAACCCAAAATGTGTAAATTTTGTTGTAAAAAAGAGAGGGAAAAAAGTGCTCTAAAGGATACAACTGCAAGTGTGTTTAGGGGTGTTAAATAGCTGACCATATTAATGTTTTTGCCTGGATCATTGAACACAACTGTTTGCACTCTCTCTGTTTGACTGTCCACTTTGTATGCTTTGATACTGTGACTTGAGCAACTTATCTCTAAGATGATAATGTGTAATCTATTAACTGGTGATTTCTTACTGTTTTTTTTTTTTTTGTAGTTCTGTATTACTTGTACCCTTACACCGCTTTGTTTTGTTTTGTTTTTTCTCTTTTTCCTTTTAAATAAAATTTAAAAAAAAGTAACCTTAGAATTGAAAGCTTGGCATGACAGGAAATCTTGACTGTTCATTTCAACTGAGAATTCAGCCCCAGTGCTAATTCCCTTTCCTATCTGCAGAAATCTTTCTCCTGGTTTCCTGTCTTTCGTTTATTTACTTGTTAATTTGTCTGTTTCAGGTTTTTTCTAGAAAACAGGGCATCTAACTTTCTGAGTAGTTATTTCATGGTGTATAATCTTCTGGATGACTTGCTGCATTCTATTTGCCAGTGTGCTATTGAAGATTTTTGCATTTGTACTCTTTAGGAGATTGGCCTGTAGTACTCCGTGTTTGGTTGGATCCTTCTCTGATTTTTGTATCAGGGTAATGCTTGCTTCTTCTAGGAATAGAATTGAAAGTATTATTTCCTTTCAATTTCATTAAACAGTTTGAGGAGTAGCAGCATTAGGTCTTCTGTAAATTTCTTGTAGAATTCAACAATAAATCCATCAGAACTTAAGACTGTTTTTTGTTTCTTTTTAGGCTTTTAATTACATCTTGACTTTCATTGACTGATATTTGGTTATTTAGAATATTTATACCTTCTTGATTCTACTTTCATAATTCATATACATTTAGGAATCTGTTCATTGCTTCTGTGTTTTTCATCTTATTAGAATACAGGTTCACAAGGTAGTTATTAATGATCTTCTGGATTTCTGTAGGACCTGTTATGACCTCATCCATTTCATTTCTAATAACATGGATGTGAATTTTTTTGATAAGATTGGCTAATGGTTTGTCAATTTTGTTTAAACTTTCAATGAATCATCTCCAATTCATTGAATCTTCATATTGTTTTATTAATCTCAATTGGGTTAATTTCTGCTCTTTATAATTTCCTCCCTTGAAGGAGATTTGGACTTGGCTTGCTCTTGTTCCTCTAGAAGCTGGAGGTTTAACATTAGGTTCTTTGAGATCACTCAGATTTCCTGATTCACCACTGTAAATTTCTCTCAGGACTGTTTTCATTGTGTCCCGTAAGTACTGGTATGTTTATTTGCTTTATTGTTTACTTGTAGAAACTGTCTAATTTTTCTTTAATTTCATCCATGACCCATTTGTTATTCAGAAGTATGTTATTTAATTTCTTTTTTTTTTTTGGTTTTCTCTCTCTTTTTTTTGTACTGAGGATTGAACTCACAACTTTGCACTTGCCAGCAGGTGCTGTGCCACTGGATTATAGCCCCAGCTTCAGTGTTATTTAATTTCCATACGTTTATGAAGGTTTTGTGGTTTCTTTTGCCATTGATTTCCAATTTCCTTGCACTATGGTCTGATAATATGCTTGACATAATTTTAATTCCTTTGCATTTACTTAAGCATGTTCTATGAGTTAGTATGGGTTCTGTTTTGGAAAATATCCCATGTACAATTGAGAAGAATGTATATTCTAATGTCATGGGCAGGAACACTATGCAGATATCTATGAAGTCCATTTATTCAAATGTTTGGTTCAGTTCTAATATTTCTTTGATAATTTTTTTTCTAGTTTATCTGTCTGTTTGTGACAGTGGCTTAAGGTTCCCCATTACAATTGTATTATTGCTTATTTGAGTTTTCATGTTCATTAATATTTGTTTTATATAGTTGGGTGCACTAGTATTTGGTGTATATATATTATTATTGTTACTTCTTCCTCTTCAGAGGGATGTAGTGACCTTCTTTTCCCTTAATCATTCTTGCCTTGAAATCCACTTTGTCTCCAAATAGAAGATACAGCTCCTTTTTTCTAAGTTCCTGTTGCATGTAATATTGTCTTCCAATCTTTGACTTTCAGTTTGAGAATTTATTTTTGAATTCAATGTGTTTCTCATATGTAGCATATTGTTGGTTTTGTTTTTTGAGACAGAGCATTACTATGTAGTTCAGGCTGGTCCTGAACTCACTGTGTAGCTCAGATTGGCCTTGAATTCAGAGCAATCCTCCTGCATCAGCATCTTGAGTGCTGGGATAACAGGTGTGTGCTACCATTCCCAGCTCTGGATCTTGCTTCCTGATCCATTCTGTCAGTCTATTTCTTTTGATTGGTGAATTGAGACCATTAACATTGATGGTTATAACTGATATGTATTGACTTATGCTTGTCATGTTTTTTCCCCTATTTTTGGCTCCCTGTTTTGTTTGCTTGCCTGGTGGATTCATTCTGTTGGGGTTCAGGGAGATGTAATCATTGTGATCTCTTTCTGGAATGTCTTTAAGAACATTCTGGATGATTCATTCTTTTTTTTTTTTTTTTTTTTGGTACCAGGGATTGAACTCATGATTTCGTGGTGTCAGGCAGGCACTTATACCACTGAGCTAAATCCCTGGCTTTTTAAGAACATTTTGGAGTGTTGGTTTTGTGTTTGTGAATTTCTTTGTCATAGTGGGGTTCATCAATATGGACTGGAGATTGTTTTTTTTTAGGGCTAGAAATGCTTCACTCCAAGCTTTCTTTGAGTTGAGGTTTTGTGAGCAGCTGTAATTCTCCATGCATTCCTTATAAGCTATTTGTTTCTTTTCTCCCACAACTTTTCATATTCTATGTTGAATTTCTGGAATCTTGACTATTATATGCCTTGGTGTAGATTTTTTTTTCATGGCTAATTGGAATTATATATGCCTCAGTTATCTGTACGTCAAATTCTTTTTTCCCTGTCAGAAAAGTTTTTTGCTATTAATTTTTTGAGAGGTTTTATGTCATTTTCACTATCTCCTGCTCTTTTATTTATGTTGATCAATCTTATGTTATTCTTGTTTACAACATCTAGTAGCTGCTTTATTGATTTCTCATGGCCCATTACTACTTTAAAAAATCTTTCTTTTCATGATCAGTAACTGCAATCCTGTCTTCTAGATGTGGTATTTTTTCCCTCTTATTGGTTCATTCTGCTGAGTATACTTTCAATGGATTTAAAAATTCTCTTGGATATCTATGGGAATCTATAGTTTTTCTTTTTATGTTGTAGCTTTAGCTCATCTTAGTATCAGTATAATGCTGTCTTCATAGAGTGATTTTTGGAGGGTGCATGGAAACAGGTGAGGAGCATTAATGATAGTTCTCTATCTTCTCTGATAGTTCTTACTGCAGAATCTCACAGTAAATCCATATGGTCATAGGCTTTTCTCTTTCTTTTGGTAAATTTTGCTAGATTTTGTCAATCTTTATCTCTTCAAAGACCCAAATACTGAATTCATTGATCATTTGTAATTTTATTTTTTAGTTTCAACTTCATTATTTTCTCTTCTGGTTTTTTCCATCTATTGTTTTGGTGTTTGGTTTATTCTTGTTTTTCTGGAACCTTCAGCTGCTTGAAGTTATTTGTTTTAGTTGTTTGTTCTAATATAGGCACTCATAAATTGTTATGAATATCTCTAGTTTATACTTAATTTTAAAAGGTTTTTATTTTTCATTCAAGTTTGAAGGATATCTCTGTAGGATATAGTAATCTGAGTTGGTGATTATTTTCTTTCAATGCATGAAAACCTTTATTCCAAAATTTTCTGTCTGTTAAGGTTTTTGTTGGGAAATCTACTGTTTTTCTGGATGGGCTTGGCTTATAAATGCTTTGGCTTTTCTAATAGCTTTTAATTTATTTTGTTCTGAGTTTCTGGCATTTTGACTATGATGTGTCATGGAGAGATTCTTCTCTGATCATGTTTATTTGTGATTCTAAATGCCTCTTTTACATGGGTATCTATCTTGAACAGAACACAGAGTTTGGAAAATTTCCACAAGAATTTCAGTGAATACATTTTTAAAGATAATACCTCATATTTCAATGGCTTCTTCTAGGCCCATGAGCCTTAAGTTACAGATACACCCAGAAACTCTTGTGTAGTCTATGCAGTAGTACTTACTCATCTTTATGTAATCCTATCTGGGTGTTCTAGCATTTCCGCTCCATTGTAATCTCCTGAGAGTCTTTCTTCTGATTGATGTTGTTTACTGCCTAGATTTTCAGTCCACATTTTTATTTGACTCACTGAAATTTTCATTTATAGGATTTCTCCTTGGTTCCTTTTCAGAACATCTATTTCTTTACTGAAGTATTTATTTATTTTTGAAACAAGGTCTTGCTATGTAATCCAGGCTGGTCTTGAACACCCAGCAGTTCTCTGTCTCAGCCTCTTGAGTGTTGAAATTATTGGTCTGCAGTATAATACCCAGTGAAGTGGTCTTTTATATTTTGCATAATCTTTAAATTCAAACAGTGGCAGCACAAAGAAATATAGTGCATGCCACAGCAGCTTGACTGATCCCAGCACTGTTGCACTCCAGCAGCCACCTCTGGTACCTCTGGGCTGCCGACCAGACCTGTTGCCAGGGGCCCACCAGAGGCTGGGGGAGCAGAGTGACTCCACACCCACCGGCTGACCCACCCCTGCCCTGCTGCCGCCACTGCTGATCCAGAGGGGAGGTGGCGCAAAGTCTGCTGCTGCTGTACTCCAGCCTGCCACCTGGAGGGAAGGCGGTGTAAAGTAATACAGTGCAGGCCACAGCAGCTTGACTGATCCGGAGGGGAGGGGCCAGCATATGCTGTCCCTGTCTGCAACTCACTAGCACATGGCAGTGTGAAGAGTCATCTTGCCAGCGTGCATCAGAAGAATTGTAACCAACAAAGAAAGAAACTAGGGCCTCCTGGAAGATGCAAAAAAGATAGGAAGAGGAAGCAACAATAAAAAGTCCCCAGGTCCCAACCCTGAGAACATTGACCCAGGACAGGTAAATACAAAGGAGAATGAGAACAGCAAACATGCAATATCAGACACAGTGCTAGTGGACATAAAGAGATATATTCAGAACCTCATAGATGAGTTCAAAAGTGAAATATTTAGCCAAATAAAGCAAGATATAAGAAGATTAATAAAAGAGATAGTAAGCACCCCTCAAGCAGACACAGATGGAAGAAGGGAGGAACTCAAACAAAGGAGAGAACCATTTGATGAAGAATATAAAAAATAGAATACATGAAGCAGATTCAAAGAGATCACCAGGATATTAAAAACGCTAAGGAAAGATGGCAAATCAGCTTGAAAGAAACTAAGGATAGATTATCCAAACTGGAGGACAACTTTGCAATGTGGAAGTATAAAAGGGAAGACTTTTAAAAAAATAACAAGGAAACAAGCAGTAACAATACAAAGGCTAGAAGATGACAAATGGATCTATAACTTGAGAATAAAGAATGTGAATGAAGAAGCTGGGAACAAACAAAGGAACTACAAAGGTTATTCATGGAAATAATTAAGGAAAACTTCCCAAGTATAGGAAAAGGAAATAATATTCTGATATATGAGGCATATAGAACTCCAGCCACCTACAATCAAAACAGAGCTACACCAGACATATAATAATCAAGATTCCAGAAATTCAATATAAGAACAGAATATTAAAAGCTGTTAGAGATAAGAAACAGATAACCTATAGAGGAAGGCCCATCAGAATAACAGCAGACTTCTCAACACAAACCATTAAGTCAAGAAGAGCCTGGAGTGAAGTATTCCAAGCCCTGAAATAAAATAACCTCCAGCCCAGATTGATATACCCTGCTAAACTGTGTCTAGAAATTAATGGAGAAACAAGATGCTTCCAAGACAAGGAGGAACTTGGGAAATTCACAACCACCAATCCAACTCTACAGAGAATACTGCAGGGCATTCTAGAGAGAGAGAAAAGTACTAGGATTCCAGGAACAGTGGCAGAGAGGCCTCAATGAATGGAGCACAAAATAGAATGGAAAAGATAAGCAGACAACTGATGGCAAGAAAAGAGCATAACAGAAATGAAGCAGAGAAGATTTTATTTAAAACTGATAGTATCAAGTCTGAAAGTATAGGCAACTACATTGAACATGACAAGACTCTATGATACACATTCTGGTTTGATAACTGCCAGTTTTTGAAGTTCTATGCTATGTACAAAGTTGTGTTTTCATTAATATTATTATGTATTGATATATTCAATTATACTATGTCTGATGGTATAGCCAATTCTATTGGAGATAACAAGAGACAACACAGGAACCATGGTAGAATTCTTTGTACAATGGTCTTATATGTTTTTTCATTTCATGTGTTTTTAGGAATATGTTTTGTTTTGTCTTGCTTTGTTTTGTTTCTCCCTCTAATATAGAAAGAATAGAAATACATGTTAAGACTCATGCATGTGTAGAATCTATAAAGTTTATGAGAACTGATCTTATGACACATGATGAAATGAACAGATACTTTGAAGAAAAAGAGACACTAAAGTACCCAATGTTGGCGTGTCATAATGTGAAACCTAGCAACAGTATGATTCTTTGTTCAGAGTGATATTAGTCTGCATGGGTTTATTCAATCTCAGCATAATTGAAGATACGGATAACTGCATGTATGTTTAAGTGTATAGGATTGATAACCATATTTCTAAGTTTTTGTTGGGTAGTTGAACACAACTGGTTGCAATCTCACAGTTTGAATCCCCACTTTATATGCTCCACTTTAGTATCCATTTGTAACTATTTGTAAGAAGACAATCTGTAATCATCAACTAGTGATTTCTTGCTGTTTATTTTTTTCTTTGAAATTATGTATTATTTCTACCTGTCTTCTGTTTTGTTTAGTCTTTCTTTAAATTAAAAAAAAAAAACACTACAGTACCCAGTGCTGATCACAGAGTGTCATGATGTGAAATCCAGCAATACTATTATTCTTTGTTAAGAATGATTTTAATCTGCTTTAGTTTGTTTAATCTAAACATAAATGAAGATATGGATAACTGCATGTATGTTTAAGTGCATAGTATTGACAACCATGTTACTAAGTTTTATTTGGACAGTTGAACAGAACTGTTTGCAGTCTCGCTGTTTGAATTCCCACTTTACATGTTCCATTTTTGTACCTGGAACAACTATTTGTAAAACAGCAATATGTAAACATCAACTAGTGTTTTCTTACTGTTTATTTTTTTCTCTGAATGTATGTACTGTTTCTACCTATTTTCTGTTTTGTTTAGTCTTTCTTTAAATAAAATTAAAAAAATAAATTCAAACAGCTGCTTATTTGTCTCTGAGATCATTGATCATTTTAACTATTAACTTTTAAATTTTTTGTCTAGAATTTCATCTACTTTAGCACTGGTATATCTGCTATGGGAGACATCTTGCTCCCTTATTTTCTCATTTCAGTTGTGTTTCTGTGTTAAAGTTTGTAGCTCAATAGGGAAGAATATCTTTTCCACTGTCACACAGGGCTGTTTTTGTAGATGGGTTTCTCTTTGTGATGTGCCTTGGGTTATAGATGTGTCTCTGAGAGTTTCCTTTCAACCTGGACTGGGTGCTAGGTTTAGCAGTGCTTTGAAAGGAGAGAGTCAGGCCCCATAACTCCAGCACTTAAGAAGCTAGCCATAGCTTACTTGGTACCAACAAGAAAGATAAGTAAAGAAAGAAAGAAAAGCCTGGTAAGAAAAGTAAGAAAAGTCTCTGCTGTTTCATAACTGAGGGGTAGGGAGAGAGAAATATTGTTTAGTAGCCTAGAAAAAAATTGACATATGATATTATGCATATTTCAAAAATATATAGATGAAAGAGAGTAGAAGAAGGAAAAAACAGAAAGAAAAAGAAATTAAAAATAATAAAATTTTAAAAGGGAAAAGGTGAGGAGAGTAGAGGGATAGAAGAAGGTATCTGGAGGGAAGTAAAGAGAGTAGAGAAAGGAAGGGTTTATAAGTGGGAGGTCAAGAGGGAAAAAGGAGATTGTATACAATTATTGATCAGTCAAAGGCATTTAGCTATTCTTAAACATTAACCTTTAGTGTGGCAATACATGATAATACAAGGTATGATATTATGCAGTAAAAGCAAACAACACAGCTATACTGTGTCTACATGTACATGTAAAAAAGATTAAACCTTGTCATAAAAAATAAACTATATACTGATAAAAGGGCAAAAAGGATAAACATAAGACAGGAGGGACAACTGCCCTATCCTACTGATTGGGATAAATCAGCAATTTTTTTGCTGCTGCTATCTTTGTTTTTTAGCTCAACTATTTTATATATATATAATATATATATATACACACATACTCATACACATATATGTATGTTTTTTCTTTCAGCTTCTCATACTAGTGAAACCATATGATGTTTACAAATGTGTTTTATTTAATTCACTAATGAGTATGTTCTCAAGTTGCATTCATTTGCCTACAAAAGTCTCCAGTTTATTATTCTTTATGGCTGAATCATATTCCATTGTATAAAAATGCCACATCTTTTTATCCATTTCTCAGCTAATGAACATTTAGATTGTTTCAAAAATCTAGTTATTAAAACCATGTTGCTATAAACATGGGTGCACATATATCACTTTGGTATGATGTTTTTAATTCTTTTGGGAAGATACCCAGAAGGGAAATAGCTGGGTTGAATGGAACCTCCAGTCCTAGTTTTTGAGGACTCTCCACACTGATTTCCACAGTGGTTGCACCAGTCTACATTCCCATCAACAGTGGAGAAGGTTCCTTTTTCCCTATAGTTCCTCCAGCATTTGTTATTGCTTGATTTCTTCATGGTGCTGCTGCTGTCTTTGGGCCACTGTGTTCAGACACCTCTAATGTTCTCAGCATCAGTACAGGAGGATTTGTGCTGTTCCTTCAAGTCATTCTCAGCTTGGTGTCCCAACCAGTCACCTGTGCTGTCTATCTTTGGAACTCTTGGCTTCCATTTATTGGCAGATTTAGACTCCCATGGCTGCAGTAGGATTTAGGGCCAGGAGAGGCTTTTTCAGCTAAGAAGGCTGTTTCTCTGTACTCCTGGAGTGTGTAGGTCCCTGCTGTGACAGACCTCTGTGCTTCTCTCTGGTACTTGCTTCCTGCTGTCTCAGGTGCCAGGGAGACAGAATCCTGAGCCAAGATTGTGTGGTCTATTACTTACTGCTTGTGGCTCTGACTCAGAGCCATGAGACTCTGTTTGATCATGTTTCCCCCGGGGACAGCTGCTGTAGAGATGAAAGTATGAGTGTAGACTGTCTGGCACATCTCACTGTGCTTCCAGCAGTCACAGCTTTTGGCCCTGCTGCAGCGCTCCACATGTCCATCTGGTTTGTGGTTTCTGAGGTGCTGGTGAATAGGGAACTCTTTCTTGTTCATATCTCTGATTTTGGGTTGTGTCCTGTGGAAAAAATCACTCTTCTGGGGCATAAGTTGAAGGTGATGGTGGTATCCCTGACCCTTGTCACTTCCCCCAAAAGCTTTTGTGTATTTCACAGAATTACTTGGTCTTTAGACCTGCACTGGGAGCAGGGTCTATGAACAGGGAAGCACCTTTCTATTATTATCTCAGACTCTGGGCAGTGTCAGGTGGGAGAAACCTGAAGTTTGGCCAACACTGGCATCTGGGGTGAGTGATCAGCTGAGGCCACCTCTTCCTAACTTCTTCCCTGGAAAATTTTGTGCATTTGACAGCATGGCTGACTCCAGACTTGTGCCTGGGAACTGCAAGCTGGTTGCAGGTAGTTTTGTTTCTTATTCTAGATCCCCCCTTTTCTGTATTTCACTGCTTTATTCTGCCATTTAGGTAGTAATCCAGTGGATGCTGTATGTGTTCACATACCGTCCAACTGTGATTATCTCCAAGCTTCCTCTGCACATAACCTAAAAGCCAGTCTCAATTTTGAAATGAAGACTTGGGAGAGTAGAAGGGGTTGTTTCAGAATGCCAAGTTGTCAGCTTTTGTAAAAGGGTAGGACAAAAGGGTTGAAGGTAAGGGAGGGAAATGGGGAAGAAAAACAAAGGATTAAGATATATTATATACAGGTACAAATTCCCTATGATGATTGTGATTGATATGTATGACAAATATATACTAAAAAAATAAGAAGTTAAAAAAATGCAGGTCATCAGCCTAGTGGGAGGGTAGTAGCTTTGCTTCCTTAATTCTGTAGAATAAAATTCAAGGGCTGAAGGTATCTGCAGACATAGGTGCCTGGAGTCTCATGACTCAGATGAATTAGTGCTCAGACAGTAAATTAGGATTTGTTGGTGAGCCCTGGGCCCACCAGAGCAGGGCCAAGGCAACTGGAGAGAGATGGGGATATGAAGTATCTTACTGGAGTTCCAGGCAAGAAGACTCTATTCCAGCAAAGGGACCCCAACGAGAGCTGCCATGGTGACTCTGCCAGGGTACCTGAAAGAGTTTGAGCTGGTGCTGGCTCTTCTGTGTCAGAAGCCTTCAGCACAGAATCTCACAGTAAGGAGCACCCCATGTGTTTCCTTAAAGGTCAGGCATGAGTATATGAGATCTTTGTTCTTTCTTTTCCCTCCCACCTCAGTACAGAGGAGGCAGAGGAATAAGCTGCTGCAGAAACAGCACACACTCCTCTCACCCTTTTGCTATGAGTCATGCCTGACCTGAGGGATGAGAGGAAACATTCATACTTGAGCTTAAAAATGGAATTTTAGTGTCTGGAAATGATCAGAAAGCTGCAAGATCTTCCTGAGATGTTGTTATGGGAACGAGGAACTTAGGATAATCAGAGAGAAGATTTGGGAAAAAACCCATTTCATCTTGGTATGCTATGTGGTCCGCACTATTCAGTGTTTATTTTGCTTTGGATTACAAGCTCATGGAAAGCAACATTTTGTAGCCCCAACACCTAGTACATAGGAGTTCAATAAACATTTTTTGAGTGAATAGACAATCAAATGAATATATGAATGAAGACAGCAACATACTAGAGGAAGAAAGTTATCACATATAGTGAGCTATTTTAGATAATTATATACTAAAACTTATAAATTATTGAGAAATGAACCTTGTCAGCATCCATCCAGGAGAGAGAGATTACATGACAATTTGGACAGTGAAAGTTTAGTATAAAGGAATAGCACAGATTGAGGATACAGGTCAGCGGTAGAGTGCATTCCTAGCATTTCTGAAGTCTTGGTCTTCCTCAGCAACAACAACCAAATTAAAAAATCATTCCCAGCAGGGACCATATAACAAGGATGTGCTGCTAAGTAAAGAGATTGCTAAGAAATATAAGAATAGCTGTAGGAGTCCAGAGAAAAAGTACCACTCCCCAAACTAGGGCTATGCTCCAGACCTGGTGAGGGTGTGGCTCTGGCTCACTGAATGGTAGAGATTGCTGTGGGGCTCACTGCTGGAAATTTGTCTTCTAAGCTATCTGGGCAAGCTCTTCATGGGAAGATCTCACCAGAGATATCTAAAAAACCTAAATTATCTGTTGAGTGTTGTAGGTTATTATTATTTTTTATTTTAAAGAGAATAAAAAATACAGAATTTCAAAACAAGGTGATAGGAAATTAATAATGGTTATTATATTACATATTATTATCTTCAAAATAGTTGATCAGATTACCAGATATAGGCATGCAAAATTGATCAAACCATATAAGCACTAGCTGTTCCTCTCAATGAACTAATAGAATGAACAGTGCAATTGTCTTACCTATCTTGGATGTGTATATATAAAATTTCCCCCTTCCTCCTTTTCTTCTTCCCTCTATCCCAGTTCTTTCCTTTTAAGCAGTTTCTTTCCTTTATATAATATCTTTTGTACCTTTTGGATATTATTTACTCTTTTAGAGTTTTATAGTAGGGAGACAATATGATATTTTCACATGCAAGTCTGATTTATTTCACTTCTGAGTATGTCTCTAGTTGCACTCATTTCCCTATAAAAGTCTTGGGTTTGCCTTGTAAGCAGGTGGTCATGAGTTTGATCCCCAGTACCAATAAAAAGAAAAAAGAAAAAAAAGTATAAAAAAAAAGCCTTGGGTTTATCTTTCTTTATAGCTGAGTAGTATTCCATCATATAAAAATACCACATTATTATTTTTTCTGTACTTTTTTGTATTGAACTAATGATCTTGTGCTTGCCAGGCAGGTACTGTGCCACTGAGCTATATCCCTGGCCCTACCACATCTTTTTCATTCATTCCTTGGTTGATGATCTAGATCAGTTCTAAGATTTAATTATTACAAATTGTGCTGCTATGAACATGAGTATACATATATTTTTGTGGTATAATATTTTAAATTCTTCTGGAAAAAATACCCATAAAGGGAATAGCTGAGTTGAATGGGAACACTAATCCTAGGTTTTTGAGGAATCTCCACACTGATTTCTACAGTGGTTGCACCAGTCTATACTTCCACCAACAGTGGAACAGGGTTCCTTTTTACTCACAGTCCCTCCAGCATTTGTTATTGCTTGATTTCTTGATAACAGCTGTTCTTTCTGGAGTGAAATGAAATATCAGTTTTGTTTCAACTGGCATTTCTCGAATGACCAATGATGTTGAAAATTTTTTATATATTTATTTTCTGTTTGTATTTCTTCATCACTCCTATTCAATATAGTTCTGGAAACATTAGCCAGAGAAATTAAACAAGAGAAAGAAATAAAAGAAATAAGGATAGGAAAGGAAGTTAAATTATCATTATTCACAGATCACATGATACTCTACCTGGAAGACCTCAAAAATTCCACCAAAGGAATTCTAGACTTAACCAAATTAAGTAGCTGGATACAAAGTCAATACTCAGAAATTAATAGCATTCCTATACACAAACAATAAACTCATTGGGAGAGATATTAGGGAAATTATATCTTTCACAATAACACTCTCCCCAAAATGAAATACTTAGGAATGAATTTAACAAAGTAAAAGATCTTTACATTGAAAATTACAGTACTCTAAAAAAAAGAGGTTGAAGGGAATCTCAGAAAATGGAAAGATATCCATTGTTCTTGGATAGGAAGAACTCCCAAAACAGTTATATAGATTTAATGCAATCCCAATCAAAATACCATTAACATATCTCACAGATTTAGAGAAAACAGTCATAGAATTCATTTGGAAGCAGAATAGACCTAGAATAGCAAAGACAATCCTGGGCAACAAAGACAAGGCAGGAGGCATCAGAATCCCTGACTTGAAATTATACTACAGTGATAAAATCACCACAGTACTGGCAAAAAACCAAAAGGAAACAAACAAACAAACAAACAAACAAAAAACAGGCCTGTGGATCAGTGGAACAGAGTAGAAGCTGTGGACACAACTACAAAGACACTCAGATATGCTATCTTTGACAAAGATGCCGAACACATTCATTGGAAGAAAATAGCCTCTTTAATAAATGGTGCTGGTAAAACTGGCTTTCCGCATGCCAAAGATGAAAACTAGATGCATGATTATCACAATGCACTAAAGTAAAAATGGATCAAAGTTCTAAATATTAAAATAGAAGCACTAAGTCTCCTGGAAGAGAAAGTAGGTAGAAATCTTGACGACGCAAGAGTAGGCAGAGAGTTCATGAACAAAACCCAAACTGCATGGGAAATACTTCCCAGAATCAACCTGTGAGATCTCACCTTATTAAAATGTTTTTGCACATCAAAAGATATCACCAACAGAGTGAAAAGAAAGCCCACAAATTAGGGAAAAATTGTATCCAACTCTCTCTCAGACAAGGACTTCTATTTAGAGAATTTAAAGAATTTAAAAAAAATCATGCCCCCCAAATTCAAAGACCTAATCCAAAAATGGGCATCTGAGATGAATTCACATTTCTCAGATGAAGAAATCCAAATGGCAAATATCTTAGATTATTGTGTATTGTGGCAAATACATGCCAGGAAAATGTTGTGTTATAGTAGGTGGATACTGGAAAAGAAGTCAGATAGTGGAGTTTCCAAATTGCTGTTGAAATGAGTTTAAAGATTTAATTTGCTTTATTAGTGATTGATGAGCTGGGTAGTATTCTACCTGCAAAATAGTGTTTTTGCTGAGCTCAGAGGAAGTGGGACCTTTCTAGGCAGGAAAGGCTGAAGGAAGTGAGGCTGATGGGAAGAGGCTGATGGGTCACTGGGAAGTTGCTTTCCTCATGGTGTTGAAGCAGAGACAGGGTATGGGGCTGTCTTTTGCTGGTTTAGGTTGGTTGGGACACTTTTCATTGATTTCTGTGAATCTTCTGTTTATTTTGTTTGTTTTTTAAGAACAGACTCATTCTGAGTACAGTTTATGAGACACTTACTATCAGTGACTCTACTCAATTTTGGTCTAGTCTCTTGGGACCTAGAACAGGAATTCAGAACAGAGACCCTTCATGAATTTTATTTTGCAGAGCAAATGGCTTTCTCCTGCAGTCTCTTCAGGGCATTCTACCAACAAAGCTGTCTCTATTGACAAAGTAAAAACATTCAAAGGGCTATATATATTTTCAAAGAGCAGACAGTGAAGTGTGAATTTGATCTGAGGCAATAGATAGCTTAAAAAGTACCGGGAACATATACAATTGTCTTGTCTATATCTAAATTGTACTGGTTTTCCCTTTAAAGCAGGAGCTTGTGAATGTAACTTTGCTCTTATCAATTGTTTAGAAATGACAAGAATATGGCTAGGAATATAAATTCTCCAGTTGTATTTTAAATTTTATATCGTTCCCATAAGATTAGGCTAGCAGATGTATCTTTTCATCTTAAAAAAATACTTGCTGTTCAAAAATGGCGGCTTGCTAGGGGATTGGGTGGAGAGTCTCTCCAGAGAAATCATATTAGATGCTAAAATATGACAACATGGAGAGGGCCAAATGAATGGATAATGATTCTTATTAACCAAGACAGTGCTGCTGGAGGATTTAAGGTCATGCTGAGACTGTGATGGCTGATAACGGGAGGCTGCAAATCCCGCACCTTTAACGCAGCACACTGACCAGTGGATCCAAGAGGAAAAGCTGTATTGGCTTTTGGTGACTACTGGAAATTGAGACCCCGGGACCCCATGAAGCAGCCAGGGCTGCCTGGCTGCCCCAGAGGAGATTGTGAGAAGCTCAGGAGCTCTAAAGCCGGGCACTGTGCAGTTTTCTGACTATTCTGTGCTGTGTTGGGAACGCAGTGAAGGCAAGTGGCGTAGTGTACAGTAGACTCAAGAGGAAGACCTGCACGGAGTCCTGGTGAGTACTAGGGACTGGGTCCCATGGCTGCTGTGGCTGGCTAGAGGACATCTTGGAACTGGGCAGAGCCCACGGCTCAGTGACATCAGACAGTTGCCCCTGGTGTAGGGAGGTCTGGTGGAGGACATCTTGAAATTGGGCAGAGCCCGGTGCCGTGTCAGCATCAGTGACATAGAACTAGTGGAGGACGTCTTGGAATTGGGCAGACCCACTGCCACGGTGACATTAGATAGTCGCTCCTGGCACAGAGAGGTCTGGAAGAGGACAGAGGGATTTGGGCAGAGCCCTGTGCCACGGTGACATTAGACAGCTGCTTCTAGCATAGAGAGAACTGGCAGGATCTTCTGGGGCTGAATCAAGCCTCTGGTTGGGACCCAATAAGCAGATACAAAACAGTCACAACTCTGTGACATCCACAAAGTAGAGCCTAATTTGCAGATTGACTGGCACAGAGGCTGGAGGCTAGCCTGCATCATCCCTGCATCCCTGCCTACCCCAGATAACAGCAAATTGGGGAGGACAGCAAAACCTCAAGTCAATACACTTCTGAAAGGCCCTAAGCAATACAGAGAGGGCCAGAGACCCCCAGGACACTCCAGTCTGAAAGAAACCAGAAACATGACAAGAGATAGAAATAAAAAAAAAAATCCAGCTGCCCAACATGAGAAAATAAGCCCAGGAGAAGTAAACACTGAAGAGAACAAGCACAGTAACTATCCAATACAGGACACAGCATCAGCCGAAATAAAAAAATACCTCCATGACCTCATAGATGAATTTAAAGCTGTACTCCTGATCCAAGTGAGGCAAGATATAAAGAGATTAATTAAAGAAATGTCAAGCCCCACCCAAGAGAACACAGATGGAAGAACTGAGGAAATCAGAAAAGAAAGAGAAACTTCTGAAGAAGAATTTAAACATAACTTGGAATACATGAAACAGATCCAAAGAGATTACTAGGAAACTAAAAACTCCATTGAATATTGGCAAAATGCCTTGACAGAAACTAAAGTTAGCCTTTTGAAACTTGAAGAGAGATTTATGATCTATGATCATGAAAGAAAGGACCTCTTAAAAATAACAAGGAACCAGAAAGAAACAATTCAAAGGCTAGAAGATGATAAAAGGATACATAACTTAAGAATAAAGAATGTGAGTGAGGAAGCAGGAGCTACCAAAAATGAAATACAAAGAATATTCACAGATACATTAAAGCAAAATTTCCCATGTATAGCAAAAAGAAATGATATCCAGATAACAGAGGCATACAGAACACCAGCTACCTACAACCAAAACAGATCTACACCCAGACATATAATAATCAAGATTCCAGAAATCCACCAAAAGAACAGAATATTAAAAGCAGCCAGAGAAAAGAAGCAGATTACCTACAATGGGAAAATTATCAAAACAACAATAGACTTAGCAACACAGACTGTTAAATCAAGAAGGGAATGTGGAGAAATATTCCAAGTTCTGAAAGAAAATAATATGCAACCAAGACTCATATACCCATCAAAACTCTCTCTCAAAATTAATGGAGAAATAAGATGCTTCCAAGACAAGGAGGAACTGTGGGAGTTCGTGGCCACCAACCCAACCCTACAGAGAGTGCTGAAGGACATTCCAGAGAAAGAGAGGAAGGGATACCAGGATTCCAGTAACAGTGGCAGAGAGGCCTCAATGAACAGGGCAGACAGTGGAATGAGGGAGTAAGGTGGACAAATTATAGCAGTAAAGTGGAGTAGCAGACATGAGGCAGAGATGGTAAGCTATAGTCTTTAGTACAGATAGCTTTGATACACTATAAAAAAGGCAGAGGTCATTGTTAATAGTGCATCGGGATTTAAAAGACACAGTAGTCTTATCGCCCTGCTTAGTTTGAATTTAATTTGTTCTGGTCTGTCCACTCATATTAGATTTGAGGGCAGACATCGGACCCAAAAACAGCAGGTTATACCATGGTAACTGTCCTTAATTTCCTATTAACTTAAACTGAAATCCTGTATTACTTACATTGTCTTACTATGACTGATCTTATTTGAATCCAATTCAGAAGACCACGGTTTTGCCTTGGCTGATTTTATTTGAATTTGGTATGCTTGATAGTATCAACCCTAAAAGTAGAGGCAACTACTCTGAAGATGACAAGATGTAAAAGATATCCAAACCAGTATTAATTATTAACAGCTCTCAAGTCCTACAATGTTTTCAAAGTTGTGTTATTATAAAAATAGCTAGTAATACTATGTTTAACTATATTAAGCCTGATGATGTAGACAAGTCTATTGAAAATAACAAGAGAAAGCATAGTAACTACAGTAGATCACCTAATATTGTGGTCTCATGTGTCTTATTTATTGCATATTTTTCTAAGAATTTGTTTTGCTGTCTTGTTATGATTTTTTTTTCCCTATAATGCAGAGAGGATAGATATACATGTAGAAATTCATGCATGAGGAGATTAAAAAAAAACTATTTACGGGAACAGATTATATAATGCAAGATGTAATGAACAGATACTCTGAAGAAGAAGAAACCCAATGCTAATTCTGTAGCATTATGATATAAAATCTAGCAATACTATTATTCACTGATCAGAGTGATATTAGTCTAGTCTCTTAAGTTCAATTTCAGCATATGCAAAGATAAGGACAGCTACTACGAAGAGAATGAGAGATGCGATGGTAGTTATTATTGTCTTCCCCAATGTCCGATCTTGAAGACCTAAAAAGCCTTCATCATCCTGTAGTGATTTGATTAGTTCTATAATATGCAGTATGCATTTAATGTGTGTGAAGATGGGGACAACTATTTGGAAGAAACTAGAGACAATTAGATAAACAGTGAAGATCTCCAGTGGACTTGCTTTGAAATCTGTATTTCTTTAAATTGTTTTTCTTTTAACTGTTTTGTTCTGTTTTGGTATGTTTAATCTCACCCTCTTTAAGATATAAAACAAGTGTGTAGGACTGATAACCATATTACTAAGTTTTTGTTAGATCATTGAGCAGAACTGTTTGCAGTGTCACTATTTGAATGTCATTTTACATACTTTAATTTTGTAACCTGAACAGCTATTTCTAAGATGACAATATGTAACTTATCAACTGCTGATTTCTTACTGTTTATTTTTCTGTAATTCTGTATTATTTCTACCCTTTTTTAAATCTCCATGTATTTTTTGTTTCTTTCTCTTTAAATAAAAGAAAAAAATACTTGCCATCCTTTTCCTATAAATAGTGAAAACTGAGTTCACTTTCCTTTTTAAAAAAATTATACATTTCTTATTTTATTTTAAAAAGCAAAATAGAAAATAGGATAGAAATAATTCAGAATTTCAAAAAAATAGGAAATTAACACTAGTTAATATATTATGAATCATTATCTTAGAAATAGTTGTTCAGTTTATAAAATAAGACATGAAAAAAAATCAATCAGTGAAAACACAAACTGTTCTTCCTGATGAACTAACACAGATCAGCATTATTGTTAGCTATCTTGTGTGTATATATGTGCATATGTATATGCACCTCTATACATATAATCCTTTCCCTTCTTCCTTTTCTCCTTCCCTCTTTCTAGCTGTTTTTTCCTTTTGGCTGGCCTCTGTTGTCTCTCCAAGTTACTCTCCTGTCTCCTCCTTGCTCTGTACTTTAAGGCCTTGAGGCCTTCAGACTTCTCAGGATTTGCAAGGTGGAGAGAGTGAACTCGTTTTCCCATACGAGTTTCTGAAACTATTACTTTTTTTTTTGCCCCTTTGTGAGCTATAAAGCAAATGTTCCAGTTCAATCAGGCTACTTGACCTTTCCCTTAAACCAACCCACCTTTTAATAAATAGCACCTTTATCAAACTCACCCAGTTTCTCTGTTTGTGTGGAGTTGTACCCCTCTTTACCATGATTCCACAGAGTCTATGGAGAGAACTGTGATTCACACACAGCTGTTTTCCTTTATAATCTTACCTGTTAACTATGTGTAGTGGGTTTCTGCCCCTATGAAATTTGCTGTGTCATTATGGTGCTGGTCCAGCATGATAGAGGAGCCAAAAATAACAGCATAGCAACTTCTTTCTTCTCTCCTCAACCCAAAATAAACTTTCAGTTTCTTCTTTCATGTGCGCCAGTGCTCCTCCAATCAGTTGCAAATATGTCACCTGGCCCACCTCCCAAACTCCACCCCCATCCAGAGCTCATGAAAGCCCAACCTCTCCTTCCTTCTGGTGAAAGGGAACTTGCACTCTTCTGCAATCCTTCTGTGCCCACAGTAAAGGTCATTTTATCTCTCTCTGTCTCTCAACTCTGCCAGAAAGCCTAACAATATGCATTTAAAAATAATTGTGAGAAGGCATTCGTGAACTTCACAGGACATCAAAAGGGGTGATTGCATAAAAAAGGTTAAGAATTTGCTAGTTTTACTAGGCTGTCTCTCACCCTAATGAGCAACATCTTTCTGGGGTTCTGACATGAGCGTATTAATATCTATTTTTAGGTGATTCACTAAGATAAGTGGAAAGCACTTGGTTTTCTCATGCCAACCATTACCAGGTACTGTTCTGTTATTCTGGTATCATATATAAAGCATAAGTGCTTTAGGTTCTTCACTTTGTTTAAAGCAATAATTTTAAATATCAGAAAATGGGAAAAAGATTTCTCTCTTTGGCAATTTTTCCTACCTGGCTAGGTGCTGTACTTCAGGTGCTATATTTCTGTTGGCTTCAGATCCCAGGCAGAAGAGTTAGCTCTTCTCTGCCTTTTCAATTCTCAACATATAGCTCCCAGCCTCCATCTCTGTCTCTCTCCCAACACACAAGTGTGTATCTGCTATCCGCCTTTGGTAATGGGTATTCTAGTTAATCTTGTCACTCACTGATGCGTATGAGATGAAATCCTTGACATAGTTTTTGTTATTGCACTATTTTATACTGCACCTAAATTAAACTGTCATAGATGTATTATTCCTGGTTGAATATTTTTATTTTTTTAAATAAAAAAAGCAAAACAAAAGAGGATAGAAATGATACAGAATTTCAAAAAAGGTAACATTAAGAAATCATTACTAGTTGATATATTACATATTTTATCTTAGAAGCAGTTGTTCAAGTTATAAAATCAAAGGAAAAAAAATGAACAATCAAACAATGACAGCACAAGCTATTCTGTTTGACGAACTACCAAAAACTTAGTAGTGTGGTTATCTCTCTTGCACATTTAAACATACATACAATTATATGTGTATACCTACAAGTTGTTCTTTCCTTTAGAGCACTTTTTTTCCTTTCATTATTACAATAGCTATTATATGTTTTGGATCTTATTGCTCTTTCAGTTTTTTTCATTTTTTTTTTACACTAAAGAGACAATATGATATTTACAAATGTGAGTCTGGTTTATTTCTTTTTATTTTATTTTAAAAAAGGGTAAAACTAAACATAAAAAAACAGAACAAAGCAGATCAGAAGAAAACAATGTAAGTGACACAGATTTCAAAGCAAGATAACAGGAGATCTACAGTGGCTACCATAATGTTTCTTGTTTTCTTCTTAATGGTTTTCTATGTCTTTACACACAACAAATTCAGACAAAACAAAATAGTATAAAACTGATCAGAACAGAGTAATGCAGGCATTACAGGCTTTCAAAACCAGATAATATGAAAATTAACAATGGCTGCCATAATGTCTCTTGTTCTCTTCAAAATAGCTGTCTATACCTTCATGTATGCTGAAATTAAACAATACAAAACAGACTAAAATCACTTTGAACAAAGAATAGAAGCATTATTGGATTTCACAGCATAATGATACGGAATCAGCAATGGATATCATCGTGTCTGTTTTTCTTCAAAGTAGCTGTTCATTTTATCACACATAGTATAATCGATTCTCATAAATTGTTTAGGAGAAGTTCTAAACATGTATAAGCCTCTACATGTAATCTATCCTTTCTGCATTTGAGGGAAAAACAAAACAAAACAAAACAAAACAAACAAAACAGATTACTAGAAAAATAAACCAAAGGACAAATAAATAACAATAGCAAAGACTCCAAAACAATAATGATATAGTCTTTCAAAACACGATGGTAGGAGCAGAAATAAGGTTGATATTTTACATAGTGATCTTCAAGACTTCCTCAGGTCACCTGACACAAACATACAAAATTGTTCCAATCCTATGAATATTAAATGATTTGTCCTATGAACTTATAGAATTTATAGCACAATCATATTTGCTATCATAACTGTGTTTATACAAATCTAAATATTTTTCTTTTCCCTTCCTTTTTCTTTCTCCTTCTTTTCCCTGAGATATTATTTTTTTCCCCCTTTGAGCAGATTCTTACCTTTTCACTGTATTTATTGAGGATTTTGTATCTTGTGTACTCTTACCATTTCTTACATTAGGAAGACAATACAGTATTTATTCATGTGAGTTTGAATTATTTTACTTGTAAGTACAGTCTCAAGTTGCATCCACTTACTTATAAATATCTCAATGTGATCATTCTTTATAGCTGAGTAGTACTCAATTGTATAAAAATGCCACATCTTTTTTATCCACTCCTCAGTTGATGGGCATTGAGGTTGTTTCCAAGATCTGGCTATTACACATTGTGTTGCTATAAACATGGGTGCACATATGTCACTATAATATGATGCTTTTAATTTTTCTAGGAATATGCTCAGATGTGGAATAGCTAGCTCAAATGTACTTCTGATCCAGCTTTTTGAGGAACCTCCAGACTGACCTCACCAACAGTGCAGGAGAGTTCATTTTTCCCCCCAGTTTCTCCAGCATTTGTTGTTGGTAGTTTCCTTTATCTTGATTTTTCTATTTATTTAAAGAGAAAAAAACACAAAAAAAGGAAAAAAAAAGGGCAGAAATAATACAGAATTACAGAAAAATAAATGGTAAGAAATCACCAGTTGATAAGTTACATATTGTCGTCTTAGAAATAGTTGTTCAGGTTACAAAATTAAAGTATGTGAAGTGACATTCAAATAGTGACACTGCAAACAGTTCTGCTCAATGATCTAACAAAAACTTAGTAATATGGTTATCAGTCCTACACACTTGTTAATTTCCTTTGTATTTGGCAATTTTTTTCTGGAGTGAGATGGAATCTCAGTGTGGTTTTAATTTATATTTCTCTAATGACTGATGATACTGAACATTTTTTCATGTATTTATTTGCCATTTGTATTTCTTTATCTGAGTACTGTGTATTCATCTCAGATGCCCATTTATGGATTGGGTCTTTGAATTTCAGGGGTTTGATATTTTAAAATTATTAATATGTTCTAGACAGAACTGTTTGTCTGAGGGACAGTTGACTAAGATTTTTGAAAATTCATGGGTTTCCTTTTTACTTTATTCAAGATTTCTTTTGAGATGTAAAAACTTTTTAATAAAATGAGATTGCAATTATTGATTCTGGGAAGTATTTCCTGTGTAGTTTGATTTTTGTTAATGAATTCTCTACCTACCCCTATGTCTTAATTTCTACCTACTTTGTCTTCCAACAGATTTAGTGTTTGTGTTTTAATATTTAGATCTTTGATCCATTTTGACTTTAGTTTAATACATGGTGGTAGGCATGGCCTAGGTTTAGTTTTTGGCAGATGAAGAGCCAGTTTCTCTAGCACCATTTATTAAAGAGACTATCTTTCTTCCAGTGAATGTGTTTGGCCCCTTTATCAAAGATAAGGTGGCTAAATGTATTTGTAGTTGTAGTTGTATCTTCTAATCTATTCCACTGATCTTCAGGTCTGTTTGTATTCCAGTACCATGTTAATTTTATTACAGCATTGTAGTACAACTTCAAGTCAGGGATTGTGGTGCCTCGTGCCTTGCCTTTGCTGCTCAGAATTGCTTTTGGTATTCTAGGTCTTTTCTGGTGTCAGATGAATTTTAGCGATGATTTCTCTAGATTTGTGAGGTATGCTAGAGGTATTTTGATTGGGATTGCATTAAATCTGTATAACAATTTTGAGAGAATGTCCATTTTCACAATATTTGTTCTTCCCATTGATGAACAAGGGGTATCTTTCTATTTTCTGAGATCCTCATGAATTTCTTTTTTTCAGGGTATTATAATTTTCCCTGACTAGATCTTTTGCTTCTTTTGTTAGACTGATTCCTTATTATTTCATATTTTGGGAGGCTACTGTGAAGAGTGTGGCTTCTCTTATTTGTTGCTCAGTGAGTTTGTTGTTAGTGTATAGGAATGCTATTGATTTTTGAGTGCTGACTTTGTATCTAGCTACATTACTGAATTTATTTATTATACCTAGGAGTTTTTCAATGGAGTTTTGGGGGTCTTCTATGTAGAGTATCATGTTGTTTGCAAATAATGATAATTTAACTTCTTTTTTCCAATCTTACTTCTTTTATTTTTCTCTCTTGTATAGTAACTCTGGCTAGTATTTCCAGCACTATATTGAATAGGAGTGGTGATAATGGACATCCTTGATTTTAGAGTAAAAACTTTCAGTATTTGGCCATTTAATATAATGCTGGCTGTTGGTTTGTTATAGATGACTTTTATCATATTGAGGTAAAGACCATCTTTTCTAATTTTCTGTAAGGTTCTTATTGTGAATGAGTGTTGGACCTTATCAAAAGCTTTTTCTGCATCTATAGACATGATCATGTGATTCTTATTTTTGGTTCTGTTGATATGGTGTATTACATTTATTAATTTGCATATGTTGAACTATCCGTGAATTCCTGGGGTGAATCCCACTTGATTATGGGGTATAATCTTCTTGATGATTTGCTGCATTCTGTTTGCCAATATTTTATTGAGAATTTTTGCATCCATGTTCATTAAGGAAACTGGCCTGTAGTTATCTTTTTGTTGAATCTTTCTCTGGTTTTGGTATTAGAGTAACATTGCCTCCAGGAATGAGTGAGGGATAATTGCCTCCCTTTCAATTTCATGGAATAGTTTGAGGGAGTGTCAGCATTAAGTGGATCTGGGCTTCTCTTTGTTGATAATGTTTTAGTTACATTTACAATTTCATTAATGGAAATTGGGTTATTGAGCAGTTTTATACCCTGATTCAGCTTTGGTAATTCATATATTTCTAGGAATGTGTCCATTTCTTCTGTGTTATCGAACCTATGAGAGCCGAGGTTTTTGAAATAGGTGTTGATGATCATCTGTATTTTCACAGAGTCTGTAGTGATTTCACCCTTTTCATTCCTCATTGCATGAATTTCAGTTTTTTCTTTCCTTTTAAAAATAAGATTGGCTAGGGCTTCTCTCAAAGAACCAACTCTTTGATTCACTGATTCTTTGTATTGTTTTCTTAGTCTCCATTGCATTGATTTCCACTCTGATCTTTAGAATTTCCTCCCTTCTTTTGACTTTGGGCTTGACTTGCTCTTCTTTTTGTAGATGTTTGAAGTGTAGCAGCAGGTTATTTGTGTTTGTTCTTTTTCCTGATGTGGGAATTCACCACAATAAATTTTCCTCTGAGGACTGCTTTCATTGCATCCCACAAGTTCTGGTAAGTTGTATTTGTATTTTCATTTGCTTGTAGATATTGTTTAATTTCCTCTGTGACCCACTGATTGCTCAGGAATGTATTATTCAATTTCCATGTGTTTGTGCCTCTTGATATCATTTATGCTGTCACATTGTTTTTCATTTTTAACTATCAATCGTATGTTGTTTTTCTTTGCATCATCTTGCAGGTGTTGAATTGTTATTTCCCGATTTCTTGTTAGTTTTAAAAGATCTTTCTTTTCCTGTTCACTAGCTGCAATCTTGTTTTCAAGGTCTGAAAGTCTATCTTCACTTTCATTGAGGTGGTTTTGCCCACTTTCAATGCAATTTTTGATTTCCTGGATATCTCTTTGAATCTGCCCTATGCATTCTCTTTGTTTCTTATATTGTTCATTCAAGTTTTCCATATTTTTGTGTTGTTTCTCTAAGTTTTAAACTATGTCTTCTTTAGATGTATTCAGCATCTCCCCCCCCCCATCAAACTCACAAGCTCAAGCTTGCCAGGCAGGTACTTAGGGAGCTAAATCCCCAGCCCTCAGCATTTCATTCATTACATTTATCATTTCTTCTTTTATCTGGGAGATCATTCCTGGTCTGAGTTCTTTTATAGCTTCCTAGAGTTGTTTCTTTACTTCAATTGCTATTATTTCAGGATTTTCAGGGGTGTGGCTTACATTTTGTTCTGTGTCCATGTCTCCTAGGCTTGCTTGGGATGAGCTGGAGATTTGAGATGCATTTTGTTCTTTCATTTTCCTATTTTCCCTTATAGGGATGCTGAATGCAAGGTCTCAATTGTTTCTTGGGCTGAGAATATCTATTCCTATTGCAGGGAGTTTCCCCAGTTGAGGGGAGGTCCTTAGACAGACATTACCAGGTGCCTCCAGCCACTAGATGTCAGTGGGTGGGGCCTTCTAGTCTTGGAGTGAAGCTCCAATGCTTCCCTGTGAGCTGGAGAGCGCTGCATGCACTTTCAGCCAGTCAGATGGAATTTAACTCTTTTCTTATCTACTTGCCTCCTCTCTTTAATATTCTGTGTTGCTCTGCCCTCCAGATAGGCACAGGCGAGCCTGATGGAAGGGGCTGGAGGAACCACCAGTCCCTCCAACTGCCACAGTTCTATTGTATGTCTGCCACACACCTTTCTGAGTCTGGTTTATTTCACTTATGAGGATATTCTCAAGTTGCCTCCATTTACCTATAAAAGCCTCAAGATCATCCTTTTTATAGCTGAGTAATATTCCATTATATAAAAATACCACATTTTTTTCATCCATTCTGCAGTTGATGGGCATTTTAGTTGTTTCCAAAATTTAGCTACTACAAATTGTGCTGCTATGTACATGGATGCACATATATCACGGTGACATGACCTTTTCAATTTTTCTGGAAAAATACCCAGAAGGAGAATAGCTGGATTGAATGGAACTTCCAATCCTACTTTTTTTGATGAATCTTCATACTGATTTTCACAGTGGCTGCAGCTGTGTACATTCCCACCAACAGTGGAGAAGTATTCCTTTTTTCCCACAGCCAACATTTGTTATTAGTTGTTTTCTTGAAGACAACCATTCTTTCTGGAGTGAGGTGAAATCTCAATGCTGTTTTAATTTGCATTTCTTGAATGACCAGTGATGGTGAACATTTCTTCATGTATTTATTTGACATTTGTATATCTTTATTTGAGAAATGTGTATTCATCTCAGATGCTCATTTTTGGATTAGGTCTTTGAATTTGGGGGTCATGATTTTTTAAATTTTTTATATTCTCTAGATAGAAGTCCTTGTCTGAGGGAGAGTTGGATACAATTTTTCCCCAATTTGTGGGTTTTATTTTCACTCTGTTGGTGATTTCTCTTGACGTACAAAAACTTTTTAATAAGAGATCCCAGTTGTTGATTCTTTGAAGTACTTCCCATGTGGGTTGCATTTGGCTCATGAACTCTTTGCCTATCCCTGTGTCTCCAAGATTTCTACCTATCTTGTCTTCCAGTAGATTTAGTGTTTCTGTTTTAATGTTTAGATCTTTTACCCATTTTGACTTTAGTTTAGTGCATGGTGATAGGCATGGATCTAGTTTCAGTCTTTGGCATGTGGAAAGCCAATTTTTCCAACACAATTCATTAAATACTGGTTGATTATTAAAATCTAGAACATTCTAAAAAGTTGATAAAATAGTGTCAGAAGAAAAGTAGTTTTTAGTCTAGGAGAGAAGATTAATTAAGGAGATGAAAGAGATTAGGGAAAATTGATTTCAACTGGAGTTAGTCAAAACCTCTTAGAAGCACAGGTTGATCCTTAAGTTAATTTTTATCTGGTTAGAATTCTTATGTTTTTGTGGTAATCATTGGTTGAGTTGTATTTCTCAACCATAGATGGCTTAAGTGATATATTATGAGCCAAGAAAATCAACCTGAATGTTGTTTGCACAGTTGATATTTAATATGATTTTTGTTGATTTAAACTTTGTCTGAAGCACATTACATGTGGGATTTGATGAAAAATATTGGCAAAGTGTTTTGTTCTTAGAGTGAAGTTTTTTTATTGGTTAAGATTTAGTATTAATGAACTTTAGGGAAAGTCTGGGGGTTTGGGCAATGGACCTTTACACTGGCCTCAGAATCCATCCTGTAGATTCTTCAGTAGTGTTTACATTGTGCTGAGTTACACTGTGTTGTGATTAAAAATTCAGACAGCATCCAGAGATGAGTAAATACCCTTGCACCTTTGAAAGTTTCTGCAGGAATTGTACCACTGAACTCAGTCATTCTTTATTGTGTAAAACATTCTATCCTACAATAGCATTTTTTAAAGTGCTGTACTTTGAGCTCCAAAGTATACAGCTCCAAAGTATACTGGCACAAGTGTGGATTTCGGAATCAGCAAACCTGAGATTAAATGCTCTTTGAGAATTTTGCTAGCTGTGTGATCCCAGGAGGTAAACATAACTCACTTTTGTTTTGCTGTCACTTGGGGATCATAAAAGCTACCCTGAGAGCTTGGTTAGAGAACTAGAGTCAGTGAAGGTCAAGCTTTTCACACAGTGATGATTCTAGCACCACAGAAAGGATGGATGTGATTATCTTGATCTTCTGTTTGTCTACAATTTTTTTATGTTTTATTTTTTTAAAAGAGCAAATACTGTAAGAGCCAGAATCTAGGTACTCAGTTGGCATAGAATATGTAATTATTGAATCAAATTGGATGAGTCATGTGTACTCTTAGATGATCACTGCATTCCATCTAAGTCAACATTTCAGAGTCCATGAGCTACACACTGTGGACAGGAATCAGTTCTGGGAGCAGAGGTGGTGTGCACATGGCTGAGTCTGTCTGCAGGTATCCAGGTGTGAGGAGACAGGGCAGACTTGGATAGGAGAGGGTGGTCTTTCAGGAGTGGGCTCACTCTGGACAGTCTTCTCACACTGACACTGAATCTGTCCTGCAAAGACTGCTGGAGAGGAGCTGGAAAGTGTCCTGGAGGATCTGCCACCTGCATTTAGGAAGTGGTTTCATGAGACAGTAGATTCTTGAATGTTGTTATGAAACAATGACTGGAAATGAAATAGAACAGAATATCAGTTGTTGATAAGAATGTGGAAAAAGACCATAGCAAAGAGTGGAAACAGCATCAGTGTTCAACAAATGAATGCAGTATGTCTATATACATTCAGCCATAAAAAAACCCAAGGAGCCTTGGAGGAGTAACAAGAACAAGAAGCCAATTTACCCTCCCCATGACACTGCACAAGCCATGCAGGGCCTGGGAGGAGTAACAGTAGGAATGAGAAGCCAACTCACCCTTCGTATGGACCCACTGGTGTGTGGGCTGGGAGACAAAGATCCCCCACACCTCATAAGCAACCCACTGATTCAGAGGACAGGCTGAATTAGTAGCATCTGAGTACCAAAAAACTTAATGCTTCTGTTGTTTGGTTGACTTTGCAGGCCTGAGGCTGGTGGTGTAGGCCTTCATTGAGAGGATAACAGTGTGCAGTGTAGCAAATAAGGGGGTTTCCTGGCATTTTGTTTTTGAAATCCAATATTGTTCCACTGTTTTGTTTTGTTCTGTTTTATTTTGTTTTATTCAATGTTCTGTTTAGATTGGTTTCATTCTGTTTTGTTTGGTTTGATTTTGTTATGTCTGATGGTATGGGTGACACTTTTGAAGATAACAAGAGTCTTATGGTAGCCATTGTTGGTTTTCTATTATCCTGTATTGAAGTCTTATATCACTTTCACTGTTTTGTTTTGATTGGTTTTATTCTGCTTTACTTTGCTTGGTTTTATTTTCTTTAAAATAAAATATGCTTTCATTTTGTTCTGTTTGGTTTTATTCTGTATAGTTTTGTTTCATTTTATTAAGTCTGATGGTATAGACAGCTATTTTTTTTTTGAAGGAGGGAAAGGTTTATTCAGCTCAGAGTCTGCAGAGGCTGATTCCATGATCAGTCCATAACCTTCTGGCTTCACGGCAGGGTGATACATGGCAGAAGGGCATCACAGAACAGAAAGAATTCATGGAAGGTAGAAGACAGCAAAATCATCCAACCAGCAAGAAGCAGGCCATAAGTGACAAGTGACAAGCAATGACTCTTTCTGTCCCTTATATTTTATCCAGGCTAACCACTCTTAAGTCAGGTAGCACTCATACCTATCCTAGCACAGTACCCTTGATTCCAGCACCACACACTTGAGATCCAGGCACTTCTGAAAATGACTGCCTGAGGCTTTGGGGGGATATCTAGACACAAGCCATAACAGGAGCTAACAATTGTAAAGTACCTACTATGTACTGGATAATATAGACAGCTATTTTGAAGAAAACAAGAGACATTATGGTGGATATTGTTGATTTCCTATTATTTTGTTTTGAAGTCCTGTATCATTTTCATTGTTCTGTTCTGGTTGACTTTATTCTGTTTTGTTGTTTGAGTTTATTATCTTTAAAATAAAAAATTAACAACAAAGAATGTAGAGAATTAGGTACTTTAAATTCTCTGTAAGAAATATACAGTTTTTTTGGGAGCTCAGCAATATACATTTCTATTGGTCTAGAGATTATAACTTTAGGAATTTATCATAAGTTAGTATTAAACAAGTAACAACAGATACAGTTTATATAAATATGCACATACACATGCACACCACATACATATGTTTACAATGATAAAAGAATGATAACAGCCTGCATTTTTAACAAATAAAGGCCATTTAACAAACTATATAATAGACCACTGGAAGAACATTTAAATATTATACATCTTTATTTCTTAAAATGTAAAGGGTTACTGATACAGTTTCAGCTGTTACAAATTTTCAACACAAGAAGATGAAGACATTGAACTTTTTTGTTTAGTAACTGATTTTATCCCAACTTTGAGACCTTGTCACACCAAACTTCAGCCGCTTGATTTTTTCATAGACACTGAAGTTTTCTCACACATTTCAAATCTACTGACCACCTCAGACCACCTCAGTTCCTTTTTTCCCAGGGCACCCCTAAATTTCAGATATAGCAAGTTACCTCACCACAGAATATGATGGTGAAATAGGGGGACAATGTTTTAGATATTCCTATTCCAAAGAAAGAAATTAAAAGGTACAAAAACCTCAGCAATCCATATCAATTTTCCAATCTTGAAGAAAAAATTCCATGAGGTTTCAAAACCTGAGAATCATCATGTGTGCTTGAGATCTCAGCCTTTTGAGATGGTATAGCTCTGGTCTCCAGTCCTTGTTACACTCCTGCTGATGTTTTAGGCTCCATTAGGAGACTTCTCTGTAGCCTTGTTCCTCTGGGTTTTCCCCTGGGGAGCTTGGTTCCGGATCTACCAAAATTGAACTGGAGCAACGGTTCTCAGTGTGTATAACAACCACCTGGAGGGGCTGTGAGTTCAGAATTTCTGATTCAGAAGGACTGAGGAGGGAACCACCACTTACATTTCTAAGGGTTTTGTAGGTGCTGTCCCTGTTGCTCATCCAGCGACTGCACCTTGAGAGCAGTAGAACATGATCTGGCGCTCAGAGACTTAGCCTCTTTAAAACCAATGCACTGCTCCCTCTGTTCACTCCTCTTATTCTAGTCTCTGGGATCTAGTCCTTTAGTTTCTTACTAGTTCCTTTTCTATGGTAAATTTTTTTCACTTTCAAAAGTTCCTTTACGCCTTTGGTATTCAAATCTAAGCGTTTAGCCTGAAATAATGTTTATTTAAAAAAATAAAAAAAACTTGAAGTTTCTCTTAAAGATTATTGTTGGCCAAAAATTTCAAAAGCTTACTGAGAAACTCAAAAGTGAAGTATTTTTACTTTTTAAAAAAAATTGACAAGTAAAATTTGTATATTATTGTGCAGAGCATGGTGCTTTGAGATGTGTACATATTGTGGAATGACTAATGAGCTAGCTTACATATGCATTAGTTCACACACTTAACCGTTTCTATTGTGAGCACAATTAAAGCCACTCTCAGTTTTGAAAAATATCGCATGGTTATTAAGTATAACTGCCAGGTTATACAACAGATGTCTTCAAGTTATTCCTAAGATTTTGTGTGCTTTGAAAAACATCTCCCTCCCTCTTGAACCTTCATATTCTGAGAACGCATTCTAGTCTCTGTTCTATGAGTTCTACATTTTTAGTTTCCACATATAGGTGAGATCATGCAGTATTTGCCTTCCTTTGCATGGTTTATTTCATTTAGAGAAATGTTCTAAGTACCCACAAACAATAGAATTTCCTTTTTTAAAGGTGGAATTGAGGCAGAAGATTTGGGCGTGGCAAATTTATATTGTATCATCTCAGCACTTTTTTTCTCCTTGAGCTCCTCTTTTTAAATCCTAAAATAAATGTTAAACTTCACATTCTCCAATTGTTTGACCAATTGTTCCATGGGACATAACTGCCTGGAAGGCACTGTGGGTCACTAAATTTGGTACTACATTTGGCAAAGCCACCCAGGTGGTAACGAGGAGTAACTAAGGCTCCTTGGGGCTAGTTTCTCTCTCTGAAATTTAGGACTAAAGACTGTTAATTTTTTTGTTCTTTTTCCTTTTCTGTCTTTTTAATCCTGTTCCTTCTGTCCCAGGATGTGCAGGGCCAGGCAAAGAGGTAAAGGGTGGTAAAAATTGGTGGGAGCTGGGGACAACTCGGTCCTGCTAGTGGCCATGGGAGGGCAGTCCTGGGGAACCATGTGGTTGTGGGCTTGGCTCAGGTCTTACCTTCCCAGAGTCAACCAAGCCAGTGCGTGCCTCCCTGAGATAGGAAACAGAATAGTATTCTATTGTGTGTAGTTGTATATCATATTTTCTTTATCCAATTGTTGATGGATACTTAAGGATGATGTCGTAATTTGGATATTCTGCAATGGAGTATAGGTATCTCTTCCACAAATACTGACTTCAGCCCTTCTAGATTAATACATAGCCTGTGTTAATCCATTTTTCATTATGGAAAGAAAGTATGTAGCTGAGGCAAGCTCACTTTGTAAAGAAAAATCATTATTTAGCTTGTAATTCTGGAGACTGAGAGTCCAGCAATACGTGGCTCCAGTGTTTTCACTTCTGGAAAGGGTCTACCGGCACATGGTGGAGAAAAGCATATGGCTGAAAGGAATGCCATGAGCTCAGTGAGGCAAGACTTGCTCTTTTTACTAAAAGCTGTTACATGAGAATGAATCAGGAAGTCCTCCAAGCAGTGTTTTAATCCCTCATGAGTGCAAACCCTCATTACCTGAGAACTTTCCACTCCTGAAGTTTCCCAACGTCCCCAAACATTTCCACTCTAGAAGTCAAACTTCAAAATGCTAACCTTTGGAGGATAAATCACATGTATTTCTAATATATCAAGTAGCAGGATGGCCATATGACAGTTATTTAAAAATTTTTTAGGAACAAACACCCTATTTTCCATAATACCAGTGCTACACATTCCTGTCCATAGTATGCAAGGTTTCCTACTTTTTCTATCCTTGCCAACACATTTTGATAGCAGCCATTCTAACAGATGTGAGGTGATGTCTCATTGTGTTTTTTTAATTTTATGGAAAAAATAAAGTAGTCATTATCTAAATATTACCAATAAGGCAACTTAGCATAGGCAACTTACAAGCATCATCCTGGGAATTAAACTAAAAAAAAAAAAAAGAAAAGAAAATGAGAAGACACTTAAGCAAAATTTCACTAGTAATTGTTTTATATTTTATTTGTTATATATTTATGATTGTTATCTCTTCTTCTTTGATTGTTCCCATTACAAGGATATAGTGACCTTTGTCTTTCTTAATTAGTCTTAGTTTGAAATTCACTTTGCAAATAGAATAGCTACCCTTGCTTTTTTTTAGGTTCCTGTTGCATGGAGTATTATTTTCCATCCTTTGACTTTCAGTCTAAGAATTTCTTTTTGAATTAAAGGTGTTTCTTATATACAGCATATTGTTGGATCTTGGTTCTTGGTCCATTCTGCCAGTCTGTGTCTTTTGACTGGTGAATTGAGACCATTAATGATGGTTAAAACTGATACGTATTAACTTATCTTTGTAATGTTATTTTCCTGTTGTTGGCTCTCCCTTTTTTTCTTCCGTTTGTCTTCCCTGGTGGATTCCTTCTGTTGAGGTTCATGGAACTGTAGTCCTTATTATCTCTTTCTAGAATGTCCTACAGAGCATTTTGGAATTCGGGTTTTGTGGTCAAAATGTCCTCAGATGTTCTTTGTTATGGAAATATCTTATTTCTCCATCAGTGTTGAAAGATAGTTTGACAGGGAATAGCACTGTAGGTTGAAGGTTGTTTTCCTTGAGAATTTGGAATACTTCAAGCAGTCCTTGACTTGAGAGTTTGAGCTGAGAAGTCAGCTGTGATTCTATTCTTGATGGGCTTTCCTTTATAGGTGACTTGTTAGTTTTTCCCTAACAGCTTTTAAGATTCTATTCTTTTCTGGGTTGAATTTCTGGAATCTTGACCATGATATGCCCGGCTGTAGATTTTTTAAGTCATTGCTAATAGGAGTTCTATATGCCTTACTTATTTGTATGTCAAATTCTTTTTCTTTACCAGGAAAGTTTTCTGACTCGATGTCTGTGAACATGTTTTAATGTCATTGGTGGTATCTCCTGCTTGTTCATTGACTCCAGTTAATCTTAAATTATTCTTCTTTGTCTCATCTAGCAGCTGCTGGATTGATTTCTCATGGTCCTTGCTAGTTTTGAGAAATCTTTCTTTTCCTGCTTGCTAACTACAAGCCTGTCTTCAATATCTGAGATCCTGCCCTCACATTAGCCTAACCTTCTTTGAATACTTTGCAGTTTGTATCCTCTTGGATATGTGCTTGACACTGCTTTATGGATTCCATTTGTTTCCTATACTGTTTTTTCATAAATTAAGCTCATCTATTTTTTTGTCTGTGTCTGATCTAACGTTGCTAAGCATGGTGTGTATTTTAGTAATCCTTGTAATTATTTGAGAGATTATTTATGATTTCATTTTTTTCAGAGCCTCATTCAATTGCTTTGTTGTTACCACTTCAGAGAGGCCTTGTTGGAGACTACTATGAAGTGGCTCTGAGCAGGATTTCAAGTTAACTAATTGGCTTTCTATGTGTATCTGTGTTTCTGTCCTAGGCCTAGGCCCCTTGCTTGGTGACAGGAGCTGATTCATTCAAGTGAACCTCTATGAATCACTGGTCTTGGCTGAGGCCTGTAGAGGCTTGTGAGGCCAGAGATACCTCAAAAGGCAAGATAAGGCCACAGCTGTGGACACTTGGCTCAAACATCAATTAAGTAGACAAAGACTGCAGCTGCAGGAATTACTCCTACAGTCTCACTCCTACTATGTCATCACAAAAATAAGACATTGCTTATAAATTGACATGACTTATTACTTGGAGACATCTTTGAAGTGACTCCCAAGGTCCTGCTTATTGCCTGTGCTTTCCTCAGTTTCTCCACTCTTTGTTTTGGACCTAATAAAAATGGGTGGTCCAGAGAAAACTTAGTCTTCAGAGTCTTGAGCTCAGCTAAAGGGTTTTGACCCTCCTGGAGCCCTAAAACCATACCATTTGTCTCATCTTATTTAAGCCTTTACCATATACTCATTTGGGAGATTGGGGATTTAGGTCAGGACCTGATAAGACCTGGTGAGGGGCTTTCATATTGTCCTACCTCATTGCCCCCTGGATTTGCCTTTGGTGAACTGGATTTCAGGGATTGCATTTTGCTTAAGTGTCTTCTCATTTTATTTTCTCTTTTTTTAGTTTAATTCCTGGGGTGATGTGCATAAGTTGCCTATGGTTGGTTGCTTTATTAGTGGTATTCAGGACCCTTCAGTGATGATTACTTCTCTGAGGTATCTTCCAGGTATAGCTGGTTTTTGGGTTTTGAGTCTGTTGGAAGATCTTACCTCTTCAGTCTTCTGGAGATGAGAAGATGTTGCTCATTTGGCCCAGTCCCTGTTTCTTTGGCTCTGTGCCACAGTATTTTCTGTGACCTTTAGTTAATCTCAGTCATGGATTATCAAGACCAATAGAATGTTTTATAAAGTTAATGGGCACTAATAACATATTTTATTCTTTAAATTAATTTTATTAGTACTCATTATACACATAATGATCACATTCATCACAGGAAATTTGCACCTCTATGCAATATATCTTGATTCTTCTTTTTTTTTCTTCATTCCCCTTTCCTCCTTTCAATCTTGCTTACCCTCCTCTTTACAAAAGTTTTGTTTCCACATTTCTCTTCTATTCTTTTTTCCTTTTCTCTTCCTTACATACTCCCCTCCTTTTTTTTGTTTCTCTTCCCATTTGAACATTTTCTTCCTACTTCCCAATATTTATCAGCCACTTCCCATATTTATCAGCCTTATTTACCCTTTGAGTTTCTCACACAAGAGAAACAATGTGATATAAATGTGAGTGCCCAGCTTATTTCATGTAAAAATATTCTCCACTATTTTCCTTCTTGATATCTTCCCGAAAGAGTTAAAAGCATCGTACCACAGGAATACATGCACACTCATGTTTACAGCAGTGCAATTTGTAACAGCTAATCTTGAAACAACCAAGACACTCATCAGGATAAACAGATAAACAAGATACGGTTTTTATATATAATACAGTACTACTTTGCCCTAAGGATAAACTTGAGGCATTTTTAGATAAATGGATATTCTTTGAGATTATAACTTTATGGGAAATAAGTCAGACTCACATATTTAAATAGCACATTGTTTTCTTGTGTTAGAAACTGACAGGGTGAATGAGGACCAAAATGGATGTTAGATATTGAAAAGTAGGAAGAAAATACTCAAATGAAAAGAAGACCGAGGCAGTGGAAAAGAAAGAGAGGGAATAGGAATGAAAAATAATAGACAGAAACAAAGTATTATAAAGAGAGTTAGGAAGAATTGAAAGGAAAGGAAAGGAATGGGAAAAAAGAATTAAGATTTATTATGTACAGGTAAAAATTCCTTATGATGAATGTGATCTTTAAGCACATCAAAAAGTACCAATAAAATTAATGAAAATTAATTAATATAAAATTATGACTAGTAGACCTTAATTGGGGAGTTTGGGAATATAGGAGAACATAAAGGAAGGGAATTGAATTAGCATGGACGTGCAAGTGTTTTCTAGGCTAGTTTTGAATTGCAGGCTCAAGGAATACTGCTGCCTCAGCCTCCATGGTAGCTGGTACTACAGTTATTTGCCACAGTACTTGCATCTTGCCTTCGGTTTTAACCTCAGTTTTGGTTATACCCAGTTTCATTTTATATTGTTATCTTTTGGAGAAACAAGGGTGCAGGGATTTGAGGAGTCAATAAACATAGAGACAGTGATCCTGAATCAGGTTTTCAGAAAAAAAGGAATCTGAACCAGAGAGACCCAGCCCAAAGGAAGCTTGTGGTATGATATAGATGGAATGTCTCCAGTGTGGAAGCAGCTACTGGGAACAAAGCCCAAAGAAGACAAGGATAGGGGATGTTATGTAAGGAATGAGATCTGATTCCTTGTGATTGGACACTTGGAAAGCCGGAGAGATGTGGACAATGTGCACAGGTACCATCCTGAGCTGTGGAAGATCAGAGGAGTCGATGTAGATTCCAAACAGATGTTGATATAGTCAGTCAAGTGTATCATTTTCCTTACACAATTGGCACTTTTGTGTCTTATTTAAGAATTTTATTCTGCATCCAAGATCCTAAGTTAATTTTTAAAAATTGTCTCCTACACGTTTTATATTTTTTCCTTTACCATTTAAGTTTAACTGAACCAGAATTGATTTTTGTGTATATAGAGGTGGTGGTTTAACTTTTTTCTGTTTGACTTTATTTTCAGCAATATTGATTAAAATATTCCATCCTTTCCCAATTGAACTGCATGGTTTTAATTCTAATTTCTTCTGTTGTATTGGTCTGTCATCCAACCTATTCCATAAAGGATAAATACATTTTATACCACATAGAATTTAGATCAATGCTATTCATATATGTTACATATAATATTTCTCACTAATTAGAATAATTTAACTGTAGCCATGAAGTTGAATTTTGTTGAACGTTTTTATAGACTCTAGCTATTAAGACCACCATGTGACTTTTCTTTCATATTTTAATATGGAAAATTGTATTATTTGATTTTCTCTTGTCAAGACAACTATGTATCTAGATGATATCCAATTTGGTGATTGTAAATTATCTTTCTGGCAAGTGTTTTGATTTGCACTAACATTTTCTGTATAATTTTCACATTTATATTAGTAGTAATTTTCCCTCCTACATCCTGTCAGGTTTCTGTACCATGGTTATAGCAGTCTCTAAAAATGAGTGGTGGAGAGTTACCCCTTTTCCTCCTTCTTTCTGGAAGAGTTTTTGTGCAGTTTTAATGATCTGTTTCTTGAAATAAAATGAAGTTTTTGGGGACCTAATCTTCATAGGAAGCTTTGTTTTATTTTAAATAGGTTTTAAAGGGATCTTTTAGGATTTCTAACTCTTATTGGGTTCTTTTATTTTAAAAGTGCAGTTTTCATTTCATTTTTCAAGTCTGTTGGCATAACATTGCTTGTAATGCTCTCTAATCTATTGAATCTTGGCAGTATCTGATGGTATTTTTATGGACTGTTTTCTTCTAGGATAGACCTGATAGATTTGTCCATTTAGTGTCTTTCTAAAGAACCAATTTTATTTTATTTTTTAAAAACATGCCTTTATTAACTTTTCTTGCATTTATTAATTTTTAAAACAAACTTGCCTTTATTAACTTGTTCTTGTGTTTATTAATTTTTTACAAATACTGTTGTTTTTAATCTTTATTCTCAAGTTTATCCTGCTATCCCTCTATACATTCAGAGTTGTTCTTTTTTATTTGCATTCTTGTTTATTTTATTTTATTATTTCTAAATTTTATTTTCAAGAGGGTAAAACAAAGCATAATGAAAGAGAACAAAGCAGATCAGGAGAAAACAATGTAAGTGACACAGATTTCACAGCAAGACAACAGGAGATCAGCAGAGGCTATCATAATGTCTCTTGTTTTCTTCTAAATAGTTGTTTATATCTTCATACACAATGAATTTATACAAAACAAAATAGTATAAAACTGATCAAAATGGAATCATGAAGCCATTACAGGCCTTCAAATCCAGACAATAGGAAAAATCAACAATAGTTACTGTAATGTCTCTTTTTCTCTTCATAATAGCTGTCCATTTATGTATGTTGAAATTAAAGAATACAAAATGGATTAAAACCACTCTAACCAAAGAATAAAATCATTACTGGATTTCACAACATGATGATAGGAAATCAACAATGGATACCATAATGTCTTTTTTCTTCAAAGTAGCTGTTCATATCATCATGTATAATACAGTTGATTCTCATAAACTGTTTAGGAGAAGTTCTAGATGTGTATAAGTTTCTATATGTACATCTACCCTTTATTCATTAGAGGAAAAAACAAAACAAAAGAAAACAAATTACTAGAAGCACAAGAAGCAAAAAAAAGACAAATAAATAACAATAACAAGGATCTCAAAACAATGATATAGGCCTTCAAGACAAGGTGGTAGGAACATAACTAAGGTTGTTATTTTACAAAGTGATCTTCAGAAGAGTTCCTCAGATCACCAGACAAAAACATGCAAAATTGATCCAATCCTATGAATGTTAACTATTTTGTTCCAAGAACTTATGAATGTGTAGTGCAATCATCTTAGCTATCATAAGTGTGTTTATACAAATTTAGATATTTTTTCTTTTCCCATTTTTACCCTCCATTTCCCTGAGATATTATTTTTTCCCTTTAAGCAGATTCTTACACTTTCATAGTATTTACTGAGGATTTTGTATTTTATGGATTCTTATCATTTCTTACACTAGGGAGGCAATACCATACTTACACATGTGAGTTTGATTTATTTCACTTATGAGTATGTTCTCAAGTTGCATCAATTTACCTATAAAAATCTCAATGTGATCATTCGTTATAGCTAACTTAGTACTCCTTTGTTTGAAAATACCACATCTTTTAATCCATTTCTCAGTTGATGGGCTTTTAGGTTGTTTCTAAGATCTGGCTATTACAAATTGTGCTGCTATAAAGATGGGTGCATATATATCACTGCAATATGATGTTTTCAATTCTTCTAGGAATATGCCCAGAGGTGGAATAGTTGGGTCAAATGGGACTTCCATTCCCAGCTTTTCGAGAAACCTCTGGACTGACCTCCACATTGGTTGCACCAGTCTGCACTCCTGTGAAGAGTACAAAAGAGTTTCTCCCTGCCCAGCCTCTCCAGTATTTGTTGTCATTAATCTTTATCCTGGCCATTCTTTCTGGAGTGAGGTAGAATCTCATTGTGGTCTTAATTTGCATTTCTCTAATGACCAACATTTTTTCATGTATTTATTTTCCCTTTGTATTTCTTTATCTGAAAACTGTGTATTCATCTCAGATGCACATTTTTGGATTGGGTCTTTGAATTTTGGGGGTCTGATTTTTAAAAATTCTTTGTATGTTCTAGACAGAAGTCTTTTGTCTGAGGGACAGTTGACTAAAATTTTTTCTAAATTCATGGGTTTCCTTTTTACTCTGTTGGTCATTTCTTTTGACATGCAAAAACTTCTTAATAAGATGAGATCCCAGTTATTGATTCTGGGAAGTATTTCTTGTATGGTTTGATTTTTGTTCATAAATTCTCTACCTGCCCCTATGTCTTAAGATTTCTACCTACTTTATCTTCCAGCAGACTTAGTGTTTCTGTTTTAATATTTAGATCTTTGATCCATTTTGACTTTAGCTTAGTATATGGTGACAGGCATGGGTCTGTTTTTAGTTTTTGGCATATGGAGAGCCAGTTTTTCTAGCACCATTTATGAAAGATACTATCTTTTTTCCAGTGAATGTGTTTGGCCCTTTTGTCAAAGATTAGGTTGATCCAGCTGTGGATCAATCCGTGGGGTGTATCTGGAGGGGGAATGGGGATTAAATAAACACATGGGGGAGACAGAGAGAGAGACTGAGGCAAGTTGAGAGAATCCGATCAAGTCCCATTTATTCCGGAAGTGATCACATCTTTTATAGGCCAAGGGCGGGCTGGTGGGACAGGAAGAGGCTACGGGGATGAATACAACAGGGTCATCGTCATGTCTGGATATGTGACGTAAGCAGGAGAGGTTTATGGTTAATGTAGGCAGACGCATTGTGCCCATAGGAGAGAGAGAGAGAGGCAGGGAGGCAGCAATGGGGCTGTCGCGCAGCTCCCTACATCCCCACCCTTTCTATATTATTTAATCAGGAGTATGGCAGGCCCTGTGAGGACAGCGTCTATCTTAGGTCAAGGACCTCATTACATGAACCCAACCAGGCCTTACCAGTCATGGGCTTGCAGGACAGCAGTTGGTCCTGTGCCTGTCTTAGGCAGCCAATGGAGTTAACATGCATGTCCTAGTTGCCCGTCTCTGACTGCCTGTCCATTGCCCCAGGGCAGTTAGGCCGCATCATCATATGGGCCATTCGTGGGAATTCCTTCCCGGTAGGTTTGTTGATCTGCCATCTCCAGCTGATGATAGTGTACCTGAATGGGCTTTGCCATAAATGCGTCTATCTGGTTATTAATGAGCGTCATAATCCTCTGAAAAATACAAGGACTCACAGAAAGGAGAAGCAATAGGGCAGCTAGGGGACCCAAAAGGGGTGCTAGGTAAGGGAAAAGCCCCCCCCCCACATACACATCGAGGAGAAGGGGTTGGCAGCCATTTGTTGTTGTCACTGTTGAAGTCGTTCTTCTATTTCTTGGAGCTTGCCTCACATAACACCGGACACAGTCTATTTGGCTGGTTTATGTTCCTCGAGACTGAGAAGAGCCTCCTCCACAGTCACAGGGGGTTGTGTGTATGGCTATCAGCAGTTGTAGTCTGTTTGGCAGGGGTCTAAATCCACCATGGTGTGGTACAGCTCAAGAAGAAGGCTGAGTAGGCAGCATAGGACTCCGGGGAGTTGTGTCACCTGTAAGAGAACACAAGGGATTGTGCCTCAGGAAATGACATTATTCCTGGGCATTGCATGGGGTTTTTGAAGAACTGTCTACTTGTTTTACGAGGCGCTCAGGTAGCCATCTAGCCTCTCTATCTTGTTGAGAGTAAGCACATACTGAGCCTCGTCCCCAGATAAGGACTGGGTTGGGGCCATTCCATGAATTATTCAGGGGGTCTCTCCAAGGTACAGAAGTAAACCACTTTTGTGTTTCAGTATGCCAAAAATGCATGGCTGCTGACTGTTCAGCAGCATCCAAATTTAAAAAATTAAGGATGAATAAGGCATGAGATAGAATATTTTTAGGTGTTCTCCTTGTGGTACCATTCCCCCATTTTTATTTTATCAACAGTGAGTTTTAAGGAAAGATGTGCCCTTGTAACTATGCCTTGACCTTGAGGGTTATAAGGTATGCCTTTTATATGATCAATATTAAGATGTTGACAGGAACAAGCAAAGGCAGAACTAGCATAGCCTGGACCATTATCAGTCTTTAATTGTTGTGGGCATCTCAGAACTGATAAGGTAGTTAACATATGGTTAATAACATGCTTGGTAGCTTTTCCAGTCTGGGGAGAGGTATAAATGAAACCATTAAAGATACCTATAGTTACGTGAACATATTTAAGATTGCCAAGCTCAGGAATGTGGGTGACATCCATTTGCCATAATGCATTGGGGATAAGTCCTCTAGGATTAACCCCAAAGTGTGGAACTGGGAGGTGTACAGCACAAGAAAGGCAATTTTTTATTATCTGTCTGGCTTGTTTTCTAGTGATCTTAATACAGAATTACAGAAAAATAAATGGTAAGAAATCACCAGTTGATAAGTTACATATTGTCATCTTAGAAATAGCTGTTTAGGTTACAAAATTAAAGCATGTAACGTGACATTCAAACAGTGACACTGCCAACAGCTCTGCCCAACGATCCAACAAAAACCCAGTAACATGTTTATCAATCCCACACACTTGCCTTCCATCTCAAAGAGGGTAAGACCAAACATATCAAAACAGAACAAAACCGTTTTTAAAAAAAGGCTTAAAGAAATACAGATTTCAAAGAAAGTCCACTGGAGATCGTCATTGTTCATCTAATTGTCTCTAGTTTCCTCCAAACAGTTGTGCCCATCTTTATGCACATTAAATACACACTGCATATTATAGAACTAATCAAATATTACAGGATGATGAAGGCTCCTTAGGTTTTCAAGATCTGACATTGGGGAAGATAATAATAACTACCATAGTGTCTCTCATTCTCCCTTCAGCAGCTGTCCCCATCCTTACATATGCTGAAATTAAACTTAAGAGACAAGACTAATATCAATCCGATCAGTTAAATGAGTCAAAGTAACTGACATTGGAATCTCCATTTCTGGAGTCTTTTCTGTAAAATGACCAGTCTCTCCACAGGCAAAACAGTTCTGTTTATGCTTTTGAGACAAGAACTGTCCAACTGCAAACCCCTGCAAGGCAGCAGCCACAGCAAGACCTTGCTTACAAGCAGTTTTAATGTCAGTGGTCCCAGGGATGGAACTTAGCCTTTTATTTGTCGGGCAGGCAACTGTGCCACTGAGTTAAATCTCCAGCCTTGGGGACTGAACTCACAACTTTGTGCTTTGCTTATGTCATTGAGCTAAATCTCTAGCCCCTGCTTAATGCTCCTGAGATAGGAACTCATATCACCCTTAAATTGCTTTTGGGCCTCTCTGCTGGCATAGGCATCCTCCACTATTAACATATTAAGGTCCCATCCATTGCCAGCTTGTGTATTGTGCCTGGCAGTCTCTTTGCAATTTTTTGTATATTCTGATTTTTACAAAAGATTATCCCCACTCGATAAAGCCACTTGGGCCAATCTTTGTCAATCTGTAGGTATGAGCCAGCCGTCAGCCAGAGAATTTAAAACAGCAAGAGTGAAAGCAGCTGTCAGGCCATATTGGGCAACCACTGTCTTTAATTCTTTTAAAGCTGCCACTGTGAATGGTGTATGAGTCCTAATGACTTGTGGAGCTAGGGACATGGTGCTCACACCATCTTGCGGCTGTGCGGCACCATCTTGGGGAGGTACATTTGTTTCCGTCACCAGAAACGCAGTTTTGGGGAGGGACCCACGCTGATGTGGCAGAAGTGAGGCAAGTGCCATTTTAAGAGTGCTACGAGGCCTGCTGGAGGCAGGTGCCATCTTAGGAGCACTATAAGGCTGTGTAGCTCAGAGGACCTTGTGCGACCGTCTCCTCAATCTTAGGATCTGCATGCCGCTGGGCAAGCAGCTCAGAGATTAAATTACAATATGCAAAATGGTCATTGGAACCTTTTCTGGACCAAAAACCCTATAATAATCTTTTAAAGCATCTCTTACTCTTTTCCACCTCTTGGTATCTATAGAACCCTCTAGGGGTAACCAAGGGCAAACCTTATGAATAAATTGAAAATGCTGCAATAATTCTTTTGTTCTAACCCTACCCCTCTTGTCTTTAATGCCTTTATAAGGCCTCCTATGAACAATTCATGTTCACTCAATGCTTGACCCATGTCCAGGAAAGGGAATGGGGTCGCAGTTCACTTACTATGCCTCGGGCAGCACGTCGGGTAGTCGTCCGCGCAGGCCTCGGTCCTTGATTTAATGTGCTTTTAGCCTTAGTCCTTTTTGTTTTTTGTTCTTTTTGTCTTTTTCCTTTTTATCAGTACCGGGGATTGAACTCACGACTCCCTGCTTGCAAGGCAGGCGCTTATGCGGCTGAGCTAAATCCCCAGCCCCTAGCCTTAGTCCTTGATTTAGTTGATTTTTACTTCTCACTGCGGTCTTTGGTTCAATTTGCTTTCACTTTCAGCCGGCTTTCTTGAATGGCTTCCTCGTTGACTCCCCCGTGCCAGGAACCCCCACGCTGGGCGCCACTTGATCTGGCCTGCAGATCAATCCATGGAGTGTACCTGGAGGGGGAATGGGGATTAAATAAACACATGGGGGAGACAGAGAGAGAGACTGAGGCAAGTCAAGAGAATCTGATCAAGTCTCATTTATTCCGGAAGTGATCACATCTTTTTATAGGCCAAGGGCGGGCTGGTGAGACAGGAAGAGGCTATGTGGATGAATGCAACAGGGTCATCGTCACGTCTGGGTATGCGATGTAAGCAGGAGAGGATTATGGTTAATATAGGCAGATGCATTGTGCCCATAGGAGAGAGAGAGAGGCAGGGAGGCAGCAGTGGGGCTGTCACGTGGCTCCCTACATTAGGTGGCTGAGTGTGTTTGTAGTTGTAGTTGTATCTTCTATTCTGTTGATCTTCAAGTCTGTTTTTATTCTAGTACCATGCTGATTTTATTACAGTAGCTTTAAAATATAACTTCAAGTCAGGGATTGTGATGCCTACTGCCTTGCTTTTGTTGCTCAGAATTGTCTTTGCTATTCTAGGTCTCTTCTGGTTCCAGATGAATTTTAGGAATTATTTCTCTAGATTTGTGAGATATGCTAGTGGTATTTTGATTGGGATTTCATTAAATCTGTATAACAATTTTGGGATAATGGCCATTTTCACAATATTTGTTCTTCCTATTCATGAACAAGGGATGTCTTTCCATTTTCTGTGTTCCTCTTCAATTTCTTTTTTCAGGGTTTTATAATTTTCCCTAACTAGATCTTTTCCTTCTTTTGTTAGATTGACTCCTAAGTATTTCATTTTTTGGAATGCTATTGTAAAGGGTGTGGCTTCTCTTATTTCTCTCTTGGTGAGTTTGTTGTTTGTGTATAGGAATGCCATTGATTCTTCAGTGTTGATTTTGTATCCAGCTACATTACTGAATTTATTTATTATACCTAGGAGACTTTCAATGGAGTCTTGGGGGGTCTTCTGTGTAGAGTATCATGTCATCTGCAAGTAATGATAATTTAACTTCTTGTTTTCCTATCCTTACTCCTCCTTTCCTTATTTTTCTCCTTTCCTATCCTTTTTCTCTTTCTTATCTAATTGCTCTGGGTAGTATTTCCAGCACTATATTGAATAGGAGTGGTGGTAATGGACATCTCTGTTTTGTTCCTGATTTTAGTGTAAAAGATTTCAGTTTTTTCCCATTTAATATGATGCTGGCTGTTGATTTGTCATAGATGGCTTTTGTCATATTGAGGTAAAGACCATCTATTCTGATTATCTGTAGGATTCTTATCATGAACGAGTGTTGGGCCTTATCAAAAGCTTTTTCTGCATCTGTAGAAACAATCATGCGATTCTTGTTTTTGGCTGTATTGATATGATGGATTGCATTTATTGATTTGCATATGTTGAATCATCCCTGTATTTCTGGGATGAATCCCCATTGGTTGTGGTGTGTAATCTTCTTGATGATTTGCTGCATTCTGTTTGCCAGTATTTTCCTGAGAATTTTTGCATCTATGTTCATTAGAGAGATTGGCCTGTTCTACTTTTTGTTTGGATCTTTCTCTGGTTTTGGTATTAGACTAATATTTGCTTCCAGTAGTGAATTAGGGATAATTGATTTCCTTTGCATTTCATTGAGTCATTTGAAGAATGTCAGCATTAAGTTTTCCTTGAATTTCTTGTAGAATTCTGCTGTGAATCCATCAGGATCTGGGCTTTTGTTTGTTGGTAAGGCTTTAATTACATTTTCAATTTCATTAACTGAAATTGAGTTATTTTCAGCAGTTTTACATTTTCTTAATTCAGCTTTCTAGGTATGTTTCTAGGAATCTATCTATTTCTTTGGTGTTATGCAGCCTGTGAGAGTAGAGGTTTTTGAAGTAGGTTTTGATGATCTGTATTTCCACAGGGTCTGTAATGATTCCATCCTCTTCATTCCTTATTGCATGAATTTGAGTATTTTCTTTCTTTTTAAAAATAAGATTGGCTAGGAGCTTATCAATTTAATTTATTGTTTCAAAGAACCAACCCTTTAAAATTTTTTTTTAATTTTAAAGAGAATATAGCAAATCAGAACAGAACAATGCAAGCAGCATAGCACTTTACAACAAGACCACTGGACATCAACAGTAGCTACCATAATGTATCTTTTTGAAATAATTGAGCATACCTTCACACATATTAATATCAAACATAACATTGTAGTATAAAACCATTCAAAAGAATGAAAGCATTACAGGACTTCAAAACCAAATAACAGGAAATGAACAATGGCTTCTATAATATCTCATTTTCCTAAAAAAATTGTCTATACCAACACACATAATAAAATCAAATAAATCACAACAGGATAGAATCAATCAAAACAGAAGAACAAAAGCATGATAGGACTTCAAGTAAACCACCAATGACTACCATAATGTCTTGTTTTCTTCAAAATAGCTATTCATACCATTAAACATAATAAAATTCAAACAAATGAATGAAAACATTATAGACTTCAAAGCCATATAACAGGAAACCATGATTACCATAATATATGCCATTATATTCAAAATAGCTGCCCCTACCACCTGACAGCATAGAATCTAACAAAACAAGACAGAACAAAGCCAAACCTGACAAAATTGTTTAAATAATGCAAGAGTTTGAGATAACACAGTAAGAAATTGACAGTAGTTTCCACTTTTTCCTCTCAGGTATTTCCTCCCCTTTGCTCTTAAATTAACTATTTTGCTGTTGGACCCATTAACTCCTTCTGTTTCTTATGCTAGGGTTTATACATATGAATTTGAACTGTTTTGGCTATGAACATGATCTCCAGTTGCATCCATTTACCTACAAGAGCCTTGAGATTATTCTACTGTATAACTGGGTAGCTTTTTACTGCATGAAAATACCATATCTTTCTTATCCATTCTGCAGTAGATTGGCAATTTACTCTTGATTTTTGTTTTGTTTTGTTTTGTTTTGTTGGTCTCCTGTCTTATGAAACACTTGTTTTCTCTCCTTTGATTTTCAGTCTATGAATTTCCTTTCCAGTTAAATGTGTTTCTTGTGTATAGAGTGTCAATAGATCTTGTTTCTTGATCCATTCTCACTGTGTTTCTTCTTGTTGCTGACCTATGATTCTGATTGGTTTTCCTTTTTAGGTGATCTGTCTCTTTTTTTCTAACAGCTTTTAATATTTTATTCTTATGCTGAATTTCTGAGATCTTGATTATTATATGTATGGGTGTAGATTTACTTGAGTTATGGCTAGTTGGAGTCCTATATGCCTCAGTTATCTGCATTCCAGATATATTTCCTGTGTTTGGGAAGTTTTCTTCGATTACTTCTGTGAATATCCTTTTAATTTCATTTGTGTTTGATAAGATTATATCCCAAAGATAAGAAGTATAAAACAAAAGAAGCCTTTATTCTGAGAACGTGGAGAGAGAAAACCAAAACACCCCTGACCACTGGAGTCCAGCTTTCTGTCTGGTGGACACGTGGTGTGGGGGGTATATAAGTAGCCTCAGATTGGGGTGGAACTTAAGGGGGCATTAGGGATGCACAGGCAGCCCATTGGTCTTTGTTTGGTGCCATAAGTAAATTCCTAGGGGCGGGGAAGATGGAATCACAGGTAAATTCCTAGGGGTGGGGGAGATAGGAGCTCCTTGGTTCTGCCTCTAAGGCTTCACCGGCTACAGTGTCCTGTGTGGGCCAAAACTCTTTCATATCCCATCTTATGATTATTATTATGAAAAGGGGCAAAGATTTCTCTCTTTAACTACTTCCTGCTGGCAGGGGGTGCTGTACTGGAGTCTAGGGGAGTTGATGGGATGACAGTTGATGTCCAGGTAGATGCTGGTGCCAGGTGTTTTAGCCAGGACAACTTCACTGGTGAATGTACGTATGTTAGACTGGAAAAACAAAGAGACAATATGTTATGAGGAGGCATGGCACTATCATATTTAAGGACCCAGGTGAGGTAGAAGGAAAGGTTCCTTTGATTTAGACATGTCATTATATCCAGACAATGTTGAGGTAGGATTATTGGCACGGTGAGGTAGAATTCTGAAAAATAAGTGTGAGGTTAGGAGGAGTGAAGTTATGATAGGTGATTACTCCCTCATCTGAAAGCATAAAAGTTAAAAGGGTAGTTGTATAAGATTTGTCTCTGGTCCAGGAGTTGAACTGGAAAAAATAGGGGGAGCAGGGAAGGCGGTGACTGTACCCGTATAGGGAAGATAAGGGCTTAGGCTTTCAGGGATGTCACGTTTAATCAGACAGCTGAGGGTAGAAAGAAATGTGACAGTCATCACATAGAACATTATGAAGATTATCTTATGCATGATGTGGGAGTCTTTAGGAAAGACTGTCAAGAGTCCTGCTGTAAAAATGATCATTAATAGAACATAAGAAATTAGGAACCAAAGTGGATAACAAAACATGACTTAGCCCGTTAACTGTGAGGCCTTCGTGAAATGGAGATGGGTGGGTGACAGAAGATGAGATGACCACTCAGAATGATCAGATTTAGGGCTGGGAGAACACCTCTTAGCCTGAATGATGTGAAACCAGGATGGGAGTCCAGCGACTTTGACTGCTGTAGGGGTCATCAAGTAGACCAGATAGGGGCCACTCCACCTTGGCTGTAGTCCTGTGGATTTAGAACATTTGAGATAAATTAGATCTCCTGGGGATATGGGAGGATCTGGCTTGGCCTCTCCAAAGGGTTGTGGAAGGCAGAGATCAGCATTTTGTCGCAATAAGTGTTGGAGGAAGGAGAGGACTGGGACATAGCCAGCAAGGGGAGGGAGATTTTGGGGAGTAGGAAGATTGTGGAGTAAGAATGGCTTGCCATACATAAGTTCAAAAGGACTCAAGAAAGTAGGAGCCCGGGGAAGTGCCCTGAGCTTGGCTAAGGCTAAGGGCAAAAGTTGAGGCCAAGGTTGGTGTAGTTCTAAAGTGAGTTTTGTAAGGTATATCTTTAGACCATTTGCCTTTTCTACTTTCCATGAGGATTGTGGATGGTATGGGATGTGTAGGTGCCAGGTGATGTGTAAGCTTGAGGATACCTGTTGAGTGATCTGAGAAATAAAGGTGGGACCATTATCTGATTGAATACTCTGAGGTAGACCAAACTTGGAATAATTTTTTGTCATATGACTTTGGTAACTACATCAGCAGTTTCCCTGGTTGTGGGAAAGGCTTCTATTCATCCTGAAAAGGTACAAACAAAGGTGAGAAGATATTTGCGAGTTCTGTGGTGGGGCATGTGTGTAAAATCTATCTGCCAGTCCTGATGAGGGGTGTGTCCTCGAAACTGATGGGTAGAAAAGGAAGGGGTGCCATCCATCCCTGAGGAGAGGTCCTAGCACAGAGATAACAGGTGTGAATAATCTTAAGAATGATAGATTTTAGAGAAGGGTGTGTGACTACTGGGTCTAAGAGTTTGTATTGGGGCTAAGAGTCCTATGTGAACCTATCTGAAAACAGTTGTGTAAGTCAGTGATAATTTCTAAGGCCTGTTAATGTGGGAGAACAAGTTTAGATCCCTGAAAAATCCATCCCTGAGTGTTTTGTGTGTAACCTGGTTTATGAAGTAACTGTAACTGCTCTGGTGAATAATTGGGCTGAGGTAGACTGTTTGGGACTAATGGGAGAAATGAGAAGGGCAGGGCCCTTGTGCAACTAACTTGGCTTGTGAATCTACAAAGGCATTACCTTGAGCAATAGGATCTGTAGAGTTTTGGTATCCTCTACAATGAAAAACTGCTGCCTGCTTTGGAATTTGGGCTGCCTCTAGAAGTTTAAGGATAAGGGGAGCATTAATGATGGGGGTTCCCTGAATGGTAATAAAACCCCGTTCTTGCCAGATAGAGGCATGAGAGTGTAAAATGCTAAATGTATACTTTGAGTTGGTGTACATATTTATAATCTTGTCCTTTGCAAATGTAAGAGCCCTTGTAAGGGCAATAAGTTCTGCCCTCTGCGATGAGGTGCCAGGTGGCAGTGGATTTGCCTCTATAACTTTTGACTGGTTAACTATTGCATATCCTGCCTTCTTTTGGTTGTCTATGTTTGTTGAACTGCCATCTATGAACCATGTGTCAAAGGCTAAAGAGAGAGGTGTGCTACTAATGTGAGGGAAAGGAGTGGGAGTCATCTGTAAGAACTCAATACAGTCATGGTGAGGATGGCCCTCTGAGGTGGGAAGTAAAGTTGCCACATTAAGAGGACCACTAGTTGCAATAGAGATGCAAGGGTCTTGAGAGAGAGCTAAGTGTACCTATTGAAGGTGAGAAGGGGTCATTAGGGCCGGGAGCACTGTATGTGAGATAAGCTCATGTGGGTGATGAGGTGAGTGTACTGTAATAGATTGCCCTAATGTAAACTTCTTAGCTTCCTGTGTCAGGAGGGCTGCAGCTGCAAAAGCTCAGAGACAAGGATCCCATCCTTTTACTGTGTGATCTAACTGTTTTGATAAGTAAGCTACTGCTTGAAAAGAAGGTCCCTTTTTGTGTCCTAGTACACCTATAGCATTGTGGCCCTGAAAAGTAGTGTATAGGATGAAAGGTTGGGTGGGATCAGAAAGGGTAAGAGCTGGAGCTTTTAGGAGAGCCTCTTTTAATTTATGAAAGGAGGCATACATGGGCCTAGTAGGGTCCAGGGGCTCTGATAACCTGTTGTTTAATTGTGGGCACCTGGAGATCACAAAGAATTGCCTTATGATCTGAGGTGATGGAATGAGTGGTGGGGGTGAGAGCGAGACCTTGGTATTTGACTTTTGGGGAGGCTATCTGTGCTTTAGCAGGAGAGACCCTGTATCCACGACTAGCAAGGAAATTAAGAAGACTGGCTGAATGGTGTATGGCTAACACATGGGATGGAGAACATAATAGAATGTCGCCTATGTATTGAAGAAGAACACTAGGTTTGAGACCAAGTTCTGTGAGGTCAGTAGCAAGGGCTTGACTAAAGAAGTGGGGACTATCTCTGAACCCTTGGGGGAGCACTGTCCAAGTAAGTTGTTGAGATCTGAGAATGTCTGGGTCAGTACCTGTAAACACAAAGAGGTTCTGACAATCAGGGTGTAGGGGGATAGTAAAGAAAGCATCTTTAAGATCTATAACTGTAAAGTGAGTGGTGGAGTGAGGGATATGAGAGAGCATGGTATAGGAATTTGGCATGAGTGGGTAAGTTGGGGTAACAGCACTGTTGATTACCCTAAGGTCCTGAACCAGGCGATAGGACCATCAGGCTTGAGTACTGGGAGAATGGGAGTATTGTGGGGTGAATGGGTAGGTTTAAGAAAACCATTGTCCAAAATGTGCTTAATTATGAGTTTAAGTCCCCTTAAATGTTTGGGAGCTATGGGGTATTGGGGAATGCAGGGAAAATTTGAGGGATCCCTGAGATGGATTAAAGCAGGCGTGGCATGTATGGCGAGAGTGGGATTGGATGTGTCCCAAACTAGGGGTCGACCAGAGAAGGAGGAAGAGGAGAGAATGGCTTTGCGATGCATTGTGAGGCTGTTTGGAGGATTAGGACTGTGGGGAGAGAGAAAGTAAAGAAGTTAAGCTTTCAAAGAAGGTTTCTACGTAAAAGGGCTGTGGGACATGTTGGGATTACTAGGAAGCTATGGGTAAAGAAAAGAGTCTGGAATCGACATTGCACAGACCCATTTTTCAAAGGCTGGGTAGGCTGGCCGTCAACGCCCACAACAGAAATCAAGGACTTACTACAAGGTCCTGAAAATTCAGGAAGTACACCATAAGTCGCCCCCGTATCTACAAGCAGAGATATTATCTTACCTGAGACCTCCAGTAAGACTCAGGGCTCTGACAAGGTTACCAGAGTGGGGGCTGTGAGCCCCGAGCCCCATCAGTCTTCTGCAGCAAGTCCGAGCAGATCAGTCAGCAACAAGTCTGGCATTGATGGAGTCTCCTATGAGGGCAAGGAGTTAGAGAATGGCTTACCCACTCACTGGCGGCTAGGACAGTTGCTCTTCCAATGGCCCTTAACATTGCAGTAGGGACATGGCCCTAGAGGAATGCCAGGGTTGGAGCAATCTTTTGCCCAGTGTCCTTGTTTGCTGCATTTAAAGCACGGTCCGGGTGGTACTCGGGCAGCCAAACCTTGTTTCAGATTTCTTGTGCTGGGAGCTCCAAGTGCCACTGCTAAGGGATCAGACTGATATTTAGCAAACTTTATTTTTTGAGATTGTTTTTCCTCTTTTTGAATTTTATCTCTGTTGTTGAAGACACAGAAAGCTAATTTAAGAAGATCCCCTTGTGGAGTTTGAGGGCCATGTTCAACCTTTTGTAATTTTGCATGAATATCAGTAGCAGACTGGGAAATAAAATAAGAGTTAACTATTATCTCTTCATTTGAGTCTGGGTTTACATTAGTGAACTTAATCAAGGTTTTCCAAAGCTGATTTAGGAACACAGCTGGGTTTTCATTAGCCTCCTGGACCTGTTCTAAAAGTTTGTTATAGTTAGTAGGTTTGTGAGCAATCTTATTAAGGCCCACAATTAGACACTAAATCATTTTATGTAATTTTGTTGAACCTTCTCCATTTTGATAGTTCCAGTTAGGATCTTGTTCTCACACAGCTGTAGGCCCAGGGTCATTATCAGTGGTGTTCGCCTTATGTCTGCAATCAGATTCTTCTCGAGCTGCCTGCCACAGCTGAGTTCACTCTTGTGAGCTGAGAGTGGTATTTAGAATTACATAAACATCCTTAAAATGTAAATCATAACAATTAGTTATAAATTCAAATTGCCTGATATAATTCTGTGGGTCAACAGAGAAGCTACCTAATTTATGGGTAATCTGAGATAAGTCAGAAAGGGAGGAAGGCACATGTATATTAACAAGTCCCTTGGGGCCAGCTTGCTCCTAAAGTGGTAGCAGAGATTGAGGAGAAGATTGTGGAGTAGATGGCCATTGGGCAGCCATCCATCTGGTAGGCATGTGTGAGCAATTATCTGTAGAGCAGCCACAAAGTGGCTGCTGGTTAACATGGGACAAGGAAACACAGGCAGTGGCGCCTCACTGTGTGCTTTGCAGCAATGAAACTGCTGTCCACAGCACAGTGAACTGTTATGTGCTCTGCAACAGGGTGGCTGTTGCTGATCACAAGAGGAGCCACAAGGGGGTGGCCATCCAAGATGGTGGCACCCTTTCACATGGTGGAGGGCCGCAACATGGTGATGGTCTCAGCGCAAGTTGCAACAGTCACGCGGCTTGCCGGAAGGACACAGCGACTGAGACCTAGTATGGTGGGCAGGGGGTGAGAATGCCATAGGGGACAAAGAATTTTCAGGAGAGTAAGAGGTTGGAGACCACGAGGAAGCCCTAACAGAGGGATTACAGCCTCAAGAATTCTCAGGAGACTTCGAGGAAGCCCTAAGAGAGGGATTAGAGCTGCTGGGAGAATTAGGGGTCCCGGGAGAGGGAGGGGAAGATGATCGCACAGCGGGAGATAATGGCAAGGAACAATTTTGGGGGTAGGCAGGTGGTGGCCAATAAAAAACCAGGGGCACTTCATCTAGCGGATCATGAGGGCAGGAGGGGAGAGTTTGTGGTGCAGCAGAGTTAGCTAAAAGTACCTGGGTGGGGGTACAAGATTTAATGAGAGATAGGCATGTTCTCAGAACAAGGAAAGCCTGTATGTAAGGGATCTCTGTTAACTTGTAGCCAGTTTGGCAGAAATCATACAGATTTTTGAGAATACAGGGGTCAAATGTTCCTCCTTTGGGCCATGTGCTGCCGGTAAGTGGGTAGGTCAGCCAAACCTGGCAGTAAAAAATTAATTGTTTAGTTTTATGGTGCATTTAATTTTAAGAGTACATAGATTGGAAATTAGGCATTGCAGAGGCATCTTTCTGGAATTAGAAAAAGCATTTCCCATGACTAATTCAGTCAAGAAACGAGCTGTGTCCAGAGGTTGAGCTGTCACTTGTCCTGTGGTACCACATGGTGGTTAGGGTTCCAAAAACTCATATTTCTCAGTCGTCACTGAGAGATGTACGAGTGGCTTCCATGTGGGTTCAGTAACAGTTCTGCCCATGAGGGTGTAAAGCTCCGAGGGACATGAGGGCCTTACAGTGTGTGCTGGCCCAGGAAAACTCTGCCTTGAGCTATCCAAACCCAAAGGATGTGAGAATTTTCAAGTGTGGACACAGGTTGCCCAGAAAGACCCTGCCCTGGGCTGTCTTAAGGACGTGAGAGTGTCATGAACCCACGGAAAGGGGAGAGAAAATCCGCCTGGGGCTGAGCCCAGTGCCAAAGAATTCTCCGGAGTTTGCTCACCTGAGATTAGTTGGGCTGGTGTTGTGTGCGAGCGGTTGGTGACAAATTAAGCAGGTCCTGGGAGATGAAAAGTGGTGAATTAATCCAGGATGTAATCTGGTTCATGAATTGGCTGGGCACTCGAACTGGGTGTGTCCCAGGAGTCAATCACCTGCCGCTCGAGTCACGGCACCAAATGATAAGATTATATTCAAAAGATGAGAAGTATAAAACAAAAGAGGCCTTTATTCTGAGAACACGAAGAGAGAAAACCAAAACACCCCCTGACCACTGGAGTCTGGCTTTCTCTCTAGTGGACACATGGTGTGGAGGGTATATAAGTAGCCTCGGTTTGGGGTGGAACCTAAGGGGGCATTAGGGATGCATGGGCAGCCCATTGGTCTTTGTTTGGCTCCTTAGGTAAATTCCTAGGGGTGGGGAAGATGGAGTCACAGGTGAATTCCTAGGGGCGGGAGAGATAGGAGCTCCTTGGTTCCACCTCTAAGGCTTCACCGGCTACAGTGTCCTGTCTGGGCCAAAACTTTTTCATGTTGATCCCCACTTCTTCACTGACACCTATCACTCTTAAGTTATGCTTCTTTGCATCATCTTGCAATCATTGGGTTATTTCCTGATTCCATATTATTTTTAAGATATTTTTCCTTTCACAATCACTAGCTGCAATCCTGTCTTAAAGGTTTTGAAAGTCTATCTTCAGTCTCTTTCAAGAGTTTTGCCAGCTTTTGATTGAATTTTTAATTTCCTGCATCTCTCTTTGAGTCTGTTTCATGCATTGTAATTCCTTTTGACATTCATTCAAGGTTTCCATCATTTTCCTATGCTCCTCTTTATTGTCTCAGTCTTCTTTAGACCTGCTGAACAATTCTTTCAGTATGCTTGTGATTTCTTCTTTACCAGAGACATTATTTCTGATTTGACTGCTTTTAAAATCTCATGAAATTGTTTTCTTACTTCAGTTGCTATCTTCTAAGAGATTTCAGGTGTGTGATTTCCATTTTCTTCTATGACTGTATCTCCCAGACTTATTCTGTGTGGGCTAGAGGTCTCAGTTTGCCTTTTGCTCCTTTGTCTTGACATTCTCCTGGGTTCCTCCCAACAAGCGGATTGTGGGGCCCCAGGCACTTCCCATGTTGGCTGCCCCTAGGCAGTGTAAGGCGATGAGATAGGCACCCAGGTTCCTCTAATTCCAGATTTATAGGGAGATAGTAGGGCGTGAAACAGGCTTCTCTAGACCTATGCAGCTACACTGTGGCTTTGCTGATGATCAGGGGTGCATGTAGGTGAGGCTGCTTCTCTCAGCCTATGTGTCTACACTGGGACTGCAGTGATGGTGCAGACACATAGGTGTGTGTTTGTCTGATTCTGCTAGTGAGTGATGTCTGTCTGAGGGAACTAAGGGCCTCCAGTGGTGGCCTATAGATGCACAGCTCTGACCTGGCTGTTCCTGCTCCTGCTGGCTGCATGCAGGAAGGAGCCTTCTGGTGGCAGCTCTCTGGGGGTGTAGGTGGGTCTGCTGGTTATCTCTGCCCATGCTGACCAACTGCAGGACATGGCCTTTTGGTGGCGGTGCACAGCAGGCAAGCTGGATCTGTCTGTTTCCCTCACTCACATTGAGCACTTGGAAGAAGGGGCCTTCCAGTGGTGGCACTTGGCAGGCAAAGGCTGATCTCCTGGTTCTTTCAGAATCAACTGTTTGATTCATTGATTCTTTGTATTGTTTTCTTAGTCTCTATTTCATTGATTTCCTCTCTGATCATTATAATTCCCTCCCTTCTTTTGGATTCCGGCTTGACTTGCTCTTCTTTTTTCTAGATGTTTGAAGTGTAGCATCAGATTATTTGTTCTATTTTCCTGATGTGGGAATTCACTGCAATAAATTTTTCTCTAAGGACTGCTTTCATTGCATCCCACAGATACTGGTAAGTTGTATTTTTATTTTCATTTGCTTGCAGATATTATTTAATTTCTTGTTTAATTTCCTCTGTGACCCACTGATTGCTCAGGAGTGTATTATTCAATTTTGTCTTAGTTACTTTTTGCTCGTCGCTGAGACAAAACACCTGAAGCCCAAAGTTGGGAAAGGAAAGGTTTATTTCTTACAGTTTTTGGAGGTTTCAGTCCACACTTAGTTGGCTCCAAGACAGGCAGGCATGGCTGGGCTGCAGTTCATGGCGGCCGCCAGCAGCAAACTCGAACCAGCAAAGAAAGAGAAAGACACACCTTCTTCCTGCCATTACATCACATCCTGGCTCCACCCCTATATGGGTGGAGCACTGACACCAACAATCCAAGCACTATACAATGAACCATCACAAATGAACAATGCAAACTCATAAGGCCTGGGGGACACAAACATAAACCATGACAAATTTCCATGTGTTTGTGGAGGTTTTGCAGTTTCTTTTGTCATTAATTTCTAGTTTCATGACACTATGATCTGATAACATGTATGGGATAATTTCAATTCTTTTGCATTTACTTGAGCATATTCTGTGGGCTAGTATATGGTCTATTTTAGAGAATGTCCCATGTCCCTCTGAGAAGAATGTATGTTCTGATGTTGTTGGGTGGAACACTCTGTACACATACACTAAGTTCATTTGTTCACAGGTGTAAATCAGTTCTGTTATTTCTTTGCTGATTTTCTGTCTAGTTGACCTTTCTTTTTGTGTCAATGGGATGTTAAATTGTTCACTATAATTGTGTTATTGCTTATTTGATTTTTCCTTTCTGTTAATATTTGTTTTGTATAGCTGGGTACTCCCAAATTTGGTGCATATATACTTAAGATTGTTATCTCTTCCTCTTGAAAATTTCCCTTAACTAGTATGTAGCGACCTTTTTAATCTCTTTGGATCATTCTTGGTTTAAAGTTTGTAGGGAGCAGCTCAGAATGGCTGCTGCTGCCCTGCCCCTCCCACCTGAGGGCATTTTGTGTGTCCGCCTACATTTCCCATGATCCTCCCCTTGCCTACAATGCACATGATGTAAGCAACTTCCTGCTTCAGCCTACATTTCCCATGATCCTCATGTCTGCCTACATTACCCATAATCTGCTCCTGCTTACATCATATATCCGAATGTGATGGTGACCTATCAGATAATACTCTGTGCCCTCTTCCTGCCCCATTGGGCGGCCTCCACCCTATATAAGTTGTAGCCGTTTTAAAAATAAAAGAGGTTTGAATGGAATTCTGCCAAGCCTCCGCCTCTCTTTTCTCTTGCCCTGCCCTTCATCCCCGTTCCCCTCTCCAGGCGAAGGCCCACGGACCAATTCGCGGGACGGATCAAATGGCGCCCAACCGTGGGGCCCGACGTGGCACAAGGGATAATGACGCGGGACTGTTCATGGGAGTAAAGCACTGGCCAGTGTGACTGTTTTGGGATGACTTCGTTCCTGTGATCCGGTGTGGACGGCCATCTTACGTCTCGCCTGAATCACGGTAGGTGAACGGAATTAGCATGGGACAAGCACTCAGTGAGCACGAATTGTTTGTGACTGGCCTCAGGGAGGCACTCAAGACTAGAGGGATTAAGGTTAAGACAAAGGAATTGATAAAGTACTTTCAGTTTATACATTCAGTGTGTCCATGGTTCCCCCTGGAGGGTACCATTAATTAATTAATTAATTAATTAATTTTTTGGTCTTTTTCCTTTTTATCAGTATCGGGGATCGAACTCACGACTGCCTGCTTGCAAGGCAGGCACTTATGCCACTGAGCTAAATCCCCAGCCCCGGTACCATTAATTTAAACAGGTGAAAAAGAGTAGGAGATGCTCTTAAAGACTATTATGAAGTTTTTGGCCCAAAAAAGATTCCCATAACTGCTTTTTCATATTGGATTTTAATCTTTGAGCTGCTGGCACAATGTCACGCAGATCCTCAGATCGCGGAGACACTCGCCCAGGGTGAGGCTGCATTATCTGCCTCCCACAATTGTACTCCGCCACCACTGGACTTATCTAAGGCGCCCAGCCCTCCTGGCTCTGTGGTCCTTGATATCCCAGAGCCTTTTCAAGATGGTGACTTGCTGCCACTTCCTTTTTCTGGAGGCCACGAGGGTATTCAAAATGGCATGAACCGCCCAGATACTCAAAATGGCGCCGCCTCCATACTGACTCTGGTGGTGAAAAAAAAACAAAAAGGGGACTGGGGATTTAGCTCAGCGACATAAGCACCTGAGTTGCAAGCAGGCAGTCATGAGTTCCATCCCCGGTACAGATAAAAAGGAAAAAGACAAAAAAAAAAAAAAATAAGGGCTGAAGGTTTAGCTCAGCGGCATAAGCGCCTGCCTTACAAGCAGGCAGTCATGAGTTCGATCCCCAGTACCAATAAAAAGAAAAAAAAAAAAAAAGAACGGCGATTAGATGATGCAGAAGAAATTCATTCTAAAACCAAGTCAAGAAAACAACTGGGTCAGATCATGCTGAAAGGAGATAATATTACTCTGCTGCAAAGTGTCTCCAACTAGAAATGATCAGTGAATTAAGACAGCAGTGAGAAGCAATGGCAGGCAATTAAGATAAATGTCAATTACAGTGTGTACCCATATAAAAAGGCAGCTGATTAAGTGGTTTGCCTTGGGAGTATTTGTAAAATGTTTGTTCATATTGTTTTGTCTACCCTTATGTTTTTACTGGGGGCAATAAATGTATGGTTGTTTTTATTAAAAAAGAAAAAAAAATGGCGTTGCCACGCTCCCTTCTCCATACCACACTATCTACCCTAGAAATGGGAGCTTATCCATTCTTACAAGTCGAGGTTAAAAAAAAAAAAAAGAAATGGGAGCTTAGTCGCCAGAAAGACTAAGAGGTGGTTTGGACTTGGGTAGGGTCAGGAAGTCCATGGTTTGCGCCCACACCCTGTTGGTTCTTTCCGGGGCTCCAATGTCCCAGATAAAGTCAATTCTACCTTTGTCCCACAGCAACAGGGGGCAGATTATATTGTAATTCCCCAGGAGAATATTTTTGTGCTCGTTGGGGCTGCAAAACAGTTGCAACAGGGTGGCAACCCACCTTCCCCGATAAACACCTTAAACTGACATGGGGGCTACCAGGGTGCAGCCTAGATGACTACCCACTGGCCAATCAAAGACCCTGTCAGGTTCTAAACGTCACTGTCACCACTCCTGAAGACCCTGGCTGGCTGACAGACACACCTGGGGACTTCGAGTTTATGAGTCAGGCAAAGACAGGGGAAATCTTATCCTCATAAAAAGATTCCCCTACAGATTTTATCCACGCCCATAGGCCCAAATCCTGCTCTAAAGCCAAAATATAATCTAAATCCAAAATACAATCAGTCCAATACAGATCCTGTTACTGCTGTTCAAACAACCACAGTAAGTCACCCAACCATAAGTATTTCTCAAGCCCCCCCACACCAGGCAGATCATATACCTGCCCCTCAATATTCACATTCTAACCTATTCAGTTTGATTAAAGGAGCATACATGGCTTTAAATCATACCTAACCTGATCTCACCCAATCCTGTTGGTTATGCTTGGCTGCCCCTCCCCCATATTATGAAGGAAAGGTCCCAAATTTAACCTTTAACAGTTCTTCTAGCTCATCTGCCTGTGACGGGGGCAATCACCACAAGCTGACTCTCCCTGATGTCTCAGGTAGAGGGACTTGTCTTGGGGACTCCAGCTGTCCACCAGCACTGACAGCACAACTCTGTGCCCAGCTTCATTCAGAGTTCAAGCCAAATAATTATCTCATTCCACCCCCAGGAACATCTTGGGCCTGCAATTTTGGGCTCTCACCCTGTATAGCAACTACTGTTTTTAACAAGTCTACAGATTTTTGTGTTCTTGTACAGGTTCTTCCTCGCATAACCTTCCACCCAGGAGACTACTACCTCCAGGCATCGCAGACTGGCTATATATGTAAGAGAGAACCCGAGACACTCACTTTAGCTGTATTACTAGGGTTAAGAGTAGCAACGGGAATAGGAACAAGGACCACGGCTCTAGTGTTGGGAAATCAGCATCTAGCTCAATTACAGGCAGCAGTAGATCAGGATTTAAAAGAAATAGAAATATCTGTGATGGCTCTACAGGCGTCCCTGACGTCTCTATCTGAGGTAGTCCTACAGAATAGAAGAGGGCTAGACCTCCTATTTATGAAGGAGGGTGGCTTATGTGCTGCCCTCAAGGAAGCGTGTTGTTTTTATGCTGACCACTCGGGAGTTGTCAAAGAGTCCATGAGTAAACTAAGAGAGCGCCTGAAAGAGAGAAAAAGAGCGCCTCGGAAAAAATCACCTTCTCCTCCATGTGGGGGGGGTCTCTTCCCTTACATTGCCCCCCTCTTGGAGCCCCTAGCCACCTTGCTGTTACTGCTTACTGTAGGACCTTGTATTTTTCAGAGGATCATGACGCTCATTAATAACGTTAATAACAGGATTGACACATTTATGGCAAAGCCCATTCAGGTACATTACCACCGGTTGGAAATGGCAGAACAACAAACTTATAGGGAAAGAATACCCACCAATGGCCCACATGATACTGTGGCCTTACTGCCCTGAGGCACTGGACAGGCAGCCAGGGACGGGCAACTAGGATACATATGTAGTGCCAATCGGCCACCTAAGACAGGTCAGGACCAACAGCTGTCCTGCAGGCCCATGATGGGTAAAGCTCGATTGGGTTCATATGAGGAGTCCTTGATCCAAGACAGGTGCTGTCCTCCCAGGGCCTGCCATGTTCCTAAAAATATATATATAATAAGGGAGGAGTTGTAGGGAGCAGCTCAGAATGGCTGCTGTCGCCCTGCCCCTCTCACCTGAGGGCATTTTGTGTGTCAGCTTACATTTCCCATGATCCTCCCCTTGCCTACAATGCACATGATGTAAGCAACTTCCTGCTTCAGCCTACATTTCCCATGATCCTCATGTCTGCCTACATTACCCATAATCCTCTCCTGCTTACATCATATATCCGGATGTGACGATGACCTATCAGATAATACTCTGTGCCCTCTTCTGCCCCATTGGGTGGCCTCCACCCTATATAAGTTGTAGCCATTTTAAAAATAAAAGAGGTTTGAATGGAATCCTGCCAAGCCTCCGCCTCTCTTTTCTCTTGCCCTGCCCTTCATCCCCGTTCCCCTCTCCAGGTGAAGGCCCATGGACCGATCCGCGGGACCGATCAAAAGTTCACATTGTCTGCAAATCGAATAGCTACCTCTGCTTTTTTTGGGGGGGGTGGGGGGGTGGTTCCTGTTGCATGAAGTCTTGTTTTCCATCTTTTGACTTTCAGTCTATAAGTTTCCTTTTGGGTTAGATGGGTTTCTTGCGTACAGCTTATGGTTGGTTTCTTGATCAATTCTGCTGGTCTGTTTCTTTTAATTGGTGAATTGAGGCCATTTACACTAATGGTTATAACTGAAATATATTGGTTTATTTTTGACATGTTATCTTTCTGCTGTTAGTTCTTTACCTTTCCCTTCTAATTGTTTTTCTTGCTTACTGGTTTTTTCTTATGTCTATTTGGAATGTCTTTCAGTGTTCTTGGCTGGGTTGGCTTGGTGGTCATGAAGTAGTTTTTCAGCTGTTCTCTGTTGTAGAAATGTTTTATTTCTTCATCCATTTTGAAGGACAGTTTTGCAAGGTACATGAGTCTGGACTGGACATCATTTTCATTTAGGATCTGAAATACTTCACTTCATGATGTTCTTGACTTTATCGTTTGTGCTGTGATTCTGATATGTTTTCCTTTATAGGTGATCTGTCTCTTCTCTCCAACAGCTTTTAATATTCTGTTGTTATGTTGGACTTCTGGGATATTGATTACTATATGTCTGGGTTTAGTTTAATCTTGTTTATGGCTATTTGGAGTTCTATATGCTTCACTGATCTGTATGTCAGTTTCCATTCTCGTGTTTGGAATTTTTCAGCTATTACTTCTGTAAACAGTCTTTTGATATTATTTTTGTTGTCATTTTCTTTTTCATTTATGCCTATTAATCTTATGTTATTTTTGGGGCATCATTTTCCAGTTGTTGAATTGTTATTTCTTGATTCCTTCCCTGTTCACTAGCTACAATTTTGTCTTTGAGGTCTGAAAGGCTATCTTCACTGTCATTGAGACAGTGTTGGCTACTCTTGATGGAATTTTTGAGATATCTTTTTGAATCTGTTTTGTGCATTCTGTTTGTTTCTTATATTGTTCATTCAAAGTTTCCATCTTTTTGCATCAGTCCTAATTTTTTAGTTATGTTTTCTTTAGATGTGTTCAGCATTTCTTTCATTACATTTATCATTTCTACATTACCTGGGAGATTATTTCTGATCTGAGTTCTTTTATTGCTTCCCAGAGTTGTTTCTTTACTTCAGATGCTATCATTTCAGGGGTTTCAGATATATAGCTTACATTTTGTTCTATGTCCATGTCTGCTAGGCTTGATTGGGATGGGCTGGAGGTTTGAAATTCCATTTTGCTCTTTCATTTTGTCATTTTCCTATATTCCCTTAGGGAAGCTGAAGGCAAGGTCTCAGTTGTTTATTGGGTTGAGAATATCTATCCCTACTGCAAGGAGTCTCCCGAGTTGAGTGGAGATCTTTAGCTAGGTCTTATCAGGTGACTCCCAGCCAGTTGGGGGTCATTGGGGGAGGGACTCAGATAGGCCAGGAGGGACCTTCCTGGGGTTCCTCTGGTGATGGTGCATGCCTGGCAGGGCCCTACCAGCCTCATAGTAAACTAGAGGCTGCACTGAGGGCTGAAACTCTCAGCATGCACTTTCTGTTTATGAAGCAGTGTGCAGGTAGCTTTCTCAGAGTTGTTCTTATTCATTTAATGAACATGTAGATATTTGTGATTTTATGTGTGCCAAACTCTATCTAGTTCCTGATGTGAATCATAAGGTAGTTAGTAAAGCAAAACAAAAACAAGAAGGTAAGCTTTCCTAGAGTTTAAATGTGGGTGGGATTAGTGGTGCCATGTGGTGTGGTGAAAAATGTAGGGGAAGGGAAGAAGTGGGAAGAGAAGATTACAGGGAGGTAAGATTAAGGACATAGGTAAACCACAAAGTTATTTCTGATGGGGGGGAGACTTCAAAGTCTAAGACTGGATGGAGTGAGTGTCAGTACTGGAGTCACAGAGAGCCAATAAGAGTATCACAGTTTTGTAAGTTAAGATAGTTCTATTACATAGTTCAGGTGTTCTAGGAAGTCAGTGGATGGTTTGGGGGAGAATATAGAGAGTAACCGAAGTCTTAACATTTTGCTTGAATGCTAAACTAAATAATTTTTAGTTTGGTTTTGAAAGTAAGTGTTAAGATATACAAATTTTTTCTCTCTAAGTTCTTCTCTATTGAGTCTTATAAGTTTCATTCCAAATATATTTGCAAGTATAACTCAGAAGAGTGTTTTAAAAATTTTAAACAATTAGAGCTATAACAGCCTTCTCAACACAAACCTTAAAGGCCAGGAAAGCTTGGAGCTTAAGAGTTTCAAGCCCTAAGAGAAAACAGCTCTCATTCCAGACTAATATATCCTGCAAAACAACCTTTTTAAATTGGTGAAGACATAAGAAGTTTCCATGACCATGACAATGGGTATCGTAAGAAATTCATGACCATGAATCAGCACTGAAAAAATTCTCAAGAGTACTCTTGAAAGAGACAATGAAGTCAAACATGCCCAAAGGATAGTGGAATGGATGCAGTTAAACAGGGTCAAAAGTTAAGCAGCAAGGAAAAAGGATCAGCAACAGAAAAATAACACAATGATAGGAATAACCCTATACCTTTCAGTAATATTGCTATATGTGAATGTTTCAACTTCCCAATCAAAAGACACAGATTGGCAGGTTAAATAAAAAATAAAACTCAATGATATGCTGCATATGAGAAATACATTTAATCAACAAAAAAATCCAACCAAATGTGGAGGTATGGAAGCACATTCCTGTAATTCCAGCACTTTGGAGGCTGAGGCAGTAGCATCCCCATGAATTTGAGACCAGCCTAGAATACTCAAAGCCAGCATAAACTACATGAGACCTTGTTTCAAGAAAAAAATCTATAGACTAAAAATGAAAGGATGAAAAACAATATTCCATGCAACAGGAGCCTGGAAATAAGCAAGACTAGCTACCCTCTTTTTAGACAAATAAGTGAGCTTTAAGCCAAACTGATCAAAGTGGCAAAGATCATTATATACTACTTAAAGAAATAATTCAAGAGAAAGAGATAACTTAGATGTACAGAACACTAGTGCAGCCAACTTCATAAAACAAAGTATTAGATGTAAAAGACTTATAATCAAAAACACAAAGTGAGGGGATTCAATATCCCACTGTCACAAATAGAACAACTAGATGAGAAACTGACAAGGAAATAAAGTTGAATCAACCCGTGCTGGGGATTATCTCAGCGGGATAAGTGCCTGCCCAGCAAGCCGATGTTGTGAGTTCGATCCCTGGTACCAAAAAAAAAAAAAAAAAAAAATTGAACTAACTCATCAAATAAATGCATACCTACAAAATGTTTCACTCAGTGGCAACAGAATACATAGTCTTCTCAGTAAATCATGAGACTTTCTCTAAAATAAACTGTGTAGTAGTCCATAAAACATGGTTGAATAAATACTGTATGAAAGAACTAAAATTCTCCTATGCACATTATCAGATCATAGTGCAATGAAACTAGAAATCAATAACAAAATAAACCAAAGAAATTATGAAAATATATGGAGATTGAACAGTACAATCTTTAGTAATCAATGCATTACAGAACAAGGAAGAAATCAAACAGTTTCTAGAATCAAATGATAATGTCAGTACAATATAACAGATCCTATGGGATGCCATGAAAGGAGTCCTAAGGAATAAGTTTATAGCTATAAATACTCATATCAGAAAAACAGAGTAAGTCCAAAGTTAATACAAAGAAAGCAATTTTAAATATCAGAATGGGAATCAATGAACTGAGATTAAAAATCCCCACTAAGAGTTAATGAATCAAAGAACTGGTACTTGGAAAGAATAAACAAAATAGACAAACCCTTAGCCAAACTTAATAAAGGAATAAATGGCCACTATCAATGCAATTAGAAATGAAAAAAGGTGAAATCTCAGTGAACAACATCACAGTCCAGATTATTGGTAACTACTTTGAAAACTTGTACTCCAATAAATTAGAGAATTCAGATTCCTGGATACACATGAATTTACAAAAACTGAACCAAGAGGATACAAAATCACTGAACAATTCAGTAACAGGCAATGAAATGGAAGAAGTTAATAAAAAACTCACCAAATAAAAAAAGTCCAATAACTGATGGGCCCACCTTTGAAATCTACAAAAACTCCAGGGAAGATCTAACACTGATAACTACTTGCATTCTTTAATGAAATTGAAAGAATACTGCCAACAAAATTCTTAGAAGTTAGCATTACCTTGTTTTCAAAGCCAGAGAAAGACTAAACTTAAAAAGAAAGCTATAGGTCAATCACTTTAGTGAACACAGATGCAAAAATCCTCAGTGAAATACCTTAAAACAGAATGCAACAATTAAAAAGATCACACATCATAACCAAGTAAGTTTCATCCTACGGATGCAGAAAAAGGGCGTTAAACATACACAAACCAATAAATGCAATACATCACATAAACATAAGCAAAGACAAAAATCTCCACATGATAATCTCAGTAAACACAGAAAAATTTTTGAAAATCTAATGTCCATTCATGATAGAAACCCTGAAGAAAATAATAATAGAAGGATCTTAATTTGATGAAAGTCATTTAGGACAAAATTATTACTAGTAATATATTAAGTGGAGAAAAATTGAAAGCTTTTCCTTTAAAATTAGGAACAAGACAAGGATGTTTATTATCACTACTCCTGTTCAGTATAGTACTTGAAACTTGAGTCAGAATAATCAGGCAAGAGAAAGAAACAAGGGATACTGTGTGTATATATATATATAGGAAAGGAAGAAGTCAAACTATGCTTATTCACAAGATTACATGATCATTTACATAGAAGATCCAAAAACTTCCACCAAAAGACTATTGAAATTAATAAAGTCAACAATGTAGCAAGGTAAAAAATCAATACAAAAATCCATGCTATTCCTGTGCACTCATAATTAATCTACCAAAAAAGAAATTAGGAAAACAATACTATTAATAGCTTTAAGGAAAATTGAATACATAGGAATTAACCTAATTAAGGAAGTAAAAGAGCTCTACAATGAAAACTACAGTACCTTGAAAAAGGACATCAGAAAATGGAAAGATAGCCCCTGTTCCTATTTTGGCAGAGCCAATATTGTCAGAATAGCTCTACTCCCAAAACGGATACATAAACTTAACACAAGCCTAATCAAAATGCCAACGTTTCCTAAAAAATTAGAAAATAGAATCCTAAAATTTGTATGAAACCAAAAGAGACCTACATGAGCAAAAGCTGACAGTAAGAACAAAGAAGGATTATCCTGGACTTCACAATCCCAATCCTGGAGCTCAAGTTGTATTAAAGTTATAGTGATACAAACAATGTAGTATTGGAACAAAAACAGACCTTGTGCATCTGTGGAATAGACTGGAGAATGCACAACAACCCCAAGCACTTTTGGTTATCTGATCTTTGACAAAGGGGCCCAAATTATTTGTTGGAGGACAGATAGACCCTCTAGCAAATGGTGCTGGGAAAACTGGCTATCCACATGCAGAAAATTGAATCCAGACCCATATCTCACCATGCACTAACTTAAAATTAATCAATGATCTAAATACGAAAAGAGAAACAATCTGTTGAACCTACAAAATAGGTAAAACTCTTGAAGACACAGACATAGGCAAGGTCTTTCTGAGAAGAATCACAATTACATAAGAAATAAAATCAAGGATCAACAAATAAGGGAGTCCCAAAGTGGTGGAGCAGTGAGGGATAGCAACTGGAGCTTCTCCAGGACACTTGTCTAGAGTCTGAAAACAATAGCTTGGAGAGGAACTGAAGTGAGTAGAAGATACCTGGGAGCCAGAAGGGAACTGACAAAGGAGAAGAAAACAGGATTAAATGATACAGAAGAAATAGACCCACATCTTGGGGAGCTAGGGGAGACCATGCAATGCTACCAACTGTAGCTGGTTAGCTACTGGCTGGGAGGCAAAGTGAAACTACAGTGTTTTGCTCACAGAGTACCAGAGAACTGCATTAGATCTGAAAGAACTTCCTGTAGTTGGAACAAGGAAAACGTGGGACACTGCTTCCAGAGTAGCCTCCCACAAACAATAGTTGGCGAGTGATTTTGGTACAAGCACCCACACCTACAACCTGGGAGGAGAAGTTGGGAGGGACATCATTTATGGAAGGACTGAGCATTTCAACCCAGAGTGGCCCCTTAGGTGCTTCATTCTGCCAAGTTCCCAGAGTGAGAGTGAGGAAAAGACAGTCATGGCAGACAACTGGTAGTTGGTGAGCAGACCGGGAAGAGTCCCACTGAGAGGCAGAGGCTGGTAGTTGCAGACAGACGCCAGGTTCAGCCTGAGTTACACAGAATTGGAAGCTCACATTGGTGTGCTGTTCCCACTGCAAGCAGATCTCTAAACTCAAGCACTGTGCTAGGGGCAAACCTGTCACCTAGAATTCCAGAGTGAACAGAGAGATGTCCTGGCTTGAGCTCTGCAGAAAATTGAGACTAAAAAAAAAATCAGTGATTTGATGAGTTGAATCTTTGGAAGAATAAATAAAATAGATAAACTGCTAGATAGATTTAGTAAGAGAAAAAAAGATCAATGCAATTAAAAATGAAAAAGTTGAATCACAACAGACACTGTGGAAATCCAGAAGATAGTAACTATTTCAAAAATTATATTCTGACAAATTATCTAATTTTTAAGAAATAGATTCCTAGATATATACAAGCTATCAAAACTAACTCAAGAAGACATATATATGCTTCACAATCCAATATAAGCAATGAAATTAACACAGGGATAAAAAATCTACCAATTAAAGCCCTTCTGAGTGCTCTTAGAAAGCAGTTTTAATTTGAAATTTCTTATCTTTTGAATCTACTACTGACTTCTAGAAAACCTTTATGGATGTTGTATCACCAATACTCCTTAAGCTCTTCAAAGAAATTGAAAGGAGTGGAGTGTTCCCAAACTCCTTTATGTAAACCAATATCACAACTAAAAAAAAACTATACTTCCTTAATCAACAAAGATGCAGAAATCCTCATGTCAGCAAATAGATTGCAGTGCATTATCAAAAAGATCATACATCATGATGAAGTAGGTATAATTTCAGAGATGCAAGAATGGTTCAACATGTGTAAGTCAGTGAGTATAATACAACACACAAACAGAAGCAAGGTCCAAAACCATATGATCATACAGATTCAGAAAGGTTGGCAAAGTCCAACACCTTTCCTGATTAAAAACCCCAAAGAAAATGGGAATAGAGGGACCATTCCTGAAATGATAAAAGCTATGTGTGGTAATCCAGTGTCATACTAAATGGGAAAAACTAAAAGCATACCCCTCAAATCAGGAGCAATACAAAGATGTCCATCACCTCCTCTGTTCAACATAGTACTTGAAATATTATCCAGAGCAATAAAGCAACAAAAGGGATACATATAGGGAATAACTCAAATTATATTTATTTGCAGATGATAGATATTCTATGTAAAAGACTCAACACTACCAAAACAAACCCTCTTAAAATTAATAACAAACTTCAGCAATCTAGCAGGGTACAAGATCAAATGCAAAAATCATTAGCATTTTTGAATACCAACAGTGAATAGGATGAGAAGGAAATTATGAAACTACCACCTTCACAATAGCTTCAAGAAAAATGAAACACCTTAGAATTAACCAGGAAAGTGAAAGACCTCTACAAAGAAAATTACAGTATTCTCAAAAAGGAGATTGAGGAGGACATCAGAAAATGTAACTATGTCCCCTGTTTCTGGATAGGCAGAATCAATTTTGTCAAGTGGACACAGTTCCAAAACTCTTAGCCACATTCAAAGCAATCTCAATCAAAATACTAACAGCATATATTACAGATGCTAAGATTCTATCTTACTCTAGCAAGAATGCCAGGCATTAAGAAATTGAACAATAACAAATGCTGGAGAGGCTGCAATAAGAAATGGAGTTCTCCTTTATTGTGTATGGGAATGTAAACTAGTACTACCATTATGAAAATCACTAAGGAGATTATTCAAAGAACTGAAATTAGAAATTCCATGTGACCCAGTGACCCTTCTGCTAGCTATCCCCCCCCAAATAGCTTAAAACATCATATTACACCAATACATGTATACCAGTGTTTGTAGCACCACAATTCATAATAGCTGAATTCTGAAAACAGCCCATATATCCTACAACAGATGATTGGACAGAGAAAATGAGATATCTGTATATAATGGAATACTCCTCTGCTATTTTTCTAAACAGAATCTCAATTGCACAAGAAATGAGATTAGTAATCCACTCTGCTATAAAAAAGAACAAATTTGAGTCATTTGTAGGAAAATGGATGCACCTGCAAAATATAATGTCAAATGAAATAAACTAGATGCACAAGCTTAAATATCATGTGGTATCTCTCATTTGAGTGAGGCATAGTACAAGCAAAGAGAATAACAAAAGGATAGATAGAAAGGAATACAGAAATGGACCAACTGTAATATGGAAGTGATCCAAGAGAAAAGCACAAGAGGTGGGGAGGAGGTAAAGGAGAATAAGAATAAAGAGATGCCATTTACAGGAACTTAATAGCCTCAATTAATGTAAATACTATATGCCATATGAACTCTCTGCCTACACCTATATCTTCAAGATTTTGACCTACTTTCCCTTCCAGAGGATTTAGGATTTCTATTTTAATATTTAGATCTTTGATCCATTTTACTTTTAGTTTAGTGCTGGTGAGAGACATGTGTCTAGTTTTAGTCTTTGGCATGTAGAAATCCAATTTTTCCAGCATCACTTATTAAAGAGGCTATCTTTCTTCCAGCGAATGTGTTTGGTCCCTTTGTCAAAAGGGTGTCTTTGCAATTGTGGCTACATCTTTTAATCTGTTCCACTGACCCTCAGGTCTGTTTTTTGTCAGTACCATGCTGATTTTATCACAGTAGCTTTGTAGTATAATTTTAAGTCTGAGATTATGATGCCTCCTCCCTTGCTTTTGTTGTCCAGAGTTGCCTTTGCTATTCTAGGTCTCTTATGTTTCCACATGAGTTTTAGGAATATTTTCTCTAGATCTGTGAGATATACTAATGGTATTTTGATAGGGATTGTTACAGTTGGGTGCTCCCATATTTGATGCATACATATTTATGAATATTATCTCTTTCTGTAGAAGTTTTATCCTTAATAAATATATAGCAACCTTATCTCTTTTGATCATTCTTGGTTTGGAGTTCACGTTATCTACAGACAGAATAGCTATCCCTGCTTTTTTCTGGATTCATGTTGCATGGAATATTGTTTTCCATTCTTTGATTATCAGTCTATGAATTTATTTATGAATTAAATGTGTTTTTTGAATGCAGCATATTGTTGGATCTTGTTTCTTGATCCATTCTAACAGTCTGTTTCTTTTGATTTGTGAATTTAAATCATTTACATTGATGGTTAAAACTGATATGCATTGGCGTATCTTTACTATGTTATTTTCCTGTGGTTGGTTCCTTGATTTCCCCTCTATTTAATTGCTTGCCCTGACTGGTGGTTGCTTTCTGTTGTTCTTGGAATCATGGTGATTTTAATCACTACCTAGCATATCTTTCATTATCCCTCAGAGGGTTGTTTTGAGGATCATGAATTTCTTCAATTGTTCTTTGTCATGAAGGTATCTTAGTTATCCACTAATTTTTTCAGAACAGAACAATTTAAGCAACATAGTGTTTTACCACAAGATAACCCAACGTAACAGTAGTTAGCAATGTGTCTCTTTCCTTGAAATATTTGAGTATACCTTCTTATATTATAGCATCAAACATAACAAGACAGTGTAAAACAATTCAAGAGGATGAAAGTATTATATGGTATTTAGAACCAACTAACAGAAAATGAACAATGGTTTCTATATTATCTCCTTGTCTATAAAAATTTTGCTTATATTATCACATATAATAAACTCCAATAATATACAGCATGATAAAACTGATGGAGACAGAAGAACAAAAGCTTGATGGGACTTTAAAACAAGCTGATATTAAATGAGCACTAGCTATTATAATGTCTTGTTTTCTTCAAATTAACTGTTCATACCATCACAGACAATAAAATAAAAAACCCCAGAATAAAACCATTCCAATTAATGAATGAAAACATTATAAGATTTTAAAACAATATAATGGGGAATCATGATTACCACATACTTTTATGTATTCTTACCAATTATTACACTAGGGAAAGTATTTGGTATTTATACATGTGAGTTTGATTTATTTTTTTTATTTAAGGAGAAAAAGAAACAAAATAGAAAAAGGGTACAAGTTATACAGAATTTCAGAAAACATAAAAAGTAGGAAATCACTAGTTATAGATTACATATTGTTATCTTAGAAATAGTTGTTCAAAATTAAAGCATATAAAGTGGACTTTCAAACAGTAAGACTGGAGACGGTTTTGCTCAATGATCCAACAAAACTCAGTAATATGGTTATCTACCTTATACACTTAAATATATATGCAGTTATAGTCTTTAGAGCACTTTCTTTTCCTTTCTTTTGTACAATGACAATTACACATTTTGAGTTTTATTACTCCCACAGTTCTTACTACTTTTTTTTGAAGAGAGTAAAACCAAATGTGACATAACAGAACAGTCAGTCAAATAAAAAGGATGGGCATAATAGATAATGTAAAACAAAATACAAAGTGATCAACAATGGTTACCATACTGCCTCTTGCTATTTTAAAAAGAATTGCCTATATCATCAGTTATAATAAAATTGAACAAAACAATAAAGAATAAAACCAAAATATTGGAGACATTACAGGACTTTAAAAGAAGATAATAGTCAACCAGAATGGGCATCATAATGAATCTTACTGTCTTCACAGTTTTGCTTCTACTTTCGAACTTGGTACTATCAAGCAAAGCAGAATAGAGAAAAATCAGTCAAAGCAAGATGGTGAGGGCTATACAGGGTTTCAAATCAAGTTAATAGGAAATCAAAGTGGGTTACTATAATGTATCCTGCTTTTTTATTTTTCCCTTAATTAAAAAGTAAGTAATTAAAAAAAGGAGATTGAGATAAAAGAGGGCATAACAACAAAACAGCGCAGGTCAAATCATAACAATTTAAGCAAAATAGTGTTTCACCACAAGATATCCTGACATAAAAGTAGTTACCATAGTGTCTTTTTCCTTGAAATCTTTGAGTATAACTTCATATACTCTAGCACCAAACATATTAAGACAATGTAAAACCATTCAAGAGAATGACAGTATTACAGGGAATTTAGAACCAACTATCAGAAAATGAACAATGGTTTCTGTATAATCTCCTTGTCTATAAAAGATTTTGCCTATATTATTACATATAATAAAATCCAATAAGATACAACCTGTTAAGACCAATGGAGACCAAAGAATAAAAGCTTGATGGGACTTCAAAGCAAGGTGATACTAAATCAGCACTAGCTATTATGATGTCTTGTTTTTTCCAAAATAGCTGTTCCTACCATCCAATCTTCTCTGCCTCATTTCTGTTGAGCTCTTTTTCTGTCGTTTGTTGTCAGTTTGTCTTCTTCATTTTGCTTTCTGCTCCATTCATTGTGGTCTCTCTGCCACTGTTTCTGAAGTCTTGGTATTTTTCTTTTTTAGAATATCTGCAGTATTCTCTGTAGAGTTGAACTGGTGGTTGCAAATTCCCCTAGTTCCTCTTTATCCTGGAAGCACCTTGTTTTTGCATCAATTTCCAGGGATAGTTGTGCAGGATATATTAATCTTGGCTGGAGGTTGTTATCTTTCAAAGCTTGAATTATTTCCCCCCATGCTCTTTGTGATTTGATGGTTTGTGCCAAGAAGTCTTCTGTAATTCTGATGAGTGTTCCCTTGTAAATGATCTGTTTCTTGTCTCTGACAGCTTTTAGTATTCTGTTCTTATATTGGATTTCTGGAATTTTGATTATATGCCTGGGTGTAGCTCTGTTTGGGTGGCTGGGGTCCTGTATGCCTCATACATCTGAGTATCTTTACCTTTTGCTAAATTAGGGAAATTCTCTTGGATTATTTCTGTGAATAGCTTTTGTAGTCCATTTGTTTGTGTCCCTACTTCTTCTTTCATGTTCTTAATTCTTAAGTTGTAGATCCTCTTATCATCTTCTAGCCTTTGTATTATTGCTGTTTGTTTTCTTGTTATTTTTAAGAAGTTTTTCTTTTCATGCTCCCACATTACAAATCTGTCCTCCAGTTCAGATAACCTATCCTTAGTTTCTTTCAAACTGTTATGCCAGCTTTCAATAGAGTTTTTAGTTTCCTGGTAATCTCTTTGAACCTGCTTCACGTATTCTATGTTTTCTCTATTTTCTCCATCAAACAATTCTCCCCTTTTTTTCTGTTCTTCCATTCCACCATCTGCTTCTTTTTTTTTTTTTGAGCAGTGCTTAGCATTTCTCTAACTATTCTACTTATATCTTGCTGTATTTCATTAAATACTTCTCTTTTGAACTCGTCTATGGGGCTCTGGAAATAGTGCTTTATGTCTATTGGTGCCATGTCTGATATTGCATGTTTTCTTTCCTCATTCTTCTTTGCATTCACCTTTCCTGGATCAGTGTTCTCAGGATTGGGGACTGAGGACCCGTTTTTGTTGCTTCCTCTTTCCATACTTTTTATTCCTGCCATACAAGCAAATGTAGGAGGCCCAATTTTTTTCTCTTTTTCGGTTAGTTTTTTTGAATTGCACCGGCTATGTGTTCCCGCCCACTGCAGTGTACTAGGGAGACATAGACCTGGGCACCCTCTGCTGGGCCTGCCCTTCCCGGTCAACCTGCCGAAGGCTTCACCACTAGGGTGCACCTCCAGGCACTGGGACCTGGTTTGGGCTAGCCTCCTGGGTCTAAGTCAGCGGTGTCACGCAGGCCAGGCATTCCCCACCAATCCTGCTTGAGAGGGAAATATGCATCTAATGTCACTGCAGTGTCCTGTTCCGGCAAGTCTGCCTGGTCCCAGTATGTCCTTTGCTGGAGCTTCCTATTGTATGAAAGGGTCCCTGTTCTGCTCACTCACCACAAGTCGATGTAGGGCTCCCTGCTAGTCCTGCTTTCAACTCCCTTCACAGATTCCTGCTCTCAGAGCTTTCACGCATCTCTCTCTCTATGCTGCAGATTTGGACACAGCAGTGGCAGCAGGAAATTCACATTGCAACTTCCAGTGTCACGGGTTCTAACTTCCCACACTGAGATTTTATCTGTTCCTGTTATAGCACCAGGATTGGATTTCCAGTTGGTTTCTCTTAGCTTAGTTCATTCCTGGGTTGGCAGGGTGTATCTCCCCTTGCTTAGGACTCCTCATACCACACCATTCCTGGACTTTAAGTGGGGTATCTCAGAGAGCCTCTGTAGCTGCTGCTATCTATCTGCCATGTTCTCTTGGGAGTCTGAGTTTGATTTATTTTGCTTATGAGTATGGTCTCAAGCTGCACCCATTTAGTTACAAATATCTCAATGGGATCATTCTTTATAGCTGAGTAGAACTCCATTGTATAAAAATACCACAGCTGTTTTATCCATTCCTCAGTTGATGGACACTTAGGTAGTTTCCAAGATCTGGCTATTACAAATTGTGCTGCTATAAACATGGGTGCGCACATATCACTCTGGTATGAAGTCTTCAGTTCTTCTGGGAATATGTCTAGAAGTGGATCAGCTGGAACAAATGAGACCTCCAATCCCAGCTTTCTGAGAAATCTCCAAACTGACCTCTACAATGTACCAGTCTACATTCCCACCAACTGTGCAGGACAGTTCCCCTTTCACCACAGCCTCTCTAGCATTTGTTGTTGGTAGTTTTCTTGATCCTGGCCATTCTTTCAGGAGTGAGATGGAATCTCAGTGTAATTAATTTAACTTGCATTTCTTTAATGAGTTATGATGATGAACATTTTTTCATGTATTTATTTGCCATTTGTATTTCTTCTTCTGAGAAGTATGTATTCATCTCAGATGCTCATTTTTGGATTGGATTCTTGAATTTTAGGGGTCTGATTTTTAAAATTCCTTATGTGTTTTAGACAGAAGTCCTTTGTCTGAGGGACAGTTCACTAAGATTTTTTCCCAGTTTATAGGTTTTCTTTTCACTATGATGGAGATTTCTTTTGATGTGTAGAAACTTTTTAATAAGAGGTGATCCCAACTATGGCTTCTGGGAAGTATTTCCCGTGTGGTTTGATTCCTGTTCATGAATTCTCTACCTACTGTCTGTGTCTTCAAGATTTTTACCCAATTTGTCTTCCAATAGATTTAGTGTTTCTGTTTTAATATTTAGATCTTTGATCCATTTAGATTTTAATTTAGGACATGGTGATAGGCATGGGTCTAGTCCTAGTTTTCAGCATATGGAGAGCCAATTTTTCCAACACCATTTATTAAACAGCCTGTCATTCTTCCAGTGAACATGTTTGGCTCCTTTATTAAATATAAGGTGGTTGAGTGTGTTTGTAGTTGTGGGTTTATCTTCTAATCTATTCCATTGATCCTTGGCTCTGTTTTGATTCCAGTAACATATTGATTTTACTATAGTTGCTTTGTAGTATAACTTCAAGTCAGGGATTGTGATGCCTCCTGCCTTGCCTTTGCTGCTTAGAACTGTCTTTGCTATTCTAGGTCTCTTCTGGTTCCAGATGAATTTTAGGAGTGATTTCTCTAAATCTATGAGGTATGTTGATGGTATTTTTATTGGTATTGAATTGAATCTGTATAACAGTTTGGGAGAATGGTCATTTTCACAATGTTTGTTCTTCCTATCCATGAGCAAGGGATGTCTTTCCATTTTCTGATATCCTCTTCAATTTCTTTTTTCAGTGTGTTATAATTTCCCCTATATAGATGTTCGACTTCTTTTGTCAGTATAATTCCTAAATATTTCATTTTTTTGGTTGTTAGTGTGAAGGGTGAGGCTTCTCTTATTTCTATCTCTGTGATCTTTTTTTTAGTGTATAGGAATGCTATTGATTTTTGAGTAATGATTTTGTATCCAGCTACATTGCTGAATTTGTTTATTATATCTAGGAGTCTTTCAATGGAGTTTTGGGGTCATCCACAAATAATGTCATCCACAAATAATGATAATTTGACTTCTTCTTTTCCTATCTTTACTCCCTTTATTTCTCTCTCTTGTCTAATTGCTCTGGCTACTATTTCCAGCACTATATTAAATAGGAGTGGTGATAAGGGGCATCCATGTCTTGTGCCTGATTTTAACATAAAGGCCATCAGTTTTTGGCCATTTAGCATGATACTGGCTGTTGATTTGTCATAGATAACCTTTATCATATTGAGGTAAGACCATCTATTCTGATTTTCTGTAAGGTTTTTATCATGAATGAATGTTGTACTTTATTAAAAGCTTTTTCTGCATGTATAGAAATGATCATGTGATTCTTACTTTTGGCTTTATTGATATGGTGGATTACATTTATTGATTTACATATTACGAACCATCCCTGCATGCCTGGGATGAATCCCACTTGTTCATGGTGTATAATCTTGATGATTTACTGCATCCTATTTGGCAATGCTTTATTGAGGATTTTTGCATCTGTGTACGTTAGGGAGATTTGCCTGTAGTTCTCTTTTTTAGTTGGGTCTTTCTCAGGTGTTGGTTCTAGAGCAATATTTGATTTCAGGAATGACTTAGGAAAGATTGCTTCCCTTTCAATTTCACTGAAGAGTTTGAGGAGTGTCGGCATTACATGTTCTTTGTATTTCTTGTTGAATTCCACTGTGAATCCATCTGGGCCTGGGCTCTTCTGTAAAGGTAAGCACTTAATTACAGTTTCAATTTCTTTGATAGAAATTGGGTTATTCGGCAGTTTTGCATCTTCCTGACCTAGCTTTGGTACTTCATATGCTTTTTGGAATCTGTCAGTCTCTTCTGTATTATCAAACCTGTGAGAGTAGACATTTTCTAAAGAGCTGTTGATGATGTTCTGTATTTCTACAAAGTCTGTAGTGATTTCACCTTTTTCATTCCTTATTGCATGAATTTGAGCTTTTTCTTCCCTTTTTAAAATAAGGTTGGCTAGAGGCTTATCAATTTTATTTATTCTTTCAAAGAATCAACTCTTCGTTTCATTGATTCTTTGGATTGTTTATTTAGTCTCTATTGCATTAATTTCTTTTCTGATATTTATAATTTCTTCCCTTCTTTTGGCGTTGGGCTTGACTTGCTTTTCTTTTTCTAGATGTTTGAGGTGTAGCATCAGGTTATTTATTTGTAAATTATTTTTCTAGATGTTTTCTAGATGTTTGAGGTGTGGCATCAGGTTATTTATTTGTTCTGTTTTCCTGATATGGGAACTCAGTGCAATAAATTCTCCTCTGAGGACAGCCTTCATTGCCTCCCACAGATTACGGTAAGTTGTATTTGTGTTTTTGTTTGCTTGTAGGTGATGTTTAATTTCTTCTTTAATTTCCCCTGTGACCCACTGATTACTCAAGAATGTGTTATTCAGTTTCCACGTGTTTATGGAAAATTTGCAGTATCTTTTATCATTAATTTCTAGTTTCATGGCGCTATTATACGATAACATGCATGGGAAAATTTCAACTCTTCTGCATTTATTTAAATATGTTCTGTGGGCTAGTACATGGTCTAATTTAGAGGATGACCCATGTACTGCTGAGAAGAATGTGTATTCTGATGTTGTTGGATGGAACACTCTGTATATGTCTATCAAGTCCATTTGTTTACATGTGTGATTCAGTTCTGTTATTTCTTTGCTGGTTTTCTGTCTGGTTGACCTGTCCCTTGGTGTCAGTGGTGTGTTAAGTCCTGTTATAATTGTGTTACTACTAATTTGGTTTTTCATTTCTGTTAATAGTTGCTTCATATAGCTGGTTGCTCTGGAATTTGGTGCATATATATTTAAGATTGTTATCTCTTCTTCTTGAAGTTTTCCCCTAACCAGTGTGTAATGACCTTCTTTATCTCTTCTGATCATTATTGATCTAAAGTTCACATTGTCTGCAAACAGAATAGCTACCCCCTCTTTTTTTTTTATTCCTGTTGCATGAAGTATTTTTTTCCATACTTTAAATTTCAGTCTATGAGTATTATTTTGGGTTAGATGGGTTTCTTGTAGACAGCATATGGTTGGGTGTTGTTTCTTGATCCTTTCTGTCAGTCTGTTTCTTTTAATTGGTGCATTGAGACCATTTACATTAATGGTTATAACTGTTATATGTTGGTTTATTGTTGACATGTTATCTTGCTTCTGTTGCATCTTATCTTTCCATTCTATGTAATTGTCTTCTTTGCTTGGTGGTTTTTTCCTAAATGTATTAATCTGTCTTTCAGTATTCTTTGCAGGGTTGGTTGGTAATCATGAAGTTCTTCAGCTGTGCTTTGTCATTGAAGTATTTTATTTCTCCATCCATTTTGAAGGACAGTTTTTTAAGGGTACATCAGTCTAGGTTGGAAATCATTTTCCTTTAGTATCTCAAATACTTTGCTCCATGGTCTTCTTGACTTTATTGTTTGTGCTGAGAAGTCTGCTGTGATTCTGATAGGTTTCCCTTTATAGGTGATGTCTTTTCTCTCTGACAGCTTTTAATATCTATTCTTATGTTGGATTTCTGGGATGGTAATTATTATATGTCTGGGTGTAGTTTTATTTTTGGTTATGACCAATTGGAGTTCTATATGCTTCACTGATCCTGATGTCACTTTCCATTCTCATGTTTGGGAAATTTTAGAATTATTTCTCTAAATATTCTCTTGACATCGTTTATGTTGTCCCCCCCTTTCTTTCATTTATCCCTATCAATTGTATGTTGTTTTTCTTTGAATCATCTTGCAGCTGTTGAATTGTTTTTCCCTGATTCCTTGTTATTTTTAGAAGATCTTTCCTTTCCTGTTCACTAGCTGCAATCTTGTCTTTGAGGTCTGAAATTCTATTTTCACTTTCATTGAGGTGGTTTTTACAACTTTCAATGGAATTTTTGATTTCCTGTATATCTCTTTGAATCTGCTTCATGTATTCTGATTGTTTCTTTTATTGTTCATCTGGGTATTCTATGTTTTTGTTTTGTTTCTCTAATTTTTTAGTTGTGTTCTTTAGATGTGTTCAGCATCTCTTCCATTACTTGTATTATTTCTTCTTTTACCTGGGAGTTGTTTCTAGTTTGAATTCCTTTAAAGCTGCCTGGAGTTGCTTCTTTATTTTAGTTGCTATTATGTCAGGTATTTCAGGTGTATGGCATATATTTTCTTCTGTGTAAATAGCTCCCAAGGTTTCTTGGGATGTGCTAGAGGTTTGAGATTGTATTTTGGTCTTTTGTTTTGTCATTTTCTTATATTTCTGTGTTTCAAGTGTTATTCTAAGGCTTCCCCAGGTCCTGTTGGAAATCCTCTTCTTTGCCCTCAGCTCCTGTACTCTAACTGTCCGTTCCCAGAGTTGAGAGAGGGTCACTGGGGGTGGGGCATGCAGGCCCACACCCTATGGTGCAGGTTGAGTGTGGCAGGAATCTCTGTAGTTCCTTGGCTTGTGGGAGCAATTATCTCAAACTCCCTGGTGCTGGATGGTGCAGGGCCACTCAGCTCAGGCTGCTCAGTTTCCAGAATTTAGGGCATTGGCAGGCCGGGATCCCAGAGTCCAACAAGCATGTCTGGGAGTGGGGCAGTTGATGCAGGTGGGCTCAAGATCCCTGAGCTGGTCCATTGCAGCAGGAAGCCGCAAAGTTCCCTGGCCAGGGCCAAAGTGAGGATCCCAAACTCCCTCGCCTCAGGGGATGGTGTGGGGACACTCACTGCAGGCCATCCAGCCTGTGGAACTGAGGGCACTGGCAGGCCCAGGACCCCACAGTCTGCCAAGCATGGCAGGGAACAGGGCAGTTGGTGCAGGCGGGCTCAAGACCCGCTGAGCTGGTCCAGTGCAGCAGGAAGCTGCAAAATTCCCTGGCTGGGGCTGAAGTGAGGATTCCAAACTCCTTTATCTACTAATTTTGAATGACAACTTCATAGGGTATATCAATTGGGGTTGGAAGTTTTTTCATTCAGATCTTAAAACACTTCACTCCAAACTCTTCTTGACTTGAGGATTTGTGCTGAGAAGGTGGTGGTGATTATGATGGGCTTTCCTTTGTAGGTGATCTGTTTTTTTTTCTGCAACAGATTTTAATATTCTGTTCTTGTGCTGAATTTCTGGGATTTTGATTCTTATGTCTGGCTGTAGATTTATTTTGATCATGGCTAATTAAAGTTTGTGTGCCTTACTTATCTGTATGTTAGATTCTTTTTCCATGCTTGGGAAATTTTCTGCTGTCACTTCTGCAAATAGTCTTTATGTCATTTGTGTTGATTCTTGCTTTTTCTTTGACACATATTGATATTATATATTTTTTTGCATCATCTTGTAGTTGCTGAATTATTTTTCCTCTTTCCTTTTGTGATCACTAGCTGTGATCCATCTTTAAGGTCTGAAAGTCTATCTTCAGTTTCATTCAAGAGGTTTTGCTAGCTTTTAAAGGGATTTTTAATTTCTTGGATATATGTTTGAACTCATGAATTCTATTTCTTTTGTATTTTGGATAACCATTATTTCCATCATTTTCCTATGTTCCTCTATTTTTTACATCTATGTTTTCTCCATCTTTGCCAAGCAATTCCTTCATTATGCTTGTCATTTCTTTTCTTACCTGAGAGATTATTTCTGATCTCATTTCTCCCATAGCCTTGTGGATTTGTTTCTTTATGTTGATTGCTTTCATTTCACAAACTTCAGGAGTTTGTCTTCCATTTTCCTCTACTTTATTATCTCCTGGACTTGTTCTGCATGAATAGGAGGCCTGAGATTGCATTTTGCTTCTGTGTCTTGTCATTTTCTATTTAAAAATTTTTTATTTTGCTTTCAATGTTGATCCTTGTACATTTTTATAGTAGGTAGCTTTCTCACTAGTATCAAGGACTCCCTAGGAAATGTCTGCTCTTCAGGGATGTTTTCTATGTATAGGAAGTTCTTAGTTTGTGTCTGTGTCTAGATCCTACTTTCCCAATTTTTGAAGAGTGAGATGTAGGTATCTGTTTGGGTCAGACTCAGGATTGCTGAATATTTAAAAATCCAATTTTATAAACTTTATTTTTTAGTTGTAGGCTTTAGTTACATTTATTGTAAGCACAGTATTAGTAAAGTGTGTGACATTAGTAGCCTTATGTTTTATATCTATTATTTTGGTAATTATAATTTATATTTTCATGTTTATTAATCTAATGTTTACAAATATTTTTGTGTTCTTAATGACAGAATAGTTTTTACTGCTTAATATTAATGTTTGATACCTAATAATTATATATATATATATATATTTATAAGGTATGATAGTTTAATAGATGTGTTTAATATGTCATGATCATATTAGAATAACTTACATTCATTGCCTCAAACATTTGTCAGGTCCTTGTGTGGATGACATAGAAATCCTTTCTACTTTCTTGTTTGAAGTATTCAATCAAATGTTGTGAAGCATTGTCACCCTACTGTGCCCTACAGCACTAGAAGTATTTCTGCCTATTGAGCTGCACCCCTGTACCCAGTAATCATTGTCTCTCCATTCCCCCTTGCTCAAAACCTCTCCTGGCACTAATAACTTCAAATCTACTCTCTACTTACATGGGATCAACTATTTTAGCTATTACAGATAGGTGAGACCATGAACTACTTATCTTTCTGTGCCTAACTTATTCCACTCAACATAATGCTCTCAGTTCATCCATGTTGCTGCACATGACAGGATGTCATTATTTTTATGACTGAAGTGTATTCCACTATGCATCTGGGTCTCATTTTGTAAATTTACTCGTTGATCACATAGGTAAATTCTGTATCCTTGCTATCATACATCGTGCTGCAGTAATTATGCAAGTACAGATGTCTCTTTGACATACTACATCCAGTGTTGGGATTGCTGGATCAGGTAATAGTTCTATTTTTACTTCCTAAAGGAATTGTCATACTGTTTCCCATAATGGGTGAATCCATTTATCTTCCTACCAACAGAGTAGAGTTCTCCTTTCTTCATACCATCATCAATATTTATTATTTTTTGTTATAATAATTACCTTTCTAATTGAGTTGACATATTTCATAGTAGTTTCTATTTGTACTTCTTCTATAATAATGATGTTAAGCTGTTTTTTTCATTAGCTTGTTGACCACTAGCATATCTTGAGAAATGTCTCTTCAAATTAATTGTACATTCAAAAATTGTGTTATTTGTATGGTTCACTTCATGTTATTTCATGTTACTCTTTTTTGGTATTTACTTCTATCCTGTTGCCTGTCCAATGTCGTATGCTGTTATTATTGTTTCATACAGTTAGTATTTATTTATACTCCCTTATATATTTTCCAGTATTTTTGATTTCTATATTTATTGAATCTCATATCTTCCTTTAGGGAGAATTTTCCTTAAAGCTTAAAGTATATCCTTTAGAATTTTGTCAAAGGTCCCTAGGTGGCAAACTTACTCAACTTTTGTGACGTTCAAATTGACTTTAATTCTTAAAAGAAAATCTTTAGGCATGAATGTCCTAAAATGACAGTTTTTTTTTTATGTTGAAGATATTATTGTATGACCTCTTGGCTTTCATTTTTGCTTTTGTAAATGTATAGTTGCCACTTCTTTGTTGGTGATTTTCTTCCCTTTTTATTTCTTAAATTGATTTTTGAGATCAGGTCTCACTATGTAGCCTAGGCTGACTTTGAATTTACAGTATCTTCCTGCTTCAACTTCCGGAATATTGGCATTGTAGGCATGCACCACCACTTTCAGCTGCTCCTTTTTTATTGTCTTTTTTCCTTCAATGTTCTGAAATATCAATGATTTTTGATAAACAAAAACAAAAGTCTTGATGTGTGAATTACCATTTTTGTCAATTCTAGAAAGTTCTCAGCTATGGTTTCCTGGAATAGCACTCTCTTTCTATTATTTCTTCCTGTATTTCTAACTAGACAGAAACTGGACATTCTATATTCTCTATGGTTTTAAACCACTGTTTTCTATTTCTTGTTATCTCTCTGGGATGTACTTTAGCTCGTATTTTCAAAGTTGTTTTACTTAAATACATAACAAATTGTTGTTTTTATTTTATATATTGTAGTTCTTGTCTAGGAAGTCTTTGTGGGCCTGGTTTTATAGTCTGATTTTTCTCTTGGCTCTCATTCATGTTTCTGTGTATTTTGTGCTTTTATACCATGAGCTGTTTATCTTCCAGGGAACTATATTTTGAGAACTTTTCAAGGCTGGGTTGATGTTATTACAGTGCGGATTTATATGGTGTATTTTCTTTTGTCCTTTGCCTTGGCTAACTGAGCATTAGCTTTAATTTTGATTCTATACTTCAGGTGTGTGTGTGTGTGTGTGTGTGCCACATAATTAGCATTAATTTGGACCACAGACCTGGGTGAGAGCTTGTTTGTGATAGTGCATTTAAATATTAAAATGACGACAAGTTTTCCTTCAGGCAGTGCAAGGATAAAAGTATGAATGTCTTTCAATACTTTCTTAGTTTCTTATTCACCCTTTGATAGATTGGTGTAACTAGAGCCCTAAAGTTGGGTGTCCCTCAGTTTTCTTCTCTCACCTGTTGCCCTGTAACCTTGGATACCAAGGCTGTCTAAAGTCTCAATTATTCAAATGTTAATAAAACTTTTCTCTTTTTTTGTGCCATCATATATTTTGCTTATGTCTGTCCTTCTGTTAGCCTCCCTTACACTCCACCCTCATTCCCTTTGTTTTCTTTCTCACATCTCCCTTCTCCTTTCATGTCATCTCTTTTCAATGCCATGTATTAGGGAGAACATGTGATTTTGTCTTTCTGAGTCTAATGTATTTTGCTTGACATAATGGTCTCCAGATCCATTCATTTTCTTGTGAAAAATTTCATTTTTATGGCTAATACACCTCTGTGTATATATTCCACATCATCTTTATCTATTCATCTGTTAATTTGCTCCTAGGTCTGTTCTGTCTCTTGGCTGTTAAGAATTGTGCTGCAATAAAAATGGGTGTTCAGGTAACTCTATGGTCTTCTGATTTTCTTTGCTCTGGGTATATACTGAGAAGTAGTATAGCTGGGTCAAACAGTAACTTTGTTTTTAGTGTTTTGAGGATCTTCCACAATGATGTCCATAATGGCTGTACAATTGACATTCCTACCAGCAGTGTTCCTCAATCTTTTCTGATACAACTGTGGCAGTTACTTTGTTTTTTAATCCCTATGCTTTTCTTCTACACTCTTAGTTTTACATTTCCATCAGAATGATCTTCCTGGGGGCTGGGGATGTAGCTCAGCGGCATGGGCACCTGCCTTGCAAGCAGGCGGTCGTGAGTTTGATCCCCGGTACTGATAGGAAAAAAAAAAAAAAAAGAATGATCTTCCGGAAAATGGAAATGGTATATGATGATCATATAGACAGAGAGGAGATGATTGGCAGGTAAGAGGCTTCACATGCTGTCTGTAAGTTGCATTTGGAGTCTCACCTCCTAGCAATGTGTCCATCACTACCGTTGGTCTGTACATACTGTCCATAAGACATACTAGATTATTTTTCTGAACATTTCAAAAGTGTCAACATCTTCTTGCTTTTGCATGTGCTGTGGTCCCATCTAAGTCACTGGCAAACCTTATGGCAAGGAGTAGGTGAGGTGGGGATTCTGGGATGTGGGATTTAAGGAGGCCCATATGCTCACATTACAACTTCTGTGTAATGCACTGCCTAATACAGTGCTCAAAAACTAGCTCATGTTACTTGGTTACCTTCCTAACAGGAGAATAACTTGTGCACAATACTGTCTCCCAGGAGATTAGGAAACATGAATATTCACCATTGTATACTGAGAGTGCCCAATACTACACAGTTTATTTAGCAGGTGCTCAATAAATATTTACAGAATGAATGAATTAGTAGATTCTGTGTTTCTAGGAAACAATGTGTAAGTTGTATTCCTCTGTTCTCTGCCATTTTGTAATTCCCTTGTGTTAGGCTCTTAAAATTTGTTTGTTGAGTGTGGAGGGCTGGAATAGGATGAAACAGTTTCTAGGTAACCTTTCTCCCCAGATCTCCCAAATAGCCTGCTTGTGTAAAGCTCCCTTTTCTTGAGGTTTTCTAGCAAGGCATAGATATAGTTGGGATGAAACTATCAAAGCTGACTAACAAATTGCCAGAAAGTTAGTCTCTGTCTCTATTTTTCTTTCTTCCCTCTCCCTCCTTCTTCACCTTCCTCTCTTTCTTTCTTTCTCTGTGTCTCTATCTCTGTTTTTCACTGTCTTTTCAGGACTGGAGATTGAATCTAGGGCCTTGTGCATCCCGGGAAAGTCCTCTAAAACTGAACACCCCCCAACCAAAGTGCCTAGGTTACAATGGTAATCATTCAAGTTTGGGGACCAAGACACCAGACACTGATAATCTACTTTTATTTTTCTAGCTATTTACATGAATTTCTAAAGGAACAGTGATTGCTGTGCAGACCTGCAGGTCTGGAATGTTTTAGAGAGGCTTTCAGATCTGCAAATGTTTCTTAAATAGGCCACAGTACATCCTGAGAGCATGGAGTAGGAGGAAAAGTCATAGCCACAAACATATTTGTGGGGTTCAAATCAAATCTTTATTTTTCATTTTCTGGGAGATGTGAAAATTATCTCAGAGGGTAATGTCCCAGATGGATGAACTAGACAGTGTTGACCAGTAAAGAACGCACAAAGGAGGGGGAGAGTTGCCCTTAAAATAATTCTGGTCACCACAGAAAAGTCACTTCCTCACCAGAGAATGCATTCCATAAATAACTGAGATAGCTGACGGAACAAAGAGCTGAAGAAATTGTACACAGTCAGTGGCGCCTCAAGCTGCTCTTCAATCCTCAGTGACGTTTCCATCTGAGAAGTACATTGTAGGCATTTGGAAATAATGGCCATCATGGAGACATTATGTTCAAAGACATTAAAAATAATTCACTTCCTTAGAAATAAACATCTAACCTAAGCCATTAGGAATTCTCAGGGAGAGACAGAAATAGCTTCTGTCATCCCCATGGCTCTTTAATTTCTATTTCTGCCATTTCATTATTCATCATTTCTACGCAGTTCACTTTGTCTATTTATTTAAAATGTGATTCCAGACAGCAGGCAGCAGGCCCAGTGTTCTCTGCTTTGCACAGCCCTTTCCGCCTTGAGAAACAGAAATTATATAACTTGTTTTCAATTGTGCAGACTGTGGAGGATTCATATGTTCGGATTGGTGAGCTTCCAGGAAATAATTTTAAACTGTTTATCTGAAGTTTATCCAGACTTTCTTGATCTAGAAGTTAGAACAGGAAAGGAAATAACCAGGCTCTGAGGAAGAGGAACTCTGTGTGCAGATCGTCTTAGCCAGGATGGTTCTGAGCTGGGGCACTTCTGAGCAGTCACACCTTGGAAGCAAAATCCCAATTCTAGTTCTTGTGTAATTTGGAAAGCACATTGACGCTGATATTTACCATCACTTAATGATTGTTTAGTGGTGTGTTTGCTCCTACTATTCAACAAACTATGCCAACATCTCATAGGAGAAGCCTATGTTAGTAATTCTTTGTTAATGATTTTTAAGGACCAATAATCTAGGAAGGGCTGGACACACTAGTTCTTGATGGGAATTCAGTCAGATGTCAACCACCTGAAGGCTCTGCTGGCTGGATGTGAGCTGATTCCCACCTGGTAGTTTGTCTTACCTGTCTGCTGGGTGTTACCTGGAACATCTACAACTGTCCTCTCCAGGATGATGCTCTTGCTTAGTCACATTTGGAACTTGGGAGCTGATTTCCCCCATTACAAGCTTTCCAAGGAATGAGGCAGATGCTGATGACTTTTTTCTGACCTAGCCTTGTGATCACATCATCATAACCTATTGGTTGAATTAGTAAGGATCTAAGGAATGTCCGTGGGAGAAGACATCTGCTTTATCTCTCAGTAGGAGTAATGTGAAGGAGTTACAGCCGTTAAATGCCCATCATGTAATACCAAATGTAAATTAAAATGTGTACTACTACTCATAGAATCCTGTAAGTTAAGTGATCTGTTTTACAGATAAAGAAAATCAATATTCAGGAAGGTCAAGTGATTTGCACTAGGTCCCATAGTTGGGTGGTATGATGACTTGCTTATCTGTTTCCAAGTGAACTTTGTTTTAAATTTAGACATTACAGTTGAGCTAGGCATTTAGATAAGTCTATTCATTATAGAATCCTAGCATATGAAGGGTAATTTGAAGTATCCTTCTATCCCCTTTGACATGGAGCATTCCTCTGAGGTTATGACTATCTGCTTTTAGAAAGGGTGGTTTTGGTGCAGTTTCAGTCCTTTATCTGGAGCTGGAATCTGGGCTGATTCCAGTCAGATAGATAGCCCAAGCTAAAATTAAAATCTTATGCGACCCTGGGGTGAGTCATGATGGCCCCTCTGAGGCTAAATAAACAAGAAGCAGTAAGTTTAGAAGGAGAATCTAACAGCAAAGTTAGGAACTGATCATTGTCCAGGGCAGTGTGAGCTATGCCAAGTGCCCATGTGGACAGGTGGAACCATAAAGGTATGGCTGAGAGCAGATGCTGTCTCACACGATCCTGAGACAGGCAGAGTCATGTGGAGAGGGCCACAAAACAGAGCAGGGCTGGATCCTCAGACAAGGGCTGGCAGCAGAATCCACAGGGCTCCAGCTGGGGAAAGCAAGCATTGGAGGGCACAGTTAACCTTGGGGAATAACTCCAGTTCTTCCTTAATTCCTTTCTCTTTCCCCAAAGATTTATGGAACATTTCCAAGAAGAGTCCAAGTCCCTAGAGATAGGAGTGGTAAACTAGCAAGCTATGCCTGCTCTGTGGCACTTACAGTCTAGAAAGGGGAGGAAGTTCTAATAACTACACAGTTTTAATAATTACCATTGTGACGGATTAAGTAGAGATTCTGGTTGCTCCTCCCTGCCTACTCTTCTCTTCTTTTCAATAGGGCAGGTTATTAGAGTGGAAGCAGAGTGTGTGCTGGAAAGTTTATTTCCCAGCCTTCCTTGCAGCTAGCAGTGGCCAAATGAGATAGTTTAGGACAAGAGAAACCATATCTGCCACTTCCAAGTCTCTCCTTAAAATAAAAGCTTGGTATTCTCTACTTTCCTCTAGGCAGGTAAATGGTAACAATTTGAGGAGAACCTGGGACACAGAGATAGAAGCTATTTATTGGGGATAGCCTTACTTGTTTTTCTCCTTCCTATAATTGTGATGGATGAGTTTTTGTCTCAAGCTAATACAACAGAATTCCTATGAGGAAATGTAGGGTGCTATAAGACATGTAACCAGGGAGCTGGCTCATTCTAGGCTTAGTTAGAATAAGCAGGTTTTGTCCTCTGTGACTGAAACCCAAAGAAAAGGTGGCAAAAACAAGTATAGTTTTAAAATTCTTTCCTTGATTATTTGCTTTCAAATTGTCTTTGGCCACAGCCATTTTTTTGTAGACCAAAAAATTTGGGTTAGTGTTGTCAGATGAAACAAGGGATATTCAGTTAAATCTGAATTTCAGATAAACAAGTTAATTTTTTAGTATAAATATTCCATGTGATATTTGGGATGTACTTACACTACATTTTTTTCTTTTTATTCTAAATTAAAAATTAACTGGGTATCCTTTATTTGCCAATTCTGACAATTCTAGTCTGGACCTAAGTTATGTTAGACTCAAAGGATCAAACTCTTTTAAGATTTGTCTTTATATTCAAAATGTCTTGCATGTAGTAGGAGCTCAATTTAAAAACGAAGCTTCTGAAATAATAATAAGCCATTGAAACATACAAAATTTGAAATCAATGGCCTCAAAATTGTGCATTATTTCCACAGTTTTAACTTATCATGACTAAAATGTGGTGGTGTACACTTGTAATCCCAGCTACTCAGGAGGCTGAGATGGGAGGATCATAAGTTCCAGGTCACCCTGAGCAACTCAGTAATACCCTGTTATCAAAATGACATAAAAAGTTAGAGATTAAGCTCAGCACCTGCCTGCCTGGCAAAGGTGAGGTCTTGAATTTGATTCTTGGAAAAAAAAATACTTTGGATTAACTTAGTGGTGAAGTTTCTGGAGCTTGATCTCTAAGTAAGACACTCACACTCACAGACTCTCTCTCTCTCTCTCTCTCTCTCTCTCTCTCTCTCTCTCTCTCAGACCAAACTCATTAATAAATGGAGACTGAGTCTCCCTCTAGGATTGAAACTTAGAATTAGAATTCTTTTAATTATGGCCGATTGTCCACATCTCTCCTGTCTGTACTCCTGCTAGCTTTTCTTTGTATCCTTATTGCTGCTCCTTGACATTTGGCCCTTTCCTGGTGTAACTGCTTATTACCTTTCCTGCCACTCTATCAACAGTCAGCTGCTGAGTGATGTCACAATGTCCAGGTCTGGCAACCTTCTGGGAAGGCTTTGCTGCATGAGTCACAGACGGGTTTTTCACAAATGCCTGCTTTTTGGGCTAAGGAGCATAAATTGTGCCTTGCAGTCTTCCAATAACATCTTGAGGTCATATCTCATTATTTTCCATGGACTTACTGAGCCTTTTCTAATTTCTGTACCTGTTGATTGAAACTTTGTCCTAGCTATCTTTCCTTTTTATCTTCCACCTTCAACAGGTATGGTTCCCCTGCCACTTCTGTATTTTCTCTTACTGTCTTTGACTCCTCACCCAAGATGCAAACTGATTTTTTCTTAAAAATCTTTAAATCTTTCAAATAAGCTACTTCTCCTTACTTCCTGTGTCGGTTAACTGATGTGTTTAAGGGACCACATTTCAAGAGTATGAACATTAAAATTGTTTACATCTATTACTGTTATTTTAATCCCTTCTGGGTGAAGGGTGCATTTTTTGCTTGTGGTAGGGGAGGTTGATAATGTTCCATTTTTATATGATAGAAAGCACTGTCACAAATGGAAGCCTTAATGTAGAAGTTAGAATGTCCATCTATGATAGTAATCCAACATATCAACTCTTTTTTATGTAAATGTTTTCTGGCAAAAGTCAACTGTAGGTGGGCCATGTGTCTTTCAGGTAGAGGCTACAATCAACTTCTCTTTGCTCACTTATCTATTACTAGACTTTCAAGCTGTGGCCCCCAAATCCACTGGAAAAAGACTGAAAAGTAAAAATAAAGAATATGTTTTTTGCTTTATAGAAAATGTAAGATATCTTCTTGCCTTCTGGGCTAGCAGATATTTAGCTTGGGCTCTTTGCAAATCATATCTTGACCTCCTCTTTTATCATGATGTGAGCCATGACTTTACAATTGGCAACTACTGAACCCTCTCTTAGCTTCTACCCTAAGGTGAATTCTTCTGCCCATTACTGCCAGACTGTCCTCCAGGGCAAGGTCCCTTTTTATGGTGACCCTGGCATCACTGCCCTACTGTGGCTTCTGCACCCTAGGATTCTTGTACCTTTGATCAGAAGAAAGCGCCACACTGTTCAGCTGTGGGTCTGTAGCTGAAGGATGCTCTCTTTTTAAGCAGAATCTGAGGGGCTGGGGATTTAGCTCAGCGGCATATGCGCCTGCCTTACAAGCAGGCAGTCTTGAGTTTGATCCCTGGTACTGATAGAAATGAAAAAGACAAAAAAAAAAAAAAAAAAAAAGCAGAATCTGAAACAAGTGACCTGTGCCCTTAGCTTGCCTGGAGCATATGTCATACTGATGGATGTTCATGATAGCCCTCACTGTTTCCTTGGATGTGTGTCTGTATCTCATAATGGAGATTTTCCAAATAAACTTTCATAAATGAGCCTCAAATTTTAGTTCTTTTGGCTCTTTTATGTCCTTGATCTGAGGGAGGATCCCTAAAAGTTATTTATTTATTTTTATTTTAAAGAGAATAAAGCCAAATGAAATAAAACAATAAAGCCAATCAAAATAAAACACTGAAGATGATACAGGATTTCAAAACAGGATAATAAGAAATCAACAACTGCTACCATAATGCATCTTGTTATCTTCAAAATTGCTGTCTATAGCATCAGACACAATAAATAGAATAGAATCAATAAAAACAAAACAACAAAATGGAGCAAAACAAAACAGAACAATATTGGATTTCAAAAACATGATAGAAGAAAATCTCCCATGGTTACTATGTTTCATATTGTTATTCGCTAAATACATTACTAGACTACTGACTTTAAGTATGCAAAACCAATCAAATAATACAAGCATTAAATTCTTTTTGCATCTCAGTTGTTATTAGCAGTCTGTGTTCCTCTGAATCAGTGTGGTGCTTATGGTGTGGGGGCTGGGAGGCTCAGCTCTTCTTATCTCCCAGCTCATATACTAGCTGGCTCACAGGAAGGGTAAATTGGCTTCTTGTTTCTCTTCCCAGCCCATGGTTGTCACTGGCTTACAGGAAGAGCACTTCTTGTTTCTCCTCCCAGCCCATAGTTAACACTGAGAAGGATGAATTGGCTTCCTGTTTCTTAAAAGTTGTATAATTAAGTTTTTGATGGCTTCCTTAAAAATCTGTGTTTTGTGTTAATTAGATTAATTTGTGTTTGTCTTTTAGTCGGTCTATTTAAAAACTTCCCCTTTGGGATCTGATATCTCTCATAGCTTGGGGCCTCTATCAAAATTTCTAATTTAGCATCTTGTTTCACATGTGTTCCCCAGCCGTGCTGCTTTGTAATGAGTCATCTTTGAGTCATCTTCTTTCTTAATGCCTACATCCAATTAGTTCTGATTTTCTACTGATTTTACCTCTCAAACCCGCCTTTCTGCTCATTGCCAATCTCTTGCTCCAGACACTTACGATTTTTCACTGGCTTGGAGGAATGGTGGCAGCAGGGCCAAGTGGGAAAAAGCTTGTGTGCTGGATATAGACTTACTGGGTTTGAACTCCAGATCTACCAGTTATTAATAGAGTGATCTCTGATGGGGATAATATCAAATTCATAAGACATGAAAATTACTTGTGATAATGAATGTAGAGTGCTTTGATCATAATAATGGCTCAGTCATAATAATGGTTAGGGAATATGATCACTTTCATATAATCCCATAACAGTTTAGCTTTTCTTTAGGTTGTTTTGATTACCTAAGGTAGCACAGTAGCAGCCAGTGCCTACTGTACTGCCAGGGACCAAGGAGGTCATCAATAAATGTTTACTGAGTTGTAAGGTTAAGCCTGGGGCCTACTCCAGTGGCCATACTTCTCTGTACAGTCTAAGATGGGGGTCCTCGGACACAGACACTGGAGTAGTTGCATATAGAAGGGTTCCATCTGGGAGATACACTTAAGATACACTTGAAGATTATAGGACAGGTAGAAAAAGTAGCTGATTTGAATATGATTACAACCAGACCTTCAGCCATTCTTTCAGGAACTCTCAAGCAGGCTTGGCTCTTCAGTGTAGCTTCTAGCTGAAGGAAAGGGCTTTACAAAATCAGTTCCTTGGTGGCTCAATTCCTAGAGGTTGCTTTCAGGGTTCTTCAGTGTTCTTTCCTACTATCAGTCCAACAATGGCCACTGCCATCTGTGGCTGTTGTATCCCACATCAGGATCTTCTTGCTTCCAACACACTGTTTGCTGCTTCTGATTCTGGTCAAAAATACAATTTCCCATCCTCTTAGAATTTCATCCAAATTAGAGGTTAGTGAAAATTTTATGTAAAGGTCAGATAGTAAATCTTTAAAGCCCTGTGTGCCATAGTTCCTATCACAACTACTCAATCTGCTGTTGTAACACAATGACAACTATAGAGGGTTTGCAAAAAGATAAGTGTACAGTATTTCAGTAAAAGCTTATTTACAGAAACAAGTGCCAGGCTAAGTGTGTCCCCAGGCTGTGGTTAGCTGATCCTCAGTCTAAATAAGACTAAATCAACTCCAAGTGAGAATTTAGAGTTTTTTCAAAATGCAAGTTTGTAGTTTGTATAGGATTTGAGATTAAAGTTTTGATTCCTTGGAAAAATTGAGGGTCTTCATTTTGTGGTTTTGTTTTGTTCTAAGTAGTTAAGATCTTTTTACCTATAAAAGCCTCTAATATATCCTTCTTTATAGCTGAGTAGTACTGCATTATTATAACTATCTTATCTTTTTTATCCATTCCTCAATTGATGGGCATTTGAATTGTTTTCAAGATTTAGCTATCACAAATTGTGCTGCTATCAACATAGGTGCACATGCATTGCTGTAGTATGATGTTTTAAATTCTTCTGGGAAAATATTCAGAAGGTGAATAGCTGGGTCAAATGGGACCTCTAATCCTAGTCTTTTGAGGAATCTCCACACTGATTTCCACAATGGTTGCCCCAGTTTAGACTCCCACAAATGCAGAAGTGTTCCTTCCCTCCCCCGACAGCCCTGCCAGCATTGATTTCTTGATGATAGCCATTATTTCTGGGGTGAGGTGGAATCTTAGTGTTGTTTTAATTTGCATTTCAATGATCAATGATGTCAAACATTTTTCATGTATTTATTTGCCATTTGTATTTCTTCATTTGAGAGGTGTGTATTCATCTCAGATACCCATTTTTGGATTAGGTCTTCGAATTTTGGGAATCTGATTTTTAAAAATTCAATATATGTTCTAGGTAGGAGTCCTTTGTTAGAGGGACAGTTGGCTAAAATTTTTTCCCACTTCATGGATTTTCTTTTCAATCTGTTAGTTATTTCTTTTGACATGCAAAAACTTTTTAATAAGATGCGATCCCAGTTGTTGATTTTGTGAAGTGTTTCATGTGCAGTTTGGTTTTTGTTTCTGCATTCTCTACGCACCCCATGTCTTCAAGATTTCTACTTGTTTTTTCTTTTAGCAGATTCAGAGTTTTTGTTTTAATATACAGATTAAAACATTTTGACTGTAGTTTAGTTCATGGTGATAGACATGAGTCTAGTTTTAGTTTTTGACATCTGGAAAACCAGTTTTCCCAGCACCATTTATTGAAGAGGCTATCTTTCTTCCAGTGAACACATTTGGCCTTGTGATAGGTAAGGCAACTGGATGTGTTTGTAGTTGTGGCTGTATCTTCTAAAATATTCCACTGATTTTTCAAGTCTCTTCTTTTTTGCCAGTACTATGCTGATTTTATCACAGTAGTTTTGTAGTATAATTTCAAGCCAGGACTTGTGATGTATTCTGGCTTGCCTTTTTTGTCCAGGATTGCATTTACTACTCTAGGTTTCTTCTGTTTGCAGATGAATTTTAGGAATGATTTTTCTAGATCTGTGTGGTATGTTAATGGTATTTTGATTGGAATTGCATTAATTTTGTGTGTCAATTTTGGGAATATGACCATTTTCACAATATTTGTTCTTCCTATTCATGAATAAGGAATATCTTTCCAGTTTCTAAAATCCTCTTTGATTTCTTTTTTCAGAGTACTATAATTTTCCATGTGTATAGCTCTTACTTCCTTTATTAGATTGATTCCTAAGTATTTTATTTTTGCAGGTGCTATTGTGAAGGATGTGGTTTCTCTTATTTTTGTCTCAGCGAGTGAATTGTTTTTGTACAGGAAAGTTATTGGGTTTTGTTTTTTTAGTGTTGACTTTGTATCTGGCTACATTACTGAATTTGGTTATTACATCTGGAAGTCTTTCAGTGGAGATTTTGGGGTTGTCTATGTAGAGTATCATGTCATCTGCAAATAATGATAATTTAATTTCTTTCTTTTTATCCTTATTCCTTTTATTTCTCTCTCTTGTATAATTTCTCTGGCTAATGTTTGCAGAATTATTGAATAGGAGTAGTGATAGAGGATCCTTGTCTTGTTCATGATTTTAGATGGAAAATTTTCAGTTTTTATCCACTTAGTAAGATGTTGGCCGTTGGTTTATTCTAGATGGATTTTATCAGATTGAGGTAAAGACTATTCTGATTTTCAGTAGGAGTTTTATCATGAATAAATGTTGGACTTTATCAGAAGCTTTTAAACATCTATTAAAATAATAATGTGATTCTTATCTTTGGCTCTGTTGGTATAGTGTATTATGTTTATTGATTTGCATACATTGAGTCATCCCTGAATTCCTGGGATGAATCCTACTTGATCATGGTGTATAATCTTCTTGATGATTCACTGTATTCTGTTTGCAGGTATTTAAATGAGGATTTTGCATATATGTTCATTGGTTGGATTTTTCTGTGGTTTTGGTATCAGGATAATACTTGTTTCCAAGAATAAGTTAGGGAGAACTGCTTCCCTTTCAATTTGAAGAGTTTGAGGATCATTGGCATTAGGTGTTCTCTAAATTTCTTGTACAATTCAGCTGTGAATCCATCAGGATTTGGACTTTTTTTTTGTTGGTAAGTTTCTACTTACATTTTCAATTTCATTAACTGAAATTGGGTTATTCAGAAGGTTTAGGGCCAGGGATTTAGTTCAGGTTAGGGTTTTAGCTCAGTGGTGTAAGCACTTGCCTGACAAGCACAAGACTGTGAGTTCAATCCCTGTTAACCAAAAAAAAATATAGTTTTATATCTTCTTGATCTAGCTTTGGGAATTCATGCAGTTCTAGGAATCTGTCCATTTTTTCTGTGTTATTGATCTTATGAGAATAAAGATTTTCAAAGTAGGTATTGATGATCTTCTATATTTCCATAGAATCTGTAATGATTTGCCCTTTTCATGCCTCATTGCATGAATTTGGGTTTTTTCTTTTCTTTTTTGATAAGGTTGGCTAGTGGTTTATTGTTTTAATTATTCTTTCAAAGAACCAACTCTTCAATTCATTAATTCTTTGTTATACTCTCTTAATCTCAATTGTGTAAATTTAAGCTTTTATCTTTATAATTTCCTCCATTCTTTGGGCTTTGGGCTTGACTTGCTCTTCTTTTTCTAGAAGTCTGGTGTAGCATGAAGTTGTTTATTTGTGTTTGTTCTGCTTTCCTGATGTGAGAATTCATTGTAATAAATTTTCTTCTGAGAACTGCTTTCATTTCATCCCATAGATTCCTATACAACATTTTCTGTCACTTATAGATATTGTTTAATTTCTTCTTTAACTTTCTCTGTGACTCATTAGTTATTTAGAAGGGTATTCATTAATTTCCATGTGTTTATGGAGTTTTGTTGTTTCTTTTTCATTACCTTCCAATTTCAGTGCACTATAGTCAAGTAATACACAGGGGATAATTTTGATTGTTCTACATTTACTTACGCATGCCCTGTGGGTTAGTATATGATTCATTTTAGAGAATGCTGTGTGCAGCTGAGAAGATGTATATTCTAATGTTGGGTAGAATACTCTGCACATATCTACTAAGTTCATTTGTTCATGAGTTTGATTCAGTTCTGTTATTTCTTTGCTGATTTTTTTGTCTAGTTGATCTGTCTCTTTGTGATAATGTAATGTTAAAATCTCCTATTATAGAGAGCTCCAGAGATCCGGCCATGGAGGGACTCAGGCAGCTTATTCACCCGCCCTCTTGGTAATCACCTGCAGCTTGGGCCTGGAGGAGAACCATTACCTGTGAGCCTACTGTCACGGGAGCTGAAAATCAAGCACCCTTCTCCCACCTGCCCCCTCTCCTCATAGCTACTGGGGATAGATGTTTCAACATCTCTTGGGAGAATGACCATATGCAGTATAGCAAATATGGGGGATTTCCTTCTATCTTCTGTTTGAAGGCATAGGTTGTTTTCACTTTTTTGTTATGTTTCTTTTGCTCTATTCAGTATTCTCAATTGGTTTTACAATGTTCTATTTTTGGTTTGATTTTACAATATGTAATTGACTGGACAGCTATTGTTAAGTTAAAGAGATATACCATAGTACTTATTACTACTATCCCAGTATCTTACTGTGAAATCCTTTACCAATTTCACTGCATTGTCTCAATTGGTTTTGTTCCGTCTTGTGCTATTGCATTTTTACTACTTTCAAAATTAAAAAAACATACATGTTAAGACTCATGCATGTGTAGAATCTATAAACAGTTTATGAGAACTGATCTTATGATAACTGATGAAATGAACAGATACTTTGAAGAAAAAGAGACACTAAAATACCCAATGTTGATCCTGGAGTGTCATGATGTGAAACCCAGCAATAGTGTTATTCTTTGTTCAGAGTGATATTAGCCTGCTTGAGTTTATTCAAAGTCAACATAATTGAAGATATGGGTAACTGCATATATGTTTAAGGGTATAGGATTGATAACCATATTTCTAAGTTTTTGTTGGATAGTTGAACAGAACTGGTTGCAATCTCACTGTTTGAATCCCCACTTTATATGCTCCACTTTAGTATCCATTTGTAACTATTTGTAAGAAGACAATTTGTAATCATCAACTAGTGGTTTCTAGTGGTTGATGTAAGCATCAACTAGTGTTTATTTTTTCTTTGAAATTATGTATTATTTGTACCCATTTTCTGTTTTTTAAGTCTTTCTTTAAAATCAGTTTTAAAAAGAAGACACTATAGTACCCAATGCTGATCACGGAGTGTCATGATGTGAAATCCAGCAATACTATTATTCTTTGTTCAGAATGATTCTAACCTGCTTTAGTTTGTTTAATCTAAACATAAATGAAGATATGGACAACTGCATGTATGTTTAAATGTATAGGATTGACAACCATGTTACTAAGTTTTTGTTGGACAGTTGATTAGAACTTTTTGCAGTCTCTCTGTTTAAATTCCCACTTTACATGTTCCATTTTTGTACCTTGAAGAACTATTTGTAAAATGACAACATCAACTAGTGATTTCTTATTGTTTTTTTTCCTCTGAATGTATGTACTATTTCTACCTATTTTGTTTTGTTTAATCTTTCTTTAAATAAAAAATTTTAAAAATCTCCTATTATAATTGTGCTATTGCTTATTTGATTTTTCATCTCTATTAATACTTGTCTTATATAACTGGGTGCTCCTGTATTTGGTGCATGTATATTTAAGATTGTTATCTCTTCCTTTTAAAGTTTTCCCTAAGCAGTATGTACTGACTTTATCTCTTGATCATTCTTGGTTTGAAGTTTACATTGTCTGCAAACAGAATAGCTACCCCTGCTTTTTTCTGAGTTCCTGTTGCATGGAGTACTGTTTTCTATCCTTTGAGTTTCATGAGTTTCTTTTTGAGCTAAATGTGTTTCTTGAATGCAGCATACTGTTGGATCTTGTTTCTTGATCTATTCTGACAATCTGTTTCTTTTGATTGGTGAATTGAGGCCATTTACATTAATTGTTATAACTGATATGCATTGGATTATCTTTGTCATGCTGTTTTCCTGTTGTTGGTTCCATGCATTTTCCCCTTTGTTTAGTGGTTTGTTTCTGTTGTTGTCTGGAAATTGTAGTCATTTTTATCTCTATCTAGAAAATCTTTTAGGACTCTATCTAAGGTTGGTTTGGTAGACATGAATTTCTTCAGTTTTTTTTTTTTGTCATGAAAGTATCTTATAGTTTTGCATTGTACATGAATCTGGTTTGGAAGTTTTTTTTTTAGGACTTAAAATGTTTTACTGCAAGCATTTGTTGACTTGAGGATTTGTATTGAGACATCATCTGTGATTCTAATAGGCTTTCATTGATGGGTGATCTGTTTCTGTTCTCTAACAGTTTTTAATATTCTGTTTATTGCTGAATTTGTTGAATCTTGACTATTGCACATCTGAGTGTAGAGTTATTTTGGTTATAGCTGTTTGGAATTCTATATGCCTCACTTATCTCTATATCAGAGTTCTGTTCCCACACTTGGGAAAATTTCTGCTGTTATTTTTGCAAATAGTTTTTGTTCATTTAAGTGGTTTTGAAAGTTTTCAGTGGTATTTTCATTTCCTGGATATCTCTTTGAATGTTTCATGAATTCTATTTCTTTTCTATAAGGTTCATTCAAGGTTTCCATCATTTTCCTATGCTTCTATATTTTTAAAAGCCTGAGTCTTCACTGCCTATGCTGAGCTATTCCTTCGTTAAAGTTGTCATTTGTTTTTTTTTTAATGAGAGGTTATTTCTGATTTGATTGCCTCTCTAGACTCATGGATTAGTTTCTGTATTTGCTTTCTTTTCAGAAATTTCAGGAGTGTGTTTTTTACTGTCTTCTGTGTTGATTGATGACTCTTGTACTTGTACTGGATGGGCTGGGGGTCTAAGATTGCATCTTGATTCTTCTTCTTGTCACTTTTCACCTCTTGGTTCATATTTCAGTCTTTTCAATCCTGCTAGACACATCTGTCTATTGTGTGTGTTTCAGTCAGAATTCTACTGTGTGGTTGATGTTCACCCAGTTGCTAAATCTCACAGTGTAGGGGAGGAGTCAGTCACCTGAATTTCTCCTGTGAGGCAAGTTGGATGAGTCTTGGGTTTTTTTCCTGGGCTGACTTGCCTAGGACTCTTAATATGAGCGAATCTTTGGTGCTGTGTGGTAGTTAGGGATTGTGCAGAGAACAATTAGAATCAGAACATGGGGTTTATAATATCAATTTTATAATGGTCACCGGGAGTTAACTGAGGAAAATGCAGGAAATCTATCCACAACACCAAAGTCATAGAATATTTAGTCAAGGACCTAAATCCCACAGCAATGTCCCACATGAGTCCAGATAAAAACCCAAAGCTCATGACATGCCTCCCAAGAGTCCAACTGGAGGTCCAGAGCCCTCAAGAAGGACTCCAGCCAGTCTCTTTCAAAGTCTGTGCCAGGAAGGCCCAAAGGTCAGTGGTGGAAGCCAGAAAGTCCATGCTAGCAGAATGAAAGAGCTTTGCTGGTGTGATGAGGGTTCTATGCTGGAGCCAAGAAGTCACACTCACAACAAAGAGCAGGGCTGTCCTGAAAGGCACCACAGCCATCCTCAGCAACATGGAGGCCCCAAGCTCCTCCTCCGACAAGCACAGTCGGGTACATGCTAGGAAGCAGCATGATGAGTTCATCCTGGAGACCAAGCGGCACACATCTTTCCCTCCAGAGCCAGGAAGCAATGCTTGATGTGAGGATCAGAGCGTCTCCAGGAGAACCAACAGCTCAAACAGCAACTCGAGAACCCACAATGCCTCAACGCAACAATGCATTAATGCCTCAGCATCTTAACAACCTCCTGTTCTCCTTGTCTACCTATTTATCCTGGCAACTTTCCTCAGGTGGAGCATCTTCACTCAATGCCAGGCTGATGTAATCCAGCTGGCGTTAAGTTGACCACCAGTTCTTTTTTTTTTTTTTTTTGTCTTTTTCGTTTTTATCGGGACCAGGGATCGAACTCACGACTGCCTGCTTGCAAGGCAGGCACTTATGCCGCTGAGCTAAATCCCCAGCCCCGACCACCAGTTCTTAATCCATAACATGCTGTTATTTACTGTGGCTTTAGGCTTTTCCAGGCCACTAGACTCACCTGTGCATGGTGTGCACCCCACCTGGGACCCTACTATGTCACTGGGAGTCTTGCAGACCCACCCAGGTTGGGCTTGGGAGGCCTCACCAGTGCTCTCACAGGCCTACCTCAGGTCCTCCCTGTGGAAGGAGGGCTCACCTGCACTCTTAGCCACATACAAAGGTCCTCTGGTAGATGGGTGGACTCACTTGTGCTCTTGCCTGCCCTTCCAGGTCCTCTGGGTGGGTGGGTGGGGGGATCACATTCACTTTTGCCTGCCCTCTGAGGTCTTCCATGTGGGGGCAAGGTAATCAACCCTGAGGTCCTCTGGGTAGGGTAGGGGTATGTGTTTCTGAGGCTCCTGCAGGCCCACCAAGGTTGTGTGGGTGGGTGGAGGGGTTGCTGACACTCCTGCCAGCTGCTGAGCTCCTCTGGGGGCTATTGTTTTCTTTTAAGGTTAAGCTTTTTATGAACACTGTACATATTTGTGATTGATCACAGGCATCGTGGAAGATTTGTATACATATATAAGAAATCTTCTTAATCTTTTAGGTCTGTTTCCCCTCCTCTCCCTCCAATCCTTCTATTTCCTCCTTATTTACAAAAGCTCTATTTCCACTTTCCCCTTCAATTTTTAAAAATTTAAATCCCTTCCCCTTCCCTCCCTTCCTTTTTTTCCATTTCTTGTTTCACTTCTCATTTGAATTTTTCCCCCCCTATGGAAAGATACTTAATTTTTTATTTAATTATATTTTAACTGACCTACAAAAATGATGACTGTACTTATTAATGTGGTTGTGTAGTATTTTGATATATACATTCACTGTATAATGTTTTAACTTATGTATATGCCATGGAAATCCATACTCTATGGAGAAAGTCTCAGAAAAATACTTGTTGGAATAATTAACCAATGAAAAACCCAAACAAGTTAAAACATAAAGATAACTATTCATATGTATCATACCCTGTTCTTTTTTTTTTATCTTTGAGATTGAAAGATTTAATCTTCTTTTGCAAGTGTCATTGCATCTGAACAAAGACTTATGAAATGTTTATACCTCACTAGTTTTTAATTTTTAAATTTTGGATTTGACATTTATTAAGTATTGATAAATGTAAAAATTTTAAACCTGTAGTGAAGCTTATTTCATTTTTTTAAAAAAAATTTATTTTTTAAATTTTATTTTGAATGTAGTAAAAACACAACAGAACAAGACAGAACAAAGCCAATTGAGACAATATAGTGACATTGGTACAGAACTTCAAAGCAGGATACTGGGATAGTAGTAATAGGTACTATGGTATAGCTCATTATCTTCACAACAGTTGTCCAGTCAGTTAGGTATAGTGAAACGAAACCCAAAACAGAACACTATAAAACCAATTGAAGGAGAATACTGAATAGAGAAAAACAATCATTACAAAACATAACACTGAAAATAACCTTTTCCTTCAAACAGAGATAGAAGGAAATCCTCCATATTTGCTATATTGCATATGGTCATCCTCCCAAGAGATGCTCAGACCTCTGTCCCCAGTTGCTGATAAGAGGTGCGGGGAGATATTTGATTTTCAGCCTGTGCACCAGTAGGCTCATGGGGACAGCTGACTGGTTCTCCTCCTGGCTGGTGTCAGGGGCGCTTGCCAAGAGGATGGGTAAATTTCCTTCTTGTGCAGCCACCTAAGTCCCAACATGATCAGATCTTGGGTAGCCACTCTCATTTGAATTTTCTTATGACTTCCTAAAATCTGTCCTCCATTTTTACTACTTACACTTTGGGTTTCTCACACAAGAGAAACTGTGTGATAGTGAAACTGATTTGTGTCTGATTTATTTCACTTAAGATTATGGTCTTGAGATGCATCCACATTAAGGACCCTTACAGTGGGTCCCAATCTCCTGCAAGGTGTTATGGCACAGGCTGGAAAGAGAGGTCAAAGGATAAAATGGGATGCAATGGGAAACTGGGATGATCCAGTCATTCAGAGAGAGTAAAAGGACATGAGGCAGCCAGAACTTTGAAGTTTACTGACGGAGGAAAATGATTAGTGTATTATCAGATGACTCAGAGGGTGGTGTTAGTCTTGTGCTAACAAGCATCTTTATGCTAATGAGGACAGTGGGGAGAGATGTCTCCCCACTGGGAATTTTCACATCCCAGTCTGGCTCAACAGGAAGGACGAGGACAGCCTTGTATATCACCTAGACTAAATGTATAATCTGTGGTCCATGAAACATCCATTTAACTAAAAATGTCTCAAGTTTATTCTTCTTTATGGCAGTGTAGTAATCCAATATAATATCACTTTTTTAATTTTATAAAGAAACCATAGAATTTCAAAACAAAATAATAGGATAACTAATAGTAATTAATACATTGTGTATTGATATCTGAAGAGTAGTTACTAAGGGTACAAGTATAATCAAGACATTTTATGAACAATATAAGCAAAAGCCTTTATTTTCTTTTTTTATTAAAAAAGTTAAAAGAAGGGAGATTAAGATAAAAGAGGACATAACAACATAATAACACTGGTCAAAACAGAGCAATTTAAGCAACATAGCGTTTCACCACAAGATAACCCAACATAACAGTAGCTACCATAGTGTCTCTTTCCTTGAAATATTTGAGTATAACTTTGTATATTATAGCATCAAACACAACATGACAGTGTAAAACCATTCAAGAGAATGAAAGTATTACAGGGTATTTAGAGCCAACTAACAGAAAACAAAAAGTGGTTTCTATATTATCTCCTGGTCTATAAAAAGTTTTGTTTATACTAACACATATAATAAAATCCAATAAGATACGATATGACAAACTGATGGAGACAGGAATAAAAGCTTCATGGGACTTCAAAATAAGATGATATTATATCAGCACTAGCTATTATATTGTCCTGTTTTCTTCAAAATAACTGTTCATACCATCACAGACAATAAAATCAAACAACCCAGAATAGAACCATTCCAATTAATGAAAACATTATAAGGCTTCAAAGCAATATAACGGTGAATCATGTTTATCACAACTTTCATGTATTCTTACAATTTCTTACACTAGGGAAACTATTCAGTATTTATACATGTGAGTTTATTTCGCTTATGAGTATGGTCTCAAGCTGAGCCCATTTATTTATTGTTTACTTTTTTTTGGGTCTTTTTCTTTGTTCTCGGTACCAGGGATCGAACTCATGACTGCCTGCTTGCAAGGCAGGTGCTTATGCCACTGAGCTAAATCCCCATCCCCAAGTGCATTTATTTATAAATTTCTCAATGTGACCATTCTTTATAGCTGAGTAGCATTCCATTTTATAAAAATACCACAGCTTTTTTATCCATTCCTCAGTCGATGGACACTTAGGTTGTTTCCAAGATCTGGCTATTACAAATTGTGCTGCTATAAACATGGGTGCAAATCTATCACTGTGGTATGATGTTTTCAGTTTTCCTGGCAATATGCCTAGAAGTGGAACAGATGGAACAAATGGGACTTCCAATCTCAGCTTTATGAGAAATCTCCAGACTGACCTACATAATGGTTACACCAGTCTATACTCCCACCAACAGTGTAGGAGAGTTTCTTTTTCCCCACAGCCTCTCCAGTATCTATTGTTGATAGTTTTCTTGATCCTGGCCATTCTTTCAGGACTGAGATGGAATCTCAGTGTGGTTTTAATTTGCATTTCTCTAATGAGTAATGATGATGAACATTTTTTCATGTATTTATTTGCCATTTGCATTTCTTCATCTGAGAAGTGTGTATTCATCCCAGATGCCCATTTTTGGGTAGGATCTTTAAATTTTGGGTGTCTGATTTTTTAAAATTCTTTATATGTTTTAGACAGAAGTCCTTTGTCTGAGGGACAGTTCACTAAGATATTTTCCCAGTTTGTGGCTTTTTTACACTATGCTGGAGATTTCTTTTGATGTGTAGAAACTTTTTAATAAGAGGTGATCCCAGTTATTGATTCTGGGAAGTATTTCCCATGCAGTTTGATTCCTGTTCATGAATTCTCTACCTACCCCTTTGTCTTCAAGATTTTTACCCACTTTGTCTTCTAATAGATTTAGTGTTCTGTTTTAATATTCAGATCTTTGACTCATTTAGATTTTAATTTAGTATATGGTGATAGGCCTGGGTTTAGCTTTAGTTTTTGGCATGTGGAGAGCCAGGTTTTCCAACACCTTTTATTAAAGATGCTGTCGTTCTTCCAGTGAACATAGTTGGCCCCTTTATCAAAAATGAGATGGTTGAGTGTGTTTGTATTTGTGGTTGTATCTTCTAATCTATTCCATTGATCTTCATCTCTGTTTTGATTCCAGTACCCTGTTGATTTTACTATAGTTGCTTTGTGGTATAACTTCAAGTCAGGGATTGTGATTCCTGCTGCCTTGCCTTTGCCGCTTAGAACTGTCTTTGCTATTCTAGGTCTCTTCTCACTCCAGATGAATTTAAGGAGTGATTTCTCTAGATCCTTAAGGTATGTTGGTGGTATTTTTATTGGGATTGCATTGTATCTGTATAGCAGTTTTGGGAGAATGGCCATTTTCACAATGTTTGTTCTTCCTATCCATGAGCAAGGGATGTCTTTCCATTTTCTGAGATCATCTTGAATTTCTTTTTTTCAGTGTATTATAATTTTCCCTATATAGGTCTTTCACTTTTTTCATGAGAATAATTCATAAATATTTCATTTTTTGGATGCTAGTGAGAAAGGTGTGGCTTCTCTTATTTCTCTCTCTCTGATTTTTTTGTCAGTATATAGAAATGCTATTGATTTTTGAGCATTGATTTTGTATCCTGCTAAATTGCTGAATTTATTTATTATATCTAGGAGTCTTTCAATGGAGGTTTGGGTATCTTCTATGTAAAGTATCATGTCATCCACAAATAATGATAATTTGACTTCTTTTCCTATCTTTACCCTGTTTATTTCCTCTCTCTTTTCTAATTGCTCTGGCTAGTATTTCCAGTACTATATTAAATAGGAGTGGTGATAAGTGACAACCTTGCCATGTGCTTCATTTTAAGGTAAAGGCCTTCAATTTTTGACCATTTAGTATGATGTTGGCTTGTCATAGATGGCCTTTATTATATTGAGGTAAAGACCATCTATTCCAATTTTCTGTAAGGTTCTTATCATAAATGAGTGTTCGACCTTATCAAAAGCTTTTTCTGCATCTATAGAAATGATCATGTGATTCTTACTTTTGGCTTTATTGATATAGTGGAATACATATATTGATTTACATATGTTGAACTATCCCTGTATGCCTGGGATGAATCCCATTTGGTCATGGTGTATAATCTTCTTGATTATTATTATTATTTTTTTGTCTTTTTCCTTTTTATCGGTACCAGGAATCGAACTCACAACTGCCTGCTTGCAAGGCAGGCGCTTATGCCGCTGAGCTAAATTCCCAGCCCCAATCTTCTTCATTATTTGTTGCATCCTATTTGTCAATATTTTATTGAGGATTTTTGCATCTGTGTTCACTAGGGAAATTGGCTTGTACTTCTCTTTTTTATTTGGGTCTTTCTCAGGTTATGGTACTAGAGCAATATTTGCTTTCAGGAATGACTTACAAAGGATTGATTCCCTTTCACTTTCATTGAAGAGTATGAGAAGTGTTGGCATTAAGTCTTCTTTGTATTTGTTGTGGAATTCCGCAGTGAATCCATTTGGGCCTGGGCTCTTCTTCGTAGGTAAGCACTTAAATACATTATTGATTTCATTAATAGAAATTGGGTTATTCAGCAGTTTTACATCTTCTTGACCTAGCTTTGGTACTTCATATGCTTCTAGGAATCTATCTATTTTTTCTGTATTATCAAACCTATGAGAGAAGAGGTTTTCAAAATAGGTGCTAATGATCCTCTGTATTTCTACAGAGTCTGTAGTGATTTTGCCTTTTTCATTCCTTATTGCCTGAATTTGAGCTTTTTATTCCCTTTTTAAAGTAAGGTTGTCTAGAGGCTTACCAGTTTTATTTATTCTTTCAAAGAACCAACCCTTTGATCCATTGATTCTTTGGATTGTTTTCTTAGTGTCTATTGCATTAATTTCTGCTCTGATTTTTATAATTTCCTCCCTTTTTTTGGCTTTGGGCTTGACTTGCTCTTCTTTTTCTAGTAGTTTGAGGTATAGCATCAGGTTATTTATTTGTATTTTTTCTGTTTTCCTGATGTGGGAACTCAGTGCAATAAGTTTTCCTCTGAGGACAGCTTTCATTGCATCCCACAGATTCGGGTTAGTTGTATTTGTATTTTCATTTGCTTGTAGGTTTTGCTTAATTTCTTCTTTAAGTTCCCCTGTGACCTACTGATTACTCAAGAGTGTTATTCAGTTTCCATGTGTTTGTGGGATTTTTGTAGTATCTTTTATTATTAATTTCTAATTTCATGGCGCTATGATCCAATAACATACATGGGATAATTTCAACTCTTTTGCATTTATTTAAATATGGTCTGTGGGCTAACATATGATCTACTTTAGAGAATGTTCCATGTACTGCTGAGAAGAATGTGTATTCTGATGTTGTTGGGTGGAACACTCTGTATGTATCTATCAAGTCCATTTGTTCACATGTGTGATTCAGTTCTGTTATTTCTTTGCTGATTTTCTACCTGGTTTACCTGTCCCTTCATGTCAATGGTGTGTTAAGGTCTCCTGTTATAATTGTGTTACTGCTATTTTGGTTTTTCATTTCTATTAATATTTGCTTTATATAACTGGGTGCTCTGGAATTTGGTGCATGTATAGTTAAGATTGTTATCTCTTCTTCTTGAAGTTTTTCCCTAACCAGTATGTAATATCTTCTTTATCTCTTCTGATCATTATTGGCTTGAAGTTCACATTGTCTGCAAACAGAATAGTTATTCCCACTTTTTTTGGGCTGCCTGTTGCATGAAGTATTGTTTTCCATCCTTTGACTTTCAGTCTGTGAGTATCCTTTTGTGTTAGATGGGTTTCTTGTAGACAGCATATGGTTGGATTTTGTTTCTTGATCCATTCTGCCATTCTTTTTTTTAAATTGGTGCATTGAGACCATTTACATTAATGGTTATAAATGTTATATGTTGGTTTATCCTTGACATGTTATCTTTCTGTTGTTGAATCTTAATCTTTCTGTCCTGTTTAATTTTCTTTTTTGCTTAGTGGTTTTTTCCTAAGTGTATCTAAACTGTGTTTCAGTATTCTTTGCAGGGTTGGCTTGGTGATCATGGAGTTCTTTAGCTGTACTTTGTCATGGAAGTATCTCATTTCTCCATTGATTTTGAATGACAGTTTTTCAGGATACATCAGTCCAGGTTGGAAATCATTTTCCTTTACAATCTGAAATACTTTACCCCATGCTCTTCTTGACTTTATTGTTTGTGCTGAGAAATCTGCTGTGATTCTGGTAGGTTTTCCTTTATAGGTGATGTCTTTTCTCTCTGACAACTTTTAATGTTCTATTCTTATGTTGGATTTCTGGAATAGTGATTATTATATGTCTGCGTGTAGTTTTATTTTGGTTATGACTATTTGGAGTTCTATATGCTTCCCTGATTCTGATGTCAGTTTCTGTTCTCAAGTTTGGAATATTTCCAGCTATTACTTCTCTAAATATCCTCTTGACATCTTTTATGTTGTCCCCTTCTTTTTCATTTATCCCTATCAATTGTATGTTGTTTTTCTTTGAATTATTTTGCAGCTGTTGAATTGTTATTCCCTGATTCCTTGTTATTTTTAAAAGATCTTGCCTTTCCTGTTCACTAGCTTGGATCCTGTCCTCGAGGTCTGAAATACTATCTTCACTCTCATTGAGGTGATTTTTACAACTTTCAATGAAATTCTTGATTTACTATATATATCTTTGCATCTGCTTTATGTATTCTGTTGGTTTCTTATATTGTTCATCTAGGGATTCCACCTTTTTGTTTAGTTCCTCCAATTTTTAGACTGTGTCTTCTTTAGATATGTTCAGCATCTCTTTCATTACTTTTATCATTTCTTCTTTTACCTGGGAGATTATTTCTAGATTGAATTCCTTTAAACCTTCCTGGAATTGCTTCTTTATTTCAGTTGCTAGTATTTCAGATATTTCAGGTGTATGGCATATATTTTCTTCAGGTACATAGTTCCTAAGGTTTCTTGGGATGGGCTGGAGGTTTGAGATTGCATTTTGGTCTTTCGCTTTGTCATTGTCCTGTATTTCTGTGCTTCAGTTGTTGTTCTAAGGCTTCCCCTGGATGTGTTGGAAATCATCTCCCATGCCCTAGGCTCCTGGGCCTGAATGGAAGTTGCTGAGTGTGGTCCAGTTAGGCCCTCAGGCCCTCCCATGCCACCTTCAGTGTTTCAGGTAGCTGGGCACGCACCTAACCACTGTGGATGATGGGTTGAAGCTCTCCCCGGGTGAAGACCAATGCCCTGGCATTCACTTCAACTACTCTCAAATCCTGTAATTAAAGAAGGTAACTGGGCATAATATAGTTGGTCCACAAAACCTTCCAAGGCTAGTCTAGTGCAGCTGGGCTCTGGACAGATCTTTGGGCTCTGGAAGAGATGTTCTTAAAGTCTACCCAGTGCTCGGAATGGTGGGGATTCACTCCAGCCTCCAACTGAGTTTCCTGGTTTGGAGAAGGTCACTGGGCATGTCTTGAGCAGGCCTGAAACCTGCCAAGCATAGCCCAGTGTGGCTGCGCTCTGTGCAGGTCCTTGAGCTCTGGAAGAGATTGATCTTAAAGTCTCCCCAGGGCTTGGGATGGTGTGTGGGCTTACCCCAGCCAGCTGTTTCCCAGTTTGGGAGGTCACTGGGCATGTCCTGGACAGGCCTGAAACCTGCCAAGCACAGCCCAGTGTAGCTGGGCTCTGGGTGGGTCCTTGAGCTCCAGAAGAGATGATCTTAAAGTCTCCCCAGGGCTTGGGATGGTGCACAGACTTACCCCAGCCAGCTGTTTCAAGCCTTTGTTTTCAATGAACTAAGAAATATCTAGCAATATAACTATCTTAATTATCATTTCCATATATTTTTCCTTTTCCCTTCCTTCCTTTCCCATTTATTTCATCACAGTTTCTCCTTTTGAACAACTTTTTCCCAATTCACAATATCTACTGTACATTGAGTCCTATTTACCCATTTAGCTTCTCATACTAGTGAGACTATATGATGTGCATAGCATGAATCTCATTTATTTCACTAATGAGGATAGTCTAGAATTTCCTCCATTTACCTATAAAAGTTTCAACTTTATCTTTCTTTATGGATGAGTAGTGCTCCATTACATAAAAAAACCCTACATCTTTTTATCCATTGCTCAGTTGATGAGCAGTTGGGTTGTTTCCAAGAGTTAACCATTACAAATTGTGCTGCTATAAATATGGGTGCACGTGTATCACTGTGGTATAATGTTTAAATAATCTGAGAAGATACCCAGGAGGAGAATAGCTGGTTCAAATAGGACATCTAATCCTAGTTTGTTGAAGAGAGTTCACACTAATTTCCACAGTGGTTGCACCAATCTGCATTCCCACTAAGAGTGGAGAAGGGTTCCTTTTTTTTCACAGCCCTGCCAGCACTTACTTTTGGTTGATTTCTTGATGATAGCCATTCTTCCTAGGTTGAGATTGAATCTCAGTTTTGTTTTAATTTGCATTTCTTGAATGATCATTGATGCTGAACAATTTTTCATATATTTGTTTGTCATTTGTATTTCTTCATCTGAGAAGTGTGTGTTGATCTCAGATACCCACTTTTGGATGAGGCCAGTCTCCTCGATGTACATAATGCAAAATTCCTCAATAGGATACTGGCAAACAGAATGCAACAAAACATCAAAAAGATTATACCCCATCACCAGGTAAGTTTCATTCCAAGGTTGCAATGAAGATTCAACACATACAAATTAGTAATGTTAACCATATTAACATAAATAAAAACTATATGACAAGCCCAATATCCATTCATGATAAAAAGAAAACCCCACAAAAAATTGGAAGAGATTGGTCTTTACCTCAATCTGATAAAAATCCATCTATATATTAGCAATTTTTAATCTCCTGTTACTTGTTCTGAAATTCTGTATTATCATTTTTATTCTTTTTCCAATTTAAATTGTTTTTTTTTTTTTTAAAGGCACCTGACAAATCAACAGCTTACATCTTCTCTGGTTTTGGAATCACCGTAATCCTTCTAGGAATGATTTCGGCAGTATGGCTTCTCTTTCAATTTTTAAAAATAGCTTCAGCATTAGTGGCATTAGTTCTTCTAAATTTCCTATAGAATTCAGCTGTGAATCCATTAGGACCTGGGCTTATTTTGTAGATAAGTTTTTAATTACATTTTCAGTTTCAGTGACTGATAATGAGTTATTTAGAATTTTTATATCTTCTTAGTATAGTTGTGGCAATTTGATTTTTTCTAGGAATATGTCCATTTATTCTGTGTTTTTCATATTATTAAAGTACAGTTTCTCAAAGTAGGTATTGATGGCCATATAGATTTCTGTGGATCCACTATGATTCTTCCTTTTGATTTCTAATTTCTTGAATTTGTGTTTTTTTTCTTCTTTTTGATGGGATTTTCTAATGGTTTATCAATTTTATTTATTCTTTCAGAGAACAAGCTCTTCACTCATTCTTTGTAATGTTTTGTAGTTTCAATTGCATTAATTTATGCTCTTATCTTTGTAATTTCCTCCCTTATATGAGCTTTGAGTTTGATTTGTTATTCTTTTTCTAGAAGTTTGAGGTTAATATTATGTTGTTTATTTGAGCTCTTTCTGTTGGTACATTGCTATAAATTTTCTATGTAAAGGACTGCTTTTATTGCATCCCATAAGTTCTGGTATGTTGTATCAGTATCATTGTTTGATTTTAGATACTATTTAACTTCATCTTTAATTTTTTCTGTGAACCATTGGTTATTCAGAAGAATGTTGTTTAATTTCCAGGTGTTTATATAGTTTTTGTGTTTCTTTTTTTGTTAATTTCCAATTACATTGCACTATGGTCAGTTAGCATGCATGGGATGATTTAAATTCCTCTACATTTACTTAGGCATGTTTTAGGGGCTAATATGTGATATGTTTTAGGGAATGTTCCTTGTGCAGCTGAGAAAAATGTGTATGTGTTATCTGATGTTTTGGGGTGGAACATTTAGTAGATATCTATCAAGTCCATTTGTTCACAGGCTTGGTTTAATTTTTTAAAATTTATTTTGAAGAGAATAAAACCAAAAGAGAGAAAACAAAATGTGGTCAGACAAAACAAAAGAATGGGCATGGTACATGACTTAAAATCAAAATACAAAATGATCAACAATGGTTAACATAATGTTTCTTGTTACCTTTAATAGAATTGCCCATATCATCAGGCATAATAAAGTTGAAAATAACAGTACAGAACAAAATAAATAAAAATAAAACATTGGAGACATTATAGAACTTCAAACGAAGATAAAAGTCAAACCAGAATGGGTATCATAGTGAATCTTATTGTCTTCAAAGTAGTGGCCTATACCCTCAGACCTGATACTATGAAACAAAACAGATTCAAATAAAATCAGTCAAAATAAGACAGTTATCAAACAAAACAGATTCAAATAAAATCAGTGAAAACAAGACAGTGGAAGCCATAAAGGAGTTCAAATTAAGTTAATAGGAAATAAAAAATGGTTACCATAGTGTATTCTGCTATCTATGGAATTGTTGTCCATGCCATCAAATCTAGTACAAGTAGATAAACTGGAACAGAATAAAATCTAACTAAACAGAGTGATGAAAACAATATGGGTTTCAAATAATGATAATAGATTAACAATAGCCACTGCCTTCCCTTTTTAAACATTTCCTTCCCTTTCACTTTCACAGGGTGTGTTGCACATTTTGTATTCCACTAACTCTTTTAGTTTTTAGATTAGAAAGGCAAGCCACTATTCACCTAAATGATTCTGAACCTTTTTACTCCTGAGCATGATCTCAAGTTGTATCCATTTAACTACAATAGCCTCAAGGTTTTCCTTCCTTATAGCTGAATAGTTCTCCACTATACAAAAGTGTCTTTCCAACCAATCTGCAGCTGATGGGTGGGCTACCCCCACTTTTTACTGGTTCTGCATCACATAGAGCATTATTTTCTCATCTTTGACTTTCAGTCTATAAACCCTCTTTCAGGTTAATTGTATTTGTTATACAGAGCATTTTTTGTCTTTTTTTTCACTTTTTAAAATATTTTATTTAAAAGGAAAAAGAGAAAAACAAAAAACAAAGCAAAGCGGTGTAAGGGTACAAGTAATACAGAACTACAAAAAAAAGTAAGAAATCACCAGTTAATAGATTACATATTATCATCTTAGAGATAGTTGCTCAAATCACAGTATCAAAGCATACAAAGTGGACATTCAAAGAGTGAGACTGCAGAAAGTTGTGTTCAATGATCCAACCAAAAACATTAATATGGGCAGCTATTTAACACCCCTAAACACACTTGCGGTTGTATCCTTTAGAGCTCTTTTTTCCCTCTCTTTTTTACAACAAAATTTACACATTTTGGGTTTTATTACTACTTAGTTCTTATTACTTTTTTGGGGGGAGAGAATAAAGTCAAATATGGCAAAACAAAGCTGTCAGTCAAAACCAAGGATAGACATAGCACATGATGTAGAACAGAGTACAAGGTTATCAACAATGGTTATCAACAATGTCTCTTAATTCCTTAAAAAGAATTGTCTATCTCATTAAGTATTATAAAGTTGAACAAAACAGTAGAGAACAAGACCAATAAAACTTAAGCATTGTAAACATTACAGGACTTCCAAAGGAGACACTAGTCAAACCAGAATGGGCATCTTAGTGAATCTTATTGCCTTCAAAGTAGTTGCCTATACCCTCAAACTTGATACGATCATACAGAATGGAACAGAGTCTAATCAGTCAAAACAAGATCGTGGGAGTATTACAGGACTTCAAAACAAGTTAATAGGAAATAAAAAAAATTACTATTATATATCCTGCTATTTTTTTTTTAAATTTTCCCCTTAATTAAAACAAACATAAGAAATAACTAAATAATTTGTTAATGAATAAGGGAGAGATTGAGATAAAACAGGACATAACAATATAACAATACAGGTCAAACCATGACTGTTTCAGCAACCTAGTGGTTCACCACCAAATAACCCGACTTAATAGTAGTTACCATAGTGTCTGTCTTTTTCCTTGAAATATTTGAATAAAACTTCATATACTATAGCTTCAAATATTTCCATATCAAGAAGCCCAGAATAAAGCCTTTCCAATTAATAAGTGAAAACTTTATAAGGCTTCAAGGCCACATAATGGGGAATCATGATTACCACATATTTTTATATATTTGAATCATTACTTACATTAGGGAAACTATTCGGTATTCACACATGCGAGATTGATTTATTTCACTTATGAGTATGGTCTCAAGCTGTGCCCATTTATTGATAAATATCTCAATGTGATCCTTCTTTATAGCTGAATAATACTCCATTGTATAGAAATACCACAACTTTTTTTATCCATTCCTCAGTTGATGGACACTTGGGTTGTTTCCAAGATCTGGCGATTACAAATTGTGCTGCTATAAACATAGGTGCACATATATCACTGTGGTATGATGCTTTCAGTTCTTCTGGGAATATGCCTAGAAGTGGAATAGCTGGAATAAATGGGACTTCCAATCCCAGCTTTTTGAGAAATCTCCAGACTGACCTCCACAAAGGCTGCACCAGTCTACACTCCCACCAACAGTGTAGAAGAGTTCCTTTTTCCCCACAGCCTCTCCAGCATTTGTTGTTGTTGGTTTTCTTGATTCTGGCCATTCTTTCAGGAGTGAGATGGTATCTCAGTGTGGTTTTAATTTGCATTTCTCTAATGACCAATGATGATGAGCATTTTTTCATGTATTTATTTGCCATTTGCATTTCTTCATCTGAGAAGTGCGTATTCATCTCAGATGCCCATTTTTGGATTGGATCTTTGAATTTTGGGGGTCTGAGTTTTTAAAATTCTTTATATGTTTTAGACAAGAGTCCCTTGTCTGAGAGAGTTCGCTAAAATCTTTTCCCAGTTTGTGTGTTTTCTTTTCACTATGCTGGAGATTTCTTTTGACATGCAGAAACTTTTTAATAAGAAGTGGTCCCAGTTATTGATTTTGGGAAGTATTTCCCGTGTGGTTTGAGTCCTGTTCATGAATTCTCTACCTACTCCTATGTCTTCAAGGTTTCTACCCAATTTGCTTTCCAATAGATTTAGTGTTTCTGTTTTAATATTCAGATCTTTGACCCATTTAGATTTTAATTTAGTACATGGTGATAGACATGGGTCTAGCTTTAGTTTTCGGCAAATGGAGAGCCAGTTTTTCCAGCACCATTTATTACAGAGACTGTGGTTCTTCCAGTGAACCCGCTTGGCTCCTTTATCAAAGATAAGGTGGTTTAGTGTGTTTGTAGTTGTGGTTGTATCTTCTAATCTATTCCATTGATCTTCGGCTCTGTTTTGATTCCAATACCATGTTGATTTTACTACTGTTGCTTTGTAGTATAACTTCAAGTCAGGGATTGTGATGCCTCCTGCTTTGTCTTTGCTGCTTAGAATTGCCTTTGATATTCTAGGTCTCTTCTGGTTCCAGATGAAATTTAGGAGTGATTTTTCTAGATCTATAAGGTATGTTGACGGTATTTTTATTGGGATTGCATTGAATCTGTATAACAGTTTTGGGAGAATGGCCATTTTCACAATGTTTGTTCTTCCTATCCATGAGCAAGGGATGTCTTTCCATTTTCTGAGATCATCTTCAATTTCCTTTTTCAGTGTATTATAATTTTCACTGTATAAGTCTTTCACTTCTTTCATAAGAGTAATTCCTAAATATTTCATTTTTTTGCTTGCTAAAGTGAAGAGTGTAGTTTCTCTTATTTCCCTCTCTGTGATTTTGTTGTTCGTGTATAGGAATGCTATTGATTTCTGAGTATTGATTTTGTATCCAGCCACATTACTGAATTTATTTATTGTATCTAAGAGTCTTTCAATGGAGTTTAGGGGGTCTTCTATGTAGAGTATCATGTCATCTGCAAACAATGATCATTTAACTTCTTCTTTTCCTATCTTATCCTTTTATTTCTCTCTCTTGCCTAATTGCTCTGGCTAGTACTTCCAGTACTATATGAAATAGGAGTGGTGATAAAGGACATCCTTGTATTGTGCCTGATTTTAAAGTAAAGGCTTTCAATTTTTGGCCATTTAGTATGATGCTGGCTGTTGGTTTGTCATAAATGGCCTTTATTATATTGAGGTAAAGACCATCTATTCCAATTTTCTGTAAAGTTCTTATCATGAATAAATGTTGGACCTTATCGAAGGCTTTTTCTGCATCTATAGAAATGATCATGTGATTCTTATTTTTGGCTTTATTGATATGGTGGATTACATTTATTGATTTACGTATGTTGAACCATCCTTGCATTCCTGGGATGAATCCCACTTGGTCATGGTGTATAATCTTCTTGATGATTTGCTGCATCCTATTTGCCAATATTTTATTAAGGATTTTTGCATCTGTGTTCATTAGGGAGATCGGTCTATAGTTCTCTTTTTTAGTTGGGTCTTTCTCAGGAATGACTTAGGAAGGATTGCTTCCCTTTCAATTTCATTGAATAGTTTGAGGAGTGTTGGCATTAGGTCTTCTTTGTATTACTCGTAGAATTCTGCAGTGAATCCATCTGGGCCTGGGCTCTTCTTTGTAGGTAAGGACTTAATTACATTTTCACTTTCATTAACAGAGATTGGGTTATTCAACAGTTTTACATTCTCTTGATCTGGCTTTGCTACTTCATATGTTTCTAAGAATCTGTCTATTTCTTCTGTGTTATCAAACTTTTGAGAGCAGAGGTGTTTGAAATAGGTGTTGATAATCTTCTGTATTTCTATTGGGTCTGTAGTGATTTCACCTTTTTCATTTCTTATTGCATGAATTTGAGCTTTTTCTTCCCTATTTTTAATAAGGTTGGCTAGGTGCTTATCGATTTTATTTATTCTTTCAAAGAACCAACTCTTTGATTAGTTGATTCTTTGGATTGTTTTCTTAGTCTCTATTGCATTGATTTCTGCTCTGATTTTTATAATTTTCTGTCTTCTTTTGCCTTTGGGCTTGACTTGCTCTTGTTTTTCTAGCTTTTTGAGGTATAGCATCAAGTTATTTATTTGTATTTGTTCTGTTTTCCTGAAACAGAACTCAGTGGGAACTCAGTGCAATAAATTTTCCTCTCAGGACGGCTTTCATCGCATCCCACAAATTCCGGTAAGTTGTACCTGCATTTTCATTTCCTTGTAGGTATTGTTTAATTTCTTTTTTAATTTCTTCTGTGACCCACTGATTACTCAAGAGTGTGTTATTCAGTTTCCATGTGTTTGCGGGATTTTTGCAGTATCTTTTATCATTAATTTCTAATTTCAGAGTGCTATGATCCGATAACATGCAAGGGATGATTTCAACTCTTTTGCATTTGTTTAAATATGTTCTGTGAGCTAATATATGGTGTATTTTAGAGAATGATCCATGTACTGCTAAGAAGAATGTGTATTCTGATGTTGTTGGGTGGAAAATTCTGTATATGTCTATCAAATCCATTTGTTTGCAGGTGTGATTCAGTTCTGTTATTTCTTTGCTCATTTTCTGTCTGGTTGATCTGTCCCTTGGTGTCAACGGCTTATTAAAGTCTCCTGTTAGAATTGTGTTACTGATAATTTGAGTTTTCATTTCTGTTAATAGTTGTTTTATATAACTTGGTGCTCTGGAGTTTGGTGTATATATATTTAAGATAGTTATCTCTTCCTCTTGGAGTTTTCCCCTTAGGAGTATGTAGTGACCTTCTTTGTCCTTTATGGTCATTGTTGGTTTAAAGTTCACATTGTCTGCAAACAGAATGGCTACTCCTGCCTTTTTTTGTATTCCTGCTGCATGAACTATTGTTTTCCATCCTTTGACTTTCAGTCTGTGAGTATCCTTCTGGGTTAGATGGGTTTCCTGTAAACAGCGTATGGTTCGATTTTGTTTCTTGATCCATTCTGCTAGTCTGTTTCTTTTGATTGGTGCATTGAGACCATTTACATTAATGGTTATTACTGTTAAATGCTGGTTTATTGTTGACATGTTATCTATCTGCTGTTGCATCTTTATCTTTCTATTCTGTTTAATTATCTGCTTTGCTTAGTGGTTTTTTCCTTTTTGTATCTAAACTGTCTTTCAATATTTTTTGCAGGGTTGCTTTGGTGTTCATGAAGTTCTTCAGCTGTTCTTTGTCATGGAAGTATCATATTTCACCATCAATTTTGAATGATAGTTTTGCAGGATACATCAGTCTAGGTTGGAAATCATTTTGGTTTAGGATCTGGAATACTTCACTCCATGCTCTTCTTGACTTTATTGTTTGTGCTGAGAAGTCTGCTGTGATTCTGATAGGTTTTCCTTTATAAGTGATCTGTCTTTTCTCTCTGATAGCTTTTAATAATCTATTTTTGTGTTGGATTTCTGGGATGGTGATTAGTATATGTCTGGGTGTAGTTTTATTTTGATTATGACTATTTGGAGTTCTATATGCTTCACTGATCCTGATGTCGGTTTCTGATCTCATGCTTGGGAAATTTTCAGCTATTTCTTCTCTAAATATCCTCCTGACATCGTTTATGTTGTCTCCTTCTTTTTCATTAATCCCTATGATTCTTAATTTATTTTTCTTTGCATTGTCTTGCAGTTGTTGAATTGTTGTTTCCTGATTCCTTGTTATTTTTAAAAGATCTTTCCTTTCCTGTTCACTAGCTGCAATCCTGTCTTCAAGGTCTGAAATTCTATCTTCACTTTCATTAAGGCACTTTTTACAACTTCCAGTGGTGTTTTTTATTTCCTGTGTATCTCTGTGCATCTGCATTATGTATTCTGTTTGTTTCTTATATTGCTCATCTAGGGATTCTATCTTTTTGTTTAGTTCCTCCAATTTTTTATCTGTGTTTTCTTTAGATATATTCAGGATCTCTTTCATTTCTTTTATCATTTCTTCTTTTACCTGGGAGATTATTTCGAGTTTGAATTTCTTTAAAGCTTCCTGGAGTTGCTTGTGAATTTCAGTAGCTATTGTGTCCTATATTTGAGGTGAATGGCATATATTTTCTTCTATATACATTGCTCCTAGGGTTTCTTGAGATGGGCTGGAGGTTTGAGGTTGTAATTTGGTCTTTTGTTTTGTCATTTTCCTATATTTCTGTGTTTCAAGTGTTATTTGAAAGCTTCCTCAGGATCTGTTGGAAATCCCCTTCTATGTTTGCTGCTACTGAGACTCTGGCACCACGTTACCCCAAGACACTGGGCCGGCAGAACCAATGGCCCTCCTCTGCCTGTTCAGAACTCTGCAGTTCCAGATAAGCTGGGCCTCAGGGACACTGTGCGCCCACCTGCCCGTTGGAAGCTCCACAGCTCTCCAATCGTAGCCGGGATGTGGAGGTGGATGTAGACGCCTCAAACCCACCTCTCCACTTCATTGCACCGTGAAGCCTGGAGGGACCCGAACAGTCTGGGCTTTGGGCAGAGTGCGCTGAGCAGTCACCACAGGCTGCAGGGCCTCTGGAACCTGCGATGCTCCACTGCCTGTTGAGCCATCCACAGTCCTTCAGACACACGGGGAGGCTGATGCAGGCACCACAGATCTGCCCAGCCCCTCCTCTGCACACTGATGGCTAGGTGTGGGAGTCCCAAACAGGCTGGGCTCCGGGGATAGCGTGGGCCCACCCACCTGTTGGAAGCTCAGCAGTTCTTCAAGTGCAGCTGGGATGGGGAGACGGATGTAGAGGCCTCAAACCCACTTCTCCACTTCACTGCACCCAGAAGCCTGGAGGGTCCCAAACAGTCTGGGATTTGGGCAGAGTGCACTGAGCACTCACCACAGGCCGCAGTTCCTCTGGAACCTGCGATCCTCCCCTGCTTGCTGAGATATCCACAGTCCTCCAGACACATGGGAAGGCTGATGCTGCACCCCAGATCTGCCCAGCCCCTCCTCTCCTTATACAGAGCATCTTGATGGATCCTATCTCCTGATCTACTCTACCTGTTTTTCTTCTAGTGTATCGAGGCCATCCATGTTAACAATTATGGACAACCTTTTCTGCTTCATCTCTGCCATACTATTTTTCTGCTGTTGGTTGTCTACTTTTCCTCCTCATTCCAAGGTCTGCCCTGTTCAGCGAGCTCCCTCTGCCACTGTTTCTGAAATCATGGTCTTTTTTCTCTGTCTAGAATATCCTTTAGTATTTTTGTAGGGTTGGTTTGGTGGTCATGAACTCCCTCTTTGTTCCTTCTGCTTTGTTCCTCTTTGTCATGGAAGCATCTTGTTTATTCATTAATTTTGAGAGATAGCTTTTCAGTGTACATCAATCTGGATTGGAGGTTATTTTCTGAAATTTCAGGGCTTGGAATACTACTTCACTCTAAGCTGTTCTTGATTTAATGGTTTGTGTCAAGAAATCTGTCATGATTCTGATGGGTTTTCTCTTATAAGTGATCTGTTTCTTTTTCTCTGACAGCTTTTAATATTCTGTTCTTGTGTTGAATTTCTGGGATCTTGATTATTATATGTGTGGGTGTCGATCTATTTTGGTTATAGCTGGCTGGAGTTCTGTGTGCCTCACTTATCTGAATATCATTTCCTTTTCTTATGTTTGGGAATTTTTCTTTAATTATTTCTGTAAATAGTCTTTGTATTTCATCTGTGTTTACCCCTGCTCCTTCACTCACATTTTTTATTCTTAAGTTATAGTTCCTCTTGCTATCTTCTAGCCTTCATATTGTTACTTCCTTCCTTGTCATTTTAAAGAGATCTTTCTTTTCAGGATTGCAAGTTGCAAACCTGTCTTCAAGGTCTGATAGTGTGTCTTTAATTTCTTTCAAGCAGTTTTGCCAACTTTCAATGGAGTTTTTAATTTCTTGGTAATCTCTTTGAATCTGTTTCATGTATTCTAATTTTTTAAAATTTTCATCAAAGGTTTCCCTCCTTTTCCTATGCTTCTCTATTCTTCCATCTGTGTCTTCTTGAGAGGTGCTTAGCATTTCTTTCATTACTTTTCTTATATCTTCTTTTACTTGTATTAGTGTTTCTGTTTTACATTCTTTTATAGTTTCATGAAGTTGTTTCTTTATGTCAGGTGTGTTGCTTCAGAAACTGCAAGTGTGTGACTCCCAATTTCTTCGGTGTTTACCTCTCCTAGGCCAGTACTGCTTGGGTTGGAGGCTGGAGAGTGCCTTTCATTTCTTCCTCTTGTCATGTTCCTGGTTTCTTCCAGACAAGTGGGTAGTGCAAGCCTTGGTACTTCCTGCATTGGTTATAATTACTCTGAAGTGTGCTGGCTAGGGATTCCCCAATCTGCTGGTGACTTCTGGAGTATAAGCAGGGCAGGGCAGGCTGACCCTACCCTTCTGAAGTGGTTAACCACTGGGAGTCTTCACCATATTAGTGTGTGCTGCACGAGTTGGGTTGGTTAGGGTTAGCTTTAGGGAAACCTTGGCCTTGGCTATTGGATTGTGCACAGGAGTGGGACTCAGTCCAAGCAATTTTCACCAATCTGCTCTGCACTAGGAATGGCTGAATGAAGCTGGTTGCAATTATGGTTCTGGGCTTATCCTGCCTGACTCCAAAATGGACCTGGCCAATTGCCTACTCCTGCAAGAAAACTGAGTCCCTCACACTCACCGCCCACCAGTGCAGTTCTCTGGCCTGCTGTTCCCCTCTACCACCACTTCTTCCTGCTGAGACCTTCAGGCTTGCCAACCCCCAGGTTCTCTGTGATGGTGCATCTCCAGATTCCAGTGGTGCCTTTTGCACAGTGGGACTGGCTCTGATGAAAGCACGTCTGGCTACTGCCTTCTGTTTAAGTTTTCCTTTTCTATTCTCTCTTTCTTTTTTTCTTTATTTTTATTCTCTCTGTGGGCTTCAATTCTCACTTTAGTTTCTTCCTGGGTTGAGGGGATCCATTTCTTCAGGTCTTTTCCATAATGCTATATTTCAGCATCTGGGATGGTTTTCTTGGTTTAATTTTGATAATTCTTTGTTATTTTTTGTCTAGTTGATCTATATATTTGTGCATTTGGGATATTAAGAGCCCACACTATGACTGTGTTAGTACTTATTTGATTTACATGGTTCTTGTACTAGTTTACATTCTCACCAACATTGTAGAAGTGTTCCTTTTTTGGCCCACACCCAGGGTCCTACAGCCTTCTGGGAACTTGGTGAGGCTCTTGGGGACTGGGAAGCTGCACTCATCATCCCACCTACACCCACACAGCACCTCTGAGGCCCATGGGCACCAGGAATCTGTGCCAAAGGCCCTGAAATCATTGGAGAAGCCTCAGTGAGGCTGTTGGGGACTAGGAAGCTGTGCCCAGAGGCCCACTCACACCTGAACATCATCTTTGAGGACTGTGGGGACCAGGAGTCTCTGCCCATGGTTCTACAGTCATCCTAGACCCTGAGTGAGGCTTTTGGGGACTGGGAAGTTGCACTCAGAGGCCTACCAACACCTGAGCACCATCCCTGATACCTGCAGGGACCACAAATCTGCACCCAGAAACCTCAGTCATCCAGGAACCCTCAGGACTGGAAGCTCAGTGACTTGCAGTCATCTGGGAACCCATGAGGCCTGCTAGGACTGGGAGTCTGCATGTAATGATCCATCCACACCTGGGAACCATCTCTGAGGTCTTCAGGGACTAAGAACCTGCACCCAGAAACCCCCTACAGTCATCTGAGAACTCTCAATGAAGCCTATGAGAACTGACTGTGCCCAATGACCTATAGCCAACAGCAATGCTCAGAGGGCCCCACTGCCTGACAGATGACTGAATCAGGAAACAGCTAGGCTTGGTGTGGCTGATTTGGAGGAATACAAGAGAATGCCAAAATAGAAGAACAAAATGCAATCTCAAACTTACAGCTTATCCAGATCAAGCCTAGGAGACACGACATGGCTCAGTTTGGAAATCACACACCTGAAATCACTGAAATGATAGTAAAGGAAGTAGAGAAACAACTTCAGGAAGCTGTAAAGGAAATAAGATCAGAAATAATCACTCAGGTAAAAACAGAAATGATAAACATAATGAAAAAATTGATGAATGTATCCAAAGAAGACATAGATAAAAAAATAGAGGAGCATAAGAAAATAATGGAAATCTTAAATGAACAATGCAGGAAACAATTAGACTATGTGAAACAGATTCAAGGAGATATTCAGGAAATCAAGCATTTTACTGAAAGCTGGAAAAGCTGCATGAATGAAACAGAAGACAGACTCTCAGACCTTGAAGACATGACTGGGGCTACTGATCATGAAAGGAAACAGCTCTTAAAAATAACAAAAAATGAGGAAATAATTCAACAGTTGCAAGATGTTGCAAAGAGAAGCAATATAAGGCTGATAGGTGTCAACAAAAAGGAGATAACACAAAGGACAAAAAGACTATTTACAGACATATAGCAGAAAATTTTCCAAACATCAGATAAATGAGGCATATAGAACTCCAATTAGCCATACCCAAAATAAATCTACACCTAGACATATATTAAGCAAGATTCCAGAAATTCAGCAGAAGAACAGAATATTAAAAGTCACTACAGAAAAGAAACAGATCAACCATAAAATAAAGCCTATCAGAATCATAGCAGACTTCTCAACACAAACCATCTAGTCAAGAAGAGAACATGTTGTAAAGTATTTCAAGTCTTGAAATAAACAACTTCCAACCCAGATTGATGTACCCTGAAAAACTATATTTCAAAATCAATGGAGAAATAAGATACTTCCATGACAAAGAACAACTGAAGAACTTCATGACAATCCAATCAACCCTGCAAAGTGAAGTGTTCCTTTTCCCCTGCATCCTCATAGTATTTATTTATTATTGGACTTATTAATACTAGCCTTTCTTTTTGGATAAGGTGGGATATCCATGTGGTTTCAATTTGAATTTCTCTCATGACCAATGGTGTTTTGTAGGTTGTATTTCTTCAAAGAGATTGTCTATAAAAGTGATTCTTAAACTTTTATGTTGCAGGAACTCTTTATTCTCTAAAAAATACTATTGAGATTTCCAAAGAGTTATTATTTATATGAGATGTGTCTATTAATATGTACTATATTCAAAGTTCCAATTGAGAAAAATTAAAATATTTCTGTGAAACTCATTAAAATAATAATTATAAAACTATTATAATATATTAGCTATAAAATCACTAAACTTTTCCAAACCAAAAAATTTAATGAAGATAATGATATTATTTATCATAAATTTTTTCAGAGAGTGCTTTTTAGTAGAAGACAGTTGACTTTTTATAGCTCGTTCTAAACTCACCCTGTTGTGATATTATATGTTATAAGGCTTGAAAACTTTACTAGCCATTCATTACAGAAAAAAAAGGTAAAGAAAAAGAAATTTTAATATTATTATAAATGTAGTTGTGACATGGTGGAATCCTTTAAGAGCACTTGGCTAGAGAGGTTATCAGTAGCTCCAATCTTGTGTGTCCTTTATCATAGGAATCTTTTTCTGACTTTACAAAGAAGCCACTTATTCATACGTTATTTACATCTGCACATTCTGGATTATTATTTCTGAACCTTTAATAGATTAGAGAATGTTAGCTAGCACATCAGGGATCAGGTTATGAGGTGTGATGTCCCAGAAGCTGGTAAATGATAGATGGCAGCAAACAAGAACACAGAAATAGTTAGAAACAGGAAAGCCTCCTAAAAGAAGAAATGTATTATGTATAAGATGCTATATATAGTATTTTAGAAAAACTGTGGAGAGGCAAGATTCCTTCCTGAAGAACTCTGTAGTACTCAATAGGTTTCCTGGCATCCCACTTTCTGGGTCTGGGGATACCTGGTTTCCTAGTAGGAGGTGCCAGTCAGTCTGTGATGTTGCAATTTCCAGATTAGATCACACCCAAAATTAGACAGTTTGTCCCCATTATGAGGCATCTGGTAAGAGGAACATAGTAGAGATCGGGAGGCCTCAAGTTGGGTTGTTGAGTGAAAAAATAAGTGGGCATACCTCCTGTCCTTTTGTCTGTCAGTTCCTGCCTGAACTCGGTGATACAACTGGGTTTGGCTAAAGTCCTTTGCTCCCAGAACCTTCAGCTAAAAGGATTCAGATGTGGAAGTGAAGAAACAAAACAGAGTTCCACGGACATGTAGTTCATAGGGAATCCTCATTCTTCAGGGAACTGGGAAAAATGAGGCAAATTGTATGTTATGTTGCTAAACTATAGTAGAAAATCTCAGAAGCTAGTAACTTTAAAGATATTTAAACATATTGTAAGAATTTGAGTAAGTTCTTTCCCTAATATGCTCCAAGTAAATTGGAAGTTAGAAAATGAGTTGAAAAGAATGAGAAGTTCCAACACTTATGTTCAGTAGAGGAAGAAACCACTTATAAAACATCTGAAATATTTTCAAAGTAAATATTTTTGACTTTCGGATACATTTAGAGAGTGCTGTGTCCCAGCATGAAGTGATAGTGCTTACTAATGCTGCTGTACACCTGCTTTAAAAATCTGCTCCCACATCACCCTTGGATAGTTAATGGATTTCCAGCATTTCTTTATTTCTAGAGTTTCCTGAGTGCATGCTATGATTTTGATAAGTAACTTTGATGTCAGCACTACAGTACCCTAAAAATAGCATGTAATCTTCCAGTTCAGTAGAGAAACTTGTATTTCTGTTAATAAATCTCTTAGATTTTCTCTTAAAGTTAAAAGAAACTGAAGGTCTGAACATTATTCAACTGAGTCTTTATGATAGAATTCCCCAGCTGCTGATGCATGGTGTTAGTTTCTCTTGTAATGCTTATCATGAATTTAATTTAGTTTTTGAGACAGGGGCATCACAGTGTTGTCCAGGTTGGTCTTGTGGGCTCATATGACCTTGCCATTTCAGCCTACTGAGTAGCTGAGACTGCAGGGTTGTGATACTATACTTTGCATTATACTTCCCATTGGATGTTTACATGGAATATTTTGCTTTAAAAATCAATATAGCAATATTTTTAAAAAGGCAGAATAAAATGATTCAATTTTATATTTTCTCAAAAGTCAACCTAATGCAATAACGGAAAAGAGAAACAGTGATGTAGACTATTTGAAGTTAGAAGCCAGTTGATGTGTCCTGTAGCTAAAGAATTAAAGATCATCATCAAATGAGTCTCAAAAGAAAGGTACTTATCAAATAAATAATTCAAGATTACCTATCAGAACTGAAGGGTTTATGTCTTCATATGAATTTTAAACTCTATGATGATACATCAATTAAAAATTTTGGATGCAGATAGAAGATCCTAGAAACTTTTAGAAATCAAAATCTTAGGTCATATCTTAAGGCTTGGGAGTAAGATTTCAGACATTTGTAACAATGCACTAGAAATTACAAGACAATAGAAAAAGGCCTTTAAAACTCTGATGGAAATTTCCAAACTAGATTCCATGCACAGAAAAACCAAGTATGAGACAAGAACAAGGTCATTTTCAGACATGCAGAGTCCCCCAAATTTTCTCTGTAATATGTACTTTCTTAAGGAGGTGTACCAAAAGATGGAATAACCAAACACAGCCATCCAGCAAATGTGCAGTTAAATCAGATTAATAAAAGAATTTTGTGCTTTACAAACAGTGAGGTCCCAAGATGATAGATGTGCAGAAGGCTTAGAGAACAGTTAGTCTACTAACTAGGTAAATGGACCATAATGGACACTACACCCATCTGTGGATTAATCCATTGATGAGTTCACAACTGAATGTGCTGTTAGAAGTAGGACTTGGTTGGAGAAGGTGGGTCACTGGAGACATCATTTGGAAAGATGTATTCTTGTCCCTGGCTTCTCACATTTCTCTTTGCATTCTGCCTGAAATGAGTTGAACAATTTTTCTCTATTGTACATTTCCACCCTGAAATTTCTGCTTGGAGCCAGCTGACCATGGGCTGAGTCCTCTGAAAATCGGAGGCAAAATAAAATTTTGCTCTTTCATGTTGGCAGGGGTAAGGTATTGTGTCAAGCTAGGGAAAGTCTGCTAGTACAATAGGCATTTTATAAATTTGTGGCAGAGTCTGAATTAATCATGCTTTAGGTATAGTGATATTTTCCTAGGGGAAAAGAAAAAAGTGAGGTCATACAAGGGAGATTTGCAAGGCAAGGAATTTGTGACCAAGCTGAAATGTTACCAATCATAGTAGGAAGTTGGTAGGTAAGATCTAAAATGGTTGAATCCCCTGATGTTAGTTTGAGAATATCATGAGAATAATGGAGATAAATATTAGGAGAAAGCACAAAATACATTTAGAATATTTCTGTTGGGTACAGGATTAAAGGATGAGTAGAATGGGACAGATATCTCCTTTATTTTTATTGCTTATTTAAAAACTCTTGCTTGATGATTTTGATAACTGGATTGTCTGTTGTGTTTCTGTTGTCAGTTTTTTCTTTTCTCTTGGGCCTTCTCTTGGTATACAGGAACAATTTTGGTTAGATGCTGGGCACTGTGCTGAAAATTATAGCTGCTTGAGTGATGTTATCTTTTCCAGAAGAACTTTAATTTCTGTGAGGCACTTAAATTAGGAACACATAGCTTTAATTTAGTTGCTGAGTCGATTTAGAATTGGATTGATTTAGAACTGGTAAGATCTGTTTAGGTTCAAGCTTTTAATTCAATATGAGGATATTTATTAGAGTTACTGGATGGCTGTGATTTGCAGTTTTAATCTCCCCAGTTTTTTGAGTTTGCTTATTAGCTTGTTCTCCTCACTGTCATCTGGGTTTCGCTTGGGAGAATAAATAACTTGCACTTGAGTTTTGGCTTAGGTTCTGCATTTGTGAGAACCTGATCTAAGACAACATCTATCAATAAAGCAAAATTAGATGGGCAGGCAAAAAAGGCAAAAGTACAATTTATGAATCAGTAGTCTCACTTCTCAATTATACTCAGGCCAAATGTAGCCCACACAAATGTTACTTCTTGAGAAACTATCTTTATTTTATTTTTATGATTTATTTTATAATTACCCATTTGTTTCCAGCTAAGTAGAAGTTGGGAAAGGACTAAATGAAAAAATGCAAACTTAAAGACCCTGTTAGATACTTTGGTTTCTGTTTGGTTCAGCCTAACTACAGTTTAAGGCAGGGCCTTCTGTCTAGGTGTTTTTGTAAAGAGAATGACTCCAAAACATTTGAAATTACTCATAATTTCTCAACCTACTGTGCACATCTGAAACTTGCTTTTATATCAAAAAAAGTATTTTTCTTGTTTGATCCCACGCTCATCTGCTAGGGGTCTTCCTGCAGGGTGTGGGATTGACTGAGAATGATCTTGAAGTAACAGTGAGGATTCATTTAAGTGCTGTGTTATTCTTAGACACAAAGTCACTTCAGTGACAATTTTCCCACTGTTTCCATTTTGGACTCAAAAAATAAGCCAAATGATTTTCTGAAAAATCTTCAAATCTACATTCAATAAATAACAGATTTAGGAAAACTATGAACTAGCTTATTGTGCAAAATTCTTAAATTTGGATGGTGCATTAACCTTCTTGAACTTTCATAACAAAATACCACATTGGGTTGTTTAAACAACAGAAATATATTTTCTTACAATTCTGGATCCTGCAAGTCTGAGATCAGGCCAGGCTCTGGTGAGGGATCTTTTCCTGGCTCGCGGACAGATGCCTTCCCACTGAGTCCTCACATGTTAGACAGAGAGGCAGTGTAACAGGAATGTGGACTGTGGTCATTTGGACCACATCTTTATGTAACTTAGTGTTGCCTGCTTGGCCTGATCACATGTATAGCACTTCTTTTGCTGTGCTCTCCCAAATTTATGACTTGGTGGGTGAGGTAACACCCAGTTTCTGATGGGCAATTCAGCATGGTAATTTGGTGGTTTACAGTTAAATATTGAGTTTCAACTGAGGTCCTGAGCTGGTCGAGAGCTGTTTCTCAGAAGGAGGGTAAATATCCATAGAATATGGCAGGCTTTGTTCCAAAATCCTATGAATCTGTGGTGTGATTCACATGTAAGACCCTTACAAAGACTCCAAACTGCATCTGTCTTTACCACCAGCACTTCAAATACCATCAGATCTACTGAATCACATGGCTCCAAGGGCAAAGCAATTCATTGATCTGTTGTAGAACTTTCTTTTGTGAGTTTCACTCTAAACTAGCAGTTTTTTAGATCACTTAGTAGACTGGCTACAGTATAACACCCAAGTCAAAATTCTGTTGCCTCCCAAGTCCAGAAAGACATACTATGTTCTATAAGTCTTACTTGTGGGAGAGGCCAGATGCAATGACTTATCCTTAACTTTGAGATGGATGTCTCTGTATGTCCCATCCTACTGGAGCTTTAAATATTTTACTGAGATACAAGGTCAGATTTAGATCTAGTCAGCCTTTCTGGTAAGCCGTGCAAGCCACATGGCTTCCAGGAAGAGAAAAGTCAGTGCCTCCTGAGAATTGGCCCTGCTGGGATTGGGAGGATCCAAGAAGCCAAATATCCAGCTGTTCCTGCTAAGCTGTGTGTGGGCTGAGAATCACCCCCCCCCAAATAATCAACCCACTAATTTGGAAGACAGGCTGAGTTGATAGCAACTAAGGTACATAAGGAAACTAAATTCTTGTATTGTCTGGTTGATTTTTCAGGCCTGGAGCCAGCAGTCTGAGCATCTCTTGGGAGGATGACAGTATACAGTATAGCAAATATGGGGGATTTCCTTCTATCTTGTCTTTGAAATCCAATATTCTCACTGTTTTACTTTGTTCTGACGGTTTTGCTTTATTCAATATTGTTTTGATTGATTTTATTATGTTTTGTTTTTGGTTTGATTTTGCTGTACCTGATGGAATGGACAACTATTGTGAAGATAACAAGATATACTACGGTAGCTATTGTTGTTTTCCTAGTATCATACTTTGAAGTTTTGTGCCAATTTTGCTGCTTTATTTTGATTGGCTGTGTTTGGTTTTGTTTTGTTGGAGTTCACTATCTTTAAAATAAAAAAAGGTCAGATTTATTTTCTACCCTCAAATGTGCAAATACTTTATGCATCCAGAGTAGTTGCTGTTCTTGTTCATGAGGTTGAGTCAGCAAAATATCATCAATATAATGGACCACAGTCATAATATAATGGAAGAGAGAGGTGATCAAGATCTTGCCTAGGGGCTGGGGATTTAGCTCAGTGGCATAAGCACCTGCCTTGCAAGCAGGCAGTCATGAGTTCGATCCCCGGTACCAATAAAAATATTAAAAAGAAAAGATCTTGCCTAAAGTAAGTTGTAACTAAATTATAACATATGGCTGCAGAAGTGATACACTGCTGAAGTGGAACTATGACAGTACAGTACAGGCCTTGCCAGATGAAGTCAAATTGTTTCTTGTGATCCTTAATAACAGGGATGAAGAAAAGTCATTTCTAGATCTGTAGCTATATACCAGGTACCAGGGAACATGTTAATTCACTTAGGCAGTATATCTACATCTGGTACAGCAGCTATAACTGGAGTTATGAGCTACTCCAGCTTACAATAATCCATTGTCATTCTTTAAGATATGTCTGTTTTGTGCACAAACCAAATAGGAGAGTTGTTGAGTAGGATGGAAATCTTTACCAGTGTATCTTTCAACTACTTGATGGTAGCAGTAATATTAACAGAGTCTTCAGAAATACGATAAAGTTTTTGATTTTCTATGTTCCTAGATAGAGGTAGTTCTAGTGGTTTCTGTTGACCTTCTCTATCATAATAGCATTGATGACAGAGGTCAGGGAGCCAATGTGAAGGTGATGTAAAAGGCTGAGTATATCTATTCCAGTTATTCATTCCAGAACTGGGAAAATAACCACAAGGAAGGTTAGCCACTGGGCCCTCCATGAGACAGACCTGAGCCAAAACTCTACTGCTTGATTACCTGACCTCCAAAAACCCCTACTCACACTTGTGGTCCCCAGTGATGTTTTGAGTCTTCTGGAATTACAGTCACTTCAGAGACAGTGTCTAGTAGTCCTTGAAATGACATTTTATTTCCTTTTACCTAACGTACATTTATCTTGGTAAAAGACTATAGAACACTTTGGAAATGACTGGGAGAATTGACAATGTTAATTTGTGGCAGGATGCTGGGGTTCTTCCTTATGGGAACTTTACCTCTTCATTTAATTGATTCTTGATTGATAAGCTAGCAGACCTATATAACCTTTTTGTCTATACAGCTGAAGTAAACAAGTATCTTATTCACTTTTAGGCATACAGTGATCAATTCGCCAGTGCCATAGTTCTTTACAAGTCAAGCTATTCAGATTGCTGCTTTGACTCTGATCTTTATTACAGTGGCCATATCCAACTGTCTTTGGCAGTTGAGAGCTGCAATCTGGCCCCAGCCACCCAAGATCCAATTACTACTATACTTCCATTGTACTTAGGTTTTGCAACTCAGTGACTGCAATTCTCAATGTAAAGTCTGATCTACAGAGAAGAGTAATCACAGAGCTCTTCAAGGAGTCAAGGCTCTTAATCAGAGGGTGACTTATGCATAGGTCTTATACTACAAGTCCAGTCTAACATTGCATTCTCCTCCTTTGAATCTTGTCTTCTACATTAAACCAACCTAGTTCCACTACTGCAAATTTCTTACTGTGAGCCACTTTTTGGGCCATGTTCTAGCTAATCAAAAAGGCAGTTACAGTCCTTACTAACTCTCTTAGCTGTAATGTTAATCATATAATCTCTGCTGGGTGAGCCAATATCAATTAACTTGAGCTGATATAACTTTGTTCTTCCAGCATTATCTCATGCTCTTTAATATTCATTTCCAAACATGTTCCCTGGGTTGCTTTCTTTAATTAGAAAAAGATTTTAGAATATGTGATGCAGAAACAATCTTCACACATTCAGCCATTTGATCTTTGACAAAGAGGCCAAAAGCGTATACTGGAAGAAAGACAAGGAGGCTTTTTAGCAAATGGTGCTGGGAAAACTGACTCTACACACACAGAAGATGGAAGCTAGATGCACTCTCATCATGCACTAAACTAAAACCAAATGGGTCAAAGTTCTAAATATTAAAACAGAAGCATTTAATCTGCTGGAAAATAAATTGAAGTTATAAGCATACACAAGGACTTTCTGAAAAAGAACCCCAGTTTTCCAAGAAATAACAAAAAAATCAAACAACAACAATAGCACCATCAAAAATCAACAAATGGAATGATATCAAATTAAAAAGCTTCTTTACAGCAAAGAAAATAAGCAACAGAAGAGACAACCTACAGAATGGGATAAAAATTTAACATCTACACCTGTGATACAGGACTACTATCTAGAATGTGTAAAGAACTAACAAAATTAGACCCTCAAAAGGATCCAGCCAAAAGATGGGCAACTGAGATGAATAGAAACTTCTCAGAAGATGTACAAATGGCCAATAAATACATGAAACAAAAATTTTGTCATAGCTGAGCATTAGATAAATGCAAATTAAGATAATACTGAGATTTTATCTGACTTCAGAAAGAATGGCTGTCATCAAGAAATCACATAATAATGAGAGTTGAAGAGTCTTCAGAGAAAAAGGAAACTTTACTTTGTTGACAGGGATGTGAACTAATACAACCACTATGGAAATCAGAATAGAGATTCTTCAAAAAACTAAAACTAGAAATTCCATTTGACTTAGATTTTTCCCATTAGGTATCTTCTTCAAAGGGCTAGAGATGATATAACAATGATACCTGACTACCCATGTTTACAGCATCACAATATGTAATAGCTAAATCTTTGAAGCAGTCTATATGACCATCGATAGATGAATGGGTAAAGAAAATGTGGTAAATATATAGAATAGAGTACAACTGTGCTAAAAAGAAGAAGAGTATAACTGAGTCATTTGTAGGAAAATGGATGCATCTTGAGACTATAATATTAAATGAAATAAATGAATCTTTTGCAAATGAGAAGGGAACCAAAAGATGGAGAAGGAAGGAGGGGAAAGGAACATAAGAAAGATGTGCTTATAGGCAATTCTTTTTAAGGTAGCAAGAGGCATTATGGTAACCATTGCTGATTACCTTGTATTCTGTTTTTACATTATGTACTATGTCCATCCTTTGTTTTGACTGACTCTGCTTTGTTTTGTCACATTTGGTTTTATTCTCTTCCAAAAAAAAGGTAATAAGAACCGTGGGAGTAATAAAACCCAAAATGTGTAATTGTTATTGTAAAAAAAGAGAGGAAAAGAAAGTGCTCTAAAGGATACAATTGCAAGTGTGTTTAGGTATGTAAGATAGATGACCATATTACTAAGTTTTTGTTAGATCATTGAACACAACTGTTTGCAGTCTCATTGTTTGAATGTCCACTTTGTATGCTTTAATTTTGTAACTTGAACACCTATTTCTAAGATGACAATATGTAATCTATTAACTAGTGATTTCTTACTGTTTATTTTTTTGAAATTCACTATTACTTGTACCCTTAAAAAAAAAAAAGAAAGATGTGTTAAGTGCATATACCGACTCTCCAATGAATGTAATCATAATGTTCTAAAAACATATATTGATACCAATACATACAGGAAGAAACGTTGATTTGAGACCTCCCATACTTCTTTATGGGGCACACTTTCTACTTCACATTTAAAAACCAGCTGGTACTTAAGTCTAGTTATGGTTATAGAAGCAAACAGATTTTAGAGGTGGGTCCTGAGAAAGTCAGCAGTGCTTTGCATGGCAGTTGCCTCAGGGAGGCCATTAGAGTTCCCTCAGGCCATATAGGATTTAACTCATCAGATGGGAGTGAAGATATCAGTACCAACCAGCAGAAAGAACACTCCTACCTTGGATAAGAGCGTCTCGTCCAGTGGAAAAGAAGACTCACCAGAATTTAGGGACTTGAGGACACTGACTTCTAACACTCAGTATTCGGTTCTTTCCCCATAAATTCCCTCACATTGATAGTTGGTACACTACGAGGCTGGAAGTGAAATGTGTGCTGTAATTTAGTCACAGGATGAGATTCTGTATTTGATTTCCACCAATCTCAGCCCCGAATCTTACAAGAGATAGGAGTCTCCTTCAAGGCACATATAGATTTCAGATCACTTATGTGGTACTTGGGGAATTCAAGTACTCTTCTTTCTTCAATTTGTCCAGCATTAGGAACAACTAACCAACCACATTATAATGATTAGATTGCTAAAAATGTTAAAAAGTAGTTTATATTTACCCAGATCCTTTTTTCTTACAGGTGGTTGTTAGGAGTATTCATGGTGATATTTTGGTATATCTCTCATCATCATATCATGCTATTAACAATGAATGCTCATTTCCTGCTATATATAATATCATTAGTATCATTAAATCAAGCCAGATTTGAGAGAAATTCCAGAAGTTCCAAAATCAATTCAGAAAATCCATTCTTAAAATTCTGTTTCTCTGGAACTAAACTTGACACCAAAATATGAATTAGTTAGGGCTCTCCTGAGAAACAGAACCAATAAGGATGTGTGTGTGTGTGTGTGTGTGTGTGTGTGTGTGTGTGTGTTCATTATAAGCAATTGATTCAGGTGGTAACAGAGGCTGTGAAGCCTTGAGAATGCTGTTGAGCTGGAGACTCAGAGCTGACAGTGTCCTTCCAATCTTTAAGAACCAGCATGACCAAGAGTAAATGCTAGTCAGAAAGCTGACAGGCTTTAGGCTCAAGAAGAGCCAATGTTTTTGTTTGAGACCAAAAGCAGGAGGACATTTGTGTTTTGTTTAAAGCCGTCAAACAACATTCTCTCTCACTGAACATTATTGTTCTACTGAGACCCTGACCAACTAGATATGCTCACCTACATTATGGAGGGCAGTCCACATCATCCAGTGTACTGATTCAAATGTGACCCTACAGATACACTAACAATAACTCTTTTTTAAAATTTTATTTTAAAGATAGTAAAATAAAACAAAACAATACAGAACAAAGCCAGTCTAGACAATGTAGTAAAATTGGTACGGAACTTCAGAGCAGGATACCAGGGTAACAGTACTTGGTACCATAGTATATCTCATTGTCTTCACAATAGTTGTCTATTCAATCAGGTATAGCAAAATCAAACCCAAAACAGAACGCTATGAAACCAATCAAAACAGAAAATTGAATAGAGCAAAACAATTAATCAGAACAAACCAAAACAGTGAAAGCAATATTTGCCTTCAAAGACAAGATAGAAGGAAATCCCCCATATTTGCTATATTGCATACTGTCATCCTGCCAAGAGATGCTCAGACCTCTGGCTCCAGGTCATCATAATCAACCAAAACAATACAAGCATTTAGTTGCTTAATAGGCCTTAGTTTCTATCAACTTCAGCTAACCTCAAAATCATCTAGTTGCTAATGGGGGCAGGGGGTAGGTGGGGGGGACATACATTTGATTCTCAGCCCGCGCCCCAGTAGGCTCATGGGAGACTCTGAGTTTTTCTCCCCCTGGTGCACCCATGGCTTGCTCGCACTGCTTACTGGGAAGGAGGGTTTGTTGCTTTCTTGGTCAGCCCCCAAGTTCCAGCATTGCTGATTCTTGGAAACGCTGACTTGTTCTGTCCCTTTTCACCCATTAAGAATAATTCTTGACCAAATGTGTAGACAACACATAGCTCAGTCAGGTTGACATGTGAAATTAGTCTTCAAAAATGGGCTTCTATAGAATTGATACTTGACAGTTTCTGGTGATTGATTATTCATAGCCCGAAGATGAACTATTTTTGTAACCATTTTGCTGGTAAGAAAAGTAGGCTAAAGAATTATCCAAGACATTTGGTTATGGAAAAGCCGTCTAGAGCTCAACATTTGCTGACATTTCATTCTGGCCTTTATACCATTTTGTAAGCTAAAACCATCGAGATTTTGTTGCAGATACAGTGCTTTAGAATCTGGGCTTTGAAATTAGTCTGCACAAATGGTTTTTTCCACTACTTACTAATCATGGGGCTTTAGGAAAGTTAGTAAGATTTCCCCTCTGCCACTGCATCTCCCTGGAGAGGACTTTGGGCTGGCCAGCCACCAGCTTCACTGTGATCTTGTGTCTCCAGGTTCCAATAGTTCTTCACATGGTGGTTCCAGCTCCAGGTGAAAGTGCCAAGAGCTACTGTCTTCTTCTGTTTAAGTTTTTTCTTTCTTTTTTAAAATTCTCTCTGTGGGCTTCAGTTATCACTCTGGGTTCTTCCTGGTTCAGGGGACCCACTTCCTTCCTTCTTGTCTTCTCCAGAATGCCATATTGCAGCATCTGGACCATTTCTCCCAGAGAAGCTGTTTACTCTGCTGCTTACTGTTCCACCATGTTCACCAGTCTCTCCATAAGATTTTTTTTTTTTTTTTGGTATTTTTACCAGTACCAGGGATCAAACTCATGACCACACGCTTACAAGGTAGGCGCTTATGCTGTTGAGCTAAATCCCCAGCCCCCATAAGATTTTTTAAACCATAGTTTCCTAGTTTTAAAATTTGGATTTATTTAAAATTTAAATGGAAGACAGAGGTCCAGCAATAGAATTACAAAGGTGTTGGAGATATTTATCCTGATAGCAAGACTACTTGTCATAGTAAAATTGGTCTAGGGATAGACAAGTAGACTATAAAATCAGAATACAGAGTCTACACACTGATCTGTAACGTGTGGCAATGTGCAGCAAGTTGAGATTGGTATTACAGATTAAATTTTTTTAATGTGTAACCTTTTTTTTGGTACTGGTGAGCGAACTCACAACCTGGTGTTTGCCAAGCAGGCCCTTATGCCGCTGAGCTAAACCCCCGGCCCTACAGATTAGTTTCAATTGATCACATAAGTGAACTAGTCAGTTTAGAAGGCTCAGATAATTACTTATATCATATGAAATTAGGTAACTACTTCATACAACTTGTAAATATACATTTCAGATATGCTAAATCTGAATGTCGAAAGGAAATCATTTTGAAGAAAATATAGAATATTGATAATTGACTAAGGAAACATTTATTTTATAAAGTGAAAAGCATCTCACACACAAAAGAAGGATTAATATAGTCCTTTACATGAAAAACAAAACTAAATTAAATGTTTGCTTAACAAATGGTATTGTGAGCAAAGGTAAGCTCATACTAGAAGATATTTGCAATGCATGTAATCAGTAGGAATACAATTAAGAGTATATAAAGAACACTAGTGTTATGGATTAAAAACTGGTGGTCAACTTAACACCAACTGAATTAAATCAGCCTGGTGCTGTGTGTAAATGGTCCACCTGAGGAAAGTTGCCAGCATAAATAGAGATGTGGAGAAGAGAAGTGAGGCATTGTGGGTTCCTCTAAATGTTGCTGTTGTAAGCCGTTGGTTGGTTCTCCTGGAGGAGCTCGTCATGACTAGCTTCTTCAGTGTGAGTTCAGCCATTGTCATTGGAGGAGCTTGGCCATTTTCTCGTTCTTTATATGATTACTTTCCTGGTCTAAGCCACTGGATTGTTTCTATAGCAATAGTCCTCTAACACATCACCCTGCTTCTGTTCTTACCTTTATAGTGCAATCTGATCTCAACCCAGAAGCCGGAGTGATTCTTCTAAAATGACATCCTCTCTGCAAAATCCACCAGAGGCCCTTGTCTCAGAGTAATCACCAAAGTCTGTACACAGCACCGCTCTTTACCCTCTGGTCTCCAGTGCTGTCCCTAGGAGTTTTCTGCTCCCATCTCACAGTCCTCTCCTCTTGACTTACTCTGCGTAAGCATCACAGGCATCCTTGCTATTCCAGGGGATATGCAACATGCTCTCTTCAGGCATGTGCACTGTCTGCTTGCTTTTCTGAACCAGCTCTTGCTGGTTCTCTGTGTTGCTTCCTCTCTTACATCCTTAGATCTGTACTCGAATGTCATTTTCTCAGGAAGGCTAACACATTGTCTTATCCAAACCTGTATTCTGTCCTGTATCCCAGGAACATCTCTTCCCCTTTCCCAACTTCAGTTTCCTTGGCAACACTTCCTCTCATTTGAGATATTACTAAATATTTTACTTATTTATTTTTTCATTGGTTATTTTTACCCTCAACAGTAAGAAGAGATTTTTGTGTATTTGTTTCTGGCTTTAATCTTGGTGCTTAGAACAGTGGCACCTGTGAATGAGGTGTTCAGTAATTTACAAAGTCTTATTTATTTTTACCATTGCTGGAAAATAGCATTGTATAGTTCAAGGGAAAGGGTCTTTTTGTAACTTCATTTGAGTTTCAGATTTGCTATTTACTAGCTGGAAACCTGACCTTTAACAAACCATCTGTTATCTCTTTATCTCAATTTGTTCATCTCTGAAGTGAGGAGAACACTTATCCCTTGTATATAATTGCTAGTAAAATCAAAACGAAAATTACTCTTCAGATGTGAAATATTTGACTGGCAGTTAAAAGTGATATTTATTTGTTGAGCACACAATATGCTCTAGGCACTGTGTTGACAAGTTAACACAGAGGCTAAATATATAAAGTTTCATTTAACTGTTACAATGACCATATGGGTTAAGTTTATTTTTAAAAATAAGTTTATAGGTGAAGAAATTGAGATTTGGGGTGATGTTAGGGCAAAGTGCTTGTCCAAGGACTCTAACACAGTAAGTGACAAAACAGATATTTCACTTCAGCACTCATTAACTTTAAATATCTTGATCTATGTGTTGTAGATGGGATTATTAAAGCCAGATTTTCCTGGCTTTGAAAGCTCTGCATTTCTTTTCTAGGTAACTTGCTTATGTTCAAAAACAATTCAAGATTTTTAGACAGGGTTAAAGTGAAGTAACCTTTTCCTCCATGCCTCAGTGCTAGCTCTCCAGTGTGAAAATCTGAAGAAAAGAAAAGGTCAAACAGGAAATGGTGACCAATCTTTTGAATTATGCCACTTAGACTATATTTAAACATAACTTAATGAAAGGACAGAAGGAAATTCAAGGCCAGAATTGCTTCTATTAAAAAAAAAAACAGTCTTTTCAAAAATGTTATGATGGTCTTCATTTTGTAAGAAGTAGAGTTCAGTTTTAAGTGTGCAAGTTGACTTTGAAGTTTGAAAAATATCAATGTGTTAGTTTTTACTGTAGCTGAAGATTGTCATTTATAGAAATAGGGATTTCATCCCCTCTGCCTTAAATTAAAAAGGAAAAGTGTTCAGCTCAGTGATTATTGTGCTAATTAATGAAATTTGATGTATGAACTTCATATATTTTATGTATTTATGTATTAACCTATCAGCACAATGCCTGGAGCATTTTATATGTTCAATAAATGGTAAGTATTATTAACTATTAGAAGTAATTTTTCATATTTGAGTAGCAATTTTCATTTTGAGTCTAACAGCAATCACATATAGTATAAAGGATGAGTGTTCTCCTTACTTTTACCTCTACCCCATACTATGTCTAAGAGTTAGGTTACTGTAAATGATCAGAAATTTAAAACGGAGGCCGCCACATCCAGGGAGGCCTACTGGTTGGAATGTATGTGTGCACTCAAAGAAGGTAAGCAAATTAAACCATCCTTCCACAAAGAACAACTCTTCTGCTTCCTGGCAGGTGGGTGGAATGACAGTGTCAAGAGAAAGACCATGTGTAGAAACTATTTAGACACAAGAAGGAGTGGACTAGAAGCAGCCAAGTCCTGAGGAAATGAGTCTATGATTCACAAACCAGAGCCATGATTTAAGTGCCACTATTAGTTCATGCTTATCAGAGACTTTGCATAACTTCTTCTCATTTAAACCTACATGGTTCCTCAAGTTAGGTCAGATCCCAAGGAATCTGGGCCTAGGGGAGGTAGAATGATTTGTCTAGGGCAGTGGTGGGGAACCTTTTAAAGTTTTCCATGCTGCAAACGACCTGCTGTGGCACACACACTACAGGGTCGCTACCACTAGTCTAGGCAGGGCAGTCTGTTGAAATACTTGGTGTGGCTCATCTTTGATACCTTTGATCCATTTACTTAGAGGAAATAAACACCATCAAGACCATTCTAAGACTCTAATCTGAATTAATAATCACATATCTCCACCACTCTTCATTGTAGCAAAATATTGATTAACTTCAGAGTGTATCAGTAGAAGAAAGGCTAAATAACTTATAGTACACTCATTTGAGGAACACTGTGCATAGGTACTGATATGAAAAGATCTTTCTAATGTATTTACAGTGAGAAAAAATTGCAAAACAATGAATAAACTGTGGTCTCATATGTGTAAAAGATAAAAAAAAAGAAAAGAAACTAACCCTACATATGTGAGGAAATACAAATACATAGAAAGAGACTGGAAGAATTCACTTTAAAGTGTAAATAGTGACCACTATCAGAGAAAGAAGAAATAGAAATTTAGAGGTCCTTTATATTATACCAGACTTAATTATGTATTGTCTGAATTGTTTTCAAAGATATATCCATGCACTACCTACATAATAAAAGCAAAGAAAACAAAATCTGAAATCCACTCAGACCCAAAGCAATGACAACAACACCCCCCAAAAACATTGTGTTAGGATAAAATTTTCATAGGTCTCTGTTAACTTAAACGTCGGGGTCACCTCTAACCACATTCAATTTGAAACATTTCTTGGGTGGAAGGTCCAGTCAGACATCCATGTGTCCATTCCTTCTAAATACCTCCTACATATGTAGATAAATATAGCAAATATGGTCCAAAAGAAGTTTATATGAGGACTTTGTGTTCTCAAAGAGCATATGATTGGATGGACGGAGCAGAGAGGGAGGAGAGAGGAAGGATATTAAAAAATAATTTACATGTGTTGCATACATGTGCCAGCTCCTCACAAGCAATGTGATAGAATTGGAAAGAAGTATAAAATATAAATGACCTTTATTTTAAGAATGCAGGGAGAGACCCCGACCCTCCGGAGTCCGGCATTCTCTCTGGGGTCGGGCAATCTCTCTGTCGGACACGTGGAGTGGAGGCATACATGTAGCTTAGGTTTGGGGTGGAACCTATTAGTGATGCGCAGGTAGCCCATTGGTATTCATTTCGGGACACAGGTAAATTCCTAGGGGTGGGGAAGATAGAGCTCCTTGGTTCCGCCTCCAAGGCTTTACTGGCTACAGTGTCTGGCCTAGGGCAAGATTCTTTCAGAATGTAGTCATTATGAACTGAAAACATGTACTAATGAACATAAAAATTAAAAGCATATGATTGAGAAGGTGAAATACATAATGTGAATTAAACAGGACCAAACTCTATGGAGTGTCAGTACTGAATCTTTACCAGCCTTTGTTTTCTACTAGGTAAACCATATATGTTGGACTAGATGGTTTCTCAGGGGCCTTAGTTTGCATATATTTGAATTCTGTGATTTTTTTTAAAGTTGTTCATGATTTAAAAAAAAAGTTCCAGCCGGCGCGGTGGCTCAGGCCTATAATCCCAGCACTTGGGAGGCTGAGGCAGGAGGATTGTTGTGAGTTCCAGACCAGCCTGGGCTATAAAGTGCGCTCAAGGCCAGCCTTAACTGCGTAGAGACCCTGACTCAAAAAGACAAAATCCAAGGAACCACAACTACTATCAGACTATATGCCATAAGGAAAAGGAAGCATTACAATTCAGTTAGGGTAGAATTCAGCATAACTTTGGGTCACTTAGAGAATATTTCTGTAAATACAGATGACATATATATTCTCTTTGAGTAAAAGATTAGGGATGGTGGCTGAATAATGATATTTTTATAGAACCCTTGGGTTAGGATGGCGAGTAGCAAATGGTAAAAAAAAAGAAAGTAGTAAACTAGTCCATAGACTCTAGAAAACTTACAAGCAATCAGGGCAAATGGTTCCTCTTCTTACAAAGGGCCTCTCAATCTTTAGCTAGGCAGTCAAACACTCGAGATGCTCAGACCAGTTGCCAAATAAATCTGAAGGAGGCTTTTTTTGCCCACTTAGCTGGGCTTTTAGCCTTTGGTAAAGTGTTCCAGGCTTGTGGAGAAGACCGGGCAACAAGGAGGGAGCTGTGTTGGGCAGTAGTCAGAAGCCAGGGTGAGGAATAAACAGGTTTTCAACAAAACTCCATTGTTCCAGAACTGCTCTGAGCAAACCCTGCTTTTCACTTACAAATCGCTGCAGCAGGGAACTTCAGGAAGTAAGAAAGAACAGCAGATTTTAACAATGAAACGACCCCCTCTGCTTCCTGCGGGGTTCTCCTTCTGCCAGGATGTGTGTGCTCTCCTGCCTGTGTTACTGGGGAGTGAACAAGGCCTTTGAGTATGCTATACTAGTGCTTTATCATTGAACTGCATCCTCAGCCCTTTAAAAGCTTACATTTTGAGACCATGTCTCAGTAAGTTGCCCAGACTGGTCTTGAACTTGAGATCCTTCTTTCTTAGCTTCCTGTGCATCAGTGCACCTTGCTACATGCTGTGATGTTTTAATTTACAAGAGATATGTTTAAAAAATTAAGGTAATACACTTTTACATTATAAATTAGCACAAACAAGATGAAATGTCTTTCATAGAGAGACAAGAGAGCAAGGGAAGTAAACTTTGAAATGAGGCAGGGCATGTAATTTAATCTTTCTGAGTCTGTCTTATCTGTGAAATGGAGATGTCACGAGATGTAAATGAGTTATCATGAGTATTAAAAAAGTATGGTTCACTTCAAGTGGTTAGCATGACCTAGAACACGGTAAAGAAATGGTAAACAGATATGACTATTGTTTTTATTTTATTTTTTTAGGGTAGTGCTGGGGATCAAACTCAGGTATCAGCTTATTTTTATTTTAAGGTCTACATTGGTGCATAAATACAAGATAACTTTGCTTTAACATTTGTAGAGAATAATTCTTATTTCTTTTACTCTGTGACTTGGAGAATCTGTAAATATAGCTGGAAAATCTTCCTGGGAAAGGCTTTCTCCTGCCCAGCTGAGTGCACAGATTTTTCTGGATGAAGTTTCATTTCCTTTAGGACCCTTTAACACAGAATAGGTATTCGAACCCCTTTTTCTTTCCAGACTCCTTACTACAATTGCAAGTAGTATCATTGATACATTTGAAAAGGCATCATTTTCAAAAAGTTAAAAATAAGATTTTCACCCAAATGCATACTGAGTATCTCCCAAAGATTTGCCTAGCTCCACACACTATAAAGCATGATTGGGTGGACTCAGCGCTTTTGTGTGTGCTGTGTTGAAGAAAGTAACTAGGTGGGGATTCTACAGGGACTAAAACTGTAATCTTTGCACTAGATGGAAATCACTGATATCTCTCTTAAACAAAGAATTTCTCAGAAGCTCTGCCCTAGTCAATGGAAAACAATTAAACAAGGATACATTCTGTTAGATAATGAAATAATCTCTTGGATGGGGACAGGGGGTGTTAGATAAAACTTCTGTATGATTTTGAAAGGACATGCAGTCATGTTTATGCTTTATTTCTGAACTGTGGGCCACTTTCCTTTAAAACAAAGAAGGTTGTTGCAGTAGAATGTAAGGGCTGCGGTGCTGGGGTCATGTGGTTTTGTGGCAGCAGGACTGGCAGAAAGCTGGGGCTGCGGTGCCTGCTGTGGTGCCTGGTGGCAGTGCCCTCTGAGGTGTGCATTACCCCCTGACTGCAACGAGTCTTCAGTATAGAGTTTGTCTTTTTAGCTCACATGTGTGTTCTAGATTTTATTTTTAATATTTGGAATTTACTTCAAAAGTGAGGTGGAGGTATCATTTAATTTTTTTGTAACTGTTTCTATTCCTTCTGTAATTATTTCAATGATGGATTCACATTTTGTATTTTGTATCAGCTTAATTTATTTCGTGCTTCAGTAGCTATTCATAGTACTGATACACTTTGAAGTAGCATCTCTACTTTAAAATAATAGTTTCTCAAAATTTTTTATAGGCAAAGAGATAATATAGAAACCATTGTTCATTTTCTGTTAGCTGGTTCTAAATACCCTGTAATTATTTCATTCTATTGAGTGGCTTCACACTGTCTTGATATGCTTGATGCTACAGCATATGAAGTTATACTCAAATAATTCAAAAAAAGAGGCACTATGGTGACTACTATTATGTTAGATTATCTGGTGGTGAAACACAATAATGCTTAAATTGTTTGGTTCTGACCTGCGTTGTTCTGTTACAATGTCCTCTTTTATCTCAATCTCTCCCTCTTTTTTAAAAATTAATCTATATTTTCTCATTTTTTTTAATTAAGGGAAAACTAAATTAAAAAATAGCAGGATATATGATAGTAACTTCTTGTTTTCCTATTAACCTGATTTGAACCCCAGTATTGCTCTCCCCATCTTGTTCTGTCTGATTATTATATATTCTATTTTGTTTGATAGTATCAGGTTTGAGGGTATAGGCAACCACTTTGAAGGCAATAAGATATACTATGATGCCCATTATGATTTGACTATTATCTTTTTTTGAAGTCCTGTAAGGTCTCCAGTGTTGGTTTTATTGGTCTTGTTCTATACTGTTTTGATCAATTTTATTATACCTGATGATATAGGCAACTCAATTTAAAAATAGCAAGAGGCACAATGGTAACCACTTTTGATCACCTGGTATTCTATTTTTGCATCATGTACTATGCCAATCCTTCTGTTCTAACTGACTCTGTTTTGCTTAGTCACGTTTGGTTTTATTCTCTTCAAAAAAAGCAATAAGAACTGTGGGAGTAATAAAACCCAAAAAGTGTAATTGTTATTGTAAAAAAGAGAGGAAAGGAAGGTGGACTAAGGGATATAACCGCAGGTATGTTTGAGTGTGTAGGATGAAAAACCATATTACTGAGCTTTTGCTGGATCACTGAATGAATGTCCACTTTATATGCTTTAATTTTATAATTTGGACAACTGTTTCTAAGAAGACAATATATAATCTATTAACTAGTGATTTCTTACTGTATATATTTTTTCTTGATATTCTGTATTACTTGTACACTTTTACTGCTTTGTTTTTTATGTCCTTTCTTTTTTCTCTTTAAATAAAAAAATAATAGTTTCTATACATTGTCCATATTTTTTCCCTCCTCCAACCTATTGTTATTTTTAATAAGTTTGATAATTCTCCATTTTTTTGTTGAGACATCATCAGCTCTGTTAATTTAATTTTATTTTTTAAAATTTTATTTAAAGAGAAAAAAAACAAAACAGAAAAAGGGTACAAGTAATACAGAATTTCAAAAAAATAAACAGAAAAAAATCACTAGTTAATAGATTTCATATTGTCATCTTAGAAAGAGTTGTTTAAATTACAAAATTAAAGCATAAAAAGTGGACATTCAAACAGTGAGATTGCAAACAGTTCTGTTCAATGATCCAACAAAAACTTAGTAATACAGTTATCTATCTTACACACTTAAATATACATACAGTTATATCCTTTAGAGCACTTTCTTTTTCTCTCTTTTTTACAATAGCAATTACACATTTTGGGTTTTATTACTCCCACAGTTCTTATTACTTTTTTTTTTTTTTGAAGAGAATAAAACCAAATGTGACAAAACAAAACAGAGTCAGTCAAATCAAAAGGATGGACATAGTATATGATGTAAAAATAGAATACAAGGTGATCAGCAATGGTTACCATAATGGCTCTTGCTATCTTAAAAATAATTATCTATATCATCAGTTATAATAAAATTGAACAAAACAGTACAGAACAAAATAAATAAAAACAAAACATTGGAGACATTACAGGACTTCAAAAGAAAATAATAGTCAAACCAGAATGGATACCATAGTGAATCTTATTGTCTTCAAAGTACTTGCTTATACCCTCAAACTTGAACTATCAAACAAAACAGAATAGAGTAAAATCAGTCAAAACAAGATGGTGAGAGCAATACAGGGCTTCAAATCAAGTTAATAGGAAATCAAAATGGTTACTATAATATATCCTACTTTCTCTAAAATTTATTTTTACCCTTAATTTAAAAAATAAGACACATAAATAAATAAAAGGAGATTGATATAAAAGAGGACATAACAACACAATAGCACAGGTCAGAACAGAACAATTTAAGCAACATAGTGTTTCACTATAAGATAACCCGACATAACAGTAGTTACCATAGTGTCTCTTTCCTTGAAATATTTTGAGTATAATTTCATATACTATAGCATCAAACATATCAAGACAGTGTAAAACCATGAAAAGAATGAAAGTATTACAGGGTATTTAGAGCCAACTAACAAAAAACGAATAATGGTTTCTATATTATCTACTTGTCTATAAAAATTTTTGTTTGTACTATCACGTATAATAAAATCCAATAAGATACAGCATGATAAGACTGATGGAGACAGAAGACAAAAGCTTGATGGGACTTCAAAACAAGATGATATTAAATCAACACTAGCTATTATGATGTCTTGTTTTCTTCAAAATAGCTGTTCATACTATCACAGACAATAAAACCAAACAACCCAGAATAAAACCATTTCAATTGATGAATGAAAACATTATAAGGCTCCAAAGCAATATAATGGGGAATCATGATTACCACATACTTTTATATATTCTTATCATTTCTTATACTAGGGAAACTATTCGGTACTTATACATGTGAGTTTGATTTATTTCACTTATGAGTATGGTCTCAAGCTGTGCCCATTTATTTATAAATATCTCAATGTTTATAGCTCAAATATCTCATTCTTTATAGTTGAGTAGTACTCCATTGTATAAAAATACCACAGCTTTTTTCTCCATTCATCAGTTGATGGACACTTGAGTTGTTTCAAAGATCTGGCTATTACAAATTGTGCTGCTATAAACATGGGTGCACATATATCACTGTGGTATGAAGTCTTCGGTTTTTCTGAGAATATGCCTAGAAGTGGATTAGTTGGAACAAATGGAACTTCCAATCCCAGCTTTCTGAGAAATTTCCAGACTGACCTCCACAATGTTTGCACCAGTCTACACTCCCACCAACAGTGCAGGAAAGTTCCTTTTTCCCTATGCCTCTCCAGAATTTGTTGTTCATGATTTTCTTGATCCTGGCCATTCTTTCAGGAGTGAGATGGAATCTCAGTGTGCTTTTAATTTACGTTTCTCTAATGAGTAATGATGATGAACATTTTTTTATGTATTTATTTGCCATTTGTATTTCTTCATCTGAGAATTGTTTATTCATCTCAGATGCCCATTTTTGGATTGGATCTTTGAATTTTGAGGGTCTGATTTTTAAAAATTCTTTATATGTTTTAGACAGAAAACATATAAAGAATTATATGTTTTGTCTGAGGGAGAGTTCACTAAGATTTTTTCCCAGTTTGTGGGTTTTCTTTTCCCTATGCTGGAGATTTCTTTTGAGAAGAAGAAACTTTTTATTAAGAGTGATCCCAGTCATTGATTCTAGGAAGTGTTTCCTGTGCAATTTGATTCCTGTTCATGAATTCTCTACCTACCCCTATGTCTTCAAGATTTTTACCCAATTTGTTTTCCAATAGATTTAGTGTTTCTGTTTTAATAGTCAGATCTTTGATCCATTTAAATTTTAATTTAGTACATGGTGATAGGCATGGGTTTATTTTTAGTTTTTGGCATATGGACAGCCAGGGTTTTTTTTGCCAGGGATCAAACTCACAACCTTGTACTTGCCAGGCAGGCACTTATGTCACTGAGCTAATCTCCAAGCCGGAGAGCCAGGTTTTCCAACACCATTTATTAAAGAGACTGTCTTTCTTCCAGTGAACATGTTTGGCTCCTTTATCAAAGATAAGGTGGTTGAGTGTGTTTGTAGTTGTGGTTGTATCTTTTAATCTATTCCATTGATCTTCAGCTCTGTTTTGATTCCAGTACCATGTTGATTTTACTACTGTTGCTTTGTAGTATAACTTCAAGTCAGTGATGCCTCCTGCCTTGCCTTCACTGCTTAGAACTGTCTTTGCTATTCTAGGTTTCTTCTCACTCCAGATGAATTTTAGGAGTGATTTTCCTAGATCCATGAGGTATGTTGATGGTATTTGCATTGGAATTGCTTTGAATCTGTATAGCAGTTTTGGGAGAATGGCCATTTTCACAATATTTGTTCTTCCTATCCATGAGCAAGGGATGTCTTTCCACTTTCTGAGATCCTCTTCAATTTCTTTTTTCAGTGTATTATGATTTTCCCTGTATAGGTCTTTCACTTCTTTCGTGAGTATAATTCCTAAATATTTCATTTTTTTGGTTACTGGTGTGAAGGGTATGATTTTTCTTATTTCTCTGTCAGTGATTTTGTTGTTAGTATATAGGAATGCTATTGATTTTTTGAGTATTGATTTTGTATCCATCTATATTGCTGAATTTATTTATTATATCTAAGAGTCTTTCAATGGAGTTTTGGAAGTCTTCTATGTAGAGTATCATGTCATCTGAAATAATGATAATTTAACTTCCTCTTTTCCTATTTTTACCACTTTTATTTCTCTCTCTTGTCTAATTGCTCTGGCTAGTATTTCCAGTACTATATTAAATAGGAGTGGTGATAAGGATAATCCTTGTCTTGTGCCTGATTTTAAGGTAAAGGCCTTCAATTTTTGGCCATTTAATATGATACTGGCTGTTGGTTTATCATAGATGACCTTTATTATATTGAGGTAAAGACCATCTATTCCAATTTTCTGTAAGGATTTTATCATAAATGAATGTTGGATCTTATCAAAGCTTTTTCTGCATCTATAGAAATGATCATGTGATTCATGCTTTTGGTTTTATTGATATGGTGGATTACATTTATTGATTTACATATTTTGAACCATCCCTGCATGCCTGGGATGAATCCCACTTGGTTATGGTGTATAATCTTCTTGATGATTTGCTACATCCTATTTGCTAATATTTTATTGAGGATTTTTACATCTGTGTTCATTAGGGAGATTGGCTTGTATTTCTCTTTTTCACTTGGGTATTTATCAGTTTTGGTACTAGAGTAATATTTGCTTCCAGGAATGACTTAGGAAGGATTGCTTCCCTTTCAATTTCATTGAATAGTTTGAGGAGTGTTGGCATTAAGTCTTCTTTGTTCTTCTTGTAGAATTCTGCAGTGAATCTGTCTGGGGCTGGGCTCTTTTTTGTAGATAAGGACTTAATTACATTTTTAATATCATTAATGGAAATTGCGTTATTCAGTGGTTTTATATCTTCTTGACCTAGCTTTGGTACTTCATATGTTTCTAGGAATCTGTCTATTTCTTCTATGTTATCAAACATAGGAGAGTAGAAGTTGATGATCTTCTGTATTTCTACAAAGTCTATAGTGATTTAACCTTTATCATTCCTTACTGCATGAATTTGACTTTGTATTTCCTTTTTTTAATAAGGTTGGCTGGGGGCTTATCGATTTTATTTATTTTTTCAAAGAACCAAATCAATTCATTGATTCTTTGGATTGTTTTCTTAGTCTCTATTGCATTAATTTCTGCTCTGATTTTTATAATTTCCTCCCTTCTTTTGGCTTTGGGCTTGACTTGCTCTTCTTTTTCTAGATGTTTGAGGTGTAGCAACAGGTTGTTTATTTGTATTCATTCTGTTTTCCTGATGTGGGAACTCAATGCAATAAATTTTCCCCTGAGGACAGCTTTCATTGCATCCCACAGATTCTGATAAGTTGTATCTGCATTTTCATTTTCTTGTAGGTATTGTTTAATTTCTTCTGTGACCCACTGATTACTCAAGAGTGTGTTATTCAGTTTCCATGTGTTTGTGGGATTTTTGCAGTATCTTTTATCACGAATTTCTTATTTCATGGCACTATGATCCGATAACATGCAAGGGATAATTTCAACCCTTTTGCATTTATTTAGATATATTCTGTGAGCTAATATATGGTCTATTTTAAAGAATGACCCATGTACTGCTGAGAAAAATGTGTATTCTGATATTGTTGGATGGAACACTCTGTATATGTCTATTAGGTCCATTTGTTCACAAGTGTGCTTCAGTTCTGTTATTTCTTTGCTGATTTTCTGTCTGGTTGATCTGTCCCTTATTGTCAGTGGTGTGGTAAGGTCTCCTGTTATAATTGTATTACTGCTAATTTTGTTTTTCATTTCTGTTAATACTTGTTTTATATAACTGGGCGCTCTGGAATTTGGTGCATATATATTTAAGATTGTTATCTCTTCTTCTTGAAGTTTTCCCCTAACCAGTGTGTAATGACCTTCTTTATCTCTTCTGATCATTATTGGCTTGAAGTTCACATTGTCTGCAAACAGAATAGCTACTCCCACTTTTTTGGGGGTTTCTGTTGCATGAAATATTGTTTTCTGTCCTTTGAATTTCAGTCTGTGAGTATCCTTTTGGGTTAGATGCATTTCTTGTAGACAGCATATGGTTGGATGTTGTTTCTTGATCCAGTCTGCCAGTCTGTTTCTTTTAATTGGTGCATTGACATCATTTACATTAATGGTTATAACTGTTATATGTTGGTTTATTGTTGACATGTTATCTTTCTGCTGTTACATCTTATCCTTCCATTCTATGTAATTATCTTCTTTGCTTGGTGGTTTTTTCCTAAATGTATCTAATCTGTCTTTCAGTATTTTTGCATGGTTGGTTGGTAGTCATGAAGTTCTTCAGCTGTGCTTTGTCATTGAAGTATTTTATTTCTCCACCCATTTTGAAGGACAGTTTTTCAGGGTACATCAGTCTAGGTTGGAAATCATTTTGCTTTAGAATCTGAAATACTTCACTCCATGGTCTTCTTGACTTTGTTGTTTGTGCTGAGAAGTTTGCAGTAATTCTAATAAGTTTTCCTTCATAGGTGATCTTTCTTTTCTCTCTGACAGCTTTTAATATCTATTCTTATGTTGGATTTCTGGAATGGTATTATTATATGTCTGGGTGTAGTTTTATTTTGGTTATGGCTACTTGGAGTTCTATATGCTTCACTGATCCTGATATCAGTTTCCAATCTCATGTTTGGGAAATTTTCAGCTATTATTTCTCTAAATATCCTCTTGACATCCTTCATGTTGTCTCCTTCTTTTTCATTTATCCCTATCAATCTTATGTTGTTTTTCTTTGCATCATGTTGCAGCTGTTGAATTGTTATTTCCTGATTGCTTGTTATTTTTAAAAGATCTTTCCTTTCCTGTTCAATAGCTGAAATCTTGTGTTCATGGTCTGAAATTCTATCTTCACTTTCATTGAGGCGGTTTTTCCAACTTTCAATGGAATTTTGATTTTCTGTATATCTCTTTGAATCTGCCTTATGTATTCTGTTTGTTTCTTATATTGTCCATCCAGGGATTCTATCTTTTTGTTTAGCTCCTCCAATTTTTAAACTGTCTCTTCTTTAGATATGTTCAGCATCTCTTTCATTTCTTTTATCATTTCTTCTTTTACCTGGGAGATTATTTCTATTTTGAATTACTTTAAAGGTTCCTGGAGTTGCTTCTTTATTTTAGTTGCTATTATGTCCAATATTTCAGGTGTATGGCATATATTTTCTTCTATGTACATAGCTCCTAAGGTTTCTTGGGATGGGCTGCAGGTTTGAGATTGTAATTTGGTCTTCATTTTGTCATTTTCCTATATTTCTGTGTTTTAAGTCTTATTCCAAGGCTTTCCATGTCCTGTTGGAAATCCTCTTTGCCCTCAGCTCCTGGGACTCTGACCTGCCCAGTTCCCCAGATTGAAAGAGGGTCACTGGGGGGTGGGACAGACCAGCTCAAGACCCGCTGAACTGGTCTAGTGCAACAGGAAGCCATGAAGCTCCCTGTCTGGGGCCGAGGCAGGGTCCCAAACTAGCTGGGCTTGGGGGATCACATTGGGACACTCACCACAGGCCGCCCAGTCTCTGGAACCAATGGTGCTCACAGGCCCAGAACTCCAGAGTCCACCAAGCCAGGAAGGAAGTGGTGAGACCTGTCTGCTCTGTTAATTTTAAAGAGTCAACTGTTTATTCATTAACTCAATTTATATTTTTGCCTTTTTTGGCTTTTTAGTTTGGTCTCTTAGTAAATAAGGCTTTGCTTTTTGTTTTTCTTTCCTTCTTATTAATCTAGAAAAAGTACATGGTTTTCTAAAAATTGCTTTGGGAGTACTCCATCAATTTTAATATAGAGATATTATTTGAAAATATTCAAAATTTGTGTAGGAATTTTTTTTCTTGAAATAGGAAGTATTTAAACACTTAATTAAAAAAGGTTTTTTTTTTTTTTTTTTTTTTTTTTTTTTTTTTTTGGTGCAGGGGATTGAACTCACGACCTTGCGCTTGCCAGGCAAGCACTTAAGCCACTGAGCTAAATCCCCAGCCTTTAAACACTCAAATTTTTTTATATGGCATTTTATGCATTTAAGTACTCTGGTTTATTAAGATATGATATATGGAGAGAAAATGTACCCCTTTAACCATAACGAGCTCTGGAAAATGTGTATGACTGTGTCTACCACAACCTGGGTGCAGAGAGTGTGAAGTTCTCTGGGTCCTTCTTCAGTCAGTTTTCTAATCCTATTCCTTGTTCCTGGAAACTACTGATCTGTGTTCTCTTCCTATAATTTTGTCATTTATGAAATGTCATATAAATGCAGTCATACAATGTGTAGTCATTTGTGTTTGGCTTCTTTTGCTTAGAATAATATTTTTTAGATTTATCCAAAGGTTGCAGGTATCAACAGACTACTTTCTTAAATTCCTGACTAGCATCCTACTGTGAATCTGCCATAGTCTGCTTCTCTGTTGACCAGTCAGTGAAGATTAGAGTTGGTTTCCATTATTGGCTATTAAAAATAAAGCACAGATAAATTCTGATGGTACTTGTATTGCTTGTTAATATGATGGGATATTAAGACATTCTGGCTTTTTAGCTTTATAAGATACCTCTTCTTTACATCCTCAGGCTTACTGTGTTACACAGGCTAGTCCTGTGATTCTCCTTTCTCCCAAGGCCTCACTATTTAGTTCGGATCAGTCTTGAATTCATCCTACTTCAGCCTCTTGAGCACTAAAATTACCTACATGTACCATGTCCTGCTTATTTTCTTAGAACTAAAGTGTATCCTGTTCTAACTTTAACATCTGTTACCACTCTGGTTAAAGTTATCTATTTATTTAAAACATGTTTTTATTAATTCCTATTAATTTTATAAAATATTAGGTTTCAACATGGTGTTTTTCTTACATCATATAACATATTATGATTATATTCATTCACCCATTTGCTTCCTTTCTCCTCCCTGCTCCCCTGCCCTATCCCCTTCCTCTTCGCTGATGTCTCCCTACTTTTTTGAAAGGATGACAAAGGAGATTTAAAAAGAGAGCAGTAAATTGCTCAGAGGGCTTAGGTCTATCACCACTCTTACTCAAACAGAGTTCCGGAAGCATTAGCTAGAATAACCAGACAAAAGAAAGAAATAAAGGAAGTAAAGATAGGCAAGCAAGAAGTTAAATTATCATTATTTTAACTGCTTTTTCCCTCTTCCTAATATCTATTGTACATTTTGGTGCAGGGGATTACATTCAGTTTTTTGCACTAGTGAGACAATACAATGCTTGCACATGTGAAAAACTGTGATGGGACAAAGGGGAAAGGAAGGAAGGGAAAAGGAAAAATATACATAAGATAGTAAAGATGTTTGTACAGCTAGAATCTCTTAGTTCATTGAAAATAAAGATTAGTGCTAATAGTGCTTGGATAATATTTCATGCCTATATCTTGTACTCTGAACAACTATTATGAGTATAACAATACACAATATATGAATTACTGTTACTCTCCTGCTAGCCTATTTTGAAACTGATTTTTTCTCTTTAAAATAAAAAAGAATTGAGTTTGCCAAAAAATTATTTTTATTTGCAGATGATGTGATACTTTCCATAGAAAACCTCAAAAATCTCATCAGAAGAGTTATAAATTTAATAACCACATTCAGAAGCATAGCTGGATAGGTCAACACTAAAACATCAATAGCTTCCTGTACACAAATAGCAAACTCACTGAGAAGGAAGTTAGGCAAATAACACCTTTCACAGTAGCACCCAAGAAAATGAAATAGGAAGCAATCTAACAAAGGAAGTAAAAGATCTTTACACTGAAAACTATAGTACTTTGAAAAAGGGATCAAAAAGGATATCAGAAAATGCAAAGATATCCCATACTTTTGGGTAGGAAGAATTAATATAGTGAAAATGGCTATACTTCCAAAAGTATTGTGCACATTTAATGCAATTCTGATCAAAGTACCAAGAATATACTTCATAGAATTAGAGAAAACAATCATAAAATTCACTTGGAGTCCCAAAGACACCTAGAATAGCAAAAACAATTCTGGGCAACCAAGGCAAGGCAATTGGCATCACAACCCTGATTTGAAATTATACTAGAAGTCTACTGTGATAAAACACCAACATACTGGCAAAACAGTCCCGAGGAGCAATGGGACAGGTTAGAGAATGCAGAAACCACTCTAAACCACTCAGCCACTTCATCATTGACACTTTATCATTCCAGCTTCACTGGAAGAAAAATAGCCTGTTTAATAAATAGTGCTGGAAAAACTGGCTGTGTGCTGAAGACTAAAACTAGACTGTGTCTCTCACCATGTAATGAACTAAATCAAAATGAGTCAAAGATCTCCATATTAAAACAGAAACACTATTTTTTCTGGAAGACAAAATAGGTAGAACACTTGAAGATGTAGGTTTAGGCAAAGACTTCATGGACAAAACCCAGTTGCACAGGAAATAACATAAAGAATCAACAACTGGGATCTCATCTGATTAGAAAGTCCAAGGCCATGTGTGGTGGTGCATGCCTGTAATCCCAGCACTCAGGAGGTTGAGGCAGAAGGGTCACTGTGAATTCAAGGTCAACCTGGGCTACAAAGCAAGTTCAAAAGAAAACAAAAGTTCATAAGACTGACTTAAAGAAATACAAAAGAACCAAAATTATATGTTGTATGCTATCAAGTCATGGCATGCAGAAAGTATAAATCAATTGTGAAAGAAATGCATAAAATTTATGAAGACTTAGACATTAAATAACACACTCATAGACACTCAAGGGGTAATAAAAGAAATCAAGCAAGAAATTAAATAATTCTTAGAATCAAATGACAATTCCAGTAAAACATACCAGAAGTGATGGAACACAATTAAAGAAGTCATGAAAAGAAGTTTATTATTGTGAATGCTCACATTATAAAAAAGAGCAGACTAAAATAAATAAGCTAATGATGTGCTTCTTGAAACTAGAACAAGATCCCCTCCAGGGGGAGAACCACCAGTGTCTCCTGAGATCAGTGCCATGTTGGATCTTAGAATGCTGGGAAGCCAAACAATCAGCCTGCCTCCCTGCTCAGCAATAGTGAGCCTACTGGTGGCGGGCTGAGAGTCAACCATCCTACTTCCCCAACCCCCCTTGTCCTGCCCCCCATTAGCAAATGGGAACCAGAGATCTGAGCATCTCTTGGAAGGTTGACCATAGCATATAAGGGGGATTTCCTTCTGCCATCTCTTTGAAGGCAAATATTTTTATCACAGTTTTGCTTTATTATCATTAATGGTACTGCTCTATTCAACATTGTGTTTTGATAAGTTCTATAATGTTCTGCATTTCATTTTATTTTGATATATGTAATTGAAAGAACAACTATTGTGAAGATAACGAGATATACTGTGATACCTATTACTGTTATCCCGTTAACCTGCTGTGAAGTTCTGTACCAATTTCACTACACTGTCTCAGTTGGCTTTATTCTGTCTCGTTCTGTTGTATTTACTACCTTCAAAATAAAAATTAAAAAAAAATTTAAAAAAGAAACTAGAACAAGACATTCCAAACTAAAACCTAATATGATGAGTGGAATCATAAGTTTAGAGCAAAATTAATGAAATTAAAACTAAAAAAAAAATCGGTGAATCAAAGAGATGTTTCTTTGTAAGAACATACAAAATAGATAAATCCTTAGCCAAACTTACTGAGGCAGGAAAGAAAAGATCCACACCAGTTTAACTGAAAAGAAAAAAAGCCAAAATCACAATGGCCACTGCCAAATTTCAGAAGAACATTGGTAACTACTGTGAAAGATTGTACTCTGATTAGAAAATTATAAAGAAATGGACAGATTCCTAGATGTGTGAATTATCAAGTGGACAAAAAATTCATAAAACTCTGAAGTATACAATAACAAAGAAAGTGATAGAAATATCTGTTAAAGAAGAAAAGTGCAGGACATGATGGATTCACCACTCATAAACTATAAGACCTTCAGGGAAGGTACAATGCCAGTGTTCCTCAAACTCTTTCATGAAACTGAAAGGGGTAGACAAATTCATTCATAGAAGCTAGCATTACTCTGATTCAAAAATCAAAAAATAGTAAACTGAAAAAGTAAACTGTAGGTCATTAATGAATATAGACACAAAAATCTTCTACAGGACCCAGAAAATATGGTGCAACAATCATCAAATCATACTTTATGACCAAGTAGTATCATCCCATGGATCAAGGACAGTTCAACATACATAAATCAATAAATGTAGCAAGAAGATAAACAGATACAAGAACAAAAATAGCATGATCATATAAATAGATGCAGAAAACATTTTTGACCAAATCCAGCATTTGACCATTTCCTGATAAAAATCCTGAACAAAAAGATATAGAAGAATTTTATCTTAATCCAATGAAAGCCTTTATGACAAACCTACTGCCAAGATCATATTAAATGATTATATTAAAACTAGGAACAAGACAAAGAGGTTCACTATCACTACTCTTTTTAAATATAATATTCTAAAATGTTGGCCAGATCAATCGAGATAAAGAACTAAAAGATATATATGTATGAAATGAAGAATTCAAATTATTATTATTTTCAGATAATGTGATAGTCTACAGAGAAGACTCAAAAAATTCCATGAAAAGACTCCTAGAATTGATAAAAAAATTCAGTAGCGTATCAGGAAATAAAATCAAAACACAAAAACTCAATAGCATTTCAAGGCACTAATAATGAACTCATTGGGAAAGAAGTTAGGAAAAAAGTACCATTCACAATACATGAAGAAAAATTAAATACTTAGGAAATAACCTAAGAAAGTGAATGAAATACACTGAGAACTTTAGTATTCTGAAAGAGGAAATCAAGGGCGACATCAGAAAATGCAAAAATGTCTCCTGTTCTCATGAAGGCAGAATTAACATTGTCAAAATAGCCATACTTTCCAAACTTACATAGATTTAATACAGTTCCAATCAAAATACCGAAGCATCCTCACAGAACTAGCAAAAACTATCCTATAATTCATATGGAAACAAAAATTTGCATTTTAAAAAAGGTTTCCTGCTGTTACAAAACGTGAAGCAACCAGTAGCCAGTACGTGATTCATGCAGGAAGAGCAGGGCTTAGCAGTGGAAATGCGGTGAAATGGTGCATCTACCTACATCGCCAGAGTGCTCTTCAGGAAGTCTGAGTCCCTGGCGTAACCAGCTGTGTGTGAGATTACGTTTCCCACGTACTTCTTACATATTTGTTTTTGATCTTTATAACTTTACTAGCCTAACGGGTAAAATACGATGTCATCGTTGTTTTATATTCCCCTAAATATTATTAGTGTAATCATGTCACATTTTTAATGGTTATGCATTTTTCAGTTTTCTGTTATGAATGTTTATCACTGAAAAAGAATTTTATTATATTTTTATTTATAGTTGTTAGAAATTTCACCACAAATATTTTCATTAGTTTACAGGATACTGATCTTCTTAAATTTATATTAAAACATCATTCTGAAAACCATATTTGTACAGAAATATTTATCAAATATTTATTCTATGAAAAATTAAGCAAAATTATAGAATATTTTGATATTTTAGAATAAGTAAATGAGAAAAGGATAAAATATTTAATAACATGAATTAAACATGAAAATAGTCAATTTTAGAAGTAAAAAATGGGGAAATAAAATTGTACTGCTTTAAAAACCTATTAAAATAAATTAAGTCTATTTAATTAATCAATTTTTGTTACTATAAGTCTGCAGTATAAGCTAGAGATATTCCTTTTGGAGAACATGTATGTAATGTGAGTGTATAGCTTGATACATTTTGACAACTGAACATACCCAAATAATCATCACCAAGATGAAGAAACAAAATGTTATTATCACCTGGCTTGTGCACACTGCTAGCCAGTATTTCTTGAAGAATTTCTTTTTCACATTTTATCTAAAAATCATGTACGATGTATTATATAGTGTCTGGCTTCTTTTAGCTTAATATTACATTTGAGAGAGTCGTTTATATCATTAAAAGTAGTTGTAGGTCATTCCTTTTCCTACTACCTACTATTTTACTGTATGAATATATCATTATTTCTTGCACTATTCTATTTTTGCCATCAGCAATGGCAGTCCAGTTTTTGAATATTGTACTATGGCTGCTGGGAACACCAATGTGTACATATTTGGGTGAACTTAATTTTAACTTCTCATAGGTACTTAGGAGTGAGATTAATAGGTCATGTGTTAAGTCTATGTTTATGAGAAGCTGTCCAGCTGTCTTCCAAAGGGTCTTTATCATTTCACATCCCATCGTTACCATAGAGGCGTTCAAATTGCTTTACTTCTGCTCAATATTTGGTATTGTCAGTATTTTTTAGATTTATACACTCTATTTTTTGTTGTTTTTAGTTAAGCTTATTGGTACATTTTAGACATACATAATGATCACATTCATCACAGGAGGTTTGTATCTGTACATGACATACCTTAATTCTTTATTCCCAATTCCTTTACCCTCCCTTCCACTCTCACTCCCTCCTTATTTGTAAAAGTTTTGTTTCCATTTTCCTTATTTTCTCATTTTTTCCCTTTCCCTTCATTCCTTCCCCCTCACCCCTCTAAGTTCTCTTTCCCATTTGAGCATTTTAGTTCTTTTTACAATATCCATTATACATTTTGGTCTTTACTTACACTTTTGGTTTTTCACACCAAAGAAACAATGTGATATTTACATGTGTGTTTGATTTATTTCACTTAAGAGTATGGACTCAGAGTGTATCCATTTACCCAAAAATGCCTCAAGTTTGCCCTTTTTGGCAGAGTACTGCATTGTATAAAAAATCATTCTTCTCTATTCATCAGTTGATGGGATTTTGGGCTGTTTCCAACAGTTAGCAATTAAAAACTGCTACTATAAACATGGATACACATATATCACTGTGGTATGATGTTTCTAATTCTTCTGGGAAGATACCAGTAAAAGGAATATTGGATGAAATGGAACCTCCTGGTTTAGTTTTTTGAAGATCTCCATATTATTTTCACTGTGGTTCCACAGTCTATGCTCCTCCAACATTGGAAAAGGGTTCCTTTTCCCCACGTCCCCAGCAGCATTTGTTATTGGTTGATTTCACAATAATTACCATACTTTCAGGAATAAGATGGAATCTTAGTGTTGTTTTCATTTTTATCTCTTGAATGCCCAGGGATATTGAATATTTCCTCATAAGTTTATTTGCCATTTCTATGTCTATTTATTTTAGATGCTTATTTTTGGATTGGGTCTTTAAATTTGGGGGGTCTGATTATTTACATTTTTTATATACCCTAGATATTAGTTCTTTATTTGAGGAACAGCTGGTAAAAATTTTTTCTACCCCATGGGTTTTTTTCTTCATTCTGTTGTTGCTTTCTTTTGCTCTGTGAAAACTTTTTAATAACATAGGATTTCAGTTGTTGATTCTTTGTAATGTCTCCATTGTGATCAGGGTTTTGTTCATAAAGTCTTTATCCACACCTTCTTCAAGAGTTCTATCTATTCTCTCTTCCAGCATATTTCTGCTTTTATATCTTTGATCCCGTTAAATCTTTGATCCCAGTTTTTTAAAAGGGTACAAATAATACAGTATTTCTAGAAAAAAATATATACAGTACGAAATCACCAGTTAATAGGTTACATATTATCTTCCCAGAAACAGTTGTTCATATCACTAAATTAAAGCATATAAAGTGAACATTCATACAGTGAAACTGGAGACAGTTCCGTTCAGTGATCCAACAAAAGCTCAGTTATATGGTTTTTCCGTCCTACACACTCGAACATACCTGTGGTTATATCCCTTAGTCCACCTTACTTTCCTCTCTTTTTTACAGTAACAAACTTTTTAAGGGTTTTATTATTCTCACGGTTCTTATTACTTTTTTGAAGAGAATAAAAACAAATGTGACTAAGCAAAACAGAGTCAGAACAGAAGGGTGGGCATAGTACGTGATGCAAAAATAGAATACCAGGTGATCAAAAGTGGTTACCATTGTGCCTCTTGCTATTTTTAAACTGAGTTGTCTACATCACCAGGTATAATAGAATTGATCAAAACAGTACGGAACAAAACCAATAAAATCTACACTGAGGACCTTTATAGGACTTCAAAAAAAAAAAAAAAAAGAATGATAGTCAATCCATATTGGGCATCATAGTATATCTTATTGCCTTCAAAGTGATTGCCTAGACCCTCAAACTTGATACTATCAAACAAAATAGAATATATAATAATCAGACAGAACAAGATGGGGAGAGCAATACTGGGGTTCAAGTCAGGATAATAGGACAACAAAAATGTTACTATAATATGTCCCATTATTCTTTAATTTAGTTTTCCCTTAATTAAAAAAATGAGAGAAAATAGATTAATTTAAAAATAGGGGGAAGATTGAGATAAGAGAAGATATTGTAATAGAACAATGCAGGGCAGAACCGAGCAATTCAAGCATCATTGTGTTTCACCACCAAATAATCTAACATAATAGTAGTCACCATAGTGCCTCTTTCCTTAAATTATTTGAGTGTAACTTCGCGTGCTATAATATCAAGCGTATCTAGACAGCGTGAAGCCTTTCAAGAGAATGCAAGAATTACAGGGTATTTAGAACCTGCTAATAGAAAACAAACAATGGCTTCTATATTATCTCTTTGCCTATAAAGAATTTTGTTTATACTATAGCATATAGTGAAATATAGTAAGATACAACATGTTAAAACCAGTGGAAACAAATGTACTACAGCTTGATGGGACTTCAAAACAAGATGATATTAAATCAGCACTAGCTTTTATGTTGTGTTGCTTTCTTCAAAATAGCTCTTCGTGCTATCATAGATACTAAAATCGAACAACCCAGGTTAAAACCATTGCGGTTAATGAGTGAAAACATTATATGGCTTCAAATCAATATGATTGGGAATCATACTTCTATGTATTCTTATCATTTGTTACACTAGGGAAACTATTTGGTATTTATACATATGAGTTTGATTTATTTCACTTATGAGTATGGTCTCAAGCTGCATCCATTTATTTATAAATGTCTCAATGCAGTCATTCTTTATAGCTGAGTAGTACTCCATTGTATAAAAATACGATAACTTTTTTATCCATTCTTCAGTCAATGGACACTTGGGTTGTTTCCAAGATCTGGCTATTACAAATTGTACTGCTGTAAACATGGATGCACATATATCACTGTGGTATGATGCTTTCAGTTCTTCTGGGAATAGGCCTAGAAGTGGTATAGCTGGGTCATATGGGGCTTCCAGTCCTAGTTTTCTGAGAAATCTCCAGACTGACCTCCACAATGGTTGCACTAGTCTACACTCCCACCAACAGTGCAGGAGAGTTCCTTTTTCCCCACAGCCTGTCCAGCATTTGTTGTTGTTGGTTTTCTTGATCTTGGCCATTCTTTCAGGAGTGAGATGAAATCTCAGTGCGGTTTTGATTTGCATTTCTCTGATGACTAATGATGATGAACATTTTTTCATATATTTATTTTCCATTTGTATTTCTTCATCTGAGAATTGTTTATTCATCTCAGATGCCCATTTTTGGATTGGGTCTTTGAATTTTGGGGGTCTGATTTTTTTTAATTCTTTATATGTTTTAGAAGTCCTTTGTCTGAGGAGCAGTTCACTAAGATTTTTTCCCAGTTTGTGGATCCCATTTTGATTTTAGTTTAGTGCATGGTAAAATGTAAGAGTCTAGTTTTAGTCTTTAGCACTTGAAAAGCAAGGTTTTCCAGCACCAATTATTAAAAAGACTATCTTTTTTTTCCAGGGAAGATGTTTGACCCTTTGGTTAAAATAAGGTAACTGTGTTTGGAGTTGTTTTTGCATCCTCTAACCTGTTTCATTGATCCTCTGGTCTCTTTTTGCCAGTACCATGGTGCTTTTTTTTTATTTTAAAGATAATAAAACAGAATAAAACCAATCAAAGCTAACCAGTGTAAGAGATACAGGATTTTAAAACATTACAAAATCAACAATAATTACCATAGTGCCTTTTGATGTGTTCCAAATAGTTGCAGATAATTTCAAACAGTAAGAATCAAACAGAATAGAAACAATAAAAACAAAACAATGAATGCAATAAAGGACTTCAAAATAAGCCTATAGTAAATCCAAAATTGCTGAAACAATGTATCTTGCTATCTTTGAAATAGCTGCTCCTGCCATTGGATTTGACATAATCAAAAAACAAAAAACAGAAAAAAACAGAGGAAAATGAAACCCAAGCCAACAAAATAATTGAAATGATATAGGACTTCCCAAACAAGACCAAAGGAAACCAACAATGACTGCAACCCTCAGAAGGAGATTACCCACCCTAGATACCACAATGCATGCCTCTATCCTCTGAACCTATGATCAGACCACTGGTCCTAGACCTGCATTGTTAGTGAAACACTAAAGCACCACAGGCATCCAATTGCATTTCACTTCTATAGCCATCATCAGAGCCTGCATTTCTCCGGATAAGCCGGTTGCTTACAGTGGGAGTGGGGGGTGGGTGGATGGTGGAGGGTTGGTAATTCTTGTTTGCCAGCCCATGCGGCCAGAAGTGGCTGGGGTCTGCCTGTTCCAGTCTGGTGGTGGCCCGAGTTCCCAGACTGGGCTTACTGCCTGTTGTGGCCTTCTTCTCTCTGCCCCCATCTGCACATGGTGCTGACTCACAGGGAAAGGCTGGGGTCTGGCTGTTCCAGTCTGGCAGCAGCCTGTGCATCCCATGGTGCTTTTAGCACAGTAGACCTGTAGTATAATTTCAAGTCAGAGATTATGATGCCTACTGCCTTGCCTTGGTTGCCCAGAGTAATTTTTGCTATTCTAGGTCTCTTTGGGTTCCAAATAACTTTTAGGATTGTTTTCTCTAATTCTATGAAGTATACTCTTGGTACTTTGATCAGAATTGCATTAAATGTGCACAATAATTTTAGAATTATGGCCATTTTCACTATATTGGTTCTTTCTACCCCAAATTATGGGATATCTTTGCATTTTCTGATATCCTTTTTGATCCCTTTTTCAAAGTACTATAGTTTTCAATGTAAAGCTCTTTTACTTCCTTTGTTAGATTGCTTCCTATTTCATTTTCTTGGATGCTACTGTGAAAGGTGTGATTTGCCTAACTTCCTTCTCAGTGAGTTTGTTATTTGTATACAAGAAGCTACTGATGTTTTAGTGTTGACCTCTCTAGCTATGCTACTGAATGTGGTTATTAAATCGAGAACTCTTCTGGTTGGGTTTTGGGGCTTTCATGTAAAGTGTCATGTCATCTGAAAATAATGGTAATTTAACTTTTTCCTTTCATATCATTATTCCTTTTATTTCTTTATTCCTTTAATTCTTTCTTTTGTCTATTACTCTGGCTAATATTTTGAGAACTGTATTGAATAAGAGTGGTAGTAATAGACATCCTTGTCTTGTTCTGATTTTAGAATGAAAGCTTCCAGTTTTTCATTTAGTACGGTTTTGGCTGTTGGTTTTTCATAGATGATTTTTATCAGAGAGATAAAGACCATCTATTCCAATTTTCTGTAATTTTTTTTATCATGAATGGGTGTTTGACTTTGTGAGATGTTTTTTCAGTATCTGCCAAGATGACCATGTGAGTTTTGCACTTGGCTTTGTTGATATGGTATATTATATTTATTGATCTGCAATGTCAATCCATCATTGCATCCCTGGAATGAATCCTACTTGATAATGTGCCTAACATTCTTGATGATTTGCTACATTCTATTTCTAGTACTTTATTGATGAATTTTGTGTCTATGTTCATTAGCAAGATTAGCCTGCAGTTCTCTCTCTCTCTCTCTCTCTCTCTCTCTCTCTCTCTCTCTCTCTCTCCTCTCTGTCTGTCTTTTGGTTGGATCCTTCTCTGGTTTTGATGTCAGGGTAATCCTTCCTTCCAAGAACGACTTTGGGAGTATTCTTTTCATTTCAATTTTGTCAAAGAGTTTGAGGAGTAGTGGCATTATATCATCTTTAGTTTCTTGTAGAATTCAGCAGTGAATCTATCATGGCCTGGGCTTCTTGTTGCTGGTAGCTTTTTAATTGTGTCTTCAACTTCATGTCTAATACTGGCTTATTTAGAATTTTTATATAAATATATTTTGTCTTTTTGAGGTAGGGTTACACTATGCAGTTCAGGATGGACTTGAACTCACTTTGTAGCCCAGGTTGGCCTCAAACTTTCAGCAATTCTCCTACCTCAGTCTCCCAAATGCCTGGATTACAGGAATGAACCATCATGCCTGGCTAGAATTTTTACATTGTCTTGATTCAGCTTTTGTAATTCATGTGTATCTAGGAATCTGTCCATTTCTTCTGTGTTCCGTCTCATTAGAATACAGGTTCTTGAAGTAGGTTTTGATGGTCTTCTAGATTTCTGCAGGGTCCATCCTATTTCACCTTTTTCATTCCTAAGTGCATGGATTTAAGTCTTATCTTTCCTTTTCTTTTTTTTTTTTTTTTGATGAGGTTGGCTAAAGGTTTGTCAATATTATTTAATCTTTTAAAGAACCAGTTCTTTGATTAATTAATTCTTTGTACTGCTTTTTTAGTCTCAATTATATTAATTTCTGCTCTAGTATTTGTGATTTCCTCCCTTATAGAAGCTTGGGCTTTATTTGGTTTTCTTTGTTTTAGAAGCTTGAGGATCAACACATTTATTGGTGCTCATTTGGTTTTTCTGATGTTGGACTTTATTACTATAAATTTCTCTCATAAGACTGGTTTCATTGTACCTTGTAAGTTCCAATATGTTGTTAGCCTTATCATTTAATTATAGAAATTATCTAATTTCATATTTTTTATTTTGAAGATAATAAAATCAAGCAAAATAAAACAGAACAAATCCAATCAAGACAAAACAGTGTGATACAGAGTTTCAAAACAAGGTAACAGGGAATCAACAATGGCTACCACACTGCCTCTTGTCTTGAAAATGGCTGCCTATATCATCAGACATAGGAAAATCAAACAAAAAAGAACAAAATAGAACCAACAGAAACAAAACAATGAATGTAAAACAGGACTTCAAAACAAGATTATAGTAAATCAAAATTAGCTACCATAATATATTTTGTTATCTTTTAAATAACTGCCCATGCCATCAGATATAAAATCAAACAAGACAAAACAGGATAAAACTAAATCAAACAAAACATTAAAAATGATACAGGATTTTAAAACAAGATAATAGCGAATCAACAATTGTTACCACCTTCAGAAGGAGATCCTCCATAGATGATCTCCTATGTATTGTTATCCCCTAAACAGATAATCAGATTACTGGCGTTAGGCTGCAGAATCAACGAAAACTAAACACTGCAAGCATTAAGTTGTATTTTACTTCAATAGCTATCATCTCAGCCTGTGTTTCTCTGGATAAGCTGGTTGCGCTAGGTAGTGGGGTGGATCTTGGCTCTTCTTGTCTCCCAGCCTGTGCTCCATGAGGGGCTGGTCACCGGTTGTCCTCCCTGCAGCCTGTGCCTGGTGCTGATTCACAGGAAATGACTGGCTTCTTGTTTTCTTCCTTGTGGACCATGAATGGTGCAGACTAACAGGAAGGGACTGGCATCTGTTTGTCTTTTCCATGACCCGTGTGTGGCGCTGACTCCCAAGAAGTTGCTGGCTTTTTGTTCTCCTCTCTGTAGATCACAAATGGCACAGACTAACAGTGCTGACTCTCTAATTTCTTCTTTAACTTCATCTGTGACTCACTGGTTACTCAGGAGGGTCATAGTTAATTTTGATGTGTTTATGAAATTTTCATGTTTTTTTTTTGCTATTGATTTACAATTCATTGCACTCTGGTCTGATACTATGCATGGAGTAATTTCAGTTCTTTTCCATTTACTTAAGCATGTTTTATGAGCTAATATGTGATCTGCTTTTGAGAATGTCCTGTATATAGCTGACAAATATGAGTATTCTGATGTTATGGGGTAGACACTGTAGACACCTACTAAGTTCATTTGTTCACAGGTTTGGTTCAGTTCAAATGTTTCTTTGTTGATTTTTGTCTAGTTGATATATTTGTGACAGTGGTATGTTAAGTTCCACCATTGCAATTTTTTTTAGTGCTTATATGATTGTTTATGTCCATTAATATTTTTATATAGTTAAGTGTGCCAATATGTGGTGCATTTACATTTGATTGTTATCTATTCCTCTTTGAGTTTTTCCTTAACAAGTGTGTGGTGACTTTGTCTCTTTTGATCAGTCGAGGCTTAAAGTTAACTTTGTCTGCAAAGAGAAGAGCTACTCCTGCTTTTTTCCAGGTTCCTGTCACATTAAGTGTTGTTTTCTATCCTTTGTCTTTCAGAATATAAATTTTTTTGAGATAAGTGTGTTTCTTGTATGCAGCATATTGTTGGATCTTGATTCTTGATTCATCTACCAGTCTGTTTTGTTTTGATTGGTGAATTGAGAGTATTTACATTGTGGATTATAACATATGCATTGGCTTATTCCTGTCATTTTCCTATTGTTGGTTCCTTTTCTTTTCCCTCAGTTTAATTGCTTGCCTTGCTTGATGGCTTGTTGCTATTGGTGTTCTTGTAATTGTGGACATTATTATCTCTTTCTAAAATATACTCCTGAATATTTTGTAGAGATGGTTTGTTGGGCATGAATTTCTTCAGTTATTCTTTGTCATGGAAGTAACCTCTTTTCCCCATTGATTTACAAATATAGATTTTCAGGTTGCATCAATCTGGGCTGAAAGTTGTTTTCTTTTGGGACTTCTACTACTTCAGTCCATGCTCTAAACACAAACACAAGTTTTTGTTTAGAAGTATTCTGTGATTCTGAAAGGCTTTCCTTAATAAGTGATTTGTTTCTTTTCTCTAAAAGCTTTTAATATTCTATTTTTATGTGAAATTTCTGGAATCTTGACTGTTATATCCCTTGTTGTGTTTATTTTGATTATGGCTACATGCCACATTTATCTATATGTCAGTTTTTTTCCCCGTGCTTGAGCAGTTTTTGGCCATTAGTTTTTTTTTTTTAATTTTATTTAAAGAAAGACAAAACAAAACAGAAAATGAGTAGAAATAATACATACTTTCAAAGAAAATAAACAGTAATAAATCACTTGTTGATGTTTACATATTGGCCTCTTACAGATAGTTGTTCAAGATACAAAAGTGGAACATTACAAATGGGAATTCAAACAGCAAGACTGCAAATAGTTCTTTTCAACTATCTAATAAAAACTTAGTAATATGGTTATCAGTCCTATACTCTTAAACATACACACATTTATTCATATCTTCAGTTATGTTGAGACTGAATGGACCAAAGCAGACTATAATCACTCTGAACAAAGAATAATAGTATTGCTGGATTTCACATCATGACACTCTGGAATCCAAACTGGGTACTGTAGTGCCTTTTTTTCCTTCATAGTATTTGTTCATTTCATCATGTGTCATAAGATCAGTTCTCATAAACTGTTTATAGGTTTTACACAAGCATGAGTCTTAACATGTATTTCTATCCTTTATTAGAGGGAGAAACAGAACAAAGCAGGACAGAATAAAACATATTCCTATAGACACATAAAACTAAAAAGACATGTAAAACTGCTGTACAAGAAGTTCTATCATAGTTACTGTGTTGTCTCTTGTTATCATCAGTAGAATTTGCTGTATCATCAGATATAGTATAATTGAATATATCAGTATATAACAGTATTAATAGAAATACAACTTTGTTGGTAGTGTAGAACTACAAAAACAAGTAGTAATCAAACCAGAATGGGTATTGTAGTGAATCATTGTCATTTTCAGTATAGTTGTCTATACTCTCAGACTTGATACTATCAACTTTAACAATTTTGAATAAAATCTGTCAATAACAAACAGCAATCAAACAAATCAGATTTAACTAAGATCTGTCATGATATAAGAGTATAAGTTATACAGGGATCCAGATTAAGTTGATAGGAAATTAAAGATGATTACTGTGCTATATCTTGATATTTTTGGGATAGCTGTCTATGCCTTCAGATTTAGGGCTTGTATACAAACTGGGACGGAATAAGTTCTATCTAAGCAGAGTGGTGAGAGTAATAAGGGTTTTAATTTCTAATACACTATTAGCAATATCTTCGGCTGTCTTTTTAAAGACTATTCTTCCCCTTTCACTCCCCCAGGGTGTACTGTGCATTTGTGGGTCTCCCTAACACCCTTGGTTTTATATTGGGGGGACAACCTGCTATTTACCTAAGTGGTTTCAAACTTTCTCACTCCTGGACTTGAACTCTAGTTGTATTTCTTTACCTATTAAAGCTTGTCTTTCCAGCCTACCCATAAATACTGGTCCAGTTGCCCCTATTACTCTCTAGTTCCCTATCACATAAAGTACTGTTTTCTCATATTTGATTTTCAGTCCATATACCCTTCTTCAGGTTAATTATATTTCCTATAAAGAACATCTTGGTGGACCCTTACCTCTTGATCCACTCTGCCTGCGATTCTTTTTTTCCTTAAGTTAGTGTATCTAGGTCATCTATATTAGAAATTATATCCAACCTTCTCTGCCTCATTTCTGTTGTGCTCTTTTTCCGTCATTAGTTGTCTGTCTTCTTGATTTCACTTTCTGCTTCATTCAGTGAGGCCTCTGCCACTGTTCCTGAAATCCTGGTACTTTTCTCTCTCTTTAGAATGTCCTGCAGTATTTTCTGTAGAGATTGATTGGTGGCTGCGAATTTCCCCAGTTCCTCTTTATCTTGGAGCATCTTGTTTCTCCATTAATTTCTAGAGACAGTTTTTCAGGATACATCAATCTGGGCTGCAAGTTATTTTCTTTCAGGACTTGGAATACTTTGCTCCATGTTCTTCTTGATTTGATGGTTTGTGCTGAGAAGTCTGCCATAATTCTGATGGGCTTTCCCTTGTAAGTAATCTGTTTCTTGTCTCTGACAGCTTTTAATATTCTGTTCTTATATTGGACTTCTAGGATCTTGATTATTATATGCCTGGGTGTAGTTCTGCTTTGGTTGTAGGTGGCTGGAATTCTGTATGCCTCATACAGAATATCATTTCCTTTTCCTATGTTTGGGAAGTTTTCCTTAATTATTTCTGTGAATAGCCTTTGTAGTTCCTTTGTTTGTACCCCTGCTTCTTCATTCACATTCTTTATTCTTAAGTTATAGATCCTCTTGTCATCTTCTAGCCTTTATATTGTTACTGCTTGTTTCCTTGTTATTTTAAAAAAGTTTTCCCTTTTATACTCCCACATTGCAAAGTCATCCTCCAGTTTGGATAATCTATCCTTAGTTTCTTTCAAGCAGTTTTGGCAACTTTCAATGGAGTTTTTAATTTCCTGGTAATCTCTTTGAACAAGCCTCATGTATTCTATGTTTTCTTTATATTCTCCATCAAATGATTCCCCCCCCTTTATTTGTTCCTCCATTTTTCCATCTGTGTCTTCTTGAGAGTTGCTTAGCATTTCTTTTATTATTCTATTTATATCTTGCTTTACTTGGTTAGATATTTCCCTTTTGAACTCGTCTATGAGGTCCTGAAGATATCACTTTATGTCTACTGGTGCCATGTCTGACATTGTATGTTTGACATCCTCAATCTCCTTTGTATTTACCTTTCCTGGATCAATGTTCTCATAGATGGGGCTTGGGGACCCTTTTCTTATTGCTTTCTCTTCTCATATTTTTTGTTCTTTCCATACATGTGTATATAGGAGGCTCCAGTTTCTTTCTTTGTTGGTTATAGTTCATCTGAAGTGCACTGACGAGGTGCTGCTGCCCACTGCAGTGTACTATGGAGGTACAAACAGGGGCAGCATATGCTGGGCCCTCCCCTCTGGGTCAGTCAAACTGCCTAGGACTTCATTGCATTAGGGTGTGCTGCCAGACATAGGGACTTGGTCTGGGCTAACGTATTGGATCTTAGCCTGGGGTGTGACCCAGGTCAAGCACACCCCACCAATCCTGCTTGAGAAGGGAGCAGATGACTGAAGTCACCGCTGCTCTTTGTTCTCACCAGTCTCCCCTGTTCCTGAATGTTGTCTGTTGGAGCCTCTTTTTCAGTGGATTGGTTTTATTTCTGTCACTCACCGCAGGTTGATGCAAGTTCCCTGCCAGCTCAGCTTTCCGTTTGGCACACTGACCCCCAACCTCAGTGTGAGTGCATCTCTAGTGAGTTGAAGCAGTGGGTTTTTAGGTAGCTTGATAAGTCTCAGCTGCACGAGTTCAAGTGCTGCAGTGGGAGCACCGAGCCTTTAGCTGTTCCAATAGTAGCACTGGGACTGTATGTCTAATTGGTTTCTCTCAGCTTAGTTTGTTCCTGGGTTGGGTGGATCCATCTCCCTCTGTTTGGGACTCCCAATGCTGTATTATTTTTGGAACATAAGTTGACTATCTCAGGGAGCCTTTGTAGCCTGCTATTATCTATCTGCCATCATTACCGGGACCCTAGCCATTAGTTTTTTGAACAGATTTTTTATGTTGTTTGCATAGTATCCTGCTTTCTCATTGACTGTGATCAATCTTACTGTATCATCTAGAACCTGTTCTACTGAATTTTCATGGTCTCTTGCTATTTTTAAGAGATCTTATTTTTTTCCTGGTTGCTAACCACAGTTCTGTCTTCTAGATCTGATATTCTGTCCTCACCTTGATTCAGTCAGTAGTGTATACTTTCAATGGAATTTTTAATCTCTTGGACATCTATTTGAATCTGTTTCATGTATTTCATTTCTTTACTATTTTGGGCATTCATAGTTTCCATCATTTTCCTAAGTGCTTTAAGTTTTTAAAATATATGTCTTATCTAGACTCACTGAGGAAGTCTTTCATTTTGGTCATCATCTTTTTTTAACCTGAGAGATTATTTCTGATCTGATTTTCTCTATAGCTTCATTTATCTGTTTTTTTAAACTCATACTGTTACTATTTCAGAAAATTCAGGTGGGTGGCTTCTGATTTCCTCTATCTTCTTGTCCTCTGGACTTGTCCTGGATGGATCTAGGGTTGCATTTTCCTTCTGTGTCTTGTCATTTTACATTTTTAAAATTTTAGTTGGTTTTCTGCATTGACACTTATAAATTGCTGATAGTAGGTAGATTTACCACTAGTATTGATAGTGACATCTATTGATATAAATGTTGGTATATTGAGACTTCCCTAGAAAATGTCCTCCTGTGAGATATCTTCTAAGTGCAGCTGGTTTTTGGCTTTTGTGTCTATCACAAGATCCTTCCTTCCCAATTTATTAGGGATAAAAAGTAATCTAGCAATCTATTGGGCTCAGCATCCAACACCTGATACTGGATTATGGTAATGATTATGATCCCTTATGATTCCAGTGTTGTCATACAAGGGAGAACAAGTGATTAAAACAGGCATGTCACTTTGGCTAATGTAGTATGATTAGCAAAAACAATAGCATCAAGCACAGTCTAGAAATTGACAAATTGTGGTAACTATTAATTTGTTATTTTTAACCATAGAAGCAAGCTATACAATTAAATAACAAAATCAAACATAGACCTGGAATTTTTATGCTGTTAGTTTCCCTTAGTAGAGTGATTTTACCCTGTGTGTATTGGGTATTTGAAGGAGAATAGGAAAAATAGGGAGATAATTAAAGAAGAAGATAGTAAAAGCAAGGCTGAAGTAGAAAGCTTCAGCCACCCAAGGTTTGAGAAAATGGAGAAGAGGATAGGAGAGAAAGAATGGAAGAGAAAGAGAAGAATGGTAAATCAAAACAGAGAGACCAGAGACAATGTCCACTCACATGAAAATATTAAAAAATCAACACAGATAATTGAGAGAGATAAAAGGCAAACAAAACAATAAAAGTAAAAACGTAAAAACCATTAAGAACAGAAAAAGGAAAACAAAACAAATGAACACCACTACCACCACCAATAAGTTCTGTATTAGTATCCAAGTCAGAGCTCAAATCTGTGCCAGGTACTTAACTCTGCCAGGTCTGCAGTAGGATTAATGCTGGGTGTAAGGCTGATTTGAACTCTGGTTGTGGGAGCTGGGCTAGACTTCAGCTGGTAACTTTCTGTATGTTTGTTGGTGGCCCACCTGTGAATCTTTACTCTGTGTGCTTCTACTTAGATCTCCTAGTTGCTATGGTGCCCTCAGACAGAGACACCCCAAAGCTGTTTCTAGTCCCATGTACAGTCAGCTCCTCCTGAGCCCTCCTGGCTCTTACACAGATTCCTCTGTTCCACTCCACTGCAACTCTCTCTTTTACTGCTGGGAGCTGGGCAGGAGTGCTGTGGGCTGACTCACTGCCCCTTCTGTGTTCTGCCTCCTGACATTGTGATCTGGGCAGGGAATAGTGCTGACTTCCACTCATTGTCTCATTGTGGTTTAAGGCTGCTCAAATCCCATCATGTCTATCTCTCTTTTTCACTCCCTAGGATAAAGGAAGGATGGGTGGTGCTGTTCCATGCACTCCCTTCACTGCTGCTGCCTTGGTCCTTAATCTTGTAGTTATAGAGGTTTCAGTTAGTATGGCACATGACAAAACAAAAACAAAAACAAAAAAAAACCCAACAAAAAACAAAACAAAGAAACTGGTAGCCTGTTGGGGAAGTAGCAGCTGCTGGTCACTGGCTGCTGTGTATGCTGGTAAAATTTGTTGTCAGGCTGCAGTGTCCTCTGTTTGGAGGAAGTAAAAGAGGCAAAAAGCCTTATACCTCAAATTTATCCTGTGTGGATTGAGTTTTCCATACTATTGCAGTCCATTAGGTTTATTTTGAACATTCCAGAATGATAGTTCTATGCACTCTATTATTAGGCATGTTGTGTAACTCATTATGATTTTAATTTGCATTTTTCCAGTGCCTATGTAGAAAATTCTTGTGTATTTGGCTCTGTGGTAAAAATGAATGAGGAACATGGGGAGGAGAAAAGTTAAGAATGTGCTGGTAAATGAAATGTCTCAGTGCCACTCAATACAACAATACTCTGATTTTCCAAATTTAAAACTTGAGAGTTTGCAGAGCTTTGACATTTAAAAAGGTTGCTTTTCCTGAATTCCTAATCACTTTAAATTTAAAGTCATTTCCATCCCTCATATGTAATTTCTCTGGATCTTTGGTTTCACTCAAGCGTAACTGAGGAAGCTTCAGTGGAAATTTAGCATTGTATTGAGGAAGAAGACACATTTTGATTCAGAAAAGAGACTGAATGTTAAAGGACACTTGTAATGAATTTTATTGTGATTCATTGGAAGAACTGTTTTGATTTGAACTCTCTTGATACAAAAGGACAGACTTATTAAGTTCACAAATATTTCTAAGGGAGTTGTGATAATTAAGAGCTAAATGTGGTACTTCCATGTTTTAGACAGCAGCTGAGATTGAAACAAATTTGTGACATTACTCATTTAAATATATTACTTATTGAAAGCAATTATGTTGGACCTAGGGGTTGGCTGGATCATTGGTCTCACCCACCTTCTCCCTCCACAGACCTAGGGGCCAGTGGGATCATGAGCCACACCCTCTACTTCACTCCATGGACTGAGGGGCCAGCTGGATCATTGGCCTCACCCTTGCCTTGATCCTTGGACCTAGGGTCCAGTAGGATCATTGGCCTCACCCCCCTACTCCATGGACCTAGGGGCTGGCAGGATCATCAGCGTTGTCCCATCCAAAAGGCTGCAGCAGTCCACTAACAGTTAGTAATCCCTTCCACTACTTGCAGAAACTTGGTGGGCTGGTGGGAGCCTCAGCAACCTCTCACCTACACAGAGAACCTCAGTGGACTTGCAGCAGTGTGATGAGTTTCCCTCTCAAACAGAGGACTTCAGTGAGTAAGCAGGAGCAGTGGTGAACTACCTCCAGCTAAAGGACCTTGTGAAGCCTGGCAAGAGTGTGGGTGAGCCCTTCTTCCATGCAGACAACAACAGGTGGATTGAGGACAGTGCCAACAAGGCCTTCCCCAATCCGGAGGAAATCAAAAGGGCCTATGAGACACCCAGTGACACAGTAGGGTCCCAGCTGAGGTGCTCACTTTAGCCAGGTAGATCTGGCTCCTGGAACAGCCTGAAGCTATAGTAACAATAGGAACTAAGGGTTGACTTACATCAATACTTGTAGGCTAGTTAGCCTAGGGAAAATATAGGACTCACCCAAGAGGCCCTGCAGGAGAAATTCAGGTGGCTGGCCCATCCCCTTCATTGTGGGATGCAGCAGTTGGACAAATATCGACCACACAGTAGGAATCTAGGACACATACAGTGGACAGTTGAGACTAGTGGGATTGAAAAGACCAAAATATTAACCCAAGAGGTGCAAATGACAAAACAAAAAGGTAAAGTGCAATCTCAAATGTGAAGTCCATCAAATAAAAGTACAGGAGACATTGAAATAGGGGACATTAGAAATCACACCCCTGAAATTTCTGAAAAGATAGCAAGTGAAATAAACAAACAAATCATGAGGCTATGGAGGGTATCAGATTAGAAATAATCTCTCACATAAAGAAAGAAATGACAACTTTTATAAAGGAGTTGCTCAGCATAACTAGAGAAGACATAGATAAAAAAAAGTATAGGAGCATGGGAAAATGATGGAAATCTTGAATGAACAATATAAAAAAGAAGTAGACTGCATGAAGCAAAGTCAAAGAAGTATCCAGGAAATAAAAAATTCTATCAAAAGCTGGTGAAACTGTATGAAGCTGAGGATAGAATTTTGAACCTTGAGGACAAGATTGCAGCTAGCGACCATGAAAGGAAAGAACTTTTAAAAATAACAAGACAGTATGAAATGACAATTCAATAGCTTCAAGATGATGCAAAGAGAAACAATATACAACTAACAGGGATCAATGAAAGTGCAGGAATCAATGCAAATGATATCTGTACAGTGTTCACAGAAATAATAGCAGTAGATTTCCCAAACATGGGGAAAGAGTCAGTTATGCAGATAAGTGAGGCATATAATATACCAGGCAGTCATAAACCAAAATAAATCTACATCCAGACATATAATAATTAAGATCCAAGAAATCAAGCATAAGAACAGAATACTAAAAGTTGTTAAAGACACAACTTGTCTATCAAGGAAAGCTTATTAGAATAATGGCATATTTCTCAGCACAAACCCTCAACCCAAGACAAGCTTGAAGTGAAGTATTTCAAGCCCTGAAAGAAAACAATTTTCAATCCAGATTGTCGTACCATGAAACATTTTCTTTGAAAATTAATGGAGAAATAGGATACTTCCATGACAAAAAAACAACTGAAGACATTTATGCCCACCAAACCAACCTCAGAAAGAGTACTGAAATTTATACTAGCTAGAGATAAAAATGACTACAGTTTCTAGAATAACAACAGAAAGAAACCACCAGACAGGGCAAGCAATTAAACAAGGGGGAAAAGTAGGAAACCAACAACAGGGAAATACCATGACAAAGTTGAGCCAGTATGTATCAGTTATATCCATCAGTGTAAATGGCTCAAATTGTCAATTAAAAGGAACAGGTTGACAAAATGGATCAAGAAGAAACCACTTGAAAGAGACTGAAGATAGACTTTCAAACCTTGAAGATAGAATTGCAGCTAGTGTTCATGAAAGGAAAGATCTCTTAAAAATAATATGGAATCAGGAAATAACAATTCAATAGCTTCAAGATGATGCAAAGAAGCATAATTTAAGAGTGCTAGGTATCAATGAAGAAGCAAGGGTCAACACAAATGAAATTAAAAGGATATTCACAGAAGTAATAGAAGAAAACTTCCCAAACATGGGAAATGGATCTGGCATGCAGATAAATGAGGCATATAGGACTCCAATTAGCCATAATCCAAGTAAATCTACACTCAGACATGTAATAATTAAGATCCCAGAAATTCAGCACAAGACTAGAATATTAAAAGCTATTAGAGAAAAGAGACAGATCACCTCTAAAGGAAAAACCAATCAGAATCACAACAGACATCAACACAAACCATCAAGTCAAGAAGAGTTTGAAGTGTTTCATACCCTAAAAGAAAATAACTTCCAACCCAGATTGATTTACCAAGAAAAACTATCTTTTAAAATTGATGGAAAAATAAGATACTTCCATGATAAAGAACAACTGAAGGAATTCATGACTACCAAACCAACCCTTCAGAGAGTGCTAAAGGATATCCTAAAGAGAGATAAAGCTGACCATGGTTCCAGGAATAGCAGCAGAGGAGGACTGCCAAACAAGACAGGCAACTGAGTGAAGGGGAAAACCAGAGGGCCAACTACAGGAGGATGGCAGGGCAGAGACAAGTCAATGTATGCTGGTTGTAACCATTAATGTAGATAGCCTCAGGTTAGCAATAAAAAGAAACACAGGGAGAGTGGATCAAGAAACAAGATCCATCGATATATGGTATACAGGAAACACATCTAACTGGAAAGGAAATTCATAGCCTGAAAATCAAAGATGAGAGAACAATTGTTCCATGTGACAGGAGACAAAAAAAAAATAAAAATAAAAAAAAAATAAAAAAGCAAGAGTAACTTGACCATCAACTGCAGAATGGATAAGAAAGATATGGTAGTTTCATGCAGTGGAAAGCTACCCAGCTATAAAGTAGAATAATCTTAAGGCTCTTGTAGGTAAATGGACACAACTAGAGATCATGTTCATGGCTGAAACAGTTCAAACTCATATGCCTGAACTCTAGCATAAGAAATGGAAGGAGTTAATGGGATCCAAAGCAAAATAGTTAATGTTAAGAGCAAAGGGAGGAAACATCAGGGAGGGAAAAGTGGAAACTACTGTCAATTTCTTATTGTGTTACCTTGAACTCTTGCATTGTTTACACAATTTTGTTAAGTTTGGCTTTGTTCTGTTAAGTCTGTCTTGTTCTGTTAGTTTTATGCTGTCAGATGGTAGGGGCAGCTATTTTGAATATAATGGGATATTTTATGATAATCATGGTTTCCTGTTATTTTGCTCTGAATTCTTACAATGCTTTCATTCATTTGTTTGATTGGTTTTATTCTGTTTTGTTTGATTTTATTATGTGTGATGATATGAACAGCTATTATGAAGAAAAGACATTATGGCAACCATTGCTTATTCATCTTGTTTTGAAGTCCTTTCGTGCTTTTGTTCTTCTGTTTTGATTGGTTCTATGCTACTATGTTTTATTTGATTTTATTATGTGTGATTTTATAAACAAATTTTTTTAGGAAAATGAAATATTATAGAAGCCATTGTTCATTTCCTGTTATTTGGCTTTGAACTCCTGTAATGCTTTCATTCTCTTGAACTATAAAATAGTTTTATACTATTTTGTTATGTTTGATATTATTGTGTGTGAAGGTATGCTCAACTATTTCAAAGAAAAGAGACATTATGGTAGCTACTGTTGATATCTGGTTGTCTTGTTGTGTAGTTCTGTGTTGCTTGCATTGTTCTGTTCTGATTTACTTTGTTCTGTTCTCTTTTGTTTTATTCTCTTTGTAATAAAAAATTTAAAAAATATTTAACATTTGCAAAGGAATTCTAACACTGACTTTTTCATGAATTGTAGAAAAAATATATTGCTAATATATTATTGGGTATATTTAAGAATTATATTCAGGGGCTGGGGGTTTAGCTCAGCGGCATAAGCATCTGCCTTGAAAGCAGGCAGTCGTGAGTTCGATCCCCGGTACCGGTAAAAAGGAAAAAGACAAAAAAAAAAAAAAAAAAAAAAAGAATTATATTCAGTGCCACTTTGGATATGAAGTGAAGCTTTCTGGAAGAGAAACCAAATAGAGACTTGGCAAGTCATTTGCCAATATCTCCATGATGGATATAAACCTTAGTTTCCATATGCAGGTGCATGAAGAATGTAACTCTTTATGGTCCCATAAACATCTCCCAGTATGGTCTCTGTGGCACTGCAAATCCCTCTGAGATTTAGGTTTCATATTGGGATACAACAGAGTAGTGATTCTCCAAATATATGAGCCATCAGCATCACTAAAAACCTGTTAATATGCAGTCCGTCAAATCTGCTGAACTAGGAACTCCGGGGATCAGGCCTAGAATCTGTGTCATAGCAAGCTCTCTAGGTAATTCTGATGTGTGTTCAATTCTGGGAATAACTTTATGGTGTTAATCGCAAGTAGGTGCAGACATCAGCTGAGACGTGGTCTTGTGCTGATCCATGCACAGCAAGCTATGTTCTTCATTCTTGAAGTCAGTTGGGTATTTTGTCTTTCAGGTGACTTTTGTGTCATTTATAGGTGCTGTGTGCAGGGTGAGCACATTTATTTTATATCAGAGTGAATCATGGAAAATTCTGTGGTGTTATCTAAACTCAGGCAACTTAGGGACTCTCTTTCATACTGTATTGCCATTTTTCTGTTACTTTAAGGCATGGGAAAGTCATATGCCATGTGACCATTTCTCTCATGGGGTCTTGTTCTCTTCCTAGTCTCAGCCTAAAAGTGGGGGGCCCAAGTCTTCTCTTCTCTGATTTCCCTAAACGTAACTGAACTTTCTATTCTCCCTTTGGCTTTTGGATGGGGGAGGTTGATAATTTTTCACAGCACCCTCCTAAGTGTGAGCATGTTTCAATGCAGTCAAAGACACCCTGGCAAAGGAAAGATCACAAACAATAACTCTTCTCTTACTGACGAGTCAATCACATTATTTTAAATTACCAATTGAAAAAACATCATCACGACTGTAAGACATCTTTTAAGGAATTTATCTATATATGTGCCAAATATCTTTCAGGGAGTTCTTAGAAACCCACAGTTTGGGATGTCTTAAGCTATATCCTCCATTATGACCCAATTTCTTTCATTAACTACTGAAAATGTGTTCATGAACCATGAGCTGTGGTTTTGATGTGACCTTTGTTATTTTTATATTAAATCTGTGGACTTGGAACAAATCAACTTAAAACAAATCAAGTATTGTATCTGACACGAAAGGCATGATAAACACAAATGCAAGTGAATGGTTTAAAACAGTTTAAAAATTTAAATTAACATAATTATGCATATTTATGATACTTAGAAGTACATGCATACAATGTATAGTGAGCATATCAGGGTAAATGGTAATCCATAACCTCAAACATTTATCATTTCCTGGTGTTGGGAACATTCAAAATCCTATTAGCTGTTTTGAAATATGCAATTAATTGCTAGTGACCATAGTTTCCCATGTGCAGTAGAAGTTATTCCTTCTGACTGCTGTTCCCTGTCCCCATTAATGGTTCTGTTTCTATCTTCTCTGCTTCTTTGTATTCTTTCTCACCTCTGGTAGTCACTATTTTGCCTTATACTTCTCTGTGGTTAAAATTTTCAGCTTCCACACATAAGTGAGAGCATACAGTATTTTTCTGTGTACATTCATTTTACTTAATATAATGGCATGTAGGCTTATTCATGTTGCTGCAAAGACAGGATTTCATTTTTATAAGTGAATAATAGTCTACTGTGTATACACACCATATTTTCTTTATTCACTGGCCCATTGATGGACACTTAAGTTGTTTCTGTACCTTAACTTTTGTGAATACTGCTGCAATAAACACGGGATTGCAGGAATCTCTTCAATATAATGATTTTTGATATATATCCATTGGTGGGTTTGTTAGATAATATAGTAGTTCTATTTCTAGCTTTTTGAGGAACTGCCACACTGTTTTGATAATGACTGTACTAATTTACCTTTCTCTAGCAATATAAAAAAGTTTCCATTTCTTCATATCTGCCAGAATTTTTCTTTTCATGTGGCCTTTTGAACTGGGATGAGATGATATCTCATTATAGTTTTGACTTCCATTTTCCTCATTCTCTGTGACATTGAGTATTGTTTCCAAACAGTTCTTGAACATTTGCATATCTTCTTTGGAGAAATATCCAGAATACTTGAAAAATTTAATTAGATTATTTAGTGGTATTTTTGTTGTTGAGAGGACTATATTACATATCCTGGATGTTAGTTATTTGTCAGATGACTAATTTGTAAATATTTTCTTCCATTGTATAAGTTGGCTAATAACTCAGGTGTTTTCTTTGCTATGTAAAAATGTTTTTGTTTGATGTAATCTCATTTGTCAATTGTTGGCTGTAGATGTATGGATTTATCTCTGGATTTTCTATTCTGTTGCATTGGTCTATGTGTCTAGGTTTATGCCAATACCATATTGTTTTGGTTACTATAACTTTGTGGTATTTTTGAGGTTAGGTATTTTAATGGCTCCAGCTTCGTTCTTTTTAGTTAGGATTGCTCTGGATACTGAAGGGTTTTTGTGGTTTCATACAGATGTTGGACTTTTTTTCTAATCCTGTGAGGTAGGCCTTTGGTTTTTGGAAGGAAATGCTTTGAATCTGTAGATTGCATTGATTAATACAACAAGTTTATAAAAGTTAATTGTTTTAATCTATAAACATAGAGTATCTTTCCATTTTTGTATTCTCTTTGTTTCTTCCATTATTGTTTTTATAGTTTGAATTGTAGAATTCTTTTTCTTGGCTAAATTTATTAATAGTGTTTTTTTTGGTAATTATTGTGAGAGGAATGCTTTCTTGATTTCTTTTTCAGCTATTTCATTTTTAGTGTATAGAAATGCTATGGAGTCTTGTATGTTGATCTTATATCCTGCAATTAGACTGAGTTTATCTGTTCTAACAGTTTTGAGGGGGTAAAGTCTTTAGATGTTTCTATGTATAAGATCTTGTCATTTGAGAACATGAATAGACTCCTCCTCTTCCATTTTGAATGTTTTTTATTTCTTTCTTTTGCCTAATTACTGTCACTAAGACTTCCGGTACTATGTTACATAACAGTGGTGGAAGTGGGCATTTTTGTCTTGTTTTAGAATTTATATGAAACACTTTCAACTTTTCTTTGTTCAATATAATATTTGTGTGGGTTTGTTTGTGTATGGGTTTAATTGCATTGAGGCATGTTCCTTCTATATCTTATGTGCTGAGAATATTTATCATGAAAAGATGTTGAATTTTATTAAATGCTTTTTCTGTGTTTTTTGAGATGATCTTTTTGTTTTTCACTGATTTGATATGATGTATCACATGTATTTTATTTTGCAGTATTGAACTGAGGGTTTTCACACTGGGCTATATACCCATATGCAGGCCTTTTATTTTTCATTTTGAGACAGAGTCTTGCTGAGTCACTGAGTTGCCCAGGTGAGGGTTGAAGCTTTTTACTGTATCTGGGGTCTTTTTTGTTAGAATTTATTATTTAATTTTATTACTCATTATTAATTTGTTTAGGTTTTCTATTTCTTTATGGATCAATTGTAGTAAGTTATACATTCAGGAATTTGTACACTTCCTCTAGGTTTTATGATTTATTGGCATTTAGTTATTCAAAATATTCTTTAATGATCCTTTATTTCAGTGGTATCAGTTGTAATAAGGTCTCTTTTTCCACCCCCAATTTTACTCATTTGAGTATTTTTACTTTCTTCTTATAGCTGAAAGCTATACTAAGGTGGTATATGTGGTCTTCTTACAATGTCTTCTTTTTCATCTATTTTTAGTGTCTCTCTATCTCTTTCTCTTTGATTAGTCTAGTTAAAAGTTGGTTGACTTTATTTTTCTGAAAAGACAGATCTTTGTTTCATAAAACCTTTGCTGTATTGTTTCATTTGTTTCTACTCTGGTCTTTTTCCTCCCCTTTTCTAAATTTGAGTTTGGTTTCTTTTTAATTGAGTACTTGAGATACTTGCAGTGTATCATCCCGCTCATTTTTTCTTTGCTGTGGTCCTGTTTTATAGAGCGAATGAGTGATAGACAACTCTGATCATATTTTAAATTTCACTTTGAATGAAATTCTGTGTTTAGTTTTGGACTGATCTGTATGATTAATAATGTTTTGTGGTGAATTAAAATTATCCTTGGAATGAAACCTGAAATTTGAAGATACATAATAAATATTTTGTTGATTTCTGAGAATTATTTCTCAGAACACTAGGGATGCTTAAGTTCTTGGAACACCAGGGATGAATGTAAGTTTATTTGAATCTATGGGGTTAGTAGTTTTACTTTTAGGATGTATGTTTTTGGCTCTCTACCACCCCTGTCCCAGTATTCCTGTTTATATGAGATGTATTTGTATATTTTTTCAGAGAAAGCGAGACAGAGATAGACACATTTATAGACATAGACAAAGACAAAGCACGGATACAGACACAGAGAGAGAGAGAGAGAGAGAGACTGGGAAAGAAAGATTACACTGGATTCCAGGAGACTGATTGCCCTTGATTTTTATGACAAGCTGGATGTCATCAATTCTTGTAAATATATAGCTTGTAATCACTATTTTGGAGGGAAAATTTGTACCAATACATTTTTAGTCTTGCTTGTAATCCATAGTAATTTAGACTGGTCAGAATCATGCCTACTTTTGATAGATGTTCAAAATAAATTGTCTTCTGTAGCTCTGAAACCTTATGATATACCCACGCAGCACTAGTTCACTAAAGAACTTCAAAATACAACCCCAGCTCTGGCTATTTTAAGGCATCAGTGTACCCATAGTGTACTCTTTATTCTCCAGATACCTTTCTACAGCGAATGATGGTAGCATTGAATAAAAATGTGCTGAAATGTAGGAGAAAAATTAATTCATTGCAGACCAAGTTCTGTTCTCTAAACTATGAATTGTTGGAGAGCCATCTCAAACTGCCTGCAGGCTACACTGTTACTCAGCCAAGATGATTAAGAATAATTTTGGTCAAAATAGTGTCGTGCCTGGGCAAACAACCAATGTGAAGTCTCAACCAAAGACAATTAAGTGGAGATTCATTTTATGATAGACGAATAACTCGTGATATTCAACATTATTCAGATAAATCAGTGGCATCACAATGTCCCTAGTGTGTCAGACTATTCTAGAATTTATTTGCCATATTTCTTCACACGTTAGAGTTGCTCTTTGATTCTGGCACATCATTCTCTCTGGTAATGGTTTCAAATCAGCTGGTCTGATTCATGGCTGCACAGAGAAGGGTTTCTTAGGAGCTGGTAGGATGATTGTTTAAAAAAAAACGAGAGACAGATGGTAGACTTATTTTTCTGGCTCCTCTGCTTTTTCAGGGAATAATTATGTATCCAAAGTGAGTGGCATCAGAAGCTGAATCCTACTGAAATTTCTCTCATGTATTTTCTTATTGAGAACCTAAGATTTAATAGTAGGGATGGCAAAGTCCAGAAGCAAGCCCTGAGGATATGGTTACAATGTGCCGTGGGCCTGGAGTAGATCTGAGGCCAGATCTACAACCCTTTCTCTTTTCTTCCCCATAATCATTGTACTGGTCAGCTTTCCCATTTCTAGGACAGAATGCCTGACATATATAATTTGAAGGAGGAAATGGTTTATTTTGCTCACAGTCTCAGAGGATTCAGTCCATGGCTGGCTGGCATCAAGGTAGAAACATCATAGACGAAAGGTAGGAGAGCAAACTGGTCACTTTATGGAGGCCCTGAAGCAGAATACAGGGAAAGAGTGCCAGACGGGAAGTTGCCAGAGATGAGATATGATCTCCAAGGTTGTGCTCTCATGACCTAGCTAGACACAATCAAAAGTCTGCTTTACTTTCAAGCCAATAAAGTGGACACTCAAGAGTAACTAGCAGAGTTAACTATCCTTGATTTCGTCTCTGGTTCTGGGACCTGATTTTGAGATTGTGTGCCTCACCACAACCCTGTTAATCAGTCATTTAATGATCATTATCATGAGGGAATTGTATAACATGGGTGTTTCAAAAAAGAAGTAGTTACCAGATGGTCAACACCTGTCAGTTTTGTGAGGGAGCAGACCTCAGATATGGGAACTTGAGGTAATTATTCTCCTTATTTTATTGTGGCAAAAATTAGCCTTTTGGGCCCTTTTGTTTTCTTTATCTCATCCACGTAAGTGCCCAGTCTACTGTGTTTTATATCTGTCCTTGGTTATGTATAACTTCATGTAAAATATGATGTTCTTTTGTATCTGTGTAGTTTATATAAATAGTATTATTTTATAAATCTTGTTTTGTTTCTTACAAGTTTCAGTGTGTAGCTCTATTTTAGTGTTTTTGATGAAGCAGAGATTTCCACGGAGGTAACACAGCATTTGCTCCGCTTCCTAGCATGGATTCACTTCTGAACTCCCTGATCCTACGGAATCTGTGGTGCTAGGATGCCCATGGCTGTGGAGCAGAGTGAGAGTGTGAGGTCAGCTTCCAGATCACGAAGCCTGGTAAGAGTGCAATGTAGGAGACACAGGCTGAACCAGTTTACACTCTTACTAAATCCTTCTTTTACATTCTTGCTATGTTTTTGGTATTTCCTATCTGCCTAGTTTGTGGGTCCAGTGGTGTCAATTTTTATGTTATTGATTACTCACGAGGTGGGGAATCTTCATATTCTTGTTAGCAATTTGAGCTTCTCTTGCAGTAAACATTCTATTCTGGATGGCATTTTATGTCTTTTTCCTTATTTATTTCAAAATCTACTACACATTCCTGATATTAATTCTGTGACTTTCCAGATATGGCAAGATACTTTTCTTCTTAATCTGGGTATGGTTTGCTATTTTGTTCAGGACTTTCGCTGTGAATGACAGTAAAGTTTGGTAAGAGAGGCTTTATTCCTTTCCTGTGGAAAATTCCACAAGGACCTTTAATTTTCTAATTTATCCCCATGTCTGTGTGTTATATTAAGTAAATGTATCCACCAGATGTCATCTGAAGCCCTCCTTTCTGAGCTTGGTGAACTTCTTTGAAAACTTTTTCCCCCACTTCTTTGAAACAGAGTGATTCCCAGAATCCTATGACATGTAGGGCAATTATTACTAGTATCTGAACATCCCTTTTCATTTGCTCTAACAAGAACTTTGTCTACATCATGTATTTGCCTATAACTTGACTATCCAAAGTTAAGACTGGTACAGCACATCTTGAAACATGAGGGCTTCTGTCATCTTGTTTGTCTACTCCTCTTCTCTCCCAACCTGCTGCTGTAAATTCTCCTATCAGACCAAGCAACTTGGCACTGCCCAAACCTGATGACTCCCAACTGCTTAGCCAAAAAACACTCCCCCAAAACTCACAGTGCCCCTCTCATTAGGGTGATGCATCTAGTAGCCAACTGGATTATAAACATGCCATGAAAAGAGACATTACTGTTTATATTGCAACACTAGTTGGGTAGTTTTAGAATAGGAACAACTCAATGAGAGAATAGGTGTCTCAGCTTGTGAAAATATGTGTTTTTTACATTAGGATAGCTAGGACTTTCAGGAAGGACAGTGGCAAACATTTCAAAGAAGCATTTGCATTAGTCTTTTTTCAGGGGATAAGGCTTTACCCAGCTCTTACTAGTGCATATTGTAAAAAGAACTTGGACACGGGTCTTGAAAACTCATGGATTCTGACACTTGTCAACTGTAGGGTGCTGGAGAAATTGCATACTTACACTGTGCCTTGATTGTCCTTTTATCAAATATGTGTAAATAGGCTGACACTATTTTCTAATTTTCTGGGATGATTATAGGTAACTGAATGGATCTTGCATGATTCATGATTCCTGGCATGGAGTATGTGTTCATTACACGGTATGCTATTTTTATTTACTCCAACACAGTAGTGAAGAACTCTGGGAGGTGGCAGACACTCAGCACATTCTTGGTGTGCAGGGAACTCTTTAGTAACTGATTAGTAAGTTTGTTTGTTTGTTTTTTTTTTTTGTGTGTGTTAGAGCACTGGAGCAGGGGAAGGAGATGAATATTCTACAATGTTCAACTGGATTCTCACATGGCAGTTCACTTACCAATTGTTAAGGGTTGTTTAAATGTCACCCCAAGACCTCATGCAGTCATGTGAGTGGGCTGCTAGAGTTTGTGATTGATTCAGGGTTCCAGTGTTGGGGTTAAGCTTGTGAGTTCTACACCAGGCCTAGGGCAGATAGCCTGCATACAATATAAAGGATGGAAAAAGGCTTTTCTCTTTCTCTCTCCTCTATCTCTCCTCTCTTCTTGCTTTTGCTGCCTTCTACGGCCATGAACAATTTCCCTCTGCCATGTGCCACCCTGCCTTGGAGCCAGCCAACTATGGAGTGACACCTCTACAAACTGAGATAAATAAATCTTCCCTCCTTTAACTTTGGGTGTTGGGTATTTTGTCTCAGTGATGAGAGAAAAGTGGTTTTGGATATGGGAGGCCCACCTGAGGACTGTTGCCAATAATGTAAAAAGAGAAGTGGAGAGGAAGATGATGCGCGGTTGACTCTCCTAAGAAGCTGGTCCCACTGGTTCTCTGATTTCCCTTTTTTCTTACTGGGAATTGAACTTAGGAACTCATGCTTGCCAGGCAGGTGCTGTGCTACTGAGCTAAATACCTGGCCCCTACTGGTTTTCCTGATATGAACTCAGTTGCTTTCATCCTTGAAGGAGCTTGGGTCCTCTGTGTCACTGAGGATGGCTGAGATTCTCTTTGTGGGAGCTCTGCTCCTTACCTTGAGCATTGCTTCCTAGATCCAGTGCAGATCCTTCAGCCTGCTGGTACAGATTCTTCATCCTAGTGGCACAGACTTTCTAGCTTCCACCATTGAACTTCGGGCCTTCTCAGTGCAGATCCTTGAAGCAGACTTGCGTGAGACATTGTTGTAGGCTCTAGGCCTCCAGCTGGACTCGTGGAGGACATTGCCATGAGTTTTAGGTCTTCAGCTGGACCCATACAGGATATTGCTATGGGTCCAGGCACTCAGATGGATTCTTTGGGTCTTTAATACATGGGAAGATCTCCTGTACTCTTCTGCATTTGACTTTTTGGGTGAATATTATGAAATAATCTTATAAATTATATGTCCTATATTAAATCTATTCTCTTGTAAACCCTGAGTGTAACAACAATGAATGATCTTTGGAGATCTCGTATTCTTTGTCTTTTGATATTGTTCATTTTCTTAAAAGTTTTGTCTGCTTTTGATTTTAGATAGTGAAGTCCTAAAAAAAGCTCTTTAGGGCTAAAACTGCCCATCGAAAAAGTTAGAATGGACCTTCACTTTTATATCTGCCATAAATGAGAACTGTGGCATCTTTCTAACATTCAGGATAAAACTGAGGAGTATTTGTTCCTATCTTTGCATTTATTTATGGCTACAGGAATTTTCTGATTTGTTAACTTGAAGGTAGTATATTCTATATGGATCTGCCTCCTTTACTGCCTCCAGTGTTAGGTACAAGAAAGTTCAAACAAAGAGGACATTATCAGTTTGTCTTGAAAGATACGCCACTTTTTATCTTTGCATAAAATAAAGTTTTGTGGAGAAAAGTCAGTGCCTCCCAAGAATTAGCCATTCTGGGACTGTGAGGACCCAACAAAAAGCCAACTAGCCAGCCTTTCTGGTAAGCCACACAAGCCACCCAGGTTTCAGGAAGACAAAAGTCAGTGCCTCTAGTGGGCCTACTGGCGCATGGGCTGAGAATCAATCCCCTTCCCTCCCTGTAAGCAACCTACTGGTTCAGACAGGCTGAGTTGATAGCAACTAAGGTATATATAGCAATGCTTGTATTGTCTGGTTGATTTTGCAGGCCTGGGGCCAGCAGTCAACACCTCTCGGGAGGATGACAATATGCAATATAGTAAATGTGGGGAATTTCCTTCTGTCCTGTCTTTGAAATCCAATATTGTTCTCAGTGTTTTGCTTCACTCTGATCAATTGTTTTGCTTTATTCAATACTCTGTTTTGTTTTTGGATTGATTTTGCTGTACCTGATGGAATGGACAATGATTGTAAAGATAACAAGATACACTATGGTAGCTATCGTTTTCCTGGTATCCTGCTTGGAAGTTCTACCCATTTTGCTACTTTGTTTTGATTGGCTTTGTTGCGTTTTGTGTTGTGGGATTTTACTACCTTTAAAATAAAAAGAAAAACCAGATAAATGAAGTTTTATGAAAAATGTCCATTGCCTTTTACAAAATTGCAATATTGTATAATACTGCAGTACATCTACTCAGAAAAATTTTGTCCTTGAAATGAGCTACCCATGAGAAAAACTGATGATGTATAGTTGAATGATTGGTTTATATGTACAAGAAAATGTAACTGGGGGAACAATTAAGTTACATTGTCAATTTGCATTAAATTAAAAGTCCCTATATAGAATGATCCATGAATATAGGTTTGTTGTTGAGGTGTGTTATTCTTTTTGGCACTTGAGAGCACATAACGGGGAGAACTTGTATCAGATTACTGTAGACTCTCTAACTTTCATTTGCCTCATCAGGTCTGAGAGCTGCTGGCCTCCTCCTAATTGCCATCTGGTCTCCCACTCATTTAGAGGAATAGAAACCAGCTTGTTCCACTTGGGAGATTGCTTTACTTCTGAATCATGAGCCTGATCTGTGGCCAGATCTAGAAGTGGAGGAGAGTCAGTCTCTGCTTTGATAATGGGGTTGATTATGCTGAGAAGCAATAGTTCATATGGGCTGTTGGGAGAGGGAGTATTCAGTTATGCTTGGTACTAAGAGTAGTAATTCAGTATTCATAAAGCTGAGGCAGGAGGATCATTGCAAACTTGAGACCATCCTGGGTTACAAAGTGAGCCTAAGGCCAGCCTGAACTGCATAGCAAGACCCTGTCTCAAAAAGACAAAAACAGTAACAACATAAAAGAGGACTCAGCACTGCATCTTACATTTTCTCTCTCTCCTCCTATGCCTCACTGCCTTTTGCCTTCCTGCCAGCTTCTTTGGGGCTCTGCTCTCAGGAAAACTGAGACTAAGACAACTGTCTTCTTATTTTTGTATAACTTCAGACTACATTTTACAGATACACTTTATCTATGAGTTCATTATTGTCTAACGTTAGTGAACTCTGTCCTAAAAGGGTATCACATGGTACATTTGCATCAAGTAGCTTGTGGATTATCTTGAGATTTGTAGCGCCCTACATTTTAGTAGTTATACTAGTTTTATTTTGAACAGAACTTGTGCCTGTTGATGAAACCTGTGACATTTTGCTTATTTACAAAGCTAAAGGGCCCTGAGTAAAAACTAGGATAAACTGTCATCTTGAAGGTGAGAGAGCTCACCAATATGGTCCTCCAGTTTAGATTATTGGAATTGTCCAGTTTGTCCATGATACCAGCTCCATTATCAAATGAAGCCAATAGATTAGTAGTAGCCTATAATTAGTAGTTGGGGCTGGCTTTGTCTGTAATACATACAAAGAGCTCTCCAGGTAAAAGGAATTAACTGATTTAAGAGGCAGGGAAGGGGAAGGTAGATGTGTTCATTTGGGTGCAGTTGGGAGGTACATGATATAAAAAACATAAATATAAAAGTTGTACTTAGCATTCTGAACAGAGAGTGGAAGAACTCGGAAAATACAGAAACTAGTAATCTGTTCTGATCTAGTCTAGGGAAATCAATGCTTGCTCCATCTTAACTGGGATGACTTTTTTCATGAGTCAAGGGGAAGGTATTCAAGCGCTTCTTTTGGATAGTGTTAATTTGGTCCATGTTCCAGCCAACTCATACTTAACTTCCTCTGTATCCACAGCCATGCTAATACGGATGTGCTTTCAGACTAACGTTCCGTGTGACCACTTGTTGCTTTTGCTTCCTAACATCATTCCTCCACTTACTAGAGAAGCAAGACTTAGAATTTTCTTCGAGGAATCATTCCTGTTCCAACTCCCAGTCCTTATTTTAGGTGGGGTTGATGATCCATCTTTTCAGTCACTTAGTTCCAGGAGTCAGCTCATTAGCACATCACTTCTCTTCACCCTAGTTTTTGATGCAGGAATGGTCACATGACTCAATTTGAGTCTACCATGAGAATCAGTCCTGAGGTTTTCATTGGACATTTTGCGGGGAAAAGAAACTGTCCTTCTGTTATATTTGGAGCTCTAGTGCTAATTCTGGAGTCAGCGGTGGCCCCTGGAAGGTGAAAAGCTATTGGAACATGAAGTTTTTGTGAAGTAAAAGGCAAAGTGAGGTACTTTTTGACATACTGAACATTCAGATCAGGCCATGGGTGAGGTGTCACCTCCTCAGATTTTCCAGGTATTAAAGGCAAAACTTCCTTTATGCTTGAACCAGTTGACTTAGCTTTTTGTCACTTGACACAGAGAGTCCTAACTGACATGTGTTGATGCAGTGGGGACTGAGATAAATTTTGGTAGCTACTGTCCATGTAATTCCATTAATAACATTATGGAATATTTTGAGATAAGAAAATGACTATATTCCTTGAGTCTCCAAAACCTCTTTTCTCCTTCTTTCATCTCTGTAGCCCCTTCCAAAGTGGTTGCCATCAGAAACCTTTCCCTCCTTTCCTCCTCCTCCACATAAATATGCTTGTTCCAGTGGATGTTTATGAAACAGAACAACCAAGTTGCCCTGCCTCACCCTACAGCACAAAGGTGACGAGAGCAGGCAATTTTGTACTATTTAGAAAGTAATGATATTTAAAGAAAGAGACAGGAAAGTATATCCATTATAAGCTTTTTCTTTTTTAGAATTTAAGCTTATTGAGTTTATCTATGCCCACTATATTCATAATTACAATTTGATATCTGCATACAAAAGCTATGTAAAAATTCATTTTTCCCAAATATACAAATTTCCTTTTTGAATAGTTTAAAACATTTTGATCACAGATTTCAACAGAGTTTTAGGCTGAAAAAAATATTACCAATCTAGCAATATCACTTAACACTGTTTGCAAAACATAAATCTTCCAATGACTGTAAATCTTCTTTTCTGTAGCATTTTTCTGATCCTCAGGGCATGAAAACATACAGTAAAAAAGAAATAAAAGTGTTTTCTCTGTGGAAAGCATGAGCACTTTTTAGGCTCTGATCAAATTGATGATGCCAAGTCCATAAGGAAGAATCAAAAGAAAGAAATGATATAAAATCATGCCAGCTCATTCATGCCCTGATCACTTATCAATGAATGTGTAAAATGTCTACTTTCATCTCACATTGTGCTCCATAATTTTCACGAGGACTATCTCCATCCTGAAGAGGACAGATTGATATTTGATTGTCTTGTGCATAAGGTGGGTCAGCTTTAACTGTGCAACAGAAAGCCACAAACAGCGTTTTACCTGCACGATATTGCTCTTGAAGGCGGCATTAATTAATGTGGAAACACACTAGAAATGCACACATTTTGCATTTGCAAACATTTATACAGCACAGTAAAAATTCTGTGATAAGGCCAAACCTTTTTTTCCTCCCTAGTCTATTTTTTTGTGTTTTAATGTCTTTTTTTTTTAAAGATTAAAGTAAAATATTTCAATTGTAAAAAATACACACTGGGCAAATCCTTACCTGGATAATAAATATCTACATCACAGTACAATAAAATTTCTCTATAAAATTTAAATATGGATTACCATCTATCACTATCAAAAGAAACACTATGCTAATATTTCCATATTATTAAAATAATAGGAAAAATTACGAGCTTATTTTAGAACCTGATGCCATGGCCATTGGAGGGGGCAAAGAGATTCAAATGTCTGTCTTTTTTCTCCTTTTGAGGAGGACTGTGACTTTGGTTAGTCACTTAAATTAAGTTCATGTAAAAGGTTTAGCCTTACAAACGCTGGCTACATTTCAAAAACCGTAAGACTGACTTCATAATTTAGGACTCATGCAGCAAAAGGTCAATATGACACAGAGAGGTTAGAGTTCCATAGAATAAAAATGTATCACTGACAATGACATGCTTTGAGGGTGCTCAGCAATTCCAGGGAGGCTGAGTCAGGGTGGGGGACTTAGTGTTGGAGGACTGAGGCTTGTACAACTGTTTGCAAGGAACCATGAGGATGGCGAATGGCGTTGCGGGAGCGGAGCAGGGACTGGCAGTCCTCCCGATGGTGGCACTGCAGGCTGAGGTGGTGTCCCTTGGGGAACAAGTGAGGGGCATCACTGGGCTGGGCTTTAACACGTCAAATGCGTCACCGAGGACTGAAGCTCGTTGGACTAGAAGCTCTGAGGCAGCACGTGGTGTTTTGAGCAGAATCATAAAGAAGGAAATTGCTTACTGTTCTTACTGTTTCTGGAAGGACTGCATGTCTAAACTGAAGAGCAAAGTACACTTGACGGCTTATACACACGCGCATACACAGGTACCTAAGAGCACATGGTGTGTGCACCCACCCCTTCCGATCCCTAAGAGGCAGAGATTTATAACTGAGAACCCCAGAAGTGTGGGTGCATTCTCCTCTACTGGAATGTCTCCCCACACGCAGGGAGGGGTGAAGATTCTTTCTATGAGATCCACACTCGATTTGGACGTCTGGACAATATTAAGAAAAAAGGTCAAAAAGAAAATCAGGACCAAATCCTTAACAATCAAGTTTTACTAGACGGAGTCTTGAGATGCACTAAGTACAGCTGGAAGTTTCACACATCACTAGGGGCACGATCCTCTGAGACCCTAAAGCTTTGCCTGTGAACCAGAAGCACTCTGAGGCTGGTTCTATCAGCATAAGGTGTTCAGCTTTCAACAAACTTCTAGAACAGTGCTTTGGCTGTGCAAGGCAATTATTACAGAGCCGAGGACCACACATTCCTTTGCCTGGGGATGCTACGGATATGTCACCATTTGGCCAATGCCCAGTTACGGTCACTCCCCCAAAGCATTCTAACCTTGACCTCAGCATCTGTGAGCCTGTCCAGTGCCACACTTGCTTGTCTTCCATTCATTCCTTTAGGAAGAAAAACTTGCCCAGATGGAAAACACCTTGAGCTAGAGATGGCTGAGTGTTCTTTCAGAGAGCGCTCCCCAAGGTGAGCCAAGAGAGGGGCCAAGGTGGTATCAGAATAAGTCAGTCAGTCAGTAAGGATACTGGCTGGAGGCTGCGTGGAGAGGAGGAAACCCAGAACAGCTATCTGGAGACAGAGCCAAGTAGGTAATATGCTTAGGAATTTCATGATTATATGTTTCTTTTCATCCATTTCCTGTCTCTCATTAACATGTTCCATAGAGATATTCTTGTTTTCTTTTCCCAGAAGCTTTAGAACATCACCTCTCACCCCAATTATTTCCAATCATTTTTGGTATTTTCAGTACTGTTCCCTTCCTTCTCCCAAGGGCACACTGCTTCCTCTAGTTGACTAGTATTACATCAAAGTCTTATCTTGAATTGGTATCAAATATACATTTCTTAACTCTTACTGGATTGTACTCTTTGTAAGTAAGCTAGAAGTTTGAATATGAAAGAAACCACCCAAAAGAACCAGCCCCCTCCCCCCAATTTATACAGTGTTGAGGGTGAGATGGATTTTGGAGTCTTGATTTGCTCAACAGAGAAGAAAACCAAGACCCAAAGTCCTGAATCTACCAGCCAGCAGAGTACACACTGGAAGTCAAGTGGCCTGACTTCTAGGCCAGTTATGCTTCACAAACCTAAAATGAAATTAGTCAACTTGGTTTTCACAGTGACTTTCATTCCTTCGCTTTCAGGTAAATCCCAGTGATATGGCTTATATTCCCCAATATTTCTATGATAAGGCAGTAAAAGGCAGGCAAACGAATAGTTTACATCTACTATGCCAGTGAGGAATGAGGTACATTCAATTGCATGGGCACACTCTTGGCCCATTTTCTGAAGCTGAAGTGATGAGGCATCACCTCATTTTTTTGGGACAGTTCCTCCATGTTGATTGGTGGGGTGGTAGAGTGGCAGGTTGGGCAGGGAAGGTGAGAGCGCGTTCTCTCAAGCATTCTTCAGGAGTTTTCTGCTGAGTGTCTGTCAGGGGAAAGCTATGGAAGGGACTGGAGGAGCAGCGTGGGGCTGATGATGGTTAGAGAGCATCGAGCTGTGTGGAACCTCAGAGTCAGAGGAAGGGGAACTAGAAAATATGTGTGAGCAAAGCAAAGAGCTTGAGGCTCTAAGACCAGAAGAAAGCAGCCTTAAGCAATCAGTACACAAATACTGGGTTTCAATTCAGAATGAAAATGCACTAATCTTGCACCAGAATTCCTCCCAATAAAACTCAAATTTCAGCTTTCCTCTCCTTGATTAGAAGATACCATCCAAAGGAAATCTGTTGTCAGCTCAGCAAAGATGCAGCCAGGAGAAATAACTTCAGGAGCTTGGAGATGACAGATCAGATGCCATTGAAAAGTGATGACACCCTGTAAATAGGTTTGATTTCTGTGGGAACACTTCTGCGAGCCAAAATTGTAAAGAAGCCTTTTTACCTCACAGTTGTGCTACATGAATTTTTGGAAACTGCAGAGTCACTAACATTGGTGAATCTTTCTAATCTCTTTGTGGTGACTCAAGAAAATTATTTTTCTTGTGGCCTCAATCAGGCAGGTAGCTGCACATCTTTGAGTCATACCCTTGTATCACTAAAATTAAATCAAAAGGTCACAAAATGATATTGAATGGCTAGCTGATTTCTTAGCACATGATTTTTTCTTCCCATTCCAAGTGAACCTGCTAGGCAAGAACAAGGGCTAAGAACAGATGAATAGATGAAAATTTGTTCAGATCTTTCCCCAAAATGCTGAAAATTGCATTAGCCAAAGGTGCAAAGTATTCTGCTAACTTGCGCCCTGAAAAAATCATATTGGTTCAAGATGACTGTATCATCTTGGCTTTAAGGCTTCCTTAGTCTTTTGTGTGCCATTTGGCTTGCTCAAGTCTTGACCAGGGACAGGTGGGAGCTGGTGATGGCTTGATGCTGGTGAAGTAATGATTAACTCTCACCCCACCTCCACAACTGTAAAGCCTTCAAGGCATTCACATCAAAGAATTGGGGAACAAAATGCAATAGTTACAAGTACCCGCATTCAAGGGGCAATTTCATCCATGTCTTTGCCAAAGATACCTCCTTTTACCCCCCAAATGAGCCTTCCCAACACAGAGACAAAGAAACAAACACAAAAGAGCTAGGCAATGGAATGAAATGACACCCAGTAGTGCTGTTGGAATTATGAGAATGAATCCAGTCAGTCTAATCCTCGAATACTTCCAAGAACAATGGGGGGAACAGTTCTGTGGGGCATTCCACCTTCATGTGCAGGAAGCGGCTGGCATGGCAGGCTCCGATCATCCTCAGATCTGTCACCTTCATCAGGAGTTTTGGCCAAAAGTGTGTCACGTGATGTTTTCGGTAATTGATATAGTGTTCAAAAGCCAGCAGGAAACTATCTTGGTATTTCTCTATTCTCTCAACACAAGCAAGCCCTGGGCGATCTAAGGAGAAGGAGGAAGATGGGTATTAATTCAGAGGAGGAAAGGAGAAGATTTGCTTGATCCAATCCAGTTCTTCAGGGGGAGACAGGCAGATGTGAGCTTTTTTCATCTCCTAGGACTGAGCATGCATAGGTGTGAACTCTGGGGTTCCAGGGGCCAGGGGCCAGGGGCTAGGCGCCAGGGGTCAGGGGAATGGTAGTGCTTTGATCAGAAAAATACTGGTAGTTTAGGCAAATCACTTCCATAGATATGAAAGGGAATGACCACTTTCCAGGGTAAATATGATGAGTTTCCTCTGCCTGGAGAGGAGAGGACAAACATGAATACACAGAGAGGGGAGATACAAGAAGAGACTAGAGCATCGTATTTGCCTGGGGCAGAGGAGGAATGTGGAACAGGATTTCCTTGAAGACAAACACAATATCTAAATTGTTTTTTGGGCTGGAGTGACACACTTGTTCTCTTGCTTTAATCCTGGTGGATATGCTCTAAGACCTCCCCTGGATGCCTGGAACTGCAGGTAGAGCGTCAGAGCTACAGTTGCTCTGTCCTTGGGGAAGGCTGGTGTGAGGACTCCTGCAGATATAAAAATCTGAGGATGCTCAAGTCCCTCATTAGAAAATGGCATAGTATTTACACATGACCTAGCCACATCTACCCATATTCTTTAATCACCCAAGACTATAGTACCTAGTGCTATATAAATAGTTTGTTATACTGTATGGCTTGGGGATTAATGACAAAAGTGTATGCATGTTCAGAATAGACCCTTTTTCCCCCCAAGTATTTTCAATCTGGGGTTGGTTAAATCTGCAGATGCAGAACCTCAGGACATGCATACACACCTTTGACAAAGTTAAATTTATAAATTAGGCACAGTAAGAGATTAGCAGTCATAATGATAATAACAATATACTATAATAAAAGCTATGTGAATGTGCTTTCTCTCTCTCTCAACAGGTCTCCTTGTATTTTTGCCTTTTTACTTAAAGTAGGCACTTTTGGTTTCTTTTTGGCATAGCCAAATTATATGTGTTACTCTTCTTTGCTTTGGGGCTGTAATGGTTGCTATCTAGATGTCCCCTGAGAGCCACATGCACTCAGAGGTGGGTCTTTTGGAAAGTGACTCAGTCACAGGGCACTGTAGCTGTGAGTCACTGAGGACTTGGCCTGGAAAGGTGTATCTCCCTTCTTGGGTTCTTGCTTCTCTCTCTGCTTCCTGGCAGGCATGAAGTGAGCAGCTGTCCTCAGTCCAGGCCCTCCCACCATGCTGCCAACCGTAGAGGGATTGAAACTTCTGAAATGTGAACCAAAATAAATCACTCTTCCTTTAAACTTTTGATTGTTAGGTATTTTGCACTAGTGATGAGGAAAGCAACTAAAATAGGGTGAATCTGTACCCTAGAGGCCAGTTACTAAAGAGTTCTCCTTCAGCTGAAAGGAAGGAACAAGACTATAGCTCATTCATCACTCTAAGTCAAAACAAACTGTATGGGTTTCTGGAATCCTCTAATTTGGCTCAAATAACAAGCTGTGCATTTTAATTTTGTTTGCTTTTATATGTGGCAATGTTGCTCTGTGGATCAGCGCTCTTCCTCTTCTGTCTTGTGTGTGTGTGTGTGTGTGTGTGTGTGTGTGTGTGTGTAAGAATGTGTAAGAATTTTCTTACACATGCTGTGCATGGTGGTGCAAGTCTGTAATTCCAGCACTCAAGAGGCTGAGGCAGGAGGATCACTGTGAGTTTGAGGCCAGCCTGAATTATATAGCAAGACCCTGTCTCAAACAACAGTACCAGCAACAACAAAATAAATAAACCCCAAAACTTTCCAGGATCCTCCAAATTTTGATCTAAAAAGAAAATCAGTATAATGTTGCTTTGGATATCTCTCTTCAAAGAGAAAACATAGCTTGGGTTTTGAAGCATCAAAACTCTATCCTTTGATGAAAGATAAAAATAATATGGTCATATAAAAGATAACAAAAGAAATGACATTAATGAGCTCAAATCATACTAAAAAGTTATGGAGAGGGAAACATTTTAACTTTTTCCCTTTAAGTCCTTAAAGCAAAAGTGCTCAAAGAAATGTCTTGGGATCTTTTCCATTTTTGCTTTCAGTTTCTCTGCAGGGTCATGAAACCCAGAAATAGCACTCTTGCAAGGGTCTTTGTACAATTGAAATGTCAAATACACCCTGGGGCTTCAGAGACAAGGATAAGAGGGGACTGGAGCATTGGAACTCTGATATGTAGATATCATTTGCCAAAGGTGCACATTTTGTATTTTTTTCTGGATCTGGTAGCGTCATTGCAAAGGACCCACATTACTAGGATGGGGAACATTTTAAAGTTATAAAACATGTCATATGACTGTCAGGCAGTGACAGTCTCACAAAAGCAGACTTGAGAGGAATCATTTAGTCAGGTCTTGTTGGCGTTTGGCACCATGCTTAAAGCATTTGCCATCACCACCTGCTCCCTTCACTTAGATCATTTACTTAATCATCTGACTCACTACAGGGAAACATTATTCAGGAACAGAAATCCATTTGTCATAAACAGAAGATAATCACAAAAATTGATGCATAACAAAACCCTTATTAAGTCATAAAGACCCTTTTATCAAAACAAAGTTTCCTGTGACGGTTCTGTGCCTAAGATCACTATCTCACTATTAAAAAGGCAGAAGGCAAGTCCAACAGGGAGTTAAAGTCAGATTAGTACCACACCAGCTCTCTCCTTATCTTATCTGAGACACAACCAGAAATTGCAGAAGAAATAGCGCTCACTCTGTGTGACTTAATGTTATTTAAAACTGTTTTTGTTCATTAAAATCTCAGCTGAAAAGTTACTTTGAGTACTTCCATGAATATAATTCCCCTATATGTAGTTCAGTTCCTTTATTTTAAAGGTCACTGAAGCACATAAAGGCTAGGTCTTGGGAGGGGGGGAGTCTTAAGATAGGCTCTAAGTCTTCTTTCTTTGATAATAGCTAATAGCTTGCTAGACCGAAGGGCTGAGGGCTGTGACCACTCACTGGCTGAATGGCAGCTGCCTCAGCTCTCCAGGCCACTGCATTTCCCTGTCACCTGAACTTTGCTCACATGGCCTCCTGCCTTGTGGAGCCCGAAAGGTGACTCTGTTCAGAAAGCCTGCTAGCAAGACTCTTTGGTTGCATAACACAGTCCCTGAAGGTGGTATCAGACTTGCTGTATTCTATTGGTTAAAAGCAAATCCCAGCTTCTATAAACGCATAAGGGGAGGGGATCACACAATGGTGTGAACACAGGGACTCCTAGAGTCTGTCTGTCACAGTCTCTACAGAGTTTAGTATTCCATTTATTTATACTTGAAATTTTCTATAATAAAAATAATGCCTTTTCAAAATTCTGATCTATCTCAACTTCCTGTAGGAAGCAAACTTGTAAGTCAAGCTAAAAATAAAAAAGGCATTCTACCAAGTTAACTAGAAATCTTCAACTGCATAAAGGAGTCTCAATATACTTGTGACTGATATTTTACCCACATCTTCAGTCATTCATCCAATAAGCATTTCTTGAATTGTGCTGAACAGTACCTCAGGTCCCACATATAAAGTTAGATACATCTTTGTCTTCAAAAGCTTAAACAGCACAGAGGTAAATGTGGATAAACTAAGCAGGGAGTTACTGTCAAGGTGCTCTGGAAATGCAGGGGTGGCTCTGAAACTACTGTCCACTCAAAGGCCAGCAATCTCTGAAGAAAATGTCCGCACCATCCTCTCCCTGTCACTCGGGAGCCCGAGGCTCTGGGAGTGAGCGGTGGTGGGTGACAGAGGGCTGCACATAGTTGCTGCTTTAGTACTCTCGTCCAGAGTGGACTGTTGGTCAGGGCTGGCACTAGGGCTGGTATGACACCATGTGACTATAGAATAGGACTTGCAAATTCTACTTTTGTGTGCTTCTTGGAGTTCAATAGTCATATAAGAAGTGTACATGAGGTCTGAAGCTATGTTTGATGTCTCAGCCGCCTTGCATGTTCTAAGTCTGTGAGTTTTGGGCTGCTGTGTTGCATAGCAGTTAATACCTGAACTCAAGTTGTAGCTGAACCATGAGCAAATTCTAGTGCTCATGGTACCACACACACAATTTATCAAAAAGCTTATCAAAAGCTTATCAGCCCACAGGCGGGTAATTCCTAATGAAAGTGCATCATTTCATAGTGTCTTTCAGATGTTGCCTTTGTTTCCTTCTCACCACTCTGGGAAACTGCAGGAAGCGTCAGACATCTGCATTCTCTAGTTCCCAGGCCATTGACAAACCCCGAGTTTCTCAATGAAGGACAGTAAAACTAAAGGGAGACTGAAACTTGAATTAGCACCAGAGAACTAAAGGCTCTTTTCGTATCCATAATGAGTCTAGGCCCACTCACCTGAAGACATGAGCAGGACAGCCTGAAGCAGGGCTACTTCTGTGTCATCCAGGTTGAAAGACGACAGAGACATGCCCAGGTCAAAGATGGCATCTGACACAACCCCAAGACCCCCATTTTTCAGTTGGCCCCGTGTCACTGCCATTTCCCCATTCAAGGTTAAAGTCTCACTTTCTGGGTCATAGCGCACAGCAGCTCGAAGGGACATGATCTCCATGCAGCAGCCTTTGAGGAGGATTATCTGGTCTTCACATGGCAGCTGAAAAGAAACAGCCCACGTCAGCAAACAACAAGAGGACAGATGCCAGTCAGGAACAACAGGCAGCAAAGTATCACAAAAATAAGGGGACCAGTGTTCGTCCTGCATTCTTTGAGCTCATAGTCTTTACATGGTGGCAAACTTTCTACAGTAGTTTTTTTTTCTTTCTTTTTTTTTTTCTTAAGATAGGATCCTTCTCTAATTCAGGCTGACCTTGAACTCATGGTAATCCTCCTCCTTCCCAAATTCTGGGATTATAGGTGTGCACCACCATGCCGGGCTATAAGTAGTTTTTGTACACCAAGCAATTTTGGTCTCAGTAGGTTGCATTTCTTTCATGACAGATACAGGTCTTGAACTGACATTATAGTCATGTGTGGAACTTTATTAATAACTCCTTAGGTTGGGGTTTGTTACATCAAAATTTCACCTAATAACTACCCAAGAGCAGAGTTTATGCTAAAGTCACCTTTTTTTGGAGGGGGAGTGTCTTACATCTCTCATAGCAGAAGACTACTGCTTAACTCACAACTAGACCTCATAAGAGTTTATTCCTTAAGTCTCACCAAAGGCAGAGAACTAGAAAGCTGCTGACAGATGTATGTTATCTGCAAGGCCCACAGATAGAAAAGCTTTGCACAAGCGCAGAAATGAGATCAGAATTCAGATTTCATGGTTCTTAAGGTTATGTTCTGCTCAGAAATTCAAATACCAGAATTACTCAATACATTATATCTTTTTGCTAGTAGTGTAACTTCATTTTAAGTTCACTTGTTTACCTTGTTACTTAGGACTTATGGTAATGGAGTAACGTTAATAATTATGCTTTAATATTTGCTTAGCAAAGACGGAAAGGTAATTTCTAGAGGTGAGAAAGTTTAAATGCTTTTACCAAACCTATTTGAAAGGGTCTGAGTTAATAAGAGTGTTTGATGAATTAGGCATCATGCCAAAATTTACAGTTATTACCTTGTTTAATCTTTACAGCAATGCAGTAAGGTAAATATTTTATTTCTAATTTTATTCAGAGATGTGAAAACTGAGACACTGAAAGGGGAAGTAAATGCTGAAGGTCATAGAAATATTTTGGAGGTGAGGCTAGGCTTTGAAGCTAGAGCTGTCAAAATCCAATGCCAAGACAAGAAGAGAACATACCCATTTGAAGTACCCTGGGTGACTAAATTTCCATAAACAATGAACATATAAATTATACATAATATGTGCCTCTTCATTAAAGCTGCAACAAATTCTTTTTGGGACAAGCTCTTGGCAATATTTCATTAATCCAATATAGGTATTGGGGTCTATCATGTATAGCTGCAGTTCCATATGATGAATGTGATCATTATGTATATCTAACCTACACCAATAAACTTAATTAAGGATAAAAATTCAAAATAGGTTATTATATAGAAATCAAAGTAGGATGGAGGATGTAGCTCTGTGACCCAGCACCTGCCTGGCAAGTGTGAAGCCTTGAGTTTGAGTCTCAGCACTTAAAAAAGAAAAAAAAAGTGGAAGTACATTTAATACACAGTATTTCATAGTTTTTTCTAGCCCAGCCTAGTCATCTGACCATTTCATTTTCTTCTGCAGAATAAAACTCATTTAATATTTGGTTCTGGGATTTATACATATGAATGATTTCCTTCCATCTACTTTAAAAAGCACACAAAAGCACTGTGATTTGCTTTCATCTAGGGTCTGACTTGTACTGCTGACTTACGGCCTTGTGTCCTGGCCAAGGCATGGGAAGAGGTAGGAACTGGAGCTTGAGTAAAATTACAGGTGAAAGGGGAACTAGCAGGACAGGGCAGAGGCTGGCCAAGGGGAGGTCTCTCCTTTCTACCTCTCAGCGTCACCCAAAGGCATGTTAAACTCAGAAGCTCCAGTTTCTCCATTCCTCCGGAAGTTCCTAGTAACGTTCAGGAAGTGAGTTTGCTGACTCTACTCTTGGGAACGTTAGCAATGGAAATTACTAATCAGATAAAACCACTTAAGTTTCATAACTGTCACAAAGTATGCAAATATGGGCAGGCCCTGCCTTTGAAGTTGTCTTCATATGAATGAAGTAAAAGGTTTCTTTTTTAAAATCTACTAACCAGTGGTAATTAGTTCAGACTTAAATGAAAGCTGAGTGTTTGCAAAGGATTATCAGTAGTTTAAAAGTTGGATCAGACACCATTTTCTTTAGAAGGAGTGAGTAGGATACTGGTGAAATCTAACATGTAGGCACATAATCTCTTAGGGCCGTACTGCCACACTTTCATTGTGAGAATGTTCCCGAGAGGGCCTGACAGGCAGAGACAGCCAGAGGTCCTCCCACAGAGCCGTTCGCCTCCTGAGGAGAGCATCACTCAGGTTGACTGGCAAAGACAATGGAACATTCAAGGAGTGGTTCTTATGTTTGGCTTTGGCAGCTTTGCTGGCAATGGTTTTAGATCTTGTGAAGCTCTGGTGTCAGCCAGCTTTGTTTCAGGTTAGCAGGGATCTTGGCACAATAATTACCATGACACAGTTTGAATAGCAGATATGTCAAACTGCAACTGACAAGAGTCCTGGCTCCAGGACCACTTCGGATCTGTAGGTCACTCCAGTCTGTAGCTACCTCAGGATCCTATATAGTCCCTTACTCTTTGTGGGTTTTGAAGAGAGTGTAACAGCCTGGCAGGTGTCTGGCAACCTTCAACACTGGAAACATATGATCTGTGTCTTAAAAGGGCCACTCTCCTTTTCTTTATAAACAAAATACCAAGTTTGACAGAGCGATGGAATCTTGCCCAAGGAAGCAGGTTTACATTTCTAAGGGAAATTTGGGGAGAGAAGCTATGCTTTGAAAGTTTCATGTTGACCCCTGATCCATGGTGCAGATGTAAGAATGTGGTGTGTTTGTTACTGGGGTTGGAGATGGTGCCTTCTCCCTCACCCTCTCTTCTTCCTCTTCTTTAGCTGAAATATACTCTAGTGGTTGATTTACACAACTTTACATTTTTAAAAACATATTTGGTGGGCATTGGAAGGGTGCTTACTGTGTAATTGTCAGGCTAGCTTGAAGTAGTAAACTCACTAGAGTTCCTCTTAAACTACCAAGACAGGAGCCAAGGGACACAGAGACAGAGACAGAAAGAACCTGGAAGGGCCTGTGTATACAAAGCCAACTGGGCAAAAAATAAAGATAAGATTCAGAGTTAGCAAGAGGGGAAACCAAGCATCGGTGTGGAGATGTGAGAGCATGCTTTCTCCCTTGGGAGTAAATCAGTAGCATATATTAAAAGCCTTAAAGTGTTATCTATCTATCTATCTATGATTTATATCTATCTATCTATCTATCTATCTATCTATCTATCTATCTATTTCCTATCTATCTATCATCTTGGTCCTTAGATCCCAAATATAGGATTTACCCTAAGGAATTAGTGATGTGAGCAGAGCACAGTTGCCAGAATGGTTATCATAGCTTATTAGTAAAAGATTGGAAATGAATTACTGCATCAGTGAGAGCAACCTAAACTATGGTAGCCCCACTTTCTGGCATACTGTGCAATCATTAAAAGTCATTGTGTGGAAGGACACTGAAATGATATCCCACCATTGAGGGTAAAGTCAGGTGCAGTGGGCTGCTGGTAATATTCTATTTCTGGACCTTGATGCTGGTTATATGGATGAGTTCATGAACTGCATACTTATGATAGGGTGATCAAAATATACAGTAAATATTTAAATAAAAATTACAACATAAAACACATTGGCATTAATTTCCTCAAAATCTGCCCCTTCCACTTTGAATACACTTATCCTGTTGTCCTTGCCACTTTCTAAAGCAGTTTTGCAAGTCCTCTTTCATGAGTATCTTTATGAGATGATCAAAAATATGGTGAGTGCTGCGGCTGAGTGCCTTCCAACAGTAACGCAGCTCATGAAGACACTGTGGTATGTCCTTATCCACCTTATTCACTGGATCTGGCCTCATGTGATTTCTGGATCTTTGACAAAGTCAAAATGGCCATGGAGGACGAGCACACATTTTGAATTAATTCAGGACATGGGGCAGCCAAAACAGCACAACTAAAGATATTTGTGAAAGAGGGCTTCCAGAACTGCCTCAGAAAGTGGCAATGATGACAGAATAAGTATGTTCAAAGTGATGAGAAGAATTTTGAGGGAGGTTAATAGCAATGTGTCTTTTACTGTAATATATTTAAAAAACTAACCATTCACTGTACTTTTTGCTCACAGCTTCTCTCTAGCTGAGGTTGCTTATGGAAAAGGCTCACAGCAGTGTGTGAACCTCTCCACATAGTGTCTTTCCAGGGTCCCTTGAATGTGTGAAGAGCAGCAGACTGTCACCTGATGAAGTTTTTCAAGGGAAAAGTTCTCCAGGAAACATAATCAACCCCATTTGATTCAAAAAAGGACAGTCAGCGGCAGATTGGGAATGTCATAGATAAAATAACAGCAGTACCGGCAGCTAAAATTCATGGAACTGTATGACCCAGCCTCTGTCCAAGCATTTTCATAGATTACCCTACCTGAACCTCAGACAGCTCAAGACACCATTATAATTCCTATTTTAAAGATGAGATCACTGAGGATTAAGGACATTAAGTGTCTTGTTTAGGATTCCCACCCACATAGCGGACAGCAGAGCCGTGTCCTCAGCTGCCACATGATAGGACTGCTGAGGTGGGAGGAAATGTCCCAAAGGAAACTTCTGTGTGAGCTTGGTGGGTGGGCTCTGTAAACTGCACTGGAGATGGGGCAAGAAACAGTGAGTTGTCACAATGCAAGATTTAAGGTAATGATATAGCCTGGGTCTGTGAGGATTCCTGGACTTTACTCTTAAAGATTAAGAACACTACACAGCCTTTTTGCTGGGATATGTTGTGAAAAGAGGACAGAACCAGGTTTAAACTATGGCACTGCATTTGGATAAATTAATTTAATTTCTCTGATCATAATTTGCCCCATCTGCAAAATAGGATTAATAAAATCTTGCCTGTAGGTCTGCCACAGGGATTGGATTTAATGCTAGCAAACTCAAATATAGTTATTGGGATTTCATTCTGTGAGGCCTGGAGTCAGGCATGGAAGGGTCTTTATGGGTCTCCTGTGGGCAGGCTACTGAGTGGTGACAGAGGAGGGCAGGTGGGGACACAAATGAGATACTACCACTGCATTCAGATGACTAAGTCCTCCTGGTTAATAGTAAATTATAAACAATACCCAGTACTCCTGGAAATGGATGGAACCTTAATGAAAAACTAATGCAGAAGGAAAAACAGTGTGCTCACCTCGCAAAACATAGGCAACTTTTTGGCAAAATCCACCACTCTGGTGATTGCTGGTGTGATGATTTTTGTAAAATGGCTGAAGGCTTCCAAGTCAACCTTACCACCTTCCGGGGCATTGACTATTGGTGCTTGTCCAATATCTTCTGGCTAAGGAGGAGAAACAAAGATTTAAGTGAAGAGGCTGAAGGGAACTTGATTTACCATTGTCATCCTGTGGCAGAAGATCTCTTCTGAACTGACATCTGCTGAAGTTTTCCATTTCTACTTTGTTTATTAACAAACTGTATGGCTTTCCCCTCATTTGCATCGTTATTTCTCGGAGCAGGGAAGCATGTGTTGGTTGTTGCTTTGTAGGTCCCCAAGGATAACATTCACAGGATTGGCCCTGTGGGTGGGGGAGAGGAAAGGAGGAAGAAGTTTTTGTTTCTGTGCATGTGAAGGGTGCACACTCAGGCAGGTGACAATGCAGGTGGTGGCTTGGTATGGCATTTTCAGAGCACTGCATTGTGGAGAGAATGTGGGCGAAGTGGGCACAGTGTGGGCAGGGACAGGGCCACCCAGAAAACCTAGCACCTGTGGATGCTTTGTGGCTTCTGACTCAGCTGCTAAGGCTCAAGTTTTGGTGGTCTAGGTGAGCACTGAAGGGGGCAATCTTGAGGCTTTCTGTAGGGAACTGAACTGGGCAAATGTGGCCAACCATAGGGCAGAGATGGAAATACGCTGGTGTTCACCATCCTTGGGGCACTTCTCTGCTGTTCACCTGCTCAGGAACCATCCATGGGCCTTGCTGGTCAGGAGGTAGAGGGCAGCATGGGCATCACCTGGGGACACAGGTCCCTCCCCCAACCTGAGTTGACAGAATCAGCATAGAGCAAGGGTGCCAGGGCCCCAGGAGCCATCCAACACCGTAGCCTCACATTCTGTGCTTCCTCTCAGGATTTCTCCTTGTGCATGCTGTCAGGAGCAGTCTTCTCTAGTGCCCTTTCATCTCTGTGATACTAATAACCGTTTATTTTGTGGCCTAGAAGAGAGTCAACTCCTGCACACACTGCTATCTCTCAGGTAATGCTTACACAATATGTGGATTACAGATCAGCAAAGAAGAGGTCAGAGCAACAACATTTGGTGAGTCCTGGCCTGGGAGGTGGGTGATCCTGAGTCCACAGGGCAGCTTTTGTAGGAGCCCCATCTCACGCCGCCACAGCAGGGCTTTCACTCCCTGACCATATTCTGATAGCAGGAAGTGGACTTTCTACTCCTCTTCACACTTCCCTGCCAGCCTCTCCAGCTGTTGCTCTGGAAGTGTGACTGTCACCCATGAGATGACAGACTCATGGCCTGCTTGATGGTGGTCACTTTACCTAGGGCCACTGTGAATAGACCTGAACAAAGCCTGGTCTCTTCAGGCACCCAGGGGAGGAAGCTGGGGAGGGTGAGCAGGAGGAACAGGGAGGAGGAACTGACACAGAGATCGAGTTGACCAGGACCTCTCCTCCTCAGAAGCAGCGCAGTGAGGACAGTGCCTACACCAAGATTATGACCTGATATCATGGCCCCCACACTTCACTGTACATCAGAAGCCCCTGATTTTTGGATCCCACTCCCAGGATTTCTGACTCAGTGGGGCAGCAGCAGAGCCCGAGAACCTGTGATCTAATAAGTGTCTCTAGGACACTGGTGGTCTAGGGTCACGTTTTGACAACACTGGGCTGGAAGCAACCAATGCTGGCTTGGAGAAGCCCAACGGGCATGGCTCTTCCTACACATCCCGTTACAGCTCACACCCCAGTTTTAGTAGGGAGAAAGCAGCAGAGAAGCATCTTATTTGCAAGTTGACTCCCACTAGGGAAAACAGAAGCAGCCAGGCCCTGGAAGGCTGCCAGAGAAAGCATGAATCTAGCCTCAAGGAGGACTTTTAAGCATGTCATGTGACATGGTACCTGCTAGCAGCATTTACTACTTTTTGATTATGTATAGGATCTTTGCAGTTTAGTATGTTGTGTTGCAGTGACTTAGTGGATGAAATCTAGTTTCTGCTGTGTTTTCATGGTGAGTGAATGATATTTTGGGTCACTGTGGATATGAGAAATCCATAAAAGGCTCCTAGACTTGCCTTTCCTAGATGTATAGAGAATGGATGGGCTAATGTGGGAACATTTCTTAGAAATAAAAATATTTGACAATGTGGTTTTGGCCTAGCTGAATCTAAAGGCCTCCCCAGTGAATACGGATGGATATAATCTGTTTCATTTAAATGGTAAATTTCATGTTCATTGAAATCTAGTGGGCTAATGCTGATGTTAGTTAATTTCATTTCATCTTTGGGTATGTAGGGTGTTTGAGTCACTATCTGTGACCTCTCCAAAGATTTGAAAAAAATAAGTCACGTAAAGCAATACGGCAACTTAACCTCTCAGATATAACGTCAGAGACTTTTCTGTTGTAAAATATATATTAGGGTAGGAAAAATTATGTATATATAAAACCTATGAATCAACACAATTTTATATCAGGTATGAGAAATTAAGGCTGAGTAATACGGCCTGTTTGTCACTTTCCTACAGATTTTTCATCTGTAAGGACAACATGCAATTCAATATCTGACTACAGTAGATATCTGATTATAGCCTTGTATACCACCCCACAAAGCACACTGCTCTTATACATGATGTGTACTTGGTCAGTTCAGGTACTGATGCTAAATCTCTGGTGTGTAGACTCACCAGCGCAGAACTGAGCGGGGAGGTCTGACTTTGTCTCTGGGGGTCCAAGTGCTCCAGCTTGCTCATGGGGGAACTTCCAACTCTCACCATGACTTCTTTCCTCTTTGTCCTCCATGGACCTATGGAGCCAGCCCGTGGACTTCATGTCTCCACCACAACTTGCTTTACATTTTTCCATTTTGCTGAAGCCTCTGCTTCTGTTTTTCATTTTTATCCATTCTAAGTCCTGTCCATTTTTCAAGACCCAAGTAAAAACCCTGTCATATAGATTTCTTTCTAGGGTATCCAAGTTTGAAATGATGTCTGCTTCACTTGAACATGCATGGTGGCTCACGTATATCATTCCTATGGCATCAGGCATTTACTTATCACTTATTATTATAGTTATTGTATATAGTTATACATCAATGATAAAAATTTTTCAAATGAGTGGAGAATGAGTTTGTGTGCTTTGGCTCCTATGTAAAAGATACTGACTCAGATGGTGGAGGATAGAATGCTTGATGATTGAATGAATAAATGATTATTCATACATTTATTTAGCCATTATTTGTTGAGCAAGTACTATAGGTCAGATCTTGTTCTAGAATAGATACTTGATCCTGAGATTACAGCAACAAACAGTGTATCAACAAGGAACCTGCAATGCAGTAAAGATAGACAATAAATAGGAAAAATACATCTATCAAAGGATTACGCTTTGTGATAAGCCTGGAGGTACTTCACAGGTACCTGGCGGTGGGGTGGTCAGCCAAGACCTCACTGAAAAACACTGTGTGGGTTTTGACCTCAATAATTTTAAAGAGGTAACTTTAACCAAAACTGAAACCAAAGGAAGAGTATTTAAGGTGAGGGAAAAGCCAGTGCCAAGTTCCCAGAAATTCTTGTGGGAGGAACCCATCAATGCCATGACTTGAAGAAGAGGCAGGCAGGGTCCCATCATGCTGAACCCTGTGGACCAGGGAGAGGACATCGGCTTATTCTCAATGCAAATGCGGCAGCCACTGAAGGGCTATAGACAGTACAGATGCATGGGGAGATTTATGGTCACACGTGGAAGAGATGGGCCATAGGAAAACAGCGGCTGACAACAGCAGTAATTTGGGTATGCTGAAATGGTCTGGTAGCATGGATGGACGAAAGCAGAATTTGAGATGTGTCTTGGGGACTAAGATGGGGGTGAGGGCTCCATGGTGACTCACTTTGGCAGGGGCGTGGAGAGATGCAAAAAGAGAGTGAAGAGTGTGTGTTGGGGTGGCATCCACCCTTGCTTGGCATTTGGGGAGGCTGGTGTTAAGTGTCAATTAGCTGGCTCTGCTTTGTTGCATCAGTGTTGTTCAAGCTAAGCAGGAAATTCTGCCAGTTGACCTTTTCTCAAGTGGCTGGCTGGCTCAGAGGCAAGGATGTCTTGGCCTGACCTGGTAGCCCTGGGGCACATGCCAAGTAGGGAGGGGTGTTCACTGGTATCTTCTTGCACCTTTGCAAGGCTGGGCAAGAAAATATGGTGAATCAAGATTCTGGGGTCTTGAGAAATGATGTCAGGCTCACACTTTTCCTGAGATGAGCAGGAAAGATAGCGAAGGTGGTAGGGATGACGCATATAGTAACAACATGTGTGGTTGTTAACGATATGTCAGGTACTGTTAGATCCTGCGTAACTTCTATTTTTATACTATCTGGTTAGAGAAGTAAAATTACTTACTCAAGATCAGCAACAGAGGCAAGTGCTGAACCCAGGATGTTTGGTTCCAATGTCTTTTCTCCTAATTACACTGCTCCCAACCTTCTTCTGAAGTGATGACAATTTTGGGTGATGGATGCCTTCCTGACTTGATTGCACTATTCAAGCAAGGTTGAATCACCCACCTTACCTGATCTTTCTGTTTATGCTGCTTCTCTGAGGCTACCCTATTTGAGAATATGGGAAATGAGACAGTGACTCTGCCAGGAAAAAGTGGGCAAACTTGCTTTGATTTTAATGGCCACATTTCAAACTTGGTAGAAAGTCCATTCAAAGCCACTCCTTTACATACAAACTAAGGGAGAGAATAATGAGATGATGTTGACATAGGACAATGCTGAAAGGCAGGACTGTTGCCATGCGATTTATGCCAAAGCAAATGACTTGCTGAAACAGAGAGGCAGAGAAGTGAGTTATCTTTGACGCAGAGACCCGCTTTCCCTTGTTTGACACTGGACACTGCTTTTTTCTTTTCAGCCTGCTTCTCCTCTCTGTCATCACTACCATTACGCAAATTGCTCATGGTAAGACGGCATTTTTGTAGCCTCAGATATTTGAGTAGGTTGGAGAGAACTAGAAAATTGCATAATTTAAATGTTTTGAAGTAATTTTAATACAGGGCTCTAGGTTTATTATTAAAATTTGCATAGATTTTGCCAAAGTTCCACATTTGCCAAAGACTAATTCAGATTTAAAACCCAGGTCCAACCATCAGTCTCTTTTTCTGGCTTGAGTCCTAGTCCTCGGGTAGAAAGAGATTAAGTAGCTCCTTTGGGGGAATAAACTACTAACCCACTCCAGGTAAATGAATACTTCTAGCTTTTATGACAAGATGTAATTTTTAATCTCTCATGACATGTTACTATACCATTATTCACATAATAGATATTTTCAAATTATTCTTCAAAATAAGATGGGATATCACCACACAGAAATCAATGAAATAATATGTGTAGCAATGTTGCAAGCATAAAAGGGATCAACCACACGGGAAGTTCAAACCCCAGTGTGTAAAAGCTTCAGACATGGACACCATTTAGCAAAGCTGTCTTCAAGTAAGGATTCTTAATATCCTAGCAGGCAGAAGGATAGTTTTTATTTTGAGCATAAGTATACCAACAGAGGCATCCCACTGCATGAAGTATTTATAAATATATAAATGTAGTAGGATCCAGAACTTAACTGTACTATCTCTAAGGATGGGCCAGTGGAACAACTGTATGTTTAACTTAACACACACAAATATATTTAGTTGTGTGTATCTATTGTTGTATAACGAACATCCCCAAAACACAGTAGCTAAAGCAGCAATTTAAAATGAACTTTTAGTGTTTAGGGGTGTCTTTTATTCAGAAGTCATCAAATAGCTTTAAAGACTGGTGTCATTGGAGGTTTTTGTCCTTTCTTTCCTGGTGCCTGGGTTGGGAATCTTGTCTTTCCCATGTGGCTGGCTTGGGCTTCCTCACAGCATGGTTGTCTCAGAGTCCTTGGATATTTTTACATAGTACTTGGTTTCCACTCCAAGTGACCCAAATGGGAACTATAAAGCTTATTATAACCCAAACTTAGAAGTCTCTCAAGCATCTTTTCTGCCAAAATCCATTGTTCAAAGGAATCATAGAATAGCCCAGATTCCAGGAGAGGTGGAAGAGATTAAACTGGCTGAGTATACAGGTAGGAGCTTGGGAATGGCAGCCATCTTGAAGGCCTGCTACCATGGGTTCCAGCTACTGGAACTACAGGGGGTGGCACTGAAGTATTAATATTGAAGGGAACATGGTTTCTGCACACTAGGAAGTGCAGAGGTAACACAGAACAGAAGGCAATTGGCTGCTGCACATGAAGTGCATTGTAGAGACAGATGGGACCCCTCTAGGAATACTTGGCTTAGAGAAGAAATTATTTGTATTTGGATCAAGAATGAAGATTTCTTAAACAGATCAAAGATCTACAATAGATACATTTTATGACAGCTCCATGGGGCAGGGAAACTGCTATGTAAAACAGGTGCTCTGAACTGTAAGTTTCCCAAAGAAAACTTGTGAGTGGAGAAACTCATGGACCTGGTAAAAAAACAACTCAGGACAAATCATTCTATGTCATGCTATTTGGTTCCTTAAGGACCAGTGAAAACCATCAGGAGCCTATAAATTACAGGTACAGACCTCAAGGCTAGTTCTCATTACTAAATAATGTGCTGTCTTTGCCAAGGGAATCACCAGGTGAGGTGAAATATAATATTTTCTTAAGAGGTTGACTTTCTCAGTTTTTAGTCACAGTTCAAATGTCACCTCCTTGGACAGCCATGTTCTGTCTACATGTTCCTGTCTAGAGAAATGCAGGCTTTCTCTATTTCCAGTTCACAAATACTCTGTCCTGTCATAAGGTTTATTGCCTTTCTACTGCCTGTATTTATCTTGTTTGTTTAAACCTTATTGTCTATTCCCTTTTTGTAATGTGCTGACTTACTTCTTGGCACATAGTAGTTGTTTCTTAAATAAAATAGTAAGTACTTCAACTCTGGAAAGAAGCACCTTAATGGTCATTGAAGTTGATTTAATGACTACCTTTGGTGACTACTGGAACTAGTATCCATTCTTTTTTGAGAGTAAGTAAAACAAAAATGTAAAATTGTCTAAGAGAAGTCCAAGATTGGTCTGACATCCTTATTCTATACTTAGAATTAAGCTTGAATTTCACTCCATCACTAGTTAAAGCCAGAAAGCAACACGAGGGTTGGAAATGGAGGTCAATCATTTGTGGCTGACACAATCAGAGTAATGACAGATTTAGGCTTGTGGTTAGGGCTGTCTTGCTCTGCCCTATATATATATTGGGTAACACTGATCTATTGATTGAGAGTAGTGGTTTTTTTTTTTTTATTTCCTGGCAGATACAGCAGCATGGGGGTAAGCATGTAAAGTGAATGCACCATAATGCTGCCCTTGCAAGAAGCTTGTTTCTTTCAGAGGCTTTTTTATGTTTGTGCAGGGGACAAGTTGCATGGTATACATGGCTGCTACCATGTATGACCTAAACTTCTCTGCCTCAGCTTTTCCTGCTGTAAAGTGGAGATAACAATCATATCTCCCTCTAGGGTTGGTACAGGAAGTTACTATACGGAAAACTTAGAATAGTACGTGGCATATAGTAACGGTCATCTGAGGATTTGCTAGCATTGCTATTTGTGCTGGCATTATCATTTCATTGCAATAAAATCAATAGCTTCAGGACAGGTAGATTATATGTGAATGTTGTCTTTCCTAAAACTTCTGGAAAGTTGTTATATTAACAAAATTTTTCATTGTAGCAGTGATCTAAGATACAAGGATAATTCTACTACTGCATTTCTGTGTCCAGATTGGAAAGTCCTCTGACATTCCCTGGGGATACAAATGGACCTGCAGGATACCTGATGTCAGGGTTCAGCAGCTGCTCATAAGGGCTTCCAGTCACTACCCAGGAGCAGGGTCAGTCTCAGAGAGGGCCAGACATGGGCTGGGGCAGGTAGTACATTTGATGAGGTGTGTGGAGAGCCTGACTTGGAACCAAAAGACCTGAGGTACCTTTGGGACCTAGTTGAGTCCAGTTTTAGCATGTGATCTTGGCTGTTTGCATTTTCTGTAAAATGAGGCTAAAATTCCCACCTTCTTCAAAATACTCTGAAGTTTATATGACAAATAAATGGGAAGGCTTTCACAACTGCACATTTGTATAAAACTATCAGATAACCAATATTCCACAAGTCTGGGTGGCTTTGTTTTCTCTACACGCCCTCTCTGCATCTCTGTTTCTTCATATCCACTGTCTTTCTGGACTCAGTCTCATTATTTTAAGCTAAAAATTTTGACCTCTATTGATGTAAAAACACATTTTTGATATGGGACACATCACCCTAGAGGTTATTCTAATGCATAATGGTATTTTGGGGTAATCTTAGAGGCTTAAGCATGTATCTACTAGACATCTGAGAGGAGAAATGAACGTAAAAATGGAAACCTCGGAGGTAGTGAATTTCACATAGTTTGTTCAAAACTGGCCTGAGTAACAGCAAAAACAAACTGAAGTAGTGCTGGCCAAGAAACAGCTTTGGAATCCAGTGAATTGTGAAGGTAAGAGGGGCATAAAGTCTCACATAGGCCTGGTTTGCACCTGGTCCTATCAGAGGTGCTGTTTCTCTGTCAGCGAAATGGGACATCACAACAGCACCCTGGGATTCCGAGGACTTGCTGAGCTGAGGGAGAAAGCACCTACTATGTGACCAATAGTGAGCTATGCCTTACCAGGAATTTCCGTTTTTGCTTCCAATGGCTGCCCTGGGCATTGGTGGCCACGTGAGCTTCAGTGACCGTTTTGATGAGCTCCCACTCCTCATCCGTGGGCTCTGGCTTGTGCCCTATGGATTTCTGCAGCTCTTCCCGTCGCCTCTTTTCTCGGTTCTCCTCAATCAGCTTCCTCTTGGCCAGCCTCTTGCTGTCATCCAGCACCACTGGGAGGGAGAAAGGTGAGGATACACGTGGCTACTCCCCAAACATGTGGCAGGCTACACATGCTGGAGCCTCAGGGGTGGGGGTCACCGAGGCACAAGTAGCTCAGTGGGTTTCTGAAGGGGAAAATAAGTCACACCGGGGATTTTCTTCCTTTGGAAGCAAACTGCTGCTGGCCAGCCACTGTCCAACATAAGCCCTTGTGCCAAATTCCCAGTGCCCAATCAGCTTTGCAAAACAACCCTCTGGGGATGCTTGGGTTTTGGGCCCTCGAGCTCTACAGGAGGCAGCCTGAGGAAAGAGTGTGGCACACAGAAGCAAAGTCTGTTCTATTTGCAGGATTACACATAAATAGGTCTAGCCAGCCATCTGAGTTCACTCAGGGCTTTTCTTCTTCCCTCCTTCCTTAAGATTCCTCTTAAAATAGTAAGGAGTCTTCAAGTCAAAGAGAAATTGTGGAGCGGTAATGTGAGGCTCCTGGTTCCCTCTTCAGAGGCAAAGAACCCCAACTCCTCACTGGCTCCTTAAAGCCTCCACAGATACTCATTTTACAGTGCTCCCTATTTGATCAACTGGCGATGGTAATTAAAGAGCCAGGCTTCGGACTCTAGACAGCCATGGATTTGAATTCTGACTCTAGTACTTGAGGCTGTGTGGCTTCTGAAAAGTTGCTTAGGCTCTCTGCACTTTCTGTCATTTTTTCCTAAATGAATTGAGATCAGTAATATACTGCACAAGGTACTGAACGTTGTAATGCTCAGTAAATATAACCACAACCATTATAATTTATGCAAAAGGGAAGCAAGAAGAGCAGATAGCAATATCCTGTGCTTCCATGATTAACTTCCAAAACAAAACCATTTCATTTGTCTCATAGGAACTATCAGTGGAACGGGAAGTTGCAGAGTCACAGTGTTTTAGACCCAGAAGAGACCTTAGACATCACCCAACTTCCTCCTTTCACAGAAGAGGAAACTGATCCAGAGGGGTTGTGATTTGCTCATTGCAGGGCCAGGCCTAAGCCTTTTGACTTCAGTTCTACAACAGCACTGTTCTAGGACCATTTCTTAATGACCTGAGAGGAAAAGTGGGGAAAAAACCAGAAGAGGAAGAGAATCAAGATGCCCAGATAACCCATAAATAGAATACCAAACCCCAGGGAATCTAGACTGGACTGGGTTGTCAAAATGAGCATTTATAATGGTCAGGAATATGGATAAGGTCTGATGAATCACTTTGGTTCTTGCAGCAAAGGGTAGTAAATACCCAGGGCCACATTATCTGAATGTGTCTGGTGTGTCAAGAGACTGTTCATATCTGACTTGAATTATCTAATGTAATCCTAGACACAGCTCTCCAACTTTTATAGTGATTTCAGAGCAGAGGACCTAAGGCTTAATAGGGGAGGTCACACAGCCAATAGCTGGCAGTGCTAAGCCTTAAGGAGTACTTTTTTAAAATTATAAAGCCTGAGCTCTTAAAATGCCTCCAAACAAGAAAGGAACACCCAGAAGTTTATCTGCACACAATCTAGATGAACAGTTTCTTAACCTCAAAACACTTGTATCTTAAGTTCTTAATGAAACAATGGAATACTCGATCAATCATGAACGGTTCATATCTAAGTGTTTGGTCCCAAGTTAATCATATCCACATATCCTTCTCAGGCATATTGTTGGCAAGCCTAAAGCCTTTGGAAGATAAAGAACAGACACAGCTAGAGGTGGGGATTAACTCGGGATTTTCAGCCTAACACCATAACACGACCCTCTTCCTTTTGAATGATTCTCCATTCTGTCTTCCTTATCATGCAAAACAGGATATTCCATAGATTTTTTTTTTTTTTTTTTTTTGGTGGTGGTTGTTCTCTCAGAGAGAATTCTATTTATCACATAAGGTTAAGGCCATGATTATTTCCTTTTATATCAGGAAGAATCCTCACTGAATTTTCTCTTTCTTTCCTTTTTTTTTTTTTTTCCTTTTTAATTTTTAGCTAACAGTTGGAATCCTTCACTGATGTGCAAAAGTTTATGGCAGTAGAAATCATTAATATTGATGTCTAACAAAAGGGAAGTCTTGTTGTGAGAAACACAATTCTTCTTTTTATGATTAATTAAGGTGACCGGTGTAAGTCCCTCACACAGTGCAGGGAGGAGAGACCCCAAGGGCTAATCTCACCACCATATGCTGTGGCATTGGGAACACTGGGTATGACAACTTCAGTGCCAATGTCTTTATGGCTAAAAATACAAGAAGCAACCAAATTAAGGATGCTTTGTGCAATAGCATTCAACTTTACTTTTTGCCTATGCCCTGTCTCTAAAAATGTCTGTAAAATAATTTACGTCTTTGCTTTTGAAAAAAATAAGAGAACTAGACCATGAGGCTCTAATCAAATGAAGCTTGTGTGTGAAAATTACTTTACTAAGTTAAAGGGATGAGACCTCTTATTTGTAACATACTGCAATGTTGCTAATAGCTCCCCCTCAACCCTATAGGGATAATTTAACCACTTTATTTCCCTCCTAATCTGGCTACTTTGAGAGTTAACAGTTGATAAGACAGGAGTGGGATAAAGCCTCTCTGGGTGGCAAGTGGGATGTGGGGAGGGATGAGGCTAGGGAAGTCATACATTCCTTCTCTGTCTCTGTGGGTCTCACTGCTTTTCTGCCTAGTTGATTTTGAATCAAATCCTTTCCCAATCAACACTCATTGAATATGAAGCAAATGAAGATGATCTACTTACAATCTGTTGCCATGCCAACATAGATACATTTCTTGAAGCGACATTCCTGGCACTGATTTCGTGTGACTTTGTCTATGACACATTTTCCTTCATATTTACAGGAATAGGATGGATGGAGATTTTTCTGAATGGTTCTTCTAAAGAAACCCTACATGAGAAAGAAAGACCCAAGACAACAGTTTCATATTTTCTAGAGAGAATGATTCTGGGATTTTGAGTCCATATAATTATGAGATAAATTGTTTGGGGCCTTAAAATACAATTGGGTCTCTAGGTTTATCTACTTCCTCTTATATGGGACAGTAGGCCTAACGGGAATCTAAGGAGCTGAAGGAGAGGTCAAAGGACTGCACAGTCAATACCATTTTGAATTTTATTCAAGGCAATGAAGCCAATAGAAGAATCTAGTGCTTGATTTTGTTTTATATACATTGAATAATACTATTTTTCATAGCACGTTATAATTGTGCTGCTCAATTAAGTTATGAGAAGCTTTACTAATTTATATTAGGAAAAGGAAGAGCTAGATACCTGTGATACTTTACTACTTAATAATGTAATCATTTAGTAATTAAGTAGATGAATTACCTGCATCTAGAAATTTCATTTAATTCTTGTTTTGACTGTTGAGATGGACTTCAGTCTTTCAAACATTCTCCAGATGTTTCACCAAATATTTTCCAAAACTAATTGCATTGAAGTTTTTCTTTTCATAACCCTCTTTTACTCTGGTATCTATAGACATACACCTATAAATTTAGTATATTTCTTCCTTTCTGAAGTGTACTATTTAGTGTACATAATTTAGTGTACATTAGTGTACATAAAATCCTTAAGGGTGTCCTACTAGAGCTTTTGTGGGTGTGACCCCTGTGTCTTAGCAACTATATTCTGAACTGTGGGAATTAATAACGGCAGTGGACCATTGTAAGGAGTACACAGCAAAGAGCTGTTGGACGGATTCCATACCTTCTGCTCCCCACGATCTAATTTATAAGGGAGGTACTCTTAATATCTCCATTGTAGAGATGAAAAAGCTAATTATTAGGTTAAATTGCTTGCTTCAAGTCATGTGGTAATTGCTGGAACTTGGTTAGGATATGCACTCCAAATCTCATTTGCTTAACAGCTTATATAACAAAAAATGAAGTGAATAGATTATAAACAGTCCCCTCCTATCCACCACTCAAAAATCTCCATTTTCTCTGTTTTGGTAGATTAGCAAGGTCTTAGAAAGTTCTCTATTAAAATGTGAAGGAGGCCTCTTTGTTAGATAAATGGTGGACCTGAAATGTCAATTGTCCTTGCTTTAGCCCACATTTTTATTACCTCATTTTTAAATTTAGATTATGCATATATGCACACTTGTACACAAAAGCTCTTCCAGATAGTAAAAAGGTCTACAGCAGAACAAACTGTAAAAGCACTAGGGAAAACTGAGACTTGTAGGTTTGTTTTGGGGACATGTGTAGAAATCCTTTATCATTTCCACTGTTCAAGTTCTAGTAGGAAAACTGTCATGTTATTGGATTTCACATCCTTAAACAACTGAGTCTGTGAATCTGTATGATACAGATACATGATTGCAGGAATCACACACAGACATCAGTATGGGATGTCAGCAATGTTTCCTTGGGTCTTCAGGGTGGGTAAATCCTGCCAAAACTTCAATATTGGAGTATGTGACATGACTGAAATGTATATTTCTCTGTGAACTTCCCTCTTCCAGGTGCCCCTCTGACCAAGGAGGGTAGAAGAGGGCAAAAGAAATCCAGAGATTCCTGGCAGATGACATGTAGGGGAGGGATAGGCCAGTACTCCCCTCCTGGAGGAAATACCAAAATGCAAGACCCCCAGCAAAGGAGTGTTGAGTATTGATATAAGGACAGGAAAAGGGTATCATTGTTTGGAACTGGGTTGACTTTTTCACCCTCACTCTGATGCCCTCTTATGCTAAAGGAGTAGGGGGCCAGGGCCTTCTGAAAAGTGAGACAGTGCTCAGGAGAAGGTAAGGTTTGATATGCCAGGAGGAGAAGCACCTATTTCTCCAAAAAGGCTACGCTGTGTACTTTTTAATGGAATAAGTGAAGTAATTTATACAAGGCTCATTTTGGTACAGGGGTTGTGGCCTGTGATGCCTCTTCCTAGAAACTTCATGGGCCCAGTTCCTTTTATACTGTTGCCTCTCCTAAGTACAGGTAAGCATATTTTTTACATATGACGAAGGACCACTTTATATGAATAAATGTAAACATGCTAGTCCCTTACATTTTAAAAATGACAAAAGTTAACTCCTAGAAATAAACTTGGTAGAAGACATTTATAATACTATTTACATATAATATATATTTATTTATAAGTTAGTTATTTAAAAGAAATCCTTTCAGTTCAGCAGTATAGCCTGTGATGGACTGGATTCAATCCTCAGCATGCTCCCTGCCCTCCAAAAAGAAAAAGCCGATAAGAGATGTCTTTGTGAATAAGGACATATATTTCCTTGATTTGTGTTGAGCAGAAGTATTAGTTTCTAAATCAATATTAGACCAGTTTCTGTGCATTCTGAGAACTGAACCTATTTCTTGGTGGCTCAAGATGATGCGCTAATCAGAAGAGCAACACAGCACCCTCCTAGTTTGTTATTTGTGCAGCTTTGGATATTTCTTAGAAAATAGTTCATTGTGGGGAAGCATCAACATTTCTTCTATACAATATGTAAAAAAAAAACTGGCATAGCACAGTAGACAAAATATGTCCAAAAGATTTCACTTTTGTCAAAGTAAAAATGGGCAAAAATGATTTTATCCGCATTGTATGGGGTAGAAATATTTTTAAATTGCAGATTTGAGTCAACAGTATAGAATATACCCTTTTCATCTTTCACCACTCTTAAAAAGTATGTATCAATTGAAAAATCCTTGTCTTTTTCCAAGATACTTTGTATTATAGTAAATCATCTGCAACCCTCACCACTGGCACCCAAGGAAGGCTTCTTTTTGGCTTTTTTGGTGGAGGCAATCCTTGAAACAGTATTATTCTCATCAGACATAGAGGTTCAAAAACCTTTTGCTATGATTTTTCTTTAAGAAAACCACAGCTGAATCAGGCTCCAAAGAACCAGTAGTCCTGGGAAAAGAGGCTAGTTGATTTTAGCTAGGCAGAAACTGCAGTAAAAAGACTCAATTCTCCCTTTGTTTAGGGGCAATTGCGACTGCATTTAGTCCTCTAGACGGCACAGTTAGCCTGTAGAGTCCCTCAGCAGAGTTAAATATTAAATGCAATTTTCATTAGATTCTCTCCTAGAATTCAAAATGTATCATAAGAAGTTGATTTAAAAGACTGAGTGCTGCATAAGCAGGCAGGTAAAGCCTTTTCAATTAAGGCTAATATAGAAAAAAAGGCCAGTTTCAATCGCTGAGCTTTTGGAATTAGAGAATATATCTAGAGTTATATAGTTCTATTACTTTCAGTTCAAGCCAATAAAACTGTGCTTTCAAGACAGGGTTTGCAAATCTTCTAATTAATAAATAGGCAGGACTTGTAATTAGCTGCATTAAATTTGTTAAGACATTATTTTCATGGCTGCAATGGCAACCTTTTGTCCAGTCTTTGTTGAAGAACTACAAAATCCAGATCAAGGGGGTCTGGATGAAGGAAGAACATATTCTACCATATTCCAAACACAGCGTTGTAGATAAAAGGCCTTGGGACCTTAAAAATGACTTCTTTCCAGTGCATGTATAATTGCAACATTCTTAGCCACTTTCCCCTAAGCATTTCCTAATTTCATGTACAAAAAGTAGGTTATTTGCATGGAAAAATTTCTACTAGGGAAATGGAACCCTCATTGGTGTAACATGAAGTAACATGTTAATTTTGGGAGTTTAGGGGTAAGGGCAGGAAGAAAGGGGGTCTCAGAGGAAGGAAAGAGGAGGAATTTAGGTAGGCAAAGGAAGAGGGAAGATGGAGTTTTCTTTTTCAAATTTTAGTACAAATTTTGCTTAAGAATTTACTCCTTTGATAGGCTTTAAATATAAAACATTTAACAAGAAAATAATTTAAAAAATCCTTCCCTGATTTTAAACACAGCATCATTTATGAGGCATTAGCTGAATGCTGAATACAGCACTGGGTTAAGCTTTCTTCTTGTTTATGATAGGCCTTATTTTCTAGGCTAGTTTGTTTGTCCAAGAAATATTTTCCATAAAGCTCACCTTAATTTTGTTGGTAAAGATTGTAATTAGTCAAATTTAGACTCACTTCTGGGAAGTGAATGGACTGCTGTTCTCTGGTATGTTCTAGTTAAGTATCTCTTGAAGAAAGGTCTGCAGAAAATACAATTACCTGATGTATGACCTGAATCTCCTTAATGCAGGTTGTGCAGAAAGCCACTTTGGATCAACTTCAGAACATAATTGAACCTAAGTAGCCTCAAAGATATTTTCTAATGGAACACTTAAGTGGGCACATTCATGCAGATTAACAGTGGAAACAGCCTGTGACAGAGCAAGCCCCAACTCCTTCCATTTTGGAGCTAAAGCAGAAGAAATGCTAGTGTGCTTTTAGCTTGTTAATTTCTTGAGATGATAAAGTATTTAAAAATATATGCTCTTTAAAACTCAAAGGTTTTATTAATTTCTTTTGATTTTACCTAGCCTCTTCCTGTTTTAAAAACACTTGCTAAAGAAACCAGACCTCACACTTGCAAATTCAGTTTCTGAACATGTCAAAAATCAGAACACCACCAGATCCATGGATGTCACAGGTGAGGAATGCAGAAATCTAATTCAAACTCAGATGTTGAGTTCCAGTAGCGCCCTGGGAGGGGTCAGCGGGGCTCTTACCTTGCAGCCTTCACATGTGATACAGCGATAGTGGTAACCAGTGGCTTTGTCACCACACACTACGCAGAGCTCATCCTTGTCCAAATAGCTGGGGATGTACCCTGGGAAGGAGGTGAAAGGAAGAAGATGAGATATCACGTGCAAGTCAGAGGTACACCAGGACTAAGGCTATCTGACCAGTGACAAAATTGGTTTGCCAAGAGGAGGTGATGACAGGAAACTTAATGAAATGATCAGCAAGGCAAGTATCTTACATTTGCAGAATAAGCACCGGCCTGAAAGCAGATGAGATCCTGGCTGCTGTGCAGATGAGATGAGCCAGGGAGGTTGTGGTAGCCCATGAATCAAGTAGAGAGACCAGGATTTAGACTACCTGGAGCACTGAATTCTGGAGCACCCAATATCCTTTACATGGCTTATTTCAGAACTTGTTCTTGAAAGACTTGAACCACTTTGGGGTCAAGGTACTGTGCATTGATTTCAGAAACCTTCATAGCTGGGAAGGTCCTGGGCGATCTTCAAGTACCTCTGAAGTGAAGAAACTGGCCTTTTGGACTAGACCTTCCTCAAGGTCACACTGGACTTTCCTAACAGAGACAAAGCCCAGGGGCTATTAACTTCTAATGCCCAGGATAAGTTATGCTGGCATTTTCTAAAGATAGAGATTTAAATAGAATGATAAAGGCCATCTAAAACAATGTGGTACACTTAAGATATTCTAATACACAATCCAACAACATTGAGTAGTATGAACTAATAGTGGTTCCTTGAAGAAAAGAAAATCCAACCATTGTAAGTTCTTTCTTTAGGGTGTTTTTAGTTTGTCAGTTTAGATTCCTTAACTCAGGAAACTGAAGTTAAAAAAAAATAGAAGCTACATGCCTGTCTTTGTTTCTTTTTCATAGAGACAACATTCCCCCTTCCCCTCCTCTGCTCCATGTCCAACAACTTGCTTCAGAAGGGAAAGTTCAGTTCCACATGTATCAGCTCTTGATCACAAAAGCACACAGTTTTAGATAAGGCCAAAGCATCAAAACAAGGCACAATTGTTTTGGATGTGAAGAAGACAGAGACTGAGAAAACAAAATCATCCATCATGGTTCTTAGGAAGCTCTGATTCAGCAAACTTGGTCTCAGTAAAAGATCAGTTAGATTGAAATGACTGGTAACTTACTGTACATTTTACCATGACATTTCCACAAACCTTTTACTAAACTAGGTTGCTCAGGGCTTATTTTTCAGAGAAGAAAAGCCAGAAACAAAACAGAAGAAAATGAATCCTTTTCGTAATTTCTTAGCGATTACTTTGCCCAGACTTTAATTTAGAAAAAAATCTTACTTCTTGAGAGGTAGGTAAATGATTTCAAAGTAAGATTTGCTAATCTCTAAAATTATGTCACAGCTTTTCTTGCTTTACTTTGGCTTCATGCAAATCATGATTCATCTGTTGAGTTCACTTCAAAACTCTCATCAGACATTTTAAAAAGAGAATTCTGGGCGGGATCTAGACAAGAAAAAAGGGAACTGATAAATGGCTTTCTGTCATTCAATCTCTCATCTATTCATGAATCAGCAAACATTTATTTAGCATCTACTACACAGGTGCAAAACACGACTGTATGTACTTTGAAGACAAAAAAGAATGTGATTTCTCCCTTTGGGGAATAAGCAACTGAGTTATGTTTTTCCAGCTCTAGTCTTTTTCTAATAATATAAAAAGGAAAACATGATGAAAAAAACATGAAAATGTGCTCAATATCACTACAGAAAAATGAAAATTAAACAGTAAAACATCAGTTCATATTTACAAAGCATTTTCCTGAAAATGACATAATAACAAGTGGTGGAGAGGACATATAGACACTACTTAGAAAGTAATTTTTAAACTACATGCTAACATATGCATCTTCCTGGAAAAGACAGATGGATTACATTGTATTGATACTGTCAGGAGAGCTTAACATCTTAATCTCTTAGTTTGCTCAACTATGTACAGCTGATCTGACAGAGTAAAGATTTCACAGTCCTTGGTATCAAATGTGGCCTACAGAGATAAGGAAGAAAGAGGTCTAAGCCATTTTCCTCTATTCTCAGGTATAGGAATTGACTGTAACACAGTTGGGCACTGTGTTGTTTATGGGACATGCCATAGGCAAGGCCACAAAGCAGCAGCTGAGAAGGTTAATCATAGTCGGGGATGTGGGGTAATCCACCTTCACCTCACCATACCTCATCCTACCTCAATGCACCTGCTAGTTTCGTCTTCTGGCATGGGCAGTAGGACACCGAAGAGTTCCTTTTTTTCTATAGCTCATTTACTTAGGTTTGACCTTTAAGGTTCTTTTAAGTCCTAGAATCTAACACTAATTCAGAAAGTGGACTGGGCTCTTTTTATATTTTGACTGTTCAGAGAAAGGGGATTTTGCTTTACTCTTTTATTTTTCCTAGATTATTTTCTTGGTAGGTGGAAGTGACTAAATGTCTTAAATCATGAAATCTACAGCAATGTCTACTTAAGTTAATGGTAGCTGCTTACATGATCATACTAGTGTCCCTACTCATTGCTTTGTGTTCTTTATGATACTAATTTTGAACCATCTTATTTATCTACCATAGTCAGTCACAAGCAATGATACATCAATCATTATGTCTTAGTCCATTATTCATCATGAATTCTCACCAGGGAATAACATCCCTCACATAATGACTAGGTAGGGAGAGATTCTCTTCAGGTTAATGGATGCACTGGACATATCACATGTTCCTGGATCCTCTTATAGAACCTATTTCCTACTATTTAAGTTCAAAGTCACAATCTTTTATTTGTTTTCATACTCACTACATGGGTCACATGCCCAATGAGGAAAATGCACATGGAACATTAGTTCTGTTACCATGCCTAGACACTAACGCATGTCACAGCGTCAGTGTCACATGTGACACAGGTCTGAAGCCTCTTTACCTGAGGTGCTGCATCTGCATGGTGTCCCACATAGCTGCTGAAGAAGCCTGGATGCCCCCCACCGAAACAAGACCCATAATAGGATGTGACGGTTCATGTATTTTACCCAGTTTTTATTTGCTCACACACATTATTTTTCAGAATTACACTGTCACTTTATCAAATACATTTTATGAAAGCAAATTCCATCTGCTTATTCAACAAAGGACTTAGATTTTGGGGGGCTGGCATTTGATAATCTTTGATGAATTGCTGAATATCTTACATGTAAAATAGGCTGACATGGTAAAATATTACCTTTCAAAAAATCATCTTTTGGCCAAGGACTTAGCCCAGCAACCTAAGCGCCTGCCTGGCAAGTGCAAGGTCATGAGTTTGATCCCTGGTATAAAAATATCATCTTTTGGTAAGAACTTTATTAAGATATAATTCACATACCATGTAATTAAATGGCTTCAGAGTTGTAAACTGTCATCACTATCAATCCCAAGAAGAAATTTCATACCTTTAAGAGTCACCCCTCATTCTTTCCTTCTCCTCCACTCTTTTTGTCCTCAGCAACTGCTAATTTGTGTTTTGTTTCTACAGATTTGCTAACTGGACATTTCATACAAATGGGATCATACAGTATGTGGCTTTTCACTTAGCAGAATGTTTTCAAGATTTATCTATTTGCAGCTAACAGTAATCTTACAAAATTTGATTCTGAGAGACTTGAGATGTGGAAGGGGAAACTTGCACATTTGCACTATAAGTTGTATAACAGATAATGAGGTTGTCTTCTTAGTGTTTGCTAAATTCAATGCTTTCTCCTACATGGGTAAAATCGGAAACCTGGCTAGTTTAATTATTGTGAGTGAATTCTAATAACATGGTAGAGCCTGAAAACAAGTACTGTGGAACTTCTTGACAGACACGTGACCCTTAGGTAATAAATATAAAGTAGATTAATCATTATGATAAATCTAAAATAAAAGGTGATGCTCAGGAAGGAGGGTAGGGGTGCCTTTTCCATCTGATTAATCTTACTTTCTAGGTGAGCCCTTTTGCCTAGAGAACGAATCCTGGAGTTTTAAGGGAGTCATCATTATCCATGATAATGGCAAATTCTCTTGGCAGCTCAAAGAAGTAAAATATTTGCAGGCTATACTGTTTTTTTTTTTTTTTTTTTTTTCTGTTTTTATCGGTACTGGGGATTGAACTCACGACTGCCTGCTTGCAAGGCAGACTCACGACTGCCTGCTTGCAAGGCAGGTGCTTATGCCACTGAGCTAAATCCCCAGTCCCAGGCTATACTGTTTACTTGAGCTGATAAAGTAGTAAAGAAGCCTGATGAATAACTCCCCTCACCCTGTAAATAGTCAAAATTAACTCTGATCCATCTTTAGAACTAAGAACTCAGAGCCAGCAAAAACCCTGGATAGGTTAGGATTCAGGATGAGACTATAGTTTAACACTTTCAAAGAAACCACTGAACTATTAGCATGCTTAGTCATTCTATTTATTTCTCAGTACTGGGAATTGAACTCAGGGACTTTGCACTGAGTTATATCCCCAAACCTCCCACCTTTTAAAAAATTATATGGATATTTATGTTTAAGACAGGGTTTTACTAAGTACCTAGGTTGCCTGGGCTGGGCTTGACCTTGTAATCCTCCTGCTTCAGTTTCCCAAAGTGCTGAAATTATAAGCATTTACTATTATGTCCAGTGTATTCTTCCAATTTTATATTGAACTTCCTCATTTATGGTAGAGGTCAGACCCTTCTGACTTAATAATTTTCGTTATTGGAGACTTCTGCTCTATGTCATTGCTTTACAGACTTAAAAGTCTCTAGTTATTTTCTAAAATACTAAGGCTGATTCCTTTTACATTTAATTCTTAGTATTAGAAACAAAGCTCTGCAACATGTTAATCTCTGACTGCTGTGAGATATCAGTCATGGAGTTTCAAGGCTTCAAATGCTACCCACTGGAAACAGAGGAGGGGAAGAAGCCGAGGAAGGACCAAGTCAGAGATTAATCTGGAAAATGGCATGAGGGCACAATGACACAAAATCCTTGATTCCCATCTGAGGCCTTAGAGTAGAAAAGGGACAAAGCAGGTTGGGATTATTTCTTCTGACAAGAATTCCTAAAACAAAGCATATTTGTTAGTTTTACAGAAAGTCTTGCAATCATGCACAGGAAATCTTAGCTACATTTCCTTTTTTCCGGTGCTTGGAGCCCACATTACCTTTCAATCATTACCTTACAATTAAGAGTGAGAACACTTGACAATGCAAATCACTAAGAAAGGAAATAGATCGTTATAATGAATTTTGATCAAGAGGGCCCTGGCACTGGTAGTCTGCAGTGTTCGCTTCACAAAGTCTTTTTAAAAATCTTAGCCAAGTTTTAAAACCAAGAAATTTCACATAAAATTCAGAATCCTTGCTTCTTGTGAAATTGTGGTGGCAATACTGAGCCCAGATTTTCTAAAGGCAACAATTAACAAGCAGTCAGTCCTACACCCCAAGAAAGAAAAAACCTTTCGAGGTCTCTGTGGGCAGCACTAATCCCTGTTGTGCCCCAATTCTACCACTAAATGTCAGCTGCCATTTATCTCTGTTCTTACATTATAAGCACTATTTCACAGAATATTTATCTTTTTAAAAATGGAAAGATAAAAGTAGTCCATGAGAAAGAAAGTACCTATTTCTTTATAAAAATGAAAATATTTTTATCGTATAGCAAATAAACACTGTGTGCCTTGATTTAAAATTTTAAAATAAGCTGCCATCATAAGATAACATTGCCTCTCTTCATTAATATCAGCTCTCCAGTACTTGTGGGCATTGACATTTAGATCTGTGGTACTGAGATCATTTCCTGCTTTGAAAGGGGGTTGGGGTTAGGAAGAAACTAGGTTAAGTGTGTTAGAAGAGTAGGCAAGGGAAGAGGAAGAGGAAGGTAACCAGAAATGGTTGATAGTGGCCTCTGATTTTGCTTTGAGTATCAGTTTATGGCTTTGGGCTCACACATTTACGCTTGTAATTATTTCTTGTCTTACGTAATTGAGAAAAATCGGTTTCCTTTTAATCTGAAAATATATTCAGAACAGGATTCAGGATTATAGCTATAAAATTGTGGGCTATCAATTCTTCAGCTGTTTATTGTGTAAAGGAGAAGGAATCGTTGTACCCGTTATCAGGATGACATTGTTGCCACAAGCTGTCCTGAGTTCTCTCCAAGTACGTCCTGCAGCGGTAGTAGCTGTGCCTTTGTATTACAGAGGGTGAGATAAGAGAGCTCTGTGCCTTCCCAGTGCTCAAGATCTAGACAGATTTGACAAAAACATGCATTTATGATGAAGCAGCCTCAGATCCAGGCTATAAGACTGAGCAATAACTCATAGGTAAGTACTGAGTTGCACGAATGTGTGTGTATCCATGTTTGAGTGTATTCCACTTAGGCAGTGCTCAATATACAGCAACCTAAGTTTTAATTTGCAAATAAAAAGCTTCTAATAAACATTCACTTCAGATATTTTCTAAATATTGAAGTTTTTACCACTAATGCAGTGGCTCTCAACTAGGAATAATTTTGCTCCCCAGAGGACATTTGGCAGAGTCTGGAGATATTTTTAATGGCATGTGTGTGTGTCTGTGTCTGTACCTACACATATATGATACTGGCATCTAGTGTTCAGACTCCAGCATGGTACTAAATTTTCTCTGCTGGATAGGACAGAGACCCTGACAAAGATTTTCCTGACCCCAGATATGCACAGTGCTAAGGCTGAGAAATTCATATGATTCACTTTATGTATAAGTTTTAATGGTTTTTAAAAAAGTGATTTATACAAGTGATTGAGAACTGTTGTAGAGAAGAAGAATACCAGCCTTGGAAGAAGGTCTGGCCAGAAGCCAGGGTGACAGAGTGTCATGCTGGTTACACAGAAGAGGCTGATAGGATGTGAGGTGAGTTAGTGACCCGAAGTCATGTAGGCCGGGAATGGCAGAGCAGCACACCAGAGAGCAGCTGGTAGTAGGTGCCAGATGGAAGAAACATCACCAGCTCAGTGATGGTGCAGAGAGAGGGGTCTACAGAGGGACTGGCCAAGAATTTTGGAACAGAGGGTGTGGGTAGAAGCATAAAACTAGAATTAGAATGGAATAGCAAGCTTGTGGGCATTTGTGTTTAGCAGGTCATGGAGAAGAACCTGAAATCTTAAAAAGGAGCCCTGTGTGGGGCACTAATGTAGCAGCACTCCTGCTGAGTGGCTGGAAACAGATACCTTCGATGGGAGGAGAGGGCCATGGAGAGAAGAACAGGATAACAGAGTGGGAGTTATCTGCAGACGGGGAAGGGGACCAAGGTGGGATGATGACTGGGAAGTCCATTCTGGAAATTCCAGAAAAAGCCAGGGAATGCTATCTGGCTTTGGTACCAAGACAGCTGAGAAGGTGGTACCAAAGACAGTGCACGGCAGCTCAGCTGTCAGGGGGCTCTGGAAAGAAGGCTGCCTAGGAGAACGTGGGGGCGTAAGAGGTGGGCCAGCAGGCTGACAGATTGGCTTGACCTCAAGCTGAACGCACTTGAGGCTGCGAGCTGAGATGAAAGCTTTGATCTTGGCATTGGGAAGTATTCATGAAGAGATGTAAGGTGATAGACATGAACTCTGAATGTGGGAATTAACAGCACCCCATTCCTTCCCAAGCCTGCACAGTGCCTTGAACTCCAATCATTAGTTTTGTAAGGAGTGGTAATACCTGATTTAGGGTGAGTTTAGGGCATCCATCAAAATCCCTGAAGGACGACGGTACCTTTGACAAGACAGATACCTAATTCTTCAAAAAGAAAACAGAAAGAGCTCATGCTTTTGTCTGTCCTTTGGGTTGACTTGGAAACAATCACAACTTTTACTTTGCTTCCATTTCTAGGAGCTAAGAGGTACTTTCATTTAACCCTTTGAAGAATAAGTGTGTTTTGTATTTTCTACAGTGGCATTGTTTTTTGTAGTTTTGCCTCAATATTATATGAGTGATGGTGCCTAACTTCAAATAGTAAAATAAAATGTATGTCACTATTCTCAAAATTACATATTACAGAATATTACAGAAATACCTATTATTAAAAAATCTGCAATCACATTAACAGTTTGAGTATCACATTTTAAAGAAATATGTGGGTAGAATCGATCCTATATGTGTTCAAACAAATACAACTAGATGAGAAGAAGAAAAATGACAGAAAGGTAGAAGAAAAGAGGAAGGGGCCAGGGATATAGCTTAGTGGCATCAGCACCTGCCTGGCAAGCACAAGGTCCTGAGTTCAATTTCCAGTACCAAACAAAACAAAACAAACAAACAAGTAAGATAGGAGGAGTGAGGGAAGGGAAGTAGGTGGAAAGAGAGAGCAGGGAAGAAAGGGAGGGAAAGTTCATGGAAGAGAAACTGCAACAGTGTGACTGTGCTATATTTGAATTTATATTGGGAGTGACTACCATTAGGATTCATGAACTTCTCTTTTTGATTTTCTTTCCTGTCTGTTTTCATTGGAGTAGGTTTTAACAGTATTTGTTTTTCATGTAAAAATTTTTTTCAGAGGCAGACTTTGTAGCGACTCTATCCACAACTACCGTATAGCAATGCTTCTCTAACTTTAAAAGAGACCGGAGAAATTAAGAAATTAATTAATTAAGAAATTAACATTAGTAATGCATTGCATATTGTTATCTTAGAACTAGTTGCTCAGGTTACAAAATTTAGACACAAAAATGATCAAACAGTGACAGCATAAACTGCTTTTTGATGAACAAATAGAGGTTAGTAGTATAGCTATCTATCTTGCAAACACACACACACCCAGTTATATGTGCATATATACATACGTATAATCTTTTCCTTTCTTCCTTTTCTCATTTCCCTGTCTCAGTTGTCCTTTCCTTTTGAGCACTTTCTTTCCCTTTCATTATTACAGCATCTATTGTACATTTTGGATCTTATTACACTGTCAGTTTTTTATTTTTTACTATTTTTATACTAGGGAGACAATATGATATTTATAAATCTAACTTTGAAAAGAGACTATTTCTTTGGGGTTTAACTGTCCTTCTTAATCCAATTCTCTTGATGTGGGCCACTTCATACATCCCCCAATTTGTCATTTAATTTCTATCTCTAATGTTACATGGAGACAATGAAATATGAAAAAAAGAAAAAGAAAAACAAAGAACTGAGTCCTGTCTTGGAGGCAGAGAGCAATAAAAGCAAATTCAGAAAATATGATTCCATGTAGAATTTCTGCTTCAGTTATTAGTTTTTTCCTTTGTATAAAACAAAAACGTGATAGGGCAAGAACACTTACAATCAATAGCAAAACCAAACAGGACAAACATACCCCATTCTTTACCCTGGCTCAAAACCAGGAAATTCTTGTTCTCTTGTACAGATAACAAACTGTGATACAAACACATCTGCATTTTGAACACACAGTCCTTATAAAGATAGCGTATGGAAGGCAGTGGAGAGCTCCCCTATGGAGGGGAGCTGTATGGGGCTCACTCTGTAAAGGGTTCCGTCTAAAGGGACCAGGAGGCTGAGGGGTAGCTGGTAAGGAGGCTGATGCAAGCTGGTTGAGGGCTGTGGAATGTAACCAGAATTTGTGGTGGAAAGAGTCAGCCAAAACAGGAAAAAAAGAAGAAAATAAAAAGACAAGACATTAACTTTTATCTGTGCTGAAATTCGAGCCATGGAGAGGAAGGCACACCATCCTGGGTGCCAAGTCTCCTTTGTTTGATTTTGAAACTTGGTCTTTCTCTTTCCTTCCTAACTGATGAGGGACAGAAGAGTGCAATTAGAAGCGGCTATGAGCACTGACTGGAACATAACAAACAGTAACTATGATTCTTAACAGATAATAAAGAAGGAGACTATGCCTTGTAAGTGGCAGGTTTCTTTTATTTCCCCCTAAATTAAAAAAATTAAAAATTGGTTTTCTCATGTTCCATATGAAAAATAAGAGATACTATGTCCTGCATCCAGCTGTCTTCAGTGTGGAAATTATATTGACTCTCCCTCACAATTCTTGAAGTTTTCTTTTAAATGTAATTTAATGAACTGGTCTACATTGGTTCGTGTATCCAAAGCATTAGCAGTTTGATAACTTTTTTCCTTCTTGGCCACAAGTGCAAAATCATAAACAGCTCAAAGAAAACTAAGGTATTCTAAAGTCTGCCTGTGAAGCAATCCTTGTTTCATGCTTTAATAAGCAAATATTCCTCAGGTCTGATAAGTCAGCCATTCTTGTACTTTTATCAGTATGTACTTCTATCACATTTTTAAGAAACACGATCATGCTAGCTCTTTACACATTAGAAAATTCCAATTAAAGTTTATAGAATAATTCACCCTTAAAAAATAAAAAAAAGCTTCACAATTGAAGATTAATAGAGCGATAGTGACAATAACAAAGAACACTTACAAACTTCATGAAAATAGATCAAAACCCAACTGGAAATGAGGCCTGTTCCACTGAACACCTGTTTGTAGTCTTAATTTTGCCTTAATGAGACACTACTTATGTCTTCTCGCCACAAGAAAAATCAATACTGGATCAATATGGATAAGCATGTTGGGTACAACCTTTTGTCCTAAGAGACAGTTAACAGCTGGGTTTAGTTTTACTGGGATTTACTTGAAGACTTGTAACAGTAAATAATGGTACATTTAAGAATATTTATCTGCTTTGATTTAGTGAGTTTGGCAGCTGGCAGTGACCGAAATGGCATATGGCTTTGAGAAATTACATCAATATATGAATACAATGTCTTTTCCTCATGCATCAAATTAATTACTAATGAATCCCTGACTTTAGATTTTATAAGCAAATTTCTTCAATGCTGGCTGAAGACAAATATGAAAAGACAAAAGGGAAAAGAATCTGAATAGTTGGCAAGAATTTTAAAGAATAGAATGACACAGAGACAGATACCCATATTTTCTCCTGATCCTGAAACAATATAAAAGTCATATCCAGGCTAGTTTAATGAGACAATGTCAAATTCTTTTCAAAACTAAATTATTTATATTATTAAACAGAACAGAGGGTCCACATTCAACCTATCTCCAATTAGGGAACTTATATGGTGTGCTCCTAATAACAGCAATCCTGGTGCTCTTTAAGAGGATATGAAACTAAATGAAAATATAGGTGAACAACTCTGTGTTTAATGTTGTGATCTCGTTTATATTTTACATATGGAAGTTACAGAATTTCACTGTATATGGAAAAATAGTGATTTTAATTTTAGTTTTTTAAAAAATGTTTTCATAGCAGGCTAATTTTAAATATAGTCACATTAGGAAAAACAAATAATTTTTATAGAAATCATGGCTAAATGAGCTAATTATGTTTTAAAATTAATTTCCCAGAGAAATTTACCTTTGAAGACCAAAGGACATGTTCTTGAAAATTACAAAGAACTGTAACTTTGAGTCCCTCTGCAAAATCCTGTAGAGCATATTCAGAAAAATCAAGTTTCTCGTGTATATGCACTAGAATTTAAATTATTCTAATAAGGTTTCTGTTAGTTGCTTCTCAGTTTCCTTTGTACTATCCATTTAAAAAAAATCTTTTGGTAGTACAAAAAATGTTCTGTTGACATAAAATTAAGTATTATGTGTATTAAGATAAATGGATATTGCTCTTAATATTGGATATTTTGAACGGCATTTCATTTGCTTTTATACAATGTGTTCATTTAATATGGTTGTAGATATGTTAAACTTTAAGGACATAATGCAAAGTAAATTATATTCAGTTTCAGTGTGAGTTACACATTGCTTGCAGTTTGTGCAGGAATAAATAGATTCTTTACAGTTTATATGAATAGGTGAATATAAGTACATTAAAATGAATATTTTAAGTCCTAACATATCAGCATTATAATTATGTTAAAGAAGCCAATAAAGTATTTTATTAGTTAACATACTCTTTATATGAAGTGTCAAAAAAAGTCAAATGAATTTTTGATCTCAAATTGAACTGGGGAGAATTTATCTCACTTTAAATGCTAGCATACCTATTCACAAAGAGGAAACATTTTGCATATTCTCTTTAACAAAAAAACCAATAATACTCACTCTGGGCTCTGAATATCCACGTCTACATCTATATCTATGTCATCTATATATGTATCTATATCTTCCCACATGTGCCAATACAGTCGAGCAAAGCAAGTATCTAGGTTTCACATATGAAGAAAGAAAGTGCTTAGAAATCTTCATGTTCACAGAGTCCTTCAATCATCTAGCAACCTCTCTTACTGCAGTTTTTAATTTCGAATATTCAGTGTTCAAATTCAAAGATATGAACAAGCAGATGCAAACTAACTTTAAAATGAAATGGAAAGAAACACTGAAACTTTGAATACATTTAAGCAAAATGGTCCCTACCTTTTTTTGGAGAATACGATGGCGATTGCACTTGAGAAAAAGTAGGCTTTTCTTCAGTGAAATATTCAGGTTGGTTGTATTGATTCAGGGCCATGTCCAAGTCAGAGTCCTTGCTTTTAAACATGTTTCCAGGGTAACTACTGGTATAAGGCTGATTCACTGCCCAGGCCTGTTCCATATATATGCTGTTACTGGGCACAGCCTGAACATCACAACCACTGGAACCCGGACTGTCTTCAAAATATGTGTAATAACCAGTGGATTGCATGTAGCAGTTGCTACCGGCAGCTGGGTGCACTTCATATATTTCTTGCATACAATAGTTCATTTTGTTAGCCCGGTTCAGTTTCTACTTTACATATACACACACTCTACGCATGCACTCACCAGCCCCATACACCCCGAGAGTCAAGCATATACGCCAAGAAGCATACATACATACACATGAAATGAGAAGATGAATAACCACCACCAACACAGCAACCTAACCTGTCTTACTTCAGAACAGCACCTGATGTGCTAAACCCTATTTAGATGGAAGTGTCTTTCAGGCTCTCCTGCCATTCAAACATATTGGAAAGAAGATTTATGACTACAGAGGTCTTAAGCTGTGCATGCAGCTAATGCCTGGGGAAGACAGTGGGCAGGTAGGAATCATCTCCACCCAGACAGGGAAGTGACAGCAACAATGTTTCTGTCACTCTGAAGCTGGGAAGATTCATTTTATATGTGGTTTTGAACCCCTTTCAACATGATTAGAAAATGATTACTCATAGTTATGTCATTATGGTTGACAACTTAAGCATGAAACATCATAAAGACATCTTAGGGAATATCCTTAGATACACAGACAATCCTAAAATCAATAATCTGGTTTATTAGCATGAACCAGAGAAAATCCAGTAGTAATGAGCCTGATGACCGACTCCGAAACATTAATCTAATTGTGCAAATGTTAGTGCTTGAATCTGTTGTTGAAGGTCACCAGTTGGTTCTTAATAGCAGGATCTGACCATCTTCTCATGATACCTGGGTCCCACTAGTTTTTAAATCATACCAAGGAAGGCCACATTTCAGATTTTGCATTCTATTTCTTCCTTGTACCTGATCACTTTCTATATCATCAGTACTAATATATGTGAGAGTTAAAATTTAAATTAACTGTCTTTTTGTTGTTTATAAGGAAATCAAATCTCTGAGTATATGCCAATGCCCCTGTATGAGGAATACCATTGTACTATAGTAGTTTTTCTTTTCTGTTTGTGCTTAGGAACACTCTAATCAATAGCATGTGGATAAAACTTGTTTTATTTCCATTCAGATCTGCTTTGAAATTATTTTCAAGTTTTATGTGATTTGTTTAGTGTTAATATACTTGGCATTTAAAGATAGTGATTGAAAGGGGGAAATTATTTTCTGTAAGAATCACTCTTTTAACTATGAAGTTAGCAAATATCAAATTAGACAGTAAATGCTTGATAAAATGGTTACAAGTGAGGTTTTCTTCTTGTGGAGGGCGACCTGTGTGTGTGTGTGTGTGTGTGTGTGTGTGTGTCCATGGGCACACATGTGTTGCAGATTATGAGATCAATGATAGTGAAGCTGCTTTCTGTTAAGCCAAGAGTTTCTTTTCTCTTTTGGCAGACTGCTGGACTGGCCCACAAATGGTGATGTTTACATTTGGGTTCCTGCTGGACCATAAATATGTGACTGTTGTATTCACTCTTGAGGGACCATAGATAATGCAATATTGTGCTATTTTACAATAAGCTGAAGCAAAGGTTTTAGACATGTAGCTCCAGTTATGAATTACAACATAGAATTTTGTGGCAGAAACATAAGGAAAAATGAAGGGATTATAGGAATTCAACAAACTATGGAGAGTATGTTGAGTAGAAAGCAGGGAAGTGGTGGCTAAAAGATGGCTTTATGAAAGGAGCCACTATTTTTGCCACCAAATAGCTAAACAGCAGGTGTATTACAAGGACAAAGTCAGATGGACCATTGGGTCTTTGAGTAATGCCATTTTACACATGTAGGAAAGGGGCCACTCAGAGAACAAGCAGAGGATGTATGTAAATGACAGAATAACCCAGGGAACTCAAGTGGATGGTTAGTAATAAGATTCCCAGAAAACTGTAACCAAACTATAAAACAAATTAAGGAATGTTCTCCAACTGGTATATTTGAACCTAGAAAATTAACTGCAACATTCTAGAAAGCACTGACATTACCAGAGGAATAAAGCACACAGCTAACATTTTAATAGTGTTTTTACACTAATTAGTCTTAAAACAAATAAAAGATTTATTTGCAAGAACACATACACATAACATTACAATTAACATTTTCTCCCTACTGGAAATGTCAAAACATTTTATTGGAAGGCAATGCCTATTTTCTGCAAACCCCTAGAAAAAGGATCTAGGCCTTATGTTTTTTTGTCTGATCTCATTTATTTATTTCAAATTTCCAAAAACTAATCTGAAAATTAAGCTTTCAATAAAGCAGTCATCTTTCCTGGCAACCGCACATATTCTGAGGCCTCTTTATCTGCTTGAGAGCTGTATGTTGAATCCATCTGATTTTGCAGTTTTGCCCAGCACATTTTCTGGCTTCCTTTTTTTTACTGAAGGCACAAATCCAAGCTATTTCTTGCTTTTCACCAGTAACAGTATCAACCAAAGCCAGAGACTCAACTTTCATTCCAGAGAAACACTTAAAAGCAATTTTCAGAAGTTTCTAAATGTGCTTGAAAAATCTCTGAGTGTTATCCGCCCCTGGAACTGAATATACATACTGCGTTGAAAAAAGGAAGTGCTCCTGAAAATTTTACTCTCATATTTTTTTGCTAAACATTTAAAAGATCCCTCAGAGTCAACAAAATTTTTATTGAATTTTTTAAAAAGGATAGACTCCTTCAGAGTTGTTACTAAGAAAAGAAAATTTATTAATTGTTGCAGGAAACAGAATAAGACTCCAGAACTGCCCTCCTTTCACCAAGTGGGAACACTCCCTAACGCGTACTTACATTGCTGTTAGTTGAAAATGGAGTTTAACTTGAATTTAGTGTGGCCCCTTCACATGCAGATGGACGCTATCATGTCTGTTACCAGGATCAATCGTGCATGCTTCTTTGTAAGTCAATAAAGCTCTGAGCATATTATGTATCACAAGTGAGGTGAAATTCAGTGAAGGTATTTTCTTACTCCCTCGACTAACTGTTCTAAATGAAGTTACTTAAAGAGACACATAAGAGGTATTTGACTCATAGGGCATCAAATAGCATTAGACAAACTCGGGAAGACTTTAATCATTTTCATTAGAAATGTTTCGATCATTATTATACAGTTGCACCTTTTCCTGCAGCTGGTGAGAAACATCTTAAAAGAGCAAGACTAATAAGCACTCCTACCTAGAAACCATCATAGGGTAAAAACAACCAAGTCTCTAGATTTCAGAAGGGAAACTGTTTCTCTCTCATTGTGTCTGTTTTCTTTTATTTTCAACTGCCTTGGTTCCCAAATATGATTGCACATCAAAATCAATGAGAGACTTTGAAAAGCATTGACACTAGGTAACTAACTAGGTATCACCCTCAAGAAGTCTGACTTAGTCACCATGTGGGGGAAACTACCCATCAAAATTTTTTAAATTTCACAGGTTATTTGTATAAGAAGTGAAATTTGAGAAGCACTTAACTACTGGATATCCAACCCCAGGCCTTCCACCGTGGACCAGCACATTCTGTATTCTTACTTTTTCCTCTTCATTTGCAAACTTGCTACATATTTCCTTTAGTGCTAAATTTACCTTTCACACCTGAATCTGTCCTTGGATCATCGAGTTAAGCAGAGAAGACAATTCAAGGAGACACACCAGGCAAGGACAGGGGAGACACAGGAAGCATCTGCCCAGGGAGACAGCCACAGCTGCACACAAGAGGAGTTCTGAGAGCTGGCTTTTGAGGACTGTGTAGTCTTCAACAAAGGAGGCCTGAGCAATGAGACGACGGAGCAGAAATGACTTAGGAAGGACTCTATCAACTATACTTGCAAAAAGCACAGAGACAGGGCTAAATCTTAAAGCGACTGGTGAGTCTTCCAGGACCTAATGATTGTTATTACTGAGTAAGAGACTCCCTATCTCTTATTTGATCACAGGGCCTCTAGGAGGAAGAGCATATTTTCCAGTCTCTCTTGCACCTATGTATATTTGTATGAATAATTCTGGCCAATAGGATATAATAGAGGAAACAGGAAAAGGTGGTTTTCAAGACAGCTTAAGAGAGAATTGGTGCTTACCATTTACTTCCCTTTTGTTCTATTTAACTGCTGCCTGAAAGAATGGACATGATGGCTGGAGCTCTGGCTACCATTTTAGTATACAAGGATGAAGCTATGCTCTAGGGTTGGTAGACAAATGATCTGTAAGGAGTACAGGTTATGAAGTCTGCATAGCTGCCACACTAGTCCTGGACTGCCAACCTCTGAGCTTTATTCTCAAAAGAGAAATAAACTCACTTATGTTTGTAAAATATGGGTAACAATATCCATCTTATTTGTAAAGTAAGGATAATAGCATCAACCTTATTGTAACAATTAAGGAAATTTATACAAGCACTTAGAACAGTGACTAGCATAGCAGGTGGCCTAAGTGGATATACATAATAATTAGTGTTGATAAGTCTTAAATCCTGGGTTAGTTTTTCTTACTCTTTTCAGTTTAAATTTTCACTGTGAATCAGAGATCAGAAAACTTTGGCCTGTGTGCCAAATATGGCCACCACCTGTTTTGTAAAGTTTTACTGGAACACAGTCATGCTTAATTGTTTACATATTACCTACGGCTGCTTTTCTTTTCTTCTTCTTCATTTTTTTTGTTTTTGTTTTTTTAATTCCCTCTAGAGCCTAGGCTGGCCTTGAAGTTGCAGCAATCCTTCTGCCTCAGCTTCTCGGCTGCTTACAGGCATGCGACACCATGCCTGGCTTACCAAAGCCTGGCTTTTCAAAAGAGACTACCTGATTGGCTAAAAACATTTACGGTCAGGGTACTTTAGAGAGAAAGTTTGCTAGGCCCTATTCTAGGTGATCTCATCCTGTCTTGTAGCTTTAAATAACAGTTGTACGCTGGGGACATCCCCAAGTGAATCTTCATCCTAGAGATTTCCTCTGACACCAGACCCTTAAGCTCCCACCTCTCCCAGACATTTTCATTTGCACCATGGTAAGTGTCTCCCACTTAATTCCTCTTGAAGCCTGTTCCTTCCACAGTCTTCCTGTTTCAGTACCATATTCTGCCTGAGAGCTTCAGCAAGTAACCATGAAGTCCCTTCTGGTCTCCTCCATTCCCCTTACTGTCTACATCCAATCCACTGGCAAGCATGGGTTCTTTCTCCAGAATAGTTTTAATCCAGCCACTTCTTCACTTTCATTCTCACTGCTGCGGTCCATGGAACTGCCACTGTCTCAAAGGGGTTCTTCCTAAATGATCTTGCTGGCCTTTCTATCCTTTAGTTCTTTGTTTTGATACAATAAGCAGAGTATGTTTTAAAAATTGCAAGCCAGATTGTATCTCTCCTTAGTTAAAACTTTCAGTGACTCCTTAACTGAATTTAGAATAAAATCCACATTCTTTACCAAATGTGACCCTTCCCTACTCCCATCAACCCTCCCTTCTTCTTGTCCACTTGGCTCCAGCTAAAACAGTATCTGGTTCTGAGAATATTCCAAGCTCTCACCAGCTTCAAGAATACTTCACATGTTTTTCTCTGTCTGAAATGTTTTTCCTTTGGGCTCTTCACAAGACAGAGCCTTCTCAGCCTTCAAGATTGAGCTTGAATGCCACTTTCTTTACATTTCAGGAGCCTGCAGACTTTACCACAGGCCTGAAAGCCTGTGCTACTCATCATGTCAATAGCAATATTTGCTGTCTCTGACAAAATAGAGAGAGCTCTCAGGGCACCGAGACCTATGTGTGTTTCTTTTTTTCAAGGAAACATTTTACAACTTGCAATACCTAAAGTGTCTTAGACTTGGAAAGTTTCTGAGAGACATCCAATTTGCTTTTTAAAAAAAATATATATCTTTATATAGAGAACAGAGTCAGACTCATTTACTAAACCTATTTTGGTAAGGTTATTTGTGAGTAGTTGTTATCACTGTCAATCATGTCTGTTGCCCAAAAGAGTTTATATAAAAGGCTATAGCATTTTGTGCTCCCTGAAAGAGCTACCCAAATAAAGGAACATTCCCTTTATAAATATAAAGGACTGAAGTATGAGTCTTACCACCCAAGGACTGCAAGATATCTGAATGTTAGCTAATATATTTTGGAGTAGTCTATAAGGGTACACAATACTTTTAAGTAAGCCACCTTTGTATTTTAATGTCTGGAATCTTCTGATTCATTGCTTTTAAAAATTAGGACTCCAAACCATCTGTAGTCCAGGTACTTGGGAGGCTGAGGCAGCAAAGTCACTTGAGTCCAGGAGAGGGAGACCAGTCTAGTCAACCTAGCAAGACCCCACCTCAAAGAAAGGGGAGGGGATAGAGATTGAACCTGGGACACAGGACACAGCTCAGTAGCCAAGGGCATATTTATGATGTGTGAGACCCTGAGTTTGATACCCAGCACTTTGAGAAAAAAAAAATCAGAACTCTAAGTCAGTCCAGCTCCACTGCTGTGGGCAGAGAGCTGTTTTTACTTTGGGACCAGTCTAGCTTAAAGATATCAGGAGAGAAACTTGTGGAGGCTAATCCCTCTTCTAGGCTTCCCCAAAATTTTAGGGTATTACAATGGCAAATATTGAGGTGTGCATTCCATAAGTATTTTACTTGATTTAAGTGGAGATTTATTTTCCTAACCAGATTTAGTGCTTTCAAGTTAAAAAGTGCTGTGGACACTAACAATTAAAAATGTCGAACAAACAAACAAATAAATGAGAAACTGCTGTTGGAGAAAGAGGACAAAAAGAGCTTATCAACGGCCAGGGGATTGACATTTCGTACTTAGGATCTGCACTGTCTACTTATGATTTGCATTTCCCCTTACTGAAGTGTGTATTCATTATAAAATGAACACCATGGCTACTGAAGTTAATGTTCTACCTCTAAGCACACTCCCTGTGCTCACTATGGCTGTTGTATATTGATATGCAGTATCTAATTTGATATTAGCATGAATTCAAGATTTGTTCCATCAGGGTTTTTAAGTAATAGATGATAGGTCCCAATATTCTCAGACACACTTGTGCTATCTCAGGGCCTGTCTTGGGTAGCATATCCAGTGGATGGAGATGGGGTGGTGGTTAATGACCACCAGAGTTATAGCAGATTATCTTGCATATTAGAGTCCTCATGATGGAGATCAAGTATTTTTCTGACTGATATTTCACGAGACCAAAGACAAATCATGAAGTGTTCTAATGCTTTGAAAAAAATGAGCTAGTATTCAAAACAGGCTTCAGATCCAGACCAAAAGTGTACATACACAGAAGTGAACACAAATTGGTATCCTTACAGCTGGGGATTGAAAGAAAAGTAAGATTTTCAAAATACATTTTAGACCACTGTTACTATCATGGAATTAGTCTTTTTCCTCCTAATTTAATAGTGGAATGTCTGTGCTTTTTCAGATATTTTATTCAAAAGCAAATCTGTAATGACTCTGATAAAGAGTCTGATCTGGCCAGAAAATACACAATAAAATTTCAGATTTGGTATAACTTTAATCAGAACATTGTTCAGATAATAATGAAGTCTAATGTTGTTAATATTTGGATTTCAAATGTCTTCCAAAAGCTCAAGAGTTCAAGCGTGGTCCTCAACTGATAGCATTTTTGGAGGGTGGTGGCCTTGTGAGGACCTACTTGGAGGAAGTAGATCCCTGGGGGTTCCGTGGAAGGCTACATCTTGTCCTTGGTCCCTCTCATTCTCACTCTCTCTCTTTATTCTGTCTGCCATCCAGTGAGCAAGTCACTTCGCTCCACCTGCAGTGCTGTTCTCCCTCCTCATAGGATGGGAAGCAATGGAACTGGTGACCATGGACTGAAACCTTGAAAACCATGAGCCAAAATAAATTTTTCTCCTTTAAGTTGATATTCTTAGGTATTTTATTACAGCAATAGAAATCTGACTAACATAATTGTAACATAGTAAACAATGAAGTCTATTTCATACAATAGTCCTAACAATAAGATTGGTCAGAGGGTGTTTTTATTCATCTTTATTTATTATCATCTCAGATTATTCATCTCAATAATGTTTTGAAAGCTCTGCGTGACTGACTTGTATTTCAACACAAGTTGTGAGACAGCTTTAATGATTTATCTGTTTTTATGAGGATGTGGTTAACACCACTTTACATATCTGTTATAGACAAACTAGGAAATTTGTCTGTTTTCTCCTATCTCTTGAAAAATACACACACTCTTGAATGTTTTGGTCTTTTTATAGACATGATTTAGGCTTTGAGTGAAAATTATATAACCACACATTGTATAATATTCTAGTATTCTTTCACCACTTATAACAAGTAGATACATTTCCCCTTAATTTAATATTCAGATAATCATTTGATTACAACTAATGCTAGCCAATTTTATTACAAAAGTTGAATGATTGAATGGGATGGTTTTGAAGTTTTAAAACTATAGTATACTTTCTTTATCTTAGAATAATATGTTAGCGATTAACTTTAAGAGACATGTCCCTAATCATAGGAATAGTGAATGACTCATTTGCATTAACTTTACTTTTTCACTTTTAAGAACTAGTGCAAAAAACATACCATACTACAAATGATATAGCTTTAAAAAGATTTATATTTTGTTTATTAAAGGCTTCACTTCACTTATACTTGAAAATGTTTTCAATAATAATTGAAAGCAGAAAGTTCAAAGCGCTGATGTGTGGTAAAATATGAGTGAACCTCAAAAAAATATGTAAAGAGAAGATGCCAATCATAATTCCATGTTTCTGTAGCATCTGGAAAAGAGAAATCCATAGGGACAGAAGTGGAGGAGTGGTTGCCAAAGGAATGGAGAATATCTAGAAATTGGTTGAAAGTTTCTTGTGGGGCGATGGGAATTCTCTAAAGTAACACGGTAGAGAAGGATACATGCCTCTGTGCATATATAAATTATCCTCAAGTTGTGCACATATTTTGAACAATGGAGCAGAAATTCTTCATTACTTTTCTCTAAGACTAATACCAGTCAGCCAACACAGTTTTTTAGCATTGCTTCATTGTCAGTTGCTGATTTCAAGCCTTGACTCAAATTTCTGCCAATATCTCTGTTTGAAGAGAGGGGCATGTCTCATTTAACTTTTGTTTCTCACCACATGGTACAGTACTGGGTACACAGAGACTCAAATGAAAATATTTTTCATATAAATCAAGCTGAATTCACAATCTCTGGTGAATCAAACAGGCATGTTCAGAAACCAGAATAAAATAAAGTAGAACACAGTAAATACCTTAATATAACTGTGACCGAATAAGGAAACAAGTTCATCTAGATCTAGAATGAAGAAAGGATCATACAGGAAGGTATAATAGAACTGAAAATGAAGAGGATTTATTAGGACAGTTTTCAAAAATAATATCTATTGGTACTATTGAGATCTAAATCTAGAAATGGAGAACTGAAATTTTTCACTTTATTTCAAATGTCTAAATGTTCAAGAAAGTACATAGTAAATATCAAGAATAAGTTGAAGCATATTCCAGCCTTAGTTGTTTTATAATTTAATCTGATTGGACTGTGGAAAGAATTTCTAGTTAAAATATAAAAAGAGAAAAAAGTGGCAGAATCTATTTATGACCCTCAGACAAGCGCTCAGGCTGTGGAGTCTGAGTTTTGTCCCTAGAAATTTAAGTGTCAACCTGTCATTGCATCCTTCAACATATCAAAGGTGACAGAGGAACAGTAACTTTTATTCTTGAGACATTAGGGTATTGAATGGATTCCTACTAAGAGGAGTTTAAGGAAATACACTTTATTCTATCTAACCCAAGAAGGTAATGAATCAGCTCACCAATAAAGGTACAGGCTTCTCCCATGAAGATCTAGGTGGTTTAGAAGATTTGGAAACTTTATATATCATACATTAAGCTCAAATCTTACAGGAACAAACATAATGTGATGTGACAACTTTTTAGTATTTCTTCCAAAAATGCACAGTTTGATTCTAGTCATGAGGAAACAGCAGTCAAGCTTAAATTGAGGAATATGCTGGAAAATAATCAGCCTGTATTTCTTCAAAAATGAGAGTGCCATGAAAGACAAAGAAGGACTGTGAATCTGTTCCAGATTAAAGCAGACTAACAAGAACCTGGAGGACATTATATTAAGTGAAATAAGCCAGGCATGGAAAGACAAACTGCATGAGCTCAGATGTGGGATGTGAAACAGTTCAAGAATGGAATGGTGGTTACCAGAGGTGGGAGGCAGAGTGGCACAGTAGAGCAGATAGAAGCTGGTTACAGGGTGCTAAGTTTTAGCTAGACAGGAGGAAAAAGTCCTGGAGCTCTATCGTGCAGCATGATGAATATAGTTAATGACAGTGTATATAAAAACTATTAAGTGAATACAAGGTAAATGTTCTCATACCAGAAGAATGGTAAGGATGAGCAGTGACAGCTATATTAATTAGCTTGATTTAATCACTTCATACTGTATACATTTATTAAAATGACACATTATATGTATGTGTTGAATTTTAACAATTATACCTTAGTAAAGCAGGAGGTAGGGTGGGGAGCAGACTAAAAGACACAAAAGCTAAATTCAATGCACAATACTGGATCCTGGGCCAGACAACAAAATGGTTTAAAAGACAATTTGCATGGCCTGTCCCAACCCTGTTCAGAAGGATAAATCATGAAAATCTCTCCAAGAAAAGTCCTCCCTTAACGCCTGGTCCTGGCTTCAACTAACCCTTGAAGGAGCTGAGGAGAAGGACAATTTGTGAAATTTAGTCTATGAAGACCAGAAAATAGTATGCATATGGGTTAAAATTTTCAACTTTGATAATTGTACTATGGTCCTTTAAGAGAATTTCTGTTTTTCAGGAGACACCCTAAGATATTTAGAGTTAAGGGGCAGGATGTCTGTACCTAACTCTCAGAAGAATAATGACAATAATAGGTACATTCACAAGCAAACACATCCATTCACAGACAGAAATTTAAAGTGAATGCAGCAAAATGTTAGCAGTTGGAGAACATAGGTGAAGGGCATATGAGAATTCTCTGCATTCCTGCAACTTCTGGGTAAGCCTAAGGTTGCTCTAAAGTAGAATAGCTAAAGGAATTAAAGGTCTGCCTTAGAGATCTTCCAAGAAAACATTCAAGTTACTCAGATTTGGAGACTGGCAGTTCTTTGTTACCAATTTTGTTTTTTCCAGTTCAACTCTTAGAAACAAACTCAAAAAGTAATCAAATTTACAATAAGACAATAAGCAGGATCAAACAACCTTTGATTCATTTGATGTGGTTTCTCTTAAATGAGGAACACAAAATAAAAATGATAGAAAATTAGGAGACTGATCTTTTGTAAAAGGGAAGGAGACCAAGTGATGGGAAGGGGCAGGGTAAAGGAAGGGGACAAAAAAGAATTAAGATGTGTTATGTACACGTACCAACTCCCCATGAAATATGCAAGTATTATGTACTGCAAGCACATACTAATAAAAAATAAAAATTGAAAAAAATAAGCCAGGATGAGTCTTAGTTTTTAGTAGTGATTTTCAGGCTTATATTTTTAATATTACAACACCTTAAAGTGAATCATAAGATAGCATATAATGATTATTGCATAAGAAAGGTAAGAATGAGCATATCAGTATGATCAGGAAGATGTAACAAGAGAGCATGATTCCCTATGTCTGGCCATAAATATTAAGTAGGATGAACCCAATGCAAATACCCGTTTCCTTGGAAACCCATTCAACTGACACTACTGCAAAAATTAATATGTATTCTTTTCCTCTCTTAAAGGGCAGTAGCTCCTTTTACTTATACAGTTTTGACCTTTAGCGTTATGTCTTAGGCTTATTATAAGAAGTTCTTTCCCAAGCTAGTCAAACAAAGAGCCAAGTAAGTATCTTTTCATTAGTTCTGAGGCTTGACTTAAAATAATCTGGCCTCTCCAGTTGAACCTTATAAGACCACATCTGCCACTCACAGAATATTGTCACCTAGACCAGCAAACCATGAGCCTACACACAATATTCTAACTCAAATGCCAAAGGACTTCATAATATAGATAATTGAGTTAAACAATCATATTTTCAGTGCGGCTCGGTATTTTAAGAGGTGGTAAAGTTTAATAAAGTTCCTTGTATAAACCAATACTGAAAAATATCATGCAGCTAAAGTTTCAACAAAGATGATATGGTGACAGATCAATACTATGGAGAATTTTCCTGGGCCATGGAGGCTTTCTGACTCTCATCTTACTCACCTGGCTCTGGATTTTTGGTACTGCTGAACAAGTTCATATTTATACAAATTTAAATCCCAGAAAGTAAATTCATCAAGACCCAGAAGTAAGTATAGTTTATCCCTAGAATCAGTCACAAAATAGAATAATTTAGACATAAACCATTCCTATGCCAAGGCAAGTCATAAATTCACGTGATATGGTTCTCAACATAGCAGTACTTGACTATATTTGTCTGCAGTGCCACTTTCAGAGGCTACCCTTAAATTCTAGATACCCCAAGAATCCTCACGTTATTTAGCAGATGTCTCAGGGATGTTGATCAGCACTTAGTAGACACAAAGGGAAGCTTTAGAACAGGCAAACATGGTTTTCTCCTCGGCTCTTATCAACTATTTAGTCTTGAATGAATCATTAATTCTCTTCAACAAAGCACTTTTTAGGAATTGAAAGTAGGGGTCTATAAGCTGCAGATTCCCAGAGTGTTGAGCAAAGGAGTTTCAAAGGGGAGTAAGGACACTGAAAAAGAGATGGTCTAAAGCAAAAGATTTCCCGATTTATCCCGAGTCTATGCTTTCATGTGGATCACAGCTTAGATTCTGGGGACTGTAGTGATGTAATAAATTTTGCCCTATTTTTGCCATAAGGGGAAATGCACTTAGCATATTGGAGAGCTACTTAATAATACAATGGAGACTCATGTCCTTGCTTTTTTTATGGTCAATTAGCCTATGTTGAGAGAGAATTAGAACTATGTTCTTTGTTGGAGAGAATTACTGATTCCCATCAATTCCATTGCCTTTATTGGATCCTATCAAAGGCAGAAGTCTTGTCCAATCCATTCACTTGGAAAACCTAGAGACTTGATCAGCTACCCAGCCAGGATGTTTTCAGTTTGAAAGACTACAGAGAAAAGGCAACTATTACAGAAATTTAGAACAACTTGGAAGAAATATCTTAGGGAAGGGAAAGGCTTTGAATTCCAATAGTCACCTACCATGTCTTTGTCAGTGTGACTTCTCTATAATATCCTCTCCAGCCATAATGTTCCTGGCTGAAGAAACCTTAACTATTCCAATACTGACTTATCCTTATCTTTACAGGAGCATTGGATATTCCTAATATCCAGTCTTCCCCTCATGGTCTTCTCAAAACTTTATTATATCAGTAGTAACTCCCAACCACTGAACACTTGCTTTGCTTGTGAGATAATCTATGAGCTTAGTATGTGTTCTACCATTCAATGAAAGGAATTCATTTTACATATGAGAAAACTGAACTTCAGTCAGGCTAAGTATCATAGCCAAGATTTAATGGTTGGTAGGTTACAGCACCAGCCTTATGAGCTCAGACTGTATAAGCAGATATGTGTGGAACCCTATTGGTTCCCTAGTGGCAGGTATGATTGTCTGGTATCCACACTTGACAGGAGATCAGTGTTTCCTCTATGGTTCTAGATTACTTCTGCGGGACCATAGGAGGATAGATACTAATTACAAAGAATTTTGCAAGGGAGCTTGGCTGCTTGAATTTGAGTCCCTCTTCAGCTACCTCATCGTTTCAATGATTTCTTAATTTTAAAAACATTTGAAAAACACATTTGTTGTTGCCATGGACTCTTCTAATTGTTTATCCCTTTGTAGTTATGGTATGATGCTTTGTTTTGCTTCCCTTTGTTTATCTTGATATTCTACAATGTAATTCAAGGTCGGAAAAGGAATCAAAATGGAAGAGGAGGGCATAAGGCTAAAACACTTTATATTTTAAGAAGAGTTATCGTTTATTTAGTCTCCTCTGTCAGGCACTGTGTGGGTGCTTTACATACACTATTTTTTGTTTTTAAAACATATCTGAAATCTCAGTATTATTTTTCCATTTAAAACTAAATGGAGTAGCTAGTGAATTAAAGAGCAAGAATTCAAGTTAAGAAGGATGACTCTAAAGCCCATGATCTTACCTTAAAATATTAACACAAGTTACTCACTGTTATATTCTTGGAAAGTTTTTGACTGAATTGTTTTTGGAATTAAGATTGGCATTACCTTGTTTCCACTTATTCTTGGGAGGTATCTACTCAGACAAGATTGGTGTACTTACCAGAAGTTTTTCTGTGCAGATTGGCATACATTCAAACTTTTAAATCTACACATAAAATCATACTCGGATGCATCTGTTAAGTATTTTTAAAATCATTTTTTCTTAGTGAGTTTGAGATTTTTTTCTAGTGAATGCTAGATATACCATAATTTATTTGACCATCCTCCTTTGGAAGGACATTTAGATTGCTTATAATTTACCAGTAACAAATACACAAAAGTGCAAAGCATGTTTTTTAACACAGATCTTCATGCCTTTATGTGAGTGTTTCTTTGGGACAGGGTACTATCAAAGCGATGGCAGAATCACAACTTCATTTCATAATATAGGTTGATAAATTAATCCTGGAAAGTTCCTGGTGGTTCATACACTTCTCCATGTTGTGTCTCAATGAAAACAAAGTTGGATGGAACAGAACCTTGCATTTTTGCCTTCCTTTGACATTGCCCTGTTTCTAGTTTCTTTCTTTGCTTTCCATGCTAGCTGATAGCTCTTCTTTCTTTTTATGTCCTTTGATTTCCATCTGCCCTGGTCTACTTGTAGGTAAAGTGTCAAACCACACAGGTATCTTAATATGCAACAAGCTGGTGGAGAACCCTTACTCTCTTGCTGTTTACTAAGGTTCCTAGAGTGCTTTTGAAGTGTAAGAATCCTTGCTGCTCTCAGCTAGGACTGCAGACTCTAATGTATAGTATATAGGGACAGAGTGGAGGACAAAGATGGATGGAGCAGATGGTGGAAGGGCTCAAGCTTTCTAATCCTATACTTTTGAAAATACTCATTCACCTGAAAATGTATTTTACTTAGGACAAAGCTAGTGATCACTCACTGAAAATGTGACTAACTTGAAGGATTATAATGCACATAATGACTTGCATTTGTTTCCAATTTTCAAAGCACTCTGTTATTTTGGTAAATGAGAACTATACACCATTTAAAACTGTCACTGTTGATCTGATTCATGTGTTCTCTTTATAAAATGAATTAATAGTTTGCGCCTTTCTTAACATAAGATATTGTTTTAAAAATTACGATAACTTATCTAAGCTTGGGAACTTGCTTAATAAAGTTCCAGACACAAGCAAGAATTATCTATAGTCAATAAAAGTCAAGATTCAGAAGAATATTTAATGACATGAGAAAATTCTCACAAAATATTGTTAAACATTAAAAGCTGGTTAAAAAGCCACACCTAGTATAACCCCAAATTTGTAAAACAACAGAGATGTAAAGATAAAAAGAACTGAAATACAAGAAAAATGATAACAGTGTTTCTCTTTGGGAGAATGGAATACAAATGATTTTTAAAAATTATTTGTAATTTTTAAAATTATAAAATTTTTCTCTTTTTCTGCAAAGAACACATAGGGATTTTACGAGAATATTTTTATGTTAATATTAGACTATTTCCTTTTACTTTGTAGGATTCTGAGGCTGATTTTTTTAAATAAACCACAGCACAGACCAAATCTATAGAGAAATTTTAGTGAGATCATTAGATTTTCTATTCTTCCTTTGATGGAACCAGGATGGTAGATGAGTTCCTGCCTTATTTCTCCCATTAGGGTTCAGTATTGCAGGAAGGTCCCTGGTTCACATCAAGGGTACACATCAAAATGTAGTGACCTGACTGAGTTCCGTGGAGCTGGGCAGGTCCAGTCAGCTCCTTTCAGGTTCCACCCCAGGGGTTTATGCAGCTGCTGAGGACTCGTCCTTATGGGACTGGTGGAACATTGTGGTTCCTGGAAAGAAGTTCAGGAGGATGGGAAGGACAGGAGGAGAGAAGCCTTCTAGAAATTTAGAGGAGAATCAGGGCCTCAGTCAGTGCAGAATTATCTGAAGGGTCAAGTCCTAGATGTGTTACCAGGAGTAATGATTGAGCAGATCACCCAGTTGGCCAGCTGGTAAACCAAACATAAAGTAAGGTCCAATTCAGAAAACCCAGAATGGACAGTCTTCAGGGAGTTTCTCAGGTTGCATGCGGGCACAGAAAGGAAGAATGCATTCTGCTGTAGTGCCCACTAGGTGGCAGATCTTTTCCTAGCCAGAGATTTGAAGAGTGGTCTCAAACATTCATGGCACTGAGATCTTTTAAGAGACACCAGGAGGTGGCTAAAACCCAGCTTCCTGGGCCCCTGTACACAGCTTTTTTGATTTAGTTGTCCAGGGAGGGGCCTCAGATTCTCATTTCTAGCAAGCTTCAGTGATGTTAGTGCCACTGAATTGTTTGATACGTTGAGTATCAAACATACCATTTCAGATCCTGGGAAGAGACGAGGTACAAGGAAAAGACTGTGATCCTTATGGTAGAATGACCAGTCCAAATGGTGACAGCAAAACCTAATGGAAGTACAGCATGGAAACAGAAGGCGGGCTGGCTTGGGGGAGGGAATGGGCCCCAGTCCAGAGCCTGAAATAGCCTCTCATGCTAGAATAGATTTGGATTAAGGGCTCTGAAGCAGAATTTAAGTGCTCTGCGGCTGTCAACCTAGTTGAAAGTGTGACTGGGTATTATTCAGGATGTGTGGAGCAGATAAGCAGCACAGGTATGCAGGCTAAACTATAAGAAGTCAGAGCAAAATGAAAAATATCAGATACACACTAACAATAAGCCTAGAGAAAAAATTGAGCAAATATTATAAACATAAATGATTCTCTACTTTAAATGAAAGGCCTTTAAAAAAATCTCATGTAATGCATGGTTCTATTGTGTAAGAACCAGAGTTTTCATAGTTTTGGCCATGCATGTTTGACCAGGCAAGACTGAAAACACTCAATACCGACACCTTGCACAGTAAAATGAATCTACTGATGATGCATTTGGATGCCAGTGGCAAGGCTAAAATACTATCAAAGTTTCTAAAGCTTACTCTTGTTCTGTATTTTCATCAGTAGAGACTGCTAATAAACAATTTGCAGAAAGTACCAGTTCAAGACAACACTTAAGAGGAACACTGGTCTAGTCTGCTGATTACTGATTTTGGAGATCGCATTATTTCAGTCAGTTTATTGTTTTGGATTCCTTACTGCAGACTTAAATTCTGGTATCCTTCAGGACCATTTGGTTCTTATTCATTATGTTTGGTATCCTTGGAGTCTATTGGGTTTAATTGCTATTTTCTGATGCTTGGACATTCAGGATAATGTCCAACATAGAACAAACAATAAATACTGATGGATGAATTCATGGAACTGGAGTCCAGAATGATATAACTGCTTGAGAGATATACAAACATCTATTGGAAATAAATGCTCAGTATAAAAGTTGACATTAAGTAACAATTTCCTTTCAGTACCTATATAAAGATAGCAGACAAGTAGAACACGTAGAAAACCAACTCCAAAGAGAAAAATCAGACTAATTGCTTTGTTTTCCTGGCTTCACTAGTGCCTCAGTAAATATAGATGTTCATTGAGAAATTCAGTTTATAAGATTCTTGGGCCATGATTACATCTTTGCCTAGTGGCATTTTCATGCTAAAATGAGGCCTTATGCCTACCTAGGACAAGGTGAACCCTAGTGGTTATCTCTGGAAACCACTACAGAGTTTATCTTAGTTATGTTTCTTTTACTACTAGAATAATAAGGACACACTTTAATAATCTCAAAGAAAGAGAACTGAAAGAATACTCTAACCTCCATGAGACATTTCTGTCATTCGCTCCTTGTTCAATCTTTATCAGTTCATAAGATTGATGTGATTTAATGATGCATAGTAACAAGATGGTCACAGGAAAAATGATACTTGTTATTTAGACAGCAGTTTATGTCAGGTGCCAATGGCAAACAAAGCAAATTTAGTTCATGAGTGCTGAAATGACGAGTCACTAGTTTTCAGTTGGTGTTTCACTATAAACCAAGAAAAGAGTCTGTATAATTTGCAAATACATAGGCTTGCTTCAGCAGCAGATATACTAACATTTGAAGATATAATCTGGTCACAAATGATAGGACTGAACCTCAGTTTATTTCAAACAAATGTACACATGTACATGCACACAGACACAGACACACCTGTCCTATACCCTCACTCCTTAGAAAACCTTATTTTACTCTTTTTCAAAATATCCCTTTCCACTTCTTAAATCTCCTAAATGATAAATATGAAAGACAGTTCAAACACAACATGCATAGTTTGGACTGCATTCAATCAGAGGTCATACCACTAACCATTACCTTTCGATAACCCTGTTTTCAACTAAAACAATCTGTATACTCAATATTCCAGGTAATGGGGTTGTTACAAAGAGCTTTAAAGTGCTTTCAGAAAAGCTAAAAGACCCTAACTCTTCTGTAAACATGATTACTATAACTGTGTGTTTATGTTCAAGGTAGGATAATTGGTAAAGTCTGAATGGCTTATAATAGAAGCAAAAAAAATTTTTTTTGTTGTTACATATGATGGCAAGATCAAAGATACAATTAAAACTAGCATATTAAAAATCCGTAACAAAGCACTCAAGACAACCTTTTTAAAATTAAAAAAACTCCAAATTAGGAAAGATGGGAAGTTACATGAGGTTGGACATTTAAACACTTAAATAGATTTCTTGGATACTTAAAAGTGCAAATTCATTTAAAAAGCACAGATTTTGGGGAGCCCTAAGACAAAGTGATCAGCACAAAGACATCTGTCAGGCTAAGGGCAACCTGAGGTAAAGAACAGCTAAATCTTATGGGATCAGGACATTAGGGCAGTTTAACCTTTTTTTTTTTCCCCCTATGAGGTGACAACCTACTAACACTTTAATCTTTCCATTCAGGATGATGACACAGGATTTAATGAGCAAAAGAAAACAACTTAAAACCTTTCTTTTGTGCATGAATTATCTGTTTGGCATTGAAACTGCTTTAATTGAAAAAAGAAAGGTAGACAGTTGGGTGCACACACACACACACACACACACACACACAAACACACTCATTTCAAAGCAACTAGTTATACATGCAACAGTGTTTCTACTTAGATCCAAAAATAGAAGTAAAGCCAAGACTAACAACCCTTGTGGTAATTAAAGAAAAATGTTTTCCTCCCAAGTGGCCCAACCAATATGAAACTGAAAGGAACTGCTTTCCTCTAGGATCACACTTGTTTATTTATGTCTAAAAGAAGAGTTGAGGATGAAAACACCGTGTGACCTAACAGAGACAGCTCATTTTATGCCTAAATCTTGTAATCTGAACAACTACTTTGAAGATAACAATATGCAACATATCAACTAATGTTAATTTCCTATTATTTTGTTTTGAAATTCTATATCATTTTTATCCTTTTTGTTTTTAAAATAAAAACAAAACAAAAAAGAAAACCCATGGAAATCATCCACTGGAAAAAATACAGATGACTGCACATGATGGATTATTTTTCCTTGCTGAAATATGTGATAAAGGTCTAATAAAAATATGGTTTACCTTTACATTTCTTCTCTTCTGTTTGGAAGGTCTGAGCACTAGAGATGCTCTGATCATTTACATCATCATGGTCCAGATGAAATATGGAGTTTGTCCAAGTGGCCGGGATGAGGTGTGGCGATGATTGCTCATTTTTCAGTGTGCCGCACCTGTCTGAATGGCTCTTCCTGTGGAGGCAGGCTTCGGACATTCCTACTAGCTTCCAGTCCTGCTCTTGGTCTGGACAGCGCTTTGGTTTGTCCCAGGCTGGAAGGCCATTTTCTGGAGGGTTGAAAAACATGAGATGTTGAGCTGTTGGCATTGTGAAGATTTTGCTGAGATGCAGAGTTTTGGAAGACAAGTTGTTTCTCAGTTCTTTTGGGCTGACAGTTTTCACATGCACCTCCACTTGACAGGCAATGATAAAATGCAGAATTTGTCAGCCTTAGGTATTTACCACTGCAGGTAGATTGCCTGTTGGAGTAATCAACACATATTTTTCCCCTATTGTTAATTCCTAACAAGACATTAGTTCCTCCACAGCAAGACTGCACTATGGCTAGTCCCACTTCCACGGCAATGGCCTAAGAGCAAGTTTACATCAGTTTATGTGACTGATTAGATGACCATTTGAGGTCTTGAGAGTCTGGGCTGGCTGTGATCTCAGGTCAGAGCCTTAGGACATAAAACAGCCAGGCTACAGCCTTGTTTGACTTGGGTTTTACCACAGGCTGACCTGAGTGACACCTTATTGCTTAAGTGGGACATGCTCACGTGGCCCACTGAGAATGACAACTTGTTTTTACGTGGAGAGTGATGATTATTCTTATCATCCTGATGGCAAAGTCCCAGGGGGGAAAAAATCCACCACAACAACTAAAAGAATACATTGAAAAACTGGATCTTACAAACAGAAGTTTTGCCAGTGGTTTCAATGTGGGCCCAAGTTGGGAATGCGATCAGAAGAAAGGAGGCAGGTAGTGTGTTTTTGCTACACGGAAAATGAAGAATCCTAGTAATGAAATGATGAGTCCAAATTCTTTGGCTGGGTTACTATGTAGCTAATTATTTATGTATATTATACCTTTTTTCTATTCAATTTATAGCGACTTGAGGGCCTGTCTTCTAGAAAATGGGAAACAAATAGAATAATATTTTATAATTAAGAATTTCTCATACTATGCTCTCCTGGTGTCAAATTTTACTTCTTTTAATATCTTTACTGTGGGTGAGTATAAAGTATAAAAATAAGCAAGTGTACATATGCGTATGTAGCTCCCACATATTGCATATATTTAAAAGAAGTCTGGTCATCCATATTTCCAGAAATTCTTAGACCACCATCAAAATTAGAAAAAATATACTAACAGTGGTCATATATACATACATATATATATATATATATATATATATATATAATTTATATGTGAGTTTTCATTTATATTGAAATTACAGAAATATCATAGACACCCATATCTATGTGGGTGACTTAAAGAGTCAACTCCATCCTGACTTGTGCTTATCACAGGGGATTATTAACTGCCTTTCCAACATTTAAAAGGAATTTGAAATTATTTAATAAAAAGATTGATATGTTTTAGGTTTTCATAAACAGCCCCTCTAAAGCTAACAGATGTCTTTAGCTGAGGTTGAGCAGGGGGTTTTCTCCCCAAGTTTAAACTTTTCTCACTTTTTGAAGTTGTGTTTATGCTTGTGAGTCTGCATGTTAGTCTGAGACACTTCTGATGCTTATGCACATTCTACTTGTACTGTAGAAGATCAGAACCAACAATAAAAAAGGGAACAATCAGCATGGTATTTATTTGTCACACTAAATGGAAATGCTGTGACTTGAAGTAGCTTAAGTTAGCCAGTAAGAAATGTGTTCTTTTAAAACATATCATGTATTATTAGCTTTTGGGGCACCATTTGATCTTATCAAACAAAATCTCTCACAATTCTGGCATTATTCACTGCATGGGTGAATAAAAAAGATCTGGGTTGAGTTCTTCCACTTTTCAACTGCATTGGCTACCGGTGCGATTACAGACACTTATTCTTATTATCCATTTAAAGGAAAAACAGATTGAAATCTTGGGAGATTGTATTGCATTTCAAGATAAACCAATCTATGTAGAGCTTATTCAAATGCCTATTATCCATGAAGGTTTAAGGTTTTCATGAGTTAAATATAATGTGACTGAAAGCATGGCTCAATTCTGGGTCTAAGGAGAATCATTTTATTTCTATAGACATGAACAGCCTTCACACTGATGCATGTTTCTAGTCTACTTTAGAGACTTGGTCTAAATCTTCAACTAATTGGACCTTGTAATGCTCAGTTTAAGTAGTGTAACGTTAAAGTTCTTGCACTATTTTTTAAGGCTTTCACATTTAATTTTTCTGCAGAAATTCTTAAATTGGTACTAATTTCCCAGCCCCAACAGAAATTAAGAAGCTCAGCCTAACTGAGTAGTTACTGCTGCCCAGTGAAGCAGTACATAGATGAAATATGCTGAAAAGCACTACATCCAAAGGGGGACATTCTTCCTTGAAGCATGGCCCATTACAATGTGCTCAGCAGGTCCCTTGAGCCAGCAAGAAGGGAATTTATTCTAAGCAAGGGAGGCTATGTTTGGGGTAAGGCAAGGGATAGGATTGCCTTTCACTTTTCTCAGAAAAGTGCTTGAGATGGTTTGGGAAAAGGGCTCCATTCATGGGAGGCATTTACAAGCTTATAAATACTGTCTGTAATTACATTCACAATAATGATATTCAGTTGCTTAATTGGCAGGTTTATTGGTTGGGGCAGTGTTGGGAGACCTGGAGACTGAGATGTCCTAGTTGGGTCATGGGAAAACTCAACAGGAATTTATTTTAAAAGAATTCTTGATTCTTATTCTCTCAAGAAATGGGTGGGTGGGGACACATTGCAGGTCCTATTCCATTCCCGAGAGGATGAGACATCCATTACACCAAACCCCTTAAATCTAACCACTTGGTGTGTGATCCCTGATGAGAACTACAAGGTACTTCCACATACGTATGGTTGGTGATGATAGTTTTTTTTTTTGTTGTTGTTTTTTTGTTTTGCTATTACCATGTCAAGTGTCCACATCTTTTGGTCACTCCAAAGCTTACACCAAGGGGATAGTTCTTTTTTTTTTTTAATTTTATTTAAGAAGAAAAAGAGAAAAACACAAAGTGTTCAAATCCTAAAGTTTCAGTCAGTAATTCTCATTCTTTGGTGTGTATCAGGACCATGTGAAGTATTATAGTCAGGTGAAGACCTGATTTCTAAATTAGTATGGGGGCTAGGTACCTGTATATCTGCCAGATTCTCCAGTATTGTGATACTTAATAGCATTTAAGATTCCTGAGGCTGAGATACATTTAAAGTAAAAAAAAAAACTGATTATTGGCAAATTTTGCATAAATGTGTTCTTTCACCGGACTTTTTCACACAGTCTCAGAGTAGCTTTGCATTATCACTGAAAAATTCATCAGTTTTTTTGTAGTCTATTGGGTGAAGTATTAAAAGTCAGATGCTGAGATTCCATCTCACTCCTGAAAGAATGGCTAGGATCAAGAAAACCAACAACAACAAGTGCTGGAGAGGCTGTGGGGAAAAAGGAACTCTCCTACACTGTTGGTGGGAGTGTAGACTGGTACAACCTTTGTGGAGGTCAGTCTGGAGATTTCTCAAAAAACTGGGATTGGAAGTCCCCTTTGTTCTAGCTATTCCACTTCTAGGCATATTCCCAGAAGAACTGAAAGCATCAAACCACAGTGATATAGGCACACATATGTTTATAGCAGCACAATTTGTAATCGCCAGATCTTGGAAACGACCCAAGTATCCATCAACTGAGGAATGGATAAAAAAGTTGTGGTATTTCTATACAATGGAGTACTACTCAGCTATAAAGAAGGATCACATTAAGATAGTTATCAATAAATGGGTGCAGCTTGAAACCATACTCATAAGTGAAATAAATCAAACTCGCATCTGTGAACACCGAATAGTTTCCCTAGTGTAGGAAATGATTCAAATATATAAAAGTATGTGGTAGCCATGATTTCCCATTATGTGGCCTTGAAGCCTTATAAAGTTTTCACTCATAAATTGGAATGGCTTTATTCTGGGCTGTTTGATATTATGGCCTGTGATATAATGAACAGCTATTTTAAAGAAAACAAGACATCATAATAGCTAGTGCTGATTTAATACCATCTTGTTTTAAAGCCCCACAAAACTATGGCTCTTCTGTCTCCATTGGTTTTATCATGTTGTATCTTGCTGAATTTTATCATATGTGGTAGTATAAACAAAAAGTGTTATAGGCAAAGAAACAATATAGAAACCATTGTTCATTTTTCTGTTAGCTGGTTCTAAATACTCTACAATGCTTTTATCCACTTGAATTGTTGTTACACTGTCTTGATATGTTTGATGCTATAGCATATGAAGTTATATTCAAATATTTCAAGGAAAAAGACACTATGGTAAGTACTATTAAGTCGGGTTATTTGGTGGTGAAGCACTAGGTTGCTGAAACTGTCATGCTTTAATCTGTATTGTTATATTGTTATGCCCTCTTTTATCTCAATCTCTCCCTTATTCATTAAAAAATTGTTTAATTTTTAAAATTTCTTTTTTAAACTAAGGGGAAAAAATAAAAAAAAACTAGCAGGATATATTATAGTAACTTTTTTGATTTCCTATTAACTTGATTTGAAGTCTTGTAATACTCCCACTATCTTGTTTTGACTGATAAGACTCTGTTCCACTCTGTATGATAGTATCAAGTATCAGAGTATAGGCAACTACTTTGAAGGCAGTAAGATTCACTATGATGCCCATTCTGGTTTGACTATTATCCTCTTTTGAGGTTCTGTAAGGTTTACAATGTTTAGGTTTTATTGGTCTTGTTCTCTACTGTTTTGTTCAACTTTATAATACCTAATGAGATAGACAATTCTTCTTAAGGAAGCAAGAGGCATTATGGTAACCATTGTTGATAACCTTGTGCTATGTCTATCCTTGGTTTTGACTGACAGCTTTGTTTTATCATGTTTGATTTTATTCTCTTACAAAAAAGGTAATAAGATCTGTGGGAACAATAAAACCCAAAATGTATAAATTTTGTTGTAATAAAGAGAGGGACAAAAAAGTGCCCTAAAGGATACAACAGCAAGTGTGTTTAGGTGTGTTAAATAGATGACCATATTAATATTTTTGATTGGATCATTGAACACAACTATTTGCAGTTTCACTGTTTGAAGGTTCACTTTGTATGCTTTGATCCTGTGACCTGAATCACCGTTTCTAAGATGATAGTGTGTAATCTATTAACTGGTAATATCTTACCGTTTTATTTTGTAGTTCTGTATTATTTGTACCCTTACACTGTTTTGTTTTGTTCTGTTTTTTTCTCTTTTTCCTTTTAAATAAAAAAAGTCAGATGCTCATTATTTTGTAGACTGCAATTATACATATAAATAAATATTCAAAAGATTGTTTTGAACATTACCAGATACTCATTGCACACAATAGTGGAAATTTTTTTCAAAGGAGGATTGTAGAAATAATCATATCTTGTTATTCACATGAATCTTTTTTTTTCTTTAATAGATCTTAGCTAACATCTGGCTTTTTAGAATATTTCCTATTTTAGATACCAATAGAACCAGTTTAATTTGTCAGTTATGATACAAATTAATGAACAAGTAGAATCAAAGAAAATTCATAGTGATACATGAACTGTAATAAGTTACTAGATATACACTGACCTGTGTGTCTCAAGGGAGTTTAGACACAAATGGGTTAGATGACAAGCTCTGTAATAGCTTTGAATGACACCACATTGACCTAACAAGACTTTTGCAAAAGAGACATACAGTAAACATAAACCTCATTAACCTAACTGCCTGACTCTGGAAATTCTACTGAAAACAAATCTGTCCATCAGAAAGGGAGAATTATATTAAAATACTCAAGTACTTTAGGACACAAAGAGTGAGCTGGTACTTCAGAAAAAGCTAAAGCAAAGGAAATAGGATTATGACACCGTAGTCGGAAAGGGATAGCTGGGTAGGCCAGGATTTCAGCTCTTATTATAAAAGTGTTTATCTTGCATGAAAAGCCCATCAATATTAGGTATCGTGATCCCAAAACAAATTTTGCATTAGGGATATGTACATATAAAATGCTTTGCAAACACAAGGAGTGTGCAGAATTATCATTGTATAACAATAGCCTTTAGGTATGGAGTCTTTAATTTCCATTTTAATTTTTTACTTCAATCCATAAGGTTCAGTCTTGCTACATTCTCCAACTATATACCTATCACCTAATTTTTAGAATCAATCAGGATGGAAGAACAAAATTTGGCTTAGGATTTACTATGGATCAGTCACCAAGCTCAGTAATTTTCTACATCTTCCCAAATATCCTAAAATTTAAACAGGCACTTCATTTGTTGATACTTTTTGAATGGAAATGTTTTCATTATTGTCCTTATTTGATGAGCAGCAAATGACCTATTCGTAACTATTGTTTGATTAGTACTTTGAAAGTTCTTTGCAAACTATGTTATTGCCTCATTCAGTTGTCTTACTACTCACTGACATTCACAACAGCTCTCTCTGCTTCCTTTGCAGCTTCCTTCCACACACTCTCCATAGGAGGACCTTCATGCGCTCATGCGCTCATGAGTATATTTAAGTGCTGATTAAAATCTTCTGATGACTTCTCATCAATACTGGAATAAAGTCCCCAAGCCTCTGATAGCCCTGAAGGCTCCTGGAAGCATCCCACTCTCCCACTGAGCTCCTCTTAGTCGAGTGCCTCTTTCATGTTCTGCCTCTTGTTCTTCTCTACCCTCTAGCCATAGGAGATTCTAATGGGGGATGCTTCCCAGCAGTGAGGTATCAGAGGCTCTCCTGTTTGGGATTCTGATCATTTCCTCTAAATCTTTTGACTTTACATTCCCCGTAATACCAGTTGGCAACTGGACCTTCATTGTCTATCCTCACTGGAAATGTAAACAGCAGGGGAATGGGCACCAACACTGCCATAGTCATTACGTGGTCCAGCACTTGGCAAACTTAGATGGGAAAGGGGATGTGGACAAAGTTCTTATCCCTATTTGATATAAGTGGGAACTAAATTTAGAAGGTGACATGGGTATAAACAATAGTATAAGGCTCAAATCTGGGTTTTCTGACTCTAACATCTGATCTCCTATAGTTTAAAGTTTTTTCTAGTAGCCGGAGTTTATAGACTTTGATCTAGTCTATAAGTCTTTTGAAAGAATGGTTCATTTATTTTATTTCTTAATACCCCTGTAGGAGATTCATTAGAGAGATAAAAAGAAAAGGTTTCTTCTGGAAGTTTGGAGATATACGTTTTCAGTAAAACAACAGTTTGCTCCTATTGTTTTGGTGATTAAATAATTGAACATATAAAAAGGCTTTGGGACAGTGTCTGGCATGTTACAGGAACTCAGTAAGAATAAGCTATTCAGACTGTACATGAATTACCTCTCTTTCCCTTTTCTCATTGTTCAAACTCAAGTCTCCTCTAAACACAACTTTTTAAAAGTGTCCCCCAAAGATATGAATTTGGTAATTGACTTCATACAACTCTGCTAATAGCTGAGACCCTGAGATGAGATACATCTCCAAGGATAAGTTGAATGTTATGGAAAATGCCTGTAAAATGTGATGCAATGGAGGTAAAAAAAAATCTCTAAAATGGGATACCTAGCTGCTGTGAAAAGCAGGTGAGTGAGACATTTTGGTAAGCGGTTATTTCCTTTAAGGTTGGCCTGACCATCATCATAGTAGCTTGATTTCGTTGGTGGCTAAAAACCCATAATAATAAAGACACAGTTTGGTCCTTACTCAGCCTTCAAGATATAGGTCACTATTCAAGCTTTCTTGAAGCAATTTACTCTCTAAATACCCACAACACTTTCCATTTACCTCTCCCTCCATATGCTACCTTTTACTTTGTGGTACAACTATTTACAAACATGTATAATTTTCTTATTTTCTGTTGTTTTGACATAATGTATAGCGTAGTGTCCCAATTAATATTTATTGCCCTGCAGTAATCCAGTTAACTTTGCAAAGAAAAACTATTTTCCTAGGCACAGACTACAATTTTCTTATCCAAAAGCCATGGGTCTGTCCCACAGAGGACCCACCACCATGGAAACTCCAGGCACATTTTTGTATATTCGAACCCAGGATCTCCTGTTTACATTTTTGACTACTAATAGTTTATCCTTCCAGAACTACTGGGGAAAATGAAAGAACATGGGCTCTGCTACTGAAGGTTCTGGCTATGCCATATATTAGCTGTGATTTGGGCAAATTTCTCTATCCCTTCGAATCTTTTTCCTGAATAAGCCTGTGTGTGTGTGTGTGTGTGTGTGTGTGTGTGTGTGTGTTTGTGTGTGTGGTACTGGGGACTGAACTCACAGCCTTGCACTTTCCAGGCAGGCACTTAAGCCAGTGAGCTAAAGCCCCGGCTAAGCCTGTACTTTTTTTAATGCCTCTTCTGCAAAGAAGAATTTACCATGTCTTTCTTGTAGGATGACAATGACATATGATTTTCTCTTGGACTCTCATTAGTTTTTCCTTCTCTGTCTCCATAATTCTCAGCACAATGTCTTAACAAGACAGCATCTCAATAAATATTATTGGAAATAGCTGAGCATAATAAAGACAGATCTGAATACCCCTGAGATTGAAAAGGACACATATAATCTTTTATTTACCCAGGAATTTCTGTTCCTTGAGCCACAATCTGCTCATGCAAGACAGAGTTGGCCACAGTTTGTTAGTATCAGAGTTTTGCACTAAAGGCCACAATGGATGGAGCAGACAGAAAGGGCATGTGGCTATTTCTACCCTCCCTTGTCCCTGGATGGGTAAACCAGTCATTTTCATTTTGGCATCTGTATCTCATGAACACTCAACCTAAACCACAGGCTTAGCTCACTGTTTTGCTGCCCAGACATGTATTTGGCAAACAGCCCGCAAAGATTCAGAGTAAGGTTGCTGGTGTCTCAATGCCTCTTTTTAGGACCTCTGTCACATGGATGGGTTCTGTTAGTCTACTAACATCCGGCATGGGTGGTTTTGTCACCAGCGGGCAGTCAGTGGCCTTGTGTTTCCTAGTGCCTTCGGATCTGCCCAAGATGGCTCTGTCTGGCCTGAGAATCTTCACCAGAGGCCTGAACCTCAAGGGCTCAGGAAGCCATTTACTTCCATTCATGAGGGGCTCTGTCAGGAATGCTACCATAGTATAGTTGATGTCGTAAGAGTTACAAATTTAAAATATGTGGGCAAGGAAGGGCAGACTTCTCCAAAATGGAGAAAAGTCAATTTATTGATTGTTTTTTAGAGAAAATTTCACTATTGCTGCTTTCATGATTTGTGATGGATGTGCTACATCATCTTTTAGAGAACTAAACAGTGAAAATAGCTCACCTCTTTGTATGAAGATTACACAAGCCAACATACAAGCAAGATCTAGCCCAAGTTAGTCACTGCTCAGTGTGTCCCTTTCCTTTTTTGCTACTAATAAGTATAGAGCTCCCATTCAAAGTTCTCAATTGGTGCGAAGGAAATTGTAGGAGCCATGCCCAAGCTCCCTCTTTCCATTTCACAAACATTGTGGACCCTCCTAGGGCAGTTTCTGTCCTACCCACATATCCCTCCTTAATTATTTCAGTCTTTGATGAGCTCCCGCTTTTGGAAAATCATGATTTGTTCTAGTAGCATGCAACTATCTACTGTACCTAAGATGTCACTGGGATATGTTAGCATTCACAGCATGAAGGCTGGGCTCAGACACCCCTGATACCACCATACCATCACATAATACTCGCTTGAGATTAGTACCAAACACTACTCTGGTATTCTCCATAATTTCAAACTGCAAAATGAAGTGAAATGTTCTGGTCATTATAGTTGCAAGGGGACTTTGGTTATAGCTGGGCAGGAGCCCTTGTAGAACACTGGCTTCTAAATGAATTGGTATTAGAGAGAATGAAAAAGGAAATCTTATTTACTACAACAAGAAGACACATTAATAGTAATACTAATGTTAATAGCAACTAAAATTTACTGAACCCTTACTATATGGCAGTCTATTAGACTGGGCACCATAAATAAAAATTACTATTAAATGAGTACCTACTGTGTGCCGGGTAGGATTATAAAAACTTCTCACACACGACCATACACAGAAACACATTTCTGTCATCAGCCAATGAAGAAATAATTGTGTGTGTACAGTGACGTGACTGATTCCTGCATTTTTATTTGAAATTCACTGCAATGTCACATAATTATTCATTCTCTTACTTAGATTTCTGAGCTCCGGAGCAGCTGGAACCCTTGACTAGTTTCATTTTATATCCTTGAGTGTAACATGGAGCCTGGGATATTATTTGTTACAAACATTTTCTTGAGTGGAATCAAGTTAAACTCAGCAACTCTCTGTATCACACTTTCTCTCCTCTGTGGTCCTATGGAAAACAGGAATCAGTGAAAAACTCTTTTCCCTTTGTTAAGTAAGTACCTTCTCTCATTATCTGCTCTTAGTTCATGATTTTTCTCAAATTTCTCTTCCTTCATTTTTGTCTCTTTTCCAAGCGCCAAAGTGCTGTGGTTATTTCAAGGTATAGAATAGAAGTCTCTAAAGAAACATGACAAAGATTGGCAGATAAATAACAAAATTCTACTTACATTTTGATAAACTGGATGAATGAAATGCTGGGTGAGGAGCAGTAATGTGCTCAAATATTCTGATCAGGGTGCTTGCATCTCAAGAATACCTGTGCTGCTTTGCTCCCAAGACTCTATCAGTGAAAGTTCAGGCTTGCCCAGATGGTGAAATGAGCCCTCAGAAACAGCTCCTAAGCAAAGTCTTGCAAAATTGGCCTCTTTGTTCAGGTAGGCTGCTTTCCATTGCTATATGGTTTTGTCTTTCTTTAACTGAGTACCTGCCTATTAATTTTCCCTCTTGTTGAGACTAGAGTTTTCTGTCCCTATGTGCAGGTGAATTTAGGTTTGTTATCACATAGAGTTTCTCTTATTTCATTGGCAGGGATTCTCAGTCCATTAAGTGGGTGAGATTTGGGACCTGCTAAGAGATAAACAAATCTTTTCCTTATCTGGCTGCTCCCACTTCTCTGGTTTTCCTGTATTTCCATTAGGCTGTCACTATCCTAATGAAAAACAATCATTGTGGGCATAGAAACCTCAAATAAGTATTCTGAAACTAAAAGCTACAATGATAACCTCTTTATAATAAGTGAAAACCATTACAAATTTAAAAAGTATATATTTAGAAAGCTTATATGGAATGCACATTAATAACAAGTTGCCTGAAACAAAATTTAAAAAGCAAAACAATGTAACATGTTCAAAGATGAACATATTAGCATGAAAACATGACAGTGACTAGATTCATAGGCAGCTTCTTAAATTTAAGCATATCAAGAGTGACTGCTGGAGCACTGAGCAGAGATCTCAAAGGCAGAAAAAGTATTTTCTGGAGGACACAGTGGAATCCTTTCAGAGGAATAGTTATTTAGTTTTCCATAATTCATATTGGATTTAATCAGAGAATCCTTAGGTTAGATCACTCAAATTTTGAGGTAATTACTCTAAAGGCCAAAGAGAGTCCATTTAGGAGATTAGAAAAGCTACAGCTGTTGCAGGAACATTCCCATTTAAAGGGCCAAAAATGCACAAAAAAGGGAACAGATGTCTGCTGTCAGGATTATATTTCTCCTCTCTGAAGTATAGAGCATAATATTTATTGTTGTTGCCAATCTGAACCCACATTTTTGAAAAAACATAAGGTAGTATATAAGATTGGATCCATTTTATGTTCCCAGACATGAAGCACCCCTTGCAAAGTAGGAAATACACGTGAATCGTTTCCAACTTTGGAAACAAGGACTAAGGCATAATTTATGGATTTTGAATCTTATAATTTCTCAAATAGAAGGCAAAATGTGGTTCTTGAGTAATCAGACTGATTTTACACATCATATTATAAAAGGAGTCTCATTACTTGTCAGAAAAATATATATTCTTTCACTAAATTACACCCAGAGGTTAACAAAATGAACAAAAAATATGCTTTAATATCAAAACAAATCTCCAAGTTGTTCCTTCTCTGGGTTTCCATAGACTCCGAGTGTCCCCTTTCCCTCCCCCACTCTCTCCCTCCCATCCTCCTTCCCTCGCTTCCTTCCTTCCTCCCTTCCTTCCTTCCTTCCTTCCTTCCTTCCTTCCTTCCTTCCTTCCTTCCAAATAACTAAGTATGATTAAAATCAGCACAGACATTACCTTCATTTTAGAAACATTCCATCTGGAAAACCTTAGTTTTTCCTCTCATGTTCAGGAGCGGGGCCTCTGCACATTAAGGAATCTGTCTTACTGCTTTTGACTGCAGGTGAAGCTTCTGGATGGGAGGGCTCCTTGAAAATAGAGCTTTTGGGAAAGTTTTGAAGACTTCAAATCACTGTTAAATACATCAAAGCCTTTGTGGTTGACACAGTTACCCACAAGATTGATGTCCTCGAGGAGGGTCTGCTTGGTATCTGTATCTCATGTGTCCCGGTAGCATAAGAGGGGAGAATTCAGTTGTTTTCTGTCTGTCTTGTGTATGAAAATTTGGCACCACAGATGTTTCAAACTGCTTGGGATCAGCTGTTCTATTTTTGTGGCACAGGAAAATAAGGAGAAGTAGGTAGGCTTTCTATAATCTTTTTCATGCCTTTGTGGATTTCTTTTTCTAACCACTTCCAATTACTTAAAATAGAGTTGGTGAAGTTGGGCCTGGAGATGAGGCTGGGGAAAAGTTCCCACAGGCCCCCCCTTTCTCCAGTGTGATTGCCCCAGATAGGGCCCTGCATGTCCCATGGCTCCTCCAATCCAAGTGTCCTCTGACAGCTTGTTAGAAACATGGAGTGAATCCGGAGTGGCACAACTGTTACAGTCCCCAAGTAACTGACATGCACACTGTTTCAAGGGTGGCAGTCTCCATAAAGAGGAGACAGAATTTGTTGAACACATAGTTACACATCGTAAATTTTAGTGGAATTTCATACTTACAGGGCTAAGATTTATGATTTTCCCTTTCAGGAACTAGGGGGGAAATAGTATTTAATAAATTATAAGGGAAAACATATACTAGAAATAATGTCTATTTTCTATATAACTAACTGGTAAATTTGGTTCATAAAATGGAAAAATCCAAATGCTGAGATTTGTGAATTTAATTTCCACTTACTGAGGCTAGGTTTCCCTCATTACACACCTCCAACAAAATAATTAAAGTAAGCTAACATTTTATGTGTACTTACTATATGTCAGGTACCCTTTCTGATCACTTTTCATTTTACTTTCAAATATTAGTAACATTAGTACAGTAATATTAGTACAGTAATATTATCCTCACTTTTCAATATAAAGATGCTGAGGCATAGAGAAGTCAAACAGCTTGTCTAAGGTCACACAGTGAATAAATGGCAAAGTGAACATCCAAACCCAAACTCCTGTAGCTGATCACTTTCTACCTCCTCTTCTTTATGGGAAACCAACACTGACATGATCATTACAGGCAAAAGCTAAATTCCTCATGCTCAAATATGGAGTTAGAGTCTGAAATAACAGAAACAAGGCTCAGACAGGTCATATGCATGCTCAAAGTCACCTAGACAGGGGAAAAGCTGGAATGGCCTCATGTTCTTTTTAGTTGAAAGCATATTTTGGTGGGTACACAGCAAGCATTTATTGATCAATCTCAATAACGTCTCAAATACTGACATTTTCACTCTATACCTCTAAAAGTAAACCTGTTTTTTTTTTTTTTTTTCTGGGTAAAACTTTTTCTTCCAGTAAATTTGCTAAACAAGAGACAGCTGTGTGTGGAGGGGGTTTTGTGCCCCAAAGTGCTGCTGCTTACTTTTAACAAGGTTAGTGTCTATGGCAGGCTCTGTCTCCAAATGACCAAAAGACTTGGACATATGACAAAGCAAAAATCAATCAAGATAATGAAGTACTGATTTGACTTTTTTTGTTGTTGTTTTGTTTTGCTGCCAATTTAGGTTAAAAGGTCAGCAAATTCTTTAGACCTGGAGGGAGGATAATTTCATTTTGTGCTTAGCATAGTGAGAAGAGGGCCTACTATCTGCCAGCCAAGGTATGCACTGCTTCACTGGCTCACTAGGTGCCGTGAGGGAGATGCTGCTGTTATCTCCATTTTACAGATGAGAAAACCTTGGCTGAGAAAGTGCCAGAGAGTAGCAAAAGCTACATTCCTGACCCCTCTGCTGCATTCTGCAGGGGAAATACCTGCAGCCCAGAAAGTGAAGCATTTGTCAGAGTCCCCTGTCTAAGTGGTACCTGTGCCCAGAATTCTCCTTAAATTGGGTCAGAGACCTGATGGCAGATGAAAACTCCCTATAGCTGAGATGAGCTATCTCTTAGTGGAATATTGTTTTGAAAGAGGTTCCTCTATTTCCCCTAAGAAATACCACTTCAAGAAGCAAAAAGCTCTCCTCCAAAGAGAATGAGTCAAAAGGCCTATTTCTTTAGATACATACTAAAGCCATTATATCCCATTAACAGGCTTTTATGATTTTGAGAGATGTTGATGAGAACACTAATGCTTATGGATTTGAAAGGCATGATTTAATAATAATGATAATAATAATAAAAAGGTCGTTGCTTAAAATACAAACATTCTAGCTTTATGTAATTCTGGCCTGAGATACTTTCTGACCAATTAAATAGTAACTAAATGAAGAAAAGCCACTATTCTGCCAGTCATTATTTTTTTGTGCTGGTACATGTCTACAGCTGACAGCTTCTGCCCAAATGGCTTTGTCCCTATGCTCTCCAGCCTCACTGGTTCCTTCCTGTGCTTTTTTTTTTTTTTTGCTATGTTTATTTAGGTTGACATGGTAAATTAAGTTGAAGGTGTAGCAAATTGATCCAAACTTGTGACACAGAGCAGAGAGCAGTTTGCTTTCTGGGAAGCCCACATACTGCCACCTCAATTCTAGGGGTACTTTTGCCTAGATGGATAAGAAAATGGAGACAGAAGGACTACTAAAGTGCAGGTGCCACTCTGGAAGAAAAATCCCATTCCTGCAGATGACCTGCATGAGAAGATTGCTTGCTGACTCTGTATATTACCTCAAAAAAAAGATTCACGGACTTCAGTTACTATGCACATGATGGGACTGTCCCCAGGCTGATCATCCTCACCCAATTTTTTCTCACCTCCCTGGGGACAGTTGGCAATGTATGGAGACATTTTCAGTTGTCCTGTCTTGGGAGGTATTTGTGTGCTACTGGTTCCTAGCCAGGTACAGTCCAGGGAAGCTGAGAAAACCTGCTGTAGGGGAAACTGTGAAGTGAGTGGGTTCACATTGTTCTGATTCAAAGTGCTCTTTCTCTGACCCCAGATTGCCTGGCACTGGAATTCTTGTCTATCCTGCTATCATTTTCTCCCCATCAATCAGTGTGAATGATTTGTGGAGGGAAAGTCTGATTGAATTAATATGCATAGGAGGTATGAATGACTGATGGATTCAGTGCTAGCAGGAATACTTGTATTTGAGTGACTTACTAATGTAACCCAAAGTCAGCCATGATCAATGGAATTTTTAGCTAGGGGACCATAATACCATGGACATATATTTTTGGTAGATAGAAAAGGAGGAGGAATTTATAAAGCACTGTTTATTTTGTAAAGCCATAAAAGTTGTAATACATCTAAGCACATCTATGATGTGCCACTGGACTGTGATCATTAATGCTTTTTTTCTTATGAGCAATGACTTACAGTTGGTATTGATCACGACTGCTTTCCAGCAAAGAAAGAAACAGTATAAGAAACTTCCTGTGCCCTCAACAAACCTTATTTTCATTTCCCTTCATTGCTAATACTAACGTAGGTTTTGATATGATGGGGCCCATCTGTTAGGTGTCTAAAAATGTTCTGTTGCTATAAATCTCAGGCTGTCCTCTCCCTGGACTGCTGTGGACCTACTTTTGAGGGATATGTTGAGTAGGCTTTTATCTAAAGCAAGTGAAGCAGAAAAGCCTGAGCAACATAATTTTGCTTAAGCAGAGTAATATCTTCTCATTTTAAGGTTTAGAAATGGAAAGTTTTATTCTTCTTTATGCCAGTTTATGATGGTGCAAAACAAAGGGATTGTATGCTGGCCAATGAATACTGGAGTGACTTTATGAATCACTTCATCTTATTCTCCAGACTTTGTTTTTCTGCCCATCAGCTAGGGACATCTATGGCAAATTCATATGCATAAATATCCCTTGCTGGTTTCTGAGGCCAATTACCTAGCTCAATTCACCCTTGCCCATTGAGTAGTAAAATTCAGACAACAGTGGGGGCTAAAAGGGACGCTGGAGCCACATCAGTTCAACCACCTCACTTACAGAAAAGGAATTTGAGGTCTAAGAACATGACATGGTTTGATTAGGGCCACTTGGACAGACACCAGGAAAACCAAGGCCTTCTTAACAAGTGTGCTGATTCCCAATACACTGTTCCACCAACAACCTCCCACATAATGCAAAGGGAGCTGAGCACAGGATGGGGTGAAACTGGGTGAAGGCAGATAACCTTTACTAGGATGAAGTGGCTTCCTTATTTCCAAACCTAGCAGTCCCTAACTTCCATATTTCTAATTTATCCTCAGCAGCTGATGATTTAGGATCAAATAATATTGGGTTGGGATGCCGAGATGATTCCTTGTGCTAGAGTAACTGTTTCGTTCTAAGCCAGCATGTTCCTGTGAAGTGGTAAACAGTGATGTCCTACAAAGGGGAGCACAGCCCCGGGAACGTGTCATGATGCAGACACTGGGAGAAGAGGACAGTCATGAAATATTTAAGAGTGGCAAGCAGACTCTTAGATGGCAAGATACAGAGACAGACAGACTGATTAGGAAGCATGTCTGTTGAAATTATCAATGGACTGAGTTAAGCTCTCCCAGGCACAGGAACCTTGTATTCCAGCCAGTTTAAATTTTGTCCTTTTTGGCCACTGCATGTGAGATCAAAGGCCTTTATTCACTAATTTGTGGCACATGGAAAAATTCTTGTGAAAGATTCAGGCTTGACAGGGTCAGGAAGCAAAGAACATTCTTAATCTTGAAAATCTAGAATCTTATCTGGACCTCTGTTAAACATGCTCTGTACTGCATTACTTGCAAAGGAGAGAAAAGTTATGATGGATACAAGTGCCTTGTCTGAAAACACAGATTAGCCCATTAGACCTGGTCAATATTCCCAAATTCCCCTAAGAGAAAGGGCTGGACAAGGACCACACACAAAAGGAACTTTAGAAAATCCTTGTCTGCAAAGGAAGAGACAACAAAATCAGATTACTGTGGAGGGATGCCAGCAGCAAAGCTCCCGGAAAGTTTAGTCACAGACTTTCAGTGGTGTCTTCTGCACAAACGTCCAGAAGGGATATTTAAAATTAATAAATAATTCTCAAGGATCAGGCCTGGAAAATAGAACCAGAAGATCCATTTCCCAATCAGATCTGTGATGTTTTCTTCTTGGACTGTAAAGTGGGTTGTTCAGGAAAATGGATGGCGTCGGGTAACAGATTTATTCTCCACCGTGTTTGAAGCAAGGTAACAAGACAGCTGCATTTGTTCTCTTAAGCTTCTGGCAGGAGAGATACATTTGATCTTCAGAACTTCCGGTGACAGATTACAATAATGGCATCTATCATTTATTACGGAGGTTCACATGGTCCCAGACATGTACTAGGCAAATTCCACTATTTCTTTTGACTCTCACACTAATATTGAGATAAATAACAGTCCGTGCCATTTCACAGATGGAAAAACTGAGCAGTAAGATAAACAGAGTGGCCCAAGGTCACAGCTGAAGAGTTAGAGTCACCCTGGACCCTTTATGGATTTGTTTTCAGGCATGGGCCCTTAGTGGCTCTGTTGCATGGGGGTTTGGGACATAGAAAGTGACTTATGCAGGACTAACCAGAGTAAAAATGGTATATATTTTCCTGATTAATGACGTAGTATGCTCATGATTTGTTCCCTGTCAATTCTATTCTGCATTTAAAAAAAAAAAGGGAATGGAGAGAAAACAGAGCTTCACGGAAAGCATGAAGGAAGAAATGTAGGAAGACTAAAATGTAGGAAGACTATCAAACAAAGTGTGAAAGTCCTCTTTCCTGTTTGGAAATCACAGGAAGCAATAAAATAAGAGCTAAGAGACAAGTAGCTGAGGCCTCTGGGAGGGGCCTCAGGCAGAGGACAGAGGGAGCCAGCCCTGTTATCCTCTTCTTTCTCTTGGGAGCCTTGGATGCTCTTCCCTTCCCGCTGGGAAACAGAGCGGGGGGGGGGTCACCACAGCTCTCAGCCAGCCCGCAACACGCAGGGCACCAGCCTTGAAGAGGGCTCTCTACTTTGAAGTTTCTCTGACACTGAACAAGTGTTTGTTTGCAGTTCAAATTATGTTTTAAATCTACGTAAGTGAAACATCCAGTTTCAAACCACGAGAACTAACACATTTCCCACTTGACCAAGGCATTGTACTGGCATACTGTTTATTCACCAGTTTATTGTAGGTAGAGTTTATAGAGATCAACTTATCTTTATAGTTTAGCTGCGCAGAGATGAAGAGAATAAAAAAAAATCTGTTATGAGTCATATTTTTTGAAAACTTCCCCCAAACTCTCATGTGCTCAGAAGTGGGGCTTTTGAAGTTGATTGGCTCATGGAAGTTCTATGCTTATTGATAGATTCATCCACTGAGACTTCAGCATCTGAATGTGCCATTAGGGTGTGGGGCCTGGTTGGCAGAGACAGATCCCCTGGAGGGTGACCTGGAAGGGTGTATCTCCTTCCCCGAGTCCTTCCCTTTCTTTCCGCTTTCTCCCTGCCAGAACATGAGCAACACTTCTCCAGCAGACTCTTCTACCAAGTCATTTCTGCCTTGGAGCTGACTGACGAAGTACTGAAAATGTGAGCCAATATAAATCTGTTCTAATTTATAGGTGAAGGTATTTTGTCCCAGCAATGAGAAAGCGGGTAAGATGAAACATTATCTAAATTCAGGGCTAGCAGGGGCTCTACTGTCTGCTGGTGATAACAACTGGACATACCTCAGTGACCCAGGTTCTGTGGCTTTTGTCCAATCTACTCTTTCCTGAGAGCAAACAGTAGGACTTGATATATACAAGACATTCAATAATTGTTTACTGAATGATTTTTGTAGATTCTCATGACATCTAGGATGTTCTCTGTCCGTATTTTACAGAGATAGATGCTGAGAGTTTGAGCATCTCGTTCAAAGTCACAAAGCAAATGGTGGATTTAAACACAAACATACATGACTCCAGAATCTGTGTTCTTTTCATGATATCATGCTAACTGTAAGTGACTAGTTACTAGTTCTAGTTCTTTTTTGAAGGTGGGAAAAAATAGGCCACCAAATCAATACTGCCTGCAGGAAGGTCAGATGACTGAAATAGACATTTTTAAACAAAAAATCATTATATTATAAAGACAAGCACCTCCTGAACTCACAGGCTCCCATAGTATTAGTATGTGTTTGCATAGTTCCTTGTAACATAGGTTCATAAACAAAACCTGTGCACTCTGTACTTACTGGCACACTGAACTGAATTTCCCATCCTCCCTGATAGTGAGATACGGTCATGTGACCAAGATCTAGCCAATGGAATGAATGAATGAAAAGCAGTGGGCTGGCCTGTAAAACACCTATGTGTTTCCTTATTTTTTCTTCCTTTTATTGAAGGAAGAAAATTCTGACATCCATATCACGGAAGGGGATGTTAAGAGGGAAGGAGCCTAAGTCCCTGAATGACTTTGACAAGTGTCATGTGCCAACTAAGAATAGGAGGCACAGATCTTTTCACTTATAAATAAAATTCTGATGTATGAAGTCACTGAAATTTGGGGTATCCGTTTTCTTGAATTACAATATTATTTTTCTAATATATGCTAATTGATTCCAAATAATTTTCTATTATTAAGTATTTTACAAATCTGATCAGAGTCAGTGAAGTTTAAGACGTGAAGTATTGTCTTTGAGAACAACAAAGCCATCTGTGTGGTGTGCTGCTGTGTTCTGAGTGGCCATATGCATTTACTTTAAATTTGTCAGCTTAGATTTTTCCATCTGAAGTTTCAGACTGGTCTTTAAGAGTTGTTCGAATTCTAAACTTCTACAAGTCTTCTCAGATATCAAAAAATATGTGTTCTCAGACTGTGATCTCTTGACTGTGACTTCCTGAAAGGAAAGGACGATTTTTTAGTCATATTTATATGCCCAGTAGCCAATATTTAGTTGCTTAAAAAGTATAAAGTTGAATTATAATTTTCTGTTGAAAATCTCAAAGAATTTATGTTTTGATTTATGTCAGTAATTCCTTAAGCTAATTTGGAGCATGGTATAAAATGACTGAAATTCTCATGAATATTTTCATTATGATAGGGTATTTTACATTCATTTACAAAGACTTAATCTTTGATTTTATAATAACACCGAAAGGCTTTTTTGATTAAAGGTAATGCCAAAGTAATTGGCTTTCTGATGGCTTCATTTATAGTTCCATTTAGCTAAATAATATAGGAGTATAATTCCTACATGGAGGTGAAAAAATTGGATATAGGAATACTCAGAATTTCTCATTCAAATGGCCCTTAAGGGTCATAAAAGCACTATTGGTGGAAGCCATGAGAAATTTTAAAACTTTTAAAAAGACCAAGGGAAACTATAGTATATATGAAGAAGCCTGTGCCATTTTCATAAAAAAAAAAAAAATCCCATGCTGTTTTTGAAAAAGATACAGAAAAATTTCTATTTATTTATGTACTTTGGACATTTTATTTAGTACACACATCAAAAATATCAAATTATTAATTAAATATATTGCTGCTTATTAAAAATAGGTTAGTGAATTCTATTACTTAGTAAATGTGGTTTGGCAGATAAAATGCTTAAAACCACAGGATTTGAGGGAGTTCTTAGTGGAGGGGGGAGTCATTAGAAAAATATTAAGAACCAAAATTTGACGCTGGACAAATAAAATCAAATTATGAAAAGTTAGTGATTTTCATAAGCCTCTTTTTTTTAAATCACTGAGAAATATACATTCTTCTGGTTTTTTACAATCACTTCCCACATGATGTGAGGACATCATGCTAAGTCTGATGTGTTGAGAGGTGCTGAGCATCCAGCAAAACACTGTGGATGATGAGGCCTTTGCTTGCCTGCCATCAGGACTGATGTCTGTTAAAAGATGGAGCAATAACAGCAGCACATATTATAAGATGCTTAATTTATCAGGCTTTGCAGTAAGGAAAGGATTGTACTAAAATTACTTCCTTTTGTATGAATTGTTAGCACCAATTCTTTTGTTTAGCTTAATGCATGAAGTGTCTTTTCAAAAATAATAAATAACAAAGGTACTTGTTTCTCTTTTAGAAAAAGAAAAGGTCTTACACTGTATAGATCATCCTTGCAGACCATCCTAACTAGGTTGCTCTGTTTGAAGGTGCCACTGAAGAGAAAAACATGAATTATGGGATGGAGTTAATGAAAGCTAAAGCAAATTAAATTTTCCTGCAAAATTACCTTCTTAAAAAATGCAAATGCCAGGTTTATCTGTTTTCTCCATGTAGAAAGGCAATTCTACTGACTGCCTCCCAACAAGGAACCTACGGTGCATCTCATCATGGTTACCCTGCACTGTGCCCATGCTTCAGACGTGGTGTTCAGTGATTTAATCTTACAATGTCACCATTCACCTCTGAGAGAAGATCATCACAGGCATTGTTTGTAATACTGGGGAGTGGACCCAGGGCCTTTGTGCTGAGCTGCATCCCCAGCCCTCTTGTAACACTAAATTGCTCACTAAATTGCTCAGACTGGGTTCAAACTTTCCAATTTGTGATCCTTCTGCTTCAGCCTTCCAGAATGCTAGGATCAGAGCTCTGTGTTACCATGCCTGGGAATTTTTAAAAGCCCCCCCAAAGGAGTCAAATATGCAGTTCAGGCTGAGAACAATAACCCCAAAGGATTGTGCATCAGAGAGCTGCATTAACAGTTGTTTAGTTTATTTAAAAAAATTAAAAACTCCTCTACCATGAAAGACTCACATCACTAAAACAACCCACTAAAGAAGCATAGAATAGCGAGACGTGGCAGTGCATTCCTCTAATCTCAGCACTCTAGGAGACCGAGGCAGGGGATTGCAATTTCATACCAGGATGGGCAATTTAGTGAGATCCAGCCTCAAAATAAAATAAAATAAGATGGGCTACGGATATAGCTCAGTACCACAAAACAATAAAAACAAAGGAAGCAGAAGCACAGAATATCATTCTAAATAGAATCACTGGACCAACACCTGTCTGGCAAAGCAAGAAAGAGGTAGTGAGTTTGATCCCTGATACCAAAACAATCAAACAAAAACAAAACAAAACAAAACGATCAGAATCACTTACAAAAGAATTTCTGAGACAGAAACAAATTTCCTCTTGACCTCTCCATTTCTTCCTTGAGCAATGTTGCCCTTGTAGTTCTTCCCTCACAGGCTTTATTGATTCTTTGAATTGAAGAGGTTACTACTCTGATGAGTCATTTAGATAAGTAAAGATGCTGACACCACTGGGCAAAAGGCTCATTTCAGGAACAGTGGGGCTGTCATTCAAGGATGGAAGTAATACATTCAATGAAAGGAAAGCATCATTAATTACACTTCAATTTGTGATCCTTGGCTATCCTAAGCCTAGATTATCGAGTGATAGTTTAGATATTTTTGGTAGATACTCAGAGACTCAAACTGACCTTTATAAAAACATGTCCAGCATGTGTTGGGGGATGGGACAATCTAGATCTGCGATTCTCAACCCCTGTGTTTATCAGAATCACCGAGAAAGTTACTTGGGCACATACAGACACAGGCCCTTGGCATATGTAAGAGTTGTTTTTTGATTTTAAATACATTACCCAGTGATTCTGATACCTATCACCAAGTTTGAGAACAGCTGTTCTTTTCTTAGCACTGGATGCACTCTAGAATCATGTCATGGACTTAAAAAACCAAAAATGCCAGAAGCTGCACCTTGGACCTTTAGTCTGGAATCTACAGAGAGGCATAGGCCTCAGTACTTTTTGAATTGCTTGCCAAGTGACTATAATGAGTGGTAAGAGTTGAGAACCATGGTGTTTAAATCATGGTGCTCAGACTGTGTTAGAATTATGTGGAGAGTTTTTAAGGAATCTCGAGTCTCAGATCTCACCTAGAGATTCTGACTGAACTGGTTTGGGGTGTAATCATCAGCATTTAAAAATCTCCCAGGGTAATTCTAATGTGCAGCCAAGTTGGAGAAGGGCAAAGTTAGGTGTTCTACAAAACAAGAAGGGTCTGCTTCAATAAGCTGAGGGGTGACTGCATAATGAATGTACCTCAGAGGTTCAGTATGCACAGTAGCATGATACAGATTAGGAATCTTAGTTAAGGGCAAAAAAAGAGGCCATAATCAATATTTGAGGTCATTTTACTCACAGTTTCCTGAAATTTGGAAATTGATGATTTAAAACATAACAGTTACACTGTGGTGATCTTTGGCACATGACTTTACCATGTTGATCTTTACCAGCCAACACATAAACTGAGAGGCTTAGAGAAAATGGTTCTCGATTCAGTTCTAGTGCCTGGACAAGAAGACCATCTGCATTCCTCAGGCCTAGAGAACTGGAGCCCACACTAGTTTCCTTTTTATAGCACAGTCAAATTCCCGAGTGAGAATGTCCTCATAGCCAAGACTTGAAAGAAAAGCAAAGATCTATAAAATAGGAACCTGGGACTTTTCATCTGGGGATGGTGGCAGGTGGTGGTGGCATCTCAAAATAACTCTTAGCTCACTGCAAACCAAATAACACCATAAATTCCTTATAAATTAAGTTCTTATTGGGAAAATTACTTTCAATTCTTTTGAAAGACCTTGCATCTTGAATCTACATACATGAAGCTGCTCTGGAGACACAGAGAGGAAGACACATCTTGACATAACAGAATTCCGTTACGGTATAGTTGTTATTTGTGAGTATTAGTAGAAGTCAAGATGGGCTGGACCAGGATTCTTGATTCCTGCAGGCGAGGAGGCTGAGATGAGTGTGTCAAAGGGGAATGGGCATAGTGGGGTGATCACGGTGGGGGTGGCGATCTTAGTGGAGGGGTGGTGATGATGACTAAGGTGAAGATGATGGAAAGGAGGTGGTGGGGTGGGGTGCAGGGCTGGAGGGATGTGGTAGGAGAAAAAGTTCAACATTGTAAAGGGTGGCTTGGAGGAAGCATACAGTAATTGAGTTTTTTACTTCCTTCCTCTCACATTCCAATCTCTATAAAGCTCCCTACTTTTGGTATTTTCAAGTTCCTGATCACCTACCTACAGCTCAAGACAGGAAACTGAAGTTATTTTATAAGCAAGTCTCCAGGAGTTTGAGAGAAGGTTATCACTGACCTGACTAGAGCTGGTAGAATTTCACTAATGTGGTGTTTTTTCAGAAAGCACCTACTTTTCTGCAGGAAGTTTCTCCTCCAGTAGACTATCAGGAGGTTAAAGAGAGGAGGGGTTGGAGAAGGGCAATCAGAGGACAGAAGGGTCTTGTCCAGTGGACTCTGGCAAAACTTGGTGTTCTTTTTGTGCATAAAGGATTACTGCTCCTTCTGTTTACTGAGGAAAATGAACCATTTGTTTTTGTTTTGAATAAAAGCTGACATGGTAATTGTGTTGTAATTCTTCTTCTTCTTCTTCTTCTTCTTCTTCTTCTTCTTCTTCTTCTTCTTCTTCTTCTTCTTCTTCTTCTTCTTCCTCCCCCTCCCCCTCCTCCTTCTACTTCTTTTTCCTTTTTGGCTTCTTGTTTAGGTGGAAACTGGAGAGAACCTTGAGGTGAGGTGCTGGTCTCCTTTTTCCATAGACTGAGTGCATACCATGGAGGAATTTTCACTCTCCTTTACCAATTTGTGTATGACAGGGGAAAAAAACGTAAATTAACATTTATGTTTTTGCTCTACTTGTTCTCCAAGGTGAATTCTCAAGGAAGATTGGCTTCTTTTTCAAAGTGGGACTTCATGAGGAGATGCAAATGGGGGAGGTGGAGTAAAGGGGCCCCAATTCTCAAAGGAAGCCAACAGACACTGAAGGGGTGTAGGCAGGGTGGGGGGAAGGTAGTGCAGCCACAGGAACACACAGATGACAAGCCTGTGGCAAAGAGGGAGAGGACAGCAAGAGTTTCTGCAGTTACTCGGAGGAGCTGGTCTGAGCATGAATTCAAGACATTCTGTGGGATGTGTGTGGAAGCCTCCCTCTGACCCTCAAGAATTTCAGGGAAGACTGACATTGACTTTCAAGTCTACCTGCAGTGTGATTTCAGTTTCACTTAGGAGTGATACCACATGGAAGAGGAAACCAGAAAGCCTCTGCCACATCACAGTTAAATACCCGAGAAGTAAAATCAAAGTTCCTTTTCATAATTGGCTCAAGAAACAGTGGAGCTAGCTAGTTGGGAAAGTTAGTATTTTTCTTTCTGTAGAACTATTTGTGGCTATGTTTGTAATGTGTATAGTCGGCTCTATAAAATCCAAGGCCACATTTTATTTTTGGTCACAACTGGGGAAACAGGAATTTAGAGGAAAGTGAAATAAACGTCCAGATGCCTGGTAGAATAATGGTGCCAGGAGTGTATAAATCAGTCTGAAGCTTTCCTGCTCTGGAACCATGCTCAAGAGAAAGCGGACTGGCCTGCTGGCACTCAGCATTGCCTGCCTGCCTCTTGTAGCTTCTGCTGCTCCTTCCTTTGAAAGGGCGAGCAGGCAAAAGCCCAGGGCTAAGGACCCTACCACCTCCAGGTTTTCCCTCCTCTCCCTTGATGGTCAGCATGCAGTTACTTTGGGTGGATGCTTGGTGAACAAAAGATATTCTGAGAGGATCTAGTTTAAGAAAAAAAACCCACTATGTATATAAATAGAAGTACAAATTCATCCAAAGAGGCCTTGAGTTCAGTTCCTTCGCACTTAGTGGAAGGTATTTCCAAGCATGACAATAAGAAATGATAAAATAATATTCCAATAGAACCCACTATATATTAACTAGAAACTTTGTTATGTCCCCAAATGCTCTAGCATCATGTTTGGAACTTACTTGTAAATAGTTCAAATTATAAGTTAGGTAGAGACCAAAATGTGACAGAATGTTAATACTTGAAGACTCTAGGAAAAGTATAGCTGGAAATTCACTGTAATAATCTTGTAGCTTTTCTGCGTGAAATTATTGAAAAAGAAGGTTAAATAGTGCCATAAAAAATAGAGACATGTAATAAATTGGGAAAATACTTATGACATTTATAATAGACAATGAGATAATTCCTTAATACATAAATCATATGACAAACACAACAGACAATTAAAAGGTAAGTTATAAGAAAATAAAGCTTTTGTAGCTTGGTACATGTGTGCACACATGAACGTATGTATATATGTATTGAAGAGTAAAATTTATTCTCAGTAAGAAAACTGTGAGATTTTGAAGATCAGTGTAAATGCTTACCTAATAAATTGCCTCCTCAAAAACAAATGGGATAATAACCAAAAAATCTTTCTAGCTGTAGGGAATATTATAATATTGCTGGTGGGTGTCTCAATTGGTCCAATAATCTGTTTGTAATTTACAACAGAAAGAACATTTTTGTGGTGCTGGAAACTGAACCCAGGGCCCTTGCACTAAAACATATCCTCAGCCCTTTAAAAACAAGCTTTGTTTTTGTGTTTTTTGAGACAGAGTTTTACTAGGACACTAAATTGTCCAGCCTGGGCTCAAACCTGACTATCCTGCTTCAATCTCCCAGAGTGCTGGGATTACAGGTGTGTGCCTTCACACAAAGCTGGCAAAAGAAAAAGTTCTTAAAAGATGTTCAGTTTCTTTCTTTCAGCACTTATTTTAGTAGAATTTTTTTTAAAGAAATAGGTACAAAATCATAAGACAGTTCATTATAAAATCGTCATATCCCTTTCCATAAATATGTATTTGTCATATATTATTTATAATATTACATTAATGACCTAGCAGTCAAGGATAATATTACTGTATGATAGATTACTAAGTAACTATGAATAAAATTCTTTTGTGTGAGAGTATTTATTGATAATGAATTGACAATGTGCATTGACATTGACAATGTGTATATTGTTATCATTATAGTTATGATTTAGACCTACAATGCCTCCCAAAGTCGCGTGTGCTTGGAAAATGACTGGATCATAGGGATGTTATATTCATCAGTGGATTCATCCACTGGTGAGTTCGGTAACTTAATAGGGTATTAGGAGGGAGGCCTAGCTGGAGGTGGGTGACTAGGGGCATGACCCGGAAGTGTGTGTCCCCCATCTTTCCCACTGTGCTTTAGGGCTGCCATGTGGTGAGCGCTTTTCCTCCACCATGTCTTCCTGCCTGTCCCTTCTGCTTTAGAGACAACCACTCACAGACTAAATCCTCCAAAAATCATGAGCCTTTAAATTGTGATGTCCTGGTGACAGGTCAGAGACAAATACAGGTATCTTTTAGGGTATCGTTATTTTGCTGGTATTATTAACAGGAGGTTTAGGACACATGGACCACTGAGGTTATATTTCTGAAGGAATGAAATAGCTGCTCAGGAGTGGCTGAGATGCCTTAGGAATACTTCAAGATCCATCTTGGAAAAGCACATGAATTTTTCCAACTTTAGCATTTTGATTCTGAAAAATGTGTTCAGTGGGTATCTCACAAAATATCTCATAAAATACTTTGCTTCAGGGTTCCTTTTTCTTTATACTCCATCCATGTACATGTGCCTCACTTTATGAAAATGTGAGTTACACTTATTCATTTTGGATATAGAAGGAATATGAACTTTAAAGTAAAGAGATGGACTCGTGTTGTGGTCTTATTCAATTCATAAGGAATAGGAAATTTAGAGATTAAGTGACTCCTTGGTTCATATTAATACACAAAATTTCTATAAATAATGAAAAAATAGACAAAGATAATAAAGGGCAAATGGAAAATAAACATGAACAGCAAGTCACAGATGAAATTAGAGCGGCCACTGAACACGTACAAAACACTCATGCTCAGAGGTAATAAAAGTGTAAACAAATCTATGCCATTCTAATGAGCTTGACAAATGGTTCCCTGACAAAGCACGCAAACACAAAACAATGCAAAAATCACACAGTGGGAAATGCTGCGGCAATAGCTGAAATCTCTGAGCATCCCTGAAAACATCCTGCCTGGTTCTTGCAATGATAACACCTTGATAAAGAGAAAAGAAAAACAGTGTGCCAGGGAAATTAAATAAATGAGCAGATCATCAGGGAGGAACACAAGTTAGAACACGGCATGAGGAGTAAATTGTTTATATGAAAGGACTTCCGACAGTGTGGGTCTAAATGACTGGGGGTCTAGTTTCAATGAAAATACTAAGTACTTTACTAACTTTATTCCATATCCTAATTTTATAAAGCTAGGTTCCATGCAAATATAACAGATCCTTGCTTCTTCCTCTTTGGCCATTGCTAATGTATCATAAGTTCTTAGTCTTCCTTTTCAAATAAGATCAAAATCCTCTAGTTTTGTTATTAAAATTTTTAGGTATTCATATTTTAAAATAAATCTTCTTGGGCTGTGAATCATGGTCTTATTCCAAATACTGCTTATTATAATGTCATAAATGGTAGCAGAATTCCCCTCAGGTTACCTAGGAAGTGGTGTTTAATTTTTCCCTATTTTATTTTTCTTCTTCTTTTCTTATTGTCCTCCTTACGAATCAGTATTTTTCAGTGAGTACTGTCACTCAGTCTTAATTTCAAACTAGATGGGGTAAATTAAATTTAAGAGAATTTTGGCAAAACTTGATTCTATTGTAGGTAATATTTTAAAAATCCCAGAAAATAAACAGTTTTCCATTGGAATAGGTCAAAATACACACATTTAATAAGCATGGTAGCCAAAAGAGCTATATATGAAAACTTTGCCTCCTTTATCCAAAAATGCTGGTTTGCTTGTTTTTAGGAAAACAGATTCAATGTTCTTAATCCTTGCTAATTTAAAAATGATTTTCTTTTCATATGGTTAATTGGTTGCCTGTATTACACAACTGTAATGATACCTGTTATGCTTTTCAAACAAAAACATGCATATTTGGTTTTAAAATTATGATCTGAGAGCAAGCATTTAGTTCCAGTGGCTTACAACTTAATTGTGGTCTCTGTTTAGGTTTCTTAAACACGCAGCTTGAGCCCAGAGTGAATAAGAAAGAAAGGAATACTGTTTTATATTACATACCCGTGAGGGTAACTAAAGTAATGATTTTCTTCTCTGAGTCTATTAACATCCACTGAGCGTATACACATATGGAGCAAGTTTCTTTTGAACATAGTTTAGGATTAATTTCTACACTATGAAAAAAACTACTGGAGGTAAACATTCCTTCCGCCACTACAAGGTAGCTGGGATCCCAGCTCATCCAGGAAGGAAAGCACTCATCTCCACAAGATGGGTTGAAAAGCTGGCTTAGTCTACAACTCTTCAGAAATGAACCTCATTCAGCCTTGAGCTGATTCAGCTTTGGGGCTTCTGCTCAATGCGAAGATGGCCTGGAACTAGAAGGACCTCTCTGTCCACCTAGGACCATCCACAGGCTTACCTGCTGGTTTACTGAAACACAGACAAGCCCATTTGTTTACATGCAGCCTATGCATTTTCAAGCTGCAATAGCAGAACTGAGTAGGTGTGACAGATAGTTTATGAATTATGAAGTCAAAAATAGGAATTCACTGGTCCTCCACAATCAGTAAAATTTTGCCAGCCCCTGATTTGAAGGGGTCTGTGATGGACAGTCATTACTGTACCACATTTAGAACAACCCTCCCCAGTAAGCACAAATCCTTTTATTATACAATTTTATACCAGAGTTTGCCATTTCAATATGTTTTAGGAGATTATGTTCTGGAAATATGTATCTTTGAAGTGCTTTTGTGTGCAGAGTACTTGCATGTAGCAACCCTTGTGTGATGGTTGATTTTATCCTCTCCTTTCCTAAGAGAACATTTTTCCTTAGTTGTGCAGTATTACTACATGTTCACGCGTTAAGTGTCTCCTCAAATCCAAGTAGTCACTCTTTATGACAGGAATTCCCATTGACTATCAGCATAAACATGGAGGCTATTGTCAAGGTTGAGCTACATCCATTTCCACTGGATGAGTGGGTTTATGATATTGAAGATTTAAGAACGAAAAGGTTGATCTTGTTAATGGAATAAAAAGGGGAGTGGGTAGGTTTTGGTATTTGCTAATGTGCAATAAAATGAGAAAAAGATAAGATGTGATTCCGAGGACCTCATTTCTTACAGATGTGAATCATTCTGGTTTTCCAAGGAACTCTATCTTTTTGGTACATTAGGAGCTCAGGTGTACACAGGTAGAGAGATAGGGCAACAATGCCAGGAGAGAAAAGGTGTATGGTTACTTTGGGTCTTCCACATTTTCAGAAGACAGAGTGACAACTTTTGGTTGCATTTAGTTTTTCAAGTGTTTTAGACAATATGTTTTTAGAGGAACTGTCCTGCACATATGGCTCATCTCATAAAGTGAGATGACAAATATATTATCAAAAGACAGAGTGCATCCATGACCTGCAGGGGTTTACTGGTAGCTGACATGGTAACCAAAAGGATGGTCATGGGTTTGGTGCTAGGGTGGAGGATGTAGGCACGGGTAATAACTGACAGTTGGGTAAAGTCCAGTCAGCAAACATAATTAGACTGTTTCATGAGTCTTATGATATTTTTTTCTTTTTCTAGTCTAAAAATTTTATTAGTACATTTGCTTTACTTAAAGATTACATTCCTTGTGGGGAGCCACATACATAACATATCTCAATTCTTAGTTCCATCCTCTTTCTCTCCCCTCCCTGCCCTCTCTTTCCATCTCTTGGTCCCCTTCCCATTTGAATGAAATCCATTTTCCTACTTCCTATTGCCTATTTTTTAAAATAAGCTGTGTATCTGATTTATTTCACTTAACATTAGGATCTCAGGATGCACCCACTTTCGTATGGATAACTCCAGTCTTGTTTCTTCTTGGCAGAGAATTATATCGTTGTGTATGAATACCACATTTTGTTCACCTATATTAACTGCTAACATTTAAAATTTGAGGTATTTAATTTAAAATCTGGACTTATAGCTTCTTGAAAAATCAAAATCTGTGAACCAAGATAGCTTCTGTTTGTCAGTGAGTGCCTAGAGTGGAGGATGGTTTCTTTTTTGAGGGCAACTGAGTTCTCCAGTTTGTTCTTATCCACACTCAATCACTGTATTCATTGGTGTTATCTGCTGGATCCCTAGGGCCTAGCAGTGTGCAGCCTCTGCTCTAGTGCTTTATTAAGAATTTGTGTTATTAATATCTTATATTATGTTTTGCTCTTGAGATAGCATATTATTATGGAGTCCAGGGTGGCCTTGCACTTACCATGTAACCCACACTGGCCCTAAACTTTCAATCCTCTCTTCAGCCTCCCCAGTTCAAGGATTATAACATGTGTCACCATGTCTAGCTATAATCTTATATTCTTCCTGAAGTCGTTCTATTTCTCCTTTGACCCTTGATAAGAGTTTTATAGCTCATGTGTGCCATCACATAAGCTAATCAAGTTCCATTCAGGCTCTATTGCTTAGTGGAAGAAAGAGCTCACTTTGCATAAACTCCATCGTCAGTCACAGGGAGCCACTTACGACAAGGATCTGAATAACTATAAAGAGTAAGCGCATTCAGTGTGCATGGGTGATCTTAGCTTGGTAAAAACTACCCCTTAGCTGAGAATTTATCATTTCTTCTCCATTATTTCTCTGGTGGTGATATATTCATAATTGCTGAAGAAGATGAAGAATATTTTGTAGGGATATATTCATAGGGATTTACACTGCTTATTGGTTTGCAAACTGCTGCTTTGGGTTAGCTTATTCTTCTATAAGAACCCTGTGCTTCACTTACGTAGAACAAAAATGCAGACACATGAAGAAAATTAAGAAAATATATTAGATACCTGTCATACTGTTGGGAGTCATAGGTTAGTAATCATTCTGGATCCTTTTTTTCACTGATATTTCCTACAAAGAGAAAATACAAGAAAAAGTAATATAGATTATGATTTGCATTTCTATAATGTTTTTCTTCCAAATAATAGCATATGCATTAATTAGTTTGAGGTGACACTTGCTGCTACTCTGAGATCTGGAGAAACAAGTATAAATGGGTTTTGTGACATGTATAACATCAAAAGACCTCTTAATTTTCATTTCAGCATTTCTTCTATAAACATGTTTTTAAAGTAATTTTTTTTATCGGTACCAGGGATCGAACTCATGACTGTGCGCTTGCAAGGCAGGTGTTTATGCCGCTGAGCTAAATCCCCAGCCCAGTAATGTTTTTCTTAAGGTTACATTTTTCTACCTCAGCTTTTTAATAAAAAAACTTTGCTGTTTTCCCCAACGCTGGCTAAGATGTATCAACATCTTCAGCCTTGATCTTTGCTTCTCAAAGTGTAATAGTCTGCAGACTGGCACTTTCAGCAGCAGCTAAGAGCTTGTCAGAAACAGAAAATTTGGGTCTTACCTTAATTGAACTATAATACATGTGCACTTGAAAGTCTTAGTTTGTTATAGACTGAATCCTTCATCTGCTCATTTACGAATTAACTGCTGACCTTCTCCTTGTTAATGTTAAAAGGAGGAGGCCCATGGGTGTCACTGACCAGAAGCATACTGATGAGAAGGGACAGAGGTTGACACAGGTAGATGTGAAAACAGGTCTGAATCCCTCAGCATGTTGCTGGGGACAGATGAGGGTTAGGCCCCTTTTTCTGGAGGGTAAACCAGTGGAAGACAGCACCAGTATACTGACTTTGGAACAGCATTGAAGACTGACACATGAGTTTGAAGATCAATGGCATCACAGGATCATGGTAGGGGATCATGACATGTAATTTCAAAGTGTTGGAAGCACCATCTCTTTAGTATAAAATGAAGAAACTAATACACACTTGACATTTCTCTAGGCTGACGTTCCTGAGGTTTGAAGAGGATGACTGTGAAAGTGACAGGCAAACTATATGTACTGTGCACCTGTATTTCATTGGATCAGGGGAACCAGATTGATGTCGATGAGGAGGAAACACATGGAAGAAGCAGCGTGTGAATTATGATCACCAGAGAGATTTACATGTGACATTTCATCCCGACTCTACATCTGCCAGACAATGAATTCATACTCGATCATAGTTCTTGTCACACCCAGTGGCAATTATAGGTTTAAACGGCTTCCTTTCTCACTAGACTGAAATCTATTTATGGCAAGGCTGTTCTTTTCATTTTTGTATCTTCCACATGAAGCAGATTATCAGCTCCATAGTAGGTACTCAACAACTATATGGTGATTAACTGAATAAAATAAAAAATAAAGTAATACATCCTGATGGAAGCCACTTGAGTTGGCAGCTGATAGAAGAGGTGAATCCAGATAATACCTGGATTAAAATACTGCTACTTAGAAAGTGGGTTCTTGCAACCAGTCAGCTTGGCAAGGGTCACGGCAATCACCCTCAGTCATCTGTCCAGTTCTGAGCTAACTGAGAGGTTCAGGTTTGGATATGTCCCCACAGTGAGAGCACATGCCAGAGTACTGAATCTCTGGTCTGTGCTTTATTGCTAACTAAAGTACCACACCTCTGGCCACAGTGGTCCAAGACCTGAGGTGAGCTAATGAGATGGCTCTTCAGGATACTGAAACAGAGAGGGGGAGTACAGAGGAGGAGAAAGGAAGAGAAGGAGGTAGGGAGGGAGAAAAAGGAAAGCTATTATTTCTTCTTCAGGAGAAGAATTCATCAGAAATTAAAACTCTAAAAGTGTGGCCACATCTCTCAGCCACCTGGAGAAAGCCCATATGGAGGTGAGAGGATGAACCTGACACTCATAGAAAGTCTAAGGCCAAGGAGAAGGCGGTGCCTACACCTCTAGTTCTGTTTTCTCTGAGGCCCAGCCGTGCTCCTCCTCCCCACCAGAGTTAGGCTACTCAACTCTTTCCTGTTACTCTGACAAATGCTCCCATTTTACAAATTGTGCTTCACTCAAAGCCAAGAACCATGACTGGTAACAATGGAATTAAAATACAAAAAATGCAGCTATGTTAGAACAGCTTTGCTTCTTTTAAAAATCATCTTAAGGCAGTTGCTCCAAAATCCCAGTTATGTCCTAACTATATGACCAATATAAAGTATTATTTTCAAAATTGCAATTGAATATGTGTGTGAACTATAGAAAGTATTGTGCATAAAACAAAAAATCTGAAAACAGGAAAAAAATGTTAATGTTGAAAGTTAGCGCCAGCCCCACAAACCTTACTACAAATTTTCCTTAACTACTTTTTCTTCAACTATAGTACGCCTTAGTGCTTTAGTATTACTGTATCACTGATGGTAAAGTATTACTATTATACTTTATTTAGTGCTACTTAGTACTATTTCTTCCGACAAGCTTTAAAGTTTTAAATATAATCCAAGTAAAGCTTCTAATAACCTCTCAGGGGAGGCAGGTGTCCCAGGACCTCACTTTCTGTCATCCTGAAAAATACTGTGGGTGGCAGCAGAATGCTCTGTGATGATGAGGGGGAACCCAGAGTTGGTCCCTTCTAGGGACTGGTGTCACCAGAAATTCATTGGGTCAAAGAGGTATAAAACAAAAAAGATGAGCTGAGTGATCCATTTGCCAGAAAGGGAACAAAAACAGTAAGAGGCTTCATTAAGCAGGGCATCAAGGAGCAAGAGTCACAGTGCTGACTCGGTGGAAAGGCTATGCTGGCAACAGATTGATAACTAGAACTTGGTTTGGTTTGGGAAGTGCTGAATCAAGGTCCAGTCCTCATACCATTCATTAAAAGCAACCCCTTGGCTCACTGGTCAGGGCAGAGTTTTCAGGTAGAAGAGAATACCATTCTATTTAGTGTCCTAGGCAGGCAATGAAAAGTGGAGGAAACTTATGCTTTACATTGATTTGTTTGGTTGGGGACAGATGGTGATGGAGGCCTATTATGTTTAGGCAAAGCTCTAGGGTTTGTTCCGAGAGAACACTCAGCCTGCCCACACTGTGCTTTTGACCTAACAGAGGAGATCATCTTGCTGAAAACTAAGTGCATAAGAGAATACAGTTATCACTTCCCATGGGAGGTCTGGGAAGGAGGAAAGGTGACAGAGCTTAGATGAGGGGTAGTGGAGGCAGTGAGGGATGAGGGACTTAGGCATTTAGGAGGTAGAAATGGCAGTGATGAATGTGACATGAGCATTTACCACCTGGATAAGCTCTGGGGATGCAGAGCCTACCATGGAAACTCATAATCCATTTGAAAAGTTGGCCAGTAGGAGCTTTTAAACATCACAGATGGCATGTACCAAGGGAAAAACGCTGAGATTTGTGCAGGCTAGTGCTGCACCCTTAAGAAAAACTCATTTCCCTCGGAAGAATGGAGCATGGACACTTGTGCTTTCGACATGTACATTTTTATATAGTTTATAAAAATACAAAAGCAGATAATGTTGTTATTGAGTCCTTTGAAACTCAAAAATAAATGGAATTATGCCCTCATTTAGGAAATAAGTCCAAAGATCGTGGGAGACACTGGGTTCCACATAACCTATGGTGAGCTAAAGCTTCTAATAATTCCAAGGTAGATAAGTTGTAGGACGGAGGGTCAACCTGTTGATAAAGGCCAAAACATACACAGGCAGACACATTCTAAGAGAAGCAGATATAGCAGGTAGAATTTCCTGGGTGATGTCTGAGAAACCTAGGGAATGTCCACAAATGTTTGACAGTGGCTTTTCTTATATCTGAGAAGCTGTCATGTGAGAGAGAGTTTAAGTGTATTCAGTGCATCAAGGATGATTTAGAGATGCTGCCAGGTAGTGCTCAAGGGCACTTTCTCTCCTCCACCTTAGGCCTAATAAGATGCATCTTTCATAGCTAGAGGCGGTCATATAGAAAATCATTCTCCCTATATTTGGGGCTGATTTTTGTTTTCAGGTCACAGTAAGCCTCTGAGAAGAACAGCACCCTTATGCTGCAGAAAGCAGTGCAGTATGTGATACAGTTCCAGAAACCAGCTAATAACCATGAGGGCCTCCTTCACACCAGCCCTTCACAGTCTCCTCCATGGCTTCATTTTAGCTTAGTGGATTTCAGCTACTGTGGGTGTGGTGTACTCCACAATGCAAATTTGGGTCCCTTCCCTTGAGAAATGAGCAAATGATTTTGCAAACATTTTCAGGGGTGCGCAGACATCATACACCCACTCACAGATTCTAAATTAAGCTCTGGCTGCAGACTTTGATCACTATTAGAATGTAAGTAGATAGTGGAAGAGAGCTACATTAAATAAGCATAATTTCGTGAATGAAATGAAAAGGAGACATGAGAGCTATTTTTGGTCTGGGATAAAGAGACGGTCCCTTTGTGGGTAGGAAAAAGAGAAGAGTCTAAAAAGCAAGCCTGGAAGCTAAGCCATCTTACAACTGAAGGATGTGGTCCCATTTACTCCATCGGACATGAACTCTATTGGACATGATCATTCAAGTTGAATTACTCATGGAGCCCAGTCTGGGGGATTGAGGCGAAGAAGTAACTTTCAACTTAGGTAGAAGAGCTGAACAAAAGGAGTGTGATTTATTCTACCTATATGGGGTGGGGGTCCAGGAGTGACATTTAAGTTTGATTTTCAAAAAATGAACTAGTCTTTTCTTTAGGCAAGGGATAAAAAGCATGGCTAAGGGACGACAAAAGAGCACAGGACATGTGATCTGGGCAGGGGCCTGAATGACACTGCAAAAACAATGCAGGGTCCTGAAAGGTCTCCTTGACTTGGGCTTTGTCCTGTGGGAAATAGGGCATCATGGAATGTCCTTTAGAAGTGACTCCATGTGAGAAAAATAACCCTGTAGCAATGCAGAGGAGGACAGTTCAGGAGGCTTACTCCTTTGGGGTCAGATCTTTGAGTGGGATCATTGTTTTTGTTTTAGTAGTCAAGGTCCCCTTGATCATCTTTCGGCAGTGTTGAAGGGACAATGGAAACAATTATCCCCTGAAAACTCTTCCTATATAGACCTAACGAATCATGGTTTATGGGTCCTAAACTGAACCGGAAACATGGCTCCTCCTTGATCTTGACATTGACTTTTTCTGAGGGTTCAGTATGCAGCCTTGTCACACTCTTCCTCAGTTTTCTTCTTGGCTTCTCAGAAGAGAAGCAGCAATGTTGTGTAGCCCATTTGCCATGACACTGAGAAGCTTCGCAAGCCAATCTCCTAGTTCATTTGAAAAGGTCTGATGTCCATTTGTTAGGTTATCAGAAACTCTGACCCCAGACCATTAATCCCAGGAGGCCTCTCAGGAAGGACAACCCCACCTTCTCCTCTGGCAGCAAGCAAATGTGACCAGACTGGTACCAGTACCTGCTGTAGATTTCCTAAATCAAAGCATTTTAGAGGTCCTCAGATAATACAGAGGCATAGCTTGGTGATACTTTGAGGTGTTTATGTAACAAACAACTGCTTTTTGAAGCAGAATGGGTGTTGTGGGGAACTGGGCTATGCTGCAGCTTATGGTATAGACTTAGCTCCTTGCCATCCTTGTTCCCACTTTGGCCTCCAGGTGTGGGGCTCCATCTGGAAGTGTAGAGGGGAAAGGTGAATGGCTACCCCTCCAAGTGAGTGCCCTGCTGGTGTGGGCTGTGGCCTCCTGCACATCCCCTGGCCCCATGCTGGAAGGCAGTGCTTTCCCCTGCTCTCTCCCCATCATAAAGGAAGACCATTACATCAAACCTGGGCCTTGACATTTGGGAAACATTCCAGAACAAGTTCAGTCCTAGGTATGGAGGAAAGATGCTTGGACTGGAGTCCTTCCAGAAGCTTTTGTGTCACACACCTCTGGAATTTGGGATCTTGGATGGGTTCCTCACCTGTCTGAGCCTTGCTGGTACAGTAAAATCAGAAATCCTGCCCTCTCCATGTGTATTTGTAAATTTTAAGTTTTAAATCTTGAAATTTAAATGTATAAAATTTTAAATACACCAATCCAGAAAATGCTTTGTAAATTTAGAAACAGGACATTAACACTAGGCATTAGAAGATTTCTTCATTAATATTTTGGTCATTATCATGTTCTGCTCATTTCCTGGCTGGCCCTGACTAACCATCACTAAGACATTCAGGACTGGAGCTCTCATCTGGCCCCTACTTTGAGATCCTTGGGTGATTTAAAGATTGACAAATGACACAGACGCTCACTTCCCTTCACCATCATCACCAAAATACATGGGAGGCGGAATTGCTTCTGGCTCACCTGGCATTTTTCTCTATCAAAAGTGAAATTGACCTTTCATGGATTTTTTGTTTTTTGCCTTTCAAGGTCAGCTTTCATGTTCATTTAACCTGAGTAAAAGTGGTTGGGTGTAGTAATGTATTTGTCTCCAATTCTATAACAGCCTAGATGGAGCCCTGGTTCTCTTTCCCTGATGTCTCTGCATTTTAACAGTGTATCTAGAACTCAATAAAGTAGATATATTACAGCTGCATGTTGAATCAGAGGAATTAGATAAGAATTCAAACAGGAGAGAATAGGGACAAGGTGTACTTGATCATACCACGTTGTGATTCACTTTTTACACTTCATATATTATCCCTATTGGGGAGTAGCATTTCAGAAAATCAGTAAGACAAAAAATTTTAAAAGCTACACAGTTAGGCTGGAGACGAAGCTGACTACAAGGCAGTGCAAGTCTCCAAATGATTTAGCAAAGATGCAGAATGATGGCAGAAGTTCTGCTTATCTGGTGGGCTGGGTTAGTCTCAGTGGGTCGCCCCTTTGAGAGGAGGCAAAGTCAAATTGCTCTGCTAGGTATGGCAGGAGACTCAGCCTCCTATAACAGACATTAGCAAATGATTGTTGGAAGGAAAAGCTATAATTTTCATTTCAGACTTTTAGCAGTCACTGCAAACATTTTGCCTGCAAGATGGGAGACAATACAACCAGGGCCTGTGGTTGAAAATGAGATCAATTTGCTGTGGCTAATTTTTCGGTTTTTGTTTTTAGATTAGATTGATTAGTCTTCTATTCTACCTCTCTCATCCTTTAAATTTATGTTTAACATCTCACCTTAGGGCTCATTTCTCCTCTTCCTTTTTAACCTATCTATGCCAAATATTGCACCCTCCCCTCCCTTCATCTTCTTTTCTTTTTCTCTTGTAGGAAAGTCCCAATGCATGTTGGAATTAACATGGAACTTGATGTTTACCAATAAAGCAATATATGAGTTATTTAGAATCAGGATGTGTTCTTAAAATGAGGATTAGATAATCTACCTCAAAGGGGAATGTGCAGATTAATGGAAAAAATATAGGTATGTGTGGTGATATTCTTTCACCCTTATGTGAGAGGTTCTGGGGCCACAGACTAGGCAAAGTCCTATTTTTGCTTTTAGGTCAGCAGTGGTTGGGATCAGATTACTAGGGTCACAGTGGATTTTAAAACAAACAAAAAATTTAAAATACCATGATACATCTAAATTAGTGTCATACTGAGTGAAACATGAAGTACTTTTTAGTCACATAACACAGTGGTTAAAAAGTCAAGGAAAAGCCACCAGTAAGACTTCTATGAGGTCAGTTCTGAAAAAGATCAATGTGTCTGCTTGCTGTGTTTATGATATATTTTCCTTGTGGCTACCTTTCCCTGCAAGTGGACTATCATCTCCGAACACGTATCAGAAAGGGGAAGAGCAGCCAGATGGTATGAGGACAGCCCTATACAGCCAGAGCAACTTCAACGGACACTGTTGGCAGAAATTAGTGGGTCAAACCGCCTCTACTGACACCTGGTGGACAGCAGGGGCAGCTTCTACAGAACAAACCTGAGAGAAGCTAAAGTATATGTGCACATGCATGCGTGTGTGTGTGTGTGTGTGTGTGTGTGTGTGTGTGTGTGTGTGTGTGTGTGTGACAAAGAGCCTGGAAACAAATTCATCACGTCAGAGGAATGAAATATAATTCCTGAGGAATGTGGGTACCATGCAGAGCCACAGGATGCCTGAATATATAATTATGGTTAGGTGATTCACTGAGACACATGCATGGAAAAACAACAAACAAGAATGCAAAAATAAAACATTCATACTAAAGCAAATGATTTATTATTGATTTTTAAGAAGTTATGGATGATGATTTAGATAGAAACAAACAACCCACTCCTTCCCCATGCCTGGATGGCTTCCTAAGGAAAATCTCTACTGCATGACTTGATAGAGGTATATCATCTACAGTAAAAAAACAAGTAATAAATAAATTTGAATTCATGTCAGTGTGACAAGGTCTCTCTGTTGCCTCTGGATTCTTCAGGGAGCTCCTTGCAGATTTTTAACTCTGGGATAAAAACAATAATCTTTCAATGCTGCTATGAAGACAGTGTTGCTCCTAAAACTCCCTGAAGATGAAAATAAAACTCTAATAAATACATTATAGTTATTTATTACTTATTAAATGCCAAATAGTGGGCAAATGAAGGGAGCTACATTGCAGTGTTCCTGCAGAAACAGACTTCAGGATTGTATGCAGCTGCCGGAGCTCCTTGCTTAGGTCCTTGTTGGTCCTGTTTGGTAATGTTCCTCTCAGCCAACTGTATCAGCATATCCATGGCTTCCAAAAAGGTATCAGGTGCATAGTACAGCACATAGTCTGAAGTTTTTCCTTGAAAAATTTGTTTTTAAGGGTGATTTTCAGGAGCACATCAGAGAACTATTTGTTCGAATTTGTAAGAATTAACCCATCATATTTAGGTTGTGAAGAAAGGGCTGTGACATAAATAGGAATGCAGAATTTATTTGTTTTGAATCCCAGAAACCATGGTTAAGGGTTGAGTTAGGTACCTGCGGCAAGTAGATCAGGGTAGGAAGATTAGGAAGAAAGGAAGCTCCTTGCAGGGGCATGTGGTCAGAGTCTTCTGTTAGTATTTTTCCACTTATAGGCTAGACACAGCTGAGGATACAGATGCTATCACACCAGGACCCACGTGTTCTCAGTTTTAATAACTTTTTCACGGTGACCCGTAGGTCAAAATAAATACTTAATTGCTCTGTTTATTAAATCATCAGATCTAAACAGCCTAACAGCAGATCTTCATGGTGTCTAGCAGTTATTTCTCTATTTCCTTCAAAAATGAATAAAAAAAAATCATACTGCATTCCCAAGGGGTGCCTTGGTGCAGAGTTTGGGTATCATAGTGATAACCTGTTTGGAAATCACTGAAAAATATGAATTGCAACTACTTGATGTTTGTGAGATCATGCCCATATAATTTGACGTTTAAGCTTCCTACTATTAAATGAGTCTGAGCATTTATTATTGAGAAGTAAAAAAATAAGAGATACACAGAGTGAAGTCTCAGGATTTAAGGCAGCCCTGGGAGTATCCTGGTAAAGCTATCATTCAACTGTTTCTTAAGCCCCAATTACATGGGTAGAATGTGATGAGGAATCTATAAAAAGGGAAAGAACCCAGATGTAAGAGCTGTGATGAAGGGAATACAATAAACCCTGTTATTTCTGGGAGCTGTGGGGATACTGAAGCTTGCTGAGAAGCTGGCTGGATATCAAACACTTTAGATTCTTAAGTGAAAATGTGACAAAAGATCAGGAGGGGTTAAACATGCCAGAATACTTGTATGAGTACCTGAATTGTTGGAAAAATGGCAGGTTGCCTGCATTTTCATCCTGTTCTGCAGTGAGCTACCTGTAGTTAGCTACTGCACAAACTGAGCTAATGGTTTGCTAACTTCATGAGCTCACAGAGGGCTTGTTAAAACAGCTTGCTGGGCTCCATCCCTAGAGTGTCCGATTCAGCTAGTTTGGGACCATCTGAGGGGTTGTATTTCTAACAAGTTCTTGAGTGATCCAGCTACATTTCTAGGGACCATGTGTAGAGAATCCCAGTGTTTACTTCTTAGGAACGTGTGAGAGGAAAAAAGGAGCCATCCTGGTGGGTGACATCTCCTCTCCATTCTGACAGCATACACTCAGGCTTCTCTGAGACACTTCTAATGAAAAGGCATCTACTGTGGTTGAGGCATCTATGTCTTCTGATGGATCATCCATCTCCTTCTCTGAAGGTCTTGTGCACTTTATGTGGACACCCCTAAATTTGGGACACTTAAGTCCTACAGTAATAAAATGGCAAGACGTGAGATGTGAGGGCTCTTTTTCCTTTCAAGATTGGCTTTGCACTCTGCTTATGTGAGTGCAGGCACAGCCCTGCAGCTGCAGGAAAAGTGGCCCTTACTTCACAAGGTATAGCTCATGGGGAACTTTGCCAGTCTTCTGCAGGGATAGGCAAGGTCTGCTTATTTAGAAAAGATTTCTCTGAAGTGCTGGTTAGAACACCTGCTCCTGAGAGAAGAACTTGATCATGATCATGAGCATGAGCATGAGCATGAGCATGAGCATGAATGCGGGGCCTGACCACCCTATTGTTGCCCTCTGGCCCATTTGATGTGCTTCTGTGAACCCATGTGCACACTCACTGATTTTGAGTCACTGGATATAGCCCTATGTTGAATCCTGTTTGAGTTTCTTAGTCATGCAGAGTACTTAACTCTCTGCCTCTTCCTTGGATGGTGGCAAAATCACAATCAGCAAAGGTTATGCAACACACATTGCTAATGAAAAACCATTAGCAATTTTCTGGAGAACAGATTCACACATTTCATAGCACCAACAGCCTAGTGACGCGTTTCTAGCAGACTCCTACATGTAGCTCACACTCATCCTCCTCACTTGCCTCCTGTATTTATTTTCTTAGAGTAGGGTTCTCAGGGTCCTCAGATCAGCACCATCAGCATCTCTGGTGGATGTGCTGGAAATGCAGATGCACAGCCTCTGCCAGGTACCCCTGAATCAGCAGTTATGAGGGGGGTCCCAGAAGGCAGATTCTATGAGCCCTCTAGGCCATGCTTCTAATACATGATTGAGAATGACTACTTCATGGTATTTGTGAGCACCACTGCCCACTGCTACAGATTAGAACGTCTTCAACAGGTAGGGACCACTCTTTTTTCTCTCTCAAGTTGGCACAGTGAGCAGCGTGTAATAGGGATTCAAGAAACATTTGTTATTTATTGAAGCTGGGGCAGCTCTACTTCTTGCTTATAAGAGTGAATAAACACCTTGCTGGCGTGTTACCCCGAGGGGTTGCCAAAGCTGAGTCTAAATCATCTCCATTTCTTAAGGGCTGCATTTTCCATATTTACAAATCAGCTTTCCCTAAATCCTCTCCAAGTTTTTACATTCCTTTCAGCTCAGGAAGCCAAAAAACAAGATGCCATGTTTTAGCCAGTGCCTGTTTCCTGCTGGGGGAAGGGCATTTATGCATGATTCTTAAATTCCATACTCCCAGCACGGTGATTATTTTCTGAACAATAGAATGAGATTGCTGATTCATGTTCGGCTCACAGCTCTAAGCATATTTTTTCCTTGCTGTACTTGTGCCTATGCAACACAATAATGTTCTATTCATTGCTCAGAATTAGAAATGCCAACATCTCAGATTATGCAACTGAAAGATCCTCCTCCTTCTGGCTTATTTAAAAACTTCCCACAAAAAACACATTTTGAAATATTATACGGCCTTGACTTTGAGCCATGTGGCCTGGACAAGGAGGGAAAGACCTTATTTATTTTTATTGCAGCTCGTTGCACAATGCCTGATATACTGTCACAGTTATGCTAAAACATTGTTTATCGAGTGAATCACATACTCAGTTCCTAAAGTCCAGGTCTGAGCTCCCTGCTCTGCTCTGATACATTACAACAAACTCTTTCTTAGGTGCAAGGGAAAAACCTGCTCTAATATTCAGAGGCTTGCATTTGGATTGCACTGAAAAATGGCAAAAATACCAAGGTCTGCTAATTTAGGTGGACTCCAGCCAGCTGAATCCCAGTTTGCACACTGTATCACCAGCACTGCCACTGCCATAGCAGCCAAATCTCTGGCTGCCTCCAGACACATCTTTGTCGATAAGCAGCCAAGGTTATCTGTGAGGTTTTTGTCTTCCAGTTGCAAAGTTAAACAAGTGGAGAGTATGTAATACTCTGAAAGCTCCAATGGTCAACCTGGGTTGTTCATCAGAATCACCCAGGCAGCTCTGAAAAATCCCAGAGTCTAGGCTGTGACCCAGACCAATTAGTGTTTTGTCACAAGGCAGTTTTTGAAAACTGCCTAGTGATTCTAGTACACGGCTAAGGTTGATAGATTTTCCCTAGAGTGGCTTCTCCAATAGTGTCCAGCATTTTTCCAACACCCTTACTTGTTCCTCCTTAACATGGAAGTCCAAGTGCTCCTGTTAGAATGTAATTCAGGTCATGCTAGCCCTCTGCTCAAAACCCTGCCACAGAGCCCAGGATCTACCACTTTTGCCTGTCTGTCTTCTCTCCCCATATTACTTTTATCAACCTGCTCATCGTTCCTCAAACATGCCATTTGTGCTCTCTACCAGAGGACTTTTGTCCAGCATTTTTTTCTTATGCATGAAATGCTCACCTCCTAGATACCTACTGAGGTCCTTTCATCTCTTCTCTTTGGTCTTGCATATCCTTAGGTCTTGCATGCCTTGACCTCTAGGAGCTGCCCACTGGGATTTCTGTCATGGCTGTATCATGCTCCTTCTCTGAGCACTGACCTTTCCAGTACCCTTCCTCTCGCTCTGCTGACTCTCCTTCCCATAGAACTCATTATCTTTCAGCATGCAGAACCATTAACTTCTGTGCTTTGCTCTTTTTTATTTATTTTTATTTAGTCTTTCTCAGCTTTGTTTTGCCCACTGATGACCCCAAGGCTGAGTACAGTTCATTGTGTACAATAGGTCTTTAACAAACGTTCGTCAAATGAAGAACAGTGGTTACTTTGGGGGCTGACAGTGAAGAAATGTGCTGGATGAAGGAGGGGGAAGTTCCTGACATAGGAGGAAAATAAATTTTCTCATAGATTACAAATTTTGAGGATAAAATTTATTGCATGATTCTGACTCCTAGGAACGGGTGGGCAATGTCTTGGTTGTAAAAATGTGCATTTTAGAGACAGAAAGCGGATGCGTATTAATCCAGAGCAGAGTGGTAGGTGTGGAGATCTGTGTGGGGCTAGCTAGTGACGATGGATGATATTAGGATTGCTTGAGGGTTGACAGAAATGTCCTAAGATGAAATAACAGGGATGGCTGTGCAAATCTAGAAAATTGCTAAAAATTCAGCAACTGTACTCTTTAAATGGATGGATTTAGTTATGTAAATTATAAAACCATTAAACATTCATATTTAACTGAGGTATCCCATAGAATGTTAATTCTAAAACTGAAAAATAAATACAGGGTGCTAGTATGTCTTATCTGGCATGTGGTTTTTTTTTTTTTTTTTTTTTTTTTTGTTTTGTTTTGTTTTGTTTTTGGTACCAGGGATCGAACTCGGGACCTTGTTCTTACCAGGCAGGCTGGATTTTTTTCTGACTTGTGAAACTTCCCTGACCCTTATTTGCTGCCAGAGACCCCTATGTACTGATTTAGCTTAGACTTTTTGATCAAGACTCAACTGAAGAGTAATTTATTTGGATTAAACAGTTTTCCTTAATACCATCCACATCATATCTCTAAAAATTCTTGAGTGATTTTTAGGACTTCAAAATTCTGTATGAAACTGCTGTTTGTATAGATTTGACATTTTTAAATTTATAATACGAAGAAATGCTCCAGCCCTATTGATGCCATTTTTTGTCTACTGATGGCCAATTGTCCTGTATATCACAGAGGTCCCTATGTCTACAGCACTGTACTGGGGCCCTGCTTGGCTAGCAGCCCTGTGAATCTCCTTCCAACTTGCGGCTGTTAAGGTTGTCTAACAACATGCAAGGAATAGCAACAGCTCAAGGCGACTAAAACGATGGATGGTGAACAACTCAGTGAACACAATTCTCACTCTCTTGGAAGCTCAATAGTGCATTCTGTTAAGCCACAAAAGAGAATATATTTCTTTTTGCTCTTGTATCCATTGCTGTTAAAAATCTTGACATGTGCTTGCTGGAGAACAGAAGATGGGACTGAACTAAGGTCAAGAGATTGCTCACAACTATTTAGGCCTTAGCATTCTCATTGCTCTCTGACAGGAACAAGGTTACACTTCTGGAGGACTCCTGGGGTCTCTTGGGATGGGCTCTAAAGAGGAAGATGCAACTACATTAGTCAGTATAATGCTGAAGGACTGGATGCTCACACTTGGTTTTTGGTCATTCATAAAACTGACAGTGAGAGGGACTGAGACCCTCACGTTTTATCACCCTACTGGTGAGGATTAGAATATCTTCACGAGCAAGTACTCTTAGCTGCTGAGCCACACTGCTGCCTACCTGAGCGTGCATACCATTCAGATGGGAACTGTGCTGGACACAGATGGCCAGGGCTTACTCCTTTCCTTCTGGCAAGCACTGTCTCATGGAGAGGCAGAACGATAGACACAGAGAGTGCTAATTAGAAGAGGTTACTAGGTACTGGGTCAGAAGTACAGAGAGCCATGGGAATGTGTGGAAGGAAAGAATAATTTAAAAAACCCAAACAAAAAAACTCCTCCAAGTAACAAAACCCAACTCTGCAAACACAGATACCTGAAAATCACCAACCATCTCTACAGTAAGGGTCATGCAGGAAAAGCACTTGTTTTCATTTTAAAGAGAAAAAATAAGAGTCTAGGGGAACTCTCTTTGTCGCCTGGGGACCAGCATGTGGTTTCCTGCTGGGACCAGCGAGTGGGGCCAGACACGGTCTGGGGGAACTCTCTCCCTCACTTGGAACAACACTTGAAGCTTGAAAATATAGGAAAATGACAAAACGAAAGACCAAAATGCAACATCAAATATCCAGCCCATCCCAAGAAAGCCTAGGAACCACATGCATAGAAGAAAACACATTCCACATACCTGAAATACCTGAAATAATAGTAACTGAAATAAAGAAGCAACTCTGGGAAACCTTAAAGGAATTCAAGCTAGAAATAATCTCTCAGGTAAAAGAAGAAGTGATAAAAGAAATGAAGGAGATGCTGAACATATCTAAAGAAGACACAGTTAAAAAATTGGAGGACCTAAACAAAAAGATAGAATCCCTGGATGAACAATATAAGAAACAAACAATACATAAAGCAGATGCAAAGAGATATACAGGAAATCAAAAACTCCATTGAAAGTTGTAAAAACTGCCTCAATGAATGTGAAGATAGAATCTCAGACCTTGAAGACAAGATTGCAGCTAGCGAACAGGAAAGGAAAGATCTTTTAAAAATAACAAAGAAATCAGGAAATAACAATTCAACACCCGCAAGACGATGCAAAGCAGAACATAAGGTTGATAGGGATAAATGAAAAAGAAGGGGACAACATAAAGGATGTCAAGAGGATATTTAGAGAAGTAATAACTGAAAATTTCCCAAACACGAGATTAGAAACTGATATCAAGATCAATGAAGCATATAGAACTCCAAATAGCCATAACCAAAATAAATCTACACCCAGACATATAATAATGAACATCCCAGAAATCAAACAAAAGAATAGAATATTAAAAGTTGTCAGAGAGAAAAAGACAGATCACCTATAAAGGAAAACCTATCAGAATTACAACAGACTTCTCAGCATAAACAATAAAGTCAAGAAAAGCATGGAGTGAAGTATTTCAGATCCTAAAGGAAAATGATTTCCAACCTAGGCTGATGTACCCTGCAAAACTGTCCTTCAAAATTGATGGACAAATAAGATACTTCCATGACAAAGAACAGCTGAAAAACTTCATGATCACCAAGCCAACCCTGCAAAGAATACTGAAAGACAGCCTAGACATTTAGGAAAAAAACTACTAAGCACAGCAGACAATTAAACAGAGCAGAAAGATGAAGATGCAACAGCAAAAAGATAACAGGTCAACAACAAACCAATATATAACAGTTCTAACCGTTAATGTAAATGGTCTCAATGCACCAATTAAAAGAAACAAACTGGCAGAATGGATCAATAAACAGAATCCAACCATATGCTGTCTATAAGAAACCCATCTAACCCAAAAGGATACTCACAGACTAAAAGTCAAAGGATGGAAAACAATACTTCATGCAATAGGAACCCCCCAAAAAGCAGGGGTAGCCATTCTGTTTTCAGATAATCTGAATTTCAAACCAATAATGATCAGAAGGGATAAAGAAGGACACTACACACTGGTTAGGGGAAAACTTCAAGAGGAAGAGATAACTATCTTAAATATATATGCACCAAACTCCAGAGCACCCTGTTATATAAAACAAGTACTAACAGAAATGAAAAACCAAATTAGAAGTAACACAATTCTAACAGGAGATCTTAACACACCATTGACGCTAATGGACAGATCAACCAGACAGAAAATCAACAAAGAAATAAAAGAACTGAATCACACCTGTGAACAAATGGACTTAATAGACATATACAGAGTATATCACCCAACAAAAACAGAATACACATTCTTCTCAGCAGTACATGGGTCATTCTCTAAAATAGATCATATATTAATTCACAGAACATATTTAAACAAATGCAAAAGGGTCGAAATTATCCCTTGCATGCTATTGGACCATAGCACTATGAAATTAGAAATTAAGATAAAAGATACTGCAAAAATCCCACAAACACATGGAAACTGAATAACATATTCTTGAATAATCAGTGGGTCACAGAGGAAATTAAAGAAGAAAGTAAACAATATCTAAAAACAAATGAAAACACAAATACAACTTACCGGTATCTGTGGGATGCAATGAAAGCTGTCCTCAGAGGCAAATTCATTGCACTGAGTTCCCACATTAGGAAAACAGAACGAATACAAATAAATAACCTGATGTTACACCTCAAACATCTAGAAAAAGAAGAGCAAGTCAAGCCCAAAGCCGAAAGAAGAGAAGAAATTATAAAAATCAGAGCAGTAATCAATGCAATAGAGACCAAAAAAACAATCCAAAAAATCAGTGAATCAAAGAGCTGGTTCTTTGAAAGAATAAATAAAATCGACAAGCCCCTAGCCAACCTTATTAAAAAAGGGGAAGAAAAAGATCAAATTCATGCAATAAGGAATGAAAGAGGTGAAATTACTACAGACCCTATAGAAAAACAGAAGATCATCAACATCTATTTCTTTTTCCTTTTTATTGGTACCAGGGATCGAACTCATGACTACCTGCTTGCAAGGCAGGCACTTATGCTGCTGAGCTAAATCCCCAGTCCCAACACCTATTTCAAAAACCTCTACTCTCAAAGGTTTGATAACACAGAGGAAATAGATTCCTAGAAGCATATGAAGTACCCAAGCTAGGTCATGAAGATGTAAAACCCAACTTCTATTAATGAAATTGAAAATGTAATTAAATCTTTACCTACAAAGAAGAGCCCAGGCCCAGACGGATTCACCGCAGAATTCTACAAGAAATACAAAGATGACCTAATGCCAACACTCCTCAAACTCTTCAATGAAATTGAAAGGGAAGCAATCCTTCCTAAATCGTTCCTAGAAGCAAATATTACTCTAGTACCAAAACCAGAGAAGGACCCAACTGAAAAAAGAGAACTACAGACCAATCTCCCTAATGAACACAGATGCAAAAATCCTCAGTAAAATATTGGTAAATAGGATGCAGCAAATCATCAATAAGATCATACACCCCAACCAAGTGGGATTCATCCCAGGCATGCAGGGATGGTTTCAACATACGTAAATCAATAAATGTCATCCACCATATCAATAAAGCCAAAAGTAAGAATCACATGATCATTTCTATAGATGCAGAAAAAGCCTTTGATAAGGTCCAACATTCATTCATGATAAGAACCTTACAGAAAATTGGAATAGATGGTCTTTACCTCAATATAATTAAGGCCATGTATGACAAACCAACAGCCAGCATCATACTAAATGGCCAAAAATTGAAGGCCTTTACTTTAAAATCAGGCAGAAGACAAGGATGTCCCTTATCACCATTCCTATTTAATATAGTGCTGGAAATACTGGCCAGAGCAATTAGACAAGAGAGAGAAATAAAAGGCATAAAGATAGGAAAAGAAGAAGTTAAATTATCATTGTTTGCAGATGACATGATACTCTACATAGAAGACCCCCAAAACTCCATTGAAAGACTCTTAGATATAATAAATAAATTCAGCAATGTAGCTGGATACAGAATCAATACTCAGAAATCAATAGCATTCCTATACACTAACAACAAAGTCACAGAGAGAAATAAGAGAGGCAACACCCTTCACACTAGCAACCAAAAAAATGAAATATTTAGGAATTACTCTCACAAAAGAAGTGAAAGACCTATGCAGGGAAAATTATAATACACTGAAAAAAGAAATTGAAGATGATCTCAGAAAATGGAAAGACATCCCTTGCTCATGGGTAGGAAGAATAAATACTGTGAAAATGGCCAGTCTCCCAAATCTTTTATACAGATTCAATGCAATCCGGATAAAAATACCATCAACATACCTCATAGAACTCAAGAAATCACTCCTAAAATTCATCTGGAGCGAAAAGAGACCTAGAATAGCAAGGACAGTTCTAAGCAGCAAAGGCAAGGCAGGAGGTATCACAATCCCTGACTTGAAGTTATACTACAAGGCAGCTGTAGTAAAATCAACATGGTACTTGGAACCAAAACAGAGCCAAAGATCAGTGGAATAGATTAGAAGATACAACCATAACTACAAACACACTCAACCACCTTATCTTTGATAAAGGGGCCAAACATGTTCACTGGAAGAACAACAGTCTCTTTAATAAATGGTGTTGGAAAAACTGGCTCTCCATATGCCGAAAACTAAAACTTGACCCATGCCTATCACCATGTACTAAAATAAAATCTAAATGTATCAAAGATCTAAATATTCAAACAGAAACACTAAATCTATTGGAAGACAAATTGGGTAAAAACCTTGAAGACATAGGAGTAGGTAAAGAATTCATGAACAGGACTCAAAACACCCGGGAAATACTTCCTAGAGTCAACAACTGGGATTGCCACTTATTAAACAGTTTTTGCACGTCAAAAGAAATCTCAAGCATAGTGAAAAGAAAACCCACAAACTGTGAAAAAAACCTTAGTGAACTGCCCCTCAGACAAAGGACTTCTGTCTAAAACATATAAAGAATTAAAAAATATCAGACCCCCAAATCCAAAGACCCAATCCAAAAATGGGCATCTGAGATGAATAAACAGTTTTCAGATGAAGAAATTCAAATGGAAAATAAATACATGAAAAAATGTTCACCATCACTGGTCATCAGAGAAATGCAAATTAAAACCACACTGAGATTTCATCTTACTCCTGAAAGAATGGCCAAGATCAAGAAAACCACCACCAACAAATTCTGGAGAGGCTGTGGGGAAAAAGGAACTCTCCTGCACTGTTGGTGGGAGTGTAGACTAGTACAACCATTGTGGAGATCAGTCTGGAGATTTCTCAAAAAGCTGGGACTGGAAGCCCCATTTGACCCAGCTATTCCACTTCTAGGCATAGTCCCAGAAGAACTGAAAGCATCATACCACTGTGATATATGTGCACCCATGTTTATAGCAGCACAAATTGTAATAGCCAGATCTTGAAAACAACCTAAGTGTTCATCAACTGAGGAATGGATAAAAAAGTTGTGGTATTTTTATACAATGGAGTACTATTCAGCTATAATGAACGATCACACTGAGATATTTATAAATAAATGGATGCAGCTTGAGACCATACTCATAAGTGAAATACATCAAACTCACATGTATAAATACGGAATAGTTTCCCTAGTGTAAGAAATGATAAGAATACATAAAAGTATGTGGTAATCATGATTCCCAATCATATTGGTTTGAATCCATATAATGTTATCACTCATTAATTGCAATAGTTTTAACCTGGGTTGTTCGATTTTAGTATCGGTGATAGTACGAATAGCTATTCTGAAGAAAACAACACATCATAAAAGCTAGTGCTGATTTAATATCATCTTGTTTTGAAGTCCCATCAAGCTGTTGTACACTTGTTTCCACTGGTTTTATCATGTTGTATCTTACTATATTTTACTATATGCGATAGTATAAACAAAATTTTTTATAGGCAAAGAGATAACATAGAAACCATTGTTCATTTTCTGTTAACTGGTTCTAAATATCCTGTAATTTCTTCATTCTCTTGAATAGCTTCAGACTGACTTGATATGCTTGATGCTATAGTATATGAAGTTATACTCAAATAATTCAAGGAAGGAGGCACTATGGTGACTACTATTATGTTAGATTATCTGGGGGTGAAACACAATGATGCTTAAATTGTTCGGTTCTGACCTGTGTTGTTCTAATACAATGTCCTCATTTACCTCAATCTCCCCCTTTTTAAAAATTAATCTATTTTTTTGTTACATTTTTTTTTCAATTAAGGGAAAACTAAATTAAAAAATAGCGGGATATATTATAGTAACTTTTTTGTTTTCCTATTAACCTGATATGATCCCCAGTATTGCTCTCCCCATCTTGTTCTGTCAGATTTCACTATATTCTATTTTGTTTGATAGTATCAAGTTTGAGGCTATAGGCAACCACTTTGAAGGCAATAAGATTCACTAAGATGCCCATTATGGTTTGACTATTATCTTCTTTTGAAATCCTGTAAGGTCTCCAGTGTAGGTTTTATTGGTCTTGTTCTGTACTGTTTTAATCAATTTTATTATACCTGACAATATAGGCAACTTTTTAAAAAATATAGCAAGAGGCACAATGGTAACCATTTTAGATCACCTGATATTCTATTTTTACATCATGTACTATGCCCATCCTTTTGTTCTAACTGACTCTGTTTTGTTTAGCCACATTAGGTTTTATTCTCTCCAAAAAAAATTATAAGAATTGTGGGAGTAAAAAAACCCAAAAAGTTTGTTATTAAAAAGAGAGGAAAGGAAGGTGGTATAAGGGATATAACTGCATGTATGTTTGAGTGTGTAGGATGGAAATCCATATTACTGAACTTTTGTTGGATCATTGATCGGCACTGTCTGCAATCTCATTGTATGAATGTTCACTTTACATGCTTTAATTTTATAATTTGGACAACTATTTCAAAGATGACAATATGTAACCTATTAACTAGTGATATCTTACTGTATTTTTTTCCTTGAAATTCTGTATTATTTGTACCCTTTTACTGCTTTGTTTTTTTAAAGTTTATTTCCTTTATTTTTTTCTCTTTAAATAAAAAGAGAAAAAATAATAAAAACAATAATACAAAATTTTAAAATAGATTAAAAATGATTAATACATTGCATATTGTTATCTTCAAAGTAGTTGCTCAGATTACAAGATATAGGCTTGCATAATTGATTAAACAGTACGAACATTTCATTTCAATGAACAGAAATCAGTAGTGTGATTATCTTAACTATCTTGTGTATTTATGTTTGTGTGTGTCTATATATTCTTTCTTTTTTCTTTCTTCTTTTCTCCTTTTCCCCATCACAATTGTACTTTCCTTTTAAGCAGTTTCTTTTCATCTCACAATATCTATTGTACATCTTGGATCTTACTTATTCTTTCAGGGAGACAATGTGATGTTTATATATGTGAGTGTGATTTATTTCACTTATGAGTATAATCTCAAGTTGCCACCATTTCCCTATAAAAGCTTTAAGTTTATCCTTCTTTATAGCTGAGTAGTAATCCATTGTATGAAAATACCACTTTTTTTTTTATCCATTCTTCAGTTGATGAGCATTTGGGTTATTTCCAAGATTAGCTATTACAAATTGTGCTGCTGTAAGCATGGGCACACGTATATCACTGTGGTATGATGTTTTTAATTCATCTGGGAAAATACTCAAAGGAGAATAGCTGGCTTGAATGGGACCTCTAATTCTGGTTTTCTAAAGAATCTTCACACTGATTTCCACAGTGGTTGTACAGGTCTACACTTCCATCAACAGTGGAGAAGGATTCCTTTTCTCCCACAGCCCTACCAGCATTTGCTAGTGGTTGATTTTTTGATGATAGCCATTCTTTCTTGGGTGAGATGGATTCTCAATGTTGTTTTAATTTGCATTTCTTGGGTGACCAATGATGTTGAACATTTTTCATATATTTATTTGCCATTTGTATTTCTTATCTGATGTGTATTCATCTCAGATGCTCATTTTTGGACTGTTTTTGAATTTGGAGGTCTGATTTTTTTTAGCTCTTTGTATGTTCTAGATGTAAGTCTTTTGTTTGAGGGATAGTTGTCTAAAATTTTTTCCTTACTCTGTGGGCTGTCTTTTCACTCTGTTGGTGATTTCTTTTGATGTGTAAAAACTTTTTAATGAGATGATATCTCAGTTGTTGATTCTTTGAAGTACTTCTCATGCAGTTTGGGTTTTGTTCATGAACTGTCTGTCTACGTCTACGTCTTCAATATTTCTACCTGCTTTCTTCCCCAGTAGCTGTAGTGTTTCTGTGTTAATACTTAGATCTTCAGTACATTTTGACGTTAGTGCATGGTGATAGACCTGGGTCTAATTTTAGTCTTTGGAATGTGGAAAGACAGTTTTTCCACATCATTTATTAAAGAGGAAAAACACATTACAATGTCTTACTCATAATAAGTGCTCAAAACGTTAAGTTGTTGTTGATACTCAGGATAATTCATATGCTCTGGAAGACTGAGTGTTGGGTTCTAGAGACTTGTTTCCATGGGGTCCTGGTCGCATGAGTGCTCAGTGAGGGAGGAGCTAATCTGTGAAGTGGGTGGACTGCTCCCTAATACCTTTGCTACCTGCTAAGAACTTGCTTTACTTTATGTACTGTGTGGAGGATTGTTGTTTTAGAAAGGGGCACAGCATTATTTATATATTTCTCAGGGTGAAATGCTCTCTTCCAGGAACTGGTTAACATAAAGAATTGAGGTTTCCAATTTCATACCATGATACAGTATAAAAGAGATTGGGTGAGGGAATTGTTCACATCTCTGTAGACAGAAGCATTTCTGATATAGATTGTACAATGATTAGGGAGCTTTTCTGGGACTTCAACTACTGCTTTTCCAGCAAGAGAACATTTAAAGCAGTATATTTTACAACTTCTACTTTCTCTCAAAAAACACAGTTGTGATCACAAAGCAATGGTTTCTAAAGATATAGTTTGAAATGATTTCGTTGCAACACCTCTAGAATTAAGGGAATGTTCACTGAAAATAACACCCACTTAGTGACCTTTTCACACAGAATGACAGACAATGGGCCTTGGCCATCAACTTGTACTGTTGACTTAATCTACTATAGAAACACAAGCTATTTGATTTTCTTGGAAACATTTCATGTGCTTTGGAATAAATATTTTCAGAGAAAGAGGGCTCAATTTCTGAAACACCAAAGAAATAATGTGGATCCCAGAGGGAATGCATGAGCTACCTTTGCTTAGCCCAAAGGCCAAGGCCAGCTAAGCTCTTGGCTTTGTAGTAGAAATCTACACAAAATGTAAAGAGTTTCTATTTGTTGTATTCAATAAAACTGAGCAGAGAAAAAGATGACAATGATACCTTAAATATATTAATCACCATACATCTTGTACATGAGTATGTTTCCCTAAAAAGTAATGATCATAATGATACTCATAAAGGCAACAGTAGAAATAGAAGCTAATATTTATTGAGTGCTGACAATGTACTAGGAATTTTGCTAGCTGTCCTACATACATTACTTCATTTACAACTCCTGACAACTTGTAATGCAGGTAGTATCAATCTATTTCACAGTCGGGGAAACTGAAGTTATGAGCTATAATTCCTGCACCTGATTAAAAATTGTTTTAAGTGGGACAGTCAGGAATCAAACCCACCTCTTGTGGATCCAGACAGTGCACTAAATCACCCCAATGAGTGCCTTTTACAAGAATAATAGTTACATGCATTTATACTGCCTCTTTACATTGGTAATTTCATTGATGCTCATAAAATCTTTTATTTTCTCTCTTACAGATCAGCAAACCAAGGCTGAGAAGTTCAACGTCTCAGCATTAAAATTTATGTTTCCTTTAATCCAAATTCCTTGTTATGGTTTAGAACATCCCTAAAGACTGACAACTTCAGAGGTAAGGTTCTTAGAAGGTGATTGGATTAGAAGGGCTCTCAGTTCTTTGGTGCATTAATCAACTGTTGAGATCATAATTTGATGGTGCTATTGGGAGGTGATGGAAACAGGAATTAGGATCTTATTAAAAGGAGGGAATCATGGGGCTCTGACTTTGGGAACTCTGTGTGGTTCTTGGTTCCTTCGTGGGCTCTCACATGCTCCCTCCCCAGGCCTCCTGCCTGCCACAAGGTAACTACCCACCCTCAGCCATGCCCTTCACCGTGCTGTTCCTGCAATGCAGTCAGAGTCCATGAGCTGAAACCTCGCCAAAATAAATCTTTCCTCCTTTTTGTTGTTTTCTTCAGGTATTTGTCACAGTGACAAGTAGTTGAGTAAAACACTTTTTGAAGAATCTGAGCTTACACTTCCATTTCCTGAATAGAAGTTCCTAACAAGTATTTTTTGATATCACTACTTACCAGGACAAAAACTCAGCAACTGTTGTAACTACACTTTAAAAAAATGAAATAATAGCTCAAAGTAACAAGCAGTTACTTTAATTCAATGTATAGAATACGAAATTTGACCAGGTTAACACAAATCTTTAAAAGTTCACTCTTGAGTCTGAAACTTTCTCAGACAGCCAACTTTATATGAGTGAGATACTTATTACTTGGCAGGAAAACATTTCTTGTTAGATATCAGACATTTCTGAGTTCAGTAAAGGTTACATGGTTGTTCAGAAAATTAGAAGTTCTATTAATACTTACTGCTCCATTTGGTTGAGGATATTATTCCTATTATTTTTGGGTCAAGTTCATGAGAATAAAACCTAGAGAATACCAACTAGGTAGGAATGTATGAAAAGACCTGCCATGAAGTCCCAAGCTGTGACATGCTACCAGGCTCAATCCTATGTGGATGCTTTTGGGGACATTTATAAAGATGTTACCGGTGAATATTCTTCTCACAAATTTTTTTCTGAAAGGCTAAAAGATATTAGGAAATCTAGGACATTGGTAATTGTCCAAAGGGAAAGCTTTCATCCCAGAGGATAATACAAGGGCTAAAAAGATGACTGGCTGCCACTTACAAAATCATTGACTTCTCATCCCAAAACTGAGTGCTAGTTTATTACTTACTGTCCTTTAGCTACAAATCTACACTTCTGTGTTTTACTCGGTGATCCTGGGCCTGGAATATGGCAAGCCACTTGCTAGTTCCTGGACAGAGGGCTTTCTATTCTATTTGATTCAATTAATAGGAGGCACTAGAAGACTAGAAAGTGAGGAGACAAAAGGAGACTTTTTATCTTTTTTAAAAAATCTGCCTCATGAGCATTTCCAGCAGTGACCGTCTCTCTCAGCTCTTCCAGAGGCAGTCTCTTTGCATCTCTCAGAGGTTTTGCCAGCAGCTGTGAGTCTCCTTCCTTAGTGCTGGAGCACTTCCTGGACTGCTCCTCTGAGTTCCTAGACTCTAGCAATCCCATCTTCTCTTTTGGTTCCCTGCTCTAAGGATGATACCTGCTTCTAGCAGCTGAATCACCTGAGTGTCCCTTTTGCCTGTTCAGTGCTTCAACACTTGCAATTCCTCATATTAAATCTTTCCTTGTGGATTTCCAGTGATGACTTTGGTTTTCTCTCTGGAGCCTGACTTTTGCATGCTTGCATCAGTTCTCACAACAGTGCAGAGTCAGAAACAATGCAACTGACTGAACTTGAACTGCTTCTACTACATATGAAGAATTATTTTTTCTAGTCAAAAGCTGAGCATATATGAGAAATGATAACCTCAACATGAAGGGTAGTAGAGGGGAAGACTTAACACATTTCTGCCAACTTGAACCACCAGTGGTTCACACGTGATTGTTCCATAAGGTCAGCTTGTATCACCTGAAGGGACTGTCTCACATTGCCTGATGGGACAGTCATGCATGTATCTCTAGTGGTTCAGAGCCACCCGACAGTGAGATATATGAATTACAGCCCAACTCTGACATGAACTATAAACTTTTTAAGGCGAAAATTAATGTCTTTTCACCTTAGAAATGTTTACAAACACAGGAAGTATAAAGGGGAACAGATTAGACTGCAATGAATAATCACTGAACTTCCTAATCCATATCTCCAAATATTTAAAAATAATTTTTATTTTTAAGCAATATTTTGTGTCTGGCATTTTCACATGAAAATATGAGGAGTTCAACGCTAAGAGGAGTGTGAGCTTGCTTCATCATGGCAGGAAACCTGTCTCTCTTTCTGGGACTGGCTCACTCTGGCTAGGCTGCTTACCTCTGACCCAGAAGCCAAACAATGGCCAGGGCTATGGGCTTTCATTTCTGGAATGTCATTTCATACTCAGCTGAGATAATAAAGTAAATAAGAAATTTTTATACAGGCAGAATGCTTAGTACAGTATGAGCTGGCTCCTAGAGTAAATCTGTATAAAATTTTAAAGCAATACAGAATACTACAATCTATCCTAGAAAGAGTGGTTTGTTTGTACAGAGAGGCAGCTCAAATATCTGTTCTAATTACCCTCATTTGCAACATACATTTCGTATTTACTACTCATTTGTCCAGTCATTGAACACTACTAGCAGGCCATGCCATCTATCAAGGGTGAGAACAAAGCCGGTTCTAGTTGATGAGCACATGGACAAGACATAACTGTTCTCGTCCATCATAAAATTCATAGTGGGAAGAACCAATCTTCAGCAAAAAGGAATTACAAGAACAAGCATATAGGTCTTCATACCACTTTTGCTGATTAATACAACAACCTATTATTACAAGCATCTATTCTTGACTTATTCATAGGACACTTGTCACAATTCTCTGCATCTCTTAAGAAGTCTTCAAATTTGAAATTTTCTCAAATAAAATTGGGGTAATGTTAACTGCCTATGGCACCAATGTTTCTATATCACTCTGCCTTAAATTTATTTTTCAGGTAGAAAAGAGTTCTACTGATCACGAATGTTTATTCTCTAAGTAACACTGACTTGACCTGCGTGAATTCAAGGCAAAAGAAGTGGAAGCACGATGGTAGTAGTGTTCAATACAGCTCAGACTCTTTGAAAAATTATATATACTAAAAACACACATATATATACTAAAAAGGATATCAGAATATTTTTATTAATGTTAATCTAGAATGTTCCAAATGTAGAAATAGAAATATTAGAAATCAAATAATCTTCTCATAATAAAATCAATTTAGAGGCTAAAAAGAAGAAAAGTATAAACATAACAAGAAAATTATATTTTTTGAAACCAGGAAAATTCTTATAAATAATATATAAAGAATTATAATTTATATAATAAAAGTTAAACCTATATGAGACCCTCACTGCTGTGCTTAAAAGCAATGTCATAGTTTTACATATTTATTATGACTTACACATAAGGGAGTTAAGAATTTGTAGAAAAACTATGAAATAAAAGAGAGCTGAAATACAAATTAGGAAAGACACAGTCAGAAACCTTACAGAATTAGAAAATATTGTGACAGAACTAATAAAATATTCCAAAATTAATTCTTTAGAAAAAAACTCAAAACAATACATAGATGAACTACCAGTCAATCTAATCAATGGAAAGGAGTTGGGGAGGAGGGAAAAAGTGACAAATAAATTTGTAAATTTAAGAATAAGAGGATGAAATTAAATAGACATTGAAATTAGAACAATTATAAGAGATAACTATGCAAATAAAGTTTTAAACTTTTTTATGATATAGAAAAGGCAAATTATATAGACTAATAAAGGAAAAAATTGAATATAGTGAAGGAACTTCCCTTCTCTTGAAAATGCTGTCAAGATGGCTTCATGTGTGATTATTTCATAGATCAAAAAGTATTTAGACTTTTTGAAAGCACAAAGAAAATTTCTCAACCATTTCAAGTGAAACTAGCATAACACTGATACTAAAAAATCTGCAAACGACAGCATCAGAAAAATCTGCTGTGATGGCTTATTTATATTGATGCATAGGTCTTACATAAAATACAAGAAAACGACCCTTGGAAAAACTAAAAGAACTAAACGCCAGAGAAAATGGAATATTTCCAGAAAAGCAAGGATGGGTTCCTACTAGGAATGTTAAAACCGCTGTGTAAAGAAATATGCCATCTCTTGAAGGATGCTAAAGTACCTAAAATGTTCACTCCTTACTTTGAATACCTTAGAAATCCACAGGAAAGTAAGACTGCATGATTATTATCTTAACATAATATTAAGTGTATGAAAAATTTTGGAGAAGAGGAGCAATGAAGGAGAGAGGTAAGCCTATCAGATATTAAAGCATGACCAAATGCCTTAATAACACAGAGCTGTATTTGTGCATGAAAACAGTGGATCAGTGGAGCAGGACTAGACTTCAATATATATGGAAATTTGCAGCATGATAAAAGTTGACATATTTAAAGAGAAGAGACAAACAGTAAACCATCTAGGAAAAAACATCAAAGTTGAATTCATAACTCCTATCTAAAACCTGGCTAAAGATGAAGTAGCTGAAAAATTTAATGTAACAAATTAAAAGTTCTCAAAGAAACCACAAACAGAGCATTTCATTGCTTTAAAATATTGAAGTCTATAAAAATACAGCACAAAATATAGAAGCCACCCACAGTCTTACTTCTTGTAAACACCCACATCTTGAAGGCCTGTAAAAGGAGACAGGTAAAATATAAACATTCATCAATAGGGAGTAGGTAAACAAGCCATAAAACAGGCACCTAGTGGAATGCTATATGAATTTAAAAAACATGTAGAAACTCTGTACGAGATGGGGTGTAATAATCTATGAAATATTGCTCAGGGAGAATAGTGCACAGCAGAATAATGGTATGGGACACCTATGCATGCCAAAAGAAGGGAGAACGTAAACATGTACAGGAGTATATCTGGATAGACATGAAAGAAATCACTGTTTGCCTATGAGAAAAGGACATCTCCATTATGTGCATGGCAGGGAGATGCTAGAGGAAGATTACTGCAGAGCTCTCCATATATTTTGGCAGCTGTTCTAAAGAATGCAATGAATATGATACAGAGAAGTGAATACAAATAAAGGTGAGAGTTTTGGAGGAAAACTCAAAGATTACTTACATTTTACAAAACTGTCATGAAATCTAAATGCAGTATGATATTGAAAAATATAAAATATAAAAAGGACAACAGTATATGCATACATTGTTCTATGTCTATAACATAATGGATTCTTGGTGTTTTTGCTTACTAGGGCAGAGCAAATGACTTCAGGGATTGACTTCCATCCATTCATGCAACCGATCTGTGTCAAGCCCAGCTTTCCACCAAGCACTGGGGATGTGGCAATGGGCAGACATAGAAAGACCGCTGCCTTCATGTAGCTTTCAGTCTGGAGAGACATGGCGACAGTAACGAAATGATACACATCACAGAAATTGAGGCACAGTGAAAGAGGTGGGAGAGGAATTTTAAATATGGAGAGTGGATGGTGACAACGGGAAGGATGCTGTCTCCTCTAATTCAAGGAGCAGCTGGTACCTTGCTGTAGGACGGTCATGTCAGCTGTGGGAAACAATGTTATTAGATCTTCAGGTTTTCCAGAGTAGAACAGAAATCTAAATTTGTACTTGAGATTCCCTGATTTTTAAATCCTAACTCAATTTTAAATTAAAATCACCAGTTGGCCAAATAAAACACATTTTGCTGGCCAAAGCTGGCCCAGTGGATGGCCAGTTCAAATCTCTAAAGAAATGAGGTTGAATTTTAAAACAAACACATGAGAACTGTAAGCCCTGTCATCTCAGGAAACTATGCATGTTTTCCATTTCTTCAAACATTTCTGAACTCCTCTCTGAGAATCAGTTGCTCTTCAAAGCCATTTCTTTTTCTTACCACATTAAAATCCTGTATCATATTGGACTTAAATCTTGTTTGGATTTTGATTTTACTTACTAGATTTGATTCTTCTAAATATTTGGGTTTTTCTAAAAATCCAATTTATTCTCAAAAGGCTGAGGATGTATTTCATAATATACTCTTGGCCTTGAGGAGCTGTAAATATTTACAATAAGGGTGGTATCACCAAAGTAAATGTGTCCTTCCAAGGTGATGTTGAAGAGCATTGCATTTAACTGTGTAGAAGGCAACAGCAGTCTCCCAGTCTCATAGCCACTTGGTAGAAGGCTAAATACTTTGGAGCTGTTTGATTGCTGTCAGGTCAGTCTTTCCTTTCCTTTCCTTTCCTTTCCTTTCCTTTCCTTTCCTATCCTTTCCTTTCCTTTCCTTTCCCCTCCCCCTTCCCTTCCCCTTCTTTTTCCTTTCCTTTCTCTCTTTTTCTTTTTCTTCTTTCTTTCTTTTTTTATGGTTTTTAAGACAGGGTCTTGCTATGCAGTTCAGGCTGGCCTTCAACTCACTATGTAGATCAGGCTAGCTTTGAACTCATAGCCATCCTCCTGCCTCAGCCTTCCAAATGCTAGGATTATAGGAGTGTGTCACCACGCCTAGTTAGGTTTTACTTTCCTCTTTTTCCTCCTCCTCCTTCTACTTTGTCCTGATTAAATGCTATAAGGGTGTTCCTTCTAGAGAATTTTGGCATGCATATCTGCCTAAACAAAGGCTGTATGAAGATACAACCAATACATGTACCATTTTTACTTTTGTAAGGCCAGTGACTTAGTTTCTGTGGTTGACTAATGACATTAATCATGTAGAGTTATAGTGAGTAAGAAAGCAGATTTTTTTTTATGAACCTGAGACAGCTTGGATTTTCTTCTTTAGAAACACATATGAATGAGTCAGAGGCCACATGTTTGCATTTTAGAAATCTCTATGACAGTTATGAAACACATACTGCCCTTGTTATTATTATAATATTTCCATAGAAATAGAATGTCCGTGGGAAGGACATAAAAGAGGCATGGAGCTGCCCATCAAGATACAGACTTTAACAACCTGAGTTTCCCTGCTCTTAGTTAATGGGAAATCTGCATAATATTAAGCTCATGCACCTAGTATCAGTGCTAAATCACATTATCTTAGATGAAACATGTCATAACTGTGTCAACTTGTCCTCTATCTGTCTCTTCCTCTATCCATTTTGATGTGAAATCTTTTTTTTTGAGAACCCACAATTGATCAACTACTCTGATAGGTTCTGGGCACACAGTTGTAAAACAAAAATAATAGCACCTATCCTTATGGAGTTTATTAACTTTTGGGAGAGAGCAGATGTTACTCTAGTTAATTATGCAAGTCAATGTAAAATTACAGTAAATGTAATGTAAAATTAGCTACACAAAAAAGTTATAAGGTAGAGACTAAAATGTGGGACTTGACCTAGAAAATTCTCCCTAGAAAAAAAATGATGGATGGAATGGATTCTCAAGTGCTGATTAGGTTAACATCAAAGGACAGAGAAAAGCTGCTAAAGTTGAAAGAAAAAGACAGGCAGTCCCAAGTTTGGTACAGATAAATGGTGATAGAAAGGTACTTTAGGTAGATGGAAAGAGGGTAAGGAACATACGATGAGTTAAGTCTGGACAGGTGAATGGGAGCTTGGCCAAGTAAGGCCTTAAAGGTCTTACATGCACTTTTACACTTATTCTAAGTTGGAATAGGTTGAAAGATCTTAGGGATGCAGAGAGTAATAGATTTGACTTTCAAAAATCACTGTGGCCTTATATTGAAAAGGTCAAAGGAGATCTGAAATTCCATATAGATACAAGGTACCTGAGGTGTGCCCACATGGGTGAGATGGCTTTGGGCTTATAAACAGAGCAAGACGAGGAGGACTCAACCCTCGAGGAACTTTACTCTTGAAACACCAGGAAGAAACAAGTGAGTAAGTCTGAGTGCAAGAGCTGGTCAGACAGTCTGGTAGGTATAAAGAGGCCACAGAGAGCAGTGTCATGAAACCTAAGGGAAGAGTATTGCAACAAGGAGAGAGTGACCAGGGATGCTGAATCCTGCTGAGAGGTCACATAACCCGAGGCTCCGAAATGGTTCCTGGAGTTAACAAAGTGAGGGTTATATACGGGCTTCACAAGTGTAACTTGGTTGGTGGGAAAGGACCTAAAGTCAGACAAACTGGGTTTAAAAGTAAGTGGAAGAGAAAAATATGCAGATGGTGCACACTGCCGACACTTGTAAGAAGTCTGGCTGACTGGGAATGGGAGAAGAAATGATTGGGAGTCAGTGGTCAGGTAACACACGGATAACAGGCTTCTTATGAATTTAATGCCTGACATGATATGCTTCAAATGAATTTATATATGATATATATATATATATATTTATATATACTTATATGCATAGATTTTTAACTGTGAAATTTTAAAAATATATAAATTTTATATACACAGTGGTACCCCAGTTCACGAACTCAGTTCTCTCCATGATTCTGGTCACAAACCCAACTAGATGAGAACTGATTCAAATTTTTTAATTTTTCAAGGTAAAAGATAACTGCTTAGCAAAAAAATCCTAGGAAGGGATTCTATCAAGGTGAAATAGTCAGACTCACCTCAGGTGTGCAGGAAAAGGGTCAAGATGAGGGAAGTGGGCGCAGAAATGGGTGGGTTCATGTGTTTGGTGTCAGGTTAGGTGATCTCTTTGTGAGAGGTTCCCTTTTCTGTAGAGGAGGTGATGAGGTTTATTCAATGGCAATCAAGAAGGGCAGGGGATGTTAGAAGCTTATAAGAAATAAAGTCTGTAACAGGATGATAGAAAACAGAAGAGTACATTGAAGAGACACTTGGTAGAACTTCAGCGCAATGTTGATGACCTATTTGAGGCTTGTCATGTGAATTCATAGCAATGCATTCACCCTTATTCAATGACTTTTTAAAAGTAGGCCTGGTTTAACCTTGGAGAGGAAATTTAGGAGCCCTGGGTGATACGTAGTATAGCTATGTCTATCATGTGTCTTTGGTTAGGCACATCCTTCTCTGATTCCCCAATTGATTGACTGACTGATTGACTGATAGATAAGGTTTTGCCCTGTTACACAGGCTGACCTTGAGCTCACAATCCTATCTCAGTTTCTAGATTAGGTGGGATTACAGGTGTGTTCCACCATACTGAGATCTAGTTTCTAGAATCTTTAATTTATCATATGAATTGGATTAGGTGATACCTTAACAACTGTAAATGGCTTAAATATTTATGGAGAGATTTTTTTTCAGCTTATTAGGTTTTTCTCTTAATATCTTTAGTTTTCATTTAAAAATGAAAGTTATAAAAAATACATACTTTATAGGCAAAAAGAAATTAAGTAGTTTCTATGGCTATATTTAGTGGACCTATTCTATCTGGAGTCTCTAAATCTAAATCAAGGTTGGCAAACTATCTGAATTGGGATAGTTAATAATTATTTTAGGCTTTGGGTGCTGAATAGTCTTTTTTTAATAAGCACTCGATCATGCTATGCAGCTCAAAAGCAGCCATAGACAATATTAAGTGAATGCGCACAGCCCAATACAATTAATTTGCATAAATAGGCTGTTTCTCCAATTCACATGCTGTAATTTACACATGCATAAACACCTTAAGAAAGCAAATGACACACAAACAAGGAAATCTGCAGTCACTGGGGCCTTGCGGGCTGCAGCAGAGCCCAACCCTCAGTGGCCTTTCATTCAGCCTCAGCTTGCAGAACTCTGCAATTAGGGGCTCCATCCTGTGGTTTGGCACTTCACTCTCAGAGCGACACTTCCAAACCAACTGCATGCAGAGTCATGGTCTGTAACTTTTCGAGATCAAATTGGTGTAATAAATCAAAACGCCCTCTTTGTATTTATTTATCTACCACAGGGCTTAGAGATGTGTGCCTTTGAACAGCAGAGAGCCAGACAGTGAGAGAAAAAAGGGGAAAGGAAGCCTATGAGGAAGCAGGCTGGGGCCTAGGCACCATCTGTGGGAGAAGGACACTTATACAGGGTACCTAGCAAAGCCAGCGATGCCTGTATACCAACTGGGTGGTAGGGCTGTGCCATCTGAGGCCAAGAGACAGGAAAGAGCAAAGGCTCTGCTGCTTGGATAGCTCCCCTGGGTGGCCCTGGTTTCAAAATCCAAATAAACTTCGGAGAGTGAGAGGAAAGGAAGGAAAGAAACAAACAAGCAGAGTTTCAGCTTGTGATTTCCCCCAACCAGTGGTCCAGCCCTACGCCAAGCTGCCTGAGCTGCTGTTCTCCTATGTCTAGGAATCCTCTTCTGAGGATCAGTTCCTTTTTACTTAGTACCATGTGGCTAATAACTGCCCCTATGCTTGCTGACTCCCCAACTGGAATCAGTGTCCAGGGCCATTTGGCTTTTGTGCTAGTATGATGCACATGTTACCAGGTGCCTTTTAGTACAGACGCAGTGTAGGTGGGTACAGAAGCATCATTACTGTTGATATCGGTGGCCTTTACTTCATTCACAGGCCCTGGGAGCAGGACCTCACAGGCTGTACCTCAGGAAGCAGGTGTGTAAGCCATTCTTTACTTCAACTGCAAGTAAGGCATATAGAGGCTAAAACAGCAGAATAAAATTACTAGTGAACAAAAAACTGGGTCTCTCTGGGGCCTCATTTCTCCACTGATCAGAAGTACACTGTCTTTTCTAGAGTTCAGAGTTGGAAGGAACTCCAGAGATTGTTTGCTTCAGCTCCTTATTTTTAGATTTGGAAACTCAGTGGCTTGCCCAAGGTCACAGAGCCACTGGCAGAAAAGATAACATGGTCCCTAGATGCTCCCTCCACGCTATTCAACAAGTAATCAGTAACTTCTCCACAAGTATCAATCAGAAAATAGACAGCAGATGATTGCTTTTGACAGACTGTATTTTCTAGTGCTGCAAGACAAGACTTGACTCGTTCTCCACCAAGACAAACCAGCTGAGACGAATGATTCAGGAGTCTCACCAACAACATGGGGCGAGCGCACACCAGCATGCTTCTAAACAGGGACAAGTCGCACGTTTCAACTGTGGCATGAAAAAGAGGGTGCTGCCCAAAGCTCGGGGCGAAAACTTTGATGCCAACGGGAAATGCCCAGCTGTGAAACTGAAAGAAGTAGAGACTATTGTGTTTGTAAAGGCATATGCCACTCTTGATAAAAAGGAACATCCCAAGACTCCTGGGGCATTTATTTTGAAGGGCCAGAACAAATCCAATTTTGCAAAGTAGAATTAACAGCAAACTTTATTCTAAGGTTTTTCAAAACAAAGTCCTACAGAAGGGAACTAGCTTTCCTTTTTTTTTTTTTAATAGAAAAAAGCTTAATTATTCCTAAAAATTGTTTTCCATATCAGAGCCTAGAAGTTTGCTTGTTTTTACTAATTAGAAAGCCCACAGTATTTAAAACAAACACTTCTATTTGTCTGGAGGGGGACACAAAAGAATTTAGTTATAGGTTGAAATGATCTGGCTTATTTTCATTAACAAGCCTTTGATTTTTCATGTATACAAGTTACTTAAATGTATGTTAAATTAAATATGTGAGTATACATTTTAATAAAATAGCTTTATTAAGATATAATTCCCATATAATTAATTTGCCTATATAAAGTACCTAAGATTCAAGTGGATATGATGTATTCAGAGTTGTGCAATTGTGACTTTGGAACACATTTGTCACCTCGGAAAGAAGTGCCCCTCTCTTCACCTATCATGGTCCTATCCCCCTGCCTCCCAACCCTATGCAACCACTAATCTACTCGGTCTATATTTCATACAATATATGGAAATATATAGAATTTTATAACTGGCCAGTTTTGTTTAAATAATTTTGTCTGAATAGGAAAACATGATTGATAGGAGGAGAGATGAAGAAATGTTTTTTTTTTTTTCCCTAGCTCTTGGTGAGGCCAGACTCTTGCTATCTAGTTGTCTACCTCCTGAGTAGCTAGGAGGCTTTGCTATGTGCAAACCCAGGAGTCATGAACTATATGATAGTGGTAACAGCATAGACACAACTCTCCCCAGGAGGCAAAGAGGGTAGGCCTCCAGGCTGAGTTTTGGACCCAAAGAATAGGAGGTAAGCTGCTGTTCAAGAAAGAGAACAACTGCCATGCTAGAAACAGTTTCCCCATAAAGTTTATATTTATAATGCATTAGTTATATTATTCATCATGTACTTCCTTCTCTCCCTCCATCTCCTTCTGCCTGTCCCTGGATGTGGGTGGAGAAAAAGACCCAATCAAATTGACTGCCCCAGGGTAGACACCAGATCTTTTCAGGCACTTCAGTTTAATTCCCAAAGCTCTCTCTCTCCTATCTCCTTGGTAACTATTTCATACTTTTCCTGCCTTCTCAAAGCTCCAGTGATGTCTTTCCAATTTTTACTCTCAGATAATGTCTTTCTTCCCTGTCTCTCAGAGAAGGCAGAGAAGATAAAAGCAATCAGAAGAAAGCTCTTTGTGTTCCCAGAACCATGTCTACCACCCCATTAGCTGCTGTGTGTTACTACAGACCAGTTGTTCTTAGACTTCCTTGCATATCACATCACTTGGACAGTGGGGACCTGACTCCAGAGTTTCTAAGTAGGTCTGGGAAGGATTTGGAAATTTACATTTCTTACACTTCGCAATGCTGCCAATGTGGCTGGTTTTGAGAGCCTCTGCTACAGATGATGTGGCTATAGTTCTATCTGAGGTGAATTTCTGCACTTGTGTGTTTGATCCTAGACTCTTCCACTCAGGGACATCACTCCATCAACTTTCCCTTTATCGTCTGCTCATCGTTGCCATATCTTTATTGGATCACCCTACTGACATTATTTCTTGGATCTTAAAACAATCTCTGGATCTCCTTTTATTTTTTAACTTCCACCATCTATCTATCTATCTATCTATCTATCTATCTATCTATCTATCTCTCTCTCTCTCTCTCTCTCTCTATATATATATATATATATATATTTGACATAAATATATATATATTTATGTCAAATATTTTACTCTGTGATTCTAATTCCTCTTTCATCTCTCTCTTAAACCCTATCTAATCCACTCTGTTCCCCAGTGCCCAAAATAACTAACCTAGTAAAAGCAACTTACAACACTCACATTCCTAAGCTCTATGACCAACTCTTGGACCTCATTTTGTTTGAGTTGTTGAAAGTGTTTCACACAACTAGCTGACCAGGACTCTTTGGATGTATTTTTCATTTGATATTCAGGATAAGATACTGCTGATTTTCTTCTCAATCACTGGACACTCCTTTCAAACTTTCTGGTTTTCTTCCATTTACCTATTGGGATGCAGTAAGACTCACTCCTTGGGTATCATGCCTTTTATTTTTCTAGTTTTCTATCTGTACTCTCTCCTTTGGTGATCTTATCTTGTCTCATGTCTGTAGATCCTTGCATATGCTAATTTCACAAATGTTTGCCTGCAGCCCAGACCTTTCCTTAAACTCTAAACATATGTATCTAATTGTTTATTTTGAAGGACATAAGCTTAAACTTGACTAATTTAACTTAAACTTGACTAAACCTGATTACAGACCTTTTCCATGTCACCCATTAGAAAATCAAAACAAATATCTTATGTTCTTTCCTTTAATCACAATAATTATGATTCTATGTAATTCAGAATGAAAAATTTCTATTTTCTTCATTATTGTCATCATCACTCAGCTGGATTATTTCAATAATTTGATCTTCCTGTTCTCATTGCTGTCCCTCAATACTTTATTCTCACCCTATCAGCCAGTGATTCTTTTAAACCATAAATTATGTCCCATGTCTCTACTGGTCAAACAGCATGTCAGTTCATCTCATCCCTCTGCAGCAAACCCTGTGAAGGTCTCTGATTCTACTCAGGATGAAGACCAGAGTCCAACACTGCCTGTGAGTCCATCTCCTGCTCTTCTTCCTTTCTCTACCCGCTCTCACTACGCTCCCTGCTGGTTCAACATGTCAGTCTTGCTTGCTCAGAATCACAAATAATAGTTAAGGAGAATTTGTCAGGTTCAAAAGTCCATACTTTTAAAAAATATAATGCTATTGATATCACAATATATTTAATATATTTGATTTTCTAGTATTTAAGTGTTGCCATATTATCCTTTATTTTTGAAGGTGATACTGGGAATGACTTCATGACTCACTCAATAGAAAATTTCATGTTAAAATTATAGTTATTATTTTTCTGACATTTCTTCCACGTCAGTATGATGGCTTAGGGTGGGCACTCAATAAAAATTCATGGGATAGTTGTTGAATTAAACACAAAGGTAATTATATTAACACATAACTCATTGTGCTGAGAACATATCTACTGTATATAAATTAGAGATTATCTCTAGAATAATCTTAAAAGCAATTGTGTTGGAAAGAAAGTGTTTTTCTAATGTTGTTTATTAGTTACACAGTGTACAACCCCAGCCAAGTCTTAAGTCTCATCCAAGGTAAAATATTAGTTCTTACGATTATGGAATCACTGAGCCGTAGCAGGATGAGGAAATGACGTTTTACCCATTCTTGACCCTGGGTGGGCATACTTACTAGTTGCTTGGTCTTACTGAAAGCATTTTAACATCTGGAAGGGCTTTTAGCTTTATTTTTACATTAAACAAATCTCTAAAGGCAACACAAATCTCTAAATGACACACCGTAATTAGGATGGGGGTTCAGTCTAGAACTTGGGCCCCTGTAGTGCTTAGAAAATACATCTTCACATCTTTTTTTTCCCCCTGAAGCTTCACACAAAGGTTGGGCATAACAGATTGGCTTTACCTTAAGGTTTTACCTTAAGGTAAAAATTGGCTTTATCTTAAGGTTTAGGAAATCTTTTAGATGTCTTTTTCCAGCTGACAAGGTATTAATTAACATGAGATAATATGTTATGATTTATACCAAAAATGGTCCCAAAGCTTCATCTTTTTGGAGGGTGACTGGGTTATGAGGGTATTATATATGACTTGCTGTTAGGGGTGGGGTCAGAAGAGGTGGATCACTGTGGTTATGATGCAGAAGGGTGTGCTGTATCTTCCTTCCTGGTTCTTCCTTTAGTTTTCTGCTTCTTGTCTGCTATGAGGTAAGCAGCTTGTCTTTATCCAAGCCCTTCTATGATGCCTCACTGCCTTGGAATTTGCCATGCAAGGACTGAAACTTCTACAACATGAGCCAAAATAAACCTATCTTCCTCCTCTAAACTGTGGGTGTCAAGTATTTTGTCCCAGAAAAAAAGCAAGTAAATACAGTAAAACTTTGGATTTTGAGTAACTTGTTCTACCAGTGTTCCTCCAGATAAGCAAACATTTCTAATACATTTTAACTTGGTACATGAGCATTGTATTGCAATATGAGCAGCATAGGATGCTGGATGTCATGTGATCACAACTGAGCCAGTGGTGGTTCTCTCTCTCCGCAAGATTGTGGGTGATTGTCTCCCTAAAGCAAGAGGCTATGGAGATCTCATGGGTAAAAGAGGTGGAAAAAAAGGTGGAGGAATCCTTCATTTCAAAGGAGAGTAGTGAGAAGGGTAAAACATGGAAAACAGTGAAAAATTTTGTAGAAAACACCACCCAAATAAGGCAGGAGCAGTGCGAGTGATGAATCTATTTAACAACATTGCAATGCTACACTTCTGAGAAATCCTCAAAAGAAAGCAAAAGCAAGTGTTGTTTTATAGGTTCTTGTTAAACTTGCATAAGAAGAAAAAGATTCCATTGAACCGATAGAAGTGATTCTGTTCGTGATAGTGAAAGTGGTCCTATACAATGACCCTCCGCTCTCTCGTCTTACTCACAACCATAAAGGTTTTCAAAGATAAGAGCAAGTTCTTTTTCTTTATATTTTGCATTTTCTTTATAATCTTATATTACAATTGTAATCATTTTTATATGCATATTTTCAGGTTGTGAAACAAATCATCTGAGTTTCTATTATTTATTATGGGCAATTCACTTTGATGCACAAGTGGTATGGATTAAAAGATGTTTATAGAACGAATTATGCTCATGAGTCAAGGTTTTATCTCTATCCTATATAAAAGACAGTGATTGGTATTGGGAAAAACACTCATTAAACAGTAATTTTCATTATTATACCAAGGTTACGTCATCTCCTGAGTGATTCCTGTTCCAGAAAGACTAAAAACTTCAATTAATATCTGAAAAATCAATGTCTCAAATATTTGAAACTTCAAGAATTCTCTCAAAGAGTAATTCTGAAAAATTTCATTTTGCTTGTTCCTTTAATAGTAATATTCTAAAAATCCACAAGAGGGCAGTACTCCTTACATCAGAGGGCATCATAGTAGTATTGAAGGGAATTGTGGGTACTAAAGTAAACAAATATTGAAATATGATCACCAGGAGCCATTATTATACCTTTTGAGTGGTAAATATGAGGAAAATGAGACTAATGGAATGCAGAATGGCTTGAAGGGAAAATTAATGGTAGCATTGACCACTGGATGAAAAGATTTTAGTCATGAGTAGACTATCACATTTTAAGGAAGAGCAGAGGGCAAGTTGAATATGGTGTTGATCTATATGAGGAAAAGAAAGAAGGCCAGCATGGCTGGAACATAGTGAAAAGAGGCAAAAACAAAAACAAAAACAAACAAACAAAAAACAGATGGGGAGGAGCATTAGTTCATGCAACTGACATAGTTGGGATTATACATCAGGTCTTTATGACCCTAGAATTTGTGCTCTGAATCACTATGCAACCCTGAACTTTGCACAAAAAGCCAAAGGGCACTGATTGAGATTTTTAAAGTGGCACATTTTAGAAATAATGAAAACAATTTAAGAAACATCTTTGTACTTTTTATTTACTAATTCATCAGAAATCATATGACTGGGGCTGGGGATTTAGCTCAGTGCCATAAGCGCCTGCCTTGCAAGCCGGCAGTGGTGAGTTCGATCCCTGCTACTGATTAAAAAAAAAAAAAAAAAAAAAGAAATCATATGACTTTAGATCTTGAAATTATGAGGAAAAGGTTAAAAAGATACACCCACCTAAACCAAAATTTACTTAAAATTTTATGCTAGGGCTTTAATCCAGTGCCAGATTTCTTTTTATCTACATTTATAGTACTGTATAACAATCAAGGTATAGGCTCTGACGAGAACATGGTAGACAGATAGCAGCAGCTACACAGGCTCTCTGTGAGACCCAGCTTAGAATCCAGGAATGGTGCAGAAGGAGGAATCCTAACCAAGAGGAGATATACCCTGCTGATCCAAGAAGGAACTGGACTGAGAGATACCAACTGGGAATGCAATCCTGGTGCTATAACAGGAACAGATAAAGCCTGAGCATGGAAGCTGGAGCCTGCACCATTGAAAGCCATGATTTGGGTTTCCTGCTGCTGCTGCTGCATCTGAATCGGCTCGGCAGGGAGAGAGATGCGCGAAAGCACTGAGAACAGGAATCGGTGAATGGAGTTAAGAGCTGGGTGGGAGGGGAGCTGTGCATCGTCCTCTGGTGAGTGAGGGAAACTGGGACTCTCCCACGGTCTAGGAGGCACCAACAGAGGACATTCTGGGACCAGGCAGACTTGCTGGAACAGGAAGCTGTAGTGACTTCAGTCACATACCCCTCTCTCAAGCGGGATTGGTGAGCAGTGCCTAACCTACATGACGTTGCTGGCTGAGACTTAGTAGGCTAGCACAACCCAGGTCCCAGTGCCTGAAGGTGCACCCTAGCGGTGAAGCCTTTTGGTAGGTTGACCTGGAGGGGCAGGACCCGCATAGGCTGCCCAGTCCATAACTCCCTGGTGCACTGTGGTGGGCGGGAACACCTAGCCGGCACAATTCAGTCAGACTGTGACTGACAGGGAAGGAAGCTGGGCCTCCTTATACACTTGCATATATAAGGAACAAAGAATATGGGAAGAGGGAGCAACGAGAAAGGCTCCTCGGCCCTCAATCCTGAGAAACAGGCAATAGCAGACACACCACCAATAGACATAAAAGGCTATCTCCAGAGCTTCATAGACGAGTTCAGGAATGAAGCTGTTAATGACCTGAAGCAAGACATAAGCAGAATAGTCAGAGAAATGCTAAGCACCACCCAAGAAAAAGCAGATGGTGGAATGGAAGAACAGAAAAAGAGGGGAGAATTATTTGATGGAGAAAATAGAGAACACGTAGAATACGTGAAGCAGGTTCAAAGAGATTACCAGGAAACTAAAAACTCTATTGAAAACTGGCATAACAGCTTGAAAGAAACTAAGGACAGATTATCTGAACTGGAGGGAAGATTTGTAATATGGGAGCATGAAATGAAAAACTTCTTAAAAATAACAAAAAAACAAACAGCAACAATACAAAAGCTAGAAGATGATAAGAGGATCTATAACTTAAGAATTAAGAACATAAGAGAAGAAGGGGGGATACAAACAAATAGACTACAAAAGCTATTTACAGAAATAATCCAAGAGAATTTCCCTAATTTAGCAAACAGTAAAGATACTCAGATATATGAGGCATACAGGACTCTAGCTACCTACAACCCAAATAGAGCTACACCCAGGCATATAATAATCAAAATTCCAGAAATCCAATATAAGAACAGAATATTAAAAGCTGTCAGAGACAAGAAACAAATCACTTACAAGGAACACCCATCAGAATTACAGCAGACTTCTTGGCACAAACCATCAAATCACAAAGAGCGTGGGGGGAAATAATTCAAGGTTTGAAAGATAATAACCTCCAGCCAAGATTGAGATATCCTGCACAACTATCCCTGGAAATTGATGGAAAAACAAGGTGCTTTCAGGATAAAGAGGAACTAGAGGAATATGCAACCACCAATTCAACTCTACAGAGAATACTGCAGGATATTCTAAAAAAGAAAAATACAAAGAATCCAGAAGTAGTGGCAGAGAGGCCACGATGAATGGAGCAGAAAACAAAATGAAGAAGACAAACTGACAACTAATGACAGAAAAAGAGATCAACAGAAATGAGGCAGAGAAGATTGGATGATAGGAACAGCTATCTTGGAGAAAACGACGTCATAATAGGTAGTGGTGATTTGGTATCATCTTATTTTGAAGTCCCATCAAGCTTTTGTTCTTCTGTCTCCATAGGTCTTAACATGTTGTATCTTATTGGATTTTATTATATGTGATAGTATAAACAAAAACTTTTATAGACAAGGAGATTATACAGAAACCATAGTTCATTATCTGTTAGTTGATTCTAAATACCCTGTAATACTGTTATTCTCTTGAATGGTTTTACATTGTGTTGATATATTTGATGCTACAGTATACAAAGTTATACTCAAAGATCTCAAGGAAAGAGACAATATGGTAACTACTTTTATGTTGGGATTATCTTGTGGTGAAACACTAATTTGCTTAAATGGTTATGTTTTGATCTGCACTGTTTAGTTGTTAAGCCCTCTTTTATCTCAATCACCATTTTATTATTCACTTTTTTATTTTTATCCTTTTAATTAAAGGAAAAATAAATTTAAAAAAGCAGGATATATTATAGTAACCCACTTTGACATTCTATTAACTTGATTTGAAGCCCTGTATTGCTCTCACTATCTTGTTTTGACTGATGTTCCTCTATTCTGCTTTGCTTGATAGTACCAGGTTAGAAAGTTTAGACAATAGCTGTGAAGATAGTGGGACTCATTATGACGCCCATACTGGTTGACTATTATCTACTTTTGAAGACCTGTAGCGTCTCCAATGTTTTGGTTTTGTTGGTTTCGTTCTTTACTGTTTTGTTCAATTTTATTATAACTGATGATACAGGCAATTCTATTTGAGATAGTGTGAGGCATTATGGTAACCATTGTTGATCACCTTGTATTATGTTTTTACATTATCTATTATGTCCACCCTTTTGATTTAACCGACTCTGTTCTGTTAAGTCACATTTGGTTTTACTCTCTTCCAAAAAAAGCAATAAGAATTGTGGGAGCAATAAAACCCAAAATGTGTAATAGTCATTGTACAAAAGAGAGGAAAAGAAAGTGCTCTAAATGGTATAACTGCATGTAAATTTAAGTGTATAAGATAGACAATGATATTTGTTGGATCATTGAACAGAACTGTTTGCAGTCTCACTGTTTGAATGTCCACTTTATATGCTTTAATCTTGTAACTTGAACAAATATTTCTAAGATGACAATATGTAATCCATTATCTAGTGATTTCCTACTGTTTATTTTTTTTCTGAAATTCTGTATAACTTGTACCCTTTTTCTGCTTTTTTTCCTTTTTCTCCTTAAATAAAAAAATAAAAAAACATAAAAAAAAACAATCAAGATATATAATGAGGTATATTATTTTCTAAAGAAAAGAAACAGAAATATCTTCATCAAAAAGCCATTATAAATATAAAATACATCTTAAGATTTATATAGAACATATAGAACATATATAATACATATAAAGAACATATAGAACATATATAGTATGTTTTCCCCTGCATTCATGTTAATAAAAATTACAGATAGCATAATGTCCTATAAGAGGAGATTTTTGGAATACATTAGTGTACACTGTTAAAAATCATATTTTTGAAGAATATTTAAGGGTGTGGTGAATGCTTGTAGAGGAAAAGAAAAGCAACAAAATACAAGTCATGTATAACATGTAAACCCAGTTTTTAAAAACTACGCACAAATAAGCAAAATGTTAAAACACCCCAAAATGATCTGAGAATGAACAAATGCTTTTTCTTTACAATGCTGTCCTGTATTAAACTTTCTAATCTTCATTTATAATTTTTGAAATCTGCTCAGTGGTTTTATGTAGAAATTGAGATGGTTTTTGAGATAATAGGGAGAAACAGTCATTGTGTAAAGTTAGTACATGGAATATTCCTCATTCATACTAAATGAAAAACACATATTAAAATAAAACAAAATATTGCCCCAAAACAAAGAGGTTAACTCTACATCCTTATGTTAAAGAGGTTAGGAGTAGCAGCTGCCAGTGACACTATGGTTCTGATCCCTCAGTTTTTGGGATAATAATGAGGAATACAGGTGAGTGGGCTGAATCCAGGGCATCTCTAAATGTACCTTTCATTTTGGAACATAGTGATCTAAGAAGAGTGAAGAGGTAGCTTTGGGAAAAGTTAAGAAAAGCACCTTAGAAAATAGAAGTTCATATTTATGATCACAAGGCCTTGGCAAAGGCATGGCACTGATCAAACTGGGGAAAGAGTTGAAGCCCACAGCTCAGCAGGCATCGGGAACTTTGTCCAAGGACAGCACATAGGATTCAGAGGAGATAGTAAAACCCAGCTCCCCAGCGACAGCAATGTATTAGTACCCCAATTTTATCTTCTTGCTTAAAAGAAGCTGAAAGTTAATACCTACACCACAAAACATATAAAAAGAAACAGAAGATTTAGAGATAATGCGGGAAAATGTAAAGAAAAGTTCACCTATATTCTATTAGAGGAAAAGAAGTTCTGGACAGAACTTCCCTATTAAACATGAAGGAGATGAAAAGATATAATGTAGACCTATGGAAGAAGGGGTACTACCTTAGAATAACTCAATCTATGAAGAAAACATAATCCAAGAAAACTGAAGCTTCCTATGAGTTCTTTTTAAGAGAATAAAACAAGTTTATAAAATAATAGAAATAAGATGAAAAGTGAAAGGTCAGAACTAAAGAAACAATCTGAGAAACATAAAGCTAAAATAATACCATGAAGTAAACTTCATAAAATAGTCAACAGAGAGGAAAATGACAGAGTTCACAGCGTTTAGGTAGGTGGATGGGACAGAGGATAGAGGCAATAGAATAGAAAGATAACTGGTATTTCCAGAGATGAGAAATATAATAGGATTTATAAAGGTATAATATTGGAAATGTACTCTGAAATAAGAGATTTGAGTCTGCAAAGCAGTACAATATACAATGTTTCAGGAAAAAAAACTGCTTCAAAATGACTGGTAGAAAATTGGCAGAGTCTTCTGCTTAGCCACAGTTTGGTTGGGCTCCTCAAACCTCTCAGTCCATTCGTACATTTCCATGCAAAACCCAGTTTTAGTAACAACTTTACTAAGTCACCATTTATAATGCATAAGAGCCCTGCTGAATAGCATTTATAATCTGATCCCAAGTTTATAAAACTAATTCTATTCAACCTTCATACTTCCTTTTTGTACACACACATGGAAAAATAATCTATAAATAATGTCCTTCAAATAATTAGAGCTTATTATTTTTGAGAAGTATAGTAGAGGTTGGGTTATGTTTTGCTTTATTTTCCTGGTATATTTAAAATTTAATAGTAAACACTACACCCTACTTCACTAGGCAATATACACTGCTGTTATATTTTATAAAAGTAATGATCTAGAAATAAGAGAATACTTTGTTACATAGTGCTAGCATTGGTATTGTATAAACTCCATTTGTGAGTGGGTTTCATCAGTCATCCAGCACAGTAGCTTGTCTATTCTTGGGGTATTATATAATGTGCCATAGAGACCTAATCCTGCAGAAGGACATGGACTTGTGACAATGTTGACTTACTGTTTCATGAACAACCTAGTGTCTCAGTTATTTCCCATCAAGCACGCAATGTTACCTTCTTGCTAAGGCATACTTCCAATTTGGTTAAAGCAACAGAAAGAAACGTGTAACTCAAGTGGGGGAGGATTAGAGTTTTAATAATTTATTGATGTTATCCCAGGACACACACACACACACACACACACACACACAGGAATTACTTTTGACTGAAAGTAATGACATTGGCATCTATATTCATCACTATTTTATTTCCTTGACAAGTAATGTGAACAAATATACTTGTGAGAAATTAACTATAAAAGTTTATGATTTTTATTAGCACATGTTTTTAACACATGTTTATATTCTTTGTGGGGAATTGGTAGATGTGCATCAAACATCTTAATTCTTTTTTGCTGTTTTTGATATATACATTTATGATTCATACAAGAATAATTCTGGCCCCTCTTGTTTTTTTCTGAATTATTTTTGCCCAAAACATTTTTATATCTCATGCATTTGAATATCAGAAAATTAATACCATTTAACTTTTTATAAAGAGGTGATATATACTCCAGGTAAGAAATAAACCTTTTTTAAAAATGTGGTCATACAATCACAATTACACACTGTCAAAACATGGAAGGTGATAGATGAGTCTGTTGAAAATAGTAAATTTTTAAGTTGGCAAGCCTAAGGTAGTATCATATCTTTCAATATTTTTTCTTGCGTCATGTCTTTGAAAAGCAAACAGGCCATTAGAAGAATGTATGATGTGCTAGACACTTAACTAGATTTATTAAACTTTAAATACATTTAATATGCTCTGGGCATAGTTTGTGCTGCAAACGTACCATGAATTTCTCACTCTGTAACTCATTTTAAAAATGAAATACAAGTGTCAGGTCAGAGATGAGTTGGAAATCCCACTTAATTATCAAAATAACAAGAATGTAAAGGGATCCATGCTGCCATTTAGTCAAACGAGCCTGCAGTCTTGGGTGCTAACATTATGAGCATCTATCCATAATGTCATTACTGAGGTTGGTAGAAATTAGATCCTTCCTGCCCTTCCAACCAAGGCTTAATAGCAGCATTTCTAGCATCCCTGTAATGCTTGTGAGGGTCTGAAAAGGCACAAACTAGCCGCAAATGAGGGTCAGCTCATCAGGATGTGGAGATTTCAGTCAGATGCTCTTCTGGAAGTCACAAGGCCTTGGACTGATGAATGTGAATTACAGCCTTATCTTAGTCCCCATGTACTTAACCCCTTTTCTCTTTGAATCTCATGTTCTTTTCTCCTCTGACATTTTTTTTATGTAAATAAAAACATTAGTTTTCACTTCTTACACAGGGATGTTTAGGATTCTGCCTATCTAAAGCCCCGGACAACGTTCATCAGTGTGATTCCACAGGGTGAGGGAGGTTCTTGCTTTTCCAAAATATTTTCTCCCTTGGATGTGTAGGCTTAAAAAATTCTTCTTTTTCAAGACTCTTCCAAGCAAAACGCTCCCTAGGCATGCAAGGATAATTTGCACTGATTCTGTAAAATTCTTAATGAATGTTTTAGGGATTTGAGTAGGGGCTGTGATATGACACAGGAAAGAGTTCTGTGCATGAAGAGGACACCTGGCGCTGGAACTAAAATGTCATTCCCTCTTCCTCCTACATTCATACAAAAACACCATTAAAAAGAAAATAAAAACAAACCAAATGAAACCAAATAAAACCAAAGGAAACAAATATCTTATGTCCAAGCCTCTATGCCTGTGGCTTATGGAAAAAAAAAACACACACACAAACCAGGAATTCTTTTTCTCTATTCTATTCTCAAGATTAGCAGCTCTAGAAAACAAGGACGGGGGAAAGAAAGATAGAATGAAGGCAAGATTTATTCCTTTCTAGAATGTCCATTCCAGGGTGTGGCTAAATTTGGAAAGCTACGTGGCTGTAGCAAGCAGCAGTGGTATGAGGCTTCTAAAGAGCTTTTACAGGGTAAAGGGAAGGTTTCTCTGATATCCTCTAGAAAGCTGTACGCTGCATTTAACTGTAGATAAACTGAATAACTGAATATTTTAAAGAAAAATTTTTTTTTTTTTGGTACTGGGGATTGAACTCATGACCTCGCACTTGCCAGGCGAGCGAGCGCCTATGCCGCTGAGCTGAATCCCTGGCTCCTAAACTGAATATTTTTTTTTAACTAATAAGAGGTCCACATTAGAATACAAACTATCCAACTATGCCCTGTTTGAGTTCCTAAAAGCTCTAATCTTACCAGAATAAATTACTAGTCCCGAAAGGTATCTTGGTATTTGTCTACAACCTAGTTTCTCAACCAAGTATATACTAAGTTTGTCTATATACACTATGTGTGCAGTACTTTTATTCTTAAGAAGTGAGTTAGTTTACCAGTCGGGGCATAATCATGAAGACTCCAGGGAACTCTTCTCAGTATTAAAGGTGGAAGAGCAAATATTCATTACATGATAAATGAGGTAGAAAAAAAGAATAAAGGTCCTAACTTAATGTTTGCATTTTAGCTCAGCGATTATAACAATGCAAGGCTAATAAAAATATCTACTTTTGTACTTCAAGTGGTTTGTAAATGTTGTCCTCATGCAATATGCAGAGAAACTTTTCTCCCAGTAACATCCTGTCACATCTAGCTGGAGAGCAACTGCTTGAACTTCAATGGTTCAATATTTAGACATCCTCCAGCAATAACTCAGCGATCTCCTTGGAATTTTTCAAGGGAACCGACAGATCACCATAAAGATGTGCAGCATTTCTGTTCATCAGTGTGAACAGAAATTTTTTGTGTGGGGGTCAGGAGGTGTTTTATCTATCTTATCTAAGTCTTTGGTTTTAAAATCTCTGTGTCTTTCCTTCATATGAAAGCTATGTGAGTTCAATATACAAAGCAAAGTTACTCAGAGCAAATTTTAAAGTTTGAGGGACACAGACGAGGGAGGCTAAAACTGTATCTGTCCTCTTCCACAGTTCTGGGTCTGTCTTGCCTAGAACTTTTTTGAGCTCCTGAGTTTTCAGGTACCCTCCTGCATCCTAGAGCTTACTGGCAGCATAATCATTGATCAGGAATGTATTGGAATTGCAGAATCTCAGGGCTCAGCCCCAACCTGGTTCATCAGAAACAATTTAAACAATATTCCCACTGATGCACCATGAAGTTTGATAAGCAATGGACCAGAAGAGTGAGGGATTTCATAAAGGAAATGAGAGATGTGAAGGTTTGTACCAGAAATTCTCATAACTGCATGAGAATCATCAAGTGGGCTGGCCCATATATTTTTGGTTTGTACCCTCAATAAGACTGGGATGAAGCCACAAATTTTGTGATACTGATACCCCTGGGTCCAAGGACCACATAAGGAGAACCACTGGTATTTATAATTTTATTTTTACATCCTTACTTCCCACCATCTACCTACCTTTCTTGCCTGTCAGCCTGTTTTTCTCCTCCCTTACCTACTTCTCTACTTTTCTTCCTCATCTATGGAGAAACAATAGAGTGGATATTTAGTTTCAGTTTTCTATAGCTACTCATCTTTCACTTATTTAAGACTCCACAGGTTAAAAAAGTGATGGTCATCAATTCTGCTCTCAGGGCTGTCATCTCCTTAGTATAGATAAAACCAGTACCACATATATCTAAAATAAAAGAAATAGGTGCACTGAATAATATCCAGATAAAATGCTAAGTAGTAATAGCAGAGGATTAAAAAAATCTCAGTTCCCTCTCTGGCATAATAAGTTTAACACACTCGTGATGGGACTGTGATTTGTATGTCTGTCTGCCAGGCAGCTCTGAACCACTGGTGGTAAACCTGTGACTAGTCCATCCGTTGGTTGCCATGTGACAGTCCTGTAGGGTGGTACGAGCTTCCTGATAGGACAGCCACGCATATTCTACCAGTAGTTCAAGGAGGTGAGAATGAGGCAGATCAGAGTTTGGGCATTCAATCGGGACATAGTGAACTGAAACTTTTGAACATCAGAATATATAATGTTTAACCATTATCACTGTACTCTTGTGTTCTCTGAGTAGAACTAATTTGGATTTTGTATGCTTATTCTGTATGTCTAAATAATGACAGCACAGAATAATGGGGGTGGAATTTTCATTCTTACAATACTATCATTTGTTTTTCTCAAAAAGTTCAGCAGGGGAATCTATGTTTACAAGGAGGAATTCGCTATTTTAAATTTAGGTAACAGAGACCTTATCACGACTGTGCCTTCTTTTATGGCAGCATTGAATGATACAGAATTATTTTAAGTGTATTTTATGGCAGCATTGAATGATAAAGAAGTATTTTAAGTGATATAAATATAGTTTGAATTAAATAAGGGAGTTGTTATACTAGGAGACAAGAACTGACTATTGTTTGTGTTGATTTGTTTTAATTGGTTAAGACATCAAACTTTAGATTTCTCTGAACATATTTTTGATAAACCACAGTACAGTTTACTTGTATTGAAATGTACAGGGGAAATAACCCAGCAGAGTTCTTCGGGAGAGTGGGATACATAGTGACCTTCTTGGCTAGTAGTCACTTGTCCGCACCCAGTGGAGGAAACACAGAGCCAAGTTCTATTTTCCTTCTCCCACCAGTACCAATGAGCCATGTCAAGCAGACTCGACCCAACCTTCTGTGTAACAAAGTATAAATTACAAAGATGGGTTTTATGCACCTTTGTGACACACATTTAAAAGGCTGTAGGTACTTGTCCTTTAGCAAAAAATGTAGTTAGGAACTAACTTCTTGTGGATTCCAATCTGTTTATCAGAATCTTTTGTCATGGCCAGAATGAATGACTGTTTCAGAGAAGTAGCCAGTAAGATACATTTCTCCTAGATTTTTGCCCCAACTGACATAAGTCTGGGTAGGCCTAGAATAGCAAAGTTTGGAGCTCTACCCAGCAAAGAAAGGAATATAGGTGGCAAAAGGAAAGCTGATTCCAAGAGATAAGCCAGGAGCACAAACAAAATGCAGATAAAAGAGAAGCAGGTACAAAGAAGCCAAGGATAGCCAAAGGAAGTCAAATCTAGAGGATAGCACGAGAGACAAAAAGAGCAGGAACGGTTGAACCTCAATGGAGAACACACTTGGATATTGTGACGCTGGGTATTTCAACTCTCTACACAGTGTGTATAAATTCAGATGAATGCCAGAGAATTCCACAGACCAACAGACAATCCCAAATGAAAGAAAAAACAGGAATTATTGCAAGCAGGACATCGGCAGAAGTTAGAAGGCAAAATATAAAACCTGCTTGCATTTTATTGGTTAAAATTAGCATTGGACAAATATTATAAAATGATACCTTTTCCAATATGTTACGAAAAGAAACAGGGAAGTTCAAAATGCAAATAGGGCACTGAGCCCTAAGTATTTTTAATCTTTCATCTTGATACACTGAAAAGAGCTGACTAGCATTAAAAATCATTGTGAATCTCAGCAAGATATAACACATTTCAGGCAACCTTATGATAAAGAATCTTGAAACTACTTTATTAGATAGTCCTTGAAAAGAGGTTCAATTACATTTTATTCTCTTTGGAATTGAGGCATCCTATGGGAGCAAACTAATAGGTTTAACTACTGTTTTAAACATAACCAAAAATAATCAATGAAAAGCAATGTCATGCTGGTGGGGAAGAGATAATATTAATTTGCTAGAAAGACGGAATAAAGAGATCTGGCTGAGAGTCATCCTGGACAACCCACAACAATAGTCACATCTAGAATTTTGGAATTTGAAAGCTTGTTTTAGATACTTTTCTTTCATTGCTGAGACAAAATATCTGACACTCAAAATTAAAGGGGTAAAGGCTCCAAAGCAGAGTGACACAAGGCAGAAGGGGCAACGGTTCATGGCAGCAGAAGAGAGCAAAAGCACCAAGAGACAAGGAGGGAGCAAACCTCTTCCTGTCCCTTACATTGTATGCTGGCTACCCATCCTGGGGTTACAGTGTGTAGCACTCACAAATTCTAGATTTAGCTGCTTCTGAGAAGCCCCCCCGCCCCGCCCGCCATGACCACATGAGGCTCTCAGGGGACATTTAGACACAAATCATAAAAAGCTCTTAAGCTTTATCTATTCAACCCTCACACTTTTTATTAAAGAACATTGAGATGGTTAAGAATCTCAATTTCAACACTCCCTAGTACACAGTTTGCTGGTGGAAGACAGAAGACTAGAAGACTGGTTTTGTGACTACATTTCTTAAAAATGAGCATTTCTAAATGTTTTACTTATTCAAGTATAATTTTAAGAATTTTGGTCATATCTGGGTGACACCTACACTGGACAATTCCTTTCAAAATGAGGGGCTGGGGATATAGCAAGGGCTGGGGTGTAAGCTCAGTGGCATAAGTCCCTGCCTGGTAAGCATGAGGTCAGGAGTGTGATCCCAGGTACCCCTTCCAATGTGAAAAGACATTTGAAAGCACTTAAATTCATAGGGAAGAGAAATTTATATAACTGCTAAATGAAATGTCTGGATGGATGGTCATAAAATAATGTTATGAATTTGTAGCAAGACAAGGTTGTTAGGAAGGCATGAGCAGCTCATGGCTTTACCGCTGTTGCACAAGCACGGGTGACAATCAGAGGCGATGAGAGTGGTAAGCACACATGGGTGCCTTTGCCTCCATATAATCATGCTGTAAGTGAATGCAAAAGCCTATCCTGTCCATACCGTGTCACTGTCTGCCTGCAGCCTCTGGGCATGACTAAAGCAGTCTCCTTACTTGCTTTTCAGGAGTATGAAGATTCCATTTTGAGTAGCACAGTATCCCATGTTACATATATTTTGTCACATATTATTTCTAGAATGGTCATTTTTCCAACTTTATCAGGATATTTTAAAGGTTCTTTTCAATTTGAAATCACAGCACTTTCTTATTAAATAGAATTTTATATACCTCAAAGCAGATGCCTAACACTTATAGGAGATACATTCATTAAAAAATGAATTAATGATTAACAATTCTGATTACATGTGACTCCTATAACAATATTTTCTTTGATTTGTGCACATAAAGAGGGTCTTTATTTCAAACAGATTAGGTTGCATGAAAGAAAGTCTATAACTTTTTACTCTGCTGATGTCTGGTAAATCTATAACTAAAAGTTTCATTACTTAAAATATAATGGTTCAAGTAAACTAATTAGACAAAAACTGACAAATACACTTAAAAATTTCATTAATAAGGTAAGAATATAATGGCAAGATGAAAAGATCATTAGCTGAGGTAAATTCTTGACTTGATGTTTCATATTGGCAAATTAATTGTCGTGAGCCATGGCAAAAGATGAGAACACTCAACAGAAAAAATAAAAGGCTTTATAGGGAATAGTATTGTTAACTTGACACCACAGAACCACCAATTTTTAAAGGGTTTCCTGCAGTTTAGGATGGCTGTAAGAAGAAAGTATGGCATGGTGGATAGGACCTGCATCAGGCAGACTGCTTGCAGACTCCACTTCGTTATTTACAATGCTACATAAACTTAGAAAGTTATTTAACCTTTTTTGTGGCTCAGAAATTGATTCCACAAACTGAGTGCATCTGAAACCAGAGAATGGAGGAAGAGCAAAGCTTTCCTTGAAGTTCTTTTACCTGCTTAAAGATCGGATCTACCCGAGGAACACAATTGCCTTTGATTCCCCCCTCCCTCCGCTCATCCCCACCCCATGAATTGAGAATGGACCGAGGACTTGATGTCTGCTAGCCAGGTGCTGTACCACTGAGCCACAGTCCCAGCTCACCTTCAGTCTTACTGAAATTTTATTAACCAAGGAGGATTAAACTCCTGAAAAGGAAGAGACCAAAAATCACATAACATATCCAGAGTCCAGAGGAACTTTTCCCAGGCCTTTGTCTGCCTTCTAGGTCAATTTTTTCTCCTAAAGTGATTTTATTCTCCCCTCTAAATAAATTGTAAAAATTACCATGCCGCTTACTTTCTTCCCTTCTATGAAGAGTACTTTGACTTCAACCATGTGACACTACTTTGAGTTTTATATTTTGTCCCTGATGCATACATGTACATTAATAAGCTTGACTTTTCTCCTATTAATCTATTTTCAGTTTATTTCAAGAGTCTCAGTTACCAAATCCTCAGAGAGAAAGTCTGAACTTTATTCTACTCTTTTAAATTATATATTTTTTTCAGTTGCAAAATGGGAATGGGAAAGTGACACCGAATTTCTGAATCTGTAAAATGAAATATTATGTTGTTTCTGGTCCACACACAATGACAGACATTATAATTACAGTGGTCCCGAGGTATTATGTTTAGAAAGTAGTGGCTGCTCTTTATGGAGCTCTATAATTTTTAGATGAGTAACACCACAGACCATTTAAAATTTCTTTACATACAACATACAGTAAATTCCTGTAGGATTTTGTCATAGTTCTGAGAACTACTAATAGTGTTTGATACACTCATATGTTCTCTTCACTTAAAAAATAATGATACTGTCTTAGTTAAGGGAATATTTTTTTTCCTGGAAAGAATTTTTGCTCATTTAATTACATTTTCATCAAAAGTAAAGAAAATCAAACTAATTTTGTTTCTAGAATGATTAAGTCATGATTACATTAGTTTTCTTTTACCATCCTATTCCACCTAGCTATAGTTGTATTTTGTTGTGACCATGTAAATCTGTTCAAAGTCTTAGTCACTAGGCAGTTTCTTTTTGAAATTTAAGATAATCATCCCCTGTATTGCTTTATTGTCTTCATGGCCTTTTTATATTAATAATAGATCATTAACTTCATACCTATTTTTAGACATGTGGGCCTAAAACAGCAAATAAAGTTAAGTTCTATATGTTTGAAAATATTTCAATTCTAATTACCTGTTTGTGTTGATTCTGAGTTTTAGATTATTTGGTATAAGACACCATCAGGCAGAATTCCCTTATCCCTAATTACAAATGAAAGACCAATGTGAACCATTCACATGTACATGTAATTTTTCTAACAGGTTGCTCCGAATTAAACAAACACACCTATACATGCACCACCACTCAGCTGTCTATATCTAGGAACAGCTAACCACAATTTTGGTATTTGCAGGATGTCATTAACTTGCAAATCTTGCACTATTTAACCAACACACAGCAGCTGGCACCCTTTTCAGTGCTGGAGAAAATCACTGAAAGGGTGGATATCCCTGCTCACTATTTGTAAATCTCTTTAATAACATTCAGTAATAGTATTATCAAGATAAATTCTGTGATGAGAACCTGGGTACATCTTGCATCATCATGCTTGAAACCTCTTGTATGACACTGCCAAGGACTGAGTGGGCCCTGCCTCCTAAGAGGAGATGAACAGGCAATGATTTTATACACACACACCTGTATCTGTATAAAATCTTGAATTCCTTAATTATAATTTTGAAATTCAAAAATATTGAAGATGGAAAGTTTTTTCCAAATATATTTTATAAAAGCTGACCTGATTTCAAAGGAGTGTTTCACAGACTTTAGTGATCCAGGTTAGTGCAAATACTCACACACGTACTTCAAAGTAAGACTATTAATATGTTTGACATGTGACACCCCTGCACATGCCACTGGGATATAGTATATGTAAAATAATACCTTAGTATAATCTCTTCCCCACCAAAAGAGATCTCTGAATCCTGAAACTTGTCTGTTCATAATTTTGAATAAGGGACTGTGGGCCAATGTGTGTGTACCATTATAAGGTTGCCCACCATATTTTGGTTTAAAAAGGTGGGGGAGGGGCTTTTTTCCAACCAAAGGTCTTTGAAATGGCCAGTTTTAGTGACTCATATTTCTTCTCTCCGCCTTGTTGATTTCTGTCTCTTTTAAAACAGTAATCAAAACAATTATATCCTGTTTGTGATTGCTATGATTTGTATGTGGTCTGCTTCCCAAAGGTTCATGTGTTGGAGGCTTGGGCCCTAGGTGGAAGTGTTGACATAGTGCCCTTTAGGAAATGGAGCCTTGCAGGAGGCCATTGGGGTTTCTGCTTTCTGAAGAAATGAAGGTCGCTCTTTAAGGGGACCCTGACCTCTCACAAGAGTTGTTAAAAGCGTATTGCTTTCTGGCTTTCAGTTTCCAGTTATTTCTTCTTCCCACATGTATTCACAACACAGTGAGGCCTTGTCTGGTGGACCCTCACAAACCCTTGTGGCATACCTGATCTTAGATTTTGAACCTTCAAAACAATAAGCTGAAATAAATGTCTTTTCCTCATAAAGTTAGGCTGCTTTGGATATCTTATTATAGTAATGCAAAACAAATACAATGGAATGTGAAACAGTTCAATTTTACAGAGTATCTGCCTAGAAAGAATGAAGTGTATTTACCACATTTTATAGTACACAAACATTTTTCTCGGTATTTAGCAGTCACTTAAATTTTAAGAACCACTGAGCCTAATTTTAAAAAAAAGGCTTAACTTAAATAACCACTGAGTTTAATATATAACAAACGTTTCACTTAAATATCTGAAATAGTTTGCTTTCCATTTATGTTTCTATGAGGAAGTTGTGTACTGTTTAATCAGGTTTGTACTTATGCAATGTGCAAAATGTGAACTCTAAATATTTGTAGTAAAGGGAAATTTGGATACATATCAATATTTCCTTATCAATTTGTCTGACAAGAGAATATGAGAAAGAGTGAGCAAGTAGGTTTGGGCTCTGGGTTTACACTGCAGCTAATTTTTACTTGGTAAAGGAGCAACTGCAAGATCTTTAATCCTCCAAATTTACTCATCTATAAAAGGAGAAGAGGGTAGCAGTAGTATGAGAAATAAATGATGTTATTAATGCACATCAGTTGACACATAGCTGAGTGACACAATTTGTTGATACACACAATTGTATTTATGGTGTGAAGCATATTCATTGGGTTCAATAAATATCCCATGGCAACAGATGCTATTCATCTTCCAAAATACCCTGGGTTTTTGTCCAAGAAAAATTTATGTCCATGGCTGTAGAATCATTATTACTTAGATTTGGAACAGCTGAGTTTTTAAGGATATAGAGGACATAAATGGCTGTTAAGAATTAGTGTTCTCAATTTATATTCAGTGACAATTTAACACTAGGATGTCACTTATTTTGGTCAAATTTTAATTCCATCTGTAAAGAGAAGATCATATTGGATTAGATGTTATATGACAAGAAACGTATTTTGTATTGGGTGTGATGGCACACACGTGTAGTCCCAGTGACTTTGGAGGCTGAGGTGGAAAGAGTACAAGTTCAAGCCCACCCTGGACAGCTTAGTAAGACTTTGTCTCAAAATAAAAAAAAAATTAAAAGAATTGGGTATGTAGTCTTTGGTTTAATCACCAGCACCACCCAGCCACCCAATATTTTGTATTGTCTTTCCGTCTCTCTGTCTCTGTCCCTCTGTCTCTGTTTCTGTCTCTCTCTTACACACACACATACACACACCCTTATATACAAACTTCTCATAAAGTTAGCCTGCTTCAGGTATCTTACTATAGTAACTTTGAACAAAGTTCATGAACAAAAGTTTATGAAACAAAATTTGACCTTTAAGTGATACAGTCTTATTTCTTCTTTGATCTATTATTATTCATTAAAAAAGGATATGGCCCACTAAACTGACTTACTATTTGTCACAACTTGTAACCCTGGACTAGATTTCTACATTGTGCTGTTGACTGCAAAAACAATCTCCAGTCTACACAGGTTGTGAACAGAATGAGTTCAAGGTCTAAAGTACAGTTCAACTACAACAGTCTCTCCTGTGACCTAGTAATATTAGTGCTAGCTTCATTTTTTGTTCAAAGAATTCTGGCCTGATGCTTTCACACACTGTAAGACTCAAGGAGTCCAATTATATACTTTTATGTAAGACCACAAACATTTCCCCCATCTTGTCTTTTGTCATCCTAGCAAACCACCTGGTTCCTGAGTGGCACTTTTTTTTTAACTATTGTTGAAATAGGGTCAGTGTATCTTAGGTTTCAATACAAATATAAATATTTGCAAAAGGAATATAGAAAGTAACAGGTAATAGTCATTTATAAATCCATAGGAGGCTAAATAAGTCATATTTTCCTTATGAAAGATTTGTAGTCTTGTACTAAAAATTAAAAGTTATGCTTTTGTTTTTAAAAATCTGTGTATTGAAGAGTATATTACAAAATGGAAAGATATTCCTTGCTCATGGATAGGAAGAAACAACATCATGAAAATTGCCATACTCCCAAAACTGTTACACAGATTTAATGCAATCTAAATCAAAATATCATTAGCATACATCACTGATCTAGAAAAAACATCCTAAAATTTATTTGGAAACAGAAGAGACCTAGCATAGCAAAGGCAATCCTGGGCAACAAAGGCAAAGCAAGAAGCATCAAAATCCTTAACTTGAAATTATACTACAAAGCCTCAGTGATAAAATCTGCATGGAATTGGCAAAACAAAACAAAAGAAACAATACAACAACAACAAAAACCAGACCTGAGGACCAAAGGAACAGATTAGAAAATGCAGATACAACTCCAAATGCAATCAGCTGCCTTATCTTTGACAAAAAGGCCAAACATGTCCAATGGAAGAAAGATAGCCTCTTTAATAAATGGTGCTGGAAAAACTAGCTCCCCACATGCCAAAGACTAAAACTAGACCTATGCCTATCACCATGCACTAAAGTAAAAATGGATCAAAGATCTAAACATTAAAACAGAAACACTAAATCTACTGGAGGAGAAAGTAGGTAGAAATCTAGAAGACATAGGGGTAGACAGAGAATTGATGAACAAAAACCCATACTGCAAAAACACTTCAAAGAATAAACAAATGGGATCTCATCTTAGTAAAAAGTTTCCACACAACAAAAGTGAGTTACATAGTGAAGAAGAAAAGCCACAGTGGGAAAAAATTTATGCTAAGTGTCCCTCAGACAAAGGACATCTATCCAGAACACATAAAGAATTGAAAAAAATCAGACCTCAAATTCAAAGACTCATCAATAAAGAAATGGGCAAGCTGAGATGAACACACACTTCCCAGATGAAGAAATACAAATGGCAAATAAATATATGAAAAACATTCAGTATCATGGGTCATCTGAGAAATGCAAATTAAAACAACACTGAGATTCCATCTCACCCCAGAAAGAATGGTCATTATCAAGAAGTCAACCAATAACAAATAGTGGCAGGGCTATGCAGAAAAAGTTACCCTCCATTATTGGTAGGAGTGTAGATTGGTACAACCATTGTGGAAATCAGCATGAGGATTCCTTTAAAAACTAGGATTAGAGGTCCCATTAGACCCAGATATCCCCTTCTGGCTATTTTCAAGAAGAATGAAAAATATGCCACAGCAATATGTGTGCACCTATACATGTGCAAAAATTTATAATTGCTTAATCTTGGAATCAACCCAAATGTCCATCAACTGAGGGATGGATAAAAAAGATGTGATATTTTATATAATAGAGTACACATAGCTATAAAGAAGGATAAACCTGAGGCTTTTGAGGAAAATTGATACAATGACAGACCATACTCATAAGTGAAATCAAACTTGCATGTATAAGCATTGTTTTATCTCCCTAGTGTAAGAAATTCAAAGAGTAAATAAGACACAAAATCTGTAATAGATATTGAGAAAGAGAAAGAAACTGCTTTCAAGGAAAGAATTTGGATGGGGGAAGGGAGAAATGAAGGAAGAGAAAAGAAAAAAATAAATATGTATATATATATGTATATACACAAGACAGCTAACAATTATACTGCTAATTTCTTGTAGCTCATTGAAAAGATTGTTGGTGCTTATATTGGTTGGTTAGTTTTGCATGCCTATATTTTGTAACTGAGCAACTACTTTGAAGGCAACAATATGCAACGTATTAACCATTGTAAATCCTTATCTTCTGTTTTGAAATACTGTACCAGTGTTTTTATTTTTGTTTATTTTTCTCTCCTCAAAAATTCCATTTGACTAAAGCATTAACAATAATTTTAAATTGTATAAAGTTTAGTGCTGGCCATCTTAAGGTCAGCTTTCTTAATCTATTAAATGAAAAAAATGAAGTGGTTTGCCTTTGAGAACATCTCTGGCTTTTTTAAAAAAAATTCTGTTTTGAGTGTCCAGCCTATGGTCAGCTGGGTATCTCTGCTTCCAGTTTAGCTGCTGTTCAAGACTTGACTGACATTTTCTCTTGTAAGGGAGAAGATCAAGGAGAAGGAACTGACATCTGTGGCACCAATTCTGAGACCCATGTTGTACTGCCAATAGGCTGTACACTGGTTTTTGGCCACATTTCTAATTCTTGTTTGGCTCCTAGGTCAGCAGGATGGGAATGCATGTTTTTGTTTGGGTTTTGAGAGCAATTCAACTGTGCAAACTTTGCTGGCTACTCTGCCACTTGCTTGGGATTTTATGAGCAGACAGAGTAGCTCTTAACACTTAGTGTAGAGTAGGACTTTGCAATAAGATGTGGAAGACACAGATACACCCTGTGGAATTCTGATTCAGCAGCCCAACTTGCCTCCTCACAACTGGCTACATTTTGAAAATACTCTCCCCAGGTGACCACAGTGCACATCAGAGGCCAAAGAACTGCTGGATTTTGATACCACAATGAGCTTTACTTATGCCTAAACTGCGGCTTCCCTAGGTAATAAAATAGGGACTGCAAAGAAGTGCATAGTAAGAGGGAAATCTTATATTCTTCTGTTCTTTCATTAACATCCTATTCAGGTTCTTATAGAGAACCTTTTGAATGAAGCCACTATCACCTTTTGGCCTATAATCACAATGAAATTCAAGTGTCTTTACTGCATATGATTTCGTTAAGTGGCATTCTTATGGACCATTTCTAAACCACTCCCCTAAATGCTGTCAATTAGTATATAGCAATTGACACTCATGTACAGTTGGTTGATAAAAGAACTTTTATGTAGCTCATCTGAAAGCTTTCACTATTAGTTCTAAATAATCAAGCCAATTATTCATTCAGTCTTGCTGAAGTCATGATATATTGATTCACCAAACACTTACTAAGTACTTTCAATGTGTAGTGATTAGCAGTCTGATCTTAAGGAACAAAAATTCTTGGGTTCAGATCCAGGCTCCATCTTTTCTCCATATTTTAATGTTGAACAAAGTAACTAATTTTATAACTCTCAAATTTGTATCCACAAGAGGAATAACAAGGGCGGGGGATATAGCTCAGCAGCACAGCACCTGCCTGGCAAGGGTGAAGTCATGAGTTCGATTCCCAGTGAAATAATGATAGTAGCATCTGCCTCGTTGACAGTAGTATGAGAAACCGAACTTAAAACAGTGCCTAAAACACAACAAATCTACAGCGAATGTTTGTCATCACTGTTTTACTAATGTGCAACACTCTGGTCTAGGTCCCAAAGATGAAAGATAGACAATTAAGATGACTTAAGGGTGTAGAGGTGAGGTCGCAAGCACCAACCCGGACTAAATACATACAGTAAGTATGCAGGGCCAAAGTCCACCATGGAAGAGGGAGAACGGAATGTGCTTAGGGAGGCTTAAATGATTAAATGCTGGAGAAAGTGCTGAGGAACGATTAATAATCAACTACACTTTACCAAAAAATTCATTCTTGTCCTATATCACGAAATGCCTTTAATTTATAAAAGTTATCAATGTTCCAAAGAATCACACAAAAAATATAGTATTTAAATGTTTAAGCATCTGTTAATTCCTTTTTTTTTATAGAGGAATTGGGAAGAGAACAAACTATGAATTCCATGACTCCCAAAGGGAAGGGAGAGAAAACAGCCCATGTGTATAATAAAAATTGCTGTCCAGAATGCCAGTATCACAGAGGGAGGTAGATCAGAAGTGGTCCTCAGCATGGAGTGATTTTGTCCTCTCCGGGACATCTGGCTATGACTGGAGACATTTTGACTTGGGAAGGAGATGGCATAAGTAAGTAAAGGATAGGTATGCTGCCAAATTTCCTTCAACAAAAAGGACTTTCCCTAACACCCAAGGATTGTCTGGTTTGAAATACCAATACTGCCATCCAGGGCTGGAGATATAGCTCAATGGCATAAGTGCCTGCTTGGTAAGTGCAAGGTCCTGAGTTTGATTCCTGGTATCAAAAGAAAAAACATATTGTCAATCCAAATCTGTGATTCTCAAAATATAGTGTGTATCACATCATTTGGAAAGCTTATTAAAACTCACATTGCTGGGCTCTACTGCCAGAATTTCTGACTCAATGGGTCTGGGATGGGAACCAGGAAGATGCATTTGTAAAAAGTTCCCAGATGATGCTGAAGCTGCTTGTTCAGGAAGCACTGAGAACCACTGGTCTATTCAACCCCTACATTCCCTTTCAGACATAAAATCCATGAATTACATGAATTTTTTTCATTTACACACACACACACACGCACACACAACTTTTTAAAGGGGGGCATTACCAAAATTTTATTTATGTCGCTTGCTGACAAGGGCTGTTCAACTAGTTCTAAAAATATGTAGAATTATTGTAGTTATAAAATTTAAAAAGTTAGTCTTAAGTATGCTGCCCAAAATTTCCACTGCCCTCTTGATAGTGTCTTCTTTCAATGGCTTTCTTGACTAAAAGTAATACTCTAAGTAAATTCAAGGTATAAGATTTAGTACCACGTTCCCTAAAATTCAAGTTAATTATGAGAAATCAGCCCTATGATGTTCAGCAAGTAATGTTTGGATTAAGGAATAGCATCATTAATAATATTCACTTGGCAATAATTATGTTATGGTTTTATGCCATGCATGGATAGTTTTACTAAGCTTAATGTTTTCTTCTCAATAGACCATAAGTTTAGGTTTATTTTTCTCACTTTAAGAGAAACTTAGGGATTTAAGGTAGGTTCAATGATGTTGGAACATAGAAACTATGCAGAAAAATAAAGGAATCAGAATTTCAAAACACAATCCAGAAAAGGTTTGTAATGTTTTGCAATTACACTCTTACTAAGTTATTATTAATTTATTACATAAAATATAAGTAATATCCAAAAAGCTATTATAGTGTCTGGCCAATCTCCAGTTTCAGAACAGACAGAATCATAAAAATACTAGTATAAAGACACTGAAAAAGAAATTAGAAATAATTTGAGCACTATTAAAACTGATATGGCTTGCTAAAAGAGGTTGTAGCATGCATAAAATAAAACAAGCATATTGCACTGTATATGTGAAGTTTGAAAATATCTTGTCCATCTTTGGGGGATTGAATATTTGGCCTCTGAAGCTCCACATTTCCAGGGAAAAACTGTTTTTGCTTCTTGGATAGGCAGCAATATACTATACATCTTTCATTTAAAAGGATCCCAGAATTGTAGAAAAGAAATTTTATATCATAACCTTATATTAAAACTGCAACATTTGAGAAAACAAGTTTTAAAAAAATCAGTAATCACATGGCATTGAAATTGTCTTCTTACTTATCTGTCACTACCTCCAGAGTTTTAATTTCTTGTGGGCAGGAAACTTATCTCAGACTGCCTATAGTTTCAAAAGCTAGTGCAACATCCAGGGTGGCAGGTGCTCAGATCAGTAAGGTTACACACCATTCATTCCTTGAATGGACATTTAAACCTTCAACTACCACAGAATGCAATTTGAATTATATGTATATGTGTAAGTGGAGAACTGAAAATACAATAGGAAAAGTGAACACATCTAAGAGAAAAATAAAAACATCTAATATTGAAAAAACACCCAAGAAATTTATCAGAGAGAGGACAATTGAAGAAAATAACTATTGTCTCTGCAGATCCAGTTTTGATCATTCTAAGTAGTTCTCTCTCCTAACCCTGAAATGAGTTCATATGCCACTTTTAGACAACACAGAAGTTTAGATTTCATACTCATATTGCTTTTTAATCCAGTGTTAGAAACACACTAAAAATGTTGCTTCTTTTCATCATTTTATTTTTCCTTACACATCTCCCGGACTTTAAGTATGTGATGCTTTAAATCTTAACCCGAAAGTTTAGGGATAAAGCTCTATTTCATTTTAAGTAGCTTCCTTTGTAATCCTCTGTATTTAATCACACACACTTAAAAGCTTAGTATGAAAATGGGTTCATGATTCACTAGCTGTCCAAAGAGTCTACAGCATAAAAATGGTTACAAACACCAGGATGCTTTGACCAAAAGATGATGACTTGTTTTCTCTCATAATCTAAGGAATCAGTTTCTCACGCCACATATATTTCATTTCCCTCCTAGAAGATTGACCATTTAATCTTTTTTTTTTTTGTCTTTTTCATTTTTATTGGTACCAGGGATTGAACTCACGACTGCCTGCTTGCAAGGCAGGCGCTTATGCTGCTGAGCTGAATCCCCAACCCCTGACCATTTAATCTTAACTACCTGGTTATTTCCTGGGTCTCTGACAGGATTAAAATGACTCCAAAACAAGACTCTTGCTATTATATACCCAAACAATTACTAAATTTTCATTCATTCTTAACTTGGAGTAAAAGTGGTTTTGTATTAATTATTCATTACTGTGAGGAGTACTGTAGCACTTTCTAATGTTATTCTGGAAGATCATGTCTTGTTCAAGCTAAACGTCTGTGTTCTTGAAAAACTCCTATGTTGAAATCCCAATCCCCTTATTGATAATGTTTGGGGGTAAGGCCTTTGGGAGGCAGTTACATTTAGACAGGGTCATGAGAGTAGGACTCTCATAATGGGATTGGTACCCTTTTAAGAGGATGTTGGCTCTGTCTGTCTGTCTTTGTCTTTGTTCCTATGTGTGTGTGTGTGTGTGTGTGTGTGTGTGTGTGTGTGTGTGTATGGTCATGTGTGAGGAATTACATAGAAAACAGTAACAGAGACAACAGCCAACCAGGAAGCAGGCCCTCACTAGACAGTACATCTGGTAGTACTTTGACCTTGAGACTTTTCAGCCTTCATATTTGTGAGAAGTGTTTTTGTTTAAAGCTTCCCAATTTGTGGTATATTGTTATAGCAGCTTGAACTAAGATATGCCTTTTCCCATTTCTAAATTTTAGCAGCAACACACGGTTCAACAATATCAATGTGTTCTTATAATAAGTTTTTAAGGAAAGGTTTGTATCTCTTACATTATTTATCAGGTTGGATCCAGAAATGCTTATAGATTCAGAGAAAGAAATCCAAGATGTGATCCATTTTTTCCCATCACGTAATACTGTAACTTCCATTAGCTAAGAGACCAAGGATCAATTTTATGTAGAGCCAGTGATACATATAGCTAATTTTCAGTCTCTATTACTAGGTTTCTTTCCTCCAAATATCCCCCAAATCTGCATGTGGACAACTGGAAAGATGGAGATATAATTGAAGAACTTTGTATGCTTCTTTGCCAAAAGATAATTCAAAGCTCGGTGCATTTCATTAGTAGCTTTATGTATTCATATGGAAACCCAGTTGCAATGTCTAGACTAGAAAATTTTTGTATCAAAACATAGTTTACTAACCACAGCACTTGTATCCTTCCATGAGAACACCATTCTTTATATCTGCCTTTATCCATTTTTCCTCTGGTGAACAAACACATTAACCATGAGGAAGGACATAGTCTACATTTTTTTATCACTGGCTCTGGTAGAATAAAGTTCCAGGTGAGATTTAAAATAGCCTTTCTCATACTCAATATTGATGTGCTAAGAAGCTGAAAATTAGGTCTGAGAAAAGCCAAAGTTGGGCATATCACAACAAATTTAGCATTGATGTGAGGTGGGTATTGAAGCAGCCCTCTAAAGATGCCATAGCCTGTGGAAACGCAGGCTCATCTTAAGAACTTTTGCAATATTCCTTGTGACCCACAGATGCAAATAGCTACCTAAACACAGATTATCTCTTTATATTTTTTCTTTTTCCACTGAGTACCTGTGCTTAATTTCCCACTATCTGGTGCCTTTGGTTTTATTCTACTGTTTTTAAATTCATTCATATCTAAGCCTCTGTATAGTCATCACAAAAGTTGAACTCCTAGGCTACTTAAAGGGTCTCTTCTCTGCACTAGATCTGGATTGACTGAAAGCAGAAAAAGTACCTAGCAATTGGACTATTTCTGTATTTACATGGGTATTTTCATGTTTAATGCTCTTGTTCATTCTCTGAGCAAGGTAGATGAGGAGTAATTTTTCTAGACTAGACAAGGTACTAATCAGTTTTAGAGAGCTGCAACATCTACTAAGCAACTATCATACTGCAACAGAACATTCCCCTTCCCCCGAGTCACTACAGTTTACTACTTCAGTTCATTAGCTGCCCAGGTGATAGTTTCAGTTACAGTTCCTGTTACTTTTGTTTCTTAGAAATGGCTGGTCAGTTGGTCCTGGGTACAAAAAAAATGAAGAAAAAGAGGAAGAAGAAGGAGAAGGTGAAGGGAGAAGGAGGAGGAGGAAGAGGAGGAGGGGAAGGAGAAAAAGAAAAGGAAGGAGAAGAAGGAGATGGAAAAGAGGAAGAGGAGGAGGAGGAAGAGGGAGGAGGAGGAGGCGGCAATGTGATGCATAGCTGGTCACTATGATGCATATTGTAGAACCAATCCCCAACTGACAACCCATTCTGTCTCTGTACTTCCTGCTTGCTTATCCTTTTTTTTTTTTTTTTTTTTTTTGTCTTTTTCATTTTTTTTTATCGGTACCGGGGATCGAACTCACGACTGCCTGCTTGCAAGGCAGGTGCTTATGCAGCTGAGCTAAATCCCCAGCCGTTGCTTATCCTATATAAACCCCAGACCACCAGAGATCAGGGCCTAATATTTTGGGAATGATTCTGATCAGTGTCCATCTTCATAAGTAAATCTGCCTCTAAATCCTGGGTTTCATTTCAGTGTTTCTGCTTGCTGCTGTGTCTAGTGTGTTGGCTTGGAAGACCAACCACGCTGATTTCTTTGGTCACTGGAGCAAGGACCACTCCAGGTCCTGACAGGACTTAAGATATCTCGAGTCCCATTGGAGGTCAGGAAGATTTTTAGCTCTCTGCTTGATTGGTTCACATCAGACCCGAAAGGAAGGAAGATGCAATCTGTCTGTCTGCCTACCTCCCTGATTCCAGTAAGACCCTTGGAGGCACCTCAGTTAGCCTGTCAGTCTTGCTCAGCTCTCATTAGTCAGGACTACACTCAAGGGAAGGCGGTTGGAATGCTTCATGTTAGAGTGCCTGTTGAATAAAGGTATGAGTGAGTGGAATGGACAACGTAAGCAATAAGCTACTTCTTCTGTTCACAAATACTGGGAACATTGGTTGCAGAGGTTAATTGGGCCCTCACCTGTGGTTCCATGGTGATTGACATGTGGCATAATGAAGGCCTCATACCTTCCTTAGCTAAGTTGTTACCAAGTCCTCATGAGAGGTATAGCCAGGCAGGCATCTGAATAGTCTCTCTCTCTCCTAGTGGACCCCACCGTTTGTCTGCTGCATCGTCACTGAAGGATAGGCAACACATACCCAGAAAGTCAGAGATGGGAACTAATTAGACAGGACCCAGTGTCCCAGACTGCAGGAAAAAAGGTCTTTTATGGAGTTAAAAATGAAACCAAACTACTGCCTGAATTTCAAAGAAAAAATAAGAGGCCCAGAGAATTCTGCCTTGGCACCCTCATCAGCCTCCACAGTTGCTGCCAACACCTGTAGCTTCACTCTCCACTCCTCACTCGTCTACTTTCAACCAATTGAACTGGTTCCAGCTGGCCACTGCCAGTATTCGGTCACAGAGGTCCTCCCTTCAGAGCCTTCTGCTTTATCCTGGTAATGCCCTCTTGAGATGACTGTCAGCAATTCCTTCTGAGTTCCACATTTTGACTAGGAAAAAGTGGACCCGGATAAATAAGTTGGCATGGTTTTTCCAAAGGTTTCCTTGCTTAGAAACAACCGAGTTGAGCACTTCTTAAAGACATCAAAAAGGTGGGCGGGGGGCAAAAACCTCTGTAACCCAGAACATGGATAAAAGAAAAACATCTGATGTCTGTAACATCAAAAGAACACTGAAATTCCACCTTACTCCACGAAGAATGGACATTATCAAGGCTCAAAACAGCAAATGATGGTAAGTAGTAGAGAAAAAGGAAACTTTACACATTATTGGTGGGAATGTAAACCAGTACAGCCATTTTGGAAGTTAATGTGGATAGTTTTCAAAAAACTAAAAATATAAATTCCATTTGACCCAGCTATATGGCTCTTGGGCATCTTTCCAGAAGAGCTAAAATTATCCTACTATAGCAGTAAATGCATACCTACCTTTATAACAGCACAACTTACAATAACTAAATCAAGGAAGAGGTCTATATGAGCATTAACAGGTGAATAAAGAAAATGTGGGGTATACACACACACAGTAGAGAACTGCCATAAAGAAGGGTAATTTTGAGTCATTTGTGGGAAAATGGATGGATCTTGAGACCATAATATGTAGTCAAATTGATTACAAAAGGTTAAATATTACATGGTATCTGTAACAGGAGAGACCCCAAATATAAGCAGTTTAAAGAGCAAGATAAAGAGACATCTCTAATTCTCTATTAAAAAAGAATAGTTTGTGCTGTCATTGTTTGACTGTTAATTTTTAATGCTGATTTTGTAACTTGAACAACTACTTCTAAGATAACAATATGTAATATATTAACTTGTATTGATTTTTTACTGTTATTTTTCAAATTATGTATTATTTCTGCCCTTTTTATTTTTTATTTTTGTGGCAAACTCATGACCTCACGTTTGCCAAGCAGGCACTTAAGCTGCTGAGCTAAACCTCCGGCCCTGTTTTTCTTTTTAAAAATAAAAAATTGCCTTAAAAAAGAAAGAAAGAGGATGTCTCAGTGGAGATGAGATGATCCAAGACAGGGAGAGGGGAAGGTGGAGGAGGGGTAGAAGAGTAAACATGAATAAGATTCAATTTCCCTCAAGATTAATATAATCACTATGTATTGCAAACATATACTAAAAAAAAGGAATCAGTAGCTCAGGCCAAGAAGGGAAAAAAAACAACATCTAATCATGTAAATAATGAAAACTGTCAAACAGAATTTACTGTGCACTCATCTTGGATTTTCTTTACATTTCTTGGTTTACAAAAGCTATGGCTACTAAATAGGATTCTGACTTGGTATCTTAATATATCACAGTATTAATAGCACCTGAACCATGATCTTCAAATAGGAAAGGTATCTTTTTGTCTGTCCCAAATCTAGAAAACACGTTTTCAACCATAATTGGCCAGAGCAGGACAAGTCGGAAGCTGGGTGAAGGACAGAATATTGATGGAAAAAAGCTCAGAGAAGATTCAATTTTTGCCCCAATAGGAAAGGAACCTTGAATGGCAGCCACGCAGCTTGACTTTCTAAGCTAACATCCCGAGTTGAGCTTTCTCCACAGCAGCCTTTGAAGTATCTGTGTGTCTACCTGGAAAACAGACCACCTTTCTTTTGTTATTAGCTGAAAATGCACTGAGATGAAAAGATCTGGAGCTAGATTCTAGGAGATTCCATCTACCTTCTGAGACGACATGGAAATTCTTTTCTTTTAACCCTCTGTTATTTTTTGGCTGAGGCAGTCCTCAATTAATAGTCTTAATACCTACTTATTTATACTGCTAGTGAAAAAAAAATCTCCTGGAAGCTACTAAGAATATTTTTACCAAGTTCCCAGGAATAAACAGTCCAACCTTTTCCTGCAGGTATAAGCAAGTTTTCCAAGACTTAAAGTTTCTAGATTCCCAGGTTCCAAATATACAAAAGCAGTATTATTCAAACTGAGGGTTCTAACTCTTATAATTAGACTGTGAAACCAATTTAGTGGGCTATAAGCAGTACCTTTAAAAAGAAAGAAAGCCACGCATGGTGGCACACACCTGTAATCCTAGCACTCAGGAAGCTGAAGCAAGAGAGGATCATGACAAATTTGAGAGCGGCCTGGGCTACACATGAGTTCAAGGCCAGTGTGAACGGCATATTGAGACCCTGTTACACAGACATACACACACACACACACACACCTGAACTGAAACAAAACCAAAAAATAAAAACCAAAATAATAATAATAATAATAATAATAATAATAATAATAATAATAAATAAAAAGAAGGAAAAATAAAAGCAGGCTAGAAAGCATCAGGGTGCATGGCATTTATTAACAGTTAAGAACTGTTTTATGAAACTTTTGTTTGAATTGTAAATACACACTAATCATATTCTTGGTCATTATGTAAAGTGTAGTTTTTACTGCGGGCTGTGGTCATCAATTTTAAAGCCACTTCACTAAAGCAATGCTAGAATTGCTGAAAGAAGTGACATGCTTAAGAAAAGAAAGCCCTTCTGATTTCTGACTGTTGTCCAGAGCGCTGGCTAAGAAAAGGGAGGGGACGGGGAGACTCGTGAAAGATGGACCAGAGCCCAGTGTGGAGTTTCAAGCCAGAGCCTGCTGGTCAAATGGAAGGCTGGCAACTGGACAAACGAGCGCTTTATTACTACTGATTATTCGCTGCATGAATACTAAGAAATTTGAAAGAAATCAAGCACGTAGGATTTAAAGCACTAACAAGATCTCCAGGGTTGCAATTTCCTTATGAGCAAGATGTTTCAGAAACAGTGGGGTTATCGATTTGCACAGAATTCTAACTGCTTAGTAAAGACAATCAAAAATTCATGTGTAATTGAGACACATGTTCTATAAACTTAAAACAAAAAAATTGACAAAATGTGGTCATTTTAACCTACAAAATGGCAATTTTACATTGTGCCTTTGAAGAAACTTCAATCCAAGTAGTCTTTAGGCAAACAGCAATGTTGATGTGTAAGAAGGCATCTCTCCACTGACCCATATTGACCTATACTGACCCAATAGTTTCATTTTTCTTTTTGAGGGAAAAAACTAAAGATTAAAATATAGGTTGATGTTCAGAAATAGAGGTCACTTTTTTTTCTGGTAGTACCAGAGACTGAATCTAGGACCTTTACTTTGAGCTACATCTCCAGTCCCCATTTTTTTTTTTTTTTTTTTTTTTTGGTACCAGGGATCAAACTCACAATCTAGCACTTGCCAGGCAGGCATTTATACTGCTCAGCTGAATCTATCTAATCCTTTTTTTAAAATAAATTTTTATTTTGACACTAAGTTGTTCAGACACATCTCAAACTTGGGGTCCTCCTCCCTCAGTCTCCTAGAGTGCTGGAATTACAGTCCTGTGCCATCATGTCCAGCTTTACTTGGCTTTTTATTATACTACTTAAAAAACCTTATCTCAAGGAGCTGTGACTTGGTTGGCAGATGTCACCTATAACCTGGGTTAAAATATGGGCCATTTTTCATGAACTTTCTCAGACAAATCTCTAAATATCCTGAGCCTAAAGTCAATCTCCTTATTTATTGACAAGACAAAAACACTTCTGCAAAATTAGCCAATCTATCTACCTCAAGTACTGTTCGCTTCAAAGCTGACCCCTCTAGAAGTGCTTCCACTTCACCACTGGGGCCCTGACCCTGGAACACTCCACTGCCGTGTTCCATTACTTTCAAGGGCTATGCTTCGCTTCTTCATCCTCATTGTAAGCAAGCAACATTTACTTTTCTGGATATTATTTTTTAGTAGAAAATAAGTCAACAGGTTTGTGCTTCCTTTTTATTTCCTCATCTGAGAAATGCCTGTTAGGCAATAAAGTTTTTCTACAATGTCTGGACTGGAAAAAAAAAATGAGTCACAAAAAACCCTGAAGCACAGACAGAAAAAAAATCTGGTGTTTAGTTACACTTCTTTTTCAATAGGAGGAGAGACTGAGAATCTTCCATAACATTTAGTGAGTAGCTTTAATGAGATGTGATGCAGTGTCTTTCTTCATGGGCCATGGGGTTGTCAGTATCTGTTTGCTTCTTTCTGCAAACAGCTGTCAGAGGCACCAGGCTGATTCCTCCCCTTGGCTGTTCAGAGATGGCTAAATTGACACCAGAGGCATCTTTTAAAATGCTATTCAGCATTTGAAGCAAAAATGTTATTAGATAAAGTTTTTCTTTATATATATGTGAAGGATTTTAGCCTAATTTTTCTTTTCTCAACAGTTCAATTCAGTTTCTGCTCCAAGAGATGTGACATACTATGAAGTGGTTAAGGTACTCTAATTCATTAGAAACTGGGAAAACAACCTCCTTCTGACCAAAGTAGTCTGATTTTTCCAGCAACAGCTGATCTTGGGTGGGTGTTAAAAATCAGTCATAGCAGTAGAACTGCGTAACGGTGACTAATCATGAAATCTTTTATTCAGAGATCCCAAAGTGGTCGCCTAGCCCTAGAAAGAAATATTTTTTTAATCCTCTTCCAGGCATGAAATAAGAAACCCTAAAACAATTCTTAAAAGTTTTCTAACTAACCTCACTGTAGTGGAAGTGGCATGAGTTACCAAAGATAACTTTCTATGCCAGAAGAGAGGTGAGTAGAGGTTCAGACAGATCAGCTTTAGAGAGCAATTGGTCCTTGGGGCTTAATGAGTCTGTGTTAAACTAAGCAAAAGACATTAACTGCTCCCATTCCTGTTTTCTATCTCTTCTTTTTCTGCTACTTTCCTCCTCAGAGCCTTACCTGATAGAGATATCCATAAAACAGGATTTTGTTCCCGCATTCCTCCTGATAGGTTAGAAGCTGAGCTATACATGAACCCAGTGTTTAAGGGAACTCTTCAACTAAAGCCTATGAGGCAGCAGTTTGAAGACTTGCAAGAGTGACTCAGAAAATGAGAGGCCTGTGAATTCTGCCACTGCCATTTATTAGCAAATGACACAGGACTCTGCTCAGACCTAGCTCAAATATGAGGCATAAACTTGTCAAAGCTGTATCAGTTACTGTGAACATATGGGCTATTCTCAAGTACATTTCTTGCAAAGCAAACGAATGAAAAGGCTTGTGGCTCTCTTGTACATGCAGCAGAAGTGCATATTAATCCAACATTTGGCATTACAAGTTGGACATTCCTAATTCAAAAATCTGAACTCCAAATGATTCAAGATCTAAAACTTTCTGAGTGTTGACATGATACTACAAGTGACAGGTCACAAAAAACACAAGTGCACTAAAAATATGCATAAAGTTACCTTCAGGCCATATGTCTAAGGTGCATATATGAAAGAAATGAATTTTGTATTTAGAATTTTGTCCCATCTTATTGTGTATATGCAAATATTTCCATATCCAAATAAATCCATGGTCTGAAATATTTCTGATTCCAAGTATTTTAGATAAATACTCAATTTGTATCTGCCAAAACTCCAAATGCAACTTTATTTTGACTAGGTAACTCTATTTCTTAGAATTTATTCTACATATGCAGTCACATACACATTCATGTATATGTGTATATACATACACACACATATATATATATATATATATACATAGATATCCATACATGCACATAAATTGTGGCCTGTGAGACATCACAACACTCTGAAAACAAATGTGCATTAACAGAAGACTCAGAAAATAAATTGTGCTGAATCTAATCGTACAACGATTAGTAAAGTAGTTATTAAAGGGAACGAAAATGAGTAGTAGAGTGAAATAAAATCCTATAGATAGATATGAAAATGTTCCAGTTATATTTAATAAAGGAGATCTCTCTCTCTCTCTCTCTACACACACATATACACACAGACATACCCAAACACTGTGTCTATAGAATTTTTGGTAAGGTGTATAAGATAAAGGACATGTTACTAATCATAGATACTAGTGGTTACCTGAATGAAAAAGACCTTTACACTTATACCCCCTGAACTGCTTACTATCAGTATTATCGCTGTATGAATACATTGCTTTTATCAAAATAGTCTTCTAAGAACTTTGGGGCCAAGGTCCTGGGGTATATCTCAGCAGTGCAGTGCTTGCCTGGCAAGTGTGAGGTCTTCAGTTAGTTTATCAGTACCCTTCAAACAAAACAAAACAAAACAGAAACAACACAACTCTGTGGTCAGAGTAATTATAAAAACTTTGCCTTTCAGCCCTGACGTATCTAATTTTAATATTTAGCTTTTTGGACATCAGTGAGGCCTTGAACTAATATATAGAGGCTGACCTCCCAAAATGTCAGTCTGATCCCCTCATTTTAAGCTCCCATGCATAGTGGCATTGTGTGTATCATTTTGGTTCATGTCCTTTTTCCTGGCTGGACCTCGAGCTCCCTGCTTGGGAACACAAACCATTTTTCCTCACAGAATAAATTTCTGGATCTCATCACTGTGTCTGGCAAATACTGAGCATGTAACAAAATCTTCTGAGTAAAGAAGGCAATGACTCGTCTATGCTATAAGCATCACTAAATGTTAAGAGTTAAAAAATATCAGTAAAGGAAGGAGGGTGTTTCCTTTGAGGTTATTAGTAAAATTAGCTATAATTCCAAATACAGTATATGAAAAATATACACTACATAAATGGAAATCCTTGAACCCATGGTTAACTTTCAGCATCTGATTTTCATGCTCATAATTCTCAGGTTGTTAAGATTCCTCTCTTCCCTTGTGTTAATGAACAGTCCTACAATGTGGCCGGCCCACTGGAAACTGTGCTTGCTGGAATTCAACTGTTTATCCAGAAATTCTGGGAGAGTGATTTTGGCAAAATGCTCATGTAGACTGATCACATTATTCCACTGCAGTACTTGGGGTGGGGAGATGAGGGAAAGCAGAATCAAGAGCATGTGGTAAATCAAATAAAGGCAACTGCTGTCTGCAGCAGCCCCAACCCTTTTGGAAGCCCTGAGCCTGCTAAGCCTGGTTAGGGGCTGTCCTTGACATTGCTTTGAGCAGTTCTATCTCACCATGGCTTTGAAGTCAGATGTCCTGCCTTTAAATCCAGCTTCATCAATTAATAAGTAACTAAAACCTCGGGCAATGTTTACTTAACCTCTGTTTCAATTTCCTTATCAGTGAAATTTGGATCATCATAGTTTCATCCCATAGAGGAGTTGTGACAACTAAATGAGACATCTGTAAGGATTTTGCGTAGTGTACTATTAATGGCAGCAGGTGCTATGATTAATTTTGTTTTCACAAATAATTACACTCTGACAAAACAAAACTAGACAACCATAAATGGGAGATTTTCCTTGCAACTTTGCTTCCTGGCTCTTTGGCTGATCTACCAGGGGTTCTCAGCCTATGAAGACATGAATGTTCCATAAACTTTTTGAGTAAAGTTTAAAAATTGTAATTTATTTAAAATTTAGTGAATTTTACCAATTTTCTAAAAATACTACTTGATATAATTTCTCAGCTGCAAAGTTTTTGTTTGTTTGTTTCTCATAATTTTTTGCACCTGCTACTGCTCACTTGGTCTGTCCTAGAAACAAGTATGAAATATTAGCTGATTATACCCAAAATTAGGTAGGCTACTTTTGAAAGTCCCTGAATCACTATCTTGTAGCGCTCTAAAAGAGTATCATTACATCTAGACCCTCTGGCATCTGAATGGATTTGAAAACGTTGTTAATTAAGCTATTGAGCTTTCCTCAGAGTTTGTAGTCACTCAGAGCAGTATCAGCCAATCACACTGCAGGATTCCCTTTCTGTGTGGTTCCCTCAGAAAGAAAGAGCTTTCAGTTAAAGGAAGGGAGAAAAATCAACTACAAATGTTTTTCTCTTCATTAAGAAAAACTTAGCTCACTATCACACGATATTACTTTTAGTTAAAATTATATATTACATCAAAACATTCAGAAAAGTATGAACAATATGCAACCAATCTCAAGAACATGTTACCTCAGTTGATCAAATCTTACCATTTTTGTCCTTTTGCTGAATTTAATGTTTAACGATCCCATACACATTTTTATTCTGGTCAGCATATATGTATGGTAACCTATTCTTCCACAAAATAAACTTTCAAAAAATGATTAATTCAGGTATCTCCAGTGGAATTCATGTAAAGGATGGCATTTTCTCTTGGCAATATTGTTATGAAGGCCATGGGCTGAAAGGCTTCACTGAAAATGCTTACATCCAACTTGGAATCAATGCACCACACCAGATTCCACTATGAAGGCTGCTGCCTCAGGTGTATGTTGGATGCATTGTTTATGACTCACTTTACACTTTTTCACACCTTCTGTCCATCCCTTTCCTGGATATTGCACCTCCAGAAAATCTCAGGGGAGATATAAATTCCACCTAGCTGACCTAGTCACAATAACAGAACCACTGAAGAAATTGTGGTTTAAAAACACTAATTGTTGGGATGGTTCATTACATATTATTGGGTACCTGAAACATGTAATATCCTCAATGTTAAGATCTGAACATGTGACCAAGGTCTGGCCAAGAAGATGTAAGAGAGAGTTTGCTCCTTCCTGTAACAAAGGCAGCTATGAAGAAAAGCTACTTTTTTTTTTTCAAACTTTTCATGCATCTTTGCAGATAGATATTACCTACAAATACAACAACTTGTGGACAAGTTGCAACATGGAGAACAATGGCAGAGTAAAAAGATGGAGGGTACCACAATGACCTTGTTATGTGACAGACCACCAAACTCTAAAACTGTCATGTCCAGATAACACGCTTTTAAGTTATTTTGGGTTTTGGGACTCTGTAATTTTCAGTTCACAAAATGTTACTCATTTGAGTCCAGGGAATACAAAAACAACTTTCTCTTAACACCAACTGCCTGCACTTTCTAATAACACAATGGCTTTTGACTCAGTCTTGCAAGGTGCTAAAACAAACAGAAGAGACATGTCTTTACTGAAGTATGAGGATAAATTACCTATGAATTCAAATCTCTTTAGCTTCTGAAATGCCATGTCTCCCCAAATGCCGCTGTAACTACGAAAGAAATTCTTCATGTAATCCTAATTTGAATGTTGTCCCAAGTCTGAAAATTCACCATCTTGGACTCTGGAAACCAAATTAAAAGTACAAAGGGAGCTGATATTCTTTACAGAAGTTTAACATGGGCACAGAGTTATATTCTTGAAGCTATCTTGAGATATAAGTATGAGAAAAAAATCAATGTATACAAGCATAAGAAACATTTTGAAAAGCAAAGTAATTTATAGTGTATATTGTGTGACAATCTGGGCCATAAGCATGAGCGCTTAGAAGATGCAAAAGTACATTTTTCTTTTGGGAATATTTTATTTTGTGACAACACCTAATTACAACAACAGGAGTTTAAATGGGAACAAGTATATGTTTCTGAGTTACTTTTCTTGTTCCTCCTGAGACATGCAATTTAAAAGAGAGGTTTACAACAGCCAGCATCATATTAAATGGCCCCAAACTAAAGGCCTTTACCTTAAAATCAGGCACCAGACAAGGATGTCCTTTATCATCGCTCCTATTTAATATAATACTGGAAATGCTAGCCAGAGCAATTAGACAAGAGAGAGAAGTAAAAGGGGTAAAGATAGGAAAAGAGGAAGTTAAATTATCATTATTTGCAGACAACATGATACTCTATATAGAACACCCCCAAAACTCTATTGAAAGACTCCTAGATATAATAAATAAATTCAGCAATGTAGCTGCATACAAAATCATACTCAAAAATCAATAGGATTCCTATACACTATCAATAAAATCACTGAGAGAGAAATAAGAGAAGCCATACCCTTCACACTAGTATCTAAAAAAATGAAATACATAGGAATTAATCTCACGAAAGAAATAAAAGATCTATGCAGGGAAAATTATAAGACCCTGAAAAAAGAAATCAAAGAGGATCTCAGAAAATGGAAAGACATCCTTTATTCATGGATAGGAAGAATAAATGTTGTGAAAGTGTCCATTCACCCAAAGCTCTTATACAGATTCAATGCAATCTCAATGAAAATACCATCAACATACCTCATAGATCTAGAGAAATCACTCCTAAAATAAATCTGGAACCAGAAGACACCTAGAATAGCAAAGGCAATTCTAAGCAGCAAAGGCAAGGCAGGAGGCATCACAATCCCTGACTTGAAGTTATACTACAACTACTGTAATAAAATCAACATGGTGCTGGAATAAAAACAGATCTGAAGATCAATGGGATAGATTAGAAGATACAACCATAACTACAAATACAGTCAACCACTTTATCTTTGATAAAGGTGCCAAATAGGTTCACTGGAAGAACGACAGTCTCTTTAATAAATGGTGCTGGAAAAACTGGCTCTCCATATGCCGAAAACTAAAACTAGACCCATGCCTATCACCATGTACTAAATTAAAATCTAAATGGATCAAAGACCTGAATAGTAAAACAGAAACACTAAATCTGTTGGAAGACAAATTAGGTAAAAATCTTTAAGACATTGGGTTGGTAGAGAACTCATGAACAGGAATCAAACTGCACAGGAAAATCAATAACTGGGATAACCTCTTATTAAAAAGTTTCTGCATGTCAAAAGAAATCTCCAGGATAGTGAAAAGAAAACCCACAAACTGGGAAAAAAATGTTAGTGAACTGTCCCTCAGACAAAGGACTTCTGTCTAAAACATATAAAGATTTAAAAAAAAAATCAGACCCCCCGAAATTCAACGACCCAATCCAAAAATGGGCATCTGAGATGAATACATAGTTCTCAGATGAAGAAATACAAATGGCAAATAAACAAATGAAAAAATGTTCATCATCATTAGTCATTAGAGAAATGCAAATTAAAACAACGCTGAAATTCCATCTCACTCCAGAAAGAATGGTCAGGATCAAGAAAACTACCAACAAATGCTGGAGAGGCTGTTGGTGGGAGAATAGACTGGTGCATCTACTGTGGCGGTCATTCTGGAGATTTCTCAAAAAGCTGGGATTGGAAGTCTCATTTGACCCAGCTATTCTACTTCTAGGCATATCCCAAAAGAACTGAACACAACCTACCATAGTGATATATGTGCACCCATGTTTATAGCAGCACAATTTGTAATAGCCAGATCTTGGAAACAATCTAAATGTCCATCAACTGAAGAATGGATACAAAAGATGTGGCATTTTTATACAAGAGAGTACTATTCAGCTATAAAGAATGATCACATTGAGATATTTATAAATAAATGGATGCAACTTGAGACCATATTCATAAGTGAAATAAATTAAATGCACATATATAAATACCATATAGTCTCCCTAGTGTAAAAAATGGTAATAGTACACAAGATTTTATGGTAATCATGATTCCCCATTACATTGTTTTGAAGTCTTTTCATTCATTAGTTAGAATAGTTTTATTTCTTTGTTTGATTTTATTATGTGTGATGGTATGAACAGCTATTTTGAAATAACCAAGACATTATGGCAGCCATTGCTGACGTAATATCATCTTGCTTTGAAGTCCTACCATGCTTTTGTTTCTCTGTTTCCATTGGTTCTATCATATTGTGTCTTATTGGATTTTAATATGTGTGACAGTATAAATAAATTTTTATGGAAAATGAGATAATACAGTAGCCATTGTTCATTTCCTATTATTTGGTTCTGAATGCCCTGTAATACTTTCATTCTCTTATATGGTTTTATACTGTTTTGTTATGTTTGATACTATTGTATGTGAAGGTATGCTCAACTATTTCAAAGAAAGAGACGTTATGATAGCTACTGTTAATATCAGGTTGTCTTGTGGTGAAGTGCTGTATTGCTTACATTATTCTGTTCTAATCTGCTTTGTTCTGTCCTCTTCTGTCTTAATCTCTTTAAAATAAAAAATTAAAAAAATAAAAGGGAGGTTTACTTTGGCTCATGGTTACAGGTCATGGTTGTCTGGTCCCAGGGCAAAAACAGCCTGGTAGAGAGCATAGTGGATGACAACTGGAAGTCATGGTGGGTAGGAAGCAAAGAGGGAAGAGAGGAGCCCAAGAGGGAGATATCCCCTTCCAGGTCATGTCCCCAGTGACCCACCTCTTCCCACTAGACACCACTTCTAATAGCAAGTGAGCTATTATCACCTCCAAGATTTGATTACCTACAAAACCCTGCCTATGCGTACATGAGGGTTGGGGAGTGATGGGGTACATTCTTGATCTAAACTGTAATATTAGGTTATTTATTAGCATGCAACTTTTTTTTAATTGAAATTGAATGGCATTATTTTTGCAATATAGCTGAGTGCTTTTATGTATACAGTTGAGCTCAGAATTTAAAATTTTCATTTAAGATGATGACTATGCTATGGATATTTTTACTTAACCAAGTTCAGAAAATTTTCTTAGTATGGTAGCATTTCATGACTGAATTTAACTGAAACTTGCCAGACTTCCTCAGTTTCTTTGGCTTATGTAGACAAATTAAATGGCTGAAGGGGGGCAAACACCACAGGATGGAGTATTATGAGGTCAGCTGGGGTTCCTGAAGCTTTGTCTCAGACCTTGGTCATGCGTCCTTGGGCCAGTGAATAAACTTCCCAAGGATGGATGCATCTAGGTCAGTTCAGTAAAACTTCCTGTGATAATGGAAGTGCTCTCTACCAGTGCTGTCCAGTAATGGGAGTCACTGCGTCCATGTGGTTATTTGAAATCTGCATTTGAAATGCTGCAACTGAGAGACTATTTGCTTAATTTTATTATTTTAGCTTTAAATCAGATAGACATCTGTGGCTAATAGTAGTATTAGACACCCAGACAACCGATGTAGGTACTTTCTTATCTAAATGTTACTCCTAAGATAGAAGAAATAAATATAGGTAGAAAGGAGACAGAAAAATCATGATTTTAAAATTGTACTTATAAGAAAATTGCACCTTCAGGACACAGAATTACCCAAGGTCACAGTGCTTCTTTCTTTCTTTCTTTCTTTCTTTCTTTCTTTCTTTCTTTCTTTCTTTCTTTCTTTCTTTTTCCTTCCTTCCTTCCTTCCTTCTTGGAAGCTCCAAATATTCCTAGGTGTCTTAAAGATACAATAAGCCTGGAAATTGAGCCTTCACTTTTATTCCCACACTATATATTCATAAACTTTCACCTTCAAAGAAACAGCATTAATCATTGGGTACCATTTTGCTAAACTTCAAACGCAGGTAAGTGCTTTAAAATTTTAACCTTGCTCACTAATGGGTAACCTGACAATATATCCTAGGTTATCATTTTGAGGGTACTTCAAGATCACATAAAAACCCCAGACCATTATATGCTCCCTTCTTGAGGGCTTCCACTCTGTTTTCTGAGTGTGTACAGTACTTCTTCAACTCTGCTCATTAAAATGTATGTCTCTCACTGCTGTGTCTTGAAATGCTTTTTTGTGACAAGAACCTACACAATGAGTGGGAATGAGGGGGTCTCTGTCTCCTCTTTGGACCCTGTCTCTAGAACTGACTCTTGCTTTTCTATGTAGGTTTTTCTTTCTTACATTTACTTCTGTGACAACTCTCAATTGTCTTTTCACTTAATTTAGAATTAAAGGCCAGATAAGCCTCTGTTGCCGTTCAAATGTAGTCAGGAGCTTAGAATTAACCATCAGCATTAACCCACTTATTGAAAAGGAGAAGGGACCAGGTCTTAAGAGGCTCTTTGATCTTCCATTAGAGCTCTTTTAGAGTCAGGAATTACTTGGAACGAATGAGATCCAACATTTAATTGAGTCAGAAGGCAGTGTTGATGTAGCTTCTTATTTTAGGATAACATCAATTTCCATCAGGAGCTTCACTGTCCTGGCTTCTGCTAGTAAATTGTCAAGATACACAATTTGTTTCCAAATGCTATCCAAGGCAGTTACGTGGTGTCACTGTTACTACATACCAAGGCATAGAACTAAATTCTTTTTTTTTTTTTTTTTTTTGTCTTTTTCCTTTTTTTTTTATCGGTACCGGGGATCGAACTCACGACTGCCTGCTTGCAAGGCAGGCGCTTATGCCGCTGAGCTAAATCCCCAGCCCCATAGAACTAAATTCTGAGGCTGGGAAGAATCCAGGTCTAACAGAAGAGCCTGACCAAAATACAAATATTTGTAACACTCTGTGACACATCCTGTACTATGTGAGCAACATGTGGTAAAACTAGAGGGAGAGAGCAAATCCGCTTCCCTCCTTGGTGACTCTAGGAAGGCTTTAGAAAGGAGAACCCCACAAAAGGTGAGCAGAATGTACTGTAGGCTTGAGGAAAGGCAGGGCATTTCAAACACAGGAGCAAGGCTCCTTCGGGGATATCAGCAAACAGGGCTGGCCATACGTTAAGCTTCCGAGAACAAATGCATGCTGATTTTGCCTTCTGTCACCACATAGCCCTTCAGCTAAAGAACTTTTCAAGCAGAAAAAAACAATTTAAACTTTGAGTTCTGAATTTTTATGCCAAGGAGCAAATTTCCCCTCCTTGATAAAGGATAGGGCACCCTGCTTCATTTAACCCCATTCTTCTCCTCGAGGTAGCATCAGAAACTGTAAGACATATCTGAGGGTAGACACCTTTTGAAGGAACCAAGTACACAGAATTCGTGAGCTGGAAAGAAGGCAAAAACTGAAAAGGAGCACAGACAGTGGAAATAGTTATTGGAAGCACTGATTTTTTTCCATTGAACTGAGACCATTTTACTTGGAGTGAATGCACACCTTACTCTGAGACTGTAAGGTGACCTGTGTGAAACAGTCATTCAGTTTCCACAAATTGGTTTTTTGCATTTCCTCTTCCTAGTGAAGTCAGTAGGGGAGGACAGGATACAACACAGTGGAGACTGCCTTTCTGGTGAGCTGCAGAAAGCAGTTTCTGCATTACTGTGATCATCTTTCAAACTGCAGCACTTAGTTGCCTGCACAGAGCAGCTGTCTTTCCATATCCTTGTCATTTAGCAATGTACGGGCTTAAAAGGATGGTGATGACTGAGACAGGATATTAAGGCCTCTAAACAAATACACTCTCATTATAGAAATGCATAATAACCACTGCTTTATGTAGAAACTACAGGCCAGGGTAAATGGTGGGATTTGGGGTGAGGAAATTAAATAATGCAGTTTCCTCACTGTTCTCACCTGTGGTGATTAGCACCTGTAGATATTTCCAAGCACCTTTCTTCCATGTTAGTCACAAATACTGCTGCACACTGATATCACCTAGGGAGATTTTAAACTTTGAATGCCAAAGTCACATCCCACACCAAGTATGTGTGGTGTCTCCCCCTCCTTGCATATTTACATTCATAGTATTCAGTACTGAGGTTCCCACTTAGGTCCTCACACAAACTCGGCAAGGGCTCTACCACTAAGTCACATCCCAATTCCCCTTTTTTAAAGACCCAAGACTGGACTGTTACCCAAGGCCTGTCTGTTATTTAGAATCTCTATTCTAGAGCAACAAAACTTTATTTTTCCTTTGATGCTGCATACATATTATGAAAAAACTAAAATAAAATTACAAAGTCCATTAAAAACTATGCAGAGGACATTTACTTTCTGGGACACCTTGCCTTCTCTTCTGTGTTTTCAGGGGTTTGGTTTTTTTTTGGGGGGGGGATACCAGGAATTGAACTCAGGACCTTGTACTTGTCAGGCATGCACTGTGCCACTGAAACATATCCCTGCACCTGTGATTTTACTTTTTATTAATTTGCATAGACTCTAAACTCAGGCCTTGATGAAGGATTATGAACTGTATCAAGCTCCTTGCTCAGACTCCTAAAGCTGACCGATCTCCTGGAGGCTTTTCCCTCCAGCAACCACCCATGCCACATGGAAACCAAAGATCTGATTTTTAACGTTATTCCTTTAAATTTTTTATTTTAATTTTATATAACTGTAAAGTTGGTCTGGCTTGAGAAAACAATTATTTATGCGTTATTAAGAGATTAGTAGATTTTGAGAGTAAATGGCCTGACATATCATGTATTACTCTTATTTATGGTTATTTTAAAGAAGAGAAGAAAATGAGGCCAGAAAGAAATGATATTCCAGATTTTGATATATTCTTAGTCACAGGGTACAATTTTCAAACATTTTATAATATTATGCCTACCTTGTGGCAACTGTATAGATAAGAATTATAATCATTTCTATTTAACAGGTGAAAAACTGTAGAGAAAATCAATTGCCAAAATTTGGCTTTACATCCCTTTTCCATGGAAGATCCTTTCCTTCTTGCCCTAAGGACACTGCCTTTTACATTTGTAATCAATTGACAATTTAATCTCCCACACAAATCATCGTGAAAAAGGTCTCTAGACATAATTATGGAAACAGCTAACGTGGCTGTTTCTTTAAAAATTCAGTCCCCAAAATACTTCGTAAACTATACTTCTCAAGTCATATAGATAAGTTTTTTAGTTTAATGGTTTTTTCCTGATTAGAAGAGTGTAACTCATGCTTACTGCAGAATAAGATTACATGTAAGAAGAAATTAAGAATCATACACGACACTTGAGTGTTCCTTAAAACACAAAAGACATTCAAGAGCCTGGGTTGGGCAGGTCCCCACGCTTGTCTGGAGCAAGAAGAATCAGTCACTTGATCCTGATGCTTTTTAAGAAATCTGATATAACTTATTTCTAAGTAATTGGAGTTGGTACAGACCTGATGCTCTGCCCTATGCAGGATGCAAACAGTTTCAAAGGATCAATAGTTGCATCTGATGTTTGGTTTACGCATAGTACAGGTATAACTACATTTTTCTTACAATATTTTACATGGCTCCTTCATCTAAAGAAACACTTTTGCTATTCATTAGTAGTACTGGCTGAAATTATGGTATTTAGAAACTTATCATGAGTAAATCTGAATTCTTAACAGAAATTCCAGGAAGCTTTGAGGTTTCTGGGCAAATGTGTAGTCTTTTTTTTTAAAAAGCAGACACCCAGAATTTATAGCTTTTAACATGTGTGGTTTTCTCTGGAGGCGCAAGCTGTGTGCCTTTTCCAGTGGGTTCTCCTTTGCTCAAAATGGTCTGAGAAACTACAGGAAAGGACAGCTGGACAGCTCTGAACGGCACATCCCCCACAGCACATTTCAGTTCCTGGATAATGGCATGGGGAATTTCTCACTCAGCAAGGACCCTGTCAAAAACAGCCAATAACATCTCTAGATCTGTCCAGTTAAATCGAGAAACAATATTCTCACTCTGCCTTATGGAGGTCAGAACTTTCTGACTCCAGGAAGTCAGCACCAACTCACAGGCAAGAATCTCCAGAGGTCAGCATGCGATGCCCCGTCCTCACCTGAGACTGAACAATGGGACACCGAGTGGCTACTCACAAGTGACTTTCCTCAGTTACACCGAGCATAAAGGACAAACCGATACAGCATTCCAGGTGTTGAGACTCAAAAAAGTATTTTTAGCATTTACATCATGAATTCCAGTGTGACCCACTAGTCACTTTATATATCATAAATCTGATCCTTACCCTTCTATATAGATTACCTGTATATAATGCATGATATAAATACACTGTATTTTTTCCCAGTCACTCCTCAGGTGCTAGGCCTTCACTTTATTTGCAGATTCGTCTTTCCCTCACCACAACAACAATGCAATCAAATTCTTGTGTAGACAGTCTTGCAGACTGGTGCTTTTTATCTTCATGAGCTAGTTTCCAGAAACTGTGTCATACAATACATGTTTGTATTATATGTGTCTTATTAACAGTTTTCTAGATTGCTTTTTGAAATTTCACAAGACCACAGGAATATATTAGAACTCTCCTATCCCCGACTCTCTATCTTACTACAATTTTATGGAAGAGAGATTTCAGCACAGTGGATGCATAGCAACCCCCTCACCCCATTCGTAATGTAACTTACAGAGTTGATGATCTTCTTTGGATAGTTAGGAATTAATAGATAAGATTTTTCTGGGTGATGTAGTAGGCCCTATATCCAGTGGCAAGAGTTCTTTTAAAAGACACAGAGGAGAGACATGGGGAGAAAGGGCCATATGAAGACAGTGAGAAACACTGGAATTAAGTCTCTAGAAGCCAAGGAGCACCTGGAGCCATCAGGCACTGGAAGGCCAAGGAAAGACCCTTCTAGAGCCCTCAGAGATGTGGCCCTAGTAATACCTTGCCTTTGGAATTCTTGTTTCCAGAACTGTGAGAAAATAAGTTACTCTTATTTTAAGCCTCCAAGATTGTGGTAATTTTGTTATAGAAGCCTTAGAAAACTAATGTACTCATTGTTACTAAAAAAACTTGCCAGATGTGGTACAACTTTAATTCCAGCATTCAGAAGGCTGAGGCAGGAGGATCACCACTGAGTTTAAGGCCAGTCTGGGCTACATAAATAAGTGCACCCAGACTGCACTACACAGTGAGCAGCCCCCTCACTCCGTTCGTAATGTAACTTACAGAGTTGATGATCTTCTTTGGATAGTTAGGAATTGATAGATGAGATCAACCCCAAACAAACAACAAACTCCAAACTCCAACCAACAACAAACTCCAAAACAAACTTTTGTCTTTTTCTGAAAACCATTGTTGCAATTATGTTCATGTGGTTTTACTGACTGTATAGATTTGCTTTTCAGTGAACTGACTATTCATATTTTTCCATTTTTTCAAAAGATTTTCCTCTACCAATCCTTAAAAGTGCTGTGAATATGCAAACATTGGCACTCTATCTGCCACATGTTGTGAGACACCTCACTCATTTTTTATGGTGTGTTTGGTCATACTGTGCAATTAAAAAAATTACATGGTGCCATATGCTTGTCTTTTCATTTATCTCTTAGGAGTTCCCTATTGGTTACAATTATGTCCCTGACACCTGGGTAATAAAGTATCCTCCCAAATTTTCTCTGCAATTGTTCCCAAAGATGTCCATGCCCTATGCTCAGAACCTGAGAACAGGCTTTGTTACATGGCAAAAAATAACTTTACAAATGTGATGAAGGGTACACCAGTGATGGCCAACTTTTTAGAGCTTCAGTGATGACAAACAGCAGGCCATGCCATACGTGCCAAAAGCTCGTCCCCACTGATACAGGCTTTGAAATGAAAGATCATTCTGGGTTATCTTGTCACAGGAATCTTTGAAAAGGAACCTTGTTCAGTGTGGTCAGCGGGAGAGGATACTAAGGAGAAGAGTCAACTGGGTACAGCAAAGCTGCCTGTAAGGCAGAGGAAACAAGCCAGAGACCCTGGTCTGTGGTCCACCTCTGGGATGGCAAGTGAGTGGAGGATCCCTCTGAGTCTGCAGAAAACAACAAAGCCTCTGTGACACCTTAGGGCATAGGACCGCAGCAGACTTCTTTCCTGTCTGAAGAACTCTACATACATCTGTGTTGGTTAAGCTGCTGGATTTATGATCATTTGTTATGAAAGCACTGGAAAAATCAATACAGTACTTTTTTGCTTGATTAAATATGTACCTTTATACTTACATGTATAATTAACTTTTTTGAATGTTTTAGCTAGTAGGGATGTAACTTTAGTTCTAGATGGACACTCTAGTCCATTATAACAATCTATCTGTTTATTTCTTTGCCTATATCACACTGTTTTGGTATAGTTACTCCAATATATTCAAGTATCAGGTAAGATGAATTAGCTTCTTCTGTTTTCGTTTGATTTTAAAAAATAGTTTTCTTTTGTAAAAAGATCTTGTTTATGTCCTTCAAAGTATTATTTCTTGTTAAATATTTTTATAAGTTGTGTGTCAGTGGCAAATCTACGTCTATTTGTAACTGAAATGTTCTCCTCACCCCGTAGTGGGGAATGAACCCCGTGCTTTTGTACTGAGCTACTACACACGCCCTCTTTTAAAAAAAAATGTTTATTTTGAGACAGAATCTAAGTCATTAAATTGCTCCAGCTGGACAGTTTACAATTTTTCTGCCTCAGCCTCCAAGAATGCATGTGCATTCATGCCCAGCTTGCAACTTACATGTCTCACAAACGAATCAAACCATAATATAACCTCGTTTCAAGGTGTGAGCTTACTGTTCCCTCTGGTTAAAATGAACTGTGGCATCAGTTATCCACATGACAGAACTCTTCAAGGGCCTTGAATCTCTGCTCGCAGGCTAACTTATCAGCAAGGCCTTCCTGGTGACCCCATAGGAAACTGCACCACTGTGTGGCACCGTCCCATCTGCTAAACATTTACTTGGCTCTTCTCAGGCTTTATTTTTCTCCAAAGCACTTGTCACGTTCTGACTTCTTTACTAATATGTTGCTTCTTTTCCATTTCCTTTAAATAAAATATCAGCTCTGTGAAGCTTTTTATCTCTTAAGGTTACCACTGCATCTCCAGAGAACAGATGAAGGCTTGGTATTCAGACAATATTTAGTAAAAAAGGTTTTTTTGAGTGACTGCCTAGAAAGAGGGGTTATTGACATTATACATTATTTTTCAGTCTAATTACCTTGTCAAATATCCTTTTTCACTGTAGCAGTTTTCTACTGGAGACCTTTAAATTTTATAGCTATACAGTCATATTGTCAACAAAAAGGATAGTATTACTCATTTGGTTGCTTTAGTTATGCCGATTTAGTTTTTCCTCAGTAAATTCACTGGGACCTCTAAGACACTGATGACTAATACTGATCAAAGTAGGGATCTCAATCTGTAGAAGACTGCAGTGATGGTCTCGGCTTATTAGTCTTGCCTATACCCATGCCCTTTGGGGTAAATCTTTACAGGAGCCTCATATCCTCTGAGGCTAGGGCTAGCCATATGAGTGCTTTGGCTAAAGAACTACAGCAGACGTGATACAAGCAGAGGCCTGAAAAGTGCCCCTGACACTGGGCTTGCTCTTGCTTCTCTGAAACTGCCATGCAAACGTGCTTGGGCTAGCCTGCTTGAGGACATGTGGTGGAGAATACAGTTTTCCCATTGTTCCAGAAGAGCCATCTAGGATAGGCCAGCTAGCCCCAGACATGTGAGCATACCCAATCATGGTAGCAGAGTGGCCTGGATGATGTGAAGACAGCCGTGAACTGGCGAGCCAGCCCAGCCCAGAGCCCCGATCCCCACTGACTGTGGGTTATAATCACATTTATTATTCCTTGCTGAGCACAGAATGGTTCTTCAAAACTGCTTGCACAGGAAATATATGAAAGAAAAGGTATAGTAGTTGTTATGCAACATTACTGTGACAAGAGACACTTAATATAAACTGTTATGCCTGATTTTGTTGTAGTGTTTCACCATGTAGAATTTTATTATTCATTAGTTTTTGGTAGATAGTGGTTTTTCTTTTTTAAAGCCATCTGTATTTGATACCTCTTGAAGCCAAATGTGAACTGGGTACTACATTTTCATTCATAAGCCTTGTTCGAAATTATTTCTCAGATGGCTTTGCAATACACCTAGGGTAGTTTAGTTTTATTCCTCTATATGATACTTTTATTTAGAAAACAAGACCTGTGGAGTTTCTGCCAAATTGTTTCAGCTTAACACACTTATTTTTAGAAAACTAGCACATGTAGAATTGAAACTACAGGGGGAAATTATAAAAAAGGAGATTTTACAAGATAAAATCTCAGACTATTTTAAGTGGTAGATAGTATTTTATTACAGGTAAGTAAAACAGAAACAGCAATCAAATTGTTCAAATTAAAAATGGCTGCTGAATTTTTATAAATGCCTTTCCCATGCATATTGTTATAATCTATTTTCTTATTGATGTGACAAATTATTGATAGATGCTTTGACTTTAACCATTTTATAATCTAGGAATAGGTATATTATTCTTTGGTGGTGTCTCTAGATTTTACTTGGTAATATTTAAAAGTTTTCCCTAAGTAAACAAGTGAAATTGGCCCTCTCTTCCCTTTATGGCCTGTATTTTCTTTTCCAATTTAGGAATAAAAGATACATTGGGTTCGGGAAATAAATTTGTCAGTTTTAGAAGTGATTAAAGTTCTAATACAAGAATGGAATGTAGATGTGAACATAACCCACAGTATATATTTATACAGGGAATTTGCATCATATAAATTAATAAAACAGAGCTGGGCATGGTGGTGCATAGCTGTAATCTCAGCATTTGGGTTCACCACAAATTTGAGAGCAGCCTGGGCTACAAGATGAATTCAAAGGCCAGCTTGAACTACACAGTGAGATCCTGTCTCCAAAAAACCCCAAAATTAATAAAACATATTTCTGATCACTCATTATACATTAATATAAATTACCATGCTAAAAAGGAAACCTCAACTTATTTTAAAGGTAGATATTTAATAAAATATAATCTTAAGTGATAAGCAAATAAAATTGTTACTAAAGAATAAACAATAGTTAGTAAATTTTAACTACTTGCAAATAAGAAATATCTTTTAAAATAACTTTAGAATAAAAGCAAAATCAAAATGATTAATATCAATGAAAAATTATTTCTTACCAGAAATTATGGAACACAGCTAAAGCTCAGAAGGAAATGTATAGCTTATAAGTATAATAGCTCTATTTTTGAAAGACTAAAACTAAATGAACATTTTGGTAATTTTCATGAGGAAGAATAAACCTATAAAGTCTATCATTTAAAAGAAGAGGAAGGAAAAATATAAGGATTAACTACTTTTACAGCTGAGGACCAGGGATGTAGTTCAACAGCATGGTGCCTGCCTGGCAAGTGCAAGGTCCTGAGTTTGATTCCTGATACCCAAACAAAAATAAAAACAGCTGGGTTTCATCTAGCTGTTACAGAATATTTACAGAATTCTAATGCTCCTGAAACTCATAGATGATAGAAATAGATGTAAAGCTCCTAAATTCATTTTATCACTTATATAGCTCAGGGTTCTAGTATGTTTCCTGGACCGACAGCATTAACAACATTTGGGAACTTGTTAGAAATGCAGATTATCTGGCCTCACCCCTGCCTTGCTGAATTTGAAGTGGCGGATGGAAGGATGTCTAGGAATGTATGCCCCTAAGGTGATTTAGGTGTGCACTAAATTTTGAGAACTACTACTGTACCTGACATGCAGTTAATATGCAAAAGGCTGTAAGTTGCTTCACTTTCATGAATGTATCTCCTGAATTTATTTGCTTTTCTTTTCCTTCAACATCACAATCAAATTTCGACATATTACCATGAACTTACCCAAACAATTCTCTCTCATTTTTTTGTATAACAAATCCCTTTCATTCACACACACACACACACACACACACACACACACACACACACACACATCCCTGGGCAAGAGTGCAAGGGGTGTGGATGTAAGAATTAGCAAATGGAGTTTGGATTGTAGATGTAGCAGCAACATGATTTCTGCTGGAAATAGAGCTGCATGTGTATATGAGGTTAAGTGGGATGTGCAGGTCTCAATTTTAGTATCTACATATGTACTGGTACAAGTAATAGGGAGTAAATGCCTCGTAACTAATTTAGACATGGCTATTTGCAAGTTACATTATAATTACTAGACAAGATGTTATACTATATTTTCATCCGGTGGGCAGATTGGTTATAATGAATTGAAAGCATTTTAATATATTTTAATAATGAGGTAAAGAGGTATGTGAATTGCACAAAGCAGAAGCTAGGTATTTCACATCCACTATCTCATCTCCTTCCATATCTAATATGAAGAGTAGTTATTATCAGTTCTATTTTTTAGATGAGGAAGTTAAGGATCAAAAAAGTCCAGGAAGTGTTCTCTACAGAATTAAAAGTCAAGTTTGCTTTTCTATAATTCTACTTGGTTTCTACTAAGCCTCATAAAATTTTCTGAAATTGAGTTCACTGTCAAGAAATATGAGTCTGTCTTCTCCTCTGGTCTTCACAAAGTGCCTTCCAATGGATAATGTACTTCCCCTTTGTTAATTTAGAAATGCTTCAAAGTTAAAACCCTTCGATGCTGTTTTTTTTTTTTATTGCTTCAGCTAAGAGACTAACAAATCATTACACACGCTGTATAAAAGAAACCATTTTAGTATTAACAGCCCAGTCATTTGGGGATTAAAGATTTGGGGTTTGCTTTGGCATGCAGAAGGAATATTAGTTACCTGTAATTCTGGTTTGGGGGAGGCTCATAACTGTAATAGATAACAGCTCCTCCAATCTAAATTTCCTGGCACTGGACAGGCCTGTGCTGGATAGCTCAGATTTCAGTCTCAGACCACCCACAGGGAGGAGGCTCGGAATCTGTCAACAGTGTGCTGTCTTCTATAAAGCTGCTTTCCACAGAGGGCTCTGGTCCTCACACTGAGACTCAGTGCACAGGCCAAGAAGACTGACTCGTCATAAAAATAGACTCCCTGAGAGCAAGAATTATAAATGGGGCTGAGGAACAAAATTCCTCCCAAAGAGGAGCAGTAGTTTTCCATGTATTTGTCTGCATGCAGGCCAACGATCTTGGCCTGTAGCAATGGAGGTAGCTGTGTTACTACATTTTCAAAATTTCAAGAGGTCAGGCCAGCTGTTCTTTCTCTACGGCAAGCGCAGTTTGACAACTAAGTGAAGAAACAGTGTGTTAGGCTTAGACCCTGTGCTTGTAATCCATCGCTCAGTCTTTGAAAGGCACATTACCATGTAGAACATGGAACCTTATAACCATGTAGGGGTATGTGTATGTGTGTGTGCACGCGTGTGCGTATATGTGATGAACTCTAAAAAGAATGAAAATCTCCAATGCAAAAAGTTTTCACTTTTCTTCCTTGTGATTGGCAAAATTTAGTTTGAGCCAATTAATATATGTTTCTTCAAAAAGTTACATTTTTAAAGCAAATCAAGATTATGGATCATTTTTTCTTAAAGTGTGAAATTTCCCATGAGAGTTCCTGATTGTTTTTACTAAGCACTTCCAAGAATAAATTATAACATATTACTGTTGCTTTGTTACTTGGCAATAATTTTTGATTAAGTAAATTTATACTCAAAGATGTTGCCAAGTGAACCTTGATATTCTATACAGTGCTGTATGTATGCTGTACATTATCTGAAATTATGTTATTTTAACATTGAAGCTAGTTTGTTTGTGGAACATAAAAAGAACATAGGCTGATTGTGGAAAAATTAAAAATATAAAAAAGTTTAAGAAAAAAACTAGTAAAGCAGTGATAGAAATTTCTCAATTTATTTCCTGTAGTTTTTCTATACATCTATTTTGTGTATCAGCAGTAGTTGAAATTGTATACAGATTCCCATTATCTTCTCTGCCTAACACTACTTTAATTTAACCTGTTCTCCAAGCTGAAATCTCTTCATGCTATATATATATATTCTCTATTGAAAAACATTTGATTGATTTCCAAATAAAGTCACAAATACTGTTTCTGTGTCAAGATTTATGTATAGATTCTGGAGTATCTCCTTAGGAATAAAGCTTGAGCAGTATTTCAGAAGACTCCAAAATTACTGCGTAACCATCTAGAAGTCCCTTAATATGACTGCATATTACTATCCTAAATTATTTGCTAAAAAATCCTTCAAGAATTTCCCTAACTTTGTTCTGTCTATGCTGAAAATTGTTACTAACTTCCAGTTGTTTCAAGATAAAGCATAAAACACCCTCTTTGAGGTTTCTAGACCATTTGCCTGTGGCCTGAGGTTCCACAGTCCATTGTAATCAATCAAGGGTATGAGTATATATTTTCAACCACTGAAATATCTTTTGTTCCCATTGTTGTTAATTCCACATGTCCAAAAAAAGTGGGGGTTTTTGTTCTGAAGAGGATGTAGGGGTTAGCTTGTAAAAAGGTAGGGAAAGGTGCTTAGATAGGTCTAGATGGCTGGACTTAGATAGTCAGGAGATAATATTAACATCAAGAATGATGTTTGCTACCAATATAGCCAAAACTCCTACCAAAGTGCTGCAAGCTATGGCATTTTAGAATTCTATGATAGAATTAGGGAGACTTTCAGAGCAGGATTTGGGTAGTAGAAACATTTTAAATCTCTTTGTAAAGCTTTTAAATCCTAGTATACAAAGTCACAGGTAGACATAAAACATCTCACTCTTGAAATTAATGAGTGACTTGTTCGTTGACACATACTAGTCTTTGGGCTTTTGCACGTATCTATACTTAGAATCCTTCTGCATCTTTGAATTCACTCTAATTAACGTTGTGTTCATGGTAAACACTCAACAAATATTGGCTCTAAGTAAATTTTTTCCCCTATAGTTATCTGAATTAAGGATTTTCTGTCTTTGCAGTGAAATTCTTTTTATTTATAGGACAAGCTCCTGTTTCCTTGTTTTTATGAAAATTCTACAATTCCCCTAATGCGAAAAGAAACTGCCAATTCTCTTTGCCATCTAGGTTGCTCCTTCCAGATACTCAAGTGCTAAACAGAACCACTGTGCTGGCGTTTTCTTTGTGCGTAAAGTGCTTCATGACTTTCTCTTGCTGTGTCTTTTCTTTGGTCTGGGCTGGGTGCGATACTGTTCTTTACCAGAGAGGCCTTCTCACTGCATTTCACATTTTTATTTTCTACTGTTGCCCCTTGACCTTTAACCATATACATTATAATTTGAAATGATTTAATTTAATCTTTAAAAATATCAGTGTTTTTCAAACTTGTTAAGTTTATAATAACCAATATCTTCTAGAGACTAATGGCTTCTCCCAGCTCCCAAATGAAGTATCAGTTTGATAAAAATAATATACTTAGAATTTTGGAAGAATGAAGTCTGTTGTTTTCATTCTATTTTAGTTTGTTTGTTAAAGAAACAATTACAAAAAAAGCTGCTTGTAACCACTAAGTTGATCTCATGACCTACTAACATAATGAAACCCTAAATTCGAAATATTAGGTTGTCAAGTTCTCTTGATTCCTGGCCTACAAAAAGAAAAGATTCATAAAGTCAAAAAATAGGTATTTTTCTTGTTCATTGATATAGTCAATTATGCATTTTAAAACCAATTGATACTTTAAAAAAGTGAATAAATTAATGAAACCTTGATAGTTTTTCTTTCTTATTTTGACGTAGGCTTTTAAGTAAGAATAATTATTAAAATGGCACATCATTTCCTTTTCTAATAAAAGAATTTTGGAACTGAATTTAATATTTAGGGATCCATAAGCATTTCATGAAAGATACTGGTAACAACAAATTCTTTAGCAATTCACAGAATTTGAAGGGGTACAAGTTGAAATTTTATAATTTTTAGGATTCATGATCAAACTGCTGCTATCTGAAAATTCCATTATCTAATTCAGTTTTGTTTGGGGTGGGTAAAGGATGAAGTAGCAAATGAACAAAATAGAAAAAAGATTTCCCTTAAAGAGATTTGGGTTCCCAAGCTCTGAGTACTGGGGAAGGAGGTGGGCCTGGCACCGTGAATGGAAACTGTATATCATGGAAGAAGCTATATGTCACATTTCTACTCTACTACAAAAATATGTTTCCATGTGCTTATTTAAAATCTGGTATCCATTCATGCTATTACTATTTGATATTTGTGAATGAAGGTAAAACAGTTCTATTGAGAGTAAAAACCTTTTAATGACTTAAAATTGATAGTCTGTAAGAATTTTCCATGATAGGACACTATTAATAACTTTTCTTTAAAAACAAAAGATAATGTACTTTCTCTTATTCAACATTTTTATTTGCATAAATAACAATTTTTCCTGAACCTTTAGTGACCCATCACTTATTCTAAATTGTCAAATGAGGATGCATTAGAATTATTGAAGGCCTTCTTAAATAGATTTCTGGCAACCAGTCTCCCAATCCCGATATTCCCTCAATAGGTCTGGTTGGAGTCACAGAATTTGCAGTCCTAATTTTCTGGAGATACTGATGTTCTTGGCATTAGTACTCCACTTGGAGAATCACTGTTTTAAAGAAATGATTCTTACCTAGAGATGATTTTGTCTCACAGTGGACATTTGACAATGTCTGGTGACACATTTGATTGTCACTATTGAGTGTGTGTGGGGGTATCTTCTTATAGAAGAATCAAATAGGTAGAGGCCAGGGTGATGCAAAAAACATCACAATGTACAAGACTCTTTCCACAACAAAGAATTATTCAGCCCCAAATGTCAATGCTAGTGTTGTTGAGAAATCCCATTCTATATGAACTCTCTCATGGAAGCACATTAATAAGAGTTTAAATAACAAGTAAAACAAGGGCGACTCATTTCAGAAGCCTTCAACTAAAGTGAGATGATGTCACAGACATTTTAATTGGATGGTGTCTCAAGCAGATATCTACTGTCATCTTTCTCTGTGTCTGTTTGTATCTCCCACATTCACATGTCCATTAAACTTATAAAACGCTGCACAGCCCAGACATTTACTCATCCAAAATGTAAATGAGTGCCTGTGTATGGCTGAAGAGGGATATGGAGCCAGTCTGGACCAGAAAACACTCTGCTTTCTTCTCCTAAAGGGCTGTTGTTGCCTTGTCTAAAGCAGAGAAGATTTAGAAATGGTAAATTCCAGAGTCTACAGAACAATGGAGTTAGGAAGATACTGCTATTTTCATTTAGATTCCATAATTCTTTTTTTATAATGTTTATTAATGGCAGAAGATTTTAGGAAAAATTCAGTGATTCTTTTAGGTGTTTTCTTGTATCCTATATCTTTCATAGTCTCTCCCCTCTTTCTTTTCAGAATTTATAGAAACCTGCTCTTAGGTAAAAGAAAAAGATCCCTCTCTTATTTGATCCATCTGTGATTCTCCCTGTGCTCCTTTGGCCTGCTTTTTAAATTGTCTTAAATGGTGACCCAGGAAGGGCTGGCCATGGTAGAAACTTTCCTATTGCTCTTTTTCCCCTCATCCCTGCCTAGTCAGTCTGTCTGTTAAGTCTTCCTAATGCTTCTTTTTAAACATCTCTTCTAGACTCTAATTTTTCTCTTTCTATGTCCATATCACCACTGGGTCTACTCTGGATTACAGAACCACCCTTTAAATGGCCACACTCTGGACTTACACTCTTCGTATACTCTATCCAGAGTAAGTTCTTTAAAACATCAGATCATGCTGTTCTACTGCTCACTTGCTACTAATATGTCAAAAGAATTTATGACGGTTTATAAGGCTTTCTACACACAGGTCACTGCTCACTATTCATTTTTTCTCTTCTTGCCACTCTGCCCATTTTTCTATTATGTGGCAGACACTATGAACTTTACAGGGATCCATGACAATGTGATGTTTTCCCTAAATAGATCTGGCCCTCCATATTTGTGGAAGTGACTCTGCACTCAACCAATCATGGATGAAAATACTTGAAAAACATGTCTATACTGAAATGTGCAGACCTTTTCTTGTTATTCCCTAAAAAACACATAACATTTACACAGCTTTTACGTTACAGTGGCATTTTATATAAGGAACTTGAATATCTGCAGATTATGGTATCCATAGCAAGTGGGATGTATTTTGAGTATCCTAGAACTAATCCCCATGCTTACTGAGGGGGTAACTGTACTATCCTTTTGCATGTGCTGTGTTCCCTGCCAAGAGTACTTGTACAAGGCCTCCTGCCTTACTTCCCACTATTTCAGGCTTCTGCTAAAATAGCATTTCCCTTGGGAAGATTTCCTTGACCTCCCAGTTCCGAGTTAGGTGCTCCACCCATGTGTTCTCATGCCACCTCATAAAATTTCTCATTGTAATTATCCTCTGTTGTAATTGTCTTGGTCCCCCAGTAGCATGCAAAGTGCTAAGAAGGTAGGGTCTCCATGCATGTAGTAAATACTGACTGTATTTCTTCATGGGAATTTAATAAAAGTCCTGGGAAAGAATTTATTTAAGCTGATAGAGAAATTTTGAGCTTCCAAAGTGCTCCTTCCAGAGGTCCTTGAGATCAGTTTATATCGCCTACATTTCTCATTCATATGTCTACATTTGTGTGGCAGAATCACATTCCGCCCCCCCCCCCAAAACCAGCCAAACAAGAAAACTTAAGTTGCCCTGCTAATTTTTAGAACTGATTTCCCTGTATAATCTTCAATACTTTTCACATTTTTTCCTCCACTGTACATCTAAGTAAATCAAAGAATCCTGAGAAGCCAGAGTAGCTTGGCCATGGAGAACTAAGATCAGTGGACCTGGTTCACCTCCCACATGTTCTGGTAGCCACGGAGAGACACAGGGACTTTATTTTTAGCCCAGTGGAAAACTTTAAAGAATTCAAAATGTGGCAAGGACTTTATCACACTGGCTGATTTATGATAATGGATGCAAGGATGGGCTGACAGTGGGGAGAGGCCAGTTCCCAGACCAGTGAAACATTTCAATGGGATGATAATGGCATGGTCCTGCATGGAGACAGTGAGCGAGTAGACTCAAGATATATTTTGGAGGTATAATATGTAGGTATGATTGCTCAGAGTTTGATTTGGGGGCAGGAAAAAGAGGAAGGAAGCATGATTTCTAGGGTTTGGCTCAAACTCTGGTTCAATGGGAAGACAGCCACTCCTGCTGATGTTCAGAGCTCAGCCAGTTCTCACCGCCTCCATGAAGTCTGTTGTGGTCAGCTGCAACCTCCCACCTTCTCTCTTTCCTCTCAACAATTTAGGACATCTTTACTCGCTTCACTAATCATTTCCAGAGTGTGCTAAACGCCCCTACGTGGGTTATCCTCCTGGGAGGTGAGAGACTTCCTTCCAGAAATGCTTGGGCCAAAGCAATGCCCAGAAGTGGTAGATACTCTATGAATTTGCTGCTACGTGAAACGAATACAGTGTACCTACAGCAAACATCCTGAAAGCTGCTAAGAATATTCTGCCACCCACTCAGTGTTCCCATCCTCCAGAGAGTATTCCAATTGGACATTTAAAAATCCAATTTCTAAAAGTCTTTGAAACACATGTTCCTTTCTAGAACCTTAAAGATAGGTATTTAACTTCTATTAGATAGTTATTATTTAGCATCATTCTTTTCATTTGACATATACTTATTTTTCTTTCCAACTATTAAGTATTACCTTAAAATGCAACCTAATTTTCTCTTATATTAAACAGAAATTGAGCATAAGTTTTTCCTCATTGAATTTCAAGTACATTTCATTTTCTACAATGTTCATTCACACTTTGGTTACAATGTTTTTTAAAAAAACTTTAACATACCATAATTTCACCTTTTGATTCATTTCAAAAGTATTTTTAATGTTATAAACCAGATTTATATTTGGAGTTAGACATGTAACCTCCCACACAGAGCTAAGAACATAATTATGAAGAATTTATGCAGAGGCAGGAATTAAGCTTTTTCTTGTTCTTCCTTTCAACCCATTAGTTTTAAGACTGACTTCGGAAACTTTATTTTTGTTCATAATCTACTCTCATAGTGGGATAGCCATTTTATCTAACCTCTGTCATATAATTATCCCAATCACCTGTAAAAAGTCTAGCCTTCCTTTAAGGCTGAATGAATGAATATTTAGCAGGATTAAATTGTTTCTCAGAGCACATATAGTTAGAAAGAGTAACACCTGTATTGAAATTCAGTTTCCAGTGACAAGCTCTAGGTATCCCCTCCACACAATTCATCAGATTCTAGTCATGCAGAAACAATCTTAGGAATAAACCAGTTGTCAAACTACTTGAGAGTTCTTCCTTAGGTCAAGCCAAGCCCTGAGATTTCCATTCACTCTCAGTCCTAACAGAAGCTCTGTGCATGGACCTCACAGGGTCATACAATCCCTATATAGTTCTGCCAATTTTATGTACAATAAATGCATTTTGTGGGAAGTAGGTCTATTTTTTAAAAAAATTATGAAAATGTCAAATAGGTCTATTTTCCCCCAGCCCTTCCTACAGGACAAAACCCTTGTCCCTACGAGAGAAAGACTCTCTATACTTCAGTTCTGTCCATACTAGAAACAGTTGTCATAATTCCTGGAGTGTCATAATTTCTCTGGGTTGAACACTCCCATTTTTTCCACCGTCCTTTGTAACACAGGGCATCCCCAAATTCTCAGCCTCAATGGTAACATTCTTTGGAACACGCTGTCATTCTTTTCTTAACTATGGCACTCAAGAGAACTGAAGTGTGGCACTAGGGATGGATCACAATTTCCCACTCATTCAATATCTTTTTCAGAATAAAAATATAATTTTCCTTTGAAAGTCTCTTTATAATATTTGAAGTTTAGAAAGAGTAGCATTATACTCTACCTCCGTTTACTATCTCTCCATCCTTTGTTCCCCAACAAAAATAGTATGAAATCCAGGGATTAAACATTTTCTTTGACCCTTTAACTTCAAGACTCATGAGAATTACTAACCATGTATGTTTGTGTAATCTCACCCTTGGTGAGGATATATAAGAATATCAAAACAACTTGGCTATTGGAAGCCTATCCCTTGACCAGGAGCATACTATGACCTACATATAAGTGGTTACAAAAATTGAGAGCATCACTGGGGTACTTTGAAACCTACCTTACTGTCCTCTGGGCTTTGAAGACTCGCAGACATCTCTTCTCACAGCATCAGCTTCTCCTACTCAGCTTCCAAGTCAGATAGAATGAAGACTTTCTAGGCAAATAAACTGCCAGGAACCCCAAGCCGCGTCTTGCACTCGTGTGGGTGAGCTATCCCAATTACATACTCTTGAAATACACCTTAGATACTCGTGCTGAGCGATGCAGTACTGGTGTTATGACTGTGCAGATTTTGCCACATAATCCACCTACCGGACAACAGTTCACAACTCCAGGCTCCTGTCGTGGGCTGAGGCTTCCCCACCATGTCTCTGGACCACTACAAAAGCTGCTGTTGCAGCAGGATGATGAGCTAAGCTTGTGGTAACCTAAATCCCTTGTGAAATGAGACTCCCTGAGCATCAGGAGGCTCCTGGATAGCTAACACCTGACATGCTACCTTATCCACAGCAGCAGCCGCTGTTATGAGGAGAACTTTTACTCCCCTTCCAGCCCCAACTTAAGCCTACCTAGCATGATAATAAGTGCAGAGAGAAACAGTATGTCTGCTAATTATGTTGCTTATGACTGACAAAAACCAATAATTTAGTTTGAAATAAGGCATTATGACCCCCCCCTCCATATATTCAAAATTTCCTTAGGTTCAAAGCCATTAAGTTTCAAGATTGGTAATTGTGAGGATGAATAGCAGGTGCTTATTCTTTAAAAAAGAAAAACAATATTCTGAAACTGCTCTTGTTTGCTGCCATGGTATCTGGCAATGAATTTAATTTGCTATAGTGCACTCCTCAGAGAACATGTTTCTGCTGGTGTGGAAGGTCTGGAAGCTGTCTGCATGCCAAGGCAATACCCCCTAAATGAAGTCTTACATAAACCCGACAAATTATCTTCAGATAGAAGCCATCTCAATGGGCTACTGCAGAGCCATGAAAATAACTACTGGTAAGCCACCAAAACAAATCTGGCTGAGTGAATACTTCAAAAAGCCTGAATCATGTAGCTATTTTGCCAGTAACATTTCACCACAAGAATTTTTTTTTTTATGGTACTGGCATATTTACTCTCCTCTTTTTCATCCTTTCCTTTTCTTTTATGATTTTCTTCCTTGTAGCATCCATCCTCCTTTCCTTCCTTCTGGATGACATTATTCTCAGTTCCCCCACACCCTCCTTCTTTCTTCCTCCTCTCCCTCATCCTCTCACCTGACTGTTGCCTTTTTCTCTCCCCTGTGCTATGGCTCAAGCTCTGTATGTAGTTCACTATCAGCCCAACTGATGCTTTTAGATTCCAAATGCCCCGTGCTACTCATTTTTATCCTGTCTTAGATGACTACAATATTATCTAGGCAGTATGTTTCCAGAAGGTGCTTTGTCACCTCTCTCTTCTACTTAACAGCCCTTAGTGGCTTCCCACAGTGTTAAGGTTATATCCTACTCATCAGCCTCAGCCACCAACATACTAGACCACCAACATGGCACTAGCTGCTGTCCTTTTACCAGTCATGTTTCCTACACTTTCCATAGCGCACCTTAACATCTTATGTCCCCAAGTACATGGACACCTCACAAATGACCTTAACCTGGACACAAATCTGAGCCCTGCTACTTCCACACGCTTCTGTTTGTGAAAAGTTGAGCCTGCTATGTAGGCCTAAGTCCCTCCCTTACATCCTCAGGGAAAGTGAGTTATTTTTCTACTCTCATTAACAATGCATTGCAAGCATTCACTTCTATTTACTGTCCCCATCTGATAGGTTAAAAGTTCCCAGGGCAAATGTCTTGCTGATTCACCCACCAGGTAGGTGCTTAATAAATGTTTGGTAAATGAGGTTCTCTTGGATAATTTATAAGTACAAAGATGCAATACAGAATAGTGTTTAAGAGTATGAATGTGTGGATTCAAACCCCATCTGGGATTTGAGTAAGGTTGCTTACTTGCTTGGTGCCTCAGTTTGCCCATCTATAAGATGAAAATTTTAATATTGTCCACCCCTAGGGTGGACATGAGGATTAAATGGTTTCTATGTGTAAAATAGTTGGAACATCATCTAAAAACTGGAAAGGGATGTTATATGAGTGTTTGTTAAATAAAATAGAAGTAATTATGATACCCCACAGCTGCCTCTGTTGTTGAGGCCCAGAGCAAAACATCTTTTCAGAGAAATGCTAACCACATTTTTCAGAATACTTCTCCCGCACTACAACGCCATACTCACTCTCTATCTTCCTTTCCCAAGAGTGAGACTTTCAAGAGAAAAAGGGACAGTGTCTAATTTCCTGTTACTTCCTCAGTGTTCTTCACAGTATCTGGAGTAAATTAAGTGCTCAAGAAACGCACAGTGGATATGACTGAACATACAGGGGTCTGTATGGGAAAACTCACTGCGATATGCCCTTGGCAGCAATGCTAAATCTCCCTTGCACATCATTTATCAAAATCATAACTTGGTGAAAACACAGCGTGGAGGTGGATAAAGAATATTCAATTTTCACAAAGCTAGAACGACTGTGCAATTAGGCATCTTGTTTCTCAGGAAGGAGAAATGTTAGGATCCCTGCATGTACTATAGTCAGAGTTAAAAATTTAAAAGCTTCTTCATGAACCACAACAATGTTTATGACTCATTTATTTTAGGTAAAAAATGCACAAGAAAATGCATATTAAAGCCATAATTGCTATCACTATATACCCATAAAATGAATGAATATAAAAAAGACTGTCATTGCTGAGTGCTAGAGAGGATATGGGGCAAGCATGGAACTCTAGTATGCCATTGGTAATAGTGTAAATTTGTACATCTACTTTGGAAGGCTGTTTGGAAGTTTCTAATTCAGAAAAATATATCCCTAACCTGATAACTCCAAATCTACTCTTAGCCACACATCCAATAGAAATACATATGATCCCTATAACACAGCCCCAAACTCAACTAATCCAGTTTCCTATTAATCAAGAAGAGAATAAACAAATTGTGGTATAGCCATGTAATCAATACTACTCAGGAATAAAAAAGAATGAAATACTGATATATGCACTACCATGTATGAATTTTACAGATATTATATTGAACCAAAAACATCAAAAACCAAGAATTTGCATTATCTACTATCATGTATAAGAAGTTCAAGAACAGGCAAAAAATCACTAGTCTGTAGTGATGAAAGTCAGAATACTGGTAACCACAGAGCAAAGGGAAACCTTTGGCAACACTGAAAATGTTTTAAATCTTGCTCTGCATGTGGTTATATTGGCATATGATTGAAACTTCTGTACTTTGGCATAAGCAAAAGAGTTAATTAAAGTGTTTCTGTAAAATATATCACCAAGAATCTTGATGAACAGAAGGGACATGAGCAGCAGAGGGAGTCTCTCTCTGTCATGCTCACTGAACCAAGTCATCTCCTCAGGGGCAACACTATTCAAAAGTCATTTCATAAACAGTAAAGTTAGAACTTTCTGAAAACATATCTATTTATTTATTATCTATCTTTTATTTTACTCTTTATATTTTGGGTTTCTCCTATAAAAGAAACCATAAGACATTTGGGCTTGCGTGAAAAAAGTACTCTCAGAAGAGTGAAAATCATAAAATGGGCAATAAGGTCTTTCTGAAAAGCTTTGCAGAAACCCCAAATTTCTGAGGCCCAACTGTCTGCCATACCTGTCCAACTCTAGAGAAAGATTCTCTAGGAAAATACACTCTGTTCTCATTACAAAAGAAGGCCCTGCCCAGGTTAAACTTGACCACACCACATAAGGACCTGGAGAATTCCTTTACTCTTGCAGTGTTTCTCAATTGGATGTGATACCATTTGGGAAAGGACAAATCTTTGGGTGCAGGACTACCCTTTACAGTGAATGTCCTATATGACTACTGGCACCCAGAACTCTTATCACAGTGATATCAACAGAACAGATGTTAGAACCACTATTGATGTTTTGGTAGAAGACTTCATTGATAACCTTTGGCCTAATCCACCCTGAATTAGAACCCAGAATCAGTGTTCTCACTGGTGTTTGTAGCACTAAATATGAAGTGCAAATATCATTGTTAAGCACAATAATAATAATAATGAGTCGACATTAATAAATCAGGCATAACGCCAAGAAATCGAAAGTGCCATCTCTTTAAGAAATGACTTTTCAAGTAGTTATGTGTTCAGTCTTTGGTAAGGTATTTTGGATACTGAATTATATAAAATTTAGTATGAAAATAAATTTTACTTGCTGTTTGCTTTTCAATGTGGCTATCCAAAGTTTACTATTACATGTGTGACTTGAATTTGTGGCTTATATATTCAGTAGATGACACTGGGTTAAAGCATATGGCCAAGAAAAATAGTTTCAGAGGTGTATGTGAAACTACCATTATGAATATGTCATAAAGCAGACTTATAAAGTAAAAAGCTGGAGAAGAATTTGGAGAAGAGAAAGTTTTACAAAATGATCTGGAGGGAAGCAATGCTATTGGTATGAATTTCACTTTGTCATTAATTACTTAGCCAAGAAAATAGGCCAATAGTAGATTAAATCTTTTTATCTCTTCAAATCAAAAACTATAGTCCCATAATTTCATAGAAATAGAGAACAGTAATGTTTTAAACATTCTTAGGATATGTAAGTAAGGGGATATCATTTTTTTTTCTTCAGGGTGTAATCTACATCTAAGAAATAAGAAAGGGTTTATTGTATTTGCCTTGGCGGGCGAGACTCCCACCTCTGTTTTATGGCCCTCTTGGGTAATTCAGTGTGTTTAAGTCCTGTGGGGACCTTCTGAAGGTTCAGGGTGGCAGCTTGGTTCTGAGGCATCCCAAATAAATTTTTTGAACTTTCCCCTTTGAACTCAAAGCTGATCCTGCAAGGGATAGTTGCCCTGAAGCAAAGGAATATTGTGAACATGTTTTTCCATTGTTATTATCAAAGTTTTGACTCTCCTAGACCATCCCACTGAAAGTCATTTTTTGATATAGGTGTTGTCATCTCCTGTGGCTGAGCAATATGTGGGTAAAGTTTCATAATCATTTTATTATATAATCTTTTTGTATAATCTTTTCTAGAAAAGATCAAAGCTTTCAGCTCCAACTGCCCTCCACAGCATCCTGCCACCTTTCTGGACACAAATACTGCCTGGGTGTTATTAAATGAGCCAGTCTCAGGTTGGTACCGATACAGAACTCATGAGAAATTGAATCATAAATATGTTTTCTTATAAGCATTACACTATGGCCCTCTTCTATCCCATTTGCTCCACTCCTTACTCTGCCCATACTTTAAAAGCCAGTCTATTAATGTCTACCATTTTCCTGAAATTATGTCTTCAGAAGAGCTTCAAGGGGCACACATGTAAAATTATCATCATGGTTTCCCCAATGAATGAACTGCTCTAAGAAACTCAGGCTCCAGGAAAGTACAATGCTTAAGCACATTTTTTGGATCCTATGCTTCATTCACTTCCTAGGAGTGGCGTTTCTAACCTATAAAATGGCAATTTCTTCTGAAGTCAAGCAAGATAAGAGCTGTATTAATGGCTATGCTCTGTTTTTGCAGATCCTTAGGGCGGCAACAATAATCATAATGCAGCCAGCTATGGCGGGGAGTGGGGGCTCTTGGCACTGAGTGTTGACTCAGGAGTCTCTAATTTTACTATGCATAAAAAGTATCTGGGGATCTTGTCAAAGTACAGGTTTTGTCTTACCAGCTTGGAGGGGTGGAGAGGCTCTATACTTCTGTCAATATCCCAGGCTCCACCAATGCTACTGGCTGCTACAAACACTCTGACTAGTAAAGGGGAACATTTCTGAGAACCCTTCCATGCTTCGAAGTCCTTAATTCTATGTGAGCAAAAACACCAGTGGCTGACACAAGCAGGAGCCAAATCTCTCTAGGACCTCTGTTAGAAGACTCCAGGTGTCCGAAAGGTTTATCTAAATAGGAAAGTTTAGAAATTAAACCTGTGAGTCTATCTCCAACTCATTTTAGTATCTTGTAATAGTTCCTTACTATTGACCAGTTCTGTAAATTGTGTATTTAGCTACTTTGTTCCCAGAGAATCTTATTAAATGATCCTTTTACACCTGAGCTGTGTCTTGGATAAGGCTGGGTACAAAGTGCATTTTAAGTTTATTCAGTAATTTCTTACATAAAGCAGATACTATGAGTGAAAAGATTTTGCTAAATTAATAATTCCTGCCCAATTTATTTGTTCTCTAGCTATTAATATTTCTTTATAAGATTTGCTTAAAGTAGAATTTATCTCTTTCAATCCATAGCTGGTAAGCAGGAAAAAAAAACCCAAGTATTTTCAACAAAAATACAAAATTTATAGATTTTCCACTGCATTGTTTTTCATTTCCAAGTAGGTATGTCTGCTGTGTATTTGATGATGATTCAATTCTTCCAGTAGTCAATTGCTTGAACATATAATCCAATTTAACCAGTTCTGAATTCTTCTTTTGACCAGTTCTGAATTCTAAAAAATAAACCATACTAAGAAGAAATCAACATGAAGTTTATATGTAATTTTTTTACAACAATGATTTTGCATCACATGTGCTATGTGTCAAACACTATAGCAGGAGTAGGAAGCTGGGGCTGAGGGATGACTCTCAACTGAGGATATGTGTGTGTGGGGAGAAGGACCTGTCCATGTATTTACATCAGAACGTGACCGATATAGAGTCACCTGTAAAATGCAACACAGAAGACCAGAAAGCTATAATTGTTACCTAGGTGATCATATTGTTCTTGAGTCCTAATACAGTCTGCACTCCTATGAAGTTTAACTTTTGAGGGAAAAATATAAGCATGCATGCTTGGGTAAATTCTTAGTAAGTTTTAGAATTTAGATTAACTTTTAGCAAGGGCAGAAGACACTTGTCTTTGATTATGAGACCACATATTTGGAGTACCTGGTGTCATTCAATCTGAAGGACTAGATAGGGTCGAGGTTACAAAAGTGGAATAAATCTCTAAAATGTCCACCATCACTGTCCTATAGCCACTTTGCTGTTCAGTGTGGTATGTGGATAGCATCACCGGTGTCACTTTTGTTAGTTAGGAATATCTACTCTCAGAGGCCTCTTGATTAAGAATTAGTATATTAAGCAAGGTTTGTATGAGTGGTAAACCGTGAGAGGCACTGATGTAAATTACCAGAATAGGCTACATCTTTTGGTAAAAGAGCTCTTTCTCATCCTAGTCTTAACACTCATCCTGAAAGAGTTCTACAATTATAAACCCCCAAAGACACCACCCTTACGATTTCTTGTGTCTCTGTTTCACTTTATGTTGATCTAGGTCAAAAGTAGATCCTAACAGATCCATTAGCATCACACTTCTCAGCCCCTTTTCTAAGGGTCTGAAGGGTCCCTAGAAAATAGTTACTTTGTAGCCTCTGTCTTCATTTTGTGCTTTTCTCTGTGCAGTATTATTTATTCATTCTCTTTCTTCTTCCCCTCTCTGAAATGATAACCAAAACATTCCTTTACTTCCATCAGAGCAATTCAATTCTAATTCAGATCCCTTGAAGACTTATCTTTCAACCTCCAAGCACATTGGTCAAGTCATTTTCCAAATAAATACAGTTCTTTCCTTAGAGGAATTCTGTTACAAGCAATTGCTATATGGCATCTGGTCATCTTTTTAACAGTTGCTTCTGCTCTAACTTCTTTTTAATTGTAAAATAAGATATATAAAGAAAACTATGTACATATTAACCTTTGCCTTCCACTTCTACTCTCTTTGAATTTTTTAACTTGAAATCAAGTAGGAGAAATTTCTCAGTGTTTTGATTTTAATTTTTAACTTTCATTGGTACATGTTTGCTCTAAGAGAATCTATGCAATATTTAAGCTTGTTTGTCTGACCTATTTTGCTTATTATGATGGTCTTATGGTGTATTCATTTTCCTAACAATGACCCAATTTTCTTTCTGTATGCATTATAGTATTCCATTGTGTGTGTTATACCCTGTGTCTAGATGTTCCCTCAAAGCCTCACATGGTCATAGGTGTGGCTTTTTCAGAGACAGCTGGGTTTCCAGTGTGTGACACTCATACTGATTCATGGTGCAGTGCTAGAATCAAGGGCACTAGGATTAAGGATGTGAGTGATACCCACCTAAGTAGCCTGGATAAGATAAGGAATAGAAAGAGCTGTGGTTATCCCTTGCTTACATTTTTCCTACCTTCTGTCTGCCACAAATTGTTTCTCCTCTGTGATGTCTGTCTGTTGAGCTACTTTCCCTTGGAGCCAGCAACTTATGGACCGAAACCTCTATGAAACTGGAGCTAAATAAACCTTTCCCTCTTTAATAAACCTTTCCCTTTTTACCCCGGAGTTTTTGGTGTTTTGTCTCAGCAATGTTAGAGAAGTAACTAACACAGAATTTGGTGCCAACAGTGAAGCCATTGCTGTAACAATACCTGACCATATGACTTAGGAGCCTTTGGGGATGGCTTGTAGGAAGAGTTTAAAAGGTTTAAAGCTGCCAGCTGAAAAAGTAGTGCTGCAGTGCCTTAGGCTGTATTTTATGGGAGACTCTGGTCAGAGTTCAGAAGATGAGAAGGCTGACCAAAATCCTGTTAGTATAGACCAGGCTCAGGGGGTTTCTTCTGGAAAGAAGGACTACACTAGCTGCTTGAGTCCAGACAATGTGATTTGCTTTGGCAGAAAGTTTGTCTGCATTTTGCTTGTGTCCAAAGATTTTGCCCAAAGCTTAGATTAAGGGTTGGGGACTAATTAATCTGGCAGAAGAAATTTCAAGGCAGTCTCAAGTTGAGGCAATGGCATGGCTGCTGTTGGAGTATTTTAGCCAGGTTTATATGGAGAATCAGGAGCAAACTCACCAAGAATTGATCTAAAATGTTTTGAGTTTGGCCTGAAAGGAAGCTTCTGTAAAGCTGTGGACTGAAAAGATAGGGCAGAGGAGATCTTGATTGCTGAAGAGGAACAGGAACATAGAATAGATGGCTATGGGCATTACAAGAAGCAGCAGGATTCCACTCTTTGCAGCCTCAGAAGTGAAAGAATTTGCTCTAAAAAAAGACACATCCCTCCAGTACTATGTTCCAGAATGGTGGCAGCCTAGGGAAACTGTTCCTTGGGATTTGATTCATAGGCAATTGACCCCTACATTAGAAAAGAAAGCTTGGCTACTGCTTCACTAGGCAGCAGTCCTTGGCATTACGCACATGGTGCCGGTTTTAGTTGCATGCAGAATTAAGAGTTGTGGGATCAAAAAAGCTTCTACCCAGACTTCAGAAGTTGATCTGGGAGGTCAGGCAGTGGGCTCCTAAGAGGGCAATGTGTGAAGCTGTGACTGTGAAGACAAAGGTGCAGTGGAGACACCAGAAGGTTGGAGGATCCAGGAATGTGGATTGTCCAGGAAACCTGAAAGGAGTGAGCAAAGCCAGCCAAACAAATGAGTCATGGGAGCTACAACCATGGGCAGTGCCTTATAGGTGGAGCCACTCAAACTCTTTGGAGTTCACATCCTGTCACAGACTGCCTTGGATGCTGCACATGGAACTACAAGACTTCATGTTTGTTCTGCTAGATTTTGGATTTGCCTTAATCCTTTGTATCCCCTTTTGTAACTTTTGGAATAGAAATATCTATCTTGTGCCATTAAATATTGGAAGTGAGTACAGGGGTTTGCAGCAAAGAGATAGTCTTAAATCTCACAGGGGACTTTGGACTTGGAATTTTCGGCAATGCTGAAACTGTGACAACTTTGGAAACTCTTAGAAATGGACTAAAAGCCTTTTGCATAAAAGGAAATGCATGAGTCTTTGGGGCCCAGTGGAATGTTATGGATTCTGATTAGATGTTCTCTCAAAGCCTCACATGGTCATAGGTGGGGATTTTTCAGAGGTGGCTGGGTTTTGAGTGTGTGACACTGGAATTGATTCATGGTGCAATGCTAGGGTCAAGGGCACTGAGATTAAAGGCATGATTGCTACCCACCCTATGTAGCCTGGAAAAAATATAAGGGATAGAAAGAGCTTTGGAGGGGCTGGGGATTTAGCTCAGCAGCATAAGCACCTGCCTTGCAAGCAGGCGATCCCCTGTACCTATTAAAAAAAAAAGAGCTTTGGGTCATCCCTTTCTTGCTTTTGTTGCTGCTTTCTGCTTGGCAAAGCATGTAAACAACACATGTTCTTTTTCTATCCATCCATTGATATAAATGCTGCTCCTAAGGTTTAGCTATTATGAATTTGTGCTACTATAAACATGGGTCTGCATGTGTAACTGTAACATGATGTCTTTAACTCTTTGGGGAAGATACCTGGAATGGGAATAGCTGAGTCAAATGGAATTTCTAGTTTTAGATTTTTGAGGAATCTCCACACTGATTTCCATTGAGGTTGTACTAGTTTACATTCTTACCAACAGTGTAGAAGGGTTTCTTTTCTTCTATAATTTGCTAGAATGTGTTATTATTTGATTACTTGATGATGAGTACCATTTCTGGTGTAAGATAGAATCTTGGTATTGTTTTAATTTGTGTTTCTCTAAGGCCCAGCAATGTTGAACATTTCTTCATTTATTTTCTGGCCCCTTGAACTTCTTCTGTGTGTTCATTTCACTTACCTATTTTTTTAGTGAGTATCTTGTAGGGTCCCGTTGTTTTGAGTTCTTTATAAATTCTATATATTAGTCCTCTATCTGAGGAAATTTAATGGTAAAAAACATATTAAATAAAAACATGATCCATGCTGTAGCAAAATGGCCATAATTTTTGGGCTACAGATCTTAGATAAAAAGAACTGAGGCCACACTTGAACTAAAAAAACTAAAGATCTTTGTAAACTCATTTATTGGCTACTAAATGGGATATGCTAAAGCATTTGTTTACTGTAATTGGTTGTCAAGAAATCAGATAGGTAAATGCTTTTTCCATGATCATAACCAATGTTAAATCTGCTTTGATGCAAAATGAGTATTGTACTATTTAAATTAAATGGGAGATATGAAATAAATGTAATAGCATTTTGCATGAAATGGAAAGATCTGTGTAAAGTGAATTAAATAGATCATTTCAGCAGACTTCTATATGTTCAGGGTGTATCTCTTCAGAGTGTGCATTAAACTATGACTTCCTACTTCTCGCTGGTTGTCTTTCATGCTTTGATAGACAACAATAAGAAGCAATGTAAGTGAAAGAAACCAGATATGTAGTTTATCAGATGAGTTGGTTGTTTATTAATCCCTCATAAAAGATTTGCTGGGAGCTGGGGATTTAGCTCAGCGGCATAAGTGCCTGCCTGGCAAGCACAAGGTCATGAGGTCGTGAGTTCAATCCTCGGTACCACAAAAAAAAAAAAAAATATTTGCTGGGAGAAAAAGGTTAAGCTCACTAAATGGCGATCCCTTGATGATGTAAGATAACCAGCTCATCACTGCTGGCATATCTGTTGGCATTGATAACTAATGGTTGGCCTGATGTAGTACTGTATCACATTAAATGCTTCCTCTCCAAGGAAGAAAAATGGTATTGAAAGAAAGTGATTCATCCACCATTGATTAAGTGCAAATGATTTTAGAAGAGCAAGGAAATAGTCTTCTTGTCTGTTGATGATCTGTCAAAATATGACCATCCTTGCTAGATTTTTCTCCGTTATTAACTTTGACTTTGAAGGTCTGTTACTGTGTCACATATTTAAAGTAGAAATAAAAAAGTTAGGATGAGTGTTAAACCATGCTTCAGCAGCAGTTTGGAAATGAGACCAGGCATTGCTTATAGCAACAACAAATATAAAACAAACAATATAAAATATAAAACAAACAACTGCTAAATGTTGGAAATGGGTTTTTGGACTAATCACTCTCCCTCTCCATTTCTCTTCTTCTATAAAAGTCCACTTTTTTTAAATTTTCCCAAGCTTGATACAGATTCTTCTGTTCTCAGTTAAAGTTTCACAGATCACTGCAATCTGCCATGAACTCTTTCTCTTCTTAATATCTTGAATATGTAATACTGACCCTATTCATTTGGCATTGCAAAAACATAATTAACCATATATGACCAGAACTATTATTTACCTTTTTCTTTGTGAACTTGCATCCCCAAATTAATTTTTAAGTTTCTTTGGGGAAGTAAAACTGATTGTACTTTTGACATTTTCTATGGCATAGCATCGTGTTTTGCATAGAGAAAACCTTCATAAATATTTATTTGACAACATATTTTCCCAAAGGGAAGTGGTAACTAGCTGTTTCATTTATTATTAACAAGAGGCACAATCACAAACCAGAAATTGCTGGCTTTGCTATGGTCTCCTCACATTTTTTTAAGAAAAAGTTACCCAGTCAGTATGGGCTTCTCAAGAGAGTCACCACTGAAAGTGCTGGTGACATACATCAGCACAGCACAGAAATCAACCATTGTAGAAATACGTATTTAACATAAAACAGACAATAAAATAGTTTCATTAAAGAGGCGACCATTTCGTGATAAACATTTTTTCATCTGAATAAATGCTATAGGACCCTGATCATTCTCCCATTCTCATAGATGTAATTAGTAATTAAGAAATTTAAATTTTGCTTCTATTTCAACCAAACACTTGCAGTAAGACTGTTGGCAAATACTCCTGGTAACAGTTTAAAACGTTCATCAGTAGACAACAAGACAGACTAGACACATTCTAATCAGACACTATTGTATGAACTTAATACAGCATTTTTACAAGATAGTCTTACAAACTAATGAGGAGCAATGGAGCAATTTTAAAATGGACAATAAATGAACAGTGGAAAAACTAATACATTTACATGAATTATGAAACTCTTGGATAATGTTTATCTGTTATCATAAAAGCGATCTATTTACTAAAAACCTATGTACTAGGCACTTACTATGTACCAGGCATAATTTCAGACAAAGCAGACAAAGATCTTGCATTTCTGCTATCACAGGGTTTACATTCTAATAGATAAAGATTGACAACAAACAATACTGGGTTAGGTGATTCCTGCTTGTTTCCCCAGCACAGAGGCAAGAAGATTGTTTGAGTCCAGGAGTTCAAGACCAGTCTCAGAAACATAATGAGATCATCACCTCAGAGGGACCACAGGGGAGAGGGAGGGAGGACGAAAAGGAAGCAGAGAGGAAGAAAGGAGAGAGGAAGGGAAGGGTAAATAGAGAGAGGGAGAGGGAAGGGAATGGCAGAGAGGTGGCTTAGATGTGGAAAGATTAGTGTCTATGTAAAAAAGCAAGGTAAAATGGAGCAAAGAAGGGGATCAGGATTGAAAGGGGCTGGGTTTCAAATGAGGTTCGTCGACGTGTTAAATAGGGGAGTCAGGGTAGACCTCAAGAAGAGGATGCAATCTGAATTAAGACTTGCAAGAGCTAGGAGAGTGAGCCAGTGGGTAATGTGGGGGAAATGTGAAAGCTTTCCGACTAGAGAGAACAGCCATCTACCAACACAGCAAACACAAGAGACACGGAAAATATATTGGTGATGAATGAAACAGAAAACAAATATATCCTTAGCAGAGGCAAAAAAGAGTTATTGAAAGTCAGTTACCATTTTACTCTATCATTCTCATGGAAAACTGAAATTTGACCACACACATGGTGCATATCTAGGAAAGGAAGGAAGAGAGAAAGAGAAAAAAAACGAAAATTTATTAATGCTTCTAGGAGAATCACTTGCTCAAAATCCTTGGAATGCAGAAGACATAAAATTTCTGTCTTGGGATTTTTTGTTTGATTTAACTGAGACAATGACTTGAAGTAACTCCTTTCAATGGGACTGCAAAAAAGCAAATTCTACTCAAACTTTTATATTATGTAATGTCATTTATTCTTGCATGAATTTTAAACTAAATTAGTCTGAGAAAAATCTCTTGCTTAATTAAATTTGGTTTGATTAGGAAATTTGCTTGTCATGTAGGCAAAGCACAATATGTGTGGGTTAAAAAAATGTCCTGGCTATTGAAAAAAATGTTTTAAAGATGATTAAATTTTTCCATGCTTCATTAATGAATTAAATTTGTGTTGGGGGTGAACTAGGCTGTGGTCCTTGTTTGGGAAATCACCCAAGGAGTAGGCAGTTTGTTCTTTCTGAAGAAAAATGATACACTTCGAAGACTGGAACATTTGAGTATCTTCAAATCCTTTCTGCCCTGGCTCCACATGACCCTTTCTTGCTATTTCCTAGTTCTGTCATCATTTCCTTTTTGAAAACATTTTCCTTGCTTTACTCAGCCCCAGTGTTCTCCACAGGCTCTATCTACAAGGCAGAGTTGGTTCCGTCTGTCTTATCTGCCCTGGCCTATGTCCTTCAGTATTTCAACCAAACTAATTATCTTTCATTTTATTGCCTGACTTTTAAAACAAACAAATGGAAATTTTAAATAGTGTTGGTTCACAGCAGTTCAGGGAGAGGAAGGTGATTGTTAGAGGGTCAGATATCTTAGGCAAGGATACAGGTCCGAGAGTAATTACTTGATAATACTTGACGCCTTCCAAAAGCAAAAAGACTGACTCAATGAGTAGCCTGTTTTACAAGTATTACCAGAGGCCTGTCTTTCAACCTTAGTCACGAGAACTTCTACTCTGCTAAGGTGTATGTGAAGAATATTGCATTTTATAGGTCACTGGAAAAAAAAAAAAGGCATTCAGCTGCATAGGAACAAGGACTAAAAAGTTACAAAGAATTTCCTGCAAAGTATTAACAATACATGCCAAAGGAATGCATGATTAAAATTTGGTTCATGTCTGTGAAATAGAGATTATTGAAAAATGGCAACTCCAGATTGGAGCAGCATCTTCCAGGACTTCAGTGGGACATGGTCTTACTATGGCATCTTCTCTGCCAATAATCAGTATGACTTTGGGTGGAGAGCTGCCAAAGACCATTTCCATGCTCAGCACTTTCTGCAGTCTCAGAAGTTATTTTGATATTTTCCTGTGTTTGATAATATTCCTGATTGGGTAAAAATTCTGGAAAGGGGCTCAGGAAGGACCTTTCCATGACATTAGGTATAGTTGATCCCTAGACCATTTATAACTCAGGCTGAGTATGGATCAGTGTGATCATACAGAGCAGCCTTGAATGTGCCATACTTGGACCCTAGTCCACCTGCACATTTTAGAAGGCAGAAGCCAGTATGCTTGAAGGAAAATCAGTACATATCCTTTGGCTGATTGAGGAGGTCATATACACCAGATAGTAAATACCATATATGTGTTTATCACACATCTTTAACTTGGAGAATCCTTCATATCTATGGAATCTGTTAGAGAAGCCCAATATCTAAACAGATAAAAGATAACATCTAGGGTTGGGGACCCCACCCACCAACATTTCTCCCAGAAGAGACTTTTAAGGGGCTCTTAGGGCCGCTAGAGCTCAGAGCACCTCGTGTGAAAAATGGTCCCTCTCTAAGGCGCCTCACATTCTAGCAGCTACACCTTGGGAGGGTGATAATTCTTTGCTTTTGTGGTCAGGGGAATCAAGTATCATACTCGGGATCTAGATTCCCCAAACCTCCATATAGTACACTGAATCATGTTATGGGCTAGAAAATGTGAGGTTAATCAGTGGGTCCATTGCTTGAAATTCTGAGATTATTTTTTCTGATTTTAGTGATCATTGAACAAAGAAAATATTGGAAGAATATGGCCTCTAATCTTCAGAAAATTTGCATCATGACCTTAGATCTGACACAATACATAGCACACAGAGCAAATTCAAATATCCAGTGATAGTATTTCCACTCATTAAATATATCTAGTTTATTTTTTGATTTATTTATGTCTTTTGTATTCATTATTCAGGAAAATGTAACCCACATAGAGTATGCACAGATAGATGAGTTTTGACAAATATCACATAGCTTACACTTTAAGACACACATTTGCATCATTCCAGAAAATTTCTTTACTCTCCTTGCCTATCAAGTCCCTTTTTTTCTCTGAGGTAACCTCTGCTTCTATTTCTATCACCATATATTAATTATGCCTTTTCCAGGACTATATAAAATGGATTAATAAACTGCACATTCTTTTGGATCTATTGCCTCATATTTTGCGTAACTATAGAAATCTCTTCTTTGTTTCCTTATATGTAAATTGATGGCACTGCCCTGGAAGACTGTGCTTAGGTATTCTGAGGTGTCCAGGTTTCCGTGGAGAGAGAAACTCAGAAGTCACTTTGATTAGAAGAGAGTGAAGAGGAGACTGAGCAGAGTTGGAAGCCACAGAATTGTTGTCTTTTTCTATGTTTTACAAAGTGAAATCCACTGTAAGACTTCATTTGGCAAAGTGGAGTGGCAATACATGACAAAAATGTGTGTGTGGGCTGGGGGTTTAGCTCAGTGGCATAAGTGCCTGCTTGGCAAACGCAAGATCACGAGTTCAATCCCTGGTACCAAAAAAAAAAAAAAAAGTGTGTGTGTGTGTGTGTGTGTGTGTGTGTGTGTGTGTGTGTGTGTAACATAGAATCTCAAAGATGCTTAGTGATCCCCTTCTGGGAACATTCCATAAATCACCAATAGTGTTTTATGCTGTGTGAGCTCTGACTGGTCTTCTCAAGGGAGGGCCAGGAGACAGAGGCAGCCAGACTGGGGACCCTGAGGGAGGGCCTGGGCGCTGAGCACTGTAATATTAGTACTGGTTACAATCAGATAGCACCAGCCAAACTGAGGCGCCTAGACAATAGGCCAGAGGCCATGGATGAGGGGAAGCACAAAGACAGCATTCAAAAGACTGGACTCCTGCAGCCAGTGAGCATTTCTATAGACTCCACCAGACGCTGCCCAGTCTGAATGTCACCTTACTGCCAGAAAGCCATTTTTTTCATGGTGAGCTTTTAAACTGCTAAAAATAATAAACACACAGAAGAAAGTGCTGACACAATCTTAAATGCAGAGACAAACTGAAACTGTGTTGCTTTAATAATGAAAACAAACTGAGTTCCAAACTATGACCCAGTGTCCCAAACAGACTGCTTGATGTTACCACACACCTCATGATTAAAGGGGGAGTTCTGAGGTTTATCAGTAAAGAAAGGGGATCTTCAGTGAATAGGTGATCACCTCTGCGTGGCTTGCTAATCAATTCTTACCTACTTTTTCAGCTTCTTTAGAATTCAATGAAAAGACACATGGAAGACACTTTTGGATCTTCATGGGGAAAAAGTTTCCTGCATAACAAGTGAAAAGAGTGCACTTTTTGAGGACTCTCTACAGTGTTTTGTAAATTTTTTTTTGTGATATATATATATTTTTAAGTTCATTTAATGGTGTGTATTTCTCTCAGATACCTAGAGTTCAAGACTGTTGAATCACAAAAGCAACTTTGCCACAAGTTGGAAGACAATTCCCATAATGCTAAACAGTACCAATTAATAGCTAAAAAATCACAAGTTTGCAAATAAGTCAAGCCTGATATCTGACCTTCTTATGCATTAAATCATGTGTGGAACTTGGCACCCACGCAGGTTGGCTGATGGAAGGGAAACTGCAGATCTGGAAAAAAGGAAACATAAGAAGATAAATATAAGTTGGTTTTTCTTTTTCTTTTTTAAAAGTTCCTCAATGTTTGATTAATCTACAACTGCTCTTATTTCTATGTTTAAATAGGGTCTGGTTTCAGTGCTGTCTCTGATTTTGAATACATGCAAATAGACTTTGATACAGATCTCATTCAGAAGGGGAGATGGTTTCAGGCAAAGGGACCTTAACACAAGGGCTGTAATAATATTACAGGCATGGGACAATTTTCATGGCTCCCGAAGACCTACTTTTCTGTGGAGTTTTAGGAACAAAACCCAAGGGTTTTGGATTCCCAGCCTGGGAAGATGACTAAAAGGCAAATGTGAATCTCAAACTGATTAGAATTTTCGTGTGAAGAGAGAGAGCTAAAAAGTCCGGCTTCTTGTCAAAGAATGGTTCCTGGGATAGGTCTTCATGCATAAAAGCTGTGCCTCTGCCAGGGGAACAGCCCTGCTAGACAGCACCTATGCGGGGATGATAGTCACCAGCAGATGCCCTAAGTCTGCACTGGAGCATCAAGCTGTGGAGCCATCACACCTGGAATGGCTCCCACAGACAGAAATGCCATGGGAGGTGGCCAGACGGACCATGGCATCTGGTTGTGTGGCTGTGGATGTCTGCATGGCAAAATAAGAAACTGCTCTAAACTGTGCTCCTACTACTTTTGTGGTGGTTGTGGTGGGGAGTTTAGAAATCACAGAAAACTACAGGTTAGTAAAACAGACAGTGGGTTCCCATTACCTAGACTGGACCAGTGTTAGCATTTTTCTCATAGCTGTTCGATTTTTTACATTACAAAAAAATAAGTATAATCTCTTTGATACCACCCCAAACCCAGACCATAAATTTATCTTTCCGGGCACCTTTTTAATTTTTCATTCACATACATTTCTATGTATCAAGGGCAATGAATAGAGTTTGTGTGCTTTTAATTTAACAACATGCTATGAATCTTTATATATGTATCTCTCCATCTTCAGTTTGTACTCAACATTATGCCTTTGAGTTCTAACTATGCTGATCTATAATAGCTCATTCCCTTTAACTGCCACATGGAATAAATATACACTTTGTTATTGTCTTTTCACGCAACACCCAACGTTTATGGCACCATAAAAGCGCTTGTTATGTCATTAAAGTGATTGTTGGTTATGTGTGGTTGTGCATAGGTGTGTGTGTACATGCACGTCTGCTCTGCTCTTGAGTCTGGCTCAAGAAACCGCTTTGCCTTGTTTTCAATGGCCCTTCCAGACTGCTACTACCACTGAAAGCACACTCAACATGTATAACAATGCATGTTTATTAAAATTTATTAAAAATTGACTTGCTTATTTTATCTAGTTACATTGAGTTTCACTTCAAGACCATCTGAAGTTGATATTATTAATAACTCCATTTTCCAGATGAGCAAAGGAGAGGCAGAGAAAGATGAAACATTTCACTCGAGATCTAACAGAGAAGGACAGTAGCCTGGAATGTCACCCAGGTAGTCTGATGTCATAGGCCTTGTTCTGAGGGACTGAGAAATGGCTCAGGTTTTAAAGATAAAACTGCTGAGAAGAAACTAAAAAACTTCATTGAGGTGGCTTCTAAATTTTGCAATAATACAAACAACAGAACATCTTTTTCATGGTGTGTCTCCAACTGAGAACAAACCAAATTAATGTCTTTTGCACAGAAAAATTCAAAATGATTTCCCTGTGATGAGCAAAATTTAAAGAAGCAAGGTCATACCCGAACCCTTCCAACTTAAACACACTCAGTTTTTCACTCTTCTGTTAGAAAACAGAGCTGTGAATTCACTTGTGGCTCAAAGGAGTCATGTGCCCCGTTATACTGACACAAGATTCAAAGCAAAAATAAGAATCACCCCTGGGACAACTTTAGCTCAGAATGTGTGTTTTTTACACATTTTTAATTGAAGCACAAATATATTAACAGTGCGGTTATTTTGTAGTTTCAAAAGAATCTGTTTTGTAACTGATTCACATTTATATTTGGAATACATTTATTTCTAGGCATGAAACAGTACATTTTATTATGCCATCTGACCTGAGGTGAGGTTGGCACTATTTCCCATGGCTGCACCCAATTAATGCAAATTGAGGGTTAAAGGATAAATAGAGTTCCTTTAACTTGGTTTACTAATACGTTATTTATAAATGGTTCTTTTCTCGGTCAGTTTTGGGGGAAGGACAGTAAATTTGTACAAATAAAACTTCACAAGAGCAAACTAGCAAATACATAATTCGTATTTTATTTGCCAAGTTTGAAAATAATTAAATTTTATAGGGGTTGATAGTATGGCAAAAATTAATTCTATTTACTATCTATTCTTAATCCTGTACCTCTTGCCTGAGACTGACTGCATTAGTAGCCTAAGTTTGTTTGTTTTTAAAGGGCTTACTCAGTCTTTTCTGAATTTTGTTTTGACAGTTATATAGTATCCCTTATCTTGTTAAGTCATAATGGTACTTACTAAAAGTGGTGAGGTGTTTTCTTCTGCTATTTCAAATAGAACTTCAATGCATAATTTTACATGACAGTAGATACTCACATGTACAAGTTAATGTGAAGGGCAAATCTTAAGAAATGAAATTGGCTATGTAATGAAAATGGACATTTCATATTTTGACTGATATTTCCAAATCAGATTCTAATTTGCATTCTATGTCTGAAAGTCCTATATTCTCATACCTTTGTTAATATAATAGTTTATTAAATATTGTCTTTGCCTATTTGATAACAGATAAATGAAACCCTAACTTGAATTCATGTATATCGTAAGTGAAGTTGAGAATCTTTTGATATGCTTAAAGTTTTTATAGTTCTTATTCGGAGTTTTTCTCCTTTTCTTTCCTGATTTCTTTCTTTCCTTTTTTCTTCCTAGCTTCTTCCCAATGGTTTGCCCATTTTTTTTTCTTTTCCCCCCTACTAGGTTGATGAGTATTTTTTATTACTAAATGGGTATTTTATATCTTTTACAGAAAAAGTTATTTTCTCTTTCTTTCATTTTTGAAAGCTTTGCTTGCTAGGGATGTAGCTCAGAGCACTCACCTGTCATGTCATTCATTGGCTCTGAATTTAATCCCCACCACCACCACAAAAGAAAAATAAAAAGCTCTTCAATGTAGATTTAATTCTAATTTTCTTTTCTTCCTTTTGTGAGAATTATAAGAATTTAGTATGACAGATCTACCCTCTTAAAAGATTAAAAAATTAATAATAATATTGTTATTAATAGGTACAGTTCTATTCGTGGAAGAGATCCAGTCTATTTTCATGTACTTTTTGATCCTGTTTTGGTCATATGGCTTTTTTTTTTTTTGGTCCAAAGAAATGCTATCAGATGTGCTACATATAGAAGTTTGAAAAGTTCTCATTATGTTTGCGTGATTCTCCGCTCCTTTGTGATTGTCACAAGCACATGCCTAAGCTAGCCTGTCATGGGTGAGAAGCACACAGCAGAGCTGCTTATATGAGTAGTCTCCATCAGGCCCAGAGGAGCAGAGTTACTTCTCTGACTCTCAGCTGACCACAGATGATGAGTGAGCCCAGCTGGAGCTGGAAGAACCAGCCAGCTAACTAGACTCATGAACTCATAAATGCTAGTTGTTTCAAATGTTTCAATTTTGGAGTAACTAGTTACTATTGTAGGGACTCCTTGAAAATACTACTAGCACTAGATAACTGATACAGGACTTAACTCTGTTATTTAAAAGAGAAATGTCCACATAAATGATGGTTTAAAAATAGGTAATAAAGACACAGCAAATATCCAAATTCCAGCTGATCCAGTGAAGATTTATTTGGAATATAAATAACAACTGGTATAAGCATTTGAGCAAAGCAATGAGTATAACACAGGCAATATTTATACAGGTGAAGGAAAAGATGATACAGTAAAAAAAAAAAAAATAAAAGGAGAATGAAGCACTCAGGAACTCAGGATCGGCAGGATATCCCTCACTATTTAGATAAGAATATGAGGTATTAATACTAGAGCCTCATAGCAGAAACTGACAGCTCAACAAGCCTGCCCAGTAGAAGCCAGAGGCTGGAGATGTGGCTGTTATTAGAGATGCCCTTGGAGACAGCGTGAAGAAGGTTCTGCCTTCCTTAAATCTTTCTCCCTTCAGGGCCTTCCAATGTTTGAACCTACAGAAGGCACAAACCTCTTGAGGGATTAAGAAGACTGGAGAAGGGCAAGGAAAGATCTGAGGGCCAACAGGAAATACATCAACATGATGTGCCGAACACCACACAAAGTATTGCTCAGTGATGAATGCTGCTACGTCAATAAACAACTAAGAATCAAACCACCAGACTCAAAGGTTAGAAAGGTCCCAGGCAAGTAGGAATGAGCACAGAGATGTAGCAACATGGGCGCAAAACGTAGGAAATACTGAAAGAATAGCAAGTACTCTGGTTTGCCTTAGAAGACTGTGTCCTGGGGAGCAAGAAGGTCTGGTGGATCCTGGCCGTGAGGATACGGAGGCCAAAATGAGGCTGTATCCTAAAAGCGTTAAGATTCTAATCCAACAAGACTGGATTTTCTTTCTGAAGACAAGGGGAAATTTAATGGTTCTGGGTAGGGGATAATATGACCCAATCGTGTGTTAGAAATACTATTTTTTTATTTAGGAATATTATTTTAACAAATTTGAGGGATAGATTAGAGAGAGATCAACTAGAGCAGGGATTCCTAAATAAATCTAGACCTCAGGGAATTCATGTCCCTCACCCCCACCCTGCCTTAACTAATTTGCAGAAGTTTGGGCAAGCATTCAAATTCCTGAGATAATGCATAGCTTTCACATGGTTTTCAATGAAGTCCATGACCCCTGACCCCTTCATCAAAAAAAATTTTTTTTAAGCCTCAGAAGCAAGGAGGCTACCTAGAAAGCTTCCATTATAATTTTTTAATGAGGATCAAGTGTATAACATCAACAGGAGGAAAAGAAAAAAGAAACAGATGTAAACATTTAAGAGGTAAGCACTAAACAAATTATCTAGGTGAACCTGGACAGAAATAAGAGAAAGCAAGAGATTCTGAAGGACTTAGCTCTGAGCATTCCCATCTGCTGTTATTTCTATCCTGCCCTCTGTACCACGAAGGAAGCAATTGTGCTTTCAAGATACCATAAAGATTTACTGAGTTGAAAAGTTCTGAGATAAACACAAGGTATACGTGTCACCACTGTCCTATGCCAGTGTCAAAGGCACATATTACTAGTAAAGCAATCTCTTTTTCCTGTTGAGTACAAACACACCTGCAAATCTTTCTAAAGTAGTACCTCAAACAGCCACTGGCAACAGTTCAAAATAAAGGGTACGGCTCTACTCTGAGACTTTTTCTAAAGGTAGCACTTTTATTATATTGCCTCTTCTTTAGTTTGCAAAGCTGAAGTATCAATAAATGAGTATTTTTGGTTGGATATATTACATACTAATACAATCTGTATGATCTGTAATACATGCATTTCTATATATATTTCCTACACATGGAAACGTATAGTTGAATTATTAGCTATATCTTACCCAAATGCACAAATACAGTTAATTTTTTTTTTTTTTGGTAGCAGGGATCAAACTCACACTTGCCAGGCAGGTGCTTATGCCACTGAGCTAAATCCTTGGCCCAAATATAGTTAATTTTAACTCAAAGCAAATAATGCAGATTTGAATTAAGGTAAATTAGGGGAAATACTTCATATACACAAAATTTATTCTATTATCAAACTATCCTTTTGTTTTTGAAACCAGGGATCGAACTCATGACCTTGCACTTGCCAGGCAGTTGCCTGTGCTGCTGAGCTAAATTTCCAGCCCTCATCAATGTATCTTAATGAGGTCCTTAAACTGACATTTGTCATCACAATCAAGTGAATGAGTTTGTTGTTTGGAAAATTCTTAATTCCTAACATAGACAAGTATTAGCAAAGTCATCTGCTTTTTAAAATATGGGGTTGTATTTGGACATCACTATGATGGATTTCTGTGACCTTTTCTAACATTTGAAAAGAGGTGATCAGAGTTGTCTTCATATAGTTCCATAGTAAATATAGAGATGTGTCAAATTTGCTTTCTATTTGCAGTTGATTGGCAAGAAAACTATTACTGTCCATATCAACAGGAAGATTTCCTGCTCACCTCAATATCAAACTCAAAAGTGGCCTTTTTAATTCAAAGTAAATCACATTTTGAACTGTCCATATTAAAATACTGCCACAAAATTGGGCCAAAATATGATGTAATAAATTTCCAGAAGTAATTATTTTTCCATGGTGCACAACAAAAAAGCAAATTTTCAACTGTAACACATATGCATATATATGTGTGTATTTAACTAAAACAAAACAAGATTAAAACTTTTATTGTGAATAACAGGCAGGTAACTACTATTAGGAATTTATTACATTAGAATCTTGAATGTTTTCTGTTCCATTACATTCTACCCTAGTCTATTTTATATAGTATTTAATTAAAAAGATATTAGAAAAGACCTGCTGGATTGATTTTATTACCCAGTAATAGGGCCCAACCTACAGTTTGAAAAAACACCACTGTAGCAAGTTTGACCTAAGCTATTTGACTTTATTCAGCAATGTAAACAAATCCACAAAAGACCAATCCTGAACAACTTAGCAGGAAGAAAAAATCTCTTGGCTCACTCTCTCGTATCCTGGATGAAGCCAAGGTTTGCTGAGCCAACTTTTGTACTTGGTGGTTGACAATGACTGAAAACTGAAAGGCAGAGATCAAATCCTCACTCTCCCTCTCAACACATCTCTTCCGCTGGGTAATTTATACTGTGCCAGGATCAAGCTATTCAATTTTGTTGTCATTTACTGTTCTTTTTCCAACAGCAATGGGAACACAACATCAGTTTACCGTCTCCTCTCCTAGGTAGAATTAGATTATTTTCTCTGCTATCCTGCTAAACAAAGATGGCATTCAGCACTCTGGAGGGCCACCATGGAGGATCTCTGAACAAAGCAGAGCAGAGGGAAATGACTACCAGTGAAGGAGCCATAGTAGAAGCTGGACTGAGGTTGTCAATCCAGATTATATGGAAGAATTCACTTTGTCATGATTCTTTTGACTGAGTGAACACAACTGCAACTGGACAATGATTATCAGTGGTAAAAACAGGCAGACAGAAAGACAGCCAAACCAAAAAGCCTATATACCTCCATGCTATCTGCAAAACCACAGCCACATAACAAGAAATTTAAATCAGTTTTTCTTTTTCTAAGAAGAAAGAAATAATTAGCTATTATAGAATCACTGTACCAGAGAAACTTTGGGGATCTTTGGACAATACTGTGATTCCGAAATATTCTTTCTTGCATTTTGTTTTCTGACATTCATCCACTTATTGTATATCCCCTCCCATACCTTATCAAGTAAACTAATTAGCAAGTGCATCAAAACCTGAAGTTTTTCATTTTCTTTAACTCAGTTTCTATTCCTCAGAATTTATCTTAAATAACAGATCACATCTATATAAAAATGTTTAGTGATAAGATGTTCACATAGTGTCATTTATACTAATAAAGGGCTAGAAGGTATACCATTATAGTACTTTCTAAAACTGGTCGTCTTTGAGTGGTTGTTGAAGACTGGTGGTTTGAATTTTATTCTGTTTACCTAAGTTTTCTAAATTTTTCAAAATAAAACTAAAACATGTAGCTTGAAAACAAGACATCTGTGCTTGACAATGGACACTGACAGACCTCCAGGTGGAAGATTCCCAATCTATTTAACCACATTTTTAGAGAGCATCAGTGCCCTTTTGAGTTGTGCCCAGCAGTCTGAACACTCTGCAGTCTAAACACTCTGTACCATGGTTCCTGCAATGGTAAAATAGGGACAGTAACAGTGCCTAATACATAGAGCCACGAAGAGAATTAAACCTAATAACTCAAATGTTAAAATATGTAAAGTACCTATGAGAGTGTGCCACATGAAAGCATGATATATTATTATGCTGGTCCAGGTGGTGGGCAGATACTTGTCTGTTGCCATCCAAAACCCAAGGTGAAGCCCCAGGACAGATGGGTTGGTTTTAAGTGGCCGTAAAGTGATGCTGTATATCTGTAGTGTCAAAATTGGGCCAGAGCCATGTGGTCTTTGGCAAACTGTGGCAAAGTCTTGAGGATATATACATGTATCAAATTTTGTCAAACTATTTTAAAAATATCCAGTTTATTTTATATCAATTAGAACTCAATAAAGCTGTAATGAAACATGAAGATGAAATACTTTTTAGGAAATTTAAATGAGTATTAGCTGTTGAACGCAATAATTTCTAGTGTTTTACAAGATTTAAAATGTATGCAAAATTGAAATATAAGACAGTAACACCAGAAAAGAAAGGAGTGGTAAATGGAACTAAAGTGCCTCATTCCCTTGCATTTTACACATAGTTGAAAAATCACAATTTATAATGTTTACTGATAAATTAATATAATTTGTAATTTCTCAGAGAACCACTAAAACAAGAATAAGAGAATAAATGGTAAGATAATAGAGGCAAATACTATACTTCACTGATTCAAATAAGGTAACAAAGAGGAGAAAAACACTTAACAGTTGAAGCAAACAAAAAACAAAAGAATAATATCATATACTATAACCCAAACATACCGTAATTTCATAAAATTCAAGTAAACAGTTCAAGTCATAGGTATATACTAAATTCTTTGAAAGATTACAGTTAAATAATGCTTAAATGAAACTCAGAAAAGGACCCAAAATTTTCAAGAAAAAAAGAATTGGGAAAAGATATACAGATTATATTAATACCTGACAGTGTGAACTTAATGACAAATGATATTACTAGAGAAAAAGATACTTCATAGCCGTGAAATAATGAAACTGTAGAAAGATATAAGAATTCTAAGTCTGAATATACTTCATTATCAAGCATCAAAATATATGAGGCCAGCACTGCTGGAACTAAAACCAGAAGTAAGAAAATCATCAGTGGTATCGGAGCTTTTAAGGCACCTGTGTCAGTAACTGGTTGAACATGCTGTTAAAGATGAGTAACGATACAGACACAGAAATGTGATTAATAATCTAACCTAATTGATCTATTTGCAACACTCTGGCAAATGACTACAGATCACCCAGGATGCACGTTGAACATTTACCAAAGTTTACCATGTGCTGGACATAAGTCTGAACAAATTTCAAAGATCAAAAATCATACAGAATATGTTCTCTGACCACAGTGAAAAAGTCAGTGATGAAGCAATAACTAAAAATTACATAAATATGTGGAAATTAAGCAATACACTTCTAACACTTCACATCCATACACCAAGGATAAAGCCTACTGAAAATTAGACCGTATTAACTGATTAGTGAAGAAAACATCACATAACAAATGTGTGAGAAGCAACTAAAGGTATGATTGAAAGGAAATTTATATACATGAATGCATGTATTAGGAAAGAAGAAAATCTGGAAATCAATTATTTAAGTATCCATCACAAAGAGACGTAAACTAACTATGAAATTAAAGCCAAAACAAAAGTGGAAGGAAGAAAATAATAAGGGTTGAAAATAATGACACAGAAAACAGAAATGTAACAGAATAATCAGCCAAATCAAAAATTATTTCTTTGAAAATGCTAATAAAATCCATAACCCTGTAGCCAGAATAATCAGAATAAAAAATTACAAAATATGGAATGAAAATGTTAAGCACTATAAATCCCACAGATGTCAAAAGGTAAGAGGACATATGACCACTTTTATTGCAACATTTTAAGATGTCAATGAAATGGACCAGTAACTAAAACATTTTTATAAAATCAGAAAAATAATAAAATGTGAATGATTTATAACCATTAAAAATTCAATTTGAACATAAAGATCAAAGTGTTCTTCAGTCCTATACTATTTTATTGGTGAGTTATACCAAACACATAAAGTAAAAACTACATTAATCTAACATAATTTACTGAGAATATAGAAGGATCACATTTCATTTTGAAACTTGTTTTATGAACCCAACATAGTCTCAATTCCACAATTGAATAAAAGCATTACAAGAAAGGAAATCACAAAGTAATATTCCATAGGAATTTAGCAGAATTACACTAATTAAAGTGTCAGTAAATAGAAACCTGAGATGTGTTTGCAAAGTTAATATTAGAACGAGAGATTTATTCTAAAAATACAAGATTTGTTTAATATTTGAAAATCAATCAGTATAAAACAAGTTATTAATAGCAAAATGAGAAAAAAGCACGCAGTCATCTCAACAGATGCAGATAAAGCATTTGCTGCTGTTTAAATCTATTCATGATAAGACAGTCAGAAAACTAGATGTACTCTAGTTTTAAAACTTTCTATTTTTCTGATGTTTCCATATCCTCACTGAGGTGTATCAGTGTGATAATGCTGATCTCTGCCATGAGTTTTCTTTCTTATCCTCCCCTGACTGTGACAGGAAAACATTCAAAGATATTGCCCCACAACTTCTGCCTGTCTGGTCCACCCTGAAACCAGGTAGAGACTCTGTTCACAGGTCTTCACTCTTAGCCTCATGTGCTTGTTTGGGCCTTGCCTCGGGTGCCCCTCCCATGTGGCTCCTGGGTGGTGAGCCCTGCTCCTTCTCTGGGACCTGGGGGATAACATCCCTGTTATTTCATATGCCTGTTTCAGTACGCATTCATGGCAGTTTTGGAGTGATCCTTAAAGACCTCACAAGGAAGATTTATTTTCCTACTTACAACATACTAGGATTGAGAAACAACTTTCTACCTCTGATAATACTCTACAACAAACTTCCTACTTAACGATTAATGTTGAAGTCTTCCTCCTGAAGCAAGGAAAAACCTGAGAATACTTTCTGTCACTACCACTTAGACACCTCAATAAATACAAAAAAATATTTTAAAAGAGAAGAGATAAAACCAGGATTAGTTTCTGACATCATAAGCACATATAAAGAAAACCAAATTATTTTAGGGAAAAATTATTAAAACAAATGAATGAATTAAACTAGGTCATCGGACATAAGATCAATGTTCAATTCAATTGGAATTCTACACATAACAAAAATCTATTAGCAAATAAAATTTATTAAACTATATTATTTATGTGGCATAAAAATCAAAGATAAATTTAAAAAATGCAAGATTTCTACATTGAAAATTACAAAGCCCTATAGACACAAAGCATGATCACATATTGGGAGGCTCAATATTGTTAAGATGCCAATTCCCTTCTATTAGTATATGAATTCAATGTAGTCCCTTCAAAACCCCAGAAGTTGAGATACATGTTAGTAGAAATTAGTAAGCTACTGTAATTCTAAAGTTTATACAGAAAAGCAAGGAACCAAGAATAGTCAAAGTAAAATTGGAGAACATTACAGGGCTTTGCAGGTACAGAGTTGTACACCTGTATTAATTAAAACAGTATGCTACTGACACAAAGATATATTTAAAAAACTCCTAAAGAGTCTGGAAACAAATCCATACACATACCATCTGTCTTAGTTACTTCCTTGTGGCTGGGACAAAAACACCTGACACCAACAGGTTAAAGCAGGAAAGGTTTATTTTAGCTCACGGTTTGTACAGGTTTCAGTACATGATCAGCTGACTCCCAGGCAGGGCAGCAAAGCAAAGGAGTATGGCAAAGAAAATAATACATGACAAAGCAGGCAGGAAGCAACAAACAGTGTGCCTCCCTTTCCCTTTTATTCCACCCAGGCTAAGCCTATGGATTGGTGCTGCCCACATCCAGTTATGCACAGAGAAAAATATGCTAATCCAGTCAGAGGACTAATGTAGTTATCACACATCCTTAATCTAAGTCAGATATCCTAGATTCAGCCACCTCCAAAACCCCACCTATGAGTGCATCAGGCTTTGCAGGGACTTCTAGATGCAAGCCATAACACCATCCTTGATTGTTAAATATGACAATATATTGCAGTGAGAAAATGTAGTATTCTCACTAAATGGTAGTGGGTCAACTGGATACACACATTTAAAAAAATTTGTTCCTTAGTTTATATGATGCAGAAAACTTAACTCCAGAGAGACTGCTGGTATAAATCTGAAAAGTAAAACACAACTTCCAAAAGATAACCTAGATGAATATTTATTATTTAAGGGTACATGAAGTTTCTTTTTGTCAGTAGAACACAAAAAGCACTAACAAAAGAAAAAGAAAAAATAAAAAAGCTGAAAAGGAAACAAATAATACAGGAAAATAAGAAATTAGGCGATTTTCACCAAAAGAAACTATTATGAGAGGGGGGAAAAATGGGAAATAATATTTGCAATACATAGGACTGACAAAGAAATTATGTACAGAAAATACATAGAACTGCCATCAATCAGAAAAGACAGGCATATGAAAAGCTCTCAATGTTCTTATCCATCTGGACAATGTAAATTAAAAACACAATGAAATGTCTATATATGCCCACCAGAAAAGCTAACCTAAAAATGCCGTCAGGATCTAGTTGTGAGGATATGGAGAAGTTGGAATTCTCAGACCTTACAGATGGGAGTGTAATCATTTTGACTGTCCTGCAGTATCTCCCAAAACTAAATATATATATATATATATATATATATATATATATATATATGCTATGAATGAGCAATTCTACTCTTAAGTCTAAAAGAAATGTATAGTCATGTTCATCAAAAAACAGCTTGAAGATGTTCACAGCTGTACTTTGCATAAAAACCAAAGTTTAGATACAACTCATATATTCAGCAGTTCAATCATTCATCACAGCAGAATGAGTAAGTTATAATATACACACACAGTGGAATGAAAGTCAGCAATGCTAGATGGCCTCACAAACAGCAAAATAAGGCAGATATTAGACCATGACAGAACATTCTAAATAAAGTAAAATTAATCTCAGGTTTCAGAACTCAGGAGAATTCAGGCTCATTTGGGGAGAGTGAATGAGAGTCTGTAGGTATATACACCATTGAATATGATGGACACAATGTATTTTGCGTAGTTGAGACAGAATATGTAAAGTACCTTGTATTTCAGCTCAAGAATATGAACTATGAAGAAAGCTTTTGACTGCTGGAGCTCTATGGCCAAGAAGAAGATATGAGTCCAGAACTCAAGGCAGAGTTTCAAGACTTTAGTCAAGAAAATGAAATTGGCAAAGAAAAAATAATAGACCTGAGCAGTGTTGATCGCTGTCTCCAGGCCTGAGATGAAAAGTAGCCTAAGCCTCCAGTGCTGAGTGAATACTTCCCTGCATCACCTCATCCTCATCTCTGTGCCACCTCATGACAAGTTCTGTGACCTCAGTATCATCATGCTGACATGTGAAAGTGGCATCCCTCACCTCCAGATCTTCCCTAATCTCCTAGGGAGGTTTATCAATTCACTGACAATCAAAGCTTTTCTCTAAATTTATCTAATTCTATACCTATGGTAATATGAATAAGATCTTTCTCTACATGTTCAATAAATGATTTAGCCTTGCAAAAAAAAAGCTTTGACTTTTTTCCAGCATTCCATTAATGATCTAAATGGCGGTTACATGGATGTATTTAATTTGTATAAATTTATCAAGCTGTATGCCAATGATTTGCATGCACTCTGGGTGCATACTTTGCTTTAATAAGTAAGTTTAATATCAAAGTAATATCTCACCTTTATGTTTCCAACTTATCACAATCAGGACATAGGCATAAATCATAGGGAACTGTGATAAAACCTAAAATATATATTAGGGTAAATTTCAGACATCAGTGATGCTGTTACTCCGCATGGGGCAAGGAGAGGGAAGAGGCTAAAAGAAACAGTGATGAGTCATCAGACATTCCATAAAGAAGTTAGAGTACTGAGGTTAGGTTACTGAGGTAAATTTTATTCATTTTTTCCCTCTATGTGAAGAGTATGTTTTACTTGCACAAAGTTGTAGGATATCAGTGCCCAAAACTGTGAACCTAATCAGTTATTTTTTCTTGGCTTCTACAACACTCAGCTACAAATTTATCTATGCCCTTAGAATAGTAGCTTTCAAATTTTCTTTATCATGGGCACAGATAGAGATACAATTTGTATAATGACCTAATATGTAAATATACACATAAATTTGAAATGTACATTTTAGGAAATAATACTGTTGCTCCGTACAGTGCTCTGATAGTTTGTATTCTGGTCTACCCTGCACATCTGAATTCATCCAAGTCACTCACTAGGATGGTTTCACAGATCATTAATGAGGTACAACTGAGATACAAACAAAAAAATACTGTCTTTAGAGTTCCTGGCAAATGTAAGGTGCTTGATAAAAAAGTTACTGAATGAGTAATGGTAGGCATTTTGCATACTGGCCTGCTCTCCAGATTGCTGTTAGTGTCTCACTTATTTTCCTTTGCTTCCTCAATGTTCTTTTCTAATTTGTATCTGTGTATTATGGTGTACATGTCTTTATACACTGCTTTAACTTTTTCTAGAACAAGTACATAAAGCACAATCAGTTGAGGCAGAACCAGGAGAAAAAATTCATCCCAAGGCTCTGGAAATGGAAAGCTCAGTACCCACAAGACAAACACTTCCAGCCCCATCTCTGTAAGTAGGTGTAAAGCACCAGGACACATGAGAACAGATGGCGACTGGGTCTAAGTGACTGAAGCTCACCTCTAATCTCAAAGGGAAACATATACATTCTTGCTTTCCATGAAGTTTTCTTGCATTTCCGACAGATGGGAGAGAGAGTGCCAATTCATTCTGAGAAACACAAAGACACCTTTTGAAAGAGGAACAAAGGGTTCTGCAGCTGACAATGAAGAGTAGTGTGAGCATCTCTGTGCATCATTGTGATAAAGGAGTTCAGGGTCTTGGGTTTCCTTTATCGCTCTTTTCAGGGTGTAAACCTTTTTGCAGGCCATTGAAACTCTGTGTCTACAGAAGAGGTAACAACCATGTAGGTAGCAACTAGCCTGGTCATGTGAGAATAAACCTTATCTCTCTAACACAGGAACAAATTTCACTTTAATAAAACTTTAATTTAAAAATATTCCCTTTGGTCTAGTTAGACAAAATTATCTCTACAAAGGGTTTTTGGATCACTTTGGGGGAAAGTGCCAAGTTTGGCTTATTGCTGACACCCAGAGAAAGGTATACATGTTTTGAGCCAAGTGCTATGGTGCACTTTGGTGATACTGTTCTTCTGAATGTAAGACTTGGGACAAAAGAACAGATGTGGTTGTGACTGGTTATTTCTTTAGTCAAAAATGAGGGGGAAAGTAAAAGGGCTGAGTGGATTAACAGCCACAGATGCAGGCTGAGATTTACATAGACAGATGTCTACAGGAGCATTTGCTTTAGTATGAAATCAGAAGCCATCTACAATTCCAAACTGGTGGGATTTAAAAAGTGATTGTGCAACCATTAAAACAATGCTTACAAATGCACAATGTAACAAACCACCAAAATAAAATGTTACGTATAAAAAAGAGAATGAAAACTTTCATATAAAATATAAATTGAATTATATTTTAAGTACATATTACATATGCACAGGAAACAATTTGTAAGTAACACTCCACAACGTTAAGAGGAGCTTTAAATACTGACTAGCAAAAATAAGACCGAGCGTTAAATTTCTTCTTTATTTTTTATAACTTCCATTAAAGGCATGAGTTGTTTTAATAGATAAATAGAAGATACTTCTAAAAATGTAACAGGATATTTCTTTACAAGTTCTATCTTGTTCAGTCATCAATTCACAAACATTTAGATAAAATTTTGCCCATTTTTTTCTTCAAATGACAACATCAGTAGTTAATATTTCAACTGAACACAGACAATGGGAAGACTGATCAGTGAATTATATGCAAAGTAAAAGTGAAACCTGGATTCATAACACTCTATGTATATTTGCATGGAGACCAACTTTCAGACAGCGCTTATCAGAAACACACATACACACACACACACACACACACACACACACACACACACACACACATACTGAATTCCATAAATATCATTAAAGATTGAGATGGACTAGCTGAAAGTCCACAGTCAGTAAAAGTGTCACACAGCCATGAATTCCCTTGGTATAGATGCTGAGTCCTACAGCAACTAATGTTGCCAAGCTGGCTACAAATAAAAAAGAGCAACAGAATAATCTGTACAGATACCAGAAAAAGAAATAAAAGCAGTACAAAAAATGCTATATTTAAGCCAGGACCATAAGACTATTCACTGTGACCAGGCATACCAGCATACATGCTAAATAAAGCACACTTATTTTTCACCAGGTTCCCAGTTACAGCACTTTGTCACCTTACTGAATCATGCAGGTTAATATGGTATATCATCAAAGACTCAGGGTTGCACAGGCAGATGCAAGGATGAAAAAGACAGATGGATCTGTTTTACCATTAATTTTTTTCTTATGGTAAAAACAAAACAAAACTAAAGAAAACTCCTATAAAACTATTAATAGTGAGTTACTTAATTGAATTTTTAAATCCCTTATTTAAATAATGAAAACTTTATAGAGCATATCTGCATAGAAAGGTTTCAAAACTATCACAAATTGTGCAGAAAAACATTTACTTTGGGAAACTCTATAAGGCATATAACAAGTGAAAGGCCCTAGGTCTGGATATATCCACTGCATTCTCATGCTGGTAATGAGAAAGTACAATGATAAACATCACGGGACATCTTTCAGTCTTTAGGCTGAGATATTTACTACTTATTTTGTAACTGACATTGGACCCTTGAGGGTCCACACTGGAGTCTGCAGTGGAGGAAATAGAGGATCAGGATAGAGCTCTGTCTGAATTTTCTGTTTCCAAAGAAAGGATTACAGCATCAATCTATGCATAAAAGTGAAGAAGGCAAAATCTCCAAGTTAAGTAAAGAACCTAGTCTGGAAACAAGATTACAAATTCTCTGTGACAGTGAAGGCTTTCTTGTCCACCCACCCTCCCATGACTCCTTCCCAGGTAGCTCCAAGCCCTTTGTATGGATGCTAAAGCTGATCCTCAGTGATTCTTGAGGGATTAGATCACAGAAGTCTTCACCTGGGGATGAAGGTTTTCTCCATAAGTTCAAGTTGACATAAATACATCATAAATATACACATATATACAAAAGAAGAAGTGCTTCCCCAGAGTAGAATCCTAATAAATAAATACACAATGGCTTATGGAAGAAAGAAACCATCACTAAATGTTAATGCTAGTTGGTGAAAATTTGGATAAAAAGATTTTTATAGTCTCAAGGATTTTCCTCCAAATTAATACATTTTTTTTACAAGGAAGTAAGTAGTAACTAGTGAGATAGCTGTGATGAGTAGCACCTTAACCAAGTGATGGGAATTAATATCATCAGTAGTGCATAAACTGACATCAAGTGCTTTGTGACATGCTGCACTGAGAAGGACCCAAGATTGCTCCTGTGGTATTCCTTTTAAAAATGCAGTACCTGAACTTAACATGGAAGAAACATCAGAAATCCAAACAGGAGAGCTACAAAATAATTGACCTATAACCTCCAAAAATGCCAAGGCCAAGAAACACAAAGGATGATGAAGAACTGTTTACAAATGAAGGGGACTGATGAATCATCACAATTAAATGCAACATAATATTGTGGATTTTTTCTCTTTGGGAAAAATTGTTATCAAAGACACTATTGAGACAATTGGCAAAATTTGAGTACACATTTTCAATTAGATAATAGTAGATATCAATGCTGAATTCCCTAGGCATGATATCATAGCTGTCACATAAGAGTCTGTCCTTAGTAAATACATGCTCCAGCATGTGAATACTCCTACATTTAGAAGCGAGGACGAGAAAGAGAGGAAGGTGGGGCAACAGATATATAATGGTACAGAAACACCATTTTTGCTACCATGGGAAATTCCTTCCTGGTCACAGCACAAAAGAAGTCCAATAAGGGCCAAGCCCAATGGAAGGGAGGCTCAGCACTTGCCTGAAGGGAGAATGAGGGTTCTTATGGTGGATGTACACACAATAGTAACAACTATTGGGGGTCTTGGGAGAGTGTCTATAATCTCAGCACTTTTAGTCATGTACAAGAATATCATCTCAATAACATCTAAATAAGATATGTGTGAGACTCGAGTTGTGATTTATCCTGAGGCAGAATTCATCTCCAGCTGTGACCCTCTGAAACCGTGGTGGAACAGACATAGGATAGGTAACCTGTTCCAGAAAGGAGAAGCAGGAAAGTAGGAAAGGCAAATGCAAATTGAAATCCAGCAAAGCAAGCATAATCAGAGCGTAGGCTTGGTACAGCCCTCTTTGGTTTGATGCTCTGCCCGCTGCAGTGGCAGTCCTGCCCCCGTGCAGAGTGGTCCAGGCCCCAGTGCTTTGCCGGGAGGCTGTCTGGCCTAGAAACCAATGTGGGGACCCTGATGATCTTCATTTGTCCTAAAGAATAGTGCAGGATTGCTGCTGAGTGATTCTATGGTTTGATTCATTGAGACTCAATAAATTCAACAGCCTCCTTTCATTCAGTCCTACTTTGTCTGTCTCTTTAGTTCAAACTGGGAGTGTATTAAGTGGAGTAACCCCATTTCCATTTCTGACAGTGCTGAGATCACACCAGCCATACCTTATATCTGGATTCCTAGCATGTACCTCAAAACTCTTTCAGCCTCTACCCATCCCCTGTTTAGAACTGCTTTTACGTTTTTAGTCATTTGCTATATAAACACTGTATTTCTTGGTGCAAAAGAGTCATTCGAAGGGACAGGTCATATATGTAGTGTCAGTTGAACATGCTAAAAGGAAGGAACAAACACAGAAAGACTGTGCTCATGTCAGACTCCTCACTCCAAAGACTGGGTCTGACTGCCAGTCTTAAAACGTTTCTTTTTGGGAGAGGTGGTATCAGAAGGTAACAAGAAATCAAATAAGTTGCCATTTGACAACTTAAGAGAGATTTATAATAAAAAAATTTTCAGCACACAATCACAGTTTTCAGTGGTGTACTGTCAATGATGTAACTAAAATTAAAGGCTTTTATTTATTTACAGACACCAACCTAAAGCTGAAATTCAAGAAAAAAAAAAGTTGTCGAAACTCAATGTTTTGGTTATTTTTCTTCTATTTTATTTTTACAAAAAAGAACACCAATATTTTAAGTTCAAAACTTTAGAACAGAAAAGCATGTTCAGAAATAACTTCATTCAAATTCTTTTTTGCAGTTATGGAAAGCAAGGTATCAAAAGGCAAGGTGATTTTCTGTCTTAAACTTGCACCAGGACTAGAATCTGTCTTTTTTGAAAAACATCATTGTTCAGAGAGAAATATAGCATGCATGTGATTTTAAAATTCAAAAAGCTTGAGTATACTATGGGAAATGAGTCTTCCTAGAGTTGACAATAACCAATAAAACCTGACTTATATTCTGATAATTGACTCTCACATACATAAGCGATCTACATATTCTTTTTTCCACAGAAGAATGTTCATATTATGTCTCTATCCTGCCATTTTGTTTGGCCTTTAATTTGAATTTTTTCACTACAATATATATTTAAAAGGACTGTCTTCTTTAAAATTGGTTACATAGTATTCTGTTGTACTTACTCAGTTTATTAGTTAAATTACCTAGCGATATCCAGGATATTTGCTAGTATAAGTGATGCTGTGCTTACTGAATATGTTTTAACTATATGCATCTTCCATATGCTTCTGTCACTTGTTTATCTTCCTGAAAAGTTCTATATTACCACCACTTCCCTATGATTCTTTATTGTCTCTTGCTTGGCATTAGTTTCCTTTGCAGGACTCGCCTCCACCTGAAATAGGACATATTTGATTGTTTGGTCATTGTTGCCTCTTGCTGTCTTTTAGAATAGAAGTTCATGGATTTAGGAACTTGGTTTAGTCCCTGCTGTATTCTTAGAGGTACGAACAGTGACTGGATCCTGATAGGGGGCTCAGTAATATTTCATGAGATATGAATGAGCTGTTTGCACACTTTACTATTAGATTATTGGTTTTTATTCTCATGTATTCATGAGAGTTCTTTATAAAGTGGTTAACTGCAGGGTTTTTTTTACTTTGTTGATGATTTTTTTTTAACCACAGAAAGGTGCTTATTATATAGTCAAATATAACACAGCTGTCCTTTATTTTACAGCTTTTGGATTTTGTGTCCTGCTTAGAAAGTATGTACCCTAAGTTATTTTTAAAAACTGTGTTTGGTACTTTAATGGTTTATTTTTTAAATTGGAATATTTGATTCACTTGGAACTTATTTTGGCATAAGCAATGGTTATGTATTCTACATTGTTCATTTTTTCCCAAATAACTAGCTGACCTAACATTAATTAATGAATAATCTATCATTTTCTCATTATTCTAAATGGCATCTTTATCATACACCAAGTTCCCTGAAGTATTTAGTTATATTTTGTCTCCATTTGCCTATTCCTACGCAGGTATGAATTTATTTTAATCCTCTTTGCCTATTTTAAACTCTAAGTAAGGCTGGGCCTTCTTCGTAGGCCCTTTTTTTAACCATAGTTTTTTTCATCAATTCACACATTTTTAAATATAAAATTCAGAAGCTACTGAACTAGTACAGCCTGCTTTTAAAAAAATCTGTTACTTTTTGAGATCATATTATTATATAGATTGATTTAGAAAGAAATGACATCAAAATAACAACTAAACTCTCTTGACTCCTGAATGTTCTTTATATTCTCCTGACTTCCCAGACATACATAAGTAAAAGAATGAACATGACTCATATCAAAATTAAAACTAGCTCTCCTGTTCCAGTGATCTCCTACAGCAAGCAGACAACCCCAAAATACAGTACCTTAAAACAACTGGCACTTTTATTACATCTCATAATTTTATGGGTAAAGGGAATTCAAGCGGGCTTGGCTTTGGTGTTTCTCCTGCATTTATACAGTATCAAATGAGGGAACTCTTGATGATCAGCTGCTGGCTTGCCTGGAAGTGTAAGATGGTTCCATTCATTTGCAGGACACTATGGCAGGGATGCAGGAAGAGCTCAGCTGAGATTGTCTCCTAGAGTACATACATGTGCCTTCTCCAGTGCTTAGATAGGGCAGCTGCTGGATACATGGAATTTAGATGGTGGCTCAAGCTCCAAAACCAAGTGTTTCAACAAGGGAGCCACTGTGTGGGCTGCTGTGGCCCAACCCCAGAAGTTCTGTAAGGTCTCTTCTGGTGTATTCTGTCGGTTAGGGAAGTCACAAGGCTGCTCAAGTGCAAGGTGAGTAGACACAGACCCCGCCCCCATGAAAGTATGCCAAGGAAAAGCACTCTACGTTCTATTAGTACAACACTAGATCATTTTCTCGTTAGTCTAACAATTCATGCTTTTTTTCTACAATTTTTCTTATACCTCTGTCATTTTTCTGTTACTACGAACATTACTATAATATGAAACTGGAAACTATTTGTATGGTCATAGGCTTCAGTGTGACTTTGGCTTTACCCATCCATTCTTTCTGCTACTCCTTCCTTGCTACTGTTCAGAGGATGGCAGGAGTGCAAAAAAGCAATTTTACATTAAGGCAGAAAGGAAATTTAAACTAAGAGTATTTTTAGGGTAAATAGTGAAACTCAATCATGCATTACAAAGACCAGGAGAGCCCTATAGCCCTTGGTACTGACTGCAGCCTTATTTCAAAGACACCATCCCCAAGGCCATGCTGCAGTGATGCCTGGCATGCCTTCCTAGATCACATTTGCTACATTCCAGTGATTTATAGATTACCTACTGTGTTAGGTACTTTATACATATTTATCATTGTGCTTAACCTGAAGGGCACTTTATGGGTGGCAATTGTGCCCACTTAACATCTGGAAATTTTTCTGTTCAGAGAAATGACCCACCATGTGTCACAGAGCAAAACTGTAGCTCAGCCTGTTCTCTACGCTTTTGCCTCCACCTGGATGGTAGGTGTGATAAGCCAGTAGCATTGGCATTATAGGCCTTGTTAGAAATGTAGAACCTCTATTTTATCAAGCTTTCTTGGCACTAAGTATATCTTACATCTGGTATAGCTCTTAATAAATTACCATTTTAATACATGCCTATCTCCCCAACTTGAACATATTTTGTATCCCAGGTCTCTCTTTAGGGTAGTTTCTTGCACAAAATAAATACACACTAAAATTTTCCTCCTACTGTTGTTTAAAATGGTGCTTTAATTGGTCTGTGGTGGAGCTCAGGCATCAGGATTTTTGAAAGTGTGTCTCATGTGATTCTATTGTACAGCCAATGTAGAGAGCCATCGGGTTTGTTTTTACAGTTCTAGCTGATGGTTGCCATGGTGAAATCTGGGTGGAGTGCCAAATGTTCTGATTTTTTTTAAAAAAAGAAGAATCTTAAGCCCCAGATTTTAATAAATGTTGACAACAAATTCAGATGTTTGAAAAAATGATGTGAAAAAAACCATATCTGAAAACAGTGTGTGCTTGCATATGTGTGTATGTGATATAGGATATGCAAACAGATTTATGATCATGCACAGGGGGCCCATGATGAAGATAAGAATCTGATTATTATAAATGCCACTAGTACTGCTGCTTTGAAAAAAACACGTTGTCAGGATAGTTGAAAACCATCCTAGCTTTAAAAAAGAATTACTGGATCATTTCTGTCAATGTAGATATTATACACAAACTAGAGATCATCAAGTCTTGAAGAAAATATCTGTTTCATGTAAATCCTGAATGTGCCACGAGAACCATAGAATGTGTAATAAAAGGAGAGAGCAGGACATGTTTTGAGGTTCTGGGAAAAAACTTCCTCTGTAAGAGTGAGGCGCTAATGTCATGAATTCTGCCCATGACCTGAGTATCACTCAATGGTGAAGTAAAAACAAAAACTGGACACTGAAAACAAAAATATATAAAAAGAAATACAAGGTGAAATATATAAAGAAATACAGATTTTCAGGAGAAATATCCTAGTCAAAAGAAAGGTTTTTCATCTAATTGTGCGTCATTGGGGCTGCTTGTGTCCAATTTTATTGGGTTAACAGACAGAAGGACCTTGGAAGAGTCACTGCTTGAGGACTGAAGCTCATGAGGACGGAGGCATGCAGCTAGCAGTGTTTGAATAGAATGCACCAGATGCTGTGTTAGCTGTTACTCGTTGGTTTAACTAGGGTACAAATGATAGAGGATCCAAAATATAATACTTTCTATAGCCTTAGGTTTGTTTCATGGTGACAAAGGAGAAAGAGATAGTATTAACTTCAAAATAAATGATGATACTTCCACTATCAATGCTAATAGCAGTTACTAATTAGCAAATGCTATGATTTGCCACATGGTGTGCTAAAGAAGTTCTGTGTTAAATCTCATTTATTTTTAATGCAACTGCCAACATATTCTTTTAAATAAAAGAAGTCAGATTTTGTCCTCCCTTGAGAAGGTTCCATTTCACTTACTGAAGAGGCAAAGTCTCTTCCATAGTCTGCAGAGTTCTATACCCGCCAACTGCCCATATTGTTTTCCTATTCACTATGCTTCTGATCTATCTTCCCTCCTACTCCTCTCTTTCTTGCTCAATCCATCCGGTCTAGCCCCATGAACACCCTGCTATTCCTTAAACATGAGGCCTTTGTGCTAGCTGTCTGCCCAATAGCAAACTTGTGTTCCAGATATGCATCAGCATCTCTCCCATCACCTTTTCGGTGAGGGCTCCTTTTACCAACCTATTTAAAACTGTATCTCTCCATTTCCATGCTCCCTCAGTTCTTTTATTGTATCCATATTATTTGTCAACTGCTAATATCCAGTAATTTAATTAGTTGAGTTTAAAAATTTTTCTCTCAATTACCTGACTAAGCTTCACGAATGCAAACATTTTCTTCATTGCTGTATACCTAAGGTCTAGACTAATGCCAGGCAAATATCGGCACTAAAAATACTGCAAGTATTTTTAGAATGAATACATTTAATCTTCACTATTTTCATAAAATATTGGTGCTATTGTTATTCTGCTTTAATAAGTGCTGGATATAAAGATAAGGAGGTTGTATCTCCCAAGATCACAAATTAGCAATTGCTAGAGAGGAGGTGTGAACCGCAAACCAAACATTCATGAACTACTTAGTTGTTATTTCACTACACTGAGGCTTTCTTGTAAAATAATGCAACAATTAGAGTTTGAAAGTGGGCCTATACTGGGTACAGGTGCAATGAGGATAATTACTGGGAGTCGGTAAAAAAAAATGAAGGAAGATCTCCAACTTTTGTTTCTTCTGGGTACAGTAATTTTTAATTTTGTAACACTAATGCTTTTTCTTAGATGCTCATTTGTTAGAGATAGATATTTTGAAATATTATAGTGGTGAAAAATAAATCAAAGGTTAGCATATCACGTTTTCACAGGGGAAATAAGTCAAAGGCCAATTTGGATCTTAAATTGTTCAAGAATTTAATCCAGGGAGAGCCAACTGCAGGAGTTTCAGAATCCAAAGACAATGTGTAGGTAATTGCCACTGCAAACATGTCCCCAGAACTCTTACAGGCTTCTGTGGAGAGCTCATTTATTCCATTTTTACTGTTTCTAACATTCTTCCATCCAAGAATAAGTCAGATATAATTCAATTTCTGCCAAATGTATGGTGCCTGAGTTGACTGATTGTGCCTAAAGCCTTGGGGGCACTTGGTAAACATTAAGCAATCTACTTGAACCTAAACTTCTGGTGGGTCAAAGTGCTTAGTCCATGAGGCATTCGCTTGCTTGATGTTTAGCAGAACCAAAAGCAAAGTTAAAGGTAAAGAATAAAACATTTTCTTGGGACAAAAAAAAAATTCTGTTTCAAGCATCTTTTGAAAGTTTTCTGGAAAAAAAGATATATAAGCAGGAAACATATTTTGGCAAGTATACTGACTACCTTGATGGATATTGTTTCTCAAGTCTTTTATACACCTTAAAAACAAGAAATAAATTAGTGGTAAGATTTTTAAAGTCATTAATTTCAAGTAATAAACAGTAATTTCCAGAAAAATTATGCATGTGTACTTCACTAGTGGCAAAATCTGAATTTTTACACTATGAGCAAAGAAATTAGAAAATTTGGCAGTATTCCGCCTTCAAATATACATAAATATCTTTAAACAATTTGTAATTATTTTCTATTTCTAATGTTAAGCACTAATTGTGTATTTTATTAAAGAAGGGATGGAGCTAAGAAGAAATACAGAGTCTAAACTATGTATTCATGATATACTGAATTGCAAACATTAAAATTCTAGGTAAGTCTTGAGTTAGTCAGTTCTCCATCACTTTAACCAGTTACCTGAGATAATTAATTTATGTGAGAAAAAGTTAATTTGGGCACCTCATTTGCATGTTCTAGTCAGTTGGCCTCTTTGGTTTAGGGCTTGTGGTAAGGTAGCACTTCACAGTGAAGGCATGTGGCAGAATAAAACCGTTCACCTCGTGGTTAGGGAGCAAAACAAGGACAGGAGGGAGACAGGGTCCCACAGTCTCCTACTAGGTCCCAGCTTTTAAGGATTCCACCAACTCCAAGATCACCAGCCTGAGGTCCTAGCCCTTACCAAGAGGAACCTTTGGAGGACATTTAAGATCAAAGCATAGCAAGCTGTATTAAAACAAAATAGCCACTAGATTCAGCTCTTCATATCCTTCCATTCTTGATGTAAATGTTTATTGGTTTTCACAAAAAATAATAGATTGATAAATCAATATTTGGAAAGTATATCGTGTTAGAAAAAACAAAGCAGGGAGATAGTGTATAGCTTTATAAATGGCTCAAAAAAGTTGTATAAAATGTAAACAGACACATCAGAGAGATGAGTTATAGCCAAGACTTCTCACCACTTGCCTCGATCATCTGATATATTACCAGAGTGATGAACTGACTTGCTAACCTAAGTGAGAAAATGCAGTGAAATTCCATTTTATAAATATCTACTATGTGTAGGATGCTTTATATTTCAGTAATATCTAACATTCAGCAAAGAACTACTTAGACATTACTTCTGCTCTAGTAATAATTATATGAAGTAAGTATTTTTATCCTCATTTTAAAAATAAAAAAATGGAGATTTGAAAACTTGTTTTCCATCACTGAGGTCTTAAGTAAATCAGTATTCAAACCTAAGTCTGGTTCCAGAACCCCAAATCTTTGTACCGCACTACCTGTCTAGAAACAAGATAATTTGAGGCAACTTAACATTGCTTTCTAGGGAAAGAGTTGCTGGTAGGGTTCACATGAAAAATTACAAACAAAGAAAATAACTCCTAAAATTCATACCTTTTAAACAAATAATTGTAAGTCTTTATAAATCTCTTCATGGAAACATTTACATTTAATATAAATACATTTACTTATCACATATAAGTATTTAATGAATAAATGTTTTTAAAATGTTGGTCTTGTTTCAGAGAAATAAAAAATAAGCAATGTACATCGTGTTTCAATAATATGACAGCTCATTTATACATCCATGCCAGAATGTTCATTAAAAAAATCTTATTCTTATATCTCAAGTTATGTAAAAGATATGCCAGAAAAGTATTTCCCCTCACCTCCATGTTACAGGTGAACTTCCTTATTTTAAAACTTATTTCTATAAATCAAACACATAAGCTTAGATAACACATTGCTTCTGTTGTATGAGAAAGGAAATTAAATAAAGAGCAAAATAAAAGACAGAAAATAGGAAGCAGGGAGACTGATTCTCAAAAGGGAAAAGGATCAAGAGGCGGGAAAAGGAAGGTCTGAAGATAAGGAACTGGGATGTGTTATGTATAAGTGCCAACTTCTCACAAGGAACGAAAACATTTACACACATGTAATAATAAACTAAAAATATATCTCTAAACCCTATGTTTTAAATAAAAGTCATTTACCTGGCACGTTTATTAGTCTGACCATTTTTTATCCTGCCTTCATCAAGAGTTACTTGAAAGAGTGCATTAGTTCAGCACAGGCACAGCACAGGCACGGTGTCCAGTTCACCCTCTCTGAACTCGAGAGAGCTTGGAGGAGTGCAGGACTGGGCAGAGGGCAGGCTGGACACTCCCCTTGCCCATGTTTGCAAGCTGACAGACTGCGGAGAGGAAATGATTAACGCCACACAGTCTCCAGCCAACTCTGTCATTGCATTTTATAAAAACAAATAAATGAAAGCTTTTTAATTGGCTAGGACTGTTTAAATGACCTTAATAACATGGCTGATTTATAACATCACTGGACATTTTAATCTTTGGAAATCTGAGATATAGACAAGATTCATTATAAAGATCAAATCCATTAATAGCTCATCACTATAAGGTGGGTTATTTTAGAAGTTATAAAGAAATACAGCAATTGTAAACAAAGTAGACAAATGCCATATAGAGTCTCTGTTAGCTAGGAAGATTTGACTTTCTTGAAAACTTTATTTTCAAGAGCTTGAACCTTAAAAGTTTAAAAACTGCATGTTCTATTTTCCTCCCTACTCCCTTGATCTCTGTCTCTGTCTCTGTCTCTGTCTCTGTCTCTGTCTCTCTCTCTCTCTCTCTCTCTCTCTGGTGTCTCTGTCTCTGTCTGTCTCTCTCTCTCTCTCTCTCTCTCTCTCTCTCTCTCTCTTTCTCTCTCTCTGTTTGCCTGCCATACCAGGAGCAATTTTCCTCTGCTATGCCTCTGCCATGTTACCTTGCCTTGCAACCATCTGACTATGGACTAAAACCTCTACAAATTGTTAGCCCAAATAAATCTTTCCTCCTTTAAGTTGTGTATGTCAGGTGTGCTGTCTGTGAGATGAAGAAAGTATGATACAAGGTTTAAAGAATGAAATTCACTCAGATGGCAGTCTTCACCTTCAAAATCCTTTTACTTATTGGAAGCAGTGTATGGAGATATTACACAGCAAGAAGACAAAAAGACAGAGCTCAGAGCGGGGATTTATATGCTGGAAGACATCAAACATTTCAAAGCCAGAATGGTGGTTAGACATTTGGTCAAGGTAGATGAAGGAATAGAAAATGCTTTAAAATGTTAAACAAAGATAAATTGCTCCTTATGTTAGAAATTGCAGTTTGGAGAGGATATGTGTTTTTTCTCAACCAACAGGGACTAACAGGTACGTGACATACCAGTTCCTGGGTTCACTTCCTCAAAGGGCACATACCAACACTGAGGCTTGTTATTTCGAGTTACTGTGTAATCTAGTCAGCTAGCCTGTGGGTTCTGGAGTCTGTTTGATGAGGTTCAGGTCCTACTAAACCAACTAGAATTGAATGACAGTGGATGACTTGCTTGAGTTTCTGTTTTCTCATGCAACATGTAACATGCAGTGAAGATTTCTACTGTTTTCAGGTAGTCTAGATACACTAAAGGACTTTCCACAACAATACAACCAGATAACAATATGAAGAATGTTTAGAGTGCCAGTGGGCTTACAGGAAATAACTAAGGGATACAATGACCTAAAAAAAGAAGAATGATCAGTGAGCAAATAGGTAAATTGTGATTATCATGAGGCAACACAGAGCCATGGACTCACATGAGGATGAGAAACCTGCACTTGGGGCTGGATACAGGGAGGGAGAGATAAGACAGGATACTCCCCTATCCCAAAGTTTTCAATAATTAATTTTAAAATTATAATTCTTAATGCACATTACTTTGCACAGCATGAGTTTCACTGTAACATTTCCATATATGCATATAATTTTAAGCCAAGATCCTTAAAAGGATTAAGTTAGTGTGAAAACAGATGAAGATTAGTCTGTGGGTCATATATAACTGATCCCTCATATAAGATAACACTAATGTTTAATATATTTAAATGCTTCATGATTTATTGAATCCTTCCCATAGCTCATGTAATTTGATCCTTCCACAACACCTGCAAGGCAAGTAAAAGGCAGAATGGCCTTCATCCTGTGGGATACAGTGTGTCCCTAACATGAGAAACAAACCAAAGGAGATTAACTCCAGTGCTAAAACTTATGGATGGAAAGGTTGAAGAAAAGGTGAAGATGCTCTTTTGGGTGCCACCACTAGCATCTATTGAATGGGTCACAAAATAAAATAAGATATTTTGGTCTAGCGTCCTGTTTTGTTTTTTCCATGTATGTGTACCTTGTATGTCAGAAGCTGAGACAGGCTGTGAATCAACACACTGCTGACAGCCACTTTAATGTGCTGTTTCCCTACTAATAGCTGAGAAAATGGAAGGTTCACATGTACTTAAAACTCACAGTCCACAAGCGCTTCTTCTTCAGACTCTGTATGTGTAATCACAACTTCATGCACCTATGCAGGATTTATACAGCATTTCAGACTTGGGTTAGAGTTCAGAAATTCCCTAATTCAACCTTTGCAATTTTAAATGGAGTCTAATAAGGTTCAGAGGGGATAGATCAAGTCATAAACAGTATCTGTTGTTGCATAGATAAGGCATCATAATGCAGATATTACTTTTAACTTATCATAAATATATACATTACCTTATTTGTTTGCATTGAAAGACACATAAATGTCAGTGTGGGAGAAAGGAGAAAAGTGGATACAGAGAATATTAACATCTTATCAACTGTATGAGACTAGGGTGGATGCGTGCTGTAACTTATTTAGTCATCACAATTCTGCCAGGAGGTCTGACATTCATTTTGAAGAAAGAAGAAATGGAGATTAAACAGCATATTCCAGGTCCTTGAAAGAGACAAGGTTTGAATTCAGCCCTATACTGGCTTTAAAGCAATTTTTTATACTGAGACTCAAACTCATGACCTAGCACTTGCCAGGCAGGTGCTTGTGCCACTGAACTGTATCCTCAGCCCTTTAAAGCAATTTTATTGCAGCTATTGCTTCTAGAACAGGGAGTTCTGTATTTTGGGAACAACTTCAGAAAAGAAAGATGAGAAGAAATTAGTATAATCAATTATTTTGTAAGACATTATAAGATAAAGTCTATCCATCAGTCTAACCCTCACAGTGGAGCAGTATTCTGCTCCAAGCTTGGGACATTTTCAATTTTCCTTCTTTTCTACATTTTTTAACAACAATCATAAATGAAACATATGTTTCACATTTAATTAAAATCTGTACTTATCAAACAAATATATTGCACTCCTACCTCGAGTATACACTCTATTTCAGATTTTCACACATTATAAAGAATCCAAGTAATTTAACATGCATTTCTTTGATTGTAAAATGGTGGGACTATCATCATTTGTTTAGAATCTATTTAAATTTTCAATGTATAGTTCAAGGACTGAGGGCACACACTGTACCCAAAGGACTGAATGTCAGTCCAAAGCTTTCAGAACCAGCCCTGGAATCTGAAATGTAGACCAATCTATGTGAGAGTTCTTCAGTTTAACTTTTATGTGAATTTACATTTATTAAAAGATGCATAATAAAGGGTGCTAATTTGGAACTGAAATACATATTACTAAAATTCCACAGTAACTGTATCAATTGTTTAGAATTTGTATCAGCACAGTGTATTTTTAGGAGTACTTTACTACTGAGAGTGTTTAGAATTGGGTATGGTGGTAATAAACTTTTTGTCAGTTTTATAATTGTTTTACAATTCTCTTTAGGTAATCTTTTCTCCACCCTGTCAACAGTGTCTGGAATAAACCATTCCCACCAACCCAACCTTGGAATGCCACTACCTTGGGCTCTTTATTTTGACAGAAAAACACTGATGTCTCTTTTGACATGCTCCCTGACTTCATGTGCCCTGGGGTCCTCTTTGCACTGCATTGCCCCTGGCTTCATTGTGGTGCTGTCAGGATGATCATGGCAGGGTATGTGTGAGGTGTGCAAGTGAGTGAACAAAAGGGGCAGAAACAGATTCTTTATCAAATAGTCTTTAACATAGCTAATAATCATATAGTGACTACTTGAGAGGAACAAGCTGTACTCTTCCAGAATATTCTTCAGTAATCTTCACTGGTCTGGTGAAAGCCCCAAATCCAAATTGGGTAATGACAGAGAACCATACAAGGCATGATTCAATGCGTAAGGCATTAAATCCCTACTTTCTTATCAATGTCAGCTTTACTTCTGTCAGATTCACTTGGACATTAGAGCTCTCTAAACTATGAGACTGTTTGACTTAAGTCTTGGACACTCTGGCTCCAGATTTACCACAATGGCATCGCTGGTCAAGATCCCAGGTGAAGTCATCATTTGAAGTGAGGCCAACCTCTAATTCAACTCATTCGTTAAAGAGGTTAATGACTTAACATTAATTGAGCTCTGTTTGCATATAATTTTCAAGAGAGCCCCAGGAAATAAAGATTATTATTAGCTCCATTTTATGGATGAACAAAAAAGAGTTTAGAGGAAAGACAAAACTTGCACATAGTCAAGGAAACAGTCTGTGACAAAGCTGGAACTCCAGATACTTTCAATTCCTAAATCTATTCTCTTAATCTGTACCACATATTTCTGAACAACACTGAGGTTAGAAATCCTATTTACCAAAGGGAAACATCCAAAAAGATAAATTTAGTTTAAGATTAAAGTACTGCCAATATAGTCCCCAAAGGCGTACATTTGTTTTTTGTAATGCTTACAAAGATATTTTCACCCTAAACTCTATATGCCCTCAGTAACATCATCTCAAGTCTACGTCCACAGAAAAGAGGAAGATTATAACTAAATGTACAAATATTAAGATAAAGAGACATGAGTCCTACCTTATTTCTAAAATTGTAAGGAATATTACATTCTTTGAAATATGGAGATTTTATGTTTTTATCAGATCAATAATGATCATTTCCTTATAAACTGCATTACTTGGGAATTTTTCTCTGGATTTCACTTTACAGCTCCTATAGAACTTGCCAGCAGTGTTAGAATTACTCATGTTTTCCTTTCCACCCAAATCCTAGTGAGTCGCTTCCAGTCTCTTGTTTAAGAAGAAATTCAGTCTCTGCTGCTCACTTGTGTTGTGTTATGGGAATATCAGTAGAATCACCTACAGGACTGAAATAGGACAATTTGGATGTAATTGTCTGACAGCTTCCCTTTAGTACCCAGTGGTCTCAACCATTGGAGCCCTGAAAGTATGTTTGTATGCTTGTTTACAGCTCTGTTGACAAGAATGGCTTCAAATATATTTCAGGGTGGTTCAACCTACATGTGATATTTATAACTCTGTAAGAATATATGTATAATTTTATATTTAAAAGATCTGGTGTGAATTATACTCATTCTGCCTGTTCCTTGAAGGAGTATGTTCATCACATTCTCTCTCTATCCCAGTAAACAGGAATAGCACTGCCACTGCCATTATCAACTTTGCTTTTTAGTTTTCCCACAAATATTTGGATTCCATAGCATATCTGTGAGACCAACAAAGCAGAAATTGTCTTCCATATCTAATAGATGAGAAAATTGAACTGAAATGTTTAGTAGAAATACTGTGCCAAGAATTTAATTCCTTCTACTTAGTGTTATACTGGTAGAACACTCCCCCAACAAAAGAAAGCCCCATTTTATAGCTGATTTTAAAATGTAAGTAATCCCACCACAGTTAATTTCTAGTAATCCACAGGATACTACTAAATGCAGAGGTGGGAAACCATGTGCAAGACTGGCTCTCTTAAGCCAGCATGCTGACTTAAACACGGCAGAGGATTCTACGACTCCTATCTGGTGCTCTTTATATGCCACCAAGTAAAATATTTATTGAAAAAAAGTATAAAGATCAGTATCTTCAGAAGTCTTAAGACTGTAAGCCTATGTGATGTGCTATTCCTCTATGGGAAATCAGATGTAGGCATTACTTTCTTGTACATTGACACCATGGGTTCTGGTGATCCCAGGGTACAACCAAAAGAATCAGAGAAGCTGGACCTGCAGTAATCTTGGGATGTTCTTTCATACTGGAATGACTCAGAGGTCAGCAACTCTTTCTGTTCCAATTTCACTGACATAACATCTTCTAACGAATCACCTCCAGGCGTTTTCCATAGTTGTCTGACCATCCCATTTTAGGATAGATAATGCCAAGTTCAGGAAATTAAACAAAATGCTCGAAATACATTAGAGACAGAGAAATGAGGTGCATTGTTACTGTTCCATGAATCTTCATTGTCATGAGTAACAAAGACTTCTGGAAAATGTGGTATAGGATACAGGATAATCCATTGACAGCAATATAGGACATCACATGCAGGAATGTGGTGTACCAACAGGTGTCCTGGCAGGTCTGTTTTTGCCATATATTTCAGAATATGCCCCGGAAAATCTCCAGAACCCTAGGGAACTCAGTGACATAGGGGAGATTAGACCTAGAGGGATAATATTCTTGGCTTCCCAAAGAATGTGAATTAAAACACCTTTGCATTCATCTGTTTTACATATTGGGGATCAGATTAAGAGGTCCTTTGAAGAAACTGTTCTGTGACTTCAAAAAAATTGGAAAACTCCAGCAAAGACCAAGGTCTAGATTGTTAATTTTCAAACAAAGCTCCTTCATGTGAGATATTGGCTCTCATAAACTAAAGGGTGCCTTTTGACTGTTCATTTCCCACGATCTTGAGAGATAATGATGTGCAAACACACTGAGAATAGAGAAGGTGCATATAAACTGAAATCAGCACAAGTCCTGTAATTCAGTCTGATCCTTTTGGAAAGCAGTGCCATGTATGGCGACCTTTCTTGTCCGTTTTCTGTCATATGACTTTGCAAAGAACCTGGACACCCCAGGCCCTCAGCTGACACCTTGGAGGTCAGCCATGACTCCCAGTTGCCCAAACAAGTGCAAAAGGTAACCACCACTTGATGAAGTGACACTGTCATAGGCCTTGTGGCTTCTGGCAAGCTCTATATAAAAACTGACAGGGCAGTTAGGAATACCAATAAACAAAACAAAAATGTTTTCAGATTTATAAACATGCAACACCTCATAGTGCATTTGAGAGGGAAACCTGAAGAGACAATGAAAAATGCCTTCTTAAGCAGCTAAAGTAATTTAATTATTTCAAGTAGAAAAAAGAGACAGACTACACTGAATCAAATCATGTAGATTTAATTTGCACTGTATTGTGTTAACTTCAGGACTACTTTAAAAAATGTTAAATACTTAACAGTTTTGGAGCCAACATTAAGTTTATAGGTAAAGACAGAATTATACTCCAGCAAATATTTTTAAGAGAAACATTTATCCTGAAACTACAATAGAAAAGTGTGTAGGAAAAGGAAATACTACTGTACATATATTCTGCTTGTTTCATTATGTTTCCAAGTACAAAAATGTTATATGTATGCATATATATAAATACATATATAATATATATATATTTGTTTATGTGTATTTACAAGAATTTTACATCTCTAAAATGTGTAACTTTCTCTTGGTCTAAAAAAGATTTTAAGATTGACATTATTCAAAAGCAATTAGTTTTAAAATATTCACATCATCTGAAATGGCTGCGAGTTAAAGTATTGGCTGTGAATTAAAGAGTTCATAAAGTAAGGCTAGAATACTAATATCTATTAGAAAAAATTATTAATTTTCAAATTTTTTTACAATTTAATGAAATGAAATAAACACAAACAAGAATAAAATGTAAAGAAAAATTTAGTCTATCCCTATTTTATTTTGATCTGTTATTTGCACTAAGAGGAAATACTTGAGTTATGCTGGTTGTAAATGAATGTAACACATTAAAGATAGCTGTTAGCATCTTACACCAGAACACAGGCAGAGACGGAAAATATTACCCGCTATTACCTTCAAAGCTTAAATTTCACTGTACTTGCCAGGCATGTAAAAAGTTAATCTTTAGCAAAGCTAATGTGCTTAAAATAGTTAGTCTATTGTTCTCAACAAGTTATAAACTTGGATTATAAAAGTGTTAAACACTAGAGATACAAAACTCAAATACACTAATTCCCTCATATATACTTTTCCTCTGCATTATTTTTCTTTTCGAAAGGTTCAGATTTTATGACTGATGTATTTAAAAGAAATGCAAACTTTAAAAGAAAGTCAAGTGGTAAAGCGATATTTCAAAGTGGCACACACTATCTTTATACAACAATATTGTATATAGTTTGCCATAATTAAACACTTCTCATTCAAACATTTTATTAATACAATACTTAGCTGTATAGAAAGAAAAAAAGAAAGAAAGAATACAAACTATCTCAGGGAATATAACTAAACATCACATAAAACTAAATTTTCCTAATCATACATGCAAATACAGATGGAAAATAATGAGAGTCTGGAAAATATTCTCAACATTAGCAGGACTTTGAACTGTTGGTACTTTTATCCTAGTTTACAGATAGGCAATCTCAAACCCAGGAGATGTGGAGGCCTTCTGGAATCTGAACTTAGATCTTCTGCTATCAGGTGCATTTCTCTTGCCATTACCTCAAAACTTTTTTAACAGATATTCATATTCTCATTTAAGAGAAAGTAAGGACATGATTTACAAAAATATAGACAAGTTGGGAATAGATTATTAGTTTCCAGAAAAGATTAATTCCAGGTTAAATTAGCAGCTCCCATAATTCATTTAAAGAGTTCTTAAAATGCTCTCTACATTTTAGAAAGCTTTCTATAAGTATGTAGTAGCTTTGCAGATACACCCAAGCTTGGTGAGTTCTCAATTTTTTTGTGCTTAAGTGTAGTATTACAGTAAAGGTTTTAATTATGTCTGTAGTAAAGAAGAGGACAAAACCCTTGGAATATTGGGCAAAATTATTTGAAACAACAATTGCAAGCCTTGGACATCCAAGTATATGGCTATGATCCTTAACGGAGGGGAAAAAGGAGATGGGGACAGCATACATCTAACATGGCTTTGTGGAGCCTAAACAGAGGGCAGCTGGGTGGAAAGAACAAATCAGTACTTAGAGTAGTAGGCAGAGCAGGGATTTGTTGGTCCAGATATTAGAGAAGAAGCCTCACAAAGAATGAGTTGCAGAAACATGCATGAGGTTCCCTTGCACCTTCAACCAAAAACTGAAACAAGCATGCACTATTCCTACCCCAATAGCTATTCTCTAAGCAGTGTTTGATGGTGCATCATCCAGGAAATGTTAATCAGCAAGAGATAACAGATGATGATGCACACTTCCAAGATTAAATTGAGACTCCAAAAAGGGAATGTTTTGTAAGGAGTGTACCATTTCTAAGACCACCCTAACAGCCAAAACCCAAGACTTGACTACTTCCAGCTGAGCTGTCAGAAAATTAAGTTCATGGCAGAATAAAGCTCATTATTCTGTAAAAGAAAACAGTAACATCCAACATTTTAACACTGTCACATTCACAAAGTCTACCACGAAATAAAAAAATTATGATATATGTTGTTTGGCTGACTGCTGAAGTTGACAGTTATTATTTCTGCTGTCCATGTCTACCTCCTACTTTTAAAAACACACATTGAAAGCCAGAGAATTCCTCTTTCTTATAGGGACTACATTCTACTTGATTCAGTCAGGGCCATCTATTCTCACAAACAGCCCAGTGACCAGGAGAAACAGTAAACCCTACTTCTTGGACATAGAGATGGACTCATGGTCCAGCTGGGCCACTGACTCTCCTCTTTGGAATTTTATTTGTCCTATAAGAATGTTGTCATTCAAGCTTGTGTGACCATTCAAGCTTACAGTGCAGTGCTGATGGCACCACGTGCACTACATGAAGTGCATCTGTTTAAGAGCTGGGGAAGTAGAGATGAGGCCACAATGGCAACTTTGTGCTTTTTATTTTCTCATATCAAACAGACTGTACAGATCTGCTATGGTTGAGATTCAGAAATGCTCTTGTGGGCTGGGGATTTAGCTCAGCAGCATAAGCGCCTGCCTTGCAAGTATGTGGTCGTGAGTTTGATTCCCGGTATCAAGAAAAAAAAAAGTACTCTTGTTATAGGTTAAGGAATAATAAAACTGACAGAGTCTCACATACTCAGTAACATGCATTATAACTGAATCAAATGTAACTTCCTGGAGAGAGACATTTGCTATCTGAAAACTAATAGTCCTGGTTCCATGTTAAAAAAGCACTATTATCTTGGGCCTGTCTACCTCCTCACCCCACACCATAAGAAAAGAGACCTTTCAAGACTCTTCCTAGCTATAAAATTCCATAAGTCTATGAAATAAGGGATTTTCTAATGTCAACTAGATAATGGGTTCATAGTAATTCACAAAAGTGACTTATTCAAGTCAACAAAAAAAGAATATAAGATGAGAGATACAAGAATCCTGTAACAAAGCTTGGAAAAAAGTTCGTATTGCCTCTCAGTGACCTAAATTTGCTGATTCTTTGACCAGTTTTTTTTCTTACTGTTTACAAGGCTACACTAAACTAAGTGTAACAACATGGGTTCTAAAGACACTCATTATGAATAAGGCAAGCCAAACAGGGCCAGAGGATTACTGTTTGTTCTCAGCCAAGCCAGCTCTTAAAGAGTTTGAAAAATTCTTAAAGAGTTTTCTACCCCTTAATATGCAAATTGCTTATGATAATATAGGGCTGATGTTATGAATAAAAAAGAAAATATTGTGCAAGTATTTGGATAAATGAGTAAAATTGTATTGGTTAGCAATCTCTCTGGTTGTTAGGATCACCAGAAATGTCTCAGTGAAAAGCACTCACTTTAATTCTCAAGATATCTCTTGATTTGTTTCAAAGAAAATATATGCTTAGTAGGAAATTCTTACTGTATTTGAGAATAGTCTATGTTACCCGTATGAGCATACCCATATGAGTCTTGTGAGCACATAAAGACTTGTTATTAGAAGTAAGAAACATAAATATTGATGAAAACAAAACCAAGGGAAGTAGAACAACACTGGGTGTATATTTTCCAACCTGATGTCCTTCCAGGTTGGGTGTACATGGGTCAGAACTGCTTCTGTGCAGAAAGGAAGCAATTGAAAAAGGCATCAAGGAGACATGAAAGAGGCACCACATACAGAAAATTCATGAACTGATACTTTTATGCTCAAAAACTCATTAAAAACATGTATGAGTTTTTATACTGTGCATAAATATATTTTAGTGAACTCACTAAAATTATCACACCAGTTTATTTCCATTTGTCCTTTAAATAATGACAACAGATAATAATCTAGAAAAGATACACACATAAAGAAGAAAAAAAATTTCCAAAATTCCACAACACAAATATAACTGAGTCTTAACAACTAAGTACAAAAAGCCAAGAGAAACACCAGATTGGGGATAATAGAAGCAGGAAGAGTCTTGAGCTATACTGGGATATACTCGGGTGTTTTTTATCATTTACTTTGTCTGAGCTACTTTTTATCTCTAGGAATGGAAGGTTTTGGAAATTTCTATTCAGCAAGAGGATTCTGTGGCAGGTCTGTGTAATTCAGAAAGATGACTTAGCAAGTAGGCTTGATACCTCCACTCTGCTCCACAGAGCTGAGCACAGTCAATGAATGTTTCATAAATGTGATGTATATTTCTGAGCACCATCATACAAGAGTATTAGTGATGATCAACTTGGATCCTCGCTGAATCTTGCAGTTCAACAGTCTATAGAAACTAATTCTTGTTCTCTTAAACCAGGTTGTTTCCAGCTTTCCCCTTATCTTTTCAAAAAAATCAGTCACCACCATTATCTCAGTTTCTCTGACAGAAAAGCTGAGATGCACTTCTTACTCTCTCTTCCTCACTATCCCCTCCTCCTTTAATGCAGCAAATTCTATCCACTTTTAAAATATATATATTTCTAGCATTGGTCCTTTCTTTTACCTACCCACTGCCTACCTTGAGTATTCTTATAACATTCTTATGACTCTCACCACCATTTCAGGATCAAGAGGAAAAAGGAACAGGTTTAAAACCTGGTAGTTCTAGGCACTCCCTCATTTCCTTTATCCCCATGTTCATTTTTCCTGCGTACTACTGCCCAATATCTAAACATAAACCTTCTGGTTAAGAGTTTAATTAAAGTCAAATCCATGCTTTGTGTCACATTCAGAATCTTTTCTAGATTCCTCCTCATTCAGGCCTATATAATTTGACCTGTGTCCAACTCTCTCTGTTTGCCTTCTGCTTTTCTTTTGCATTACTTAACTATTTAAATGAAATTCTGACATTCAGTGCTACCTAAATATGCCAGGTACATCCACCAGTGCTTTATATATTTCCTGTTCCTGTCCATCATAGAAGTCTCAATCCTTTCAAGTTCCTCTGGCTCAAAATGTTTAACTATAACTTCCATGACTATGTATCCTACTATTTTACAGCTCAAAGGACATCATTCCACTCCCTATTTTTGAGTTTGTGTCCCAGCTAGATGTAATAGTACGAATAATTTGTACCTAGGAAGAACTGTACAGTTCACAAAGCACTTTTATATTCATAGATCCTAAAAAACAGAAGTGGTAGCAATTACTATTTCCCATTTTTTAAACAGAACTGGATCTAGAGAGGCTACAAGAATCTATAATATCACATAGCCAAAATCCTCTTCTTCTATCTTAGAAAAATGAATAAAAATTAAAATATGAAATAAAATACATTAATAACAGTTAGCCAAACAAATGAAGAGGTATAACTTCAATATTTGGAAGATAGTGGTCAGATAAAAAAGCTGTAGCAAATTAATTAGCCTAAAAGTAATTTCTCTAGATCTCCAAAGCAATTCCAAGAGAGGAAAGCTCTCCTAAGAAGTTGAGTAACTTTGGGGGAAAACTTGCAGATGCTGTACAATCAGAGAGCAATCTCTGAGCAATCTGTTATTAGTGATGATTTTTACAGAACAAGCTCTTACAGTAGAGGTCCTGGCTCATCCCTACATGAACTCCCCTAAAGGGACAGTAATTCCTTGAGGGTAACAGTGCAGCAGAGGAAGTGCATAGGACTGTTTTTATCTGAGGAACGAATTCAAACACTCTCTCTAAACTACAGAATAATCTAAACTCAGGTGTTCTCACTAATAGTGAGATGAAAGATGATGCTGTCTTTGAAAAAATAGATCTCAATATGAAATGCTAAATAAAATTGCAGAACAAAGGGAAGCATTCAGATTAACCATCTATGACTCTCCATAACATACCCTATCATGCTCAAGCCTTAAACTTAACTCTAGAAGATAAACAGGTCTCAGGGATGACAATCAATGAAAAGTCATGGATACAATATTTGGGAAAACAAAAGGTCTAGTTAGTACTTTCCACACTACATGTGAAAAGACTAAAGCAATGGCATAGTAACTATGCAAAAATTAAAAACAAGCAACATAAGAGAGAAAGAGGAAAGAAAGTATCAAGAAAAGACTGATAAAAATGTCAAGAAATAAAAGAAAACTCTGCAAAGCTACCTTCTTGTACTATTGGAAGAGATGAAAAGGATGAATTTGATGAAAGAATGACATGAAAAGGTATAGAATGAATAGAAAAGTGTGACCTCAGGGGCTGGGGATTTAGCTCATCGGTGTAAGCGCCTGCCTTGTAAGCAGGCAGTCGTGAGTTTGATCCCCACTACTGATAAAAAGGAAAAAGACCAGAAAAAAAAAAAAAAGTAAAAAGTGTGACCTCAGAGCTTAGGATTCAAAATAAAGACTGAAGTACTATTCTGGGGAATAAAAAATAAAAACATGGTGCTATGTCTTATTAAATTTCTTTTGGGTATCTGGGTTATCTATGGAGGTGATTACATATTTTGTCCTTCTCCTAGTGATGGTGCTTGGGTGGAAAGTCGATTTGCTTGGTTTTGAGATCTACCTGGGAAATCGTTGGAGAATACTGGCAGGTATATCTTGATGAGTGATGAAAGTGTGGCCTTGGTGTGGGGATACTGTATGTGGTCCTCTGTCACTTCTCTCTGTTACTGTTTCCTTGTTCTACTTTCCAGCCATCAATAACTAAGCAGCTGTGCTCTGCTGTGCCCTTCCATCATGATTGCTTCTGCCTTCGAGCCAGCCCAACCTAGACTGAATCCCTTTAAAATACGAGTCAAATTAAACCTTTCCTCCTTTCAATTGTAGATGCCAGGTATTGTGTTCAGCAATGGGAAAACTGACTAGTACAGAAAATTTGTACCAGAGAGAGAGAGATAGCATCATTAGTGGGACTGTACTTGGCCATCCGATTCTGAAGCCTTTGGAACCTTGGGTCATGAATGCTTGTCTGCAAAAAAATTGGTTCACAAACAGAAGCACTTAGGAAAATTTTAGTTTTGTTTGCAGACTCTGCATCTGATAACAAACACGACCATGGCCACCTTTCCCACACAAACAAATGCAGCCAGCTTTTCCAAAATCATAGAACAAATTCAGTTGTGAATCAAGGTACCATTGCTGTTTGCAGAAGGGCTTTGCAAAGGTTTCAAGATGCAGGCTAATGGAACCCGAGGATGCTATAAGCAAAGCTTGATGGGTGATTCTGGTAGGAGCTCAGAACATCAGAATTATAAGGAATATGGACAGTAAAGGCTAGAATATGAGGTGTTGGTTGAGAACAAGGGCTCCACTGGCATTTGAATCAGAAATCATGTTACACTGTGGTAGAAAAGTTGTGTACTTTTCACTCTGATTCTGAGACTTTGCCAGAGATGAAAGTTAAGGATAGTGGACTAATGAATCTGGTAGAGGAAATTTCAAAGCACCCTAACATTCAGGCTGTGGCATGAGTACTACTTTTAGCCAGATTTATAGTGAGAATTGGGGACAAAAGGAAGAGCAGAAAATATTGAACAATATTGAATATTGAACAAGAGTAGAAAAAACTGAACCAGATAACTGGCCCCCTGGGGTTCATTTCACACTGCTCAGGCACTCAGCAGGTATGGTATATGAGGTTCTGGCAACTGCTTCCACTGAGAGCAGACCTTCATTATCAATGTGATGTTGGTTTTTATCAACATGCAGATTTCAAGAGTTATAGGATCAGGGAGATCTCCACCAAGATTTTAAAGGAAATCCAGGGAGGCCAGGCAGGGAGCTGCTCAAAGGGTGATGTGTAAAAGTATGGGAATGAAGGGGAGGTACAGTAGAGACCTGAAGAAGCTGGAGTCCAGGAATATGTAATATCTGCTGAGGTAAGCACAGGCTATGAATGAAGCCAGCCCAGGAAAGAGACTTTATGGGCCGCGGCTGTCAAGGTTATGAGATGAGGCTGCTTGAGTCCGATGGAAATCACATTTTACCAGCAGGTGCCTTATGTGCTGGATATGAAGCCTCAGCACTTAATGTTTTTCCTGCTGGGCTTTGGTTTTGCTTTGGTTCAATTCTTTTCTATCCCTCTACTCCTCCCTTTTGGAATGGGAATGTTTGCTCTGGTCATTGTTCCTTGGGATTATGAAACTTATTTTTGAAATTTTCAGAGATTCACAGCTAAAACTTTCCCCTGAGTTTCAGAAGAAGTCTGAGTTGGACTTTTGAAAAATGCTGGAACAGTTAAGACTTTGACTAAGGTATTATTGTGATTTTGGTTGTCTGTAGGGTAGTTCTATCCTTAGGCAGAACTATGACTTTGTACTTGTTTGCGAATTAAGTATGGGTTAAGGAGATGTGCTTGAGAGGGGGCAGGAATGTGCTGTTTAGGGTGGAACATCAACAAGACTGGCTTTGGGGTCCACTTGCTGATGAGTGTAGCACGCTATGGGCATATCTACGTGCAGTACTGTTGTGGCTTTGGCTCCTATATCTGGTTCTCTTGCCCCTTCCTCTTTGGTGTTGTTCTCCAGTTCTGCTTCCTGTTTGCCATAAACTGGGCAGCTCTGCTCTGCTATGGTGTTTTTGCCTTGGAATCAGCTAGAGATGAATTGAATCCCTTGAAACACAAGTCAAACTAAACTTCTCCTTTTTTAAGTTGTCAGTGTTAGATTTTGTGTCTAAAAACAGGAGAACTAACACCCTCGTCACAGGGATAATATCCTTAACAAATAAAAATCTTTGACAAATAAGGAAAAAATCATTAGAGAAATGGATAGGAATTTTGAAAAATATGGTCACACTAAAAAATAACTACCAATGGCCAATGGACATCTATTCAGACTCATTTTATAGAGAGGCAAATAACTAAAAGGTTTAGTAGCAATCAGACTGGCAAAAGTTAACACCTATTAGTGGAATAGAGAATCAAACAGTGTCATAAATCATTAGTAATGGTAAAAATTGTTGTAACCTTGTTTAAGGACAATTTGACAATATCTAATAAATATTAAGAATACCAATCTTTAACTTGGCAGTTACACTGATGGGAGCTTATTACATAGATACGTTTGCTCAATTCTTGAAGTGCAAAAATAAAGCATAAATGTGTTAATTTCTTTTGTTTGAAATAATAAGGTACTCCGTCCCCAAAATTAAAAGCACACATACAAGTAAACTCTGTATGTCCAAGAATGAGGCGTTGGTTAACAGAATTACAGAACATATATACCATGAAATACAGTAAAGTCAATTAAGAAGAAATTGAAATAGGAAGAAGAGACTCAAAAACTCAGAAAACAATGTGAGATCAGTATAATGAATGTAGGATAATCCTTATATATTTAAAAACAAACAAAATAACCCCAGAATATTCATTAACATTAACATTTATATCCAACCATCAGTAAAGAATGTGGGATTTATTTTCCAAAAGACTGTGAAATGAACTCATTTTTATTAAATCAATACTCGAGCAAGCTATCATTTTCCTCTTGTGCATCTGCAACAGTCTGCTACTTGATTCCGGCTCAGCACATCTACTCAGTCTATAGTCTAGCCACCTTGGGTACCTTTAATTCCTTGAACGAGCTATGGTTCTCCTGGCATAATCTCTTGCACATAATCTTGCGTATATCTGGTGCACTCTTGTCAAGTCCAACTCAATTTACTTTCCCCATTCTTCCTTCAGATTTCAGAGTAGTCAGCCTTTCCTCACAGAAACTCACAAATGCTTTTTTGTTGCACTTAGTTTAAAACTATACACTTACCTGTTTGTGATTAATGACTATTTTCCTCTCTAAACAATAAGCTCAGGAAATGTTAATAATATGTGTGTTTCTGTTTCACACTGAATCACCAAAAGCTCATGTCAGGAGTAAAACAGTTTTATTCTCTCTCCATCTATCTGCCTGTCTACCTGCTTGTCTATCCATTATTTAACTATTCACCTGTGCATCCTGTAGTTGCATTAAAATTAATTGGAAAGAACAATTAGCCTTGGTTAATATCTTAGGAATGGGGCCAAGTTAGAGAAGTAACAAAAATGAGTGAAGCCTTAAATATTTATTTGCATACATATTTGGTGCACCAAAAAATTAAAATAGTTCATTATGTTATATTGATGACATAATTGTATATATTATTTTTCTACCTATAGAGGCATTTAATAATACCTTAATGTCCTTTCCATAGGACTAATCATATCTCTGAATGATCTACACACTAAATTTTTTTCTTGTCAACTCAACTCAGTTTTAATTCAAGTATAAGTATAGTTTTGCTCAAGCATTCTTCTCTGTGTTTTTACACTCATGCAAAGATCATTTTTTTCTCATTAAAGGTGTTAGTAAATTCCCTCAGGAAATTCAATCATATTGTCATAGTCTTTTCATGGAAAGGAACAATGTGTAGGAATCAGACTCTCTTGATTTTAATTAATGAACAAAGGAGACTCCTTAACCTAATTCACCTTAGATTACCTTCCTCTGATGACTCTACCAGTTCCTATAACAATCTAAGAAGAAAATTTCTCAATAATTAGGGAAGGACTCTTGAAATTAATAACTTAAAACAACTTTTTTTGCTATCTACTTCTATTTTACCTAGTGTCTAGTCCCTCTTGGAAGGCCTGTTCATCCCGAAAATTAGCTCAGCAGCAATACAGATAAAGCTAGTTCTTTCCATCCTTGTATATGGCCTCTAAATATACTCTCATATATTAGATATAGGTGAAAACAGCCAGGCGTGATGGATCACACCTGTAATCCCAGCACTCGGGAGGCTGAGGCAGGAGGATCGTTGCGAGTTCGTGACTAGCCTGGGCTACAAAGTGAGCTCAAGGCAAGCTTGAACTACACAGCGAGACCCTGTCTCAAAAAGACAAAAAATAAAAGAAAAAAAAAACCTAGATGAAAACAAGGGTACAAGGGTTTTGGACCTCTACTTTTGGTGTCTAAACAGGGGAAAGTCTTGTTTTAAAATAAGAGCGCTCTATAGAAGGAATCTCCTAGAGTAAAAGAAAATAATTTTCAGTGTTGGTTTAGATTTTAAAAACTCTTACACAGAGAATAATAATGGCTATCTACCAAATTCTGCATCCTTATGTGTTTTATACTCTCACAACTTTAAGAACCTTTGGAGATGGAAATAAGCTGTGAATTATGTTAAGGAGTCATTCATATATACAGCAAAAGAATCTCATTTAAGCAATAATGTCTAATAGAATTGGGAGAAGGGAAATGATGAAGATAGGGGAAATTCAATAGGGATCTGTTTCTTTGAAAATTTCTAACCTCCTTTAGAGGACTGAAATGCAAATCCTTCACCTCTAGTATGATTTCCACTCTTGGTATAATTAGAGCATGCTGCTTCTTATTGTGAAAATCCAAGATTAGTCACTTGAGTAGAATGAGTTCCTCTTATACCAGTGACTTCTGGAAAGAAGTTATGAGTACTTCCTTGTACTCTAGTTAATTCTAATATGTACATTTTGGGATTTGTTGATATTAAGCACTGTGTTCAAAATCCCTGAATAATGTCATAGCAGTCAGAGTAGAGGTCACCTTTGGGGAGAGACATGAAGTATAAAGAGGCAGGCAATAGATAGCCTTCTGGGTATTGGAAATGTTCTGAATGTGTTCTGGCTCTTGGCTCCATGGTTATCTGCCTGTTTAAAAACTGTGTAAAAAATTTTAGATTTCTTCACTTGTAGGACTGCAATATTTCAACTAAAATTTTTAAGATTTAAGTAAAGAAAGTATTGTTTTTTCTGGAAGGCTCAGAGATTCTACACTGGGGAAAGGACTTTTTAATTAAAAAAAACTTAGCAAACTTGATTATCATTTCCAAAGTCTAATAAGAATTTTATGGTCTGAAAAGAATTCTATTACAAATGATGCTTTGCAAATGTCACAGAGTCTCATTTATAACTGTAGGAGAGTAAGAATGCAATTTGAAATGTTCAGTTTTTATTAATGATCAGAAAACAACCATCCACCAACTTGCTCCTTGAGAGAATAAACTGCTTTGAAAATTTCCATCATAGAAATTTGTTTCCAAAATTGGCTTTGAGACTCCCATTTTATATCTGTAGAAGCACTCAAATTATTAAAATCTTCCCAGAGGAAAATTACATACACTATAGATCACACCTACACATAACATATGTGTGTGTTGGAGGATCTAGATGTATTGTCACATACTCTCAGTGTTGGGGAATTGTTCCCTCCCTTTTTCATGCAGCAAAATTTGTCCTTAATTCCTTGAGAGTTCGGACTATAACTAAACTTCAATCCTGCAATTATATCATCATGGTCATAATAAATAGCAAAAGATGATGGTTTAACAGAAAAAAACTATCTAAAAACATACCAAGACATAATGGAGACAATAGGAACTACTTAAAATCACTACTGTCAAGGGAAGGCGGGCTGTGTTTCCAGATGAAAGCAGTTTATGAAGTCTCCAGAAAATTTCCAGAGAAAACATCAGGCATTACTCTTGCCCTTCTCCTGAGATATCTTCCTTAATCCTACCAAGTCTTACCCTAAATTAAATGTACTCACATCTGTTTTCACAGTCTGTGACCACAGTTGCAGGTCTTTCACACGAAATGTTATGAGATGCAATATCACTTTTTGAAAGTCATCTTTTCTTAACTCCACTTAATCGTGTACTTTACACTTATTAGTCTAAATGACTATTATTGAATAACTCCAAGTCCACAGCAATACAAACTCCAGTACCTGTTTAAATTTTCGGGTAGAAATTCCCCCATCTATTTAGACAGACTCTCGGAGACCCTAATCTCTGTTTCCAGTCTGAAACTAAGCTCACGTTCTGTTCCACACAACAGTTTTATCTTCATCTCATGTTTTCAATATCATAAACTCTAATCTGGAGCCAATGCAATGATCAAATTATATCTTTTTCACATCTTATAAATCTCTTCCTCCATTTCTCCCGTTATTCTTTCCTTGGCCTGCTTGTAATGTGCCTATATTCAGAGGCATCCTCCTCTCTGCTTGCATATAGCTTCTTTCTTTCTCTTTTCACCAGCACAGTTAGGACTATCATTTCAAAATACAAATCTTATTCCTTCCTTGCTCATAACCTGCTGTAGCATCTAATTTCACGTAGAATAAAGTCCCAACTCCCTAGCTCCTTATAGGTGACTATAGTTTAAATTTCCAAACTGATTTTCAAATAATGCTTCTAATCCTGAATTTAACAATTTTGTCATTCCTCTTATGTTTTCCCCAAACTTACAAAACATCGTACTCTTGCAAAAACTAGTCCTTTCAGTTTGAATGCTCTCCTTTCCCACATAAATTCTAAGATCAGTTTCAAGCAAGAAACTGTCATTTTGTGATAAGACATCAGACTTCAGCTTCAGACAACTTGGGTTCAACTCTAAATCTGCCACTGTGCCACCAAGTCTTGGGCAAATTGCTTAACATTCTTGAGAGCCCCAGGTTCCCAACATCTGTACAAAGAGACAACAGTGTCTATATGCCAGGATTCTGAAGAAGATGAAACAAATTAAAGCACAGAAAGTACTTTACAGGGCCCTTAGTACTTACCTAGCATTCATACTGGCTCTTACTGCCATGGGCAGTGGCATCATCATCATCATCATCATCATCATCATCATCATCATCAACATCTACTTCAAGAAGATTTTTCTGCACCATCAATTGGAATTAATGGCTTCCTCCTCTCACTCACCAATGCCATTATGTCCATGGCCTTATGGATACTATTTTTCATAATCTAACATGTAATAATTATTGACTGATTTACATGATAGGGAAGAATATATGCCATATTGTCAGAAACCATATCAGAAGTATCAACAATATATACCAAATGCTTTGCATCTTTTTCCTCAGATACACTATTATTCATTTATGTCTTCCAAATCTACATTCATTTAATGTCTGCAACTTGGACTCCAAATTTGCATTCTTTCTTACTTCCCTACTAGTATTGACTAAATCTTGCAATCTACTTCTTTACCATATTTTATCACTTGAACATTTATGGTTCAGTTAGCATTGATGTGATGAATTTTTGTTCACCAATAACATTATAACTATTTTTAACTACAGCCTTAATCCAAATGGCCTCTCAAAATAATACTTGTGATCATCCCTGAGAGCACTGACTGCACTGAAATTGTCTCCTGATTCATCTAAATTACCAATGAAATACTAAGTTTCTTGTTCACAAGAATAATTATTTTGCTATTGTTAAAAGTGGGTATCTCAGGGGCTGCCTGGTAAATTATCAAAAAGTACATGTTGGAAACATGAATGCATTATTTTATTTCATCCTAACTTACGCCCTTAGGATGAATCTTCATCCTTACAAATGCCCGAACTATGGATTGTAGGCCACACTAGTACAGCTCTGAGGTTAAAGAAAGGGCTTGTAGATTCTTCAGTAGGATTTGGAATTCTGTTCCAGTGACTTATATGGGAGGTACACAGGCCAACAATAAGTAGGAAAGGAAGAGGGCCCAGAAACAGGATGGGGCTAAGAAAAGCAGATCAGTGATGTCAGATCAGTCTGAAGATGATTGTGACTTATTCTTTGTTTACAGTGGCAAGAAGAGTTCGTGGGCCACCCAGGTCCCCATTCAGGAAGGAAGGACTGACTTCCAGCCCTGAAAGTACAGCTGGTTCTGATGATTATCCTTTGCTAAATAGTCTCATCACGCAAAATCATACCTCTTTTCCCAGAAGTCCATGTTCATGCAAAAGTCTAAAGACCTAGTCCCCTAACCCAATTTGGAGCAACTCTAAAGGGCCATGGTAGACTCAGCACTTTATGAAAGCAGGCAGAGACCCAACTGAGATGCCATGAGAGCAAAACTTCCTCTATTCAAATTTGCATCCTTCCTTTTTCTTCAAGGATGCTAATGTTCAAGGATACTCTCAGGTGAAACTTCTGCTAACTAAACCTTGCTTCTAGTTACTTCTGAGAGAACCTAATTATAAAAACCAACCACACTGAAGATAGAATACAATTTCATGACAGTATGTACCACAAACAGAGGTGGCCTATGGGCCAGGAAATGGTTTTATATGGATCTTGCAAAGATAAATTCTGTGAACTTGTCAAAATTTTAAGACTTTTGAAAAAGCTGAAGCTCTGGCAACAATAGGCTGATGTTTGTATGCGGCACCAGAGAACTGGAGCTGAGGCACTCTGCTTCCTTTAAATGGTTTCCAAACTTGTTCCCACGCTCTCCTCAATGATAAAGTCCCCATAAATATCTATTCATTTCTTTACCCCCATCCCTGAGGGCATTTGAGTTGATGTGTCACTATAGATTCTAAGATTCCAGTTGCTAATCTCAAGAAATGCTACTTCCTGGACCAGTCTAGTGCTTTCCTCAGTAACTTAACACCTTCCATCTGATTTTCACAAGTGGAAGCTTCTTTGTGGGTTGGCTCTCTAACATAGTCTTTTTAATGCTCTCCCTCAGCAGATGTTCAGGTTGATGAATCCAGAAGTTGTTCAAGCATGCTTTCTAAGTGAACAAAATTGAAATAGAAGACCCCTTTCACTACTTTGTGATGCCATGAGTAGAGTCTATTTATCGAGAAGAGTCTGAAAAAGGCTCAGTGTGACTTTTTGGACAGAGAAAGATGTTTTCTTGACATACAGAAACTGGCCTGTCCTTTCCAGAAAATATGATTGGCTATGTGTTTTAAAGACTTGAGATGGATCCCTGCTATTGCAGTGCTTTAAAACCCAGATGCAGTATGTATCCTATAGCACAGATCTCATTGATCTGACAGAAACCATAAAAGCAAACCTTGGGAGAACTTAGCAACAAAGGGCAGGTCTTGGCGTGTTGCCCATGTGCAGATAAATGACTTCAGTTAATTGCTGTCCTTGGTTAGTCAGTCAAAATGTAAAGTTGAGACTATAAAAGGGCAAGTGCTCCCACAGAGGAAAAATTACAAAGAACTGTTAGAATAATATGTGACTGCTGACATTTCACCTTTCATTCTTATAGCAATGCTTTAAGAAAGAAATGTAGTTAAAGTTGTCAGAACTTAATTTTAACCCCTCTTTGAGGCTGTTAAAAATTCACTCATTCTGAAACTTGTCTTTCAGGTTCTCAGCCAGATTTGGGCTTTGTTTTCAATCCGTTGTTCTCTAATGGAATGCAAAATGTCATTCAGGGAAAAGGTTTTTCCAAGGATCTTTCTATACATTGCTTCCTATCACAATTCCCTGTTCCTCACCTGTCCCAATCTCTGCCAGAAGGTTAGCTGCACAAAACAAACAAACAAACAAAAAACAAAACAAAACAAAAACCTAAAAACACTAAGAGTGTATTAAAGGTCTTTGGCTGTGCTTATAAAAATAGCTTCAGCAACAAGCAATACTCAACAAGTGGAAACCTGTTCCGCAGTGTACACTAAAGGTAATCATAATCTTGGAACACTATAAATGCTCATAGTAATGCAGTTGAATCAACAAGCATTTTGGAGTGCTGAATGAATAAAAGATAACCAGTGATGGTTCAAAAATTTCTCCTAGGTGTGACAATCTCTTAGAAGAAAGAATCAGAGATAATGTTCCAAGGCTGCATTTGTGTAGCAAATCAACTGATTAGTTTGTGTACTTTTGGCACTCAAAGCCCCCATGCTCATCCCTAACAAGCCATTTCATACTGATGACAACATGCTTGTGTGTATGTGGGAAGCCAATGAATTATTGGTCAGCTAATAAATATGCCAGTACAGATATAGGCATTTTGTAACCATAAGGTTCCGTGAGGCATGAGATTCCTCATGCCTACTATCCAGTAAAAACATACTTTAGATGTATTCTCTTGTGCATAAATGGCTTTGAAACACTCCTTTGCTTGCTTTCCTTATCTTAAACTACAGCAGCTGTCCAGTTAGACTTATTATGCTGGTAGGCATATGAGACATCACCATATATACTACAGCATTTACTTTTGTAGACATTTTGCCAGTACTTTGAAAGATATGTTAGGTCTTGCAAGTGCCATCTTTCTTATTAGAGAAGTCCTGGAACATGGGAAAATGCTATACTTAGCCTTTTATTATTATAAGTCTTTTCGTACTACTTTCCATTTGAAAGCTGCTAAACAGCTAACTATACTCTACATGTCTTACAAGAAATTGGATAGTCAACACTTGTTAGCTTTGTCTTATAGTTCTGAAGCTGTGGGCCCAGGGTTCAAAGATATCAAGAGCTATGCACCCAGCTCAGGCTTAAGATCAACACAGCTGTTCTGTTTTTAGCTAGTCTCTCAGCCCAATGCCCAGCTGCTTTGCAGTACTTGCAGGGATAGGGATGGAGAGAGAGAGAGAGAGAGAGAGAGAGAGAGAGAGAGAGAGAGAGAGAGAGAGAGACAGAGAGAGAGAGAGACAGAGAGAGAGACAGAGACAGTTTTATTTCTAAACTCTTGGAATTAAGAAAATTATACTAAGAATATTGGCACCATTTCTCCATTTTTTAGTGTGAAGAATGCACAGCCTGGACTTTTGCCAAGTATTGCTGAAATTCTTTTGGCAGATCTGCATATACCCCTGCAGATAATTCCCTCCTCAGCTGGTAGAAAAGCAAAGCTGAAATTCTGCAGGGGCCCATTGTACCTAGCCTTTGTCTGGGGAAGCAAAGAAAAAAGTTAAGTCCCAGGCAGAGTTCAGGTGCATTGTCAGGTGGGCAGAGTCAGCAGTGGGGTAGTGAGAAGGGGATGGGATAAAGTTGCTGAGTCTTGAAGAAGTTCTCTGACGGAGAACAGAGAGCTGCCTAGAGATATGAGTCCTGGTCACAAGGAGGTAAGTCCTAGACTCTTCTGGCTTCTCAGTATGCAGTTCTGAGCTGCTGTCTTATATAAATGAGTGATATAGTCAAAGTTATAAAAGTATAAGCATAGTTCAGTTTTGGAAAGTTTGATGGAGAGGAGTCTCTCTCTCTCTCTTTTTTTTTTTTTTTTTTTGTTGGTGCCAGGTTATTTTGTCTACCATACTTGAATAGTTAAGTCATTTCACATTAGTAGCTATAAAAAGGTTTATTATCGCACATCATCACCACATTATCTCTCTAATACTTGCTATTACATCAGGAGGCAGTATCCTTGTTAAATTTTGTTTTTAAATCAGCATCTTCATACTTTCCATAATATGTGTGTAATGCTTGCTCAAAATATTTTACTTTTAAACTGTTAAGTGCTAGTACTAATATTTCTGCAAACATCAAAAATAAAAACAAACAAAACAAAACAAAAATGGTTTCAATTTGGAACGTATTTATGACCAGGGTATCTATTTTAATTCCAAATCTAGTTTTTTCCTAATATTTACTTTACCATTTTTTAAGCTGATTAGGTGAACTATTCATTTTCCATTTTGAGAACCAAATTTTCTTTCACTTGTACTTTCATTTTCTACAAATTCTTTTGCTTTATAACCATCATCATCATCATCATCATCACTATCAATATCCCATGAGCACCATTTATATGCTGGGCATTGTCTTAAGAATTCTATGGGTGTGAATTAAACTAGTCTTTACAGACATAATGGGAAATATGATGATCTCCATTACAGAGCCTTGGCTGCTGTGAGCACAGAAAGGTTAGGTGATTCCATGACCAGCCATGTTGGAAGTGATACACACAAAGTCATGCTCTTTACTGAGGGACTCTGTTGCCTTCATTTCCAGTACCTTGCTGAGTATGTTACTCCTTCCAGAGCACTGTTATCCAAAGCACTGCATCTTTTGTTTTGGTTGGAAACCTCCATTTTATTACTTCCAAGTCTGGGGAAATATTTAACAATTTTACTATACTTGAATTTGTTGAGAGTTTGGCTAAATTTTTCTCCAGATGAAAATGTCTAGATTGAATTGAGAATTGACTCTAGATTTAATTGAAAGTAATACTATGGGATTCACCTAAAAATTAATTTAAACTGTAATTTATCTTCAAATCATTATTTCTGACTTTTTTTCCCATAATAAAGCCACATTCTACATTTCTCAAGGGGATGTGCTGAAGTGAGTGGGAACCAGTTCTCAATGGGTCTTAAATTATAACTGATTGCATTTCAAAAATCAAATATTTTAGTCTTTACATATTTATAGTTACATGAATAACATTGGTACTTACATATTTAGATTTATTTATACCAGGCCAAATTCCAGGAAAGATTTTCAGATTTGGAACATACTCTGCTTACAGTTTATATACTTCTCTACTTGCTTCTCTTGTTGTTAGACTAAATAGTTTATTTTTAAATTATATCTATTTATATCCACACAGTTTTAAAAAAGACATATATGATCATTTAGTCTAATATGAACACACACTAAATTCCTTATTAATGTTTTCTTTCATGTCTAATCAATTTGTAGTTTCTAATTTGTTGTCCCCAATTTTTGTGAGAAAATTGAGAAAACTACTAAATATTTTTTTGGCAGAAAAATTGGACTGAATTCCATATGAAGATAAATAATACAGACACTACCACTTGCATTTCTACACTGTCTTAGGAAAGACATACCTGTTATTTTGCTTATCCTTGGGCCATTTCTTGGAGGCCCATGGAAGAGAATAGTATTTTCTACACTATGCAGAAACAATGGAAGTCCTTAGAGGATTAGACACCCACTGTCATGCGACGAAGCAAGCTCTCCATTATCTATTATAGCAGCTACTTTTGACCAGAGCCCCACACACTTGTCTTAAGCAGGCTCCCTCCTACCAACAGTCATGCAAATACTCCTGCTGAACAATTAACCTTTCAAAAAAATCAACTTTGGAAAGTTGCGGCTAAGAGTTAGCTTTGTGGACCATAAATACCTGCATAAACAAGTTCCAGGGGCACCTGAGAGTCATCAGTGTAGACTTAGGTTTTAATGTGGTCCAGAGCTTAATCTAACCAAAGGACACAGACCAAGAAAATGTATCCAAAAAAGAGAAAGCTACATTTCATCTTTGCATATTAAGACCAAAGAAAATAAATATCTTCTGTTTCAAACATCCGTATATGTTGGTGGAATGCTGATTGATCACCTAAGTAATACACAGTGGTGATGTTTGCTTTGGGGTGGCAGAAAAACCCCATGAAGTGAGATCCTGTAATCTGCCAATGAACCAGAGTCACTGAAGGCACAGAATGATGTAAGAGATCTAACATATATCCAAACTCCATATTTGCTAATGGCTCTTTTAATTCTTTAGATTCAAGATTATTTTTAAAAATGAACTTTGAAAATAAGGCATTACCATTTTTTGTTTTTTGTTTTTAAAAGGGAGAATAGACTATCAAACACAACACAGGCCTGTTAATCCAACAGTGAACTTTGGGAAATATTTTCTTATTTTCATAACACAGAAATAGATGAAACTTAAGGAAGATGAATAACTCACTGAAAATCACCCAAATTGTATGGTTGAGCCAGGATATGGATTCAGAAATGTAAAATACATGTTTTCCTTGCTGCCTGCTAGAGATAAGTATGTTTACCTGGGCAATTTATAATACATAAAGGAAGTTTTCATATGGTTCCCCAAAGCACAGACCATAAAAGACAAAATTACTGGCATGAGAATCACCTCTTTTAGAGCTAAAGAGGGAAGCACCTGACTTGTTAGTAATTTAGGACTTTCAGGTTGATGACTTGACTGATGAGGTTTCCTTATTTTCTGGTAGAATGTGTTTCTAGTCCTACCTGCCATTCAACAGCAGCACAAAACTCTTGAGTATGGATGACATAACTTTCTACATTGGCCCATATTTTGCTGAAACAGCACACAGGGACATGGTTTATTTTTTCATAAGGATTTCCACAGAAGACAATTTCACAACCTTCTGAAATTAACCTGAAATAGTTTGAATTAATACCAAGTAATTTCAGACTCAAAGTTTTACAACAGTTCCAGTGGGTTGTCTTAGTAAATTTTCTTATTGCTGAGACAAAATACTTGGCACCCACAGTTAAATGAGGAAAGGTGTTTTTGGCCCACAGTTTGTAGAGGTTTCTGTTCATACTTGGCTGAGGAGCATAGCCGAGAGCCATTGCAGAGGATAAACATTTCATGGCAGGCAGAAGGCAGCAAGCAGCATATGACAAGTGATCAGCACTGACCCTCTTCCTGTCCCCTATATTTTATCTCGGCTGTCTACCTTTAGGGCGGGTAGCCCTCCCACACAGGGTGGGGTAGCCTTAATCCTAGTATTGCACTGTGAATCAACCCCAGCATCATATCTATGCCCTAGATCCAGCCACATCCAAAAAGCCCCACCTATCACTACATGAAGCTTTTGGGGGGCATCTATATATATAAAGTCATAACACGTGAAACCTAAAACAATGAAATTTCATCGAATAGTATTCCAGCTTTTAGCAGTACTCCTGATTTATTGCTCACACTGTAGTTTAAATATCTTTGTGTGGATTGGTGCAGTGAAGGAAACTCAATTCCTTTGGAAATCTTTAGCAATTAATGTCACTCTTTACTCAATTCCTAACTCCTCCCCCAGTAGGGAAACATCAGATACTAAATAAAGGCTGTGTAATGTGTTCTTGATAGTTCTGAGTGTGCGCTTAGATTCTCAACCAGTTTATAGGCTCCCTTAGACAAGGCAGAAATAAGCTAGCCCTCTCTAATAATTCTATTGACATTGGTGTTTCATCTGCCATACTCCATGAAGCTGACCACACAGTCAACTTTCAGCAAGATATTAACTGTTGAAAGATGGCACTGCAAAAACTCAGTGTAGGTTATCTATATGTCAAAGAATGGAGCTGGAACCCTTCCTCATACCACACAGGAAAATTGCCTCAAAATGTAACAGCTAATGTAAAATTTCCTAAATATAACAGCTAAACTATAAAATCACTTAGAGGAAAATACAGGAGAAAAAGTTCACAACCTTAGATTATACAAAGGCTTTTTATAAATGACACTAAATGCATAAGAAATAAAGAAAATACAAATAAATTTGACTTCATCAAAATTTTAAAAATCTGTGTTTTAGTGAAGCTTTCAAAAAAGTAAAAAGACAATCCACAGGATGAAAAAAATCTATGTACAAATCATATATTTTATAAATAACTTACACTTAAAGTACATATAGAACTCTTAAACTCAATTATTATAAGACAAATAACCCACCAGAGAAAATAAGCAAAGAATCAAATACAATTCTTGAAAGATAAAACACAATGGACAGGGACCAGGGATTCAGTTCAATGGCATAAGCACCTGTTTTGCAAGCATGCAGTTGTGAGTTCGATCTCCAGTACCAAAACAAACAAACAAAAACCCCACAAATGGACAATAAGCATATAGAAAAAAATCAGCATCATTACCCCTGCGGGAAATGCAAATCAAAACCATAATGAGATATCATTTTCATACTCACAAGGCTGGTTAACAAAAAAAGGACAGATAAAAATGAGTGTTGGCAAGGATGTAGAACCCTTGGACACTGAGGATGGTAGTGAAAATGTGCAACAGTATGGTCGTTCCTTAAAAGTTAAACCTATATCCAAGCGATTTCACTTCTAGATATACACCCCAGAGAAATGAAAATAGATGTTCACACAAACATTTCTACCCAAATGTTTGAAGTAGCATTATTCACAATAGCAAAAAGTAGTACAACCTAAATAGCTACCAATTGGTAACTGATAAACAAATTGTAGAACTGCACAGTTCCATTTATATGAAATGTCTCCAGCAGGCAAACCTATATAGATAGAAAAGAGATTGCTGCTTGCCTAGGCTGGGGTTGAATGGAAGAAGTTGGGATTGCCCTTCTATGGATTTATTTTGGGGTGATGAGAATGTAAATGGATTGTGGTGTTGGTGTAACTCTGTTCGTACATTAAATTCATTGAGTTATATATGTTAAATGGATGAAACATATGTACAGGAATTATATCTCCATATTACTTACATACAAAGTTTTTTTTTCTTTTTTTCAAAATAGACCTCACTATAGAACTTGGTTCTTGGTCATGAATGTCCCTCAGAGTCATCTGGGGAACTTACAGTCCCAGTGCCTGGGTCACACCCGACATAGAATGTCTTCCTTGCCCGATTTCAATGCTCAGTCACGGATGAAAAGATGAGTGTGACTTTGAGGAGTAAAATTCCATACCATTGACTTCCCTCCACGAGTGAGTCTGCCGTATGCTTGTAAGTTAATTCTTATCTTTTGGCACATAACATTGTATAAACCAAGGTGTACATTAGATGACATCTGTGAAGTGAGGAGTCATTTTAGACTCTTGCCAGGAGTCTGCACTGTGCCAACAGGCACCTTGGAGTCACATCACAGGAGAGATCCAGACTTCTGAGAAGTCACTGAAACCCTCTGAAAGCCCACGGAAATGGCAGAGGAGGGACTGCACACTGGGTGGACTCTGCATTCAAACAGAGCTTGTTTCCTCTTTTCCTAGCTAAACTGTGTATTCAGATTTCTATAGCCTTTACTTTGGAATCTTTGTAGAAGAACTTTCAAGAAAGTGTTCTAAAATAAAATCCATGGAACCAAAGAATTTATTAAATACTTAAGTATTTCCACTTTGGTTCTTTTCATTTTAAACTCCATGGCTTCACAACTATGAATTTACTGCTGGCACAATGCAATGCATTGGATGCACAGAATCTGTAAGTGGAAGCTTGACTAATGCTTTCCTGTTTTATTAATATGACATATAAAATGTTGTTAAGTAATCAATTGCATTACATTTTTAAATTTACCAATCCTTTCTTTGCTATTCTTAAGCACATCTATAAGTCAATATACCATTTTACGTAATTTAAAACAGAAAAAAGACATTCCTCTTTAAAAGTAAGAGCCAGGGCCATCACTTGAACTCAACACAGACATTATCAAATCTCAATATACAGACTTCCTTTGTGAAGGATTAAGACTAGTTGTTTTAAACATTCAGATATTTTTAATATAGTTAACATTCAGCTACAATCAATTTTAATCCACTTAAATGGAATAAAATTTTATGCACTGAGGGCAAAGTGATACACCTCTAGAACATTCTGAACGCTGGGTTTACAAACAAAAAAAGTCTGAAGATTGCTTTGACATAGACATGCCTGTACCCCATTAAAGCAACTTATAGTCATTGATGTGACATGTAATTTAGCCACATGAATTCTTACATATTTACTCCAAATTTCTGAAACCAGACCCATACCATAAAACTCCATCAGTCATCATTAAGTATATGGAAATTTTTAGCTCTAGTTCTTTAATTCTTATCTTTTGGCACATAACACTGTATAAACCAAGATGTACATCTTCTTTGCAGTCACTGAGTAATTTTTATCTGTGTTAACATTCATAACTAAACTGACCCCTGCACGAATGCATACTTGAGCATATTTAACAAATCCTTTCTTACACTGAATTTACCCCTCATCCCCCTAGTGGCTCTTCTATTTTCAAAGGGGAAGAGAAATGTGTAAACAAACCAGCTGAAGCCACACTGCATACAGAGAGAAATTTCTGTACTGGTAGCATCAAACCAAGGAAGAATTCTCTCTGATGGTCAATCTGTCATAATTAATCATAGCTTCACTATTTAACTCATGACAAAGTGATAACGCTAAATGTCCTGTTTTGTGCTATAGATGCTTATATCTCAAAGGGGAAAATAATGTTGAGTGGCGAGTCTCAAAATATTTTGTGATAAATACCAGTAATTAACTCTTATTTTTAAAAATGGTCAAGGAAGCATGGAAGAAGGAAAACACTAGCAATCAAAAAACTCTGATCATTAAAAATGACCCAAATAATTAATGTATATAATTTTGTTGATATTCTGCTTTTGTCAGTCTACCTGAAACACACAGTAGTGGCAAAAGTGACTAATTTGGGCTTATGACTCCTTTTCTCAATTGGTAGATGAACCAGAAAGAAATGTCTTATCAAAGGACATAATCAGCTACATTATTTGCCCATAAGAGCAAAATGAAAATGCAAGATGGTGAGAGCAAAGCTTTAAACCAGGCTTGCAGACCTTCTGAGGTGTGAAGCTGCACTTGGGGAAACTGCCCCTGCCGATTGGCAAGAAAGGTAAGGCAAGGTAACCCACACCCTGATAGCTTGTCTTCTAGCTAGCTTAGCTTCTCTTGGCAGAATGCACACATTCTACAGACTCTTCAGGCTGGAAAACAGCTCAAGAATGATATGTCACTTTGTCGTTTATAGAAGCCAACATTGGAGAAATTAACTGACTTGTCTGAGGTCATGAGTTTGATGACAAAGCTAGAATTAAATCCCAGGTATTCTGATCCATACCATCGTTCTTTCTCCTATATTTCTCTGACGGTCTCCAGTGAAAAAGTACATCAAATTCAGGAAATAGTTACTCCAAAATAATATTAAGGTGTTACCTCATCAGAGAGCTTCCTTTTCAACCTTCTGCTCAAAGAGTGAAATAAATTTATAAAAATCAGTTTTCAAAATTCATTTTCTGAGTAATATTCCAAGTTCTACAGTAAACACACTGTAGGAGAGCTCCAAACGCTAAAGCATGTTACTTTGTTGAGAGCTCATTGGAGCCCAAGAGTTAATGATCATAGGCCAATGCGGTTACTAATGGATAGTATAAGGCAACACATTAGTAAACTAATCACTGTTCCTGCACAAATATTTAAACTTATTCCAAGATATTTTGAACTTCAACACTGAGCTAGCCAAACACATTTGTAATCTGAACCCGTGGTTCTAATAAGTTACTGCTTCTTGGATGTCCTTCAGGGTGAGGGACATATCTAAAAAGATTAACACTTGAGTGAGAACAAAGACTGGTATTCTCAATGTAAGCATATGTGTTAAGTGTTTATATACAAAACAAAATACATCTCTCTTCCTAGAGCAGGTATGTGTACAAATTTAGCATGTCAAAAATCTGCAACAAGGACACAGTCACTAAAAGATACTGTACAAATTAAATATAAGTGAAAGCCAAGAAGATTATGAAAAACAGGCAGATGATGAAAGAGTTTAAGGTAGACTGGCATTACTAGCACAAGTGTAGTGGGAAAAAAACATGTAGAAAGGCAAAGACAGGCACCCAAACTCTTCAAATAACACATAATGCTACTGGTTTTGGTGCCAGACCTATTTCCAGTTTGAATTCTAGGATCATATATATTTCACTTTTTAAAACTTTAGCTGATTCACCTGCAAAATATGGTAGACACTAAAGCCGAATGAAGAGCTCAGATGCTTTCAAGATGTCTCTATATACTTTAAAAGCTTTGATTCCTTCACCTTTGATTTTACCATGTTGGGGCCCCCTCAAATAAACATTCAGGGTGTGTAGGGGGAGGTAAAATTAGTTTTGCAAGTCCAATATTTTTCACAACCTTATGCTTTGTAGGTAGTAATAAGGAAAAACAAAATATTCTTTGGCATAGATAAAGTCTGGCATAATTACAGGTCTGGTGTTTGGAAAATGAAGACCAGATGAAACTGGTGCAGAGACATAAATAACCTAAAGTGTCTGAGGCTACAGCACTTACATCTCATTAACTGCCAATTACTATATTCATAATGTAACACAAAAAGGAAAAACACAAATGGTGTGTTTTTAAAAAACATACCTTTTATCTAGACTTTAGTTTACACTTGGCCTCTAAAGGCAGGATTAATGCAATGGGTTGAGAAAGGGAGTAGTTAGATTGAGCAATAAAAAACTTGATAACATGTGAGGCTATAAAAATGACTTGGCTGAAGCTATTAGCCAAAGATAAATAATACCCTGTAGGAGAAAAAGAAACAGTTTTTTCTGGATCATAAGGTCTGGTATGTTTTTAAAGGCCTTGCTTTCATTGAAAATATAACATTTAAAGAGATATTTTTGAAATCCATGGTTTCACAAAATTCTTCATGTCCAAAATCTGGACTTCTTTTCTGGCAAGACTGTTCATAAGTTTTGCCAAAACATTGAAAGCAAAAATCATCCTTACTTTATTGTTGTTGTTATTTCACTAGTGATCTTACTATAATTTTTATTTCTATGTTGTTGATATTACACCGCTATAAGAAATATTATTACTGCTAACTGTGCCACGCCTAACAGTAACTCTGCTTAACATCCTAATAAGAATAGTTTTTAGTGTATTTATTGCATTTCTAAATTCTAATGTATAACACTTTATTTCTCAGCCCCCTTGGGTTGGATGGCTCTTTCCACTGAGACTGATTCACTTTACTTCATTCTAGCCTGGCTGTGAATCAGAAGCTTCAGTATCTTTTCAGGAGCCCATTTTTATGCAAATTCCCAGGTCACACAACAGATTGGATCAGAAGCTCTAGGCAGGATAGGCAGGGGCTCACCCAAGATTCCGATGCTTAAATTTAAGAAGCTATGCTTAACAGAGGCAGTAACTGAGGTGCTAAAGGGGATGGAGGTATGGGAGAAAAGTGAGGGTGCACACCTGAGCCACACCTGCAGGCTTTACCTTGTCTGCTTAGGGCAGACTGCCAAAGCCAAAGAAAAGAAAGCAAAGTCTGAGGCAGGGTAAGCCAAGGAAAGGACAATAAAATCTAGAGCAGGTTTTAGGCATGAAGACTCCTTCCTGCCCTATTACGTGGTATGGAAGCTCTTGTCCTAGGCTTCAGACTCCTGGGAGAGAGACATCGCCAGATCTTGCCCCCAGCTATTGTTTATCTGTTTTGCCTACTGACTATGTCTTATTTGCCACAAATGCAGACATGTCAGATGGAACTGACTACCACTTCTAAGTTAGAATTTCTCAGATGTGAGGTCTACACAATTCAGGGTATTGTTGATCTCCAGCCTCACCTAATCAATGTCTCTAGAGGTGGTAACAAAACTGTCCTATGAGTTCTGTGCATTGTTAAATCTCAGATCTGCTCCTTATTTTTGTGGCCCAATGTAACATTTAGTTTGGAAGGAGGTTTTGAAATATAGCCTGTAGTTATTCTTCCTTCTTCTTTCTGCCTTTTCCTCCTTCCTCTTCTTGCTTGTAATGTGTTTCTCAGTAATGAAATTAGATAATGAAAAAAATACACAAAGAAAATGCAAAATAATCACTGATTTTAATAAATTCAGTTAGAGAATATAACATTATTTAAGCAAAATTAGCACATAGGACTATAGAGTAATTCATTAAAAGGTATCACGTTTTTATGGTACTAACCCTTATTATTTACTAGTCATTTACCACTGAATATCTAGCAGCTGTTTTCTAGGTTTCAGTTTTATAAACAATATAACAAACAGCTGTAAACAAAAACCTGTGTTTCATCACTGACACCCAACTGACCTTATGGGCCAATACATAGAATGGAATTTCTAGATAAAAAAGTGTGCCTTATTTTAATGTACTTGATATATACTGCCAAATATCTCCTAAGAGAATAACAAGTTAAAACCATGTCAAACTATAAATTGGTAAAGCCATGTTGACGATAACTTAACAAGAGGAATAAGAAAATTAACAACTTAGAGTGATCCTGCTTAAGGAAATACTCACAATAGTGAAAAATTAGAAACAATTAAATATACATTCATCCAGGAACTAGGTAATAAGTATCACATAGAATTTAAAATATATGAACTAGATCTACATGTATTAACATAGATGTCTCTGAAAAGCATAATGACAATGTCAAATTAAAAACTTTTGTGCAAGCAAATATTCAGAATGGATTAATTTATCTATAATATTTTTAAAAGTCAAACAAAAAGATACTGTAGTGGGTGTTTACATCCATTGGAGAAATACAAAACCACTTACTCCAATGCAGCAGTTACTCTCTGGAGAAGAGGACTATGGAAGAGGTGTGGAAATTTTAGCCAGAACCACAATATTTGCTTAATTTGCAAGCAGTTTTGAAGCAGATAAGGTAAAATGTTGATACTTGTCAAATCTATGACACAGTTCTCAAAATGTGGCTGAGCACCTCTGAGAGACTAATAATAATTTTCATAATAATATTAAGACATTATTTGTCTTTTTCACTGCACTGACTTTTGCCTTGAAATTAATACCTGGTAAACCTATCACGAATCAAAGCAGAGGTACCACCTGTATGAGTAGTTATTTTATTCTTGCAGTAAACCTCACATCTGCATAAAATAAAATAGCCAGCTTCACTTAAGAATGTCCATGATGGAGCATCAGAAAGTACTTTACCAATTCTCAACATTTCACATTTTTGGGATTGATAGAGATACAATAATAGAATGTAGAATTTTGTATAATTTAGTATATCTATACCTGGAAGACTTGAATAATTCAGTAAATCAGTATTTTCCAATCAATTCATGGTGTCAACAGAATCATATATGGGTGAATGATCAACTGGAATTGCAAGATAAGTGAGTTTTAAGCATAGAAGAGTCAATGATAAAGTTTCAGATTCCACATCACTACTACTCTCTTAAGAAACTACCACCTATTGAATTTTGGTGTAGTATTAAAGCAGAATTTCAAGTTATCAGAAAATGTTAATGCTTTGCTTTTTTCCAACTACATAACTGTTTGAAGATTGGTTTTCTTTGTATGCTCCCAACAAACAAGCATGTCAGAATATAGTGCATGCAGAAGTAGATAAGAATCCACTTGGCATTAAAGACACTTTCAAAATTATAAAACAATGCCACCCTTTTCAATGATTTCATTTTACTTTGGAAAATTTAGACAATTTCTTGGAAAATATTATCTGTGCCATGTTATAAAGAATTGATTATTACTATTTTAAATGAATCACACATTTTAAATTTTCTATTTTAATTTCTAATGAGGTTAACAGCAGTAATAAAATCTTTTCAGAGTTCTTAATATTTTTTAAGAGTGAGACTAAATAAGCTTATAAATATGGACTTGGAGTGGGTAGATTGATCCTCTTACAATATTTCCTCAGTTTTCTTTACGCATATAACTAAAAAAAAATGAAAAGACCTACCAACAGCATATGAGAATATGTGTGGTCTCTATCATATCAAAGACCAATCATTAAAGAAAATAGAACCAGACCACTCAACTTTATACATGAGAGTAAAATACACACACACACACACACACACACACACACACACACACATATAAATGATTTTAATTTGCCTCTTTTTTATTATGAGTTTGAACAATGTTAAACATTTACTGGTAATTTTACTTTTTAAAAACTTGTCCTTTTTAGTCATTTGTTTATTCTATCAATGTATATTTGTTGGGCATCTTGTATATACCACACTTGCTTCTAAATGTATTTAGAACGCACCAATGAAAACACCATATTTCTGTTATAACAGTGGGCACACTGTCATCTGTGGAGCCCAATTTGACCAACTTTTTATTTTGGTGAAGTTTTGTAGGAACACAGTCACGTTTAGCTGTTTATGCACTGTCCTTAGACATTATTGAGCTAAAGGGAAGAGCTGAGTAGTTTAAACGGAGACTGTAGTATCTGCGAAGTCAGGAGTTCTATTTGTCTTTGACAGATTGGTCTCCTGGATTCTACGGGAATGTTTTTCTCCCTATTTGTGAGACCCCTTTATATATTGAAGATATCATGTCTTGCAGATGTTTTCTGATTTATCTTTAGCCTGTTGATTTTATTTATGTTCTTTTCATTGTGTAGAGCTTGACATTTCATCTAACAACTTGCTTAAGTTTTATTGTTATTTTTTATTTTTATTTTTTTTTTTAATTTATGGTACTGGGAACCAAATTTGGGACCTTGAGCTTGCCAGGCAGGTGCTTTTGTTACTTAAATTTTAATATAATTGTTCCTAACTTTTATATGCGGGAGTGTTTTTGAGACAGAGTTTCACTATGCAGTTCAGGCTGGCCTTGAACTCACTTTGTAGTCCAAGTTATCCTCAAAGTAGCATCAATCCTCTTGCCTTAGCCTCCTGAGTGCTGGGATAACAGGCATGTGTCACCTGTTCCTAACTTTGTAAGAGCACTGATTAATTTATTATGAATAATTTATTTTTAATTTATTGGTTAGTTTGCTTTCTACTGCTACATACATTTTAAAATTATTTTTACATTATCTTAAAATTATTTTACTGTATTGATGAAAAAATCTCTCAGTCCTGGTTTCAGTTGCATGAAATAAGTAAATTAATTTGGAGAGAATTTAGATTTCTAATATGCTAATTCATTTTGTCAATAAGCATGGAATGTTTGTTTCTCAGTCATATCTCACCTTGAAAATTATTTTATAGCTTTTCTGAGGTAGTCTTACAAATTGCTTTTTATGTTTGTTCCTATTTACTATTTTCAGGTTGCTAATGTGGTATGTCAAGTTTTTCATCTTTATTTTAAAATTGATTATATCTAATAAGTATACTTTAAAATTTTCATAATCAGATGACATGCTAAACTATAGAAAGTGATAATAGCTTTTTTTTCTCAGTTGACTTTCCTAAATTTTTTTTTGACTTTCTTAAATTTTTAATTTGGACAAATGATTTGCTTTACTTTCCCTTTTTGATCACTTTAATTTTTTTCTCTTTGATATCATATTCACTAAGTTTTGGAAAAAACAATTATTAGCTTACATTCCTTTTCTTGTTTCGCATTTGAAATACTTACAGAAATTTACAACTAAGCAGAACAATTAACATTTACTTTGAATACAAATACTTATAATTTTAAGTAGACTGCTAAGTTTATTTCATTAAAAGTTCTCAGCAATGTGTATTAACTCAAGTATTTTAGGGCATTATAGAGATAATAGAAATGCCCATACCTAATCTACTAATAAAATGATTTGATAGTAATAAAATTTATTGTGTTTTGTAAGAAGATCTTTTCATAATGGCTTATTACTGCTATTAATATTTGCTAATATTTACTCGAGATTTTCAACCTTTAACATACATTTATAGAGATTTAGTGTTATCTTTGTTAAGATTTTCCTATCCATGAAAAAAAATAAATTGGAATGACCTCATCTTCTTTTTCTATCCCTGGAAGGCTTTACTGTTAAGATTTTAAATTTATACAAATTATAAAAGTAATAAATAAAATTAGAATAATGGAAATGAAACATGAAATAAAAGTATCCCACTATCTAGAGGAGAAATGTCATGTTCACACAGTTAAGAACAATTAGAGACAGTTAGATTTAAAGTTTTAGCAAATGCAGGTAACTGTGAAGTGTCACCCACTCCTCCAAATAACAGTATAGAAAATGGAATAAAGTTCTCGCGCAAACATTGAACTAATTATGTTAACTTTTCTCTGAGGTCTATGGCAAAGCCAGCGGACTGAGAACAACTAGATAGCTTTAATCTACATTATTAACACATCCAAAGAAAGAAAAAGGTCAACTCCTGGAGCCGGGCCAGTTTAAGATAAACTGAACTCAGAGAAACAAACTTTGGCAATACGTGTTGGGCATTGCTCACAGGAAGGAAAGAAACATAGAGTCCAGTAGCTGTAAGCGTCCAGTTATGATAAACGTGTCCTCTAGCAATGGCACAGGTGTTTCCCCAGACCTCACCAAGACCTAGAGAAATGTTTCCCAGGCCAATGACCCTTTGTTAACTCTGTGCACACTATCAGCTTTTTGATTATATATTTAGCAATCTCTGCTGATTCTAGGAAAGGTTGTAGGACGTGCCTAGATCTGTTCATTGCTTTTCTGCTATGAAACATTGTCCTTCTGTTTCCATGTATGATTCATTCTCATACATAGATCCACGGGACATGTGTGTAATATCAGGCCCATCAACTGAAACTGGACTTCCTCTTTACGATGCCAAGGGTTGCCGAGGTAGTTTCACATTTTGAAGAAGATAATTTCAAATACATTCTAATTTATGAAAAAATGAAATAGCTAATTTCAGTACTTTACACATTAAAAACAAATCACACACAACATTGAAGCTGCTCCTTTGAATTTGCAATTCAATATGAATTATCACCTCAGGGCTCATTGATAAGAAGAGGCTTCAACCTCTGTGCTTCAATTTACAGTCTAATGCCTACTCAGCCATCTTACCCGCCTGTACTTATGTTAGTTAATCGTTGATTATTCTCTACTAATCACAAAGACATTGGCACAAATTGCTCAAGGCAACCTATTCATCAGTGTCTGGACTCACTTACTGCGTAGCTAAGAAATGCTGCACCGAAAAACTCCAATGAGATTTCAATTTTATGAATCTTTAGTCCATTTTACCTAGCTGTAACTGTCTAACATGGTGTATGAGGATTTCTCGAAAGAGTGATCACTTGATCATCATTTACTTTCTCCTTGGATTAATTTTTGTCTACTAGCTAAGGGTAATAATGGATTTGGAAAGAAATTTCCTCATCAGTTTTAATAAAATCTATCTATGATGAACCACTACTTTATCCGTGGTCCTCATAAAAGTATCATGGATATTAATATTTTGAAAATATTTGACACTTTGGTTATTTAGGGAGATCCAGCCTTAAAGTTATATCTTTTTACATCATTTTAAAATGCCAACTTTTAACATATAAAGATATTTTTAAAAGATCCACAATACTATAAGTTTATTTTTATGTTAAATTGAACTATATGAATTTGCTGGTGCCATTTCTGATAAGTGATAGATATATTTTTACTTGTAGAGCAGAAATAGTCAAAAATCAGCAATTTTTTCTAACATGACTCAACTATTAAAGATTTGTCAGTCTATTTTGTCTTATAGGTTAACAGAAATGAATTCATCAATTTACCAATGACAAGAAAGTCACACTGATCTTATTGATCTTATTTTGCACTCAGTTAGTTAGAAGTAGCACTTCTGAGAAGGAAATCATATTTGTTTTATGATTTGCTGTCACTTGGCTTCTCCTGTATCAGACTGAATGAAGCAATATTGCACCATTCTGTTGTTGTGATCACACCAAATTTTGACATATGCTTAGCATTTGGCTTTAAGAGCCACTATGTCAGCAAGGTTCACACTTGGATCTATACTCAAGGACATACGTGTGTGAGCACGTGCATGACCATGTGTGCAACCACATTTGGACATTTGTTTCCTGCTAACAGAAAGCCAAGCATATGTTTGAGAGCAAGCTTCCTTTTCTTTTTGCCACATTTTCTGTAATTAGATGCATTAAGAAATATAACAGGATTAAAAGGGGTTTGTATTTTTGTAAACATGAATCATGGTTATGGAGAAGATCTGTATATTAACTAAAACATGTCCACTGGAGCCATAATTCAAACAACTTTGTATATAGCATAATTGAAATCACGAAAGAAAGAAAGCAAGAAAGAAAGAAAGAAAGAAAGAAAATCTTTCCCAAGAAAAAATAAAAATAATGAAATAAAACTGAACTTATTTGAATAGTAAACTACCCTCCATAAAAATGTCAGCCTAACTGGATTATTTCCATCAATGCTGCAAAAATGAAAACAGAAAACGAGATTTAGATGGTGGCAGTTGAAAATAATTTTTTTCTTTCATTCTTGTAGTTTATGAGGTTATTAAAACTCAAAGTATAATTGTGGTTTGACACTTCGTGGTTTGACACTTTTTTATTTATAGGCTTCTAGAGGAAGTAAACTGCATTCTTTAAAACGTCATTGAACATGTTGTCAATACACCAAATGTCAAAGGGAGTGGAATACAATGATTAAAAACATGAACAAATCTCTTCTTGGAAACTAAAAGAGGCCAGGTAAATTAGCACAGATAGGCTAGATTCTGTATGAGTGCAGGTTTGGGTGACATGAAAGATATTTAGGTACCATTTTTATTTGTTTTTAAGAAAGAGTTATATAAATCACATCATTTTTTTGTAATTAAAAAAGCGTGTCTTTGTGATAATGATTCCTGAGAGGCAGTATGGAAAAGCAGGTTAAGGACATAAGCTTTGAATTCACACAAACCTAGTTCAAGTTCTGGTTTTGTCGCATTAGTGTTAGCTGTGTCACCTTGGGATACTAATTAATCTTTACCCTTTTGTTTCCTTAGCTGTACAATAAGGGTAATAATAATAATAGCTAGAATGCCATAGGGCCATTCTAAAAAGTTAAATGAACTAATCCATGAAAGCACTTATCCCAGTGCCTGACACATAGTAATGATTGAAAATATTAGAATTCTTAGAGAAAAATATTATTCATTTTGAAACGAGACTATGAACATGATACACAGGATAATGGAAAAGCATTTTAGAAACCATGCTACTAAGGTAGCTGCAACTATGGAAGTCAATTTTTTATAAAATAAATCCCAAGATTCCCTATGCTTTTGCATGCATTAAGAGACAATTCATGGAATCATCCTTGTACATTCTGGCACTAATGGCTCCATCTATTTGGCTTCTTCATTATTATTCATTTGAGATTTCATGTGTTTAGGAGACCTTGGGTAAGGGAAGTTTCTAGAAACTACTTTCTTCATGGCATCTAATATGTATAGTATTTTGATATATGCAATTTGAATGGAAGAATTTGCAGTTGGATATCTGTTCATTCCCAGAATATAATACCAACACTGTCGGCAAAACCTACGGATTTCTTGGTAAGTCAGAGGAACAATTTGGGCAGCAATAAGGAAAGAATATCATTACATAAGATACTAAGTTTTGGAAGTTCCCTACTTAAAATTTGTGGCCCAGAATTAAGTGAATATAATCAGAACTCAAAGACCAGAAGAAAATGGAAAGAAATAAATGGGTCTTAATGCTAGAACACGGATTATAAACTGAACTGGCTATAGCTTAGGAGCATCCATTATTCCTCCTAATAAGTTCTTTAGGCCGCAATGTGAATATTCCAAAGCAGAACTGCACAGTCTTTCAACTAAAGGACTGATGCAGAGGGCTACATTTCCATGGTGGTTACATTTTGTAATACAGATAAATTAGTATTAAGGAAATTGGTGCCAGAGATCCCTGTTAAAAGCCCTAGGATGACACAAAACAAATATTAAATTCAGCTAAAATTAAATCATCATTTGAATACATATGAAAGTCTTCTCATAGTAGTGAAGAAAATTCCTTGATTGGGCCATTATAATTTTATATTGCCTGGCAAATTTAAGCTCATAATGACCCATCCTTCTAAATAAACTATTAGAAAATAGTTTCACGAATGGATAAAATGTTTTCACTTCAAACATATGGTTAATATCACAAATTCAGAAACAAAATTAAAAGTTGTTTAAATATCTTATAAAACTGCAACTGCTCTATTCAGCCATTAAAAAGAAATTAAAATGAAAAATTTTGCCTCAACAATCTACACTGGTTGCAAAATGTAGCTCTGAATGATAGTCTCTGCATCTTGGATTTCTGCAGTGAATGGTGGCAGGAACATAACACAGAGGTCCATCATCATCAAAGAGATATGACCTTTGCTTGCCCAGGCAAAATAGCTCTGGGAGTGCCGAGTTGGCAACATTCTCTGTTATCATTTTTCTTTTGGCTACTGGCTGAGCATGGTGGCCAGGGTTAGCAGTTCAGTCTGCTGCTATGAAGCTGGGTTTTTCCTCTGTGAAGCTAATTGAAACTGCAACATTGAACTCATTATCATCTTGTAAACCGCTCTGAGCTAACTGGCTCAGACAGCCATGGTTATATGCTAAAATCAAAGGCAAGATGATTCAAAGAATTAGGGACATGAAATTCAGGGTATGTTCTAAAGATCAAAAATTGAAGATTAAAACTCAGCATGTAATTAATTTACATGTACCAAGATGGCTATCAACTGGGCAATTTTTTCAAATTTACCAACAATGTAGGTTAAATAGGGATGAATAAGCTAACAGAGATCTCTAAGATGTTTTACTTCAAACAATAATAAGCCAATCTTCTTACTATGGTAATGTATAAATCACATAACCCAACAGAATAGAAGATGCCCTGGGGACGATTTTTTCCAAGCCCAATGAGAGTGGGACCATTGTGCAATTAATTGGATTGTTACAGGTTTAACCTAATTGTATTACTAAGACAACAACAACTGAATTAAAAGTTAAAAAATTTATTATTTGCATATCATCTGGCAATTTTGATCTATAGTTCGTAGGTTGATTTTGCTTCTCCAGGGAACATCTGGTGATATTTGGAAACAGTTTTTGACTGTCCCAGCTTAAGACAGGAAGGAAGAAGGAACAATGTTGGTGCAAAGTTGTGGAGGTACCGCTGAACACCATACAATGTATGGGACACAACAGAAAAGTATTTAATTCAAAGCATCCATAGTGCAGAGGTTGAGAAACAGACCTCACTATGTGGGAAAACCTTGCAAAGAAGCCATCACTATCGCTTATCAGTAGTGAAGAGGTAGACTATTCAGTAAAGCTGATTTTGAGGTAACTTCTTAAGAATTTGGCAACATCAATTATAATCCCTACTTCTCTCCAAATATTAAACTTAAGCAGAGATGTTTTAAAATGTTACCAAGAAAATTAGGAGAAAAGCAGATGAACTTGGTCTCTGGATGTGGGATGATGATTTTCTCAAATTCTCCTATGGTGACAATAGGAGAAACACAAAGGGAATCTCATCTCAATAAATGCCCTCTAGAAAAGCCTCTCACACTTCTTTTTGTCAGAACTCCAATTTATTGAAAATCAGCAAAATTCAAAAGCAAACCAGACTCAGAATGACATTTATGAAACAAATTTGTATCACAATTTTTATAACAGAGCTCATAAAAGATTATTTTAAAAATAAAAAGCATTAGGTAATTGGTTAGAGTACACAGAAAAAATTTTTAAAATACTATGATTAAAACTTTTCAGTTCACTCATGCTCAAACAATACAAGTAAGGCTGGGACTATAGCTCAGGAGTAGAGCATTTGCCTAGCATGTGCAAGGTCCTCAGCACCATAAAAAAGAAAAAGAAAAAAATATAAAGTAAAATCAAATAGAATCTTTTACTTGTCCATTTACAAAAAGAAATTATTTTGCTTTAGATATAAAGGAGTAAAAAGGTTTTCTTATACTACAATTGATTCAACCCTCTGGCCCACTGACCTCACTTGTAAAAATTAAGCAGATAAAATATGCAAAATTTGAAAAAAAAGTCACACACTCATGCATATACACACACACAAAAGTTCATACATGAAGATGTCTACTGTGATATTATTTACAAAGAATACGGAAAGAGAACATTCTTATGAAGTTATTGCTAGCAAATGCAACAGACCTAATGGTAGCTCTCAAAAGATATACCCATGTGTTAAAATTCTATATTGTAACTCTGAGTACGAAGAAAGAAAAGACAAGTTTAAGTACTGGTAGCAGCATTTTCCAAATGCATTTTAAAAAACAGAAATTGAAATGCATTGTAATAACTGTTAATATGCAAAATTGAACTTAAAATGTGCAGCTATTTGTGGTTCAGAATATGACAGGTAAACATAGGATGTGTTACTAGTGAGCCTGACTCCATTTTCTAAAATCACGACTCCTATGGTATATTTGAACTTGTATTTATTTCTCTAATGATAAGATATAGTAATAAAAACTTTAAATCTCACTAACTACCTTGATGACAACAGCATGGCACCAGGAGGTAATTGAGGGAAGGTGCTAGATAACTGATGCACAATCTGTGGCCACAAAATGTATTTTCCAGGAATAAAGAGCTGACTGAGAACCCAAGATTGTGCTTCATGAGACGGTAGATGACACTCCCAGGGTTAAACAAAGCTCAAAGGTAAGGGTGAGAACTTATCTGTTTGGTCTTCTTTTCTTCTCTCTCCAGACATGCTACGTAAAGAGCACCACATCTGTATATTTAATGCTCTGCAACACTTTCAAGTGAAAACAGACTCAGACAATTGTATGACAATTCAGACCATGAAAAAAATGAAGCAAACAAAGCCCATTATTTTCAGCACCACGAAAAAGAAAATACAAAGTAAAATAAGAGAATTTTCAACTTCTATCTAATCATTGCCACTGTAGAATATGTTTAAATATTCTCAGATACTTCATCTTTGAATTTTGCATTTCAGGATATCTAAACACACAACAGCCACATAATCTCCACACTAAGATATCACATAAAGGAGCGGAATACAAAAAAGCTTTTCAGCTATGTTTTGATTATGGCTGTCATATCAGAGAAAAATTACTATAAACAAAGATTTCCATGAATATTGTAATACTAATAACCTTCATAAATGGTAAAAGGGATGGTTTCCTAGAACACTCTGGTAGTCACTATGCTCAAGAAAATGTGTTCAGGAATACACACTTACAGAGGTCTCTCAATATTCTGTAGAATGTACAGTGGCACTGATGGCTTTGTTGCCGCACAGCTGTCTAAGGATGTGGTATGCACCCTCTTGAGGTATCAAAGGGAAGACATTCTTACCACCCATTATAAAAGGTTTGGGTTTCACGAATTCAGGATATCTTCTAGTAACGCATCTTATTGAAGGTACAAGTGTCACCTGGACCTCTCTGCATTACTCCAGGGCAATGAGGACATGGACTAAACATGAAAAATGCTCATATTTTAGCCACCACAATTACTGTAATAAGGTCTCTTCATGTGTGACTGAGAATATCACGTTTTCTGCATTCATTCATGAAGCATGGAAGAGTTAATTTATTAGTTTAGGAGTAGGGTAAAAATAAATCTCAGATCTTCCAAGAGCTGCTTAAGGGATCTATTCCCTTCGATCATGAAGGATGGACTCTATGGTTGATTTAGTGCTCTCTAGTCAAGTTAACTCTTCCTACCTAGTTTGAGTAATATTTTTTTTTCCTGAAAGGAAAAGGCCTAGTTATCAAGAATGCTATTTTGCTACTGGTCCTGTTATTGGGTTAGTTTGAGGCACTAAATAATCTATATAGTTTAAAGAAAAAAAATCTGTCCCAGAAATCCAAAGTATTGCAGGTTATTAATAAACTGACAGCTAGATTTGCTGGCACACAGATGCAATCTCAGCACTTTGGAGGGCTGAGGCAGGAGGATCATAGGTTTCTGCTCAGCCTGGTTAGCCATTTATCAAGACTCTGTCTTTAAAAAGTAATAATAATAAAGTATTAGAGATATAGTTCAGTGCAAACACCTTGGATTCAATCTCCAGAAAAAAAAAAATTTAAAAAGAATGGAACCGAACAGAAAAAAGAAAGAAAAAAAATGAGACCATAGTCTTACAAATCATAAAATAAAGATTCTTTTTTCAAATTAAAGGATTTTAGAAGCCCAGAACAGTGGTTATATTTTTCAAGTATACTGTTTGTGTTTGTTGTGGGAATGGTGAATGGGTAAGGAGGATTTTTTTTAATAGGATTCTTTTGTATTAAACAGAAAGTCCATGGCATTTTGTATGACAGACCTACTTGATATTTAATGACTATTTTTCAAAAAAAATAATTTAGAGTCCAGTTCCAACAAGTACAGTATATATTCATAGTACTCTTGGAATGGAATATTTGAAATGCAAACAGTTTCATAAAATGTTGCATAATGCAATTATGTTGGATATTTAAGTGTATGATTGCAAAATTCCAGGACAGTTTCCTTGAGGCATGTTTGAAAAAGTCTGTTTTCCATACTGCCTTATACAAACATAGTTTCTGTGTACTTTCCCCCTATGTGTGCTTTCATGTAAGTCAAGGAGCTGCTAGGGACACATACTGCAAAGAGACAGGGCTATAAGACTAGCAGATGAGATCCTTCAATCTAGAGAGGCCAAGGTCCACATAAAACAGAAGAAAGTACCCAGCAGAAGCCTACCCTAGAGTAGTATGTGTAACTGGATTACTGAAGAGATGGAAATGTCTTAAAGGACTCCAGGGGCCTCCTAAACTTTCCTGTGAGCTGGATTTCAAAAACTGCTTGTAGGATGAAGTGTTAAGACACAGTTTGAATGATTACAAAAGTGAGAACAAGAACACTGGTCTTCTAGCACTGTTGGGAGCCAGCTGTGATCTGTGTAACACATTCTGTCTCCAAATACCCTGTGGTGTAGTAGTGAATTGTTCTTTGGGACTTTCCCTGCACAGGGGTCTGCTCTTCCCCTCCAGGACTATGCTTATTGGGCCACACGGTGACTTCATTCAACCCCCAAAGGAGCTGCCCAGTCTGGAAGGGATAAAATGGAGTTTCTCAAATTCTGATAGTTAGATCACTTGGCTCGGAGTCACTTTGGCTTGTTACAAATGCTGATTTCTTTGCTAATCATTCTTCTTAGGTGAGTCCAGGAATCTGCATTCTAGAAGCAATGGCCTCACTGAAAAATGGACTGAATTTTTAAGACTTAGTGGTCTATGTAGAGTTCATTTCTGTGAAAAGGTAAACAGTGAATATCATTTTGCTTTGGTACTTAATATTGTTGAATATAGACTAAATGTAACCATTCTTTTAATGAGAAAGCAGGTATTTCTTTTGTGTCAGAAAGGAAAGAGAGTTTATAAGTCCAAAGGGCATTTTTAAAATCTATTTTTGTTCATGTATACTGATTTCATTGGCTCATTAAACTTATAAACCAAACACACACTGCCCCCAAAACTGATACGGCCTATTGACAAAGTATATTTTCTACAACTGTTTAAGAACGAATTCCTTAAATACATATCAGTGTGTGTATGTGAATAAACTTGTAACATTGCCTACTGATGTAAAATAAACAAGAAAGGACAGAACATCAATGCCATGCCACACGGTGCCTCGCTGGCCTCTAATTTTGGAACTCCTTAAAACAATATGTAAGTCTTTTGACTTTGTAACTTTAAAATACCACTGAAGAAAAAAGCATATAGGTATGTCATCAGAATTTAGTCATTTCTCCTTTTGAAATCAAGTTATTCTCTCCTTCCCTCAAGAGTCTGTTATGATTAAACTAAGACCCCTTAAGTCCTGGTTGCCAAATCCACCAAAACCCAACTGCTCATTGTTTGCTTATGTGGATGAAGCCGGGAAGAACATTCACCTACTGCTTCTTACCCCTCAGCCATTTGTAGTCCAGTCAAATGAAAGCACTCCTCTTTGGCTGACAGGGCTTCTGCACCTGAAGTCTGTCTGGAAAACTGTTACTTAGCCTTTAAAACCAAACTCAACCTCTCTTCTAACTTCTCTTCAATATGATCCTCTCACTCTCTCACTCTGGAGACACAGTCAGTCCTCACTGTATGTGTCCAGGGCTTTTATTTATTGCTCAAAGCCCTGGACCTTGTTCTGAGGGACAAGGCAGCTGACACATAAAAGACAGGCTCAGGCCCAAGCTATTTCTGTTGAATCAGTTAACTGATTTTTCATTTTATAAAAAAATAAAGATTTCATAATCAAGTAAGAGAATAACAACAGTTATTACACCATGTATCATTATTTTCAACATAGTGCTCAGAGTACAAGACACAAGCCATAAAAATTCTTACAAAAAAGAAACAAACAGATATTAACACAAATCTTTCAACAAACTAACATAAGCTAGTAGTATATATAAAACCAATTAGCATAGAAATTGAAGTATTTTTAAAACAATGGAGTTTGTAGTTTTGGCAAGTACTTGAACTTCCGTGACTTCTATTTTGTTCTTTACTTTCTTATATAAGAGAAACCTGACATGAGCGGGTATATGGCTCCTTGTAGGGAGGATCGCAGGACTCTAAATGAATTTCAGAGATTGCTGATCCCTTTAAAAGGGCTTACCTTAACTATGAACAGTTGAGCCTCCATGAACTTCACACATGAACTCATCAGGAAATGATTTTACATTACGGTAACAAGATTGATTAGCTACACTTGAAAAGAGAGACTTTCCAAGTTTTGACCAGCAAAAGCATTAATGAAATGCTTACTGCATGCCAGCACTTTACATGTATTTTTTCCATTAACTCCCACTGCTACTCGTGCCACTGGTTGAGTTGCTCCACAGTATCCAGTTCCACAAAAGAGGAAACAAGGTGACGGAAGAACCAAGTAATTTACTTATCAGACCTGGTTAAGTGTCAGTGTCACACTCACACTCAGGCTGCCTGACCCAAAGCCTACATCTCTTTGACAACACTGTCCTCGTTTCATATGATGGGGTAAACCAAACGTTTGTCCTATTATTTCCCTTTCCTTCACTAGATATTGCCCATTGCTTGAAGTAGATCTTTTCTGTCAGTAGTTGTTGTAGTTTTCTGAACCTTGTCTTGCCACCCCCTTTTTGTGAGGGGAGTTGAATCCAGGGTCTTTGCAATGAGCTACATGCTCAGCCTTTTATGATGATGATGATAAGGAGGTTGAAGACAAGGAGGAGGAGACAGGGTTTCACTTAGTTGCTACATTGCATAGGTGGGCTTGAACTTGAGAATCTCCTGTCTCAGCCTTCCTGAGGGCGGAATTACAGTAATGCATCACCACATCCAGCTCCTATTTCCCTTTTTATGAGGGAATACCACTGAAGAAAAAAGCATATAGGTATGTCATCAGAATTTAGTCATTTCTCCTTTTGAAATCAAACACAACACACACAATATATCTATGACCTTGCCTAATGTTACCTGGTTGAATAAGTTATGAGACCTTCTAAAAAGTTTTTACTTGTCCCTGGGTCCTCGTTCTTGAGACAAGAATTTAATCAAGCTCTTCATATTTTAAGACATACTACAAAGTGGTGCTGCTTCTTAGTTGAAATTATGATATGCCTAATGAATCTGTTGTCACTTTAAAATACAATTTTTCTTAATTTTACAAAGCAATAGTTCTCCCATTCCAACACACACACACACACACACACACACTCCACTAACACTTGAGAAAATGCAGATTCCTAAACCTCATCTTGTGGGGATTTTAAAAACCAGAAGCCCAGGAATCTGTACTTCAAGCAAGCTTACATTTATGGTTTATATTTAAAATGTTTTCCCAAATTCTCATGTACGTGGAAGGGGACTGAGGTGGTAGTGGAGTTAGCCATCATCATGAGTGCAGAGCTGAGTATGATGACAGGAGGTGGGGCTGGCTGGAGAAGCGGTCATTGAGGCCTGGAAGGGTTTATTTCCCTCCTCTGCTTCTCTCTTTGGTCCCCGCTTCTGAGCCACCATTGAAGTTTACAGCTTTCTCTCACCAGACCCTCCCACCATGTCCTTCCTACCTTGAACAATTCACTATGGACATAATCCTCTAAAAACCATGAACCAAAATAATCTTTCCTCCTTGAAGAGGTGTATTTCAGGCACTTTGTCCCAGCAAAGAGTAAGACACTTACTAAGCAGTTTTAACACACATATTCTGTAACCCATACTCTTGAGAAATCAACAACTCTACATTCTCTAGAACCTTCTGAGTGAACTTCTGGGACTACCTTCTTCACACACAGATTTAACGATGTTAAAAATGGCTCTCTCTCTATCTTCCTTTTCTTTACACATTACCTGAGTGCTTCCCAGGACTAGCGGTATAAAATGTGGTTCAATAGAAAATAAAAATACAAGGCCACTTGTTTAAAATTAATTCAAAATTTCAAAATGGCATCACAGTGCAGTAAACTGTGGTGGGACATTTCTGAGGTACTGCCCAGCCACTTCCCCTGGTAACACCCTAACTCTGACAGCGTTTCTGAAATGAACCTTTTTTATTCAGCAGCAGTTCATGGTGAACAACAGGGCATGGGCTTGAAAGCTTGTGGTACTCAAACCCCAGGTAACCATTTGACCTCTATGGAACTTTCTCAAGTTAAAAATCCCTCCAAGGCTGGTTTCCATTCTTGTAAATGGATTAATGATTCTACTTTCCTTGTTGGGCCCAAATAGCAGTAAAATGCAATTAAAGTGGGAAAAATAGCTAACCCGGGACCTAGTACGGAGGACTCAGATGTTGGCTATTGTTATATGTTTTCCTTTCACTTATTCATCTCCCAAATTTTAAGCTTAACCAATTTGTGACAATTTCCATGAGAAGCGTCACTCAGGGCTCAGTGCTACTCATCCCATGCCAGAGAGCAAAGAGCTTGCATTCTCAGTTACTTTAGTGGACACTTCAAAACCGAGCAAGAAGGACTGCCCTGAGTACATCATAAAATGGTGATAGTGATGTGAATAAAATTAATGAAGATATTGAAATTTATAGATTGGATTTGTTTTAGAGAACTTTAGCATCATTGTCTCATTTGATGCCCCCTTTCCCAGGACATCCTATCTACAGAGCATGTTACCATCTCCAGTTTACAGCTGAAGAAACAAAGTTTCCAAGACATTTGATGACTTGCCCCAAGAGTCACACTTATCTCATTCCTGGTCCATGCTGCTGCTGGCTCTATACACAAAAATTTGGTCAAATTAGCAGTCACATGTTTGTCTCTCCTATTCGTGAGTTCAACTGCTTTTCTACTTCAAACAACAAAAGCTGCACAAACAATTTCATGTGGTTTTCATTTTTTAAAAAAAATTGGACAAGAGAATAACTCATTTTAAATTTAAGTATCTTGGATGAGCCTCATAAAATTTTTAAAGCTTCAGATTCTATCTGTAATTATCCAAAAAGCCTGTACATTATGCCTAGTAAAGCTTATGTCATCTCCATTAAAACTGGACATTTAGGAAACTTACTGACACAGATGGACAGTCATCCAGAGTAAAAGACCCACAAGGGAGCTTGAGGCAGGACGATTACAAGTTTGAGCCCCGCCTGGGCAATTTAGTGAAACTGTCTCAAAATAAAAGCTAAAAGGAGTGTTTGCCAGTATAAATATCCTGGGTTCAGATTTTAGTACTGGAAGAGATGGAGAGGTGAGGGGAGAGGGATATCAGTGAGGAATTACGATCACCTGAGTTGGGGATAGTATACGTATTTCATCTGTGCAATATTATAGCAGTGTTTTCCCATCCTGCTTTGAGGTAGAGCAATCAGTAGAAGGGGGAGTGGAAGCCAGGCTTGCACTGCCTCCTTGTGAAATTTCCATGAGAAAAATAGGCTCCTTTATTAATTCCTTTATTTGGGGTCCCTGATAGTCCAATGCCAGGTGAAAAACTCAAGATTTCTGGCTTTTTTTTTTTTTTTTACAAAATGAAGGCTCGAAGAAGGATTTACATCTATTCAGCACTCTTTCAGTGCTGCCCTCCACTTACTTTCTGAGACTTGACCATACTGTGTGGGGCATCCTACTTTAAAAACTTCAGACCTTACCATTCAACCTGCTTCAGAATCCTCCAGAATCTGGTGACACAGAAAGTAGTCTCTAAACACAGCCATGATCAATTTTTCTCTTGCCTACATGCCTCTCCTTGGCGAGGTGATCCCCACGTTTTTTCCATTTAAATCTAGGGACACTTGTAATTTACTGTAACTAACAGAAGGCAGAATAAGGCGTGTTCCACTGCTGGAACATCTAATTTCCCCAGTCCTGGGGACTGAACCCAGGGCCTTTGCACTGAGGAACGGTCCCAGCCGTTTTATTTTCTCACTTTCAGACAGAGTCTCCCTAAATTTTCCAGGGCTTCATTTCATGATCCCCTTGCCTCAGCCCTTTCCAGAGTACTGGGATTATAGGCATTCTGGGACTTCTTAGCGCAAGGTTGTGAAAGAATTAGCAGCAGCTGCGGCTTCTCTTTTTGAAGACAGCTGCTTGCTAGAAGTCGGACTATCCTAAGACCACCATATTGAGAGGAAGCCCCTATCACTTATGAGTCGGGGCCCAAGGTCACTAGATGACTGGGTTATTACTTACTGAGGCTCCCAGTCCAGCCATCAGCAGAATGAGGCTGAAGGGCCTCCAGTGATGTCAAATGGAACAAAAACTGTTCAGCCATCCCTCCTCCAGTCCTAACCCACAGAATTGTGACGAGTATTAGATCTTTTTTGTCTGAAGCCACTAAGTTGTGGGATGATTTGCTATGCAACAATAAATAACTGAAACAGCTTTAGAAGGGTGATTGATATTGAAAAGGAGAGGTAAAGAAGGAGAAAAATAGCCATTTCTCTTAGTTTTCACTATTCCAGCGTTGGAATTTCCTAAAAAGTGGAACTTACAGCTAATATTTCACCACACAAGTAAATTTTGCATGGCTATGAATTCACCTGCAATACACATTTGGAACACAAGTAAACTGCCAAAATTGGCAATTTATAAATGCATTTCAGCTGTCATTTCTGGCCTACATGTGATATTAAGCATCAATGTTATTTTATATGTCGGACTAATGCTTTGTGAGGCACACATATAATACCAGCTTAGTCCCAGGTAATTCCAAGAAGGTGAGTAATGGTGTTATACAAATATCTGTATATCTAGTGGAATATACATATTTAATGGGGTTATGGGTAATTTTATGCTAATCAATGCTTTTTATGGCAATCTATTTACTGAATCAGGTTTCATTCTAAAAGAAAAAATACCCAGGTATACAGGAAATACTCAGAACTTTTACTTACCTCCTCATAAAAGGTTCTCAGAGGAAAATTCTGTGCTCCAAACCAGCAAAAGACAAGGTGTTTAAATAAATAAGACATTCAAATGAGAATTTTATAAAAGTGGTTTCCAGGGACATATTAAGCTTTTCAATGGTGAATCATTTTAGTAAAACTACCTGCTTAGTTACTAAGGATCTTCAAAAGTATTTATAGTTCAGTTGATTTGAGATCAAGGGAATTAAATTTTAATTTCTGAAGTTAGTAACGCTTAAATTCTAAAATTCATGGGAAAATAGTGGTGTGGAAGTGTGGTGGTAGGCACTGGTTCTCAACCCTAACTGATAACTAGAAGCACTTGGACTCCTTCCATTTCTACCCTTCTCCCCCTGTACAGAGGCCTGGCTGCGCATCAGAAGTTCTCAAAGTAAAGTTCCGTATTAAGTGACATCAGCTGTACCTTGGAAACCTGAAAATTCTTAGGTTCCAAACAGAAGTAGTGAATCAGAAAACGTAGGAGTGAGGTCCAGCCTCCGGATAATTCTGCCACAGTGCACAGTTTGAGAACTGTGCTATGTGATAATAAAATGGCTGATGACTCTATGTCCCTTATTGCTTCTCAACCTCTAATTAAAATTCTATTAATAGAGCTCTTCTTCCACTTGTCAAAATATCTTGTTTTTCAGCAGGTTATTAAAGTCTAGGGGCAACACTTCAAAAGAATTAAGTGCATTGCTTTCTTTCTGATTCTGTAATTTACTTTTTATGTTATAATAAAAAAGAAAAACACATAGAATTAAAAGAACTGCAATATTATTTTATGATAACATTATAACATTTTGATATGGACATTCTCTTTACAAGAAAGGATCATGTCATAGTCATACTTATTGTTTCAAAACCTGAATCTGCTTTTTTTATCACATTTTTTGTAGCCTACTATTTCAAGAAACGTTTTTACATATATTTTAGATAAAAGTTGCTTTGCATTCTATTATATGAATATGCCATAATCTAATGAAATCGAGCAGTTGTTTAAAACTTTGCTCTTATCAATCATATTTTCATTGTTTAAAAGAAAACTTTTAAAAGAAAATGCTCACACCCACGATGCTATTCCTGAGGTGAGACTGCAGAGGTGGCACTGTTGGGTTCAAGTGAGTAGCCTTCTAAGACTACTGACGCGGGGCTGGGGATTTAGCTCAGCGGCATAAGCACCTGCCTTGCAAGCAGGCAGTCGTGAGTTCGATCCCCGGTACCGATAAAAAGAAAAAAGACAAAAAAAAAAAAAAAAAGACTACTGATGCATAGTAGCAAGCAGTCCATATAAAAGCCCGCATGCTTAGCAGTGGACCTCTACACAAATAGGTCCACTGGCACAGATCATCATTTTGCTTCATCTTTGTTACCTTATTAACAAGATAGGTTCACATTGTTCCCTTAGGAAGGTTAAATTTTTTGTCATTGTGTTTTTATTTATAGCTCATTTGTATTCATTCTTCATTTTTCTTCTTCATCTATTTTTTTAAAATGTAAATATTCATTTTTTCCTGTCAAATTGTCAGAGCTCTTCATATATGAAGGATTACTTTTACCAATATTTTAAGGCAAGAAACACATAGTAAAAGCTGAGTTGAGTAGCATCAGAATGTCTTAATTTCAATTTCTTGTGAACAGAAATTAACTATAAATAATTTAGATGAATTACATTGTTAGAAATCTGCAAAGAAGCAGTTTTCCTTTCCTATGAGAGTATTATGCTTAAAAAATTTAGCCCTTCTCTGATGAATGGAGATCTGTGGGTGCCTTTAGGTGTCACCTCAGTAGAGAGCGACCATTCTGAATTTTCCATTGTGTAAAGAACCTGTGATTCAGAAAACCTTAGCCCTGGCTCCTCAGGTCACCAGTTGGATAATCCAGACTAAGACCAGTAATTAAATCTCTCAAGAGTTCTGATTTCCTCATCCTTCAAACAGAAATAAAAATAATCTCCACTTCATGTGGTTACTGGGAGAGACACTACACATAAGAGGTTAAGCACACAGATTTCAGAACAACTTGAATTTCTACTCTACTTTTAGTAGCTATGTAACTCAGACACATTTTTAATCTCTCTGGTCCTGAGTTTTCTTATTTATAAAATGAGGATAACAGAATTTTTTAGGGTGGTTGTAAAGTTTAAATGACAAATAGCCAGATAGATAAGGATAGGCATAAGGATGGAGTTAGAGATGCTATGCTGACATTAGCTATCTATGTTGATATTATCTATTTCTTTATCTGGCATTTAAAACAGCACCAGCAGGTAGTAAAATCAGTGTATAGGCACAATAATCCTTATACTCAGATAAAAAGAACCTACATATTAATGCTCTCTTTACAACCACAGGTATGTTGTGGTTGGGGGCTATACCTAAAAAGTCCACCAATTTGTAGTTGTAAAAATTGGCCTGAATTTCTACAAACCAAGGACATAATGTGGAAATGAATTTCTGAGGAACACTGGCATTTACTTGCTTTTCAGCAATTGAACTTTTTCTACTAAAAATTTTGATTGTGTTAGCCAGATATTGACTATAAATCTAATGTATAAATTGTTAACTTCGCTTCTGCTCCAGCTCACCTTTGGTGGACAAATCAAAAAAGTACTGTTGTACCCAAGGCTCCCAGGTAGGTTTGTGTCACATGTCTTTTCAGAAAGCAGAACACTAAATGGACTTTTGAGAGTCATTGTCCATAGTTCAGTGAACTAAATGACATGTTCTTTGATTTATGCTCTGCAGAAAATAACAGGGAAACTTTTAATGTGAACTTTTAATATGAATCATCATACAGAAGATGATTACAAAATTCTCTCAGCATTTTGATCATTTTATCAGATAAAACTCCTACTTTTGTCCCTATGATTCACAACGTGTAAAAGAAAATATACCCATATGGAACACGCTTGTGAATTGAAAATAAAGCCAATGCCCAAAATACAAATCAAAAACACTGTCTAGAACAACAGTCCTCAACTAATGAATTAAAATGATTGCTGGTTTCTTTAAAATATTAAGCCCATCAACGCTTGCCAAAAAGCCCTTGGCTAACTAAGAGCTTCAAACTGCATTGTTCAGCTGGAGTTTGAAATCCTTCCATTCATCATTGACATGTGAGAGACAAGACAAGGTTTTTGACAAAAAGGGGATGAGGCGCCAGATGGTTTCCATCTGTATCTCCATTGATTGTACAATGAAAACCCACCTTCCCTAATCAGAAGGCTGTGCGATACATGGAAAATGAATACCCAGTGTTTTTAAAGGAGCATAATCGCCCCTTCCCAACCATAGATGTATAAATATTAATGAACACAATCTGGTTCTAAGCAAATTTAGCATGAACTTTTAGCAACCCTCCCTTGACAACTTCCTCCCTTTTTAACTGAATTAAGCTTCTAAGTTCTGTGATTAAAAATAGCAAACCCAGCACTGAAGTTGGATCTGTAACTGAGGAAAACCTCTTCTTTGCAGCTAGTAACCAGTTATCACAGCTCACATCATTGTGTGCCTTTTATACATACAAATGAGTCTTGATTTGAATGAGTATCAGGTGTGAACAATGTAACAGAGTCAATAAAATGGGCAGGGCATTGGTTATTAACCTATCATTTATACCACGACTATTTCCAAAATGACTTGAAAGAATGTAGGGATAATTACATACAACATTAAAAGAGGGTTGCTGAATCAATTTCTATATCATATTTTAACTTTCTGACACACCAACAGAAATTATTAAGACAGTTTTAATCACTAACATTCAAGTAAAAATATTAGATGCCTTTCTAGGGTGTCTGAACTTAAACCATTAGTATTACAATATCTCTAGCCAGGAAAACCTTGTTAATCTTTTTCCTTCTTGACTCAGACTGGTATTTCTTTAAAAATATTAGACTTGAAAACTCCCACTAATTTCTTCCTTTGCTTTCATTTCTTTCAGTTCAAACGAGGAAGTTTGCATATTTATTTTAATTTATGTGCCTTTAATTTGTTGAAGCAGGGCATTTTCCAAGAAGGATATTCCATATATTTACCACTAAGGGTTCCCTGTGGATCTAAGTGGTCAGAATCTTAAAGCAAAAACCAGGCCAAAAATAATATGAAAAACTGAATCCATGTACTTAGCTTAGTCACTCATATGAATGAAAGAAATTAAACTTTTCTTCCTCTCCCATAATATACATTGTTCCCATTCTGTCAAAAAACATTCGTATTGAGCACTACTATGTTTATGGCCTTAGAGTAGCCACCAAAAATCAACAGGTCAGACAATCAACAGGTTAGACAGTATTGCTGATGCCAGGTACAGGTGATATTTTAGAGCCACCTAGTAGATACTAGGTATAGAATGTTCTTTTCTGTATAACAACAACATCATGTCCAGAGTTCATAGATGTCTCCATCTCAGGAGATAAAACTCATCTCCTAGCCCCTAGTTCCCTTCGTAGAATACATTTTCAGTGAGATTATTTGCCACACTACCATCAACACTGCTGTTTAAGGTTTAACTTCACAAGCTTTGTTTTGTTTTGTTTTTTGTTGTTGCTTTTCCTAACCCAATCTGGGTGGCAGCACATGATAAGATGTCAGGATAATACCCGTGAAGCTGGAGAAGATAGCTGAAGCTTCCCAAGAAAATGCTGAGCATATCAAAATCAATTTTTGGTTTTATTCAGGGCAAGAAGAACAGGAAGGGTTAGATCCAGGGCTCAGCCAGATGGTGCAATGTTAGCACATGACAAAGAGGAAGGAAAACAACGGTTTCCTTTCATTTGTTCTCTAATTTTCCTCAAGAAGAATGATCCTCAGACTGTCAAGAGGAGACCTTAAATGGTTAATTTTAGTAGAAAACTGAAAAACTGAATTTGAAAGTGAACACATATGAGTGTTTATATCTTTAGGTCCACATGCATTAGATCTCTAGAAGTAACTGGGAAAAACAAGGAAAATATTTTAATTTTTGTATGTGAGACAAGTAAATTTTGTCCTGATTACCAAAAAGAGGAATCTAGCACTGTGTGTATGTGTGTGTGTGTGTGTGTGTGTGTGTGTACACATATGTGTTGGGACTGATGTGGTGAAGAAGGTGGTACTATACCCATAAAAACCGTAATTCTGGATATCATATTTAAACACATAGGTAACTGGCATAGCCTTACAAGCTGCCAGTGGGGTTAGAGATTAGAATGTGGCCTGAATGATAAAGAATGAAAAGGTAGTTAGCAATTTTTAATTATTTAATTGATGCCAACTGAGGAGATAGTATGTAAAAATATGCCCTGAGCTCTCTCCTGTCAAATCTTTATTGATTAGATGAGCATAGTACAATGGTTGTAGACAACTGACATAATTATATTTCAAAGTTCATCTAAACAAGTCAGTAAATATGAACTAGAAAAAAAGATAAAATATTGCATTGAAGGTAAAAATATATTTTAGGACATACAGGGTACAAGTTTGGAAAAGACCCAGTTGACAACACTTTACAAGAAAAAAAAATGAGTCCATAGAATGATATAGTGTCAAACATGAAAAAAATTTCAGAAAAGTCTTAGAGAAAGAACAATAGGACATATTCATTGTTCTCTTCACTTATTATTAACTATTACCCTGATGGCTATGGGGACTTTATCATATAAAAGAGATGATCAAAAAAAAAAGAGACGATCAAAATATATAGAGTATTTAAATTTTTAAAAATTTATTACAGAAAAGAAGCAAGTCACTATCAACCCCTTTGAAATATTTTCACTGACTTTGAACACACATATACCATCATTCTTGCCACCTTCTGAAGCAGTTCTGGAAATCCTTTTTTGTCTTTATGAGGGGTGATAAAAAATTACCATGTGTGCTGCTATTAAGTGCCATCCAATTGAAAGGCAGAATCATAAAAGAACTGCAGTGTGTCCTTATCCATCATATTAACTGGATCTGGCACGCCACAATTCAGGACACACAGGCAGTCATGATATCACACTGAAAGACAAAAAGAGTATTTTCAGAACTGCTTCATAAAGTTGCAAGAATGATGGAATAAATGTTTTCAAATCAAAGAGGAATACATTGAGAGGGATTAATGACAAGTATTCTTTACTGTAATAACCATTCATAAATTAACCACTTATTTTTAAATAATACTATATACTAACATATGCTATGTGAAGCAAATATGATGATCAAGAGGTAACCCTGTTTCATCATTGACCCACTATTGGAGTCTATCAGGATGTTCCTAAGAAAACTTGCTGACTTGGGACATATGTGAATTATGGAATGAAAGACCCAGGATCCTTAAGAGGAATTCCAAAGAACAGAAAATGAGAGAAGAAAGAAAGGCAAGAATGAGATACTGACACAGAAATAAGAAATAAAATATGAATAAAATAGAATATAAAGACCAAAAGAAGTCTCACATATATGAATACAGTATTTCATTTATGAGTGCATTAGTACTGAAGATCAAAGAGGAAATTACGAAATGCTCAACAAGTCATGCTGGTGCAATTTTTTTTCATGCAAGAAACATAAAGTCAGATTCCTACCTCATACCATACAACTCAATAATTTTATTTCAGATGAACTGCATACTTAAAGGTAAACAAGACTTTAAAACTTATGGAGAACATATAGGATAACAAGAAGATTTCTTCAGCAAAATTCAAAAATTACTATGCATAAAAGAAGAGATTAAAGTTAACATTAAAATTAAGGCCCAGCAATATGGCTTCTACAAAGAAACATCATGAGAAGAACTGTTCAGGCATCAATTTAGTGGTGACAGAAAAATACAGCATCATTATTCACAAGGCTATCTACAGGACAGGCTTCGATTAATCTATCCCTCAGGCAAAGAGATCTGGAAATTCGCTATAAAGGAGGTGGGAACGCCATATGTGTGTGTCCATATCAGCACTGTGGGCCAGTGGAATAAAGAATGTTTCACATTGTGTTGCTATGCAATTGTAAAAATATATATATAACAAGGATGAGTTTCACTAAACAAGCTCTATTCATTGGTTATCTTTGTACCTGGTATTACCTTCAAAAATTTGAAGTCAGTTGTAGATTAAAACTAACCACTGGCTGTCAAATAAAACTGTAACGCTGTTCAAGAAAGGCAACATATGTTCATTTAAAAATATAATATAAAGTGAAATGACAAATCACAAATTAGGATAGCTGCAACACCTAAAACTGACAAAGAATTCACATTTCTGTCTCTCCCTCCCGCTTAACACCTACAACTACATAAATCAAGACAGAAATGGGCAAAAAATGAACACTATTTCACCAAATAGAAAGTATTAGTGGTAAGGATAGGAAAAGATGTTCAACCTCATTAAAAATCAAGGGAATGCTTTTTTGCCCACAGGATGCTGAACTGATAGCAATAAGAACTCTAACGCACTGCTGAAGGGTGTATCATCTGGTTGTTTCGTTAAACACTATTGACTTATACCCTAAAGAATGAATTTACTCTCTGATCTTTCAATGGTACTCCTAAAGAAACTTACTCAGCATGGACCAAAAGACAATTCATAGTGGCTGGAAAATTCATAGCAATATTTTTGCAATAGAAAATCATTGGAAATAAATCATATAAACAGGAAATAACTCAAAAGTCCACACATAAATGAACAAAATGCTATATTCCCACAACAGAATACCATATAGGAGTGGTAAGTGGGCAAGTTCTAACTTTATATACGGATTAGGTAAATCTTACAAATATAAATATGAAGGAAAGCATATAGGGCAATTCTTAGAGAGTCCAAAGCCAGGCCAAATTTAAGAAAATGTATTATTTAGGAAGTACATACACTAAACAAACAAACAAATACAAAATACTACAAAACTTTTAAAAATCCAAGTAATAAATTCAAAATTCTAACATAGTAGTTATTTCAGAGGAGGGATCCAAGACACAGGAGGTTATTTCAAGGAGGAGCACTATCAACATTATTATTAATATTCTACTTCATAAATGGGTGTTGGTTTCATGGGTGATTGATTTCATTATTTAACTTCATAGTATGTTATAATATGCAAATTTATTCATAAAATAAATTAAGAAGCAAGAGGAGAGACAGAAAGAGAGAGGAGGAAGAGGAAGGAGGAAGGGGGTGGGATACAGAGATAGACACAGTCACAGAGACAGGAACAGACAGACAGCAATGAAGGCAGGTCTTCTTAAACACATGAACCGCTACTATTTGGTCTGTGGCAGGAAATTCAATGTGTAGGGCATGTTTGCCTTCTTTGTACTTCATGTGGGTTACTAGTCAAGTTACATCTTTAAAGTGAGTTATTTCTGGAAATTAATTAAAGTAATTCAGTGTCACAGACATGGTTTTAGAAGTATGTTTTCCAACTAAGAGACATGAACCTCTTATCATATTCAGCATTATTTAAACTATGTCTCATATCATGTTTAATTTTTGTAACCATATTTTATGAAAAGTATTTAACAAACTAGAGAATGTCCTTGAAAGTGAATATAGATGGTGACAAAAATCTTTTTCACACAAATGGCTATGTAAACTTGAATTTAAAAAAAATTGTGGCACTGGGAATTGAACTCAGGCCCCTCACTCTGAACTAAGTGCCCAGCCCTTTTAAAATTTGTAATTTGGAAGAAGGATCTTGCTATATTGTCTAGGCTGGGCTTGACCTTGCAATTTTCCTGTCTCCATCCTCTGGAGTGTTGAGGTTACAGGCATGTTCCACCACACAAGGCTGTGCCCTCAAATTTGAAATATTCAACTGAGAGAAGAGCTCATAAGAAGTATGATAGCTGACTTCAAAAATTACAAAGAAATGTCATGAAGTTTAAAACATTTATTTTTTCTTATGCATATAGATTGACCACCCACTTCCAATGGACAGAAATGTGTTGAGGCTGAGTTAAGCTTTGAAAATTAAAATATCTCCCAGTAGCTAGCTGAATGACTAACTCTGGATGGTGGCCTATTACAGTCCAAGAATTCCTAAAGTGGTGAAAGAATGATATCCTTTTAGAAGTATTTATAACCTCCATTTTCCTTTGAATGGATTATATTATATAACTCATACCACACATGTACTATATATCTTATATTTTAAAAGTCTAATAATACTATATCATATTTATCTTGAACCTAATTGTATCATTCATTATTCTTTCTGTCAGTTCCAGAGACAGTGATAATGAATGAATGACTCTATCCTTCACTAACTACCTAATTCTATGAAAGGCACTGTTTCTTCAGCTATAAAATGGGATAAAATAGTATCTGTGTAGACTGAACAATGCTCCAGCAAATATGTACTAATTTCTGGAACCTAGGAATATGTCTCCTTAGATGGCAAAAGCGATTCTGCGAATGGGGTTAAGGTTTGTTTGTTTTATTAAATTAAGTGGATTATCTTAGTAGTGCCTGAATAATCACAATTCCTTGTAAGAATTTTAGGAGGTCAAAGGCAAAGGAGAAGGTTATGTGATAGGAAAACAGGGAATGGAGCGATACCCTTCTGAAAACTGAAGAACATTCTATAAGGCTGAGGAAAGAGGATCACAAGTTCAAGCACAGCCTGAGCAACTTAGTGAGCCTCTGTCACAAAATAAAAATTTTGGGTGGGAATATAGCTCAGTGCAAAGGCCCTGGAGTAAACCCCCAGTACAGGAAATGAAATGAAATGAAATGAAATGAAATGAGAGTAAGAAAGCATATGTCAGGACCAAGGCAGCCCCTAGACACTAAAAAAAGCATGGAAGTAAATCCTTCACTTGGAGCCTCTGGAAGGAACCACTTCTTCAGAACCCTTGGCTTTAGCTATGTGAAAATCATTTCTACTTCTGACCTCCACAATGATAAGAGAATACACTTGTGTTGTTTTAAGCCACTGAGCGTAGGGCAATCTGCTATGGTGGCAATAGGAAATTAACACATTGTCTCATAAGGGTTTTGGTGAAGATTGAATGAGATAAACTAGTGCCAAGTTCTTTGCTTCAATTACTGTTGTCATCCACCGAATTTGTGCAAAATGAAGGCTCAGCTTCATAATCCACCATATCAATGTCCTCAATGAGTTTTTCTCATAGTTATTAATGAAGTGGGATATAAACTCTACCTGGAAGTCAGGAGTTCACAGCCATCAAAGGTGAAGGTCTTGAGAGCCACTCAGCTTCTCTAGGACTCCATTCCTTAGCTGAACTTAGAGGATGGGTCCTTGCAACCCTAGTCTTCAATAAATCTATGATTAAATAAGTAGTTCAATAAATGGTTGCTGAGTCTACCTCCTGATTCCCACTTTCTTCTGTCAGAAATCTCTAATGCCAACTGCTTCTGGGTTATCTTTCTTTCAGCACTGATTAACCATGAGATTTAAATTCCATGATTAAAACCAAAAAGGAAGATGGAAAGTGGATTAGTGGTTCTTCATTTAAATCTGTGCTTTAGAAAAGTATTCAATGTTTTACAATTTATTTTCTTAGCAAAAACTCCTAGCTTTAAGAGTCCAGATGGATTTTTCCTGGCCCCTTCTGTCTTTAATTTAAGGTGGTCACTTTCAAGAACAGGGCTGGCTGGCCATCCTCACCAAGTGTTCTGCCAGACTCTTATCCTCTTAAGTAGCAGGACGCTTGACACACTTTCCTTGTTGTGAAAGTTGTAGATAACAGTACATGGGGATCAAATATGACCAAATAGAACTGACACCAAAGTGCCACTGAAACAAGCCTCCTTTCAAATATCCACTTTCTCTAACTCACCATGGAAACATTCTGTGAGAAAGCTTTGCCAGCCACAAATTATTCTATAAATGCAAAAATTTCCTATTTATTTCAGTTCAGCTTGGGGTGGGATAGTGTGATAGAGGGACTCTTCAGGCATCTGCAGAAAAACACTTTGATACGAGATAGTCTACACAATATGGGTTTGAAAGATCAATAGAACTTTGCCAGTTGGATAAGATGGAAGAGGAATTTGGGAGAGAAAAAAATGATACACACAAAAGTAGAGAGGAATCCTCTAAAAGAGGACGAAGTCCATGTGTCAGTATACAGCACAGAAGGAACAGATGATAGCAGAAGATGAGGCTGAGTCCATGCGTGCCATACTGGACATAGGAAATTTTATTATGCAGTGTTCAGCAAAGAGGCAGCTATCTTCAGGGATGCAGCATGCTCAGATTTTTTTTTTCTTTTGGTACCAGAAATCGAACTCATGACTGTGTGCTTGCAAGGCAGGCACTTATGCTGCTGAGCTAAATCCCCAGCCCCTAGGTTTTTTTTTCAAAGAGACAAAATACCAGGATGGAGCAGTCTAGGTCTGGAAGAGGAGTAATGAATGTGGAGATAGAGAGAAGGCACTGAACTGGAGTGATTTTCATTGAAAATCAGCTGGATGTTGGGAAGAGAAAGTCTTTAATAACCTGAAAGTTTTCATTTCCACTTTGGATGACTAGGTGCAAGGGGAAAGCTATTGACAGTGAGGGTAGTGGAACAAAGAACAAAGGGCAGAGACACTGAACTGTGAATAGTGGGCCAATGGAAATCAACAAGAAAAATCAGAACCCTAATAAACAGAGCCATTAGTCAAAAGGATGCAAAGAAGAATGTGAGGGCACAGAGACACTAACACAAGCAAAAAGGAATAATTTCAGAAAAACCAATAGGGAAAGTTGGCCATTGAGAATATTGGTCATCTGGGCTAATAGTGGCAATGTGGTCCAGTGGGACAAGGATAAAAATAGGTACCACAGAGTCACATCCAAATCCCTAGGTACCTGCCATCTTTATATGGAAGCGAACACTGTCTCTATCCCTAGCATAAGACTATAACCTTCACCACATGTGACATATTTCTTCTATGAGGTATAGGCATGTTTGCCACTTGGAACCAAGGAAACTATGGCTCTCTCATAGTCCCAAAAGATAGGAGTCAGATCTTTCTTCCAGCCACACCACTCAAACACTTAAAACCAAATAAGTCCCCAAAATATTTTTTTAAAAAAGCATAATAGGAAACAATGACTAATGTGGACCCAGGAACAAAACCAAATTACATGCAATATGCACATAGACAGATGCAAGGCTGGCCTCTACCTCTTCAATCTTCCCAGAAAGAAGAGATGATTGGGCTTTGGTATAACTCAGTTTTGTTTGCAGGAGGATAAATTAATTATGCTTAAGTGTCTAGGGAAATCAAAAGCACTACAGTATCTAAGTGCTTATGTACAATAATCATTAAATGTGCCCTTCAGAGCAGAAGTGAGAAAAGCAGGGAATGGAATAGAATTTTGGAGAAAAAGATTAGATATACTGCAGTGTGAGTCAGAAAACAGCAAAATTCTTATTTGAGGAAAGAAGGGAAATAAATAAGCGAATAACAATCAGTATGTATTGGGGGTAGGGACAGATGCAAAAGACTGTGCTGTTCCCTGTAATAAGCAATAGAAAAAGGAGATCAAAAAAGGCAACACTTTCTGAGGATGAAAAACAGCAGAAGAAAGAAGAAAGTTGGCAAGAGAATGAGTCACCGGGAGTAAAGCCCAGCACTATGAAGGAATATAAGCATGGTTATACATGGTTCTGTGGTCTTTGTGGCTCTCGGCAAACAGTTTATAAGTGCAGAGCAGTAAATAAGACAAGTTTTGAGTCAGGACTTGACTGAGAAAGAGTCAAAACTTCAAATTCAGTATTCTTAGACTGATTTATCAATCAATTGATGGACAGACAGATAGGTATATATTTCTATATCTTGAGTTTTAAAAAAGTATTTGCTTGAGTACTCTGGAAGATCAGTTTAGAACAACGAGTGGTTTTTAAAGTTTTACTCTGCAGGCTGACTATCCAAAATAATGACACTTCAAGTTATCAGAAAGTAATCTGCATTTTAGTCACTCTGGCACCATCCTTGAGCACTGACTCTGAGAATTTACTTCTATTCTTAGAGCATCTGTCATTTCTGGGTCCAGTGGCCTGGACAGTCATGCCCATCTGATCACATGGTTCCAGATTCTTTGAACTGCTCTGAGCACTTCTCATATACCAGGAAGAATTCTCCTCTGTAGAAAGTATAATAGCAATGTGAAACTCCTTACATTATGATAAAAAAACCCCAAGCTAATCAATGCTAAAAATAGATACACAGACAGAAACATTTCAGTTCTCAAATTTGGCTGTGCAGTAAATCAACTGGGAAAATGGATGCCATTAAGTCGTTACCTAGGCTTGGTTTAAAGGAAATTAGTCAGTACTTTATCAATCAAATGTGTATGTACCAATATTTTTTTAAGTAAGCACAGAAAGGTATTATGAATCTGTTTTGTCTCTGGAATCAATCAAAGATCTTACTGTCTATCTCTCCCAAGCCAGAAAGGACATATAGAAAAGAATATGCACATATTGGAGATCTAAACAATGAATCTTCCCAGCTTGAAATAGGTTTGCCCTTCTTTGAATTCCTAACAGAATTCTGTCATTCACTAATAACATAGATCATCATCTACTTAAGTAGTTTTTATTTGTGTTTATGTTGCAAGCTATTTATGAGCAGTACTGCTTCATAGTACTTTAGCTGACTAGTGTAGTACATCCCTGACTTAGAAAGGAGTTCTGTTCTTGGAGAACATTCCTAAGTCGAATTTGTTCGTAAATCTGATAAAGTGAGTCTCACATACCTTTGATGCAAATATACAATGTATATTGCTTTGTGTTTCCTAGCAGTCTCCTCCACGTCACCATTGCTTTTCTCCTTGCTCTGGGCATCCTGGGCTCTGATTGAGCACTATACCACTGTACTCTATTGCACTATACAGTAAGCACACAGTAGTATGCTGTGACAATGTCCTACAGACATGTGAACTACTTCTGTAATTTGTTCCCATTTACAAATATTCATAATGTGAAGTTCATTCATGTCTGTGAAAGATCAAAATTCAAAGATTCCTAAGTCAGGGACTTACTATATCTCAATTTGTCAAGGTCTAGATACTTTTCTAAGATGCCCTCAGATGCACTATCTTATTTGATATTCACAAGTTTGTCAGTTAGGAGGAGCATGCCCCTCACACTCACTTTATACATGAGGAAATAAACTAAGAAAGGTGAAATGACCTGAAGGTCATAGAGGGGCCCAGTTTAACTCTTGTGTCACATGTGAAGCCCATCAGTGTTGGTTCCCAAACCTGGCTTCTAGCTCCCACACCAAGCTTGGCCTCCTCCTGTCCCACATGCTGCCTTATAGGGTTGGTAGGTAATTAGGTGTTCATTATGAGAAGGATTCTGGAAAGATGAATAAGGGAAAGAGACATGAGGTAGGTAAAAAGAGACAAGGAGATGGACACCAACTGACCATCATGTCTTTCTAATCTGACAAATTCCTGGCATATTGTTGCTAGATATTGGATGAGTCCAATTTTTCCCATCTCTGTAACAGTCAGAAATGCTATACTGTCAAAGGAAAAAGAAAGGTGTCTCTATGTGTTTGTGTGTATGTATTTGTGTACATGCACTTATGTGTGTATACCTATGTATGTGCAAATATCCACAGGTGCCTCCTTTCTATAAAGAATAACACAGTATCACAAGGCCTGTATAATCATTGGTATTGGACTGGGGAGGGGATATTGGTCCAGTATTGCTGGAGGAGCCGTTGGTCAGATTAGTTGGGTCATGATCTAGGTACATGATCTTCTCATCACTCAGAACATAAGTATAAAGAGGTGGCACCTTGTTTAGTTCTTGGCACTGGGTAAAAGGGCAAATGGTCTGGTCAGGTAAAGAAAATGGCTAAAAAACAAAAAAGGCTAGCTATAAATCCCTAGAGAAAGGCCAATGGAGTGGCTTAGGTAAGGAGCCACAGAAGCAAAGCATGAAATGATAATTTTTATGCAATAGGTGAAATGTACAAGGAAGTGAAGGAAATACAATAGGGCAGAAGAAAGACAAAAATCAAAACAAGACAAACAAACAAACAAAAAGTGTCAGAAGCCCAGGGCGCTTTGCAAAGCAATGCACTTGGAGATGATCTTGTACAGAGGCAAGGGGCTGAGCTGTGGTACCTCAGCATCAGCCAGTTACTGGCAAGAGCTGTTCCTAGGCATCTCTGGATGAAGCAGATATCACTGTCAAGAGCAAGTATCTAGATGTGAGTACAGCTGTTAGGAGCTGGCAGCCAGCACTGCCAGCAGCTGGAGGGCAGATGCAATAGTACAGTGAAGGTCTGGGTGCTGCACTAACAACAGCTCCTGCTTTGAGCAGCCCTCAGCACCTGTAGGAACTGCATTCTATTCCCCACAGGTGGTCTTATTCAGAGCTCCTTACCTTCTCCTGTGGAGGTGAAGGCAGCTTGGGAAGCCAGCCTCTGCCTGTGATCTTCTGCATTATCTTCTAACTTATAAAACTGTATCTATAAGTTTCTGCACCTTTAACCTTTAATGATACATTACAATCTCCACATTTGTCTTTTAGCCTATTATTATCTCTTGTGACAATACATGCAAGATACATGGAACACATTACAAATCTGTTTTTCTCCACCTAAATTTCTATCAGTAAATCTCAAGGACAATGGGCTGAATAACTCCCAAAGGTAACTCATTCTACTTGGTTATTAACCATGTATTTTTAACTTACAGTTTCCAATCACCAAACTCATACAAAAGAGAACTAAGGCTTAGACACCTTCTTTTCTAACCAGCTACAGCTCACACTATTCCATAATGTAGGACTTGGTTCCAAAACTCCTCTGGTCCCTACCCATTGAAAAAATTCCAGTTTGCTCATGACCCCATTGAAATTGTGCTCAGGACTATACTACCCTGTAGGAGTGGTGTGACCCACATGGATCTAAGGAGGAATACTCTTCTTGTTCTGGACACAGCAGTTCAATGAATGCAATCTAAAATTAACTTCATGATTTAAATAAATTCTACTATAAGATTCATTATACTACTGATTTACACTGACTTGTAAACAACTAATCTGCATATTTTTGCATGTGCTATCTCATCCTATCTTTAGTTTCCAGACTGATTTTTTTTTTTCTAATTTAAGTTCAATCCTGTTCCTCTGTATCCATGAAACAAAAATATTTGTAAAGAATCACTTTTGGACAGTCTTCCCCTTTGTCATTATCCTCAAAGCAATACAGCACAACAAATATTAACTTCGCATTGCCATTGTATTAAGTAATAAAAGTAATCTTGTGGTAATTTAAAACATAAAGAAGATGTACACAGGTTGTACACAAGTACTATACTGCTTTGTAGAAGGGACTTGAGTATATGTGGATTTTGGTATATGTATCCTGGAATCAATCCCTTAAAGATACTGTGGGACTACTGGATACATTTTTATACCTATTCAATTAAAAGTCAATTTGGCCCATCATTGCAATTTGAAATTATCTCTTTGCATCCTAATTCTATGGATGCAAATATTAGCCCTCTATATTCCAACTTTCATGTCAATCACAACTTTGATACTACCTACAGCCTCATCAAAATGAACAATAATAATATCTAGCTAGAGCTCAGAGTGGATCCTCATAGCTCACTGAAAGACACGCACCCTTTCAGAATCTACTCTAGTACTCATACAATTTGATTCATGCTTTTTCCAAGAATCACTTCAAATTTTATACTTAACTCATTCTTTCATTTGTGTGCACTCGTGGCCTAACTTTTGAAGAATATAAAATGTTATTAATTCATAAAATATTTGTAATTACATGTATTTTGTTAGAATATAAAAACAGTATATGAAATCAGTTGGTAATTTTATGAATAAAAATAATCCAAGGAGACAAAGGTGAAATGCAGAATATGATTTCAGAATAAAAAGTTATCTTTTTCCATGTAGAACAGGATAAGTCTGAAGGGATGAAAGGAATGAGGCTGCATGTGTACAATGGAGCACAACTGTTTACAGAGAACATGTGAGAGTAAGGGAATACGAGAGACTAAATGTATTAGTTATCTATTACTGTTTAACAAATTCACACAAATTTAGCACCTTAATATAACAAATCTATAATCTCACATTTCTGTAGGTCAGGAAACCAAGTTCAGAGTGGCTCAGCCCCTCAGTCATGGTCTTACCAGGCTGAAACAAAGGTGTTGGCTCAAACTGGAAACTCTCTGAGGCTCAGGATCCTTTTCTAAGCTCTCTGGTAGGCAGGAAAATACAATGCCTTGCAGTTGTGAGGCTGAGGTCCCCACTTTCCTGTTAGCTGCCAGCTAGGAGACATTCTCCTCTCTTAGAGGCCACCCAGCCTTTCCTGTCAGGTGGCCCTCACCACAATATGGCAATATTCCCTTGTAAGGATGGCAAGTAAAATTCTCTTGATTCTAAGATGGAGTGCAATACTATAAAAGTAGTCATTACATTCCCAGCTCTCATCCACAGCAAAGTAAGTATGAGTGCATGTACTCCAGTGAGTGGGAGTCTTGGGGGGCTATCCCAGAATTTCACCTGCCATGATAACTTAACATGCCTGAGGCACAGTGAGGAACCCGGGTAGGAGAACATCTGGAAAGGCCCTCTGTGCTCTGCTATGGAGTGTGAACTGTATCCTGAAAGCAGTGCAAGCACACTTTCCTTCTGAGGAGGTACAGGAAAATGTTATAGTGAAGAAAGCCCGGCACTTTGAGAGGCTGTCACGGAATGAACTGAGACCCAAAAGACTGAAGCACAGAAAAACTCATATATACACTATCTGTTAATAACTTATTGACTCAGCTGCCTGCCTATAAGACAACTGTGAAAACACAAAGCTCTACCTGGGTCAGTTGCTACTGTGATTAAATATGCCCTTCACATACTATTACCAGGAAAAACAAGATTTTTATATCATTAGAGAACCCTCCTCCCACCCCATGCAGGAGTTGCTGTCTCCTTCAAGAAAACATCTTTATCCTTGACCCCTTAATACAGACATCTGAAGATACAGGACCCACAAAGATAGGCTGGTAAGCACTGGTTTTCCACAGGGATAATTTCTGAACACAGTAATTCTGACTTTGTGGGGATTTTTTCTTTAAATACCTGATATATCTTTTACTCAGGGATACAGTTTCTTCTAAAGGCTGGAAAACAGTCCAAACATTACAAATAAAAACACTTCAATATTCAATTTGTCTTAGTTTTCTACTCATAACTATGTGCATGTGCTGTGACCTTGAGAATAATCTCAGTATTTATTATTAAATATAATGATGATTATACCTACAAGCCACTCTGTCTAGGCCAGGTGCTGTTCTCAGAACTCATATGCACAGGCAGATGAGAACTTCGTGACATACCAATTAATAATTTCTTGGAGGTTGTGTATGTTGTTAGTGGTAAACCTGGCATGTAAATCCAATCAAATTTGTTACAGGTGGTTCAAAGTCTGGGAAAGAAAATAGTCAGCAATTGCATTCTTAAGGGTGACCTTTGAGGCACTTGATAAAAGATTACTAATGGCAAAGTCATAGCTCTATCAAAATTGGGGTCTAATTACTACAAGATTATGAAACAGAAGTGAGGCACACAGAAACAGCAGTATGAATAAGTAACAGAGTTATTAAAAATAAATAAAATAAACTTCAAGATTAAACACCGAACTAAAAAAATGAGCAGCAAAGACATAAAAATCTTAAGAAATTCTGTGGTGCCCAATTCCATGCTTATTGTTTTAATGTACTTACAAAAGGTTAATCTTTAACTATAATAGAAAGTAGCCAAACTTGACACAAGCAGAAATAAAAACAACAAATAGACCAACTGATTAGAGTAAACAAACAACAACAAAATCTTAAAAATTATACAATATCCGGTTCAAAAGTAATCCTGGCACAGAGAATTTCTGAGGGAATTTCTTTCAAATTGTCAAGGAAAATATAATTCCCATAGGTCTACAGCAACAAAAACATTCTAATTTGATATGGAATTTAACATCATTGAAAGTTTAAAACTTCACACTTCGGGCTGAATCATTATGCAAATAGATGCAATACTGTCTGGAACAAGTATGTTGCTTGTTTGTTTTTGCAGTGCTGGGGATGGAACCCAGGACCTCATTCATTCTAGGTAAGAGCTCTACTATTGAGCAACACTCCCAAACTCTGAAAAAGTACTGAAGATAGCAGTGAGTTCATGAACTATTTCATTATGATCGCAAAGAATGGTACTCAAGAATGAAAGAATGGTTAAATATTAAGAAATGTGTGATTATGGTACATCATTTTAATAGCTCAAAGACAAAACAATACAGTAAAAAAGAATATTTTTCTACCTTACATCTAGTATTAAACATATTATAAATAATTCTTCTCTGACTGAATGACAATGTTCTCAAAAGGTATTTGTATAATTATTCTTACATTACAGAGCAAAATGTTATATTGGAAGAAATCAAATAACTTGCTCAATGATATATAGTTCTGAGAGGAGAAAGTATAATTTTAACTCAGATCTGTCTAGTCATAAATATTACTACCTGACTTCCATGTTTGTTCTCCTCATAGACACTGCACCAAAATTATCAAAAAGGCATTTTATAACATTTTGGAACTTTTAAAACTTTTAAAAAATTTCTATAAAATTTTCATCATATTAGAAATGCAATAAAATTTCTTGAGTATGATTAATAAAAGTATCATTAAAAACTAACTTAAAACCAGACAGAGACAAAGAATGGTAATGAGTATTTTCAACATAGAAAATTCTGGGTAATGTTATAAGACATGATACTCAAAGAAGAAGTGTGTTCTTTGGGAAGGTAATAGAATCATTTAGGTAAAACACAATTGTTTACTAATAAAACTCAGGAGAACTAAGTGAAAAGCTCAGTAACATTAATAAATATAAAGAAAAAAACAAATATAAATATCAGTAGATTCTATATGATAATCACAAATTAGAAAACAAGAGAGAACACAATTGTTTACTAATAAAACTCAGGAGAACTAAGTGAAAAGCTCAGTAACATTAATAAATATAAAGAAAAAAACAAATATAAATATCAGTAGATTCTATACAATAATCACAAATTAGAAAACAAGAGAGAGAGATCTCAAATATAATTACATAAAAGATGTTCAATACTTGTGAATAAAATTTAAAATATTTGCAGGACTTCTACAAGAAAAATGTTCCGTATCACATCACATCAGATTTGAACAAAGCAAGGTATTATAAAATGACTGAAAATCTGGAAATGCAAACTCTTAAAAAAATTCATAGATGGTGCATAATTCCACAAAAAGTACCTCAGAATTTCTTAAACTTGAAAATTAATTACAACATTCACCTTGAATGTTTAGGTGATGATTTCTAAACTACATCTAAAATGCAGAATAATGAAAGAGCTAGAGTTCACGATGTCACAAAGGGCGTGTATAATACAAACTATGAATGGCCATAAAACTGTAATATATTTGCCCCAGTAATCAACACACTGTTAAAGGAACAGAGTAGACATCTTATATACATAAACACACGTGCCAATTCAATTAAAGATAAGTTTAGTCACAAATAAAAAAAGTTCATTCAATAAATGGGATTGGATTAACTATATGCATAATTTAAAAATATTCCCATATCATATGCTAAAATATATTACAGATAGATTGTATGTTAAATTTTAAAATAAAATTATAAAGGATTATGAAAAATAGGAGGCTACTTATTAGACATTAGACACAAAGAATTTCTAAGTAGTAGAATGTGTCAGTAAACAGTGTATTTGACAGCCATAGCAAACATGAAAAACATTCATATATCAGACATAATATCCAAAATTAAAAGGTAAACTCCAAAGTAGAAAAATAGTTTCCAGAAAAAAATGTCTTAAATGCTGAGTATTTCTGAGTGTGAGGATAAACAGACATTGTCATATACTCCACTAGAAATGTAAATTAGTATCTCTTACCATATCTAAAAAGAATCGTAAAAATGTTCAAGCTCTTTGATTTTATCTCCTAGGAACTGTTCAGTAAAAGCAATTGAGGAAGGGGCAGAAGGTGAAATGCAAGGCTATTGAAGGCCACATCATTCTAGAAAGGCTCATAAACATTTAACCATTGATGTATACCAAAAAGTGAAACAGTGTATCTTTATAGTTTGTAACAATGATAGTGAGCCTTTTAGAGACAAGTGCCCAAACTTCAAACCGAAACACACTTATTTATTGCAAAGAGCCGATACTGCTACTAAACCTGAATACAGTACTGCAGTTTTAGTTTAGAAAAAACAACGTATACATTAACATCTTCTGTCTTAAAAGAAAAAAAAAAAACATATGTACAATAGGTTCACCACCATTGTATATAGTCAGGTTTTGAAGAATATTTAATATGATAAGGAAATGCTTCCAGTGAAGTGAACACAAAAGTCTAACCAGACCATGGTTCTGGTTCTGTAGTATAATAATATATGAATAGAAAATACCCAGAAGAAAATATATCAAAATGTTACTGAGGTTATCTCAGTATGAGACTAAGTAATTTTAACTTTCCACAATTTACACAAGAATGAAATTTATTAAAGGATAAAAATAAAATGATTGTTGACAACAAAACAAAACAACTAAAAAAAGCCCCACAAAACCAAAAACATTGGACATGACATCCTAAGGATATAAGGAAAGCTTTGGCCTTCGTGTCCCTCTAATTTTATTCTACTACAGAGGAAATTGGTGGCGTGGGTGCTCCATTACGCACCTCAGCCTCTAAAAGGAATTGTCCCAGAAACCATGTCTGCTCCCTCTGGTCTGGCCTTTTCCCGCTCAACTCTGCCAATCTCCACTTTCCTCCCACTCAGAGTCTGGCTGCAACAAAACAATCCTAACACAGGAAGCAGGTCTGGAGGGAGGTCAGAATGCTGGATGATTATCAAGGGAATGATATGCGTTTCCGCAAAAATGCATACTGCTGCTGCTGAATTATGGTTCCATAACATATCCTCACTGGAAAGAGGAAAGCTGTTTCCCCTAAATACTTAACATTCTGAAAATTCCTGTAGGACCTACTATGATGATGACAAGAAATCTAGTTATCTCTCTTGAGGTGTAATTCAGAGAGCTTTATGAAAATAATCTCATTTGATTACTCAATTAATATTCAGAACTATTTACAAGATTCCTTTGGGTTCTTGGCAATAAAATGTTAGTGTGCACATCATAATGGTTCTATAGAGGTCCATATTTTTATCCTGGAACCTCTGAATAAGGTACTTTCCATAGTAAAAGGGACTTATAGATGTGACTAAGATAGAATTTCAATAACTTATCCTGAGTTATTGGTGGAGGGAAAAAATAATCATAAGGGTCTTTGTATGTGAAAGAGGCAGAAGAATCAAGAATTGGAGATGTGAACAGTGGTCAGACAGCAGAGGTCAGAGAGATTTGTGGCCATGAGCCAAAGAATGCAAACAACCTCTCCAAACTGGAAAATGCAAAGAAATAGATTTTCTCCACAGCCTTCAGAAGAAATGCAGTCTGATGTGTATGTTTTGGAATTTTGTCTTCCAGAACTTCTAGGTAATAAATGTGTGTTGTTTTAAACTAATAAATTGGCTGTAATTATTTTTTTACAGAAAACAAACACAATAGGAGTCAATGAAATATAGAACCTTAGGGTTATGATTAAGATTAGGCTTTCAGCTTTTATTATTATTAAATCACTTCTTGTTTTTGAACAGATTTTTCCTAAGTGTGTTGCAGTTAACCTGAGTCTCACAAGATATTCCACAATTTTAAAGCATGCTCTAATTAGACAAATATACTACATGACCCTCAGAAACTCATAATTTACTTTAGTAAAGTATTATCAGTAAGAAATGTTTTACTATTTTTATTCAGACTCTTCCACATTTATTTGACTGACCACAGATGTTTGTAAACATCTAGTTGCATCAATGTTGTTAAAAGCAACAAATATTTTTCACTTCGCAAGCCTACCATGTGCAAGGTATTGGGATAGATTTTAAGGATACAAAATGAACCTGTTCTTTTGTTGTAGTTTAAATGACTTTAATTTTAACAGACTTAGTCAATCCCTGTGGTGCTTGAAACACGGTATGCTTTTTACTTATTCTTTTAGGGATTTCATTTTATCTTATCCAAAAAAGAAGTTACATTATTATAAAGTAAGTAGATGTCTTTAAATACTGGAAGCTTATCTTTCATATCATTTGTAATAGTTAATAGGGCACATACATACTGATAAGTGATTTTTGTTATCTAATTTGAAAAACATGCAAACTGACACATAAAGCTCATTGTCTTAGACTGTTCTACTGAAGGATCCCCAGATTATATTATCCAAAGAACTTTCCGATTAACATCATTTTCGAAGCCATGAAGGGACAGTTAGCTCCATAGTGACCCCTCACGTACGTCAGGGATTTCCTCTTTCAGTGCCATATCCCTCTGTATCCCCTCTGCTGTTCTCCTGCTTGTTGATCTCAAAGCCTGGGGTCTTGATGGCAGTATTTGCTTAACTTTCCAGATATTGTAATGGCACAGTTGGATCTTTTGGATCTTTACTGCATCAAGAATAACCCTTCAGAATATTAACTGCAACCGTATTTTTTCAAAGGGCATAAGTAAAAGTTCAACATATGGGAAATTTTAGCCAAAACAGTTTGGTCTACTGTTGCCTTTGCAAAGTATTCTTTCCAAACTCCCAGTCTCCTATGATTACAGGGTACATAATTATGCAACTATGCCTTTGATTTGTAAGAAATTAAGAAATAAAAGTAGGTCAAAACATTTCAACAACATATATTTTAATCATGAAGTCATTAAGCAAAGTCCCCTCTATCAAATTACTTTTCAATTGGAATCAACCAAATTTTAAAAAACCAGGCACTTGTTTTAAAAATTCAACTAGGAAAAAACTGAAGTATGTAATACACTTTATCAATTATACTATGTTGCCATAAGAAAATGCCAGCAAAACTTTTTAAGTACTACTGAATATTCTGTATAAGCTATCATTGTGTTAACTAGGTTTAACCATAAAAAAATCAACTCCTGAAAAACAAACAAGAAGTCAATTTCTGAACTTAAAATAATCTCAACAACTCAAATCAACCTATAATAAACCCAGAGACACTTTTCTCATCCATGCCCTTCTGTGCTATAATGAGGGGGTTTGATTCCAGATACAATGTCATTTTTAAAAACCTGGTTCCATTAACAATTAATTCTAAGATCAATTGACAACTGTGAGTTTTTTATTTTCATAACCATCATGACATAGGAACATCTCTACATCTATCTTCTTTAGCTCCTCCTGAGTAAGATCAGTGATTCTATGATCCTTTTCTTTGCAATAAATGATGGCAGTCACACTTTATAGAAAATAAAAACCTGTGTACCAGAACCCTAAGGACTGAGTCCGGGAGGGGACACGAGGATGAATCACCAATGAAAACCAAGAGAATTTGAGAGATCTGGCCATTTCCGTGTTTGGCATATGTCAAGTGTCAATGCTTTGTAAGTATGTGGAAGGAAGGATTCATCCTTCAGGGGTCATCCAAATGGCATCACAGAAATGTGACTTACAAAGAGAAAAGCTCTTGTTGACCAATAAGATGGCCACAGGTTCCAAGGAAAGAGTATTTGTCATCAAGCTTGAGAAGATGCCTTGTCAATGTTTACTGAATGAGATGGTTAATTCTTTCTTTAAAACCTGCAGTATGCTTTCTGCTAAGCATACATTCTAAGCAGAGAAATTGTAAGACGTTCTCAAGTTCTCTTACTTTACACTGAGGAGTTATCAACAGGACAAGAGAATGACCTAATAATTATTTTAAAAATTGCACATGTAAAGGAATCAATGCAGTCACACAAAAACCAAATGAAGATCAAAATGCTATCTAAAAATTCTTGCAAAATACTCTATTAGAAAAAAAATTGCTTAACCCTGAGAAAGTCAATGTCACAAAAAGTTCAACAGAAAGATATTTCCAATGTTGGTAATATTAGTGATCACCTTGGATAACTATACGCAGAAATACTGCACCAAGAAGAACTAAAACACACAAAAAAACCTTGTACTTGTTTGTTCCATTGACAGAGAAGCAGCCTTAAAATGAGTCCTTATCAAAACAGACTTGAATACCTTCCATCTTGCCAGAGCTATGACCTAGAAATTTGTTTCCCAAACTAACAAATACCCCATTAGGCAACTGTAATGAAACTACAAATATTGAAAATCTTAATCTTTGAACATTTACAAGATTTACATCGTTTGACTAAATGTATATTAAAATAGTCAAGAGTTAACAAGTTCTGGATAGGAAAGCTTATATTGGAACGTAAGATTTTTTCAGAGAAGAAAAGAAGGGTAGATGCCTTTGGGGAAGTAAGAGAAGGCAATGGATCATAATGAAGGACAATGTGCCACCAGTTAAAAATAAATGCCAGAAGAGCCCACATGAAGGCAGACTAGGGATTTGTGAATTTAGAGAAGGGCAAACAAAACTGCAAAAGTAAGGTCAAGGACAAAGGTGACACAGAAAGACACCAAAATAGGCATAAGTTTAAGTATGAAGGTAAAGACAGAAGTCTGCATTTGACAGAAGGCAGTAATGGGAAGTTATGTGGTTCTTTAGAGGGGTAACAAAGAAGTGGCTGCAAAACTGGTCAGTGGGGAAGAAAAAGGACAAAGGGGAACCAGAGGTTATTTAAAAAATGATTACAAAGCTACTTACAGTATTTACAGTATACTTTACAGTATATTTTTCAGTACAGAAATGGTGAATACCGTATTGTATAGTGAATTTCCTTATTTATATCTGTTCTCAACCATTTTTATGGGTTCATCTATGCATCCCACCTCTGGGATCAGAGCAGATCACTTTCACATTAAAATGTAATATGTTGTACCACTCTCATGTTAACCATCCCCAGCAAGCTCTGATTTCTGATTGACAGAAATGGGCTTTTTGACAGGAAATTCCCAGGACTAAGTAGTCCATGATGGAGAATACCACCAGAGAAGAGACAATGGGACTATTTTTGAGCTCAACAGGCTAAGAAACTAAGCTGTTCTTCCTGCTTATTAGACCAATATTTAATCCAAAAGCTATAATTTGTAGTGAAATTTTTTGCTTTCTCTTCTGAAAACTGAAAGTCAGATTAATGGTTTTCTGCATAATGCTTGTCCTCAAATTTCATGACTCAGTGCATGTGTTTTAAAAAGATGAGAGGTTTTTTTTTTTTTTAAATTAGGGAACTCAATTTAAACAGTAGTAGACTTATCTTTTAGCTAACTACTCTGTAAGTGAGAGTATTTTAACTGAAAGGAGGTAATATACTGATAAAAATTTTTATACAAATGGTAGTTTTAGTAATAATTTGGAATAATGAGAAGAAAGAAGATTAAAGTTTGGATGAATAATAGGAAGCTAAAAAAAGATATTAATGTAGCTTTTAAGCTCTTAGTGGGACTTAACTACTTTGATTTAAAAATAATCATACAGGTAGAATAAGACAATCTAACATCTAAGTACTCAAGTGAACATCATAAGAATGAATAAGGAAAGAAAGGAAGGAAGGAGGAGAGAGAGAGAAGGAAAGAGGCGGCAAGCTGGCCAGCCAGACTAGAAAGGAAATGGAGGGGGACAAGGAAGGAATGCCAATCAGACGCCTTTGAACAAAGTATCTAAGTTAAATATCTGTATTTTATACAATTGAAAATATGCTTAATTGCAGTGTATTTTACATTTGTAGCTTGGAAAACCACAGTCTATAAAGACTTGTTTTAATTCTAGGAAAACAAGGACTAGGTACTTTAAAAGAGGAATAGGTAATAGGAAACAGACTACATCTTTTCACTTTGGCCACCTTCATAAAAGCTGATTTGTTGTGATAGTTATTTTCTATGAACTTTTTGTCATGAGTTTCAAACTCTGAAACACAAATTATTGTAAGAAATATTTTCTTCTGCCTTGTGCATTCATGTAAATAGTGCACATTATTTCTGAAGCATTCAGTACTTTTATTCTTTAAAATCCATGTGGAACAAACTCAAAGAAAGGTTTCTGAGTTGCATAATATGGAACTTCATCGTTCTACATAAATTAAACCAGGCATTATAAAGTGTAGGTAAATGAAAAACTGAGCAAAAGAAAGAGAGAGAGAGATTCACGACTGATCTATATCATGCTCAGTTTCTTTAATTTTTAATTTTTTTTTAATTTTTGAGATAATAAAGTGCATACAGTCCACTGGCCTGACAGTCACCAAATAAAATACTGCAATCTTAAAGTGCCACTGACATGTAGTCAGAGTATATAACTGTTTCAGTCTAGTCCAGTAAATTCTTTCTCTTTATTTAAAAACAAATTGAAATAATAAGAACAATAATGAAGTAATATAATATTTTTTTAAAAACTAGGCTTTCCACACCCAGCTATTGTTATAGGAAAAGTGACACACAAAACTCAAAATTTCACAAATGATTTCTTTATGATAGATAGGAACTATGATAAATCTGTCCTTTACTTGTTCATTAGCCAGCTGCTGACAACATTCTGTTTGCACTAGGAATATTCTGATTTTCATAGGAAAGAGACATGAGCCACAAGCCACCACAGATACCTTTAGCTTTCTAAGTCAAAGCCAGAAGGAAGCATTCCAGGTTCAGGGACCTCCATTCATTGTCTGCCTGCTCCTGACCCACTGTTCTTATGGGCAATGACAATTCCTTGCAAAGTAAACAGCTTTCCGCTCTGAATGAACAGTTCATCTTCTCAGTTCCTGTTATAAGCACAGACCTTTCTGAAAGTCATGTAGGGAGTAAATCAGACTTACAGTCAATAAGCACAAAGTCGACCTTTAAACTCCAGCCTCTTATAAAAGGTTGAGTTATTTCACTTTGTGTGTATGCAACAGTTCCAGGGGTCACAGGGTCTGAGTTTATTGAGGTGGAGTGGGCCAGAAAACCTTGCTTCAGCTTCCATGTTGCAACTGATAGAAGAGGGGGCTGGGATAGCAGGGGCCCCAAGCCTCCACTCAAGGGCACCCAGAATCATGGGTGTTAGACCACTTTTTGGTGTCTTTAGCAGCTACTGATGTCTAGACTGGCTGCCTGATGATGAGAGCTATCAATTACAGAAGAAATGAGAAAGAATCTTAGGGACTGGGGAAAAGAATTTATGTTTTGCTTTTACTTTGTTCCCACTACCTAACTGAATGATAGAACTTGAGAAAAGAGAAGAAACCAGTCATTTTGATTCTTCGTTTAAAATTAGTATTTTATTCATAATCTTTTTGCATTGATTTTTAAAATAGTACATTACTACCTTCATCCTAGTCCTGGCTCTGAACTGCCCCTACCCTGTTCCAACCTCACACTGTCATCTAGAAATGGAAGCAAATCTAGATGTGGTGGTGGAGATGTTGTCAGCTGAGGAAGGAAGGGAAAAAAAGCACAGAATCATACAGAAGAAGAATTACTGAGCATGTACTGTGTACCAAACATTATGCTTTTTTTTTCTGATTTTCATCTATGAGGAAGATTTGCTAATCTGCCCAGCTGCTAATCTCCCAAGTTGATGTTATAAGAAGCATGCTTCTTTCTACTCTAATTTCTAGTTTCCAAGCAACTAGCACCAAGTAACCACCTGGCATTCAAGCAGGAATCTGGGAACTGTCCATGATTCCTCCTCCCTAACCCACGGGTTCTCTTACTAGCCCTTGTAACTTCTTGCAGGCACCCAAATAGTAAATGGAGAAGTAGAGTTCCAAAGGTGGCCTCTTTGGTAATGTCTTCAATGCTTTTGCCGTATTTGCCCCTGTCTCAGGAAAACCTGGCTTGTCAAATTATTCTCTTATTCTATTGGCTAGCCCAGGACAAGGCTGAATTATTTCCAAGTGCTGACCATTTTTGCAAATTTATACACTATATTTTAGTACTATGTGGCACACAAGCTGTATCTCTGGCTTAGGACACTACTTTGAGAATCAGATTGTAGCTGCCTGACATTTCTACTCAGTTATCTCACACACATCTCAGACCAACATGTCCAAAATCAGATTCTGAACTTTTCCTTCAAACTCTTCTCTCCAGTTTCCTTTCTTGTAGTAACTAGCATCACTTACCACGTGATACTCAAGCCAGAATCTTGACAAATCTCTTTGACATTTCCTCTTTCCCATTCAAACCACCATTAACACGTTTATATGAGTAGCAAAACACTGAAAGCATACTAAATTAAAGCATTTATTATATGCTAGGCACTCTTATATGCATATACAGCAATATTAACTGAGTATATTTTAATAATAGTCCCATGGAAGGGTCCTATTGCTGTATCTTTTATTACTAAGGAAATAGTGATAAAGGGACACTAATTTGTAACCACCTAGCTATTTCACTATTTCTCCAAAATGATCCCAAATTATTACCTTGTCAGTTTTCCACTGCCCATTTTAGTCCAATTTTCCATCCTGTTACTCTAGGAACTACAAATGCCTCCTAAGTGGTCATCTTGGTTCTGCTTCTACTTCATTTCCACACATCAATCTTTATGCAATAACCTATTTGATCTTTCTGAAGTCTATATCAAATCATGTGATTTCCTCTGCTAAAATTCTCAAAATTATTTAACTACTTTCTGAATAAAATTCAAACTCCTTAACGTGGCCTTTGAGGTCCTTTGTTAACTAGCCACTTCCTTCTTTGTCAATTTCATTTCCTTCCCTTTTTTGTTCATTCCATCTTTTTGTACCATTGGCCCTCTTGCCTTTCTTAAAACTGATCCAATGCTTCCTGACCTTGGCCTTGGTTGTCATGGGTTCTGTCTGCCTGCAATGTACTCCTCCCCCTCTGGAGGGCTCCATCTAATCTTCTTTATGTCTCAGAGACTTTTGACTCCACCTTGCTTAAAATAGGCACCCTTTTCTCTTCCTTCATAGAAATTTTTTAAAAATAGGTAACTCTGCATTACTTGTATTTTCACTTTGTCTATAATTTCCAGGAAGTACAATCATTGCCTGTTTTATCCACTATTTATCATCTAAATTCTTAGCACAGAACTTAGAATACAGGTGATACAGTGAGTATTTGTTCAGTGAGTAAATCAAATTCCTTTGAAGGCTTACCTGAAGATACCACTTATAACATTAATATTGCTGATTTTACTAAAATGGAGATTTAAAAGTATATATGCAGTCATATGCCACATCACCCTGCTTCAATCAATGACAGATCAGGCATATCCAACAGTAGTTTCAGAAGATTCCATCCCCTAAGGACATGGTACCCATTTTAGTTCATGTAATTACACTCTATGATGTTTTCCAATGACAAAAATTTCTAATGAAGTTTTCAGAACATATCCCTATTTTAATAAATATATTATTTAAATATATATAAATACAAATATACCTTTTTGTTTCCAACATGTGTAAAAAATTATTGAACTAAATATTTAATATTTACAAATAGGCAGAAGCAACTAAAAATTTCTAAATGGTTTAAAAATCTTATAGCAAATAGAACTTTAAAAAAAAACTCTTTATGACTGTCAAACCTATTGAGAAGAGAATCAATCCCTCAACTGCTCTTATTTAATCTCAGTATATAATTGTGTTCCATAATACATTTGTGATATACTGTGAGCTATTTAAATCACATAGGTTCGATATTTTTTTCCTCTTTATAATTTAAGAAACATCATGTTTCACGTCCTGCTGTGTCACAAGCATTTTAGGAAGAAAAAGAGATTCTTTGTGTTTCTGTAAAATAGAGTCTGAACTCAAGGTACTTTCTTGTAAGATTCCAGAACTTTAACAAAAATGTATTCAAGAATGGAATATAAAATAGGAGAGAAATATTACAAAACATATATCTAGGGACTTGTATCTAGAAAATACTAAGAATTCAATACTAAAAGTAAAAATGAAACTTAAAATAGCCAAAGAATCTAAGAACACATTTCTCTGAGAAAGACACAGAAATGGTAAATGAAAGCACAAAAATATGCCCAATTTCACTAGCCACGTAGGAAATGCAAACAAAACTACAACTAGATACCACTTCATACTCACTAGGATGACTCATTAAAAACACAGGTAAAGACAAGTGTGGGCAAGGATGTGGGGAAATTAGACTGTCATACACTGCTGATGGGAGTGTAAATAGTGTGGCATGCTGGAAAACAGTTTAGAATAGTTTCAAAAGGAAAAAAACAAAGTTACTATATGACCCAGTAATTCTTCTCCTAGATATAGATCCAAGAGAACTGAAAATACACATCTATGCAGAAACTTGTACCCAAATGTTCATAACAGCATTACTCAGGGTGTTGAAAAGTACAACAATCCGAATATCCACTAACTGATGAATACATAAATATGTTCCCATATAATGGAATATTGAACAATGAAAAGAAGTGAATTGCCAGTACAAGCCACAACATGGATAAACCTTAAAAGCTTTATGTTAAGTGGAAGAAGTCAGTCACAAAATGCTATATACTGTATAACTCCACTTATTTGTCTAGAATAGCCAAATGGAGACTGCAATTAGATTAGCAGTTGTCTAGGTCTGAGGATTGAGGTGGGGAGCAAATGCTAACCAGTGAGTTTTTTTAAGGTAATAAACTTATCTAAAATTAGCAGTGAAGGTTAGAAACTGTGAATATACTAAAAAATCACTGAGCTGAATACACTTTAAACAAGCTAACTGCATGGTATTTGAATTACATATCAATGAACCTGCTTTGTAAAAGAACCAAATACAGTGTTTACTACACTTTAAAACTAGACCTATGTTTGGCATTTATAAGGACAAATGTGGCTTAACTAAAAAGGATCGCTAATTTACTTTTGAGCAGAGGTGAGCTTTAGATGAAATCTTCTCATAAAGAATTTATGATCCTCTTTTCTTTTCATAATTCCTAGTCTCTTGTCATCAGTGAGAAGTAGACCTGAAATCCTAGCACCAGATTTATAGAACTTTAGAGAAGAACAAAATGTAAAAGATCATGCCATTTCTGATTTTAGAGATAAAAAAACTGAGATCAAGGAGAATAAAATTCTTTCCAAGTTCAGAAAGTAATGAGAATAAGAATTAGAGACTTCTCCTAGACCAAACTTTATTTTTTATATTTTCACTGCACCAGAGAAAAGGTAGAATACTGAATAGCATCTTCCATACCAGCTCCAGCCCACAGTTCTCTACAGCTGAATCTCATGCAGGGAAGGGAAATTCTATTTGAGCTATAAAAAGGACAGAGATGAAGTGCACACAGTGATGGCTTTTTAATAATTGATTCAGTAACCCTTGACTGAAGGCTTGGCCACCGTGAGAATAAAGACATACACTGTTTACAAGACAACGTATCTAGGAAGTTTCAGTTAAAATACATAAATCACAGTCAGGTCTTCCTAGGTACTCAGCATTCAGGGCAGTCTCCTCCATAGCTTAGCTCCTAACCTGAGATGGAAGGCATCCTGAGTGGGAAGTTGGACTTGGTTTTAAATGTGCTCTTCGACCTTTCTAGAACAAAAAATATCTCCCACTCCAGATAACATGCCTTTCCTACTATCCCTTCTCTGTCAAACTCTTAAATTTGAAATCCCGATTTATACTTCCCAATTTTGGGTCTTCCATTTCCCACGTTTTCTTCTGCCTGAGAAATGTGAAATATGTGTAAAATGGTTGTTTCTTAGCATTGCTCTGAGCAAACATAACTTCAGTTAAATCATTACTTATTATTCACATTAAAACACTGCTATCAACACAACATTAAAACATAATCAGACTAGTCAATCTCTTCAGATAAGAATTTTGATCCTAAAAGTTAATGTTTTACTTGTATATTCCTTGGCTATCTCCCCACTCCAATTTTCCTCTATTGTAGAATCTAAACTGTCTTTAAAATTCTGGCTTTATTCCAAGGGAAACTTTCATTAATAGGTAGAGAAAAGAGAACTGTGTTATGAGAGTCACGTGCAAATTTATCTTTACTACTTCATGCACCTGGCTGACGATGAGACACGAATGCTGGAGGCCCGGTGCTGGTTTCAGTGGCCTGGAGAGTGCGGTGATACTGTTTTGATATTTCTGTCATTGCTCTACTTTCTGTAAAGCATTTTAGGGCACTTTAACAGCTGCTTCACTGAATTTCTCTGAAAATGATTATCAGCTCACAGAATTCTAAGGAAGCACAGTCTTTTTAGATTCTGAGAGAGACAGGCATTTAAAAATAAATTGAAAATGTCCATGAAGCTTATAGGAATACATTCATTGGATGTTTTGGTTGTAACTGAATAAAAATTGCCTTGAAATCTGATCCTTCTCTAATTTATGATATATGAAATAGTTTTGTCTATGATACCATCTTGTTATCACAGTAACTAGTTTATATATTTCCAGACTTATTAATAATTCTCTTTCTGAGATTTTATCTATTTAAATCCTTAGTTGACATCTATGCAGGTACAGAGTAAAGAAGCAAAGATGGTCAATTGTGACTTCACCTAACTCCTGATTTATCATTCTAGAAACAGCTTAGTGGAAGAGGAGGAAAACTAGCATAACTTGAGGGATTTTGTGTGTGTGTCACACGTGAACAAATATCATCTAATTATGTTACTGTAAGACTTTACATTAGACTACATACTATTTGGAAGACAGAAAAGCAACAAGGCAGATAGGCAAAGCAGGATGAAAGGAAAGATAGAAGGATGGTCGGTAGGAAGGTGCACTGATTCATAAAAACTAATCAGTTGCCAACACTTGTAATTCAGTTTTTTGTTTATTAAAAAGGATTGGGAGGTTGCCACTATGAATCTGCACTGCCACCAGATAACATTACTGAGGTGTAGCTGCCCTGTTTGAAGTAGGCCAGCTATATTCACTGGTCCCTAATATTTTCCTTTAGCTAGTACAAATTCCTTCATTTAAAGGTTCCTAAAGGCATTCTTCTTTGAGGCTTTTCTACCATTAGTATCACCAAAATGAACACCTGGCATTTGGTTAGAAGGTATAAATGTGTGAATGATGAATAAGAGATGACCTCTTCTAGTCGGAAAACTATTCCCTGGAATTTTAATACATCTACCTAAATAATCAAATGGAGCACAGATCTTCATTTGTAATTTTTGTTATCAGCTAACCAAATATATGGACTTCTGAAGCATACTCTTAAAAGGCAGCATGCAAATGGCATAAAGATGGGGAAATTGGGATTAAAGAACATTGCTGATATTAAATTTGGTATCTGTACAAATGTTTTTCAATATTCCTATTTTCATTATTTATATTAAAAAACAATACTGCTTTCACATCACTACCTCTTTAAATGAATCTTTAATTGATAGACTGCTAGGAAAAATGAAAAAAAATGAAAAGGAGTCTAAGAAACTTGCTGGTCCTCTTTTCATAAACAGCAGATTAGACTTTGCAGTGAGGACACACACAGGCTGGGCGTATTTGAAAGCCACAAGCTTATGACTACAACGATTATTCAGTATTGTTTCAGTGTTTCAAAACAGAGCTTCTCAAATATGAATAAATCACCAAAGCATCTTGTTAAATGCAGACTCTGGTCCAGCAGGTCTGAGGTGAGAACTGAAATTGTGCATTTCTAGCACATTCCCACTGAGCAAGCCAAGCCCCACACTCTGAATAGGGAGATTCTAAATAAAACATCCAGGCAAAGAAAAGGACACTTTACAGCTAATGACAGAAGTCACTGAGGTCTGATCATAGCTGCCACCCAAACCACCTCAGTATCATTTCCTCTCTGTACAAGATGAAGCAGCTGGATTTAGTAGACTACATCTAAGCTGTCTATAAAGACTCCTAGATTTAGATAGTCCTGGCAAAGGAAACCTTGGGGGAGTTTGTTTTAATCAAAAAATATTTGAGGTTGTTCTGGTGACAGTTACAAAAGACTGAACTTATGGCTTAAGTTCAGAAAATGCATTTAAATATTTAAAAAGTGGGTGCTTTCTTTTGTCCAACTATAACATCATTGCTTCTCAGCCATGTATATGTTTTTAACCAGTTTTGGCTACTTGATAGGGTACTAGTTAGGGCATTGGCACTAGTAATACAGCTATTAGTTTCAATTTTCTCCACCAATATTTCATCAGCGGTAAAATGGACTGAGTCAAGCATCCACCCCTTCACAGAGCATTGGATCCGTAGCCAGAAAGAATGAATGTATTTATTTTAATTATAGACCACCTATTCTAATGAAATGAAGTAACTTTGGGTTTGAAGGACTATTTGACCTTCCAAAATTTTTTAAAATTATGAAACAACTACAACACTTTTCACGTAGAATTTGAAATATGTAAGGATTTACATTTAGCTATGTTCATGACAACAGTGTTAAAAACTGAGTGCCTCTTTAAATGATCATTCAGAGTTGTATTAGACTTGTTGATATGTTGTATCAGTTGCCATGCAGATATCAAAAACAATTTTAAGGAATAATGTTTGAGGTTCATTATGCATTAGATGAAGAAGTCCTAAAAATTATAGGAAATATGATTCTTTTTTATGCAATGATGAGCACAGAGAAATGCCTAGAAGGAAGCACATTGATGTTTTGATGATGATTGGTACAAAAACAGGAAAGTTTCTACAAGAAGCAGCAATAGATTTTGTGATCAGAATCATAAAATCGGTTTGAGCGTAGTCACAAGCACACTTCAGTGAGAACCTCAGATAAGTTATTGCTCCTCTTTTGGGCCAAAGGTTGCTCTTTTGGAATTTAGAGCTGTTTAATAAATGATCTTTATGTCTTTTTTCAGTCTGACATGCTATAACTCCCTATGTTACAGCCACATGTAGCAGAAAACCTTTTTTTTTCCTCTGGCCCCAAAGGATAAGCAGTTATTATGAGTGCAGGTAGGTGGGGACTTTTTGTCTTCAAATTTTCTGTATTGTTGAATGTACTTTAATAATAAAGATATTATTTCTTTGATAATTACAAAGGATAAAACAAAAAAGATAAGATGAAACAGCTAAGGGGCTCAGTGTAAATTTTGTCTCAGAGATTATAGAATCACATATTGTATCTTTAAATTCATTAATAGATTATTGAGCTTAAAATTCAGCCAAAACACTCACACAACTGACAGCCACAATTTGAAATAAAGGGCCCACGTGAAAGAGAACAGACACACTATGAAAAGCAGATAGCTTTCCTAAGAAAACTCTCAGACGCTAAGTCCTTTAGAAGTCACAACCAGCAATATTGCTTGCTGTGTTGCAGGGATGAGGCTTGTCTGAGATTGTATGTCTCATCCAATGCACTAAATACAATAGAAATATCTATGCAATTAAAATTTGCTTCATGGTAATAAGAGTTAAGGAAATCAGTTTACTTCAATCAACACCCAAACAGCACAAAACCTGTCTTCAACTTTTGGCTTGGTGTTTAAAATAAATGTGCTAAATCCTATTTGCCATGAGTTCTGTAAGATACAGAGGACAAAATTTCCTTCCTTTCCTCCTGCCCAGATCCTTCTCCTGGAACCTGTCAGTTCTTCAGCTGCCACTGAGACTTTCCTCAAAGTGCTTTTCAAATAGTATTGAAATGTGGCAGCAGTGGCCCAGAAGCCTGGGAAAAATATTTGCGTGTCTCAGGCTCCCAGCTCCACCTGCTCCTGGGCAAGGCAAGGCAGGGAAGTGGAGCCCCTGCCCAAAAGCCAACCAGACCCTTTCCGTGAGAAAGAACAATTTTCTATTCACACCACATAATATCACTCCCATCACTGCTAAGGGTCACCAAACTTCGCCTTCCTCTTGGACACGGGGGACACTCACCTCTCAGCATCTACTTGGGCCCTGATACTGACAGAGTAGCTGGGTCTGATGAGTAAGCACATGGCACTGTTTCCTGTAGTCAAGGCCTTTGATGCCACTGAACAGGAAAGCAAGATGTATCTGAAACCTAAACAGAGAAGCAAAGGGATTAAGATTAAGGTTTCTACATTACTTTGTCACTGGAAAATGAGTTGGTGGGGGATGAGGAGAAAATCGCCTCATACCAGCTCATTTCTTAATTTGGTGGAAAATAAATTAAATTTGGTAGAAATTAAAAGACTTGTTTTGCTACATTTTTCAAGGTGAGGTAATTATGTTATTGCTACATGGAATTTAAAAATGAAATAGTATGCTTGGGGAATTTTTTACTCTGACTAGAAGTTGCTTCAAAGTATACGAAGTTTGACCTAGAGTGTCATGGTGGACATAGTACTTATCAGGAATTAGAAAGAAAGACAGACATGGAAGCTATTGGTCAGGAGTATTGCCAATTTTTCTCCTTAGTGAACACCTATAAGTGCAATATGACTAATTTAGATCACAGTATCATTACTAAGGACACTGATAAAATAATCTGTCTAATGCGTTCATCTTTGAGTTACTGATAACTTTAAAAATGCCAAAGAATATCCTTAAAGCAATGCTGCATTAACTTGGTAAATATGGTACACCTCAAACAAATGCACAGCTAAAGATGTCTAGTAATTAAAGTTTGACTCATATGATCAATGGTAATGACACTGTCTTTTTTTTAGGCTTCACTTTAATATCTTCTGTCTGATATGAATGTTACCATTTTAGCTTTACAGTAATTGACTTTTACCTGATAAAACTATCTCTATTCCATGACTTTTAAATGCTTTGAGTTACTATGTTTAAAGTCTGATACTTGTAGAGTATAGCTGGTATTTGGGTCAAGGATATAGCTCAATGGCATAGCACCTGCCTGGGAAGCATGAGGACCTGAGTTCAATTCCCGATTAAAAAAAAAAAATCAGGAGTATATCAGGATTTTGTATTTTTATGTAATCTGGTAGTCTTTGATCTCAGAACAAATAGTTCATTCTCCTCTTTTGTGATCATTCATATAGATTTATTTCAATTGCTTTTTGTGCTGTTTTCTGTTGATTACACTTTCTCTTTAGCATTTTCTTTCCTGATGTCTATACTGAAATGATTAGTTTTATTTCCCTCCACTTGTTAGAAACCCAACATTTTATTTCTGCAACTACCTCTAAATTTGTATACCAAACAAAATCTAAAGAAAATTATTATCTCTGCCTTATATAAAATAATGCAAAGACTGGAAAATATTATTTCCATCTTTCCAGTACCCCATGCTACTATAACAGGTTGTATATTTTAAAAAATCAAAAATAGTTCCTATTACTATGGCTTCACCAACAAAAGTGGTTGTTTAGATTTCTCATTATGTTTATCAATTTGCTATTTTCCTCCCACAACCTAGACCTTTGTTCTTGATTCAATTTTTTTGTCATTCAAGTATACCCTTTAGTAGTTTTTTCTGCAACAATCTGTGAGTAGTTAATTAGACACCTTATTTATCTGAATAGATTTTTAATTCATGCTTATTTAAATTATACTTAATTGTGCTCAGCACTTACAATATACACATTCATTCTCTCTGTGTGTATCTCTGTATGTCTCTGTCTCGTCATCTACTCTTACTGATAAGAAACTTGCAGGCTGTGATTCCTTCCCAAGTGCTACTATCCCTTCCTCATCCCTTCTATATTTGATTGTCTGCATTCTCATCAGGAGAAGTCAGTGTGAATTATTTTTGTATATCCTGACTGGAACTGAAAGAGTTTTCCTTTATCACGAATTCTTTTGTCCTATCTGTATGTTAAATGATTTGATCAGGGACTCTTACTTTATCAGGTTTATTCTTGTGGACAGCTCAAAGTGTCAAACTATTTAATCAGATTTGTTATGAACAACTACAGCCCCAACCCCTCCTCCATTTCTTCCTCCCCAGAAATAACCACTCTGATCTTCTTCATTTATTTACAGGAAGGGGACTTTACTTCATGTCTACAAAAACAAGACTGTACTACAAGATGATATTTCATTTTTAGGCATTATCTATTCCCTCTCCACTATGGAAACAGCTCCTTTTCCTTTCATATATGAGCACTAATTTAAATTCATTTGTTAATAAGGTCCTTGTCCACTCTTTTGTGCATTCTTTTTTTGTTTGTTTGTTTTTATGCTTTCTTTTTTCAACATTTATCTTATGATAGTTGGCTGCTCAGACCTTAGTTTTGTTTTTATATGCTTTGATTGGCTATTTACCATTTCCATATTTAACTTTTCCCTTCTATGGGAAATTTTCTTCACTTTACCCTTTACAGAGCAATATAAATGGGCAAAATTCAAGTGATCCCCAGTTCAGTATCTTTGTCTAACTTCTTGGGGTGCTCATATTTTCCTTGGAAGGCCTTTTAAAAGTATTACCTAGAAGGTTAAGACTTGACTCATAGAGTTCTGGAAACTCAGTGCAGGGCAAGGTTTGGGAGTCTCTACATTTAGTAGGTACATGTTTATCCAATTTCTATTTATATTACCTTTCATTTTAAGTGTATCCTTTAGTAGTTTTTTCAGCAAGGATCTGCAAGTTTAATTACACATCTTATTTATCTGAATAGATTTTTAATTCATGGTCGTTTAAATTATACTTACTTTTGCTCGACTCTTACAATATACACATTCATTCTCTGTCTATCTCTGCTCGCTATGTCTCGTCACCTTACTGACAAGAAACTACCAGGCTACGATTCCTTTACAAGTGCTACTATCACCTTCCCATCTATGTCTAGAGTCCCCAGTCTAGCACGCTTACAAATGCAGACACACACAAATACGTACATGTACCTTTGCCAGTCTGCTAGTTATTCTTCCAAGTAAATTAAACATCATTTTCATTAGAATGTCTTCCATGATCTCTCAAACAAACACAGACTGAGACATCTCACTGACCCAGGGTTTCCGTGTACCTTATGAGACATCCTCCTGCCTCTGTGATCACCTTGTTAGACATCTATCTTTCTCCAGAACCAGCAGGACCCATCTTGGGCCTCTTGGTTTAGGGCACAGTTTCTGGCATTCAATAAGGTTAATAGATTCATAAATTATTCTTTCCAATAGCATCTCAGTTAAGGGAGCTGCTTTTACATACAGGAGTCACACAGGAGCTGGGAAAAGCACCTCAATTAACGTCTACTGTCACAAGCCTTTGGCGTGAATAGGAACACACCTTGGGCTGTGCAAGTTGCCGACAAATGGCAGAAGCCTCAGCAAGTCTTTCCTCTCACATGTCTCTGGGTTTTCTAGATGTTCTTCTTATTAGAAATATGCAAATTATGGAAGTATTAAGGAAATTAAGGAAGTATTCAACCTACTTTTTTACAGTAAAATGAAAATCCATGAAAATGTTACTATTGCCTCACAATATGATGGTGTCTGACACATACAAGAGTAAAAATAGTTACTAAGAAAAACCAAGGCATAAGAAAAATTAGGCAAGAAATACTCAAAAAAAAGAACACATCTTATTTACTTATTTTAAAGGGAAGTGATGCAGAGGTGATGAAGAGGTAGAGTGAGGTATGAGTAGAGAAGGAAAAGTGGGGGTAACTTATTTTTATACCTGCCTTAATTGTGACAGGCAGGATCTTTTAGAATCTGAACAAACTTGAAGTGGGCACATGAATACAAATGACACCCAGACACTTAGAATGAATGAAGCCAATGTTCTACATAAAGTAGAATTTTAAGATCAGAATGTGAGTTCAGCCTCCTCCTCAAGGTATAGATATCATCTATGACTGTCTCCACAGGAAGTCATGTAGGTTCCAAGAAACACCCCCAAGGTCAAAGCCCTGGCATTTCCTTGGATCTCATCGTTTCTGGGTAAGCTCTGATCCCTCGGGTCACAGGTCACTCACACTAACTTTGTCTACTATCCCTGGTTTTGCTTGACTGTCACAGAACCCTAAAAACTTGACGATGTTTAGATGACTTAAATATGCTCTCTTTAACTCTTCAGCATGATCTATGATTAAAGAGTTGCCCCTATTTTTAAGGGAAAGAGACTGAGTCACAGAAACTTCGGAAATATTACTAAGGACTTACAGCCAATTATCAGAGAGCAGCCAATAGTCCAGAGGCAATATTGTGAAGTGCTTAAGAACTTGAACTTCAAATGACTGCCTGACTCAAATCCCAGCTCCAACACAAACTAGCCATGTGACCTTAGGAGCAGTTCAACCTCTCTAGATCTACTTTCTAAGGTTGGTAGGAGGATTAATGAATGAACATATGTAAAGCATTTGGAACAGTGCCTGGTACTTAGTGAAAATTAAAGAAGGGTTTATTCAATATATAAAAGAAAGGTAGAACTGTGAATCAAAGCCAGGTTGGTAGGTATCTAATGCAGACACCCTTACCTTGGATGCTTCAATATGTCAATCTCTCAAATGTTTAAAAGTCTTACTATGTCTGTGAAGATTTTCTTTTCTCCACATTTACCACCTTCCCCAATGGTCCTTAATATTACCCGGGTTACAAAATATTGTCTGTCATTCTGGACTTTTGACTGAAAGAGTGAGACACAAAATTCCCACATTATTTCAGTAGATTATCGTAAAGTGATTGCCTCCATACCTTTAAGCAAGATTGCTCTTCTAATGCAGCGCTTTCTAAAGCAAGTTTCCAGGAGCACAGCACCACCTGGAAACTGTTGGAGATATAAATTCTCCAGGTCCACTTCAAGTTTACTGAATCAGAAACCCTGGGATGTGGCCCAGTAACTAGCATTTTAACAAGCTCTCCAGGTGATTATGATGCTGCTCAAGTTTCAGAAATACAGCTTTCATAGAACCTAAAACTAAAATAGTGGTTGAGGTGCCCCCATTGTTTATTAAACTGATGATTAGTAGTCTTAGAATTTGGGCCTTGGAAGTTTCTGTGACTCAGTCTCTTTCCCTTAAAAATAGGGGCAACTCTTTAATCATAGATCATGCTGAAGAGTTAAAGAGAGCATATTTAAGTCATCTAAACACCGTCAGGTTTTTAGGCTTCTGTGACAGTCAAGCAAAACCAGGGATAGTAGACAAAGTTAGTGTGAGTGACCAACATATATCAATTACAATATTGTGGTTTCAGACCCTCTGTCAGATGTTCTTGATCTGGAGCCACTATGTCAGTGTCTCAAAATCTGTCAACCCACTCTCCATAGGTGGACACTGGGCTCTTCCATAGAGCATTATGATTCCTGACCATTTGATAAACATCATCCACATTTTCATGATATCTCTCATAAGGTCAACAGGCAGAACTGAGGGAGAAAGCTGATGGTTTTTGGTCATATCTCCACTTCCAGCCTGTTGTCAATGCACAAAAGTATCTCATATGGTTGCTCAAATTGTAAAAGTTCCTATTATCAGGCTACGTGTCTCCATCTTGTATAAGAGGACACCATAAAAATCTTGTTTTGCTTTAAAAATAAAAGCTAAAAAATGGATATCATTATGAGTAGAGGAGCTGTGGCATCCTTAATTTCCTCCTAAGCTTCTCTTTGTCCTTTCCCTTCTCCTATCTTACTCCTTCTCCCCCAGTGAGGAGAAAAGCCCTAAAAGCCAGTCAGAATCTCAGAACAGAGGGCAAAGGCAGTATTAAGATCAGTTCCCTTTTTTTTCAGATTTTCCTTCTCTTCATATTCCTAGTCTATAGGCAATTAAAAATTTTTTCCATAGAACTGAATATTGAAACTCAGTGACATTAATAAGCAACATTTACTCAGGTCATCTCATCTCGTTAGTTGGGTTACCCATTCTTATATTCCAGTCTATCCACCAAGGTTAAGACTTTGCCTGTTAGGTTATATTTCCACTACTGTGACTATACATGGTAAGACAAATAAAGATGTTGAGAAGATCTTTGAGTCCTCTTAACTTACCCTTCATTTCAGAGAAGAATAAAATCAATTACTGATAGAAAAAAACCATACATACATCCTTCTGAATGAAATCATCTTGAAACATATATGGGGATCTAGTACTTGGTCCTTTCTGTAAGAATCTCCTAATTTACAGACATGGCTGGTAGCAGTTTATTTCATCCTGGAGACTACAGGTCCCCAAAAAGGAATGCCAACGCTGCAAGGGGCCCTAACACAAAGCCAATTGTCTCCTCCTCCTCTTTCCGCCAGTCTTGGCAAAATCAAGTCCTGGACTTGTTGAAGAAGGTGATTCATCTCTGTATGGAAAGAATGCCAAAATCAACTGTACAAAAGATTTCTTTCTTCACGTTCTTAATTTCTGAGGACCTTATAGTCACTTAATGTAATGCAAGTAATTAGGACCTTCCAAATTTGACAGACAGTTGGTTAATAATGGAAGAGAACATTTCTCTGGACTTCTTACTAGCAGATTTCAAAGGCGTCCAATAAACTGATTGACAGAAGACCTAATTCTTGGTGAAATAAGACACACAGGCTCTGGATACCTTCAGACAGCAGTTTTGCACTGGTGATCCCACTTTTCTAATTTTTTCCTTGCTTTGTAGACCCATCAGGAACTTGTTTATGGTTCTCCATCTGCTTTATCCTCTCACATACAAACCTTTCCTTCCCATTCTTCATGTCAAGGGCTGACCAAAACTTTCTTAGAGAACTGTAACTAAGGATAGATCATGATGCCAAAATTATAAATTTCAGAAATAAATATAAGTTAAGCACTTTGAAATGTGATAGTTAATAGCTCAATTTTATTTTGAGAAACTAGCATATTCTTAAATGAGTTCCAACTATTTTGACATTTCAATTTTAAAAGTACTATTAATGATTCATTTATACATAGTCTCAGGACTCAATAGGCCAAAAGAAACAAAAGGTGCATTGTGTGCTTTGCTTTATGTGATTACACTAAATCTTGCAATCAGGAATCACTCTTATATGTTTTCTTTATTACAAGATTTAGTATTAGAAAAAAATGAGAGCATGTACAGTACCTCTTCCAAGAACATAAGGCATGACAGCAAAGGCAACAAAATGGGGCAATACCAAATATTTAATCATCCTTAGATATGCACACAGGGTAAGAAAACACATGACACTCAGTCTATCACTCTTTTGCTTTTCATCCGAAGTGAATATTACTAACCAGTCATAGCACTCTTCATGACTAATCCCAGAGAGCTGATCTATAACATTTCTTGTTATATTAGCCCTAACAATTACCAATGCCTACTGGAATTGGCACAAAATTATTTGCCATCCTAAACTTTGTGACAGGCCTACCAAAATTTGTAGAATTAATGGCTGTTATTTTGGTTCAAGTTTCTTATGCAATGCAAAGAAAAATAAAGCAAAGCAAAACAATACAGCTATAGTAATTCAAATACTGGATGCTTCCAAGAAGAATCCCATAATTCAAAACTGAACTCTTAATTTTTCTTGATGTATTATAAATCTGCTGCAGACCACACACACACACACTGTGTGTAGCTAACTGTGGACATATAAGCATAGGGAGAAGTTGACATCTCAAACATTTACAGACCAGTAGAGTTGATTCAGATAGCTACATGCTGAAATGTTTTCTTTTCTTACTAACTTAAAAAAGTATATATGAAATCTGCTCACTGTACTGAAGATAGAAGAATGACTTTAATACAATAAGCTATACTTTTTAATTAAAGGAACATTACATATATGGTAAATCAAAAAGAAAAACCATTACATTAATGTGCAGTTTTCCATAGCCTATGTTCTAAAAACTAAATGCTGTATTTGGCAGGGGCCTCAAAATTGATCATGTTCTTATTAGTATTGAAGGCAACAATCCTACTTTATACAACTGTAAACATAATGCAACAAGAAACCAAAGCCTGAAATATGAAATTTAAAAATGTATTTTCAAATAAAAATTTACTAAAATATATTATGGAAAAAATACAAGTAGCTTCAATTGAACATTACTCAAGTCAATGTTTTAGTTTATAAAATTAAAAATATCATTTATGCAAAAGCTTAAGCACACTATTGAGGAAAGGTATTTATTTCATTTAGAAATCAATAAATGTAATTTACTAAAAGTATGGTATCTGCAATATTCTTCTTTATAAAGGATATGTTAGAGTTTTGAAATTATACAGGATATGTTAGAGTTCTTATGTTCCATATATTGTAACAACATATCATTTGTATGCATATAAAAAACTCGAAGGGCCATGCACTTCACAATGATGGCACTAAATGATTAGTCTTCAAATAAGGAAACATTTGCTTTTTTCCTTTTTTTTTCTTTTTTTTGTCTTTTTCCCTTTTTTATTGGTACCAGGGATCGAACTCACGACCACCTGCTTATAAGGCAGGTGCTTTTGCCGCTGAGCTAAATCCCCAGCCCCTAACATTTTCTTAATAATGAATAAAACCACACACTTTAACATTTATATTTGATAGAGAGAGAGAACACTAGCTACCTCATATTTTATACCACATAAAGTATTTCAAAATCTTACCTCAAACACAGCATTCTAAAAGAATACAGACAGCATCAATTTAAAAAAAAAATTTAATAAAGCAAGGGTCTATAAATGGACATACTGATTATACCAAAAAATGATAAAGAAAACATATTCATAGTTCCTTCAAAGTATATGTTAGAACATATTTAATATAATGTTGCTTTATGGGCTGGAGTTTAGCTCAGTGGCACAAGCACCTGCCTGGCAAGCATGAGGTTGTAAGTTCAATCCTTGGTACCAAAAAAAAAATTTATATATATAACTTTAAATAATACACTCCTGTCTTTCTGAGGATCCACTTGAGTCAACAGCTTGTTCACAAACATCTGAGATGAGCGGGCAGGCCAGGAAGAGCCTGACAGATTCCGACAGAACTGCGGAGAAGTTACAAGGAGCTAGGCTGGCCAGCTGCACCCTCCTCGGCAAAGGCACTTTCAGAGACAACTCATTGTCTGGCACAGATCCTGTCCACAGGATTGAAAGACTTCCCTGGAACTGTATCTCAGCCTGGCATTAGCACCCTCCTGCACAAAGCGCCTTGGTTTCACTCCGTGGACTAGTTCTTTCCCACACGTGGTGAAATCTGACTCTCCTGGATGCCAGGCTCCCCTGGCCTTCCCTGAGGTCCAGAGCTTGCTGGGTGACTTCCTTCTCTTTTCTTCCACCGGGGCTCATGTCTTCAGAAGGGTTGCTGTTAGAGACTTGCAAAAGAATGGGACAGGTCTGAGGGGCTCTTTATCTAAATTTCTCTTGTGCTCATTTAGACTTGTGAATTTTGAGTAGTAAATTTGAAATTTTTAAAACAATAAATTTAATGTTAATGTTATTATATTTTATATTTATATTTATATTTATATTTTATATTTATATTTTTTATGTTATTATATTTTCAAACAAAGTTAGCCAGATGTAATGGTGCATGCATATTTGTAATCCCAGCACTCGGAAGACTGAGGCAGGACTGCTATAAGTTTAAGGCCAGCCTGGTCTGCATAGTGAGGTCAAGGCCAGTGTGAACTAGATAGCAAAACCTGGTCTCAAAAAAAATTATTTTTTAAAAAAAGCAAAATGGAGTGTTAACAAAGTGTAAATGACTAAGTTTTCAAATGCATTTTTTTAGTTTGTAGCATATATGCTTCTAAAGATGGCTGGCACTTCTGGGGTAGTTTGTGTTTCCTATAATCTGGGGGCTTCTTTGGGCTCAGAATTACTCTAAGTTAATATACATCCTTTCATCAGCCTGCAGTTATTTTCTTCTTTAAAATGAGGATATAGCTCAGCAGCATGGCACCTGCCTGGCAAGCGCAATGTCCTAGTTAGGTTTCTGGTGCTAAAATAAAATACAATACAAAAAAATAAAATAAAATGAATGTTTCTTTAAAGGTATCTTTTGGGAATTTGACATACTTTCTGATAGAGTCTTATTCTTTGGAATGGAAAAATTAACATCCTTATCTTATTTTGCAATTGAGAAAAAATTTTTTATCTCAACTTTGTCATTATTTGCTATTCAGACATCTTCTTCAGGAATTTGAATTGGAAACTATACGATTTCATTGTCTCAAGCCAAGTGAACATACTTCACCAGTCACACACATTTGAAAAGTGGCAGAGCTATGTAAAGAGATATATTGGGGCTCTGTAACTGTAGTTTTCAAGCTACTTTTTAAAAAAATTGTAACTCCAGTCAAAATGCTATTTTGAAACCATGACTTAGGACATATATGTAAAGGAATGTGTATGTGCATGTATGTGCACACAAGCTCCCAGCTTTTTAAATGAAACAAATGTTTCAAAACATGTGATACACTTTAATTCTTGGTATCCTGGTATTTTTTACTTAAAACTTCTTATTGATTATGACTTAGCATGTTGAATCAAGGGCCGCTCAGTGTAGATAACAAAATTTGAAAAGTTATAAACTTAGCTCTAAAGAGATCAGTCAACAAATAAGTTTACCATAGTAACCTCTTTACAGTGGGCGCATTTTTTCTTTCCAACTTCATTAGTAGTAGAGGATCAACAGAACAAATCTGTTCTACAGCTCTCAGGTGCATGTGGAGCTTGCTAAATGTAAATTCTGGTTCAGCAGGTCTGAGCTAACGTCCTGGATTCTGCATTTCTACCAATCTTGGGGTGGGGAGGATGCTACTGGTCTATAGACAGCACACTAAGGAATAAGGGGATTGAATTCAGTCCAAGCAGAAAGCAAGGAACTTCACAGGACATGCCCCTGCCTTACAGCTAATGCTACCAAAGCAAAAAGTTTGTCCCTGTGAGCCAGTCCACAGGACACAGACAGCACACAGAGCAGCAAAGAAAGATAAGTGGATGCTTCAATGCTTGCACCCTAAGAATTCTCCCTTCCATGACTTTTACCCTAATTTGTTTCTCTACAACCTACCCCTGCCCAAAGCAGTACGAGCAATGATACCCTGTTTTCGAAAGCTTGGGAGCCACTTCGAGATAGACTGCCCACAAATGTAGACAAGTGGAACATTAGGCAAAGCAGGAACAGGTTACATAAAACCAGCACAGGAGGATGCCAACAAACAAGAGTGTGAAATATTTATGAACACTTTATTTAAGGGACTTGTTAAACTGTGAAACTCGCCTGTCAGGGTGGATGGCACGCATGTGACAGAAGGCAGTCCACTAATTCAAAGTGTGGTTTTCATACTTGTGATCTATATAATCAGATTCTCAATCTAGGAAGTGTTGGGGCACTAATGGCAACTGTTCATAATACCATGCTGGGTTTCTGTACTTTCCTCCAGAATTCGGAGTGTGCCATGTATTGATACAGTAAAAATGTACTTCGTTTCGAAGCTGTCTTTTATGTCACCATTTCATGTACATAACTGGAGGGAAGAGGAAGATGTTGCTCACCATTATCCTCAGGCATGTAATTGGCATGTATCTGGTGCCAGATGAATGATCAAAAAAGAATGAACTGATGAACATAATTTTAATATTAAATGTTAAGTCTTAGCATACAATTTATTAGCTGGTTTTCCATGGCAATATTTGCTTTCCTGAGCTAAGTAGCAACTTCTTAAAAAATACAGAAATAGGGGCTGGGGATTTAGCTCAGCGGCATAAGCACCTGCCTTGCAAGCAGGCAGTCGTGAGTTCGATCCCTGGTACTGATAAAAAGGAAAAAGACAAAAAAAAAATATATAGAAATAAAAAGTGGCTTTTTTCAATTTGCATCGTTCCATACTGCCGATGAAGACAGTCAAGAAAAAGGAGAAGATGGGCTGGGGAGGGTGGGGGAGAGGAAAGGAGAGAAACTTCTTGATTTCCATGTGGGGTTCCTCCCACCCCATGACGACTACGGTCAAAGCAGGTGGCAATTATAACTGATAAGAAATTTTGGGGAAAGAGGGGCTGATATTTGGAAATAAGGTTTAAGGCAGTGGCTTTTGGTGGGGATGACTTTGGCAACATCTTAGATATCGCTGATTGTCATACATGAAGCTAGAATGGGGTCAATGACAATAACATCCAGATGAGTAAAGCCCAAGGATGCTACTAACCTTCCTACGATGTACAGAGCAACTTACATAACAAAAAACTATCTGCTCCTTCTTAACAGTGCCAGAACTGAGAAATCTTACTTCAAGAGAATGAAAGGGCATGAAAGAAGAAAAGAACAGATGCCATCAGGTGACCAATTTCACTCACCAAAGACCGCTTGGCTACTCCCATGAAAGGTAAGGTCTTAGTGACTATGGGAGAGACATGGTGCGGCTTGGAGACTGTGGGAGATCCTATTTCAATGGCTCCTTCCTGAGCAGGTCTTCAACCAAATGCTGGTATGGTCAGCTCCACTGTTCCAAATAAATGTAATTTGTATCTTGTGGGTACCCAACAAAACTCACAGGATATTAACAATCTGTGTGTGAGCACGGGACTTACACACCTCATGGCATGGTAATGCCGATGACAAGAACGGCTGAAGCAGAGGAAATGTTGCTGTTGCCCTGACTGCATCAGTGTCCACTGCCTTGTCTTCTGACTGCCAACAGCTGCCTTCTTTTACCTGGAGGCTTTACTGTTGGTTATCAAGTTGTAGCTCCAAGATGTCAGGGAATCAGCTGCCTCTGGAGGCAATCCTCACCCAGTCCCTGATAGGTTTTGGTGAATGTGCAGCCACTCCCTTGCTGCTCACTGGACAACTATGAGCCACGTGTCCTAAGCTGTCTCCCAGAATTCCTGGTATAACTGGGTTCCAGGTCCCACAGTAAGAACTGGTTTGGTCATGCCTGCATTGTTGGCTGAAGCGCCTTCTCTGGCTCACTTTCCCACTCTCCTATTAGTGTCATCTTCGCCTCCTTCTAAAAATAACTTACACTTGAAGTTTCACTGAAGGGCTTGGTTCTGGGGTACCTAGACTAACAGGCAAGTCTTTTAGAGGGATGTTGGGCTGGCATCACTTGCTTCACAGGTGACTCTTCTATAAGAAAGGGTCCATAGGATCTTTTCCTCAGGAGGGCCCCAGGATTGCTAGAAACTCCCTGATTTTTCCATCTCAGTGTCCTTCCTTCCTGCACATGAGATGCCTTTTGAGCCCCCAGGCTCTTGTCCCACTTCTTCCAGACCATCAGAAATACACTTCAGGTACATTCCATTTTTTTCCTTTGAGAGACTAAGCAAACCACAATTTTCTTTCCTTCCAGGATGGCAAGGATCAAGTGACTCGGGAATACAAGCATAATCCCCAAGTAGTCACCAATGTCCCTACAGTAAAATTTGTACAAGAACTCTGAGAAGTAACAATACTTGACTCAAACTGGACCTTGTTATAGAGTTGGGAAGAAGCAAAGATGAAGAGCAATGGTTGCCATGGTTCAATGAAACTTTAATGAATTAACAATGGGATTTAAAACTGCCACACAGCAAATACAAAATAATTATTTTAAACACTGCAAAAGAGTGAAAAGAAATGAATTGTAACACCCCCTCAGGATGATGTCTAATCATTCCTCTTCCATGTAATGGGAATCCTAAGCCACTAAACATCTTTTAAAAAAACAAAACAAATAAACAAAAAAAGCAAGGCCACAGAAAGCTTGGATCTGTGAACATTGCCACAATGGCTCTATGTCCAAGGAGATCCTCACTTCACAAAAAGGAAATTTTAAAAGCTAATTCACTTGACATTTGCCTTAGAATGTTGTCCAGGCACAAAGTTGAGCCTGTCTACTAAGGAAGTCCTTACTGTCATACAAGTTAGAAGTGGGGCTGCCACACTGGGGTCTGTTTAACAGTAAGCCATCTGTACGAAGTCTTCTTAGAAATCATCTGTTTGTGGATTTTTGCTTGGTTTCCTCTTTATGAAGAACATCCACTTTGGGTCCTGAAATCTTGCTGACCTAGTGAGAAGAGAAAATCTTCTATCTTAGTTCTGATATGAGTGATTTTTTTCCTAAGAGAAAAGAACAGCTGAGCTTTTCTGCAGGACAACCTATTCCCTTATTTATAATGCAGGACAGGAGGGCCTTGTAAGTGTATATTCTGGTTCATCTGAGGACACTCAGTTGTTCATTTTAAAATTAGATTCATCCTAATTATATGAAAACAGCCTACATGTGGCTGGCCAAAACATCAGGAAAGCATTATTCAGTGCCTACCTGCCAGCCCTGCCTGCTAGACACTACTGAACTTCTTTAACATAGCCCCTGCCCTCTTGGCACTTAAAATCTAGAAGAACAAAATATCTCATTGATAAATATGAACCTTGAACACTGAACAGTGAAATTTTAAAATACATATATATGTATTATATAGAATATACATATATTATATATATGTATTATATGACATATATATTATATGACTAAATATATAATATTACCTAAGGGGTGAGGGATGCTGTCACTGAAATGGCATGTATCAGCAAATCACAATCAGAATTTCTATACTGATTCTAATTAATCAGGGCAATATTTTTGGAACTCTTGAAATTACATGGAAACTTTAATTGTTTTGTTGTATCTGTTTTGCTTGTTTTTTGTGTTGAGGACTGAACCTCAGAGCCATGCACTCTGCATGTGCTAAGCAAATGCTTTACTGGGGCTTCAACCCCAGCCTTATTATGTCATTTTATACAAGGGACTTGTATATGTAGCTTCCAGGAGGTTCCAGGAATTGTTTCCCCCCAAACCAAGGATACTGGGAGATAACTGTATTTACACTCATTCATCACAGTATATATTATACTGTAAAAAATTATAAACATTCTTTTTTATAGGAGTTATTTCAACATTCAGATAGTTCTGAAACTAAATCCTAGGGCACTATTTTCTCTCATGCTCTGAGCCCTAAAATTTGCATATCATATCAAATTTTTTCTATTGCATAGATTCACTGACTGAAGCTCAAAGAAGCTAAATAACGTAAGAGAGACCATAGCTAGGGTCAAAAGGCAAAGTCAAGCATTCAACTCAATCTGCCTTTCAATGACTATGGATATCCATCTTCCTTATCCATACTCTACACCCTACTCCCTCTCTCTCCAGTGTCTTGAGTAGCAATAATTCAAAACCCATATCCTACTCCCAGCTCTCTCCCTCCCACAATACACCAGGCCTATAAGGGAAAGGGGCTTTTCCCTCCATGCTTTGTGATATTAAAATAGTGCTCCACTGAAGGCTGTACTGTGGGAAACCCTGAATTTAGAACTCCAGTCACGAACCAGAAACACACTGTGCATTGACAGCATTATTTCTCTCCCAATTTGGAGTATCAAGAATTAGCTGGAGCTATACTTAATATTGCAAATTTAAATTTTCAACAATATTCAAACTATTTTACAAAAAGAGATCTATGAAGAAGATAGACTAAACTTTTTTTTTCACTATGCAGTTCAGGTTGGCTTGAGCTCACTTTATAACTCAGGCTGGTCTCAAACTTGCAATGATCCTCCTGCCTCAGCCTCCTGAGTGTTGGGATTACAGGCATGCACCACCACCACCAGCTGATAGCGTGAGCTTTAATATAAAGACATGCTATTATATATCTTCAACATACTTATCATTAATCATGTAATAATGTAAAATAAATGTGCCCTTTTTGTTTCTTTTTTTCATTATTCTGGGGAATGAACCTAGGGTTTTGTCCATTTTGTGTAAGTGCTCTATCACTGAACTGTATCTCCAGCCCTCCTTACTTGTTAGAATAAGACATTTTAATAAAAATTAGGTGATAGGGTTTTCAGAAGGGTAAGATATGCATAGTTAGAAGAAAAGGGCTTTTTTTTCTTATCATTTGCCTTATGTTTATTGTTCATGTTTCATATATATATATATATATATATTTAAAAATTTTAAAATATATTTATATATATATGGATAGATAGATATATTTAAAAATTTTTTTCTCATACCGGGGATCAAACTTGAGACCTTGTGCTTGCCAGGTAGGTGCTTACACCACTGAGCTAAATCTCTAGCCCCTCCTATATTTTCTTAATGGGAGGCATTTCTATAGCCTAGCTAGAAAACAAGCAAATATCTTTTCTCGCCAACAGAGAAGCACCTCATTTGAGAAAGCAATTATAGCATAAATACTAGAATAAATACTAGGATGTCTGATATTTTTAATCAAGGTATCTTGTGATGAATCATTTCAACACTCTAAAAGTTCTTAAAAATTATTCCAAGAAAATGGCTTCGGTACCTCTGTCCACATACCAAAAGTCAGCTCTGGCCTCTGTTCCTTAATACCTCTATTAATTAATAAGTTTTTTTAAAAAGGGAACTAAAATGTACAATGTTTTAATATTTTACATTGATTAAATATTAACAGTATTTGAATATACTTGGTAAAATATAGCACTGAAGTTAAACTCATTGGCTGCTTTTTATCTTTTCACAGGCAAATTTCAGGACTCCTTTCAGAGGCTGTGTGGCTCACATTGTATTTTCATGGGACAGTGCTGAGATATCAGGGATAGAAAGTTATAACCCTGGGGGTAGGGATTTAGCTCAGCGGCATAAGCACCTGCCTTGCAAGCAGGCGGTCATGAGTTCAATCCCCGGTACCGATAAAAAAGAAAAAAAAAGAAAGAAAGTTATAACCCACAACTTGTTTTTATAAATAAAGCTTGATTGGTACACTGCTATTTCTATTAATTTACCTATTTTTTATGGTTGCATTCTCACTACAATGGCAGATCTGAGGTTTCAACAGAGATCATATGCCTTAAAAAGTTGAAAATTATTATATGGCCTGCTTCAGAAATGTTTGTCAACTCCTCAGTTAAAAATAATTGTGGTTATCTAATGTATCTATAATTATCAATTCATGACTAAGGGAATTAAAGTTTGGACAGACCACGATAGATGTTGTTTGAAATATGTTTATCCTCATTCAGGTGGTATTTCCACAGTGCCATCTATTCATTCATTCATTCGTATTTTCCATCATCTCTAATCTTGCTCATGAAAGAAATAAAATGCCAATTAGCAAGAAAAATCAACATTTAATGCTAAATAGTAGATTCCAACACAACCATGTCAGTGTAATTTCAACACAGTCGTGTAGTAGCTTTTGTCAGACATGAGTATTGCAGGCATGCACATACAGTAGCAGAGAAACCCATACAATATGAATAGGCTGAGAGATGGTCTTTAAGCTTCATCTAAACACTTTTAAGGGAATACATCATTTAATGTTTTTAAATTAAACTTTAAATTCCCCAAATATTTTACCGGCCTGCTAAAAATACTCATTATTGGAATTAAATTATGGGGGGAAAGCCACATGTTGGAGAAAGTGAAATGTGTTCCCAAAGACATGACAACATGTGACTACTTCAGCTTCAGCAGCCATGCATTGCTCTGGGTCTCTATCTGGGCTCCACCACCAAACTCCCTTTCATTCAAGACCTATTCCGGAGACGTCTTTTTTTTTAATGGGATGTTAGAGACTCTTCATTGCCTTTATGCTATCAAGTGCAGCCCATATCCCTTATTGCCCAGTAAAGTCCTCATAATCTAGTGGTGCCTTTCAGCTCTGCTCCAACAGCCTTGTTCATTGTCCTGTACATATAGCCTGGGCTCCTTGCAGTTCTTCAAATGTTTTGCATGTTGATACCCACTTAGAAAGTTTGTGTCTTGTGTTTTTTCTGCCTAGAACCTTCCTCAACCCTAACTGTAATAATAACTACTGTACACAGTACTTACTATATCATAGAGGCTATCGATATTGTAATTGCCTGTTAAATATTAATACCACCGCCACTGTGAACAGTTAATATTTAGGAGTGCTAGACTGTACACCAGGTATAATTATTTCATTTAGTCTTCACACAGTGTAATAAAAAACAGCCATACAATGAAGTCAAGTGAAGGCACAATATAAGCCATATATTTTCACTACATGATTCTAGTTCTTAACCTCTATCTTACTGGTTCAAGGTGGGGATGGTTTTGCCTCCCAGTCTGGAGACATTTTTGATTGCCACAACTAGCACTACTGGCATCTAGTGGGTAGAAGCCAGTGATACTGCTAAACATCCTACAGTATAAAGGACAGTTCTCCACAGCAAATATTTATGTGGCCTAAAATGCCAATAATGCAGAAATACAGAGGAATTATCTGGTCCAAAATGCCAACATGTAGTTCCTACTGTTGAGAAATACTGCTCTATACTAAATTACCTGTCCCAGGAGACTCTTGAGAATTTAGCAAAAATTTTCAATTGTTTGCTATTGTGTCTTGATACCTACCATAGTACCTGGAACCTAACAGATTCCCAGTGTATTTATGATGGATGGATGAATGAATAGATGAACAGATAGGTAAATAGATGGACAGGCTCCAGGAGAAAACCAAAAGGTTTGGCTTTTGTTGAAATTTTGATGAAGAGAAATCAGAACAAATATTATTAATTAATAGTAAAAATGTACGTAGAGCATTTTTCAGAACACACGGTTTGCCTTATGTTTATGAAACTACACAGTGTGTGATCAAATTACTAAGTAAAACGTATAGGATTTTTTTCTACAATGCCTCAAAAAGATAAGATGACTTTGAAATCCCTTATAAGTACATGTATAAAGTTCCCCTGGTTCCTTTTTTAAAAGAAAAATAATACAAGAGTATACAATGCTATGCTTTACCCTGTTGTACATATAATTGAGACATGACTACAACACTATTCTAGATCTTTAGATATCAAAAGGGCAGCAGAAGTTACAATGAAATCTACAAACAGAAACAGTCACAAAAATAAACTATCCTTAGCTTACATAAAGTGATAGTCTAAATATTAGAAATAAAGTTAAACAAAGATATGATTACAGCACTATTAAATCAAAACAACTCAGTGGCATTTGCTGCACAGAAACTGTTAGTTTTCTTCTTAATGGAAAGGCAAAAGGGTTCCACTATAAGGCTAGCTACCACTCCTTCAAATTATCACTTATTATAAAATGTGGTAGAAAGTTAAATGCTCCTCAATGAATTGTTCCTCATATCCCCTTAAAGCAAACTTTAGATACAAAGTTCTTTTCTACTCCCCTCTCCTCCTCTTCCTCCATCTTCCCCCCACCTCTGAAGATGTAGGAAGGTGATGAAATAACTTTTGCTATCGATGTCTCCCTTCTTAGACATTCATAATATATGTCAGTATAAAAATGGAGTCTGAAGGTTTTGCATAAATTATTAAATTCAGGATTTTCCAAGCATAACTGAGAATAGAATAAAATAAACAAATAATGAAATAAGATGAGTCTCTGTGAACATATTCAGTTATAAGAGAAGAAACTGAATACGATAATAGGATTTGTGACTTGGGACATTATAGTGACTGACTTTCATCACCATGGTTTGGAAGGCAGGGACAAGTGGTGTCTCTGTCACTGTATGTGAGACCATGACATGCACTTTTCACACAGACAGATTCTACATGTATGGACATACAGGTTGGTCAGACATTTATGCACATAGGAGAGAAATGTGATAAAAAGATGCCAAAGCCCAGGAATACTATGATGTTATCATCAATCATTATTTTTTGAGCCACTGTTCTGGGTAGACATTAGTGCAACATAGGAAAACAAAATTCTAAGAGAGACAAATAATAAATGTCACAAGAGTTAGAATACAGAATGGTTCTCAAATGCCATACATTATGACATAAGCCATACTTTACTGTGATATTCACCATACATCATGACATGAAAACCTGGTCTAACTTCTTAGTTCTCCTCAGGGCAAATCCTCCTGTGCCTCAAAGGCTAAGTAAGTGTATTCTCAATGAAAGAGGACAGACCGGCTTAATCTGCATTCCTTTGCCCATGTTTTTGCTTTAGTGAGCTTACCACTCAGGACTATTTGATAAATCTATACATTCTTCATCATAGAAGATAACCATGATTCCCTGAAGGTTCTATTTTAGACCTAGGAACTTGAATGAGTAACTTAATTTAAATCAATCCTTTTCTAATTATCATACGTGCTTCTCTAGTCCACTCTTAAAATATATACATTCATGCATATATTTTTTGTATGTCTATGATAAAGAGCAATCTGTGAGCAACTTTTTTAAAAAGCAGGATTAAGAAAAATAAAAATTAGAGTAAAACATATAAGTCAAGATGGTACTATCACTCTAATACATAAACTAGGAGCTGCCTCAGTGGTGAATTGGGCCATGAATTTGTCTTTCAGTTTTCTGTCCCTAAACATATCTACTAAATCCCATTTAATTTGGGAGAAACACTGATTGGCAGGCAGTTCAAGTTTATATTTTTTGGCCAAAGATTCAACTGCAGGTATTTGGGGTTGTTAAGAATAGATCCACATACTGTTATTCTGAGGCAAAAGACATGACCATTTTTATAGAGGACATCTGTGTTCATTGGAAAACATTTTCCAGGGAGTACCTTGTTAGAGGGGTCTGGTTGTCAACAAAGAAGCTAACAGTATGATCCCAAATGAGGCCCTTCTGATTTGCTGTTTGGAAAAGATACCCGAATGCAAAGAAAGATTAGTTCCTCACACAATAAAAATAGTACTGCACAAAAAAAGCTGCAAGCAGAGAAAGTCTCCAAAGTTCCTTGAAACTAGAACAGTAGGAACTAAGAAACATTAGCATTGAATGTAGAATATCACCCTACCTGTCACTTGGCCAGCTTCTGGAGAGGACAACATAGAAGTATATTACTTGTGATTCAGTGACCTGGATATCTGCTTCCCCACCCCCACTTGCTTAAGTGTTAATAATTCACTAATAGGTCTGGGAACTAAAAGTACACAATAAACATTCTTAATCAGAAACTCATTAGCCTAAATTGGGTGCAGTGGTGCATGCCTATGATCCCATCTGCTCTGAAGGCTGAGGCAGGAGGATTGCAAGTTCAAGGCCAGCAATTTAGGTAATACCCTATTGCAAGATAAAAAGCAATCTGGGGATGTAGCTCACTTGTAGAGTACCCCTGGGTTATACATTCAGTAAGGAAAAAAAAAACCAACAAAACAACCTAACTCATTAGCCTAAACATATTCAACTTAGATACAAGACAATCTTAGGTAAATCCTACTGGAATTTACACTATGCCTAGACTACAGAAGCCATATAACAACCACCTCTTGGAAATAAAATGACTATTTCAGAAACTCCAATAAGCATTTCACTTGCATCACAGTGGAGTATTTCACAGTCTTACTTTAATCTATGAATATTGTCTCATATGTCACTGGCTGTTTACTGAATTACAAAGTGCCTAACAGATCAGGCACATGGTAAGCATACAAATATCTATAGAGTGAATGAGAAATCAAGTCAAAACATCAAAATAACCTTAAAGCAAGGAGTTAACTTTCTTATATTGCTCAACCAAATATGACACTAGCACAAGCTCTTCTAGCAAAACAGTCAGCAGGATCAGGACTCATGATGCAATCCAGGCAGCGCACATACACTTCGACCAAAACCAAGTTTACAGATGGCACTCAGTACCAGCACAGAGGGAAAAGAAAAGCACTTTCCTCCTTCCCCTGCTATCAGTTCTTCCAATAAGAGTCTCACCTGCACTCATGTTCCAGCCTCTGGCACTGGGGTGTCAAGGATGAGTTAACCCACATGCAATCCTTCATAACAACCTGGAGGTCAGGACAGAAATGGAAACAGATTGTCCTGCAAGATCACAGCTACACAGACTAAAGCCAAAGCATTGAAAGCACTTGTTCAGGGACATTTACGGCTCTGGGGTCATTTTCAAGTAAGTACCTGGCTGCCGAGCCTTCTTAGATTTCCTCAGTCAAAAGCCTGGTTGAGACACTGGACATTTGACAAAGTTAATTTAACAGACACATTAGCCATTCACTCTTCTAGGTTTTTTTTGAGCTCCATTTCTATACAGAGGACCATTATCATAATCTTTGCTTCTGAGCCACACTAGTAACTCAGGTATCCAGAAATAAACTCATCCTGGGTTTCTTTTCTTAATATGCCTTCTTCATTCCTTTTTCCTCTCGAAGACTAGCAAAAGACATGACCATGTAAAGAAGTTTACTTCACTTTCTGTAGAACTGAAGTTGAAGTACTGTCCATGACCTGATTTTGTATTGTACATGAATAAATATTAGCTTCCAGGCACCATGCAAGCTATCTACATATGTTATCTCATCTACAATGACAACTTTGCTACATGCCACCTCTAGATCTTTTTTCGCTTTTTTTTTATTAACTTGGCTACTACAAAGCTAAGAGCTAAATTAAATACTGGAAGGAGTAAGTACTTAGGATTGTTGCTTAATTCTCTTTCTCCATCTACATGATGATCTTTCTTCCTTTCCTATTTTAATAGTCTCATTATTTTGTGGGATTTTTACTATGCATTTTATTCAGACACATTTCTGAAAGTTGATTCTCCATAAACAAAACAAATTGCCCTAATTATCAGTTGTAATTTCCTTTCATTCCCAATTGGCAAGAATTTTCATGAATAATTCATTTGAAGATGACCTTTTGGGTATTACACTTTGGCCGCTTGAAAACCCAAATAACACAATATTTCCCACAATTGTATGGTACAGAATGTTTATGAAAGGACAAGCAGGAGGAACCGGAAGGAGTTGATTGACTTAACTTAAAACATAACTAACAGGTTACTTCTAAATCTGTCAACAAGGTCTATTGCTATCTTGTGTTGGATTCTGCCAGTCCCATCTTCCCCCACCCCAACCACCATATTTGCTGCCTAAACTATACCACCATGTCCCTTGATCACTTTTGGGCTGCCAAGGCCAGAGGACTGCCAAGACCTTCAGAGTGAAAAGTCATTGCTATCACCCAGTGATGTATGGTCTCTGGAATTTCCCTCAATACTGACAATGCCTCTGGAACACATAAAAATTTGCTTAAATTTAGGGAGTTGAATGTCAACATCTTTAGGGAATCAAGGTAGCATGTAAGATAAACTCCACTGCTGAGGAGTTCCCTGTACTCAAGACAACTACCCCTGGAAAAGCTTGTAGAAATAAATCTACAATGTTATTATACAAAAGGAGGAGCCAGCTGTTGCCAGAGGGAGAAACCCAGAGAGGCACCCACAGGAAGACTGAACCATACACCTGTGTATGTGTATGTTCATACACCCGTGGTGTATGTTCCAAGTGTGCACACACACCATGGATTCTGGCATACTCAAATGGCACCTACTGGGAATGCTTAGTCAGGCATTTGGGGAACAGAATGTTTGAGCACAGCCATTAACTGGCCCAACAAATATTCCACCGGTATCTGCTGTATGCCAAGTAATCTTCTAGATGCTCAGAAATCAAGAGTGAATGAGGCAGTCGAGACCCCAGTTTTTACGACTTCACATTCTAGAGGGAGAAGACAGGTTGCTAACAAGTAGCAAATGAAATGAACAATTTAGACTGCAAGTAAGACTACAAAGGAAACAAACAAAAAATCCAGTGTGACAATTCTGAAAAGACATAAGGAACTGCCTTCGCTGAAGCGGTCAGGGAAGGGCTTTCTAAGAAGGGGAGGTATAATCTTACAGTAGAATGAGCTAAAGAAACCAGTCACTTTTACTCTGATTTCCATCAAAAAACATGTGCTTACTCAAAGAAAAGGAATATGCAACCACTGCAGTACCCAGGGAAGGAAAGGAATCTTCAACTTTGTATATTAAGATTTTCAGAAATCACTTTTCCTCTAAAGATGCTGAAGCAAAAGGAAGTTGTCTTAATTCACCTCTAATTATAGCAGCATTTACTAAGAAGACACTAAAAAAGAGAGAAACGGAATATTTATTCTTTTTTTGTAACATCAGTTACTTTATATAACAATACTCCAGTGCCAACAGAATTACTTCAGAAAAAAACCAAAACAATTCTGTAGCTATGTTCGATATCATTTACTTTTCACTCACAAAATAAAGCCAAGTTCTATTTACTAGCAAATGTTTCCACTTCCAACATATGATAAAACTTTGAAATTAATTGGAAAGAAGTTTCCAGTAGGTTGGGGATCTGTTTAAGTTGCACAAATAATAAAGGGTTATTTACCAATCCCCACGTAAAACATCCTAAATACAATACTACTGAATTTCTTTAAGGGTCTATTAAAAGTCAACTGACATAAAAATATCCCCAACTCACCCACTACTCAAAAGACTTTGCATTGAAACACCTTTTTCATTGAAGTTTCTTAGCTTATGATTTCTTTCAGAATTACAAACGATTAAGCAGAAGTGAATCACTCACCACAAATATTCAGAATAAATCACGGAGCACATTCACTAAAATGCAATTTTTATTCCTTTGCAATAAATACATGCAATATATTATTACAGTGTAAATAAGCACACTAAACCAAGGCAAAAAATATACAGATATTGCTCAACAGATCTACATTATCTAATACACTTATTAAAATTGCTATACAAGAAATGCTTAATTTCTTTGACTTCAAAAGATGTCAATAAAAGATCTTGCCAATATATAAGCTCATAGGGACCCAGATGATCTACTTCTGAAGATCAATAACATGGTAAGAGGAAGATTTTATTTACAATGTAGGTACGGATTATGCATAGTATTTGTATTTTCACAAATTTTAAATGTGTGTGGAGACAGAAGGTAGAGAGGCTAGGCTTTTCAAAGGAAAAATCTTTTTGATGACTTTATGAATTGTTATGCTTCTAAATTTGTCATTTGAAGAAAATTACACATTTAGACTTAAAATGAAAACAAAACCAAAAAAAAAAAAAAAACCCATCATCCCCACAAACACGCCTTTTAAAAAACAAATCAGAAGATTTAGGAATTATGCCAATAATAATCCCACAAATGTCACTGGTGAATCCTTCTTCAAAATGACAAGCGAAGCTAAGAAGGGTGAAAGCCCCTAGACATAAAAACTCCAAGTTAGCCCTTTCAGAGAGACAGAACACAGCTGGCACAACTGGAACCACAAGCGACCCAGAGAAAGATGCATCGTCACGAGCAGCAAAGCAAAGGAGAGCGCGACTCTGGAGGCAGCGAAATCGCCACAGATTTCCCGAGGAGGCGGAGAGAAGCCGAGTCGCCAGGCGCCGGGCACAGCGCAAGCCAACAACATTCAGGATAATTCTTCTTTCCAAGCCTTCCAGTTCCGGGCCAGGACAGAAAGCGGAGCTAGGAGACCCACAGTCCCTTTAAACTGCCCCCACCCCACGCCTGCCAACCTTTTCCGAAGCCCCGTGTCACACAACTTCCTCATCATGGAAACTTCCACTTGGCTCCGCGCTGAGGATGCCAAACTCCATTTCACAAGGATCCTGTCAACAACTGTGCTTGGGGTTTTAGGAACACGGCCGCTCCGCCGATAGGAGCGGTCACCCAACTCCCCACTACCCACGCTGCGTTCCCTGCCTGCGGCCGCGCCGTATCCCAGCGCAGAGGGCGCCTCCCCTCCGACCCCGGCGCAGACGCCCCGCGGAGGCAGGTAGTGAGGCGACTGCCACCCGCGGACGCCCACGCCCGCCCGCGCGCCCGCCCGGAGCTCCGCCGCCCGCACCGCTGCGGGTCGTCGCGACGCCCGGTCCCGTCCTGCCCACCTCAGGACGGCGGCACCGCCGCCCCTGCCTGCCCCTCCCCCGGCTCCCTCCGCGCAGGGCTCCAGCCCAATTACCAGAGCGCTCGAGCCGGCTGCGTCGCGCGACTTCGCCTAGGAAGGTAGCCCGCGGGCGCTCGCCCGAGCCTGGGAGCAGAAGGTCTCCTCTCGCAGCGACTCACATTATTCATGCAAAGTTAATCCCCGCCGCGTCACGGCCGCCCGCCCGAGGCTGTGCGCCTTCCTTGGCCGAGCCCCGCAGTCTCCACCCTCCTCCGCCCCCTCCTCCCGGCGGCGGGGTCCCGGGAGCGCCGGCGACGGGGCGTCGCGCAAGTCCTCAGAAATGTCAACTCCACCAGCAAAGAGACGCAGCCGCAGCCGGGGCCGCGCCAGCCTCCGGCCTCGCCACTTTTATAGGCGCTTCTAAGAAGCGAGCGCGGCCGGGGCAGCGAGTCCCCGCCTCCCGGCCCCCCGCGTGCCGGCCGCTCCCCGCGCTGCTTACTCCGGGCCGGGGCGCCGGGCCCGCGCCGGCCGTGCGAACCGGTGACCTGGTTTCCCCTCCAGCCCTCTCGGCGGTCCGACTCCCGCGGCGGCGGTGGCGGCGGTGGCGGCAGCGGCCAGGAGCAGGCAAACTCGGCTCCGCCAGGGGCGCAGCGAGCAAATGGCCTCCTGGCCGCTCACCCCGCCGCCGCCGCCGCCCCGGGCTCCGGACGGCCGGTGCAGAAGCCCCAGCGCGGCTCCCGGGCCGCGCCCCGACGCGCTTTCGGAGCCCGACCCGCTGACCCCTGACCCACGAGCGACACTCTCGCCGCCCCCGGGCCGCCGCCTCCGCACCTGCCTCACCAGGTGCGGGCGCTCCCTCCTCCCGGTGCCTCCGGCCGGGAGAGCCCTTCCAGGGGTGGTGACGTTGCCCTGAGTTGGGTGGCCGCGCGTGCACCCACCCGACTGCAAGTGCGTGGAGGTCTGCGTTTGATCGTCATTGCTCTAGTTGGAGAAGAGGAAGGAGTGAGAGATGAGTGACAGGAAGAAGAGGGGGGCTCGCAGGAGCTCGGCCTCCTCAGCCGGCCGACCGGACTAGTGCGGCCCGTGCCACCACGCTCCTCCTTCCACCCCTAAACCACTTGTGGCGCGAGTCCGGACGACTCGGCGCTCTGGCTCTTCCAAGGCCTCCCGCGGGTGCGGCTGTCTGGCGGTAGTCTTGCCACACCACCACTGACCCAGGAATGGAGTTTGGAAAATGCCTTGCTTGCCCATCAGGGTGCACACAGTCACTCTTCCCACCCCATTCTGCCCATCCTGGGGTAGGTGTTTGTTGGGTTGAGACACTCCACGGGTATCTTTTAAAGAACGCACCACTATTTTCTCTTTGCTCTGGGAATCTACAAGTAAAATATTTTATAACCTTGAAAGGTTCCGTCCTGGCAAATATACAGCTCTAAAACGTCACCTACTCTGAGGCCTGAAAGCCAAGGGTTCAGCTTGTGAGAAAATAAAGCAGGCAACTTGCATTCTGAGCTGTAGTACTTGGAAAAGTATCCCACACCCAGACAGTTACATGCAGCCATAGTTGATTGCGTCGTAACTACTTCGACAAAGATAAGAGTATAATTATTTTCTTAAATACACTGTTAAAATGACTTCTATTTCATAATGCAATATGCACATTCATGTAGCAATAGAACTAGGATGATTTATGTTCTGTTGCCTGAACAATGTATAGACTATTAGAGAGATCTTTAGATTTCTAGCTGGTGATGAGCTTTATTTCTCCTTCTTCTGAGTGGTCCACATTCAGAGCAGAGGTCTCATCCTTGTGGGCAGCACTAGAAAGCACAAATGTCAAGAATTTGGAAGCATTTCCGTGCATCCGGATAACCAGGTTTCAGCACGCTTCAAGAATGAAAGTTGCAGATCCCAAAACTCTCAGGGGCCTCTCCCTTTGGACTCTACAGACTACATTTCCCTTCTGTCTCTAGAGAGACATTTGTGTTTTAGTCTTCGCTGTGAATAAGGTTCCACCATAGGACTTTCCAGCGTCTATAGTGGACGGTTGTTCTTTGTGGGGAAGTTCCTGGGCTTCGCTCCAAAGCTGCACTGGGATGTTTTGGTTGGTTTGGAGGAAGGCTGAGGAGTCTACACAACTGTTCCACACAGGAAGCCCCCTGGTGGTTAACTATAGGTGAACCACTGCCGGCGGAGGGAAAAGCCTGGCCTGCTACAGATAGCCAGGAACAGTGTACAAGGAGGGGGCCCTTTGGTCTTCAAAGGGACCTAGCAGTCTTATGAGCAACTTTGTAATAAGGGAAGATGTGGTGATGCGAAGCTTTCTTAGTGAGGTGAACGATGGACCTCAAAGCCTAATGGAAATTTTGACTTTTTTTTCTTTCTGAGAATACCTTGGAGCTACTTTTTTTCTAATTCTTTTCTTGAGAAAGACACACACAGAAAATGAAGTATAAGAAAAACCGCTGCTTCTCTTTATTCAACTGGCTTCATCTTTCTGGTCTAATTTTTCCTGGAAACTTCTGAAATAAAGTGTCAAAGCATTAAGTCAGTCACCAGGCATCATTCAAACAATTTATGAGACTACAGTTGTAACTGAGTTACGAAATAATGTTAATTCAATGTTATTGAAACAACATGAACTAGTAGAATGCCACGTGAACAGGCTTTTGGAGCATACTCTTTAAGGCTGAAGGAAACTGTTAGTGACAGAATATGACATTGATTTGTCTGATTTTTATCTAGGGGGAATGATGGGAGGGAATATGAGATTCTGACCAAAGGCAGAGCACATTATTCACCCTGAGAGCACACGGTCCTGTATACCAGGCTGGCTTGCTTGAAAAGGTATGCCCAGCTATTTTCAGGACCCATCGTTGTTTTCCACCATACCATCTTCATGAAGGGGTTCTGTAAATTTCAAACTCATATCCATTTGCACTCATCCACCTAGCAGCCACTGGGGTAAGAAAATATGTGAAACACAGGGCATGGTAGGACTAGGTTCAGGCTAAAGTGAAGCCAGTGGTGCTGGAATAAGGATCTGAACATGTCTTTATTTAACATTTTGAGATACTGTTCATCATGGATGATTATTGCATTGATTTAGATTTTTAAAATATTGCATTAAATTTTTCTTTTGATTAACTTTTTTGATAATCCCTTAAATTTTATTCCTGATTGTAGGTGCCTTATTTGCTTAACCTTTTTCCTGCTCTAATGTATTACTAGATCTAGTCAGAGTAGTAAAGTTCAAGGGAGAATTTACTAGATGTCAAAAATAATTAATGGTCTTGAAAATTAATTAATTAATTAATAATTAATGCTCCTGAAAAATAATTAAAAGACCTAAGGTCAGGGAGTTAAGAGATGTGGGTGTGAGGAGAGGGGGAAAGAATAATAACTCATTGAGAGGTGGTGCTTGAACCTATCCCTCATACAGTAACTAGTGAGAGATGAAAGAAAGCACCATTTTAGAGAGTGGAAACATTGGTATTCTTTCATTCATTAAATAATTGCCTCTTAACCAGGCTGTGTAGCTAGATGAATGAACTGGTCCTGGAGCTTCTAATTCTCTTTGTTTACTCTTAGTTCCTAGAATTTATTTTTTCTATGATGGTCTCAGTGATTCTGGTCCAAGGTAGATGGATAAGATTGTAGAATCTACCTTAGTCCTTCAAAAAAGATAAATTGTTAAGGGAGATAATAGACTCAAAATTAACTAACTATGAATGATAATACAGTAAGAAATATGTAAAACAGTCATCTCTTGACATACACAAGGGACTGGTTGCAGGACCCCTCTGTAGTTATCCAAATCTTCAGATGGGCAAGTCCCATATACAAAGCAGTACAGCATTTACATGTAACCTATACATATCTTTCTGCATAATTTAACTCATCTCTAGATTACTTATAATACCTAATATAATGTATATGGTTATTATACTGTATTGTTAATGAATTAATGATAAGGTAAGACAGTTTTGTGGTTAGTAACAAAGCAACTTTTTTCTTCAAATATTTTAACCCGTGATTGGTTTGGTCTCTAGATGCAGAACCCAAAGATATGAAAAGCCAGCTGAGACATGGAAAGGCTACATGAGATGTGTATGGAACAGGGGCTGACATAGCCCAAGAAGAATGGGGGAAGAGGCAGGATTTCCAGTAGAAGGTAGCTGGATGGAGCTTTTGAAAGGAAAGGTTAGGTTTCCTTTTGAAAGAAAGGAAAAGTTACAGCTGGCTCTACCTTTATTCCAAAAAGCTCTGAGAGAAAAAGTGCCACAGAAGAAGCAAAGTGAAAAACTATTATTTTTCTTCCACTTTCTTTTGTTATTGTCATGGCATTTAAAAATTTGCTATGTAATGTCATTCTAGCAAGTAAAATAATGTTTTAAATTTTTTGTACAGATTTTACCATCCATCTTTGTATTGTGCAAAGTCCATTTTCAATGCATATGCAATAGCTTTTGACTCATATACAAGATACACTATTTGTATTTTGTAGCTCTTGTACACCCATGTGTTTTGTAGTTTCTAGAACAGTGGAAGCATAGAACAAAACTGTTTTTATATCACTTTTTGGGGGGGACTTGGAATTGAATCTGAGGCCTTAAATGGAGGTAGACCCTCAATAGCCTTCTCCTCTTCATAAACTTTGAGACAGGTTCTCCCAAAGTCACCAAGTTGCACATATTTCTTGATCTGCATCCATCCTTATACCACTACCTTTGGAACATTTGTGTTAGAAATAACTGAAAGGAAGAGGAACTGTGGGCTGTCCTAGCTTTCCCTTTCCTATGCCAGCCTTTTCAGAGTAGGTGGCAAGCTAATATGGGGAAGTAACACAAGGAACAAAGCACATGGAAAGGTCTCTAAGTCATTGCCTTCTATGTTCAAAGCAAGTTCTAATTGGAATGGAAAGTTGGCCTCTTGGGGTTGTCCATGCCCCCACTTCCTCAGCTGTAGTTGAAACATGCTTACCTTGTATTTATTTTCAGTTTAGTGAAGTCCCATACACTGCGGCTCCTGTGGAATTTCATGTTCATCAAGAATCCTGTATGTAAATGGAGCAGTAAAGAGTGGTGGCCATGGATGGGTTTGTTCATGCACGTGTTGCACTGGCCCCTCAGATTTCCCCTACAAAACACACACACACACAAATTGATTAGAGATTTTAGTGGTGATAACACAACATTCAATTGTGTACTAGTGTCAAAGCACCAGGCTCTTCTGGGCTTCATGTACTGTATATCAGTATAGATCACATACCCATGAAGTTGGCTTTAAGGAAAGTGGTTAAAGCCTAGAGTATGTTGAGGTATAGGTAAAGTTGTATATAGAAATGAACATGTAATACATCTAACATTTACTAAATATGTATTGCTTTCCAGATACTGACCTAAATACTATATGCACCTTTTAAAGTTTGTCCAGAAATAGTGTGAAACAATCTTTTTATGTATTCCATTTTCCAGATGGGGAAGATCAAATAATCTGCTCAAAGTCAATCCCAATATTAGTGGCAAAAGATATACTTATTTTGTTTTGCAGGGTGTTGCTGAGTCATTCAATTGTCCAGTCTGTGCTCAAACTTGTGGTCTTTCTGCCTCAGCCTCCCAGCTTACTGGGATTATATGTGTGAGTCACCATATCAGCTAGAGGTCGTACTTTTAACTAGCTCATTATATAATTTACATGCAAGAGAGGAAGTCATAGGGCTGACACTTGAGGCCAAAAAAAATGAGTATGTTCTAAGAGTCATGAGATATCTTCCTAGCTCCTTGCTGTAGAGACTGCTGTTCCCTGAGACAGTTAGAAGAGACCTAAAAATAACCATGCATGCCACTGGCTAGAAAATTCCTGAATCACATTTTTTCTTGTTTTCCAGCTGGAGGTAGAAGAGTCTGAGGCTCCTAGACAAGAACTGTGTGTTGCAAGCTAGAAGGAGTCTGGGTCCCTTAATCACCATGTGGAGGAAAACTGTGTACTCAAATTGAACTATTACAGTGATTGAGTAATCAACTTCTTTTGTATTAAGTCACTGAAATGTGAACGTTTATTCATTGCAGTTGCAGCAGCAGTATTAATATACCCATCAGCCAAGCCAGACTTCATCACAGCATAAATCATCTTTTCTTTAAATAGATATGGTTAAAATAATGAAATAGACCTATATGCGTCAACACAGATAAAGGTCCAGAATAAAATGTACTAAAAGGCTGTAAGTTCAGAGCGAAAAGTTTTTAACTGATTTGTGGTTACATACAGCAAAATAGGTTAAATCTAAGTATTCAATTAGATGATTTACCTTTTTATGTACTGGTGTGATTACCACCATCAGCGAGAATTTTAAAAATTCCTAGCAATGCAGAAACTTTCTCTGTATTTTTTCTGCTAATAATTGCCTTCATTTGTGAGAGGTAACCACTATTTTGACTTCTATCATTATTGATTAGTTTTGTCAGATCTTGAACTCTATAAATGGAATCATACATAACGTTATTTCTGGTATCTGGTTTCTTTCCTGAGTGTAATGTTTTCAAGGTAAATCTACATTATGAATGGATTAGAAAGTTCTAAAGTTCTGTTTGATATTCCATTATATAAATATGCCATAATTTGTTGATTTATTCTCCAATTAATGGATATTTGATGTTTCCCGCTTGGGAAAATTACAAATAAAACAGCTATGAACATACTTGAACAATTATTTTTGTGGATACATGTACTCATATGTTTTGGGCATATGCTTAAGGGTAGAATTTCTGAATTCATCAACTTTGAATTCTTCCATTCAGAATTATTCTATCAAAGCACATTCTGAGGTACTAGCATGATTTTAAACAACTAGATCAATTAGCATTTGCTAATTCAGTTCATTACACTAATCACAAATAAAATATCCAAAGCCACATGGAGTTTAGCTTGAATGGGTAAATACTCAGCATTAAAATATGAAAAAATCCTTAAAATAATCAATATTCAAAATGGCTATTGAAAAAATGGCTATTGCCTTATGTAGCAATTAATTACAACTTTCACTTGCAGCTGCAAATCATCTTTTATGAACTAACCCAAATCCTTAAAAGCCTATGCAAAAAGAAAAATGCTGAGGAATTAAAATGCATCAAGAAAAAGGTGAATGGGGAAAGGAAAATAAGAATACTGAACCTCTCCAAATTAAATTTTAATTTCCAGCTGTTTTAAAAGATAGGTTTAAGATGAACTGAGTAACTGAAAATTGGATTGTAATGATAATGTCCACTGTGGACATATTAAAGTACACTATATTGTTAATGTTTTTGGCAATCACAGAAAAAAATCTAGTAGTTCAAGACACATCTTCCCAAAACATGTTAATTAAGTGTCATTATTTTTATTTATATATTTTTTGAGTTAACTTTAAATATATCTGCTTTGGATTGAATGTAGCTTCTCCTTGGAAGCTTAATCCCTAGTGTAATGGTCTCTAAAGGTGATGGAACCTTTAAGAGCTCCAGACTAATGGGAGTTACTTAGGTCACTGGGGATACTCCCTTCAGAATCAATTATAGTTCTTCTGGGATCCTGGCTAGTTCTCTCAAGAGGATTTTGTTATAAAAAAGCAAGACTGACTCCTTTCTACTTTCTGGTTTTCTATCTGCCCATGTGATCTCTCCTTCTCTCATGTACTCCTTCCACAACGCTATTTTCCATGATGTGATACAGCCAGGAAAGCCCTCACTGGTGAGTGAACCAAAGGGACTCCTCAATCTTTGGCTTTCATCCTTCAAACCTGTGAGCTAAATAAATCTCTTTTGTTATAAATTATCCAGCGTCAGATATGATAGCAACAGAAAATAGGATGATGTAACATCAAAAATAGAAATGTGATTTTAAAAACTCAGTGAAAATATCCTTCCTGTTTAGGTAGGGCATAAAGAAACTCTTATTCATTTTTGTGGAATAAACTCTAATGCGTCTAGATACAACAATAGACATAATACAATATGATGCTTATAGTTATGGACTATTTTCAGACCCTTAGAATCTTTGAATGAGTCATATCTGAAATGAAAGTCATAAATTGATGTTTGCTTGTCTGTTAAATGTGATTTTGAATTTGAGGGCAATTTAGGTCTTCTTGAAATTTATTTTTATGTATTGTAACTATTTTTTACATTTCAGAAATCAGCAAGACTCCACCCATCAGAGGTCAAAAGGTGCAAAAACTATAAACTTTTCATTTGGAAAGAGAGTTCCTGGGAATACCTGCTCAAGAAAAGTTTCCTAGGGGCTGGGGATTTAGCTTAGCAGCATAAGCACCTGCCTTGCAAGTGTGTAGTTGTGAGTTTGATCCCCGGTACCAATAAAAAAGAATAAGATTTAAAAAAAAGAGAGAGAGAAGTCTCCTAGGGAGTTAGTTCCCCAGGATTAATTTCACTGTGCTCAATTATCCTGGCACTCAGAGACTAGTGCAACCATGGTTCAAGGCAGCCCAGCTCTAGCTTGACCTGGAAGCCAACCTTGGCATTTTCCATGTGATGCTGACTTTATTGGCATGCAGAATGCAAGAGTTGTGGTGTAAGAGAAGCCTCCACTCAGATTTCAGAGGAAGATCTGGAAGTCAGGCAAAGAACCATTGAGAAGACTGTATATGAAGCTGTGGGAATAAAGCCAAAGATATACTATATACCCTAGGAATATAGAAATGCCAAGAACATGGAACATCTGCTGAGGAAGCTTTAGAGTGAGTGGGGCCAGCACAAGAGAGAGCCCATGTGGACAAAACCAGCACAGTCTTAAGAGTGAGGCTCCCCACTCTTTAGCCCTTGAGCTAAAGAGCACATCTCACCACTAGATGGCCTGGCTGCAGAACACAGAGATAAAGGATTTAATATTTGCCCTACTAGGTTTTGGACTTGCTTTGGTCTGATTCTTTTCTATTCCCATGTTTATTCCTCTCTTGGAATGGAAATATTTGCTCTACCCCATTATATGTTGAGAGTATTTAACTTTCTTTTGAGTTTTATGGGAGCTCACAGCTAACACCGCTGTGAGTCTCAGAGGAGACTTTAGACTTGGATATTTTGGCACTACTGAAAATGTTGATTTTGGAGACTCTTAGAGATGGACTAAATGCATTTTACTTAATGAGATGGACTAAATACATTTTGCATAATCAGTTGGACATGAACATTTAGGGAACCAGGAGTGGACTCTCATGCTTTGATCTAAAATATTCCCCCAGAGACATGTGTTTAGAGGTCGGGGGAGGGTGCGTTTGGGTTGTGATTGCATCGTGAGTGTTTATACTCATCAGTGTATTGGTCCATTGATGAGTTCATGGCTGAATGTACTGTTAGGAGATGGGGCCTGCGGTCTTTGGAGGAGATGTCTTCCTCCCTGGTTATAGCTGCCATGGGTTGAGGAGCTTTCCTCTGCCATGCCCTTCCTCCATGGTGTCTCTGTCTGCGAACTGGCCAATCATAGAGTGCAATTTTGAACAGATTAAACCTCTCTTCCTTTAAATTATGGATGTTGAATACTGTGTCTTATGATAAGAAGCTAACTAATACATGGTTGTAGCTGTCTTTTGAAATAAAACTCGCCTTGTCTTCAGTTTACATAGCATTGTGTAAAATATTAGTCATAAAGATCATACAAAAAACTGTGGAGCATATAAATGATACATGTGGAGGAAATCAAATCCAAAGTTAGTATAAGAAAATTCTGAGCTGCCGTTATACGAACAAAGGGCAAAACTTACCACTGTAGTTTATACTAATAATGTGCTAATTAGAAGTTTCATTTCTAAATGTGTCCTTTCTAATCATATGATTCAGGCATGTTGCTTAGTTTCTCCAACTTTAGTCTCTTCACCTGTAAAAATGGAGAAAACAATTGTACTTACTTGATAGGTCTAGTGTGAGGAATCTATAACAATTGATAAATAATACAGTGCATGATGACTGGCACACAATAAGTGATTAATGAATGTGATCTGCCATTAATATTTTGGGATAAAAGTAATTTATACTATTAGAAAACTTGGGAAAATTGCAAAGGTTAAAACTTACCTTGAAGGGTATTTTTTTATGGCCTAGAGTGGTGGCAAACACTTGTAATTCCAGCACTCAAGAAGCTGACACAGAAGGATCACCATGTGTTTGAGGCCAATCTGGGTTACATAGTGAGTTGAAGGCCAGCCTGAACTACATAGTGAGACCCTGGCTCATAAAACCAACTACCTGAACAGGATATTTCAGACTTAGAATAAAAGCAGTAAGCAAGACAGTCAAACTCATTCCCCCTGTGATACCTACATATCATCCAACAAGTTGTAAATTCTTTGAAAAAGGAGGGATTTTCCCATCTTTGGCAAAGATGAGCACAAAGCCAAAAATATGGCTGAAGTCAGACTTGAAGACAGACTCCTTTGCCTGTGAGTTTTAGCCTTGAACTCTGGCCTTCTAGAGGAAGTGATTCAGTTCTTAGAAAAATCTTAAGAATATTTCCTTATAGCATTTCCTAATTGCCACTAAACTCTAAGTTAGAATGCCTTCATCCAACATCTATTTTCTACAATCTCTGGAATATTTTTTTCCAACCCAGGAGAAAATAAAATCATTCAGAAACTCTAAATGTTAAATTTATAGCTAATCTTATCCGGGCCCATAACAATGTGTAACCCTAGTCATTTCTTTCCTGGTCCTCCCATCCACATAAATAAATGCAAGATGTTGGACTACATAATTCCTAGTGCTTACATTCTAGAAGCCTATGTAATTCTATTTCTGTTCAGCAACCAGAGAAAGGCCTTCATTTTGAAGTATATTCAGATAGAAACATAAATATACAAACTAAGATAGATATAAAGAAAAACAAGCCACAAGAGAGGGCAATGGGTAAAAGCATTTAATTTAAATCAGATAGTCACAGGAGACCTTCTTGAGAATCTTACATTTCAGCTAAGAATTAATTGAGTGATGAGCATAAAAAGATCCTATCATATAGAACAGAGAAGTCAGAAGTTAATAAGAAAGGATGGACTAAAGCAATAGCTAATATGGAATTAAATCACAAAAGAATGCATCAGAATGTGTACTGAAAAAGAAGAAAACAAATACAGTATTTTAAAAAAGGTAAAATGTTTTATCTTGAAGCCCTATTCATGTTTCTCAGTTATTTTCCTTTTATCACTTTGTTGTATTCAAATAAAAAATAGTTTAGGAGAACATCTGCTTTAAATTACATCCTGTTTTAAAGGCTGTGTTTCATAAACATAATTTTAAAAAACCAGAGGATAGTATAAACTTTCACAAGTTGAACACCACACTTAATCATCAGCTTAGGAACTATTAGGAAATGGAAGAATGAATTTCATGGGGTCTGGTGATGCCACATCTTGACTTTACAGTATGTTAAAATTAGGAATAACAAATAAAATAATTTATAGGAACTAATAAACAAGTGATCAGGGATCACTGTGTTGGAATGATTCATGTAATATATCTCAATGAGATGGAGAACAAAGATTACCTGTGTTTTCATATCCTAGGTTGAGTTCCTCTATTGAGGTTGGTATGTTTTCACCCTTGAAGAGGATCACAATTCAATAAATAAAGGTCAATTGTCTCACTGGTGTTTATGCTCAGAACAATGCTTTTGGCCCAAGTTTGTCAGACATAGCACTACTGATATTCTGGGCTGGGTAATTCCTTGCTGTGAGGAACTGTGTTAGAATTAGAGAAAGTGGAGTAGCATCCCTGGCCTCTACCCACTAGATGCCAGTAGAACCCACATCCAACCCTTTTGCCACCCCTCAGATTGAGACAAAACAAGTCTCCAGATTTTGCCAGCTGTCCTCTAGGGGGCAAAATTATCTCCAGCTGTTCTTACCTTCAGATATCAGAGAATATCAATTTTGCTGTTGCTGCTTTTTGACTTTCTAGGTTAGGAAACTGCTTACTAACATGCTTAAGTATCTTACACAGAGTAGAGAAAAAAATCAAGCTTACTATTAACCTATCTTATTTTATCTAGTTCTATCTATCATGAAACAATGTAATTAATTAGAACTTTGTTTTTCTCAAAATTGAAAAAAATTAGTTTTGAAGCATGACATTTCAAGTATTAATTATATTGCTACAAAAAAGCCCACTGAACAGATATGAATTTACCAAATATAAGATGATTTCTTACAAATATTGCTGCAAATATTTTTGAAAATGGGCATTCACTAATTTTGCATCACTGACAATTAGTACTTCCCCAAAATGGAGCAAAGGAAATGCACAATAACTCTAGAATATATCTGAGTACCTTATAGTAATATAACTGTATTCCCCTTTGTGAATATCTCAGAACACAGAGTCAATGTGTTTAGATTTTATGCTTTTTCTTATGGCACCCACACATGGCACTGTATAACTCGGTATAAACATTGCAACATAAAACTACTCATCTTTTTAAGAATACAGTAACAAATAATTTAGTCAGAATGAAAGGATTTTAAAAAGGTTCCTTTTCTCAGGTTATTGATGAGACAAAATAAGTTATACTTACTGCTACTGCCAACACCATAAAATCATGAAAAGAAGGACTTAGTTTACACAATGGAAGTTAGCTGCCCAGTGATGATAAATTAGCAGGGAGTTGATAGAGTGCCTGCATGACCTATGACAAGCTAGCAAAATGTTTACACCAGAAATAAAAGACTCTGTCAGTAGAACAGTTACAGGTCATTAGGAATGACAAATGGAAAACCGATCTGTCCCTGGCATAGTCTTGACTAAAGAGACCCACTAGCCATGAGAAACAAGTGTAAATCAGATAGTCTCTCAAATAAAACTGATGCATTGTTAAGAGGCTTCTCGCTAATAGGCTGTCACCGAGGGAAAGAAGATGTGGAACAAAGAAGTGAAGTAAAAAGAGTCTTATTACCTAGTTCCCTCTGAATTCCTTTCTATTTAAAACATTTTCCCATCTGTCATCAGGAGTTACACCTATAACAATAGAAATGAAATATTGGGACTTCTAAGTCATGCATACATATATGTATACAGAGCAGTTGGCTTAACAGTGAGCTTGTAACAATGTTTAATTGAATATTTAACTGAAATAAAGAAATATGCTCAAGTAGAATATATAGCATGCTGTTTCACTTACCATTTGTTTGTAGCAATCTTTTTGTTAGTCACTTTGATAAGACAAACACAATTTGTTCTGAAATGTAAATAACAGTTGAATAATTTTCTTTTTTTTTTTTTTTTTTTTTTGGATTGGGGATCAAATCCAGGGTCTCATGAGTGCTAGGCAAACACTCTACCATTATATACCCCAGTCCAGTTGAACTTTACTATAACGTGACAGCTATGGAGGCTAAAGATGAGTACTTTCAAAAATAAACAACAACAAAAAAGAACAAAAATTATGATACAGAATTTCAAAAGAGCATAATAAGAGATCAACAGTGGTTAATATATTGCACATTGCTATCTTCCAAGTAGTTGCTCAGATTACAAGATCTAGGGCATGAAAAAATGATCAAACAATGAAAGCACAAACTGTTCTTTTTGATGAACTAATAAAGGTTAGTAGTATAATTATATATCCTGTATATATAATCTTTCCCATTCTTTCTTTTCTCTTTTCCCCCATCTCAGTTGTTCTTTCCTTTTGAACAGTTTCTTCCCCTTTCACTTTCACAATATGTATTGTACATTTTGGATTCTATTTACTCATTAAGTTTTTTACACTAGGGAGACAATATGACATTTACACATGCAAGTCTAATTTATTTCAGTTATGAGTATGGTTTTAATTTGCATCCATCTACCTATAAAAGCCTCTAGCTTATCCTTCTTTATAACTGAGTACTACTCCATTATGTAAAAAACATCACATTTTTTTATCCATTACGTAGTTGATGGGCATTTCAATTGTTTTCAAGACTTAGCCATTACAAATTATGCTGCTATAAACATGGGTGCACACATATTGCTGTGGTATGGTATTTTCAGTTATTTGGGAAATAGCTGGATCAAATGGGACCTTCAGATCTAGTGTTTTGAGGAATCTCCACACTGATTTTCACAGTGGTTGAACCAGTCTACACATCCACCAAAGCAAAGATAGGTTCTTTTCTCCCCACAGCCCCATCAACATTTGTTATTGGTTGATTTCTTGATGATAACCATTCTTTCTGTAGTGAGATGAATATTTCTATTCCTCTGAAATATAAACCTAAGAGAAGCCACTCCCTGAGACCCTAAAAAACCCCACAAGTGGTCTTTTGTGTTTTTCATTGGTCTGCTTACTCTTTCTGAGTCTATATTTCTTGCCAAGTTTTGTTACCTGGTCTCACATACCTTTGTAGAGCTAAACAGCAATTTAAGAACAGATTGAAAGAAGATCCATGTGGAAGCAGGAGAGCAGTAAAGAGTGTGTCATGGGGAATTAATCTGTCATCTTTGCAGGAGAGATCCCAAGCCCTGAGCCAGTCACCTACTGACACTGGATATTGTACCATGGGGTCGTAGCAACTGACAAGGAAATCAGAAGTATTAAAGAATCACAAGAGGTTTGCAGTGGAGGAAGCTTCGAAGCCTAACCTGTCTCACCCTCTTGGCTTCCTAACAGTTTAATATATCTGTCAAATGTTTCTGCAATGACAGCAATATGTTGTACAATTAAGAAAGCATAAGACAAGGCTGAGAACAGTACATATAACTTCTGCCTAGGAAAGGTGAATCAAGGAATTCTACACACCTTCGTATCGTCTGGTGCACCTTTCTAGTACAGTCTACACCTACACCATTTTTGCTTCTTACAATCTAGCAGTCACAGCAATAAAGAAAGTAAAATTTACCTCACACGTATTCCTAAGCAGCCAATTCTACTAAGTTTTACCACCATCACTTTTAGGGAATCCATGATAGTGCCTTTGAAAAAGAAATTGTAGAAATATGGTTTAAGTCAATTTAAAATTCAAAAGTCAAAAGTTCCTACTTCCAAAAAATGTTCTCACTTCCTTATTTCTTCTGAATTCAAGATAACCTACTATATGACTTTAGTTTTTTTTAGAAAAGTTCAATATATTTAAGAACTCCTTTTCACTGAGATAAGAACAAAAATGACGTTTTTAAATACTTTCACCAAAAATGGATTAAAATGAGAACATGACCCATATGAGGTCAGTTCCCTTGTATGAAATATTACTGAATTTCCCTTGTTTGGAAAATCAGTGAATTTTCCAGACATTCCTTTCCGGAAGTAACTGGAGATCAGTGATTGTCAATATGTGGTCCTCAAGCCTGTCTTCCTATCACCTGCATACCTGTTAGAGATGTAAGAGTCGGGTGGGATCCAGTGATTCGTGCAGCAAAAACCCCTCCAGTTGATTCTTTGCACACTGAAATTTGGAAAGCTGAAATAAAATTAAACTATATTCAGTCTTCCTATGTTCCTAACATAATAATTATGATGATGACTATGATTTTAACAGATAACCTTACCTGAGCACTTACCATGCACCTAAGCCTTCTTCTAAGTACTGTGGGCATTGTGCCATTGTATCACTTAATTTTCATTAGAATGCTCATCAGAAACAAAATATGCTCATTCCCAGGTTTTAGCTGAGATCGTTAAATTGAGGAAAATTAAGTAACTTGTCAATAATTTACAGAGTTGGCATAACTGAATCTAGTTAGCATACATATCCACCCACATGTAGATACATACATGTGGGCAAACACCCTTTTTTTTCACTGTCGTGGCATATTACCTTCTAGAATCAAGAAAAAAGAAATCTCCTAATTTAAAATCTACTTCCACCTCATAAAATTACCCTTGCCCTTAGGACCTGATATGAAGCATTCCCTTTTGCCCACAACCTAAGCAGCCAACTATCTGACCCCTCAGCCACATCCTGACCTTCTCTTCCAAACATGTCAGAGTTCTAGAAACAAAATACTCAGGAGATTTTGAGAATGATTTTTCTGTCATGTGAACTTGCATCCTTTATCCACTAATTTTATATAAAAATGGACCCTTACCATAATTATAAACCATACTTCCAAAGCACCAAGCGATATTCTAAGGTATGTGCATCACTACAGATCAAAGCGTGGTACCCAGGTCAGCAGAATCAACCTCATTCTGGATACTTGTTAGTGGTGTAGAATCTCAGGCCCACTTCAAGCTGCTGAATCAGAAACTATTTCAACAAGATCTCCAATGAGTTCTTTGCACATGGAAATTTGAGAAGCACTAGTTTATCTAAACACATACACATCCATTTTATCTGAGGAGACTTGAGGAAATTAAATGACCCATTCAAGGTTACAAATTTAGTTAAACTAGAACTGACCTCAAATTGAATATACTTAACTCCCTGTTCCTGAATCCTTTAATGATGTGCTGCAAAATTAATGCCAGCTAAAATCATTGAGAGTTTTTTATGCTGAACATTTTACTGATCACTTTACATAATCTCACATAGATTGTCCTTTACATATCATATCAATTTAGTGTTATCTCTTTTTTTCTACTAGAGTAACTGAGGCCCAGAGTGGTTTAAGTACCTTCCCTAAATCATGCTACTTCAATTAGTAAGTTTAGAATTGTAATTTATGTAACAATCTGTCTCTGTCTCTCTCTTTCTCACTGCAAGAGAGAAATGTATAAGATGGAGTCATTCTGCTTGATATCTTTTACTTTTTATTAATCTCCATAATAACAACTCTTCTCTGCAGCTATCTAGAAAAGAAAACAGAAGGTATCTTGCCTTTTACTCATCTTTTCATCCCTTACAGCTGTGTTGTCATAGTTCTGAGTCCTCCTTTTCTCCTTTTTAGTCTCTCTTCCGTCACTTCAGGAGTCCTGGTTTCCAGTTAACTGGGGTTTAGAGGTGAAATCCCTACCTACAGAGTTGGAAAGATCAAGCACTACTGATCTCCCTCTCAGGAAGCACTCAAAAGGAAAGGAAAAAGGGGGTGTATAAGAGAGCTATTCCTTAGGTAAATGAATTGCTCCTTGTGCTTTCTTAAAACTCTAGTATATAAGAGGTTATTTCCAGTAAAATTTTTTTTATTCCAATCATTCCTGAAATGCAACCTACAAGTAAGTTGAAAACAGACTGTGTTATGTTCCAGTATAGTCATAAAAGTTCTTTTTGCTTATAGCATCTTTTTTTAAAAAAGTAAATATTTCAGAGCAAAGTGATTTTTTTATGATAAGCTGGTACATCTCCTTATCACTATACACACATATTCCACAGCAAAAATATGGAAAATGTCTAGGTCTAAAAAAGTATCTAAATTAGAATATGATTTTAAGTTTACCTTTGATCCAACAATTAAGCATTATGAGAAAAATATTTCATTGCACACAGTTTTTCAGAATTTAGCAATGTGTTAATGTTCAACCACACATACTTTTGCTTGGGTTACTGTAAAACTAGGTAAAAATGAGAATGTTGGAAATTTTTATATGTGAACCACAGGTAATACTGCACAGACCTATACCATTCCAACAGAAAGTACTGAACAATTTAATTGATATCTGAAAGCAAATATAGCTCTGTTACTGATGTTCTTCATCCAGTGCATGTATATTTGATGCATGTGTGCAAGCAAATGTATACACAAGGTATAAATATCTACCATTAAACTTTTAGATCTTCAAGGTAAGAACCCTGCCTTATTTGTGTTTCAGTTACTCTTATTATAGGATCAGGCTTTCTTGCCTTAATAAATAAATGTTTGCTGAGTTGAATACCATACCTTAACTACATATCTGGAATTTTTGCTGTGAACTTTATCTATGGGAAATGGAAAAGATTTGTGGGTTTTGTAGAGCTATAATTTTCAATCTCCTGACTTTTATGAATTTTAGGAACTGGCCATAATGCTATAGTTCGCTGATTTTATTTCTTTGTTTTTTTCTTTTTTTTTTTAAGTAAAATGAATGAATTGTGATTGAGCCATGGAACCCAGTTGCTTGCATATGTAATAGGGCTTTTAAATTATCATATAAACACAGCTGTGGTTTTTCAGGCTGAAGGCCTCCACAATGTGCCAACTGCTGGGTGGGGTTACTTGGGGCTCTAAATTTAAGTGCATTATGAGCTGTGATAGACAATGATTCCACAATATTTAAATCTCTGAGCAGCTATAAAACTATAGTGAGTCAAGTTTCTTATCTATGCACAAATCTCAACAAGCAAGTTTAGCTTCTATCTTAAAACTAGACAAATTATCCCTCCTGGTGTGTCGTTGGTTGCTGCATTTATGAACTTACCAGAACCTTAATGATGTAAGTGAGTTTATATTCAAAAGTCATACAAATTGATAATAAACCATGCTATTTTGCATGGCAAGTAATCCCCTGTAGGAAAATAGGTGAAAATATTTATATTTATATATATTTACTTATGTCTACACATACTTAAACACAAGTGTGTACTAAAAGTTCTGTGTGTGAACTTTATAGCTTAAAAAGCAATGAAGAGCTGGGGATATAGTCTAGAAGCATAAGCATCTGTCTGGCAAGTACAAGGTCCTGAGTTGGATTCCCAATGCCAAAAAAAAAAAAGCAATGAAGAAAGGTAAATTTAAGATACCTGTTACCCATACTGCAGGAGAAAAGATATTTCTACAGACGCTTATTTACTAAGTTTGTTAAATTATTAACAAGAATATACTCAGTGATTTAAACTGTGATTTTATAAGACATATTCAATGCTGTCTCTTTAATATTCTTAATATTTAAGAAGTCTTTAAAAGAATTAACTAACCATTGATGGAAAACAGATTGGATTTCATGTCTTCAGGTTGCTGAACCATAAAAATGCAGTAAATCAAATCAGAAAAGTTTTACATAGTAAATGAAGTGAAAACTATCACTGAACCCTAGTGCTAATTCAATTAATTAAATAGATAATTAGAATTAGACTCAAAGTTGCCATGACATTTGACCTTTTTTTTTGCCTTAAGGAAAGCTGGATTTAGAAGAAAGTGACAAAAGTCAGGATCAGATAACCTGTATAAACTATCTACTCTGTATTATAACCCCAGCAAATTATAAATTCAAGTTCTTTTCTCTGGGTAATCAATATTGTTATGGATTATTTCTTACATCATCACTTAAATTAAATTTTAAAAATGTAACCCAAACAACACCAAGAAATAAACACTATCTCAACAGAAAAAAACAGGCAACCTGTCCCTTGACCCTAGATAGACTTGGAGTGGTGATTATAACAGCGAATAATTTTTTATTGTTCTACCACTAAAAAAACTTGCAACTCAGAGTCAATTATTTTTAATTTAAGAAGTGTTTTTCTGTTTCTTTCAGAGTTATCATTCTAGCATTTTTTCACACCACCTTAACGCATACGGCCACAAAAATTTTACTTTTTTCTGCTATACTAATATTTTATTTTCTATGAGACAAAAACAGCAAATATATCACAATTAGAAAGATCATGGCTTTCTACTTGTTTCAGTAATCTAACATTCTCAAAGAAAATCATGAAAATGTTTTGTGGGACCAGGAATTTAGATCAGTGGCACAGTGCCTGCCTGGCAAGCGTGAGGTCCTGAGTTCGATTTCTGGTACTGGAAAAAAACGCTTTGTATCTTCAGTAACAAATCAAATATAATTAATACCTCATCTGGAACTGGTGGAAATTATAGGGTCTCTTGATGGAAATCCTCCACTTTGACAGATGAAGCAAACTAAGATTCCCAAGATAGAAACCTTTGACATCAACGGTTATAATTATCCAAAATGAAACACCTGGATATACTTCTGTCTTTGGAGAAACTGGATTGCCTCTGAATATCTTCTTTCTCTCCTTCCATGGTAATAAAATTTTTATCAGAACATATAGCTGCCCAAAAATGAAAACATCATTTCCCAAAATTCTTTGCAACTTCTCTAAGGTCTGCTGAATACATTTTAGGCAGAAGAATTGAGTGATTGCCTCTGAGATATTTCCTTATTGCCCCTTATTTTTTGTTCTTCCCCTTTCCATGCAGGCTAGAATGTTTGTAAAATGATCGGAACTAGAACAGTCTTATTTGGGGATCTCAGGAAGAAAGATTGCTCCCAGAGCAACTAAAAGGGCATTTCATGAAGGAGAATCTTGTAATTAGATTTCTAGACATTTGAATGAGAGAAGATACACAAAGAAAAAATGTCTTTGTCATTTAAGGAATGTTTATTTTTTATTTTTCTGTTACTTCTAATTAGGTTCAATCCTAATTCCTAGACTGTTGTACCAGAGCCTGCAACGCTGACTTACTACAGGAGATGTTCATTACACGCCTGAGCAATCCCAGAGGCAGCCCTGGCACCCTTTTCTCTCTCTGTCCAGCACAACTTTGAGTCCTATTGGTTTGCTCTCCTGACTTGTCTCAAATCTGTGCCTTTGTCTCCCTCTACCCATTTGAACCAAGGTTATTGCCTTGTCTTGCCCAGATTATAATATTTTCCTCTGTTCACTTCCCTGCAGTTTTGTTTTCTAACTCTTTAGTGACCTATGGTCAACCACAGTTTGAGAATATTACATGGAAAATTAGAGAAATACCCAATTTATAAATTTTAAATTGTGGCCATTTGAAGAGCATAATGCAATCCCTTGATGCCCCAGTCGTCCTTTCTGCCTTGGATATGAATCATCCTTTGCCCAGAGTAGCCACACTGTGTACAGCACCTTCCCGCTAGTTGTTCATTAGTTGCGTCTCTTATTAGATTGACTCTCACAGCACTGTAGTGTTTGTGTTCGTTTTATCCACATTTCACTTAATACTAGGCCCCAAACACAAAAGTAGTGATGTTAGCCATTTTATTACATTTTATTGTTTATATTATAATGTTATATTTTGTGACTAATCTTTTAAATCTCTTACTGTGCCTGCTTTATGAATTAAATTGTATTATAGGTATGTACGACTAGGAAAAGCCCAGATTAGTATATGTTCAGTATCTTCTGAGGTAGCAGCCATCTACTGGAGCAGGGAGAGGTGTCTCAGAATGCATTTTTTATGGATCAAGGAAGATTGCTGTATTCTCAAACCATATGAATGATGTTGCCAGAGCATACTTCTTTGCATCTAAAATGTACTTTTTTCTTCTATGAAAGACCCAAATTCTTGACATATCCAATAGGCCTCATTTCTCTGGTCTCTTTCATGCTATTTCTCATATCCAATATCTGCAATCCTCATTTTCAAACCCACTTCTACTCAGAATCTTCAGACCTCCTTTCACTTCTCCCTCAGGAACAACTTGCCTCTCTGTAGAGCGTTTCCTGTGGATTTTTACAGCACCACCTACTTTTCTACATTTGGATTTAGCACACTGTCTTTCCCGTGAAGTTGTAAGCCCCAAGGAGGCAGTTACTGTAAGTGGTTTGCATATGCTATGTGCCCTGTGTCTGGCTTGCTGCCTGGTAAGGGACATTAGAGGTATTTAATAAACATTTGCTGGATGAATAGGTGGTCCTGCAAAATTCATTGTTAGATTCTGGAAAATCAGTGAGCTGGCAGAGACTAAGGTTTAAAAGACGGAACAAGGGAGGACGGAGAAAAGGAAAAGAGGGACAGGCAGAGAAATGTCAATTGCAAAAGAATATATTTTGTATTTACTTTAGAATAACCACAAGCTCATAGCCTTAACCAAATTCTAAGACAGACTTACTTAAAAGTAAGTAGACTAAAAAAGTGAGTAGACTAAAAGTTCGAAACCCATTGCCTCCCCATCCTTATCTCAAATTTGAAATGTAATAATTAGGTTAGCAGTCTTCAAGAGTGATTCAAATCCTTTTGGGTGGGTCCCTAAAATCATTTTGGGGATCCATGAAAGTCTTCCTAATCTAATCTGGATGCAGCAGGATTTCCTGCAGCACATGGCCAAAACTTTCCAAGCATTAACAAAATTTGCAGAAGTATAAAACTCTTGACTACTTTTATTGGTTTTGAAATTATAAGTATTCTTAATAAATGGTGTTCCTTACTTTACCATGGATCTTAGACTTGTACCAATAAAAGTTAGCAAGGAAAGTTTTCATTTGTATTTACAGAAGGTCTCTATCCTTTGAGTTATGGAGCTCTGCTAACTTTCAGATCAGCAAGGTGTCAGATTCTCACAAGAACATGAACCCTACTTTGAATTGTACATTTGAGGGATTTGGTTACTCACTCCTTTGAATTGTAATCCCAAAAATGGAGTTCAGTCATCCAAGTATTGTAATCCTCTTCCTAGTTTTCCTTACAATCCAAAAAGTTATATTTGTTGTATTCCCATTGAGATGTTAGTGGAATCCCAGCAGGTTAATTCCATTCTGCCACCACCAGTGCAACCACAGCAAGAGTAAAACCACCAAGACATGTTCCAAGTTAGGGACAGCCACGAGGTCCTAAGTCCAATCCTCGTGAGGACATGTGGACAAAGGCTTGATCCTAGGCATCTCTCAGAATTTATTATCTTGTGCAGAAGTGGTTTGGCTCATGGAAGAGTGGCAGTGGGGATGGAAGGAAATTACGTGAGTAACTTGAGCTGGCTGGCCAGGTGCAAGGATGGCATCTCTGTAAATTGCAGAATACAGATATTCAGAAAGATCAATTTACATAATCCAATTAAGGTAGCAATGGAATTCTTTTAGGAGGCTGTCACTTCGGTTTTTGATATGCAAACTCTTGTGCCATGGGGAGTCACAGCTTCTTTATCTTGAGGCTTGTACCCAGTTGACATTCCCGGAGCTATTTGCTCTAACGTCTAGCTTGCTCATACCCTGTACATATCTGTATTGTGCAGAGAACACTATGTGAGGAAATAGGACTGTCTGTTGGCTTTAGAGATTACATATTAGCACCTTGGCTACCCTTATTTGCAATGCTTAGAGCCAACTGAAGAAAGAAAGAAATATCCTAGCCAGCTTTTTACATATCAGTATAAGGAAATGAGTCTCCAAATAATCAAGTCACAGTAATTGTTTTGCATTCACAGGGAGTCATTGGATTGCCTCCCACCCCTCCCACCCCTATCCATGCCAGAATTGTCCATGAAACTGGCCAGGTGCCATAAAGGTTGGGGATGGCTGGTGTAATGGTTTGTCATCCTTATTTTTAAATAATTTAGTAAAAAACATCTTAAACATTTTTGTTTCTACTACAATGCCATTAGTGTTATTGATGGACCTAATCCACTACACCAAAGCAATTTGGTGTCTTCAATACTTTTGAGAGTATGAAGCCACCCTGAAACTAAAATATTTATGAACTGCTACACTGAATAATCATTCTCTGGTTTTAAAACCTGTTCTCTTGAGCTGAAAAAGGTAGGAAGAAAAAAGAAAAAGAACTGAAATGAGGTTAGTAGGTATAGAATGAAAAACAGGTGCTGCTATTTGCTGGCTGTATGTACTTGAACAAGTCAGCTAGCTTTCTGAGCGTCTGTTTCCTCCTTTCTAGTCTCCAGACAAAAATGCCTTAGTACTTTATTTTGAGAATAAAAGAAAAGAACACAGCAGAGTGCTGGACACAGCAGCTATGCATCTAGTATGCAGAAATATTCACTTGCATCTAATATTAGTAAATTACACATTGATGTGAGCTTAAGTTTTTTTTTCAAATACCTTTTAAGAAGAGATGTAAAAGTTTAGTAACTAGCTCTTTGAGAAAAAGAGCTCTGCTCTTCAGCATTTTTTGACTTTCACTGTGCAAGTATTCTCACTTTGGCAGATTTCAGTGCCAGTGGGGAAGAGATTGGTTCAACTGAACTCTTGCAAACAGGCATGAGCCAGCTTCAGCATGTAATATTCTGAGTCCTTTTGTGGAAGAGGGAAGGAGGATTCATATGAGGCAGGAAAACAGTTTTGGGCCTGAAAACAAAATTCTTACTAATTCAGTATTTTGCCTCTAGTCTATGTTTAGTTCCCTGTTTTCTATGATTGAATCTTTGAGTCAAAGATGCCATAAAGACTTGGGCATCCCAGTCATCTGCCAAAGGCTTTTGTAACTGTATTAGTGAAGTAGTATTTGGGGATATTCTGTCTGGAAATCCTAGTTAAAGTTAGGCACAGGACATACTAACCTAGGGAATCGATGTAAGACTCTGAAATGATGCTCCAGGGCAGGGGATCTCAAATGGTGGACTTCAGTTAAGCAACCTAGCAACACCTGGTTATTAGAAATGCAGACCATCAGATCCCACCCAGTCCTACTGCACTATCTGCTCTGGAAGGGGAGTTTTCACAAGCCTACTAGGTGGTACTGTCTAGTATGTAAAGAACCCTAGAAATGTGAAAGTCATAGGAGATAGGCCAACTGCCGTGTTTTGGGGCACTGATATGTCTGGCATTTTGGATACTCCAGATAGTGAGGTACCCTAAACTGAACTGGGTATAGTAGATGCACAGTTGTATTGGTTACTTTTCTCTCTACTGAGACAAAATACCCGACACCCAAAGTGAAGGCGGGAAAGGTTTACTGAGCTCTCAGGTGGAGGTTTTGGTCCATAATCAGCTGGTTCCAAGGCAAGGAGGTGTGGCAGAGGAGCCACAGTTCACAGCAGTGGAAAACAGCAAAGGCAACAAGAGCAAAAAGAGAGGAGTGTGGAGAGAAGATTCTTTGTCCTTTATGTTGTATGTAGGCCACACACATCCTAGGGTGGGTGTAGCACTCACACCCATAACTCCAACATCGAACCATGAATTAATCACAAATTCTAGAAGCCTTTTCCCATGACTACATGAAATATTGGGGCAGAGGGGAAATCCAGACTCAAACTATAACACAGCTACATCCATCTCTTGCCCTCTGACATGTTGGCTGCTAAGTCCCTTTCTAGAGAACTGCCAGGATTGGCCCACAATGAACTCAAAAACTTCCTCTTCTGCTTCAAACAGAGACTGACTGTGCTATACTTCAAGTTCTTCGAAATGTAGATCAAAGCCAGTCTCCAAGTGGGATCACATTGCTGCTCCCCCTTTCTGCCTATGTCAAGCTGTTTCCCTCACATTTTCCTAAAAACACTACACACACACACACACACACACACACACACACACACAGCCTCAGCATAAATCTTAGTCACAGGCTCTGTCCCCAGGAATCCTAAAATGATACAGCAGATTTCAAAATTAGACAATTTCTGACTTTGTATCTAAATTTCCCTAGTTACTACCTAGGTGACTTTAGATGAGGTAGGTAACCTACCTGGGCCTATTTTGCTATGTGTTAAGTAGAGCTAATAATGAAGCCCACCCCAACAGAAGGGCTTGCTGTGCAGTTAAAGGGATACTGTGCAGTGCCTCCAGCGCAGTGCCTGGAGAGTGGGGGGTGAGCTGTCCAGAACCCCCTTTAAATTCACTGACTTTTCCCCTGGCCTGGATTCATGTTTTTCCTGCAGTCTGATCTCTTTGCAGGGACTCCCTGAATATCTACCTCATCAATGACTGGAAGTCAGAAATATTTTTTTTTCAAGGGGTAAAGTACTTGGCAGAACATAGAGTAAAGGGATAAAGCATAATGAGACTTAATTATATATCTGCAGTTGGAAATATCCCAGGGTGAGTGTCTTGGAGTTCAGAGACTAGGAGAGATGGGTGTTATAGCCTGGGGCTTTCCCTGGACTTCCCCACCTGCAGCCTCACAGTGAACTTGAAGAACTTGAAATTGGAAACCTAGTTCTTTCCAAGTCTAGAGAACCTGATAAGCGGGAAGACAAAACAAAACAAACATAAAACCATGAACAGATGAATGTTGGAGCAATCTCATGGCTCTGGCTGGTGTTCACCAAAAGTCCCTGCTTGTTACTGAGGTGTAACCCCTTGTCACATCCTTCTAGTGGCCTCTGACAAGTCCATTTTAAGAGCCCTCATTTTTCCAGCACTTACCACCAGTGACTTGTTGGTAAGTTTATTGTTTACTTCTCCTGATAGAGTTCCAGTAAAGTGACTTGATAAACTCTGTCCACAGTTCTATCTCCAACACACAGTAGGTCCTCAATAAATTCTTGGTCTTGGAGCCACCAAGATTGTCATATATTTCTGATGAGAGTTTGGAACTCTTGTGGGCCACACCTACCAAGTTTCAGTGTATGCCTTCCTATGGCAAAGATATTCTGTACTTGGGTATTTATCCTCAGAAATGCAAAAGTGTTTGTCAAAAGGTACTAGAATGTTCACTGCAGCACTTTTTGCAACATCCACAAACTGGGAGCCACTCCAATATTCACCAAAACAGAATGGGTACACATAAACTGTGCTATATTAATACAGAGAAATATTATATGGCAAGGAGAACCAACAACCTTCGGTTGCAGGCAAAAATATGGATGAATCTCAATAACATGAAGTTAGAAAACAGACACAAGAAAGCACATTCTCTGTGATTCCATTTATAGAAAACATTAAATTGGGCGAAATTGATATTGGCGTTGTAAGTCCTGGTAAATGAATGGAGTTCTGTCTGGAGGGAGTTGGGGGGAGGCAATGAGGTTGCTCATCATGTTTAATTTCTTTACCTTAAAAAAAGCAGGTATGTGTGCGCGCGGGGTGGGGGTTGCTGGGGCCTAGGAGCCAACCAGCCCCACCCTACCTGTTTGTTTGGAGTGATGCCAGGGCTGTGAGGGTAATGGGGCTGCCAGAGACTCCACACGGAGGTGCAAATCTGGAGACAGGGAAGCCCTGCCCAACTTAGGGGCTGGAAACACCAGGGGTGCAAAACCCAGGTGAGCTGTGCCATCCCAGCTGGTAGCAGTGCCCCCTGGGCGCGCCCTTGCTTAGGCCAGCTGGGAAGCCCACCGCGCGGTGGTCGCAGTGGTCATAGCCGGGGCTCGGTCCTCCTCGCCAGGGGCAGGTTTGGGGTTTGGCTGTGGGGCTGTGGGAGGCACAGCTCTGTGCGAAAACTCAAGGCCGGAGCTGGCAAGAGGCTCCGCTGTCGCCAGAAGCCGGGCCGGGACCGCGGGGAGCGCGGAGGGAGGGCGCCTGTCCCGGGGTGACCCTGGCATGCAGACGGAGGAAGGGCGGGCCGCGGGCGGCCGGCCCGGGACGGCAGCGGGCGGGAGACGGGGGCCAGGCTGGTTGAGAGGGTGGGTGCCCCACGGTCGGCGCCTGGTGAGCTGAGACCCTGGGCGAGGGGAAAAGAGTGTGCGTGTGCGCGCCTGTGCGTGTGGGTGTGCGCGCATGTGTGTATGTGCGTGTGTGTAGGGGGCGGTGGTGAAGGGTACTAAGACACCGAGGAAGGACTTGGACAGCTCAGAGCCTGGGAATGGAGGAGGAGGAAAGGCAGAGCTTGCTCCACCCTAAACCAGCGCTAGGGGGAAGAAAGGGCGAGGGACCCAGAAGCCAGGGTTCCGGGAAAGAGTGACCCGAGGGCGCACGCGACAGAGAGCACAAGAGAGGAAAAGGGGAGGAGCAACTCAGAAACTGGGGGGTAGGTATTACAGAAGGCGGAACGACAGCCATGCTGAGACAGGCGCTGCTGTCTGCTCGGAGAACCTCTCCAAATTTTGCTTCATACCAAGGACGTCTATGCTAGCTTAGGCAATGTAATAGTCTCAGAAGGCCTGACCTCACCGTGGTTCAGCCTTCCGGGCTGGTTGGCAGGTTCCTAGCCCCAGAACTCCCTGCAATCCTAGTCTGCGACATCACCAGGGCTCTCTACACTGCTCTGTGCCCGAGCAGGACGGGACACCGAAGTCTTTGGGGGCTCTGCGGAGGGTATGCTTTCACCCCCGTTACCCCTCTGTCTGTACTCCAGGGAGGAGCCTGAGGAGTGGAGACTGCTGAGAGGCACTTGGGAGCAGACAGGTTTCTCATCCCACCTTCTCCCCAGCCCCTAAACCCTCCTTCGAGGCGGGAATCAGTGTGAAGGGAGAGTACAAGGGCAGATTTGCCTAAGGATGGTTGGGTCTGCTGTAAAATTTAATGACTGAAGACATCACCAAAAGGCCACCTAAGTTCTGGTTCATCACACAGGAGGGAAGCTGGGTTTCCTGAAACGATTTTAATTTTTAACTGGGCAGCCAGTGATAACTTCTGAAAACACCAAAGACTTAAGAAACTGCGGAAACTGAAGGACCACAGCAAAAGCAGCTCACAGAACTTTCGCAGGGGCCACTTTCAGACCAGTAATCTATAAGTATTGACTGCCTGGAATGGTGTTTACCAACACATATCTTCCATTTTCACCCCTTTCTTTCACTTAGTTCTACTGTACTTGGTCAAAGAAACACCTGTATCATTTCCCTTAATTGCAAGTTAAAAAGAAAAGGACAAAATAGAAAACATGTTGGAGTACTGTCTAGAAGCTATTATAACACAAAAAGAGGGGCACTGGATTGGCTTTTAGAAGACCTGGAACCTTGCTCTGCCAATAATTTGTTGGTTAAAGGAACCTAGTTTTGTGCCTCTGTGTCTTATGCAGGTGTTACCACAGGTATCTCAAAGTTCCTTTTGGGGGGGAGATTAAAATATTTTATTCAAATAAATTTTCATTCAGTTTGCTATTAATTTACTTCTGTTTTAAGCATATATTTCCTTGTCCTAAGTTACCTTTGATTCTCTCATGGTGCTTAAAGTATATTGTTGATGGATAGCAGGCTTTGTGTTCAGTTTGTACCATTTGCAAATACAGTGAGGATTACGGTGGAAGCAAGGGAAGAATGGCTGCAGGATTCTTGGACCAGAGAATGTTACACTTCTTTTTCCATTTTCGCGCTCATTAGCACACAACTTTTAAAAGTTGGCCTGAGCACAGCAACACTTTCACACATCCATACTAAAATCCATGCTAATCTTTCCCAGGGGGATGTAATTCGGTTTGAATTGACATTCTAATAAAATACTGGCAAAGACACAATCACAGTTTCCCTGCAATGTATAATTAAATTAGCACTATGCAGTGCTTATGCTTCAGATAATAGCTTCTTTACATATTGTTGATTATGAAATTTTAGGGTGTTTGTGCCTATTAATAGAACATTTTAAAACTATACTTTTAAATTAAGTGGGTTATAATCTTAGTTTGTTATTGCTAGGAAAGCAACAAAACCTCTTTGCTTTCAGATTGGTTTGGGACAGTATTTAACATATTCAAATTTCCTTTGTATTTTTCTGATAGTAGTGGAGTTCTTTCTATCAACTATAAATCACTGGCACAGATGTATACTTGTTTGGAGGCAATTTGAGTTTATTGTGCACACAACATTTGGGGAAATGCTAAAAACATTATTTTTTGAGAGATTAAAGCAGGAGGATTTGCTGTCTTTCTGCTCTTTTATTTTAAAATATTTTCTATTTATAAAGATACCCTGATTTAGCGCTGCCATTATAACCTTTTATAGGAATACTATATACTTTTAGTTCTTTCACTTCTCTTTTAGATAATGATTGCTGAATATATGACACTCTTTAGGTTGTGAATTACTCTGTAGTCAAACTGAAAATTTTGTCATTGATAGCTTTTGTCTTATAGTGAAGGAGACCTGAAATTTTGATAAAAGAAATGGAGAGGAAGAGTGGGTTCTTTTGTGGATTGCTATACACTTTAGGTAAAGCTTGGGTAGCTGTACACCATCCCAAAGAGTATAATGAAGTCATTTTTAGCAGTGCCTTGAGATGTATTCACTCATGGGATGCAATGTTATATTACATTAATATAATGTAATGTTGTTATAGATCGTTTTTTGTTATATTAATAATTTCCTATTTAGGAATGAGGGCTGAGTCACAGTGCCTCAGAAACTAAGTAAAGCTTATTCCTAGGTCTTGGACACATCATTTGAGTTCAAGCCATCTAATCATAATTCACTCACTCATGAGCTCTAAGCTAAATAATATAATAACCTAGGTTTATCCTCTAAATGAAGAGTAAATGCAGGGTGTGAAGGCTAATGAGGAGTTCAAGGATTGCACCAAGAAGTATATTCTCCTACAAATGGAAAGCTAATGTTTGTTTTTGAATGTGCTTTATATGTAAGTTGATTGCACTCAGCTAGAAGGAAGCCAAAGGATCTTCCCTACTCAAGTCTACAAATCAAATAGGAAAGAATCCCCACTCAATGTCTGCAAGGCTTCCATGCTTACTACAGCCTGTAAGTATTTCTATTGGAGTTCTGAAAGTGGAAAACTATATTCCTTATTTTTCTTTCATTTTCCTCAGGGATTTAAATAAAGCTCTCCCCTACTCAAGAAAATAGCACTATGTTTTGGAAGCATTAATGAAAATTAGGTTCAGGACACAGAACAGGTGATTGTATATCTGGGAGCTATGCAGAGTGAACAGTGCTAAAAGAAAATGCAGCCCAGTAGAGATGTGAAGGAGGAACAGGCTTTTAATGCACTGGAACTTCTCCTTTGTTTTACTGTGAGACCTGCTGACCCATGCGGCCTCTAGTATCTTAAATATGGTTCCTGGCTACCTACCAGTTGTTTTAATTAGGCAAAGTAGGCTGCAGTAGCAAATAAGTTCACAAATAAATAATGGCACAAAGAACAGTCCAAAATTGTTCTTGGCTGAGATGTAGAGGTGACCAATTTCCATCCTGTAGTTTTCTGGGACACTGGCTTCTCCTGTTTTTGGCTCCTTTATCTCTTAGGGGCTTACAATATTTTGAAGAAAGAGGAATAAAGCTAGGTGCAGGGGTACCAACTTATTAAAAGATTTGAGTTCAAAGTGGCAGGTCTACTTTTGGTTTTGCTTCTCTTGGCTGGGACTCAGGCACCCCTACTTCTCTTCCTCCTTCTGAGAAAGCCTAGGACATACAGCCTAGATGTATCCACACAAGAAGAGGAAATGGGACTGTAGCGCTCCTAGCAGCTGGACCACATGCTTCTGGATTCCTATATGTTGTATCACAACAGGCGATGTTTATTAGTGCTTACTAAATGCTAAAGGGCCTCATGGACCTTTTGTTGTGTTTTGAACTTAGGAGCTTGCACTTGTCAGGCAGGTGCGTGTGTTGTTGAGCTGTATCCCCAGCCTCATATACAGTTTTTTCATTTAATCCTTTCAACAGTCCTGTGAGGTAAGAGGCATTATTTCCTTTTTTACAGTGATGATATTGAGGTTTTCAGAGGTCAAAATACTTTTACAAAATCAAACAACAAATGGAGAGCCAGAATTGACAATTAAAATGCTATTTGTAACCGTGAGGGATGCAAAGACAAGCTCACAAGTACCTTCCCCACTTTTGCAAAGAACCGAGTAACTGTCTCTCCTTCTCTAAGCTTTCCAAAGATGATGTGAGGGAGTGACTGATGGAAGAATTGGAGGAGGGAGGTGATTAAATCACCTTAAATCTGTTTTAAAATTCTCCATTTTCAACAGGTTTCTGTTTTTAACAATGCTTGATTCTGTGAGAGACACTAGCCTCTTTTTGGGGCCAGCAGAGTAACAGAAAGCAACTTCTAACAGACGGCTGGTGTGGTAAGGTAGCAATTGTATTTAAATTTCAGTATCAGTAACACTGGCTGGAACCACCTAAAGCAAAGGAAGGAAGGGGTATCAGGGTACATTTTCACTCCTTCAACTGCCCACAGGGCTGGAAATGGAAAGTTTTATGTGACAGTTTGTTTTTACAACTTGAAATTTTCCTCTACTTTGAAAATTAAGACAGCCTAAGAGAGCCGTCTACTCAGGCCAGTATAGTAGCAAATTTATGATGTGAAAAAGTGGAGGTTTTCATGGTGTCGTAAGCTCAGCCACACTGTACATAAATTTATAGTTTAAGATTACCTTATTATAGAGCAAGTATACTATGAACAAATTAACTTTGGATTTTACAGTTTTTGAAATCAAATAGCCAGCTCTCAGTGCTCCTGTAGTCAATTTCTTTTTATAGCAATGTTATATCTTGAAAACAATCACATTGTTATTGTTTTGGGCTCTTTGTTATAGTTATTTATTTGACTCTTGTTTCTTGTTTTTCTTATACTTTGTTTTATTTTGTTTTGTTTTTCCTTTTAATATAGAAAGGATAGCTGTACATGTATAGGCTTATATACATCTAGAACTTCACCTAAAGTGTTTATAAGAATTGATTTTATTATGTGTGATGATACGAATAGCTACATTAAAGAAAATGAGACATCATGGTAGCCATTGATGGTTTCCTATCATTTAGTTTTGATGTCCAATAATGCTTTTATTCTTGGTTTTGATTGATTTTAGTTTGTTTTAATCATTTGATTTCAATATATATGGAGGTATGGACAGCTATTTTGAAGAAAGCAAGAGACATGACGGTAGCCATTATTGATTTCCTAGTGCCTGGTTTAGAAGGCCCACAAGGCTGTCATTCTTTTGTTTTGACTGGTTTTATACTATTTGGTTTTGAATTAATTTATTGTGTGTGAAGATATAGCCATTATTGATTTCCTGTTTTCTTGCTCTGAAATCCTGCATTACTTGCCTTGTTTTGCTTTGATCTTTGTTCCGTTTTGCTTTGCTTTGCTTTATTCTCTTTAAAAAGAGGAAAACAATCATAATGAAAAATCATGGTCTGAAAAGCTTGGAGTTTTATACATACCTCTGTATAGAAAATTAGAAACATCCATCTATAATTAAGGCAATAACTTGAAACTTAAAAGTTATTTTAAACAGAATCAGTATTTTGGATGACCATTTTCAATGCAAAAGTATGTATATATACCTGTAAACTATGAAATTTAATTAATAAAATCATTGAAATGAGACTGAAAGCATTTTTTAAAAGCTGATCTTCTAGACTTCCTCCTGGAGCTCTGTTTATCCTGAACTGGCAAGGCCACTGTATTTCAATTCAGGGCTTCTTTTGCATATAGAAGTACAGACTTGCTGAGCTGAGCCAAATCTGTCTATCCAATTACTGGGTAAGAGAGCTGACTGTAGCTTTCGGCAAAACCTGTAATCTGTAAAACTCTATAGTATCAGTGACAGCCTAATGAAAGGGAAGGGCCAAAAGAGTGTATATGTTACTCAAGTGATACATAGATGCACAGCTCACTCTACAAATAGCCCACTTCAAATGTAACACCAAAGAGCAAAAGGTACATAGAGCCCTGAAAAAAATATCATTTGCTATGTCTACCATAATTTTTAGGTAGAATGACTTACAAAGGAAAAATTCTCAGCAATGTATTGTGAATCACTTAGCTGAATACTAGCACAAAAGCTTTTATTACAATTAAAATCTGATCAAGTAACTCATTCTCAACAGCTGCTTTAGTGACTGTAATTTTCGTTGACTTACATTTTGCTAAAATTTTCATTGTGCATAAAGAAAATCAATCCAAGGGTAACATTTGATTATATTTTGCCATATGCAAATAATTTGAATTTAAAATAAAAAGTTAATCTTTATTTAAAAGCATAATATCTATAAAAAATTATACAGATTGTATACCATATAAACATTTAAAGGCAGCAGGCAAAATTTATTTATCATGCTAGAGAGGAAGAAAGGCAGAGAGACTGAGGGGTTGAAACAGCAGATTTTTCAGATCCTTATAATGTTCTATTTCTTGACTTAGGTTCTGGTTACACTGGTGTATTTATCTTGTGATAGTTCACTCAGCTGCCCACTCATAATTTGTGCACTTTTCATATTTGCATAATAAACCAGTTCAAAAAGTAAAAGAAAATTCTTAATCTCTATAATATGATATTAGTGTTTTAATAAATGTGTACAAGTCTGTCATATTCAAGCCTGGTTTCATAGTTATAAAAGAGTGAGTAAATATTTTATTAAAAACAGAAATTCAGATTACTTTCTTTTTTTTTCAAAAATACAAATGTGTGGAAAAATTAAATTGATTTAATCTGTATGTTTGTATCAGATTGCAGTAAGACAATAAATTCTTTTTTTCCTCATTCATGGAAATACAGGCAAGAATAAAATCAGGGTAGGGTATATTTAAGAAGATAGTTTAATTCATGTTATCAGTATATCTTATAGGAAACCCAAAACCTCTGTAAGTGAGGTTTTTGCTGGGCCCAGCATTTTTAGTGGTAATGAAGTTCCATGGCTATTATCATGATCATCTGGTAATCAATACCCAGGATATCTACTCCAGTAGAAATAAAAGCCCCGGTAAAATGTTTCCATTTATAGTTCCTTTTCTTTCTAGATAGAGATGGGAGGAGATAATAGGTAACTTAGTAAATGTATAATTCTACAGCCAAGTAGCCATATAATTGTTAAGAAATTATGCTTTAATTTTGATTTGTTTTCAAATGTAAGAATTTCAAGAAGTTGGATGTTAATTTAGCCTTGTTTCATAATGGCGTGGCAAGTAACTTAATGCTTTTATTCATTCTGCCAACATTTATTGCAAGGCCAGGGCAGACAGTGATGCAGCGTACACAGGCAAGGCCCTCCAGGACCTTAGAGTCTGCAAAAGTTATTTATTATTTATTTGACAAATGTATATTTTTAAAGTACCTAACATGTGCCAAGCTTTTCTCAGTTCTGAGGAGCCTGAGGACAGGAACATCAAAAAAGTCATTTTTGTCATAGGGATTTACATTCTTCTGGGATAAGACAAAGAAAACAGGTTTTTTTTGTTTTTTGTTTTGTTTTGTTTTGTTTTGTTTTGTTTTGTTTTTTGTCTTGTTTTGCTTTGCAGACAGTGTCACTATGTAGTCCAAGCTGGCCTTGAACCCAGTCTGGCTTGATTTGAGATCCTCCTGCCTCACTCTTCCAGCTGCTATGATAACAAGCATGTGTCTTCACATCTGAGAACATGCTATTAAAGCTTTTAGATATAAAGTTTTAAAAGCATAGAGCATAAAGTGTGTTTCTGATGCACAGGATAGCTCAAGCTTCTCTTTTCATCTAGTCTGGCAATCTGCCTTTTCACTGGGTCTTCAGTTCAGGTACGCTTTCCATTGGTGCACATTTCTTATCAATCAGGACACTCTCCCGATTATGCACAATAGCATCATCAAAACCAGGAAATTAAAACTGTTTCATTATTGCCACATGATTTTCATATTTTAGTCAAGCTCTGTCAGCTGTCTAATAATATCTACTATAGAGAGCAAAAGTGTCTGGTATTGTGTTTTGAAATTAGTTTTCACGTCTCTTCAGTCTGGAACAATTCTTAAGCTATTTTTGATTTCCTAGAACTTGATACTTGTGAAGGTTAAAGACCAATTATTTTGTAAAATGATTCTTTATTATTTTTTAATATTTGCTCATATGGTTTAGATTATTCATATTTTGCAAGATCACCACGGAGATGGTGCTCTGTTTTTCTTATTGTGTTACGTACACATCATTTCCATCTGTCCCGTTATTGGTGATGTTCACTTGGGTCACTTGGTCATGATGGTACTTTTCAGGCTTCTCTGATGTGAAGTTAATTTTCTCTACTTATTTTAGGTGGATGTCCTCTGGAACTACCCAAATACCCAGTTCCTCATAAACTTCGAACTTAGTGGTTCATTTGTATCAGTATGAACTCATGGTTTCCAGTTTCAGATAACAAATGCCTTTCCCACGCCTCTCAGGTCTGCTTTGACATGCCAGGTCCCTTCTGTGTGCATCCTTCTCACCTTGCTGTTAGTTATTACTCATGTATTTTTCCATTTCCAGTGTTTTTTTTTATTTCTTTATGTAGATCTGACTTTCCACTTGGCTTCATTTCCAACGGCTTGAAGATCTTCATTTAACATATCTTGTAGAGCAAATCTGATGGTGGTAAATTCTCTCAGCATCTGTTCATCTTGAAATATTTTTAGTTTGCTTCATTTTTGGAGGATATTTTTGCTAGATAGATAATCCATGGGTGACAGCTTTTTCCTCTCAGCACTTTGTAAATGCCACAGCATTGTCTGCCGGCTTGCATTGTTTCTGGTGAGAAGTTAGAGGTAATTCTCTCTGCTTTGGTTTTAACATTAGATTACAAAGTGTTAGAATGTAGTCTTCTGTTTTAAGAAAGGCCCCTTGCTACTAATTGAGCTTTTTAGGTTAGTAGTTTTGTTTTTTCTTTCAAAATTAGAATTATTTCGATCATTAATTCTCATAAATTTTTTTTTTCTCTGGGACTCCATCTCTTCTCTTTCTCAGAGCCCTGCTGGCATGTGGAACACACTGGGGAACATTTTCCCATCAGACTCTGATCAGAACTCCAGGGACTCTCAGTCCTGTGCCCCTCTAGGGTCTCTGCTCAGATCACTGTGCTCTGGTACTTGTTTTGTATAGAGTTTGTCGAGTCATCCTCGCATTGTCAACTTAGTGGTTAATACTAGGGAACCTCCGGGACTTTCTGAAAGTTCCTTGTCTGTGCTCTCCACTCCCATTCAATGCCCTGTCAGTCATGTCAGTGGCTTGGAGTCTTACTCCTTCCTTAGCACAGCTACAACACCATACTCTGCCTGGGCTCTACCCTTCACTCCAGGCAGAAAGACAGACTATTGTGGGGACACCTAGAAACTTTTTATTACTCTAGCACCATAAGTCTGTGCTGCTTATTGTGCAATATAATATATATAAGTTTTAGAGCTCTTTATGTGGTAAGTAGTGCTAATTTGAAGTCAGTTGCTCACCATGTCCAGGAGTGAACTAGTGAACGCTAGTAAATGCTATAGTATAGTAGAAAATGTTAAATGCTTCAGGAAAACAATAGACCAAGAAGAAAGGATAATGCAGGGTTGGAAAGGTATAATTTTAAATTATAAATCAGGAAACAAGCATTGTAGTTCAGCATGATAAGTCTAAGGAGAAGAGGTACCTTAGGCACCTAAATGAGTAATGGGGCTGCTAAGTGATCTAGGGGTGCTTGGGAAGCTTGAGGAGAGAAAGTCTTATCTAGTTTAAGACTGAAAGGATAAGCAGGAGATAATTGGACAGTGAAATAGGGTATGAGAGTGCTGGCATGTTTCCTCACATATTAGAAACAGAATGCTTTAAAGATTCAATGAGCGACATTAAGAACACACAGAATTTTGTCAGATATATATTGTTTCCTACAGCTGGAGTGATGCTGTATGTTTAAGCAAGGATCAAATTATAGGGTCTTGGAGTCCAGGGTATAGCTCAGTGGCATGGCACCTGCCTGAGAAGCTCGAGGTCCTGAGTTTGATTTCCAGTTCTGAAAAAAATATTATAGAAGGCCTTGAAAGAGTATTAAGAGTTCTGCATTTCAACCTTCAGGCTTTGGAAAATCATTGAAAAATTGTTTAAGCTAAGTGTAAAACTCAGTCACAGCCTCTGGATTGCCAAATCCCCATCTACAGAACTAATGCCATTATTTTTTAAGTGAATGAGTCCACTTTTTAATATAATATTTAAGTTTTGTATCCATATCAAAAGTCAATTTCAATTGCTTATTATTATAAGAAGTTCTTAGAAATGTAATGCTTTCCAAAAATATTTTAGATCATACATTTTTTGAGTCATAAAGTGATCTGAACATAAGGGAAATTGATGACCAAACTAAAAACAAAATATAAAATTTTGATTTTTTTAGTCATTATCATTAAAAGATGTAAATGACTGACTTATAATGGAAGGTAGTCAATTGAAATATATTTGTAAGGACATTAAAAAGTGAAAGTGAATAAAATGTTTACTTTGGAAGGTTGGTAAAATCACTAAATAGACACGGAAGAGAATAAAAAGAAAACTAGCAAACAAGAAACTGGTCCTTTTATTTCCTTGCCAGATTGAACAGACAGAAAAAAAAATTGCTTTTTCTGTTTCTTCATATTATATTTGATTCAACTTAATTCAAACAAACATTTACTGGCTCTCATACTAGGTACTGAGAGAATGAAAAAAAAAGATGACGAAGGCTGTTTTCATACCAAAGGCATTTACAGACGTGGGGAAGCAGATGTTCCTAATTTGTTACAAATGGCAGAATAAAATGAATGGCTTCCACCTTGAGATGGGAGAAAATAAAAAGGGGGCATTTAACCATGTTAAAGCACACATTAATGCTATAGCACTCCCCACCCGTGGCCCCACAAGTGGCTGAACATGGGGTGCCAAAGACAAGAACTAACCAATTGACCTGATCCTGAACAAGGATGATGCTAAGGGAGAGAAGGTAAGCCCAGAAAGCCGCCTTACCAGGGAGACAGTACGGATCTGGTCAGCAACTTCAGGTACTCCAATGTTCTCCTCCCCCAAATGACTGGGTGAGAGACAACCGTAGGAAACCACTGTTGAAAGGCAGTGGGCCAGACATAGACCCCTTGAGAAATATAAGGTCAGTCTGGGAAGGCCTTGGGTCTTGCGCCAGTAGCACCTAGACCCTGTGAATGCTGACATCAAATCCAGCGGTATGCTGGAACCCTGCCCCTATGGCCTGACTCCAGCAGAGACCACAGAGTTGATCATTTTTCCTATCTGCCAAGGTGAGAAAGAACACCCCTTTGCTTGGATGGTGACTACTCTGGGGTGAACAGGCAGGGGGCATCTGATGCAAGAAGGATACATCAAAAGCCCATAGATCCTAAAGCCAGGCAGAGAAAATCATGACTGTATGTATCCCAAGACTACAGATCTTAGAGAGAAATCATTCATTCAAAAACATGGAGGAACTATTTCTTTGATTCAATTTTTTTTTCTCCCTCTCTTTTCCTCTTTGGGATTTTGAGGAGTTGGGAACTTTTTGCCTTTTTTGAGTCATTTTTATCTTTTAGTTTCTTTTCTTTTTTCCCTTTTGACTTTTTTGTCTTTTTTATTCTCTCTCTCTCTCTCTCTCTCTCTCTCTCTCTCTCTCTCTCTCCTTGTTTGTTCTTTCCTGCAACTGTTACCTATTAATTTCCTTTTACTCTTCTAATATAGCCTTTCTCTCTGCCTTCTCATATCTCATTGATTATCCAGTTCCCCGCCTCTGCCTTTATTAGGATGGCTACTAAGATTTATGAATCTCTGACTATCTAGTTAACATTACACTAGTCCTGTTAAACAGTGTTCTCTTCTTAGTAGAGACAAGAGTTTCTCCATTTAGTAGATATATATTTACTGTAGGTCAATATTTGGTTTATCTTATTGTTCATGCTATAATTATAGATCTTTTTTATGGGTAAATGTCATACATTATTGGTCCTTCTGGTTTGTCAATTATCAGTTTGTCATTGATGCTGATTTTATCACCATAACCAAGGTACTATGGCTATTACTGGTAACTGATATTTTGGGATGTCAATATCTAGAATGCCTTGAGGTCATTAACAATACTGTGGCCAATAGTTGGAGAGCCAGATACTGATATCAAAACACTATCGCCTCTCATGCCAAGTAAACAGAAGTAGTTGGATCCTGGGACAGAGGTAAAGGCCAATACTGTAGGCACGCCCAGAGAACACTGCTGAAAAATAGACATTAAATAAGGAGGTCATCATATTAGAAGCAAAGCTTCCTACTATAATCAATCAACAAGCCTCAATACAAACAAACAAACAAAAAGAAATGAAAACATATGAAGATAAGCTGGCAAAATGCTTCCCTAAACTTCTAACTCCTCCAAAACTGAAACATGGGGAATGGAAAAGGAGGAAACTAAAAGTCTCACAGTTGAGTTATTTGGGATGATGCTGGAGGAGATAACAAAATAGATCAATAAGGTATTTGGCAAGCTCACAGAATAAAACAAACAAATAAGTAAACCGATTATGGGCCAAATAAAATGATCAGGGAGTCTACAGAAGACACCAATCAAAAACTAACAGAGTTAAACATGAATAAGCAACATAAAAAAGGAATTTGAATCCACAGAAAGACTCCAGATTCAAGAGATTAAAAGTTCTATTGGAAAAATGGATAGTAGAAGTGACCAATATGAAGTCAGACTGTCAGAACTAGAAGACAGAGTTGTTGCTGAACATTTAATGACAGTTACCTTAAAAACAACAAGAGAACATGACATATGGCTTCAACAACTCTTGAAGCAGTGGTGTTAAACCTATGTCTTGTGTGCCATGGTCAGCTGTTTGTATCACTGAAAGGTCAGAAAGATTCTCTATCAGTGTTCTAGAGAATGCAAAAAAGACAAAATTAAATGGATTAGTGAAAAATTGGAAGATAGCATACATGGCATAAAAATCTCTTTACTGAAATCATATCAGAAGACTTTCAAAATAAGGGAAAAAATTTTAGCATACAGATAAGTGAGGCACATAAAACCTCAATAGGCACAATTGGAAAAAGAAACACATCATAGTCACAATCCTAGAAGTCCAAAACAAGAAAAGAGTCTTCAGTTAGAGAACAAGGAGTCCCTCGTAAACATAAACCCATTGGAATTACAGAAGACTTCTCAGGGCAAACCTTAAAGTCTGCAAAGCTTGGAGTGAAGTGTTTCAACAATTTCCAATTCAGGCTGATACATCCTACAAAACTATCTTTCAAACTTGATGGAGAAATAAGATATTTTCACACTAAAGAGTACATAAAGAAACTCATGACTACAAAACCAGCACTGCAAAACTTCTCAAGGATATCTAAGAGACAATGAGGCTTTACAATGACAAAAGTCCTCATAGAATGACTAAACCAAGTAGAATGAGCAGTTAAATAGAAGGGAAAGATAGAAAATCAGCAATAGGAAAAAAAAGGGCAATAATAGGAATAAATCAGTATCTGTCAGTAATAACTCTCTATGTGAATGGTCTCAATTTCCCAATCAAAAGACACAGAGTGGAAAAATGGATCAAGAAACAAAATTCAACAGTATATTGTATATAAGAAACACATTTAATACAGAAAGAAACTTACGGACTAAAAATAAAAGGACAAAAACAATAGTCCATGTAACAGGAGTTCCCCACACCAAAATAAATAAATAAATAAACAAACAAATAAAAAAGAGGATCCTTACTATCCCATATTCAGACAATGTGGACTTCAAGCCAAACCTCATCAAAAGAGGCAAAAAAAGATTACTACATACTGATTAAGGGAACAATCTAACAGAAAAGAAAACAAATATAAAAATATATGCACTGAACAATGGCAACCCAACTTTATAAAACAAGTACTACTGGCTATAAAAGATCAGAGAAATAGAAACACAATTATAAAAAAAAAACCTTGTTATTTCACTAATTCAAATAGATCAACTAGACAAAAACCAAAAACACCCAAAGAAATATCATTGTTGAACAAAACCTTCAAATAAGTGGGCTTAATATATACATACAAAGTGTTCTACTCAACAGCAGAATATACATAATTTTAAGTAGCAAAAACAAAACAAACAAACAAAAAAACAGACCACATACTAGCTAATAAAGCTAGCTTAAGTAAATGTAAAATAGTTGATATTGTACCATAGGTATTACGGTATCATAGCACAAAGAACCTGGAAATCAATGACAAATGAAACCAAAATATGCAAATGGATGGAAACTAAAGAATATTGCCTTAACTAAACAAAGAGTAACAATAGAAATTAGGGAAGAAAAAGACAGTTTCCAGAGCTAATCGATAATGCCAGTATAACATACCAAAACAACTGGGACATAATGAAAGCAGTTGTAAGAAAGAAGTGTATAGCTGTGAATGCCCACATGACAAAAACCGAGCAAGCTCAAATAAATAACCTAAAGATACACCTGAATGTCCTGGAGAAACAAGAAAAATCCAAACTCAAAATTAGTGCAAGGAAAGAAATTATAAGATCAGAGCAGAAATCAATGAAATTGAGACAAAAAAAGAAATAAAGAAAAGAAAAAGAAAGAAAAAAAAAAGAAGCCAAAGATTTTGTAAATCAAAGAGTTGGTTCTTCAAAGAAAAAAAATAAATAAACCAAATAGACAAACCTGTAGCCAGTCTAATTCAAAAAAAGGAGAAAAATAAATGCAATTAGAAATGAGAATGGTGAAATCATAAGATTATATAAAATACAGATTATTAACAACTTTGCAACTCTACACTAATAAACTGGACAATTCAAAAGAAATGGATAGAGTTCTAGATAAACAGGAATTATCAAAACTAAACCAAGATACTACAACCCTGAATAATCCAATAATAGGCAAAGAAGTTGAGTCAGTAATGAAAACCTGCCAATGAAGAAAGGCCTGAGTCCAGATGAATTCATTGCTGAATTGTATAAAAACTCCAGGGAACACCTCACACAAATACTCCTCAAATTCTTTAATGAAATTGAAAAGGAAGATGCGTTATCAGAGTCATTCTTCAAAGTTATGATTATCTTAATTTCAAAAATCAGACAATAATCTTACCATAAAAAAGAACTATAGACAAATCTCTTTAATGAATATAGATGTAAAAATTCTCGGCAAGATGCTGGTAAACAGAATGCAATGACTAATCAAAAACATAAATCATGACCAAATAGGTTTCATCCAAGAGATGCAAGAAAGGCTCAATATATGCAGCCTAATGATATAGGAAAATGAAACTCTCAACCTGCTATCTGTCCCATACGAGTTTGTGTTCTCTAAAATTGAAGAATGAATTTTAGGAACATGGAAGCAGAATATTAAAAGCAGAATTTACTTATTGAGAGAAAGAAAACTTTTGTTTGAGAGAGACAGAAGGGGTTCCAAGTGGGTTGCCAAAGACTGTTTTCTCTAAGGTCTTTTATATCAGGTGAGATGTGCTCAGGTGAGGAAAACCTGGGAACTCATAAGGTAGGTATAAAATGGGACAGAACTATGGTTAACCAATAAGATTATTTGCACAGGTAAAACTGATTAATTCAGGAACAAATAAGAAGTGAGTCATCTAGTAAGTGGGCATGCTTAACAGCAGTGACTCTTCCTATTGGGGATTGGGATTGGAATTGACTTCCTCAGGGTGATAGAAAACTACTTGGAATATCAGTCCTTAGGATGTGGGTGTATTTGCTTTGTCTTTTTTCTAGACATCTAGCCCACAGTTGGAGGTGTCTATCTCCTCCAAGGTTACAAGATATCTGGTCTTTGCACTGGCTTCTTGGAGGGCTCAGCCCTGTCTGACTGCCTACAATATTTCTAACTAACTCAGCTGCTTATAACAGTACACATAAACAGAAGAAAGGACAAAAACCATATGTTATCTTAATAGATGTAAAAGAAAGTCCCTGACAAAGTCCTACATCCTTTCCTGATAAAAAGAAAAAAACTGAAGAGGTGTAAAAGGACTTTATCTCAATCTGATAAAGTCACTTATGACAAACCTACTGCCAGTATCGTATTATATCAAATGAGGAAGAACTCAAAGCTTTCCCTCTCAAATCAGGAACAAGACAAAGATGCTCACTATCACCACTTGTTTTCAACATAATACTCAAAACATGAGCAAAAGCAGTTAGGCAAAAGAAAGAAAGCAAGAAAGACAGGAAGAAAGATGTACAGGAAAGGAAGGATTGAATTATCATTATTTACAGATGACATGATCTTCTACATAAAAGACCCAAGAAGTCTACCAACAGACTCCTAGAATTAATAACCAAGTTCAGTAATGTAGCAGAATAACAAATCATCACACAAAAATCAAAGCATCCTTGTATTCTAAAATGAACCCACCACAAAACAAATTAGAAAAAAATGCCACTCACAGTAGCATTAAGAAAAATTAAATACTTAGGAACTGACCTAACCAAGCAAGTGAAAGATCTCTCCAAAGATCTCTACAAAGATATCTAAAAAGAGACATAAAGTACTGAGAAGGGAATTCAAAGAGGATAATAGAAAATGGGAAGATAGTCTCTGATCCTGGGTAGGCAGAAACGATACATTGATAATAGCCATACTTCCAAAACTAATGTACAAATTTAACAAAATCTCAATGAAAATATCAATAGGATTTGAAAACAATCCTAAAATTCATATGGATTCATGAGACCCATAATAACAAAAATAATTATGGGTAATAAGAGTAAAGAGGGAGGCATCATAGTCTAGACTTGAAGTTACATAACAAATCTACAGTGATAAAAACAGAATGTCCTGGAACAAAATAAAAACAGATATGAGGATAAATAGATGGAATAAGAGGATGCAGAAACAATCCCAAGTACATTCAACTATCTCGTCTTTGACAAAAGTACCAAAAATGTACCACGGAGGAAAGATAGTTTCTTTAGCAAACAGTGTGAGGAAAACTGGCCTTGTACATGTAGAAGACTGGATTGAGACCCATATCTCTCACCATGTATTACAATAAAATGAAAATGGATCAAAGAACTGACTGTTAAACTGCTAGAATATTAATTAGTTAAAACTCCTGAAGTCATATAGACTTTCTGAATAGAGACTTGCGTTGGAAATAATACCAAGATTCAACAAATGGGATCACATTAAATTAAAATGCACAGAAAAAACAAAAATGAAAACAAAAAACAGTAAAAAGACAACCTACAATGGGAAAAGTTTTCAGTTATTTCTCAGAGGACTAATATCTAGAATATATAAAGTATTCAAAAGTATTAGGACCCACAAAATAAAAGAGCTAATCCAAAAATGGAAAAGTGAAGTGAATAGACACTTCACAGAAAAACTAAAAATGGCCAATAAATGCATGAAGAAATGCTTAAAATCACTGACCATTCGATAATTGCAAATTAAAGCAATGCTGAGATTGCATCTTATCCCATCAAGAAATTAAATAAGAATTGTTGGTGAGTTAGTGGGGAAAAAGAATATTTCTACATTGTCAGTGGGAATGTAAACTAGTTCAACCACTATGGAAATAAGTATGAAGATTCTTAAAAAACCTAAAATGGAAATTATCATTATGTGTGGGAAACCAAAGGCGAATTGAGGCTTAACTGGCCTCCTCTGTGAATGCAAAAGAGAAAGGCATCATGCAGGGGTGATGGCAGTTGCAGGTTGTAGGGTAAAGTCAATACAGCTGAGTCTAATTTGTTCCATGCTTGTACTAAATGGTTATTATAAGGCAGGTGAGCCTTGTGTTACTTTAATTGTTTGTTCCAAGTAAAGGGGAAACAAGCTAGAGACTCCTCTGCTCTAGAGGAAAAAGTCTGCTGACTGCCCATCTGCTAAACGAAAGCCTGTGTCTCTTATCATTTATCTTTGTTCACTTAACTGAGGTCCCTGAAATGGTGGAGAAAACTAGTAGGAGCGGGCTGGTTCCCCATGGGTGATCTCTGGGGCAGAGACCTGAGCCTGTTTCTGACATCTATCTATTTCTGTTCTAGGTATTCCTGAAAGATTTAAGACATCATATTATAATGATATATGTAGTGCTGGTTTTAGGTGCATGGAGAATGCATAAGTTCTGAAGTTAAAAAGGCTTCCATTCCAATTTCAGAAAAAGGCCGGCAGGCCTCAAAACTGCAAAAGTAAAATACTTTGTTTATCTGAGAAAGCTGCAGAGTGCCATGTTCCAGAATGGCGGCAGATGCCACAGGGGGTTTCAAAATGGCAGTGGCTGCACCAGCTTCCAGAATGGCATCAATATAGAGAAGCTCTTCCTTACAATCAGGTTGAGAGTACTCAGTGATGCAGGCACTTGCCCCAACAGCCAAGAGAGAGGAAAGCCTGGCTACTGCTCTATTGGGTCCTGACCTAAATCCCCAATCTCCCAAATGAGTGTTCGGCAAAGGCTTAAATAAATGAGACAAGTGGTGTGATTTTAGGGCTCGAGGAGGATCAAAACGCTTTAGCGGACTTTGAGATTCTGAGGGCTAAAACAAAGACTTCTCTGGAATGCCCATATTTATTAGGTCCAAAACAAAGGGTGGGGAAACTGAGGGAAGCACAGGAAATTAGCAGGACCTTGAGAGTCACTTCAAAGACTTCTCCAAGTAGTAAATTATGCCAATTTAAGAGAAGGGTCCTATCTCCATGATGACATTTATGGTAGGAGTGCAACTGCAGGAGTGAGATTCTTTCAGCTGCAGTCTCTATTTACTTAATTAATGCTGGAGCCAAGGTGTCCTCAGCTGTGGCCTAACGTTGCCCTTTGAGGTGTCTCTGGCCTCACAGGTCACTACAGGCCTCAGCCAGAATCAATGATTCATAGAGGTTCACTTACCGTGAATTAGCTCCTGTCGCTAGGACAGATAAACATAGAAAGCCAATTAGTTAATTTTAAATCCTGCTCAGAGTTGCTTCATAGTGGTCTCCAACACTGTTCTAGCTGGCAGCAGATCTTGGCAGCATCCATGTGGCATTAGTTTTAGGTGCATGGATAATATATGAGTTCTGATTAAAAAAAAGGCTTCCACCCTGATTTCAGAAGAAGGCTTGGGAGGCCAGGCAGTGTACTCTGAGAGGGCAATATGTGAAGCTGTAAGTGTGAAGGCGGACATGAAGTCAGTGGAGCACCTAAAAGTTTGGAAAAGCCAGGAGCGTGGATTGTCTAAGGAAAGCTGCAAGGAGAGAGCAAAGCCAGCCCAAGAGAGAAGCCATTGGAGTTAAAACCACCAGAAGTGCCATAGGGGCGGAGTCACTCAAACTTTTTGGAGCTCGCAACCCATCTTTAGCCCATAACAGAAGAACTCTCTTTGCCTCAGTGTGGCATGTATTCTGGCAAAACTCATGTTGCAAAGCTCCTGTGGATCAGACCGAAGCTAGATTCCAGTTAAGACCACAGCCTCACTCACTTCCTTTCCTTGACCTCATAAATTGCTCCTATATGAATCCCTATGTCAAGCACTTGGAGTGAAGAAGGATGGAACTGGAAAGGTCGGCAGAGGCAGGACTGGGCAAAGACTGGAACATCACACTCAATTCAGATTTTGTTGTTTGGGCTGCAGGGAACTGACGACTGACAATTTTTGAATTAGAGAGGACTTGCTCTTTGGAAAAGGAACTCTGTTAAGTGAAAATGAGTTAAAAGCATTGCAGAAGTAGAAATTTTAGGATTTGCTAAGTGACTAGGCATGTGGGGGGGGCAGAGAGAGTGAGAGGGAGGGAGAGTCAGAGAGAGAGAGAGAGAGAGAGAGAGAGAGAGAGAGAGAGAGATATGACCTTGAAATTTCCAGTAAGAATCGTTGAATTTGAGGTACTAGAAGACAACTAAAATGAAAACATCAAGCAGTTAAAAATTCAACTTGTAGTTCTTGGCAAATTAGAATGGAAATTTAAGGAATGATTACTCATTAAGTTCACATGTTTAACATCACTGTGTTTTACTAGCACAAAGAAACATAATAGATAGGAAAGGTTGATAGTGTACTACAGTTAAATACAAGGTGAATAGGATACTTCATTAGAATAGGTAAAGTGTCTTAAACTGAATATTCAAATCAATGTTTCCTTATACACCTTTCATAAATACTTAGAAAGTGACATAAAATTATCTTGATGCAAAAAAAGAGATACGACTGTCTAAAATTTTAAAGTTCCATAGCGTTAGAAACTAGTCAAGAAAGATAACAAACTGGAGGAAATGCATGCAGTACATCTAAGAGACCAGGGGTTAAATGTTAATTGTCAAGGATCTTTTACACAGTATCAGGTGTATATAATGTAAAATAGAAAATTTGTAATATCAGGCAAAAAATATAAGAGACCAATAAACACAAGGGAAGAAATTCAACTTCATTCATAATTGGAGCTGAAAATTAAAGGCAATATATTTTTCTATATGAATGGCACCTGGTCAAAATGTATGCTTAGAATTAGCAGCTTGTCTAATTTACTGTGCACACATGTAAACATTTACATTTCCTGATTGGCTGTTGACTTTGTTTAATGTAGTCTATAAGAATTATAAGATTTATTATTTTATCAACTGGAGCAAACTTTAGGTAGGTGGTTTCTGGGTTTCCACTCATTTTCCTCTAGTTATTTTAAAGTTTTAATTTGAAAATATTTAAATCTTTTGTTAGTCTGGAATTGATTTTGTTCTAAGGAATTAAGTAGTAATCCTGCTAAATTTTTCAATTATTACTCTGTTTTTCAGACACCATTTGTTAAATAACCCATTGACTCAAAATGACTTCTTTTGCATAGACTAAATTCCTGTATATATTTGGGCCTCTTTCTGGATTCTGTTTGCTATTTCTGTTCACTACCACTATACTACTACTATAAGTACTATGACAAAAAGTTCCTTAAAATGTCTTGGAATATCTTAGTTTTCCTCTTTTTTCAAGTTTCTCAACTATCCTTACATGTTTATTTTCAGTTAGTTTTTTTTGAAGGCTGGCTTCTCTCAACTGCACATATTTTAGTGTTTTAAATTAGGATGCCTTTAAACTTAGAAATTCGATTGAGATTACATTTTTGACATTTTCTATCCAATATCAAGATATATCTTTCCTTACTAATTAATATTATGGCCATCAGCAGAATCTTAATGTTCTATTTTCTTCTTTAGTGTGTGTGTATGTTCTACACTGGCTTTTTGAAATTTATTCATAAGTTTTTCCTATGGTAGATAGTGCTGTACCTTTAAATCCACTGTATTTTTTTAAACAGCCATTGTTTGTGTTATAAAAACTATTAAGTTTTGTATAATTGTGCTCTGACTACTGAGTTCTTGCAGGAATCTTTCAATTGTGGGTTTTTTGTTTGTTTGTTTGTTTAACATGTGAGTTTTTCGTCCTTCTAGGTTAATCCAGTCTTTTTAAATGCTTTTTTAAAAAAGAGAAATAATTTCCAAAATTCATTTTCAAAACTATTCTGTAAGCTGTTTCTCCAAAGAAAACTATGGACTTATCTTGTGAAGATTATGCAAAAAGTACTGAAAAAATTCTAAATTACTAGATTCTCCTCATATCTTGATCTTCAATTTTTCACCCGTAGTGATGTATCATCTGTCTCCTTCTCAGACACAAGCCTTCTTTCTCTCAATAAATATATTTTGTTCTTAATCTCCATTGTTCCTAAAATTCATTTTTCAGTTTTAGAGAACATGAATTTGTACTGGACATCTAGTAGCCTGGGAGCTTTTTTCTCCTATATCACAGAAATTCTTTTCTTGTTCTTGATATCAAAGGAAATTTTTCTTATTTTTCACTGTGGAGCATGATGCTGAGATGAATCACATCAACAAAGAATCATCCACTCTTTTTTTGTTCATAGTTGTTTTAAGATAAGATTATAATTTGAATTTTATAAAAGGCTTTATTTGGTCTTATTTGAAACTATAATTAGAATTTCTTATCCTTGTATTCTTATCATGTACTCTTTACAGTCAAATTCTTAATATTGAATCATAGGCATACTTTTTCCTTACACTTACTTTTTTTCACATTTGTTTATACTTAGTATTTTTATACAATTTCTATAAAGGAGATTGATCTATTGTTTATTTTTGGTGGAATATCTATGTCACGTTTCTTATCCATATTTTGTTGGCTTATAAAAGGTATTTAGATTTTTTATATTTTCAAATCATTTAAATGGATTGTATATATTTGACCTAAAAAAGTTGAAAAATTTCACTTGTTGAAAACCTATAGCTGAAGGTAAAATGGCTGACTTTGTATGTAATCAGTGATTTTCTTTTTTTTTTTCTTCTAGTTTTCTAAATTTGCGGAATATTTTCTGCAGCACAAACATTTTAAATTAAATATGAGGTAAAGAAGGACAGAAGGGAGGAGATGAGAGAAGAGAAAGATAGTTTCTATTGCATATCAGGATAAAGAAAATTATTTAGATAATTTTTATGAAATGCAAAAAAGGATAAGGAGATATATATACATATATATATACATTATATATATACATATATATAAGGATATATATATATATATGTATATATATACACACACACACATATATATAATGGAGCCAGCCATGGTGCTGCATGCCTATAATCCCAGCATTTAGGAGGCTGGGGTAAGAAGATCATGAGTTTGAGGCCAGCCTGAGTAATTTAACAAGTTCCAAACCAGCCTTAAATACACAGTGAGAACTTGACTTAAAAACAAAACAAAACAACGGTGCCGTAGAATGATAGAATGAAGAATTGATAATTAATATCCTGAGGCTGGATGAAATCCTAGAGGAAGATGTAACTCATACAGAGAAAATAGACGGAACTGTAAGGCAAGACTAACCATGTAAGTGACACTCAGTGGTTGTGGAATGCATGTGAGTAAATAAACCTATGCAAAACTCAACTCCTAGTAAAAGATCACATTAAAGAAGCTGGAAGAAAAGTGAGTCAACACACTCCCCTGAACCGAGCAAGAAAGGACATTCCCAGAAAGCGGAGGTTATGATGGAATGCAATGTTCCTTGAAGGTCATTCAGGCTGAACAGATCATTGGCATCTTTTGAAGGAGCCGTTGTAAGAGAATGATGCAGGATGAAGTCACAAATTAGTAGATGAGTTGGTGGGGTTTTTACAATAAAAGGAAAAAGAGACATGGCTCTAACTCAAGTTGTATTAGGTAGAAGAAAATTTTTGAAGCTTTTTCTTTTTTTTTCACATCAAGAGATAGGATTATAGGACAAGGAGCAAGACACTGTATTCTAGACTGAGTAGAAAGCATCCTGTTTGGATATTTTGGTGACCAGAATTGTCAATGAGAAAGCAGTTTATTTCATTACTACACTAAATCCAGCTGAATCAGATAAACAAAATAAGGAGTATATGTGTAGTTTTTGTTGTTGGTCAAGATCTAAAATGTTCTCCATATTGATCTGAAATTTATTTTTAGACTTTGTATAATTCTGTTTGTAGGCAGTTTATTTCTCTATTCCTTAAGCAGTACCACCCATGAAAAATTTAGACTAGCTCCTTTTAAATTAAGGAGAAATAATCCACATAACTTGGGGTCGAGTGTACACTGTCCTTATGGAGAAGGGAAAACAAAAATAGGCACTGTTGTTTTGTTCTTGGGGAGCCAAGTTCCTCAGCAAATGTGCCAAGGTTCATTTTGGCAGTTCCTTGCAAGTTGGCAGCCTTATCTTGGCCTCTCATTCTGAAGGTGCCCTGTCTTTGGAAGTTGGCATGAGCATTACATACTTTGGGAAGTCAGCTTTAGTCATGGGCGTTGCTTAGGCTCTGGGAAGCCGTGGACTGCCTTTGACCAAAGGGAAGAGGCTATGCGTTCCCATTTTTTTCCCTACAAATGCCAACAGCTGTTTCCAGGATAGTACTACCTACTTACATGCTGTGGCCTATCACATCCTGTAGGTTTCAACTATTGCTGTTTTGAAGGAATAATGTTATTCTGTTGCCTGCATAATTACTATAGACATATTTCTCTATGCATTACATATCTTGTCTCCAGAAAATCCCACACATAAAACATATGATACTTGCAGCATTTTTGTATTTCAAAATATCGGTATCTCTTTCACTGGAAAACATTTATTTGAAATTAAATGTGTATCAAAATATTAACTAGTTTCAAGGATGACGATTGGAAAGTTTTCCAGAAAGACTTTGACTTATTTTTGGAATAAACACACTTTTAAAATTTTTTATTACTATTCTTATTATTATTACTATTACTGTGCTAAGGATCAAACCCAGGATCTCATGCATTTTTCAGCTACATCTCCAGCCCTGATGTTTAATGCTCTTGTATCGTATTTCCTTTGCAAAGATGAATAATGAATTCAATTTTGAGTTTATACTGTTTCTTGTGAAGGCAATTTACTTTTTAAAAGTACATGCTTTCCCATCATTAGGATGAATGAAGACTTTATAAAGACAGATTTTTTTAATTTTGTTTATTAAATTACAGATAAACTTCATTGGAGGCACAAAATGGTGGTTAGCAATTTGTCAAAAATTTGAGAAAAGGGGGCCAGGGATTTAGCTCAGTGGCATAAGTGCTTGCCTGGCAAGTGCGAAGTCGTAAGTTTGATCCCTGGTACAAAACAAAACAAAACCTGAGAAAAGCCAGACCTTTATAATTCTCAATTCAAACTTTTATTACAAAGACAATTATGTAAACATGAATTCTGATGTCATCCTGCACTGTCAGAAACAGGTTTTAAAGGTAAAAATAGTTCCTTTTCTTCAGAGTATGGGGAAGTATGGCTTTTGTGAGCATGATTGGAGGGTTTGCATTTGTGTCTGACTGTGAGTCTCCCAAGGCCCCTGCCTCATCTAAAGCATATCACTATGTAGATATAGAGGCATCTCCTGCTTCCACAAGGAATGGGGCTGCCTAGGTCTTGGATGTATGATCACTTGGAAAGGGGCTGGGTGTTGGTAGAGGTGGTGGTGATGGTAGTGGTACAGTTTATGTGTTCCTGAGCAAGATCAATATCCTTTCCTTCTGGTCATAGTTTCTACCAATAAAATAAAGAGCACCAAGACAGGAAGATTACGACTTCCAGGTCAGCCTGGACAACTTAATGATTTAGTGAGACCCTGTCTCAAAAAAAAAAAAAAAATCAATAAATAAAATGGACAGGGGCTTTGTAAAGGATCTGGGTTCAATCCCCAGCACTGAAAAAATTCTTAAAAAAAGAAGATTGGGGCTTCTTCATTCACTCTTTTCAGCAAGGCTTTGTTGAAACTTTGTTGCACATATTTTGTTTTTGAAGATAATTCTTTACTTAGGCACCTTGCAGAATTAAACAGTCAGTCCTGTAAGTGTGCATCAACTACCAAAGCCTTTTCCTACAGAAGAACAGGAACATTTGTTTTCCCATTCTGCATTTCTGAACAAATGCCTGCTACAAGCAAGGACAAGTTAAAGTTATATGCAAAGATAATGACAAATCTAAAGAGCGATTTAGAGGAAGGAAACAGCTCTGAGTATAGTGAATTCCAGAAATTTTGTCATTAACATATTTAATACCCTTATCTCATTCAATGCTCTCTTCAATGATCTTGAAAAGCAAAGATCATTATCCCTCTTTTATACAGGAAAGACCTTGGCAGGCAAAGAAATTAAGATTTAAGGTAGTAGAGTCATCATGTTGCTTACCCCTAACACACCTGTGACAAATAGTGTTCCATGGATTACTTAAAAGGTTTTCCTAAGCTCCTCTACAATGGTTGGAAGTCTGGTACTTTCTTTCCCAGTCTTTTTGCAACTAGAGCTGACCATAGACTCGACCTATAAAATAAATGTAAAAGGAAAGTTGGTGTTGAGGTTTCTGAGAAATCTCTTGCAAATTCTTCATCAAGCACCAAGTAATAAATATTGCCTTTATGGGCCATACTCTCTCTAAAACATCTATACAGCTCTGCTTTTGTGGAGTTGAAGTTACCTATAAACATTACAAACATGAGTATGGTTGTTTTCCAATAAAATTTTATCTGAAAAGAGCAGGCAATGAGCTACGTTTGGTCTTCTGGCTGTAGTTTGCTAACCTCTGGTTTAGACCAACCGCAAGATATTGTTGAGTAAAATCATCTGACTTTTTTCATGTCTGTCCATCCAATATTATTGCCTTGTGAGCAGTTTGAATGACTTATAAAACATGTTCCATAAAAATCTGAAGTTCTAGTGTTTAAATATACAAACTATGTCATATTATTATCCTTGCTCAATTCAAGCATCTTGTCTCCCCGAGAAGTCCATCACTTAAGGTAAGTACAGTTCAATGTTAGCATTCTCTCTCTCAAAGTATCATGTTATTTTTTTCTTCTTAACATCTAGTGCCTTTGCTTCTCAGCCTTTGGCTAATATCAAGTGAAATACCTACTGCCATAAATGGTTATATACTAATTTTTAATGTCTGCTTTACCCATCATTACACTCCAGTATCTTTCAGAACTGTGAGATAGTAAGTTTGTACTTCAACCATATCAGTTTGTTTGTTCTGGCAGAGCTAGAGCCCTAATATAATACATAATCATATTATTTAGAATAAAAAAATCAGGAAAATTTCCAAACATTGAGAAATTAGTGAATTGCAATCCGTCAGTAAAATATTTTATTTCTTACAAACCTGGCAAGTATCAGGGCTATACAATGCATGGAAAACTCTTTGCTAAATAAGAAATAGCAATCACATGGCATGTGAGAAATGATTAAATTATATGAGAACTACACATGTATAGCATTGGAAGTTTAGAGAATGACTGTTCTTATAGTTGATAGATTATGGTAAGGATTTCTTATCAATATTTTGATCAAAGAAATATTTAATATAAACACTTAAAAAGCAATGTCACAAAAACAATTTCCCATAAAAGTCATCTCTAATGAGTTAAAGAAAGATTTTAACAATTTTTTTCACATATATGGCTTAATGAATTTTGAAAACTTAAACTAGTAGAGTATTTTATAAAATGAGATCTGACCCTTAAACATTATGGTTTGTGGAATACTTCAAGACCAATAGATTGTATCAATTCTCTTTAACACTGAGTTTTCTGCTAGCTGGGGCTAAAAGAGAGGGAACAACACTTAAAAAAAACCTTACAGCCAAACAGTTTAGGAATAAACAGGCATTGAAACTTATAGCCCTTGCTCCATGTTTTGCAGAACCTAAACCATAATTAATATTTCAAGTCCATAAAATGTTTAGGATTAGAGGGTTTGGTTTCTGGAGAAATAGTCTCACTGTAAGTTAGGAAGCTGGTGAAGAAGCTTATTAAACTAACCCCTCCCATATAAATAACATAGCATGCAAAATGATGAAATATTAAAAGCCTCCAAGTGAGATTTCAGAGCCAGGGTCAATTTTCATTCTACAATTGGAGTTGGCATTTTTTAAGGCTATTGACTTCTTATTATGCACATAACTATGACCTTTTTGACTTCACTAAAAATAAATGTTTGTACTTCCTTGCTTTGCAAAGTCATTTTTTGGAAATTAATTCGTCATTTGTGAGTAGCATCAATGAGTGGCAAATATGGAAGAATTAAAATGTAACCCAATGTGATAAAGAATCGCTGTATTAAAGGCCATTCTTACATGACATGCAGTTGCCATTCTCTTTGTAGAACAAAACAGGAAATCACTGTGTAAGTAAACTACTTTTTAAGACTCAATTTACAGGATGATTTGAATTCCTTTCACTAAATGACCAGTATTTAAAGCATCACATGCTAAGTTGTACAATGATATTTTTCTCCCTCGAAACTGGAAGAACATGGATGTTTGTTATTCATAGTATCACTAGTTGAATAATCTTCTTAACATTTTTCCAAGAAGCACAGGCAACCGGACAGGTGCATGCAATCTCTTTCTTTGTATCTTTGTACTTTGGGAAAATCCAGTTTTAACTCATTAGAGATGAGTTTTATGGGAAATTGTTTTTGTGAGATTGCTTTTCAAGTGTTTATATTATATTTATTTCTTTGATCAAAATATTGATAAGAAATCCTTACCATAATCTATCAACTATAAGAATAGTCATTCTCTAAACTTCCAATGCTATCATTAATTCAGCAAGAGAAGTAAAGAACATTGTTATTATTGTAAATTTCATTTTTACTTTCTACTTAGGAGGAAACACGAATGGCAACATTTTATAAGTAGTGTGATGATCTCATCAGTTAATCTCATTGAACTCTTAAGATTGAGAAAATTAAAACACAGAAAAATAAGGTGCCTCAGAGTAGAAGAGGAAAAAAAATCATAAACATTTGTACACATTCAACTTCATTTTTGAACATATGTATGAAGAACTAACAATAGGATATTAGCTGGTTTTTAGGTAACTTTGATGCTGGGAAGTTCTTTAGAGTATATATAAATATTCTTGGCCCACAAGGATCCGCGGGAGGCCCATGAACTGTAAGTTTTGAATCTGAACATAAACAATCCCCCCACTCCATAAAGAGAGGTATCTAAGCATCATCAAAGACACATTTCCTAGGTATTACTGTGAGAACATCATTTATTTTTCATTCTACTATCTCTCAAAAAGATAGTTTAAAGCCTTTTATCTAATTTGAGTTGACTGTTAAATTCATAGTCTTTTTTTCTTCAACAAACTGGATTTTCCCAAAGCACAAAGATAAAAAGAAAGAGATTGCATGCACCTGTCGGGTTGCCTGGTTGTGATGCCCTCATGGGTTATTTTTTTGCATTCAAAGGTGCACTACTAATGAGATGCTACGTTCTGCAAATGTAGCTAGCTGGGATTTTAAGAGTAGATCTCCTTATGAGGGATGCTTTTATTTATGACCAGCAGAGATATTTTGAAAAAACAATGTCCAGGCTTCATTTATTTTCCCAAGTTGTGCTTGGAGCCTGAAAATTGGGCCATTTCTTGTGAATATTTTAAATGTTAATAGTTTCCTTTATTGACACCTTCTAGAAAGAATGATTCTTACACACTTTTTAATAAGCCTGAAAATTCCAAATCAAGTTATTGAAAGCTAAGTTACGTATGGTTTTTAGGCTCTTTCTGAGGTTTATGAAGATCTAGCTTATCTAATAACTTATGTGAGGACTAAAGACCATATATATATTCCTGACTAGGAAGTAGATTTTAAGTGCCATGTGGTTATCAGTGAGACTTGATTCTACCTCAGGGATTATAATTATTCTTGAGAGGGGAGGAGAAGCGGATAAAAGAAAGAATTAAAATGTGTTTTGTCTATGTATCCACTCTCTGTGATGAATGTAACCATTATGTATGTACTGCACATACTAATAAAAATTTTTAAACCGACAGCAATTACCCAGAGATGTACATTCTATCATTAATTCAAACTTAAGAAACTTCCTATTCTCTGCTCAAAATAATTTTTTTTTCTAGCACTGGAAATTGAAACCAAAGGCACACTACCTTTGAATCTGTAGCCCTCTTTGTGTTTATTTAGAGACAGGATCTCTCAAAGTTGCCCAGGCTGGGCTTAAACTTATGATTTTTTTTTTTTTTTTTGCCTCAGACTCCTGAGTAGCTGTGTTTACAGGTATTTAGCACCAAAGCTGGCTACTAAGAAATCTTGGACACCATGCTATTTTCACACATTTCCCTAGATCTACACAACAAACAAATAAGTAATACATGTGGGTTTCAATAAATCTGCCCAGTGAACTGCATTATCTTTATTACTAAGGAACTGTACAGATATCCTGCAGTATCTGAAAATAAACAGCTGTCAAAATATGCCACACAAAACAAAACATCAGCCAGCCATACTATCCAACCAACAATTTGCCATGAGATTTTAATGTATAAAAACCTGATTTTTGTGTATTGATCTTATAGCCTAATACCACCCCAATTAACTTGTTGGTTGTAGATAGTAGTTGTTTGTAGGTTCTTTAGCATATTCTACATAATCAGTTAAAATGTTTAATATATCACATGAGAGTGTTAGCCTGAGCAACCTTTACAGCTCTTCAAAAAATCCACTTGAGTAGTGAAGAATTTCAAGTTTACCAATAGCTAGTCTTCCCAAATCACTTTTTTATAATTTTATTTTAAAGAAGAAAAAAACCCCACAAAATTTCAAAACAAGGTTAACAGGAGAGTAGCAATGATTAATGTATTATATATTGTTATCTTTAAATTAGTGACTCAGAGTACAAGATATAGGTATTTAATTGTCCAAACAATATTAGCACAAACTTTTCTCTTCAACAAATCAAGAGAAATTAGTAGTATAACTATCTTAACTATCTTGTGTGTGAGGCTTGTTTCCAAGATTTAGGTATTACAAATTACGTGGCTACAAACATGGGTGCATATATATATATAGCTATGGTATGATGTTTTTAATTCTTCTGAGAAGATACCCAAAAGGGGAATACCTGAATCAAATGTAACCTCTAATCCTAGTTTTTTGAGAAATCTTCACACTGATTTCCACAATAATCGCACCACTCTATACTCCCACCAAGAGTGGAGAAAGGTTCCTTTTTCCCCACAGCCCCTCCAATATTTGTTATTGGTTGATTTCTTGATAGTAACCATTATCATGGGGGTGAGATGGAATCTTAGTGTTTTTTAAATTTACATCTCTCAAATGACCAGTGATGTTGAACATTTTTCCATATATTTATTTGCAGTTTTTATTTCTTTCTCTGAGAAGTATATACTCATCTCAGACAACCATTTTTGGATTGGCCTACCCTGAATTATAATGAAGCTGATGCCAATGTAAATTTACTGAGACTATGTGTACCAAACAGTGGGCTTTCCAGGCATTATTTATATTATCCTTCCTCTGGCCTTGAGAAGATGAAATAATATCTCCAGCACAGGCAGAGAATTGCAGATTTAATTGGTACTTCTTTTACTCCAAAATGGAAATGTCACAGAATTTAGAAATCCTAAGTAATGAAACTAAATTAAAGTTCAAAATTATGTGGTGAATGATCACTCACAGAACTGCTCTGCTAGTCTGCTCTGTCCATTTTCTGCACAGATGCTGGGTGTCTGTAGCAAATGGTAATTTGTGCCAAATATTGAGGAAATGTGAGAGAGCCACTTCCAAACTAATTTTGGTAAATCAGGGCACATTTTAGAAGTGAATAATCACCACACTAAACTAATTTTAATTTGCTCTCTGTTCCCCATTACATCTTTCTTTACCAACTGATGCAGTTTGCTTTTTAAATTTGAATACTAATTTCACAAGTAAGATAGCTTATTCAATGTAATACTTCCAAGGACATCATTCCTATTTCAGCACATGCTGTAGATGTGTATTCTGAGCACTCTGTAACTGTAGGCATTATTTCATTTGATAGTCACAGCACCTCCATAAGGTAGATGCCATTGTTGTTTCCATCTTACAGATGAGATAACAGAGCCTCAAATAATTAAATAAGTGGTCCAAGGTCACAACGCATGTAAAATGTGGAGGATCTGTACATAAAATAAACTTGCTTAAATTTTGATTGTGAAACCTAAATTCCAGGTGGTTCTTGTCTTTGAAACTATGCATGTGTGCAGTTTCCGTGCCTTTGGTTGTTCTTGTTCACAGCATCTCATTCTTCTTTTCATGGTCTCGATATTATCTCTGATGTCTCTGGTGATATCTTAAGAATTGTTATTTCTTTGCATAGTGGTTTCTCCTATTTTTTTCATTTCTAGTTGTGTTTTTTGATTGTTTTGGTTATATATAGTATTCATGTCCATGTTTAAGAGGGGGAGACTAAAGGACTGATTGTAAAACTCAGGCCCAGATGGATTAACTGATATTCTTTTCAACATTTAAAGACTAAATAATAGGGGGCTGGGGATTTAGCTCAGCGGCATAAGCGCCTCCCTTGCAAGCAGGCAGTCCTGAGTTCAATCCCTGATACCGATAAAAAGGAAAAAGACAAAAAAAGAAAAACAAAACAAAACAAAAAAAAGACTAAATAATACCAATTTACACAAAATATTTCAGAAATAAAGTATAGTCCCATTCAACTCACTCAGTATCACCCTGATAGAAAAGTGATACAGAACAATTAAAAATACATACTTGCAGAAAGGCAAAATATATGCCATGCAAATATATTCATAACCCCTGTGAGTACACACTCAAAGATTTTTAATCAAATACTAGCAAATAAGTTCTCAGAATGCCAGACTGACTCAACAATTGAAAGTTAATCAATGTGATTTGCTATAATAATAAAAATAAATTAGAAATACTTCCATAAATGTAGAAACATTTTTGAAAAAAATCAATATCCATTTATGATAACATTTTTCATCAAATTAGAATTCCTTCAACTTGGTACAGACCATATATTAAAAACTCATAGCTAACATCATATTTATATTGAAAGATTGCTCTGTGAGATTGGAAATAAAGCAGAAATGCAGACTCTTACCATGTACAGTCACCATTATCCTGCAAGTTTCATTATTTGCAGTAAGGTAATAAAAGAAATAAAAGACATAAAGACTAGAAAGGAAATAAAGCTATCTCTATTCACATATGCCATACATGATTATGTAGGTCATGTTAGGGAGTTTACAAACTGCTATTATTACAATTGTTAAATTAATTTGGGAAGGTCACAAAACATAAGATCAGTTTATAAAAATCATATTTTTTAAATATTAAAAACTAACTGCAAGTTGTTGGTAGGATAGTATGATTGATGATTAGTTGCATTTTGGCAGTTTGGTTAGTTGTTTCTCAGAACACCCAACATCAGTATTTTATATCTGCATTCTTAGATTATTCCAGAAGAATTTTCCAGTCTTCAGCCTAGTGGCAAATGTTTGGCTTCTAGTGTACTGAAAGCTGGGCATTTCAACATTCAGTAAGCATATGTTCACTTAATGCCCATTTTTGACTCAAAGGTTATACTCAAAACCATACTTGGTGTTCCCAGTACAAAGACTTTCCATTTACTCTCTCCAGACAATATATAGTCTTTTGCTAGAGTGAAGAAAGAAATTTCTCTCAGTGGCATATAATGTGACAGGACAGAAGAACAGAACAGTTCCCAAACCCTTGAGACCTGACATCAGCCTGAGGAGTAGAAAATACAAAAAAGAACAAGTACAGAAAGGACCCTTCTTGCTGTATTCTCTGTAGTTTGCTCTCATCCTGAGAGTGTATTTATTTTTCCACTTTTACTTAGTCTGAGCTCATTCTGCAGAGACTGTTTCTTTTCCTGTCTTTAATACATATAAAAGCTCATTATCGTTTGTGCTTATGTCGACCAATTCTTTGCTCAAGACAGAAGGAACCTAGAAACCCCTTCTAGAAGGAGGCTCCAGCATCTCCTAACCAAGTAATATCTTATAAATCTTCACCCCATCCTACTGCCAGTCTCTGAGTAATCTCTGAGCCATCTGAGGATTTTTATGGTAGATTACCTTGGGTCTCAGGGTTTTCTGATTCTAGCTCAGGATTCAGGCATGCTACACTAATTACTGCTCACTTCTTTTCTTTGTAATTGACAGTATTTTTATTGCTGTCCTCTTGTGTTTCCCGTACCTTTGTATTTTTTTTTAAGATCCCCTTTTTCTCAAAGGATTTTTTATTCTGGGAGAATGTTTGATTTTTTTTTAGTTCTTCGTAGATTCTAGATATTAATCTTCTGTCCAAAGTGTAGTAGCTTGTAAACATTTTTTCCCATCTGTAAGTTGTCTCTTCACTCTTATTTCCTATTTAATTTGATATGATCCCATTTGTTTTTTGCTGTTTGCAATTGCACAATTGGCATTCTGTTCAGAAAATTTCTGTCTAGGCTGATGACATTAAGAGTTTCATCTAGTTTATCTTCCAGCAGGTAAAGTATTTATTTTGCTATTTAGATTTTTGAGCCATTTTAGTTTTATTTTAGCACATGAAGAGAGATATGGGTCAGGTTCAATCTTCTACAAACGTATAGCCAGTTTTCCCAGCACGATTTGCTAAAAAGCCTATCTTTCCTCCAGTGTGTGTTTTTGACCCCTTTGTTAAAGATCAGGCGACTTTGTTTAAGATCATCACTCCCAGTGGTCAAGGAAGTGCCCCACTTCCAGCCACACCAGACTAGGCTTGGGAGGTTTTGAGGTCCGACTAGATTACACCCAGAGACCTTCTTCAATCAAGGAAGTTGAGAGCATGTGAAGTGAGTTCCAGAGCAATGCTCAGTGCCCGGAGAGTGTTCTGGACCATCATCCCCAGTAGTTAGGTGCCTGCCTAGCTTCCTGGAACAGTCGAGGTGACATGGGAGGTACTGTGGGCCTGACTGGACCATGCTCAGTAACCTCCATTCAGTCCCAGGAGCTGGGGGCATAGGGGATGATTTCCAATGAGCCCAGGGGAAGCCTTGAAACAACACTTGAAACATGGAAATATAGGAAAATAACAAAATGAAAGACCAAAATGGAATCTCAAAACTCCAGCCCATCCCAAGAAAGCTTAGGAGGCATGTATATAAAAGAAAATATATGCCATACACCTGAAATACATGAAATAATAGCAACTGAAATAAAGAAGCAACTCTGGGAAGCTTTGAAGGATTTCAAATTAGAAATAATCTCCCAGGTAAAAGAAATGAAAGTAATGAAAGTACTGAAAGATACTAGTAAGATAAAAGTAATGAAAGAGATGCTGAACACATCTAAAGAAGACACAGTTAAAAATTAGAGGAACAAAACAAAAGATAGAATCCCTGGGTGAAAAATATAAGAAACAAACAATGCATGAAGCAGATTCAAAGAGATATACAGGAGATCAAAAATTCCATTGAAATTTGTCAAAACCACCTCAACAAAAGTGGAGATAGAATTTCAGACCTTGAAGACAATATGGCAGCTAGAGAATAGGAAAGGAAAGATCTTTTCTATAACAAGGAATCAGGAAATAACAATGAAACAGGAAATAACAAGGAAACAGGAAATAACAATGAAACAGATGAAAGATGATGCAAAGAAAAACAACATAAGATTGATAGGGATAAATGAAAAAGAAGGGGATAGCACAAACGACATCAAGAGTCTATTTACAGAAGTAATAGCTGAAAATTTCCCAAACATAAGAATGGAAAATGACACATGGAGTGGTGAAGCATATAGAACCCCAAATAACCATAACCAAAATAAAACTACACCTGGACATATAATCATCACCATCCCAAAAATGCAACATAAAAACAGAGTATTAAAAGCTGTTATAGACAAAAGATAGGCCACCTATTAAGAAAAACCCTATCAGAATCACAGTAGACTTCTCAGTATAAACAGTGAAGTCAAGAAAAACATGGAGTGAAGTATTTCAGATCTTAAAGGAAAATGATTTCCAACCTAGACTGATGTACCCTGCAAAACAGTCCTTCAAATGGATGGAGAAATAAGATACTTCCATGACAAAGAATAGCTGAAGAACTTTATGATCACCAAGTCAACCCTGTAAAGAATACTGAAAGACAGTTTAGATACACATAGGAAAAAACCACTAATCAAGACAGACAATTAAACAGAATGGAAAGATAAAGGTGCATGTCAACAATAAACCAATATAAAACAGATATAAATATTAATGTAAATGTTCTCAATGCACCAATTAAAAGAAACAGACTGGCAGAATGGATCAAGAAACAAAATCCAACCATATGCTGTCTGCAAGAAACCATCTAACCAAAAAGGAAACTCACATACTGAAAGTAAAAGGATGGAAAACAATACTTCATGCAACAGGAACTGAAAAAAAGGGGGGAGTAGCTATTCTGTTTGCAGACAATGTGAACATTAAGCCAATAATGATCTGAAGAGATAAAGAAGGTCACTACATACTGGTTAAGGGAAAACTTCAAGAGGAAGAGATAACTGTCTTAAATATATATGCACCAAATTCTAGAGCACCCAGTTATATAAAATAAGAATTAACAGAAATGAAAAATCAAATTAGCAATAACACAATTATAACAGGAGACCTTAACACACCACTGACACCAAGGGACAGATCAACCAGACAGAAAATCAGCAAAGAAATAACAGAACTGAATCACACCTGTGAACAAATGGACTTGGTAGATGTATACAGAGTGTTCCATCCAACAACATCAGAATACACATTCTTCACAGCATGCATGGAACATTCTCTAAAATAGACCATATACTAGCCCACAGAATATTTTTAAGTAAGTGCAAAGGAGTTGAAATTATCCCATGCATGTTATCCAATCATAACACTATGAAACTAGAAATTAATGATAAAAGAAACTTCAAAACCCCCACAAACACAAGGAAATTGAATAATACATTCTTGAGCAATCAGCGGGTCACAGGTTAAAGAAAAAATAAACAATACCTACAAGCTAAGAAAAATACAAATACAACTTACTGAAATCTGTGGGATGCAAAGAAAGCAGTCCTGAGAGGAATATTTATTGCACTGTGTTCCCACATCAAGAAAACAGAAGGAACACAAATAAACAACCTGATGCTACACCTCCAACATTTAGAAAAAGAAGCGCAAGTCAAGCCCAAAGCCAAAAGAAGGGAGGAAATTACAAAAATCAGAGCAGAAATTAATGCAATAGAGATTAAGAAAACAATCCAAAGAATCAATGAATCAAAGAGTTGGCTTTTGAAAGAATAAATAAAATTGATAAGCCCCTAGCCAATGTTATTTTAAGAAGAGAAGAAAAGGCTCCAATTCATACAGTAAAGAATGAAAAAGGTGAAATTACTACAGACTCTGTGGAAATACAGAAGATCATCAACACCTATTTCAAAAACCTCTACTCTCATAGGTTCAATAACACAGAAAATATGGACAGATTCCTAGAAACATATGAAGTACCAAAGCTAGGTCAAGAAGATGTAAAACTGCTGAATAACCCAATTTCTATTAATGAAATTGAAAATGTAATTAAGTCCTTACCTACAAAGAAGAGCCCAGGCCCAGATGAATTCACTGCAGAATTTTACAAGAAATACAAAGAAGACTTAATGCAGACACTCCTCAAACTCTTCAATGAAACTGAAAGGGAAGCAATTCTTCCTGAGTCATTCCTGGAAGCAAATATTACTCTAGTACCAAAATCTGAGAAAGACCCAACTATAAAAGAGAACTACAGGCCAATCTCCCTAATGAATACAGATGCAAAAATCCTCAATAAAATATTGGCAAATAGGATGCAGCAAATCATCAAGATTATACACCACAACCAAGTGGGATTCATCTCAAGCATGCAGGGATGATGGTTCAACATATGTAAATCAATAAATGTAATCCATCATATTAATAAAGATAAAAGAATCACATGACCATTTCTATAGATGCATAAAAAGCTTGTGATAAGGTCCAACATTCATTTGTGATAAGAACCTTACAGAAAATTGGAATAGATGGTCTTTACCTCAATATGATAAAGGCCGTCTATGACAAACCAACAATCAGCATCATATTAAATGGCCCCAAACCGAATGCCTTTACCTTAAAATCAGGTACATGACAAGGATGTCCCTTATAACTGCTCCTGTTTTACATAGTACTGGAAATACTAGCCAGAGCAATTAGACAAGAGAGAGAGAAAAAAAGGGTAAAGATAGGAAAGGAGGAAGTTAAATTATCATTATTTGCAGATGACATGATACTCTACATAGAAGGCCCTCAAAATGCCATTAAAAGACTCCTAGATATAATAAATAAGTTCAGCAATATAGCTGGATACAAAATCAATACTCAAAAATCAATAGCATTTCTATATATTAACAACAAATTCACTGATAGAGAAATCAGAGAAGCCACACCCTTCACACTAGCATCCAAAAAAAAAAAAGAGAAATACTTAGGAATTAATCTCATGAAAGAAGAAAATATCGCCCTTTTCTCCTCGATGAAGTTATGGCGGCTTCCAAGACTCAAGGGGTTGCTGCCGGAATGGAGGGAGAAAGTGGCAGAAGCCGTAGCGGGGTGGAGGGTGTTGCTTATGAAGGGGTTTTCTTCAAAATGGCGGCTTGCTAGGGGATCGAGCGAAGAGTCTCTCAGGAGAATTCATACTAGAAGCTAAAAAATGACAACATGGAGAGGGCCAGACAAATGGATAGCGATTCTTATTAACCAAGACAGTACAGCTGGAGGATTTAAAGTCGTGCTGAGACCGTGAACGCTGATAACGGGAGGCTGCAAATCCCGCGCCTTTAAATCAACAAACTGACCCATGGACCCAGCAGGAAAAGCTGAGCTGCTTTTGGGGACTGCGGGAAACTGAGACCCGGACTGGGACGCCAAGTAGCAGCCAGGACTGCACCGCTGCACCAGAGCGGATGTACAAAGCTCTGGCATTTCAAATCTAAACGGTGCACAGATATCTGACCCTTCAGCGCTGTGCCAGGAGCGCACGCTGTGCACTGTTCCGTGCTGTGCCGGGAGTGCGGGAAACGTGGGCAGCTTGGTGTGCCGTGGTCCCAGAATGAGGACCTGTACCGGACTCTGGTGAGTACTGGGAACCCCGTGGCTGCTGGGGTTCGCCAGAGAACAGCTGGCCCGCCACCTCGGGGAAATCAATAACACAGAGTCTGGTGCAGACATTTTAGCCTGGCGGCAGAAACTGCAGCGTGGTGACATCACCAGGTCCCCCTGTAGGGAGGGCTGGTGGAAGACATCTTGAATCCTGGCAGAGCCTGATTACTTGCTGGCTTCAGTTCCACACAGAGAACTTAGTGGGAGACATCTTCGTTTTGGGCGGATCTGCTATTCTGGTGCTCCTGTCACAGAGAGGTTTGGAAGAGAACGGCTGGGATTTGGGCAGAACCCTGTGCCATTACTCAGCTGCTTCTGATTCAAAGAGAACTGGCAGGAGCTACTGGGGCTAAACCAAGCCTCTGCTTGGGGCCCAATAAGCAGATACAAAATAGCCACAACTTAGTGACAACCAGAAAGTACAGCCTAATTTAGGAACTAACTGGCACAGAGGCTAGAGACTAGCCTGTACCGCCCCTGCATCCCAGCCTACCCCAGATAACAGTAAATTGGGGAGGACAGCAAAAACTCAAGCCAGCACGCTTCTGAAAGGCCCTAAGCAATTCGGAGAGGGCCAGAGAACTCCAGGACAGTCTGAAAGAAACCAGAAACATGACAAGAGATAAAAATAAAAAAAAAAATCTCCAGCTGCCCAACAGGAGAAAATAAGCCCAGGAGAACTAAACACTGAAGAGAACAAGCACAGTAACCATCCACTACTCGACACAGCATCAGCCGAAATTAAAAAGTACCTACATGATCTCATAGAGGAATTTAAAGCTGTACTCCTGATCCAAGTGAGGCAAGATATAAAGAGATTAATCAAAGAAATGACAAGCCCCGCCCAAGAGAACACAGATAGAAGAACTGAGGAAATCAGAAAAGAAAGAGAAGCATCTGAAGAAGAATTTAAGCATAACTTAGAATACATGAAACAGATCCAAAGAGAATATCAGGAAACTAAAAACTCCATTGAACATTGGCAAAATGCCTTGACAGAAACTAAAGACAGCCTTCTGAAACTTGAAGAGAGATTTAGGGCATATGAACGTGAAAGAAAAAGCCTCTTAAAAATAACAAGGAACCAGAAAGAAGCAATTCTAAAACTGGAAGATAACAAAAAGATACATAACCTAAGAATAAAGAATGTGAGTGAGGAAGCAGGAACATCCAAAAATGAAATACAAAAAATATTCACAGATATATTAAAGCAAAATTTCCCATGCATAGCAAAAAGAAATGATATCCAGATAAAAGAAGCATACAGAACGCCAGCTACCTACAACCAAAACAGATCTACGCCTAGACATATAATAATCGAGATCCCAGAAATCCACCAAAAAAACAGAATATTAAAAGCAGCCAGAGAAAAGATGCAGGTTACCTATAACGGGAAATCTATCAAAATAACAGCAGACTTATCAACATAAACTCTTAAGACAAGAAGGGAGTGGGGAGAATTATTCCAAGTCCTGAAAGAAAAAAATATGCAACCAAAGTTCATATATCCATCAAAACTCTCTCTAAAAATTAATGAAGAAATAAGATACTTTCAAGACAAGGAGGAACTGTGGGAGTTCGTGGCCACCATTCCAACCCTACAGAGAGCGCTGAAGGACATTACAGAGAAAGAGAGGAAGAGATATCAGGATTCCAGCTACAGTGGCAGAGAGGCCTCAGTGAACGGGGCAGACAATGGAATGAGGGAATAAGGTGGACAAATTATAGCAGAAAAGTGGAGTAGCAGACATGAGGCAGAGACGTAAGCTAGTCTTTAGTATAGACAGCTCTGAAACTATATTTAAAAAAAAAGCAGAGGTCATTGCTAATGGTGTATAATGATTTAAAAGACACAGTAGTCCTAGTGCCATATTTAGATTGAATTTAATTTGTTCTGGTCTGTCCACTCATGTCAGATTTGAGGACACAGACCTCTAGAACCAAAAATAGCAGGTTATACCATGGTAACTATCCTTACTTTCCTATTGACTTAGGCTGAAATCCTGTATTACTTACATTGTCTTACTATGACTGATATTAATTGTATCTGAATCATAAGACTATTGGTTGGCCTTGACTGATTCTATCTGAAATTGGTATGCTTGTTAGAATCAACCCTAAAATTAGAGGAAACTACTCTGAGCATGACAAGATGTAAAGGATATCCATACTGGTATGAATCAGTAACAGCTCTCAAATCCTACAATGCAGTCAAAGTTAAATTTTTATAAAAATAGGTGATAGTATGTTTAACTATAATAAGCCAGTGTTGTGGACAAATCTATTGAAAATAACAAGAGAAAACATAGTAGCTACGGAAGATCATTTATATTGTAGTTTTATATGTCTTATACATTGCATGTTTTTCTAGGAAATTGGTTTGCTGTCTTGCTATGACTTGGTTTTCCCTATAATACAGAGAGGATAGATATATAGGTAGAAATTCACACATGGGTTTTTTTTTTTTCTTAAATTATTTACGGGAACAGATTATATAATGCAAGATATAAGGAACCAATACTCTGAGGAAGAGACGCTGAGAAACCCGAGGCTTATTTTGTAGCATTATAATATAAATTCTAGCAACCTATTGTTTGCTGATTCGAATGACATTGGACTGGTTTCTTCAGTTCAACGTCAGCATATGCAGAGATGGGGACGGCTATCACAAAGAGAATGAGAGATGCGATGGTAGTTGTTATTGTCTTCCCTAATTTGGAACTTGAGGACCTAAAAAGACTTCATCATCCTGTAATGATTTGATTAGTTCTATAATATGCAATAAGTATATAAAGTGGGTGAAGATAGGGACAACTATTTGTAAGAAGCTAGAGACAGTTAGATAATGAAGATCTCCAGTGGACTTGCTTTGAAATCTGTATTTCTTTAAATTGTTTTTTATTTTTTTCTTTAAATGTTCTGTTCTGTTTTGATATGGTTAATCTTACCCTCTTTGAGATATAAAACAAATGTGAAGGACTGCTAATCATATTACTGAGCTTTTGTTCGATCATAGAGCAGAATGGTTTGTAGGGTCACTTTTTTGAATGTCATTCTAAATACTTTAATTCTATAACCTGAATAGCTATTTCAAAGATGACAATGTGTAACTTATCAACCGGCAATTTCTTACCTTTTGTTTGTCTGTAATTTTGTATTATTTCTACCCTTTTTTTATCTCCATGTATTTTTTTTCGTTTCCTTTTCTTTAAATAAAAAAAAAAAAAGAAGTAAAATATCTATACAGGGAAAATTATAATACCCTGAAAAAGAAATTAAAGAGAATCCCAGAAAATTGAATGACATCTCTTGTTCATGGATAGGAAGAATTAATGTTATGAAAATGGCCATTCTCCCAAAACTGCTATATAGATTCAATACAATCCCAATGGAAATACCATCAACATACTTCATAGGTCTAGAGAAATCACTCCTAAAATTCATGCGGAATGAGAAGAGACCTAGAATAATAAAGACAATTTTAAGCAGCAAAGGCAAGGCATGAGGCGTCACAATCCCTGACCTGAAGTTTTACTACAAAGCTACCACAATAAAATCAACATGGTACTGGAATAAAAACAGATCTGAAGATCAATGGAATAGATTAGAAGATACAACCACAACTACCAACACATTCGACCACCTTATCTTTGATAAATGGGCCAAAAATGTTCACTGGAAGAACGAAAGACTCTTTAATAAATGGTGTTAGAAAAACTGGCTCTCCATAAGCCAAAAACTAAAACTAGACATATGCCTATCACCATATACTAAAGTAAAATCTAAATGAGCAAAGATCTGAATATTAAAACAGAAACACTAAGTCTGTTGGAAGACAAATTAGGTAAAAATCTTGGAGACATATAAGTAAATAGAGAATTCATGAACAGGAATCAAACCACATGGGAAATACTTCCCATAATCAATAACTGGGATCAAGTCTTATTAAAAAGTTTCTGCACGTCAAAAGAAATCTCCAGCATAGGACAAAGGACTTCTGTCTAAAACATATAAAGAATTAAAAAAAAAATCAGACCCCCGAAATTCAAAGATCCAATCCAAAAATGGGCATCTGAGATGAATACATAATTGTCAGGTGAAGAAATACAAATGGCAAATAAATACATGAAAAAATGTTCATCATCATTACTCATTAGAGAAATGCAAATTAGAGCAACATTGAGATTCCATCTCACTCCAGAAAGAATGGCCACGATCAAGAAAACTACCAACAACAAATGCTGGAGAGGCTGTGGGGAAAAGGAACTCCCACACTGTTGACTGGAGTGTAGACTGGTACAACCACTGTTGAGGTCAGTCTGGAGAATCCTCAAAAAGCTGGGATTGGAAGTCCCACTTGACCCAGCTATTCCACTGGTAGGCATATTCCCAGAAGAACTGAAAACATCATACCACAGTGACATAAGTGCACCCATGTTTATAGCAGCACAATGTGTAATGCCAGATCTTGGAAACAACCTAAGTGTCCATCAGCTGAGGAATAGATAAAAAAAGTTGTGGTGTTTTTATATAATGGAGTACTACTCAGCTATAAAGAATGATTGTATTAAGATATTTAGAAGTAAATGGATGCAACTTGAGACCATACCATAAGTGAAATAAATCAAACTCACATGTATAAATACCATATAGTCTCCCTAGTTATAAGAAATGGTAAGAGTACATAAGATTTTATAGTAATCATGACTCCTGATTACATTGCTTTGAAGCCTTATAATGTTTGCATTCATTTTGGAATGGTATTATCCTGGTTTGTTTGATTTTATTATCTGTGATAATATGAATAGCTAAGCTATTTTGAAGAAAACAGGACATTATAATAGCCAGTGCTGATTTAATGTCATCTTACTTTGAAGTTCTACCATGCTTTTGTTCTGTTTCCCTTGGTCCTATTATATTGTATCTTATTGGATTTATTATATGTGACAGTATAAACAAATTTTCTATGGAAAATGAGATAGTAGCCATTGTTCATTCTCTGTTATTTGGTTCTGAATACCCTATAAGACTTTCATTGTCTTGAATGGTTTTTTTCTATTTTGTTAGGTTTGATACTCTGGTATATGAAGCTATGCTCAACTATTTAAAGAAAGAGACATTATGGTAGTTACTATTAATTATGGGTTGTCTTGTGGTGAAATACTGTTTTGCCTACTTTGCTCTGTTCTGATCTGCTTTATTATGTCCTCTTTTGTCTTAATCTCTTTAAAATAAAAATAAAAAAGAAGAGGTACAAATGATCTGTATGAAAAAATGTTTAACATTTCTAGTCATTACAGATACACAAATTTAAGAAACACAGATTTCATCTTATTCCAGAGAGAATGGAAATCATCATGAAATAAAATAATCACAAATGGTAATCAGGCTATGAGGGGAAAGGGAACCCTTCTCCATTGTTGTTGGGAATGTGAACTACTACAGCCACTATGGAAATGAGTATGGAGATTCTTTAAAAAGCTTAAAATAGAAATTCCATTTGACCTAGCTATTCTTCTCCTATGTATCTTTCTTTAGGAGATAAAGACTTCATAATACAGTGACATATAACACCCACACTTAGAGTAGCACAAGCCATCAATGGATGAATGTCTTAAGAAAATGTGGCATTACAATGAACTACTGTCCTGCTAAGAAGAAGGATGGATTTGAGTCATTTGTAGGAAAATGAATAGAACTTGAATTCATAATTTTAAGTGAGAATGGACACACAAGCATAAAAATTGTCTTGTTTCTCTTATATGAGAAACCAAAGTATAAGTAAATCAAAGAACAAAATAAAAGATAGACAATACGAAATAAATATATAGATCTTTGGCAAGTGGGAATGAATGAAAAAATGGAGGAGAATAAAGGAAATGGAGTTTTAAAAATAAAGATAATAAAACTAGTCTAAGGTGGAATATTCTATGTAAAGCAAGAGCTACAAATAACACATCCAATTATTCTTCCTTTACATAAGTGTATGTATTATATGAAAATCATGAGTGGTAAAAATAGATCATTCCTTTAAATTAGCCATGATCTTGATGTTTCAATTTCACATGAATTTAGTATTTTATGGAAAATATGGTAATAGGGCCTGATATTTCTTTACATTTAATTTTACTAGTACATGTTTGTGGCACATCATGAATACACTCATTGTGGGTACTTAATTCATGCACACAACACATCTTATTTCCTTTTATGACCTCTTTCTCTCTTTCCTTCCCTTTCCTCCATTTTTAAATCTAACTCCCACATAAACCAAACATGTATACCTATAGCCATGGTCTTGAGAAAGTGAAAACTACATTTTATATGCATCTTTTATTAATTCAGCAGACCTCAGTCAAATACTTACAATGAGTGAAATGCTGTTCCTTTTGCTGGCATGAGAAAAGCCAGCAGAACAGACCCAAATGTGTGGCCTCAGAGGATTCCATTCCAGCCAGTAGATTTCTGGTGTTAAATCGAATATAATGTGCACCAAAACAACAACAAACTATATAAAAACATCTTGGAATTATTTGGGATATGGAACCAGTGTTCCTACTTAGAGGTACTTCCTATGGCACTGTTATATGTGTTCGTGACTTTCTAATTGATATCATTAACATATTGTATTGTGAGCTAATTAATCTGTTTTGTTAATGCTGCTGTTTTTCATGATAACATTTCTACTAAAGATGATTTTATATAAATTTCTGAGTTCCATACTCTGTGACATAGTAAGTCACAGTGAGTGAAGACTGAAGCAGAGTGATTGTAAGGAAGAAAACAGAACGAAGCTAAAGGGACTGCAATATATGAAATACATGTAGTAAAGTCCTGTTGTTTGTAATCACGGGTAAACATACATTTTGCCATGTTTTCTGTAGGCATCTTAAAAATAAAAATACCTATTTTTATAAATAACAAATAATCAATGAGTTAGCACATATAAAATTATAAAATATCTTCCCATGAGCCTTTTTGAGAAAATCCTTGTTGAGAAATACAGCAGAAATCCCCTTAAAAAATAGAACCAGGAATTGAAAAATTGGACAACTTCTTTTACATTTCCTGTGGTCCAACTATATTAGCCTAATTTATTAAGTTATTATGCAGAGTATAAATTTAGAAAATCCCTATATCTGTTTATTGGAAAAATAGGATTTTCATTTTTCCATGAACTTACAACCAACCCACTAATATTTGCGTCTTATAAAATACTTTCATATATATTCTCTTCCAAGACAATTTCCAGGAAGATATTGTGGTCATCGTCATTTTAATTCTGAGAGAATCATACATGCTAATTAACTTACTCTAGACCTTCTAGCCAGGAAATGGGAAAATCAATTTAGAATAAATATTTTTCAGCCAGGGGTGGGGGCACATGCCTGTAATCCCCAGCATTTGGGAGGCTGAGGCAACATGATTGTTATGAGTTTGAGGCCAACCTGGGCTACATAAGTAAGTTCAAAGTCAGCCTGAATTACAGAGAGACACCTGGCCTCAAAACAAACAAACAAACAAACAAACAAACAAACGATCTTTCATATCCCACAATAAAAATAAACTTTGAAAGAAAAGTTTTTCAACACTAATTCTTGTCTTCTTAACAGCATACTATTCTTACTATTTTTTCACATCTAGTTGACCAAGAAAATGATAACATACAGAATTTTAAAAAACATCTGAATTACAACACATAAATTATTAAGAGCATAAAGTAAACTAAGTATAGAGATCAATGAAATTTTCATACATATATTCCTATACAGTAACCATCCTAATTAAGGTACAGATATGTCAAGTACCGTAAATGTTTCCTTTGTGCCCCTTGATGGTCACCACTCACTCTCCTAAAAATATTCAGAATTATGAGTGATACTTTTGTTGATTAGTTTTATCAGTTTTAAACTTCATATCAATCTAATTAAAATTGACGTTTATGTTTCAGCTTCTTTTGCTCAGTGTAATGTCTTTGAAATTAATCTATGGTTTGTGTAGCACTATTCCTGCTCAATTTTTAAAACACAGCTTTATTGACCTGTATTTTACATACTATAAAATTTATATAATTAATTATAGAGTTTGACAGTTTCCATTACATACAGAGTTGTGTAATTATTGCCAAAATTTTTAAAACATTTTTAATATCCCTAAAAGGAATATTACACAAATAGGAAGTTATTCCCAATTCTTATTTGCCTTCCCTACAGCAAATCTACCTTATCTTCTGGCAACCAATATTTTACTTTATAATAATATAGGCCTTCATGAACTTGCCTATCTTGGGTATTTCACATGCATATTAGTATACATTATGTAGTTTTGGGAACTAGCTTCTTTAGCATAATGCTTTCAAGGTTCATCCTTATTGGGGCATGTTTCCATTTCATTCATTTTTTACTGGTGAGTAATGTTTCACTTTATGAATGTACTGTGTTTGTTTATGTATCTGTCAGCTGATGGGCATTTGGGTTATTTCCACTTTTTAACTATTACAAAAAATGTTACCATGAATGTTCTTAGATTTTTTTTGTAGACATATGTTCTCATTTCTCTATGCTATATACCTAGGAGTAAAATTGTTGTGTCATTATCTACATTTAACATTCTGAAGAAATGCCAAGCTGAACTTTATAGTGGTTACTTCACTGTAAATTCCTACAAGTGAGCTATGAGCTTGTTGACTTCTCCACAGCCTCACCAATACCATCTATTGTCCAAGGTTTTTATTATAGCCATCAAAGTGGATATGGAATAATACTTCATTTTGGATTTGATTTATATTTCCCTAATGATTAATGATATTGAGTATTTCCTACATTTGTATATTTTTGGATACTTATTTAAATCATTTATCTATTTTAAAAGTTGGAAAAAAAGTTGGATTCTTTTTCCATTGTTGAGTTACACATTTCCTTTTGTATTTGGGATTAAGCTCTATTTGGGGTACAAGTTGAGTATCCCTTTTTTGAAATTTTTGGGATTAGAAGTGTTTTAGATTTTGGGGAGATTTGAAATGTTTGCATATACATTCTGAGACAAGTTGGAAATGGGACTCAAATTCAAACACGAAGTAACCTGAGAGTAATTTTAGGCAATATATTTAGTGTGCCTATGATTAGGCCATGACTCATTACATGAAGTGAGATGTGGAATTTTCCATTTCTAGCATCATGTTGGTGTTGAAAATGTTTTACATTTTGGAGCATTTTGGATTAGGAAAGCTTAATCTGTAGATAATTTATAAAATTTTCATCTCTGTGGGTTGTACTTTCACTTTTTCTTCATAGAATCGCTTATACATAAAATTTTTAATCCAGTTTACCTGTGTTTTCATTTGTCCGTGTGCTTTTGGTGTTATATCTAATTGATCAATGCTTAATCATAGGTCATAAAGACTTATTTCAACATCTCACTCTATTAGTTTTATAGTTTGCCTTACTGCCATTACATCTGGGTACATTATATATTTTGAGTTAATATATAATGTAAGGTGTGTAGAGGCCCAAATTATCCTTCATATGTAGATATCAAAATTTCTATATAATATTTATTGGTACAGCAATTATTTTTCTATTAAATTGTCTTGGCATCCTTAACAATTGACTGATAATAAATACAAAGGTTTATGTGAAGATTTATATTTGGAATTTCAATTCTATCCTATTGCTTTTTATGTCTTTTTAAAATGCCAGCACCACACCCTCTTGATTACTATAGATTTGTTCAAGGTTTTGAAACTGGGACAAGTGTCTTTCAACTTTCTGCTTTTGCAAGGCTCTTTTAGCTGTGCTCAATCCCCTATATTTCTATTTGAACTGTGAGATCAGATTTTAATCATTTTAAACTAAGGCACCTGTGATTTCAATAGGGTTTGCATTAAACCTGTATGTCAGTTTGGGGGATTTTTCCCATTTTATCAATGTTAAAATTTCTGATGTGTGAACATGGGATGTCTTTATATTTATTTGGGTCTTGTTTTATAACTTTTATACTTTGTTCCTTCTGTTCTTTGGTGGTATTTTTTCCTAAGCATTCATTATACTCCTTTTGTGATTGTTTTCTTCATTTCATTTTTGGTTTGTTCTCTACTTTGGTATAGGATCACCATTGAAAGTATTTAACAGTATCCTACCACATGGATAAACTTGTTCATAAAATTTTAACTGCAGAAAAAGATTCCATTGTTACTTTCTTACAGAGGGGCATATCGTTCTTCCACTGATTGCGTATTCTAAATAATTCTGCTGTGAATATTGTTCAGCATGCTTTTTGGTGCACAGGGGCACTCATTTGTCTTGAATGTAGAGCTGTAACTGAAGTCTCTAGGCCATGCTGTAGCATACATTTAGCTTTAGTAAATGCTGTAAGTCACGTTAGACAGTCTGCTTTTGAATCTGTACTTTGGCTCCATCAATAAGTTTGAATTAATTCACTATGACTTTTTTATTAGTAGATGATTGTTATTTACCAGATAGAAAAAATGGAAAATATGTCTTTGAGTGTGAATTTAGGATAAAAGAAAAAAATCATAATAAGAGGAAGAGAATATGTAACTTAGATTTTTTCCTAATATAAACTATAAAAAGTAAAATAGAAAACACATTTTATAGTGTGAGAAAGAGTAAATGAACATCTAAATCTATAAACATGGTTCAGACATCAGACACTAGCTCTTTCCTGTCTGCCTTGTCTCAGAGGAAATTTTTTTCCTGTTTTACCAAACTTTCACCTGAAATGTAGTCTTGAAATGCTGCATAAAAAGTAGTTAAAAGACAGAATAGTTTCACCTAAGTGCAAAGAAATGTTTAAGCAAGTAACTTAAAAACTATTTTTTCCCTGCTTTGTGCCTCTTGTTTGATGAAAGAAGTAAAAAACATGTTTGAAAAATTCTGTCATTAACCAAAGAATGATGACGAGGTTAACTCTTTTGCTTGAATAAAATCCTAGGTCATTCGCAGAAAATTTGAATAGGTTTTCCAAATTCTTTTTACATGGAAAGATGAAGAAATCATGAGAATATGTTTAAACTTGAATTTAACCAAAAATAGAAATAACTACTTATTTCAACATTGGCAGAATTTTGCCTCTTAATGAGAAATGAAAAGGAAGCCAAATCTGAAGAAAAATTGTTAAGCATATTTAAAGTTTGAGTAACTTATTTTGTGGGCATTTTATAGAACATTTTGACTTAGTATTTTTGGATATAGATGATGTATTATAAAGTTCTGGCTTTCAAAAGTCAACATAGTTAATTTGAAAGCTTAAAAATTTTTTATTTTAATGGCAATGTTTTTATTAATACTGCTTTTATTCCTGATTTCTAGCTGTATTTTTGACACTTCTTTTTCTAACATTTTCTTTGGTTACTTTAGCATCTGTGTTCATGACTTTTTCCATGTATTATTTCCATAGTTTTGCTGCCTTTCTGATTTCCCAACGACTTCTCTGGACTCTTCGACCTGGAACTGGTAAAAATTTCTAGCTTTGGCATTCTATTTTTAAACTATGACTTTCATTTATCTCTTTCTTTGTGAGCTTTATAGAATTTGTACTTCTTGCTTATTGAAAAATCTCTTCTTTATTTTCTACCCTGCAATTATATATCAATGCTTGCTGCTTTTTTCAGTTATTATAATTATCTTAAGATATTATAATTAATGTTCATGATAGCAGTATCAAAATATTCCCTTGTTTGATTTTTTGTTTTCAGGATTTTCTAATTTCAAAAATTTTGGCAAATATCCAAAATCAGTCTAAGGACTTAAGATCAGTCATTTCTAGAGTCTGAGTTTTCATGGAGACAGTCATATAATCATTTTGATTTGCTGGGGATTCCAGGAAGAGGTCACACGAATTTTTCTGATTGTCTTCAAACACAGACTTTTAATGTTCTCGTGGTACCATGACACATTTGATGCCTACTTTACTCCTACTTGATCTCCAGTAGGTGCCATTAGAATCTTTCACTTTTACTTATGCACCTTTCCCAAAGAGGGAGACTAGTTGTCCTGCCCCTATATTTCCTACAATCTTTCAAACTATGCTTTTGTTTTTATCCTTCTATGAATCTATCACTGTGTTGAGTATCCTGCTGTATCATTTACCATTCTTCCATGATTAATTCCTTGAATTCACTTGTCCCTTTTTCTGAAGAAACAGTCTCTTTTGTAAAATAGTGTTTCTTAAGTGGAAGTGATTTTATTTCCTAAGGGATATTTGGCAATGTCTAGAGATATTTTTGGGGTTTTAATTAGAGGGGTACCGTTGGTATCTATTTGTGATGGGCCAGGGAAGCTGTTCAACATCCCTCAATGGTCAGGGAAGACCTCTAGAAATAAAAATAATCCAGACCCAAATGCCTGCAGGGCATGGTAGAAGGATCTTGCTCTAAGTTTAAATCAAGTTCAATTTTGCCTCTCCAAATACTGAATTTTAAGGAACATGCTTATCTTTTTTTACTTCATCTTTTAGTTTTACATTATGAATTTGTAGAACCGAAATCAATATTTTCTGGTTTAATTTCATTACTTTCCATTCATTGTGCTAAAATGCTATGATGATGAAAATTTTTATTAAGGTGTTTAGAAGACACATCTTTCTCCCTGAGCATTTTACAATGACCTTGGAAGTAAATAAAGCAGATGAAAACATTTGTAGTTTGATTTGGCAATAGTAGGTTATGAACTTGATCTTACATACTAATTTAGATTTTTCCTTTATTATGGTGGATGAAGAATTATTTTTGGTGATTTTTTCTTTTTTACTGCAACAATAGCTTTCAAAACTAATATTCATAAAGATACATTTGAGATTTATTTATGAAAAATAATTTTATAATATATTAGTATTTTTAGCAAAAATAGAATAAATGTAAAAACATCTTCTTTATAAAATAGGGCCAAATCTATAGGTACTGTTGTGAGTGTTATTCCTCATATAAAGTTGCTGTTTTCCTTGAAGACATCAACAGATGCTGCATCTTCCATACAGAACTTGTCACAGACATTTGTTCCAAGTCTTCTCAGAGTGTTTCAGAGACTATTTTTGAAATAAGACAAAAAACACATTTCTAGTATAATGGGAAATAACCCTAACTTCTCCCCTGTCACTTGCAAAGTCAGTTTGAGAAGCTACTTGAAATCTCTGAATTAAAATTGAATTCTTGCCAGGTGTGGTGTTGCAGGCCTGTAATTCCAGCACTTGGGAGGCTGAGGCAGGAAGGTTGACTCCAATTCAAGGCCAGTCTGGACTACATAGTGAGTTCAAGGACAGCCTATACTACATCATGAGATCCTGTCTCAAAAAAATTGCATTCTTATTTTTCTGTTCCTGGAGGAAAAATAGTGAACCACCATAGGCCCAAACCCTGGATAAAGTACTTCATCTGGGTTAGTAGCTCCTAAGTTTGCATTTTCTTTCACAAAGTAAAAACACTTTTTGGCTCTATCTAATCACTACTGTCATACACATCAAACTCTGCAATGAAAATGAAATGAATGACAAAGATATGGGCTCTCAGTTTACATTTTTAAACATGCAATAAAGATGCTACAGTAATTCTTTAAAAATTAATTGTTAAGATTGTCAATATGACTGAGTAGAGGAGGAGCTGTGTCAGAGGTGCTGACTGGAGATTTACTGGAGCCACAGAGACAGAGTCCAAGTCACGTAAATTAAAAAGCTGAAGGTATAAATGTCACCTCTGGACAAATAACACAGAAATCACATCACAGGAATGGAATGTCTTACTAAAAATATCTTCATATTGATTACACGATCTCCTTATCTACTTGACTGAAACAGCACCGCAAAAGGGAAAAAGGAAAGGAAAAACAAAATAAAAATCCCAAATAAACAAAAAATATATATATACACATATACAGGAACATGAGAAAACAAGGCAATGAAAGACCTCCAAGTTCTCCCAACTCTCCCGAGGAAGATTGGGTGGGTATCAATGGAAAGAAAGGCAAATACCAAGTAGTGGAGCTTTTCAAATTGATTAAAGAAAAGTTGATGAGACTTGGTGAGTTCAAAAGGGACATGACCCAAAGTGTATCAAGTTATCAAAGAAAATAACCAATGTGGATTTGGGAGGTAACAAACAAAAAAAATTAGGAGCACTAACCAATACTTTAAAAATATGAATGAAAAATTTACCAAAGATACATAATTCATGAAAAGGTATCAGATAGAAATACTAGATATAAAAATTGGTTATCATCTATAAATTGCATAAATGACCAATATGATAAGAGGCTCTCTTAAATTGAGGACAAAATGGTAAATTATAATGAATTACTAACAGAGGACTAAGAGAGCAATAAAAATGTATTCAAAAAGCTACTAGATGATACTAAAAGACAAGCCTAAGACTATTTAGAACATAGCACACAGGGAATAACACATTTGTTTACAGAAATCATGATAGAAAAATTTCCAAATATGAGAAAAGAGCTCAGTGTACAAGCAAGTGGGACTTACAGAACACCAACCAATTATGTTGAAAAAAAAGAAGATTCCCATGATCCATAATTAAGATTTCAGATACCCACAAATCCAGAATTTTAAAGGATATCAGAGAAAAGAAAAAAATTATATAAAAGTAAACCTATTAGAATTTTTCAACACAGTGAAACCAACAAAGCCAAAAATCCAGATGGAATGAATACACCAAACAAGCTGAATAGATAAACAAAACAAAAAAGGAAAAGAAAGACAAAGGAATCCTCAAAAGAGAAAGAGTGCAATAAAAAGAATTAATAAATACTTCTCAATAATAATTTAGTGTAAGGGGTTTCAATTCTCTATTGAAAAGACACAGATTGGCAAACTGAATATAAAAACAGAATTCAACAGTCTGTTGCATTCAAGAAACTCATCTACCCCCCCTCCAAAAAAAAAGAATTTCAGAGGCTAAAAATCAAAGGATGGAAAACAATATTTTATCTTTCAAGACCCAAGACCAAGCAGGGGCAGTGGTTTTATTCAGATAAAGCACAATTCAAGCTAAAATTGATTAGAGGAGACAATTTTATTATATACTAATTAAGGGAATCCTCTAAAATAAAAAGATAACTCTGGTAAATATGCTGGATACTGCACTGAACATTCTAACACCTATCATAATGAAACAAATATTGCTGAATATAAAGTATTTTAAAAATGCTAACATAATCCCAGTTGTTGACCGCAGTATCACTTTCATAGAGATGGATCAGCTAAATAAATAATAAAGAAATATCAGATCTGAACTATGCCTTTGATCATATGGATTTCATAAATATTTACAGTGTTCTACTGTATTGCAACAGAATATACATTCTTCTCTGCAGCACTTGGAACTTTTCCAAAATATATCTCATAGTAGACCACAAAGCCTGTTTAAATAAATACAAAAGAAACCAAACCACTATAAGTTTACTCTCAGACCATTGTGCAATGAAAGGAGAAATCAATCACAGAAGGAGCCACATAAAATTTAGACACACCTTGAAACTTAGCACTCCTGAGTAGTGGGTCACGGAAGAAGTTAAACAATTTCTGGAATCAAATGACAATGTCAGAACACACCAAAACCTATGGAACACAGTGAAAACAATCCTTCAAGGGAAATTTATTGCAGTCAGATGTGTTATGGCTCATACATTGTGTCAACTTGAGAAGTTTAGAAGTTTAACTAAGAAACTCAGCAGGGAGCCAGGATTCTTACTTTGTAAATATCCTCTTCCTGTGCAACAGGAGGACAAGATTTTGTGTGTGCTACACCAGCCCTGGAGCTGGGGGGTGGTCTGTGTACAATATAAGGGAGGAGAAAAGGCTTGCTGTCCCACCCTGTTTTGCTCTGGCTGCTTTTGCTGGCTACTGTCTTGAAGTAGCCTTCGTTGTGCCCCTGGCTTGAATTAGACCACCCTGCCTTGGAGCCAGCTGATTATAGACTGAAACCTCCCCAAACAATGAATTAAATATACCTTTCCTTCCTTCCTTTTGGGTGTTGGGAATTTTGTTCCAGCAATGAGAGAAAAGCAGCCAAGACACAATGCTTGCATTAGAAAAATAGAGTGAGCTCAAATAAATAACCTAATAAGGAACCTCAAAGTATAATACTTGAGAAAAAACAATCCAAGCCCACTCTGAAATCATAAAAATCAGAGCAAAAAATAATGAAACAGAATAAAAAAATTACAAAGAATTAATGAATGAAATGACTGTTTTTTTTAAATAAATAAAATATAGGTAAACCCATAGCCAACCTTGTTAAAAGAAAGAGAGAAATGACTCATATCAGTGCAATTAGAAATTAAAAAGGCTATCTTGAACCAAGGAGACTCATAAGATAGTAACTACTATGAAAAATTGTATTCCAACAGATTGGAATATATTGAAGAAATGGATAGATTCCTAGACTAATGCAAAATGCCAGAATGAAACCAAAGTAACATAAAAATTCCAAACAGTCTACTTAAGAGCAGTAAAATTGAGGCAGCAGTGAAAATTACAATCTACAAAAAGTATAGGAACTGATGGATTCACTGCTGAATTGTACCAAAATTTCAAGGGTCACCAATACACCTCAAGCTCTTCAATGAAATTACAAGGGATAGGATACTTCCAAACTCATTTCTGGAAGCCAACATCATTCTGATCCCAAAACCAGACAAAGAATAAAGAAACTAAAAAACAAAACAAAACAAAACAAGAAGACAATGACATGTCAATCTCTTTAAATTACGTAGAGACAGAGATCTCAATAAGATATTAACAAATAGAATGCAACGCATCATCAAAAGGATCATACATTTTGACCAAACTAGCTTTATCTCAAGGTGAACAAAAATCATTCAACATCTGCAATTCAATAAATGTGATGCTCCACATAAGCAGAAGCAAGAACCAAAAACCACATGATCATATCAATACATGCAGAAAAGTCCTTTGACAAAATCTAATAACATTCATGGTAAAAACTGAAGAAAGTAGCTGTAGAAGTTCCCTGAATTTGCTAAAAACTGTTTATGACAAACTAGTAGCAGCATCATATTAAATAGGGAAAAACTTAAAGCTTACCTTCTAAAAATAAGAATGACAAGGATGTTCAATAGCACTAATGATCCAAACCTGATAAAAAGCCATTTATGACAAACCAGTGGCAGCATCATATTAAAGAAGAAAAACTGAAAGCCTCCCCTCTAAAAATAGAAATAAGACAAGGATGCTAACTATCATGATTTATCTTTAACATGGTACTCAAAACATGAGCCAGAACGTAGAAAGAAATAAATAGAATACGTATAGCAAAGGAAAAAAATCACATTATCATTATTTACAGATGACATGATTCTCTATATAGAAGACCCAAAAGCTCTTAGAAACAATAATTAATTTTAGCAATGTAGAGGTTAAATAAAATCACACAAAAATTAATGTCATTCATATATATTAATAATGAACTCAATAAGAAACTAGAAAAACATATCATTCACAAAGATATCAAGAAAAATTAAATACCAAGGAATTAACCTAATTAAGAAAGTGAAAGAACTCTGCAACAAAACTGCAGTACTCTGAAAAAAGAGATTGAAGAAGACAGTAGAAAATGGAAAGCTAACCCCGGTCATGGATATGCAGAACTGATATTGTCAAAGTGGCCAAATTCCCCAAACTGACATATAGATTCAATAGTCAGTCAAACAACAGTCTTCATAATACTGGAGAAAACAATTCTGTAATTTATGGCTCCAGAGAGACCCCGAATACCAAAAGAAATCCCGAGAAACAAAAGCAAGCAGGAGGTATCACAATACCTCAATTCAAGTTATACTCCAAAGCAACAATGATAAATACGCATTGTATTAGCACAAACATAGGTATGTGGATCAGCAGAACAGAACAAAAGATATAGAAAGATTCAGACAATTCAGCTATTTGATCTTTGACAAAGGAACCAAAAACATACATTGGAGGAAAAAGAGCCTGTTTTACAATTGGTGCCGGGAAAAGTGGCTATCTATGTTCAGAAGAGTAAAACTGGACCGGTAAATCTCACTATGTACCAAAAAATCAAACGAGATCAAATATCTAAATATTAAAACAGAAACAATGAATTTAATGGAGGATAAAATGGGTAAAAACACTTGAAGTCATAGATATATGCAAGAACTATCTGAATAGAACTCTAAATGTGCAAGAAACGACAGCAAGAATTGAGAAAGAGGATTAGATTTACATTAATAACCTTCTGCACAGCAAAGGAAATAATTAGTACAGTGAAAAGACAACCTACAGAATGGAAAAAATTTAACCAGATGTTCCTCAGAAAGAGCATTAATATTTAGAATACATAAGTAATTTTCAAAAATTAGACCACCCAAAATAAAAGACCTAGATAAAAATGAAATGAAAAGAATATATCATCCTCAGAAGTGCAAATGGGCAATAAATATATGAAAAAATGTTCAATATCTCTTGTCATCAGAGAAATGCAAATAAAAACAACACTCTTAGTTTATCTTATCCCAGAAAGAATGCCAATCATCAAAAACCCAACTAACAACAAAATTGTAAGGCTTTCCTGTAAAAGGAGCCCTCCTTTATTTTTGGTGAGAATGCAAACTGGTACAACCATTATGAAAGTCAGCATGGAGATTTTTCAAAGAACTAAAATTAGAAATTCTATTTGATTTAGGTATCTTTCCAAAAGAATCAAAGTCATCGTGTTACAGAGATACATGTGTACTGATGTTTAGAGCAGTACAACTGATGATAGCTGTATCTTGGAAGCAGCCTGTATATCCACCAACAGATGAATGGATAAAGAAAGTTTGGTATCTATAAACAATGGGATAGTACTCGTCTAGAAATATGGATAAACTTGACACATTTGTAGGAAAATGGATGTACCTGGAAAATATGAAGTTAAGTGAAATAAATCAGATACAAGCTTAAATACCATATTGCATCTCACATTTGAATAAGGCAAAGTTCAAATAAGGAGCCAAATAAAGGACTGATAAAAGGAACCAGGAGATAGAACTTTTGCAGATCAGAAGAGTTGCAGGAGACCAAAGATGAGGGTAGGGAGAATGGGGGAGAGAAAGTAAAAAAAAATTAAGATGTGTCATATCCAGGTACGAATAAGCATATGGGATGGAAACAATATGTGATGCAAACAGGAACTAAGAAAAACAATCATAATAATAATAAAAAAGGGAATTTAAAGTTGGAGAAATGACATGTATGGGAGAGGAAAGACAATAAAACATAAGATAATCAAGTACTCTGTAAGTATTGCCAACAGGTTATTAATAAAATAACGAAAAATTTAAAAATATGGAAAAATAAGCCATAGTGGCAGCATATAAGTTAGTTTCTACTCAAGAATATTCCTTAAGAAAGAGACTCATAAAAGTTATAAAGTGAAATATTAACCCAATAAGGAAGTGAAAGATCTCTACAGTGAAAATTAAACTACTCTTAAAAAGGAAATTGAGGAAGACACCAGTAAATGGAAGGATAACCCCTGTTCCTGGATAGACAGAACCAGCATAATCACAATGCTTTCAAACTGATATACAGATTTAATCCAATCTCAATAAAAATACCAACATCATTTCCCACAGAGCTAGAGAAAATAATCCTAAAATTTATATGGAATCAAAAGAGATCCAGAATAGCAAAAGCAGTCCTGGGTCACAGTCCCAGATTTGAAGTTACGCTATAAAGCTACAGTAATTACAACAGCACAGTATTCACATAAGCATAGGCATATGGATCAATGGCACAGAATCATAGAAGCAGAAACAACCCTAGTTACATGCAACTATTTGATATGTGACAAAAGCATCAAAAACATACACTGGAGGAAAGATAGCTTCATTAATAAATGGTGCTAGGAAAATTGGATATTCACATACAAAAGATGTAGCCTAGATCTACATACAGTATCTCACCACATACTAAACTAAAATAAAAATGGGTTAAAGATTTAAATTTTAAAACAGACACATTTAATCTCTTGAAGGAAAAAATAGTTGCAAATTTTGAAGATATGTGTTTCTTAATAGAACACCAATAGCATAAGAAATAATAGCAATAATTAACAATGGGACCATAGCAAATTAAAAAGCTGCAAAAGAAAGGAAACACCCTGAAGAGACAATCTACAGAATGGGGAAAGATTTTGCCAGCTATTCCATGGACTGAGAACTAACAATAAGAAAATATCAAGAGCTCAAAAAATGAAGACTCCCCAAAATAAAACACCAAATCAAAAGTGAACAATTGAAATAAGTAAACACTTCTTAGAAGTATAAATGGCCAATAAATACATGAAAAAATGGTCAACATCACTGCCCATTCAAAAATGTAAGTTAAAACACTGAGATGCCATCTTGCTCCGAAAAAAGGCTATTATAAAAAAATCTAATAATAACAAATAATAGTGAAATTGTGGGGATAAAAGACCTCTTCTAATTATTGGCGATGATGTAAAGTAGTACAACCACTATAGAATTCAGAGTGCAGAGTCCCCAAATAACTGAAAATAGAAAATCCATTTGACTCAGCGCTTCTCCCGTAAATATCTTCCTAAAAGAATGAAGATCATCATATTACAGGGACACATGCATGTTCATGTTTATAGAAGCACAGTTTATAATAGCTAGATATTGAAAGTAGTGTATATGTCCATCGACAGATGAATGGGTAAAGGTATACACAGTGGAGTTCAATGCTGCCATAAAGAAATATAAACTTGAAGCATTCATAGATAAATGGATACAATTTGAGTACCTAATGTTAAGTGAAATAAGGCAAACACCCCAGTTCAAACATGGCTTCTCTTATATTCAAAGCACAAACTATAAGTATACAAATGAGCAAAATGGAAAAGAGATGAATAGGAAAAAGAAGTTCATATACTTTCCAAAATTATATAGTTTATTGCTTCAAAAATATTTTAATGTTAATTTGTTTCATTTACACTATGAATTTATCTTAGAGTATAGAAAAATTTTTGTGTCACCTGTTTCTTTTTCTGTAAACATTTGGTTTATGGCTCATACTCTGAGTTATTACTTGGAAGATAATGATACACAGTGCACTAGCTATTGTTACTCTCTTGTTATTTTCTTTCAAATTTTTTTGTGAAATAAAATAAAGTGACTCACCAAAGATTCAGAGACATTTGCATTTTATGACTCAAGTGGCTCCAACTCTCATCAAGAGAAGCAATGAAATTTCTACTAAAAGTAGCCTTGAATGAAATCACATTAAAGTCTGCTGTGTTCCCCCAACTTTTCTAACCTGGCAGGCAGTGTAATGTCTTATTTATCTGGCAATGCTATAGGGATGGAAAGTTGGGCTTGCGTCAGTTGGAAACACCCTTGGGAGACTGGAGGACAGGAATGATGGAGGAGCCTCAGCGTCTCCTCTCTTCTGCCTTTGTTCTTTGCAATGAGGGTGCCAACTAAACAGGTGCACAATGGTGCTGCCTCCTACTGGTGACCCTGCCACCTGCCACTTTTTCCATTTAGGAGTGACAATAGGTTCTTTAGCTATTAATCTACAGATTGGCTTTTTGTCCTAACTTTCTTCTAGTTTTTCTATGACCTTTGACACCCTGTGAGAGCTTTAATTTCCCCAGTTTAACTAACATGATCCCTGTTGGATCATGAAAGATGTTTGACAGTTTTAACTGCTACTTTGAGTAGCATCATCTTTTGTTGTATTACCCGTGTAATATGTACCTTACCATGCGTTTGACTATGGCTGGTACAGATTTTATATCTGCTAATTCTGCTGCACTCTTTTTATTTAAATGCCTTATTAATTTAAATGTTTATTGATTGTTTTGTTTTTTTGATCTAGCTAATCATTGCTGGAAAAAGTTCATGCACCTCTTATTTCTTTTTCTTTGCATGTACAGTAGGAACAACTTTAGGTCCTGTGTTTACTGGTAGTGATGGCAGCATTACATAAAGTCATAATTCAATTTGAAATGAACCTATGGATTTTCCATTTTTCTCTAATATTTGTGACCTTTTTTCAGATATATAAATGTTCACAAATTTAGGAATTATCCCTTTTTTCTAGTTTACTGAGTTACTTAAAAAATTAGTGATGAGCCTTTACTATTGCAGGATCTATTGAAATGATCGTACATTTTCCCCCTTTAATTCCTTATGCTGCATAGACAGATTTCCTAGTGTCAAAACTTTTTCCATGATTTCATAAACTTATTCATAATTATTTTATAACAGTTTTACTACATTGGCTAGAAGGTTCTGTCTACTACCAATTTAACTTTGGATTGAATCCATAAAAGGTATTTAATTATTTTTTGTGTTCCATCTTATTAAATTTTTCAAAAACTGGTTTATAATTTTGTTAATTTTCTGCTTTGTTTCTATGTGTCCTATTTTTTAAATTACTTTTTAAAATCTCTATTTTAATTCCTATTCTAGTCTCTTTGGATATGCTCTGTTGCTCTTTCCCCCAATTTCCTTCATTATTCATTTTTCAACATTTCAAATTTTCTGTTGTATGATTTTAAAGTTATAAATTTCCTATTGGAATACCACTTCATCTATGGCCTAATTTTTTTTTTTTTTTGTCTTTTTTGTTTTTATCGGTACCAGGGATCGAACTCACGACTGCCTGCTTGCAAGGCAGGCGCTTATGCCGCTGAGCTAAATCCCCAGCTCCCTAAAATTTTTGATGAAATGCTTTCACTACCTTTTACCTTCCAGTGTTTTAAAATATCCTTTAAATTTTTCCTTTGATTTAGTATTAAGTTACTTAACTGCTATACATATGCAGCTTCTAAATTTATTATTTTATTATTGATTTCTATTTTTCCTAATGTCCAGAGAATATGACAAGCATATTACTTTTTAATCTATTGATATTATGAAGTTCTATATAATTAGTTTTTGTGAGCACTCATAATTTGAAGAAATATGTCTATTGGATGTTAAAATTCAAGTAGGTATCTGTGCTAGTGGTGATATTTTAATATTCTATTTTTGCTGTGCTTTATCTGACTCTGAAACGGATATTTTGAAACCCTCAATTTCAATTATTAGATCTAGTTTTACTTCATTTTCTCTCAGTTGTTAGTATTTTTTGAGTCTATAATGTTAGGTATATATCATTTGATATGCTTTTAATTTTTTGATATATATTTTTGCTGTTACTTTTATGTCTTAATTTCTAATTTTTCTGATGTTAGCATTGCTATTTGAGCTGATGTTTGATTCACTTTCTGGCTTATTTAACTCTCCTATGATTATTTGAAAGGTTTTGAAAGTTTGCCTTTTATATGTAAATTTTTAACCCATCTGGAATTCATTTTTATGTATGCTATGAGATGAGGATCCAGTCCTCATTATTTTTCTCCATAGAATCAATATCTGTATTTTCCCCACCTACCTGAAAAGTCACCTCTGTAATGTGACTAGTTTCCATATTCCTGTGGCACTGGCCTGTGATTTTCTCAGCTATCATTTGCATCTCATGTCCTGGACTTATTTACTCATTTTACAACAAGCTTTACTGTCACATAGAGCAAATCCTCCCAGGTATTCTTGTTGGATATCTTCATTCTTTCTCAGCCTTATATAAGTTTTTCAAACTACAGAAGAGCCTTCTTCCTTCTCCTGTTCCTTCTCTTCTCTTTTTCCTATTCCTTCTTAAGAATGCTTTCAATTACTATCTTGATTATTTTGTATCTTTTTTCATAAGTATGGCCATTCTATTTATTATGATCTTTAATGATATTCATTAGATTTTTGCAATTCCTAACATAATAGGGAGGCACCTATAGCACTAGATGTCTCTTCCTTCCATCAGTGCTGACTTCTCTGAAGGCTGAGGCAATAGACACGTGAAAAAGGGAGCACCCATAGGTAGTGCTGCCAGGCGCTTACACTTACGCTTACAACTGTAGTTACTATGGTTTAAATATTTGTTCCCTGAGGTTACATGTGCTGGATGTTTAAGGACATTTAAGAGGTGAGGCCTCGTGGAAGGTAAGCAGGTGATGGGACCATATTCTCACAACTGGAGTAATGCTGCCTTGAGGGAGTTAATATGTGATTGAATTAGTGACTGTGTGATTGAATTAGTTCCCATAAAAACGGGTTATTCTAAAGTGAGTCTTCTCTCTTGGCTCATTCTGTCTCGGTTCCTTTCCTACCATGTGATGCTATCCTCCATGTTGCCTTTGCCAAAAACTAGTGCCAGTATCATACTATTGGACCTCAAATACTGTGAAATGAATAAACATCTTGTATCTATAAAGTACCCAGCATCAGATATTTTTTATAGCAACAAGAAATGGCCTAAGAAAGATAAAGCTTCATGCTAGCTTGAAGCTTTCTACCGCCCTGGAACACCTCTTTCCCCGCCCTGCTATGTTCTGGCAGTTATAGTTTCAATGTAATTACAAAGTTGCAATGGGAACATTCCTTTGGAAACTCAGAAAGGCAGAAATGGGCAGGAAAATGTAGCTCATTTTTCTTATTGTCCCTAGACCTGTAGGGGAGAATGGAAAGAAGATGAAATATTCTTTTCTGTTCTTTTCATTTTTTTAAACAGGAAAAGATGCTGAGCGACAAACATAAGCACCAGTCGGTCCCCATCTGGTTTTTCTCCATCTAGTTTCATCAGCTTTATAGCAATAAACTCCTTCCAAATGCTGGCCTTAGATAAGTTATATGACTTTTAAGCATTGTTCTAAGCATTTTCCAAATCTCTGAACTTCAGACGTATTTTAGTTGGAAGGCAGAGAGGCTGGCTCAATACCCTTTAAAGTGGAAACACCCAACTTTACTAGTTTTCACATTAAATAAATTTATGGCTTTTGGCCACACACACAAACACACATATCCACTAAATACTGGGTGCTGGAATTGGAATTTTCGTATATGTTTAATGAGATCCATATTTTCATTTACAAATATTTTCCCCTTTTAATGGGCATGTCATCAATACCATGAAAAACCTAGAGGCAAAATAAATGAAGAGTTGCATGCCAAATCACATATGCTGTTGAAATGAGTTCAGATATCTGTTAAGACTTCACTATTTCTGTTTCTCATATTTATCTCAAGACTATAATAGTTCCATGAAATGCTTTCCAGGGTCAAATATTTTATTTATGATTGATAATCATTTTTTGTAATTAATTGTATTAGATATAATGTGATAATCTAATGCTAAATCAATATTTACATAGTTTTTCAGTGCTAATAATAAACAACCCATACAAGTATATCCTATCTTTTTATAGTCTGAAGATCGGAACTAAGTTCTAAACTGAAATAAAATTCATCCTTGGGACCAAAGGTTATCATTATGCATTCTTGAAATAAGGCCTTATCTACTTATAAAGGATCTATATTAAAGAATTTTAAGAACATAAAGGAGCTAGGCCATATTACTTAAACCTGAATGAACATTAAAAAATTTTAATTTTCAGATTTCTAACACAGAAAATATAAATTATACTAATGCCTACTTTATAGGGCACATTGGACATTTACAAGACTTAAGTAGCATAACACTTAATGTAAATGATTATTCCTTAAAAACTGGCTACTGCTAAGTACAATTGTCCTTATTTATTATACCAAAGACTAAATAATGTTTTCTTCTCATTATATAACTTCTAGAAAAAAAATTTCTAAATCATATGATATTACATACTATAGGGATGTATATTTATACACCATGTTTAATAAGTAAGAAAAATAGCTAAACAAATTATTTTGCTGGGTAAGGATTTTGGAAAGGACTTAGAAAATCATACAATATGCCTGTTTTTGAGCTCTTAGGCACTGGCACGGTAGTGTTATTTTTTCTATATTGAGAATTTAAGTATTGGCAGATTTTTAGAAACACGGCGATCAATAGTCTTGGCTTAACATTTTCTATCCTAAGATACTTAGGATCACATGGTATAGGCTCTTGATAAACATGAAAATGGGATTTTGTACTTCCAGGAACTTTAGACACCTAAGTCCTATCTCGAGTATAGAATGGAAGAATAATTCCAGTAGGTATTTTTTCTGCAGTTTCAGTGGGCCTCCTGGGCAGGGAAGCAGGGCTGCCGTTCCCACACCTGGAAGCCCCCTGTGTTATGGGAGAAAGATGGAAGAAGACAATGGTGGCGATATCTCTTTTTCTACTGCCATAAGCAATCGAAAAGTCTAGATCCAAACATGGACAACTCATCTGTATGTAACTATATATACTCTTTATATTGGAAGTTGGTTTAATTATACACAGTAGTTATTTGGTTAGACCTCATCAGGGTCTTATCTTTACTCTTAAATGGCTCATTAAATTCTTCCTGCTGACCACATACTCTACTATTCTGATAGCTATTGCTGCCTAACAATCTACCTCAACACTTAATGGCTTAGTGTTATAATTACTTTCTTTTCCATGATTGTGGGGGTCAGGAATTTATGTAGGATTTGGTGAAGCGGTTCTTCATTAGCGTTTCTCAGTTATTCAGCAAGCAAATGGTTTGTTCAAGATATACCTGATTGGGGCTGGGAATTTAGCTCAGCGGCATAAGCGCCTGCCTTGCAAGCAGGCAGTCGTGAGTTTGATCCCCGGTACCAATAAAAAGGAAAAAGACCAAAAAAAAAAAAAAAAAAAAAAAAAAAGGATATACCTGGTACCCTCAAAGGAAAAAGACCAAAAAAAAAAAAAAAAAAAAAAAAGAGAGATATACCTGGTGCTCTACAAGATGTCGCCAAGGCTCGCTCCATGTTATACACAGCCTCTCCATATAGACTTTATAGTAGGGTGCATGTCTGTTTTTTTCACAGTTGAGGCCCAACCCCAGAGTGACTATTTCCATAGAACAGGGTGGAGCCTATCAGGGTCTTTTTGACCTAGTCCCTGAGGTCATACAGGACCACTTGCATGCCTGATTCTACTGGGGAAAAGTGACTTATGAATCTAGCCTTGGTTCAGGAAAGCTGATGAACATACAAGATGTGTAAATACTTCAGCCGTAGTTCAATGGAGATTAGTTTCTCTCAGAAGAATCTAGATAAAAACAATTTTCAATTTTTTTGTAATTTTAATGATGCTATTATGACCCTTATATCTCAGGACCTGGAGAACTCCCAGTTAACTCACTCTTAATCGGGCTCTGCTGGTGCCAACAACCTGTGTTGTTCTGTGGAGCTGTGTATTCTGTGGAGCTGTGTAGCAGTCTTTGTGGGACTTTGTTTGACCTACATTAATTTCAAGACTGATTAGCATACATGAATTGATAAAGGAATGTAAATTTGCATACTAAGGTTCAGATGAGGGGCTGCACCCACACTCAGTAAAGACCTCCCTGCAATACTTAGCTGTCTAATTTCATTATTATAGATAACTTGACCCATGTTTTAGCAAAAGGCAGACACTTATTTTTTTGGTACCTGGAATTGAACTCAGGGCTTTGCACTTGCCAGGCAGGCGCTTATGCCACTGAGCTATATCCCTGGCCCTGATGCATGTTTAATATGCAATTTCCTTTCAGTTTTACATGACTTTGAAGTTCTGTCCTGAACAATTATTATGCAAGATCTGCTGATTCCACTGTTTGATGCTGTTTTATTGGAATAGCTCTCATTCTGTTCTCCCTGATTCTGCCTTCTTTTTTCGTCAGATTTTATTTAAATTCTTTAAAAATCTAACACAGACCATGACATTTCTAACACAGACCATGCCCTTTACTGGCTGTTCTACTTAGTAAAATCCAACATTCTTCTGATGATTTATGAAGTCTTGCATAATCCACAACCCCTTCTTTTTCCTTTTCTTCATGCATTTATTCATTCAGCAAATATTTACTTAGTGTTTGCTGTATACTGGGCCTGTGTGATTGCAGAAGACACAGCAGTGACTAAAGTGGAAAGTACCTGCTCTCAGGGAGTTCTGCCCTCGCTCATTCTCATCCATGTGCAGTGGCCCTGTGCCAGTGCTGGATGCGGCAAGCATGCTCTCATTACAAGGCCTTTGCATCTTCTGTTCTTTCTGCTTGGGAACGCTCGTCTTTCAGATAACCGCACAGCTTGTTCCCTTAATTCATTTAGTTCCTTATATTTAAATATCATCTCTGCAGAGTTTATTATTTGACTACTTTATGCAAAATAAAAGCCATCCCTATGCCACATTCCACTCCGTTATCTTACTAATATTTATCAGCATGTAATAAACTTTATACAGTTGTTGGTTTGTTCCTTTTTATCTGTTTCTTCAGGAGGAGGAGCACTGTGAGGGCAGGGCCTACCTGTGCTAATTAGGATTCTAGCCTAGTTTGAATTGGATATGAAAGAGTTTTTGGATCCAGTTAATATAAATTCTTTTTACAAAAAGCCAGCCAGCTTCTTAGTGATTTTAAGTCTCCTACTTATGCGTATTTTTAAATTTGGACTGTTCAACAGTGTGGACTGGACTGTTGGTTCCTTTTCCCAAGATTAAATACATTATAATCTATATTTATCCACAGGAGCATAAGGAGGAAGGCAACAGAAACACTACTCTGTGGTGCTACTAAATCACAAAATGCCTCCTCTAAACTTTGCTTCAGGAAAAAAAAAATGTGGAAGAAAGATTTTGAGTCATCTTTCTTAAATTTTTCACATTTTCATATTCATGCAAATACACTCCTAATGTATTCTGTTCAGCAGTGAAGCAGCAAATGTTGGTTTACTTTAATTAAAAAGCTACTCAAATTAAACCAACATCATTTAAAGTTGTACATCATTAAAGATAACATCATGTATCAAGTAATAATTAAAAGTATATATATATATGTATATATATATATATATATGAGAATTGGATAGAATTTAAAGAAAAGAATTTTAAAGAATTTAAAGAAAAAAAACTGCCACTGATGATGCCCAATTTATTCAAAGTAGACATAAAATATCACTTATTTGTTATCCAGAAATTTAGATACTGTCTTCATATGCCATCTTGCTTATGTAGGCAGATTAATTTCAGTCTTTTTTCACCCACTACTTTCAAATTACACAGAATTTCAAGCGACTTAAACAGTACTAACTTCAAAAAGAAGAAAGTGTAATAGCTGATGCTGAGATTCTTTTTGTATGTCTAAAACAATAAAAGATAAATTATAATCATTAACCATGAAAAATATTAATATGATTTATAATCTAATAGAAGGACCACCAAAGAAAAGCTGCAGGATTCATCCTGTACTCTACCTATTTTTGTTCAGTCTAAGATCCAGGGATGGTTTTTACCTTTTCCAATAGTTGGGAAAAAAAACTCTTGAATTCTATTTCAGGACATGTGTAAATTACATGAAATCCAATCTTCATTGTTTGTAAGTGAAGTGTTATTGGCAGGCAGCCACAACTCTTTATTTACAATTGTCTGTGGCTGCTTTTACTCTAAGACAGACCTGGATTGGTGCAGGAGCGACTGTATGGCCTAAAAGGTTAAAAAGCAAGTGTTTTAGATCTTTTCAGAAAAAAAACATTTCTAACTCTGACTTAATATATTGATCCCAAAATTTTGTCAGCAGACCATGTGTATCAGAACTGGGGGAAACAAGAGCAAATTCTCTTTCCTGCAGACTTTTTTATTCAGTGATTGAAGAGCAGTTTCAGGGCTTAAACTGTCGATCTATAGAAATCCAAGGGGATCGTGTCCTTCAGTAGGTTTGGACACACAGTCACTATATGTGGGATACTTTGTGCTGTTTAGTCAGGTAATTTGAGAACTCGATCACTCATTCTTTGTCTCATTCTTTTTGTATACAGAATGACAGCAAATGTTTTTCTCAGGATTTATTGTATTCACGTCCTTATAATCTTTTGGCTACACTTTAAGTGGTAACTTAAATAAGCTAATATAATTTTAAAAAGATAAGATCTACAAAGTGATATAAATATCACTTGCTATGTAGAACACACTAGATACCAATACTCATAAACAAAGCTATCACTGGTTTTCCTTTGGTTTAAATTTGAAGTAAAAAAGACTCAGTGAAAAACTGTGCCAGGAAAAGGAGATTTGGCTTGTTTATTAACTATGACAGGGAAATTTGTGTTTCATCGCCTTACATAGAAGTGATGATATTAATCCACATGTTTTTCATCTGTTAGATATGTTCTTGGATATCTAAGAAACCGTCACTTGGCTTCTCTTTTCATACTTCTTTTTTGTTCTTTTTAAGTATCGCTGTGACATATATACCATGTGAAAACGTTTTTACTTTATAATCTTGTTATTTTCTTCAGGGATTATTTATCAAAAAGCTTAATTTTAAAATGTTTTCATGTGGGTCATATAGACAATAAATAAGAGTCAAATAACTAAATTGAATTCACATGGCTTTTTCAAGAAGAACAGTAATTCTGTTGATATCTTATTCTAATATAGAGCTAGAAGAATACTAATTTCGGTTTTTCTAATTGGAATTTTTCTTGAGAAAAGTGTAGATTCACATGAAGTTGTCAGAAATAATAGTGTGATTCCATATGTCCTTTTTCTAGGGGAAATATTTTGCAAAATTATGCCCAAAGTGAGATATTATATCCAGGACACTGACATTGAAACAATCTACCAATTTATTTCTATTTCTCTTCTTTTAATCCTTTCGGTGTCTGTGTTGTTAGTCCTACACAATTTTAGCACATGTAAAATGATTCCCATTCTTTTATTATTTTTAATTAGTATTTTCCTGGTATAGTTTTTCATTTTTTACTTTCAATTTTCCTATGTGGAATGTGAAGTGAGTTCTTATAAATGGTGTATATTTTTTCCATTTTGTTTTATTTCCACTCAAAGATCTCTGCTTTTTAATTAATATACTTACATCATTTGTATTTTGTATAATTATTGATCTGTTACTGAGTCTGCTATTGTATTTATTTACTTTAAAAATTTTGCTTTTTCTTGTTTCCATTCCCATATTCTTTTTTCTTTCTTGTGAGTTACCTGACCATTTTAGAGTTCTATTTTGTTTTATTTATAGTGCTTTTGAGTGTATCTGTTTGTATAGTTTACACAGTGTTTGCTGGGTTTTGCATTATATCCATGTGATTCACGGAAGTCTATTGGTACCAACATTTTATCATTTTGAGTATAAAAACCTCAATTTCCTTTAGTTTTCTTTACCTTCTTCACTTTAAACTTCTTTATTGAATCAGATTAGTTTGATATCTGTTGTATGTAGACTATGTATGAACATTATATTTCTTCCTATGTCTCATTCTTTCCGACGGACATCCCAAGTTTATTATGCTGTTTCTGCTTGGAGAACTTTTAGTCAATCTTTAAGGGTGGGCCTGTCAGCCACAGACTTTTTTCCTTTCATCTGGAATGTCTTTGTTGTACCTTATTTCCTACAGGACAGTTTTATCAACATAGTATGTTGAATAATGGTCCCCCAGAAGATACATTGGATATTCTGCATTGTTTAATGGCAATTACCTTATAAAGGACAATAAAACTGGATATGGTGCCACAAACCTATAATTCTAATACTTTGGAGGGCTGAGGCAGGAGGATCTAAAGTATAAGCCCAGTCCAGTCAACTTAGCAAGATGTCTCAGAAGGGGCAGAGAGGAGGAGAAAGGGAGAGGGGAGGGGAGGAAGTGAGGGGGCCATGTCAAAAGGGAAGAAGAAATTGGAGTTAAGCCCAAATCAAGGAGTGCTTGGAGTGATCAGATACTGGAAAATTTTGAATAGTAATTTTGGGCTTTTATGTTCCAGAACTGTGAAAGAATAAACTCTATTGTAAGGGATTTTGTGGTAAGTTGTTGCATTGATTTGTTTCTTCTTGTTTCCATTCCCATATTCTCTTTTCTTTCCTTCTATGGATTACTTGAGCTTTTTTGAGTTCTACTTTGTTTTCTTTAGAGTGCTTTTGAGTGTCCTGAGGCATAGCCATCCTAGGACACTAATGCTGTTGATTACATAATTCATCATTAATAGGGATATTTATTTATTTTCAGTAATCGAAAATTATTATGATACCTCCTTCTCACCTCCTGGAGTTCAAGTGAAATTTTTTCAGTCGTTCAAATTTCTGTGTTTCTAGTGTGATGTTTCCTTTTCTTTGCTTTTGTTGTTTTAAAAACTATGTTTTAAAATATTTCAAAAGATTTCAAAAGTCAAACTATGGTTTGTCTTGATGTAGATGTTTTTCAACTCATACTGTTCGAATTTCACTAAGCTTCTGGAACCTATAGATTTATGTCTTTCACCAAATAAGGATAAATTTCATCTGTTAGTATTAGTGTTAGTATTACTATTATTAGCATCAGTATTATATTATTACTATTGTAATACTGGAGGGCTGAATCCAGTTCCTTCATAACTAACTACAACTCCCCTTCTTTTTATTGTCTGTATGTTTGATACAGGGTCTCCTTAAGTTACTAAGGTGATCAGGATGGGCTCAAACTCATGATCTTCCTGCCTCAGCCCGAGTATCATGATTACCAGTAGGTACCATTATTCCTGTCTAGCTGCTCTTACATTGAAATACGGTATTCCTTTAGCCTATCCTATAAATTTTGCTGACATAAATATTGAACTTTTTCTTATTGCCCAACAGATTCCTGAGGTTCTGTTCTCTGTTTTCTTTTTCTCTCTATTCTTGTTATTAAATCTATTTTTCTGTCATCAAATTTACTGACTCTGACTTCTGTCATTTTCACTCTACTATTAAACCCCCCTCAAAGTGATTTGCTTAATCTTTGTTACTGCATTTTCCTGTTCTATAACTTATGCTTGATACTATTTAACTTTTCTTTCTTTGCTGAAACTTTCCATTTTTTTCACTCATTTCAAGAACGTTTATCATGAAGGCATTTTTGTGACAAATGGTTTGAAATCTTCACCAGATAATTCTAGCCTTCACTTATCTCAGTTGTTTTTCTTATTGAAGTTGTAAATTTCTTGTTTCTTAGTATAATAGGTAACTTTTTTTTTATCATATCCTGTACATCTTGTCTATTATGTTAAGACATTCTGGATCCTATTTAAATCTCTTAGGCCAGCATACAATTGTATTTAGAGCTACCCTGCAGACCCTAGCATATTTTAGTGGGCCATGTTCTATTGATAGTTTAATTTTTAAACATTTTTTGTATTATTTTGCCTAGTTTGGATTTATCTGGTACTCCTGGGACTCTCATGGATCCTTAGTATCATATTGAGCTACAAGTGGTCTTTCAGTGAGTGTCATAGTTAGATTAATCGTCAGAGTGATAGGCTTAAAACGATTGAGGGACCTGATAAAGCACACTTCTGGGCATGTCTAGTGGGTCAAAATTGCCTTCTCCTCTGGCATTTTTCCCATGTGCTTTGCTTCCCAGCTGCCATAAAGTGAGCACATTGTTCCATCGTGCCCTCCACCAAGGTGTTTCTTTCTTGGTGGCCAGTTGACCATTGCTTAACCCTGTGAAACCGCAAGTCATATTAAACCTCTACTCTTTTATGTCAGGTGTTATGTCCAGCAAGGGAAAAACTGACAATACATTGGAGCATTAGTCTCTTGGTTTCATGAAAACAAAAAAGTTCCCCTAGTCAAAATTTTAGAGTTCTGTGGTCATTCTTGCCTATTAGAAATATGGAGTATTTCTCTGGCCAGAAATTTATTGTGTCAGCATCTCCCAGGACCACTGTTATGTCTCTGGTGGGGATTGTCTCAGATCTGCAGAGACAAACATTTCTGACTGACCTGTTACAGGTAAATGAATTAGATAGAAATATTGTAGGTAATCAGACAAAGCTGGGCCCTCGAAGAAGCCAGTGTAGAAGACCAGATACCTTCCAACTGTTGAGGAGACAGATACCTCCACTGTTGGCCCGACTTGAACACAAAAGATAAAACAGATGTGCCCACATACTTCCTTAAGATAAACATCAGAGATAGATATTCTAAGTAGGTGTCTATCACCCTGCAAAAGCCCGGAGTCACTAACCCAACCCCCTTCAGAAAGAGTCACTGCTCTTTTTTACATGCCCAATGGCTAAGTGACTAGCTTCCCCATTTGTCCCTGATTTAATCAATTTTACCTGAGCAATTAGTCTTATTGGTTGGCCATAATTCTGTCCCACCTCATGCCCACCTTGGGAGTTCCTATGTTTTCCTCACCTTGAACCTGCCTTACTTTGTGGTTTTGCTCTGTAAAAGTCCCTAGAAAAGATAGTCCTGATCACCCACTCATGATCCCTTCTGTCTCTCTCTCAGACAGAAGCTTTCTTACTCTCAATAAATGTATACTGCCCTTAACCTCCATTGTTCCTAAAATTCATTCTTTGATTTTAGAGAACATGAACTCATACTGGACATCTAGTAAGTAGTTGGTAACTTCTTTCCCCTATGTCAAACCTATTGACAACCACTTTCTTGTGAATGTTGCTGGGACCCTGGTCATATTCTGGCAGAGAACAAGTCTCAGACACAGTAAAATAATGCTTTTGGTAGCTATTAACCTTTAGTTGGACCAGCAACAAATACCTTTTTCCTGTTGGGTTACAAGGTCACCTGACATTGTCAGAGGGTCTGTTTGACCTGCAAGGGTATGTGTCTGTGTAGATGGCCAATAGTTTGGGAAAAGGTCTGTTATGGGCTACCTTTCTTTGTTGGTAGGGGATAGAAGATGTTTTGCTGTTGTGAATTTCATTTTCTTTGGAGATTTCAAAGCAGTTATGTTCTCCTTTCAGAAGTTCTCCTTTAATTGTCTCTTGTGCTTTTTCTGGATGTAAAAATTTTACTGTGGAACTCAGAGGAATGAATTTGGCTATTTTATCTGGATCCAAAGTCATAAATATACTGTTAATTCAACTATAATGGATATAGACATAGACATAGAAGAGATGTCTTATGTATGATTGATTTGAGTTTCTCGATGAGACGTGTTCAAGCTCTTAATCCTAGTACTTCAGAATGTGACTTTATTTGGAAATTGAAGTGGTGCCATTACAATTAGTTAAATGAGGCACTACCTTATTAGCATGGCTCCTAGTCCAGTAAAACTGGTGTCCTTATAAAAAGACACACAAACACCTGAGAGGATGATGTTGTATGGTGATAGAGACAGAGATTGATGCGCTATCGCTGCAAGCCAAGGAATGCCCAGGAGCACCACCAAACCACAAGAAGCTGAGAAGAGGCAAAGAAGGTTTCTCCCCTACAGCTTTCACAGGGAGCGTGGCTGTGCCCATACCTTGATTATTTACTTCTGGTCTCCAGAATTGTGACAATAAGTTTCTGTTGTTTTAAGCCACCATTCACAGATCTATAAAACTATATTTTGAAAATTCTTTCTAACCAGAAAAAATATGATCTGATTATAATATTGAATAACTGATGGTGCACAGAGAGATCACATATTTTCCTACTTTATAATCAAATTAAATGCTGCCAGCCATAGTGAGCATCTGTGGTATTCAGAGATTTCTGAAAGAGGGGACACAGGGCAGTAGGTTTCCTATATGTTTCTTTTTATAGAATTTTCTATTTGAATACCTATTTACTATGATACACAGTTAGAGACAAATCCTTCAATGCACATTTTCCTCTAAATTTCTTCCACACCCCACAAACTAGTTTTCTTTCTTCTAAGTGTACTCTTCCCAGATGCCCCACCCTCATACTCATTTAACATACTGGAGGTTCACACAAGTTTCTTCAGTTCCCCTGCCATTGCCTCCAAGGCAATCTTAAATATATTTTGTCTTTCCTCCCACTTCTTTGTGCAAAAATGTGTCTTTGAAGATAAAACTGCTTCAGGTCAACTAGGTCTATCTGGAGAGAAAGTGTTGGGTAGTGGAAAAAACATAATTTAGGTATATTTCCTGGACTTTCTGGACTTTTAAAAAAATTCATAAAAGAAGAGTGCAGGGTAGATTATTTTGAGGTTGTTTCTGACCTCAGTCATCTGGGCTCAGTTTCAAGAGGCTGTTTATGGTGATGAACACATTGTAGGAAGACTATCCTTGGAGAGGGAAGAAGCCACAAATCGTCAGCTTGCTTTCAAGGGTTAAGCAATGAGCAGAAAGGGTCATCAGATGGATATGCAAATCTCTGCAGAATCAGTTCACAGGAGGAAGGGAAAGTCTGCATCAAGTAATATGCTGAATCCTGAGGATTCAAAACAGCTTTCTATTTAAATTTGAGAGCAAGTAAAATCAAACAAAACAAAACAGAATAAATAAAATCAGAACAGAACAATGAAATAAATACAGGACTTCAAAACAAGATAAATCAATACAGGACTTCAAAACAAGATAAATCAACAATGGCTACCATAATGTGTCTTGTTTTCTTCAAAATAGCTACCCATACCACCAGACATAAAAAAATCAAACAAAACAGAAAAGAATGAAACCAATCAAAGCAAAACATTGAATCAAACAAAACAATAAAGTGAAACAAAACAAAACAGTGAGAACAATATTGGATTTCAGTAACAAGAAAAAAAGAAATCTCCCATATTAGCTATGTTACATATTATTATCATCTTAATAGATGCTCAGAATATCAGCCTGAGGCCTGAAAAGTCAATCAAAAAATTCAAGCATTAAGTTGTTTTGGTATCTCAGATGCTATCAACTCAGACTGTCCTCCAAATCAGCCAATTTTTTCTCCCCATAAACGTGGGGAGTATGTTCATGTCTCCCAGCCTACACGCTGGCTGGTTCACAGGAAGGGCTAACTGGCTTCTTGTTACTCCTCTTTAGCGCAGCACGGCTTCTGCTCACTCATTGGAAGGTCTAATTGTCTTGTTTCAAAACAATGTTATCATCATGCTCTGTTCTAGTGCTGTTCCATAGAAATATAATGTGAGGCACAACTGTGAATCACATATGTGAAAAGCAGCAGATGAATCCATGTTAATTATATTTTTACTCAACCCAACATGTCTCAAATATTATCATATATGTAATCAATGTAAAAATTTAGCTACATTACATTGTTTTAAAAAATATTTTCTTCAGACCCCCCCTTATCACATCTCAGTTTGACTAATACGATTGCAAGTTTTCTGTAGTCACATATATCTCACTGCCACCATACTGAATAATACAGGTGATACTGTGTTTTACCTGTGACTTCAGATTGTGTACATATTACTTGTTTCAATCATCACTGTAATGGTTAAGACATTGTGTCAACTTGAGAAGTTCAGAAGTTTAAGCCATTCAGCGGGGAGTCAGAGTCCTTAGTTTGTAAACATCCTTCTTCTGTGCAAGAGGAGGACACAGAGACCGTGTGAGTGCTACGTCTGTCTGGGGTGGGGGATAGCCTGCTTACAGTATAAGGGAAGAGAAGAGGCTTTTCTCCCCTCTTTTTGCTCTTGTTGTTTTTGCTATCTTCTGCCCCCTTGAAGTGTTGCCCTTGTGCCATGCCACCCTGCCTTGCAGTCAGCTGATTATAGACTGAAATCTCCACAGACTGTGAGCTAAGTAAATCTTTCCTTCTTTAATTTTGGGTGTTAGGTATTTTGTTTTGGCAATGAGAAGAAAGTAACAAAGACAATCACTTAAACAACCATTACAAATTGTTCCCTAACGTTCAAGTTTCTTCCTTCTTGTCCTTACTATTAACTTTTAGCTTCCTGCCTAAAGTTTTAGAAGAAAAAAAAAATGATGTCCTTTAAACACTTCTTATACCATGAAAATCAAAATATAAAAGAAAACACAAAAAAATCCTACAAGCTATTTAAAAGAGTGCATTTATAGTGTCATGATTTCCCAAGTCTCTTTGCTAGAGTGCCTTGTTAATTCTGCCAGTGATGCTGTGAAATTTTCCAACCAATGTTTCCACCCACTTCCTAGACACACCTGAAGTGTCAAAATGATTATTTTTCCTTTCTACACTTATTTTTCTTTCTGTATTCTTGCTTTTAAAGAGAAGGATATCATCACTTGCCATCAGCCTCCTTGGCAGGCAACATAGATCCCCATCTTGCCTTCCTCCTCTTCCAATACCATATCCCATTAACCACCAAGTCCAGCTCATTCTGCCTCATAAATATATCTTAATTCTACTGTTTCTTCTTTTTTTTTTTAAACCTAATCTTAATGTTTGAGGCCACATCATATGAAATCTCTACAAACTGAGCTAAAATAAACTTTTCCTCTTTTAAATTGAGGGTGTTGGGTATTGTGTCCCAGTGACACAGGAAGTGCCTCGTAGACAACATTCTCTTTAGAACGCCTTTCACCATGCTCTTCTGTTGGACATCCTTCCAGTTCTCAGTCTTAATTCCTGTTTCTTTAATCTCCAGCCAACCTAGGATGCTTAACAACTTTGGAGAAGTCGTATCCCAGTCTTCACATTTTTGCCGTGTAAAGAAAAAAAATCACCTAAACAAAAATGTCAGAATATAGAATGTTAGCAACCCCATTCTTGCCTATCTTCAACCTGTAACTACCCTCAAATCTGTAACTAAAGGCAGCTGGGCCAGAACAGGCAAACTAGTCCGCCCTCTTGTGGCTTATTTTCAAGTGAATCCAAAGACATTTTCCCATCCAGACTGTAGTTTTGTTTATTGTAAGTCCAGTTTAGTGTCTGGGGCTTGATGTTTGGTGTAAGAGAAGAATGCCTCATACTTTTTTAGCCTGACCCTGATGGATCTCTGAAGCAGCATGATTTGCTGGACCCTTTCAGGGCCATTCCAGGCAGCTCCATGAAGTAGGTGATGTCTCTCTGAGAAACAGGCTCACTGATCCTTTCAAGATCACTGTTCTTTAGTCTCAGGCAGCCAGTATTCATCCTTTTGCCTGAGATTTTCCTCAGTTTTGCTCAGTGTACATGCTTCCCTTTCTCTTTCCAGTCAAGGCACTTGGGTCAAATCCCAAGTTCAGTTACCACCTCCTCTATCCAAAAATGCTCATGCCTTTGGTTTCTTATGTGTTCATGAGTTCTCATTTCAGAAACATGCACTGAGTGGATTCTGGTCTAGGATCAAAAGAGGTAGATGTAATTTCTACATTTAACATTGACTAAAGGCCATAAATGAGACAGACAGGAAATAGATTAAAGCACTGGAAAGAGTGAAATAAAGATTCTATGACAACGTGTTAATTTCGTCTACTAACCCTCCGTTCTAATCATTTAATTCACCTCAAGATGTTAATGTTAGGGGACGACTTACTCTGTAACAGCTCTTGGGTGGCATGGCCATTTTTCAGATCATTTTTCTTTTCAATATTGTTACTGTTACTGTTTTTTATTTTCAGAGGTCAAATATTTCAACTACATTGTGATTTTAAAAGTTGAATTCATGTATTAATAAAGAAATCAATTTTTTGTAAACACTAGAACCCAAGCCAAACTACCTAATCATCAGGGAAAAACCATAATAGTGTTGAGGTCAAGGCTGAACACCCAAACCAAAGGGAAGACAGCATGCAGTTGGACCCACAGACAACAGAAACTTGTTTCTTGAACCTCCTCCTATCTCTCTCCATTTTTCTCATCTATTCCTCTGAACTGTCCACATCTCATTGCTTCTACCATCAGAAGATTCCCTCACCAACAGTATATCCCCCACCCCCACCCTCAGCCACCTAGTTTCAATCTTAAAAAGCTTGTGGAAGAATTCCTTAGTACCCATCTTTGGGCCAGTCATGTGTAACTAGAGGAAAGACTATAGCAAGTCCCATATTTTCTTTTCTTTCTTTCTTTCTTTTGTTTTTTCTTTTCTTTTCTTTTTTTTTTTTTTTGTACTGGCAATTGAACAAACAACCTTGTGCTTGCCAGGCAGGCACTGTGATGCTAAGATGTACTGGAAGCTTCCATTATAGCTGCTTGATAGGGAGGGAGGACAGCACAGTGTCCAGGAGAAGGTGGAGATGCCAGGCAAACAATGGTCTAGCGGATAAGTGTTTATCTGCTATACTGGAAAGCAAGCTACTAGCATTTCTAAATTGCAGTACATAATGATATTTAGGATTCATAAAAAAGAAATTAAAACTCTAGGGAATTTTCAAATTTCCAAGTTATCCTTAAAATATATCCAACATTCCTCATACTCTTAAACCTCGCTATTGTAGCTATTTAGAAATATTGGACCAATAAATAAGCAATACAAAGTCTAGAGGTATTTACTAAAAACTGTAGTTTACGTAAATATTTGAACAGTGGAAAATTCTAGTGAATGCTATTTGATACTATTTGAGCATAAGATTGAGGTCTTCTAAGAAGATTAGCAAGAAATCATATGTCTAAATGGTTAATTTAAGGATTTGTTTCTCAAACTTATTTGCCATTAGACCACCTTTCACAAGATTTTGTATAAAGCATATTTCTTACATTGGCTATGAACACACAAACATAACAATAGCTTAGAGTGACTGATTAAACTGACCATTTTTCTCTCTGCATCTCTGTCCTGGTGCCCAGAAATCTTGATCTCAACAGTGGCAGTTTTACTTTTCTTACTTTCAATATGTGATTTACTTAAAACAAGAAATTCTCTGGGTTGGTTGTTAAGGCCTAATTCTTACCAGAGAATTGATTTTTTTTTTTTAACTGGGAATTGAACTCACAACCTCATGCTTATCTGGAAAGCACTTGAGCCACTGAACTAAATCCCCAGGCCCCTAGGTTCTTTTTCTTATTTTCCAGATTTTTCAACTGAGTTTTGTTGAATTTCAAATTTGGAATACTATTTCTTGTGAAAATCTGGGAAGGAGATCTTACCTGAGACATTGGTATTTATATATAATTTCTAAAGTGAAATATATTTAAATTTCCAAATGATTGACTTACCTTGTGAAAACTCTTAAACACCCTTCATGGGCAAAGCAGCTTTTCAATGTGCCTATGTAGAGGTTCTTCCTTCCCTTGTAACAGAAATGGAATTACTGTATTTTGTCCCTCTTCCCTAATGCTGACTTCTGAAAGGTTCAGAAACATTCCTTCTCCGAAGCATTATATCTTAACGCAGATGAATCTGTCATGCTTTGCAATCTCCTAGGTAAATTGACCAGATATTATTCTTTCTTGTAGTTTTAATATCATTTTTGGAGAAAAAGGGAGAAAGAACCTTTTCCTCAGTTTCAAACGTGTTGAGAAAGTACAACTCAGTGTTGATATCACGCCCCATTTCTGTACCAGTGGAAGTTATAAAAGGTATCAAAACATAACCTTCCTTTGAAGCAGAGATTACCCATGCGTGTGTGGACAGTGGAAACATTCTTTTGGAACTGACCATTATCCCTAGATATAAAAAAATACTGCAGTATTTGAAAGAAGAAAATACTATAATCAGACCATTACCAGAAGGTTTAAAAGCAGTGTGGGAAATATTCAAATGTGGGTGAAAAAGGACAAGTCTTTGGCATCTTTGGGGGGGCAGGATCTTGCTATCTAGTCCAGTCTGGCCTTGAACTCACAATGTTGCCCAGGCTGTAAATAGGAAGGCAGAATAGAAGGGAGAGTTGGGTGCCTGGCATGCAGACATCAAGGGGACATGAACAACATGGAATTCAAGTCAACGTGTTGCTTCTGAGATACTTTGTAATGTAACCAAGGGAGAACTGAATTAAAGTTTATAAGCAGCAGCAAATTAATTTAGGGTAAACTTGCCACCGCAAAACATAAATTATCATAACCTTACTAACGACAACCTTTAATGACTTAGAGTTGTAAAGGAAGAGTAAAAACATCACTTAACAAGCCGAGATCAAATCTAGTCAGAATCTAACATTCTACTTACATTCCTAAATTCTTTCAAAGTAGTATATGCTGAAAAATATGTTCAGAGTGACCAAGTTTAAGTGTTATATGAGTCAAATGTGTTTTAAAAATATTCTGTAGTAAGATAAGAAAAGTGAAAGAATTCAAGCAAGAACTGAAGCAAAATGAGTTTATAACCACAGAAATTGAATAAAGCAGAATAATTTCATTTCTTCATATTCTGGTTAATGAAAGCTACTTTATACGTGGATATTCAGGGAAAACTTGAAGTAATATCATAGGTGCTTCTAAAACGTATGAGTTTGTAGGAAGCTGTGGAAGGGTTATAAAGCTCTGATTTTTTTTTTTTTTTTTGCCATAGTAAAACATTCCATCAAGGCTTAGCCTTCCAACTGATACAACCTTCTACAGACCTGCTTAGAATTTTGGGGAATTTCCATTTATTCATGGCAGTGGAGAGCTTTGGGAAATTTCCACTTGGGGGTGGGTGCCATATCTGATTTCTTCCCTCCAGCGCATCCTCTAGGGTACTCTCAAGTGCAGTTTAGGGATATTTGAGCCCTCTCCTTGGATTTATCTCCCCAAGCTATCTGTCTCAGCTCCAAAGCTGCCTTGGCAAGTGGTTTGGTAACACAGGCTTACAGCTTCAGCATCAAGGGAATGGCCCGGTTTAAAGTTCAGAACTCTGGGCAGTTACTGAGAGATAGAAATGTAACACAGCCAGGCTTCCTCTCCTTGTGCTACAGGCGCGCTTGCTGGGTACAGGTAATACCACAGAGGTCGGGCATCTCAGACGCCTCCTGAGAGAAGCCTGAGCAAAGTCCCAAACCAGACGGAAACCAGAAATCAGAGAAGTTCAAGAGTGATTTTCAACTTCCCAACTCCCTCAATTTAGAAACAGATGAAACCAAATTTTAAAAGTAAATATAAATAAGTAATATAGGGAGAAAAAGGGAGATAGAAAGGAAAGAAAGGGAAAGAGGAAGAAAGGAAGAAAGAAAGGGGAAACAGGAAGTAAAGGAGAGAGAAAGGAGAAAAGGCATGGCTTTAGTAATCTCCCCTCCTTGGGAGGCTGAGGTAGAAGGATCACTTGAGCCCAATTGTGCTACACGTGGTATCTCTCTATATCTCTGTACTCTCTCTATAATATCTCTTTATACTATATTATGTTATATTACATTATATTATTTTATATATCTCTATGTATTATATATATTTTATATATCATATATAATATATATTATATATAACATTGTGTTATATTTGTATTATAAAGATAGAGATGGGATTTTTTTAGCATGGGGCAGATTGCTTATGAAAGGAATATTTCTGAGACAAAAAAATGAAGCTTGGTGTGTTTTTTCACCTGATGAAATTTTTTTACCCTTTATATATAAACTGATATTCCCTGTCTGGATATGCTCATCTCTCCCTTCTGTGTCTTTCACCATCACAACTACTATTTGGTACCCCACCAATAGCCTTGCAGTCCCCCATTTCTGGACACCAGTCAGTGGAAGGCTGGTGTGACTTCTTCCCTGAAGGTTTTCTCTGGCGGTTGGGGTCCACTTGGCCTATGCATGTGGCCTAGTGAGTAAGAAATGCCCAAGAGGTAACGTCTCCTGAGAGCGACCCTAAACCAAGACACAGGGCAGTTGGTGGAAAAATGACCCTGCAGCCTTACTCCTCAGATGCCACAATGCTGAATGAAGCTAGCTCTTCATGGTAAATCAGAGTTCCCAGAGGAACTGGTTCCGAGTTCTCCTCCTACTGAGACTACCTGCTCAATAGAGTGCTGTGCCATGTCCAAGCTACATTTTAGGCAAAGCGGCCTCAGACAGTGGCCCAATTTTACTTGCTATGGCCTTTTCCCTACAGTTCTTACCTCAGTAACGTAGGTAACAACAAATTTCAGAAAATCTTCAGCCTAAGATGAAAATGCTACACTTAATTGTCTTCTCTTTTCTGGCCTGTCCTCATGATGGCCCGTTCTGCACTATCCTTCACAGCTCATCCGCTCCTCACCCTTAGCCAGCTGATACACGACTACTTGCACACTACTTTTCCTCTTTTCTAGTGATAACCCTGCTAATTCATGTTCTAAAAAATGAAGGTGCATTAGTAAAACAGCAGATGGAAAAGATAGGTGCAAACCAGTTTCCTACATGCAACCTTTCTCCACTGATTAAGGCTAGAATTTCTAGGGAACATCCGGAAATCCAGACATTTCCTTTGATTGTTACAGCTAAGATAAAAGTAAGAAAAGCAAATCTCTGATTCTAAGCCTACCACCCACTCTTCTCCCACTCCAAGATAATAAATTGTTTTAAATAGTTTGAAAGAACCATTTCCTTAGTTCTTAAGATATATTGCTTCTATTATTGCTTTCTATTTATACCTCTAAACCAACAGTTCTTGGAACTGTAGATGTGTAAAGCTTATACCAACTGCAGCAATTCTTAATAAAACCAATGACACTCTCAGGATTCTCATAGTAGGAAAGTTTTTAAGGCAAATAACTGCATAAGAAAATGCATTATTCATTTCTGAAAAGATAGATACTTTGAGATCTAAATCAGTAACAGCCATTTTCCTCTTGATCTGATCTGTGTGTTGTCAGTATTCTATGATGATCATTCTTCCAACTTTTTGTTCAGTGAACCATGGCTTTGCTCTAATCTGTGTTTACTCTCTTACCCAGTCATTTGATTCCCCACCTTGAGCAATTTTGGACAGGTGAATTAGTTGGTGGTTTCCCTAAGGAGCCCCAGACTGCCATAGACAACAGTGCTACAGTAGGCAGGGATTAAAAAGGCAGATTCACCTAGTCATCATAAACTGATTCAATACCACTTTGGTGAGAGGCCGAGTGATTCATATGTGCAGATACGTTTGAGAACCACAGGCTTAGATGCTTAAATGTGCAAGAGGGTTTCCATTCGAAAGCTTTAATCTCAGTTTGTCTTCTTCCCCCCAGGACTGTATTTATGGCATTGACCTTAATAGTTGTCTGCAGAGAACAAGGTTAATAAACTTTCACTCTGCTGCCTGTTCCTGCAAGTGACAAAATCTCATGCTGAAAACAAAACAAAGCAAAACAAAAGTTTCCAAAAAGTAAACTACAACCACATTTTCAAATGGAAAACAGGACCTGTGTAAGCAACACCCTCTAGGGGAGCAGGACCAGGGCTCATATTTTTCCTATTTTGATGGATTTTTTCTCTGCAAGTAAATCTTTTTGGAAAGAAGTTCCAATTTCCTCAGATAATAGAGAAAAATCAAAGAGATTGACTTGCTTTTGTATTAGGAGAAAAAGTTCTTGTTTTCATTGATTTTTTTTTTTCTTAACTGTGTTTTTGGTGGGATCTTTGGTACAGATCTCATATGATCTTATGTAAATGTTCTTAGGTTTTTCATCTGTCAAAATGTTATTAAGTAAATTTAATCTCTTTAGAAATAATCATTGTTTCCTGGCACTTGGTTTGGAGGATTTTCAATAAAGATGACAGAATCTTGGAATAGAAGCACACTTGGCGTTGTCATGATACAATTCATTATAGGCATTTAGAGTACTGTATAGTTCAGTTCCAGGAGGGAGTTTTACTCTGGAACCCCATAATGAATGTTTGCAGAGGTCAACACACCACTGTAAAAAATATACATGATTTTGTGGAATAAATAAATACAGTGCCTTCTTCTTGGATAGAAAGGAGTTGTGAGATCCATTTGATCCATGTAGGAACAGAAAGGAACAACAGCAATGTTTCCTTAAAACTCTTAGTTTTCAGACCACTGTGAAAACACACGTCTTTTGATGAAGAATTTCACATTTGTTGCTCATGGGAGATGGCATCGAGTGACATTTTCCCGTAAAATACTGATTTTGTTCCTTGATTATTGCCCTGAGTTCTTATATCCGTTTGTATAAATGCTATTATTTGTGGCTTGGTATTCCTGAGGAAAGTCTTGTGTCAGTCCCGGTTTCATTGGAGGAGTGGTTTCCATAGGCGTTAATTAATAGACCTGTTATGATGAATGTGCTGTGTGCTCTTGTCTCTTAGGTGGTTTGACAAGCACCATCATGTTTCCAGCCTGTGGTTTGTCCGTTCCCTGCCCGATTGCTGTCTCCCTCTTCATCCCTCTCCAAGAATTTTCCAGATTCAATGCATTCTTCATGGGTTCAGAAACTAATTTTTTCATTTAAGAATTATGTGAACCTCTGTTATTCTCCTCCTATTTAGTGTCCATTGTGTTTCAAAACCCCTATTTCCATATTTATTAATAGCAAAAGTATTAAATGAAACCATAGAAACCTCTAGAGAGATGCAACTCTTTCTTTTCAAAAAAAATATGTCATCCCCTTAACTTCTTTTCCAGTCATATGAAAAGCTTTAACAGTTGAAAATGATCACTTAGTACCCTCCCCCAACATTCGAATTGCTACTTGTATATAGTTTAGTCAATTATTTGATAAGAAGTATTTAAGTCCATCAACCAAAGTATTTTTTAACAAGTTTGCTTGCTACTGGTCATGCACACGATTTACATTTTCTGCTTTTCTTGGTAAGTGGATTTTTGAAATGTCACATTAAAATCCCATTTTTGAGATCATACTGTTAAGTGAAATAAATCAGACACATGAGCTTAAATATCGCATGGTTTCTCTTATATAAGAAACCTAAGTTATAAATAAAGAGCAAAATAAGAGATAGATAATACGAAACAGGAAGCTAAATCTTTCTCAAAAGGGAAGGAGATTGTGGTAGATTGACAACTATGGTCAACTTGTCATACCAGCTGAACTGGATCAGCATGATGCTGAGTGTCAATGGTCCCCTTGAGGACTGTTGCCAGTATAAAAAGGAAGAACTGGAGAGGAAAGAAGGTGTTGTTGGCTGTCCTGTTAACAAAGAAGCTTGTTGAGCTTCTTTCATGATATGAATTCATCAACAGAGGAGCTCAGGACCTTAGTGTTGCTTAGGACGGCTGTGGTCCTTACTTCTAGCATCACTTCCTGGCTCCAGTGCAGAACTCTCAGGCTACTGACACAGATCCTCATCCCACTGGCATAAATTTTCTGGCTTTCACCGCTAATTTTGGACCTCCCAAGCAAAGATACATGAAATAGACTTTAATGAGTCATTGTCATGGGCAGTAGGTCTTCAACTGGACTCGTAGGACATTGCTGTGGGATCCAGGTTAACTGGATTTCTTTGAGTCTTTAGCACATGGACAGATTTCCTGCACTTTTTGTGTTTGACTCTTTGGGTGACTATTATAAAATAATTCTGTAAACTATGTGTCCCATATTAAATTGCTTTTCTTGCAATCCCTAACTAGATCAGGGATCAAGAGATGAGGGAAGTGGGGAGGAATGAGAGGAAAGGGAATAAAAAAGGAATTACGATGAGAATGAACATGCACCAATTCCACACAAGGAATGTAATCATTACATACTGCAAACATGTGCCTACTAATATTAATTAAAAGACATTTTAAAAGTATATCTGTATGTATTAAGAATCAGTAGGTCTGTATGAAATAGTGTATTTGTTCTATAAACTATATAATAGCTTTCTAATACTATTGTACCTAGTCAATAAAATAGATGGCATTTACACACACACACACACACACACACACACACACAAGTTTTTTTTTTTTTATTTAAGAGGAAAAAGAGAAAAACACAAAACAAACCAAAGCGGCGTAAGGGTACACGCAATACAGAACTACAAAACAAAACAAAACAAAACAAAACAAAAAACCATAACAGTAAGAAATTACCTGCTAGTAGATTACACACTATTTTCTTGAAAATGGTTCCTCAAATCACAGTATCAAAGAACACAAGGTGGACATTCAAACAGGGAGACTGCAAACAGCTGTGTTCAATGTTCCAAAAACATTGATAAAGTCAGCTATTTAACACCCCCAAACACACTTGCTGTTATATCCGTTAGAGCTCCTTTTCTTTTTTTTTTTCCCTCTCTTTTTTACAACAAAATTTACACATCTTGGATTTTATTACTCCTTAGTGCTTATTACTTTCTTTGGGGGGGGGGGAAGAATACAGTCAAATATGGCAAAACAAAGCTGTCAGTCAATACCAAGGATAGACGTAGCACATGGTGTAGAACAGAGTACAAGTTTATCAACAATGGTTATCAACGTTGTCCCTTGTTTCCTTAAAAAGAATTGTCTATCTTATTAGATATTATAAAGTTGGACAAAACAGTAGAGAACAAGACCAATAAAACTTAGGCGTTGTAAACATTACAGGACTTCCAAAGAAGACAATAGTCAAACCAGAATGGTATCTTAGTGAATCTTATTGTCTTCAAAGTAGTTGCCTATGTCTTCAAACTTGATACTATCATATAGAATGGAACAGAGTCTAATCAGTCAAAACAAGATCGTGGGAGTACTACAGGACTTCAAAACAAGTTAATAGGAAATCGAAAAGAGTTACTATTTATATATCCTAATTTTTTTTGAATTTTTTCTTTAAGACAAACATAAGAAATGACTAAATAATTTTTTTTGAAACAATAAGGGGGAGATTGAGATAAAACAGGACATAACAATATAACAATAGAGGTCACAGCATGACTGTTTCAATAACCTAGTACTTCACCACCTTATAACCTGACTTAATAGTAGTTACCATAGTGTCTTTTTCCTTGAAATATTTGGGTAAAACTTCATATACTCTAGCTTCAAATATTTTCATATCAAGAAGCCCAGAATAAAGCCTTTCTAATTAATGAGTGAAAACTTTATAAGGCTTCAAGGCCACCTAATGGGGAATCATGATTACCACATATTTTTATATATTTGAATCATTACTTACATTAGGGAAACTATTCGGTATTCACACATGCGAGATTGATTTATTTCACTTATGAGTATGGTCTCAAGCTGTGCCCATTTATTGATAAATATCTCAATGTGATCCTTCTTTATAGCTGAATAATACTCCATTGTATAGAAATACCACAACTTTTTTATCCATTCCTCAGTTGATGGGCACTTGGGTTGTTTCCAAGATCTGGCGATTACAAATTGTGCTGCTATAAACATAGGTGCACATATATCACTGTGGTATGATGCTTTCAGTTCTTCTGGGAATATGCCTAGAAGTGGAATAGCTGGAATAAATGGGATTTCCAGTCCCAACTTTTTGAGAAATCTCCAGACAGATCTCCACAAAGGCTGTACCAGTCTACACTCCCACCAGCAGTGCAGGAGAGTTCCTTTTTCCCCACAGCCTCTCCAGCATTTGTTGTCGGTTTTCTTGATCCTGGCCATTCTTTCAGGAGTGAGATGGTATCTCAGTGTGGTTTTAATTTGCATTTCTCTAATGACCAATGATGATGAGCATTTTTTCATGTATTTATTTGCCATTTGCATTTCTTCATCTGAGAATTGCATATTCATCTCAGATGCCCATTTTTGGATTGGATCTTTGAATTTCGGAGGTCTGAGTTTCTTTAATCCTTTTATGTTTTAGACAAGAGGCCCTTGTCTGAGAGAGAGTTCACTAAAATCTTTTCCCAGTTTGTGGGTTTTCTTTTCACTATGCTGGAGATTTCTTTTGACATGCAGAAACTTTTTAATAAGAAGTGGTCCCAGTTATTGATTCTGGGAAGTATTTCCCGTGCGGTTTGAGTCCTGTTCATGAATTCTTTACCTACTCCTATGTCTCCAAGGTTTCTACCTATTTTGTCTTCCAATAGATTTAGTGTTTCTGTTTTAATATTCAGATCTTTGACCCATTTACATTTTAATTTAGTACATGGTGATAGACATGGGTCTAGCTTTAGTTTTCGGCAAATGGAGAGCCAGTTTTTCCAGCACCATTTATTAAAGAGACTGTCGTTCTTCCAGTGAACCTGCTTGGCTCCTTTATCAAAAATAGGGTGGTTGAGTGTGTTCGTAGTTGTGGTTGTATCTTCTAATCTATTCCACTGATCTTCAGCTCTGTTTTGATTCCAATACCATGTTGATTTTACTACTGTTGCTTTGTAGTATAACTTCAAGTCAGGGATTGTGATGCCTCCTGCTTTGTCTTTGCTGCTTAGAATTGCCTTTGCGATTCTAGGTCTCTTCTGGTTCCAGATGAAATTTAGGAGTGATTTCTCTAGATCTATAAGGTATGTTGATGGTATTTCTATTGGGATTGCATTGAATCTGTATAACAGTTTTGGGAGAATGGCCATCTTCACAATGTTTGTTCTTCCTATCCATGAGCAAGGGATGTCTTTCCATTTTCTGAGATCATCTTCAATTTCCTTTTTCAGTGTATTATAATTTTCACTGTATAAGTCTTTCACTTCTTTCGTAAGAGTAATTCCTAAATATTTCATTTTTTTGCTTGCTAATGTGAATAGTCCAGTTTCTCTTATTTCCCTCTCTGTAATTTTGTTGTTCGTGTATAGGAATGCTATTGATTTCTGAGTATTGATTTTGTATCCAGCCACATTACTGAATTTATTTATTGTATCTAAGAGTATTTCAATGGAGTTTAGGGGGTCTTCTATGTAGAGTATCATGTCATCTGCAAACAATGATAATTTAACTTCTTCTTTTCCTATCTTTACCCCTTTTATTTCTCTTTCTTGCCTAATTGCTCTGGCTAGTACTTCCAGTACTATATTAAATAGGAGTGGTGATAAAGGACATCCTTGTCTTGTACCCGATTTTAAAGTAAAGGCTTTCAATTTTTGGCCATTTAGTATGATGCTGGCTGTTGGTTTGTCATAAATGGCCTTTATTATATTGAGGTAAAGACCATTTATTCCAATTTTCTGTAAAGTTCTTATCATGAATAAGTGTTGGACCTTATCGAAGGCTTTTTCTGCATCTATAGAGATGATCATGTGATTCTTATTTTTGGCTTTATTGATATGGTGGATTACATTTATTGATTTGCGTATGTTGAACCATCCTTGCATTCCTGGGATGAATCCCACCTGGTCATGGTGTATAATCTTCTTGATGATTTGCTGGATCCTATTTGCCAATATTTTATTGAGGATTTTTGCATCTGTGTTCATTAGGGAGATTGGTCTATAGTTCTCTTTTATAGTTGGGTCTTTCTCAGGTTTTGGTACTAGAGTAATATTTGCTTCCAGGAATGACTTAGGAAGGATTGCTTCCCTTTCAATTTCATTGAATAGTTTGAGGAGTGTCGGCATTAGGTCTTCTTTATATTTCTTGTAGAATTCTGCAGTGAATCCATCTGGGCCTGGGCTCTTCTTGGTGGGCAAGGACCCAATTACATTCTCAATTTCATTAGCAGAGATTGGGTTATTCAACAGTTTTATATCCTCTTGATCTAGCTTTGGTACTTCATATGCTTCTAAGAATCTGTCTATTTCTTCTGTGTTATCAAACTTTTGAGAGTAGAGGTTTTCGAAATAGGTGTTGATGATCCTCTGTATTTCTATTGGGTCTGTAGTGATTTCTCCTTTTTCATTTCTTATTGCATGAATTTGAGCTTTTTCTTTCCTTTTTTAAATAAGGTTGGCTAGGGGCTTATCGATTTTATTTATTCTTTCAAAGAACCAACTCTTTGATTCGTTGATTCTTTGGATTGTTTTCTTAGTCTCTATTGCATTGATTTCTGCTCTGATTCTTATAATTTCCTCTCTTCTTTTGGCTTTGGGCTTGACTTGCTCTTCTTTTTCTAGCTGTTTGAGGTGTAGCATCAAGTTATTTATTTGTATTCGTTCTGTTTTCCTGATGTGGGAACTCAGTGCAATAAATTTTCCTCTCAGAACGGCTTTCATTGCATCCCACAGATTCCGTTAAGTTGTATCTGCATTTTCATTTTCTTTTAGGTATTGTTTAATTTCTTCTTTAATTTCTTCTGTGACCCACTGATTACTCAAGAGTGTGTTATTTAGTTTCCATGTGTTTGCGGAATTTTTGCATTATCCTTTGTCATTAATTTCTAATTTCAGAGCGCTATGATCCGATAATATGCAAGGGATGATTTCAACTCTTTTGCATTTGCTTAAATATGTTCTGTGAGCTAATATATGGTCTATTTTAGAAAATGATCCATGTACTGCTGAGAAGAATGTGTATTCTGATGTTGTTGGGTGGAACATTCTGTATATGTCTATCAAACCCATTTGTTCACAGGTGTGATTCAGTTCTGTTATTTCTTTGCTCATTTTCTGTCTGGTTGATCTGTCCCTTGGTGTCAGTGGTGTATTAAGGTCTCCTGTTACAATTGTGTTACTGATAATTTGAGTTTTCATTTCTGTTAATAATTGTTTTATATAACTGGGTGCTCTGGAGTTTGGTGCGTATATATTTAAGATAGTTATCTCTTCCTCTTGGAGTTTTCCCCTTACGAGTATGTAGTGACCTTCTTTGTCCTTTATGGTCATTGTTGGTTTAAAGTTCACGTTGTCTGCAAACAGAATGGCTACTCCTGCCTTTTTTTGGATTCCTGCTGCATGAAGAATTGTTTTCCATCCTTTGACTTTCAGTCTGTGAGTATCTTTCTGGGTTAGATGGGTTTCCTGTAAACAGCATATGGTTGGATTTTGTTTCTTGATCCATTCTGCTAGTCTGTTTCTTTTGATTGGTGCATTGAGACCATTTACATTAATGGTTATTACTGTTAAATGCTGGTTAATTGTAGGAATGTTATCTCTCTGCTGTTGCATCTTTATCTTTCGGTTCTGTTTAATTATTTGCTTTGCTTAGTGGTTTTTTCCTTTGTGTATCTAAACTGTCTTTCAATATTTTTTGCAGGGTTGGTTTGGTGTTCATGAAGTTCTTCAGCTGTTCTTTGTCATGGAAGTATCGTATTGCACCATCTATTTTGAATGATAGTTTTGCAGGATATATCAGTCTTGGTTGGAAATCATTTTGCTTTAGGATCTGGAATACTTCACTCCATGCTCTTCTTGACTTTATCGTTTGTGCTGAGAAGTCTGCTGTGATTCTGATAGGTTTTCCTTTATAAGTGATTTGTCTTTTCTCTCTGACAGCTTTTAATAATCTATTCTTGTGTTGGATTTCTGGGATGGTGACTATTATATGTCTGGGTGTAGTTTTATTTTGGTTATGACTGTTTGGAGTTCTATATGCTTCACTGATCCTGATGTCAGTTTCTGATCTCATGCTTGGGAAATTTTCAGCTGTTACTTCTCTAAATATCCTCCTGACATCCTTCATGTTGTCTCCCTCTCTTTCATTAATCCCTATCATTCTTATGTTATTCTTCTTTGCATCGTCTTGCAGTTGTTGAATTGTTGTTTCCTGGTTCCTTGTTATTTTCAAAAGATCTTTCCTTTCCTGTTCACTAGCTGCAATCCTGTCTTCAAGGTCTGAAATTCTATCTTCACTTTCATTAAGGCGGTTTTTACAACTTTCAGTGGAGTTTTTTATTTCCTGTATATCTCTGTGCATCTGCATTATGTATTCTGTTTGTTTCTTATATTGCTCGTCTAGGGATTCTATCTTTTTGTTTAGTTCCTCCAATTTTTTATCTGTGTTTTCTTTAGATATATTTAGAATCTCTTTCATTTCTTTTATCATTTCTTCTTTTATCTGGGAGATTATTTCGAGTTTGAATTTCTTTAAAGCTTCCTGGAGTTGCTTGTCAATTTCAGTGGCTATTGTGTCCGATATATGAGGTGGATGGGATATATTTTCTTCTATATACATCGCTCCTAGGGTTTCTTGAGATGGGCTGGAGGTTTGAGGTTGTAATTTGGTCTTTCGTTTTGTCATTTTCCTATATTTCTGTGTTTCAAGTGTTACTTGAAAGCTTCCTCAGGATCTGTTGAAAATCCCCTTCTATGTTTGGAGCTACTGGGACTCTGGCGCCGCGCTACTCCAAGCCATTAGGCCTACAGAACCAGTGGCCCTCCTCTGCCCGCTCAGAACTCCGCAGTTCCAGACAAGCTGGGCCTCAGGGACACTGTGCGCCCACCTGCCCCTTGGAAGCTCCACAGTTCTTCAATCGCAGCCGGGTTAGGGTACTCACCACAGGCCGCAGTGCTTCAGGAACCTGTGGACCCTCCCTGGTTGCAGAGATATCCACAGTCCTCCAGACACGCAGAGAGGCCAGTGAGGGCACCCCAGATCTGCCCAGCTCCTCCTCTGCAGACCTGTGGCCAGGCGCGGCAGCTAAACAGGCTGGGCTAGGCTGGTAGTGTGGGCCAGCCCACCTATTGGGAGCTCAGCAGGTCTCCAAATGAAGCTGGGAATGGGGAGGCTGATGTGGAAGCCTTAAACCCACCTCTCTCCTTCACTGCACCTGGAAGCCTGAGGGAACTCCAGCAGTCTGGGCGCAGAAATCCAGAGTCCTCCAGACACGCAGAGAGGCCAGTGAGGGCACCCCAGATCTGTCCAGCTCCTCCTCTGCAGACCTGTGGCCAGGCGCGGCAGCTAAACAGGCTGGGCTAGGCTGGTAGTGTGGGCCAGCCCACCTATCGGGAGCTCAGCAGGTCTCCAAATGAAGCCGGGAATGGGGAGGCTGATGTGGAAGCCTTAAACCCACCTCTCTCCTTCACTGCACCTGGAAGCCTGAGGGAACTCCAGCAGTCTGGGCGCAGAAATCCAGAGTCCTCCAGACACGCAGAGAGGCCAGTGAGGGCACCCCAGATCTGTCCAGCTCCCCCTCTGCAGACCTATGGCCAGGCGCGGCTGCTAAACAGGCTGGGCTAGGCTGGTTGTGTGGGCCAGCCCACCTATCGGGAGCTCAGCAGGTCTCCCCACACAAGTTTTTTTGAGGAGTTTCCATTTATCCTAGAATCATAATTGATTTGTTTTTTGCTTAGGTTTCTAAAATGTTTACCTTAATTTTTCAGTTTCACTTTTCTCCTAAACATAATTTCCAAACTGCTGAATTTGATAATCTGTATGTCCTTGCCACCCAAGAGATGATCCACTAATCAGAAACATCAGGGAGATTGTTAGAAATACTGAATTTCAGGCCCCAACCACACTTTTGGAATCAGTATCTCCGTTTTAACAAGGCACCCAGGTGAGATTTGTGATTATAAATTTGAGAAGCTGTATTCAGACCTAATCCTTCCACTTTATGGTAGCGTTTTCAAATTCAAGGACTTCGTAGTTTAGTTTTAAAAATGATGGCATCTGGAAAAGGTATCATAATAACATGTACAGGAGGCATCTCTGAGGTAGAAGGCACCTTGATGATTGGCGAGTGTTGAGCATCCTGGCAGTTCTACCTGTGCCTAAGATTCCAAGCGCCCACCATTCCGAGCCCCAGGAGTTTAAGATCATAGCTCCGAGTGGTCAAGGAACCTCCCAGCTTCCTGCCACACTTGACTGGCTCCGCAGGTCCTGTGCCTGCCTGCGCCACCCCCAGTGACCCTCTGAATCCGGGGAACTGGGTGGCTGGAGGTGAGTGCCTGTGCACCATCCTGAGCCATGGGAGTTTAAGATCATCATTCCAAGTGGTCAAGGAACCTCCCAGATTCCTTCCACACTCGACCTGCTCCGCAGGTTTCAGGCATGACTGGGCCATATAGTAAGCTTCTCTCAATCCACTAGCTGGCCGAAGTCCCAGGAGCTGAGGGCATAGAAGACGATTTCCAATGGGCCCAGGGGAAGCCTTGGAAAAACACTTGAAACACGGAAATATAAGAAAATGACAAAATGAAAGACCAAAATACAATCTCAAACCTCCAGCCCATCCCAAGAAAGCTTAGGAGCTATGTACATAGAAGAAAATATATGACATACACCTGAAATAATAGCAACTGAAATAAAGAAGCAACTCTAGGAAACTTTAAAGGAATTCAAACTAGAAACAATCTCCCAGGTAAAAGAAGAAATGATCAAAGTAATGAAAGAGATGCTGAACATATCTAAAGAAGAAAATTAGAGGAACAAAATAAAAAGATAGAATACCTGGATGAACAATATAAGAAACAATGAGAATACATGAAGCAGATTCAAAGAGATATACAAGAAATCAAAAATTCCAATGAAAATTGTCAAAACCGCCTCAACGAAAGTGAAGATTAATGTATACCCATGTTTATAGCAGCACAATTTGTAATAGCCAGATCTTGGAAACAACCTAAGTGTCTATCAACTGAGGAATGGATTTAAAAAATTGTGGTATTTTTATACAATGAAGTATACTCAATTATGAAGAATGATCACATTGAGATATTTATAAATAAATGGGCACAGCTTGAGACCATACTCATAAGTGAAATAAATCAAACCCACATGTGTAAATACCGAATAGTTTCCCTAGTGTAAGAAATGATAACAATACATAAAAGTATGTGGTAATCATGATTCCCCATTATATTGCTTTGAAGCCTTATAATGTTTCATTCATTGATTGTAATGGTTTTATTCTGGGCTGTTTGATTTTATTGTCTGTGATGGTATGAACAGCTATTTTAGAGAAAACAAGACATCATAATAGCTAGTGCTGATTTAATATTATCTTGTTTTGAAGTCCCATCAAGCTTTGGTTCTTCTCCATCAGTCTTAACATGTTGTGTCTTATTGGATTTTATTATATGTGTTAGTATAAACAAAAGCTTTTATAGACAAGGAGATAATATAGAAACCATTGTTCATTTTCTATTAGTTGGTTCTAAATACCCTGTAATACTGTCATACTCTTGAATGGTTTTACATTGTCTTGATACCTTTGATGCTACAGTATATGAAATTATATTCAAATATTTCAAGCAAAGAGACACGATGGTATAACTACTGTTGTGTTGGGATATCTTGTGGTGAAACACTATTTTGCTTAAATGGTTATTTTCTGACCTGTGCTGTTGTGTTGCTATGTCCTCTTTATCTCAATCTCCTTTTTTTATTATTTAGTATATTATTATTATTTATTAATTAAGGGAAAAATAAATGAATAAATAGCAGGATATATTATAGTAACTCACTTTGATTTCCTATTAACTTGATATGAAGCCCTGTATTGCTCTCTCCATCTTGTATTGACTGATTTTACTCTATTCTGTTTTGCTTGAGAGTATCAAGTTTGAGGGTACAGGCAACTGCTTTGAGGCAATAAGGTTCACTATGATGCCCATTCTGGTTTGACTATTATCTTCTTTTGAAATCCTGTAATGTCTCAAATGTTTAGGTTTTATTGTTTTTGTTCTGCACGGTTTGTTAAATTTTATTATACCTGATGATATAGGCAATTCTTTTGAAGATAGCAAGAGGCATCATGGTAACCATTGTTGATCACCTTGTATTCTGTTATGCCACATTTGGTTTTATTCTCTTCAAAAAAACTAATAAGAACTCTAGGAGTAATAAAACCCAAAATGTGTAATTGTTATTGTAAAAGAGAGAGGAAAAAAGTGTTCTAAAGGATATAACTCATGTGTGTTTAAGCGTGTAAGATAGAAAACCATATTACTAAGTTTTTGTTGGATCATTCCACAGAACTATTTGCAATCTCACTGTTTCAATGTCCACTTTGTATGCTTTAATTTTGTAACTTGAACAACTATTTCTAAGATGACAATATGTAATCTATTAAGTAGTGATTTCCTACTGTTTATTTTTTGAAATTCCGTATTACTTGTACCCTTTTTCAGTTTGCTTTTCTTTTTCTCCTTAAATAAAATTTTACAAAAAGAAAGTGAAGATAGAATTTCAGAACTTGAAGATAAGATTGCAGCTAAAGAACAGAAAAGGAAAGATCACTTAAAAATAATAAGGAATCAGGAAATAACAATTCAACATTTACAAGATGATGCAAAGAAAAACAACATAAGATTGATAGGGATAAATGAAAAAGAAGGGATAACACAAATGATACCAAGAGGATTTTAGAGAAGTAAAAGCTGAAAATTTCTCAAACATGAGAATGAAAACTGACACGAGGATCAGTGAAGCAAATACAACTCCAAATAGCCATAACCAAAATAAAACTATACCCAGACACATAATAATCACTATCCCAGAAATCCAAAATAAGAATAGAATATTAAAAGCTGTTAGAAAAGACAGATCACCTATAAAGGAAAACCTATCAGAAATCACAAAAGACTTACCAGCACAAACAATGAAGTCAAGAAGAGCATGGAGTGAAGTATTTCAGATCCTAAAGGAAAATGATTTCCAACCTAGACTGATGTACCCTGAAAAACTGCCCTTCAAAATCGATGGAGAAATAAGATACTTCCATGACAAAGAGCAGCTGAAGAACTTCATGATCACCAAGCCAACCCTGCAAAGAATAATGAATGACACTTTAGATACACATAGGAAAACACCACTAACCAAGACAGACAATTAAACAGAACGAAAAGATAAAGATGCAACAGCAGAAAGACAATATGTCAACAATAAACCAATATAAAACAGTTATAAACATTAATGTAAATGGTCTCAATGCACCAATTAAAAGAAACAGATTGGCAGAATGGATCAAGAAACAAAATCCAACCATATGCTGTCTATAAGAAACCCATCTAACCCAAAAGGAAACTCACAGACTGAAAGTCAAAGGATGGAAAACAATATTTCATGGAACAAGAACCCCAAAAAAGTGGGAGTAGCTATTCTGTTTGCAGACAATGTGAACTTCAAACCAATAATGATCAGAAGAGATAAAGAAAGTCATTACATATTGGTTAGGGGAAAACTTCAAGAAGAAGAGATAACAATCTTAAATGTATATGCACCAAATTCCAGAACAACCAGTTATACAAAGCAAGTATTAATAGAAATGAAAAATCAAATAAGCAATAACACAATTATAACAGGAGACCTTAACACACCATTGCCACCAATGGACAGATCAACCAGGCCGAAAATCAACAAAGAAATAATAGAATTGAATCACACCTGAGAAAAAATGGACTTGATAGACATATACAGAGTGTTCCATCCAACAACATCAGATACACATTCTTCTCAGCAGTACATGGAACAGTCTCTAAAATAGATCATATACTTGCCCACAGAACTTATTTAAATAAATGCAAAGAAGTTAAAATTATCCCATGCATGTTATCAGATCATAGCACCATGAAACTAGAAATTAATGATAAAAGAAACAGCAAAAATCCAAAAAAAATGGAAATTGAATAACACACTCTTGGGTAATCATTGGGTCACAGGGGAAATTAAAGAAGACATTAAACAATATCTACAAGCAAACGAAAATACAACTTACTGGAATTTATGGGATGCAATGAAAAGGTTCCTTAGAAGACAATTTATTGCACTGAGTTCCCACATCAGGAAAATAGAATGAATACAAATAAACAACCTAACGGTACACCTCAAACATCTAGAAAAAGAAGAACAAGTCAAGCCAAAAGCCAAAAGAAAGGAGGAAATTATAAAAATCAGAGCAGAAATTAATGTAATAGACACTAAGAAAACAATCCAAAGAATCAATGAATCAAAAAGTTGGTTCTTTGAAAGAATAAATAAAATTGATAAGCCCTTAACCAACCTTATTTTAAAAAAAAGAAAGAAAAAACTCCAATTTATGCAATAAGGAATGAAAAAGGCGAAATCACCACAGACTCTGTAGAAATACAAAAGATCATCAACACCTATTTCGAAAACCTCTAGTCTCATAGGTTCGATAATACAGAAGAAATAGACAGATTCCTAGAAACTTATGAAATACCAAAGCTAGGTCAAGAAGATGTAAAACTGCTGAATAACCCAATTTCTATTAATGAAATTGAAAATGTAATTAAGTCCTTACCTATTAGGAAGAGCCCAGGCCCAGATGGGTTCACTGTGGAATTGTACAAGAAACACAAAGAAGACTTAATGTTGACACTCCTGAAACTCTTCAATGAAATCAAAAAGGAAGTAATCCTTCCTAAGTCATTTCTGAAAGCAAATACTACTCTAGTACCAAAACCTGAGAAAGACCCAACTAAAATAGAGAACTACAGGCCAATCTCCCTTATGAACACAGATGCAAAAATCCTCAATAAAATATTGGCAAATAGGATGCAGCAAATAATCAAGAAGATTATGCATATGGTTCTCCATATGCCATATTATCATGTTAAATGGCAAAAACTGAAGCCCTTTACCTTAAAATCAGGTACAAGACAAAGCTATCATTTATCACTGCTCCTATTCAATATAGTACTGGAAATACTAGCCAGAACAATTAGACAAGAGAGAGAAATAAAAGGGGTAAAGATAGGAAAAGAGGAAGTTAAATTATCATTATTTGCAGATCACATGATACTCTATAGAAGGCCCTCAAAATGCCATTGAAAGTCTCCTAGATACAATAAATAAATTCAGCAATGTAGCTGGATACAAAATCAATACTCAAAAATCAAAAGCATTCCTATACACTAAAACAAAATCACTGATAGAGAAATCAGAGAAGCCGCACTCTTCACACTAGCATCCCAAAAAAATGAAATAGTTAGGAATTAATCTCACAAAAGAAGTGAAAGATCTATACAGGAAAAATTATAATACCCTGAAAAAGAAATCAAAGAAGACCTCAGAAAATGGAAAGACATCCCTTGCTCTGGATAGGAAGAATAATTATTGTGAAAATGGCCATTCTCCCAAAACTGTTACACAGATTCAATGCAATCCCAATGAAAATACCATCAACATACCTCATAGATCTAGAGAAATCACTCCTAAAATTCATCTGAAAGCAGAAAAGACCTAGAATAGCAAAGACAATTCTAAGCAGCAAAGGCAAGGCAAGAGGTATCACAATCCCTGACTTCAAGTTATACTGCAAAGCTACTGTAGTAAAATCAACATGTTACTGGAATCAAAACAGAGCCAAAGATCACTAGAATAGATTAGAAGACACAACCACAACTACAAACACACTTAACCACCTTATATTTGATAAGAGGGCCAAACAAGTTCACTGGAAGAACGATAGTCTCTTTAATAAATAGTGCTGGAAAAACTGGTTCTCCATATGCCAAAAACTAAAACTAGACCCATGCCTATCACCATGTACTAAATTAAAATCTAACTGGATCAAAAATCTGAATTTAAAACAGAAATACTAAATCTGTTGGAAGATAAATTAGGTAAAAATATTGAAGACATAGGGGCAGGTAGAGAATTCATGAACAGGAATCAATCTGCATGACAAATACTCCCCAGAATCAATAACTGGGATCATGTCTTATTAAAAAATTCCTTCTTGTCAAAAGAAATCTCCAGCATAGTGAAAAGAAAAACCCACAAACTGGGAAAAAATCTTAGGGAACTGCCCCTCAGACAAATAACTTCTGTGTAAAACCTATAAAGAATTAAAAAAAAAGTAGACCCCCAAAATGCAAAGATCCAATCCAGAAATGGGCATCTGAGATGAATACACAATTCTCAGATGAAGAAATACAAAAGACATATAAATACCTAAAAAATGTTCATCATCATTACTCATTAGAGAAATGCAAAATAAAACCACACTGAGATTCTATCTCACTCCAGCAAGAATGACCAAGATCAAGAAAACTACCAACAACAAATGCTGGAAAGACGGTGGGGAATAAGGAACTCTCCTGCACTGTTGGTAGGAGTGTAGAGTGGTGCAGCCTTTGTGGAGGTCAGTCTGGAGATTTCTCAAAAAGCTGGGATTGGATGTCCCATTTGATCCAGTTATTCCCTTCTAGGCATATTCCCAGAAGAACTGAAAACATCATACCACAGTGATATATGTGCACCCATGTTTATAGCAGCACAATGTGTAATAGCCAGATCTTGGAAACAGCCCAAGTGTCCATCAACTGAGGAATGGATAAAAAAATTGTGGTATTTTTATACAATGGAGTACTACTCAGCTATAAAAAATGATCACATTGAGATATTTATAAATAAATGGGCCCAGCTTGAAACCATACTTGTAAGTGAAATAAGTCAAACTCTCATGTATAAATACTGTATAGTCTCCTTAGTGTAAGAAATGGTCAAATACATAAAAATGTATAGTAATCATGATTTGCCATTATATTCCTTTGAGGCCTTATAATGTTTTCATTCATTAGTTGGACCGGTTTTATTCTGGGTTGTTTGATTTTATTGTCTGTGATGGTATGAACATCTATTTTGAAGAAAACAAGACATAAGAATAGTGAGTGCTGATTTAATATCATCTTGTTTTGAGGTCCTTCCATGCTTTTGTTCTTCTGTCTCCATCGGTTCTACCATATTGTATCTTATTGGATTTTATTATGTATGATAGTATAAACAAAATTATTTATGGACAAGGAGATAATGTAGTAACCATTATTCATTTTCTGTTAGTTGGTTCTGAATACCCTGTAATACTTTCATTCTCTTTAATGGTTTTATACTATTTTGTTTTGTTTGATACTATAGTGTATGAAGGTATACTCAAATATTTCAAGGAAAGGGACACTATGGTATCTACTGTTATGTTGGGTTGTCTTGTGGTGAAACATTATGTTGTTTAAATTGTTCTGTTCTGAAAAAAAAAAAAGATTTCAAGAGCCATTGTGTTTTCCTTGTGTCTCCCTGGTATTGTACTGGGATTAGAGATTCAATTAGCACTTCTATAGTGTGGAAGCACATAGTCAAAAGAAAACCATTGGTAAATTATAAAATAGTCTACTATTAAACAAAATTGTTTTTGTAGGTAGAAAGTAGTGCAGAGGACTGAACAGAGATGACTACACATTAAGCATTTTACCCATGGGCAAGTTGCAAGGTGTTCCTGGCGGACAGGCATGAGGACAGTGAAACAGATAAGCATCACGATGGGCAGTCACATAGTTTGGTTTTGCTGAGCAAGAGGTATGTGCAGCTCTAGACAATAAGAGTGAAGAGAGAACCCACAGAAGTAGCAGGAAATGTGGCTGAATCATAGACATGTAAGACCTCATCTGCTAAGGAGCTTGGCTTTGTTAAAGGGTCCTAAAAATGTGTAAACGTTTGGATGTAGTCTGGAAAATGGACTGCAGGCAGATAGAACAAGAATAGAGTCAGGGAGATAGATATGGAGGTGGCTGCAGTGGCCCAGGGAAGACACAATGATATCTGAGAGGAAGTGGTATCAGTATAGATGAGAGCTCAGAACAGAGATGAAAAATAAACAGAAGGAATCCTCTTTGTATCCCTTATATCCATATTGGTTTTAGTCTGTTTTGTTTTACTTAATTTCAATATATATGATGATATATATGGACAGCTATTTTGAGGAAAATAAGAGACATTATGGTTGATTTTCCTATTGTCTGGTTTTGAAGGCCGGTAATGCTTTCATCTGCTTTGAGCAGTTTTTTTTATACTATTTTGTTTTGCTTGAATTCATTGTGTGTGAAGATATGGGCAACTGTTTTGAAGAGAACAAGAGACATTATGGTAGCCACTGCTCATCTCCTGTTGTCTTGCTTTGAAATCCTGTCACTTGTATTGTTCTGGTCTGCTTTGTTTTGTTTTGTTTTACTCTTTCTAAAATAAAAAAATAAAGTCAAATATCTCACTTTATAACTACTAGGAGTAGAATCTGAATCTTCCCTGATGTCTGTGATATACATTGAACTACCCGTATTTTAAGGGTGCTTATATCATCTTAAACTACTGCTTCTTCAAGGCCTGCTAAATGTACAAGATGATGGTAACACTGCTGAGCGCTCTAGCTGCCTACCTTGCTGGCTTGACACATTCCTCAGAACTAGTAGGGAAACAGAAAACACTTTTGACTGATGCGGTGGATACCATAAAATCTAAATTGTCTATAGGAAGAGACATTACAGACACATTTTGTTTTGAATTTGTAAACAATTTTCCTAAGCCTGGCCATTTGTTTTTGCAGCCCACAGACCATTAGAAACAGCAAATTAAGAATGAGTGGGAAGCAAGTGAAATCTAGGAGCTGACAAGCTGAAACCAAGAAAAGAGGAGTTAGAAAAATGCAAAGAAAAATAGAAATTAAAAGGGAGCCTGGATAATAGCTTTGGTCACTAATATATAGGCAGTCAGTTTCCCAGACCTCAATAATCTCTGGGAGCATAACTCCATTGTGGCACAAATTAGACCCTGCGTGTTGACATAAACCCCACTTTCTTTCCAGAGATGACAGTCTCAGTATAACATCTGGGGTTAGAGGGTCACTTTTGTCTCTCTACAACCCTCACTAAATAAGGAATGAATCACTCTGTATGGTAATGAGTATTTTTTTTTTTCTTTTTGTGGAACCGGGGATTGAACTCATGATCTCGCACTTGCCAGGCAGGCGCTTACGTGGCTGAGATAAATTCTCAGCCTGCATTTCTTTTATAATTAGAAATAATTAGCAATTATAGAAGATTTTTATATTCTGCCAACCAAAATCTCTGTTCATAATTGGCTATTATCAGTGCTTTCTTTACATGCCAATCATCTAAATATGAAGAGATCAGGGTTACCAGTATGGAATGGAAACAGAATGTGAGTCCAGAAACTCCTGGACCCACTAACAGTCTTTGAGCAGCACTTTCCTTTTGTGTCCTGCTTCCTTTTAAGCCTGCTCATAGTGTGCTGTGCCCTGCTGTGCAGATCCATGACATTTCTGCGCAACTTCAGGAAATAAGATGTTCTATCTCACTTTGAGATATAATCAGTGAAATAAAAATCAGCGATTTAAAGTGTCCCATCAAAGTATTGATTCTTCAGTTTTCCCTGGAACCAAGCATCTTTTTCTCTTAGTCTGACCTCCTGCCTTTGACCTTGGAGGGTGTGACAGGTCACCGTTTCTCTACTTTTTTTATTGCTCATGTCCCCAATGCTGCAATTGCTAAAATAGAGAGGGAGCAAAGTTAAAAGGGGAACAGCAAATTCTTAGTCAACTGACACCACCCTAAACTGGGTCCTAAGTGTGCAAGTTTATCATGTGTGTGAAAGATATAGAGGTCTTATCAGCATGAAGATGTGGATTCAGCAGGCCTGGAATGATGTCAGAGTTTCTGCATTTCTGGTAAGTTCGTAGATGATGTGCATGGCGCCAGTTCATGGGCCTATTATTTAAATAACAAGGATTTAGAGATTCCTTTTTGAGTGCCCTTCAGCCATTTCTTTGGTGCAGACTTTAGATCTGTTAAATTTGAAATGCCAGCAGGATTTCTATGTGGAAATGGTCAGTAGGTAGTAAGCAAATTAGATATTGGAACTCACAAGTTAAAGCTAGAAAGTCAGAAAGAGACTTGTGGAATCATCTCTAAAGCTATTATCTGTATTTTATAAGAGAGGATGCATGCAAGTTGAGCTGAGTGGGGAGGGTATATAGTTCAGAACTAAAGATGATAAAAGTCTACCCAGATTCAAGGGGAAGGCAATATACTCTTCAGACCTGAACAGTTTCCTGTGTGCCTTAAAATATTGCTACCCTTTGCCTGCCGTATTGTCTGAGGCTGCAGCAGTGTTTTTTATTAGCTCTCTTCCAATGGAGAAGTGTACATGACACCAGCTCTAAGGAGGTCACATATTTGTCGGCTAATACTTTATAAAGAACACGTTTACCTGAAGAGTAGCTCTCCATAACCAACTCTCTCCAGGCAAGAACCTCAGGAGGATGGGCCAGGGGGTTTGATGCCTTTGAGGAATTAGAAGTAAATTTTGGATGAGTTAGAAGAAAATAGGCTTGAGCAGCCCAACAGAGTATGGAATTATTGCTGCAGAAAAATAATATGTATTTAAAATAAGTTTATTATTTTGTTGAATACTCTTCAACCTAGTGAGTGATTTTTGAAAATGAATTCCAGTTAAAATTAGGTGTATTATTTCCTTCCTTTTAAAATCAGATTATATTATGTCACATGGTAGTATATTTTTACTACTCAAAAGTGTAGAAATAGAAATTTAATAAAAAAGCATGAAAGAATAATAAAATAGAAGCTTATTTTAAAAAATACCCTAAAATATTTTTGTTTTCTTATTTTAAAAACAAATGTTACTTGAAGCTGGCATAATAAATCTATATCTCAAAATATAAAACACATGGTAAGCTTTTATTGTTCTTTAACTTGAATAAATATGTGTTCTAACAAGTCTAATAGTTGCATAGCTAAAAATTTACTTCAATATTCTTGCTATCTTGACTATATCAGATAGAGTAATCAGTTACGCAAAAACTTTGTTCAGACCTCTATCCTTTTAGGACACACTTGGTAGGATAATTTATGGTAGACAATTTTTTTTTAGCATAGTAGAATCTCTACAAATGGATAATATTTGCTATGTTTGATGTTTCCTAAAAATACAAAGATATAAATCAGAATTCTAAAGATTCCTTAGGAAGATGAAAGAACTCGTGATTTTTAGGAACTTAGAAACTTAGGAACATAGAGAACTCATGATTATGTACCACCAATGTGGCTCTAATAAGCAAGTTTCTCATTTTTAAAGATTGGTCTTTATCAAGCATCACAGGATAAAAATAAAAACTGTAGTACAGATGGGTTATTTATCATGGTCCACTGAAACCGTCAGCAAGCGTGAAAAATAAGAACATGATAATTAATATTCACATTGATGAATCTTAGGGTAAATGTCTTAACTACTATTTTTAAAATATCTACTGTATGGCAGAATAGTTTCTAATATAATTTGAATATACTATCTGATGTAACATCTTATTTAAGTAACAGAAAGTTTTTGTAAAAGAAGCCATATCCCCATGTTTCAGATACAGAAAATGACGTTCAGAAAGTTAAAAGTAATTTTCTGGTATTCAAATGCTAAGAACTATAAGTCCTGGAGTCAATTAAGTTCCAAAATTTTGTTACTCATTTTCAGAAAACTGCTGCTCTATATTAGATAAAATAGAGTATTTTATTTGCAACCATATTAGATAAAATATTTGTTGGTATTGATATATCCTGGTTATCTCTTCTGCACAAATGTAATGCTGCCCATGGTCATTACAGTATATCCTGCAATTTACTTTTTTGTGTTTCTGTAGGAATTGGGTATAGTTATCCTTTCAACATCTAGCCATCAGAGTCTTTTATGACTTTAAAAAAGACTTCCAGATGGAAGTCCAGAGCTGACACTGGACTTGATGGCTTATAACAAAGTTAAATAGTTATCTGTTGGGGCTGAGGATTTAGCTCAGCGGCATAAGCGCCTGCCTTGGAAGCAAGCAGTCATGAGTTCGATCCTTGGTACTGAAAAAGACAAAAAAATATTATCTGTTTTAGTCACTTTATTATTGCTTGTTATTTGGCTCATCGTTATAGTCTGTGGTTTGTGGGTTCTAGGCAGAGGCAGTGTGGTAGAAGGATCTAAAGCAGAGGAACATATGCTCATATCACGGTGGCCAGAAAGCAGTGCGGGAAGTGAGGGAGATACACCTTTCTTGTTCATGCCCCCAGGGACTCACCTTGTCTAACCACAGCTCACCTCTACACTGTATTCATCTCTGCAGAGTACAGTGCTCACATGATATAATCATTCCCAAAAGCCCAGCCTTTGAGCAGATGAGGCTTTTGTGGGACATTGAAGATCTAAATCATAGCATTGACTGACTGCAGCACATGTGCACACACACACATATGTGCACACACAGTAATAGGAAGATTTAGGACTTATATATAATGTAGATTTGGGATATATATATATATATGTGTGTGTGTGTGTGTGTGTGTGTGTGTGTGTATAGATAGATAGATAGATAGATAGATAGATAGATAGATAGATAGACAGATATATGAATTAAAATTTGTAGTATCAACGTTTGCTTCTGGTGATTCCAATTCCAAAGTATAAAACAAACCCTTCTCTTTCCCCATTTTTACAGCTACTTCCCTACATTTACTCATCATCATCACCATCTCCTCCTGGACCAATAGTAATCTGTGCTCTCTTCCTCTAGTCTTGTCCCCAGTCATCAAGCCATTCTCTCCAGAGCAACTAGAGTATTCTTAAAGTGAGAATATTATTATGTCACTTATTTGACAACTATCCATCAGTGACTCCTGGGTAAGGTCTTGCCAGATTTGATTCCTAACTCTCTAGTTTGCCTCCTCTTAAGCTTTCTTTATCTTGCTTTCTTTACTCAAGCTGCATGGACTTTCTTATGATCTATCTTATTTGCTAAGCTCGTCCCAGCACCACAGTATTGGCATATGCCATTGCCTTGTATGGAACATTTTTATTATCCCTCTCTTACCTACCCAATAAGTACAGATTCTTCAGAACTTAGCCCAAACATCAGTTTACTAAAGCAACTTTCCATGATTCTCATAGTAGCCCATACCCTATAATTATGCAGTCCTGTAGTATCCTACATCTTTCACAGCATTCCTCATAACTGTAGTATAAAGTAATTAATAATTTGTTCTTACTTATTGAAATCTACTTTCTATACTTAGTTATTAGATTCATGACAGTAGTACCAGAAACTTTCCTATTAATTAGTTTCCCTAACCCTATGGCCCAGTGCCTGAGCTCTATAAGCATACATTTTAAAAAATACAATATATCTATAAAACATTCTTCAGTGTTTAAAATATGTAAGATAATAATGGATATGAGGACTAGAAATATGTTAGTAACTTTTCTGTCCCTGGAATGAAATACCTGATACCTACAATTAAAAAGAGAGATCTATTTTGGCTCATGGTTAGGAGATTCAGTCCATGGGAAGCTGGCTCAGAGGAAGAAATATCATGGTGGAAGGAAATGGTAGAAGAAAGCTGCTCACCTTCTGACAGCAGAGAGGGGATGGAGAAGCTGGGGAAAGAGATGCTCCTTTCAGTGGCCCTGTGCCGTCACACACCTCCTCCAACCTCCTTTTTTCTTTGTCTCTCCTGCTCACCCTCACTTCATCCCTTCCCCTCTCTCTCTTCCCCCAAAATAGAATCATTTCATAGGTACTGGGACAAAAGTCAAAGCGTGCGCAATGTTTGTAAAGAAACAAAGGGTTTGATTAGGTAATTTTTCCAGCAACACATTTAGTGAATAAATGTGACAATAACATGGTATGTTTATCATAATAGGGAATTTTAAATCAAATCTATTGACCAAGAGAGCTATAAAGAATTTATCAACTGTTTTATGATAATGAAAACCTACATAATCGCACTGTTACTATAGCATCTGAAATTATAAAACCATTAGTTTTAGGACACTCAAACTTTGACATTTATTTCCCATGGATATTGAGAATAAATTGGTTTATGACACTGTTTTTTCAATTAAATTAAATGATTATATATTTATAGTGATTAATTGTTAGTAGGGGATGAATACTGCTAGTAATAACTTTAATTTTACTTTTATATTTCATCTAAACATTTTCAAGTTGTAAAGTATACCATTTTCGCAATCACATCTTCATGTAGGACATGAGTGAGGTTTAAGCCTAAACTGTACTCTTGGAATCAGGCCTTTCAAAAGTACATACAGGAAATCAGTATTCAAGTGTTAAAAGAAAGAACTATTGGCTTAGTGAGGGAGATAGAAAGAGGTAAAAAGGGAAAGAAAGAGGTTGAGAGAGACAGGGAGGAAAAATTGAGAGAGGAGAGAGAGGGAATGAGAGAAAATAAAGCCTTTTAATGACTCATACTGTACATGTATGGTGGGTATGAAACTGTAGATGAACAGGAATTTCTAACAAGCTGGATTAAATTTTCATTTTTTCCATAATTAGAGGAAGAGCATTTCCACAAAACTCAGTTCATTTCCCTTTTGTGTAACCTATTTACTAAGAGCACCTTGGGGAACTGAAAGTACACAATGTTCAGAAAAACCATAAATCCAGACTGAAGTCTGACTCTGAGGTTCTACATTAAAGCTTGTGGATAACTTATTTCAAATCTAAGATGAGTATGTATCTGTTTATAATATGCCAAAGACTATGTAGAAAAGTGAAGACAGCATCAAAGCTTGATTTGATGTCTAATGGAAGAGCTCTAACTATTTCCAGCAGCATCCACAGAATAAGAAATCCGCCTACACTCAAGCTGTGTAAGATTTTAAATTGACCATTCTGGATGTTAAGAGAATGCCACATTTAGCAAAGGAATAATGCCCCATGACCTCAGTGGGAGGAAAGTATCCATGGAGGCATCATCCCAGCTATGTCCTTTGATCAGGAATAGGTCATGATGTTCCAGTTTCCTGGTGTAATTTTAGGAGAATTAAAATGGAACAGCTGGAAATTACATCACTGATTATAATCAGTGTCAACTGAAATTGCTACTTGATACAATCCTGCTACCTTAACATATAGAAGGAATTAACCATTCACAATTTCATTGGCTGACACATCCTAGTAAGTTACAGGCTGCCTAGTTAATTTACAGCAAATATACATTTTCTTTGTTCCTAAAATTCTCAGGTAAACAGTTAAGGCATAGGCCTTTACTTTTGCTTTGTGCTTAGTGCTTAAAATTTCTATAATTTGAAACATTTAAAAAATATTGATGCTCAGTCTTTGCTTTCACCAAGTCTAAATCAATTTGTCTTAGTATAAGGCCTACGAGTTTCTATTTTAAACAGATGCCTGAGTAATTGTAATTAGAGCCCAACATTGAGAACTACAGAAAAAATACTATTTCATCAAACCTTGATAATATTAATAAATAGGCTTTGCCATTATAATTTTATATGCCATGAAACTTAGAGTTTAAGGCGAACATTTGAACCTTTGTCTTTAAAATTTTTGTATGTTTTTTTAAATCAATTCATGGTTCTTAAGACTTCCAGTGAGACCAGGGAATTTCCAGGGAAAGATGCATATAACTAAAGAGGAAAAATAGGAAAGATCCAGTTATGGTGATTAGGCTGACAATAGAAAATTTATGTAAGCAAAAAAAGATCTTAGCAATTCATTGAGTTCTACAGTTCTCTATGATAGAGAACTTAGTGAAATTTGCATGGTTATGTAATATCACATTGAAAAGTCTGAGATGAAAGGCTCAAGATTTAGCTCAGTGGTATAAGTGCCTGCCAGGCAAGCTCAAGGTCGTGAGTTCAATCCCTGGTACCAAAAGAAAAAAAAAAAAAAAAGAAAGAAAAGTCTGAAATGAAAGAATCAAGCTCCTTCTGACCCTTTCCCTGGCCTATATATTAACTTTAAAAGCAGGGCACAAAAGGTAATTCAAAGAATTAATGCCTTTTAATGTTATCAAAAACAAGATTTCTCAACCATTTCTATCAAATATTCAATCTCTTCCTTGACAGTGAACAATATTAACTGTTACATACTATTAGCGTCATTTTTGGTTATTTCCTGTGAATTCAGCTCCTCATTTATGTATGTGGGGGGGTGGGGAAGAAGGATGTTAAACAAGCAAAATGTCACAGGCACCTTATTCCTGCTGCACCCTCAAAACATAGTTAAACAAATGCAAAAATCTAAATCTGAGCATTAGTAGGTCAGTTTCATCTTAAATCAGGCACAACATCCCTTCCCCTCCTCCCTATTTTCATGTGCTATCTTTGGCAGAGCCTCCAGCAGCAGATGTAGTGAGAATGTGCAGGGCTGCCAAGATTCACAACCAAGTCCTTGGATTATTGTGACTGTCACCTCAAATTCCAGATTCAGAAACACAACTTTATCAACTCATCCATGAGTGATCCTGCTCTTGAGTGGGAGCAATAATTCGCATTGACAAAACTTCCAAGCAATCAATTTGTAAATCGCAATGCCAACACATGAAGCTAATGGGAGAAGGAATCTTGGCTTCAGACAGTTTGCTCACTGGACTCTTGCTCTTTCTTGTTTATTTATTCTTTCCATGCTAACTTTTTGAATGCCTGTTTCTTGTAAAATACTTTTTGCACTAGGTTGGTCTTCATGGGTTAACCCATTGTAAGCCAGAAATGTCTTTGATAACTGATTATAAAATAGAAAATCATTCATGTTTGCTTAAGTTTGAAGAGATTATAGGAAAATAAATGGACATATTGAAATATAAAGTATCAGGAACCAAGCCTCGAAGACAGTGGGCAGTTATCAGGCCCCACCCTGTTCTTTCTCTACTGCTTTTGAGCTCTCAGTTTCCACAGTTCTCTACACTTCTGCTCGAGTGCCATCAGGCTTCTTTGACCCCATGTAGCCTCACATGTCTCCAGCCCTCCATGTCCAGGCATTTAGCAGATGCAAGATTTCACAGCCCGTGCCCATTCCCATTCAATCTGTTGTGTATGTAAACTTCTTAGTTCATATCCTCTTGACAGAAGTCTGATCAGCTTAGCCTAAATTATGGCTGTACCCCAGATCATGGGTCTAAGCCTGGCCCACTCACCATCTACATACATAGCACATGAGTCACTCCTTTTTTTTTTTTTAGTCACTCCTTCTTGAGGGACTGGGAACTTAGTTTCAATGGGTACAACATGGGTGAGAGCCTGGGAGAACAACTAATATATGGTTGAATCTGAAGCATTCTTTAGGTATTCTCCTGATGGGTATAGAAATATGCTGAGTGATGACGGTAGTAGTGGAAACCAGCTGATGGTGTGGTGTAGGGGGTATCTTTTCTGTGTGCCAGTGTGCCTGGAAATAAAGGATAAGCATGGGAGGCAGGACCAGGAGAAAAAGAGCAGTAACCTCTATTGCCATTCAAAATGATTTTTCAGCTGACCCCTCCTTCTTTTACTTAGAGATCAAGCTTTGTAGAGCCTCTGAAATGTTTTTGAAGGACAGCCAGGAAAATACCAGAAGAGAAAAAGGCTGACAGTGATAGAGGAGAAGGCACTGGAGATATTTGGCAAGGATCCTGGATATTGGGTGTAATGAACTAGATAGTAAACACAAAAAGGCATGCTCAAGTCCTAAATTTAAGTACCTGGGAAATTATCTTACTTGGAAATAAAATCTTTGCGGTAAGAATGAGAAATCATTCTGGATTAAGGTGGGCCCAAATCCAATGGCAGTGGATGTTATTTAAAAGATAGGAAAGGATAAGATACAGAAAGACATAGGGGAAAAGACCGTACACAGATCAAGACAGAAACTGGGAGTGGTGGTGCATACCTCTTGCTCCAGCTTCTTGGAAGTGTCACTTGAGCCTAGGAGTTCAAGACAAGCCTCTGCAATATAGTGACACCCTATCTCAAAGAAGTAAAGATAGCCTTAGAGATTGGAGTTGTCTACCACACCAAGGAACTTGAGGAACCATCTTGAAGTTGGATGACATATAAGTGCTGCTACTCTAGAACCTTGGAGGAATGTAGACTTATTGACACATGGATCTCAGATGTGGGGCCTATAGCACATAAAGGATACATTTTTGTTATTTTAAACCACCGAGTTTGGTGCATGTAGATATTAATATACTGGCCTTAAGATAGGCAGAGCTCTTCTAGAAAACTGAGTTTAAGCCAAGGGAGGTAACAAGAAGGCACCTTGAGGCATTTCTCAGCTTTCTTCAGCAGCACCTCCTAGACCATAGACATGGGAGGTAAAGTACTGAACACTGGGAATTAGAGGCACAAGTCCAAGTCTCACTAGGAATATAGATTTGGAGCCAGACTAAACATAAGGACCTTTCCCTGCTGTTTCCAGGTGGAAACGCTGCATCCGTGAAATTATGAGACAACTGTGGTTCAATTCACTTTGCAATTGACTCTCTTGCATGGCCTCACCCTTCAAGGGCCTCAGGAACACAAATAACTTAATTATCCCTAAAAAAAAAAAAAAACTATACTAAATACCTTCTAAAGGCCCAAAGGCTTGTGTAGTTAAAGTAAGAAGATAGGTCTGAATCTTCAAGACTTTGCCTTATGGACTGGTTCCTTTGGTTGGATGTAGCAATTTTATAGATGTACTGTAGCGCCCTGCTGGAATAAATAGCTCCTTAGATCTGATCCTGTTTCGTAAAAGTGAGCTATGAATGTTCCACCTGAATACTTTTCTGAGGGTAAAGAGCTGTACTCTTTTGTATGATAGTTACTAGCAAGATGTGGCTATATAAACTTAATTAAAATTATATAAAATAATTCATTTCCTCAGTTTCACTAGCCACATTGCAAGTGCTCAACAGTCACACAAAGCTAATGACTACCATAATGGACACTACAAGTAGAGAACAGTTCCATCATCACAAAAATTCTATTGGATGTGCTACTCTAGAGTAGTGCATCAAATTATTTTGACATCTAGTCAAGGACAGATTCTGACTCAGTTAGTGTGGGTTGGGGTCAATTTGAAATTCTTCAATTTTAGCAAGTTCCCAGGTATAGATCCTTGGGATTTGTGGGCACAATTTTAGAAGCAAAGATGGAAGGAACATTAACATATATACTAATATATCATACTTATATATTGATTAGGTTCATTATATCAGCTGTATATTGGAAGAATAGTTTAGTAAATAAGGATGAGGCCAGTGTAGCTTGATAGGACTAGAATGTTCAGAGGATGTCACTTGGCTAATCAAGTGAGGCTCTAAAGGTGAGTCCCAAGATACAGACTTTTTCCACTAGACTAGGACTTCCAATCAAGGTACCTGGTGGCAAACATTTTTTTTTTTTTGGTAAAGAACCAGATAGTAAACTGTTATGGTTTGCGTTTGGATGTCCCCCACAAAGCCTCATGTGATCACAGAAAGCTGGCTTTTCAAAAACAACTTGCTAAACTTGAACCTCTTTTTTTCATGCCTCCACCTCAGAAAACAGAATTATAGCATTTCCAGCTTGACTCAGCTGGTCTAGGATCCTTGCTTTGTAAACATCCTCATCATGTGCAAGAGGAGGGCACAGGGATGGTGTGGGTGCTATATTTGCCCTAGGGTGGGTTGCCTACTTACAATATAAGGAAAAGAGGCTTGCTTATTCCTATTTTTATTTAAAAAAAACCAAAACAATGATTCAGAACACAATAATAGGGGGATTAACAATTGTTAATATGTTACATATTGTTGTCTTCAAAGTAGTTGTTCAGATTACCAGATATATGTCTGAAAATATGATCAAGTAGTGAAAACACAAACTTTTTATTGGATATATATATATATATATACATATTTCTCTTCTTTCTTTCTTTTCTCCTTTCCCCCATCCCAGTTGTTGCTTCCCCTTTTAGCCATTTCCTCCCCTTTCATTTCATAATACCTATTGTACATTTTGGAACCCACTAACTTCTTCAGACTTTCACACTAGGGAGACAGCACAATGTTCATTCATGTGAGTCCAAACCATTTCACCCCTGAGCATGATTTCAAGTTCCATCCATTTACCTATAAGAGTTTCTTTATCATTTACCTAAAGAGTTTCTTTATAGCTAAGCAGCATTCCATTGTTATTTTCTTAGTCATTCTGAAGTTGATAGGAAAATTACCCCTGCTTTTTTCTGGGTCACTGTCACGTGGAGCATTGTTTTCTCTCCTTTGATTTTCAGTCTATTTCTTTTCAAGTTAAATGTGATTTTTGTACATAGTGTACCGATGGATCTTGTTTCTTGATCCACTCTGCCTGTGTTTCTTTTTATTGGTGAATTGAGGACATCTACATTAATGGTTACACCTGACATGCACTGGTTCATTTCTGCCATGCTATTTTCCTGCCATTGGCTCCCTCTTCTGCTGTGGCTCCTGAAACTGTGGTCATTTTTATCACTCTTTAGAACATCTTTTATTACTTTTTGTTGGGTGTTTGGTGGTCATGAATTACATCAGTTGTTCTTTGTCATAGAAGTATCTTATTCCATTAATTTTGAAAAATAGTTTTGCCAAGTATATCAATCTGGATTGGAAGTTGTTTTCTTTCAGGATTTAAAATACTTCATTCCAAGCTCTTCTTGACTTGATGGTTTGTGTTGAGAAGTCTGCCTTGATTCTGATGGATTTTCTTCTATAGATTATCTGTTTCTTTTCTCTAACAGCTTTTAATATTTTATTCTTGAGCTGAATTTCTGGAATCTTGATTATTACATGTCTGGGTATAGATTTATTTTGGTTATGACTAGTTGGATGTTTGTATGCCTCACTTATCTGTATGTCAGGTCTTTTCCCCATGCTTGGGAAGTTGTCTGCTATTACATAAATATTCTTTTTATGTAATTTGTGTTGATTCCTGTTTTTTTGCTGACACCTATAAGTCTTAGGTTGTTTTTCTTTTCATTGCCTTGGAACAGTTGAATTGTTATTTGCTGGTCCCTTATTATGTTTAAGAGTTCTTTCCTTTCACAATTGCTAGCTGCAATACTATTTTCAAGGTCTGAAAGTCTATTTTAAGTTTTTTTTTTCAAACAGTTCTGCCAGCTTTCAGTGGAATTTCTAATTTCCTAGCTATTTCTTTAAATCTGTTCATGCAATCTAATTCTTTCCTGTATCATTCATTCACGGTTTCTATCATTTTCCTATGTTCATGTTTTTAAATCTATGTTTTTCTTTATATATACTTAGCAATTCTTTCATTATGGTTGTTATTTCTTCTTTTATCTGAAATGTTATTTCTAACTTGATTCTTTCTTTCTTTTTTGTGGTATCAAGGATCAAACTCAGGGGACTGGGGATTTAGCTCAGTGGCATAAGCGCCTGCCTTGCAAGCAGGCAGTCATGAGTTCGATCCCTGGTACTGATTAAAAAAAAAAAAAATCAAACTCAGGACCTTGCACTTGCCAGGCAAGTGCTCATGTCACTGAGCTATATCCCTAGCCATTGATTTCTTTTATGGCCTCATTAAGTTTTTTCTTGATTTCAGTTACTATAATTTCAGAAATTTCAGGTGTACAATTTCTAATTTATTCTATGTCTATGTCTCCTGGACTTGTTCTGTATGGGCTGGAGGTCTGAGATTGCATTTTGCTCTCTGTCTCCTTTGACATTTTCTTGGGCTCCTCTAGATGAGCTGATTGTGGGGTCCCAGCTGCTTCCAGCGTTGGCTGTCCATGTGCAGTGTAGGAGAATAGGTCTAGCACCTAGGTTTTTCCAAACCTACGTTCCCAGGGAGGTGATGCTGTGCAATGTGGACTGCTCCAGACCTACACAGCTACATAGAGGCTTTCCTGATGGCCACAAGCATGCAGGGGCATGGCTGGATGCTTCTCCTGGCCTTGCACTGGCTACTGATGGGAGGGGTCCCCAGAGATGGCCTGCAAGCACACAGGCTACCAGTTGGAGGGGTACCCAGTGGCAGCCTGCAGGTTGCTTACCCCCTTTCTACCTTTTTTCTGAATTCTTCCACCGTGAGCTATCAACCCTCTGCTATGTCACTCTACCTTGGAGCCAGTTGATTACGGATTGAAATTTCCACAAACTGTGAACTAAATAAACCTTTCTTTCCCTAACTTTGGGTATCAGGTGTTTTGTATCAGTGATGTGAGAAAAGTAACCAAAACATAAAATAGGCTTCATGGCTGTATGATGTCAGTTGAAATTACTCAGTGTGATGTTGTAGCACAAAAGCAGATACAGACAACATATGAAGAAATAAGTATTCCAATGCAACCAAAATTTCAAAAGTGTTGATGTGATCACTTGGAGATAGGTTATGGTGTTTTAATTCCTGCAGTAGTAGATCACAGTGGGTGAGGGAGTTTGTTTTTTGGGTTTTTGTTTTATTTATTTATTTTTTTGGTACCAGCGATCAAACTCAGGACCTTATGATTGCAAGGCTGGCGCTTATACCACTGAGCTAAATCCCTGGCCCCAGGGTGAGGAAGTTTGAAGTACAAATTATCAATTAGAGATTGTACATAGTGAAATAAACCATATGTACAGGCTTAAGTATCACACAATGTTTTTTAATAGAACCCAAAATATAAATACCGAGTAAAATAAAAGATGATAAAAATAAGGTCTTTTTCAAAAGGGAATGGGACCAAGAGATGGAGGAGGAAGGGACAGAAGGAAAAGGAAGATTATGAGCAAAGAATCAAGACAGATTATGCACCTGTACCAGCTTCCCATGAGGAATGTACTGTAAACATGTACTAACACAAAAATAAAAATTGAAAAGACAGAAATTCTATATAGCACAAGGCCTGTCTTAACTATCCTCATTACGAGTTTCTACTAATAAAATAAAAATAAATTTCCATTATTAGTATAATTGTTTAATTTCAGATTCAGAGGACAAATTGTCTGACACATAAAATTTGTAATTACTTTTTAGTGATGTTGAAATTAAACTATGATATATAGAAACTAGAACTTGTCCCAGAAACACAAACTGAAACAAAGTTGAAGAATCAATTTTAAAGCAAAATCTACTGATTGACATATTTTATTATCAAGTAAAGTGGAAAATAGTTATCTAAATTCTAGGTTTAGAATCACTTTATTTACTGTGTGGTGGGATAAAAGGCCTAGGGATATTCACTGGCTCAAGGTCTATGGTTTAATCTGACTGATTCAGAATAACACCAAGGTTCTCATTTGATCAATAGCATTCAGTCCTTCTGTGACACTGTCCTATAAAGCAGGTAAGATGCTACTCAAACAGTGTTCAAGAACAAGGTGCTCTTACTCCAGCGAATTCTCACTGAGATCAAACAAATTGTACTGAATTGTGATTGTAAACACACCGATAGCAGACATTCATCCAACATTTCATAAATCATTTCCTTGTTTTTCTAATGTTTTGGGAGAGGATCTAGATGATAAACATCTCTCAAAAAGTGCTATCCAAGAGATTTCAAATGAAGCAAAAAAAAAAATCAAAATGAAACCCACTGTTCCATATAACTAATATGCACTAATCAAAATCCATCAGGATAATTTCATTCCTCTTTTAAGAATAATCTGTTTTATGCTATAGATTTATTAGAAGAAATTTTTATGCTAACCTGGATATCGAGATCTAACTTCCAAGGAGGATGTGTTGAGGCTTAAAATGACTTAATTCTTCAATATCCTAATTCCAGATCATATGCACCTGCTTTCCACTCCACCCTTTCCAGGTTCTCTAAAGTCCTGTTGGCAATCATTCAACCAAGTTCTAGATCACCATGTGCTTCAAAGCCAGTCATTTCAACAGGACTGTGATGCACTGAGGGTGAGTAAAAGGGCCACAGCCCCATGACACACATGAGACGTGTAGGGTATGTGACATGAACCCTATTTTGTGGATGAGTAAACAGACTTAAGAGTTTCAGCACCACACCCGAGATCATTTGGGAAGTGTTAAACCAGTCTCCACTTACAATTTGACTTTAAATATGGCCTTCTCTCCACATTCATTATAGTTCTGGCAACCTTGTCATTTTCCAGATGTCTGGTGGAATTGTGGGTGGGAACGACAGATGTTCACAGTGGAGATCAAATGTTTCCGTATCCTCATGAGGCGGGAAAATTCAAGATCAAAATTCTTTTGATTAAAAAAATAATAACATTGATATTAATAGTAAATTTTCTTAGACTTTAGTTTATAGAAGAATGTTTGCCTTCTGTGTAAATAAGAATTTATTATGGAGGAATATTTGTTTGTTGCCAGTGTAAATATCTTTATCTCAGTGAATGACACAAATTGGCTAAACCAGAGTCTGGGGGACAACCTCTGACTTTTCATTTATCCTAATTCATAACAACTACCAATCATTTATATTGTTAGATTTTTAAAAGTAATAAATCTTTATTACACCAAGGACAATGTTACAAAGATACATGAAGAGAAAATTATATTTCTGCTCTTTTAAGATTTTCCCTCAACCCAGGGTCAACAAATAGTTGGTATAGATGCTCTGAAAAGCATCTATATTCATAGGTAGGTCTGACCATTGTTTCCATTCTTCTTTCTAAAAGAACAGTATACTATTAACATAGTTTTAAAACCCATCATTTTTTCATAGGAACAGTTACATTTCATTATTTTATTATCCCAAATGGAATGAGATTAAGCATACTTACATGTTTAGCTACTATTTTTATTATATATTTTTGCTTGGTTTTGTACCTAACTTAAAATGTTGCTACGTATATCAGAGATATTGGCTGTTAAGGTGACAAATAATTTCTCTTACTCTGGTACTTGTTTTTAAATTTATTTATGGCGTATTTACTATAGAGATTTTTATATTGATATACTATGGTCACCTTTTTCTTTTGTGATATTTAGGGTGTCTGAGTGTGTGTGTGTGTGTGTGTGTGTGTGTGTGTGTGTGTATGTGTGTGTGTGTGTATGTTTATGTGTTACTTAAGAATTATATAGATGGTTGCCATATATGTTTTATCATATGTTTATACTAAAAATATTAGAGTTTTAGCACATACATTTTGCTTTATATGCAATGTGAGAAAAGAGACTACTTTTGTTTGTTCCAGTGGAATGGGCTTTTGGGTCAACTAACTGAACTAAAACATCCATCCTTTTCCAGTGTATTAGAATAGTGGCTTTATCATCTGTCAAAATCCCATATATTATAGGGTGCACTTTTTGACTCCCTTTATGTTATTCTCTTCACCTTATTTGCCACTTGCCTCTTAACAGATTCTAGTACAGAAGTTTCTACTTGTCCCAACTTCTAGTCCATAAAGAATATCTTCAGAAAATAGATTTTCTGACTTTTTTTGAAAGCTGGAGGACTCCAGACACATTTTAGACATTTAAGAGGGGACTCCAAAAAAAAAAAAAGACAAAACAGAACAAAGCCATAAAATAAAAAAAAAATGGGTGTCCAATGTCTTAAGCACAATCCTCTGTTCCCCATGACTTTTGTACATTGATGTCCAATTCCAGTATCTGAAGAGTGGAAGCAGGGAGATTGTCTCTTGGGGAAATAAACAATCATGTTTCATATATTTTCCTAAAGTGGTAACACATGCACATGTCTCTGTGATTCCACGTAGTTCTATGACTTCATCAGCCCCAAATGCCATGGCCAGCACCTGCATCCTTCTCCATCCTGCAGCTACTCATTGAAGCTTTCCCTGATTCAATGAGGCCCATAAATCAAACACTGCAGAATGAAAGAAGCCCATAGAATACAAAGCTTTTGGCTTAAGTGCTTTGAAGTGTATATTTCTCCCTTATATCCAAAGTCTTATTATAAAAATTGTTTTTAGAAATTGGATGGATAATCTCTGAGCTATTTTCTAAGGTAAAATAGCAATAACAATAATAATGATGATAATATGTCAAAAATTGCTTTATTTTAAAGAAAGAAATCCAGAAGATTTCTTTCTGTCACTTTACCCTTGATTCTCAACAAGTAGTTCAATTTCCTACGTTTAACTGGATCATAAATGTTCAGGGATGACATTTTTGAAACTGAAGGTCACAGTGTAGAAAGCAAATGTCTTACCAACAAGAATAGAAAACAAATACCTGCCTTTACACTTAAATCCCTCTCCTTTGGAAATTCTTTCCAGATGGCCTCAGACCTTAACAGGTGGTGACAGTGTGGCATGACTGCTAGCACTAACAGTTGGCATCTAGTCCAGTGTGGGCCATTCTGAAGTAGCCCTCACTTGGAGACTTCTGAAGTTTTGAATTACCTACTATGGTGGATTTTCACCATTCAGGGCTCTTGTGTGCCAGCTGCTTTCCCAACATGATTGAGTTGGACATTTCTGGACACCAAGTCCCTTCCAAGTAATATAGAAAGTGATTATAAAATATGCATGCCGATTTGGAAAACTATCCTACTTCTGTCTCTTCTGAATCATGAAGACATTATGAAATTTATTGCTTAAAGGGACAAAAGAGCAAAACAGATGGTGCGATTTCATGCTTTTTCCAGAGTTAAAAATACCATCAATCATGTAGTTAGAAATTGGCAGTAACTGAATTTCTGTTATTCCATAGGTTATACCAGACAGAAAGTTTTATATGCAAAAGAGCATGGATAGGTCACCTGAAGTATACATCAGCATACATTCTGTTTACCCAGTGACTCAGCAGGACTCAGAAAACTCAGTGGCAGCTTCTCTGGTAGCTAGTAGACTATGTAACCTAGAGTCTGCCAGCCAGGCACAGCTGTTTAAAAAACCTTAACTGGGAATAAGGAATGTCTTATTACTTGTCTTATTGCTGAGAGAAAATATCTGACACCTAAAACTAAGGAAGGAAAGCTTTAGTTAGCTCACAGTTTGTGGAAGTTTCAGTCCATACTGAGCGGAACTAAGGCAGAATGGCATATCACAGAGAGGAACAGTTCATGGTGGCAGAAAACAGCAAAATCAGCAAGAGCAAAAAGGGAGGAGTGCTGAGAGAAGACTGTTTCTGCCTCTTATATTGTATGTAGGCCACTTGCCCTAGGATAGGTGCAGCGCTCACACCCATAATCCCAGCACTGACCCATGCATCAATCACAGACTCTAGAAACCCACTCTCATGACTGCATGAGGCTTTTCGGGAAGCCACCAATCATAACAAGGAATGTCAGAATAAAGTGCCAAATGGACTCCTCTATGGCGGCAGCAGAGGCCTCCAGCTTCCAGGTGAACCTAAGCTTTTATCCCAGGAACAGCATAAATGGGAAAGGGGAAAGGTCATTCTATGTTTATCAGTCATTTTTGAGGAAGAGGTAGGATATTGTCTTTGGAAGCTGAGTTTAAATAGGAATATCTGTTCTCCCAACAGTTCTTTGAGATGCCCAACATTGTTTACATAAACAGCTTTTCTGCTACATAACCACTATATGATTTCTATTACTTAAAATTTAAAATCTCAACTAAAATAACTCTCATGACTTTTTTTTCATGCATATTGGAAGTGAACAATGCTTTCATGCTATCTGGTGAAAGCTACAGATAAATTTACCCAGACAAAAGCAATCTAAAATGTGCAAATGCCTCATGAAGCAGGCTTTTGAACTTCCTGAGATCTTCCCCCAGCATTTGAAAAAAAACTCACAGAGCTGAGCCATAGAGAAGATGATTGATCTAGGTCCAGAGCCATCAAAACCTCATCGATGTGAAACAATTGTTCTCAAAATATCATGTGTGTTTCAAATCTGGAGGATTGGTGAACTGAGGAGATATGCTTTTGAGGTATTTGAACTTCTTTCCATCATCTTTCACTAAAACACACCTGTAATAGCCAAAAAGTTATGCATTCATCATAAGTAGTGGTTTTTTCCCCATATTATATTGAAGAATCTAGCTTTTTGTGTGAAGAAGGTGAATGGAACAGATGCCTATACCCTGTTAACATGTTTGGGAAAGACTTCTGTGGGTCAGATACTTCTATTTTCTTAAAGAAATTGTAATATAACCTAAATACAGAAAAATGATTTCTGATTTATGACATTTAGAGAATAACGAAGTAGCACATTTACTACTCTTGCTGAAATGAGACTAGATATTACCAGTAATCTGTGGCCACCAAGTCTGATTTCATTTCTCCTTCCTCCCTATTCAGAAGTAACCATTTTCCTAACATTTGTGATAACCATCCCTTTGTTTTCCTTTATCATTTGTCATTATTGAAGTCAGAGTTTGCAAGGACAAGATATATAATTTATAGTATTACTTATAATAGCCAACCAAGGAATCAAATACAAAGAAAGTGCAAATCTAAAGGCCTAGAAAAATCCAGCCAATGGCCTGGATCCCATGACAATAACCTGCATGAGTTCAGCTGAAAACATAGAGCCCTTGACAATGCTTCCCACAAGTTCCGCTGGAGGCATAGGGTCCACGACAATGACTCATGCAAGTCTGTTTTATGAATCTGTGCTGGGAAGGACCAAAGGTCAATGGTGGAAGCTAGAAAGTCTATGCCAGTTGGATGAAGGGTCTGTGCCAGTAGCCTGAGAGTTCCTCACTGAAGCCAAGAAATGATGTTCAAAATAAGGACCAGGGCTCCCCCAAAAAGTACCCGACCATCCTCAGTGACAGGGAGGTCCTGGGATCCTCCAATGAGAACAGCTCAGTTCATATCAAGCCAGTGTGATGAGCTTCTCCTGGAGATCGAACAGCACACATATTCCCCTCTGGAGCCAGCAAGTAATGCTCAAAGTAAGGACCAGAGCTCCCCCAAAGTGACCTGCAGTCATTCTCAGTGACAAGGTCCTGAGCTTCTTTGATGATAACATCCAAGTTCACATCAGGAAAGAAGCTTGACAAGCTCCTTCAAGAGAGCCCATGGCAACAGGACAAGAGAACCAACAGCTCCAAAAGAACCAACCACACTGCTCTCTTTTTTTCTATGTCTCCTTTTTATGCTGGCAACTATCCTCAGATGGACCCTCTGCACTCAGCACCATGCTGATTCAGTTCAGCTGGTATTTAAGTTGATCACAGTTTTCAATCCACCATATCACCTATATCTATCCTTACACAGTATTGTTGAGTTTTTCCTGCTTCAAAAATTTATATAAATTTACTACATGTACTCTTTTGTGTCTTTCTTTTGCATAACATAGTGGTAGTAAAATTTGTCTATGCTGTTGTATATGACTGAAGTCCATTCATTCTCTTTGCTGTGGATTATGTTGATGAACATACCACTATTTACTTACCCATTCTAGTCTTCATGAACTCAAGGATGATTCAGTACTTGCAAATAATGTTGATGTGATCATGCTGAGTGCATCTCCTCATGTAGATGTGAATATATTTTACATGTATAAGCCTAACAGTGGGGCTGCGAGGTTACATGATGCAAACATTTTTCATTCTTTGGAGTAATGATAAGCTGTTTTGTCAAGCTGTAGTGTTAGCAGCAATACAAATTTCTTCTTACTCAATTTGTTTATCATTGCTTTATAATATTATCTGAGGGTGATTTTAAGTTGCATTTCTCTCTCAATAGTGCAAATTATTACATACTTTCATTTATTAAGTTATTGGTAGCTGATTAACTTACTGATAATTGGGGTTTTCCAGAAATGCCATTTTAAAATATTTTATTCATTTTACCGTTGGGCTTTTATTGTCTTATCCTTGTTGCTTAGAAGCACAATGTACATCAGATGGGTGTTTTCTTGCACTTTGCTTTGGAGGGCATGTGGAGAAGCAGCCAAGTAAAAAAAGCACTATGAAGCCATAGTGAGGGGAGAAGCACACAAGATACACGTGAGGGCCTTTCACTGCAGTTCACATTTCCTGTACAAACAATGGACATTATATAGTTGTGATGGCTTATTAATAACTATTATTATATTTAAATAGAGTATCATTGCTATGAAGATGCCAATTTTCTAATAAATTTATCTAAATTTGAACATAACTTCATGAAGGGAACTTGGAAAATGCTAAATGTGGAAAATAATGAAAGAGAAATGTAATGAAAAAACATATGCATGTCACAGAATAAGATGTTGGCTGGCACACTGATAAACTAAAAAGTTGCTATAAGCAAAGCATAAAGTATTCTAAATCAAACCAAACCAAGCCAAGTCAAACTAATACAAACTGAAACAAAAAGCCTAAAACTGTGTTTATTTTTTACTTTATTTTATCTTTTTTTTTCATTTTAAAGATAAAAAAGCAATAAAAATGATATGGAATTTCAAAACAAGATGATAGAAAGTTAACAATGGTTATTATATTTCGTATTAGTTTCTCAGATTTCCAGATATAGGCATGCAAAATTGATCAAACAATGTAAGCTGTAATTGTTTCTTCGAATGAACTTATAGAATAAGTAGTACAATTATCTTAGCCACGGTGTATATTTACATATATATATATATTTTTTTCCTTTCTTCTTTTCTTCTTTCCCCATCCTGGTTGTTTTTTTCCTTTTGGGCAGTTTCTATCTTGTTCACAATATCTATTTTATCTTTTGGATCTTATTTACTCTTTTAGTGTCTTATACTAGGGAAACAATACAATATTTACACATGTGAGTCTGATTTATTTTACTTTTGAGTATGGTATCCAATTGCATCTGTTTACCTATAAAAGCCTCAAGTTTACTTTTCTTTCTAGCTGAGTAGTACTCCATTATATAAAAATATCATATTATTTTTTATTTATTCCTCTGTTGATGGGCATTTGGGTTGTTTCCAAGATTTAGCTATTACTATTGTGCTACTATAAACATGGGTATACATATATTGCTGTGGCATATTTTCAATTCTTCTGGAAAAATACCCAGAGAGGAACAGCTGGTTCAAATGGGACCTAGATTTTTTTTTTTTTGTCTTTTTCATTTTTATCGGTTCCAGGGATCGAACTCACGACTGCCTGTTTGCAAGGCAGGCGCTTATGCTGCTGAGCTAAATCCCCAGCCCTCGGGACCTAGATTTTTGTAATAATCCTAGATTTTTGAGGAATCGCCACACTGATTTCCACAAATGGTAGTAAACAATGAGATTATATGCATCCACTCTAGAAATAAAGTGATTTTTTACATATTTGCAAATAAATTAAATATTTATCATTTCTTATTTATTAATATGTTACTTTCTTTTTTATTTAATTTAGTTTATTGGTATATTTTAGATATGCATAATGATTATATTCACCATAGGGAATTTGTACATGTATATCCTGATTCTTCCTTGCAAAAGATTTGAGGAGAGGAACTTTTAGAAAGTTTGGTGGGTTTATATACTGTTTCAAGTGTCTTTCAAAATGATCTTTTAAATGAATGACTTCAACTGAAAGCAATTAAACAAGATAGTAAGAATTTTGGATAAGGATGCTGGTTCAAACATTGTTTACAAGAGTGTAAAATAGAACACCTATTATACTTACTAATGAGAGAGCATTTAAATTACAGTCTATCTAATGGGCTTCTATTTTGCTATGAAAACTGATGAGGAATATAATGAAATAAAAACTTAGATTTGCATGTAATCAGTAAGAAATAAGCAGTCTGAAATGTGAAAACAGTCTTGCATTAACAAACAAATATTTCTCCTAAATCTTGGGAGAATAGGTGTTAAGCAAGGTGCTGGATGAGTTAGATCCTGCAGAGATCCCGTCCCCACAGAGATACCAATAGGTATACATATTCCTGCCTACCAGCGCAAGAGCTAAGGAAATCAGATGAGAGCTTGGCACCTGCTTTTAGTGTGACAAAATAAAAAGATGCACTAAAGAAGTCAGGCAAGAAGGAATTCCCTGTGTCATTCCTGACTCCACCCTCCAATGGCTTAAAGTAGAACATTTCTTTTCCCCTTCCCCAAGTGAGGAAGGGAAAAAGAATCGAGTCCAGGCTATAGACCTGAAACCCAGTGCTGGGCAAAGCTTCTCGAACCGTGTAGACTGTGTCCCTGAAGTTGCAGTGGGCCACGTGGCTGGCAGTTCTTCTAAATCTTCTGCAACCTCAGACAGCATAGCAGGGAGCAGCACACAAACTTCAGAAAGTGTGAAAGATATTGTAGGACTCTGTCTCAAAACCACGGTAATACCAACTACTCAGTGAGACCAGTGACTCAGCAGAAAGTGAAGACTATAACCAGGCCAAAGGTCTCAGATCAAGCCTATAGACCGCTGTGGCATCAGACACCCCTGTGTACTGGAAGGACAGATCTGGGTTTTTGCCTTATTAGTTCCAACTTTGGAGTGGAATTAGGGAATACTCATATTACTTCTGAGATTGTGCTGGTCCCAGTGGCTATGGAGATTTACCTGTGTTTCAGCTTGCATCACTGCAGGTATAATGTGGGCCTCGGTGTACCTGTGAGACTGTGCAGGCTTCTGTGACTATGAGACTCAAGCATCGTTCAATTAGCATCAAACCAGGTAGCTAAGATTCTGCCTTACAAACACATTGGCTTTGGGCAGCACAGTGTGGTGTAAGATAATATTCACTGGGAGTCAGATAAGGCAATAAGCACAAGACTTTGCCCTGGAATGTAGTGCTGTGCTGGCAAGGCATAACACTAGGCAGATGGTCACCCCCAAGCCTGCCTGTGGAAGGAACATTTAGAATGGTTTTAGTGCTAGAAGTGATCCCATTCTATTAGCCTTTTACTCTGGCTAGCATAATCTATGGACAGGTGCAGCAGTCTTGGACCATGTTTCTACCTCAGTCTCAGGCAGCCCATAGAAGTTCAGGCTTCAGTTTGAACCTAGTGTTACCCTGTGCTCAGTCGGTTGTGGGCTCAGGGTCTGACTTAATTTGGTTGCTTTAAGAAGCTTGAGATTGGTCCATCCACAATGACTCTGCTCAAAACCAAGAAGAATCTTGCAGTGTCTGGCAACAAGCAAGGAACTGTAAAATATACCAATAGAATATTTTGGACAAATGTGGTTTTGGATTTGTTCTCTAGTGTTGAAAAAATAGCAATGCACTGACAGCAGTCTACTGGCAGATATGGCCTGGGTGCCATTTAGTGCTGAAACAGTGGAAATCTCTACAGATTGAGAAAATAATATACATCTTGCTTTAAATTTCTAGAAAGACAGGCAAAGCAAAGCCAGCTCAGAAAGACTGTAATCAATACCTGGTTCTCCAAAGGCCAACTAATGCTGTATGCCAATAAGCATAAACAGGAAACCATGCTATTGCCTACAACTCAAAATAAGATGTCAGAAATTGACCAGGCAGTAATTAGTATATGAGAATTCTCAGAATGAGAATTTGAAACAAATGTTTTAAGGAAACTCAATGAGCTTGAAGAAAATATAGAAATGTTTTAATAATCTAACAGTAAAGAGAAACTTAACAAAGTGATTAAAACAATTTAACAACAACAAAAAGAAATTCTGGAACCTTTTGGTATATTCAGAAAAACTAGAAACAAGATAGAGAACAGAAGAATTAAGGAGCTCAAAGACTGGTTACTTGAAAATATAGAACCAGAGAAAAAAATAGAACAAAGAAAGCTTATAGAAACTTTCAGAGAGTATTAGAGTAGTATTTGAGACATTGTTCAACAAGGATTTGAGAATGTCAAAGAGGTAGAAAGATTATTAACACAACAATGAAAAACTTTCCAAAACTATTTCAGGATATAAATATCTAAGTACAGGAAAACTACAGTGAGAGTCTAAAACTATAGGAAACAAAAGCAAAAATAGACAACTGGTTTACAAAAAAGCCAAAAAGCTTTTGTATAGCAAAAGAAATATTCAACGGTTAGGAAATGACTTTAAAAGGTAGAAAATATTTGCAATTTACATATGTGGCAAGGGTTTGATGTCCAAAATATACAAGGAACCCTAAAGAGTTAATAGCAAAAGACAAAAACCCCAGCAATTTAACATAATGGCAACAATAAAACAACAAATTATCAAATGGGCGATAGATTTAGAGAGATTTTTCAAAAGGAGACATAGAAATGGCCAATGGTGCATGAAAAAATGTTCAGCATCATGAATCATTAGGAAAACACAAGTAGAACCCACAGTGAAGTATTATGCCACCATGAAAAGAATGGTTAATATTAACAAGACTAAAGAAAAGAAGTCCCGCTGAGGATGTGAGGATGGGAAACCACTGTACACTGGAAGAGTGTAAATTAGTATAGTCACTATGGAAAACAGTAAATAAAATAAAATAATAAAAAGAGAACGAGAAATGGGCTGGGGATTTAGCTCAGTGGTATAACTGCCTGCCTGGCAAGCGCAAGGTCTTGAGTTCAGTCCCTGGTAGCTCCCCCCCCACCCCCCCAAAAAAAAAACCACACACGCAAAGAGAACTATCATATTATGATATAGCAGTCTCACTACTAGTTATGTATATTTTTAAAATGAGGTCAGTATGTCAAAGAGACATCTGTATGTCCATGTTCATTGGTGTAGTATTTGCAATAGTTGAAAAATGAAAATAAAGTGTCCATACCTGATGAAAGAATAATGAAAATATGGTACACACCAGGGAATCTGTTCAGCCGTGTTGATGCTCATCATTTACAACAACACAGACGGGCCGCGCTGATCACTATGTTCAATGAAGTAAACCACACACAGAAGGACAAGTTGTGTATTATCTTACATACAAGGAATCCCAAAAGGTTGACCCTCTTGGTCAAAAGTGCAATGGTGGAAGGGATAGGAAAAGTTTAATCAGTGTGAACTCAGAAGCAAGAATCTCTGGAGTCTGTGGCATAGTATAGCGACAATAGATTAACAATTATGTATTGTACATTTCTAAAAGCTAGAAGAGGGACAGGGAGGGATACACCTTAGTGGCTTAAGCATCCACCTGGTATGTGCCAGGTGGTAAGTTAGATTCCTGGTACCAAAAAATAAAGCAAAATAAAAGCTAAAAGAAAGAAATTTGAAAGTTTTACCACAAAGAATTGATAAATGAGAATATAAATATTTAACCTCATCAAACTATTATACAACATATACATTTACTGAACATGGTATCCCATTAATATGTACTTTTATGTTTTAGGTGTTAGTTAAAAATAAAAGAGCCTTATTGATTTACTTCTAATTAAAATATAGATGATATGATAAAAAGCAAATGTGTAGTTGTTTGCAAAGCTTGAGCCTCAGCAATATAATCGGATCAGTGCAGATTTGAAAGGACATCGCTTACAATTTGTTTTCACCGAGAAAGGTTACACAGTGACAAAGCAAACTATTGTAGACCTCCAACCTTCTTAACAGAGCATGGTCTTTCAAGGAGAGGTACTCTGTACTTAATTTGGGGTCCACATTGATTGAATGGGAGGTGGTAAAAATAGTAAATACTGAATGGAGACCTGAGTGCAAGTTCTAAGAGGGAACAATAAAAGAGAAGTTTTATAGTGAGCTGTTTGTCAGTGTACTGCTCATGTTTGAGAGCATCCTAAAGATCACACAGATTTGGTGGTTATCTCAGGAATCCAGGTGTAAGTTAGCTAAATAAATGTATGTTAAAAGACTTAAAAAGGGGGCTTTACAACTTCTTCCTATCAGTATTACTGTAAAATCTGGCTCTTAACTTGGAAGAAGGGGGATTCTTGGCAGTATTTATTTGTAGGATAGATTGGGGTTTGAAGATCTGGGTAGTTTACCACTGTAATTGAAATATTCTTTACAACCACAAGAAGAGGGTAACTTAAGGGAAAAGAGCACAGTTTTTCAATCTGGCTACTATTAATATTTTGGATAGGTACTTAGTTTGTATCACTGGTGTAACTCTGTGTGTGAGTACATTTGTCCTCAGTTATGAAAATTAAAAATGTTTCCAAATATTGTCAAATGTTCCCTGGAGCAAAGGACCTCTGGATGAGAAGCACTAGAATGTGGTATAAATGGTATCTTGTTAAATGGGATGGTATCTTTAGTGAAAAAGCTAACAAAACACAATGTGTAGCATAATCCTATTTTTATTTGAGAAAATATATACTAAGCTATGGATAGACACTAAGGGTTTGATTATGAGTGTTCCTTGTTTTATTCTGTGTGTATTATGGTATATGACATTGGCATTTTGACATTGAACATGAAACTGTTACACTGACAAAAATATATGTTAAGTAATATTTACATATATAGTATGCAAGAAAAATCCTAAAATATCATATAACAAAGTATGATACTCTAAGAAATATAAACTAAGAAATAAACTATCGTTATTTTTTAGGATTGTTGTGCTTCCATTTGTCTTTTCTAAATTTTTAAAAAGTGAGCACATTAATTTTATAATTAGAAACAAAGAAGAAATTATTCCAAACATACACCCTGGATGTTGACTAACCACTAGATGCCTGCAGATAATTAAGCCCACTAAAATGAATATTTCTAACTTGAGTTGTTCTTTTCTTTGTAACTGTTGCACAATGATTTGAGGATGATTCTAGTAGAAAACTGACAGCATGGTTTATGCATATTATTTTTACTTTATCATGCCATCATCCTAGCTGAAGAAACACTTACTTTGATGCGAAGTAGATGCCATCCTGTGTGATAGTTCTGTTTTACTTTTCTCTCAAAATCTTACTGCATGTTAAATGTTTCTCTGTTCAATAGCCTCTGTCTTCTGTAAAGCTTGATTTAAGTATTTTTTTCAAAATTCACAAGTAAGTCTTTCTTCTTTTAATTCTGCCAGAATTAATTAGCAAATTCAGTAAGGAAATAAGATGCCTAAGAATCTGGTTCACAAATACTGTTGGGGGTTCTGGACTGAGTAGAAAAGTTTTCCCTATAAATCCTTTTGCCTTGTCTGTTGTCAATGTTTTGTTTAAAGAAAGAATTGGGAAAGGCAAGGTTGGCAAGTGGGTATCTTATGAAGTCTGAAGAAACTTTACCCGACTTCACGTGGTTTTACATTAGCTTCTGAAGTGAACCAGAAGCCTCCTCCCCACGGCCCCACTGTAGGAGTCATTTGCGCTGCTATTCACAGTCCTGAAAATTCTCAGCACAGTGGTGACTACATGATTTGTGCCCTGCTGGTCAGATTTTCCCTCCCTGGAAGTTTAATCATACATGCAAACAGACAAGGTCAGAAAATAAGATTGGATTGGCTGGGGCAGGAGATGCATGGGGGTGTCATGGCTCTGGAGAAAGAACTTCTATGTATTTCTGACTTCTCAGTTCAGTCCAGCACAAAGAAAACCTACACAAGTTCTACTTGCCTATATCCAGTGTGGTAGGCAAACCTCAGGTTCACGCAGGCTTAGTTCCACAGCAGCAGTGTGTTGACGGCAGTTGCTTCTGCAGACCTTAGTAAATGCTGGGAAAGAGTCTCCTTCCTGCCAGGTGACAGCATGGCTGGCTGTACCTTCAAATGAAAGCTTTAACCTGAGAAAATGAGAAAGAAATGACTAATAAGTTATTGAAGACTGAAAACATGTCAGTGGTGAAAATGCAGTAGACTGATTTTTCAGTATTAAACTAGGAAACTGTGAAGCACCGCTTCACAGACAGTGGTGCTTGCTTACTTTAGCCATGAAATATTTCTGATGGAATATTTAAGCAAATATAAAAGGAGAATATCTAAAATATCAAAATTGGAAGAAAACTGAAAGTCAAAAAGTGATTGAAATCTTTTTATAGTCAAGTAAATTGAGTCCTTGGAAGGGTAAGCCATCCTAGTGTTGCAGAACACAGTCTGTCCTGAGTTCTGACTGCCGCTCCAGATGATCTTCTGTGCCCATTTCCTTTCTTTCCAACCCTGACAACATTGATTAAATCAGGGCTTGCCAAAGGGCTGTTTCCTTAAATTTAATACTATATTCGTGCAAAGCTTGGGAGAGTTGTATATAATTCCTTGGCAGAGCATCTGCTCTTGATTTATATTTCTTGAAGCTTTGGGAGATCAGATAGGATAGTGAAGCTCACTGCTGAATCTCCATCCCAAAAGATGGCTTATCAGTCCTGATTAGTCATGGAAGTGATAGCAAAGGAGATGAAAACAGTTTATACTGTACCCCACTGTGTCTGAAGCCGCTGATACTGTATCCCTTGGCACACTGTTAAGAATCAGATTGCTTGGCAATCATGAGCTCATGAGTTTGATCCTCAAAAAAAAAAGTCACTGAAAAATCAGATTGCTGAACTAACTGCACACATTTGTTGATTAAATAGCTCTGTTGGGGGAGGTAAGATTTACATTTTTAACATATATCTGCATGCTACTGCTGCTGCTGTGAAGCCACAGCCACACACACACACACACACACACACACACACACACGCCCTCTGGAAATGATCTTTGGTAGGATTTTCTCACTGGCAAAGAGATTAGGCATCTATTTTGCCAAATATAGTATGACTTAATATGAACAATTGTTAAGATTTATAAGTAAGAGAAAAAAATTTTTACATCATTTTTTGCAGCATCCTTAGGCCACAGCTTTGTAGAAAAGGGGTTTTCAAAATTGCCATATTAAAATTTTTCTACCACAGTAGGAAGAGATCTATAGGATAACTCTTTTAATGAAATCTTTGCAAACAGTATCTTTATTGCTTTTGGGTATATACTGCACCTTTAGGAAAATCTATGCTTATTTGTGAGTCGCTCACAACTGTTAAACTTGTTAACCCTCATTAATTTTTACAATAGCTCTTGTTTTATGACTCAACTAATTAACTAAACAATGCTTCACAGGCATTTTAAACAGCTATTTACATGAAGGGCCTTAATGTGTGTAATGGGAAAGTAATAGATTTATTGGCCCTAGCAAAATTCTTACCTAATGCTTGAGTATTCAGCAGCTTAAAAATATGTTTAATCATATCAGACAGACATTCAGCTGTGCAGACTTGAAACATAATTACTAAACTAGTTGCTTTTCAGAAACTGGCTTCCATTCTTAATGGAAAACACATTTCTAATTCTATATGAAACGTATTATTTCCTTTTAACTTCCTTCAGTTTTGAGGCTTATTTCAATACCATTTTTTCTCTAAGCTAAATCATATTGCCTTTAAAGCTGCTTCTCTCAGCTACTTCTATTCATCTACAGGACTGAATTGATACGACACCTCCTCAGAGAAGCCCACAGTGATCCCTGTTTTTCATACTGATGGCTTCTTAAGCCTGTTCTTTCAAACACGTTTTGTAACAATAGAAGCATAACATGTAAGGTCAGTTTTGTGTTCACAATCAAAGATCCATGAAAGATGGGCTCCAGTCTGCTCTCCCCTTGTCACTCAATAGAGGACAGTGTGTAGCTGTCCTCCAGCATGGCATCACCTAATCTCCACCTCCTGATTAGTTTCTTCCTGCCTGTAGCAGAGTTGGTCCATGTAACCAAATAGCATACAGCAAAGGTGAGGGGCTATCACTTCTGAGGTTAAGTAATTAGGAAGCTCTACACATCCAATCTAAGGTGTTGTGTTGCTTTCTATATTTTCTAGGAAGAATTCTGTGTAGATGCTCATGAAGAGAGGAATTGAAGACTCCCAACACTCATATAAAGGAATGATACTGGGTTCTGACCTAGATCTCTAATCTCGCAAACAAGTGTACAGCAAAGGATTAAATAAATGGGACAAGTGATATGACTTTAGGGCTCCAGGAGCATCAAAATGCTTTTTCTGAGTTCGAGACTGAGGGCTAAGACCAAAAGCTTTTCTGGACCGTCCATATTTATTTCATCTCCAAAAACAGAGTGGGAACAAGGAAAGTGCAGGAAATGAGTAGGACCTTGGGAGTCACTTCAGAGACTTCTTCTCTGAGTAGTAAATTATGCCAATTTAGGAGAACTTTCTTATTTCCACGATGAATTTATGGTAGGAGTGAGACTGCAGGAGTGAAATGCCTGCAGCTACAGTCTCTTTAATTGGTGCTTGAGCCAGGTGTCCTCAGCTGTGGCCTTGTCTTGCCCTTTAACGTACCTTTGGCATCACAGGCCAGTAGAGACCTCAGCCAGGACCAGTGATTCATAGATGTTTACTTACTATGAATCAGCTTCTGTCGCCAGGCAAGGGGCCTAGGCCTAGGACACACTCACAGGTAAACACAGAAAGCCAATGAGTTAATTTTAAATCCTGCTCAGAGCTGCTTCATAGTGGTCTCCAACAGAGTGGAGTCCTATGCATAGCTCTGGCAGTGATTTTCAAACTGGACTCTTGAGCTCATGTAGGGAACTTCAGTCTATAGCCATAGACTAGATCAACAGAATTTCTACAGCTTTCAGAGAGGCCTTAAGTCATAACCACCCAACTAAGATTCTCTTGGATCTTGGTCCCCAAAGTCTGCATCATTATAAATGTTTGTTCTTTTAAGTTACTACATTTGGGTTGATTGTAAGGCAATGGATACCTAACGAAGTGCTGAATAGATATAGGATGACTAAATGAATGAAATGTCTGGGAAGTACATATGATTCATACAGCAACAAACCATTATAAATAATTTATTCTGGGACATTTTCTTGCTTGTATAAGAACAAAGATTTTTTTTTTTGCAATTTGTATTTTAAATAGAATAAAACCAAGCAAAGTAAAACAGAATATGGGGAGTCTGGAAGAACATGGCGGATAGATAGCAGCAGCCTCGGAGGCTCTCTGAAAAACCGCACTTGAAATCCAGGAATGGGGCCGGGCAGGAAGTCCTAGGCAAGGGGGAATATTCTTTGCCGACCCAGGAACGAACTAAATTAAAGAAACCAACTGGAAATGCAATTCACATGATACAGCAGGAACAGATAAGGTCTCAGCACAGAAGCTGGACCCCGCGCTACTGGAAACTGTGATCTGAATCACCTGCAGCCACTGTTGCATCCCGGTTGACACAGTGGAGAGAGAGGGGTGAAAGCTCGGAGAGTGGGAAGTGTTGGAAGGAGGTGGGAGCGGGATTGGCCGGGTGCTCTGCATCAACCTGCAGTGAGTGAGCGAATCGGGACCCTTCCATAGAGAAGGAGGCTTCAGCAGAGGACATACTCAGACCGGGCAGACTTCCTGGAACGAGATGCTACACAGTGACTTCAGTCACATATCCCCCTCTCAAGCGGGATTGGTGCTGAGACCCAATAGGCTAGCCCAACCCAGGTCCCAGTGCATGGAGGTGCACCCTAGTGGTGAAGCCTTTGGTAGGTTGACCTGGAGGGGTGGGCTGGCATAGACTGCCCAAGTCTGTGTCTCTCTGGTGCATTGCGATGGGCAGGAACACCTAGCTGGTGCAATTCAAACAGACTGTGGCTGGCAGGGAAGGAAGCTGGGCCTCCTATATTCGCTTAAATATAAGGAACAAAGAATATGGAAAGAGGGAGCAACAAGAAAGGGTCCTCAGCCCCCAATCCTGAGAAACATGCAATAGCAAGCACAGCACCAATAGACATAACGCGCTATCTCCAGAGCCTCATAGACGAGTTCAGGAATGAAGTTATTAACGACCCGAAATAAGACATAAGCAGAGTAGTTAGAGAAATGCTAAGCACCACCCAAGAAAAAACAGAGGTGGAATGGAAGAACAGAAAAAAAGGGGAAAATTGTTTGATGGAGAAGATAGAGAAAACATAGAATACGTAAAACAGGTTCAAATAGATTACCAGGAAACTAAAAACTATCGAAAACTGGCATAACAGCTTGAAAGAAACTAAGGATAGATTATCTGAACTGGAGGGCAGATTTGTAATACAGGAGCATGAAATGAAAAACTTCTTAAAAATAACAAAAAAACCAAACAGCAACAACACAAAAGCTGGAAGATGATAAGAGGATCTATAACTTAAGAATTAAGAACATAAAAGAAGAAGTGGGGGCACAAACAAATGGACTACAAAAGCTATTCACAGAAATAATCCAAGAGAATTTCCCTAATTTAGCAAATGGTAAAGATACTCAGATATATGAGGCATACAGGACTCCAGCCACCTACAACCCAAACAGAGCTACACCCAGGCATATAATAATCAAAATTCCAGAAATTCAATATAAGAACAGAATATTAAAAGCTGTCAGAGACAAGAAACAGATCACTTACAAGGGAACACCCATCAGAATTACAGCAAACTTCTCAGCACAAGCCATCAAATCACGAAGAGCATGGGGGGAAACAATTCAAGCTTTGGAAGATAATAACCTCCAGCCAACATTGATATATCCTGCACAACTGTCCCTAGAACTTGATGGAAAAACAAGGTGCTTCCAGGATAAGGAGGAACTAGGGGAATTTGCAACCACCAATTCAACTCTACAGAGAATACTGCAGGATAGTCTAAAAAAGGAGAATACCAAGATTCCAGAAATAGTGGCAGAGAGACCAGAATGAATGGAGCAGAAAACAAAATGAAGAAGACAAACTGACAACAAACAACAGAAAAAGAGCTCAACAGAAATGAGGCAGAGAAGATTGGAAGGTAGGAACAGCTATTTTGGAGAAAACAAGACATCATAATAGCTAGTGCTGACTTAGTATCATCTTGTTTTGAAGTCCCATCAAACTTGTATTCTTCTGTCTCCACTGGTCTTAAAAGGTTGTATCTTATTGGATTTTATTATATATGATAATATAAGCAAAAACTTTTATAGATAAGGAGTTCATATAAAAATCATTGTTCATTTTCTGTTAATTGGTCCTAAATACTCTGTAATACTGTCATTCTCTTGAATAGTTTTATAATGTCTTGATATGTTTGGTACTACAGTATAAGAAGTTATACTCAGACTTCAAGGAAAGAGACACTATGGTAACTATTTTTATGTCAGGATATCTTGTGGTGAAACACTATTTTGCTCAAATGGTTATGATTTGACCTGCGCTGTTCTGTTGTTATGCCCTGTTTTATCTCAATCTCCTTTTTTTGAATTATTTACTTTGTTCTTTTTATTTTTTTAATTAAGGGAAAAATAAATAAAAAATAGCAGGATACATTATAGTAACCTACTCTGATTTTCTATTAACTTGATTTGAAATCCTGTATTGCCCTCACCATCTTGTTTTGACTGATTTTCCCCTATTCTGCTTTGCTTGATAGTACCAAGTTCGAAAGTATAGTCATAACTGTGAAGACAATAAGAATCATTATGACACCCATTCCAGTTGACTATTATTTTCTTTTAAAATCCTGTAATGTCTCCAATGCTTTGGTTTTATTCTTTACTGTTTAGTTCAATTTTATTATGACTGCCAATTCTTTTTAAAATAGCAAGAGGCAGTCTGGTAACCATTGTTGATCACCTTATATTTTGTTTTTTGCATTATCTATCATGTCCATCCTTTTGATTTGACTGACTGTTCTGATATGTCGCATTTGGTTTTACTCTCTTCAAAAAAAGTAATAAGAACTGTGGGAGTAATAAAACCCAAAATGTGTAATTGTCATTGTACAAAAGAAAAGAAAAGAATGTGCTCTAAAGGATATAACTGCATATATGTTTAAGTGTATAAGATAGATAACCATATTACTGAGTGTTTTTTGGATCATTGAACAAAACTGTTTACACTCTCACTGTTTGAAGGTCCACTTTATAAGCTTCAATTTTGTAACTTGAACAACTATTTCCAAGATGAAAATATGTAATCTATTAACTAGTGATTTCTTACTGTTTATTTTTTAAATTTTGTATTACTTGTACCCTTTTTCTGTTTTTTTTCCCTTTTTCTCCTTAAATAAAAAAAAAAACAGAATAAAGCAAATCAAAACAAAACAGTGCAAGTGATATAACATTTCAAAGCAAGATAATAGGAACTCAACAATGGTTACCGTAATGTTGCTTGTCTTCAAAATCGCTGTCCATAACTGTAGACATAGTAAAAATTAAACAAAACAGAATAGAGTAGAACCAATAAAAATGAAGCAAGAAAGGGCTCCAAAACAAGATAATAGTAAATCCAAAATTGCTACCATAATATATCTTGTTATCTTTGAAATAGCTGCCCATGCCATTGGATATAATAAAATCAAACAAGACAAAATGGAATATCAAAAAATGAAAATGATACAGGACTTCAAAACAAGATAATAGGGAATTAACAGTGGCCATCACCTTCAGAAGGAGATCCCCCATAGATGCTACATTGTGTATTGTTATCCTCTGCATAGATGATCAGACTACTGGCTTTAGACCTGCAAAGTCAGTGAAACACCAAACATTAAGTTGTATTTTACCTCAATAGCTATCATTGTAGCCTGTATTTCCCTGGATCAGCCAGTCACTTACAGGGGCAGGGTGGGGTTTGGGGGAGACCTTGGCTCCTCTTATCTCCCAGCCCCCATCCCAGAAAAGGCTGGCATTTGCTTCTCCCCACATCAGCCAGTACATAGTGCTGACTCACAGGGAGGGCTTGGCTTCTTTTTTGGCTCCTTGTTTTCCTTCCTCACAGTCGGCAAATGGCACCAACTCATGGGAAAAGGCAGGCATCTGAATCTCCCCGCAGTGCCCCTGGCATGGTGCTGACTCACAGGAGGGCTTGGCTTCTTGTTTCAGAACAAAGATTGATAAGATCTGAAGCTAGAGCACTGACATGACATTCTTTCATCATCTCAACTTTCCTTTTAAAATGACCTCGTATTACATACAAAAGGGTTGATAGATTTGCAAAAGGAATAGGTTTTTCTACTTTCTTTTACTAGTGTTTTCTACATTGTAGAATTCGTCAGTGTGAGAAGGTAACAGTTTAATATACATTGTATGTTGGATCCCTAGAAAATAGACTTGCTTTCCTATTAAATATTTGATAGCTGATTGAAATTTATGTCTGGTCAAGGTGTCTTATAACAATTTCTCATTAGATATTCTCTAATAATTTATTGAATCCCCAACCTCATTTTTTAACTGTTAACAAATAAAAGACAGTTGGGTGTTGGTAAGATTATTTTTCTTAAAAATGCATAGAAAATAAATGTAGAGTTCCTTAAAAGTTTTAGGATTTTTTTGTTGTATTCTATTATGTTTTCCAGCTACATTCGTGGAGTTGTTGTATCCTTGAATTCAAAAATTATGGTTGTCTGTGGAGGCTGGAGATTTAGCTCAGTGGCATAAGCACCTGCTTTACAAGCAGACAGTCGTGAGTTTGATCCCTGGTACCGATAAAAAGGAAAAAGACCAAGAAAAAAAATTATCTTTGTCTAGATTTTGTTATAGAAATGATTTATTGTCAGAATTTTGTATTACTTGTAAAAAAAAAGAAATGATTTATTTTGTCTGTGTATGTGTGTATCTAGTTATATTGTTCTATTTGGAAAATCCTTCCAAATATTTACAAAAATATTAGATACATTATAGATCTATCAATAATTGTTATTTTTCATTGTTTATATGAAAGGTTGAGAATGAGGTAGAAATATAATTTCTTATTTTAAAAGATTTCTTTCACTAATTATTTGGTTTTGCATTTTATGTTCAGTTATTATAATGTTTTGGTTACATTGTTGGTATTCTAAATGAATTTTCTGACATAACATAATGAAGTTTCTTACAGTTTCTGCCAATTGAAGAGAATTACCATTGTTACTCATCTTTAATTTTATGAATGAATTTCTTCTAGAAAATGAGTATGACAACACACAGTCAGTCGTTTTAAAAATTTATTTGAACCTTAAGGGATCTTGAATATCCAAAACAAGCAATCTTGAAAATTAAAAACAAAATGAAGACTTCCTGATTTTGAAACTTATTACACAGCTGTAGTAATGAGAACATGAAACACTGACAGACAGATATAGAACAATACTATAGATAGAAAGTTCAGAAATAAAGCCTTACATACGTGGTGAAATAGTTTTTGACAGGAATGCTAAGATAATTCTATTGGGAAAGAATAATTTTTTAAACAACTGATTCTGGGAAAACTGAATGTCTTCATGCAAAGGAATGAAGCTGACCCCTCACTTTATACCATTTGCAAAAATCAACTCAAAATGGAACAAAGAGCTAAACATAAGAGCTAAAACTATAAAAACTTAAAAGAAAACCTTGAAAGAAACACCTAGAAGAAAACTTACAAGAAAACCTTCATGTCACAGAAATTAACAGTGATTTCTTGGCTATGACATAAAAGCATAGACAACAAAAGAAATGTAGGTAATGTATTTTTAAATATCCAAAGAATTTACCATATAGTTTTACTTTCATCTTTTGAAAGAATTTGTGTACAATAAGTTTGTACACAAAAATTTCTGAAACATTCTGAAATGTTTCCGAATAAACATTTCTGAAAGCCCTTTTTATTTTACTATTCCATTTTTTTTTTGTAAAGGATACAACAGCAAGTGTGTTTAGGGGTGTTAAATAGCTGACCATATTAATGTTTTTGGTTGGATCATTGAACACAACTGGGAAATTACAATTTCATGCTTGATGTAGATAACATTTGATGGAAAGCTATTTGAAGAATACTACCATATATATCTATTAACTGGAAGAATATTGATATAATGGATTTTTTCTTAGTTTTCCATGGAATTCATTTATTATGATGGAGATGGATAAATATATTCTCTTCTTCTTTAGTGATATGACTGTGAATTATTAGCTTTAAAAATAGAAATTATTTAAAAATCCATAATAGACTTGATTAGCTCTAAATATGTATTTTCTTGCTTTCCAACCATTTTCCTTCTTTTATATAAGAACACAAGGTTATTTAAAATTTTCTTTTTAATGTTTTTGTACTTTCTGTTTTATGATTCTGATTTTCTATTTTGCATCAAGAAAAATATTTTTATATTAGGATTTGCAACACTTTAGCTTAATTTTAACAGTGACTGATATTTTATTCTAATGGAATTTTCATTACTAGAATATAATTATATAATGTTTATTTGTAATCATTAAAGGTAAATGAATTCAGTTGTTACACAGTGTTTAATGGCTTGAAGTACCAGCTGATTTTACTTTGGTACTCAGAAGCTCTCTCTATATAAACAGCCATGTGAATGGTCAGATTTAGCCAATGTTCTAATAACAACACTGAAGTGCAGTAGTTCCATATTTAGAAATGCAAGTTACTTGATATGTAACAAAGTATTTTAATTCTTAAACTTATTTTTACTGTGTAAATTTCTATGAACAGTAAATTTTATCTTGTATAGTAATGCATTTTAATACCAACAACAGGAAAACTGACAGTACATACTCATTAGATTGGGAGACCTTGCTTCCATATGTCAGAAACCTTTAAATATTATGACATAAAATTAATCAATTAGAACAAAAACTTATACAATTATTATGATATAAATCATGGCCAGAGTTTCTCAGCCTAAAAAGCCAAAGGAAAAATTGGGAACATATAATACAAAAGAGTTCTTAAAAAGATGTCTGTGAAGCTTTTTTGTATGTAAAATCTGTATTTAGCATAAAATTAGAAATAATTTCTTCTTTAATCTAAATAAATTGAAAATATCTTGGTTCAGAACTCACTGTAAGTCTAGCTGTATATAGTAAACAGTTAAAATTTCTAACAGAACATTTCCTATACTTGTGAATAAAACCATTTATATTTTTAAAAATAAATATGTAGACTTTTAATGAGGTACTTTTTGCATGAACAAATGAATCAGTGATATTTAAAAATAGTCAAGAGTGTGGTTCTAACTAGATAAAAAACTTTTTTCATCTGGAATTAACAAGTCATACTACAGTATTGTATACATATATAAGTTTTAATGTATCAATATAATACATAATATGTATAAAAATATGGATAATTTTACATACTAGAAAAAATATATTTACATGTGTCTTCAAAATCTTAAATTTCCTTTCAAGTAGTATATAGTCTTTCACAACAAAAATATTAAAAATTTTAATACACTAGTCTAACAAGAATGCCCCTACCTAACAGCCTAAATTTATGTATTTCTGCATTAACTGATTCAATGTGTTGATTGATAAGTCTTATAATTTTGTGTATAACACTTTAAACATTTTATTATTTAAAAAATATATTCTACATGTCATAGTGCATATCTGCATATGTGTGTATATAGTTTAAATATTAATGCTACAGGTAATGTTAATGGTAATACTAATAAAAGACTTCTCCAGTTTAAGCAATAGCTTATGATTCTTAGAAAATTTTTATTTGCTCTGCAGAAGTTATATTATGTAAACATTGCATATACAGAGAAGTCAGTATGTTGACTTTAAAGAGAAAGATATGCAAAAAAGTGAAACAATAAATTAAAAATTACTTTTTAACTATTTGTCTTGAAACAGGATGTCATTATGCAGTTCATGATCTCATTTTGTAGCCCAGGCTGGCCTTGAACTTGCAGCAATCCCCTTGCCTCAGCCCTGCCTGAGTACTAGTACTTAGTACTGGGATTACAGTTGTATGACACCACACCTGGCTTGCTTTTTTTTTTTTTTAATTAGGTCTATTGGTACCATTTACATACATAATAATCACATTCATCATAAGGAATTTGTACCTGTATGTGCTATATCTCGATTCCTCTTTGTCCCAATCCTGTCCTCTGTGTCCAACCACACTTCCCTTCAATATTTGCAAAGCTTTGTTTTCATTTTATCTTCTTTTATCATTTTTTCCTTTTCCTTTCCTGTTTCCTCCCCCCTAGTTGCTCTTTGCTTTTTTGTTTTAAACTTTTAAAAGCAAAATTCAGTTGTATGAAATTCTTTATTTCTTCTTATATCATGAAACATCCACAGAAACAAAATGGCAGTCAACAGATACTGGTCGTGAGGCTATTTGGGACTCTTGCACCGTCTGGGTGCAGAGCAAGGGCTGGGCAGATCTGGGGTGCCTGCATCCACCTCCCTGGGTGTCTGGAGGACTGTGGATTTCTCAGCAAGCAGGCAAGCATCACCAGTTCCAGAGGCCCCGCGGCCTGCGGTAAGTGCCCAGTGCACTCTGCCCCAAGCCCAGACTGTTCAGGACCCTCGAGTCTTCCGGGTGCAGTGAAGTGGCTAAGTGGGCCCCAGGTGCCTACGTCCACCTCCCCATTCTGGCTGTGCTCAGAGAACTGTGGAGTTTCAAGCAAACAGGTGGGCGCACAGTGTCTCTGGAACCCAGCTTGTCTGGAACTATGGAGTTCTAAACAGACAGAAGAGGGCCACTGGTTTTAGAGGCCCAGCAGCCTGTGGGAACTGGGTGCCAGAGTCCCAGGAGCTGCAAACATAGAAGTGGACTTCCAACAGACCCTGAGGAAACTTTCGAATAACACTTGAAACACAGAAACATAGGAAAATGACAAAATGAAAGACCAAATTGCAACCTCAAACCTCCAGCCCATCTCAAGAAACCCTAGGAGCAATGTATATAGAAGAAAATATATGCCATTCACCTCATATATCGGACATAATAGCTACTGAAATTAACAAGCAACTCCAGGAAGCTTTAAAGGAATTCAAACTTGAAATAATCTCCCAGGTAAAAGAAGAAATGATAAAAGAAATGAAAGAGATTCTGAATATATCTAAAGAAAACACAGTTAAAAAATTGGAGGAACTAAACAAAAAGATAGAATCTCTAGATGAGCAATATAAGAAACAAACAGAATACATAAAGTGGATGCACAGAGATATACAGGAAATAAAAAAATTCCACTGTTGTAAAAACTGTCAAAGCTGTAAAAACTGCCTCAATGAAAGTGAAGATAGAATTTCAGACATTGAAGACAGGATTGCAGCTAGTGAACAGGAAAGGAAAGATCTTTTAAAAATAACAAGGAATCAGGAAATAACAATTCAACAACTGCAAGATGATGCAAAGAACAATAATGTAAGATTGATAGGGACTAATGAAAAAGAAGGGGACAACATAAAGGATGTCAAGAGGATCTTTAGAGAAGTAATAGCTGAAAATTTCCCAAGCATAAGATCAGAAACCGACGTCAGGTTCATCGAAGCCTATAGAACTCCAAATAGTCATAACCAAAACAAAACTACACCCAGACATATAATAATCACCATCCCAGTATTCCAACACAAGAATAGATTATTAAAAGCTGTCAGAGAGAAAAGACATCACTTATAAAGGAAAACCACTCAGAATCACTGCAGACTTCTCAGCACAAACAATAAAGTTAAGAAGAGCATGGAGTGAAGTATTCCAGATCCTAAAAAAAATGATTTCCAATATAGACTGATGTACCCTGCAAAACTATCATTCAAAATTGATGGTGAAATACAATACGTCCATGACAAAGAACAGCTGAAGAACTTCATGAACACCAAGCCAACCCGCAAAAAATATTGAGAGACAGTTTAGATGCACAAAGGAAAAAACAACTAAGCAAAGCAGATAATTAAACAGAACAGAAAGATAAAGATGCAACAGCAGACAGATAACATGTCAACAATAAACCAGCACATAACAGTTATAACCATTAATGTAAATGGTCTCACTGAACCAATCAAAAGAAACAGACTAGCAGAATGGATCAAGAAACAAAATCCAACCATATGCTGTTTACAGGAAACCCATCTAACCCAGAAGGATACTCACAGACTGAAAGTCAAAGGATGGAAAACAATACTTCACACAACAGGAATCCAAAAAAAAAAAAAAAAAAAAAAAAAAAAAAAAAAAAAAAGCAGGAGTAGCCATTCTGTTAGTGAACTTTAAACCAACAATGACCATAAAGGACAAAGAATGTCACTACATACTCGTTAGGGGAAAACTCCAAGAGGAAGAGATAACTATCTTAAATATATATGCACCAAGCTCCAGAGCACCAGTTATATAAAATAATTATTAACAGAAATGAAAACTCAAATTATCAGTAACACAATTGTAACAGGAGACCTTAACACGCCATTGACACCAAGGGACAGATCAACCAGACAGAAAATGAGCAAAAAAAAAATAACGGAACTAAATCACACCTGTGAACAAATGGACTTGATAGACATATACAGAATGTTCCACCCAATAACATCAGAATACACATTCTTCTCAGCAGTACATGGGTCATTCTCTAAAATAGACCATATATTAGCTCACAGAACATATTTAAACAAATGCAAAAGAGTCAAAATCATCCCTTGCATGTTATCAGATCATAGCGCTCTGAAATTAGAAATTAATGATAAAAGATACTGCAAAAATCCAACAAACACATGGAAACTGAATAATACACTCTTGAGTAATCAGTGGGTCACAGAAGAAATTAAAGAAGAAATTAAACAATACCTACAAGAAAATGAAAATGCAGATACAACTTAACGGAATCTATGGGATGCAATGAAAGCTGTCCTTAGAGAAAAATTTATTGCACTGAGTTCCCACATCAGGAAAACAGAATGAATACAAATAAATAACCAGATGCTACACCTCAAACAGCTAGAAAAAGAAGAGCAAGTCAAGCCCAAAGCCAAAAGAAGAGAGGAAATTATAAAAATCAGTGCAGAAATCAATGCAATGGAGACTAAGAAAACAATCCAAAGAATCAACGAATCAAAGAGTTGGTTCTTTGAAAGAATAAATAAAATCAATAAGCCCCTAGCCAACCTTATTAAAAAAGGGAAGAAAAAGCTCAAATTCATGCAATAAGAAATGAAAAAGGTGAAATCACTACAGACTCTACAGAAATACAGATCATCAACACCTATTTCGAAAACCTCTACTCTCAAAGGTTTGATAACACAGAAGAAATAGACAGATTCTTAGAAACATATGAAGTACCAAAGCTAGACCAAGAGGATGTAAAACTGTTGAATAACCCAATCTCTGCTAACGAAATTGAAAATGTAATTAAGTCCTTACCCACCAAGAAGAGCCCAGGCCCAGATGGATTCACTGCAGAATTCTACAAGAAATATAAAGAAGACCTAATGCCAACACTTTTCAAACTATTCAATGAAATTGAAAGGAAAGCAATCCTTCCTAAGTCATTCCTGGAAGCAAGTATTACTCTAGTACCAAACCCGGAGAAAGACCCAACTAAAAAAGAGAACTATAGACCAATCTCCCTAATGAACACAAATGCAAAAATCCTCAATAAAATATTGGCAAATAGGATGCAGTAAATCATCAAGAAGATTATACACCATGACCAAATGGGATTCATCCCAGGCATGCAGGGATGGTTCAACATATGTAAATCAATAAATGTAATCCACCATATTAATGAAGCCAAAAGTAAGAATCACATGATCATTTCTATAGATGCAGAAAAAGCCTTCAATAAGGTCCAACATTCATTCATGATAAGAACTTTACAGAAAATTGGAATAGATGGTCTTTACCTCAATATAATAAAGGCCATTTATGACAAACCAACAGCCAGCATCATACTAACTGGCCAAAAATTGAAAGCCTTTACTTTAAAATCAGGCACAAGACAAGGATGTCCTTTTTCACCACTCCTATTTAATATAGTACTGGAAGTACTAGCCAGAGCAATTAGGCAAGAGAGAGAAATAAAAGGGTTAAAGACAGGAAAAGAAGAAGTTAAATTATCATTGTTTGCAGTTGACATGATACTTTACATAGAAGACCCCCTAAACTCCATTGAAAGACTCTTAGATATAATAAATAAATTCAGTAATGTAGCTGGATACAAAATCAATACTCAGAAATCAATAACATTTCTATACACTAACAACAAAATCACAGAGAGGGAAATAAGAGAAACCACACTCTTCACACTAGCAAGCAAAAAAATGAAATATTTAGGAATTACTCTTACGAAAGAAGTGAAAGACCTATACAGGGAAAATTATAATACACTGAAAAAAGAAATTGAAGATGATGTCAGAAAATGGAAAGACATCACTTGCTCATGGATAGGAAGAACAAACATTGTGAAAATGGCCATTCTCCCAAAACTGTTATACAGATTCAATGCAATCCCAATAAATATACCATCAACATACCTTATAAATCTAGAGAAATCACTCCTAAAATTCATCTGGAACCAGAAGAGACCTAGAACAGCAAAGGCAATTCTAAGTAGCAAAGACAAGGCAGGAAGCATCACAATCCTTGACTTGAAGTTATACTACAAAGGAACAGTAGTAAAATCAACAACAGAGTACTGGAATAAAAACAGAGACGAAGATCAATGGAATAGATTAGAAGATACAACCACAACTACAAACACACTCAACCACCTTATCTTTGATAAAGGAGCCAAGAAGGTTCACTGGAGGAATGACAGTCTCTTTCATAAATGGTGTTGGAAAAACTGGCTCTCCATTTGCCAAAAACTAAAGCTAGACCCATGCCTATCACCATGTACTAAACTAAAATCTAAATGTATCAAAGATCTGAATATTAAAACAGAAACACTATATCTATTGGAAGACAAATTGGGTAGAAACCTTGAAGACATAGGGGTAGATAGAGAATTCATGAACAGGACTCAAACCACATGGGAAATACTTCCCAGAATCAGTAACTGGGACCACCTCTTATTAAAAAGTTTCTGCATGTCAAAAGAAATCTCCAGCATAGTGAAAAGAAAACCCACAAACTGGGAAAAGATCTTACTGAACTCCCCTTCAGACAAGGGACTTTTGTCTAAAACATATAAAGAATTAAAAAACTCAGACCCCCAAAATTCAAAGATCCAATCCAAAAATGGGCATCTGAGCTGAATACACACTTCTCAGATGAAGAAATACAAATGACAAATAAATACATGAAAAAATGTTCATCATCATTGGTCATTAGAGAAATGCAAATTAAAACCACACTGAGATTCCATCTCATTCCTGAAAGAATGGCCAGGATCAAGAAAACCAACAACAACAAATGCTGGAAAGGCTGTGGGGAAAAAGGAACTCTCTCCTACACTGTTGGTGGGAGTGTAGACTGGTACAGCCTTTGTAGAGGTCAGTCTGGAGATTTCTCAAAGAGCTGGGATTGGAAGTCCCATTTGTTCCAGCTATTCCACTTCTAGGCATATTCCCAGAAGAACTGAAAGCATCATACCACAGTGATATATGTGCACCTATGTTTATAGCAGCACAATTTGTAATTGCCAGATCTTGGAAACAACCCAAGTGTCCATCAACTGAGGAATGGATTTTTAAAAAGTGGTATTTCTATACAATGGAGTATTACTCAGCTATAAAGAAGGATCACATTGAGATATTTATCAATAAATGGCCCAGCTTGAGACCATACTCATAAGTGAAATAAATCAATCTCGCATGTGTGAATACCGAATAGTTTCCCTAATGTAAGAAATGATTCAAATATATAAAAGTATGTGATAATCATGATTCCCCATTATGTGGCCTTGAAGCCTTATAAAGTTTTCACTTATTAATTGGAATGGCTTTATTCTGGGCTGCTTGATATGGAAATATTTGAAGCTATAGTATATGAAGTTATATTCAAATATTTCAAGGAAAAAGACACTATGGTAACTACTATTAAGTCGGGTTATTTGCCAAAATAACTGGTGGTGAAGCACTAGGTTGCTGAAACAGTCATGCTTTGACCTGTATTGTTATATTGTTATGTCCTCTTTTATCTCAATCTCTCCCTTATTCATTAAAAAAATTTAGTTATTTTTTATGGTTTTTTTTAATTAAGGGGAAAAATTAAAAATTAGCAGGATATATTATAGTAACTTTTTTGATTTCCTCTTAACTTGAAGTCCTGTAATACTCCCACTATTTTGTTTTGACTGATTAGACTCTGTTCCGTTCTGTATGAAAGTATCAAGTTTGAGGGTATAGGCAACTAGTTTGAAGGCAATAAGATTCACTATGATGCCCATTCTGATTTGACTATTATCTCCCTTGGAAGTCCTGTAATGTTTACAAGGTTTGGGTTTTATTGGTCTTATTCTCTACTGTTTTGTTCAACTTTATAATACCTAATGAGATAGACAATTCTTTTTAAGGAAGCAAGAGGCATTATGGTAACCATTGTCGATAACCTTGTACTCTGTTTTTACATCATGTGCTATGTCTATCCTTGGTTTTGACTGACAGCTTTGTTTTGCCATATTTGACTTCATTCTCTTCAAAAAAAAGTAATAAGAACTAAGGAGTAATAAAATCCAAAATGTGTAAATTTTGTTGTAAAAAAGAGAGGGAAAAAAAGTGCTCTAAAGGATACAATTGCAAGTGTGTTTAGGGGTGTTAAATAGTGACCATATTAATGTTTTTGGTTGGATCATTGAGCACAACTCTTTGCAGTCTTACTGTCTGAATGTCCACTTTGTATGCTTTGATCCTGTGACTTGAGCAACTATCTCTAAGATGATAATGTTTAATCAATTAACTGGTGATTTCTTACTGTTTTTTTTGTTTTGTTTTGTTTTGTTTGTAGTTCTCTATTAGTTGTACCCTTACACCGCTTTGTTTTATATTGTTTTTTCTCTTTTTCCTTTTAAATAAAATTTTAAAAAAACATAGATACTGGTCGTCTAGAAGAAAGCACACAAATATTTATTAAGAGTGATCTAAATGGCAGATACCATAGTACATCTTGTATTTCTTCTCTTCACAATAGCCATTCTTGTAATTTTGAGGGAAAGATATAATGTACTCCTTTCTGCCTCCTTTGACCTTTATTTCTTTATATGCCACTGGCTGCCTCTAGACCTTCTGAAAGATTTTAGAATTTAAACATTCCCTAGTTTACACCCACCTCATTTTTTTTGTATCAGGTATTAAACTCATGACCTCACACTTGCTAGCATTTTTTATCTATTGCTTTTTTTTTTTTTTTTTTTTTTTTTGTCTTTTTCATTTTTATTGGTACCGGGGATCGAACTCACTACTGCCTGCTTGCAAGGCAGGCGCTTATGCCACTGAGCTAAATCCCCAGCCCCTACCTATTGCTTCTTTGATTGCCTTCAATTTCTTGCCCCCCTAACACAATGATAACATAATCATCTTTTTATATTTTCATGATTGTAAATGCCTCGTTAGTGCTCATTTTGCAGAGATCCCTATTTCTTTCTTACTGACTTACAGACATGCTTTGTACATTCTATATTGATCTCTGTAACATTTTTCAATCTGTCAACTGGCTGTTGCCTTTGTCCATAAAATATGTACTACAATTGAAAATGTTGTAAATTTTAATATAATGAGTTTTTTCTCTCTCTCTTCCAAGATTCACATTTTTGAAATTTTAATTTTAAAGTTCCCTTAATACCACTTCAGATCAGAGCAATGTCTCCCTACATAATCTTCTATTAAATTTATAGTTTTAACTTTGACAATTAGGCTTCTAATCCATTGTAAGTCTGTCTTTACAAGATGCTAGCCAGCTACTTAGTTTTATTTATTTACATGGAACAGCCAGCTTTCTTTGCACTGATCAAAAATTCTTTTCATATTAATCTATGATTTCATCTCAGTAATGAAATTAGCTTATATGCATATTGGAGTCAGTTTTGTTTCTATTGCTCAAATTGTTTTTGAACCAATAATATACTGTTTTGATAGTTTTAACCTTGTATCTGGTAAGACAAATTTATTTTACTTCTCAAAATTAACTTAGTTGTCTGGTTTTATTATGTCATTTAAATTTTAGTTTATTGAATTCTTCAAAAAAATCCAAGAATTTTTTTGAATTGCATTGGATTCATAATTTTACTTGACATTATTATCATATGAAGTCATTCAATCCAATAATATGAAATATATTCCAATTTATTCAAATCATTTTCTGTGTCTTTTTAGAGTTTTTCTTCTTACAGTATATTTATGAATGTTTTGTTATTTCTGAGTATTTTATAATTTTTGTTCCTATAGGGACTGGTTGTTATTTTCACTTATAATTCCTATTTAGTTATGCATGATATAGAAAGATAGTTCTAATGCAGTATTGTAACCACACATTTTATTATTTATGGTAATTTAAAATTGTACTGAATTACTAGGCATATCATTAGTGTCATCTCTGAAAAATGACAATGTCATTTTGACCTTTACAATTCTTAAACTTTTTACCTTCTATTTCTTTACAGAGTTGGACAGGACTTAAGCAGTAGTGATGAATATATGCATTTTTGTTCTCCTTTTTATCATACAGAGAATGCATCTGAAGTTTCTCCATTAACTATCATATTTCTTTTAATTTAAATTAATTTTTGTCTCTCGCATACATGACCAAATAGAAGGGAATTATGGGTTTCTTAATGGTGAGCAAGTGCTTTTCCTCTCAATCTTCTGAGGTAATTATAGTTTTCAACTTCATTCTATTAATGTAGAAAATGACTCCATAGATGGTCTCAAGCTGAACAATTCTCTTATTCCCAGAATAAATTCTACATGATCATAAGTACTTGTTTTCAACACAGTTCTGGGTGTATTTTGCTTACACATTATTTAGACCTTTAAATCTATTGCATAAACAAAATAGCTTAAGTTCCTTTTCCTAATTTGGACATGTTATGCTTTTAAAACAATTGGTTTGTTCTATTTGGGTTTTCATTTTATTGCCATATAATTTTTCACAAATTATCCTTTGTGACTTAAAACATTTCTGTTTTATCTATAGGTATTTTTTTTTTAAATTTCCTACTCTGGTTTTGTTTACTGTCACATATACCTTCATATTCTTGATTAGTTTTGACCTGTATTACTAATCTTTTCAGTGAATCATCTTAATTTTGTTATCTCTTCCCACTAATTTGTAAAAACTATTCTTACTGTATGTTTTTCATGTCTTTATTTTTCCATCACTTCTGGATTTTCTTAGGTGTTATTTTTCTCACTTCTTGAGCTGAATTGTCAGCTTCTGGGTTTTAACTTCCCTTGTTTTCTGGTTAGTGTATTTAAAGCTCTAAAATGCCCCTGTGTTGCTTTACCTGTATCAAATAAATTCGGATATGGGACATTTATAGTGTTTTGTTTTAAGCATTTTGTTATTTCTTTTTTATTTAACAGAGAATAAAACAAAAAAGAACAGAACAAAGCAAATCAGACCAGGAGAATGCAAGCAACATAGCATTTCACAAGAAGACAGCAGGATATCAACAGTAGCTACCATAATGTAGCTTTTCTTTAAAATAGTTGAGCCTATCTTCACACACAATAATATCGAATACAACAAATTAGTATAAAACCACTCAAGAGAATGAAAGTATTACAGGGCATCCAGAACCAAATAACAGAAGATGAACAATGGCTCCTATAATATCTCATTTTCCTTAAAAAGTTTTGTTTATACCATCACATATACTAAAATCTAATAAGACACAACAGGATAGAACCAGTCAAAACAGAAGAACAAAAACATGATAGGACTTCAAAACAAGATGATAGTAAATCAGCAATGGCTGTCATAATGCCTTGTTTTCTTCAAAGTAGCTGTTCATACCACTACACATAATAAAATGAAATAAAATAGAATAATAGCAATCCAATCAATGAATAAAAACATTATAAGACTTCAAAGCAATATAATGGGAAACTATGATTACCATATAATTTTATGTATTTTACCATTTCTTATACTAGGCAGACTATATGGTATATACATGTGTGAGTTGGATTTATTTCACTTCTGAGTATGGTCTCAAGTTGCATGTGTTTATTTATAAATATCTCAATGTCATCATTCTTTATAGCTGAGTAATATTCCATTGTATAAAAATACCATATCTTTTTTTATCCATTCCTCAGTTGATGGACACTTAGGCTGTTTCCAAGACCTGGCTAGTACAAATTGTGCTGCTATAAACATGGGTGTATATATATCACTATGATATGATTTTTTTTCAGTTCTTCTAGGAATATGCCCATAAGTGGAATAGCTGGGTCAAATGGGACTTCCAATCCCACCTTTTTTTTTTTTTTTTTTGTCTTACTTACTTTTCTTGTTGCTGAAACAAAATATGCACCCAAAGTTAAGGAGAAAGGGGTTATTTAGCTCAGAGTTTGTAGAGGTTTCAGTCCCTATTCAGGTGGCTACAGGGCGGGATTGTTTGGCAGAGGGCTGTCACAGAGGAGAAGAGTTCATGGCACCCACAAGATAGAAAAAGCGATAAAGTATCTTAATAGTTTCTTCCTGTCTCAATTACTTTATACTGATTACTTAGGGTGGGTACCACTTACACCCTTAATCATAGTGCCCTTGAACCTAGCAGTGCACCATAAATCAATTCCAGTGTCACATACTCTAGATCCAGTCACTTGTTAAAAAGTCACACCTACGACTGACTATATAAGGCTTTGGGGAATCATTTAAACCAAGTCATAACCTTCTTCCCCTTGCCCCCCACAATGCCAGCTTTTTGAGGAACCTCCAAACTGACTTCCACAGTGGTTGCACCAGGTTGTACTCCCACCAACAGTGGAAGAGAGTTCCTTTTTCCTAGCAGCCTCTCCAGCATTTGTTGTTGGTAGTTTTCTTTATTCTGGCCATTCTTTCAGGAGTGAGATGGAATCTCAGTGTGGTTTTAATTTGCATTTCTCTAATGACTAATGATGATGAACATTTTTTCATGTATTTTTTTGCCATTTGTATTTCTTCATCTGAGAATTGTATATTCATCTCAGATGCTCATTTTTGGATAGGGTCTTTGAATTTCAAAAGTTTGATTTTTTAAAAAAATTCTTTATATGTTTTAGACAAAAGTACCCTGTCTAAAGGGGAGTTCACTAAGATCTTTTCCCAGTTTGTGGGTTTTCTTTTCACTATGCTAGAGATTTCTTTTGACATGCAGAAACTCTTTAATAAAACATGATCTCAGTTATTGATTCTGGGAAATATTTTCCATGCATTTTGATTCGTGTTCATGAATTCTCTACCTATCCCTGTGTCTTCATTATTTCTACCTACTTTGTCTTCCAACAGATTTAGTGTTTCTGTTTTAATATTTAGATCTTTGATCCATTTAGACTTTAGTTTAATACTTTAGTTTAATAGTTTTAGTTTTCAGCATATGGAGAGCTAATTTTTCCAGCACCATTTATTAAAGAGATTATCTTTCTTCCAGTGAATGTTTGGCCCTTTTATCAAAGTTATGGTAGCTAAAGTGTTTGTAGCTGTGGTTGTGTCTTCTAATCAATTCCATTGATCTTCAGGACTGTTTTTATTAAGGTACTATATTGATTTTATTACAGTAGCTTTGTAGTATAGTTTCAAGTCAGGGATTATGATGCATCCTGCCTTGCCTTTGTTGTTTAGAATTGCCTTTGCTATTTTAGGTCTCTTCTGGTTCCAGATGAATTTTTGGAGTGGCTTCTCTGGATCGATGAGATATGCTAGTGGTATTTTGATCGGAGTTGCATTAAATCAGTATAACGATTTTGGGATAATGGCCATTTTCACATTATTTATTCTTCCTATCCATGAACAAGGGCCTGTCTTTCTGTTTTCTGAGGTCCTCTTTGAGCTCTTTTTCAGGGTATTATAATTTTCTCTGAATAGATCTTCTACTTCTTTTGTTGGATTGATTCCTAAGTATTTCATTTTTGGGGATGCTATTGTGAAGGGTGTGGCTTCTCTTATTTCTCTCTCAGTGAATTTGTTATTAACATATAGGAATGCTATTGATTTTTGAGTGTTGGCTTTGTATCCAGCTACATTACTGAATTTATTTATTATACCAAGGAGTTTTTCAATGGAGTGTTGGGGGTCTTCTATGTAGAATCATGTCATCTGCAAAAAAATGATAATTTAACTTCATTTTTTCCTATCGTTACCCCTTTTATTTCTCTCTCTTGTCTGATTGCTCTGGCTAGTATTTCCAGCACTATACTGATTAGGAGTAGTGATAATGGACATCCTTTTCTTGTGCCTGATTTTACAGTAAAGGCTTTCAGTTTTTGACCATTTAATATGATGCTGGCTGTTGGTTTGCCATAGATGGCTTTTATCATATCGAGGTAAAGGCCATCTATTTCAATTTTCTATAAGATTCTTATCATGAATAAGTGTTAGGCCTTATCAAATGCTTTTTCTGCATCTATACAAATAATCATGTGATTCTTATTTTTGGCTTTATTGATATGATGGATTATATTTATTTATTTAAGTTTGTTGAACCATCCCTGCATTCCTGGGATGAATCTCACTTGGCTGTGGTGTATAATCTTGATAATTTGCTGCATCCTATTTGCCAATATTTTATTGAGAATTTTTGCATCTATGTTCATTGGGGAGATTGGTCTGTAGTTCTCTTTTTCAGTTGGTCTTTTTCACATTTTGATACTAGAGTAATATTTGCTTCCAGGAATGAGTTAGGGAGAATTGCTTCTCTTTCAATTTCATTGAAGAGTTTGAGGAGTGTAGGCATTAAGCCTTCTTTGAATTTCTTGTAGAGTTCCACAGTGAATCCATCTAGGCCTGGGCTCTTCTTTGTAGGTAAGGACTTAATTACATTTTCAATTTCATTAATATAAATTGGGTTATTGAGCAGTTTTACATCTTCTTGATCCAGCTTTGGTACTTCGTATGTTTCTAGGAATCTGTCTATTTCTTCTGTGTTATCGAACCTATGAGAGTAGAGATTTGTGAAATAGGTATTGATGGTCTTCTGTATTTCCACAGAATCTGTAGTGATTTCACTCTTTTCATTCCTTATTGCATGAATTTGAGTTTTTTCTTTGCTTTTTAAAATAAGGTTGGCTAGGGGCTTATCAATTTTGTTTATTCTTTTGAAGAACCAACTCTTGGATTGATTGATTCTTTGGATTATTTTTTTAATCTCTATTGCATTAATTTCTGCTCTGATTTTTGTAATTTCCTCCCTTCTTTTGGGTTTGGGCTTGACTTGCTTTTCTTTTTCTAGATGTTTGATGTGTAGCATCAGGTTGTTTATTTGTGTTCGTTCTGTTTTCCTGATGTGGGAACTCAGTGCAATAAATTTTCTTCTGAGGACCATTTTCATTGCATCCCACAGATTCCAGTAAGTTGTATTTGTATTTTTGTTTGCTTGTACATATTGTTTAATTTCTTCTTTAATTTCCTCTGTGACCCACTGATGGCTCAGGAGTATATTTTTCAATTTTCACGTGTTTGTGGGTTTTTGCAATTTCTTTTATCATTAACTTCTAGTTTCATGGCGCTATGATCCAATGACATGAATGGGACAATTTCAATTTTTTTGTCCTTACAAGTATGTTCTGTGGGCTAGTATGTGGTCTATTTTAGAGAATGTCCCATATACTGCTGAGAAGAACGTATATTCTGATGTTTTTTGGTGGAACACTCTGTGTATGTTCACCAAGTCCATTTCTTCAAAAGTGTGATTCAGTTCTGTTATTTCTTTACTGATTTTCTGTCTGGTTGATCTCTCCTTTTGTGTCAATGGCATGTTAAGGCCTCCTGTAATAACTGTGTTATTGCTTATTTGATTTTTCATTTCTGTTAATATTTGTTTTGTATAGATATGTGCTCTCCAATTTGTTGCATATATATACATTTAATATTATTATCTCTTCCTCTTGAAGTTTTCCTCTAACCAGTATGTAATGACCTTATTTATCTCTTCTGATCATTCTTGGTTTGAAGTTCACATTGCCTGCAAACAGAATAGCTACCCTTGCTTTTTGGGGGGTTCCTGTTGCATGAAGTATTATAGTTTTCCATCCTTTGACTTTCAGTCTATGATTTTCCTTTTGAATTAGATGGGTTCCTTGTATACAGCATATGGCTGGATGTTGTTTTTTGGTCCATCCTGCCAGTCTGTTTCTTTTAATTGGTGAGTTGAGGCCCTTTACATTAATGGTTATAACTGACATATATTGGTTTATTTTTGACATGTTATCTTTCTGCTGTTGCTTATTTACCTTTCCACTCAGTTTAATTGTCTGCCTTGCTCAGTGGTTTTTTTTCCTATATCTATCTATCATGTCTTTCACTATTCTTTGCAGAGTTGGTTTGGTGTCATGGAGTTCTTCAGCTGTTCTTTGCATGGAATTATCTTATTTCTCCATCCACTTTGAAAGACAGTTTTGTTGGATATATCAGTCTGGGGTGGAAGTTGTTTTCCTTTAGGTTCTGAAAGACTTCAATCCATGTACTTTTGGACTTCAATGTTTGTGTTGAGAATTTTGCTGTGATTCTGACAGGCTTTCCTTTATAGGTGATCTGTATCTTCTCTCTAAAAGCTTTTAATATTCTATTCTTATGTTGGATACCTGGGGTGTTGATTATTATATGTCTGGGTATAGTTTCATTTTGCTTATGGCTATTTGGAGTTCTATATGCATCACTGATTTGTATGTCAGTTTCCATTCTCACATTTGGGAAATTTTCAGCTATTACTTCTGTAAATAGCCTCTTGATATCATGTGTGCTATTCCCCCTTTTTTATCTCTATCAATCTTATGTTTTTCTTTGCATCATCTTGCAGCTTTTGAATTGCTATTTCCTGATTCCTTGTTATCTTTGAAAGATCTTGCCTGTTTCCTAGCTACAATCTTGTTTTTGAGGTCTGAAATTCTATCTTCACTTTCACTGAAGTGGTTTTGCCAACTTTTGATGGAGTTTTTGATTTCCTATATTATCTCTTTGAATCTGCTTCATGCATTCTGTTTGTTTCTTATATTGTTCATGCAGGGTTTCCATCTTTTTCCATTGTTCCTCTAATTTTTATGTTATGTCTTCTTTAGATGTGTTTAGCACTTCTTTCATTGCATTTATCATTTCTTCCTTCACCTGGGAGATTATTTGTGATTTGAGTTTTTTTATAGCTTCCCGGAGTTGTTTCTTTACTTCAGTTGTATCATTTCAGGCATTTCACATGTATGGCCTATATTTTCTTCTATGCACATGGCTGCTAGGCTTGCTTGGGATGGGCTGGAGGTTTTAGATTGATTTTGATCTTTTGTTTTGTGATTTTTCCTATATTTCCTGGTTTTGAGCAATGTTCCAAAGCTTCCCCGTGCACTCTGGAAATCATCTCATGGGCCTTTGGCTCTGGTGACTGAATGTAGGTCACTGTGTGGTCCAGCCAGGCCCTTAGGACCTCCAGTGTGTCCTCCTGTGATTTAGGACACTGGGCTGAATCTTAACCATTGGGAGAGATGGTCCAAAGGTTTCCCTGAGCAGGAGAGCACTGGAAATCACTTCAGGCACCTTCAGCTCCCTGGACTCTGTTATTTTATTTTTAATCTAACAGTTTTGTCTAACAATATATTATTTAGTTTTTACACAGGCAACAATTTAAAAACTCAGATCATTTATTACTGATTTCCAATTTTATTGTTTCATAAGACAACACAGCCAACGTGATTCTGGATTTTGAAATTTATCCAATTTGCTATCGTGGCCTAGTCTGTAGTAAAATTTTGTAACTGTTTCTCATGTGCTCAAAAAGAATGTGATTTTCCCTATTTTTTAAATGTTTGGGTTTTTTTGTTTTGTTTTGTTTACTTTTGAATTGGGGTTCCATATGTATCTAATATTTTGAACTTACTAATTTGCTGTGCTTACTTGATAAATATGCATTTTGTCTCTAAGTTTATGAGACTTATGTATAAAATTCTTAAGTACAATTATTGGTAAACTTATAACTCACTAAAATTCTATAAATATTCTGAAGGTGATTAGGAAGAGTGTATAGGTTTATGGTATCTTAAATTGTTTTTCTCTTAAGGCCTTTACCAGTATACAATGTTATTTCATATAATACTTTTGCTTTTAATCAAGTTTTTTAGAAATTACAATTTTGGGGGCTGGGATATAACTCAGGGGCTGGGAATATAGCTCAGTTGCACGGCTCCTTCCTGACAAGCATTAGCGCCTGATTTTGACTCTATATTTTAAAAAAATCTATGTTAGTTTTTCCTTGGCTAATGTTTTTCTCTTATAATTTTCAACCTTTTAGTTTTTCTGATCCTTTACTTTAAATATATTTCATTGAATAACATGTTGACAAATTTTATGTTTTAAAAAAATTCTCTGGCTGATCTACTTTTCTCCAGTGCTTCCAAAAAACATTTTAAAAGTATTTTATGCAAGTTTTTACAGATGTTCTTAGGGGAAACCGTGTCTGATATCAGTTGCTCTGAAATATCTGGAAAAACAAGTGCATTTTTGAATAAACAAAAGCAACAACAAAAACCTTCATCCTGTTTTAACTAAATGAGCCTAAGTCCATAGTATTCCAAAAAAAAAAAAGAAGATAAATAAGCATTTTAGCAGCAATTAGAGAAAGTAATGTAGCTCATTCAGAGTTCCTCAAATGGAAGTAGGTATTTATCAGTCACTTTTATTATTTGTAGTTTTCAATTTCTGAATCTTCTCAATAAAAATATCAAATACTATTCCTGAAAATCTACATAGTGAGGATAGTGTTAAATTCTATTGTATTCCCAGTCTGACTCATTGCACTCCAAGGCATTATATAGTTGGCGTAAATAACCATCTTAGACTTAAGACCTCCTAAACTAAAGAATTATAAGTGCACAAGTATCAAAAAGTTTTGCCTTTTAAAACCTTCTTAAATTATAAATTATAAAGGTATAAATGAAATTCATACCTTCAGTGGTAGTTGTAGCTATACTGGCAGCTACATTTTGCATGCTGTGAACAATCATTATCAAAATCAAGTGCTAAACTGTGCATGGTGGCACATTCCTGGAATTCTAGCACTGAGGCAAGAGGATCACCATGAACTTGGGGCCAGTCTAGGCTACCTAAGTGAGTTCAAGGCCAGCCTGGATTACACAGCGAGATCCTGACTCAAAAAAAAAAAAAAAAAATCAAGTCCTATTTCAATGTGGCTGCATGAATTTTTACAGATTATGAAAATGGCAAAAGCCATTTTAATGATTTATTTTTATTTAAGCTGATTAATTTGGAAATAATTTAAAGATTGGATATTGCCAGAAGGAGGAGTTATATCTGCATTTGATACCATTATAATTATACCATATAGTTCAGTCCCCGGCACGTAGTTTGTTTGTTAATGAAGGGTTCTACAATACATCTACATGGCAATCATTTTACACATAATGCAAGCACAAGTCTAAAATTTCAAGGCTTATTTTGATCAAGACTGATAGATCTATTCTCCTGTAGAATATTTAGACAAAAGTCTGGTGAAAACAGTTTTGTGAATTTTATCTCTTATAAATGGTATAGGGCTATCCATGTATATTAAAGATGAAAAGTGGCTTTAAAATGTTACATAAAAGTTCCTTGAAAATTTTGCTTACTTCATTGTAAATCTCTTTTAAAATACCTAGGCTTGCTAAAACAAAACCACTGAGAAGCTTGGTAAATACAATCACTCATCTGTTGGCATATGGACGCTTTCCTTGGGAAGCTGATAAGGTAACAGTTGAAGAACTACCAAGAGTTACAAGATACAAAAGAGGTGAAGATAATTCCCAGTCAGTTGTTTCACAACCCACGAATAACACTTTGAAGTTTTCAATTCCTTTCTTAAAGGAGACAAAATAGGCGTGACAAGCATGTATTTGAGTCTGCTGATTTATTTGCACTGACTGTGACAAAGATGTGGGAGGAAAAAAACACGTACATATCCAGAGCTTTGCTGCACACAGGTCCAGTTTAACCACTTTTATGGAAAATTCAACTCCACCCTTTACACCCACTTCTTTTGTCCGCTGCACAAATTTCTCTTGGTCTCTTCTTAATGTTGTCCCACGATGGAGTTGACAGAAAACCTGTTTGTGCTTGATTTATGCTTTTGCATTGTTTGCAAAAAAACTTCCCAATTTTTGTATCATGACATGCAGAGGGTGCCCTTGTACTATAGCAATTGGGATTAAAGGGCTTTGCAAGCAAATTCAGTCTTTGAGGTCTCAACTTGTTTGGGTGAAAGCCTAATAATAGTCTTGAATCCATGTCACACTTGAAAACACAAGAGTTGAAAAATTACCAATTATGTCTCTTTATTATGTAACTCATTGAGTAGGCAAGTGCTCTCAAACATTCTCTCCAGCAACTCCATGAGTTAAAAATATAGTTTTATGATCTTTTATAATATCTAATATTGTCATATATATGCACATGCACATAAAACTGTAAAAGCAATGTTGTACACTATTTTTTAATGTATGTTTCAAAGTGACATTATTCCTTTCTTAAAATCTATTATAATGAAATTTGCTTTTTCTTTCCTTTCTACTAAGAAAGATAAAGTATAGGAAAAAGACCAGTTGCTAAGGATAAAAAATAAGTTAATAGATATATGTAATTATTCCACTTAGACTTACAAAAAATATGATCATCTTGTACTGTTTTTCTCTACTCTTCCTGTAGAAACCAACCGTGTTCTTAAGTGCTTTTCATGAAACTCTGAGATGTATGATTTAGTATTATGTGAATTTGAACAAATCACAGACAGTGCTTGAACAAAAAGTACTGACTACTATAGGGTTAGCATGCCTAAACTTAGAGACAGTGCAGAACATGATAGTCCTCAAACTTAGAATATATGCAAACTTAGAGACAGTGCAGAACATTATAGTCCTCAAACTTAGAATTTATGCATTACTGAAATTATCGATACCTCAAAATAATGATTTATGAATTCACATGTATTACATTATTCTGAAAAATAAATTTAAAGGGAAATTTTAGAAGTTAATGCTGCAGAAGTAGGACTGCAGTTTCAGCCTAATCTCTTTCAAATTAAGAAGGAAATTTCTAAAGAGGATATTACCGTAAAAATGACAAGGGAGGAAACAGATAGGAGACCGGGTATAGTTTAGATTTACTTTAATGGATTGTTTTTCAATAATGTGTCATATTAAAATATGTAAATGAGTGAGCTAAAACTGAATGATTAAAGACTTCACTTCTCAGTGTCTGTTTTAGTGAATATTTGATCAGAAATCTGCCTGCCCAGGATCTAGATTCTGACTGGTTTTCCGTATGAACTCCAGGGTCTTTGACTCTCCTGAAATTCCCTGCTAAATATATGCAAAAAGGAAAAGTTACAAAGAAAATGATTTTATAGACTAGAAACAAGTGTGATAGATATGGATATATTTTATCCTTTAAGTTTTCATATTATAAGCAAAAAGTAACCCATATAGGTAGATATGAAGGACACAATAAAAGCTACAAACAAAACTGGTCTTTAGAAGTTTCTTTTTAAATATTTGTATCTAAATAAATGTCATTTTTAGATAATCCTTATCAGACAAGCATCCCAGGTAAGACTGGGATACACATTCAGAAAAATTATCTTAGACATAATACATTTTGCAGTTCCTTATAAATCATTTCAATTTTAAATCACTAAACAAGAGAAAATCACATTTTGATAGTATGATTTAAATGCTTGTACCTGCAAACAAAACTGACATAATCAATGACAAAAACAAAATTTTCTTGATCTTGCTAATGCATTGTTATGACACATCTAGTAGTGTACATATTGAATGGTGAAGACACATAATTAAGTTTCATTATTAGCAAAACTAAAGCTCTTCTTATTACAACTTTGTTTTTATGTTATGTGTTTTGATTACAGATATGTAGGTCATAAGCAAAATAAATGAGCCACTCATCAAAGTCTATTTATAAAATCTTTTAAATTCAAAAGCGTGTGATTATCAATTCATTTTTTGCAGAAATTGTAATTCAACTGAACTTAATGCCACTTAAGTAATTCTTGGCAATGTACACAACTGTAAATATCCTTTATATTTACAGGATGGCAGAAGATAAATGATTATCTGTAATTTTTGGTCATTTCTCCCATAATATTTCTTTGCAAATTTATGGTCTAGTGATTATGGTGAAATTTTATAGTTTCACCTTTCCAATAATAATAAAAATGACCTTTGCCAGTAATAATTTATTTGACTTGACCCCTATACCACTATACTCTCCTCCTTCCCTACACATTTAAATATTGTTGTTTCATATTCTTTGTTTTTAGCCTTACTTTTGCAGGCCAATTTGGCTGGATATAAAATGCTTGGCTTGCACATTCTTCCTGTGGGCATTTTGTAGTTGGTTCTTTCTATTTTTATTAATTGCTGCAATGGAAAAACCTGATATCATTTTGACTTTCTTTGCATGATAAATAAACTGATTTTATCTAGGCCAAAGGACTAGTTCTTATTTGTAAATATTTTCTAACTTTAGTAGTATATGCCTGTTATGGTTTCTGTCTAGATATCCCTGCAAAGCTTCATGCAGTCATGGAGTGTACAGGTTTTTCAGAAGTGGCTTAATCTACAGTGTATGATCCCGGAATTAACAGTGTGTGATCAGTTCACTGACTGGTTCAGCACTGCCCTAATCTCAGCAGCCAGATAGAGTATAAAATGGGCATAAAGATGCTGTTAAAGCCAGTTGTTTATTTGGCTGTGTTCTACCCGCCATGAACAGTTCTCCTCTGCAAAGCCACCCTTCCCAGGAACTAGCCAATTATGGACTAAAACCTCTGAAAACTGTGAGCTAAATAAATCCATTCCTTTTTTAACTTCAGATATTATGTATCTCAGCAGTGAGAGAAAAGTAACTAAGACAATAACTAAGCATTAACTGTCCTGGGTTAACTTTACTTTTGTTATGGTATTTTTTTCACTTTATAAATTTAAATTTCTCTAGAGAATTTTTATGGAATCATATTTTTTCATATTTGCTTTAGTCTATAGTTTTGGTTTTCTTCTTCAGAAATTCTACCAAAGGCTATGTTTTATTTCCTTTGCTCTCTCCTATAGCTATCATTTTCTTTCCTCTTTTTTATCCTATATTACATCTTTTATTACTTTTGTGTCACTTTGTTTGTACCATTTCCATTCAACACATTCTGCATTTTCTATGGTGCCTGTTTCCTCTGTGCTTTTTGTGATTTATTATTTATTCAGAGATGTTTATCTCTTCCTTCTGTATATTTCCTGAATTTTACCAGTCATTGTTTCACCTTCCCCCATTGTCTGGTCCCTTTTTTCTCCAACTCTTTTTGCATTTGATTTGTGATTTTCATGACGGCACTGGTATCATAATTTTTGTTTTTAGTTGTATGTCAGCATATTGGCATCATTTTCATATGTAGGGAGTTCTGCTGCTTTTCAACATTATTTCTAGTAACTTATTGGTGGGAATGTTGTGTTCAGACTTTTTAAAATTATGCCTTCGTGCTTTTAAAAAATAAACTTCTAATTTTACACTTTTAAGCTCACTTTAAAATTATGGTAGTAGTAAAAATTATTATCTATCCCACACCCAGTTTTCTCTATTATCTCTCATCAATATTGTGCACTCGACATGCATGATGAACCAATATGGACTGCATCTGCTGGTTCTCAAAGGATCCTTGGCTCCTTTTGTTGTTTTCTAGTAGTGGAATAGAAATCAGGTCTAGGCACTAGATATGCTCATTACTATGAGTATTGCTACTTTTAGGCCCCTCAGATAATAGAACACAAAATAAATGTGTGTATACTAACGTAGTGCTATAGTGTGGTCATTATGTGTTCCCCAAAGGCTCAGTTGAATGCTTGATTCCTGGGTTGGTGCTGTTTGGAAGTGATGGAATCTTTAAGACATGGAGCCTAGCAGGAGGTCTTGGGGTCCTGTGGACATACTTTTGAAGGGGGCAGTGCACCTTAGCCCCTTTCTCTTTTTCTACTCTGGTCACGGACTGAGCGGCCTTTCTATATCATGTACTCATCTCCATGCAGTGCTGCCTCACCACAGGACCAAAAGCCAAGGGGCCAACTGTTCATGAGCTGAAGTCTAAATACTATTAATCAAAATAAACATCTTCTGTTTGTGAATTGATTATATCAGGTATTTGTTATGGTTACAGAAAGCTAATATACTCTGCTATAACCATGAGTATCTAAATATTTCCATATGTAGCCATTATGTCTATATTGATTTGACATTTGTGTTTCCAACTCCAACCCATTATTACATGGATCAGTAAGCTTCATCCCTTTTCTTATGTAAAATTTCTTACTTCAATAATGAAAATTTGATTCAAATCATCCACTATCCATTTTCTTTATTGTTCAATTCTAATAAACACTTTTATCAACTAGCGTGTAGTAGTTGTGTACAATTATTTTATATATTGTTTTCCAGACATCCCTCATTTACAGTTACTTAGGCTTGTAACTTACTCTAAACAAGTAAGACTGGTTCACATTTTTATATAGTTAGATTGTTATCACAGTCTGCATTGCATCTATCTTTGTCCATTTTATATTGCTATACCAAAATAGTGGAGGCTGATTAACTTACTAGTTATGATTGAAATATACAGGAATAGCACAACAGAGGACACGAAATGATTTACAGAACTGCTTCTGAAAGGGGCGAGAATGACAGGATAAGTGGTGCATGAAGGGAGAGGGAGTATTTGAGTAAATTAATGTTGATGCATCTTTTACTGTAATAGTTTTATATTATTTAAACATTCATCATATTCTTCAATCACATTTCATATAAAGAAAAGTTGAGCAGCTAGCACACAATTCTAGAGAGTCAAAAACAGCTTCTTGACTTCAAGTGAGGGTCTGATGCTGTATCGTATATTGGAGAAGTGGAAATGGAAGCAAGAAGGTGTGAAAGACCACATGTGCAAGAGAGAGACAGAGGTAAGACTGACTTGCTTTAAATAACCCCCTCTCCCTGCAGCCAATCCAGTCCCTCAAGATCTAATCCAGTCTCTCAAGGTAGGCATCAATCCACAAGCTCATTGTCTCATGACCTAATCACCACTCACTAGGCCCCGCTTTTTGATAATCCTTTCAATGCTGTTACACTAAGGACTAGGATTCCAGCAGATAAAATTTTGAGAGAGAAACCATATCCAAATAATAGCATCATGCTTTTCTTTAAAAATATGCATACATTAATTTTGATCTGATTATGTAAAGTTCTTTGAATTTGGACAAATGCATAGTGTCATACACCTCCCAGTATAGTACTATACAGAGTAGTTTTAAGTTCTTTAAAATATTCCCTTCACTTCATTTAACTTTACCTTTTCTTCTCAAGTTCCTGAAAATTACTGACGTTTTCTCTCTTGATATAGTTTTGTAAAATGTCATGAAATTAGAAGCATATTGTATATAGCCTTTTCATATTACTTTTTATATAGCAATAGACACTTAAGTTTCATCCATAATTATGGCTTGATTACACATTCTATCTTTTGTTGTTGTTTTTGTACTAAGCAGTATCCTATTGTGTAGTTGTACTATTACTTGATTTAGTTACATTTTCTTCTAATTTTTGATGATCATGAGTAAAACTACTATAAAAATTCATATACAGATTTTGTGTGGACATGTTTTCAAAGCAATGTGTTTGCCAGATCATATGGTAAAAATATACTTAGCAAGAAAACAGCTGCCAAACTATTTCCCAAAGTAGCTATATGATTTTACTTTCCCAACAATAACAAATTTTCTGTGGCTGCATATTCTCACCAACCCTTGACATTACCAGAATTTTGGATGTTAGCTAGTCTAATGATTATGTAGTAGTATCTCACTGTTGTCTTAATTTTCATTTCCTTGATAATAAATTGTATTTAACATTTTTTGTATGCTTATTTGCCAAGTATTATGTTCCTTTGTGTGGTATCTATTTAGATCTTTGTCTTGTTTTTAATTGCATTGTTTTCTTATTATTAATTTTTTAACTTTTTGTGCACTTTGGATAAAAAACTTGCATTTAACACGTTTTGTGAAGATTTCTCCAAATCTATTCAGTCTTTTAATATTGACTTTCATAGTTGAAAATATAGTCCGACATCAATATTTTCTTTCCTGGATCATAATTTAAATGTTTATAAAAAGCTTACCAGAAAGTCAAATTACCTGAATTTTCACTTATGATTTCTTCTTGAATGCTTTTTAACAATCTCATCTCACCAGTTCTTACCTTTTCATTTATATATTTAGACCACTGACATTTAAAGTGATTATTTGTATGGTGGAGTAATGTCTACTGCTGTTTGTAATTATAGGCATGCACTACCTAATAATGATTTGGCTAATGAAAGCTCACATAAATGACAATGATGCCCCAAAATTATAATGCAGATGAAAAATTCCCATCACCTAGTGATCTGCTGTAGTGATAATAAATTATAGCACAATGTATTGCTGGCATGTTTGTGACAGTGCTGACATAAACAAATCTGTGCTGGTAGTGATTCAGAAATACACCATATGCAATTCTGTACAGTACATAGTATGTGGTAATAATGACACATGACTATTTATCTACTGTGGTATACTTTGTATCATTATATTAAAGCGCATTCCTTTTACTTCTTAAATTTACAGACAAATAGTATGCTATGATAGGTATCAGCCTTATATATCTCATGTTTAGTGACTGCATTATATATTGCAATATATACTTGTAACAAATGCAAGAAACAGGAGATATTTTTATTTGAGGACGTCTTTATTTCTTCTCATTTAAAGGGTAGTTTTTCTTAATATAGAATTCCATTGTTGATGAAAAGTTTTTCTTTAGTGCTTTCCATTTTTCACTCCAGTCTTTTCGATCTCAAGGTTTATGATGAGAAGTCTGCTATAATTTTTACCCTTTTCTCTATGAGTAAGGTGTTTTATTTCTGTTCATCTTTGATGCTCTGCAGCTTTAATATTATGTGCATGCATGCGTGTGCAGGGTGTGTGTATATAAGCATTTTGGTATTTGTTTTATTTGGTATCTTCTTGAGATTTCTGGTTTTATGGATTAGTGATTATCATTTGTTTTGGAAAATCTCCACCTATTATTCCTTTAAATACCACTTTCGCTTGTTTCTTTTCTCTCCTTCTGGTATTCCATATTTATTTTAAATTTCCTTTAAGATAATTGTAAATCTTGTATCCTGTCTGACTCTGAAGCTTGACTTGTCTTTTCAGTTTATAATTGCCTTTAAGTATACTTTGAAATGTTTTATTGAAAGTCAATTATATACGGGCCAGGGATTTAGCTCAGTAGTATAGGTGCTTGCCTGGCAAGCATGTGGTTGTGAGTTTGCTCCCTGGTACAAAAAAAAAAGTCAGTTATAATGTATCAATTAGTAGAAACTGTACCAACTAAATTTAGTGTAAGAGTTTATATTAATCTGGCTAGCAACTGGACCACATTTTATGTAAGATGTCCTAGTTACTTTTTTTTTTTTGTTTCCGAGACAAAAAGTTAAAGAAAGAAAGATTTATTTAGCTCACAGTTTGTAGAGGTTTCAGTTTATAATCAGCTGGCTCCAAGGCAGAGTGGCACATGCAGAGGGGCAATAGTTCATGACTAAGGAAAACTGCAAAGGCAATAATTGAGAGCCAAAAAAAGTAAAGTAAATAAAGGCTAGAATCCTGTTAGTGTTTCAGAAGGAAGGCGGGAGGGAAATATTTTATAGACTTATGAATAAATCTCATTCTTCCAGTGAGCCTATGTGCTAGACCACCAGTTGTTCAATTATTTCTCAGGCTTTTACTTACCATTAATTGAAATGACTTATAAGAAAATGGAATCAGAGAATACCTTTCCCCTGGATGAGATAAAACTCTAGTAACATCTTTCCCCTGGGAAATAGGCCTTCGTTACAGAGAATGCCATGGGTATATTTACAACGTTTACACTTTCCTCTTCCTCGAATAATGGATGGGATGGGAGGCCCCTCGATTCTGTAGTGTGAGAACCTGGTGAGGTCCCTGGAAGCAATACTTACTAAAGAATAGGACCCCAAAAATATTTTCATTCTCAAATTAGGGTAGGCTCAGCCTTTAGCTATGCAACATAATTGCAATTTGTTGGTTCCTACTGACTGTGATTTCAGTGACCTTGTAACTTCAGTTCTGGGTAAATGGATCTTGACCATTATTCTCTAGATATCTCTTAGTCTCTCTAGATTTCAAGTGAAGCTACGACTTGCCTGGTAACTTCAGTTCTCTGTTAGAGCCAAGATAAGTCAATGATTTAATCTTTGCAGCTTCTTTCTTCGTGTAGTCATTCCTGAGCTCTTTACATGTTACAGCTGAAAACAAGTCTGTTTATTCTTTTTCTTGTTACCAAATTTGAGTCACTTGCATTGTCCTGGCCTTCTTGTTTGCAGGATATTCCTGTATGTGCAGTGGGGATGATGAATATTTAGGGTTTTTCTCCCTCCTTGTAGCTACCATTTAGGACAATTTTCTGGTAACAGGGTTGCTTAGCCTGGTTTCTTTTTGCTCTACAAACCTAAGTGGATACCAGAGTGCTCCCATCACAAGTCCTGAAATCCTTAGGGTCTGTCACTGGTTTCTGCTATCAGGAGACATAGGCCCTGTCTCCTAAGACATTCCTTTTCTTTTGCAAACTGTGGCATATTTTAAGGTTTGCCTTCTCTGGATTCCACTCAGAATTTTCATGTCTTTCCTCACCTTCTCCAGCAAGTTTGCCATTATATTTAATTTATGTTAAAGTAGGTCTTATTCAGAGTGAAATATTTGTTGATTTCTGACACTTGATGCCAAAAGATCTCTGTATTCTCCATAACACTACAGAAGCTTCCTGTGTAAAACTTGCTGATCTTAGTTTCTTTTGGCCACATTTACACATAATTTGGAGTTTGTGGATTTTTTTCTGTCTCCTACTTTGACCAAAGATGTATTTCATGGCTTTATTTTTATTCTGCTTGTTGCTCTACTCAGTTTCCAAAAGGAGGACAGGGAAAATTCAAAACTATACAGTTGCCATGTTCCTAGCCTCTGTTCCAAATTTAGAAATAATAAGAAACAGTTAGAAACAACTGCAAAGTTAACACAAGGGTCACTGTGCTACTTAACGCACAGCACCGTGCAAATAGTGGCCTCTAGCATGGCCCCTCTGGAGTGATTGTTTAATGGTTATAAAGTCCCCTCCATCCACTTCAACACATACATACCCTCAAAGGGGAATTGATTTTTATGTATACAGTTACTCCACAAAAATCTTTAGGGGAAAAGAATTTCTTCAAAAGTCTCTGCCAGTTTCATTCTGCAAGGCAGATGATTTTTTAATGAAAATACTTTCAGTAAATATGGTTTTCACATTGTTTCTGACTAATTACTTATACAGTAATATCAAAATATTTTAAATATATTTGTATTTACATAAGCTTAATTATGTCCATATTGTTGTGTTTGAAAGAAATCTGGCCACTTATTTAGAGAGCTAATGAAATATTAAAATCTGTTCTTAATAAAAACTATTTTATTGAATTTATTAAGAATATGTGTTGGAGGGTAAATGGAATTTATTTTGTGTCAGTCATATTTTATTATGAAGTTAAGAGTAAATGACATAATTTTCAGTACCTTATTACTGCTCCTATACACCAGTGTGCTTTGTTCTACACAGTTCTGGTTAATAAAGGTGCATTAGCCCTGGGGAGCAAAGTTGCCTTAAGATATTTCCAGAGCTTCTCTACATCTGCAGGATTTCAACCAGCCTTCCAGTTCTAAGTTGGCCAATGTAGTGATTTTGCAACTGGAAACAAAAATGGGTCAGGACCATGTTTATAAATCATTAATTTAGAAAAAAGCCTGCTTATGCTAGATGTCCTTTACCAATCACCAAACAGGCAAAAACATACTTTGAAAACACTAGGAAGCTCAGTGGTGACCAACATAAAAAAAGCATAAAGGGGGGCAGCAGAGATAAAAGACTATGTATTTTCTATGGCTGTACAAATAGACCAGGCTCTTAGGGAAATTAGTAAGATTTCTGGATATAAAAATAAAATTTAGGAAAGAGCAAAAGGGAGATTCTTTTCCACTCTTGAAAGTAGATAAAGATTCCCCTGGACTTGGGAAAGTGAGAAATGAAGCAATGAAATGAAAGATCCTTGAGCCCAACTCCCTGGGTGAAATTAGGGAGAAAGTATCCTCTTAGGAGGGACTTATGTCATTGAACATTCTGCTGGCTCTGCTCTTGAAAAGCTCAATGATTTTTATCTTTGAACTTGTCTTATAAGTGAAACCAGCTGGAAAAACGGAGCAAGAGCACAGTCAGCAGACTTATCTGGTAGTGTGCAGAAAGATCAGAAATCTAGAGAACTCAGAAATATCTTGGTTACAAGCAACCAGGGCACTGCCAACACAAGAGTCCACGCTTCCTACTGAAACAAGAGAGAAGGCCCCACTGCTCTCAGAAACACAAATGACCAAAGCACAGGAAACTTACATATCTCCCTTGCATGTGTAACTTCCCTCTATTAGCCAGCTACCTAGGCTGGTGATGCCTTAAAAGAAAGAAAACAGTAAGCATTGCTTACTTCCTTTGGCTTTCAATCCCTTTTCGCTTGTCAATAACCTAAAAGTGGAGTGTGTTGGTAGAATATGCCCATATCAAGAAGGAAAATAGAAACACTTGAGTTAGTTTTGTGTAGGATTTCTGTTGCTCTGGTAGATATAAAATATGTATGCATTTACTAATTGCCAATGACAAATTGTGTGATTTAGTTGATTGTGTATATGCCTTAAATGTGCCCATGTTTGTGAGCATTAAAACACCCATAAAAGTGGCATTGCACAATATAAAGATGAACAGTAGCATTCGTGCTGATTATTTAAAATGTTAGGTTTTCTTTATTTAGAATAGCATTAAATAGCAAATAAGATACACTATGACAAGTTTGAAAGAGAGAGAGAACAGAAAAAAGGAAACAATCTTTTATTTAATATCTCCAGTGACACCTCTCCCTGCTATTCTAACAAACTGCATAGCTATCTCTGAAGTTGGTCTTCCATATAGATTTATGCTGACTTCTTCCTCTGAGATGGTAGAGGGATCCACATATCTGAAGTGACCACATAGACACTGCACACATGAATACCTGAGGCCAGGGTGAGATTTTCTCTCAACATTTTAATACTTGTCCCATCATGTCCAATGCCCAATATCTTGACAAATATTTGGGGAAAGGAAAGAGCTCAAATAAACTTAAATTACTGTACAGGAGCCAGGGGCATAAGTGCCTGCCTGGCAAGTGAAAGGTCATGAATTCTATCCCTGGTACCAAACAACAACAACAACAAAAATGTCTATATAAATGTCCCATTGCTGAAATAACAAACTACTACACATTTAGTCACTGTCTTAGTTACTTTTCTATCATTGCTAAGATAAAATATCCAACACCCAAAGTTAAAGGAGGAAAGGATTGTTCAGCTCACAGTTTGTAGAGGTGTCAGTCCATAACTGACTGGCTCCAAGGCAGGTGGCACATGGCAGACATGCACTGCAGAGGAGAAGTTCATGGTGGGCAGAAGATAGCAAAGGAGGCAGGAACCACAGCTCTTTCTATCCCTTACCCAGGCTACTTAGGGTGAGTCGTCCTCACACACTTAATTTTAGTGCCCTCAATCCTAGCATCGCACCATGAATCAAACACATGCTCTAGATCCAGCCACCTCTGAAAAATATCTCACCTATGACCGCATGAGGCTTTGGGGAGAAAATTAAACACAAGCCATAACAACCACTTAATTTACTATTTTACAGTTCTGTCAATTAGTGTCTAAAATGTATCTAAAACCTACATCCCCTCTGAGGCTACAAGGGAGAACTGGGTTCTTTGCCTCTTTACTAGTTTCTATACATCACTCTACATTTTTGGCAATAAGTTCTTCCCTCTGTCATGAAAGCCAGCCATGTAGCATCTTCTCTCATGGGTTCCACCTTTACATTGTCATCTGTCTTACAGGGTCTCATGACTATAGTGGGCCCTCCTAGACAATCCACAGTTCTCTCTCTAAAGGTGTTTAACTGTATAACATCTGAAAAATCCTTTTTGCTACATACAGTAATATGCTCCCAGGCTTCAGGGATTAGCATGTGTATATCTTTGAAGGGCCATTATTCAGCTTCATCCCATTCAATGGGTTGAGTGTTCTCCATATAAATCAAAGGTAGTTATATAAAATGTAGCTATTTCCTGAATTTATGGGCTGATTTATACACTCTTCAGCCTTGTCTAACTTGTAGCCCACAGGTTGGACATACCTTACCCAACTTGACTAAGTGAAAAGGAATTGTCTTGGGTTGCACATAATAATAAAGTTAATATTCTCTTCCTTTATTTAAAGCAATTTATTATGTCACAAATGTGTCCAACTCACAGGTTGCAGGTTGGACACACTTACAAAATTTAAATTAGTAAAAGAAAGAATGTAAAATAACCTCCATGATAGCTTCTACCTGTTCTAGTACCCAAGAAAGTTTAATGATGGGAATACTCCCAAACTTATGACTGTTGATAGGATTGGACAGAGGGGACAAAGTATGCCATAAAAATACCTTTCTTTATGTTTTTAAACATATTTTGTCTTCAGTGTATTTATTGCAATACCTAGCGGCCTTGTAGGATTAAAAAGGGGGGGGGGGCGCATCTTAAAAGGAAAAAGCCAAAAAAGCCTTTGGAAGATTTAAGTCCAGATACCTTAGACATTCAGACTCAGTGTTTGTGTTTGTGTTTGTGTTTGTGTTTGTGCTTGTGCTTGTGTTTGGATGCCCCCCACCAAGCCTCATACAATCATGTAGGCAGCTGAATCTAGCATTTGTCAGTGGTTTGTTGTCTAGTGTTGTGCTGGTGTGAGTGCTGCACCTGCCCAGGGGAGGGGAGTGGGCATACAATGCACGGGCAGGAAGAGGCATCCTTTTTCTGTTTTGCCTGTTTGCTCTTGTTGCTTGTGGCCACCATGAACGGCTGCCTCTCAGCCACACCATCCTGCCTTGAAGCCAGCTGAGTATGAACTTAAACCTCCAAAAAAACCTGTAAGCTAAATAAATCTTCCTTTCCCTAATTTTGGGCATTAGATACTTTTTCTCAACAACAGCAGAAATATAACCTAGACAGAAACAGTGTTTTACGGGTCTTCATTATTTTGTTTGTTTTACACTACTAAAGAGATTGAACCCAATGATTTCACACTGAGCTATTTTTACTCCTTTATCTTTTACTTTGAAATAGGATCTCTCAAATGTCCCAAATTGCCCACATTTGGCTTGAACTTGTGATTTGCCTCAAGCTCTCACAGTGCTGGGATAACATGCTTGCACCAAGCTCAACTGAAAGTGCTGATATTTAAAGGGAAGGTCTGGCTTCCGAAGCCACCTTTCCTTCCACCAAACTCATTTGTATTCTGTTCTGATATCCACTTTCCTCCATGTAACCTAGTCCTTTAAGGTAATATTCTGAAGCTTTAATGAATACACAAACCATCTTAAGGTATTGAGTTAGCCAAAATGTAGATTCCAACTCAGCAGGTCTGGGCAAGGCTCTGAGAATCTGCCTTTCTAGTGGGTTCCCCGTGGTACTGGTTCTGCTTCTTTGTGCACCACAATTTGGAGAGCTATAGTTTTAGGATGTGGACCTCAGTTCCAAACCCTGTACATGATGACCCCTTTCTTTAACACATGTTTACATTAGAAGTGGGAATGTGACCCAACTGTAGCCAGTGTGATACAGGGTGACACTGCTGGGTGGACTTTGAGAAGGACTTTACTATTCTTCTTTACAGGATATTCTCTCCTTCCTCTTTGTTGTTCTGGGTCTGCTGGTGAGTCCTGAAGCTTCTGTGGCCATCTCGGGACCATAAGATGAGCCGGGCTGGGTGCAGGCTGCTATCTGGAGTAGAGCATGGAGGAAGAATAGGGAAAGCTGATTTTAGATTCCTGTCCAGCCCACAAGATCACCTGATCCCAGAGCTGGCCCCAGCTCATGACGTCTGGTAGAGTAAAAAGTGTTTCTTCTGGGCTTTGCTCAGTACAGCCACTGCCTGGCAACTTATGAGGAAGAACTAGAATCAAGAGCTACAGGTCCTCCATTTGACATATGGACACATTTATGTGAATAATTAGAAGGTCTCAGAGTAGTAAATGTTGGCCATAGAAGTTCAGTCTGATAAAATCCACACCTCTCAGTGAAGGAAGTCTACTTTCTGGTGTCAAATAAATTCATTTCCACTTTCAGAATCTTGCCACTATAAAGTAATTATGTAATTTCTGCTTGAAGATCTTTTTCAATTTATGTTCAAAAATATACTGGATATGTAAAATATATAGTTTGAAAATGGACTAAAAAGTTCCTAAAAGTAACCTATATTGCTTAAATATTTTTTGATTGTTCTAATAAAGAGAGGGAAAAATACAGTCCATTCTTATAAAGGGAGTAAAATCCCAGGAGCGAACACTGGATCAACAGATCATTTTTAGAGACAAAGAGGGCAATAGATTCCCTCGCTCACCACAATAGTCACCACTACTAACATATTTATGGTTGTTTTTGAAAATAACAATGCATTAATACCATGATGAATAGATTTATTATGTATCACAGACACGTACCAATAAAATTAAAAACAAAATAAAAGTGAAGACGGGAATACATTTTTAAAAGTTGGCTATAAAAAAGTTTTTATTTTTAACTAGGTTTTTGCTTTTGAAAATATAATACACTTACCCTTTAGATAAATTTTTAATTTATTGTTTAATTTTTTAAAAATGTAAATTAACATGTAACAGTGGTATATGTTTACAGAGTACAGTGGGCTAGTGTAATACATATATGAGCACAAATTGATCAGATTAATTGACATTTCCTTCTCTTTGTATTTTGTTGTGTTGGGAGCCTTTGAGAACCCCTCTTATAGTTCTTCATAAAGCATAGACTAGGTTATTGTGAATTGGGTGGCTGTGTCAACTGTGCATCTGACCTGTTATGTAGTCACCTACTGGCCTGGCCTGACTGATGCTGGTACATGACAGAGAACTTGAAAAAAAAATTGTATTCAGCTGAAGCTGGGGATTATAGGAGAAGGCTCCCAGGATAACAAACCCTCCTGGTAGATTCCCAGTACCCCATGAGAAAGGTTTTGCAGGACAGTGTCAGAGAGGCAGGGAGACAACAGAGATATGAAAGCGCAAGCTCATGCCCGAGGTGTGGGGTGATCATGAACTTCACTACTGACCTTGTGCACACCTTCTGCCCAGAAGGCCTTGGAAGATGGATTTTCTCTTGTAACCCCCAGTGAGAGCAGGTGAGTTCTTTTCTTAGATACATTTCTTGGCTGTGGCCCAGAACAAGGCAGCTCATTAGGACACAGGTCACTTCAGGGTCACTGCACAGGTGCCTGAATCACTGGCAAGAGACCTGTGTGCTGGCAGAGATCAGTACCAGCAAGGAGAGGACAAGTGCTTTGCCAGGGCACCAGAGTGAAGAGGCATCCACTGGCAACATCCCTACCGAGAGATGCCATCACCTGTGTGGAACAGATGCTCAGGAGCTGCACGAGTGACTGAAGAGCTGTAGCCCAGAAATCACCTGGGATCAAAGATAGGAAGGAGACCTGGAGGGAGCAGAGCTCTGAGATCAAACACCTTGCCCTCCTAATGGTTTCTGCAAAGGCCAGATGTGGAGAAGGAAGTAAGCAGGGAAGAAATATCATGCTGGTATACTGTTCATACTTCTACACTTGGCAAGCAACACTATGATCGAAATTTAAAGTGGGCAGCAAATGGATGAAAAAGCAGTGTCAGTTAACCGACATATATATAATACAGGGTGGCAGGTGTCTTTTCTCATTGGTCTTAGTTATCTATTACTATGTAACAAACCACACCAAAAGTTTGAACTTACAAGGTCTATTTTGTAATTTTTCAGAATCCTATGAATTGATTGAGGTTAGAGATTTACATTTATATTTGGTTGATTGATTGATTGACTTCTGGTTTCAGTGTGAGTGTCCTGGATCCCAGCAGCCAGATAGTGGGCAGGGCTGGAACACATCTGATTGTTTTACTGAGTGGTCCTGGTGGGGTTAATCAAGAAGCTGGGAACCCCTCTTTTTCTCTACAGGTGGGCTCAGATCCCATTTGCCTACATATCTTGATGATTCATCCATAAGATACAGTATATGGAAATTTTTCATCATGTCTCAGCGCTTCTCAAACAGCAACCCTGAAAGTTGCCGACTCTTTGGTCTTAACGCCAGATCTGATATACTTTGTTTCAGCCACATTTCAAGTCACAAAGATTGTAACATTGCAGCAGGAAAAGGCTATTAAGGATCTGGCACCCAGGAAGTATGGATTATTTGGGGCCAGCTAACACATTTTAAAGAGAACACTAAAGGTGTTCTAGCCATGCACCATAAAAATGTGTATCATTGGCAACAAGCCAGAGTGAGCGCTCTTGGCTCTGAGCTGTTGTGCAGTCAGATCCAAGCAGGCAGTGTCATGTAGCTTACCTAGCAGTGCAGATCCTAATGCTAGCTTTCCTTGTCTGCAAATATTTCTGTCTCCAAAGCACTGACAGCACAAGAGGAATTATCTGAATCAGGATAGTTTGGTTTTGAACAAAGCTTATACAAATGGTTTGGTAATGATGAATTTGAATGGCTAAAGCTGAATAATATCCTTACCATAATAGTAGATTGGCTTATAAAAAATAAAGTTTATGTTACATTAGCCAGCTTCCTCCTATCATGAACAGATACTGAGTAAAACAATAAAAAACTTAGAGGAGGTCAAACTTATTTTGGCCTACGGTTCCAGAGGTTTCAGTTCATGGTTATGTGGTCCTGTTGCCTAGTGGAGGAAAGCTGCTCACTTCAAAACAACCAGGAAGCAGAGGTGGTGGGAAGGAGGAAGGGAGAGAGGAACAGAGGGAGAGAAAGATATAGAGAGAACAAGAATATACCTTTCTAAGTCGTGTCCCTACTGAACTACTTCCTCCAACAAGGCCCCACCAACTCACGGCATATTCAGCTCCCACCTCACCAACAGATTAAGTCATTGATGAAGTTTGTATTGCCATAATCCAAACCAAAGCCCTACTTCTGAACACATGAGCCTTTTGGGAGACATTTTTGGTCTAAGTCGTGAGAGATACATTTTGGCATACTTGGGTTTGAGAGTAGATACTGTTTGCATTTTTCTTTGTTTTTTAAAAGGTTAAACAAAAATCTTGGATAACTTGAATACATCATGATACACTGATGTCTTTCACATTCAGCAAGTTTTCTTGCACATTTTGAACTTTTACCTAGTAGCTTTAAGAGATCCATGAAGAGAAACAAAAATGAATTATAATTGTGACTTGAATATTTTAGCAATAATTTCTAGATCTGTACATATGGAAAATAACATAGGTATCGATCTTAGACATCTCCAGACAAAGAAATATTTTAAACTGACACCATCGACTAAGTTTGATGTCATGTTCTATGTCAGTGGCCCCCAAGCCTCATGGAATTATGGATGGGACCAAATCTAGCGTTTGTGATTGTCTCATTGTCTAGTGCTCAGATTGGTGGTGTGAGTGCTACACCCACCTAGGGGTGGAATCAGGATATGATGTAAAGGCAGGAAGAAGGTGTGTCTCTCTTTTGTTGGTTTCTACTTTGCTGTTTGCAACCGCTGTGAGCTGTGGCCCCGCCATACTACTCTGTTGGAGCCGACTGAGTATAGACTGAAACCTCCAAGAATTGGAAGAAATAAATGTTTCCTTCCCTAACTTTGGGCATCAGGTATTTTGTCTCAGCAAAGAGTAAAGTAACTAAGACATTTGAATAAGACATTTAATTTAGAGTCTTTATTCTTTCTCTATCAGTAAGCTATTATTTATATATATTAAAGCATCACTACTTTAAAACACTAGGGCCTTACTTACATTCATAGGCAAACCCTGGATTGTATTTAATACTTATATTTAGGATCTACTAAATCACATTGACATTCAAGACTTTTTTGGCAGCATTAAGTACTTTATTATATTCCTATAATACTATATGGGACAATACTATTTCTACAATAATAACAAAGTTGTTACCGCTTTGCATTTGCCTTTTACAAAGCATGATGAAACAGCCATAGTTATTTAAGTTGATATGGTTTGTGAAACTGTGCTGTAACAATTGAGAAGTCCAAAACTTACCTTTGAGTTTCTGTTATCCATCTCTAGGGAGGTACATGGACAGAGAAGGGAACAGGCAGCAGAACTGAGGCTGTCACCCTGGTCCCACTTGACACTCACACGCAGTCTTTGCCTGTCCATGTTGATGCCATGTCCAGGCCATCTGGCACTATTTCTTTTGTTGTTAAATTATCTTCCAAAAATAACATCTCTGTCTTCTCAGTTAGCACCATTAAAGAATGACTATATTGTGTGGGGCATCTCCCTGAGAAGTAAATGGAGTGCTTGCCTACCCCCTGGGAAACTAAATTATATTGGCCTGTTCTCAGTAATAAACACTATTACAAGTCTTGTAACATAGGAAGTACATACAGTTTGCTTTCGATGATGGATTTTATAGCTCCAAAGAGGGTTAAACTGTGTATTTAAGGTTTTTATGTGGCTTGAATTCTGTGTCACAAGTTAAAATTTTAAAAATTACATAGTTTAAAAATAGAAAAGAAAATAGAAGATGATTTTACACTTTCCTGGGTTCAAGGAAGAATATGCAAGTTAGACAGGAAAAATTGAACATAAATATAGAATATATGGAATGAGAATTTTTTTTACCTTTGCTTCAAGTTTTATGTAAGTAATTAAAATATAATTCCATTGGGCAGATATGTACAATATAAATTCCCATGTAACTTGAGAGATTAATGTGTAACAAAATTCATAAAATAAGGAATATAGTTTAAGACTTTAATTATAATCACTTTGCTATGTGAATGAAATATGTGGGCTCCTTTAGAAAGTGAGGACTTAACATAGTTTGCAAATTATTTCAATAATAAGTTCATTTACAGTGTAAGTTGCTATTCTATTTTCTTAATACATTTAGCAGAAATATAATATAAGAATGAAATTGAAATATTTTTATGATACAGCTAAACTGAAATGTTCTTTATAAAAACTTTTGGGTTTGGCATATGGATTTCAAAAAATTTATTTAAAAATTATTGTTTAAATTGTATTTTTTGTCAAGTTGGTTTGAAGGTTAATCATCCCTCAATAGCTACTGTCTAAAAAAAAAAAAGCAAACACATTTGACAGTGTTGCAAATAAAAAGATAAAAAATATGTATCTTTAACTGAAGACTTGGGACAATACTATTTCTACAACAATAACAAGTTGGTACTACCTTGCACTTACCTTTTACAAAGCACGATTCATTCATTCATTCATTCATTTAATGGCTATTATGCGCCAACCCCTCTGAGAAGTGCTATGCTTTGAGAATTGCATATGAAGAATTAGATTCTAGCTTGTAGTTCTGTAGGAGTGCACCATTATAAACTTTAGTGAAGAGTAATTTGTGCTTGTCTTACTCATTTCTCCATTGGAGGAGATTAAAGTTTATTGTTGATGAATTGATGATATTGTACTATCATTCTGCCAGTCATTTTAATCTCATCTGTACCCTCTCCTACAGACACAGAGGGCATTTGGAAAGGGAGGGATAGACTGGAGATGTACAGTGTATTTCCCTGTTTGTGATTTTAAAAACAGAAGTTCCTAGACTTCAAAAAGGAGCTAAGGAAATTGGGGTAGGCTTTAGGTTCTTTAAAGTTTCAGTAGTATAAGTTCTCAGCTTCAAGTGTGTTTAAGGAAAACCTACTGTGCATGGATCTCGAGCCAGCACCCACGACAGAGGTCACAGCCTCACTGTGACTCAGCGGTTCTCAACAGGGGGTGATATTGTCCCTTAAGGAAAATACAGAAATGTCTGGAGACATTCATGAATAGAAAGGGCAGTGTAACTGGAATGTAATGAATAGGGGCCAGGGTTGCAGTTAAAGCTCTTGTAATGCACAGGACAGCCTGTCTGAAAATAATTTCCTAGTTTAAGATGCCAACATTGTCAAAACTGAAAACTCTATTGCAACCTGAAGATGTAAGCATCATGCCTGGCAGAAAGGATGTCAAGAAATGCTTGCTGACTGCCCAGATAACAGCATGAGTGGGCAAATGAATCATACTTGCTAAAATTAACTTTATAAATGATTACTTTTTCAATTAAATATATACTCAACTCTGTCTAGTTTGATTGGAAAGACGAACTCTAAACTGGCATATGAAGATCACAGAAAACAAAAATATTTTTCTTCAATATACTACCACTACCAGCTATTTTTAGAATTTATTGTTTGTTTTCAGGCTTATGTTCATAAACATATTCCTTGAGCACCTACTATGTGGTCAGATACAACTTTAGATACTGTGTATAAAACTTAAAAGCAGTAATTGTCTTTATAGAGCTTATAGACCACCAAAGTGGGGGGAAAATAATGTATTTGTATAGATAAGTATACATAGATGAATCTAGAAAAAGCAAACTTTATAACCAGGCCTAGTTCTTTGGACTGAAACCTCTACAAACTGTGACACAAAATAAGTGTTTCCTCCTTTAAATCTGGGTATTGGGTATAGTATTTCAGCAATGAGAAAGTAACTAAGGCAGACATTTTACTGTAGAACCTGATAGTGGGCAAATGAATAAGCCTAACAGTGGGCAGACTCTATGGACCTCTGTTTCCAAGATAGTGCCTGAAGCAGAGCATAGAAAGTATCCCTGGGGTCAGGCAAAGACATTTTGTCTCCATTTATTGGGCTTCTATTCCAGCCAGCATCACCTTTGGCTGGTTATAGTTGTCTTGGGACCATAGTCCATCTCAGCAGTATGCAGCCCATATCAGTGCAGACCTCAGTCATATTCCATGGCTCTGCTATTCTAGGTGGATTGTGTGCTCAGGGTATGACACAGTTTTGTAACGCTTTTGGCCACACATGTGGCATAGGAGCCTATGACAGATCTCTTCATGGTGACTGTGCCCAGACCAGGGTAGAATCCTGCAGTGCCCAAACATAGACTCCAGGCTGTGGATGAAGTGCCAGGGTAACTCCAGCCCCAAGGCAAGGCTGAGTGGGGTTGAATATCTTTTGAGGTACTCTTTTATTGATGCTGTACAACACAACACATACAGACTTGGAACAAACCTGGGTTTGGATTTCCCTCTAATGCTGAAATGCTGACTCCGTACCAACAGAGGAAACAGGACTTGCATCAAACCCTCACTTATGCCACCATCTAGTGCTGAAACAGCAGAAGTGACTACAACCTCAAAAGAAATAAGCTGCTTAGAATTTCTGAAAAGGTAGGCATGAAGTCAGACTTGGAAGGATGGAATGAACACCTACTTAATCCTACACTGCCCTGATGACATTGCAGGCCAAGCATCAAGAGCTTTCAGGAACTATGCCTATTCTGGCTGGTGAAAGATACAGTGCTAAAAACTGGACATATAGTAATTAATGCGTGGAAAATACAAAACAGCCATTTTAAGAAAATTCACCAAAGTTCAAGAAAACACAGAGAAGGAGTTCAATACTTTAACAGAGAAACATAGCATAGAGATGGAAGCAATTAAAAAAATAAACAGAAATCCTTGAACTGAAAAATACATTCGGTGAAATTTAAAAATGAAGATAGAAGACATAAACAGCAAAGAAGATCTAACAGAACATTAGCTTTTTGGCTGGAACCATCTGCTTCCAGTAATTTGTCAAAATGATGAGCATGAAGAGAAAGAGGCAAGGAACCTGGGGCATGCTCTCTAGGCCTTTCAGAAAAAAAATGGGGCTTTTCCTTTGAACCCATACATACTAATGGACAGAAATGTGTAGTGTAGACATCAAGAGAATGGGTACCGTTCAAAAGGGAATGCTACACAAATGTTACATGACAACACTTGAAGTCTACAGTGTCACCCAGCATACTATTGGCATTGTAATAAACAAGCAAGTTAAGGGCAAGATACTGGCCAAGAGATTTAATGTGCCTATTGAGCATGTTAAACACTCAAAGACCCAAGATAATTCTTGAAATACATCAAGAAAAATGATCACAAAAAAAGAGGAAGCCAAAGGGAAAGGTACCTGGGATCAACTGAAGTGCCAGCTTGCCCCACCCTGAGAAGCATACTTTGTGAGAACCAATGGGAAAGAGCTTCAGTTGCCTGAGCCTGTTCCCTGTGAATTCATGGCATAAACTGGGGATGTAGTTCTGCCATTCAGCAACTAATTAGCAGGTGTTATAATTGATATATTGTGACAACTTGAGAAATTTTGAAACTTAACTAAATGACTCAGCAGCTTTACATCCAGGTGCAGAGGGACGAGCCATTGCCATGCTATGATGTTGTTCACTGTGTCAATTTGAGGTCAGAAATTTAACTGAGTGGTTCAGCAGGGGGCCAAGGGTCTTTTACTTTGTACAACCTTAGCCTGTGCAAGAGGAAGGCACAGAGGTGGTATGAGTGCTACACCTACCCTGGGGAGGAGTAGCTTCTTACAACATAAGGGAGGAGAAGATGTTTGTTCTCCTCGCTTTTGTTCTGGCTGCTTTTGCTGGCTGCTGCCTTGAAGTGTTGCCCCTGTGCCATGCCACCCTACTTTGAAGCCAATTGATTATGGACTGAAACAGCCACAAACAGTGAGCTAAATAAATTTTTCTTTCCTTCGTTTTTTCTTTCCTTCGTTTCAGATATTTTGTCCTAGCAGTGAGAGAAAAGTAACCAAGGTAGCAAGTAAGTGTTCTAGGCCTTGCCTGAAAATAATAAAGCACCCTAAATTATAAGGATGATTCTGTTAGTTGAACAGTTGTATGCTAGTATTACCTCAGAGAAACAAATAATTGGAGTAGATTTTCATTGTACCTTGTCAGTTGTGTCAGGTCTTTACTCTTTGGTATTTTTCTTGCTGAAAGTTGTGAGGTGTCCTGCAGGTTATATACAAATGACAAAATATTTATGAAATATTCGTATCAGTTTGAAGAGCCTCTAAATCACCATGGGAAAAATATATCAAAATAAATGGAAAGAAATACATGACCTTTCAGTTAAATAAAAACTTTAAAGCACCCCCCCCCAAAGATTAAATTCCTGAGCTCAAAGATGGGCTATTTAAAAATATACAATTGGAGGAGAAAAAGAAAGCTTTGAGAGGAATGAAGGAAACCTATGAGAAACTTGAGTTACACTAAAACAGCAAATATGTGGGCTATTGGAGTTTAAGAAGGATCTAAAATTGCAAAAGATAGATAGCTCATTCAAAGAAATCCTAACAGAAAACTTCCCAAATCTGAAAGAAGATATCTAGGTATAGTAAGGTCAGCGGTCACCAGTCAGATTTTTGTCTCAGCCAAGTCTACCCAGACAGTCATAATTTGTGCTTTCAAAGGCATAAAGTGAAGAATCTCAAAGCAGCAACATAAAGGACACAAATAACATGTCATGTTGTCCTAGCTGATAACTACTTTTCTCAGAAGTAAACAAAGAGGCACACAGGAGGTTTTCATGATATTTGAAGGGAACAAAAGACCTGTCAACTGAGAATATTATATTATTATGTCTATCTTTTAGAAATGAAGGAGAGAAAAGCCATTCCAAAACAAACAAAAGGTGAAGAAAAGCGTGGCAGACATTTCCTACAAGAAACAGTAAAGAATTTTTCAAACTGAAAGAAAGAATGAATAAGACAAAGATATGAATGCACTAATATTGTAAATATAGTATGTAAATCATATCTTTAGTATGAGGACTGAAAACCTAAAGCAATTAAAAATAACAATAATGGCATTAATGTGATAAGAGATACATAGTACAGAAAGATGTAAATTTGAACAATAAAAATCCAAAATATGGGGAGAAGTGAAATGCAAGAAGTTTTATACTAGTATATTTTGTTTTCTATTATATTAAAAAAGTTGCTATCACTTCAAAATAGGTTTATATAATTTATTTAAAAAGTTTCCTTGCGAACTTCAGGGTAACCACAAAGTCAAAATCCATAAAAGACAAGCCAAAAATAGTAAGCAAAGAATCAAAATGCACTACTAGAGTAAATCACTTTACCACAAAGGAAGACTAAAATAGTGAGAATATAAATAAATCAAAATGAAACTAAGGAACAAGCTATGAGATGAACACACTAAGACATCATCTCTTGGTAACTGCCTTAGATGCCAATGGATTAAATTTTCTGTTTAAGATACAATGTGACTAAATAGAGAAAAGGAAACAAAATGTAAATAGAATCCTAAAGAAAACAACAGTTGGCATATTTGTGTCAGATAGACTTTAAATTGAAAGCAGTGAAATCAGAGAGTTTGAGCAAGATATGATGATCAAGAGGTCAATTCAACAAAAGGAAATAACAATTCTAAACAAATATATATCCAATATTAGAGAATGTGAATAAAGCGAATGATAATAGAACAAAAGGGAGAAATACAGTAATACAATAATAACAGAGGAACTTCACCCAATAGCTGTGGAATACACTCTTCTCATCAGCAAATGGAACATTTTCCAGGACAGATCACGTGGTAGCCCACCAAGCAAGTGTCAACAAGTTTTGAATAACAAGAAAAACTTTAAAAACTGTTCAACAAAATTAATAACCTACTTTGAAGAACAAATGAATAAAGAAAGGAATTTTAAAAATTTTTCTCAAACAAAAATGGCTATTTCTGTCTAATCTGGAATTACACGGGCATGCCCATATTGAAGATACCAAGCCTACAGGATACAACAAGAGCAGTACTGAGAGGGAAGTTCATAGCACATCCAGCAGCAGAAAGAACTCAGACAACCTATTGCTGCACCTCATGGAATCAGAAAATCAAGGACAAACTAAACCCCAAATCAGTGGAAAAAACAAATAGTAAACTCTAGAGCAGAAATAAGTGAAATAGAGACTAATGAGACAAACAAAAAAATCACAAAGACCTGCTTCTTTAAAAAGATAAAATGAACAAGCTTTTATTCATACTAGGAAAAAGAGGAAAAAAGTCAAATAGAACTGAGAATGACACAGCACCTGCTTGAAATATGTGAGACCCTGGATTCAGCTACCAGCATCAGAAATAAAAAGGCACAAAGAAATCAGATAAAAAGGGAAACATTAAAATTGACTCCATAGAAATACAAAAGATCACTAAAGATATTATGGAAAATTATATTCTAACAAATTTTATAAACTACTATGATGGGCAAATTCTATAACTTTTCAAGATTGAGTCATGAGGGGCTGGGTTTAGTTTAATGGCATAAGTGCTTGCCTGGCAAGCTCAAGATCATGAGTTTGATCCCTGGTACTAAAAAAAAAAAAAAAAGATTGAGTCATAAAAAACCAGAGTACCTAGAAAGACCAATAACAAATCAGTAATAAAATATCTTTCATCAGAGAAAATCCCAGAACCAACTTCACTGCTGAGTTTTATTAAAGATATAGAGAATATATGACACCAATAAAAAAGAGCACTTATTAAAAAAAAGGAAGAAAGGAATTGTTCTAAATGCATTGTAATAAGCTAGCATTGTTCTGATTTCAGGTCCAGAAAAGAATATAACAGAAAGAGGAGAAGAAGAGGAATAGGAAGAGGAGAAGGAGAAGAAAAGAACAGTAGGAAGAAGGGGAAGCAGGAGATGATGATGACCATGACCATGACTACAGGCCAATATTCCTAGATGCAAACTGAATAACAATGGCTCATTAAAAAGGTCACTCACTGTAATCAATTTGAAATCATCCCTAGGCTACAAGGATGGTTCACTGTGTACAAATTAATAAGCATGATGTACAAGGCAAAAACAGTATGATCATCTCAATAGATGCAGAAAAGGCATTTGATACAATTCAAAATCACTTCATGATAAGAATGCTAAAGAAACTAGCTGGAGAAGTAATATACTGCCTGGAGGCCTAGCTGTGTGGTAGAGCACTTGCAGAGCATGCACAAGGCCCTGGGTTCAATCCACAACCTTAAGGAATAAAAGGAACATACTGGAACATACTAAATGTGTAGTAGAATAAGCCAACAGCTAACACTATGGAGAATGGGAAAAACCTTACAATTTTCTGTCTAATCTGGAATTACACAGGCATGCCCATTTTTACCACTTTTATTCAACATAGTACTGGGAGTCTTACACATTTTATTTATCTATCTTATTTTTATTTCATTAATGTACGTATTTTTGTGGTAACAGGGGTCAAACTCACGACCTTGTGTTTGCCTGATAGGTTCTTATGCCACTGAGCTAAATCCCTGGCCCTAGTACTGGGAGTCTTAATGAGAAAAAAAGGAAAAGAAAGAAAAGTGATCTAAATGTAAATGGAAAGGAAATCTAATTGTCAGTGGTGTAGATAACATGATCTTATCTATAGAAACTTTCAAAGATACTACCAGAAAACTATTAGAATTAGTCAATGACTTTACAAAATTTGCAGTATTCAACATTAGCACACAAATAAGAAGCATAATATCACATAAAAAACTATGTGAGGGAAAAATCAAGAAAGCAATCCTACTTACAACACTACTAAAAATCTAGTAATATATTTAACTAGAGATGTGAAAGATCACTGCAATGAAGATATAAAAACTGATGAAAGAAATCAAAAAGAAAAAGAAAGACATCTCATGTTAATGGATCAGAGTAATCAATATTGTTAAAATGTTCAGTACCAAAAGATTGAATGTAGTCCCCATCAAAACACTAATGGCATTCTTCACAGAATTAAAAAAAATCTCTAAAATGTATATGGACTCACAAAAAAATCCTTGAGTAGCAAAGCCATCTGGAACAAAAAGAATAAAATAGAAGGCATTATGTTACCTGACTTCAGAATATATTGTAAGCTGTAGACTCAAATCAACATGGCATTGGCATAAAACAGACATATAGACCAGTGCAACAGAATAAGGAGTCTAGGAGTTAACTATTGCATCTACAACCAACTGATTTTTTAATAATTGTGGTGCTGAAAACACACATTGGATAGAGAACAACTTTTTCCATGTGATGCTGGGAAAACTGTGTATTCCAGCAGAAGTAAGTATATAAATCTTTGTCTCTCTCTAGTTTCAAAGTCAAAATGGATTCAAATTTTAAATATAAGACCCCAAAATGATACTACTAAAAGGAAACATGAATATAGTGCTTTAGAACAGTGGCATAAATAAGGATGTTTCCGACAAGACCTCCAAATACAGGAAACAAAAGTAAGCATTAATGATAGAGATTGAGTCAAATTAAAAAGCTTCTGTACAGTGAAGGAAATAACTATTGAAGTCAAAATAAAAAACACAGAATAGGAAAAGTATTTGCAAACTATGCATTGGGAAAGGAGTTAATATAAAGAATGTACAAGAACTTCAAAAACTCAACAGGAAAAACAAACAACAAAAACAGAATTTATAATTGAACAACATATCTAAGTAGACATTTATTTAAAGAAGATATACATACAGTCAATAGGTTCAGTATATGGAGAACAGTGATATCAGAGAAATGCAAATCAAAACCAAAAGGACACACTACCTGCTGCCAGTAAGAGTAGCTGAATATCAAAAAGACAAGTGGTTACAAGTCCTGGTGAGGATATGGAGAGAAGGGACACTTTTACACAGTTTGTGAGAATGTAAATATGACATAGCCATTATGGAAAAGAGGGTGTGGTTTCCTAAAAAAAAAAAGTAACAGCAATACTGCAAGTTATTCAGGGACCCTACAACTGGTTATAAAAACTGAAATTGGTATATCAAAGAGATACAGTGGTAGTGGGGTTCATGAACATAATTTTTTCCATGATTCTGATTGCAAATCAAATTGGACAAGAACTGAATCAAATGTCCCCATGAGGTCAGCATTGATCCTAACCATCGAATTTGATTTGGTTTTCATCCAGTTCAGTTTGCAACCAGAATTGTATAAAGAATTAAATTTGTGAGCCAAGGTACAAGTATTTTTATTCTCCCATGTTTACTGCAGCAGCATTCACAATATCCAAGAAATGGAAACACTGCTAAACACTAATCAGGCGATAAATAAAGAACACCTACACCATGGAATACTTATTTAGTCATAAAAAGAATGAAATTCTTTTTTCATTTAAAATATGTTGGAACTGGGTGGAGGTCTTTATGTTAGGTGAAACAAACCAGACACAAAAATGCAAGTACCCTATGATTTTATGTATAAGTAGAATATAAGCATACTGAGTTCATAGAAATTGAGAGTGGATGGAAGAAATTGGGGAAAATGAGAGGGATGGATGGGGAAAAGTTGATCAATGGGTACTAACTTCTGGATAGGGGTGAGAATTTCTAGCATGCTATTTAGTAGGATGTAGTAGGATGACTATAGTGACTGTGTGTTGTATATCTTAAAAAGCTAGAATAAAGGATTATAAATATTTTCAACATAAAGAAGTAAAAAAGCGAGGAGATAAGACCTTATCTGATTATATGATGTATACATATATATCAGTACTGACTAGAGAAACAGATTTATACAAAATCTACAAATGTATAAAAGTTTATGAGATTGGTTTATAATGACTACCCACAGTAAAGGGTGGAAGGGTACAAAAGAGCTGTCTGAGCATTGAGACCAAAGAGTCTACTGAAGGCCTGGAGCTCCGTGTGATGTCCACTGCAAGTCCCTATCAGGAGGCCTAAAGGTCTGCACCAGAACGCTAAAAGGTTGGGGCCGGAAGCCAGGAGACATCATCCAAAGTGAGGGTGAAGACTGGAGAATCAGAAGTGAGCCTTCCTTCTTCCTTTCCCTTTGCAGTATTCTGGAGACAATTCCCCCAGGCTGGGTCTTCCACACCCAGAACTGTGCTGAGCCAATTTAGTTGGGTGTTACTTACTCAAGTTGACACAATCAATCAACTATCACAACATATGTTTTAAAAATCACATGATATCTGGTTAATAGGCACAATTTTTATCTTTTTATGTACTTATTAAAAATAAAAATAAGTTAAGACATATCTTATTCCTTGGTCATTTTTTCTTGGTTATCTTTGATGCCTTTGAACATACTCATCATAAATTGATTTTATATTCCATATTCCACAATTATAATGTATGCTCTCTTTGGTCTCATTCTGAAGTCTGTGTTTTTTTCCTGCATACGCACACACTAAAGTAGAAGTATTTTGAGACAAGAATAAAAAAGTAATCTTCCTAGAGGAAATTTCAAGGAACTCTCCATTTTGTGGATGTCCTACCAAATAAGGACTACCTTAAATTTTGCACTAAAGTTTTTGTACTACACAAGTAGAAAGAATTATAGCTCACTCTTAAAAATATTAGTTTGAAAACTGGACCAACTGGCTACATAATGAAATTTTAATTTCAGGCCCCATGTTAAGTCTTTGCAAGAACTCAATTCTTCCAAGGCCTTGAGGGACCTTAACAATAGGCTCACAGGAGTCCACATTTCATTCGTAAAATAAGTATGATATTTGAAAGTCTGATGCTTGACCCTTTTGTCATACTTTCTTTCCTATCATACACTGTTGAACTGGCCTCAGGGTATTTTGCATTCTAAGAGTTGAATTTGGAATGTAACATTTTTACTGCAATTGGAAAGACTATTTGGAATGTTTTAGTAAAGCAGGTCATTGATTATAGGTTTCTATTTAGATATTTCTATGGTTTCACTGTGTCCCCCAAGTATGTAGGCTGAAACTTAATCACTAGTGTCACAGTATCTAGAGATGGAACTTTCAGGAGCTGATTTTGCCTGGAATCAAGGCCTTGTGAAATGACTCAAGAGAGTAAGTTCACTTCTTCCACCTTCCACGATGTAAGGAGACCACATTTCTTTCTCTCAGAGCACAGAACAAGGCTCATTTTGAAGCAGGCAAGCAATTCATCAGATGCTGACCTGACAACACCTTGATTTTGAGCTTCCTAGGCTTCAACAATGTAAGAAATGGAAACATTGCTGGTACTTTTGAATTACACAGTCTTGGCTATTTTGTTACAGCAGCAGAAACAGACTCAAACAGATATATTTTGTCATCTTCAAATTTATTTCCTGAAGTACTGAAAGAGAATTCAGATTAAAAAGTGGAATTTGAAACAAGAGGAATAAAAGTGATCAGTGAAGCCAAAAGACATTATGCTAACATCAAGAAGCAAGTTGCAAGAAGGTATTTTTTTTACATATATCATACCAAAACATTATTTCACTAGGAGGATGAAATTAATTTCAAATAAACTGAAAATAGAGTCTTGGATCATTTTATAGGCCAGCTGATGAACAGAAATAACACACATGAACATTGTAAAAAGATTTAAGCTCCATGCTATTTGGACAAGAGATATTAACACTGAAAATGAAAATATAAAACTCATAATATGTCAATATAATGAGAACATAAATGACGAGCTACTTAATCATTAGCATCAATTCAAGAAGTGTTAAGATTGGTCTCTGCAGAAGAAAGTGTAATAATGCCTTGAAATCTTCCAGCTCAGAAATGAATAGTTTTTACTACTCTTGACTTTAACCTAAAAGAAAATTTACTTTTACCAATAAAAGGTTATGAACCAGCAGGAGACAATTTTAAAATGTTTCTTTTCCTCCAGTGCTAGGGATGAGATCAAGGACCTTGTGCTTTTTAGGTAAGTACTCTACGTCTGAGGCGTGTCCCTAGCTAAACCTTTTAAGCATTTTAAAAAAAATGTTTTTGATCAAACAGCCTAGAATAAGAACTAAATTATCTTTTAATTGTTTCAATAAATTTGATTTGAAAACCAATAGGTAAGCAAGGAATTTATGACAAAAACTGTAGGAAAATACTATGAAAATGATATCAGGCAATTATCTAATAAAACATTCTGTGCTTATCTGTATTTTCTGATGTTTAAGATATTAGCCAACTTTTAAAATGCATATTTTATAGGTGATTTCTTAGTCTAGTTTTTTTAATTCTTCACATTATATTTGATATTTTCTTTGTTTTCTGCTATTATGAAAGAATATTACAGACTGGATAGTTTATAAGGCAAATAAATTTATTTGTTAGAGTTCTGGAGGACAGGAAGTCCAATATTAAGGCGTCAGCATGAGCTTATGGGCTGCTTTACTGAACTGTAACAGAATAGAGAGCATCACCTGAGAGCATCAGAGAGTGTGGCTGGGATTCCCTTTTCCTCATAAAGTCACTTGTACCATAGGTGGGAGCACCAGCCTACGACTTTGCCTAACTCTAGTTATCTCCCAAAGATTTTGCCTCCAACTATCAGCAACATATAAATTTAAGGACTTACGTTTCCAATGCATGAGGTTTGGGATATACGTGCAAATCCTAGAAGTGATCTTGTGTTCATTTTGTTGGAGATGTCTCCTTCTATAACCAGCTGAAACTTTGGATTCCAGAAATTCTGGATACACCCTCGGATGACTTGTTATAAATCCTCAGGGCAGGATTACTGGGCTGCATTCTGTGCGTGTCTCTGTGTTCTATGGTTATCTCTTACAGAGAAGAAAATTTTAGAGTTCTTGTTCATGCCTGTCTCCTGTGCTATCTATAACCCCAAGTCTAGAGTTCACCAAAATGATATATAACTGACAAGTGGACCTGAAGGCTTGTTTGACATCATATTTCCTGGTTATTTTTCTCTTTCTCTTGTTCTTCCTTCTGTTCCTCCTCTATAGATTCCTTTCTTTTTGCCAGTTCCGCATTTAAAAAAAAAAACTTTAAAGTATTTTACCACAGAATTTTAGTTGCTTTTAGTGAAAGCACCTTTGAAGTTTTAAATCTAATATCCTTCTAAAATGAAAATGACTGCAAGTCCAGTCTTCAAAGTTATCAGGATCCTGCAATGTCAGGATCTTTTACTTGATATTGCAAGATCTGCTTTAGTACAAGTTTATTAAAGTTACAACATGTAACATATTCTTTCATGCTAAGACAAAATTTATTTCATGACTCTTGCGTGGCTGTCATCACCAACCATTGTAATAGCACCAAATTACGACCTGCCAGTTCTTTGCCACCAGCAACTTACTAGGGTAAGGCCTTTGATCTAATTTCAGATCTGAGTCACTGAAAATATTACAGATGGCAATAATGTTACTCATTTCCATATTGAGAAAGTCTTTCGCAAGCTAATTAGTTCGCATCAACTCACTTGGAAGAAGGCTAAGGTGGGAAAAGCTGTTGAATCCCACCAACTTCTAAAGAGCTGTGGCAGACAATGCTGCAGTGATTGTGGCATTCAAGACTACAATACATTTACACACACACATGTTCACAAATTCACGGTGAAGATAAATGATGAGGGTGACTCAGATCAAAGGAAGAAGGATTAAAATGCCTTTTCTTGGGATGGAGATGTAGCTCATTGGTAGAGCATTTGTCTAGCATGCATGAAGCTCTATGTGCAAAGTTCAAGTCTTAGCACTACCAAAACCAAAATAAAACCAAACCAAACCAAACCAACAAACAAAAGTACCCCTTTCCTTCCGTGTCAAATACAGTAGAAACAATAGAATCTTCTTATAACTTACAAGTTGAGGCAGTTGTCTAAACTGTGCAATGTGTTTAACATCTCAATCAAATCATACATTTTCTCTCCAGGGACTGTTTCAATGGCCATTAAAAAAAATCACTAGTTCTTCATTTTATCAAAATCAGCAAAATACAAATTACCTCACATCCACTGTAACAGACCATAGACATCTACCTATCAGTTTGCATCCCCTTTTTTGTTCATATATTGTGAAGAACAAGTATACTAGATTATTCCTAGAATTTGTGTATAGATTTTTTAATTCTCAAAGGAAGCATTTCTTCTCACTTCACTCCAGGAAGAAATTCATCTGGAGGTCTGACAATCACCCAAGTTCTGGAAGCATGGCAGTATTGGACATTGTTGCTATGTTGACATTAACACTACTCTAGTTGCCATCATACTGAGTGAAGTGTTTCACCTTTGGTTAAGTCTCCTCCTTCAGGTCATAGTCCAGAGGTACATAAGAGCCATGTCCTGGAGTCTTGCTACAGGAAAGTCTGTCATTCTTGTCCCCAAATGGCAATGACAATGGAAGGCTCCAATCTGTATTCCAAATAGCAAAAGGACAAACAAAATTTTTGTCTTTGAAACTCTTGGTTTTTATCTGGAATGAGATCCCTCCACACAGTAAACTTTGCCCTACCTCTTTGTTAAAACTAGATATTGCTGTCACTTCTTTAATCTCCTGGGGCTAGAAGAGACTCTCCTGACCATCAGTCAATAGCCCTCTACCCACCTACTCAAAACAAAGCTGGCATAGTGGTTATAAGTAGTACACTGCTCAGCTATAATGCACAAAATATTTTAGGGGATACAGAATCATTGAATGAGAAAATAGAACTTATCAAAAATCACCAAGAGGTTATTTAAATGCTTTCTATAGAAACTCACCATTTTAGCTTTAGCTTAACTTTACTTAGACTTTGTTTAGTGTTGGGAGCCACTGTGAGCCCCATGGTATTGTGTGAGCAGCTGAAAACAATCTGAGGTGGGCAAGGAACAGCTTCCCAGGCAGGACAAGAGCTCAAGGAGGAAAAGGAGCAATCCAGTTGAAGAAGCAGCCAGGGATAAATTAGGAAAAGGAACTAGGCTGGGGGTGGGGAAAGGAGAGACAGAGAGGCGGCTTTCAAGAACTGAGATGAGGTCAGTGGGATTAAAGTATGGAAGAAAATAAGCATGAAGTAGCACACAGAACTCAATTATAAAGAAACACATGCATCATGATAGGGTGTCAGGATGTCTATCCCCTGGGAACAATGGCACATCCTGGACATGTTGAGAATGGACCAGTGTCAAAAACGGACTTGCATTTTGGAAGGGTTACATTTGTTACAGACTGAAGAAGGGTAGTATTAGAGCCATGGAAGCCTCTTTGGGGGCTTCCCTAGAAACTTCCAAAAGCTGACTCTGACGTGAAGGTTTTTATATAAATGATTTATGAAGGAAGTGCTCCCAAGGAGAGCTGCAGGCAAGCAGGAGATTCAGTGCAGGGCAAGGGAGAAGGACAAACATGAGTCCAGTCTTCAGAGAACTGCCTTTGGCCAGTGGTGTTGTTTCATCTACAAATGAAGAGCGGGATCTCCACATTTCCCAAATAGACAGAGAGGCATGAGTAGGAGCAGTTCTCTCAAGATATCAAGATAGTTCACAAGTCTAAGTTGTAAGAAAAAAATCCCTGAAAAACTGGAGGTGAGCACATAAAGCCTGTAAAAAGATACCAGGGTGTTTGTGCAGGGTACTGACAGTATCCATCCTGAGGCAACTTAAGTCATCAAGCAATCCAGAAACTTTGAGACAGAGATGGAGAGGGACGAAAAGGAGAGTAATTATTGTAGCAATAGGGATATTGTTCTATTTTAAATTTTATTTGGTAATATTAACATAATTCTAAAATAAATATGTAACACTATAAACATAATGCAGTGTAAGTTTAAGGCACTGATAAGACTATTGATGAAGAAGGATGGCTGTAGCAGACAGATAATTCGAGGTTTTTTTCTAAAATTCAAAGTAATGCTGGCTGCACTCACCAGCTCTTATGGCTAATGTGTCTGTCTAATACTTGCCAACTCAAAGAACCGCAGTTGAGTGAGAGTGTGAGCCTTCCTTGAGAGAAATTCAGTGCTAAAGAGACAAACTTATAAAATGTGATTTGCCATTTCAGTGAGCCCCCAAATAGTTTATATAGTCTGGTGGCCCAGAAGGATTTAAAGCATATCGGCACTTCTTTTCTACAATTCTTTTGGCTAATCTCTCAGAGTTGATTTAATAAAAAGAATAAAGCATGATAATTTTTCTGAAACTCTGTTCCTTTGGATGCCCTTGAACAAAGCAAACAGATGAATCAAGAATTTAGCTTCATTAGCCAGTATTAAAATTCAGCCATCTCACTGAAATATTTTGTCATAGGCTCAAGTTGATTTCACTAATGGAGAGACTGGCTAGAAAAACATGTAGAAAAACACAGTGTATCGATAAAATTTAACAATTTACTCTAAAGCTCCTTGGAGAAAAGCTTATCTAAAAATGGAATCTTTTTTAACATTTTCAAAACAGCACTTAAATAACTCAGAAAATGGGTTTATCAACGCATCCTCTGCCTAATGTATATTTTACAAAATGGGCAGTTTTGATAGCCTGGAAAAAAATCTTGTCTTTGGGAACTGGTAGCATTTCTTTAGAAAAAGACAAGTAAATTTCTGGAGCACCTAGAACAGTATTCAGGTCCAAAGAGGAAGTCAATGTGGGTTAGTATAAAGATGTACAAAACCAGGTATTTTACTTATCTGACACATTCATGCACATCATGTATTTATTTTAGTCTTGATTTCATTTGGGAGGCAAGAAGCACTAACAAAAATCTTTCTGAGATTAACTTTGCCTTATTTTCCTTGTAGACAGCAAGATGTCCCCTGTTGGTGCATGTAAGTCACACAGGCTGCCTGCTATGCCGGCTCTTGATTGGCAGTCACTGTAGCTCTGTAAATTAGAGGGTGTTTCTATACTTTATTCTTATTTTAGAAAGGATAAAACTAAACAGAACCAAGTAGATCAGAAGAAAACAATGTAAGTGACACAGATTTCAAAGCAAGACAACAGGAAATTTACCATAATGGCTACCATAATGTCTCTTGTTTTCTTCTAAATAGTTGTCTATATCTTCACAGTGAATTCATACAAAACAAAATAGTATAAAACTGATAAAAGCAGAGTAATGAAGGCATTACAGGCCTTCAAACCATTCAGTGGGAAAATCAACAGTGGCTAACATAATGTCTTTTGTTTACTTCAGAATAGCTGTTCAGACTGGGAAGCCAAGCAAGCACCTCACTTCCCTGGTAAGCAGTGGTTGGGGGGGCAGACTGCGACCCTTCCAGGGGGAGAACCAGCAGCAGCTCCTGAGATCCGCGCCATGTTGGAACTTAGGACGCTGTGAAACCAAACAAACAGCCTGCTTCCCTGCTAAGCAATAGTGAACCTAGTGATGCACGGCCTAGGGTCAAACATCTCACTTTCCCTACCCTCCTTCTCCTATCCTCCCCCTCCCTGCCGTTAGCCAAATGGGAACCAGAAATCTTAGCATCTCCTGGGAGGTTGACCATAGCAAATAAGGGGGACTTCCTTCCACTATCTCTTCGAAGGCAAATATTTTTATTACTGTTTTGTTCTATTCTGATTAATGGTACTGCTCTATTGAATATTCTGTTTTGATAAGTTCTATAATGTTCTGTATTTCATTTCATTTTGATATACGTGATTGAAAGAACAACTATTATAAAGATAATAAAATATACTGTGATAACTATTACTGTTATCTCGGTAACCTTCTGTGAAGTTCTGTACCAATTTTATTGTGCGATCTTACTTGGCTTTATTCTGTTGTGTTCTGTTGTATTTTACCACTTTCAAAATAAAAAAAAAAGCTGTTCATACCTTCATGTATGTCAAAATTAAACAATACAAAACAAACTGAAACCACTCTAAACAAAGAATAATAGCATTATTGGATTTCACAGCAATGGGTACCATAATGTTTCTTTTTCTTCAGAGTAACTGTTCATTTCATCATGCATAATATAATCGATTCTCACATACTGTTTAGGGGAAGTTCTATGCATGTATAAGCCTCTACATGTATACCTATTCTTTCTGTATTAGAGGGAAAAACAAACCACACCAAGACAAATTATTAGAAAAACACAAAACAAAAAAGACAAATAAACAACAATAGAAAAGAGCCCAAAACGCTGACAATATAAGCCTTCAAAACAGGGTGGTAGGAGAATAGATAGGCTCCATTTTACATAATGATTTTCAAGAGTTCCTCAGATCATCAGACACTAATATGCAAAATTGTTCCAATCCTATGAATGTTAACTGTTTTGTTCCAAGAACTTATAGTATTTGTAGTACAATCATCTTAGTTATCCTAAGTGTGTTTATACAATTTGAGATGTTTTTTCTTTTCCCTTCCTTTTTCTTTTTCCTCATTTTCCCTGAGATATTATTTTTCCCTTTTGAGCAAATTCTTATCCTTTCACTGTATCTACTGAGGATTTTTTATCTTATGTACTCTTACCATTTCTTATACTAGGGAAACTATATGGTATTTATTCATGTGAGTTTATTTCACTTACGAGTACGGTCTCAAGTTGCATCCATTTATTTATAAACAACTCAACGTGGTCACTCTTTATAGCTGAGTAGTACTCCATTGCATAAAAATACCACATCTTTTTTATCCATTCCTCAGTTGATGGACACTTAGGTTCTTTCCAAGATCTGGCTATTACAAATTGTGCTGCTATAATGCATACATCACTGTGGTATGATGTTTTCAGTTCTTCAGGGAATATACCCAGAAGTGGCATAGCTGAGTCAAATAGGACTTCCAATCCCAGCTTTTTCTGAGAAATCTCCAGACTGACCTCCACAAAGGCTGCACCACTCTACATTCCTACCAACAGTGCAGGAGAGTTCTTTTTCCCCACAGCCTCTCCAGCATTTGTTGTTGGTAGTTTTCTTGATCCTGGCCATTCTTTCTGGAGTTAGATGGAATCACAGTATGGCTTGAATTTGCATTTCTCTATTGATTAATGACACTGAACATTTTTTCATGTATTTATTTTCCATTTGTATTTCTTTATCTGAGAAGTGTATATTCATCTCAGATGTGCATTTTTGGATTGTGTTTTTGAATTTTGGGGGTCTGATTTTTTAAAAATTCTTTATCTGTTCTGGACACAAGTCCTTTGTCTGAGGGACCGTTCACCAAGATTTTTTACCAGTTTGTGGGTTTTACTTTTGCTGTGCTGGAGATTTCTTTTGACGTGCTCTTTAATAACTCTTTAATAAAGTGTGATCTCAGTTATTGGTTCTGGCAAGCATTTCTCATGCTGTTTGATTCCTGTTCATGAATTCTCTACCTACCCCCATGTCTTCAAGATTTCTACCTACTTTGTCTTCCAACATATTTAGTATTTCTGTTTTAATATTTAGGTCTTTGATCCATTTAGACTTTAGTTTAGTACACGGTGATAGGCATGGGTCTAGTTTTAGTTTTCAGCATATGGAGAGCTAATTTTTCCAGCACCATTTAGTAAAGAGACTTTCTTCCATTGAACGTTTGGCCCCTTTATCAAAGATAAGGTAGCTGAATGTGTTTGTAGTTGTAGTTGTATCTTCTAATCCATTCCATTGATCTTCAGGTCTGTTTTTATTCTGGTAAAATACTGATTTTATTACAGTAGCTTTGTAGTATAATTTCAAGTCAGAAATTGTGATGCCTCCTGCCTTGCCTTTGTTGCTTAGAATTGCCTTTGATATTCAAGGTCTCTTCTGATTCCAGATGAATTTTAGGAGTGACTTCTCTAGATCTGTAAGGTATGCTAGTGATATTTTGATTGGAGTTGCATTAAACCTATATAACAATTTTGGGAGCATGGCCATTTTCACAATATTTGTTCTTCTTATCCATGTACCAGGTTTGTCTTTACATTTTCTGAGGTCCTCTTCAATTTCTTTTTCAGGATATTATAATTTTCCCTGAATAGATCTTTTACTACTTTTGTTAGATTGATTCCTAAGTACTTCATTTCTTTTGGATTTTATTGTGAAGTGTATGGCTTCTCTTGTTTCTTTCTCAGTGATTTTATTTTTGGAAATATAAGCCAGAGCAATTAGACAAGAGAGGGAAATAAAAGAAGTGGGGATAGGAAAAGAAGTTAAATTATCATTATTTGCAGATGACATGATACTCTGCATAGAAGACCCCCAAAACTCCATTGAAAGAATCTTAGATATAATAAATAAATTCAGTAATATAGCTGGATACAATGTCAACACTCAAAAATCAATAGCATTCTTATATGCATTCCTATAATTTACAGCCCATGGTTAGCCCTTGTTCTGAACTGACAAGGGTTGTACTGAGCAGGAAGTGAAGAATTTGGAGTAAATTTGGGGATTGAGCCAAAGCTATGGAGAGAAGGTGGAAAATTATTAGTGGCAATTTTAGTTTGTCACAGATCTTTTCCCCATTGAATAGATTGATTGCTTTAGTTCAGTGGGGAGAAACAGGCATATCTGCATCACTGAAAGCAACTGGTTCTGAATAAAATGTCAGCTCTGAATAAAATTTTGTCTACTAGACTGCAAATCCTTAGTTTTAAAGTAATTTAAATCATTTATTGCTTGACTAACAACCACCGTAAGCTAATGTACTGCTAAAGCTATTTAGACAGCTTTAAATTTGCATAAAGCACTTCTATTTAAAAATTCATGTCCATTTATTTGAACAGAAACCTTAATGTCACCTCCATATTCACTTATTTGTTCTTTTCCAGCTACTTATCTCATTTCCATTATTTAACAAAGCACAAAATTTCCTCCTTTCCCCATTGTTTAATTCCTATATTAAACTATACCCATCTTGTACATCAGGACTCACCACCTGCCGCGCACCATCCCTTGCTTCCCCATCCTAGTGTGGCACGTGTGTACATACTTACTATTGTGTTTGCCTTCTTTTCTCTACACTGAAAGGTGGGAAGCACCTTTCCTTTAAGCCTCCCCTCCACCAACCCTCTCCTGTCCATATGGAACTGGAGAATATATGGTCAGAAATTCTTACACGTTTCTAGTAGCTATCCTAATTGGATGAAGTGCACTGATTTTGGAAGAATATTACTGTAAATAAATCAAAATAGACTGATATTTCCATGTATAATATTGGAGATACCTAGAATTGTTTCAGATTTCATTTTTCTGTATGTGACCTTTCCTCAATGGATATCATTTAACTCATTTTTAATTTTTCAATAATATATATTATCCAGGTTTACAACTGACATTTCATTTGAAATATTTAATTTAGATTTTCCTGCGCACATGAACAATTACAGAGGTCTATTAATCTTATTAAATGTTGGATTTCTAGTTCTCAAGAACAAAAATATGTACTTTTCCTATTGATTTCTGTACTCTAGGCTGTCTCATTCCACACACCCACTCAGGTATCAATTATATGTAAATTGCACACAGATTTTTTTCTTAATATCAAATCACTACCTTAAATGTGGTAGTACTCCAGAAGTGACTGCTTCTATAAAAAATGCTTCACTTGAGTTATAAACAGAGACAACCATCATGCTATTTGGGACTCCTACTGCCTTTGGATGAACAGGCCAAAATGGTTACAGAATGGTTATCTGTAAGGTTACAAAATGGTTATCTTTGATAATTCATACCGGTTATCAAGGATAATTGGGGTGGCTATTGTACAACAGAGACAGGGAATAGTGAGTATGGCATTTGGGAATATTCCTCGTAATACTCAAAGCCCTCAGTAATGGAGATTAGGCCATTTTACCATTTAAAGAACCTTGATAAGCTGAGGTTACAATAATTACAATGGAGACCCACAGATAGTAGTCATAAGTATCATTTATGTCTAAAAGACCTATAGTTTCTACCCAGTTCTTTTGGTTTTGCAAGTATGCATATACATTTACTTAGGCTAATTTTTAAATTTGTATGACTTATTAACTTAATCTTTTTCTCTGTTCTATTATGTTGTACAGCATGTTTTGGAAATGATTAACTATCTAATTGATTTCAAAACAAAATAGGCTTGTGACAAAATCAAAAGACTCAACATCACTCTGAGATCCTAAACCAGATACAGATTCATTAACTAATGAGATTTTAAGATTTTTTTCATTTGACAAGTGTGAAATTTTAGAAATACAGGTTGGATATTCCTTACCTGAAATGCTTGAGACCAGGATGTTTTCAGATTCATAATTTTTATTTAGAATATTCAGACAGACCTAATTAGTAGAATATCCCTAACCTGAAACATGAAATGCTTCAGAATCCAAATAAACATCCAAACTTTTGTTGAGTGTCATGTTGGTACAGCAAAAAAAGAGAAAGAAAGAAAAGAAAAAAATTGCATTTTAAAGCTTTTTCAGTTTTGGGTTTTTGGAATAAGGATGTTCAAACTGTGTGGGGACATTATATCAGCTAGGAACAATTTCATAAATAGAGTATTGGATAGCTAAAGGGGTGGACTGTAGAGCACACTTGTACTTTCCAATTTGCTGCCCAGAATCCAAACCTGGTCATATGTTGGAGAAGTTTCCACTTTTATGAGTCCTGAAAGAAAAGAAAAACTATTTCTTCTACTTATGCTTTAAAAGAATTTTAAAATGCTAAGTGCTTAATTATCTAGCACAATCAACAGCTGTGAAGCAGGTGCCTGGCTTAGATTTGGCCAATCTTACTGGTTTGGCCTGGACTTGATTTGAATCTAGTTGCAGATGTAAAGAATCTACAACCAAAACATCTAGGTTTTAGAAATCATTGTATCTTTAGTCTTTAACAAACATGAAAGTACTATCACCTCTGTCCACTCCCATGTACACTGTGGCTGCTCTCTGCCTTTCCTTGTTTTATGTTGTCTTCTGAGCCCAATGTCCTGTTCTTTAGATTTTATGGAAATTCTGGAGGTGTCTATATTTTCAATGTTATTTTTCTGTTTATGTTATCCATATTCATTTTATGCTTTTTATTTTTTCCCAAGTAAGAAGCATGAGTTATGCACTGAGTCTGCAAGGGAGTACATTAAACCTCCTTTTCTGGAAGATGAACATCCTCAGCCCACAGGCATGTGGGTCTTGGTCTGTGTCTCCAAAGCACCCTACTTATTCAGAAAGTCTCCAGAAAGGTCTGCTTGGTTGTGCAAATGAAAGGTCTATATACAGATGTTTACCCTCAGCAGTTGAGGAGTGAGATTAGTTCTGTGGTTGCCCTGACTATGCGATTCACACAGGCAGTCTTAATTTTCTGAGTCATAGGAAAACCTCAGGTAGGCTGTGCAACCTCAGGAAACTTATGTGGTTTTTTTCCCCCTGATGTTGCAACAGGAATATGATCTGTAAATCCTGCCTGCTGACCTCAAAATACCAAAAATGTATTAAAATAAATATTTTAAAACAAATGAGTAACCAAAGTGGGGGCAAGTAGAAGGAAAGGAATACAAAATATGTGTTTGTCATCCCATTCACAAAGGTAAAAATGATCAAGGATGGGCAGTGTTTTGACCTTTAGATTGGAAATCAGTAAACAGCTTATTACATAAAAAGGAGAAAAATACAAGTTTCCAAATTAGCAAAAAATAAATTAATCCTTTTTGGAAATTGTGAGACCATTAGCTAGTCACAAGGCTTAGCCAAAACAGAATTTTAATGATCTAGTTGTTTACTGGAAAAAAGAATATGGTTGTCTGTTTTTTTTAATATGAAAAATGCATGGTTATTCAGAATCCTCATGAATAAGGGAGAACTATTGAAAATGTAACCATGACAGTCCAATCAGACAACAGAGTAAAAATAGGGCATGCTTCGGATCTTAGGCAGATGACTGAATTGAGGTTTAATTTGAACTGGACCTGAGGATAGTTGAAGTTCAAACACTGAAAAGGAATTTTATGCCAAGACCAAAGACAGAAAAAGTGAGCATTAAAAATATACATATGTATACACGGTTATATAGTAAGGTACTCTAGAGATATAATTTCACTGAAGGAAGCCTATTTTTGGGCAATGAAGTAATTATATGAAAGGTGAAAATTATATGAAAGATGAAAATCCATTACTGCGGATGAAAATAATATTTTAGTTTATGCTTATCTGTGATAATGCTTTATAATAATTTCAAGGATTAAGACTTGTGCTTGAGTAAGCAAATGCTTGATATTAGTTAGCCCTGAGTTCAAATTCTAGTTTTGTTTTTGCATTTGTTTACTGGGGCTGCCATTACAAAATACCACAGACTGGGTGATGTAATCAAGAGAAATTTGTTTAACAAAGCAATGCAGATGGAGTGACTTTAATATAGAAATTTATTTTTTCATAGTTTTGGAGGCAAGAAATTCAAGATCAAGGTGTAGACAGCGTTATTCCTTTGAGATCCCCGAGGAGGGATCTATCCTTACCCTCTTCCCTTGACTTGTGAGAAGGCTCCCACTCCATGTGTCTTCCCATCATCATTTTCCCTGTGTGCATGCATGTGTCCAGATTTCCTCTCTCTCTCTTCTCTCTTCTCTTTCTGTCTCCTCTCCTCTCCTCTTCTCTCCTCTCCTCTCCTCTCCTCTGCTCTCCTCTTTCTGTCTCTGTCTCTTTAAGAACATCTATCAGGGGTTGGAGATTTAGCTCAGCGGTATAAGAGCCTGCCTTGCAAGTGCATGATCGTGAGTTTGATCCCTCGTACTGATAAAATAATAATTTTTAAAAAGGATACCCATCATATTAAACCACCATCCTGATCTTCATTTACTTTAATTACCTCTTTAAAGGACCTATTACCAAATATGGTCCCATTCTGAGGTCCTGAGGGCTAGGAATTTAATATATACATTTTGAAGAAGACACAGTTCAGTGGTAATACCTACTCCGTATGCTTCCTGCGCAATATCAATTCTTCTGAGACATCTTCTTTATATTTAAAATAGAGGAAAAAGGCTGTTGAAAGATGAGAGATGAGCCACTTACAGTTGCAATAAATATATTCAAAGCTAAAAACTATTTGTATTACTGTGATAAAGCTTTGCATGACGTACAGTTAAAAGCACAGAAAAAAATCCTTGGACATGTTAAGATTGTATCACTTTAGCACTATCAGTCAGCTCAGAAAAATCACTGTATATTGCAAAACATATCTTCAACCCTTGTCATGGGGAATGTTTTGGAACAGGTGTCATTTTTTTCTCTTTCCTGACCCACTTGAGTGGTCCGTGCCTTTCTCGGCCAGGAAAATGAGCATCTGGCTAGAGAAAGTAGGCTGAATTTGCTACATAGATGCTGTTTCAGGCGAAAAAAAAGGAAGTAAACCAAGGAGACTTCAAATTTATTATGCGTCTTCAATACAGGCAAACTCTTTTCTTCCTGCTTTAAGACCAGAGCCCTTTTGCAGCTTTCAGAGCGCTGAGCCTGCAGGAAGCAATGATCAGTTGAGAAGCCAGCAGAGGGCAGCAAAGCGCCAGGCAGTTGGAGCAGGTGGCCCAGTCTAGGCTCTCGCTTATTTTGCAGCACATCAGAACCTCATGGCAAGCTCTACGAGCTTCTATTGTCCATGGTGTGTAACTAATTGCAGCTCAGAACAATCAAGTAAGAAGAGATAGCAAAGCGGAGAGGCTGTACGGGAGAGATTGTAGTAGCTGATGTACCAGGCCATTAGAATCCTATAAGAGCTAGTTTGGAAATTTGGGAAAGAGTGGAAAAGAAAAGTGAAAAGCATCCAACTTTGTTATTCAGAGGCAGTTACCATCTTATAGAGAAGGGCTTTGGACTTTTGAATTGTGATCAGATTAAAAAGATTTCATTGTAGTTTACAATTTCTCTTTCCGACACTGGAATTGTTAGAATTGCTGATAAATGAGATGACATTCAATGGGAAGATTTAATGAGATTTGGCAGAAGCAGAATGAAAGCAGAGCATGACTGAATACAGAGGTGGATATTACTCACAAAACAGGCATAAGTAGGAGGTCACAGGAACAGGGAAAATATGCAGTTAAGAGCCCCCTTTGAGAGGCCGGCCCACTAATGTGGCCTAGGACACCTGTGGCGCATAAAGTCTTCTTATTTAAGAGAAAGATAATTGGAAGAAGGTTTAGAGAAGTACTTATGAGCCCTGGTATGTATAAAAATATACTGAGAGTGGTTTTTAAAGAATGTTTGTGGAAGGAAGATTTACAGTTTGTGGAATTAAAAGATCAGAGAAGAAGAAATTCTTCTGAGTCAGAGTTAGGGGCAGGTAAGTGCGCTTCCCGACGGCGCTGAGGACACAACCCCGTCACCAGCGCAGGCGCGCAACGAAGCATGGTTATATAACCATGACGCAGCCATGGACAACTACGCATGCGCTGATGGAGGCTCTGCGGGAAGTACATAAACAGGTGATAACAATAGGTATAAGAATTATACAGTAAAGATGCAGGTGGCTCTTGCATTCAGCTCTGCTTCATGCTGCCTACTATTGTTGCTGATGTCTTGCACACGTGTGTTCTTTAACCTGGGGACCTCACCCACTAAAATTTTCCTTGTTCACCCCCCCCCCCCCAAAGTGGGCCAACAGTGGGCCAGGTGAGTTTGCCATAGCCATGAGAAAAGACATTTTGACAATTGAAACTACAGTTTTCAGCTGTATGAGTGCTGCCTTGGGAGGGGTGTGAGGTGGAAGTCTTAAGATTGTATTTGTCACATTTGAAGAAGGTACATTTTGTGCTGTGTCCCAAATAATATTGATATTTTCTGGCTCTCATCTTTGGATTTAAAAAAAATAGTCATTTACGAATTCTTTAGCATTAACAAAGTACATATATACTTCTTTAAAGCAGCAATTTTCAAAATTTTGTGTACTTCAGAAGGTCTATCTATTAGAAGACCAAGATACCTGAAGTTCCAGAGTTTTTGATTCTGTGAGTTAAAAATTTTGTGGATTTCTTTGGGTGGTTGAGGGGAAAATTCCCACGTGATGCCAATGCTGCTGGTCTGGGAGCTATATTTTGAGAATCACTGCTTTAATCACTCCTTTCCTACTTGTTCTGGGCAGAGGATAATTAGTAATTGTGGAGATAACCTGGAGAATGCTTACTTCTTTGCTTAGCACAAACTTTCTCTACAAGAACATTTAGAAATGTTGAAGCTCAGGTTCTATGCCCAGTCTGTTGAGACTGCCTTTATGAGTAGCTCTACTATGTATGTTTTTAAATCTTCAGCTAACTGAAAGCCACTGGCTAAGATAACCAACACTGGTTCTGTGTAAGCTTCTTTGAAACTTCAGAACTTAGGGAGTCAGTGACGAATAATTCCCATTGACATTTATTTCAGGCTTTGAGTGTGTCACTACAGTTTGAAGCACCTCATGTGAATCACCTGATTTAAACATCGCAATGGGAAATAGCACATCTGTTATGCCTATGGATGCTGTCTGGGGCCTATTGCTCTGTGACAAAATGTGAAAAAGTTGAGACTACAGGGTCCTTAACTCCCAAACAGAAAAGGAAAAACTACAAAATTGTAATTTTAATTAATATCAATTATATCGATCATTTTAAAATAGATAAAAACTTGCTTAAATATTAAAGAATGGTCGTAATATTTAACAAGGAATTTAAGTGTTTTTAAAAATATACTATCTTGTAGAATTCTCAAAGTGATTATATGTATGAGTAGCTTAAAGTAGGCCTCACAACTCTACATGGTGAAATTATCAATATGGGTGACAAAATTGAGGCATGTGAGGTTTAAATAGTTTCGGATACCATGCAAAGTGTGGGGTAAAAAAGATTTAGACCTGGAAATCATAATTTGTGAGTCAAACTAATGTAATGCCACAATGTAACTTAAGATACTGTAGCATAAGAGATAAGATTTTACAAACACCTAAAACAACATGTGCAGTTTGAAAACCACTGCCCAGGGAAATTGTGAACAGCTTGCATTTTAGGGCTTTTTGAAAGCTTATGGAGAATTTATGGATTATTAAGTTATTAAGTTCTTTGGCTTTGAGTTCAATAGGGCAGGTGCCCATGGGGTAATTGGCACAGTTAGAGGCTCCTCTGGCTATACAGACTTTGTAACCTGCCCGGGGAGTAGGGTGAGTGGAAACCTACATCAGGGCCATTAATCCTCAGATCTTGGGTAACAACACAGACCTTGTTAAGTATTGCCTAAAAAGAAATATATTCAGAGGGTATCGTTGGTTCTTTTTAAAATTATAAGCTCTTGAACAAAAGGTGGATGGAACAATGGGGGAGAGAGACAGAGAAAGAGAGAGCGCAAGAGAGAGCACATGGATTATGTGAGTTGCTCCCAATCCTCCTGCCAGTCAATAGCAGACCCGAGACTAGAAACAGATCTGGTGACCATGGATATAGCACCTACTGGCATTTTCCATAAACCAAATTTCTGCGATGAGATGGGTTAGGTTGCCATTATAGGGGCTTTTGCAAAGTATTCTGAACTCCTGACCTTAATATAAGAAACTGTATACATCCTCACAAGAGGTAAAGACAAAATACTAAGCGGATAGTTCAGCAGGTAAATATTTATTTTAAGAAATTTTCATTCTGGTATGCAAGCTGAGCATCTCAAGTTTGGAATTTGTTCTCCTCTCCTGCCATCTGGTGGTGCTTCTGAGCCATATTTTCATGCAAGTGTCTCTGATCCCAGTAATCATTTCCACACAATTTATTTCTAGGTCATTACTACTCAAATCATGAAATATATTTTTAGGTGATTCTGCATTTTTCACTTGATGTTTAGTATAGAAGAATGGCTTGTGATTATTTTTATATACCAGAGCATTTCATTTCTGCTAAATAATTTGCTTCTAAAATTTAATTATGTGACATTAAATAATATGATCATGAATATAAACCAATCTACATTTTATCTACAATGGAAACTCAAGACATGGGATTCTGCTGAACTGAGTGTGTATTTAAACATATGAATCAGTAGTTGCTGTGGTACCAGGCCTTGGAGCAAACAATGTTATCTCAGAATTTCCTCTTAGAAAGAGAACTTTAGTGCTGACACTGTTACTGGCTTTTTTAGGTAGTCCCGGAATTATGCTTGAAACTAATGAAAATCAGACTCGCTAACATTGTTAGAAATTATCTGTTAGATCCAAATCTGGGATGTTCCTCAACTTTTCTTTAGCTCTGTAAGTCATAGAAATTTTATGTAAAATCCAAGCTCTGTAGCTTCTCTGAAGAAATAAGAAAGTCTGACAAGTATTGGGCCACTCCTTTGCTGGGCAACTTCCCTACACCCTCATTATCATTGGGCTTCTGCCTGTGGGGTCCAAAGAAGGGTCATCTCTCTTTCCCTTTAAACACCAGTCTGAAATGTGTTTCTCTGTGAAGCCTGGGTAACCCTACTAAGCACTGAAGAAGAACTCTTCTCTGTAGAAATCAAGCATAAATTATAAATAAAAAGAGGACACTCCAAAATATCAAATCTGTAACTTCTAGTCAAACTATCAAATAAAAGAATGAAAAAGCAAAAGACCAAATTTACTTGAAATTTACTTGTTGGAGAGTTAAATGAACATTTTGATTTGACAGATGTTAACATTTAACTGGCATTTATTTTTAACACACAACTTGACCAGTACAAAAAGCAGCTGATGATGATTGATTAATTAAAAGGTACTAGATGCATGAAAATTGCTTTAGAAATTCTTGGTTAAAATACTTTAAAATATTTGCTATTTCTTAGTAGAAATTGTTAGCTTGCTAAAAAACAGAATGTAATTTATTGACTAAGGGGACAATGAACACTAAGTGCTTGAAAATTCTTAGTTTTACCTTATTTGTTCAATTTTTTTATCTCCTCTGAATTTCCAATTCATTTTTCCAGTCCTATTTATATAGTGTGTATGAGCAGGATGAAAAAAATGAAAGTATCCTAAAGCATCTCATGAAATTAGATTAATTAAATTGGTACAAGTATGCTTCTTGTCCTAATGTGCAATATATTTTATAATGCTTTATTCAGAGTTTTAGTTTGTTAAGCAATCGTTTCTTTAAGAGTCAATCTACTCTTTTTCTGCTTTATGTTATGTCATAATATAATTTTAGATCTAGAAGATATGTAACAAAAAATAATCTCCCTTGATGACAGGAAACTAAGGTACAGAGAAGTGTCTTAATTTCATGAGATCTGAGCTAGGAGAAGACATAAAATGAGGTTCCAGGCATATAGCGTTCATGTCCAATTATACAATTTTAAAGAAATTCTAGGTACAATCAACAATGTAAATTGCAGCATTTATAGCAAAGAAAATCAATCTTATAGAATAGTACTTTCAAGTTTGGCTAGCTTTCTCATGAAGCCCCTCACATGGGCATTTTTTGCTCTAGTTTGTAAGTTAGTTAAAGACTGGAGCAGCACTGGCATGTTGGGATGATGGTAGGCCATTCCTTAACATGAATTTTCCTATATGAGAATGTTGAGTCTGTTCCAGCTGCTATAACAAAGAACTATAGGCCAGGTGGCTAACAAACCACAGAAATATATTGCTCAAAGTTCTACAATTTGAAAGACCTATGACTGGGGTACTGGCATATTCAGTGTCTGATCAGGGTGCTGTCTCAGGTCATAGATGACCCGTGTTTTTGCTTCATTATTGTGTAGCAAAAGGGGAAAGAGGTTCTCTTAGATTTGTTTTCCCTCTCAGAAAGATTGCTTTCATATGGGATCTTCTTTTGTGGCCTACTCACCTCCCAAAGAGCCTACTTCCTAATCCCATTCTTGGGGACTGGATTGCAACATATGAGCTTTGAGAGGACACAAACATTAAGACCAAACCAGAAGTCTATTACACATAAGTATCTATGTATTACTAGGTCCAGAAATACCCAGTTCCTGAGGCAGCATAGCCTCCCGTGTCATGTGAAGAAAGTACTACACTGGGGTGGAGGTTGGAAGGAATATTCTGGAGACCAGGAGCAAGAAGCCAGAGGACAAGGGATAAACAAGACGCCAAGAAACCACGTGGCCAGTGTCACTGCAGATAATGATGACATTTTGAATGTATTGTTTCTAGGCTTTTAACTTTACTTTTTTAAAAATTGCCTTTTCATTTTGTGGCCAGAGCATTTCCAAGTGAGGAGTTTCTAATTTTCTGAGCTGCAAACTGAGGTCAGAGCCAGTGTGTTGTGTGACACACTCTTTCTCTCAAACTTACTATGGCCTTGGCTTCCAGGAGTAATTCTGACACCAGTTCAAAAATTATGTTTTTAAAAATAAAACATGAAACTTGCCTGCTTGCTGATCAGTTTATTGTTTTTCAGCAGATACCTTTAGCTTTTAAATGAGAATTCAATGCACTTGAAAGTACGAAGCAATCCTTTAGAGAATGCACACAGCTCAGTCAAATACATTTGCTCATAAAAACTTCTGGCTTTTCAATAAGCACTGAACCGGAGATAGGTATATTCTTAGAGCATGTCACTTAAAACACTCATATAAAACCCCCTCTAGCTATTCCAGTTTAGTCCTATGTACAATATAGCTTTTGTTCAGCAGTTTTATTTTAATCTGAATGTGCAAAGACTTTCAGCAACTGTTCTTTATGGGCCTACATGCCACATAATGTTGACAAACCAGCATTTTATTGATGCATAAAAGCCTTTCTAGTCAAACGAGTAGGTACTGCTATCTATTTTTCCTCTTAATATGAATATGAATCTTGTGCTTCCTTGTTGAGGCTTCAAAACCTCAGAGAGGGGTGAGTTGTCTTTAACTTTCTAGGAAATACATTTTGTTTGATTCCACAGTTTATCCTTTGCAAAGTTCTGCATTTGGTTAAGTGTTACATTCATTCTTACTCTACCTCACCCTTTGAAAAAGGTCAGAGCCATGTCCTACTGACAATAGAATTCTAATGTCTTAGGCCTAGAAACTCAGAGGACTCTGGTAGGAGCCAGTCAGCACGTAAGATGCCTGACCATCCTGAAACCACCACACTGGAGAAGATAACCACAGGTGCTTGGGTTCCATTTCATAGCTGGCTGGCCTTGGGACAGAAGCAGTGTGAAAAGAAAGGCCCGGGCAACTGTCGTGGTGGCAAGGAAGCAATAGGTCAAGGAAGGAGCCAGGAAGGGAGACAGACATTTCCAGGCCGCAGCCAGTGACACCTCTTCAGGCCAGGCCCTGCTTCCTAACAAGTCAGCTGTAGCCCCTCAACAACTCTGTCACTTCCACAAGTCCTGCCTCTGAGCCCATGAGGCTTTGGGAGGACATCTAGGTAAAATGGTAACAGAGCTGCATCTCCAGGCCTCAGACATTTTGTTAACAGAAAATGAACTAAGACAAGTGGTAAAGCTTTCTAGAATCCTGTAGACCACATGTACTGGACATTAACCTGTCTGCTCATGCATCTCATCACCTTGAACCATCAGTTTTGCTTTTTTTAAATGTTATCACATGTTAATATCGCATGGTGGTGAAATTTTCCATGAGAAATTGATGCATGCATTTGATATACTTTAGTCAGTTTCAATGCCATGGTCCTTCCTTATCTCTTCCTTCTCACTTATCTCCTCCCCCCCCCCCCACCTTTGGAAGTCTCCCTGCTGGTTTTTTCCTGAACTCTCTCCTTTAATTATTTACTTATTCATTTATGTATTCATATATTTCTCATGAGAAAATATGCAATATTTAACTTTCCGATCTGACTACTTTCAGTGGACACAATGGTTAACATGAGCAGTTTGTCAATACTGCTGTCCTCAAAGCCTCATGTTCAGGAGCCTCTAAGGTCCCCAGGGCCTGAGGAGAGGTGGAGCCTCTCCCCGGTAAGTCTCAGCCTCAGGCTCCTGAGTCACACCCTTATCATGTCTTGCTTGACAAGTTCAGCACCTTCCTTCTGGCTCCTGGCTGGCACACTTGGCTCCTGATTACAGTTTAGTTCCCCTGATCTCCCTCCCTCCATCCCTGATCTCAGGGATATCCAGGGGTCAGAAAAGGGACAGCCTCAGCTAGCTCCAGTCTGGTGTCCTCTGTCTACCTTGTATGCTCAGTTAACACAGCTGCCGTGGTTTTCTGGGTTTCTCTCAGCTTGCACTTCTCACCAAGATGTGTTTGGTGCTATGCAGTAGCAGTGGGAACAAAAATCCGAGCCAAATCTGTTCTGATAATCTGTCACTCAGTGGCTGCCACTTAGCTGTCTCTGCCTCGTCCCCTGAGCCTCATTTGGAGTCACAGCTGTCTGAGCTAGGGATCACGACACCAGCACACCCCTGAGTTTCTCTCTGGCTCAACTCCCCCAGGACGGAGGAGACCCTGCCTTGTATGAATATTATATATTTGTCTCCTGATCCCTGGGTCCCAGCAGATGGCCACTGAATTCAGCCTGCCCCGAGGTTGGTGGTGGCTCTGGTGAGTACTAAGCTGACTTCCACTTACAGCAGTTTCTTTTCCTGGAGGATTTTGGACATTTCACTGAACGGCACCATCCCCAAACCTGCACTGCAAGCTGTGCTCAGGGAGAGCTGCAGCTCTGCTTCTTGTTCTAACCTGCCTGCCTTGCTTCCTTCCTTTCTCCTTTCTTTTTTCTGCCTTCCTTTCTTTCATTTATTTTTTATTTATTTTATTTTTCAGTTATTAATTTTTATTAATACATAATGATTGCATACATCATGGGGAGTTAACACAAGTACATAACACATCTCAATTCTTTTTTCATCCTTTTCCTTTCTTCCCCTCCCCCCCCCACCCCTTTCTTTTTGGAAACAAAGTCTTCTTGGTATACAGTTCAAACTGGCCTTGAATTCACTATGTAGCCCAGTGGGCTCAAATTAACAGCAATCCTCCTGCCTCAGCATCTTGAGTTCTGGGGTTACAAGCACGCACCACCATGCCTGGCTCTCCCTCCACCTCTTGATTCCTTTCCCATTGGAAAAAAATCTTTCTCCCCACATCCTATTATCTACTTGTATTTTGCTCTTTATTTATGGGGGGGGTTTCACACATGTGAGAAACCATGCAGGGTTTAAGCTGTGTGTCTGATTTATTTCAGTTAACATTATGGCTCCTAAAATGACACATTCTATCCTTCTTGATGGCAAAGTAGTACTGTTTTGTGTAAATACTACATTTTCTTGATCTATTCATTGTGGATGGACATATAGGCCACTTCCAAGATTTAACCATTACAAATTGTGCTGCTATGAACATGGACATGCACAAATCACTTTAATATGATGTTTTTAACCCTTGCAGACATAGGCATAGCCACAAACTTTCAGAATAATACCCCAGCGACAGAAAAAATGGTACCAAGAATCAACAAATGAAATTATATTGTATTATAAAGCTTCTGTACAGCATAGGAAGCAAATCTGCTATCCTGTGCAGGAAGACATTTGCTGTCTTCCCTTGCAAGCTTGTACCTACTAAGTTGGGTGAAGGTGTCAGAATGACCTGTTAGTGCCCTTTCCTCTGAACTGTGGGACTGAATCTGCCAAGTAAGAGCTTTTGGTAACTAAAAGAGGAAGGTTGGGAAGTGGTTTAGGTGCATGTATCTGATCCTACTTTTAAGCAGCTGGAAGCACCTCCATGGTACACAAAGTACAATCAGTGACTTCGTAACTGTTTCCACCAAGTAGAGCTATGGGCGCAGAAAGAAGAGGTGGACCTAGAGATGTTCGGTCCTGGGTTGTACCTCCTTGTGCTATGTACTAAATCAGTGGCCACTTGAAACCACTGTCTTAGACACTTTAACACTCTTTATTTTCATATCTGAAAGAGGTGATAATTATGAACTTTCAAATAAATTATATATGTGAAATTCTACCTATTACAGGAAGGTAACTTATACCAGTTACCTGGTGATAAGGAATTCTGATGATTCTGCAATGATTATGAATCAAATATAAGTATCCCCAGTTTTTATTTATATTTTATCATTTTATCTATATTAATTAACTATGCACAGCATAATACACAAACATAGGCTAAATCTCATTTTATTTACTTTTTACTTCTCACAGAGATATAGTTTATATACAAAAAATGTACAAATTGAAGGGTATTTACAAATGTATACACACATATAACTGCTACCTAGAATATTTCGTCATGTATCCACTCTGCAGTACTCCCCTGCACAAGAAACCAAGACTCTCACTCCACCTTTACTGAAAAATTACATCAGGCTAGAATTTCATAGAAATGGAGTAGCATGCAGGTTCTATTTTGTGTTTAATTGCATAAGCCTGTGAAACTTATCAATGTTTGCATATAATAGCATCATTTTAAAGAACAGTCTTGTACCTAACCAGGAAAGAGTCATTTTAAAAGTAAGTGTATCTTCAGCCTCCATAAAGCTATCTGGTGTTTTAGCTCACCTCTCTTTTGTGTTCTCTTCTGAATCTTTTTCTGTTTGTTATATCTGTGATTAACCCCTCTTCATGTCTGCTGCTTGCAGGACATACTCATCATATCTAATAACATCATCCAAGTCTGTTTCCATTTGATAGTGCTATTAGATAAATAGTAATGCTTTGTATTTCAGCAGTGAAGCATAAAAGAGCACAGGGAACTGAAATTTTCACAAGTAGCAAGGGCTTCCTGTTACCCCAAGGGTGAAAGCGATTGATTTATTTCTGCATTGCTGATTCCATCATTCAATATGATTTCTTCATGGAGCAGTGTTGAATGTCCCTCAGGGTCAAGTCTTAGAGTATTTTTACATTAATTACAAAAGACCAGGAGAAGGGAGTGAAAACACAGGAGAAATACTTTTAAGTGCTCTGTAGTATGGCTCACGTTATTACTCTACTAAAGATTTGGCACAAATGTGACACTATTTCATCCTGAAGATATTGAGTTCTCAGGGCCCAATGTCATTAAACATTTAAATTTTATGACCAGTGGATTTTGTTGTTTTCATGCTAGCAAGATTTTTCTGACCATAGATGAGTTCACTGGAACTTAGTTAACTGATATGAAAGTTGTATATATGAGCTTCACTGGGTTGAGCTGGTATACTTGATCTGAACAATTTTGTTGCCTAGAATTTATGGGTCTGCTAGGCTGAGGGTCTGACACCAAGGCAGGGTTATGTAGGCAGTTTGTCCCCAGCACTGTCCTGCTGAGGATGTGGTGCTGCTTTGTCCATATCCTTCTATCAGGACTGTGGATTTATTCACTCAGCTGTTGGAGAAATAGGCAGTTGTCAGTTTTCTTTGGTTTGGCTCTGCTCAAGATGGTCATCCTGCCCATGGTCATGATCCTTCACAGGGCAGGTAACACTGAATGGCTCTTCTTTTTATCTTTAGAATAACAGTTTGATCCTAGTATATCTTGGGGGGTTTTGTTTGTTTGTTTAATATTTTTAAACCCTGGAAATCATGCTGAACTTCTCACATCCATATAGTTATGTGTTTCACTAAATTTGGAAGTTTTTTGGCCATTATTTCCTCAAGTATGTTTTTTACTGCCTTTTTCTCTTTATCCTCTTCTGTCCTCCAGGACTCCAATATTAAGAAACAGCATATTTGATTCATAATCCTGAAATTTAGTTTAAAACTATGCTTTGACAAAGGCGTTGACATTCATTCACTATACTCCTCCCATGGGTTACTGTTCTGAAGCCTTATGAGCTGTGTGAGTATGCTATGCTAGTTTCTCAATATTAGATGTGTCACCTCTAATATTTGGGTCCCAACAAGCAAGAAAGGAGTCTTTGGACAGTTGCGAGTTGACAGGCACCCGTTTTTCTTTCACACTTTCAAATGAGAAAAAGTTGCTGAAAAACAGACTAGAAGTATTTCTTTTTGTGGATAACTTGGTGATCTCACTCTGTCATAATCCTCTTGATCTACGGTATCAAAAAGCCCAAGAGTGTGTGGTTCCCCACCAATTGTATCTGTGACTGCATAGCTGTCAAAAATGGTTTGCGTATATTCAGATAGAAATTTTTTGTTGTATACAATATCAGGAGACATGTTTTACCAACAGCACCAAGGTTCACACACCCTTGTCTGCAATGTGGAAATAGTTTAAATATTTCAAATTTGATGTTGACTTTAGCTTCCCCACGAGGGCATATGACATGTATTTTTATGCACATTTCAATTCCTTTAAAGGAATTTACTGTCTTTTTCACAATTATCTTTCTTTTAGACATTCCCCATATGATTATAAGATTTTTGCATTTTCTTGGAAATTTTTGTGTGTGGGCAGATGTGTTACTAAAAGCCACTACTGAGAGATTAAACAGGGTGTGATCTGAAACCAGTAGTGGATTTAAACAATTCTTTTATGGTGTAAATGATTCACACAACTAAGTGAAAGCTGCTCAGTGTCGATGTCGCTCCCGGCTGGCAGGAAGGACACACGACAAAGTCTGGCAGTGGACAACCTTTTCTTTTATTTTCCTTCTCCGTACAGCCTGCCCTGGGATCGCTCCCAGCCGAAGCCTCCTTTGGTCCGCTCCCCGCGGCTCCTTTTGGGCTTCTACTTCCGGGCTTCTTCTTCCCCCCCCAGGGGTGGCACCAGTATATATACGGATACAGTGTCCAATCATGTTAAAGTAAGCAAGGCAAGCTGATTGGCTAACATCATCAGTTGCCAGGCAGACTATATTGTTGAGCGGGTTGCTTACGCGGTAAGCAGGAAACTAACGTGCTCGATGGGAGGGGTAATCTACCTCAGGCTTTACTCTTTACTACAGGCCTCACGTCCGCCAAGTGAGGCGACCGGGCTCGGGGCTGCGGCTCCCAACATCTCCCCCTTTTTTATTTTTTATGAATGTGCGCATCGTAGCCCTTCCTGGACTGGGTGCAGAGGCTTATGCCCTATGCGTAGGCCCACCGTAGGTCCTTGGCTTAGACCCTGGTCGGCCGTCCCATGGTCCGCCAAGGCCCTGAGGCCCTCGTCCTTTTTCTAGGGCCAGGCACAAACTGGACGGAACCTGGATGCACACAAGCTTGCACTCATTTTCTCTCCGTAAAGAAATCCCCTCGGAGAGAAATTCAGACCTGGGCAGCATCTAACAGTCCAGCGGCTTACGTGCAGGATGGGGTAGGGCCTGGCTTAGGTTGAGTCGCACCGGGGGAGTACGCTCTTACCCGTCATTGACTCTCCTACCCAGCTATGTCATAATTTTTTAGAGGAGGAGTGTGGGAAGCTCACCACCCCTAGACTCGGTCGTAGGCTAGGCGAGCGAGCCATGCATATGCCTGAGGATCTTCTTGTCCATTTCGGGCTACCGCTATTTCTATTCATCTTGTTGGTTGGTCTGTGATGGATCTCCGGTAGGGCAGGTCTGATCTTCAGTCGAGGGCTTTGTCGCCCGTGTCAGTCTCTCCGGTATCCACAGTGGTTCTCGTCCCGGTTCCTGTGGGAAAACACAAACCGCGCCTCGGTTCCAGCTGACCACTGGATCCGGGCCCATCCATTGTCCTGTCAGGACATCTTTCCACTTCACCCACCCTTTATGGTTGGGGGAAGGGTTGCAGTGCTCCACGGCTGGGGAGCAATTATCATTATTTAAATTTAAAAAATTGTGTGTGAATAGTGCCATGGATAATCGTGCCTTTGGGGCCAGGCCTTGGCCTACTCCCCCTTTTTGTTTTTGTAAAATTTCTTTGAGGCTTCTATGAGCCCTCTCAATGATTCCTTGACCTTGGGGATTATATGGGATACCATGTTTTAATTGAACCTCCATCATTTTGCAGAACTCATTGAAGGCTTTGCCTATATAGGCTGGTCCATTATCAGTTTTTAATATTTTTGGTTTGCCCCATGCGGCCCAAGCCGCCAGGCAATGATTGATCACATTAGACACTTTTTCACCTGTTTCTGCTGTTGCAAATATGACGTGAGAACAGGTGTCTGTGGAAACATGAACATATTTAAGAGTCCCAAACTCCTGTATATGTCTGATGTCCATCTGCCAAACATCACCAGGGATCAAACCTCGAGGGTTTACTCCCATCGGTATGGCAGGTTTGTATGTGGCACAGGAGTCACATAGTCGCACGATATCTCGTGCATCTGCTCTGGAAACATGGAAATGGTTTGCTAGTGTCCTGGCATTGACATGAAACTTATCATGGAAGGCACGGGCTCGCTCGATTGGTGTTAGTAAGGTAAAAATCCATAACGGGCGAGTGGCAGTATCAGCAGCCGCATTCCCCTGTGCCATGGGCCCCGGCAGGGATGTATGTGCTCTTATGTGGGTGGTGAAGACCTTATGGTGTCTGTTCTGAAGCAATGTCTGGATAGACAGGAACAGCCCAGCCACTGTGGAAGTGGATCTAATTAAACCGGCAGTCTCAAGCACTTGCATAGCATTGACCACATACCTAGAATCGGAGACAATATTAATGGCTTTTGAGAACCGTTTAAGAATCATTTTAACGATCTGCAGTTTTACCACCTGAGGCTGATCAGGTTCAAATTGTATGGTAACCGGGGGCTTGCCTAGGATCACATAGGCGCCTATCCCCGTCTTGGAGCCATCTGTGTATATTGTAGTTGCTGGGACTAATGGCTCAGAGGCAGTAACCTTTGGAAAAATTATAGGGTGCTGAGTGACAAATGACAAGATAGGGTCTTTAGGGTATTGATTGTTTATATCCCCATGGAAAACACATCTCAAAATGGCCCACGTATCTATGCAGGCAGCCAGGGTCTTGATCTGGCTGGCGGTATAGGGTACTCGGATGGCTTGTGGTCCTGAGCCAAAATGTTGGACAGCTCTATCATGCGCTTCAAGGGCCAATGAAGCGACTGCCTCCGGGTAATGCTCTATGACTTTTGCAGGTGAGACCTTAGGGTGTATCCACAGTAATGGTCCTTTCTGCCAAATCACCGCTGTGGGCTGTAGACTAGTCTGTAGCAAACAGACATCAAAGGGTCGCCCTGGTTCAATTCTGTGTAAGGTAGCCCCACCTAAGGCTTTTTCCACTCTCTGTAAGGCAGCTCTTGCCTCAGGAGTGAGCCTCCTGTGGGAGGCTATATCTGGGTCTCCCTTCAGAAGGTCGAACAGGGGTTTGAGATCTGAATTTGGTATATGTAAATACGGCCTAATCCAATTAATGTCTCCCAATAGCTTTTGCATGTCATTTAGGGTCCTAACGCCATCCATCCTAATGGTGACCTTCTGTGGAGAGACTAGCATAGGGGAGATTTTCGTGCCTAAGTAGGTCACCATTTCTCCTCCCTGAATCTTGTCGGGGGCAACATGCAGATTAGCTTGTCTCAGGGCCTCGACCAACTGGCCGAGCATATTATTTAGCATGTCTGGGTCCCTGCCGCTGAGTAAAAGGTCGTCCATGTAATGCACACATCTTATCTTGGGAAAGGATTTCCGTAGGGGGGCCAGTAGGGAATCAAGGTAAATCTGACACATAGTGGGACTGTTGGCCATACCTTGGGGCAGCGTTATCCACTCGTATCTGAGATCAGGGCTTTCTTGGTTAATGGTGGGTAAAGTAAAGGCGAACCTATGAGTGTCCTCTGGATGCAGGGGGATTGAGAAGAAACAGTCTCTAAGATCTATAACATAAACTGGCCAGGACTGAGGGATGGCTGAGAGAGCTGGCAGCCCCCTCTGGACCGCCCCCAGGGACTGCATCTGCGCGTTGACCGCCCTTAGATCATGGAGCAGCCTCCACTTGCCAGACTTTTTCTTAATTATAAAAATGGGGGTGTTCCATGGGGAGGTTGACGGCTTAATGTGTCCTAATCTAAGTTGTGTACTGACTATTTCTGACAAGGCTAATAGCTTCTCCTTAGGCAGGGGCCACTGAGGTACCCAAACCGGATCATTTGACCTCCAGGTGATTTTGATCGAAGTGGGTAGGAGAGCTTCTTCAGCGGCCCCTAAGAAAAACCCAGCCCTTGCCTACCTTTTTTGTTCTCTACTGGTATTGGGGATGTCCGACCCTGTAGGGCATTGCCCAAGCCTTTGCCGGGGGTATATCCCTGGTTCCTGAGTATATCCTTAGCCTGGGGGGAGCAGTTTGACGTAAGCGTGACATCCATCTGAGTGAGGATGTCCCTTCCCCATAGAGACACTGGCAACTGCAACACGAATGGTTGGAAATGGCCCTGATGACCCTCCTCATCACACCAGAGCAGGGTTGAAGCACTAACCTGAGGAGCTGACACCATCCCCAGGCCCTGCAGCGTGTTATCTGCAGTGTTGGTGGGCCAGTTGGAGGGCCAATCCTTTCTAGAGATAATGGAACGGTCAGCTCCTGTGTCTAGGAGCCCTGTAATATTCTTGCCATTGACCTTAAGTGAGAGCATGGGCCTTTTATCAAGTATTATATGGAGTCCCTCGAAGACTTCCCCTGAGGAACCGAAACCTTGACTTTCTCTAATTTTCTGCTTTGAGGGGAATCTCTTGTGGAGACTGGGGAGCAGCAAGAGCTGCGCTATCTTGTCTCCTTTATTGATTACCATAGTACCCACAAGAGATTGAACCATAATTTTAATGTGTCCTGTGTAGTCTGAGTCTATGACCCCCGGGACTACTATGAGACCCCGAAGGGCCGTGGAGGATCTCCCGATCACCAGACCCACGGAATTTTCGGGTAACGGTCCCTTAAAGGTGGTTTCAACCACTTGAACACCCATATCAGGCACTAATATAAGTCTGGAGGCGACACTGAGGTCCACACCTGCTGACCCAGGGGTGGCCCTTGTTGAAGGCTGCCATCCTGAGCTGTCCTGTCTCTGGGGCGGGGGCCCGCCTGTGAAGGGGGCCCCCTCTGGCCGTTTTTTTGGCTCTCTAGCATCTCGTCCACAAATACGGTTGCCCTGAGCATCAAAGACCGACCTACACTCCTCAGCTTTGTGTGATCCCCTCTTGCATCGCCCACAAACATATGGTTCTTCATTCCTAGGGCGAGGCCTAGCATCTGCATTGTTTGGGCAATGACGTTTAATGTGTCCTGGCTCCCCGCAGGCAAAACACCCTTTAGCCTTACATTCCCCTTCTAACCCGCGAGGTCCCCTCTGCTGTACAGCCGCGGCCAGGAGAGCAGCCACTCCCGAGTTGGAGAGCGGCCCCCCTATCTCTCTGCATATCCTAATCCAGGCGTTGAGGTCCTTGTTCTTATGAGGAGCTATCGCTGCCTTGCACTCCTTTGTACATTGCTCAAAAATCAGCTGCCTTACCAGCGGTCGAGCCACTCCCGGATCAGAAAATATCTTATCGGCAGCATCTTGCATTCGGGCCACAAAGTCAACAAATGGCTCTGTGGTACCCTGAATTATTTTTGAAAGACACAAGGAGGCTGTTCCGGCACCACTTACCTGCTTCCAGGCGCGGAGCCCTATGGCATTGATTTGTTCATAGACAGCGCCGGGGAACTGAGTCTGATCATCAGCGTGCCGACCTTCTCCCATAAGCATTTCCTTGTTCCACCCCCGGTTTCCCCGACTGGCGTTTCTCTCAGCCTGCTCTGCAGAGAACTCTGCGTACCAGGCTCGCCAATCCAGGTAACTACCCGAGGGCAGACACGCCTTTGCCAGCTGAATCCAGTCCGCGGGGGTGAGGGGCCCAGAAGACAGGTTCTCCAGCATGGCAATGGTGTAAGGCGCAGTCGGCCCAAAGGTTGTAACTGCATTTTTAAGTTCTCTAATCTGCTTTATCTCAAAAGGCTCCCATGCATTACGTCCCTGGCCCATAGCTACTTGTACAGGAAATATCCCGTAGGGGCCACTATCTATCCCAGGTGGTGGATGTACCTCATGAGACAAACGTCCCCCCTGCCAAAGCCGCCTGTAAAAATACCGACCCGCCGGCGGCGGAGCATAAGACGGCCGCCATGATTGGGCGGAAAATGGGGGCCCGTGCATCACTTCCTGTTCTGGCGAAGGGGAAGGGAGCTCCCGGGCGGCCGCCTCGCGGCGAGGGATCGCCTCCGGGAACAGCCCCCAAGGTGGGGCGGAAGGCTTCGCCTCCCTCTCGCGCCGGGGAGCGCTCAGGAGCTCTCTACTCCTCCGCAGACCAAGTTGAGCGGAGCGCAATTCGCGGCGCAACGCTGGGAAAGAACCCTGCGACTCCTTATCGAGCGACTTAGGCTCCTGACAGCTGGTCTCTTTGGCCTCCTTGCCATTCAACTTTCCCTCGTCCTCGGAGTCAGACGACTCCGAGGCTAGAGCCCCGTCCTTCTCCTTAGCATCTTTGTTCCCCTTGACGGGCCCCTCTCGGGAGCTCCCTGACTGGGCCTGCTCAAATACCCTGCGTACTTTTGTAAGCTCTTGAGAGCTTTCTCCACAACCACCCTCGCTCTTAGTGTTGCTACCTAGCATGTTTCCCATCTTTTAATATGTTACTCACCGCGTGAGGCCCAAGGAATCCGCCACTTACGCGTGAGCCTGAGGGGAGTCTAAAAGCCCTGTAGGTGCGCGCCACCCAGAGCCCAGGCTTATCCCCAACTCACCTGTCTCGCAGCTCTGTACTGGAGCGTTGTCCGCTGTCACGTCTCGGGGGTGATCAGTCCCCGTGCGGGCCTCCAAATGTCGATGTCGCTCCCGGCCGGCAGGAAGGACACACGACAAAGTCTGGCAGTGGACAACCTTTTCTTTTATTTTCCTTCTCCATACAGCCTGCCCTGGGATCGCTCCCAGCCGAAGCCTCCTTTGGTCCGCTCCCCGCGGCTCCTTTTGGGCTTCTACTTCCGGGCTTCTTCTTCCCCCCCAGGGGTGGCACCAGTATATATACGGATACAGTGTCCAATCATGTTAAAGTAAGCAAGGCAAGCTGATTGGCTAACATCATCAGTTGCCAGGCAGACTATATTGTTGAGCGGGTTGCTTACGCGGTAAGCAGGAAACTAACGTGCTCGATGGGAGGGGTAATCTACCTCAGGCTTTACTCTTTACTACAGGCCTCACGTCCGCCAAGTGAGGCGACCGGGCTCGGGGCTGCGGCTCCCAACAGCTCAGGGCAGAAGAAATCCTTCTGTCTCTTTGTTTAGGTATTGGAAGTATTTGCTGTTTCATGTCCTCTTCATAAGTCGAAGTTATCTTATTGCAGTGTAATGTTTTCACTTTCAGTCTCAGATAAATATCAGCAGCATGTGCTGGCTGCAGTACAATTAGGTTTATGATTTTATTGTAGAAAATGGCTGTAGCATGATGACATCCTTCAGAACTGTAAGGTATTTCTATGGCACCCTATTGGTTCTCTGTCAAACTGTGTATACAGATAGGACCCTAACTTGGTTTTATTTAATTTCTTTTAAAAAAGAAATTTCATTTGTCAGTCCTTCACAATATTTTTCTGGGGATTGAACCGCTTATGTCCTTCTGATTTTGCTTTTAAGTGGGCAGTATTCTGGAGGAAAGTGATATTACTACAAGTCAGAAAAAAAGAAACATTTAAAATAATAATAGTTTGGAATTTCAGAGCACCTCATTCTCCCAAGGTGTCCTCTGTCATTGGAGACAGGCCTTTATCTCCACAGTCAGCTAGAGCACCGCTTCCTTTTCTTAGCATAGCTTGCCTGTGACCAAAATAGGGTGACTACTTAGAGAAGGAAAGGAGGAATATGGCAATCGATTATACCTCTGTGGAAAAGGCACTGGGTTAACTGGAGAAACTGGGGGAGGAGGAAAGAAGTACATATTTGGTACTATGTTTTCCATCTGTTCTGGTTAATTTTTAATATTCTAGGATAGGATGGGTTCAATGTGGCCAACTGCAAAACAGATGATAACACAGTATTTTAATAGATGGCACCTTTGGTACAATTATTTTCATCAAGTGATTACTATCTCATGTTTTTTAAATATTCCATGCTATTGATTACTTTTATTAGATATGCATCTTAGAATGTTACTTTTTACATTAATGGTTATAACTATATCCATGTTATATTAAACCCACTCTGAGCATACTTTTGTTATTGTGTTTTTACCTTTTAGCAATACATATTTGTAGTATGTAATGATTAAATTTATTGTGGGACTTGTACCTGTCTTAGTTGCATTTGTCTCATTTTGAGACAAAATAGCTGTTGCTTGAAACAAAGGGAGGAAAGATGTATTCACAGCTTGTAGAGGTTTCAGTCCATAATCAACTAACTCCAGGGCAGGGTGGCTTTGCAGAGAAGAACATTTTGTGATGGGAAAAAGATAGCAAAATCAGCAACCAATTTTAACATCACCTTTCTGCCCATTTTTTACTCTTATCTAGGCTGCTGAGATTAGGGCAATACCAAAGCAACCAGTGAACCTATTACACACCTTTAATCCTAGCACCATGCACCCTAGATTCAGTCAGCTTTGGAAAGCTGATCCCTCCATGATTGCATGAGGCTTTGGAGGGACACCTAGACACAAACCATAGCAACACATGTTAATATTTTGTTCTCCCTCTGTGCTTCTGTCCACTCTTCTCCTCTCCATTTACAAAAGTTCCATATCAATTTTTTTCTTCAAGTCTTTTCTAGAAATCTCTTTTCCTTTCCTTCCCTCTTTCCATCTCTTGTCCCTTTTCCACTGGAAAAAGTTTTTTCTACCTCGTACTATCACTTTTATTTTATTTGTTATTTATACTTTGGGTTTCTCATATGACAACGCACTTTGATTCATTTTTTTCCCATGAATTTCAATCTTCTACTTCTTTTAACCCTTATTATGTTGAATATTCAAGAGTTCACAGTGATAACTTTTGCTCTGTTTTCCCTAAAACCCAGAGGACAAGTAACTAATCATCACCTTTTGATAATGATTTTGACAGCATCCCTAGCCTGTATTCAGTAGACGCTAGTAGAATCCACTCTTGGTTGTAACAACTAAAAGCATTTCCAGATATTATCAGATTACCTATGGGGGAAATATTGTCTCCTGATGAATAACAGTGCTGTAGAGATCGGTAAATGTACAGAAAACAGTTTGAGTTATAACTGTATGTTAAGACAGAAAAAATATTTTAAAATTCAAAAGTAAGCAATGGTATTATTCATTGGAATAAGAGAATATCACATTTTTAGAATCTCTGAGGTCAGGTACTATTTCAGGAAAACATTTTATTATGTTATTGGTGAAATGAATATATTTATTTATTCCATACCTTTTTTTTTTTTTTTTTTTTTTTTTTTTTTTGGTGCTGGGGTTCGAACTCAAGACCTCCTGTTGGCCAAGCAGGCACTTATGCCACTGAGCTAAAGCACCAGAAATGATACATTTATTTAGAGGCAGAATTTTGCTATGTAGTTCAGGCAGGTCTTGAATTCACTGCATGGCCCAGACTGACCCCAAACTGACCCCAAACTCCAAGCAGTACTCCTGCCTCAGGTTTCCATATACTGGGATTGCTAATCTGTACCACAATACTAGGCTTTTTTTTTTTTTTTTTTTTTTTTTTTTTTGAGACAAGATCTCATTAAATAATATTTAAGGTAGACAAAACAAAGAAGTCTCGTACCTGTTTGTACCTACAGAAACGTATTTATTTCATTTGGCAAACACTGTTGCTATCCCTCCAAAAAAAAGTTTGGAACATTTGCTTGGAAGGTTTACCCCTCTAATGCAATTCAATTTAATACTACTATATTAAGACCAAGAATTATTGCCAAAAGAACACCACTAGTTTGGTAACATTCTCATTCTAATAAAATTGTACAGCTTTTTAAGAGAATAACAAGTTGCATGTGGTCATCAGAAGAAAACTATCATATAGAATTGATAAATTGATATCATATAGAATAGATATTTGCAACTTCCAAAACTATCAGCAAAAAGTAGTGTAAATAATGGGTAGGGGACACAGGAAATATATACTAACAGTATTTCTTCATATCTAAGGAGAACTTACAATCATTACCTGACTGCATTAATATCAATTAAATAAAATTGCTCATACAGGACCAGATTGCTGATCAGGACCAGAATTTCATTTTTGGAAGCTCTATTGCTCTGCTCTGTAGGATTTTCATTGATATACCATGGTCTTAGCCATCTTCTATGACCAGTAAGTCAAAAGGTCTTTTCACATTTCTATATAATTCCACCAATTGCGTTAAAGAAAGCAATGGTTTAATGGTGTTGTGTTACTTGCTACTGAGTTGTTTGTGTCTAGTCAAAACCAATAGGTGGAGAAGTAACTGGAAATAAGAAGGTCTTCCTGAGTACCTTAAAGACCTACAAGCAGGGCATGAAAGAATATGTCCAAAGGAAAAAAGAAAAGTTTTTCAATTAGTGCAGAATGGAGAGAGGCAGACAGATAATGTTTACCTAGGACCCATGTTCACACATAAACATATTAGTTTTAAGACAGGCCTTAATGGATCCACTGCAAATAGTATATGTCTCAAAGTTAAAGAAAGAGAAACTAAAATGCACAAGAAATTATTAGGGAATCTTGCAGCCTCAATGTACAGAGGCCAAGTCTCCAGTGAAAAAGGTCATAATATGGAAGGTGACAAAAATTTCTAGATCCTTAGGGAACAGTGTCCTCTTGGGTACCAGTAACTTGTCTATCAGATGCAGTGCAGCAGGTACATGTACTAATAATGCCTAGCACATATTGAGTTCTCACTGAATGTCAGTAAATGATTCATTACAGTACACTGATGCAGGTGCTTTTATAGATAAGGACACTGGGGCTTAGAGAGGTGAAGTACTTTCCCAGGGTCATACAATGATATTCACCAGAATCTCACACACTATATATTTAAGCATTTGTCCATTCAAAACCACAGTGTTCTGTCAGAATGAATTCTTCCACCAAGTGAGGGACCACATGAGGAACCAAATCATCTAAGCTCTTTGGCATGGAGCAAAATTCTTCCTCCTCACTGATATCTGAGCCGCAGTTGGATTTCTGGAGCTGTATCTTTAAAGTCTGAAAACCATGTTGAGTGGATGACCCCTAAGGCCATGCCAGCCGTCTTATCAAAGCCAGAGCACTATAGGAGTTGCACAGGGAGGACTGGAGCACCACTCACACAGAATCTGTAGCCAGAATATGTGTCTAGTTCGATTACATCCTCAACGACTGGTAGAGATTCCTTAACGGTTCTCGGTAATAAATATGGGCAGAATCAGCCCTTTCACCTGAGACCCTGAATTGCAGTAGGAAAAGGTCTAAGCTGTTATCAGGAAGAATGGAGAATTCTGATACCTTCAACAAATGTTTTTTTCCTTCTCTAGACCTACTTATGGTATCAGAGTGACTGGATAAGAATATAATTTCTAAAAATGTCCAAGAAATCCTGGATTCCATGAAATCTCAAGGAGAATAAAAAGTTACAGAGGCCAATTGTGTTTTTCTGGGTGGATGGTCCCATTTCACTGTCAATAAAAGGTACCTGATCCAGGTATGGTGGCACATGTCTGTAATCCCAAGAGGGAGGCTGAAACAGGGAGGATCGCTGCAAGTTCAAGGCCAGCTTGGACTACAAAATGAGTTCAAGGCCAGCCTTAACTGAATAACAAAACCCTGTCTCAAAAACACAAAAACATGAAAAATGCCTGAGGCATGTTGCTTTTGCGAGTAAGAAAATATGTTGGATTCCCTTCTTTTCCTCCATACTTTTACAACCTGCATATGGAATTATGTACATCCAAAGACTACAAACTGTCTTAATCTGTTTTCCCTGACAATACATCATGAATTAATTTGCCTTTCTAAGGTTTCTCTTATGTGAATTACAGTGTCACATAGTAACAGAAACTTGAAATTTGTAGCCATGATGAAGCAAGTTCTCATCATGTCACTTACTAATAGGTCTGAACTTGGGAAAGGAGTGAGAAACTGTTCTTATTTACTCCAGGAATTATATCTTGAAAATCAGAAAACTGAGTATAATTAAATATATTACGTGTTGCTTTACAATTTTTCTGTTGAAAATGGAAGAGTCTGAGCTCCAATTGGAACAAGACAACCACTCACTCCCTGAAAGGGGTGTTAGTGGATCTTGTTTGCTCACAGCTCTTATGCATTAGAAGACCCATTTTACTTCAAAAATAGATAGATCCAGATGTGCAAAAGGTTTCATTAATATTGTTGTCTTCCAAATTTTAGTTCTGGTATTTTACTCAAAGTTGGCTTAGTTCCGAGGCAAATTTCTCCTTAGAGAAGGTAATGGTAGCCACCAGCAACTGCTTAGTCAGTCCAGTAGAACGGCCTCTTTGCCAAGAAGCACAGATAAAATATCAGGTGAGTTCTTGATAAACTGCCTTAGGACCAATTTCCATTCCTAAACCAATCACTGTAATTAGGAGCATAGGGCTTGACGACTGGCAGGGCGTTCCTGGAGACTCTAAAATTGGTTTACAAGTACCTCAAGGAAGATGTTTGGACTCATGCAATGTGACAATTTTTAGGTGGAAATTTAAAGGATCTTTGTTGAGAATCTCCTGTGAGCAATTTCATACTGCTCACTTTACTATACTTCATAAGCAAATCATTTAATTAATTAGAGCCAGAGAGTAAGTTCCCTTAGACTCTTGGTGAAAGATGTTTGAAATACTATTCTTTGATTATCTAGCTCTCCCAAGAGCTAGATAGAGTAAAATCTGCCCTATTCAAAAGATATTACTTGAGGTTATGGGAAACATGATTTCACCAAATAAATACCAGGATGAAGTTATCAAAAAGGAAAAATGAATACTGGGCATGGAAAACAACCCACACTCAATGCTTGACACACCTGACACAGAAGGTGATATTTTTAGTACTTCCAGGAGTTAAGGCACTTGGTACTGGAGATATAATAGAGATATAATCATCCAAAAGTTTCAGATATGTAGAAAGAGGAGGGAATATAGAGCAGTAGACAGGTTCTTTTAATTCTGGTAAGCAGTTCATAATAGAGGAAAATGAATTCGCTATAGGAACTACAGGCTGACCAATAATGTCTATCCTGAGGCAGGAGGAAACTTCTCAGAGGAAGAAGTGATGTGTAAACTGAGACCCTGAAGAAAGATGAGAGTTAGAGTGCTCTTTTAGTCTATGTGAGCTTGAATGTTATTATCATGTGAAAGACCAGCAAGCTTTGAGGTTGTTGAATTCAGAAAACAGAAAGAGAACAATTCTGAAGTATGTCCTTTAACTTTCAAGAGACTACTCCCAGCATTGTAGAAAAGGGTCCTGAGTGTGAGTATTCATTTTGAGGATACCATGTGTAGAAATTTCACCATAACTGAAAATTTACGTTGAATGTTAAATAACTACTGAAATGAATATGCAAAGGGAGGTTTATTTCCAAAAAAGTGGACAGAAAACAAAAGTTCCTGGAACATTGTATTTAACCAAGGCTCTGCCCAGTCTGGATGCGAATCAGAGTGGGTAAACATGGAACCAAGAACTGATGCAAGTGACAGACGCAGCTCAGGTGAAACCAGGGTTGGAGCATAAAGACTGTGGGAAAGTCTAGACCAGGGAAGATAAGAAATCAGGGAGGGAAAATTCAGTGACAGTGTTTGTCCTTGCTTTCAAAGACTTTATAAATATAAATGTTTAATTGGCCACCATTGCTCAAGCCATTGTACTGTAACGTCTCATGCTTCTACACATCCATATGTGTAGAATTCTATATGTCATAGAATCTGACCAACCCTAAGTAACTTAAACAAAGAAATTAGATTTGATAGTTTATGGATTCCAAGAAAGGAATCAGAAAGCCAGGAAAGGATCCAGGATATGTCTGTAAATCCATAGTGTGGTCCAACTGTGTTCACTAAATCAAAACATCGGTATCACTTTGAACACTTTAGAGTCAAGAATTCTCCTCCCCTCTAATTCTAGGAGCAAGGCTCATCAATTGTGTTAGAACAGGTTTTCGGGTAGATTTTGATGCAAATGCAAATTGGGAAACTGTCACCTGGAATACTAGAGCAAGAATACCCTGGTCTCCTTCCCTGGTGCTGTCCTTGAATGATTCAGCTCTGAAAACACTTCAGTGAGATCCTAGGTGTCTCCATCCACACAGTAAATCCTAGACAGTCAAATTCAATTAAATTAGCCATTTCTTCTCATGAGCTCCTCCAGTGTCTTGCAGTGTAACTCAGGGATTTTGTGCCCCTCCACTTCCTCTTCCAGTTAGCAGAACCACATGAAATAAAAAATGGAAGTTCCCTGAGGGAAAAGTAGAGGGAGGTGCTGCACAACAGGAATAGAATTCTAATCCATAAGGTATTTCAGATGGAGAAATTTAAAGGATGGGATAGAATTAGTTTCTTGCTAAAGAGATTCTTTGACCACAAAAGATGATGAATGGTAGAATCAAAAACTCCACAGGGAAGGACTGATCATGCTTAAACTGCTTGCTTCTAGTCTCTCTCCCCGCCCCACCCCATGATGTGTATGTATGTATGCATGTGTGTAAGTACTGGAGACTGGACTGTGATGTTAATGAGTCAAATTATCCAGTTTTTCCCCCAAATTAAGAAATGAAAATGGCACAAAGAGCCACTATAATATACTAAGCTTCTGAAATACATTCATCAACAATTTGCCCTCAAAATTGGATATCAAATAATGAATCCTAGAATGTTAGAGTTGGAAATAAACCTAGAAATTTTCCACTTTAGAGATGCTAATATGGATGCCCAGGGAGTCTGATAATTTTCTCAAAATTACAGAGATGACTGTAGTTTCTATGGAGTAGATTGGCATTTGGATTGAAAATAAGTCCACTATATTTTCTTTTTTTTTTTATCTTTTATTTTTATTGGTACCATGCACTTGCAAGGCAGGCACTTGTGCTGCTGAGCTAAATCCCCAGCCTCCAGTCCAATATATTTTCAGAAATGGCCAATTAATTATCCATTGGAACCATCTTTGTGTGTGTGTGTGTGTGTGTGTGTGTGTGTGTGTGTGTGTGTGTGTGTTTATTGTACTGGGTATCAAACCCAGGGCTTCATGCATGGCAAGCAAGTGCTCTACCACTGAATTATATCTCCATGCAAAATCCACTTACTCCATGAGGCATCTCTATTTCTTTAAGATGGCCGTAAAAAAATCACTGGATGAGATCTGTGCCTACACCTTTTGACATTTTTAGATTTTTCTTTCAAGAGTCAGAATCTGTTTTCCTAACACTGGAATTTAGGTTGGAGTTATAGATTTCATCTGACAAATATAATGAAACTGATATGATATGGGAACATACATGGCCTGTTGGAAGATGATAGGCCATTTGTAGAGAGTTCAGTTATCTTGGCCAAGGCCAATGAATCCCCATACATTTACGAAAGGTAAAAGTCAAGATCAGTGAAGCCATTGACCCAGTACATCTTGACCATTAACAAGTGAGCAAGTCTGAGTTCAGAGAACTGTAGCCATACTAAATGTTTATTGATTTGATTTGCTGTATTAAAAAGTAATTTATTAGATGGTATTAGCTAACTGATATAGTCACCATTATATAGTTCTTATCACTATCTGAATTCATCTCAATTTATATGTTTCAAATAATACATATTCATTCATCAGACTTTTTCATAAAAAAGAAAACTACTGGCCACAGTAACTTAACACCTAGCCCAACACCTAAATTAATTGTTTCTCAGTAAATATTTGTTAAGAGTGAATAAAAAGTAACATTCAAATACCTCTATGTGTAAACTATTTTATATATTTTTTTATTTCAGTCTTTCCAAGAGTCTCATAAAGACTCTCGCTTTTCAAATGAAAAGTAAAACAGTACTATGTGCAAAGTGCAATGCTTTTAATAAGTTATAGTTTATTATATTTACATGTGATATGTATGGATACTGTTTATTGGCATGGGAAATATCCATCATCTTAAGGACACTATCATTTTTGGTATTACTTTCAATGATATTTAAATGTACCATTGCATTCTCAAAAATAATTAAGAAATAATTAAATTAAAATAAATCATAAAGGCAAATTAGTTATATAAACTATCAATTTGCATTTGCTGCATCCGTTAATTGACACATATACATTGTGATAGTTTTTTACCTTTGGTCAGTGACACAGCGGTGCAAGCTCAGGATAGTCCCTTCCTGCTGTCTTTCTGTGAGACCTCAGTCTGTTAGAAGACACTCAGCAAGACTGAATGAGGCTCTCAAAGGTCCTGAACAAGGGTGGACTTCCAAGCTCTCTCTGCTTCAAGTAAATATGACTGATTCCCTCTTCAGAAATGGAAGCCAGAAGGAGCAGGGCACTCAGCTGGGTTACATGTTAGAAACAGGAATGGTGAGTAAAGGAAATAATCTTCAGTCATCTTCAAGAAACAAATTTACTCTAGTTCCATGGAGGATTGAAGTTGTAGAAGTGTACTTTGAGACAAAAATGTAGCAGCTTATGAAGTCAGTGTTTTCTTGTCTGTATAAAACTTACATACTAAGAGAAAGCCCAGAAAAAATAGTTGCTATTGACATGAACAACATACTTGGCTACTAGGAATCAGGTAGAATGCTGGATGGGTTTGTTTGGGGAGCTCATTTAACTTTCACAAGCATCGATAGATGTTGGCTGTGCTCATATAACATTTTGTATAGCAATAAACTGAGTCTGTGAACGGTTGTCTGCAGAACCTTCATAACCTTGTCAAAGATTGATAAATCCTTCCCATCATCGAGATGAGTACTGGAGATTTTGTAGCATAATTATATACTATTGTCTGTAAATACCAACATTCTTTTACATTACCTTTCACTTTATGTGTAGATTCTTAATGAGACACCTAATGGCAACTATTTTCTTCTGTATGATGAATGCCTACCATATAAATAATAGGGTTGATGTTAATTTCAAATTAGTGTATGTGCAACAATAGGTAGTATGAAACATCAGTTTACAGAAGAAATACTCCCCCCAAAATAGCAATTTTAGAGATATTGGCTATTGGAAAAACTTTCTTCTTGATGGAAGCAATGCCCTCATTGACTTTTTCTCACATACAGATCAATCTAACACTGCATAAAGTTTTCATTTAAAACTAGTTTATCTTGTTCAAAATACAGCCACTGATTTCTCAGTTTGCATAAGAGGAAAAACAAGACAAAAGAAAATATCAAATCAACTAAATAATTTTTCCATATGGTTATTTAAAATATTATTTGTATTGAAGAATGAGCAGCATTTGAATAATTTCTGCTTTTCCTCTAATTGCTTTTCCTTATCCAGAGGAGAGAATTAAACTTGACTTGTTCATAAGTTTCCTCCCATCCCAGTGACTTTCTGGGTTCTTTGCCATTGGTGGCTTTCATGGCACAGTCTATAGGCGCAGGGAGGCTTTGTACCAGAAGAAAGAATTACAATTCAACACAGATTGATGCGGGGTATGTACCTTATAGTCAATATGATATTAGTAAAGAGTTTTTCCTCAAAAAAGTATCTCTGTTTTTCCTCTTTTGAAGACCACTGACTGATTTTGGGTGGGTATAGATGAGAGAAATGTCTTTCCCACCAATCCATAGAAAATAATTGTGTGTGTTCAATTCTGTCAGCTTTTAAATGCCCCTTTCATGTCTGTGCAGATAGGTCAAAATAGCTAAAATTAGTTTAAATCTAAATTTCTTGTAATTCTGACAAAATAGGCTAAATTCTAAAGACTTTAATCAGAAGACTTGTGGAATGGTAGGGTGAAAGTTGGTGAGGGTTTTTGTGCTATTTGGTTAAAATGCTGCGTTATTGCAAACCAGGGTTACAGAAAATCAAACATGGATAAATTGGTCTCACATGACTCAGTGAGATAAAAAGTATCTGTAATGAGAAGTGAAACAAACAGAGCAATTGAAACTATGGAAACATTGCTGCACCCAAACAAACCCATGTAATTACAAGCCCAGAGAACACCCACAGAGCTCTCAAACTGGGTACAGAAGAAATTAAGGCTACAACTTCTAAGCAGGCAACAATAGGAAATGCAAGCCCAGCCGGGCTAAGATTGTCCTTCTCAGCTGGCCACAGAACAACATTGCATAAAGAAAACGATAGGAAGCCTGGAAAATCAAACCCCCATAAAAGCTGTATTTTAGCAAACAACAGGCAAAAGACAGAGCCTTTATTTCTTAAAGAAAATACTACTTTTGTAGTGTTACTGATGGTGCATATTATGTTGAAATAATCTGCTAGCCAGGACGGAAGTAAATGCTTTATCTATGTATCATTACACTATCCTGTAAAACATTGAGATTTCTCAGTACACTTATGTTTATGGTTGTGCGTGGCTTTACATGGATGTTCAGCTATTTCAGACCATTCTAAAACATTGTTCATTTCTTACACCCTAGATAAGAGCCTCTCATACTTTAATATGTATAACAGAATGATTTGAGGTTCCTGCTAAAATGTATACTCTGGTTCAGTAGATGAGTGAATGGTCTGGGATTCATTTCTTTTTTCTTCTCTTTCTTTCTTCCTTTCTTTTTTCTTTTTTCTTTTTAATTTTGACAGAGTTTTGTCCTATAGTTCAGAAAGGCCTTGAGCTCACAATGTACTCCAAGCTGGTCTTGAACTTGCAGGAATTCTCCTGCCTTAGCCTCCCAGGGGCTGGAATTTCAGGAACATCCCACCATACCTGGCTTGATAATGCATTTCTAACCAGTTCCTGGAGGATATCGGTTTGTTAACCACATTGCTTTGCTTGCAATGTCCTAGAAACATTTTATTAACCAATGAGAAATAAGAAAAGTGAGTTTGGAACTAATTAGATCATACACTCAAAATGTGGCAGGATATCATGATGAATTTTTATTAGCATTTGAATGTACCTATTGCCATATGAGATTAAAAGATATTATGGCTTTTTTCTGGAGGATTTGATTTTCCTCATTGAGCACAGAGGTTGCAACATAAGCCAAAGGTAGCGACATTCAGAATATTTGTGTCAGAGGAGACAACAAGAAAGAGTGATCTTGGACCAATTGTTCAGTGCTGATTCATTGGAACCACAGAATCCTCTCCTGACTATGGGATGCATGAATTGCACCCAAAAACATTTACCAGAATGGCAGGCTAGGATTAAAACCAGCAGACCTAGGACAGTTGTAACCGAAGTACTAAACTGGGCATTCATGTAGCACTGGGCATCAGTGCAGATAGATATATCAGAGGCACACAAAGCCTGTTCCCTTGGGAAGGTATTTCTACATGACATCATCTGCAGTGGAATCTAGGTTACTGGGCAAGATGTCTGCACAGCTTGCCTGCTAGATCTCTGCTAACAAGCACTCCCTGTCTTTCAAACCAAAGAATATTTTTTCTGTAGAACAAGAAAGTATTTTTTATGGAAACATGTTCAAAATATTGATTTAAATTCACAGGAAGTTGCAGTGACATAGGGACCCCAATGCTAACCTCTGGAATAGTTGTACATAATATAACAAAACCAAGAAATGACATTGATATAATAACCTGCAGCACTTACTCAGAAGACACATACTGTTAACTGGTTAAATAATAACAAGAGGTTCTCATTTTTAATATTTATTTTAGAAATGAATGGTCAGAGGCCATTATGACAGCCCATGTCAGCACACAGAGATGAAATGCATAAGTGGATTAGAGGTATAGATGTGCTGTTGGCGGGAGACAGCATCTTAAATGTGTGTTCGAAAACTCAGGAACCAGGAAATCAGGCAGTCACTTCTCATTTCAGCTTCTCAGCATTTCATTTTCTGCAATATAGCTAGTAATGAAATAAATTTAGAGACATGAATCCAACATTACATTCTACTTAAGAGTATGTACTTGTTTACATGTGTAGTTAGAGGTTTTTATGTGGCAGAATTTTGATTTTTCAGAGTGGAGTTGTGTGAATTGCAATGAATTGTAAAATAATTTTAGGGAAGGTTGTTATTTTCTGTGAAAGGATATTAAGCTTCAAATGCCAAGGTGTATACACTCTTCATGACTTCAATTTCCCACCTGTGATGATGCCGACCTGAGGATAGGCCAAAGTGTTTAGAGAAAAGATCAGGATAAAGCAACTGAGTGGTGAAGACAGTTACCTCCAAAGGGTCAAAATCACCACGTCCAAAGAGAGTGTCAGTTAAGTACAAATCTCTCCAAATCTTCTCATAATTCTAGAGATAAACATGAAGAAAAAAATTAACGATCATGCATATCCTATGCCTTTGACACAGCAAACTCCACAGTACCTCTAGATGGAAAAACAAACACCGCTTAGCACAGAGTTCTTGATCATTCATCTCTACTGGGTTAATGGAGAATGAGCAGCAGGATGACTGTGGGAAAGAAAAAAGGACTGAGTTAAAGCTATGACTAAAAGGAAGAAGAAGGGACCAGAGAAGTACAGCCATCCTGCAAAACAAAACAGCAGTGACAAAAAGCAGACATGGTGAATCAGAAGGTTCACTTCAGGAAAGACCGAGGAAGAGGCAGTCAGGGTGAAGGGACTCTGCTCGGAAAGCCTTGCTTGGGAAATGAGGAGAAGAAAACTAAAATTCGAGAGGATACCTGCTCCCTTAACCCCTTTCTCCACCTCCAACATGGGGAAAATATATGTGGAAAGGAATCCTGGAGCATTTATGCAACCGTATGAGAAGCTCATGGAAAGGAAAAACTGATTAGACTGATTCTGATTTCACCTAATCAAAATTCATATTTAGATCACTATGGATTTTGCATTCATTCTGAATTTTAAAAATTATTGCATTAAAATATCATTTATCATGTTCATTAAGATTTTTGATACTTTTGTAAACTTTCTGTCCTCCCTTTCCCTTACAAACTGTCCTGGTCCCAGCTCAGTGGCCTCTCAAGGCTGTCACTCGGTGGTGTTCCTCTGCCCCTGACTCTGCCTCAAGATTCCAGCTCTCTGCCATGTTGATGACGCAGCTATGAAGCACCCAAAACCCTCTGCAAGAGGGTGTGAGAACACAAGAGCAGTTGGAGGAAGGCACCCAAAAGCCAGTAAAACAAGATTGATAGAAATCTAAAACAGCACCCTCCTTATTTTCAAGACTTCCTGTTATTCAATTTTGATCTTTGAAAAGCTATTCAGCTCAATCCCAGCACCAGTTGTCCTGTCCCTATTTTAAATAGTTCTGTTGACTTAGTGACTTGATCTTTGAATCATAGTGACACATATATGTGTTATCTATGCAGTCACCCACAAAGTCTCTTGACGTGGAAGGAACAGTGTTCAAGGTGATTGGTAGGGTAGGATTAACAAAGATGACTGCTAGCCAAACCCATGTCTACGCTTTCTTAATGACTTTATTGAACTATTGAACTAAATGAACTATTGATGCTTGTTTATGTGCTATCTCCGTAGAGTACATCCCTTAATAAGCAGGGAATCTGAAAGGTTCATGAGGATGAATCAGCACAAGTAACAGGGACATTACTGGAAAACATATTCAAAATAAGTAATAGACTGGAAATAGATAAAATTCATAATCTTTGCCATTAGAAAATTGTCATGCATTTCCTGAGAGTATCTACAGGAAATGCATGACAAACTCTCATCTGTAGGACAGAGGACTGTGTATCAAGGGCAGAAAACCAGCAACAATTTCCTCACCTAGTAGCAACCACACAGTTTGCAGAGAAATTCACAGTATTCTGATATTTAAAAGTGTATAATATATTTATGAGTGGCATATATTTGGAAATGTGCAAAAATCAGAAGTATATAACAATGAATTTTGACAAAATTAGTATAATAGCATGTAGATCAAGAACTTTTACTAGAAGTCACTTTTGTGCCCTATTTTAGTAAGAGACCATCCTATGTAACCACGCTGCTGCCTTTTAATATATCATGGCTTACTTAGCCTGTGTTTGTACTGTTTGTAAATGAGACCACACAGCATGCACCCTTATTTCTGACTTCTTTTTCATAAACATTGCATTTGCAAGATTCATTTGTGTTGTTTTGGTAGCAGAAGTGTATTTACTGCCACTACTGTGAATATGCATTACCTTATGTGACCATACATCAATGTATGTAACTGTTTCACTGAGATGGACATTGGGGAGGTATATACTTTGTAGCTAGAGTATTAAGAATGAACCTCCTGGGGTTGGTCTTGTGCACACACTCCTGCATTCTTGGACATGTCTAGAAACATAAAGCTATTTCTGGTGGGTTATACCTAGCAATTAAATTATTACTTACTGAGTTGTTTTTGAAGTTTATATGTTTATAATACAGATATAATTCTAATGAGGATCGCTTGAAACACTTGAAATACCACCTTCCTTAGAATAAATGGCTCGCTATCATTTCATACAAATTCTATTATTTAGGGGGTATCTTCCAACATAGAAACCCCTTTTTCTAGTGTAATTACACTATAGTTATCTTTTAAAATTTCATTTCCTACCTTTATTTTATTTATTTTTCCAAATCCATTTTATTTCAAGAAGAAAAAAAACTGAAACTAAATTTCAAAATACATTAATCAGGGTGTAACAATGGTACATACCTTGCACCCAAATCATTCACCCAGAGTGCATGTACTATGACTATAATATCTAGCATCTATGCTTTTGTGGAACTTAATAAATTATTATTTATCCTACACACATACACATTCAGAAGCCATTTGCTGTTCTTTCTTTTTCTTTATTTTTTGGTGAAGCCATTTTCAAACCAGCATGGCGATGTAACACTAGCAACAAGTCTGCTTCTAACACACAGGTTAATAATCTCCCCGTCCTGTCATATTTACATCGAGGAACAAAAATTATGCTTACCAATTCAGAACTGTCTACTCTTTTTAAATACAATGAAAAATCTTTATCCATCACACATTTTATATAAATTCCTTAAAAATTTGACAGATTGTGAGACTCACCCGTGATACTTACTCAAAATAGATTCCTAGTCTGACTACATCACATCCTATGGGGGGAGGACCCGGAATAACTTTTATAAACTGATTTTTATGATCAGGCAAGATTTGGACCTTTTAGGAATAATTGATATTTCCCATTCCTTTGGCACACTCTCCTTGCCCAAATCAATCATGTGAATAGAGTGATAGTTTTTCAAGGCTTCCTTAAAAAAAGTATTAGACACCTAGTGAGCAGCGTATATGAGGAGTAAAGGACTAATTCTTCCATTTTTGTTTCGTCTTTGATACAGAACCACTGGTAATGCGTGTAATGTTTTCCTTCACCTAACAGTGTTTATTGAGTGCTCACCAAGAACCATATTTTTAAAAAGTTGTTTTTAATATGACTCCTGACTAAAATAATTTTAACTCTGACATTCACACGGGTAACCACATCATAAAGCATGATGCTATTGTGTAAACCAAGTACTGCTGGAGTGTTCAGAAGGGAACAATAACTCCTGCCCCTTTTTTGCCTTTTCTGTTTCTGTTTCTGCCACTGCTCTGTGCCACTAAAGCAGCAACTGCTAAATCCCTCTGGGATTCACTTTCACCCTTACAGTTCCTTAAAAATGTTTATTTAGGTGGTGAGGTTAACATTTTATACCAATTAAATTAGATTAATAAGTAAAAGGACAGTAGCCTAAGGCTGGTTTATCAGTTTTTCACTTAAATTTTAAGCCTCCTCATGACAAGAAAGAGCAGTTTGCTGACCCCACCTTATCTCCTCAAACACAGCTGGGCAGGTCATAGTTGACTGATAAATATTTCTTAAATGAAGGAGGCAAAGATGCAGGGGAACTAATTACATTATTGATGACAAAGTAAATTATGACCTTAAAAATGGATCTACCTTTTGATATTCTAATTCATTTGAGGAAAAAATTTAAAAGAAGAAAATCACCATTTTGCATTTAGATGCATATGATGGTGCAGACTGATTTTCATGAAGTCTGTATAAAATAAAAGTTGCCAGTTGTGTGTCTTGGATTTTGCAGCTACAACAATCATAGATCCCATTTCTCCTTGCCACTAGCTGAGTGGGCCAAGGGGCCCATTTCCTCATCTGTGAAATGGAGCTGAAAATAATCGTTGCTGTGCTCCAAAGGCTGGTGAGAGTGTGGTGAGAGGGTAAGGGAGGTGCTCACTGCACAGAGCCCGGCCGGCGGTAAACACTTGAGGAGGAACCACTCACTCCATTTAGCCCGAGTGTGTTGGGTGTTGAAGTTAATCTGTACCTAGATATTTTCCTGCTGTCTCCTGTAGTATTAGTGTAAGAAAAGGTTAGAGGTAGAATTTTTGTATTGAGTCAATCAATCGTCAACTTTTCTATTTATTAACTTTTGACTTGACATAAATTTGGACATATTTATGAGTAGTACCATGTAAGGTTTTGATATGCATATACATTGTGTAATACTCAAGGTAAACATGCATTTTCTCAAACATTTAATATTCCTTTGTCATGAAAGTACTCAAAATCCTGTCTTGTAACTTTTCTGAAATATACAATGCCTTATTGTCATCTGTAACCACCTTACTGTGCAATAGAACACTGGAACTTATTTCTCCTAACTACAACCTAACACTTGTAAACTACAATCATCAATTCTTAATAAAAGTTCCAGGGAGGCTGGGGTGTTCTACATGCCACATGTGAATTTAAGGAGATAGAAATAATCTATGTTAAAGAGCTTACACCTGTCTGCCCAATAGTCTGGTTTTGTCTCCATACCTTGAGCTGCTTCTGATACCCATCATAGCATGTCTCCCAGGTAAGAAGGAAGACAGGTCTCTTCCCATATTCACTCAGCCAAAACAGAGTTAGTACTTGATTAATACATTATTTTAATTCTATCTTGTTTTTCCTCATTTCTACTACATAATAACAGTATCTGCATTTCAGAACAATTTGTTTTACTTCGCTAATATTTTGAGATCAGCTGGTGACAGCTAATGTTTTCAGTAATTAAGGAAGGATTAATTTAGTTAGGCTAGAATGGACTCAGTTGTGTCTCTAAGTTAGTAAATTCATTTTCACCCATCCAATGGCAGGCTAGAAGAGTCCTGCTTTCAGAGTAAAACTATTGGTTCTGCCAATTTTGCTCTAGAATTTGTGCAACAGTTACCAAGTAGCCCTGATCTTCAGTTCTTGACTTGAAGCATTTCATAAAATTTGCCATATAAATCAAATTATTCAGGTGAGAGAAATATTACTAATACAGAATGCTTGGCATTTCTGGAGCTGACAGAAAGCTTCTACTCACATCATATCTATAAGGATACCTTCCCACCCTCATCCTGGCCCTGTGGTGTTGGTTCATTTCCCACATTCTAATGGTGAGGACCACAGAACTCAAGAGAGGTCAAATGTTTTGTCCAAGTTCATGGTGCTTATAAGGTACAGAAACTGGACTGATTCAGAACTTGTCGTGCATGGTCAGATACTAAGCAGTTGTGTTAACAGGCATAAATCAGCTGTATTTTAGCTCATTTGGTTGAAACTTTTAATCTAAATTTGCCTTCTTTTCCATGAAGAATTTTTATTTCTTGTCTCTCTTCCTTTCTTGAGGGTATAAATTAATCTTGGCTAATTTTTGCTGAATCAGCAGCCAGAATAAAACAGTATCGCTGGGAAGAGTGAACTTTCTTCCTTTATTTTAATGGAGAGTTAAATAAGACTTAATTATCAAAAATACTGTCTCTTTGCACTTATGGTAATCTATGCAGAGCTGTAGAACATAATTAGTTGATGTAATTGTATTCCTTGCTTGTATGAGTGGAGAATGCAATGCCTAAGGAAGAGAATCCAGATCAGGCATTAACTATTGATCTTTTGGATGTGGGAACTTTGATTCTGATGCTTTCTGTGTAACTATTAACCTGAACTCCTTGTCCTACTGGCTATAAGAATATAACTTTTGAGGCATGCATATTGAAATTGGTTGCTTGCCTGACTCCTCATAGGCTTATAAAAGAAATGTGGTCTCATTCATGAAAGACCTTAAATTTGATTTGTCTTTTCTCCAAATGAGGATTTAACGATAGTTGTATTGCAGAGTAATTGAGTGTATGGGTTCTGGAGTCAACCTGTTTGGTTTCTGATTCTGGCTCCACATTCAAGTACTGTGGGACTTTAGGTGACTCGCATAACCTTTCCCTGACTCTGCGTCCTCATCTGTACAATGGGGGCAGTGACAACTACCTGTGGAGTTGCTGAGAGTGCAATAAAGCTACACCCTTCAAGCACCAGAAATAATAAACATTGGCTGTTGTTATTGGTATGATGTGATAAAAATGATGTTTATAAAATATGGCATTTAAAATATATTGCAGTTTTTTAAATTTTGGTAAGCAACTCATAACATGAATTTTTGTTTTACAGATTATCTCTAGAACTTTTTAAGCATGCATGCTGAAAATCTACACCCAGGAGAAGCAATTTTTCATTTTCCCTACCAGCCTCTGATAACCATTTTCTACTTCCTTGGAGTCTGACAAGTTTGGATATCTCATGGAAATGAAATCATGCAGTATTGATCCTTCTGTTACTGACTGATTTCACTTAATGTAATTGCTTAAAAGTTATGTATGTCATTTTCCTTGTTTTTTTAATGACTGAGCAATACTCTTTTGTATATATGTACCTCATTTTCTTTACAAACTCATCTATTGAATATATACTTCATTTTCATATCTTGACAATTGTGCATAATGCTACAATGAACATGAAAATGCAAGTATCTCTTCAAGATTCTTTTGCAATTTTTATAAGCCTAATGTGGCATTTCTCAAATTTTTGATTCACTGAAAGAAATTCTTTCTGTCTCTTTAGGGAATCACTTTGTGTAACTCACCCATGACTTTATACGTTCTTTAAAATCAAATAGCATTTATAGAAATGATATAACCACAAAATAATTCTAGTCATCAAATCCATTCTAGAATCACTTCATCTCTTTTTCCCATTCTACCAATGCATATTTTATGAATAAACTATTGATTTCCAAAGTAAAAAAATTCATCCAAAGGCCCAGTTGAAATCTTCTAGAGATTTTCTCTAACTGAACTGTAATTTCACTATCACTCTTAGTACTTACATATTTCATATATACTCAGGCTTATCATATGGACTTTTCCTTTTTTAATAGATTTGAAGATCTTTTGAGGCAAAGAGTCTTGCATTCCATAGGTCATCTAGTGCCTCCTATGCTTTTTGATTCATGTATCTGTAAACATCATCTCTACCTTACCCCCCTATTTTTCCAGGTAAAAGTTCAGATACCCTTATAATTTCCTTCCTATACCTATTTACAGCTGGCATTTCATGAGCTCCAAAAGCATTCATGCACCATTTTGAGGAGGACTGATTTTGAGTAATCAGATTGCAGGGAAGATATATTTCTCCTGTCTTCTTAATCTCTCTTGTTTCTCTACTATTTTTTTTTTTTTTTTTTTTTTTTTGTCTTTTTCCTTTTTATCGGTACTGGGGATCAAATTCACGACTGCCTGCTTGCAAGGCAGACGCTTATGCCGCTGAGCTAAATCCCCAGCCCCTGTTTCTCTACTGTTTTGAGATTTCCTATCCAAAGTTCCAGATTCTTTTCTTATTAATATCTTAGGGGTTTCCCACACACTTTAGATGCTTGCAAGAACAGCCAATTCACAACAGTATATTGGATGAAAACCCTGTTGGAGCTTTGGTTTCCCCAGAGCAAGAAGTAGTACAGTAATGTATATATATTAGAAATTTGATGAACGCTTGCTGATTGGAATCACAAAATGTTTGATTATGGGAGAAACAGGTTTAGAAAGTGGAGATATAAGCTGATGGTTTCCTGGAAAATCTGGGAATGGACTGCCTTGGGTATGTATCTTACTTGCTCTGCTAAGGTAGCAAAATAAAAGAATCTGTTCTTAGAGTGAGGCATTTTAAGGAGGGGTCCATTCTCTAACTGGACACTACTATTTCTTTATATACAACCTTAATTAAAACTGATAGTGATTAGAAAGATATTATTTCTATCACTAGCAATGCTAAATATTTGGAGGATTTTGTTTTTTTCTCAATTTGCACAAATTGTCTATACAGAAAGGTGGAGTATTAAAGGAATCTTAAACCTACACTTGCATCCAAGCAGTCTGGCTGTGCAGCCTCAGGGGTAAACATCAAAGCTAGGTATTACCTCCTCAGCATGGCAATTCAGGTCATGCTTCTTCATCTTTCCTTTGTGAGAAAGCAAAACTTTTTTCAGAAACTAGAGAGCAAAGAGACCCCATGTTCTTCGTAAGAAAAGCTAAACAGAGATAAGTACAAGCTGGTTTCTAGAGGAGAGAGCCATACAAAGATACTACATTGCTACAAATAGTCCTGGAGAGAGGATGCTGCTGTTAATAACTGAGGCATTTCAGGAAGTAAGACATGATACAGACCAGTGTGTTGAGCTAGAGAGAGGACTCATCAGAACAAAACTGCAAGCTCAGTTTTAAGTATGAACTCACTCAGGGAGCTTGGCTAGCAGAATGTAGAGTATGCATATACCCATAGGCCTTCAAGTTCATGGTTTGGTAACAGCTTTCATAAGTTGATCAAAAACCTACATAATATATGTTGAGGAGGGAATAGACTAATAAAACCCAAAACATACCCTAATGTGAAGACTGCAAGATGATTGTTAAGTAGTACATAGATCAAACTTTGTATTTCTATACATTTCTATTTACTAAAATACATAGAAAATAATGTGTCAAACCCATGATTGTACACACAGGTAACAAATAACAAGAACTACAAGGGACATGTTAGAGAATGTCCATAAGTGTTCCAGACTTTGAAAACTGAAGCTGTCACCAATTCCATGTGTAATATGGACATAGAGATGATACGGACTGCGTCTGTGGATTTGTATAAATTGACCCTCCATATGCACCATCACATACTTTTCTTGGGGTAAAAAGACTAGAGGGAGTTTAAAATAATTGAATATTATTGTGGTGATACGTGAACATCCATACTTAACACACTAGGTTAGACAACCACTTGGTGGAGATGTTGCAGAAGAGATTTGAGCACTATGTGGAATAAAATGAGTTTTAACACCCTTACCCTGCTAGGTGTTGTATAACCATTACAGGACCTAAAGAAAGAGAATTTATGAAAAGGAACTAAGACAAACGTTGTAAAAATACCCAGGACCCCCTTGATATCCCCATAATAGTGGCATTCTAGACATTTTGCATTTATAGAAGACTCTCACAAGAAACAAGTATGTTCAGCCTATACAACCTTCAATGTTCTGCTGGGCTACCGCCCAGGTTAAAAACTCTTGGTACCAGAGACTGAACTAAGGATCTTGCACTTGCCACACAGGCACTTATAACTAATGACCTCATTGTTGCCAGTCAGGTGCTTACGCTGCTGAGGAAAATCTCCGCCCCCCCAAAAAAGCTTTTGATAGTTCTCTGAACTTAGATCTTTTACCATGTTTGATGTATAGGCAGTACTTTTTCATGTTTTTAATATTCATCCACTTTTTTTCCCATGGACGTCACTGCTGGGTAATTCACAGGAACATTGCCTGCAAGATTGAAATTCACATTAGTTTACTATCAATTACTATAATTCTATGTTTATTAATTAGGGCATTGTATTTATTTTAAGTAAATATTATATACTTGTACTATCCATGAATTGTATACCTGGTTCTTTAGCCCTCTGCATACATTCTTTTCTCATTAACAGGGCTGCTATTCATTCCTCCCCAATGATCTGGCCCTGTAATATGGTAGACAAATCTTAGTACTTGCATCATAAACTCCAGAAATTTCAGTAATTTTTAAATTAGAGGTTCCACAACAAATTCTAAAGCTGTCTGAATTTCTATACTATATCAATTCTGAGATATTATGTAGTTTATTAGACTATAAAGAAATGTTTCTATCCTAAAAAATTATGTAAACCAACTATTCTTCGTAGCTTATTTGACTCAAGACCTTAGTTTACACTGAATCAATTAGGTCATTTCTATAAAATGAAGTTTACTGGGTCCAATCATTATGAATTTGAATTTTATCAAGCACCACCATATTTCTGAAGTTGATGGTTTATGAACCATGGGTTTGAGGGTGGTATTGTATTTGAGATTGATTCACACTAAAGAATAAACCCCAGCTGGGTATTTAACCCGCTGCATACTCTTTTGTGGATCCTACAAGTTCATTCAAATGGTTCCCCTAGCTAAAAGGGAATCAGCCTAGCTTCAAACAGTGTTCAGTATATCAGGAAGTGAAAATGAAGAAAAAATGTTTCCGTGCTAATTGTATGTCTTAGCTTATTGAACTAGTTAAGAATAAAACAACAAAGTTCAGTAAAGTTTGTTGCATATTGATCAAAAAAGCTGTTGTGAATTTTCTGCTTCAAAGAAAACTCAATGATTGTAGATTATTGAATCTCTAAGTTTGACAAAGAATCGGTGTTCATGTGGCAACTCATTTGCCATCTTTTGTTTAAAACTCCATTTATTTAAATTGTTGAGGAAACTTAACAATGGAAAGTTCGAAAATGATCTGAAATTAGTACAAACACAGGTTAGTAAGTGCATATATGAAGGGGATGGGAGAAATTGATTGATTTCAAGAAGTTGGTTTATGTGATTGTAAGAGCTGGGAATTATAGTGTCTATGGGAAAAGCCAGAAGATTGGAAATTCCATCAGGAGTTGAAGGTGGTCCAGAAACAGAATTTCTTCCTCTTCAGGGGATCTCAGACTTTCTCTTGAGGCCCTTAGCTGATTGGATGAGGCCCATTCACATTATGGGGAGTAACCTGCCTTACTCAACCCACTGGTTTGAATATTCATCATACCTTATAAATACCTTTGCAGAAGGATCTAGACTGCTGTTTAACTAAAACACAATTTGACACACAAACTAACTATCAGTACATTAAATAATGATTAATAAAAGTAGATAATAAAGAAAACCTTTAAAATAGAGTTGTTGAAAGCTGAGCAGGGGGGCTGGTTCTGAATATAGTGACGTGACAGGTAGCAGGGTAGAGAGCCTCTCTGAGAAAAACAACTCAGACGCTAGAATTTAACAACATGAAGAAGACCAAATGAAAGGGATTCTCACGACCCAGGAAGAAACTGAGGAAAAAGAAAAAGACAGAAAGGAAGGAAAAACTTGGATGAAAGGCTGGAACCAGATGCCCTCACAGGGACCGGACCCACACTGTGCTGGGTGCACCTTGGAGTCCAACGATTTATGGTCACACTGAAGTCACAGCTGCTGAAATTGGAAGTTGGTGAGTCCTTGGCGGGAGAACACGGCACAGCATAGAGTGAAACCAAGGTGGAGAGCTGCATTAATTCGCAGTGAGTGCTGAAAATTGGGTCCTGCAGCAGGTGTAGCCGGCTGGAGGACATATTGGAGTTGGGCAGGACAGGCCTGAACTTGAATCTGCAGTGGCATCAGTCAGCCACCCCTGGCCCAGAGAGGACTGGTGAGATCTGCTTGGGCTGGGCCATGCCCCTGGTTGGGACCCAATAGCCAGAGACAAAACTGTCCCAAACCTGTGATGTCTGCCACAGCACAGACTAATGTGCTGAAGGCACTTGCTGGTTGACTGGCTCAGAAAAGAGGGACCAGCCCACATTGTCCCTGTGTGTACCTCAGATAACAGCAAACTATAGAAGGCGGCAATCCCCCAGCCAGCATACTTCAGAAAAACCATTGGCAATACAGAGAGGGCCTGAGACCTCCACCACACACCTGTTTGAAAGAAACCAGAAACATGCCAAGAGAAAGAAATAAGAAAAAGCCTCCAGCTGCTGACCCTTGGAAAATAAGTCCAGGAGAGGTAAATACAGAAGAGATCTAGGGCAGCAATCATGCAATACTGGCCACAGCATCAGCAGATATAAAGAAATACCTTTGTGACCTCATAGACGAACTTAAACCTGAAATTCTAATCCAAATGAGGCAAGATATAAAAGATTAATAAAAGAAATGCTAAGCCCATCTCAAGAAGACACATATGGAAGAATGGAGGAACCCAGAAAAAGAAGAGAAACCTTCGGTGAGGAATATAAACAAAATCTAGAATACATGAAACAGATCCAAAGAGATTACCAGGAAATTAAAAACTCCATTGAAAGCTGGCAAAATGCCTTGACAAAAACTAAAGTTATCCTTTCAAAATTTGTAGATTTACAATGTGTGATTGTGAAAGAAAAGACCTCTTAAAATTAACAAGGAACTAGGAAGTAACAATACAAAGGCTAGAAGATGACAAGAGGATCTATAACTTAAGAATAAAAAACATGAGTGAAGAAGCAAGAGTAAACATAAATGAATTACAAAGTCTATTCACAGAAATAATTAAGGAAAACTTCCCAAACATAGGAAAAAATGATATCCAGATAAATGAGCCATACAGAACTCCAGCCAACTACAACCAAAACAGATGTACATCCGGACATATAATAATCAAGATCCCAGAAATTCACCACAAGAACAGAATATTAAAAGTGGTCAGGAAAATCCATCAAAATAATGACAGACTTCTCAACACAAACTATCAAATCAAGAAGAGCTTGGAATGAAGTAGTACAACCCCTGAAAGAAAATAACCTCCAACCCAGATTGAGGTACCCTGCAAAACTTTCTCTCAAAATTAATGAAGAAACAAGATCTTTCCGTGACAAGAAGGAACTGTGGGACCACCAATCCAACCCTACAAAAATACTGAAGGACATTATAGAGAGAGATAGAAAAAAATACCAGTATTCCAGCAACAGTGGCAGAGAGGCCTCAATGAATGGAGCAGACAGTGGAATGAAGGATAAAAGTGAACACATAATAGCAGAAAAATAGAATAGCAGAGACAAGGCAGAGAAGGTAGGCTATAATCTCTAATATAGATAGCCTTGATACACTAACAAAAAGAAACACAGGCAGAGTAGATCAGGAGATAGGATCCATTGAGATGCTCTGAATAGGAAATATACTCAACCTGAAAGAGGGTTAATAAACCAAAAGTCAAAGATGAGATGCTCTATGTGACAGGGAACCAGAGAGAAGTAGGAACAGCTCGTCCAGCAGCTGCAGATAGGTTGGAAAGTCATGACACTTTTGTGCAGTGGAGAACTACCCAGGTATAAGGTAGGAAAATCTTGAGGCTTTAGTAAGTAAAGGGATACAGCTCAAGATCAAGCTCAGGGGTAAAAAGGTTCAGCACCACTTAGATAGATAATGGGCTGCTCCCTCAATCTAAAAACTAAAGGAGTTAGGGGGACCCAAAATATACAAAGCACCCTGAGAAAGGGAAAGAAGAGAAATTGTCTAAAACAGGAAGGCAGAGGACATTGTTAATAGTGTATCAGGATTTAACAGCCACATTAGTCTATCACTCTGTTTAGTTTGATTTTATCCTTTTCCGGTGTGTCTACTCATACTAGATTTGAAGGCACAGACAGCTAACCCAAAAATAGCAGGATATACTACAGTAACTAAGTTACTTTCCTATTAACTTAAACTGAAGCCTTGTATTACTTACATTGTCTGACTATGACTGATCTTATTTGAAGCTGGTTTGTTAGACCTCTGTTTTGCCTTGACTGATTTTACTTGAATTTGGTATGCTTGATAGTATCAAGTCTAAGAGTAGAGGCAACTACTCCGAAGATGACAAGATGCAATAAGATACCCATTCCGGTGTGATTATTAACTGTTTTTGAAGTCCTACAATTTCCCCAATGTTACGTTTTTATTACAATTACTATGTAATGCTATGTTCAATTATATTATGCCTGAGATGTAGACAATTCTATTGAAAATAACAAGGGACAGCATAGTAACTACTGTAGATCACATAGTATTGTGGTTTTATGTCTTTTTCATTTCATGTTTTCTAGAAATTTGTTTTGTTCTCTTGTTTTGATCTGCTTTTCCCTATAATACAGAAAGGATAGGTATACATGTAGAGATTCACACGTGTGTAAAATTTCTAAACGGTTTACAGGAACAGATTATAAAATGCACGATGTAATGAACAGATACTCTGAAGAAGAAGAGTTACTAAGATACCCAGTGCTAATTCTGTAGCATTATGATATAAAATCTAGCAATACTATTACTTACTGTTCAGAGTGATATTAGTCTAGTCTCTTATTTTTAATTTCAACATATGTAAAGATATGGACAGCTATTTCAAAGAGAATGAGAGACATTATGGCAACCATTGTTGACTTCCCTATGGTCTGGCCTTGAAGACCTAAAATGCCTTCATCATCCTGTTCTGATTAGTTTAGTACCACAATGTTCAGTATGTATTCACTGTGTGTGAAGATGTGAACAACTATCTGGAAGAAAACAAGAGACAATATGATAGACAGTTAAGATCTCCAGTGGTCTTGCTTTGAAATCTGTGTTTCTTAAAATTGTTTCCTTATGATCTGTTTTGTTCTGTTTAATTTTATCCTCTTTAAAATAGAAAAAAGGAAAGCTGGGCTATAAGTGGTTCCTTTTTTTCTACATCAGCTTACTGATGTCAAATGCCTGTTTCAGGGAAAATTGGCCATTCTCCATGTCATGAATTAAGAGGTTACATTCATAAGACAAAACAAGTAAGACTTCAAGGGTCTAAAAATGAGACAGAGGTATTCTCCTGCATTTCTCCCATTCTCGCCCTCATTTTCAGTAGGACTGTATTGAGTTTCACATAATGGTCAAATTCTTAGAACCCATGGGGTACAACTCTTCTTTTCCTGTGGTGAGAAGACCTGTTGAGATTTTTGCAGGTAACTTTTCATGATGCTATGTAATTAGAAATTTTCCTTTCTGATCTGGAAAAAAATGGACTTTTTCATTTTCTATAATTATATTTCTCAGGAAGATTTTATCCCCTGGGAACAAAATGTTTGAAGACATATTTTGGTTATCACAATTGGCAGCAGATAATTCTGGCATCTAGTGGGTAAGAGGCCAGAGATGTTGCTAAGCATCCCATAGGGTACAGGACATCCAACAGCAAAGATTGAAGTGCTCAAAATATTACAAGTGCTTAGACCAAGAAACCTTGCTACATTAGTTAGATTTCCGTTACTGTAATAAAGACCTGAGATAAAGCATTCTAAAAAGAGGAAAACTTTATTTTGGAACATGGTATCCTAGGTTTCAGTCAATGGTCCTTTACATCTGTGGTGAGGCAGAACATTATGGTGGCAGGAGAATATGATGGAGAGAGCTGTCTACCTCAGGGGAACCAGGAAACAAAAACAAAGAAGGGGCTAGGTCCCAGTATTCCCTTTACAGGCACATCCCCATAGCCTACCCGACTTCTACCAGGCCTTACATCCTAAAGATTCCACTATCTCTCAATAGTGCTGCAGAGAGGTGACCAAGCCTTTAACACACAGAACTTTGGGGACATTTTAAGCCCAAATAGTAAATCTGGTCTAGAAAAAATAATGCCAAGCAGAATGAGACATAATTTCATGCCCATTAAGCAACATATAAAAGGAAGACCTTAGGGTGACTTCATTCTTTTCCTTTGTGGTAGTAGGAAATTATATCTTGGAAATGGAACAGTCCAAAACTTCCAGCATCACGCTTTCCTCTGTGTTCCCAGTGCATTGTAATGTAAAAAGTGGGAAAGGGTTTTAACCAAGAGTATCCTGGTACCTCCCTAAGAAGGAGATATTTCAATGGATATAGTATTCTGCGGGTGTCTATCTGGGTTACTTCATTACACTCAAAACTTAACTATGCGAGTTATGAACTTAACCTTCTACTTCTTTGGGGTCTTATTTGCTGCTCTGTCTACTCAAATATTTTGGCAGTATGGTTGGCCATCTTTTCTTGGTTCTCACATTATGGACAAGCTATCAGAAGAAATTGAATTTTACTTCAGTTATGTGAATAGCTGAATTTAACATGTTGTGACAAGCTACTTTGTGTTTCTAGACCCTAGCTTCTTTACTAATACAATAAGGTGGTTGTGTTAAATAATTGTCACCATTTCTACCTTCCTCAGGAATCTAAGAAACTGAACATGAAGCTTATAAGAAGTATGAAGATCTGCCTTATAAAGTACCATAATACATTCAGGTGAAATTACAGTCTAAAACAAGCAGTATCAAGGCACTAAACAGATAATTGTTGAATAATGGGACAGGTGGAGGAATTAAAAAAAACTATTCAGCTCTTTCAAAATTGGGAATTTACAGTGTCCACCCAAAAACTTTTTTAAATTATTGCATCTTTTAAAAATTGAAGTTCATATGTCTAGCCATCACTGATCCTTTGGAATCCACATAGGAATGACCTTTTAAATGGCCTTCCTTTTGAATGTACAGATTGTCTTCAGCAGTAGGAAAAGTACTGAAGTGTGATAGAGGCACCGTAAGTGTCAAAGAAAGATATTTTGGTGCTAAATCAAGATCACACAGACCAGTGGTGGTGCACCTATGGCATGCATACCACAGTGGGCACAGAAAGCCCTCTCTGTTGGCACATGAGCCAACTATGTGACTTGCTTTTCCTAAACTAAAATCTACCCAGATTTAATTGCAATGTTGACACTTGGCAATAAATAAATGGGCTTGGGGTTGCAGTTTGGGCACCCTGTCTCTAAAAGTTTCACCGTTACTGACCTAGACCATTGTAGCACTAAGATCCTTGAGAATTATTGATTTTATTGAAGGCACCACTTCTAATTTTTAAAAAGGTGCCTAGAGCATGGTAAGTGCTCAATAAATGAATAGTTGCATAAATAAATATCATTTGTAATTGTGGTACAATATAAGAATAAGGTGTATGTATTTTAACACATCACTGATTAGCTATCTTATACAATATATATGCCATTTATGTATCACTCTTATACAATTTAATTAAGATATACTTTCAGAATTATGAAATGCTGGCTAAGGGCAATTTGATGTGAGATGCTTTATATTTATGTCTTTGTAAGATTCTAATTTAGTTCTTATCTTAGAAATGATAAAATTAAATTCATAAACATCAATTCAACTGCAGTATTCTGTGGCTGTATGACTATAATTCTAAACCAAAATATCACTTTTATATCACCAGAGATTTACTTAGAAAGCGAAACACGTTATTTATTGAAAATATAAAAGCAAATAACTCCTTATTTGCCCTTCTACCTGGCCGCTGAAGTGTTGAAATTCTTAAAGCAATCTCACGTACAGATTTCTTCTTTGAGGAAGACCTTAGGAAACTGCCATTTCAGCTTTCCCCTGACACATCTGTACCATGGGTTTTCCTGGACTGATCCCCTATTTTGTTTCTGACTCGGGGCTTAAAAGTTATTATGCAGAAAGGTGGAAGAGGATTTCCCTTTGGTAAAGGGTGAAGCTCCTTTTGGTAAAGGATGAAGCTTCTCGCATTTCATCATTACTCTCTTTTCTAAGAATGCTAGCCACATCTGAGTTGGGCAACTTAAGGCTAATGCAGTGCTTCGCAGCTCATTCCAGAGGAGGCCCCGCCATGCAAGCTCCTGCCTTTTCTCCTCAGGTTCCTCCCCAGCACCTCAGGAATGCCTGCCAGTGTTTCCTTACCTCCACCTGCCAATCAGTAGTATTTTTGATTAGGCCACTGCTGAAATCATTTTGCTGCCAGCCACAGAGGAGTCCCTTCTTAAGGAAGTGACCTGGGGCATTGCTTTTATACCTCAGTGCAGGAAGAAATCTAAGGCTAATAGGTTCAGATTGGTGCAGAGGCATTATTTATGTTCATTAGATGTAGTGTGCAAACACATGTCTTGTATACAGGCGGGGCATTTATTAACTTGCTTACAACTTCACTGTTGTCTTGTGAAGTCTTATTCCAAAGCTTGACTAGTAAAAATATAAAATTATATCTAATATTGCAGTTTATGCAAAAACATATAGAGTTTGGTTCTGCATATTTATAAAGCTCTGTGGGTGTTTTTCAAAAATCAGTTGGTGGATACTGAGTCTGGAAAAAATTTATCACTTCTAAATTAAAACTCAGTGTATTTTACTGAGAAATAGCATCCAAGCTTTTTATTATCTAAGATTAAGTTGCTAAGAAGGCCATAAGATCCACAAATGCACAGAAACTCAGAACTGTATTGTTTTTCATTCCATAGCAATTGACAATTACTAAGCTAAATTACTTCTTCATTTAAAGCATGTCTGTTGATGGTCAGTCATGTAGTAGGCACCATGGTACCCATTGTAAATAGTGCAAAAAAAGCAGGCAGGGTCCCAATTATCTCAGAACTTCAGTGACTGAGTGTCATGGGTGGGACATGTGAACTAAATAATGATACATGTGCATACATGAGTTTGTTCAAATGATGATAAACAAAATTTTAAAGAAGAAAAATAAGGCATTACGTGAAAAAAAATGAAAAAAGTTATCATTCTTCAGACCTTCTGTGTATGTCCCAATGCTGGAATAGTGGAGGTGTGTGCAGGACCGAGACGCCAGATTTTCAGTCTGTTTGGGAAAATGACAGGTGAGCTAACAGGTGGCAACCCAGTGTAATAGGGTCTGTGCTTTGTCCCACAAATGAGACCTAGTGAGATGCCTAAGGAGCCTAACTATCTATGGAAGAGCCTGAGAAGGCCTCTTGGCCTTCAGCGCAACATAGCTTGATTGTTTCATTAGTGAGCACAATACACTAAGCATCTTCCCTACAGTCTGGGTGACTTCTCTGCACTAACTGTGGCAGAAATGACAAGCACATGGGCCCAAATGAGAATACAGATCAGAGGGAAGAATTAAAGTATGTCCGAATAGTGAAGATTTTTTTTGCTTCATTGTTTGTCCTACAGTTCATGTAATTAAACAGTTAGAAAGGGATATTTACCTAAAGTGTAAATAAGGGGCAAAGCCCTTCCTCTGCAGTATCTATGAGTGGACTTGGGCCCAGAAGGTATGCATTCCAACTCAATCTGGCACGGGACATACTGTTCATTCTCCTTTATCCTGCAGCCCCTCCCACCTTTTCTTTACTCCCTCTTGCTCCAACAGTCCACCAGGCGAATCTCTTAAGGGAATATGTTTAACTGATTTCTGTTTTATAGAACTTAGTGAAGTCTCTAGGACCCAGCACATGCAGGCTTAGTAAATATTTGGTGAATTAAAGATGAATGGATTTATCAGTGGACTCATAACCTCTTTTTGGAGACTCAGATACCAGTGACTCTAAGAATACAGTACTTTGAACATGCACTCTTCAGGAGAAAATCACTAGGATCACCCTAATGCCAGCCCACCGTTAGATTTTTCTATTTGCAAATCTGTGAATGGAGCTGCTGTCTTCTTAAGGCTTGAGTGGGACTGGAAGGTCCATTTCCAAGGTGGCTCACTACACTTACTGTGGTAGTAAATTGATTGCTCACCACTTGGGCCTCTTCCTGGCGGTCTCTTCAGTAATCTTGCCTGTGGCAACTGAGTTCCTACCCAGGACATGACCCAAGACAGAAACTATAATGCCTTTATAACCTGGCTTTAGAAACCACACTCTTGCCATTTTCAATTGAGTAAATAGGACAGACATAATTCACTGTGGGAGAGGACAATGTGGGGAAGAGAATATTGAGAGATAAAGATCAATGACACCATCTTGGAAGCCTATTATCACACCAGGCTGAGTGAATACTCCCCTGATTCTTTGAAAGAAGACTCAGTGTCTTTTTCATGTGGCCATACCCCAGAGGGGTGTTTGGTAAAGAGGATGCTGACCCTTAGGGATACTATACATAAACTTCATGTGAGTTGTTGACAGGCAGAGAGTCTTTGACTTATTTTCAACCTTTCACCTAAGGTCCCCTCTGTCCTTTGGCAACATAAATAAATTTCCACAATATCCGTCTTCAGTGGGTGTTATTTTCCCTATTACAAATGATAAGTTAGGGTCAAAACAGAGTCAGGGGAATTGCCCAAGGGTACCCATATGTCACTGTCAGCACAGGGATTTCAGCTCGAGGTATCTGAATTCCAAGCTGTGTTTAGACTGGACCACCTCCGGTGTGTAATGAGTTGTGGCATGCACCAACTTCTCTGAATTTCCTTTTAACTCTGCCTAACCCTTGCTGAATTTGTCTTCTCACCTTCATGTTCCACCCACACACCCACACACAAACTTACACACCTACATTTCACTTTGTTCTCACATTTTTAAAAACCCACAGGACTCATTCATGACCGCCTCTCTCTCGTGCCAATAGAGGGCCCTCAGGAGATGTTTTTAGAATAAGAACTAAGGCTCCCACCTTCAGAACTGGGGAGCTATAATTTTCATATTGTATCTCCTTGCCAATTGTAAATCAGTCATTTTAAGGATGCTTCCCATTCTTGTTTCCCTTCAGGCAGCTCTTATTCCTCTCCGGAAAAAGAAAAGATTTGCTTTATAGCTAACTGCAGGACTGAAATGACATATAAAATAGCAACAGCAGGGAACAAATATGTCCCTAAAGTGGCAATATGGTGCCTTTTTGTGTGTTTTAAGGCTTTGCAGTGAGAGGCAATTTTTCTTTTCTGGTTTCTACTTGAATAGGTGTTAAAAATTTAGAAAACAATATTAGGTGTGCTCAGTAATGGGGCCTGGCCTGAATGGCCTGAATGGCCTGAATATATATATATATATATATATATATATATATATATATATATTCATTCCACCATTACTGTGGCCAGCTGCTCTGATGATATTTGTAAGACAAAGCCATCAAGCTAATAACAAATATTATCTCATTGTTAGTTGTGGGCATTTTTGTCTATTACATAATACCTTTCTCACCAAAATCACTGGTCTTCTGTCATTAATTGAAAAACGATATAATAAAAACCTACTTTATTCCCTCTTTTATCCTCTTTTTCGTTTTAAATGTAAAAAATTGCCATTCTGACTGTCAAGCCTATTTTCTTTTTTGTCTTTGTCAAATAGGACAATACAAACATTTCTTTTGAAACAAAGAACCCAAAAGCCGCAGAAATGTCTGTATTTCTCCAAACTCTCTACAGTATCAATAAATTCAGAGGGTTGACAGCACAGGGAAAGTTCTACACTGAGAGAAAAAGCAAATTGGATCAACAGTGCTGTTCATTATCCCCTATATTAGAAAATAGTGCTCCAAAGAGAAGAGGCTATTTCCTGCAGCGAAGACCCCTGTGTGACCTGCTTCCTTACCACGCTGCCCATCTATGGTCCCCTCACAGCCTCATTGCCAGCATCATTTCAGAACCGCCATGAACTGCTTGGTTTGTTTGCTTGTTTGTTTTGTTTTCTCCTGTTCCCCTTCCCATACCATGTTTTATGTTGCTAAATCAGGGTCTTCGTTCCCCTTCAACAATTGACATGTGTAATGTTATGGAATGACTTAATTCCTGAAGACCACTCATCTGCAGGAGGAGTTGAGAGAAGAGGGCTGGCTGCATCTAGTATAATGTGTCCTCATCCCACAAGGGACCTAGGAGAATTTTCAATTTACAACAGCATGGATCAGTGGCAAAGGAAATTGCTTTGAATCCTGCCCATTGTTTACCACCAACAGTCAACCTCCCTTCCATTTCTGAAAGCTTTTCTGATGGTAGGACTGTACACCTGTGGGTGGCCTTTCTAGACTGCGGATCCAAGGAGTGGAGATTCTTGGGATGGGTAATTGGTCCTATGCATGATGGGAGTGGGATGAGGAGAGGCACAGTGATGCCTACAGCTGGTCTGCATGAGTTTAAGGAGACTATTAATCGTACGCTTTCCTTTTACAGATTCAAAACCATGTGACAAATGGATACAGGAGCCCGGGGGCAAAGGGTCAAACTCATTATTGGTGACATTGGACAGGAACGCCTGGTTTAGCCTGAGGCTCCAACGGGCTTTGCACTTCTCCCTTCCCTGATTGTACCCTTCTCCTAGCCCCACTTCTTAATAAGTCATAAGTCCTTGACACAGGTTAAAAATTCAATTAGTTCTTAACACTAACCCTTTGAAATAAATACTATTATTTGACATAGATACTATCATAGAAATACTGTTCATGAGAACATGCAAGCACAGACAATCTGAATCTGAATGAGGAGCCCAGTGCATATAGCTCTCAGGGGCAGCATCTACATTCACAGCCACAGACCCTGCCATGAGGGAGACGCACGTGCTCCCGGTAGAGTAGTCTGAAGTGGGCAGGAAGCTGGAGAACTAGTCAGGGAAGCTGCACAGAGACAGGAGTGTGAAGTTCTTGGTGGGAGCCTGTACAGGTGACTTTCCAGCCCCTCTCTCAGTCTTACCAATGAGCTAACTATTCCTTGGGAGCCATGCATGAACAAGAGAGGGTAGGTTTTTTGTTCTGCAGGCTAAAAGGAAACACGGAGGGAGAAAATGGTTCATCTTCCAGGGGCAACTCACATCTTTAGAATAGTAAGAAAAATCAGTACTATGATCCACATCAGAAGCCCAAAAAGATCAGGTCCATTTGGCTTCTGGAGAATCCCACCTCCAATGTGGGTAAGCAGAATGGGTTATGTAATTTGCAAGGCCCATTTAAAAAAATAAAATATCAGGGTTCCTCATACAGAATGTTCAAGAAGTTCAGATCATGACAATGGAGCATTAAAGCACACGTAGAGCTCTTTTAAACCTGGGGTCTGGGTGACTGTACAATCTGCAGGCCCACAGCATCAGTCCCACATGGGAGGCCCAGCACTTTGAGACCTAAGATGTGCTGAAAGGAAGCTTTTTCCTGGAGCACCAAACAACTGGATTATTCTAAACCTTGGTTAGTATGAGACTGTAGTATGGCTTACAGGGGCATGTTAGCATCACCTGGGAGCTTTTAAACAATATTGATGCCACCTTACAAGTGAACCAGAAATCCCTGGGGGTAGGATCCCGGGATTTGGTGTTTCAAGAGCTCTCCAGGTGGGTCCAGAGTCCAGCAGGATAAGAATGGTGATTTAATTTCTAATTAGGCTGAGAGTCCTCAGGAAGACATCCTCTTGGAGACAGATCCCCAAACTGAGGTGCCATTTAGGCAGTGCCTACACCTGGGCCTGGCAGGTAACATAGAGAAAAGTTTGCTTGGAATAAGGACACCATCCTCAGTAGGAATACAGGGGGGATGGGAGGGAGAAAGAGACTACTACAAACTGGAGAACCTGAACAACCACCAAGGCGATGATAGCCCCTTTGTCTTTGACCCAGAGATGGTATGAAGAAGTACCCTGAGTAATCACATCTTGTTATTCTTCAAGAGAAGTTGGATGGCTAAAATTTTTTGCACCAGAAATTGAACTCAGGGCTTTGCCCTTGCCAGGCAAGAGCTTTGTGCTGCTGAGCTATATTCCTGACCCGGATGACAAGATTTTTAAATAAAGTATTTCATTTTTATATATGTTGACAATGTGGGAGAAAAAAAACCTAGAACATGAACAACAAGCTAGATGTGGTGGCACACACTTGTAATCCCAGCACTGAGGAGACTGAGACAAGAGGATCGTTTCAAGTTTGAGGCCAACATGGGCTACATAGTTCAAGGATAACCTGGACCAAAGCAAGACTATCTCAAAAAACCAAAACAACAACAAGTACAGTGGTTTTATTTTAGCCATGCAAAATAATAAAGGGAGCTCACAGACGGCCAGTTAGTACCCAAATTAAAGAGACACAATATTTTTAATTAGAAATAGAAAAGAGCTTTCTTATATGAAGAAGATGAAATGCATGGAGGGGCAGGGCATCAGATCATGCCTATAGAGAGCTTCCGGGAAGGCCTGGGATGTGGGGTTGCTGATCTGACTTCTGTCTCCATTTTTCTGTATGTTACTTGGAGAAGAAATACAGAGATAGCTTCAAAGGTGGACAATACATTACTAAGAATTGGAGACTTACAAAATTAGGTAGACGTTTACCTCACTTTAAATCCATCCATAATGATTTAAAATGAATTAATGCAGATCTAGGTTTAGTTTTGGCTCTTTTTTCATGGCTATATTTCTTGCAAAGATAAAAAAAATCTGGTTCATAGAAGATACTCAATAAGTATTTGCTGAATGAATGAGGGAACAAATGAATGATTATCATAGACATACAGCCTTTTTGTATGTTTGGGAGTGTGTATGTGTGTGTATATTTCTGTGCTTTCAAACTGAGAAATTCTCTGATAGTCATAACTACATTTTTGGATCGTCTTTTAAGCTGCTTGGTTGAATTTTCTGAGGAAATGAATCAATGCCATTCTTTTCTAATCAAAAGGAATTACTCATTAGAGAAATAGAAATATTGCTCCAATTTAAAATCAGACCTTAAACTCTTATATTTTTTTCCTGAATGTTTTTATAATTCCAAGCAATGCAGCACAGGAAGACTACCTGGCTAGGGTTGGACATCCTGAACTTTCTGACCTCTCGGGCTCGTGTAGCAACTGGAAACCATTTAAAACATGTCCTCTAGTCCAGCCTCACTGTTCACATGTCTTTCATTCTTGGGGCTTTTACACTGGCATGCACAAGATATGAGGTCTCAAAGTTAATTTAGACTGAAGGATCGAGGACACAGATTTTTCTAATACTCACTTATATGCCCAGGTGTGATTAATAATAAACATTTTCAGTACCATTGACAGCTTTTCAAAATATTTTTCCATGTGAGATGGGCATTGAACCTTGTCACTATTCAATGAGTGAGGAGAATACTCCATATGTTATGATTCAGTTTTCTCAGCAAATTCTCCACTAAGTGATGCTGTCAGGACAAAAAATAGTAACCTATGGATTCCTTGAGTGGGCTGTGACACCAGGTGGTGTATGGAGAAAGAGTACGTGTGCATTCAGCACCCTGGAAGACTTCTAGAGCTCTGAACAAAATTACCATGACAAGATAAAGACTTGATTGCTTGAATTTTCAGAGGCATAGGGTAGGTAACACAGAGCCACAGGAGGCTGGCACACACTGGGGAGGTTGTGCTTGGAGGAAGTCTCTGAAGCGACCATGCGAAGAAAGTGAAACCCAACAGCCAGCAAAGCTGGCTTTGTGGAGTCTTGTGCAATAAAGCATGCAGTAGAGAAATCCAGCCCCTGGAGTTCCTGGCCAATATGAAAGAGGAGTGCTAAAACAAACAAATAACTAAAAGATCACACGTTTTTACTGAGTCACACTGACCTACTCTGGTCTGCTTAGCCAGCACGCTTCTTTAGACTATTTTATAACAGCCAAATATTGACCCACAAAAATGGCAATTTCAAAGTTCCCTTGGAATGTTTTTAAGCATGTTATGAATTTCAGTATAGACAAATGAAGTTGTTCCCTTTTAAACCCATTCTCTAGAATAAATAGTGAAAAGAAGTTATGCCTTCAAAGGCCAGTCATGGATTAAAAGGTGGGGTTTGGGACTGAGTGGCAAGCAAGTTTTTGGCAGTGGGTAGGAGCTTGAGAGAGAAACTTTTATTTTATTTTAATTCAAAACTTTACCCTGCCTTCCTCTACTGACAAAATAAACACATTGACTGCTAGGGCTTCTACTTTCTATTGAGCTAAACTGACAGCCTCAATATTGCTTAAGACAAAAGTCATGGTACTAGTGTGTATATGAGGCACATACGGTGTACTGGGCACCTACCTAAGAATGTTACACATGTGATTGCATTTGTCCCTTCAGAGATGCCATGAAGTGGCTATTGTCTCCATCCTACAGACAAAACAGGCTCAGAGGGGTTTTATAACTTGCCCAAAGTCACCCTGCTTGTAAATAGATGGATGGTAACCAGAGGTCTCCTCTTCACCATTATACTACACAGACTTTCAAAGGCAATGGTCACTCAATAAAAACTAAATGAGCCCCTCTATAGACCTAGGATTATAGTAAGACTGAAGATGGTATTGCATTGATTTCAACCACGTGATCTTTGTTTTCTACTTTGTCATTCAATGGTCAACTGCTTGATATTTCCATTTTGTCAGTAGTTCTTCAGATGACATATCTCCTGCTAACCATTTTTTCTTGTGGAACTACACAGAATGCAAAGTTAGGGTTTCAACCCAAACCATGGAGACCATGGTTAGAAAGCAAGGCTTGTAGAGAAATGAAGAATATGGGAGGCCAAAGCCTTGTGTTGTCTTGGAGTCACCTTGAGACTGATGCTTCACCTGGGAAGGGAACTTTGAAGAAGTTCCCTGCCTAACCCCTGCCCACCAGAGGGGTTCAGAGGGCTCAGATGAAGCAGATGCCTGTGCAGATCATTAACACCACAGGCACAAGACTTGAGGCCCTTCAAGGGTTGGATACCGATTGAGAAGTTAGCAGGATTTCTTCCCAGCTGAGCTATTTAATCCTTGGTGCAGTTTAATGTCAATGTCAGTGTGGTTTCAGACTTGTGAGCGTCATAAGCCTTTGGATGAAAAATGAGTAAATGAGAAATGAGTAAACATTAGGCCCACATTCCATTACTAAATCTCTGGCTTGGGTAACAACCGGTATTTAATGGGTGGCCATGATATTCTCAGTGCTTTATTTATGTTTCCCTATGATCATGCCTGGAGAGAGCTGTCATTATCCCCTGTTGAACATAAAAAATAAAAAGTGAGAATCACAGAGGTTTAGGAAAATTAAACGGTTTGCTCAAAGTCACCAGGGACAAGAGTCATCCTTGGAAGTTCTAGATCTTTATTTGTTAAATGAATGAATTAATATGTACTCTCTATGCCTGGCATATTAAGTAATTTGGTAAGTATAAGACATCACTAATATGTAAAGTAGCAAGAATAAATTTAAGAGTAAAAACACTGGTTAATAAAGATAATGTATCAGTCATTTATTTTCACAATAATACAGATCAGCAAACAACTACAAAACTCAATTGTTTGAAACCGTATGCCTTTATTTAAAATCGGCAGGCCAGCCAAGAATGTCTTCTGGTCCATGATGCATGCTTATTGGCTGGCAGCTTTTGTGAGTTTGATTGAGCTCTTCCCACATAGGGGACTCAACTGTCAGGATCTCCTAGGCAGAGCCAATGGGCAATTCAGTGCTGCTACCTGAGCTGGCCCTCTGGTTCACTGTCTTGGATCAACCTGTGATGACATCAGACTACCCTATACTCTATCTTAAACCCATGAGTGACTTTAGAGAAGATCTAGTTGTAAGAGAGAATATTGGAAACAATAATTTCTTCTTTTATTTTTGTGTTTTAGGCCTACTTTCAGATGTTTCTAATTGCAAATATTGATGATAAGTGAGATAATAACTAGAAGACTGACTTCTGATACCCCAAATAAATGAATATTTATTCTCTGCCTTTTTTGTTGGCATCATTCCTCTGAGCAGCAACCTCTTTAGAATTAACAGCAGGCCACTGAATGTGAGAACAGACATAGTTCTGAGTTCCTGGCATAGTCTGAGATATGATGGATATTCAAGATTTAATGAAAACAGCAAGGGTAAATCATAGGGCTGTGTTAAAGATCAGTGGCATCTCGGAGCCCATGATTATTAGGTCAGCTGTTACAACTGCTTGAAAGATGGCAAGCACTTTGTTGGCTTGAAATTGACTCATTTTTGAGGTCGCTTCTCTTTCTTTTTTTTTCTTTCTTTATTTCTTCCTTCCTTTATTTTTTTAATTTTCTTTTATTTTTCTTTTTTTGTCTTTTTGAGACAGATATTCACTATGAAGTTCAGGCTGACCTTGAGCTCACTGTGTAGCCTAGTCTGGCCTTGAACTCACAGTGATCCTCCTGCCTCAGCTTCTCAAGTGCTGGGATTACAGGCCTATACTACCACATCTGGTAAGGCTGCTTATTTCTGTCTTTCTCTCCATTTATGTACTTTTACTTTTCCTGTCTTCTCTTCCCTGCTTCTCTTTGTTTTTCTTTTCCATCAAATACACATTCTTCAGACAATGGTTAAGAAGCTTCTGTTTATTGATCAAGTGTTATTTTCCTCTCTGCTTTGCACACATAGTTTTCTTTCCATAGCACTCTATAATGCTTTGGGACATTTTTAACATAGATTTTATTTTTATTTCTTTCACTAAGGCAGGGTGGAATTTTCTCAATCTTCACAGACTATTTATTTATCCAAAACTGCTTAATGTGAGAATATATGCTAAATAGAATAATTTGTTGTATTTCTCATCACAACTCTTCCCATATCCAAATGTTTAGAATCTTAACTTCCAAAATTTATTTTAAAAATTACCAAATATCAGACAGCACAGAATTCCAGATTCGACAAATGAGAAAATTTGACTTAAAAAAATAGAATTGGTGGTTAAAATACATTTCATTTCCCACCAGGGAATCAGGTTCTAACAATCATTTCATAATTTCAACACTTTCTGACTGGGGCCAGTCAGTTTTGTAACATCTGGGCTTGGGTGCACACCATGCCGCACTGTAAGTCCAGGGGTGGACAGCAAGCCACTGCCCTGTTAGGTGTGGACACTACTCTGCTGTAACACAACTTCCAGTGATCTTAAGCCTAGCACAGGTAAAGCATTCGCTCAACTGGTTGTCCAAGCCCAAGCTAACCATTAACTAGTCAAACACAATCACCAGTTAGGCTGAGTCTGTTAAAATCAGTGTCTTGAATATTTACTTATGTTCAGTTGACTGTTTCATTAAAGCCCACCCAGAAACACCAATATTAGACCCTGAAGAAAAGATAACACACTTCTGGTAACACAGCCCAATACCAGACTGTGGGACATGACCAATTCCTTGAACCTCATTCTAAATAATTTTAATTTCCTAAAGCCTAGTGGTTATGCTTTCTTCACAGGTATCCATCTTTTTGGCTTGTGGAACAGAAATTATTTCCTTGGCTCTTTTCCACTACGTACTGATTTCCTGCCCCAGGTTTCCATGATAGCTCCCTTGAGTTATGCAATTAATGATCTAACTCAGTCCACTTTGTTGCCCATGTAACTGATCTGTGCCTAGGTGTCTTCATTACTTCGCCATTACTTTACCAGAACCTCTAGCATTGGTTGAGGCTTACTATCAGGAAACACAATAGTAATGATAACCAACCAGTACTCTGGAGTTGTCATGGTAGCCCTCTCTTACTTCCCCTAGCATTATGCAGCTTTTGGAACAGCTTATTCTCTAACCCCTAAGAAGATAGTCTCTTCAATCCCCATCGAAGGGTGAGTGCTGGGCTTTTGCTCCTTATGACTTAATCTGTTTGAATATTTTTTCATTGAGCTGGCCACTCACTTATTGTCTCTCCAGCTCTTCTTGAACTTTAAATTGTTCTTGCTAGGACATTTTGTGGATTGTGCTAGAAAAGACTAGGGATTAGAGAATTACTAAAGTGGTATGGTTAAAATGTCAGCATTTAAATGTTGTTAACTACCCCAGACTATTATTCCTCAAAAGCCAGTGCAAAGTCCCTGTGTCATAGCTATTAGATTTACAGAATTTCTAATATCAGCATTTAACTTGTTTCTGAATTCAATACAAATGGCCTTTCAGTCTTTTGAATGATGTATTGATCTTGAAAATTATTAAAGTTACAATTTTATTTCAAGTTGTTCATCAGTGTATGGAAATGAAGGGACACTTGGTAGGTAATATGCTTTGTGAAAATCACTCTAGAAAATTCTCTTCTTTTGAATATTAAGGGTTACACAATATGACTACAAAAGAATTGTAAACCTCAGACAAGATCACAGGTTTTTATTTATCAAATAAAAAGTGCCATTTTGGGAAATTAAATTTTTAGGTCACATACAATGTATCATCAGAGTTAGAGGAAGGACCAGATCATATGCTCTTTGACAATGTAGTATAAATAAATTTCAAATTTGATTAACTTGCTAATACTTTTTCCTATTTTAGAGATATGGAATTGATTGCCTAGTGTAGCAAAGATGCATCTTGTGGTATGCATGCTAGGTAAGAATAAATGTCACCAATACCTTTACTCTGAGGCTAGAACCAGAAGAACAGGTCAATTCTGTGTTATAGGGGCAAACTTGTTATTTGCTGAAGTCATCCCAGCATACTTCTCTGCAGAACAAAGGCAAAATTTTATATCTGTTGTTCTCCTTCCTAATCCTTTGGGATAAATCAATGCATATTTTAAAGGGGGACACTTAAAACATTTCTTTTATCTATTGTCAAAAAAGATGAATTACCCATCCATATCCCTACCCAACAACCCACAATAATTTGATGTACCTGCACCTCTATCCCACTCATTTACATAAATAGTCATCCATACATTGAAGTACACCTGTTATCTGCCCATTAGTGAATCATCTCTGCATTAAGAGGCTTTCAATACCCAATCTTTCTAATGTTGTTAGACAACCTTGACCTTCAGTTTCTTGCAGTGTGAATAATATTGCATCATATCTGCACAGAACAGTATAATCATCTTTTCTATTTGCAGCACTAAGACAGTCAACAGTATTTGATACAATCAGCATGTGTCTTGATATGGAAGGCACATGGTGACAAGCCTAACTGAATGTAGTTATTCGGCTGTCATGAAATGCACCTTATGGTGATAAACTTCTGCCATAAAATTGGAAGACTATCACATAAACATGTTTCACAAAGAAATACACTAGCAGAATTCACTGCCGGGTTATTGTTGGGAAACAGTGTTCTATTTATTGTGCTGCAGTTTTTACAGTATGTGTTGGTGTTTGGATGCTCATTACATTTTACAACGAAGTAATTACTGGGTGGTGATTTCTTTATTCTGGACAATAGTTCTATCTAATTAGTGCACAATAAATTGAAGCCATTAGATTAGAGAAATTTGAAGGGACATATCAGGATAGCCTGATTTTCTTTCCGTAGAAGCACCGAGTTATTTAAATTCAGGCTCCCAGCTAAACACGTTTTTCAACTTCAAGATAAATAACTTTTTCTTATCCATCAACTCTTCTTTTACCTCAGCCTCTGCTTTTTTCTCTGTCTGTAACTCAGTCACTGTCTCTCTCTGCAGTATCATTCTGTTTTAACTAATAAAATAACGTAGTAATGTTATGTGTGAGATATTTGAGATATATTGTGAGGCGAGAGATACAATCATCAAATCTGCTTACATAGGCTCTAAACTGATAACATAAAATTTATTTAAAGACACTTGCCCTTAAATTGTATTGCTGTCTTGGAACTGATACCTATTGCTCGATACCTATCCAGGGTAAAGGAGGATCTGCTCCTGAAATCTGCATGTTGGGAAAAACCAACCTCTTTGCCTTTACTGAAGAGGGGTTTTAAAGGTGACCAGTTCCCATCACAAACCTAGGCCTGTTCTGTATTTATCCAGCTTATGTTGTTGTAGATTTAAGCTTTTAAAAATAGCTACAACTACCTCTAAATTCTATGCATAATCATGCTGAATAATAATTTTTAAGGGTAAAATTTGAAAAGAGAAGACAATAGCCTAAGAAACCAATGAGATCTGGTCCTTGGGGAATGAAGAGACAGGGAAGAGTAAGACTAGAGTGTAGCAGAGAGGGAGAATAAGAAAATGAAAAAGCTGGGGCTGGGGATTTAGCTCAGCGGCCTAAGTGCCTGCCTTGCAAGCAGGTAGTCGTGAGTTTGATCCCTGGTACCAGTAAAAACGAAAAAGACCAAAAAAAAAAAAAAAAAGAAAGAAAGAAAGAAAAAAGAAAATGAAAAAGCATTCAGCTGGCAAATAATAATTGGAAGAACACTAATGTAGCTATACTAACTCCTCACAAAAATTAACTTAAAAGCAGTCATTGTGGGGGAAAAGGATATTGAATTATAACAAAAAGACCAATGAATCAAGAATATATTTCCATCATGAATGTACATGAACCTAAACTATACAGCCTTAACATCTATAAAACAATCACTGATGTTTAGATGGAGAAAATGAAAACTTAACAATCATTGTAGGGGCTTTAACATCTGATGATTGGAAATAGACAAATTACTATAGGGTATAAACAAATAGGAAACACCTAAAAGCAATTAAGGCACAAGTGACACTAACTGCTTTTTTCTGCTCCTTTTATAGTCTCCTAGGTGGATGGGTTAAAAGTAGCCTCCTACTTTGGTGGGTTAAAGTAGGCAACAAGTAGTCAGCTTTGGAATTTTGTTGCCAAAAGGAAATGCAGCTCCAGGATTGTTAGAACAGTGTATCTCTCAAAAGAAATTTAGAATCATGACTTCTTGGTCTGAGCTTCTCCTGGAAGTGTGACAGTTTAAGCCCCCAACCTCATAAACATAGTGCAGGCCACACAAACTAGTGATCAGGCAGGGTTACTGTATGAGTTACTGACAGTCTATCTATCTCCTTTAATAAGCTATACAACTTTTTTATATTGAAAGCTGTGTCTGTTTCTTCATGGCTATATGCAATGGTGTTTGAATTAAAAATGTAAAAATATTCCATATAATAGTGTATGTATAAATTAATGGCTAATCTTGTCAAGTATTTTATTGAGTGCTTTATAAATATGCATATGGTAGAAGCTTGTGGTAGTGCAGGAGGAGAAATAAATAGTAAGCTACATGTTATGGTTTGTATTTAGATGTCCCCTCAAACTCTCATGCAGTCATAGGTGGAACTTTTTCAGAGGTGACTGGATCTAGCATGTGTGATGCTGGGATTAAAGGTGTGTGATTACTAAATTAGTCCATTGATTGGTTTGGTACCCATCCTAAGTCAGGCAGCCTAGGAAGCAGATAAAAAGCAACTATTGTCACTTGTGCCTTACTTGCTTGCCTGCTGCTTCTGCTTGTCATGAATGGTTTTTCTTCTTTGATTCTCATGTACCATGCCACACGGCCTTGAAGTCAGGCAGCTTTGAATTGAAACCTCTACAGATTGCACTTTCCTTGTTTAACTTTGGGTATAAGGTATTTTGTCTCAGCAATGAGAAAAGTAACTAAGACAGTAACTAAGACAGTAAAATATGTTGTGCAATTCTTAGGACTTCCTAACAGCATGAAATGGATCTCATTTTTTTTCTGCCTATCCAGTATCTAGGTCACTGATACGTGAATGATGAATAAGTAAATAAATGGGTAACCATGCTTATAGTTCTTCATGATAATCATAGTTCCATTGACAGATATTCATTGGGCATACTCCATGTGTCAGCACGGTGTTTCCCTTTTATATTTTATTTATTAACTCCCATAGCAATTATAATTATGCCCTTTTTATAGAATATGAGAAATATTACATAATTCCATGAAGCTCCTAAGATGTATGAGTGGCAAAGCTAAGATGGAATATTTTCTTACAAAAGCTTTGTACAACATCACATATTTCATAAAGACTTATCCGGCTAATGAGAAAGGAAATACTGATTGCAAGAAATGTAAGTCTATTTGTAACCTTTACCTTATAGTTTATATAGCAGAGAGCCATGTAGACAAAATCTCAGCTTTATGAGTTCATACTCTAGGAGGAGAAACAATACATAAACAAATATAACTAGCAAAGGAATATAACAAAAATAAACAAACATACATATATATATATAATAAAATTTTAGCACTCACACGTGCTAAGAATATGAATAAGCCACAGTCAAAGGAAGAGAATTTTTCATCTTGTGTGTCCAGGCTGCCTTTTCTGGGGTGATTTCTGGAACACAGAATAGAGAGGGGCAGAGAAAGAGAAGAGCAGGAGCAAAAGCAGGAGAAGGAGCAGAAAGCTAGAGGTGTGCGAGCTAACGGGAGATGGTGCAGTGAGCAAGAGGGCAGGGGCTCATTTCTGGGAGAACTTGCAGGCAAAAGGGAAGATTTAAGATTTTATTAAGCATAATAAGAAAGGATTAGAAGAATTGAGAGTAGGGAAGCAATATGACCTGATTATGAAATGAACACTTTGGTTACTGTCTGGAATTTATCAGCTTCAGTTACTAAGTGGTGGAGGGGCTAACGTGGAATTTTTCATAAAGTTTGATCTCATTTATATGGGTCTGTTATTTCTTTACTTATTGGTTAAGTTTGGAAACAACTAGAAGCCAGAATACTGATGTGAATTATTGAATAAATCCCTTAGCCCATGCTAAGACAAAAATTATTACAAGAAGTAGCATATAGCTAAAAAAAAAAAAAAAAAAAAAAAAAACAAAAACCTACTTCAAATGTGGAAACTTTGGAATTGAGTAATAAGTACAAGCTAGAAGAATTTCACCATGCAAAATGTAACAGACCTAATTCCCCTCTGGTTCAGGGGAACCAACTGCCCTCACCTAGTGCCTTGGAAATGGGGACCGCAGAAACCAACAATGTGGGGTGTTCCAAGGTGTTCCATCACAATGGAACTGCCCACAGCCACAGTGCCCTAAGCTCAGAACAGCAGCTAGATATTAATGGTTATAATAGCAAAAAATAAATATCTAACTCAGAGTATCCAAAGTCCTTTTCATGTCCAAGCAAGGACATTAAGAGTGTACAACTACCTCAAGATGTCTTGGTTTTTGTTTTGTTTTGTGTAGTGAGGATAGGAAGCTGAACTCTAGACGCATAGACTTAATTTGGATGTATTATCACAGATTAGATTTCCAAGGAACAAGACTGAGGTAGACACCAGTGAGCAGGATGTTTGTTTAGGGAGTGCTCTGGAGATACACCTCTGTGTAAGGGGTGGAAGGAAGCAAAATCAGCAAAAGGAGGAACAGAGCTGCAATGTGTTCTTAACAAAGGCCTCAGCTGACTCAGTAGGGACCTCTGGAGGGAAAACGTCCTTTTAAAATCATTCTAAATTGGGAGGGCCAGGCTTTTTCCCTGACAAGCAGTGGGTGTAAATCTCCCTCTGTGACAGAACACTCTCTGCTTAGGATAACCCCTCAAAGGGGTGGCAGTCAAGGCTATCCTCTGGCACCGTTTTCAGCACCTATGGAAATGAGTTCTCGATCCGATTCCGTCTTCGCAGCATGTACCACATGAAGTGATTAGTCAGAGGTGATCAATTATGTGGGGACTTAGACTCGGTCTCTGGTCCACTATTTCAGGGCTCTTCTCATCCCTCAGTCAAAATCTCAAAGCCCTTTCACCTTCTCCTTTGGAGAAACTCTTCCCTAACACACCAGAAATAGCATTTCCTTGAAAATCGTCTGAGCCTCTTTGTGTAGATTCTTAAATATCCAGCTATACATGTGTAAGACCAAATAACACCTGAAATTGAAATAAAAAGAGCTAATATTAAACTCCATTATTCAGTTCAGGAGCACAACAGACTCAGAAAAGGTTCAAAAGGGGCAATGAAAAAGAATTGAACTATAACAGAAGTATATAGAGTAATGAGTTTAATTTCCCAAATTTTCAATTTCCACCTCAGTGCCACGCATGATCCTTTTTATGTTATTTCATTATAATGTCATGTAGTCTCACTGTCTATTGACTAAGAACTAATTAATGTGTTTAGACTTTTATTGATCTGATTTTTGAATTGCAACTTTTGGAGTTTTTCTTTTCTGTGTAATTCGACCAAAGCTAAGCCATCTTTTGAAACATTATATTTGGAAATAAAGTCCTTTACTGCCAAGACAGTTCCTGCAGGTACTTGATGAAAGCCAAGAGGCCAAAGAAATATTTTTCTCTCTCCATGTTAGTCTTTAAGAGCCATTTCTCAAGAAGTCATGCTGTGATCCTGGGATGGGATTGGACTATATCATTCTGTGTTCCTCTTGTCAGCATCTGGTCTATTTTCTACTCTAGTTTTCTTTGGCACCCTGAGTCACTTATCCTCCATATCAAAGTCATAGATAACATAAATAATACTGTTGCCAGTACAGACAGCTCTAATCTCATAAGTAATTGGTATGGTTTGCTATTAAGTTCTATGGTAGACATTAACAGGGTCTCCCAATGTTGCTGGCTTTCTTCTTTTTCTTCTCAGCATTTTTCTAGTTAGATACTCTGTAACTATTTCTGCCTAATAAAATATTTTAGCAGAAAAGATGCATGTCCTTTTTAGTCTGAGTAAAATTTCCAAGCATTATTTCCATCTCATTTCTACTGTTCTAGTGATGGTGAGTGAGGTCCTGTGTGAGATAATGAAAACCTGATAACCCCTACAGGAGGATGCTGTACTGACTCCTGGATCACCATTTGGAGAATGATTTTCTTGGACGGTCACCCAAATTTACAGTGACCTACGTTAGTGAAAAATAAATCTTTGTCTTGGGAAGTATATTAGTAAGATTTCTCATCACTGTGATTCCACAGCCTAAAGAAGGATAGGATTAATTTGGCTCATGGGTTGGGGGGATTGAGTCCACAGTTAGTTGGCTCCAAGACAGGAATATCATGGCATGATGAAGCAAAGACCCTTAGTTCATGGTGACCAGGAAGTAGAGTAGCGTCGTGTTAGAGAGGAAGGGGCCAAGGGCCACATATATTTCCTAAGATCATGCCTTTGTGACTCCCAGACACACCTAGAAGCATGCTCTATCAATCCTCTGGTCAAACTCCCAAGCAAATTGTGTTACACAATCAAGCTTCACTGTCACAGAAAACCACTTAGATTTTTGTTGCTACTGTAGCCTAACTTGGTTGCAAACCTATGGCACATGCCACAACTGGCTGGCTGTTATCACTGAAAGCTCTAAAAGGTTCACCATCATTGGCCTGACTCACACTGACAGCTGTAAAGTGTATTCTCTTCTGTCACTTATTCTCTCAGAACTAACACTAAATAATCTCTTCCTTTCTAGCCTATAACTGCCCAATAAACCTTGCCATTGGATTCTCAAGAATACACACTTGGAATAACGTGTTTCTTGCATAGTTAGTTTACATAGTAAGGTAACCTGTTTTCTCACCTTTATGACCTTTGAATTTAGTATAAACCCACATTATGCACACTTAATAAAAGTGTATTTGATTATGGGTGAGTTGATTACAGAAGTTCTCTCCGAAGGACTGTGTACAGGTGTTTTGTACCCAGGAATTTTAGTTCTTTTTAAAAATTCACCTCCAATTCTACTTTATTCTTCATTGAGATCGAATGTGAACATATCACAAAGAAATCATAGGCTTTGGAATCTTCTTATCCTCTCATCATTTATTAGCTCTGTGACCTTTAGCAAGTTACCAAGCTTCCCTAAACCTCATTTATCTGACATGGAAAAAGGGGTGCTAATGGTGTACACTCCACAAAATTGATGTAAAGACTGCATGAAATGAAGCTTGTCAATAGCTTAGCATGATGTACTGTAAAAACTGCAAGGCATAAAATCTAAAACCTACCTGATACTTTTCCCTCCTTTGGGTCATTATCTCTTTTTTTATTCTCATGTTGACTTTTATGTATTATTACCTGGTTTTCTCTCACTTCCCAGATATTCTGTCATGATCTGTAAGTGATTCATCCAAATTTGTCCTCTTCAGACAATGCCCTGAGCAACAGTCTTCTATCTTCCTTTTCAAAAGTGTTGGTAGTTGTTGGGTTAAATTGGGTTAATAATTTAATTCCCATTATTATTAATTGATTTAATATTGTAATAATATGATATTTCATTAAGAGTGTAGAAATTTTAAGACCGATATTAGGAAACCTAGAGAATCTAATACTCAAAGGTAGTTTCATAGTGGCAGACTCGAGACAAAGTGACAGTTTAGGGAAGATCTGGACACCATTGGCACTGGAGATACTCCTTGTTTGATTCGCATCATGTAGGTGGTCCTTGATTTGTTTACAGGTGGAACACATCCCAATATCAACAATCTCCAGTGTAACTTCAGTCAGATATATGAAACAGAAGGATCATTGCTTTTGCATTTTCTTTGAATAATTGGCATGTAGATCCATACTATTATTAGGTACTTGGTAACTATTTATTATATTGCACTTTATGCTATCAAATAATCACCACATAGCATCTGGTTGACTGATTATGTTAACTTGAGACATTTAGAAGCCTAATTAAATGGGCTTAGTAACTCTACACCCTAGGGTGTAGAAGACCCACCATAGGGTGGCTTATCACCTGGACAGTATGAAAGGGAAGGAGGAAGAATGAATGAATTCCATTCTTTGGAGGAGCTCCAGTCTTTGCCTTTGGCTTGGATGTCCTCTCCTGGCTTCCAACATAGACTGTTCAGTTTTCTGGCATAGACTTCAGCCTTGCTGTGTAGACCTTCTCTCCCAGACCCAGTGACCTGCTGGTGCAGACTTGCATGGGACACTGGGGTGAACTCCAGACCTTGGATTGAATCCTTCAGTCTCTGGCATGCAGAAACCCTCTGCACACTTCCTCATCTGACTCTCTGGCTGACCATCATAAGCCATTCTTATAATTTCGTACACATTTGTGTATCTTGTATTATATTTGGTTTTGCTAATAAAACCCTGACTAATGCAGCATGTAAATAATGTCATTGATCCAAACTCTCAAAACCTTCATAGAACCCAAAGCAAGGGAAAGTGAGAGTTCCTGGAGTTGTTAAGATCAGTTTTTCTTGCTTTGTTGGCCTACATGTCTGTTAAATAAAGCTGACATGCTTTCCTTCAACAGGCAAAGCATTGCACCATCTCATGTTCATCTCAGTCTTCCATGTAACTCCTAGATTAGATGCCTTCTGTGGCCCCTGAAAACTGGCCTCTGCTTTTTCTGCCTGGGAGATGGACACACAGACAGTATCAGTAGATCATTTTTGCCTTCTGGCTTCAAGTTCAGTCAATAAACACAAGCAGGACTTTGAATAATTGGGAGAGGCTAGAGCATTTCTTTCTGTACATACCTCCAGGCTTTGTGTTAATGGAATGATTATCTCCCCATTAAGCCCTTCTCTTCTGTTTTGTGGTTGGTTTCCTAATGTGCTCTCTGGGTTTCTATAAATGCTGTCTCTCCTTCCACTTCAGGTCTGGGTGCTAGTGTCTCCCTCACTATGAATAGCCATATGCCAACCCACATTGACTTTCCTAAATCCTGTTCGTACTCTGAAAATTATCCCTTTCCTAAATTCTTCTCAAATATGTCATTGTTTCTGTCAAAATTCTGACATATACCCAACCTTCTTTCTGTCAGGGGCTGATGCAACATTGCCCTGGAAAACATCCCTTATGGACAGGATTCTCTCCTGATATCATGGATAGATATTCACATTTCTTACAGCAAGGAGTGCGATTTTCCCTGTCATGCTCAGTGTGCTATCTGCCTCCTCCCACAACTCCTTTGAAGACAGTGTCGCTGGTAGAAGAGTTTTCACCTTATCCAAATCCAGAGTTGGAGGCAGCTTCCAGAAAGTATGCTAAATGCACAGCCCATCATGCTGTGACAGTCTCAATGGGCTGAAGTTTCCAAAAAAATCTGTGAAAGGAAGACTTTGAAGTGCATTATTCAAAGGCAGCCAAAGGTTTTATCACAACAGGAGGAGATTCTAATGTGGCCTGATAATTAGTATAGAGCAGAGCAGGGCCTCCGCTCCTCTGTGGAATGATACCATGGCTGGAATGTGCTCCCAACCCAAACATGATTGCACAAAGAGCCTCGGTCTTGTTCCTGAAATTTATAACCATATCAACCATAGTTTTATGAGATACAGCATCATTTTTTAAAAAGGCTTGAACCCTTACAGAACGGCTCAAATAATCGTTGAGTCATTTGAGCTGAAATAGGAGTTAGTGCAAAGTGGCAGTTCATAAATTAGAGGTGCTGTTGTTTCAAGGAGAGGGCAGAAGTGTCAGCCAAACAGTCTTAAGCATGAGTGCACTAGTAGTTATTGTTATGCTCAGAACTATAGAGGAGAAGGAAAAAAAAAAAGGTGGAATTTGACTTTTGAGGGTAATTAGAGGCCATCAGGTATATATAGAGTACACTGCATATAATACACTTGTTTATTCATTTATGTCGTTTTTTGTGAGACCAAACTATATGTAAAGGGGAAATATGGGTAAATAACAGGTAAGGCTTTAATGAATATCTAATTAAATGAGGAAGGTCTGAAAACACTGGGTCTTGACACAGCATGCTAAGTGTGTTGTAACGGAACCAGAAGACAACCAAGGACCAAGAAGAAAAGGTTCTGGCTGTCAAGTTGAGGAGTATGGCCTTGACATATTTGAGGAAGGCTTTGTCAGAGGTTATAGTGTCTTGGGTGGGTATGGTCAGAGAACTTCTTAAATTTCTATAGGGGTAGAAGGTAACATTGTGGGTTAGTGTGGCAGAGGTAGTGTTTGGCTCTTGGGTATATGGGAAGAGAACTAGACTTCAAGTTGAAGGACAATGACCTTAAACTTTAGGTGGGCACTCATATCATCAGGAGAATGGATGAAAATGGTGATTAGCGGACCTACTATTCAATTTTGTAATTCAGTAATGTAGGACGGGATTAAGAAACCTGCCTTCATTTACAAAAAAGGAACTGGGGACCCTATTTGAGAACTGCCAAAGAAGACAGAAAGCTTTGAAGTGAATGTGATTGCAGAGAGCCTAAAGAGAAACGATATGAACAGTCATTTACCTCTTCCTATATGTTCTGATTTGACCTTTCTTATAAGAATCAAGGAAAGCTTAAGGATCCTGTTAAGATTTTCCATTTTTTAGCAGCTTCATGGAATAAGGGGCTTTTTCTCCATTGGTCATCTGACAGCTATTTTTATATTGCCATTTGTATAGTAGATATGGATTCCTAGCAACTTTTAACTATAATTGAGTAGATTAGCAAAATGCAATGGGATAATAACATTGTTTGCCTAAAGAATAAAGACTAAGCCAAGAATGGTGGTGCATAGCCCAGTACTCTGGGAAGGTGAGGCAGGAAGTTTGCAAGTTTGAGCCTAACATGGAAAGCTTAGCAATTTTGCGGCTCTGTGTTTAAAAAAAAGAATGAGAAAATTTGTAACTAACTAAGGAAATTTAGGGTAAAACCAATGTGGTGTATCTAGAGAAAATACAGTGTTTTGTTTTTTATTTAGTGTTACGTGTGCATATGACTTTAATTTGTTCCTACCATATTCAAATTCTTGCTTTCAAGGAAACATTTGAGACAGCTGACAGTAATAAAAATCAATGTTAGGATATCTTTGGTCCTAATAGAATTTAATGTCTAATACTGACAACAAGTGTCCCAAAAGAATATGGGTACTAGTGTACAATAACAAAATTTCTAGAATGAAAAAGGAGGGGGAAAAAAAGAGAAATGCAATAGATAGTTAAAAGAAAAAAAGAATTTTTTGTAAGAGAAAGACTGATAAAATAATGAGCAAGCAATAAGTGCTTGCAGAGAGCTATCTGTAAATCCTTGTAACAGAGAATGAGGAAAATGAGCACAATATTAGCCTGGGAGTTTAGGAAACTTGTGTTGCTTTTACTATGTATTACTATAATTTGAATTCCATATACATCAGTTTCTCAAAATAGACACATTTGTTACAATGGTCAGAGGTTTGCATAGGACCCAAACTCTGTCTGTGAACTACTTTTATGAATACTATTTTGTTGAAATACAGCTATGCTGCTCTTCATTCATATATTGCTTACGACTGCTCTCATGTTACAATGGTACAGTTGGGCAGTTGCAACTGAAAATGTATGGAATGTGGAGCCTGAAATATTTGTTTTCTGGCCCTTTACAAATAGTGTTTGTTAAGCCTTGCACTAAGTAATTATACAAGTTAGTGAGAAAAGTCGGTTTGGTTCCTGTAAATTGGAACCAAGTACAACAATGGCTTTGAAAATATGCAAGTTTATTCTCCCATGTAAAATCTGAGCTAGTAGAGCTGATCTCTCTGCAAAGGAGCCTGCCTACTTTTATCTCAGTACTTTCATTCCCCATGATGACATCTTTTTCATGAATCAAGGGGTCTACTGCAGGTCCTTTCACCACTTCTGCATACCGGCCATCAAGAAGAAAAAAAGGATCCTTCATTATGCAACCTGACAGGTGAACATTTACCTCCACTCAGACAGTACCAACTTAGCTCTGTAATGAGGCCATATCTGGAAAGGTGTCTCAAAATATATGTATTCTGGGTGGCTGTTCTATAGCCAGTCAAAAACTGTATCACTGTTCAAAAGAACAGTTATATGAAGATTGTTTATATATATATATATATCAATGACAGAGACAAAGAGATAGAGTGAGACAAAGAGAGAACTTGTCTTCTTGGGCTGCTATAAAAAATATGCATGTGAGGCTTAAACAATAAAAACTTGTTTTCTTATTGTTCTAAAGACTAGAAAGTTTAAAGCCAGACAATTTAGTTTCTTATAAGGTTTCCCTTTCCGGCTTGTAGACAGTTACCTTCTTTCTGTGTTCTCCAGTATTGGCAGGGAGAGAAAAGCATTCTAGTGTCTCTTCTTATAAGGAGACTGACTAATACTGTCATGGCAGGGTTCTATCTTATAGCCTCATTTAACCTTAATTACTTCCTTACTCCTAATGTAACTCTATTGGTATTAGGGCTCCAAAATATGAACCTGGGTGGGATGTGGGGGAATGACACAGCTCAGAGTACATAGTTTCCAAATGAAATTGATAGAAGGCAAATCAAGAATGCACCAATAATCAAGAATAGGACTGAGGTTCTAGCCTTAGAGTTAAATTTGGAAAAAATATGAATATCTTAGAAAGGAGAAAGTGGTATCTAAACTTAACAATGATAACAACTCTGCAGAATGTATATAATTAGTTTAAACATAACTGATAAGATAATTTTTCTTCTTTTTATACTACAAATTATTGTGAAATTACTGTTTGGTTTCACAAGTTTCCCTTTAAAAAATCTTTTAAGATCATATCAAAAGCTATAGTGTCTTAACCCAAGGAAGCCTAACCCACTTCTGCTTACTATGGTAAAACCTATATGGGTGCTGCCACATAATGGGTGACTTGGCAACACCAATCACATCTTTGGTGTGTTAGAAAATGTTATTATTAAAAGAAGTTACTTATAATGTTTCTCTCAGGATAAAGAGACAAACCTTGATTTGTGGAACTCTTATTCCAAACTTTAATTTGTGAAAATTTCAGCTTAGTAATGTGGCATTAAGATGATTTTCCCAGTTTTGTTTGTGAGTTGATGGCTCATGCATTAACTGCCACACTTCGTCTGGAGCACTGTTTTGACTATTGATTGCCCAAATCATAACAGCTTTGCTCAGGACCTTCCTGTTTGAGTGCAGCTCAGCAGAAATATCTTGTCTCTGTAGAACATGACCTGTACTTGGGCAGACCTCTTGGATCTGGAAGGTTCACTTCCTAGTTGAGCTCAATAGCAAGTTTGAAAAATTGGCATTGGCCCCCAGCAGGCAGCTCAGGCGAAGGTGTTAGTAACCCCAATTTTTTGCACACAGGTGTCTTCATGTGGCTTATTGAGCCTCCTCACAGCATACAGCTGAATTCCAAGGGGAAGGGAAAAGTAGCTGTCAGTCGTCTCAAAAGTCTAGGCCAGAACTGATAAAGCATCACTTTTACTAAATGTTATCAGTCAGAACACCACAGAACCCAACTTAGAGTCAAAGGGGTAAAAAAAAAAAAAAAATGGACTTCACTTCTTAGTAGGTGCAGAAACAAAAAACTTATGTCTATCTTTAATTTATCAAAGGAACCAAAATGAGATTTGCAATCTAAATTTATTATAAAAAGATGTCTGTGAGAACTTTTTTCATGACTCAGTCTTTGGAAATCAGATTGTGTTTCCCAAAGAAACAGGTTGCAGATAATATTTAAAAATGTGAAACTTAGAGTGGATGAAAAATAAGTTAACAGGCTCGGATAAGTAAGCCTTGGTTTTAATTCCATGATGCACTTTTACAAGCTTTTTGACCCACTCCCCGGGTTTTGTCATCTGTTTTCTCAGAATGATATTAGTTCTCATAACAGAATTTGAAAATCAAATGAAATAGTCTACCCAAAGTGCCTATCACAGATCCTAACACATAGTAAATGCTCAGTAAATGTAGCACTTATTATTTTTATCCATTGAGGATTTATATTATAGTACCAATAAGCACAATGAGTTCACTCAACCGAGAATCCTCATGCCTTAAATGCATTTTAAATTTTGGCTTTCCTGTGATTCCCTACACCCATGACCTGGCACAGCAGAGTCAAAACAGTAAGGAATTATTAACTAGCAAGAGTTTCTCCCAATGGCACATGCCACTACCGAGAAGAAAACATCCTATAGGTGGATACACACACATGAAATATGTGTAAGCAGGAGTTACGTGAGCTAGTTGCAAAAGCATTTCTTGAGCAGATTCTGATGCACAGTAGGTAACCAGTACATCTTGAATATATTAACAAGACAACATTTATAAGGAAAAAAAGGAAAGTGTATGAAAGTGAAGATATTCATGAGTGTATTTAGAGTTGTGTATGATGAGTGGAAAAATGCAGGAAGAATTGAGAGGCCAATGTCACTTTTCTTACTCAGCATGAATTTAATCCTTCCCCTTGTAGACCAAAGCTTGAGGGTGAAACCTTGTGTTATTCATATTTAAATATCACAGAGATCTTGACACCATCCTGCCAAACTGTGGTTGAATATTATTTCAATTATGAATTGATAATAAGACAGAAAAAAATTAGGAAAATGTCTTTATTTTTCCTTTTTAATTATTTAAAAATATATTTTCAATTCCCTATAAGATTTTTTTAAAGAAGTTATTCTAAAGGAAATGTTTTATATTTAAGAAAAAGTATTTTTGACATTAATATTATCTTGGATTCAAAATTAGCTTGATTTTCTTTTCTTTTTTTATTCTGTGCATCTAAAACATTAAAACTTTTCTTTTTTTGTTATTGTATAAAATAGACTCCACAAACTCAATTATAACTCCCTTGGAAAGTGAAAGGCCTGCAGGGAGATAAAACTGAGAATGATTTGGATATATCAGCTTTCTTTTTTGTTACATTTTTGTGGCCGCCGTGGGAAGACTATAAAAGCTTCAAGTCTGATTTTAGTGAATAAATTCTCAACAAGCTTTCCCTTCAAAGAGTGATCACTATTATGGACAAAAGAGGGGGTATTTCTTCAATATGTCTATTTGATTTTATTCTGTGCAGCAGCCACCTTTGTAAACCACACTAACATGTCAGAAATATGAAACTGTCTTCAGTTCACTGCCCTGTAAAAGATGTGTGGCAAAAAAAATAATAAATAAATAAATAAACCTAGGAATTCCTGAGTAAGTAATTTTATTTTTTATGATTCAAGCCCCAAAAGGTCTTGAACTGTCAGATTTATTGTCTATCCGATTTTATGACTGTTAGTTGTATTTATTCTTTGATGTTTGCCATCAACTGTGCCTAAGAGTGCCGTGGTCTGTGGGCTTTCCTATTGCTAAATCATTTTTTAAGCTTTAGTTGTAGCTTCTATTTAGCATCAATCCCCAGAGACATGCCATTAACATGAATCATTTTTGAAAGTGTTTGGTGCAATATGAACTCCTCGAGACGATCACTCACTGCAATGGAAAGAAATGACGACCTTCTCAGAAATACCCATCACTGTTTAACCAAGGACAAGAGTCAGTGGTCAGGGACTGCTGATGGGGATGCTCCCTTCAACTTCATCGTGGCCCCAAAAAGAGAGGCTGGTAGTCAGGGTGGCTTCTTGAGGGAGAAGAAAGAAGGAACACTGATGCTAAGCACAGTTCTTTATATCCAGAAAGATGGCTTTTCCTCCCTGGAAGAAGTTCAAATTCATGGCAGGAAACTTTGAGGCTCTATCAGTATTTGACTTCATTCTTCTCTACCTTTGTAAAATTTTCAAGCCTGTTTGCTTTTTGAAGCCTGTTTGCTATGTAGCTACCTTCTCAGACTTCTCTTCTCTGCCATAGCCTCTCCTAAAATTTGCTTATTTTTGGTTTTTCTTTTTTTTTTCTTCCCATCTAAACTCTGCATTCAGCAGCTCAGTTAAGAATCCTGGAGATCTCATGACATTTTTTAAAAATGTGCTTAAAAAAGCTGTATATAATTACCACAAGTAATTTTTTTTCTTGCTTTATTCCTGGTATCTAGACATTATCAAGTTATATTCCAGGGTAGCCAATACTGCATATACTGTGTTATTCATAATATTCTAGATTATTCTGTTGGTATTCCTTCTGAGCTCATGTTTAGTTAAGGCTGGCTTCCAAGTCCTCCCATCCTCCTCAGTTCCCACTCCAGATTTCTCAGCACCTTCTTCAGATGAGTAAATACAAATATACTGCATACCATACTGCATACCACTAGTAAAATGCAACACGTAGCAATAGTCAACCAGGCTCAAAAAAAAAACCACAGCCCACAGAACAAATACTGGCCTAGACTGTTTCCATTACATTTTACTGGAAGACAGCTACACCCATTTATTTATATATTCTCTGTGGCTGTTTTCTCCACATTGCAACAGTTGGATAATTACGAAAGAGACTTTACTCTAGCCCTTTACAGAAAAAAAGTTTGCTTGCCCTTCTTGTAAGCAGTGACTGTCCAACCAATTGCATTTATTAATTGAATAATATTTCTGGTATTACTACCACTGGTACCTTCTCAAATCTAAAGGTCAGATTACTGAATACAATATCACAAAAACGTAGGGAAAAACTGAAAGAGATTGCATTCAACATCACTTTTATAATTTGGTCTATGCTGTATGCTTTCTGGAAGTCTTTTAGCTGTTATTTTCTCTTGCTTAACTAGATTTTCTTCAGTTATAAAATAAATTTTGTCATAGGTACAGGTATATGTTTTAAATGTTTGGAAACAACTCTAATTTTAAAATTTTGACTATTTCTAATAACATTATAATTTAATTAAAATTAGCCAGTTAATTGGTTAGAGAAATTATAGTTGATTTTGTTTTTAATCTGCATTCTTTATGAACTGTGAGGTTGAACTTTTTTTCTACCTTCAATTGTCACTTGTACTTTTTTATTCAAAACCTTTGCCATTTAGATTTCAAAACATGATATTGCTGAAATTTTGACAAATTGTTTAGAACATGTTTTATTTTAGTAGGAATATAAGACTCAGAAGCTACTCTCAGCACTCCAGTGTCTCATAAAATTGCAGAATGCCCTGACAATATGGCAGAGTATCTTCTGAGTTTTATGATTTTTAAAATGAAATGAAGCATGTATTACAGTAGAAATCACAAAACAAAGATCAAGTTAACATTTTAAAGAGAGGAAAATACTTGCATTTGGAATTAGGAATTTTATACTTTTACATAAAGACGGCTGTTCCTAACTCATGAAAATTATAGCAAATTTTATCCTCTCTAAACCAAACAAGGAATTTAAAGTTGCTTATAGATTTCCCTGTGGTTTTAGGTTATTCTTCTGCTTCCTTTTTCTCTTTTCCTCCTCCTTTTTTTTTTTTTTTTTTGCTAGTATCTTGCTATGTAGCCCAGATTGGCTTTAACCTTTCGTGCGCTTGGATTACAGGTATGTGCAACAATATGCAGCTATTTATGTTTTCTTTTACTCAGAAATGCTTTAGGTTCCATATAACTTTGTTTATCATAATACAGGATAATTGAGTGAAAAGCTTCTAAATAGCCAGTGTCTAGATTGAGCAAAAGGGGTTTCTTTAAATTATAACAGATTTATGAAGATGAATGGCTCCTAAGTATAAATAACTTGGTAATGTAGTTAATTTTTCAAAAGAGACTGATTACTAAAATATCTAGAAATTTTAGAATATTTTCATGGTGGATGCAAATGTGTATGGAAAGGGGACACAGGACAAAAGAAAGAACCATATGTATAAACATATATAGATACATACACAATGTATAGAATGCACTGTTCTAAGAGAAAATGCATACAGAAACTCTACTAATAAAATGGTGATTTTGATTTTTAGTGATCAAAAATAAACTCATTGACAAAGGGAAAACTCATTTCTTTTGCTCTGGAAAAATAACTAAAAGTTAATAGTTTGTTTTTATGGAATTCATAGAAAGAATTATTCTTTGTTTACATGTATCAAAGAACAGATATACAGTTCACAAAGAAAGTGTGTGTGGCATTTAGTTTCCAATGAAGGCCATCACTAATTCTTTCCTTCCCCATGTTTACATTCTGCACCTCCTGAGTCTGTGCTTGCATTAGTTGTCTGTGTGAACAGTCCAGTGAAGTGGGAGTGATATTCTGGGACTTCTAGTTTATGTCAGGGCACTTCCTCTTAAGTGCCCTGGAAAGTTGACCCTTGGAATGCTTCCCTTCAGAATCCAGCCACCCTACTATGAAAAATGAAAAGAGTAACAGAAGAGTCATGCTTAAACCCTTGATTGGCATCCCTAGCTGAGAGCCACATGACCTGGTCATGTTAGAGAATCACCGCGGGTGCTTGGCCTAATGGAGCCCTACATTCCTGCTCTAGCTCCATCTGATTGCAATTTTAGGAGAGACTCAAAGCAAGAGCTTCCTACTTGAGATGAGTCAACCATAGTCTTTTCATACTCAATAAAATATTGCTTTAAGCCACTGTACACTGGATTTTTAGAACCCAAAAGGTAAAGCTTCTATAAAAATATATCTATAGAGCAAGCAGATTTGATATGTCCAAATCAAAAATGTGTTTGGACTTCACTCCAAACTTCCTACCCCCCCTCTTCCTTTCCCAAAAGATACTTCATTTCCCAGAAACATCCTTCGAACTCCCTTAACCAAGTAATTGGAGAATAAGCTGGGCCCCAGAGTTTTGATTTAAATCCTTTCCTCTCCAAGTATATGTTAATAATCAAGTTAAGAAACTAAATGGAATGTATAAATTCACATTAGTAATTACTGAGCTGTTGAGGAACAAAAACACTATATAAACGAAATAAATAGGACAAACCAGAAGTAAAGATAAAACAAGGAACAGAAAAAGAATTTTAAAGAAATATCATACTTAATCTGAAAAAAGGGAATATTAGAAGAGTCTGACAATATTTTCTAGTAGAAAAAACCAATTGAGAGTGTTGAAATAATTATCTCAACCTATAAAATAAATAGCAAAAGAATTACAGTCAAAGAAAGTACTACTGAACTTAAAGGTAATGTCAAAAATTTGCCCCATGAAAACTATAAAAGAGAACAATAAAAAAGAAATATCAAGAATATCAGTTGATTATACTGGAGGAGATCCAAGTTATATTAATTGAGGGAAATAAATGAAAAAAATTATTGAAAGTTTCAAACGGTAAATATGTTAGGTGGAATCAACAAAATACAACAGAACAGCTGAAGAAAAACAATGACACATTTCAAAAATAATGAGAAAGAACGCAGGCATATAGTATCCATAAGGAGCAAGAGTAGGGTTATTATTAGATTTCTCTGCGGTATCACTGGATTAAAAAAGGTAATAAAATTAAATTACCAGAAAAACAAAGGAAGAAATCTTACCTTAGAATTTATGTTCCTATGATCCATCACTGAAATTCACGGTGATAATAAAAATAAGTTCATGTGTAAAATGCTTACTAGGGTTTCCCACACAGTGACCTACACTAATACGTCACAAAGAAAATTTTCCAGAAAGTAGAGTAAAAGATTCAGGCCAATATTCTAAAATCCATGAAAAGTGAGACTATGACAATGATTCAGTAAAGTTTCCTATTTTTCAAAAACAGTAAGCAAATAATCAAAAGTATGTTCACAACAATGTAGAATAAAATTCTAGAAGAGTACTGTCCATCTGAAGTCTCTGAGGGGATGAAAAATGTCCCTCATCTGTACTGCATGAAGAAAGTATATTGCCAAGGAGTTGAATTTATTCCTTTGTTTCATTTTAATCAGTGTAAAATGAGACCGCATAGGTGTCTGTGGTGAAGAGTTACCTCTGTGGACAGTGCACTGCTAACTGATGCCAAAGTGGCAGGTGGGGATGACCAAGGGGACTGCAAGGGGAGACCAGAGGGTGCTCGGCACACACAAGTGTTCTTGTCTGGTTTAAGAAAGACTTGATTTGGATAGTCTTAAGAAACTGAAAAGATTAAATACTATGTGCACATATCTTACAAATGACAGATAATCAGGTGAAGACTGTTGGTTAGGGTGGATTGTTCCCTTGATTGATTTGGCTGTCCTGGGGGTTAGCAAAACACACTTCTGGATATTTCTGCACGGGGCACAGAGCTGTGACCTCAGAGTCTAAATCCGGGCCTTTGCCCCTTCCTCTCCAGCACTGTTCCTCCACTCTGTTTCCCTACTTCATGAACTAAATATTTGTCCCACTGTGCCTTATCACCATGGTGTTGCTGTCTTGGAAACTGCCAACCAAGCCTGAATCCTAATCGGTCTTAATATACTACATTATCATGAAGATAATAAATTAATGTGAAAATAAAACATAAACCCTTGAAAGAGGAAAAAACTTTGGACTGTATATTTTGAAAAATCCAACAATATATTCTTTACAAGAAGGTTATTTAAAACAACACTAGTCATAAATATTGAAAATAAAGTGATAGGGAATGCTATATGGATAAATACAAATTTGAAGAGAATTAGCATATTTTTAATATCAGGCAATATGAGGCTAAAATCATGTATAAAAAGAGGGTCACTGTATTAGGAAAAAACCAGTAGAGTGAAAAGTTGCAATAAATATCAATATATAAATAGCTGCACTATGGCCCCAAAAGGCAAAAAGCACCCCAGTAATGATGACTGTTAGATTTTTAGGTGCAGTTGAAAGACACAGACAGAAATAAGAAAAAAAGCCTTTTTTCGCCAATGCAGCAGAACTGCAGGAGATTTCAAGGACCCTCAAAAGAGACATAGCAGGGGAGTCAATTTTATGGGACTGAAATGGGGTGGAGACTATGTGAGTGGCCAATCACTGTGTGGGGAGAAGACTGAAGGACCTTTGGAACATGCAAAAGGGACGGGGGGAGTTTATTCTGCGACTAGACCAAGAAAATGGAAGTTAGTATAGGAGAGACACACATTGTTGTTTTGGGGCTCAGTGCCATGGTAAGCAGGTGCCACACTGAACCTGGCAGAGTCCCATTGGAGCAGAACCCATCAGTGACACACTTAGCACCCAGATACTGGTTTCTAATCCCATTCTTAAATCTAATGAACTAAGCCTTTATTCTAGGACAGGAACAGGAGTTTAGAAGATTTAAGAAAAAATCTCCAAGCAAAGAAATAAAAACTCCTTAACCCACCTTGATATGGGGTTGTCAAAAGGTGACAGAAGCCAGTGGGCTCCCAATAGCCAAAACTGGAACTACTCTAACAGAATTTAAACATCAATTTGGATTTATATCCACAATATAAAACAAATATACATGAGTATATACTGATACAAATGAGGAAGTGATGGAGAAGAAACTAAGCTTCTTGTAGAATAATCCTGAACAATTTGTAAGTATTCTTTCAAGGAGGATGCACCTAACTTCCCACTCCTTTAACGTAGACTGCAGACAGTAATCACTTTCCGAGATCCCATGAAAAAATGGGAGAAATGAGTAACTATGTGGTGAGAAATCTGACAAACACTGTCTCAGCCATGTAAGCAAGGTCAGTGTCTACAGTCATGAATCATGTTGATATGATGTGAAGAAAACATTACTTTTATGGTGACCTTCCTGTAAAATATGCCCCGACTAATGAAGCAAATTCTAATAGATGTTTTTCCTACTGTATTCTTGATCAGTTACTCCTCAAAACTGACAAGATCATCAAAAATAAGGCAAGACTGGAAATCATCACAATCTAGATTCTAGAGGAAGGCAAGCTGATATGTTGTATCTTGCATGAAATCTTAGAAGACTCATTAGGAAAAATCTAAGGGAATCTGAACAAGCTATTCACTTAATAATTGTGTACCTGTATTGTTCTATTCATTGTAGAAATGTACCATACTCATGTGAGGTCACATAATAAAGGGAACCATGTGCAGGGGCACATTGTAGTTCTCTATGGAATTTTCTCAATTTTTCTTCAAATTTAGAGCTAATCTAAAAAGAAGGGATCTATTAGAGAAAGCAACACATAATATTACTGGGAGAAAAAATGAGTCAAAAATTGACTCCTTAAATTATCATACATTCAAGGAACTGATAGATCAAGTAGACAGATATTAACCTGCATGTGTATACAATAAAAACAGAATACATATTCTTTGTAATCACACTTTGAATATCTATAAAATTTAACCATGTACTGGACCACAAGGCTCAATCTTTGACTTAACTCAGGGTCCCCATTGTGACCAACTTCTCCTTTTGTACTCTCATTTTGTGTGACTTCTTTGAGATCTTTCTTTAAATCTATCACATGCTGATGCGTTTTTCCCTGGATCTCACCCCTGAACTTCATATTTGTTTATGTGTAGCCAGTTAATAACACCACTTGTGTCTCTAATATTCAGTTTGAAGTTGGCATGTTCCAAGTCACTTAGGCCCTTTCCCCTGCCTGTATGTAGCAGGATTACTCTTCCAATTGCTTAGGTGGAAAGCAAAATAAACATACAAAGTAATGAAGTAACAAAAGCCTATGCACACAATGTCTTCACTAGTAAACACATTGGCCTTCTAATAAATAACCAGTGGTGGCTGGGTTTTGACAGATGTAGTAAATTCTCTCAAAACATCTCTTACCTACATAACAAAATTATTTCAGTAATCATGAATTTAAAACAAAACAAAAAATGCCAAAAGGAACTGCAGACCATGATTTTTTTCTTCCATTGTTATGACAGCAAAAATAAATGTTACAAGTGAAAAAATACAAAGACTAAATTAAAACATATTTCAGTAAAATAGCAAAAGGTAATAGGTGAACACTACTCAATTATAGTATTTTTTATGAAAAGGGATAAAAACTTACATCTAAAGATTCATATTTTTGCTGTAATGAAGCTTCAGAGCCTTAATTTCTGCAACTTGTCAATAACTAAGAAAATTGACTTTCTTCATATATTCGTATTTAATAGAGAAGAGCCAGAGTTGTCAATCTTCCTTTATATTGATAGAAGAAAGCTTTTTATAAATTCAAATTATATGAATTAACATATGCACAAATAGTCATAAAAGTCTTAAAGATAAAAGTTCCATTTTCACAATAAAACCTAGAAATTTAAAATGCAAATTAAAACAGTAAGCAGTCACATCAAGTGACAGAATTGAAGTAATTCAAATTCTGTCTCTCGGTCTTTATATTCATTGTGCTATTGATTATTATGGATCTGCTATTTATCTGCAGAGATAAATGGCACCACAGGGCTGTACCTGGGATGTGAGTACCTGCCATGCCTAAACCCAATGCAAGGCTCACTGAAGACCAGTGCAGGCAGCCACGTCCTTGTATGTCAAAAGCCATGCATTTAATTAGGGCTTCTCTGAAATAACTTCATCTGACACACAATGCTTATTGAGGGAGAAGAAATTAAAATTTTTGAAGTTGTAGCTTGTGTGTTTGTTATTAGATCTCAGCAATAATCGTAGCAATTGTTTAGAACTTGGGTAAGTAAAATATTTTACTCTCAGAGGAATCTATCTCTTAAATTATTTAAAAGCGCAGGTTCATGGTGATAATAAAAGCTGAACAAATTTTAGTTTTAATGTCATTTTTCCATATTTAGCAGACAATTTCTCCCACCACGTTGTATGTGCTTGGAACAGAGGGCTGTCCCTGAACCACTCTTGAGTTGGCTGGATAAACTATGCCTAGATCACAATTTTCTCTGCCTTTACTGCTGCCATCCATGGGTACAAAAGCCCCCCATTTCATTCTGAGATTATTATAGTTGCCTCAGAACTTTGTAAAAGGGCTTTCTGGTTAAGAGTTTTTTCCTTCTCCCACACCTGTTCTTAATACACCAGCTGGTGTGATCTTTTAATGGAAGTTAGATCAATCATCCCCTTGCTTAAAACTCTCAATAATATCTACTCTATCTTCTCATCTATCTCTTTCAGAAGAAAAATAAGAAAAGAACAAGCTACAGACCAGAAAGAATATTTTGCAAATTATAAAGCAGATGATGCCCTTGGGTATAGTATTTAATCCTATAAAAAAAATCAAGTAAAAGGAGGTTAATATTTGTAACACAGTTCACCAAATAAGATACACTGATGGCATGTAAGCACATGAAAAGATGCTTAAGAGCTTTAATAAGTAAAGAAATATGAATTACAAACTGCAATGTAATGCTACTTGATACCCCTTAGAATCTAGCTGACTGTCCCCAGGGTCATGGAGGGTTTGGAACTAGAACTCTTTATACAAAGCTAGTAGGGATAGAACCTGAAACAACCACTTTGGAAAAGTTACCCATTTCTTAAAAAGTTAAACACGTATTGGCCATATGACCCTTGCATTCCATACATAGGAATTTACCTAAAAAAAAATTGTCAACACAATAGCATAGATATGAATTTTTATGGAAAGCTTATTTTTAATACTGGAGTCATATGTTTACCAAGAAGTCAGTAGAGAAACAAATTATAGTTTATCCATACAATGAAATGCTACTCCACAATAACATTAACTGAACTTTTGAAATAAATTACAATATAGATGGATCTCAGAATAATTTCATTGAGTAAACGAACCAGACAAAAATGAGAACACAGTATAGGAATCGATTTGGGTAAAATGCTACAAATTGGAAAATAAAATTCCATAGTGATGGAAAGCTTGTAACTTTTTGTGGTCTGGCGATAAGATAGGGCTTCCATGCCAATCTCTTCTCTATTCTGGGTCATAGCAAATGCCACAACCATTACACTTCTGCTGCTGCCATTACAGCCACCGACATGGGCACAGCTCACATTTGGGACTCACAAAACATCCTGAATTGCCGTAAGCAAACAGCTATGTGTATGTATATCATGAATATGAGCCTCCAGCACACTTGGTCATCTGCTGCTGAAGCACAGCTGAATAAAGGAGCATCTCCTCTGCTCCTCGGCATGCATCTTTTATGAGTTCATTTATAAAACACAAGTCCCAAGATGAAATTATTTTTTTTACTTTTATTTTAGAGAGAATAAAACCAAGCAAAATAAAACAGAATAAAACCAATCAAAACAAGACAGTGTAAGTGACACAGGATTTCAAAACAAGGTTTTAAGAAATCAACAATGGTCACCATAAAATCTCTTGTTGTCTTCAAAATAGCTGCCCATAACTATAGACATAGTAAAATTTTTAAAAAAAACAAAAAACAAAAAACAGAAACAGAGTAGAACCAATGAAAATGAAACAATGAATGCAGTATAGGACTTTAGTAAATCCAAATATAATAGTAAATCCATAATAGTAAATCCAAAATGGCTACCATAATATATCTTATTATCTTCGAAATAGCTGCCTATGCCATCAGAGACAACAAAATCAAACAATATAAAACAGAATAAAACCCAACCAAACAAAACAATGAGAATGATACAGGATTTTGAAACAATAGGGAGTTAACAATGGCCACCACTGTCAGACAACAATGGCCCCATATATGCTACATTGTATATTGTTATACTCTAAATACATGATCAGACTACTGGCTATTAGCCTGCAAAGTCAGTGAAACTCTAAACACTACAAGCATCAAGTTGTATTTACCTCATTAGCTATCTTCACAGCCTGTGTTTCTCCAGATCAGCCTGTCGCTTATGGGGGAAGAGGGGTGTTGGCTTTTCTTGTCTCCCTGCCCACATGCCAGAAAGAGCTAGCATCGGGCTTTCCCTCAATCAGCCCGTGCATGGGGGAGGTCTTAGCTTCTTCTTGACTTCTTGCTCTCCCAAAATGAAATTATTAAGAATTTCAAGATTTTGATAGGAAAGCTGTAAACCAAATAGGTGGTAACTCTGAAATACAGCAATTGTGTGCTCTGGATCGTGTGATGGGAGGAAAATCTTGTGATGTGAATGTAACTCACAGTGTATCTTTTCAAAACTCATAAAGTCATGTATTAGAATGTTTATTAAAGCGCTGCATGTAGTAGTAGAGAATAGAAGTATACAAAGTACTATAATGAAGGTACCTAGAATGCATGGAACACAGCCAGTTCTTAGTTACTCATTTTATACTATACAATATGACACATGTTGCAGAGAATTAATCTTTACAATTACTAATTTAAGTCCATTTTCTCATTTACTTCCTTCTTTGATACTTGGGACTTCTGAATGATTCACATCTCTTCTCCAAAAATTACATATATCCTTAAATTACATATATTTATTGATACTCTTTTAACAAAAACAAAATATATATTTTAATTTTTAAAATACACATTGTTTTAGATCTGTCTTGTCCAATGGCTTACAATTATGAAGTCATTTGAAGAACTTTTAAATAACTAATCAGCTTTAATCCTATCCATTAATTAAACCTACTAATTAATTTAGGAAATGAGAATTAAGAAAATATTACTTTTGTTATCTTTCTTAACTTTTTTTAGTATATTGATTCTGGCAATGAAATTATCTTATGTTTGGCTTATCTGAAAAAGTGTTTCTCTATTTTCCTCTAATACGTTTTCGAAAAATCTTTTTTTTAACTCACTATGTATTCTGGGTAAACGTTTTGAACAAATAAATCATTCTGTCAGTCCTTTGATACTGTCCCCTCCTTATATTCTGGCTTGACTTTTTTTCTGGAAAGATGGCTTTACTTCTCATCTGTGTCTCTGAATTGAAGAAGGAATTTTTCCTTTGGCTGCCTTAATACCTTTTCTGTTGTTTTCAGGGTATGCTTAGATTTTCTTTTCCGTGTGTGTGTGTGTGTGTGTGTGTGTGTGTGTGTGTGTGTGTGTGTGTTTGTGTTTTGCTTGGTGTTCCAAGACTTAATCTGTGGATTAATGTCAATTAATTCTGGAGAGCTCTAAGCCATTGTTCTTCAAATGTTTCATTTTTTTCATTTGATTCATCTCTATCTTATTCTTATTAGACTGTGGGACTATTTGATATCATTCCACAGTTGTTAAGTATTCTATTTTTATTTTCACACTCTTCCTTTTCCAGTTCATTTGGATAATTTCTGATGAGTTGAGGTTTTTTTTTTCTTTCCTGATTTAGTCTATATTAACTCTGTTTATGATTCTGTTAAAATCATTTCTCATTTCTGTTACAGTGGTATCTCGGTTCACAAACCAGGATTCTGGACCAGTACCATTATGCTATATTTTTCATTTCTAGAATTTTCATTTAATTACCCAGTTTCTGAATTTCTTTTGAAACTTCCCATCTGATCATGCATTTTTTCTATTGTACTGGAGTCTTTAACATGTTACTCATAGACATTTAAATTTACCACTCAGTTCTAATATCCATGTGACGAGTGAATCTGGTTCTGCTGATTGCTTTGAGTCCTAGCAGAATACTATTTGTCTTGCTTTTCTTATGCCTCATGATTATTTTTTTGAAAATAGGTCATTTTGGGTTCGACAATAAGACCTAAAGTAATTACATTTCCTGCCTTCAAAAAACTATGCATTTTCTTCAATAAGATCTTTTCCTTTCCTAGAACTCCTTAATATGCATGTTTGAATCAATCTGTCCAGGAGTTGGGATTTATTTTAAGTTTGTCACCCTTTACATTTTTCTCATGATACCTGAGGTTTTTGATGGGTCTGGTTTGCAGACAGGTTTTACTTAATGCCTTCTGCTTCAGGCCCTTCCTTTGCACTGTACCTCAGATCATGTTCATCTGGATATTCTTGCAACTATTTCAGAAGTATTCAAATTGATAAACTTAAATTTTATGCTTCTTGGCTGGATTTTCTAGCTTTTCTCAAAGTCTTAAACAGATGCTTGTTGGTCTGAGGAATAATCTTGTCAATACTCTTTGTCCTCTTTGAGCTGTATTTCTAAGTCTAGCAGATTTTCCCAACCTTTCCCTAAGGCAGAGGATATTATCTTCTGTACTCTTTCCAGACTACAAAGGGTTTCCCCATTGCCCTCAGGAGAGTGCTGAGTCTCCTTTGCTTCTGGAATTACAGTTCCTTTTCCATCAATGAAATGAGAAGGTCTGGATTGGATGTGTGCTTTTCTCACAGTGCTTTATTCCTCTCCCAGAACTGTACCATAAGGCAGTGTTCCTTAAGAATCTCATCAATCTTTCTGGAAACCTAGAAGGCTCTGTGGACAAAAGCTTGCAAGGGTATATGAGCTGTCCTATATACCTAACTTTTTTGGCTCTATGGTCTCTCACCGGCTCCCATGCAGCCTCCACCAATTTGTTAACTCTCCTGGTTGGATTTTTCTGTCAGAGTCCTCCTGCATCTACCTCGAGTAACAGATTATTTACATCCCATCTTTCTTGATAGAATCTTTCTCTCCTTAAATTTTGACCAGCTAGTTTCCAGAGTCATTACCTTTCCAATGCATTCAAGAAATGGCATACAATTTCAGGTTGTTGACTTTTTTCATTGTTGTTGTGAACTTTGGGTTAACCCTTCTCAAATTTTTACACCTTACATAGAATCTAATAGAGTTTTAAAACTCTTTAGATGTAATTTAAAAGTTGGGCTTGCACTGGGGTAGATGGAGCCATATATGCCTTAATTTCATTCATGAGAGGAGTCTTCACGGTCTAATAACCTCTTAAAGGGTTTATCTTCTAATATTACATGGATAACACCTGAACGTTGGAAGGGACACATTCACACCACAGAAAATGCCCGTAGTATTCATACCCTATTAAGTGGGAAATTGTTAACCTGCTCCAATTTATGTGAGTCCTTGAAGCACAGTACTTAACAACCAAAAGCCCACTGCTGCTTCTTATGGGCCGTATGTTGCCTCCAGTTTGCCTTTTAGGTCTCTGTCAACCTTAGGTGATTAACTACACGATCTTTTTCAAGCACACAAGGTATTTTCTTTGAGAGGAACTCTAGAACCTTCTAGTAACCTATGGGATCTGATTTGAACAAATGATGTAAAAGAAATGCTTCCTCTCATGTGGCTGAGTATACACCGATAGCAGGCTTAGTGTCAAAGTCATTTGTTTGGATGTAAGGTATGATTTATGAGTATTTTGATGAGCTCATAGATTCAAAATTATCATATCATTGTTTAATATTAATGCATAAAAGCTCTTTTCTTTCCAATGTCCCACCTTTTCGTAATAGTGCAAAATACAGCTGATCTCTTGCATTCGTTTGTAAGAAGTCCTTTGTGCTCTTTAGGAAAATATTATATATAAGAAAGGTAAAAATATCTTAGTAAAAGATAATAATTGGCATTCAAGGTTTAGTAGTTTTCCTGCCTCTGACTTCTTGCAAAAGATGTGATACTGCTCCATTGGCCCAATGTTATACCCTGAAGCATTTGAAATTTTAAAAGAAAGTCTTTGGATAAAAGAAAGATATACTGCATCATCACTTGGGATTGTGATATTTAAAGGTCATCGGAAAAGCATCTTCCTGATGCATAACATCAGTGGTAACTTCTTGGTATATAAGCTGATGATAATACAGTGTTAAAAGCACTGTGTGACAAGTGAAAATAAGAATGTTTGTCATCAAATATTTTCTGCTGCTTGTGCAAATAAGAAAGATAAGTTATGATATTTATTCTTCTGTCCTCTCATACATGTGAATGTTTCTATCAGAGCTTCATCTTTATAAAGGTATCTCCTATAGAATTATAACAACCTTACATGGAAATTTTAACAACTGGAAAGGTAAATTTTAGTGTTTGTTGCCAACATTCGTAATAATGAAATATAATTCTGGCACTGAAGTGACAAAGAAAAAATTTAAATTTAAAAAATAAGTAACTTCATGGCATCAGATGTAATTATGTCTTTTCTTTGTCTTCTAAGTGACATGACAGTACTTTCATAAAATTGTCTGTAATTAGTTTTATTTTTGTGACATGACATGATAAAAAATTTAGATCTTCAAATACACATATTAGGAATTCTAGAATTTTTTTTAAAAAGGAAGAATTGCTATAGAAATTAGGATGTTTAAAAGACAAACATTTTCAATGTATCTTCCCAAGTAGAATTTAAAAGTCTCTCAGTTATGCTTTACAAATAATATCATTTATTTCTCCCAGATAAAATTAGGTTGGAAACAGCAAGGTTATGATAGTTTTCATTTCATAAGGGTCATTTGAGAAAATTAAAATAATATTTTGTTTTCAAAATGCAAAATGCCTCATTTAAACTCTTTGTATTGAAAAAAATTACTCGTAATATGAAGCATTTTAATTGGGTTTTGGTTGTTGAGAATGTTGCAGTTCTGAAAACTCTGTAATTCAAAATACTGCAGGCCCCTCTCTGCTCTCTCCAACCCATTAATTCCCGGGTCCCCTCTCCAACCTCATTAAGCCATCATTTGACTCCTCCCTGTTGCCTGCTTTCCTTTGTCCTGGGTTCCGGGATTCTCAATACAATTTTTTTTTTTTTTTCTTGCAAACACCATCAAGTCCCTGGTAGCCTTCTTCCTTTATTGCTCTTCCAAAAAACTCAGTCGCCGTTGAACCCAAACTTTCCCATGCCTTTTCTGTTCTGACTGATCTGAACTTTGCTGGGAGGATTATTTATCACAAAATCCAGATAACTGGTTTTAATTTGTGGTCATGACCATAAATTTAAATGGATTCTCAAATGACAACAACAAAAAGTAACAAAAAAGTTCTTACTATTTAGAGTCATTTACTTGTCTTGTTCACTAAGACAGGCAGATGCTGACTGGTATTAGGACTGGAGGGTGTCATGACACTGGGTTGATCTCTCTCTTGACTTTCAAATAGTTTCAGACTTGTGGTAGCAGTTGGAAGCACCACGGTTTCATCTGACACAGAATCACAGGCAGGACCCAGAGGGGTAATACTGTAAGGAATACTTTTCTCTTTCTATTATAGAGAAAAATTATTTCTTAGAAGTTATCAAGAGAACCTTATGCTACATTGTCCACAACTGGATTTATACTCATTTTGAGAGTAGGAAGTGAGTCCACCTTTCCTACAATCAGGTCTTCTTTGTCCAACTCCTGACATGAAGTGTTCTGTTAGCAAAGATAAGATTGAAATGACTGATGTGGATAAATACATACTTAGGGGAAACAACTTCTGGTGTAAATATGTTATATTTCTTTCCTTGTAGGACATACACATGTACTCTCATATTCATGCCCCCAATGGTTTGTAGGGTATCATAGCTATAATTGCTTTATGAAGGAATAAGAATTAAGAATTCTGAGAAATAATGATAAGATTGCTTATCAGTACTCGTGTTTTGTTTCACATACTACAGTGAATATAGGGAAATTCTTTTGTAGTTAGGATTTGAATCTAGAACATAATCTTTGAATGTAATCACATAATTTACAAATCTAAACATTGCTTAAGCTTTTTTCCTTTCAAAATAAACTATATAAAATTCAGTTACTGATAAATATTATTATTTTTAATGAGGTTTGGCCATTTCACTTAAAGTAGAATTTATATACATAGAATTTCCACATTGACTGTCTGTGAAGACATTTATTAAGTTTATTGGTTATTGCAGAGAAAAACTAACATGTTGCTAAGGTGTACATATTATTTTATCTAGTATAATTTTAAGACTGTAGCAGAATTTCTTAAAGTTTAGTAGTGAGAATTAGTCATTCATTTCTATTGGCATGTGAATTGCCACTGGCACCAGTCTTTATTAAATATTTCTCAAACCACCATCTGTTATCAAATAAAGGTAAGTCTAGAGCTAATGCTAATTTCCAAAAAGGTACCTCAGATAAACAAATCAAGTATCAGAGTGTAGTATCAGAGTTCATTATTTGTTTGGAATTCTCACAATAAGTGAATATCAAATAAATGCTACTTCCTCTCTTGGCAAAGATTTGTACCCCATAATTACGTTGATACATGTGCTATGTCAGTAGCAGCAGTGAAATTCATGGTATTTTTATGTGAAATGCACTGTTTTATTGCATTAATTCACATTTAATGTGTACACAGTAATAACCATAAAGTATGATAACCAAAGTTATACATTTTCTTCAGAACATTCATTTAGAGAGCTTTCAAAAGAATCTGAGGAAATTAAAATATCAGTCAGTTTACCTGCAGGATATAGAGCAAAAGCAGAAAGCAGTATAATATCTTTTACAAGCCACTTGCTCCCCACCACATAACATTCTTACTTCTGGCTGATAAAATACAATAGTCATAACTGTGTACATATTTTTTAACTATGCTACACAAATAAATGGTTTCTGAAGTGAAGAAAAATATACCTCCATCAGTAAAACTGCCTTATTCACATGATTATAAGTAGGAGGTTTGAAGACAAGAGAAAGCAGTGGAGGTGGCAGTCCCTGAGCCCCTTCCCTGGTAATGGATCACAGAAAGACGATGCCCATAAAACCAGGAAGTCTTGTGTAAGAGGTAGCGGAGGCCCTGGGGACGGTGAAAAATAAGAATGAGCACGTACCTAGAAAACAGGACAGGAATGAAAAATCTTGGTCATACGGAAGACTGAGAAAATGAAACAGTGGAGTAGAGTATATGTTCTAAAGTCTGTGATCACGGAAACCAGGTAATGACCCATTTAAACCTGGAGAACACAAAATGGTTCTAGAATGACAGGACATTACTATCTATTGTTTAATTTTTTTTCTACCTATTACTCTGTGCTTACATTGATATGAAAGTTAATTGTACCAAACTGAGGCATACTTCAAGTTGTGTCCTTTAAGAGGGCTCAGGGCGATTGTAGGGCCTGCTGATTCTTTCCTTAGTTGAATTCTTTGCCTTCATATTATTTATCCAGTTAACTGATTGACTTATTCTTTCATTCATTCAGAATTAAGAAGCATTTTCACAACAGATAGATGGGTATGACTTCAGTTTATCACTGAATCAGGGTCTAATTAAAAGGGTTAATAGCAATGTATCTACAGTTAGATATTTTGTCATTGTTTAATATCATTTTTAAAAATAGAAGCCATATACATGTGATTTTAAAACACTTAAACAAAAGGAAATATGTAATGCTATGAATAAAGTCTCTTTTCTCACAATAACCTTAGACAATCATTGTTTCTAAGTAGCTGTATGGGATAAATTCCCAGTGGAAGAAACAAAGATACATATTTTCCCCGAAAATGTGAGAGCTCTAATAACCTCTACATATTATTTGTACTGATTTTTTTTTTCACAATCAGTCTTTGAACTTGGCTCACCTTCCACATCTACTTGGAGAGTTATAATAAAACTATCAATTTTTCTAATCTAGTCCGTGAGAAATAGATTTTCCATTTGAAACTGTATGTAATGAGATTCTGTGTCTTTTTGTGTACCTTGACCATTTATATTTATTTTTCTGTGTTCTGAATGCTTGTGCCATTTGTAAATTTCTCTAAAAGGTTGTCTTTCTCATGTTGATTTATAGTGAAACTATAAGCTACTTAGTAACTATTATATCAGACATTTTATAGTTTAACTCCTAGCATGAGAGAGAAATATATTCAACCAGTTTTTGTGAAGTTAAAAAAAGTCATAGTTTTATAGTCCATATGAAAACTATAGAAGCTATTGTTTTTGCATTTTATGGAAAAGGAAAGAAACTGGAGGGACTAAAAGCTTTCCAAAGTCAAAAAACTTCTCAGTAGAAGAGCTGGCTAAAGACTAGAATATCTACTATGAGATCATTAACTTTTATGAGTGGATTTTCTGTGCACACTCACTACATTACAAAACCAAAGTTCCCAGTATCATCATCAGCATCATCATTCATCATCAATTATTATCAGATATCCACCTTAACAGTCCCCTTTAATAGGCGCAAAAAGACATTTAAACATTTCCCCTTCCTAAGAAAATGCTCAGCAGTAGATCTACATTGTGAACTTCTAAGTGGTTCGAGGTATAAAACTTGAAGAAACTGGTGAATTCTACTTAACTCATTCACAATCCTTATGACAGTACCTGTTAGGTATAATTTATGTTATGCACTTGGAATGCAGTGAAAGACAGTTAAATTCCTGTCCTGGAGAAGCCTAAAGTTTTCTGGAGAAATTTTAGAGGCAAAAATATAACAAATGTATAACTGATACTCAACCCAGCACTCCTTTTCTACAGTTCTCCACACAGTGCCATGGAACACCTACAAATGAATCAGAAAGTACATTTGGAATTTTTGAAAGAAAGTGCCCTCAAAAGATGATGTTTGATCTATACTGGCAGATGATTGGCTTTCTGCTGTAGGAGATTTTAGATGTTGTTAAAAAGTGAGGTATTATTTTTACCATTAGTAATCACTTATATCAGAAAAAATGCCCTGTGATACATAAAGCTAAACATAATACCAGTATCAGACACCATTTGGCATTATTTCTTCTTAGCATTTAGAATTTAGAAGATGACAAAGTGTTTTATTTATTGTCTTAGTTACTTTTTACTGGTCACTGAGACAAAATACCTGATGACCAAAGTTGGGAAAGGAAAGGTTTATTTCTTACAGGTTTTGGAGGTTTCAGTCCATACTCAGTTAGCTCCAAAGACAGGATGGCATGGTGGGGCCACAGTTCATGGCGGCTGCAAACAGCAAGGTGGAAACTGACAAGAGAGAGACAGGCCTTCTTCCTGCCATTACACTGTATGCTGGCTCCATCCCTATGTGGCTGTAGCACTGACACCATCAATCCAAGCTCAGACAATGAACCAATCACAAATGCATAATGCAAATGCAGGCCTGGGAACCACTGACATAAACCATATTTATCATTATATTTTCAGGATCTGTAGCAAAGAAGAAACTCTATAAATTGTAGTTAAAGTAAATTTAATTCACTAGGGTTCTGGTAATTCACCTACACTATTTTTGAGGCTAACTGGAACTTGCAATGATGACAATGGTTTATATTATTAATTATAATTTCTGATGAAATATCATTTTAGGAAAAAACTGAGAGCAAGGGTGAGATTCCAAACCTTCCAATGCTACTCGTGTTTTTGGAGTGTGTTAAATGAGAAATCAGTTGTGTCAGAAGACAACTTTACTAGTGGTTGGCAACGTCATCCAAGCCCTTCTCTCACGACCTAAAGTTATTAGGTAGAAACCTCTTTTCTGGCAGGGTTACCACACCCAGCTTCATGCTTCTAGGTGGCCCAATAGCTAGTTCTCATGATGGAACGTGAGTGACAGTGAAGTGTTACTGCATGAGCCTATGGCACACATTAGTCCAGCTCGCAGCTGAAAGCAACTGCATTTCTTTTCCTGAGGATTTTCTTTGTTGTCCAGGTCTTTTTTGCCTATTCATACAGAGTGGCATTCCAGAAGATGAATACCCTTTTGGAACAGCTCTAAAACATGACTGACAAGATGTACATAAATCTATCTTACTCTATCATCAAGTGGGATGACTCACTGTTCAGAATTTCACTAGCGAACTGGCCCTAAAAAGATTGCTTTTTTCTTCCTTATCTCTCTTCTCCTCACCTCACAGTATGCTTCTACACTTTGTCAGCTAAATCAACTCCCCCTTGATGTACTTTTTATTTTCTCTTGTTTTATTCTCTTCACTTAATTGGAGCATGTACTGCTCCTTTTGCCATTGCTGGAACAAAATTTGTGACAATACCAACTTGCAGGACAAGAGGTTTATGTTGGATTTTAGAGGGGTCAGGCTATGGCTTAATAGCTCAAAGGGAGGAACTTTATGATGGAAGGCTTTGGTTAAGGAAAGTTGTTCAACTCATGGCAACCAGGAAGCAGAGAGAGAAAGAAGTGGAGAAGAACATAGCCTTCCAGGTCATACCCTTGAGACTCACCTCTTATGACCAGGCCACTTCTAGCAGCACATTCAGTTTTGAGCTCATCAGTGGATTACTCCACAGATGAGAACAGTGTCCTTGTGACTCGATAGTCTTCCAAGAGCCCCATCTCTGAACATATGTGACTTTTAGAGAACATTTTAGATCTGCCATAATGCCACAAACACTAGTAGCTTTCTGGAAAGGTGAATGAAAAGGAAAAACTTTTGAAATCTGTTGCACCAGAAACAACCCTCACAAAGGATTTATAATCTATGTATATGTAGAAAATGATATTTTTGTTATTATAGCAAAGAACTATACAAGATTATAATGACTTACAAAATTATTCTTCAGCTTTCAAATGCATTATTCCATTGCTGGTTTGCTCCAAACAAATTCAATGTCAGTAAAATTTCTGATCTTTTAAATGTATTTTTTAAAAGATTTCTGTATCTTCTTAATTGAATTTCTTGCAATTTAATAATTACATGCCTTGGTGTTGCTTATATGAATGTTTCTTCTTTTACTGCTATGGGTAAAAGAACTCTTTTAATCTGAACATGTATGGCCTTTGGATCTGCAAAGATTTTTCACCTTATTTTCTACAATTTCCTATCATTTGTTTTCTTTCCCTGAAATTCATTATTTTGGTATTGAACTCTTGATTTGCTCCCAAATGTCCTTTGGTAGTTTTAACTTTTAAATCATTTAATAAATTTTAAGGGAAAATTCTACAATTTTATTTGCCAATCTGGTCTTCTACTTAAAATTTTATGCTTAGTTTCCAAAATTTGCCTAATAAACAGAAATCATAATCCAAGAATTATAATATCTAAATGTATGTGGGTTTTACAGGAGGATTAGTGACAATGAAGGACAGTGTGGCTTCAGGGTGCACACTTGCTATGAATTAAGGCATGGTGCCCTTGCCTACCTTGTCCCAGTCTAATAATGCTGTTACTATCAAGACTAGTAATGCTACCTTCTGATGTCTAATCAGGAAAATAGAACTCACTCTAGTTATTTCAAACCAAGGGAAATTAACAAAGGGAATTAATAAGGAAAATTTTTGAAATGACTGGAGAAATCAAGAAGGGAGAAGACATCATTTGGAGATTAGTATCTGAGAAACCTCTGCACCTTTAGGGCTGGAGGGACAAAAGGGGCACGTGGTGGTTCTTGGAACCCACAAGGGTTGTGCTTCTAAGGATGCTTAAGTGTCATTAGTATCACAGTTGTGATCAAAACCATCACCCATCACCGCTGTTGTTCTGCAGATGTCCTGGAGCCCAGCCCTGCTGATGCAACTGAAGTCGCAGTCCATAGTCCTTAAGTATTTGATTCTGTGCTACAGCTGCCATAACCATACCACTACTGCAGCACCTGGCAGTCACTCACAGTGGCTTGCCATTGTCCTTGCTTCTACAACTGCTTCAATCAGAGTCACTGAGCCCAAGTTTCTCAGGCTTTTGGGATTCCATTGCTGTCCAGGGAGGGGTTCAGGGGATGGCTTTCTTGTGCTTTTACTTTTCTACCAAATTTCTTTCAAGGATTAGCACGGGTTCATCAGAAACTGAATGACAAGAAAGACTGTGTAATATTGCTTTCAAACATGGGAACAGAGTTAAGTCAAAAAGGCAAACTTCCAACACTTATATTTCTTGTATGTTTAGTATATACTAGGGCTACTCCTACATTACCACATCTAATCTCAACACCCACTGATAATGGGTTCAGCTTCTAGCCATGTGTGATAAATGAGGAAAGAGAAACAAGTTGAGCAATCTGCATAAACTTGCATACCTTTGAGAATGGCTACTTTGTATTATATCTGTTTCTGCACCTATACTGTCTGGGAAGGGCAAGAGATGGATGGTGGTATGGGAGCCTCCCATGCTTTCAGATTTGCTTCCTTATTTTGCTGGTTTTCTTTCAGAAACCACATTGTCACACTCTGCTATGTTCGGAGAATCCTATTCTATCAAATCAATCTCAGCTCAGGAATGAACCAGTCCCTCGTATACAAATTTCTGGGACTATGATTCAGTTGTTTCTGGACATGCCATGTTCATGACAGAAGATAATCCTACCCTCCGCCATTCTATGACAGGAGAAAGCTTGGCATATCCGGATCACATCAGAACACACATGTGTTCCCTTTACCTACCTGAATTCCCATTACAACTGCATTATTCATTCCCTATAGATGGAAGGCAGATGGTTATAGACCAGCAAGTGCCGAATAGTGAGAGTACATGTGCACTGTTGTTCTTATTTTCTTCTATGATTCTTTTGCCTGATATGCATGCAATACCAAGCTCTCGAACCCTCCCTGATCCTACCATGGGTGATGAGATTAATAATTCTCCCGTGTGTTCATCTTCAAGTGGTTTCTGGAGGCTGCTGCCAAGATCTAGACATCTAAAGAAAATGCTATGAATCTACTTTTTAGGGAAATGATAGTCATATTTTCAAGCAATATATCAACATCTATTTGGTTTCTTAAACAGCTTCTTAATCCTCATTGGAGTTTATTAGTCTTCCTTGTTCTCACTTGATTAATTTGATTATAGCTGCCTCCAATATTATATTGACAGATATTCCCCCTTATAATTTAATAGCAATATTCTGCAGAGTCGGAGCTGACACGATAAGACAAATGAAAAGAGTGAATGTATCACACTGTATAGATCTGATCATTTTTCCTCTTCCTTATTTATTTTTGCCATGACTGCGAGCCAAATGAACAGGGTGACATTTGATTTTAGTAAGATAACTCTATTATCTGTGATTTATGGTTTTATACTTTTAAAAGTAAACACGATAAGAATAAAGATAAAAAGCTGGCTGGTGTAATTTGTAGAGACACTATATTTTATGAGGTAATTGTTGTGTGTTATGTTATGACTGGCACGAATTAAAATGATATGGAAGGGAAAAATAAGGATTCTTTTCAAAGCCTATTTGTGCTCAAGTGTAATCGCTTTTTTTAAAAAGCTGGACATTCTGAGAAGGAGGAAGCATGTAAGACATGCAACATGAGCAAACATTTCCGATTTAACTTATGTAATATAAGTAGATCCTCCTGTTCCTGGATCATGATAACCTCTATAAAGATGCAAGAGTGAGACAATGCCAAATAACTTGTAGTAGAATACCACAAAATATTCAATTGTTCTTGTCTTATCGTCACCTTTGGGTTACAGCACTCCAAGATTAGGTTGCATATGAAACTGTATATAAAATTAGGTCACTTTGTCAGTAGTTCTAATTCAGTCTCTGCTCTCTCTTTATTCTTGCATGTGGACATCTGCAGAACCTGTATGAAAGGGTTGATTTCCTGTTAAACACCCTGAGGATAGAGCTCACAGGTACAGTTCACTTCATTCAGTACTTGCCTTTTCCTGGAGTGCTGATCTGGTGCCCATGTGATTAATGCTAGTGTCTGTGGTACTCCAGTCACTGGCTGTAGCAAATCCAACAATTTGTGGTAATAGGTAGGAAGTACTTGTGCATTCTTAGGATTTCTTTCCAATGTAAAATATGTGAAATAATTTCATTTTTAAAAACAAAACTATAATTTTGTATCGCATGGATTATCTATTTCCAAACAGGACATAAATTCCATAAGCCAAGATTTTTTTTTCTGTTTTATTCACTGTTGTATTTCCAGGGCCTAAAGCAGTAACAGGCTCACAAGAATTCCTTTGTTAACATCTGTAGAAGAAATGAATAAAAATGTAGTAATGGTTATATTTAATGTTAGTGGCTACAAGATAGGATCTGGTTGTACGAGATAATTTTAGTAAATTTAAGAATGAATATGCTGCCTGTGCTTAGTTAGTATCAAAGATCAAAAGCTTTTATAATTACTGGCCTTGCAGGTGTGCTGAGAGGGTTATTTTATTGATGCTCGTAAGTATTACAGAGATAGTAATTTATTCAATTGAATTTTGATTAATTAATGCTTGCTGGGTTTGCTAAGTTCATGAGCATATAAAAAATATGAGACTTTCCCCTTGCCCTTAAATAGATGATAATCATATTGTTAGTGTAATACATTATTCCCTATATTTGCTTTTTCTCCACTGCTTTCCTCTGTCCTCTCTTCTCTCTTGTGGAACCATATGACAATAAGTTGGCATGCAATCTTCGTTAACCTGAGTGAGATGGGCATTCTTGGGTGAAGGTGAATTTAGATAGGTCCTGGATAACAAATATTTTATTTCAAACATGAGGGCATATCAAACATTTTATTGTTTTTTAGAAGTGGACAAAATGGAACCAGGAACTGTAATGCATCTGTCTAAATGCTGAGGAAAAATAAAATAGGAAAACAAGTTGCAGATCAATGTCTGAGAGGTCTCAAGAAGGGCAGAAGCAAGCAATGTACTTACAGTGGCTCAAAATCAATGGTCAGAAACAAAGATTTTATGATTATCAGCTAATATTTAGAGCAGAGAGGGAAAGCTTCATATTGGTGCTCATAGGTGGGCACTATTAACTTATATTTGAAGTGGAGAATCTCTCCCACTAATTCATGGTTCCATGGGTTTCAGTAACATACCCAGTGCAGTGTCATTTTCTCTAATGTACTCTAATTTCTTACTTCAAAATTCCTTCTTGGTAATTTCTCCTGCAAGTCTTTCCCTACTACATGATGATCATATCTGTGTTAGTTGCTTTTCTCTCATTGTTGAGACAAAATGTCCAACACTCAAAGTTAAAGAAGAAAGGCTTATTTAGCTCAAAGTTTGTGAAGGTTTCAATCCATAATCAGCTGGATCCAAGTAGGTTGGCTTCACAGAGGAGAACAGTTTATGGCAGGCAGAAAGTAGCAAAGCTACATGGGGAAGACAAGCTTCTTTCTTTCTTATGTTGTACTCAGTCTACTGGGATTAGGACAGTATCAGTCAAATCAATGACTGATATAGTAATCACACACCCTTAATCTTAGCACTCTTAATCATGGTATTGCATCATGAATCAATAACATATTGTAGATTCAACCACCTCTGAAAATCTCCACCTATGATTTCATGAGGCTTTGGGGAGACATCTAGACACAAACCATAACAATATCTAAAATAACAGCCAGCTCATCTGTGCTCAAGAATTAATTCTTATGCTTCCAAGTAAAGGTGTCTGACTGAGAAAGTGCATTTAGTCCCCATGTCTTTACACAAAGTTAAAGTAAGGTATAAAACCAAAAAAGCAAAGGGAAAGGGAACAAGGGTTCAACATCAGGTAAAAACAGTTATATGTTTTCATAATTTAAAAACAAGTCACAGAATGAGGCTAAAGGAAACCTAGCAGAGGAAGGCATAGCCTAGGACACACATTCAGGGGATCCAAAATGATGCACAGATCAGTCTTTAGGAGACCTTGAGAGAGAACTCACAGTAGTGATTAGAAGTGAGATGCATCTAAACATGAGGACGTGGAGAGTAGTCTGAACAGGCAACTCTTCACCTCCATTTGTAATCTCTAGAAGCACAGAACAGGCATCTTAGCACTTACCTCCAAGCCAAAGGCTGAGAGAAATTCTTTCTTGAAAAACAGAAGAATTGAGCCTGAACATGGGCCAGTGAATGAGTGGACACACCTTACATGGAAGCTCTTTCTATGGTGACACTTGTGTGTTGGGTTCCAGAGTAATCACAGATGCCTCTGAACAGCCTGGCATCAACAAGCTCCACCCCGGTCCATGCCACTGCCAGTGGGCTTCTGTCCTTTATGCCTATGACGGTGGCCCCAAGGATCACTAATTTGAGGAGGGCCTGGATCAGGAAAATATTTATACCCTGAAACCTGAACCGGGAAAGTGTCTCTATTTCTAACTAGTAATCTTAAAGATGATTTAATACAACAGTGCATCCATAACACAAGACTCATTTACCTTTAAAAAACAGAAAACAAAGAGCAGAGCCAGACATGATAGCACTGATCCCAGCTTTAATAGTAGGCAGGATGAGCACATGAGCCCGGTGTGCAAGACCAGCCAGGGCAGCACAATGAGTGTTTCAAAACAGAACAAAGAGAAAAGGCAAGAGCTTCAAGAAATTAAAAAATAAATTCAAGGCATTTTTAAAACCAAAGTAGAGGCTGGGGATATAGCTCAGTGGCGTAAGTGCCTGTGTGGCAAGTGCAAGATCCTGAGTTAGATTCCTGGTACCAAAATAAATAAAATAAATTTAAAAAATAAAAGTAGAAATTCTAAATTATAAAACAACAGATATCTTTGAATATAATCATCCATATAACACTGAATCCCTTCTCACTACTATGAGTAATAATGAATTACATTTGGTTTAAAGACTAATAGAAAAAATAAAAATATTAAGTTAATGGAAAGCAATTTAGGAGAAAATCTTTGTGGCTTGAGGTAAATACGAATTTCTTAAAATAGAACTCTATTCTGTCTCTGTGCAATTAAGAGTTTGTGTTTTTCTTTCTAGAAAATTTTATATTGATGCAATGTTTGTATGTATATTTATATACTGTCATTTTAAAAATATATACATACATATGTAAAGTTTTACTTAAATTGTACATACTATATGCACCTGTACATTCTGTTTTATTTTGGTTTTGTTTTGCTTAATAATATGGTTTAGTAATCTTTTCATGTTAATGGAATCCACCAGTAAGAAACCATATTCTTTTCAATGACTAAGTAATACTCTATAACTGAATGTATCATTCATTATATAACCAGTTTCAGTTCATATATTCAGAATGTAAGACATTTGTGAGACTGTATATATTCATATTATAGAACATGTTATATATTGGGTATCTAGATAAGCATTTCCATTCTATGGTTTGTCTTCTTATTTTCTTTATGTATACTTCCAAGAGCAAAATTTTGACTTCTTTCTCAGTAATCTCAATTTAGCTAATGAAAGCTTTCTAGTTTAGATATTTTATTTTTTGATTATAGAATGTCTACTTAACCTTGTTAAATTTTATTTTTATGTTAAATGTGCTATTTTTCTAATCATCATGGTATTTTACTTTATCTTTTTTGCTTTTGTTACAATTATAACTACTTTAAATTATTACTAACAATTATAACATTTGAGTTGAAGTTGAGAGGTCTTTGTTTTGATTGTATCTGATTGAAAATGACATGTTTTCTTGTTTCTTCATATTTTTGTTTTGGCTTATATCCTGAATATTTTGAATGTTATGTTATAAAGACTCTAAATTTTGTTATATTCTTCCAAAGAGCACAGATATTAGACAGTTAACTTTCTTAGTCTCAAAATAAAAACACAATCTTAAAGAGAGTAACAGATAAAATTTGAGGCTAGTTTTTCTAGACTTGCTATGAGTACAACCTGCAGTCAATCTGTACCACACATGCAAGATCAATCAGAAACAGATTTTATGTTCAAAATTTAGGGGTTCTTGTTTCTGGAATCCCTCCTCACTTTCCAGTGGCTATTTTCAGAGACTCTGCTTGATTTTTCTGGATGGAAAGATGGTAGATTATCTATAAGATTTTTCGTCCTATATTGTATCTTAGCCGTTGTCTGCGTCTTAGGGGAAACTTGCAAAAATGGAACATTTACCCCATGCTCAACACTTCTAAGTTTCATTTCCCCAAGAAATCTTTTTTCTTTCCTTCCTCCCCCACCCCAAAGGCTGATGGTCACCAATTTGAATTTTGTCCCGGGATTACAGTGGGTAACTGTAGTATTAAAACTTCCCTTATAAGTTTTTTAAGAGTCAGGCTCTCCAGATTAACTAACATGGCTCAAGTCACCCAAAGAATATAACATAGAGGCTCCTTGTAAGTTCTGTGTGTCTGTGCGAGACTCCAACACCTGAGCTACCTACTATGCAAAAGTAGCCCCATTAGGAACCTAATAGCTGAGATGCTGTGTGTCGCCTTGTTGTCTCCAGGGCTAGAGCAAACAGGACCGGCTGCGCTACAGCGCCATCTTCTGGTTGTCTTTTATTTCGTCCAGTTAACTGGTTAATGCTCCTCCAGGCTTTGTAAGCTTGATCAGATAAAGCAGCATCTGTATTATTGCCCAGAGATTTTATCAAAGATTAAGGAAAAGTTATTAACAACATACAGTTTCAAAATTAAATACTAATAAATGTGGAAGTAAGAAATTCCAAAAAATGATTTTTTTCTCCTCTTTCTCACTTAGCATAATTGACTGAATGTATATAATCCAGGATGAAGTCACAGAAGATACTATTTTTACTTCCATTAGTCACTTCTAGTCACTATGATTACGTTTCCCAGGCCCGCATTCTCTTCAAGTCCCAGGAAAGATGTAATAGTTGCATCATTCTTTATATACCTCTGGAGCACGGAACCCCTGTTCCTCATTTCGATCTTTTTGCATTAGATTTAAAACCCAGGAAAAGTTTGGAGGGTTTTCTGCCTTGAGTTGGGGGTGGAATGGGAAGAGCTGGAAATTTGATTTCCTTTAGCACTTGAGACCATTACAGAAGTGACTTGAAAAGTGTGCTTACAGAATTCTATTTGTTCAGCTCCATTCATGCCAGGAGTCACGACAAGCACTGGCCATCTCCTTGGTGCTTACTGGGTTTTAGTGCCACCACTTCTGACTCTATGAAAACGGGGGCCAGGTTTTAACTTGGGGCTGGGGGTTTAGCTCAGCAGTGTAAACGCCTTCCCGGAAAGGGCACGGTCATGGTTCAATCCCCAGTTCCAAAAAATAAAAATAAAAAAGTAAAAAGGGACTGTTGCTATTTCCTTGGGCCAGTCCTTTGTGAGGAAAAAATCCAAACACTCTTATCCCCTTAAGGTGGAGATGCTACAGAAGGGCACTTACTGGTTTATTTATATCCTTCCAGCGAAATGGAGAACTTGTGTGTGACAAATCCTCTTGTACCTTTTTATGTGACTTGGCATCATAGAATTTGCTCATGATTTGAATTATTCTGAAGATGTCTTATCAGAGACCGATCCCTATGCATCTTCCACTCGGGGGTTTACTAACTAAGTGGTCACACATAAAAACCTGTTTGCAACTTTGGAGACTTAACTAAAAATAATTTGTACAATTTTATCTAGAAATGTATAATGGAACTAGATGCATCTATCTTCCGCTGGGATTGACACTGTCTACAAAACATGTCTGTTTGCTTGATTCTGACACAGAAAGAGCAAATACAGTGTAGTTCACCATCCACTGCAGTGTTCTAGCTGGGACCAGAGAAACTTGAAGAGAAGGAGGTGTCTACAGATGTTATATGAAAGGTGTTCCACAGACACATGCCTATATTTTCTTACTGTAATTGCTGAACACCTGTAATTGTCAAGAGAAATACTTAACAATAATTTTAAAAGATATCCCATTTTTAAAACAGAAGTTCAAATGCTTGGCTTGTTTTTAAGAGTGAAGGTATCAGTCAATTTAGCCTCACTTTCTTGGTAACTGCTGAAACTGTTTTCCCTATATGTGATGGAAGCAAAATTCATTTCTGTGTCCAAAATGCCTCTTACCTTCATGAGAGGTCTGTCCTTTCTATACCATGTATCTTCTGCAGTGCTCTGCACCTGGTCTTGCTCATAAACGTAGGTTAGGGCCAGGGGCTAAGTTGGAAGATCTGATTCTTGTATTTCTACTTTTACCAACAGTGCTCCTCATATGGGATAAGAGAACTAGAGTTGGAGGGGGCATATGTTGGCACTGTCTTGGTATTGCTTGTGAACAGCCACTGCATCGAAAGCTGCTACCAAGCACCTCTATCTGTGATATATTAACAAAGCAGTAGGATTTAATAAATAGGCTCAGGAACTCAGAGATAAATACAAAAGTAAAAAAGTAAAGATCAAAAGAACTCCTCCTTAACCTAACTTCTGCTCAACTACTAATTGTAACTTCTAAGTGCAGAAAGTTCACAAAAATATGATCTAGATGGTTCCCAGCTTAAAATGGTTCAACTTACAGTTCATCAACTGTATAATCATGTGAAAGAGATATACAGACACCATTCTTTGAATCTTGAATTTTGATATTTTCACAGGGCAACCATATGAACTATATTACCCTCAGTGTGCTATAAAGCAACAGAAAGCCACAACTCCCAGTCAACCATGGCATCTGGTACCATACTCTACAGTGGACTATGTTACTAAGCTAAGCTGTTTGGTCAGTGTGATAAATGCAAATTTCACTCAAGATATTTCCAGCTTAAGGTGGACTTGTCATGTGCAGCCCTTGAGGTACAAATTCATCCATCTATCTAGTTTTATAATCACTGAAGACAAATTCAAAACAAACTTCATGGATCATGACTTGTGGTAAAGGCCCTTATCTTCTGTGCAGTTTATGACCTGGTAGTATAAGAAGGAAGAAAATTATCTTGTTTTCAAAAGCCTGAATGTGAGTGAGAGATTGGCTTTATGTTGCTTCTTTGGAGGAAGGGAGTTACAGAAAGAACCTGCGTGCGAGAGTGGCAGAGTATTTATGTTTTTAGATAGCCAAAAAGATGCATAATGTGCTACTGCAATATGTTCATGAGAATTATTCAGCATATGTATTGTCAGATGTTTGTTGGCTTTCTATATCTTTCTAAAATTCCTTATTCATCATAATATGGCTTTACTCAGGAATTTCAGAGTCTCTGTAAATGAGTCAAACACTTAAAAATCAATCCATCAACAAGTCCTCAGTTTACCTTTCTACATATATGTTCTTTTACCAGCCTTACATTAACATTTTGCTTTTGTCCCACAGTTCAGGCATTCCCATCCGGTCATTATGTGCCAGTTTCTGTTCCTGACCCCATTTAGAACCTCTCTGTGAGTTTTTTTTTATGGGAAGAGCAGTGCTGCAGACTTGGAGGATCTAACGGAGTAGTTCAGATTATGTCTACCACTTCAGCCATAGGAATTAGGATAGGCTTCTTAATTGGCTAGATCTTAATTCCTCATCTATGAATGGAAATAATAATAATTCATAATGCTGATGAGATCACAAGCATAAAGTGTTTAGTAAATGGTCTGACATACAGTGCTTAATAAATCCTAATTTGTCTCCTCTGTGTATTGCTTTGAATTTAGAATGCATTCCACCTTAACTCTGAAGAACACTCCCTCTACCTCCCACCTGCACTTAAGCTGCTGATAATTTCTCCACTATTATGTTGTCTTAGGGCACTTCTTGTCAGGCACATTCATTTCCCATAAGATAATTTTCTTTAAAAAAAAAAAACTTGAGATCTTTAAGTGACAAAAAGCATGTAAAGTGCTTCACACAAGACTTGACATCTAGTAAGTGCTCTATAAATATTTCTGTGGCTGCTGCTTCTATTGCAAAGGCAACAGTCACTCATATTCCTATGGTGACAGGGCTTCACTGATAGGTTATAAAATGGATTATATATGTTTCTTTTAAAAAAGAGTAAAGAGAGATATTTTAGAGCATATCTTCTGTTTCCAGATTGCTTAGGTCAAAATCCCAGGCCTATAATTTCCTAGTTATGCTACTTTTGGCAAGTTATTTCACTACTATTTTTTTTTTTTTTTGAGACAGGTCTCACTATGCAGTTCAGGTTGGCCTCAAAGTCCCTATGTAGTCCAGGCTGGCTTCCATCTCATGGTGATCCTTTTGTCTCAGCCTCCTGAGTGCTGGGATGACAGGTGTGTGCCACCGTGCTCAACTTACTACACCACTCTTGACTCTGAATGCTCATGTTAGCGGTTCATTCCAATGTTATTAGGAGAATTAAAATAATTTAAATGTATTACATAATTAAAAGTACTATATATGCATTGGCTGTCCCTGATTTTTAAAAACCTTTTCTTTTCTAACATCCCAGGTATTTTATAAGTTCCTGAGGGCAAAGTTTTGTATTTGTACTAATCTTACCACTTCATTAGGACAAAATGAGACAACGGATGATATATGACAATCCAGTGCAGTGTCTACAGTACTGCAACAACTCTGTAATAGATAATTTCCTTTCCCTTTACTTTTTCCATACCTAAGAAGTAGTTCTAGGAAATGACCCTGAGCATTTTTGAAGTGAATAAATGAATATTGATTTTTCCAATATGCCAAGGAACACTATGAAAGTGTTATAAAACAAAAGACTACCCTATTATACCATAGAAATTTGATTTTCTGAAAGTATGCCATCTTCATTTTACTACTAATTACATGTAGTGTATCCCAATTAGCCCCGAACTCACCATATTTTGTTCTGAGACCCTGAGTTGTAAGCTAGTACTGTACTTAAATCAGATATTGTTTTAATTTTCATTTAGCTTCACCTCCATTTCCTCCCATGCTGTCTGTTTTTCTTGTCTCTCTACTGCTGACTTACATCCACATTTAAATCACTGAACCGTCACTAAAGGGAAAAATAGCTTTTCTTTACAAAAAGGCTAGCTAGAATTGTTCTCAGACGCTTCCATCTGCAACATTTTGAACATTTCGACATTTCATTGATAAAACTGTGAAATCAGTACAGGATAAGCAACATCACCGTTCGTTCTTTTCATCTTAAAGTCATCACCATTTTAATCTATGTAATGTAAAATAACCGCCTAAAGAAATATTGCGAATGATCATGTGTAGGGTGACTAAAACACAAATTGTTAGGTTCACTCCTTTGTCTTTTAAGTCAGCAAGTATAAAGAAGGCGATTCCCAGCAATGGTTAGGCTCAAACTCTGCTTTCCTACCTATAAACCGTGTAATTAAGGTCAGTTACTAAACCTCATAGTTTCTATTGATGAATTTACAAAATGGAGATAATAATGTTCCTACTACATGAAGTCATTGTGGCAATTAACTAAGATTATACCATTTTAATGTATACAAAGCAATTATTACATTAGGTGTGATGTTATAGTGTTATGAGAGTAAGATGCTTATTGTTATGATTAAATGATGAGATAGAAACTACTCTAGTGCAATAGATCTTCAGTTATGGTCTGCCTCAGATTTGATTCCTTGAAACTCAGGTTCTGAACTGTAAGTCCACAGGCAGGAAGTTTATTGGCAAGTTGTTGGAGTCAGCACTTCTAGGCCAACGCAGGAAGGAAACTAGATAAACTAGGCTCTGATGCAGTGTTAATACCCATTCCAGCTGATCTCACAGGGAGCTCTGGAGCTGGGAAGGCCCCCAGCGTGCTGCCCAATGAGATAAGGGGGCTGTCCTTCAGGCCGCCTGCTGCACAGACCATATTTGAAAACAGGTTGCTCATATATCCCTGCTCCTGAGGACCTGCCAGAGACAGATCAAGCTGAGAGTTTTAGGCACCAATAACTCCAGCAGTTAGAGAAGAGATGGGCAGAGTACCATGGTGTCTGTTGTGAGTTCTAACAAAAACTTCCTAAAAAAATGTAAATGACACCTTGCTGTATTTAATTATATTTGCCAGACAGTATGTTTCTAATGAGAAAGAGCCATGTCTGTTCTATTTAGGACATAAGAGGGACTCAGTAAATATTTATTAAACATAATGGGCTTGTTTATAAAAACTGTCCTTTAAAAAAAAGATAGTCTTTTATCTACTCAATTAGAAAATACATCTTCAGACATGTAGATATTACTGATATTTTTATTTTATAGTATTACCTTTTCTTCATAATTTAATAAGACGATAAAAATGCAGAACAAAACAGCACTATAATGCTTATAGGGATATACAACGGTAAAAGATAAACTTTGAACTTTTCAAACAATTTATTATGAAATTTGGTAGTTTGACCCCATCTATAATATTGTTTACTAAGATTCTAATCTTTCAAATTAATTCTTAGGTAAGAGATGAATGAATATTAATATGATACAGTAAAATGTTGATTGTAGAATCTAGGAGGCCCTTATAGGAGATCAATCTTCTACACATTTGAAATTTTTTGTAACAGAATTTGGGGTCAAAAAGGATTCCTATTGTCTTTAAATTGGCTGTGTGTTGAAAAAAGAAACAATGACCTGAAATAGTTACTAAGTGAAGTTAAATAGCAGAAAGCTACTGTGAGTCAAGCATCTTGACATACAGCATGGGTTCAGGACATCTTTGACTGAAAAAATAATCTGGGTTCCTAATAGTTTTTTTGAAAGGAGTAGGTAAAGGAACATCATGTAACAGAGATACACATATTATGAAAGGAGGCAACAACAATAAAAAGGATAACTCAGGTTGAGAGAGAATTTGAAGACTAAATTAAAATTCATATTTATAGGAGGCATATGATGATTGGTTCCAATTTGCCCATTTTAATGATGAAGAAACAGATCAGGAAGTTGAAACAAGTCATCCAAAATTATCCAAATAGCCTCAAAACAAGATTCTTTCTCCAAGGTTCATTCTGTGCTCTTAGTTTTCTAGGAACACACAAATAAGGGTTTTAACGCCAAAACTAGTATGAGCACTCTATTTGAGGAAGTAGCAACCACTTATAAAGTGCCACGTGAGTTGCCCTAACTGAAATGTCACTCCACTAAGTTATAACTACTGAATTATTAAAAGTGCTCAAGGAATACAAAGCATTGCAAAGCTTTTTGAGAGATTTAGTTGTGAGAAATGATTTCAGTTTGTTCAAATGATTGAACAAGTAATTGGATTATTTACTCAGGCATTATCATTCTAAAACATAAATTGTTTTACCATATTAAATAAAAAAGTCACATATAAATCAGAAATGGGCTGTAGAACAAGGAGGTTTTGATAAAGAAGAATTTTAAAAATAGAATTGGGTGAAAGCTTGATGCTATGGTTTGTGTCTAGATGTCGCCCCAAAACCTCATGTCGTCATGGAGGCTTTTCAGAGTTGCCTGAATCTAGAGTTTGTGATTCGTTTAGTGTCTGATGCTGGGATTGGTGGTCTGAGTGCCGTACCCAGCCTGGGGCAGGTAGCCTGCATGCAATATAAGGGAGGGGAAGAGCCTTGCTTTCCCCTTTTTCTCTTGTTGCCTTTATTGTCATCCACTGCCATGAACCGTTACCCTGTGCAAGTCCACCTTGCCTTGGAGCCCTCTGATTATATACTGAAGTCTCTACAAACTGTGAGCTAAATAAACACTTCCTTCCTTAACTTTGGATGTTGGGTATTTTGTCTCAGCAACAAGAAAAAAGTAACAGACACTTGGAGTGATGCCTGGCTGGATATAGCCTATGGAAGGCTTCCAGAGTGTGAGCCAAGTGGTAGGGACCATGGAAAAGATGGGAGAAAGTTGTAAGGGCAACTGAAGCCAGCGCTGAGGAAATAGAGAACTTTCTTTCCCAGAAACCTCACTGTGCCCTAGAATTCAGTTTCACATTGAAGGCCTACAGAGGACTGGCGAACTTCTTCAGAAAATCTGTGAGGAAAGTAAAACTATGTCTGACTTTCTCAAAGGTAGCATGGAACCCAGATCTAGAATAGGGTTTTCCTTCAATTTTCCTTCAATTATTCACCCCTTAATGGGGAAATGGTTGGTTTTTGGTTTTGTTTTTGCTTTTGCTGTTCCTTAGACTGATGATCTTCAAATTTATATTCAATTGTGAAGTCTTTTCTTCCTGTGAAAGAGGTTGCTTGCAACCTCTGCGTGTAAAACATACCACTGAGCTGGTTCTTCTTGGGGTAGAACAAACTGGGGATGGAGCACCCACCCCAACCATGCCCACTCTGAAGAACTCAGAATGCCTGGGACTCTAGGAACAAGATTAGAAAAGCATTGTCTTGAAAAATAGGAAACACATCGTGGCTAATAGAAAAGCAACAACAGTATTACTTAAGAACCTGGAGCTAAGTATGAAAAGGTTACCTGCTGGGTCTCTTCTGTTCTCTCAGAATAGGGGAAATGTAGTGATAAACTCAAATAACTGCTTCCCACAAAAACTGTAAGGCCAAACTAATACTAAAAAATATAGTCGAATAAGTTCTGCTCTCCTGTGGGAATAAACAGTCACTACATTCACAGAGGTAAAAGAACATCTTTTATAGCTTTCTCAGGTTAATGACCTCAGAGCCTCACTTCTGTCAGAGGGATCTATTCCATATTGCTATCATTTTCTATTTATGAGTTAGGTCAGAAGTCAAATCATATGTTGTCAAACTAGTGCCCTCATCAACCTTGGCTCATAATTCACATCCTATTTCCTTTTGAAAATATATTAGTAAATATCCTGCTTCCTTTTGCTATTGCATGGGTGCTACATATTCCTTTCCTCTTTCGTTACACTTCAACTCCTTCCTATAACTTCAAAAGCTATATGTAGACTAAAAGGTTAAATATTGCTTTGAATACTTCCTTCATATCAAATTTCAAAACTCACATAATATAAAGTCCTTTCTTATACTTTCATTGTTTTATTACTGATAGATTCATAACAGGATAAATCAACTGTCAATTTTATTTTTATTGTGGAATTACTGATGGTATATCTGCTCCGTGCTTGGTATTATCAAACTGCTCATCTCACTCTTGAGGCTGGATCAAATTATTCAAACTGGACTTTTGGAGTTCTGCTTGAATGTTTTTGCATCATGGTGGCTGATTACCCTTCTATGAGGAGAGAAAATGGAAAGAGAGAGAAAAGGAAAAACAATAACAACCAGGGCGACAGTGGGGTAAAGGAGAAAGGAAAAAGAAAAAGAACAAAGTAGAAGTTTCTGAGTTGCACATACACCAAAGAAACAATGTTATAAAAATGTTTTCATATCCTGAGAATTTGAATATAAGTTCAGAAAGTATTTTGAAAATATTGTATTCCTTTTATAGTAAGAAGTATTATACTGGTAGTAGAATTCATTTGAACATTTTATAATAGAAAAATGCTATCACTAATTGATAGACAGTTGGAAGAGGAAGCAATTTAATGAGCAGTGACACCGTATGCCCAGAGAAAGTATTAAAGAATGGAAATCCATAATTGTGTAAAATGGAAAAATCTAAGTATGCTTGAAATATTGGATTAAAAAGCAATCCAAGATGTCTTAAATCATGTAAAAACTGTTGCTAGTACTGTGCTAACCCAATAATATGCAGTATGACATGGAACCATATGGGCAAGTATGTATTTAATGTATTTGTGTTTTATATGAATAATTTTCAAACTTCATGTTGCCATAGGTTGAAGAATTTTATTATTTTGCAATGCCTAATATTAAAACAACTGGTATTCCATAGTTAAAATAATAAAGCCCTTACTTCCTCTTAGCATTTACTCATAATTTTCTTTCTGTGCAGTGTAAGCAGAAATGTAAACCAAGACGTCTTGGCACTCTCTCACCAATCGGTATGCACATACACAAAATACATCCAAGACGAATTTTCTTTGTTGGATCATCAGAGTGAAATATCTGGATCCAGTGCATTCCAGTTTCAGCCTGGCACAGCTGTTTTTGCAAATCATTTGATACTTTTCCCTTCAAAAGATAAAAACTCCAGGACCCAGTAATCAGCTTCCCCTGAGGCATTCAGGAGTCTGTATCCTCCCACCACACGTGGGACCAGCAGCCAGTGAGGAGAAAGCTCAGAATTCAGTAACTGGCCCTTTACTCTCATTTTTTGTCTTCTTTTCCTTTTCTCCTTTTTTTTCTTCTTCCTCTTTTCCTTTTTTCTTCCTTCCTTTCTTTTTTCCTTTTTCTCTCTTTTCCTTTTCTCTCTGTTGTTAAATGGCTGAAAAGAACTTCAGATGCAGAAAACTAATCCCATTCCCTAAACCCAGAGAATAAGTTCAGACAGTCTCTCAAACACTCTCATTTTTTCTTTTCTAGCTCCTTTTTTGGTTTCCCAAACTTTGAATGATCATTCTTTGTCCTCCATTCTTGCTTCAACTTCCTTCCCAATTATCTTTGTTTTATGCACTATTCTTTCTAAATCTCCCCACCACAAGCTAAAACCACTTAACCAAACTGGGGAAAAACACTTTGCATACCAACTCCTAATGGATGCTTGGTTCCGTCATAAAACTATAGACTTTACTTCTTTGGTCTAAAGCACAAAATCAACAGTCACCAGAGTTTGTCAGTTTCTAAACTGTGCTTGATGCTATAGTTATTACTAATTTTACCACTTCAGCTAGGATGTCATATCTCCTTTAGTCAGGAGATATAACAATATTGGGAAGCTCTGAGGTAATAACATCACCACAACCCTACTAAAAGTGACTGGAGACTGAACCAAACAAATACCATCATCTCACTCTTAACAGACAGGGAAGATAGGATCCTGGGAAACATACAAACCAAGAACCTCCTACACACAGAAAACATTCCTGAGGAACAGACTTTTCCTAGAGAGGCTTTGATATTAATAATATAGCTACCTACTTCAAAAACTCACAAGGATAATCATAGAAAACAAAATTTAAAAATCATGTTTTCAAATATAAAATGACAGGACAAAAAAGACAAAATGCAATCTCAGGTCTCCAGCCCACCCAAAGTAAATTCAGGAGACATTGACACAGAATAAATTGGAAGACACACACCTGAAATGTCTGAAATGATAGCAACTAAAGAAACAAATCCATAAGGCTATAGAGGAAATCAGATCAAAAATAATCTTTCAGGTGAAAAAGTAAATGTCAACATTTATAAAGGAAATGCTAAGCAACCTAAAGTAGAGACAGACAAAGAAATAGATGATTATAGGAAGAGAATGAGAATTGTGAAAGATCAATATAGGAAAGAAGTAGACTGCATGAAACATATTCAAACAGATATCCAGAAAATTTTAAATTCCATTGTAAGCTGGCAAAACCACTCAAATTAAACTGAAGACAGGCTTTCAGTTCAGACCTTGAAGACAGCATCACAGCTGACAATCATGGAAGGAAAGATTTCTTGAAAAGAACAAGAGATCAGGAAACAACAATTCAACAGTTGCAAGATGATGCAAAGAAAAATAATATAAAAATAATAGATGTCAAAAAAAAAGCAGGAGTCAACATAAATGACATAAAAAAACAACTATTCTCAGAAGTAATAGGGGAATATTTCCCAAGCATGGAAAAGGAATCTGACAGATCAGAGTGGCATATAGACTCCACTTAGCTAAACAAAAATAAATCTATACCCAGATATATAATAATCAAGACCCCTGAAATTCAGCACAAAAGCAGAATATTAAGAGATTATCAGGAAATTAAAAACTCCATTGAAAGCTGGAAAAATCTGCCTGAAAGAAATGAAGGATAGATTATCCAAACTGGAGGACAGGTTTGCAATGTGGGAGCATGAAAGGACAAAATTTCTTAAAAACATCAAGGAAATAATCAGTAAGATGTTCAGATCTATGAGGCACACAGAACTCCAGCCACCTACAACCAAAACAGAGCTACACCCAGTCATATAATAATCAAGATCCTAGGAATCCAATATAAGAACAGAATATTAAAAGCTATCAGAGACAAGAAACAGATTACTTATAAGGGAAAGCCCATCAGAATTATGGCAGACTTCTCGACACAAACCATCAAATAAAGAAGAGCTTGGAGAGAAGTATTTCAAGCCCTGAAAGAAAATATCCTCAAGCCTAGGTTGAGGTTATGTACCCCGAAAAATTGTCTCCAGAAATTAATGAAGAAACAAGATGCTTCCAAGACAAAGAGGAACTAGGGGAATCCGCAATCACCAATCCAACTCTACAGAGAATATTGCAGGACATCCTAAAGAGAGAGAAAACAGAAACAGTGGCAGAGAGGCCTCAATGAATGGTGCAGAAAGCAAAATGAAGAAGACAAACAGACAACTAATGACAGAAAAAGAACACTACAAAAATAAGGCAGAGAAGGTTGGCTATAATCTCTAATATAAATGGCCTTGATTCACCAAATTTAAAAGAAGAAAAAAGAATCACAGGCAGAGTAGATCAGGAGGTAGGGTCCACTGAGATGCTCTTTATAGGAAATAAAAAGGGTATATGGATCTGAAAAAGGGTATATGGACCGAAAATCAAATATGAGTAAACAATGCTCTATGTAACAGGCAACCACAGAGTAATAGGGGCAACTAGACCAGTATTTGTGGATAGGTTGGAAATACAGGCTTTAATAGGTAAAGGATTACAACCAGAGATCAAGTTCAAGAGGGAGAAGATTCAGAACCACTTAGGTAAATAGCAGATTGCCCCCCAATTTAAAACAGCGGGTATTGGTGAGACCCCAAAATGCACAATACACCCTGGGGGAGTGAAAGGAGAGGAATAGTCTTTAAAAAGACAGCAGAAGATATTGTTAATAGTGTATCAGGAATTAAGTTCTTATTACTCGCACCACTCTGCTTAGATAGAACTTATTCTGTCCCAGTTTGTCTACGAGCACTAGATCTGAAGGCACAGATAGCTATTCCAAATATATCAGGATCTAGCACAGTAATCATCTTTACTTCCTATTAACTTAATTTGGAGCCCTGTACAACTTATACTGTTTTATCATGACTGATCTTAGTTAAATCTGGTTTGTTTGATTGCTATTTGTTATCGACATATTTTATTCAAAACTGCTATGATTGATAGTATCAAGTCTGAGAGAATAGACAACTACACTGAAAATGACAAGATTCACTATGATACCCATTTTCATTTGATTATTACCTGTTTTTGTAGTTTTACACTATCTACAAAGTTATGTTTCTACTAATACTGTTATGTACTGATATATTCAATTATATTATATCTGATATAGCCAGTTCTATCAAAGATAACAAGAAACAACACAGTAATCATGGTAGAACTCCTGTACAACAGTTTTATATTTTTTTCATTTTATTTGTCTATAGGATTATGTTTGTTCTGTCCTTCTTTGTTTTGTTTCTCTCTCTAATACAGAAAGGATAAAAATACATGTTAAGACTTATGCATGCATAGAACCTATAAACAGTTTACAAGAACTGATCTTATGACACATGACAAAATGAACAAATACTTTGAAGAAAAAGAGACACTACAGTAACCAGTGCTGACCCCGGGGTGTCATGATGTGAAATCCAGCAATTCTAGTATTCTTTGTTCAGAGTGATTTTAGCTGGCTTTGGTTTGTTTAATCTCAGCATAAATGAATATATAGATAACTGCATATACGCTTAAATGTATAGGATTGATAACCATGTGTTGCTAAGTTTTAGTTGGATAGTTGACAATTTGCAGTCTCACTGTTTGAATTCCCACTTATATGTTCCACTTTTATATCTTGAACAATTATTTGTAAGAGGACAATATGTAAACATCAACTAGTGATTTATTACTGTTTATTTTTTCTTTGAAAGTATGTTTTATTTCTATCCATTTTCCATTTTGTTTAGTCTTTCTTTAAATAAAATTATTTTTTAAAAAATTAAATTAAATTAAAAAGAAAGTGAAAGGGCAGCAATTGTCTAAAAAGGGAAGGCAGTGGCCATTGTTTATCTTTTATCATGATTTGAAACCCATATTGTTTTCATCATTCTGTTTAGTTTGGTTATATTCTGTTCCAGTTTGTCTTCTTGCATTAGATTTGATGGTATGGACAGCTATTCTAAAGATAGCAGGGTATATTGTGGTAACCATTTTTTTTATTTCCTCAACTTGATTTTGAAGCCCTGTATTGCTTTCACTGTCCTGTTTTGATTGATTTTACTCTATTCTGTTTTGCTTGATAGTATCAAACCTGAGGATAAAGGCAACTACTTTGAAGACAATAAGATTCGCTATGATATCCATTCTGCTTTAACTATTAACTTCTTTTGAAGTCCTGTAATGTCTCTAATGTTTCATCTTTATTGGTTTTGTTCTGTACTGTTTTGTTCAATTTCATGATACCTGATGATATGGGCAATTCTTTTGAAGATAGCAAGAAGCATTATGGTAACCATTGTTGATCACACTGTATTTTATTTTTATATCATGTACTATGTCCATCCTTTTGTTTTGACTGACTCTATTTTGTTTTGTCACATTTGGTTTTATTCTCTTCAAAAAAAAAGTAATAAGAACTGAAGGAATAATAAAACCCAAAATGTGTAACTGTTATTATAAAGAAGAGAAGAAAAGAAAGTGCTCTAAAGGATATAACTGCATGTATGTTTAAGTGTGTAAGGTAGATAATCATATTACTAAGTTTTTGTTGGACTGTTGAACAGAACTGTTTAAAGTTTCACTATTTGAACGTCCACTTTGTATGCTTTAATTTTGTAACTTGAACAATTATTTCTAAGATGACAATATGTAATCTATCAACTAGTGATTTCTTACTGTTTATTTTTTTGAAATTCTGTACTATTTCTACACTTTTTGTTTTCATTTTTTTCTCTTTAAATAAAATTTTAAAAAAGAAATCCACATACAATGAAAACATGCCAATTATTTTAAATTGAATGATTTTATTTACATATTAAGATTAAGAAGCATGAAGGAAGATCTTTGACTAAGCATGTCTAGTACAAAAGAATTTTGTTTAGTGTGTCAATTTTAAATAGTTAATAAATCAGTAATACAAATATCTACTTTTACTTAAATCTAGAAATTATTTTTTAAAAAAATAATTCTAATAGCACTTCTGTGTAACTGTTCTAAATGTTCTTGACTATTCCTTTCAGTTTAAAGTTAGAAAATAATTAGTTGCCAATTTCATTCTGATATTGAGTAGTCACATCAGTGGTAATGTTAGCTTTGCATTCTAATGTCCATGCGAGTAGAATGAAAACACAATAAAAACTATAAAGTAAGAATAAATGGTATTTCTAGCCATTTTTAGCATCTGGAAAAATTATAAAATTACAATGTGTTGATTATTTTGATAGGCACAGTGAAAGGCCTGGTAAATTTATGGAAAATTGGTTTATTTTTATCAACTTTAAATACTTTTTTAATTTTCAAGAGAAAGCTTTTATTTTGACTTATAGTCTTAGAAGTTTTCAGTCCATATCAGACCTACTGTAGCACACTACATAATATAAAACTAATTTTTAATTATCACATGTATAAGAAGCAAAGATCAATTTTGCACTATTTCATCCTTTTAAATCCCATGGTAGAATAGTGTAAAGGTCATTATTCTGACTCTAACACTGATTACAAGAGAATTAACTAATAGAATATTAGCATCAATTGAAATTTTATCTATATAAGCAAAATACCACACCAGTGATTGTTTAGAGCTTGTTTGTACATTAAGGGGACATTCATCAGATTCTGGATTTCCAAAATAGGAAATTCTCTGTAAAACTCCCACTACCAAGTTGACGATGCAACGTTGCTTGTTACATCTATCATTGTATCTTGTCTTCCATACATGATTTTAATTAAATAAAGAGTGCTTTGGGGAAAATGGAAAATTATAGTGATGACTTTAAGAATGTGTATGCAAAATGTAAAAGCAAATCATAATCCCTACTTCCACTTACATTATTCTGTGGGATTTAGCTAAGCAATTGACCTATTAATAGCCCTCTTTCAAAAACATATGCACTTTGCAAAGTTTTTGAATACTTCAAATCAGATTTATGTGCTAGCACAACTTAACCACTTTCAGATAAACCAAAGCTAACTTGTCTTGAGGTACATACATTTTAGCATTTTAATTATATATAATACACATATAAAGACTCAAAATCTCCAAAAATTTACTTTTTAAATTTTGACATTTTATTACTTTGGTTTATTTTATGATTTTCTCTATTGAGGGTTAAAACATGGTAATTTGGCATGTTGAATACTTTGAACTGGACGTTAGATGGACCTCAAAAAGGAGATTTTTAAAATTTTCCTCCTTTCTTTCTCATTCCGCACATTTCCTCCAAGCAGTTCATAAAAGCTAGTATTTCTTTCTCCAAGGCAAACAACAAAATCTAAGTCTTTCATCTCTTTCCTTCACCCTGAAGATTTTCATGTGACAAGTATCATGCGGTATAGCCAGGAGAAGAACATCTGCAGAGAATCTAAACAAACAAGTATTGTTGGGTTCCTTCATCAGTCTATTACCGTTAGGCCACACCCTTGTCTAATCATACAGCCCAACAAGTAACCACTGCTCTCATCACACAGGGAGAAACTTTTCCCTGGATCTTCGGGTCTTCATATCTGAAGGGAAGCTTTGATGTCACGTCACACATTGTTCAGTGCATTTGTCATTCTTTTCCCTTACTAACTTGTCTTCTCTTATTGGAGTGTTGGCCCTAACCCTGGTGATGGGTATGGAATGGGGATTACTTTGTATCTCCCCTACGGTTGCATGTAATTAGAGTAAAATGAGAAACAGATATTTTAGCCATATTTCATGATAATGTTTTTCAGTGATTGCTATAGATACTACAGAATAGCTCTTTTAAGAATTTACAGAGTTAATGTTGTACTACTTCAACTAAAATGTAAATCTTTTGCAACATTATAGTTCTTTTACCCTTATCTTTTGTGACAGCGTATATCTGCATGTGTGTAATACATGCATTGTATGAGCCATAATTTTTATTTTAAAGAGAAATATGATTTTAAATAAATAAAAGAGAAAATATATGATAATTTACATGCTCTGAAATATGGGGCATTTGTGCTCTTCTTGTGCCTTCTGGCAACCTAAGTTTGCATCTCTCATCATCTTCTTCAGTGTAAAGAACATTTTTACTATTTCCCACAGTACAGGTTTGCTGTTACTGAACTCTTAGTTTTTATTTATCTAAAAATATCCTTTTTCACCTGGATATAAAATTTTAACTTGATAGGAATTTTTTTTGTTTCAGCATTTGCAGATTTTATTCCACTGCCATTTTTACTGTGTTATTTCTGATGAGAAGCTGTTACACATCTATTGTTCCCATGTGCTAAGTTCACAATTGGGGTTGTTGTTATTAGTTTCAAGATTTCTTCTTTATCTTTGGCTTTCATCAATTTGATTATAACACGTTAGGGTGCAGTTTTCTTTTTATTTGTCCTACTTGGTGTTCTCTTAAGGTCTGTAAGTTGTTTTCCTCAAAATTTAAGAACAATTTGACCAGTATTTTTCAAATATTATTTAATGCTTTATTCATACTTTAAATTTCTCTCTCTCTCTCTCTCTCTCTCTCTCTCTCTCTCTCTCTCTCTCTCTCTCTTTCTGCTTCCCTTTCTCCTCTCTTTCTGAGTTTCTAGTTGTATTTGTTCTATAACTTTTAATATTGCCTCACAATTCTTAACACAATTTAATTTTTTGTATTTTATTTTTTCTCTGTTCTTCCAATTTTATAATGGCATACTGAGTTGTCATTGAATTCAATATTTTTATGTTGTCAACCTATAATTAAAACTATTAAGTGAAAATTTTCAAATGTACTTTTCAACTCTATAATTTGCCATTAGTTTGTTTTTATTTTCCATTTCTATTCCAAGATAGTCATCTTTCATCTGTTTTCATCATTTTTTAAAAAATATTTATAAAAGCTATTTTGAAATCTTTCTTTGCTAATTCTAATAGCTTTATATTTTATATTGATTTTTATATATTACATTTTCTCTTTAACTGTATGTCACTCTCCCCTGCCCTTGTGTGTGTGTGTGTGTGTGTGTGTGCGTGCGCGCGCGCTTATGTCATAGGCTGAAACTTTCAAAACTAAACCAAAATCAATTTTTGTTTTTTTATTCTGTGACTTTATAATCAGCAGAGTCTGTGCTAGACTTTAATGATAGGGAATGTCAACTTTGTTGGCTTTCTTCAATAAAGAGTGTTGGTTTATTATGACTAACAGCTAAATCACTGGTGGATACTTTTGTTCTTGCCAGATATGGATTTATTCTTTATGAGTCCTTCTTTATTTATAGTTAGTGTTTAATCTCATCCTGGGTCATGCTTTACTGTAGAACATAGTCCTTTCTCTTACAATATAGTTTCCCTGAGTCTAGCTCAATGACAACTGAATTCTTTCCATGTTGATTCGGCTGGCACCACAATGAATTTCAACCCTATATGCCTGCTGGTATTACTGTTTTGCTCTAAACCCTGAAAAAATATCATGTGCTAGGTTCTGTGAAGTCTTGCTCTGTACTTACATAGTCCAGTCTTTTGCCAAGGACTCATAACCAAATCCCCACACTGCTGCAGCCCCCTCTACACAGCTGTCTTCCAAAGTAACATCCCCTAAAGTTTCAAGTGTCTCAGCAGCCTAGATCAGTGGTCTCTTTCTCTTAAACTCAGTGAGTTTAACAATCCCAATAGCTTCACTTTCCAGCAACTGGGAAAGCTGAGGCGCTGTTGGGGTGTTGTGGAATAAACTATACCATGCTTTTTTCAAAGACTGTGGTTTTATCCAGCCTGTGATTCAATTCCTAAAAATTATGGCTTCACATATTATCTCCTATTGTACAGTTCCTTTGTTCAGAGAGTCATGTCTAGTACCAGTTATTCTGTCATAATTAAAAACTGAAGTCACTTTTTAAAAGCCAGTTTTCTATGATATTTCTATATGAAATGTAAAAGCAAAATTGGACAACACGGTAATTATTTAAATAACACTAAGGAAACAAACAAAAAGCTAATAGCCTCTAGTCACATAGACATGCAGTATACATGAACAAAAGAAAGAATCCTGTCTCTTTTCATAACATGGATTAACTATAGTTTAATAGAACTATATTAAGATACAATGTTAAAAAATCTGTTTAATTCCAATATTTTATAGTTTTACTCATACAAAAATATAGAATCCCATATATTTACTTTTATGCTTATATTTCTATTTATATTTATGTTCTACATGAGGTATTAATTTTTAAAAGTTGTATCTTCGGAGAAAGGAAGAATTCAATTATTTTTCTATTTCAGCAAATCATTTCTGTTTAGCATTTAGAAATCATAGCTAATTTAGTTAAGGACCTTTATTTACTAAAGATAGTAACCAATTAACCAAATCAATTTCTACCAGAACTTTACTTTCACTGCAAAAAAAAAAAATCAGTAATAATTTTCCATTAATGCTCTGGTATTTATATAGTAATTATCTACCAAAAACTTAAGGCTCTACTAAAAAGATTGAATACATTATTTCAGATATTTTAGTACAAATTTAAGTACCTGAAAGGATTTAAAAAATATTTACCACTTACTTTTACTTTAATGATTGTAGCTAAGAGCTTTACACAATTCATCTTATACATGTAGGCATGTTAACGAATTTAAATGTATTAATTTTCCTCTTGAGTTTAAAATTTATTATTATCTTGATTTGGCAGTAAAAAGTTAAAAGAGGTTCAAAGTCCAACTGGAATGGTTTTTAAGTGCTTTGGGAATTATGAGTTGTACTCACTTTAATATCACCAGATCCTTTTAAAGGCTCCATGTTGTCAGTGTTGAAGTTTTTAAATCAGAATTTCCTTTGATTAATGCTTTAAATAGAATACAGAGAAGACCAAATCAAGCACTTAACAAATAAGGAAATGCATTAGTCAATAAACTTCTTTGAAGTATAATTTTAAACATCTAATCAATAACTAAGAAAAAGCAAAATAAAACCACAGTATCATTATATGCCTACTAGATTGGCAAAAGTTTTAAATGTTTGACAATACTAAATATTGACAAGTACGTGAAAGAATAGAAAAATTTATACACTTTTTAAGTGAGTATAAACTCATACTCTGTTTTGAAATACAAATAGGCATATTTTTAGTAAATCTGACTGTGTATCTACTTGACAACCTTGCAGATTCACTCATATGAACTCTCAGAAAAGAGCTAGCCATCAACGTGACATGTAAATAAGCACAGAAATCACTTTCAGTAGTCAAGAACTAGGAACAATTCAGTATGCATCACTACCTAATGGATAAAGAAATTGAGTTCTATTTATATAGCGGAAAACTATATTAAAATAACAAAAGTAACTGCAGCTACTCAGAAGAACACGGATGAATCCCACAAGCACAATACTGAGTGAAAGAAAGTGCCTAAAAGTAAAATGTATTGTGTTACTCATAAAATTTTTAGAGTCAAAGTAAACCATATTGTTTAGGGATACATACATCAGTAGAAAATTAGTAGAAAAGCAGAAAAAGTAAGTATTTCAGAAGTCGAAAGAGTGCTTACTGTAAGTCGGAAGACAGAAGATTGGATAGTGGTGTATTCAGGCTTCTGGGTAGCTGACTGTGTTTTATTTCTTGACCAGAGTGCTGTTCATAGTAGAGCGTGATTTATAACAATTCAAGTGTTGTATCATTTGCTGTAAATATGTTTCTTTCAAAGAACTCTTGAAATATAGCCAGAAGATTCAAGATAAATAGTTACAGACAGAGGAAAAAAAGAAAAAAGGCAAGATAAGAGCAGAGCATGAACAACATATTGTGGTGCTTGTCTATAAGTAAAATTAACAACTAATTCAAAATAAAGACTCCAGCTTTTTCCCTCTTTCTGCTATGAATGTTTTTGTCATATTGTATGCTGTAATTTGGAGGTTGAATATCTTCTGAAGACCAGTGTGTTACAGGCTCAGTCTCCAGGACAGTATTACTGAGAGGCTGTGGGAGCGCTAGGAGGGTAGGGCTTACTGGGAAGTGTATAGGTCTTCAGGTGTTCTCCTGGAAGAATACTGTGGGACACCTGCCCCTCCACTCTCTTCTGCTTCCCTGCCATGAAGTCAGTAGTTTTGCTCCGCCGCATACTCCTGCCATTATATGCTACCTGGCCATGGGCTGAAGGTACTGGAACCAGGTGTTTATCAGCTTGAACCTCCAAAACTGTGAACCAACATAAGCCTTTGCTCTTTGTAAGCTGATTGTCTTAGGTATTTTGTTCTAGTGATGGAAAATGAACACATTAGAATATCTCATTTTTATAAGATAACTATCATAAGTACAGAGCATTGCCTCCTTTTTATTGGTGAATACAATCATTTCGGTGTAGATACACACACACACACACACACACATACACACACACACACACTTTCCCTCTTGAATCATCAGCTGTGTTTGAATCTTATGTGTATTCCTTCACCGTAGTTGACATAGACAAATTATCATGTGACACATGGTCTCTCATTCCCTGTGAAGCACCAGTTTAGGAAGAAGTGCAGATAACTGAATAATTTAGAGGTTTAGTTAGATATTTTCTGTTGCACATTTAATGTGGGCAAACTCCTTGAAGAGTTTTGTCTTTGCATGAATGTACTCTAAGAGGAGTAATCAATTTTCTAGAAATGGCCTATACTCAAGCATTTTCTAATAATTCTAATAATGTCTAATAATTTGAAACATTATGTTAAAATCAAGTAAATAGCATATTACCAAAAGAAGAAACACAACCAGATTATATCATAACGTATACACTATAAAACAAAAAAGGCCCTGTATAGAATTTTTTTTTATTTTAAAGAGAATAAGACCAAGCAAAACAAAACAGAATAAATCAAATCAAAATAGTGTAAGTGATACAGGATCTCAAAACAAGATAATAGGAAATCAACAATGGGTACAACAATGCCTCTTGTTGTCCTCAAAACAGCTGCCCATATCATCAGACATAGTAAAATCAAACAAAACAGAACAGAACCAGTAAAAACAAAACAATGAATACAATATAGGATTTCAAAATCAAACAATAGTAAATCCAAAATGGTTATAACAATATATCTTGTTATCTTTGAAATAGCTGCCAATGCCATCAGATATAATAAAACTGAACAAGACAAAACAGAGTACACCAAAATCAAACAAACCAATTAAAAGGATACAGGATTTTAAAACAAGAAAATAAGGAATCAACAACAGCTACCACCTTCAGAAGGAGATATCCACTAGATGCTATACGGTATATTGTTCTTCTCTTAGTAGATGATTATACTACCAGCTTTAGCCCTGCAAAGTCAAAAAAACACTATAAGCATTGAGTTGTATTTGATTTCAATAGCTATGTTTTTCAGATCAGCTGATTGCTTACTATGGGAGGGAGAAGCTTGGCTAAGGGGAAATACTCTTTATGCCTCATTGCAGGTATTCAATATCTGGTCATTGTTTATGAGCAGAGGCAACAAAATTCATATACTAATAAACATAATCAATGCTCTTGATGCAAATAAAATTGCTTAAAAGTGTGCTCCTGATTTTCTAGTCATAAAAGAAAAAGTAAAAGAGAAACTAAAGAACTGGAAAGAAGTTATTTTCAAATTGACATTGAATAGTAAAATTTAAAATTTAGACAAGGTACTTTCCTTCTAGATTACTTTTGTAATCTAGAAGGAGACAAAATATATATAAAATAAGGAATCAACAACAAAGTATTTTATATATATTTTATATATATATATATACTTTGTACAGTGAGAAAATATATATAAAATACTTAGTATATTTAAGAAATAAAGGAGTGATTCCATATATATTCCAAATGAGAATATGTATATAATATATATATGTATACATATATACATATATATGGATTGACTCCCTTGTTCCTTAAGTATACTATTTTATATTTAATATATATATAATTATATATATAAAATTTATAAAATATATAAATATTATTTATATAAAATATTTAGTATACTTAAGGAACAAGGGAGTCAATCCATATATATTGGTTATTTTATTAATTACTATTAATATTTCTTGCCCCAAACCTAGTATCAACTCATTTCTCTAAGCCCTGCCCTTGGTTCATTTCTTGGAGCATGTATTAGAAACCAACTCTGGGAACTAGGTGAGTTCATTGCTACTGAATGTCTTTGCTTCTAGGCCCATTCAGTTGGCAGAGCAAAAAGATTTATATATATGTACTAGCCAGTGTGTGCTGGAGATCAACCCAGGGCTTCATGATGCTAGGCAAGTGTTTCACTACTCCACTATAACTCTAGCTCCTCTCTAACTAGTTCTCTAGAAAGCCAATTTTAGGCACTGCAGTGGGCAGGAACACCTAGCTGGCACAATTCAAACAGACTGTGGCCAACAGGGAAGGAAGCTGGGCCACCTATACATGCTTAAATATAAGGAACAAAGAATATGGGAAGAGGGAGCAGTAAGAAAGGGTCCTTGGCTCCCAATCCTGAAAAACACACAATAGCAGACATGGCCCCAATAGATATAAAGCGCTATCTTCAGAGCCGCATAGATGAGTTCAGGAATGAAGTTATTAATGACCTGAAGCAAGACATAAGCAGAATAGTTAGAGAAATGCTAAGCACCGCCCAAGAAAAAACAGACGGTGGAATGGAAGAACAGGAAAAAAAGGGGAGAATTGTTTGATGGAGAAGATAGAGAAAACATAGAATACATGAAGCAGGTTCAAAGAGATTACCAGGAAACTAAAAACTCTATCGAAAACTGGCTTAACAGCTTGAAAGAAACTAAGGACAGATTATCTTAACTGGAGGGCAGATTTGTAACATGGGAGTATGAATTGAAAAACTTCTTAAAAATAACAAAAAAACAAACAGCAATAATACAACAACTAGAAGATGATAAGAGGATCTATAACTTAAGAATTAAGAACATAAGAGAATAAGTGGGGACACAAACAAATGCACTATAAAAGCTATTCACAGAAATAATCCAAGAGAATTTCCCTAATTTGGCAAATGATAAAGATACTCAGATATATGAGGCATACCGGACCACAGCCACCTACAACCCAAACAGAGCTACACCCAGGCATATAATAATCAAAATTCCAGAAATCCAATATAAGAACAGAATATTAAAAGCCATCAGAGACAAGAAACAGATCACTTACAAGGGAACACCCATCAGAATTACAGCAGACTTCTCACCACAAACCATCAAATCATGAAGAGCATGGGGGAAAATAATTCAAGCTTTGAAAGCTAATAACCTCCAGCCAAGATTGATATATCCTGCACAACTGTCCCTAGAAATTGATGGAAAAACAAGGTGCTTCCAGGATAAAGAGGAACTAGGGGAATTTGCAACCACTAATTCAACTCTACAAAGAATACTTCAGGATAGTCTAAAAAAAGAAAATACCCAGATTCCAGAAATAGTGGCAGAGAGGCCACAATGAATGGAGCAGAAAACGAAATGAAGAATGACAAACTGACAACAAACGACAGAAAAAGAGTCAACAGAAATGAGGCAGAGAAGATCGGAAGGTAGGAACAGCAATTTTGGAGTAAACAAGACATCATAATAGCTAGTGTTGATTTAGTATCATCTTGTTTTGAAGTCCCATCAAACGTGTATTCTTCAGTCTCCATTGGTCTTAAAAGGTTGTATCTTATTGGATTTTATTATATATGATAATATAAGCAAAAACTTTTATAGACAAGGAGTTTATATAGAAACCATTGTTCATTTTCTGTCAATTGGTTCTAAATAACCTGTAATAATGTCATTCTCTTGAATGGTTTTATAGTGTCGTGATATGTTTGGTGCTACAGTATAAGAAGTTATATTCAAAGATTTCAAGGAAAGAGACACTATGGTAACTATTTTTATGCCAGGATATCTTGTGGTGAAACACTATTTTGCTTAAATGGTTATGATTTGACCTGCGCTGTTCTGTTGTTATGCCCTCTTTTATCTCAATCCCCCCCCTTTTTAATTATTTACTTTTTCTTTTTCTTTTTTAATAAAAAAGAAAGCCAATTGTATTGATATTAGCTTATCTACATTAAGTTAAACATAAGTTTATGCCAAGTTCTTCTAGTAAACCCATTACCTCTTTGATCATTCATATATGTATATATATATGATTTAGAATTATTACAGATTTGTTTTTTATATTTTTATTAGTACATGTTTGCAGTACATAATGATTACATTCATAGTGGGAAACCCATTGTTTTCCTGGAGTTTCTTTTTTTATGGACTCTTATTCTACTTTACAATCTGAATAAAACGTTGAGACAGGAGTTTACTTTGAATTAGTGAACACTATAAGTGCTCTATGCTTTTGTTGATTTTATGGAACATTAAATGATTCACAAAGATACTTGACTTGATTGTAGACAGATGACTAGGAAGCTGAAGAAGAGAAGGGAAAAACATATTTAAAGTTGAAGGAACAGTATTTGAACATTTTCTTTTTTCCTGGTGTGGGTGGCACATACATATAATCCCAGAACTCAAAAGGTTGAGGCAGGAAAATTGCCACAATTTTGAGGCCAGCCTGGACTCCATAGTGCATTCAAAACCAACTTGAACTGCATAGTAAGATCCTGTCAAAAAACAAAAATTGGGCTGGGGATTTAGCTCAGGGGCATAAGCACCTGCCTTGCAAGCAGGCGGTCGTGAGTTTGATCCCTGGTACCGATAAAAAAAAAAAAAAATGGAAAAAACAAAAAACAAAAATTATTTTAAACTGGTTAAATCACCACTATAAGTGTAATAAATATCTGTTATGCAATTGGTATATAATTTAAAGAAACAATGAATTTTTTCAGATATACCTCTTTATGTTAACATAAGTTCATTGTTTTCTTAAAAGTTTAAAATAAAAGAAATAAGGTGTTTTTCAGAGTGATATATATATATATATATATATGCTGAAATATCACACTGAACCCTATTATTATGTCATAATTAACATGCTAATAAAATATATAAGAAATGAGATTCATTTTACATGCTGACTACATTTTTGAGAGTTTCCACATGCATTCTAATATGCTGCAACACCCAAGGTTTGGAGTATTATTTATATATTTTCAAATAGATTCTTGACTATTCATATGTAAATAAAATATGCATTTACATTTTAAAATTGCTTTTCCCAAATAATTATTCAATTCAATCAAATTCAACAAAAACAATATCAGCTTAAAATTCCATGAGTCAATTTATTAGGCACATAGGACACTATAAATACTAATTTTCATAATAGTTTCATATTTTCCCCTAATTCTCCTACTAATGTTCTAAATTTCATCCTTTAAGAAGTCACAGGGAAGTTTGGTTTTTTTCCAGCTAGTCAGTTTGTGTTAGATTGTGATTTTTTAACAAAGAAATTTTGATCTTTGCGGTTCCATATCTCATTGCCCTTTTGAGATGCTGAAGTCTAAAGCTGTGGTTATGGTAAATAAAAGTGACCAACTTTCTCAATTATTCTTGGAAATGTTTCTTGATTAATCATGTTATGCTAATTGATGCCCTAAAAGTGATCTCAATAGTGCGAAGGGTATTTGTGGGTTATTTACAGGTCGAGGAGTGATTTTCCCATCACTGGGGAATGCAGGTGAGGAGGGTGGCAGAGAGAGGAGAAAAGTGGAAAACAGTGTATCTTTATAGCATTCTAGCAAACCACAAAGCACTCCATTTTTACTTCCATGATTGATAGTGCCACTGAAAACCCTCTGTGGGATGACTGTACTGTCTTGAATCTCAAACTGTAGACTATTCATTATGTTGTAGATCTTCCACCTTGACCTAATATTGATGTAGTCTGTGTTTAATGAATCATATTTATCACACTGTGTTCAGAACAGGATGGACTGTGTGTCTTGTCTTAGACTCATGGTCCAAGTGGGAAATGAAGCTAGCAGGGTCTGACTGGAAGGCCGCCTAGGAAATGGTGGGTAGGAAGAGGCAGGAGACAGAAAACTTGAGTTGGAATCTCCGGCTGATGCTATACAGAGCATTCAAGGGTTGGTTAGGAGTAGTAGTGGCTCCTGGCATCTGTTCGCTGGCAAGATTACTATGTCTGTAAAATCAAATCCTTGCAGCTTCAGATTTCCATTTGAATCAGTCTCCAACTAATGGTCATATCAGTTTCCCAAAGTGTTGAACCTACATACATATACTCAAGATCAAGCAGTTCAACCAAAATAAAGCAGTGTTTAAATAGACGATTTAAAAGAAATTGCAAGTAAAAAGTGAGGAGAGAAAATCATCATACATATATTTCTAAACTAAAAGAAAGCTCATTAATGAGATTTATATGGAGTATCTAACTACATATGCTTGTGTGGTTTTCCCTTAATGCCTCACTAATATTACCAATATTTCAGGGTACAGGATGTCCAAACAGGTTGTGTCAGACCAGGCTACAGCCACCCTAGTAATGTGACCAAAGGTAGAGGAGGTTACTTAAGGATACATCATTGGAGGCAACCAGAAGGAGTAAACAATTCTAAATATAACCACTTTATTATACAGTCTGGAGTATATTTGTCTCAAACCACAGGAGGCAAATGCTTCATATAAAAATCTATCTTCCATAAGAGGCAGAAGACTCCTTAACAAAACTCCGAGCAGATTCCATAAGGTCTGGGTACTTTCATTTATTCACTAAGAACTATAAAATCCATCATGTTACATTTCCAGTTTCTTCAGATAGACACTTCTCTCTCGATACCACAATGCACTCTATCTCTCTCTCTGTCTCTCTGTATCTTTCCATCCCTCCCTCTTTTTTCCTCTTCTCCTCCTCTTCCTCCCCTAAACCCCTCCTGCTGTCTTCCTGATCTCCAGCTTGACTGTAAGAAGCATTATTTGGGTCATGAGTGTTCCCTATTCTTCTCAAAACAGCATCAAAAATTAGAGCAGAGCCACGGTTTAGTTTTGAGTTATCTCTTTCCATTTTTAAAGCATGACTCCCTTTTCTCCTTGTCTTAGGAGCTGGAAGGGTAAATTCTCACTCTTTAATTTCTCTTCTAGAAGTTGTCAAGGCTCCTGGGACTAAGACAGCCTTGGGCTGATTATTTGTATTTTTTCTTACTAGCTGGCTAAATTTTTTATTACTTGTATTTGTCTGTTATAGTCTGAGTTTTCAAAGGAATAGATTTAATACAGGTCACATAATTTATAGGATTATTTTATAATATCCACCTAAAAGTCAAATTTACGCCCCTAAATTCAAAGACCCTCTCCAAAAACAGGCATCTGAGATGAACACACAGTTCTCAGATGAAGATATACAAATGGAAAATAAATACATGAAGAAATGTTCACCATCACTAGTCATTTGAGAAATGCAAATTAAGACAGCATTGAGATTTCATCTCACTGCGGAAAGAATGGCTGCCATCAAGAAATCAACTGATAACAAAATGTTGGCGAGGCTGCAGGGAAAAGGGAACACTGCTCCACTGTTGGTGGGGGGTGTAGACTGTGCAACCATTGTGGAAATCAGTATGGAGAATTCTCAGAAGACTAGGATTGGAAGTTCCATTCAACCCAGCTGTTCCCTTCCTGGGTATTTTCCCAGGGAAACTGAAAAGGTCATATCACAGTGTTATATGTACACCCATGTTCATAGCAGCAAAATTTGTAATAGCTAAATCTTGGAAACAACCAAAATGCCCATCAACCGCAGAATGGATGAAAAAGATGTAGTATTTTTATACACTGGACTATTACTCAGCTATAATAAAGAATGATCTTGAGTCCCTCATTGGCAAATAGAGACAACTTAAGGCTATCCTCATTAGTGAAATAAACAAGAATCATATTTATAAATATCACATTGTGTCTCCAGTGTAAAAAGTAATAAGAACTGTGCAGTAATAAGACCCAAAATGTGTAATTGCTGTTGTAAAAAAGAGAGGAATAGAAAGTGCTCTTAGGGATATAACTGCATGTATGTTTCCGTGTATAGGATTGATAACCATATTACTAAGTTTTGTTGGATAGTTGAACAGAACTATTTGCAGTCTCACTGTTTGCATGTTCACTTTGTATGCTTCATTTTTGTAACTTGAACAACTATTTGTAAGAGGACAATATGTAATTATCAACTAGTGATTTCTTACTGGTTTTTTTGAAATTATGTATTATTTCTATCCTTTTTCTGTTTTGTTTTTTTCCTTTAAATAAAAAAGTCAAATTTAGAGGAGATCTGTTCACATGCAAGAGAACCAAACAATCTAGCTGAAGCCCTGGATCCCATGGCAATGTCTGCATGAGTCCAGCTGAAGACCTAGAGTCAGTGGTCAAGGTCTGTATCAAGGATTTGCACTGGGAAGGCTCAAAGGTCATTGGTGAAAGCTAAAAAGTCTGTGCCAGTAGGATGAAGGATCTGTGCCTGCAGGCTGAGGGGCCTGCATTGGAGCCAGGAAGCGATGCTCAAGGTAAGGGCCAGACCTCCCCAAAGAGAACCACAATCATCCTCAGCAACAGCAAGAACCCAAGTTCCTCTGACAATAAGAACAGCTGAATTCATATCATGAAAGCCAGAGTGACAAACTTGTCCAGCAGAGTGTGCCATCTTCCTCGTTACTCCTTCTTATGTTGTTGTCAGCAATCCTCAGGTGGGCCTTCCACACCCAGAACCACATTGATTCAGTTCTACTGAGTGTTTCAAGTTGACCATTAGTTAATTTCCAACATTGCCACATAATTATATATATTTGGGGGTACAGTGTGATAATGTATACAAAATGCAGTGATCAAATCGTAAGTCATTGTGTATCTATCATGTCAAGCATTTATAATTTCTTTGCAGCAAAACATTCTAAATCCTCTCAACCAGATATTTTGAAATGTACAAATGAACTGTTAACTACAGTTATACTACTGTGCTATAGAAATGTAGAAATCATTCCGCATCTCCAGCTGTGCTCTACTTGTTAACTATCTTATCTTTGCCTCCCTATTATTCTCCCTATTATTCTTTTCCTACTTTTATGATAGCAACATTTTTAGCCTCCATATACAAGTGAGAATATGCAGTGCTTGTATTTCTGTGCCTGATTTATTTCAGTTCACACAATTTCCTCCAGGTTCATGTTGTCACAGATGACAGGATAGTATTCTTTTTTAGAGGTGACTAATTTTCTATTTGTGTGTATATCACATTTGCTTTATGCACTTCCCTGTCATTCTTATGTCAGACATCTAAATGCTGGCTCTCTTAGGTGACAACCTTATAAAGACACTGTTGAATCTGCTCATGTCCAAGTCTCTTCAATGTTTCTACTATTGTACTACAGCATATACCCTATACTCCCAGCTGTGAGGCTTCCTTTCCCAGAGCTAAGTCCTCTTGGGTAGGGTTTTGCCTCTCAGCTATGCCTAGTGGCAAAATGGAAAACTGATATACTGGAGTAGACAAAGTTAGCAATCAGCTGAAATCCCCTAAAATTCATTTCCATATTTTTGTGTGACATCTCACCACCCCAAGAAATGTCTTGGTTTCATTGCTTTGAACAGCTAGTAATCATCTCTTGGCTTTAAAAGCATGGTCTCAAGCTGCTGGAGCCTAAAGACATGCCAGAGAGCTTATTTCCCCTGGAGAGCTGTTTACCAATGAATTATCCAGGAAAGATATACAAATGCCAAGTTCTCCACTCAGTTTGAAACGATTTGGAAACTTCCAGGCTGACTTAGGGCAGGCTCTTCTGCCACTGAAGAGCTCTTGGGTCCCTGTTCAGTCTCTCTTTCCCTTTTTTGCTCCTACCCACAATGGCAATGCTCTTACTGGTCACCTGGGTCCACTTTCCTAATAAATCACACCAGTCTTCATTCAAGGTATGCTCTTTTGGAATGTGGCCTTTGTCATGTATTTGGAGAAGCACAGGGCGCACAGGGCAATGCCCCATTGCCCACTTCCAGTCTCTTCCAGTTTTGCTTTTTGTTTAATGTCACAGGCCTGACTAACTGTTAATTTTCTTTTCCTTCCTTCTTCTTTCCTCCCTCCATTCCTCTACCTCTCTGTTCCTTTCTTTCTCTCTGCTTTTCATTGTTATTTCTTCCCTTTTTTTCTCTCTTGCTTTTAGAACAAGCCTCATACATTTCTAGTCCTTTTTGGCTCTCATGAAATTTTGGAGGGGAACTAAAGTGTTTTGAACTTTTTGATAGTGTGATTGTTGATGATAATGCCTCCCTTTGAGTCCTTCAAGTGAGTAGAATATTGGTTAGAATTTTTTTTTTAAATGAAGAAGGAACACAAAGCAATAGGTAACATGTCTTTAAAGTTCCACTTGCTAGAGTTCTATGAAAAAAATTTCCTTAAACACTAAACTCCAGCCTTCCACATACACCTGAACTAAGGATTCTGAAAAAGAACCCATTCCCTGAGCTGGCCGTGGAGGCTAAGGCATGTGCTCCCTCCGGCAAATGGTCACTCCTTCCTCCAGTACTCAAATCTGAAGCTGTGGAAAAGGTGTTAAAAGAAAGCACAGGGGAGCCCACTACAAGTAAATGGTAAGATGAATGGCTTTTATTTAGCTTTTTATAGTTTGAGCCAAGTGATGCTTCAGGAAGTTGAAACGAGAAATCTGAGCAACCGTTGGGTAATTAAAATGGCTACGTTGGCAGGAGATGCTTCCCCTTGTCTCTGAACCATAGCATTTATGAATGAAAGTTCCCCACATTTCAGTGGCTCTCCTTGTGAACCGGCTCATCCATTATTGGGGTAATGATTTTCCGTCTGAGGAGCAGCAAAGCCAAAGGCCTATTACACGGGCAACAGAAAGTTAAAAAGACATTATGAATAAAATGTTGGCTCAAGTCGGCTTTTGCTAACTCTTCTCCATAGAAAATTGCCTGATCTCGACACGTGTTTATTACACTTAATAATGTTTACATAATTCTTCCTTGAGCTCATTAGAGCTGTCAGATCAAAAGTAAATGTGTTCCCCCCTCTGTTTATCTCTAAAGACTTTTCAGTCAATAAAGCAAGATGAATGACATCCAGGGTGAAGACAATGTAGTTTCCTGCTTTGTGAACGCTGCCAAGTGAGATCTGCCGGAGTGGGCTCTTGGGGCTCAGGGCCGAGGGGGTACGTATTTGTGTGATCAGCCACTTACTTCTCTTAGCGGAAAAGTGGCCCCACTCTAACTTTGGCATCAACTTGGAGTTTGCTAAAACACACACTGAGAGATTCTCACTCTTAGGGATTCTGATCCAGTACTTCTGGGGTGAGCCTCAGAAACTTGCATTTCCAGTGAGCTCCAGGGATACTGATCCTGCAGGTGCCCGGACCACAGGCAGAATAGCCATGTCGCTAGAGGTCATTTCCAATGCCCTCCTTTGTCGGAGGGTACCTTTGGACAGTTTGGGACATCTTGGCCCTTTGTACGCATCAGCAGCTGCTGTGAAGGCAGCGGTGGCAGCCACCGCAGCAGTCCGCATGGAAACCCCGCCGAGCGGTCGGGGTGCAGCAGGGTCTCCTTGCAGAGGCGGGATCCCGAGCCCAGGGGCGGGGCCTGGCGCCCGGGGGCGGGGCGCAGCGAAGCGGGCTCCAGCTGTCTGCTCCTGCGGGCTGCAGGGCTGAGGGCACAGCCGGAGAGCAGCGCGCCGCGGACTCCCGGGCAGCCCGGAAAGGTAAAGCCAGGAGAGAGCGCTGGCGGGTCTTCTTGCTGGGTGGCTGCTGTCCGCGCTGCGAGCGTCCGGGCGCCCTCGCGCTGCGTCTGGGTGCTGGGGGCATTTGCATTGTGTACAGGGACCTGCTGCCAAGCAGGGGTTTTGCGGTGTGCCGCGGCGGGGCCCGGGCTTGGGGACTTGGGGGTCTGCTGCGCAAGCCCGTAGCCATTCCTGAACATCAGGACTCGGAGACAACTTTGTGCAACGGTTCTCTTCCAAGTTTCCTTTATTGCCATTGTCTTAGCGTTTCCCATCTGGCAGTCTCACCGGATTCCAGCTTTGTTCTCATCAGGCCAAAGCCGCTGCCCCAAAGGCGTGAACCAGGGAGTTGCTGGCAAGTTGCACCTGCCAGCCAGCTACACGCCCCCTGCCTCAGCATCCCTGCCCAGCTCCGCGCTGGCCTGGCGCGCAATTGAGGTGGGCACCGCGAGGTCCAGTGCCCATGGGAGCAGAGGTTATCGACCCATTCCCCTGTGAGGTCTGGGTTTGGAACCTGGGCTTCGGACATCTAGTATGTGCATGATTTGAGGACGTGTAAAGGGCAAGAAAAAGTTTGGAGCATTAACTGAGTGGAGGAAGTGGGCAGTGTCCCGTTGCACTTGGCAAGAGTTGGAGAGAGCATTAGAGCTAGGCGGCGGGCAGAGGGACCCGGACGGCGAACGCTGAAGGCTGGGGCTCCACGCCAGGACCCTGGCGGGGTTAGAGCTCTCCTCGTGTGCGCCGTGGCAGGAAGAGGCTGTGCGTGATTGCAGGAGATACGTGGGAAAAAAAAATAGGAAAGCAGTGATGCTAGGAATACGCGTAATTACAGTGTACCCAGCGTGCGCTTTCCCCCACTTTCCGCAAATTTCGAGAAAGCTGTCCACAGGCTGTCTTCTTTTACCCGTGCTCTCAGAGGTGGGTTTAGGGTTGGGGTAGGGAAGAGGGATAAGTTTTACCCAGCTCTGGAGCGGCTTTGAAAGCGAACAGGTGACAGCAGACCTCTCTCTCTCTCTCTCTCTCTCTCTCTCTCTCTCTCTCTCCCCCTCTGTGTGTGTGTGTGTGTGTGTGTGTGTGTGTGTGTGTGTGTGTGCGCGCGCGCGCTCGAGCGCCCGCGTGTTCTCCTGTGCCTAGCTGAAGGTGCCCTGGGCCGGCCCGCCTGCCGCGCCTCCGCCCCGCCCCCTCCAGTTTTGACAGCAGGGCGAGTTTCCCTGCGGCTCCAGGTTCTCCACTGATGGGCGAAAGGCGATGAGTGGAGCGCACAAAAGGGTGCACTGGGACAACCCTTCCAGGGCCAGGCAGCAGAGTGTGTGTCTAGTACGGGGTCCCTTTGCTGCCAGCTAAGAAACATCACCCGGGGAAGGGGCCGAGGGATGACATGGGCGCAGGAGAAAGAGGTGAGGCAGAGCGGTGGAGAAAAATCAGAACAGGACGGAGACACCAGATTTAAGCATCTTGCCAGATAGGCTGTACAATTATAAATCGATTTTTAAAAAAGGTATTAAAAATGGAAAACCTGAAGCTGAAATTTTAGAGGATGTGGGCACAATCAGTTTGATTATTTAATAAAGGTATTTTGTAGAGTGATGTTAATAAGCCTGAAACCCTCTCTGAAGTTTATTGCTCGCTTTAGGTAATTTCTTTGACACATCTTTCCAGCACCTACTCCAGAAGTACCTTTTGACTGTCAGAAAGAAGTAAAAGGCATATATACAGAAATAAAATGCAGCTAAATGAAGTTTAAATGAAGCTTTGAGCAGGATTAAATGGCTTGTGTAACTGCTGAATGTTGCTAAAGTATTGTCAAGGCTATAAAATAGCCAGACAAAAATAAAGGAAAAAAATAATTGTAACAAAAATTGAAGGCTTTACAAGAACTTCAGTAATGAACACATAACAATTGATGGTATGATGCAGTAATTATTTTCGTATTTACACCATTAACGATTGTAATTTAACGTTAATGTCCTGGTATTTTATTCCTTCTCATTTGCAGACAAAAGCACATCTGAGACACCATCAGGGAGTAATTTGGTAATATAAAGTCATGAATAGAAAACACTAAACCATGCTCAGAACTCTGACAACATAAAGCGTGAAACAAAATAACCTCATTTGCTGTTTATTATCTGTCTTTATAATTCTGTTTACCATCATTTGCATAAATGAATAGCTAAATTGTATAGTATATCCCATTTTGGAAAAAAATACTTGATGCTTATAGATATACTAGGGGTGGGGGGGGTGACCTAGGAGGTAATCCTTACATTAAACATGAAGAAGAAAAAAAAAAACTTGTGGGATTCAAAACTATCTGCAAAATAATCAGCATGCAAATTGAACCTACTTTAGGCACCTTATTTTATTTAATTTTGCTCAAGTAATTGTTAACAATATATGTGTAATTAGCAGATGGATAGGGGCCAAACTTCTTTTCTAGCCAATCTTAACCAAACCAAATCAAACTACTCCACATTACAACACGAAACAATTTTGTTAACCTGAAAAGCTCTGGTTTGATTTTCAAACTTTCACAGAGTAAATTTTCTGAATCTGCAAAGAATGGAGTTTATTGGAAGACGCTCAAAACAAAAAGTCAGCAGAAACTTAAGATATTAGCATTTTAGGACAAACATCATCATTCACACATTTTAGTATTGTGCACTATAACCTTAGACTACTTATTAAAGCTCCTTACTCCTATGATTAAGAGAACAACTAATAGCTGTATTAAAAGGACTTTGAAACAACATCCCAGCAAAACAGCTGAGCAAAACATAAGGCACTGGTAGAAATCCGTCAATCACATAAATGTTTTTTTTTAAATCCATTTATTATTATTATTACCAGGCACACACAATATCACAATGATTGAATGTATCTTTTCCTTTCCATAAAAATAGGCTAGTTTTGTGTGGAAGTCCACAATGAAAGCTAAATTACCTGAGAATGAATTCTTGTGGGAGTAGGGATCTTATATGTATTTTAAATCCAGAGAAAAATAAAAGAATAAGAAGCAAGCTGTCCATTACACTGGAGACTGGAGACCCTGTAAGACTGGGTCATGTTCTTAACATTTTGCTGGTTGTGAATACGGAAAGTGTAATGATGTGAACAATGAATAATTAAAATATAAGTTTAATTACTATTTTACCCTTAAAGAAGTCCATTTTTCTATAAGTTTTCACTTTTCTAAGTAGTTTAAATGCTGAACAATTTTTTGCATTTCTATTGTTCTGTATAGCATTGTTCTGAGGAGTTTTCTGTATTTTTGCTTTAAAGGCTAAAATCTGACTTTTGTTAAGTGTTTCATTTATTTTTCTCTGCTACATACATTTACTAAGTACCTACAATTAGCATCCAGATATTCTACTAAGTACTGAGGATTCCAGGATGAGTTAGTTAGTCCTTGTACTTAAAGAGTGAGTCTCATAATATACACAGTTATTGTTTATCAAGTAAAAATAAAAGAATGTTTTAAAATGGGAGAGATGGTTACATGGGAAAAAAATACAATAAAATACAGTCAGTCGCTTCCAGAAGTTTGGAATGAGAGAGACCAGGTTTAATTTTCAGCTCTGCTTTTTATGTGATATGGAAATTTGATCCAGTTCTTTAACATTCCTAAGTCAGAGTTGTAATGAAGATTGCATTTCACTATATTTTAATGTTTTCCACCTTGAAAACCAACTCTGAATACCATACTGTTAGCATCCTGCATCCCCTTTTTCTGCTCCACATCATTGTCACACCTCCACTGTGGCTTGCCTGTGTTTGGTGCCTCTACCTCTACGTCTTCTGCCCTACACTGTCCTTTCCAATGTGGCTCCTGCCTCCACCACCTACATACACAATTGTTGCAATTTTCAGTGACTACCATGTGACGTGATCCAAAGAGCAGCATCCTCACTCAACTTATTGGAGAATTTAAGTAGATTTTTAGTATCTTCTCTTGGCAACAGTGATTTGGGAGGCTTCCGTGAAGACTTCTAATTTTCTTCTGTGAGTTTCTTTTTTTCTCAGCTGCCACCTCCTCTACCTCATCTGTAAATAAAGTTTGGATTTCTCTACGCTTAGGGCTGTATCCTGGGCCCTCTTCTTATATCTCCTTCCTCCTTCCTCACTCCCCAACTCCAGGTAACTTCAAATTTCATATGCTGACTCAATCAACGCCTCTGGTCCATATCTGGCCTCTGGCCTCTGAGCTCCAGCAACACCTATTCAGAGGCTACTAAACTTCTTCATAAGGACATCTAAGTTTTACATCCAAAATTAATGTGGATATTCTCACTACCAACAACCTACTAGGATTTATTTCCTTTCATTCTTTCTCACATTAGGAAATGACAGTCCCATACATTCAATTACTTAGTCTAGAAATTCAGATTTATATCTTTACCTCAACATATCTCATAATTCTTTATCATGTGATTTGTGTTCCAGGTGAATGACTGCCTGATTAACACAGGTATCTTGCCAGTATTGGTGGTTTATAGTCTGAATTTGTTTCAGTTGACTGATGTGGTGGCCATACCAATTAATAAACATTATTGAGTTTTTATTCTTTTTATATCTGCTCCTGTCTATGCCCACTGAAACCCCCAATATCCAGACCAATATTCTCTTTCATGTATTATTTTTCTTGATATGATGGGTTTGTTTATGTGCATAAATTATCATCATTATTTTAAATGAATTGCTATAGTTATGAATTATAATGAAACTACCTGATACAATGAAAAAGAAAAAACTTCCACTTGGTATGATAACTCACAATTTAATACTAAGAGGAAAGATAAAATTCTTTTATGGCTAAGAAATAAGCCTTTTGAATCCCATGTTAAAACATCAGATTATGGGATTTCCCTTTTGCCAAATTTGGAACACTATGTATTTTTTATGGAAATTGGATTGAAGTTCTACTGCATAAAAGTACAAATGTAAGTACTTATAGTCTTGAAAGGTTAATTATTTCTTTTTTCCAATAGAGTACATATAGTAAAAAACCTAACCTAGAAATATAATTAAGAAACTAGGGCTGGGGATTTAGCCCAGCAGCTCAAGCACTTGCCTGGTAAGTGTGAGGTCATGAGTTCAATCCTTGGCACAAAAAAAAGAAAGAAAGAAAGAAAGAAAGAAAGAAAGAAAGAAAGAAAGAAAGAAAGCTAAAGCTGGGCATGGTGACATACACTATAATTTCAGCTTTCTGGGAGGCAGAGGCAGGAGGTTTATAAATTCAAACCCAGTCTGGAAAACTTACTGACTTGGTGAGACCCTATAAAAACAAAACAAAACTCTGGGTATGTAGCAGTGTAAAGGCCCTGTGTTCAGTCTCTAGCACTAGAAGAATAAAAAGGACACTGAGTATTTTTTGGATATCAGAGTTGTGTTTTGTGTTTTTAGTTTTTACAAAAGTACATGTTTGCAGTAGATAATGATTACATTACTCCTGGGAGTCGGGAGCTGTACACAACACATCATAATTTTTTCATCCCTTCCTTCTTTCCCCTTCCTCCTTTCTCCCACCCTTATCCTTCCCTCCTCTCTCCTGTCTCCCTCTATTTGTTGGTCCTCTTTTCTTTTGCGAAAGAACATCTTTTTTCTTACTATTTATCTTGCTCTTTATTTATATTTTTGGTTTCTCATAACAGAAACCTTGTGATATTTAAGCTTTATATAATTTGTTTTACAGGAAAATGGAGGTACATCCATTTTCCTACAAATGATTCGTTTTATCTTTCTTTATGAGAGTAGCACTCTATGGTGCAAATGCCACATTTTCTTTATCCATTCATCTGTTGATGAACTTGTGGGCATTTCCAAGATTTAGAGTTGTGTTGGTATAAACATGGGTATGTGTCACTGCAATATGATTTTTTTTAACTTTTTCAGGAAGATACTTAGAAGGGGAATGGCTGGGTAAAATGGAATTTAGGATGTTGATATAGAGATTTTTTTCTACAAACAATAGAAAACAAAAACAAAATATATGAAGGAGAAATACCAGCAATGTCAACTCCAGAACTGATGGCTGTCTTTTCTTTTCCTTTTCACTAGCAGCCACTGATCTTACCAAAATAGACACCCCTGAGTGTACTTTACTTTGTATGCTGTGCCTCTGTGAGGTAAAAGTTTCATCTCAAAAGGGCAGTGGTGGCTTCAGTGTAGTCATGTGAACAAGGCTTAAGTGGTTTTTGATGCCATCAGACCACAAATTGAGAAAAGTCTGAGCTTCGTTTTTCTAGACATGGAGGCGTTTTCATTCACAAAAATGTCGCAGAAAGACAAGAGGAACATGTTCAATGGTAAACCCACTTTTCCTTCTCTTTTATTCTTCTGTGCCCACTTGGTTCTTTCATCTCGACTCTGCCCTGGGCTGCAGAGCCACCTACTTCTTTTCTGTTTTCCTCGCTCCCTCCTTCCTTGTTTTCCCACTGTTTGGTTCCTTCTCTCTCCTTCACTTCTCTCTCTGTCTCTCTGTGTCTCTGTCTGTCTGCCTGGCTCTCTCTCTCTCTGTCTCTCTCTTCCCAGCTTTCTCTCTCTTTCTCTTTCTCTGTCCTTTGTTTGTTTGTAGACAGGGTCTCACTATGTAATGCTGGCTGGCCTTGAACTCACTATATTGTGCAGCCCAGGCAGGTCTTGGACCCACATTCCAGGCCTGCCTCAGCCTCCTGAGCACTGAGATTTACAGGCATGCACCACCACGCCCAGATCCTCACTTCTTTCTTTCCTTATTTACTTTCTGTTTTTCCCCACTCTTTCTCTCCCTTTAGTATTCCTTCCCCTTTTTATTGCCTTTCTTCATCATTCTTATCAGAGCAAAACAGTCAAAGAGACCTCTTGAGTTTTGCTCTGGTGTTTGGCCAATCTCAGGTCTTAATTGCCACATTGCCCTTACCTGTTATACTTGGTGAGGTTTGCATATATTAGTTCAAAATTACATCAAATTACATAATTTGCTTAGTTTTCATTGTGTCAACAAATAGATACACAAGAGATAGAAGAATGAGAATTCATGAAGTCTTTGCGCATTCATTCAGCTATGCTGCAGAACCTGAGGCCTCTGTGCCACATGCGTCAGGCTCACACAGCCCTCTCTTTCTACATTCCAACCAGCCACCCCAGCAGCTGAGAACTGGATATTCAGGCTTCATTGCAGTGTTGACACCTTGCAATAAATAAGTAGATTTTGGCTTCCAGTATGGGTACCCAGTCTCTAAAATGTTTGCCTAGGACTCTAGTCTCTAGAATTACCTTTTTTCAGGTAAGCAGTTTTGCATCCAGGCAAATAACATTGTCCTGAGTTTACCTAATAAACATTTTGAAAGCTATTCAACCATCTTCACAAGCATAGTGAAGAATAGAATAATGGTTTAAATGATGTTAAATAATACTTATTGAGTTCCTGCTATGTGCCAGGCTCTGGGATTAAAAGCTTGATCGATCTCTAACATTTTATTTACTCCTCACTCCTAGTAAGTATTCTAGGAACAGACTGTATGAGATGAACTGACTTGGGCAATATTTGCAGAATTAAAATCTGCAACTTTCAGTTTGAATCCTTTCAACGATGGTCCTCTATTCGCCATAGAGGTACTGCCTCAGCAACACCTGGATTCCACATCTGACTTTACATGAAAAACAAAGTTTGAAAAGAAGATGAAGACACTATGCATATTGTTTTATTTTATTTTATTCTTATTTTTAAAATGGTATCCAAGTTTTGTTAAAGGTAAGAAGACTGCAGAGTGAGTTTGGGTCAAGTAGAAGTAAGACAAGAAATACATCCTGGGGCTGGGGATTTAGCTCAGCGACATAAGCACCTGCATTGGAAGCAGGCGGTCGTGAGTTCGATCTCTGGTACTGATAAAAAGGAAAAAGACAAAAGAAAAAAAAAAAAAAAAAGAAATACATCCTACAGCATAGGGGTGGTCACTATGGAAAGAAAACATAGTAGCTATAATTCTAAGCCTGAATGAAATATTTAACTGTTACAATGACAATTAAATGCTTCTTTTTGATAAATAAATCAATCAAATAAGGCTTTTTCTTGCCTCACACATCAGCATTAAAGAGATAACACTGCAAATTTTAAGTTGAAGAGGCTTAAAATTTCCATGATTTTCTCGTTACTTTTCATTTTCTCAGAACCAAGTTTGCCTTTTTATTTCCTGTTTGTGTTAATTTGTTGCAGCAGTGATAGAAAACTCATAACAGACTACAATTCATTCTGATTAGTTTAGAAACAAAAGATCAAAACCAAAAAGGCAGTAATGATTTTTGTTGTTGAAGCATCCTGAGTCTGTCTGATACTGCTGATTTTAGAGTCCTCAGTGTTCATGAGGCCTGTACTATTTTTCTGTCATTACCTTAGGAAGTTAACAAGAATTTAGTATCTTCAAAGATTACAAATTCATTATCTCATTTTCTGTAAGTCAGAAGTCCAGGCAAGCTTAGCTAGATACCCTGTATAAGGTCATATAAGACATTAAGCAACATTTTTTTTTCTAATTTCATTCAAGTCCTTGTCAGAATTCTGTTCCATGTGGTTATAGGACCAAGGTCTTCGATTCTTTGCCAGCCCAAAGTGGGGCTCGTTCTTGGCTATTAGTGGCATCTCCTTGGCTTATGGCCCCATCATCTTCAAAGCCACCCCTGGGAGGATCCGTCCTCATACTTTACATCTCTTTGACTTCCTGCTTTCTCTCTCTTTTTTTTTTCCTACTTGCAACCATAAAAATTCTGTGCTTTTAAAGTATTCATAAAATTAGATTAGACCCATCCAGATAATCCAGGATAATCCTCCCAGTTTAAGGACAAACAATTGGTCACCTTAATTACATCAGGAAAGTTCTTTTTGCCATGCAAGATAATCATAGAGTGACAACGTGGTGAAAGATGTGGAAACAAAAATTTTTCTTACCATGGAGCTCCTGAGGTCCAGCTCCAGAAATAATAGGGGTTGTTAACTGAGATAAATCAGATGATCTGATAAGTATCAGAAACTAACCTGACAACTGCATTGAAAGTTATAAACTTTTGGTGAAGGAGAAAGTGGTGGTGGTCTGTTAGTGTATCCTGTAATAAATTCATTGCAGATTAAAGATACCCATACTATTAAACAAAATACAAATACATTCTTAAAAAGTAAGCTGAAACAAAGAATTTTTCATGTGTTGAGTCGAGCATTCAAACACCTTCAGGAGTTAATAGAAGCAGTCAGGACACAAAGTAAAAGCATCGTGGTTTAGGAATATGAGAGGGGACAGTCCCTACTCTGCCCCTAGGGGCTTGATTTGCTCTGTGGAAAATTCACCTAATAAAAATAAATGTCTAAATTTAAGTGAGGGTTTGGAAATCTAGATTTTTGGGTGAGTATGTGCTAGCCAGTGATTTTATGCCAACCATACATCAAAACTTAAAATAATAGGAGAAACAAAATCTAATACATATGAGCACTAAATTTGGCTTGCTGCTTGCAAGATAGCAATTCATGGTTTTACTCATGCTGAGTTAAGTGCATGTTTGAACAAAGAAATATGTGATATGATAGAATATACTCAATTAAAGAATTGACATTGGCAAAGATATTAAATCACTCCAACATAGTAACATTAGGCAGGGTTTAGCTTCAGTTTCCAGGTATAGCATTGTGACGTTAGCAGTCTGTCTTTGTTTTCCTACAGAAATATAACAAAACAAGAATGGTATTAATGTAAAAGGCGATTCTTGAGTATTTAACCGTACATGGAGCATCTAGAACATCACTTTTCTTTTGGCTTATCATCTTTAGATTTATACAAGTAAAAGAAATGACAGAATGTGATGAAATACTCATTGAATTTGCACAAGTGTAAAGGAACTGTTTGGATAATTGAAATACAAATCCAGACAGACACAAAATTACTTTTGTCCTTAGAGAAACAGCAAGAGTACTTTTAAAATGCTAATAATTTGAAAGAAAAAAATCTTATACAGAATATCAAAGTCCACAAAGAGATCCAGAAAATTTATTCTACAGATTGAGTTTCAGGTTCATTAAGATTTATTTTAAATGCCTTCAAAGGATGGAAGCAAGGATTGGATGGACAGTGAGGACTGAGTCAGACTAATTGTGCTTTGAATGAGGTTTCTGCCATTCACAGATGAGTGCCCTTTGCAAAGTTATTTCATTTCTCCAAAGCTCAGTTTTCTCATCTGCAAAATGGGATAATTATCACCTACTTCATAACTTGTGAGGATGCAATGGACAGATACATTGAAAATAATGGTGTGTTTTTTACTGTTGTTCTGGTCACACAAGTTACGGATCTGAACACTGAACACCTAAAATCAACTGCTATCAGTTCTTGTTCAGTGCATATAAAAATACTGAAGTTTATAATAATTAGATAAATCTAGTATTTATTTATGGCTTATTAAATGAAGCAGTGAGAGTGCAAGACTGGAGAATTACAATCTGAATCTTAGGTTAATCCTTTACGACTATTTTAGCACTTGCTTCTTAGTGGAGCTGAATGGAGGAGTTCCTCTTTCTAGAAAATCTCAGTATAGAATGCTAGTGTCTTTTCATAGCAACAATTTCATACTTGATGCCTAAGGACCCAGTGGCAAGTACTGCTTTTAAACTTCCCAGACAAGCCACATGGATACAGAAAATAAACTAAAATCTCACTTTTAAATTCTTTGCATAAGAAACAGAAAACTAAGTTTTCTAACTCACTGTGAGCTTAAAAAGAATACCTGAATCATTGCACATAAATGCTTTTTATATCATTGGAATCTCAATGGTTGTATTTTTCTTTCTTTCTTTTTTTAATATTGCCCCTACTACACTATTTTATTCAGTTTGGCTTCAATAAAAAAGAAACATTTAAAGATAAAAGACCACAATGCCACAAGCCCCTGCCTGACAAGCACAAGGTCCCAAGTTCAATTCTCAGTAGGAAAAAAAAAAAAGACTACAAATGTAAAGATGACCCAACACAGCCATTTCTGAATCATTTAATATTTATTGAGCATCTATCCTTTTCTACCTATCATAGGGGGTGAAAACAGAGCAAACACATTTAAACCAGCTACACAATGCTTAATCTAGTATTCCAGCTGAGAAGACAAACACCCATGTGCTTGCTGATGCAGGTGTTTGCAAATAATGTGGAGAAGAATGGGGAAGTGGTGTGGAGAGAGGGTCCAGGAAGACATCCGAATTGAAATACCATTAATTCTTTTGGTATGTAGTAGATGCTCTAAAAGACAAAAGTTAACTGAACAAAAATAAGTATTTTCTTTCTTAAACTTTAGGTACTATATGCCCAATTTAGCAGTTTCAAGGAATATTTTCTGCTTTGTTCACCTAAGAATATTACATAGGATTTGGTAAGATTTCAAAACACAGCAAGTAGAAGTAAAGGAATTTATCTGGAATAGACCAGTGATCGATGATCTCATACAAGTGCATGTACATACATACACCTTGGTTTTCAGGCACAATGTATGGTCCTGTATTTGTAACTCACCAGAGCTGCTGCTTACGTAAAGGTTACTGTGATTGTTCCCCTAGTGGCTGTAATGAATCAGAATATCCTTGCGTAATTTAGGATATTCCAGACAGTCTGTGGTAGTTTTGATCACTGCAAAATATCATATAAGGCTACGCCAAGAACTAGATTTCAAGAAAAAAATAATCAAACCAAATTTATAGCAACCTCATATAAAAATGGAACACTTCCTTGCACATTAGATATTTCAGATAAATAAAAACATTATACCAGGAGATATTGAATTCATTATATAGTTCTAATCCTAATAATCTTTCAAAATATCTCTAATAGAACAAAGAACTAATGAGATAGCTTACCATTAATGAAGTAATTAACAAATATTTCATAATTATAAACAAAAGGTATTTATGTATGAGTGATGATTAACATGCAATAGGTTTAGAAAGTATAATATACAAATTTTAAAAACTATTGTGTGCTTATTCATTAATACATACATTTTATGAATTTTATACCCTTGATTCTTTATATAAAATTAAACATAAAAGAACCTGTTGAGAAATGGCTCGTTTTTAGTTTTAATAATGAGACAACAGAAAATAGATTTCTGAATGCTTTTTTGTTAATTGGTACAGTCTTTCCTTTTGCTTCAAAAGGCCAATGATGCATTAAGAGTTCTTCATTTTCATGTGTTGCATTTTCTATTGAGCAAATTTCTGAAAGTAAGGGGATAAATGAGGGGAAAGAGGGAGAACTACCCAAGACTGGCTACCATTACAGAAATAAGCAAATGATGGGAAATGACTCATTTTCATTTTTATTTCTTATCAGAGATTCATTGCATTTAGATATAAACATGGAAATTATCCTATTATAAATTCAAAGCTATAGTTAAATCAGCACATTAAAAGCTACTTCAAAAGATACATTTTATCATTTTGATTTCTTTATTCCTGTTATAGAAAAATAAGTGCCAATTGGACTGTAAATTAGAGAGGAATATCTTCTTTCCTTGTAAGGGTGAGTAATGTGAATATTATTTTGTGGAGAATTTGATTTGGGGGCTGAGGGAGTGATCTTATTAGCCGAAGACTCCCTTGGCCAATAATCTCATAACTAAGGGATATATATTAAATCCTTTTCTATTTATATTCCTTGGCAGGCTATTATTCATTGTTATTGTGGAGATTTTATAAAATAATAGTTCTCTCGAGAAATCATGGGTACTGTATTGAGGTCACAGTTTTCTACGAGTTTAAAGAGTGGACCACGTATCCTTTCATAAGTTAAGAATCCACTTTGTACCCACTTTATTTAACATGTACTTTATTTGTTAAGTTTCTGACACTTCTTTCTTCTGAGAAGTTAAAAATGATATATCACTATTTTGTGAAGTAAAATTGATTAGAGAAAACAATAAACATAATTCTTTAGCCAAGAAATCCAATATATTTTGAATACTTGGCTGGACTGCATAATGGTACTCATGTTTCTTTTCTGGAGACACTGGGGCTAAGCCAAAGTCCTCTTGATAAGCTGTCCACATAGTATTTCATCTTATAATGGAAGATATTTCACCATTGGCTTTACCATTATTATTTCTTTTCTTTGGCATGACAAAAATCCATCATCTTTAACATATTGGTACCTATTCAGGTACCAATGCTTTCAGGACATTGTCAGAAGAAAAAAACCCAACTAATGCCATGTTTTTTTCTCAACATTAAAACCAAGATGTTTTAATGATGGCCAATAGTATAAAATTCAATTAATTGAACAATGGTTTTGAGAGGAAAACATTACATATTATATTTTACTGAGTGTTAAGGACCACATGAGGACAACTACTACTTCCAAGCATCTGTGACACATCAGACCATTTATTCTAGACTACGGACAAAATAAAGCATTGAAGAGGCACCTTAGGGGACTTTCAAAGATGGGAGACTACATTTTACACCACACCTATAATACCAGCTGTAGGACTTCTGGCTAGTTACTTCATTGCTTTGGTGCTTTTCTCAATTTGTATTTTTATTAAGGCATGCCCGTGATACATTAAAAAAAACTACATTTCTTTTGGAAAGCTGGTACATGTGTATGACACATTGATTCTTTTAGTATCCTCTTCTCCTCTTCTGTCTTCCCCCATCATTCATCTCTGTCTAATTCCCATTTTCAATAGTTCTCTTCCTCTATTTCCTATTATCTATCTTTTTTAATTTATATTTTGGGTTTCTTGTATAAGAGAAACTATGTCATATTGTGCATCTTATTTATTTCATTTAACATTATAGCACACTCATTTTTCTACAAATGACTCTATTTTATCCTTCTTTATGGCAAAGATATATACCATTGTTTATAGATACCAAATTTTCTTTATCAATGCACCTGAATGGTGGACATACAGGAGGCCACTTCCAAGATTTAGCTGTTATACGTTTTGCTGCTGTAAACATGGGTATGCATACATCACTGCATTTGTTATCTTTAACTCTTTCAAAAAGATATCTGGAAGGGTAATACTTTCATCAAATGAAATTTCTATTTTTAGTTTTTTGAGGGATCTTCATACTGATTTCCATAGTGATTGTACTAGTGTGTACATTTCTACCAACAATATAAATAGGTTTGTTTCTCACTGCAGTTTCATCAGCACTTGTTATTATTTGATATCTTGATGATAACCATTATTTCTGAAGTAAAATGGAATCTCAGTTTCAATTTAATTTACATTTCTCTAATGATCAAAGATGTTGGGCATTTTTTCATATACTTATTAACCATTGATACTTCTTCTGAGAAATGTCTGTTCATTTTGGTTGCCTCTTTTTTATTGGGACTTTATTTTGCTTTGAATTTAAATTTTCTGATTCATGAAAGAGAGATAACAGTACCTACTTGTGAGAATAGTTGAATTTACTTAGGCAAAATAGCCGGTATACTGCAGGCCAATTATAAACTGAGTTCCACTCTCTCATTGCCCATATGGCCACATACAGATTTGAATCAAATGTTTGCCTTCTGTCTGCCCATATAACTTCAAACTAATGTACAAGGTAAAGACGGAAATTAAAAAAGACTCTCTACTACTCTTTTACTGCTGATTTTCGGGTGAGTGTCAGTATCATGTGGAGGTTTCTTAAAAATGTAGAATCTGAAGCCCAACCCCAGACTTGCTGAGTCAGAATCTGCAGTCAGAAGATCCCCAGGGTATTTGTCAGCATAGCCAAGTTCAAGAAGCACTAAGCTAGAGCGTGACACTTACTTTGTGACAATGTCAACCAGTTGTACTCCTGCTTGTCAATTCCTTTTCACCATTTACCTGCAGTTTTGGTGATTTTGTGGTAATAGACACACACAACACTTGTCCCTTGGGTCAGGTCTACACAGGCTCAGTTTCACACACACACACACACACACACATACACACACACACACACACACACTCCACGTGCAACAATGAAACATCCTTCCAGAGTGCCTGGCACACGTAGAACCTCAGTGACTGTTTATTGAGTGAAATAAAACAACCACAGTCAGGCAAGCATCTCTCCCATCTGTTCTGCAGAAACACACCAGCCATAGGATGGCCTGGGGAGAGATAAATGTACTTGAGATTTTTACCAGGAGGCATTGCCCATGCCCAATGGGGAGCAGAACTTCGCTCTCCTCTGCTCTTGCCAGGAGATCTGCTGAGGTTCTGAACGTCTGTCAAATGTGCACATCCAGAACAAAGGACCATCAGTTTTCTTGTTTTCTTTTACTTACCTGGCAAGATTGGTGATACAATGCTTTGGACACAGTTTTCTTTGGGTTATAGTCTTTCTTGCTCATAAAGGCAAAAGAGAAAGCAAATGATATGGCCCCAGGATTACATTTTTCCACACCTGAGACTACTGTGCCTATGTCTCAGGATTTTTCTCTTGGTTTCAAATTTCCAAGTTTCTGATTCCCAGGCTCAAACAGAATGTGTTTGTAGTAGAGAAAACTGGTAGCAGAAATTACCTAAAGATGGAATGACTGAACAGAACAAGGTGCTTTGAGAAATGTAACAAATAAGAAACATTAGGGTCCTGAAGATTTAGAATATTAATTGGATTGCCTGAGGATGAACAAATTAAATGTGGCAATTCTGTAGCCAGTGAAATATATCCAAATTGAGTTTTATATATCCAAATTGAGTTTTATATATCCAAATTGAGCAAATATATCCAAATTGAGTTTTATCAACTTGGTCTTGGTCACTTTCTCATTTGCAGAGGCACAACACCTGATCCCCATAACTAAAAGGAGTGAAGGCTCATATTCAGTCCATGGTAAGCAGGCTCCAAAGAATAAACAGCCTGGCAATGGAACGTGGTGGAAGACACTTGCTCTTATTGTGGCATCTAGGAATCAGAGAGAGTAGGGCAAAGCCTAGAGCTAGATAAACCCTTCCAGATCATACCTTCAGAGACCTCTGTCTTCTCAGACTAGACTCGATGTCCCAAAAGCAAGCCCCCATACTGACCTCCATTCGCCTCCCCAAATCCCTGCCTATGAGCACTTTAGACACTTTAGACTCATCCAGATATGAACCATACATAGCATTCTGCTCCTGACCCCAAAAAGGCTCATGCACATCTCTTTATGCAAAATACATTTAGTTCATCTCTAATTGTTGCCAACGTTTAACAATTCCAGCATTGCTGAGAAGTTCAAGTTCAACATCCACTGTGAGACTTAAGGCAAACTCAGCTCTGAGTCTCTGTAGAAATCAAAAATAAGTCCAACATTCCTGACATATAATGGCACAAGATTAATATTTCCATTCCAAAAGGGATAGGGGAATAGAAATTAATGGAAACAAATAAAGATCAAAGTGGCGGGGGGACTGGGCAAGGACACATACCCTTAAAGTCATATAGCTGCAGATACCCTCGTCTTCCAACAAAGCACAATTCTTAAAATCTTGTCATTTATCCTGACTTCATAATCCAATCTCCTTCCAAGAGCCCCACCTTTGAGCATATGAGGCTTTGGAGTAGACATGTAGACACAAATCATAATGAACATTCATTCCCCAGAGTATATTTTAGTCCAATAATTCCTGGATTCTTAAGACCTGGACTCTCCCTTTTAGTGAGTTAGCATGCAAGCATTCTTATATCTCCCTGAGTCCAAAATCTGTTGTAGCAAAATTGTCAAGCCTTCAGGCTTCATTCTGGAACCATCCTGTTTCACTTCTGACTCCAATTTGGTCTTAGAAATCTAATGAACTCAGAATGAACAACAGCTTCACAAACTCCCTCATTATTTTTGCTATGCTTTATAAGCAAAACTCTCATTTATTCATATGACTAGTCTCAGAAAGGAGTTAGAAAGATAACAATCAGATTATCATGTATACGTGAATGAAATCTCTTAATCCTTTCAAAGATATTTTTTTTCCTAACCTACATGGAATCTTTGTTCAGGGAATTTGCAATAATCTGAAGGGCATAAAGTACCACAAATAAGATTATTGAGTAAATAGAACATTGACTGCTCATAAAAGTTCAGGTAATACCATCTGATATATCAAAAAATCCTCATATTCCAGTGGCTCTTTATACTATGTAGGTGACATTAGAATGATAATAATGTGAACTGGGGAGTAGCAGTAGGTGAGGATTATTCTATGCAGTCATTCAAGGACCTAGGATGACAAAGTTTCTGCCATCACCCTTGTGTGGTTTCCTAGGTCTCTCTAAGTATACACATCAATTGGCAGATGGAGCAAGAGAGAGAGAGAATCATGCATGTGAAGTTTTTATGGGGCATGGCTTCAGCTCACATCCCATCATCTGAAATTAAATTACAAGAAAGCTCAAAATCTAACCTAGCTGACAATCAGCCATCAGTCATTGCTGTGCTTGAGCACACTTAGGAACAAGCCCACTCCTTTTGTTTCTTTCTCTTACAAGTCCTCAGAGAGATTTGGCATTCCCTTTCCCTGTTGCAGAGTCAATTCTATGCTGCAGAAAGCCCCCTCCACCCACCTGAAGAACAAGAATAGAATCTTGACATGCTCCCTTTTAACAGTTGCTAACAATTACTCTAGTCTCAAGTTCTTATATTTCACAAGGATAGTATGAGAATTAACGAACTATTTTGTGTAATTACCATCCCCTAGCTCATTGTGTTTATCCTGTGCCTGACTTAAACCCTGCAAGAGGTGGAGTGCTGATTGTTCTCCTCCTTACCACAGGAGGAAGCTGAGCTGCATATAGATTAGAGGGCATGTTCTACACAGTGCACAGAGTCACTCCTGGACATAACCCTCTTTGCTATTACTCTATGTATATTTTTTAAAATATAATTTTCTGGGAAGAAAAGGTAAAATAAAAACACACTTAACATCTTTCTTGTTAGTGTGCTGAGTGTGGAATCTTCTTGCTGGGTGATCTTGGACAAGCTTATTAGCTACTCTGTGACTCAAATTTTATTGTAAAAGCAGCTCATCAGGGCATCTTGGTAAACACATTGCAGCTCCATAAGTCTGGAGAGGGGCCTGAGTTTCTGCACTTCTAAACACTTCCTATCTGATTTGGATGCTGTTCCTGTAGAACTTTGGATAACCCAAGAGTAGGACCCAGGGACCAAGGAATCTGCTTCATAAACTCTGCAGGTGGTTTTAAAAATATGTTTGTTTCTTTCTTTGTTTTTGTACTTCTAATTCATGACCTTGTACCTGCCAAGCAAGTGCTGTGCTGCTGAGCTATATCCCCAGCTACAGGTGGTTTGCACATGAAGTTTGAGAAGCTTTGTCTGGAGCTAATGCCCCTGACTTTGAAAGGGTGGTGATGATGGAATGAATCATACGTAGAATGGCTTTAGGCCCCTGAGGAATGGTGTTTTGTGCTGCTGTTTCAAAATGGATTCCTTGGGCCACTGCGTCCTAGAGTGAAATGCTATGTATGGAAGTAAAAATGTGCTTCAAAGTCTTAGTTCTCCATGCATCCTTGTACTTTTGTCCTACTTTCCTTATGTGGGGACCACACATAACCAGAAATAACTTTAAACCAAATCCTGGGAAGTAGGTTCCAGGTACAGTGTTCACAGCCATCCTTAATCCTCATATGTTGAAGCTGGATACATGCCCTTGCCATGGTCTTGGAAAAATAAATACACCTGAGCCTGAGAGGTTCCTATATAGGAGGGCATATTACTTGTCACACCAGGCCTGGTGACTCAGAATGCTAATGGGTAAGCCACTGCTAGTCTAGTCTTAAAGTATTAATCATGTGGAAATCTTATTAAAACACAAGCTTTTGTCCAGGGCTTATTGGTTGAAGCCAAGGAGTCTGGATTTCCTAGCACTTGTTAGGTGATATGCTCTGTATCTATGGATCACAGAGTGGTAAGTCTGTATGTATCACTTGGGAGTTAGAGCTGACATATGTGTAGGTAGATTAAAGGTGCTCCATTGTCCCTTCAACTGCAAATGAGCTGCTTGGTCAAGCAGAATTTCAGAACCCTCAGTCATTTGGGGTTGTAAGAATTATCCGTATAGAAAGCATCAACAAATCCCTGTTCCTCTGTGCTATGCACCTTTAACCCAGCAAATACAAATACCCTTTAAAATTGTTCTTTAACACAAGGACAGGTGGCTTGCTGAGTCATGAATAGAGTGTTTTTGTAGTCTGTGGACATGACTTCTCAGTTCACATGTGAATATTCTTTAGTGCTTATTCTTTTGGGGGACGGAGCATCTGCAACTGACCAGGAATGAGTTTGTCTATCATTTTTAGCTTTGTCTCTGCCTCAGAAATGGTACATCTGGCCTTCAGTTTACAGCTGTGGTTGACCACAAGGTCTTTTGCTGCTTATGCTGCTTCTGCTTTTCAGCATAATGAGTTTTGCTTTATCCATACTCCCTTGTACTAATTGCAACAGAGCAGCACATTTTGTATGCCATCTGTTTCCATGATTGATTGTCTTTTAGTTCAGGGTGTCCTACAAGGTTATTTAAAAAAGAAAATCAGGCTTCAGTGTGACCTTTCAGATCATCATAGGTGTATTTGTATCAACTATACATAAGCATGACTTACTACACCTCATAGTCACCTGAAGCCATAAGAAATGTTTATTTGAGGTTGATTATGAGATTTCTCATTGGTGCTCACTCTGGACCAGCTCATATTGAACTTTGCTGCTTGTGACATATACGGTTGGCAAATAACCTCCATAAACAGTCTTTCTGGCTATGAATCTTATGTGTTTATGGACAAAATGAGGATGACTGTAAGTATAAGAGCTTAGTAATGGTTCCCAAGAAGTTGCTGGTCATACGAGTTGCTGATAATAGGTCCAGTTGTTTTGCTATATAGTTAGTTCTTGTTATCCATGATAGTTATGTGCTGTAAAGTCACTGAGAGTGCTGAATTAGCACATACTGTCCCTGGAGGAAATACAAGATTCAGTCCCAGTGAAACTCTGGTCATGTTTCCATCAACTGATCAATATCTAACCTGGCTTCATGTATGTTTCTGAGAGATATCATATTTAATTACACTGATTGAATAACACTGACCAATATATGTCCTGCCTGAAGGCAGTTTACGTAGCACGTATATTTTCTCCATAAGGCACATCATGACCTTGGTCTGCTTACGAGTACTAGACAGCATTGTAGTATTTTATTTGGGGGTCATTTTAAATAGTGAAGCCACCAAATAACAGAACAAAGTTTGTGAAAATTGTGATGTGAAAATGATCACAGCAGGGCTGGGGATTTAACTCAGCAGTGTAAGTACCTGCCTGGCAAGCACAAGGTCATGAGTTTGATCCTTGGTACCACAATAAATAAATAAATAAAATAAACTCAGCAAGGATACTTGTTTGCAGTATGAGAACAGAAGCAAGAGGCAGAATATTGCCTTTTTTACCTTACCTGAGGTACACCTTTGACGATTGAAAGTTTTCATGGGTTTGTGTGTTTATACAAGTGACCCATGCAAATACGATAAGCATTGATTTTGGGGGTTAGAGATTAATTTTTGTGAGTAAGCAAATCCATGAGTAATGAAAATTGACTGTTATATAAGCTGTTATATAAGCCTCTTCTTGCCAGCTGGCTCTTGCTCTGTTGGCTCTGTTCTCTCTTAGAGGGGCAAAGACATTTGCCGCCAGCCATTGACCAGCTGCTGGAAGCATGTGGGTAGGGACCTGCTGTTTATGGAAATGAAGGTATATCATTATCTCAATCACACCTCCTTATATCCAAAACTCTCTGTTCTTGAACCAGCACAACAGGAAGATTTGTTGAATGTTCAAGGCACTGAGATCAGTGCACAGATCCCTCTTGTCAAACTTGCAGTATGGGAAAGGAGGCTCAATTACAACATGGCAAACATTAAGTGCCTAATGGATGATACACTATATGCTAGAGACTTTCAAATCTACTAAGTGTTCTTTAGGATTTCTCTGCCTTTGGAAACTATATCTGTCTCTTATACCAAGTTGTCAGAGCTATGTCAGCATCTTTCCATTATTATAACAAATAATTGAAATAATTAACTTATTCAGAGAAAAGGTTTATTTTGGATCACAATTATGGGATGCCAGTCCATAACCAGGCAGACATTGTTCTTAGCCCTCTGGTTGCAGGCCACATTGTGTTAGAGTCATGTGGTCCCAGAACAGAAAAAAGAAAAAGAGGAAGAGACTAGGGAATCACACCCCACTCCCATGCCTTTGAGGGTATAGTCCCAGTCACCTTAAAGTTCCCACTGGACTCTGCCACTTAAAATTTCTACTTCCTCCAATACCAGCGCCAAGGGTCCATGTATAATTACATGTATCTGTTCTCCACAATGGATATAATCATTGTGTACTGCAAAGATGCGCTACTACAAAATAAAATGGATCTTTGGAGGACATACTAGCTGCACACTTAGCAGCCAACGCCCCTCATAGTGTGGGAGCTCCAAAAGGGTTTATTGAATCAAAATGAATGTATTTGAGCTGGTGTCTGAAGGCCTCATTTAGGGCAATTTTTCAAACCTTATTGGTAAATTCCCATGAGATATTGATGAAGTGGAATTTACCATTGCCAAATCAATTGATGATGACTCATAACTTATAGACTTTAGTTTTCCTCTTGAAATTTTATTTGAAATACTGAGGAACATTAAAGAAATTTTATAGAGTATATTTATATATCTACCATTTATATACTATAAGTGACATTTTACTCTTCTTTCTTTTTCATCTGCCTCTATCCATTCATGTATCATTTAATGATCCATTTTAGTTTTGGGGTACATTTTCATAGTAGATTATAGCATCAATACACTTCTTCCTCAATATTTTGACATGCATAACTTTAACTGGACAGCTGGTTTTACAAAATGAGTTTTTAATTAGTTTGGGTAACAATTCATTTGTCTATTAATATATGGAGTTGAGCCAAAAGATGTCAAATCTCCCCTTACAGGTGAAATTTCTGTGGTTTTTTATTTGATCCTGTCTTATTTTTTAATTTATTTTCGTACTGAGGATCAAACTTACAACCTTGCACTTGCCAGGCAGGCTCTGTGCCACTAAGCTATATCCCTGGCCCATTTGTTTTAATTTAGAGAGGTGAGTTAATTTAGAGAGGAATGAATTAAAATAACTATAAAGAAGAATAAATTTGAGTCATTTGTAGGAAAATGGGTGCACCTTGAGACCATGTTAAGGGAAATAAATCAGACACACAGCTTAACTGTTGTATATTTTCTCTTATATGAGAAACCCAAGGTACAAATGAAGAGCAAAATTAAAGATAAGATAATAGGAACCAGGGAGATAGGAGTTTTGCAAAAGGGAAGGGGATCAAAAGATGGAGGAAAAGGAGAGGGCATAATAACAGTTAAAATATTTTATGTACATGCACCAATTCCTCATGATGAATGTAATCATTATGTAATGCAAACTTGTACCCCTAAAACACAGAATTACCTCATAGGGTTGTTGTAAAGATTAAATGAGTAAATGCAAGTAACTAAAAAAAGAAAACCTCTAAATTTTGAACCTTAAACTGAGAAAATTTTATTGGAATACAGTTGTCTTAGTTTATTTTCTACTGTTAGAATTACTAACACTAGATAATGTGTAAAGAACAAAAACTTCTTCCTCATAGTTATAGGTCCAGATAGTGGCATCCAGTAAAGGTCTTCTTCATGTCAAAGTTGAAAGGGAGTATGGGAGAGAGAGAAGGAGGAGGAGGAAAAAGATGAGATAGAAAGAGATAGAAAGAGAAAGAGACAGAAAAGGAGAAGAGAGAGAGAGAGAGAGAGAGAGAGAGAGAGAGAGAGAGAGAGAGACCACTCATTCCAACAATTCGTCTCTATACTCCAAACTGATGGCATGCATGCCACAGGAGGCTGCTTGTTATCACCGTAAGTTCTAAAAGGTCGGTCATCACTGCTATAGTGGCATTCATTCATTGAGATCCCTTCTGGCTCACACTTCTCTCCAAAGGTCACACCTTGCAACACTACTGCAATGGGGAGTAGGTTTCCCACACATTTTGGGAGACACATTTGGACCTTAGCAACGATCATGTAAGTCACTCATGTAGTGTCTAGGGCTGACTTCACACTACCACCATAAAGATGAGGACTTGCGGGAGAGTTCATATGGCCTGCAAAGTATAGGATATTTGATATCTGTATCTTTGCAGAAAGTGCTTGCTGTTTCATGCTGTAATGCAAAAATTACAATGTAGACTGGAAGAACTCTAGAAATTAGAAGATGCATAGTAACTCTAAAACAATTTGGGCAAAGTTGACCAAAGAGGAGAGGACAACCTTTAGTTCTAGAGAATTCAGATTTGAGAGCACCTCTAAGTAAGATGCCTCTCTTTTGATGCATTTATCCCTGCATTTTCAATTAAAAAGTAACAATAAAGTACAAAAATAAGCTTATGTTAAAGTCTTCTTGACAGAGCACTCTCAAAGTTCCAGGGCTTTTAGCAGCAAATCTGCCTTCCCTCCCTTTGGTTCTACTCTGTGTTCTCTTCTCTAGACTCAGGTTTAGAGCTTTGTCCACTTGGGTCATTGCAGCAAAAATGAGGAGAGTGAAAAAGAGGGGTACGGGGGGGTATCATCTGACTCAAAATTTCTGCTTAGAAATGACCCACACCACTTGGCTTCTATTTTACTGACAAAAGCAAGTCATATAGACAAAATAGTGTTCAACATGATAGGGATGTTTACTACTCTGCAAAGTAAAAGATGCAGATAAACATATAAACAATAGTGCACTCTTCCTCACAGAATTAATGGAGTCAAAAGATTTTGTTGTTGCTTAAAAGGGAGTGGCCTTGGTATGTTTGGAGGCAGAAGAAACCTATGCAGAGGGAGAAGAAGGCAGTAATTTCTGCATGATAGATATTCTCTGCTGCTACTCCTGGTAGAAGTAGACTTTCAGGGTGTAATGTGAGGTTCCACATCTGTGGGATGGGCCAGAGAGGGTTGATGATAAAGTCAATCTATCACATGGGACTCACCTAGGGTAATGATGGCAAACCTTTTATAGCTTCTGTTGATACAAATGCTACCAGTTTGTGTGCCATATGAAGACTACCACAAATCTAAATCACTATATTTAAAACAAAACAGGGAAACAAGTATTCATTTGCAAGTTGGGTATGTGCAAAAGGTAAAACAATGAATCAAAAAGGAATAAAGTTACCCAACTGGAAATGCTAAGCATTTCAAGACAGTGTTCAGAGACAATCCAAGGCAGAGAAGTGGGCCTTGACACAGCAGGATGGACTTTTGAATGAAAAAGGACAGAGCAGATGGAATCATGATGGGATGGCAAGAGGCTGAATAAGTGGTTAACGGGTTTTGGCCAGAGAAGGTGGTGAGTTACCCATTTTTACTGGGGGGCAGCTGCACCCAGTGACTTTGCTTACCATTTGGCCAGTAGCCTGCGTATGATGGAATCGTAGCCAGAAGAAATGTTGGTAGTCTTCAATCACTGGCGAGGCTCCAGAAATGGGCAATAAATGTTTTTCAGGCACTTGAACATGAGCAGCAGTTGTCAGAATTCACATCTTTAGATGGTAGCAAGTGATTCAGTACAGTTAATAAAAACCATTCCACATTTTCATTGATATGAAGTATGTTTTATTTGAGTTTTGATTGTCATAAAATCGTGCTGGTTAAATCCTGAATGAAAACTATAACTGTGGGATTTGATGTTTGAAGATAAAATTCCAAGGTGAAATTATTCTGTTAAATTTTAGTATAGCTTTTTCAAAGACAAATCTGTGATTATTAGAAACATCTGAATTTATTCGTTTAGTCATCTTTTTTATGCTCTAAGTGGAAGCGCCTTGTCTATAATTACTAAGATGAAACGTATCCTTGTATTTAGACATTGTCTTCATTTCAGTGTTTAAGTCTTGTGTCACACACACACCTTGGCATTAAATTCAGATTTTACCACTTGGTCACTGTGATTTCATGGGTACATTTCTAACCTTTTTGAGCCTGATTTTTTCACTTATAGACTCTGCATTATTTTTCATTGTGCTGATAGGATAACATTTTCCTTTTTACTTCTTTTGAGGCAAATGTTGGCCAAGTGCTCTATTAGTAAGATGTACCTGTAGCTCATGTGAACAGTAATACTATATTAAAGGAAATTATACCGTGTTGGGCCTCAATAAATGTAGGATGCCTTTTTATATTTGTGATACAAACTGAAATCACCTTTTCATACTTTTCAATATTAAGAATGAAGCACGGCTGTAGTCAAAAGATAGACAATAACAAATGCAGAGGTTGTGGAGCAATTGGAACACTTATGTTGCTGTTGGGATTTTAATGTGATATAGAAACTGGAAAACAGTTTACCATTTTCTTAAAATGCTAAACAAATTCCCAACATGATCTAAAATTTCTACTTCTAGGATTGTGTGGCTAAGAGAAATGAAAATATGTCCACATAAAGCTACCATAAATATTTATAACTGTGTTATTCTTAGTAATTAGTCAAATGAAACAAATATCCACCAACTGGTGAGTGAATAAGGAAGCTGTAATACAGCCACAGAAGGAATGAAGTACTAATCTGTGCTACAATACGGATGAGCATCATAAATATTTTGCTAAGTGAAAGACATAAAAGATAACATTATATGGCATTCTCAGTAAAGGCAAATCTATAAAGTCAGGAAGTAGATTAGTGTCTGAATGGGGCTACAGACAGGTAACCTCAACTGGACTTAAGATCCCTTTTTAGGATGGCATAAATGTCCCAAATTTAGATAGCGATGATAGTTGTACAACTCTAACTTTACTAAGAATCATTAACTGTGCACTTACATAGATGAATTCTATGAAGTACAAATTACACTCTTAATGTGATTTTTAATTTAAAATTATGGCAGAAAAAGATACTTTGATGTTTTAAAGAGTGAATTGTGTTCGTTTTTGAAGATTTTAATTATATCTATGTAAATTCTTTTTGTTTTAAGATAAAGACAGCTAATGAAATCCTTTTTTCTTGATTTCTCAATGTGTTGGATTCTCAAAGTTCTCGTGGATGTTTTAGCTTTCTCAATTCAATAAAGAAGTCTTCAGTTTTCCAGGACAGCAAGCTTAATCCTGCAACTAATAGCCTGAGGGCATCAGCTGAGGACACTAACATCTGAAAACAATAGAAAGTTCCGTTAGTAAATGCAAATCAATAACATAGGCTGATGAGTCCCTGTAAGTAAAAAGAGATTTATAAGATGGAGTGTCTTCACTTTAGCCATTAAACTTCTCATTCACCAGTTCTTCATTAAATGCCTGTCTTAAAGGGAGCAATTGAATCTAAGATACCAGACATGTTTGAATTATGGAGATCAACTGTTTCATTGCTGGCCTTGGGCTCAGGATAAAAGGAACTGAATTTAATATTCCCCCAGAAAATGATGCAAGGAGAGGTAATTGGCTGCACCTGGAAGATACCATCTTAAAGTGAGTAGCTGCCAGAGACGTGGTTATGGAAGTGCAAGTATATTCAAGACACCAGTTGTGTTAGACGATAGGGACCACACTCAAGCATCTGACTAAAGGAAGAAGGGGGGAAGGAAGAGGGGGAAGGGGGGAGGGGGAGGGAAAGAGTGTTCTTTGGGCTTGTTTTTGGAGAATGGGAATTGTATAACTGGTGGTTGCAGGATCACATAACTTCACCATAAACAGATAAATAGAAAATGCAAGGTCTCGCATTCAAAAGTTTCTTTTTGGGAATTTTTACTGTATTGTGGGAATGTAATCTGAGCAGCCCACCAGGCAAACTGGTGGGGCGAGGGGCAAAGACAGGAACTGTCTTCAGATTTCTTTTGTTCATAGTAAATGTGCCAAGAGGTCAATAGAAGGAACCTCAAGTTTACTACCCACACAACAAACAAAACTCCACGACTCTTCTTTCTCTGTTCATAATACAGGGATGCTTGGTAATTTAATATGATAACTTGAACTTCTATAGCATCTATCCTTCTAAATGCTTAGTATTTAGGGTCATTTTACTCCTTAAAAATAAACCATCCTTCAACATGTTACTGTGGTTATTTTGCTCAAACTTATTTGCCTTAGGGAACTGAAAAATTAAATTTTATCATATCTTGAAACTGTAGTGGTTTGAACTGCTAGGATTTTCTGCCTTAATTTCCCCTCTGTGAGTTCAAGAGGTCCTCATGTCTGAGGAAACACTTCAGGAAGCTGTATCTTGAGTAAGCAGTTGGATTATTGGTTTGAATCCCTCTCTTTTTTACATTGAAATAATGGAAGGGATGGAATGGAGGAGTTTTAAATTGATTTATTTGGTACAGAGCATGTACCAAAGCTGGGACAAAAAATTCCTCCTCATTGTTTAACTGCTAAACTACATGTTCATGATGAAGGGGAATTGAAAAAACTCACTTTTTATTCATTTAATTCATTTTTGCCTTGTAAATACTATAAATTAATCATAGTAATAAGATTCATATAAAAGCATGTTAAAAAGTTAAAAAAAAATTTCTATTTATCTTGTAGTTGGACTAACAGTACATTCAAAATTTCTCATTGAAGGGTCATGAAATAATTAGGTTTTATGCTTCTTATCTCTCAGATCAGAGGACAGACAATAAAACATACTTGGGCCCATTGCAAAGTTTTTAAGAGTATTTATCTTCCAAGATTGAACACATCATGGTCACTAAATTTTTGGCCTACTTAAAAGCATTTTAAACTAAATTTACTTCTAGGGTTGTCAGATAGACTTCAGAATGCCCAATTAAATTTCAATTTTTGATGAAAAATATATTTTAGCATAATTATATCTCAAGTGAGATAGTTTCTATAATTAAACAATAACGCCAAGACAATATACTGGAACTTATAGGACACAATGAAAGCAGTCCTACAAGGGAAATTTATAGCAATGAATACTCATATTAGGAAAACAGAGTGATCTCTAATAAACAACTTAATGTTGAACCTCAAGCTATTAGAAAAAGAAGAGCAAGTGAAGCCCAGAACTTGTTTAAAGGAGGAAATTATAAAGATCAGAGCAGAAATTAATGCAATGGTAGTTCAGAAATAATATAAAGAATCAATGAATCGAAGAGTTGGTTCTTTGAAAGATTAAACACAATTGACAAACCCTTGGCTAATCATATAAAAAAAAAAGGAAAGACTTAAATACATGCATTTAGGAGTGAAATTACAACAGATCCTGAAGAAATTGAAAAGATGATCAATACCTACTTTGAGAAACTGTATTCCAGTAAGTTGAAAAATACAGAAGAAATGGACAGATTCTTAGTTACATATGAATTATCAAAGCTGAGTCAAGAAGATACAAAAATTCTAAATAAACCAATATCAGTCAATGAAATTTAATATATAATTAAAAACTTACCAGCAAAGAAAAGTGCTGGCCCTGATGGACTGACTACTGAACTCTTCCAATACATCTCAAATATTGCATGGAGTATACACATATAATAAAAATGCATTCGTTGTTTATCAGGAATTGAAATTGAAAGTATCTTGTATTTGTATTGCTAATTCTGGAAACTTTCACTGCAATACTTAGCTGAGGTCATTCAACTTCAATGTAAGAGAATATCTGAGGCAAGTTATTTACTTTTTTCTACCAGAGGGAAATTAAAGAAATAGGAATTATGTTCTTGGAATTAAAGACAGTTTAGAATTTAGGATTTATGTATGGGAGATGCGCGCACACACACAGAGACAGAGAGAGAAAGAGAGAGAAAGTTCATAAAGAAAAATTCAGGTTAGAAGCTACTATCATGCGGTGGCAGTAATTAGATAATTTTTAGTAGACTCTAGGATTTATTTCACCATGTAAGAAATGATGGAACAAAAAGGATTACAATTGTTTCCTTCTTTTAAATCTTTATGGGCCTGCATTACAGCAGAGTTTCTACAGGGCTGGAGGTCGCTTCCCTCCTCAGTCAGAGTGGGAGGCCCTGAGGAGATCAACCCCAGAGGAACACCATCAGGGTTGCTGTGAGAGGGCAGCAGTATTTTCCTGCCTCGGACCTGTGTGGTGGCTGGGAACTCAGTCTTCCGCAGGCAAGCCTAGCCCTGAGCTGGCCCAGAGCCTTGCTTTGGGCCTCCGCCTCCTTATCCCTGCTCCTGGCCTGCTTTATCCTACAGCACCACCTCCCGTAGGGCGCGCCATTGCCTGAGCACTAGAAAGTGGGTTTCTGTGACCACCCATCTAGGAGGGAAGGTTACCACCACCACCCCTGCGGGGATTTAGGGATAGTCTGCTGGTCAGCCCTGCTATAATTGCAGCCTGTACAGGGTCCTGTACAGTACAGGATATTGTGGCGGGCAAGGTAAAGAAGAGCGGAGAGTGGATACAGAAGAAGGTCAATTAGTCTGGTGTGACTCCCAGCGCTCTGTTGCCAGCGCAGGCCCCGCCTTTGACCGCAGGCCCCGCCTCTGAGCACCGGCCCCGCCTTTGACCGCAGGCTCCACCTCTGAGGCCGGTGCTGGCCTCCGCCATGTTTTCTGTATCCACATCATAGTGTTTAGCAGAGTTCTGCAGTTCTGAGACTGTTATTTCTACAAAAGTTTCTAAGAGCTTATTTTATTCTAAAAACAAAGCAGTAAGTCACTTTCTCTCTCTCTCTCTCTCTCTCTCTCTCTCTCTCTCTCTCTCTCTCTGTTTCTGTGTGTGTGTGTGTGTGTGTGTGTAGAGCGTCTAACCAGTCTTAATTTGCTGTTGCATAAAAGGTCCATCCTAGTGAGATACGTACCATTATAATTTACCTTTTTCATTTGTGCAGAGCTTTTGCATACTAAAATACCTTATCAGTGCATTCTTGGGCCCATTTAATGTAAAACTCAGCACAAGAAGGTTGCCTTTCATTGCGGCTCTTCTTCCCTAGTAATGGGTGTAGTTTCAATGGACGTACTCCAGTTTGGTTAAGATTTAACAAAGATGCATGGTGGAGCCTTATCATTTTGCAATGTGTAGACATGTCGTCTCTTGAAAAGGTATTAAGAATCGGGCAAAGACTCTGAATCATCAAATATTTAATTTTTTCCACGCGAAATGATATTTAAGACTGTTAAATGCTATTACAGGAACCTGCTTATCAGAGAGTCACTGATCCTGCTCATCTAGAGAACTGTTCTCAGGATTTACAGACAAGAGGTGCGTTTGGATTTCATTCCTTTAATATCTTTATTGTTTCTATTAGAAGCTAAGTTCGGTAATTCCTTTTCTACTAAGTTCTGTCTGGTTTGGGGGAATTTTACTACAGTTAATCAGTTTGCTCCATGGCACCAGTTTCTTGCCAAGAGGAGCTTAGAGACAAGAACTGAGTTGATGTCCTTCTGTATTCGAAGTATACTGAAATAAGGGGATTCCCCTTGGGTGCTTGAGATTCTTGCTTCCGCCTGAAGTGGTGGAGAAAGTTGAGTATGAGAAAGCGAAGATGGATTTGGAATGGACTTTTGTTTTAGAGTTGGGTGATGAAATATGAACTGTTTTTATTGCAACTCTCATGTAGTTGTAATAAACAGTTTAACATCAGCATGACTTCAGGCACTATGTTATTGAACTTAACCGGAAGTTAGGCACCATGTTCTGAACAATTCTAAGCTTAGAGGATTTGGATGTCAAACCGTTGTATTCTGGCATTCGGAATGTGGTAATCTTTCTGAAGTAGCGTGTTCTACAAAATGCTAAAGTCAACCAGTGTATCAGTATGCTTTGCTTGGCTATTAAAGTTTCTCAGGATGATATATGTAAAGATTAAATTCTGAAACATAGCATTATGTGCTTCATACTGGGGTTGAGGAACTAACTTGGGGAACAGAGGCTGCAGCTTGCAGATACCAGTATTTCAGGCTGTTGCAGTTATTCAGTTCTGTATGGAGCAGCCCTAGGGAATATGTGAAAGAGTGTGATATCATCCAAAGAAATCTTTACTGATACTTACTGACATTTGAATTCTTTTCATGTGTTATGAAAAATGTTCCCCCTAGTTCAAAGGATTGGAAAGAAACCAAAATATAGGTAGAAAGCTGGTTTTGGCTTGCAACCAAAATATAGGTTGCAGTTGACAGACTGTTCTCAATAAAGGAAGTCAAGTTCAGCCAATCTCCACTTGGTTTGTACTCACTGACATTGCAAAAGTCTTGGCTAATGCTTGTGTTGTGATAATGATTTGCTAAAGAGAGCTGGAGTCATCAGGAACGTCAGTGCCTTATTGGATCAATTATCATCTCTTCAGCTCTACATTGTGGAACAAAAATGGAATGTCATGATACCAAAGACATTGAGAGAATTTGGGATGTGAATTCTGTGATCTGGAGACAAACCATTTGCAAATGAGAAATTCTGCCTTCCCAGGCAGGGCTATTCCAACCCTTCTGCTTTCTCAAGCTCCTTTAGTTCCTAAACCAGTTATCAGAATATGAAGGAGTTGTCAGTGTGGCTGGAGCTTTTCTATAGGTCATTTGGCAGAAGGTTTTTTTACATTTGGATTTTATTGCTTTTCTGTGATTAAAGGTGTGATGGTTTGTGTGTAGATGTCTACCCCAAAGCCTGATGCAGTCATGGTGGGTGGGCTTTTTCAGAGGTAGCTGAATCTAGAGTTTGTGATTGATTCAAGCTTCAGTGCTAGGATTAAAGGTGCTAGGATTAAGGGTAGATGACTGCTAAATCAATCCACTGATTCTATCTAGTTTGCCATAATTCTGGTAGACTAGATAAAACATAAGACACAGAAAGGGACTTGTCTCATTTTTCTCTGTACTGTTGCTTTTGCTGTCTTTCACCACATGAACCGTTGCACCTCTGCCATGTGCCATTCTGCCTTGGAGCCAGCTGATTTTGGACTGAAATCTCTACAAATTGTGAGCTAAATAAATCTTTCCTGCTTTAGCTTTGGGTGTTGGATGTTTTGTCTCAGCAGTGGGCGAAAAGTAACTAAGACAAAAGTGTTTAATTTCAAACACTTGGCAAGGAATATTTGGCCATAGTTATATCTCAAGTACAGGATCAAGTGCAGGAAATAAATACGCTCATATACTGCTTCCTGCATCTTACTCCCTTCATACACCTAAAATAAAAAAAGTCAAAATATTATTGGAGAAAATCCCTTACAGAATAGATCATTACAATTAACCTTTAAATAATAGTCTTTTAAGATTATAGGGAAAGCTTAAATCACAGGCTTTTTCTAAATAGTTACTTCTTAAATATGTTCAAATTAAGACTATGTTTAAAAGACTAAAATTATAGCTTACTCATGTCCGCTAATAGTGTTCTGTTTGACCTGACATAAGTTAGCTCACTGCTCTGTGTCTGAGTTACTTTAGTGAAAGGCAAACTTTGTGCTATGTGAACTCAAAGGGCTTCTTGTAAAGAGGTATAGTGGCGGAAGTAAGGTAGGTAAACTTTTTAAAAGTTAAGTGGAAGAGCACAGATTTGTTAAATAGTGTTGTGTCTATTCCTTCCAAGTCTCTAAATTGAATTCTTAACCCCTACAGTACCTTCGAATATAACCACATTTTGAAATAGAGCCATTGAGATGATTAAGGTAAATGAAGTCATATGAATAAACCATAATTTATTTGACAGTATTTGGACATAAGATTTTCAAAGAGGTGATCAACTTTGGCCCCGGTAGTGTGGGGCCAAAAACTCAATGTGACTGGTGTTTTTCTAAGGAGAGAAAGGTACCAAGGTTAGGCATGCAGAGTAAGGCTATCTGTAATCAGTGGAGAGAGGTCAGATTGGAAATGAATTTCACAGATACTTTGATATAGGACTTATAGCTTTCAGAACTGTAAAAAATTCTGATGAAGCCACCCAAACTGTGTTATTTGATCATATCAGTCCTAGCAAGTTAATGTGCATCCTTTAATATAGCAATATGTAAAGCAGGGTCTACCCCTGCACTGAGCTAACCTGGCTTCTTTTCACTCCTTACCCTACCCACGGTCAGGAGAGTCTGAAGAGTTGGATTTGAAAACAGGGGTGATTGAATTGTGTGGCTCTTTCTTCCGTATTTTGCAGAAAATGTTTAGTGTTCTGAATATTAGCAAAATCAAAATCAAATCATAGTCTGTTATAAATTTATTTATCATATATCGCTTAGTAAGTATTCCTGTTACATATGGCAAATACTTATTTCATGCCCTTACCGATATAAAGAAGCAGTTCCACAAGTTTTTGTATAAAGACTATAATGGAACTTCACAAGGATTCCACCGAAAATTTTTGCTATTTAACTTCATGGATGAACCAACCCAGTTAACTAGACACAGATGTTTTGTTTATAACTGGAGGAATTCATGTGAGGTTCATGATGACATCTCCCTGTCTATAAAATGTTGATGGTTAAACACTGATACTGTGCAAAGCATTTGGAGCCTCTGTCTTGAGAGGCAGTTCTTAAGTGTAATAGTTTAATGGTCATTTAGCACAATGAGCCTTCTGAGTATAATATCATCTGACTGCCAGTTAAAATGAATACTTCTCTGTGGGAAGTCAAAGATCATGTCAGTATAACCTGCGTTAGTTAAAGGAGATTAGAGAACTGAATGCCAAAATAGAGAATGGGGAATATAATCTATTTTAGGCCTAGGTTGTGCATAAATCCAATGCAATTAGAAACAACTAATTTTTCCCTGTTAGGAAAAATATACTGCTTTGATAACAAACTTTACTTTTTTCATTTTAAAAAATGCTTTATTTTTAACTTTCTCCTATTTCCAATATAATGATTTTATCATTTGATTTGACAATTTTATCTGCTATTTTATTGATAAAATTAAATAAAATATAAAGAAGCCCAATTTGCCTATGTTCCCAGTCTTTATCTACATTCCCATTCTACATTCAGATATTTGGGTGGCAGTGGATGTGTCTTCTCTTGCTTAAGGTTGGTCCCTCCACTGAGGCTTAGTGCTGTCTATCTTAATTCCTTAGCGACCCCAGTCCTTCAAGATACCTCCCTTCAATGTTCAGTCTATTTCTGTTCATGTGTTTTTTTTTTTACCTACCCATAGAAATATATGCCAGTTTTTCAGTGACATGTCTATCCTTCTGTCACTGCCCTTATATTGAAATTAATTTCACCCAGGGATTAACTGTTTGTGCATTCACAATTCCCAGTGCTGTCTTGAAAGGTATCATAATGATCACTATTCAATTCTTAGAATTTATAGGGACTGGAAGAGTTCAGACCTTCCTCTGACATGAGGTACAGCCTTCATCCTTCTTAGTGTTTGTTGCATCCTCTCAGCTCTTTATTCTTGATATCTTTTCTTCCTTTGCTATGCACTGTTGGTGGTCATCTTATTCTTTGCTCATGCTACCTATTTTCCATGGACAGTGTTGCTTGCCTACACTTCTAGAATATGCATTTTTTAAAAATTTTGGTACCAGGGATCGAACTCACGACCTCACACTTGCCAGGCAGGTGCTTATGCCACTGAGCTAAATCCCTAGAATAAGCATCTTGGTCAATCAGTACCTGTCATGGTTTATGTCTGTGGCCCCCAAGCCTTATGTGTTTGCATTGTGCATTTGTGATGGTTCATTGTCTAGTGCTTGGATCTATGGTGTCAGTGCTACACCCACCTTAGGGTGGAGCCAGCATACAATGTAATGACTGGAAGAAGGTATGTCTCTCTCTTGCTGGTTTCTGCCTTGCTGTTTGCAGCCACCATGAACTGTGGCCCCACCATGCCACCCTGCCCCTGGAGCCAACTGAGTATGGACTGAAACCTCCAAAAACTATAAGAAATAAACATTTCCTTTCCCAACTTTGGGCATCAGGTATTTTGCCTCAGCGACCAGTAAAAAAAATAACTAAGACAATACCCTGTAACTCATCTTCAGCTCTGTTGTTTGATTCAAATTCTAGAGTCAGATATTCAATAGAAAATTGGCAATTCCTACCTCAAACTTACCATCCTAAAGCCAAGCTTAGTTTAACCTCCTAGCTTGTTCCTTTATTGCTAATCTCAGGTTCTGGCATCACCATTCTACAGCAGGGGTCCATAAACTAAGGTCTGTATGCCCAATTTGACTTTCATACATTTTCCTAAGTGAAGACTTTTGGAACACAGTCATGTCCATTTTTATATGTTCTAAAAGAAGATATTCTGTGACTTACAAGACCTAAATTACTGACTCTGTACTGGGGAAAAAAATGCAGACCCACGTCCCAGAGCATCAGTATCATCTGGCAAACTGTAGAAAGATGGATTGCTGGGTATTATTTCTAGAGGTTTTGAGTCAGGGATATGAGAATGTACATTTCTAACAGCTTTCTAGATAATACTGGTCTAGTAATTTCACTTTGGAAAGACTGAAATAACAGTGTTGATAGTCATATTGTCATTCACTTATAACTCATTAATAGAGATTAAGTTTCTCCTGCATAAAAATCTGTCCTCAAAAATATACATCTCGGTACAACATAACAAGTTCTCATTTGTCCCATTATGTACACTTATGTTTCATCCAGTTGAATTATAGAAGGATGGGCACCATGCTATTAAAAGCATGAATTATTTTATTTTGTATGGAGGTATTTAGAGTATTAAGTAAATTGAATCCTCATAATGATGTAGTGTGTTAAGCTTTTTTTGGTCCCCATTTTGCAGATGAACAAACAGAATTGCAGTAATGATGTCACATAGCAGGAAGGTAATCAGGATTTGAGCCAAAAAGTCTAGCTCCAGAAAGGATGATAGAGAGAGCCTTTCATTGCCTTCTGCTACCTCTCTGTCCCATGGTGTTTTGTTGCTTTATTACAATGTTATATGTATAAATACAAACCTAAGTATAGCCTCCTGTATTAGTATTTCCTGTGTAACTACAAAACCATGCTAAAGTGAACATAAACAGAAACACAATGAACTCTTCTTTCGGGGCTCGAACTCACAACTGCCTGCTCGCAAGGCAGGCGCTTATGCCACTGAGCTAAATCCCCAGCCCCCAACAATGAACTCTTAAATCAATATAAAATTAGGGCATCACTTCTGCTCTTGTGATTAGTAAATGTCTTGTGTTGGTTTGCCACAGTGAGGATCTTGTGCAGCCTGAGGCATGTCCTATCTGTTATTACATTTCTTTTTCAAGTTTTTGTGAAACTTTAATCTTAGTACCATTCAGTGGCATTTAGCTTGAATATGGCACCCAAACGTAACATTGACCTTTTGTCTATCATTAAACTGTTCTCAGATAAAACAATTGTCCCCCACACAATTTAAAAAAAAATTGGTCCTGGATCCCACTTGCAAACTGAATTTTAAGTGGTTAGTCCTGGACCCCAGTCTGACCAGTGGCAGTCCCTGGGATCTGCCCGAACTCCTAGACTAGATTTCAAGCCCTCCATACCCAGTTCTGCCTACCACTCTTCCTTTTATCTCCTATCTTTCTCCCTTACACTGTCTTACCCCTCCAGGTCTTTGGTCATACTCTTCCTCTGAATGACAAGCTTCCTCTGAATGAACTACTGTTCATCCTTTTAAATCCTACTCTGGCACAGAGCTCATAAACCATTACATAAACATTTATAGGGAAATAAGTGAATGACTCATTGTAACACAAGACATGGGTCTCTGTTTCCTTTCATGCACAGGACTCAAGATAAATTCAAACATGCTGTGTAGCACAGGTTAATAATTAGGGTTTGTGGAGGAAGGGAAAAAATGGATAAATACAGAATCAGCAGGAGTAAGGGAGATGAGAGTCTCTGAGCACCAGCTCCTGACCCACCAACATGCTTTTGGTTTATAATTATCTGTATACCTCACAGTGTGTGGGTTTGTTTCTTTTCTAAATGCAGTGGGGTTTTATTTTGTTTTAGTTTTAGTTTTTTTCTTATCACTCTGCTTTTTTCCTGGGAAAGCTGAGGGAGCAACATTCTCAGTGGATGAATGGTCAGTTTGTCCCCAGCCCAGTTGAAATCTGGACCAGTAACTGTTGCCTTGGATATCTAGCTGCTCAACACCCAGATAGGTTAAGACACAGGAGAAGTTGCTCTTGCTTCCTGTGGCAAGTGTTCATTCATCCCCTGGAAAGTGGACCTTGGGCATGGACTCCTAACTTGTTAGAAGGGGGAACTGGCTCAGTGTCAAAGCAACACAGAGTAAGGTCTTAGGGTTGTTTTCATATGTACTTGCTTCCACCTTTACTCTCTTCTGTTCAAACCCTGCCAGAGATTTAGTAATATATTAAGTTGAAAAACCAATTTTGGAAGTTATTTTAAGAAAGCCTACAAAAATAACACAAGAGGATGCATAAAGTGTTAGCAGATTTCTGCTGACTGTCATTGATATTAAGTCACTAAGTGAGCAGATTTCTCCATCCAGTGTCCAGTGATTCCCCACCTACTGTGAGAAAATAGGCGGCCATTGAAGTGGTCAGAATTGACAATCGTTTATCCCTCACTGAGGAGGAAATGCCATTCTACCTCTTTGAGTGGGTTGTAGAGAAAAATGGCTTGATATTTTAGTTGTAATAACTGAAACTACAGTTGTTTTGCTGGGCCATGTTTATACTCATTTCAGTTTTCTCAATGCCACTTTAATAAAAAAGTGTAAATTATGTGTGCTCTTTAAAAATCTGACTTTAATTATAGAGAAATCTAGGTTTTTTAAAACAAAGTGGCTATTTGGCTGGTTTTTTATACAAGACAAGAGTAAAAGACATTTCGGAAACAGTTCTAGAACAAACGATGCCAAACTTACTGTCTAATCCATTTACAAATCTTATCAAAGTCTCAAAAAATGAATCATTATCAGAATATTTCATACATTAATTCTGTTTGTGGCTATTTTCTATATCTGTGATGCAAGAAATCAACAGCCTTCATATCTCCTTTTTGTCCAAGACACTGAACAATTCTTAATAAAGTACTAGGTCATTTATGTACAGGCCTAGGTATGTTGTTTTTAATGTTGTAAACTGAATGGAAATTAGAATCATTAATGACAAAGTTTGTGTGTGTAAAATTTTTCAGAATGTTGTGTCTGAAATTGTTGGTTTGTAAATTTGGTCAATTTTGGCATTTGTTTTCAAAATTTTGACGTATTAATAAAGACACCAAAAAGGAAATGCAGTTGGCGCATTTATACAGTTTAAATTGTGTGAAGACCACCAGTCTTGCTTTGAAATCTGTGTTTCTTAAAATTGCTTCCTTATGATCTGTTTTGTTCTGTTTAATTTTACCCTCTTTATAATAAAAAATGTGGTTCTCACATAATTATTAAATTCACTTGATAAATCAAAGTTTACTTCATGATCCTTAGAAAGTTGAGAATAGCACTTAAGTTTTGTTGATTAAAGGATTATAACTAGCTTGATGTTTACAATATCAAAAATTGAAAAAATCTAAAGGAAAAAATGAATCCCCCATAATCTTTCTAGCCTTTAAAAGATATACATACATATTAACTTGTTCCATCCCTCAAATTAGAATTGTATTATAAATTGACAGTTCTATAAGCAGCATGTCTCTTGTCATTAAATATTCTTGAAATATTTGATGATTTCTAAATGTTTGCATAATTCATGACATGTAGAAATTTTACAGAATATATGAAATCATTTTCTTTTGATAGGCATTAAAACATTTCTGACTTTTGTGTTCTGAAAGTAAGCAGTGAATATTTGTGTTTCTGTCTTCCTAACAAAGCCTCTCACTTTCCTGAATTTTGTGTTATTCCCTGTGTTGTGTCTGTGGTGTGAGAACTGAAGCAATATACCATGTAGATGAGTATCAAGCTTCTTTATTGTTTCTTACATGGTGTAGAAAATACCTTATTTTGGATTTAGTTGGAATTTACTTAATTTTCCAGTGTGATTGTGCATAACTAAATCTTCAGTGAGATTTGTTGCATCCTTTTTGAACCTTGTGATATTTATATGTTGATTTTCAGAAGTTATTTGTATATCCTTGAAACCAATTTCTTCTTAGTTACATGTTTGCAATTAGCTTCTTCCACTTTGAAGCATATTGTCTTACTGTATACTGTTTCTTTATGAACACAGCTTATTACTTTTAAGGCATTTTATTTTTCTTAAATCATTCTATTTTAATTTATTCAGGTTTTGCCTTTCAGATCATTTATTTGTAATTCATTTTTGTATGTAAGATGAGTCAAGAGTCTTTCCACCTAATTTAGAAATCAATTATTTCAACACTATTTCTGCCTGTTTCACTGTCCTAAGCCATGTTTCTATGCAATGGGTCTTTTAGGCCTCTAGGTTGTCTTATTGTCTATATGTTTACTTTATATCAGTACTACTTTGTATAATTGATTGTCCATTATACTAGGTCTTGACATCTGACAGGGTAATGCTCTTTACTATGTACTTCAGGAATAGTTTGGATTCTCTTTTTTTCTTTTCTAATGATCTTTAGCATCAATTTATAGTTTCATGAAAAATTACGTGGGGATTTTGACTGGGTTAGTTTTACTTATATGATACATAATTTATAATATTAGCTTATTAATGCATGAATATGGTATTATTTTCATTTCACTTCTCAGTGTATTTCAAAAACATTTATATTCTGTATGGAACTCATAATTTTTGTTTGACTTTTTTTTTGTCTTTTTCCTTTTTATCGATACTGGGGATTGAACTCACGACTGCCTGCTTGCAAGGCAGGCGTTTATGCCATTGAACTAAATCTCCAGCCCCTGTTTGACTTTTTTAATTAATAGAAATGAAAGCTTTTACAATATTATATTTTCTGTTTGGTAATTGCACATAAATATAATTGGTTTTTATGCCCACAAAACTTTACGACCCATAGCAGTGCTAACAAAAGTTGCTTCTTTAGGATAATAGTATCTCTGATTGCTTTTCTCCTTTTTCTGTCAGGCTTCCCTGTGTGCAAGTAAGTTTGCGGGAGTGGATAAGTATATCTTCCTCTGATTTTACTTTGATTTACAATGATACTTATTAGATGGATCAAAGTTCCTGCAGTGGTAATCAATTTACCTTGAAGCTGTTGTCAAAAACAAAACAAAACAAAAACAAACAAACAAACAAAAAACAGAAAAAATCCAAAGACAAATGAGACAAATTTTACTTGAACAAGATTTATAAACAGGATGCGCACATAACACCAAATAACAGTTCTTTAATTCTAGCAAGAAAGTAGTCATAGCATAGACATATATGTAAGAAAACAAGGGAGACATATATGGCTATGTTGTAATTAAATTTTATGCACAAAATAGGTAATTGTCCCATAGGCCATCATTTACTGAATCTAGTTTTAGTTTGGTTATCTTGTAATTGGAATTACCTTTTACATGAATGATTAGGTTGAAATTGGGCTTAGAATTTTCTTTGTGAAAATATTTTTTAATGAATTTCTTTCATAACTTTGATATTCCAATTCTTATATCAGTTTATTTATATTTAAATTATTCAAAGTTATTTCTTTAATTTCTGTACCCGTGTATACCTATGATCATATCTTCTTTTCTAATATATTTTTCTTCTATTGCTTTCTTGATTCTACTTTCAAGAGATTTTTGCTATATTTTTAGTCTTAAGAGGACCTGCTCTATATAGGTTATTTTCCTAATTCATTAATTTCTGGTCTTGTTTTTGTATATTATTTTGGTTCACCCATCTTTTCTAGATAATTAGCTCATTATTTATCAGTCTTTTTCTCTTTCCTAGCATGTAGAGCTATCTGTTTTCTTCAGATCAGTAACTTTGTTTTATCCTGTGTACTTTGAAATGTGGCATTGTCATTTTTATTTAGCCTTGTATTATATTTGTCTTCTTTGACAGTTGGGATAGATAAGTTTTAAAATATTTAAGTATAGTTTTACATTTTCACTTTTTTTGACACTGGGATTTAAGCTCAGGAAATGTTAAGGTAAAAGTCCTAATATTTTTCTTTATCTTTTTTTTTTTTTTTTGGACAGTGTCTCTTAAGTTGCCCAGTTTGGCTTTGAATGACTAATCCTCTTGTCTCGGCTTGTCTAGTGACAGAAATTACAGGGTGTGCTACCACACACACTTTACTTTTTCGTTACTGCTTACCCTAATTATATTTTCATCAGAGAATAGAATGATAGGATGCTCCTGAGTTTTTGCAAGTAGTTGAAACTTGAGTTATGATCCAGTGTGGAGTTCAGTGATTTTTTTTTTTTTTGTAAATACCTATTTGTTTGGAATGTAGGTGTTTTGTGTTAAAAATGTTCAGTAAATCAAGAATACAGTTCCTCATTACTAATTTTTTTTCTACTACTGATCTACAAACTACTAAGACAGATTTGTTAGAATCTTCCAGAACAATGATACTTCAAAATTTTTTTTTATTAGGAGGTAATGTATTGTAAATATTTAAAAGTCATATTAATAGGGACACAGTTTATAGTTTGTATTACCAACCTGCTAGATTGACTCTTTTTATTGCTAATAGTACTTATTGTCATGAAATCCATTAATAAAACCATTTCTACGTATATATGTATGTAATTTTTACTCAAAACAAATATCCATTTACCACAGAAGTGCATTCTACTGGAGCAAACTTTATTATGCAAATATCCATACTTTGTAAGCCACACATTTCAACAGGTGTGCTCATTGTGCTGCCTGCAGACCCAATAGGGGGAGTTGGATGGCAGGTATATAAGTGCATCTACTGTAAACTCTTGATGTATAAGAAGTGCCATAAACTTGACACAGTTGAATGGGGCAGTGTTTTTTGCCACCAGAACCCATAATGCCAATAGATCAATTATCCACACCTTTTCAGCAGAATGCAGACTGTTCTTTGGTCTAGAATGGTAAGGATCTAATGTTTTGTATGCAGCAAATATACTTCCTGAAGAATATACCAGGTTTTACTCTGTAGATCAGGTTAGCATTTGGTTATCTTTATTAGTGAGGGATACTTTATATACATTTGAATTTGAACAATTGGACTTAGGTACATTACATTCACTGACTGTTGTATGTGTAAAGAAGGACTACAGTCATGAGATATGACCAATATTTTTTGTAGTATCCCTAATTACCTTGTTCCACAAATTGTTAGAGGACATTATAGTTTCAGTGTTGACTGGTAGACTCTTGGATGATAGATATTTGAGATGACTATGGAGAGGCTCCATTTCATATTGTTGAGAGCTCTGAAAACCCAGACCAGAACACAGGTCATTATTTCTTTCCAATTATTTTGGAAAGGAAAATTTGCATATCACATTCTCTCTCTATAAAAGCTACAAGTGTCCTGGAGAGTCTTCTAAACATGGACCCATGGGAATGTTGACTGGGACATGATGGAGCAAAAGCAGGTAGTTCTTCCCTTTAAACTAAGTTTGTGGGGAGTTGAGTTTGGACAACTATGATCCTCAGTTTACTAATGAACCTCTTCAGTGCACCAGAGATGGTAATGGTATTGTGAGGAACATTGATTGATATGAATTTGCACATTTGGAATATATCATTGCTCTTTTGATATCTGCAGAAAAATGTATCTGAGCCTCATTTTCCAACTATGTATTCTGTTTATGTTGTCTTTTAATGCAGGGATAAACTTGTTACCAGCCTAGATAGAATTAACCATTTCTCATTTCTTATTTACAAAAAATTCAATATCCTCTATTATAGACCAAAAGTATTATATCTAAATATATAGACCAAATGTTATATCTAAATATAACAACAACAACAAAAATTAAAATCATTTTCCAGACAATCACATTGAAATTTACACTGATTCTTCAGAGCCTACTGATGAGTGATGAAGTTATCATTTTTGTTTAGAGGAAATAATACTGCTTTTTAAAAAAAGTATCTGTTGCATTAAGGCACATAATATGCTTACAATATAAGCCTCCCATCATTTTTGTCATGCTATGTTAAGTCATTTACGTGCTGAATTTTTGAATCAAATGTTAATTTAAAATACAACTTTTTAGTTTTGGAGTTTATGTATTAAAATATAATTTAATTTTTTATTTCCTTGGATAATTAAATTATTGATTTAAGGCAACAGTTATACATTGTTAATAAAGAATGTTTCTTGGAGGATATTTCTTTTTCTGTCTCTGTGTGTGTGTCTATGTGTGTATTTGAATTGCTGTTGTTTAGGTGTATAATTTCTATGTTGGAAACTTTTCACAAATATCTCATGGTATCAGATTTGATTTCATATTTAAGACTAAATCATAAATAGACTAGATCGATGTTCTGTGAGAATGAATGAGAGAGCTGATAAGTTCATCAGAAAGCACAAGAATAAATCTTAACTTGGTTATTTCACATGTTCTTGGGAGGCATCATTTAATCGCTCTCGTGGCTGTTTCATAATTGTTCATTTCTTCTGTGTTCAATAAAGTTGATGATGAAGGTGTCTTCTCTCCGTGCAGTTACATCTTGCAAGGTAGTTAGTGCACGTGAGGAGCTGGACTTTTATTACTAAAATTAAAATTGATTTTATTTTAAATTCTGTGGAAATTTTAAAGTTGCTACCATATTACACAACTTAGTTCTTGATGGTAGGAGGAAGTAAGGGACTAGGAAACATCACTAATGATTTTACTGAATTTCCCTAACCCTCTATTTATTTGAGGGTTACCCTACCATAGATCATTCTTGTTCTTGGTGTCTTTTAGTCTTGAACATAACCAGAGTCTATATCACCTGCTCTCTTTGGGACTGGTTCCAGAATGAACATGAATTCCAAAGGACTGGGAGACCTATGAGTCTACCTATTGCTTGTAAAGACTGAAAGCAGTCACCACTTTTATATCTCTGTATGTCATCACTGTGCCATTTGATGTCCCCAATTCCTGATACTCATTGTGATTCTGAGAGGTAAATCAGATTGGTAGTCTTTGTGCTTTGTCTCACTACTTTTTGTAATTTGGATCTTTACTATCCTCTAAAGAGTCTGGTGTTGAAGACTTGGTTCCCAGCAAATGGTGCTACTGGAATGTGGTGGAACTTTAAGATATGGACTTGTAAGAGATGGGCTTCTTTAGATCAGTGGGGGCATGCCCTCAGAGGAGACTGTGAGATCCAAATCCCATCCTCTTCTACTCTCTTTTATTTCATGCTATGAGGTGAACTGTTCAGCTTTAACACACTTCTGAAGTAACATACTATTTCTCCATTGAACCAAAAGTAACAGGCAGCTCCTACCAATCATAAGCGGTAACATTTAATTGTGTGTCAAAAATAAACCTCTTTGCTCCGTAAGATGATTATTTCAGAGCTTTTAAAAATTTAGAAACAATTTTCATTAGTATATGTTTGCAGTACACAATAACTACATTCATTGTAGGGAGTTGATAGATGTAACCACTGGGTAAAACCTTCCTATGGTAGGTATTTGTGATAGTAACCAAAGGCTCACTAATGTATCAGTCAAGCCTCATCTTTTTTTTCACTTCCTTTTATGTTTTACAGAAGCGGTTATAGAAGTTTCCAATTATTCCACATAGGGATTTTGGTTCTGGTGCATGTTTGTGTTGCTTTTTTCCCAAGTGATAAATCAAATGAGAAGGAGCAGAATTTTGTTTTATTTTTCATCTTTTGATAGTGTTGTGTCAGTTTCTATTTGAATTTATTGTAATTCCATCAAATAGTCCTTTGTTCTTTGACTTCTTCAAATATTCAATTTAAGATTCTTTCACCTACCTTAGGAACTCAAAATTTTGAAGAAATTAATAGATCTCATCTTAAAATCTCTATCAATTAGCATTATAAGGCATACAAATATAGTGTTAGTCTATACCTTTCCAGATTAATAGTATATAATGGGTTAGAAAATTTTATTTGATTGTTATGTTTTTATCTTTATTTTTAAAAAGCAAGAAACAATTGTTATGTATTTGAGAACAATTTATGAATAAAAGTAATTTAACTTTTGAGAACTTAATATTTTTAAATGTTGTGTTAAAATAAGAATAATGCATATTGGATTTAGTGATTTTCCCTTTTAAAATTAGTGATAGGTTCTGCTAGCCTGAGGTTTAGCTACATCCTCCCAACTTGTACTGGGCCCAGAGAAACAACTTATCTCTCTAAGAGTAACTTCTGTGTTCTCCTCATTCTCGAGATAAACCTCCTGTCCCCTTTTTGCGAGTGCACTGTGCCCTTTCCAAGCCTAAGACTCTACAATCACCCAAGCCTCCACCTCCAGCCCTCAGTAAATCTTTCTCTCTCCTGTTTTACACAGGGAGATGCTCCTTCAAATCAGTGGTTAATAGGTCATCTTGCCCACCTCCTTCCCCAACCAGAACTGATAAAAGTAATCCTACTTCTTTGTTCTCCTTTGAGAGCCTCTGTCCCATGCCTGGCATTAAAGGCGTTCTCCTTTTCCTCATTTTTATCTCTCATTTCCTCTGCACCGATTTAGACTGAGTGCCAGAAATACTCAGCATATTATGATTTATATTAGTTTTTTTTAACTAAGTGATATTAGTTGATGCAATTGATTGCATATCTTGGAGAAAAAGTCAGAATTATGTTTTGGCCCTATTGGGAAATTTTTTAAATGTAAAAAGTCACATATTTATTAGGTGGATATACTTCTTACTATAAATTTTTAAATCCTCAGACTGCTCTACTTACTTTCAACTGAAGTCCTTCCTGGCCAACTTTATTTATCCTAAAGACTCTGTGACTTTAAGTAAGTAATCTCTCTAAAAGGAGAATGATACTAAACTTTGTACAGTAGATCAGCATTATAGTCAACAAAGGACCTAGCTCAGGGCAGTTCTCAATAAAAAAAGTTATTCTAGTTTACCTTGAGAAAGTATTGCCTTTGGAGAAAGTGCTTAGACAACTCAGAAAAGAAAATTTTAAAGGTGTTTCAGGCAAAAGTCTTCATGTTTAATATTTTTAGTTCTTGATGCCATGTGTAAGTCCATTCAGTAATACTGCATTTACATTTGATATTTTCTAAGCACTATGACTTATCCTTCAGTGGATCTTTATAGAACCCTCTGTCAACTGTCTCCTAACGTCTTTCCAGGTCAAGGATATATTCCTTGCCTTGTGTTTGCTGTGAGTGGAAGAGTGAATGTTTCTATAACCAGTAAAACTAGTCACCTACAGGAAACAGCATGTGTATTTCACTAACCTCCTATAGAGAAGTTTATGTGATTCACATTTTTGAAAAAGTGACTTGAAGTTCTTTTAGAAACTGATACTTTGGTGGGGTTTTCTACTACCATTCTTATAAATATAGTACAGGACACAGCTTTAATAAATGTCAAGTATATTTAAGAATATCTTTTGTTCTGTTCAGGTCAGATGTGTAGTAGATGATCCTTGTTTAACATTTTTCTGATATGAATGATAAACTTCTCTGGAATCATTAAAGAAATTGAAATTGAGTAAATAAGATGTGATTTTGAAATTGAATAGATATATATTTGCCCAAGTAGTCAAAAAACTATGGTAACACCTGATGTTCTGTATTACAAATTACTGTTATCTTTTCTAGTCTCCTTTATTTGCTTTATATAAATCATAGTATTTAGTATGCGCTTAAGACAAAAATAACACCTTTTGATATGAATTCATACTTGTTATTTTGAGCTTCATGTCTTTCTAGATACAATGAGAATTATTGCGACTTCAGACCGCTATCTGTTGGGCACAAATCGTACTCTGATAGGTTTGAGTAATGATATAACTTCACTGTCATTAAATACACTTACAACATTTAGAGAAGTAATATTGTTCATTCACATCTGAACATTGATACTGGGAATCCATTATGTAGTGCTTTCCAGATCTTTCTCCTAAATTTATTTCTTAATGACTAGCTTTCAAATTTCTTCTATGTTTTAGAAAATCATTATTGTAGTTCTCTCTGTTAGGATGAAAACTGGGTGAATGTGGTTCTTTATTATTATCTATCCTTATGTTCTTGGAACACTATTTCAAATCTGGAACTTTTAAAGCATAATCAGGAAGTGAGTTGTATATATACAGTTTATCTATCTATATTAAATATACCTTTATAGGTACTAATTTTGAAAAGGCTAAATAAGTGGGTTGTAAATCACAACTAGTTGATTAAGCCTTAAACTGAAATATGGTTTTATAAATAAAATATAGTAAATCCTACTTAAATAAAATACTTTGTTTTTAAATAAATGGTCAGCAGTTTTTCAAATGTAAATATTCCAAGTTTTGACTATAAGATGATCTACTATTAAGATTTCTGGGACAAAGAAATACACAGAAAAATAGTAGGAAAACTAATACTATGGTTTATGTCTACCTGTATCCCCAAAGCCTCATACAGTATTAGATGGGTGTTTTTTTTGGAAGTGCTGAATCTAGAATGTGTGATGCTGGGATTAAGGGTATATGACTGCTAAATCAGTCTACTAATTAGTTTAGCACAGTCCTAATGCCAGCAATCTAGATACAATATAAAAGAAGTGGCAAGATGCTGTTAAGGTCCCTTGTTGCTTTTGCTTCCTTTTGCCCACTGGGCATCACTCTCCTCTGTGAAGCCACCCTACCTTGGAGCCAGCTGATTATGGAATGAAACCTCTACACACTGTGAGCTAAATAAACATTTCCTCTTTTAACTTTGTATGTCAGGTATTTTGTCTCAGCAATGAGAAAAGTAACACAACTAGATAACTGTTATGAAAGGAAAACTTGCAGCTTCCCAGAATACACTTACAGGGACATGTGTTCTGGGGCTAAGTTGGTTGTTTGCAGGTGTGAGGGAGCAGTCAAAACATGTCGTGAGTTGTACCCTTTTTTCTTCACCACTGACCTTGACCATATATCTTACCCTACAAAGAGAAGAGCAAAGGGGGATCTTGGTTTGGCAGTGACCCAAATCCTCAGGATCATGAAAATTAAAACTATCTGCAGAATCACCTGACTGTGCTAAGCGCTAACCCTCTATTTCCTCATAGCGTCATCAGAAAGGAGAAGGGATATTTGGCACATGATGAATGTGTATTATGATGAGGGATTGCTGGAATACTGGTGCATTCTCACTCTTCCAAGGCTTCCTAGCCCTGTAAATGAATGCTTTTCTTTGTGACTTTCTAATCCTATCTTTACCTTGCTTTTAATTTTGATACAGAATGACTGAACTGTTTGGTAGTAAATGCTCCCAACTCAAATAAGCCCCTTTCCTTTTTGTAGCTTATAAAATTAAAATTGAGAGATATTTTGAATTTTATTTCATGTTATTAAATAGATATCATATTTTTCATTCAATCAAAAGATGATGAAGAGCATTCTTTTGATGTTTTAAAGATAAATGTTCCTTATGTTTCAAACAAAGCTGTTAAATTGCTACACCTAAGACCTGAAAAACAGAAATTCTTTCACACTGAAACTACATTGATACAGAGATTTATTTTATAAGAGACTCAATTTATAATTAATAGAAAACTATCTCAGAATGAGGAATTTGAGCCTGAAATGGTACATACATTGATATTTAGGAAAGACTACTCTAAAACTTTCACTTACATCTTGTCTTTCTTGGTCTAGAGCAGTAGTGACCAACCTATGGTGTGTGTGCCCCAGCTGACTGTTACTATTGAAAGCTCTAAAAGTTTCATCACCAGTGATCTGGAGAGTTTATGTCTGAAGATAGTTTTGGTTTACTTCCCTGGGACAGATATATCATGGTTGCTAGTACTTAAGAATTACTTGATGAAATGCAATTCAATTGAAAACAGTGTATTTCTCTAGAGTGAGCAAAGTATTGCCTGTGTGGATCACAGTGAACCGCGTCTGGCATAGAAATAAAACTGAGGAAACTGAAAACTGTGGAGTAGTACATTTCAATTTCTGGGGCAGTTTGGTACTCAGTATATTTACATTGTTGAAGTTGTGTTTTCCACTTTATACCTGATAAATAAAAGTGAAAATCCTCATGCTGAATAACTGCAATGATCGGCCACCACAGTTATTTATAGGACCTGGAATAACAAAAGAGCAAGTTTATGCATGTGCTGTATTCTTGTCTCTGGGAGAAATATTGGGTGGAGTTTGTCTACTTGCATAGATCTCTTGTATATATAGCACTGGTAAGCATGCTTCCTACATTTCTTTCTAAGTTGTGTTGGGACAAATGTATCTTTTTAAGCCTTAATTGAAGTTTCTTGAATATTTTAATCTGTTTAATACTCATGAAAAATTGCAATGTTTAGTGAACTATTGGTGTTACCTATGTTAACAAATGAGATATTTAATTTCATTTTCTTATTATGTGGTAGAGAGATATGTATATATGGTTATGTATTTTAACTGTTTTATTCTTCCTTGATTTTTAAAAGTTTTGTTTAAAATTAGTTTTAATTAACACATAATAACTATGTATAGTATATATGTATTCATAATGTGGTATTTCAATATATGCATACAGTGTGTAGCAATAGCACACCACCATCTCAAACGTTTGTTGTTTTGTTGTGGTGAAAACATTAAAAACATCTTTTCTAGCTACTTGGAAATATGTAATAAATGATGACCTCTAGTCATTGTACTTTGCTATTGAGCACTAGGACTTACTCTTCTTTTCTAGCTATAATTTTGTTGCCATTAACTAACCTCACCCTTTTCCTTCTCCCTCTTTATCTTCTCAGGCTTAGTAACCACTCTTTTACTTTTAATTTAGATGAGTTCAACTTTCTTAGCTTCCACATGTCAGTAAGGTCATGTAGTAATTTGTTATTTTCTACGTATACTCATTTCACATGACATTATGACCTCCGGTTTGATCCATAGTGCTACAAATGACAGGGTTTTATCCTTTGTGTGTTTGTTTTTTGCCTTTTTGAGATGAGGTTTCACTATGCAGATCAGGCTGGCTTTGATCTCACTTTGTAGCCCAGGCTGGCTTCAAACTCACAGCAACTGCTTCAGATTCCTGAGTGCTGGGATTACAGGTGTGTACCACTGTGTTTGGCTTCATCCCTTTTGATGAAGGGATGTGTATTCCATTGTGTATCTATACCAAAATTTCTTTATTTTTAAAATATAAGTTTGTCAGTGCTATATATATGATACAGATGTACATATACATATACATATAAAATATTCCTCATAGAGAATTTGTACCTGTAAATGATATATTTTGGCTCTTTTTTTTTCATTCCTTTTCCCTCCCTTGAATCCCTCTTCCCTTCCTTATTTATAAAGTTTTTGCATTCCTTTCCCCTCCCTTTAATCACTCTTCCCTTCCTTATTTACAAAGTTTTGTTTCCATTTTATCCTTTTGCTTTTTCTTTCCTTCCTTCCTTTACCTCATGCTAATTTCCCTTCTTCCTGTTTTACAATGTTCATTATATGTATTTCTTTAATTACACTTTGTTTCTCACATCAGAGAGACAATGTGATATTTATATGTGTTTCCTATTTATTTCACTTAGAGTATAATCTCAAATTGCATCCATTTACATAGAAATGTCTCAAATTTGTCCTTTATGGCTGAGTAGTACTCCACTGCATTAAAAAAAAAAGCACATCTTCTTTATCTCTTCATCAGTAGATAGATATTTGCATTGTTTCCAGGATTTAATTATTACAAAATGTGCTGCTATAAACATGAGTGTGCATATATCTCTATGGTATGATGCTTTTAATTCTTTTAGGAAGATGTCAAGGGGAATAACATCAAATGAGATCTCTTGTCCTAGTTTTTTGAGGAGTGTCCTCACTGATTTCCACAATGGTTGTACCACTCTACACTCCCAGAAATAGTGAAGAAGTATTCCTTTTCCCTCACATCCCCGCTAGTATGTCTTGATAGTGAACATTCTTTCTGGAATGAGATTGGGAATCTCATTCTTTCTGGAATCTCAAATGTTGTTTTAATTTGCGTCTCTTGAATGACTAGTTATATTAAGCAGTTTTTTCCCATATATTTATTTGCCATTTGTATCTCTTCATCTGAGAAGTATGTATTCATTGCATATCCTGTTTTTAAACTTGGGTGTCTGATTTGTTTTCAGTTCTTCATATGTTCTTGATTAGACCTTGTTCTAACAAATGGCTAAGACTTTTCCCACTCTGTGGGTTGTCTTTTCACTTTGTTGGTGATTTCTATTGCTGTGCAAAAGATGAGATCCAAGTTTTTGACTCTTAGTGATAGTTCTTGTGCAATGGGGTTTTGTTCATAAAGTTTTTGCCTACCCAATATCTTCAAGAGTTGTGCCTATTCTATCTTTCAGGAGATTTTGTTTCTGTTTTAATATTTATATCTTTGGTCCATCTCAATTTCAGTTTAGTAAATTGTGAAATGTAGAAATCTAGTTTTAATTTTCAGCATGTGGAAAGCCAGTTTTTCTGGCATCATTTATTGAAGAGCCTTTCTTCCAGTGCAAGTGTTTGGCCCTTTTGTCGAAGATCAATGGCTGAGTATATGTGGAATTGTTTCTGCATCTTATACTCTGTTCCTTTGTGTTTTTTTTTTTTTTGCCAGTATCATGCTATTTTTATCACAGTAGCTTTGTAGTATAATTTCAAGTTAGGAATTGTGATGCCCTCTGCCTTACCATTGTTACCCACAACTGTTTTTGCTATTCTGTGTCTCTTCTGGTTTGAAATAAATTTTAGGAATGTTTTCTGTAGTTCTGTAAGGTATGATAATGTTATTTTGATTGGACTTGCATTAAATCTGTGTAGTAGTTTTGGAAGGGTAGCCATTTTCATTATGTTGGTTCTTCCTACCCATGAGAAAAGGATATCTTTCCATTTTCTGATATCCTTTTTGATCTTTCTCAGAGTTCTATAGTTTTCAATGTAAATATGTTTTACTTTCTTTATTAGATTGATTCGTAATTGCTTCATCTTTTATACTATTGTGAAATGCAGTGGTTCCCTAATTTCTCTCTCAGTGACATTGTTACTTGTGTCAGGAATGCTATTGATTTCTGAGTATTTACTTTGTATCCAACTATACAACTGAAATTGGTGTCTTCTGTGTAGAGTATTATGTTGTCTGCAAATAATGATTATTTAACTTCTTCCTTTCCTGTATTTATTCCTTTTCTTTTTCTTATCTAATTACTGTGACTAATGTTTCCAAAAATATATTGAATAGAAGTGGTGATAGTGAACATCCTTGTTTTATTCTTGATTTTGCAGTGAGAGCTTTCAGTGTTTGATCATTTTTGATATGATTTTGGGTGTTGCTTTGTCATTCATGGCTTTTAGCAGATGGAGATAAAGACTATCTATTCTAAGTTTCTGTGGGTTTTTATCATGCATGGGTGTTGGACTTTGTCCAGTGATTTGCCTGCATGTATTGAGTGCATCATATGATTTTTGTCTTTGGATGTCTTAATATGATGTGTCACCTAAATATTGAAATGCTTATGTTTAAGCATCCCTGCATCTCTGAGATGAATCCTACTTAGTGTATAATCTTCTTGATCATTTGCTGCATTCTATTTTCCAGTATCTTGTTGAGGAATTCTACATCTTTGTTCAATAGGGAGATTGGCCTGTAGTTCTCTTTTTTAGTTGGGTCCTTCTCTGGTTTTGGTATCTGGGTAATAATTGCTTCTAGGAATGAGTTTGGGGGTCTTACTTTCTGTTCAATTTCATTAAAGAGATTGAGAATTAATGGTATTAGATATTCTCTAATTTTCTTGTAGAATTCAGCCATGAATCTATCAGTGATTTTCTTTTTTTTTATTTTTTTATTTTGAAGAGAATAAAACCAAATGAGAAAAAACAAAATGGGGTCAGTCAAAACAAAAGGATGGACATAGTACCTGACTTAAAACCAAAATACAAGGTAATCAACAATGGTTACCATAGTGCCTCTTGTTATCTTCAATAGAATTTCCCATATCATCAGACATAATAAAATTGAGCATAGCAGTACAGAACATAATCAATAAAAACAAAACATTGGCGACGTTATAGGACTTCAAAAGAAGATAAAAGTCAAACCAGAATGGGTATCACAGTGAATCTTACTGTCTTCAAAGTAGTTGCCTATACCCTCAGATTTGATACTATCAAATAAAACAGATTTGAAAAATCAATCAAAACAAGACAGTGATCAAATAAAACAGATTCAAGTAAAATAAATCAAAACAAGACAGTGAAAGTAATACAGGGCTTCAAATTAAGTTAATAGGAAATCAAAAATGTTACCAAGTATATCCTGATATCTTTGGAATAGTTGTTCATTCTATCAAATCTAGTACAAGTAGACAAACTGGAACAGAATATAACCAAAGTAAACAGAGTGATGAAAATAATATGGTTTCAAATCATGACACAAGATTAACAATGTCCTTTGCCTTTCCTTTTTAGACAATTCCTCCCCTTTCAGTATTTACAGGGGGCACTGTATATTTTGTATACCACTAACTCCTTTAGTTTTTATTTTTTTCTGCAAATACTTTTATGCTTTTATATTTATCACCATTCATAATAACAATAGCAGCAATAATAATAAAACCACTATGTAATTAAGGTACAGATACACAATTAGGAAACAAAATATTTACAGGTTTTTAGAGAGCCTTGTGCTAGGAATGGAACTAATGGAAACAGAATAATTGCAAAGTAAGTTAGGATGAACACTGATTTCAGAAGATTCTGTGACTAGGAGACAAAGTTAGTCTCTTGGTCTTGTTTTGTTTGAGGTTCTGTTGACTTGTTCCTGTGGTATCAATCATTTAGTTGTGCATTTATTTGACAAATATGTGTTAAGCATCTTGACTATGCCAGGCAGTGTGGTAAACACTGGGGGTGACATGGTAACTAAAACAACACCCACTCTTATGGTTTTGGGGTGACAGGTAGGAATTCCAACTCCTGCAGCAGTGACACTGGTGGGTACCACGTGCTCTGGAGTAGCTTACCCTGTGGAGATTTGCTCCTTAAGAGGAAACTTGGAATTAAATTGGAAATGCCCAGGGGAAAATGGACAGCAGAAGAGAGAGGGTTCCTTGAAGACACAGGGTAAAAAAACAAAGTTTAGAAAGGCTGGAGGTAGTTCAGTCTTTTCACTAGAAACAGAAGCAGTCAGAGGAGGGTGACAGAGGCAGGCATGGACCCCACCCTGAGGATGACGCATAAGGATTCTTATGGAATAGAATTCTCTCTCTGGCTGACTTTGAGGTGGAGGGACAGGAAACAGGGGTGCCAGTGTGGAACTGGATACAGAAAGTCATGATGGTGATGGCCTAGATATCTGTAACAGCCTTGGGGAAGAGGGAAGTGGGAGATTGGAGACATTCAGGACAGGTAATGACAATGATGATGACAAATACCTAGGAAGGTTTTACTGTGTTTCAGGACCTGTAGTAAGCACTTGGTGTGTCTGATTATTGTTGTTGCTCCTGTATTTGGAGTCAGTCTTTAAACATACCCTGTGAGGTGGTCGTCTGTTATCCCCATTTTACTGGTAGAAAACTGAGACAAAGAAGTTACGGAAGCCCAAGACTGCACCACTAATTAGGAGGCAATGTGAATCTGATTCCTGTTTGATTTGACTCCAGAGCCCTGTTTGACTCCAGAGTCCACCATTCAGATGACTACACTGAGCGACTTGGGGGTAGGATGTCTGGCAAGAAAGAGAGGGCTGAGCAGATGAGTTGCTCCTGTGACTGATGCATCTCAGGGTATCAGAATCAGCAGGCATCCTGGATCCCTTGCGGGTTATCTTATTGCCCAGGAAGCCTGATTAGTCAGTTTTCCATCACTAGAACAATATCTGAAACAGCTCATTATGAAGACAGAAGTTGTGTTCTGGCTTCTAGTTTCAGAGATGCCAGTGCATGGTCAGGCAGATGATTGGCAAGGATGGGGTTTATGCAGTGCAAACTGTTCACTTCGTGGTCAGAAAGCAAAAGAGGAAGATAGGGCTCTCACAATACCCCTCAAGGGCTCTTCTTCAATGACCTAAAGATGCTACATCTCCTAAAGTTTGCAAGTCTTCCAGTGGCCCCAACCTGGGGACATGGGCCTTTAGGGGACATGCATCCAAACCATGGCAAAATCCCTTTTCTCACGCTTCTAGTTGGATGTTAGCAGTCAGGGGCTGTCTGGGCTGTGGCTGGGCAGATTCTGTTCCTAGGTTTGCTGGGTCCCGAGCATGTCCTCATCTGTAGCCTGACTTATGCTGTCCTCCTAATGCTGAACACCTTGACACCTTTGTCCTGGGGAAACCTGGAGAGCAGGTAACGTCCCAGCTCTCTATCTTGTTACCTCCTGAGTGAGTTGTAGTTCTGGAAAACCTGCTGCACTCTGGTAAGTTTCATGGACATCATCTTCATGTTTCCTCTGGAACACAGTGCATACATCGGTGCTTAGGAGGTTGCAGGATATGCTGGGTGAAATGATTAGTTGGGAAACATAGTCATGTCTATTCTGTTTCCTTACAGCTGCCTGCTTACACACAACCTGCAAGACTTGTGTGGCTCGTGAATTCTGAAATTCTCTATTTCATCAGTTATCTGAAAACAGGTCATTTCCTGACATCACTCTAGGCTTGGTCCTAGAACAGGAAAAGAGCCCTGCAGAATTGGGGGGAAGGTGCCATGAAGCCCCAGGTCCTAATGTTCTCCCATCTAACTGTGGAGACTGGTCCCACTATCTCTCTTTCTGGACCTTGTGTGCCTCTACAAAAGAAGGCCAATTCCCACTTTGTAGCTGTGCAGTCAGCTAACACATCCACACATTCATTCATCAACTATTTATTGGGCACCTCGTATGTGCCAAGTACACTTTCACATGCTTCTGAAGGAACAGCAGATAAAACAGACAAAAAACACTGCCCTTGTGAGGCTTCCATCTGGAGCATGGAAAGACAACAACGAAAATAAGCAACAAAAAATATTTAGTACGTTAGATGGTAGTAAGCGCTGGTGAGTTTCATATTCAAAACAGTCAACTGGAAAGTCCAGGCCAAGCCTTAAGCTGAAGACAAGTAGGAAAGCTGACAGTATATAATGACCATTATCTTGAAGGCACTAGAGAGCTAATGAGACACTGCAGTATTATCAGGGTCTGGGGAAGGGAAGTGGCCCATGGAGATTGGCCTCATGTTTATAGTCAAGACTGCATTATGATTGTTTTCCAGTACTAAAGAGATAGTTGAGAGCTGAGCAAGATTCTTAACACCAGGCTTCACCGGATAGACAGCCCAGATGGGAATTCAGAACTGGCCACAGGGTCAGTGAATACAGTGACCCCTGTGAAGGCTGCTCCTGGGCTCTCAAGGCTGCTTCAGATCATCTTGAATTAAGGTGGGCCTGTGTTGCTGGTATACCCAGGGACCTAACAGAAGCATACAAATAATCTTAGAGGATAACATCATCCTAGGCCTCAAATTATTTCTGAAAGTAATGCACAGGACAGAATCTGGAATACAACAAAAATAGAGGACAGCATTACCAAGTATCCCCGGAAACAACAGAAAATAAAAACAGAAACCAGTAGGCTCTCAGATACTTTGAAGTTATCAGTTTAGTTAAAAATAAGGGTTTTAAATGACTTTTTTAAAAAGACTATGCCAAAAGACAAAATTATAGTTTTCAGCTGAGAAACTAAAAAATGTATTTCTTTGAAGAACCAAATGTGAGTAATTTCATAATGTCTCAAACTAAGAAATCCAGTGGTGAACTTAATAAATGTAACTGAAAACTATGAACTCAAAAATTGACCAGAAAAACATCCAGCATTAAGTGCAGAGTAAAAAGAGAAAAAATATGGAAAAGAAGGTAAGAGATACAGGAGTTAGAATAAAATGATCCAAAATGTGTATAATTGGAATTCCAGAGAAAATGAGTAAGAAGCAGTATTTCAATTCAGCATTCCTGAACTATTAAAAGACACCAGGTCATATATTCAGGAAGCATTAAAAGTCCAGAGTTAAAAAAAAAAAAGCAACAAACACTAAGCCACTATAGTAAAACTGTTGAAAACTAAAAACAAAGAGAAAAATCTAAAAAGCAGCGATAAAAAATTTACTTTTAAAGTTACATATAACTAACTGACTTCTCAACTGAAATACTGGCCATCAGAAGATGATGGAGTGTCATCTTTAAAGTACTAAAATGAATCACCAGATTAGAATTTTATGCCCATTGAAAATACCCTTGAAACAAAGAATAAAAATATGATTTTTAAAAAAGATGTTAAAAACAAAAATTTTTAAAAAACAAAAAGATATTTGAACAAATGCTGAGATAATTTTCAATAGTCTATAGTAAGAAATGCTAAAAGATGTATTTAAAGCAGAGAGAAACTAATTTGAGAGGAGAAACATTGGAGTTTCAGCACAGAATGAACAATAAAAACATAAAAATAAGTTCATTTCTAAAAGAAAATTGATTTGTAAAACAATTGAAAATGCTCTTACACAGCAACAAATTCAGAAATAAAACAGATACAAAATGACACATAACTGAGTTAGAGTAAATGAAGTTAAATTATTTTAAAGCCTTTGAATTGACAAGGAGGCAAGGATAAGTATTATTAGATTTCAATTAAGTCAAAGAGGAAAGTAACATCTGTGGATATCATAATGAAATAATACAAAGGAAGGCTAGAGAGAGACCAGGTAAGACACCTAGAAGACACTGACTAATATGGCAAATCTAAACCTAAATGTATCAGTAATTCAAGTGTCTATATGCTAACCAAAAATCAAAGTTTCTCAGACTGAATTTTTAGATTCTGAGTATGCTATTTCCAAGAAAAACACATTAAAAGAAAAATAATGCAGAAACTTTTAAAGTCAAAAGATAGCCAGGCTTGATGGTGTACACCTATATCCCAGCATGTAGGAGGAGGCAGGGGGATTATTGCAAATTCAAGATACAGCCTGGGCTACAAAGTGACCCAAGGCCAATTTGATCACATAGTGAGACTCTGTCTCAAGCCAAAAAAAAAAAAAAAAAAAAAAAGTCAAGAGATAGAAAAAAAGATATGTCAAAAAAATTGGGTGTAGCTACGTTAATGTCAGAAAAGTGACTTTAAAACAAAAAGCAGAGCTAGTTTTTTTTTTTTATTTTAAAGAGGTTAAGACGAAAGAGGACAGAACAAAGCAGATCCGAACAGAACAATGTAAGCAACACAGCACTGCACCACAAGACAACCCGATATTAACAGTAGCTACCATAATGTCTTTTTCTTTGAAATAGTTGAGTATACCTTCACATACAATAATATCAAACATAAAAAAATAGTATAAAACCATTCAAGAGAATGAAAGTATTACAGGGCATTCAGAACCAAATAACAGGAAATGAACAATGACTACCATATTATCTTATTTTCCATAAAAATTTTGTTTATACTCTCACACGTATTAAAATTCAGTAAGACACAACATGATGGAACCAATGGAAACAGAAGAACAAAAGCATGGTAGGATTTCAAAGCAAGATGATACTAAATCAGCAATGGCTGCCATAGTGTCTTGTTTTCTTCAAAATAGCTGTTCATACCATCACATATAATAAAAATCAAACAAAACAGAATAAAGCCATTCTAACTAATGAATGAAAACATTATAAGGCTTCAAAGCAATGTAATGAGGAATCATGATTACCATAAAATCTTGTGTACTCATCATTTCTTACACTAGGGAGACTATAGGGTATTTATACATGTGAGTTTAATTTATTTCGCTTACGAGTATGGTCTCAAGTTGCATCCGTTTATTAAATATTTCAATGTGATCATTTTCTATAGCTGAGTAGTACTCCATTGTATAAAAATATCACATCTTTTTTATCCATTCCTCAGTTGATGGACACTTAGGTTGTTTCTGAGATCTGGTTATTACCCATTGCTATAAACATGGGTGCACATATATCACTGTGATATTATGTTTTCAGTTCTTCCGGGAACATGCCTAGAAGTGGAATAGCTGGGTTAAATGGGACTTCCAATTCCAGCTTTTTGAGGACTCTCCAGACTGACCTCCCCAGTGGTTGCACCAGTCTACACTCCCACCAACAGTGCAGGAGAGTTCCTTTTCCCCCCACACCTCTCCAGCATTTGTTGTTGGTAGTTTTCTTGATCCTGGCCATTCTTTCTGGAGTGAGATGGAATATCAGGGTTGTTTCAATTTGCATTTCTCTAATGACTAATGATGCTGAATGATGATTTTTTTCAAATTCTTTGTATGTTTTAGACACAAGTCCCTTGTCTGAGGGACAGTTCATGAAGATTTTTTTCCCAGTTTGTGAGTTTTCTTTTCATTCTGTTGGAGATTTCTTTTGACATTCAGAAACTCTTTAATAAGACATGATCCCAGTTATTGATTCTGGGAAGTATTTCCCATGTGGTTTGATTCATGTTCATGAATTCTTTACCTACCCCTATGTCTTCAAGATACTTACCTAATTTTTCTTCCAACAGATTTAGTGTTTCTGTTTTAATCTTCAGATCTTTGATCCATTTAGATTGTAGTTTAGTATTTAGTGATAGGCATGGGTCTAGTTTTAGTTTTCAGCATATGGAGAGCCAGTTTTCCCAGCAACATTTATTAAAGATACTATCTTTCTTCCAGTGAACATGTTTGGCCCCTTTATTAAAGATAAGGTGGTTGAGTGTGTTTGTAGTTGTGGTTGTATCTTCTAATCTATTCCATTGATCTTCACATCTGTTTTTATTCCAGTACCATATAAATTTTATTACAGTAGCTTTGTAGTATAACTTCAGGTCAGGGATTGTGATGCCTCCTGCCTTGTCTTTGCTGCTTAGAATTACCTTAGCTATTCTAGTTTTTAGACTAGGGAAGCAATCCCCTATTCATCTAAGTGATTCTGAACCTTTTTATCACCCAGCATGATCTCAAGTTATATCCATTTACCTACAAGAGCCTCAAGGTTTTCCTTCCTTATAGCTCAGTAGTTCTCCATTGCATACAAGTGTTATGTCTTTCCAGCCAATCTGCCACTGATTGGTGAGCTATCCCCACATTTTTCTGGTTTCCTGTCACATAGAGCATTATTTTCCCATCTTTGCCTTTCAGTCTATAATTACTTTTTCAGATTAAATTTATTTCTTATTTAGAACATCTTGATGAACCCTATCTCCTGATCCACTCTGCCTATGTTTCTATTAGTGTATTGAGGCCATCTGTATTAGTGATTATGGTCAACCTTCTCTGCCTCATCTCTGCCATGCTGTTTTTCTCTCACTGGCTGTCTACTTTTTTCCTTCATTCTACTGTCTGCCTCAATCAGTGAGCCCCTCCCCCCGCCACTGTTTCTGAAACCATGGTCTTTTTTCTCTCTCTGTAGAATGTCCTTCAGTATTTTTTGTAGTGTTGGATTTGTGGTCATAACTCCTCTAGTTCCTCTTTGTCATGGAAGCATTTTGTTTCTTCATTAACTCTGAGAGATAGTTTTTCAGGGTACTTGAATCTGGGTTGGAGGTTATTTGCCTTCAGGGATTGGAGTACTTCACTCCAAGCTCTTCTTGATTTGATGGTTTGTGTTGTCTGTCATGATTCAATGGGTTTTCCTTTATAGGTGTTCTGTTTCTTTTCTCTGAAAGCTTTTAATATTCTGTTCTTGTGTTGAATTTCTGGGATCTTGATTATTATATGTCTGGGTGTAGATCTATTTTGGTTATAGCTGGCTGGAGTTCTGTATGCCTCATATATCTGAATAACATTTCCTTTTCCTATGCTTGGGAAGTTTTCTTTAATTATTTCTGTAAATAGTCTTTGTATTTATTTGTGTTTACCCCTGCTTCTTCCTCACATTTTTTATTTTAAGTTATAGATCCTCTTGTCATCTTCTAGCCTTTATATTGTAATTCCTGTTTCCTTGTTGTATTTAGGGCATCTTTCCTTTCTCAATCACAAGTTGCAAACCTGTCTCAAGGTTTGGTAGTCTATCTTTTAGTTTCTTTGAAGCATTTTCCCCAGATTTCAATGGAATTTTTAATTTCCTGGTAATCTCTTTGAATCTGTTTCATGTATTCTAAATTTTTTTATATTCTTAATCAAAGCTTTCCCTGCTTTTTATATGCTCCTTTGTTCTTCCATCTGTGTCTTCTATAGAGGTGCTTAGCATTTCTTTCATTATTTTTCTTATATCTTCCTTTACTTGTATTAGTATTTCTGTTTTAAGTTCTTTTATAGTTTCACAAAGTTGTTTATGTCAGTTGCTGTTGCTTCAGAAACTGCAGGTGTGTGACTCTTGCTCTCTTCTGTGTTTACCTCTCCTGGGCCAGTACTGCTTGGACTGGAGGCTGGAGACTGCCTTTTGTTTCTTCCTTTTGTCATGCTCCTGGTTTATTTCAAACAAGTGAGTGGATAGTGAGGTCCCTGGAACTTCCTTTATTGGTTATAATTACTCTGAAGCATTCTGGCTAGGAATTACTGATTTCCCCAATTTGCTGTTAACTAGAGGAGTATAGGAAGGGGTGGGGCAGTCTGGCCCCTCCCTTCCGAGCTGGTTAACCACTGGGAGTCTTCACTATATTAGTGTGTGCCCTGCAGGTGGGGTTGGTTAAGGATAGCTTTAGGGAAACCTTGGCCTGGTTATTGGATCACACACAGGGATGGGATTCACGCCAAGCAATTTTCACCAATCTGGTCTGCCCTAGGAGTGGCTGAATGAAGCTGGCAATAGTTCTGGTTCTGGGCTTATCCTGCCTGGCTTCAAAATGGTGCCTGGCCAATCACCTACTCATGTGGGAGGACTGAGTCCCCCATACTCACCTCCAGCCAGTGCAGTTCTCTGGTCCACTGCTCCCCTCTATCACTGCATCTTCCTGCCAACACCTTCAGGCTTGCCAACCCCCCAGTTTCACTGTTACTATGTGTCTCCAGATTCCAGTGGTGCTTCTTGCACAGTGGAACTGGCTATAGTGAAAATGCCTCTGGCTACCCACTTCTGTTTAAGTTTTTCTTTTCTTTTCTTTCTTTTTATTTATTTATTTTTTTTCTCTCTGTGGGCTTTGATTCTCACTTTAGTTTCTTCCTGGGCAGAGGGGACCCATTTCTTTCCTTCTGCTCTTCTCCAGAATGCTATATTCCAGCATCTGGGCTGTTTCTGTCAGAGAAGCTGTTTACTCTGATGCTTACTGTTCTGCCATCTTCCCAGAATTTGTTGATAAGCTTTTAATTACATTTTTAATTTTGTTGACTTATGTGAGTCATTTGGAATTTTTATATCTTGATTCAACTTTGGAAATTCATATATATCTAGGAATCTGTCCATTTCTTCTGTGTTATCATCTTATTAGAATAAAGATTCTCAAAACAGGTATTGATGATCTTCTGGATTTCCACAGGATCCATTGTAATTTCACCCTTTCATTCCTGGTTGCATGGATTTGAGTCATTTCATTCCTTTTTTTGATAATGTTGGCTGAGAATTTATCAAATTTATTTAATCTTTCAAAGAATTAAATATTCATTTTTTTGTATTGTTTTCTGAGTTCCCATTGCATTAATTTTTGCTTGATCTTTATAATTTCTTCCCTTGTATAAACTTTGGGCTTGATTTGTTCTTCTTTTTCTAGAAGTTTGTGGTTCAGTATTAGGTTATTTGAATTCGTTCTGTTTTCCTGATGTGAGAATTCACTGTAATAAGTTTTCCTCTTAGGATTACTTTTATTACGTACATTCCACTATGTCTTATCAGCATTATCATTTACTTATAGATACTACTTAATTTCTTCTTTAATTTCATCTCTAGTTGGTTGTTCAGGAGGTTGTTATTTAATTTCCATGTATTTATGGAGTTCTTGCTGTATCTTTTGCATTGTTTTTCATTTTCATTGCACTGATAATATGCATGGGATAATTTTAATTCCTTTGTATTTACTGAAGCATGTTCTATGGGCTAATATGTGGTCTGTTTTGGAGACTGTCTCATATACATCTGAGAAGATTGTGTGTTCTGATGTTGTAGGGTGGGACACTCTATAATCTGCTGTCCATTTTTCACATGTTGGTTCAATTTTGATATTTCTTTGTTGATTTTTTTTTTGTTTAGCTGACATAATTGTGACAGTGGGGTATTAAGATCTCCCAATATATTGTATTAGTTTTAATTTTATTTTTCATGTCCATTAATATTTGTTTTATACAATTTGGTATTGGAGCATATATATTTATGATGTTATGTACTGATATTTGATGCATACATATTTATGATTGTTGTCTCTATCTTACAGTTTTCTCTTAGTGATTATGTAGTGACCTTCTTCATTTCTTTTCACCAGTCTTGGCTAGAAGTTCACTTTTTACTGGAAATGGAATAGCTGCCCCTGCTTTTTTCTGAATTCCTGTCACATAGAGTATTATTTTCCATCCTTTGACTTACAGTCTGTGATTTTTTTTTTTTGTACCAAGGTTCAAACTCACAACCTTGTGCTTGCCAGTCACATGCTAATGCCACTGAGCTAAATCCTCGGCCCCTGTGAATTTATTTTTGAGTTAAATGTCCTTCTTGTATGCAGCAGATTGTTAGATCTTGCTTCTTGATCCATTATGCCAGTCTGTTTCTTTTGATTAGTGAATAGAGACCATTTACATTGATGGTTATAACTGATATGTATTGGCTTACCATTGTCAAATTATTTTCTGGATGATGGCTCCCTATCTTTCTTCTTTGTTTAATTACTTGCCTTTCCTGGTGGATTCTTTCTATTGGTGTTCTTGATATTATTGTCTTAATTATTTGTTTCCAAATATTATTCAGAACATTTTGTAGAGCTCCTTTGGTGATCATGACTTTCTTTAGTTGTTCTTTGTCATGGAATTCCTTACCTGTCTCCATTGATTTTAAATGATAGTTTTGTGAGAAACATCAATCAGGATTGGAGGTTGTTTTGTTTCAGGACTTGAAATACTTCAAACTCTCTTTAACTTGAAGGTTTGCATTGGAGATGTCTGCTGTAATTTAATGGGATTTCCTTAATACGTGATTTGTTTCTTTTTGGTAACAGCTTTTAATATTCTATTCTGTTGAATTTCTGGAATTTTGATTATTATATGTCTTGGTATAGATATATTTTGGTCATGGCTAGTTGGAATACTGTGTACCTCACTTATCTGCATGTCAAATTCTTTTCTCATGTTTAGAAAGTTTTTTGCCTTTACTTCTGTGAACAAGTTTTTTAATTTCACTTTCTGTCTCTTATTTACTCTAATTAATCTTACGTTGTTCTTTGCACTGTGGTTGCAGCTGTTGGATTGATTTTTTCATGGCTCTTACTATTTTGAAAATATTTTCCTTTTTGTGGTTGCAAACTGTGATAATGTCTTCAAGATCTGATCTTCTGTCTTTGTCTTGTTTCAGTCAGTTGCATATATTTTCAATGGAAGTTTTGATCTACTGGATATCTATTTGAATTTGTTTCATGGATTCCACTTCTTTCCTATCATGGGCATTATGATTTTTCTAAGCTTCTCTATTTTTTTTTTTATTTGTGTCTACTCTAGATTCACTGAGTTCTTTATTTTTATTGTCATTTCTTTTTTACCTGAGAAATTATTTCTGACCTGATTTCTGTTAACCTCATTCATGTTTTGGATTTCGCTTCTTCATCTTGTCATTTTCTAATTATTAATTTGTTTCCCTGTGTTGATGGTTGTAAATTTCTCATAGCAGGTAGGCTTATTGCTAGTATTAAATCTTCCACAGGAAATGTCTCTTCCTCAGAGATGTCATCTAGGTGTAGATGTTTCTTGACAGACTGTGGTAACTGACAGTCTGTGGTAATTATTAATTTGATGCCATTAACCATAAGAGCAAGATATACAGTTATATAACAAAGTCCAACATAAACCAGAAACTTGTATGCAATGAATTTTTACTTAGTAGAGTGATTGTTACCCTGGGGATGGGGGTAGGTAATTTCAGAGAGAGTGGACAAAACAGAGAAATAAATGAAGAGAAATATAGTAGAAGGAAGACTGGAGGAATATAGGTGATCACTCAAGCTTTGGGAAACTGAAACAGAGAACAGGTTGGAAAGACTAAAGGAGAAAGCAAAGAATATCAAAGTGAACCAGAAAGACTAGAGACTGTGTTCACTCACTTACATGAAAACCTTTTTTAAAAAATTAAAAGACAGTTGAGGAAAGAGAGTAAGATGAGCAGAATAAAACAGAAAGTAAGGGTCTGGGAATTTAGTTCAGCATCATAAGCACACTTGCCTGACAAGTGAGAGAAGTTAATGAGTTTGATTCCCTACCAAAAAAAAGTGAAAGTAAAAACCTAAACAACACCAACAACAAAAAGGGAAAATGACACAAAGGGAAAAAAAAGGAAAAAGGAAAAAAAAAAAAAAAAAACACACACACACACACACACACAAAATTCCTCTGGGGTCCTCTAGTGCCTGTCTTCAGCCAGAAACTTTCTGTATGTCCCTCAGCAGCCTGCCACATCTCCTTATCTTGTCTGTCTCTGTGTCACTCTCTCAGCTATGGCACTGTCAGACAACCCAGGGCTGCTCTCAGTCTTGTATATAGTTGGCTCCATCTTGTCCTTGCATACCCTCCTTTCTTCACATCTCTGTCCTTTTGCACTGCTTGTTGCAGGGCAGGGAGTGGGATGGGCATCCTGTCTGTGATGCAGATGTAGCCCAAGGCTGCTTGGTCTCCCCTCAGTCTCTGGTGGGTGGGTGGGTAGTGTGTGTGCTGACCTCCCACTCATTGTTCCATAGTGGCTCAAGGCTGCTTAAATCTTGTGCATCTGTGTCCATTTTGCAGGCCATCGGTCACAAGGCAGGAAAAGTCCTAGCATTTCATTTACTACATTCACTGCTACAGTCTCTAACCCTGCTGTTGCTAGGGGTTCCAGTTAGCAGCTGTGGAGTGCAGAAAGCAACAATAACAAAACTAATGGTCCTTCAGGGAGGAACAATTCCTGATCACTTGCCCCTGTGTGTGCCAAGAAAGTTTGCTGCAAACTAAGGCAAAAGGGGAGACAGGTCTTATATCCTGAATATATCTTATGTGGCTTGATTTAGCCACCCTCTTAGTGCCATCAATTTTTTGGAAACTTCCCACAATAGCAGTTCCTGCTCCAATGTGCAGGTGGTTGTACCACTGGTGGTCCTTTGACCATTTTATAATGTCCTACATCTATGTTTTGTTTTATCTAAAGTTTCTTATTTTGGATTGGCTTTGGCGTCAGGCTGCATGTCCCTCCCTTCCTTTTAATTACCTGTATTTTAGTTGATTTTCTTTGAGTAGCTCCAATGTGGCTTCTCTTCTATTCAGCCTTGATTCAGGATTCTGGGCCATGTGTTATCAGAAATGAGTAATTATCAACATGTCTCAGTAGTTAATATAAAGGGCATTTATATTCAGGTTCACAAGTTTATACTATATCTTCTTTTCCTGGATTGTGGCCAGAAAATCTGAATTATATTATGGATGAAAATACAATTAAACTGACTAAAAAACTGAAAAATAATTTGTTGAACACAAAGCAAGATAAAGAGAATGCTACAAGTTAGGATTAGCATATTATTTTCCAGTTTCTATGCATGTAAGACTGAAAACTAAGCTTGAAATTCTCAGTTTCTGTGCCATGCTTACTTAAAACAACAGAGGTAGACATTGTGAATTATCATCCAGGTTCTCTGAGTCTCCTTTGCTGTTCTGTGTGCGCATCCTGGCTGTGATATGCTTTTGTTGTCTATATTCTCCACCTCTAATTCTTCTTCACAAGGCTGTTGAGTGATTCCTGGGAAAAATCCTTAACAATGATTAGGAGTTGTGGAAATACACAAACCCAGCTGACTTTCCTCAGATCAACCTGTGGCGGGATCTATCTGAAGGCATTCTGCACAGGCTGGTCTGGATATCAAAACATTGGTTGGTTCTTCCCTTTCCCTGCCCTGCTTCTTCATGAGTGTACTGATCTCTCCTAAAAGTACATCATGAAAAAGCACGTGGACAATATACTCTTCCTCTCAGTTTGGCTCTGAAAGCCAGATGTCAGCTAGGATTGTTTGAAAGTAAAACTGACCTTATCCTTAGCCAGCTGTGTTTGTATTTGTCCTTATAAACTTTGAGGAATTTGTTACAATCACAGGAAATCTAGAGGACCAATGCACCCTGCAAATAACTGATATTGGTAGTTAATGTATGAATCTTTGCATATGCACTTCTGTGGTTTTAACTGATACAGAACAACTTGTAGAAATGCTGGAGTAGACTTACCCTAGCACACAGAAGCCCTACCTACAAGCATTATTTCTTGTTTGCCATTCCTAGTGTTCTGGGTCAGCAACTCCAGTGAAAAGCTGCCTTCATCCTCCTTTGGTTACTCTACTTGAATCATTTCATGTCCTGTACAGTTCCAAGGGTGATGACAGAAAGAAAGGAAGAAGGAGAATGAAAGAGAGAGAGAGAATGAGAGAGAGAAAGACAGAGAGAGAGAGAGAGAGAGAGAGAGAGAGAGAGAGAAAGAGAGAGAGAGAGAGAAAGAGAGAGAGAGAGAGAGACAGAAGGATTTGTTTGGGAAGGGAAATGATGGAATGGGAGTTGAAAACATTGCAAGGGGCACTAGTATTGGAATTTGAGAGGTTGGAAAGGTTGGGAAAACATAAAGCCCATGGTCCCCATACCCAACTCCTAATCCACCAGTTCTTCCCTTAGCAATAGATAGATGAAGTCTAAAATAAGTGGTGAATTGGTGGAGAGGTCTCAGTCCTAAGCAGACTGGCTGGAAGTGACCAGGCAGAAAGAGACTGACAGAAGTGCACCACAGATTAGCATAGGGGAGGGCATCAGTGACCTGTGGCTCTTATTCCTTGGTGGATGTGGATGTGCAGGGGTATACTGAGGTCATGATGGGTTCTGCCATGTGTGGAGACATTTCTCAGTGGGTCAGGAGCTTGCTGTGTAGAATCTTTCTCAGCCTGTGTTTCCTCACAGCCAGGAAGGAACAGAGCACCTTAAGAAAAGGCCCTGCCTAAGAGATGCACCTTTTCTTTCGATTTAAATCAGTGAGTGGCTTTGTGTTCTAGAATGCTTTTCCCCTGGGCAAATTTTGTACTTTGATTGACAGATTCTAACTGCTTTCTACTTGGAAGAAAATGGAATAGATTTTATTCTTAAAAGGTACCTGTTGCTAGGATTTGAAATCTTAAAATAGAAGTTGCCATTTTTTTTAACATCTAAACGATTTTCTATAAGAACAAGAGTTTGAGAAAACCAAAGCTTTATAAAGAATTTATAAAAGAATTTTTTAAAAAAATTCTTTTTTAGAGCAGAACATTACATATAATGCAATGATGTGTATGTGTGTGTGTGTAAGGTATAGACAAGATTACTGAGGAGGGAAGTCTCTATGAGGAAATATAGATCCTATTACAGAGAACACAATTACAAGGGGTAGTGTAAGACACAGAAATATATTCCTGTTTGTGTCAGTCACTAACTTGTTTCGCTGGTATTTGTTTATAACTTAAAAAGCATACTTGTATAGGAACACTAAATCATAATAAGTCATCAGATGGAATACTGGAGAATGATGTCATTAAAGAATAGGTCAAGGAACAGAATCCCCTAAAGAAGTTTACAGAGAAGCAGGAAGTGTAAGGAAATGTGCACGGAGATTGGAGAATCTACATTTGCTTAGGAAAGGACTAATAACCATATGTGATCATGAAGATAATTTCTTATGTGCCAGAAACTATAGTAATTGTGGCCTTTGCAAATATAATCTCACTTAGTCGCTCTAACACATCTTTATGTTGTGTGTTATTTTCTCATTTATGAGTAACCAAGCTTAAAGAGAGTAATTGATTTATCTAATATCTTGCCATTAGAAACTGTTAGAAGTTAACACTTAAAGGAGTATCAGGCTTGAGCAGCAGCTGGTGAAGATAAACAAAAAAGCAAAAGATGTAAAAGTTCAGATGTTTGGTTGATTTGTAATGGAAATCTTAAGAACAAGTGTGATGGGGCTGGGGATTTAGCTCAGCGGCATAAGCACCTGCCTTGCAAGCAGGCGGTTGTGAGTTTGATCCCCGGTACCGATAAAAATGAAAAAGACAAAAAAAAAAAAAAAAAAGAACGAGTGTGATGGAAGTATAAGGCAGCCACCAACTTACCAAAGCCAGTGTATGAAACACAGAGGTTTCAGGGCTAGGTATTGAGGAAGGAATTATAGTTAGAAAGAGGAAAGCTAAAATGAGGAAAAGAACTGGAACTGAAGAAGGTCTTGGTCAGGGTGAGTGAGGCAGAGGGAAGGGAGTTCCTGATCAGTGGAGGCTTGGGTGGTGATCTCACAAGCTGGGTAATACTAAATGAATTAGGTTGTGTTTTCTTCCTGTGAGAATAATGTAGAAAACACTTATGAAGACCTTTAAGTTGATTTATGTTCATATTAGGTTTAATACGGTTGGCTTTTTTTTTTTTTCTTTTCTTGATACAGTTCAGGATGGCCTTGAACTCACTATTTAACCCAGGTGAGCCTCAAACTCACAGCAATCCTCTGGTCTCAGCCTCCTGAGTATTGGAATTATAGGCATATGCCACAGTATCTAGCATTAATGTGACTGACTTTTTGTTTCTTTGTTTTTGTCTTTTTGAGACAGGGTTTTACTATGCAGTTTAGGTTGGCCTTGAGCTCACTTTGTAGCCCAGACTGGCCTTGAACTCACAGGAGTCCTCCTGCCTCAGCCTTCCCAGTTGCTGGGATTATAGGTGTGCACCACCATGCCTGGTTTAATATGGTTGATTGTTAAACTAAACATTATCATAGGATTTAATTAGGTAATCAACTCAGCAAGTCTTTCTTAGTGAATGGCTAGAGACAGTGAACGTGCTGAGCTGCTTCCTCATTTCTCCAGGCCTCACCCTCGACTCCAGGTACAGAAAGTATATGTGAAAGACTGAGAAAATGGTTGACTCTATCCAGATGTGACAGGCTATGCTGCAGCAGTCACCCAGCTGTCGCAGACATCCCGGAAAAGGTCTCTGTGGGACTGACACAGTGACCTAGATAAAGCAAGGTGCCCATGCAAAGTCACCCTAAGCCCAAATATCAACGGCACAGAAACTAGAAAGATCCCAGGGCAAGTTTCACCAGGATGAGAAACGTCTGTTGCTCTGAGCAGGTCTCTCCAGAGCCAGGCACAAAAAACCTAGAGAATCAAAGAAGTCTAGGGTGGTAGTCCGAAACCACAGTCCCCAGCCCCCAAGGGACACAGAGAAACCTTGTCCTGAAGGTTTGAACAAGTTGAAGACAAGTAGGTAGTGAACACCAGGAAAAGTGGCAAAGCTTCCTCCAGTTCAGGTGTTTAGCACTTTAGTTTGCTTTGGATAACAGAGAGAGGAAGCTATACATACAGAAGTACTGCTGGTTCAGTTAAAAAAAGAAAAAGATTATATATATGCAATAAAAGTTGTGAAACCTTAGTCAGGTATAAACAGAGAAGCACATTTTGGAGCGGGTGTCTGATCATCCTTTTCTTGCTACATTGCATTCTTGCTTTCAGACAGAAAGCAGACTGTTCTTTGCTGTAGACTGTGTAAATGCAAAAGATTTAATGTTTCATGTGCAGCAACAAAGAATACTTCCTGAAGAATATGCCAGGGTTTACTCTACAGAAATCTGCTTAACATTCGGTTATCTTCATGAGCAAGGGATGCTTTATAGAAACTTCAAATTGGAAAGTTTATTACTGGACTCAGTGGAGGACATTAAATTCACTGAGTATTGTGTATGTAAGGAAGGACTATAGTCAGGAGATATGACCAGCACTTTGTGGCACTACTAATTACTTTGCTTCAGAAATTATAAGAGAAGATTATGGTTTCAGTGTTGACTGGTAGACTGTCAGAGTACACATGTTTGAGATGATGGTTGGAGAGTCTCCATTTTATGTTGTTGAAGACTTTGATAACCTTGATCAAAACTTCATTGATCATGTGGCAAGTTATTTTGGAAAGAAATTTGTAAATCACATTCTCTTTCTGTAAAAGCTGCAAGTGTCCTGGGAGTTTTCTGAACAAGGACCTAAAGAAGAGTTGGGTTGTCATCTTAAACAGGATTTGCTGATGTTCAGAAGCATCCATTCTTTTGAAATGGTGACTGGAACATTGTTTTAGTTACTTTTCTTTCATTGCTGGGATGTCCAAAATTGAGAAAGAAAACTTTTATTTAGCTCACAGTTCATGGAGGTTTCAGTCCATAATCAGCAGGTTCCTAGGCAGAGTGGCATGGCAAAAGGCCAACTGGTCAAGACAACAGAACCGACAAGAACACAAAAAGAAATGATTAGACCAAGCCTCTTTTCTTATCTTACATTGTATTCAGGCTTCCCACCCTAGTCTGGTCCTTTACACCCATACTATCTCACTGCTCTTCTCTCAGGATGTTTACAAAGCGAAGACCCTGGGCCTCTGATAAGTCACCTAGTTAAACTTCTAAACTTCTCAAGTTGACATAATCTCTCAACCATTACAGACATGATGGAGCAAATCAGGTGGTCCTCCGTTTAAACCAAATGTTCGTTGGGAATTAGGTTTGGACAATTTTGATTCTCAGTTTACTAGTGAACTATTCAGCTCACTCCAGATGATAATAATATTGTGAGAAAGATAGATGAATATGAATTTGCAAGTTTGGAGTATATCAGTAACCTTACGAGATATAAATAGTGTGTCTGATCCTCAGTTTTAAACTATACATTTTGCTTATTTTGCTATTTAATGCATGGAAAAAAAACGTGTTAGTAGTCTGGATGGAATTAAGCATTTTGTAATTGTCTAGAAGCTAATTTCAATTTTTTGAAGTTATATTTAGGTATAATTCTTGATTGTTATAGAAGATGTTGAGTTTTTGTTTGTAGATAGAATTGCTTTTTGTGATTTAACTTAAATGAGACAAAGTATAATATTTTTTGTTGTTATTTACTCTGCAGTAATAATTTAGCTTTTAAGAAGAGTGTCTTAAATGTGTTTGTTTCTCTTGAAACCACATTATCCGTACTTTTAGGCCCCAATGTATGTAGTCTTAAGAGAAGTAAAAAAAAATTTAATAAATCTACAGAAAACACATACATTATAGTTCTGTCTCCTTAATTAAAATTTTCATTTAGTAGAGTAGCACATGAAATAGATAGTAGATGCATTGTAGGGGCAGAGTTCCTCAGACTATTTTTATTAAAATTAGTGATTAGCAATTTTATTTATTTAAGTAGTTGCCAGATAGAGCATTCTTGTGTTTATTTTAATATCATTTTTATGGAAAGGACTTGAAAAGTAACTAATCATCTAAATATGTTACAATGGTACAATCTTAGTAAAATTTAATTTTAGGGAAACTAGTTTCAAATTTGGAATCACATTTATAGGCATTTAATAAAATCATTTCTCTCTTTTGGAACTTCTATTTCATTAGAAATCTAACTTTTCCAAAGCTTATAGTCGTATGTTATTTTTTTTTTTTTTCAAATAGTTAAGTTTGAATAATGAAAACCCAGATGTGGTGGTGCATGACCTGTAATCTCAGCAGTCAGGAAGGTGAGGCAGGAGGATCTTGGTGAGTTTGAGGCCAGCCTGGGCTGCATCTGCATAAGAAAGTTCAAGGGCAGCCTGGAGGACAGTGAGACCCTGTACTCCTCCACCCACCAAAAAGTGCAGTAGATATTGGGAAAGGGGAAGAAACTGCTCAAAAGGAAAGAACAACTGGGATGAGGGAAAGGAGAAAAGAAAGAAGGGAAAACACACAATAGGTAATTATACTACTAATCTCTGTTTAGCAAAAAGAACATTTTGTGCTTTCATTGTTTGATCATTTTTCATGCCTATATCTTGTAATCTGAGCAATGCTTTAAAGATAACAACATGCAATATATTAACGGTTGTTAACATCCTATTACATTGTTTTGAAATTCTGTATCATTGGTTTTGTTCTTTTTCATTTTAAAATTTAAAAAACAAAAGAAAGTAATGAAAACTTCAAAAGAAAATGTTTATATACATTCATATGTTTATTTGAGAGGATATGTTTTTCTTAATGCCTGAAACTTGCTTCAAAACAAAAAGCAGTACTCATATAATAAACTTATACAGAATTCTGACATGTTAAAAGTACATTTACATTCATTATCTTATTTTAAATGTTGCTCTTTCTCATAGGACATTTCAGAATGTAGAAAGGTCACATAGGGAGTTTATTTATTACATATATTTTTGGGCCCCCATTAGAATTTTTTGGGCTTTTGGAACTCATTTTGAGAAACAGTAGAAACTGTATGCATGGTAAAATATTTTAAGATTGTATAAGCAATGATCTTATGAATATTTTTAAACAGATTTTAAGTGATTGACTTTATTAGATAACTCCTCATTCTCACCTCAACAAAGTCTTATCACCTTGCAGTTTTTTTATCAATAATATATAAATGATAAACATTTTTCTGTGATGAGTTTTTAACCATTATTTGAGTGGCCTTTTGTTTTTAAATTTTTTTAACTAATAAGATTTACTATGTATATTTTATGTAGAATTATATTACAAATATGTTTTTAATTGTGTTCTATTTCTTGGAATCTTTAAGTATTATTCTGGTTTTTTTTTTATCTAAAAAAAGCAGAACAGAAAAAAAGTGTAGAATAATACAGAATTTCAAAAAAAAATAACAGTAAGAAATGACTAATTGATAAATTGTTATCTTAGAAGTATTTGTTCAAGTTATAAAGTCACAGCATAAAAAAATGAGCAAACAGAAATTGTTTTCATAGTGTGTATAAATTCTCTAAAAATACTTACCAGAGGCATAAGGTAGTGGACAATCAGAATGGATAGTGTTTTGGTATTTTAGGAAATAATTTAATTTTGCATAAGCCTGCATTTTATGCATATGCAGTCTGGATTAAATACCAAGTAGTATTCTTGTTCAGTGCCAGTAAATTTACTTTATAAATTTGTTTGGCTTTGATTTTTGTCATAATATTGCTTTGGTTGTCATAATGTAATGTGTACTTGTACACCTTTTTTATGCTAAAAATATTTAAATAAAACATTTAATATACATCAAAAAATAAAATACCTTGTGCTCCATGCTGATCACATCCCCTTTGGGTCCTTTTTTAGAAGTAATTGTTGCTCAACAAGTTTTGTTCCTTGTTCATTGTTTCCATGTTTTTTTTTTTTTCTTTTGTTTTCTTTTCTCTCTCTCTCTCTCTCTTTTTTTTTTTTTTTTTTGTCGTTTTGAGACATAGTCTTGCTGTGCAGTTCAGGCTGATCCTGGCCTTGAAATCACTTTGTAGCCCAGGCTGGCCTCAAACTCACAGTGATCCTCTTGTCTCAGCCTCCTGAGTGCTGGGATTGTAGGCATCTGGCATTATGCCTGCCTCCACATTTTTCTTTATTGTTTTAAAATATCTATATATGGGATCTTTTAACAAAAGCATTTTATGACAAGTGTCTTAGTGGATCCTTGTAATCTCAACACTCAGGAGACTGAGACAGGGTGATTGCTCTGAGTTTGAGGCCAGTCTGAGCTACTTAGTGAATTCAAAGCAAGCCTCAACAGTCTAGTGAAACCCTGCCTTAAAAAAAAAAAAAAAAAAAAAAAGCTTATATAATTGATTGTTTTCAGTAATAACTCTAATGTAAAAGGTCTCACTTCCCAATCAAAAGATACAGATTGATGGGGTGGATCAAGAAACAAAGTACAGTGATATATACATTTAAAGAAATATATTAAAGAAATATAATTAATCAGAAAAGAAATTAATAGGCTAAAATTAATGGATTGAAAACAGTTTTCCAAGTAATGGTAAACCAAAAACTAACAGTAGTTATCCAGTTTCAGCTAAAGTGGTCTTCAAGTCAATACTGATCAGAAGAAGCAAACAAGGTTACTACATATTGGCTAAGGGAACAATTCAAAAGAAAGAAGTAGCAGTTATAAATAAGGGTACACTGAACAGTACTTTAATTTTATTACTAAAAAGATTGATAAAAAAGATTAGATCTGTTTGTACCACCATGCATACCATCCAGTGATGGGACAGTCATGCAAGTAATGCTGGTGATTCAAGACAGTGGGGTTGTATTAATGAATGTAGATACAAATGCTGGCAAGGATATGGTGGTGGGGATCCCTTCTGCATTATTTTTGGGAATGTAAACTAGTGCAACTAGTACAAAAATCACTAAAGAGAGTCTGCAAAAAAAATTTAAAAATAAAAAAAAAGAGAGATTCCATCTGCTATTTCCATCTAGCTATTTCCATTTTAGGTATCTTCCTGAAAACAGCTGAAGTTATCATACTGCTGTGATAAATGCAAACTTATTTTTATACCAGCATACCTCATAATGGCAAAATCTTGAATGTGAACTGTGTGTCCATTAATAGATTTATGGATAAATATGGTATTCGTGTACAATACTTACTAGTCTGCCATAAAGGATAAATTTGAGTCATTTGTAAGAAAAGGGATACATCTTGAGACCATAATGTTAAGCGAAATAAATTAGACACACAAGCTATCTCATGATTTCTCTTACTTGAGAAACTCAAAATATAAAGAAGATAAAGTTACAAAACAGGAACTGTATCTTTGCCAAAGGGAAAATGGACCAAGGGGGCAAAGGGGAAGTTAGGGGATAGAAAGAATTAAAATGTATAGCATACATGTTCCAACTTCCTGTGAGGAATGTAATCATTATATCCTGCAAAAATGTACCAATAAAAAATTTTAATTACAAAAGATAGAAAACATTGAAACATAAGAGACAGGTACCAAAAAAATCAAATAGAAAATAGATCTTTGGGAGAGTGAGGATAATGCAGGAAAGGAAAGGAGAAAATTTTGGGGGGCATGAGGATCTATACTTGTAATTAACATCCTTAGAAAGATAAAAGAAGATAAGGCTTCCATGAAATAATATGGACTTGCAAACATGAAGTTGCCTGTCTGTGAAAAAATTTAAATAAAATTTATGAGAAAATAGTTGAAGATGCATATTAAATAGATCAAATAGAAAACAGACATAAAATATATTATATTTGGTAATTAGAATAATGGTTTTCAAAGTAGGGGATGTGCACCCATAAGGACCTCTAATATCCTTGAACGGGTTTCAGGTGGTCCCATCACCATATTGTATATGTTTTTTACATAGACTAAAAAAGTCATATCCTTCAAATTTGAATAGCGAAGGTTATTATGTCTGTGTCTTGTATTAAACCAGACTTTAAAAGATGCAGAAATGCAAAGCGCTGTTCCTCTCAATGTTTTCAAAACATACTTTCTAAAAATGTTGTCTGTTAATATGTGTTTTAAAGAAATATGTTTTTCCATTTTTTAATTTTTTTGAGTTATATACGTTCATTTTTACAAAGGGCAGACTAAAAGGAAATCCTACGGTTAATCAGCTTTAACATTGTTCCTGCATTTATTGATTTCATCTATTTTATTACTGAACCCTTTTGCATGTCTAAGGAAACTTCTGTTCCAGTGTCATGTTATCAAGCTCTGGATCACAAAATAAGATGCAAGATTCATCAATTGGTTTTTCAGGAGAGCAAAATTCTGAGTTTTAAACCTGATAAACAGCAATAAATGAGTGGCCAGTGTAACTAATAGTTCTTAATTTTGAAACTAATAGTCCTTGTTAAAGGAACATTTGAAAAATACCAAAAAGAAAAGAAAACCTAGTATTTCTTTTCTATTTAGAACTTTGCCTCTTCAAACACAAAGTCTCGCTGAGACTTTATTGAGTGCAAGAAAAGCTTCAGAGTTTGGCCCTGGGATGTTTTCTGGTCATGGCATCAGGACCATTCCTGATGGCAGTTACAGGCTGGACTCTCTTTTCTCATCTCTCAGAGCTTCCCTACGCAGGGATAAAAAGGCATTGAGGCTATCCCCACTGACTTTGGAAAAAGACTCCAGGACTTTCATCTTGGTGATTTCCGCATGGGCTCTTAGACGCCACAGGAACTCAAAGCATGTTGGATCACTGGTGGATACCTGCTGGTACTCCAGGTACTGTCTGCATTGTTATGGTAAGGACCTTTTGGGATACCCATCGATGAAATCCTTCTTGTCAGTGTACACCTTCATCTTTCTCAGCGTCTCCCAGATTTTCTCCTCAGGGGTACAGTTGTCCTCCATGAAGATCATACGTAGAACAAGTATCAGCAGGCCAGTCTTGGGCATGCCGTGGTCACCAATCAGCCCCATTATAAGTGACAAGCACTTAGCAATCCACTTCCTTCACTTCAACGCCAAAGATCACCTCTGTGCATTGATAGATGTTCCTGAAGATCACTGTGAAGTAGTTCTTGTGTTCATTGATGACATCATTCAGGATTTCTGCCTTTGTGATAGGCTCTTTGGTTAAATGCCTGACACCCAGGAACTTCACAAGCTTGGCTGCCTTCTTCTCTAGTATGTTAATGAGCAAGAACTCAAGAGTATGGAAGGGCCTGCAATATGCTTTGATCCTTTTCTTGGCTAGTGGAACCTTTATTTGATTTGCTCGGTGGAGTGGCTTTGATAGTAGTGGAGGAAGGACAGATTTTCTGAAGATCCTGGGGAAGGAGCACTGTTTCAGGAGCAGTCATGTCCTCCAGGGTAACCAGCATCAGCATAGAGGAGGAGATAACTGTGGCATCCAACTCCTGAATTGCAGGAACCTGCCCAGGCTCTGTGCTTTTCTTTCACCCTGAAGCTCGTAGTGCTGGTATTTCCGGCAGTGTGGCAACATAACTTGTGTTGGGGACAGTGCAGGAGTGTAGGCAGAGAAATGGTAAAGGAGACAGCTGGCCTTGAATTCTGATGGCCTGGAACTCCTTCAATTTGTTGATCTAACTCCAACTCCTTCATAGGGGATTTAATTTTTTTCCACCCTGTTAAAGATGTATAGATTAAAGACCTCCATAAAGGTCTTTAAAATTCTCATGATGTAGAATACAAAGAGATCAAAATATTTGATAACTATATTGTTAGCCCAAGTAATTAAGCATCTAAGGAGTAGGACTTAAAAAAGAAATAATTATTTAAGTAATTCAGACCAATTTGAGTAATTCAAAGTACTTAAGAGTGAAGGACAAGTTTTCCACATTGAGTGGACTCATAACAGTATTTTGCAAAATGTATTAATTTGCATATAGAATATATTATGACATCAAAAACCTCTGGGAACTGAAATAATCCTGAATATTTTCATAAAGAAAAAAAATACAGGTCACCTGAAAGTGTCTGAGAATCATGAGATTGATCTTTCCAAAAGACAACCTGGAATCAAGAAAACAATGGAGCAATAACTCCAAAATTCAGAAAAGACATGGGTGGCTCCAATTTAAGAAAGCAGTGGCTTGGCAGGTAACTCTGGGCAGAGTAAACCAAACCAGAGTCCCAGGCATAATGGTTAGAAGAAAATTATGAAATTGATCAGATCTCTGAACTGTTTGAACTGACAAGACGGCCGTTCTGCAGAGGTTATGAATGAATTAGTGAAGCCAAAGGGAACTACCAACAGTGCAAACTCAATTTTTGGCAATAGAGCAATCAAATTTTATGAACAAAAATGTAAGTAATGATGACTCATATAATTCAGCTGTAAATAGTACATAATCAAAATAATGAAAAATTGAAAATTAAACAAATGAAAAGTTTTCCAGAAATGAATTATATTTAGAGAATGATGAAAGAAGAGTTCATGTAGAGAGGGCTAATAGGTAGAATGTCAGGCAATTAGTAGGAAATTAGTAACATTTAAAACTGGAAACATAATCACAATATAATGTAAATATATGTATATGAAGAGAAAGGAAATAAAAAGTTTATATTAAACATAAGTGATTAAATAAATAAATAAATAACCAAGTATCTAAATGTTTCAGGAAAATTCTTCCTCCAATCAGATAAAAAAATGTGGTTATTTAATTTTACTGTAGTCTGTGGCGCATAATCATATGTATTTGAACTTCAATTTTTCTTGGCACAACTTTAAATTCGTTATTATCTGAAGAGAGGTGCTTACATTTTCCACAATTGTTCTCCCTAGCACTTTTTGGGTCTGTGGGATGCTCCCCTTTTTCCCCGGGGAATAGAATTTCTATGTACTCCCTGTTGGCAGAATGCCTATATTGTTCTCCAGTCCTTCCCCTATCCCACAGACCAGCACTTCCTCCATGCTGGAACTCCTGTTCTTTCCAGCAACGATTGCTTGATGAATACATTCATGTCAAATTCTGACCAATTAGGCCTCAGGGAGTATGTTGATTGGCGGTGGTAGTAAGGAGTCTGGGAAAGATTTGTTTATTATAAGAAAATGTAAGGATAGGCAGTTTTCTCCTCTGATGGCTGTGTTGAGGCTGGATGTGATAACTGGATCTGTGTGCAGTATAGAGTGGTGCTGACGGTGTACAGAGCAGAAAGATGAGAAAAACCTGGATACTCAGATTAAAAACAAACAAAAATAGAAAAAAAACCTAAAACTAAAAATATGAGTTTGATAGTGATGATGAATTCATTTACTTGGACATGTTTGCAGTTAGGCTTTCAATAGTTGTAATGGAGTGTCATTTTTAAGCCACTAAAGAAATACTTTCAAACTCAAAGGAGTATTGGTCTGTAAGGCAAACAAACTTTTAAATAAAGTGAAAGATTCGAGAGAGGGGACAAAGCAAGAACACTATTGTTTTGACATTCTAATTATAAAAACATTAGGCTTGGCACAAAAAAATCATCAAACCATCAGTCTTGGAGATGGTTAAGTTAATTCACTTTTTGAAGCTCAATAATTCATCTGTGAAGTGTCAGCAGCTGGGTCTTGTTAATGGTAAGCCTTTCATTCCTGTTAAATCAATTGTAAATAATAGAACCCCTTGGAGAAAAATGATGAAATAAGCATTGATTTCCAAATTGGGTGTCAGATACAGAGCATTAATAAAACACATTGCAAGCAAACAAGTACCTAATATACTCTGATCACTGAAATAGTAATCAGGGGGAAAAAAATCAATGATTTTTGTGTAAGTTGAAAGTATTTTAACATTTTATTTGTATCTATATCATACGAAATATCTCATTCTGGATCATATGTTGTTATTTAATTTTCATTATCTTCACCAGCAAAACTAGATGATTTTTTTTTTTTTTTACTGTTAGGCTTGTTTCTTTATCTTTTAAGTAGATAACGAGTATTTGGTCATATATTTTCTTAGCTGCCTGACATTGAAGATTCTGTTGTGTTTAATGTAATACAATACATTTATAGTAATTTGCATAAAACACTGCAGAAAAATGTAACAGTTCTAATGAAACTTTTAAAGAAAATAGAGCTCTCTAGCAGGTGTCCATAAAAGTGCTTTATACTCACAGACTCTATTAAGTGTTAAAACCAGGATTCTGCGAATACTACATGTGGAGTCTACTGAAAGGAAAACATGTTTGTGAAACTGTGTTGGTTCTACAGCAAAGGAAGTTGGAATGGCCATCCCGTATTATCTATGTAGACTAAAATATTAAAGTCAGTAGAATACTTCTTCATTGCGTATTTTATGAAGGACTAGTTTGAGGAAAAGTACGTGAATTTTTTTGCTTGTTTTTGAGGTTTTACTCACCAGTGGAAAAGAGTAGAAATACTACAGGTGTAATTAAGGGTGCGTCTTTCTAAAAACAAAAACAAAAACAAAACACTCCAAACTTCTTAAAATGGTGTTTCACAATTTTTTTCATGAATGATCTCTAAAGACAAGAGTTACACATTGATAAGATTTGACTTGATTTTCATGTTTTAGTGCTGTGTCCTCAAATTTTGATACTAATTACAGTTTCTTAGTCTTCTGTGGTTTTTGTTTTTCTTATTTCTAGATTTTTAACATGAAATCTCTGTGATATTTTTTGATAGTTATCCTATTTTAACCTTTATCAAGTGGTTAATTAATACTGTGTGACATAGAATGTTTTCAGTTTCAATACCAGACCAGTTAATTCTTTGCTGGAATATCATTTTGAAGAGTAAGTGAGATACCAGTATTCACTGCTAACATAGTCAGAAATTACAAGAAACAAATCCTGAATTCAAGAAGTAAAATGAATGTCAAATATAAAACAATATGCTTATAGAGAATGAGGGATATAGGATCTGACATCTTTTTCTAAAACCCACACAAAGATCAACTACTGTACAATTCAAACCTGAAAATTAAGTTGGGGAAAGACCTGAAATTGTGTCAAGTGAAATATATTTGAAAGACCTAGGAGATTTTAGCTAGGCCTAGATGAGACACACATTCAGGTTGCCTACCAGCTTGGTGAGACCTGCTATGTTGTAGTGACTATATAAAGGGCATATACCTTTGGAAGAAAGGGGCTGTTATTAAAGATTAATACACAATAAGAGTTTAACTACTGGCCTCAACTAAGATTAAGGGGAGGAAGGACGATTGCAATATGAGGGAAGAATTTCAAAGGAACTCTTGAGTGGCTGAAATGAAATGCTTTTGGGAATTTGGGAATTTCCAGTTAAAGGAATTGCTCAAGTGGACATTGTGAGATCATTTGACAAGAACATTTAAATTGGGATTTAGTTGGACCAAATGAACTTTAATGTTAGGTCAAACCTTGAGAATCTTTGGCTCTAAATTTTAAATAGAGGATTTCCATGGAAAGCTATAAATTTTGAATTGTTTTAAGATATGTTTGTAGAATTGCATTCTTGCACAAGTATAATACAGACCTAAATCACTGACAGTAGAATATTAAAAGGAATCTAAAGTTTAAAAGTGAGCTGGAGTGAAAATTAGAATCCTGATTTTTGGTATTGGGGGTCAAAAGAAGGATTCTTAAATTAGAGTAATAATTTTCTTAAGACAAAATAATTAAGGTATAGATTGGAGACCTTGAGGCTTGATAAAAAATTTTCCATTGAGGTGGGGTCTGCAGTTCTTTAGAAAACTTTTCTAGTCCACTTTTAGGAAGTCAGGATGATATTTCAAATAGGCATTTCAAAGTTTGCCACAGTGAAGTTATAGTCTAGGCAAATTGAACTGTGTACCCACGTTACAATGAGTAGTGCTATAAAACTGCTCTGCATTTGTGGGCTTTGTATATCTCCTTTGCCTTTACTATAGTTATAGGGAAATTTAAGGGGACTTTAAGGGTAATCTTTGTGTAGAGACTTTAGCCTCATTTACTATCATAGGTCTGAATTTGATTGCTAGAGTGCTTCTACCATTTGTCTGTCCGACAATGCCTTCCCCAGTGCTCCCATGTCAGCTTAAATTCTTGTACTTCTTGTCTGCCAGGCAGATTTTGGCGTCAAAATAAGCCTGGCTTTATTGTTCTCTATTTGTAGTTTGTCTGACTTCTCAAGAAATTTGGTTCTCAAGAGTCCCTAAAGTTCCATGCACCTTATGTATGATGGTCTCTTTGAGCCAGGCCAAACTCTTCCCTAATGAAAAGTCCTCCAGGAGAGAAAGTCCCATGCTGCTCTAAGCCAGATCCTACAGATGAAAGCATCTGTCAGTGAAACTTGCTACTCTTTCTTAGTGCAGGCTGATCTATACAGAAAGGTGAAAGATTACTGTAAAGTACAGTAATTCAAAGGAGAAATTTTATTCGATAGAGTAGTTTCAGGCTGCTTTCCTGTACTGGACTTTTTAGGGCTTATACTAGATAGACTGGGTGCCCACAGAATGCTTTGGATTGTTTTTTGAATATTCTCCTTCCCTTTAGTAGTTTTGCATACAAACTGGCTGATTTCATAGTTATGGGTTCATATTTGAGATTCATAATTTATGTAAAATGTGGTATTAGTAGTTTGAAATGTATTTCTCAAATAAGAACCTTGGATTTTCCTGGTTCTTTTCCTGCTTTTTTGAATTAATATCACAAAGGCATAAAAATTGGTGTATTCAGAACACCTGCAGATTCAGGCATTATGAGTAAGGCCCATCAATTACAAAATAGTCTGTGCATAAAGAGATTGCAAAGGATTTAAAATCACATTCTTTCTATTAACTGGTGTGCATGAGAGAGCGTGATATATGGTGAAATCTTTCAGAGGTTGAGAGAAGAGACAAGAGGATAGTTTGAATACAATAGAAAATGATTTTTTACCAGCTATCATCTCACTGAATGATTTATATCTGTAAAGAGTTAGAAGGTAATTTTTAGCTGAGCCCAACTTATTATGTACTTCGTATAGTGTATGAACTCTGTGCAGTACTTCATGTACAGGCATGTTGAAACTTACTCTTTAAATTCCATTGTTTCTTACAAGTTACAGGAGTGGCTACACCTTCTTTGAAGCTCAGTACTTTATGCAGTGAAAATCTCCTGGTTGTACTTGTATGTGATAACATATAAAACGACTAGCAAGTACTTAACTAAGAGACACAGCAGCAATTAAAGAAGAAATAGCTTTCACTTATTATCATGAAGGAATATAATCTGTAAGTCAACTTCAAAAATAATCTATAATTGGCATAGCTGCAACTACTCAGTATCATACTCTGGTTGATACTGACATCATGGTTGTTTGGACAGTATGAGCCCTTAAGGCTTATGTTGTTATCTTTTCCTTTTAATTTTTACCTTGTGAACAACTTGCGCTACTGATCACCTGGAAGGTATGTATATCAATCCAGAACAACTCTGTCAGGCTTTGATTTTGCCAATGATGGTCAGTGAGGTTAGACTTTTGAGGTGCAAGAGGAAGAGGCTGACAATCTGGGGACATGGCAGTGAGATTGATACAGTGCATCTCTAGTGGGTGTTTTCTGGATCTTATATATCTGTATTGTGTGAGTGCTGGTCTATCCACATCATTTGAGTGCCCATGACTTAAAAGCACATGTATTACATGACTCTTGCTTATTGATTGAATTATAAAACATTGTCAATTTGAGGGCTTTGGAACCCCTTTTTGATATATGAAAATGCTGGAATAACCAGCTACAACCCTTTTCACCGATTTTGAAACTTCATAGATGAATATATAATCCTTTTATAAAGCATAATAATTATAATGAGAGCATGAGGATTTAGCTCATCAGCATAAGCACCTGCCTAGCAAGCGTGACATCGTGAGTTTGATCCCAGGTACCAAAAAACTTATAAGGACAATTATAACAAATGCTTGTTTAGTTTCTGGTACCTGTTAAGCAAAGATATAGAAATATATCTATATCAATATCTATATGTCTGTATCTATATCTATCTATCTATCTATCTATCTATATATATATATCACAACAACCCTATATGAATGAAGTTCATGAAGCATAAATGAGTTATACAAGTATTAGTGGTGTTATTAGAATTAGCCTTATAGCTTTTGTTCTTGATTGTACATAATGGCCACAAACTCCAAACCTATAGTCAACCAAAATTGGTTTTAGGGACTGGAGATTTAGCTCAGCAGCATAAGCACCTGCCATGCAAGCAGGCGGTCGTGAGTCCGATCCCCGGTACTGATAAAAAGAGAAAAAGAAAAAAAAAATTGGTTTTAAATGTTAGCAAGTGTTACTTGGTGCTCAAGCTTTATTTTTTGCTTTAATACATAAAATGAGGATACTAGAATCTAACTATATGCTGTGGTGTTGGGAATTGTGTTAGCATTATCTTATTAGCTTAGTATTATTTTATGAAGATAGATGTATAAGAGGTAACCACCAATTGGTATAACCTGACCTGGTGTGTAATTCAAATATTATGGACACACAGAAGAGGGATTGCAGAATGAAAGGGGTGGAAAAGTGTTCACGTTCTTGTTTATGACAGTTTTTTAACCCTCCTTCAGCGTTTCTGTGGCAGGCATGTACAGAGACTTTGCCTTAGGCAGGTACTTGTATTTCCTTCATTTTTTTTTTTTTTTTTTAGCAAGTTCACCTTACTGTACAGCTAACAGCTTTAGATCTTACTGAACTGGAAAGCAGCAACTTTCAGACTAATTTCCTCTCGATAATATTGTGAATTTCCTTTTCTAATTAGATAATAGAGTTATTGAGAATTTTTCAAACAGAAAGATGGGGTAATCTGCTGAGGGCAGAATGAGACGGCACCATGCTGTCTTCCCTGAGGATTGCTTGCACACACCCTGACCTACCAAATGGGTGGATCCATCAAAACCCACACAGTTGCCACTTGTCCTTTGTTTTGACTTGCTTTCTCTGCTGATTGGACTGGGAGTGTCTTATTTCTACTTGACTCTAACTTTGAAGTATAGGTCCTCATAGGAAATATGAAAAAGAAATGAATGGGCAAACAGAAAGACCTACGAGCTAACCTTAAACGAGTTCTTGGATAGAGAAGTGTGTGTTCTTTGTTGTTGGAGTAGTTACTTCCTAAATGCTTATCAGTCAAATATGGTGTATGGACAGGGCTTCTGGAGTCAGACAGATGTGGTTTGGCTTTCTGTTCACATGGTAGTTATATGCCCTTGGAAAAATGACCCCATTAAGTTTAATCTCTTCATCTTAAAATGGGAATAAAGAGGAGGATTATTGGATGGACACCCATTAGCAGCCTAGTAGATCACGCTATATTTGGCTGTGGAAAAACTCAGTGCATTTATATAAATATATCCTAAAAGAAGTGACAAATACATCTAGCATTAATGTGACTGACTTTTTGTTTCTTTGTATAATTTGATTTTAAGCAAGTTCTAAATATAAGAAATAATTCTGTCAAGAACTATATATTTTTAGTTATTGGTGGTTTGTCATGTTGTTTTACTTTTGAACTTATTAGTTAAATAAGTTTCTGCCTTTCATTTAGATTATCCTCCAGTGGGGCTATGAGTAGTTTGTGGGGGAAGTGGCATTTGATATATTTAGATAATACCATGGGCTTATAGTCCAGTCTGTCTACTGGAATCTAAATGAGTTTTATTACTGACTGAGTGGCCTTGGGCAAGTTATTTATCCTCATGGTCTTCAACTTTTCTTTCTTCCAAATGGGAAGACTAGTACTGCTTTTTAGATAACTTATATAATGAGATACTGTTTTAAGTGCATTTGCATTTTACAGCATATGGTGAACATTCTGTAAATGTTATCAGCTCTTACCCACCTCCATCCTTTGTTACACTAAATCATAAATATACATTTGCCTTTCATTATTTTCTATCACCAAATGTAACTTTGGAAAGTAAACGAAGTAAAATGCAGGTAAAGATTAGCAGATCTAGAGGACATTAAAGAAAAAAACATTTTCTGGCCAATGAGAATGGAGAGTACAAAGCAGAACAAGCATCCTATAAGAGGTAAATTTAAGAATAATTGAAGAGTGAAGGCTTCAATTTTGTACACATATAAAATATTGTGGAGAGGGATGTCCCTCCCAGGCTGACATGGGTACACACATGTATATTAAAGACAATCTCAACATAGATAAATAATGAATATTTAGAATATATTGTCTAATATTCATTTAAATTTTCAAGGTATTATTGATAGCTTTGGTTTTTTACCACCCACTCCATGCAAGGTGCTATGGGTTATAGAAACAAATAAAATGTGAGTTTTTACCTAAAAGAGTTTACTCTAGTGAAGCAATAGAGGTTATATCAGATTGTTCTCATAAATAAATTCATGCACAATTTTCTAGAAAAAATGATGGTAATACTTTCATTTCTTTTTCAAACAAGTCACTGACTGCAGTCACTCAAGTAAATAGATTTATGATAATTAATATAATTCATGCTTTTTGATAATTATTCTGAAAGTTCTGTGACTTACCCAGTGTACCTTTGATTAGCAATGGAAAAGTTATACCAATAGAAAGAATTAGTTAGTGTATCAGTAGAGTAACCACATTACATCAATGTGTGAAATTTCAGAGGAAAAAAAAAACCATGAGAAAAGATTTAGTGTTTGCTGTTATACAGACCAGTGTACAATATGAACAAAGCAATATGGTACAACCTAGAGCAGAAGATGTGAGATAAATATTTGGAATAGAAGGTGAGTCAGCCAAGGTTTCTCAAATGAATTGAACATACGTAGACAGATTCTTTGCTTTAGCCAAGTGATGTGCTGAAGTAATCCACTTGCTTTAATAAATTATATATTAAAAAATAAAGCTAACTATCATTTTCCAGGTAATATCCTAAAGCATTTTCATAAGAATTACTTGATGTAATCAGAGATTTAAATAGTCAGTATTGACATCTGTATTTATGAATAAAGATAAAACAGATACTCAGAGCTGATTCATGAAGCTGGTAGAATAAAGGTAGAATTGATCGATCTATTTAGGTTGTAGGCAACAGCCAGATAAACTTGGGATTTGTTTTTATAAATCTTGAACAAGTTTATCTGTCAACATGTTGTACATCATGTATCCTGCAAAGTGGGTTAAAGCACAAACTAATGTATCCTACCCCAAGAATTCATGTATCAGTAAGTCTAGGTTAGAGTCCTAAAATTTGAATCCACAGACCATACACTGAAAACTACTTCTGTAAGGTTAAAGATGGCTCATTTATGTAAATATTGATAGTGCACTAAATTTAATATACAATTTAAACGTTCAAATACACACACACACACACACACACTATTTTTAACTTATTTGCACCCTAAAATTTAGCATTTTAATAGAGACTGTGAACTCTTCCTGATGGGTATTACCAAATACACTCAAAATAAAAAATGTAACTAAAGATATAGAGAGATTTGGATCCTTGTAGATTGCTGATGATAATGTACAATGGTGCATCTGCAGAGGGAAAGAGTGGGGCACCTTAGCAGAACATTAAATTTAGAACAAACACATGATCCTGAAATTCTACTACTAGGTACATTCCCAAAAGAACCGAAAGCAAGAGCAAAAACAGGTATTTGTACGCCCATGTTGTACACCCAAAATAGCATTTTTCACAGTAATCAAAAGATGGAAACAAAAGTCCATTGAACAATAAATGACTCAACAAAATGGGGCATATCTGTCCCACCAAATATTACTGATTCTTAAATGGGAATGAAAGCCTGAAATATGCTGTAACATGGATGAAACTTGTTCATGTTATGTGAGTGAAATAATACAGCCACAAAAGGCAAAATATTGTGTGATTCTACTTACGGCAGATACCTAGAATTTTCAAATTTTTAGACAGAAAATTACATAGTGATTACTGTGACATGGGAGAGAAAAAAAGGAATGGAGAGTTATTTAATGCTTGTAGTGCAGGGCAGGGATTGACTGTACAACAATGAATGTACTTAAGGCTTTGAATTGTGCACTTTAAAATAGTGAATTTTGTTTTGTATAGTTTACTACCATAAAGAAGGAATTCTCAAGAAAATCACACATCTATCCCCTCCTCTTTTCCTCAGTGTTTCTCCAAAATTGGTAGAATAGTCTGGATTGTTTTATTTGACTAAATCATGAACTTATAATGGGACAGGATTACACTTCTATAGTGAAAAAATAAACCTCTGTCTTAGATTTGTTGTACTACCCCAAGATTTCTTGAGCTGTTCTGGAAACTAAAAAAATAATGCACATGTTGAATTTGCCCATAAATTAACCCTTCCCATTCAATCACTGACCAGACTTTCAGGAAAATAACACATCTTGATTTGTCTGAATGAGACCCATTGTCTGTAAGTTTAGCTCATAGAAAACAGCTGGAAGTCAGAGGCTGTCTTATTTGGCATCCCTGAAGTCTGTCTCTGACACTTATGTCTAAATTAGACTGCTGCTAATTAAATAAACGTGTAAAGCCAGCATCATGACCTGTCTCCTCTCCTTCATAAACCAGGGCATTGCCATTTTGGGTAGCTGTCTGTATCCATCATTTTATAATTTCTAACCTTAGGCATAGCTGTTTAACTCAATTAAATGTAGTCAAAATGAACTTTGCTAAAAAATCTAATAGTGAAATAAATATATAGAATGAAACACTCAGGGGTGATTTCTAGAGCTCAAGTTAGGGCTATTAATTTTAGGCAGCAGGCACAGTCTTTGATCACTACATTTTACAAAAGAAATTTCTCCATTTGAATTATTCTTTTGTAAAGGGAGAGAATTTGACTAGATTTAAATACCCCACTACCATTTTAAGAAAGGTTTCATGAGTTTGAAGTGACCATGATTTTTATTCCTTGAAAATGCCATAAAATATAAACTATAAAATCTTACAGAAGATAGAACAGTACAAGCTCTAAATAGTAAGGTTATTTAGGACAAATATCATTGGATATAAGAGAAATGTTTGGTACAGTAATAACTGAGATCTTGTCTTTCATTTCCTTGATTTTGTATTGTTTTTTCTACTGAATGAAATCTTAGAATCAGAGGGATTTCTGCTCAGAGATGCCACCATATCCTCAATACTGTACAGAATTCTGAGGGATGATAAATAATTAATTTATTCTTGAAGAAACTATTGTTTTGTCAAATAAGTTTGATGAGATTTTGTTCAATCAAAATTTTGAAAAAAAAATGAGAACATGGGACTTTTAAAAACCATTTACTTTGCTGATTTTCATTATAGACTGCTAAGAAGAAATCTGTTGAATTCCATCATTCAGAACATTCTGTGTGCTACTTTCTTATTTTCAGAGAGACACTTTATAAAAGTAAGAAAAAATAAAATGGGCTGTTAGATCATTAGTCCAACTTCTTTCACTGGACAAATGGAGAAAAGAAGTCTAGTTTTCATGGTTTATTTTGTATTTTGTGATCTTGCACATAGATTATTTTTCACTTTGGAGTAGAAAGGCAGAGTCCAAAATTAAGACTATAATTGGAGCCCAAACTGTTAGTTGGCTAGCTGACGCCCTTGAACACTTTGGCATCATTCTTCCAGACAAAATAGTTGCCAGTAAGTGAGATTATTTTCAAAATAGCCTTGCAAGCTGAGGTAGGAAGTGCTGCAGAGTGTCAGCATGGGAATAGATGAAATTAGGGATTAGTTTTGGTATTATTGGAGCCAGATAGAAAATTTCTTATGTGGTGACTACTCAATATGATTACAGCAATGTCAAAAAAATTTTTGTATTTAGAACAAATACTGGAAAGCACAATACCCAAATAGTAGGAGTATTTTGTTTTGATGAAGATTTTTTTTTTTTGGAACCAGATATCAAACTGCAGACTTTTTGTGTGCCAGGCAGACGCTGTACCACTGAGGTATATCCCTGGCTCCCTTGATGAGGATTTTATGTGAATATTTTTCTTTGGGTTTCAATTTCATATAGTTATAGTATATAGATTTCTTTCCTTGGTCAATCTAGTTTTAGAAATTACTTCTTTTGCTATAGTGGATTTATTTATCCCATAAACCCTTACTGTGGTAACTACCTTTAGCTTTTTACTCTAACATTTTTAGCACTGGGCTTTTGTCCATATTGTTACAAATATTGCTGCTGACCTACCAGGCGACTGTTTGCATTCAAGACAGGAATGGTATAGAAGACATTTTTGTGGAAAGGCTTTGGTTTTACTTGGAGAGGGAAGCCTTTGTCAACTTCTCTATACAGCTTAATGGCCAAAATTGTATTATGACTGCTCTTACTTGAAGGTAGCTTGGAAAATCCATTTTTCAGCATTCCAGAATCTAGCACATAGTTTTTAAAGGGTAGTCCACAGGCCAGCAACAGCATGATTTGGGGTCTTGTCACAAAGGCAGATTTTCAGATTCCATCTCATACCTTCTGTCAGGACCACTTGCTTAATTTGTGTCTTAGTGCAAAATACGGAGTGTCATATTCAAACATCACTGAAGATTTTGAGACAACAGTAGAACATTGAAACAAGCCCAGAGCATTTGTGAGTATATACAGGTCACACCCATGGAACAGGCCCTACCTTTTATAACAGAAAGAATTCTGCAGATGACTTTATATTTAAGAACTACTGAAGGAGCAGATTTGAACAGGCTGAAATGGAAATTTGTCATTTTCCAGACCTGTGGGTTTCTCAAAAAACCAGTGCTGTTTGTAGACTGATTTAGTCACAGTCAGTCACATAAGAGGGCAAACATTACATGATTTTCTTTGCACTTGCTGAAAAGCATCTCTTGGTATCTGTGTTTCTCCCTCACTGAAGACAAAAGCCTGGTGGAGACAGAGTAGAGGAGCTTCTGTTGGCCAACAGCTGTGACCAAGGATAAATTCCAGACTAATAAGCTGGGGAGTATGGTTCCCTGATGAATGGTCATTTCAAAGCAAAAAATAAAAATTGCAGATGAGCCTTCAATGGAAGTGAAATTAAAGTCATTTATCCCAGATCATTTGGAAATATCAACTCTCTTCTTAAGAAAAATATAATGAAGCTCACTCATAAAGATATAAAATATTTAACATGTGACTTCTGCTTTGTACCAACATCACCTCGTAATGATTCCTTTATTTTGTTATGTTTAACTTCAATGAAAAATTTAGGAGGAATGATAGGCAAATGTTTAACCCAAATCAGTTTTTTTTTTTTTTTTTTTTGCCTGAAATCTGTGATTACATCATTGGCACATTTATACTGCAAGACATTTTTACGATATAAGCATTTTTTCATTTGGACAGCAACCATAATAAATTGAAATAAAATTCAGTCTTGATTGATGTTACAAGTGTCATGTATAGGGCAAGTCCCATCTATTAAGTGTGGTTTGCCAGGGCAGCAATAATAGTAGCATTTGAATGTTTTTCTTATTAAGGAGAAAAATGGTCAGTACCGTCAGTTTGATAAAGAACGGGGACTGTGGCAAATAGAAGATCCTTGCAGCATGTGAGACATTTTCCCGGGGTTTAGGATGAAGGTGGTCAGAAGACTATAGGGGTTGCTTTTCCTTTTAAAAAAAAAAAAATAGGATAAACTATTACAGTTTGTGGAATGAAAGCGAGAGGCTGATTACAACATAATGGAGTGTACTATATTCATCTCTTTGAAATATGACCTCACCCGGCCTTTTCCATTTTACAATCGATTCTCTCATTCCCTTAATGAACCTTTGCATTCATGAGTCTTCCTTGGAAGTATGCACATGAAGTATTGCTGGAGCAAAGAATAATTGTCTGCCAAGTAAGTAAGAACAAAGTGCCTCTCTTGTCATTTGGTTCAATAACATTAGAAACTGTTAATGCATCATGTTGGGCACTGTATTGTTTTGCTTAATAATTATCTAATTTGCCAAAGCTTGCTTTAAAAGATGTTTTTTGAAAACTGGCACAATAGAGATGTTTGCCTGTTTCTCTAAAGATGGGATAAGAGGGCTGATAATGAATGTATTTAAGCACGATTTTAGTTTTAAAAAATGTTGTTAAGTATGTCTTATTTGAGCAAAGTGGCACACTTATTTTGAGTAGTAATACCATTAACATGATGGTACAGAAGAATATTATAGGAAAAAGTTAAGTGACTGAAAAGCAAAGAATATGAAAGAATAAATAATACAACTCCCGGGCTTTTAAATAATAAAATTCATTTGTGTAATTTGCAGGACATACATGTAGTGGTCATTGACCCCATATTAGAAGACAACAGTATGCTTCACATAAGCAAGTCAAGACTAAAATACGTTCAAATCCTCTGATTTCTTCCCTCCTCTAGTAGAATTTCACTAAATTGTTACATACACTAATTGAGTATATGACTCTTAGTACAAACTGGCTAAAATTGTTGGTGTGAACTTATGCCCTATAGCATCAAAAGGGAAAAATGGTTCTCTAAATATGCATGCACAGGTCAACACAAGAATTTAAAAAGCTGTATCTTTTACTGGGCAGATGGAGATAATGAGTGCCAAATGCATGATGGGATGAGATATATAAAGGATCCAGTTGTGTGGGTGAATGCAAACCAATTAAGTTATGAATTCCTTCAAAGAAAATAAAAAGGAGAAAAAAGTAAGCTTTTCTTTGAAACATAGTAGTAGAACAAACCTCAGGCCTATGGTGATTTTAAAAATAAAAGTTAAACACAGCGTCACCAAAAGCTTTAGTATCCTGTTCTCAAAAACATGTCAAAAATAGAGAACGCTTTTGTTTCAAATACCTGTCCAGTCCAGAGTGACCATTACCAGATGTCCATCCAAAGATCCCTATTCTTGGGATACCCACTGTTCTTCCTTCATGGAGCCTTGTGTGATTGGAAAGGGGACACTTCCTTTTTGAGGTGTCACTTCTGTACATAGCAGTTTTAAATTATACTCATTATACTTTTATATGTAACTGATATTTTCTTGAGTATTTATTATACAGAATGCTAAGTATTTATACTGTATCTTTATCTATCTCCCTAGTCATGATATGAGATTGACATTACTATTACCTTTGTTTTAGAGATTCTGGAAGGTTGAATGTCTTGTCTATGTTCCTGTGTTTTAGAAGCGATACATTTGATCACAGACCTTATCTGTCCATGGAGATCAGATGTTTATAACCATCAATAACTTCTAGAACACTTCTCCCTATTTTCATTAGGTTTTAAGAGATACAGTATGGCTCCCTACCTAACCTTTAAACTGTAAGAAAGGAAAGTAGATCAGGGAAGCACTTTTTATTTCATATCTAGCATCAGCTGACACCAATTTTTTCCTACTTTTTCTTCATTCACAGAAGAAAAATCTTGCTTTCTCCCAAATCTTGTTGATAGTTTATTTGTACAGCTTTAAGATTTAAACATACTCTTTGAGGGAAATATGATGATAGTAATGGGTAATTTTCCCTTGTTTCACTTAAATTACATGTCCATTATGGAAATATTTATTAACATGTCTATTTCAAATAGAAAAATCCTACTTCTTTTAGTAAAGCAAGTCTAGTTTGGCCGATTGCTTTGAAAGTGAAAATGGGCTTTGTCAGTCTAGCTATAGGGTGAATATTTTATATTAATTACATATACTACATCTATGCTTAAAAGGTTTTTTAACAAAAACATGTGAAATCAAAATATTTGATAATCTTTACATTGGTAAAGATGTTTCTAAATTAATAATTTTTGAAATCTTCCAAGTATATTGAGATACACAGGTACATCTAAGTTGAAAAGTCACAAATATAATTAATAGTCGTTTGAAAATGCCTAGAAAAATTATTCATATGATTCCAAAGAATTTGGTCTCTTGTCTAGTTTAGACAAAACAAAATTAAAATACCAAGCTTTTAGTGCTTTGATAAGAAAAACACAATAGTGGTAAAATAGGATTATACTGGAATAACTTAAAATCTGACTAAACACAATAAGTAATTATTAGTCAAATTCATAGAAGCAGTCTGACAAGGAGCATCCTTCGCTACTGCAGCTGCTTGGGGATAAGTTGAAGAACACGGGCTGTAACTGTGTCGATGATTAATGATCCTTATTGTGCAGTACTGCTTTTCATTCTTGTTGCCTCACTCAAGATCCAAAAACTCCATGCTGCACCAGTCTCCTCCACTGTGTCTCATCAGCCAGAATCATGTTACTTGGCCGTCCCTAAAAATGAGTCACACATCAATGCTGAGCATCACCATCCATGTCAGTGGAGCAGAAAGATGAGCAGGGAGAGGAGATGTGGCCAGATGCATAAATAAGAAGAGGTATTTTCATACTATATAAAAAGGTTCCATGTGGCCTTTAGACAATGAAATAACAAGAAGAGATATAGCATATTTAATCTTAGAAAACTTATTTTTCATATCATTTTCATCACATTTGGAACTACCACATTAGGAATCCCTTTTTGTAAGGAAGAATCAGCTGTCCCTGCTAATACACACATACAGTGAACAAACCAGAGTTGTTACTTTCTAGCCATATCTGTGGTAGAAACTTACAATTTTTAATAATAAATAGTATAAATTACTCCAAGTGTAATCCTATTTTACCACTATTGTGTTTTTCTTATCAAAGCATTTAAAGCTTGGTATTTTAATTTTGTTTTTGTCTAAATTAGACAAGAGACCAAATTCTTTGTTGAAATTTTGTCTTTAGTTTATTACACTGAAGTCATTGATCTAAACACTAAGACACAGTGAATGTTGTGACACCATATTGCTGTGATAGCAAACCTTTTAGAGCTTTCAGTGATACTAGCAGCCCACTGTGCTATACATGCCATAGGTTTGCCACCACTAGACTACAGCATGAGGATCTAGCTCAGGGAGGGAGGTTTTATAAATAAGATGACACTCCATATGAATATAAAAAAAATCTAGATGAAGAAAATGGTTCAAGGACCACCATTTGGAAAGGTGCTCCCTGAATTCTAAGTCTTACTATAGTTGATGGAAATTACTGGAATTGAGGGGATAAGGGCACAAATCTTATATTGCTAACTTCCCAGGGAAGCTTGAAATTTTCATCATATTCCTTTTCTGATCCTAGGACAGAAAAAGTGAGGCTTTTTAGAGCTTTCAGTGATACAAACAGCCTTCTGTGTGGAATGTATGCCATTGGTTTACCACTACTGACCTAGGACTATGTGTAATGTCAGGCACTAGTCAGGCATTCTGTCTGTGCAGTATTAAAGCATATTCCATTGAGTGGTGGGCAGTGGAGAAAAAAAAAAAAAAACACTGATCCTTGCTCAAGTACAGTATGTGGTCTCTGGAAGGTATATTTAGAGTTTTATCATTTGAGTGTTTAAGAAATTTGGTCCTTTAATTCTCCTTTAAAAACCATCTAAAGTTAAATGTTAAACTGTATAAAATATAATAGTGGCCTATATTAGTGTTAATTTTTAATTTTTTTGTAAACACTTATTTTCTTAAAGACAAGAAGTATCATAGTAGAATCTATACCCAAAGAAGAGATTGTGCTGACCATATGCTTTGTACATTGAAAGCCTGTAGTCCCCACAGCCTCAGTGAAGGAAAATCAATGAAGCAAAAACCTTAGCAATTTGGATCTTCTCATTGCTAAGTCTAATATTTGCATGCAGTTTGCTTCAATATAATGAACAAAATTCAGCTTCTTTAGTTTCGAATGTTTCTAGAAAAGCAAAAATGAGTTCTAGTTGAGGGTGGAGTATAAATCGACTAGATAAGCATAAAGACTTTGTAGCTCTAAAGTTTCTTGATTTTGAAGTAACCAGTTCTGTGATTTTTCAACTAGCATGGGGTTAGTTCACATTATACAGAAAATTAGGGAAAAACAAAAATAAAAGAAGATGCATTGCTTAGTACTGGCCCTAAAAAATAAATTCTACCTTATCTTTTTGTAATTCTACGAACTGTTGCTATTTATGTATCTAGTTGACTTGCTGTTATTTGAGTAAAACATAAATCTGTTTCCTTACATCTCTGTGTATTGACTGACACTCAGCTTGTCTGTATTTCAACTCTCCGCATTCTATCCATTGTAATCTAACTGAATCCTGTTTTTTCTATGAAGTGTTTTTGCTGAGGTTTTCAGCAGGAAAGAAAACTGTTCATAATATGATAATTCTCACTTTTATAATGCATTAAGTGTATCAGAGTAGTTTTTTAAAGTACAATTTTTACTCATAGTAACCCTGAGAGGCAAGGTTTTTCATGCTAGACCGCTCATAAAAGAGGAAACCAAAACTGAGAAGTTGAAAACTAATGTGTTTTTAGTGTGCTTTCAATGTGCTGGGACTCAAGATAGAATTTTTGCTACAAATTTTTTATTCCAACCTCTAATTCCTGCCTGTCTTTTTCCTCACTGAACTACTAGAACACGTATCTGTTCATTCTTTCATTAAATAAATGCTTGAATATCTACTAGATTCTTTGATAATGTTTCCATAACATGAATCTGCACATACATGATGGTAAGTTGAGGAATGATGTTAGTAGAACTTGGGTGTTATCTTTGCTTTTTCCTACCCATTAATGCTTAATTTACATAAGCTCATTGCACAGCTGAATGTGTCAAGGTAAAAGGCCTGCAGTTATGTGTATGGTGCCCCTTTCTTTTTCCTTTCTTTCTTTTTCTTTTTTCGATAGTTGAAATCAAACTCAGTACCTTGCACTTGCCAGTCAGGCACTTATGCTGCTGAGCTATATCCCCAGCCCTGGTACCCCTTTCTTACATTTTTTAAATAACTCTATATGGCTAGATGTTCCACCTTGGAAGCATGTATTATGTTAGTGGTCTTACCTTATATCTAATGCTCAACTTTAAGCTTTTCTTAAACCTATTTCTATCAAGCTGTCCCCAGCTCTTTTTGTTTGTAAGTTAAAGTCCTTTCATCTATCATAATTATATTAATTAAGTATTCTGTTAACTGCACAGATTATTTTTATTTTTTAGGGTTTTTGTTCTACATACAAGGTGCCTGCATTTTAAATGTTCTACCTGACTAATTTTTGTTCTGCCCTCTCTCATTTTTAAAATATGCTTTTTGTAGGACATGGGATTTTAATAATACCTATTAGCATACATGCCTGTAATTACTGAATAATTAATATGCATGTGTCTATGTGTGTATGTATTCTCCACAGTAAAATATCTTTCTGAAACCTTCATCTCCTAAAAGTGAGAATGGCTGCTTGAAATTTCTCTAGCCCGAGTTTATTGTAAAAAAGAATAAGTCCTGCAATATGTTATGTGTTTTTTGCTTATTTAATTTGCACAGCATAGACTGAGTCTTGGTATCTTATTTTTTTTTTTCAAAGGATTTGAGCCTCAGGTTCGGTTCCTGCCTTTGTTTCCATTGTTTGAAAAATAAATATAATATTTTGATTAACTAGGAATCTCAAATTGAAAAGTGATTTTGCCTGAGCCTAGAAACAGGGGAGTGGAACTTTGGAAAAAAATACTAAATTGCATTTGCTTTTCCGCCTCCTTCAGAGACTTTCAAGTATGCTTTGTAGTTTTCCCCCTTGATTCTAATCCTTATAATACTTAACTATCTTAGTCTTTTTATTCCAGCCCTCCATTAATGAAACTCTTCAGCAGAAATTCACTTAAAGATAAACATAAGAATAACTGGAAGATATAACATGATAAATACAGTATACAGAGTAAATATAATAACCTTTGAGATATCTTCACCTCAGAGAGGTAACTGTATTAGCTAAAATAATTCTGGCTGCTATAATAGATACCCCTCCCCAAATCTTACAGGCTTAATGTAACATTTGTTTTTCACCTAACAGTGCAATTTTGAGTACTCTGGTATCTGTTCTCCAAGCATGTATTCTGAGACTCCATTTACTTCCATTTTATAATGCTAAGTTTTCATTGCATAAATCTCGGTCTTCTTGGAATGTTTTCTCCATTTCAACCAGCCAGAAACAGAAAAGACCATGCAAAGTTGCAAGGAAAAAATTTATATGGAGGCCCTCAAATTACTTACATTATACTGCTCCCTTATACTGGCTCATACTAGGTCCGATGGTCATACCTTATGAGATGAGAGGCTGGGATTCTCTCTGCCTAGAAGGAAAAATAACTGGGTGTGTGCCTAGCAAGCCAGGATCTGCTCCAGGACTGACATTAAGTTCTTTAACAGCTCAAATCTAAAACTACTGCTTCCAGCAGAACAAATTTCTCTGTGGCAAGCTGTGATAAATGTTATGACTCTGTATTTTATTTTATAGCATCTCTGCTCCATTCCTACTAAATTGCCTTATTGTGTTTCATTATGGGTACTAATGATGAATTAAGTTGGACTGCTTAATAATTAAAAGTGTCTCTAGGAAAAAAAAACCATCTTCTCTCTTGGAGAAAAGCTATTTGGCTTTGTTCACTGTTGTAATTCTCAGTATAAGAGAATTACAATTCTTAGGAAATGAAGAAATAGACTTATGATAAGTGCCACTGACAGGATTGTTCGGTTTGTCTGATTGTACAATAAAATAATTTGTTTGAAAAAAAGAGCTTTTTACCAAGATAACACAAAAAATGAATGTTGCACTTTTAATAACAAGTTTGGGATGCTAAACCTAGAATGAGCTGATACATCTGAAAGAAAACTCTGGAAATAACTAACTTCAGATGTATATTTGGGGAAAGATGGAGGGAGAATCATTCCATAATTTGCAATAGATGTTACTTAATGTCTCGGTCATCCAATTTTTACTTTTTTAAATCTACTTTTTACTGTGAAGTGATATATACCATTGGAAAATTTGAATAAACTTGGCTATACTGGTTCTTCCATGGATGGCATCAGAGAGTCTATGATGATACCAAGTTGTGGATTAAGATGTTTAACTTATGGGTTGCCATTTTCTATGAAAAATACATAGTTTCCATTACCTTCTTAGAGGATTCTGTGGTATTTCTTCCAAAAGGTTTAGAACACTATTAATGTAAGATGACGTGAAATTTTTAAGATTAGTAGAAACAGAGTACATAAGGTTGCTTTAAAAGTTCAAGTCTTCAAAAAGGTCTAGAAGGTGACATTCCACAGTGCTAAAGAGGATGAACACAAGACTTTAGAACTGGTTTTTAGTAACATTTACTCATGCACATGTTGATTAAACCAGTATCACCTGAGTGCCTTTTCCTTGTCTCTTGCTGTGCTTAACTATCCTCATGCAGAAAGAGAGCACAGCTAGAAATTTGAGAATGACAGAGACGATGAGGGGAGAGGAAATGTGGCTGTACAATGGTGCTTGCAGGTTCCAGTGTTGTCATCAGGCACATAAGGATGCCTATCCTGTTCATGCTGTTTATTACTTATAGGATCTTTACGAGATAGGTAGCCTGTATTTGTTATTCTGTAAAAAAGGATTCATGTCCCACTTTCTTTGTATTGTTAAAAAGAATAAATTAAGTAATATATTTTATGGTAGTCCCTGAGACACAGTAAAATCTTAAGAAGTGGGAGTTATTGTGATGTGTTTTGAAATGTTTGAGTGTTTGTCAAGTATAAGATAAATTTGGTTTATATGGATGGCCTTGTGGAGAGGAGGGAAACCTATGGGTCTGAGCTGTAGAAAATCACAGTTCTGTGTAAATGAAGACACTATTTTAATAATTATAGACATGGATAAAAATAGAACCAGAGCACAGGGCAATGAACTCCTATCTCTGGGAGGATAAATAGAAGAAGCCACTCCTCAGGGCAAGAGAAAATTATTCAGTATGATTAAACTAAGGTACATCTGACATTCCTTGTAAAGTTAGTATTTCATGAGTGTTTTTAGTAACTAATCTGTAGATAAGGTAGGAACTACAGACTGATGATGGTTTTGGTTTCACTCTTTCTTCTTCTATCCCTATTAGAATTGTTTTAAACACAGTAACTCATTATATTTTTCATCCATAGCAAGAAATTTAGAAGATAGGAAAATTTTCCCATACGGGTTTTTTAAAAAAAACTACATCCATGATTATTTTTTCTCATGATTATTTTAAGCAACAAAATGATTCCTTGTCTAATGGTTTTCCTCTAGATTTTACTTCAATTTAAGGTAATTGTATGAATACAAAATGCATGTGTAGTGATATTTCCCTCCCCTTTTCTGCTATTTTTTTGTTAGAGATTCCCTATTTTGGGAAATTAGAAATATACCTATCACATGTCTCTCAGCTCAAATGCAGAGTAAGAAAGCAACTTTTGGAAAGAATTTGATATTACTATATTTCTATGACAGCAGAGTTGACATTAAGTACTATATAAAATATTGTTTACAAACATCAGTTTGCTACTATGACTCTCACAATTAGGGCATAAGAATATGCCAGGAAATGCTTCAGTTAAAATGAAACCACATGTCTTAAGGGATACTTGCTGCATAAGAATTTGTTTGATAGTCAACATAAACTTAAGGTAGTCATAGACATGACATTTATAGTTCCATTTTTAAAAAGTTAAACAAAAATAGTAAAAATAACAATAAAACAGAGTTTCAAAGCAGGCTAGTAGGAGAGTAGCAATAATTAATACATTGCATATTGTTATATCCATAGTAGTTACTCAGAGTACAAGATATAGGCATGACATGTCTAAAAAAATTGGCACAAAACTTTCTTTTCAGTGAACTAGGAGAAACTGTGTAACTATTTTAACTATTGTGTATTTATATATTTTTTTCTTTTTCCTTCTTTCCCCTTTTGTCATATTACAGTTTTTCATTTCTTTTGAACTATTTCTTCCCTGTTCAACATATTTGCTGTACATTTTGGATCTTATTTACTCTCTCACATTCTCACAATAATATTTACACATGTGGATCTGATTTATTTTACTTTTGAGTATGATTTGGAGCTGCATCCATTAACCACAAAAGTCTCAAGTTTATCTTTCTTTACAGCTGGATAGTACTCTGTTATGTATTTTAAAAAACCCACATTTTTTATCCATTCCTTAGTTAATGGGCATTTGGGTTGTTTCCAAGATTTAGCTATTACAAATTGTGCTACTATAAACATGGATACACACATATTGCCGGGACGATGTTTCTAATTCTTCTGGGAATTTACTAGAAGGGGAATAGATGGATTGAATGGGACCTTAATCCTACTTTTTTAAGGAATCGCCACACTGATTACCAGAGTGGTTGCACCATTCTACACTCCCACAAAAAGGAGAAAAGGTTTCCTTTTTCTCCATAATTCCCCTCCACCACCAGCATTTGTGATTGGTTGATATCTTGATGCTAGCTGTTTTCTGGGGACAGAATCTCAATGTTGTTTTAATTTACATCTCTCAAATGACAAGTGGTGTGGAACATGTTGTCATATATGTATTTGCTATTTGTATTTCTTCATCTGAGAAGTGTGTACTCATCTATGATACCCAGTTTTGGACTGGTTCTTTTAATGCTGGGGGCATAATTTTTTAAAAAATTCTTTATTATTCTAGATATAAGTCCTTTCTCTGAGGAACAGTTGGGTGTAATTTTTTCCAACTCAGTGGCTTGTCTTTTTTACTTTGTTGGTGATTTTTGTCTGTTGTACAGAAGCCTTTTAAAGACGAGATCCTATTTGTTGATACTTTCTTGCATTTCTTGTGTGATCTAGTTTTTGTTCAGGAAGTCTCTGCCTACACCTATGTCTTCAAATTTTCTACCTTTTTTCTCTTCCAATATATTTAGTGTCTCTATTTTAGTATTTAGATCATTTATCCATTCTGACTTTAGCTTAGTGTATGGTGATAGACATAAGAACAGTTCCAAACTTTGAACTTTTATACACAAATATGTATGGTCAAGTCAGTAGTTGTGAATTTAAAAATAAACCTGAAAGTAACATAAGAGAATAGTAGATGTTAGTTCTAAATCAGTACTCCAACACTACCCACTGTCATTCTGTGTTAATTCATCATGGCTTAGAAATGGAACAATTCTTTTTAGAAATTAAACTCTACTATTTTTTTTAATTTTAAAAAGTATTAGTACATTTTGGGTATATAATAATTACATTCATTCTATATGTATACATAACATCATAATTTTTGTCTTCTCATTTATCATTTTGTTTCCCCTTTTTTTGTATCCTCCGTCTCATGGCGCTGTCTCCTTTTGCAAAAGATTTACCTCCCTGTTTACTATTATCTGTCTTTTATTTTGCTTTTTTTATATTTTGAGTTTTTCATATAAGATAAATTATGAGATATTTAAGCTTGTGTATCTGATTTATTTTAACATTACTTTTCTTTTTTTAAATTTTATTTTAAAGAGACTAAGACAAACAAGGACAAAACAAAGCAGATAAGAGCAGAACTACGTAAGCAACACAGTATTTCACAAGACAACCCGATATTAACAGTAGCTACCATAATGTCTCTTTCTTTCAAATAGTTGAGCGTATCTTCACATACAATAATATCAAACATTACAAAGTAGTGTAAAACCATTCAAGAGAATGAATGTATTACAGGGCATTCAGAACCAAATAACAGAAAATGAACAATGGCTACTATATTATCTCATTTTCCGTAAAAAATTTGTTTATACTCTCATACATATTAAAATCCAATAAGATACAACACTGTATGATGTTTTCAGTGCTTCTGGGAATATGCCTAGAAGTAGAATAGCTGGGTTAAATGGAACTTCCTATCCCAGCTTTTTGAGGATTCTCCAGACTGACCTCCACAGTGGTTGCACCAGTCTACACTTCCACCAACAGTGCAGAAGAGGTTTTTTTTTTTTTTTTTTTTTTTTTTTCCAGCAGCCTCTCCATCATTTGTTGTTGGTAGTTTTCTTGATCCTGGCCATTCTTTCTGGAGTGAGATGGAATCTCAGTGTTGTTTTAATTTGCATTTCTCTACTGAATGATGGTGAACATTTTTCATGTATTTATTTGCCATTTGTATTTCTTCATCTGAGAACTGTGTATTCATCTTGGATGCCCATTTTAGGTTGGGTCTTTGAATTTCGGCAGTCTGATTTTTTAAAAAAATTCTTTATATATTTTAGACAGAGGTCCTCTGTCTGAGGGACAGTTCACTAAGATTTTTTCCCAGTTTGTGGTTTTTTTTTTTTTTTTTTTTTTTTTACTCTGTTGAAGATTTCTTTCGACATGCAGAAACTCTTTAATAAGACATGATCCCAGTTATTGATTCTGGGAAGTATTTCCCATGTGGTTTGATTCATGTTTATGAATTTTCTACCTAACCCTGTGTCTTCAAGGTATTTACCTAATTTGTCTTCCAACAGATTTAGTGTTTCTGTTTTAATATTCAGATCTTTGATCCATTTAGATTTTAATTTAGTACATGGTGATAGGCATGGGTCTAGTTTTATTTTTTGGCATATGGAGAGCTAGGTTTTTCAGCACTATTTGTTAAAGAGACTGTCATTCTTCCAGTGAACATATTTGGCCCCTTTATCAAAGATAAGGTGGTTGAGTATGTTTATAATTGTGGTTGTATTTTCTAATCTACTCTGTTGATTTTCAGATCTGTTTTTATTCCAGTACCGTGTTGATCTGTCATTCTTCCAGTGAACATATTTGGCCCTTTTATCAAAGATAAGATGGTTGAGTGTGTTTATAGTTGTGGTTGTATTTTTTTCCAATCTTTACTCCTTTTATTTCTCTCTCTTGTATAATTGCTCTGGCTAGTATTCCTAGTACTATGTTGAATAGGAGTGGTGGTAAGGGATATCCTTGTCTTGTGCCTTATTTTAAGGTAAAGGCTTTTAGTTTTTGGACATTTTATATGATGCTGGCTATTGGTTTGTGGTAGATGGCCTTTATCATATTGAGGTAAAGACCATCTATTCCAATTTTCTGTAAGGTTCTTATCATGAATGACTGTTGTATCTTATCAAAAGCTTTTTCTGCATCTATAGAAATGATGATGTGATTCTTACTTTTGGCTCTATTGATATAATGGATTACATTTATCAATTTATGTATGTGGAACCATCCCTGTATGCCTGGGGTGAATCCCACTTGGTTGTGGTGTATAATCCTCTTGATGATTTGCTGTGTTCTGTTTGCCAATATTTTATTGAGGATTTTTGCATCTATGTTCATAGGTTCTCTTTTTTAGTTGAGTCTTTCCCAGATTTTGGTGCTAGAATAATATTTGCTTCCAGGAATAATCAAGGAAGAATTGCTTCCCTTTCAGTTTCATTGAAGAGTTTGAGGAGTGTCGGCATTAAGTCTTCTTTGTATTTCTTGTAGAATTCCGAAGTGAATCTGTCTGGGCCTGGACTTTTCTTTGTAGGTAAGGACTTGGTTATATTTTCAGTTTCATTACTAGAAATTGTGTTATTCAGCAGTTTTACACTTTCTTGACTCATCTGTGGTAGTTCATATGTTTCTAGGAATCTGTCCATTTCTTCTGTGTTATCGAACCTATGAGAGTAGAGGTTTTTGAAATAGGTGTAGATGATCTTCTGTATTTCCACAGAGTCTGTAATGATTTCACCTTTTTCATTCCTTATTGCATGAATTTGAGCTTTTTCTTTCCTTTTTTAAATAAGGTTGTTCTGAGGGCTTATCAATTTTATTTATTTTTTCAAAGAAGCGATTCTTTGATTCATTTATTCTTTGGATTGTTTTCTTTGTCTCTATTGCATTAATTTCTGCTCTGATTTTTATAATTTTATCCCTTCTTTTGGCTTTGAGCTTGACTTGCTCTACTTTTTCTAGATGTTTGAGGTGTGGCATCAGGTTGTTTATTTGTGTTCGTTCTGTCTTCCTGACGTGGGAACTCAGTGCAAATCTGAGGACCACATTCATTGCATCTCATAGATTCCGGTAAGTTGTATTTGTGTTTTTGTTTGCTTGTAGGCATTATTTAATTTGGTATTTAATTTCCCCTGTGACCCACTGCTCAAGAGTGTATTATTCAATTTCCATGTTTTTGTGTGTTTTTTCCATTTTCTTTTATTATTAATTTCTATTTTCATGGTGCTATGATCTGATAACATGCATGGGATAATTTCAACTCCTTTGTATTTACTTAAATACGTTCTGTGGGCTAGTATGTGGTCTGTTTTAGAGAATGTCCCATGTATTGATGAGAAGAATATATATTCTGATGTTGGATGGAACACTCTGTATACGTCTATCAAGTCCATTTGTTCATAGGTGCGTTTCAGTTCTGTTATTTCTTTGCTGATTGTCTGTCTGGTTGATCTGTCCCTTGGTGTCAAGGGTGTGTTAAAGTCTCCTATTATAATTTTGTTATTGTGTATTTAATTTTTCATTTCTGTTAAAACTTGCTTTGTATAGCTGGGTGCTCTGGAACTTGATGCATATATATTTGAGTTTGTTATCTCTTCCTCTTAAAGTTTTCACCTAACTAGTATGTAGTGACCTTCTTTTATCTCTTTGGATCATTCTTGGTTTGAAGTTCACATTGTCTGCAAATAGAATAGCTACCCCTGCTTTTTTCTGGGTTCCTGTTGCATGAAGTATTGTTTTCCATCCTTTAACTTTCAGTCTATGAATTTCCTTTTGGGTTAGATGAGTTTCTTGTAGACAGCATATGGCTGGATTTTGTTTCTTGATCCATTCTGCCAGTCTGTTTCTTTTAATTGCTGAATTGAGACCATTGACATTCATGGTTGTAACTGTTATATATTGGTTTATTTTTGACATGTTATCTTTCTGCTGTTGCATCTTTACCTTTCCATTTTGTTTAATTGTCTGCCTTGCTTAGTGGTTTTTTTTTTTTTTTCTAGATACACTTTCTACGTGTATCTAGAATGTCTTTCAGTATTCTTTGCAGGATTGGTTTGGTGATCATGAAGTTCTTCAGCTGTTCTTTGTCATGAAAGTGTCTTATTTCTCCATCCATTTTGAAGGACAGTTTTTCAGAGTACATCATAGGTTGGAAGTTGTTTTCCTTTAGGACCTGAAATACTTTGCTCCATGATCTTCTTGACTTTACTGTTTGTGCTGAGAAGTCTGTTGTGATTCTGATAGGTTTTCCTTTATAGACAATCTGTCTTTTGTCTCTAACAGCTTTTAATATTCTAGTCTCATGTTGGATTTCTGTGATGGTGATTATTATATATCTCAGTGTAGTTTTATTTTGGTTATGGCTATTTGCAATTCTATATGCTTCACTAATTTGAATGATTATTATGTGTGTGTGTGTGTGTGTGTGTAGTTTTATTTTGATTATGGCTATTTGGAGTTCTATATGCTTTACTAATTTGAATGTCAGTTTCCATTCTCATGTTTGGGGAATTTTCAGCTATTACTTCTGTAAATAGCCTCTTGATATCATTTGTGTTGTCCCCTTCTTTTTCATTTATCCCTAATCAATCTTATGTTGTTTTTCTTTGCATCATCTTGCAACTGTTGAATTGTTATTTCCTAATTCCTTATTATTTTAAAAATATCTTTCCTTTCCTGTTCACTAGCTGCAATCTTGTCTTCGAGGTCTGCAATTCTATCTTCACTTTCATTGAGGCAGTTTTGCCAACTTTCAATGGAATTTTTGATTTCCTTATATCTCTTTGAATCTGCTTCATGTATTCTGTTTGTTTCTTATATTGTTCATCCAGGGATTCTATCTTTTTGCTTTGTTCCTCTTATTTTTTAACTGTGTCTTCTTTAGGTTTGTTCAGCATTCCTTTCATTATTTTTATCATTTCTTCTTTTACCTGGGAGATTATTTCCAATTTGAATTCCTTTAAAGCTTCTCGGGTTTGCTTCTTTATTTTAGTTGCTATTATTTCAGGTTTTTGAGGCATATGGCATATATTTTCTTCTATGTACATGACGGCTAGGCTTTCTTGGGATGGGCTGGAGGTTTTAGATTGTATTTTGGTCTTTTGTCTTGTCATTTTCCTATATTTCTGTCTTTCAAGTGATGTTCCAAAGCTTCCCCTAGGCGTGTTGGAAATTGCCTCCCATGCCCTCAGTTCCTGGAATTGAATGGAGGTTGCTGAGTGTGGTCCAGTCAGGCCCACAGAACCTCCCATGCCCTCTCTGGTGTTCCAGGAAGCTGAGCAGCCTCCTAACCACTGTTAGTGATGGTCCTAAGCCCTCCCTGGGCTAGCACCGGTGTGCTGGAACTCACATCATATGTCCTCAGCTCTTCTGATTGAAGATGGTCACTGGGCATGGTCTAGTCCAGCCAGCAAAACCCCCCATGCCTAGTCTAGTGTGGCTGGAAGCTGGGTGGGCACTAACCACTGGGAGTGATGATCTTAAACTCTCCCTGGGCCTGTGCCAATGTACTGGAACTTACTTCGTACAGCCCTAGTTCCCTGGATTGAAAGAAGGTCACTGGGCATAGCCCAGCCAGGCCAAGAAACTTGCAGAGCCCAGTCTAGAGCGGCTGGAAGCTAGGCAGGTCCAGCAGGGAGCAATGATCTTAAACTCTCCTTGGGCTGGCACTGGTGTTGTAGAACTCATTTCAGGCAGAGTGCATCCATTTTCTAACAAATAACTCAAATTTTTCCTTTATGGCAGAGTGATACTGTGTTTTATATGAATACATTTTCTTTGTGCATTCATCTGTTGATGGGCATATAGACTCTACTTCAAGATTTAGCCATAAGAAGTTGCACTGCTATAAACATGGGTATGCATTTATCACAATAATATGATGTCTTTAACTCTTTAGGGAAGATACCTGGGAGAGGAATAGTTCTGTAAAATGAAATCTCTATTTTTAGTTTTTTGAGGAATCTCTATACTGATTTCCATTTGGTTGTACTAATTTACATTCCCACCAGCAGGGTAGAAGGGTTCCTTTCACCCCATAGCCTCTAGCATTTGTTATTTGATTTTTGTGATGATAACCATTCTTTCCAGAGTAACATGGAATCTTAGTGTTGTTTTTATTAGCACTTTTTTAATGTCCAAAGATGCTAAACATTTTTTCATGTATTACCCATTTTCACTTCTTCTGAAGAGTATCTATTCATTTCAGTTGCCCTCTTTTGATTTGGTCCTTTATGTGAAAGAGGGTCTAATTTTTTTCAGTTCTTTATATATTCTAGATATTAGTACTTTATTTGAGGAATACATTGACAGTGTTTTCCTATTCTGTAGTTGTCTCTTCACTATGTTGGTTTGTTACTTTTGCTGTGCAGAATCTTTTTAATTTTATGCAATCCTATTAATTCTGGGTGCTATATCTTGTACAATTGAGATTCTGTTCAGAAAGTCCTTACTTACACCTTTGTCTTCCAAAGTTTTACCTCTTCTATCTTCTAGCAGATTAAATCTTTCTGTTTTAATATTTAGATTTTTGGTTTTAGTTTAATATATGATGAGACATATGGGTTCAGATTTAATGTTCTGCTTGTGGACAGTTAGTTTTCTCAGCACCATTTGTTAAAATAGGGTATGTTTCCTCCAGAGTATGTTTTGTATCTTTGTCAGAGATGAAATAACTCCATGTGCCTGGAGTTGTTTCTGCATCTTTTACTTTGTTTTACTAATCAGAGTGTCTCTTTTATGTGCCAGTTCCATATAAATATCTATACCAGGAATAGAAATTGAACTCAGGATCTTGTATTTGCCAGGCAGATGCTATGCCATGGAACTGTATCCTCAGTCTACCATGCTGTCTTTATCACTGTAGCTTTGTAATGTAACTTGAAATCTGGGATTGTCTCCTACTTTGCTCTTATTGCTCAGGATTGCTTTTGCTATTCTGGGTTTCTTCTGGCTCCACATATATTTTACTATTGATTTTTCTAGTTCTGTGAGAAATGCCTGTGATATTTTGACTTAGGTCTGCAATCTATCTATATCTATATCTATCTATCTGTCTATCTATCTTTGGGTAGTATGGTCATTTTGACAATATTAATTTGCCTATCCAGGATGAACACACAAAATTCAGTAGCGTTCCTTTGTATGAATAATGAATCCACAAAGAAAGAAATTAGGAAAACTGACATTCACAATACCTTCAAAAATAAAAGTGAACACTTTAGAATTATCCTAACCCCCCCAAAAGTAATAAGAACTGTGGGAGTAATAAAACCCAAAATATTTAAATGTTATTGTAAAAAAGAGAGTAAAAGAAAGTGCTCTAAATGACACAATTGCAAGTGTGTTTAGGTGTGTAAGATAGATGACCATATTACTAAGTTTTTGTTGGATCATTGAATACAACTGTTTGCAGTCTCACTGTTTGAATGTCCACTTTGTATGTTTTAATTTTGTAACTTGAACAACTATTCCTAAGATGACAATATGTAATATATTAACTAATGATTTCTGTTTATTTTTTTGAAATTCTGTATTACTTGTACCCTTTTACTGTTTTGTTTTTCTTTAAATAAAATTTAAAAAAAGAATTATCCTAACCCAGAAAATAAAAGATCTCTATCACAAAGATATTTCTAGTAGTTGCCTTCTGATAAAGGAGATTGAAGAGAACATCAGAAAATGCGAAGCTGTATTGTTTCTAAAGCCAGGTTGCTTGTCTTTGTTTCCAGGCAATGAAAACACAATGTCAGGAAAATTAGTAGGGTACCTGTAGCCCCTGAGATATTGGCATTGCTGAAGCAGTCTCAGTAATACATAGAATCATATAGTTTTTATAACAGTAGCTATTCAGTGTTAGAAGGGATCTGAGATGTCAGCGTAAATTCTTTACTACTCCACTCTGTGTGCCTCAATAAATAATAGTTTGAAACTCAAAACACATAGTATTTAGATGATTTTTCCCCCAAATCTTACTGGCATAATACTTAACTAACACATATCCAGGTTTCTTGACCAGTACTATTTCCCAGGACTTTTTCTTTGATGCTCACTGCAGCTCCAATGCTTTTGAAGGTAGAGGATCTTGAAGGATTATTGGAGACAGAACAGGAAACATTTGTCTTGTGAAATGGGTCTTGGGAGAAGACAAATAAACCTGCTAGATTTAGCACATCTAATACCTTGTGCTAAGTATGTGTGTAGAATACAATAGTCAGAATGATTTGGTGATCTCTTTGCTAATAAACATAACGGTAACCTGTCTTAACCACATGCACGTGGCAAATACACTTCATTCCAATCTGCTCTGATACTTAACAGCAGATTGTTCTTTATCCTGAAGTGGTTTTAATAATTGGCTTTGCATGGTAGAACCAGCTGCTATTTTTAGCATTATAAAGATAAATTCCAGTTATTTGGATTTAGAAATCTGGATTGAATGGTAGAAGTGACCATATGAGCTGTACAAGAAGGAACAGAAGTGCACTTTTTCTGAAAGGCATTTCTGAAACAGTAGTTTTATTAATTTTAGATGGGATATACTAAACTCCAAATTAGAACAAACAATTCTGAAGCATGTTCTTTTAAAACATCATAGAACCATGCTGTTTAGAAGAAATTTGATGTAAATCAAATATGTAGTTTAAATTTTTCTAGTAACTGCATTAAGAAAAGTATAGATGTGGGTGAAACTAATTTTAATCACTTAGTTAATTTACTCTACTGTAAATATTTTAACATCTAGTCAGTATTAAAAATCACTTTGTGCTACATCTTTAAAATTCTGAGTGCACTTCACGTTTACAGTGTATCTCACTTCTGAGAAGCTACATCTCTATTGTTCAACAGCCACATGTGACTAGTGGCTATCATATTGGATGGGACAGCTATAGACTAAAGGCTGTGACTCTAAATTTCTAGTAAGTTATTATTAATCTGTTGAAGCCTTTTCCAACTAGAGAGAAATGTTGAAGTTTTCTTCCTTGAATAAGCATTTTAAGCCCTCAAAAAGGATACAGCATGTTTAGATTTGATTGATATATTTGTCCACAGCATTGTTGCTATGACTTTGGATTTCTTTCAGTGAATTGCCTGACATAGTTCTGAAGCCATAGTGGACTCACTAAATAGCTTTCTTCTATAAATGCTAATATGTTGATCTTTGGATCTATGCAAATATAGTTAAGGATGTAAAGAATTAGACTGAGTGACTGGTCTACAGAGCTCCTTCTCAGTAGAAGGATTGTGTTCCTAGAGCCAAATAACAAAGCTAGAAAAAAAAAAAAAAAGCCTGGATGCATCCAAGGACAAGCTAAAGACTAGCAGGTTCAGAGGAGGACTTTGGAGGAAAACAGCTCCATGAAAGGCCTCAGTGAACCAATGCAGAACATTCCATAAGTAGAGAATGTGCAGAAGCTTTAATGAGGTTAGTTGACTCCCATGAACCAAAAGAATTAATAAAAACCTGTTAATAATGGTTTATTTCAATGTAATAATAGCCTGAACAGTGTCTTGGTTACTTTTCTCTCATTGCTGGGGCAAGATATCTGACACATTAAGTTAGGAAAAGAGAAATTTATTTAGCTCTCAGTTTGTGAAGGTTTCAGTCCATAATGAGCTGGCTCCAAGGCGGAGTGATACATAACAGAGGGCAACAATTCATGGTGATGGAAAACAGCACAAGCACAAGAGCAAAACGAAGATCATGGAGAGAAGACTCCTTCGGTTCCTTATTTTGTGTGTAGGGCACACTCACTTGGGTGTAGCACTCACACTCACAATCCCAGTGTTGCATCATGAGTCATTCACAAACTAGAAACTTGCCTCTATGACTGTATGAAGCTTTGGGGGCCATCCCATCTCAAACCATAATAAACAGATATGTCTGTGCTTTTATCTGAGTTTAAAAATAAGTCTTTCATAGAAAGTAGTAGGACACAATAACAATGGAAAGCCCTCTTAATGACTTAGAAAGTAGTATAATACTGTCCATCAAGTGATAGGCAGAAAGAAAAAAAGGGAGAACAACTATGGAAACAACTTTTCATTCTGCACTTGATTTTTCTAAGATTCCAAGGAGAGACAGTAGAATATGACTAATATGGCTTGTGCCTCTTGATGTCTTATTCCAGGGCTCTTTCTGCCACATCTTGGTGTTTCTCTAAGGAGGTAGTCTAGTCATCTCTATTTGTAGAATGGAAACTTTGGATTGGTTGTTACCCAGTGCTTCTGGATATATTATAGGACTTCTTGTACTCTTTGTGACACTCTTGATAGTTGATGGTTGGATAAGTAAAACATTCTCACAGAGAGTGGTATATCTTAGAAAATATATTGACAGTGACATGGATCAGCTGGAAATCTATGTTGCTGATAGAAATGTAAAATGGTGCAACTATTTAGAAAAGTTTTACACTATCATATGAAATGTAATACACATCTCTGATATAGCTATCTTATCCTGATGTGTTTCCTGTCCCAAAGAACATCTATAAGAGGATGTATAGTAAGTTTTTCATAACCTCCAAAGAGAAACAACCAGGTTCCCATCTACAGGAGAATGCAGTATATCTACACAGTGAAATCTAGCCGTCCAATATTTGCTTTGTGAAAGAAATATAACACAAAATGTGCATGTGACATACTTATTTTTATCAAGGTTTTATGAAATTCAAGAGAACTAATTTATGAAAAAGTTAGTGTAGTAATTATGGAATTTGAGAGAATTGACTGGGAATGGGACTTAAGGACAATTTTTATGGGAATAAATATGTGTTATATCTTGATAGGATTTTGACTAATGCAGAGTGTGAATTTTTTGAAGACTTATAAAATGGCATACATAAAACTTACGTATTTCATTATATGTAGAAGTAACCATTTAAGTAAAATAAAATAAAAAACAACATTGAACTGTAATAGTAAACACATTTTGAAATGCATCAAAAAATAAGAACTAATTGTTGCCTGGGTAGGTAGATAGTGAAGTAAATACAGACAATGTTAACACTTGTAGTAGAGGAGAGAATTGTATAATTTTTTTCACCTTTTATTGATTTTGAAAGTGTTAAAAGCCTTTGGAGGGCATGAAATTTTTTGTAAATTCTTGTACTTTAGTAAGAATAAATTAGATTATTACTTTGTGTCATATATAAAATTCAAAATGATTCACAAATCTAAAAGCTAAAAATATATAACATACAGAGGAAAGGTAAAAGGTAAAAATTACTCATTTGCATTTACCAAAGTACACCAAAAGTATATTTAGAGAAGAAAAAAAAAATGAATAAATCAACTAAGTGAAACTTAAGACTTTGCCTTTAAGACAAAACAAAACAAAATCCTTTTCAAAAATATATACATGAAGAAAATATTTCCAAATCAAATATTTGATTAAAGATTTGTACACAGAATATATGAAGCAACTCATAACTCAGAAATGAGACAGTTTAATTAAATAGTGGCTTCATTACTGAAAACATAAGCACATGAAAATATGTTCAGTATCTGTGGTCTTTAGGAAAAATTATAATCTACTTTTCACCCACAAAGATCGTTATAATCAATAAGACAAAGCAGATGTTGTCTAGGATGTGAAGAATTTGTAATCCACAGAAGTGATTGGTAAGAAGTAAAACTGTGCAGTTACTTTGGGAAATAGTTCACAGGTTTTCAAAAAAGTTAAATATAAAATTACCAGGTAACCTATCTAGACTGTGCATGTGATACTGTGCAAGGGAATGGCACACATCCACAGTCTCGAAAGTGAATGTTTAGAATGGCTTTATTCTGTTTTGCAAAAAAAAGGAATCATTGCGAATTTTCATCAATTGACCATTGACTGAATGAAATGTAATACATTCATACAACAGGACATTATTCAACAATAACAAAGAAGAAACTACAAATACATGTTCTGACCTAGTCAAATATCAAGAATATTTCACTAACTGAAGCAAGCCAGATAGCGAAAGACTCCATATGGTAATTTTTATTTTATAAAATATCTGGAAAATACAAATCTATAGTTAAAAAGTAAGTAAATAGTTGCCTGGAAAAAAAAAAAAAGATTTGACTACACATGAACAAGAAGATGGGTCATTGAAATGGTGGAAATGTTCCCAAGCTAGAGTGGTTATGGTTATATAATTAGGTAAGTTTGTTGCATGCCTGGAATTGTACAGGAAAACCAGGTGAATGTTGTGCTATGTTAATATCTCAAAACTGTTAAAAACAGCAATGGGAACTCAAAATTAGATTCACTTTAAAGTGAGATAGTTTTGTAGCTAAAAGTATCAAATTTAGTGTATAAATTCCTTCATCCTTACTCTGTGACTATGCACTTACTTAACCTCTCTGTGATTTATTTTATTCTTCTATAAAATAGCAGTAATAGTATGTACCTCACACTAATGCTAAGACATTGAGTGAGATAAACAGTACTTAGCACAGCATTTCACACATTGAGAACTTAATAAATGTCAACCTTTATTACTGTGATAATGATGATGTAGGGGGATTGGTGCAATTTCATCATTTTCTTCTGTCCCTTGAATAAATGCATTTATTCCCCAGAGTTGGTACTCATCTGTGGAGATGTCATTGCTTAAAGGGCTTAGAAAGGTACACTTTTCTCATTCTTTAACTGACTTTTAGTTTTATTCTGCCCCTCTCTTTGCCATCATGCCTTTATTTCTACTCAGCAGACTTTGGAAAAGCTGGTTTTAGCGGCTTTCTATCCCTCTGAACATCTGCAGCTTCCTGTGGTGCTACTCAGCTTGGATCCAATTGGGAATAAAAGAGGAGCTCCCAGCTGCTAACAGAGAGCTTGAGATCTTTATATCTACAGCATAAATCATGTGGATTTTATTTAATATACTTTTTTAATGATAACTTAGATACTGATATACTTTTGTTTCTGACCCTCCTGTAGTATGATTTTGGGCTGTTACAAAGGGAGAGGAAATTCTTAGCTAATAAAAATAACTGTATATTGTTAAAACATTTTGGCGGATGGCTGGGTATGAAGAGAAGGTTAAGAATTCACTTTGCAAAAGTTTATAAAAATGCTAAGCAAGTGAACTGAGGAGATGGAATTTAAGATTATTTGAAAATAAAAAGCAATTACATTACTTTTCAGTAACACTAACAATGTGAACTAGCTGTTAACCAAGTGTTTTCATGAAGGAGTCCTGCTGGAACTTCTTATAATTTGCGTTTTAGAAGCATCATTTATATGCAAATCAAGAATGTGGTGAAGTCTTTAGAACTGGTCCACTTTCTGTCTTCAATTAGGGTTAATGTCCCATCAATCCTATTAATTGAGAGAGCAAATATTTTCTTAATATACAATGGGAAGATAATATTACAGCTAACTCAAAAAGGTTAATCACAGAATCAAAATTGGAAAATTCTGAATCAATAAATCTCAATACTATATCAAAAATGGTAGTGTTTCCCATATCCATTATCACCTCTGATTATTGTGAATGTCTTTTAAATATTCTACTTTTAGCTGTTAATTTTATGACTTTAAAAATTAGTTTAAAATTGGAAATTAAACCAGTCTACTTCAGTTCTCTCATTTTCCAGATAAAGAACTAAGGAGAAAATGCCATGACCTTGCACAAGGTCAGAGTACTTGCTGGCAGCAGTGGTAGACTGGAACTTTGTTTTCTGTACTCTACATTCACTGAGTTTTATTTCTGATTGTGCCATGATCATTTCCATTCCATTCCTTATTTCTATAAGTCATAAACTCCTATAAAGAACCATCTTGCTACCCATAGTTCAGCATTAGTCAGTTACCTTTAGTCTTGACCATCTTTGTCAGTGTCATCTACCTAGGTGTTGAGCTTTTAGAACATCCCCAGGAGGAAGCCAAGTGAGACATCCTGCTTAGATAATATGATTTGAGTGGCAAATCAAAGTCCCTCTTTCTTTTGGTTCTAGGAATTGAACTCAGGACCTTGCATTTGCTAGGCAGGCACTTATGCTGCTGAGCTATCTCCTAGTCCCTCAAAGTCTAGTTTGCTCCTAATTAGCTCTCTTAAACTTTGCATGGAATCACTTCCACTCCCACTGGCTTTGGATTTCCTCCTGCTATAGTTAACATACCATTCGGTCAAAGTGTTCATGGCTGCCAAACCTAAACAAGAAAAACAGGTCAAGGTGGCACTTGCCTATTTTGGAGGGAGCAGTTACCATTCCTGGAGTGAAATACTGCCAGTGCTGCCACATTTTTTTATTTTTGGAAAAGAAGTAAACACAGATTTTTAGGTAAAATCTTCCAATAGTGTATGTGAAAGATAATTCTGATCTTTTAAAACTCTAATGGACCAGACACTTTATGAATAGAGCTCATCTACCTGTAAGTTTCACTTCTACTTTAAAATGGTTCATTATTCCATTCCATATACATACTAAGAACTGAGTTGTTACTATTTTCATCACTATGATGCATGCTTTTATTCTGTTCAGTGAAAAACCAATAAAAGGCTGTATATGTATATGTTTACCCCAGTGAAATAAACTGTATTATTTTGCTCTCTAACGTTGGTGATACTGAAAGATTGTATTACTCTTCCTTGTTTCCTTCAAGTGTTATATCATATCAGCTCTCCCTCAAAGCATACCCATAACCTTGCATCAGGGCATCATCCCTCATCCTGCTGCCCATATGTACTAGATTTACAAATGAACTTCTGCCCTGCTATGCAAATCAGGCTTCGACTCTCTTTCCTCTGTATTCTAGCACATAATCTATGAATAAGTTGTGCTGCTGGCTTTCCAATCTCTGGGGCCCCTCATCTCTCACCACATGGTCTATCCCAGCCTTGTCATTCTCCCCATGGAAGGTACTCTAGTCCTCTCATTTTCAGTGACGCTCCACTCCATTCAGCGTCGCACCATTACCACCCTGATCTAAGATACACTACTGTAGACATTCTGTAAAGGAATTTACAAGTGATTTGCTGTGGGTGATAAGATTTATGTTAATTAACATTGTCTTTTCCTTTTGTTGAGATTTCCTGAAATATTTTTGGACTTAAGAAATAAAAATAGTATTATTTAGTTAACAGTGTAGCAGTAGTTCTTAGATTATGCAACAGCTCTAAAAAGTTATACATTCAGATGCTTTGATAGTGAGATTAAGAGATTCTTGCACTCACTCACTTGGAAATTTCATATTTGAGGTACAAAATAATATTTTTTCCTTCTAGACTACACCAGACATTCCTGTCTTGTGACTATTGTGACTCAGGTCAGGATGCTGTCAACATTCTAACTCTGCATGATAGGATCCTGTGAACTAAGATATTTATTTTAGTAAGGTGTCATTTCCTCATCCATAGTGTGGACACCATTGCTTGCTTTGTAGAGGAGAGTGCTCTATAAAATACTGCTAGTGTCAGAGGTTAAAAACATAGACTGGAGAGTCCCACAACTTGACAGAAATCCTGGTGCTGCCACTGCCAACTGTGTAAAACTGGGAAATGAAAATGATATGGTTTGCCAGAAAGTTAGCACAATGTCTGGCACACAGGAGTCCACAGAAGGGGGAGCTGTGGATGCTGTTTGGGGATGTTAGGGTTTTACCACCGACTGTCTCCTTCATCTTCAGTGACTTTATATTAACAAAAGCTAATGTGTGTGGAGCACTTCAGGCACTGTGATGAGCCCAGATGAAACCTTCCCAACAATACTATGCTGTGGGTATCTAAAGGAGGCACTTATTATTTTCCTTTTACAGATGAGAAAACTGACTTTGACAAATGTTATATATCTGGTCCAAAGTCACACACAGATTTAAAGAGGTCAGACACACAGCAAACAAGGCTGCCTTCAAATGTCGCTTAACTACTAAATTATACTTCTGAGATGTGAAAAGAAGAGATGTGTATAGGATGGGTCAGCTCAGAAGTTGTTAGAGGCAAAGGAACTTTGTGGCAGACTATCTGAAATTTGAGTCCAAAATACAGAGCTTTGAATTTCAAAAGAGAGAAACTCAGCTGGTTGCTTCTGGTGTGCTGAGCATTTCCCTCTGAAAGGGGAGGGTTTCTCGGGGTTGTAGATCTTTATTTAGGGTCTTATTCAGCTTGGCCAGGGATAGTCAAATCCTGGGATGACTGGAGAAGGCTGAATTTATCAGAGAAATGATTTAGTAATTATGAATCTAAAAACTGTAACTGACAAAGAGATTATATTTTTCCTTTGTTCTTGGATCCTTTATTTATATCCCACTGACTTCCAAAATGATGACTTGCGGCAGGTTATAACAAAAGACATACAAACAATAGAAATGTTCAGACAAGGCTAAAAGGTCAAAAGACTGGGTATTTGAGCTATTCATTTAGCACGTTATTTTCCCAGCTGGGAAATCTACTGTGAAACTGAACTAAGATCAGAAGGGTGCTTCATAAATATATAGGTTAATTCTAGCAATATATTTGAAGTGCTTAGATAGCAAACCTTCTCTGTATTTCACTATAATGGCCCAGGTTAATTTGTCATCTTTTCTTCCCCTCCTTTTAAAACATTGCCAAGACTTTAAGGTACTCATTGTGAATTAATTTGGGATTTGGCATAATAACATTAATCATGCTAAAAGAATTCATTTGACAGTAATGCAGTATAATTAGTGATGTACTAAATCCATTGAGATCTACCAATAATTATAGAATAGTTATTTTAAAACCTTATATAGGCTCTCTTTTTTTTTTCTTTCTTTTTTATTTTGAATCTGAAACATGCAGAGGAAGTTTTAGCTCTGACAATTTGCTTTTTGAGACAGTGGGCAAAGGTATCAAGAGTAAACTCCAATAGAATTAGCTCTATCCTTAGAGGTCCTTTGCTTATGGCAAAGTTTAAGAAATGACTTAAAAAGGACTATTTAATTTTGAAGGTGATTGGCTAAATCAAGAGAAATTATTAAGAAAGCTTGAGAAAATAAATGGGGCCAAGCAAGTGGAGTTTATAAGGCTTAAAGACTGGTAGATTATAAGGGAATGCCTAGAAATTTTTATTTCTAGATTGCAGTGAAAGCTTAACCTCTCTTAAAAAGCACTAACAGTAAATTTGGAGTGGAAGGAAGTGAGGAATGTGGTTTCTGTGGTTGTTGATTTTTAGATGTTTCAACAGAATAAGATCTTAGAAATTAAGAGCCAGATTGTATTATTTTACATGTACCATCTAGGGCCCTCATTTGTGGCCACATGGATGGAACTAGAGGACATCATGTTAAGTGAAATAAAGCAGATACAGAAAAACAAATACTGCATGATCTCATTCATATGTGAAATCTAAACAGATTGAGAGTAGAATAGTGGCTGAGGAGGGAAGAGATGAAGAAAAAATGAGGAGAAACTAGCCAACCAGCACATAGTTGCTTTCAGTTAGAAGGAATGTTTTGATGTCCTATTGCAGAGTAGAATGGGTCTAGTATATTTGACAATAGTAGAAGGAGTTGTCTGTTCTTGCACAAAGAAATGTAAACTGTTGTGGTGGCCATTGTGCTAATTATCCTGATTAGATCATTTATACTATGTGTACTTGTGTTGATACACAAGTATAATTATTATATGCCAACCATAAATAAGATGATGAAAGAAAAACTGAGACCCTTTGAGGTTGTATAGTACATTCAAGCAGAATGCTGTTACTATACCCAATGTAAGCTCTAAATCCCAGCTAGATCCAGATTGGGTCTGTACTGTAGAATCCAATCATCCTGTCAATAAGCTGCACATTTTTTTGTCACAGTTTAGAAGCAACTCTTGATAGCAGCCCTTAGAAATAAGCTCCAGTGCCCTAAGTATCCTTTTTATTTAGAATGGTAATAACTCTCTATCATCTTTGAGAAAAATAGTCATTCAAATGAAATTCAAAGATTTTTTGCTCAACTGAGGATTTAAAAATCCTTGTATTCTAGAATAGGAAATCCTGAGAACTTTCCATAGTAATGGAAATGTTTTTTTTTCTATGCTGTCCAGTATGGTAGCCATTGGACAGATATGGCTCACCAGAAATATGAGCAGTGTGACTGAGGAAGTGAATTTTACATTTAACTTTTGCTACTTTTATTTAACCTTAATTGAAAAAGACAAAATACTGGACAACACAATTCTATAAACCCTTTAAATGAATCAATACCTTGGATATACTTGGGTGGTATAGTCTCAATCCTATATTTTTGGAGGAATATAGCATTATAATATATAGGCCATTATCTGCAGGACCTGAGTCTTTAGGACCTGGAACGCAACTAGATTAGCATATGTAAATTCAGGCAAAGTTATTCTTGCAGAATAGTGATTATTATCCTATGTGGTTATAGTTGAGGATAGAGTATAGAATAATAAAGGAGTTAATAGATATGAAATGTCTAGGACAGTGAATGGCATGAACAAAATGCTGAGTACATGGTTGTTTACTATGCTTGCTATGTTTACTATAATGACACCTTTCATCACCTGTTCCTAGGCTGACTGTTACTACTACCTTTTAATCAAAACTCCTTTTGGCATAAATCAGAACACGGAAGAGTTTTAATTTCAGTTTTCACTTTTGATTTTCCTTATCATCTCATATGGATTATGTAGTAAAACAAAAGAAAAATTCCATCCCTACAACCTTAAATTTGATATGGCATGCCCAAGACACTCAATTACTTGCTTAAAGAAAGAACATTTAATTCTGCCTCTCAATTTTAAGTTGTTTTTAGTTTAAAAGTATTAGTAAAATATAAAAATGCAGAAAGTATGATAAATTCTACTTACCACAATTAAGTTTAGACATTTTAATACTTTGTTATATTTGTTTTAGGCAACTTGTTATGATATGTAAGTTTGAAACCCTCTTCCACTCTGCATTGTAGTTGGTTTTCAATAGAGAGGTTTGTTTTGGCATTTTCATGTTCAAAATTTTCAGTACAAAGTAAGTTTCACAATAAAATAGAGCATTCTCCAATAAAATAGAGCCTTCAAAGCATTCTCCAATCTCATCCTTATTTTCCTTTATCAGCTTCACCATCTCTAGGCTTATCTTTCAAGTACTTGTATTTACCAACACATAAATTGTTTGGAGTTTACAGTGTCTTATCCTGTGAAGTTGCTGTCCCCTACCTCTAAGAACTAGACAGTACTAAATGTAGCAAGTTGCCCATAATAGGTGATCTGAATAAACCTCCTTGCAAAGTGACTGCATAGTTAGACAATTCACAAACTTTTGACACTTTGAGAAAATGGGGTTGTTTGCATAATTTTAAAGTCTCATTTTCTTAATCTTTTTGATTGCTAAAGTCCTAATAATGTTGAGTCTTATTTGAAAAAAGATGATTAGGGGCTGGGGATTTAGCTCAGCCACATAAATGCCTGCCTTGCAAGCGTGTGGTCATGAGTTTGATCCCTGGTACGGGTAAAAAAAAAAAAAAAAAAAAAAAAAAAGATCATTAAGTAAAACAGTAGATGTTTGTACAATAGAAATGAAGAGGATAATAGCAAGATTGAGAAAGATTGCATTAGAAGATATATAAACTAGAAGGTCACTTTAGTATACAGGGCACTTTATATAGTGAGAATCAAAAATGACTTGACGGGCTCAGAGTTTTTCAGTTCTAAGTCTCTCAATATCCCTGAGTACTCCATTATCACCAAAACGATGACTTTTAAAAGATTTTCAAACAATAACGTATTGTTTTTCTTTTTCTTTTTTTGTACATGGAATTGAACTCATGACCTTGCGTTTACCAAGCATAGAATGACCTATTGTTATAAGACAATACTTCAGCTCACATGATTTCCAAACAGCAATGGAAAGCAGTTGCTCTAATCTTTTTCTTCATTTAGAGAAATGTTAGACTTAAAAGCTGTGTATGACATCTGCTTAATTATTAGGTTTTAACATTTGAGTGTTTGCAGTCATTCTGATAAGAGCTGAAGATGCATGATCAGAGCCTGAAAACATTCAAAAGAACCTGTAGCTTTCAAAGTTTGTGTAGCCAAGATCTGTTCATAATGTGAACACATGTCAACAAATACTATTGCCCAATATTGGTTTCATATAATGATGTAGGCTCACTAGTCTGTTTTATCCCTCAGCATATTAATCTGGCTAAAGTGAATCTTTAAAAAAGTATTTCATGTAGCCTAATAGTCCATGCAAATTATTGGTATGAGTATATGCTAAACATTTTATAGTTTTCAAGAAGCACTAATGCCAGGTAGAAGAAATCAGATTTATTATACCATGCAGCAGAAGTGACAAAGACATACCAAAAGATAACTGTATTTCTTGTAATGTAGTTGTGGCCCCAATCAAAGTCTTCACCATCACTATGTAAAATTATTGTTGGATTGCTGACTAGGAAAAGGAAAGACAAAAGTCCATTATAATTTTTATCAATGAAAGTATTTCTTTTGTTTAGTATTTTTACTTAATTCTTTCAAAGCATATTTTATTGACAAAGTGAGTAGAATGAATAGAAGGATGATTTCTTCTTAATGAAATTTATGATAGTGTCCTATTTTGTTTCTCACTGAAAACATCAAATGGATAAAGAACATATAGAAACATTTTAAAATATCCTTACTGTTGAAAGCCATAGTTTAAATGTATAACATTGTTTACTTTGTAATAAATATTTTAATATTTTCAAATAAATAGAGTTAGAGACTACCCATAAAATGACAATAAGCTACAAGTTCAATGCATACCTTATTTAAACTCTCAATTAATTTCTAAAGAAATTCATGTGAAACAATGATTCACCATCTTAAAATGAAAAGGAAAAAATAATCAATTGGCAAGTTAAGGTATTTTTGAGCAGACTATTGTAAGTCAAACGTAAAGTTTATTGGGAGTATCTAGGCAATTTGCAAAAATAGAGTTTAGTGAGTTTGTGCTGTTGGAAGTGAACAGGTAAGAAGTCAGTATCAGTTGTCATTATTTCCATTGCTCATGTAGTGTCATAAATTTAATATCTAATTAGATCATTTAAAAGTATCCACTGTCTGAACAGGCTGAATTTGAAAGATCAAAAGTCTTTTGTACAAAAGCATGATTTATCTATCATGTACTAAAGATGCAATCCATTATGATAGCTAAGTATGACGCTTTTATGATGTAAGTACACTATAAAAGCAAATATAGAAAGAACTGGGCATACCAGATGATCTCTAATTCCTGAAATGATTTGTACTAAAGGAACTTTAATTTTAAAGGATTTTTTCTTTTAGAGAAGTGTTTGTTTTTTCTGAATTATTTATAATTTAGACCCAATCTCTAAAATTAATTGTTTAAAATTTAGACTCTATCTCTGAAAGTTCTTATTTTGTGATTGTGTTTTTATGCTCTTTGTTTCTTTCTCAGCAAAATGTGTCATCTCACTGTGTGGTTATGCTTCTTTAGGTCTTTTCTGCAGCTAAGTAAGGGCTATAATATTCCTTCACAGACAAATGCTTGTGGTTAATCCACATTCTCAGCTCCCAAGCACTCATTCATACTCCCTTCAATTATAGAAATATTTTTCCTTCTATTCGAATGTTTTGTTTCTTAGACCATATATAGTGATTCTAAAAAATAATGATTTAATAAATCATTGTTACCCTTCATTAGTAATTCCTGAAAGCTGGATTGACAAAGTGAGTAGGATGAATAGCAGGATGGTTTTTTCTTAATTATGCATTTAGATATAGCAGACCTTCAACTAAGGAAGAAAGTATTTTAATATCCAGACATGATCACTAATCATATTTTAATTATGCTTTCCTCAGGTCTTTGTTGTATATATTTAAATGCCTATTTTGTTTAGAAAAAATTTGTTTAGAGAAAATTTGAGACGAAAGCAATGATATAAATATTTTCCCTACTCTTTTCCTGCCAAATTTCCACCACTTGGATATGAGACATTTATCTTAATTATCAAATGTATTTGTAAAAAAACGTATTTTAAAATATTTCAAAATGAAATTGAATAAGAAACACAGGCTCCTAATGGATTCTTCAGGAGATGAACCTGGGAACTAGTTTTACTTAATATTTTAATAAATGATTTGGAAGTTAGAGTACATAGTGAAATCTCTGCGTTTGCACATTATACTAGCTATTCTTAAGAGTAAATTATAGAAAGATCTCACTATGCTCTGAGAGTAAGCAGAAAAGTGACCAGTGATCTTCAATAAAAATGCATTTTAGGGGGGAAAATGTCTTGCAGTGTAGTTTATAACAGGATGCTTTTGAAACTGTTACTTATTAAAGAGCAAAGAAGAGTGAGTGATTTTATTCTGCTACAAGAAAAACTAAGTTTAGGGAAAAAAGCCAACATACACTGGCCACTGTTTATTCATTCCAGAAATAATTGTTGAATCTCCTCACATACTTATAAACACCATGCTATATTCTAAGATTGTAGGGCTTAAAAGCAAAACAGAAGCTAAACTCTTATTACTTTCTCCTTTTCATTTCGTCTTTAAGATCCATTTCCTTGTACTTTCTAGAGAGAAGAGCATCCAGGACCCTCTATCAGGCCAGTGGCTACACTGGATACAGCCTGTTCATGAACCAGAGTTGTAGTGCTGCATGGGCCAATACTGGTTGGGATTAATTCCTGAAACTGGTTCTGTGGAAAGTGGTTCTTTACAGTTATGAGGAACAATGTGTGCATTTCTTTATATTTAGTTTAATATTCTATCTATATCCCAATTTCTGATTGTTAAATGATAATTTGGGATAGAATATAACTCAGTAAGTTCAAAGTCTAGATATATCTCAAAGGATTACTGATAGCATTTTGGAATTTGATGTGGAATATTTTAATTTGAACGAAAAAATAAGAGTGGAGTTTTTTTATTGATCATGCTGTCAAAGAACTTTCTAGCACACTAACATTAGAAACAAATCTATTAAACGGAATGAGTGACATGAGCAAGCATAAAGTAAAATTAATACAACAGCTGTCTGAATTGAGGCAGAACACAGATAGCTCTCCTTTGAGGGCTATGTTTGAGGAGTTTTAACCTTCTACAGTCCTGAAGTGGGATGTATCAGGGGCATAAACTTTATTACCATTAACTCTGTATCTGTGAGTGGTGCTGCAATTGCAAAATATGGTTGTACCTAGCATCATAAAATTCTCTGTACTATTCCCCAAAGGAAAGTAATTTTAATTCACAAGCATTAAAGAAAACCAATGAAAGCCATTCAGTAGAGCTTTGAATGTTGCTGTGCTGTAAATTCTGTCGTGGATCCTTGTTGATCCTTTTCAATTTACAGTATATCCTCAACCTCTGGCTCATGTTAGGAGTTCAATTAATACTTGCTTATATACCAAACACACGTGTAACACCTATGATATGTGAACATTATTCCAAGTAGCTTCAAATAATAGCTATGCAATCATTCTAGCAACTCTATAAATGATGCACACCTATAAAGACACAGAAGTTTAAATACTAACAAGTTAATTTACTTAAGATTAGCTTGTAAGATGAGCAATCCAGGCAGTTGGGGTCTAGGTCTATTCTTTCAACTACTCTGCTCTGCCTTCTTCAATTGAATAGAGTCTAGGGAGGGACACTAATTCCATCCATTCTTCACATACTAATTTTTAAGTCTATATTTCTTTCTGATGTCTGAAAATCCCCCCCATCTTTCAGCCATACAGGACCAAGTTTATACTTCTTAACATGTCCTGTAGTACTTTTTCTTACTTGATCCAGCTTTTTTTTGCCTTATTTTTCTGCATTTCAGTGAAATTTTATGCTAGATGTAAAATAACCCCAATATCCTGAATCAGCTATTTTATAATTTAGTTATCTTAATTTCTCTTTGCCCAGGACCATTTTTATGGTTGCTAAGACTGGGTTAAGTGTTTCCTGTTTTAGAAAGTTGTAAGGAGTTGTCTACAGGAGCCCCCCACCTCTAATTTTTGTGAGTTATATTCCAAGACCCCCAGTGCATTACAAAAATCATGACTAGTAACAAACCTCATGTATTAGTACCTTTTCCACTTTAACTAAGCTCTTACCATGCATTTCAGCCTTAACATTTGTGATTTTAGGTATAACAAGAAAACTAGCATCAATTTTTCTATCTTTCACAATTTTATGAAGAGATTGGTTTTTGTTTATCTTACCAACCTCAGTAAACAGGTATTTTTTTTAAAGTGGAAAACTTTCAACTTTTTACTTTCAACTTTTAAAGGAAGCACTTGATGAATTTTTAGGAGTGAATATTAAAATTGATAGCATCACTACTCTTGCTCTTTGGAGCCATTGTTAAGTAAAATAAAGACCATTTGAAGGTAAGCTATGAAACTACAATAATTGATTTGATAACCAAGAGGACTACTCAGTGATTAACAGGTAGATATCATGTACATTGTGGATATGTTAGAGAAAAGATAGTTCATGACCTGAGGAGGACAGGGCAAGACAGTGCCACGTTCTATCATCCTACAAAGTGGCACACAAAATTACTGTTTATATCTGTGGGGTTTTCCATTTAATGTTTTTATGCTGTTGTTGGCCTAAGGTAACTAATTAAGATACACACACACACACACACACACACACACACACACACACAGAGGTTTGTTGTGAGAAGGTCCTGTGGATGTCACGTGTCTATACAGACATCTGTGCTCACATTTTCATACCTGACTGTGGATTTCCTGCGGTCTGCAATATGAATGGTAGCCTGTCTGTTGAGCAAGGCAAACTGGCACAATAGGACAGGACAGTGCTGCTAGCAAAAAGTAGGATCTCAGTAAGGTTTTGTAGAATAAGAGTTAGTCATGTGCTTTCCCAAGGTCAGTCTGTCAAATCTGGCTCTATACTGAGTCATTAGTTGTTTGTACTTTGACTATGTATTTCCAAACTAGAAAATTGAAATGGGTTCCAACTGACTATCAAGATGCTTGAGTATCTTTAATTTTTATCATAAACGGAGTCTGTTTGGAAGACAAAGGTTTTTGAACTGTTTAATCCAAGAACCATGAACTCTGATGGGAAAGAAGTAATGGACTTCAGGGTTGGCTTTTTCTTCAGTATGATTGTGATCTCTTCCTTCATCTACAGGAGCAACAGAGGTGGGCAAGGGCCTAATCATTAAATTGGACGGGGCCTCTCTCCTATTTTCAGCTCCCAGGTGCTAGTTGGGGAGGAGCATTTTTTCCATGAAGAGCATGGAAACATCTGGCACTGTTAAGTGCGCTGACCCTCATTTGTGTAGTGACACCTACCTACTATAATGAATTTGTTAGCGTGGTGTTTCTTATTTTGCTGGACATTAAATTTCCATTCAGTAGTAAGTTTAAAAAATTCATTAAATGTGCATCTTTAGTGTGTCCTGAGTGTATGACTGTGCATACATTTGCATAACTAAATATTTGGAGGATTTCTGTTGTTATTTTTCAGTAACCTCAAAGCCTTTTACATGCTTATCCTAAGCTAATGGTTAACATTCACTTAATTTGATTTAGAATTTTAAAAACATTAATATCAATAGCAATGTATTCAATAAATTTTTCAGAGAGGGTTTTTGTTAATAGAGAAACTTTTTGTGTAGCCAGGAATAATATTTATTCATCAAGCAAGAAACAGCCAGTGGGATTAAATCATAATTAGTTGTTGCTTTAGTTGAGGAAACTACCATTGATTGATAGCATTTATGGAGATGCTAATATCACATTTTTATTTCTTTCCTTACTTAGAAAGTAATTATTATAGAAGAAAGGAAGACCATATAATTTGCTGATAAAATGTCTTTAATGGAAGGAGCTATTTAAGTGAATCTATTTAAGTGGGAAGAACTCTTCTATAAAGTTTAAATACAATGATTTCAGTTTGTTACATTTCAATATATATAGGCAAAATAATTTTCTAGGAAGAATAAGAATAATTGAGCAAAAAAAACCAAAAAGATTTTTTTCTTTGTATAATTCTGTTTTTTTAGTGGAAAATATGAAATCTTGTAAAATATGGTTTCAACTAACTGCACCTTTTTCAGTCTCTTTAAGAAATATCTCACTGGCTTTGGATTTTAAGAAAAAATTTTGATAATGACATTGTTTTACTGTAGAGTCTCCTTATAGGTTTTCATGAAAATAGTGTTTGAACATTGAATCTATTACAAAAAAACTTTTGTTTCTTCCATTGGTTTTAAGCTTATTTAAAAGTTCCCTTGAAATTTTTGAGAGTAGGTTTTGAACACCGAGGAAGAATTTTTCAGGAAGTCACTTCTAATAAAATTGCGTTTTGAAATTTGTCAGATGTCTTCTTTTAGTGACCTCATCTTTTATAGTTCTGTCTTTCAAGAGTTTTACTTTTTGAAATCATAACTATTCCAGCCATTAGAGGCTGTAGGCACTGTTGGTTAGAGCAAGTCGCCCCTCCCCCATCCCAACTGTATCCACAGGCAGGGTTTTAAGAGCAGGAATAGTGAGTGAACTCACAGTAAAACAAGAGCTCTAGAAAGTCAGAGACCATATTCTTTGTAAAATGGCCAGTTTAATAATTTTAAAACATTTGACTTTTAAAATAAAGCAAAATATCAACACCTTTTTTAATGAACACTTCCTCACAATTTCTTTCTTACTTTATGTGTGCTAAGACACAGTGGAATAAATAAAACAGTATCAGACAAACTATAAAACAAACGGTGGAATAAACTCACGTATACACGAAAAAATATGAGTTTCTATTTCTTAGTATATATTCTAATAAGATAATAAAAACCATTCTTAATAATATCCTTGGAAACTTTATCGAACAATGCTCTGGTCTTGTTTTGTTAAGTAGACTTCCCACAGCTTCTCAGTGAAGTTCCCTTTGAAGAGCATGATGATAAATAACAGAGCCTTTTCAATTGTTATTTGCCAAATGGTATTGTCTGAGTTTTTGTGTGCATCATGACTTGTAACGTTCTGCTGTGTCCTTGGTCCTAGTGAACCAGAGGAGGGAAATGGCTATTTATTGTGGCTTTTTAAAAGGGAAAAATCCAATACCATGCTTTCTAGTTGTTAGTTTGAAAACTGCTTGCTACCATTTCAGCCGAGGGTGGAAAAATGACCAGCACATTTCAGACTGATTCAGTGTAGCCCAGAAATATTCTGGCTGGCAGATCTTTCTGGTAAGAATGCCTTTCTTTAATGTATTATTCCAATAACTTTGAAGACTTGAGTTGTTGGTGTCTTTCTTAGTTACACATCTACTGAGGAATTGTAGCATTATACAATGAACTTCTGACTCTGCTGGAGTTAGATCTGGTTTTGGTCTATAAATTACATAGAAATAAACCAAAGTCTTGTCTCTGCTAATAGAAACTTCTGTTATTTTGTAGTTTCTTGAATGAATCTGATAATTTCATACTGCTAATGCTGAAGCTATATTTTTCTTTTGGTTGTTTATATAATCAAAATATAAATATTTTTCCTGTCAAAAATAATTATATCACTTTTAATGTCAAAAAAGAAAATGCTTGGCTCTATTCCTTTAATCTGTTTACCAAATAACACTTCATTTCCCAGTTTCTTTATTGAGGAGTTTGCTGCAGTGGAAAGTTTTTGAGTGAGCTGTGATAAAGCATAAAATGGATTTACAGCCTATGAATGACAAGTAAGATTTATCAAGCAGCAAAAAGCAAATTGGTACATTTAAAAGTTAATGGTATTTTGGAGTACCAAATTACAGTGGAAATATGACAGAAATATTTTGCAATTCCAAAAAGCACCCTAAAGACTTGAAATGTTTAACAACCATATCATGTGGTATTGTAATTTTGGTTTACATTCCTTTTGGACTGTGATTGTATTAACTTACTGTTTCCAGAGTTGGATATTTTTGAAAGGTTGCTGTTTATTAATGCTTTTTTATTTTCTTCATTAAGCTCAGTAATGGGTGATAGCTAGCTGACCTAATGTAGAAGATACTTTTATAGTCGGTTTTAAACAGAAGTCAGACTGCTTTCTTTTACTTAGGTGCAGAATTAAGGCATATGTCATTTTATGTGTATGCATCCTACTCAGATTCAGGAGTTGAAAAAGATAGTAATTCTTTACCATGGCTGATAAGTGATAAATATGTGGCATATGAAGAAAGCCAAGAAACACCTTAAAAAAGAAAAAAGACTATAGTAGTATCCCAAATCCTGATAAATTTATCTGTCCTATGTGAGCTCTGTACTTTAACTCTCAGCCTTGTTTTGCACCTCATGCATTGGTCATACAGCAGTCTGTTAGTAATTTATAGCAGAAGTGCACTTTAAACAATCGTGAATGTTATGAAACATACTCCTAATTCTGTTAGTTTGTGTTGATTTTTCAAAATCCTGAAGTTGCAGAATGCAACCATATATTGGAGTAAGATGACTTACTCCAACATATCAAATTGTGGAGTAGGTCTGGCAGGATAAGAGAATCTTAAGATTCAAAAATTGAATTGTTCTCACTTTCCTACATAATTATTCCAGTAAGGCATAATCACAACTGGATTGCAGCAACATGGCAGGCTGTTGTCTGATTTTTATTACAGATCTGTTGGCAGGTTTTTCCAGTTTTTCACTGCTTCTACATATTTTTAAATCTCCTCTTCTTTTAACCACTGGTGACTTGGCACAGAGTAGATGAATTTTGTTTCATGATATATTAAGAGAATCTATAAATTTAAAAACTAAATTTGAGCACTTCCGGATGTCTCAGCAACATAGTGTTTAGAAACACTGTAGATGAGGTATATATATTTTGAGACAGTCTCTTAGATTTTCAGACTCTCAAAATTATATTCCAGAGTGAGAGCCATCCCTTGAAATTTGCTTTAAAGTTGTAAGTTACATATCTGTTCATTGTCTATGTGTGTGCAGAATATGGTGTGGGTACAAATCTTTCATAGCTACACCATAAATGTCAAGATGTATGCTGGGGATGACATGCAAAATTATTCCTGAGATTCTATTATTTTGTGTATAGAGTAAAAGTATCAAGTAAAAGTTGTCTGAATTTTACATGTTGAAACAACACATTATGATATAAAATCAAAATACCCAAAGACTATAATTTGTAACCTAATGTTATTCCCTTTCAAGATACTCAACTTCTGATAATCTTAGCTAAAGATCAGAGAATAAAAGATTGAAATTCAGAAAAGCATTTTTCACATTAGCTTAACTAAGGCAGCTAATAGCCCAAATGACTAACTTGATTTTCTACTTCTCTTCCTTTCTGTAAGCAGAATTCTGATAGAGGGATTAATTAGCAATAAAGCAACATGAGGAAGAGGGAAAGAAAATGAGGGCATAGATATTCCATAAACTATATATAATCATCTCGGCGTAATCAAAAGCTAACTGTCATTAACATGACATTTTATTTTAAAGCCAAGGAGAAAATTATGATTTTTGGCACTAATCTAATCTTTAATTATAGAACAGTACCATTCCTTCCTTGTGTTAGTTCAGATAGCTATAAATTATATTAGTCTAGTGCTTTTGTGTCATTTCGTTTCCTTTTCCATGATTTATATAGTCAGAATACTGACCTATAATTAAGTGTACTTGAGAACGGTTTCCAGTTAATTAAATGCTTTGCAGTGTTTTAGGGTGTGCTTTGCCAAAATTCCAAAGGGAAGGGCCATTCCTTGGTTAAATATCTATGAGGAGTCTGGATAAGTCTTCAGTGCTAATTATATATGATTGTTAGAGTTATTATAAAATATAAAAATGAATTCTTCCTGACTGTTGCCTGTAAAAAGAATGTAAAATTTATCTTTTTAAAAAATAATTTAAGGATATTATTTCAAAAAGCGATTGTCTCATTTGAGCCATGCCCCAGTTTTAACAACTAGTAAAACAGATTTCTCATACTTAGACAAAAATTAAAATCTTGCCTTCCTTTTGGCTCTTTTGTCTTTCCTTGTAACAAACTTCTGTGCCAGAAACTTCTTGCTATTCAGTTTGATTCAGTGTGTGTTTGAGAATTCTCTTCTGTTTGTTGCAGTAAGCTAGAGAAGGACTACTTACACAACCCACTGTGTTCTCCAAAGAGCCTTCCCAGATACTAAAACTTGCCCTAATTCCAAAGACAAATTGAGACTGTGTCCCTACTCCATCCTACTTTTCATCCTTATTCTTTGCTCCCAGCAATGCCTACCATGTGCATTCTTTCCAGGCATGAAGCTTTTTTGCATTCCAAGATCATAAGGCACATCTTGGACCTGGACAATCTAAAGTGGAGGGAAAGAGAGGAAAAGAAAAAATAAAGAAGAGAATAAGATGCAAGATAGGAAAGACCCTCCTTCCTCTGCGGTTTTGACTTAGAAATGGATCGCTGCATCAGGGAAGGGCGGCATCTAAACATTTAAACTGGAAGTGCTCATTGCTATTGAGTCATCTGTGTGGAGTGGAGACAACACACAGCAGGTGAGCAGAGGGAGTGGAGCACACAGATGTTTTATTTGGCATGCAGAGTACTTTCAAAAGTTATGCCAAGGTTTTAAAAACAGAGATTTCAATCTCAGATTCAGATTTCTAGATTCCTTTGAAAAATCCAAAGATTGACAGCACAGTATGTGTATTATTGACACTAAACCTGTGCCGACAAGATGCCAGAGGTAGCTATTTTGTTAATGATTTGGGTGATTCATGTACATGACAGCCTAGCCCTGCATGGACAGCAGTGTGTCCCTTCCCCTCTTGAACACACATTCATAGTCAGTGAGTTGTATGCTGATGGTGGTGTAAGTGTGAGAGGGAGAAGTATAACTTAAGAGGTGATTAGAATTAATGTTGGCTGTGCTGATATGAAAATGAAAGCAGGCAAAGTGTGGAATATTCAACATTATACACTTGCAAAACTTTCTTTATACTCTCAAATGGAAGCTATATACTTGGTACAAATAGTTCTACATTCTCTCCTCCTTGACCCTTAACTTCTGCTTTTGTGAATTTGCCAGATAGTGTATTGTGCCATAAGTATTATATATTAGTCTTATTTTGATAAATATATGTTGATTTTGAGGGTCTTCACTCTATTTCTTTGAGAGTATACTTTTAAAATTTTCTCTAATAAATCTCTCTGTACCGCTTTTAAAAAGAGAAAGTACATACTACGTCAAAAAGTAAAATTTTTTGCAGATTCTCTGATCAAAGAGAGTACCTTTAGAGTCAGATTTGGTCAACACTGTTCTATTTTCAAGCCCATAAATAAAATTTTTTGATTCCAAATTAACTACTGTGGTAATGATTGTTTTGAAAGAATTTATTTCCTCTACAAAAAATTTCATTTCCTATGATAAGATTGTTCTTTGCAAAATTAATAGCTTTACCTCTGGATTCATGTTCTTCTAATAACAGAAGTTAATTTGATAGCCTACTGTAACCTATTCCATGTAAATGTGACTTTATGTAATCATACATGAAAACATGTATTTTGACCACAAATAGCACTGTACATACACACTGAGGAATAAGTTCACAATTCAGCCTATGCACATAGATAACATTTTGTGCGCTGCCCTTCCTAATAATCAAATATCATTTACTTTAAATTTATGATTCCAATCAAAGCAATTTTCTTCTTTTTTAAAGATCATTTTAGAGTTACATAAATAAGATGCCAGGTTGACTTTATAGCAAAAATAGACTCCTCATTGTTTATTTCAGTAGGAAAGAAATACTGACAGTAATCTATAAATGTCTTCTTTAAATGGTGGTACTGGTTGATGTGTCCAGTCAACGATGTGGCACATAATTTCATTTTTTTTCACAGTACAAAGGAGTTTCATTTGACAGTTCTATACTGAATAGTGCTTTCTATTCATCCATAGAAATAACGTGAGCAGTGCAGTGGGTGGGAATTTCTTCATTGGCTTAGAAAAGACTCAGGACTAAGATACAGGTCTGTGGTAATGCTGAGAGAAAGCTTGGGCTCAGAAGTCTCCAGGCTTTGGATTTGGGTTCTCTGACTGTCAATTTGGGCAAGATGGTCAACCTCTTGGAGCATTAACTTTTCTCATCTGGGCTCTGTGTATGTTTGTGTGTAGAAGTATAGCAATTTAGACAGAAAATGAGAGCTAAAGTCAAGGGAGAGGAGAAGACACTGAGAAATTGTTTGACATAGAGTTGCTCAAGGGACTTTAAGAACAGGGCCAGCCAACATTAAATTTTAGATTGTCATCCCAGGGTACAATAGAAACCCCCTTCCATTACTACTGATAAATGGAAATACTACTTTTATTGCCATAAATTAAAGGAAAGGAATTCTACTTTGAACTAATAGTGTTTGCCAAGGGTTAGAGTGGGGAGTCCTAAAAGAAAGACACACAGTGGATAGGGAAAGTTACCTGAAACAGAAAACTAAAGTGATTATTGGAAAACACGAAACTTTCTGAATATTTTTAAAGATATTACTATTACTTTGCAAATTCTCACTATGTTCAAAGGATATTTTCAAAAAAATCTTTCTTAAAACAATGTTTCAAATAATTATTTCTTGAAAGAATGTTTCTAACAAGTTTCATAAAACAGATGTTTTAATGCAAAAATATAACCAGCCAGTAAACAATCAAAATAAAAGAATCTTTTAAACCAAATAAACAGTGTTCCCTTGGAATTTGTGGGGGATTCAAGCTGCTTATATAAAATGTGTATGTAACCTCCCTGTAATTTAAATAATTTCTAGATTACTTGTATTACCTAATATAATTAAATACTATGCAAATTATTGTTGTATTTTATCGTTTAAGGAACAAAGACAAGAAAATTCTGCACATGTCCAGTGTACCTTTTTAATATTTTTCATCTGCAGTTGGATCAATTTATGGATGTATAAAACTCAGCTATAGCGAGCTGATGATATAAGCTTTATAAAAATTAACTTTATTGTCATTTTTGTTACGTGTACCTATACTCTATAAAACACTTTAGCTACCAGTAATTGAGCATCTTGAATGTAGATTCCTCCATTTAAAGATGGGCAACTGATACCTATGTAAGATAGTTTACTCAGTTTGCAAGATTGGAAGACCAAAAACTTGCAGGTAAATTGAAATTTTGAAATTTTAGTTCTCTTTGTATCTCATCATTGCTGGGGATTGAACCCCGCTTGGCCCACATGCTAGGCAAGCATTCTACCATTGAACCTTGGATAGACTTTCTCATGAAATAGAAATATGTACAGTCAGGCTGAGTAATTTAAATTTTGTTTTTCCTTAAAAGGAGGAAGTAAACACCAAAGTATAGGAATGTTTTGGCTATACTGCTGTGGAGCCTTTCTTATAGTTTTTGGTTGCGTGTCTTCATTTTAAAGATGTTTTCATTTAACTTTCTAAGAAATTATTTAAGATCACATGGCCTTGTATGGTAAAATTGGGACTGAACGAGTTTCATAATTCCTGTTTCAAAAGGACCTTCACTCACTTTGACACCTCTTATATGTCGTCATTTCATTAGGTACTGTGAGATGATAATCATATCTATCTATGGTCAGAATTATTGTGTTAGGAAGTATACAGAAGCAATCATTATAGAATAATCAAATCTTAAGTTTGGAAAGGATTGTAATGGTTTGGGTCTAGATGTCCTCCCAAAGCCTCATGCAGTCATAGGTGGGGCTTTTTCAGAGGAGGCTGGATTACGGTGTGTGATCCTGGGATTAAGGCTGTATGATTACCAAATCAGTTCTTTGACTGGTTTGGCCCTGCTGAAATCCTGGTAGCCTGGATACAATACAAGGAACAGAAAGAGGTTTGTCTTGTTTCTTACTTATTTTGCTACCTTCTGCCCACTGTGAACTGTTTCTCCTCTGCAATGCCTGCCTGCCTGCGGTATCATCCCACCTGAGGTGGCAATTATGGAATGAAACCTCTACGAACTGTGAGCTAAAGGAACATTTCCTCCTTTAACTTTGGGTGTTGGGTATTTTGTCCCAACAACAAGAGAAAAGTAATTAAGACAAGAATGTTAGGATTTATTCTTACTAATTTATACTTGAAGTAAGGAGGCCCTAATCTCAAAACACAAATTTCAGTAATTCTTGTGTTGAATCAATAAGACTCAAAAGCTAAACAACCACAAAGCCTTAAAATAGAGACGTTGAAAATGATACAGTACATAGAAAATTAAGAACTTTCATGGTGACTAGAAGCATGAATTTATGAGTTCCTTGACATTACTGTTTGAGTGACTTTAATTAAATTGTATAATCTCAGTTTATTTACCTGCAATATCAAGATAATTTGGGGAGTCTTATGGAAACTAAGAGGTATTATGTTTGTTTAGTGTGTATTAATGTTGCCTGAATACAGAAAGTACTATTGTCAAGAGCATGGATTGATGAGAAAAAATGCAATGTGTCATTAGTTTAGAGGAATTTCTGTTCCTTTTTTGTGTTGAGGAGCAGTGTTAAGAATTGAACTCAGGGTCTTACACATGCTAACTATGTACTCCTATCACTCAAACTCCCAAAATTCTTTATGAACTCAGTACTGTATTTAGTTGGCTTGATTAATCATTCTTTTTTTCCTTTATCTTGTTGGTATCTCAAGATTTTTTCACATAAAAAATATTTAAGGGGACAAAAATAGATTTAGGCTTTCAAAATTTGTTTTGGAAAAACCAACATCTGAAACAAGGGTTTAATGAAAGCTTAATAGATAGGCCATCAGGTGCAACCCAGGGAAATGAGAGCCTCTGTGTAGTCTGTGTACACCATACCTTTTAGTGAATGATGCAAAAAAGGTCCTGACTTAGATTCTTAAATCAAACTATATAAGAAAAAATTTAGTGAGATAATCTTAATTGTTAGCATTTGTTTGTGAAAATATTTCTGAGTTTAGGGGGAGAAATAGTAACCAAAAGCATCACATAAAACAAACTTCTATTTTCTTTTATTGCACTTGGTAAGGGTTATTAAGAATGTAATTCTTTCTGCTTGCCTATGTGATTAGCAGCCAAACCTTTTGGGGGTAAATTTCCATTGCTATACTCTTGTTATCGTAAATGGAATTTGCATGCCTAATTCTCTTTCCTCCATATTGAATCCATACTCCTTTAGGTCTAACAGCATGCTAAAAATGATTCCAAATCTCCAGTGTTGATTGTGGGCCATATGTTAGCACTAATTATATAAATGAGAGTTGGTGGAAATGTGACATGCTAAGCATTCCAAACTTAAGGAATTATCTAAATGAATTCTAGCTTGAGTTAGTGCTAGCAGAGGCAAGGCAGTGCGGGTGCATGTTTTGAGCAGATGTTAACAGGTCTGTGTGGCTCGTCGTCTTTATTTGTCTGGCTGTAAGGGTTGCTGATGGAACATTGTGTCAGAATATTTTAAGGTGCCATTTTCATGAAAATTGCGTTTTGTACCTTTAGATGGCTGTATTTTCTGAATAAAGCAGAATAGAATGACAAAGTATCAAAGGTTAGAATCAGCTGTCTTTTGTTCATTTTACAATTTAGTAGTCAGTGGAGTCAATCATTGTGGTTGCTTATGACCTAGATGCTGGAGACTTATAAAAGGTTGTTCCCTTTTAACATCAACATTCCTAAATTTTAACTTTCAAAATAAAACTGAAAGAGTAAAAGAATAGTTCTGCCTCAAAGCAAAATGGAACAACATTATTTTGACTACCCAACATTTTCTGTGTAATTCAGGGAAAGAGTGACTTAGAATGTATTGATTGAAGTGACCAAGGAAGATTTAGGACCCTAAGTTGTATTAAGACTGAAGTTTAACTCACTACTTTCTCTTGGAAAGTATGAAGTCCTGATTAACCTAACTTACATTTTTGTTTATTTATCTAACACAGATGTCTAGGAGTGTATCTATCTCCTTTTCATATGTTTCCACAGACTTTGTTCCCCTTGAAGGTGTAGCTTTCTTTTGTTTCTTTGCCCCCAACCCAGAGTCCAATGTCTGACACATAATAAATGTTTGCCAAATGGGCATTGCTGAAATCATGGAAATAGCAAACATTTCCAGGGAACTTAATGGTGTTAATTATTAAGCACTTGACTGGCATCAGTTCATTTAATCCATACTGGCATGTTCTTAAATGGGTGATGCTCTTGCTTTTGAGATGTGAGCTAAGGCTAAGAGAGATTCACCAACTTGTCTGACATATAAAAGTAACAGAGCTGGAATTTGAACTGAGGAATATCCAAGTATGTGCCTGTCATTTGGGCATGTAAGCTATAGATTCTGTTTTTTAAAGATACATTCGTACCAAATTAACCATCCTCAAATCTGGGGGTTGTTTTCTTGAGAGTTCCTTGGGTGGGTTGTCCTGCACTTGTTCCTGTTGCAGTGGCAATCTTAGTAGAAGGGACATGAGCATATTCTTGATCATCTGGATCCCATATTGTGATGTGTTTACTATGACATTACTGCCAACTACCATTACGTTAATTGTAGAACATTACTCAGGGAGGAGCAGAGGCAGACTGAATATAGACAATAATGAGTTTGTGCCAATGAAAGCTTAGTGACATTAAGATTTTGGAGAGGTTTAAGTAGAAAAGGGAGTAAAAAAACCTTCAAATTCCAGAGGGCATAGGGCAGTGGCTAAGTAACAATGCCATAGAAACCAGGGCATTCTACTTGGACCACTTGGACTGGGGAACAGTAATACAATTTTAGAAAACTAACACTATTCATTATGTTGAAGTTATATGGTTAAGTTTTTGTTAAGAATTTGTCTTTCTTTCTAAATTTCTGGTTTTACGCTTGTAGTGTACTTAAGATAATTTTCATTTTCACATTTGTGTGTTTATATAAACTAAATTTGTAAGGTTTGGTGAGTCATACATTTTCTCCTTTTCAAAGGATCTATATTTTTTTTTCTGTTTTGTTTCTTGGTGCTAGGCCTTAGGAATGATGAATTCAAATGCTTTGAAGTGCAAGTGTCTAAATTAGTCCTTGAATATTATCTGATTAACAGGAATTGAACAGAAATTAGATCTTGATAGCAATGATGTGTTGTGTGTTTTGCGTGTTTTATACATGGACATGTATAATGTTCATAACAGTGGGACTTTGCAAGGTAAGTTGAGTAATATCTCCTGGGATCCTCCTATGTAGATCTTGATTCAATCAACAATTCAGGAAGCAGGTTTCTTCTCCCATATGATTTTTGGGGATGTCTTATTTATCCAGTTCCTATAGTACTTAAAGAAATAGGTCTTCTTTTAATGAGTGTATTCCCGAATCTTATTCGTGATAACCCTTTCCTGCCAAGAATTAAAAGGGAATTCCCATGAAACACTTGATCACTACTACATCTTGATATGTTGGCCTGCAGTCACCAGACAGCAAACCTGAACATCAATGTATTTCTTGTTCGTCTTGACACACTATACAGCTCCCTATGGCATTACGGCTTTCTGAAGTTAGTGAAGCATCTGTGGGGCTAGTGCTGGTGGAAAATAGGACCAGTTTGCAATAGTTACTGCTCTGCTTTCAAACTGATAATAATTTATCTTCAAACATTTATTTGTCACCTCAACTCTTTAGTACTGTACGTAAATTTCTCAAGCCATTTGAGAACCGTGTAACATATTACATAAGAGGCATTAAAATTCAAGTGGTTGCATAGTTAGTGGGCAATAAAATATTTTTCACAGAGTTGAATGTTAATTTTATATCAGGCAGTTCAGAATGACAATTGCATAACTAAATCCATTGCCTTTAGGGACTAAGTGGTAGTAAGAAACTTGGGAGGATCTACATACAATGAAGAGTGCTACTTCTCTGAAGAATGTTTGCAGATGTGGTTACCAAGCTATTTCTAACGGATATATCTCTGTTGTAATACTATATACAGATTCTTGGAAAAATCTGGAATTTTGAGGAATGATACATTAATAATGGCAAGGCCCATGTGGAAAATAGAGTTAAAACAGACCACTCCAAAGAGAGGCAACTTTGTGTTTTCAGCCTATGAAAAAATAGTAATGTCATTGAAGAGACATGCTAATTTCCTCATAATGAAGTGCTTTATAGGTGTGGAACTTTATCTTTAAAATACAGAAAAATTAACTTCATAGAGGTGATGAAGATGCTAAGTTATAGAAATGAGACTAAGTGGAGAGCACCCTAAAGAAAAGGCCTCTGACCAAATGGAGCCAAGAACAGGAGCATGGGTGACTATGCAGAGAATATTCTTCCTATATATTTTTCTGTATTTGAGTATATTGTGTTCAACTGCTATCATTTATTGAAATCTAGAAAGATTTTTACATGGTTCTGCAGTGGCTTCCTTAAAATTACGTAATTCCTTTGATTACCAATCCCATAGTGTTAGTTTGTATCATAGATTATGTTTTGTAGCAAAAACAGACTAAGTATATCAGGATATTGGAATAATAATTCACTTAAATTGATCTTCAATATTACATGTGTGGAGAGGAGTGGTGCTTTATTTTGAGAAATAGAACATGTATAAATCACGAAGTCAGGCCAAAGGAGCCTCAGGCTATGAGCCCGCATCTCCTCTAGCTCATTGAAACATGTATGTTTTTATTTATGATCTTCTAGGTGATACGCTTTTATGGCTACAAAGAAGGTTCATGTGTACAGATAACCTTTGGTGATTGTGGTTGGGGGACAAAGATTTTCCTATCCAGTCTTATAGGGGTGCACTAGCATGGCTGGTTTCATTACCCTGACAAAGCATGGTCTTTAGCACTGTGCAGAAACAGGGAGATTTGGCTAAGAAACTGGAAAGACCAGGTTTTCAGGTTGAAGAAAAGTATAGTCAGGTCTCCACACTGCCTTGTAATTATGTTCTTCATCTTTAGCTCTAAAATTTAGAATCCTATCTCATTTTTATATCTATAAAAAGCTTACCTGGGTAAGGTTGTTAGGTATAAGGCAAGGACTGAAATGCCTAGTCAACATCATTATATAGTTCTTTTTTCCAAAGGTGGCTATGTAAATATCATACATGTGACTCTGCTCTGTAGAACTGTTTTTTACTCTAGCTAGATATATACCCACTTATTTATGTTTTTGCTGTAATTCAAAGAAACTAATGCCATGACCAAAAACTTACTCTCTGAGGAGTTATGCTTAGATACTGAAGACAGCTGAAAGGGACTTTGAGAAGAAAGTTCTGATATCTGGGATTTAGCTTGCATATGTGCACTGGGGTCAGCCCAGGTTTAGGAAGCAGGCCCCGTACTTACTTGTTTAGAGAGTCCAGGAAAGAAGGAAATCAGAGAGAGACAGAGGAAAAAGAAATACTGACCAATTAAAACCAAAATTCTGAGTTCAAACCCTAGTTTCTCCACTTCCCAGATGGGTGACATTGGTTTCTTTGTCCTATTCCACGAGATGTAGAAAGTTGACCACACAGGAGGTGGATAAATAGAAGCTGAAAAGGTATTTGTTTATGTGTCTTCTTTCCCTATGAGCTCTTTATCTTAGGCTAGGAAATCTTTAGAGATTTTTTTCCTTGTATCCCAGACAGAAAGGAAATTCAAGGTGACAAAAATAGTCTGTTTTCTGTGATTTGGTGTATATTTGGTATAACTTCTGTAAACACCAACCATTCTTATTTCCAGTAGAAATGTTAAATTAGGGGTTATTTCTTCTGCAGAGAAATGTCAGGAGATACATCCTGGTCCTGCTGCTGAATGAGGATCTTCCCAAATCTTAGCTGACATTGGTCTCTGTCATCAGCTGCCTACCAACTCAGAAATCCTTACTGCATTTGTTCCTTATTTTTTAGAACTATGGTTTTCCAGTGGTAAGGCAAAAATGGTAACTCCCACTCTGTGTGTGTGTGTGTGTGTGTGGTGTGTGTGTGTGTGTGTGTGTGTGTGTGTGTGTGTATGGAGAGAGAGAGAGAGAGAGAGAGAGAGAGAGAGAGAGAGAGAGCTCTTCTTCCTGACGGTGACCTCTGCCAGTGGAGGCTTAGCTTTCTGAGGGGGTATAGCCACAATTCTCTTACAGCTGTGCTGCAGATGGCACCACTGGGAAGTGTCACAGAAACATATTTTTCCTGATCTCAGCTCATGTGATCATCTGATGAACTTCCTCTGGAATATAGAGAGAGAAAAAAGAGAAATCTCTTTTTCCCCTTTGAATATGTTGTACAAATAGTGAGGACTCCAAACCTGTGTACGTTAAAGAAGGTATGTGGTAAAATTGAATATCAAACTGAAGGAAAGGAAAATTGTCAAAATAACTTTATAGCAATTTGAGTCTTGTGAAGTGATTTCATGTTTATATTTTTATGCTTTCTATGAGGGCATATGTTTTATCACAAAATTTTAAAAATAAAATGTTGCTGTTACATATTCAAGTCAGAATACAGACTCCTGGAATCTTTCGATTTTAAAATTGGCATGGATATTCAGAAGCATTTCTGGATCTGTAGGATATTACACTTGAGCCTCTGAAATTAAAAAAAGTGCTCTTCAATTCCAAAAGATAATTTATACATTGGGTGCTCCCTGAATAGTCACAAGCATGCAATTTGCTTTTTAAATTTTTTCTCCAGTATGTAGCAAGTGGTTAAAAAGGCTAGCCTGGGTTGGCACAGGTATAGGCAGCTGTCACAAGTTTCAGCAGCCAGGCATAGTTTTGTACTTTTGGATGATACCCAAGATGGGAAGGAAGAATGAAGAGGCAGATTAGAACACTTGTGTTCATGTGTAACAAAATAATACTAATGTAGGTGAGCATCACCTTGTAAAACTCAGATTGTTGGAAGGCAAGCCTAACCCCTTGAATCACAAAGGCTGCTTTTTATGGGAGACCCCTTATTTTATTCTTTAGGTTTTTCATTTTCATTCTGTGTTTTCTTTGGAATTAATAAGGCCTCTTAAAAACTGTGGTCTATAAATTTTCTCGCCTACATATGTCTTGAAACAGTTTCATTTCTTCATTTAAAACATTACAGCCATTTCAAAATACCCTATTTTGTATTTAATTTCACCATCTCATATAAAATACATGTTCTTCACATAATTATGTAAAAATGGGTTTGCAAATGCCCTAGAGATCCATATGATGGGCACATTATAGGATTCTAAGTAATAATAATCTTCTGTTTACATGAGACCTGCTTTTCATGCCAGTTTTTTTACACTTTAATATATCTAGAACACAGCTTTGCTCAAATATGCTACTTTATTCTGGTCCATGAAATGAATTTGTAATATCAGCAAAATGCACAGCTACATCTGATATTTTAGAGACAATTGTAATGGAGCCTGAGATAGGATGCATTGTTGTCCTGTTGGCTGCGAGCACAGGTAGACAAAGCCAGCAGGGTTAGTGGTAGATGGGAGGCATAGGTAAGAGTGGTAAAAGCAGGAAGAGGGAGTGGTTATTAGAAAAGACTAAGAATAGACGTTTTTATCATAGAAAGAGCATATAAATTAGAGCTTGAAGACCATAGGCCATTAATAAAAAGAAGGTGTAGTATTAAAGGAAAGGATACAGTATTGTGTCTAGAGAATCAGGATTATTGTTACTTTGAAAATTATTACAAATGCAAATACACCTATGCAGTCAGAAATAATAGGGTTGGGGCCCAGGGATTTGTCTTAGCAAGGCCACCAGGGCATTCTGATGCACTCCAAAGTTTTAAAATCACCAGCTAAAGTACTGGCGAATTTGTGCACAGCATGTTGAGTGTTTTGGACATGTGGTGCATACAGAACAGGGACTCTGAAGTGGGGGGTAGAAAGAATCGGAGACTGGAAGGACTACAAGGTGAAGAGCACAGTACAGCCAGGAGATATGGAGGGGATAGTTGGTCTCTCTGAAGTGCTTAGAAAGTACCATTTCAGTAACTTTTACTACAGTGATTAAAAGAATTGTGTGAAAGGTATAAAGAGAAGCTTGCCAACAGTGAGCTTTATGGGTTCACTACGATCACTCAGTGACATGTGGACCTCTTTCCCTCTGCAGCTGAATGCAACAAAATGCTTGCAGAGATCTCATGACCTTAGTGTTCCCAAGGACAAAGCTTTGGGTCTCATGAGAAATGGGAACAGGAATCATTTACAGTCCCCTCCTAGGCATCTGCTGTGGAGCCTACCTCTGCTTCACTCATTCTGAAACTCTTGGATTTCTGTAGTCCAAAAGGACTCGTGTGTAGCAATTTGGGGGAATGAAAATCAGTCAACAGCAAGTTAATGTCAACCCCTGTCCCCGAAAGTAGAAGGTACAAAAGGAGACAGACTGTTCCTTAGGTCATCCATTCTCCTTTTTGATGTTTATCATTATATATAGGCTAAACAGCTTATCAATAAACCTCAAAGGTAAAGCAGAGGGAGTTGACTCATCTTTCCTTTCTCATTCAGAATCGCTTTTACTCATGTACTATAGGAAGCAGGGGAATATACTGTTGCTGTGTGCAATCCATTGCAATTAACCCTCTATCTGGGTATCATTGTCACAGTATATTACTATTGTTCAGCAAGACACCAAAAAGTAATTGAACCATGTCTATAACTTTCTTTATGTAACATTTATTTCTTCAGTAGTTTAAATTTAAATGATTGGGGAGATATATTCTGACAAATATTTGCATTTTATAGTAATTAAGTAGTTCCCCCCTTTACATAATTAAATATACATACATTCCCTAAGATTATTGGTATGATCAAGGTCAAAATGACCCTCTTGACAAGTATGTTTTGGTTATCTTTTCCTGAAAGTCATTCTTTCTACTAGTACCACTGAGTGCTAGCCACTTACCATGAGTAAGTCATTTGTGTAGTTCAAATGATGACTCCCTTAAGTCCCATACAGACAAGACTGTAACCCCATCCTCAACCCCATCCTCTTGTCTTCTGTTACACTGCCTAGCACAGTAAGTGCTCAATAAACTTTCATTATACTACACATTTTAATAAAAACTCATTCAGCTTCATTAAAACTAATTGTTATTGAAGACTGCTCTGTGTACATGCTTTTTAGAATCTATTCTGTCTCTTATTATCTTCTCTTTTCTACTTTTCTTTACTTTCCTCCAATGGATTAATTACAAATACATTAAACCTAACCCTCAATTTCCGTAAATTATCTATGCAACTCACTGAATTATGTTAAAAGGTAACAAAGCCTTACGTTAATGCTATTTTTTTTTACATCAGAAGATGTATAATTTAGGAGTAGCATCTTCTGTTGAAACTATTCATGGCAAAAAAAAAAAATCAAAAAACGTCATTTGGATTATTTAGAATCAAATGGATGCCATTTAGCTATAGTACCTTCTAGACAGAGCAAGTAGAAAGCACAGGCTGGGATTTGGGGGAATATAGATGCCTGTAAAGAAAAGAGTTCATGGGCAGGGTTTCACGAAATTTGAATGTGAAGTGGTATTATGCATCTCTTTCATTTAAATAACCTAAAATGAGTAATTCACTCCCTAGAACATTTGATAAAAATCCTTGGAAGTTTGCCAGCAGGCACAGTGGGAGGAAGAAATGCATATTCAAAAGAAATGAAGAGGGGAAAAAAAAAGAAAAGAAGCTGAAAAAGCAGACTTTACCTGATTTATTTTCTAAAGTAAATTGAAACATCTTGGCTAGAAATGCTTTAAAGGCCCAGGGCCTGACTTTAAATCCCTAAACGATGGAGTCTTCTGGAAAAGCCATGTTTGAAATCCTATTGCATTTTTAAAAAGGGCCCAAGTACACTTTTCATTGTGTTCACCTCAGGCGACAGATCCCGTGAACTCGAAGCTTGGCTCTAAAGTGTCAAAACACCTACATGCAGTAGTGATCGTTGCCATAGAGATAACTGGATGATAGATAGCTAGATGATAGATAGACGCTGAGTAGATAGTAGATAAATGATCTCATATGTCAGAAGAGGCCTTTGTGCCTAGGAAATTACAGATTTAAAAAAAAAAAAAAAACAATTCTACTGTCAAAGTCAAAAATAGAACTCCCTTTGCTTTACTCCCACCTTAGTGCATTCCCGTACTCTTCAAAGCTTTTTTCTTAACACATTTATAATGTGTTCCGCCCATTCAGTTCCCACTTGACTTTTCTAGGAGACTAACTTTCTAGACAGAGCTGGATGTACTGCTAGTGCTGTGGAGACAGAGAGTTGACTGGTGGCTGCTAAGGTTTCTTTATTTTGCAGTTGGTAAAGACTTAATTTGTCCTTATTTTTGTTCTTTAGTACTCCCAGTTTTAGCATTTTCTTCTTCCTTTTTTATTTATTTGCTTTTCCTTGTGCTTTTTTTTTTTTTTTTTTGTTATCTTTATCTTCTTGTCTTGCCATTTACATACTCTTGGATTTGCCTGTGTGTTGTTTTGACTTTTCTACCTCTCTGTTTTATGTGGATTCTCGGTGCATTCTGGCACTCATGCCAGATTGCCTGCCCATTCAATTCTTGAAATGACAGTGAACAATTTCAGCACATTGTGTGTTTTATAAAATTACAGTGCCTCGGACCTTTAAGAGTCCACTTTAAAACTTTTCATGTACTCACTAGTCTGGATCATACAAAAGATTTTGGGAAATAAGTGGGTAAGAATGAAGGTAAATCCTGTGAGTTTTGTTGTTGTTGTTGTTAGTGTTATTCAGTGTAACTGCTAACAGCCTGAAAAGTGCTACTCTGCCTCATCACTGCTACATAGCAACTGAATCCTGCACCGTTAGGAAGTCATGGGAAAAATCATGGAAAATCAGGAGTCAAATTGTTTCCTTTGGACAGCTTTGGGAAATTACAGAATACATTCAATCCTTACATTTACAGAGTAAATAAATGGAATGAAGAAAGCAAGTGTTACAACTAGGACAATTCTGAGCATGTAGAATTTGGGAAATCTGGCTTAGAATTAAGTGATTACTGTTTAAGTCCATCCCACTACAGAAAAGTATAGAAGAAAGTCATTCCTGCTAATGCCATGAAATTTTAGGCCCTGATCAAGTTGGGGGAAAGTGAAGAAAGGAAATATTTCTAAGATAAAAGAGAAATACTTAAGTTTACTCTGCAGAAGGTGAAAGAAGAAGGTGACAGTGAAGATAATACAGGTAGAAACATCCCTGATCTCAGTTATCACATTTATTAAATATGCATAACAATAACTTCATAGACTGTGTAACTATTAAGTGAGAAAATGGTTTTAAAAGCTTACCATGTAATATGCATTTAACAAATAGTAATTGTTTTGAATTTGTGATTGGCTTTCTTTACAACCAGCCTCATGTGAAGAAGAGCCGACACATATGTGTTAATAACCTGGAGTTGCTGATACTGGTTTTAAACATACAGAAAGTTAACAGAGTGCAGATGAAACTCTACTAATTTGCTCTGAACTGACAGTCTGAGACTTGATCCCAGACTTTTTTGTTTTTTGTCCGTAGTTGTAATCCCTGCTACAATTGGTGACTTGAAACTGTACTCTGGGATGGTAAGCAACCAAACAAAATGATTATTTATCAAAAAGATAACTGGTACCACGTGCATGAAAATGCCTATAACTGAGTTTTGATTCTGATGAAGACTGATGTATTAGATCTGCAAAAGAAATGGTAATACAGGTGAGCCAAATATTGGCTTTATTTGTTAGGTTTTAAAACAATTACGATTCATTAATTCAAGCAAATAGATTTAGAAAATTCCACCTTAGAATTGGGAGGTATTAACAAAAGTAACAAATCCTTTAAATGAACATCTAAGTGACTGGTTCTGTCATAAGCAATACAAAGGCTTAGGAAGTGGGCTTGAGTCCAAGGAGAAACTACCAGTATGTATACAGGGGAAGGTTATTGAGATGTTCCTTTGTATTCTGTATATGTTAAGAGAACAAGGAAAACTGGATCAGCCAGAAGAACTCCGGGCTGTTTTGCTAGCTAGGCCATTTTCAGCCAATTTCTCTAAGGTATGAATTTGGAATAGTTCTTTTGAGTTAACCATAATTAGGCAAGGTGTGAATCTTTTTAATTCATACCAATCAGCTGTTAGATGTTGGTTACTCCTAGAGTAGGACAAATATTCCTTCTGCTGAAGAAACTTTTCAGAGAGGGGCTTAGCCAAAACCCTTCAGCAGCTAACTTTCTAGGAGCCAGGAAATGAGCACCTCCTCTCTGAAGCTGGAGCTGAAGGAATAGTGTAGAACAATACAGAATCTCTATCTGTCTTGTAAATTTATAAAAGTAGCTTAGAAAATGAAGGTTTATTCTCAGGGTACTGTTAAACCTAGCAGGGCTATGGGCTTTAGAATCCAAAGAAAAATCGCATTTATCCTTTATCATGAAACCTGAAAGCCAGGTGTGCTGGTGGACACCTGTAATTCCAGTACTCAGGAGGCTGAGGCAGGAGGATTGTCGAGAGTTAGAAGCCAACCCGGGCTACAGAGTGAGTTCCAGGCCAGGCTGAATGGCACAGCAAGACTGTGTCTCAAAATGAAACAAAATAAGACCTAAAACCATAGTTGGAGTTTTTAATATTATTTTATAAATTTCCTTGAAAAGACAAATAGAAAACATAGATTGGTCATAGACTTGCCAAAGTTACCTGTCTTTAGAAGTAGAGAGATGTCAAACGTTCTCCCAGTTTTCTTCAGCATTCTCTTGGGATGGTGACTACAAGATAAAGAAAAAAAAAAAATAAATTAAACCAGTGTATACAACCAGCAAAAGAAGAAAAGAGAGAAAGGAAGTTTGGGAAGGAGGAAGTTTCTGAGTAAAGCTATGAGTACTTACACAATGTGGAAAAACTTGTTATCTAATACTTTGAGTCTGAAAATGAATTTGTTTTCTTGATAATTTGTTTGTTGCAAGCAAACTTGTTTATGTAATATTAAAAATTTCCAGTAAACTTTGCCTAATTTTGTACAAATAGATTTAACACCATTGCTTCAGTATTGTATTACTTGAACAAACTGTTGTCTTGTCACATACAAAAATCTTATACCTTTCTAACAATTCTTTGTTTTAGGTGTCCTCTCCATTTGTTTGTGTAGCAGTTTCCATACTAATTTAATGGAATTAGCTCAATCCATTGCAAGAGCAAAGGGAAATTACATTAAAGTGTTTGGCACAGATGGATTGAAACATGTATAAACTATTATGTGTTGAGCACAACAGACAATTTAGGTAATTCAATGTTAACCCTGACCTTGAGACCAAATATCTTTACTAGAAATGTTATTATAATCAACATTTCATTCCATAGGCCATTGCTTTGCTTTAAAGATATTCTTCTAGAGTCTAGACTGACTGTGCAAACAGAGCTAAGGTTCTTCTTTTTCTTGTGTCATCTGCTCTGACCTCTGCCCAACTATAAGTTTATTTCTCAGAAAACAGAATGATCTTTTATTCACCTGCAAAAGACAAAACTGTGGAGGTCGTCTTAAATGTATCCCTCTCTTGTAACTTTTAATTAATCTTTCTGTTGTCTTCTAAGAGTTCACCTATGTTGTCTTCATAATTTTTATGTACATTTTCTTACTTTGTATCCAGTTGTCCCTTACCTAAATAATAGCTATAATAGGGTTATTGATATTTCTGAGTCCTTCTCAACTATCCTGCATAACCTCCTTTGAGAGAAATGGCAAACCAGTCTTTCAATGTTTCCTTTTCAGATCCTCTAGATAGATTTCAAATCTCTGATCTGACCCCTACTTGTTTTGTTAGACATTTTCTACTTTTATTCCCTTCTACTACATTCACCAAAAAATGATTTCCCTGTAGTCTGTGGTATTTTCCACTGTTATCTCTACCCTTAATCCCTATTCTGACACAAACTTAGCTTTAGCACCATTTCCTTCGTGAAGCTCTCCAGTGTCCCTAGGCCCACATCCCTTGCCTGCCAGAGGTTTTGTTCTTTCTGTGTTCACTTATCTGACAAGACATTCAAATTGTATGTGAATATAATGTTATATAGCTCTCTATCATTTCTCTCTGTCCCCAGTAGAAGGGGGAATAGCCTGGAGGGCAGAACCATTCTTTTCTCTGTGTTTACAGTGCTCAAAACGTTGACATTTAATACATATCCAGAATAGCTGTCTATTAAGCTTTATACTGGATGTGGATGTTAAAAGATAGTGTTAATTCCTTAGTCAAATTAAAGATAAGATAAAAATATTTTCTGAGCAGGTTAGTTAAGCACTCATGAGTACAAATTATTTTCCTTTCTGTGCTCTGTGGAAAGTTATGTAATTTACAATTTCACACTCTAGATGGTTTTGTTTTTTCTACTTTCTTCTCAAATTTTTTATAGTCGGTGTGCTAGCGTCCTGTTGTATGCTAAGGAAAATTACATTTACAAGAGAATTCAAATAAGAGGTCTTTATTGTAAGAGTACAGATAGGGAAGTGAGGGAGATGGGGACATCAAAGTAGAAGTCACTATCCTTTGGAGAATGAAGCAGAGGAGAGTTCTAGACACCAGGTAGCTGTGGGAATCCTTGTGCTATATCATGTCAAGGGCCCTTGGTTATACTGCGCTTGGGTCAAGTACTATCTAGCTCTTTCTGGGAGAGCCAGCTCACAGAGTCTAAAATGTGACTGCCAGTGATGTGGGAGGAAGAATTCACTAAGAAAAAGTGAGTAGGTGCCACACAACATTCATGTTTCCAGTTAGTCACAGTAGGCCTTATTTCTAATATTTTAATGCTTCACAGATAAAATATATATACAAACTACCCCCAAATCATGGTATGCTGTAACTAGAAAATTAGGAAATGATGAATTTTCATGAATTTATTATCATCTAAAAATAATGTGTAATTTAGAGTATATAATAATTTTATTAATGCCTGTGTTTGAAAACCTGTCTACCAATATCCCTAAATGTTTGAAGTTCATTTCTTATGATCCTAGACACACCCCTTTCACACACCATCTCCAGGGTTCCTTAATCCTATTTCAGTAGCTTTGCCAGTTGTATTTTTGAACTCTAGTATTCCCAGCAGTAAATAGCATCAGGTATTAGACTTGTTGAGAACATTTCAGGATTTGAAGAGGACCTAAGATGTCTTTAGTTGTTCAGAAAGCTTTGTTAACCATCACTGAATGTTCAGTGAACCTCAGAATTAATAGTTTATTTAAGACTCATTCTCTTTCTTTGCCCTCTAATAAGGACAAGGAGAAAACTGTTCTTTCTGCCCTTAATTAGTCATTTGGTTCAAAGACGTCTGCCAAAGCATGCATAAAGGCAATTTAATTAACAACAAACACAAAGGGCTATTAAAATGTTCTCCTGTCCTGATTTTAGAAATGCGTACTGCTCTCTTTAGGTTTTCTTTTTTCCTTTTCCATTGATTGGAAGTTTTTCATTGGTTATATTCTTTCACACTAGCCATAAACAGCTAGCTTGCATTATACAAAGAGGGTAAATCTTCATGAGGACACTACCCTGAAAAGCAAAGACCAACATGTGTGTGTTTAATTAAATAGAATTTATAGAGTACTAGAGTTCATAAAGATTGAGATTTCCTAATAAGATATTTCTTCATGCCTGAGGGATATATGGATTTGAATATCATATAGCTGTTGACTACACTTGTGCTAGGATTTGCATTTCAGATTTTTCATGTCTTTTCTAGGAGAATTTTATGTTAATCACAAAAATAAGAAACCCCAGGAATAATTTGATAGTAAAATAAATATTCACAAAATCACTTCAATAAATAGATATTTATCAAGCATCTTCTGTGCATAGTGCCCTGCTAGGATAGTTATACAATTGATCTAATTTTCCCCCATTTTTCAGATCAATAACAAATGTTGTGCAGTGAATAACCAAAAATAACATATTCATGTGTTCAGTGAAATCTCTCTAACAAATTAACAGCTTCTTTGCTCAGCTTTGTGGGTATTAACTTATGCTGAACTTGATGAATTATAATTCAACTGGCCATTCTCTGTATGTAAAAGCGAAGTAATACTTGGTCAACCAGTCCTACTAGTAAAGGTAATAATTCTTCATTTTTGTGGGGTGGATCATTTAAGACTTTCTGGGTAGTTCATGTAGATGAATTCAGCAAGGCTTACCATGATATGAGAAGGGTGGGTGAAGCCTGGAGTGTGGAGATGATGACTAGGTCTTGGAGTGTTTTACATGACAGAACCAATCAGATCAGGGGTCTCCTGGTCTGGGGCTCCAGGGGCTCCTGGAGGCCAACTGAGTACCAACAAAGTAGATGACTACCTTGGATTAATTCAGATCATCTACTTCTAAGGTAGATAAAATTGCCATGTACATAATGTCTGGGGAAGAAGAAAGCATTTTGGTTTTCTAAGGTGTGAAAAAGTTATGGCAGGCTTGTTTTGTTTTCCTTTTAGGATGTCTTTTAGAAAATATACTAAGATCAGGTTTTCATGCCTTGATACTGTTGACATTTTGGATCAAATAGTTGCTTATTTGGGTGGGGAGACTAACTGTCCTTTGCACTGTCGGATATTCAGTCACATTCTTGGCCTCTGCTCACTAAATGTCAGTAGAAATCTCTTGATAATCAAAACTGTAGGCATTATGGAGGTCTCATGAGGTTCTGGTTACTCAAGGTTAGAAAACACTCCCTTAACTGCTACACTAAATGATAAGAATGGTTCATGTCATGTATCATGAACTCTTCTAAGCCTTTTATGTTTGTTAACTCATTTAATGCTCATGGGTATTTCAGAAAAATGTTTTTATTATAATTATCCCCATTGTACCAAGAGGAACCAATCTCATCTGAGAGACAGGTTAAGTCCTTTCAGAGGACCATATTTTAATCCCCTTGGCTCACTACAAAGCTCTACAATTATCACCATTTGTCCCATTTGTTCTGTGAAAGTGATTTCAGCCTACTAATGTCCCATGCATTTTATTACTCTTACTTGTTTTTTGACTGTCTTAGACATTTTTTTGATGTTGCTCCTGGATTTTTGTTTTTGACGTTTCAGCTTTTTAAGCCAAGCTGTGTATCATTCCATACAGCAGGCAGATCTCTCTTTGGCCCCTGTCACTCTTTGAAATGGGTTAAGCTTTGGGTAAGTTCTTTGCAATATCAGATAGAGGAACATGTTCATGTGAATGTCTGTGAATTAATTACAGAGGCTCTCACAGAGGCAAAACACTGGGAGTGCATCTTTTTTTGTCCTTGTCAGCTGTATTGTATCCAAAGCATTAGGGCCTAATGGCTTCCCCTCCTTGTTGTCACGCTCATGGCTTCTTGATCTAGTTTTCCTTCTCATGCTGCCTTTGGTCTGACTTTATCCTCCCCTGAGAATGAGATTATTTTACATTACATTATGATCATTATTTGCTTAATGAACCAAATGCAGGAAGTACAGTAATTTAGGAATAAGTCCTCCAAATCCTAGAAAACGTAAAGAACTTGGAGAATTTAAGAAACTTGGTTTATCAGTGATACAGGCCAGAGTCATTTCCTAAGCACCTCATACAGAGAAACCAGTGCATGTGGGCTGCGGGGTTTGGTCACACTCTTTCACCACAGAATTGTACTTGCGAGAGAATTTTGATGTGATTAGGAACCCTGAATAAGAGACTTTTTTCTGTTCAGAAAATAGCTTATTTAGAATCAATCAATATTTAATCATTAAATGAAATTTCAGAGACAAGTTCAACTGCAATTTTTGGAAAAGAAAAGCCAATCTTTTACCTTTCCTTACAAACCTTCATCACTCTGTGTACAGTTTTGGCCAGTAGGGGGCTTCCCCACCTGACAAATGCCGAGAAGGAACAAAAGGGACTGAGAATTTCTCAATATTTTGTACTGTTTCTTTCCTCTTTCTCCTTGTTGTTTCTCTTTTTATCATCAAAGTCCTTTCAAGTTGAGTTTTTATTGAGGTACAAAATTTTGGAAGTTTTTCTCCTTGTTTTACATACTCTATAAAGTATGATTTTCTTTCATTTCTAGGAAGTTAAGAATTGTGGGAGTATTATATATTTCTGTAGTTAAAATGCCTAGAGAAATTGGTATTTTGTAGAAATTTACAAATCAAATTAAGTTTATGGGGATCTGTTCATTGCTAATCCTCATGAAAAGAGAAATAGTCTCTTTTTTTTCCCTATATGTATCCTATAAAGGATTAGCGTAACAGTCCTCTCCGTGTCTGCCTTTAATAACTGTTCTTGAATCTTCTTTTCAGCTGCCTGTGGGAACATCTTTTATTAGTCTTCCATGTTCACGTTCGTTTTGTATTTTAGCTCTTTTTAACATTCAGAAAACTTTAGAATTTGAAAGTATCCCCATAAAAGGAAGTGGATAGAGATGACTTCCTATGTATCAGTGCTCGTGCTTGCCCTGCCTATGTGTTGGCACCCATAAGCCTGTGACATTGGGAGCGACCTGATGAGTTGTTCAGTGTGAGTCTGAGTGGCAAGTGGGTAGGCACCCACTGCCAGGCACCCTGAACATATTTATTGAAGTCCCAGCATTGCCTACCTTTCTGTTCTCCCATAAGGGGCTCCTCAAATAGTAGGTACTCCAGGTGCCTTGAACTGGATGGGAAAACATCCGTAGACAGGTTTCTTAGTTAAAACCATAAAGGCAGTGGCACCAAAACAGAATTTGCATTTATATCACTTATGAGCTCTCTGCAATGATTGGTCAATTGGAAATATTGCCTACCAAATATAATATGAAACTGAGCTGATGTTAAAGGTAGAACTAGAACTAAATTTTGGATTTATAGAAACTATATCAATGAATTGTCCTTTCTATGTAAAGGTCACATTTCCTGGGCTTACTATCAAGAAGGTTTCACAGAGTCTTATCATACCAGTATCTGTTTGGTCTTCAGTTTTTTAAACGTACATTTGGTATTGAATATTTTTTTCAAGTATTTTGTATCTGGGAGGACCTATGGAAGCATAAAATAAGTATATTCAATTCCCAAGTCAGGCAGTAGAATAGTTATGCTACTGCTGTGGTGAAAAAATTGTAACATATCTGAAACAATAAATACTTTATTGGAACATTTTGAAGAACACCAACAATTTAACTTCTCTCAATCTGTGGAAAAAGTAGGTAGGCTTTGTCTCCTAGACATTGGGAGTGGGGCAGAGTTAAAAGAATAATAGTTTTGGAATCAGGTTTGCATCATGGAGGGATGCTGTTTCATGACTGGCGTATAATACAGGAAAATTTAGTGTGGGCCTTGCACAGTTGTAAGGATTAAGTGAAATAATACATCTAAAATGCTTATAAGGTACCTGCTACATAGCAAAACATCAGCACATTCCTTCGTCACTGTACCAGGTATCTAGTCTTGTCACTGTGATTAGAATTGTCACTTTAAGAGAATCTAGTTTCCTCCAACCCTTTGAAATAGAATGATGTGACCTTATAAATTTCTTGTGAAAACTGAGATAATCATGAAAGAATTTGTAACTGCAAAACATGGAAGAAATGTGTTGTTAGAAATTGGTTAGTATTAGAGTTTCTGTATGTTTCTAGCTCTGTGTTTTAAAAATAGAAAAACATAAAGATGACATCAGGCTGCTTAGCTTTATTAAAATCTGTGAGTTTTAAAAAGTTTAGGAATATAGTGAAAATGACACCTTTACTTTTGTATCCTTATTTGTTATTTTAGGTTGTTTTCAAATTGTTTTTCTTTTTTTTTTTTTATTAAGAAGAAAACAAAACAAAAAAAAAACCAGAAAAACGGTACAAGTAATACAAAATTTAAAAAATAAACAGAAATCACTAGTTAATAGATTACATATTCTCATCTTAGACATAGCTGTTCAAATTACAAAATTGAAGCATTTAAAGTGGACTTTCAAACAGTGAGAGTGCAGTTTTGTTCAATGACCCAAAAAACACTCAGTAATATGGTTATCTATCTTATACATTTAAACATATATGCAGTTATAATCTTTAGAGCACTTTCTTTTCTTTTCTTTTCTTTTTACAATGACAATTACACATTTTGGGTTTTATTACTCACACAGTTCTTATTACTTTTTTTGAAGAGAGTAAAACCAAATGTGACATATCAGAACAGAGTCAGTCAAATCAAAAGGATGGACATAATAGATAATGTAAAAACAAAATATAAGGTGATCAACAATGGTTACCATACTGCTTCTTGCTATTTTAAGAAGAATTAGCAGTTATAATAAAATTGAACTAAACAGTAAGAATAAAACCAAAGCATTGGAGACATTACAGGATTTTAAAAGAAAATAATATTCAACGGAATGGGCGTCATAATGATTCTTACTGTCTTCACAGTTATGCCTCTACTTTTGAACTTGGTACTATCAAGCAAAGCAGAATAGAGGAAAATCAGTCAAAACAGGATGGTGAGAGCAATACGGGATTTCAAATCAAGTTAATAGGAAATCAAAGTAGGTTACTATAATGTATCCTGCTATTTTTTATTTATTTTTCCCTTAATTAAAAAAATAAAAAGAAAAAAGTAAATAATTAAAAAAGGGGGGATTGAGATAAAAGAGGGCATAACAACAGAACAACGCAGGTCAAAACATAACCATTTAAGCAAAATAGTGTTTCACCACAAGATATCCTGACATAAAAATAGTTACCATAGTGTCTCTTTCCTTGAAATCCTTGAGTATAACTTCGTATACTGTAGCACCAAACATATCAAGACACTGTAAAACCATTCAAGAGAATGACATTATTACAGGGTATTTAGAACCAATTATCAGAAAATGAACAATGGTTTCTGTATAAACTCCTTGTCTATAAAAGTTTTTGCTTTTATTATCATATATAATAAAATCCAATAAGATACAACCTTTTAAGACCGATGGAGACAGAAGAATACAAGTTTGATGGGACTTCAAAACAAGATGATACTAAATAAGCACTAGCTATTATGATGTCTTGTTTTCTCCAAAATAGCTGTTTTGATATGTCACATTTGGTTTTACTCTCTTCAAAAAAAAAAAAGTAATAAGAACTGTGGGAGTAATAAAACCCAAAATGTGTAATTGTCATTGTAAAAAGAAAAGAAAAGAAAAGAAAGTGCTCTAAAGATTATAACTGCATATATGTTTAAATGTATAAGATAGATAACCATATTACTGAGTGTTTTTTGGGTCATTGAACAAAACTGCACTCTCACTGTTTGAAAGTCCACTTTAAATGCTTCAATTTTGTAATTTGAACAGCTATGTCTAAGATGAGAATATGTAATCTATTAACTAGTGATTTCTGTTTATTTTTTAAATTTTGTATTACTTGTACCGTTTTTCTGGTTTTTTTTTTTGTTTGTTTGTTTGTTTTCTTGCGATCTTCTCTGCCTCATTTCTGTTGAGCTCTTTTTCTGTCATTTGTTGTCAGTTTGTCTTCTTCATTTCGTTTTCTGCTCCATTCATTGTGGCCTCTCTGCCACTGTTTCTGGAATCTTGGTATTTTCCTTTTTTAGAATATCCTGCAGTATTCTCTGTAGAGTTGAATTGGTGGTTGCAAATTCCCCTAGTTCCTCTTTATCCTGGAAGCACTTTGTTTTTCCATCAATTTTCAGGAACAGTTGTGCAGGATATATCAATCTTGGCTGGAGGTTATTATCTTTCAAAGCTTGAATTATTTCCCCCCAACACTCTTCCTGATTTGATGGTTTGTGGTGAGAAGTCTGCTGTAATTCTGATGGGTGTTCCCTTGTAAGTGATCTGTTTCTTATCTCTGATGGCTTTTAATATTCTGTTCTTATATTGGATTTTGATTATTACATGCCTGGGTGTAGCTCTGTTTGGGTTGTAGGTGGCTGGAGTCCTGTATGCCTCATATATCTGAGTATCTTTACCATTTGCTAAATTAGAGAAATTCTCTTGGATTATTTCTGTGAATAGCTTTTGTAGTCCATTTGTTTGTGCCCCCACTTCTTCTTTTATGTTCTTAATTCTTAGGTTATAGATCCTCTTATCATCTTCCAGCTTTTGTATTGTTGCTGTTTGTCTTTTTTTTGTTATTTTTAAGAAGTTTTTCATTTCATGCTCCCATGTTACAAATCTGCCCTCCAGTTCAGATAATCTATCCTTAGTTTCTTTCAAGCTGTTATACCAGTTTTCGATAGTTTTTAGTTTCCTGGTAATCTCTTTGAACTTGCTTCACGTATTCTATGTTTTCTCTATCTTCTCCATCAAGCAATTCTCCCCTTTTTTTCTGTTCTTCCATTCCACCATCTGTTTTTTCTTGGGCGGTGGTCAGCATTTCTCTAACTATTCTGCTTATGTCTTGCTTCAGGTCATTAATAACTTCATTCCTGAACTCGTCTATGAGGCTCTTTAGATAGCACTTAATGTCTATTTTTTTTCACATCATTTTCTTTCCCTGTGTATAAGCAAAAGTAAAGAGATGAAGGGGAGAGTGAAGAGAAAGAGAAGTATTGGAAGATGTCAGGGTGTCTGAGATTTGTTAAAAAATAATTATATATATATATATATATATATATATATATATATATATATCTAGAGTTTTAACAAATGACTGAACAGTCCATCTACATAAATATGAAGATAGGCTCTTTTTTCTCTTGGTGCCGTGTCTGCTATTGCATGTTTCTCAGGATTGGGGGCCGAGGACCCTTTCTTGTTGCTCCCTCTTCCCATATTCTTTGTTCCTTATATATAAGCATATATAGGAGGCCCAGCTTCCTTCCCTGTCAGCCACAGTCTGTTTGAATTGCGCTGGCTCATTGTACCCGCCCACCACAGTGCACCAGGGAGACACAGACCTGGGCAGTCTATGCCGGACCTGCCCCTCCAGGTCAACCTACGGAAGTCCCTTCAGGTGCTGGGACCGGGATTGGGCTAGCCTACTGGGTCTCAGCCAGCAGCGTCTCACAGGCCAGGCACTCCCCACCAATCCCGCTTGAGAGGGGCATATGTGACTGAAGTCACTGCAGCATCTCGTTCCTGGTAGTCTGCCTGGTCAGAGTATGTCCTCCGCTGAAGCCTCCTTCTCTATGGAAGGGTCCCCCTCTCAGAACCTTTGTGCCTCTCTCCCCGCCATGCCGGGACGCAGCAGTGGCTGCAGGAAATTCAAATCACAGCTTCCACTGGCATGGGGTCCAGCTTCTGCGCTGAGACCTTATCTGTTCCTGCTGTATCACCGGGATTGCGTTTCCAGTTGGTTTCTCTTAATTTAGTTCATTCCTGGGTTGGCAAAGACTATCCCCCCCTTGCCTAGGACTTCCTGCCCCACACCATTCCTGGATTTCAAGTGCGGTTTCTCAGAGAGCCTCTGAAGCTGCTGCTATCTATCTGCCATGTTCTTCCGTTAATCTCTCAAATTGTTTTTCTATGGCACTGATCTTTGGCATTTTTAGTCTTTACTTTAGAGTCATTGCTAAGCAGAATGAACATATGTCTGTTACTGGAATTTGAGGAAGTCAGAAGGGAAGAGAGAACTGTGTTAGCACCACCAGGAGTGAGATTAAAGAGGACTGGGGTGAGGGATTGAGGGAGAGTGATACCTAACTGCCTAAGAGAAACAATTTTTAAAAATGAGAGAAGGGAGTGGGTGTTGGTTTAACACTTTAGGATTTCTATTTATATTTGTCTCTTGCTATCACTTGTACAATATCAGCAGGTGGCTTGTACTGTTAACCAACTTCTTTCTCATTTCCCTGGTGATATTTTATGGTTTCCACACCTCAGTGTGTGTTTTTGTTAACACACACTTTGGTCTGATTAAGTACAGGAATGTCAAAGGTCACTTCTACCATCATCTGTGACTGACCTTGGTTTACACTCATCTCTCACTCTCTCTCTCTAAAGTCTGTAACAAGAAGCAGAGCAGTAGAGATATCGTGCAGATGTTCCACAGACGAGGGATATCTATAACTTTGGCTAACCCACTTTGAAGAAGAGTGACAGAATTCACACTTAATGTTTTCCTTTTGTATTATCAATGTAAATTCGTAAAATATTCCCTAGAAAACTGTTACATGTTAATATAATTCAGATGGTTTTTATATACATTAATATGGCCTATATCCTTTGACTATAGTACTGTACCATCTGTCCCAAATTCACTAGATATTTTCATTCTCCCATGCTTTCCTCATTCTGGCAGGTTTTCTATCATGTATGCACTGTCCACATGTCCATGTTGAATTAAATGCTTTGCTGTGTTGCATTTGCTGTGTATGGTTTTTAAACAATAATTTGTAGTAGAGATCTATACTTAAAAAGTAAATACTTTTATATAGATTTTATGGTTTTCTGTATTATTCTAAAAGCTCAGAAGAACTAACTGCTCAAGGCCCATGAGCAGCCCAGAAGTGCGTGGGTGGCAGGCAGTAAGCTTTCTGTTTGGTGACTGTAGCCGTTACTATCATTTGCTTTTCCTTTTCTTGGATAGATTGATTGCCAGAGCATGAGCTTGTCTCTTGTAAGTTTGTGTCCTTGCAGTAGTGGCTAGATCATCCCTCAGAACTTTGTAAGCTTGCTCAAGCCTCTGTTTCCTATAGCAAGTTGTTAGCATTTTATCTCCCCACCTTGAGATAGGTAAATGGTTGCTTTTAAAATTTGTCTCCTTAAAGCAAATGGTCAGATTTTAAGGACAAAATCTATTCCTTTCCCACTTTATTTGCTGTTTGCTCAAGGATAGTGTTTGCTGTGCATCCACAAACAGCGCTTAGAGAGTACCTGCTATGTGTTAGACACTATGCTAAAGAGAATGAGTTGGTTAAATGATATTAAGAGTCTAAGAATGAGTTATTACCCTATCACTGGCCTTTATGAGCTCCTCTGCAGTCATGTAATTAAGAAGGCATTCGCAGTTTGCTTTATAGCACTATCAAAGTTTTCAAAATGAATAAAATAGCTTCATCATTAATAATTTGGATTCGTCATCTTTGACCCAAAGGCATCCCACACTAGAGACTGCAAATATTATTTTAAGCAGTTTAATGGATTATTGGACGAGTAACTAATGGATTAACAGGTCAAATAAATTAATGGATAAATTGATGCGAACATGTGGTTGAATGACTTTCCAATTGTAATTGTAACTGTAAAAGGCAGACACCCTAAGGGGGAATTAAGCAGTAGCAACAAACACTATTATCATTAGAGTTTCCGGAAACAAGCATAACAGACAGGATGTTTTCTAATGAAATTGTAAAACAATTATAATAGCTCTTTGGAGCTTTGGTGGCTTTTTTGTGTGTGGTTTTTTTTTTTTTTCCTAGTGTATCCAGAGGAAGAGAATGTTTGAAGAATCATCCAAAGGAAGAGAATGTTTGAAGTATCATAATTATTATAAATATCCATGCACTAGAGAGGCAAAAGATGGACAGTGAAGTAGATAATTAGACATGTGTTACCTAAATATGTGTAAATCTAAAACCATCTGCCACATCGTCCCATTTGACTAGTGCCTTTACATGCCTACCACATAAATCAGTTTTAAAGGCCTCCCTGAGGCAGTGTTCCCTTTAATGACTGTGGTAAAGGATCTTCATCCTTTTGCTCAGACTGTAGTTTCTCTTGTTTCCCATGGCAAAAATAACATACTTTGCTTGTGGGGGTAGAGAATCAGTTACCTTTGCTGTGTAGTAAACCACCTTTGAACTTAGTGGCTTAAAATAGCAGCAATTTATTTAGTTGGTGATTCTTTGGGACACTTTTGGGCAGGTTGAATTCAACTGATTTTAACTGGATTGACTCCTGCTTCTGTGGTCAGTTGATAGGTCAGCTGGAGGTGGCTAGTCTTATAATTTGATGACTGTCTGGTTCTTAGCTGGGACATCATGGGCAAATGGGTTATATATTTCTCATTCTCCTGCAGCCAAGCCCTGCCTAGTTCACATAGGATGTTTGACCTTCTGAGAGCAGTAAGAGAGGACAAGTGTGCTAGGACATTCAAGTCTGCATCACAGTGGTTGTTGACTCATTGGTCAAAGCAAGTCACATGGCTTATCCCAATGTTAGTGTGGTGGCAGATTATCCAAGATCTTGGATGCAAACAGGCATGAACAGATGAGATGCCATCCCTCTAACATGGTACCATAAGCATTCTTTTGACATACCAGTTTGTGTGTACTGGGTTTTTCTAACATGCTAACCACTTTTCTAGGTAATTTTCAATATATTTGGTAATTTTTTAAAAGACTCTCTATATCAATGAGTTACCTACTACTTAGGCACAGGGTACTTACCTGTGTCTTGGGAAACTGTGGTTGGTAATATTCATTTTCATGGATTTATGAAATATTGCATAAATGCTGTATCTTTTGAAATTGTATATTTGCATGGATGTGCGTATTATACAAATAAAAGCACAACTATTCCTTTATATATGTGGGGAATTGTTTCCAGGATATCTGTGTATGCCAAAATCTGTGTTGTTCAAGTACCTTTTATATATGACATAATATTTGCCTGTAACCTACATATATCCCCTGAATGTTTTACATCATTTCTAGTCACACAATATATTGCTTAGATAATGATAAGAAAATTTTCTCTACATGTTCATTTTACACATAATTTTACAACGTTCATTCAGTAGATCTAGTTGAATCCATAGATGCTGAACAGTGAATATGAAGGGACAGCTATATTTGCATTAATCACATCGTTATGCATGTTTATTTTCCAATTACTCTTAGTTATCTTGTGTACAGAAAAAGTACCGTGACCTTAGAGCTGTGATGATGACAAATGAAAACTTTAGCCTAGTGTCTAACACATAGCAGGTACTCTCTACATGCTGTTTGTGAGGGCAAATTTGGATAGCCATGGTACCTCATACTGCTGCTGCTGTTATTGTTAGGTATATTGTTGTTAGTAACTACTTTGGTTTAAGAAATGAGTTTGCTCATCCAAGAGCTACTAATCAATGTCTCTGTCTTTCACAGTGTCTCCCTCCCTCTTTCTTTTTGTCTGTCTGTCTCTCTTTGTCTCCGTCTCCTTGTCCCTGTCCCTGTCCCTGTCTCTTTCTCTACCAGCCCACTACGGACATGTTTTGTATAACATGTCTACCTTGTAGGTGTTAAGCTCTATGTCTCTATAATTATTTTCCATGAGGCTGCCTTGACTCTTTTATTTATGCACCATTTTATTTCAGTGTACTGGAGCTTGCATACTTATTATGTCTTTCTCAATACATCAAATTGCCAACTAATTTTGTTTTAAGAAGGAGAAGAGAGAGAGAAAGCAAGTTGAATTTCAATTACAATTTCCTCACTAACCCTTCTCTGTAATTCCCAATGACTGTGATGAGGCAAAAAGTTCTGCTTCAGAGCTTTAGATAATGGGAGATGTGGAGAAGATGTTTCCTCGGAGAGTGGTGTGTCCATTTAGACCGTTACAGTTTCATTGTTAAATATAGTTTCAGCCTTGCATTTCTTTCTAGCCCAACTTTGTATTTAGCTATAGAGTTCTGTCTGCTACACAGTGGTTATAGTCTCTGTGTTGAATCTTATATTGGGTAGGAAATTATAGTCTGTGATCTGATTTTTATTTATATAGCAGTAGTTTCTGTTTTAATTTTTATTTTTATTGATAGATGTGTGAGGAGAATTATTAAATTCCTCACAAGGAAGTTGGTACATGTATATAATACGTCTTGATTCATGTTTTTTCTTTTACCTCTCTCTTCTTCCCTTTCTCTCTATCTCTTGGCCCCTTCCTTTTTACAAATGTCTTATCTCCCTATTTCCTGTAATCTGTCTTTCATTTTTGTCTTTATTTATATTTTGGGCTTCTTATATTAGAGAAAGCATGTGATACATAAGCTTGTGGGTCTGATTTATTTCATTTAATATTATGATCTCAAGATGCCTTCATTTTCCTACAAATGACTCAAATTTGTCCTTCTTTGTTGTACATTAGTGCTCCATTATGTATAAACACCACATTTTCTTTATCCATTCATTTGTAGATGGACACATAGTCCATTTCCAAGATGTAGCTATTATGAGTTGCAGTGCTATAAAAATGAATGTGAATGCTTTTTATTAATATGAAGTTTTAAGCTCTTTTGGGAAGATACCTAGAAAGGACATATTGAATGGAATTTCTACACTTAGTTTTCTGGCAAATTTACACACTGATTTCTGTGGTGGTAGTACTAGTTTACATTTCCAACAACATAGAAAGAGAGGTTCTTTTTCCCTGTAGCCTCACCAGTATTTGCTATTATATTATTTCTTGAATATAGCCATTCTTCCTGGAGTAAGGTGCAATCTCAGTGTCATTTTAATTCGCATTTATTTAATGGCTAGAGATGTTGAATACATTTTCATAATGGCCATTGTTGGTCATCAATGTTAATTCTTTTGAGAAACATCTGTTCATTTCAGCCTTCTTTTTTTCTTACTGGATCTTTTATTTTGGGGGTGTGGGGGTATCTTAAGTTTTTTCTATTCTTTATATATTTGAGTTATTAGTCCTCTGTCTAAGGAATAGCTGGCAACTTTCCCCCACTTTGTAGGCTTATTCTTCACTCTATTCTGTAACTTAATTTTAAAGAAGGGGGAGAAAAACTATCAGAAGTTGGAGTTGACAGACATTTTTTGTAAAACGTCAGGTAGTAAATGTTTTGTGCCACAGGCCTCTGGTAAACTTCCACAAACCGTAAGTAAATAAGTGATGGTAGCTCTGTTCCAATGAAACTTTATCAAACTAATGACCATTTAGATTTATCTTATGATTCAAGTTTGCTCACTCTGAAGTCAACAGAAAGAAAAGGGTATCTGTTTTCTAAGAAAGTCTTAGATGTACATAGAGTTGGTGGTGGTGGAGAGAACCCAAACTGTGGCCAATGTCCCAACTTCCTGCTCAAGTGGAATACTATCCATAAACAGTCAAGTGGAATACCATGCATAAACAGTCAAGATAGCCAAACAAGAGAATAATTCAATAATTCAGAATCTTCTCTATGTACCCTTTGAATTTGAAGACTGAATATTGCTAATAATATATTAAACTCAACTTTTGAATATCAAGCAATAGTAAATGATAAAAAAGTGCTTGCAATTAAAGTCTAATGAAGTCATTTGTATACAGTCACAAAGCTACCAACATCTATTCTAGCACCTATGCTAAATATATTTCATTTTAATACTCAGAGCAAAAAGAATGTAAAGGATTGCAAAAAAAGAAAAAAAAAAGAATATGTAGAACATGGCCATTTTTTCCCCTTTTCCCCAGGAATACCATAATGGAGTACTTATCGTTCTTAATGTTACATTTCAGCCTCTTTGGTTTCAAGATGATGTTTTAGCTCCTCAATTTTCAAGCAATGAGAATAGGACCACTTCCCAGGAATATAGAACTTTCATTTTAACTGGATAACGTTCTCCTGAATGTTGCAACTATTTTCTCTGAATAGTCAAGTCATTGCTTGCCAAATACCCTCTTCTTCTCAACAAAGCCAGTTACTTTCTCTATATTTTTGATTGAATCTTTGTAAAATTCCTGTGAGCTAGGCTCTCATTTAGCCTTATTGATACCTGAAGAAACTAAGGCTTCAAGCTTTCTTGAATTTTTGAACCATATTTGAATTCACATCTCCGTTTCTTCTCCTACTGCTATTTCTGATGCCAGAAGACCAAAGAAGTAAGGAGACCCCCAATGTATATAAACACTTATGTGCAAGGTTTCAGCTCAGAGGAAGGTGCTTTGTGTTACCAGTTATTTACCTTAGTGCTGCCAGCTGGAATCATTGTTCTCAGTGTTCTACTGTGCTCTGTTTAAGTCAGTCCCAAGGTAAGACACCTGCCTATCTGTTCAAAAGGAGGCAACAATATTAGTAAATAATAGTTGATTGCCAATAATGTTAACATTATGATTACTAAATTATTATAGTTTATTTATGCAGAAAAATGCTTTGAGCACTTACTAAATGCCAGATGCTGTTCTTGGAGTTGGAGCTATATCAGAGAAGAGGTCAGATAATATCCTTACTCTCATGGAGCTTATATTCTAGAGACTTATCATTAAATGCATTCTAGTGAAATGATTAAACATGATCCAGATTTGTTTATCCTACAGTGAGATGTGCAAATAGTGCTTAACTCTTCTATACTTTGCCGTTATATCCCCTACCTCATTCTAGGATGAAGAAAAGATTGAAGTACTTAACTTTAGATATATCCAGCAACTTTGTCTAATATAATAGTTTAAAGTACATTTTGCATAGTAACTTAAACTCATTTTCTTCTGGTAAAAATGCTCAGTTTCTTGTGTGTTTGTCTCCTCGTTGTGATAGTCTCTTTAATAGTAACCTGAGCACCTGCAGGGATTGTGAGTATTATAATTTTAAAACAGTGGGAGAAGGTAGGGAATCATGACTTTGTGTTCAGATCCTTGGAGGTATGCTGGGTCCTGGCCTGTTTCTGTTGTGGTGGTGTCACATGTCTGCCTTGTTGTTGTATGCCCTCTGACAAGTGTGACTAAGATTACTGCAATTGGTAGAACTCAGCATGGGGTCTCTCTGCTTGGCCAGGGTCTAGGTGCCCTGTCTGGCTGATTTATCTCTTACTTTTATTTCTCTGGTTCCACCACCTGCCTAATACCTGACAGTAGTTCTGACCTAACTGGGTCACTCTGTAGCTCTTCCACAGAGCTACTTGCCAACCTTTCCCCCTCCCCCACTCCTTCCAGCCTAATGTTTGTCCAGAATCCTGGCTGATTTCTGTATCCCTTCTCAGAGAGTGCAGAAGTTTTAGGCTCCCTTCCAAACCACTCAGGCTCCCCTTCTGCATGACCACCCTGTGCTCCTCACTTTGCTTTGATGTGGTCTTTCTCCACGTGGGCTTTGGCTGGAATGGTCTAGGAGGTCATCTCTTTTCCAGTTCTTACATGAGAAGTGTGCTTCTTCCAACCTTGGCTTTCCTTTTCACTGTGTAATACTTCCAACTCTGGAAAGAAAAGAGAGAGCAGAACTCAAATGTTTGAATTCCTTCCTTTTCTTCTTTCCGTAATTCCCTGGTGGTATTTAATATTTAACTCCCCTGTTTTGCCTAGTCCCAACTTCTACCTTTGGCTTTTAGTCATAAAGTTATGTCAACCATGGAGAGATTTGGAAAGGGGTTGATATATTATAGATTTGGAAAATCATGACTGGAAGACTCCATGAACAATTGGTCCAGGAATGCTGATCATTTTATAGACCATGAGAACTCCTTTCAGCAATGCATATATCCTATGTCTGCGTGACTTTCAATTGTCCTTGAAATGGGCACAATTAAGGATGCTAAAAATTATCTGGGCCTATATTGTAACTCCTTTTTGCAAATAAACCTATACACATATTAAGTATATGTTAAAATTTCCAGGAATCTAACAGCTGAAGAAGGAGAGAGTTTTATTTGCACACGTCACTGATAGCACTGCTACTCCTGCTACTTGAGTTGCCAATAAAACACACATGCGCTGGTCAGCATTTGTAGCTGTCAAATTCCTGACAGCATTGCATGTAGGTGCATGCATCTGCAACCCTGTTGTGTCTTCTACTGAAATTGTTTCTGAGTATTTGAGCAGTAAAATATATTTTATGTATTTATTATTTTCTTTTTTTAAAAAACCCTCATTTTACTATTAGAGAACTTGATTCATTTTTAGAGAAAAATATAGATAGGCTGTATTTTCTATGAATTTAATTTCAGAATATTTTATAAATATTTTTTACAAAAAAGCAGCCTTGTGTCTTCATTCTCCATGACCTCAGCCTCATATTTAAATTATAATATGTGGAAGAAAGGGTTAGCATATCGAATGTGAAGGAGTTGGATGGTGTTACCTTATCCTTAAAATAAGATATTAAGGGACATAAAAGATAACTCAAAAGTGGCTGAAGACAGTTACAGAAAAGGCATAGAGAAAAAGATGATGTAATAAAATAAACCAAATGAAAAGAGCAAGTATTTTTCAACTACTTCTCTATTTAGGTTTTTTTTTTTTATGATTCTCACTAATTCTAATTTAGATTGTGATGAAACTCTTTTGCCACTACTCTACTGATATCATTACAGATTAATAAAATTATTTATTAAAGCAATTTAGCTATATAATCCAAAGTCATTACATGCACATTCCTATTGATCTAGTAATTCTTTCATGAAAATTTAAGCTAAGCCAAGCAAAAGAGAAGAAATAAACCAAACAAATGAAAGTGTTCATTGCAGTATAAAAGTAACATAAGTGATTAAACAGCTGGAAAGGTTAGTGATGTAAAGCAGTAGCAACTTGGAAACAAATATAAAATTGTATTTTATACAAGAAATGATATTTGTGATTCCTCTTTCACTCATTCATCCATCTAATATTTATTTATGTACAATTAAGCAGTAGTGTTCTAGGTGCTCGGACACCTAAACAAACCATTTGGATGGGTAGATGAGATTTTAAAAATCCTCGTGGAAGTTTTTAAAAAGTTGAACTTCGGTGAATTTTTATTCTTTTAAGACATTTCTTTTACATGATGTCATTTATATTTACATTTCTTTTACATGATAGAATCTAAGTAGGTTTAATACTTCAAAGCAATATAAAATAGTAGTAAGCAGGGGACAAAGGTGGAGAAAATTGGAAGATGTTGGCCAAAGGATACAAAGTTGTAGTAGTATAATATAATTATAAATTACTATTGTACAGTGTCTCTTGTTAATTATACCATATCATAAATGGGAAATTTGCTAAAAGATATTTCAAGTGCTATAACAAGGATGTAGGTTACTTTGTTTCCTGTACTAGTCATTTCACTCTGCAAATCTATGTCAAAACATGATACACAGTATAGCATTTTGGCTCAGTGAGTATGTAAATTCAAGAGGGATAACTTACAATCTCAAGTTTTTACTCTGCTGCCAACTGCTTATCCCTTCCTTGGCTTAGTATTCTCATTTGTGAAGTGAGGACTTTAGTTTTTAGAACTCAAAGAGATCATCTCATTTATTTTCTCATATGAATACTTTAAAATCATATTTGACTGTTTTTTTCTCCATCATGTTGTAAGCTGTCATATCCAGTTAATCTGCAGTACTGTAGAAATGGCGAGATATTAACAGTTAACTTGAGTTCATATTCTTTAAGCCGTTCACATATTAAATCATTAGTGACCTGACACTACGTGAGACTTTCTCTTTCTCACTGGGACATTTAATGGAGCAGTGAAACTGTGAAGGTATGTCCTGAAACCTTAAGAGCAACACCTGGACTTGAGCCATTTCTCTTGCCGCCATGCTATTTTGCATACGGTTATCTTTTATGAGAATATTTCCCAACTGAACAATATTATATTTGGGTTAAGCTAAAGAGAGTTTCTGTGATTTTTCTCCTTAACTCAGAAGGAAAAAGCAGACAAACCAACCTTTGGTACAGTATGTTAGATAATGAGTACTTTTACACAAAGCAGTTTCACTTTACAAGTTTTCCTTCTGGGAAAAATTTAAACCGAATCATGAGTCAAGAAAAAAATATATATATTATATATCAAGCTCTTTGGTTTGAGGCTCTGACTGACAAATCATAAAAAATAAATTTTTGTCTTTTTGAAAAGAGAGGTGTGGGTCTTTGGTTTCTAGAAATTTTGTTCATTTTTTTCCATTTTATGAGCCAAGCCTTTTCCAAAACATTCACCTTCTTTTGTGCTTCACACAGTAGCTACAACAGCTGTGTTAATTAAATAGATATGTCACAGTGCTGAGGCCAGTGCCTGCTGCCACATTGGCAGTCACAAGCCTCCATGCGTGGCAGTCTCCCGCTGCCATCACCACTCCAGTCTAACTGAAAGGACAGTAGAAAACTGCAAAGAGAAAAATAATCAACTAAGAACAGAGACCTAATGTTCATCTGTGTCCATATAAAACATACCATTAAATATTTATAGGATTAAATATGAGCATGTTTTTCTCCCCCCTCCTTGTAATACTTGAATATAATTCTAAGAACCGTGGGTAAGATCACCTGGAGTGGGGACAAGCTGGGTTTAAGTGCTAAACAATAAATCGTTTGATTCTGAACACTGTGTAGTACAGTTCATTGACTCAGGAAATATTTATTCAGCGTCTGTGTATTCCCTCCCTGTGCTGAGGCTGGGAATCCAGAGATAATGTAGATGTTCAAATTGCAACAAATATGGTAAAAATGTTAAGTATTATGTGTGCATAAGTAATTTGTGTTACTAGCAAAATTATTAACAGAATTCACACTTCAGTCTTTCTGTTTGCTTAAAGATAAAACATGTCAGACAGATACAGGTCAAAGGTTAAGAACACAAAAATTATTTTAGAAAAACAAAAAAGGCCCAGTTCTGCATTAAATTCTTGTTGGTGTTTTGATTTTTGCAATTAATCTTGGCTGTTTGTTGATTACTTTGGGATTAATGTCCAAGTGAGTTTTGTGGTTTTAGTTAAAGAAATATTAATAGTAGTTAATGTTGTGTTGCTGAAATTTATTTGTCTTCTCTGGATTCTGCTTGCATGATATTATTTTTTGTTCTAATTGATTCATAAAGATCATTAAACAGGAGAATAAAAACAATTTGTAGTTAATTTCTGGGAGAGTATAACATGTGTGTTTTATGGTTCAAATAACAGATGTTATTTCAGAGCTATGCAGTACTGTAACTTCACTGGAAATCAGTATTCCAGCCTTCCTTGTTAACTCCTTATAGCTCTCCAGTGAACTTCTGCCTCTGACCAAATGGCAAAAAGGCAAACCTGGACAGTTTTACATCTATATTGGGTCAAAGAATAAACTAAGAGTTACTTGCAAAATCTCATGACTGAAAATGATTCGAATTCCCCCAATTCCAAAAAGCAAACAAACAAAAACAAAAACCCCACAAAAATTGAAAACATAATCTCTCTCTTCAGAGAATATTCTAATTTAATAATCTAATCCCCATTTAATTCCCATTAACCTTCAGGAAGTTGTCAAAATCTTTGGCAAGTGAATAGACTGTATAGTTACAGCACAAAATTCAGAAGAACATGTTCATTAAGAAAAGTAAACCTTCAGCTGTTTCTGTTGTGCCACAATCTAGTATCTAAAAACCAACATATGGTTCTTTGATCTCTCTTCTCGTTTTTAGTAAACCATTTCAAGATAAAGACTCATACCAACTAAAGCATGGGGAAGGGTCAACAGGATGGAAGTTTAATAGGAAAGTAGTTTAGCCGCCACCAAAAGAGACCAACAAAGAAGAAAGACCTTATGAAGGAGAAATGGAACAGTGTGAAAATTGATGCCCCCAGAGAAGCAGATGGAATCTCCATCTTAAATATGTGCTGCAAGAGGGTCAGGGAAGAAAGAGATGGTGCCTGCGATGTAAAACTGTTATACCATTCACATGCCTTCGGGCAACATAAGAAATATATTCCATTTTTAAGACAGGAGACTTATATCCCTCTTGAGGCAATGTACTACATAGCTAACAGCCAGGTTGAGAGAAAAATATATGGAGAGATTATGTAGGTCTAAATCCTGGTGGAAAATGGAAAAGATTTTCCAAATTTTACTCCACATATTTTTTAAAAGGCAAGATGAAAATAAAGTATGGATTTGAATGTTGTGACTGTACAACTCTCAGCCCCTTATCTGAACTTCCTGTCCTAAAATAGAGACACAAAGGTCTCAGAGCACACATGTGCATGTGTATGCACACATAAACATAATCAATACAAAATGCAGGTAACACCAACAAGAAAATATAGCCCTTCTCTCTCTAACATTCAGTTTATGTAACTTACTCCATGTTTGCTAATTATCATTGTTCAGTGTAATTAGAACATTGTACAGTCAGCAGTAGAGTAATTGAGAAACTTTCCTAATTAAAAAAAGAGAACATATTTGAGGTGCTAGTTGTACTGTAATTATCCCATATGTAAGACTTAACTAAGCAAGGCATTTAATCCCTTCTGTTAAAGTACCTTTTTTGGTTACTATATGTTATCTGCAGATCTCCATATTTTAAATGTATGATTACTGTAAATCTACTTGTTTTTTCTGCAATAATAAAACTTAAAATCAAAGTCATGCTTTATGTTAAAGAATATGAGAAGTTATTGATTATAGATGTCCCTAGATGTATCTCTTATTTTTGAAGCAAGTTCAGAAGTACAAGGTTGCTGGGTCATACTCTGCTTTCTTTTAACAAATACTGGTTTAACAAATTCTTAGATATTTCAAATATCTTGAAAACATTGACATCATGTTCCTTTCTACCAGACTTATAAACATTAATAGGAAAATTAAGCAATTAAGCAATGTAGAGTTGAATATTTATCTATCATTTACATTCTTGCTACAAAGCTATGTCAGTTTAGAAGCTGGAATGTATTCTTCTCCTTTGTGTTTTTATACTTCTACAACATGTCTATAATCTTATTTTAAAATCTTATTTTAATCCTATCACACTATGATTTCCTTTTATAGCTTTCATTTTAAAATTTGAAATCGTATACTCAGTGATATTAAATTATTGTAAGATGTAGATCAGTTTTATCAGCTTTCATCACCTGTCACCTAATACTCAGCAATTCTGTGACTGTGCACTTTATCCATTCTCTTGTTGATGAGGGCCACTTACATTGTTTATTTTATATAATTTAGTACATTTCCTTATACTTACCTCTCACATAATACTGTAGTGAGTAAACTATTTAACAATCTGTAGAGCATATGTACCAGACCTTTAGAGTGGGATACTAAACAAAAGTGGATGTCAGCCATAGACAGTTATCACAGTTACATCAGATGTGTAGGTAAGCCATAATGACATTGAGCTCCAGAGTTCCCAGGCGAGTCCTTCACACAAGATGTTGTACTGTGAGAATCAATTTTCACTTCCCTCAGCCATGCATCGTCATGAAACTTGATACTGCAAGATAGTCTAACGTTTACCTGACGGGTTTGAAAGATCATGTCTCCTCTATGCTTAATACATAGTTTTCTGACTACCAGTAAAGTTGAACATCATTTCACATACTGATAATTTGGAATTTCTCATCTGTGAATTATTAATTCTCATTGTTCATGTTCATAAGTCAGGAACTTATTGCATTGCATTGGATTTTCTAAATACACTTTTACGAAAGAGCAAATACATCTGTCCAGAGAAAATTGTTAAAGAACAAATATATTGCTTGTTTTTCAACTTTTGTTAGCTATTGCCTTTTTTATTTTACTGTAGTTGAATTTTTTATTTATTATTAAAAAGTCATACTTCATCATCAGTGTGCTTATTTTTTCTTGTAATGTGTTGTTTTTATATTTCTAATCCATCTGTTCTTTTTAAAGTACAGGTGAGAGGTCCACTTTGTTCCCTCTTTTGCTTTTTTTCTTAATAAGCCAAGCTTGAATACAGACATTGGTGTGCTTTTCTGCTTGTGTTCTATTTCATTTTGTGGCAGTGCAGTTACACCACGGCTCCATTACTGCTTTTCTATCATCTTTCTCCTTAAAGTCCTGCCTTGTTACTCTTCCTCAAACTTTTCTGTTGATCCTTTGCTTTTCCTTTTTGTGAACTCCTTTCTGTATGAATTTGAAATGGCTTTTTTCAATCACCCAAGAAAAGAAATTCAAGAATTTTTCAAGCATTATCCCTGAAAAGGTTTTGGTTTGTAACCATATTAAATTATGGACTTAACTAAGATAAAATTGACATCTTTAAATATTGAGACAGTGCTTTAAAGTTAGCTCTGTAAAGATATGGATATTTTGTTAGATGGATCTCTAAATACTTCTTGGCTACTATTGTTATTGTGAATAGTTTGCTGTGAATAAATTTTACATTTTCTAAGTGTAGGTTTCTGCTATGTAGGAATATTATTTGTTTGTTGGTCTTATAACCAGAAAACTTGCTGAATCATTTCTTTCTAATACTCTTTAAAGTTTCTTTAATGTTCTAAATATGTGTATAGTATACTGTTCATAAAAATGTTTTGTCCTTACTCTTCAATTTTGTTTCTATTTTTTTTTTATATTATTGTATTTCAGTAAAATACGGTGTTCAGTAGAATGTTACTCCCTCAGTATAATGTAGTTTTCCTGATTTTCAATGAACTTTTGTGGTGTTTTACCAAGGTTTAAAAAATGGAGACGGTTAAAGAAAGAGATGAAGGGGATGGAAAATTCTGGTTTAATTGTGTGTTGTTTCCTCTATATGCATTCTAAACTTTAAATTTGCCTTTAAATATCTCAGGATTTTTGTGCTTATTTATTTACTAAATATTTTTGCTTTCTAGTATGATGTATATTCATAAAGTGCATGTATTTCAAAATGCTTAAATATGAGGATATTTTGCTCTCTTTTGGGATTTATTTCCAATGATATTAAATTTCTAACTTCATTGAATTTGTTTCTAAATTTATTGGACTACATACAGTTTATCTGTGTGAACTTTGCAGCCTATTGTACAGACTGTTAAAAAAATACAGAATGTGAATACTATGTACTACCAACGTGTACTAATAAAAAAGTAAGAAAACAATACCCTTAGAAAATACAAAGTTTTCCAAGGTTAATTGAGTTAAAAAAAAAATCTTCATTTTTGCTTTGAACCTATGTTAATAAGTGCATAGGTTTTCTAAATTACTTTAATCCTAACAGTGAATTATTCCTTTTATTACTGCACTATGATATTGCTATCATTAGTGATACTTTTAACCTTACATTGTATTTTGTCCACATCAGTATAGTTATCTAAATATTATTTTGATTTTTTTGTAGGCCTTTTAATGTTAGAGGTTACAATTTTTTTTTGAAAAATTACATATTCTTTATCTTTAGTTTTTCTTTCAGAACGAATTTCAGCCTTTACTTCTGCCTTTAAAAATTATAAACATTTATAAACTCTCAGATTATTTTAGCACATTGGGCTAACTTAACTAATTTGCCCTTTGATTGCCTTCATCCAACCAGCTTTCAAAGTGGTTCATTTCTTTTTGGTTTGCACCCCCACCCTGTTCTCTACAGTTAAGGTCCTAGAAATTTGAGTTTAAAATCCCTAAGTTAATTTTATTAACATGGAATTTTTATGTCAATAGACTGAAATATCATATGCTGTGACATAGATAAAATGTTTGTGTTTTTCATAGAGGACTTTCATTGTCACCAGTGAGAACCACAACTGATAGTAATCCTCCTTGTGATATTACAGACAGAGTTTTTGTACTACAGATTATCTCTCATCTAAAATGTTAGGAGCCTGTAGATTCAAATTTTACTAATATTTATTGATTGAGCTTCTGTAATCCAAAAACCTGAAATTTGAAATGCTCTGTGCTGAAAAAGTTCAGTATTTTGGATGATTTCAGAGTTTTCATTTTCAGATTTGGGGTTCTTATCCCTGTGACTTTTTGTGTTCATTGCAGCCAATTCAAGTCTTAGGCTTTAAAGATCCTTAAATTACATGTTTTGTTCTTTGTCTTTTATTATAAGGAATTGTGTCTCTTTGGATATATCCTTTGTGTCTCTGTAGTCTTCTAGAAAGCCCGCCTTTACTTTTGTCCTCTGGGAATTCCCTTTACCTTCTTTAGAAACTCAACTATTTTGGTAAATGTCTGTTTAAACTTTGAAAAGTTATAATGCTTTCAAAAAATCTAAATTCCTACAAATCTGTAGGAGGTTTAGAACTTGATTTGCTCTAGTTTTATACCATATTCTTAAAACATAATACTAATCGGGGCTGGGGATTTAGCTCAGTGGCATAAGCACCTGCCTTGCAAGCAGGTGGTTGTGAGTTCGATCCCCGGTACCGATAAAAAAAAAAAAAAAAAAAAGAAATACTAATTATATACACCTACTACAGACTGGATATTTTAATAGGAACTTCAACATCTCTGATTTTATCGTACTGTAGAAATCACCTGTGAAGTATAATCTTTACCCTACAAATGAGAGAATTTGAATTCAAAGAGACTCAACTTGTATATGATGTCATAACCCAACCAAACCAGCTGAAATGTAGCCTTGGTCAGTCTGACTCAGTCTGTGATGCATTTTCTTGACTATATCAAGCATTTTTTCTGTTATACTGATAAAGATAATCCACTGTTATTTGGACTTAGATATTAGAGACATATATTCTTATGTTCTTAGATATATACACTATTGTGTGACAAGTAGATGCTATCTGCCATGTTACCTAAACTTACTTTATATAGCATACATATGTATCTCCAATAAACTTTTCTGCCCTGTATTTTTTTTTTTTTTTTTTTTTTTTTTTGTCTTTTTCGTTTTTACCGGTACCAGGGATCGAACTCACGACTGCCTGCTTGCAAGGCAGGTGCTTATGCCACTGAGCTAAATCCCCAGCCCCTCTGCCCTGTATTTTGTATAATATGGCCACTGTGCATGCTAAATTTGGGGAGAATGTCTTAAGTGACCATGGCATCATGGAAATCTCTCATTGCATCCAGCAGTGAGACAGACAAAGACGAAAGGGTATGAAGTTTCTTGGACTTAAGTGCTCAAGCTAAGTAACAACAAGACGATGCTATTAGGACTTTTTTGGGCTGTATACATTAACAATGTGACTTACACTTATGTACAAAAGACCTTTGGCTCCTTAGTTGAGATCTCTCAAGACGTGAGTTAAATTTTCTGTGATATTCCTACTCTTTATTCTATCTCTTGCCTCTGTTGTGTGAATTTTATCTACAGCAACAGAAATGGCCCTAGACTGCTCTAGGATTATGACTTTTTAAAAGCCTTAGATGCAGGTATATGGGGTGGAGGGAGAAAGAAATAACAAAAGCAAAAGCAAGGGCCCTTGAGTAATCAGCTCCCTTGGGAGCACCTAGGAGAAGGATGGCACTAGCTGGTCTTCTCCCAGTTTCTTTGCAATAGTGACCAAATTTCAGTAGCTAGAATAACAGAAAAAAAGTTTTTTAAAAGAAGAAAAACTGCTGTGTTTCCATCGACTGGGTGCTCTGTTATCAAAACAACAGATTTCCACTACTAACTGCCTACTTTCACATGGGTGCAGTGATTAAAGGATTTGGGTTGTACGTAAGTTTAAGTACTAGTCCTTTATTTCTAGAATGCACATTTTAGGGTGATCTCATTTATGTGAAGATAATGAAGTAATGCAAATATCATGCTGACTTTTTAGAGTTCAGAAGGGCATAGGTGAGGCAGGTCCAGCAACACCATAGCTAGTATTAATTAATTAGCACTAATTTTTATACTAAATTATTTATGGCTAAGTAATTATACAGATCAGTCTTTTTTTCCCCATTTTCCTGTATTAACCTCCTCCCCTTGCCCATGGAGTACTCCTTAAGTATTCCTTTGGTCCATGAAGGTGATTTTTAAAAGTAGTATTACTTTTGATTTTTAAAATCTTATTTTTTAAATGGTGAATATTATTTGTCTTGTATCACTGGTATGTAGAAAAGCTGTTGAGTACATGTACATTGCAACTGTACAGACAAAATTACATGTAAGTGTGTAAGTATTTTTGTTCATTCATGTCCGAGGCCAGATTATGAGAAGAATGTATCCTCCACAAAAAAAAAAAAAAAAAAAAAAAAAAAGAGAGAACGTAATTTTATTTCAAAATTCTGTATGGTGATCATTTTACTCTTACCAATGAATGCTAAAAAATTTATAACAGCTTTGAAAATATGAATGCTATAGATTTCATATGTATATGTTCATTGAAAACATTTATAAAGATTAAATTCCAACTTTTTATTAGACAAAATATCCTAGTCATGTGTACTTTTCATCTAGCAGTCAATATTTAGAATTATACTTGATTTTTAAAATCAGCAGAATTTGGAAGAGAAAGCTCACCAAATCTTGGACTTGAACCATTAAAGAATGGATATTTTCAACCTCATTCTAAGATCTCAGTGGTAGTGCTGATTAATAGTTTGTCTACTGTTGAGAAATGTGTGAGAAGGGGAGGCAAGGAGGTGAATAAGGGTGAATTAATCATCTTAAGTAGATGAGACAGTTTTTCTACTAACACAGCTCACAGTAAATGAAGGCAGGTCTTAAAATGTTCCTAACCCAAATACACAATGCAAAATCAGCTATGGTTTTTGTTTCCAAAGTAAAACAGTTGTCAAACGTAAGAAAGTCTTCACGGTGGCCATGCTCCAGAAATGTGAAGACAGACCATCCAGCACTCTAATATGCAGGGAGGAGCAGATGACTTTTGTGAGAGATTTGATGTGCCCCTGAAGCACCCAGAAGAATAGAGAACTAGATATTTTTGCCTTTGATTCTCCTCAACTGTTCCCTTTCTCTCAGAAGGAAAAATACGGGCCTAGTGGGAAAGACCATTTTACACTTTGATAGGGGCCAGCAGGTCAGTGACTGACTGTGAACTTACCCATTCAGTTAAGCAGAAAGACCAGCAATAAGCCACGTGGCACCATTTGAATCCTAAATGCTTGCTTTTCCATTGCTATTGTACCACAAACATGAAGTCAAGTCAAAATAGTTCTGATTTGAGAAAATTTGATGCATCTTTCTCTACACACATTTTGTCCTATTTTAAATTCTGTTTTGTTTTTTTTAATTCCAACTACTAGGTTGAAGCCTGTTCATTGGATCTTGTCACTACTATCTATATATAGGATTCTTAGGGCAGTGAGTTTTGGGAGGGACTGTTGGTTTAATCTGAGATTCTCAAGTTGAAGTATAAAATCTTCCTCAAGCATCATAGCATGTACTCCGTATTTATTGTTCTCAAGCACAGCCATTGTGGCAGGATGGCTAGACTTTGAGGGACATCAGAGTCCTTGACTTCTGCATGCTTGTCTTTTCAGGAGCTGGGAGAGAACATGGATATCTCACTGTCAAATACCCCAGAGACATCTCATTCTTATTTTTAAACCATTCATGTACATTACCCCTAGTGCCTTGAACAATACCTGGAACAAAGGAGATATTTTCTTTTCTTGTGAAAGAAGGAATGAAAAAAAATTTTCATGTTTCAAGGAGACAAAAAATGTTAACTAGCTGATTAGATTATTATACACAGGCAGAGTGGTGGCACACACCTATAATTCCAGCACCCTGGGAAGCTGAGGTAGGATATTTGTACATTGAGCCCAGCCAGTACTGATTATCAAATTATCTCACTGCACAGTATAATTGGTTACAATTGAAATAATAAAACAAAAATGGGAAAAATCAACTATTGACAATCATTACAGCTGTACCTAAACTAAGATTCTTTGTAGGATTTAATTTACAAGGTTTAGAATGCATTCATCTGACTTTTTTAGGTTAAAAAAGATAGTGAAGTTCATCATAAAAAAGTGTTTAAAGAATCAGAAAGTCACTTAATATTCTAGAATATTTCTAATCAGCTTATATATATGTATATAACATGTAAAGAGACAATTGTATACTCTTGGGAGCGTGTGTGCAGTATTTATATACACAGTTTACCAAATGAGTAAATTAACCTTTTAATGCCTTTCATCATCTACATATGATGGCAGTTGTGAAGATCAACTGAATTTAAATATAAAATGTTCACAAAAGCACCTTGTACCTGGTTAATATTATATATGTATTTGGTGTGATTATATTCAGAATCATAATGCAGTAGTAAAATAACTATATATAAGCTTATTGGCTGTGCTATAATAGATGAATAGATGGAACATAAATGATCCCTTGATTATGTCACATTTGATAATTTCTGAGTTTCTGATATTGTATATAGTGCTGTAATGGTCATTTTTAATCTCATTCCTTATAGTCTTTGCTTAACTTTGCTCCTCTTTTATACTTCTTCTCAACCGTTGCCCTAAGAAAAAAGATCATAATGCAAGAAAAAAATGTGCTGTTATGTGAAGTTAATTAGAAATAATCACAGATTTTTATTTTGTTTTGTTTTGCCTTTTTGAGACAGGGTCTCACTATGCAATTCAGGCTGGACTGAACTTACTTTGTAGTCCAAGCTGGTGTTGAACATGCAATGATCCTTGTGCTGTGCCTCAGCCTCCTGAGTGCTGGGATTCCAGGTGTGCACTACCATGCCCACCTTTGAGAGTTTTTCATTTAGGAGGGAAACGTAAAACAGACATAAGAAATAGTCAGATCAACTTAGCAGGGAAAGTTCAGCATGCTGGTGGTCTTGAGCAAATGCAAGGTATTTATGTCAAACAAACAAACAAAAAATCATAAAATAGTCTATTCTAGTATTAAACAAGAAACAAATAACATTAGTAACAATGAGCTGGCCTGCCTTCTTGTATCAACTTTTGTCAGTTAGATGCTAGCCCTGGTTTAAAATGTGGTCATTTTCATATAACTCAGGTAGTATGCCTAAATGTTTTAATGCAGAGGTATCACTACAGGCATTTGTTTGATGTTTTCTATGTGTTTGGCATTCAGAAAGCAGAAAATAAAGATGAAGATCATGCTCTGTAGGAATTCTCAGTTGGTTGCAATAAATTATGACCTTCTCTAGAATAAGGGTATTTACTGAACAATCATTAGTTAAGGGAGACAGGAAGCACTTTTTGCTTGGAAGAGAAAGGAATAGATGCATAGATAAAAAGCTGAAATAAAGGATCATTAAAGTTTACTTCCATTTTCATTGATAGGATCCATTCTTCTGGAGCTTTGTACTTTGGAGAGTTGTATGGCTTAAAAGCACTCTGGCCATGTAATTAGCCAGAAAAAGTACTTTGGCCTCATCTAAGCTTGCCAATCATTCATGGTAGCATGTTATAGATTTTGCTGTGATAACAAATTTCATGTTTCAATAGCAGACCCTACAAAAGGTTTCTTACACAAAATCAAACGAAGATTCTTTTACAGGAAGCTTCCTAGAATCAAAGTTTCTCCATTGAATCATGCTATTATTTCAACATCTGTGAAGAGTGCAAAAGTTGTGTTGGAAGTTTTTAAGTAAGGGTCAACTCAGGGATAACTACATGGTTCTCAGCCGTATTTTATTAGCCAAAATAGAGTCACTTGACACCCATCTAGTAAAATGAGACTTCAGGAAATTTAGTCTGTCTCTGCAACAAAGAAGAGATAAATACAATAACATTTAGTGAAAATATAGTACAAAATGACCTTTCAATCTTTATGAAACTGTGCAGCTTCCACTCATTCTCAACCACTAGCCTTTTACAGATTTTGAGATTTAAAATAAGACATCATTTAAATTGACTTTAGCTGAAATGTTTAAGTACAGTTTCATAATATTAACTTTGAAAATCAATTATCAGGAAGCTTTTTATAGTTTTGTAAAACGTGTCTACTATTGTGACTGTTTAAATCACGGTGGAGCAATTCTGCAAGCAGAAAGATGCAACTTGACTTAGCATGTGGTTATTTTCTACAAACCTGTCATCAAAGTTAAAAATACATTTAATACATTTTAAAAACCATTTTAAAGCTGAAAAAATCAGGGAAACATCATTAAGTCTACTATTTGATTATTTTACTTTATAATTCCATGTCCTTCCTCCTTTTAGCAGTGTTTTTTTGAGCCTATGGAAATTGTACTCTGCTATTCAAGCAAAAATCTTGTATTCAATTTGATTTTTAAAAATAACCCATTAAATTCTGTTAACAGGATATTCTACTAGCTCTCCTTGTGACCTATGTTTAGCACTCTGCTTCTGTTGCTGTCAATTGGTCCAGATTACCACCTATCCTTAGTTATTAAAATAGTATCTTAATAGTCTCCCTACTTTAACCTTGCTTATGTCCAGAGTGACTTGTATCAGTTATCTAGTGCTGTATAAGAAACCACATCAATACTTAGAGATTTAAAATAAACATTTTTCTCTATCATCTTATCATCTAAAAGGCCTCTCCTGTCTTAGTTACTTTTTAACTCGTTGCTGAGACAGAATACCTGATGCTCAAATTTAGGGAATGAAAAGATTATTTCTTAAAGTTCTTGGAGGTTTCAGTCCATACTCAGTTGGCTCCAAGGCAGGGTGGCATGGCAGGGCCACAGTTCATGACAGCTGCAAACAGCAAGACAGAAACTGACAAGAGAGAGACACACCTTCTTGCTGCCATTACATCATATCCTGGCTCCACCCCTAGGCGCTCACACCACCAATCTAAGTGCTAGACAATGAACCAATCACAAACACGTAATTACATGAAGTTTGGAGGCCAATGACATAAACCAGGACACTAATCAACCCCTGAAACAGTATACACCTTGCTTTATTTGCATTCATACAGCATTTGAAAGTTCTGACGATTTAATTTGTTTACCTAAATTCAATCAAACTTTATAAAAAGACATTTTTGTCTGTTTTGGTCTATTCTAGTTCAGTATTTAAAAGTATGGTTGATACGTGCCAGTTCGAACTATAAGAAATTGCCGTAAGAGTCATTTAATTCTAGAAAGTAAATAAATGCCTGTATAATCAATCAGGAGATAAATAGTGGATTATGCTTTGGCTTTAGTCTCTCAAAAAAAGGAAAAGATTCATTTTGTAAGTGAATGGTATGGAATTCCAAGTTTGATAAGGGTATTATTTTAAAATCCCTAAAAACAAATAGCCGTTTTGGCATTCTTTTCTAGTTTCTAATTAAAGGTGTTGAGTTGAATGTTGCACAAGATTTCAGAACTTGCATGTTTCAAAGTAAATTTGATGTCTTTTTTATTTTTCAAATGATAAGCTACGAATGAAAAGTATTCAATATTTTGTTACTTCTGATTTAATTAAGTCTTATTACAAATTGCCTTTAAACTAATCTTCATGAGTTAAAAAATAATATGCTCTGCCTGTGTATATATGGTCTGTTCTGTGTTCATCTGGTTGACACCACTCTTTGTCCAGGCACAGGTATATCTTTAGAGCTTTATTTTCAGTTTTACCATTTTGATTTATTAATATAATATTTTATTTATAAATTCACTGACCAATGCAAACCTTTTCAACAAAACTAAAATTTTTATGTTTTAGACTCCACTATGAAAAGAGAAAGTCAGTAATTAAGTGTCCTCCAATGACATACTGTCATAATGCAGGGTATTTTTGTAAACTTTAGGTTTCAAAGTCTTGTGAATAAGTATGAATATTACAAAGAATTCTACAAGAACTTGCTACTTTCAAACCTTGAGTTTCATTTGTGTAGCATCTGCCAAAACCAAAAGATATAACACAAAGACAGTGATACTTCAGCAATTTGCAGTGAAACAAAAAGACACGGAGCCTGAATCTTGTGAGTTATACAAATAAGGCAAAGGAAATTACAGTGTTTGCTCTTTGATATTGCCCAAGTCAGTGAATGTCACTGAGGTACCTCTCTGTATCAAAGGACACTATTTCAAATGTGGATCTCAGTGCTAGCTACTAAAACCATATGGATGTTCTTCTGAAAGTAATACACACATTTATATAGAAACAAAAACAGGGAAATGAAAAAAAACATTGAAAAGTTCCTGTGAGCACTGGTTTAGTAAGCTACAAGTTTGCACTGCATAGAATATGGTCTCATAAGTCAAATTTTCTCTTTTGTTTTCTTTTTGGTTTGATTTCTCTTTGGTTTGCTTTATCTCCATTTCTAAATCTAATACAAGCTCCTCAGTGTTCTACAATCAATGTTGTGTGTGGTGACGGAGGTCTGGCCTTAAGGTCAAAAGATCAGAGTTTCATTTTATGCCCTATACATACTCACAAGGGGAAACTGAACAAGTTATGCAACCTGAGTATTGATAGTATCCTGACTGATACTATCCTGATAATATCTTGAGTATCGATACTATGCTTAACTCACTGGATTGTTGCAGGTTATTAGAAAGAGAAAACATGTAAAGTGTTAGCACAACAATTTTGGCATATGTAATACTCTGATCTGAATTCTAATGTATATTAAACCTTAAAGTTCTTGTATATATGCATTTGTAGTTCATTTAATAGGCAGTTTATACATAGATGCCTTGGCTCAAGGGTAGAACTATGACTTGTAAAACTATTTTGCTTGGGCATTACAGAGTTTTTAGGAAGTGTGAGTTTGAATATCTTTGGACTGGGCTTACATGTTTTAGCAATTTTTCGCTCCCTGTAATTTTGTAAGGGGCAAATCTCATCTTGTGCCTTCAGAACCCAACTTTCCATGATTTTGACTTGACTCGCCATGAAGTCCTTTGAGTGCTTTGCTGTAGGACACTGGCCTCTCAAGCCCCAGCTGTCACTGTAGCTCTAAAACTTAGCTCAGTCTTCCAAGGATGGGGAAAACTCTCACCTAGCTTCTCTCTCTAGGAAAAAAGTCATCTTCTCATCTTTTCAGCCTTCCCATGAGTATTGCTGAAGTCTTTGGAAACATTGGTGAAGAAATTGATGTGGGGTTTTGGCTCACTCTTTCATAGTCTCTCAAGTTATAGCTGTCTTGGTACTTTGCAACAGCTTGAAACACAGAATGATAATCATCATTATAATTGTATTTTGTTCAGTTTCTAAACCTTGTGAGCAGAAAAAAAAATTACCCCTCTAAGTCAAATCACCATGTAAGGAAAAAGCTTTCCATATCTTTCTAACTGTGTCACACATTTGTTACCAGATGACCCTCAACATATTACATTTGGGCACAACCAGTTTACAGCCATTGGAAAATATTTTGGTCATGGCATAATGACTTTTCTATAATCCCAAGTTCTTATTTATTATTTTCAGTCTTAATTAGGTAAAACTTTTACTAACAACTAATTTTATAGTAGAAACTTTTTATAGCAACTAGAGACCTGTTCATTGGTTTTAATGTCCCAATATCACATATTTGTAGAAATACTGTTTATCTCAGAATTAAAAGCAATGAAATGACATTTGCCAAAATTGTAATATGATCTATTACAAAGACCTTGATCTAAAAGTGAGACACAGTTGAAGTGTTACCTCAGTTGACCGATGTCCTTAAGCAAATCACTCATCTCTGAACATATTTGGATAATTCTAAAATGTGTTCAGGTTTTTATAATTCTAAGGAGAGAGAACATGGGCTATGAAGTAAAGGATACAAGGACTAACAGAAGGCCCATACCTAGTTGGGTCTATAATTATAATATTGTGATTGACTCAGTAGGGTAGTTTTCTCCTTTATGAGTGATTATATATGTTATCTTCTCATATTAAAAATATGTCAGTAATTACCCACATCTTCAATTTCACTTAAAATTATCATGTTTTAATTTTCTCTTTTGTTACTCTGCAGTCCTTAAGCAAATCACAAGTAAAATGGATATAAACATTCAAATGCTGTGGATCTAGTAAGCAGCTGAATCTTCAAAGAACTGTGTTAAAATCTCTAGGTTTAGGGCATTCCCTTAGAAACTAGGCATGGTGCTGCAGCAGGCTGTTTCTGTCATTGAAAGTTCTACAAGTTTCACCATGACTGCCTTAGAACTAAGAATCTCCTTAACTGTCAGAAGGAAATCCTTCTTCACACTCTCTCTTGGTTCACTTCCTGCTGCATCCTGGAACTGTCAGGCATTCCATGATTTGATTCTCAAAGGAACCCCAACCCCAGCAAAACTGGCCTTTCTTTCACCAGGTCCCTCTTTTCAGCTTGTGGGGTTGTGGTCTGAGATGAATCTCCTTCTAGAAAACTTAGAAAGGGGCCTGGGGATTGTGCTCTTTTGCCTAGTTCTGTCTGGAACAATTCAGAGTGGAATGACTGTGGTGTCAGGGTTAGGGGAAGTTGTGGAAGGGAGACAGCAGGAAGGAAGGGATAATTTAACTGAACCCAAGTTGAACCTTTAAGCAGTTCAGTTCAGGGACAATACTGACGTCAAAGCTGTTTCTTATTTTATAAAAGCCAGGCTGTCTCATAAGTAGCCCCTCTTACCTTCTGCCAGTCCAAAATGTACGGTCATGACCCTTTGGTTGATTGCTCATTATAACTTTAGTTTAGGGAAAGGTTTTCTTAGTGTAACTTACCCTTTTTTCTCTTGTAATATAGATTTCAGTATTTTTACAACTGAAGCCCAAAGAACAAGAGAGTTAAGAAAATCTTTAAAAACACATTTGATTACTTTTATATCCTTACTCCATCAGATTCTATATCTTAAACACTCTCCTATAGTGATTGCATGCATTTGCCAAACTTAAACTAAAAATTGCTTTCTCTGTAATACTTAAACTAGCAGCAATAAAAAGAATTTTTAAAGCTAAATTAAACTTAAGAGGATCACTATAAGTCAATTCCATATCCATGTATGTATAAGAACTCAGTGTATAACTGTAATGTACAATGAACTGAATGTGTAAGCATGAATAGTATTATCTTTTACTTTTCTCCAGATTTTAGTTATATAACATAATATTTCTGCTAATTTTAGTCATTTTCCATCACATATACTCGATAGCATTGTATTGGAAGCAACAGATTATTATGGAAATTCACACTGAACTAACATTAGAGAATCTATCTGGTTCCACAAAAGTGAGTATTTTTGGAGATACTTCGTCTTTATCCTTCACAGTATTTCTATGAAGGAGATTTTTTTTATATCCCTGAAAAGTAATGTGATATCATGGAAGATACCATGATTTGCCCAGAGAAAAATTTTTTCTAAGATCAATTCCCATGATACTCTTCTATGAATCCTCCTCCATTCTTCTCTTGACGTAAATAATCATTACTTCCTTTGAATTCACAAACAATATTGACCATGTTTTCTCTTGATTCATATGTAATTCTTACTTGTATTTATATCTTTCTAATTATATCCATCTCTCCAGATTTATCCTTGTCTCAGTGACTAGCAAGAGTAAGGCTGTGCCTTCTCTCTCTCCTTATCTTCTCCAGTGCCCAACATACATTATAAAAATGATTCTTGTTCATGTTTCTTAAATAGAATTAAGTTAGTCTGTATCCATTCCATTATTATTTATTGATTCCTTCATTCAACAAGTATGTGTTAAATGCTGATAAAGTGACTGGCAAGGTTTTAGGAATATAGGGATTAATAAAGCAGGTAAAAATCCCTGGTTTCATGAAATTTACATTCTAGTCAAGGGAAACAAGCAATAAAGAGACTTAAGAAGTAAATTATATAGATTTACCAGATGCAGTAGGGCTATGGAAAAAAGTAAGACAGGTAAGGAAAAAGTTTGGGAGAGATTGCAATTTTAAATATGGTGGCCATGGAAGACCCTACTGAGAGGATGATATTTGGATAAAACCTCTAAAGGAGGTGCAGAAGTACTCTTGCGTGTGTCTATTAGTGCAACTTTACCATTTTTTAAATGTGAAAGCTAAATGTCAGAGTATTTCTCCATCTACTTGTAGCTATATCTAATTAATACTCGATAGGAACTGAGGAATTTGTTCTGCCTCTTTTTCCATTCATGCAGAATCTAAGGTTCAACTAAGCTGCACAACTCTTTTTATTTAGCATTATATTGACCAAGAAATCTAGGCAGCCTGCTGAAAATGCAATTGAAAATTATGATCTAGGTCATCCATCCATTTCCTCAGCAAGATCTTGTGCCTATTCTGAAAGCTGCTGTGCCAAAGTTGGAAATAATGTCATCAAATATACATATTCTTTATGAATTTTATAACTCAAATGGATCAGCTTTATGACTATAAACTCAATGTATCTAAGGCAAAGTATGAATTCTAGTTAGGAGCATCATCCCTAAGGTATGGAGTTGGTCAGCGTTCTCAATCTTTATTACATCCCTACAAAAACAAAACATCACTTTAGAGAGGAGTCAGTTACTTTGTTCTGTAAAGAGAATGGGGGAAGATTTCTGTGTTAATCAGGCAGGCAGAACTGATATTACTCAAACTGGGTTGGAAGTTCCACAATCAAAAATATTCAAATAATTCCAATTCAACATCCAAATATAATGTCAGTGGTGGAAACAATAATTGAACTTAATTTCAGACAGAGTAAATGTCTACATTTCTGTTTCTGGAAATATTGGCCTAAACTAAACACTGAACAGGATTTGAAGGCATTTTAATGTATTCCAAAATGATTTCATATTGTAAAATACTAGTACTAATATGTAGGAAATCTTTGATTTTTAAAGTAGCTTGTTTCTTATTAAACAGAAAGTGGTTCACAATCTAACTGACAAGCAGAATTGCCTGGCAGGTGTTTAAAAAGTTGTTCCTTAGCCCCATACCCAGATGTTTCCATTCACAAGGCCTTGAGTAGAACAGAAGAATGCATGCTTTTAACAAGATCCACATGAATTCAGATAATCAGCCAGATTCAGAAAGTATATGAAAGGCCTTGGCTTTCCACAAGAATATTATCTGCTCATTTCTAGATGTTAGAAACTTGAATGATACACCGCTTTCAATTTTAACTATATTATGCACATGAAAGACCTGAAAAGGAAAATGTCCTGTATCATTCCTTCTTCAGGTTGGCATATTTTGACTTTCTAATGAGTGAGCATCTGACTGTTAAGTTGTTTGAGATGATTAACGTTTCTTTTCCTTTAGATGGCAGAAGAAATGAAACCTTTCATTTCTATAGGAAAAATAATCCATACAAATAAAGTGATTGCTGTGTATGGATGTCCTCCCAATGCCTCATGCAGACATGGGGGCAGGCTTCTAGAATTTGAGATTGATTCATGGTCCAGTGCTGGAATTATGAGTGTGAGTGTTACACCCACTGTAGGATGAGTAGTTTACATATAGCCTAAGGGACAGAAAAAGTCTTCTCTTGCACTCCTCCCATTTTGCTTGTGCTCCTTTTGCTGTCTTCCATCACTATGAACTGTTGCTCCTCTGCTGTGCCAATCTGCTTTGGAACCAGCCAATTATGGGCTGAAACATCTATAAACTGTGAGCTAAATAAACCTTTCCTTTCTTAATTTTGGTATCCAGTGTTTTGTCTCAGGAAAAGTAACCAAGACAGAGATATCCAAAGTTAGAAACAGATTACAGTGATGCCTTTATTTGTGTACACTTCTGTTCACAAACAATTCAGTTTTTAAACAGAAGCATTTGGCAAAGGTTTGCAAATTTCACATTGATTGATGAACACTCTGTGGCTCTCTTCTCCAGAATCATCAGAAGAAACAGGCTTGTGAATTGAGATACCACTGTACATTGGTTATTATTTGACCTTATTGTATATAAACAACTGGTGGGAATAACTGAAAAATGGTCATAATGATAAGGAAATCCTATGTACCAAATGAGAGATTGATTGTAAGATGCTTGGCATAGTTTCTCACACTCTAGTTAGAACTGTTAATAGTAACAGCTTCTAATATTTAAGGATCTTCCTAATAGCTATCTCAGTTTAATAGTTGACTGGACCAGACACATGAAATACTTGATGTACTGTATAGGGAGACAGGGAAGACAGGCATAAAAAGGACTCCATTGAATTGTTTCATGTAGCAGAGACTCACAGTAGTATTGAAGACCTGATTGATTCTGCTTAAGTACCCTTACCCATTTAATCAACAGAGACCTGTTGATTGCTGTAGGCACTGCCTTGGAGAAATGACCAAGTTGAAAAAAAAATGACCAAGTGATCACATCAGGTCTAGAGTTAAGTTAGGGTTTAGAAAAACTTTAGAAGGAAGACTCAAGTGCACTTTTGTTTAAGAACCTCAGAACTATATATCTTATATTCCTAGATACATCTGGGCCCCACTTTTGGCTCCCTAAAAGATCATTTGGTGTTAGATGATTTTTTTAATCTATGCATGCTGCTATCACAAAGGTCTCCGGAAACACTTGGTTTTATTGGAGCATGCTTAAGTATTATCCTGATTTATTCTTTCCTGACTATTATTAAGCATTATAAATCAGGACATGTCTGCAGTCTTTGCATTCTGTTTTCCAAAATTACGACTTTAAGGATAATATGATTTTGATAGTGTATATATTAAGAAGATAACTCTTGTATACAATATACTGAAGAAGCGAAATTCTGTAGCCAAAAAAATTATATGATACTATGACTTCACCTCAAAAATACTAATGAATGTTAGCCATAATATTTTACATAAATCCAAAAAGCAAAAGGCCTTTTTAAAAATACTTACTATTTGGGATCCATTAAACTGAAACAATTTAGCATTAAGAGGATTTTTAAAAATTCATTCTTAATGCTTTATGAAGACATTGTTTCCTGGAAAGCTCTGAGAAGTATATTTTATTTTCCAAAAACAGGATCTTTCATGGGCAAAGAATGTTATCTTTCTGACTTGTTAAAGCAATTGTGAAATAATTGTGTATCATATAGCAGATTAGACCACTTTATTCTCCTGTTGGGTGGCTACTCTGTAGTGGTTGGTAATGCAAGATAATTGGGGCTGACATTTTTGATCTCTAGTTTTTAAAGCTGAGTATTTTCTAGTGGGTTTTTTTGGGCGGGTAGACATGGTATTATTGGGTAGTGTGTAGAGCACATTGTACTTCAAATTTTGAAAATAAAATAAATGGACCAAGCATCAATGTTAAAAGTATTTTATGGATATTTGTATTGGTGCATATAAATCTCTTATATTGAGAATCCCTAATCTAAAAATCAAAACTCCCAAATGCTCAAGTCTTTTTGAGCACTGAAATGATGCTCCAGTAGAAAACTCCACATTATAAAAGTTGATGCACAGAATTATTAAAAATACTATATAAGCAGGACACAGTGGTACACACCTGTAATCCCACCCATTCAAGAGACTGAGACAGGAGAACTACAAGTTCATGGTAAGCCTAGACTACGTTGTAAGACCATATCTCAAAACAAAAAGTAAAACACTAAGGATGTAGTTCAGTGTGAAAGCACTGGGTTTAATCCCTAGTACAGATACAAACCAAACTATGTAAATTACTTTCAGGTTATGCAGTTAAGTGTAGGAAATATAGCCATATTTTAGATTTAGACTTGGATTCCAACCCAAAATATCTCATTAAACATATACAAATATTCTAAAAAACTGAAACAGTAAGGTACAATAGATATTGTGAAATGGGAAGAAATTGTTCAAAATAATTTGATGAGGGAAAGAGAAAAGGAAGAAGAGGAAAAGAAAAAAAAATACAAATTTGTTATACCAATAGTGTCTTTTAGGTCATTTGAAGGAAAGTTTTGTCTAATATCTTTTGGAGAACTTTTTATGCCCATATCTTGAAATTGAGTATTTTAAAATAACAATGTATTACCTATTGTCATTTCCTATTATTTTGTTATGAAATTTTGTTTTACTTCTTTTCCATTACAAAAAAGCTAAAACACTTCTGGTTGTAAAGATTTCTTAAGAAAGCTACTCGTAAAAGTAGATAAAAGTCAACAAGAATGGGCATTATAATGAATCTCATTATTTATCTACTTTTGAAGACCTACAATGTCTCCAATGTTTTGGTTTTGTCGGTTTTGTTCTTTACTGTTTTGTTCAATTTTATTATAACTAATGATATACGCAATTCTATTAGAGATAGCGGGAGGCATTATGGTAACCATTGTTGATTACCTTGTATTATGTTTTTACATTGTCTATTATGTCCACCCTTTTGATTTGACCGATTCTGTTCTGTTATGTCACATTTGGTTTTACTCTCTTCCAAAAAAGTAATAAGAACCGTGGGAGCAATGAAACCCAAAATGTGTAATAGTCATTGTACAAAAGAGAGGAAAAAAATGTGCTCTAAACTATATAATTGCATGTATATTTAAGTGTATAAGATAGAAAATGATATCACAGAGTTTTATTGGATCATTGAACAGAACTGTTTGCGGTATCATTGTTAGAATGTCCACTTTACAAGCTTTAATTTTGTGACTTGAACAATTATTTCTAAGATGACAATATGTAATCCATTAACTAGTGATTTCCTACTGTTTATTATTTTTTCTGTAAATCTGTATAACTTGTACCCTTTCTCTGCTTTTTTTCTCCTTAAATAAAATTTAAAAAAAAAAGAAAAAAAAAAGAAAGCTACTCGTCTGTACTAACTCATGTTCAGGAAAAGCTGTTGTATGACGAGCTGCAATGATGCTTCTCAATCTTGGCATTCTTGACATTTGGGATTGCATAATTGTTTGTCAAGGGGGTGCCCTGTAATCTGTAAAATGTTTTGTGGCATCTCTGGACTCTACCCAGGGATGCTGGTAGTACCCATGCCTCTGCCCTTTGGGATCACTGAAGTGTTTTTGATCAACCTCTGTTAGGGTAGAACTGAGGAGAGAAATCATCCAAGGTTAAGAACCACTGTTTTGGAATAGTCAGATATCATACTTGTGACTTCTAAAACACTTTCTAAATGAAATATTGGTTAAAATAACCATTTTTTTTAATAAACCATAGGATCAGAAGAAAGTACTGTAGACTAAATAATCTGACAGTAGGATTAAGTGTGCCAGAAATACAACTTTGCTTTTGGGGTTTTTAACTTAATTTCTGTTGTGAGACACCTCTTCCTTCCCAGCCTCATTCACTAAGAAGGCAGAAAGTTCATCTTCAGTGTATTCCCCACTTCCAGAAGTGACAAGCTGCGGGGATACAGTATCCAGGAATCAGGTAGAATCTTTTGTGAGAATTCCTATTATGCACTCTTCTCATTCTTTTGGATCACACAGTAGTAAATACTGATCATAGCTAGATACTAGCATTTTATTTATTCTATTTCATTCGATTCTCTAACACCTCTGGATTCTGAGAGGGATTGTCTGTTCCAAAAGGGTAAGGCAGAAGATAGGATTCTTTTGACCCTGGCTCAGAGAACACACAGCATCATTTCCATTACTTTGTTGTTGTTGTTGTTTTATTTTTTGAGACAGGGTCTCACTATGAAGTTTAGACTGACCTTGAACTCACTGTGTAGCCTAGGTTGGACTCAATCTCACTGTAGTCCTCCTGCCTCAACCTCCTAAGTGTTAGAATTAAAGATGTATGCCACCGTGCTCCAGCTGACTTCTGTTGTATTTGTTGTAAGTGGATCACTAAAGCTAGCCCATGTTCAGGCAGAGGAGAATTAGATTCATCTGTTGATGTGGCGTGGCAGGGTCACATTGCAAAAGAGCATTGGGGTGGGATATATTGTTGCGGCTGTTGCAGGAAAATAGTTTACCACATCCATATTTGAGTGTTTTTATAGTCCCCCCCCCCACAAAGCCTTTCAGAGTCTATACGCCCAGTCTCTAAGAGATGAACTCAATTATGACTTTCTCTTCTGGCTACAAAGAAAGTGTTCATCATGTTTGCATGTAGACCTCTTATGACCCAGGATACAGCTTTCCATAGTTTGCCATTCATTCATTGTGTTTTACCAAAAAAATAAATAATAATAGTAATAATAAACACACATTTTATCATTTTAATGAGTCTGCCATCAATATTAATCCAAATATAAAATGTAAAAGTATTCTAAAGGTCACAGTTCCCCTGGAGTATCAGCTTAGGTGGAGCATTTTTATATAATATTCAAGAAAGCAGTATACCTGATAACGCTTTTGACATCAGCTATTTGATCAAATACCTTTGTGTTTAAAAATGATTATCTATATGACAGGAAGTAAGGTAGAAACAGGAGACAGCTTGTTAATACTGTGTCAACTGTAATTCTTTTAAGGTAGAATAAAAGGCACTTTTGATAAGTACTACTAAAATTAGTGTTTCTGAATCAGGGCCAATCATTTGATTTTAAAATGGATGATCACAAAGACTAGTTCTAACCCTTAGTGTTATGTTCGGAATGCTTGTGTTTCTCTGAAATTAATATGTTGAAGCCAAATACCCAAAATAATGCTAAGAGACGAGGCTTTTGGAAGGTGACTAGGGAACAAAGGCTATATCTTAGTGGGTGGGATTAGTACCTTTATATGAGAGGCCTGAAGGAGACTATTTTCCTGTTATGCCATCAGAGTAATGTGGCAAGAAGGTGCTATCCATGAGATCCTCACGAGATATCACCCTTTCCACATCCTGAACTTTCCAGCATTAATAAATATGAGGCATAAACTTCAGTTTTTCCTAAGCCAACTAATTTCTGATATTTTGTTATAGCGACATGAATCACGACATTTCACCTGGAAAAAGTTTGGAATTTTTGGAAGGCCTATGTTGAGCAATGGACTGAATGGGTGTCATAATAACTCCAAACACACATGTGTTGAACTAGAACAAATATATCTTGGAGATCACAGCAAATATGGCCAAAGCATATGTCTTGCAACTATATGCCATCATAGTTAGTTAAGTACATTGTTAGAAAAAAATAAGGTAGTAGAATAATTCTTCTGTCTCTGGTCTCTCACAAACTGGAAGCCAGTTGTTAGTCTCATTGAATAGGCTGAGATCAGATATGACAGAGGACAGGAAGAAAGACAAATCAGTTTGGAAGGATTATTTTTTAAAAATCATCAAGAATTTTATCTTGAGTGTAGATCTCTGATTAAAGGCTGTTGCTAATAGGCAATTTTAAAAGACATTGACTTCTGTATCTTAAAATATAGGATACATGAGCAAATCATATTCATTTAAGACTGGTAGGGTGATTATAGTGTTTGTTATTAGAAAAGTCATTGTACGAGAAGGAAGAAAATTTGAAAAATCCAACTTTAAATCTGTGGGTCAGTGACCTGAGCAACCACTATGCCCAGACTGGAGTTTGCTAATATAAAAATTATATGACTTCTTCCACCTCTCAGGTTCTACCCTCATTATATTGTCTTAAAAAATAACATTTCTGGGCAATGGATATTGTAAGAGACCTTTGCAAGCACGAGTCCTAGATGCACACATTTTAAAACTCATTTCTCCTCATAGCATCTAGTTCAAGCGTTTGTGTTACAAACCCATTTACAAATCTAAAGACTCCAAATGAAGCCTGTTCACATTTATGAGTGGCTTAACAGTACTGGCTGCTTAAACTATGAATAGAAGGAAAAACAGAACTTGTTCAAATATTGAGCTATTTCTAAGGTTAAATGGCTTCAACAAATAGATGACTCCTGGGAAATCACCTTTTTATTAGCACCACAGAGTTTCCATGTCAGACCTCATTTAAACATTTCACTGTAACACCCACTGGGCAATAGTACGCAGAAAGAATTTTGTGCCTACTATTGCTGAATATAAGTGCCATGTTTTAAATGCCTTAAAAATGTTGAGGCAAATTTAGAACTGTATTTGAGTATAATAGAAATTTGAGATATACAAATAAGGAAAAAATGCCAATATGGTCATTAGAGAGGTCCAAAAGAAATAAAGTGTGATACATGAAGGTCAGCGTGGAGGAGCGTAAGTCATGTGTTGTTGGTGGGACCAGGCAGGGAGAGGCATAGGAAATGTAGTTAGTATGTAGCAGGTTGCAGTGATACCAGATTCCCTTCTTTTCTTTAGAGGTTTATAATCTTCTAAAAATAATTCTTTGTAGCTGAAGGTTCAGAAAGCTTAATTTGCATGAACACATGATGTGCTGTGAATGTGAATATCAGGGCTTTTTATCTGTACCTCTGAGAGAGAAACATAGACAATAATCAAACCTTATAACTCTCTTAAAAGATAGACAAGTAGGATGTTCATTTTCTTTGTTTTTTGCTGTAGGGGGGAGGGTGGAGGAGGCTGAGGCATAAGACAATTATTCCTTTGCTCCTTAAGAAGATACTTAGCAAGGTGCCCCAGGTGAAAAGACAGGCTGTTTCAGAAAGCTGTTAGTTAGCTTAAGCTGACCCATGTAGGCCCTACTGAACTTCAGCTGGCCCTGAGTTTTGTGAGGTCTTTCCATGAGGCCCACTGGTTTCACAGGCAGCAGCAAAACTTAGGATTAGGCCAGAAGATGGTGTAGTCCCTTCCTCTCACTTTCTTCACCCAGAAGAAACTCATCATAGATTTCTTCTATATCTTTCTCATTGATGATCTCTTCCAACTACCAAAAACAAGGTGACTTTCTTTATATGAATTAATATGGAGAGTTTTACCCAAAACAAGCCCTTGAGAGATTTATATTCAACTCTTCATAAAGCATTTTATGCATGGGGCAATTTCATGGTTGACAACCAAGAATCCTGTTTGGAGAAAACAGATTGGTCTAGTGTATCCATTATTAATAGTTGTTTTGAATACCAAGAGAATTCACATGAGAAGAGTTGCTATCTTAAAAACAGGCAAAAAGATTTAACATGGTGTTGGATTTCACTGCTACAGGCTTTTGAAGATCACTTTCAAAAGCAATAGCGCAAATGCATAGATCATGCATAAATACCTAGAGGATAAATAAGCAGATCATCTATCCTAATATTTTGCAAATGAGCACTTGAGACTTGCCTTATATTTTCCAGTGTCACCCTGTATATGAATTTAAACAGTCTACAGCATGTCAGATGGGAGTAAAATGATATATTCTGGAAAATTTCTAGGTGATATAAGTATGATTCTCTTCTTGTGAGTGCAATGGTGTAAAAGTTTTGAGACTGTTGTTTGATTTAGGAGGTCTAGTACTTCTGGTAGTACATTATTAGTTAAATATAATTTTATACCTTAAAGAAAAAAAATCTATATTTAATCATTTCTACAATCAAGTCAGTTAAGCATTTTTTTCTGGTACTACTTGATTGGAAAAATGGAATGCTTATTTACAGTGTTATCATTGGAAATCAGTTCATTGCCTATTTCTCCAATCATATCAGCTATAGCCTGAGATCTCAGTGAGCTCAGAACCATCTCAAAAGCTGTGAAATCACCAGAACAGTGATATGTTAATGGAGACAGAAGGGAAAGGTGAACAGCAAAGAGCAGAGGAACTAGAGTCATGCAGATGTATGGACTGCAGCTTTTAGGGTGGGCTGATGTACTCTGGTTATTACAACCAGAATGTGAGAGTAAAATCAAATGGTTCATTATGGTGTTTTAGTTCACTTGAGCACGTTGTACACAGGAAAGATACTAATCCATTTTAATGTGCATTCAAATTCAGTGTTCCATTTGTTCGAAGAAAGTAATCCCAAAAAACTGAGTAACTGAAATTTTGCAAACACTATACTGAGTGCCAAAGACCAGTGGTGAGCCAGGGACACATGTGACTCCCCCAGACAAGTATGGGCGGTCTTACAGAACTGGTTCTAGCACAAGGTATCTTAGCTTCCAAAGTTCATGCTTTGTATTACTGAAGCAGGATTGTAGTAGCTAATAACCATAGATTTACACTGAGGAGGTGTAAAATGTGCATTCAACGATTTCATTAGTTATTTGACAAAAGTAAAATTAGGCACATAATGCGTAATGCTTATTAAAAACTGTTTCCTGACCTCATAGAGCTTTCTGTCTAGACTCTGGGACACTGAAGAGAATTGTAAGACAAAAGGGCAGCACAAAGAATGAATATTTGTTACCTGTTTGGTAATTAGGTGTGAAATTATTATTAGCACATAATATACATGCAGAAAAATAAGTTATGAATGTGCAGATCTGTATGTTTTGACAAACATACAACAGCATCTCAGAACCTCACGTCACCTTTCATTACTCACACTTGGGTAATCCATATACAGATTTTCAAAACCAGACATTATTTCCATTTGAGAACTGTATACACCAAGAATCATATATTTTTATTAACTTTCTTCACTAATCAACACTTTGTACGACTCATCTCTATTTTTTATGTGTAAATACATTTTACATAGTATGTTAATACATATAGTATTTTACACACTTCAGTTTATTTCTTCTGTTAATGGGCTGTGAGTGATCTCTAATTATTGTCTTTTATAAATACTGCTCCTAAGAACATTCTAGCCCTAACATAAACATAAACCCATTTGTGGTGTATATTTTAAGTGTCAGAAATGGAATTGCTAGATCAGAGTCTATACAAGGAGTGATCAAATATGCAGTGAATACTTAAATTTTAAAAATGTATTACAATGAAAGATACATTGCCATTAATACTCCTCAAAATACTCCCCCTCACTTCAAACATGCTTAATCCCATCATTATTGCTACTTTCTTGAGCAGTCATAGAACTCCCTTTCTATGAGTACCTTTGTAAATTATTTAAGAAAAAATAAGGCGAATGCTGCTGCCGAGTGCCATCCAGCAGAAAGGCAGGCTCACAGAAACATTATAATTTGTCCTCATCTACATTATTCATGTGTTCCTGTGCCACCTGAATCTTCCCTAAGACCAAAATGACCAAGAAACACAAATCCTTTGAATAGATCAAAGATATGGGGGCAGCCATGTCAGTGTAACTAAAAATACAAAAGGAGGCTTCCAGGACTGCTTTAGAAAATGACAAGAATAGATACAAGTGTGTGTGAAGTGAGGGGAAATATTTTAAAGAACAGCAATAGTAATATGTATTTTTATATGATATTTTTAAAAATTTAAACATTCACTGTATTTTTGATCACACATTCTATATGCTTATCACTATCAAAATTTGTGACACTGTTTTACAGCAATACAAGAGTTCCATTTCCTACATATGCTTACCAGCTGTTGGGATTTTCAGTCTTTGTTACATTATTCATTCTGCAATAGCACTATATAGTGGTATCATACTGTAGTTTTAGTTGAATTTCTAAGAAGGAAGATGTCTTGTTCACTTTCTTTATTACTTAAACACAATACCTCACACATATAGCTTAAAGGAGGAGAGGTTTGTTTGGCTCATGGTGCGGTCCACAGTCAGCTGGTTCCAAAGCAACACGTCATGACTAAAGACATGACAAAGGAAAGGCTACTCACATAGGCATCCAGGAAGCAGAGAGAAGGGAGAAATCAAGGAGTGAAATAGCACCTTCCAGGTCATGTCCCTGGTGACCTGCCTCTTCCAACCAGACCCCACCTCTGAACAACATAGTTAGCTATAAACTCTTCAGTAGAAAAATCCACCCATGAATACAGTGCTCTCATGATCCAGTCTTCTCAAAACTCCTCCTAAGAGCTCATGAGGCTTTGAGGGTCATTCTGAATCCTAATCATAATAGAGAGTGAGAAGGCTTTCAGCGGAACTGACCCTTGAACTGATCTGCTATGATAAGACATACTTAATTTGGAGAGAAGGGGAACAACACTCTAGGAAGAGGAGACAGTCACAGCATCATGTGACAATCCAGTGGCAGGAGCCAGCATGGGAGAAAGAGATGATGAAGGAAGCAGGTGTGGCTGGAGCAGGAGTGGAAAGTCAGAGGGAATGCACAGTTAGATGAGGTGGAGGCATTGTATCAGGAGTGACTTGAGAATGTAGGGTCTCAAAACTCTGTCTTCACTCTCAAGGCAACAAGAAGTCATCACCAGACTCTGAGCAGAGGAGAAAAAGAGAACACATTTGCTCAAGTCACTTGTGCTACCGCATGAACAGTGAATTGGAGGGGGTGAGGAGGTGATGGGAGAGAGCTGGGTATGGACATGAAACTGCATTAGTAGCCCAGGGGGAGAGCTCTACCTTCTGATTTAAAAGGCCTCTTCCTGTGGGCCTAGAAGTCCATAGTAGGCCTAATTTAATAGGCTGATGTTATCACATTTGACTTTCTTGAGTATGCAACCTATCCCTCAGTGCCTTGGGAACTGAACATACTCCATAGTAATGGGAGGAAGGTAGGGCCACTGTCTCAACATTGGTCTGCTTAATCAAGAAATCTGCTTCATAATTTCTAAGCACTTGAGTGTGTAGATTGATTAATTAACAGTTAAATTACTTCCTTGTCTTTTCTTTCTTCACTGATGTTGAGATAAAGCTGGCTTTGTCATCCTATTGATTAAATGAAGTACTGAGATAAGTATTCAGGATGTGTCTCTGTTTACTGCCAGTATATACTGGTGCAGGTGAGATTCACTTCATTTTAAGGATGTGTAGATGATAGGATTTTATCACAAAAGAGCTAACCTTCTCTGCATACCAGTCAAAACCAGAGCTTGGGTACCTAGACTCTGTGTTACTAATATTAGAGTCTAGGCGTGATTCTCTGCAGCTGTGGTTAGTCATGAGCAAAACTAAAATGATTAAAACATGAGCATAAAGGTAGTAGAATAATAATGTGTGTATACAAGCCAGCTATGAAAGGACAGAGTGGCAGTTTTTTGTGTAAAGTTATCTAGTAAAACCTCAATGGATTATAACAGCTATCTAAAGTCATTAAAATGACAACATAATGATCTGGAAAAATTAATTTAGAGTAAATTAAAGAGTAATATATATGGTAGTCTCTCAATGTGAGTGTTTTGTGAGATGAGTGGGAATATATGTGAGTGTGACACTGTGAGGATAAGACGTTGTCATCACTGAAGTTTACTATTAACTGTCTGTTACTCAGCAATCTACAGTCTCTCTCCAGGCATCAGTTTCTAACTCTGTGAGATAAAGGACTTGGCCTTAGATAATCCTTAATGACTATCAAATGCTAATGTCTGAGTTCTCCTTTGCTAATTTGCAAAGTAACATATTCATAACAGCTGAATCTTTGATGCTCAGATTGGAAAATTAAAATGATTAAAACATAGAAATGCATAAAATGCTTGCAAATTTTTCTGTGCAGTCCCAAGAAACACTGCATACATTTTTCTTATCTAATTTTTGATGATCATTAGATTTAGTCAATACAGCCAAATGCAGTGACATTTTTTGGTATTGTTTATTGACTATTGGCCAGTACAACTATCACAGAATACTTTAGAAATATTTTAGAATGTGAATTGCCCTAGCATTGGGGCTATAGAGATATAATTGCATTGTGCTTTTTAATCCATATAAACTGACATGATTAAAAGTAATAACATTTGAGAGTAATTAAAGAGACTATCATGAACATTAATTAGGCAACAAATGGTGCCTGTGAGATCAATTTCTATTTATCTTCTTTGCAGATAAGAGGCCTAAGATGTTTCTTATCAATAAAGCAACCTAAAATAGTCCCTAAGTAGTAGGAGAAGTAACCTAACTGAGTAGAAGGCCATTAGACAGTAATTGCAACTGCAGCAAGATAAGAAATTAAATGAAATCTTGAAATTAAAAATAATAGAGAAAATCTCTGCCAAGCAGAGATCTTAAGAAGTTATATAAAGACTGTATATTTCTCCTTTGATGTTGTCTTCCTGAAATATAGTAATTATGACACATTTAACTACATAGTACCCTGAGATGAACTTTAAATGCAATGTAATTTTTTTCAGATGATAGCAAATACTAGTGGAAGGTTGCAGCAAATTATTTGATTAGTCACTGTAACACCAATTTATCTGTGATTTTAGAATTTTTCTTCTTTTGATTTGTCTGCAGATATTAATACCTGTATTAATATCTACCATATTCTACTAAATTCTACCATACGGAGCCTTGCTGAGCTTCCGGGAACTGACCTTTCTGGGATTGTAATCTTGACCCTAGATGATTCATTATTTCTCTTTGTACATATTTAGCAGGGAAGGAGGAGAGTAAAAGTTATGCCTTGCAGAGGCTACCCACACAGATACGTTCCATCTAAGACCTGGGAGTATTACAGATGAGCAACGCAACCTTCCTAAGTGATGGGGGCAGTCTGGAGCTACCCAGGGATAAATGGATCCCAGGGTAGCTTTTTTCTAGGGTTCCAGTAAGCCCAGAATCTCAAAGTTCTTAAAGCACTTGCTCATTTTTAAATTTAGGTTAGCTATTTCAAACTACCAATAATACCTTGTGTAACAAGCAACATTTTTTAATGGCACATATGAATCTCACAAGCCTCAGTTTACAAAATCTATTATAAAACCAATAAAACTAGAGGATACCAAAATATGTATAAAATTACATTAAATTGAATCTTATGAAATTGCCAGTTTTATAGCTCAACACATGATCTCTTTCCCTCCCTTTCCCATTCTCTCTCTCCCTCCCTTCCTCCTTCCCTCTCTTTCTCTCGCTCTCTCTGCAATAACCCTGCTGTCCCTTTGTATGTCCCAATTTCCTATATAAAAATGTTAGTTCAGTGTGTTAAGGTTCCACTCATAGGACCTCATTTAATGTTAATGACCTCTTTAAAAATCCTATCTTCAAATATTACCATATACTGAAGTATAAGTAGTTACAACTCTTAAAGCATGAATCTTGTCTAGGATACTATTCAACCCATAATAAGCCATGAGCTCGTCAATTTATACAAATATCTATCTGAAGAAAAAAATTCTCATTTTTTAGTATTTTCTTACTTTCTTGGTAGAAATACTCTCACCGTGGTTGATTCCATTTACCAGTGTGACTTTTCTGAATGGAGCATTAGAAATACAGGCGCAATCATAGCACGTCATCCTGTAGTAATTCTACCTTTCAGGTATAGTACATACAAGTGGCATGATGAACATAGATAATAGTAAAATGTTACAAAATATTAGGAATAGAATTAACTGTTAGTTTTTAGTGTCCTTAATAATATCGTTTATTGCCTATAAGTTCATAAAACTTAATTTTTAGCAATTATTGTATTTAATAGCCAGCAAGCAAATTTCTTGAAAAATTAACAATGGGCTCTCAAGAACCAAGTAAGGCAGTTAAGGATACCAATAATTAGGTAACCCCTAGGAAAGTATCTGTCTTTAGGAAAAAATAAAAGTAGCTTCATTCACTGAAACATTACATAATGTTAGACATAATGACAAGCATGAAATTTAAAAAATAAGCTAGAAGAATAAAAAATGAGAGAGGAAATGGAGAGTTTAAAGGGAATCTGTTCTTTAATTGTTTCATTTTATTTTTTGCAACACCAGACCCTGTAATACCAGGGCCTTCACATAGAGCCACACCCCACTTGCAGGCTTTTGAAATTTTGAGGGTCTTGCACAGTTGCTGAATTTCCCAGGCTGTGCTCAAACTTGTGGTCCTCTTGGTTCAGTCTTCCAGAGTGCATGTTTTGATGAGGAGGAGCCAGTTTTGATGATGTAGCATGATGAGAAGTGTGAACCCTGGGGACAGGTGACCTGAGTTCCCGACCCAGTTATATCCCCCCAAATTAGATGATTTGGGGAAAACCTAGCTTCTAGCGACCTTGCACTATAAAATTTTGAGAAACTATAAATTAGTTCATAATTGCTGAGCACAACTTTCTGTTTCTATAAGCCAATTTAGAAAACAAATCTATGATCTAGATGTATATTGGTCTCTCACATAATGGTAGTCACCCCCAAAAATACATTTTTTGGAAAGAAAAAAATGTAATTATGTTGTGTTTAATAGTTTGTAATATCATAAAAGAGATTTCTATCAAAATTTCAACCCTCAGAAGCAGGGTTGATGATTACCCCATTTCGACACACAGCCCCAAAGGGGTTCTGGCTTCAGTTTGTTGGTTAGGCCTCAATGCACACTGCACAGTTTGATTACATGATGGCAGAGCACTTTGCTGTTGTACTTTTGAACAGGGTATTTAAAAAGAAAAATAGGTACCTGTGTACTTAAAAACCTTTTGTGAAGAAAACAGGTATTCATCAGCTTATGGATTTTTTGAACTCTTCTGAAAATATGCCTTCTTAATTATTTCAAAGTTAAAAAAAAAGTTCTAGCCAGCATACAGTTATCTACAAACCAAATAATCAGCTTATATGTTGGACACACACATTTGACATTGTGATATTCTTATTCAGAGCTTTTCAAGACATGCTCCATTGGCCAAGCAATGTGAGCATCATCTGGAAGCATGTTAAAAATGCAAATTTTTTGTGGGGCATGTTGGAACAGTTTGTAATCCTTCCACACTAGGAGACTGAGACAGAAAGTTTGCAAATTTGAGCCCAGCCTGGGTACCTTAAGACTATATCTCAAAATTAACACACACACACACACACACAAAAGAAAGAAAAAAAAGAAAGGCTTGGAGATGTGTAGCTCAATTCAAAGGGCCTAAGTTCTGTCCCCAGGAAGGAAAAAGGAGAGGGCAAGGAAGGGAAGAAGAGGAAGGGGAAAAAATAAATAAATGCAAATTTTCTAACCCTTGGACCTACTGAATGAGAATCTTTGCAGCGTGTGTTTTAATAAGGCTTCCAAGTGCATCTTGCAAAAGGCTTACTGTTAGGGAAGGGAGTTGTTATTATTAAAAAAACTTAAGTGATTCAGGTTTTTTCTTATTTTGTCATCTGTTTTGGCCAGTGACTCTTAGAGTAAAATCACATAATGAGTAGTATTAGCATGGGAGCTTTCTGGAAGTATATATTCCTGGGCCTCACCTAAACCTATAAGAATTCTCATATTACCATAGATTACTGTTCAGTAAGGGACAAAATTGTTATGTGAGGGCCTGGGAAGATTTGAAATAATATACTGGCATAGGTCTCTTCAGGGCTGGGGAGAGGCAAATGGTTTTAGAAAAACTGATCAATTTGGAGGACACAGTGGATTTTAGGAAAGGGAGAAGGTAAAGTGAGAAAGGAGGATTTTACAGTTTCAAGTCTTATGATAACAGGTAGCTGAGGGAGAGAGGAAAGCTAGTATAAGAGAACTCTTTGTAGGAAAGAGAAGCTGCAGCTCTGCTCCCTCCTTCTGTGCCTAGGGGAAGCTGCAGTGGTTCATCCTGTAACTTTGAGGATGTCTTGTACCTTTCAGGAAAAGCAGTGTAGAAAATCCTTTCCTTTTCTGGAAAAGCCCTAGGAGAGAACTGGCTTTTACTTGCCACATTCCAGGGTTCTTTGGAATTTACAGATGTGTCTGACATTGTCGTCCTCTTCTCCTCCCTGCCTGACTCTTCATGCCCTGCAGCTTTAGTCCACTGGAAAGATCAGGCCCTGAAGAGCCTAGACATACTCTCTTCACAATCTAATGATGGGGTCACTCTGTTTCTCCACATTAAAGCATGAGAAGGGCATATTCTTGAATGGGCCTCTTGAGAGAATCCTGTCTTCCTTTTTCATTCTTACAGTTCAGCCTTTTGAATCAGATAGAGCTTATTTAGATTCAGCATCTATCAAGAAATCAGTTTCCAAAAGAAGAAACTATCTTGGAGAAGCCCTGTCCCAATCTGCAGCTAAAACTAAAACAGAATGCTTCTATCTCCCAGGACTTTTGCCACTTACATCTTTCCAACTTTGATATGATCATAGACCACTGTTGAGGAAGAGTCAAAGCACTGATCATTTGCTTTATAGAAAACAGAAAAAGAATACAAACATCAAAGATAAATAAGTTATTTCAGTTAGTCTTAGCTTGCCACAACTCTGATTTGCATAACTACTTCAAGACTAGTGACCTGGGAATAAATTCCAAGTAGAAAGGATTTCCGACTTTCATTTATAGATAAGTGGCCCATGGGAGCCCTTTCCTTGGTCTTTGCTGATGAACCATCTCAGCTTTTCAAATGTGTGGCCAGTGGGGAGTTTGCTTTGCTTCATGTGATTCTGCCTCATTTCTCAACCACTTCACTGACACCCTGAAGCACCATTTAGAATTCCAGAATGTCTTGTGTATTAAAGATAATCCTTTGAGAGATCTAGGTCCATAAACCAGTGAATAATTTACTTGTACCCCACCAGTGCTGCTTTGCATCTTAACAATGGGCAATGAGGGTCACACTACTATTTCATACAAATGGGAGAGAAAAGTTAACATGTGACAGAGTAGAAGTCAAAAATTGTTTAGTTGAATTTAACTTCCGTAGAACACTAGGTCCAAGAAACCATGCCAGAGTGAAAATATCTGCTTGATGATGTATGAGGCAGGGCCACTGAATTAGGAGGTGCATAGAATATAGTGTCAAGCAAGACAAATAGCATTCTTCAGTTATAGTACAATCAGAAAGCTCTCCGTTCCTTGGAGAGACAGATATCTCATGCCATCCAATTGAGCTTTCAGTGCTGAGAATGGAGTCATGCAGGGTGATCAAGTAGATTGCATTGCTGGTCAATACCTTTTCTATTATTATGTTACTGGAAAATAATTATTAGCTTCTTGAGCCTGTGTGTGGTGGAGAAAGAAGGGATTAGAGAGGAAAAATACTATATTGCTCAAGAAGCAGCAATGCTACCTTTTATCTTTTTAAATCATCACCCCACCTTAATATTGCCTCCTTTTTTTTTTCAGTCAGTAAGTTAACATGGGAATGTAATTCTGAAATTTACCAAAGCACAAGACATATCAATTTATAACTGGACATGTCCATGTATAATTCTATATTCTTTGGTAGATTTGGTTTAGGTTAAACACTGTATTCATGTTCTTTTATTAATGATATCAAAAGTGTTTAACAAACTTTTGAATGAGGAATATAGTTCTGAGGATTAATTTAGCACAAGTTGATAATTTGTATTACATCATCTCCTGCCTCCTCCTTGCAGTCATTATAATTAATAAATTGTGGACTATAAACGTTGAGGGTTTTGTAGAGTTAAAATGCTTGAGAGAATATTTTATGTTTTGTCATATAACTCTGAGGAAATCCTGTAGGGTTCCGGAAAAATTTTGAAGAATAGACCTACTAAAGATCTATCTTTGACTTGTGCCATCTTCTGGGATACTGTAGAGTTTACCAAATGTTCCTGTCTGGCTCTTTCTGTAAATGTAAGTTTCTCAAGAGCAAAGACTCTTTGGTATTTTCTTCTAATTCATCATCAGTGCATTTTAGACACTCAAATATAGGTTGGATAATAAACAAAACAAAAGACCGAGTATGTAATTAATGATAGTAAGTTTGCCATAGCAAGAGTAAGGCTCTGGGTTTGATATTCAGCAACCTCCACCTAACACACACATACCCTCAAAGCACTGACTAGTGTGGTGTAAGCCTGTAATCTCAGATAATCAAGAGATAAAGCAAGAGTATCATAAAGAAGACTAGCCTGGGCAACTTAACAAGACCCTGTCTCTAAAATAGCGAGGGCTGGGAATAGTCGAGCACTTGTCTAGCGCACATGAAGCCCTGAGTTCAGTCCCCATCACTATGTAACAGAAACCTTTTCTCCTTTCAAAAGTGATGAGAAGCAGAAAATCAGTCTCTGAATATTCACATTCCCAGATATTTATTCTGAAGACTTCTCCACAATAATTTTATATCTTAGTAATGTAATGGTTTGTTCTCATGAGTACTAGTAGAGTTGTTTTTTTTTTTTTTTTTTTTTTGAAGAGAGAGGAATGAACGCAGGGTCTACACACTGAGCTGTATTCTAGCCCTCCTTTTATTTTTCATTTTGTTAAAGGGTCTTACTAAATTTGTAAGGTACTTATGCTGGGCTATGCCTCACACTTTCAGAATATTAGGATTACAGTCATACATCACCACATCTGGTTATAGAAGGGGCTCTTAATTCAGCACTGCTGACATTTTGGGCATAACAACTTTTTTATGAAGGGCTGCCCTCTGCATTGCATGGTATTTAGCAACATCCCTGGCTTATCTGACTAGGTGTCAACAGTGACCCTTTACTCAAATTATGACAACCAAAATGTGCTCAGATATTGCCCAACATCTCTGGAGGACAAAAATGTTTCTCTTTCTGTAACACCTCGTCCCTACACACACCCACATGGAGAGTTGTGGGAGTAGTTCGAGTCCACTTAACACACACACACACACACAGCTCTTTTCCCACTGTAAAACTCTTTGGAAATGGGGGGCTGGGGATTTAGCTCAGCGGCATAAGCGCCTTCCTTGCAAGTGTGTGGTCTTGAGTTCGATCCCTGGTACTGATAAAAAAGAAAAAGACAAAAAAAAAAAAAAAAAACCTTTGGAAATGAAACATATAGAGCAGGCCTTGGGCTGGAACAGCTCCTTCCTGGCCTATAGGTTGCTGCTGCAAATTCTCCATGGAAGAGAAAGAGATGTTTTAATGAAAATACCTGGTGTTATCCCCTTTGTCATAGCATATGGACATTTGGCTGATACATAAAGTATACAGGGGAAATTGTATAAGATGGCAGAGAGAATGTACGGAAAACTAAGTGGGTTGGTCTGTATTTGTTGACTTTGTCCACCTCCAGTTTTCTCTTAGCTATGGACTCTCAGTATTTTCCTTACTGTGTAGCAAGCACAAGTAGTTACAGGGAAGGAGCTATCCCAGAGCTGGCTTATTCCCATCAGCCATACTCAACAATGTTGCTGTTTTTGTTTCATCACCATTTAAGGGACAATTGTAGATAGTCCCATGTCTTCATTCTTTTTTCAAAATTTTACTCCAGTTTTAGGAATGAATATAAGTACTAAAAACTGAAAATAAAGAAAACTGAATGTAACCTGAGCAGAAAATCTATCTACAATAAAATATAAATAACTTTTACTTTTCTGAATATTCCGTTATTATAATTAGTGTTATACCTGAGCTATTTTGTCTTAATACAAGCTATTGAAGGGGTTTTTTTTTCATAAACATGCATATCCTTTTACTAAGCCTATAGTCAAGACAGAATATCAATTAAACTAAAATTACTCCCCCCCCCCAATCTATAAACCCTTATGTAAGTTTACTGTTTTCCTTTGCTCTTAGTACTAGTCAGTTTTGGTGAAAATAGCCACTATTAAAATTGCATTGTTGAAGATATCTGTAAATTAGTGAACTATCTTATCTCAATTAACTTATAGTCTGCATAATTTAAACCTGTCTTTCTCTACCTTCCCTATACCTAAAATAAGAATAGTAAAACAAAGACAATGAAAGTTAATGTCCCTATGGGCTATGAAAATTAGCAGCAGTACTTTTTTCCTCAAAGCCAGCCCTAGTCATTAGTTGAAGTGCTACATAAAAGCTAAGTATCCCTTGCTGGTTTATAAAGTTAATTCCACACCAGGATAAGCCTGCCTTATTTATTAATTACATGAATCTGAAGTGAAGCAGAGAAGGTAACTCCAGGCACTATTGCATATTCAAAAGCAACATTCACTTTACTGTTGAATCAGATTTTCAGAGGTGAAGAAATTGGAAAATGCATAGTGTGGGGCGGTATGTGTGGGTGACGCCTTTAAATGCTGTGGGTGGAAGGATGAATTGGTTGAACATGTTTGAGAGTATTTCACCAACAAACGGAGATGGTATGCTGGGGCAGGAGTAACTGTTGAACCCACACTTTATTTATTTTTTATTTTTTACGTGTATGCTTGCAGTACACTCAGTTTACAATCATTTTGGGAAGTAGGTACATACACATAATACAACTTATTCCTTTCATAATTCCTTCTCCTTTTTTAAAATTTTGAGACAGGATTTCCTTAAATTGCTAAAGTGATCAGGCTGGGTTCAAACCTGCAATCCTCCAAAGATCAGTGTGCCAGAGTGATTGGGTTACAGGTGTGTGCCACCATGCCTGGTTGATATTCCTTGCAAGTAAAGAAATTTTGATGGATGATAAAGATAGCGATAAAGTGGCTTCACTTTATTTAAGCCTTCTTAGGCACTGTGCTAAGTGCCTGAAACCAATTATATTTTTTATTCTTTTAAAATTATAAAGCAACTATTCCAATATAAAAATGAGAAACTAAGATTAAGGGAGTTACGGAATTTATCTGACTTACATCAAATAAAATGATACAGCTAACACTTTGATACAAAAAATGCAATCTAACTTGAGGACCCATTCTCATAAATATAGGTGCTTCTTGACTTGTGCCAGGCTTATATCCTGGTAAATATCACAGTTTCAAAAGCATTTAATCCACTTAAATTTCCAAACATCCTAAATGACTCATTATAATGTACATGAGTTATTTGCCCTAGAGATCTTGTGACTGACTGAGAGCTGTAGCTTTCTCCTGCTACCCAGCTTCTCTAAAGCACACTATAAAATACATTGTACGCTGGGGAAGAGACCAAAATTAGAAGTATTGTTTCTACTGAATGCATTTGCCTTTATAACATTGTGCAGCTGAACCATTATTAAATCAGAATTGCCTACACTATGCTATATTTGCTGTACCTAAACTGTGTGTCTACACAGAAGCCCATGGGCTTTTTCTGTGAAGGACCAGAGAGTAAACCACTTAATTTGACCTTTTTGAGCTCTAGACTCTGTGACTCAACTTGGCCTCCTAGCATAAAAATACCCAAAGAATACATAAAAGAATGGGTATGGCTGTGTTGCAATGGCCACTCCACTCATCTTACAAAAGAAGGCAGTACCTGGTTGTGGCCTGTAGTCTGCAATTTATGAACCAATGGTATACCCCAGCCAGTGTTTATGAGCCTCAGTGTCATAACAGGCAAGGGTGCTTATCCATTCAGTAAATTAGTGGTGAACTGGGGGACAGTAGACATTATAACATAGTGTTTTACATGATCCTTCAAAGCACTTTACTTTTTGCAAATATTGAAAATCTATATAGTTTAACCCAAACGCTGCCACTTTGCAGAGAAAATTGATGAGTATGTATTTTTGATTTTTTAAATTTTTATTGGCCTTAAATTACCAGCTTTAAATTTGAGTTACTTCTAGTCTTTTGTGTTTTTCAAACACTTGAAATCCTAGGTCTGAAGGAAAAAATTTAAAGAGCTCATATGAAAAACCTACAAAGAAAGAGCACTATCCTTGGGGAATTTGCATGAGATAAGCATTATTAGCTCCCCTCTACTGTGACAAGAACTGCCACAAATGCACAGTTTTGTAAAGCCCCATTCTCACTAAATGTACTTTTCACGAATGAACTTAAAGTACCTCAGGTTAGATGACTAAACTCCATTTTGTAAGGAAAAATAATATAGCTCTTAGTCAAGTTGCAAAGACACCTAAAGAATCTGGCTGTAGAGCCAGACGTGGTGGCTCATGCCTGTAATCCAGCACTCGGGAGGCTGAGGCAGGAGGATTGTTGCGAGTTTGAGACCAGCCTGGGTTACAAAGTGAGCTCAAGGCCAGCCTGAACTGCATAGTGAGACCCTGTCTCAAAAAGACAAAAAAAAAAAAAAAAAAAAAAAAAAAAAAAAAAAAAAAGAATCTGACTGGAGTAGCATTCCCAGACTGAATTCAAGCAATACACATGTGAGTGTTAGTGTAGACCACATTTCTAGGACATCAGATCCCTTTATATGTCTGTTTTACCATATAAACATGTACATATGTACATGTACCATATAAACATGTACATATGTCTGTTTTACCATATAAACATGTAGTACTTCTGTCCTGAATTCATCTGTCTTAATTATATGCCTGAAGAAAAACACTACTAAACTAATAGTTTATCTTTTCCTTTGCGTATTCATTTTTTTTTTCCACATTACTCATTGGATGGCCTCCTATGTGTCAGGCACCGGGGAGGTGATGCCGAATAAGGTAGAAACACAAGCCTGAGGATTATTGCATTGAAAGAGGCAACAAACATCTCTAAGTGATGAAATCCCAGAACCAGCCACCTGGAACTCAGGGCTCTGTGCCCACACTGCTTTCTGAGTGTAATGCCAATAGTGGGAATTGTCTTTGTGTGGCGTACTGCTTTGGAAGGCAATGACTAGGGTGTCAAAAAGACGTCACTGTAATCCACCCTGCCAACTCACTCCACAGTGTTCTTGGGCTCAGACTGAGGTTTGGGGTTCTGGCCAAAGTTTGTGGGTTTCTTTGGTATCCTAAGGGCTACTTTCTTCTGTCTTGTAAAGAGTTTTGTCTTGTAACCTGTGGTACTTTAAAGGTTATATGTGAGAGGCGTGCTCAGTGAGGATGGGGATTAACAAAAGTTTGTGTGTGTGATGGTTTTATTCCCCTCTTTCAAAATTACTGCTGGCTTTAAAAGAGTCAAGAACTCAAACTTGCATGAACTCTTCAACACCTTTCCAAATTCAACAAAACTGACATTTATAGCTTTGTTGAAGCGGAGACATGGCATTTGGCTTCAGATTGTTTGGACTGTAGAGTGTCAGTATAAATAGCTTTGATTGACTTTTGTATCGTGCACATCTGGAAGCAATTTATGGCATTCCAGCCAGATTAAAGAGCATTTTAAAGGAATTTTACCAGCTTTTTTTTTTCCCCCTGTTGGCCATGGTGAATAAAGTTTCAAAGAAGGTTTAGCTGCTGTTCCTCCTAATGTAGACTGTGGTAAAGTCAAATTCAGGGCAAATGTGGGGTGGGGAAGACTGGAAGAGAGAGGTTTGTTTTGCAAAAAGAGCTAAGCACAGAAGTGAATTTTCCTCAGCTGTTTTGTTCACACTGAAATGAGAAATAAAACCTCGGACACCAGGAAGCTGTTATTTCTACAGAATTCATGAATAAGTCACTTTTAAAGTGAAAGGATTAGCCTGGGAGAGGAAAAATGAGCTGGATATGTATTACTTGACCTAACAAGACAAAAGGCTGGAGGAAAAACATGAATATTGACTTTCATTTGTTGACTTTGCAGCCTTGACGCCATTTAGCCAGTGTTCATGCAGCACTCACTATGGGCAGGGAGCAGTGTGCAGAGAGGGAGGCACAGTCCTGGGGACAGAACTCCTTCATGGGGCTTATACTCTAGGGAAATAGATCATAAATTCTGCACACATCATCTAGTCACCATGGTGGTTAAAATGCTCTGGAAAACTACGTGGTGTCTGTGTACCAGTGGTTTATTTACACGATTTATTTGGAGGGATTTGGGAAAGCTTCCTAGAAACAGGAGAAATTTGACACAACACTTCAAAGGTAGCACTTAACTAGGAAAGAAAGTCTGAAGAGAGAGATGAAGTAACATCTAGGTGAAGGTTGGGTATTTTAAATTTTTAAACCGTTAGGAAGGAAACAGTCTACTAAGGCAAACATTTCTCCTGTTCAAACATGGGGGAAGTAAGTTTAAAACTGACCATAAACCTGTTAAATTTCACTTGTCTATTAACTGCTATCCCCAGTTTAAATCATAACCTACCTGAACAGCCATAATGGTGGTCTGCCTAGTTTAAGATGTCATATTACATCTTTGGGCCTCAATTTCTCCATTTTGTGATGATGGAATTTGGTAGATATTTGGAGAGTTGAACTTCTTAGGAAATCAAAGAACTTATATAAAAATACAATTGTCTATTTAACATATTATTTGTAATGTATAATGAACACGACGGAAACACCCCTGTCCACAAGTGATGAAGATGAAAAATTTTCTGGACAAACTGGAGGAGTAGTAAAGTCTTTGGGAAAATGAGAATGTACCTCAAGTTTCTCTATCCTAAATAAGAAAATGAAATATCTTATTAAATCTTCCTCACACACTCAGAGAGAGCAACCTCCACATGTTGTTAGAGCAGTAATATATGGGTCATTGTGGCCCTTGTTTTTCTCTTTGTTGCTGAAGGAAAGTGATGAAGTGGTGCCAAGAAAGTGGCAAATTGCCCTAAAAATCACATAAAAGTGCAATTTAGCACACACAGTTCTGCTGAAGAAAACCACCTTTGTTTCATTATTAGCTTCCCAGGGATTTCTTTCCTTAGTTGGCATTTAAGTGTGGAAACTTGTCCCGTTTTCCTTAACATAATGAGACAGTTCTTATGTTTTAAGAACAATAGAAAAAGGCATGAAGAGTGATCGATACATTACTTGAGATTTATTAACTACCAACTGGAGCCTCATTGCCAACCTCTGGGTATGATTTGGAAAGACGCGAAGGAATAAACCTCTGCTGTTTTAAGTACAAATAGAAAGAAATCTAATCTCTGAGACTGTAGGATAAAAAATGTTCTATTAGGGCTTTGCTTTGCCTTTCTCCTAATTCAGGTTTAGGCTCTGACCTATAGACAAAGGAGCAGCTACTTTGCTTACAGGGTTTAGAACTAATGGGAAAGCAAACTCTGAAGTTATTTGTTGACATAATTTCTGGCAATCTCTTCCCAGCTTCTGTTTCACTTCTCTTTCCACTTGTCTGTACAGGCTTGACAAAAATACATCAAAATAAAGCTGTGCAAATGTGATCCTGTATCATATTTCATTACTCTGCATTTGATTAGAAAGATACATATGAAACAAAGAAGGGTGAAGCCAGGGAGAAGTGAGAAGCTAAGAATGTTAGATCCTGCTGTAATAGCAGGAAATGGCTGGAGCTGAGACCAAACCCCAGTGGAAAATGGGCTCTGAATTAAACAAGACAGTGGGGAACAGATGAGTACACCTTTTTTTATTTTGATGATGAAAAATATTTTATTTTAGATAAACCTGGTTAGAGGCAATTTATGATTCAAATGATATGTTCACTAACTCACTCATTCTTTTAATTTGAAAAATACATACCCTCAATATGCCAATAATTATATCAGACAGTGCAGCCACAGTGCTGAAGAGGCAGACACAATCCCCAAGCTTACATTCTAGGGGAACATGACATTAACTCATCATATAGTGAATTATATTGCTTAAATTGTACATTAGTGAAAATTATGGAAAACTAAGAAACCATTTGGGGGTGAAAACTGAGACCCAAAGGATAAGAAGCTATTTTTTCATTACTGCTTTCATTATGGTTAATTTGGAGGTAGAACTTTGGGTTCCGATGATCGTTTTGTCTTCCTGAGTCCTGTTTGTCAGAAATGTCTGTCAGAAGAAATGTGACCACAGAAGCCTCTTTGGCTTTCTCTGCAAGGGTGGGGGAAAGCTGGGAATCGTTACATATTTTTGCAGAAAATTAGATTTGGTCCATGGGCAACTGAACTATGTATCATTCTTAGTTGGCTAGATGATAAAATGATCTTGTACATGAGGTAGAATGTGAAGGGGTGGTAAATGTGTGCCATACACTCCTGGTGTCCCACAGGTGAGCCCTGCCAGCCAGATGAAGGGATTTGTGTTGTTATAGGTTGTTCCTGCATTTCCCTAGTCTGAAAGGCGTTGTGGACAAGTGCAAAGCAAATTCTGTCAACAGACAAAATGAAGAGGAAAGTGGAGCTCTTTGGGGAGCAAATTAATCATTTTGGATATTTCTATGGTGCTAAAGTTTAAACCTGGTATTCAGAGTTTCATGTAAGTTTTATTGTTGTTCTTTCATATCAACATTCTTTAAACAAGCATGTATCAGGTTTGGGGTAAAGTGAAATACTTTGTGATTCGTAGGAAGATGGAATCTACTGTTATAGGTTCAGTTATATCATGACTATCCAAATGAGCTGAATCTGTCATTGAAATACTAAAATTTGCCACTCACATTTGTAAAAGCTGTTGATCTTAAAAGGAATGGATTTTTTTTTTTTTTTTTTTTTTTTTTGTAATTGTTTTACTAAACAGTCTCAACAGTTCTGGGAAATGGAGAAGCTGCTGGTGTGAGGTCCCGCTATAGTCACATAAGCCTAAATGGTTCAAAAAGACAGCTCATCACTTGAACTCTTGAGGTCACAGAGTTTGGTTGTTTTCTTTCTGTTATATCAGTAGTGCTTACAACCAGCGCCTGACAAAGAAAAAGCACTCAGTGTCTGATGAGTTTATTGGGTGATGAAAATTTTATTTTGGATTTTTCTTTTCCCTTAGAAATCAAAAAAGAATAGAATGAATGATAAGCAATGAGATCATCACCACCTTTTGTTTAAAAGCAAAAAACAAAACAATAGTTGTTGATGTTTAAACCTGAGATTGAGTTCTACCTGTAACTGTCTCCAAGGTCTAGGGGATACAACTTACCATCCTAATTTCCTCATCTTCAAAATAAAGTCTGCATTTCAGTTGAAAGATTCTATTCTTGATTAGTTTTTCTACTTTATTTGAATCCTTGCTACTTTTTTCAACTCTGAATTCTCTTTCTGAATATGAAGTTCTTCAGAACAGTTATTATACCCTAGATAGCCTTTGCCCTATCCTAATCCTCTAATTAATATAAAAGAATAAAACAGTAATTAAAATTAAGTAAATGAAGGTATATATAAATAATTGAAAATGGAATTGGAACTTCTAGAGACACACAAGAATTAATGAATAAAGGTATTATGTGAAATTCAGAGGGCAATATTACATCCACAGACATGAAAGCACAAACCAGTGAAGAGGAATAGATGAATCACTGTCTGAATTGATGAGATAATATAATTAAAGCTTGAAATTCACCAATCAGTCTTCTTCAAAGTATGGTACACAAAGGCAATGAGAGATCTACCTTGCCCTCTGTAATAAGATTAGGAGTGGAAGGGTCTAAAGTGGGTGGCACACCTAGAATCCCCTTGCCTTTGTGGTCCTGTTGAATGATACTGATACAGAAATATTGTCAAACCTTCCCATTCTTCACAATAAACTGGATATCTAGTTGTTTATGTAAAGTCTGACTTTAAACATTGGCAGTCATTTGTGATTTAAGTATCGTATGACCAAACAAACCTTCCTGAGCTCTACTTATTTGCAGACCATTCTACTAAATAAAGAGTCAAAAATAAATAAATAAAAATAAAAGAGCATTTGGTTATTTTATTAATGTTGATGAAGGCACTGAGAATGCAAATTAAATTCTGTGACTGTCAAAAGCCAAGGCTGTTGTCTTACTCAGGTATAAAATGCTGTTTGCTCTGTAGAATGCCTGACCTGCTCATGGTCTCTCTTTGGCTAGCAGATATGGTTTTTCCTTGTTATATGAACCTGTCAATTCATACTTAGACTAGAGAAATGATCTTAAACTAAATAGTATGGTCAGGGTAACCAGGATGAGCGGGCTCAGGCTTCTTGCCCAGGCTTTGCTCTTTCCAGTGACTTAGCCTTATTATGTAGCCTGTACACAGGCAACGAATATGGAAATAAGTAGTTGGTATTATATAACTTTTGGAAACTTGCAAACTTTGTGTGATATCTTTGTATGATATCAGTGGAAATTTACTGAATTGCTCTTCATGCTTCGGGTATAGTAAAAACCATATTCCCAGGGCTTCTAGTGTTTTCCTCAGGCTACCCAATTCTTGAGTGAACCTTCCTGGCCTGGACTGGTGACAACAGACACTTGATATAAAAATGCCTCTTCGGTTTGGCTGGGTGTGGTGGTGCACTCCTGTAATCCTAGCATTTGGGAGGCTGAGGCAGGAGGATCATTGAGAATTGTGCTGGGTGGGCTACGAAGTGAGCTCAAGGCCCGCCTGCATAGTGAGACCCTGTCCAAAAAAAAGGCACTTTGGACACTGTGGAAAAGTACTTTGTTTTACCTGATGTTCAACAATTGAAACAACACAAATATAAAAATATAATTTACTGTATGACAAGCTGAGTGGCCACATCAGTGTGAGTATGATCTCCAAGATGAAATTTCTTTTGCTACCTCATCCCTATTATTTGAAGTAATTTTCACAATTTTTAAACTTTAACTTTGATTCTCTTAATAGGATTTGTTGTCCTTACCACTTCACTACCTATTATAATTGAAAGCAAACATAAGTAAAGACTGTGCTTCAGAACCCTTATGTTTGATTCTGAAATTGTGCCTAGTCAGTTGATTTATTACACACTATGTAAACATTTCTATCTGTCTGCTGGAATAATTTTACCACATACCCTGTTTTCCAATGACTGTACCATTTTTGTAAGGGGATGCTTTTGGTTTAAAGACCATTTTAAGTACGCTTTTATCATTCTAAAACTAGTGTAATGTGGCCAGTAGTGCTATATCATTTTGGAAGCTACTTTTGTTAAAATGCTTGTTTTTGAAAGTAAGTTTAATCATTAGCAGCATGCAATCAGTCTTTTTTGTATTTCTATCTTTACTGAGGTATAATTATCATATAAAATTATATAAATTTAAGGTGTACATGTTTTTATATATACATAGCAAAGTGATCACAATTAATAACACATATATCACCTTTATATTTACCTTTTGTGTTTGACATAAAATTTTAATATCTACTCACTTAGCAAATTTTAAGTATATGGTACATTATTATTAACTGTAGTTCCAATGGTGCAGTAAAGTCTCCAGAACTAATTCATCGTGCATAACTGATAGTGTGCACCCTTTTACCAATGACCTATTTCCTACACCTACTCCAGTCTCTGGAAACTGTCATCCTGCTGTCTACAGTTTTAATTTTTGAAATTTGAATGTGAAAATTCTATAGCTGTGTTCTGACAGAGCTTCAACTATCACTCACACCTTACTTGTATTTATTGATAAAGACATTGACAGCAAAGGAGCAGGTGTGTGAATTGGGTGTGTTTCATGATACATTGATGTGGATACAGGAATGTGGTTATCAAAGGCTGATACAGCGCAAACCTTAAGCATCCACTTCTCTTTTAACTTGATCATTTTCTTTTGTACTGTTTTTTTAAATAGCTTTAACCCTCTAAAACTATGTTTCAACAAATGCTTAATCCAATGATATTAGAATCCATTTCTTTTTTAAATGTTAATTCATCAGCTGAACTTCTATGACATGATTATTTAGCAGTCACAGTAAAATATGTATCTGGTCATTCTTAACAGGCCCATTTACACCTGCGCCACATAAAATTTGCATTCTTACAAAAGTGACTCATTTATTAATAGTAATAAATATACCCAGCAACTGGCCAGCACACTTCAGAGGCCTGAAACCTGAAAGTAGTCCGAGGGATATAAAATGTAATGTGTGTATGCACACATGTGCGTGTGCACATGTGCGTATGAATGCATTTTAAATAACATTTTTTAGAGCCTCCTATCAACAGGATTTGGAAGTGAATCAAAACAATGAGAAGGGAAAGGACATATTGGAGTGATGAATTAATAGATTCAAAAAGAATATCTTTACCTAGCAAGTAAGCTTATTAATTCTGTGAAAGTCAAAGAAAGAGAGAAGAAAAGTAGGCATTACAGATTTTTCCTTAAAAAAAAAAAAAAACAAAAAAAAAACTACACACCAAGATGAGTTCTATCTCTATGGCATATTAGACTTTGTAATCAAAGGCAATTTAAGTCTTCTTGCAACTGTGCTCCCTAAGAGCATGGGTTGCCGTGGGTCAGAAAGGGAAAAGGAAAGGAAACCTCAAGATCACGGTTAAAGGTTAGAAATATGCAACAAAAGACAGTCGTTTCATGGGTATTGGTGAGAATTAATAGCACTTTTTTGTGGCTCATAGAGGAAATGTGTGGTTGACACTGTTCAGACGCACTTCTCAGTAGTTTTAATAGAAAGCATGTGTAAGAGGACACAGCATACAGGCCCTGGGGAACTGATGCTCTGCAGACCTTTCCTGGTTTCTCATTTTTTTTTTAAATTAGAATTTCAGTCCAATGAAATCCCTTAAAGTAAGTGAATATGAATCAACAAGGTAAACAGTAGAAGGTAAACAAGTTCAGGAAAGAATTTCAAACAGCAAAATCCTTTTACTTAATTCTTTGACAATACTTTTGTTACATACCTCACCTCCAATGACTAAGGACAGTTTGACATTAGATGCATGTGTGATTCTACATTAATGTCTTATTCCTCAGTTGCGAAATGTGAGAAGTTGGCTTCAGATCAACTTTGGTAAATGTCAGTCAGAAACCATATCCAGATGAGCCCACTGATGAATTCTCAATGTCCAGAACTCTACCAAGCATATCCAGACTTTTCATTTTGCCTGTTAAAATGATGGAAAGAAAGAAGTATTTTTTTGTATATTAAAGGGCTTAAAAAAAAAATCTATGGGTTTTCCTTTATCAAGTCCTGCTGTGATAATCAGTATCTAAATTGATAAATCAAGTCCTAGGATATCATGTACTACGACTGATGTTGTATGGCTACACATGCTTAGTTTATAATAAATGCTTTAATTACATTTACAGAGATAAATGAGTGGTCTGTCTTGTTCTTTGAAGGCAGTATATGGAAAATAGTTACTCAAGTTTTTTATTGAAGAGACAATAAAAGTCTTTTTAATTCAAAGGATAACTGAGTAAGTATCCTTGTCTACAACCAATATCACAAAATAATTTTTAAAATATGACAGACTTTTTTGCACCCAACAGACATGTACCTCTACTATGGTGAGCCTAATTTTTGGTGAGTAATTTGCATTGGTAGGCAGAAATCAGCAAGCTCACACTGACACATTAACTATCAAATGCTCAGTCACAAACTCTGTGACTCGGCAAATGCAAGGTCCTGAGTTTGAGTCCTGGTTGAAAGAAAGAAAGAAAGAGAGAAAGAAAGGAAGAAAGAAAGCAAGAAAGCAAGAAAGCAAGAAAGCAAGCAAGCAAGCAAGCAAGCAAGCAAGCAAGCAAGCAAGAAAGAAAGAAAGAAAGAAAGAAAGAAAGAAAGAAGAAATCAGAAAGAATTCTTAGATCTTTGACCACTTTCTGTTCTTACCTCATCCTTTACCATCTCATTGCCTTCCTGGCTGACACTCCTGCAACTTGATGGGCCACTAGACCAGCTAGACTGGTCAGACCTGCCTCTTGACCAGCCACTCCTCTGTCTGGAATTAGAAGATGTGTTTCCATCATAATATTTTTTAATTTCAGATCATTCGGCTGGCACTGAGAGTGTCCAATCTGAATCATGCCACTGTACCTGTAACTGTTCTGACCCATTTGTAGGAACATCAAAGCAAACACCCATACTTCCTTTTAGGAGGTGCATGCTGGGCATTTGGGACACAGGACTACTACTCAGTATTCTGTTAAATTCTTTCCAAGCACAGCTGACATCCTGCATTTCTTCTGGGCATGCCAGAGTCCTTGTCACAAATCCCTTAATGAAAGTGATCAAACAACACATTCAAAGGTTGATGCACCAGTATCCTATTGCTTGAAGAGTCTACAATGATAGGAAACATTCTTTTAGCATATTGGAGACACCTGCAGGATGCATTAACCAATGGACAATGAAATGTTTGATCCATTCCTTCCTCAGATGTCAGTCTTATCTCTATTTGGCTCCATTTTTTCTCAGTGAACGCCGGTGTTTATGTCTGAAGGTTTATAGTTTGAAGGGGAATCATTGACCATCCCCAGGCATTTTTTGTTTTGAAGGAATGGACTATGATCAATGACTTCTAAAAGACAAAGTTAAAAAAAAAATGAAAAGTCTAGTCTGGCAACAATGTGAGATCTGGTAGCAACACGATAGAGGTTAACATCAGAGCCATATCTAAGAAATTATCAGTCTATGCCAGCTGGTATAGCAAGGGTAGAAAGTACCTCTGGAAAAAAAAAAAAAAAAAAAACTTTCCTAGCCATTTCATGGAGAAAGGTGAGTTTTAAACCTGTGACCTTGGAAGACATAATGAGATGTTCTGCATTTGCTGATATGTTCATAAGCTTCTGACTTCTCTTTTCATTCTTTTATCCCTTAGTTAACAGAGTTGAGGAAAACTAGTGGATCTGTGATAGGAGGGTGTTGTTCAGCATGCCCTTCTAAAGCGTTGGTATCTGAGAGGTTTAAATTAATTAACATGCAAAGTCAGCTTGCTCCCTTCTCCCACCCCCACTCCCTGAGTTGTTCTGCATCCATGTATTCATCATATGGGGCCTCTGTTCCATGTTCAACTGTCAACCCCTACAGTGGTGCTATTTCTTCCTTGTGTGAATTGATTTTTGTATCAGATCAAACTTGACTGGATGTTTTTTTCAGATGTATATTTTCTAACCTCTTTATGGAACTTAAAGAAAAGTGAGCTTGTGAACCTGTGTGACTTGAATTAAGTACTTCAATTAATTGTACTTCAGTAATTCAAGTAATTAAGTAAATTACAAGCTTGTTATATTCAGTTGCACTAGTGAGACTTCACAAGTTATTTGGACTCAGAATTTCATTAGTTCTAAAATAAAATTTAATATACCCCTCTTAAAACATTGTAGTAGATATAAACTATAGAGGATGGTTTCAAATACAGCTAAATTATGAACATGACTTAATAATTTATTATATGTTGGAAAGTGGATTAATCAGATTTAATAATGATTAGACCTAGCAGTTCAATAGCTTGGATAGATAGGCATTTCTTTTTATTAGAAATCTGTCATACCCAGGACATAGGCCAACCTATCGGCTTTGTAAATCATGTAGCCTGCCCAATTGTTTTGACTCTAGACCAAAAAGAGCCTTTTATAAAGTCACCATTTCTAGAATAGGGTAAGAAATTAGAGAAAAGGTAAGACGTAGAGAGACGACTTCTATACCTATTGGTTTTGAGCATCCTCTAGGAAATATCCTGGGGTTTGCTAATGTCTTCAAAAACTTTGGTAGCTTTCTTGCACAACCCTTTGAAAAATTCAGAGAAGAATCAAAATAGTCTCCAAAATTATTCCTTAAATGTAGAGTCTGAATAACCATAAGTCAAATACAGATAATTTTAGAAAATATTTAAAATTCTTGAAGACAACACTTTCTAAACAAAACATACTAGATTTTTACTGTATGGGAAAATATAACTACTAGGAGTATCAGTATTTTATCAAAATGTTGATTAAACTTAGCTAATAGTTCATTGTTGGGTCAACCAAAGCAGATACATACAGGGAGGATATATATGTATGCATGATATGCATGCATACATAAATTTACTATATATGGATGTGTATATATATATATATATATATATATATATATATATGTCTTCCTAATTTTGTTAATTGCTATGACCTCAACTGCTGCTGTTTTGGCTGAAAACATTTATTTTTCCTAGGATCCAGCAGAGAGAATCTGCTTCATTAACATATCCTGTGCACAGAGTCTTATAGTTTTCCTCCAAATTTATTTGTTATATATCATCAGACCATAGTTGTTACTAAGAACTCTAGAGTCTTATGCAGCGAATGACTTTATTATTCTAAATGCTTCTCTATTTGAAAAGGTTTCTGGAGGAATTTCAGCCTTGAGCTTTACAGATTACTTACTGAAAAAGGCCTGGGAGTTATTGCTATCCATTGGGTAATTAGGTAGTTCCAAGGAAAATAATAAAACTATTTTGTGCCTGGGAGATTAGAATGGCACAGAGTGACTCATATTAGTCAGCTGAGTAATTATGTAATTACAAAGGAAGAGGAAGAAAACCCTTCAGATTGTTTTTCCTAAGAGGACTTTTTGGAAGTTTTCCAACCCATAAGGTACTTATGTAATTAGGTCAGGGGCATAATCCATAAGAAAAGACTATGGGAATTTTTTTTAAGTTTATGTAAAAGAATTCAGTGGAAAAAGAAAATCAGTTTGTAAAAGAGTCGCACAAACTCCACACATACTGCGTTACATGTCAGCATATTGAGGAACATGTGTTTAGTGGTGAGATGAGCCCCTGTACACATAGCTAAATGAGGGTCTATGGCATAGTTTTTGAAAATCATACTATCTGTTTAGTTCATACTAAGTGCTCTTTCTTAGTCATACAGCTTTTGGAAATGAATGAATGAACTGAGAGGCTCAAATAATTTGAACCTAAGTCAGTTTTCCTTTGGCAGCTCTTCCCAGTGCACCTCTCTGTCAGCATTTTGGGACTGAATTATGTAGAATGTCCTACTAATACAGGCTAAAAGTATTTTATCTCTTCACTTTTAATAAATATTGTCTACACAGAGAAAAAAACTAGATTTAAAAATGGTTAACTTGGTATTTGGGCCATCAAAATTACCCATCTGGATTTCTTCTGTGATTCCTCTCAGTAGCTGGGTCTTGATGATTGTGTTGTACAAAGCAGATTCTTCTTTCACTATAGGATATCCTCATAAATTCATGCAGCAATCTCTTATTAATACATAGCCATAAAAACCATACATTGATATTTTGAAGAAATGTCCTCATTATTATTGTGTTATATAGGTTTACTTTAGTCATTTAAAAATATTAATTATTATGTCTATGTTTCCAGTACATTTTGCACATGTTGGCCATTTCATAATTGTTTTTTGTTTGATTTTTTTTGAGTTTTTTATTTGTTTGTTTTTTGTCACAAAGTCTTGCCATGTGGTTCAAGCTGTCCTGAATTGATTGTGTAGCCAAGGATGGCCTTGAGCTCATAGTGAGCCATCTATGTCAGCCTCCTGAGTGCTAGGATTATACAGGTGTGTGCTGCCACACCTACCAGTTCTTGTAATAACACACAAATGGAGATTTCTTTGGCTGAAAACATTTACTCTGATTTGTTTACTATTTTATCTGATTGTTATTTTTCCTCCAGTCGTGTTCTCATAGTTTTAAAATATTACAAAGATAAAGAAGATTTCTTCAGGGCTGGAGATGTAGCTCAGTGACACAGCACCTGCCAGCAAGTGCAAAGTCCTGGGTTCAATTCCTGGTACACAACACACACACTCTGTAATTCTCTTCAGAGAGAGAAGTTAGGCCACTTTTTCATAATAACATAATTGAATCTAGCACAGAAAATACGAGCCACAGTTTTCAGTACTTTCATGGAAATCGTGATTCAGTCTAGATTGAAAAGGCACAAAATAAACAGTGAAAGATTTTAAGCAACCTTGTGGAGAAACTGGGACCCCAAAAACTGGGAGTAGGCTGGGAAGGGAGACTGAGACTCAAACTTGCCTGTTCTCAGTAAGTTTATCATCTGCTACAGACTTCAGGATTCATGTAATTTAACTAAGAATTGTCAGAGTTTCACCAAATATTGACGTAGAGCTCTGAGAATTTGAACATTGATTATGGTACAATGTATACAATTCAGACCAGCAAATTATCCTTGGTTATTTACACTCTTTTATACTTTTTTTTTTCAAATTGTGATAACTGTCATGAAAAACTTGGTAGATTTTGTGTGACTGACCATAAAATTAAGAAAGAAAGAACTATATACTTTTGATATTTTGGCCCTGTGGATGTACAAAAGCCACATGCTTCTTATGTAGGTACTAAAATTAAAACATTTTGCATTTTCACATTGGTTTGAGTTTTAGATACAAGCTTATGGTAAGCTATGAATAGTTTACTATAAATGTAATGCACATTTTAGATATATGGTAGTAGCTGCCTATTTTCCTGAATTTGTTCAGCAAACAGATGAAAAATTGATAAATATTTGGGGCACTGTGAATAAAAAATGTGTATGCTATAGTTCTAACACCCACCCCCCAAGCAGAGCCCTCAAAGACTAGTAAAAGAGAAGATAGATGGAGAAAGAACTGATTGGGAATGATGTAGTGAACACTGTAATCAAACACATAAAGACAACACTATTAAGCAATAGAAGAGCAACAGTTTTGTGTAAGACAGTACTGATTTTGGATTTCAAAGGCTAAGTGATTTCTAGATAAGTGAAGAAGAGATGGAAAAGTATACACCAAGCTAATATAAGTATAGCAAGACTCACGTGACACCACATCCAGCGGCATAACAGAGTGATAGTAGACTTGTCAAACGTACAAGTTTTTGCTCTCCATCTACTCTCATACTGTGGCTATGGAAATAGTTCCAGAAGATAGCATTTTCACTATGGCAGGGTTAGCTGCTCTGAATATAGGAGACACAAAGTACAATGGTCAATATTTTATACAAAGATTAATTCCAAAATTGAGACTATAAGCTAATACTTTTAAATAAAGAATTGTTTCTCAAAACACTCATGATTTTAAAAAAAATCTTAAATTTTATCATTTTACACCTCAATGAAGTGGCTAGGTTTTTATGGACAAGCGATTGTATATATGTATTTTGAACAGTCATATCCTCTAAAACAACACAGCAATTTCATTCTCCTCCATTTTAAAACTCTGATTCCTATTCCCCTGAGGCAACCATTTTTAACTTTTTAGCAATTTTATTGCATTGCATTCTAATATTTCTAAATTACTTGTCCACACATATTAAAATTTAATTTTACACATCATTTATTGGAATCCAGTTATGAAAGGTAAAGATTTAATTCTTTCATATTTGTGTGCTTATTTCCTTGTCTGTATTTTCCAGTATATTCATGTCACAATTCTGTAATCAGTATTCAGTATTTACACAGAATTATGTAAATATTGCCCACAAGTGAGGATGTCATGTACTATTAATACATTGCTTTGTCTCCTGTAAATTAGCTTGGTTCTTGTATACCATTTACTCTTCAGTTCTACAGTTTAAAGTTCTAGTTGTCTATGGTCTGCAAAGTTTCTGATATGCCTTCTAGTTATTGAAATTTTGTTGGCATCTTTTGGTTGCTGTTTTTTCCTCTCCCATTTCCTCTTAACCCCTGTATTCATCCCTTTGAGGATGAGGAAGAAATAAAATACATATCTTGATGTACCATGTTTAAGGAAATATGCTAGGGGTGGCAGAAGGAAGGAGTAGAATTGTGAGAATGGCTGCTTATCACAGAGGAAAAGCAATTTTGAGATAAAGCATAGTTTAAACTTCTTGTCAAGGATATTAAAAAACACAGATACAGTGCATGTGTGGAGGAGGAACAGAAAGATATAATTGTCAGTATGAACATTTGTAAACATAAGAGGAAAGGAGTGTTTCTGGCAATAAGTTTTGACCTGATGGCTACAATGAAAGAAAAAAAGAAGGTTGGAAATATATTGGCAGAATTGCCTAAAGATATTTCTTGTCTAAAAACAAAAGCCCAGCCTCTTTAAATCCTCTGTGTATAAAAATAAGAGAATGAAAAGAGGATGAGAGATTGCACTAATAAACCATAAATCTCTGAATTAGTAAAGAACAAGTTTGACTGGTTTTTGTTTTTTTCTTGGTCTTTTTCGTTTTTATTGGTACCAGGGATCGAACTCACGACTGCCTGCTTGCAAGGCAGGTGCTTATGCCGCTGAGCTAAATCCCCAGCCCCCAGAACAAGTTTGACTGTTAATAGAGCTTTATTTTTTCATTTACCTATATAAATGTATGACCATGTCTTGAAATATCACACTATACTGCATAGCTATCTATAAGTATTACATATTAATAGAAGTTTAGGGTGGTTAATTAATGGTCACCTTGAGTGGGAGTGGCCAGCTGACCACTAGTGTGGTTCAAGAGGACTGTATAAGGGGAAAACAGGAGGAGAAGGATACTGTGCTGATTCTCTCAGAGAAGCCTGGGTGCTCTCACCTGAGCTCCTCCATCGCACAGGAGTGTCGTTGCTCTCTTGGGAGTGCCCTGGTCCAAGCCTGGGCCTTGAGCTTCACCTTTTAAACTATGGGGCAGATACTAGGAGCTCTGAGCTTCCCCTTGGTTTTTGGTCCAGATTCTTGGGCCTCCAACATCAGCCTTTCAGCCTGCCGGTGCAGACTGGCCTCTGTGCTGGCCCTTGGACTGCAGCATAGATCCTTCAGTCTCCATGGCTTCCCATGCAGACTTGTGTGGGACTCGTACTGGACACTGCAGTGGGATCCTGCCCTTGGCTGATTCTTCAGACCTCTAGCATGCAGACAGTTCTCTTGTACTCTTTTACATTTGACTCTGTGGGCAGATATTATAAGCTACTCCTATAAATTTCTGTGTCCTGTATTGAATCTGTTTTCTTGCAAAAACTCTGACTAATATGAAGTTTAAAGGATATAAAAGTGTTAACCGTACCAGTTTGACAATTATAGACTATATACATGTATCGAACTATCCAACTATACCCTATACATTTATGTAAGTAGACATTTGAAAGAGAAAAGAAAACTACACATTCAATTCCGTCAATAATGTTAAAGATATAATTCAGTAAGAGCAGTAAACTATCAGACAACAGATACTTCACAGAAGTTACAGTTTAAAAAACATAAAACAAGAATATAACTAACACAAGGTAAACTGTTGCAAGTACAGAGAAAAAGGTGTAGAAGAGAGCATGAAGGAGCTTGGAATTTATGCAGATGGTAAAGTTTTTTATGCTTAAAAATGTAACATTTTAGGTGAACTTTGAAGCTTTAAAGTAAACAGCATTTTCCATTATTTTAGAAGTGCATTTTGTGTGAAGAGTTAGAATGCATGACATAAAGTCATAGAATGACATGATTCCTTGGAAGACAACTGATATTGAACTTGGGCAACCTTCAGGTTAATATTTTGGAATATTTATTTAAAGACTTTCAATAAATTAATACCAAATTTTAGAAGGCTATTATTTGGGTTTTTGAGGGATCAACCACATTTTTTCAGTTAGCAGTTCTAAACATTTTGACATTTAGAAATAGGAATCAGATGCTGATTATATTACCTAGAGATCTGCCAGTAAGTCTACTATGGTGGGGACAGGGTATCATATGGAACAGATTAGTTGGCCTTCCTAAAGGTTCACGTACCTGATCCTGACAGAGCATGTCGATAACTACAAGCCTCTGGACCCAAAGATTAGCCAGTGGATGAAAGGATGATAGAGACATTTCGTAGCTGACCATGACTCAAGACTTAGTGATCTACCCAAGGAAGAAATGAATATTCTTGTCAATATTTCTCCCTTGTAGTAAATAGTAAATTCTTCTTTGTAGTAAATTCTTCCAGTGCAAATGTCTGTGGAGTATTGTATGGAATTCTATTGTGAGGAAAGAGCATACCCAACTTTTGAGTAGGACACTAGGGTAGACTTTCCACATCAGAAGGAAAATATGCAGCTGGAAGTTAACAAATTTTTCCTGGAAAGCGCCTCCTTTTGGCTCTGGACACCGCCCCTCTGTGTTCTGCAAGCCCACAAGTCAAACCCCCTGCTTTTTGCTCATGCGCAAGTGCTCCTTCAATCAGCTGTCAAAACGTCATTCCGCCTTCTCGTTTAACTCCGCCCACTGTCAAATTCCAAATAAAGTCTGAGGTTCTTCCATGAAGCTTCCAGAGCGTGCCTGCTGCTCTTGGCAGCCCTCCCCTTCCCTCAGTAAAGCCTTTTTCTCTTCTGCTCTCTCTCTCTCGCTGTCTCTGTCTCCTTTTTCTACCTGTCTCTTGTCTCTCATGTCACAGAAGACCAAACAGAGGTAAAATATGTAAGAATGTAATGGAAGTAGCAGTAGAGTGCAAAGGTGGTACAGTGTCATTATAGGAATAAAAATAGGAAAAAAACCTAAAAAAGTAGCATTTTGACAGTGACTATGGGAAGATGGGTAATGTGAGAGAAGGGACAGAAAAACACTATAGGGCAGTTGAAAGGGGATCAGAAGGACTGTAAAAGCCTTGGGGTTCACATTTTGTAACTATAGGCTTGATGATTCAATTCACAGAAATGGAGAAGTTATTAGAAGCAGAAAGTGGGGAGAAAAATGAGTTATTGTGGATATGATGAATTTAGGTTATCAATGGGCTTACCATGGGAAAATGTCCAAGAGAATATTGGAAATGTGAATTTATACTACAGAAAAGACATCAGGACTGAAAGAGTCTGTGATGGAAATACGGAATATCAGTCAGAAGGTAAATCATATGCTGTAGTTCAGTCCCTTCCCCCACAAAAAGTGATTGTAAACTTTATCTGCAAAATAAGTGGTTTGTTGACTGATATATTGGCTTATGTTCATGTTCTCATTATCAGCTTTCCCTTTTAGTAGCTCTGGTATCATTACCAAATCTTTATGATGAAGACTCAATTAATTGGGGATAAGCTGCTTTATTTTCCTGTGGCTGTCTTTTCACAAATGAAACAGAGATAAAGATAATAATTCCAAAAGATTACGATGAGAATTATATGAGCTAATATTTTACAGTGCTTAGAACAGTATCTGAGGTATGATTAAGTCCAATAAAAGTATTAATGGCTCTTATAGGTTTTGTCTTTAGTTTGCTTCTGTGGTTATTATAGCCTACTGCTTTTTGTATTCTTCATAGTATCATCAAATTTGGTGTGAAATAACTACTCAGTAAGTGCTCATTAACATGAATCTTGGGTTGAAAGAGTATCACCAATACCACTTTTCTTCTGATCCTTGTACGCAGGGCACAAACTGCCAAATGTCACAAAATTAATCAGTGACAAATTACTAGGATTTAAGTGTAGGTCTTATGATTTATAATTCAGTGTGTTTTCCCACTCAAAGTTAGGTTATCCTAAGATCTCACTAATTTAGGTCTCTAAACTACATCCCTAAATATATTTGTCACTCGTGTTACATGTCTAAGACAAGAGACCCTGTTCACTGAAGATCTTCAGGGACAAGGGGTAACTGAGGCTCCATCTCATTATCTGCTTCCATGATCACTAAGAGAGGAAAAATTGAAGGGCTTCCATGCCAGGTTCATTGAAAACTTGATTTGCTACTCTTACTTTAAATTAGATTGAGTAAGTACAGTTATTACCAGTTAGTTAAAATTCAATTTTCAGACATGAAGAAGTATGATATGTATTTGTAGAAATGCTAGCTTTAGCAAATAAAAATGCAATATTAATAAACACATTTTAGTTTGAATGTATCTTATGTAATACATGGGCATACTATACTAAAGATTTTTGTTTATCTAAAATTCAAATGTAACTGAGTTTGTCTTTTCTCTCATTACTGAGACAAAATACCCAGACACCCAAAGTAAAAAGGGGGACAAAATTAAAAGGAGTTATTTAGCTCACAGTTTGTAGAGGTTTCACTCCATAGTTGGCTGGCTTCAAGGCAGGGTAGTATATGGCAGAGAGGTGTTACAGAGGAGAACAGTTCATAGTGCCCACTAGGTAGCAAAAGCAACAAGGGGTAAATAAGACTTTTCCTGTCCCTTATATGCAAGCTACTCCCCCTAGGGTGAGGATAGCACTCAGAACCTTAATACTAGACCAAACCAATCAGTGGATTGATTTACTAATCACACACTTTCAATCCCAGCATCACACAGTCTAGATTCAGCCACCTCTGAAGAAGCCCTATGACTGTGTGAGACTCTAGATACAAACCATAACACATTTCCTACTATGTGGTAACCCTATGAAAACTCCTTAGCAAATTTGAAGTAAGGCTGGACAACCACACAACAGTAAAAGAAGATAGTTAGATTGTAATCACAAGTATTTTTCTAAAAGTTAACTCCTGTGGGAAGTTCCTTCAGGAAAAAAAAATAATGAAGATGACTGCAAAGTAACAATATTCTACTTTCTTACCTCATCCAAAACTTCCATTATGCCAGATACATTTTTACGTATCTAAAAAAAAAAAATCCACCTAAAATAAGTATTAATGACTATTAACTAGAAATATATGTATTAAATTAATGACTTCTTGAGTATAACCAGAGAAACCAAAAGTAGTAAGTGTGGAGTAGAAGGTGAAGCAGAGTCCATTTTTTGTAGGAACAAAAGATTGTAGGTGTTGAAGTGCTGAGAGTAAAGACAGTCCGGGCAAACGTAATGAAATCCTCTTCTCTTTACATTGCTTGGATTCAATTTTGTTAGCAGGCTTATTTTTTATAGTTGGAGGCATTTGTATTAAATTGGGGTGTGAGTTGAGAGCAAACATTGAAAAAGAATTGGAGTAGATGAAGGGGAGATAAGATAGGTTTTAGGCAAATGAAAGAATATATAAGCTGGCTAAATAGCAGCACCCTAGACCACATAATTAAGTATGGCCTGTAATAGCTTTGGACAATACTTAGTTTGGATCGGAAAGGTCCTCTCAAGTGCTGGGTCTACAGTGTGACACAGTTGGAAAGCTTAAGAGATTGAAGCTAGTGGACCTGTATAGGTCACTGGAAGCATAGTTTGAAGGGGATCGTGAACCCTGGCTCCTTCTCTTTTTCTGATTCTGGACATGAGACAAATGGCTTTGCTCTGTAGTACACTGTCACCATGGTGTATTGCCACAAAGCCCAAAACATCAGGACAATGAATCGTGGACATAAATCTCCAAAACTGTGAACAAAAATAAATGTTTTTTAAAAATACAACTTGATTATCTGAAGTGTTTGTTACACTAATGGAATGCTAACACAGACAGTGCCAATACTTTTGGGTAAACATTATGGCATGAACTCCCCTCCTTACACACACATATACATTCTCATAGTCTTAGAAATTTATAAACCAACTCGGCTAACACACTCTGGTCTGGTTCCTGGATGATCACATACAATCACATTGAGCATCTTGTTTTTAAAAATTAGGGTAAAATTTTGTTTATATTTACCTCATCCTTTATCCATAAGCAGCTTGTTTTGCTTAGCAGGTTCATGGTAGATTTTCTTTTTAAAAGGAGCTGAATCAAATACTTGGTGGTAGTTCTTAAAATATAAATGAAAACCATATACTGACGTTGCAGCCTACAGCTCACTTAAAAAAAAATCAGATGTCCTTTCCTGTAGGAACCTGTAATCTGTAGAGGGTAACCATTATAACACTTTTAAAAAGAGCTTGCAAACAGATAGAAGGAAATCCCATGACAATAAATATAGCCATGTGTTCCATATGTTGATAGACTGTTGACAGGATTAGTGAGTTTGGAAGTCACTTTGCTTTGACTGTTAGATAAATTTTTTAAAGCTTTAAATCAAGCAGGTAGGGACCTGAGGCACATTTAGGGTTTGTCTCTTTCCCTCACAGATCTTACATTGTGACCTCTTAAATTGATTCCTTTGAATAAGAAGACTAGTGAAATTACAGGCCCCATGACCCTGTTCATTCTGTAGAAAAGTTGTGAGCTTGTGCACTGTGCTTGATGCAGATTGCTGTCCTTTTCCTCAAAGAATTCTCAATCTAGAGGGGGCTGGGTCATGCCACCTAGGCACAGTCCTAGTACAACTTTGTCAGGACTTCCACTATGTATAAAAAGGGCTGGTAAGTGAGTTACTAAGACTTGCCCTGGAAAAAGTAAACTACTGTTTGTTACTAAAACTCATTGATAAATTTCTCTTAAACCAAATGCTTATTTATTAATTCATTCTTTGATTTATTCAGATGGAGGTGGCAAGGAAAATAGTTAAGATTTCCATGAAATAAATGGATGAATGAATTGTGATTTATAACCTCAGGCTGATTGCTAAGGGAAAAAGCCATGTGACAACCTCTAAATCAGTGTAAGGAGATGAAAGTATAAAAGAGCAACAAAGGAATGCAGAGGTTGCTAAATGCTCTTCTATCTGGGGAGATCTTCAGAGATTTTGTGGAAATGGTAGTCTTTGGTGTGAATGATCTGTTTGTATTCAAATGTACATACAGAAGGCTATTTCAGACAGAGGACATAGAGTGAGCAAAATTCAGTAGGCTAGAAGTTTCACCAGTGTGAATTTATTTTTTCCTATCACTTTGGGGGTTAGAGGGGAGCATGCTAGAGAAACCTGAGAGCAGGGGTACTATTGTGGATTCTCAGAAGACAAAGCAATAGGGCTTAATGTGCAGAGAAAACTGTCTCCTTAGCAATTTTGCCAGAGGCCAGATAGCTCTGCTTAGGAATCTAAAAAGAAAACCCAGATTATTTATGTGCTACCACTGGCAATATATCGAAAGCCAAGAGGAGCTGAGAGTTATTGAGCTAGTTCAAAGCAATCTTGATTATTGAAATTGAATGAAATTGAGTTTCACTTCCTCAGAGTCATTTATTGAGAGACAAAAGCAATTAATATCAAAAATAAAATAATTGTGAACTTCTGAACTAAATTACTATGCAGATATAATGTACTGTCTCATCAGTCTTTAAATACTTCATGTGTTAAAAAATTGTAACACCAGTCCCTGAACCAGGGTCTTCTACATCATTAGCATTTGTTCATTCTGCTTTGTCCAGAAAGCAGTTCTCAAGAGTAACACATTACAGAGACAGTATTCATAATTTAAAATACACATCCATGTTAACATTTGGGTTTGTAAATTAATCCTTTCATTTCAAAAGAAAGAAAGAAAACAAAGCTGACCTTTGCAGAGTATCATAGAGTTCACTGACAGCAATAGAAATTCTTACATATTATTACAGCTTTCACATTATCTTGGAGTAATTCCTGCCAAGTATCATGCATGTACTAGGTGAATAATGATGAATGATTCTGTGACCAATAAGCATCATTGTGTAACTGATTTATGTCCTGAGAGTCCTTAAGAATTACAATTATAATACATAGTCCTCAACTTACAATGGTCCAAACTTATGATTTTTATGAGATAAAAGCAATATGTGATCAAATGAAATCATATTTTGAATTATGAGTTTTGCTCTCTTTCTAAAGTGCTATGTAGTACCATACTCTCCTGATGCTGGGGAACAGCAACAAACACAATTTCCAGTCTGTCTCAAGATCACAGAGGAAATCAAAGTACTGTGTTGTTGGCTTTTTGTTTATTTTGTATAGAAGTTCTCAATAAATTACATGAAATATTAAATTCTTTTTTTAAAAAATTGTTAGATGATTTTACCCAACCGTAAGCTAATGAATGTGTTCTGAACACATTTAAAGTAGTCTAGGTTCAAGTGTGATATTGGTAGGTCTTGCTCCTCTGCTCTCATAACACAATACCACTGAATGAGTAATTTAGAAAGAATGAATTTATTTCTCACAGGTCTGGAAGCTGGATGGTTCAAGAGCTTGGTACCAGCATCTGGCCATGGGGGAGGGTTTTACTGTGGTATATCTGGGTGGAGCAAGAATCTAAGGATACCACTTGTTTATCCTCTCTCTCCCCAGAATATAGGGCCGAGGCTTTCTTTGCCTGCTGTGAATGCTGGAGATGCCATTGAGCTGCAGTGGTCCCCAGTGGTCCTAGAAGGGCATAGGGAGGAAGAGCTGGTGTATGCAGTCTGTCACTGGAGTTTAACCTCCGCTGGGCTCCTTCCTTCCCGCAGGATATTTGGGATGTTCTTGTGATGGCTGCTCCCTGGAGGAGAGGGGGCCTGGAGTAGTGCAGATCAGCTAGGGAAATACCTCTTCAGGAACAATTCCTTCCTGCTCACTTCTGTGTACCTGTGTTTCAGTGGATCTTCTCTGAGGACCTCTGACTGGACTTCTCTATTCAGCGTATTTCCCATCTCAAAAATATACTGTTGAACACAATATCCTACTGGTATTAGGGGGAAGAAACTCCCAGTCAGATAGATGTCTGATATAAGTTTGTGTTCTCTAAAAATCAAAGAATGAATTTTAGGAACAACAGAGGTTAAGAGTAGAATATATTTAGTGAAAGAAAGAAAGCATCTGTTGGAGAGTCAGAAGGAATCCCAAGCCTCGCCCTATCAAATTGCCAAAGACCTTGCCTTTTCTAGGAGTTTTTATAGAGCAAAACCACAAGGTGAGGCGTGGCTAAGATGGGAGAAAATGGGGAATCACAAGTTGGGCACAAGGTGTGACAGAACTATGATGAACCAAGAAGATTATGAGAATAATTTCTCAGGTAAAATTGATTAAGTTGGGATCAAATGGGGAAATCAGTCACCTAGCAAGCAGGTATAAATACTGAACAGGGCCTTTGCCTCTAGGGCTTGAGTTAGTGGCTCCTGGCTTCTTCAAGGTTATGGCTATGTATTTAGAATATCAATCCCTGATGTTTATCCTTAGGATGTGGATGCATTTGTTTTATCTTTTAAAATGAGGTGTGGCCCACAGTGAGAGGTGCCTGTATCCCCACAGCTATAAGGTATCTGATCTCCTGCACTGGCTTCCTCAAAGGCCCAGCCTTATCTTACTGCCTTTATTTTTATCTGACTTAGCTGCCTATAATACTACCAGCTTGTAACAGTGAATGTCTAAATGACCTTAATATGGGCACTGATAAAATTTGGACATTGATAGAACACTTTGCATATATAAGTAGCAGATGCTGTCATCCCCCTTTATCTGCAGTTTCATTTTCTGAAGTTTCAGTTACCTGAATTTGGTGGTCACTTGAAAATATTGAATGCAAAGTCCAGAAATAAACAATTAGTAGATTTTTAATTGTCTCCATTCTAGTAACATAATAAAGTCCTGTGCCATCCTGTTTTCAGGAATAGGATTCTCACCCTACCATCATGTTTCCTACTTGAAACATGAATCTTCCTCTTGCCTGAAATGTCCACAATGGATATATTGCCTATCGTCACGATGTAGGCCACCAGTTGTCAGATCACTGACATAGTTTGTATCCAAGTAACTGTTATTTTACTAAAATGGTGCAAATTGCAATAGTAGTAGTGCTGGCAATTTGCATATGTAAAAATGAAGTAGTAAAGTACTTACTTTAAATTAGGGATCCCTTGTCTGATATGGTGGCATATGCTTACAATCTCAGCACTGAAGAGGCTGAGCAGGAAGATCACTGTGAGTTGGAGACCAGCCAGAAGTGTATAGTGAGCCCCTGTCTCAAAAAAGACAGTCAATCAATCAGGGATCTGCAACCTCTGGGCCAGGAACTGAGCTGCACAGCAGGAGGTTAAACAGGAGGTAGGAACTGAAGTATCCTCTGTATTACAGCCACTCCCCATTGCTTACATTGCTGCCTAAGCTTCTCTTCCTTTCAGATCAGCAGCAGTATTAGATTCTCAAAGAAACAGAAACTCTACCATGAACTTCTATGTGAGGGGTCTAGGTTGCAGGCTCCTGAGAGAATCGATTTCTGAAACCACCCGCACCCAAACACCATCTGTGGAAAAACCTATCTTCCATGAAACCATTCTTTGGTGCCAAAATGACTGGGGTGACTTAGGTGAAAAGTTCTCAACTTAGAGCAAAAATATTGTACGTGGATGTTGAAATGCATTCTCTGCAGGGAAAGGGGTGACTACCATATAAAGGGAGAAGACTACTTGAATCTACTGAATTCTTAATGTGTGTATAAAAATTAGGACTCTGCAGGGGCTGTAGCTCCATTGAAGTGCACTTACGTCCCATGTTGAAACCCTGGCCAGTCACTGTGATACACACCTATAATCCTAGTGCTCTGGGAGCCTAAAGCAGGAGAATCACAAGTTCCAGCCCAACTAGGCAACTTAGTGACATAATTCAGTGTAAATGCTCTAAATTGAATCCCCAATAGGAAAACAAAACAACACAAAACAAATGACGTCAGGCTCTCAGTTCCATCGCTACCATCACAAAAAAAAAAAAAAAAAAAAAAAAGAAAAGAAAGAAAAAGAAAATGAATGGTATAGCTCTGTTTCAGAGCAGTAGATACTTTTAGTTGGCAATTCCATTGTAATGAAATCTTCAGTATCCAATTTACATACACCAGATTGTGTGTGTGAATGTATGTATGTATATATGTATGATAAAAAAAATGCAGCCCTTACTTTCTCTGAGAGTGTTACTATAAGCAAATTGCGAGGGTAGAATTTTCTAATTATTTAGTGAGATCCATTATCCGGCTCTTGAAGATAACATACTATCTTGGTGTAATCACTGCGTTACCTCCCCTTGGAAACATTAGAAAAAAATCTCCTTAATAACCAAGTACTTACTAAAGTATAGCACCACTTACTAAGCCCTTAAATAACCTATACTATCATGGATTCTGCATTCACTACCAGATCTATGCAAAGTTCTATATTATAGTCCTCTCTCTAGTATTTTTCCCAATTTTGAGGACATCCTTGGACATTCCTCTGCTGTGATTCAGTCATTAATAACTAGGCAGATCATTGAAAAGTCTTACCTTCTAACCTGGAATGACAGACTAGGTTTCATTGCTTCATTTAAATGTTACACATGTTTTTGCCAGAAATATCCATGCTTGTTACATTCAACAGACAAATCATCTCTAATTGACAGTTATAAACCAGAGTAGTAGAATTTTAAGAATTCTTCACAAATGTACAATATTAATGTAAGCTATTTCATCATTATGGGACTTTAGTTAATATCCATAGTTTTTCTAATCCTATTTGGGAATGAGCATTGGATTTCATACCCTAGCAACTTTTCCCCACTTAAAATTCAAAACAAAATACTTGTCCTATAGACTGAGTTTTAAATCCCTAATCTCTTAGGAAAAAGTCATAATCAAAAATGGGTACAAAAATAAAGCTTCTATTAATGTAGCTTGGCTTGCTTCACTGACTGAACTTGCCAGTTAATTGAGGAACTTTCCACTTCAGGTTTTCTTTTGAAGGCTTGGCATGGGAAAGCCTTACTCATCTGTGGACTCTGGGACAAGAGCAGCTTCAGAGGAGAAAATGAGGAATTTTGCTTCAGTTTCTTAGCCTTTTAGTTATATTCATGCTTGCTTTTATTTTCTAAGGATATTACGAACTTTTAAATTTCATTTTACTGATAGTCCAAATGTTCTTTTACCTCTTCCTATTGAATAATTTTTAAAATTAATTATTTTAAAAGTAATATTTATACCATGGCCGATGCATTGAAAAGTTGACTGATAAAGTCCTCTAAAAATGCTCTTAAAGAAATTGAATTGTTACCAAGATAAAAATGATTTGAAAAACAAATTACTTATTCTATTAATTTGCATTAGAAACCTGGCTTTATAGGTGATACAAAGATATACTTCTAAACAATTAGCACTATATTTGATTCTTGTTCCTCAGTTAAACTATTCCTCTCTTGACACCACTCAAACCAATATTTAATCATGCACTTTCATTTTGCTAAGGTAATAAAAATTGACTTTAGAGCATCAACTTTATGTCATTAACTTTCACCTAAATGGCACTGGGTTGCCATTTGGTTAATTATATTTGGAGTTCAAAGTTTTGATTGTGGCTGATTTATCAGATGTAATATTTTAAAGGCATAAAATTAAATAGTTACAGGACAAGTAAAAAAGGTTAACTTTCCCTATATCATTAAGATTGATAATCTTGTTTTCATGAATATAGTGGGTGTATCTATAGTGCATGTTGCTTTTGTGTGTGTGATTAGGTTGTATCAGCTCCAAGTAGTTAAATTCAGAGATTATTTTGCCAACTTTGGGTCATTATACACTATACGATCTATCCAAGTTAAGGACTTAATTTTAAGATGCTAAAAAGCTTATTTTAAAAAATATCTTTCCACTGGACAAATATTTAGTGGAATCTGTGCTAAATGCACATATATATATATATATATATATATATATATATATATATATATATTCCTTGCCCTCATAGAGCTTTGGTAGTTATAACAAAAAAAAAATTAAAAAGTAAATAAGTACATTTACTATAATTTGAAAAAAAAGCTGAGTAATTTGCAACTTGGTATCTTGAAACAAAGACAGGGGTAATTACTATATTATTATTAATTTTAATTTTCTCCTACACAAGTAAAAGCAGTTGACTATATAGCAGTTGACTACGTAGTACATCAAGACTATTAGATTTTAAAAATTACATGCTTCTTCAATTATTGAAATGGTTTACATAGATCAGGTTATGAGTGGACCTATTCTAAATGCTTTTCAAATTATCATTATACTTATAATTTACAACTTCTAAATAATTCTTATAATAATGTAACATGTGATTAATGAAAAAAACTTGAAAGTTAAAAAAGACCCCAAAGTGCCAGGAATACAACTCAAGGACACAACACCTGCCTGGCGAGAATGAGGTCATGAGTTTGATTGCAGGTACCAAAACAAACAAACAAAAAAGCAAAAACAAAAAGGCCCCCAAAATTCACCTGTAATGTTACCACTGAGAGGTGACTAATATTAACATTTTGACTACTACCCTGTTCGTCATTTTTTAATACATGTATCATGCGCATTTTTACAGGAAATAAAACCTACTGTACACATTATTGTATAGTCATCTACTTCTTAATCATTTCCCCTATAATTATTACATTTTTATAATGTACTTTTAATGGCTACATGATATTTCATTACTTCGTTGTATCTCTGTTGAGTTAATTTAAGCCAATGTTTATATGCATTTATGTTATTTCTACTTTTCATTTTTATAAATAAGAAGGGATGCTTATTTTTTCTTACTAATTATTTCCTCAGGGCACATTCAAAGTTGAGTTACTTGGTTAAACTCCTGAGGCTTTGGCTATATGATGAAAACATCCTCTGAAGCCCATACTGATGTGCACTTCCACTAGTTAGAAGCATTACCCTTTTACCATACTTTATTTTTACTAGGTACTTGCTTTGATTTTCAGCTTTGTCATTTCAGAAGTCACAAAAAAAGTCTAAAAAGTCAATGTTCTATCCTTTCTATTTCTTGTGAATTTAGAATGCATATTCAGTGATTCTTTAATATTTGTAACATTGCTTTTAAAACAAAACTAGGAACAAAATGAAATTTAGAGGAAATGGGAACTTTAAGGATGCGAGTGCTCTGAAGAGGAAGTTCAAGGTCATGCTATCTATAAAAGCAAGTCAGCAAATTATGAGAACCCAAGCAATAGAACAGCGAAAATTTTATGGAAAGGAAAAAAAAAAGCAAAATTAGAGTAGAACTTTTTGTCCCCCAAATTAGTTTGCTCTAATCTCAGATGAAAAATGTTTTTAGGATGAATTTGCTAAAAAATGTAATGGATATCAGACTTCCTTAACTACCTTTTAAAGAGATTACAGTGTGACAATCTGAGAGGATTGAATTGTCTGTGGAGACTACATTCGACTAGAAATGGTAAATGGAAAATACTAAATTGTAGGATCCCCAGCAAATATCTTTCTCTATGAATAGTAGTTACCAAAATTAAATGATTTTAATACAGTTTGAGTGACTGTGTTACATACAGTGACTATATTAGATTTAAAAGAAATTTAGAAGACTTTCAAATTGAGCCCTTCCTTTTACAGATGAAATATATGAGGTAACTTACTTGAGGATGTGTACCTGGTAAGTAGCAACAGAAACAAATTTAAACAAACAAAAGAGTAAAATCCAACGTTTATGTTTTTCTAGAAATACGGTATACTGTATATGAAACCATTCTATCCTTTTACATATATCTTGAATAGGAGGAATGTCTTATTTTCTCTTAGTTAAAATGTAGATGAAATAGATCAGAGACTTACAAACATTTTCTGTGAAGTGGCAGAGGGTTTACATTTTAATCTTTGTGGGCTCTATGGTCTCTATCACAAATAAATACATAAATAAACATTATGACTGTGTTCCAGTAAAATGTTATTCATGAAAACAGGTAGCAGGTAACACTCTTTTAGTATGTTGTATTCCATTAATTTCTGGAATACAGAAGGACAAGGTTCTCTAGTGTTTTAGTAACTCATAAAGCTTGAGGAAAAAGCATACTGCATATATTTGTGGTGGGTTATAGGGAACTGGATGTGAGTTTCCATGGTTAGTCATGACCTTGGATAAGGTAAGTAGGTTTGATGGCCTCAAAGTAAAGTATAGACATTAGTACTTAAAGTTATTTGGAAGATTAAAAGTGAGGTAATTTACATAATTTATCACTTAGTAGCTAGGAACATTCTTTGGCCCATAGAATGGAAATAAAAAGAGAATTTATGTAATCACATAGATGAACCTTTGGGCAAAGATGAAATGGCCATATTCATTGTTATCACAACAAACCAAAAACTAGTATGATATTGGTCCCTATCAAAGTCAAATTTCAAACTTCTGATAAAGTTTGAGTCGACAGAATTATATCAGAATGGTCTTGAGATTTCCCAAGAAAGGATTAACGTGCTTGGGATGAATATATTGCAGTAAAGGAAACTCTGTAGGTTAATTCACAGTGATTTAAAAAGATAGAAGGTTTTTGAGAGGGGAAATATAATTATAGTGAAAATAAAATTTCATTTGCCCATCATTTCCTTCATTATTTTTTATTGGAAAGATAAGTATGTACAAAGAATATCAAAGAAAGCATTAAAGGATACTGGGAGCAAATAAGAAATTAATGTGTTGCTGCTTAACTATAAATTTCTCATAGTATAATCATATTTTTATGTAATTTTGAGTTAACCTATTGGGTAATTTCCATTGATATTTTAAGACCAAATTCCTACAGCAGTTTCAAATAACTTTATTGCCTTTCATAATTCATTTGGGATTTAATGTATTTTTCATGACTTGTTGACTTTGTTCTCTTTTGTGGTTGGTATGGTTATACATTCCCTTGAGTGCTTAAGATTTGAACATGGACAGCTTTCTTTTGTTATTTGTCCTTACGAATTTAGAGCTAGTTTTTTTTAATATAACTTAAATGGAAACTAAAATAATTCTGTTATTTTATGGTGACATTTTAACATGAATATATTGACATGAATTAAATTTTATATTTTAGAGTGTAACATTTTACATTTGTCAAATATTAACAAAATTGCTATTAATATACTTTATTAAAAGAATAGTGATCATTGCTGACAATTTAGATAAAAATGTTTAGTGAATTATGTTAATAAAATGCTCATCTCAGAATATCTACGTGAATATAATTGAAACATTTTTGAAAACAAAACTTTTTCAACCTAATATCACAGTATATATTCCAGTGAAACTTAAGTGATTGAAATATTTTGCTACTAGCTAAAGAATAAAGAGGTCAGTGAAACAGAACAAAATCTAAAAATATTGGGGCTTCATTTACAATAAAAATAGTATTTCAACTAATAGAAAATCAGTAATAGGCCAGTGTGGTGGCACATGCCTATAATCCCAAGCACTTGGACGACTGAGGAAGGAGGATTATGAGTTTTGAGACCAGCCTGTGTTAAAAAGTGAGCTCGAAGCCAGCCTGAACTGCATAGTGAGACTCTGTCAAAAAAAAAAAAAAAAAAGAGAGAGAGAAACAATAATAGAATCAAGAATTACTGAGGATTAAAGATAAAACATGAAAATACATATTCATAGCAAAGTATTAGCAAAACTAAAACATTTTTTTCTTTTCTTTACTTTTTTTTTTTTTTTTTTTTAATCGGTACCGGGGATCAAACTCACGACCACCTGCTTGCAAGGCAGGTGTTTATGCTGCTGAGCTAAATCCCCAGCCCCAAAACTAAAACATTTTTGTAAACAAAAATGGATCATCTATATGTAGAGAAATCCCAGATAATTATAAACAATTGAGTGTAAAATAGACAAATGATATAAACTAGATATTCTCAGAAGAAATATCAATGGCCTGTAAACAAAATAAAAAATTATTCAAGCATACTTACATTCAAGTACATATAAAAACTGTATTTTGTGTTTTAGACATGTTTTGCATTTTACTGACAAAACGTAATTTTGATAACATCTAATAATGATGAAATCTGCATTCTTATTTATTGCAAGACGAAGAGAAGAGTGAAATAACTTTTTCTAGAGTTAAGATGGCCAAGATTGATTCAGTTTCAGCCATAAGCATCCTCAAACTCAATTGCCTCTTCTCAGAAAGCATGTAAGATTACTCAGGTTCATAACATGCATGCATGTATTATGTTCATTGTGCTGTATAATAGGAAACAATAAAATAGAAGGATGATTAAATAAATCATGGTACCTCGATAAAATGAAAAAAAACTGTAGTTAAAAAAAACTGCATTAAAATGCAGTAAATCTTATGTCATGTGACATGAAACTATATCATAGTAAGTGAAAAATACAAGCTTCTTATATAACAGTCTCTTTTATTGAAAGCAAAGTTTTAACAATGTTTATCTCTGGGTATGGAATAGGAGGAGTAGGGCTAACCATTTTATACTCTATTATTTTTAATATATTTTCTGATTATATAAGCTTTTTGAAATAAAATATGTAAACATATAAGAATGGAAAATAGAAGGAAGTGGAAAAAAATAGACACATGGATCTATTTTATTCTCCTGCTTTACTGGAAAATTGTTTTGATGCATGGCTTCAAAATAACATTTTCATTAAAAAATTTATATCTTCAACAAGATCCACTCCTAGGTATGAACCCAAGAAAGATGTATCATACCAAACTCGTGTGCACATATTCATTAGCAACACCATTCATAATAGGCAAAACATGGGAAAAACCTAGATGGCCACCAACTGATGAATAGTTAAATAAAAAACATAGTATTTCCATACAATGGAATATTATTCAGCATTAAAAAATAAGGAAAAGAAATACAGTACACATTATAACTTAAATAAACCTTAAAAACACTACACTAAAAGAAAGAAACCACTACAAAAAGTAGCATATGTTGCTATGACTCCATCTGTACAACGTTTGTGTAATATTCACATCAATAGAGACAGAAAGCAGGTTATTGATCACATAGGAGTGAGGCCAGGTGAATGACATGAGCGGTAGAACCCAGACTGCCTTTTTGTAAATGCCACAGCTAATTTTGATGATTGCTGCTAATTAGATATGAGATTTCTTTTTTGAAGGAAAATTTTTTAAAAGTTAGATGATAGTGACACTTAGACAACTTTGAATACATTGTAAGTATAGAATGCACAGTATTTGAATCTCTCTATAAAGGTATTTTAAGTACACATTTTCAAAGCTAGAAATGAAGAGACTTGCAATATGCAACTCATGGTGTCTGTGAATCTTCTTTTTGGCTTTTCAGACAATACCAGGAGAACTGTGAAAATTAGGACAGCTCTGAGATCATTTCTTAGAGTCAAGGAGTTAGAAAGGTTGTCACTGCTTGTGCTTTAGTACTCTGGACTTGAGTCTCTTTTAATCATCACAGAAGTTTTCTTGGCAAATGAAATCTACATCTGTGGTAGAACCTGGAATGATTTAAATCATATTAAATCCTATGATGAGGAAAGTATTTTATTTCCCATTCAGCTCTCCACCGACACTTCTGACTGTGGGTAATAAAGGCAGTTTGATTATGTGACACCTCTCTTTGTAATAAGGAGAACCTGATCTTGAGGCTCACAGGTTTCCTCAGGCCACAGCACTTATCCACTGAGTAGTGGATTTGAGTATTTGAGTAAATACACCATTTTTATCTCTGTTTTTATGATTTATGTTCTATTTGAAATAAGTCAAGCTGATTTACTATTTATAGCAGTATTGTGAATTGTCCATGTTAGTACAGTTCTTAAGATAAAAACCAAAAAAGTGTATAAAACCTAAATAAAAATATTATATAGGAAAGTTGTTTGCCACCCCAGCAAAAGTCATGCTTGGACAATTTAAATAACTGAGGTGAAGAACAGCCTGAAGACCATAGCAAATCATGAAGCTTTTGCTCTCAAGGAATCTGTAGACACTGAGTTTAAGATGCTTGTTTTACAGATGAGAAAACATAAACCTTGGAAGTTTAGATCTTATATGGGATCATTAAAGTCTCATTTTTAGAATCATACTTGAGAGAATTAGAAGTTGTGGTTTGGGAGATGTGAACTTGGATTCAGTGTTTTCTGCTTCTGGATTTAGCAAGCATATAAGGAAAGACTGTTAAAGTACCACACAGTCATCTCCCCATTTCTATTTGTAGTTGAGTGTTGAACTTTTGATGCCAGGGGCAGCTGTGGAGCTAGAGAAGAGATGATGTAAAGAAGAAAGGTAGAATCCAGACTGCCTTTTTGTAAAATGTCACAGCTAATTTTGATGATTGCTTTAGTGTTATAACGATAACCAAGATTAAAGCAAGCCAGCATCCACTTTAAGATATGAGAGCTGGAATTTTAGATTTCATTATAAGATTGCCATCTCAACAAAATAGTAATATAATGGCAGTGGATTTCCATTTTTTCTCCATTTCTGTTGAAATATTGTCTCATAAATATACTTTGATACAAAAGAGATCTCTCAGTTTTACGAAGCTTTATTTTATTCTTATGCTGACTTATTCCCAAAATACCTTTTTGATGTACAGCTTCAATATTCTTGCCAATGTCCATGACATCAGCAATCAAAAGCAGCATTTTTAAAAAAAGTTTTTGCACATTCAGTTGTTGGTTATCCAAAAACAGATGCCTGCTTAGTGCATACCAAAACTTACTTTTAGTATTATAAAGGAATGCTTATGGCCCATGTAGCTAATTGTTTCAGGAGAAGGACAAAGGAGGTATTCTGGAAAGGGAACATCTTTACCTAAAGCTTCTATAAGATGTAAGGAAGGAATATAAATGGAGTAACACCTTTATATATTAGTATTTCTCATACTAAAAGGAAATACTGTTTTTCTAATTTATGATGACACCAGATACAGTGTACTTAGAAAGTGGAGGAGCCCTATGTCTCTAGACTTGCCGTATGGTCTGCCTTCCCAGCCTCAGAGCCTTCTACCCACTGATGCTGTTTTACAGACACCGAGGTGTGAACAAATGCCATGATCAATGAGTTCATTTAGAGGAAAAACAAAAGGAAAGCATACATTAGTTAAGTATATTTGATATTTAGTACTATTCTAGCACTTCATTCTTTTTTATTTTCTGTAGTCATTTATGTTACTGTGAGACTTTTCCAGGCTAACCTATTTTTTAAAGTTTTATTTGTCTGTTAATACGTGATTCCAACGTCTGAGTTACATTTTTCATGGGGGAATTGATATGTGTATGTAACATATCTTAATTTTTTTCACTCCTGCCCTTGGACCCTTCCCATTTTCAGAAGATCTGTCTCCCTATTTTTTATTACCTATCTTTTCTTTTGCTCTTTATTTATATTCTGGGCTTTTCATATAAGAGAAACCATGTATGTGTGTCTGATGATTTATTTCACTTAATATTATGTTCTGAAGGTGCAGTATTTGATACTATTTCTAAGACTATAGGATGTGAATGCTTATGCTTTCCTGGTTGACATGGACCTCACAAGCAAGACTTTTATTTTTAAGTTATTAAAATCTCTTGCAAAGAATTTCACATTCTCCTGGTTTGTATATATTTCCTTTATATATAAAATAGTTCTTCAGTAAAATTCTAGCCCTCTGAAAGGTTGGCATTAAAAAGATGGATTTGTAGCTATGCTTTTTTTTTCTAGGCAGTCTATTTTAAAAGAAATCTGAATATATTTTGATATTCAGAGAACAATATTAGACTAATGAAATAGACTAAAGAAACTATATAAGCGGCACTAGTTGTGAAGAGTGCTGCTCATGTTATGCTAATTCAGGCACTATAAGTATTTTCACTAGATTGCCACATTCTAGTGAAGTTTTGTGTTGCTGTACCCATGATCATCTAACAATTCTTAGCAAAATGTAAATGTGAACATGATGGCTTCACCTGAAGCATTGCCCCAAATTCACGACTATACTTATCACAGTGGACACAGACTACAATTCCCTCAAATGAATTGGGATGAGGTAAGATGATATTTGCAATTGCATTGGATACCATTTCTAAAACTATAGGATCTGAATGCCTTATGCTTACCTGGTTGACACTGATCACACAAGCAAAGAATGCTGTCAGAGGTTTGATGTATGAATGAAAGATAGCAATGGCAAACGGCTTTAATTCCGAAGGAAAACAAAGCCAGTATTGCTTAGATACCTCATGATTCAAAGTCTCTGATGGCCTGTGAGTTAGCTCTGTAGAATTGTTCTTTTACCCAATAAGGAATTTTAAAGTTAAATTGATATTGCTGTTTTCTACAGTCTGTTAACTAGTACAGAGGAAGGTAGGTTTTTTTTTTTTTTTTTTTTTTTTTTCTTGACGAAATAAGAAGAAAGAAGAAAAAAGATGGGCAGGCAGTGCCAAGATATACAATAATTTTTTTTTTCAGAGTAACCCCTGGTTTCATTATTATTGTGATGGTGACAAAAGCTGTTGCCTTTCATTTTAATGTGGGAAATATAATTTTCCTGCTGTTTTACAAGGCTGTCAGATAATAAATTACCTTTGCTAAAATATGACTTCAATTTCTCCAATGTGGTATTCAATTTTCATTTTCACAAAGGGTTGTTTATTTTGATGGCTTGAATTTGTTGACTAGGATTTTGGTGTCTGGTACTCATTACAAAGATTTTGTACTGAGTTAAAATTCAAGAGGACACATATGTTATTATCAATTTTATTATCTATAAACACTTTTCTGGCTTTAATACTTGAAAATCAGGAGTGACAGGACATTTCTCTGTGCACTATTCTTTCTTAACAGACACTTGGAAACAAACACAATTTGGGAAACTTTATTAAAGAATAGGGCCAATATTGTATATTGAAGAAAAATGTGTTATAACTCTTAGAATTTTAACTCTTAGAATTCCAACTCCTAGAATTATTTCTAGAGGATCATATTCAGCTTTTGTATTTTACTATGTATGTTTGCATAAATACACATACACAACATTATCTTTTACCTAATAATACATAAAACAGATCTCCAAAGAACTTTAATTTTTAAAATTTCTAGTTATGAAATTTGTATGTAAATATTCAAAATGTGAAAAAACAAAATAATTAAATAAAATTAAATTTGTATTTAATTTCCACGTACAATCAGTCCCCCTTATGCATTGGCTGTATATCCACCGATTGAACCAACAGATTGAAGATATTTTTATATCCACAGATTGAAGATATTTTTATTTAATTGTATAAAATACATACAGACTTTTCCCCCTTGGCATTGGCCTTTAAACAGTATAGTATAATAACTATTTGTATATTATTTACATTGTATTGGGTATTGTAAGTATCTATAGATTATTTCAAGTATAAGATATGCATGAGTTATATGCACTTTATAGAATGGACTTGTGCACTCACAGATCTTGGTATCCACAAAAGGTCCTGGAACCAATCTCTTGCTGATACCAAGAAACAATAGTGCAGTCATTTTTTTTCTAACTTTTTAAAACCTCGTATAATTACTAGATTATCATCCAATAACTTGTTCTTTTAATTAACTAGCTTAACTTGGGGTTCTGGTTGTATACTGACACTACTGATACAGAGTGACAGCACCCCAAAAGGTGGCGGTAATACTGCACCTCCTTCCCCCAAGCCCTGTCCCAATTGTAGTCAGCAAGTACCAATGGTGAATACCTACAACCTGCCAAATACCATGTTAAAAGTGAAAATATACAGTTGAACCCTGGGCCAGGTGCTGATTGGAAAATGCAGGTAGATATTTACCCACTGAAAGAGTGCCCTCCAAAAGGTACCCGGGGTGAGCACCTGCGAAAGGGAAACTTTCCACAAGGATTGTAGAGGGAAAAGTCTGCCTGGAGAGATCATCTGAGTTTTGGCATATAAAAGGCTGTTCAAGCTAGATGTTGAATGGAGAAGTGAACACAGGACCAAATCTTAGTGAAATCACATTTAGTAGTTGACAACAGAAGATAAACTTTTAAAGAGATTGAAAATATACAATTAGAGAAGTATGGAAACTAGAGAATTGCAGTACACAGAAGACATAGGAAGAGAATGTTCCAAGGTGAAGGAAAAGGTTCATTGAGTTAAATGCTGGCCTTGTTATGATGTGATGTAGCAGAGAATCCACAGGTAAGTGTGGAAGTAGAGGTGATGGCAACATTTCCATATGCTTTTTACCATACTTTAACATTTTAATGTAGTTATTTCAATTACCCAGAATGCTGGTTCCTTCTATGCACTGGCCATGCCTTATCTCTGACATCTGAAATCCTAGTATAATATCTACCCTATAAAAAAGTTTAGGAAATATTTGATTGTTGAATTTTCCTTCATAGATCTGCTTCACCTGCACCACCATTAATTCTTTCTGGTATTTGCTTTCCTTCTTTGGCTTCCTGCATTTGATAAGATGTCAAGTTTTATCAGTTATTCTGAAGCATCTATGTCACAGTCTTTGGCCAGGGGCAAAGTAATATCACTTGCACCATTAACATTAACATTCAGTGCTCTTAAAATCTCTCCCTCCCTGCCACAAGTATGTCTCTTCTCCATCTATTAACCCCTTTCTTTTCCCCCTTTTTCTTCCTTTCTCCTTTTCTTGCCTTTTAAAAGAATCCAAATATAATTTTGACACAGAAATCTCAGTTTGTAGGATAGACAAGTTAAAGAAGTAAGACAGGATTACTGTACTTGCTCTGTGAAGAGTACTGATAGTTTAAGGATAGTTTAACTACTGATAGTTTAAGGATAAAACAATGGATTGAGGTGGACTCAAGAAAACTCAGGGGAATACTTAGATTCAACAGAAAAGTTTAAGTTAAAGGTTTTATAATTCTACTGATTCCTTTAATGATCCAAATAAAAGGTTAACAGAAGTTTATGAGATAGGTTTCTAGCTCTTGCTTTCTTCCACCTCTGCATGAGTGTTTCTAATGTTAGACACCTGTTAACCAAAAGGACTTAGTTGAACAGATACGTCCCGTGGTGCAGTCTCTCAGCACATAGGGCTGTCTGAGCTGCTGAAGGATGAGTCTGATTGAGGAAAGAAGCACCATCCATAATGCTGATGTCATCTTTAAGGGCAACCTGCGTTTACCTCCAATAATGCTCAAGGGAGGAGCAGCTTATCTTTAAGATGGCCAATTCTTTATGGTTAGTATCAGAAATGAGCCTATCAGTCAGTCACATGAGACCTTTAAAGGGGCACCAGGGCCATAAACCTTATGAGAAAGGCTAGAGACTGCAGTCAGCCCTGAAGCAGATACACAATTACCCTAAACTCAGTTCAAGGTAAGGAGACTAAATCTTAAAACACACACACACACACACATACACACACACACAATTCACAAACTTAAGATTCTTCATACTCATCATGGCTTTTAGAAGCTAAGAGATGGAAGACAGCAGTTACCAGACAGATCTTTTCTCCTATAGCTATGCAAACAAAATGACCAGAATAAAGCCAGGGAATAGGAGAAAGAGGGAAAGAAGCAATTATCCTAAAACAGGAAAGCAAGGAAGGACAAAAAAGACTGGGAAAGAGGTTTATTTGGAGACTGTAAATACTTGCCTGCTTATGAAATAAACTCATTGATACTGAGAGGACTTGAAAAATTCCACTGATTTATTCACTGTAGGAAGAAGTTAGAGAAAATCTCATTTTCATGAGCTTTCCCTCCTATCACTCAGTTCCCTGGTGACACAGAAAGTAAACCTTGCTGAGGGCTTTCCCAGACAGTTTGACATTTTGTTGAATTAACTGGTATATGTTGTACCAAATTTATCTCCTCCATCTTTCCACCCAAACAAGGAATGATTTCACATTGAGTGGAGTTCTTGGAGCACTCTGAGAACTCTGGAAACTTCCCAGAGTGATCTCTCTTCCCAAATCTGCCTCAAAATTCCCCCATGTCTCCATGACTGCCTGCCTGAATATAAAAGACCAGGGCATTGTAAATCTCAGTGGGATTTCACCTTGACATGTGTGAGGCTGCCTGTGTATACACTGTCATGATGTTTTATCTGGTATACTTCAAGACTGTCTGAAACAGGAGGGAGGCAGGGAAAATTAAATGAATGAACCATCTTTTTCTAGGACTGTGGAGTCTGCTTTGACCCTTGCATAACAAGTACTTCATATACAAACGTCTAGCTCCAAAATGAATAGTGCATTTTATGATGTGGCTAAGGGTGGGAAGACCATCTGACCCAACTATTTGTATGAATGATTCAATGAAGTTAAAGTGTGACTGTAAATTCCTTGGGTTATTATGACAAAGTGTCACAAAGCGAGTGGCTCAAAACAGCACAAATATGTTGTCTGACAGTACTAAGAGGGTAAGTCTAAAATCAAGGTGTCAGCAGGGCCATGCTGCCTTTAAAACCTTTAGTGAGGAGTCCTTTCTTGACTTTTCCTAGATTCTGGTTGTTTGGCAACAAGTGTTTGAATCCCTTAGCTCACCACATCCTTACTCCAATCTCTGCGTTTACCAGCATTCTCCCTCTGTAGGTCTCACTTCTCATTGCTGTCTTATGGTAAGACACAGGTCACGTTGAATTACAATCCTACCCTACTCCAGTATAATCTCATAGGGAATAACTGCAGCAACCCTATTTCCAATTAAAGTCATTTTCTGGACTTTAACTCTGTCTTTTTTTGAAGAGGAAGGAAGTTGCATAGATAATCTGTAGCAGTAACTATAGAAGTGTTTCTTGAACAAATTTAGGCCACTTTCTAAGTCAGTTGCGTAAGTGCATAACTACAAATAATTGGCATCAAGAATTAGAAGAGATTATCAAAATAAAACCACTGGTAGGCCATAAGTACTTAAAAGTGCCTGAAAACAGCAGTATCCAATTATTAGAGATATTTCAGATAGATATATAATATTTGCATTATTTACAGTATACAAAACACAGAAGACACAATAGGGATTAAAAGTAGTAATTTTACCAGGCATGGTACTAAGTGTTTTACCTTCATATAATCTTTATAATAAACTATGTGACATGTGTAAAGCAAAGCCTGTTTTTTTTTAATGAAGATTACATCTTCAATATTTGTTTTAAATTCCTGCAGACTTCAGTTATTTAATCTATAGAAAGAGATGAAATTAACTCCCTGGTCATCTCCTACTTTAGCATGGCCAGTGTGCTAGCAGTTTTTCCCTATTGTTTCATGGCTTCATTTTATGAAGTATCCAGGCTGGAAAGAATATTAAGCATTCAAAACCTAGCCACAGTGAATTTCATTCATGGTTTTCCCTTGCTCTAGGCTCCCAAGTTTGCACCTACTAGAATGAGCCTGGCTTGTTTGTCTGTCTTATAGTACTATTGACAGAAATAAATACAAAGTGGAGTCACTAAAATATAAGAATATCATGGTATTATTAAAAAAAATTCCCCAAAGTTAGCTCCATGAAAGCTAGGCTTTTCATCTCCTCACTGCTATTTCTATTGTGCCTAAACACATAACTTGTCCTTTAGTAGTGCTCAGTAAATATCTGTGAAAAGAGTGAATGTCAGTAATTACATAGCAGGCAGATGATGTACAAAGCCCGAGTTGTATCAGAGAAAGTAATATTACTAGCTTTGGTAATCACACATAATATACCTTGACTAGATAATTTTAAATATATCTTGCTAATTTGAATATGAGGCTTTGTTGAAACAAAAACCATGCTAGAAGCCAAAGGATGTTCCTTTCCCTCTATATGCAAATGCTCACTGGATAATCTAAAAGATTTGTCTGATGGGAGTGGTTGGTTTTTGTGTGTGGCAATCCTGCTTTAAACATTGGTGCTAAAAGGAGCAAAACACACAGGAAACTCCTTAGTAATTTTAGTTCTTTCGCTTCGCTTCTAAACCATATATTCCTTCTGATAACAATATAATCATTTGGCTTAAAGAGATGATACTAAATTATAGGACACAGACCTCTACCATTATTAAATAGATAAAAGGAACAAGATGAAAAATGCTTAGAAGAAAATCTGGTTTTACTTTATAAGTGTAATAAGAAATTTTATCCACAAAACTGAGCAGTTTAAAATGTTAACTCAAAAAGTAAGATGATGTATCTGAAAATTGGTAATAAGGCCCCAGTTTGATAGCCAGCAGTTTTGTTGTGAAGGTGATCTGCCGTGAAGCTCCTGTGCTGTTTGTGTATAGAATATTATCAGTAAGCTTCCTTCTTGGATCCTATAGACCTTGAGAGCAGCCAGTCATTGGGATGTGAGCCTATAAAGATACAAAACCAGAAACGAGGAATGATTACATTCGAAGTAAAGATCCCAACTAGCAAATTACTTCATGGAAACAACTGGTTGTGCCCCAAGATTTCCATAGTGTTTTAAGAGCTGTATTTCACAAAAATGGGACAAATACCATTTAGAAATTAGTATCTAATACAGGAAGCTCATCACTGTCCCCGTGAAGTCCACTATGTATAGAAATTACTTCTAGCTTCAAAAGGGCTTTTATCTTACATGGTACTCATTTATTCCGACTATTTAAATACTGTCATTCTTTGGTAAGAGAGTATTTGGGACAACTGAAGAAGTAAGATACTTTAGGATTCAATTCCAAAGTCAGATATCTACAGGAACCAGGAAAATGTTGTCTGTCTGTCTGTGTATCGGTTTTATCTATCTGATATTATTTGGAGTCATGTGAGGGGACTGTCAGAGCCATCATGAAGCTGAGAAGCCATCACAAAGGAGGTAGTGGGGTTGATACTTCAAGAGAATTCAACACATGGTTGTCAGGTCAACCTTGCCACATTTCTCTTTTCTACCTTAATGCGTGCAGTTACTCAATGTTAAAATAGCCTAATACAATTCAGATCCCGAGTTTGTAAACGGTATTGTTGGATGTTTTTCCAAGGATGCACACTAAAACACTAGTTCCACATGATAGTGAATGCCCTTCACACAGGTTCCATAGTCATCCAGTTTGCAAAACACTACATTATAAAGAGGCAATGAATTTTCTTAAAGAGGTAATGAATTTTCTTTACCACAGAATTTCTGAGAACCTTAAATGTGTTACTTACTAAGTGAACCTCAGAGAGTACGCTCAGAGTATAAAGCATTTCCCAAAGTCAGCTGACCCTTAGACCTCCATTCTGTGGATACTTCATCAATGTGCTTTGGACAGGCACATAGTAATTTGCTTTGCAATAAATAATGTGAGTATAATTCCTGTAAGTGAAAATCCTAGGGGACCAGTAAATACTGAAGAATAAGTAAACAGCATGGCTACAATAAGGATGCCTGTAAGTGGCCTTGAAAAGTTAAAAACCACAGTTGCTGCATGCTGTGTAGTAGAAAACAATGAGTTTTATTTTTCTTCGTCAACTATCTTGTGAATTAGACTTTTTATTCAGTTTGGATTTTTGCATTTTAAATTGGGAGCCTGAGACTAGAGATAATAAAACCAACCCTTTATGTATCTATAAAATAATCTATTCTCTAGTACCAAACAAAATCTTGACTTTTCACATTATTTACTGAAATACTTTTCAAGCACCTACTGTGTGTCTGGCAGTATACCAGGTAATGAGTACAGTCTGGGTTAAATTTCTGCTGTATCTAATACCAGCTCTAACATAACCTAGGAACCAGTTGAAAGTGTATGTTTTCACTGCATAAATTTATCATAATGGGAAACTGCTAATGAACAAAACAATATTGTTTTCTCTCCATGAGGGTTTTTCCTAACATTTTGAAAAAGAATAATGTTGTCCATAATCATTTACTGAGTCATAGCCTAATTTTACTTAGTGTTTTTCAGTTATATAGAAAGCTGTAAGTCATTTGCTTGTCTATCAATACTAAAAATCAGAATGATAGGAGTGTGCTTATGTGTTCTGGACAGTTTCTTCTGGTGATCAGAACACTGCTTCTTGTTAACACCGAGGAATTCTCCACTTTTGCTTATTTGTCAAGTGATCGGTCCCATTTTTTGATGATGTGTCAACAAAAGTTCATTTTTATGAAAATGGTCAATTACGCTTTTTTTTAAAAAAACATTGAGCTTCTGTCCTTTTTGTTCAAATTTCAATTCCATTTATAGGCAAAAGCCTTCTCTGTGCTTAGCCATTGGGTAGAGATAATGTATAACTCCATCTAAGATGCAGATTTGGGGATCATCCAAGAATTCAGCACGTACCTGCCACTTGACAAGAAAATTACAACTCAATTAGTGTGTGTGTCTATTTGTGCTTTGTCCTCGAGTCTGCTAAGCATGTTTTACCATGCAGATTCAGCCCTACTCATCCAATACTTCATCTTTTTCAGTTAGTGAAAATTGTCCTTCAGCATCTGTTTGTCATTTAGCCAACAAACTAGTTTCAGTGGCAGCATTATGGTTACAGCCCACAGAACCTTTTTCTGTGCAGTAATTTAGCTGTCAGTCTGGAAGTGGTAAAACAGCAGAGAGATGGATGCTGAGCCTAAGGCATGCCTGAACTGAACCCTGCATGGCTTTACGTGGATGTACGCTTATTAACGTAGATAGGAAAAATCTCTCCCTTAGTTTTTCTTGGCCATTGGTACATTACAGTTAGGGGGATATATTTTAGTGAGAACTGTCTATTATCTATACAGAGTCTTGGTTGGGGTACAGAGATCATTTAGTATAGAATTGTCCTCAAACACTGAAAGAGCAAATGCTGATGACATTTGTTGTGAAATTCCTTGATACCTTAGTATTTCAGCATGCTGCTTTGGAGGTTTTTGGCATGGAAGGAAAGGATGACTGTGGGAGCTTTCTGTAGCAGAGTTTGTATGCAAAAATTAATGATTTTAGGCCCGTCAACATACTGATGACTATAGCGATCAACAAATTGATATCTTATCTCTCTTGATATTTCAATTTAAAGATTACCAAGTTGTTTATTCTTGCCTTTAGATATCTAAAAGAGGCTGGAAAACTCATAGGTCAGCTTCTGGTTTTTTTATCAAATAAATTATTAAAAACTCAGATATAGGGGGCTGGGGATTTAGCTCAGCGACATAAGCACCTGCCTTGCAAGCAGGCAGTCGTGAGTTTAATCCCTGGTACCGATAAAAAGGAAAAAGACAAAAAAAAAAAAAATCAGATATAGTTTATACTCCATCTCAAGTAACTTTATAAGGATGAATCTATAATCTTTTCAAAGACTTAAGACCTCAGTTACATTAACCCCTAAATTGAACATCCAACCAAATCTACATAAGCAGTTGATTTTTAAATCTGAGGTCATTATATGTGTAAGTAAGGCAATTGCTAAAAGTCAGTGACTATTGTACATACAAATTTACCTATACTGTCTTGAAGTTTCTCAAATTTGTTTCCGTGGAACTTTTCTATGCTAATATTTTTAGTGAATAAATGAGTACATTCTCAAGGAAGTTTGACAAATTTTCAAGTGTTTCCAGTTTTGAGCAGTCACCCTGAGTATTTACCTATTAAAGATTCTAGTGTCTCGTAATTTATGAAAAATCTAAAAGGTTTTATATAATAAAAAGTAAAGCAAAATGTTTCAAGACCTGCTTAACCACTAAAATCTTTTTTTCCCAATCAAACAAATTATAATGTGAAGAAAAGAGATCCTCAATCTGCTTTGAGGACAATGGAGTTACTTCTACAAGTCCAGTGCTTCCCATGAGTGATTACCCTTTAAAATGAGATTTCCTAAAAAAAAAAAAAAAAAAAATCTAGTGCATTAGGATGAGAGCTATTGATGAGTATCACTATAATAAAGGACAGCAGGACTTGTTTTTTTTTCTAATTTTTTTAAGCTCTGTGTGGAAAAAAAAAGAATACTTTCTCTTAGAGTCACTTAATAAATGCCTAAATGAATCTAAAGGCAGCTGACTTGATATTGTGGGCCCAAAAAGATGTATGTTGATCCTCCCATATTGTCAAAATAAGTATTGATAATTAAGGCCTTCTTCAAATAGCCTTTGTTTTCTTATTCTAAACCAGTGGTGGAAAACCTGTGACATATGTAAACATCAGTATTCAGGTTTAATTGTAGTTTTGGCACTATAGAATAAATAAGTGGGTTTTGGGTGGCACTTTGGGAACTTGTCTCTTAGTTTCTCATCACTGTTCTAAACCTAGTACACTGGACCTTTATTTATTGTGTCCTAATAAGAGATGTACAGTGTATACACAGTAACAGAAAATTCAAAGAATAAAATAATAGATTTCAAGGAACTTTGAAATTTGTGCATATAGGTAAAGAAAGTCCCCATTAAGATCTGTTTCTATCCCTCAGAAGTTCTCTTGTACTTGTCTTCCATCAATGCCTTTCCCTTCCTTCTTTTTTTGTGTCATTTAATATTCGCACCAATTAAAGGGTTTTTTTTTATTTTAGAGAGAATAAAACAAAACACAAAAAAGCAGATCAGAGCAAAACAATACAAATAACACAAGATTTCATAAAAAGACAATAGAAAATCAACAGTGGCTACCATAATGTCCCTTATTTTTTTCAAAATAGTTGCCCATATTTTAAATATAATAAGTTAATACAAAACAAAATAGTATAAAAGCAATCAAAACAAAAGAACAAGAGCCTTATAGGCTTTTAAAATAAGACAATAGGAAATCAATGATAGGTATCATAATGTCTCTTGTTTCTTCAAAATAGCTGTCCATATCTGCATACATATTGAAATCAAGTAATTGAAAACAGACTAAAGCCAATCAAAATAAAGAATAAAAGCATTATTGGACTTCAAAACAAAATGATAGGAAATCATCAATGGCTACCATGATGTCTTGTTTTCTTCAATGTAGCTGTTAATACCATCACACATAATAAAATCAGTTCTTGTAAACGCTTTAGATGAAGTTCTAGACATATATAAGCCTATACATGTACATCTACCCTTTCTATATTAGAGGGAAAAACAAAACAAAATAAAGTACAGGAAAAGCAAAAGAAACAAGAGTCAAATAACTAGAAGAAAGAACATGAAACAATAACAATGTAGGCTTTCAAAACAAGGTGATAGGAACATAACAAATTTTGTTGTTTTGCATAGTTATCTTCAAAATTGTTACTTGAATTACCAGATATAGTTATGCAAAATTGATATAATCCTATGGATGCTAGCAGTTTTGTTCCAAAAACTAATAGAATTACTAGTACAATCATCTTAGTAATCTTGTGTATGTATACAGATTTATATCTTTTTTCTTTTCCTTCTTTTCTTCTTTTCCCTATTTTTTCCACTTTGAGCAGTTTCTTATTCTTTCACAATATTTATTGAAGATTTTGTATCCTATTTACTCTTTCAGTTTCTTACACTAAGGAAATGAGACAATACGTTATTTACACATGTGAATTTGATTTATTTCATTTATGAATATGGTCAAGTAGTACCTATTTACCTATAAAAGCCTTAATGTGGTCTTTCTTTAAGCTGAGTAGTATTCCATTGCATAAAAACACCACATCTTTTTTTGTCCATTCCTCAGTTGATGGGCGTTTGGCTTGTTTCCAAGATTTAGCTGTTACAAATTGTGCTGCTATAAACATGCGTGCACATTTGTAGCAGTGATATGTTTTCAGTTCTGAGAATATGACCAGAAGTGGAATAGCTGGGTCAAATGGGGCCTCCATCCCAGCTTTTTGAGGAACCTCCAAACTGAGCTCTACTATGGATGCACCAGTCTTCCTCCCCCCCAACTATGCTGAAGTGTTCCTTTTTCCCCACAGCCTGTCCAGCATTTGTTGTTGGTGGTTGTCTTGATCCTGCCTATTCTTTCTGGAGTGAGATGGATCTCAGTGTTGTTTTAATTTGCATTTCTCTAATGACCAATGAGGTTGAGCTTTTTTTCATGTATTGCCATTTGTATTTCTTCATCTGAGAAGTGTGTATTCATCTCAGATGCCTGTCTTTGGATTTGGTCTTTAAATTTTGGTGCCCTTATATTTTTAAATTCTTTATATGTCCTAGATAGAAGTTCTTTGTCTGAGGAACAGTTGACTAAGATTTTTTTTTCCAATTTGTGGGTTTACTTTTCACTCTGTTGGAAATTTCTTTTGACATGCAGAAACTTTTTAATCAGCTGAGATCCCAGATGTTGATTCTGGGTAGTATTTCCCATGCAGTTAGATTTTTGTTCAAGAATTGTCTGCCTACCTCTGTGTCTTCAAGATTTCTACCTATTTTGTCTTCTGGCAGATTTAGTGTTTCTGTTTTAATATTTAGATATTTAATCCTTTTTGACTTTAGTTTAGTGCATGGCAATAGGTATGGGTCTAGTTTTAGTTTTCAACATATGGAAAGCCAGTTTTTTCAGCACCACTTATTAAAGAGGCTGTCTTTCTTCCAAGGAACTTGTTTGGCTCTTTGTCAAAGATAACGTTGCTGAGCGTGTTTTTAGTTTTGGTTGTGTCTTCTAATCTATTCTATTGATCTTCAGGTCTATTTTTTTTCCGGTACCATGAGATTTTATTACAGTAGCTTTGTAGTATAACTTCAAGTCAGAGATTGTGATGCCTCCTGCCTTGCCTTTGTTGCTTAGAATTGCCTTTGCTATTCTAGGTCTCTTCTGATTCCAGATGAATTTTAGGAATGATTTCTCTAGATCTGTGAGGTATAATGATATTTTTATTGGAATTGTATTAAATCTGTATAACAATTTTGGGAGAATGGCCATTTTCACAATGTTTGTTCCTTCTATCCATGAACAAGTAATGTCTTTACATTTTCTGGGATCCTCTTTGATTTCTTTTTTCAGAGTGCTGTAATTTTCACTGTATAGATATTTTACTTCCTTTGTTAGATTGTTTCTTAAGTATTTCATTTTTGGATGCTATTGTGAAGTACGTGGTTTCTCTTATTTCTCTCTCAGTGAGTTGTTTGTATACAGGAATGCTACTTATATGTGAGTGTTGATTTTATATACAGCTACTTTACTGAATTTGTTTACTACATCTAGAAGTCTTTCATGGAGTTTTGGGTTCTCCTATGTAGAATATCATGTCATCTTCAAATAATGATAATTTCACTTCTTTTCTTATTTTTATTCCTTTTATTTCTCTCTTTTACCTAATTTCTCTGTCTCATATTTCTACCACTATATTGAGTAGAAGTGATGATAGTGGACAACCTTGTCTTGTTCCTTATTTTAGAGTGAAAGCTTTCATTTTTGACCATTTAATATGATGCTACCTGTTGGTTTGTCGTAGATGGCTTTTATCAGATTGAGTAGAGACCATCTTCCAATTTTTTGTAGGGTTCTTATGAATGAGTGTTGGATCGTAGTGAAAATTTTTCTGCATCTATTGAAATGATCATGTGATTATTATTTGGCTCTATTGATATGAGGTATTATGCTTATTGATTTGCATATGTTGAACCATCCTTGCAATCCAGGGATGAATCCCAGTTGGTCATGGTGTAAAATCTTCTTGATGACTTGCTGCATTCTGTATGCCAGTATTTTATTGAGGATTTTTGCATTTATATTCATTAGGGAGACTGATCTGTAGTGTTTTCTTTTTTTTTTTTTTTTTTGGTTGGGTCGTTCTCTGGCTTTAGTATTAGGGTAATATTTGCTTCCAGGAATGAGTTAGGGAGAATTGCTTTCTTTTCAATTTCATTGAAAAATTTGAGGAATGTTGACATTGTTTTCCTTGAATTTCTTGTAGAATTCAGCTGTGAATCCATCAGGACCTGGGATTTTCTTTGTTGGTAAGGTTCTAATTACATTTTCAATTTCATTAACTGAAATTGGGTTATTCAGCATTTTTACATCTTCTTGTTTCAGCTTTGATAATTCATAATTTCTAGGACTTTGCCCATTTCTTCTGTATTATCAAATATATGAGTAAAGGTTTTCAAAGTAGCTATTGATGACCTTTGGTATTTCCACATGATCTGTGGTGATTTTGCGATTTTCATTCCTTACTGCATGAATTTGAGTTTTTCTTTCCTTTTTAAAAATAAGGTTGGCTAGGGGCTTTTCAATGTTATTTATTCTTTCAAAGAACCAACTCTTTGATTTGTTAATTCTTTGTATTGTTTTCTTAATCTCTATTACAGTGATTTCCACTTTGATCTTTATAATTTCCTCCCTTCTTTTGGCTTTGGGTTTGACTTGATCTTCTTTTTCTACATGTTTGAGGTGTAGAATCAGGTTGTTTATTTGTGTTCATTCTGTTTTCCTGATGTGGGAGTTTACTGCCATAAATTTGCCTCTGAGAACGGCTTTCATTGCATTCCACAGGTTCCGATAAGTTGTGTTTGTATTTCCATTTACTTATAGATATTGTTTATTTTTTAAAATTTTTTCTGTGACCCATTGATTGTTCAGGAGTGCATTATTTAGTTTCCATGTGTTATGGAGTTTTTGCAGTTTCTTTTGTCATTAATTTCTAATTTTATAGCACTGTGATCAGATAATATGTATGTGATAATTTCAATTCTTTTGCATTTACTTAAGCATGTTCTATGGGCTAGTATGTGGTCTATTTTAGAGAATGTCCCATGTGAAGCTAAGAAGAATATATATTCTGTTGTTGTTGGGTGAAACACTGTGCACACCTATTAAGTCTATTTCTTCACAAGTTTGGTTCAGTTTTTTTTGTTGTTGTTGTTTGTTTGTTTGTTTCTTTGCTGATATTCTGCCTGGTTGATCTGTCTCTTTGTGTCAAAGGGATATTAGATTCTCCTGTTATAATTGTGTTATTGCTTATTTGATTTTCCATTTCTTTTAATATTTGTTTTACATAGCTGGGTGCTTCCATATTTGGTGCATATATATTTAAGATTGTTATCTCATGAAGTTTGTGCCTAACCAGTATATAGTGATTTTCTTTTGGTCATTCTTGATTTAAAGTTCACATTGTCTGTAAACAGGCCAGCAACCCCTGCTTTTTGGGGGATTCTTGTTGCATAAAGTACTGCTTTCCATCCTTTGACTGTCAGACTATGAATTTCCTTTTGAATTAGATGGATTTTTTGTATACAGCATGTGGTTGGATATTGTTTCTTGATCCATTCTGCCTATTTCTTTTAATTGGTGAATTGAGGCCATTTACATTAATGGTTTTAAGTGATATATATTCACTTATTTTTGCCATGTTATCTTTCTGCTGTTGATTTTTTGCCTTTCCCCTCTGTTTAGTTGTTTGCACTGCTTATTGATTTCTTTCTGTTGGTATTCTAGAAGTTGTAGTTATTTTAATGTCTATCTAGAATATTTTTTAGTATTCTTTGCAGGGTTGGTTTTGTGATCATGTAGTTCTTCACCTATTCTTTATCATGGAAGTATCTTATTTCTATATCAATTTTGAAGGATAGTTTTGTAAAATGCATCAATCTGGGTTGGAAGTCATTTTCCTTTATTATTTGAAATACTTCATGTTCTTCTTGATTTCGTTGTTTGTGTTGAGAAGTCTGCTGTGATTATGATGGGTTTTCCTTTATAGGTGATTTGTTTCTTTTCTCTAACAGCTTTTAATGTTCTGTTCTTATGTTGAATTTCTGGGATGTTGATTATTATGTTTGGGTGTAGATTTATTTTGATTATGGCTGATTGGATTTTAATATGCTTCACTTATCTGTATGTCAGTTTACTTTACCATGTTTGGAAAACTTTTATCTATTACTTCTGTAAATTGTCTTTTTATATCATTTGTGTTGTCACCTTCTTTTTCATTTACACCTGTTAATCTTATATTTTTTCTTTGCATCTGTTGCAACTGTTGAATTATTATTTCCTGATACCTTGTTATTTTTAGAAGATCTTTCCTTTCCTATGCACTATCTGCAGTCTTGCCTTTGAGGTCTGAAAGTCTATCTTCCTGTTCATAAAGGCAGTTTTGCCAACTTTTGATGGAATTTTCAATTTCTTGGTGGTCTCTTTAAATTTGTTTTATGCATCCTAGTTCTTTCTTATATTGTTCATTCAGAGTTTCAGTTGTTTGTGTTCTTCAGTTTTTTAAATTATGTCTTCTTTAGATGTGTCAACCTTTCTTTCACCATGTTTGTCATTTCTTGTTTTACCTGGCAGACTGTTTCTGGTCTGAGTTGCCTTATAGCTTTATGGAGTTGTTTCTTTACTTCAGTTGCTATCATTTAAAAAAGTTTCAGATGTAGGCTTGTTTGGGATGGGCTGGAGGTTTGTAATTGCATTTTGCTCTTTCATTTTGGCATTTTCTTGTATTCCTGGTGGCAGTTTAATGCAAAGTCTCAGTTGTTTCTTGGATTGAAGATGGCTGTCTGTACAAAGATTTCTCCCAGTTAAGTGGGGGACATTAGGCAGTACTTACTGGGTCCCTAGTGGGGCTCAGAGATCCCCAAGTCAGGGAGGGATGTTCTGGGTAGTCCTTCAGTGGACCTCTCATTGCTCACCAAAGCTCCCTGGCTGCTTGAGGTCACTGGGCAGGGTCTTACCAGGTTCTGAGTGGCATAGTAAGGCTGAATGGTATGTGGAGTATACTGGGAAGGCCTTTAGCTCATGCCACACACCACACCAAAGCTCCCCAGCTTCTTAAGGTCTCTGGGTGGGGCTCTACCAGGTTCTAAGCAACATAGTAAGGCTGCATAGGTAGATGGAGTTCACTGTGGAGGTCTTCAGCTCATGTCACTCAGCACATGGTGGCTCCGGGCTACCAGGAGATCACTGGGTGGAGTAAGCCAGGACCCAAGTGATTACCCAAAGGTCCTGGACTGTTTGGGGACAGTGGATGGGGCCCTGCCTGGTTCCTAGCAAAGTCCTGCACAGCTGAATAGAGTTTACTATGGAAGCCTGCAGCTCACTTGCAGCAGCTCCTGGCTACCTAGAAGAGTCACTGGGTGGAGCCTATCCCTTCCTTCTTTTATGCATTGTTTTGTACTATATTGTTTGTAAGATTTAACCATGTTATTGTAATGTTTCAGTACTCTGTTCCTTCTTACTGTTGATGGGCTTTCCATTGTGTTAATATACCTTAATTTACTTCTTAGGTGGATGAACTTTTGTTCACATCTCTTTGGGGGTTTTATGCCTAAAACTGTTATGATGACAGTTTCATACAAATGTAGACACATCATTTCATTTGTCTTGAATGATTATCTTGGAGTAGAATTTCTGGATTGTAGATCAAGTATGTATTTAACTTTAAAGGAAATTACCCAGGATTTTTGCAGAATGGTTTTACCATTATATAATACAGTCTGTGATAAAGGAGAACTTTTGTTGTTGCATATTTTGTGAATATGTGAGGTTGTCATTCTTAATTACAGTCATGTTTTGGTTAGAAAGAAATAGCTCACATTAATTTTAATCTGAATATACTTAGTAACTAATGAGGCTCTTTAATGTGCTTATTATTTATTCATAACTCTCCTTTACAGAATTGGCTGAATCATTAAGTTTCTCATTATTAATTATTACTTAACTATTATTGAGTTGTAGTTCCTTTACATTCTACAATAACTACTGTAAGATATATACAACAGATATAAAGCCATCAACATATAAAATATCTTGTCTTCTAATTAATTTTTAAACTTTTTGATGAGCAGATTTTTAGTGTAATAAATTCTAGTTTTCTACTTTTTTTAATAGTCTTTTCTGCTAGGCATGGTGACACATGCCTGTAATCCCAGCATTCAGGAAGCTGAGCCAGGAGGATCACTGGGAGTTTGAGGCCAACCTGGGCTACCTAATGAGTTCAGGCCAACTGATGAGACCTTGCCTCAAAAAAAAAAAAAAAAAAAAAAAAAAATCACAACAACAACAACAAAAAAATCTAAACAAAATAGTGTTTTTATTATAAGGAATTTTTGCTTACCCAAAAGATTCAAACAGACTCTCATATTATTTTCAAGAGACTGAAATATTTTATTTAATTTCTATCATAATATTTTAAGTTACTTTTATCATGTAAAGTTGGAACTTACATTAATTATTCATAGATACTAAGTTTTCACAAACTTTTATAAATAAATCTTATATCACATTGTCTTATTTACTTTAATCATGATCAAATGTTAGTCCTTCAACTTTGTGCAGTTTTTGCATGATGGTTTTGACTACTTTGACTCCACATGATTTTGACTCCACAAAAATTTTAGAATCATCTTGTCAACTTCCACAAATAAGCCTGCCGGGATTTTGATTGAAGTTGTTGAATCTGTGAAATGCAAACTGACATTTTAACAATGTTAAGTCTTTTAAGCTTTGAACATGTATGTTTATGTATTTAGACTTTTAAAATTCATAATATTTTCGTCAGTGCGCATATCTTACATGTATTCCATTAAATTTATCTGTTTCATGTTGTTTCTTTTTGTTGTATAGTTTGTTTTTAATTATTCATTTCTAATATTTGAAAATATATTTCTTATTTCTATCTTGCTGAATTCACATACATAGTTTTTAAAATAAATATTTTAGGAGTTTCTCTGGATATATCACCAGTTGTATTGTCTTCTAATAAAAACAATTTATCTTTTCCTTCTTGAACTTTGTCTTTGTTTGTCTTATTTAGCCAACTAGGAACTGTTGTACAGTGTTGAATAAAAGTGTTCAAAGTGGACGTTCTTGGCTTTTGCCCAGTCTTTGGAAGAAAGCATATAGTAGTCATTTACCATGAGTGAACCCTAACTGCTCTTTTGTGGATTTCTTTTATCAGGTTAAGAGACTGCCCCCTCAAATTCTAGTTTGCTGCAAATTTCTGCCATAATGTGTATTGCTTTCTCTATATCTACAGAGATGATCATTTGTTAACTTACCTTTATTCTGTTAATGCAAATGTCAGCTAAGTGACTTTTAAAAATATTTTAATGCTTCTTTGGAGGAAAAAACCATCCGGCCTGGTGGAGTCGTCCTTTGTATACTGCTAATTTCAATTGCTAAATTTTGTTAAGACTTTCATGACTATGTCCATCGGGGATATTATTCTGTAAGTGTTTCACTGTATTTTTGTTTGTTTCTCTTAACAGAAGCATTCTGTCCTCAAATGAGTCATACATTGTGATTCCACTTACGTTTCTGAGTTTGTATAAATTTGGTATGATTTCTTCCTTATAAAATTTACCATTTTAGTTATTTTTAGTCTAAAATTCAGTGGCATTAATTATACTCATAATGTTAACCGGTTACTATTTTCAAAAATTTTTTATCTGGGTCTATAAATTCTGTAATCCTCTTCCTTTCCCCAGTCCCTGAAAAACTCTAACCTATTTTATATCTACATGTATGTTCTTATTTTGTAGGTGTTTCATATGAAAAGAATTACACAGTAGTTGTTATTTTGTAAGTGTTTTGTTTCATTTACTGTTTTTAAAAACTTTTGCTCATTATAGCAAGTGTGAGAACATACTACTTATAATATTTGACAATTTAATATTTATTCAGGCTTTGTTATCTAATAATCTGTTATAAGTATTCTTCACACTTTTGAAAAGAATATATATTTTATGGCTTAAATATCACTTAGGTCAAATTGATCAATAGTAATATTCTAGTAGTCTACATTCATACTGATTTTTATTTACTTGTTCTTTCAACTAAGGATATGGGAACATTAAAATCTTAAATTATATTTGTATGTGTCTATTTTTCCATTCACTTTCATTAGTGCTTGCTTACATTTCGTTTTTATTTTAAAGAACCTTTTAGGTGTATATGCATTTGTGATTTGGGAATTCTGATGAGTTTACTCTTCATCATATATTATCCCTAACTCTACTAATACTCTGTCTTGAAGTTTAAGATTTCTATTTTCAACTTGTACTTTTTTTCTTTTTTTAAGCTTTATATTTATATTTTAAATGTAGAGTATAAATGTAAAGTTTAAAATATTTATACCTGTAAAGAATGTTGCAGGGGGACTTGTTGTTTTCTATGATCTGAAAACGTATTTTTTCATATTAAGTGTTCTGTTTACACTTAATGTAATTATTGATACAATTGGGTTACAATCCTGCTACATTTACTGCTTTTTTTCCCACTTATTCTTTACAAACTATGTCTTTTGAGTTTTTTGTTTTTTTTTTTTTAGGTTTCTGTTTTCAGCTTTTAGTTTTGTGTTTTGTCCTATATATTTATTAGCTGTTCCTATTCTATATCTTTGTATTTGTTTTAGGTGTTGTAATATGCATCTTAACTCAAGTTGGTTTATTTTAATTTACAGTTATGTCTCTAAGTACAATGCTAAAAACATTACAGTGATATATAAATTTAACCCTCAAGTCATTTGTGTCAGTGCTGCCATGTCTATGGCTACTTATATGCTATGAATTCCAGAGTACATTGTTCTTGTTTTGCTTTAAGTAATCACTTTTTTTGTCAAATTAACAAACAAGGACAAAAAAATATTGCTTGATTACTCATAATATTTCTTATGATTACTTACTTTTTCTATAGCTCTTTAGTTTTTCATGTATATTTGAATTTGCTTCTGATAGTATTTCACTTCTGATAATATTCTGATAGTATTCCCACTCTGATACAGTATTTAAATATGTATATATACCTATATTGTATATGCTGTGTTTTTGGGAGTCTGGATTATATTGTCTTCCTTTAAAGGTAATTGAATTTTGTTCTGGTAGCTTTAAGTAACTGGAATTTCAGCTTGGTTTACAATATTGGTGAGGAAAACCTAAAGTAACTCTTTGTTTGGCTGGAGTGGACATATTTCAAAGGTATGGCCGTATAACATTTTAGCTAGATATTAGGAGCAGTAAGGAAGATCTATTGTAAAACTGAAGTGTCCAGTATCACGTGGCCTAATGAATTGTCAGTCATTTCCTAGTTCCCAGTAGCTATTCTTTAGAAGACTCAGTCCCATACTCTGGATGGCACTTGGCGGATGACTCAGTTAGACTGCTATACACCCTGAAGCGTTTTCATTCTACCCATCTCTCTCTTCTTTGGAACACTATTACTCAGATTCCAGCTAACTCACCAGCTGTAATTTCCAGTCTTCTCTTTTTCTGATCAGAGAAGCTGTTGCTTTCTGTTTGAATTTCTCTACTGTGTGCCACAGTTTAGAAAGTTTTCTCTGGAGAAACTCACTCATGTGTTTCCCTTCCCTCATGACCACAGTTTTTGGTTGTCTGTCATCTGAAAAGCAGTTTGTATCTTTTTCAGTATCATAGTTAGTGATAATAGTATGTTAAATATAGCAGCTATCATGACTGGCACCTATAAGTATATAAAAAATCTTTGCTATTAAAGTCAAAACAGTGGCAAAGTTTTTTTTTTTTTTAATTTTAAATCATTTGCTCAGTACACCAGAAATGTATCATCAACATTTATTTTTTTCTTTACATGTAATTAATTTTCCCATATACAACAAATTATTCATACATCTATTTACGACTAGAAAACTACTGCCATATTGGGAGGGGTCTATAAAATGCTACATAAAAATGGATGTCTGAGTTTTTCTTTTGGGATTCATGAGAAAACAAAAGGATAAATTTTTGCTGTTATCTCTCTGAATTTGTATTGGTATTATATTTTTTCTTTTTCTGATCCATCTGTTTAATATTTTTAGACTCTTTCCCCAACTCTATGGAATTTATTTCAAATCTTTTTTTTTTTTTTTTTTTTTTTTTTTTTTTGGTGGTACCGGGGATCGAACTTGCAACCTAGCACTTGCCAGGCAGGCACTTATGCTGCTGAGCTAAATTCCCAGCCCTCTAATTGTATTTTTAACTTTAACTTTGAATATATTTTTAAAAGAGCATTTATAAACTTGTGAAGTTCTCAAAGTAAATTGATTTAATTCCTTAAATATCATCATTTTCACCATCATGTCATGGTATGTTTTATGTAATGATTATGACAGATAAGAAATCACTTTATATTGTCCTTTCAATATGAAATTATAAATTGGAGCTTGCCATTCTTTAAATTGGATAATCTATAATCTATAGATTAATAGGCTTCATTATTTTGAAGATGGCATTAGGCATTCATCATTCCAAAAGCAGGACACCAAGAGGTAATGACTGTAGGCATGTCATTGTGCATTCACAATTCAAATGAATAAAGCAGAATTCTCTTTAATAAACATAATCTACAGTATATAGAATAAGTTCTTTATATTACTCAGCCTTTTATCACTAGAACAAATAAATGAGTTAAGCACTTTATAAAAAGAAAGTCTGTTTTGGCTCATGGTTTTGGTGGTTTTAGTTCATGATCCTTTGGACTCATTGAATTGGAGCAGCACATAATGGTGAAAGTCAAAAAGAAGGAAGGGGAGAGGGAAAGAAAGGGAAAGAGTGAAGAGGAGAAAGGGAAGGAGAAAATGGCATTTGGATCTTCTGTACGGTCACACCCTATAACCCGAGCCTCCCTTTAGGCCCAGCTCTTAAACATTCCACCATATTTGCATAGCGCCCAGCTGGGGACCAAGCCTTTATGAAGGGGCCATGGGGCACAGCCCCAATCCATACTATGACAGCATAAACTTTCCAAACCTTCAAATGTGAATTAATCATTTTCATGTTAGTGAACTTGTCTGGGGATAGGGTTATTCTTTTTTGATGATGGATATTCTTTTTTCTACCATTTCACAGAATAGGGAAAATCTGAATAAATCATTCTTCTCATTTAATCGTAAGAAGCATGTTTTAGAGAATATTTGGTATTTTGTTTTATCACTCTAACATTTCTATCTTTTTTCCTTCCCTTCCTCTTTGCTTTATCTTTCTTGTTGTAGACTCTCATTTACAATCTGCCAATTTTTCATTATACCTTAAGCTATTCATTATATTCATCTTCCTTTATTCTTTCTTGAACACAAACTTAAAGAAAAACACTGTATCACTTTTACATATCTGTGTGTAATTTCTTAGTCTTGGTAAGGCTTTACTGCTAAAAACATGGCTTACCTTTTATTTTGTATGTTTTTAAGCTAGCCACATGTTTTTAAACTATTCCACATTTATTTCAACTCCATTCCTGTAACTTTAATTTTCACTAATCTAATTAAATAATCTAAACTTACATGTAATTAAAGTTCATTTGCCCTGTTACTTCATCAATCACAGTAGGCCAATGTATTGCAACAAGTAGACCAATATATATAATGCTTTTAAACTTGGAAGAAGTTTATTTCTTGTTCTAAAAGCAGTTCTTTTCCATGTAGTCATTCAGTTTCTCAGGCTCCATTTCCTCAAAACCGTAAGCAGTAATCATGTTTGCACTGGGTTCACCAGCTGAACATGGTGTCACAACCTTCTAATTCCAGCATTTGGGAAACTGAGGCAGAATTGCTGTGAGTTTAAGCCCAGCCTGAACTACAAAGTGAGACCTTGTCTCAAAAGCAAACAAACGAAAACAGTAGATTCATCATATCCAAGCTTCTAGGTTAAAGGGAAGAGAACATAAGAGACGCACCCTTATCTCTTTATGGCACTGACCTGCAAGTGTCCCATGTTGTATGCACTGACAGTATCCTATGACTCTTGGAATGGTGAATCCTAATCAGTCCTTAATCATAGGCTTAGGTTCAGTTCCCATCAGAAGAGCATGCAGTGAAATATCCATAATAGATAGCAGGTAGGTTAGCAAAATAAGGAAAGCTTTAGTGAATAAGATAACTTCACACTTAAATCATATCCAAATCAAGTTGGAGTGATTTGAAAGATGCATAGTGCTGATATTTATTCCACAGGTGAGGTTAGATGTGGTGGTTAAGATTACACATTCAAGAGCTTTCTGGGTTCAAAGCCAAAATGCATTGTATTTTACTATTAGCAGTGTAATCTTAGAAACTTAATTTTTTAATGCAACCATTTCTTCTACCATAAAATGTGAATAATAAATGCCTCATAAGTTTATTTCTGAAGACCAAATGAGATAATACATAGTGTTTGCTTTAATAACCCCCTGCACATAACAAGTGCTCAGTAAATGTTAATAGTCATAGTAAAGATGATTATTCTTATCTGAATTATTGTTCATTTTTTATCTCAAATGCATGTTTTATGAACTGTATTTGATTCTAAAAAACAAACCCCTTGATAAATGAGAAATCTGGGGAAAATACTAGAAACAGTAGCAGAATTTATTTAATTTCATGTCTCCTGCCTCTTGCTTTACTTTCTGATGGTATTTCCATTTGTTTTCACAGAAGACTATAATTTCCTGTTTTTCCATTTAAGTTATGCAGAGCATGTAATCATTATTTGTAACAAATAAAATTAGATTCTTGCAAGTGTAGTTACAGAATGAAAGGTGTAAGCCTGAAGTTGTAGTTCACAGGATGGTTGCAAAGAGCAATAGTTTTACTAGCAAGGAGACCAAGAGCAGAAGAAAAGTCTGACAGGATAGGTTAGACACTTCACCACAGGGATCTAAGGGAAGGAGTCAAATGTAGAGCAACAGAAACATTACTTGGCTAAATTTCCTTGTGGTGAAGGAAGACCTTCATCTGGTTTCCTGCTAGCTCTTTCACCGTTTTCTCTATCAAACCTCCAGTGACTTGGTGCAGCATGTCTAATTCTCCATAAATCAGCTAAACTTCTGAGTGATATTGACAGTGGCTTTCCCAATTCCATTGTTCTTTGTCAAGAGTTTTATTCAGTCTCAAAACAATTTGCTGTGAACACCCCTGTTTGCTTGCCACGCTGGTCTTTGTTCAGGCAGAAACCTTTGATTTATAACTGTATGTAATTGATGGTTATGGGGTAGGGGCACTATAGCTCATGCTCCTCTTCTTTTAATCTAGCTTCATTTAGAAATCCATGTAGTGCTGCATTCTCAAGGGAATGGGCTGGGAAATTTTCCATACCCCCAATGGGAGGCTATTAATCACGGTAAGGAGTGTGTTGGTGAAAGTTAGGAAAACAAAAGTCAGACCACCTTAAGATGGCTATCAAAGAATAGATGTTAAAGCTAATGTATTCATTGTGGAGCATTTCTAAAGAAAAGGAGAGCTCTTTGGTGAACCAGATACGTTCACTACTCCAAAAAATGAAATTTGACGTTTCTTCTTCAGGTTGTTAGTATTGAAAAGCTGCTCCCAAAGTCCCTGATCAGTTGCTAAGTCATTGACTGTGAAACAGTTGAAAGCCGTTTTTAAATGCCACAGGTCTCTTTTTGCTAATAATGAAAAAAAAAAGGAAATACAGGGGTTTTTCTCCCCTTGGCAGCTTTATCACAGAGTAGCTTACAATACCTGTCATTCTAGTATTTGCTGAATTTAATGCCAGGATCTCTCCCCACCCTGCCCCCATCCTTTTATTAGTTCAAACGAAGGCTAAGGAACTTTATAAGGTAACATTTCTTTAGGATGCAAAGATTGATACCAAGTTTCTGAAAACAATAACAAATTCTTCTCAAGGGTTAAAGAAAGAAAATAAAGTGAGCCAAAGTTTTAAAACAGTATTCACTGAAAAAAACAGCATTTTCAATTTATTTTTGGTTTATTTTATTTTTCTTCTATAAAAAATAATCTTGCAAGCTAAAGTTATTTTATAATGAATAGCATTCTCTGAAGAAAATGTATGTACATATTTTTGAATGAATTATACTGCCAAAATTAGAATAATACATCAAAAATTAGAGTACTGTGTATTGTACCTTTTGGTTGGTTTATTTATACAAAATAGATTTTTGAGGAAGGATAAATAAAAGAAGTAACAAAGAAAACTAAACATAGTTATAAACATTAATGGGCACTGGATCAGATCCCATAAGGATCTTGTGAATTATGAAAATATGTTGAGATGCCATTAGTATCAATTCATTGTATTTGGTTACTTAACAGCTGTCACCATTGAAGTCATTGAAGTGGCACTTAAAGTGGTCTGAAGCAAGGATGCTATGGTTAATTTTCTTCATGCACCTGTTGATATCAGCATTATTTAAAGTTTTATTTTGCATTATTACATCTCAGTGAGTTTCAGAAATAGCAAGTGTTTCCTTAGAAGGGAAGCCAAGATTATTCACAATTCATTTTCTCCCCTTTAAAGAGTTCGAACTGACATAGTTTCCATTATGAATGATCTTGGAGTTAAAAATGTAAGTAGTGCTTTTCTTAGATTGTTTTCCTAGTTAGATCCCAATCCTTTGAAGTTAGGAGACCATTCCCAGATGTTGGTACTTTAGCCCCCAGAGTCCCTATTTAATGACACTAGAATCAGATTAATCTCTTACCATTAGACCTGAGATGAGAGATAACCTCATTCAGGTCTAATGATGTGACTTTTCAGAAAAATACTCATTAACCAAATGACAGAAAACAATAATTAAAATCCATAGTTCATTTGAATGGAAGCACAAAGCAATTTAGGTGTAGAACATCTTCAAAGAATTAAAGATGCACTTCCTCGATGGGAGCACGACAAACTCTGAGTTAACTTGCCACTTGACATGTTTGGATATCACCAGCAAGAACTTCATTCAAAATAAACCTGATACAAAGATGTGAATCTACATTCTGATGCTTTTTAGTTCTTTCCTAGGAAACAAAATGAATATATAAGGATAATTTCTAAATTAGGATATTCTTGACTTTCTCTATTTCTTGTATTTTTTATTTGTTCTAACAACTTTGCATTTCAAAATCAGTATTTAACTTGTTTTGCATAATGATTTCATTGTAAGAAACATTTCATTACCTGTGTTGAATATGTAACTCTTTGTAAAAAAAAAAAAAATTCCATCATTGTCACTTTTGTTATGCACCCCTGTGCTGTGAAGAAGTTAAAGCTTCAGAACAAAATGTCATTCTGGAGGTCTTCTATTGTGTCTTTCTGTTGTGTTACTGTCATTTGTATAAAGTGGGTGTTGCAGGCCAAGAATTTAGCAGTTTGTGCACAGTTGTGAGTTCAATCCCTGGTTAAATAAATAAATAAATAAATAAAACAAAATAAAGTAGATGTTGCTGCTTTTGCGGGAGGTATGGGGTCAAGATCTTTTATTAGACTTTTGTCATGCTGACCTTAATTATAAACAATGAATCTCTTCTCACTTCTTATATAAAGTTCAAATTAGACAAAAATATGGGATGAATCTCTTCTCCTTATATAAAGTTCAAATTAAACAAAAATCATGGGATGAAGGAGACACAGATGCCTTCCCCACATTGTCAAACTTTAAATCTTAAACAGAGAAGACTTTGAGAAACAGCTGTTTACCTAAGTAACTACTATGTGGTTTATCTCAATAACCATGTGCTTTTCAAGCTCACACTCTAGTTTTCATGTGGGTTCCTTCAAGAAGTATTAGGTAATCAAGGAATCCTTCTATATTTTGATGGAAGTATAAACAAGTGCAACTACTATGAAAATCAGTATGGAAATTTCTCCAAAAAGCAAAATATGAATTTCATTTAATCCAGCTGCTTTTTTGGGTATCTCTCCCCCCAAATTAGACATCATATTCCAGTGATACATGCATGCTGAGGTTTATAACAGCAAGATTCATAATAGCTATATCTTGGAATGTGCCTACATGACCATCAATGAGATGAATGGATAAAGAATTATATGTAAGGGAGTAATACTCTGCCATAAAGAAAGATAAGTTTAGGTCATTTGTCAGAAAATGAATGCACTTTGAGATTATAATGTTAGGTGAAATAAATCTAATACTTAAGCTTAAATATTATATATTTCATTTTATATGAGAAGCTCAAAGTATAACTAATTTTTTTAAGATAGTAGAACACAAAGAGATAGATCTCTTGCAAATGGGAAGAGAATCCATAGATAGAGGAAAGGTGAGGAAAGGGAGGGGCAGGAAAGTAAAGATCATTAATATATGTTAAATACATGGGCAGATGTAAAACATTATGTACTAATAAAAAATTAAAATTGAAAGGTAATCAGTGACCACAAAAATGCTACATGTATATTATTAAAATAAAATATGAAATTGATTGGATGTGTTCTTGAGAACTAGCTTAACAGACAAACTGAAACAGCTTTGAGTATAGTTATTTAACTGGGGAATAGACTTTCCTGTCTGTCTCTGGCAGCACCAGCCCTTGGATCACAGGACTTGGAGTAAATGTTTCATCAGTAGTGCCTATTTAAGGATCTTTATGGAACCAATAATTTAGGCCTCTAGGAAAGCCCTTGTCAACTGCACTAAAGCAATATGCACAAGGGAGTGAAAGTCTACTTATTTTTAAGGAGGGAAGGTGCCCTGTGCTGTCTGGGTGCTTTCTGAGGTTTGAGGGCTTGCTGTCTCCCAGTGGCCATGTCGGAAGGTAAGCTCAGCCTGGCCTGGGATTTTATGATCCCCTTAGGAAAGTGAATTCTCATACTCTTTCCCTCTAAATAGGTGCATGTATGGAGATCAGGAGAAACAGGAGTGTGAGATTTGCTTTATCACCATCTGCCCTACCAAGAAATAGCAGTTTCCAACCAAATTTTAAACTGGACAGCTCATTTTGCTTTATGCTTTCTGCAGACTCGACCATCTGTTTCACATGGGGTAGACATGAATTTTATAGATTTCACAATTGGGTTTTAGTTTGTTTAGCTTTTTTCCCCTCACTTATTCTCTGAGTGGTCATAGATATAAATGCATGCAGCTAAGTGTGACTGGAATATTTGTGGAGTGGGCACTGAAAGACATTCATCACGTTAAAACATTTGGGGACATTTAAAAGCATTCTGGAAATTGAAATCTGAACATCTGTATCAAAACAAAAAAATCAGAATGTATAATCTGTTATTACTACTCTCAGTATCGATGTAGAAAGGTTTAATTTAGGGTTTATTTGTCCCTCTGTGGTGCTCTATGCTCGCATTGGTTTGTTCAGCATATCCAGCAAGGTTTTTTTCCAAACCAATAAAAATATGTCCTGCAAGGTGGTTCAATTGGAAGATATTGTATGGAGATTTATTTCAGGATCTGGGGAATAGTGTAGGTGTGTGCTGCTTCACTCAAATTAAGAAACCAATTGCAGCACAATGTTCTTTTACGGACGTGTCATATTTGGAAATTGAATGGCTATGCTCTGCCTCACTGTAGTTTGAGAAGTATCTTTCTGAGATCAGGGCATGGTAGAGACAAGTGCTTTTACAGCCAGGCTCCAGGAATCTGCTGACAAGGCACTTAGAAGAGAGGAGGTGGTCCTTTCTATTGCTCAGAAAAAGTTCACGAAATCTTTCCCATCTATTAAGTGAGGAGAAACAAGTGTCTAACAAAGATTGCAAATTGTTGTGATGTTGAGCTCCTTTGAGGACAGGATGGCAGGGAAAATACTCCATGATTCTTTTTTTTTTTTTTTTTTTTTTTCTTAAAGTTGTATTTAGGACTTTTGTGGTTCATTTACGACTTAAAAAAAAAAAAAAGTGAAACTCTGTCTCATGTAAAGTATTTCTCTTCTGCTAACTTTTTGACAGGCATTCCTCCAGAATTTAGAAGAAACTGAAACTACTACTAGTTGTCTACTGATTTATTTTTGCCATTGTACATTCTTTTTTTAACTTCAACCCTTTGCCCACACCACCAAAGGTGGTTCCTTGGAAATTGTAATCTTTCAATCAAATTGTATGCCTGCTACTTTTTGTCCAGCAAAGAATATAGGGTGGCATCGTTTTATAATTTTACAAAAGTTTTATAAATGTTTTATTTTTGACAAAATGAGTTCTAAGATTTCTTGCTATATAATTGCTATTGATTATGGGGACATTTTCCCACTGAGTTGATTCTCAGACAAGGTCGTCCAAACCCAAGTTTCATGCGAAAGGGGGAATTTTTTGATGTAATGATTGTTTTCATTTGTGCCCATGTTTAATTGCCAATGTTCCTTAAGGAGGTAGGGAGAGAAGTTTGAGTCTACCACTCAAAAGACTCAAGATGCTCCTTATACTATTACAGGTCTGGGCAGGGAGGGGATTTTACATTTACATTATTCCAATTTCCATGTTTGGCAGCCCATCCCCAGTTAAAGCACACATGTTGCTCACATGGTATTGCCTACAGATTCATCTCATGTCATGATCATCCTGTGATCTGATGCAGGTGGTAAATTAGAATTCTCTTGCTCATAGTGGACAAATCACTCTTTGTGAGTTTTGCTACTATTCTTAATTAAAAGATTAGGTTTTGTTTCATTTTTAGTTTTGTGACCCACTACTACTTGAAACTCTGCAAAGTTTGTCCTATTATACAAGTGTGTGGGTTTAATGTTTTAATGAAAGTTAGATGTAACACATCTATTGACTTCTGCAGAGAATGAAGCTTATAAAACATCAGCATAGACCAGACTATGGGATGTTTACTATCACCAGCATTCTAGCCTAGGGCTTTTTCTATTCCTCTATTTTTAATACATAATATGCTTGTATCTAGATGTCCCCAAAAAGACTCATGTGGTCACAGATGGAGTTCTTCAGAGGTGGCTGGATCTAAAGAATGTGGTGCTAGGATTAAGAATGTGATACTGGGATTTATTCATGGTGCAATGCTAGGATTAAGGCTGCTGCACCTTGGGTGTGAGTCTGGGTAGAATATAAGGTACAGAAAGAGGGCTGCTGCATTATTTATTGCTTTCTGCTATTGCTGCTGCTTGTCTTCTGCTACCCCTCTAACTGCTCTGCAGTGACCTTTGGCTGTGTCACCATGCCTTGAAACCAGCGAATTATGGACTGCAACCTCTACAAACTGTGAGCCAAAGTAAACCTTTCTTCCTTTAACTTTGGGGATTTGGTGTTTTGTCTCAGCACGAGAAAAGTAAGTAGGACAATAACAAATCATTCATGCTCTTATTCACTGATAAGATACCTCCTGTGCCTGTGTGGTTTATGTGGAGTGCTGTGGGTGTTCAGAATAGAATTCCTTAAAATAATGTGCATTCAGATAACCTGGAATCATGTGAAAATGCAGATTCTTATGCAGGAACTCTGGGGAGGTGAATGAACTGCTTTGGTCCTAAAACATACTTAGTGGTGTGGTTGCTTCAGGTCTCTGTGTAGCAATAGTATAAGAACTTAAGTTTAGAAGTCTGTATATGAGATTATACACAGAACAGAAGAGAAACAGAGGAGGGAAACTGGTCATTAACACAAATTGTCTACAATGAGTGAATCGTATGTCTGGCTAAACGTATGTGGAGTAGTCCCTGATCTTTGTGAAGTCCTCTATGAAGGTTGAGACACAGGTATAACGTCATGAACTAGATAAAGGAGTGTGACAGATCCCTGTACCAAAGACAGCAATGACCCTAGGGGAAGCAACCACCTAGTTCCTGATGGGTAGGGAGGTATCAAGGAAGGTGACATCATTCATCTGTATGTTGAAGGGTGACAGCTTCCCAAGCTGGTAACGTAGGAACAGGGATGTGCCCATTCAAAGATAAATAGATATGGTGTAGTGGAGAGGGCTGAGAATCTCACTTTTTCTGGGACAGGGGCTGCACATTCAAGGATACAAGGAAATGTACTCATTTATATGAGTTCACACTTCTAAAAATGTCTGTCATAAGTCAGACATTTAACATGTATTAGTTTAGTGGGGTGCTTTTGAGGGATACTTGGGATTAAAACAGAACTTGCACACTAAGCTACATCCCAGCCTTTCTCCTTTTCAAAATTATTTAGTTTGAGATAGGGTTTCACTAAGTCATTAAGTTGCCAGGGCTCTATTGTGCAGTCTTCCTGCCTCAGCCTCTCAGAGTGCTGGGATTATAGGCATGTGCCCCGATGCCCAGTCTAGTTTTCCTTTGATAAGCGTAAAGTAGAAGCAGATAAACAAGCTTGTAGAACTTGCTGACAGGTGCACAGCTTCTCAGAGGCTAAACTGGACTTCAAGCCGACATCAGCACAAGAGCAAATCCCTGGATATTTCCTATCTGCCCATCGTCGGGAAGTACAGACCAGGTCACAAAGAGTCCTAACAACTATACAAAGGGGTTTAAACTGGATCCCTAACTTAGTGGGAAACCTTAGAAGGCTTTTAAGAAGAAAAAATGACTTTTAAGTTCTGAAAGCTTTGCAGAGGACAAATTAAAAGGATCTACAGCATGATGAGTAATTGACGACTATTAAGCACCCAAAATTGTCATCTTACAAGTACTCAAGAAAAGCATGAACCTTCTGAAATTTAAGGAGCTTATAGTTTCATCCAAGAGAAACCTTTTTACACAAAACAAAATACCAGATACAAGATCCATATGTGCTCCTATTTACATTAATGACTTAGTACATAATATTGAGATGCAAACCAGCATTGTCCAGAGGAAAGGGTGGTAGCACCCTGAAGTCTAAGGATGATTCCACTGCCTTAAAACCTCACCACTGAGTTACAAAACTGAATTGGCTCTTCCCACATTCACAGTTGTCATTGTACTGGTATCACAGATCTCTTTGATGCTGTTTTCCAGAATAAACACCATCAGTATCACTAACCTGTAGTTTAAATTCTCCCCAAGAAAGTGTTTTCTTTAGGTAAAGGGGTGATAACACAGGTAGTCTATACACCCATCACATGCTGCCTAAAAATGTTTTATTGAGCACCAGCTGTGTCCTGAGCAAATAGCAAAATTATGCTGGAAGAACTCCCAGAGGAAGGTATTGTCATTCTCATTTTGCACAAGAAAAAACTTATCACTGAGTAATTAAAATTTTCTGATGTCACAGAGTTATTCTGAATCAGAATTCTGACCCAGATCTTGATGCTAAAGCTCTGGCACTTTAACCTGGCAGCATTGTCTGCCCGGGTACGCCGTACATCTCTGGGCTGCTTCCTAATTTTTTTCCCTACAGATGTTGGAGAAGTAAACAATAATTATGCCATTTGACAGATGAAGAAAAAATAGATTGGAAAAATAGAGGAATCATCCCAAAGTCACAGTTAATTAGGGCTGCTCTTTACTGCTTCTAGTCTCTAGTCTAATGTTTTTCACTCCTTAGGTTCAAAGCCTCATTTCGAGGAGCAGTTGTGCCTAAGCTTTACTGTAATTGGCCATTGCTGGGGCATCTGAAAAATTCAGATGCCTAACTCCTTTCCTGGACATTCTAATTTACTTGCCAGAGAATGCAAGGGATTTTTAAAAACTCATTACATGATGCTGATATTCAGTAGATGTAGGAGCCATTACTAGGGCTTTTGAGATAGTAGGTTCATAGCTGATTTAAGGTTGGTTGACTTTCTCAGAGTGTAGTCCTTAAACCAAAATATCATTATCAGGGAACTTGGTACAAATGCAGATTTTTGGGTTCCACACCAGGCTTATGAAACACGTATTCTAGGAGTGGAGCAAGAAAAAGCTTTCCAAGTGATTCTGGTTCAAGCCGAATCCCTTGGCCACAAGTCCTCCCAACAGGTTTATGATGTGGAACATGTTGACCAGCTGTCTGCTATTTTTACCAAAGCCAGAGCTCAAGAGAAATATATTTAAATATATTTTGGTTATATTTAAACACAAACGACAGTAAAAGGCATTTAGGTTTACGTTAAAAGATGGATTTCCTGATGGGGTAGGTTGCCAATAGCCGGAATAAAAAACTGAGGGAGGATTTTGGAATCTTTCTGGGGGTGGCTAGAGTACCAAACTATCAAAAAGAAAGAAAGGAAAAGGCAGAAATTGGCCTCTGGAGGAAAAGGAAAGCAATAAGTACTGCCATCTGACTTCACTTGAGCATTTACAGTCCTTCCTTCCTGTGCTTTGAAGTTAAGGGTGATGTCTTCTTAGCTGGCAACTTTTATTTTCTCCTGCAAATTTCCATGTGGTTGGAATCTTCCCAACATTACTGCACTTGTGGCAGCAAGCAGGCCTTCACTGCCTGCCTGGGAAGTAAAGAGACTGAATTATAGATAGCAAAGCGACTACTCTCCTGCCTATTTCCCATTACCGGGCTACTTACGGGTATCATTTCCCTGCTACTATAATTATTGCTTAAATATTATAATTTTAAGTAACTCAGTATATTAACTAATTTCCCTAATGTTGCATGTTCATTTGATATGGGTGGTTTTTATCATATTTTTCAAGTTATACCTCCTGAACTTCCTCAGTGACTGTTTGGGCTAGGTTTTATTTGTTCTTATAAGAATGGTTTGTGAACAATTTAAGATCCCAGGATATCAGGATGGGCAAGGAGTTAATGGAATATAATTATTTAAATTGAGAACTGGTTTGAGGCACAAAACAGAGAGAGAGGGATGAGAAATATTTATGCTAGGCTAAAGACTATTGGAGATACCGTGGGAAAAGATGGGAAGAAATGTGTCTAAACTTATTGTACAGATACAATAAATTGTCCAGTTGTTTAACTTGACTCATTTGTCAACAATTCTAAAATATTTATGACATACGCAAAATATCTCCCTTTAATTTAGTAAGTTATTCATTTTTCTTAGTACCATTTTTAACCAATATTTGACCTTGAGAATTGATGGTGATGTCATGGGACTTTTTCTGTTTCCTTCATGTAGTAAGCAATCTGTGTTTAAATGTGTACTAAAAACACTGAGGGAAAGAAACAAGAAATAGTGAAGAAGATGACAGGTTAGTCTATTTGACCAGAGTTGAGTGGGTGGATATGTTTCACTTCCCATATCTCGAGGGGTGAGTCCTGCATACTACAGATCTGCCAGCTGAGGCTCCTGGAAGCACTAATGTACTGAAAGACACTGGACATAACATCACAAAAGCATAGGCCCTACAATAGGAAAATGCCTTATAACTATTTCATCAGCTATGAAGTGAAATGGGCTATAAAAAGATGTTTCTTTTCTAGTTACCTGAAACACCTCAGCTTTCCTTGCCTATAGGACTGAGTAAAAGGGACATAGGAAACAACCACTGATAGATGGAAATAAAAGGAGGTCTCCCAAACCTTAGGAACCTTGCTTTCATGGTTAAATTTTGTAGCAATTTAGACAAAAGAGCACAAATGATTTGAAATATAGAGGTAAGACAATCAGTGACAATTCTGTGAAGAATTTGCCCATTTTGTTTCCATTGTAATGCTGCAACTCAAAGACTCATTCAAATAAAATGATACGTAGTTTGAGATGCAGCTTGCTGAGATTCTTCATGGAGATGAACCAAATCTATTTGATCACTGACTTCAACCACTTAAAGCAAAGAAACTGAATAAGAATCTAAGAATTCTTAAAAAAAGAAAAAGGCAGGGGAGGGGATGAATGATAAAAAAATAGGTAAAATGGAAATCTAGTCAATGCAAATCTCCAGATACTGCTGAAAAGAGAGCCACGTGAAAAGTTAGGTGATTACTTGAATGTTTTTATAAGAAATAATAAGCTTTTATCATTGGGAGGGAAGAGAAAATCAATTTTACTGACATTGTATATGGAAATGCTGCAATAGAAACACTTTCCAACTATGCACCCACAAATTGTTACTCCATGGAGAGCAGTGCTCCAATAAAATGACAGCAAAATCCTGGATGTTCTCTACACAGGTCCTAAGTCCGATGGAGCTCAGCCCCTCACTTTACTTCCTTTGTTATGCTCTGTTTCACATGGATTTCTTGAGTTATAGATGATTCTCCCTCGAGAATGAGTTTTCATCTCCATCTCCCTTTATGCTTATGGAAATCCTGCCCTACTTTAATTTATGAATTCTGAGCAGGTACCACATGCCAACATTGGGCTAGAACAGAATGGAAATTAAATGGGAAGGCTGTGGACCCTGTCGTTGAGTTGTTCATAGTCTTCGGAAGTTTCAGTTCATAGTGCCATATCCCATATAAGTACTGTCAATTTTATTTACTTAATTTTAATGAAGTATAATATGCATGCAGAAAAGAGTGCACACAGTGCTATGTGATTTCAGCAGCAGTGGAGGGGACACTGTAGAATGACATTCTATGTGCCTGAGGTATCTGGAAAGATTTGTCAATGGAAGAGAAGCAGAAGGAAAGACTGAGGAGAGAGTAGAGAAAGCTAGTGAAAAAGAAGGCTTGTATTACAGGCCAGACATTCTTCCAACCCAGCATCACTAGAGAGATTTCCATAGCTATGCAGCTCTCACACTTCTCTTAATTATCGAAATTCACCCAAAGACACTAATATCCTGCAGGTTGGGGACCTCTATCATATTATACCACCCATGTTTATTTTTCTGCTTCTTGGACTTTATTCACCAGTGACATGAAATTAGGGATGCACAAGAGAGTTGAGCAATTCTTACGCAGGTAACCCTGGGTAAAGAAATCCACCCATACAAAGCTCAGTGGATTTATCATAAAGGTTTGCTGAGAAAAGATGAACCCAGATTGGGATCAACAAACTACAACCAGTGAGCCAAATTCAGCCAGCATTTTGTTTTTTGTAAATCAAATTTATTGGAACAATCAAGATCATTTACTTACACATGGCCTATTGCTGATTTTCTGCCAGAATGAAAAAAAAAAATGTATAGTTGCAACAAAGACTTCCTGGGCCACAAAGCCTGAAGTATTTACCATCTTGTTTTTCACAAAAAGCTTGCTGATTCCTATACATTTAACATATGTTTATTATTATTGTTAGTCCAAAATAAAGGAGCTCTTTGATGCCGAAATATGTTATGCTCCTCAACATCAACCCTGAGTCCAATTTAAATTATTTTTCATTGCTTTGGGCTTATTGTTAAAGCAATGTTTTAAAATGTTTGTTTCTAAAATATTTAGGATGCTACAACCCTTAAAATATTTAAGGATGCCAGAAGTGGCATCTTTACTTCTAGCAGCTGGAATGTCAGCCTTGTGCAAGTGGGGGCCTGGGCCCATTCCCTGATGCACCGTAGGCATGTAGCCATGTGCCTAGCATAGAGAATGCATTTAAGATGAGTTCCTGAGATGAAATATTAAGTCGCCATGACTAGAGGTGGAAAACATAGAAGCAAATATGGTAAGAGAAAATAACGAGCTCTCCCCAACCCCTTGGCTTTATAGAAAGTTCATTCTGGACATCTATAGGTTTCGTATGCAAAATGGCATAAACAGAAAGGCTAAATTGCCAAGACAAAGTTTCAAAGAAGAAATCTTAATATAACAGAATGGAAATGCTCTGAGTGAAGCTTTTCATTTGTAATGTCTTGGAAAAGAACAGCCTACCAGAGGGAAAAAGTTCATCTGAAAAATACTAAGATTAAGATGCATATGTATCATTGAATCAAATTATATCTTCCTAGATATTATTATACTATTAACATTTTTACATTACTGTCAATTTTCCTCTAACTTTCTCATGAGAATTTTCAGGATAGAAAGAAAAAGCTTTCAATTCTGTAGATGATGCTTCAACATTTGTGGAAAGGCTTTATTGATGCCTGCCTGTCCATAGTTATTGGATTTTGCCATTTCAGCCTTTTTGATCTCTTTTTACTTCTCCAGTGCTTGATAATGATGGACAGATCTGAGTACAGTGCATCTGAGAAGTGTTGTTTTAAAGCGTTTGGCTGACCCTTACCTTGTGCTGACTTTCCTCCGTTTGTGAGCACAATCCCCCGACTCAGAGTCACGCAGAAAAGCAGCGGAAGACTTCAGTGGCTGTTCCTCAGTGCTTTGCTGATGAATCTATATTCAGTTTAAAATACTTATTTCCTGATTTCACTTGGCCATTTTTTCTACTAACCAAAAGCTGTCAAGTGTGCCTTTTGCACCACCAAAACATTTGGCTACCTGTCTAGAAGATGAGAGGTAAGAGAAAGTATTTGTGCATTTGTTCTCTCTTTCATTGATTCTCACATCCCTCCAAAGTGACAGTCACTTTGAATAAGTGCAAAGCAGAAAGTATTTCCATTTCTAAAAACATTTATATTCTGTGATAGGGGATAAACCAATAGCAGTTGAATAATTAACAAGCGAAAACCATAGACCATGGTAAGTAATATACAGACAATTTGAAAATGACAGTGCTGATTAGTGGAACAAATCTAGGTGATTTAAATTGTGATTAAATAATAAAAAGGACCTTCCTCATCAGCCTGCAGAACAAGAATGTTCTAGATACAGGCTTTAGCTGAAAGCCAGTACATACTGAGATTCTTTTTTAAGTACTATATTTGAAAATGAATAACTTAGGGACAGCAAAGCAGACTTTAAGCAAAGATTAATACCAGAAGTAGAGTCGGGCATCTGATTCTTAAGAATATATGCTTATGCCAATAGTAGAACCAATCATCAAATTGTTTCACTGTGTTTTATGTTTCTACTTCACAGACACAGTAGTCTCTGCCCTTTGCTATTTCTTTTCTTATCCAATTGCAATATCAGGTGAGTTTAGAATAGAGTTAATTTAGGGTCAATTTCAGGGAAACAATAGGAGTTTCATCCTATGGATATTATCTCATTTAAAGTAGGATCTTCCCATAAAACAGAAAGTGTTAAGGGACACAGTGCACAGATCATCAGGATCAGTGCTATCTCTTGCATGCCATGTGAAATGGAGAGACGGGAAGTGAAAGAACTTGAGTTATTACACCCCCAAGTTGGGTTTTACTCCATTCATCAATCACAGATAGTTACTTGCTTTTAGTGCTATGCTCAGAGCTAAGGCAGAGTATGCAGTTGGATTAGAAAGACCAAAATATAGTTAACATTCCTTGTTTAGGGTTCAGTTCAGGAGTATTTAAAGATGATTATTGCATTTATTTGGCATAAGGTCCAGAATTTAATTATGTCATCTAGGGGTTCTGATCTAAGAATCAGTGGAAATCAAGATTAACCAGAAAGTAACAGGGGTCTGTGGTGACTGGAAGCCTTCCCTCATGCCACTTCTAATCTCAGAAAAGGCACTTACAATCTTTAGTGTAGCTGAGGCTGTAAGAATTACATGAACTTCCTGAGAGCCAATAACGAAGACAGAACAGAATGTGTGCACAGGAAAGAAAAACAATAAAATGTGCAAAAAAACAAAAACAAAAACAAAGCCCTCTTTCTTTTCATCCCAACCATTACCATTTGATGTTTTCCATTAAAAAAGTATGTGCAAAGAGAAAGTTGTCAATCTAGAATATAAGTATACCCTTAGAAATTATGAAAATTATATATAGATATTTTATATATGTCTTTCTACAAGATGCAGGTTGCATTTTAAAATATATCTTGAGGAATTTTCCATATTAGTATACAGTGTACAAATCCACACCATTTTCATTTTTTTAAAGGTTGTATTATATTATTTTGGGGAGTTATATCAGAATTTAGGTAACTAGTCTCTGACTCGTAAGCTTTTATATTATTTGTGCTTTACGTTTCTCTATTATTCTCACCATGGTATATCCTCATCATACAATACTTCACTTTCAACTCTTTTTATAAGATATTCTGCAGTGGGATTACTGGATGAAAGTTCTCAAAGAGAATTATGTGTAACCTTTCAAAAATTTGCAGCATTTTCACCAAGATCATATGTGAATCCTTACTTCCCTGTATCCTCTTACAGCTTGCTATACTTTAACTGCTCTATTAAGTGAAAACTTAGGTTCTTTGTTTTGATTTCCATCCCTTGAAAATAATTCAAATTGAGGGTACACTCTCAGAGTTTATGTTTAAAGTCTATTGTAAGCCTGGTATACTTCCCAAGTCCTTCAACCAACGTTCTTTGGACTAGATATATTCTAAAATTAAAGCTTTTTCAAGTTTTTCAAGATCATATGCACAGTTGTCAAAAATAAAGTGCCCCTGCCATCGGAATCTGGGCCAGCACTTCTTAAGCAAGGACATTGTACTTCTTTCTACAGGGCATATAACTCCAGGAAAGGTCCCCCTCACGAGACACTTTCAAATAAGAAAAGTTTGCCTCCAAATTATGTATGAAAATGAAAATTTGCTATTCGGATCTTTTTAGATTTTAGAATTGCAGTGAAGGTACTGTTGAGCTTGTATGTAGCACAGCTCATGCACAGAGAAGGAAAGGGCTCATCTAGTATGATAGGTAGCCTGAAGGTGGAATGGAGAAAGGGGCTGACAGGAGCTGGCAGCTGCTCTGACTGTTTTGCCTCTGTAGTATATTTTGGGGGAGAAATGCAAACTTGGCTTCATTGACTAGTGGTTGAACTCATTGCTGGTAATGAGAAATTTTGCTAAGGACTCAATGAATAGATGAGTACTTCTCAAATCTAACAAAGGTGATATGTATTGGTGTAAGTGATGGGAAGGATAACCCGGCTGCTTCTCATAATTCCATCATTAAATTTCCCTCTCACATTTTTCATGATTAGAGATGACTTAAAAGACCTTCATATAAGAACTAATTTGCTTCAGATAAAATTTAGGAAAAGTATTATTCTTTTGATGACCCACTAGTTCTCTAAACTTGTGCTATTTTCAGTGGGATTTTAAATAGCAAACTAATTCAAGAAGAGATGGATTAATAGAAATCATCCTGGAAAACAGGAAGCCATCATTAAGTAAGTGGCAATGGATTTCTGAAAAAAAGTATAGATATTTTCCACAATAATGCTTTTTACCACAATTTACCATAATAATGCTTTCTAGAAATGAAGTAATTTGCATGACGTCACTCAGCTCAATGAATTGAGCATGATTGTACAGCAGCTCATATCTGATTTAAAGTTATTACCATGCGAAGATCTCTTCTTGTCCTTCTCAGTGAATGGCATATATGAAATTTGAACCCAAGGCAGTCCAGCTTCACCTCTTCCACTCTCCTTCTGTCTTCCTTTTTGAACTTCATCTGCTTTGTAAGATAGATTGTGTGAGTTACGCTGATTGTTTAGAAATGGCTGAGGGATGACTGTGTAGAAAGCATTGGAAAACTGCCTTCTGTTAAGTGTTAAATCAGCAGTGTAGTCCTAAGGTCTGGGTAGACATGGTATAGGGCTCCCTCACTAGAATTTTCCTTGGGTTTGGGTTCCCCTTTGAGATACTTTATTATTTCAGGAGTCTGTAAAATATATCTAATAAAGTATGAGATACTTTATTATCTCAGGATACTGCATTTATTTGAAATAATTTGAGTACACATAATGACTTCTGCTAGTAGGTAGAAATTCTACTTTTTGGTCATATTCTATTTTTTTAATCTGACTGATGGTCACGTGTGTGTTAGTGAAAATTCATTATGCTTTACACTTACAATTTGTTTAGTTTTCCATGTGTATTTGCAGTTTCATTTAAAAGTGTAAAATATTTTAAAATATTAACGTGAAGAAAATCCTCTAATTCAAGCATTTTACTTTAATAGTAAAATATTTTCATAATTATATTAAAGGTAAAATATTTCTATATACTGTTTTCAATTGTGAGAGTTTTTACTTTGGCTTCCTTCAGTTTAAACCACATACAAATATCCTGCATCCCCCTAGAGAATGTATATGTGGCTGAACTTTATTCCTCCCCTACCTAATGAGCTTTAGGGTGTGCAGCCAGGTTTCTCTGAGACCTACTGTAAAAGGAAAAAATAAAAGGCAGTAAAAAGATAGTAAAGCAAGTGCTTTGATAGCACTTTTAAAAAATTCATAACAGGTATAAAAAGAAGTGACAGCTGTTTAGTGAATACATGTGCAAAGAAACAAAAAACCCATAAGATTTGTGGTGTCATAGAGCACATCAGTCATATGTTTTGCCAAGTAAGACTGCAATGCCTGATATAATAGTTTTAGTTCTTTCCTTGGTCTTTATCTTGTGAGTAATGGATTTGACTGTTTATAGGCCTCTGTACATTTGGAGGGAGGAACTAGAAGAAAGGGATTGCCAAATTTGCACTTTCCTGACACTGCCCTGGCATGTAGGTGGAAGTCGCTTCCTTTATCTGATCTGCAGTTGGATTTGTTTCCCATTCCCAATATTTTTCTTAGGCAGTCTTTTATTTCCATCAGCTGCCTAGTTAAAGTTATAAGTGCACATTTGCTAGTACAAGTATTGCTATTACAAGACAAATCTTAGCTACTTTATTAAATCAGTAACATGAACAGGTATCTTCTTTTATATGCATTCCCAATGTTAACATAAGAGGGACATTAAAGCACACATTTCTCAGACATGTAAAGCCATTATAACTCAAATTCTACTCCAGATTGATTGTACAGCACTAGTTGGTAGTATAGCCATTAATAATACCAGCAGGAAAGTAGCACAGATCACAGATTAGTTCCCTGGTTCACAGTACATGCACAGAGTGACAGCAGGGTCATGGGAATGAGTCTTGTGACACATCAGCTAAAGAAGTTGTTTCCTATAAAATAAGAATGCACCAAAACACAGAGATATTAGTGATACATTGCACTATCTTAAGTCTATTACCTATCTATGCTTCCTGCCCATGTTATAGATGTGAAGTTTCAAAGATGGCTTCTCAGATAAATGAATGGAAACTTACCACCACTTAGAAACTTGTTATTTATTCATATAAGTAAACTTTTGAGCCAACAAAAACGCATGTTTATTTTAAATTTTTGTTGTTATTCTTGTTTCCAGTACATAATGATTACATTCATTGTGGAGCATTGGTACATGTACATAACATGTCTAATTTTTTTATCATATTTCCTTCTATCCTCTCCCTCCATCTCTTGCTTTCCCTTTTACAAAAGATGTATCTCCTTGTTGCCTACCATCTGACTTCTATTTTGCTCTTTAATTTATGCTTTGGGTTTCTCATGTAAGACAAATCATGTGATATTTAAGGTTGTATATCTGATTTATTTCATTTAACATTATAGTCTCAAGGTACATCCATTTTCCAACAAATGACTTGAGTTTAGACTTCTTTATGGCAGACTAGTAGTACTCCATTGTGTATAAATATCACTTCTTCTTTACCCTTAATCTGTTGATGGATAAATGGGCTGCTTCCAAGATTTAGGTGTTAGGAATTGAAAAACATCCTTATGGCAGAATTTTTTAAGTTGATCATATCAGTAGGAAAATATTAATAGATATATTGTAATATTTTCCTTCTTTCTTAAACTGAGCCAGGAATATGCCTTAGTTTTTGATGACTTAGTCATCATTATAGACATCAATTGTTGAAAGCCACAATGGTATGCAGTTCCCTCATAAGTTGTAAGGCTGGTGTAAATACAGCCCTAAACCAATTGGCTGGCCTCAGATGCATTTTTCTTTACATGGTTTGTTTTATACCTCTTCTTTTGGAGCTAAGCTATTTGCTCTCAGTTCTTGTTTCTGTAAGTTATCTTATTCACAGAGTAATGTTCTGGTTTTCTTCTTGTAGTCTAATTTGAACCAAAAGAATATTTAAGTAGGCTAATCCTTACTGTGTGCCAAGTATAGAGAAGCTCTGAGAGATGGCCTGGCAAGATCTTTGTGATACTGTGTGTTTGCATCATTCCTGACATTTTAGTAAGAGCTTAATAAATATTAGTAGCTAAAGTAATTAGTATTGTTTATTATCTTAATTACTAAAATTCATGCATACTTTAGGTAAGAATACATTAAGTAATGGAAACATATATTCCAATATGATATGACTTAATTATAATAGTTTATTGTTCAAATAGAAAAAAGCCTAAGATGAGGCTGAGGCACCATGCCATTATCTTTCATTGGATAACCTACCTATCCAGGCCCCTTCAAATTCACATGGCCTTTGTCCTGCAGAACTCTGATATTATCTGCACCTAACTTGAAGAAGATAATAAAAATAAAGAAATGATAATAGGAAGTTTTATGGACCAGTTTAGAAGGTGTCACACATAACTCATATTAGCACTACTGTTGTCTAGAACTCAGTCATGTGCCCACACCTAATTGCAAAGGAACATGGGTAACGTAGTTCAGCCTTGTTCTCTGAAATAAAGGAAGAATAGATTTTGATGGGAAGATTATCAATCTCTGTTACAATATTTATATGAACTTTGTGACACTATTTTTGATAATTCTGAAGCCATTTTTCCTTCTTGGTAGTTTTTGTTAGGTTTATATTTCCCAAGGTGTTGCAATTAAAACTATATTAGTCAAATGTATGTTTTTGCAATTGTAAAATTTAATTTGCTAAAACTGTAATTTAAAATTTGCCTTAGCTGGTCACTGTGGTACAGAACTGCAGCTCTAAGGTACTTGGGAGACTGAGGCAGGAGGATCACAAGTCTGAGGACAGTATGAACAGTCTTTCTAGTCTTCCAATGTGTTATCTCATTCGATTTTTATGTCATGTCTTTGAGGAGCTTTGAAAATTAGGGAACTCATCCGATTCTTTGGTCAGAATCACTGAGATAGTAAGTGAAAGTGCTAAGAACTTGAATTCAGATTTTTTTTTTTCTTGTGGCACTAGGATTTGGACTTAGGGCCTTCACAGTGCACACTACATCCTCCACCATTTTTCATTTGTTACTTTAAGACAAGATCTTACTAAGTTACCATGTTTGAACTTGAACTTGTGATCTTCCTACTTCAGTCTCCCAGAGTTCTGGAATTGTAGGTGTGTGTCAAAACACCCAGCTAAATTCAGATACATTAATTCAATTCTTAATATACACTATAGGTACCTTTCAGAAATGTTTTAAAGGAACCAGCTTTTTCATTTTATAGAAAATTTTGCTTTAAATATTAACACTTCATCTAAGAAGAGAAATGAAGCAACAACTGACATAGTAAAAGGGACCCATAATCCAACAAATGTGCTTAGTTTAGTTTTGTCGTTGCAATCAGCCTCAGGAGTCTATAATTATGTCTTATTCTGGGAAAGAAATCATTTTTGTCTTTTCAATTTTAAAAGATACTCAATTTAAAAATCTTGGGAAAGAATATTTTGTGAATTGTGACTTAGTTTAAGCTGATCAAGCACTATTACTCAGAATCTGTTCTTAATTACCTGCTCAAATTCAATAATCTTAATATTGCCCCAGGTATCAAAATATCTCATCTTCATTTCTCAAGGCAACAATGAGCTGCATTATGTGCGAGATACAAAAGCTCCAAGTTTAAGTTTACTTTGACATAAATAGAGTGTACTTTTACAAATGGGAATAGATTGTGTACATTTTTCTGAGTTTAACAGAAAGAATAACAGTGGGGATGAAGAGATATTTCTAACGTCTTGGCACTCTTTCCATCCTCTAGAGTCTTTCCAAAGGCTTGGTAGGGTTATTTTCTTACCAGTTAAATACATGTAAGGGCCATGGCAGTGAGGAAGTCCAGAATCCATTATCAAATCCATCTTGTTTTTTCAGATGCAAGTAATCAATCCTAATACTGTTTTGATTTCATTAAATAAGAGATATATTTATATTAATCTTTAGGAAGAAAACTTAGTGCCATAATTTTAGGAAGCACTTCCATTGTATTTAAATGTCAAAACAATATTTAATTTCAGGAATCAATTACCAGCACCTATTAAGTTCTGCATCATCCTGGCCGCTAGTATCTCTCTTAACTGCCAAGCATTCTATTGATAACTTTAGTGTTAATGTTATCTCCCTAGCAGCCTAGCAAACTGACTTTAAATCACCTTTAAAATGTTATGATTTTCTAAAAGGATTTATCCAAAAGAAAATTGGTAAGACTATAGTATATAATGCAATATAGGTTTCCTAAGCCAAGTTACTCAGTTTCCATCAAATTTCATATTCATAGTTTTTCCTTTAACTTCTAAAATATATTAAACCATTGATTTTTATCAACTCTAGTATGGCTTCCCTGCTTTGGAGTGTCACATACAAACAATTATGCATGTTATTTTGTTAGATTATAAACTCCTAAGTGGAAAGAGTCTGTATTTCCTTTTGTAGGCTAACTTGCCAATTCCACAGACAGTAAGCAGCTTCTCAGTGTTTTGATTATGATAATGATTTAAATAAATGAGAGACTAAACCCTTGTAAAGTTGGCAATTATTTTTAAACTAAGGTCTATAACTGAGACCAGATTCAAGTTACCAGTGTGGTCTTGAGGTACATTTTGCCAGCCCACTGGTCCACACATCACTGGTACAAGACCTTACCAAAAATAAAGACAACATAGTGAGCACTTCAGACTATAAAAGAGCAGCTATAGATCACTTGGGCTTGTTATACGTGAACAGTCTCAGGCTTCATCAACTGGCCAAATTAGACTATGCATTTGCATAGACCCCAATTGATCTGTACAGAATGTAACTTGAGCAGCATAATAGATTACATGGGCCTAGAAGCACTTTCTTTGTGACTTCCTGATATCAACAAGTTAACTTCAAACTTTTAAATAATTCCAATATCCTTGTATTATATAGTAGTTCTGTTTTCCTGTGGTAGGGGACTACTGTTTAATTGTATTTGGGAGCAGAGTTGTATCAGCCTAATGTCTAAAAATTATACAGACTATTTATTGTCTTTTGCATTCTTGCTTAAAGGCCTTTAATTTTTCTGAATTTTAGAATTTTTTTTATCTAGCAAGTATCTGCTTTTGTGGTATACTTTATAAGAGATATCAGAACCACTGAGAGTTAGTTTATTTTCATGTGGTTTTTCTATTGACTTGCTATTTATTTGGAAATGAATCACATTATGAAGAAACTTGTCATTTTGTTTATTTTGCTCTGATTCTTATTATTATTTCTCACTGATGATTTCCTTGCTTTTGCCCCTTTATAGCTGTATTATCTAAACTGATGTGGTCTGGTACTGATTGTTTCAATTAGCAGATGAGCTTCTTTTATGCATACTGTACAAGAATCCTTGGACTTGGACACATTCCGTTCCCAGTTTCTCTTGGGGGAGACCGATAAGGAAATTAAATTAACCACTGGGTTCAATATGTTTCAATGTCACTGTACATTTCCTGAGTCTGATTTTGTTCATATCCAGTTTGAAAATCCCAAAACCAAAAGTTTCTGAACAATTAACTGTGCAGTGGAAATATTTTTGGCTTGTTTGTTTTCTTAAGTGGGAAATGAAGTCTCTTCCAAATATGTGGCCTAAGAGAAAAATCATTGCTTTATTTAGTAGAAAAAGAATAACTTGTACTTTTTTCTTGTGCAACTTCTTGCTAATAATTTAACTGCCACTTAATTATCCTGTGCATGAGCTTTGACCAGTTTTAATACTCTTCACTGAATGCTAGTTCCTGGCCCTAGGATCTCTCTTGTTTATCCATTGCCATAGGGTTTCACAGATAGATATGTCTTCCAGCTAACATGTAGATAGTGGATGTAGAAAACAATTTGAAATTAAAGGATAATTGGTGGAAAGCAGTTCTAAAAAGTGCCCAACAAGAAAGTTCTAGAAAGTTCTAAAAAGTATCCTGTTACCAAGGCAAGAAGAAATAACTTTGAATGGAAAACAGAAAAATTTGACTATATTTGCAGTATCCATTCTTCCTGAGAAGCAGAGGCCAAGAGAACCTGTGTGAGGGAACAGAAAGAAAGAAAAGCTTATCCTCTTGCCCTGAAACTGACTGGCACCAGGCCTAGGTTTTACGATTAAAAGAGTTTATGAATTAACCCCACAAAGTTTGACAGATAACGAATTTTGTGAACACAACCGCTTAACTTGTTTGTTTTACAGGTGTTTTAAAACAAGATAGCTGTGCCATCTGCATTATTTATAAGAAATGAGGAATTTGGTAAGGCCAGGATATTGCTAAGACACTTGTGTGTCTATTTTGCCCACTCATTTCTACATACCTGGGAGAAGTGAGAAGCAGTCCCCTTCAGGAAACTTTCTTCTCTCTCAGTCAGCCCTACTTGCACTATGTATCAGAAATTGGACACGTGGCCAAATCACACAGTTGAAATTGTTGAGGCTTCTAGCTGATTATTCTACTGCTGAGCTACTCAACTTGTAAGCAATTGAGAGTTTTAACTAATTTGAGGATGACCTAAAAGTATGCTTACGTAAAAATTTGTAAAGTCTAAAAATTCAGTGGTTATAAAGGAGCACTAGAACAGGCTTAGTGTGTGTGTGTGTGTGTGTGTGTGTGTGTGTGTGTGTGTGTGTGTAAGACGGCTACTTAACTGAGCTGAATCTATGTGAAGAAGTCACCATTTCTAGTAATGCCTAGTATTCTCTAGTATTTTTTCCCTGTTACCAGGAATACAACTCATGCTTTCCAGGTAGACACTATCCACTGAGCTATATACCATGCCCTTGCCTAGTATTCTTTTTTTGAACCCAGAAGTGAATTCAGGACCTTGCATGCCACTGAGCTATACCCCCAACCCCTTGCCTAATATTCTTTAGTTTTTACTTTAAAACATAATCTTCATTTCTCTATAGAGAGATCTTTGAGGATTATCTCCCATAGAGATAATTTTAATATAGGATTCTCCACTTTTTTCCAAGAAAGCTTATCTATCAACCCATCAATGTGTTTGTATTTCATTGACCAAACTCTTGCTGTCCTAGTTCAGATTGTCTTGTTTGTAAGTAACAGAAACTGCTATAAAAGAGCACAGGGAATCGTACAGAATGCAAGGGTGGGTATGCAGATAGAACTGAGAAATTGATCACTGTAGTAATCTTGGAGCCCTCTCTCCATTTGCGAATCACTGAGAATTCTAACTAGTTCAGAAATGTTCTATAAGCAACCTGAGTTAAAAGTGTTTGTTTAGCAGAAATAAAAATAATCAGGGCCATTTTCTCTGCATTTTATTGAGGTCATGGCCTGAATGATCTCTTTATGTATCAAATAAGAATATCTCATTAGAGTTCATGAACAAGCAGAAGTTGAAAATACAGGGAACAATGGACCATTTTAGGACTCAATGCACATTTTCAGTACAAGCAAAGAGATCTATGATACTGGATTGCCTGGTGGTATGTGCAGAAGAAGTAACAAGTTATTTAAAGACAAGGATGAAATGCCTATATCACAATTAGATTGCATTGTACTCTGCAAGGGAGGGGAATGAGGCTGTCATTGATTTTGGCAATTAAATACTATCTTTGAAGTGCTTTGTAATTATCTTTCTACTGTTCTCTTTGAGACAGGCAACTCATGCCTTCTTACAACTGTAACTCAGTATCTCTTGATAAGAAGAAATATTTCTGCAGGTTAACTTTGTCTTTTATTGCTACATTACTCTGGGTGATTTATGGAGATGGAATAAAGAACTATAATAGGAGTTATATTGCTTGCATGAGTTTTTCTCTCCTCTTTTAAAAAGTGAAATTATTAGAAAATGGAAAAGGAATAAGTAAATATAATGATTTTTACATAAAAATAAAAAAGCAGCTTCACAAGGTTTTTCATTACATTTGTGAATCAATTAATACTGTATCCACAAAAAAAATCTCATATTGGCCTTTACTTCTTTCTGATGATTTATTGGTGATTTATTTTAGTTAGCCAATCAATAAACCAATATTTATGAGTGATTATTATGTGCCAGATACTGTGCTAAAGCACACAAAATGGAGCAGTGAACAGAATAGGTGAACCTGCCCTATATCATAACAGAAAGTGTTTGTAATCAAATGAAGTAACCTGTATTTTCCCAGTATAACTACTTCTGATGGCATATTACAAAAATATTCAACCAAATGCCAGGGACATAAAACCCTCCCCGAAAAGGAATATAACCAAAAGCTGGGTACAAATTAGTCAAGAGTTTGGAATAAGAGTGTTTCAGGCAAAGGGAACAGAATAAGCAAATATCTAAGGAGATATTCCATGGGCTCTCTCAGAGTGCTCTGTACATTTCCCAGGGCCTTGCAGGTCTGCTAGGCAGTGTGGATAGTAGCCAAAGATAAAGGGAAACCGGTGGAGGGTTTGGAGCATAGCTGACGCTCAGGAAATAGGTTTATTGTGGAATGGATGAGATGTGAGTGAGGAAAACCAAGTAAGTTAATATAGTGGCCCAAGAGAGACAAGCTGGAGGCTTGGACTTAAGGTAACAGCAGTGAAGATTTAAATGACTGACTTTGAGAGAAAATTAACTATTGACATTGAGAGGGAAGGAACAATCAAAGGTGGCTTTTCAGGATTTCAGTGGTAGCAACTGGATCATTAGAGTAACCCATCACTGGTGAAAAAAGTCAAAATGGAATTATTAATTTCTATATTCAAGAATTTGTGCTGAAATTAATTACTAAAATGTGTTCAAGTTAACAAGAGGCTATACAATCAATAAATGAAGGAAAGTCATGATTGAATGGGGAGAGTGGGTCAGTAGTATCAGCACATCACTGAAATCAGCCTGCTTTGCAGAGGAGGACCGAACAGTTGACACTGAGCAGTACAAGATAGGCAGACATGATTCATAGTGTTCATAAGTGAAATGAAACCAATTGCTCGGAGAGGCCCATCCTGCCTGATATTGCGACCAAAGAGAAATTTCTCCAATAAGATTTTCTAGAGAGGACACTGTATAATGCCATGAACAACATCCTCATCAAAAACACAGCAATGACTTTCATCAGCTCTTTCGTTTACTGTTCCTCCATGTGGACCAGAGCATCTGCCAAGGTAAAATTGATTGAAAATCAATTCTTTTGAGAAAAGGGAGTATTTTCACTGGATTCGACCTGAAGTGGTCCAAATTTGTCAATTTCTGGTGATCTGTCATCAATCGTTGGAAGGAAAATGGAGGACCTTTTTCTTGTCTCATATTTGTGAGTCCCCCTGATCTTTTACGAAGAGAAGAAATATGTACCTTTTACATATCTTTCTGGACGTCAATATAGGAGCGACCTCTGTGCCTAAAGAACAGAGATAGACCTGGGGGAATCCTCCATAAGTACATCTTCTCTTAGTTAAGTTTTTGAAATATAATGCTAGATCAGTAATAAGTTGAAAGTTTTATTCCTTGAGAAGTATGCAGAAGACAGCTGCTGTTTTATTAGGAACTACTATGACATGTCTTTTTCAGCCAACCTGTAGTGGAATTAATACTGCCCTGTAGAAGTTGTGTTTCACAATGAAGTGTGTCTCTGGAAAAGGATACCTGGTTTTGCTTAGTAATTAGCCATAGAGGAGTCTTGCACACACCAGGATCTATCCCAAAAAGTCACATTGGGTCCATTATAATAGAGACAAATGGGAAATAGAGACCCTAGAGTTCCCTGTTTTAACACATAACTTCAATCTTTATCTCAGAAAAATTTTAAAGCAGCTATAACCAAATGCCCAATTTGATCATTAGAAAGTAAAAATCTCAGTAATAGAGTATCCAGAGAGTATCCGTGAAGCTTTGTACAATGTCATTCCCATGTAGATTGAAAAAAAATTTAAAAAGCAATTTTTTAAAGTTTCTATAAAAAATTTCACCAATATCCCAGGTTATTAAAGCACAAGAAGAGTAAATCTTTATTATCTTTTACACTACAAAAGCAAGCTAGGAATATGGGCAGTTCTGAAATGCAGTACTATTTCAGATTGATATTTTACTAATAGATTGCTAGCAATAACTTGGATTTGAATTTGTTTAGACCATAAGCTTGATATTGTTCCACTGATAGCTGTGGGGTGGGTTGGAAATTGGTGGTAAGGACAATATGCTTTGTAACTAATGTTTCTAGGTTTGAATCCCTTCTCCTTGATTTGACCTTGATAAATTAACTAACTTATTGTGTTAGTTTCTTCAGCTGTAAAATTCATGTAATATAGTAGTATGCCTTCCAAAAGTATGTTGTGAGGATTAAATGTAATTATCTATATAGGACAATCTTGGGTACAAATAATGCTCAATAAATAACTGCGTTACCACCCTTGACTGAACTGTGTGTTCTGACTCCCATCCATCTCAAATATGTAAGCTACAAGACACAACAGAAGAACCGGATTAGTGGGTATAACAGCCCAATTCAACGCCACTAGTGAGGAAGTAATCACTGGCAATAGTAAGGAAGTTATCTTCATGTTTGAAAATTTACTTATTCCCAGAGATACAGCAAATAGCTACCATAAACATTCAGATAGGCTTTCTAAAACAGGCTAGCATGCTCATAGCTGATACCTGCATTTTGTCACTGAAATATAAATTAGCATTTATATTTTTAAAAAGAATTGTATAAATGGATAAATTAAATGAGCTAATGCATGACATTGTAGAAGTCAAACAAGGAGCAGAGGAAAGAAGTAAGATTAGTGCAGAGCAGAAAAGTATTTGGGGCACCTCCTAGCTTCAGGGAAAGAAGTTTTAAAATTTATTCCTCACAAAAATTGGTATGGCTAACCTTGAATCTATAGAAGACAGAAATAAAGCTTGAATGAGTACAAGAAAAGTAAAGGTCTCCTAATCTAAAATTCCTGTGTAAGGGTTTATAAGCCCTAGTGACAACAGGAGCCAAACAGGTAACAAAGAAAGAGGGTGGCAGGTTTTCAGTGATAAATGACCACTGACATTTGGACAGGGTGTTGGAGAGACAGTAGAGGAAGAACTGTGGAAAACGAGATTGCAGCCTCCCTTTAAAAGGAAAACTACTGAGAAGATCCAATGGACGGTCAGTATAAGGAAAGCAAATTATAACCACACCTTCTAACCTGTGACTAAAAATAGCAAACATAGAATTTAAAAATTTTAGTATCTCTCTTTAAAAATGTTAACCAATTAAGACCCTTTTAGGATCAACATTGTAGACAAAGAAAACACATCCACGTTCACAATGTAACATGGTTTCCTGAACATGCAGTACACCCACCTCATTATGAATATTTTTTATTAACTAAAGCCATTTCAAAAAAAAAATACTTAGTTAAAAAGGTGTCTCTCAAGCATCTCTCACAAAATTTTTGGAAATGGTTAGCAAGGACCCAGAAATTCACTTCATGATCAGTGAACTGGGGAGACTTTGTAAGCAGCATGGGACAACTCTCTTAACTATGTTGATCAGGAGGCCTCAGTCATTACCTTTTGCCCATAGTCCCAGGCAAAATTTGACTGATACTGAGTACTAGGGTTTGAGTCTGGAGATCCCCTCACAGCCTCATGCAGTCATGGATGTGGGCTTCTAGAGTCTGTGAATGACTTATGGTCCAATGCTGGGATTATGGGTGTGAGTGCTACACCAAAGTGGGTATGAGCTACATACAGTATAAGAGATTGAAAAAGTCTTCTTGTGTGCTTTTCTCCTTTTTCTGTTGTTGCTTGTGCTGTTTTCCACGGCCATGAACTGTTGCCCTCTGCCATGTGCCACTTTGCCTTGCAACTAGCTGATTATGAGCTGAAACCTCCACAAACTGTGTGCTAAATAAACCTTTCCTTCCTTCAATCTGGGTGTCAGGTATTTTGTCTCAGGAAAGAGAGGAAATTAACCAAGACACTGACCCATGCCTGGCCATTTTTACATTGTATCTGCTTCAGCAGTGCAGAGGCAGGATTGAATTCTTGCTACTGAAAGCTTTGGACCCACAAAGCCTAAAACATTTATCAGACCCTTTATTAGCCCACCTGTAATTTAAACAAACACATCACAAGAAATGGTTAATTTGAAATGTGCTATCACAAAAATACATGCACATAAATTGATGTATGAATTCACATACATGTGTATGAAGTACAGGGAGAGTAGAGAAAGGAGAAATGATTCTTCCCGGAGGCACTGAGGAAGGGTACAATAGGAAGGTAACCTTTGGCTTAAACCCTGAAGGCAAAGCAGAGATCCCCAGTGGATAAAGCAGTTCCTACAAGTAACATATAAATTACAGCTAATGATTTAGGATTATAGAGGAGAGAAGACTCAAGAGGGTTAAAGATTCCCAAGAATAAATCAGGAAGCAGTAAGGACCGTTAGTCACCTCCATTTCAGTTTTCAGAATGTCTAGATTCATAGTTACAGATTTTTTGAGAAAATAGTGCTTTTGGTTAAAAAATTTTAACACGTGAAAAATCAAAAATAAAAAGTTAATTGATTTATGAGAAATCCATCAAAGTCCATGCATCTTGGTGGACAATAAATATGATTCATAAGAAAAGTATGTAAAGGTACCAATCTGGTTTTTGACGCTCCAGTAGTAATTTTGAAAATGTGGACATTTGATTTTTGGCTTAGTGAGGTATTCAGGTCCACTCTGTCAGTGTAAGGTAGATGTGTTCTTTGTGAGAATAGTCTGAAAAGTGTATATATACATACATACATACACACACACACACACATATATATATATATATTTACTGTGTTTATATTTTATATTTACTTTAATATTCATTAACTTATATGTAGTAGGTGTTCAGGAATAATACTAAATTGATGGATATTTAAATAATTTACATGTATTTAATTCAGTTCATTTCTCAAAGTTAAACTTTTTAGAATTATCATGTGCTAAGATGATCAGGGATGGTGCAGTGGGAGTATTCAGAGGACTGTGTCCCAGAGAATACAGTATCAGCCAATTTCTTCTACATTTTTGCTTACTCTTTATTGTATATCTGAGTTTAGCCCTAAGAAGTAATAGTGTGTTAGGTGAGATGCCTCATTCTGATTCAGTATAACAATATCATATTTCTTTCAAAGCATCAAGAGTTTGTGCTAGTTATAACAGAAAAAACACCAAATGCCAGTAAAACACATCTGTTTCCATGGCAGATTTTGTACTATCTTCCTTTGTAAATGTCTTGTTTTTGCAAAGTCAGTTTTTCAGCAGTAGTTTCTCTTTTTTGGGGGTAGGGGTCCTGGGGGTTGAACCCAGGGCCTTCACACTGACAGCAATAGTTGTGATCTTCAATAGCAAGTATTGAGTAAGAATCAACGTTGAATAGGAAATGAGGATGGTGATACTTGAGAAGTTAAGCATTGCCAAATACACAAATCAGTCAATAATAGTGATAAGAATGTAATAAGTTATTTCTCAACTTTTACTTTTTATATATTTTAAGTGGCTATTAAATTGTTAGGATGTGTGTGCTTACATATTTATGTAAAATTATTTTTGAACCAAAGTGCTTATAAATGAACTCACTATACAGGAGATGTCTTCTGGCTTCTAGGGATACTATGGATTCTTTTTTAAACTTAAGAATGCCAAGAGCTAAGGAAGTTTGGAAATACCTTCCCTGAAGCATTCTTGTATGAAAACTCATGGTTAAACTTGGCTATATGGTCTCTCCATGCTCAGACTTATCTATAGCAAGAGAAAGGAAAGTATGAAAGAAGCAAGTCAGCTCTCTTAAAGGTCTCATCTAAGTACATGATATCATTTGACTGGTTTTCTATTCGTGATATCTTAAATCAGTGATCACAAGTAATGGCAAATGAGAGCAGCAGATGTAATGTAGCCAGTGGGTCAAGCAGCTACGAAAAAGGAGAGTGGATTTTGGTGTACATACAGTCTTTGCTACAGCCCACTGCTCCCCATCCCAAGCCACATGTAAATCATGCTCTCCTGCTCCAAGGGAATAGGTCAACCAGACCCCACCAGCATGGATGTAGTGTGGAGCATAAACCCAGGGCCTTCACACTAGCTACATCATTACATTTTTCTTTCTGTTTTTCTTTTTCTTTCTTTCTTTCTTTCTTTCTTTCTTTCTTTCTTTCTTTCTTTCTTTCTTTCTTTCTTTCCTTCCTTCCTTCCTTCCTTCCTTCCTTTCTTTCATTCATTCGTACTGGGAACCAAACTCACAACCTTGCATTTGCCAGGCAGGTGTTTATCCCCAGCCTTTAAAAAAAAATTTTTTTTTTTTTTTGAGGCAGGGTCTCCTCAAGTACCTAGGCTAGGCTTGCATTTGCAGTTGTCCTGCAAATTCTGAGGATGCTAGGACTATAGGCATGGGTGGGCCACCACAATCAGCTCCCCACAATTACTGCATCACGTTTAAATCTATGATCTCTGCTGATTATAAATTGTTTCTGTCATGACTGGATTTGACTGCTTCTGATCTGGGTATCTATAAAAGACAAGTTTTCTACCCCACTATCACAACAGCACTTATCCAAATACAGTGGTCACTGAAGGGCCTAACTTCATTAGAAACTTCTAACTTCATTAGAAACTGCCACTTGGATGAAGAATTTTTTCACAGCAATAGTGGAATTCTTCTTGACAGTCATTAGGATACCTTTTGACTTGGCAGTAGAGATATTGGCAAAAGGAGTTCTTTACCCTGTTTCTGTTGTCTGGGTAAAACTTCCTTGCCTACTATTTCTGTGGTTTTTTGCTTTATCTATAAACAGGCCTTCCTTACCTGCAAACTAGGAATTTTCTCTTTTTGGGGGGATGGGGTCCTGGGGGTTGAACCAGGACCTTCGCACTGACAGGGTTCACTGAATTGCTTAGGCTGAGTTCAGACTTTCAGTCTTTTTGCCTTGGCTTTCCAGATCATTGGGATTAGAGGCTTGTACCACCATGCCTAGTTGGAGCTTGCTCTTTAAGCTCCTGTCTTACAATATTTCATGAAAAGTAGCACTAATATTCTGGCGATTTCACACAGTTCCTGTAGTAGCAATCGGCTTAGTGTTTATAGGTCCATCTATTTAGTCGTATCATCTAGATGTTTCTTCAGCCTCCTTATTTACCATCTCTAATATAAATTTAAGTTTAAAAATGACATGGCTGTAGAAGAGGCATCTTCCTGTGACCATCTCTTGAAATTTCTAAAAAGCCAAAAAGTATTTTCTCCTATCTTATTGACCAAAATATCTCAGTTGAACCAGTATGTACTAAGGATAACAATGGAATAATCAAATATACCCAGAGATAAATTCTTCAAACTGTGTACCTAATGATTATCCAGGGAAGAGTGGAATGAAGGTAGAGAGAATGCCATTCCAACATCTGCTGCAAATGATATTGAGAAAACTGAGAGGGTACTTTCACGGCAGTGACCTGAATGGCTTTTCAGAAGGCTCTTCCAGCCCCAGACCTCTAATTATTTAGCAATGAAATTGTGGAAAACTAGGAACTATAAATACATATGTATAATTAAAGTTTCTTTTAAAACTTGACTGCGTTCATTGACCCCTGTTTAAAATCAGTACACTAAGTCCTTTCTAGTAATGTTAGCAGACAAGTATATTAAACTGATGAATAGAAGTCAGTATTATTTTACTTCTTTACTTATACCATTATCAGTTAATCAGTGACCTCTGGTGATGTTAGAAATTTAACATTGTTATGCTTGTTTGTCTATTTTTCAAACTTTCTTTATGGATCTTTATTACTTTTATAATGAAAACAACATACTTAACAATCTACAGGGTATCTGATCTTGTTTGAGGAATTTTATGAAATGCACATGAGTACCTTCTCAGATCCTTTATAGGCCTAACAGACCTGGAGAGTCTGATCACTTATTGTAGGTTTTTTTTTTTTTCCTCCGTGAAAACAATATTATCTCAGAATTTTTTCTGAATATTCTTCCAAATTTTTCTGTCTTGCTCCTTGGAACCCATTAAAAATCTCTTCTGAAATACAGCTTTGAGATTTTGACCTGGAGACAAGTTTAGAGTCAGATAATTGCTTTCTTTTTCCATTTGATTTATAGTTTTTATTTGTAGTCCATTGATTTGTTGTTAGACTCACTCCAGCTGAACTGTAATCCTTGTGCAAATTGGATATCACCCCCAGTATATTACTTTACATGTTTATCGTATGTATTTTCTAAATAGATGAATCTTTTTGGGATTTCTTCTTTGAGATCTATAATTCACTTTATTAGTATAGCAAAGGCAAATGTGAATTAATTGTTTGGCTTTTAATAACAGATGAAATTCTTGATGAATATCATCCAACATACTGAGAAAAAAATCAGAAACTAAATGAAACAAAGATTTTCCAGTATGTCATTAATAATTATCAGGAGAGCTTAAATTTAGTGTAAGACATCACTAAGTATTTTTTTCTAGGAAACATAGTTGTATATAGTTCTGCAAAGTGAATGAACAGATGAATAAGAAATTTATAAAAAGGTTAGGTTCCAGGAAGATGTCTGAAATAATAAGGAGGTAATCCTTGGAGCAGAGAAAAGATTTTGATAGGGTAACACTTTCTTGTTTTCATTCAACAAATATTTATTGTTTACTTGGGAGGGGAGTCCACTAGGCAACTGGTATTCATTTGAGAAAAAAAAAATCAGACAAGCCTGTGTTCTCATGAGATTTGTCCTAAAGGGAAGACAGAGAATGAGTAAACAAAGTCATGCAATATAAAATTTCAGCATGTTTAATACATGCTATGAATGGAAAAAATTAGGTTAAATGAGAGAATAATAAGGGTAAAAAAATCACTTCTAATAGGTAGACAGGAAAAGTATCTCTGAAAGAAGGGCATTTGGAAAGTATCACAAGATTCAGATATTTAAAACACAAGAGGAAATGAAGAAACAATAGTCTAATACTCAAATTAAATCTTCATATTTGTGAGTGCTTTAAGGAAAATTTACTCCTTTTGTCTTTGATGTGGTTGTGCAAATTTCTCAATCAGTAACTTTCAGCAGCTCTATATATATTTAATTGAAAAATACTTAATATTAGGTGTTAAATAAACACTTGTTGATTGAATTATACTTTTATTCTTCATGACTTTAATAACCCCTATATGCAAGTAGGCACAGTGAACACCACAGCTCTGGAAAAACATCTTGATTTGATTCATAAAGAGATGGCTTTTGAATTCAGTATTTAGGTGATTTCTCCCGGAAGAGAATCTAGATTCAGAAAAAGTGTCCCTCTTAGTGAAGTTTTCCTGCATCTAAGTGAGAAATGAGCTACAAATAACTGGTTCCATTCACAATAGATGTACAGCTGGTTAAAAATGGACTTGAGTACAGAGATTTTTATTATAATTTTGTGCAGCTTTGGTTGGTGTGAAATATTGAAGTGCTGGCTCCTTTGCCTTTTTTTCATTAAAAACATCATAAAACATTTAAGGGTCTGTGCAGAAATTGCTGTGACCTCCATTTATAATTGAAGAAAGTAATGTTTTTTCTAAAATATTACTGGAGAGAAGTATATCTGACCACAAGACCCTGAAGCCTGCTAACAAGATTTGTGCAGATTTCCATTCTCTTGTGTGCAATTACTAAAATGATGGGAATGTAAGACCACCGGAAAGAGAAAGAAATCTGGTAAGTAAAGTGATTTGAAACAAGCTTGCAGAAAGTATAGTTAGTGTGCTGTTTTGGCTTTTTTTGTTGTTTTAGTGAAAGTAGCTTCTGATTTAGGGCTATTGATATTTCTAAATAAGAATGATTCTCTTGTATATCTCTTTAAGCAAAGGATATAGTCTCAATTCACCTGGAAGGTCTGTGTTGGTTATTTTTCTCTTGTTGCTGAGACAAAATACCCAACACCCAAAATTAAGGAAAGAAAGGTTTATTCAGCTCACAGTTTGTGAAAGTTTCTGTCTATAATTAGCTGGTTTCAAGGCAGGATGGCGTACCAGAGGTGCAATAGTTTATGGTGGTGAAGGACAGCAAAAGCTACAAAAGCAGATGTGGGAAGCAACCCTCTTTCAACTCCTTTTATCTTTCCAGGCTGCTTGGATTAGGGTGGTGCCAATCCAGTCAATAGAGTAATTTAGCAATCACCCATCCTTAATACAGTACACTTAATCCCAGCCTTGCACTAGGAATCTGATACAAACTCCAGTTTTAGCTACCTCTAAAAAATATCTGCCCCCTCCCCTGACTGCATGAGGCTTTGGGGAGACTTCTAGACACATTTATAACAGTCTCTTTGCCCCTGTACTTCTAACCTCAGGCTTCACATAAAGCAGATTCTGATGTGGAGACAAAGATACTTTATTTTTAACCAGATGGTCCTGCTGTTGGTCCATAGACCATGTTGTAAGTAGGAAGGCTTACAGTGATAACTCCTGAAAGATAAGCAACATTCCTTGCTAGTAAATGGAACACTGGCTTTGTGTTTGCAGTCTGGATTGTGTTTTTCATGTGCTAGAAAAATGTCTTTTGGATAAGTTGTAAGATTTCTCCTTTGATTTAATCAGTGTATGCTTCACAATTAGTTCTAAAGGCAACTAAAATGCAAGACACAGTGTAGTTATCTAGGATCTCCCCTTTACTTTCACACACCTTATCTTTCACAAACCATAAAGAAGCACTGTTAGCTGTGCCTTCACAATATACCTCACTCAGAGAACAAAATGAAGAAGACAAACTGACAGCTGCTGACAGAAAAAGAGCTCAACAGAAATGAGGCAGAGAAGATTGGATGATAGGAACAGCTATTTTGGAGAAAATGACATCTTAATAGGTAATACTGATTTAGTATCATCTTGTTTTGAAGTCTCATCTAGCTTTTGTCCTTCTGTCTCCAATGGTCTAAATAGGTTGTATCTTACTGGATTTTATTATGTACGATAGTATAAGCAAAAACCTTGTAAAGACAAGGAGATTATACAGAAACCATTATTCATTTTCTGTTAGTCGATTCTAAATACTCTGTAATGCTGTCATTCTCTTGAATGTTTTTACATTGTTTTGATATACTTAATGCTACAGTATACGAAGTTGTACTCAAGGATTTCAAAGAAAGAGACAATATGGTAACTACTTTTAGGTTAGGATTATCTGGTGGTGAAACACTATTCTGCTTAAATGGTTATGTTTTGGTCTGCGCTGTTTCGTTGTTATGCCCTCTTTTATCTCAATCTCCACTCCACTATTTACTTTTTTATCTTTATCCTTTTAATTAAAGGAAAAAAAATAGCAGGATATATTATAGTAACCCACTTTGACTTTTCATTACCTTGATTTAAAGCCCTGTATTACTCTCACCCTCTGGTTTTTAACTGATGTTCCCCTATTCTGTTTTGCTGGATAGTATCAGGTTCGAAAGTTTAGGCATCAGCTGTGAAGATAATGAGATTCATTATGACGCCCATTCTTGTTGACTTTTATCTACTTTTGAAGACCTACAATGTCTCCAATGTTTTGGTTTTGTCGGCTTTATTCTTTACTGTTTTGTTCAATTGTATTATAACTAACGATATAGGCAATTCTATTAGAGATAGCAGGAGGCATTATAGTAACCATTGTTGATCACCTTGTATTATGTTTTTACATTATCTATTATGTCCACCCTTTTGACTTGACCAATTCTGTTCTGTTATGTCACATTTGGTTTTACTCTCTTCCAAAAAAGTAATAAGAACAGTGGGAGCAATGAAACCCAAAATGTGTAATAGTCATGGTACAAAAGAGAGGAAAAGAAAGTGCTCCAAACTATATAACTGCATGTATATTTAAGTGTATAAGATAGAATATGATATCACAGAGTTTTATTGGATCATTGAACAGAACTGTTTGCAGTATCATTGATGGAATGTCCACTTTACAAGCTTTAATTTTGTGACTTGAACAATTATTTCTAAGATGACAATATGTAATCCATTAACTAGTGATTTCCTACTGTTCATTTTTTTTTCTGTAAATCTGTATAACTTGTACCCTTAAAAAAAAAAAAAAACAATATACCTCACTCAACTGGACCAGCTCTGTAGATCTTAAGCTGTCCTCGGCCTGGCCAAGGAACTTTGTGGCTTCCAGCTGAATTGGACCAGCTCAGTGAGTCTTGAGCCAGCCTGTGCCAGCCTCCCTGCTCCCTGCCATGCTTGGTGGACTCTGGGAATTTGGACCTGCCTGCGCCCTAAATTCTGGAGACTGGGTGGCCTAAGGAGAGTGTCCCTGCACCATCCTATACCCAGGAGTTTGGGATCATTGCTCCCACTGGCCAAGGAACTTCACAGCTTCCTGCCCCACTCAACCTGCCCTACAGGGCTTGGGCCTGCCTGCCCCACCCCCAGTGGCCCAATCTCAATCGAAGGAACTGGGCGGCCAGAGTTCCAGGAGCTGAGGGCAGAGAAGAGGATTTTCAACAGGCCCTGAGGAAACCTTGGATTAACACTTGAAACACAAAAATATAGGAAAATGACAAAATGAAAGAGCAAATTACAATCTCAAACCTCCAGCCCATCCCAAGAAACCTTAGGAGCTATGTACATAGAAGAAAATACATACCATATACCTGAAATACCTGACATAATAGCAACTAAAGTAAAGAAGCAACTCTGAAGTTTTAAAGGAATTCAAACTAGAAATAATCTCCCAGGTAAAAGAAGAAATGATAAAAGAAATGAAAGAGATGCTAAACATATCTAAAGAAGACACATTTAAAAAACTGGAGGAACTAAATAAAAAGGTAGAATCCCTGGATGAAAAATATTAGAAACAGAATACATAAAGCAGATGCAAAGAGATATACAGGAAATCAAAATTTCCATTGAAAGTTGTAAAAACCGCCTCAATGAAAGTGAAGATAGAATTTGAGACCTCGAAGACAAGATTGCAGCTAGTAAACAGGAAAGGAAAGATCTTTTAAAAATAACAAGGAATCAGGAAATAACAATTCAACAGATGCAAGATGATGCAAATAAAACCAACATAAGATTGATATGGATAAATGAAAAAGAAGGGGACATCATAAAAGATGTCAAGAGGACATTTAGAGAAGTAATAGCCAAAAATTTCCCAAACATGAGATTGGAAACTGACATCAGTATCAGTGAAGCATACAGAACTCCAAATAGCCATAATCAAAATAAAACTACACCTAGACATATAATAATCACCATCGCAGAAATCCAACATAAGAATAGAATACTAAAAGCTGTTGGAGAGAAAAGACAGATTGCCTATAAAAGAAAACCTATCAGAATAACAGCAGACTTCTCAGCACAAACAATAAAGTCAAGAAGAGCATGGAGTGAAGTATTCCAGATCCTAAAGCAAAATGATTTCCAACCTAGACTGATGTACCCTGAAAAACTGTCCGTCAAAATAGATGGAGAAATAAGATACTTCCATGACAAAGAACAGCTGAAGAACTTCATGATCACGAAGGCAACCCTGCAAAGAATACTGAAAGACAGTTTGTATACACATAGGAAAAAACCACTAAGCAAAGCAGACAATTAAACAGAACAGAAAGATAAAGATGCAACAGCAGAAAGATAACATATTAACAATAAACCAACATATAACAGTTATAACCATTAATGTAAATGGTCTCAATGCACCAATTAAAAGAAACAGACTGGCAAAATGGATCAAGAAACAACATCCAACCACATGCTGTCTACAAGAAACCCATCTAATCCAAAAGGACACTCACAGACTGAAAGTCAAAGGATGGAAAACAATACTTCATGCAACAGGAACCCCCAAAAAGCAGGGGTAGCTATTCTGTTTGCAGACAATGTGAACTTCAAACCAATAATGATCAGAAGAGATAAAGAAGGTCATTACATACTAATTAGGGGAAAACTTCAAGAGGAAGAGATAACAATCTTAAATATACACACAAAAAATTCCAGAGCACCCAGTTATGTAAAACAAGTATTAACAGGAATGAAAAACCAAATTAGCAGTAACACAATTATAACAGGAGACCTTAACACACTATTGATACCAAGGGACAGATCAAAGAGACAGAAAATCAGCAAAGAAATAACAGAACTGAATCACACCTGTGAACAAATGGACTTGATAGATATATACAAAGTGTTCCATCCAACAGCATCAGAATACACATTCTTCTCAGTAATACATGGATCATTCTCTAAAATAGATCATATATTAGCTCACAGAACATATTTAAATAAATACAAAAGAGTGGAAACTATCCCTTGCATGTTGTCGGATCGTAGTGCCATGAAACTACAAATTAATGATAAAAGATACTGCAAAAATCCCACAAACACTTGGAAACTGAATAACACACTCGTGAGTAATCAGTGGGTCACAGGGAAATTAAAGAAGAAATTAAATAATACCTACAAGCAAACGAAAATACAAATACAACCTACCAGAATCTCTGGGATGCAATGAAAACTGTCCTCAGAGGAAAATTTATTGCACTGAGTTTCCATATCAGGAAAACAGAATTAATACAAATAAATAACCTGATGTTACACCTCAAACATCTAGAAAAAGAAGAACAAGTCAAGCCCAAAGTCAAAAGAAGGGAGGAAATCATAAAAATCAGAGCAGAAATCAATGCAGTAGAGACTAAGAAAACAATCCAAAGAATCAATGAATCATAGAGTTGGTTATTTGAAAGAATAAATAAAATTGATAAGCCCCTAGTCAACCTTATTTTAAAAAGGGAAGAAAAAGATCAAATTCAGGCAATAAGAAATGAAAAAGGTGAAATCACTACAGACTCTGTAGAAATACAGAAGATCATCAACACCTATTTTGAAAACCTCTACTCTCAAAGGTTTGATAACACAGAAGAAAAGACAGATTCCTAGAAACATATGAAGTACCAAAGCTAGGTCAAGAAGATGTAAAACTGCTGAATAACCCAACTTCTATTAATGAAATTGAAAATATAATTAAGTCCTTACCTACAAAGAAGAGCCCAGTCCCAGACGGATTCACTGCAGAATTCTCCAAGAAGTACAAAGAAGGCTTACTGCCTACACTCCTCAAACTCTTCAATGAAATTCAAAGGGAAGCAATCCTTCCTACGTCATTCCTGGAAGCAAATATTACTCTAATACCAAAACCTAAGAAAGACCCAACTAAAAAAGAGAACTACAAACCAATCTCCCTAATGAATACAGATGCAAAAATCCTCAATAAAACATTGGCAGATAGGATGCAGCAAATCATCAAAAAGATTGTACACCATGACCAAGTGGGATTCATCCCAGGCATGCAAGGATGGTTCAACATATGTAAATCAATAAATGCAATCCACCATATCAGTAAAGCCAAAAGTAAGAATCACGTGATCATTTATTTATTTATTTATTTTTAATTCTAAAGAGATTAAGACAGAACAGGACATAACAGAGCAGATCAGAACAGAACAATGTAAGCAAAACACTATGTCACATGAAGACAACCCATAATTAACAGTAACTACCACGATGTCTCTTTCTTTGAAATAGTTGAGTATAACCTTCATGTACAATAGTATCAAACATAACAAAATAGTATAAAAACATTCAAGAGAATGAGAGTATTACAGGGTTTTAAGAACCAAATAACAGAAAACAAGCAATGGCTACTATATTATCTCATTTTCCATAGGAAATTTGTTTATACTTTCACACATAATATAATCCAATAAGGTACAACATGATAGGGCCAATGGAAATAGAAGAGGAGGAGCATGGTAGGACTTTAGAGTAAGATGATTATATCAGTACTGGCTATTATAATGACTTGTTTCCCTCAAATTAGCTGTTCATACCATCACATGATCATTTCTATAGATGCAGAAAACGCTTTTGATAAGTTCCAACATTCATTTATGATAAGAACCTTACAGAAAATTCGAATACATGGTCTTTACCTCAATATAATAAAGGCCATCTATGACAAACTATCAGCCAGTATCATACTAAATGGCTAAAACTTGAAGGCCTTTACTTTAAAATCAGGCACAAGACAAAAATGTCCCTTATCACCACTCCTATTTAATATAGTACTGGAAATACTAGCCAGAGCAATTAGACAAAAGAGAGAAATAAAAGGGGTAAAGATAGGAAAATAAGAAGTTAAATTATCATTATTTGCAGATGCCATGATACTCTACATAGAAGACCCCCAAAACTCTATTGAAAGACTCTTAGATATAATAAATAAATTCAGCAACGTAGCTGGATACAAAATCAGTACTCAGAAATCAATAGCATTCCTGTACACTAACAACAAGATCACAGAGAGAGAAATAAGAGACGCCACACCTTTCACACTAGCAACCAAAAAAAAATAAAATATTTAGGAATTACTCTCATGAAAGAAGTGAAAGACCTATACAGGGAAAATTATAATACACTGAAAAAAAGAAATTGAAGATGATCTCAGAAAGTGGAAATTCATCCCTTGCTCGTGGATAGGAAAAATAAATATTGTGAAAATGGCCATTCTCCCAAAACTGTTATACAGATTCAATGCAATCCCAATAAAAATATCATCAACATACCTCATAGATCTTGAGAAATCACTCCTAAAATTCATCTGGAGCCAGAAGAGACCTAGAATAGCAAGATAGTTCTAAGCAGCAAAGGCAAGGCAGAAGGCATCACAATCCCTGACTTGAAGTTATACTACAAAGCAATTATAATAAAATCAATATGGTACTAGAATCAAAACAGAACTGAAGATCAATGGAATAGATTAGAAGATACAACCACAACTACAAACACACTCGACCACCTTGTCTTTGATAAAGGGATCAAACGCATTCACTGGAAGGACGGTCTCTTTAATAACTGGTGTTGAAAAAACTGGCTGTCCATATGCCAAAAACTAAAACTAGACCCATGCCTATCACCATGCACTAAATTAAAATCTAAATGGATCAAAGATCTGCATATTAAAACAGAAACACTAAATCTTTTGGAAGACAAATTGGGTAAAAATCTTGAAGACACAGGGGTAGGTAGAGAAATCATGAACAGGAATCAAACCACACGGGAAATACTTCACAGAATCAATAACTGAGATCACCTCTTATTAAAAAGTTTCTGCACGTTAAAAGAAATCACCAGCATAGTGAAAAGAAAACCCACAAACTGGGAAAAAATCTTAGTGAACTGTCCCTAAGACAAAGGACTGCTGTCTAAAACATATAAAGAATTTTTAAAAAATCAGACCCCCAAAATTCAAAGACCCAATCCAAAAATGGGCATCTGAGATGAATACACACTTCTCAGATGAAGAAATACAAATGGCAAATAAATACATGAAAAAATGTTCATCCTCATTACTCATTAGAGAAATGCAAATTAAAATCATACTGAGATTCCATCTCACTCCTGAAAGAATGGCCAGGATCAAGAAAACTACCACCAACAAATGCTGGAAAGGCTGTGGGGAAAAAGGAACTCCTCTACACTGTTGGTAGGAGTATAGACTGGTGCAACCATTGTTGAGGTCAGTCTGGAGTTTCTCAAAAAGCTGGGATTGGAAGTCGTATTTGTTCCAGCTATTTGGGTTCTAGGCATATTCCCAGAAGAACTGAAAGCATCATATCACAGTGATACACGTGCATCCATGTTTATAGCAGCACAATTTGTAATAGCCAGATCTTGGAAACAGCCTAAGTGTCCATCAACTGAGGAATGGATAAAAAAGTTGTGGTATTTTTATACAATGGAGTACTACTCAGCTATAAAGAATGATCACATTGAGAAATTTATAAATAAATGAGTGCAGCTTGAGACCATACTCATAAGAAAAATAAATCAAACTCACATGTATAAATACCGAATAGTTTCCCTAGTTTAAGAAATGATAAGAATACATAAAAGTGTGTGGTAATCATGATGCCCCATTATATTGCTTTGAAGACATATAATGTTTTCATTCATTAATTGGAATGGTTTTATTCTGGGTTGTTTTACCTTGTTTTCTGTGATGGTATGAACAGCTATTTTGAAGGAAACAAGACATCATAATAGCTAATGCTGATTTAATATCTTGTTTTGAAGTCCCATCAAGCTTTTGTTCTTCTGTCTCCATTGGTTTTCGTGTTGTATCTTACTGAATTTTATTATATGTGATAGTATGAACAAAATTTTTATAGACAAGGAGATAATATAGAGACCATTGTTCGTTTTCTGTTAGTTGGTTCTAAATGCCCTGTAATACTGTCATTCTCTTGAATGGTTTTACACTGTCTTGATGTGTTTGATGCTCTAGAGTACAAAGTTATACTCAAATATTTCAAGGAAAGAGACACTGTAGTAACTACTGTTATGTTGGGTTTTCTTGTGGTGAAACACTATGTTGCTTATATTGTTCTGTTCTGAAAAAAAAAACCAAACAATATACCTCACTCCATCCTGTCTTCCCCACCTCTACCCATCACACTAGTTAGATGTGTTATCACTTCTCATCTAGGCTCCAAAGACTCCCCTAAATCTTCTTCCTGCCACAGTCCTCCTTTGCAGCAACTATAGGTGATCTTTGAGGGAGATAAACCTGCAGTATTTCCTATTTAAAATCCTCTAAGAGATTTCTGTGCTCTCAGAAACAAACTCAAACCCATATCCATGATGGAGGCATTCAGGAGCTCTCAGGTCTAACCCTTCCAACCTCTCTCATCTTTGCCCTGGGATCGTTTCCTACTGCGCCTGGCACCAGCCTTTCAGCCCCTTATCAGTTGCTAGAACATAACCAACTATGCTCCTTCTTGTCTCTGAGCTCTGTGTTAGTGTTTTATTCTGCCTGAAAGACCCGTGCATGATTCTCCTGCTTTTTCATGCCATGGCAGCCCCTTAAAATACCCCATTTAAACCAGAGTATCCTGATTTCTATTTTGTCTACCTGTTTTACCTCCCCTTTGCCCTTATCATTGTGTCTATTGCATCTATGTTTGCTCGTTTATTCTCTGCCTCCCCATTACTACTCTAGAATGTAAGTTCCAAGAGTCAAGGTGTTTATTTGGTGGGTGTCTAGTGTGAAAAGGAAAATAAGGAGGAGATAGGCAAGTAATCGACCCAGCTTTCATCAAAATATGCTGCATTTTCCAGTTTACTGATTACTACTAGAAATTTGATCTGATAAAGTGCCAACCCTGTGATGGAAACAAAGAGCCAAGAATTACCAAATATTTCCCTCAGCCTGGGATAATTCACAGTCTGTGGGCAGAAAGAGCTGCTCTGGTTCACTTGGATAACTGATCCCTTCTTGTGGCCTTCTTAGGTGTGTATTCTCACCTAGAGACAACCCATGCCCAAGGAATGAAATCATTGCAGGTAATTAGGACTATATCAGGTGATTCAAAGTCAAATATTAGTTCTCTAGTAATTGGTCATCTGCCTGTGCAGAAGTACCTGAACCCTCCAGGGTCTCCACATTCTCACCTATAATTTGAAAATGAGTCTCTTGTAAGAAGTCTTTAAGACATCTATGCAAAGTATGCCTTTCTCTAACATAGAAGCTATATAGCACGTTTCTCATATTATATTACTAGAGACAAGAGGGCCTGTTCAATTTCAGAAGCAACTTTTATTTTGCAGTTCTTGTAATTGGCCTGACCTTGTGCATTTTTATGAATGGTTCACAAAAACACAAAATCAGGGGACATAATTCTACATGAAATTTGATGTGGATGGTACCCTGGAGTATACAAGGTAGCAACCCCAGTAAACTAGATATACAGAATAGTTCTCTCAATGAAAATGAGTAAATGCATTGTGAAAGTTCTAAATTAATCACTAAAAGAAAAGAGTAAACGACTTGAGAACATTTTAAGACAGAAAAATGAAATCAAGTGTTGCAGTAATGAAAAATCACAATGGGTACAGAAATCAGCAAATTAGATTCTGTTATAGGGAAAATTAATTAACTGGAAGTTGGATGTGAAGAAATTATATAATTATCTGAGAAGATAAAGTGAGGGAAAGCAAAACAGAAATTAAAATACATGGAGAAAAAGATGGAACGAGACATGGGCAAAGAAGATGGAAGGAGGCCTCATGAGGAAAAGGCAGTGTTTTGGGGAAAGACATGTTTATAAAAGGAACAAATACGTATAAATACTATAAATTAATACTATAATAAGGAATAAATACATAATAAATACTATAAATTAATATCAAATTTTAGGATGTATTTAAAAGAAAAAGTTACTTAAAATCAGTGCATATTTTTCCATGTGCTATAGTCACTCATCATCATTTTTGGTTTTAATTATATATTCTTTTGTTCCAAAGTGATGAAGGAAAAGGTAACTAGGAATGTTCAGAAATGTTTGTGCAGTAGCTCTCCATTATATAGCCTTTGCTTTGCTGAGCTTTCTTTAGTCCAATAATGAAGTATTTGAATTTGGAAATTCTGGTTAGAGGATATAATAGATGGACCTTGTTAAAGGCCTTGTTTTGATTTTCTAGCTTGATATGAACAACTATAGGCAGAAATGTTCTTTCCATTGGACTAACATTGGCAGTGGATACACAAACATAGGAAAGTCTTCTTTAGTATGTAGTATATTTTTCCTTTACCAAGTAGGAGAATAGAACAACTCTTCCTTTTAGTGCCAGTCTTTTACTGAAGTGCTTGTATACATTCCTTTTACAGTTTTGGAATGCCTTCTCCCAGGTAGAACTTGCCAAAACCTTACTAATATTCTAAACCACAACTAAAATGACATGTACAATGAACAGTGTTCTCTAATTACTCTCAGCTAAATTCTGAGATGAAGTATTTTGCATTTTCTATCTGTGGATAAACTTGATGAAGAGAAGCTAAAGAATTGTTAGACACCTGCCACTGCTTTTCCAGCAAGAATGAGCATGTAGTGATAGTCTTTATGAAACTGCAGGCAGATTAGTAATGCACCACCTTGTATTAACTTCCTTGTTGCATATTGCCTGGTAAGCCTTAAAATGCTGGGGGTGGGGATGGACAAAGAGATTTTTAGCTTTTCCTGCTTGAATTCAACGTTGAGCACTCATTGTGTCACTTTTCTAGTTACTGACCTTCTTGCAGTAAAAGTATTGTCTTGCTCATCTTATTCTCTCTCACAAGCCCATCATTACATGTAGAGATAGCTTGATCAGGAAATTTTGAAAGAGTGATTTGTCCACTGTGTTTCCATCTCTTACTACATATCAGTGTATCCCAAACATCTGGACAATACTTCACATTAATTCTTTCAATCTTCTCTGTTATTTACGTGAAATTAATCCTGAAAAGAAAGTCAATGATGATCTTACAACTTGCCCAAAAATCAAACCCAGAAATTATGCAGAGAGGTACCTACAGAACAAGCCAAGTTTTCAGCAAAATTCTCAAGCTATGAGCCAAGGACAATAAAACTCAGCTAAGGCCTGCTGCCTTCCCCACTGTTCCTAATCATTTTGTGTTTAGCCTGAGTCGTTCCCTCTTTAACATCAATCCTTTCAGTGACTTGGCTCTCTCTGCAGATATTGCACTAAAAATAATGGGTTTTGGAAAATAATCTTGGCACAACTTTGTTTCTTTTTAAACATTTTTGATCAGATGTAAGGTTTTATAGTCATATTGTTTGTAAAATCCCTTTTCTGTACATTTTTATCATGGCAGTGTTTATGTTGCATGTCTAATTAGCTTCAACATACCAGATGAATTGTTTAAACCCGTCTGGCATACTATAATTTTTCAAAGTTCCTCATCTGCTAAGGAAAAATATATTTGTAAAGGTTTTAGGTTTCAGGAATCAAAACTCTATGATGGATCCTGTTCACCATAAGAAATGTATCAAGAAGAAGTAAAGGGCTAAACCTTTTTCTAAGCTGGGAGAGGGGATAAAGAGCAAAGCTTTTTATAATTCTAATTTGATAATTAGTGCCAAGATTAATAGTGCCTCTTCTTACTCCTAATGCCTCTCCAAAATTAAGGAAAGCCAAATGTAAAACTAGAAAGTTTCTCACCATTATAAGCAATAGATGTATCTGAAACACTGTTAAGAAGAGGGAACTGGGCTTTAGAAAAAAGGACAGGAAAAGGAATTGGGGGACAAGAGAAGGTGGCATTGTAGAAGGGAAGGGAGTCAGGCCAAGAAAAGTAAAGGTAAGATATCTAAGATTGTCTCCAACAGAAGTTAAATACTCACCTGCTGTAATTTCTCCATCTTGACAGGTCTTGATATGTTACAAAATATTGATGCTCCAGTTCAAAAACTTCTATGAGTGAAAGAGACCTTCAGTGTAATCTAATCCTTCTCTTTTCTGCAAGGAAGGCTTCAATCTCCTTTTTCTTAAAACCTACACTGGAGCCCAAATAATAAGTCCTTTCTGTTCCAAGGTGTTTATGATCATGGGAGGAGCATCTATGCTTACCCATACCAAATGTTATTGCAATTGTAACATATATACCAGTTTGCCATTTCATGCTTTCATGAGTATTATCGCAATAGAAAATTCAACAGCCTTTAAAATCAGGCAGGGCATTTTAGTCTTGGCTTGACAATTAGGAAAACAGCATACAAAAATGTTGTTGGTTTTTCTATGTAAACAATATAGTAATAGTATGAGCTAGCATTTATGGAGTCTTTACTAAGTGTTAGGTATTGTGCTAAGGTGCTTTCTCTGCAGTAGGCATAAAATCCTTAGAAAAATACTCTGACAGGCACTTTCATAGCCCCCTGTAAAAGATAATGAAATTAAAAATCAGTTTGTGAAGTGATTCTGCAAAGATTCACAGGTATTACGTAGAAGATTGAGGACTTGTTACAGGTTTTTTGTGACTGATACTTTAAGCCACTGTATTATGATATTTCATTAAATCTAAGATAGTGGCAGTGGAAAACACACCACTATTTTATATAATGATAAGAAATTAAAAATACTTCCAGTTAAACTATGAAATAATCCTATCACTTTGAATTTTTAAATTTTTAACATTGAAAGAGTTCTCTTACACTTAATTTAGGCAGATTTTTATCATGTATAACCCTTAAGCATTATGTCAAAGAAAAAAATACAGGTGAAATAAATTGGTTGCAATGTCTTCACAGTTGGAGGCTGACTCTCCTCCATTAGTTTTCAACTCAGAATCATTGATTGCTACCCCCACAGCTTGTGGCCTCAAGAGACTGAATGAATATACAGCTTATCTTAAAAGATGACTGTTTTTTGCCAGGATTTTTCCCAAGCCTCTGATATGTACTGTGTAAGTTTCAAGATATACACAGAGGCAGTGACAACCACATCACCACTGAACACTTGATCACAGAAGTTATAAGCAGAAATTATAAACGAGAACAACTATGTTAAAGGAGAACAACTATGTAGTTTAGAATCAATGCTATGTGGTTTACTGCCTCCTTGGGTTGAGGCACAGTTGAGAATAAATCCCAAGAATGTATTATGGGTTAAGTTATCTAGAAAATTCCCTCTCATAGTAAAAATAAGCCTTTTTTAAAAAGTTTATACCCATATGCAAAAATTTTGTTCTCTGTAACTATTCAGAATCCATTTGATTTTTCTCTAAAAAGTCTTAAAGATTCAAGACAGAAACCTGACAAGATTCAGTAGAGTTATTGGAAAAGCACATAAGTAGGAGTATTGGGAAAGTTATTTGAAAAGCACAAATACACAGACATACACAAAAGACACACACTCTTCCAATGAAAATGGTTGATAAACACTAATGCAATATTTAAATTATGTGTGTGAAGAAGAGAGATAGAGAAGAACTAGTAGAAATATTATTCATCTGAAATATTTTAAGAGACTATAAAATATCATAAGTATGTTGACCCAGCTGTTAAGTTAAATATAACAGTCCTAGTTGAACAAAAATAAAAATGGATTTCTTGGAGAGTACTCCTTGCTTTTTGGTACCAGAGATCAAACTCATGACCTCGCGTCTGCCAAGCAGGCACTTACTCTGCCGAGCTAAACCCTGGCCCAAGTACTCTTTTATTTAATTGTCATGATACAAAAGAACAATTCTTTATTTGCAGTTTCTATCAAATTGCCTTTCTAATTTTTTAAAATCTTTTTTTTTTTTTGGTCTACTTTTGAAAGTAGAAGAATAGTTATTGTTTGGCATTTTGTTAGCCATATCTTTTCATTACCATTTTGCAAATCATTTGTTTAGTGAAAACCATTACACCTAAGAAAGCCAGGAGATCTGGTAACATCTGAATTGTTTTCTGAGCCAGTAAAGTAATATTATATCATGTTTAGTAGGGGTTTGGAATAGTGTGAAATATATCTGGTCAAGAATTCAAAGGCTTCTTAATAGCGTGTATGAAATAAAAATCAAAAAAGAGATCGGCTTTGTCTGGGCTTAAATTTGTTTGCTGTGTATTGGATGAATCACCTTGTTAAGAGTATTCAGCAGCTTGGCATTACTACCATATGCTACTTGAAGCTGCTAACTTATAAGAAAAAAATGGCTGACTTAGCTCACAAGTTTAGTAGTGATTCAGAGTCTAAAATCAGGCAGCTCTTTCGTTTTGACCTCTCGTGAGAATGATGGGTATCAGTGTATCATGATGACATTGCATGTGAAAGAGTTTACGTTGCCAAGCAGGAAGTCAAAAAAACATGGGGTCCCACAGACTCCTTTGAAGGCATGTCCTCAATGGCCTGAAGACCTCAGCTAGATCTGACATGTGACAGATCTCACCATCTTGCAGTGACACCACCAGGGACCAACTCTTAATCACAGTAGACTTTGGGGGACATTAAGTCTTCTCCTAACAACAGCAGATGGGCTTTTCCCTTGTGTCTCTGTTTCTCATCTGCAAAATAAACATGATAAAAGTAACTGCTTAACAGGTATGGTTTAAAAGTAATAAGCTAATATCTACAAAGTACTAGTACATAGTGATCACTCAAATGGGTTAGCTAGGATGATAGCATTGTAATTCTGTATGTGGATACTATGTCAACAAAAATATTTTTATTTTCCTGGGCATAATTCTCCCAGTAACAAAAATATTCTACTTTAGGAACAAAGAAAATGACTATCAGATCTAGATTAGAATTCAGTTGAACTTTTTTTTTCAAGCTGTGTTCACCCTTTATTTTACTTATCATTTCTGTTAGAAGAATCAGAATGTAGCCAGAGATCGATTCAACCTTAACCATCACTGGCTCTCTCTGGCCCAAATCGTAAAAGCAGAATCACATCTGAAACTTTCTTACTATTATCCAGATTTCTCCCATGAGCAGATTTTGTTCCATAAACTTCAAAGCTGCTGATACTATGTAAAGATTAAATTCTGTCTTTGGTAGCACTGTTTAAACATTAGTTAGCAAGAATTTGAATCAGATGACAAAGTTTGTTTACAATCCATCATTTCTTCCCTTTCTAAAAAATTTTTCTGAGCTGAATAAGCCAAGAAACACATATTTCCTAATATTTATAAGCACACTATCTAGCAAAACTTTGTGTGATAATAGGAATATTTTTGCTCCATCTAATACAGTCCCATTGACCATAGTTAGTGCCCATAACATAGCTAGTGTCACTAAGGATCTGTTAATTTTATTTATTAATATTTAATGTAATATTTATAACTAGTGAATATTGTATTGTATGGCACAGTTCTTCATTGTATTTGTATTTTCTTGAGGGGTCATAGAAATAACCGTACCTATCTAGACATCTCATTTTTAGGAAATGTAAGTGTTTGTCAGCTAGCTGGAAACCAGAGATAACTATGAAAACCTCAGAATATAAAAAATAGGCCACTAGTCTGCTACAAAATATTATGCTACAAATGATTCTTGGTGATGTCAGAGCGTTCTTCTGAACAAGATAGGTTGAGCACCCTGGGACTTTCATCTAAACAATTGTTTGTCAAATAAAAAAGTGAGAAAAGCCAGAAACACATTGATGTCAGAGAGAAGATATAGCTAAATGTTAGAAAGACTAGAGCAAAGATTTTTTTAAAAATCAAGTACTGCATTAAGTCATGTTCCTGAGACAGGCAGTATATGAAGCACAAATAAAAATGAAATAAAACAGAAAAAGCAGATAGTAGAACTATCAGGACATATCAGTCTGAGGCTAGTCACCAAGGAGAAAAGCTCAATTTAGGGCAAACTGCAAAGAATGTCACAGTATCACGAGCAGCATTTAGAATGTTAAAACTACAGTCATTTATCAAAAAAAAGTTTAATTGAAGTTTAAAAATTCCTTTTGTAAAGTGAAATATGAAATTTAAATATTTTATAAAAATGTTTAATAAAAGCCTTGACATTTGGATTGCTAAGAAACATTCATCTGTGAGACCCTCCTTATCAGCCCTGACCTTAGGCTCGGCAGCCTTCATTTCCTACTTGTATTACATGTATGAAACCTGAATGCATAGGAAATATTTATCAGCCCGTTGACCTCCCAGAGCGCCAGGAGACTAGACTGAACCCTTGCAGTGTATGTCATGACTGGAAACTTTACCAGAGGATTTGTTGAAGGTCAGTTTAAGGTAGTGTGTTTAAGTCAAATTTTATGCTTAATGCTTAGCAAAAGTCAGGACCAGGAAACAGATGAACATGCCACTTTCTTGTCTTTTCATTTTGTGTTTAAAAATAGAAGTGGTTGTACAAAAATTCACATGATAGTCTCTCTTAGAAGATTTATAGATTATTATGAAAAATTTGTTTTTTACCTTCATTAAGGCTTCTGTTTTATACTTTTGTAAATCTAACCCAATAGGGCATTTAAGATTTCCATTTTTAAGCTAGTAATTGTTGAAAATATTATATATAGTCAATTACATGACAGTGATTAAAATGAACAGAGAAGACTACAATAGAAAAATCAGAACGAAGCTCAACATGATATATGTCACATAAATGAATACTGTATGTAAGCTGGGAATGGGATGTCGCTTAGAGGTTGAGCCTAGCATGCACAAGGGCCTGGGTTCAATCCTTAAAAATATAAAAAAAATAAATCCTTAAAAATATAAAAAAAATAGATTACATATTGTCATCTTAGAAATAGTTTGTAATTCTGTATTACTTGTACCCTTACACTGTTTTGTTTTGGTTTTTTTTTTCCCCTTTAAATAAAAAATTTTTTAAAAAAAGAAATAAAAATAAATGAATAAAATACCTGTAGCAGACTATTGCACTAGGAAGGAAAGATGAACCAGTACTGAGTTTGGACTAGACTTCAACACTGAAGGAAGGGTAAGTGTGGGAATGAAGAACACAGGCCTTGGAAGAAGCAGCCTTGGCTTAGAGGGCGGTTTTGAAAAGTGTATGGAAGGGATGAGTGGTAGTCATGTATTCATAGCAGATCATTTAATAGGCAAGTAGAAGATCATGTATTAGGAATTAGGCCAAGATTGTTAATGTCATCAAATACCCAGGTCATTTGTTGGGGACAGAAAGCCAAAAATTGCCTAAATTGCCAACAAAGAAAAAGCAAGGTGTATTCAGCAGACAAAATTTCAAACTCTGAAATCGAAAAAGGTGCTTTCAGGAGAAGGGGATTCATCTCAGGCCATTTAATGAGACCAAAAGCCATTTTTCCCATTCCACAAGATTTTTCTTGTGATTGAATTGTGTTTCATAGAATGGCTTTATCCACTCAAAGAAAATAAGCCTTAAAAAGTTAAAATTTAAGGAATTCTTCAAGCATCTGTAATGTTTACTATTTTGTTGCAAAAGATATAGCTTGATATTATAGTATTAATGCTTCAGTGATGAAATGAAACTTCAGTAGAGGATGTGACTTTTGTCTCCTTATTCTTAGCTTTAAAGACCTTGGCTATATTACAGTGGAGAAATACTGGGTTATGTATGTTGTGGGTTTTGAGTTTATTAGAATTGTGCAGTGACTTACAGAGACATCTTGTGAAATCACTAGGGTCAAATGTGGAGGAGGCAAAGCAGTTTTGGTTTCTGTAGAAAATTTTCTTGTTCTCCAAATGGAGGTTACAGTTCAAAGAGCTTTATTTATGATGAATTCATTCTTGTGGCATTTGATTGTGATTCTGTATTTCCAGTAGAAACTAGTATTTTGGAGCAGGGTTTTTCTAGACTTAAGAATGCTACTTAGCTACAGCTTTGTTTATTGCCATCTAAATAGCTGTGAAATAAGAAGCCATATACTCATTTGAGGTTCCACTGTATTTCATAAAGAATGTTTGTCAAAGAGTCCCCCCATTCCCCAATTATCCTCTATATTTAGCCCTTAACCATGACTGAAAGGCGGAACCACTTTGTAAGACCTGAAAGAAGGGTGAGTTGACTTTAAAAGAAGCCTCTGCATTTGAAAGGGTAGAGATTTGTCAAATAGCCATTGTCTACATAGGAGTAAAGATACTCAAAACAGCCTTTTTTCTTTAGATCAAATTTGAGATCTCATTGAGGGAGGCATGGTCAGACAACTAAAGAGATAAAAGACTCTAACAGAGCAAGTCAAGAAATCTTTGTTTTGACTTCAGATGATATACCTTGGGGTTACTGGGAATTCCAGTCTTTGGAGAGTTACAAGCCTGCCTTTCAAGCAATTCCCCAACATCTGGCATGGCCCAAGAGTCACAAGGTGATTGGAAACTGTTGGTGAATACTCAAATTACAATTGTACATAGATGAAAGCAGATATATCTGTGAAGAAATTACTAAAAGTTAGCTGTTTATGCTTTGCCTCTAGGCTATAAAACATCCTTTTAAAAAACAGCATTATAATTGAGATGTTTTAAAATACCAAAGGAAAATTCTGCCAATTTCTAGATTGAACTTTGCGTTACAAAGGTCCACTTATTCAATCTCTGCCTCTGGATTGTTGTACTGAGGTATGCAGAATAATGTCAGACAGTAATTTCAGTTTGCATTATTCAACTTCGTAGTCTGTTCAAGCTTCAAGACCATTATTCTAATTAGTAGCATGAATCATTCTTACTACCCTTGACCATGAGTGAACATTTATTTAAAAACAATGTTAACATCAAAAAAAGATAATCAATGTGAATGTGATCAATTATCTATAGAAGTTGTCAACCTAATATATGTGTAAACAATTGCTTTTTGTTGAGACTACATATAAATAAAAAAGTAAAAAAATTAGTTTTACACTAAATCTACTGGAAGACAAGGTAGGTAGAAATCTTGGAGACATAGGGTTAGGCAAGGAATTCATGACAAAATACAAACCTCATGGGAAGTACTTCAAAGAATCAATAATTAGGATCTCATCTTATTAAAAAGGTTTGGCACTTCAAAAGAAATCACCAACAAAGTGAAATGAAAACCCACAGATTGAGAAAGAATTCTAGCCAGCAGTCCCTCAGACATAGGACTTATATCCAGAACATACAAAGAATTGAAAAATACCAAGCCCCCCCAATTCAAAGACCCTCTCCAAAAATGGGCATCTGAGATGGACACACATTTCTCAGATAAAGATATACAAATGGCAAATAAATACATGAAGAAATGTTCACTATCACTGGTCTTTGGAGAAATGCAAATTAAAACAGCATGGAGATTTTGGAAAGAATGGCCACCATCAAGAAATCAACCGATAACAAATGTTGGTGAGGCTGTAAAGAAAAAGGAACATCTCTCCACTGTTGGTGGGAGCGTAAACTGGTGTGGTGTGGAAATCAGTGTGGCGAATCCTCAAAAAACTAGGATTGGAAGTTCTATTCAATCCAACTATTCCCCTCCTGGATATTTTCTCAGAAAAATTGCAAAGCAGATATATGAGATATATGAGATCAATGAGATATATGTATACCCCTGTTTATAGCAGCAAAATTTTTAATAGATAAATCTTGGAAACAACCAAGATGCCCATCAACAACCAAATGGATGAAAAAATGTGGTATTTTTGTACAATGAACTATTACTTAGCTATAAAAAAGTATGATATTGAGGATTTTATAGGTAAATGGAGGTAACTTGAGACTATCCTCATAAGTGAAATAAATCAAACTCACATTTGTAAATATGTATTATCTCTCTAGTATAAAAAAATAATAAAAACTGAAAAGTAATAAGGTCCAAATTGTATAATAGATAGTGTAATAATGAAAAGGAAAAAAAGTGTTCTAAAGGATATAACTGTATGTATGTTTAAGTGTACAAGATAGATAATTAAGATAGTTTTGTCAGTTCATCAAACAGAATGGTTTGTACTGTCATTGTACACTTTTTATGCTTTGATTATGTGACTTGGGCAACTACTTCTAAGATAATACTATGTAATTTATCAACTAGTGATTTACTTTTTAAAAAAAAATCTGTATTATTTCTACCCTTTTTTCTGCTTTGCTGTTGTTTTTTTGTTGTTGTTTTTGGTTTTTTTTTGTTGTTGTTTGGTTTTTTTTTTTTTTTTGTCTTTTTCATTTTTATCGTACCAGGGATCGAACTCACGACCACCTGCTTGCAAGGCAGGTGCTTATGCCACTGAGCTAAATCCCCAGCCCCTCTGCTTTGCTTTTTTTAAAAAAAGAATTAGTTTCAGCTTTATTTTGATTAAATTGGTTAACAATAAGAATTTCTACATTTAAACTTTTGCCTCTTTTATCAGGAAATTCTACAGAAAATATGTGTCTTTAAAAGATGGGTCAAAAGCTCTGTGTGGTCAAACTCATAAATCATAAATGTTCTTCAGAAGATATTTGCCTTTCCTTAGATGACTTTTGACAATGACAAATATACTTTCTACCACTCTCTGAGCTCAGTATACTACATCTCTAAGAATGATACAAAAATAGTCATTGTAGGCCCCTATGGCTTATTTTTAGTTAACTTTAGCTCTCTGGTAGTGTTTGAGGAAGCTCTTGTTCTGTTTGTATTGACCTAATTCGTTCACTTCCCACGTGGCCACTGATAGGTAGAACGATCAGCTCCAGGGTGTCTTTGGAGAGCCAGAATCCCATAAAGCTTGCCATTCATTGTCTGAGAGTAGCTAAAGCTTCAGATCATGACAGATGTAATCATTCAAATAGGGATAAAATAAAAGGGCTGTCATTTCAATCCTGTGATGTAATTCCTTTGCACCATTTTCCGATTTCTGCATTTCCCAGGTTAGTCAACAATAGCTTTCTTTTTTTTTTTTATTTAAAGGAAAAAAAAACAGATAAAAATGTTAGAAACAATACAGAATTTCAGAAAAATAAACAGTAAGAAAGCACCAGTTGATAAGTTACATACCGTCATCTTAGAAATAGTTGCTCGAGTTACAAAATTAAAGCATACAAAGTGATATTCAAACAATGACACTGCAAACAGTTCTGCTCAACGATCCAAAAAGAACTTAGCAATATGGTTATCAGTCCTACACACTTGTTTTTTATTTTAAAGAGGGTAAGATTAAACAGAACAAAGCAGTTTATAAAGAAACAATTTAAAGAAACATAGATTTCAAAGCAAGTCCCCTGGAGACCTTCATTGTCTATCTTTTCTCTAGTTTTCTTCCAAATAGTTGTCCCCATATTCACACACATTGAATATATACTAAACATTATAGAACTAATCAGATCATTACAGGATGATGAAGGCTTTTTAGGTCTTCCAGACCTGATTTTGGGGAAGTCAATAATGTCTACCATAATGTTTCTTAGTCTCTTCGTAGGAGCTATCTTTATCTTTATGTATGCTGAAATTGAACATAAGAGATTAGACTAATAGCACTCTGAACAGTGAATAATAGTATTGCTAGATTTCATATCATAATGCTACAGAATTAGCACTGGGTTTCTTAGTGTCTCTTCTTCTTCAGAGCATCCGTTCATTGCATCATGTATTATATAATCCGTTCCCGTAAATAGTTTAGAAATTCTTCCCATGTGTGAATCTCTACATGTATATCTGTCCTTTCTGTATTATAGGGAAAAACAGATCAAAACAAGACAACAAAATAAATTCATGAAATGAAAAAGACATATAGGGCCACAATATTAGGTGATCTACAGTAGTTATTATGCTTTTTTTTGTTATTTTCAATAGAATTGTCCACATCATCAGGCATAATATAATTGAACATAACATTACATAGTTGTTTTATTAAAAACACAACTTTGAAGATATTGTAGGACTTGAAAGCAGTTAATAATCAAAACCAGAATGGATATCTTTTACATCTTGTCATCTTCAGAATAGTTGTCTCCACTGCTAGACGTGATACTATCAAGGATACCAAATTTGAATGAAATCAGTCAAGGCTAAACAGTGGTCTAACAAACCAACTTCAAATAAGATCAGTCATAGTAAGACAATGTAAGTAATACAGGATTTCAGTGTAAGTTAATAGGAAATTAAGGATAGTTACTGAGGTATAACCTGCTATTTTTGGATTTGCTGTCTGTATCCTCAAATCTAATATGGGTAGACAGACCAGAACAAAATATAATCAACCTAAACAGAGTGATAAGACTACTATGACTTTTAAATCCTGATACACTTTTAACAATGTCCTCTGCCTTCCTTTTTTAGACAATTCCTCCGTTTTCCCTTTCTCAGGGTACTTTGTATATTTTGGATCCCACTAGCTCTTTTAGTTTTTATATTAGGGGGCCTTCCTATTATCTATCTGAGTGTTGTTAAACCTTTTTACACCTGGAGCTTGATCTTGAACCGTACTTTTACTTACTAAAGTCACAAGATTGTCCTTCCTTCCAGCTGTGCAGTTCTACACTGCACTAAAGTGTCCTAGCTTTCCAGTCTATCTGCGGCTGCTGGATGCGTTGTCCCTATTTCTCTCTGGTTTCCTGTCACATAGAGTATTGTTTTCTCATCTTTGATTCTCAGTTTATTAACCCTCTTTCAGGTTGAGTGTATCTCCTATTCAGAGCATCTCGATGGATTTCTTTTTTTTTTTTTTTTTTTTGTTAGTGTATCAGGGCTATCTATATTAAAGATTATAGCTTACTGTCTCGGCCTCATTTATTCTATTTTATTCTGTCATTATTTGTCCACTTTACTCCTTCATTCCACTGTCTGCCCCATTCACTGAGGCCTCTCTGTCACTGTTACTGGAATCCTGATATTTTTTTTTTCTCTCTCTCTCTCTGGAACATCCTTCAGTATTTTTTGTAGGGTTGGGTTGGTGGCCATGAACTACCACAGTTCCTCCATGTCTTGGAAATATCTTTGTTTCTCTGTTAATTTTGAGAGAGAGTTTTTCCAGGTACATCAGCCTTGGTTGGAGGTTATTTTCTTACAGGGCTTGGACTATTTCTCCCCAGGCTCTTCTCAATTTGAGAGTTTGTGTTGAAAAGTCTGTCGTTATTTTGATTATTTTTCTGTTGTAGGTAATCTGCTTATATTCTCTGGCTGCTTTTAATATTCTGTTCTTGTGGTGGATTTCTGGAATTTTGATTATTATATGTCTGGGTATAGATCTGCTTTGGTTGTAGGTGGTTGGAGTTCTGTATGCCTTATTTATCTGGATATCATTTCTTTTTCCTATGCTTGGGAAGTTTTCCTTAATTATATCTGTGAATAGTCTTTGTAGTTCATTTGTGGTTACTCCTGCTTCTTCGCTCACGTTTTTTATTCTTAAGGTATAAATCTTATCATCTAGCCTTTGTATTATTTCTTCCTGGTTCCTTGTTATTTTTAAGAGATCCTTTCCTTCACGATCACACACCATAAATCTCTTTTCAAGTTTCAAAACTTTAGTTTCTGTCAAGGCATTTTGCCAGCTTTCAATGGAGATTTTAGTTTCCTGGTAATATCTTTGGAGTTGTTTCATGTATTCTAGGTTTTGTTTATATTCTTCATGAAAGGTTTCTCTTCCTTTTCTGAGTTCCTCCATTCTTCCATCTGTGTTCTCTTGGGAGGGGCGTATCATTTCTTTAATTAATCTTTTTATATCTTGCCTCACTTGGATCAGAAGTACAGTTTTAAATTCGTCTATGAGGTCATAAAGGTATTTCTTTATGTCCAGTGATGCTGTATCTAATATTACATGATTACTACACTGTTTCTCTTCTGTATTTATCTCTCCTGGGCTTATTTTTCCAGGGTCAGTGGCTGGAGGTTTTTTTTATTTCTATCTCTTATCATGTTTCTGGTTTCTTTCAGACAGGTATGTCCGGGGGGTCTCTGGCCCTCTCTGTATTGCTTAGGATCTTTCCAAAGCATGCTGACTGGGGTTTTGTTGCCCTCCCCAATTTGCTGTTACCTGAGGTATCGTAAACTCCCTCCTAGAGGCTTGAGATGGTGCAGGGACACTCACCCCAGGCCACCCAGTCCAGTGTTCAGGGAGCAGACAGGCAGACCCAATTCCCCCAATCATGGCAGGAAACTGGAGAGTTCTGGTTCTGTATTTTTGATTATTGTCTGAAGAGGTGTTTTCAGAAGCAGCTTCTCTGGGCTTGTTGGGGCTCCGGTTGCATGGGGCTGGTGGCAGTGAAGACACACTCACCCACCTGGGGACCTCAAGGGCACTCCATTGGTGAGGGCCTGCTTAGTGCTGGCACCATGGGCTCGTGCGTCCTTGCATGAGCAGCAAGTGCGAAGGTGGCAGTGTGTCCCAGCAGGTCCAGTCCCGCGCCCATGGCACCACAACACGCCCTCTTCCTCACGCCCTCCTGGATGCTGCCCGGATCTGGGGAGGTGGTGGAGGTGGTCGTGGCAGTGGTGGCGGGGGGAAGGGCAGGGGCAGCCGGTGGGTGCCGTTGTTTCACTCCCACAACCTTTGGTGGGCCCATTGGAGGTGGGAGGTGGCGGCTGGAGGCAGCGGCCTTGGGATGGTCTGTCTCACTGGCTGCCTGGAGGCGCTCAGGGTTGCACAGTGGCACAGCCAGCCAGGAGTGTATGCTTGATCCATTTTTCTCACCTTAATTTCTTCTTGGGATGAGAGAATTCCTCTCCTTCTATTTGGGGCTCCCCATGTTGTATTATGTTGAGTTCTAAGTTGTCTGAAGAATAGTTTTCTATAAGCTGTTTATAAATTAGGACTTTAGTCCATATTTGCTTAGTAGGAGAGCTTTCTATTTCTAAAAGTCCTAAAGTAAATTCCTTAGTAGGTATAAGCCTGTCTGGTAAATGTAGACTTTAGTAAGATGAAGCTGGTTTTATAATAAATGAAATATTTCCCTTATCTACAGGTGACATAATGACCTGAAAATCAGAGAGTATGATGTGAGTGTGGCAGATTAGTGGGATGTATGGTGAGGCACTGAAGTATTAATAGTTGTGACTCCCTTAAGTACATGAAATCCATATAGGCTTGCTGTTTGAAGTGCAGCTAGAAGACTTGCAACATCAACTTCACCTGATAGTTTGTTATAAAGGCAAAATCTCAGGTCCCAGCTCAAAAATACTGAATCAGATTCTGTATTTTACAAAGTTCCCTTAGTGTCCACACATGAAAGTCAAAAAGTCCTGCCCCAAATTAATTATAGACTGGGCCTGTAGAAGTTCATTAATCTCTCATAATAATATTATGAGATGAAACTATGAGTTTGTATCCTTCTCTCTTCCACCAAAATGTCTACCAGTGCAGGAAGTCAATGCTGCTGTCTTCCTGTAAATACCCTATTGGAGAATATTGGAGAACATGGCTCTTTGCTGACAGCATTAGCTTTAGGGAAAGTAACTTGGAGCTAACAGGCAGAGAGTGTTTCTATCTTCTAAGAAATTCTACCTCTAAGAAAGCCTTGGGGAACCAGGAGAGGGCATAGAAGTCAACAAATAGGCCATAGTTGTATTCCCAGTATGTTTGTGTTTGACCTTTGGACCTGTGATCCAGTGAGACCTTTAGGAAGTTGTGGCCATTAGTAAACATGACCAGAGCCATCTCCAAGTCTAAGCCTCATAACAAGAGAAAGAATAGATAGATAGATAGATAGATAGATAGATAGATAGATAGATAGGTAGATAGATAGATAGATAGATTTTTTAAACATATTCCATACAGACAGTGTTAATCTTTTGAACTGCTTCTGGAGAGGGATTAAATGCTAGGGCAGGCGAAACAACTGAGCTTTTAACCCACTGCTACCAGGTAAATTGTCTCTTGCCCATGGAATTCTTTGCTCAGTTTGCCATTCAGGAGTCTGTTGTTATCCACACTCTCCAACTCAATCAAGTGGTTCAGTCTTTTTGAGGCTGTACTTCAGCGAGCATCTGCTAGTGCACTGAGGCAAATTGAAAGAGGCAGTTCCTTAGCCTGTCTGACATTGTAGGATGAAGAGGAAGGTGAGTTGCTGAGGCTGTGTAAGAACTGGATTTCCTGTGTAAATTCCAACTAGAAACCATTTGTCTCTATTTTTGCTAACATTTTTCAACCCTTCTTGTATGCAGTTTAGCCAAGCTGTGTGATTTAGTGTGACCTAGTGTTTAGATTTAAACAAAGCTCCTCTTGTTCTGTTAGATGATAATGCAGTATCCCTAGGGAAGCATTTTCAAGGTGTGTTACAGGCTCAGGTTGAGTTATCTGACACTTTGCCACCCTAGCTAAAACACTCTCCTGAGTCTAGAATGCTCACAAGTGCCATATTTCCTTCTCTCGACCCTTTCCTCCCCTCAATGACAGCATTGTTTCTGAGGACCCAAGCTGTCTCACCTGAAAGCAGCATAGTTCAGAAGATGAGCATATGTACTTCAAATTAGTCTGCCTGAGTTGAAATGCTTCCCTAGCCTTTGAAATTATGCAGTTTGAAGCATATATCCTAACCTATTTGGGTTCTTAATTTCTTGGCTTGTGCAATGGGCTATTGAGGAGATTAAAAGTTAAAACAATGATTGAAGCCCAGAAGTCTGTGTAGGAATGTTCATTTCTTTCCCTACTGTGTACAAAATCTTGCAGAATCCAAGGGTCACAGAACAGAAATTTTAACTATAGGAATAGGCTTATCTTGTTTCCTATTCATGTAGGATTACCTTTAATTTATACATGCAGCAAAATTTGATGAGCATCTGTGTAAGGTTTCTAGCCTCAAGGATTGTACTTTTGTGCATGGGTGATATAGCATAAGTATTTAAAAAGCTGAAGAGGACTTGAAAACAGTACAGATCTAGTACCCTGTGGATCCAGACTCTGTCACTGAGGTCTCCTGTAGAAAATAGTTTTAGCACGTTCAGAACTGGATTTAGCACAATCCATTGCTGAAATTCTAATCAAGAAAGGCAATGCAGAGGAGGCTGCTTGTGCAGTAGGGCAAAGTGCCACAAGGCAGGCTGTTCCAAGTCACAAAGTGTTGAGGAAAAAGAAGGCCAGCAAGGAATCAGAGACCAAAGTCCTCCAGTTAAGGATTTCAGACCAAATCCACTTAATTGAGTGCAGAAAGAATGTATGGTGATAAAAAGGAAGGAAAAAGAAAGAAGAAATGAAAAATTTTGCTAAGTTGTATTCAGATAACATCTGGATACCTGACATATTGTGCCTGATTTTTTGCTGGCTTGTCCAAACTGGCCTTAACATTTGGTAGACCTAGATAAGCCCCTCATTGTTGAGTGACATGGATAATGGCCTTAGTATGTCCTCGTGTTTTTAATGCCTTGTATGCATTGGTGAAGACTTAAGCTAGAGTCTAATCCCTGGACAGTATAAGCATGTGCTCAGGTCTCACATCTTAAATCTATGTAGGATAATGAACAATAAACCATGGCAGGAATCTTGATGGGATGGGGTGACTTCAGATACTATCCACCTGTCATCTACTGTTTTGATTGGCTCTTTGGAATATACTATTCCTAACTTCTGAGATATAGTATTTTGAAATTCAAATGGATTAGAGAAAAGCAGACCTTTTCTGGCGTTAGTCTTTGTACCAGAGGTAAGGGAAGCTCTGTTGTTACAAATAGATGATCCAGAATCTCTAGAAAACCTTTTTATGGATTGGTTATCTCATATATATAATTCATATGTTTCAATTGCTTTATTGGCTCCCTGTAAAGCAAAATATTGACAATAAAATTGCTATTTTTATCTTCCCAGCCACTGTATCGTCTTTGTTCTTCTGTGTTTAATAGATACATATTCTTCTCTTCCAACTGCCTTGCTGTTCCCTTGACAAAGAGCCACGGCAAATGGTGATCCCAGAATAATGTCTGTAATCTTTACTCGCAAACTGTCTATCCCGCTGACCCTGTGGAAAACTAGGAACATATTGAATATATCACAGAACAAATTAAGGGTGTGAGGCTTAATGCAGCCAAGGAGGTGATCATAATGCCATATGTCTGGGAAACTTGAATGATTCTTAGCACTCCAGCTTATAGAGTTAGTCATATAGAACATTGTAAATTTCAAAAAGGAAAAAGATATTGTATAGTTCAGCACTCACCATTTTTTTCAAGCTTAGCAAAAATGAATCTTTTCAATCTGGTTGTTCCAGGGAATACTAGACATAAGGGGAAAGGCAAGTGGTGCCTTAGATTGTTCAGATAGCAGTCTGTCCTCCACTTGCCACTGGCAACAAGACTGAAAGGGTATTGCCTTGCCTAAACCTTGTTTTAAAAAAGTCATGCCTGGGAGAAATACTGATTAAACTAAAAAATATGCATATAGTCTCTGCAGTCAGACAGCCTGTATTAAGAGACTGTTATATCCTCTCACTTCCTCTGTGAGCTTAGACAATTTTCTGAACCTCTCAGATATGTTCATCTTCCTTACTGGTAAAATGAAGATCAAAGAAATAATAGATGGGCTGGGGATATAGCTCAGCAACACAAGCACGTGCCTGGTAAGTGTGAGGTTGTGAGTTTGATCCATAGAAACCCCCCAAAGAAAAGAAATAATAGATAAAAAGCATCAAGAACCATATCCTATGTATCATCAATGCTAATTATTACTTATCATCTACTCCTTTCCTATATTCTCAGTTAGTTTAGAGGTTGATAAAATCCTATAGTTTCCACAGAGAGTGAACATTTTGAACTATATGGGTCTCATCGTATCTATTGTAATTAACACTGATACTTCAGTTGTGGAGCTCAATTTTGCTCGAAATGTGTGTTTGAACATGGAAAAGTACAAGAACTGAACATATTTTTCCTATATGAGATAAAGGACAGCCAAGTAATTGGTTTGAGGCTCAAAAATTATACAGCACTGTATGTTGCCTGAGCCAAAGCAACGCATAGACTGAAGCATCGTTCTGACATATGGCCCACTCAGTCAGCCCACACAGGTGTTTTCAAGTCAGATTTTCAGTTCAGCTATTGACTCGAGCATAGTTGCTAACATTGGGTAGATGCTTTTCCAACTTTGCTGTTTGTGTACTGGAAAGTTTGAGCTTGGAGCTGTTTGACAATTGAGATTTCACTGTATTCAGTTTTGTCATCCAAGTGGGCTAAGTACCCATGCACAGTATGTCAAAAAAGTGGGCATGGTTGTGCTTCATTAAAATTTTATTTACCAAAATATACAGATTTGAGGAGGAGTTGATTTGGCTTCCCAGCTCTTTATTTCAACTGTGTTGTTACATCCTGACTATTATACCTGTGCCTTTGCCCTTGATCAAGGGCAGCTAGTGTTACATCTGCCCAGAGAATTGCCAGAGATGGTTTCAAAGCATTAATTGCTGAACTATGTGCTTTGATAAGGTGCATCTCCTATCATTGTTGTTTCACACAAGCTTTCCAGATGGTTCTGTAAGACAGTCCAGGTTGAGAACTGTTTATGTTTCCAGACTCACTGATGATGAAATTCATTGAGGCATTTGTTAAGGAAAAAAAGAAATTTCCCAGTATCTGCCTTAAATATTCTCTTTCCACAGTGGTTTGAGACCCAGGAATCTGTATCTTAACCATTTGCCAGTCCAATTATTTAAATACAGGATGACCAAAAATTGCATATCTTATCATGAATTTTTATAAGATGAAATAAGGAAATATAAAAATTATAATTTTATCAAACTTATTCAATACAAGAATCATCTGGTTGAAGTGACACCTGCCTGAGGGACTCTTGGGGCAGTCAGTACACAAACAGATGTCCAAGTGATGCTTGAAGTAAACTGTCAGGTGGTTAAACAAGGTAACAAATTTCATACTATACTTGTCTTCTGGCAAGTGTGGGAAGCTTGACTTTCCATCTCCATTCTATTCAGTTCATTCTATTAAGCATCTATTAAGCATCACTGAAGATTCTTCCCAAGACTGAAACTAGAAGCCCTCCTCTAATTCTGTGAATTTAATCATCCCAGAGCAGCCTATTGTTTTAATGCACAATGGCCCCCTGACTGTGGGGCCACATATTGGACAAGGGGGTTAGTTCTAGAGTAGAAATTTTGAATAGTTTACTAGGCTAGATAACAGTCATCATGTGACTTAGGTGTCCTGGGTTGAAGTTTTATGTCTCTTTTTCAGAATAACAATTCTGCTTTCCAATGAAAGCAAATGGTTATTATATCAAACAAGAGGATGGTTTTGGACAAAGATGACTTTTTGTTATTTCTAGGATGTGAAGAAAAAAAAGTAATTGTAGAAGCCCTGCTATCTGTTTATAAGTCATAGTAACTACACGCTGGTATGAAGCATACTCAATCATGCTTCCTCATTACTTTCTACCACAGGAACTTGACAAGTGTTGATTTTCCCAGTATGCCTTATTCCCTTTTCCAACGGCTATCCATGATACACATTTCTGACCACAGCAAGACGTAAGTCAAAATCTACAGGATCCTTTTGAGAAAAGTTTTGCTTCCCTGAGAAAATGTATTTATACACTTTTACCCACCCTCTTCCCTTTTTTTCTATATTGAATGTAGTGCCATCTGTGACCATGAAGCAAAAAGACAAACTGTTAATGAAAATATAAAGTGTATTGCCGGATCTAAGTCTGATGATTTTTTATCATGCTCGCTTTCTCATCTATCCCGTCTTGCTGTTTATGGGATCTACTCTAACACTTATGCGGCTTAAATCATTCAGAGTACTATTAATTGCAGCCAAAAGAATTCCTAACTGGGTTGCTTAAACAACCCCTTCCTGTGCTACAGTATGTACAGATTAGAAGAAATTAATACCCCAATATACTGATGTCAGCCTTCTGAATGAGCCACCCAGCACGCTTTCTTGGCAGTTAGTAAAAAGTACACTGATTGATCCACTTATCTGAGGCAGGATTACTTCAGTTAACAGCAATCAGAAATTTTGGAAGAAAGTGTGTATTTCCACTAATATAACAGCTACCTTACAAAAATATTTCCAATTCTGTTATAAATTATAACCTTGATGTCTTACAAAGTCATTGGTGCCAGTTGTTCTCATTGGAACAATGAGTATAGATCAGTAAGAGATGGCTTTTTCAAAAATGGTTAATTTGATTTCTTGGACCATAATATTTACTGAGACATTCACTAATTACTAGGCAGTCACCCATGGATTTTTTTTTCTTGGAGCATGTATTGTGGAAAATACAGGTACAAACCCTGATTTAACGCCTATTTTTGTGATCTTGAGTAGATTACCTAGTATCTCTGTGCATGAGTTGCCTCAAATGGAAAATATAGATGATAATCCATTGCCTCTAGGTTAAGTGAAAAGTGTTCTTGTCATTTGTCACAGGAAAATGCAAAGAAAAATCAGTGAAACCAAATAACTGCGGGACAAAATCCTCTGGGCAACGGTTATCATCTCTTTTTTGCATTTGAGGCAACTCATGTACAGAGATAGTAAATATATACTCAAAATCACAAAAGAAGATTTTAAAGCAGAGCATTCTATGTTTTAAGTGATTGTAAAATACTCCTTTTTCCCTTTTGAAGCCACAGTTTGGATGTCTCCTATTGTGTAATGTACTCTCTGAACAAGGTTGTAAGTGGCTTCTTCCCCTATCTTTTTCTATTTTAACTCCTTCCCCTTGGATCACATCAAACATTCCTCTGTGCCTGGGCTGTTTTCACAGCCTCTGAGCAGCAGAAAGGCACATGATAATTAAAGAGTGAATTTTACTGTAATATGCTAAGGAGATAGACTGGAAACTATCTAGCAATACAGACATCCCATTACCTTTATCTGAACTTCTCCCAGAAATAACACTCTTGATCAGAGAAGAGAAATTAATATCATCTATATACATTTTGCTCAGAGAAAAGAGATGGTGGTAGAGAGAGGAGGATTATTTAGTCTGTGGAGTGTGTGTGTGTGTGTGTGTGTGTGTGTGTGTGTGTGTGTATGTTATGATGAATCTTCAACAAGAATGAATTTTAAAATTTGTGATGAATATTTCCATTTGACAATTGATTATTGTCAAAATTACCTAGAAAAATTAAGTCATTCATGAAGAGACTCATTTATGTGTGGTTTGCCCTTTACAGTAATATACATATGTGTGTGAACCATAGAATATATGGTATATCACCAAGAACACATATGCCACCCACAGTTTCACCAGAAAATGTGATGGTACACGGTTTTCTTCTGAAGGCCATTTTCATGAACTAATAAGTGGAGCAGTATACACACACACACACACACACACACACACACACACACACACACACGCACTCCATGAGAGCTGCCTGAGGAAAGGCAATGACTGGGGACATGCCATACGCAAATTCCCATTTCACACTGATGCTGGAAAACTCAGGAAGAGAAAAGATAGAATCACACTGCAGTATTTAACTTGTTTCTTTCTATCTGTCATTCACCTCCCACACCTGCTGCTCATATAGTTTTATCTGTACATTGATTAAATGCATGTATAATGCAACCCTCCTTTCTCTGTTAAATGAAGAAATTTTCCATTTGTGCATCATTCTTTTGGCTACAAGTCTGTCATAGTCCTTAATTGATGAAGTTGGTAGATGAATGCTGATTGTAAATTTAAGGAAAGTTTAAACATTTTGACCACATACATCAGGAATGTAAAATATTACCCCCCCCAAAAAAAGAATTCTTAAACTTGATGGGAACTCAAATGTATAACAAGAGTCAGATCAAGTGTTTACTGGAAACGTGATCATCTGATAAACAGAGGAGCAGCTCTGGGGCTGGTCTCAGGAAGGGAAAAAGGTTCCTGAGGAAGAGCAAGCCTGTCGCCACCTCCTACAACCACAAGCCTAACTAGCACAACTTCAGCTTTGTCTCTAGATACTCATACCAGTGAAAATGTTCAGCTCTTTAAGTTCTCTCGGTCCAGATGTTTTGCACAGGGAGGAATTCCTGGATGGGCAGAATAACTGATTCAAAAGATAGCTTTCTATCTTGACTCATGATAGAGTACACACAAGTAACATTTTTTCCTTTACCTTCCTAAAATAAGCCAATCCCATTTTCTTATACATAGAATACAATCATTTAAGAGACCAGTCAAATGTTGTACAATATACTGGTTATACATTCACAGTGGTCTTTCAAACAGAATTCTAGGAAAAAACTTTTTGACTTTCAAGGGAATGGAACAAGGTGTTGCCAAAATGTTTAGAAATGTTTGAGGATCCATGCTAGTACTTTTAAAAACACAAAAGGCAAGCCCAGAGTGTTGCCTATTTTTAAGGAAGATATCTAGATATTTGTTTATCGGGAAACAAGTAATGTACCAACTGAACATCTGTTCCCCAAAAAATCATTTATTCTTTTTGTTCTTAAGGCAGATCTGTATAAATACTGGGTAGATGTGGAGCTGATCTACACAATATTTTTCCATTTGCAGAAGTGGGCAATTGACTCAGTGGCTCTCTATATATGTTCAGATCCCCTTTGACTATATTGGCCTGGAAAAACCATTTTGCATTCTCTCTTTTATGGAGATACAGCTGGTCACACCACTCATTTTGCCCCTTGGCTTCTCATTTGGCAGACTCTAAATGCAGGTGCCGCATCTCTGAATTAAAGTGCTGCATTTGGTTGGAGAGGGAGGATGAGGCCTTCTGGAGATGTTTAGAGTAACAGTTATGAGGGAAAAATTTGTCCTGCGCAGTTATTTGGTTTCATTGATTTTGTTTTCATTTCCCTGTGACAAATGACAAGAATACTTTTTTACTTATCCTGCCCTGGTAAATATTTCCTGTCTTTTGTTTAATCATTCATAAAAGAGAAAGTCTGCTTATGCCAAGGCAGAGAAAGAAATTAAGTTTCACTTCACCAAAAAGAAATTCTCCAACATCTTGCAATACTTTTCCTTTAAGAGCGTCATTTCTTTCTCTCTAGCTGTCTTCATCTCTTTGATGCATAAGGGTACACTAAGTTGAATCTATAAACAGAAGCCACTAATTAAGAGTAATTGCTTAGGAGATTGGTACAGACGATTCAGCATTATATGCATGTTCTTCTCAGATATCCATTAGCTGCTAATAAGATACTACAGATGTGCCAGTCTGTTTCCTGTTTCCGTCCATTGTACCTTTATTGCCATATATGGACCAATCGGATGGGCAGAACAATAAGTGGATGTCCTTTTGCTCCCTGAACATGTCTCAAAGGAATGTTTGTTATTAGATTGCTTTTTCTGTTTAGTTTCACATCAGTATGTTAATAAAGAAAACATAACACTGAGAAAGTTTTTTGGTTGTTTTTCTTTGCTTTACTTCTACCATTAACTGGTTTATTATTTAATTAAATTCCTCTCTATAGATTTTTTTTTAAAGTACATAATGAAAATGTGCCTGGGCAACGTGAGCGGAGGGAAAATGACATTCTTCCTCCCTCTCTCGAAAAGAAAGTTTCCATCTAAATGTTTTAAGTACTTAAAAATTCAGCATGAATATCATGTTGCTATATTTGACTGATTTACACTGGAGGCTTGGTAAAAAGCCTATGAATTATTCATTCCCAAGTGATTCTATAAGCCAGAACACCAGAAATCATATCCTTGTTGAAGTTTATAAAGTGAAATAGCTTAAATACTCTCTAGATATGTGGATGTCGGGAGAGTTGGTACTTTCTCTGATTTCCAATTGCTGTGCTTTCAACTCATTTGTCCTTCTATTTTAGGAAAACTTAGCTAAATATTTTACCCTTTTCTACAGGAAACCCAAATCAATATGTTTTTTGAAAATTGTGTAAAATGTTTTATAAAGTAGATTACTAATTAGTACCTTTGGTTCTTTTTATGTCAAAGGAAGTTTTGTTTTGTTGTAAGTAAAAAAAAAACAAAAGGGAAAATGATCTTTTATTTATATGACACTACAAGTGAAAAGAATAAAAAATGATAAATATAACAAAAATAATAGATATAATTAAATACTTCTAGTGCAGAAAATAAAGCTATTTCACAACATTGGGTATGTGTATGTGTGTGCATGTTCTAATCATATTTTTATAAATACACAGTATTGCCAAAAGGCAAGGTATTTTTAAATCATTTACTATTTTAAAAGACTACACCACCTCTATATTTTAGAATACACAATTGTAAGTCCTGGCAGCTGACCCTTTATGGAAGTATATTAAAATCATTTAAAATGCCACTTAGAGAAGTAATGCTTTGACCTATGTGCTCATCAGAATTCATAAACTAAACAGGGTCAGGTGGGGCCACCAGCCAGATGGTGCTTCCCAAAGAAATCTAAGACTCCTGAAGCATGTGGGCTGCAGTAGTAGACTGCTTTCTTTACACACTATTTTGAGTGGAACCAAAACAAACTGAGAGGGACGAAGGAGTGGAATTCCTCAGGGAAAAAGCAGAGAAGAATTTTACATTAGTTGATGTGTCATTCATTTTTCCTTTCAGGAGATTCTTCATTGCTTGGCCACCATTCATCATCCAAATCCACCAAGGGACAGGCACAAGCTTTTCTGTATATCTGTGTGTAATGAGCTCTGGTTCTTCATTAGGAAGCAATACAGAAAAACCTGTAATATACAGAGGAAAAAACATACAGGGAGGTGTTTTGTTTTATGCCTATCATTCACATGAGTTTAAAAGTAATTCCCAAATCAGCTAAATCATCAAAATATCACTAATAAACTGTCTGCCCAAATGTGGCTCAAAGTTTCACCCTCATTAAGTATATGCAGAGACAGCTGCATGTGTGGAGATAGCTATTCTCACAAGTGGAAAGTAGTGTAGTTCTGAAATTCAAGCAACTTGAGGGAAAGTCATGATTTTCACTTGATCATCCTTGGTTTGTTCTCTCTGTCTGCATCAGTTAAATTATGGATAACCTTTCCTGAGCAGAACTGTGATGAGGAAAGTAAGATACAGCACTCACCCCAAAAACAAAATAGAAGAGAGTACAAAAATATTAAGTTGTGCAAATACTATTAATGCATAAACTCCCATAATGAAAACATTAAATCTAAACAAGGGCCAGTTTATATGGTCACCCACAGTTTACTTTGACTTTATTCCTTTTTCACAGTGCTCTGAAATCTCAAGCATCTAGCTCATTCCTTATCTCGAAGCAGATTTCATTGTGGGCTATGACCATTTTCCAGCTGTGGCAGAGGATGCTTTTCTGTTAGAGGCAGGCCTTGTCCAAATAGATATTCTTTACTTTTCTATAATATTATGCATTGCACTTGGAAGCTACTGAATAAATGCATATTAAATGAAAGAGCCAGTCAATTACACTTTAGATCTTATTGACATTTAACTGAACCTTCTAAGGACCAATGTTTCTACAAAGGTACATAAAATAACTCAGAGAATACACAGGGTATTAAAGTCTTTTGCATTTGAACTTGGCATATTTTTCACTTTTGTTATGTATACTCGAAATTATTCTCTTCTGTGAGCATACTGAATTTTTAGGAGCCAGCTGTGTAGGAATATACAATTAGAATACCTTGGTTTCTTTCCATCCCTTTTTCTAAAAAGATTTGACTTGTGGAATCAACTTGTGCTAATGGAAGGTTCTGCTAGTATGCTCCACAAGTATGTCAAACTCACCCAAGACTACGTTCTTCCTTCCCTGTTGCTGCTTCTCAAATCCATGGCTTGACAAAAGATACCAGTATTGGCTTAATTTCTAAAACCAGGGTCTTGGAGTCAGAATTGATTCTTTCCTTTTTCCTCAAGTGCAGCCTATCTGTGCAATCCTTATTAATATTCTTTGGATTCATCACACCAAAATCTCAGGTTGTCTCGAAGAACCACTGAATCATCACTTGTCTGATTTTCTTGCCTCCAGAATTACCACCAGTCTATTTTCCACACAGCTGCCAAAAAGGTCTTGATGATATGCGGATCTTATGATGTCACTCCCCTACTTCCAACCTGCTACTAGCTCCTGGTTACACGCAGAACAGTCCTATCTCTGTGTCAGTGTGTGCAATTTTCTCTCATCCAGATTATCCTTTTCTCTTACTTCTCCCAAGCTGATGCTTAGCAGTTTCTGTATTCTTTGTAGAAGGCCCTGCCTCAGTTCAGTTTTCACCCTATCAGTCTTTTCTTGGCTTGGATATTCTCTATGTTTTCATAATACTGAGCACCTGCCTCCATCAGAGCCTGCAGTAAACCCTTAAGAGTTGTTTTTCCTGCACTAGACTATAAAATACTTGGGAGGGCATATTATGAGCATGTCTTTTATTCCTGGATGGATCCCTGTATCCAATGTAATATCTAACACATAGCAAAAATTTCTGAGATTTGTTCATCTCCTTCCTTGTTAAATGGTAATTTTGTCACATTTACCTCTATTTATTCTCATTATCATCTTCTAGTTTAGATCTGTATCACTATTCTCAGTTTCTATTATAGTCTATCAAAACTGGGCTCTTGCCACAGCCAGGATATATTTGCTTTCATTCTATTTGTTCAATGCCTCTTTTTTGGTGTCTTTCAATATTCATCTTCCATGCTGTCTGCTCCAAGTCTTTTCTACCTTTCTCCAATGAATGAAATTACTCCTTCTGTGACTCCTTTCTTCCTATCCCTCCCACACCCAGCACACATACACAGTGCTTGGACTGTATTGCTGTAGTTTGTGAAGAGGTCACTACTCCCTTGTTAGATTGTGGATTGTGGGCAGGGATTGTCTCCCCCTTCCTCTGTTTCCCCATGGGTCTATCTCAGTCCTTTGGTCATAGAAGGGGCTCAGAATTGAATTGGAACTGAACTGAATTGAATAAACTATCCATTTATGAAATAATTTGCTTTAGAGTTGCCAGAATTAAATGGCTGTTCCAGTGGCAGTATTACTCTAACTCACTAATATCATTTGATCCACTGAGGAGCTAGTTAATTAAGTAGGTGGATTAAAAATAAAATCTACTGAAGGAAGAATGTTTTGACTGGGAACTATGTACTTTTTTATAAAGCATTATGATCTTTGAGCCATAATTCCTTTTGCTTTCCATCCAAAACAGCAGTAGTGCTTTTTGCACATGTCTGTTGATGGCTGGTTTAGGAATATGAGGCCATACACCTGTGTGCCAGATGTGCTCTGCAGCTTGTCTGCTACCCCAGACCATCTGCAAAGCATACCCCATGCTGGCTCCTTTCTTTAGGAAAGGGGGCATTGGTCCCCAGTCTTTTTACAGGATAGATTCCCTGGTGCTTGCCTGTTTTCCTTAATTTAAAACCTCTTTCATTGAATTTCAATGTCTTGAGTGACCTTTGCCAACACAGGAGGCCTTTGTCCATTTGCTTATGGGTGAGTCCACTTTTTCTCTGTGTGTTTGATTTCTGCCTGACGATTTTCTAACTTGTATTACCATTGTGGGTGTGCTGTTTGGGCTTCTATTGCCAAATCAGCCACCTCAGCATCAGTGCTTGTTAATAGATGATCAAAACCTTGGGATTTCCTTGCAGTGCCTGAAGAATGTCATCTGATAGTGAATGTAGCTTTAGCAGGAATGAATGAGATTTGATAACGAATGAGTCTGCAGTGACAGACACTGGGGAGAGGATAGCTTTGTGATCTTCTTTGTGTCTGTAATAATACCTCTGCAACGAATCAGGCCCATTTCTATGCCAATGTGCTAATAGTTGTGGAATCTCATTCATCTCAACAGAGGCCAGTAAGCCCTGGAATCCCATCTGTGTGAGTGGATGCAGTAAAATGTCATGGAAATACAGCCATTCATTCACATCACCAGTGAGAGCTTTCCTGCTATTTATTTTCTTTCGCTCTAAGTGACTCTAATTGTACAGATTCTTGTACTATTTACAAAAAAAAAAAAAAAAAAAGTACCATTTGGAATTTTCACTTAATTTTTCATTTCAAGTTTAAAGTGTTTGTCTACTAACACAAAACTAGTTATTTTTAAGAATGCAGAGTCTGAATGAAGATGCTTGCTTGCAAACCTACAACAGATTCGAAAGATGCCTTAACCAGTATTTTTTAGTCCTTCTTAGCATAAAATACCCAAGGCTGTGTTTTGGCCCAGAGGAATTTTTAGGTTGATTTTTTTTTTCTCCCTGGAAATGGAGTTTTAGCAGTAGAGAAACAGACCTAATTTTAACTATAACAAGGCTAAAAGAGGTGCCATCTCTCACAGATTACCATAGTGATACAGTAGTTAAGAATGTGTCAGGCCTTCCCCTCAAACTCCTAACTAGTTGGATGACTAAAATGCTGGAGCCACAGATTTTCATAAACACTTGTAAAAATTTCAAGGAAAACAACTACTAGTTTCACACTTCTGTCATTTTTTTTCCTGAAACTTTCTGAATTCTTAATTCCAAAAATTTTACTTTTAAAAAACTGTGTATGTGAGCATATTTATGTACGTGAATATATGTTTGATATAAAGACAATAGGGTATTTATTAAAAATAATTATGAGTGAAAAGGGTTCTTGTTCTGTTTCCAGCTGTGTGAACATAAGCTGATTGAATCAATTAAATATGCTTGCTTTCTAGATACGAGGTAGAGCTGGAATACATAACCTCACTGAATCTTGATCACCAGCTTGTGAGCTGAATACTGTTACTGTTCCCATTTTAAAAATCAGTACACTGAGATTCAGTGAAATTGAAATTTCTCCTTTTGCCTGCACCAGCAGTTTTATTTACTGTGTGGAATGTTTCCTTGACTAAGATTCACCTCTCTATATGTAACATGTGAACTTATGAAGCAATGGGCCTACAGATTCTAATCAGATACATCAGAACCCAGAGCAACAGAGTAGTAGGTTTTTGCTAAATGTCTACAGTTTGACACATTCTGAGTTAACAATGTTTGTAAAATATGATTATCTTGATTTTGAAAGAATATAATAGTTAATAAATAACATTTTAACCCATAATATGATATTCACAGAAATGCAGTTGAAATTTTCAATATAACTCTCTGCCCAAACATATAAACAACTAACTCATTCCCAGGCAATACATTACCAGCCACAATATTTCTGTATTTCCTTACTAACATCCCATTTCTTGTCTTTATCTTGTGAATTGGCTGCCGTAATTTCACTAGGAAGATCAAACCATCGACATATGCTATACAAAAGACAAATCATGCTTTAATTATTTAGAGTGCTCTGATTATTATGATGGTAATAATTTTAAAATATTTTACAATAATTTGATGGCTCAAATTTCTTATCCTTACAATTTCTTATATTCTTGAGACCAAGCAAGGACTCACTGCCCTATAAGCATAGAAGACATTACTATGGCACCAACTTTTGCAGAATTATAGAGTTTTATTGAAGGTCAATAGACAAGGAACCCAAAAGCTGTAAGAAAAAATATTTAACTTTGCATTCCCTTTAATAAGTTGTCATGGAGGAATTAATAGGAAGGGAGAAGGTAGAAGCTATTTGATTGCATGGCCAGATGAGGGAGTCTTGGAGTTCTTATGCACCCATGCAGGTGCCAGCATGTATCCTCACAGGTCACTTTTTTTTTTAAATCTTCTTGGGTGTTTCGCCATAGGCTAAGGAGGGGATTTTGAGCTTATGAAAAGAAAAAGACATTTACCAGATGAGCTGGCAGCTTCTGCACATGTCCATTTCTAAAAACCCATTTTAAACTGTCTTTGACCAGTTTCTAGAGCCTTTGTGTGAAAAAATAAAGTGCTTGGTTTTTAAGGACTGGAATATACAGACCTTAATCAATTCAAATAGAAGTAGTGTTCCTATTTACACAAAAAGTTTGAGAGTCAAAAATTGAAGTGCAAATGTAAAATCATGAAATCATTATTTTTATATAATCAGTGCTATTATTAGTCTTAGTAGTCAGTCTCATTATAGCACACACACCTACGTTTCTTGGCTTAAAGCACTGCAGGTAAGTTTTGCATTGGTGCACAGTCCAATGCAGTTCAGCAAGAAGGCTGTTTTTCAACAACCATTCAAAAACCAGGCTCCTTCCACATGGTGACTCTAATATCTTGTAGCTCCTTGGAGTTCTGTAATGCACCTTTTGTATCTAGCCAGTAGTGCAAGAAAAGTGGCTTGGAGGATTACACAGGTGATTGGGGGAACCAGATTCAGAGGTGGCACACAGCATAGCCACACATATTTCACCAGCCAGAAATCTGTCCTGTACATTAGCCCAGTTGACATTGAAGTTGAGAATTATGTTTGGCTGTGGAACTGGAAGGAAAAGGAGAAGAGGTTGGAGAGAAACACCAACGTCTCTGTCACATTTCCTGTAATGATGTTTTCGTCCCCCACCTCCACCACACACGTACAAAACAAAGTTCCAAAAGTGTCTTGAGAAGTGGCAACAAAATCTGAATAAACTACTGAGCTGTTTACTAAGACAACCTATAAGGAAAATGCTACTGAAAAGTATATTATGCTTGATTTCTTATACTGGTTTTACATTTTATTCACATCACGTAAGTGGCTCCTTTTAGATGTAATAACAAGTTTAAGATTTGTTCTCCTTAGTCTGCCACTTACTTTCATAGGGGTATTACTGAAAAATGGAAAACCTGAAAGGGGGTCCCATGATGGAACTGGATGCTACACAACAAAACCACCAACTTTTGGGAGAAGAAAGCATTAGCACAGCTTTAAAAGAAAGTAAGTCACTCTAAGTATACATAGACCAGACTTGATTGTTCAAGTAAGGCTGAACCTTTCATTTTCTCTTAGATACTACCTTAACTCAGCCTCAAATTTCCCTGCCAAAGTAAGAGGAGCTAATTAAGACAAGTCTTTATTTTGGTGAAAGAGATTGTTATCCCCCTTCTCCTACTCCAAGTCTCTTAGGGCCATATATGAGCTAATAAGATAGTAAAGGACATTATCTACAAAAATTAAATAAATAAAAACACTCAATTTGCTATTTTTGTTCCAGACTCTTTACAAAATCACACAAATATGCAAAGAGTGGATAGTTCTTTCTTTAACTGTCTCCGCTGTATTTGTTTCAGATGAGTAACTCCTATTACTTATGTCTAGGCTCAAGCAGTTTTCAGAGAAACTCTGAGGCCACAGCTAAATAAGTGGTCTTTCATAAGTGGTCTTTCCACATACATGGGAGAAAAAACCAAAATAATCAAATAAACATTTTAAACATTTCTTCAGGACTGGTGGTACATTCCCAACAAAGATATTAGTCTTGCCTAATTTCTTGACATTACTTTGACCAGTGACTTCATCTAGACTCCATAACATGTATTAAACTGACCCTGTTTGACTACCTGTGTGTCTTAGAGTCGTAGTAATTTCAGGAGCCAGTAGTGAGCATGGCCAAGTTTTCTCACTGATCAGTACCACATTTTCAGGTTTCCCCATGCATAGAAAAGATCAGTGTGAACAAACTGGCTACTGGTTCCACAATTATCAGTATTTGTTGCTTATACTTTTGACTAGATCCTTTAGAGTTGAGAGTGAGCTGATGTTTTTCCTATTGCTGCTGTGACAATCACCACAAGTTAAGAGAGACAAAAACTCAGTTATAGGTTGGAAAGACTAAGGTCCTAAACAAGTTTCACTGAGCTGAAGTGTATGTGTTACCTGTTAGTTCCTTTGGAAGTCTCTGTGAACAGAGTCTTGTTTCCTAACTTTTTTCAACTTTTAGTGGTTGTCTGTAGTCCTGGGCTTCTAATCCCCTCCCCCCTTCTAATCCCTTCTTTCCCCACTTACCTCTTTGCAAAGTGAGTTTTATGTATGTGAATATCTTGGTCACTTCTTTCTTTTGTTCAAAATTCTGAATATATTTAAAGTTAACATGCAACTTTATAACAAGGTCTCTTTCAGAAGAAATAAAAATAGTGAAATAATTTTTAAAATACTCAATGTAGGGGCTGGGGATTTAGCTCAGCGGCATAAGCGCCTGCCTTGCAAACAGGCAGTCTGAGTTCGATCCCTGGTACCGATAAAAATGAGAAAGACAAAAAAAAAAAAAAAAAAAAAAAAAAAAATACTCAATGTAAGCATTTAAGAGAAAGAAGAGGATGGAAAAGAAATGTCCTAAAGATAACAAGGTGATAGGAGTCCATGGGGCCTGTGACTGGGGAGGACCTGGCCCTAATACTGACAGACATTCCTGGGGATAATAGCCCTTCCTACCTAGAGAAATTACTACATGGAACCCAGGGCACAGAAGCCAAACAGACCAAACAGACACAGGTCAATATACCCCATCTTGGAAAAGCCTGGACCCACCACAGGGGTTGATTGGTTGGTATATGTACGTTTGTCTTCTTAATTATTAAAATGTGATGCAAGGAACTCAAAATTTAGTCTCAACATGTACAATTCAGTTGTTTTTAGTACATTCACAAGTTATTTCACTATAATTTCACTAATTGCAGAATACTTTCATAATTCTGAAAAGAAATCACATACCCATCAGCAATCACTATTTTCTCCAATCCCAAGCTATTAGTAATACAACTTTTGATTTATAGTCTTGCCTATTTTGGATAAATAGAATTATATAATATGTAACTTTTTATGTCTGGCTTCTATCATTGTAGTACAAATGTTTTCAAACTTCATGTTGCACCATATATCACTACTTCATTCCTTTTTATATCTAAATAATGTTCTATCATATGTATAAACCAGATTTTCTTTGTCCATTTATCAATTGTTGGACAAATGGATTGTTTCTACTTTTTAGATAGTATGAATGATGATCTCATAAATGTTTGTGCATGGGATTTTTTCATGGATGTGTATTTTTAACTCTCAGATATACATACTGAATTGTGGTAGCAATTCAATAAGGTAGCACTATGGTTTAACTTTTTTAGGGACTGTCACACTGTTTTCCAAAGAGAGTGTGATATTTGACATTGTCACTAGCAAAGTTCAAATGTTGCAATGTCCATATGTGGCTCAAATACTTGCTGTTTTTGTTTTTGTTTTTTTTTTAACCAGGTATCAAACTCACAACCTTGTGCTTGCCAGGCAGGAACTTATGCCACTGAGCTAAATCCCCAGCCTGTTTTTTTTTTTTGTTTGTTTGTTTGTTTTATATAGACTGCCTCGAAGATTTGCACCATGTAAAAGTCTATATTCTTTCCCTAACCCTGCAAGGAAAAGAATGCTATAGTAACAACAGACTGAATTCTCTACTACTAGGCAGAGAAGACTGAAGTCTGATCAAATCTGGTTACAAGAAAAAGCAGAAATTAGATATTTCTTCTATACCTAAAGTAAAAACATGTTTCTTATTTGGTTTGCTTTCCCTTTGTGTTATGATAATTCTAATGTAGCACTTCTCAAATTTTTCTCAAGTTTTGCCACATATAGAAATCAATGCATAGCCCATGATGGTGAAACAGAGTCTGCTAAAGGATGAACATAAAACTAAGGGTTCTGTCTTCTCTCCCTCACCCTCAGACTCTCTCAAGCCCCTAGAAGCTAAGCACATCAAAGTCAGCCATCCTTCTCATTCATCCTGGAATGTCATTTGGAAAGTTACATTCTTGTTTTGACCTCAGGAGGGCAAATGTAATGGGGAATGAGGAAGACATAATACAGCAGAAGACCTAAGCTATGGTAACTTGTCTGGTCGCAGGGCTTGTTCTCAGAGGAGCTAATGGTCGGTATGCCTAGGATGATGGAAAGAGTATAGAAAGTAAAGAAAGAGTCCAGTTAGTAAAGACAGTGGTAGCAGATCAGAGCTCTGTAGCAAGTCTAGATTGTTTTGCTAGATTAACATAAATATATACCTACCTCCTAGAAGCATGGGAATAAGGCTCATTCATCTATTAGGAAGAGGGCAACTGGATAGTGCAAAGAAAATATCTTGACGTCAGCCAGAAGGTGCTGGAATGAGGAAAGGTGGGTACAGAGGAAGTTTTTCAGGTGATAGGATCCTGATGAAATGGCTCAAGATATTACCCTTAGACTCCTGGATACTGAGCAGCAAGAACAATTTGAGTTTCTGCTGCCATCTTAAGAAGTTCTTAAGGTGTCCTTAAGTGGTTCCTATAGGTGAGGAGGTCAACATTAGTGCCAGAACCTGAATAGACCTGACCTTGGTACAGGTACCCCATGAGTATCATGCCCAGATGGTCTGCAGCAACTGTAACAGTCCCTCTCCTATTGATCTGGACACGATGTAACCATCTCGTTTATTTTACTAACCCAAGTAACCCAACATACATTGAAAAGTCTTGCTTTTTTGGTTGTCTTGACTTTGAAAATCAAAGTATATACATTTATTACAATTATATTTACAACTATATCTCACTTTCTAGAGTAGACACAGTCTCCCAAATGAGAAGCACATTAAAATATTTAAATGTTAATATTAACAGTTAATTTGTCACTTAAATTTACTGCTGTGGGGATCCTATTATGACTTCTGCAATAAGATGTTTTTTCCTTTTATAAACTAAATAAGAAAATATTGCATATTTATTTCAAATAAATATGTATATGCATACATGCTCAGTTGACTGTAGCATGTATGTCCTCTGTCCTTCTGCTCTCCTTGTTAAATTTTCAGCATCAAGGGTCTCTTTTTAAATCTTTCTTCTAGCTTTGTGTCATTCACTAATGGACACTTACAGACCCCACTAGAAAACTTTATATTAGACTTAAGTTTCACATGCAAGTTGATGTCCATCCTTTGTCTTTAAGTATGGTTAGCTTAACAGTGATTGTCTTATTCTACCAGAATGAGTGGCTTAAGTGCTGGCTTGTTAAGATTCATCTGGGATCTAAGGCCCACAGGTACTATTTAGGAGTTTCTTATAAGGAAGAGAGGAGAAAGGAAAGCTACAAATCATTTTGAACACTGAAATTTCAGATCTCACAAACCCATAATGGTAGTCTTGACACTAGCACCGACCTTATGTGCATGCCAGAAGCTACGACTCATTTTCTCTTTCATACTAAATACCTTGGTTCTCTGTCCTATCTCATGCCTATTATTCATACACTATTTCTTAGCCTCACATCTTCTGCCACTTTACTTTTCTATATATCTTTCTATGCCAGTTTTCTCTCTTTCTTGTTATGTTGGACACTCTAACATGTAGAGGGCCCGTGGGGTAAACTTCTGGGCTGTCTCTTAGGCCACTAACCAACCTGTAGATGGCTGACTTTGCCTTGAAAATCCAACCCTAATCCAGTCATTCTGCTTGGTTGGCAGGATTCCATGGTAAATGCAAATATGGAAACCATTGTACAGGGAGTTACCTGCTTCAGTGCCTTGTCTGTTTCTCAAAAGTGAAAAATGGACATCTAGCCTAATATCTACCCTGTGCCTTATGTTTTGAAACCTGCATGGAAAGTTAAAACTGAATCTTTATGACATGTATGCAATGCTAGAGTGTGATATAACTTTGGGTGAAGTGTTGATTCCCTGAAACTCCATATTTATTTTACTGATCTCATAATTTATGGAACTAAAATCTTAGACTTTTATACATTCCAATGTATGTTTCTTTCTGTCTATTTTTCTGAAAGTCTCATTTTCACTTCTGGTTCTTTGATAAATGGAATCTTATAAAAATGGCCTAATAAGGAATAGAGGAATGCTTTGTATATGCTTTTTAAAAAAACTTTAATATGTTAAGTGACCCCTCCTGCTGCAGGGGAAATGATTCAGATTTCATTTTCTGCCCACTTGGTGGTCTAAGTTCCTCTAAAAGACTTCTAAAAGACTCTAAAAGACTTCTATCTCTTTCATGTATAAATTCAGTTAAAAGAAAGTAAGAAATATATATTTTTGGCCAAAATTTAAAATGTCCAGTTCTTTGGTTTAAATTTAACATAATTTTACCAGAAATAGTTATGGTGAAGATGCTACACATAACAAAGGCTGCAAAACTACCAGGCAGGCAAAAATAGACTCCTGATAGCCATGTTTCTTTTCTATCAGGAACGTTAGTGAAACAACTGACAGGAGTTGCACTGAGTTTGGCATTTTTGTTGAAAACAGGTATTTGGCTGAATGCATTTGATAAAATTTAAGTGGCATTACCTGGAACCCCATTACCTTCAGTAAATAGGGAAATTTCAACTAAAGTACATTTGAGAAAGAGGCAGTATGTACAGGGTATCTGTAAAGCATAGATATTCCCACACCACATTCTAGACAAACCAAAGAAATAAAGAAAAATTTTACATTACATGTCATTTCATTTTTTCATTTCTATTTTTTTGTTAATCATGTCAGCTATGATGCCACCAAGTTGGGATAGGAGGAAATAGATGCTGTGTTTTCTCTAAAAATCATGTGTATTTTTTGCTCAGATTATACTTGAAGGTGGCATATTATAAAACTAACTCTTTCACCATGTTAAACTGTTTGGTTCCTGTGTCTCATGCCAGACTCTAATAAAAGTATCTTTGCAAGTTGATGTATTCAAGAAAGGACATATGACACACTAAATGACGTTGTTAATTATCTAGTATGCTTGCAGCTGAAGGACAAAAACAAGTCAAACTCATCTCTATTTGTAGACGGCATTTGACACATCCCTATGACATGTCTATCATGGTAGATCATACATTCCTTTCTTGCTGCTCTTCCCTTCCCTGCTCCCTCTCCCTCTGCCTCTCTCTTCCTTCTTTTCCTTTCTGTCTCTCCCATCTTTTCCCTCTCCCTGCCCCCCTCTTTTTCTCCCTCCATCTCTCCTTGAATTAATTTGGTTTAAGTTTAAACCAAACTAATTAATGCCTTTCTCTTGGCTAATAGGGTTAACAGTTTGCACAATTGAACTATTATCTAGGATCTTGAGCAAAACTTTTCCTATAATTATTCTACTCTCTTTTTATAGAAGAAATTTGAAGCTGAAAAGATAATCATTCAGTTTAAATTTTCCAAAATTATTTGACTGCAGGTCACTTTTTAAAGTTTAATAAACATCTAGTGAAGTATCCATTAAAGACATGCAGTTTTTCTGCTATGAAATATTTATTAAAATTATAATCCAGGGTTATAAAAAGTATAAGCTATCACAGATAACAGAAAAAAGTAATGCTAATCATAGACAAAAGGTAACAATTTTTTATGAGGAAGAAAAAGTAGATGTGCAGTGATGAATAATTTGACAAAGTGCAGAAAACTAATTGTTAAGTGTCTAAAAAATGATATAAAAAGGAGAAGCAAGAACATACAGACTTCTTGGCCAGTCGCAGAGAGTAGACACCTCACATGTCCTGAAAAACTGAAGAGAAGACTGAGGAAATCTGTTCTGAACAAGGAATAGTTAAATCTACTTCTGTGTCTGTTAGATTGTGGTGAGTACTATACCTCAATCCTGGTAAAGAAGGCAAACCCACTCTTTGAAGAAACTGAACCAGTGGCATACTTGGAGTTTTGGATACCAAGCACGAGCATGGAATGGAGACATTACAATAGGTTAAAAGTGGGGGAAAGGAGTGAAAGCGGACATATTTAATAAAAGTGGAAACAATCTCATTGGTTCATTCAACCACCAAAGCCTTTTAGTAAGAGTTTCCTTTCCTCTTAACCCTGAATAGCAACATAGAGGATTTCTCAGTAGAGTTATCCAAGTGTTCCAGATTTTAAAACTCCTTAAATGTGACATCTAGACAGTTACACAATGAAATGGTGCATATTGATCACTTTATCATGAAATTCATTTGACAAAGTTTACTTGTGAAAACAGAATTTATAATGTGCTTTCTCTTTTGAATATGAATGTACAAGGCTAGAGAACTTGTCAGATGATACATTAGAAATGCATCTAATAAGAAAAGAAATAGAACAATAGGAAAAAGTAAAGGAAATAGTCAATATAGTTAGAAGAATAAATACCTAAAAAGAACTATTTTTAATATTCTAAAAGCCCCCTTCCCATGAGCCAGCCAGCGCATAGGCTGGGAGACAAAAAGATTTGACTTCCCACCCCATCCCACCCCACCCCACATAGGCAACTGGCTTGTTTGTAGGAGCACAGGCTGGGATGATAGTGACTGAGGCACAAAAACAACTTCTTACTTGTATTGATTGATTGTCTTTGCAGGCCTGGGGCTCATAGTTTGAGCCTCTACTAGGAGGATAGCAGTATACAATATAGCAAATATGGAGAATTTCCTTCTGTCCTGTTTTTGGAATCTAATATTGTTCTTGTTATGTTTTATTTTATTGTTTTGTTTTATTCCCTTCAAAATTAAAATCGAATATTTTAAAAGCTATCACAAAAGATGTGACAGTCTAGGGAAAAATAAAATTCATAAGTAAATATGTTTGAAATGTTAAAATATGTCAGCATAAATATAAATTCTATAGAATAACAAGTAAACGGTTTGGTTCTTTTTTCACAAAGAAAACCACATGCATGATGTAAAAGTGGAGAGACAGTAAAATTAAAGGAATAGTTTAGAAGGTCCACAATCTAAATAAAATTTCCAAAGAGAGGACAAAGTAGAAATTAAAGATAATATCAAAAAAAACTACATTAAAACTTTCCGCCACAGAAAGACATGAGTCAACAAGTTGAATACCAAATGTGTAGTACAGTGCAGGAGGAAAAAATCTATAGGGGATAAAGAAAAGACTTTAAAGACTTCTAGAAAGGAAAAATTTTATAACTAAATATTCCGAAAATTGGAATAATATTGGACTTGTACAAGTCAACATAAGAAGCTCAGACAATGGTATAACACACTTAAATTTCTGATGTAAGCATTGTGTCTAATTTATAATTTAATATCTACTCAAACTATCAAGTGTGAGGTGCAACATAAAAATTTAACATTCGAGGCTGGGGATTTAGCTCGGCGACATAAGCGCCTGCCTTGCAAGTGTGTGGTCATGAGTTCAATCCCCGGTACGGATAAAAAAAAAAAAAGTTTAAAAAAAATTTAACATTCATGGTCTCAAACATTCACCTCTCATGTTCCAGGTTTTAGAAAACTCAGGAAGAAAAAAAGCCATCTAAGGGAAAAAGAAACCTAAGAAAGGGTAAAACACGTAGGGCAAGAAGAAGGGTTTCAATAAAAGAGAGAAAATGGAAAGTCCCAGTTTGAAATGCCTGTACGAGGCTAACAAGGCAACTAGTGAACCCTAGAACAAGAGGAATGTCTTTAATTATGTAACTCATTTATCATACGATATGTGTGGCACAAATATCTGTGTGAAAATTAGAATTATTCATAAATACAAGAAAAATACCACAAATCCGACAAATTATGTAAACAAAGGCATTAATTCCATAAAACAAATGTTTTATAAGTAAATGCAGTACATCATGTGACTCAGCTGTAACTATTTATCTAGTCATGATAATGTAAATATCAATTGCATGATTTTCATTTTTTAAATTGTGATGAAATTATGCCGAAAGAGTGGAGAGTGAGTCTGTTTATGTATAGGCAATAGCCTAAGAGAGCTAGATCACCTTTACAAACAAAACCAAGAGATAATAAAGGAAATTTTACAAAATTATAAAAAAAAGCATCTAAGCATATTATTTGGAAATATAGATACAAGTAACAGAGAAACACCCAGTTAAAATAGTTTTAAGTAGTAGCTTCTAGAAAAAGGATTGAAGGAGAGGAAGAGTAGCTGCTCTTCTCAGTGGAAAGCAGAGGTCAGTAAACCATGCCCATAGGTCAAATTCAGCAGGCTGCTTGTTGTATTCATAATATCTTATTGAAATACAGCCACACCAGCTCACTTACGGATGCTCTGTGGCTGCTTTTGTGCTTTAAGTAGTTGCTACAACAGTGGAGTTGAGCAGTTGGCACAGAGAATGTCTAGACTAGAATTTATCATATTTACTTCCTATCCCTCAACAGAAGCAATTTACCAATCTGTGGTCTAGACCATGGCTCTCAAGCTGGGGCTGCCCAAGAACCCTCTTGGAGGGCTTGTTAGAACAGACTCTGTGGGACTCACCTCAGAGTTTCTGATTCACTGGTTCTGTTTATTGGGTCCCAGAGAATTTGCCATTTTAATACATATCCATGCTGATACTGCCAGCTCAAGGGCCCACATTGAGAACCATCAATCTGAAAACATTGCACTACGGTTTTTACCCTTTCTTAGGTTTCTTTTTTCCTTAGATGGCTTTTTTTCTTCCTGAGTTTTCTAAAACCTGGAACATGAGAGGTGAATGAGACCTTGAATGTTAATTTTTTTTTTAACTTTTTTTTATCCGTACCGGGGATTGAACTCACGACCACGCAGTTGCAAGGCAGGTAAGCAGTATGTGTGGAAAATAAAAACTTAAAAGTGGAGAAGTATAAGGTTGGAAGTATGCATACAACTTTATGCTAAGATCAATGCAAAAACAACCTCTAATGAATTCAGTGTAACAAGAAATTTGTATAATGTTATAAAGCAACTTTTTAATGCAATAAAAACACTAAACAAACAAAAACACTAAAGCACAGTTTTATTAATGACATTATAGATAAAGGCATTAATATTATGATTACCCAGACCCTGCCCCCAAATGAAGATATATCATTAGCATGGTTACTGGGTAGATCTATCATGCTTCCTTCTGTCTGGTACACTACTGCTCAAAGGCAGATTATTGAGTAATCATATCAATACGCAAACACTTGTTTAAAAATCCTTTTTTTTTTTCCTTCTAAAACAGTATTTTTCTTTTCTTTTTTTCTCAGCTAGTATATTGTAAAACTTGTGTCTTGGACACATCAGTTTGAGAAACTTGGTTGAAATCCGATTCCTCTTCACCTGATCCCTTTTTTAGATAGTGAAATTGATACCAGAGCAACTCATGGGTGGTAGATCTAAGACCTCCAGACCTGATCCCACTTCCTTCCCATCTTCCACCCAGCTCCTGTTTGCTTTGCCTCAGGTGGTGAAGGGAAAAAAAACCCAAATGAGCCCAGACTGAAATCAGGCATGAAGAAAAAAGAGCTCTGCTAACACCAATAACCATCTTTGTTTCTAAAAGCCTGAAACAAAGGAAATTCTCTGCTTCCAGGAATAGCTTTAATCAGTCACATATGTGAGCACAGACCCAGTGACTGCTCTGACAATTTTCTACCAACAGGATTTTCTCAACACATTGATTTTTTCTTTGCCTATTATCAGTATAAGTAGTTTTTTGTTGTTTTAATTTTATTTTTTTAAGATCCCAAGCAGGATAACCAAACCTTTCAGCTAGGCAAGCAAGATGCTTTGATTTGAAAGCAAAGAGAAATGAAGTATTATTGAGACTAGAAATAGTCCCTGGCTGGTAAAAAAACAAACAAACAGCTTTAAAAATCTGAGAATTGTGCCCTGCGGGGGTGGGTTTGCTGAATTGTCAGCTCCACCAGTTAATGAGGTAGTTTGTCAAGTGGAGATAGAAAAGACCATTTATAACAATGCTGGCTTTGTGTGTGATTTAAAAATCAAATTGAGTGGAAATGCAGTATATCCTAAATGGCATTGTTTATTTTCTAATTAATTTGCTACAAACCACAAAATAAAAGTATTAAAGATGTTGAATATTGTATGCTTTTTAGGAGAAAAATACCAAAAGCACTTACTTCTGAGATAAAACAAATACATAATCCATTAACTTTCTATCAAAGAAATGAGTTATGGTATGAAAGTCTGGAAAGGGCATTGGTATTTTGGGTGGAACATCACTTTTGAAGTTACTGTATTACATAAGCCCACTGCAAACGTAATCTCCTTTGTGAGGTTCAGTGGAGTAACAAGGAGTTTTGGGACCACATGAACACAATTGAAAGTGTTAATTTTTAATATGAGATTCAAACCACTGGGCCAATATCATTAAGTGAGGACAGAAGCTAATATCACAACTGCTTGTGAAGTTTTTCCTCTGTAGGCTACAAAGGTCACATGGGCATTTAAGTATATAAATATGCCCAGTTCTGTGCGAAGAAGTGCAAATGCTGAAGGATTCAGACCTAGGGTCAAATTCAGACTCAGCCACAGGCTGACTCTATGACATCTCAGGAAAACTGTTGAAACTCACTGAAGCATAGTTTTCTCTTTTGGAAAACAAAAATGATAAGAGCTGCCCTATAAGACTAAAGGGCTAGAACTTAAAAGTTTGTAAGTAATGTGCCTGACAACTAGTAAATAATAATGGAAATTATTATTGATTAAACTATTTTAGGGGTATCATAACCAAACTGGCTCTTTGAACAAACTGAGTCAGTAAGCCTTAAAGAGTTAGTGTTATCGCTTTACTCATATCCCAACTTTGCTTCTTCACTCCTCTGAAATAAATTTTACTTCTTTTCCTGGGATTGCTATAAAGGGGTTTCCTCTCTGTCCCAGCTCCAAAGCCCCTTGTCTCTTCCAGCAAACTTTTCTTAGAAGTGTAGCATTTAGTGAGACAATACATATATTAATAACAAAATTTTTACCTAATGTTTATACTAGGCATTGTTCTTCTGTAATATTATCTGATTAAATTCTTACAGTAACCATGTGAAGTAAATTGTCTAACGAATCCTATTTTACAGGGGAAAAAAATGTGATTGGTTGAGAGGCAAGATAATTTCCAAGGTGTAGAATTATGGTTTGTGTCTAGGCAGTCTGGCTGTAGAATCTTGCTCTTAACAGTTGTTCTGTGCAAGCCTTGAGGTATTGCTCTCCTTCAGTGCCACCAGGGTTGACGTTCAGAGCTTTCCATTCAATGGGATTCAGAATTTGGGAGCTCTTACTCTATACTGGTTACTGAGGCTAAGATGAGTATATGAAATCCACGAGCCCACCTTAGAGTCTATTTTACGCATCTTATATTTCCACTTGGGAGAAATCCTATGTGTTCAACACTTCCTCAATGTCCTTTTTTCACGATCAGGAGTTTTGAATTCCTTAAGACTACAATCCCAAGAAGTTGTTAAAACTAGATACTTAATGTGGACAGAGATCAATTTGGTGTTCTAGGTTGTATATGTCATCTGGTATATAACAACAAGTTTAGATTTGATTTACATATGACTGATTTGACAGACAGTTACATGGGTAAGTGGTGGTTTTACACATCAACTGATGGATGGCACTCAAAAAATGTGTGTAAGTTGACATAGGAACTGATTTAAAACATTTCACTGTGTTTCTGTTATCTTTAAAAAGTTATATGATAGTTTTTTCCTATAATTGTATTTTTCTCATTTGATATGTCATCCCAAATGACTGCCATAAAATCCATTTATTCACATAAGAATATGCACAATCTTGAAAATACATAATTTACAATAGCACTAACATTTATTTCACCCAAAAAATAAACAAAAATTTCTTTCATTCAACAAATATTTATTGCTTTTGTAAAAGCTTGAAGCATAACTGTTAACAAAACAGATAAACACTCTGCCCTCCTGGTGAGGGCATGCTAATGGAGGAGATGGGCAAAAACAAATACTCCCACATGTAATATGTCAAGCTGTTTAAGATCCATGGAGAACATTTTAGCTGGTTGAGTGGTAACTAGTGGAAGTTCTGCTCTAAAATAAGATGATTAGTTATTTTCAAGTTTTGTGCAAATTTTGTCCTATACTACCTACAGTGTAAGAATTTATGAAATGTAATACTGCAGAATATAAGGGAACAATGAGGAATTTGGAGACCTGAATTAATATCAGAATGTTTTATATACTATCTTGATAAACAGAGAAACGGTTTGATTTGTAATGTATATGTGTTTTTCTTACAGAATTTACAATTCTGGAATTTGAAGGTTCTATTGTCTGTCCAGTCTTAAACTGAGAAAATGAATTAAAAGAAGCATTGAACTGTCATCAGTGTAGCAAAATGAGAGGTAGAGAAAGCACGCTGAGAAAAAACCAAGTCACCAGTTGAACTGTCTCGCTTTTGGCCCAGAGCACAGCCCCGCCTGAACTCCTGGTTTGTGTTTACCTCACTCACTCAGTTCAAGACTTTAAGTGATGTGTTCCTGCTGCAGAGCACCCTTCCTTCTGTGAGGCCTGAAGCATGACCACCAGTAGCCACGCGTGCCCTGTTCCTGCAGTGAATGGACACATGACTCACTATCCAGCCACACCCTACCCATTGCTCTTTCCTCCTGTCATTGGAGGACTTTCCCTGCCTCCCCTCCATGGGCTGCATGGCCACCCTCCTCCAAGTGGATGCAGCACTCCATCGCCAGCAAGTAAGTCCAGCCAAGGGTCGCTTCTTTTGGTTGATAAGCTTAATGGCTTAGACAAACAGAATGGCTGATATTCAGGGCAAGCTCTTATTTTGTTTGTGTTGCTTTCTCTTGAACTAGAATTCTACTTTTAGTTCTATGGGAAGAAATATGACTTAAGCCAAATAAATGGTGAGCTTCAGAATTTGGTATCTTCTAAGCTCCCTTCCTCCTTTGCTCCATTTTTAAAAAATGCAAGTATAATAGCTAATCAGTTAACATGGCTAATGTAGCTGGAAAAATTGGTCATTTGATAAATGTGAGCTTTGAATTACATGACTCTATAAAAATCATTCTTGAGACTAGTTGTGAAATCTTTTATTTTCTTTGTGTAGATGGTATCTATAGTTGTCCTCAATTCCCCATGGAGTAAATTCATGTCATATTATGCATTTATCATGTCTTTGCTCACTTTGAATTCTGTGCTAAGCTATTCCTTACCCCAGATCTTCTCTTAAATTGTGCATATAAATTACTATAAAATAGAAATAATCAGAGACTTCAATATAAATAAGATTTATCTGTTGCAAACATCTATGTTATGTGATTTAACAAAGGAAAAAGCTCCCTCTGTTTCAGTACAAGCTGTGGTAGGCAGTAAGGTCTTCTGTATCATAGAAACTGTTGATATGGTTTAGCACCTGAAGATGAAAAATATCCTTACTCAGTGGTGGTGACCAGAAATATACAGTGCATTCTCTGCCTTCTCCAAGCTCATAATCCATCCAGAGCTCTGTATGACTTTTACTAGTGATGTTCCACATTCTGGAGCTCTTCAAGGGGTTCCTACAAACAGTGGTTTGGCACATAAAAAGTTTATATTTTCAGTTAGTGCCTTCATATTTATGGATTGTTTTTCTGTGTCCTTTAACTTCTCTCTCCTCTTGTACCCTTAGCTCCTTGGGAAAGGGAGCTTGTTCTACCTAAATAAAATCTTATTTATTAATATAATGCCTTCAAAAATACTAGGAGATGAATGGATATATAGACTTCCACTGAATAAATCTGGTTACCATCACAGAAATGTCAAGCCTGGTAAATATTGTCTTGTTTCCTTTCTTGAAATGACCTGGCTATAATCTTCCCTACTTTATTTTGGATTTCTGGCCTAAGTATGGAACCAATAAAGTCTCTAAAATTGGTTCATGATCTGTTCCCAGGCTTTTGGACTTCAAATTAAAGTAGATACAGTTGACATGGTTTTTTTCACTATCAAAAGTAGAAAAATATCATTATCTAAACTCTCTTGCTGATCCATGTGCCAGTACGAACAGTATAAATGCTCACTCAATATGCAACTCATATAATGAAGTTCAGCATTCAACATAAGGGAGTATAAATGATTGTTAAAACTATTGCAAGTCACCCAAGAGTCTGGGTATTCAATTCTATAGTTCAGTTAGCTTGATCAGTAGCATATTCTAACAGGTTTTATTCCTTATATCAGAATTATATTTTATAAATGTAACCAAACAGTAAAGACAAGAGTAAAATTCCCTTCCTAGGTGATAAAAACTAGCATGTTAGAAATTCTTAACCTGCAGCTCCAAGGTACCGAAGAGGAAATCCCAGCAGTTGGGACTCCTGTAGCTACTAATGTTAAGGAAAATGCAGAGTACAGTAAATTGAATGGTGGATGAAATCTTTATGCAGACCAGCATCACTGAACACTTGAGCAGGTTCTTAAAATACAGATTCCTCACCCATCTGCTTGCAGATAAGAATTCTGTGGAGCAGTTCCTGGCAAACTCTAGCCTGAAGGCCAAATCCACCCTACCATCTGTTTTATATATAAAGTTTTTTGGAATGCAGCCATTCTCATTTGTTTATATGTTGTCTAGAGCTGTTTTTGTGGTACAATAACTTTATAGCCATTGATCATAAATATTTACTGTTTTCCTGCATAGAAAATGTTTGCTGGCCCTTGCTCTGGATTTATGAGCAGTAAGACGAGAGTCAAATCATTGCAAGTCTAACCCAGGTCCTGTAACTAGTGATGTTAGCTCTTTTAATTCATTTTCCTGTGAAGAAGACTGCAGTTCTGTTTGTAAACTGAATGAACTGGACTAAGTCACATCTGAGGTTACTTTCAGCTCTAAATATGAGGCAATCTTTTTTCTTTCACAAATACTAATAATGGGCAAGATGCTATTATTACTATAAGGTTGAACCATAATGAAATTTCCATTTTGGAAAGATCAAAATTAGTTAAATGTAACAGCTGCATATATCTCAACCTTTGTAAGGTAAGAGTTTAAAGGTCAAAAAAGAGAAAGGTTAAAGGATTGTTGATAATTTTTTCAGAAGGCCTTGCTGAAGAACTGCTAAGTAACTGTTCCCTGAATGGTAGTCAAAATGGGTAGAAAAAGGAGTTGATACAGAAATGTCAGTCTGGATACTTCAAAGTTGGCTTACTTGATAACCTAATACCTTGTTTTATTATTCCTTAATATAGTCAAATCACATGAAAGCTACTCAGGTGACATTCATTAAAAGAGCCACTGTTGAGAACATAATCTGTTAGTTGGCACTGAAGAAGGGAATTGTCTTTAATAAGGCCTATGTCTTTGAAAAAATCCTGGAATGGTGAAATCTTAAAAGTTAACCACAGACAATTCCTTGGCTAAAAAGAAATTTAAAATTTTATCCATGTACTGAAATTAGTTGCCAAGGTGACCACAAGTCATAAAAAAGGTGACAAATAAGGAACAAAAAGAGAACAGACTTGTTGGACAGTGACTCTGTGAAGTGATTCACATTGTTAAACTGTGAAGTGTAATAATGTTTCTTTCATAATCTGTACACATCTGTATTCTGCAGCTCAGCCAGGAAGAATAAATTCTCCTGCCCTGGTAATGAGGTTCTGTCAGCACCATGTAATTGTAAAGACTCAAGAACATTCTACCTCAAAGCAAGTGAGAACAATTTCCATAGAAGCTGCAGATGGTGAATCTCCTTAACCTCCTTACTTTTTACTCTTCCTTCTTTCACTGCTGAACTCCTAGATCAGAACTTGAGCTCTGTGCATTTAACTCTCTCTGCCTCTTGTACAATGTCCTCATTCTCACATATGAAGAGACTTTATGTCTAGCTTATGGTCATTTATCCTCTCTGAAATTGTGTCATATCAACTATACAAAATTTTTATAGGGTGGACTTTTATAATGATATTTAAATCTACTAAGGGGGGGTATAAGTCAGAAGGAAATGTGTACTATACAAGTGTGAATTCACATCATCCCCAAGAGGACTGCAACTCTGTGATTTTCTCCTGCTCTCCATGTCATGAACAAACAAACAACTCAACTGTTCTTCGTTTGTACTATAGATGGCCTCTGTCCTTTTTCAGCATGGAGTATTTGGTTGGTTAGTTGTATTTTGTTTTGTTGTTTTGTTTTTGAGACAGGGTCTCACTGTGTAGTGCAGCCTGGCCTTGAACTCATTTATGTAGCCCAGGTTGGCCTCAAACTTACAACAGTCCTCCTGCCTCAGCTTCACTAGTTTTCTCGATTACTTTTCTCTTGGTGTTGAGACAGATACCTGATGCCCAAAACGAAGGAAGAAAGGTTTATTTACCTTACAGATTTTTGGAGGTTTCAGTCCATACTCAGTTGGCTCCAGTGCAGGGTGTCATGACTGAGGGCCAACCATTCATGGCAGCTGTAAACAGCAAGAGTAAAAGGGCAAAAGAGAAAAAACACATCTTCTTCCCTCCCTTATGTTGTATGCCAGCTCTGCCCCTGGGTGGGTGCAGCACTCACACCGACAATCCCACTGCTAGACAATGAACCAATCACAAATGCTAGATTCAGCTGCCTCCATGACTGCATGAGGATTGGGGGCCTACCTAGACACAAACCATGATACTAGTGCAGGGATTACAAGTACACACCCCCATTCCTGGTGCATCATGGTGTGTTTGATTAATGATATGACCACATATAACTCAGAGAGATAGACCTAGCCACTTTTCAGAAAGTCTGCTCTCTACAGCCTTCTACTCTAAAGAAAAACAATTATTTTCAGGAGATAAGTGAATTTAAAAGTACCTTTCACGTGTGCAGACACTTGTCTTTGCATTCCACCTTAGAATTTTAAGCATAGAATCTCTATAATCTTAGAACATGGAAAATTATGATAAAAAGAATTTAACCATACATTAAAACTACTACCGCTGCACACCTGGATTGACCACAGAGCATTTAATGTATATCATTACTAATCTTTTCAGCAGCCTTTGAACATTGCTCCCAGGCCATTAGTAGAAGTTCCATTTAAGCCTTTAAGATCATGAAACTTAGAGAAAGTAAAGATCTTACACAACTAATGTTCTAGTCAAATTCCAAACCCAGATTTGGGGATCTCAGAGTGCATGCCCTTCCCAGTACATTAGGCAACAAGGCCAACTTAACCCATGGATAATCCACAGCCCCACTCTGGGCATCTTTTTTCCATGATGCTTCAGGGAGTTCTTGAAGATGACAAACATATGAGACTTTGCAACTTCTTTAGTTTCACCAATTTCTATAAAGCAGCTCTGTCATTTTGTCCAGTACAACGGGGAGTGAAGAGTAGACTCTGTAGTGAGGGTGCTGCTGCAGATGACTCTAGTGAGCACAACTTCCAGTGGGAAAAAAGCCTGACATGCTGTGCCAGGGAACACTCACAATTTTATGTTCCAGGGCTCTCTGTGAAAGTTGGACAAGTCCGTCTGTCTCTCTTTATGCTCCTTTCATGGCTGCTTGTTCTGTTTTATTACTGCACATGTGCTTTTTTTATAGGTTGTTGCAAGCTGGAAAATATTGTTAAGCATTTTGGCTTCAGAGCCTCTCTCAAAATGATCTCAGTTTAACTCCAGCATCTTTAAATGAGAGTTCTTTTCCCTTGCTTCTTTAATGGCCAGAAAGTGCTATCCTGTCAAAATCACAAAATACTGTGTTTGCTTACAAAATTCCAACCTTCTGGAGAAGCAGCTATTCAGTCTCTGAATTACCAAAGTTGAACATAAAATTAAATGTATTTCTATTTTTTTTAAACTAAAAAGAAGCCTTGTTAGATCATCTGAAGTGGAGCATGGAGCCAGCTTTAGACGGGAATTCCTAATCGAGAATACTAGAGAGCATACACCCAGAAGTGTGGCTCCTGTTTTAAGTGTATGCAGACTGATAATAACTAAAAATAATCAGTTAATTCCTGTGACCCATACATCTCTGTTCCTTAGTCTTATCTTTCTGCTGATTTACATTTGTCCTTAAACTTACACAGTACCTCCACTGAACATGAATCTTAACTGATTTTAAGATCTCTGGAGATTAGTATATCATTATTCTTTCAGGAATGTCAAATATAACTGTATGATCTGTACCCATATATTAAGCAAAATAAAAATAAAGTAAGAGAAAGTATAAGAACTTAGTTATATAAGTTTTATTTTTTGTCCATTTCATCTTCCTTTGATTATTGACTTGTAGGGGTTAAAGTCTTTATCTGAGTGTTTGAGAAACATAAGTTTCACTGTTATCATAATGAAACTAGTGGAGTGCACTTGCATAGACCTAGAGACACATGTATCCCATGTAGAAGGCTGTTCCGTAAAGGTGAACAGGCACTAGTTAATTTAGTGGCTCTGTTCCCTCATAATAAAGAAACTTCATATTTCTGGACATTACTACTATTTCTCCAGACTGCACCATTAAGACATGTAATCCTTAGAGTAGTTTTGTTGGAAAGCTGGCATTCTGCTGTGTCAAGAATTTGTGAACATGAATTAGAAACCAAAAGATTGCTGTTCTCTTTCATCAAATTAACTGCAGTGCCCAAAGGAGAACTCCAACTATGGACATATGTTCTTGAATGTAAATAGTCATTCAGTAAATGGAGGTAATCATAAAACAGGAATAGTTTTCCTCCGAGTTTTTCCCGCCAGTGATTTTTCCTAGGGAGATTATGTTTGGTGTGTAAGCATAAAGACCAAGAATGGTGAAAAGAAGAGATACATTAGAATTCCTGTAGGTAAGTGTCTTAGTTATTTTTCTTGTGGCTGAGACAAAATATCCAACATCCAAAGTTAAAGGAGGAAAGGTTTTATAGCTCACAGTTTGTAGAGGTTTCAGTCTATCATCTTCTGGCTCCAAGGCAGGGTGGCACATGGTAAAGGGCTAGCAGTTCGTGGCAGCAGAGGGTCCAGCTTCTTTCTATCCCTTATATTATTTGCTGAGTACCTGCCTTAGGGTGGGTATAACACTTGCTCAATTCCATCATTGAACCATGAATCAATCACAGACTATAGAATAATCCACCTCCAAAAACATCAGCGCTCCATGGCTGCTTGAGGCTTTGGTGGGGACATACAGACACAAACCATAACTGTAAGGAGGTCAGAGTATATAGGTCAGTGTCACAGCACCTGCCTGGTAAGTGCAAGGACCTGAGCTCAATTCCCAGTACCAAAAAAAAGTGTCATAACAGTAAGGATATTCCAATTTTATTAGATATTTGTTAAGCAGGGACATTTAAAAAGAACATTTTTTAGTTCTTGGAAATTAAACTTCTGAATAAGTAGAATCATTCAACAGCTTTGATTGGTAGGAAATAAAAGACTTACCATATGCCTCAAAGGTTTACCTCAATTATTTCATCAACATACAGGTCCTACACATTTCAGATGGGTTATATTCAAATGGTTTTGAGTGATGGGAGATTTGCCCCCAAGTCAGCACACATGTGAGGACATGTGTGTCCTCTCCAAGATACATCTCTGTAGTGCCACATGTGCTGTCATTTATACTTGGCTACTAAGGTGTTATACTTCCCCCACTTGTCTTCACTTTTTCTCCTCTTTCACTCCCTCTGATATTTGAATGGCTCCCTAAAGATTTTGTAGTAAACATTAATTAAAAATAATAATAATAATAATGAAAATGGGAAAAGAGGATCTAGGTACAGAGAGAGGTGGGTAGGGAGGAAAAAAGGAATAAAAAAGAATCGTGATTCTATTGTCTAAGATGAATGAAAATTTTATGTATTGTAAACATGTACAAATAAAAATTTTTAAAAAGAAAGTATAAAAAACTCAAGGGAGGCTAGGGATATAGCTCAGTAGCATAAGTGCCTGCCTGGCAAGTGCAGGGTCCTGAGTTCGATCCCCAGTAACAAAAAAAAAAAAAAAAAAAGGTGAGTGAGGATTTAAGTGGAATAATAGAGTAAATATGATTAAAAACAACATTTTATATCTCAAAATAGTTATATGAAAAAATTTTGAATATACTCACCGTAAAGAAATGATAAAAGTTTAAGATCATGGTATGCTAATTACCATGAATTAGTCAATACTATATAATATATATATATATATATATCATGTTGAATATCATAAATTATGTGTAAATATGTACAAGTATTACACCACAATAAAAAATAAATAGAGAGAGTATGGGAAAGGAGACAAAAGGAAAAAGAGACAAAATGAATTTATTTAGCTCTATTATTTGAGCTGCAGGTGACTTCCAAGGACTTGAGGACACCTTACCAACCAGTGGGTAAGGTTGGTAGTATCATCAGCTCTCTTCCTTTGTTTTTGCTTTGATATTGGAATAAGTGTGAAGAATAATAGCCATTTAGTGTGCTACACAGATCACCTTTATCTGCCAACAGGAAAAGGGAAAAAGAAAAAGAAAGCTCCATAGTTCCAAGTTTCCTGAGACTATTCAAACAAAAATGGTAGAAATGAATTTGAACTCTTCTTGCTCTAATCAAAGCCAGTCTTATTTTCACAACTTTATTGTTGCATGGAGGTAGGGGATACGCAAAGACTTTGTAAATACTGTCTTCAAGGATCTTGCTTTCCCTTTGAGAAGTCAACATCACCTGCAACCAGTTAGATATAAAACTCTGACTGCTCTTTGCTCTCCAAGGCCGAGAATATGTAATGCTTGTAATATCCCCTCCAAACCCTGACATCCTCTGTGCCTTGTATATACTTTGATCTGTGGCAGTGTTTTATTCGAATGTCTGTGCTTGTCATGGCCCTTCTTCCTCTGCTCACCTGTTAACCTGATACCTGAGAGATAGTGGAAACCCATTATATGTTTTTAGAATGACTGAATCCATGGTCCTTGCTGCTGGGGGTATTTTGGAAACTTGTAGATATGCTTTTGGGTGTTGCACTGATTCAGAGCACCAGAGACATTTAGTGAACCGTGCCAGGAGACTGAATGTTTTGCAAAGCGCAAGGTAGTTGTAAATAAAGGATTGCTTCACATCCTCTTGGTTTTCCAGTGTCTCACCACTTTTGTGTTAAGAACTCCCTAAAAGGAAATTATGAGGAACTGAATCTAAACCATTACTACTTTCTAGATATAAATGCAAAACATTAGTGTGTGCTTTTATTATTCCCTGAACTATTTAGGAATATAATTGCTGAACAAGTTAAGAACAGGCCAATCTGAGTTCTGTTTGGATCTTTTCTTAAAATCATTCACCATTTTGGAAATCACATCACTGATAGCAGTGCTAGTTTTGGTATTTGAGCCCAACATTGTGATCATTCTAAATTTGTAGCTAAACCATTTATTGTAATCCTGTACATAGGGCAAGCAACTCACAGCTTCTTTATGTCTGAGCATTGATGCACTGAACTAATTCCTGTTATAAATTACTCTCGTTATTCATTCTGGATACTGTAGTCAGGGCATATTAACTTCTTTGAAATTTAGGTGCAGGTGACCTGCATGATCTATGACCTTTATTTGGAATAGTATAGTAGGTGTTACTATGTTACTAAAAATGGAATGAATGAATGAATGAATGAATGAACTACTGAAAACTAACAGCATCAAACTACTTAGAAAATAAATATTCTAGCCATGTGTGGTGGCCCACGTCTGTATATTGCAGCATTCTAGATGGATAGAAGATCACATGTTTGAGCCCAGCCTGGGCAACTTATTGACTTGACATGACCTTTCTCAAACAAAGGATAAAAATAAAAATGATTGGGAATATAGCTCAGTGTGAAAGTTATGGATTCAATTTTCAGTACAGGAAGGAAGGAAGGAAGGAAGGGAGGGAGGGAGGAAGGAAGGAAGGAAGGAGAAAGGACAGGGAAAGGGAAGAGAAAAAAAAGGAAGGACAGGGAAAGGAAAGACGAGAAGAAAGGGAGGAGGGAAAGACAAAGGAAAGAGAAGGGAAGGAAAGTAAAAGGAAGAGAAGGAAAAAAGAAAAAAGTAAAAGGGGTGGAGAGCAGAAGGGAGGGGAGGGAAGGAAAAGGAAGGGAAACAAATGACCCGGCTGTTGAAAGGAGAGAAAATTTTTAAGTAGAATGAATTTAAAACATTTTGAAAATCTAACCTAGTGCTTATACCAAGCAGAGGGCAATTAGTATGGTCATGAGTAAAACCATATGCAGGAGACTTAAACAAAATAGTTTCCTGTTTGGTAGGGCATGTGGGTTTATGAAGGAAGCACTCATCCCTTGCTTCCATTTCTTGATGTGTAGCTGGTGTCCCTACAGTGTACAGAAGATAATCAAATCTATAGTTACCTATGAATCCGGTTTTCTTGTAATTAGTTTATGCATACATGATCAGTATAGCATTAGACATCTCAGAGTCTCTGTGAGAGCTTTCTGGTTAAATCAGTCAGAGTGACTGGTTATTTGATGTCATGTCAGATCTTACCATTAAAACTCAACATCTTAGGACTTACTGGGGAAAACTGTGGGACTAATCAGGGTTGAACCATGCCTCCCAAGTTGGGGTCTTCTCTTTCTGTACCTGTGAATGTAGCCTTATTTGGAAGTAGGATCTTAGCAGATGATCAAGTGAGGTCATGAAGATGTCTTCTACCAACCTTGCCAACACCTTGGTTTTGGACTGCAGCTGCAAAACTGTGTGTGGTATTTTGTGGCAGCCACTCCAGGGAACTAATATAGGAATCATACTTCCTACAAACTGAGCAAGGAAAAACTACTCTGACTTTTCTGCCACTAAAAAAATCTTCTATTTTCTTGTAATTTTGTCCTCACAATAATTTTCTTTTCTTGTTTTTTCTGACTCCTTCGCCTCAGACTAATGTGTAAGTTTTGAGGAAAGTTTTTTTCTACATAGCCAATACGTGTTATCCCAATTAAGCCATAAGGCCATGGCCATGACACAAAGTTCACATTTTTTAAAAAATGAATTTGTTTTTTTTCCCCTCTAGCTTTCTTTCTATCACTGGATAGCAAACTCCTATCCCTTCCTTTACTCTGACATAGTCTCTTTAATATCAATTTTAGTCTGAGATTTAAACCTTTTGCATCAGAACTACAAAGTTTCTCAATATTGTCACATAGGAATTTGTAAAACTCTACAGGAAACTCTACTTGGATTATACTACAAGAAAATTGTTCATAAGTTCATTTTCAAGCTTCAATCACTGAGGAAGTATCGGTGACAGTGATATTACTATAATTATCAGTTCTTTATTATATCGAATGCTACTTGATCGGCTTATTTGAAAGTTTTCAGCATTAATGAGCTATAAATTTAGTTGACTTAAGCAAACTTTGTAGCTTCCAGAATTTTTGGTGGCCTCTCCATTGTAATATACACAAATCTTAACTCATTTGACCACTACCATTTTTCTTAAATGTTTTTCTCCTGTGTCTTTAGATCTAACTTTGTTATGTAATTACTCCTATATGGTCTCTGTTGTGGATTTTACATCTTACTCCTTTAGTTCTCCACATCTTGAATTTTTTAGTTCTTTTTGACCAAAAACATAGTTAAATTTTTTTGAGAAGATTTAACGTTTTTACTACATATAAACTTTACTCAATTCTGAGCCTTAACTAAACCCTTTTCTGGTTAACTTTACTCTCACAATTACTATCTTTATTGTAACACAGTGAATCAAATTTAGTATAATTAAAATCTGTATACATAGTTTTTTTTTTCAATATAATCTCCAAATGTTTAAGAAACGGTTGTACTATTCATTGGAAATTACCACTCTCCACTGAGAATGTTTATCATTAATTTGGTACTAAGATATTTTGCTAAATTACCTTAATATTTGCAAATATTCGTGTAAAATAAACAAATGTAGTAGAATTTTGAGAACACGAGCATTCTGTGCCATGTGGTCACCATTGATAGCGTCAAGTTATCAAGCCATTGTCTCTTTGTGAGTGCCCTAGGGCCCTGTGAGAAGTACTTCTAAGACTGCCAACCCTCTAATAACTTATATTTTAATATGGGTGTACTAAGTAGGAAAGTTTCTTTTTCTGTTTTGGTTTAGTTTAGTTTTTGTTCCTTTTTATTGAAACAAGATCTTACTGTGTAGCTCATGTGATCCTTCTGCCTTAGCTTTCTAAATACTTGGGTTATACTTGTGTGTCACCAAAATTAGTGTTAATGCAGATAATCTGGGTTCTGGCGAGTGCCAGGAGTTTAAAGATAGAAGAGATAGGTGACTGATTCCAGACAGTCGGTGTCCCTGAACAAGATTTTCAAGTTCTGTGCTTTAGCTCTCCTATAAACTAAGGATAACAATGGAATCCTCAAAAGGTGAGAATATTTTCATCAAATGATGCATGGAGACTACTAATGGAAATGTTAGCACAGAAAAATCTTAATAATTATTATTCTTATCCATGCTAAGTCAAAATCTGTCCACTTATGTGCAAACCCTCTTTTGTCACTGGATGGTTGTTTCGTCAGTCAGGCCTTCTAACAGTCGCTTCTAAAATGCAAAATTCTTTCTGTATGCATGTGTATTTTTGAAGTAATATTTCTGAAGTATGCATATGGCATATGGAGGCTTTCACGTTACAGAGTTTGTGGTCTACCAAGATTTATCTTTAAATTTCAGAATTCTCTAGAAGATAATTTAAAAGTTGGGTACTGGAAAAGATCCTTTTTCATAAGTGAGCGTGTCCTCGTGAATAATATTGTACTGATCACAGAGCTTAGAAGCAAGAAATATATATGCATTTAAGAGTATCTTTCGTAGATGTGTATCCCTCAAAGTCAGACAACTTAGTCAAAGAGTTGACTCCTGTGCTAGGACCTGCATAGCCTGCAACTCACTTTGCCTCTGTAAACAATCTGTATTAGTGCTTGATTTAATTTTAGTGATGTTTATAGTAACATGCTTTTCTCAGACGTTATGGATTTGCTTCTGTCAATACCAGACCACTCTAATGTTAATTGCTTAATGATTATGAAGTTAACCAATCTGAAAGAAAGATAACCAAGGGAAAGAGTTAACCTTGACATTACACACAAATAAATAGCATTTTAATGATAACCACATGGTAGAAAGAACTGCTACCCTTAAGCATAATTAGGAAACCTCTTTTATCAGAATATTTGACAACATGGGTATTTCTGTGAGTCCTCATGGAAAGCTCTGAGATACGAAGTGACCTTCTCAGCCTCATTGACCTCTGCCTCTGACCTCCTGTAGACATTTCTTCTTCCACAAGAAACCTTATTCCAGAAATTAAGCCAAATAACAAATCAAAGCAGTCATACACTAATACTATGATTTTGTTTAATTCTGAATCTCAAATAGGCTGAAGTATAAATGCACAAATACATATGTGTGTTTACATATGTGTGAAATATATATATGTACATATATTTGGAAAGCTACAGCGATTAAAACCTTTAATACTTGCCACAGTTTTTAAGTCTGCACATTGACAGCAGGAAACAAAAGAGTATGTTCAGAATTGGACAAGTACAAAAGTGCTATGAAATAATGGGGAAAGACCAGATTAAACACCACAAATCACTGTACTTCTATTGAAAATGCAACTGATAAACACATATAGAAAATATAAAGAACTTATTTAAACCAGAAGAAAAATGTAGCCAAAATAAAACAGAGAAAACACTTCACCACTAAAAAAGGAATTTAAATGTCCCACATAAACCAATCATTAGTAATCAAGGGAAATATAATTCAAGACAACAGTTCAGTGCTTTTTTATAGCCATTGAAGTTGTAAAAATTGAATGCAACAATATCAAGTGTTGATCTATAGGAATACATTTAGATAGGCTACAACTCACAATCTATAAGTACTTTGAAAACTTGATGTCATAAAATTGACATTCAGATTCCTTATAACCAAGAAGTTTAACTTCTGAGTATTATCTAGAGAAGGCCTTTAATATGAACACAAAAGCATACAGGTTGCTGGAATTTTTATAAATTATTGAGAAAGAATTTTCACTTATTGTTAGATTCCTAGCTGAGGTACGTATCATAAAATACAAATTAAAGGAAAAGCAAGCAAATTTATTTAATATAAATTTTATGTGACATTAGACTCCTAAGCAAATGACACAAGAGAACCAGGAAAAATGTGAGTATTAACACAGAAATATTTATAATTTTGTTAAAAACCTGGCTCAGAAACAATAAGTGATTAAAATATTGAGAGAAAGAAAATAAAGCCTTTATTGCAAAAAGGAATATACTGATATGAAAATAGTAAGCTGAAAGATCAAATTATATAGCTATAGAATTAAACACTATGAATTATTTAGATTACTTACTATTCTGTTTTTTCACATATGTTAAGGTGGCAGTGAATTTTTGACCAATTTGATTGGCATGGCAATAGTGTTTCTTTCTAGGCCATGGAATTATTCATAAGGCTTTCTTTACCTTCACTGAGGGGCTAGGACCAGTGCGCTCACCACTGTGTGCTTAGCACTCAGTGCATGGCACATAGTGGCTGTCACTTAAATGTTTGCTGAATGAATGAAGAATCTCATTTAATAATAACTTGTGTATTCAACTCAAATTAAGGAATGGAAACTTGTTACTAAACTATTACAGTTAGAGTCATATGAAACAATCCTGTTTCAGTAGCTATCCTTATTTTGTGAGTGCTAAGTGCCTCACATTTGATCTCATTTCCATGTTTAGCCCTTCCAAATGACATTTGCATTTGAAATACTAACTTTCCAGTGAAGGTCTTGACTCTGCAGTGATAGAATTTCCAAGCAGATATTTTGCAACAGAAAGTTATTCCATCAATACATTTGAAAGTTATACCGTCTGCTATCCATGTATTTCATCCATGACTATGACCGTCTCAGAGTGTAAGTCTTACTTCTGTTACTACAGTAATCATCATTAGCATGTGTATGAGAAACTATATGCATTAACTCATTTCTTTCAAAACAGATTTATGAACTATTTCTTGAATTAACTCATTTATGATAACATACTTTATTTTGCAAAGGAAAGAAAAAAATTTATGCACACTTACTAAAAAATTTATGCATGCATTTTTTAATTTGAGAAAGAGTAGTTTGGGAAAAGAGTACATAGGGAAATGGATGGAAAGCAATTTGAGGCCAATGCATTAGAGTGTATCTAATGATACGAATGATAAATGTTGTTCACATGACCTAAAAGGCATGATCAGCTGGTTGAGAGATGCACAAAATGAAGTCATCCCACACCCAGAGAAGTACAGATGACTGCATGGCAAACCACAACTCTGTAGTGAGTTTGGCTCTGAATGTGTTAGTATTTTTTAATAAAACCTCTCAGTATAGGCCAAATTAATCATTCCAAGGCTCAGTCAGTGAAAGTCCCCACAGGCATCCAAAACAGTGTCTCCAGGTACATAGCTCTCTGACAACCTGAGCCTAATCCCAAAATAAATATTTGAAAGTCAAGATAAATAAATGGTCTTCATAGCCTTTAGGCAGTTCTCCATGAAAACCATTTTCCTCAGCCAGTGATTTTTTTTTTTTTTTTTTTTTTTTTTTTTAATGCATAGGGAAACCATGGACTTGAGGTTATACTCCCTTGTCAAAGACCCAAGGGCCCACAGACCAATCCACATCTGGGAATAGGGACCCAAGGCCACCCAGGTAAAAGCCACAGTGTCCCCTACAGAAAAATTTGGTTTATGAGTGTTTGTTCGTTTGTTTTGCGAGATGAGGGTCTTACTATATTGTGCAGACTGGCCTTGTGCTCACAATCCTCCTGACTCAGCCTTCTGAGTAGCTGGGCTCACAGCCACAGCCTACCACAGCCAGCCGCACAGGGTAATTGTGAATGGATTCCAAGAAACAACAACAGGTTATGAAAACTGTGGAGCAGCAAGTTTAAAAGCATATAGAACTTAGTCAAAAAGCCTCTGGTGTGGCCCCGCTGTCTGGCCCTTGACACACATCTCACCTTACCCTGCCCCTTACTGTTGTATTTGTGGGTTTTATCTGCCTCCCAGTGTTAGGAATGACAGAAAAGCGGCAGCGGAAACACGTTGCTCAGAGCCTCGGTGAATCTCCATTGATTCCTTAGTGTGGCTTGGTTAATTGATTGAGAAGCAAAGTTGAAGATAAAGTGAAAATGGAAAGTAACAGTGCCCAGACCTTAGCCTCTCGTGGAAGGAAGCCAGTCTCAGCAGATAGAAGCAGATGGATTCGAGAGTGCATTTTCTTCAATCAGATTAATTCCCTTTAGACGAGGGAGGGATAGTCAATGAATGTGCCCCCTTACCCTCCACTCCCAAACCCACAGCCTAGACAGACACATTCAACAAAACACTCATGGGCAAAGATAGTTTATGTTTCCAAATGATAACGTTTCTTTCATGTGGCTATTACGGTAGTGATATGTTCAACAATATATATTATTTTAATTTGGGGAGAAATACAAAGTATTTCTAATCTTGCTCTGTGTCTTACATTACAGAGCACAGCAGGAGATGTTTAACTGGGAAGTTCTGCCTGAGGTCACAGTGTGCCACATTTTTTCACAAAAAGCTTCAACTGCTCAACGAAAGAATGCTTTTCTTTAACAAGCAAATGAAAAAGAGACTGTGGGGTGATTCCTTGAGCTGTATTTAATTAATTCCAATCTATTAATGACTGCAATTTTCTAGTTTCAAATGATAAATGGCAAGTCCTTCTAAAAGGCATCTTGAAGAGAAAGGGGCTTTCCCACCCCCAGACTTTTTTTCTTTGTCCTTGGCTACTTTGTCTCTTGCTGTTCAAAACAAGCTTACATCAGTAATTGTCATAAATGATTTACAAAAGTAATTCCTGTCTAATCACTCGGGACCTGAAGTTTTTATGATATTGCCAGATGTGCCATCAAAAAAAATCATTCAGCTCATAAACTTGTGATAAATTGAGTCAGTCAATTAATTCCCTGAAGACAACTGATTGGTTTGTGTGGAGTTCTGTTGGGGGCCTCATCTGGTTTCTTCTCTTCATCTTCATGTTATAGCATGTAGAGGACAAAAGAATCTGTAGATACAACTTATTGGGAAGGTACTGACATGTATTATAGACCCAATGTAACTTCCTTGATTCTCTCATGTATTGAAAGGGCATTTTAGTGCAATGAATGTGCAGGGGGAGAAGTTTAAAAAGCTCCTGCAAGTATATTTTTCCTGTAGACTCTCACTCATAACACAGGCATTTATAAATGCTGAGATGTTGTTTCTAGAATCTTCCTATTTCTTTTTGAATGAAAATTTCCCTGGAAATCCATCCGTGCCTCCTCTGAACCCTCACCATGAGAGTTTATATCACTAATAAAAGAGCTCTGTTCATTCCACTCTACAGTGTAACCATTGGTTTAGCCACTTATCCGTCACATAAACCTGTGCACTCTGGAGGGCATGTACCACATTATCTTCTGTCCTGTAAGTGATGGTGCCTTTCACTAGGGACCTTCTCACTGATTGTATTTTCATAGAACAACTGAGTTTTCATTCCAGAGAACATAAAGGAATAAATGAAAAGATCTGTGTTGAACTTTTAAATCACTTTGCTGGAATGGGTTACAGTAACTAAACTGGACAGTTACAGTAACTTGCATTGAGGGAAGATACTAGCTCATTTTTTATCAATTATTCAAGGATTTGAAGTGGCATATTCTAAATCAGGAATTCTGTGTCCGTAAGTTATAGTCCCTCAGTGGAGATTAAAATATCTGTAATCCATTCTAACAAGGCACAGTAGTGTGCTTTGATGATAAATTATATCTTAACGAAAAATTCCCTGTGTTGCCTCTGATTGCATAGTCAAGGAATCCTGTGAATTTGCTGATGCCGAGGTTTTGCTATAATGTAAAGCAGGCAGAGGTGGTGGGGGCATGGAGAGGAGAGTCTCTGAGGGGAAGGGATGGAGTGTTGATATAATACAGAGTCACAGAGTTATTCTGGAAGTACTTATTTATTTAAACAGCTTTACAGAAGTGTAACGATGATTAAGGACCTTGAATGTGCAAAATCTAATATTTATGTAATTCTTCATCTCTGGATCTTATAGAACATAAAGACAGTATTAATGCCTAATGACTTCATATAACTTTGTAAGTATCAGAATAGAAATAAGAATTTTTCCAGTACAATTCGTTAAGTACAAATAAAAATCTTTTCATTGTTAAATAATTTATAGATCAAACAAAGTGAGGCATGGTAGACTCTTGGGGACTCTCATAAGTTATTTATTCCTCAGATTTCTTACTATCCTTTAAGAAATTTCCATTAGTAGAAATTAATACAATTTTCTTTAAATTATTGGTTGATAATGCTGTGAAGTTAACTATGTTTTTACGTCCTGAACTTCAGTAAAAATAGTTGGACCTTCAAAACAAATCATTTTCTTCTTTATTATAGGATCATGGCCTATAATTTATTTTGGTACATGATTTTATTGAATAGATATTGTTCACAGATATTTTAATAGTTATATGGAAGAATATAGGAATAAGAATTTCACCCAAATAAACTCAAGATTTGAACTTTATTTATTTTCCTCATTTTTGCTTTGGTCCATATACTAATTTTATGTGATTATATTCATAAAAGATAGTTTTAAACTATGATTTCTTTTTTTTTTACTATTACTAATTCATGCTTGTTGCCCATTTCTGTGTTGGATATTGGTAAGAATCTGGCCTACCATATGGGTAGGTATCAAAAAATACCAGAGTATTTTTTTCTTTTTTTGACTCATTAAAAGGGAAATTTCTTTTCTAATTTCTGCAGAATACTCATATTTATAGTGAGTAAAAACGATATTTTTGTGTCTGATGACCAATGATATACATTGATCATACTTCCTTTTCATTGGATCCTAAAAGGCTTAGAGCTACCTTTGTAGCCTACTTTAAATAAAATATTTACGAAGAACATCTTCCTTATTAACCTCCAATTACCACATTTTTTCCTTCAACCAAGTTTATTGGGGATAGAATTGTTTCCCAGTGTGTGTCTGGAAATATGCAGGTATTGCTTTGCAGTTGTTAATGAATGGCAGCTGAGAATATTCAGTGTCTGTACCATATCAGACCATCCTACACCACAATAACAAAAAAAGCCAAAATGGAACGCCACCTGCTCTACTTAAAATACCTTGAGCCCACACTGTATAACATAAGTATCTCTAGTGCCATATACTCTCCTAAGAGTTAGGGTATATATCTGCAAATGAAAAATAGAGCCTTGCCCTCATAAAGATCACAATTTAGAATATCCTCATAGAAGAAGGAGAAAAGCAAACTGGAAACTTTCATTCACTATATAACCAAATATGCAAAAGGCAATTTTGACTTACAAATGCAAAGTCTCCAGGTAATTGCAAACATTCTAAGCAAAGAGAAAGCACATCATCACTTGTTCTACAACCTTCTTTTGATATTGATCCTTTTTTGGTTAGTTATCTCCCCTTTCCATTGATCACAGTTTCAGTTGATTTTATATTTTTCCTAACCCAAACAAAATTGTATTCTAAGGACTCAAGAGACCCTAACTTCTCTTGAGTTCTTAGATACCTACCTCAAATATTGTACAAATGTAAAAAGAAATCTTTAAAAAATTAATTTGAAAGCTAAAATACCTGTTTGCAAGGAGTGAAGACAGTAACATTACAATGTTAAGTCCCTAAAAAGTTCAGAAGTCACTTCTCTGAGTAAGATCTGTTTCATCACATGCAGGGTCTGATTGTGCTTTTTATTGTTTTATATGTTTCAATTAACTCAATTTTAATTGCTTGTCAGTACCTCATTCTAAGCAATAAATTTGCAATAAAAAAGAGTAGAAATTATCAAATTTTACTGCCTATTACTTTATTATTTTATTGTTCCCCTTATCTGTTCCTGCTTCTTTGGAATATATTCTTTGTTAACAGCTGTTGTGATATATTTTATAGGCAGATATTTTAGCAATTTGCATTGTAATTTTCTTTCAGTTATGTGTGTAGATTATTGCTTTTTCAGAGTAAGAAAGAAAATGATCATATGGTAAAGGGAAAAAGCAACACAGAGGAGGCTATATAAATAAATGTGATGTATGCTTTTTTTACAATATGACCATATATATTATATAGCTTCACTCAATTTCAAGATGTATATCAAGTATTTAAAATTGTCTATATTATTAACCAGTTGATAAAACAATTATTTAACTAATTTGTTTATGTAAAACATTTGTACATTAATATTAGATTGCACATTGATTATAACAGTCAAGCTATGAAAATAATATGTCTTCTAACTGCTGAAAAAATAAAGAAATACTAACATAGACTGATGTAATGTTCAGGCTTAAAAAAGATTTTGTCATTTACTATGATGTGGTTGAATCCATAGAACACTACACTAAGAGAAGTGATGCAGGCACAGGAAAACAAACACTACATAATTTCACTTTTATGTGGACTACAAAGAAACAGAATAGAAAGGACATCATGAGCACAGAGAAGGAGAGGGAGGAAGGAGGTCAAAGGCCACAGAGGCGCAGTTATGTAGGATGAGTTAGACTTGAGATCTAATATGCAACATGAAACTTGAATATTTTATTGTTTATACTTAAAACTTGATAAAGACTGTACACAAAAAGCTAATTATAGAAAGTGATGCATAGGAAATTCTGCTGAACATTCCTGAACATCCATTTTGTTGTGTATCTGTATATTCAAACTTATTATTTAAAGTAGAGGACAAAATAAAGGGAAAAAGAAAAAATAAAAATGACGATATTAAAAGGAGAAAACAAATTCCAAAGCCCAAAAATGTAATGAGGGGGAAAAAAAAGAAAAAAAATTCTGATTATCCCAAATAAAAAAATCCTGTATAGTTTTGAATGAGCATGAGTGTTTTAGCTTTTGTTTTTGTTTTCCAAGATATATAGTCTTCAAATCCAGTAAGTCATAGTTGTTCACTTAAAGGCCTATGGGTTTTCTTTTACTTTAAAAAAATTTGCTTTTTATTTTGAGATATTCTACTTGCCTTTCTATCCATGCACCCCAGACTGTGGCAACAATCAAAGTTGAGGTTTGTCCTCACTTGCATTGGTAGATGAGGACAACAATTACACAACTGATCTCTGCTAAATACAGTGTCAGGGCAGGGGTTAAATCAGAAGACTGCTAGACCTAATGCCAATACTTTCAGAGCAAGCTGCCTCTGAAAACCATGCTTGATGTGCCTGGTTTCTCACAGTGGTAGCTGTGGCCCGTAGCCTTCCCATCCTGAGTTGAACCTTCTCAGGAGTCCATGTCTAGACTGTATACTTTCTGTAGCTGTCTCCGATGACTGTGTCTTTGTGCGAGGATAACTCTGGAAGTGCTGAAGTGAATGTTGTGTAGTTGTCCTATGGGTTATAACGATTAACCCCTTGACAAAATAATGGTTGATTGAACAGTCTCCAGCACTGTGTTAATCTGTACCGAGTTTCTTCTCCAACCCTAGTCTTCAGTGAAGGAGTCACTATCAGAGTAACACACCACACAGTTTTTATGGTTTATAATAGCTATAGGCTTTTCCTGGGGCTGCTGGCCAGATCTGCGATTTCTCACTGAATTTGCTGGTTCTCTGGGCTTACCTTCTCTCCGTGGGCATTGCCCGTGTTCATAATCATGTCAATCTGTTTTATGTCTCTGATCCCCTGCACTGAGGGGTAAACAAAATAAAGAGCTGGCTCAGAGTTGGCAGATGGGTGTGGCCAGGATGCAGAATCTTCTGGCATATAGTTGGTTGGGGTCCAATGCACAGGTCCTTCTGCTCTGCAGGGGCACGATTCTGTCTAGTTCACAGAACACAAAATGGATTTTGATTGCATTAGAATTAGGGTGGTAGATTTCACTAGTAACATACTAAAGTAGTCATTTTGTGTGTTAGGCAAGGTTTATTGTAGTGTTGAGAGCACATATATTCATTTTCTTTACATTTTTCATCTTCCATATCATCATCTATAGCCATGTTGCTATGCTGTAGATCTCTTAAGGTTTATTCTTCCCATATATTCTGTTATTCTGAGGTGTTTCTGACCAGCATCTTTCCATCTTCTCTGTCTTCTGGCCACCTATACCTCTGGCATCCACCATTCTACTGTCTGTGTCTAGGAGATCAACTTTTTTTTTTTTTTTTTTTGGTCTTTTTTCGTTTTTATCGGTACCAGGGATCAAACTGACAACTGCCTGCTTACAAGGCAGGCGCTTATGCCACTGAGCTAAATCCCCAGCCCCTGAGATCAACTTTTTAAGAAACCATACACAGATGAGATCATGTGGTATTTGTCTTTTTGTGCTTAGTTTATTTTACATAACAAAATATCTTCCAGGTTCATCTATATTGTTACAAATAGCAAAATTTCATTCTTTTAATAGATAATCTATTAACAATAATAGTATATATATATTTAATTTATGCATTTGTCTGTTAATAGATTGATTTGATACCTTGGCTGTTGTAAACACTGCTGTAATTAAAAAAAGAAAAAAAAGAAATGAAGATACTTAACATACTGATTCTATTTCCTTTGGATATACATTCAGTGGTGGGATTTCTAGATGTTTTCAGTATTTTAAGGAATCTCCATACTATTTTCCATAATGATTGTATGCATTCACATTCCTAGCAAAAACGTACATGGTTCTTTTTCTCTTCATTTGCAATTACTATCTTCTAAGATATTTCTAATAGTCATTCTAACTTACATGAAGTGATATTTTACTGTTTATTTGCTTTTATATGATGATTAATGATGTTAAATATTTTTTAAAACTTGCTAGTCATTTGTCTGTCTTTTTTAGAGTACACATTCAGTTCTTTTGATCAGTTTTTAACTGATTATTTTGAGGGATTTTATTAAATTGTTTGTGAGTTCTTACATGTTTTGGATATTAACCCCCTATCAAAGGTATATTTACAAATATTTTCTCCCATTTTGTAAGTTTTATCTTTACTCTGTTAATTGTTTTATTTACCCTGGAGAATCTTTTTCATTTAATCTAATTCCATTTACTTACTTTTGTTTCTGTTGTTGCCTCTGCTTTTGGAGCCTTACTTAAACAGACAAACAAGCAAACAAACAAAACAAGATAGAAAAAAACTTTCCCCAAGCAAATGTTTTAAAGTGTTTTCTTTTAGTAGTTTCATAATTTTACATACTACCTTTAAGTCTTTAGTACATTTGAGTTAACTTTATATAGAGTGAGACATACAGGTCTTATTTAACTTTCATGTATGTCCGTGTCAAGTTTTCCCTATCCTTCTTATTGAAAAGACTGATCTCTCCCCAGTGTGTAATCATGGCCCTTTTATCAAAAACCAGTTGACTATAAATACATAGATTTATTTCTGGACACTCTATTTTGTTTCATAGGACTGTGTGTCTATTTTTATAACAGTACATCATGCTGTTTTGGTTACTATAGTTTTGTACAATCTTATTTACAACAGCTGCAAAAACATCCAGAAATAAATGTAACTAAGGAGGTGAAAGAGCCATGCAATGCAAACTTTAGAATATTAATGGAAGAAAGTAAAAGGATACCTAATAGTCACTGAGTGAGTGAATATTGTGTGTGTGTATACATGTATATACATATATATATATATATATATATATATATCCATACTATGTGAAACCATAAGTGAAATCACTATCAAAATAGCAATGCCATTCTTCATAGAAATATTAAAGAAACTAAAATTTGTAATGTATTCACTAATGATTCTATTAAATAGCCAAAGCAGTATTGAGCCAAAAGAACAGAGCTGGAGGAATCACATTATTTGCGTTCACAGTAGTAATCTTCCTTCATGTGATTCAAACATTCAAAAAAACACTTGTATAGTTACATTTATTATCTTAAGTATAATACTCACCTTGAATTTATTCCAAGTAAATTTATCAAATTTTATTCCCATTTCTGCACTCGCCATCCTTACTGAATTCCCAGGAATTCTTTTAGCATTTTATAAAGTGCAATGGATTTAAAAGGCTTTTTATGGAAAAAAGTATATCGAAATTTTAACCTGATAGTGAAATTTAGTACAGTAGATTTTATTTTAGTACTGAGTTAATAAGAAATTATAGCTTCATTTCCATAATGAAAAGAAGTGTTAAGTCTAAATGAAAACTGTAAAGAGAATTTTTGTGACTCTAATCATAGCTTTAAAAGAAAACCCATAATGTTTTAATAAGATATTGGTAGTGACAGACTACCAGAATTTAAACATCTGCAAAATACCTTTTATATATAAATGTATATATACGTATATAACATCTGAATTATGTAAATATTATATACTATGCATATATATCTGAATTATATAATATATATATATATATATATATATATATATATATATATATAATCTGTTTAACAGCCTACAGTAAATGTTCATGCCCGTTTATGCAAATTATTTGTTTCATGAGCTATATAAAGAATTTGCAAGGTAGGCTTACAGTCTGCATGTCAGGGATGGAAGTATGCAAAAGGGCTCTCTGTGCACTTGTCTTTAACCTGGAGCTTACTATGGAGTCCCATGGATATCTGTATCTGGAAGCTGAAAGGTCTGCAAGGAAGGATGGTAGTTTTCACTGGGAAACTAAAGAGTCTGCAGTGGAAGCCTAGAAATAGATGTCCAAAGGCGATGATGAAGACTGGAGTGCCTCTGAAAAAGCAGAAGTGAGACTTCTTTTTTCTTTCCCTTTTTATTCATTTCAGGCTAGAAACCTATTGGTTGGTGCCACCAACACCCAGTGGAGAGAAACCCGGTGGAGTGAGGGAGAATCTATTTTCTTTAGGTAGTAACCGAGACATACCAAAAACTGTGCTAAGTCAATCGCTAGACATTTCTTATTCAAGTTGATACCACAATTAACAAATATTAATCCCACCTAGTATTTGAAGCATGGAGAAAGGAAAGCTAGCATTTCCTTTCAGCTCATCTGTAGAGGCCTTGTGGCAAAGAAGCTCTCTGGCAAAGAAAAGCAGATGTTGGCAGTTGAGAAAAACTACAATTATTAGTCTCAAGAAAGCATGCCATGATGTTCCACTGTGCTACAGTAGTTACTACTTAGTGGCTACATAGTCTTTGGTCCTCATATAAGTATCACTGTGTAATACAAACAAAATTTGTCAGTGGGATCCTCTGGATCAAGAGTTGTCAAATTGTAGCCTCAGGCTGAATCTGGTATGCAGCCTGCTTTGATACATAAAATTTTACTGAAACGTGGCCCTCAACATTTGCTTCTGTGTTGTCTATGACTTTTTCACTAAAGGGCAGAGGTTGCACAAAGGATTTATCTGACCTCAAATATTTTCTAGTCCTTCACAAGAAAAATATGATGACTCTTACTTAACAGATCACACAGTGTTATGTTTTAAGACTGACACAAATTCAAATTCTGGAATAGGTGCTAAATTTTTGTGTTGACTTTGGGTGAAATGGTTTTGTATGCCTCCATTTCCTCATTTTATCAAAGTGGAGATAACACTATCTATTTTGTGTAGCTGTTAAACATTAATTTAATTAAGAAAAGAAACTACACAAATAATTTATGAAATATAGTAAGTACTCACCAACTGTTAGCTCTCATTTACCAGATCAGTTTATTTTTATTGATCCTGAGAATGTGGGCCTGTTACCATAGATCAAAACAAGTCCAACACAATGGTTATATTATTGTATTTGAAAGTGGCAGGAACGTGAAGTAGAAGAGGATCTTAAATCTGTTTAACAAGAGGGTGAGTGCTAATCAGAGAGGAAATTTTTTGTAAGTTTCCTTAGGGAGCATAGATTTGAGTCATTTCTACAGAGATGTGACAAGTGTTTTTTACAGTATGTATTATCACACAGCCTTAAAAATTAATGTCGAAAGCATTAGAACGCATAATGCCATACATGTAATATATTTTGCAAGTATCACAAAAGTGTTGTGGATTAGTGGAAATTTGTTAATAATGATCAGTGACATATAATAAGAACATAAGCATGAAAATTTCAGCATCACCGGTGGTGGCAAATTTACTGCATGTGTGCAGTAGCAGGCTGATTAGATCATGAAAATCTATAAAAGGTTCACCATCACTGGAGTCGACTAACTGTTCAGTTCATCTCTCTGTGCTTAAAATCTGAAATTTAAAATCTAAATGTAAATTTGTCATTTAAATTAGAAGTTGATGAACCCTTTCTATAAAAAATTAGTATTTTTGTGTTTGGTGTCCTACATGATGTCTCTTACAACTGTTCAACACTGCCACCATAAATAATATGTAAATGAATGAGTCTGGCTGTGTTCCAGCCATACCTTATTTATAAATATGGTTGCTGAGCCAAATTTGCTCTATGACCTGTAATTTTCAGTCTCACGATTTAAAAAGTTACAAATTATATTTTCTTTTCCTTCTTTGTTTCTATCCCTCTCCTATTCTCACATATAGAGCTTAGTTCTCTATTTAAAATATACCCCCATTTTCCAAGACCACAAGATCTTCCTGAAGGAAAGGAGAAAGATTTTTCTACCTAAATTACATTTGTTTTGTCAGGTATCTCTGTGTACTGGGTTGGAGGGGGTGATAAGTTTTATCATTTTCTTCTAATAAACTGAAATGAATTTGTCAAAAAGTAATGGACAAGAAAACCTATAATGGAAAAAGATTAAAAAGGTTACTAAATTTCATCCCTTATTTTTAAATTACTAGAATGAAACTGAAATAAAATGAAAAAAATTACCTAAGTAAATAAACTCAATGCCAGAAATAAAGTGAATAATATACACATTTATGCTAAATTGAGCATCAGTAATTCCAGAAACTCGCTATTTTATATTGTCTGTGTCATATAAAGGAATATGTATCTGATTAAGTCTGAGAGAGTGTGCTGTCCAGACCATTATGTTCCCAAATCTTTATATCATCTATCAAATTATATCTGAGTCTGGTACTGTTTCCATGAATCTGCCAATTATTTCACTTCCTATTTTTTATGAGTATGGAAGCAGAAATATATTAAAAACCTCTGATTGTTATCTGGAAGTTCATTTCCCCATGAACTGAAAGACTAAAGCAATTTGACTAGGGAAATGTCAAGTAAAGCTATGTGAAGCAAAAATGTTAATTACCAGAGGTCATTCACTAGGAAACCTAAACTAGACCACAGAAAGGAGGGAAAGGAGCACCGTGACACCTACTGCTCTTGTGCTTAATCAGACCTGAGTGGGCTTTCCTCAGCGTTCACCTGCTGTTAATTTAAATACCATCCTTTGCATTACCTCTTTGTTCTCTGTAGCCTTTTAAAAATTATAACAGAAGCATGTTATATGTAGAGAGTCATATTCCCGTTGAATGAATTTGCCTATGTAACCAGTGTCCAAGTCAAGAAAGAAAATTACCAGCAACCAAGAAGCACGTTTTCTTCCCCTTTCATCACAAGTCCCCAGGAGTCTCTGCTGATGCCTCCTGACAATGCAGATTTGGTGGCTTCTTGTTCTACTCTCAGCCTGGGCTCTTTTGAATCTAAGTTCTTTGTTTCAATGTTATATTTGTAAGATTCATCCATATTGATATGCATAGCATAGCTTGTTCTTTTTTTGTTTCTCTGTAGTATCCCACTGTACATATATAGTATGTTTTATTCATCCATTCTCTTGTTAATAGAAATGAAATTTTAGTTTGGGATTATTACCAATAAAATTACCATGACCACCCTGATGATGATGATGTATGTACATTACTATGGAGTACGTATGCAGAAGTGGAAGTGCTGTGTCAGAATGTATGCATATGTTCAGCTTAAGGATTCCAACCTGCTTCCTTTGCCTACAGATGATTGTTAAACAACAAACTGGAACACATTCTTATGGATGGAAGGTATAGCAATGGCCAGAGCCATGAGAACTAAAACAACACATAAAGAACAGGAGACCATTTAGCGCAGAACATTGCTGAACAACTGATTTTTACCATGATCATCTTGTTTCATAAAGATGTCAAATTGTCTCCCACAGTTTCAACTTAATGTGAAAGGGAAGACTCTTCAGTATCTATCAATCATATTTAAGATCTGAACACCTACATAAGATAAGCTTCTTTTATCAGGAAAAGTCATTTTTACAGAATCATTCATTGCCCAGTAAGATCCACTCTTGTATCTGTAAATAAATTAAAGGATTTTGTATATCTAGACACATTGCTGGCTTTTCGAAATTTAGAAGTGCTAGTAAAAATTGTAACTAATAATCCATATGCACCAAATCTGTGCATATAGATCATTTTTATGTATTTCTGTGAAACTGCAGTATATTGATTCTAATTTCATAATCAGGATGGCCTGAATGATGACAGTTTTGTAAAATGTGAGTTATTGCAAAGCCGAAGTTCACACGTTTGGAACTACAGTCTGAAGGTACATGCTATGATTCATAGGAGCCAGCTCTCTGATGGGCTCTGTTCTTGGCCTGCTGGCTTTCTTGATTTTCATTCTGGCAGAGCTCTTGTTGACTTCAAAGGCAGAACTTCAGCTTGTGATGAGCAAAGCAGATGAGCTGTGTTGGAGCATTGCCTATCACAGGTGCCAGGCTAATGCGGAGCACTTTGCTAATGTTGAGGAGTACAAATGCTCATAGTAAGTATTTTAGTCACACACAGTGAGACATTATGTGGGATAACTATATTCAGTCAGTCTCTAAACAAAATTATTTCAAGTCATTTGTAAGTATAAATTTAAATATAAACATAGGTCTATGACATCGTCTTCACATTAATGTTATGTGACTCCAGAAGATATTTCCCTACTGTAAGAATCCTGCTGGTGACAGTGCCCTAAGAAATGCTCCTGGAAGGATTTTAGAACTGGGGTGTAATTGGCACAGCCTACATGGCTACCAAGGGATTTATAAGGTTCAAAGTTACTGTGCTTCCACCTCTGCCTATGGGCTAGATGCTTCTGGACTTCATTTTTCATCTTCACAATAACCTGGAAAGGACAACATTGTAGTTCCCATTTCACGTAGGCAAAAACAGAGGTGAAGAGAGGCTACTCTACTTTCCAGTGTCATATAGGTATCAGGCAGTACAGCAGCAACAGAGCTAGCTGTGCCTTCATTCTTTCTTTGTGTTATTAACTCTTAACTCGAGAGTGAGCCACACAGACTTTTTCTGAGAACCTTGCAAGCTACGCACAAAAATGGAGAAGGAGAGAGTGGTGGTCAGAACACATGCTGATTGAAATCTACCAAGAAAAAAAGAAAAAAAATTCCTATTAAATGTCTAATTTTACCCAATTCAATAAAGACACTAGTCAGTAGATCTCAGTCCTGAATGTACACAGAATCCCCTGGAGCGAAGAATCAGTACCTCTGTTTCTGTTTCACTTGGATAAAGCCTGGGCAGTGGTAGGTCTGAAATAATTTTCAGGTGACTCTCTGTAGCCAGAGTTGAAAATCACAGATTAATTTGGCATGTGACCCATCCATAGTACTTACTGTTGCGTAGTTCTTAATATGTAGAAGAGAAAGAGAGAAAACAGAGCTCTAGCACGGGTGATAGCATCACTTCAGATGGCCGCAGAGTATGGGGTTGGATTCCTGTGGGAAGAAGGTTGGCTTTGGTGAAAAGGGCCTGTGGACTTGTGGAACTGACAGACACAGGACATGTGGAGGGCTGCTGGGGGACTTCCCTCTTGGCACTGATTTGAAGCCAGCCTTGCCGTGTGACTGACACATCTCAGGCCCTCCAGCCTTCACTCTGGGAAAAGAAAATTTGAACTGAGGAGAGGCCAGTGGTGTACAGTACAACAATGGAAATAAGTAAGAGGCCAGCTGTGCCTTACAGCTAGTAACACAGGACTGTGTTGTGAAATGGCCATAAAATGGAGCTATAAGATTTAAAAAGGCAACACTTGGCTTGCTTTGGTATCAGACGTTAGTATTTGTTAAACAAAACTGAAACTGACAATGTATAGATAAAGACTCACAGGAATTTTGTTTTATTTTACTTTATTTTTTGATACCAGGAATTGGACTCACAACCTCACGCTAGCCAGGCAGGCACTGTACTGCTGAGCTATATCCCCGACTCCATGGGCTTTCGTTTTAAATATGCTAGATTTTGAAAAGTAATTCTCCCCAAAACTGCATTTCACACTGAAGGACAAGATCTCATCTTTCAGAGTCCTAATCTTAAAAAACAGGTTCTTGGCCAAGTAAAAGTTAAAGTAACACAAATGTGTAGCTTGGTTATTAAAGATGGATACCTTTATAACCACCACCCGTGGAAAGAGCTGAGTGTGCCAGATAGACAGCAGCCCTGCTGTGACTTCTTTCTAAATACGACCTTCTCCTCCACATGAGGAGCACTCTTTTGACTCATATGGTAATTTTTTTAACTTTGTTTTATAGTTTTATTACCCAAATTTATATTCATAAACACTGTTAGCATTGCTTCTTTTATTTTTAATGATTTAGATCTCTTTTAATCTATGCCTGTCTTCCTTTCTGTTTATTTTACTCCATTGTGACTCATTTGTGAAAGAGACTGGCTCATTTTCTCTTTATAGCTTCCCTCATCTGAGATTTTGCTTCACATCTTCCACCACATAGAGTCTCATTTCCTTGGTCCTCTATGTTTCCTACAAACTGGATCCAAAGGCTTAATCACATTCAGATTTGATCATCTGACAGGGGTGCCTTAGGAAGTTAACTGTTCTTCACTAGCCAGTGTATCCTTACTATCCTTTATTCCTGGAAGCAGCTACTAATGCTCGATCTGCACACCCTTAATTCATTAATGGTAAATGGTGAGATTCCAATTTTTCATTCTTTTTTCATTTATTTGTTATTAAATTTTTGCATGGAAAAGGTTTCCCGCACCTACTATTTGATTACCTAGCAGTATACCTAGCAGTCTACAGTATACAGTAGAAGAAAAGCAGGATAAATGCTCAAATGTTTTATTTTATCAATGAAAATATATTATTTTATCAGAAAACAACATTCAGTCCCTAATAAACTACCCAAAGAGTGGTTGATTCATTTTTCTTGTTATTAGGCACTCATAAGCAAATGATCTCTGTTGACTATCAGTTGTTACAATCTCTGCCTGCATGCATGCCTGCCTGCATGATAACCACAGTCATTACCCTCGAAACGATGGAGAGAGACCAGAAGAAGCCTAAACATTTCCATCCTTTCCTTCAGATCCTCACAAGTAATATGGCCAAGAGAGGAAAGGCCACACAGTGGACATAATGCAGATTTCAGACTGTACTGGCTGGATCTGTAGGCTTCAATCTTTGCCATTAGTTACTAGTTATACAACTTTCTGTCTCTTCCTCCACTTCACAGAGACTTCTTTTTCTCCTCAGCAAAAATGAGAGTAATAACATCTGCCTTAGGTTGATGTAATGTGTGAGTTGAGAATGTAAACAGAGTATGTACCATGCTGGCTGGTGCATAGTCGATACCTAGTATAGATTCCTTCTCTTTGTTGATCTCCCCTTGCAGTACTCTAGGGATGTATGCTGAGTCCTAGAAATTAGTTGTAATGTGTACTGCACTTCAAAAACTAATCAAGTGCCTTATGATACAAAATATAAATGAGACTAAATGAGTATTGTAAACAGCTGCCAGATAATAAATACAAGAGAAATGAGTAGGGACTACTGATACTGAGTGAGATTTTTTTCTAAACTTCCTACTAGTCAAGACAAAAGGGAAAACACACTTTTGGCATGATTTTCCCCACTTTAGGAGAACCACCTTCAGCCTTGTTTTTGTTAGTTCATAACTGAGTACTAGTAAGGTATATTTGTATCTTAACATAGGCTTTGTATAATTATTACCAAATAGCATTTTAAAAACCAGAGTGACTAGTCTAGGACCTTGCCCAACAAAAATTAGGCAATTTATAATTGATAGCAAATGATACAAAATTGATAAATAATCCTCTTTTCCTCCTCATCATGTTTTTCTGGCTGGCCTATTCTGATACCAGAACTTACAAAATCTTCACAAGACGAAAACTTTGCAGGGCTTATTGTTAAGTCTAATCTATATGAAAGCCATCTGTTACTGTAAAGCTTCAACTTGTTTAATAGTCTTTCAGCCAGACGTAAAGGAAGGCTTCTAGGAGAACTTGATACAAGCACTCCAACTTACAGGGTAAATGTGTTTGTTTTGCCAGTATAGAAATATAGTGGATTTCAGGGTGTCTTGCTTCTCATGTAGATTGTATATCCTGTGCAAACATTTCCAAGTATCTGAAGTAAAGTAATAAATTATATTTTGATCCATGCCAAATATTTAGTGCCAAAGAACATCTTGACATTACTATTAGTGTATGTTGTATCCTGCAATTAAGCAGAATCAGCTTGTAGATGAATTCTTCAGAAAACAGAGCCTGCCTTTTCATGGGTGCATAGTCAGAATGAACTATCACTCTCATTAAGTTACTTGGCAGTGCATCGCCAGGGTGACCTGTCATTCTGATGATGCATTAGTGTAATTCATCAACAGGGTGAATCCCACTAACAAGGTGTTCCTTCAGAGCAGGAGCTATCCAGCATGGGAAGTGTCTCAGGCGAGTGTGTGTTGACTGTAGCTTGAGTCTCAATGGGACCTATGTATTGGGTTTCTTCCCAACCTGCTCCTTAACGTGTGAAATTTTGCTATTTTTAAATTAACCAAATCCATGGCCACCTGTTCCTGACTCTTCTCAATTTTCACTTCTAATATCTGATTCGTTTTCTATCCTGTGATGTTTGACTATCATTCAAGTGTAATTGACTCATGATAATATTTTTTGAAGAATTATACTTTAAGGAAAGTCAGTTTCATAGCTGACATAGTTCAAGTGTATGGATGGATTTCTATGATTTTTTTATGGTTAGGTTTCTAAACTAGAAAAATATTTAAAGACTCAGTGATGCCTCCCCAATAAAAAGAATATTAAAAAAAATCAAGACTAATATAAATCAGGGTACAACTGAGTATTATATTTTGAGCTCCCTGGAAGCAAATAAAAAAGGAAATGATGAAAAAATGAACATTCTTTGTTAATAGACATTCTAATATTAAGTTGTACTAGTATTTTACTTACGTCCTTATATAGGAAATTTAATGAACTTAATGGACTTTAGTGATAGTATCAAAAAAATGGAGGAAAATTCTTCTTTATTAAATTTTTTATTTTAAAAACAAAACAGGATAGAAATGATACAGAATTAAAAAAAATAGTTGGAAATTAATAGTGGCTAATATATTGCATGTTATTATCTTAGAAGTAGTTGTTCAGATTACAAGATTTAGCTATAAAAATGGTCAAACAATAAAAGCACAAACTGTTCTTTCTGGTGAACTTACAGAGATTAGTTGTAAAATTACCTATCTTGTATATGTATACATGCATGCATATATATATATGTACGTATAATTTTTCTCTTCTTCCTTTTCTCTTTTCTCCTCAGTTGTTCTTTCCTTTTGAACACTTTCTTTCCCTTTCATTTTCACAGTATCATACATTTTGAATATTATTACTCTTTCAGGTTTTTCTCACATTCTCATACTAGGGAGAAAATATGATATTTATGTATACCTTTGATTTATTTCACTTATGACTATGGTCTTAAGTTGCATACATTTACCTATAAAACCTCAAGTTTATCCTTCTTTATAGCTGAATAATGCTCCATTGTATAAAAATACCACATCTTGGTTAAGAAAATGGCGGCTTCCTAGGGGCTGGGTGCAGAGAGTCTCTGCAGAGAAATCAGATCAGATGCTAGAAAATGACAACATGGAGAGGACCAGATAAATGGATAATGATTCTTATTAACCAAGGTGGTAACTGAAGGGAAAAATAAAACTAGGAAGAGAAAGGAAAAGCACGAGCGGAGAGCTGAAGCCCAGTGTGCTCACTGAGCCCCATTCTGCGCTGTACTAGGTGCACCCAGACATCTAAGGTCGCGCTGAGACCACCGCTGCTGATAATGGGAGTCGGTGAATCCCAGGCCCTTAATGGGAGGACATGGCACAGTGAGCAGTGGATCCAAGGGGAAAAGCTATATTGGCTCTCGGCAACTGCTGGAAATTGAGACCTGGGGCCCCACAAAGCAGCCAGAGCAGCCTGGCCATGCCGAAGGAGACTGCAAGAAGCGCTTGGGCTCCGAAGTCAGATGCCATGCAGTTTTCTGACTGATCCATGCTGTGCAGTGAAGACATGCGGTACAGTGTGCAGTGGACCCAAGAAGAAGATCTGCATTGATTCCTGGTGAGCTAGGGTCCCGCATCTGCTGTCGCTGGCTGGAGGACATCTTGGAATTGGGCAGAGCTCAGCACCATGGTGGCATCAGTAATACAGAGAGGACTGGTGGAGGACCTCTTGGTGTTGGGCAGAACCTGGAGCCGTGGTGACGTCAGATAGTTGCCCCTGGCACAAAGAGGTCTGGTGGAGGAGTTCTTGGATTTTGGCAGAGATCCGCACCATGGTGACATCAATCAGCCGCCCCTGGTGCAGAGAGACCTGGCAGGGTCTGCTGGGGCTGAACTATGCCTCTGTTTGGGACCGAATAAGCAGATACAAAATTGTCGCGGCTCGGTGACGTCCACAAGGTATAGCCTAACTTGCAGATTGACTGACACAGAGGCTGGAGGCTAGCCTGCACCGTCCCTGCATCCCTGCATGTACCTCAGATAACAGCAAATTGGGGAGGACAACAAAAACTCCAATCAGCACACTTCGGAAAGACCTAAGCAATACAGAGAGGGCCAGAGACCCCCAGGACGCACCAGTCTGAAAGAAACCAGAAACATGACAAGAGATAGAAATAAAAAAAATCTCCACCTGCCGAACCTGGGAAAATAAGCCCAGTGGAAGTAAATATAGAATAGAACCAGCACAGTATTAATCATCCAATACTAGACAGCATCAACGGATATAAAGAAATACATTCATGAGATCATAGACGAATTTAAAACTATACTTCTGATCCAAGTGAGGCAAGATATAAAGAGATTAATTAAATAAATGATAAGCACCTCCCAAGAGAACACAGATGGAAAAATGGAGAAAATCAGAAAAGAAAGAGAAATCTCTAATGAAGAATTTAAACATAATCTAGAATACATGAAACAGATCCAAAGAGATTACCAGGAAACTAAAAACTCCATTGAAAACTGGCAAAATGCCTTGCCAGGAACTAAAGTTAGCCTTTTGAAACTTGAAGAGAGATTTATGATATATGATTGCAAAAGAAAAGACCTCTTAAAAATAACAAGGAACCAGAAAGAAACAATTCAAAGGCTAGAAGATGACAAAAGGATACATAACTTAAGAATAAAGCACATGAGTGAAGAAGCAGGAGTAACCAAAAATGAACTACAAAAAATATTAACAGATATATTAAAGGAACTCCTAAGCATAGGAAAAAGAAATGATATCCAGATAAATGAGGCATACAGAACTCCAGCCACCTACAACCAAAACAGATCTACACCCAGACATATGATAATCAAGATTCCAGAAATCCACCAAAAGAACAGAATACTAAAAGCAGCCAGGGAAAAGAAGCAGATTACCTAAAATGTGAAAATTATCAAAATAATGACAGACTTATCAACACAAACTCTCAAATTGAGAAGAGCCTGGGGGGAAATTATCCAAACCCTGAAAGAAAATAATTTGCAACCAAGACTGATGTATCCAGAAAAACTCTTTCTCAAAATTAAGGAGATATAAGATGTTTCCAAGACAAGGAGGCACTGTGGGAGCTCATGGCCACCAACCCAATCCTACAGAGAGTGCTGAAGGACATTCCAGAGAGAGAGTGAGGAAGGGATACCATGATTCCAGTAACAGTGGTGGATAGGCCTCAACGAACAGGGCAGACAGTGGAATAAGGAAGTAAGGTGAACAAATTATAGCAGTAAAGTGGAGTAGCAGACATGAGGCAGAGATGGTAAGCTATAATCTTTAATATAGATAGCCTTGATATACTAAAATCAAAAAAATAAAAAAAAACAGGCACAGCAGACTAGGAGGCAGGCTCCATCGAGATGCTCTGAATGGGAAATACACTCAACCCAAAGGAAGGTTAATAACCTGAAAGTCAAGGATGAGAAAGCAAAGCTATATGCGACAGGAAACCAGAGAGAAATAGGGACAATTCATCCAGCAGCCGCAGATATATTGGAAAGCTATGACACTTTTGGACAGTGTAGAACTACACAGCTGGAAGGAAGGAAAACCCTGTGACTTTAGTGAGTAAAGGAGCACAGCACAAAATCAAGCTCAGGGGTAGAAATGTTCAGCAACACTCAGACAACAGGCTGGCCCCCTAATCTAAAAACTAAAGGAGCTAGTGAGACCCAAAACATACAAAGCGTCCTGAGAAAGGGAAAGGTGAAAAATGGCTTAAAAAGGGAAGGCAGGGGTCATTGTTAATAGTGTATCAGGATTTAAAAGTCACAGTAGTCTTATCGCTCTGTTTAGTTTGATTTTATTTTGTTCCAGTCTTTCCACTCATACCAGATTTGAGGACACAGACATCTAATTCAAAAATAGCAGGTTATGCCATGGTAACTATCCTTAATTTCCTATTAACTTAACTGAAACCCTGTATAACTTACATTGTCTTACTATGACTGATCTTATTTGAATCTGGCTTGTTAGACCTAGATTTTTGTCTTGGCTGATTTGATTCAAATTTGGGGTGCTTGATAGTATTAAGTCTAAAAGTAGAGGCAACTACTCTGAAGATGACAAGATGTAAAAGATATCCACACTGGTTTTGATTATTAACCACTCCCAACTCCTACGATGTTTTCAAAGTTGTGTTTTTATAAAAATAGCTATGTAATACTATGCTTAACTATATTAAGCCTGATGATATGGACAAGTCTATTGAAAGTAACAAGAGAAAGCATAGTAACTATGGTAGATCACCTAATACTGTGGTCTTATATGTATTTTTCATTGCATGTTTTTCTAGGAATTTGTTTTGCTGTCTTGTTATGATCTATTTTTCCCTATAATACAGAGAGGATAGATATACATGTAGAAATCCACACATGGGAAGAAATTTTTAAACTATTTACAGGAACAGATTATATAATGCAAGATGTAATGAATAGATACTCTAAAGAAGAAAAGGCACTAAGAGACCCAATGTTAATTCTGTAGCATTATGATATAAAATCTAGCAATACTACTATTCAATGTTCAGAGTGATATTAGTCTAGTCTCTTAAGTTCAATTTCATCATGCGTAAAGATAAGGACAACTACTATGAAGAGAATGAGGGATATTATGATAGTCATTATTGTCTTCCCCAATGTCAGATCCCGAAGACCTAAAATCCCTTCATCATTCTGTAATAATTTGATTAGTTCTATAATGTTCAGTATATATTCAATGTGTACAAAGATGGGGACAACTATTTGGAAAAAAACTAGAGACAATAAGATAGACTGTGAAGATCTCCAGTGAACTTGCTTTGAAATCTGTATTTCTTTAAACTGTTCCTTTTTGAACTGTTTTGTTCTGTTTTGATATGTTTAATCTTACCCTCTTTAAGACAAAAAACAAATGTGTCAAATGATAATCATGTTACTAAGTTTTTCTTGGATCATTGAGGAGAACTGTTGGCAGTGTCACTATTTGAATACTTTACATACTTTAATTTTTAACCTGAACAACTATTTCTAAGATGATAATATGTAACTTATCAACTGGTGATTTCTTACATTTATTTTTCTGTAGTTTTGTATTATTTCTACCCTCTTTTTTTCTCCATGTTTTTTTTTTGTTGTTTATTTCTCTTTAAATTAAAAAATGCCACATCTTTTTTATTAATTCCACAATTAATGGGCATTTGGGTTTTTTTTCAAAACTTAGTTATTACACATTGTGCTACTATAAACATTGGTGCACATATATTGCTGTGGCATGACATTTTCAATTTTTCTGGGAAAGTACCCAGAAGAATAGCTGGATGGAATGGGACTTCCAATCCTAATTTTTTAAAAATTTTATTTAAAGAGAAAAAGAAAAAACAAACAGAAAAAGGATAAAAGTAATACAAAATTTAAAAAATAAATAGTAAGAAATCACTAGTTAATAGGTTATATATTCTCATCTTAGAAATAGTTGTTCAAGTTACAAAATTAAAGTATATAAAGTGGACTTTCAAACAGTGAGATTGCAAACAGTTTTGTTCAATGATCTAAAAAAACTCATTAATATGGTTATCTATCTTACACACTTAAACATATATGCAGTTATAACCTTTAGAGCACTTCCTTTTCTTTTCTTTTGTACAATGACAATTACACATTTTGGGTTTTGTTACTCCCACAGTTCTTATTATGTTTTTTCAAGACAGTAAAACCAAATGCGGCATATCAGAACAAACTCAGTCAAATCAAAAGGATGGACATAAACAAATAATGTAAAAACAAAATACAAGGTGATCAACAATGGCTACCATACTGCCTCTTGCTATCTTAAGAAGAATTGCCTATATCATCAGTTATAATAAAATTGAACAAAACAGTAAAGAATAAAACCAAAACATTGGAGAAATTACAGGACTTTAAAAGAAGACAATATTCAACCAGAATGGGTGTCATAATGAATCTTATTGTCTTCACAGTTGTTGCCTATACTTTCGAGCTTGGTACTATCAAGCTAAGCAGAATAGGGGAAAATCAGTCAAAACAAGATGGTGAGGGCAATACAGGGTTTCAAATCAAGTTAATAGGAAATCAAAGTAGGTTATTATAACGTATCCTGCTATTTTTTATTTTCCCTTAATTAAAAAGATAAAAATAAAAAAGTTAATAATAAAAAGGAGATTGAGATAAAAGAGGGCATAACAACAAAGCAGCGCAGATCAAAACATAACCATTTAAGCAAAATAGTGTTTCACCACCAGATATCCCGACATAAAAGTAGTTACCATAGTGTCTCTTTCCTTGAAATCTTTGAGTATAACTTCATATACTGTAGCACCAAACATATCCAGACAATGTAAAACCATTCAAGAGAATGACATTTTTAAAGGGGATTTAGAGCCAAGTAACAGAAAATAAACAATGGTTTCCATATAATCTCCTCATCTATAAAAGTTTTTGCTTATATTGTCACATATAATAAAATCCAATAAGATACAACATGTTAAGATCGATGGAGACAGAAGAATAAAAGCTTGATGGGACTTCAAAACAAAATGATACTAAATCAGCACTAGCTATTATGATGTCTTGTTTTCTCCAAAATAGCTGTTCCTACCATCCGATCTTCTCTGCCTCATTTCTGTTGAGATCTTTTTCTGTCATTAGTTGTCAATTTGTCTTCTTCATTTTGCTTTCTGCTCCATTCATTGTGGCCTCTCTGCCACTGTTTCTGGAATCTCAGTATTTTTCTATTTTAGAATGTCCTGCAGTATTCTCTGTAGAGTTGAATTGGTGGTTGCAAATTCCCCTAGTTCCTCTTTATCCTGGAAGCACTTTGTTTTTCCATCAATTTTCAGGGACAGTTGTGCAGGATATATCAATCTTGGCTGGAGGTTATTATCTTTCAAAGCTTGAATTATTTCCCCCACGCTCTTCGTGATTTGATGGTTTGTGGTGAGAAGTCTGCTGTAATTCTGATGGGCGTTCTCTTGTAAGTGATCTGTTTCTTGTCTCTGATGGCTTTTAATATTCTGTTCTTATATGGTATTTCTGGAATTTTGATTATTATATGCCTGGGTGTAGCTCTGTTTGAGTTGTAGGTGGCTGAGGTCTTGTATTCCTCATATATCTGAGTATCTTTACCTTTTGCTAAATTAGGGAAATTCTCTTGGGTTATTTCTGTGAATAGCTTTTGCAGTCCATTTGTTTGTGCCCCTACTTCTTCTTTTATGTTCTTAATCCTAAAGTTATAGATCCTCTTATCATCTTCTAGCTTTTGTATTATTGCTGTTTGTTTTCTTGTTATTTTTAAGAAGTTTTTCATTTCATGCTCCCACATTACAAATCTGCCCTCTAGTTCAGATAATCTATCCTTAGTTTCTTTCAAGCTGTTGTGGCAGCCTTCGATAGAATTTTTAGTTTCCTGGTAATCTCTTTGAACCTGTTTCATGTATTCTATGTTTTCTCTATTTTCTCCATCAAACAATTCTCCCCTTTTTTTCTGTTCTTCCATTCCACCGTTTGTTTTTTCTTGGGCAGTGCTTAGCATTTCTCTAACTATTCTACTTTTATCTTGCTTTAGGTCATTAATCACTTCATTTTTGTACTGGTCTATGAGGTTCTGGAGATATCGCTTTATGTCTATTGGTGCTGTGTCTGATATTGCACGTTTCTCAGGATTGGGGACCGAGGACCCTTTCTTGTTGTTCCCTCTTCTCATATTTTTTGTTCCTTCCATACAAGCATATATAGGAGACCCAGTTTCTTTCTTTGTTGGTTACAATTTGTTTGAATTGTGCTGGCTAGGTGATCCCGCCCACTGCAGTGTACTAGGGAGACACAGACGTGGGCAAGCCTATGCTTGGCTCACCCCTCCAGGTCAGCCTACTGAAGGCTTCACTGCTAGGTTGCACCTCCAGGTGCTGGGACCTGGTTTGGGCTAGCCTATTGGGTCTTAAGACAGCAGCGACACCCAGGCCAAGCACCTGCCACCAATCCCACTTGAGAGGGGAATATGCAAGTAAGGACACTGCAGCATCCTATTCCGGCTAGTCTGCATGGTCCCAGTATGTCCTTTGCTGAAGCTCTTACTCTATGGAAGGGTCCCCAATCCGCTCACTCACCACAGGGCGATGCAGGGCTCCCGGCCAGTCCTGCTCTCAACTCCAGTCGCCACTTCCCACTCTCAGAGCTTTCACGCCTCTCTGTTTGCTGTGCTGATTGGGATGCAGCAGCAGCTGCAGGAAATTCAAATCATGGCTTCCAGTGGCACGGACTCCATCTTCCTCGATGAGACCTTATCTGTTCCTGTTATAGCACCAAGATTGCATTTCCAGTTGGTTTCTCATAGTTTAATTCATTCCTGGGTCGGCAGGGTATATCTCCCCTTGCTTAGGACTTCTCGCCCTGCACCATTCCTGGATTTTAAGTGGGGTATCTCAGAGAGCCTCCATAGCTGCTGCTATCTATCCACCATGTTCTCCCAGAAGTCCCAATCCTAATTTTTTGAGGAGTCTTCACACTGATTTCCACAGTGCTTACACCAGTCTACACTCCCACCAACAGTGGAGAAGCATTCTTTTTTCCCCATAGCCTTTCCTGCATTTGTTACTGGTTGATTTCTTGATGATAGCCATTGTTTCTGGAGTGAGATGGGATCTCAATGCTGTTTTAATTTGCATTTCTCAAATGACCAGTGTTGGTGAACATTTCTTCATGTATTTATTTACCATTCATATTTCTTCATCTGAGAAGTACATTTTATCTCAGATGCCCATTTTTGGATTGGGTCTTTGATATAAGTCCTTTTTTTAGATATAAGTTCTTTTTCTGAGGAACAGTTGGCTATAATTTTTTCCAATTCTGTGGGTTGTCTTTTTACTTTGTTGGTGATTTTTTTATTGTTAACTCTTTGATTTTGTTACACTAGGGTGACAATATAATGTTTACACAATAGTATCTAATTTATTTCACTTATTAACATAATCTTTAGTGGCATCCATTTACCTATAAAAGTCTTGAGTTTTTTTTTTTTAATCTAAGTAGTGCTCCATTGTACAAAAATACCACATTTCTCATTGGATGGGCTTTTAGGTTGATTCCAAGAGTTGGCTATTACAAATTGTGTTGCAGTCAAAATGGGTGCACATATATTGCTATTTGGTATGATGTTTTTATTCTGGGAAAATACTCACATGGGGAATAGCTGGTTTCAATGGGCCAATCCTAGTTTTGTGAGGACTCTCCACACTGATTTCCATAGTGATTGAACTAATCTACAATTCCACCAACAGTGTAGAAGCGTTCCTCTTTCCCCACAGCTTGCCAACATTTGATAATGGTTGATTTCTTGATTTAGCCATTCTTTCTAAGGTGAGATGGAATCTTAGTGTTGTTTTAATTTGCATTTCTTGAATGACTTTAGTGCATGGAGATAGGAATGGGTCTAGTTTTAGTCTTTGGCATGTGGAAATCTGATTTTTCCAGCATCATTTATTAAAGAGATTTTCTTCCAGTGAACATATTTGGCCCCTTGTCAAAGATAAGGTGACTGAGTGTCTTTGTCGTTCTGTCTGCATCTTATAATCTGTCTCACTGATTCTCAGATCTGTTTTTATTCCAGTACCATGCTGATTTTATCATAGTAGCTTTGTAGTATAATTTTAGTCAGGAATTATGTTGCCTCCTACCTTGTCTTTGTTGCCCAGGATTGCCTTTGCTATTCTGTGTCTTTTCTGTGGAAGTGACATTCTTTATAGTAATTTATTATTGTTATTTTTATAAAGCCAAGGATATGTTTTAATTAGAATATTTTAAAGGTATTTTGTATATGTGGGTATGAACAGCAAAGCTTAGATACATACCTTCCTTTGGGAATAGAGCTAGAAAACCTGTAGAAATAAATAGGATTATGTCTTTGTGTTGTTTAAAATTAGTTTGCTCCATGGGATATTTTTTGGTGATGGTAACAAGAATGTATGATTTTAGCTTTATTGAGGTACAGTTTACAAGTAGTAAACCTCCTTTGTATCTACACACTTTCAGGAATTTTGGCAATTACATAATTATTTAACCACCAACAATCAAGGTATGAATGAGTCCCTTGTGCTTTTTCACAGTAGGTCTTTCCCCTGTCACTGTAATCTTGCCTGAATAAAATTTCACATAAATACAATACTGTGTGTAGTCTTTTGTATTTAACTTCTTTCACATAGCATCTATGTTGTTACATGTATTTGTATTTTTTATTTTTATTGATAAGTAATTATCCCTCAAGATTTAATTTCATGTGGAAAAACAGCTTTAAAGATATTAAGAGTAGTGGTTAGAAAGTATAACTGTATGAAATTTATAACAAATACTGGGATGGCTATTTGTATTCTTGCTAAATAAAGAACAAATATCTTCTATTTCAGTATTTTTTTTGAATACTTTACAATGAAAAATGAGAAAACAAAGTAATGGCAGGAGCCATGCTGTCTTGTTTGCCATTGTATCTGCAACATCTAGCTGAGCAGAAGATGTGGTGTTTACTAGATGCTTGATAAATCATGTCTAAATGCGTGAAGATATTAATAGATGCTCATCATCCCTATACAGTATTCCCTGTGGAGAGAGCAGTCCCTCAAAATTAGTGACAATAAAATATAAAGAGAAAATTTATATTAGTTACCACTTATTGAGCACTTATCAGAGGAGCACTATAAAGCAACTTGAGATTCTGAACATATTTCAGATTCTTTTCACATCCATTTAAACTCTATTACCAGCATATTTTTAAAACCTTTTTGATCCCGTATATTTTATCTTAAATTTATAGCTGTAGGTTAACCAACTGAGTACTTTCAATATGCATTATACTTTAATTTGCTGTAAGAGTATTTCTAAATACTTAATAATTTTCTGAATCATGAGTGCCCTTGACTTGTAAGTTTTTTAAAAATATGAAAACATAGCAAAGGAATGGTACATATGGAAACAGAATACCACAAAATCTTAGCACTTTAGCATGGGTTACTTTACCGTCCTTGTTTTAACTAAGGAGAAAATTAAGCTACAGAATATGAGCAATACCAATTCATACAACATTTGATGGCAAATTTCATGCAGTTGAAGATAATTTTTAATAGCTTATTAATTTCAATTAGCAAACAACTTGCAGATGTGAAAACAAGTTTTTGCATACTTCTTCATATTCAGACTTCCAAGACTGATATTTTAGAGCGCAGCAAAAAAACAAAAACAAAAAAACAACCTAAAACAGACAGCTTTAACAAGGAGCCAGCATCATAGAACCCATATTAAGAAAAAAAAAAAGGCAGCTAAAACAAAATCACATTTTGTACTGTTCATCTCAATAAATAGCAAGATCTGTTGACTACATACATTGAGCTAACCTTTTTTTTTGCTTTTAAGATATTTCTTTCTTTTTTACCCTCCTCTCTACAGTCACTTAGTAGTCCAGAAATTAGATTTTCAAGTGGAAATTAAATATCACCTAAAATCTTAATACATTAATTTTTGCTGTTATTACATAATTTATCTGTGCCATTTAACATTCACAAAGATTTAAAGTCAGCAGATGAAACACCTTAAGTATAGGCTACTTTTGTACTCTCAATTTTATAAAGCTGATAAACAATTAGGATAAATGAATTGTGTTGATTTTACAAACTCAGCAAGGTGACACCCGTACCAGACCTTTAGGACTGTCTTCCTACAAGTAGATGAAACTCTGATTTACTGTATCCATCCATCCTTTAATTTGACAACTCCTCATGAAATGCTCAGTAAGTGCTGAGGTGCAGCACAAAGTAGCAAAGCTCTCTGTACGTACAGAAAATAAGGGAAAAATAAAGGATCTCAGTGTGGGAAGGGCGTTCAGGAAAAACTCAAAAGGAGTTAACCTGTAGGCTGGATCTTGTGGGAGGAGAGAAGCAGTTTATTAACCTGGTGACCATAATTCCAAGGGCTGTAAAAAAAAAAAAAAGCTATTAAAATGAAGTACACAGGGTGTCTCCAGCCTGGCCTCCATTTTGAAAAACTATATAGATGCTTTTAAGGAGAGATATACATCAGAAGGTCAAAATGACCTTGGGCATATTTTAGCTCTAAACAGAGTAAAGTAAAAATCATTAAAAGACCGTAAATGGTCCGGAATTCTTAAATTTCCAAAAGTTAGTGGATAATGCACAACAAATATGATACATAATAAATATGATAAAAATCTTTCAAAATAGGATATTGATAGAACAGAATATGATGATGTGAATTTAAAAAGACTAGATTCCCAAGAATTTTGTGATATAATATTAAAAAGAGAATTCTACAAGCAACAGGACAAAATAGAGATGATGTAGACAGATACACTCATACCCACACATAATTGTAATGTTGATAAACCATGATATGGGCATTTGTCATTTTTGATCAAAACATTATTTTAATTTTCTTAGTCATGTGGTGATATTTTTCATCAAGTATTAAAAACAAGAAGTTAGATGTGAACACCCTCACCATCCAGCTGCAGATTTTTGTGTTTTAGAGTTTATTTGGTAGCTCCTCAAATGAGGTTGCATTTTGAACCCCTGAAATCAAAACTGGATATGTACTAAAAGTACTGTCAGGAAAAATAATTAAAATGTATATGCAGATATAAAACTTTTTTCAAAAAAATATAATGTCTCAGCCCCAATAGGGTAAGTGTTTGTGTAATTGATGAAGAGAACTGGTATCTTTTTAGGCAAACTGCCCAACTGAGAATTCAGTTTTCTAGGACATGAAAATGAAAGAGTGAGTTTCTGCTTTACTGAAGGATTTGCCATAGGATTTTTTTTAAAGTTACATTTTTCTTGTTCCCTTGGATAATTACTTGCGTTACAAATAACCCCAATTAGACTTCATGTTTACTCTTTAAAATGAGACACTTCTATTACAGTACTGACGTTTATTTTAGTAAGCATTGCAAAAGTCCTTATTAAATAAACAATGGAGCTAGATTACAATTACTTTAAAATAGCGGTGAACTTGCTCTGACTTTACGATAATTTTGTTTTACCCCGAAATAACTCTATTTAAATATTTCTCTTAGTGAAAAAAAAATGTAGTAAGATCATTCTCTTTTGAAAGGGAACTTAAAATTAACTTTCTGATGAATTATTCAAGCATCCTCTGTACAAGTTTTCTTGTTTTCTTGGGGTAAAACCTGCAAACCTGCTATCCTCACATCCTTATATGATCTGTCCTGCACCCATGATGGCAACAAGTACAGTATCTGCTGAGGAATGTGACTTTGATTTTATATTCAGTGCATCTTCAAGCCGGTGGCTGCTGTCTGAATTGCTGGTAGCTACTCAATCAGACTGTATCTCCCTTCACTTTTATGGCAGGTCCTCCCATACCCTGTGTCCCTTCCTAGAGAGCTGTTCTGTGAATCAAACACAAAAAGGTGCACTAGAAACTGATCAAGGTTTGGCAGGTTCAAGAAGCTTGAGTGTAGGGACTTTGGAACTGCCTACAGATGTCCATAATTACTTCCAGAAGCACTTAGCTCTGTAGTTTTTCTCACAATTCAAAATAATTGTGAGTTAGATGTAACCAGTTAGATGATAGTTCATAGTATTCCAGATAACTATTGCTGATTAATTTGATTATGTGCATTGCTATCCTTGATAAATCCATTTACTTACTATTTCTAGTTTTAGTCTCTCAGTCTAGAAGCTGATGTGTAGCTACTGTAAAGCTGTTGCTTAAGAGAACAGCAGGACCAAGAGAAAGTGTGCAGTTTAAGTTTTGATGGGCCCATGGACACAGTGATGAGATAAATGAGTCTGCTGAGACTATATTGAACAATTAAAGGTGCTTGATGATAATCAATAAAAACCTGAATATAGGGCTGAGGATTTAGCTCAGTGGCACAAGAGCCTGCCGGGCAAGCACAAGATTGTATGATCTCCAGTACCACAAAAGAAAAAAAAAAGCATGAATATATTGCCTTGAATTTAAAAAAAAAAAGGTAATGCTTTCAGAAAAGTAAGATAAATTATCAGATCAACATGTTGACTAAGTATAGTAGATGTGTTTATCTGTTCAAAAGGTGAATATTTATTTGTTTATGTATTTAGATACTGGGAATTGAACCCAGGACCATAATACTGAACTACATCCCCAGCACCTTGCTCTTTTTCAGAACATTTCTTGCTAAATTGTTAAACTGTCCAGGCTAACCTCAAACTTGCAATCCTTTTGTCTCAACCTCCCTTGCTTATAGGATCATGAGCATGCAATACCACACCTGACTTCAAAATGTCAATTTATTTGATATTAATTATAGAAGCACTGTGGGAATTTCACACCATTTATAAGTGTTAGAAAGTCTCTTTTTTGACTAATCCTGTACCCTTCTCCTCCTACCAAGGATTTGTAATTAGTATCGTATTACATATATTCTTCCACAACTACTTTTCTATGTTTCTCATAATGCCAATATAGTCATATCTTGGTTGTAAAACTCAGTTCATTCCAAGTTCATGTTCAAACATGAAAAAGATTGAGAATAACATATTTTTCCCATAAGAAGTAATGGAAAACCAAATAAATGGTTCAGAGGCCCAAAAATTACACTTATAAATTCATTTTTTCAGGACTTTAACAAATTTTGCAACCATTTTTTTTTCTTTAACTCTATCATGAGTCACATATCTTTCTTCTTACCTTTACTACTGGCATCACTAACTTTATTAGCAGCCTTTAAGATATTTTATGCAAATAAGGTGAAAAAAAGCACAGTGACAAATATTGTAATGCACTAACACAAGCCCTGCAGTGTGCTGTCTGGGTGAGAGCTGCACTTAGACTGAAGCGTCACCCCTTTGTGTCCACACCAGGCAGAATACATGACTCACTGTCAGCCATCCAGGTTTTTTCAGGTTAGATTTTCAGCTGACTATTGAGCAAATTTAGAACACTGAGCAGATTTTTGTTTTGAACTTCGGTATTCAAGTAGTGGAAAGTTTGAGCTTGGAGCCATTTGGCAATTGAGGTATCACTGTATTGTCCATGTTGATACACAGAAGTACCTGTGCTAAGAAATCACTGATGACTTTTTGTGGAAGATAAAGAAATTGGGTAACATACTATATTTTTCCCATCCTCACCACAACCACATTATGTTTTCTTTATTATTAGATTGGAATTACAAATTTTTATAACATTTACCATCTCTTTTATAATTGTAATTCCCATCATGGCTCACTTAATTTCTTCTGAAGTGAGCTGGGGCCAAGTCTCATTGATCATCCTTCCATTTTACAGTTTCTCTAAATTGTATCTCTTCATCTAGTCATTTGTTGATAGCATAGATTTTTTCCAAATCTTTATTTTTTAGAATAATTTATCACTGTATCTTTTAAGTTGACTTACTTCAGGATGGGTCTGTGTAAGTCTTTTTTGTTTTTCTTTAGAATCAGTAGCTGTTGCTTCTGTATCTTTTGGGAGTGACTATTGCTTCTGAGATAGTCAGGCCAGTCTGATTTTTATACCTTTTTAAAAAAACTTTATTTAAGGAAAAAAAGATAAAAAACAGAAAAAGGGTACAAGTTATACAGAATTTCAGAAAAATAAACAGTAGGAAATCACTAGTTAATAGATTACATATTGTGATCTTAGAAATAGTTGTTCCAGTTACAAAATTAAAGCATATAAAATGGACATTCAAACAGTGAGACTGCAAACAGTTCTGTTCAATGATCCAAAAAAACTCAGTAATATGGTTATCTATTTTATACACTTAAATATACATGCAGTTATATGCTTTAGAGGACTTTCTTTTCCTCTCTTTTGTACAATGACAGTTATACATTTTGAGTTTTATTACTCCCACAGTTCTTATTACCATTTTTGAAGAGAATAAAACCAAATGTGACATAACAAAACAGAGTCAGTCAAATCAAAAGGATGGACATAATGCATACTATAAAAACAAAATACAAGGTGATCAACAATGGTTACCATAATGCCTCTTGCTTTCTTAAAAAGAATTGCCTATATCATCAGTTATAATAAAATTGAACAAAACAGTAAAGAACAAAACCAATAAACCCAAAACACTGGAGACATAGAGGACTTCAAAAGAAGATAATAGTCAAACCAGAATGGGCATCATAATGAATCTTATTGTCTTCACAGTTGTTGCCTATACTCTCGAACTTGGTAGTATCAAGCAAAACAGAATAGAGGAAAATCAGTCAAAACAAGATGGGGAGAGCAATACAGAGTTTCAAATCAAGTTAATAGGAAATCAAAGTGGGTTACTATAATATATCCTGCTATTTTTTATTTTTTCCTTAATTAAAAAGATAAAAATAAAAAAGTAATAATAAAAAAAGGAGATTGAGATAAAAGAGGACATAATAACAAAACAGCACAGGTCAAAACATAACCATTTAAGCAAAGTAGTGTTTCACCACCAGATATCCCGACATAAAAGTAGTTACCATAGTGTCTTTTTCCTTGAAATCTTTGGGTACAACTTCGTATACTGTAGCATCAAACATATCAAGACAATGTAAAAACCAAGAGAATGACCATATTACAGGGTATATAGAGCCAACTAACAGAAAATGAACAATGGTTTCTGTATAATCTCCTCATCTATAAAAGTTTTTGTTTATATTATCACATATAATAAAATCCAATAAGATACAACATGTTAAGACCAATGGAGACATAAGAACAAAAGCTTGATGGGACTTCAAAACAAGATGCTATTAAATCAGGACTAGCTATTATGATATCTTATTTTCTCCAAAATAGCTGTTCCTACCATCCAACCTTCTCTGCCTCATTTCTGTTGAGCTCTTTTTCTGTCATTAGTTGTCAATTTGTCTTCTTCATTTTGCTTTCTGCTCCATTCATTGTGGCCTCTCTGCCACTGTTTCTGGAATCTCAGTATTTTTCTATTTTAGAATGTCCTGCAGTATTCTCTGTAGAGTTGAATTGGTGGTTGCAAATTCCCCTAGTTCCTCTTTATCCTGGAAGCACTTTGTTTTTCCATCAATTTTCAGGGACAGTTGTGCAGGATATATCAATCTCGGCTGGAGGTTATTATCTTTCAAAGCTTGAATTATTTCCCCCCATGCTCTTCATGATTTGATGGTTTGTGGTGAGAAGTCGATGCAGGGCTCCCCACCAGTCCCGCTCTCAACTCCATTCGCCTATTCGCGCTCTCAGTGGTTTCGCCTCTCTGTCCCTGCTGTGCCGATTCAGATGCAGCGGCAGCAGCAGGAAATTCAAATCACATGGGTTCCAGCTTTTGCACTGAGATTTTATCTGTTCCGGGATTGCATTTCCAGTTGATTTCTCTCAGCTTAGTTCGTTCCTGGGTTGGCAGGGTATATCTGCCCTTGCTTAGGACTCCTCACTCCGCTAAGCTGGCTAACTCAGAGATCCTCCATATCTGCTGTTATCTATCCACCATGTTCTCCCAGAAGTCCCTAAAATTATTTATTTACTTATTTATTAGTACTGGGAACTGAACTCAGAAACTTGCACTTGCCAGGCAGGCACTTGTGCCTCTGAGCTATATCCCCAGTCAACAATATTAGTAATAAAAGATATATAAAAAGGCTAAGCCAAACTAATCATTGGCCCTGCATTTCTCCAACCATCTATCCTGCACACAGTAGGATCACTCCCTGATTTTTATACCTTACAGGTGATTTAATGTTTTTGTCTCCACAGTCTTTTATTGATGAAAGTATTCCAAGTATATTCTCCGAGGCTTGGTTTTGCTTTTTTACTTTCTTTTTTTTTTAATTGGTATCAGGGATCAAACTCATGATTGCCTGCTGAGCTAAATCCCACAATTCTTTCTAATTCCAACAGTTCAAAACTTTAACAGAATACATGTTTCTACCGATTATTTTGTAAGTATTTTTTTCTAAAATCTGCATGCATTTATGGACTAGAACTTCTATTTTCATAAGAAATTTTCCTTGTATTTTAAGGGTATTCTCTTTTATTCTTTGCTTCTTGTAGTAAAACTTTCATGAATATTTACTTAGCATTTATTATTTTCTGATGCCTGTCTTCCTTTGCTCATATAATTTTAGCAGGAGTTTTTCTTCTAACTCCTTCTAATATGGATTCCTTTTCTCCAATAATGACTTCATAACTTTATTATTTTCCTAAGAACAACCAAAGCACCTTTCATCTCTTACTTTTCTTTCCCTTGATCTTCTTTGTGGATTCTTTGATACTCACCAAACTGCCAAAGATTCCATGTTTCTTTCCGTTTTTTAAGATACTGTTTTAGTTTGAATATTCTATCATATACTTTTTATGATTATTACATGCTAAATCATTATAAAATTTGTTCTAAGAAGGGTATAAACTTTTTTAAATAAAATACTATGTTACAAAAAAATATAGAGCAGCACGTGAGAAGTCCTCCTCATTTCCAGTCCCCTGAAATGTATGAACTGGTTTCTGTGTTCCTTTTTGACTTTGTGGCAGGAGATGGGGGGGGGTGTGTCAAGGTCATGAACAGGTACCACGTTTTGTCCTTTCTGAGTACCAGCTGTCATTGTGTAACTTTGCTCCCTACTGGTATAGCACAGGTATGAATATGCATGCAGAGAAAAGACTGAGACTAGCATAGATACTTTCATGAGTGTGTCTTCTGCTCTAGAAATGCATTTCTCTACTCTAGAAATACATTTCTCTTCTGGGAAAGCAAATTTCTAAAACCATGGACTCCTAGTACTTTGTTTCTCTCTTTATTTTCTTTTGTTTCTTCTCCATTCACCTTCTTCCCAGTAAGTGTCCAGGAGTTGCAAGAACTATGCAAGAATGTTTCTTTGTCTCTGGTGTTCTGTCTATTCAGTCTTCATTCTCTGAAGAGAATAACCTTTGCTGGGTCTCTTGACACCTACTAACTCACCTTCAGAAAGATCTGTATCATGCGAGGGAAGCTTGCAAAGACTTATGAGCATTTGTCTTTCTACCTCAGATTGGAGCAAATGTCTGCCTTGGACAAACTATTTTAGTCCATGATTCATGGTTATTTTTGCACCCTAGATTAATTATGTATGGTATTTTTACCCTACTTTTTATGTTCATTTTCATTAATGTTAGCAGAAGAATATAAGTATTTTATTTATCATCTTTGACTGTATAAATTTGTGTGACTTTTTGAAGTTAGAAATAATACAAAGATTTCTAAATTAAAATTGGTAAATCTAAATATCTTCCAAAGCCTTTCTCAAATTGAGGGTAAAAAATTGTTTTAGTCTTCTGTAAAGTACCACCATTTGCAATGATTGCTTACAAATTGGAACCTTTTACTAATTTTTGTTCCCTCTAATGTATAACAAAGCATAAGGTACTCTTGTAATTGACTACATTTTGCAGCAGTAAAAAGATGCGTAGACCTTTTCTATCAAAGGTGTTACGTGGGTAAAATTAGGTTCTGTGTTTTAAATGGGTTCTCTTTCTTTTCTCTTTTTTCCTTTCTTCTTTTCTCTCTCTTTCTTTTAATGCAATAAACTTTTTTTCCCAACAACCATTGTTAAAAAGCATTAAATTGAGCATCCAAGATTAATTCCCTGCCAGGTCAAGAGGAGAACAGCATGTGGCCAATCCTACCTTCATGCTCCTTCTTAATGGCTTCAGCACAGTGTGAAAAAGTAAACAGTGTGACAAGAGACGTGATGGATGAACTGAGGGAAACAGGTCACCCCACTAAAGCTCATCCTCTCCTGAAGTATACTCTGTAATGAAGTACACTGTAGCTTTTGAGATCATCAAAAATTTGTATTGTAAAACATATTTCTAGACTGGCAAATGATCTTAAGTATTTAAATACGTCATGAACCATGACACTAGCAATACCAAATAAATAAAAATAAATAATGAATGAGATAGGTGACCCTGAAGTTTTAGCATAGGAATCCCTGGTATTAATAAGATCCCCTTCCCTCTTTTCTGTCCCTTTTAGCTACAACTCCATTCTAAATGCTTTTATTTCCTCACAATTAATTGGGAAGTGTGATTATATCATTGTTAATAACATCAAGGTCATGACTTTTTCCCCTAAACTCAGCACATCTCGTGTCTTTTCATAGTCTAGGAATGCATAGATTCAAATAAAATAAAGTGAATTTGTCTCTTTCCCATTTATGAAATTATAAATAAAAATGATGTACTTTTTCCTTGTCCTGCTAATCTTCAAATCTCAGAGATACGGTGAGAAAAAAATTTTTTAAAATGATGACCTATTCACTAACATACATTATTACTCAACTTTGGTTTAGCCTCTTTCAAAGAAAAATTAAATTAACCCATTAAGGCTATATACACCTAGTGATCAGTTTCTAGCAAAAAAAATTCTTCATAATTAACATTTATTTTTTGTTTATGATGTACCAAACACATTTTACATTCATTGTTGTGGTTAATCTCCTCAAATAAGCAGTATTCTTTCATTAGTTGAATGCAAATTGATGTTGATGTCCAGAATGGGAACCATTGCTTTGTTTACTCCAAGACACACTGTTTTCATCCCTATACTATACTGGTATAGTGTTCTCCAACATGATAGCCACTGAGTGTATGGAATATTGAACACTAACATGTATTTAACAATAAAAGGTAGGTACTGTGAAGTAGCTTGGTCCTACATAGATGTAGTCAGTCTTATATAAGATTTATGTACTTGTTTTCTGGTATGTAGCAGTAGATAAATGTCTTTGTTTGTGCTACTAAAATGCCACAAAATCAGTAAACTATTTTTAAAAATTACTTTCTCACAGTTCTGGAAGGTAGGAAGTCCAAGCATCTGATAGGGCTAGCTCATGTTGTCTCATGGTAGAAAGCAGAAGGGTCCAGAGGATAAAAGAGGAAAATTACAAGGGTGCAATTCACATGTGATAATGAACTCACCTCCAGATTAACAACATTTATTCATTCACTCTTTTCTCAAGACGTGATCACTTCTCACTGGGCCCCACCTCCAAACTCTGTCCCATTCGTGACTGAATTTCCAGGACCCATTTAAACCTTTGCAATAACCAACATACTGAGCAAGAATTGTGATGACTCTTAAAACTCCTTCTTGTAGCTATAAAACCTTAAAAAATAAGAAAATCTTGACAAAATAAAGAATGTGTTTTATAATTTTTTAAAATCAGTTCTGAGTTCCTAAGAATTATCTTCTTAAAATAGACAAATATGTCACAGCCTAGAATCAAAAATGTTCTCACAGTTTGCTCTTAACATTTATATTTGCTGTTAAAAAGATACTTGGAATTAAAACCTCACTTAACACTTCTGAAAAGTTAAACAAATGAACTACTAATCAAGATTCAGGCCTGCAGAGAAACGCCAGCGTTTTTCAGCCAATAGAAGAATTGCACCCCCTTTAAAGTTAGCTTATTTGACTTACAACTATACTGGTTCTTCCTGTCTATTTTTATTTTTTAGCATACATTTTCAGTACATAATGATTACATTTGTTTTGGAGAGTGGGTACATGTACCTAATACATTTTAGTTCTTTTTATGTCCCTTTCTCCTTCCCTCCATCTCTTGGTCCTCTTAGAAACAAGACTAAGGCAAAGTCTTTCAGGTTACTCTGTCTCTGCCAACTTTCTGAACTCAACCCAGAAATCCTGGTAGACCTTTAGTTTTAACTCCTCATCACTAAGTTACACTCTTTCTTTGAGAATAGTCTATTCTGAACTTTTAAAATTATCCTTTTAAGAAAGTAAGCTAAATCAGCGACTATGGAGGTGTGACAGTTCTTGCTGATCATCTTGCTCGCACCTGCTAATGTTTAATAAAATTTTTGCTTAATACTACCATTTTAATGTATAATGATATATCTCATTTCAATTTAAATTTTCATTTCCTGAATGGCTGATGACCTTGAGTGTGATTTTCTGTTTACCTGCTTTCCGTATATTTCCTTTGAAGGATCTTTTCAACTCATGTGCATTTAAAATCTGGGTTGCTTGCTTTCTTTTTGTGTTGAATTATATGTAATCTGTCTTTAGGATTGTTAGGAGATGAAACTTATAAATATTTTCTTACAGTATGTGACTAATACTTTTACTTTCTTAATAGTGTTTTCATTTAATAAAATTTCCTTTTTGATAAAATCTAATTTATCAATTTTTTTCTTTGACTATCAATCTAAGCCCTCATTGCCTAGTAAAAAATCACAAAGATTTTCTTCTAAAAGTAATATACTTGCTGGTTTAATATTCATGTCTGTAAGGAATTACTTACAATTTTGTACATGTAAGTGGCAAATTTCCTAAGGAACATTTGTTGAAAAAGTATAAATTTGCCAATAAACTTCATCTTTGAAAAAAACAACATAACCGTATTGTGTGGCTTTATTTCTAGACTTCCTCTTCTGTTCATTGGTCTATGTATGTCTAAGTATGTCTCCAACACTGAGCTGGGATTCTTACTATAGTTTTTCATAAGTTTATTACTGTAGTTTGTCGTAAGTTTTGAAATAAGATAGTGTGATTTGTTCAGTTTTGTTCGGTTTTTCTTCAAAATTGTTTAGCAACTTCAGTTCTTTTAATTTTCTAGCCAGGCGTGAGATGCATCTTGATGGCATCTGTAAGCTAATTCTACATATGACCTCATTGAATCTGTAGGTTATTGGGAGAAATTAGCATCCTGACACTATGAAGACTTCTAGTCCATAAATATAATACATATCTTCTCTTATTTTGAATTTTTTGTATTTCTTTGACAAATATTGTGTAACTTTTAGCATATATTCCCTACCATTATATTTTTTAGATTTATGTCTAAGGATTCATATTATAAATGATACTTTTAAATTTCTAAATTTCAGATTATGTTCACTGTTACATAAGAATACAATATTTTTATAGTCTGTTCACCTTAGACCCTGTCACTTTACTAACATTCCTTATTTCCAGGTATGTGTATGTTTATCAATTCCTTGGAATTTTTCATGGAGGCAGTTATCTGCTCTGCAAATGGAAATAGTTTTTTTTTTTTTTTTTCTGTCTAGCCTGTGTGCCTTTTTTCACTTGGTATTTTTTTTTTTTTGAGAACTTAGGAATTTCAAAATAATGTTGAATAAGAGTGGTGATACAAGATATTTTTATCTTATTCCTGACCGTAGCAAAAACACATTCAGTCTTTTCTTCTAAAATATTAACTATAACATTTTTGTTTTTGTTTTTAGATTCACTTCTGAGATAAAACCATTTTTTAAATTTTGACAGCAGGTTTTTGGATTTTTTAAAAAATTGTGAATGGACATTGAATTTTGTCCACTGCTTTTTCTGTGTTTACTGTAAGATTATATGTTTTTTTCCCTTAAAGTCTTTATACTATAATTAACTTAATTGACTTTTAAGAGTGATTTTTTTCTTGGCATATCATATTTGGACATCCCTATGTGGTATAGTCCAATATTTTAAAACATACATCTGTGTAATAATCAAATTAATTAGCATTTCCATTCCATCTCTAAACAATCATTTTGTTTGGGGAATTAGCAGGCTCTTCTAGTTATTTTAAAATATATCATAGATTGTTGTAGACTTTAGCTGCTCTGCAGGCTATAAAATACAAGAACTGATTACACCTATATAACTCTTGCTTCATCTCATTCCATCCTCCCATGCCTCCTTTACTACTTAGTAGTGGCCATTACACTGCTCTCTTCTTCTGTAAGACTGACCTTTTTAGTTTCTATAAATAAGTAAGAACTTGTGTTTCTGTGTCTGACTTATTTCACTTAACATGAACCCCTAATTCTATTAGTTTTGACACAAAGGGAATAATTTCATTCTTTTCATGACTGAATAATATTCCTTTGTGTATAGGCTTCATTTTCTTTATCTTTTCATCCACTGACAAACAGGTCAGTTGATTCGCTATCCTGTGTATTGTCAGTAGTGCTACACTAAGCATGCGAGTACAAACGTCACTTTGATGTGATGATTTCATTTTCTTTGGATATAAGCCAAGTAATGAGACTGGTGAATCACATGGGAGTTCTAGTTTTAGTCTGCAGAAGAATCTCCTTTCTGTACTAATTTATGCTTTCACTAGCAGTGTGTAAGAGTTGTCGTTTATGTGCATTCTTGCCAGAATATTTTTTGTCTTTTTCATACTAGCCATTCTAACTGGGTTGTGATGGTGTCACATTGTAGTGTTAATGTGCATGTCGTTGGTGATTAGTGAGGCTGATCATTTTTTCATATACCTGTTCGTCATTTGTATGTCTTATGAGAAATATCTATTTAGAGCATTTGCCTACTTTTAAAATCAGTGTTTGGGGTTTTGCTATTAATTTGATTTTGCTTGTTATATATTCATGGTATAATCAATCAGATGAATATTTTGCAAACATTTTCTGGTTATCTGTCAACACTGTATCTTGTTTCCTTTCCTGTATAGAGGTTCCTTTATTTCATGTAATCTGATTTTTCTATTTTCAACTTTATTTTTATACTTTTAAGGTCCTATTCAAAGAAATCTTTGCCTTAATCTATGTCTGCTTAGTGTTATGTTTGCTTGTAATAATTTCATAGTTTCAGGTCATACATTTAGATCTTTGATCCATTTTGAGCTAAGAGTTGAGTATTGTGAAGGTTTCACAATAGAGGTTCAGTTTCATTCATCTGCATTTGTATATCCAATTTCCTCAGCACCATTTATTGAAGAAATTCTGTGTTCTCCAATATTTATTTCTTTCTTTGTATCAGTACTGTGTTATTTTGTTTGTTGTAGCTCAGTAAAACATTTTGAAGTCAAGTATTTTATTACTTCCAGGGTGTGTCTATGTGTGTTATCATTGTTTTTCCATTTTTTATTTTTAAAATAAGTTTATTGGTACATTTTAGGTATACATACTCATCATAATCACCCATACATGATATATTTTGATTCCTCTTTTTTTCCTAATACCCCTCCTCCCTTCAACCCATCATTCTCTATTTACATACTTGTGTTTCCATTTTTTCCTCTTTTTTTGTTTTTTTGTTTGTTTTTCCTTTTCCTTTCCTTCTTTTTCTCCTCCCCAATCCTAGTTTCCCTTTCCTTTTAAAGAAATTGTTTAAAAACAATTGTATGTGTTTGGTTATCATACTAAGGAGACACTGAAATGTTTATATTTTTGAGTTCAATTTATTTCACTTAAAATGTATGATCTCAAGTTGCATCCATTTGGGGCTCAAATTTGTCCTTTTTTATGGCAAAGTAGTACTCCGTTATATATTTTTAAAACTCACATTTTCTCATTTTCTTTTTCCATTCCTCAGTGGATGTGCATTTGGGTTATAAATAGTGCTTCTATAAACATGGGTGCATATATTACTGTGGTATGATGCTTATAATTCTTCCAGGAAGATACCCAGAAGAGGAATAGCTGAGTCAAATGGGATCTGTAATCCTAAATTTTTGAGGGTTCTCCATACTGATTTCCACCTAATTGTACCAGTGTACACTCCCACCAACAGTGGAGAAGCATTCCTTTTTCTTCGCATCCCCTCCAGCACTTGTTATTGGTTGATTTCCTGATGATAGCCATTCTTTCTGGAAGAAATCTCTGATGAAAAATCTGAGATGAAATCTCAGTACTGTTTTAATTTGAATCTCTCAAATGATCAATGATGTTGAACATGTTTTCATATATTTGTCATATGTATTTCTTCATCTGAGAAGTGTATGTTCATCTCAGATGCTCATTTTTTGCATTGGATCTTTAAATTTGGGGTCTCATTTTTACAGTTTCTTATATGTTCTAGGTACAAATACTTTGTCTAAAGCACAAATTAATAAGATTTTTTTCCCATTCTCTGGGTTGTTTTTTCACTCTATTGGTGATTTCTTTTTTTTTAATTTATTTTTATTATTTTGAAGGTAGTAAAATACAACAGAACAAGATGGAACAAAGCCAATTTTGACAGTGTGGTGAAAATGGTTCAGAACTTCACAGCAAGTTACTGGGAATAACAGTAATAGGTACCACAGTATATCTCATTATCTTCACAATAGTTATTCTTTCAATCAGGTATAGCAAAATAAACTGAAATACAAAACACTATAGATATTATCAAAACAGAATATTGAATAGAGCAATACCATTAATCAGAGTAAAGCAAAAGAGTGATAAAAGTATTTGCCTTCAAAGAGATGGTAAAAGGAAATCCCCCTTATTTGCTATACTACATATGGTCAACCTCCCAAGAGATGCTCAGATCTCTGGCTCCCATTTGCTAATGGCGGGGGAGGGGTGGAATGTTTGATTCTCAGCCCATGTACCAGTAGGCTCACTACTGCTTGGCTGGGAAGTGATCTGGTTGCTTGATTTCCTAATGCCCTAAGTTCTAACATGGTGTGGATCTCAGGAGTCGCTGGTGTTTCTCCCACTGAGGTGGCTGCAGCCTGCCACACCACAGCTGCTTACCAGGGAGGTGACCTGGTTGCTTTTATTGGTGATTTCTTTTGATGTGAAGAAGTTGTTTAGTAGGATGAGATACCAGTTACTGATTCTTTGTATTATTTCCTGTGCAACTGGGGCTTTGTTCATGAAATTTTTGCTTGTTTTTAAGAGTTCTCCCTGTTTTCTCTCCCAATGCTTCTGTTTTAGTATTTAAGTCTTTGATTCATTTTGATTTTAGTTTCATGCATGGTGATAAACATGGGTCTAGTTTTAGACTTTGGCGTGTGTAAAGCCAGTTTTTCCAGCAACATTTATTAAAAAGGCTTCCTTCCAGTGAATGTGTTTGGCTCCTTTGTCAAAGATAAGATGGCTGAGTGTGTTTAGAGTTGTTTCTGCATCTTATAATCTGTTCCACTGATCCTCAACTCTGGTTTTTATTTTTGTTTTTCCAGTACCACATTGCTTTCATCACAGTAGCTTTGTGGTATAGTTCAAATCAGGAATTGTAATGCCCCTTGCCATGCCTTTGTTGTCAAGAATTGTTTATGTTATTCTAGGTTTCTTCTGGTTCCAAATGAATTTTAGGAATGTTTTCTCTAGTTCTGTGAGGTATGTTTAAGTTACTTTGATTGGAATTGCATTAAATCTGTATAACAATTTTGGGAGTATGGTCATTTTTACTACATTGATTCTTCTTATCCATGAGCAAGGTATATCATTGCATTTTCTGATATTCTTTTCAATATTCTTTTGTCATGGTTTTGTTTTTCAGGATTGTTTTGGCTGTTTTGGACTTTTATGATTCTGTATGAATTTTAGGGCTGTGGTTTTCTTTTGCTGTCAAGATTATCATTGGTATTTTTGGGTGGATTACATTGAAGTAATAGATAATTTTGGTTATTATCCAGTTCATGAACATGGGCTCTCTTCCCATTTATCTGTGCATTTTCTCTTGAACAGTATTTTATCTGTGCATTTTCTCTTGAACAGTATTTCTCTTTCAACAGTATTTTAACTTAATTGATTATATAATGTTGAGCCCCATTTTGTGTCTTTAATCTGAACCCAACTTCATCAAAGAATACTATAATGTTAAATTTTTCTACATTTGGTTTGATAATACTTACTTGATGATTTTGAAGATTATTCAAGGAGAATACTCGTTCATAAATTTCTTGTAATCTTTGTCTTATTTGCTGTCAGTATATTTATTGCTGGATTCATGAAAGGTGATGGACAATATTCCTTTCCTATTTTTTGGAAGAGATAGCATACAATTATAATATTTCTCTTAAAATGCTTTTAAACCAGGTGTGGGGATACACTCCACAATCTCATCACCCTGAGAGGCTGAAGCAGTAGGATAGAAAGTTGGAGCCTAGAAATTGGACAAATTAGTGAGACTGTGTCTCTAAACTAAAAATTAAAACAAGGGCTAGGGATGTAACCAAATGAGATAGGGCTGGTTTCTAACACCAGTACTACAAAACAATTAAAACAAAATAATAAAATGATGGTTATACCTCACCAGAAAAATCATCTAGGCTAGGAATTTTCTTTATCAGAATATTTTTAACTATAAGCTTGATTTCCTTTATATGTGCAGCATAATCAAAAATATAGGGTGAATAAAGTTTTAAATTATTGCAGTAGAATATACAGTGCCATTGATCCTCCCCAAATTATTTCTCCTCTCTTGAAATACACTACGCCATATTCTTGCCACTTTCTAAAGTGATTCTGGAAGTCTCCTTTCAAGAATGTCTTAGCTTGTGCTGTCATGACTGCTTCAATGTCCTGAATTGATTCAGAACGTTTACTTTTCCTGGTCATTTTGACTCTGAGGAAGAGGCGGAGATGCACAGTGCTGGTGCCATATCCAGTGACTGAGGTGAATGAGCACACACTGCAACATGAGCCTGCCTGTCTTTTCCATTTCCCAGCCACATTCAGCCACAAGTTTGATCATATCTCATAAAGACACAAAAGAGAACTTCCAGAACTGCTTAAGAAAAAGGCAAAAACATTGTCATGTATTCAAAATAAGGGAGATAATAAGTGACGTGACAGTGTCCTTTTCCTGTAGTATTTTTAAATTTAAGCATTCATCATATATTTTGATCATCCCTTTTATATATATACATATTTTTCCCACATATATACATGCACATAGTATTTAGGTTATGTATTTCTCCTTGAGTGTGTTTTGATAGTTTGTGTCTTTATAGGAATTAGTCCATTTCATCTAAGTTATCAAATTTTGTGTCTATAGTGATATCCTCACTTTATTATTAATGTTAATAATCTATATCTTTTTCTATCTCTATTTCTGTGTGTCTTGATTATGCAGTTTTATTAATCTTTTTAAATAACTAAACTTTAATTGATTTTTCTCTATATTTTATTTTCAACTTCACTGAACTGCGTTATAATCTATATTTTTGTTTCTTTGGGTCTGTTCATATATAGGACTTGCCTCAGTTTATCGTGGAGTTAGGGTCTTGCCTCTCTCCAGGATTTTCCCACATTCTCTGGTTGTAGAAGGTCTTCATTTCCATGTCCTACAATGTGTTTCTCCCCTTAAATCCTTGCACACTTCTGAATTACTAGGTCAGTTCATAGGGTGAAGCCACCAAATCAAAGAGGAAGCAAATGCTTCTTGAATTCCAACCCCACAAACCATATTCAGATTTCAGGATCCTATTGTTTTTATTCCTCTGTGGAGAGAGGAGAGTTTCTTGTTACAGTTTTATATACTCATTCCACTGCTGCTGTCCATACCACGAGTGCAGCTCTAAGACTAGGAATGTGTGTTCATGACATGGGTTGGTGGGGAAAGAAAGAAAACAGAAACAGGCATGTAGTTCCCATGTAACTTCCAGTCTCTCCTCGGCAAGTGGAACTTCTGGTCAGATGTAGGGGTTTCTCTCCGTGGTCTTGCTGCCTGTACACACACCCAAACATTATAGTCCAACTCATACACCAGGGTTTTCCCTCCATGAACCAACAAACTCATCCTTCTTCTAATGTTTCCTTTGCACATTTTCTGTCTGAAGTTTTTTGCTTTATTGGATCCTCATGTAGCTGTTCTTTGTATTCTGCCTAACTTATTTGGTTGTAATATGTGAAGAGAATCTCCAGTAGACTCACTTTATTTTGGTCAGTACTGTAAGTTCTCCACATTAAATGTTACCAACAGGATTTCACTCTAAGACTAGAGAAGCTTTTGGAAGTTGAGATTAATATGATAGTAGGGGGGAAATGGAGATGTATGAGAAGAGTTTTAATATAAAGTATAACAAAAGACATCTTTTTCCTTGCCAAAAAAAACTGGAGGTATTTTCAGAGTTCTAAGAAAGATGAAAGGTGTTCACTCTTAATCATAATTGAATTTCGATTGCATTTTCCTGTATGTCTGTAATACTCATCACGCTTTTTATTTAAATCACAGATAAAGCATTTCATAGCTGTAATAAGCAAGACTGCCATTTCATGTGGTTAACCACATTTTATATTACTTATTGCAGCCCCTGAGTGAGGTCACAAGGTAATAGGCCAGAATGATGAAACACACACATGTCCATGTACGCATACACAAACACACACATGAAAATGGGAAGGCTTTATTATGTAACATTCCATCTCTCCTCTGTCCTGAGCACATAAAATGCAGATGGAAATCTTGTAATTTCTCTATAGTTCTTGGACCCATAACTAAACAATGTGACTGGTTGAATCCTGGAAGAAGACCTATACCTTACATAGTTAGATAGCGAAAGACATAGATAAAAATGAAATATTACTCCAGCCTGTGCAAAGGCTGAGATTACTCAAACGCTAGAGATTTTCATTGGAACTATTTCATTGGAATTTATTTCTTTAAAATCAATTCTGAGGTCATATAAATCATATCAGGAAACTTTATAAGGTTATCAATTCCCAGTTTGTATAGCCTGAAAAAAACAATCGTTTTAGGAGCCATTAGTTTTAACTTAAGCATTAAAAAACAATCTTATCTTCTGGTCTTTGTAGATATCCTCTTCATGTAGTTGTCAGAAATGGCAGTAAAGTTTTTTACATATTAATAACATAGTTATATCTCATTGTATTAATGAATAAACACAAATAGCAATATCCCATGCTACATTTACTCAACAAATACTAATTGTACCAAGGATAATAATAATGGCTTAATTAAAACAGGAACCTAAGACAATTGATATGGTGGATGGACCAGCACTCACCAAATTTTACTCATCAATAGCATTTAAGCTCCAGACAGTTTGAAAGATAATGATATCTTGTTTATTCTTACCTCAGAATAGTACATGGATAATTTGTCATGTTACACATCTGCCTACTATGCATTCTACTGATTTTCCAAGGGCTAAAAAGTCCTCATCTAATAAGTTTTGAGTCTTTGAAATAAGTAATAATATACAAACTGTAGTTATTTTAATAAAAAAAAGAAAGGAAAAAGGAATAGAGCAAGGAAGCTAGCAAAGAAAAAATAGGAGAAGAAAGAAAAAAGCCTTATTTTTCTCCTCACCAAGTACTTTAATACATATGAAAGGATTGGCACTTCTGCCAATTAATAGTAATATATACATGAGTAACAGAGAAAGTAAATGCTACATTTTACATAAATACAGTTCTGTTATTTCAATTATTTGGTATATGATGTTGGGTTTGATCTTTAGTAGGTAGCATAAGAAAAAAAGGAGCAAACTACTTCCTAATGAAGTATTTTATAAGATATGTTTGGATGGTTTTTAAATTTAGAGATTAGTATTTATATAGGAGATCACAACATTTTAATGATTAATATATTTTTCTAGCACAATATTCATTTTGAGTCTGAGAAATTTTTATCTATGTCTTTCGCTACCTAACTATGTAAGGTATAGATCTTCTTCCAGGATTCAACCAGTCAAATTATGTGCTTTCTACATCTTATATTTTCTGCTACTGCGGGTATGTTTGAAAGAGGATATTGTCATTGTTTATGTCAATAGCCCCCAAGCCTCATGCAATTATGGACACGGTCAAATCTAGCATTTGTGGTTGGTTCATTATCTAGCACTTGGATTGGTGGTGTGAGTGTTTCACCCGCCCACGGGTGGAGCCAGGATATTATGTATGGCGGGAAGAAGGTGTGTATGTCTGTCTTGCTGGTTAATGCTTTGTTGTTTTCAGCCAGGAATGGCAACTTGCAATGCCACCCTGCAGCTTGGAGCCAGCTAAGTATGGAATGAAACTTCCAAAATTGTAAGAATTAAATTTCCTTCTTTCATGTTGCGCATCAGGTATTTTGTCTCAGGAACGAGAGTGAAAAGTAACTAAGACAGATATCATATATTAGTGTAATAATTGCTATCTCTCCATTTAATAAAGTTCTCTTTCCATCTGAAAAGATTTTTAACAGTTAAAAGCTTTCTTACATTAATACTTCTATAAAGGGATTCTATATAGAACAATATACAATAAACTATAGCTCACCCACTTAGAGAATGCTACTAAAAAGCAAAAATAATCTCATAATAAATTGATGTCATTTACTAGACAGTTTCTCACAGTGCCTTCCCACAACAGCATTAGAAATCAATCTTAACCAGAATTCCTTCAATAGACATCTTGTTTCTTTTTCCTATTTGATCCCTTTTTTATTTTCCTTTACTACTACAATACTTGAATACATATGACATTTTAATATTATTACTTATGAAGAAAAAATGTACACTCAAAGTAGTTCTTTCTTTTACTTGGGCTGTTAATCTTTACCTAAAAACCACCCTCCAAAAATATGATGTATAAACTTTTGGACAATAACTCAGGTATACTCCTTTTTTGAGACAGCTTTGTTGAAATATTATTCACATATCATAAAGTTCATCATTTGAAGTGTGTATTTCAATAGGGTTTTGTTTATTCATAGAGGCAGAAACAATACCAATGTCTAATTTCAGAATGCTTTCATCACCCTAAAAAATAAACTTCATATTCATAAGCTTTCAACATTCCACCTCCCCACTTCCCTGTACTCAACAAATACTATTTCTCTCTCTTCCTCTCCCTCTTTGTCTCTCCCTCTCTCTTTCACTCTCTTTCCTTTCTTCTATCTCCCTCCCACCCTCTCCCCCTCCATATTTGCCTATTCTGGACAGTTAACATAAATGAAATCAAATAATATGTTTGTGATGGACTTCTCTCATAGTAGATTCAAGGATATTCATGTTGTAGTTAGTTGGTCCTGCATATTCACTTGTTTGCTTTCATGATTTCCTATCCATATATTTAACCAATCACAGATCAAAAATATGTGGAGAAGAAACTTTGTTGTTTATGTCATGTACTATGTAGTTTGGTCTATGATCATTACATCTATACTGAAATGTACAGATTATTTTACTTGCCAGTTTTCCCTGAACAATACAAAGTAACAACTGCATGCATAATATTTACATTGTATTAGGCAGTATAAGTAAATATTAAAGTTTTTTTAAACAAAGAACTTGACTATCCACCCCACCGACTTTGGTATGCAAAACAACTCATAATTTTATGTTTCCAGTAGCAATATATGAGGGTTCCAATTTCTCCGTATCTATCCTTATACTTGCTGTTCATCTTTGTGATTATATCTATTCTAGTGAGTTTGATGTAGCATCTCAATATGGTTTTACTTTGCACTTTCCTAATGATTAAGTAGCTGACATCTTTTTTCATGTGCTTATTGGATATTTGTAATCTTCTTTGGAGAAATATCCATTTAAATACTTAGTTCATTTTCAATTAGGTTGTCTTTTTCTTGTTGTTACAAAAGTTCTTCACATGTGCTCAATTCAGCCATCTCTTGGTGTCTGCAGAAGATTCACTCTAGGATGTCCTCTCAGCTGCCAAAATCCGTAAGTGCTCTTTTATAAAAAAAATAATACACAGTCGTGTTCACTTATAACCTATATGTATCCTTCAATTGTCCTTAAATCATGTCTAGATTACTTATCATACCTGACAATGTAACTGCTATGTAAGTATTTTTTCATTGTTTTGTTTGAGCAAGAGTGATCAGTAAAAAATATGTTCACGTGCATTACACATGCAGTCAACCTGGAACTAATTATGTAGTGTTCGATCCAAAGTTGATTGAATCTGGTATGTGTAACCTGTAAAGATACAGGCCAAACAGTATATGATTTGCAATTACTTACTCCTGTTGTTTGGATTGTCTTTTCACTTCCTAGCCTGTGTCATTTCAGGTACAAAAGTTTTCAATTTTCATAAAATCTAATTTACTTATTTTTGCTTGAGCTTTTGGCATCACAGCCAAGAATACGCATAATACAGAGCTATGAAATTTTGTCTCTATGTTTTCTTCTAATGTGTGTGTGTGTGTGTGTGTTGAGACACATGAGCTATGTAATGCAGGCTTACCTCAAACTCACAGCAATCCTCCTGCCTTAGCCTCCCAACCACGGGGATTACATGCATGCATCACCACACTCAGTTTCTTATAATATTTTTATTTCTAGTTTTATACTTAGGTATCTACTTTTTGCCTATGATGTAAGGTGGGGATACAATGTCATTCTTTTACATAGGAATATCTAGTTGTCCCAAACCACTTGTTGAAAATATGATTCTTCATCCTCCTTAAATTGTCTTTTCACCCTTCTCAAAATCATCTGACCATATACATATATATATATATATATATATATATATATATATATGCTTATTTTCAGACTTGCACATCTGTTCCTTTGATGATATCTCCCCTTATGGCAGAAGCATATTTTTGATTGCAGTAAATTTTCTAATTGATAAATATGTATCTCCACCCACCTTTGTTCTTCCATCTCAGAATTGTTTTTGGCTATTTGTAGGCCTTTGAAAATATATACACATTTTAAGATCAGCTGGTTAGTTTCTGCTTTTAAAAAAAAGCGGCCAGCATTTTGACAAGAGTTGACTTGAATGTGTAGACCAATTTGAGAAATATTGTCATCTTGATGTTATTATGGGTTCTGATGCAGGAACATAGAATTATATTTCCGTCTATTTAGTTCTCCTTTAATTTCTTCCAAGTTTTGTGATTTTCAGTGTACAGGTTTTAAACTTATTTTGTTAAATCAATTTTAGAGTATTTTACACTTTCTGATGCCATTTTAATTGGGATTGTTTTATTTTCCTTTTTTAATTTTTATTTTAAAGAGAATAAAACAAAAGAGAATAGAACAAAGCAAATCAGAATAGAACAATGCAAGCAACACAGCACTTCACAAGACAACTGGACATCAACAGTAGGTACCATAATGTCTCTTTTCTTAGAAATAGTTGCACATACATTCATTTACAATAATATCAAATGTAACAATGTAGTATAAAACCATTCAAAAGAATGAAAACATTACAGGACTTCAAAGCCAAATAACAGGAAATGAACAATGGCTACTATCTCGTGAAATATCTCATATCTCATTTTCCTCAAAAACTTTGTCTGTACCATCACACATAATAAAATCAAATAAAACACAACAGGATAGAACCAAACAAAACAGAAGAACAAAAGCATGATAGGACTTCATATTAAGATGATAGTAAATCAGCAATGTCTTGTTTTCTTCAAAAGCATACCATACCATACAATACCATAATGTCTTGTTTTCTTCAAAACGGCTGTTCATACCATTACACATAATAAAATCAAACAAATGAATGAAAGCATTATAAGACTTCAAAGCAGTATAACAGGAAACCATGATCATCATAATATATCCCATTATATCCAAAATAACTTCCCCTACCATCTGACAGCATGAAATCTAACAAAACAAGATAGAACAAAGCCAAACCTAACAAAATTGGACAAACAATGCAAGAGTTTAAGATAAGACAATAAGAAATTGACAATAGTTTCCACCTTTCCCTCTCAGATATTTCCTCCTCTTTGCTCTTATATTAACTGTTTTGTTTTTAATCGCATTAACTCCTTCTGTTTCTTATGTTAGAGTTCACACATATGAGTTCAAACTGTTTTGGCCATGAACATGATCTCCAGTTGTATCCATTTACCTACGGGAGCCTTGATATTATTCTACTTTATAGCTGGGTATCTTTTCACGGCATGAAAATACCATGTCTTTCTTACCCATTATGTGGTTGATGCGCAAGTTACTCTTGCTTTTTTTTTTTTTTTTTTTTTTTTTTTTGGTCTCTTGTCACATGGAACAATTGTTTTCTCTCTTTTGATTTTCATTCTATGAATTTCCTTTCCAGTTAAATGTGTTTCTTGTTGTGGGAGACAACTCCAGTGACTCCCCTTGAAAGTAAAACAATTACTGCAACTTTGATTATTTGGAGACTTATTTCCTTATACTGATATGTAGAGAGCTGGCTAGCATATTTTTTTTCTCTCTTTAATTGGCTCTAAGCATTGCAAATAAGGCTAGCTGAGGTGCTGGTATGTAATCTCTAAAGCCAACAGACAGATCTGTTTTCTCAAATAGTGTTCTCTGTACAGGATATATATAGGATATGCGCACAACAGGATATTAGAGACAGTAGCTCTGGGAATGTCAGTTTGGTAGGAGCCTCAAGATAAAGAGGCTATAACTCCCCAGAGCACAAGAGTTTACATATCAAAAACCAAAGTGACAACCTCCCAAAACAATTCCGTTGCTGCCTTAATTAGATTATATAAGTCGATCCTTTTGTGTATCTTTATCTCTGCAATTTACAGATGCCATTTTTCGACCTGGCCAGCCAGCTCAAGTTACTCACATAATTCCCGCCATCCTCACTGTCACTCATTCCTGAGCCACCCCCCACCCCTTCTTCACAAGATAATAAATTCTGGGAGAGGCCTAGGATCAAGGCCTTTGGCCACATGTCCTCACAAGGATTAGACTTAGGACCCCTTGGCTGCCCTTTACTTGGAATATGTCTTGATGGTGTCTTTACTTTCATCGTGGGTTGCATTGGTGGTGGTAGATTGCAATTAACTTCCTGAGATTCCAATAACATCTTAATGGGATTACAAATATAACGTTTTGGATTGTTAGAAAAACTAAAAAGAGGATTACAATACTTCGATGACTAAATCATTATTTGAGATTACAATACTTGTATACAGTGTATCAATGGATCTTGTCTCTTGATTCACTCTCCCTGTGTTTCTTTTTATTGCTGACCTGAGGCCATCTACATTAATAGTTACAACCAGCATACCTTGGTTTGTCTCTGCCCTGCTATCCTCCTGTTGTTGGCCCTCCTGGTTTCCCCTTCATTCAATTGTCTCTCTTATTTGTGATTCTCCTCTACTGCTGTTGCTGGAACCATGGTCATCTTTCTCTCTCTCTCGAATATCCTTTAGCACTGTCTGTAGGTTTGTTTTGTAGTCATGAATTCCTTCAGTTCTTTATCATGGAAGTATCCTATTTTTCCATCAGTTTTGAAAGATAGTTTTGCTGGATATAACTTCAGGTTGGAAGTTTTTCTTTCAGGATTTGAAACACTTCACTCCAAACTTTGGTTGACTTGATGGTTTGTGTTGATAAGTCTGTTGTGATTCTGATTACTTTTTCTTTATAGGTGATCGGTCTCTTTTCTCTAACAGCTTTTAATATTCTGTTCTTGTGCTGAATTTCTGGCATCTTGATTATTATATGTCTGGATGTAGACTCACTTTGGTTATGGCTAGTTGGAGTTCTGTATGCCTCACTTATCTGCATGCCAGATTCATTTCCCATGTTTGGGAAATTTGCTGCTATTACTTTTGTGAATATCCTTTTAATTTCATTTGTGTTGACCCCTGCTTCATTACCAGCACCTATCACTCTTAAGTTATGCTTCTTTGCATCATCTTGCAGTCATTGAGTTGTTATTTCCTGATTCCATGTTATTTTAAAGAGAGCTTTCCTTTCATGATCACTAGCTACAATCCTATCTTCAAGGTCTGAAAGTCTATCTTCAGCCTCTTTCAAGCAGTTTTGCCAGCTTTCGACTGAATTTTTAATTTCCTGCATCTCTCTTTGAATCTGTTTCATGCATTGTAATTGCTTTCTACATTCATTCAAGGTTTCCATCACTTTCCTATGCTCCTCTTTTTTTGTCCTTGTCTTCTTTAGACCTGCTGAACAATTCTTTCAGTATGTTTGTGATTTCTTCTTTTACCTGAGACATTATTTCTGATTTGACTGCTTTTACAATCTCATAAAGTTGTTTCTTTACTTCAGTTGCTATCCTCTCAGAAATTTCAGTGTGTGACTTCAATCTTCTTCCAATACTGTATCTCCCAGACTTATTCTGTGTTAGATAGAGGTCTCAGTTTGCCTTTTGTTCCTTCATCTTGACATTCTCCTGGGTTCCTCCCAGCAAGCTGGTTGTGAGGCCCCAGGCACTTCCCATGTTGGCTGCCCCTAGGCAGTGTAGGGGGATGGAACAGGTACCTGGGTTCCTCTCATTCCAGATTTCAAGGAAGGTAGCAGGGTGTAGAGTGAGCTTCTCCAGACCTATGCAGCTACACTGTGGCTTTGCTGGTTCTCGCTGCCCACACTGGCTGCCTGCAGGATGAGGCCTTTTGGTGGCAGCACACAGCAGGCAGAGGTGGATCTGTTTGTTGCCCTCGGCTTGTGCTGGGAGCATGGGAGAAAGGACCTTCCAGTGGCAGTCTGCAGTCCTAGGCAGGCAGAGGCAGATCTGGCTCTGCACTGGGTGCACAGAAGAAAGGACCTTCTGGTCTGTTCTTTTTTAAATTTCATTGTTAGATTTTTAATTTCCATTTTATAGAAATATAATTAATTTTTGTCCATTGATCTTATATTTTGAAACCTTGCTGAAATAATGCATTACTTTTTATAATTCTCCTGTGGGAAGAGTTCTTTTGACATATCTATATGCCCTTATTTGTTAGAAGGATGCTAGAATTTAATATAATGAAGATGAAAGCCCAGCACACAAAGCATGAATCAGGCTTACTATTTTTCTTCTGGATATTCTCAATAGCATGGTGAGTTCTCACTTCACTCTCAGCTTCTCAACTCCATTTGTTAAGCCCAACTGAACAAGAATCTTTCTGAGTGAACAGTATTTACTCTCCCTCTTTCTGTATGAATTTCTCTGCTTGTAACTGGATATCAAAGTTGACCTGAGATCTTTCCATAGACACTGGTTTGGAAACCACAGATGACATGTGGAAGGTAGAAGCCTCTATGATCCTATTTGGCTCATTTCTAATCTACAGTGTAGTTCTCAACCACAAGTGCTGCCTAAGAGTTCTACATTTTGGGGAACATTGGGCATTTGTAGTGACTAACAATGCTGGTACTTTGATCTGATTTTTAAAAAAATTCTTCTGTTATTTGCTTCGAGAACCTGAAGGAAAGAAGGGCTAGATCTTACATCTGCATTTTACCTGTCTTAAAGGAATAGCTCTGTATAGCCAGTATTGACAAGGAAGCTTTACTATTGTGACAAATCTCATCCAGTTGCTTAACATCTCTTTACCCTAAAGGAGCTATAAGACATAATTCAAATTAATAGTACATGGCCTAGTATTTTTTTAAAGCAAAGATAATGTTACATAATAAAAATGACCACAAGCCTGATTTATATACTGTCTGGATAGAAATATACTGAATTTTCAATGGTAGTACAGAGGCATAGTAGAAGAAAAATGGGTAGATATATAAGCAAATTAAGAGGACAATACATTTTTGTCTATAAGAAATACAAGTCAAGTAGATAGTAAAAACCTATAGTTTACCATGCAGATAATCCATTTCTGTATGAATTGTCAGTTGAAAGACAGATATAAAGGTAATATTATTTGAAGTACAGTTCTTCCTTCCAGCCAGCCCTAGTAGTCCCTCAAATTGCCTACCCTTTACCTTGAAACACCTTCTCTAGGAAACCCCTAATAAACATAAACATGTTACCTAAGTGGAGGAACTGTGCCCTAAAAGAATGATATCATTTCAACATGGTTAATACATACATAGCTCATTTAAGACATGCCCTAGAATTTGTCCATAAAATAAGAAAAAACCTCTTTCTCAGATTGGAAAATCAATATACCATAAGTTGGCTTAACCAATCCAGACATTAGTGCTCAAGAACTGCAGACATGTTAGAATAGCATGATGGAAGAATCTGAAAACAAGTTATGATACAGTGATCTAACCATCTGAAATAACATGTCGACCATTTATTTGGATGAAACATCATCATAAGATAAGCAGTGAATCACAGGAAAAAGAAACAATATTAAAAAGTTGACACTATTTCCTAAGAAACATTAAAAAGAGAGAACTCAGGGCTGCGGATTTAGCTCAGCGGCCTAAGCGCCTGAGTGCAGTGTGCAGTCGTGAGTTCGATCCCCAGTACCGATAAAAAACAAAAAAGACGAGAGAGAGAGAAAGAGAGAGAGAGAGAGAGAGAGAGAGAACTCTACAGGGTTGGTAGAAAAAAACCAAAGAGATGCATTTGCTGTGTAATGGAGATGGTTCATCAAGCTTTTCTACAACCTGAATAATAGACCTCAGGAGTTCTTCTCTTTCATAAGTTCTCTGCTACCCTAAACTGAAAACTAGTTCCACGGATAACAAGATTTACATCTCTGGACAAGTAGGTCTTCCACTTAACTTAATAAATAAGTACTTGTGTTAGTAATATGTTTCTTGCAATTGGGTGAACTTTAGTCCCTTTGAGTTTGATCATATTTTAATGAATCAGTGATGTTCTGCTCCTGCTTTTGAAAACTTGAGAATTTGATTAAGAATAATGGCAATGACACCAAAACAACATCATTGAGATACTACCTTAGCAGCCAACTATTTTTTATTTCTCTGGTAGTTTTCCTTACATATATCACCTGAAAGGCAGATAATGAAATCATGCCATAAATGTTTAAAGTCAAGGTGAAATCTTGGGTGTTGGGTGATGCAGGATGACTTGGGGAACCAGGAAACAGCATCAAAAATACTGCATCTGAATGAAAGGAAAGAAGAAAATTTAAGTGATTTAAAGACAAAAAAAAAAAAAAAGATAATGCAAACCTCTTTGGAAGCATATAAGGCTATCATTGATTGTGGCCTCTGCTGCTAAATGCCTTTGCAAGTCTCAGCAACTTATATTTGCTTTCATGCTTGATACTTTTCATCTTTGACTAGAGCATGGTATGAATAATTTCTTTGACTGTTGTGCATTTTTCTGGGCCTTCCAGCACAGTACACAATACTTACAATACTTAGTATATATTCTCTCTGTCTCTGTCTCTCTCTGTCTCTCTCTCTCTCTCTGCTTCTCTCTCTCTCTCTCTCTCTCTCTCTCTCTCTCTCTCTCTCTCTCTGTTTTTTAAATTATATCGTTTAACCTTTCATGAACCTTTTGGTAAAAGTTATATCCAAAAAACTCTAACAACATAAATAATGAAATAATGGTACTTTCACACCTCTTACAATGGAAAACATTGGATGCAAACTGTTGATGAGTAAGTAGGGATGAAAGAAACCCCCACACTACCAGTGGAAATGCAAACTGTTGCAACTGTTCTGAAGAGACTTTTGTGATTCTTGATCAGAGTATGTGCACAAACACAGTATGATTCAGCAGCCCCACTCCTGGTAATATATACCTCTTCTTCTGGCTGTTACATAGATTCATGAGGAGAGTTGTGTGAGGGAGACCTGTAAAATGACTCCTGATTGCAGAAGATGGAGGCAATCTTCATGACTACCATTTAGAAGAGCTGGATCATCACTGAAATGTCTAATTCATATCCAAGCTGACCTGTAATAAGGTTTCAGATAGGTTAGTCACCAGTCAAGGACTGGGTTGAGACCTTTGTCCCAACCATTATAGGCTAGCTGCTTCTAACTGCCTTCCCCTGTCTCTTTTTGAAGTCAGGGCATAAATACAGCAGCTAAGTCCTGTCAATCAAATCTGTCCGCCTGAGCCATCACTGCACAAGTGAACAACCAATGCCCGTGCAGGAAAGCGACTGAATAAGCAGCAACCTTCAGAGCTTCAGGACCAGCAGTGATATGGTACCTTAGGCCCACTGTGCATATGGTCCAGGATTTACCTATACAAGAAGAGCCTCTTACCTGTTGTTTCCATCATTTCTCCTCGAAAACCTTGCCACCTGAGAATTAAAAGAAGGGGTTTACTTCAACTCAATTTGTAGAGGTTTCAGTCCGTAGTCTGCTGACTCCATATAAAGGTATTATGGCAGGAAGGTATGCTAGTAGAAAGCTGTTCATGTTCTGGCAGGTAAGAAGACAATCTAATGTATTCTCAGTAAATATTAGCATCTGTATAATTCCCTCTTAGTCTAACCTATAGGTTTCTCTAAATATTGTTCAAGAGATAAAGTTTGCTGACCAGGTTGTATTTAGATTTTTTTTTTTAGTCACACCACCACATTTCTGTCACTAAGCATGAGCATCAAGTGAATAGACAGTGAGTTATATCATTTAACCTTTCATGTACCTCACAGACACAGGAGTAGATCAAAACAAACACATTTTTCTCTAGAGATCAGAACCGGTATATTTAATCTGCTTTGGAAACAAAAAGTGGGTCTTTAGATCTATGGCCATCTAACAGTGACTAGCAGTAGGTGATCAGAGATCATTCTTTGTGATGAAAACAATTTCCCTCATGCCTTGAACATCATTATGAATTCTTCATAGAGCTCTGTTATTATCTGCTTTGTGACACTTTTGTGAATTTCCTCCTCTGCCTTCCCCATCCTTTAGAAAGGGTACAATTACAAATTCACAAAACAATTGAACTTCAAGTTTGAAGCAGCATTTCACCCTTGGCAACCAGAATCTTTAATCATGTACCTTGTAAGTAAAAAATAAAAGCTAATACTTTATCTTGATGAACAAGAGTCAATACTTGCCATATCAGGCTCTCAAAGAACTGATAATGTGGGTGAAAAAAGTACAATAGTTTTAGATACAAGCTGCAGAAAGACTTTATATCAATTAGAATATTGTATGCAATGCAGCTTTATTTATTAGTTGAACTGCTAAAATCCCAAAACAAGCAGAATTTTATTTTGGGATGTATAATTAATGTATGATTTCTGAAAAGAAAATAGACTAAGAAATGACTGCCTTGATACTTTTGGTTTGATCAAGTGAAATATGTATTTCTGAATACATTTGTTAATTTACATTATTAATTTTAAAGTACATTTATAATGTTTATTTCAAATATATTCAACTGAAGTTTCACTGAAATTTCTTAAGAATGAATTTTTCCTTCTGAACTTTCATTGATTTGTGACTGTCTCAGTATAGCATGTAAATATCTGTATATTTATCAGTATTTCTATGTAGGAATAGTGTTACAAACTGAGAAAATATTCAATATATTAATTGTTTCAATCAGCAAATGAACATATCTGTCCATTGAAACATCAAACTGTGTTTTTATTTACAAATGGTCACTTAGTTGTGTACTTGCCACACCCCTGTGATAGAGAAGAGCCAATATACCACAGAAAAGATGTGATCCCTTCTTTTATTAAGAAAATTCCAATCTACTTGAGAGAATTGTGTTAAATATATCTACATGAAGGATCTGCACATCCTGCTGTTTTCTGTACTTGTCTGTCTTGTCCTGTTGCTTCATCAGTCTAGTTAATCCATTTCTCTCTCTGTTATTCTCCTTTTGTTGATATAATCTCCTAGGATACAAGAAATCTATCAAGGAAACTTATTTAATCATTAGGGAAGAACTTAAGGAAGTAAGAAGAAATTGATTAAAAAGCAGTCTGTCTAAGGGATCATGCCCATGTTATCTTAAAGTTCATCTGAAATAACCAAATCACTGTACTAAAAGGTGGTTCATTATTAGACATATGAGCATGATATCAGAATTTATAAATATTTGATGAAATATCAGTAGAAATGTGTCAATGATGCCTCAAAATTGTCTCAAAAAGGACTGAAGAATAATGTGATCCATGGAACAGAAAAGATGAAGGAAACTTGAAAACCAGTGTGGCTACAATGTAGCACTCTGGTGAACCCATATATAAAAATGGAAGATGTTAAATGTAGGGGGTGAATCCAAAGATGAAGATAAAAACATCCTAGTTTTGAGAGGCCTTAAGTGGTAGCTTATGGAGTTGTTACAATCTTTTCTCATGAAACATCATTATTAAGAGCTTGAAATGGCATATTGGTTCATGCTTGTTGTGTTTACCCAAAATATCATAAAACTAGAAGGACTATTCTGAAAGCTCTTGATAGCCTGAAAAAATGAGACAGATTTCACCAAAGGGAGCATAAATTGATCAATGTAAAGTTATGTATTCATATTACGAAAACATCTGCCCCTAAGTGGAATAGCAAATGAGCTTTCCAGCAGCACACATGGTGGTTGACAGTAAGTTCAGCATGACTCAATACTATGGTATGTCTGCTGGGTAACTTAATTTGATGTTTGAATGCAGATCAAAGATTGCACTAGTCAACCACACTTGAGTAGTATGTTCCATTCCGAGTACCACATTTTAGGGAAATGTTGACCAACTGGAGTATGTCCAGCTCAGAGGGGTGAGATAAGCATGAAAAAGGAATTGCAAACAGTTTCATAGAAAAACACACATCAAGAGGGCATTTAGCCTGCAGAAGAAGGGATGTTCATGGAATTATAATAATTACCTTCATATTCTAGAAAAACTGATCTCTGGAAAAGCAATTATGATTGATCTCTGTGTTTGGAAGGGTAGAGCCAAGACACAAAGGTGGGGACTGAGGTTTTTGCTAAATTTCAAGATCTTTATAAATTCAAAACTGGGTCCATTGTGGAACTGTTTTCATCAGGATATTTATCTATTAAAGATGTTTAAACAGCAGACCCCTTGTTTCCACATCCTGCTGTCTGCCCGCATCCATTCCTTCCGTTACACAGAATCTTCACAGGCCTTCCTTCTCAGTCCAACCTCTTTTCACCCATTTTATCCCCTCCTAGCTTTCCTGCACTGCTTATTCCTTTTCAATACTTTTAAATGCCACCAGCAGCCAAGTTTTTAACACTACTCTTCTTTTTTTCCAGCTTCTCAGCCTGGAAACCAGCTTTTCTATCAAAGGATAGGTCAGATGTCTACTTTGAGAGTTAATTTAGTCCCTTTAGCATTTGTGTTACTATAGAACTGCCATCTTGGTTAGTGATAGCACTGGCCTGCTTATGTTGCAGTGATCCATCTGTATGCTGCTCTCTTTTAAAATTATCAAGTAAAGGATCTTGTTATTCATTACTGAATTATCCTCTCCCAAGGCAGAGCCTCAGTACATAGGCTGAAGGTTGAGAACATCTGGCTGAAGCATGGTGGAAAGCAGAAAAGTGTTAGATAGAACACTAAACTGGAGAAGCTCTGATAACGGCCCCTTCCCCAAGATAAGTGGCTCCACACTTTCATGTAGTGCAGTGTAGGTGACTGCATGAGTTCCAAAAACATTTAAAGAAATCATTAAGTGGCTAGTCACCCCAAGGTGATTGTATTGAATGGACAGCACTCTTCTGTGATATTTGTACACTGTTTTATGATCATAGTTAATATTTTAAAGAAGGCAGACTGCAGGATAGTTTAAGGGAACACTAGTAGATGTCAGTGTCAGGGCAGCTGAGGAGCTTACCTGTTGCAAGTGGCAGGTATAAGTTCTGAGAGACTCATGGAAGCCCACCACAGTACCACCTCATTTCATCCAATGATTGGACTTTAATGAACAAATACATAAGTAAAAAATAAATAAATAAGAAGCAAGCTTCTGTCTTGTGATATCACAGAGGCTTCAAGTTTATTGTTAAAATAGCATCATCTTAACTAAATTACACATAACCAAATGTTTCAGTTAGGGTGACTTATACATATAAATGATGCAGAAGATGGCAAAGCATTTCTGAGTTTTTCTTTTTAAGTAGAACCTATTTGGTTTTATGCAGGAACAAAAACCATCTCCTTTTTCAGAACTAGAGGATTCTTGGTCTGTATTACTGCTTCCCAACTGGAGACCATGGTCCCTTCCTGAGATAAGAGTAGGGAAGCCTTTGTTTTTCAGGCTTTGTCTCTCAGGCATTCATGGGAGTGGAGCCGTCAGTGTGGAGCCATCTTCCCAGCCAGGCCTTTTCTCTCCTCAGTTTGTTTTTGGAAGTTTTTCTCTTTTCTCCTTCCCCCATGGTATGAGTTCGTGTGTGGCTGGTTTTCTTGGGCACAAGGCCCAGTGGAGTTTCATCTTTGTTTGTTGTTTGTACTGACTCTGTTCTGAGATCAGCCTCTGATACCCGGTGGTCAGCGTTCCCAGGAATGGGACCCCCGCAACATTCCTCTAAGCCTCCTTGGAAGACAGCTCTTGTAAGAACATCAGGGTTTTGTTCTCAGAGAAGAAAGCTTCAGTATTTGTGCAGAATGAGAAGTTTGCAGATGTATGTTTTTGGAAGCTTCATGATCTATTTTAACCCAATAAAGAATTTCTAATCTAATCTAAAAGAGAACTATTCCAGGCTATGTTAATTTACCACATAAACAGAAACTGAACAACTGAAGAGTTCAATTATTTAGGATTTCTTCACGCTATTAGTGAAAGAAAAAAATTATATCTCTAAAAGACAGAACCAAATCTCCCATGACCCTGGAAAAGAACAAAGACCCACTAGGTTGTCAGTCAAAGCCCATGAGGCCACACCCAAATCATCAAAATGAAAACAAATGAGAATTTACTAAGCCTTAAAAACTGTGACCCATTCCCAACCCAACTCCTGATCTATCTACCTGCTACTGTCACGAGCAGTTCTCCACAGTTTCCTGTTTGTCTGTGCTCACGTTGCTTGGTTTCTACCCACAAAACAACTAAGTTCATCCAACCAGACCTCATCTATGCAGGTCACTAGTGGGGCTGCTGGCCTTGAGCCAGCTGGTAAACTTTGCTAATCTTCAGTTGTTGCATTTGTCTAATTAGGATGGTAATAGAAACAATTCATTGGCTCAGGTGTGGTGAAAATTAAATGAGGTACGACATGACACAGCAAAGTTCAGTAGTTAAAAATGAGGCCTCTGAAGAATCTTGAACCTGTTGTTCAGATACTCAGTAATCTGGGCCAAATCATTTAACCCGTCTATATTTCACTCCCCTCCCCCCCTTTTTTTGTAAAATTGAATTAGTAATAGTAACTATTATATATGATTTTATGAGAATGAACAGAATTAAAATATAAAGCATTTCATTTCTAGACATATATATTCTATGTAATTTTGTTAAACAAATCATGGCATCTACTACATAATGAATGTCCAAAAAGTGTTAGCTATAATTGTGATTATTTCAGTTATATGATGGTGATCATCATTATGGTCACTGTCATTTTCATTATCATCTAATTATTATCTTCTTATTTTCTTAAATTTTATTTTAGAGGAAATAAAACCAAGTGAAATAAAAAGGAATATAGCCAATCAAAACAAGACGGTGCAAATGATATAGTATCCCAAGACAAGGTAATAGGAAATCAATAATGGTTACCATAATTCATCGTGTTGTCTTCAAAATAGCTGCCCATACCTTCAGAAATAGTAAAGTCAAAATAAACATAACAGAATAGAACCAATGAAAACAAAACAAAAATGCAGTACAGGACCTCAAAATAAGACAATAGTAAATCCAAAATGGCTACCATAATATATCTTGTTATCCTCGAAATAGCTGTCCATGCCATCAGATACAACAAAATAAAACAGAATAAAACCCAACCAAACAAAACAATGAGAATGACAGAGGATTTCAAAACAAGATAACAGGGAATTAACAATGACCATCACCCTTAGAATGAGATCTCCAAATATGGTACATTGCACATTGTTATTGAATAATCATACCACTGGCTTTAGGCCTGCAAAGTCAGTGAAACACTAAACACTACAAGCAATAGGTTGTATTCTACTTCATTAGCCACCATCACAGCCTATGATTCTCCAGATCAGCAGGTAGTTTACAGGGAGGAGTGAGGGGGATGTTGGCTCTTCTTGTCTCCCTGCCCACGTACCAGAAAGTGCTGGCATCTCACTGTCTTCATCATCCCACACATGGCACCAACTCACAGGAGGTCTTAGCATCTTGTTGATTTCTTGCACTCCTACCCCACAGTCCATGAATGGTGCAGACTCACAGGACTGAGCTGGCATCTGTTGACTTTTTGCTCTCCTCCCCCACTTGTATTCCTAGTTTTGATCCTATTTATCTTTCCTTTCTGGAAACTCTCTATTCCCTTGGCTCTTTGGAAACCACACTGTTACTTCTCTGTGCTGATTCTTGTAATTCCTTATCCAGCTTTTCTATGAACATCTCTTTTCTGCACCACCTCTTAAATGCTATTATCCCCCAGGCTCCTATGTCAGCTTAGTTTATCCTGTAGATATCATCAACCTATTACACAGTCTGTGCTACTCAAACTATCCCCTTATGCTGATGGACATGCCTCATTTCACAGTGTCATAGCCATCTCTTCAGTTCAGTCATTTTCCAATAGGTTCCAGATATACTTATTTGGCCATCAGCTCTTTGTCTCCATGTGGTCATCCAAGAGGAAAGTCATCGTGTTCTCCTGAGACCAATTTCTCCTCCTCCATTCTCTATCTCAGTTCAGGGCATTTTCATCTCCTTGACAACTCAAGCGAGAATTGGAGAGATGTTCTAGATTCTTTCTTCCCCCTCATGCCTTACATCCAAGCCATCACTGAAGCCAGTTTCACTGACTAGTATTTTCCTTCCTTTTCTGATTCCTATTGGCCTACCTCAGCCTCCAATGTCTGTCTCCTGGATCTCTCACATGGCCTTCTTTCTCTTGGCCTGCCCTTGTCAAGCCCATCCTCCATTTTACTACCTCAGTGGTGCTTCTAAAATACAAACCTGACCTTATTCTCTGGATTGAAACGTGTCTTACTTCTTTAATAGATTAATGACTAGACTCCCTATTATGAGAAGCTCTGTATGACTGACTCCTGCATATCCTACTAGTCTCTATTTCTACCAATCCACTCCTCAAAAATATATTTGTGTCTTAGTCTTCATGCACACTGGTAACTCTGCTCAAATAAGTGCTCTCACTGTACCTACTAGGTACATAACTCCTTGTGCTCCAACACTCAGCTCTGCTGTGGCCTTTCCCAGCAACTTCTCTCCTCCCATCTTTCCTCATCCACCTCATTCCACCTACAAGATGATTTCCAGTAACAATTCACAACAAATTTAGTGTCTGAAAACACCGATTTATTATAGTTCTGTATAACCAAACTGTAAAGTGGATCTCACTGGACTAGAAGGAAAATATCAATAGGGCTTGACCTTTCTGTAGGCTTTGGAAAGAATCTTTTTTTCTTGTCATTTATAGGTCCTAGAGGTCACCTGCATACATTTCTTTGTTCATGGTCCCCTTCTTCCATCTTCAAATCTAGCACTGGTTTGTTGACTTCTCCTGACATCATGGCACTCTGATCTATTGTTCTGCTCCCAGTTCCATTTTTAAGAATGCTTATACTTATATTTGGCCCACCTAGAAAATCCAGGATAACCTTATCTTGAAGTCAGCTGGTTAATAACTTCAGTTCTTCTCCGCCATGTAATGAAACATAGTTATACATTCCCGGGGTTTGGACATGGACATCTTTAGCTAGGCTGTTATTCTGCCTGCTATGTGTCCCTTCTGTGTTCCTGTAAAGCTCTGTGCTTCTCTTTATTGCTCTCTATAATAAATTTTACCATAAGTATTTGTATATTGGTTAGTAGTCTTCAATTTACTTTGTCTATCTTAAGGTCATATTCTAAATTTCTTTATTCAGAGCTTTTGTAGACCCTCATTAAGTGTTTTTAAAATAGTATAGATAAATCACATATATAGTAATAATCTAGGCTCTCTCTAATGACCAGCTCAGGATAGTAGTTGACCTGTGCCTGGTAGAGTTATTCAAGTTAATAATTCTATTTTATGATAATTTGTTATCTGATATGTGATCCTAATGATACAAATTACAATAGTTATTATTGTACCTACCATTTATTATGTCTTTTATTAAATACCAGGTACAATAGTAGTACTTTTCATGTTTTAATTTAGTTATTATAACAAACTTCTGTTAAATACAATCATTACTGTCCATTTTATGAATATGGAAACTGAGGCCTCTTGTGTTAAATAACATGCCTAATGTTAGACAGCTCAATATACAGTAACTCCAAGTTAACCACTGGTTTCTGCCAATCCAAACAATCCCTCCTGTGGCCAGTCTACATAAATGGGAGGTCACTGTACTTAATTGAAAATTATGTTTATTTCTCATGAAACCCAATAGCTTTTTAGCCTCATGGGTTTAAGGAAAGGACTGAGTGAATTAATGGGCTCCATCTGAGATTTTTCAGCCAGCCAACTTCTAAGACACAGAGGCTCTGGGTTTCGAGTGTAAAAATGAGCTGCGTATTATCTTTCAAAGCCACCTTGGTCTTTGGGAAAATCCTTGGGCCTAACGGTGAGTCCACACATGATCATTTTGTCAGTTTGATGAGAGTCAGTCCCAGGAGAAGGCCAGTGTGTGAGGGAGGAAGAATGGGGGAAGGAGCACATTAAGTCTGTGGTTGCTTACGGCATCTGCCTTTGATGCCATCTCTGGGGGACACGCTGATTGCTGCCTCTCAGTCAACAAACTCTATGTCATCTCAGCGGTTCTGAAGGGGGAGAGCCCTTTAAGGCATTTTGTTCTGACAAGCTTATTGCTCTTCGAGCTTTAGAATGTAATAGAAGCCATCAAAACCGAGGGATATTAGGAGGTTGTTTTCTGAAATGGCAACGGAATTCATAAGTTTTCAGATGATTCCATCACTTGTATCAGCAGTTCAATTAGTGACAGGATAAACTAACATAGTATTTGCTACTTTAGGTGCTATATTTTTTAGAGGTTGATCCTTTTTTTGCCAGTAAACAGCTTTGGTTAGAAAACAGATGCTGTTTTTCACTGAATTCAGTGCCTTGGCTGAGCTGTAATTTGGTTGATTTGGAACCTAAGGAAGAGAGCATAAATGACATTAAGTTACTATTATCATTCCACTATGCCCCTCAACCTTGAGATAGAAAAGGAAGCTGGTTTCCCTCCCTCAATAGACCCAGTGGGCAAGAACCGTGATTTTATTTTCTTTTATGTGAGAAGGGCTAAAGCAGAACTTCTTGCAAAGAGTTTGAATGATGCTGTATTAATTCAGTCTTTTCATTTTCATTTTTGACAGTTTGAGAGAGCTACCTGAATTACTTTTTAATGATTAATTTATTCTTAATTACTCTGAAATTAAATTTACATTTTAGTTTACAGTATGATCGAAACAAATGCCTCCAACATTTTTACAGTCAGAAATTAACACATTCATTAACTTTATAAAGGCAAAAGATTCTGAAAATGTATTGTTGTCGTAGAAACTGGCATGCACCTGCACTCTCTTCCACAAGAACACTGCTAATAATAGGAGGATGTATCCTTCCAGACATTTTTTTTTCTTCTGCGTATATGTGTATGTACTTGCTCCACCCCACCCCCAAATTAAAAGCACTGAGAACATATTTTTCTGTAATGGTACTCAATGGAGAACTTTACTCTCTGAATATTTATTGGCCTTTTATCCTTGGTACTGTAGACTATTTGTGTTCCCTAGAACCTAGCTTAGAAACCTAACCTTCGGTGTGGCATTGGTGATAGTGTGCTTTAAGCCATGTAGATGCAGGGCTTAAAACCCAGAGGGAACACTCACCTCTCCCAGAATGCGAGGACACATTGAGAAGGTAATGTATGAGTCAGGAAATAGATCTTCCCCAAACACCAAATTTGTTGTACCTTGATCTTGGATTCTCTAGCCCACAAATTGTCCAAAAAAAATAATTCTTTTCTTTATAAGCCACCAGGCTTATAGTTTTTGTTATAGTAGCCCCAGTGGGCTAAGAAACTTAGTCATAGCTCAGTAGATATCATGGTTATAATGGGAGCCACTCGAGGTTGTATCTGGCTTTCCTTTACTTGAAGGAAAAGTAAAAAGAGCATTGTTTAACTGTTTTTGTGTAATGAATTTGTAAAAAGTTAATATTTTTAAGTACAGGAATCACTACACTTTAGGTGTTAATCAATATTTGCCTGATTCCACCTCCAAAAAGATTTGTGTCCATTTGAATCTCTCTTTAAGAGTTTTCTCATTTGCTATTTCTTTTTGTTCTTATGACAAGTGACTACAGACTTGCCAACGTAAACTGGGTGTGTGTTTTTAATCTTAAATTGTAAAGGTTAGAAGCTCAAAATGGGCTGTAGCGAACTAAGGACGTCCGCACGGTTAGTCTCCTCATGGAAGCTCCAGGGAAAACTCCTCTCCTTGGTTTTGTGTAGCTTGTAGAGGTCATCACAGTCCACACCTTGTGTCCCTACTCTTTCACTTCAACGCCAGCACCTTAGCCATAAAAGCAGTCTGTTGTTTAATTCTCCCACACTTTTAAAATATTCTGTAATTCTGACTCCTTCCCAATATTTTTCTGGAATAAAAATGTAAGAAAACTTGCTGCAAGTGGTCTGATAAAGTCCCCCACCAAACACAGAGGGTTGTGTTGAGCATCCCACCATGAAATATGCTGAAGGCTAATTTGATTTTAATGTGATATTCAGCACGAAGAATGAGCTTTGAGCTATTACGGTTTATTAGGCATTGAGAGGAAAGGGTGGCAGCTAACAGGCAGTGACCAGATCCTCTTATACCAGCCAGTGACCCCAACACCACTCTGGCCTCCAGCACTGCCCCTCTGCCACTCTTAGTGCCCTTCTCCTTTCCAGATGTCCGAGACAATTCTAAATTTTAGACTTACTGTATTTAAACTGTTTTCTTCACTTCCCCACCAGCTTCACGGATCTGTCTTCATTTCATCATTGTTTATATAAAATCCTATGGTTTTATAATAACATTATGTGCTTAACAGTAGCACTCAGAGGCTGGAATCCCACAGAATCCTTTCTTCTCCTCACACAATTGGGGTCATTTTATTCCATAGCAAATGTGACAGGCTCATTTTGGAAAGTGATTATTAATATTTGGGCATTATTCTGAAATACTTTTTCACATTTAGGGAGTATTCAGGTGGAGATTCATTCTCTATAAGATAAAGTGCTGTAATTTATGATTACTTCAGTATCTGGTTAAATATATAATAAAATCAGAAAATTAAATATGATAATAACAGAATTTAAAACTCTTGTTTTCTGGTGTTTATAAGTTAAAAATTCAGAACTGACTATAGAAATTAATATGGAAACTTGACAAGTGTGTTACACATAAGGCTGAAACTAATATATTTTCTTAGTTTTGATAATCTTACACTTTCTTTCCTCTTAGGCTTTTATTAAATGCTTTGAGAAGGGTTGTGTATTTCTTAAATCATCAGTATTTATACTGTCAACTTTATTGGAATGTATAATTTAATGATAGATTTTCAAATAGAATTTTACAGTCTATGAAAAACATTTTAAGAAATCTATGGTTTAGCTCACAGTGTAACATGAACCTTCCTCTTTTAATTTTTTAATAAATAGCAATTGAAGATTTCTTTTATCTTTCTCCATTAGAGATGATTTGAGGACCATTATTGATTTTTATTAACAAAGCAATAGTATTTACCAGTGAAGAGTTCATCGGTTAGTGTAGAAGAAATGCGTCTTAACTTTATATTGAGCACATGCATTCTGAGTAAATGCGCCTAATACCTTTATTCCAGACTAAGAAGGACTTTTCCCTTTGTTTGTAGCACTTGTGATTCAGTCTCCCATTAAATAGAAAAGTAATCAAAATGTCTTGCACACTAAAATAGCAGATAGATGTTTTTCCATGTTATTTCCCTAACTCAGATATGACATATATATATATATATTTGTCTTTTTCTTTTTTTTATTGGTACCCAGGATCGAACTCTCGACTGCCTGCTTGCAAGGCAGGCACTTATGCCGCTGAGCTATATCCCCAGCCCCAGATATGGTATATTTCAACCTCGGTCCTCACTAGAGCTTCTCACTTGATAAATCCCACTGTTGGGGAGAATTTACAAAATGTCTGAGTTAATGAATTTGAGTCATTGATTCTGCTCTGCTCACAGGCACTCCTAGTTGGACAGATATCTGAGGGAGGCTTCTACCTCAGGGCCTTTGCACAGTTTATTGCCTTTGAGATGCTTTTCATCCTTGTTCATCTTTTCATTTTTTACGATTTCTTTCTAGCCTCTCATCACAGAAACATTCCCTAACAACACAAAAGTGTCAGCCCCTCACTACCTATTAGGACATGTCCCTCCTCTTACCTACTTTATTCATCTTGCCAATGCACATTGTTATGTGGTACTGAAATATTTAAGCATTTGTTTACTACTGTCATACTCCACACACACCTGCACACTACCACAACCTGTTAGAGCAGGGTTTTATCCCTGCATTCTCCTGGAACTTGAAATAGTATCTAGCAGATGACCTAAAAGATTTAGGAATTAAAGGATTCAGTGCAAGTAGTCTCTTCCAGTAGTATATAAGAAAAATCAGTACCAAAAATTATTATGACTTTTCACCCTCCAGTAAACTGTCAGGCCAAGACACTATGATGTTGCAGAGTGTAATTTTTCAAGTATGTGTCAAATTAAGCATGTGCTAAAACATATCGCAACTTTGGGCAGTTAAATAATAGGAAATGAATAGCCATCTTGCTAATTCACTTCAGAAGTCCACAGAATCTTCATAGAAATGAGTCTATGAATCTTCCTAAGTATTGTAAAATGAAAGATCATGAGCCATCAGCCGTTATTTATTATTCTGTAGCGTGCCTGTTCCATAAGGTTCATCAGTGGACTGTCCAGCAGCATCCGCATTGAGAAGTAGCGATGTGTGAGGTTTAAGCATAGTGACTGGAGTGTGCCTGCCTAGGTTCAAATCCCACTTCTTCCATTTGGTAGCAGCATGACTGCAGCTAAGTTACTTAGCTTATAGTTTCCTCCACTGTAAAATGGGGATGCTAACTAGACAGATTCATAGATGGATATAAAGATTCACTAAGTAAATACTAGGTATAGTGCCTGACGAAATCTTCCATCATATTAGATAAAATAAAAGTAATACTTACAAATGATAAAAAATAAAAAGAATATTAGACTTGTCCATAGTAGACTAATTTAGCAGTTACTTTTAAGGTCATATGACTTTGCTCTTAGATCTTAAAACATTTTTTAATAAAATATGCATAGTGCTAAGTATCCCATATGTAAATAAACAAAAATCTTAAATGGGCATTTCTCCAAAGAAGACATACAAGTGGCAAATAACATGAAAAAGTGCTCAACATCATTAATCATTAGGGAGAGACACAGCCACAACGAGGTACCAAGGCACACAATTTAGAATAACTACTGCATGTGTGCTTATGTGTGCGTATACATACATTATTACACAGTATGAGTGAGATATACTTACATGTACAGTATGACTGAAATATAGATAGGTAGATCTCAGGGATCCCAGAAAGTAGCAATAAAAGATGCTCAATTTATTAGAGATAGGTAGTCAAAACAATTATGAGGTACACTGCATAGTATTTAGCACACCCCATAAAATAGCAAATATTGACAAGGATATGGAAAAGCTAGAATCTTGTGTTTAACCAGTAGGAACATAAAATACTTCAGCTTGCATTTGGAAATTCTTCAAACTTAAAAATAGAATTACCATCAGTCAATTTTCTATCCATGTGTGTACTATGGACAAAAATATATACAATATATATACAGCAGTGTTCATATAAGCATAATAACCAAAAGAAGGAATAAGCCAAATATCAATTGATAATAGCTTTTAAAATGTGACAGATAGACACACAAGAGTATTATTCAATCATAAAAATAGATGAAATTTGACACATGCTGTAATATGGATGAAAGTTCTGGACATTAAGTGAAATAAGACAGATACCAAAAAGACAAGCATACAGTTTCAGTCATATGAGCACTTAGAATAGTCAAGTTCCTAGAGAAGGTAAATTGGTGCAAATGAGAAGCTGGAAAGCCTAGGCAGTGATAGTCTACAGGGTATGCAGTTCCAGTGTGAGCTGATGAAAAGTTTTGAGGTGGGTGGTGGTTATGGTTGCACAACAATGCGGATATATTTAGTGGCCCTGATTATATTCTTAAAAACGGCTGAAGTGATAAATTTCATGTTATTTGTATTTTACCACAATTTTTAAAAGATACACATTTTAAAAATCTGTTCAGTTGGAGGAAATAGAATGTGTGCCAATTGTTTCAAATTCACTATAGACTTAAGAAAGAAAGCCTATATATAGGAATTACTAGGGAAAGTAGGCATGTTATCATACACTGAAAATTGCTAGCTTGATAATACTCTTGACTTAAGAAGCATGTATATCATCCCCTTACGGTACTCTCACAGCCTTCCTTGAAGTAACATTAGGCTTACTGCTCTAGTAAAGATTAGGAAAGAGGATCTCAAGAAAATTAAGTGGCATCATCTTCAAGATTATGTTACAGTAAGTCCCCAACTTATAAATGAGTTTCATTCTAGAAGAATGTTCATAAATTGGAGTCATTGATAAGTCTGACAAAGTGGGTCTTATACATCTTTGACACAAATACATAATACAAAACATGGAAAACCAAAAAGAATGAGCAGCGGCGGTCTACCATCTTTTCACCTTGGTCCAATCTCTTGATTATTTTCACTTTTTTCCCATGGTTATTACTTTATTTTCCCCAGCAATCTCCTCCACATCACCACTGCGTTTCCTCTTGCTTCCAGATATACTGGGCTCTCACTGAGCACTGTACCACCTCTGTACAGTAAACATGCGAGGTCCTTCTGCGATTTTTTTGCATCTTGAATGTTCCTAAGCAAGGTTCATTAGTATCTGAAAGTTCACAACTGGAAGGTTCGTAAGTCGGGAGCTTACTGTATTGCTAAGTTTGATATCAGAACTTAGACCCCTTAACTTGATCTTCTTTTATTCCATGAATGAAGCACCCATTCCTTCTTTCAGTGAGATACAAATAATACATTATTACTCATTTATGGAATGAAAGAAGAGGTGGTCAAGGGGAGAGTGGTTTAGTGGGGAGAACATAGGAAGGAGTGAGTGCCTGAAGGCACAAGTTTCTTATAACGTCTGATTTTAAGTTATTGAAGTCAAGTTAGTCAGAAGTATGGTATCTACCAAGTAAGATGGACTATGGCTGAAATTTTTTCCTTAATTTTTATTAGTGTAAATCAAAAACACTCTCAAGTATTTAAGAATGAGATAAAATAGCAAGATAAAGTTAGAAGCAGGTTTGTATTTCCATGGGCATGATGATTTTTCATATGAAAAATAAAGTGTCAACCAAAAATAACTAACTATTGGAATGCTGTACATGTGGAATAATCATACCTGCATCTCAAGAATCTCCTCTCCTATGGAGAGCCCGAAGGAGAGTGCCTTCGTCTGGAAATGAAAGGACTGAGCAGAACATTTAATCACATTCCTTGGCCAAGAGCCTCTGCATTTGGAGAAGTTGGCGCTTTCTGTGTTTCTGGGAGGGTGAGTTGATATTGGCATAAGCTAGCTTTCTTTTGGAAGAGTTACCATGAAACAGTGGTTATTAGGTAAAACAATAGCTCCATCATTCCTGCAACATGACTGTTAAGCATCTGAGAAGGCTATGTGATATTTGCTATTCCTAAAGCTTATTCTTATCATACCATTTAATATTTCAAGGTAAGACTTTTATTATTCAACTTAGTAATCTTCTTTATTAAAAAATATCAAACACAGAAGCACTTTAAAATTAACGTTATATATGTCTTCATTGTTAAAAACCACTTGTTTAGTAAGGATTTGTTTACTGCCCAATCTTGCTTGGATAAGCTAAAGATGTGTACGGTGGTTAAGCTTAATTATCAACTTAATTAAGCTGCATCGGGGATTATAAGCTGCATTGGGGATGAGTTTGGTTGGGTCATGTAGGTGTCATCCTGGGTAATATATCTGGTTCTGGGCCCCCTTCTCTTTGGCACTTTCCTCTCTATTCTAATTCCTAGTTACTGTGAACTAAACATCTTTGCTCCTCCATATCCTTCTGCAGTGATGTTTTTGCCTTGCAGCCAAGCAACCATGGACTGAAGTTCCTGAAGCCATGGGCCAAATTAAACCTCTTCACCATCAATGTATAGGTTTTAGATATTATGCCTGTACAAGATGAAACTGATTAATACAACATATATAAAGTGAGTAGGCAATATACAGGTTTAAAATTAAAAATATTTGTCCTCACCATCCATAAAATCCATGTACCCCTTGATTGGGAAAATTCTGAGACATTCCTTCCATTATCAAATACAGAGGTTCGTAACCACACATGACTATTCAAATATACAATAATCAAATAGAAAAAGATTTAAAATACAGTTTTTAGTCATACTTGAAACATTTAGGGTATTCAGTAGCCACATGTAACAATGGTGACCATATTAGAGAGCCAAATATAAATGCTTCCTTCAATTGCAGAAAATCCTATGCTTAGTGCTGTATAGTTTTAAAACTCAATATGTTTGCTTTAAAAACGTGTTCCTGTTGGGTTGTATACCATGCTTATCATGGGGCACAGTTGTAGAGAAGTGCACTTTACACTTACAAAGTTGCCAGTAACTGGTCAGGACTGGTAAGCATAACATGTTGTCCTTCTAAGGACAATAGTCAGATAACTTTGCAACTTATCAGTGTCTGGCAAAAAAAAAAATACAGATACAAATTCATTCTTGTGAGCAGCATACTTTTGTCGATTTGACCTCCACACCCTCTGTAACAACTGCACCATGCTCATAGAGCTAAACAGGATTCTCCTCACAGCTGAGTAATGCCCTATCTGAAAACTGGGTCTTCTCCTGGATCATTACCTCTTTAGACAGTAATTCTCAGGTACATATTAGAATAACCTGGAGAGCTTTTTAAAATACAGGTGCCTGGGTCTCATCCCTAGAGATACTGAATTCATTGTTATTGTATATGGTCTGGAGTTTTAAAAATTTCTCCACTTATTCTGGTCAAGTTGAAAACCATGCCCTAAGGTCTAGTCTCAGCACTTAAATCATTTTGTTACATGGCATCTGAGCTTCTAGGTCCAACATGAGTAGCAAATGGTAAAAGATCTGGAGACAGGAATACAGTAGTCTCCAGTTTGATTCTTGGCTCTCCTATTGACTAGTTCCATGACTTTGAATAGGTAACTCTTTTTCCTAAGCTTCAATATCTTCCCCTGTTAAATGAGAGTGTTGATTATCAATTACCTGCTAGATTCTATCAGTTTAAAAAAAAAAAACAGTTCCAATTTAATCTATGCAAGTAGAACTCTTCATATCAAATTATAGGAAAAATACTTTATCTTTTGACATCTGACTTATTCATTTATATTTTTCTTTCCTCCTAGGGTGATGTTTCTATTCTGGTAGCCCTGAACCTGCTCAGCTAGCCCAGCTTGCTCAGAATATTGGGTAAATGGGATGATCAGTTCTAAAAAGTTCCACACACTGTGTCTAGAATCCAGCACAATTCTTATCAGTTCTTAGGTGGATACTGAAGGTTATGTTAAGTGTGGAATCATCACTCACTAATGTTTGTGTTCGCTGTAACAGGCATTCCTAATCATTCTAACAAAGTTTCAGTTGGTCTCAGCTATTGTACTCGATAATGGTTTTTGCATTCAAAGTCTTCCCAATGGTTTACTTGTACAATCATCTCATTACTTCAGAAATTTTTTTAAGTAATTGCCAAAATCATTACCTGATGGCCACTAAGGTGAAAGTTACATTTATCATGATGTAATCCAATTATGACCTGAGTTTCTTTCCGCTTGCCTTTTGCCAAAGCAGGCTAGCTTTCTTAGAGACTACCAGTATAATATGTCTTTGAATGGGCCCATACTTTATGGTGCTGTTAGAAGTGACATCTCCCTGTTTAGCCCGTCAGAGCCAGTGATAGGCTAGCACCTTTCAAGGTGACAGTGTTTGTGAAGGCAGGGAGAGGAGAAAGTGTGCGTGCTGAAAAGATAAGGAATGTGATATCATTTTAGTCTTTATGTTTCATCACTGAAACCGCTTATGGTTTCAAATTGCCCATGAATCAATCTGGAAGTGTCTTAAAATAGGAAAGTAGTTGCTAGGTGGCACTTGGCTCCACTATTACAAATATTTCACTTCCTCAGTGTCTGCCAGTCTCCTCTCATAATTCAACATCAAGCATCCAGACATTCTACTGTTAGAAAGATCTTTTTTAAGCTAGTATTTGACTATAGTTCCACAGAATGGTGTTCAGGCTTCAGTGGCCCATCCTCTGTGAATCTTCCCAACCCGCAACTCCGGCATGGCTCACCCCAAATACCCCAGCAAGTTACACAGGACCCTGTCCTCACCCTTTGGTGTTGCTTACTCTGGGCCTCACTTGAGTTGTTTCATTGGCCTGGAAAACCCTGTAAACTAGAGCTGGCCAAGAGACATATCTCAGAGACATATACCCAGAGATACATACATAATTTGAAACTTTTAAGTCACCACATTAATGAAAAAAAAGTAACCAGGAGAAATTAATTTCCATAATGTAGTCATCCCTTGGTATCAATGAAGAATTAGTTTCAGGATCTCCCACAAGTACCAAAATCCACCCAGAGATCTCCAGTGGATCACTAATAAAATAAACTATTCTATATGTGACAATGGGTTAATATTCAGAATATGTGCTGAGCTCAAGAAATCAGCAGCAAAAACAAAAACTCAGTGACACTATTAAAAAATGGGCAATTGACCTAGATAGAAATTTCTCAAAAGAAAACATAAGGCCAACAAGTGTATGAAAAAGTACTCAAAATCACTATGCATCAAAGAAATGCAGATCAAAACCACAATAAGATACCACTTCACTCTAGTAAGAATTTACCAAAAAGGCAAAATAGAACAAGTATAGGCAACGGTGGGTAAATCTTACATAATGTTGGTAGACATGTAAATTAGTATAGCCTCTATGGAAAATGCTAGGGAGCATTAATTTTTTTAAAAAATTTAAAATGCACCTACGGTATTGTGACAGTTAAGCTGGTCTGTCACACATGTGTCTTGTTGGCTGTTGAGTCACCTAGAGGATTAGTGAAGTCCAGCCCCCAGCATGTCTGGGAGGCTTTTGGAGGGCCACCTTGAGTCCCTGGCTGTTTCTTCTTTAATGTTGTTCACTTACTCTGCTTCTCAGCCACTGTGAACAAGTGCCTTTGCTCCACTGTGGCTGCTACCATGTATTTCTGCCTTGGAACCAGCCAACCAGGAATCAAGACTCCTAAACCCATGAGCCAAATTAAACCTCTCCTCTTAAGTCATGTGTGTTGAGTATTTTATCCCAGAAACATAAAAACTGACTGGTATACATGCATCTCAGCAATCCCATTACTGTGGATGAAATTCATGTATTAAAGAGATAGCTGAATGTTGCTGCAGTGTTGTTGATTGAAGCACCATTCACCATAGCTAAGAAATGGAAACAACTAAGTATTCTTCAGCTGACGAAAGGATAAAGATGTGGTACATAAGCCCGGTGGAATAGTATATAGCTATTAAATTGAAGTCCTGTCATTTGTGACATAGGTGGAATATTAAATGAAGTCAGCCATTATATTAAATGAAGTTAGTGTATTAAATGATGTCACTAATGTAGAGTATAAAAATGTCACTGATATAGAGAATTTTTAAAAAGTTGATTCCATAAAAATTAAGAGTAGAATAGTCGATACTACATACAGTAGAGAGTAGAGGAAAGAGGGAGATGATTGGTAATTGGTACTAAGTTATATTTAGATGAAAGTTAGAAGAACTGATATGCTATTGCATACTGGGGTGTACTGAATATTTCAAAAGTTTCAGTAAAGGATTTTGAATATTTTTACTGTAAAGTGATATGTTTGGGGAGATCCATATGCTGACTCTTATTTGAACTCTAACAATGTACACATATAGTGAGCAATCACATGGTGTCTCATTATTGTGTGCACTCTTTGTTTTTATGTGTCAGTTAAAAATAAACATTAAACTCACTAGCAAATTCATATGAAATCTTTTTATGGATCAGAAACAAGATGAAGAGTCCCTATCTAGCTGGTTTTTACTCAGATCTCAGAAAACAGTGGTTTTTAAAGAACAGTTTCCAAACTGCATTGGCCTCAGGAGACTCTCCTGGGCCCAGAGTACAATAAGCAAAATGAAGCTAATACACAGAGAGTATTTCATAAAGTTAATTTATACAGTGTGTAAGACTTTATGGATTTTTTACTTTTTAGTGCTATTCTATTCCTAAAATATCTACAGTGAACACTGCATGAGTTTCCCAAAGCTTTCCCTTGTGAGTTGGAAACTTAATCTTTGATGCAATGGCATTGCGATGGGCCTCTTAATCGGTAATTAGGTCACAAGACCTCTGCCCTCAGAAATTAATATCATTCTTAAAGGCACGGATTTGTTGCAAAAATGAGAATGCCTCTACTGCTCTTTCATGCATAGCACAGCAAGGGTACACTCGCCACGGTGGGTCCTTTTACCTGGGACTTCCCAGCCTTCTAAACTGTAAGAAATGAATCTCCATGCTTCATATACCACCCAATCTCTGGTATTCTGTTATAGCAGCACAAATGATAAAAAAATTAATTAGATACTGGCTTATTTTTCATCACTTAGTGAAACAGAAATTTGTCATCTATCTGCCTTTGTCTGTAATTTCATAGAAGTATTTCAGATAACTGCACCTCTTGATTAATTCTATGAAATAACAAAACCAAGTTAAGACACAGATGTCTATTAGACTTTAGAAGAGCCCTTCATCCTCCTCCCTCTTTCCAGCACTGTGCTCCCCCCGGGCACTGACTTGGGACACAAAATGTTTCCTACTTGCAAAATGCTGTCATACAGTACTTTCTCTTTTGTGTCTGTCTTCTTCCCATTCACGTGATGTTTACCCTTTTTACATGCAGTTGTGGTTGGTTTGCTCTCATTGCTACAGGGATATTTTGCTTTGTGTTGTTTGTGTTTATTTGGGACTTTTAGAACTTTTCAACTTCAAGGCCATTGTGATCACTGAGCTGTCTGATACATTCCATTTGGGGGTGCGTGTGTTCACATTTCTGTCAGATTAACTCCATTAACATCAAGTACTAGATCTGGGAAATAAAATAAATGTCCCTGGCCGTATAGTTTTGTTGAAAATATTAAAGAAGATTATGTGTGTGTATATGTGTGTGTGTGTGTGTGTGTGTGTGTGTGTATAATCTTTGTAAATTCCAAATTTGGTGCATATAAACTGAATATTTCAGTTATACCCTCTACTGTTCTGCTGTACTTATTAAAGGGTCCAACACCTTTGGTTTTTTGGTTTTTGGTTTTTAATTTTTTTTTTATTTTAAAGAGAAAAGAACTGATAAATCAAGAAGCAAACAAACCTAAAAACAACAGCTACAAAAACAGCTTTATAGGTTTTCAAAACAACATGATAGAAATTTAATAATATTCCTGATGGACTGGGTGTTTAGCTCAGCTGCGTAAGCGCCTTCCTGGGATCGTGAGGTCATGAGTAGGATCCTTAGTACCATAAATAAATAAATAAATAAATAAAATAATGGTAGTGATACTGCACATCGTTGTCTTAAAAACAGTTGCTCAGGTTACCGGACACAGGGATAAAATAAAATAGTAAAGTAGAACAAAACATTGAATTTCAAAAACAAGATAAGAAGAAATCCACCACAGTTGCCGTAGTGCACACTGCCAGCCTCCAAGTAGATGCCTACACTGCCAGCCTCAGGCCTGCAAAGTCACCCAAACAATACAAGCATCAAGCTATTCCTTTCACCTCAGTTGCTGTCATCTCCCCGAGTCCTCCGAATCAGCCAGCTGCTTACCGCAAGTTGGGGTGTTAGGTGGGGGGTGTTTTGCTGGTTTCCCAGGCAGTTCTGCTTCTTGCTGAGGATCTTCTTGACTCCATGGTGGAGTCTGGTTCACAGGAAGGCATGATTCTACTTTTTACTGAAGTTCTTCCCAATCCCCATGGTTCACAGGAAAGCATGGTTCTGCTTCTTGCTGAGGTTCTTCTCCATCCTCATGGCAGAGCCTGGTTCATGGGATGGCATGGTTCTGCTTCTTGCTGAGTTTCTTCTCATTCCCATGGCCAGGTCCAACATCTTTCTTGAAATATTCTCTAACCACCCCATGCCTTCAAAATCCATGTAGCACATAGGGTTTATAAGAGTAGTTCTTAACTCTGTTGTGCATATGTAATATCTCTACAGAAACATCTCTACCAAACATCTCTTAATATATGTTATTTTTGTATTGTAGCTGAGAATTCATTGGGTTATAACACTCTCTGTCAGAGACGCCCTCCCCATAGTGGGTCATGCAAATGGGTGGAAACCAGGATATTTCTTGGAATTAAGCAGAAATAAAGCAAAACATCAGCTCCAGCTATAAGGAAAATTTGCACATTTACCAGATTATATGAAACGTAGTCTCATGTGAACACTTATGAAAATATAGATGAGAGCAGCATCATTCTTCTTAGAAACATTACTAAAGGAGATCACATGTGGGAACTAAACATTCTTTTGTAGGTTTGGGTAGATACTGACATATGTGGATACAGTTTCATTGAAATATTTGACTATTTAGTGGTTAGTTTCTCAAGTTCCTCCAAGCATGCACTAACACTGCTAGTATTTAAACCCTAACAGATCTGCAGCAGTGAGCAGTTGTGGTTACAGCCAATTATAGTTACTTTGTATATAACCACCACATAAACACACTACATGTATGTGGGCCTTTATAAATTCCATAGCCTGTCCATATCCTCACAACCACCCGAAAAAGAGGCTGAGAATGGAGTGTGCATATCCTTACTTTATTGCCTGGAGAGGTTGCTTCTCTTATATGTGAACATGTTATCAAGTCATAAAATAAACACTAAAACCTGGATCTTCTACCTTCTCATTTCCCTCTATTGACCATCAAGCTTCATAGGTTCATTTCCATTTCCCTGCTTTAATAGGAAGACTGTGAAAGCAGAACATATCTCTTTTCCTATATATATTATGTTTCTCTTCTTCACATACTTCTTCATCTTAGATATAGTGGATACATAATGTTGTGATAAAACATATTTATTTATCAGCTAGTTATAGGAGTTCAGATATATGTACACAGTAAAAGAAAGATTCTCTTAGTTAAGGACAGATCTTAAGAAACCTTTTGATTATACAAAAATAGACCCAAAAGCATATCTAAAGAAACAGACTTTATTGATCTATTAAAAATGTTAAGTGGTATTCACTAACAGCTTCGGAGAAAGAATGGGACTGAAAAGGAAGAGATAGGAAAGAAGATTCTAGTGACAGAAGAATTTGGTGGATGACAAGAGGCAACAAGGAAATGTAGCCAATGGGAAACTCACTTTGGGAAGAATAGTTGAGTTCCAGTGATATATTAACTTCTAAGCATCTCCTTTCTGCTCTGTGTTGTAATACCCCTTTGGATTATTTTGTCCTAAACTGCAGTAAAATTACATTAGACATCCTGAGTCAGTGGCACTTTAGGAAATGAAAGGTGAGCTGGGTCAGTTTGCTCTGAAGAGGAGGATAAAAATAAGGTCAAGTGCCCCAGGAGACAACAGAAGGAAGAGGCTACAAGATGGAATTGTAGCAGCAGAAGATTGCTTTTCCTTACCCAGCTCTAGGGTTTATAGCTAAGATCTTTACAGCAAGAGAGAGATTAACAACAGAAAAGCACACAAGCTTATTTGCTGTACATTTGTGGTAGAAAAAAACTTCTTAAAGATACAATGACACCCCAAAAAACAAGAAAACTTCTATTTTTTTTTACTAAGCTTGATGAAGAAGTGGATAATTGTAAAGAAGCATGATTGGACAAAGGTTTCTGACCCAGTGGAGAAGTGGGAATAGAAGAGACGGCAAAGCTTGCCTGTTCAGATTCTCTGGAATAAAGCTTTTGCTTTCTTTCACATAGAGGAGTCACTCAGATGAGGCTCTTACAGCCTGCATCAGGAGAGAAGGGTGAGGGCTAAGTGCAAGACTTTCCTGTTTCTGCTGTTTTCTCAAATGCCAGGGAGCCCTCCTTTGTATTTTAGCCTGTTATGTACCTCATCAAAGTGAAAAGCAGGAGTGTTGAATGAATACCTTGATCATGAGCTTCCTTTGGAATGTGCAGAAATGTGGAAGCTTCTCTAAATTTCTCATAGACCATAATATACAGGGTGTCAAATCAATTTATTTGAATATTGAAAAAAAACAGGGAACCCCACAAAACCAAAAGCCTCATAGATATGAAAGTTACATTAATAATTGAGTTATTCCAATTAGGAAATTCCTACCTTTAAAAATTTACAGAATTTTGTGTTTGTGTTTATTCATTTTCCACTTTATTCTCAGTTACTCCTTTCCTTACTGCTAAAAAAATGATTCACTTTAACATTTTTTGTTCGCTTGCTTGCATGATCAACCAAGAACATATACAAAGTTAGAATTCTAGTGCTGTGAGGACTTCCTATGCTCTGCCCCATGCTGAGTTCTCAGAGCAGGGTGTAGGGTGAGTATATATGTAAGGGGGGGAATAAGCTAAGCAGAGTCACAAAAAGAAGGGAAATTATTTACCAGCCTAAGGACAAACGTGTTTACTCTAAAGTATATATTTTCTTAAGACTCAGCAAAAAACAGAGCCATCATGCTTCTGAAACTGCATTAGCATTTATAGTGCAAATAAGAAAAATGAATTCTAGATAGAGCATGTTCTTAAAAAGATTGTAAATCCACTTTTTGACTGGAGTGCCGGCCAGAACTTTCATTGGTATATGAGGATGTGTGTGCACTTGAAAGTTAAGGCAAGTGAAAAATTTGGGAAGGCAGCCAGTGGGAACATTTTACCATGGGAACGGTTTAGCTGCAGGGTCAACTTTTCTACTGAAGACTATTTATACCTTGCTAACTTTGTAGACATCTACTCTGTGATGAAGTTTGGTTTATGATGGGTTAATAATTAGATACTCCTTGTGTATAGTTCAAGTGAAGGCCACTAGCTATGACTTCACTTTGGCTGGGGTTTCCCTGTAATCCATTTAGCAAATTAAAGAGATTACTTTGATTGCTGCCATTATCTCCTATTCTGTTGTGGGTGAACCACTTAACCTGTGCTTAATTGAAAGAGATAGAGAGGGTACAGTAACAAATACAATCAAAAGGAAGGGGCAATAGGATCTGTAGGCCAAACAAATGATCAGCACTGAGCTAACAATAGCAGATTAGAGGTGAGATCAATTAATTAGAAGCTATTGTAGGTGTTGGGTGAATGCCAGCATTTTCTAATAGCCTAAGCCATCATGCCAGCTCTGTTTAGGAGGATTTTTAATGACTGGGAGTTGATGTGATTATTTCAATAATTACTTACTTTTATAATTACTTCATTAGAATACTAAATGTATTACTTCAACAAGGAAGCTCTTTATCCCCCCACACACATCCAGCAACACTGGAGTCTTCATTCTCCCACAGAGGAGTTTCCTGTTTGGAAGCAGCAGTGGTTTGGAAATAGTTGTGCTTATGTTGTACTGATAATCACGTATGACATACCTGTTCTAAAAGGCCACAGGCTAGGTGTTCAGAGACAGAGATTAATGAGGCACTGCTTTTAGGATAGGTGAAACACAAAGCCTAAGTTCAATGCAATATTATAAGAGTTGATAAAATTTTGCAGGTGGTACACAGTCATCGTAGCTTAGTAAAGAAAAGAGAGGTGATACTAGTTGTTTCAAACAGAAAGGGATTTAATACAGGGAATTGGGTATCAGATCTGACCCTCTGTCTTCTGTTTGACCCCATCTATTATCTCCCCCTTCCTATGTCCTTCTTTTCAAATTCCCACTCATAATCTCATGAAGGGCCTTTGTGCTAATGGTCTCCTCTGGCTCCATTATTCTTCCCTTGATCCCACATAATTGTCTCCCTATTCCTTCAAGTCTTCCCTCAAATGTCACATTTACAGCAAGGTTTGCTCCACTGCCTTACTTAATACTGGTATTCTCATTTTGGGTGCCACTTATACTATTTTACTTTTTCTTTCATTACACTTATTTTTTAAAATAAAAATTAATATGTTTATCGCTTATTTCCTTCTATTGTAAAATATAAGCTTTTTATACAGTATTCCATGTCTCTTTTGCCCAATACATAACTTCTGAGTAACTACCCTGTTTCCACAAAATCAGACCAGCCTTAAAAACAAGAAATCAAAAATGCCAGTCCCAAGCAGCCTATCCTTGCCTTCCTGCCACTACAGAGTAGCCAAAGGAAGGTAATTAAGTCAAGGCAAGTTAAGGGGCTGACAGTTTGATCTCTAGCTTTTAAGGCTGATTATTTTCCAGTTAGGTCTTACTTTTGGGGAAACAGGGGTAGGTGCTGGTAATGCCACCAGCAGAGCTGAGTGACAGGTAGCCAGGGTACATCTGCGAGACTTACAGTTGCAGGTCAGACCCCATTGCTGTAATGCAGGAACCTAGATAGTGCAGGAAACTGTCAGTGCACCACCAGGACAGCTTGGTTCTATGACCACGCATCTTTGGGAGTGCTTATTGCCATTTGAAACCACAGGAAGATAGTTACTACTTCTCTTTCACCTTCAAATCTAAGATAGACAATCTGACAAATGTAATATTATGTTTTCAGCTTCTCCAGATAGTAGATGATGACTTTTAGGCTGGGAACGCCAAGCTAAACAGTCTTCCATTGGACTTTATGAGAGCATGGACACTGTTACTTCTCTTTTCATATGAACAGCCAGCAGCTCAGAGTGGTCCTCTAACTTGCTTAAGGGCCCACAAATAAATCACCAAGCCAAGTTTATTTACTGGCGTCTTCTTTGGAAGCCCTTATTTTACTCTATATCGTTCATATTGGCTGCAAACGATATAGTACTAATAAGGCCAAATTAAGAATTAAAGTCTTCAAGAAGGCTTTACTGTCTCCCAAAATTATGGCGGTGATCTCTAACTTTCACCAAACTAAGACAGATAAGGAAGCAGAGTCAGGCTTGTAGAAACTAATCAGAGGTCTAAGAATAGCAACTCAAGCGTGGGTCTGTTCTGTGACAGGCCATTTTTGCTATCACATCCAATCCACTTATGTTGAAGAACATTACTTGACTTCCCTCTCTATTTTGGGCCTGACCCCAAATGCGAATTCTTTAGTTCCTCTGTATCTCAGTCCTGATGCCACATCAATCGGACAGGAGGTCATGTAATTGCTGAAATTAAAACGTAATACCTGCCACCTTTGAGGTGGCTTGCTGTAGTCTGTGAATATTTGTTTAATGGAAATGGAGCTGCAGATGACCCTGCTAGGTCAGACTAACTGTTTCTCTCCCTGACACACCTTGAAGAGAAACAGAGGATTGTAAACTGTGGATCAATAAGGTCATCTGCTGTGACGCTGCCACACTGAGCTGAATTATTTCATCATCAAAAACAGAACACAAGAATTTCCAAAGAGCCACTTTGTGAGGGACAATCTAATCACCCAGTTAGAACTGGAGACACAGATGCTAAGTAATTCCACCTTTCAGCAGTTATGTAGGTGAGGCACACATCTTACTATGATGACTCAGTGATCCTTATGTGCCAATGGTCATTTCTCTGTGTGATTTCCTCCCTTGTGTTCATGACTTTCTCCTAACATAGTGTGTTTCAGAAGTAAGGAATTTTGTTTCCAAGGTTAGGTTATTATAGGCTGTGATTTCTATCTTGCTCCTGGTCTACTCTTCTCTTCTATTCATGCTTCCTTTGATGTGCAAACTTTCATGCTGGAGAAGCCTCAGCTAGCACCCATTGAGAAACCAAGTCTCCCAGAGCAACAGCTCATGAGTGTTGGGATCCTCTGAGCTAGTGAGGATTCATAGTGCAGAGCAGAAAGCACAGAGGCACAAGAAATGCCCCAAAGGCACTGAGCACCTGAGGAACATCCTGAGGACATGGAGCGCTGGAGGCAAACAGGTGTTCCAGCCCCAAGAATATGGAGCTTAAGAAGCCAGTGAGTTAAGCAGAGAGGTGTCATACGACAAATGTATAAATAAATGCATTGAGGTAATTGAGCAGATTCTTCCTCTTGTCTGGAGGAAGGGCTTCACCTGACCCCAGCTTTCTGTCTCTGTCTTTATGTTTTTCATCCTCTTGTCATTCTGCCTCCACCCCCAAACTTAGAGAGATCTTGGGGACTCAATACAGGAGGAATAGAGTCCTTCAAAGAACACAAGAACTTCAAAGTAAACCTTCCCAAACTTTTCTTAAGGAGACTATAGCCCAGTCAAGACTTTGATGACCATCTACAGGAAACCCTGAAGTAAAGGACTCAGTTAAGCTATTCCTGCCCTACAGAAACTATGAGACCAGAAATTCTGCTGTTTTAAGCTAATAAAGGTTGAATAATTTTCTTATGGAGTTGTAGATGACCAATTTGGTAAATGAGGGAACATTCTAAAATATAGGTGCTTACCAATCCACAAATCCCTGTATGATGAAATGTAGAAGAAGATCCTTAAGGTGTTTAGCAAAGCTACCTGCATGTACATTAAGAAATATTCAATATTATGAGTCAAAATCTTAGCTTTTATTACCAGATATCCTTAGGACAGATCTGTGAGATAGGTGACCCAGTATTCCTTCATTCCTATGGCCATTCATGTATCCTCTCCTCTATTTATTTTTGTATCTTCAGGTACTATGTTAGATATGTATTGCCCATCTGGAGCATCCAGGTAAAAGCTAGGCACAGCATTTCCTCAATAATCAAAACTATGACCGTGCTAGGTCAGACTGTTTCTCTCCCTGACACACCCTGAAGAGAAACAGAGGATTGTAAACTTTTTAAGTGAAGGAATAGTTCTGACAAAGGACCTTGACTTTTATTGATCAGGGGACAGGGAAATTTTTGCCAAGAAAAGAGTATTCGAAGCATCCCAGTCAGAAGGAGTAGTATATAAGACTCTGTGTTGGGAAGGCTTGCTGTTTGTTTATACTAGGGAGAGGACAAGAGATAAATGGAACATATAGGTGAAGGCTAAGCTATGAGCAGTTTGTAAGGCGTATGACAATAGGAAGCCAATTAAAGGGAGAAGGGGCAGTTGACAGTGACAGATCTGATTTACACCTTTAAAAGCTCATTTTGGTTATAGTGTAAAGAACCAGTTGTAAGTGAGCTCGACTTAACCTGAGAGGTCAATTAAGGTGATCTTAGAGGTACCAAATTAGGACAATGCTTACTACAGAGGTAATGACTGAGGATTAGAAAGAGGGAGCCATTTTAAGGGTAATTTGAATAGTACTCTGGAAGACTAGGGCAGGAGAATCACAAATTCAAGCTCAGTTTGAGCAAATTAGTGACTTAGAAGGACCTTACCTCAAAATAAAAAACGGCTGGGGTATATCTCAGAACAAAGGCCCTGCATTAAATCCCAATCCTACAAGGGAGTAGGTGGGGGAGAGGGAGGCAAAGGAAAGAAAGAGACCTCAGCTGATGAAGCATAAAGGATTAGAAAAGATGACAGCTTGCCCAAAGTTAATGGCAAAATCAAAGGAAAAAACAATATTATATATGATAAATTCCATTTTAAGCAATTGACAAGAGAGCTGACTTCATCTTTTTTTCTAAATCCATCTCTGAAACCAATATACACATATACGTCACATATACATAAGCAGCAATACATGGATGCAGGTGTACTCACATATGTGTTAGTCAGATTTCCCATTACTGAGATATAATACTCAACATCCACAACTTAAAGAAGAAGGTTTAATTTAGGTCATGGTTTGGGGTCATGGTTGGCTGGTTCCAAGGCGGGGATATCAAGGAGGAATAGTGTGCAGAGCAAGGATGGTTGGTTCATGATGTCAGGGAGACAGTACCAGAGAGGAATGGATAAGGGCCTATGTGTAGTACTCAATACAATGCCTCCATGGCCCAGCCAGGAGTGTGCTAGATATTTCTCAAGCCAATGAAGTTGACATAACAGGATCAAGGGCCACAAAGCACACCTTGGCAACTTCACACCCAAACACATCTCCTTAAACTATTTACTCTCCAGTTAAAAATAATAGAAAGCTCAGGGGCTGGGGATTTAGCTCAGCGGCGTAAGTGCCTGCCTTGCAAGTGTGCAGTAGTGAGTTCGATCCCTGGTACCAATAAAAACGAAAAAGACCAAAAAAAAAAAAAATAGAAAGCTCATAATTGTACCTACTACAACTATCCTGCATACAATAAAAAACACAATAATCTCTTCCACATTTTTCACAGTTCCAGCATTTTTCAAGTCTATTCTAAGTGCAAGTCTCTTCTGAGACTCAAACTCTTAGCTGTGATTTATTTTAAAAATAAAATAAAATTACGTAATTCCAAGTTTCTTTTATCATTGCTGGGATGTTATACCCAACACCAACAAATTAAAGGAGGAAGGATTTATTTTTGACTCATAATCTGTAGAGGTTCAGTTCATAATTGGCTGGCTTAAATTGTAGGGCAGTGTGGCAGAGGGATATGACAGTGCTTATGACATAGCAAACCAGAAGCAGAAAGCATTAAGGGAGGAAAGGAAGAGGAAGAAATGCTTTTTCAGGCTATGCCCTCAATGACGTGCCTCCTTTGGTCAGGCTGCAACCCCGCAATATCACATTTAGCTACAAACTTATCAATGGACCAATTCACTGATGATTGTCATACCTCTGTGAGTCAGTCACCTCCAGAAAGCCCCACATATGAGTGCATGAGGCTTTGGAAGGTACATCAATATATAAACCAAGGTACAATGGCACAAAGTAAACTTTCCAGTTCCAAAAGAGAAGAGAAAGAAAAATTAGAACCAAAATAAAACCAAAATCAAGTGGGCAAAAATTAAGTTGTATAGCTCCATATCTGGCATCTGGGGCACATAATGGCAACATGTATGTTATAAAGGGCTTGGGCAGCCCACTAGTTACAGCCCATACTGTCTCCTGAGCTGGCTCTGCTCATAACCTACAGCTTTTCACTGCTGATAGTCCACATCCTTGGCACCTCTGACTTCCTGAGGGTCTTCACTGTATCATTGGCCCCATTCCCACACCTTTCACACTGACTTCTCAGGGATCCCTTTCTTGCTTCGCAGTCCTTATTTTGAGATCTAGGCAGAAACCTCCATGACCCCCCAACTCTTGCATTCTGCATACCAGTAACACTTGCATCATGTGGAAAATATCAAGGTTGACTGCCAGCTTGAGTAGTAGACAGGTCCCCTTAAACCTTGACTTTAGGGTCCTCTGAGTGCCTAGATGACAGAGCAATACTGAAATGTTCCAGCAAATTAATTCTTATAAGGATCTTGAATAGGGAGCCCAGGAAGTCTCCTCAAATAGAGTAAAGCTTTATGGTTGTATACCTTTGGACTTATGATGGGCGAGGTCTTGCAGAATTCTAAGATGCTCTCAAGCATTTTTTTTTTTTTGGTCACTATACAAAGTTATTAGTTCCTTCTTAATGGTGTTTATCTCTTCTGCAACCACTCCTCTTTTGACCAAATTTATACATGCCTCTTTGTGGGCCATGATTTACATTTGAAAATTTTTTCTTCTCTGTATTTTTCCCCTGAGTCTCACTATAAATCTTGCTAAAATCAGGCTGCAGTATCCATGTCACATTCTAAATATGGGCTGCCTTGAAATTTTCTCCACCAAATTAATTAGCCCACCATCCATCCACCATCTCAGGATAAAGTCTCAGGATGTTGGCAAATATAGGCAAACTTTCTTCAAAGTGTAGCACACATAGCCTCACTTTGCTGCCAAAGGTGCCCTTATTACCACCTTACACCTCTTGAGTCTGGCCTTTACATCTACATTCCTACCAGCATATGAGAGAGAGAGAGAGAGAGAGAGAGAGAGAGAGAGAGAGAGAGAGATGCTTAAATCAGGCTAAATATTCCTATCTTTTGAAAATTTATCATTTCACTGTGGTAAAAAATATTCAAAATTCTCTCCTTTAATTTCTTGAAATTGCATAGTACATCACTGTTATCTGTAATGTGTAGTTATTTATTGCTTACAAATTTTCTTAAATGTAATATTTCCTTGCTTCCCTCTCCACTGGCTGTCCTATAGCACCATTCTAATGCCTTCTGATTTGTCTTTTCTCCAGCTTTTCTTCTTCAGCATGTCCAGTGTAATGTTTTCAGGTGATTTTCTTCAATATTTTATCTTTCTTCAATCCTTTTATCAGAATACAGCCTGTTCAGATCTTTTAATTGCTCTCTTTAACCTAAATTTATAGCACTAGCTCTACTCTGCTATCCAGCCCTTGTAGAAACATACATATTTTTCTGCATGAATCTTGCTTCCCCAAATTGACTTAATTTTCAACTGTCCATTTAACTTAAATGTTTTAGTCAGTTTAAAAAGATTATTTCTGATGTTCCAAACAATCTTGAAAGTTTGGTGTTTTCACACATTTCAGAGGAGTAAAGTCAAGGCCCAAAAAGATCAGTCCACTATAGTGGACATTGTACTTTTCTTACTTCTCTTTAGTTAAATCTCTCTCTCTCTCTCTCTCTCTCTCTCTCTCTCTCTCTCTTTTTATTTAAGTGTTTATTTTAGAAGACAGTTTACATACCATGGCCATCACTCATAATGTTCTTTCTTTGGTCAGAGGAGATCAGAGAGGTGGTAAAGACACATTGCCAAGATGAAGGCTTCCTCCTGGCTATAATTAGAAGTTATCTGATGAGACAATTTGTTTCTCATTGTGAAACTCAGTTTTGTCATTTGTATTTGTGACCCCATAAATTAACTGATATCCTTCCCTTGGCATAGGTGACACATCTAAGGGAACACAATGTTAAAATGCATATCATCTTAAATCAAGTTAACCCATGGGGCTTCTCTGTAGTTCTTCATGAAGGGTTCTTCCACTCTTCAGAGGATATCCATTTATCCTTTCTGCATTTGAAAACCATTTCTAATATGGCTTTGTTTTTCCCTTACACTAAACCACATTTCCTCCATGTTTCTACTTACAAGAAAAAGAAGGTAAAATTTTGGAATAAGCAATTTCTCTACAGGGACTCCCAAGGCTGCACTCATATCAAAGCTAAATAACCTCTCATTCTAAGGGATGCTGGTCCCTCGGGCTAGAGCTGAGGTCATGAGGAGGGCAAGAGGGAGATGCATGGATGATAAGTACTTCCATCCTTCTCGCCTGGCCCACACATAATAGACACCCTTAGCCTTCCTTAGTATCCAGACAAACATTCTTTTCCAGCTCCGAGTCACCACTCAAATCCAACTCCTTTTGTATGGGTTACAAAGAATTCAAGAGCCTCCTTTTTGACTGATGAAATGCAGAGGGAAACCCTTTGTAAACTGCATAGTGTTCTGCTTAAATATAATGTCTTGCATACTGCATATTTTCCACTACTCAAGTTAAAAAGAAAAACTACATGCAGGAAGGATGCAAACTTGAGAAATGATTACAGCTTACAAAAGAAACATTTTTCTCCCATATGTTGTTGGCTGTATTCATGTACAAATTGATAAAACCAGATTGTCTGTGATTCTAAATGGTTACACAGAACCTGTGGGATCACAAAATTTCATTCAGTGTGTTTTAAAAGTGGATAGGAGGGGATTGTTAAGTTTTCCACACAGCCACTGTGTTTTTAAAATAAAATCCACACTTAATAGAAGTTGAATGTGTAGTTTGTTCATACAGTTAGTAATTAAGTGTTTAGTAATTAAGTGTTTAGTAATTAAGTGTTTAGTAATTAAGTTTAATAATTAAATTTAGTAATTAAGTGTTAAATGTCCATTCTGGGAGGCTGAAGCAAGAAGATTACAAGTTCAAGCACAACACAGGCAGCTTAGCACCTTTGCAAAACTTAGTCTAAAAAAAACTTTAAAAAGTGCTGGCAATATAGTTCAGTGTGCCCTAGGTTTAGTTCACAGTACCAAAAAAAATAGTGTCAAATGTAGTACAATATTATCAAAGAAATAGAGGCTTCAAACACTATAAGATAGCTACAGGGAATTGTCCACTGTGTTATAGGCCATATTGCATTTAGCAATAAATTTCATTTGTACTATAGTCTCAGTGAATGGCTAAGATGTTCTGGGATATAAAAAATAAAGCCAGAAGCAAAAGAAATGATCTAGAGCAGTAATGGTGAGCCCCTCAGAGGTTTCAGTGCAACAACCAGCCAGCTGCAGCATGTGTACCATAGGTTCACCATCACTGATCTAGAGAGGCTTTGGAACTGAGTTCTATTGCAGGCCATAAAACAGTTGTTTGCTTCTTTCTTCTCTTCTTAATCATGCTAAGTTAATAGTGGTAACTAGTGAAAGATTTTTGGAGCTAATAGAAGCAGAGAAAATAGCCAATGTGCTATTTTCTTTGGTCCAACTCTGGTGCTGACAATTCTTAGCATTTTTGCTGCTACTTGAAATTAAAACCCAGTTGCATTTGTTCAAATAACTCATGTGCCCAGCATGAGATGCAGGCCAATTTGTATGAGTGAGTCTTTACTCTAGGTGGTATTTATTCGGTGAATGAATGATTACCTGGTTATAGACTAGTGTTCTCCACTGGAGACGCTGCCATTCCAGAACATCAGTATAGCTCCTTGCAATAAAAACAACGAAAGAAGAAAAATCACCCTAGAGCTGCCATATTTAGAGACTCTGTCAGCCCTTGAAACTGACCTCTCCTATTCTTCACTCCTAAAAATTAAAAATTCTGCTTTAAAATGTCCCTACAGAAATTTGAGACATTGGTCTTTATCCTTCCTCTCCTTCTTAGCTTTTCTCTTTTATGTAAGCTACCTATCTAATTGCCATTTTTCAACAGGCAGAGGACACAAATCCTTTCTTGTTTCACACTCCTGGTACTTTGCCTGCATTTGGAGACTTTGTCTCTGGAATAATACTCCCATGAATCAACAACAACAACTTAGTTATCACATTCCACTACTGAGACAGTGCTTCATGATGTCAAAGTCCATAGCTTCCTGGACCTTCACAGAAGACTTTACAGATAAGTCAGGTAATAGGCTAGAGCACAGTGTAAGAGTCAAAACTGGATTCAAATGTCAGCCTTATTTGCGACAGACTGTGGAACCCTGGTCATTTTCTTTAGTATGCCCAACTCTATTTTCTTATTTGCTGAAAATGATGAATAAGAATAGCCACGTTAGCATTCTGTGGGGGTGAAGTGATTTATATGTGTAACACCCAATACCATGGTGGACACTTGGCAAATACTCCGAGATACTACGTGTTGTGTAGAGGAGAAGTTACCCAAAAAAAGAATGTCTGTGTTCCCCGTAGAAGCACGTACCTCTCAATCACAGTCAGTTCCCTTTTTTTTAGAAAACCAAGTTTATCCATAGTTGACTGTATTGTGTACTTACATATTTTCCTGACAAAATCAAGCTGTAAAGAGATTTGGCTCAACAGAATTGTATGCTACTATTTATCATATTTTAGCCAAAATGAATTCTATTATCTGTAACTCACATTCAATTGGAATAATTTCACTTGACTTCATTAAGCTTGAAGAATTTCACTTTTCTTTCACCTTTTTCTTCTTTAAACTTTCATCCTTTACAAGTCAAAAGATAATGCTCTATTAACAAACCTTTATAGCATTTTAAAGGAGTGGGAGGGAAGCAAACCTTTATTTTTCTTTTTTTCCCTACCATTTTCATTTCTTGGAAGCACTGAAGACTAAGTGTACTAAGCCGTAAATAATATTTTGGAAATAAACCAAAAGATTCACTTTTTCATCCTCTCACAATCCTCTAAAAAACATTCCAAGACTTTGTGGGCAGTGAGGCTACCAGGAATTCCTAATGGCTATAAAGATGTCACCATGATTTTAGCTGTGAAGAAATCTTGGGTTTGCTGGAAATCAGGAAAAGGCTCTGGCAGGTATTGGTAGGGCCTGTGGAATTCCCCCATCTTGATCTTGGGGTTAAGGGATTGAAGAGGCTTTCTGGGGAATATGCCATTCTTCTTTAGGCTGGTGGTGTTTTAGGCATTTCAAATAAAAACCTCTTTTAATTGTGTGCTATAGGCTGAGTTGATTCCTTCTAAAATTCATCCTTTGAAGTTCTAGTCCCTTGTATTTAAGAATGTGACTGTATTTGAAGATTGGGCCCTTAAAGAAGTAATTGAGTTAAAATGAGATTCTTAGGGTGGGTTCTAGTTAAAAATGGCATCCTTGGAAGATGAAGTGAAGACATAAATATGCACAGGAGGGAAAACATGCAGAGACACCCAAAGAAGGCCTTAGAAAAAAAGTTCTACCAACACCTTGATGTCACATTTCTAGCCTCTTTAGCTATGAGAAAATTAATTGGTGTTAAAATTAATTGATATTTTTATGTTCTAGTAGCCCTAGAAATTGGATGTGTTTTATTAGGGACATGAGTAGCATACCCACATGACTGGGCAAAGAATTTCTCCCTGGCCCTTCCCCAAGCATTCAGACAACTTTACAAGTTTCACCGGACACCATGAGGCCCCATGTGCGTGTGTGAGTACATGTTGAGAGAGTCACAAGTGACTCTGCTCACACTGTTCACTCCCCTAAAGCAGCTGAGCCTCTCAGCCACCCATCCTCCTTTTCACACGTGGTTCTTCCTGTAAGGTCCTTTGACATTGAAGAGTGTGCTTAGGTTTCTGCTCAGTCCTCTGCCTCTCCATTTCTCCATCCCTGTTCTCTTGTTCACTCCCAGGTCATAAATTTCAGTGTGTCTTTGACCTAGTGATAATGCTTCTCTTGCAAATTTTATATGAAATTATACCATCACCAATGCCCAAGCCCCTTTTTGACCTCTGACCCTAATTTCCTATAGTTTGTTCACATGGTAGAGAGATGATGGCAAGAATATCACTGATAGAGACATTTTGCCACTGCCACTGATCACTATGTAATATTTGGGAAAATCTTCTTCCCAAGATTCCTCAGTTTCCCCTTCTGAAAAATATGAAGTTGAGGCAAAATTATCCTTAAGCTGTCTACAGCATTATCATGCTACAATTCTAACCTACTCACTCAACAAACATATATATAAATAATACACATAGTTACACTGCAATCTTACCTTGGGTTATGAAGGCACAGCTTACTCTTGAAGATTGCTGTGAGCTCAGACATCAAATGATGTGCATTCTATAAGACAATCTAAGCAAAATCTGTACTTTCAGAAACCAGTTATTAATGGTTAGAAATAGAACAGTGAACTTTTCTTTGTACTCTTATTTTTAAGGGTGATAAAATGCTTCCTCTAAATCTTAGATATAATAAGTCATAATTTAAGAGATATGTGTGAAAATGCTTGAGCCAGATGTTTGATTTTTTTTTTTAACGCACACAGCTTGTTTGCACACTGTTCTCTACCAACTGCTGCAGTTTGGACTCAGAGGATAACTAAGAAAAACCTCTGAGATTGTTAGAGGGGAGCTTCACCTGCCAGTCTGGGCTGCAGGATCTCTATAGCAACCAAACATAAATCAAGGAAATGGCCCCTTTTGTAAGTTGGTTAATAGGCACAACATGCTTCTTTAGAAAATCCAACCATTCTTTCAATAGACTTTGATTGAAAGTCAGCCTTTTCTTCAGACACATTCACATTCACATCTAGTAGCAGCTTGTATGGCTGTCCACGGGCTAATTTATTACCCTTTAAAGATCTGGCAAAGAAAAAATGGCTCTCAGAACAATGTTTACATTCAGAGGAATAATCACAGAGCCACAAAAGAGCATCCTTTTGTTCTGAACTTGGAATATTAATCTTTAACCTAGGACTTTAACTTTCTCTCTCTTAAGGGATTCAACAAAACCCCTCCTCCCCCTAAAATTTTAGCAATTTAATATGACATTGTTTCTAATATGTGGGAAGAAAGGATTAAGCCTTCCCTCCATTGTTTTCCAAACCTCAATAGAGATTGTTTCTCAAACTCCCCATCTTCTGCTTGGCGAATAATCTGCCTCAGGGGTGGCCAACTTGATAAGGGGAGTTGCCTTTCTTGCCCCTATATGAGTATTTGGCTAATTTTAAAATATAGATATATTCTTCACTGAAATGTAGTAAAGGTCATTGGATGATGAAGCGCCCCCCCCCACCAGAAAAAAAACATAATTCAGAAATGGATTTTTTAAAATGTCCCATATTGAAAACGTTTCCCCCAGTGACATAAGCACAAAGGCGAAGTGGGAGTGCACAGCTTTTCCTTTCATGTGGACAGGATCACATCACCAAGTGAATAGAGCTTTCTCTCCAGAGCAGAGCCAGGGCTGGTCATCTTTGAGGTAGGAAGAAGGGATGTGGAAATGCCTGTAGAAACAAAACCTTTCCAGTTATCTTTTTAAAAGCACATTCTGATATTTAAAAAGTACCTCTTAAACAACAGGGAGCTTGCATTGCTCTGTATAACTTCATATCACAGATGGAGTTGGCCAATGGAAGATTTATATTATTGCCTCCTCTTTAGCTATCTCAAATTCTCAGAAACCACCATTTTCAGCAACCAGACTCTTCAGGAGCTCCCTTCTGTTTGATATGGTCACCTGTCCCCACTGACAAGAGGAGGATAGAGGGGCCTAGTTTGCTTTCAAAAAATGGACATGTTTAAGCATGCCCTTTATTTTAGTTATGCTGTGTATTATAAGAAAAGGCAGTTTCATCCTATTCAGAGCTGCTGACTGAAAAATGTTGTCCTTAGGGTCCACCTGAAAAAATTGCCAGGGTCCAAAGGGCCATCCCCAAATGTAACACAGACCAAACACTGTGTTTCAGAAATGCCCAGAAGAACTGAAAGAGAGCCTACACACTAGGAAAAAGAGTTGGGCTTTCTTTTCCATGGCTAAGGATCTCATGAAAGCAAAAGATTGGCTTAGTTCTTAGCCTTGGCATGTGATCACATACATACGTGTGATCCATCATGGATCATTTTTCACCCAAATCCCTGTATCTGTGATTTGATACATTATGAAGTGGCAACACATACAGTATTGTAGTTAAAAACATGGGCAAAGGCACTGACTTGTCTCTGTACTTCCTGCATGTGTCACAGTAGACAATAACTTCAGCTCTGTGTACTCAGTAAAATGAGATTATAATAGTACCTACTTCACAGAGTCCTTCAGAAGCATTGATGTTTTATACTGAACTACCTAGAACAGTGCCTGGCACATTTTGGGTCTTCAATTGTTAGCTCTTAAAACATTTTTACTGCTTTTATTGTAGTTGCTATTGTGGATATGGCTGACCATAAGAAGAGTGCCTATTATCCAACATACAACACAATAGCTTTCAAGTTCAGATGACATTATATAGACAAAAAGAAAAGACTTTTCCAAAGCTGGAGTTACTCCATTAAGATAATCCAAAGATAGGAAGCATCTGTGTCTATGGCAATAACTAATCTCCTTGCCTAAAACCAGCATCATATAGTATGTCCATTCTTGTCTGAATTCCCAAAGGATGAAAATATCTCAGACTCGGGGTCCTGGATGAAGAGCTGTGTGTGTGAAACTTCAGTGTGTTCTCAGCTACCAAAACGAAGACCTGATTCTGTCCCCATTCTTACTAGGCTCATAAGGTCACAAACTTGTGTTATTGGAACTCAAGCCAAGAATCCTGTGGCTCGGCTTCACAAGTATTCTGTGTAACCAAGAGTAGCCACTCAGGGCTCACTGCTTGTCCCACACTGGTCATTTGTTCTATGGGTTTTGTTCCTTTAAAAGAGTCCCAGCTTCAGTGCCAGCATTAGAGTGACAGTGACTTCAGAGGAGGTGAACAGGGGATGTTCACCAAAGGGTTCGCCAAGGAAAACACAGCCTTTTTCCCAGCAAAGAGCTCCACATCTGTAACAATTCTACTAGAAAATCAGAATGTACTGAAAGAATTGATAAGTTTAAATACCCAAAGGGTACTGTGGTAAAACTACAAAAAAAATTATGCTGTTATAAAGTTAGAATTAAATCATACTTATTGGGCACTCACTGAAAACAGCATATTAAGCAAGTCTTCATTTTGAATTCACTCCAGCTCTCTATCAGTGAGCATCAAGTAAGGAAAAACAAACACCATTCCAGCTATTTCTAACACAAAGAATTTAATGTGATAATTGGTTATACAGTTCATGGGAAAATGGAAAAAGGAATCTGCAGAATTGGGCCGACACAGATGTTAGCCACCAAAGGAAGCTGTTGTCTCCTTAGGGAAGAGACAGGAGGAAGAGAGGGTGCTACTAGAGGTTAAGAGCTGGGCATTGTAGGCACTGCAGCCATAGAAGAGACTGAATCATGCTGGGCAGAGGCCCCTAAAGCAGAGGAGAAGAGGGAAGATGATCTGGAATCCTGGAAGCCAATTGGCAGTGAATATATACTTCCAGAATTTTCACCTCTGCTCCTGTTTTTAAAAGAAGGAGGTAGAGAAGAAGAGAAAGAGGAAGAAGGGAGGACAAATCACAACTTTTGCAGATTTACTTTCAGATTCGTGATGTTTTTACCATGCTCTACTCTGTGTCATATACCATGGATATAGGTAGACAATAGTGCTGCAATTACCTTTGTGATATGGGGTCAATCCTATTCTATAACTTCACAGGATATCTGAAAATATTTCTATGCTTTTCCCTCTAAAGGCAGACTTTATCTGTTCATTTTCCCAAAATGATCTGTAAATGGTAGATTTTTATGTTACATTTACCAGGTAATGCTTTGCTAGAGTCAGTTGGTATAGTGGTTAATAATAAAAGCTCCTAATTACTGGAATTAAAATCCTGATTGTGACTGCTGGGTGATTTGAGGGCAATTTAACCACTCTGAGCTGAATATGTCCTTCAAAAATTAATATGTTGAAATCCAATCTGAATTGTGTTGGTATTAAGGTGTGTGGCTCATGAGAAATTAGGTCATGAGGGCAGTGCTTTCACATACCGGATTACTGCCTTCTTAAAGAGGGTTCAGGAAGCCCCTTTCACCTTTCTTCCATGTGAAAACAAAACATCCGCTGTCTATGAGGAGCACAGCTTCACCACACACCAAATCTTCTGGCACCTTCATCTTGCAATTCCCAGCCTCCAGGACTGTGAGCAATACATTTCTGTTGTCTTCAAATTACCCAACCTAAAGTATGTTTTTATAGCATTCTGAATGGACAAAGACATTAACCTCTATATTCCCCAGGTTTCTCATTTCTCCAGGGGGATTAAGAATAGCCCTAACCTCATGGCATTTTCATTTTACCTATCTAGTATGTAGGGCTATGATCTTCTAAGTATTAACTCACAATTTTTCTAGGCCCTAATATTCTGACATACCAGCAGCATTTTGTTGTTGTTGTTGTTGTTGCTATGATGACAAAATGAGACTAAGTCTCCCCTTCGCATTGACTAAGCCACCTACAATGTCAGATTCCAGATGCCAACCTAAATATGAGGCAAAGCATCAAAAACAGGAAGGGTTATGCTGAGAATAAGTTTCCCCACTCAGCAACCCTATCACTACCACCAGCCACAAGGAGAATTCAGAAGTATCAGGAAGAGAAAAAGGACCTATTTGGCAAAATGGGAGCTACCTGACACATCAAGATATTACCTCACACTACAAGGCATTGTATTTCTTAAAAAGGTGTCTTGATGAACAGCTCAGTAAATGGCTGCATCTTTCAGTGTCAGAGATTTAAAATCTGGTTGAAGTCATTGTTTAGGAAAAATACATCTGAGGAAGCATTGTTTTATGTAATAGAAGGAATCCTAGAGACAGATAGCAGAAGAAGCTGCACTTGGGATGAGCCACAGAAGAAATGGAGAAAAGGTCAAAAGACAAATGCATCATAAAATAGTCCAGAGACAGAAAAGTCCTCTCAGTCCACAGTAGAAAGTCTAGAAGAACAAAGCACTCTACAATGATACATAAAAGCTCTTTTTTCCCCCCAAAAGAAGTGGCATTTAGGGTTTTGCTGTAGCTGCTGCTTACTAGAAAACAGGGCAAGTCATAGCCATGAGAAAGGCAGTATGGTAGGAGCCTCTGCCATTCTTTAGCTCTGGGAATTGAGGCAAATTACCTTTTTGAACAAGTCCCTTTCTTCATCTATGCAATGGTGATTTTAATTGTGCCTTTCTCTTGATGTGACATCAAAATGAGTTTGTACATAAATGTGCCTAACATGGTACCTGGAAGACATTTTTTTAAAAAAAACTCTTAGTTTAGTTATTTTATTTGGTGATAAAGCTCTGGAAGAGAAGACAGGAATGATCTAGATCACTGATGGGAGTGAATGCATTCTCCGTCCACATTGTGCTACTATGTAACTCAGTGATTATCAGCATGGATCTCTACACTGAACCATGAACTGGGCAATGTAATAATCAGTAATTAGAATTTGAAATTGCCTTTTACTTTGTTTTCTTGTCCAGTTCCTTAATGTCCTGTGTGAAACAGACATGTCTTTGGCATGCCATCCCCAGCACTGTCGCACACCCTACCTGTTCTGGACAAGATGTTCACAGGGGCATGGAGACGTGCCTTCAGTGTCATAGATATGCCATGAAGTCCATGGACCCAGATGTACCTAGAGACTTTGACTTTTAGATACAGCTCTTATTCCTACATAGACACAAAGGCTGACCAAAAAAAAAAAAAAATTACGCTTATTTAAACAAAAAAAAAAATTATACTAAAAGACACACTGCCATTAATCTTCCCTAACATAGAATACTCCTCATTTCCAACACACTCATCATTTTTGCTGCTTTCTGAAGTATTTCAGGGAGTCCTCTTTTGTGAGTGCCTTCACACAGTGCAATAAAAAAAACAGTGACTTTTGATGGCAAATGCCATCCAACAGAAAGACATGATGATGTACTCTCACCCACCTTGTTCACCCAGTCTTCCTCAAAGTCAAATGGCTATGAACGTTAATGTTTTGGATCCATGCAGGACATCAAGGCAGCTATGACAGCACAAATAAAGACACTCAAGAAAGAGGAAATCCAGAACTTCAGAGTGCTTCAAAAATGTGGTAAGAAAAAAGGGATAAGTGCATCTGAATCAAAGAGGAATATTTTGAGGGGGGTTAATGGTAAGTGTCTTTTGCTATGGTAAATATTTTACAAATTTAAACATTAACCATATTCTTTAATCACATCTCATAGTGTCCATGATGTAGAGAAAGAGCTAAATGAATGTTTTCTGTATATTATGGACTTGAATGAGTTACATATACATAGAACCTGTGATGGTATGGAAAATGGAATGTGTACTCAAGAATGTGTGTCATTCGGCAGGGAGAGTTCATTGCTTTCTTCGTAATCTCAAATGGTTACAAAATAAAGTAAGGGAATTTAGGTCTAGATTTCCTACCAGTAGAATAATCAGACCTGTAACTCAAACACAATGTTAGCAAGATAAAGCAACTTATAATCAACTCATTTAACTCTACAGATAACCCTCCCTACATCTGGCATTGCAGAGTTGAAAAAACAAAATTAAAAAACCCAACGCCCAGAAGCCACTTTTCTTTTCTCAACCTACAGTTTACCTTTAATTTTATTTTGCATTTAGACTGGTCAGGGACATTCCTGCCTTCCCCACAGAGATGTAATATGATATGAACTCAGAAGAACCAGGGTTTGTTTTCTTGTAATCTGAAACAGCTTTTATAAAAAATCAGTTTCATAAGAAGAGGCTCATAATGTACAGGAAGACACAGATCTTTATGAAGTTTTTTTCTTTTTCTTTAAAATACCACAAGTATGAAGTATTACTTTGTTCCTTCTGTTTTCTCTGTTATTAAAAGCAAGAGTCAATCTGTGTTTTTTTCTCCTTCTTTCTCCAGTCTCATCTCACGCATGGGACTAATTAGACGAGATAAATCACTAGAAGAATTTATCTTTATCCAGAAAATTGTTTTCAGAATTTTTTTGATGTGTCCTAGTATCTGTATATTTTTATGGCTTTTTGAAATGACAGAGGGACTCCACTGCTTTTAATTCCTCATGGGGCCAGGAAGAGCAATATTTGCTTATGTATATGTTTTACATATGAGAAACATTAATTTTTAATTTACTCTGTTTACCTTGAGAAACTGCCAGTGAATGATTCAGATATTCCACAGAAAGGGGTTTTCTTTTGTAATATAGGACAAAGGACAGCTAAGCATGTATTCTTTCTTCAAAGCAAAGTTTGGAGTTGGGGGGAACAGTATTTATTTGCATAGCTTACAAGAGGACTACTTTGACTCTGTAAACACTCATAATTTTATTAAGAGTTGCTACCAAATCTTTTCATCTAATATATGTTTTTACATAATATATGTTTTTAAACTAGGCTTAGAAACAGAGACAAAGAACCAAGGCAGATTGTTCCCACATTCCTTTAATTCAGCAATCCATTATATGTTTCCACTTAAGAATCAAACCTCAGGATAGTGTTTTGAATAGTGGTGGGTCAGACTGATCTCTGATTTCTAGTCTGGCACTGGCAATTCTAGCAAATATGGAAATTTCAGCAAACCCCCACCCTGCCACCCATTTTGTACTTGGGTGCTTTCGGAGGCCAGGGGCAAGGAGCTGCTGCCTCCAAGGAGGAATAAAGCTTCTTGCCTTCTCCGGGAGGGATGGGAATGAAAACTGGAACATTCCAAAGCACTTTCCAGTAATAGCTGTGTATAGCCTAGTCTGTGGGATTGGATGCCTCTTCTTTCAACTCTCCCCCAAATTATCCAAGAACCCCCAAAGATTTACTGAGATGAAAGGAGTCCATCCTGATTCCATATATCCAGACAGAACAGGAAAGTCTAAGCATACCAAGCCTGCCATGTGTGATTGTGTTAATGGGCACCCTGCCTCCTGGGACACATTTATACCGCAACTAGCACGGACTTGTAATTATTAATGCAGATTCCTGACTGATGGCATCTGAGTGATTCATCTAACAAGGTCCATGTATTAGCCTAGGTTTCAATAATATGGAAACCTTTCTTGTTATTCTTGCAGTTATCCTCTTTATAATAAATGCCTAACATTTAATGAGCATGTATTACAAAGCAGTAATTAACTGCTTTTGACTTCTCTGTTCAAGACTTACTTTTTAACCTAAATTTAGAGAATACTTTCATTTTCATGGAGGGGGGAGGAATCGTCTCATTATCATTCCTATCTGAAATTTGGAATTATTAATAGAAATAATCATGATAGTTTCAGCAGTGCCTGTGGTGTTTTTACGTCACAATTAATTGTTGAAATATTTCAAGGTATTGTTCACATTCATCAATACTTCAAAATTAAATTACTTGTTCATCTCTACCACTGATATTAATGACTGAATTAATAAGGAAAAACATCTGTTACTATATCACAAATTTTTTCCTTTTAATAAAATTGTTTCTTTTGTAATCTTATGTACTTTATTTTGGAACTATTAGAGGAGTTCATAGGCCTCAGAAAGTTACTAAAAGGTCTCTTCTCTTTTTCCCTCTGTCTCTATCTCTGTTTCTCTCTCTCTCTCTCTCTCTCTCTCTCTCTCTCTCTCACACACACACACACACACACATCAAGAAAACAAAGATTTCTGCTCTAAAAAGTCAAGATTAGGAAATAATAATTCTTTTTCTCTCCTTTTCAAGAACCCCCCCACCCCTCTACTCTACAAAAGTCATAATTGCAGAAACCTACCTGAACACTGTCCCTAATTGCCATGCGGTATAATTACAACTATGCATCGCATTAAATGTATGTCAAATTGCTTTTTAGTTCATTTGCTTCCATTTCACCACTGAGCTCTGTTCATTTAAGCATCATGGTTTCATAGATGACAACTTAGTAAGGTATGGCCAAGGAGTACAGTAGCACATGAAATAACTTGAGAACCACTGTTCGACATTTAATCTTTCTTTTCTTCATCACTGCAGCTGTTTGTCTGATGAACACTCGTATGACAAAAGATGATGTTTTCTATCAAATGTCCTTGGATTATAATTTGTTCAGCACAAACACATATTCCTCTGTGTGTAAAAAGGATTAAGATGCTGTGCCATGTTGTGGATTGTGTTTTTGTGAAGGTAGGAGAGTGAATATGGTTAACAATACTTAAATTTTTCACAATGCACAAGACAGATACATAAGTGCTCAATGTTTCTAAATCCACATGCGCTGTTAGTCTGACCAGTCACAAAGGTAATCTAATCTCCACATCATTAGTCTCAAATCTTAGCAGAAAGAGAATGATCATCCAGATCTGATATTCCTCGGGTCCATTTAAGGGGCCAAGGAGAGAGGTTCCCCAGTACACAGTGCCACATGCACCTCTGTAGAGGAGGACAATTCTGATATGAACAAAGACTATGAAAGCTTCCATAAGACAACCATAAATGCTTCAAAAGGAGTGGCCATAATGCTTCTGCGGGGGAGACAGGAGTGTCTGTCCTTGCCCTCTTGGTTCTAGCCACTACTATAACAAAGTACTAAGGATGGAGAACTTTACAAAGGACAGACTTTTATTGCTCACAGTTCTTGAGGAAGAGTAGTCTGAGATCAAGATTCCAGAAGATTGGTTGCATGCTGAGGGTTGCTTTATTTTTGAGATGATGTCTCTTGCAGTTGCCTCACCTGGCAGAAGGGACTAACGATATGTCCTCATGTGGCAGAAAAGAAAAGTATAAAAGGACCCTGCTAGTTTCCTAGAGTCCTTTTTAGGGTGCTAATACCCATTAATGAAGGAGAAAATACATTCAAAGCATATCTCTTTCCTATAGGATGTACAGGACATCTCCTTGGTATCACTGACTAGTACAAAAGCCTGAGCACGATCAAAGTAGCAGTGCTTATAATTTCAGATACACATTCAGAGAACAGGAGAGAGCCTTTTGTACCAGAGCTTTTGTGTCAGGCAATTTTTAGGCAACATTGTCTCATTTAATTCTCAGATTTCCCTCGGGCCGTACCACTTAATATTTCTCTGATGCCAGCCTTCTTTGGGGTATCCTCTAATGGGATTTTAGCGATCCCCTTTAAAGCTTCCTCTAACTATTTCAGAGTACCCTGTGTGACCTAGAAGTTTCCTGGCATCATGCATTGGTGTCTGATTTATGCTGGTCACCTTCATCCATATGGATCTGGATCTCTCACTGAGTGGTGGCTGTGGGTGAAGCCTCCACTGTTTTGGGGTGCTGCTGGAGGTGTCCCTCTAACACAAGGCTGTGTCGATGCAATAGTGCTGGCACCTGTGTCGAGGATACTCCTAATCTGATAGATTCCACCTCCCATTGTGGTTGAAGCCCCTGGTAATGAGGACTGTTACTGCATGGACCTCAGATGCTAGATGCAAAAGCACAGGGATCTTTGTCCTTCGAGACTAGCTTCCCAAAGTCCCACAGGTTGCCTGAAGTCCTAAAACTCTTAACAGTTTCCATGGGTAAACTGCAGGCAAAAATGAGCAATAGAAACCTTCACACACAAAATGAAGAAATAAGAAAGCTAATCAACAAACATATCCACTAGACAACAAAACATAAAAAATATTTATCCCACTAAATAGAAATAGAAGAAGCAGACAAGAGCACAAGGTTAAAAGAAAGTAGTCATGACTGTATCACGAACAGAGCTAAACCTCTTCCACTTTCTGTTGGAGCCCTAGGCCAACAGCATCACAAGCCAGAATGTTCTGTGGAAAATGAGCATAAAACTCAATTTCCAAGTAGCTGAGAGAGACCCCTACAGGAAGGTTGGGCCTCTCAGCCAGAGAGAGAAGTAGTAACCAGATTATGGGGTGAAATGGAGTGATTAGAATCATTTTCAAAGATTAACATCTTTGAAAAGTCATAACCTATGAGAACCAAATAAGAAAATCACATCACTAAAATCAGAAGAGGAAGTCATATATATTTTTAAAATGTTGCAAAGAAACCCTTCAAAGTTCCTAAAAATTAAAAATATTATAAAAGTGATAAACACAACAGGTAACTAAATAGCATCCTGGTGTCAAGTGATGAATAAATCCCTAAGCTGGAAAGTATTTAATGATATTAAAAATCAAAAAGAACAGAGATTGGGAGGATGATCCAGAACTTACAATGAATCAAAAGAAAATAGAAACACAAAAAGGAAAAGCAAAAATGACCATGAAGTTTTCAGGGTATTAATCCTCACAGTAATTTTACAGTAATGTCAAGATGAATAAATAAAGATGAGTTATAACTACAGTGTGATACCACTGCAAACCCACCACAATGACTAAAATCAAAATGACAACTATTAGTGAGGATGAGGAGAATTTGGAGGCCTCGTACTTTGCTACTGGAATTGTGAAATAGTGCAATACCATTGCAAAACGGTTTGAGTTCTCAAAACGTTAAATATGGAATAAACATATGAACCAGGAGCTCCATTCCTAGAACATTGCTAAAAGAATTACAAACATGTTGTCTGGAAACTTAAACATGAAAATGCTTGCAGAATTATTCATAATAGCCAAAGAATAGAAATGACCCTCAACCTACGTGAACATCAACTGATAAACAGAATATTACTCAGCCATAGTGAAAACTGAAGTGTTGATTCATGCTATCATACAGATGAACTTGAATGCATTACCTTAAGTGAAAGAAGCTAGGCAGAAAGGCCACTTGCCATGTAATTTCACTTGGGTGAAATATCCAAAATAAGATGATAAGACAAAGTTAGATTGGTGGTTTCCAGGGTCTGGAGATAAGGGAAAATGGGGAGTGATTATTATGAGTGTATGTTTCTTTTGGGACTGATGAAAATGTTCAAGAATAAGGTAGACAATGGTGGTGACTGCACAATTTTGTGAATATATTTCAGTCATACACTTTAAAAGGGCAAATTTTATTTTATGCAAATTATATTTCAAGCTATTATTTACTCAATAAAAAAGTTCTCCCCAAAGCTGAGCTATGTGGGATGCGATCATACAAAATCCTGTGTGATTAATTCTTCTCATTTGCAGTTTTGTGGTTAGGATATTAAAGTGTTATTCTGCATTTGTCAAACTATTTTTATGACATAGACAGAGAGAGAGAGAGAGAGATATTCTAGTATTTCTCTTTATATATACTAACTTTTCAATTTCTAAAGCAACATGGGTCAGTAAACAATTCTTTAAGTGAATCTCAGTGCTCTCTTTGTAACAGCTCCAACTGTCCAAGTTCCCTTAAGTTTTTTTCCCAAGAGGCTGCTGAGTATTTTATATAAACAATGTCTTGGCACATACTGCATTCCAGCCCCAAAGCCTACAAACTAAGAAAAACCAGAAGTTATCATTATTCCATTCACAGATGAGAAAACCCAGGTTTGTAAAGACCGTGACCAGAGAAGCAAAGACACTGATTTTATCCTTATGAGTTTGCAAAGTCTCTTTGGTACCTACTAGTGTTTTTTTTTAATTTCAAACTCCTGTTCACTAAATGTATCCTAGCCTTTCTGTTTGGAAATGACCATAATTAAGTTCGGACATATTTGACAACAGCCAAGCTTCAACTGATTTTTTTTTCCTTGAGTAAGTAAAACAAAGCCCATTACTGAATGAATGCTGAAATGAAGAGCTGTGCCCTTCATGACTTCAGCTTTTCTCTCTAATCTTTAGCTGGACAAATACCAACAGGCACCCACCACATGGCTGAAACCTCATCAAGTATAAGTGGTTTCTTTCTGCTTGGTAGTGTTCATCATCTCTCTCCTCTGAATAAGTGGGTTGTTTAGATACTCATGTTTCTTTCTTTGTGGAACACAGATACAATAACAACTTACCACAATCACTGACAGAACTACTTTGGAGTATCACAGAGCCACAGCCAGCCTGGCAGAATTACTTCATTTTTAAAATTTTGTTTTATTTTATTTTGTCTTCATTTGTTTTTTAATCGCAAATAGCAGAGTCTAAGGTTCAAGCCTAAAATGAGACTATGGATGGCTCATGGGTTGACCAAGGCTTATGAATACTTCTGCATGTGTCTAATATACTCCTAAAGCTTGTTGTTGATACTTGATATAAAAAACACAGAGCAGAACCAAAGCTCCATAAAAATGAAAAACATGGTTGATCCTTGTAGGTCCATTTTGACTTCAGTAATTCTAATATACATACATCTTTCCTCTGTTAAACTTAAAATTAGGAAAAATAGAATAGTAGTTCTCTAATTCTGGTACCAAACAGAATCACCCTAGGTTTTAACCTTTCTGATGTCAAAGTCTCAGCTTGGATTGATTAAATGAGAATATGTAGGCAGCAGAACCCAGCACCAGTAGTTTTCTTAGCTCCCAGGTGACTCCAATTTTGCAGCCAAGGTGGAGAACCAGTGCCTTGGAGCACATTTACATCTTTATCCAAGATTTGCATTCTGAAATTTAAGGCAAAAATTGAGACTAGAAAAAAATTACCCTTGAAAAACTTTTAAATTGTCCATGAAGTAGAATATAAGTGGTTTTATATCTATATCTCTGCTTAACACATCTAAAAACATAGTGTGTAGTCAGTGGTACATATGCAAAATGTAATTTTGCATTGTTAATTAAATAACCAAACCACGCTGTAAATTCATTTAGATTCTTTAAAGGTACAGAAGATGTGATCTTATTATTCAAATGTGGAAGGTTATGAGAGTATTCATTTAGTTTTTTGATCTATAAATTTTGGATACCCCAGTGTCAGTTTCAAGATCTGAGAGTTTTCAGAGCTTATCTTTGGTAGAACCAAGCATTGTTCCAAGTAACCTTATGTGATACATAGATCACAACGGAATCCAGAACCCACATGCCTAGACTCACAATCTGAGCAGAGTTGCCTGGTAGATAATCAATGCTTCCCAAAACCCACAGCTTCTGATTCCTCTAGCCTAACTCTTGATGCCTCCCAGGAGGACTTCTTTATTCAGTTATGCTGATTTCATCTTTCTTTGACATTAAATGTTTGTTCCACTTCTCTATCTTTGCCTACTCTTTTCTTCCTCCTTAGAATGCCCTCAGATCTCCAATGATATTTATTGCCCATGATACCAAATCCACCCAGTATACAACCCATCTGCCATAACCACAGTGCCCTATATTATTCTCCTAAACTCTTTTAGATGGTCTGATTTCAGTATTCACCTTGTCTCTGTCTTCGTTCTTCCAATTTTGTCATGAACAAGCCCATCCTTGAAATAACTTTGACTCATCTCTCATACACAACATCTACTTCTTTTGCAAGTCCCATGGGCTCAACTCAGAAATCACCCAGAATCTAACCAGTGCTTACCATCTCTACCACGAGCATTATATTCTGAGGTACTGTTCATCCCACCTGAGTTCACATAATACTGCTTAATAAATCTCTTCCTTTACTCTTGCCCTTATGAATTGAACTCTACACAATGCTGGAGGGGCCTTTTAAAAACAGGTTCAATCACATTGTACCCCTGTGCAGGGTCTCCAGTGGTTCCCTTCACTTTCAGAAGGAACTCAAAAGCTCACCAGGTTCGGCCAAGACAGTATTTATTACACATTAATAGCCTTTATCAGATTTTACTCCATATTAGATGCTCTTCTAAGTCTTCTATATTTTGGTAATTATTGAAAATTTGGAAATTAGGTAAACAAAAGGGTTTGATCCGTAGTCTCACCCATAACCCACCCTGCCTCTGGACCCAGGACACACTAACGCATATTGTAACTTGAGCTGTCAGAAATTCATTTTAATTTAAAATATTTCAGTAAGGAATCCAATGCTTTATTTGTTTTATGTTTGAAAATAAATGGATGTTTGAATTTAACTAGAGGAAGAGAGGTTTTAAGAAAGGAAAAATGGAAAGAGGATGGAAGCTGCATTAATTAGGGAAGCCTACATCTCTCAGATAGCATGCTGCAAAGCCAAGTTGGAAACCAGGAAATTTGTTTTAAAAATATGATATCTCCCATGCTGAAGATGATGTCAAATGTATGGTGACATACCACCCAAAAGGCAAAACCACAGTTTGCTTGTATAAAGGCTTCTTTTAGGCTGGCTTGGCTGCTTCTCAGAGCTGCTCCACAAGCGCTGGGTTGCAGTTTCCACCTAAGGGTTGAAAATTGTCTTGAGATGAAAAGTTGTGGTTCAACCTAGCGGCTCAGCACTCAGAAAGGATCACTTCCTATCCACAGAGATCAGTGTGCCTCAGAGAGCTGGCTTTCCCTATTGTTATACCTGAGCACCTAGGAAGGAAGGAGAATAGCAGAAAGGGCTGGGGCTTTGACTACAATGCCCTAAGAAAAGTAGGATGTCACCCAAAGATGTAAACACAGATAGAGATGGGTCTTTGGGTTGTGGTGTTAATGGCAACACTCAAGACTGAAGATAAAAAGCAAGCGATAAGTGGTTGGAGACATCCACATGTGCGAGTGATTCATGCTGTCTGATACTATCCTTGTCCCAAGCTTCTGAGTGCTACTATGGGTTCTTCTATTAAATAGTGGCACAAAAAACACAGTGTGATTTGCCACACAAGCAGCTTAACCAGAGCTTTGTTGTAAGTATTTGCAGAAAAGAGAGAGTTTTGGTCTGGCTGCTTCTCCACTGTCCTGTAAACAGTTATTGTGGGAACACAGGAAGAAAAGGCCCAGTTATACACCAGCAAACATAGCGCCCCTTTTTGGAGACAAGGGGTGAGAGGGCATTGAGTTTCATTGATTGGGTCTCCCTGGCAGAGCAGCCGCCCCCCAGGAAGACCTGGTATTCCTGTCCTCTCTGTGAACCTGCCTGAAAGGGATACAGGAGTTATTGGGTAATCAGGACTTGTCAGCACCTCGGTTATGCAGGATGGTTCAATCCGATAATGTGAATGGAACCTGTAATAGGGCTGATGAAAAGCACTCCAGTTTCAAAAGGGCCTTGAATGATTTTTTGTTCATTTTCTGTTTACATGTAATGTGTTATTGATGCCATTACCTTATAATACTGTGGCTTGTTTCATAGAAAAACCAGGAATTATTCATTCCTTAAAAGAAAAAGACTTAGAAGAAGAGGAAGAAAAAGAGAATAAAAGAAAGGAATAAAGAAAGAAACCCTGTTACATGAGGAAAATTGCATTCAAATGCTGCAACTGAAACATATTGATTTTCTGACGCTAGACTTTTTAGATTAAAAATGCCAGTACTAAATCCTTTCATGACCTATAGTTCATATGAAGTTCGCATGTCATTTACTATTATTCTGAGGGGAAAAAAGTTGAATCTTAATGAAAACATCGTTGGAAAGAATGTCTTCAGTTCCCACAATTTGCATACCATTAAAATAATGTCTGATTATGAGCTAACCATGCTGATACTACGATGGGTAGAACATTTTTTTCTTATTTCAAATCAAAAAATCATTTATCTGTTTTAATCATCTGCTTGTGTTCTGTGCATCGTTGGTGGGAGTCATGAGTGTGTACTGTTTCATTGTCCAGGATGCTAAGGTTGTTGTGTCAAGCTACCTTTGCTTAAAAAACAAATTCCTTCAGTTCCCCAGGGCCAGAGACCTTGCTGCATCTGGTCTTACTGAAGTCAAAAAAAAAAAAAATGATGGTACCTGTTAGTCGTTTGTCCCAATTAAGAATTGTAATATAGACATATATAACTTCCTGGCACAATCTTGATTTTACTTCATGGTTACTGCCAATCTCCAGCATGCCTCAGCCAACACACAGAGGCTTCCACAGCATCTGTGGTTACAGATTTTGGGGGTTTTTTATTTTGATTTTGTGTACCCTGAGGCATATTTGCAAGTTAAGCAAAATAATCTTTCTTCAAAAATAATTTCCTGTTATTGTATTCTTCTGTGTTTTAAAACCATTATTACAAATATCTATGTTTTGTTCAGAGCTTTCTCCTAGTAGGCAAGCATCTTTTGGTTTCTTTATCTTTGAACAGAGATGGGTAAACCTGAAACTTTGATCTCAGTCCTTAACACTGCATCTTTACCACTAGCATGGGGATGATTCATTCCGTGAAGATTTCTTAGTTCAGCAGGTTCTCTAGCGAGAATTCTGCTCAGTATCTATAGCAGAAGTTGGAAAATTGTGGTTCACTCACCAGTTCTACCAAATATCAGTCTTTATAAATAAAGTTTCTTTGGCATGCAATCTGTCCAGTTGTTTATGTATAATTGCCAGTGAGATCGTATGATCAGCAAAGCCTAAAATACTTATTCTCTCCATTTATAGAAGTTGGCCAATCAGGTCCTATGGTTATTGTGTTCCTTTAAAATTTCCTCCTAAATTATGGTGATCAAGAGTTGGTACTACTTCATTTAAATAGTGAGTTCAAGGGTAGCTAGATGCAATAGAATTCAGAAGCACAAATATTTACCTGAGGTAGAATCTTAGAAATCACCTACTCTAATTGACTGATATTTGATTACTCTAGCAACATTTTGGGGATTGAAGAAACTTCTAAATTGTCAGTCATGCTATTCTGTATTTTGACAATTCTGTTAGGAATTCTTCCCTGTATCTAGTACAAATCCATGTCTTTGTAGATCCTTTCCCCTTGGTTATATTCCTATGCTTTGCAGGCATACAGACAAGTATAAATTTCTTCAACACAACAGTCAGGTACTGGAAACCATTGTTGCTTTCTCACTGAGTGTTTTTATCTTCATATTAAATATTTCAGTTTTTTTCCTTTGTTTCTTCTATGGTAAAATACTGAGTCCTTTAATAGTCCAGTCACGTTCCTTTCAAAGCATTAGTGCATCTTCAGGCACTGATGCAACATGCTAGCTATACTTCTTTTTTCCTTTTTCTTTCTTTTTTAGTTTTGTATCAGGGGTCAATCTCATGACCTTTGCACTTGCAAGGCAGGTGTGTGTGCCACTAACCTATATCCCCAGCTTCTAGATATAGTTCTAACAATGTGAAGTTGAGTGAAATTAATAAGGATGTAAACTAAGATTTAATTTACCTTTGGGGAAACAACATAATAATGTTGATTCACTGTACATTGAAATCAACCGAAACCTAAGTTGGTATGTAGGAAACTGTCGTGCTATATTTTGCCCCTGTTAGCCCAGAATCATTTCTGTTTGGACTGAGCCCCTGTTTTTATAATCAAGTCTAATTTAATGTCCCATAATTACTTTTTACATGGAAAGGAATAAAGCACATGTCTCTAATTCCTTCTTCCTTCATGCATGAGTGTGGAAGGTGGTTTCTTCCAACTGTTTACTGTTCTTCTACCTATTTTACCCACTTTATGTAGCTGCAAATGGTCTAAGAGTAAAGATACTCCATGAAAGTCATGAAGGCATTTCTGCATATGTTTCTCACTCTTATTCTTCTGGCAGAATGATAAGATTCCCCTGTGGGCCCCTGTGGTTGGTAGAGCCTGTGATAAAGTCTAGCCTGGGAATTTTGAGTGGAAATGATGTGTACCACTTCCAGACCAATCATTAAGCTGCCAATTCAAAGCCTTCCAGAGCTCTCTTTCATTCTTCCCTGGTGACCAGTGACATTGCAAATGTTGACTTTTTCACTAGTCTGTATCTCACAGTAAGGAGACACACAACAGAGCTCCCTGCTAATTGATAATGCCTGTGGAACATGAGTAAAAATAGCCTTCATTTTGTTAGGAGCTGAGACTTTTGAGCTATTCATTTTTGTGACATAGCCTAACCTATCAGACTCATACTCAGATTTTCTAGATATTCATTCATTCATAGTGAGGCAGCCTATTATGAGTACCCTCTACGTGATTAAACATTTGGATTCTCACACTAAACAACAGAAGTCTATTTGGAAATAGAGGGTTTGGACATTTAATGGCTACTTCAGAACCAAACTCCATATTGCAACGGGGCAAACCAAGTGCACTATATTTAGGTTGAATATCTTCAAGTGTGTGATTATCAGTAGACTTCTTAGAAAGAGTCCAGGCTGGGAATAGGAGAGCCAGGGTTGAGCACTATTTTCCATGTACCTACTACATGAGATTGGCCCACAGGTTTACCTGTCTGAGATACCATAGCCTTTATGTTTTTACATTCATAATTAGCCCATTCTATACCATTTGTACCAATGATTGTCCAATCTTTACTTGAATGTCTTCAGAAACAGAATGCTTACCACTTTCCCAGAGAGTGTTTCATCTCTGAACATCTATATTTATTTTAGTGTTTTTCTTCTGATGTTCTTAAATTCTGGAAGCCTATCGTAGTCTGTTACCCTCTGTGGTAGAGCCTCAAGGCTTAAATTTGTATATAAATCAGTTGACTTTTTTTTAACTGAGTTCCTATTCTGTGCCAAGTACTGCTTCGAACTATGTGGTATAAACATTAGAGAAGCACATGTAGTAGCTCCAAACTTAAAATCCAGCTGGATAGGTAATACTGGCTCTTATATACCAGGACATAACACAGGGTGCTAAACTATAGATTCAGGGAAAAAGAAGTTTAATGGGGATTAGTATATTAAAGAAGAAGTTAATGTAGCATATAGGATTTGTGCCAAACTTTGAAGGATTTGAGACTCTAAGTAGATAGCAGCTGCAAGAAAGAGCTCCATCAAACAAGGAGACAATGCCCCCTCTCCCACCCAGAAAGACAAAGTAAGGATGAAAGTGGTATTTGTGAAAACAGAATAGTCTCATAAGGAAAAAACAAAATAACACAAACAAAAAAATCTTTTAAAAGAATGGGAGTGAGGTTCCCATTCCCACCTGCCCTACATGGACCACTTTTAGAAGAATTCCCTGAAAAGAATTTTAAAAGATGCAAATATTAAGCATTCATTCTCTCTGGCCTATAGTAAAGAATATCTTCATGTTCTTCTTGGTAAAAGAGGCTTCCCATATTTAAAAAAGGGCACTGCAAGTCTGAACCTTTTGCTTTTAAAACTGATTTCACTGTTTGTTTGTTTTTACAAGATTTTATTAATTAATAAGAACTGCCATTTCAGATATGGAGATGTTTTCTCGGAGATTGCTTGTCTGGGTAGCAGACATTGCCAAGTCAGGGCACATGGGTCAGCTGAGAGCTTCCACCAGGGAGGCAGAGTGAGGTTAAGACTATTTTTGTGCTGTGACTGTGCTTGGAGAGGAGAACTAGGGAAAGGAGAATCACAGCCTGGTGGATCCCATTCTTGTGAGAAATGAGTTCATTTTCCCTTTCAATGAGAATGACTTTTTCTAGAGTATGTAAGGCAGTTGGCAGTTCAGGCCCATGGCAGAAACTCCGAGAGATCACAAGGAGTAACGACAGTGGTGAGTGTGGATGCTTGCACTCACCCTGCCCTGCCCTGCTGCTTTATTGACCTTTAAGTTATCTCATCTCCTCATTCAAGTTAATTTTTAGTCACTTACGAAAACATCAGGTGAAACACAAGCCATTTCTATTCAATTTGGTTAAAAATAAAGAAAAACTCAGGTTAACAAAAGTATGTGAAATAAAATAAATGTCATATTCAAAGTGCAAGTTAGTTGAGGCAAAGTGAGTTGTTTCCTGCAGTTTGGGGAAGTAGCTAATGAGTGAAGCACAACTTCCAGAATAAGGCAATCATTCTGAAATGCCAAAGAAAATGGGGGCACAATCAGAGACGGAAGAAAATTAATGTGTTATTTTCTATAAATGGTGAGGGGAAATTTTTGCTGATTGTCTTTCTAAAAATTTAGGTTATCACTAAAGGTAAAACAGTGATTTTTCTATTGCTCTTGATATTTTTCAAAACATGTTCAAATCCACTTGTTTTTAATAATTTTTACAATTGATACAAAGTAATTGTATAGACTCAGTATTTTATGTGTTTCCAACAGCTTTAAGTGGCAGATATAGTGGCTTTTTTCTGAAGTTTTGTTTTACAAATGAGGGTCTAAATTTTTTGACTTTGAGTGAGTTAAAAAACTCACTCAAGATTACACAGTGAACAAGCTATTCTGTCATGACTATGAAACCAGACTTTTTTAACTTTGCTCAACTCTCGAGAAGCAAACCCAGAGTTAACAGTGGGTTTATAAAAAGTGATGCATTTAAGAGCCAGGGTGTGACAATGTAAGTTAGTGGGCATGAGCTCACTTTGGAGCAGAAATTGGGAACAGAAGGTTGAGGTCATAATGTAGTAGTAGATCTGCATGCAGTTATGACCCAGGCAGTATTTACAAGGCTTTAACAATATTTAACAATCAGAGCATTTTGCAGTAAAATGTACATTTTGGGCCTCTCTTTTTCAGTCAGCATTCTAGCCCAACAGGCCTTATTCCCATACAACCACAACCACCAGTATCCCTCCTACCCGTGAGTGTTAGTGTGTCGCTCCTGCTCATCTGCATTGCTCTTTGGATTCTGGAGAAAGGAGGACTTGTGTCCTCAGATCTGGAAGCCACCTCCTGGGACTACCAACTACAGCTCTATGAATGTGGATGGATTACTTTCACTCTTAACCTTCCATGTCTAAAATATGAATGGTGATGTTGGTACTACAGTGGATATTTAGGATTATTTTTCTGTCAACATTATTCCTTTCTTTGAAAGTTCCCATTTTATAGGAATAAAAAGATCCACTTATTTTCCCAATCTGCATAGGTAAGTGATCCTGGCTTCTCCAATCAGATGTAAATGAATGAGATGTAAAACTGAGTTAGTAACCCAAAAAAACACATGTGTGCAAGTCATCTTGCAAGAGCTATATCTAGGTTTTGGGGACAACCACGACAGGTGTGTCCAGGGTACTGTTCGTGTACATCATTATGTATGGTTGATGTGAGCTAGCTGTTCTATCTGCCCAATGTGAGAAGCATCTGGGCTTTTCACTCCGTGCTGTGATGTCAGCTATTATCTCTGGTTGTATAGTTTCCATGCATAATTCTCTGGCCGTCCTAGGGAATCTGTGAGCCTCTTAATTTACCGTATTGCCTGTTTTTTGCCTCTTGCTCTCAGACCCATTTCCCACCCCTCCTCTGTTCTACTCCATGTTGCACAATATAACAACTATAAAATCAAACTTTTGATTGTACAGATTTGTAGGCACCAAAATTTATAAAATCTGGAGAATCTCTTTAATAAAAATAATACAAAACTGTATGGTACATGCAAAATTAAAGGGAATTTTTAATGAGAATAAAAACAAATCTTACAAAATGTACTTAAAATAAAAAAAACTAGAATAAAAAACAGGAAAATTTATGTCATATTTTATTAGATAATTATTGAAATATGTCTTGTACTTTTATTCCTAGAATTTTTACTTCATACTCTTTATTTCCTCCCATGACAATAGTTTTTTATAGACAAAGAATAAATAATTTAGTCTTTTCTTGGTATGCTGATTGCTATTTACTTTTTTATTACTGTCAATTGAGAAATGTTTCCATTCGTATTTATTAATACTGTGTAAATTATTAGGATTGTTGTCAATTGTGGGAAAACTATTAAGTTGCTTTTTGTTATGGATAGACCTAAAATATTCTCCAAAGTCTCATGTGTTCAGCTGTGGGGCTTTTACATGCTTACTGACTCATGGGGGTGCTGTAGCCATCAGTGGATTAATCTGTTGATAAGTTCATAGCTAAATGTGTTATTAAAAAATGGGATCTGGTTGGAAGAGTCAGAGAGAATTGACCTGAAAGGTTGAGGGTATATTCTTATTTCTGTCTTAATTCTTTTTTTTTTTTTTCTCTGCTTCTGGGTTCTTCTTCCATACAATTTCTGTCTTAAAGGCAGATGACCATGGACTGAATCCTCTGAAACTATGAGCCAAAATAAACCTTTCCTCCTTTAAATTGCAAGTATCAGGCATTTTTCCCAGTGATAGAAAAGTGACTATACAATTTCATAGAAAGACTTTAGGGAATTTATGTTTCTGCATGGTGACCAATGAATTGGTCATCACTGTCCTAATTTTAAGGCTTCCAATATGAGTGCCACATAAAACAATATGGTAGGCAATTCTGTATTACTGAAATACATTTTGGCAGCAAAACACCATAACCTTTTCTTTTCTTTTTTCTTTCTTCTTTTTTTTTCCTAGCCAAATATCTGATGGATTTAAAATACGTGTTAGATGAGGAAAGATTCTCAGGTTTATGGTCAACCTGGCATCCGTTTGGATATCTACCAACCCTCAACCCTTATGGCAACCACATCTGATGACTTAAGTATACACAGAAATAACAGCTTGCCAAGCATGTTGGCATATCCCTGTAATTCCATCACTGTAGAGGCTGAGGCAGGAGGATCACCATAAGTTTAAGGCCAGCCTAGGCTACATAGCAACACCCTTTCTCCAAGAACATCAAGAAAGAAAGAAAGAGAGAGAGAGAGAGAAAAGAAAGGGGAAAGGAAAGGAAGGGAAGGGAAGGGAAAAGGGAAAGGAAAGGAAAGGGGAAAGGAGAGGAAAGGAGAGGAGAGGAGAGGAGAGGGGAGGGGAGGGGAGGGGAGGGGAGGGGAGGGGAGGAGAGGAGAGGAGAGGAGAGGAGAGGAGAAAGGAAGCAACAAAGCTGAACCATATACATATATCACACTAGTCGAGAACTAAGTAAAACCCCCTGCCTACATGAAAAGGTGGTATTACTCAGGGATATCAGCCTATACAGAGCAAACAGTCAGAAGCATATTAAACTAAAATACTATTTTTTTCACTTTTATACATATGGCCACTTGTACAATTTGCTTGTATCCTTCGGTGCCTTGGAAGGGCTCTGCATACAAAACATCCCTGAAACTTCAGCTCTCTAACTTCTCTCTTAGTTCACTTCTCGCCCCAGTCTGTTTCAGCCAAAAGGAGATACAGGCAAGAGGTGGGAGGACTCCTGACCCTTGGGCTTGGACTGCCTCTTCTTGTGTACCTCCAGCCTGAGGATGAATATTGCCTACGGACCTCTCTACACCATCCCATTCCATATTCAGATCATCTCAAGCATTTGTGACTACTTGAGCGTTAAATTAATTCCTTTGGCTCCCCTAAAATGTTTTCCTAATTGGGCCCTGATGTATACTCATTTTTTGCATATAGAAATATACTCAGAAATACTGGCTTATTTCTCAATTTGACCAAAAGATTTTATATATATATATATATGTCTGATTTCTTTAATAAACATTGGATGTCAGGCATCTCTGTGAGCCCCAGGTTAATCTAAGTATAATTATGTCCTTAAATCTCTACCATGTGTTTATATAAATTTATTTATACATCTATAAATAGTGTCATTTTTTCCAATTTTTATTGGTACGTTTATACTGCATAATGATCACAGTCCTCATGAGGAGTTAGTATGTATGCATATCGTAAACCATTTTTTTCATACACTTCCCCTCTTTTGTGTTCCCTCCAGATGGTGCTCATCCTATTTGTGAAAGATTTAACTTCCTATTTCTTTGTACCTATGTTTTATTTTGGTTTATTTGTAATTTGGGTTTCTCAGATAAGAGAAACCGGGAAAGCTTATGTGTCTAATTTATTTCTCTTAACATTATGGTCTCAGGGTGCATCCCTTTTCCTAGAAATCACTCAAGTTTATCTTTCCTTATGCAGTGTAGTACTCTATTATGTGTAAACACTACACTTTCTTTGCCCATTCATTTTATGATGTTCATATAAGCTTCTTCCAAAATTTAACAATTATGAATTTTGCTACTATAATCATAAGTATGTGTGTATCATTTTAATATAATGTCTTGAACTCTTTTATGAAGATACCTAGAAGGCAAATAGCTGCGTCAATTAAAATTTCTAGGTTTACAGTTTTGAATAATCTCCATACTGATTTTGATAATGGTTGTACCAGTATACATTCTCACCAACAATGTAGAAGATTTCCATTTTCCCATAATCTTGCCAGTATTTTTTATTGTGCAATTTCTTGATGATAATCATTCTTTCTGGAGCAAGATGGAACCTCAGGGTTGTTTTAATTTGCATTTCTCTGATGGCCAGAGATATTGAACATTTTTTTCAGATATTTATTGGCTATTTGTACTACTGAGAAGTAAGTGTCTATTCATTTCAGTTGTCCATTTTTGGACCTTTTTATTTTGGGGGGATCTAATTTTTTTAATATATATTCTAGATGTTGGCCTTCTGTCCAAAGAATTACTGGCAAAAATGTTTTCTCATTCTGTTGGCTCTTTTTTCACTCTATTGGTGATTTCCTTTACTGTACAGGAGCTTTTTTTTTTTTTTTTTTTTTTTTTTTTTTTTTTTTTTGTCTTTTTCCTTTTTATCAGTACCAGGGATCGAACTCACCTGCTTACAAGGCAGGTGCTTATGCCGCTGAGCTAAATCCCCAGCCCCTGTGCAGGAGCTTTTTAATTGATATTATTCCATTTGTTGATTCTTGGTATTATTTAATGTGCAATTAGGTCTCTGTTCAGAAAGTGCCTGTGTCTTTAAGAGTTTTACCAATTTTATTTTTCAGTGTCTCTCTTTTTAACATCTGTGTCTTTAAATCATTTTATTTTTAATTTGGTACATGGTGAGAAATATGGCTCTACATATGTATGGATAGACAATTTTCACAACATTTGTTAAGGGGATCCTCTTTCCTCCAGTGTATGTTTTTTGTCTTGTTTGTCAAAGATTATATCGTAAGTAGACCTAGAGTTGTTTCTGCATCTTCTGTTCTGATAACTTTATAGATGAGTCTGGGTGCTTTGCCAATACCATGATGTTTTTATCACTGTATCTTTGCAGTATAACTGAAAATCCAAGATAGTTATTCCTTATTTGCTTTTGTTGCCTAAGATGGCTGTCTTGGTTACTTTTATCTGGTTGTTGAGAGAAAATACCTGACACCCAAATGAAGGAAGGAGAGTTTTATTTATCTTAGAGTTTTTAGAGGTTTCAGTGCATACTCAGCTGACTTCTAGGCAGGATGGTGTGGCTAAGGGGCAGCTGTTCATGGCAGTCACAAGCAGCAAGAGCACAAGGGGAAAAAGAGGAGAAGCACAGCTCCCTCCCTCCCTTATATAGTATGTTGGATCCACGCCTGGGCAGGTGCAGCACTAATACCACCAATCACAGCTTTAGCAAGTGAACCAATCACAAATGCTAGACTCAGCTGCCTCCATGATTGCATGAGGCTTTGGGAGAACACTTAAGCTATAACAATTACTTTTGCTATTTTGAATCTCTTCTGGTTTTGTGTGAATTTTAGGTTTGTTTTCTCTAGTCGTCTGAAGAATGCTATTGGTATTTTGATTGGAATTGTAGTAAACCTATGTACTACTTTTGGAAAAATATTTATTTTTGCTGTGTTGGTTCTGTCTCTCCAGGATCAGTAGATATCTTTGATTTCTTGATATTCATCAGTTACCTTCTTCAGAGTACTGTAGTTTTCATTGTAGATGTCTTTCATTTCCTTGATTAGTTTAATTCCCAAGTATTTAATTTTTCTTGATGCTATTGTGAATGGTATTGATTTCCTAATTTCTTTCTTGGTGAGTTCATTATTGGTGTATAGAAACATTATTGATTTTTGTGTTGACTTTGTAACCTGCTATATTACTGAATTTGGTAATTGATTCTAGGAGTCTTTTGGTTAGAGGATCATATCATCTGTAAATAATAATTTGAATTGTTTCTCTCCTATATGTCTTAATATCTTTCTGTCTGATTATTCTGTCCAATGTTTTGAGTACTATATTAAACAAGAGCAGTCCTAGAAGACATTCTTGTCTTGTTCCTGATTTTATAAGAAATACATTCAACTTTTTCTCATTTAATATGATGTGAATCATTGACTTATTATAAATTACTTTTGTCAGATTGAGATTTCTTCAGTATTTTTATCATAAACAGATGTTGGATTTTGTCAAAGGCTTTTTATGCATCATAGAGATTATTGTGTGATTTCTGCCCTTGCTTTTGTTTATATGATGTATTACATTTATTGTTTTGCATATGTCAAACCATCCCTACATCCCTGACATGACTTCTACTTGGTCATGATGTATGATCTTTTTGATGATTTGCATATTCTGTTTATCAGTATCTTGGTGAGGAATTTTTTTTTTTTGTCTATGTTCACTAAGAGACTTGCCTATGGTTTTTTTGGTTGTGTTCTTTCCTGGTTTTGGAATCAGGTCATTCCAGCTTCCAGGAATGACTCTGGCAGTACTCTTTCCATCTCAATTTCATTAAAGTGTTTAAGGAGTATTTGCAGTAGTTCTTCCCTTGTAAAATCCAGCAGTGACTTCTTTGGAATTGGGGCTTTTCATAGTAGAGTTTTTTTTAATTTTATATCTCCTTGGTTTAGTTTTATTAATTCACATGAATATATGAATATTTTCATTTCTTCTGAGTTACCCATTTTATTAGAGTAGAGTTTCTCAAAGTGGTTACTAATAATAATCTGGGTTTCAGCAGTGTCAATTATTACTTCATGTGTTGCACTTCTGATTGCATTGATTTGGATCATTTTTTATAAGATTGGGTAGGGTTTCTATTTTATTTGTTCTTTGAAAGAATCAGCTCTTCAATTCATTGATTTTTTGGTATTGTTCATTAGTCAATTTTATTACTTTCTTCTCTGATCTTATTATTTCCTTCTTTGTGCTACCTTGAATTTGAATTGTTCTTGTTCTTCCAGGACCTTGAGATGCATGATTAGGTTATTTATCTGGACTTGTGTTTTTCTCATGTGGGCATCCAGTTGTAAAATTTCTTTTTAGGACTGCTTTTGTCATGTCTGGTAAGTTCTGGTATGTTGTACTGGCATTCTCCTTTGAATCTAGTAACTGTCTCATTTCTTCTTTGATGTTTTTCTCTAACACATTAAGATGATATCACTTAATTTCCATTTATTTACATAATTTCTGTAGTTTTTGCTGCTGATTTCTAACTTCATTGCACTATGATTTGATAATATGCATAGGATATTTTCAGTTTTTTGCATTTACTTAAGTATTTCTTATGAGCTAATCCAGTAGTGGCAAACCTATGGCATGTGTGCCACAATAGGCTGTTTGTATCATTGAAAGCTCTAAAAGGCTCACCATCATTGGCTAGCTCTTTTTCCATCATTTCCAAATGAAGTTGTCTTCTTCATTTTGCTTTTTGCTGCATTCACTGGGGCCCCTCTGCCACTGTTCCTGAAATCCTGGTGCTTTTCTCTCTTTAGAATGTTCTATAGTATTCTCTGTAAGGTTGGATTGGTGGTTGCAGATTCCCCCAGTTCATTTTTACCTTGGAAGCATCTTGTTTCTCCATTAATTTCCAGGAACATTTTTTCAGGATACATCAATCTTGGATGGAGGTTATTTTCTTTCAGTACTTGAATACTTCACTCCACTCTCTTCTCAATTTGATGGTTTTTGCTGAGAAGTCTGTCGTAATCCTGATGGGCTTTCCCTTGTAGGTAATCTGTTTCTTGCCTCTGACAGCTTTTAATATTCTGTTCTTATATTGATTTCTGGGATCTTGATTATGATATGCCTGGGTATAGTTCTGTTTTGGCTGTAGGTGGCTGGAGTTCTGTATGCCTCATACATTTGAATATCTTTTCCTTTTCCTATGTTTGGGATGTTTTCTTTAATTATTTCTGTGAATAGACTTTGTAGTTCCTTTGTTTGTACCCCTGCTTCTTCATTCACATTCTTTATTCTTAAGTTATAGATCCTCTTGTCGCCTTCTAGCCTTTGTATTGTTTATTGCTTTTTCCTTTCATGATCCCACATTGCAAACCTGTCCTCTAGTTCAGATAATCTATCCTTAGTTTCTTTTAAGCAGTTTTGCCAGCTTTCAATGGAGTTTTTAATTTCCCAGTAATCTCTCTGAACCTGCTTCATATATTCTATGTTTTCTCTATTTTCTTTATCAAACAACTCTCCCCTTTTTTTGTGTTCTTCCCTTCTTCCATCTGTTTTTTCTTTGAGATGTGCTTAGCATTTCTTTAATTATTCTATTTATATCTTGCTTTACTTGGTTAAATACTTCACTTTTAAACTCGTCTATGAGGTCCCAAAGATATCGCTTTATGTCTACTGGTGCCATGTCTGATATTACATGTTTGGCATCCTCATTCTCCTTTGCATTTACCTTTCTTGGATCAGTGTTCTCAGGATTAGGGACTGGGGACCATTTCTTGTTGCTTCCTCTTCTCATATTTTTTTGTTCCTTCCACACAGGTGTATATAGGAGGCCCAGTTTCTTTCTTTGTTGGTTACAGTTTGTCTGAATTGCACTGGCTAGGTGCTCCTGCCCACTGCAGTGCACTACAGAGATACAGACTGGGGCAGCCTATGCTGGGCCCGCCCCTCTGGGTCAGTCAGCCTGCTGAGGGCTTCACTGCATTAGGGTGCACTGCCATGCACTGCCAGGCATAGGGACTTGATTTGGGCTAGCCTACTGGGTCTCAGTCCTGGGCTTGACCCAGGTCAAGTGCTCCCCACCAATCGCGCTTGAGAAGGCAGTAGCTGACTGAAGTCACTGCAGCCCCTTGTTCTGGCCAGCCTGCTCGGTCCCAGAATGTCATCTATTGGAGCCTCTTTGTCTATGGAAGGGTTTTTATCTGTCACTCACTGCAGGTCAATGCAGGGTTCCCCGCCACCTGGGCTCTCAGTTCGGTTCGCTGATTCCCATCCTTATTGCGAATGCATCTCCAGTGAATGGAAACTGGGAAGCTTTCAGTAGCTCGGTAAGTTTCCACTGTGTGAGTTCAAGTGCAGCAGTGGCAGCGAGTTCAAGCAGTGAGTTCAAGAGGCAGTACTGAGACTGTAGCTGTTCTAATAGTAGCACCAGGACTGTATTTTTAATTGGTTTCTCTCAGCTTAATTTGTTCCTGGGTCAGAAGGGTCTATCTCCCTCTGTTCAGGACTCGCCACACTGTATTATTTTTGGAAACTAAGTTGACTATCTCAGAGAGCCTCTGTAGCTTGCTGTTATCTATCCACCATCTTTTTCGAGTCTAAGTACTAATTCTTATCATTGCAGTATTTTCCTGTTGCTGATTCCTGCCCCCTGCCCTTCTGCTTAACTTCTCACCCTGCTTGATTTACTCATTCTATTAGACATTTTGGCATTGTTGACTTCAGTGTCTCTTTTCAGAATACCCTTGAGAAGTTTTTATAATGCTGGACTGGTGTTCATGAATTTCTCATGGTGCTCTTTGTCATAGAAATACTTTATTTCTTCATTAATTTTGAAAGATAATTTTGAAAGAATATGTAAGTCTGGGTTGGAATTTATTTTCTTTTAGGACTTGAAACACTTTGCTTCCAGCTCCCCTGGACTTTAAGGTTTGTGTTGAGAAGTGTTCTGTAATTCTAACTGGTTTTCTTTTATAAATGACTCATTGATTTTTCCTAACAGCTTTTAAGATTCCATTCCTGTGTTGGACTTCAGAAATTTTAACTCTAATGTGTTGTGCAGTTTCTATTTTGATCATGGCTATTTGGGGTTCATCATGTATCAATTATCTGTACATTTAATTCTTTCCATATATTTGGAAACTTTCCTATTTTTTCTATAAACAGGTATTTTATGCCATTTATGTTGTCTTCTGATTTTCATTAATTTCAATTAATCTTGGTTTCCTGTATGTGACTTAGTAGCTGTTGGGTCCATTTTTGATGCTGTCTTTTTGCTTTTTGTGTATTTCTGAATAATTGATCTGTGGCAGCCACTGTGTATTAGAGTTCTGATGCTCTGTCCTCACACTGGTTACTTCTGCTCCCTATATTTTTAGTAAAATTTTTAATCTAGATTTCTGTTTGGAACCTCTCATTGACTTAATTCTTTGCTTAACTGGTCATTTTTGTAACATTTTGTTTAGCTCAGCTAACTTTTTATTAGTGTCTTTTATAAACTCCCTAATCATTTTGGTTATTACATCAATTATCTATTTAATTATATCCTCTCTATGCTCACTGAGCAAGTACTTTATTATTCTGTTTTCAACCTCCTCTGTTATCCTTTCAAACAATTCAGCAGTAGACAGGTGTGACACATGCTTGTAATCCCAGCACTTGGGAGGCTGAGGCAGGAGGATTGGTGTGAATTCAAGGCCAGCCTGTGCTACATAGTGAGTTCAAGTTCAGCCTAAACTGCATAGTGAAACCCTGTCTCAAAAAGAACAAACAAAAAAATTCAGCTGTGTGGCTTTTGCTTTCTTTCCCTTCAGTATTCCATGAATCAGTTTTTGATGAATTGAGAGTTTTCAGAGGTATTTTGTTGCTTTGTTTACTCGTGTTGCTGTTGTTTTTTCTTGTTTGTTTTGTTTTTTCTTATTTTATTTGTTTTGGTTTTGTGCTGACAATTGTATTACTTATAATGGAACTATTTTGTTGCTAGTGTGGAGATCTCTTTAGATAGTATCTGTCTTTCATTGATGGTGTCTGGGCATGGCTAGCTAGCCTCTGTCCCAAGATCATGAGGGGAGGGTGCAGTGTCATTGGTCCAGCAATCAGTTCTTGGGGAATGGATTGCAATATTTTAATAATACAATGGTTATTCAGATATTGGCATACAGAGAAAATCTATCAGTAGCAACAGGTATGACATTCTGGCAATAGCAAGTAAATCAATAACAATAATATTGAAAACAAACTGAATATTAAACTACCATAAGAACCAACAGAAAAAAGAACTTTAATTATATTATAAACATTGAGATAATCCATATATTGACATCAAATAAATATGTACTGAATGGAACTGTACATCCACTAACCATAGAAATTAATTCAACATTTAAAACTGTCTAAAGATTAATAAGGCTTAATGTTTACATTAATAAAGATAAAGAAATTTGTAAGTGGGAGAATTACAGAAGAAAAATTTTAAAACTTTAGCAGTAGAAAATGAGGACGGGACTGAAATGAGACAAAAGTTATGCTAAGAATTTTAAAAAAAGGAACCTGAAGATCATTAGAATACATTATAAGATACGATCACAATTACAAACATACTCAGCCACCTTATCTTTGACAATGGGGCCAAACATATTCACTGGAAGAAAGATAGCCTCTTTAATAAAAACTGGCTCTCCATATGCCGAAAACTAAAACTAGACCCATGCTTATCACCATGCACTAAGCTAAAGTCAAAATAGATCAAAGATTGAAATATTAAAACAGAAACACTAAATCTGTCAGAAGACAGAAATCTTGAAGACATAGGAATAGGCAGAACATTCATGAACAAAAATCAAACTGCATGGGAAATATTTCTTAAAATCAACAACTGAGATTTCTTCTTATTAAAAAGTTTTGCATATCAAAAGAAATCTCCAACAGAGTGAAAAGAAAACCCACGAATTGCGGGGGAAAAAGTTAGTCAACTGTCTCTCAGACAAAGCATTTCTGTCTAGGACATATAAAGGGTTTTTAAAAAAAAAAAAAAAAAAGTAAGGCCCCCAAAATTCAAAGATCCAATCCAAAAATGGACGTCTGAGATGAATATACACTTCTCAGCTGAAGAAATATAAATGGAAAATAAATACATGAAAAAAATGTTCAACATCATTGGTCATTAGAGAAATACAAATTAAAACAACACTGAGATTTTATCTCACTCCAGAAAGAATAGCCAGGATTAAGAAAACCGCCACTAAGAAATGCTAGAGAGGCTATGGGGAAAAAAGAACTGTTGGCTCTGTTGGTGGTAGTGTAGACTGGTGCACCCATTGTGGAAATCAGTCCAGGGGTTCCTCAAAGTCCTACTTGACCAAGCTATTCTACTTCTGGGCATACTCCCAGAAGAACTGAAAACATCATACCACAGTGTGATGTGTACCTGTGTTTATAGCAGCTCAATTTGCATTAGCTAAATCTTGGAAACAACCCAGATGCCCGTCAACTGAGGAATGGATTAAAAAGATGTATTTTTTAAATTTTAAAGATAGTAAAATCCAACAGAACAAAGCCAATCAAAACAAAGCAGCAAAAATGGTATAGAACTTCAAAGCAGGACACTAGAAAAACAATTGCTTCCATAGTGTATCCTGTTACCTTCACAATAATTGTCCATTCCATCAGGTATAGCAAAATTAAACCAAAGACACAACAAAATAAAACCAATCAAAACAATACTGAATAAAGCAAAACAATCAGAGCAAAGCAAAACAGTGAGAACAATATTGGATTTCAAAGACAAGATAGAAAAAAATTCCCCATATTTGCTATATTGCATACTGTCATCCTCCCAAGAGGTGTTGATGCTGGCCCCAGGCCTGCAAAATCAACCAGACAATACAAGCATTGCTATATGTACCTTAGTTGCTATCAAGTCATCTTGACCAAACCAGTAGGTTGCTTACAGGGAGGGGAAGGGGTTGATTCTCAGCCTGTGTGGGCAGGCTTATGGGAAGCACTGACTTTTATCTTCCTGAAAGCTGCACAACTTACATGGCTTATCAGAAAGCGTCACTAGTTGGCTTCTTGTTGGATTCTCCCAATCCCAGCATGGCCAATTGTTGGGAAGCACTGACTTCTCTTCCTGGTATTTTAATGCAATGGAATACTACTCAGCTATAAAGATGAATCACATTGAGGCTTTTGTAGGTAAATACATGTGACTTGAGACCGTACTCATAGGTGAAATAAATCAAACTCACATGTGTAAATACTGTATTGCCTTCCTAGTGTAAGAAACTAAAAGAGTAAATAGGATACAAAATCTTCAGTAAATATTGTGAAAGGGTAAGAAACTACTCAAAGGGGAAAAAATAACTCCGGTCCTATCACCTTCTTTTGAAAGCCTATATTGTTATTGTTCTGGGTTCTTTGTTATTATTCTTTGTCTCTTTTGTTTCTTGTTTTTCTTGTATTTTGTTTGATTTTGTTTTTCCTTCTAATGCAGAAAGGATAGATGTACATGTTTAGGCATATACATGCCTAGAACTTCTCCTAAGGAGTTTTCACGAATTGATTTTATTATATATAATGGTATGGACAGCTATTTTGAAGAAAACAAGAAACATCATGGTAGCCATTGTTGTTCTTCCTATTGTCTGGTTTTGAAGGTCTGTAATGCTTTCATTCTTTAATTTTGATTGATTTTATACTATTTTGTTTTACTTGAATTTATTGTATGTGAAGGTATAGACAACAATTTGGAAGAAAACAAAAGATATGATGATAGCCACTGTTGATTTCCTGTTGTCCTGTTTTGAAGTCCTGTGTTGCTTGCATTGTTGTGTTCTGATATGCTTTCTTCTGTTTTGTTAGAAAAGAAGGATATTATTAGAGTTAGAGAAAGCTAACAAAAAACACCAAAAGAAAGATAGAAGAAAAAAATTTGGAGAATGAAAAAAGACAAAAGAAAAAGGAAAAGGAAAAGTCCTCAAACCCCAATAAGCTGATGAAAAAGAGAAGAAATAATGAGAAAATAAAAGAGTCCAAAGAAAAAAATTTTCTCTATATTTTTGAATGAGTGGTTTCTCTTCAGGATCTGCTGTTTTAGAATTCAACAAATCAGAGTTTTCTGTAGCCAGCGTTATGGCCTGTAGGTTTGTGTAGTAACACTCTGTCCCACAGACCTGTCTGTTTACCCCCAGGCTAAGGCCACTATCCAGAGATAGGCATCTCCTTGCCCATGCCAGCATGGGAAAGCCAGTCAGACCAACCAATCTGTGCTGCTGGGAAAGGCAGCAAAGCAAAGGTTCAACTACTCAGTGCAACACCTTCAGAACCAGCCATTTGTAAGCACAACTCAATCTGGCCTGATTTCTCACCATGGAGCGCAGAACCTCATTCTTGCTGGCCCGAGCTCAACTTCTCAGGGGTTCTGTGTCCAACCTGAATCCTCTCCATAACTGTCTTGCATTCACTGTGGGAAGATCACACTGGAAATCCTGAAGTGAAGTTATTCTTTACTTGTAATGAGTGTCAGTCTTTTAGCCCATTCCCAAAATGGCACCTGATCAAGCACCCTCTGGCAATAGGGCAGGTGTCACACTGGATTCCCTTTCTAGCTAGTGCCTGCCATGTGGAAGAAGCTACCTCAGAGAAAAACTTGCTTTTGCAGTACACTACAGCAACGGGCTCCTCCTGGGGCCAGTGCCACTAGCCCAATCCACCGTTTCTCCCTGGAGCTTCTGGTCATTAGGACTTATCTGGTATGCATCATCTCCTTCCTGGGAGCTCGGTAAGTTTCCAGATTAATTCTTTCCGCTGCACCATCGTTCTTCTCTCCAACTTCTCTGCAGCTTCTAGTTTTTCTATCAGTTCCTTCCTGATTCCTGAAAGTCTACCTCTGCCCCTCCCCTCACCAAGTAGTCACTTCCCATTGTGTCTGTACTCCAAATCTCAGTACTTTAACTTTGTTACTGATTGCTACTTCACCATTTTCCCAATCCAAGTGTCATTTTTCTCCGTAATTGATAGAGCACACAAAAGATGACATGTAATATTAGAGGAAAGCCTCAATTGTGGGTGAGCATAATCCTGAAACCTCTAAAAGCCAAAGATATAATTTGGCTCTATTGTAAATATTATTATAAGTGTTATAAAGTGGTGTTTGTAAATATTTTAAGCTAAGTAATTTAGTGAGATGAGAGCAAGGAACAGAAAATGAAACTTTATTTCATTAAGAAAACATGCCTAGGGGAATAATATATAATTCATGTCAGTAAAAGTGAAAAATCAGGATAATAGTGATCCTGATAGACAATTAAAAATAATAACAAAATTTTGTGTTAGAACTGTATTCATATGGCTACAATTTTTAAGAGCATAAACTACATGGTAAAACTGATAAGAGAACAGCAAATTTGGTATAACATACTGGTAGTAGAAATCAGAATAAACAAAGCGCATGATTTGGATAAAAGGAGATGGAACCAGCGATGAGAGTTTGTGCTTCCTTCTTCTGTCATTTGATTTAGAGACATTTTTATATAATACAGATGCTTGTAAGAGACAAGAAAAATAGTAAGTCACACCCTCACATTTGTGAAGGGATATTAGAAACTGCCTGATTAATTCCCTCATTGAACAGATAAAGAAATAAGATCTAGGGAGAATAATTCTCGTACGGTTGTTTAGCCATACAATACTCTCTCTTTCTCCTCAGAATTTATTTTGTAAAGCTTAATAAGTGTTCAGTAAAGGAAAACTTATCCTTTAAATACCTAATCATAGGTATTTAATGATTATGAATGTTGTAAAAGAACTATTTTGCATAAAATCATCATTGAAAATGTTTCATTCCAAGGGTAGACCCCAGTCTTGTTCTTCATTTTGACCCTCAGTGTCCACTTGTGTCTAGCACAGAGAAGTCATTAAATAGGTGTTGGATATTTTTGTAACTGGATCATTGGTTGATGATTGATAACTGAACAACTGTATAAAAGGAAGAATGAGATGAGGAAGAGAGGAAGGTAGGATAAAATCATAGGTGGGTGGATGGGTGGATGCTTAGATGAGTGACTTTGAGAGGAGAAGTTTAATTTTGGTTCCCTGATTTCCTAAGGAAGAATTGACTGCCATTTTGGGCCACGCTGTCTCAAACTGAAAAACCAGTGAACATATTTTTAATATCTTAAACAGCAAAGACTTCATATTCCTGTTCAAATCTCAAAAACTTGAGATTGCCAAGAGATACGCCTAGTTTAGCATGGAGGTCATTAGCATATATTTACAATTACAAATAAGATGATATCCATCATCATGTGGAAGATACCAAACTAGTAAAAGCACAAAACTATAGATTATAGTTATACTGCTTTTCGACATATTTAGAAAATGAGAATAGGCTAATAAAATGCTATCTAGAAGAGATCACCAGACAAAACTTTTTGTCAGTTAATAATTTACAATTATCTTGTCAATTATAAGTAAAATGATGTCTCCTTAAAAAATTTAAGGATGTTTTTAAACATCTTTCTGGCACACAAACATTCTTCTGTCATCTCATTTATAAGATTAATTAGATATGCAACATTTTTCTTCATTCTGCACAGCTTGTCTGAGCTTTTATATTTGGAATTAGTCTGAACTGATTTCCTGGACACTGCTGTTTTTGACAACCATATAATATTGAATAGTCAACCAGAGAATTCAACATTATTGCTCAGAAATTTCGCTGAAAATGAATTCTTTCAACCAAGTTTATGTATCTTACTGATTGTGTAATTATTAATCTCATACATTTTTTAAACTAATGAACAGAAAATTAGAGGAAGTTGTACCATTTTCCCCTTTTCTCTCTCTAAATGTAGCAGAGTTCAGTCACCATCAGCACTAAATCCCATCCAGAGTTCACAGTCATCAAGATAGCTAGCACAGTTTTAGGTTAAGCATATTTTACCCATAAATTGCTATATTTGGTTCTCAAGTTATTATTGCAGTTCCTTGGGGTACATTTAAATCTACCTTATTGCAATAGATTATGGAATATAGTGGCTAATGTGTCTAATGTAAAATAAATGACTATAATGATTTATGATGCGACACTTCAATTTTATTGAACATAAGGATCATTGTACTAAAATGGATGGTGTATTGCTGGTTTAGCATAAAATACTGAATAACATATTCAAGAAAATGAATGGCTTGGCCAGTTCATAATATTCTGCCCCTTCAGCTGAGAGGTCTTTAATAAGCAAGAGTGTCATTACACTTGGAAATGTATGTGTAGGTAATCCATTATCTAGAACAATGACAAGACTCTGTTCAAGTCCTTATTAAAGAAGGGGCTCTTAAGGAGAAAATGCAGAATTTTTGGATTTTCTTGAAAAGGTAATTTCCACCCAACAACAAGGCAAGTAGGGCTCAGCACAATAGTTAATTACCCTTCATATTTAAAAATTAGCACCTTGAGACTTTCTCCTGGCCTGTAAGGTAGGAGAGAATTTGGAAAATATTTTTTTTTTCTGTATTGCCCTCAGGCAAAATCTTTAAAGCTTTTTTTCCTCTGGGTGTCTATTTGCCAACTCTTTAACTCTTGCCCTATCCAGCATAAAGAGTAATTCATGCTGTCTTTCCCCTGAACTCCATATTTATGTTCAATTAATGAATGATAAGATAGATTTAAGAGAGTTTGATTTAGCTGTTCTCAGTAACTATAATTTTAAAAATGGTTTTCAGGGATTTAATGGACCAATTTACTTGTAATCTCCTACCTGCTGAATGACAAATGACAAATTTAGATTAATAGTGAGGTTCTAGCCTCCAAAAACTGGGTGAACATGAAGAATAAGGGAATTGATATGATTGTTTTCTGATTCACTCTTATGATCCTACCATCCCAGCCCTATGGCCCTCCTGGGATACAGTTCAATGAATAGACAATTCCTACCTAACAACTAAATCCTTAAGGGATTATTTTAATATCACCCATTTCATTCCTTGAAAAATAACGAATTTTCCTCCTGCAGTGTGGCCACCCTGGAAAGAGGTGAGGAAAGTGGTATGTTTCGAACCTGATTGCTGCATTATGTTTTAGATTGCCATCTACTCCTTTACCCATACTCCTTTGAAGCACCCTGAGCTTATGCTCTGCTCCATCCTTTGGCCTAGACAACCTCACTGGTGAACCAAAACTGAGGAGCTGTCAAATTTGCACAACCCACAGCCTTGGGTCTTTTCCTCACAGGTCTAAGAACTCAGTTCAAAAGGACATATACAGTGTTGATTTAAAAGTACATTTCAGTGTTGATTTCTTTGTTGTCAAGAGCAGACTTTTCCACTGCCTGAAAAGATTTGGGCCATGATGAGACTAATTAGTGAACACCTTGCTTGTGGAGTTAAGGAAGAAGCATTACATTCTAGAACAGAAAAATGTTTACAGTGACTTCTGTACTGTGAAGATTGCTGATGTTTATTTGTTCAGAATATACTATCAGGCTATTTATTAGTATTGTATTGATAAAATAGTATAGCCTGAAACTATTCATTATAGAAAAAAATAGAAAATTCTGATATGAAGCTTAATCTGGGTAGTCAAAGACATGAATAATTCTATTTCTGAAATAGTATGGAGATTCTATAATCATCAGCTAAAAAATCAAAGGGCTGGGGATCTCTGTGCTAATAAGAATGTTACTTTTGGATCTGTTCATTCATAAATCTATGAAAGACCAACCAAAATCTATTGAGATATCTCTGACCCTAAAAATGTCCCCCCACCACCACAGTCTCCATACTCAGTTTTAAATTTTAAGATTCTGTCCACAGCAAATTCCATTCAGTCATTAAACATTATCAGGATGTTTTCATAAATAATATGAAAGCATTTTCTTTTTCCCTTACACTTTCACTATTTTCCATCAAAATATTATAGTAATTAAAATGGCTCATAAGGTCTTACCACAGCCCCATAAGATATTATTTTCTCTACATTAATGCTCTCCCACCAGCTTTAGCTCAAATCTCTGTCTGAGCATCTTTGGAACTGAGCCACAGAATTATGACTACAGAAAAGGAACTTACCAGGGCCAAAGTACACAGTGTGAAGTTTGGCTAGTGAGAGGTGTTTTGCTCAGCCTCCACTGCCAGTTCTGTACCATCCTCACCCCAACACACATACCTCACCACCTGGTATTTCCAATATTTTCTCTTTCTGATACTTTCTTGATTATGCTTCCTCCATGTTCTTGTCTTTTAAACTGTTTATCATACCAAATATCTACTTTAATTCCTGATGTGTCTTACTTCTAATACTGTAGTAATATTTATAACCCAGGCATCCATTTATGTGAGAGTTCATGGGTAGAATTACTTACGTTAACATGTCTCAAAAAAAAATGGTAAAGGGGCATTTTCTGAAACCAGAGATTTACATGCTTTTTAAAAAAAAATTTCAGAATAAGATTTGGCTTTTTTTCCAGTGAGTTCATCTAACTACTTCTTCCTTTGTTCTTGAAATGTATAGTAAGATCCAAATAAAGCTTCAATGTCCATCATTTAATCCCTCAAAAGCACTTTGATTTATAGAGACTGTACCCAAGAAATTTTGAGGTATCCACTCAACATTGATATTTAAAAGTGTTTTTTTTTTAAATCCTCCTTCAACTTATAAACTGTATAATCCCATCAAAGAGACATAAGATTTCTCTTTAGGAGCAGTATTTTCCCAAATATTATGGCCCCAGCATGGAAATCTGCCTGGGTTTAATAGACAGACCTTTCAGTACTAGGCATAACAAGTCTGGGATAAGTTTGGAAATCACTGAGGCTGTCAAGTACAATTACACAGGACAGTTCACCCAATTGAAGTTATGTGTGATGCATTTAGAAGTTGGAAACTTGACCAAAATGACTATGTACAGAGGAAAGCCATTGGCATTTACTTAGATAGAGGAATAATATCTTTTCCTCCAGCCAGAGGTAACTGAATATTTGTATTTCACACTATCCTTTTTGTTAGTGAAAAAAAGAATTAAACTATTCAAAAGGTAAACTTAACAGACACCAAAAGGAAAAAACTAAATTCTTCCATCACATTTTGTAATTCTTGAGTAAAGGCACATGCTTTGCCCTTTAATGGGAGAGCTCAGTGGTATTGTAATGGAAACCTCTATCAATTAAATATGGTGCCCTCCAAAACAAACAGATATTTGAAGAACTTGTGGACGTGGGCAGTTGAGGGTGGCCACTGACTTGTTTCAGTGATTCTTAAGTTAATCTGCAAAAACTAAAAGGTAATGATAGTTGAAAACCTTTTGTAAAAAGGAAAAAAGAAAAGAAAATTTCCTTTTCATAGAATAAAATGAATTATAAGTAGCAGCAGTCAAAACAGTGAGTTATTGTTATAGGAAAAGCAGAATGAATGGAACAGCTATGGCTCTGGAAGTGTCCCTACTGTAGGGAAATTCAGTGCAGGAGGTGGCCATTCAAGTGGGTGGTGGAAAGATGCTCTATTGAATAAATGTTGCTGGGGTGATAATACAAATTTCCTTCCTCTTTCATCAAAATAAACTTCAGATAAACCACAGAGGAGTAAGTGATGTAGTGGGAGGAAAAGTTGATACTAGAAAGTTCTAAAAGAAACATGGGTGCATTTTATACTTAGGAACGGGGGACTTTTCTGGAAGCAAGATAAACGCAGGAGCTACAAGATAAAATATTTGATATATTTAACCACAAGAAATTAAATTCTCATCAAAAGACAAAAAAAACTAATATAAGATATTTGCAACATATATTTCTAAGGTCTGATTTTCTTACCAAGCTAAATACATCATTATATGTGAATACACTCATACACACACAAAAATTATATACTTTATACAACTTTAAATTTCTCCTAATAGATTCCTCACGTTTATGTGCTTTGGGAATGCCAAAATTTTAAGTGGCTTTTGAGTAACATTTTACTTAATATAGATTTATAATCATATTTCTATTTACAGGCATATATTTTTCATAACCAAAACCTCCTATTGATATTGCTTAAATTTAACTCATGACTTAACAATTCTCAGTCTTTTTGGAGACAAAGACTCCTTTAAGAACCAGAAGCTATAGATCCTACCCCTTGATTAATACATATAGCTACAGGTACCAAAATGCTAAGTTATGAATCTTTATTCTGAATAATTCTTATAATGTGAGTTAATGACAGTTATCTATCAATACAGAATAGAACACCCTCAACCTGAATGGCTTAAAACAAGAAGCATTTTGTTCTTCATGATTCTGTGGACCAGAAATTTGGGTAGGACTTGCAGGTATAGCTTGTCTCTGGATGAGTCTGTCTGCACATTGCTGGTTTTGAAAGATGCAAGAAGGCCCCACATGCCACCTGTCTGGGGACATCAGTGGTCCTCTGTTGGCTTCTATCCAGTGCAATACCCTATGCTAAAACAGAAGGCTCAGGGTAAAAACAGAAACTATGTGCCTCCCAAAGGCCATATCTAGCCTCCTAGGGCATCACCTTTACAGCATTCGCTTGGCCCACACGTGCCATAGGGCCAGCCAGATTCAAAGAGAAGTAAACTTACAGTAGAAGGCCAGGCACAGTCACAGTGATAAAGGACACATGGGAGGAGAGCAACCACTGTGGTCATTTTTCAGAACAATCTGCTGTTTATGCTGGCCTGTGCCTATAGTTTCAGCTATTCAAAAGATTGCGGTAGGGGCTGGGGATTTAGCTCAGCGGCATAAGCGCCTGCCTTGCAAGCGGGCAGTCATGAGTTCGATCCCTGGTACCAATAAAAAGGAAAAAGACAAAAAAAAAAAGAAAGAAAGAAAAGAAAAAGATTGAGGTAGACACTTGAGTTCAGGAATTTAAAGCCAGCCTGTGTAACACAGACCCTGTCTCATACATAAGTAGACAGACAGACAGACAATTAAACTAAAGAAAAAACTACCACAATGTAGTTCTCTAATAATGTACCATCCTTAGCCACAGATCAGTTTGTCTGTCTCTAACCTTCAGACTCAATGAATCAGAGGCTTAGAAAGCTCTAGTTTCAGATGCCTTCAGGTAGGTCTGGCTTCTCTGGATAGCAAAGCATCATATGTTTTTAGGTTGGACCTATGTTCCAACCCTAAAAGAAGAGTTGAAAAAAACAAAACCATTGCTCTAAAATGGATAAAGATAATAATATTTGTGAAACAAACTAAGTTTATGATTCTGTAGCAATATGGTATTTATGGTATGATCCAGTCTTTCATAGGTAAATGATATTACAAATATTATGCTTATTTTCATACTATCAAGCTTCCTTTGTATAAAATTGCTTACTTTTGCTTTTAAAAAATAAGCAATCTTGTGTCTTGTATCTGTAGTGTTCAGTGATTAGCTGAAGTCAGTGTTTTCTTTTATGTTCTAGAACTTAAGTAATTCACATATTACCCACTTTTATTAGTGGCAAAATTAATTTGTTAAAATCTAATTGTAAGAAATGTTCAGCTTCTATCAAGTGATTCTATCATATTGGATCATCATTTCCAAGAATTACTAGTTAGTCCTTTTTTAAGAGTCTGTGTATGTTCTAAAAATTCACTGTTTGTAGATGTTAGAAAAGATTACATTATACAAAGTAGCAAGTCTTATGGGAGTACTTATGTTGTTTTCTTGATTCTTTTTTAAAATTTAAAAATGTAATTAAACCTATATTTTGTGATTGAAAATAAATAAATAAATTTATGATAAAAAATCCCAAGAGAACTTCTGTTAAATGTGGCAAATCTAACTACAGGTTTATCTCCTTTCCAAAACACCGCTCATACATGACATAGTACTTCTGTCTTCAGTGACAATGGACAATCAAGAATGCCTACTTATAGGAAAAAATGCTCTGCAGACCAAAACATCAAAATAAACAAAATAGGAACCTAAAAATAATAATGGACATTGGTAAAAATTACTAATTTATATTCCCAGTTAAATTAGAAGATACTGTATATTAGTAAGGAATGGGAACCAGGAAAGAAGGAATGAGAAGGTGCTCTGGAAATACTGCTGCTGTGATGTCGAATGCAATTTTCTGGTGGTCTGAGTTTTAGATAAATCCAAGAGCAAAAGATTCACATCACAACACGGATCCCTTTTGGACCTGCCCTAACAGTCAAACGAAGAGGAAGGACTGCAGTGAGCACTCATTGAGCACAAGCTTCTCGCTGTGACTGGACACAGGTCTGTGATTCCTAAGGGTTGCATGCAAAAACTATGGAAAAGAGCAGAAATTGTGTCATCCTGAAAGGCACCCCCAGAAGAACAGGATTTCCCAATTGTCTATAGAAACAATTGTCTCATCAAGACTATTTTTAATACCTGGATATCGCTCAAGTTCCTTTCAAAGGCAGGAAGAAAATATTCAAAATAATATGGTTGACTTCCTAGGGTATTAAAAAATAAATTAAATAACTTCCTGGTCTCATGATTTATGCCTTACCAGTTCAACTTTTTTTTCAATATACTAGTAACATTTGTGGTTTTATCTTTCTTTAGTTTCTCCTCAGATGATCTATAGGAACTTCTTGTTTTTTGTTTTGTTTTGTTTTTTTGGTTTTGGGGGATTTTTTTTGTACAGAGGATCAAACCTCACACTCGCCAGGCAGGTGCTTATGCTGCTGCTCTAAATCTCCAGCCCTAGGTACCTCAGTAACTGGAATCACTCTGAATTGCTAAGAAACTCTAAAAAGCCACAGTAAACATATTTCTATAAAAATGAAAATACAGATGGGCTAAGTAAAAATGTCAAAATATCCTTACAAAACGTAGAATAAGACAAAGAGGTTGTAAATTGGTTGACAACGAGGAACAGAGATTGAGTTCAACCTAGGTTTGACATTTAACTTCTAAGTATTTCAGAGAGAAGGGAGAAAATGAATAGGAGTAACCTAGGCTATGTCTTAAAAAAATAAATAAATAAAAAGGGCTGGAGATGTAGTTCAATGGTAGAAAGTTTACCCAGCATAAGGGAGGTCCTGGGTTCAATCTCCAAAGCAATGTATCTTTCTTAGTCACTTTCTTAGTCACTGAGACAAAATACCTGACACTTGCCACCTAAAGGGTGAAGAATTTATTTTGGCTCATAGTTTACACAAGTTTCAGTCTATAGTCAGCTGGCTCCAAGGAATGGCAGCACTCCACAAGCCCATGGCAGAGGAGAAGCTGCTCATAGCAAGGCAGTGGGTAAGCAGAAAGTTAATGGACTATAAGATCTAGTGGTACACTCCTGTAATTCTAGTACTCAGAAGGTGAGGCAGGAGGATTGCATTGAGTTTGAGGCTCCTGACCTATATAGTTAGTTCAAGGACAGCCTGAACCACAAAGCAAGACCCTGTCTCTAAACCAAAAAAAAAAAAAAAAGTCAGGGGAGGTACCTAGAAGGAGATAAACCTGTCCACACCATACCGTAAGTGACTCACTTCCTCTGACCAGATACCTCTAACATCTAGTCACCTGTAAGCACCCAAAATCCAATCACTTTCCAAAAGCATCACCTAACAGTACTTGAGACTCTTGGGGACATCTAGATGTAAACCATAACATTCTGCTGCTGGCTCTCCAAAGACTTATGCATACCCCTTTATGCAAAATGCGTTTAGTCCATCTCTAAGAATTGCCAGTCCTAACAGTTTCAGTATTACTAAAAAATCTAAGTCCTGAGTTTCCTCTGAAACTCAAGGTAATCACTTAGCTATGAGCACCTTTTAAGCATCAAAAAGAAAAAAAAAAAGGTAAACACTACCAACACTCAATAGCACAAGTAAACATGTCCATTCCAAAAGTGAGGAATAAGGGGTCAGAAATTAATGGGACAAAGAAAAGACTGAAACTCAGCAGGGCAAGCAATATATCTTTAGTTCCAGGTACAGGACCCAAGGCAAGCTATGATAAAATGCAAATTCCTAGGGCAGCCCCCTCCTTACAATTTTGCCAGTGGTTCTTTCTCAGGCTTGATTTACTCACTCCTTGCACATTTACTTAGACACTTCATGTTCCTGGCTTCTCTAAGTGTCTGGGGTTTCCACTGCAGTTTTGGCTTCACTGTCACAGTTTCAAACACTGCCTTCTGAAATCTGGCCCCATAACTCTTATATTTTGCAGGCCTGTAAAACTAGCACCAGCTGCATGACGTCAAGGTCTGCCACCAGCATGAGCAATACCTGAGTTCCCTCAAATCATGGCCACAGAGGTCTTAGCAATAGGAACTGAATCCCAGGGAACAAATTACCTAGGTGGCCTCCATTCTAGAGCATGGTGCCCTAGGGATGCCCTCTCTAAGCAAACTCACTCTTGCAATTTTGAGCCTGGGAAGGGTGGGCTCTTGCAGATTTATGACAGTCTCTTGAGCCATTTTTCCTCTTGTCTTAATCTAAGCACTTGACTTCCTTTTAATGTTAAATTCTTTGCAAGCCCCAACTTACTGGAGCTTCCTCCCTGGACAAACTTAAAACTTTTAAAATCATTCAGAAGTGCCATTTACTCTGCATATTCATTGTTTATATTCATTAGAAATCTAGCTAATAACCCCCAAGAATATATGCTATCACCTAATTATTGGATTGCCTTAAAATTTCCTCTGCCAGATTAATCAGTCTGCAGCCCCTAATCTCAGTTTCCCACAAAATCTCAAGATATGAGCAAAATGTAAACAAATTTTCTGCCATAACACATATGGCCTGGAGTCCAACTACCAATGGAGTCCTTGTTCCCAACTAAAACCTCTTGAACATGATCTTTATTGCTGTATTAATGTGAACATTCTGGTCTTCTGGCTCTAACCAGACTCTCTCATCAAGTTTAGATTACAGCTGCTTCAAATGTTTCTAAATTCCTCCAATGAATCGGTTCTAAAGGCCTCTTAACCACATGGTCAGGTAGTGTCACAGCAACGATCCTTTCTCTGGGAACTAACTGTCTTAGTCACTTTTCTTGCTACTGGGACAAAATACTTCGCACTCACAATTCAAAGGCAGAGCAGTTTATTTTTACTCATAGTTTATAGAGGTTTCAGTCTACGGTTAGCTGCCTCCAAGGTTGGGTGGATGGCAGAGGGTTCTACTCACAGCATAACAGACAGGAAGCAGAGGCAGTGAAGGGACTTGTGGAGAGAGATAAACCCTTCTAGGCTATTTCCACACTGACCCAGCAATCCTCCCACTCTTTCCATAAATGCTACCTCCCAACAATAAGCCAGCTATACCTCTTCCAAAACCTAATCACCTTCCACAAGGTCCACATATTATCACATGAAGCTTTAGGGACACATTTAGATATAAAACGTAATAGAAAGTTTCTAAGAACTGAAAGATACAAAGTTTCTGATTAGAGGGGATATAAGTGATTGAGTATAGTAATTGTTTTCATTACTTTTTCTCTTGATACTGAAACAAAATACCTAACACCCAAAGTTAAAAGGAAAAAAGTTCATGTAGCTCTCAGTGTGTAGAGGTTTCAGTCCATAAAGCTGACTCCAGGACAGGATGGCACATGGCAGAGGGGCAACCATTCATGGTGGCAGAAGACTGCAAAAGCAAGAAAGGAGGAGAGGGTAAGCATCTTTCCATCCCTTATATTGTATGTAGGCTACAAATTCTAGGGTGGGTGTCACTCACATCCTTAATCCCAGAATTAAACCATGAATCAACCACAAACTCTAGATTCAGTTGCCTCTGAAAAAATCCCATTCCTCATGACCATATGAGGCTTTAGGGGAACATCCAGACACAGTTCATAACAGTAATTCAAAAGTCAAGCAAAAAAGGTGCACGTCAAGGAACATTAATATATTTCTAGAAAACAAATACAAGAAGTGTCAGCATACAAAAAGAAGAGAGAGTCTCAAAGTAATTGAAATAAGGAAAATATCAGTGTTTCAAATGACTGTTAGAAGAGATAAAAACCATCAAAGCAATATTTTTATAACTCAGAGAAAAAATATTTTAACCTATAATTCTGTATAACTGTTTAAGCAGTTGTGAGCATGGAATAAAGATATGTTCAGATACAGAAAATCTTAGAACATTTATCTCTTTTATATTTTCCTACTTGACCATTGAGGTTTGGCTTTATTGAAATGGGTGAGTTAACTATGAAAAATGAGGATTCTTTGAGTATTCAACTAAGTGTCCAACACAGGAATCAGAAATATAAAGCAGGCTAGGTATGTTAGTACATGCCTGTAATCCCAGCACTTACGAAGCTGAAGCAGGAGATTCACTGTGAATTTGAGGCCAGTCTGGGCTACACAGTGAGATCCTGCCCCCAAAAGACAAATATATATAGATAGCAATAATCAGATCATGAGAAAGATAAAATTCTATGTGGCAACTGCACTATGGGTCTAGATTAGAAAAAAGCTCAGAATGTATTAAGAAAAGTATAATTGCTATATAATATAGTCCATTTGACTATCATAAAATAATAATAGGGCACATGAAAGGAAATTAAAGATGGGTATATAGAAAGCTAAACAAATTAAAATGAGAAAGTCATAAACTCATAATTATCTGTTGTCATAGAGTTTGTCTGTGAAACATAAGCATGTATACTACGTTTCTCTGCAGTGAATAAAACACAGTAGTTACTAACGATTCAACAACTTTATTAGCACCTACAAATACAGCAGTCCAACTTGTTCACAAGAGATGTGTTCCAAGACACCCAGTGGATGCCTGAAACTATAGGTAGTATCTAGCCCTATGGCTACCTTTTTTCAATATGTACCAATAATAAAATTTAACTTATATATTAATCCCAGCAATCAGTTAATGACTCATAGGAAAATAGAGCAATTACAATATACTTGCATTGTAATAAAGTCTATTAATAACATCATGTATCCAGGATAGTGCACAACTTAAAGCTTCTGAATTATTCCCAAAGTTTTCCTTGTAATATTTTCAGACTCTGTTTGACTGCAAATAATTAAAACCACAGAAAGAGAAACTATGGAGAAGGGCTTAATACTGTACTCCTAATTATCATTAAATATATTTTTATGGAGTTCGAAGAAATGTGATGTAAGGAAGCTGGACCCTTGTGATCTATAAAGACATCAATATACAAAGAATAAAATCAGTAGAGTAAGAAATAGCATTATAAGATATATGTTAATCTGGAGATTGAGCTAAATTGCCAAAGATTTAAGTGCTTGTGTCTAAAAAGTTGAATGAGGAAAGAGAAAAAGTCAGAGTTTTGGTGTGTTGAGGAGGAATTTTTCTGTTATATGTCTTTTGTCACCTTTTTTTTTTTTAGTGTGTATGCATATTACTTTGACAAAGAAACTGAAAGGCAACAAAAAGGGAATATTCGCCATTCCTTGATTCAGTTTAAGCCAGTTGTCCTCATTGGTCACCTCGTTTGAAGCCAGAGTTTTAGAATATGTAGTTAAAACAGGATCATGCCACTTGTTGGGGTTACTGGGGAGAGATAAGCATGGACCCTGGTGTCAGATGGACAGATGGCTCTACAGGCTCTACATTTACAGGCTCTACACATGCTGGCAGTCTGGCCCTGGTCCACTTTTCTGTGCCTCTGTTTCCTCAACTCTGTGAGGCAGGGGCGGGGGCGTGGGCGGGGGAGGATGGCACAGAACAAGCATGTTGTGTGGGCGGCTTGAAAGGTCCTCATGAGGGAACAAATGTCCAGTGAGTTCTTCAGTGCCTCCCACACACTCAGTGTTCAGTAAGCAGCAATTACTTCATGATAGCTAATAAGACACACATCATGAAGTGGTTCATGCAGAGCTAGAAGGCAATTGGAAGTGCTTAGAAAGCAGAGCTCATGAATTTTCAAGCAATGATTTCCTGATGAAAATGATTGGTAGTTACAAGGCATTTCATATGAACGGAAAAGCTTTGCAGAAGCAATCCCTCGTGGCCAACTTCTGAAGCCCAGCACATTGGCTTGTATTTTCTTGGCTTCTTTATCTAGCACTGTGCGTGTCAGGCCAGGTTTGGTGCTTCATTACTTTCTCTTGGCTCTACTGCTGGGATGCGCCTGGCTGCCTCTTAAGGTTTCTGCCCTAGGGTAACTGCTAACAGCATCCACCCCATCTTCTGGCTGTCAACTGGAAGGCCACTGTGAGTTCACTTCCTGAGAGAGGCCCTGCTGGAGACCAGATAACCCAGCGGAATTGCAGAATTCCACTTGTTTACTTTTACACAGCAAGACAGGGAAACAGGGCTTCTGCTCTGGAGGCCTCATCTATTATTACCATCTCTGCTATCTTTTTTTTTTTTTTAACTGATATTTTGTCACTCATGTGATCAAGGAACAAACCACAGGAAAACACACTGAAAAACGTGAAGCATTCCAAATACAGAGATGATGTTGGAGTAGGTAGTAACGTAGCGAGATATAAATATTTAAATTCTAATTAAAAGTCATTTATTTGGATATTAATGCATTTATAAAACAGAGGTTTTTTTAAATATGCAATACATGCTATCATTTTAAGAGGGGAAAAAAGAGAAATAAAATTATGTAATCCACATGATTTTTGTCTGTAGAATTGTTTACCATGCAATTTTACCCAGCAATTCAGAGGCTGAGACAGGAGGATTGGTGCGAATCCCAGGCCAGCCTGGGTTCAAGGCCAGTTTGAGCAGCACAGTGAGACCTTGTATCAAAAAAACAAAAAATGCCTTTTGAAAGCTGCTCAAAGGAAATAAAATATTAAGAGAAGTCATTCTGGGCTCGGAGATTGAGTGGTTTTTATTGTTCTTGCTCCTTCACACTCTTTCCTTACTTTTTCCATCCTTCATTCCTGTTTTCAATTATAAAAAATTTATTATTTTTTCATAAAAATGAAAGTTAAAAATAAATTGTGTTAACCTCAAGATAATACAATTACATTTAATTCCACAAATATGAGTAATTATGTGTAATATATTAGGTTCTTTTAGAATTTAGAACACTTTGGTGATAAAATATATTTTATTCATTTAGTATTCAGTGTAATGGTATCTTATTATTGCCACTTATTCTCAGTGGACTCTAAACTTCTTATGGATGAGCACCAAATGTTAGACCTCTCAGTAACACGAGTGCCTGTCCTTTTTTTTTTTTTTTTTTTTTTTTTTTGATGGTAAGTGTTTATAAATAGCCAACCTCAGGCAGGGAAAAGAGGCAGTGTTCCCCCTCTCTGTCAACCAACTTAAGATACTTAGAAGAAATTCTGCTCAATAAAGGAACTGTTTGAACAGTTATGGCTGCCTCTCTAGTTACCTAGCACTCACTAAACTGTTCCTAAGCACAGTGCCAATTACCTAAAGGTTATTGTGGCTGAGGATTACCCAGAGGACCAGGTTTTTTCTAAAAAATGGTCTTTGATTCCTTCTGTTCAGGATGTGAGGTGTGGCTGACACTAGCCCTTCTTTCTAGGCAGACCCAGAATGTCCTTCTTGACCCCCTCAGAGCAGCCCTGCTCAGTGGGGCTTAGAGGAGGATTAGGGTTAATGACAAGGCAGTGGAGGAGACTGGACAGAAGTGCCATGCATGGAAGTCACTGTGATGCAGTGGTGAGCAAGGCCCTGTCCTCACAGAAATTATACTTCAATAAAACTAAATAGTAGATACTAATCTATTAAAATTGAATGTCATTTTCCAGGCATGGAGGCACATGCTGATAATGCCAACACTTAGGGGGCCTTGACAGAAGGATTGCTGCCAGTTCAAGGCCAGCCTGAACTACATAGCTAGACTCTGTCTCAAAAAACAAGCAATGACAAAAACAATTGTATATCATTGAAAAAATGAGGACTTTGGGGCTGTATACTTAATCAAAAGAAGCAGAAATTATAAATGCATATTTTGATTGTCAATAGATATGTTGATCACCATTCCCACCATTTTGCATCTTACCCACACCCACAAAAAAAAAAAAAAAAAAAAAGAGAATGTGTTCATTATAGAGTAGCATGGCAAAGCATGCCATGAATCAACAATTGAAAGAGTACATTTTCTTTAGAATATATGTCTCCAATTCAGAATCCTAATCACCACCAGTGTAGCTAATTTAGGAGACAGTTGCCTGGCAGGTTCCCTCACTGTGGCTAAAGACCTAACATTCAAGGGCTTCAGCAAGAGTTATGTTTGGTTCATCTCCTTCACTGGTACTCTTGTTCTTTGTACTCAAGATCCAGGGTCTTTTGTTATAACTGAATACTCCTAAGCAATTTCCACCTCAAATCTTTTGCTCTATTGGTTGTCTTCCTGGGCTGTTCTTCCACCAAATCTTTGCATGTCTCTCCTCTTCAGCTGTTTGTTCAGAGGTCACTTTACAAATCTTTCTACCATTGTCCTTGCTAAGCTACCTGCCCACTTTCAATTCCACTCTGCTTTATTGTTCTTCAGAGTACTTACCATTATCTGAAATTATTAGATGAAGAGTCATTCTCTTTGTTCCCTAGAATTTGAGTACCAGCAGTATAGGCTTTTTGTTTGCCTTCTTGTCTGTTTCCAAAGCCTAGAGGAAGAGATGATGCAAAATATTTGACGACTAAATGAATGAATTTAACTGAACTGGGCTGGCTAGAGAGAATAATTGAAAGTGCAAAAAAAATTTGATTTAAAAATTATAAGTTATCTCTGCAAAAATATAGTTTTTCATTGAACCATGAGCTTCAGAATAAAATCACCATTACCGAGTATATGCACATTCTTAAGTAGCCAAACATAAAGGTTTGCGGGACTCATATGGTACATGTTGGTCACTTAGATGCTAAAATCCCTAACTAACAAACCCAATGAAATTTTCTGTTTCACCCCTCTTTGCAGCCGACATCCCATAGCAGAGGTAGAGATAACATCTAGAAGCTGTGTTTACCAAGCGGACCTTCTGGTCTGAAAGTCCCTTGGCTATTGTCAGACCATTTGTTGTTTCTTGTGATTGGAATGTGGAACTATTTGAGGGTGGGCTGATGTCTAAATTAAATAGGTGGAGGGAAACAGAAAGAGATCTCTTTGGCACCTTTGTAGAAGGTGGCTGGGGAATATATGTACTGAATCACTCACTGTCAATTATTAATGCTTTGGCTGGAATCATTTACATTCTCTAGTTACTCTGACATGTGGCCAAAAGGCAGCTGCTAGCCTGCTAGGAACTTCCCTTTCATCTATAGCAAAGTTCAAAAGGATGACTGAATAAACCATACTGAACCAAAGTAGCTTCTATAAATTTCCAGAAAACTCAATACCAAATACTTATCCAAAAGAGTCTACATCATTCATTCATTGATTCATTTCATTTCATCTAGAAAAGTAAGGCCAACATTCAGCAGTTTGTACCAGGATAACTCTGCCAGTTATTAAGCACTGAAACACTTGCACATCACTTGGTAACTGGCCACTGCTCTGAGCCCCAGCACTATCAGGGTCACCTAGAGTTTTCCACAAACCCTTCCCCCAAACCTTCCTCAAATCCCCAATGACAAGTTAACCTGGCACAGGAAAGTCACCCTTAACAGGGCTCAGAGAGAATGGCTGGACCTTTCTGAGCAGTAGTGCCCACTACCTTTCACATGATGAATATTTGAATATCCCTCATCCCCGAGACTAAAATAGCAATTAAACATTCACTGGGAAGTTCTACATCTTATACTATTTAACAAATCCAACACTAACTTAACAGTGTCACAGAATCTGAAAATATTAAACTGATTTGGAATACTCTAAAGAAGGCACCTGGAGTCTAATTCTGTTGTTCCAACCCATCAAAGCAACCTCATACCCTTTGCCTAATTTGAGCACATTTGCAGAGAAAGAATATTCCGATTTTAAGACATACACCTGCCAATGCACAGGATCTCACATCACTCCTGTACTGTAGCCGTGACTGGGATATATGAGTCCATTCTATCCCATTCTCAAACTCCACAGCACCATGCTTCCAAAGATGTTGACACTCAGTCCAGCTAATCACATGTTCTGCAATACTTGGCAACTTGCTCATTTTGGGAGGAAAGAAATTAATCCTTGGATGTTTCTGCGTAATTGCTCTCAACAGCTCAATGCACATTTTATGTGCTATGATGTAGACAATTCCTCAGAAATAAGAATAGCAACACTCTAGAGATAACTTGAGTTTGATTCATCCAGAAGATCCTGGATTGGCTTAAAGGCTTGTGCTATATGGGCTTTAGAACAATAACAGCAAAACAAAAAAAATCTTTCAGCCTACTTTTGAACAATCAAACAAACAAACTTCATTGGCAATAAACATATAAAACAAGAGAGAACACTTACAGCACATGCTATTGGCACTAAAGTGCAGAGGCCTGCTGGCACGGTTGTCCCTCTCAAGAAGAGGAGTATGAGGTTAATTTCCTTCATCATTATGCTGAGCTGACTCTAAGGGATTCTGAAGGGCCAATGGAAGAAAAGGAGGCTACTTTCTTGTTTTCATGTACTTACCTGATCCCACTGTTTTAGTGATTGAATTCCTTTAGGGAATTCCCCTGAGTTCAGTTTCCTTGAGTACTAAATTTAATTGCCCTTCCATTCTGAGCCCTGTTCCTTTTAAAATTTCAAGTCCATTCAGTTCCTAGTTGATGCGCCACTACCTTAAGGATCCCTTTTGTAGAGAAGAAAATAAAAGTGTCATGTTCTTATCAGTCTGTATGCTTCTGCTCATATTTTTCAGGCAGCCCAGACATGAGAATCAGTAAGTGGTTCTGAGCAAAACAAAAATTACTCAGCAAAAGAAGACTTTTGTTTGTTTCACTCAATGTATCTGGTTCCACAAAATAGGACAGAAATACCATCCCTCACTTCAAGCTTTCCTGTTTTTAGCAGTTGGCTTGGCCAGATAAGTAATAAACAAGAGAAATTTTTGGAGGTCTACCTGGGGAAACAGGAAAAAGAAGGGTGTAGGCCGGAGCCTAGCAAGAAATTCTTGGACAGATCTGATTTGGAGAAGTTATCAACAGAGCCTAAAGCAGATGAAAATCACATCAATTTATTCAGTAAACGATTACGAAGAATCAAGCCTAATGGAATTTCCACTTTAGGTGCAAGTTATCTGAGTGAAGCAGGATCATGGTCATTAATCACTTCATATCAGGATCATCATCAGTCACATCAACTGCTGCCATTGTCTCTATAATATTGTAGGTGCTGAAATGTGAGTTAAATAGGCATTGCTTCTGCCTCTCAATTTGCTTTCATTTGAAAGGACATGGAACCAGCAGAATGTAACTGATTTGAACACTCAACTTTGCCTGTACAAGTCCTTCTGCATTGAGCCTGAGTCAGTTAAGAGCATGAGTTCTTGCAGGACACAGGCTTTCTCCGTTTCCATCTGTACTAGGTCAGATAGGACAGTGCCAGGTATGAAGCAGGGCTTCGATGCTTGTCTGTGAAATAATTGAAAGAAATAAGTAAAAGATGTTCATAAAATATGGAAATAGAGCTGAGCATACACGATGTATTCCAGGACATCTTCAATCTGTAAGAAAGACATTTGCCTTGTATTTTGCAGTTATGTAGCAAAGACTTTTAAAGTTCTTTGAATAAAGTGAGAGGTTTTAAGAATTTACCAAGCAAAGAGTTTGGTGTGAAAGATGAACACAAATCGGTGACTTTCTGTTAGTGTCACTAAGTCTCTTATTCATCTCTGAGAGGGTTCTCAACTGGAAACAATCCTTTCTCCTGGTGATATCTGTCAGTGTTTAGAGTTATCTTTGAGTCTTACTACTGGGAAGGGAAAGCTGCAGACTCTTCCGTGAGTAGAGGTCAAACATCATAAAATAAAGAAGGAAGCCCCCACAACACAGAATTCTGTCACCCAAAATCTCAGAAGTGATTAGACTTAGAAACCTGCTTGCTCTAAACTTTGGGAAGATTTTCCTGACATATCTCAAACTTTGCCAGTCTCATCTCACTTTGTTCTGTCCCTCCATAGCATCTACTGGTATCACAATTGTCATGCAATGCATTGTCAGCCCACCCAGAGGGCCCAAGGGAGATTTTCATGTGAGGTCCCAAGGTTAAAGAATGCACATGTGCAAGACATCAGCAGAAACAGCAGGCAGCTTGGAGTAGAGCAGAGAGCCAGAGTCAGAGCAGGAGGCTCCTGCATCTTTATAATTCTTACACAGGTTGTTATCTCATATTTACATTCTTACATGGTGCCATCACCGAATGTGTGTTTACCTGTGCTACATCATGGTTACATAACTGTATCCCACTGTGTGCCAGAGCTAGATAAGTAGGGTCACGTTCTCAGATGTCTTTAGATGGCCCTGAGCTGTGAAGCATTCTGAAAGTTCTCTACAACATTCTGTTCACCTCTTCCATGAAAACCGAATCACAGAATATATAGATGCATCTCCTTCACCACCACATCCTCCTAGCCATCACAATGCCTGCCACATAGTAGACTCCTCAGTAAATATTTATTGAATGAGTGTATTAAAAAGTGACTAATAATAGAAAATAAGCTGAAGATAAACCCAGGTTTTTACATTGAGCCATAGTTTCAGAAACCCACAGAATTTCAGATCAAGGAAGTAAGATCACCCATGGTATCAAAGGAAGATGAAACTAACACTCAAACTCCTCCATGTGAACACTTTTAATTTCTAGTGTTAGTTTACTGAATATTTCAGTATTTTGATTCTTTACCACTAAAAAATCTTGGATGCCACCATGACAAGGGGGTGGAAAGAGGACTGATTTTTGACAAAGCCTATCACCTTCCATGACACCCATTCAGGCTCAGTGTCCCATTCCTTTCTATAACCACATGACACCACCTTAGTAAATGGAATAAAATATCTGCTGAGGCAGAACTACAGTCCTGGAAAAGCTTTCGCTACTCTCATAAAAGAGGCAAAACACACCAGCCACTTTCCTTCTCCTGGTTGAAACCAACATCAGTAAATGTCTACATCTGCACTAAACATTAAGTAAGAAAAATAAGTCTCTGAGTAAGCCCCTGTAATCAGGGTTTCTCTCACCTGCAGCTGAAGACAGTCCTACCTGCTGCTGCATTTTTTTTTAACCTTGGCAGCTAATCTTTCTCTATAGATTTTTTAATGATGTAGAGCAGAAAAAGAGATAGTAACTAGCACAGTGTGGCCTGGGTTTAATCTCTTCTGAAACGCAAAGTAATAAAAATCTAAATTAGCACAGATTATGGCCTTGACAGATTAATGCTGGAATCCAGTGCTGTTGGATGTATTATAACAAAGAGGAATGCCAGGGCTCCTAGTTGAAGGGGTGAAAAATCGAAATACTCATGATACAATGTGTGCCTGGCTGATTTCCCACTTACATTTTGCAGGCACCTTATTTTGTTTGTTTGTTTTGTTAATGAGGAGAAGGTTAGATGATGCAAATTTCAGATGCAGTTTAAAGGTTCTGCATGGGTAGAACCCAAGTATGAAATAGCATTGGTGCAAATTTGTGGATGAAAACTTCTGAGTTCCTCTCCCTTCTCTTTTCCATTCTTCTACACTGGACAGTGGGAACCTCACCCACAAGGACCATGTCGTGTTAGCAATTTCTCTGCCACATGTGTAGCATAGTCTCAATGTCTTTCCAATTGTGAGCTTCCCTTTTTCTCTTTCATGGCCTGTCAGGTTTGTAGCTATAAAAAGAGATAATTAAACTCAGGAGGAAGAAAATAATTTCATTTCTTTGTTTCTGTTTACCTCAATTATTTCTCTATTTAGATTAGAAAAAAACGTAGAGTTAGGAAACATACTTAAGAAAATAATGTTTTTGTGTATTTTTTGTTTTGTTTTTTGAGACAGGGTCATAGTGCAGGCTGGCCTCAAACTCACAATGATCCTCTTGCCTCACCCTCTGAATGTTAGGATTACAGGCATGCACCACCACACCCAGCCTGAAAAGAATATTTTGAAATATAAATGTTCACAAATTATATTCCTCAGAACCCAATTTCTTTAAATATATAAAACAAATCATTGTTTAATCAATACAGGGTTAAACTGTTATTGGTTTAATGTGCTAGTGTCTTTCCAAAAGGCATATGATTTCCTACTTTTCGAGCCCCTGTTTTATTACATAACCCCTAAAAAAGGTTTCAAGACCCCCCAAAAATTATGGAATAACCATTAGTCATTTGTTCACTGGTAGCATTTGGGGAGGCAAAGGAGAGAAAAGGAGCAGGGGAGAGAGAGAGATCTTAGTGCTAGGAATCAAACCAAGGGCCTTCCCATGTGCTCGAACAAGTGCTCTGTTACTGAGCTAGTCTCCAGCCCTGCACGCTGTTTTAGACAAGGTTTAATGAGAGGATAAAGAGGAGTATGGTAAGAACAGACGGAAAGGAAGGGAAAGGAAAGGGAAGGGGAAGGAAAGGAAAGAATTCAGAAAATGGCCAGCTCGAGCAGACAGAGGTTGTGATAGGAAAATGTGAGTGTAGCGTGCGGTTCAGCACAGAGACACAAGGTTTTAGCCTTAAAGCTGGCAAAAGCTTAAATTTAAGGTAAGGCTCTAGAGCTGGGAAGTAATTCCAAAAATTTCTGCCTTTTCTGAACTGACTGAGCGGTAAGCCAGTTAAACCCATCGTTTCTTCCTTTCACACAGTCCAATTTGAAATGAGTCAGATTCATGGAGAACTTTCAAATTATTTCGAGAACAGAGTCAATACAAATGAAAAAAATTGGCACTTTGTAAAAATGTTACCAATTTTTGTGTTCCTGACAGTCTTTGGTGAGTTTTGACGTAACAAATGAAGAACAATTAATTTCTACATTATGGTTGTGTCTAAAAAATTCACAAATGTTTGAGCCAACTAAAAATAACATCAAAATACATCTGCCACATACTCATCAGGTCTGAGTGAAAGTAGTCAAATTACTGTAAAAACAGTAAATGGAGTCAGAATTCAGCCTGTAATTTCTGAGTCAGAAATGTTGAGTTTGATGTCTGCTGACAAACTTTAAATTTTCAGTAAACAAACAGGGTTTTCCCTTTTGACTGAATTTGAAAGCTCTAAGATAGAAACCCTGCAGCTGTAAACATTGGCACAGGTTGGCACGCTCCTTATTATATAAATACTTTGTGGAAACAACTTTGGTCCGTAAAGTATTAATGCTATTTAACAAAAATCACTTTTTGTCTGGTGTGTCTTTTGAAGCTAGTGTAACTCCTAGTCATTCTATATGACTATAAAAGCTTTTTGGAATGAAATCCTAATCCCAACATGTTTTTCTTGTTCATTTAAACCTTTTATTCACACATGGGAGCCAAAGAGAGTGGAAAGCTTTTAGGGCAGAAGCTTAAATTGTCATTCTCATGCATGCTATCTGAAACGTATTTGACATGTTTGTATTTGCAAGTTATAGTATATGTTTATGTTCTTAAGTATTTTCTCTTTTCCTTTATGCTTGTTTGTTTGGTTTACAAATACAGACTGTTTTAAAAAGGGAAAGCAACATGTTAAACTTTATGTTTGACTTACTGCCTCGTAGAAGGTGTCTGAGAGTATTGATTTTCTACATGAACCCTTGACTCAAACCCCCCAAAAGAAAGTTTTTCCAATTCAAACCCAATGACATTAATACTACTACCATCCAGGCCCCATGGTCAAAACTAAACAAAATTCAACAAAGCTATTGGTTCAGTGCAGTAGGAATGAAATTTAACCTCTGAGAATGTTTTTTTTTTTTTTCTTATCATGAAAAAGAAGTGACTGGTACTGCTGAGCAGAAATTGATAGTACCTTATTTTACCTCCTTGGCTAATAAAGTCCACTAAAAATATTCGTAGCTAGGATATGCTATAAGAAAATCATCAAAAGACTAAATTTAAGTCGACTAGGGAAAAACTGCAAAGATCTTTGCATTCTGAAGGTGAAGATTGAAGCAAATACATTTTTGTTTCTCAGAAGGTGATTGTGTGTGAAATGAACTATGTTGGTTAGCTTGTGCTAAATGACAAACACCTCCAAAATTGTCACTTAAAACAATCACCCTTTTTTTCAATTTACACTCTACACATCTAAGGTTTGGGGCTGGCTCAGATGAATAATTTGTCTGATCTGGGTTGCTGCTGACTGATCTCAGCGGGGGTCACTCATGTGTCTGTGGTGAGCTCATGGACTAATTGTGGCTCTGTCTGGTTTGGAATGGTAAAGATAGGGAAACTGAGGACTCTGCACTGTGGTTTCTCCCTGCTTCATACCTTTTCCGTGTGTTTCTGGTCTCTAAATTCCCGTTGTAATCTTCTTAATCTAGACCATATTAGCGCATCCTCAAGGTCAACATCCTATAGTTTGGTTTTCTGGGTTTTCTTGAGGCAGGGAATGGAGATAAATCCAATATTTCTCCTAACTGGTTTTTTTTTAATAACTTTCAGGGCTATTATATTTGTCTTTTATGACCATTAGCCCCAAATGCTTTCAGGAAGGAACCATTGTCCAAACAAAACTAAATTTATTAATTAGATGGTCAAATGGTTAAAAATTGATGGCTAAATGAATTAGCATTTTTATTGAATTTATTGCTTTTTATTTCTATTCCCTGTTTCCTGTATGTCTCAGATGAGCTCACCAGTCCCTGATAATTTCACCCTTAGAAACTTCATTCTGTGACTCATGTGGGACACCACTTATAAACTCCACAGTCACTGCAAAATGTGTCCTGGTTGTCCCTCACCAGTTAATCAGGAAGCTTGAGGTGACTGATTGCTGCCTCCCCCAGCACAGGATGTTTTGACACAGCTGTTTGGACAAGGCTGTTTGAGGCTCCCTACAAAGCTTGCTGGCATTTGGGAGGTGGACATGGCCCAGGGGTCAAGGTTTGAAAGTATCCACTCATGTTTCATGAAACAGTAAAGCTCAAACATGCATTAGGTGTCCAAAAGGAGATTATAGTGAGCAAAGCCAATGCCAACTCTGCCCCCACTGGATTCTAGTTAAGCTGGTGAAAGAACTGTCCATTATTAATTTCTCTGTACACACTCTGAGGAGTGTTGTGAAAATAAACCACTAGGAATATAGGCTTGAGGAAGGGAAAGAAAGTTTAAAATTGTAATGGTTCAGGATGACAGGGCAGGTGATGAGAAAAACATACCAAATTATCAGATGATTGAACAGACACCATGAAGCCACCATGAGTTTCATCTCCCAGGAAGCCTCAGCTGCCAAGATGTGTAGCCTAAGTAGTTGGACATTTAGGTGGAACAGATGAAATTACCGAAGTGGAAGAACAAGGACAATGGAGTTGTGTGAGGAAGGTAAGCCCAGTAACATAAATTAAGAGTAAATTAGACTGTCTTTCATGGCAGACTTGGCCAGCAGTTTTGGCCATCACGTGAAGAAGTTGGTCATCTTAATGTATATTCTAGCCTTTCTAAAGGGATGCCACACTCTTAAAAATGATACTTGATGACAGTTTTTGTCTAAGGGAATTATCAGTCAAATTTAACAAAAAAAGTGATCATTAGATACATTTAGATTTTAATTTTTCTCTAAGTTTTTACTTTCTTATAAATTTCACTGTGTCCAAACTTTTCTCACCCAGTGGCAAGCCAGGAATTTAGCTCAGTGGCATAAGCACCTGCCTGGCAAGCACAAGGTCATGAGTTTGATCCCCGGTACCAAAAAGAGAGAGAGAGAGAGAGAGAGAGAGAGAGAGAGAGAGAGAGAGAGAGAGATACAGAGAGATACAGAGAGAGAGAGAGAGAGAGAGAGAGAGAGAGAGAGAGAGAGAAAGACAGAGAGAGAGAGAAAGAAAAAGAAAAAACAGAAAGAAAGAAAGAAAAACCTGTGGCAAAGGAGTCTCAAATTAGCAGGCAAAATGCGGTAGAAATGTGTGATACAAATGGAGACTTCAGATTTCAGCTTTTTATAGAATTGGAGAGAACTAATGCTATTAAATCTATGGCAGATTTGCATTTTATGAAGAAAGAATTAAATATGACATGTGGAAGAAGTACTATAATAACGGTGTGCCCTGGTTGTTGTTCATCAGTTACGCATTCACAGGTACACATTAATTACCTCTGAGATGCATGGCAAAGCCCAGCATGGGTGTGCTGCAGGAGTGCTAGCACTGATAAAGTCAGAGAAAACTCCCCTCAGGGAATTTCTACCCTATCCAGCCTTGTTACTGTGCACTACTCTACATTCTTTTGATTGCACTGTTGACCTTATTTGCCGAGTATAATTGCAAGCTCTCTGATTAACAACTGTCCAATCCAGTTACAATTTTGTGCAGCCAATCTGTACCTTCTGTCAGGATTCTCATAGACTCCACAAGCTGAAAGATTACATTTAGTTACCATTTAGTTTAGGAACAGGCTGTAAAATCCAACAATGAGTCTAAACATTGCAGTTAGATTTTTGTAAACTTATGTGATCTCTTTGACCCCCAACTTTCCTCATCTAAGAAATGGGCTCATCAAGTACTAATTTAAGGTACAAAAAGCTAGTTTGTTATGTATACAGTATTTAAATCATAAGTATTTGACTATTTCATGATATTAATTTCAACTAGTTTTACGGCATTGATTCTATCCATTTAAATTGTCTTTTTTATTTCATATTTATTTAGCACATAAAGATACTCATCTAAAACTATTCCTATTTCTGATCATTCTATTTCATTTCATGCACTTAAACCCAGCTTAACTGTACAATTCCTAGAACTTGTGTGTGTAAGTAGACATATTACCAAGAAACTCAGGTTAAAAGAACACAGTGTAATAAATCAGTTTGTCCTATCAATTAAAGTCTTTTGAGACAGACTTCCCAGGGTGTATGTAGGATATATACAATGTATTAAAATTTTTATACTATTAAACCATATGAAAATAAGTATATTAGCCAAATATGGTAGCTCATACTTGTAATCCCAGGGCTCAGGACGTGATGCAGGAGGAGAACAATTTTGAGGCTAGAAAAACTATGATGTGCGGAAAATTTAGGATGCATAGCATGTTCAGTGCTGCTCTGAACTACAGGGTACCCATCTCAAAAAATTTTTTTTAAAAAATCCAAGATAAGTTGAAATAGTATCTTAAATGTTTGAATTTTCACCCTATTAAATAAAAATTTATTTCAGTGCCCACTGAAGTATTTTTCATACTAGTTAATAGTGGAAACAATGTTTTGGGAGTTATGAAGTGTCAACTCTGTTCATTTTCTTACTTCATTGGGCTTGGCGGCTTTTTTGCAGGAATCCTTTAAGCCACTTGGCCATTTGAGGCAGCTTAGTGAAATTAAAAGTAGATCATATAATTCATAGATTTATCAGTGAGCCTTAGGATAAAACTTCATAATAAACTGAAAATGAATGAACTAGGATGATAATCTCAGGTCTTTGGGTTGTGTAAATCACATATCACTTGACATGATACTTACCAAATAATGATAGGAAAGTTAATGTTCAATGTTAGTGAATGTTAAACGCTAATAAATTTATATGTCAGCAAAGCTTAATGCTTTTCCTGGAAAAGATTAAAAATTTGTTTGTTCATTTGGGATTTTTGAGACTAAGTCTCCCTATGTAGCTCAGCCTGGCCTCAAGCTCATGCCAATCCTCCTTTCTCAGCCTTCCAAGTGCTGGAATTATAGGCATGTTTCACCATACTGAGCAGAAATAAGTATAAACGAGTTTTAATTTTTTTTATTTCTAAACTTCCAACGCATTAATGTTTCCCAATCTCTAGTGTACCATCAAAACCGACTGTAGAGCTTGTTATAATACGGGTTGTTGCCTCCCACTCCAAAGTTGTCAAGTTTGTCTGAGGTAGGACTCAAGAATCTGTATTTTGGAAGAAACCAATTAGCCTTTCCTGGACTAAGCAATGTGAGGCCCAGGAAGAGAGAAGCCAGATAGCACCTTCTGTGAGCCTACCAGAGGGAGGGCTGAGAATCAAGAACCTCCCCTTCCTCCAAGCAGTCAGCTGATTCAGAAGACAGATTGAGTTGGTAACAACTAAGATACAAAAAGCAACTGAGTGTTTGTATAGTTTGGTTGACTTTGGAGCATCTATTGGGAGAATAACAGTACGCAATATAGCAAATATGGGGATTTCCTCCTGTCTTGTTTTTGAAATCCAATATTGTTTTTATTGTTTTTGTGCCAGTTTATTGTTTGCTTTATTCAATGTTCTGTTTGATTGGTTTCATTCTGTTTTGTTTCGTTTGATTTTGCTATGTCTGATGGAACGGACAACTATTGTGAAGATAACAAGAAACACTATGGTAGCCTTTGATGATTTCTTATTACCTTGCTTCGAAGTTCTGTACCAGTTTCACAGCTTTGTTTTGGTTAGCTTTATTTTGTTTTGTTTTGTTGAGTTTTATTATCTTTTAAAATTAAAAAAATCTACATTTCTAGCAGGTTTCCAGATGATATTTGTGCTTATTCTCAAATTTACACCTTTAGAAACGTGCTGTAGTAGATCGCCTTAGAGACCTCTGTGCTGTATTTTCTCCCAGATCCTTGTTGATATGGCCCCAGAGTCATTAAGATCAGTGTCACTGAGAAGTTCTTTTTACATTCCAATTCATGTCCCCCTTTCATGTCCACAGTGTCCCTACCACCCTTCCCACATCATAGGCAGCCCGTCCCCCAGTGAAGGCGGAAAAGGCCTAGAGGACAGGGGAAGGACAGAGTATCCTCTTTGTAAACGCAGCTGACACTTCTCACTACCTGGTGAATTCATGGCCTCAGCATGTTTCCCCAGAGTGAATTAATTGCTTTGCTTTTCCTTTTCCTTTGCATAAAACTGGGCAGATTTGTCTATTCTGTTTGAACAAGACATTGTTGCCAGCACTTTCTGAGGATGGTCAGTAAGTGGCTGCTGTATGAATTTGATGGTGTTGTCAGAAATTTCAGGGTGGAGTGTTGTCACTTGAGTTGGGAAATGCTAACTGAGGTCAATTCTAGTTCAGCTTCCTACCTACAGAATTATGGCAGGACGTAAGTTTGGCCTGCATAAGATAAATAGGTCAGCAGAAACGCACTCTTGTCTTCCAAATAGCAGATATTCCTTTTTAAGCCTTAAGTCAGAACATATTTTTCCCTATCTGAGATCCAGCAATTCATGTGTTCAACTGAGGTAATTTAAAATCAAAGGCACAGACGAACAAGAAAATCCCAAGCAAATTATATAAGCCAAGAATGTACATGAAAAAGTTAACTATGTTTTTGTATCTGAAAATGTCATTATTTTCCTTAAGTAATGCCATGAACAAAACTACCCCAGAATATGATAGTACAAAATAAGCATTTTATTTCTTTATTCGTGAACATGCAATCTGTGTAGTTCTTGCTAGGTTGCTGCTCTGTGTGGGGTCAGTAAAGAGATTCAGCAGAACATGATGAACAAATTTCATTTCTGTTGCTAAATAGGTGCTATTGTTGACTGGGAGCTTGGTCTTCAACATGGTCCCACCACATGGCAAAGTTGAAATTCTCAAAGCATGTCAGTCTCAGAGTATCAGACATTTAAAGTCACTGGCTTATCTTGTCTTAAAGCCACACCAAACTATGGCTCTTCTGTCTCCATTGATTTTATCATGTTGTAGCTTGCTGGATTTTATCGTATGTGGTAGTATAAACAAAAATTGTTACAGGCAAAGAGGCAATAATGAAACCATTGATCATTTTTTTCTGTTAGCTGGTTCTAAATACTCTACAATGCTTTCATCCACTTGAATGGTGTTACACAGTCTTGATATGTTTGATGCTATAGCATATGAAGTTATATTCAAATATTTCAAAGAAAAAGACACTATGGTAACTACTATTAAGTTGGGTTATTTGGTGGTGAAGCACTAGGTTGCTGAAAGTGTCATGCTTTAACCTGTATTGTTATGTTGTTATGCCCCCTTTTATCTCATCCTCTCCCTTATTCATTAAAAATTATTTAATTTTTTAAATTCCTTTTTTAAACTAAGGGGAAAAAATAAAAATCTAGCAGGATATATTATAGTAACTTTTTTGATTTCCTATCAACTTGAAGTCCTGTAATACCCCCGTTATCTTGTTTTGACTGATTAGACTCTATTCTGCTCTGTATGAAAGTATCAAGTATCAGAGTATAGACAACTACTTTAAAGGCAATAAGATTCACTATGATGCCCATTCTGGTTTGACTATTATCCTCTTTTGAGGTGCTGTAAGATTTACAAAGTTTAGGTTTTATTGGTCTTGTTCTCTACTGTTATGTTTAACTTTATAATACCTAAAGAGATAGACAATTCTTCTTAAGGATACAAGAGGCATTATGGTAACCATTGTTGATAACCTTGTACTCTGTTTTTATATCATGTGCTATGTCTATCCTTGGTTTTGACTAACAGCTTTGTTTTATCATGCTTGATTTTATTCTCTTACAAAAAAAAGTAATAAGATCTAAGGGAGCAATAAAGCCCAAAATGTGTAAATTTTTTTGTAATAAAGAGAGGGAAAGAAAAGTGCCCTGAAGGATACAACAGCAAGAGTGTTTAGGTGTGTTACATAGAAGACCATATTAATATTTTGGATTGGATTACTGAACACAACTGTTTGCAGTCTCACTGTTTGAATGTTTGCTTTGTGTGCTTTGATTCTGTGACCTCAAACACCATTTCTAAGATGATAGCGAGTAATCTATTAACTGGTGATAGCATACTGTTTTTTGTTTTTTGCTTTTCTGTAGTTCTGAATTACTTGTACCCTTACACTGTTTTGTTTTGTTCTGCTTTTTTTTTCTCTTTTTCCTTTTAAATAAAATATTTTAAAAAAATAAAAAAATGAATAAAAAGTAAATAAATAAATAAATAAATAAAGTCACTGGCTTTGTGCTGCACGTAAAAGCAGAAACTACTAGGTACTTTTAAAACCTAAGCGTGGAGTTGTCCCAGCAATGATTCCATCATATTCTGTTGTTTGAAATAAGTCACTGACCAGCCCTGTTTGTACAGGGGAGAGCCTGTCCAAGGGCATAAACACTGGCAAGAGTCGTCAAGGGGGCCCACCAAAGCTACTATCTACCCAGTGATAACGATTGGATTTTCTGCTCCCTGCTGTTTCACAGTTCTTTGCATTCCTCACCACCATTGGGCCAGGTGAGCATAAATGAGGTAGATTATTACTCTCAGGATGTACTATGACTGCCCAAAGTGAAAAACATGGCTTTGGCTTTAGTTGCAAGAGAACTTTCAGAGTGCAAGGACATGTATCTGCTGAACAGGCGTGGCTGTTTATTTTCCTGCCTTAATACTCTTCTAATTCATCTTTGTTTCTCCTGCCACATTTTTGCTCATAGAATTTTCTGATGCTTTTTTAAGTAAAGATTTGTTTACTTAATTATTTTCTGTTTTTCCAGTCAAGAGACTGACTGTTCTCAGGAGAAGAGACTATTACCCCCTATTTTGGATGCCTGCCACTGAGAATAATGCTGGTACATACACGGTTTTACATAAAGTTGTTGACTAAAGGGATATTTAAACTTCGTATTTGAGAACACACATATTAAACAGACATAACAACTCCAAAATAATTTGCTCCAATGCAGGAGCCATGGCTAGAGTTTGCATCTCTTCTAAAGGGTCTGGGCTGAAAGTCTTCTCACTGTGCATGTTGAGCACCCTCTGCCAGTTCCCATGGTGTCATTGTTCCAAAGTGTCAGTGGACATCAATCATCAGTTCAGAGAGCTTTTCTGTGGAACCTGACCATTTCTAAACACGGTGGCAGGAGAAACATGAACTGACTTTATCCAATGCCTGAATTTAAAGAAAAGTCTTCAGTGCAACGCTATATTATTTCCAGTTAAAACCTGAATACCCTCATCCTCACTAAAAAGGTTCATTGGCATTAGCTATTCATTCTTAAAAACATACTAAGCCAGATAGCTTTTCATTGTGTTCTGCCTTTTGCTTAGATATGGAGAGGACAGACTGACTGGATCTGGCTGGCTGGCTGTTTCTATCTTCTTCTCCCCCTTTCCCTCTCTTCTCCCCCCCCCCAATCTGTACTATTCCTTTGTTTTCTTCTACAACCCCCCCCACCTTTGAAAAGTTGGTCTCAGAGGTTAGGATCTTTGTTTGTCTTCATCCTCCTGTCCATTTGCTCTTTTGATTGTTTATCGATCATAGAGAAACAACTCAGATTTCCTTAATGAATTTTATATGCTTGCATCTGATTTAGTTATAGTCACCTATATCTGTCATTTGTTGAGCTTCTCCTTTGAGTGCTCAGTCTGTTTCTTATTCATAGAGCCTTTATCTGAAACCCACCCATCCAGGCTCTGTATAAAGTTTTCCTTAGTTTTCAACTATTTTACCAGCTTTAAGGGTATTTGTGTTTTCAAATATGGCTAAGAAATTCTCTTGAAAAATCACGTTATATTTCTGTCCATCTGTGTACTAATTACTGGCCTCCAAATTTTTGTGTGCTTTTTTTTTTTTGTTCCACACCCAGTTCTCATTCATACTTTGCTTGTGTTGATTGTGACTACTTTACCAGAGGAGCTCAGCCCAGGCTGGCTGCAGAAAGAGGGCATCTGGCTGAGTGTTTTCCAAAAATACTAATGTGAGTGCTGTTTCTCACCTGATGACCTTAACCAAGTTTTCAAAGCTGCATATCAGTTTGCTGGGGCCCTAGAGCTACTAAAGTACAGTATGTTTTAAATCCAAATAAGAGGTCAAAAATGTCAGTGGAGTTTGTGCTATAAATACAGATCCCACTCCAAGCCCCTTATGCAGAATAGGCTATAAATTGGTAAACCTGGAGTTCTGCTTTGAAATGATTTGATTGACTTCCTAAAAGTGAACCAAGAAAGGTCATAAACGTTGTAGAACTTGGGGAAGACAGAGATGATGAACCCCAAGCCTCTTTGCAATCTCCTACCTTCCTTTCTCTCTTTCCACCTGAATCTGTATCTTTCCTGATTGGAATCTGACCCTTCACACTCCAAACCTAGGAGAAAATGATTTCAAATCTTCTTGGGTCTGACAAAATTCTTGAGGCTTCTGATCAGAAAAGTTTACCAGAAGCTAGTTTAAAGCATCCATCCATCCATCCATCCATCCATCCATCCATCCATCCGTCACAAGTGATGGAACCCATAGCGTCGTGCAAGCCAATCAAGGAAGCACTCTACCACTCAGGTGAATCTCCAGCCCTAAAACCGTTTGTTTTTATCACCTCCTCTCCTCTTTGTTTAGGAAGTCTACTCTCAGCATTGCTCTCAGGTTTAATCTGCCTCAATTTGATAAGGAATTTAACATTTTGCTTGGCTTTTTCCATCTCTCCTATTTGCAGTTTAGTAGCTAATTAGCTTGTTGCTTGTTCTCAAAACTGACCATGTAATGTCAGCAGGATAAAATTATCAGGCTTCTCTGAGCAGACTTGATCCAATTTTACAAACCCTCCTCTTTCATGATTTGCTGCACCCATTTCAGAGACATATAAAAATTAGTCATTGCTTTCTACTTCCCTGTGGACTGTGTGTTTAATATAAAGATCATTGGATTAGAAGCTGAAAAGATATGAATTTGACACGTGATTCTAACCTATGCTACCATGGGACATTCATACAATATAGCTTCTCTATGACTCCAGTTTTCTCCTTAATATAAGAGGAATGATCATGACTACTCTGTTGTGGAATCACTAAGTAGCCAGTGAGAGGCAAAAGATTTCATTTATGTAGCAAATCTAAGTGTGCACTTACTACACATCAAGTAACATATGAAACACTTAAAATACAGCAAGTGAGATCCCGCTTGCCTTTTAAAGATGGTGTTATCCTCAGCACACAGCTTCCTTTTTAAAGAATTTAAACTCATGACAGCATGGTATCAATAGTTTGGTACTAGTTGTCTCATTTATTGTTTTCATTGATGAATGATTATGAAGTTGACACCAGCTGGCAAGAAATGTGGCTCTGAAATCCTGTGATACTCCTAGACTGGATCTGTTGAATAAATTATATACTACTTACTATACCAGTGATGGTGAACCTATTAGAGCTTTTCATGATAAACAGCTCACCGTGGTACGCGTGCCGTGGATTCACCAGCCCTGCATCATACCATGAAGTCTGGCTAAATAGTAGGGTCACAATACCAATTTGCTTAACTTAATTAATGAATAAATAAATCAGTGATTAACTTTTATGTTAGAATATTTAAATTTTGCTTCCTGAGGTTGGCAATATCAATGAGGGTACCTTGGAAAGCTTTTTTTCCCCCTTTGATTCCACTTAGTTGTCATTAGAACTTGTTTTCCTAAATTTTCACAGTTAAATATAAGGTGATTGTCCCTTGGGGGAAGCCACTGCTGAGATTTTTCATCTTACCCCAAGAAGATTCAGTGATATTTGTTAAAAACAAAAACCAAAGTGTAGATTATTCCTTGCCTCTCTGATGACTAAGCTTTGAAGGGTGCCATGATAGCTAGGTATTCCCACAATTTTTACCTCTTAATTTTCTCCTTTGGCCAAGTAATTAGGCAAGAGAGTTGCAAAAGATCAGCCAGTGGTCTTCAACCCACTTTCAACAATAACCAGAGCATTCAAGTAGTTCTATACTATCATTTTAAACCATATGTCAAATTTCATTAAGTTCTAAATATATAAAATTCTGAGAACAAGGGAAGTTAAGTTTGTAAACTACATAAAATAAAATGCAACGCATCATGACTATATGCCCATGCATTTTTCTGGGGAATATATTCATAGCTTTCATCACATTGACAAAAGAACCCTCATTCTTTCCATTCTCTCCCCTCCCCCCTGCCTCCAGAAAGAAAAGGGATATTTGATTAAAAGATTCTGATCCACTTAGAGAACGTGATTTCTTATGACTAACATATTTTCCTCTTCCCAGAACTGTCATGTGCAGTAATAAAAATGTAACCCTCAAAACACCCTGACTGTAAACTTCAAATTAGACAAGTCTATTATGGAACTTTCTCATGCTTTTGCATTCAATAATCAGGAAAATCCCCTTAAACTTTTTCATGCTTCTGAAGACAGTAATCAGGAAAATCCTTGAGGAGACTGTGGTTGTAAAGGATGCTAAATCAGGTTATGATCCTGTGTACCATGATGCTATGTTTTTCCTCTCTGGAATTTCCTCTTGGCAACAGTTTGCTCTGCTCTTCTCATTTCCAAACAGTGTGTTAACATCTTCCTGAGCATAGAGATGTATGTTTCTCATTTATTTTATGTTATTTTGGACAGTGGAGAAAAGGAGCTATTAGAAGCCATGGAAAACCCTCCTCTGACACAAACCAAGTCATTACTGGCCCCTACATGTTGCAGAACCAGAAGCCAAATTTTCTGGGCCCCTGAATGTCTGCCTCTCATAACCCAGTTGCATTGTTTTGTCATTATTGGGTTTGATTAATTGGTGACAGATTTGCACATGCTTAGGGAACAAGGTGACCAAATTTAAATAGGTTGTGCTTTGCTACTGCTGTATTCTACTCTTGAAGGACTTTCCCTAGTATTATTGAATTCCATGAAGTACAAAAAGTAGGAGTTTTGACCCCAGACATTTATTTACAATGTCTTTTCTTCATTTTTTTCCAGCATAGCCTAGCACAGTTTGGAATGGCGATGTCTGGGTTGGCATCTTAGCTATGTTACTGAATGAGTTTTATAGCTGGGCAAAAAATAGAACATTTCTGTGTCTGTCTGGGGAGCAGATACTATTAGTCTTGCCTTATAGGGCTTACAGGACAATTAAGAAAATATTGTGAAGTGTTTAGAGTACTGCCTGGCATGCATGTACAGTATGCTAGTTACATATGGCTTAAATAAATCTGATTACAAATGGATGTGTGGGAAGTTCGTATGGGTACATCTAGCTAAGGTCAAGCATGAGAAGCCTGATTTGATTACTGTCATTAGGCCAGTTATTGTTAGGTTGGGTTGGTTTTCTCCCTGTCTCTCTCTCTCTCTCTTTCCTTCTTTCTTTCTTTCTTTCTTTCTTTCTTTCTTTCTTTCTTTCTTCCTTCCTTCCTTTCTTTCTTTCTTTCTTTCTTTCTTTCTTTCTTTCTTTCTTTCTTTCTTTCTTTCTTCTTTTTCTTTTCTTGCCTGCCTTTCTTCCTTTCTTTCCTTCACTCCTTCCTTCCTTCCTTTCTGAGGGAAGTAGGTAGATACTGTTTGTAAACCTTTTCCACCCATCTCATTTGAGGGGAGGTTTTTTTCTGCTGACTTCCCAAACTCCAAGTGCTTTTAGAGCTGAGATAATCTAGTAGATTCCCTGTTTTTAAACCCCTTTATCGCGCAGCGCAGCACTTCAATCAAAGCCACTTAGCCTTCTCTTGAAAGCAGTTTCTTTGGCTAGAGAGTCATTTGGGATTCTTTGTTGTTGCTGTTTTTGCTTTTGTTGGTTTTTTGGTTCCTGCCAAATTTGTGTTTGACATCCACTCCTCACCACAGAGCCTCTTTTCCCAAACTGTTACTATCCTAGAGATGGTGTCCCTGACTGTTTTTGAGTGTTCTTTTTTTTAAAAAATCAGCATAATATTCATGATTAAAACTACCCCTACTTTAGATTTGAAGACACATAGAGCAAGACATTTTGACCAAAATACTTATAACAATTTTTAGTTATCTAAAATAGTTTTAATATATAAATCAAGATCCAGTTTAGCCATGCAAAACCTCCCCTCAAATTGGATTTCTTTGTGATTCAGTGTGTTTTGAAGATACCTCTTCAAAAATGTTTTTAATTTAAATGTTTCTGATTAGAAAAAATAATGTTGCACAACAATACGGAAAAAAGACCTTTTTTAACCACTACATAGAAATGTTCATTGTTTTAGAAATATCCTTTTATTTAAAAGTCTTTTTATTCCCAATGGAAAGAAATTGTAGTAATTATTACTGACTGAGAAATCTATTGTTTACTGATATTTATTCATTACATTTAGCTTCAAGCAGGATAAACACTGCAAGTATAGCAACTTCAGTTATTTGACAAAGCTATTCTCACTTTTTCATAAAGAAATATTTATGAAATTTTGGAGTTTTCTAGCCCAGTTAACTCATTTTTTTTTTTCAAGAAACTTGAAACCCACAGAGCAAGAGCCTACAGTCAGAGTAAAGCAGAGTACAAAAGCTAGTTTTCAAGAATACAATAAAAAGGAAAGAAAAGTCTCAATGTTGCCTTTTAACATATTATGTTTTATTTACAATAAATATTCTCACTGATTCAGTAATAGTCAATTGTTTAATATATTTCTGACATACAGCGTGCAAGTTTACATAACATTTTAATACATACAATGGGTAATGATCAATTGGATAAGGACGATCTAGCATATCTGTAGCCTCAGACATACCATTTGTGTTAACATAAATATCCTTTCTGCTAGCTATTTGAAATACCCAATTATTTTCAAAAATAGTTACCCTACAATGGTATAAAACAGTAGATATTGCTATGATTTGTGTCTGGATGTCCCCCCAAAGCCCTATACAGTAATGGGGGCAGGCTTCTAGAATATGTGAATGATTCATGGTCCAAAGCTGAGATTATGTGTGTGAGTGCTACACCCATGAGTGTGGCTTATCTACAATATAAGGAACAGAAAGAGTTTTCTCGCACGCACTTCTCCCTTTTTGCTCTTGTTGCTTTTGCTGTCTTCCACTGCCATGAATGGTTGCCCCTCTGCTGTGCCACCCTGTCTTGGCACCAGCAGATTATGGACTGAAAGCTCCACAGACCTTTCTTCCCCTAATTTTGGGCATCAGATATTTTGTCTCAGCAATGAGACAAAAATAACCAACACAGATATTATTCCTGCAAAGTTAGGTACGGTTGTGCAAACCTGCAATCCCAGAAGGCAGGATGATTGCTGTGGGTTCAGAAATAGCCTGGGCTACTGAGCAAGACCCTTTCTTGAAATAAAAAAGGATGAGGAGGAAGAGGAGAATAGAAAAAGGAAGAAGTTGTTATCCTCTGAGCTGACCCAAAGCACAGGCCTGCAATCCCCGCTATTCAGGAGGCTAAAACAGGAGGATTACGAGTTCAAGGCCAGCCTTGGCCACATAGTGAGGCCTTAACTCTCCCCTGCCACACACACACACACACACACACACACACACACACACACACACACAGTTATCTCTTAACCATTTTCTCTGCACTCCTCCTGTCTCTTAGTCCTTTGCAAGCACTGATAATCACTATTCTTCACTTCTATAAGATCAACTTTTTAGCTTCTCATGTATATGAGAATGTACAATATTTATCTTCCTGCACTCAAATGACTTTGCACAATTTCATCCATATTGCTACAAATTACTTCATCTTACTCTTTTTATGGCTGAATAATAAATATTTCATCGTGTCAATTTCCCACTTTTTTTATTCATTCATCCATTGAGAAATATTAGGTTAATTCGATGTCCTGGCTGTTGTCAACCACTCTGAAGTACACATGGAAGTACAGACATTGCTTGGACACACTGATTTCATTTCCTCTCATGTACAAGGGATGATTGAAATATATGGTAAATATTTTAGTTTTTAAAATTGATTACATTAAAGACACTTTGTCATTAATCCCCACAAAGTATTTCCCTTCATTTCAAATTTGCCCATCATTCTTGCCACTTTCTGGAAGTTCTCTCTTGTGTCTGTATGAGGTTTAATAAAAATATGGTGAATGCTGCTGCATAGTGCTATCTACCAGAAAGGCAAGTTCCTAAAACCACCATGGCGTCCTCCTCTGCCTTATTCATGGGCTCTGTCACTGTGTCCAGCTGTTCCCTAAAATTGCAGTGACTGTAAAAGGTAACCATTTCAAGGTAACCTGAATTGACTGAGAACATTGAGGCAGCCATAAGAGTTAAACTAAAGAGTTACAAAATAAAACTTCTAGGAACGCTTCAGAAAGTGACAAGGAAGAAGGGATAAGAATTCTGAGAGCAAATGGAAATATTTTGAGGGGTATTGATAACAATGTGAATTTTACTGTCATTTTTAATTTAAACATTCACTGTGTTTTTCAGTCACACCATGTATTCACAGCAGTGGAACTGCTAGGTCATACTTTAAGCTCAATACTATCTTCCATAGTGCCACTACTAATTCATATATCTGCCAAGAATGTATGAGAATTTCTTCTCCATGTATTCAGCAGCATTTGTTTTTAAGAGACATTCTAACTGGGGCAATGTCATACTTTATTATATTTTGGCTTACATTTCCCTGATGATTAGTAAGATTTACATATATTTTTGCTCATTTCTGTATATTCATTTGAGAAGTGCTTGCTCATTCACCATTTTTAATAGGATTGGTTTTACTGTGCCTTGTATATTTTGGCAACTGACCCTTTGTCAGATAAATGATCTACAAGTATTTCTTCCTGTTCTATACATTGGCTTTTCACTCTACATAAAATGTATCAATTTTTTATTTTGTTGTTTATGTTGTTAGGACTATGTGTCTTAAGTACTTGGCCAAGATCAATGGCATAAACATTTTCACTATATTTTCATCTAATAGTTTCATAGTTTCAGATTTATATTTAGATTTTTGATCCATTTTGTGTATCATAAAAGGTAGGAACCTGATTTCTTTCTTCTGCATGCACAAATATAGTTTTACCAGAATTATTTATTGAAAAGACTTTTTCACCAATGAGTGTTTCTATTGCCATTGTCAAAAATCATTTGGGTATAAAAAACAAAGATTTATATCTGGGTTCTCCATGATGTTTCATTGGTTTTGGTGTGTAATTTTATGCCAGTAGTGTATTACTATTCTTTATTCATATGTTTGAAGTGAGTTATTGTGATGCCTCCAGCTTTGTACTTTTTGTTCACTATCACTTCAACTGTTCTGAGTCTTTCATAGTGCCATACAAATTTTGGGAGTTCTTTTTTGAAGAATTACACTGGGATTTTGATAGAAATTACACCGAATCTGTAGGTCACATTATATAGTATGGGTACTTTATCAATATTAATTTTTGAGATCCATGAACATGAAATATCTTTCCATTCTATTGGGTCCTCTTTGATTCTTTCATCTAAGATTTATAATTTTTGTTGCAGAGATCACTTTCTTCATTGGTCAAATTTATTCTTAAGTTGTTATTGCTTTTTGTTCATCATTATTTAAGCTGTGAGTTTGTCACATGTAGCCCTTATTGTGTTGAGATACATTTTTTCTATACCTAGTCTTGGTAGAAATTGTCATGAAGGAACTTTATTGAATGATTGTGTGGATTGAGATGTGTCCTTCTCCTTCATTCTATTATATTTATTTTGTTATATTTATTCGTTTGTATATATTTGTATATATTCATTTGTATATATTGAACTATCTTGATTCCTGAGAAAATCTCATTTTATTATGGTGTATAAACTTTTATATACTATTAGATACAGAATTCTAGTACTTTGTTGAGAAATATTATTTCTGTATTCTTCAGGTATATTAGTGTTATATTAGTCACCTTTACCTATGCTGGTACAAAATACCTGGCATGAAGAAATTAAAATGAGAAGGGGTTTATTTTGACTCCTGCTTTCCGCAGGTTCAGTCCCTGGTCAGCCGGCTTCAGAGCACAAACATAGCAGAGCAGCACAGTGGATCAAAGAGTAGAAGGGGAGGGACCATATACGCTCAGAAGTAGCTCTCAAGCCAATCAAGTTGATGATGCAGCTTGACTGTCACAATCTGTAGTGTTTTGCCTTTCTTTTGTTTTTTCACTTTTTTTTTGTACAAGGAAATTATGTCCTTATCACAATATGATTAGAACTACTTATTCCATTTGAACATTTTGAAATAGTAAGAGAACAATTGGTCTCATTCTTTAAAAGTTTCGTGAAATTCAGCAGTGAAGCCATATGGTCTTGGACTTTGCTTTGTTGAGAGAGTTTTTATTACTGAGTTAATCTAATTACTTGCTATTTGTCCAGATTTTCTGTGTCCTCACAGTTAAATATTAGCAGGGATATGTGTCCAGAAATGTATTTATTTATTGTAAATTTTCTAAATTAGTTGATATATAGTTGTTCATAATAGTCTCTAATAAACTGGAGTATTTCCATGATAGTTGTAGTGACTACTTTTTTTATAAATGATTTATTTATTTGTGTCTTTTTTCTTTAGGCTAGTATAGCTAAAGCTTTTTCAGTTTTGCTCATTTCAAAAAACCAACTCGAGTCATTTCATTGATTTTTCTGCTTTATTTTTATTATTTCATTTATCTCTGCTGAGTTTTGTTTTGCCTTCCACTAAATTTGCACTTGATCTATTCTTTCTTCCATCCTAGTTCCTTCTTTATTTCCCTTCTTCCTTTCTCTCATGTTAAATGTAGGTATTTATTGCTATAAATGTTCCTCTTGAGACTGCACTTGCTGTATCTCATAGGTTTTGGTATGTCATATCTTCATTAGTTTCAAAAAATATTTTTAAATTTCTCTATTGATTTTTTCATGGACTCATTGTTCATTTAAAAGAATTTTAATTTTTATACAGATTTTTTAAAATTTCTCATATTCCTCTTGTCAGTTTCTAGTTTTATTTAATTATCATCAGAGAAGATAAATACTGATGTTTAAATTTTTTCTGAATCTGTTGAAACTTGTTTGGTGGCCTCACATGTGATCTATCCTGGAAAATGTTCCATGTGCTAATGAGAAGAATGTGTATTTTGTAGCTATTTGATGAAATGTTAATTCTCTTTAGTCTATAATTTAATCCTGACTTTTTTAATTTTTAAAATCTGTATAGTATGTCCATTCGTGAAAGTAGCACATTAATGGGAGAATTGATCTGTTTACATTCAAATTGTTTACAAGATGGTCTTATAAGCCTGTTATTTTCTGGTTATTTTGTATACCCTTTGTTGTTGTTTTTTTTGTTTGTTTGTTTGTTTGTTTGTTTGGCCTTTTTCCTTTTTATCTATACCAGGGATCGAACTCACAACTGCCTGCTTGCAAGGCAGGCGCTTACGCCGCTGAGCTAAATACCCAGCCCTGTTCTTTTGTTTTTCATATTTGTAGAAACCATCTTTTGCTGGTTTTCTGCATTGCTAGGGTTTGGTACTCTTTTATATTTATGTTCTAATGTTGAATATATGCTTTCACATGTTTTCATAACAGTTAATAACCTCTTCCTTTTACTATAGACCTCTTTTAAGCATTTCCTGAAGGCTCAATCTAGTGGTAGTGAATTCTGTCACTTTTCACTTCACTAGAAAGTCTTTTATTTCTACTGCATTTCTGAAGGCTAGCTGTGCTGAGTATAGTATTTTCAATTGTCATATTCTTTTTTCTTTCAGAATAAATATCATCCCATTCTCTCCTGGTATAAAGGTATCTATTGAGAAATCTCTTGTTCTAATGAGAGCCACTTAATACCTGATGCTTTTCTGTTGCTATTTTAGGATTCTTTACCTTGTACCTTTGACAGTTTTACTACAATATACCTCACTCAGTGAGGGTCTTTCATGGCCAAATATATTAGCAATCCCTTGAGTTTCCTAGACCTGGATGTATCTTTCCTAGGATTTGGAAAGCTTTCAGCAATTATTTAATTGAATATGTTTTCTATATGTTTTCCCTTGTGTTCTGCTAGAACCCCATAATGTGAAGGTTTGCTCCTTTATGGATGCCTCATAAGGCTCTTTCTTCATTCATTTTAATGTTTTGCCTTTTGCAAATAATCTCACTAGATTGTTTTTAAAAATTAGAATCAAAGTTCAGGTTTTTCTTTTTCAGTACTGGAGATTGAATTTAGGCCTTATGCATACTAGGCAAGTGCTCTATCACTCCCTTATTTTATTTTGAAACAGGGTCTCACTAAACTGCAAAGGCTGTAGTGAAACTTGTGATCTTCTTTTGTATTCTACCTGATCACTTCTGCTGTGAGATGTTCTGCTGAATATTTAATTTCATTGATTTTAGCACTAAGATTTATGATTGGTTCTTTTTTATGATCTCTCTTTGTTGAATTTTCCATTTCTATGGTGAATTCATAAACTGTCTTCCCAATTTTTGTATTGTCTCTCTCTCTCTTCTCATATCTAAGTTTTCTTAAAATCATTTGAGTACTTTGTCAGGCAATCTTCTTATCTCTTTTTCTTTAGGGTCTGTTCTAGAGAATCATTTTTTTTCCTTTGGGTGCATTTTTCATGTTTCATGTGTACATGTCCTAGTATTTGGGCAGGCGGTAGATCATTTGCTTCTGTCAATCTTCTAAGATGGTTTTTCAGTGAAAGACTACACTGGCATCATTTCCTGGGTGTTGAATATGCTATGTTGGTTTTGGTTCCAGTTAGATGCTTTGGACTAATACAGCACAGGTGGCTTGTTCAGCTGTAATCAGCATTGTTGTTACCTACAGATGCTCTGTGGCCTAGGCTTCAGGGATTGTGGGCTCATACCCCAGCTGGAATGCATTTGCCTCTGGCAGAAAGGTTCCCCATGTGCACTGGGTGCAATGTGCAATGTACTGGGTTAGGGTATCCACCAGTTTCTGTGGATACTGTTAAGGTCAAGCTCACCTTGCTGGATCCAGCAGCTGTAGTACCATATGTCTGGTCACAGCACAGGGTGATGTGGTGCCTATTAGTGTCTTAAAAGCTTTATGATTTTGTTGCAGGAACTCTCATGGGGGTGCAGAGGCAACTTGTTAAAAACTCTACCCACATACTTCCTACGGTCAAGGATGGGTATGCAAGGTCAAACATCTGTTCAGAGCCTTAGTAAGCCAAGGTACTGAGAATAGGTTGGCCAACTGGTTTCCATAGTCATAGGCAGGTGGATGGATTGAATCTGCTTCCCTGGGCCTCTGTGGACTGAGCCACTCAGAGTGGGCTGCTTGACTGCTTGGTAGGGCTGAGCATGGATCAGCAGGGTCACCTGGCTAGTTCCTGAGAAACTTGGTAGCCTGAGCTGCTCTGAGATGGTTTTCTCGCTGGTTCTTAAAGCTAAGGTTGCCTAAGCAGACCACCTTGCTATTTCCAGGGCTGCAGGAATGCCTGTGTTCTGGGAACCTCTACAGTCACAACCTGTGGCAGCATCAGTATCATTATGTCAGCAGTCAAGGTGGATGCAGCCTAACTTTTTATAGCCTAACCTCAGAAATCATATAGCAACATTCTGATGTGGTCTCACATCTGATTCCAATCCAGGACAGAGAAGATATTTCTCCATGGGAGGAGTGCCAAAAACTAGGGTGAGTTTTGTTTGTTTGATTTGTTTTTGTTTTTAACATTACATTCTGGATTAGGGAATAAGATGTCTACTGAGTGAGATTCTCCAGTGATCACCTTCTCATAGAGCTACTGCTTGAAAAGACCACCAAAAGAACTTCACAGTCTTCAAGAAGCCAGAGAGGAGACCATCGTGCCTGGTTTTTATATAAGAGAGAGGACCCACTGACGAGGTCAGGAAGAGCTGCTGGGACCATCTCTACCCCACTTCAAGCAACTTCAAGAGATGCAGGATTCTGGAGAGTATAGGACAAGTTATTTACTGTAGACTTTTTCCCTACAGGTGTAAGGAATGTAAGAAATGACTAGACCCACCATTTTTTTGAGACTTCTGACGCATTAAGGTCTTATGCTATAACTTTACATCCATTTCTTGAGTACTTGCTACCGCCTCGCAATGCAAATGTTATTTCTGTTTTACAAATGAAAAATATAGCTCAGAGACTTTATGCAACACATCACATTTGCAAAGCCTAATAAACACCAGAAGCAAGATTTGAATCTACAGCTGATATCCCAGTTCAGTGCCCACCCCCTGTATACTATGGCACTTTTCCTTACATCTCTTGATATTGCTATTAGAAAAATAATAGGTAAGAAAATATATAAAACAGTATCTCTACAAAAACTTCAATTGAATATTAATTATGTGAAAAAACAATGATCAAGCCAAGAGAAGCAACTTCTCTGAAGGACTGAAGAAACCATGTGCATAGTGCTAAGATTCCTAAACTACTAACAGAATCACAACTTGAATATGGGGGCAGGTGGACAGCTAAACATAAAGGAAGTAATTTAGAAGGCACAAATTATTTATAGCTTAAAGTTGCTAAGCTCCAGTCAACCTTCCTTTACAAAGAGTTTTCCTTGGTGGAGGACTGAAGCTTGCTCAGAATCTTTGCTATTACTGCAGAGAAAATATGTTCTCTCGAGGATCTTGAGTGAGAATTCTTTCTAAATTTTGTCCATACATTTGAAAGGATCCACAGGCCTTATTTTGCCTCATGACATAATTGGATGAATTTCAGTCTTATGAGTATATTATTAAGCCTCAGCATAGCCCCTCTTTTTTAGTTTGTAGGTACATGTGTGTAGTACATAATGGTTGCATTCCTTGTAGGGATTGGTACATGTAGGTAAAACATCTTACTTTGTTTTTATCTCCTTCCCCTCCCTCCCTTCTCTCCTCATTGCTTGAATCCCCTCTCCTGATTTTTGTGCATGTTTGCAATACATGATATTCACATTCCTTGTGTGGAGTCATTCTTCTCATTTCTGAGGAAAAATCTTCAGGTTTACAGTCGTATACAGAAAGAAATTTGGATTGAAGGCAGGGAAAGACTGAGTGAACCTTAAACAGGCAATCTGTCCCTAGAATCTTGGTTCTAGGCAAAAGATGACATCCTACATTTTGCTTTTTGTCAGTCTAAATGTGTGAAACTAGAGACCAGAGGAGATTCACTCTGGTATTTCTTCAGTTGGATTAACCACTAAGAAGCAAAATAACAACATGCTTATTGTCAGTATTTCCTTGACAAAGTTGAGTTTTCATTGATGGCATCACCTACCACTGAATGCTCTAAGCTGTGGTAGCATCTGAGAGACTTCCTTTGGCCCTGGGCATCAGTTATTCTTTGTCATCAGAAGTTTCCTCCTGGGTTCTGGCTTTTACCAAGAACTATTCTCTCTGAAAAGCGAAAGGGCGCGCATCTTAACTTAGAGGATAGCATTGCTGCTTTTGTACCACTTTGCAAAGCACTGGCATCAGAGGTGAGCCCACAGTAAGGCTTCCTAATACCGGTGGAATTGTTTCAGTACCCTTTGCTAGCCAAAGTGTGGCTGTTGGATGTCACTGGAGAATTTCAGAAAAATAAAGGGAGTCTGGAGACAACCAGACTGAAAAAAATGTTTCTCCACCACTGGTTCTTTAGCTGGAACTTGTAGGTGCTCAAGATTTTAGTACACTTCTGTGAAACTGGAAAACATTGTAAATCTAAACAATTTTCTATACATCTCAGTTTCTTTTAAAATTTGTATTCTGAGAATGTCCTTTGTGACCTCTTTTTGGGAAGCAAAAGACATAAAAATCTTGTTTTATGAAATGATGATGGCAGTAAATAATAGTAGTTTTCCTTTTTTAATGTTCTTCCTTGGCAAAAGTAAAAGGCTGATAAGTTAGATCAAACTCTAAATTTGCTGTTTTAATCACTTTATGAAACATAAACATCTTAAAATTCTATAGTAACTTAACTAACAGTCACCTTGTGTCACCCAGCTGAACTGAATCAGCATGGTGCGGGGTGTGGAAGCCCCACTTGAGGAGTGCTGCCAATAGCAAAAAGCAGAACTGGAGGGGAAGATGGCGTGCTGTTGATTTTCCTGGAGAAGTTTGGCATGCTGGTTTTCCTGATATGGACTTGGCCATTTGCACTGCCAGAGGTTGTTCAGGTCCTTGTTGTCCCTAAGGCTGGCTGCAGTTCTGTTCAGGGAAGCTCTGGTTTTTACCTTGAGTATCACTTCCTGGATCTAGTACATATCCTTCAGCCTGCTGGCACAGACTTTCTAGTTTCCACCACTGACATTTAGGTTCCCAGTGCAGATTCATAATACACACTTGCATCACACATTGCTGTGGGCTCTAGGCCTCCAGCCAGATTTGTGGAGGACATTGCCATGGGCTCTAGGTCTTTAGTAGGACTCGTGCAGACATTACCATGGAATCCAGGCCCTCAGCTGGATTCTTTGGGTCTCTAGACAAATCTCCTGGACTCTTCTGCATTTGATTTTTTGGGTGAATATTATAAAATAATTATTTAAGTTATGTGTCTTGTATTAAATCTGTTCCCTTGTAAACTCTGACTACAGCAAATTCTAAACTAAGTAATTGAGAATTTGTCTCTTGCACTTTAGACAAACTAAAGCATTCTTTATATAGTACAGTAAGCATCAAAGTTTATAATGAATAGCTATACCACCAAATCTAAGAAAAACAATGTATTTAAGGTATTTGTTAATAGCAGCAGAAAGCTGACTACCATGCACGTGGAAAGTATGCATGTGATATGTGTGCTTATATACATGGATATATACATATAATTTATGTATTTAAAAACACATAATTTGTTTTTGCTTAGCTAAAGACCATTAATATATGGTCTCATTCCCAATGTATGAGGTGCAATCAGCTTATAAACAATTGCTCTCATAGTCGGTGGAAACTCACATAGTCACAAGGCCTTCCTGGGTCTGTTTTACATCCAGCTCTGTCTGAGCTGGTAACAGACAGACTGAAGCTCTAGAGATGAGCTTATTATTCCTTTCTAATTGCAGGTAGACTTTCAGGTGCATTCATTATATTTTAAATGGAAATTACACAATGTTACCCAGTGCTAGGCCAAGACTTAGTTAGTGAGGACCCATGGCATGGCTCCTTTTCTATGCCTGCCCTCTTCTCTTCACCTGAAATTCTAACAGATGATCTCCTTCTGTGTATGTAACTGCCTGCAGGAGACTTTACCACCCACACACACAACTGTGAGGTTACTGTGAGGTAAGGAAGCTGAGCCCCATCATCTTTATGTGCACTTAATATATCCCTGTTTTCACATAAAAGTGTAATACATTTGAGATACCAGTGCCATTTTATGTGTTGGTTGTATGAAATCCCCAATTATAATTACATTTAGTAGGAGAAAACCAGTTAAGAATATAGATTGCATTTTCAAATAGCAGTTTCTTTTACCTACTCTAAAAGCATACAGGTGTTATTGCAAAGAACTGAAAAATAAGATCTATAGTGATAGTGCAGAGAATGTTTTCATTAACCCAACAGCAAGTAGTTTTTGTATGAGACATTCTTAGGCACTGGGCTTACCACAAGGAATGGCCCAAAAGTAGCTCAGAGACAAGAGATCAACAGCAGATTTTGTCTAATGCTAGTCATGTGCTAGGTGCAATTATAGAGCGCTGAAAATATGACAATGAAAAGAACAAAACAAGGTGCAGATCCTCCTGGTCCTTACTTTATGGGTGAGTCGATTAAAAAACTAAGTGAGTCAGGCATGATGGTATATACCTGTAATCCCAGCACTTGGTAGGCTGAGGCAGGAGGATTGCAAGTTTGAGCCCAGTTGGGGCAATATAACAATTTAGCAAGGTCTTGTCTCAAAGAGACTGAGGATGTCAGAGCAAAGACCCAGAGTTCAGTCTCCACCATAAATATATAAATAAACAAACCATAAATTGGTTACTCACATTCCAGTCTTATGACAAAGGAAAAATTTACAATATTTGCTGAAATTTAAAAGTGTGTGGCCATCTCAATGATTCTACTTCTGTAGAATCATGTACTGCAGACATGCCAATAAAATTTTTTAGAGTTTTACATGATTGCATATGTAAGCATATTCAGAATCACATCTATATTGTGTGTAATACTGATCACATGGGAAGAGCCCAAATTCAACAGGTCAGTGTGGGAAAAGACATAGAGCAGACCACACAACAATACAGGGACTGCACTGCTGTCTGGATGCAGAGTACCCCCGGTGTGTTAAAGGCTTGGTCCCCAGCTGGCTGGTGTCAGTACTGGGAGGTGGAGGAGCTTGTATGATCAGGGCCTCCAGGGAGGCTGAGGTGGTGGGTTTGTAGGGTGCCCTTCCAGGGACAGTTGGATTCTGGTCTTTTCCTCTCCTTGTGTCCAGTTCATGAGATGAAATATTTCGCCACACACAGCTGCCACAATGCGTGGCTTTCACCACAGGCCCAGAAGCAACAGAGTCAATCAGGGACTGGAACCTCCACCCCTGTGAGGAAAAATCAACAGGGCCAAGCAGAGACTGAAACCTCCACCCCTGTGGGCAAAATAAACCTTCTCTCTTCATAAACTGACGGTCTCAGGTATTTGTTAATAGCAGCAGAAAGCTGACTACCATGCACATGGAAAGTATGCATGTGACATGTGTGCTTATATACATGGATACATACATATAATTTATATATTTAAAAACACATTAAAATCCTATGTTTTCTAATATTTACCTATTTAGATAAAATAGATTTGGAAAAATACAAGCCGAGGTTGGGGTGGGGGCAGGACAGATCTAAAAACAGATATGTGCTACAGATTCTCTGTTGTGTTGGAGTCACCCTATCTGTGTGTTTCACACTTCAAAGTAAGTGAGTGTCCTTTGTCAAGGGCTAATAACTTTAGCAGAAATTTAGCTACACAGAGCACTAGGTTTTCACCTTAACTTTGCCTGGAGAAGAACCACAGCACCACATCTAGAAAACCAACACAGAGACTATAAGATGATTTCGTTTCTTTTTACCTGGATATCTTTTTCTGAAACCCACTGTCTTTTATTTAGTACAGGGTGTATTGATGATCTTCCAGGTTGAGGACTGACTTTGTTGAAAGAAAGGAACTAGACTGTCAGCAAATAATGAAAAAACTATTAGTCCATAGTGCTAACCACCAAAACCATGTTCACAGAAGATCTGCCAGGTAGAAAATAAAATCTGGAAAATTATCTTCCATCAGCATACTCACCTTTAGAAAATCATTTGCTTCAATAAATACAAGCCCCTACACATGTTAGGGAGCCAACGCCCTCTAAATAATAATGTATTTTTTACTACCTTGTCATGTGGCTAAATTGCTTCATACTGAGGATCTATTTTATATCCTGAAAGAGTGGTGTTGTAGGCAACATCACAGACATTAATCACTAACTATGAAGGCTTCCTGTACAAGGTGCTATTGTTTTGGATCTATGTTCCTACCCTAGCAAGGAACTGTGCAGTAAATATGGTGACTGCTGAGTCAGGCAAGGTAATGGCTTCTTCTGGGTCCCCTGACTCCTGGGACTACCTGTTGGAATTGAAGAAGAAAACTTTTACCATTTTGATGAATACATGGACTCTATGAGGCTAATACATAGCAATTAAATAATGAATACATTTCTTTGAGACAAATTTGCATCCTTTCAGGATCTACATTTCATATTCTGTCAGTTCACAAATAATCACCATGTACTGAGAAAATCTATGCACTCCCTACAAGCTCTAAACGTTCTATGTATAAACATACAGATGGAGGCTGAGATATATGTACCATGATTGAAATGGGTGGCTATTTGTGGTCAACTACAATCAGTTGGCCATACCAGTTTGTTCTGAGAGGGAATGATTAAAGGCTGGGATTCTGAAGCCAGACTCCCAGGATTCAAGTCTCCACCTAACATTTAATAGCTCTGCGGCCTTGAGAGTGAGTGAACCTCCCTATGGTTTAATTTCCTCAGCTATGAAATGGAGATAATGTTACATCTACCTCTTTAGGATTAATGAGGAATAAATGAGCTAATCTATGTCGAGTTCTTAAAATCATGCATGGCCCACAGGGAGTAAATGTTAGCTCTTACAGTCTTATTTTATTGCAAGTTTAATGTTGTATTGCATTGTTTATTAAGAAATCCCTCCAAGTCAAGCTGTTATTTACTTGGGTAGAATTAACCACATAAGGTGATATTTTGCTCACTCCTCTTTGGAAACCTAACCTTTGCCTTACCCACAGTGCTACCTTCCTACCTCCCCAGGAGCTCATTCTCAAATGGCCAGCAAAGTACCTATGTGTAACACACAGTAGGAAGTGCATTTCTATTTGTGCCTGCAGCAGTCTAACAGAACTTGACTCCAATTTATCTTTAAAATGTTATCTTTTGTTAGTAAGCAATATAGCGAAGAAGACATTTTTTGTCTCTGTGAGTAATTGCCAGGCTTTAGGGCTCCAGATACAACCCTGTCTTTATGTCATCTTGTAATCCACCCCTGACTCAAGTCCTCCTGGGAAGGTAAACAACACACATGCTGTTCCTGAATGAGATTTTTTGTTGTTGTTGTTAGAAACAGACTTTTGCTGACAGATGTGTAAGTGCACCTACCTATAAAATTCCCTATCACTGTGACAGCTGTGGATAGCCAGGAAACCACACTATTTCTTTGCAGTTGGCATTAATGGTCACTTGAACTTTTTTCCTCAGGTGTACCTGTTTCTAATGGCATCTGACTATCCCTAATATAGCTTGGCTCATTCCTTTCATGTGGATTTCTCACATCTCTGGGGGAAGCATTTCCAACACAAATAGAGTGGATGTGCAAATCTAAATTTCCATTTCCTTCTGAAGGAAATGAGAACTATTAAGGTGTCCCCAGTTAGGTATGGGTCCCATTTCCAACCCCCCATGGTCCAGAGCCTGTCTTCTATGCCACGTGTAAAATGCAGGCTTGGTGGAAATTGGGTGTCTTGATTCACAATAATGAAAAACGCCTTGTTTTTCTTTTTCCAATCTGTTATGCTTTGTGTGTGTGTGTGTTTCCTGAGAAATACTGCGTAAGTGATTAATAACCTGTCTTGGTTTTGCTTTTTCTCTCACTGGCTTGTAGAGAAATAATGTGACCTATAGATGTTTGGACAAATAGTACATTGTGTTAATGACAGATTCCACTCAGACATGGCCCACACAATTGAGCTTATCAGAAGTAAAAGAGCAGGTACGCTCAGACGTTTTGTCTAATTCTTTTTTTCTTTTCTTGTTAGACTAAATACCACCCATAATGAAAAAAAAAGTAGTTAAAGCTATGTGTGTCTTTCACCCTTTACATGGCAGGCAGATAGACAAATGTGCAGCCAGATGTGTGCTAGTCACAAAGATGATCCTAACAGGATAGGAGTATCATACACACCAAGTACAGCACTGTATGGAGCACACACTTCTTCATATAAATTGCTTTTTGATTTTTATTTAACGTACAATGAAAGGATATAGGTCACCTTCACCAAATAGATACGAGTTACCAACTAGAGTTAATTAAGTCATCTTTTATAATAGTCACTTTCATTGAAAGTAGGTGATTAATAAGTGAAATCTCAGAGCTAGTTTCATCTTTAAAAAGTGATTACTGATAACTGAAAATCTCTGGACTGATTCATAAAGGCTTATAAAGAATAAATAAAAATGGAAGAAACACAATACCTAAATTGGATCAAGTTCTCCAAATAGGAGAACTTCAGCAAGATTAGAGTTACCCATAAGATGAGTATGATTAAAATTTAGAATCTAAATTTTAGAGAGGGCAAGGATCTTGGAGTCACTTAACCCAAAATGCCATTTTCCAAATGGGGAAAATGGGCTCCATAGGTAGCCAATTAATAGCCAAAACCACTTTTTTATCTGAGTGTCTTAGATTATTCCCACATTTTGCCATCATGTTTTCCTAGTTACAGTTCTTTTCTTACTAATTCAAAAGTACTTGTTAGGTACATACTCAACATAACCACTTGACATAACCATGTAAGCATGTACTAGACATAGCCACTGAAGTGTGGCAATTTAATGAAAAAAAAAGAACATGAGAGTTTATCACACAAGCCATCAGAGTTATGCTTTTTCATCTAAAGAAGAGACAGCTGCAACACATTAGATCTTAACAATGACAATTAAAGTGAACCTGTTTTGAAGTTGCAAAATCACCACTTTGTATTAGCAAGACTTCAGCATGCATGCATAAGGGCACTTTGCAGATGACTTACAGAGACTTAGCTTATGTAGGCACTTGAGAGAACAGATGGACCCCATAGCATCCTGTGGTAAACGTGGATTTATAGCACCACAGTCACAAGCCAGAGGGATTCCCTTCTACCTGATGAGGTATCTGGAGTGTGGTATCACTGGCTTATGAGTGACTGGAAAGTAGTCCCTAGAGGAAAGTTTTCCTCAGTGGGACCATTGACTTCTCCCTCTACACCTGCAGTATGCAGTGGACCCTTAAGTTACAACCGGTCTGACATATGAATAACTTGGGTTATGACCAGAATTTTAGTTTTAATTTGCAACTGAGTTCTTGATTTATGACCCAAATGCTGGCTGCTTGTGCTTCCAGATGGTCTCAAATACAGATTTAACCCTTAAAGAGTTCTGAAAAGAACATTATAGCATCCTTTCCTCTATGGAGTTAATTGAGAAATCTTGGGCCAGTGTCTTTAAGAACACTAAGATTTGCCTGTATACAAGAGAGAGATTTGAAGGCTAGGTAGAGAAGCCTGAACCTTCAGTGTACAACTTGAGTTGCAGTCAGCCCTTGGGAATGAATTGGGTTCATAAGTCCACTATATCATCAATGAGTGTTGGATATCACTGATAGATCTATTTTGTTCAAATTTTATAAAGAAGTATTATCTAGAAAGATACCAAGTTAAGAAACTATCATTGTCTTAGAATAAATGTTCTCTGCTGTTATAAAATCTTACATACTGTTTATTTACCTCCAACTTTTGTAACTGATATATATATATATATATATATATATATATATATATATATATCATACTCCCATCCCAATTTATCTTTCACTAAATTTTTAAAGAGTTTTCAATTACAGCTGAGGTTGTAGCCCAGCGGTACAACACCTGCCTGGAAAATAGGCCCTGAGTTCAATTCCCAGGTCCAAGAAAAAAAATTGGGGTTAAAGAGTTAAAGGAAAGGGGCTGGGGATTTAGCTCAGCGGCATAAGCACCTGACTTGCAAGCAGGTGGTCGTGAGTTCGATCCCCGGTACCGATAAAAAAAAAGAGTTAAAGGGAAAAAAAATTTTTATATATATATATATATATATATATATATATATATATATTACAGAACTGCATGAACACTCAGCTAATAGGTAACTTTCATCTGTGACATACTGATAAGGATATGTTTCCTGGTTCCTCAGAAAGCAGCATTTCAGGACCACATAAAGAAGCTGTCAGAGAAGATAGCAGCTGGGGAAGTAAAAACGACACATAACATCAAACAGAAGAGATCAATAGGATGAAATGCCAATGCTATTACAGTGAATCAGAATATTCTTTGTAAGATGGTGTCTTCCCTAATTACTTAAGATTGCTTATAAAATTGATTTTGCATAAACGCAACTACGCTGAGAAATAGCCTACTCCTTACAGGCAACTAAGCTGTTGGATTTATTGACCTGTCATTCACATGTGTCGCTTTACTATCACTTAATGGTCTGTTTAGATAGTCTTGGTGTGTATGAACTCCTACTATCAGCTCCAAGCACCACACGTTGACAGGTAGCTGCCACACAGTTAAGAGACTCTGTATCCGAGTGCACAGGGGCATGGAACATTCATTATTTTCTAGTCAGATTCAGGGGTTTCCGCAGGAGTTGAAGTAGAAAGTGAGGAATGCCTACTTTTGTTCTTTCTATGATTTCTTGAACATGGAAATACCAAAATATGTTAAACTGAGACCTGCCTTGAAGTCCTGCTTTCAGTTCCTGTAGTCAAATGCTGTCTCTAAGCCTCAGGCTGAACAGCTGTAAAACAGGATAATTCAGTAACTACCTAGTTCCTGACTTTCCTGGGAATTTTTAAGAACAAACTGGTTATGACCTACTGTGCAAATGCCTGATTGTTATAGTTTAGATCTAATGTTTCCCCAAGCCCTCATGCATGGAGAAAGTGAAGAAGAGCTATACTCACCCATTTGGGAGTTCAGAGCTCATTGTACTGATAGAAAGGAGCTGGTTGAATGTTGGTCCCTGGAAGCATGATAGGGAGATGTGTTCTTTTTTATTATTATTACCAGTACTTATTTGCAGTATATATCAGGTACATTCCTCTTGGAGAGTTGATACATGTACATAACACATCTCAATTCTTTTTCACTTTTTCTCTTCCTCCTTCTTTTGATCCCTTTCCAGTTTGATCTCCCTGCTTCCTGTTATCTTTTACTTTGCTCTTCATTTATATTTTTGGTTTCTCATGTAAGGGAGGCTCTGTAATATTGAAGCTTGTGCATCTGACTTATTTCACCCAACTTTATGGTGTTGAGGTGCATCTATTTTCCTACAAATGACTCAAGTTTATCCTTCTTTATAGCAGAATAGTACTTCATTGTATATAAATACCACATTGTTAAAATCTATTTATCTGTTAATGGACACATAGCTGCTTCCAGGATTTAGTTATTATGAATTGTGCTGCTATAAACATAGGTATGCATGTATCATTGTAATATGACATCTTTACCTCTTTGGGGAAAATAGCTAGAAGAACATATCTGGGTTACATAGAATTTCTATTTTCACTTTTCTGAGAGTGTATTGTTATTTCCAGCTCCTCCTTCATCTCCACTTCCTGGCTACTATTGGGCCAGCTTTTCCCCACCTTATCCTTCCACTGTGCCCTCTCTGCTTTGGAGCCAGCTGACCACAGATTAAAACTGTGAGCCAAAATGAACCTCTCCTCCTTTATTTTGTGAGTACAGGGTATTTTGTTGCAGTGATGTAAAAGTGATTAATATGCTGAACAAATATATTCTTTGTCTCAGTTGAGCCAGGGTTGCTAGCAGCTAGCTTGTAAAATAGTATTACCTCCTTGGGAAAAAGCTCTCTGTCTTGGGTTGGCTCTGGAGTAAGGGAGAGAGGCACAGTTGCTACTCACCAGGAGCTCACATGGAAGTAGACAAGATGGCACATTTCATGGATTCCAGGTAGTGTTTATTTAGCATTATAACATCTCTGAAACTGAGATCTATCGCATCACTAACAGGGTATCTCAAGTAGTTAATAGGCCGAATTTTTCTTAGTGACACATAAAGTGATGGTACCTCTTTTTCATACTCAAGAGTGTCTTGGCTTCCATAAAATACAGTAATAAGGCTCCACAGATACCTCTCCTCTGGGGTTGAAGCAGCTGAGGGAAAGGAAATGAGGATCCCCTGAGGACAGATTCTGAAAAACCGCAGAAGGAGCTTTGTGTGCTACACAGGTAGATAATTAGCTTTGACGCAGATAGGAACCAGTTGAGGGGGGCATAATGGATTTTGCAAGCATACTATTTTAAAATTCAGGAATTTATTACCAGGCTATAGAAGCATAAAGAAAAAGCATCTCACAGCTAGTAAGAAAGAGATGGCTAAAAAGAAAATGCACCCACTTTCTCACCTATCATCTTTGTCCCATTTTGGGAACATGAAGCTTCCGGGAGGTGCCCACGGATAAGATGTCACATGCAGAATGCAGACTCTCAGACTTCCTAACATCACTCTGCTCTTCCCCACTCTGTACCCCTTGGGTGAACCCAGCTCTTAATCTAAAACAGAATGTTCAGGGTCCCGAGATCTGTGACTGGCCTCTAGAGCGACCCCAACTCGATCCTCATGCAGGGCAAACAGCCTTCACACAGGTTTAGTTTCTCACAGGCCTTTGCTTTCTGGAATGTAGTTATGTGGCCACTTCCCTGACCCAGCCCTTGTCACAATGAATCCTTCCTTCCTTTTGAGTTATTTCTCCCTTTTTCCTCTAAAAGATTTATCCCACATGCCAACCTTTAGTGAAACTTCTTTTGCTTAAGAAAAAATAAACAGGCAGGGCTCAAGTGGCCAGCATTGTGACAAAATCAAATGGCATTTCCTGTATTTTAAAACACTGCAAAAATTCCAAAAAATGAAGAAGAATGTTGATATAGCTTAAATGTGCAATTATAATAAGTGCAGTTCAAAATCCAATTAAGGACATATTTTATCTCCCTCTTTCTAATTTCCCGTTGTTATTTCCTGTATTCTCCCCTCTTGACTGGTTTTATTGTTAGTTTCTATTAAGAAAGTATCTCTGTTTTCTTAAAATATCTATAGGAGTTTACTTTTCTACCATGCATGTGTAGTTTTTAGATTTTTTTTCTCCTATGTAATCTGTATTTCCCATGTTTTATTTGCCCTGACCTTTCCATCTGGTTATTTTTACTCTTCTTCCTATTACTTTATTATTTTCTATTTCCTGTTATCATTTCTCTTCCTTTGCTCAGGTTTCCATGTTTTCTATTTGTCAAGTCTTTCTGCATCCCTTATAAAATAATAATTACTGAATCAAAAATATTCCAAAAATAACAGTGAAAGCAAATAAGAAACTATGCTGTGTTATGGTGATTATGTAGTAAAAATAATCTTGGCCACGGCCAGTGTTCAACAGCCTTGATTGCTAGCAGTTCCAGAGGAGGAGCGCTTTAAAAGAATATTGGCTTGCTGTGGCTTGCTCAGAGTGGGGATAACATTGGGAAAAGAGGTGGGCTTGGAGGGAGTGCCAGTTAGTACCATGGCTGTAGCTTTTGGTGGCAGATGCCCTAGTATTTGGGCAGCAACTCTGATGTGCCCCTGATCTGTGGAACCTTAGGAAAGTTACTTCTCTGAGGCCCATAAAAATTGATATTATACCTCTTTTATACAATGTTTGTGAGGACCAAGTGAATGAATATACGTAAACACTTAGAACAGTGCCTGAATCATAGTAAAGGTTGAGTGTAGTACATTTTAATGACTGTTATCATTTGCTTAAGTTACTCACCTTATCTTTTTTTTTAATTTGATTTTTAAAGTAGTAGAAATGGAACAGCACAAGACAGAACAAAGCCAATTGAGACAATGCAGTAAAATTGGTACAGGATTTCACAGTAGGATACTGGGACAGTAGTAACAGGTACTATGGTATACCTCATTAACTTCACAATAGTTGTCCAATCAATTAGGTATACAGCAAAATCAAACCAAAAACAGAACATTATAAAACCAATTGAGAGTACTGAATAGCACAAAAGAAACATAAAACAAAACAGTGAAAACAACCTTTGCCTTCAAATAGAAGATAGAAGGAAATCTCCCATATTTGCTATACTGCATATGGTCATCCTCCCAAGAGGTGCTGAGACATCTATCCCCAGTAGCTATGGCGGGGGGGGGGGGGGTAAGGGTGCTCAATTTTCAGCTCACATGGCAGTAGGCTCATAGGCAATGGTTCTCTTCCTGGCCCACGCCGCAGGCGCTTACCAAGAGGGTGGGTGAATAAGCTGCCTGAGTCCCACCGTGGCTAGATCTCAGGAGCTCTGGTTCTCTACTCACCTTCTCATAGTGTGGGATTTAAGGAAATGGACATTTTGAGAAAGGTACTTCTCCTTGCACTTGTCATTCTGCAGTCAAGATTGAGAAGGCCCCTAAACAGTGATATTCAGGGTTTCAACCTTGAGACAGCAATTGCAGCATAAGCCAGGAACCTCATATAAACATAATTGTTGGCTAGGTGTGGTGATGCACACCTGTAATCCCAGCACTCAGAAGCCTGAGGCAGGAGGATTGCTGTGAGTTCAAAATCAGACTGGGGTATATAGTGAATTCAAGACCAGCCTAAACTGCATATCAAGATCTTGTCTCAAAAACAAACAACAAAGAAAATATCTTAAAAATATATATTCTCAGGCCTACCCAAACCCACCCTCAACCCAGGACAACTGAATCAGAAATCTAAAGAGTAGAGCTAGGCAATAAGAGTTGTCACAAAACCTTTAGCTGATTGTAATGATACAGCCTGAGCTACCTCATGGTGGATATCCCCTCTACTCAAAAGGGTTCTAGTATACAGAATATAACCATAGCTGTCTCACACACTGCTACCACTAGCAGCATGGTGACCCTTTGTGTGGTCTTTGTCTTTGTAACAACTTGAATAAAAAATAAGCTATAAGTATATAGTAGTAATATTGTAACTGACTGAGAAATATATAGACTCATCTCTTCCTTCTGCCCATGGTAGTAAACTGCTCTTTTGAGTTCAAACAGTAGGCTTCCAGAAGGATGTAGACAGTAAGAACAGATCAAAATAGAGAAGCTCTTCATTCATATGGAATGTGCAAGTAAGACCAGGTGGTCCAGATACAGACCTAAACATTAGTATTTTTCATTCTCAAAATAATCAGATCACCCAGCAATAAATGTACAGTGATGTATGTTTAATGTTTTTAAGTTGTCCCTTTGAGGGGATGTTTTCAGCCTTTCATTATTGTTAATATTTAGGACAAAACACTTGCTATAGTTTTGATTTTAAGTGTTCCCCAAAGGCCTGTGTGATAAAGGTTTCATACCCTGGGTGATGCTATTTGAAGTTGCTTGGAACTATTAAGAAGTGCAGCCATAAATGGAAGGTCTTCAGGTCACTGAGAGGTTTTCCTTGCAAAGGGGATAATGAGATCCAACTCCCCTGCCCTCACTCTCTTCGTTTTTGCTCAGCTGTGTGCTCCTGCCATGAGGTGCTGCCGAACCACAGGTCCAAGCAATAAAACCAATTTATCATGAGCTACAATCTCCAAGTACTAAAAAACACCTTTTTATAAGCTAGTTTTTTTCAGTATTTTTGTGCAAGTAAAAAGCTGACTAAAAGACCACTTTAGCAGCTTGGTGGCAGTTGGAGAATTCTGCTTTCAAGGGAGTGGCCTGTATGAAGGATATATGAGGGTCTCCTTTGAATACAAGGAAGGGTCACATACACCTCACTCATCAAAACCAAAAAAAAAAAAAAAAAAAATCGTAAGTACTACTAACTTCTTGAGGTATCCTGAAGAGACAGCAGATCAGACGTTACAACCTTTATTTGTAGGTATACCTCCATGTCCTTATAGAAATCGCAGAGAAGGACCTAGACTACAAAGATCACTGTCCACAGCCGCCATTTTAAAATCATAGTGCAAGAGTTGTTCCTGACGTCCTGCTGCTAATGCAGTTAGAGTGCAAATGCAAATTGCTATGTTTGCTTCTTGTGATGTTACTTTTATATAGTCACTGGATTTGTTTGAATGTCCTTACTTTATTGATATAGAAACTGAGGCCCAGAGTGTTTGTAAGATAAAAGGCTTAGTAGAGCTCCTGATAGTGGCAAGGCAAGAACACCTACCCTCCAAATCCCAAATCAGAACCCGGTTTGCTTTGTCACATTGGCTTCTGTCAGCCATCCCCTGCAAGGTCTGAGCTCTAGTGCCTCAGCATGGATAAAGTGTGGGCCCTCAGGAAGAAGATCCCATTCTAATCTAAGAAATGAAAGGTGATTTGCACCCTTATCTTGATGACTTCTACTATGCTCCAATATTTTCTCTGATTTAAAATAAGTAGAACAAAGGAGTTTGTTGGTGTTAAAGAGCATGGCAAATTGCTGGTGCAGAGCAGTTGTCTGAGAGACCTTTGGTCATGATGGAAACATTCTGTATCTGTACCATTCAATCTGGTAATCCCTAGTTGAGGAATTAAACTTTTATTTAAATAATTTTAACTTAATCTTAAATTTAAATAGCCACCAATAGGTAGTGGCTAGTATATCAGCTCACACAGGCCTATGAGATCATGTTTTTTAACTGGGTATTAAGATAAGTGCTATTTGGATGGAAAAAAAATAATTTAGCTTCTGTCCCCTTAACTACTTGAATGAACAAACAGAATGCACTTTTCCCCACATATCTGGTATGTCTGCTTAGAATGTTCTGGGGTCCTTATGACCCCAAAAGAACCACTCATAACTACATGTTAGTTTCTTAGCTTTCTGATCATTATCTGTAAAGTCAGTCCAGTGGCACGTGGACACCTATGTATGTTGCCTCTCTCTCTCTCTCTCTCTCTCTCTCTCTCTCTCTCTCTCTCTCTCTCTCGATCTTTCTGCCCCCACCACACACACACATAGAGAGCAAGCATGATTGATTGTTATTTCCTGTACTGTAAACCAACAAGGTGAGTTCCAAACCACAAAATTGTCCTATGTTTGGCAAAGATCTTGTGCTAAGGATTATGCATTTGACTGTCAACTTCTGTCTTTAACAAGCACAGGCAGGGATGGTCCTACACAGTTGCTTCATGACAAGATGCTGGCAGTTGGGACAGGGCTGTGCCTCAGTGCTCCTTTACCTTAAGCATCAGAACACTAACTCAGCAATCCCACCTACATACAGGACTGGCTCCCCTTTCTCTAGCATAAAGCTGACATCCTCTTCACTTGAGAACATTCTTTTCTCTGCTAGAAGCTTGCAATGGCAGGAGGTGGGCTGATAGGTGATATATTTGGCACCAGTAAGTTGCAGTTTATTTCACCTGTCTACTTACTCTCCAGAAAAGAATAATTTCAGAAGGTCTAAGCTTTTCTATGTTTTGGAAGGTAGAAGACCAGCTAGCCAAATTCTGTTCATTTAAAAAGCTTAAAGGAGGATAAGAAATTGCTTACCCCATCATGCAATTTTTTTTCCTGCTTTAGCAGAATGTTAATAAGCCCACCTCAGGAAGTCAGAGAAGGGTTCACGGGGAAAGGAACAACTAAACTGGAACCTGAAGTGTGGCCAGAAAAAGTTCAGTGGGTGAGTAAAAGCCTAGAGGGTAGGGAGTCAGAGTGAAAAATGAGGATCTGAAGGTCATTGGGGCCAGCACGAGAGGACCTTGATCATCCCACAGAACAATTTCTCTCCTGATGGTATCTGGGAGTAATTTGAAGATTTTTAAGCAGCAGCATAGTAGTGTTTTAAAGATGTTTTGTGTTATTCTGTTGTGTTATCTGGCAGTGGGATGGTTAGAGTGAGGGAGCCAGTTGAGTGGCTGTTACAACCACCCATGAATTCAGTGGAGGATTCTGGCAGAGGCTTTGGAGGTTTTCAGACAGGGCTTCTGAGAGCCTTTGTAAAATGTCTGTTGAATTGAGAATTAACTGAGGCCATTTTCTGAGGTTCTCTCTGAGAGGTTGAGCTTGCTGCCTCGGATTGCAAATGACTGTGCTCTGATAAGGAAATGATTGGCTACTTGTTCTGTATTTGTCCTCCTAGAGGACACTTCTGAACACATGTGACCTATGTGTCCCCACCCTGAGGGCACCAGCTTCTTCTCATTGTTCCAGATAAGCTGGGTGCTGCATTTGCCCAGAATAAAGTAATTCTCATTTACTTACCTCAGAGCTGTCAGAGCTTGAAGTCTCACTCTGTAGGCGTAAGCAATTTTTCTCCCATAAATGTGGTTTCATCTCAACTTTGTTATCTGCCAGGAGCAGTGAACAGAAGGACTGTGCTGCTCTTCCTTTCTCCTAGAAGAAACAATTAAAAGACCAATTCCTCCATGGTACAAATACATCTATATGTGAGTGACACTCTTGAATCACATGCCCAAGTGTTTTAATAGACTGGCCGGAAGTCCTTCAGATAAAAAAAATGGCTTAGCAAAAACACAGCAGAGACCTAACAGTAGGAAACAGTGGCTTAACTTTTGGCACTAGGTGGGTAAAATAATTCTGTTTCTTGGGCAGACGGGGGTTGGGGGGGTGCTCCATTTAGGAGAGCATGAATGATCCAGCTATATGTTGAGGAAGATGAATTCAAATGGAAAACAAAGCTGGGCATGGTGGCACATGCCTATGATTCCAGCACTTGGGGAAACTGAGTAGGGAAAACTGCAACTTTGAGCCTGGTCTGGAGAGCATAGCAACTTAGTAAGATGTTGTCTCAAATAAAAAATAAGTAGAGGGGCTGGGGACTAACAAAGTGCATAGGCTATGAGCTCAATAGAAGGTGCCAAAATAAAAAATAAATAAGCCATAAAGGAAAGTGCTTAGATGCAAATCGAATTTCACCCCAGGAGGTCTTATTCCCTTAACATCTGTGGGCACAAAGCTATTTGCTGGATTGTATTCCTGGAGAGCCAAAGTAGGGAGAAAAGGAAGCAAGAGGGAAACAGTGGTTGTGTCTGGATTATGTGGGTAGTCCTTCCTTCTGGCTTTGATCTTCTATGCCTTTCTCTAGTGTAGGCAGGAACAAGATATGTCCCAGGCCACCTCCCCACCAGTGTTTTGGACACAGAAGGGCCTTGGCTTGGAAACACACTCTCAGTAGGCCTCTGTGAGGGCAGAGGGGCTCACCATCAGGTCTCCTTCCCAGTCTCTTTGGGTCTTTTGACCACACACATAATGAGGTCTCACTTCAGCAATGTCTTTGTTCTACCCCAAATGATATTCCCACCCTCCTGACAATGCAGCTTTTGTGTCTTCTGTCAAAATAATCACCTACCAAAAATGATGGCAAAGCGCAGAAATATCCCTGCTTTATTCTTAGGGAAAAGGGAAAAAAAGGAGCATTAAATGTTTAACCTGGATTGATGAGGCTTGCTGAAACTATTGGATGAAATGAAAACTTTCTTAGAGACATAAATCACTGGGGAGAGTCCCTCCCCTGCCCCCTATTGATTTTTGGATTCGGTTAATGATTCTAGCACTGAGAACCTACGGCTAGGTGGAAGTAAAAGAAATGGAAAGGCCACATTAACCTCTAAAATTTACGTATATGTTGTTTTTTTGACAGTGAAATACTATCATTAACCCAGACTATTTTCCAAAGATTTAATTTTTTGCTGATGTTCAATAGTATTGCAGAAAAGCTGATTCCTAATTATTACAGCATTGCATAAATTTCTTCCTAATTAAAAAGCCTCTAAATTTTAAATAATCAATTTACAAAGACATATGGTTTTGAAAAATTAGGCATTTAATTTCTAAAGATTTATTAGTAATTCCTGCCATAGCTAATTAATTATGGTTATAATACTGTTGCCGTCGTAGGACAGATTGATGTAATGATATGATTGCAAATTCATTCTGATATGTCTTCTTTAATATAAGAGCATTACAATATACTTAGCTTTTCAGCCCATTCTTAATTATGCTTGGAAGCATTACTTTAATGAAAGATAAGAGGGCTTGATAAGTGTACCATCAGAATTTATTTGTAAAACTATCTTCAATATCAAACAAATAAATTGTTGTTTGCCTCAGCAAAATGAATTATGTAGTTGGTAATAAATTTGACAGAAATGCCTTAAAATTAAATAGTATTTGATACAGAATTCTCCATTAAGTGTTGTGACAATTCAGAGAGCTTAGCATGCGAGAGTAGTTTATCTGTGGGAAGGGTGCCTGCTGACAGAAGTGAGTAGGACTCCACATTAACAACAATGCCATTTTAAATGTCCACAAACGTATGGGGTACATGAGACAGGCTTTTTTTTTTAATCTGCTTTATCCATTTCTACACATTAGAAAAAAGATGTAGAAATTATATAGAACATCATAAGGGTTTTTCTTTTGAAGTTGTAGTAAAAGAAAGATTTTGACCTAGTGATTTAAAGAAAAATGCTGCTAGTGTGTTCCATTGAATAGAGGCACAGAATCTTTCCAAATTATCTAGGGGACAGACCTCTATTGCTGGTTGTATTACAGGAAACTAAGTTAGATAGAAAATAACATAGTATCCTGAAAATAACACAGTGTCCTGAGAGGGACTGGACTGTCAAGGAGGTCAGCAGAAAAAAATAGAAAGGTCAGAATTGTTGCTGGAGGTGCATTGGAAAAGCAGACCTCAGAACAAAGTTGCAGCAAGTAGTCCTAATCCTCCCCTAAAGGATCAGCAGTAACTGGAAATCATACTAGAATTGGTATCACCTGGTCCAGTAAAGTCCCAGTATCCCAGCTCGGTGACCAGGGCATCCAGACCAATCCCTTCCCCAAAATGCCTTTGTTCTTTTCATGTACCCTTGCTATGTGACCTGCTTCCCTTGTTGGCCCAAGATTAGTAAAGAGTTATACTTGTAATCTTACCAGTTGATCATAGTTTGTACTCACCTCTTGATTTTATAACCATCTCATGACTTTGTTCTTAGAGAGGTAGCATCAATAGCAACCCACCTTTGGATTCCCTTCTAGCTTTCAGGAGCTATCACTCAATAAGTCTTTTTTTTTTTTTTTCCGAGACAAAGTCTCACCATTTAGTTCAGGCTGGCCTGGACTCACTTTGTAGCTCAGAGTAGCCTCGAACTTGCAGGGATCCTCCTGCCTGGCCTTCTGAGAGCTGAGATTTATAGATGTGTGCCACCACTAGCTAATCTTTCCTACTCTTGACCTCTGTTGTTCATTAGAATGAATTCTTCGGTTTCAAGGAACACAATCTCAGTGTATCTGACATCTCGCAGGTTGTGAGTTACGGTTAGATTTCCCCCTCTATCAGTTGCAAGAATAAAGGAAAAGAAGGTGAAAATGGCTTTGTAGAATGTGGGGTCTCAGAGTGCAGCCTGCCTTGGCACTTTGGCTGCAGGATATGTGCTCCTGTACAGACCTTAGGGAGGTCCTTAGGGAGGTGGCACAAATTCTTACCCTGTCAATGAAATTCCAGGTTGTATAGTTGATGGGAGGACCTGGCAGGTTTCTGGCAGCCCTGCCACCTCTGTTCTCTATAGAAACACATTTGGATTATTTGTCACGCTACTTCGTAATGATTTCCTTGGTTGGGATTGCTTCAGTTATTCTTGTAGCATTTATCCAGTAAGGTCTGTGTTTCCTCAAGTTTTTCCACAGCATAGGCATTTCAGGGAAAGTTGTCAGTAACTAGCCGTGTGATATTAAAAAAGCCACAAGCATCTCCGAAGTCCATTTTCTCACCAGTGGAAGAATGTGAGGAAGAGAGCAGTGTCCTGCTGTTGCTATAAGGATAAAATGCAGTAATTCTTGCTAGCTAGCTCTACTTGGCCTTGCCATAGTACTCAGAAAAATGGGCCATTGTAGAGAGCTGAATGTCAGGAATATGGAAGACACTGATACTTTTTGTTCATTTATTTAACAAATATTTGCTAAGCACCCACTATTTTCAGTACGGAGCTTATTTATTATGGAATCAGAAATAGAATGGATAGGTACCTATGATCTCAAAATTCAGTCTAACAGGATAAGGGAGGGTTTGCATAGAAATAATGAAAGTAACTTAACTTTGGAATGCACAGTGACACAAGGGTGAGCTTTCCAGAGCTTTAAAAGGCCTAAAAGAAAAGCAAAGAATGTTCAAGTCATGAGTGAAGACAAACCAAAATACATGCAGGCAGTATAGTAAGACAGAAAAAATTTTTTTTTATTTAAAGAGAAAAACAAAACTAAAAGAAGCAAGACAGTAAAAGCAACACAGAATTTCAAGAGAAAAAACATACAGTAAGAGTTTACCAGTTAATAGATCACACATTTTCAACTTACAAACAGCTGTCCAGATTACAAAATTAAAGCATACAAAGTGGAGATTAATACAGTGAGATTGCAGTCAGTTCTGTTCAATGATCCAAGAAAAACTCAGCAATATGGTTCTCTTTCCTACACATTTAAATAAACTTGCAGTTATATCCTTGAGATCACTTTCCTTCCTCTCTTTTTTACACTAACAATCGCGCATTTTAGTTTCCATTACTTCCACAGTTTAACTTTTTCTTTGAAGAGGAAAAGAAAAAAGATTGAAAAAAAGGCCAAAAAACAAAAAACAAAACAAGACGGACCAAAGAAAAACCCAATGTGACAAAGCAAAACAGAGTCATTTAGATCAGGAGGATGGATATAGCATAAAATGAAAAAAATTAATTAATTAATTAATTAATTAATTAAAAATAAAAAAAAGGGGGGATTACTAGGTGATCAACAATGGTTACCATTATGCCTCTTGTTATCCTAAAAAGAGTAGCCTATATCAGCTAGTATAAAAGAATTGAACATAACTGTACATAAGACCAATAAAACCACATTGGAGAGCTTACAGGATTCCAAAGAAGATAATAGTCAAATAATAACGGGCATCATAGAATATCTGGTTGCCTTAAGACAGAAAGTTTAAAACAAATGTTTAGGCATCCTAAGAAATTTGGGTTGGTTGTAGCCAAAAGGACAAAGCAAAACTGTGAAAGATGAGCTTAAACACTTGGGCGGAGATTAGGATTATGAGCTGAGTTCTGTGATCTCACTGTTTCTCCCCCAAATTTGTGTGTTGAAATTTAATCCTCAATAGGATTAGATGAAGAAGTGAGTCCTTTGGAAAGTGCTTAGGCATAAAAATGGGAGCTCTCTGAGCAGGACCTCTATGAGTGGGGTTAGTACAAGGAGCCCAAGGAAGACTGTTGGCCCCTTCCACTGGGTCAGGACCCAAGAAGACACTGCCTAGGAAGACAAGGGCCTCACCAGACACTGAATCTACTGGAGTCTTCTTTGATCATGGACTTCCAAGCCTCTAGAATTTTGAGAAATAAGCTTATTTATTAATTTGTCTAAGATTGGTTATAAGAACTCAAATGGACTAAAAGTTTGGGTAACAGATAACTGTGGGATGCAAAAAGACCAAAGGTGGTGGTCGTATGAGTACTAGAGAATGTATTCATCTTTCCTCTTCAAAAAGTTGTGCAGGCTTTTTCTTGGTGCTTACCTATAATCCTAAGATGTTAAGGCATATATTTCACAACTCAGGCTGTAGAATTCTCAGGTATTCCACAACTTGGTGAGGTATTTATAAAAAATATAAAATAAAAAATTTTAAATAACAGAAAGAGCTGGAAATGTAACTCACTGTGAAGGTCCTGGGTTTAACCCCTCGTACATCTCTCCCAGTTGTAAGGATTTAAAATACATAGTAGTAATCTACTTAAAATAGAACTACCTATTATATTCATCAAGTTTTGACTTCACAATAATAAAAATCATCAGAAGAAGAAAAAATAATACTACTTTAACACTACTATTGGAGCGGGAGATTTAGCTCAGTGGCATAAACACCTGCCTAGCAAGCGTGAGGTCATGAGTTCAATCCCCGGCACACACACACACACACACACACACACACACACACACACACAAAGGAATTTGGCATACCTGTTCTGGGGCATTACATCAAATGTAGACTAAACTTTCAACATGCTTTTTCAGTCAGGAAATATTAGCTTTTTATAGGTGCTGAGTCCCATATGACTATTGTTATATAACTAACTATTCCTGTTTTTAGTAAAAACAGAATTTTTTAAAATAATAAATTTGTAGTATTTCTATTCTTTACACTTTAAAAGCCCAATAATTAATTTACTTTGAAAGTATCAAGTGCCCATTCTGTCCCAAGAATCTGTATATATGTTATTTTTGTTAAGCTCCACATTATCATGCTGGTTTCTATGTCCATGGTCAGGGATTAAAATTACCTGTAAGACTTCAGGTAATTCATTTAACCCCAAAGGACCTCATTTTCCTCATCAATAAAATGAATTCATTGCAAAGGCCTTTACCAATTCAAAAAAAGTGTTAAACTTGTAGAAAAGAGTGGGTTCTTTTGATTAGAAAAATTTTCTTTATATTTAAAGGGCTGCTTTACACAACCACTACTGATGATAAATTTTATACAACCTTTAAAGATTATAATTTACTCCTATGCTGCTTAACTAAAATTTAGACTGAGAGTAAGGTAAAACTTTTGGGTGAAAATTCCTCCCAACTTTGGGTTTGGATGTCATATAATCTAATGTGAAATATGTTTTCATCACCCCTCACATAATTTGTGTTCAACTCATTTCTGCTGAAAGCAAAAAGGCAGAAAAACTGCAAGTTTGGAGGCCAGCTAAAAAAGATGTGACCAGGCACCTTCCCATCCCCTCTGAGAGTCTAAGTAATTGAGACAGGCTTCTGAACTCAGGCTGTGGTTTAAAGGCTGGTCCATCTCCATTAACTACATAAGCTACGTAAGCATCCCCTATCTCTGACATAACTCCCATTATTATCTATAAAAGTTACACGACTGTACCAAGGGGGAAAGAAAGGCCACAATAAGGCTTTTAAAAAGCTATTTAATATATCAGCTTTCACAAAGATAGACGGTATCACTAAGAAAGAACAAGAAAAGATGTGCCCAACTTTACAAGCTATTGGCACTGTTAATCATATTTTGAAATATTGCTGGCATATATCTTGGCAAACACACCACCACTGCCATATTTCCAGTGGGAGGTATGACACTTTTAATGTTGAAAAACACTGATACCCCCATATGGGAAGTAGACAACCAGGTGTGTTCTGAAAGCTGAAGTCCTAAAGTGGAACTCTGTGAATGCCACCACATTCTGTTACAAAGATAAAACAAAATTTTATAAAACAACTACATATATGTGTGTACATTCTGTTATAAAGCTGTCAGTATTGTGTATACTTATACGTACAAAATGTTATAAATTTAAGATTAATTTTAGATGGACTTACAAAAGAGAAAAGTTAATAAAATAATTAGATTTGCCTTTATACTTTCCCATATCAAATTTTTAAACAATATGGTGTCACAAATACATAAAATGCACAGATCACTAGATTTCAAATCATTTCTATATGCAATATTTTGTCTTCTAAATTCTGTGACAGATATAGGACATATGCATTTCTGCCATTTTTACTAATAAGAATGTAAAGATAATATATTGTCCACGGTTCCCTAGACTGTAGTGACAAAAACAGGATGTAACTCTGATATACTTCCAAATGTAAGATTATTTGCACTATACCTTTGTTACTGTTTAAATCTTCACTGTGTCCCAAAAGTCTGGTATGTTTAGAAGGTAAATGGATTATGAAGACACTATACTCATCTGTGAATTTATTCATTGCTGAGTTCAGTAGTTAAATGTGAAGCAAGTGAAGTAGTAAAATGAGGTCTGGTTGAAACAGACTTGGAAAAACGATATTTTCATCCTCATCTTCTCCCTTCTCTGTGCTGGCTTCAGATGAGCAACTTTCTGTTGTCATTCCATTTAGCCTTGATATGCCTGCCTTGTGACCATGGACTGAAACCATGATACAAAATAAAACTTTCTTCCTTTAAATTGTGAGTGTTATGTATTTTTTTTATCAGTTTTCAGAAAGTAAGACAATCGTTCTCGTTTTGCAATATGAGACCATCTGAAAATAGGCAGATACATAGACATGATTTAGGAGAATATGAGTTTCTTATTTTAACTGTATCTATCACTATGATGCTTTACCAAGAAATGCAACCTGCCAGGATTACAGATCTTTGGTAAAAATGTTTCCTCTTCAGTTACAACTTTAACAAGTTTTAATAATTGCCAGATACCTTGGATTGCTATTTTTCCCATAGACTTTACTAAAGTATCTTAATTTTTTTAGCTATAACAATGTGGCCATTTAAGATATTCCTCCAAGATTCCATCACTGCTCGGAATAGCCCTATGACACAATATAGGCTATACGTTGATATAAAGAAAGTTACCAGATGAGATTCTGAAAAACCTTTAAGATGGAAAAAGAAATAATGACTTTCCTCTTTATCTTTTCCCTTTCTTCCTGTGTGAAACATAAAAACAAAAGCTGGAGAGGTAGTAGCCAGCATAGAAAACTACAGATGAAAGTTACAAATTAAAAGAATAGAAAGGTTAAAAAAAAATTGAGTCTTTGTGGTATTATGGAGTCACTATACAAGTCCTAAACCACCTACAAGTAGACTTCTTATTCTGAGAAAAACACAGATTCCTATTAAGCCTCTATAGCTGCTGTGATTGAATGCAATCCTAGTTGATAGAGTAAAACAAACTAAAAATGGAAAAAATGAAATTGTTAGATGACACCAGCTAAAAATTCAACATTTGTGTCAGGCAAAGATTTACATGTAGTCAGGAAGCCTCATTAACCATCCGACCCCTGGCTGGAGTCCCCTGCCACACTGCACTGGATCAGGGTGTCTGATTGTTTCAGAGAACTAAATTTTGCCAGGTTTTTTAAATTCTCTGCCCCTCTGTTTCATAACTTGAAAATTAGGGTTAATAACCAAACCTTCCTTTTAGGAATATTCTAACAATTTTATGAAATAATTCATGTAATATGAGTAAAACAATGCCAGAAATACTGGAAGCACACACTAAAACTAACCATTGGTATTACAGTCTGGTAAGAGGAGATGATCGTTACTGATTTTGCATGAACAACAGAACTAACTCCCAGAGATGGTGGCCCCATGGAACACTTCCTTTTCCCCATTCTCTTCCACACTGATGACACTAAGGAGTAAAGATTTGTCACTGAGTGAACCTGAGGATAAAATAAAGTATTTACATCAGCTGATTTGGAGGTTACAGTGTAGGCATCAAACCTAGCTGTTCTCTTCAACTCACAGTCTGGTCAGGGAGGGAGGGAGTTATAAGGAGTAGATCATTAATCAGTTCAAGCATTGTGAGATGGCATTTTGAGATGCTGATAACTTGCTTGAGATTTTAAAGATCTAAATATTTATTAAATTGTTAAGCAAAGGTTTGTTTGGGGTCTTGAACTATTGAAATATTAAAAATAAGCAAAGAGGGGCTGGGGATTTAGCTCAGTGGCATAAGCGCCTGCCTTGCAAGCAGGCAGTCATGAGTTCAATCCCCAGTACCGATAAAAAGGAAAAAGACAAAATAATAATAATAATAATGAGCAAAGAGAATAAAAATATAATGGAGTTAAGTGTACCTTGGAAGAGTTTGATAGAATGTGTGTGCCCCCAGGATAAGGATTTGATCTTATTTATTCTAACCCCAGTATAAATACAGTTTCTGGCACATAGAATGAATTTTCCCAGTTAGGTTTTTTGATTGCTTTCTGCCTCTGGGATTTTGCCTTTGCAAAACCCACAGTTATTTAACACTTCTGCCCTTAAGAAATAGTTTATAGCAAACCAATGTTTTCAGTAAGAACAACTAGAAAAAAAGACAAAAATTAAAATAAAAATTGGTTTGAAGACATGAGAGGCAGGCTATCTAGTAATGAGAAGCCAAACCCTCTGAAAAAAGAAACCCAAAACTGTTTCCCTTTCACTTAATTTTCTCATTCTTAGTTACATAAGATAAAAAGGTAAGAAGGCAAGCAAAATAAATGTTGATAAAATGAATAGTGAGGTTTTTTGAATATCACGATGCCAGAAAGACAAAAATTAAGAGTTCGGAAGGAAAGATTCTACTGAATATCCCAAGCCATCCTGGATTCCATAGAGGGCAAATCCCAAAGAATAAATAAATTTCAAATATATGCATGCTGAGAAGAATAAAACTATTTCTCTAGTCAGCTGGTCTCTTGATAATTTAAGTTAAAATGCTTCTACTCTACATATTGTTATTTATCTTCAGGAAAGGTTAAGTCTTCTCTGAAAGAAGGTAACATCATTTGGAGCCTTTATAGTTTTTCATACACAATGTACCTTATTTTGTCAAAATTTAGCAGATAGACTTTTAAAAAATAGGTCAAGAAAAATGGATAATACAAAGGCCTACATATTGCACTTATCCTTAAAGTAAATGTGACTGATATTTTCAAGAAATAAATGGTGAGATGAGGAATTTCACCAGAGAACTGAAATTTATTGACAATCAAGTAGATATCTTAGAACTGGAAAATATATAAACTAAAATGAAGATCTTATAGATAAGTTTAGTAGCAGGTAAGACACAGCTAAGAAGTAAAGAATAAATGCACTGACAGGGCAGGTATAAGTATTCAGGTTAAAGTCTAAATAAATGTAAAAAAATGATGAAGGCAGAAAAGAACAAAGAGACCTACCAGAAAATATTAATGTACATATTTGGGTTCCAGAAACAGAGAAGAAAAGTAAATGAAAGAGTTCATAAATTTCCAAAATTAGTAAAAGATACCACTAAAGTTTAACATGTAATTTGAATCCCAAACTCAATAAAACCTAAATACTGAAAACTAGTTTAATCCAACACTAATGATTTATTCATGGTTTAAAAGCAGAACTATCTGAAACCACTTGTATTTATTTGATGTAGGATAGAGAATGAAATATTGTGTTAAATTTGACCTTACTTTTGCCTTTAAACCAGAGTAATTCTAGCAGACCAGGCTAGCATAATGTTACCTTGGCACAATTATAGAACCAGAACAAAAATGTAAATTTCAGTTTGTGATTTATTTTTTTACTTGCTCTGAAGTGGTAAGACTGCATCCCAAACTATATTACTATCCTAATCACTTTTTAAAGCTTTTTTAAAAAATCAGTTCTGATATTCTCCTGGAAAATCTTGCCTTCTTTGACATTTGAATGCTGGTACTTAGCCCTTTTGTTTCCATTTATTTTATGAAATCAGTCATCATTTTTTATAAGTGCTGCCAAGTTTTACCAGCTGCTTCTTTTTCTTAAGGGGAGGAAGAGAGAAAGAGAGTAGGGTTTTTCTAGGAGCTTATACATTCTCTCAGGAGGACAAAGCTTCTCTAATAGGTTTTTACTATTTCAGGATTTCTTTTCTTTCCTGGATATGATCCACCTGTAGTCTTTCAGCAGCTGTTGATAAAGCAAGGAGGAGCCCAATCCTGTACTATATAAACCCTCTTTAGAAATTGCTTGTGCTTCAACGGCTTGACTGTGATTTGAGGAAAGCAGGGAGGAGTGATATTTTTCAACATGTCATTGGATTCTCAGATCGCTTTATGCTCTCTTCAGTGGTTTTCATTACTTCATTCTTTCCAGGGGACTCTTCTCACTGATGAGTAATCCTGGCAAAGTCCGGATGGTTTCCTTCTACATTTACAAGGTGCTGGCTACACTCCCTTTCAGATTCCAACAGGGTTAGCTTAACTGGCCTGAAGCATTTTATTGCCAACAGTAACACGCTCTCTGATACAACGTTGACTTGCTAATATTTATCCTCCTTTAACTCCCTGGAGCCACTGTTTTTTCCAAGAGTTACTACACTTAGACCAAAAGGTAAGATTCTAGGGAATAGAGAATTGACAGAGTAAAAAATATTCTTTGGGCTAAGAATGTAGCTCAGTGGTAGAATGCTTGTCTAGTATATATGAGGCTCTGAGTTTGATTTTTAAAAATTCTCAATATTCTCCTTTTATTCTTCTTTAGAGCAAGAGGAGAGTTTTAATAGGTACTCAAACATGTTTTGCAAAGTCCCCAGGATCAGGACTGATGGTAGGATGGAAAAAAGAAAACTCTGATAAAGATTCAATAATCATCACCTTTGTCTTTTAAAGCTTGGCCACAAAAAGAAATTCTATAAAATAGGTCAAGTCATGTCTCAGCCATGTGAAGCAATCAAGAGCTTCTGCCCTAGAAGATCACCCTTTATGCTTATGCTTACTGTTTCTCAAAGAATGTAATTTGCTTACTACATTTTTCCAGAAATCTAGATAGTCTCATGCCCAGTTAGCAATTATTTTGTATTTTTTTCTATGTGTAGAAAATAAAATTGATTCTATAAAGGCTTTAGAGAAAAAACCATCAGGAATATAATGCTAAAACCTATAACCTAAGGGATCATTTACCAATCTGGCAGGTGAGCTAGATTTCATTTCTCTGCTTGTTCCCCAGAGACTGAAGCAGAGAGCTAGCATCTAGTAGAACTCATCATAAAAGTCATTCAAAGCTTTTTTTTTTTGAGTCACAAGTTTGGCAAGTAATCTCTTATATCAAAGATCAAAGAAAAAAATTACAACCATAACATGCCCACAAACATATAAACATTTGACCCATCAAGCACTAAGTTTACCGTGTTTGGTGTCAAAGGAATACCAGTTTTCTTAAAAGAACATCTCTGTTCTCACCTGCTTGCTATGTGGCTAAAGAACTGAGATGTGTACAGAAATATCCATCACCCATGACATCATAATGGGATGAGGCCAACAATGCCATGAAAACACACTAGACTTGTGTTGCCAAGTACATAAGCCACTAGCCACCAATGGCTATTTAAAAAATATAAATTTGTTCTTAGTAGTACTGTGTTCATTTCAGGCATTTAGTTGCCTCCTAGGATGTATGCTTTAATGTCATAGAGCACAGATATAATTCCATCATCACAAAATGTTCCATTGGGCAGTGCTCCCTAAGGAGTTGAAAGACGTCAGAAAGCACTCCTGTTACCTTGATCTTGGGGAGGTTCATAGCAGCTGTGGCAAAGGAGACAGCTCTTGGAGGGGAGAGACATTGATGAGAAAAGGAGAGCCTTCAGAGAGATGCCATAACCAGAGCACAGTGAAAGCAAGTTTGGAATTAGTAGTAGTAGCAGCAGTACCATGATTACTATACCAAGTGTCTCTCTCTTCCTCCTTTGTATGGTTCCCATCTCCTAATCATAAGAACTGCCTGCCTTTTTTCTTAAGACTTGCTAGTTCTCCATTCTCATTATTCTGATCTTTACCAGCATGCCATGTGTCCATTCCTATCCAGGGCTGTCCACCTCAGGTCACAGAGCACATAACTATCTGGTGGAGGTGCTCCACACTCCTTTGCAGGTTCCAGTAAGGGATCACAGCAAACCAGAGGAGTTGTCCTTTAGTGTGTGAAGGAAGCTCTCACTAAGGAAGCACACACCCTTCATCAGAGATTGGATTAGTCCCTCTGATACCATCCCTAAATCTCACACACTAGTTGGTATGAATGACAGATATTTACTATCTCAATTTTAGAGGCTGGAAGTCCAAAATCAAAGTGCCCCAAGCTGGTTTCTCCTGAGGCCTTTTTGCCTTGTGGATTGTCGCCTTCTCACTTCTTTGTCCTCATGTGGTTGAACTTCTGCACACAGAGGCCCCATCCTCAGCCTTTTCTTCATCTTAAAGGATTTTGGATAAATCAGAAACTGATTCAGGGCCTTATCCTTTGCCCCATTTTAACTCGGTCATCTCTTTAAAGACCATATTGTCAGATACAGTTACATTGTGAGACACTAGGGCTGGGATTTCAACACATGAATGTGGGGAGCACAATCCAGCCATTAGCATAGCTGAAGGTAAACTGGAAGCATATACTTTGAAGTCAGATCAGGCCAAGCAATGAACAGGATGACAGAAACCACAGCTGAAACTTTCACACCAGTCCCTTAGGTTTAAATATTTTATATTCCTTCAATTCGGGGTAGTGAAAACTCACCACTCACAGGAAACTGTGTATCATCCCACAGATCTCTTGCTGTGATGCTTCTAAGTTATCTTTGCTCTGTTAACATGGAATGGTTTCCAGATCTTGCAACATTTTCTGTAATGAGTACAGTCTCATGCTTTTTTTTTTTTTTTTTTTTTTTTTTCTATAACCAACATTTCTGATAGTCACCTAAATGGCTGCTCCTACCACAGTGTCTTCAGGATATGTTTCTTCATGAATCTTTCTGGAAATCTTTCAGCAGCTCTCCACTTTCTGTACTCCAGGATCCAAGGTTTTCCTTGTCTCTGATGCAGGTCACCCTGAAGGTAACAAGTAGGCTACCCAGCTATAGTGGCAAGCTAAAAAACACAAACTTCAGAGTAAAACAGAATTGGATATAAATTCTGGTTTGCACATTCTTTGCTGGGATTTAGGACACGATAGCTGAAGTTCAGCTTCTTCATCTGTAATATGAATATATGTTATGACTTGTGTGTAGATGTCTTCCCCACCCCAAAACCTCATGTGGTCATCAGTGGGGCTTTTTCAAAGGTGGCTGGATCTAAAGTATGTGATGCTGGGAGTGAAAATGGGTGATTACTAAATCAGTCCACTGATTGGTTTGGCACTACTGTAATCCAGGCAGTCTAGCAGAGACTATAATATATACTAGCTGACTGCTTGAAAATGATAGGCTCTCAGTGAGAACCATCCCTGATTCTGTTTTGCATATCCTTTTTCTTTACCTTTGAGAATGCTGTTCACCTGCTGGCTCTTTCACTGCTTACCTCTTTCCTTTTAGTTTTATCTTAGTTCCATTCTTCTATGTCCATCTCTTTGTGTATCTTGATATGTTTGTGTGTAACACATACAAACACACATTCATATTCTCTCTCTCTCTCTCTCTCTCTCTCTCTCTCTCTCTCTCTCTCTCTCTTTCTCTGATGTAGGTAACTGGTCAGAATTCTTTTCATATCCTTTCACATTTCTGTGTGCCAAAGGGTACTTAGCATGAACTTGTTCAATTCTATGCCTTAAGGTTTTATTCCTGGCTGTGAGAGCATCCTTGATCCTCATTCAGTATAAGCTGAAAACATCAAAGAATTAAGCCACCTTGTAAAAGGGCAGATAGAAAATTGGTGAACAAATCCTCAAATGCTCTTGCTGTTTTAGGATAATAACTCTCAACATTCTGTATGTCTCGCAAGATTAGCAGTGATAAATTATCCTTAGCTTATCTTTTATTGGTCTCTGTCCTTTGCCATCTCACTCTCCTACTACTGCTTCCTGGGATCCCCATTATAACTACTTGCATTCAAAGCCTTATCCCAATGAGATATCTCAACCTGAGCTGTAAATATCACACGTGTCATCTTTCATTTGCTATACTCCACAGGCTCACTCACATCTTGATTTCCCAGTGATACCTAACAGGTATTATAACAACAGCAAACAGCTGATACTAATTCCTTAAAGTTGCCGTGAAGAAGATGAAGTAATGGTTTGGGCATTGTCTCCAATACCACTGGAAATTCTATTGTTATTACGGGATTGTTGAGGGAAGGCTTCCTGGGTCTAGGCAGATGTGAAATCAAGCTAAAACAGAGTAAGTGCCACTGTGACATTTAAGAAATAACAACAAAAGCTATTTTGTTATTAAAAACTCAAGTAGGAAAGTGTCAGTGCAGCAGGTTCTTTGGGATTCTATCTGATGGCCTGCGATTCTCATTGCCATGAGTTCATTATATACCTGATAACAAAGAAAAATGTGTGGCTCACAAATTTCTTCCACTGACAAAACAAAAAACATTATTTCGCCTATGTTCTCTTGTTGTTTTCCCATGAGACTGACTTTCCTCTTGTCTTTGAGCATCTGTTAGCAAAGGGTCCGTTTACCTCTTTCCCTCTCATTGGATCACACACCATATGCCTTTATCTGCTGGGGTTGCACGTTTTCCTGATCAGTGGTTACTATAAACTTTTTTGTGTCTGGAACATTTATCATAGGCTCAAGACTTTATTCAAAATTTATATTAACTCTGAAGTGCCATGTGATAGAAGAACCTTGCCTGAGCAATGCTTATTTGGAATTCATAGAGAATTTGAAATGCCACAATCTTACTCTTTTAACATTGAATATGAGTTCCTCTATTGTAGGACTACATTTAATTCCTGAAACGAAAGCACTAAAGAAGTATACAGAATGTAAACTGCAAATGTTTTCTTTACTAAGGACATTATGTTGACACCCTCTGTAGTAACATGAAGAATTCAAAGTAGCCAATCAAACTGAGATCTGTAAGCAAGAAAACTGAGCAACTTTCCAACATCCACTCGCAAAAAATCTCATTGTTTATATCACCATAGGCATAAACAGCACTTTAATGATTTTTATACAACAGGATCTTCTTTTAACGTCCCACAAATCCTTCATTATTCTTTAGTAGGGAGTTTCAGAAACAATTGGAAATATTGGAAATATTCTAATTTTGTTTCTAGACAGACTTTAAGTCACACAAGGACAATATTTGCATTAGGCAGTTTCCCAGGGTCATACATCTTCATCACTTTTTCAGGTTTGAACACCACTTACACCAATCCAGATTTTGTCATCCTTTCTCTAAGCCAATAATCCATTCATTATTCTCAAAGACATTTTGTATATGACCGAAACGCATACGAATCCCCTATTCCTGAAAACAACTGGTAATGGAACAACCAAGTGTGGGTATCCTGTCATTCACAGTAGGTTTTCCTTTCTTTCTTTAGCAAATACAAGGTGAGTTACAACTAAGTAGGCCTAGGCTGACTGTCATGCATTTGCATTGCCAGGCAATTAAATGGTGCTTTTCCAGGTGCGGGCCTTATATAGTATCACAAATCTGTTTCTGTTTTCTCTAAAGCTGATCATACCATAAATGATAGAAGCATATTGCACATCATGAACTTCTCATCTGAACATGGCAGTTGTTTTTATTTTGAAATCTCCTTTTTTACTTTTATTAGTGTATATTTGGAGCACATAATAATTACATTCATCGTGGGGAGTTGATACATATAATAACACATCTTAATTATTTTTATATTCCCTTACCATCTCCCCTCCCTCCATTTCTTGGTCCCTTTCCCATTTTCAGAAAAACTTTTGGCAAAAGATATCCTGGAATCTCAACTGATATCTACTGACTTAAGAATTTTTATTTTATTTTTTGCCTCATGGAGCAATGTTTGAGCCTAGTGCTTTTGTGTTTTTCATATAAATTTGGGACTTGTTTGTCTTTCCTTTCTTTTCTTTATGGTTCCCTGAACCCTGTTAAAATAACCTAGAAAAAAGTTGGGATCTCTAGGCAGAAATTTGGTAACTGGTAGTTTCTCAAATCCCCTCACCTGAGTACTGTTCATTCCTAGGTGTCAGTTCTTAGGATCTTTACCCACTCTATGTCCAGTGATGTCGTGTTGTCTTTAATTTGGCCATGGTCAGTGTTTACACCATGTAAATCAGCAAACACTATAAATAATCAGAGCTTTCCCCCTTTTCTCCACCTTCCTCTCCAGAGAGCCATTTGTTAAATATTTATCAACACACCACACTGGACAAAGTTCAGCCTATATTTGGTATAAAAAGTCAAGGCCTTCCAGAGGTATACAAGCAATTTTCAGAAGAATTGGAGATGTTTTTCTAAGTCAGTGGATCCAAATCTTTGTTTAATATTTTCCAATGTTCTATCATTCTGCAGTGAAATTCATAAGTAATATGATAAATCTATGGAAAGCTTTTTTTTTAAAAAATTAGCATAGTATCCCAATGATAATATATTGGAAAGTTAAAAGAAAATAAATTCTAATAAAACTTTGAATTTAAATAGCATGACTACAGTTAAAGGGAGATAGCAAAGCCAAATGTTCATACCTTTATGTACAACAGGATAAAAAGCAACAACTACAATGCAGGCTGACAGAAGTGAGGTTTTGATGAAGCAACATAATTCTCTGAAATGACGGTTAACTCCAGGCAAAGTCAGCACAATACAAGATATACTCTTCCCCTAATCCACAAGATGAACCTTGGAAAATCCATTGCACATTAAAATCATGAAAAAATAACTTGTGTGGGTATAAAAGAAGGAATGAGTCTCACAATTTGCTTGGATAAATTGCCTACTTTCTAAAGGCATATGGAAGACGTATCATTCTTTATTGTGAACAAAAGCTAACATCTCTGGCATTACCTGCACAATTCCAGTAATGCCTCCAAAGAGGCAACCCAAAATACCTCCCAAAATTTCTGAGCCTCCCAGGGAATAGTGCTGCCCTGCCTTAGAGCCAGTACTTTAAAGAAAGGACAAGAAGCCTGTGCTTTAGGATTGTGGCCACCATATCCCTTTTGTGGTGAGTTGATGTAAAAATGGAGAAATTACTGGTAGAAAGGTTGGTGAGCCTGGATATCCGGAGAAAAGATTGCAAGCTCCCCAAACTCTCAGACAGCCTAAAAGGTGCAGGATCACTTTGGGAGACAAAGGAAATCCAGAAAAGAGGGGCAGCACTACAGGGTATGTAGGAAGCTAGAGATTGGATGGGAAGAGAATAGACAGCAGCTGACAAGTGGAAATCTGAAAGTGAAATCACCCATTCTGCTTTTTAAAGTTTTCTTTCATTCAGGAATTGTGTGAGAAGTGGTCATGAGGGGGCATTTCAGAACTAGAGGCTCCCTGGAAATTGTCTGATGGCTTCAGTTTCTAATAATGCTTTACAATCAGGATACTTCTTGGTGAGGAACTGATTGTAGAGTAGTCACCTAAAGAATTTCCTTCTTTTTCCTGCATTGAATTACTCAGATATTTATTTTAAAAATAAAAATTCTTTTTAATATATTGAGGCCTTGTAGTTTCTTTATTGGATGTTGCTGTTAACCACGGACACCTAGTAAATGTATATGCTGACATGAGGTTTCATTAAAATGCCCTTTGTACTTTAAGGCTAAACATTCAAAGCTACTTCTCCAGTGATTCCTAGCCTTCTATCTCCGAACTCCAATATTTGACTTGCCTTATGGTGAATGCTCCTCACCATCTTAAGATTGCTGATAAAAGTAATCACAAACTTCTTAAGTCCAAGGACCAATTGAGAGGTTTAAAAAAAATCTATGAGTCACCAGTCTCATCCACTCTTTATTGTTTAACTGAACAATTCATTGAAATATAACATACATAGAAGAACACAAAATAAGTATACAGTTTGTTAGGTTTTTTTAACAACTGATCATAAGCATGTAACTAGCACATGGGTCAGGAAACAGAACAGGATCAGAGCCTCTGTGTATCTTCTCCTAATCCTCATCCATGGGTGACTAGTATCTTCACTTCTGATGATGTAAATTAAGTAGGCTTCTTTTTGAACTTTGTACGAATGGAATCATAGAGTTGTGCTTTGTTTGTGTATTTATGGCTTCTTTCATACATTGGAGCAGTCATTCACATTTGCATGTAGTTTAACTTCATTCTCATTGCTATGTAGCAGTATTCTTTGTGACTTTAACATTTTATTTATTCATTCAATTGATAGGTGAATATTCAAGTAACTTTCTGTTTGAGACTATTATAATTCATCCTTTGACTTCACAGACACAAACATAAATGTCTGCCTTTATATTAGGTATACATGTAAGAATAAAATTATCAAGTTCTTACCTTTGAAAATATTCTATAAGTATTCTATGTACTAACAAGAGGCATATAAATTCCATTCCCACTAATAGTATAAGAAAATTTATAGGTTTTTCCTGCATGTTCACCTGTTCACCAACTCTTTTTTTTTTATTTAAAGAGAAAAGAAAAGCAGAAAAAGGGGTAGAAATGATACAGAATTTCAGAAAAATAAACAGTAAGAAATCACTACTTGATAAGTTACATATTGTCATCTTAGAAATAGTTGTTCAAGTTACAAAATTAAAGCATACAAAGTGACATTCAAATAATGACGCTGCAAACAGTTCTGCTCAATGATCGAACAAAAACTTAGTAATATAGTTATCAGTCCTACACACTTGTTTTTTATCTTAAAGAGGTAAGATTAAACATGACAAAACAGAACAGAACAGTTCATAAGGAAACAATTTAAAGAAACCCAGATTTCAAAGCAAGTACACTGGAGATCTTCACTGTCTATCTTATTGTCTCTAGTTTCCTTCCAAATAGTTGTCCCCATCTTCACACACATTGAATATATACTAAACATTATAGAACTAATCAAATCATTACAGGACGATGAAAAATTTTTAAGTCTTCAAGACCTGATTTTGGGGGAGTCAATAATGACTACCATAATATCTCTCCTTCTCTTCATAGTAGCTGTCTTTGTCTTTACGTATGCTGAAATTGAACATAAGAGACTAGACTAATATCACTCTGAACAGTGAATAATAGTATTGCTAGATTTATCATAATGTTACAGAATTAGCATTGGGTTTCTTAGTGTCTCTTCTTCTTCAGAGTATCTGTTCATTACATCATGTATTACATAATGTGTTCCTGTAACTAGTTTACAAAGTCTTCCCATGTGTGAATCTCTATGTGTATATCTATCCTTTCTGTATTATAGGGAAAATCTGATCAAAACAAAACAACACAAATTCCTAGAAAAATATGAAATGGAGAAGACATATAAGACCACAATATTAGGTGATCTACAGTAGTTACTATGCTTTCTCTTGTTATTTTCAATAGAATAGTCTACATCATCAGGCATTATATAGTTAAGCATAGCATTACATAGCTATTTTTATAAAAACACAACTATGAAGACATTGTAGGACTTGAAAGCAGTTAATAATCAAAACTGGAATGGATACCTTTTACATCTTGTCATCTTCAGAGTAGTTGCCTCTACTCCTAGACTTGATACTATCAAGCATACCAAACTCGAATAAAATCAGTCAAGGCAAAATAGCGATCTAACAAACCAGCTTCAAATAAGATCAGTCATAGTAAGACAATGTAAGTAATACAGGGTTTCAGTTTAAGTTAATAGGAAATTAAGGTTAGTTACCGTGGTATAACTTGCTATTTTTGGGTTAGCTGTCTGTGCCCTCAAATCTAATATGAGTAGACAGACCAAAACAAAATATAATTAAACTAAACAGAGCAATAAGACTACTGTGGCTTTTAAATCCTGATACACTTTAAACAATGTCCTCTGCCTTCCTTTTTTAGGCAGTTTTTCACCTTCCCCTTCTCAGGATGCTTTGTATATTTTGGGTCCCACTAGCTCCTATAGTTTTTAGACTAGGCGGTCAACCTATTATCTATCTGAGTGTTGCTGAATCTTTCTACCCCTGAGCTTGATCTTGAGCTGTACTCCTTTACTTACTAAAGCCACACGGTTTTCCTTCCTCCCAGCTGTGTAGTTCTACACTGCCCAAAAGTGTCATAACTTTCCAACCTATCTGCAGCTGCTGGATGGGTTGTCCCTGTTTCTCTCTGGTTTCCCATCACTTATAACATTGTTTTCTCATCTTTGACTCTCAGTTTATTAACCCTCTTTCAGGTTGAGTGTATTTCCTGTTCAGAGCATCTCAATGGATCCTGCCTCCTAATCTACTCTGCCTGTGTTTCTTTTTTTGTTAGTATATCAAGGCTATCTATATTAAAGATTATAGCTTACTGTCTCTGCCTCACCTCTGCTATTCTATCCTTCTGCTATTATTTGTCCACTTTATTCCTTCATTCCACTGTCTGCCCTGTTCATTGAGGCCTCTCTGCCACTGTTGCTGGAATCCTGGTATTTTTTCCTCTCTCTCTCTCTCTGGAATGTCCTTCAGTATTTTTTGTAGGGTTGGGTTGGTGGCCATGAACTCCCACAGTTCCTCTTTGTCTTGGAAATATCTTATTTCTCCATTAATTTTGAGAGAGAGTTTTTCCAGGTACATCAGTCTTGGTTGGAGGTTATTTTCTTTCAGGGCTTGGACTATTTCTCCCCCAGGCTTTTCTCGATTTGAGAGTTTGTGTTGATAAGTCTGTCGTTATTTTGATTATTTTTCTGTTGTAGGTAATCTGCTTGTTTTCTCTGGCTGCTTTTAATATTCTGTTCTTGTGGTGGATTTCTGGAATTTTGATTATTATATGTCTGGGTGTACATCTGTTTTGGTTGTAGGTGGTTGGAGTTCTTGTATGCCTTATTTATCTGGATATCATTTCCTTTTCCTATGCTTGGGAAGTTTTCCTTAATTATATCTGAATAGTCTTTGTAGTTCATTTGTGGTTACTCCTGCTTCTTTGCTCATGTTTTTTATTCTTAAGTTATAAATCCTCTTGTCCTCTTCTAGTCTTTGAATTGTTTCTTCCTGGTTCCTTGTTATTTTTAAGAGATCCTTTCTTTCATGATCACACATCATAAATCTCTCTTCAACTTTCAAAAGGCTAACTTTAGTTTCTGTCAAGGCATTTTGCCAGCTTTCAATGGAGTTTTTACTTTCCTGGTAATCTCTTTGGATCTGTTTCATGTATTCTAGGTTTTGTTTATATTCTTCATCAAAGGTTTCTCTTCCTTTTCTGAGTTCCTCCATTCGTTCATCTGTGTTCTCTTGGGAGGGGATTATCATTTCTTTAATTAACCTTTTTATATCTTGTCTCACGTGGATCAGAAGTACAGTTTTGAATTCGTCTATGAAGTCACAAAGGTATTTATTTATGTCCACTGATGCTATGTCTAATATTGCCTGATTACTGCACTGGTTCTCTTCTGTAATTACCTCTCCTGGGCTTATTTTCCCAGGGTCAGCAGCTGGGTTTTTTTTTTTTTTTTTTTTAATTTCTATCTCTTGTCACATTTCTGGTTTCTTTCAGACAGGTGTGTCCTGGGGGGGTCTCTGGCCATCTCCATGTTGCTTAGGGTCTTTCTGAAGCATGCTGACTGGGGTTTTGCTGCTATTCTTAATTTGATGTTATCTGAGGTACATGCAGGGACGCGGGGATGGTGCAGGCTAGCCTCGAGTCTCTGAGTCGGGTCGACCTGCAGTTTCTTTCAGCAACTTAGGTTGTACCTTGTGGACGTCACAGAGTCATGACAGTTTTGTCCCTGGCTACTGGGTCCCAACCAGAGGCATAGCTCAGCCCCAGCAGATCCCACCAGTCCTCTCTGGGCCAGAGGCGGCCGACTGACGCTGCCACGGTGCCGGGCTCTACCCAACTCCAAGATGTCCTCCAGCCAGCAACAGCAGCTGTGGGACCCAATCCCCAGCACTCACCAGGAATCAATGCAGTTCTCCATCTTGGCTTCACTCCACACTGTGCTGTGTCCTCCCACCAAGGGCTCGGGACTCAACAATTCCCATTATCATTAGCCGTGGCTTCAGCTCAACCTTGAATTGCCTGACTCCAGGGTGCTCCCAGCACAGTGCAACCCAGTCTCAGTGAGTGCGTAGGGCTCCAGCTCTCCACTCACATTTTTCCTTCCTCTGCAGAGGTAGATTCTAGTTTGATGTGGTTTTTCAACGTCTAGATCAGCATCCTGCCTCTTCAGAAAACTACGTGGCACCTGGCTTTGGTGCCCAGGTGCATGGTCTTCTTTGTGGCTTCATCTGGTGCCGCCAGGCAGCTCTAGCTGCTCTGCGGGGCCCCAGGACCCAATTTCCAGTACTCAGCAAGAGCCAATAAAGCTCTCCATCTTGACTCCACTCCAAACTGCACTGCATCCTCCCTTCAAGGGCCTGGGACTCATGGACTCCCGTTATCGGCAGCTGCAGCTTCAACACAGCTTTGGATCATCCAACTCTAGGGTGCGTCCCACACAGCACAGAAGAGGTCTCAGTGAGCGTGTCAGGCTTCAGCCCTCCACCCACACTTTTCCTTCCTCTTCCTAATTTTATTTTTCTCTTCGGTTTCCTCTTAGCTTAATAAGAATCATTCTCCAATCGCCTGGCCCTCTCCATGTTGTCAAATTCTAGCATCTGAGCTGTTAGAGAGGTTCTCTATCCAGCTTCCTAGCAAGCCATCATTTTTTCTCTTCACAAACTCTTAATATCTTGTTTCTTCATTTTCATTTTAGCCTTCTTGTTGATACTGTGTTACATACTTAAAACTGGTTTCTCAACCAACTAATGAAGGCTGCTTGGTATTTGGCATGGCCATTATTAATATAAAGGATTAGTATCTACAGTATATAGGTTTTAAAGTTTTAAATACTATTTTCTACAAAGCTTTATTGAAGAATAATTGACTTGCTATAATGTGCACATTGTTAAGTATGAAATCTGTAGGTTTCAGATGTACAGAGTCTGAAAAAAAAAACAACCAAGTTATACACAGTTCAGGAGTTTGCCATACTTATAAATGTCATCACTTTGAGTGCCTCTTGTAATTATATATACCAAAGATAATTTATTGGTTTCATGATAGCACAATAAGTTTTGTATTAAAATACTATAGTTTTTCTTTCCTGATGGATACATTTTCTGAGATACATATGTGCCTGTGAAACCATCCCCACAATCAAGATGTAGATATATCAACCACCAGTTCCCAGAAGTTTCTAAATGTGCTTCTGTAATTTCGTCCTCTGGTCCCTAACTTCTCCCCAAACCTTGTCCTCAGGCAACTACTGATTTGCTTTCTACTACTGTGTGGGAAGTTGCATTTCCTAGAATTCCCTTACATAAGTGGATACTATTATATATCCATTTTGTATCCCCTGTGTAATCATTGTGAAATTTATCTATGCTGTAGCATGTATCAACAGTGAGTGACTGTTACCAAGTCAAGACTGTTGGCCCTTTCCTTGCCAAGAAGTGTTCCATAGTATGGCTACATCACAGTTTACCAATACACCCGACAGTGGACATCTAAGTTGCCTTCAGTTTAGAGCTATTATAAATAAATTTGCTATGAATATTTATATTATAGAATAAGCTTTAATGTTTTCAGTAAATACCCAGGAGAGGAATGGACCAGGTTATTTGCTATTTGCTTAAATTTTTAAGAAATTACCAAGATTTTTTTTTTGACAGTAGTTGTAAGATTTTGTACTTCTAAAAGCAATGCATGAGAGTTCTGGTTTCCCCACATCCACAGAAATGACAGTCTTAATTTTAGCAATTCTTGTAGGTATATAAGTTTTGTCTCACTGTGGCTTATTTGCATTTGTCTAATGATTAAAATGTTGAGCTTTTCATGACTTTGTCTTTTGTAACATTTCTGTTCAAATTATTTGTCCATTGGGATGAGGAGGAAACTGCTTATTTCATTTATTATTGAGTTTTAAATTCTTTATTCTGGATAAAAATTTACAATTGGGTGCAAACTTTGCACAATGGTTATGCTAGTCTTTGATTTGTTTTTTCATTATTCTAATGAAGTCTTTCAAATAATAAATTTCTAAATGTGAAAATGCCTAATTTCTTGGTTTAGGATTGTACGTGTTATGTTTTAGCATATTATCTTTAAGCATATTAAGAAATCTTTGTGCAACCCAAGGCCACAAGATTTCTTCCTGTTTTGTTAAAGTTTTTAGTTCTTAGTTTAATGAGCTATCTTAGTTATATTTTCATTATGCTAGCGATCAGTCGATTTTGCTGCTGTCATTGTTTCATTGCTTGCATTGGTGCTCTCATTGTCCCAAGTATATTTTTTGAAAATGGTGTCCTTTTTTCTTATCTGAGTGTAGGTTGAACTTTCTCATCAATGAGCACAGAGCACAAACTTATGCCATAGATTTTATTTTTGTTCATTTCTCCTGATAATTACAGTAATGCTAATTTTATCTATAATACAGAAATTGCCTTTAAAAATGCCATATAGTTTCTGCCAATTCTAAATTTTAATCAAATTATGTATGGCTCCACTAAGCAGTGTCTTCCAAGGACTGCTGATTCACTCATTTAGTCATTCAGTCAGTCATTTACTCACTTACCAAGTATTTATGAAGAAATTATTATGTGCTCTATAGTGTTCTCACACAGGGGTCATAGTAGTACACTGGATTAGGTTGCTGTGTTGACTAAACATATATAGTAAAGGGTAAATATGTGTCAAGTTAGGGCCATAAAATGCAGGGCCAAGGAACATGCAGTGATAAATGAGACTTCTTATTTTAATTAGGGTCAGTGCTATCTCATTGAAAGCAATATTTTAAAGAACTGAAGAAAGTGATGAAATGAGTCGACTGATATCTGACCGAAGACGATGTCAGGCAGAGCAAAATAAATGTAAAGAGATTAAAGAAATAAATGTATTTGCCATGTTTACAGAATACCTACAAGCCTGGTCTGGTGACACACACCTGAAATCTTAGGACTTTGAGAGGCTGAGGCAGGAGAATCACAATTTCAATCCCAGGCTGGGAAACTTAGTAAGACCCTGTCTCAAAACAAAAATAAAGAAGGACTTGAGGTATAGCCCAGTGCAAAGGGTCTGGGTTCAATGCCCACTACCACAAAGATAGATAAATAGGTAGATACATGGATAGACAGATAGACAGACAGTAGGGAGAAAAAAAGGAAGGAAGGAAGGTATTTGAACTGCGAACTTCAGACCTTGAAAAACCCTGTATATGAGAATATTACGCAGCTTTAAGATTGCTGATAGTCTATAGTCAAAGCAGATTTTGAATATTTTTAGGTTTTTGGCCCATACAGTTTCTGCTGCAATCATTTGACACTGTCATGTACAAGCAACTAAATAAAAATAAAATAGTTTATTACCTAAGCTCCAATAAAATTTCATTTTATAACAACAGGTAGTAAGCTGGATTTAGTCTTTGAAGTCTGCCAATCCCTGACCTAGACTATGGTGTTTGGCAGCCTCATCAAGGTCTGTCAGAGGGACATATTAATAATTCTGCAGTAGATGTTTGTAAGCTCCTCAGCAATATATGGGATGCTGTAAGTCATTATAGCCACTTCATGGTACTGATGAGACCAGAGATGTTCTTATAAGTTGTTCCTGGGAAGTTAGACTCTGGCTTCCCAATCAGTCTTGTCAGATTAACCCTTTAGGTCTGCCCCAAATCAAATATGTGAACATTTGATAGTGAGCTTTGGGAGCTGCCTCTTTCCAAATGCAGCCCAGGCCAAATAGCTAGGACCACCTCAGCCTTAGAACTGAGCCTGTCTACAAAAGCCGCTACACAGTGTTCAGAATCAGAGTTTCTCCAGAGCTTTGCTGCATTCTGTTTTAAACACACAGAAAAACAGGAAAACCTCTGCTTCGTGTGCCCAAGTATGGCACATGATGGGAGCCAGAATTCCTTTGTGTTCTCTGACATTGACCAGTTTGGCAAGATGGGAGAGAATAACCTAGCCTACAAAAGGAAGAGGAGTAGATCTTTCATAGAAGGGAAACCCAAACAATTTGGGCAATTGCATGAGAAATATAAAATATCAACAATTTTTTCTTTTTCAGATTTCAAACAAATCAAAAGAATATATGAACTAAATTGATTTTAAAAAGAGACCCCAAAACCTCTTAGCACAAACAGGTTTAAAGTTTGCTTTTCTCTCCTATAACAGCCTGGAGATGAAATGTGTAGGCTGGGAGGGAATCTCTGCTTCACAAGAACATTCAAAGTCCCAGCTTCATTCTATCTTAAGGCTTTGCCTTTCCCTGGGCCACTATCTGCATTTGTGTGTATGTTTAAGCAGAATCGTATATGGCTGAGGCCTTATGACAAGAGAAAAAGATACAAATTTATTTTATGTAAGCTTTACGTAATATGGGATCTTGGACAATGAAGATAAAATAAAACAGGAAAACTCGTGTTTTTGTGCTGGGTTTGGTGGAGATAAGGATGGTTATAGAGAAGTATAAATACAGACGTCTGCACCAGTGGTAATCAGCTGGAGGAACTTAGCAATTCCTGTTTGCTCAGATTCTCTTCTGTATCCTTACAGCATCAACTCTCCAGTGCCAAGATTGCATGTTTTGGGGTAATGTGCCCTCTGCTATCAATACAAGCATGAAAGATTTTTCCTTAAACTACCTCTGACCCATCAAACTAGCACTGGGAGTGTAGCTGAATGGCACAGCACTTTCCTAGCAGGCGTGAAACTCTGGTTCAGTCTCCAGTACCACACTAGAAAAATAGAATGCCCAAACTGGATTCTGCAAAGGCAAAGAGGGAAGCCCAAGGTCAGGCCTCATCAGGGAGAGGACTTGGAGAACCCTAAGGAAACTTCTGATCAAAGGAAAGAGTGTCCTTTTCCCACCTAATATGCTAAAGGAACGATGGTGACCATCTTAGAGCATTCAGTGATCCAAAAAGTCCACTGCTGCACAATTGCATAGATTTGCCACCACCGCCTTAATGGCTCTTTTGTGGCCTGGTGTTCACTACACAGAATGCTCGATCAGAGCAAAGTGTCAGACACAATACTACACAGTGTAAATGCCTGGAGCCCTTGATCAAAAAGAAAATTACCACACCTGATCAAAATGAAATTACTGGGCTGGAGATTTAGCTCAGCGGCATATGTACCTGCCTTGCAAGCATGTGGTCCTGAGTTCGATCCCTGGTACTGACAAAAAAAAAAAAAAAAAAGCAATAAGAGCAAAATGAAATTGCTATAAATTTTCATCAAGTAGCCCTTGTGTATAAAGGCCTAATAGTACCATGCTGGGGCATCCTTAGAAACACATTCCACATAAACAGAGAGGGAAACAGAAGCTCCTATTTCTGCCTGTTCTTTCCCTCTCTTGCTTTATTATATATACATGTGTATGTGTTAACCTTAAATTTTGAAACTATTGCCTTCTGAAACAGCTATGCTAATCTTTTTGAAACGTTAACAAAATACTAAAACCTAATTTTGGAAGCATCCACATTGTCTTCTCAAAGAGACATTTTCAAAGCCTTCATTCGAAGTACATGTTGAGAAGATGACTTTAAGCCCTGAAGTCAGAGACCCGGTTTTCTCGTTTAAAAAAAGCGAAATAACCTCTTATTGTATTCACGTGACTTATGGCATGCTAATATATACATCATTGTTTCCTCAACAGAAATTTCACAGGGATTTCTGTGTGGCTTATTTTTCTGACAATTCCCACTCAGTCACATTAGGCTTTTTGTTTGCCTTTTCCTTTGTCAGGGATCAGTATGAATTTAAACTCTATTCCCTTTCCACTGTTCTTCTGATGTATTTGGTACTTTTTTACATTCCCTTTCCCAGTACAATTTGAAGAAAATTCCTTTGGGTCTTTTGCTTTTCCTCAGAGTAAGAAACTTTTGTGTTGCTAATAGAATTGGCTTCATTAGCATTTCAAATCCTGGGATGTTCTTAAGGATCAGTGTTAGATCTTAGGGGCTCTCTGGTCCCAAACTGATTTATCAATCCTGTTTAACTAAGACTGCCAGTGGACAGTGCCTTTGACCTCATTTCTTCTAGCAGCGTATCTTTTCAAGAAATCTTTTTAAGGATTGTAGAGGAAGATACATGGATTATCTGAGAAGCTTTGTTTTTGTCCCTCACCTAAGTTTATAAATTGTCTTTCAAAAAGCCATACACTGGTTCATCACTTTTGGTAATTAGATAATGGGTAGGATGGCTCAGAAATTAGGTGGATGGATGGATGGACAAGCAAGTAAATAATTAGAAAAGTAGATGGCTCAGTAGATAGGTAAATGGATAATAGGTGGATGGGTTAATAACAGGTAAGTGAATGGATTGGTGGGTGAGATGGATGAATGACAGATTAATGAATACCTAGGCAGCTTGGGTATATGGAAAGATAAGAGAGAAAAATAATGTAAGTCTTCCATCCTATGCAATATCATTGCCATTCAATTAACTATAATTGACTTTGAGTTCCTGAAGCTAAATACGATTTCTGCAGATAACAGCAAGTCATGTGATCTATTTCCTATCACCAGTGGACACAGCTTGTCAAATATTTCATTGCAATTTTGACTTGGTGTCTGCACTGTAAAACAAAACTAATAAAGCCATCTTTTTATAGAGTACAGATGCTCCTGAATTTAGGATGAAGTTGTGTTCTCCTGAGCCCATCATCAGTTGAAAATGTTGTAAAAAATACGTTTAACAGGATTAACCTAACAAGCAGCAAACTGAACAGTACAGTACATTTGTATCAGGTGTTACTCTCCTAATCACATGGCTGATTAGGAGTTGTGGCTTGCTGTAGTTGCCCTGGGGGGGAAAGTATCTTACTATATACTGCTAGGCCAGGAAAAGATCAAAATTCTGAATTCCAGCATAGCTTCTTCTGAATTCTTGCAGCTTTTGCTTCCCTGCAAAGTTCGAAAAATGTTAGTAAAATCATTGTTAAGTCAGGGACTATATATACAAAAAACAGTTGCTTTGGAACAGTGGTCCTTAACTAGGCATGCATAAAAACTCCTGGAAAACTTGCTAATTGCATGTACCTTGACCCTGCAGCCCAAAATGTTTCTCTGAGTTGAAGGTAAGTGCTCTGACAGAGATCTCCTGGACATGGGAGGTGTAGTATTAGGACAACACTGAGGGATGTGCTCCTTACTTTATTTTTTCCTTGCATACTTCATCTCAGACAATGTTCTAAGTGCTTTTTATCTATGTTACTTCATTTAATCTGTGCCACAACCCTTTCATTAGGTACCTTTGATATCCTCATTTTATGAGTGAGAAAAGATGAGGCTAGGTAACTTGCCTGGGTAACACAGATACTGACAGTGAAGCTAAGGATTAGACATTTCCACTGGAGTCCAAGCTCTGTGTCCCTCTCACCATATGACACTGCATCTCTAGTGGTGGAAGTGACCTAGAGTACCACAATCTGACAGCTTCTGCTATGATGGAAATGTCCTATGTTCAAACTGTCCTAGTAACTTCATACTCACTTGCCACATGAACTTTTGAGCATTTGAAATGTGGCTAATATGACTGACAAAGTGAGTTTTTAATTGTTTGATTTTAATTAGTTTTAAGAGCCAACTCATAGCCTTTGTTCATACGTATGATCTCAAAAAATGAAGTGCTGAACTAGAAATTAAGGAAGCATTTCAGTTATAGACAATATTCTTAATTAATACTAACATGAAATAATTGCAACACATTCTTAGAATCTTTTGTATTTCTTTCTGTCCTTGAAAAGATTATAGCTGTTCTAAGCACTCTGCCAATCTAATCTTAGCTCATTGGAAAATGTATTGAGATGAGACAAAAAAAAAAAAAAAAAGTGTTCCAGGCGAGTAACATAGGAAAGTGGTAAGCAAGCTGTAGCATGGTGGCACTACTGACATTTATTCTCAGGAATGATCATTGCATTTTTCCATCTCCTCAATTCTGTGATCATGTATGAGGGAGGGAGATGATGATGGAAATACTGGGTTTTAAAATATGTGTTGGTGTGGAGAGAACAAAGAATGTGGCATTTGAAGGCAAAGAAATAAAGCAAACCAAGTAGCAAAGTGGGAAATTATGAGTCAAAAAAGAAAGAAAAATTCAGGTGGGATGGTGCACGCCTGTAAGCACTGAGAAGGATGAGAGGGGGCGATCAGGAACTCAAGGCTGGGTTGGACTATGTAATGAGACTCTATCTCCAAAAACAAACAAAGGAAAGAAGATTCTGGATGTAACCTAACCTAACAAATTTAGGATGAATAAATAAGAGATCTGTGAGCTATATGATTCCTTATGTAATATATAAGTTGAAACTGGGTAAAGCTTTTAAAAGCAAAAGAAAAAAAAAGGAAAACAATAATTAATTAAAAGTGTTAACAACACCCAAGTTTATATATCTGGATTGTATAAGGCCAGAGACAAGGTAATACAGAATGAAATGAAATTGTGAAATGTTGGCCTAGAACATACGTGGACAAACTATATAGCCCATGGGCCAAATCTAGGCCACTGCCAGTTTTTATAAAGTTTTATTAAACACATCCATGCCCACTTATTTACATGCAGCCTTGTTTATGCTGGCAGATGTTCAGAGTGAGGGGCCAGAATTTCTGCAAGGTTTCCATATGTTTACTGGTGTTAGAACTTGTCCCAGTTTCCAATGCAAAAGCAGCTGGACTGGTAGGACAGAAGCCTGGGAGAAGCCTTAGTTTTACCCCTGTGGCAGAATGTCCTGTGCTTGTCCTCCCCAGTGAAAATGTACAGAAGTGTACATTATCACTCACTACTCACTGTGGATTCTTCTGACAGAACTATGGCAGGAGGGTTTTATATGGGGTTAACAGGGAAAAATTAAATAATGGAAATAAATCAAAAGCAAACCACAACCGAAGTAGGCCTATCTTTTTAAAGCAATCAGTGCCCACTTTCTTCCACTCCTGTGTCTGCCTGCATTTTGCATACTTCATGGCCTGGTGGATGTGTTTGTACCTGTAAGAATCTTTTTATTCAGACATCACAAGGTACTTGACCAATTTTTAACATGGCTGGCTGAAGTACTCGTGCACAGAGATGCCTGCTTTTTCTTCAGGAAACTCGCGAGTTCAAACATGTTTGCAGAGCATGATTCATAGTGTTTCTTTCTGGATTGTCCAGTGGGTAATTGCTGTACAAAAACCAGAGAAACAGATGTAGACCCTGAACCTTGGCTATAAATTTTTGTTTTATGATTATGGGTTTCAAATGTGCTGTGTCACACTGACAAATATACAGTTACTCTGCAACAAAATGGATTTTGCTCACAAACTTTTGCTTTTTTATTTTTTGCTTTTTGTTTGATTCTTAGTTGGAGAAACTTTTATTAGATTGTTGATCAAGCCCAAAGACAGGAGATGACAATTATTAGAATATTATTTTTTGCCAAACTAAGAATATTTGGGAAAGTGTCTTCCAACTATTTGACTACTGTTTAAAATGTGTATCAATAACTTAAACTGCATTGTAAACAAATTAGTTCTTTTTTACTGTCTTATTGATTAATGTTTATAGCACATAGATATATTTTTAAGGAATTATGGCTTGTTTGTGTCAATTTTGCATATCATGAAGAATTTAGAAAAAGAATCACATTTTCAAGGACTGGAAGAATTAGATTTACTGACAAAAGTATGGCTAAATTATGAGTAAGCTTTATGAATTAATACTTGAATTAAATAATAGCTCTAATCATTGCTATCAACATAATTAATTCATGATGAGAAGTGATGAATTGACTAGTGCGCACCGTTGCATTATAAGAAACCCATAATAGTCTATTCACAAGGATTTAAATAGTAATCATTCATTTCAAAGCTCAAGTTCATTTTCCTACAGTTAAAAGAATTTCTAGGTTATTATAAATTTTAAATCTTGTACAAAAAAGATAATACCGGGTCTTTCAAATGCTACTTCCATACACATAGACATATGTATTTTGTCATTCTTGTGCAATAATACTGTAAAGGGGAAGGGATTTTGGAATGGATAAAGCTTATTCTCCAGCTTACAAAATGACAGTGAACAGAATTTTGGGGACATTCATCCTCATCTTGGCCTCCTATGGCTAGCGCATCCTTATCTGCGGGAAAGATGACAAACAAGAAAATAAGGTACACATGATACCCGCCTCTCCCCGCCAGACACCTGAATACATGTACCTGTTGATGGTGCTCTGTTTATCTTCTAAGTTCCTCACGTTATACTTTAGGCTGCTTCCCATCCTCTCAATCAACTTTTCACCATCTCATTACTAGGTATAAGTGAGTCCAGTTTCCAAGGAACTCTAAGGACCTTGAATAAGCATTTGAGCTACATGTCTTATGGACCAAGTAGAAAATGGAACATTGTACAGTACTTCATATATCTTTACAACCAGCTTCATGGCAATGTGTTAACTGTTTTGTAAATTTTTCTGGGCTCCTTTGCTTAAAATGTGTATTTTCTTTGTAGTTAAGGGTTTCTTAAACCCCAGTTGTTATAAAACAATGGCTGTCTAAAAAAAGGCAGTGGAGGGGAGAAGCAAACATATAGATTCAACAAAGTCTCACCCTTTTATCACCCTAAACTCTTCAATGGCAAGAACTGAGTTCAGTGGGCTGGACATTTCTTAGCGGGGAGAATATGGCCTTTCTATCGTTTTTTTATGTAAGAGAAAAGAAGAGACACAGAAAAGAAAAGCAAAAAACAAAAGAGACAAATAACAAACCTAAAACATTAACAGTATAGTTGGGAATTGTTTTTACTTTATCTTCACAAAAGGATCTTCGATTTGAGGAGTGTGTGTGATGCATACTTTTCAAAGTTACACCACCAGTGCCACTCAGCAGACAGAGCAGCATTTCACTGAGGGCGGGGTGCCCCTTGACAGGCTTTTAAAAGTCCTGGATGCCAACAGTCATTTCCGCACTGTCTGCAGAGGGCCTGGGCAGAGCTTCTCCCTGAGAGAAGGAAGGAAGCACCCACTCCTTCCCCACCGCCTCCTTGGCTGCCCCATGTTGTAACAGGGAGTGGAGGCAGGAGGGTGTGTTCCTTCCTCCCTAGAGTTCCCCTTCTTCCAGGTACCTGCATCATTGAAGCATGCTGTGCAAAATGGCTTCAAGACTGACTGGCTCTCCCTCATAAAGCCCTCTCTCTGCCTGGGTTTATTTGCAACCATTGCTTATGTACTTCACATTTTTAAACCTGGCTGGAAAACATCTCTTTCCTCTGGGTTGAATTGGTATGAAAAGCTTTTAAAAATTTTTTTCTCCTTTAAAAATTACTTTAATAAATAACCAAAATTGGACAAGGGCTTGTCTGTTCAAAAGCTGGTTTGTAGACATGTAAAATACTCAGACTGAACCAGTTTTCAAAATGCATGTTTCCGTGGCATTATGTGTGTGTGTGATGAGAGGCTGCCCACACATTGTTTGGGGTGTAGGCACAGCAAAGCAGTTTTCACCCTGGTGTGGGATCCCAGGGAGCTGGATTTGAGCTTTGGTCTGAACAGCGTTCTCTCGGCAGATCTCAGTTGCCCGTAGGCTCTTCCTGCAATGGAAAAAATATAAGGATGAGTTACAGCCAGCTCTTCTTCCAGTATATTTACTGAAGACCCTACCAGAATTATTTCTGTGCTCTCAGTAGCCCACTGAGATAAATGAGTGGTATTATAGGTCCATTTAACAGAGGAGAAAACTGAGACCCAGGAAAATTAAATACACGTTCCAGACCACAGATCACACAGCTGGTCTGAGAGCGGTAGACCTAGAGTTAAAACTTTAAAATCCCCAGAAAAAGACAGAGACAGACCTCAAGACAGAGAAAAGAATGAAAGTATGAGGCACAGAGTCTTATGTGCTGTATGTACGTGGGTTTGGAATTAAAGCTAACTAGGAATTCTCACTGCTTATATGCTTTGTACAGCCTGAGTACTGTTTTTAAAAGTAAATCAATCCAAAACGGGGGATTTTTCCTCTGAAGTAGATGCAGTCCTTTCAGTCACGGCTTGCAGGAGGGAGAAAGACGGGAAGGAAGGTGGGGGGAAGACTGCCGCTGGAATGGAAAGTTTCTCAACCCAGGCTTCCCCGAGGGGTAGCCTCTCTCTGTTCTACAGTTTAGGTCTGGCCTGTGCTTTTTCGGGAGTGGAAAAATACATAAGTTACAAGGAATTTAACAGACAGAGAGGCGCTCAGAGGAATTTAAAGGGTGGGTCGGGGGCGAGGCGGCGGGAGGGAGCCAGTGAGCAAGGGGCACCGCTCCCTTCCAAGCTCGGCCGCTGCAAATGAAAAGGCGTAAAGGGAGAGAAGTTGGCGCTCGGCGCGGCTAGCTGGGAGCGGAGTCCTGGCTCCTCCCCTGCTCATTTTAAAAGCACTTCTTGCATTGTTTTTAAGGTGAGAAATGGGAAAGAAAGCGCCGGCTTGTGTGCTCGCTGCCTGCCTCTCTGGCTGTCTGCTTTTGCAGGGCTGCTGGGAGTTTTTAAGCTCTGTGAGAATCCTGGGAGTTGGTGATGTCAGACTAGTTGGGTCATTTGAAGGTTAGCAGCCCGGGAAGGGTTCACCGAAAGTTCACTCGCATATATTAGGCAATTCAATCTTTCATTCTGTGTGACAGAAGTAGTAGGAAGTGAGCTGTTCAGAGGCAGGAGGGTCTATTCTTTGCCAAAGGGGGGACCAGAATTCCCCCACGAGAGCTGTTTGAGGACTGGGATGCCGAGGACGCGAGCGACCCGGGCAGGGCTTGTCTGGGCACCGTCGGGATAGGATCCGGAGCGCATTCGGAAGGCTTTTTGCAACCGTTTCCTTGGAAGGAGAACTTGGGATCTTTCTGGGAACCCCCCGCCCCGGCTGGATTGGCCGAGCAAGCCTGGAAAATGGTAAATGATCATTTGGATCAATTACAGGCTTTTAGCTGGCTTGTCTGTCATAATTCATGATTCTGGGCTGGGAAAAAGACCAACAGCCTACGTGCCAAAAAAGGGGCAGAGTTTGATGGAGTTGGGTGGACTTTCCTATGCCATTTGCCTCCACACCTAGAGGATAAGCACTTTTGCAGACATTCGGTGCAGGGGAGATCATGTTTGACTGTATGGATGTTCTGTCAGTGAGTCCTGGGCAAATCCTGGATTTCTACACTGCAAGCCCGTCTTCCTGCATGCTCCAGGAGAAAGCTCTCAAAGCATGCTTCAGTGGATTGACCCAAAGCGAATGGCAGCATCGGCACACTGCTCAATGTAGGTTTATTTTTCCCTTCTTCTACCAAGAAAAAAAATTGTCTCTTTTGCATGCAATAAAGACATTGCAAATAAACTGCAATGGTAGCAAGACAAAGGATTTAATGATTTAATGCTGAAGGGGTGTGATATGCTGGTGTGCATATTGATTCCCTCTGCTAAAAATTTCCTGTTAGATGTTTTCTTCTCAAAGAACCCCTCCTGCCTCCATGCTTCTCTCCTTAGCACTCTGATAGTGTCTTGAAAATAATTTTTAAAATATGCACAGAGGGAGGGGGAAAGAGAGGGTGACCACAGGACTTTGAAACATTCTTCAAATAGGGCAGTTTGACGTAATTGTGCAGTTTTTACTAAGATGTATGCAGAGGGGAATTTAACATCGCTGTTCTTTGGATTAGCTGCTAGTTGTATATATCCCCCTCTTGTGTATTTCAACAGTCCAGAGTAATTAAAGTATGACATCTTCCCTGTGAGGACTTTAGCCTACTTAAGGTAGCTACTGCTCCCGAAGTTCATAAACCACCAGTTCAGGCTGCTGCCTCCAATGTTTTCCTTGCTAAGGAAAGCAATATTTCTTAGCATTGACCCTGCTGCCACCTTTCCAAGTCACTTTGTTGGTCTAAGAAGTTGCTGTTTTGCTAGAAAACTACTGGCAATGAACACCCCTCGGGCTGAGCCATCCATTATTTCCATATCTTGCAATCCAGCCGGGAACCTGGACATCAGTTAAATGGAAGGAAATATAAGTGAGGTAGCCCAGTTTTTAAAAAAAATATTGACAGTTTGGTTATCTGATGCTGACTCCGTGCCGAGGCCCGCATCTGGTCAACAGTAGCTTGGCTGCAGCCTTGAGAAATGACCAGGAGTCCCAGAAAAAATCCCACCTTCGGGTGGCTGTAGGGGAAGCCTGCAGGATGCTTTGCCTCCCTGACAGTGATTTAGATAAATGGCTCAGCTATCTATCAAAATGTTTTTAGTACTTTATTTGACAATTCATTGGAGCATTAGCCTGAAAATGACATTTTAAATCTTTGTTTTCAAAGAGGTCAAAGTTTAACTGGGAGAAATTGAGTTTTCCTAATAACATGGTGGCTTATCTAAAGAGAAAGAAGAAAAAGGAAAGAAGGGACAATGACAGGATTTAAATTGCCCTTCTGAAAGTTTTTCTTAAGAATAAAGACTTGCTTCTTGGGCCAGGAAATCAACAGGTTCGTAGCTGAAAAAATCAATAACCATTTGATGCCCACAGTCTGGCTGTCTGAGTTAACATTTCGTGCAGCCTTAAGCAAGGTAAAAAGAATATCGTTTTCAGAAGGTGTCTTAATCTTCAGCTGCTCCATAAATGCCTTTTCTTACGTTCTGCCCATTTTCTTTCTGGAGGAGAACTCAGACTGAGTGTTACAAAATAATTCTCCAGTGTACTAAAAGCTCTTTTAAAGCAGTCCTCTCCATAGCAATTAAAAGAATATGAGAAATTTCAGCTGGAATCTCAGGGTACTGGGGTGCTCTGAAACATTTTCTTAGAGAAAGTGGTAATGAGACTTTTTTTTTTTAACAGAAGGAAGGTGGACTACTCAAGATCTTCTTGGAGAGTTATTCAATTTACGAGAGCTTTTACATGTAGAAATTCCCCCTTTTGTAATTAAGCCTCCAAACATGCCTATTAAGTTGTAAGAGTAGAGGGAAAAGCTTTGTTTGTTCTTGAACAAGTTAAACAAGGGATTTGCTTTATCTGGGGAGAGCCAGTGGTGAATGTGTCATTCGCCTAGGGCAAGCCGATAAGCAAGAAGTGTTGATAACAGCAAAGTTTAGCTAATCAAAGAAACTTGCATTAGACAAAGTAAATAAAGACATTTGACAAAGGGATTTCAGAAATTCCAATGTCTTATTTTTGTAAAGAGGGCAATTAGTGCTTATTGTGGCCAGTTTCGCAAGGGTTTAAATCCCACACCCGCAACTTCAGGTTAAATGAATAAAATGTAAATATTGTTTGTGCCCCTGTGGAGTTGCTTTATTCTCTGTAAGCCACTTTGTGAGAGTAACCCATTTAGTTGTTCAAGCGATTAAGATTTAAGCATAAATAAAACTTTTTTGAAAAAGATTTTGACGAATACCTGGGATGCAGTGGTGTCCTCAGAGTGGAATAGCTTAGTTAAGGGTTCGGAAATAAAAGCATATTACGAGAGGGTTTGTTTAAGAACATAACCACAACCTTTTCCATTTTAGTTAATGGCTGTTTTGATGAGAAGCAGATCCGTTTGTGCTCTTAACACAGAGGAAACCGTGGACAAAGAGGGAAAAAATAGTACTTAAATTCTAACCAAAGCTGTTTTCTGCATCAGAATCCTACGTAGTTTTTTATGGGGTTGTATGAGTAGTAATTAGTGTACAATTTTTAAATATTGAACACCTCAGAGGCTTGCTTCAAAAGGTGTTGGAATACTTCCTTTATTTTCTGTTTAATCTTAAAGACAGAAAAATGATATGCCAACCAGCTGCCAGTTGTAGTGGAGTCTGTGCATTGCTTGTTACAAACATTCAAAATCAGGATTAGGGCTACTAAGGGAATGTGGTATAAATAATAGGAATGAAACCTATCAGTGGAAGACTACCATTACCACTTGAGTCACCAAGTTTCTATTCAGATACCTCGCGGATTATGTTGGTTTTAAGTTGCTCCAGATGTTTCCCACATTAATTGCTCTGTGGGCATCGGCTAAATCTTAATATTTTGTGATCTAAATATAGTTGCTTTTGATGAAATCACAAGTGTGACAACTTCTTGGCCCTTTTCCCCGTCTTCTCCTCACTTAACACATAAAAAGGAAAAAGGAAAAAAACATTTTCTTTCTGAAATAGGATTTTGTCCATTAATGAGGAGAAATTACTTTTAAAACAAACAGTAGCAATGTGTGATTAAGGAACAAGAAAAGTCCTCTCCTCAGTGGCCCAGGACCTGAAATTTAAGAATTAAAACAGTATCTAAATCCTCTCCTAGTGAGATATAAATTGGGGTCAAAGTGGCAAAATCAAAGATACCCTCTAAAAGAGAGACTAAATAAAGACTGACAGCCACCATATGAATTGAATGGGGTTTTGAATAAATATTTCGGTGAAAAGGCCCAATTGTTTTTCTAAAGTAGGACATAATTTTCTGCTTTCTGAACCACATGACAGTGGTAACTAATACCATCAGAAAGAGGAGAAGAAAAAGGACTTTTGCTTAAATCTCAAAAAGGAGTGCAGATCAAGGTCATTTTGAAAACCAGCAGAAAACATTAACACAAATTTTCCTTTTCTGTAGAAAAAAGAAATATTAAAATATTGAATATTAAAAAACAACAAAAATATTAAAATATCCAGATAAGTCAGTATGTTCGCCAGAAAGTGTCGGTATGCAACTAAGAAGAGAAATAAAAATGTGTGAGTTTAAATTTTATCATCAGAAAAGGTCAGGTTTTAAAAAGCAAAGCAATGGGAGAGGTAGGCATCTATGGTTTAACTTAAGCTATAGAACTGATTTGGAGTCTGTAGTTAAAATTTGATTCACCAGCCTGAATATAAGGTCCTTATATTGAAGCTTGTTTTTTTTAATAAATAGCCCAAATACCAGTTTCTATTAGGTTAGGTAGCCTCAATCAGAAGTTTCCTTCTCGTTTCTAGAAGCGTGGTTCTGACAATATGTAACTAGTTGGTACTGTTGGTTTGGTTTGTTTTGTTTTTTGAAAGCATAAAATTAAAGTTTTTCTGGATATCAGACTTACAGTTTACCTTCTAAGTATGGTAAGCCCTAAGATGACTAAAAAAGAAAGAAATCTATTTTCTCCTTTACACATTCCACAAACATAATTAAACTGCACCCCAGAAGGAAAATACATGATGATAGATTATAAATTATTTGTAGGGATTTATAATACTTTCAAAAATTTGCAGAAAAAGAGCCAGGAAATTCTTAATTTGAAAGCTACTGTCTGAGAGGAGATGGAGATGTAAAACCATGATACAAAATGTAAATTATGTAAGACTTTATTTAACATTAAATTCAGTGTTCATTTTAGAACCTCTTAAGAAAAATCTACTGTAGAGCCTGAGTTATGTGTAAGTGCCAATAAATTCATGCCTAAATGACATTTTTATATTTTAAATGTCCTAATATAAATTCAGTTAACTATCAATTAAATAGATTATTTCAGAAATGGGAGTTTTTGATGAAGGTTAATCAAAAAATTCTTGACTAAAATCCTTCCAATGATATTAATGTAAAATCTTGTCTCTTAAATTACAGTGTGGTTGTGGCAATTGTGTATCTCTGATTTTCTAAAATAACTCACTTTCATATATACTGCCACAGTTCCCACATAAATCATTGAAATATTTCACTATTACAACATCTCCTGGGATACCCCTTGAGCCCAGGAGTGGCACAGAAAGTCTTTGTTTGGATTCTATAGTCAGTATAACTAGAGCATTCCTGCTTAATTTTTCCATTATGACGAAAAATCTCCTTGTGTTTCTGGGTCATTTTTCTGAATAGGAATTCTCTTTGTAGCAAACTGTAGCTCTCTAAATAGAAGGCATACTTTACAGGCTGGATCGAACTGTGCTTCTCATAGCACCTGTGCGTACGTGCATATGTGTGTGCATGTGTGTGTGCATGTGTGTGTGTGCGTGTGTGTGTGTGTGTGTTAGAAATTAGAGAAGGGGTGTGGAATGGAATTGAATTGTTATTATCAAATCTATCCAGCCTTTGCCAGATTCTTTTTAAGAGTTGGAGTTGGAGATGATGGAGGAAGGAGGGCAGAGTCACCTCAAGTTTCAGATTTATCAGTATCCTGTCTGTAAATGGCTTTGCCTAAGTACCTCTTATTAAATAGGAGATGAGACAATCTGCCCTATCTGTAAGATCTAATAACACCAGCACGCCATCAGTCAGTAGTTGTCCTTAATACCCATCTTTTCATTCTTGGCTTCCTTTTCTATTGTTGCTCTTTTTAAAACATTTTAATGGGTTGTTTGTTTGTTTGTTTTGAGATAGGGTCTTGATACGCAGTTTAGGCTATACTCAAACTCCTGGTGATCCTCTTGCCTCAGCATCCCTAGTGTTGGAATTACAAACATGTGTCACCACACTGTTTCATCATTAAGAAGCAGGAATTCCATCCTATCCCATTTAAAATGAGTGAAAAATACAGCTGCAAACGTTCTCTATCTAGGAAACATAGTGGGTAAATCTTCAGACTTTTTATTTGTGTTGGACTTTCTGAGCTTCTTCGCTGGGAATTCAGTTAGGCAGTGGAACTGCTGACTGGCTTTTTCTCTGGCCTTGCAGGATGGGGAGCAGAAAGGGGGACATTCAGTAAGATAAGACACTTGGCCCCCTGCAAGATAAGGCGAGGGTAACAGGGTAACAGGAGCTGACGTCAGTGAGGTGACCCAGCTTGGCCAAGCATTTCCTTTAGTCAGGGCACATGGGTTGCAGGGGTCTCCAGGCCTCCTGCAGCCACTGATGAAGTGAACCAGCCACGAGAAGGGGAAAAAAGATAGGGCATTTTAATGGGGTGGGTGATTGTGTCCCGGACTCTCAAGAGCAGATTTCTCTAAACAAAGCATAAGAATAACCTGGGGGGAGGTAATTTAATAAAAATGAATTCTCAGATTATAACTGTACTGGTACCTTGTGATATAATAGGTATTTTTCCCAGCCGTTAACAATTTCTCTTCGTTGTCTCAGGAGGCAGTCTATCTAGCAATCACCAAATATCATTTGCCCACAAGCCGTGCCAACTCCGCATAGAACAAAATGTGAGGGAATTCACATTGTCAGGGTTAATCCCAGGACTTCTATTTACTTTTGTAAGTACAAAGTTCCCACCCCCAACCGCATCATATGACAACATTGCTAAAGCCATTTCTTTTGCCACCAACCCTGAAATCACAGCAGTTTTTTCTCTTTCTGTTTTCCTTTTCTCTTAATCCTAGATTTTTTTCAATCTATATCTCTAACTTGAAGCTTAAAGAAAAGGGAAATTCAAATGAAGTGGTCCTATTTTTTAAAATTTACAGGTTCTGCCTGATCCAATGTTGTCTGAAAGAGAGTACCTTACATTTTAGTATTGAACAAGGACTTATTCTTCTAATTTGACCCAGACTTAGTGAAATGTTTGCTTATTGTCATTGCTCAATTACTGTTTTGCCAATTAAATTTTACCAAATCAGAAAAAAAAAAAACCTAGCTGACTTCAGAATACTCTGTTGATACCAAGTAAGATAAATGTATCAATTAAGTGGGAAAAAAAGATTTAGATTACACCTATTTCATGTTTTCTTCAATTTCCAGAGCAAATGAAGACATCCTATAATAAATCTCTCTTCCTAAAAATATTAAAGCTTTCAACAGCTAGGGTACCTTTGTTATGTCATCAAAGTCCATAATTATGAAAAGGCTGTTGGTCAGAGGTGGTTTCGGCTTCAAAAGATTTTTTAGGGTCTGGTCTATTGGAAAGCTTGGGGGTATAATTAACTTAAAATGGAAATGGAGGCAGCAAAATTTAGTTCCTGATGTTTTAATTTAGCTCACTACTACCATGTGTTATTGAAAAGAATTCTTAAAGGGAAACATAATTATTTCATTATGGTCTTCAGAATGCTTTCATTCACTTTAATGACAAGAAGCTGTACAAAAAACATACATTTTAATTAGTCCTTATATTTACATCAGATAAATAACAAATAATTGATGAAAAACAAGTCTTTGGAATGGATGATTTCACATAGTGCTCTGGTTACAGTTTAATGATGAAACATTTCTCTGTTACTTTGCATTTTAATTATCTAGACATTACAGTAGTGGTACACTGGAACTAAAATGTTGTTGCCATTTTACTGCCGAAAAAAATCACAATTAATATCTACAAATTGAAAGCTGAAAAAGGTAGCTAGGCACGCATCTCGGAAGAAGGACTTGCGAGTTCCATTAATTTCATACTACATTTGTTAGCGCTCATTTTGATCACTTTTATTTCTTATGCTTCATCGTTTTGGATTAAGACTGTCAGGGGTTTCCCGTGCATCTTTAATGGCCATATCTCCTGATCACCTTTTCTTTCTAACTGCCCATTTCGAAGGCTTTTAAGAAAGTGCCTTGCCAAATGTGCACTGGAAATTCAGAAAGCCTTTCTCCATGCTATGGGCCTTCTTCCCATTTGATTTTTATATGAAAGCACATTTCACATGATTCATCCGTTTTGGTGTACAGAACACTAATTGTTATTATTGATTTTAAATTCCATGACCATTACAAGTAACCCAGATGACTGGCAGATAAAGGGTAATAATCCATGGAGTTCTGGAACTGTTTCATGTTTGTCTGGAGTACTTTATGTGATCAATATTAACTGCCCCATTGAAACTAACTGCTGTATCAAATAACAGTCAATCAAATGAATGTGCTTAGAGATTATTTATTGAAAGCTTTAATTGTTCACTGGGGCCCTCCTTATCAGAGGAAACAATAAGAACAAGAGATAGGATGAACAGGTTTGGATTTGCAAGGAAAGTTGGAGGATGCTGATGAATTGGGTCTCTCTGCTACTCAAAAATTCTCCAGAAACCCATTGGGCTTGTAGCAAGCACAATTTACAAATGCTCTTTAAGAGGTTATCCTGTCACCTGTGCATTGAAGGAAGAAGGTATAACCATTTTCTTTTTCTGGGCAGCGACTGAAAAGTTGTCACTTCCTAGGAGTTTGACTGCTTCTCTTTCCCACTCCTTTGCACATACGTTCCCCTCCCATATATCTCCCCACCTCGCTCCCCACCATTGCCCAGTGGGCTGAGATAATGAAAATAGCCTGACTAGACACAGGATCGTTTCTATCTTTCTGAAATGGGAATAACAATGGCTACATAGCAGGCATTGTGGAAGGATTAGAAAGCGTGTAAATTAAGACTCTTTTCTCTTAAAAAATATGCAGAAGTGCCTGGGTAGACTTTCTGCTCTGATTTTGGCCTAACACCTGTTGCTTGTGTGCCTTTGCTCATCATAAACAGTATTTTTTAGTCATACCTAAAGTATGTATCACTTTTCCTTAGGGTTGTGATTCCTCCGCAGCTCATAACCTAGATGGCAGTCTTTCCTGTTTGTCACAGTTCAAGTAGCTCTGTGGTCCTTACTCAGTGGCAAGCTTACCAACCCCCTAGATTTTATACAGATGATTGACCTTTGCAGGTAAGCATTGTTATCCTCCAAATGGCCACAGTTTGCTTAGCCCAGAGACATTGTTGGTGGCACACTACATTTTTATTGCTCATAGATGAATCAGATCTTGCTCTCCAGCAAAGGGCTGCCGAGTATCTACCCTGAACCAGGCTCCTTGATATGATCTGTGAGGACATCAGGGTGAATCAGACACTGTCCCTCTAAACTCACAATGTAATGGAAGAAACTAGTGCACACAAGTCATTGTGAAACACCCCTTTATAAAACAGACATCACTTTAGGACTTTGAACCTGAAATTGGTGTTAGAAACAACTAAAAACCACTGAGAGTCACAGCTAGTGCATGAGGTCAGAAATCAAATGGGTATCCATTTTTGTCACAGCGGAACAAGTGTGAAGTTTAGTCATTTGTAGGTCCTTCAGATGATCTTAAATGTAGTTCACAAAGAATGCTTTAAACCTATCGTGAGAGTGGGGTGTAGCATCACTCAGCACTCTGGGAGGCTGAGGCAGAAAGGTGGCAAGTTTGAGCCCAACCCAAGCAATTTAGGAATAGCAAGACCCTTTTGTCAAAATAAAAAGGGGCTAGGAACATAGTTCAGTGCAAAGGCCCTGAAATTGGTGGGCCAAGGCCCACCAATACCATAAAAATAAGTAAACCTGTAATGAACAATCCTTAGTTCATACCTTTCAGACTTGCCTCTTGAAAGTTTAGCCAGGGGTGATGTATGCTTATAATCCTAGCACTTGAGAGACTAAGGTTGGAAGATCTTTGCAAGTTCAAGGATAGCCTGAACTATACAACAAGCCCTTGTCTCAAAAAACAAAACAAAACAACTAAAAAAAAAAAAACAATTTCTCATATAGATGTTTCTTGAGTGTTAAATAATTATATTCTTTGGGGATTGGGTTTGATTAGATTTTTTTAAAAACCTCTTACACTTTACGATTGCTTCTGCAATTTATTGCTGTGTAACAAAGCATCCCCACATTTAGCGGCGTAACATTTTATTATCTCATTATTCTTCGGACCCACTGAGCTCAGCTGGGCAGATCTTCTACTCCACATGATGTCAGCTGGGGCTGCATCAGCCAGGGCTACATGAGTTGGAGGTCCAAGAAGGCTCCCTGACACAGTTGGCATCCATGTCAGCTGCCAGAGCGGAGCTCAGCTGGGGCTGTTGGTGGGAGTGTCAGCATGTGGCTCGGCTGCTCACAGCTCCGCAGCCATATTCTGAGAGAGCTGCTCAAGAGGGAGCCTTCCAAGGAGGAGGAAGCGGAAGCTCCCGGTGGCCTTCAGGATGGAGCCCTGGCACAGATGCTCTTCCACTGGATTCCACTGGTTAATCAGTCAAAGGCTAGATCAGACTCAATAAAATGTGCCTCGCAGCAGGGGCGTGGCTAGGAAAGCCCAGTGATCTTTAGTCTATGATAGCAATTGTAGTCTGTGTACCCCATAGGAAGGAAAATACTGTCTTCTGAAAGAGGCTAAATTGAAGAATGAATGTGGGACTTTTTTGTTAGTTTGGTTTTGGGCTGGTTAAACATTTAACGAAATTCTCTTCTAATGACTCTGTGTATGTTGTTAGTTAATCCGCACAACCCTGTGAGGACGATATTGTTGCCCTCATTTTATTGATGAAGGATGGTGAGGCTCAGGGACGGTGAGTAGTGTGACTGAGGTCATAGGAATAGGAAGCTGACCAGATGGGTTTCCATTCCTGGCTGATCTACTGTCCAACTTCCACACGGGATGATTTACTTGGGGCTTTTCACCTCTGCAGCTTGATGGTCTTCTCTGCCAGCCGAGGTAAAAAGTCTTGAAGCAGATTTTATGCACTAATAATGTGAAAGAAAGAACCGTGGAGTATTTTGGTTTGGGGAGAAGCTAGGCTAGAGCTGTAAAAAAAAAAAAAAATGTTATTTCATCTAATTTCCTCTGCTTACATTATTTTCTCTAATAGAAATGATTGCCTTTTAAATTGTGGAGGAAACTCTACCCAAACTATGGGTTGATTTTACACTTTTGCCCTTTTGTTTTTACATCCTGTTTGTTGTTGGAGCCTGTGCTGGCTTCACCAGCCACTGCCCTGGGTGGGAACATTCACAAAGGATTTAGAGGAAGACAAGGGATATTCAGAAATGTGGCTTTTCGTGTTACGTTAGTTTACTTAAAGATGGCTCTTAGTGAATCATGCAAGATGGTGTCTTTTAGTTAAAGTAGTACTGTGATTTCTATGACAGAAAAAAGTGAAAACTTTCTGATAGGGAAATTTAATGAATAAGTATTTGTTGCCTGTTTTAAGTATCTGTTGTGTTTGGAAGACCCCCTATATTAATCAATACTTTTTAGTGAAATTTCCATGAATCACAGTTATTATTATTGATTTTCAAATAATGCTCTTATTCAATAACTTCAAATATGTTCCAAGTGTATGATTAACATTTTGGATTTTTTCAGGGGCTGGAGGTTTAGCTCAGTGGCATAAGCGCCTGCCTTGCAAGCAGGCAGTCGTGAGTTCGATCCCCAGTACCGATAAAAAGAAAAAAAGACCCCCCCCCCAAAATTTTTTTTTTTGGATTTTTTTTTTTCTGGTACCAGGGATCAAACTCATGAATCCTGGGCCCATAACATTTTGTATTTTATACACTATATTATGGGGGGGGGGTTGTTTGAAATCTAATTATTTTAGATGGATGAATTGATGTATCTTACTTAAAATCGTGTGGAGGACATTGAGGCTTCTGGATGAAGGCAGATGTAGCTCCCTGAAATGCTGATGTGTGACAGTGAGCGAATGGTATGTATCGGGCCATGGCACAGAGCTGAGAGGTAGGCAGACAGTCTTCACCACTGCATCTGCTGCGGAATCTTGGGCTACATGTTGCCTTACTTTCTTCATCTGTAAGATGGATCCATAATGCTTACCATACAAGCTTCAGGGCAAAATTTTAATCAAAGACTTAAATAAGAGTATATTTGACATATATTCAGGTAAAGATACTACTTTCCTCAATATTTTATTATAAAAAATTTTAATACAGACAAGTTGATTTAATTTACAGTGAACAATTGGCTACTCATCACGCTGTCTGCCTTCACAATTAACAAGTTTGTTTGTTGTGTTGCTACCCATTCTTCCTCCCTTTGAATGTGTATTTTACTTTATTATTTGTTTTATTGACCAGGTTTTCTTACTGTGCTGGAAGTCTTTTGTGTCAGGCGGCATATGCTTTAGCTCTGTTTCCTCACTGCTGCTGTCTGGCTTGGTCCATGATGTTCTGGTACACAGTCCTTTTGGTATACTCAGTATCCATGTTCTCTACAAGAACTTCGTTCAGTGATGGAAATGCTCTGTAATTTTGCATTGTCTGATACAGTAGCCACTAGACGTGTGTGCCTATGGAGTACTTGAAATGTAGCTTACACATCTAACGAAGTGAATTTTTAATTTTATTTCATTTTAATTAATTTAACATTCACTAGCCACATGCAGCTAATGATTATTATATTAGACAACACAGTTCTATATATTCCAACTATTATTACTTGTACATTCTGTTTATTTTCTTTTTCCCTTTTGACTGTACTCTTCTATTGCTATTAGCAAGCTCTAATTATCTCTTTACGTAGTTAGTAAATAGGCTGCAGGAGAATGTAAATAGAATAATGTAGGGTAGTGATTTCAGCCGTTGTTTAACTCCTGTTCCTTCTGAGTAGAACTATTTTCCCTGGGGCCCAATTGGCAATTAATTCATACTTATTTTGTTAACATTTACTTTGCAGAACTAAACTAAAATTTTTACAGAACCTCAGTGGGCTGGAGTTGAATCATATTCTCTGTAGCAATCATTGTGGCAATATTCAATATCTATTCCTGTACTCTACATCTGCTTGGTTTTCAAGTAAAAACAAGATCTGTATTAATATTTTGAAGCTACTTTCAGGTCACCATGGTCATCTCAGCCAATTTCAAGAAGACAGGAATAAGCTGTACTCTGTGGAAGCCTCAACTTACCTTTTAGAAAGTTCCACACCATGTTTTCCATAACGGCCTCCTCTTGTTCATATCTGTGTGCCTTGCTTTGTGACTGTGTCTGGCACACAGTAGGTGTTTAGAAAACATGCTGAAGGTAGTCTTGTGAAAATGAACTTGAAATTCAGAACAACTCAGAACATGTCTTCTATTTGTTTATATATTTTGTTTACTCAGAATACCAGAAGTAATCTGGAGAAGGCTGTCAGAATTTGGGTAGGTTCAAGTGGGCCTTATGTAACAGGCCCTCATGAATGTTCTTCATGGGAAACAACCTCCTAAAAGTTAAGAGATTGTTTTATTGGACTTTGGCACCCAGGGTGGTATCATAAGACAATTTAGTAACGAGACTTCCTGTCTACTAAGGTATTATCATATCTCCCCTCCTCCATCCGTCTCTAGAAATGATGTGAAGAAAATAAATTAAAACTAAAACAACAAACAAGAGAAACTTTTGTGTGTGTGTGGTAGTACTAAGCATTGTACTCAGGGCCATTTCTCACTGTAAGTGCAAACTCTACCAATGAGTTATGTACCCAGCCTCTTTTAATTTTATTTAGGGATACAGGCTCACTAAATTGCCCCTGCTAGCCTTGAACTTGTGAGCTTCAGCCTTGTAATAGCTAGGATTAGAGGCATGTGCTTCTGTGTGTCACCCAAACAGAAAGTCTTGAACTAAGGTTTGCTTCCTCCTCTCAATGGTGCCAGGTTGTAATTTTATTATTATTATTATTATTATGGTACTGGGAATCAAACTCAAGGCCTCAGGCTTACCTGGCTACTGGCCCACAGATTATGATTTTTATTAAAATGAAACTATCACCATCACAGAATTAATATTTACTAAGTGCTTACTTTGTGTCCAGTGCTTAAATAAACTGTATCAAATAATTCTTCCAGCAATCTGAAGGAAATGGAGCATTGTTTTTAACCCCATTTTACAGATGACAGTTCCTAGTTACTGAATAATTGAGGTACCTACCTCAAACTTCCTATATGAGAGGAAGGAAGCTGAAAGTTACTTGCTCAGCTTCATGTAACATAGGGATCTTTTTCTGTGCCAACTGGATCAAATACATCCCTATTTTTATTGTGGAGAATTGGGGGCAGGGAAAGTTGAAAGCTTCAGAACCCACAGAATAATTAAAGGGTTCCCAAGTGAAAGCTGAAAACAATACATTTTTAACAAAATGGGCAGTTACTCTAATTGCTGTGCCCCTACTGTTCAATTCCTTTTTATGTCCTAATTCATTAAATTATGTGCACACACAGGCTTATTATTTACAGATGTATGCACTTTTAACTGGCTCATATGAAACAGATGTTTCATGAAAGGTAACAGAGAGCAAGTGATCTAAACCCTCCTTTAGTGGGTATCAAGTGAGTATTATGGCCCATTACCTGCAGGTCTTTTGCTATTATTCTGAATTGCAATGTCCAGTGTATGGAACTGAACTCAGTTTATCCCCTGGAGCAACAAATAAAAATAAAACAGCCTTATAAGGGAACATTTGCATCTTAGAATAAGAGTGTGTTCAGGTGATCAGCAGGTGGCATTCACATGTGGACTGGGTTGAATGTGTCAAGGAAGTTGATACACAATTTGAGAAAAAACAGACCTCTGCGTTATGGGAGGTGTGGCTCATGGAGAAGGCCGTCTTAAGAGACTAGCACTACCTTGCTAGCCATCTGTGGAAACACCGTGTATCTCTTTTTCAAAGCAGGATGACATAGGCTATTAAAATTAAATATGACCAACTTGTCACACTAGGTAGCATATATCAGTGGACAATTATGTTAAAATGTAGAATAGTAGAATGCAATAATAATCTTCCCTCCAAGTCCAGGGTGAGAGTTTTTGTTCATGAATTAAGCAGCATTCTCTAAACAAAAAATTAGAGCAAGAAAATGGCTGAAACTGTGTTATTTGCACATTAAAACCTGCAAACAATCACAACTGAAATACAAAATGGGACATGAAATATTAGGTGACATATCAGGTTTATTGCATATATGACCATGAGAGTGCATTTTATTTTGTCTTCTGGAGCTCTAAAAAGTCCATGTAATGGATTAAAGGTATTAAAGCTCCCATATTCAGCCTGGCTCTAGGCCAGGGAACAAGGCATGATAAATAATCCCAACAGACAGAAAATGTAGGAAGGAATTTTAAAATGTATTTATGGTAGATGTCTTGACCTCCCTAACTAATGAAAATGTATACATGAGGTTAGTTTTGAAGAAAATATGTAACCCCTTACAAAACACTATAGTATTGGTATCTTTAAAATATTGCCCACATTTCTACAACATATGACTGCCATATTCTGTCTTCACCTTAGAAGTAAGGAAAAGCATACATTTTATAGTACAGGACCATGTGCTGTTATTGTAAGAAGAAATGGCTTTACTTTCTTTTATCTTAAAGCACATCAGCAAATTGAGCCAAATCTGGTCTATAGCCTGATTTTGTCAATAAAGTTTTATTGGAATGTACTATGCTTACTGAGTTTCATCCCAACCATGGCTGCTGTCCCCTACCATGGCAAAGTTAAGTATGGCATCCATAAGCTCACAAAACCTGAAATATTTACTCTCTGGTCCTCTGTTACGAAGTTTGCTGTCCTTGCCTTAAAGCATGAAAAATTCATAGGACAGTGAGAAACAGAAATGCAGGCTTCGTTCTTCATTTACAGTTATCTTGTAAGTGGACTGAGGACACCAGTTCTGGATCAAGCCATTTGCGAACTGTGTGATCTTGACCAAGTCATTCAGTTACTCTAAGCTTCATTTTCCTCGTGTGAAAAAGAGAGGTTAAAAAACTGAAAAAGATAGCAGTTCTTGTCCTATCACACTTGTCACAAGGGACCAAGTGGGGTAGTGGGGTAGTAGATCATCTGCCACTGTAGGACATGGGTCACTGGCAGATTCGCTGATCTGCCTAAAACTGTCATTCTTTATTTGATGGCTTGTGTATGAGTTTCTATGCAGATTTCACTACTTTTATTTCCTTTTGAGATTAAAAATTATTGAACTCCTGCTCTGTAGTGGACCCTTCTTTAAGCCTTGGGTATCAAAAGGTGGGACAGCCAAATCATTTGTGTGTTCCCTAGCAAGGTAGCCTGGCCACCCATGGGATCCTGCCCCTCACTTGGGCCATGTTTGCTGCCTGGTATTATTGAGTTGTCTGCTTGCATGGGCAGGGAGCTGTGTCTTCCAACTGCTGTAACCCAACATTTATCCTAGGGTATGGCCCCTGTCAAAGTCTCCCTATTCAGCAGCTGCATGGCATTGATTGATTATTGGTGCTTTGTGCTGTCCTCCTTGCCCCAACTGGTTTGTTCAAAGGTTTGGGACTTAGGTTTGGCGTAGCTGTCTCAAATGAGAGGTCCTGTGCTAAAGAGATGTATAAGAAGCTGTTTCTGGGTGCGTGGCAGGCAACAGGACTTGGGCCTGGCCAGGGATCCCATGGTGGGAAAGTCATGGCCATACTTTGTATGGATTCCTGTGGGTCTGGGAAGGAAGGAAGGGACAGGGGATTGAAAGAAGGGATGGTTGACATGTCTTGCTTTTTTCACGGTAGCTCGTAGACTGTCTTTTAGGCACATTAGAAAGGGAAATTATGTTGAGAGGGAAGCTGGAAGTGAGGTTCAGCAAACTGAGTGGTGAAGACTAACGCACAGGAAAAACATACCACGCTGAGCCCTGAGACTTCAGCACAGCCCGGTACCATTCTGCAAGGGAGACTGCTGTGCTGTGCAGGAGGAGTTTTGTCTGATATTTCACGTGATGTCGTGTTTACTCCTCACTCCGATCCTCTGAGGGGCATGCTGTTATTTCATTCAAGCAGAAATCAAGGCTCAGAGTTGTTAAGTAACTTCCCCACATCTCACGGCTAGTAACATAGTAGGTAGGAGTTCAGTCCAGGCAGGCTGGTTCCAGAGTTCATACTTCTAGCCTGAGACAGTTGTTTGTAGAGATGCAGAAACTCCAGGAATATTCAAAGAAGACTCTAGTTTCAAGATCTAGTCATAGAATATGGTAAAAATTTATTTGCATTATTTTTTCAAGTTTCCCCAGCAGTTTTTTTTTTAAAGAAATAAAACTATAGCAGAAAAAAAAAAATCAACCACCAATGTCCCAGCAGGATGACAATGGCATGGAATTGTTTTTGTAGACTCTGAACAACTCTATGGAAACTTGAGAATCTTTTTAAATAAAATATCACCTGATAAATCCTTTTGAACTGATGTATTATGCTGAGGTCCAGAAAAAACAATTTTCATATTAGTCAGCTAGAGACGTTCACTATTTTCTATTTCTAGTCTCTCCTCCCACTCACTCCATTCCTTGTGGGAAGAGAATAATTCAGCTTTTCATTGGAGATTTTCTTTTTTTCTTTGTGTCTGTGTGTGTGTGTGTGTGTGTGTGTGTGTGTGTGTGTGTGTGTATGTGTGTGTGTATTTATATGTGTGGTACTAGGGCTTGAACAAGGGACTTCACACTGAGCTACATGTCCAGCCCTTTTTCAAATTTTTTGAGACCTTCTTGCTAAGTCCAGTGGGGCTCAAACTTGCAATCCTTCTGCTTCAGCCTCCCAGAGTGCTGGGATTACAAGCATGTGTTACTATGCCCAGCGCCTAATGTTAACAAGTACAGAAGAGCACAGTTTTAAACTTCAGGATATAGTTTTCCTTCTTTGCTGAGTGAACTTGGTGAAAGCCATGCATGTGGCGCTGTGGTAAGTGGGGGACTCCAGTCCACAGAGAGCTGGTGCTGGCAGCTGTAAGGGCTCCACTTGGCCTGCTGTGTACTCCTGACAGTGCTCAGCCCCACACCCTTGGAGCAGTGCCAGAGGCCTTTGGAACCTAACTCTGAGCCACTGCCATGTCCCTGCTAGAGGCTGGTTTCTTGGCAGGAAGATGCAGGAGGGATGAGTGAGTGTGCTGTGTGTGCCTTTGAATTCCTGGGTGCTTCTGGGGGACTTTCCTGCTTTATTGCACTGACTGGAAAGAAAAAAGGGCACTCTTTCTGGCTCTTAGCATCTTTCTTTTGAGTTGTTCAGTTTCCTTTTAGTCCTTATATTGGTGTAATTATGTGTCTGTCTGTTTGACTTAGACATGTTCTGTGTCTTCTGAAGTTTGCTACCTGGACCAGCTGCTTGTGAGAGTTCTGGACAGTTGTGAGAGGCACATCACTGTCCTCTCTCCACCCTGGAATTTAAGAACAGTTAAGTTCAAATCCAAGCTAATCATTTTAATGGTGCAGCTTCAAGCAGGTTCCCTAGTCACCCTGCGTGTCTGGTTTCTTGCCTGTACAAAAAGGAATGCATACTTAAAACAAGTTGTCTTATAAGGTCACTGTGGGAATCAAAGTAATGAATATTTGTAAAATGCTGAGCACAGAATGAGAGCTAACTAGCCCATAATAGGTGCTTAAATATCACCTATCACTGTTGTAATATTATTTGATTGAACTCTGTCATTTTCTATGGTGATAACATTTGTCATACTATTAAGATATGGACTTACCCACTGTCCCCCAATACTCTAATACTAAAGTGGGGTTTTTTTTTTTGTTTTATGTTTTAAAACTAACTAGCTTACTTTCTTTCCATCTTTCTTTCTTTGTTGTGACTTACAAACTTTAAGCCCTACCATAGTATGCTTGCCATCCATTTTTCAGGTTAGCAGTCCAAGGATCATAAAGGTTAAGTGTCTGTTCTTAGAGCAGAACAAGGCACTGCATTCCTGCCTTCTGTCTTGCATGACTACAGCTTCCACGCCCCCAGAGCTGCTGCAGGAGATAATTTATTTTCTGATGTCCCCTATCCTTTGTCCCAGTCTCCCTCTATCAGGAAGACTGGCATCCTTACTCAAGATCAAGGTTTTTCAACTTTATCACCATTTTTAATTTAGTACCAGTAATTTGGGGAGGGCCTTTCCTTTTTATTGTGAGATGTTTTGTAGTATCCCTGGCCTCAGCCTACTAGATGATAGTAGCAGCCTTCACTTGTGACAACCGAAAATGCCAAGTAGTGCAAAGTAAGTGACTCTAAGGGGGCAAAGTTGGTCCCAGCTAAGAATTTGTGTCTTAGATGAAGGAAGATGGAAAAGAAATATTGAAAGGAGTTAGAGAAAGGGTGGTTAGTTATCATTTATTGAGCACTTATTGTATGCCAGGTAAGTTGAAATCATTTTCTCTCTCTCATTTAACAATGTAAGTATTATCTGAATAGGCAGGAAACAGTAGTGCTCAAAGAAGTAATGGATACTCTATAGCCATTAAATTCATAATGGTCAGACGAGGGATTGAATCCAGATTCACGTGGCAGCAAAGTCTATGAACTTCCCATCACTTCCAGACAAAATTTTACAAGCTCATGGTGTTTTCTTTCCTTGTGGAAACCAAAAAGATAATCAATTAGTTTCGCAGTTACAGTGGTTATAGTGTATACCTATGAAAAAAGGCTAAACATAAAAACCTCTTTACTGCAAATTTATCAAGAAAATCAGAGGATTTGGGGGGGGTTACATTTTGTATTTGTTTTTGAGAAAGATGGGTTTGGCTAAAAACTGGTGAAATCGTTTGTACTTGAACTTTCTTAGAACTCAGAGATGGGTCAAGGCATTTGATAAAGCATAATTTTATTGTTGCCTTCCTCAAATACTACAAGATGGAGTCATCTTTTCATTATTTTTCCATAATGCTGATATCAGCCTAGTTTTACAATGTTTATATTAACAAAGAATGTGTATCTGCAGTGATATGGGTTTTAGTGCTCTTGTTTTAATCTACTTTCCAAATGCAGGAAATTTGAACAGATAGAAGAATGTCATTTATTAGTACTATATTGCTTTTTGAAACTTACAGGAATCCTGATTAAAAATGGGTTATTGGGGGCTGGGAATTTAGCTCAGCGGCATAAGCGCCTGCCTTGTAAGCAGGTGGTCGTGAGTTCGATCCCTGGTACCAATAAAAATGAAAAAGACAAAAAAAAAAGTGGGTTATGGAACTGAATCATTTGGTATTGAGAAAAACTTCAAGGGGACCTTAAATTCTGGTGCAATTAGCTTCATCTACACATGATTCCTGAGACCTGTTCCCCCATTTGTTCCTTTGATGTAGTTCCATTTCTGATGCCTCACAGGGCAGATCATTAGTAAGCAGTTAGATGTGTTGTCCTGTTAAGTGATTTTAAGGAAGAATTTATTTGAAGCTTGTCATAAGCTATCTTAGTATGTCCTAGAAAACAGTGATATAAAGCATCACAAAAGGCCGCCTATGAGATAATTTTCAAATATGCTCCTTGAAGCAAGAATGAATATTATGAAAAGTAAATGTAGGTGATGAATGTGTCATAGTCCATTATGAAAATATGACAGCACTTCTCATGCAAGAAGTCAGTCTTGAGAAGTATTTTTATGGCTGGCCATGAGCCCAGGCAGGTATAGCCACAGCAAGAGTAATGAGTGGGTCCTGAGCTTTGCTCCTTTTCTGAGGTCCAAACTATATTGTCAGATTTAACCATTATCTTGAGTCAGTGCAGCATTTGAAAAAATCATAGCCGTAGATTAATAGAGAGTCATATAGTTTTGTAGTTCTCAAACTTTAGCAAATTGTGCCAAGTAGACCAAAGCTGGTGAGCCTTCTGGCCTAAAAAATACATATGAGAAGCCAGGCTTGGTGGCACATGCATATAGTCCTAGAACCCAAGGAGGCTCAGCTGGGCCAGTTGAATGACTTAGTAAGACCCTGTGCCAAAGTTAAAAAATAAAATAAAGGTCTAGAGATCCTAAGGGTATATCCCAGTGAGAAGGCCCTGGGTTCAACCTTTACTGGTGAAGACAGGTGGTAGTGGGGTTAGAAAATTAAAAGTTAAAAATCTGGGCCAGGGGTTTAGCTCAGCAGCACAAGCACCTGCCTGGCATGCATGAGGACATGAGTTTGATTCACCAATACAAGAAAAAAAAACTAGATGTCTTAGTGAAATAATAGTAACATATATTTTGATGCCAATTGTGTTTTTCAGTTTCCTTCTTCCAAAGGGTGGAGGGTGGAGTTGCTGTTCTCTTTCCTCTCCATGATTTGGAGGCGCAGCAGATGAGTTAATATGCATTAAGCACTCAGCCAAACCCATGACATATAGTAAGTGCTCAGTAAATAGTAGTTACTATTAGTTCAGGCTCTTCCTGTACAACTTTGAACATACTGCCAAGTCACAGCCGCTGCCAAAATTCCATGGGAGAGAAGGAGGCTTCTGGTTTATGATGAGCATGAACACACACACAGAGAAGATGTTAATGTATTAAGTACTTAACGAGGTGGAGTACATATTTAGTAAGGACCTGTGCACAGAGAAGTGAAGGAGTTCTCACACCAAATTGACTCAGAAAAATGTGTGGGATTAAGAGGTGATTAAGACAATGGAAAGACATTTTCATGTTACACTGTTTGGAACAGGAATGTATGTAAGAATTATCAGGGGATTTTGGTAAAATGCCTGTTCTGATTTGGCGTTTGAGATTCTGCATTTTAACAATTTTCCAGAAGATGCTGACTCTTCTTGGTCCAAGACCACACTTTGAAAAGCAAGGCATTCTTTAAACAGCTCAAAATCAAAGTCTTCCCATAGCCCCTCCTTTTGTCCCCTGCCTGTGTTCAGCACCTGTTACATGTGTGGTCAGAATAGCAGGGATTCTCATAACCCAGCTCCAGCCCTCAGCCAGGAATCATGGTGACCCGGGCAAACACACACTTCTTCAGGGTCACGGGCAGGTTACTGAGTCAAGACTGCCAAGAGCCCACAGTGATGTTTTCCTTCACTCCTGCTGTCTCTCTCCCTTCCTTGCCTGCCCCAAAACCAGGACTAATCTTGGAAGTGCTTAATGATAACAAAGCCAGCCACAGAGGCAGGACAGTTTCAAAGTGAAGTTTTGCTTGCATGGCAATTCCCTAATTTCAGAATGCATTCACAGATTTCCAATGCCCACATGTGTGGAGAGAAACCTTTTGTGAAATATGATTAAAGCAGAACCCCTTACAAAGAGGTGACATAAAAATTAAATGAGCAAGACTTTTCCTTTCCCCCTTGAACCTTTGGAGGCATGTAAATGACATTTTAATAAAATGTCTACACGCACACTCACACACGCATGCGCACACACAAGTAGCAGGGGAGAATCTGGTTCTAATTACTTGTACTTTAGTTGAACTTTGGCGCTTCCTTTGACTTTCTCCCTAATGTATATGAGCTGTGGGCTTTGCAATCCTGCAGTGAGTCCACAGAAAAAAAGGGGATGGGGAGAATCCAGATCTGCTTTCTTTGGTGCCAACAAAAATGAAGCCCAACTGAATATTTTGATCAAAACCAACACTTTGCCATTCTCCATTAATTAGCTAAATATACTCTTGCCCACCCCCTCCAGGACCCCAGAGCTCAGGGCTCAGAATTCCTCCAGAGCCATGCAGGAAATGCCTTTTGCTTTACAACTCTTTTTTTCTTTTAAGGCTCAGCTGCCTGGAGAGTGCATTAAAATATTGTGTTAATCATGGAAGGTTCTAGTAAAAAGGCAGGGTTTCATAATGCACGATGCCTGCCTCTAATCAGGCCCAACATAAAATCCTATGATCTGTCAACATGGGTTAGCCAGCCATAAATTAGCTCTTACACAGAAAAAAAAATTGTATACTGAACTCTCTTAAAAATCTAATCTACTACTTAATCTAACCTTTAGAAAAATCCCAAGCATGTAAAGAATTGTGAAGGGAGCTATTGTTGGGAACTACTCTGTGTATTTAAATGACACTCAGGTGTGTTGTAACAAAGACATTTATACTGTGTTTTCTCAGGTGAGCTGCATCTAGGTGCCAAGTCGTGTTAACAGCGAGGTTAATTTGGTGAGCTTTTTCTTTTCTTTGGGAGAGAAATCAACCCTTGAGCTGTGGCAGAGTGTACCAAAGGTGCATCCCTGAGAAGGCTGGTGTTCTGCTTTTCTAAGGCCCCAATCTGTGCAGAATTGATTGAGCTTTGTTTTTGTTTTGTCTGCAAACAACCTCTGAGTGTGAAGTACTTTCCAAGGTTTGGTCCATGAATGGTACTGGTTTCGGAGCTGCCTGCTGCCCATCTACAGAAGAAGTGCAGAACAAGGGAGCAAGTGTTCAGAAACTTACAGCAATCTGATAATTTTTTTTCTGTTAAATCTAATTTTAAAAAACAAAGTTGAAGCTTGAGTTGTGGACATCTTTGTTTCCCCTTCATTCTTTCTTTTCTAGAGTTTCATTTTTATTGAATTTGATCAATCTGTAAGGAATGGAGAGGGGGAGAAAGTGTAAAGTGACCGACCTCTCACCATTGATGGGCTGAATAGCACCAATATAAAACCAGTGCCTGTCTCGGTTAGAAAGACTCTGAGGCTGGTCATGACTGATTTAAGAGGAAACAATTCCCATGACTAATTTTACAGGGAAGGTGATTCTGACTGTGTTTTCCTCAATGGCAGTCATCTGGAAGTTGTGGGAGTGGAGAGGTTTAAAACATGCTGTAGAAGTTTCTGCCACTGCAGCTTTGGTTCTTTTTGGCTTTTCTCTGGCTTGCGTCTCCTGGGCCTGTGCATTGCACGGAGGAGCCCTCTCAGCATCTCTGCTGCTGACTCTGCTCGGGCAGGGACACGAGGAGCCACGCAGCGATCTCACCAGAGAAACAGAAGCCCCTTTGCCTTGACTGTTCCCTGACAAAGCAGGACAGCCCATCTGGTAGCAGTTTAGATGCCACATTGGAGGCTGCTGCCTGTTAGGGGGGGTGGCCACTAAACAGAACTCAGCAAGTCAATAAGTAAGCAACGAAATAAATAAAAACAAGGGGCAAAAAGTAGATCAGAATTATTCCTTAAAGACTGCTTCCCCAAACTGAAAGCACATCAGGATGACTAGAGTACAGTTGTTTTATTGAATGACACAAGCCTCTTTTCCCCCTGGGAAGTCTAAAAACTGCTTTTTGGGCCTGTCTGAGAACGCTGAATGAGCTAATACAGAACACATTGTCTGCTGAGCCGGCAGAGTTCGCTAGCAAAAATTTTATCATTCCATAGACTGATTGTGCTTGCCTGGAATAAGGAACAAAATGTTTGAGGCCTCTCAAGGGCATTTGATGAATCTAACTCTAATTTAAAGGGACTAATAGATTATTGATTTAGCAGGATGACAGTGAACAGATCAATGGCCAAGCACCGAGTATCTATCTTAAATAACAAAAATGCTTGCTGAAAAGGGAGCCACGGGTGTCCCTGCCCCCTACCTTGTTTCTCACTCTATTGAGGTAGGAGGGGGTAGCAGGGAAGAGGACTTCTAATAAACTTGACCCAAATACGCTTTTGCAATATTACCTAAGGGGCAAGCGATTGCATTGAAGTACAGATCTTTGATCTTAATGCTATAGCCTGTTGTAATTCTAGAACTTGTCTTGGCAGGTTTGCATATAGGGCCAGCCCTGGGGATCTGACTGTACCACAGAAATTTTTCTGTCTCTGTCTGTCTGTCTGTCTGTCTGTTCTTTATTTTAATATATCTATTTATTTGGCCTTGTGGTATTCTCAACATTATAAATCTCTACCTTATAAAGGTCCATCTACTATCAAGTTGTAAGTTGATACCTAAATATATGTAGCCAGATATTTAACTCTTTACCACCAACTGGAAAATGGTTCTACAAATCACTATTTCTCATCGTAATTTTTTTCTGTATTTGCTACATTCACGGATAGCATTTGTAAGATTCAAATGACAAAACACAATAGAAAGCACCAAGTCATTCTTCAGAGCACAGCTGTAACACCTGTTCTGTAAATCCTCTTTGATTTGGCCGACCTAGGTAAGGCGTCTTCTTCCCTCTGTCCTTCTATCAGTGGTTGACAAGCTGCTTCCATTTGGACTGACCTGGGAATACTTTTTAGAAGCAGAGTTCCTGACTTCTATTCTCAGACATTGTGGCACAACAGGTCTGTGATACAGCTGGAGCACTGGACCTCAGAATGATTCCCAGGTGGTCCTAAAATGCAGCCACATTTGGAAACCACTGTGTTGCGTTCTCATTGTTGGTTTATTCTACATTTGCTCAAGCATGTCAAGGACAAGTGAAAATATCATGCATTTTCCATATGTATCTCCATAGCATAAGCCCTGGTATGTTATAATCACTTGGTGAAATCAGCGAAGCACAAAACAGCGTGACTTAACAGTCTTCCTTGGACTGACTTAAGCAAGTCCATTTTTACTGTGAATTCACTATAGGACCTCGTTCTCTCTCTCCAGTACAAGCTGGCTTTGAACTCCCTATGTAGCTCAGACTGGCCTTGAATTTTTTAATCTCATGAGTAAAATTCATCACAGATTTTATCTACTAGGATCGGTGCTACACTAATGGTTCCACAGCCTCAGCCTCTGCTTACCACAGAATATTTTTGTTCATGACACGTGCCTTCTGGATTCATTCATTACAAATGACCCATCATCCATAGAAAATGACTTTAACCAACCTTTGTAAAATATTCTGGGATTTTTGACATCTCATAGGCTTCTGCCTTTTTGTTTGTTTTACTCCAAATTTCTTGAGTATTAAATTCCCTACAATTCTTTTTCCTCTCTTGGGGAGGATGAAACGCTGGACTTTTTTCAGTGCCTATATTTGAAGTGGCATATTTATGGAAATTACCACCCACTTTTGAAATTCAGGGCATAGTTCTGACAGCTGAATCCAGGCCTAACAGAATTCTATTTACAACTTTCCTAGACAAGCCAGATTTGCTGTTCTACACAAGAAAACAGAACATGAAAACACTTCTCTTCACACACATGTGCATGTGTGTACACACACACACACACCCCTGCCCTCTGTGAAGAATACAGTGCAGGGCTGATCACGATGATGACAGCAGGGCACAGGCAAGCTGTTGACCTATACAAATCAAACCAATTCAGAAGACCTGGCAGGCAAGGAGGGAAGAGCGTGTAAGCTGACAGCCTTTCTAGAAGCCAGTTTATCAACATGAATTAAAAGCTAACAAAATATCTTTGAAATGGCATTGCTTTTCAACTAATAATTCTACTTCATATTTATCCTAAGGAAATAGTTGAAGACATGCCGAGATTGGCTGCCCAAACGTTCATCACAGTGGAATGTTTTGCAGAAAGAATACTTATTGACAATGAAATAAATCCATGACTTTTTAACTAGATAGCATCCTGATCTCAGTATAATTCCACCTTAGTAAACAAATAAAAACATTTACATGCAGTGGGAGAAATTCTGGCAGGATGTATACAGAGATGATCACAGTGCATTTTTCTGAATGATTGTGAAGGATTGTGGGTGACTCTTTGTATATCTGGGATTTTAACAAAGACCAGTAATACTGTTGTGTAATTTTAACAAGTAGTGTTTTCTTGTTAATGTGATTGTTCCTCCTTTCCTTTCAGTGAAGTTGATTAGTTCAGTGGGAGGGGTGCTTTTTGAATTTGCAACTCGATAGCCATGGCTGGTAAGCTTCAGTAAAGCATCAGAAGTCAAGCCTTGCATAGACACTTGGCACTGCTGTGCCATGATATCTAGAGTCAAGGCTTCTACTTGCTGCAAGAAATATGCACTCCAGGTTGATGTCTTTATCACAAAACCTTGGATCTTACCAGTAAAACTCATTACAGATTTATCTACTAGGACCTGCACTACACTAATGAATTCATTCCAAGATTCCCCTGAATTATGAAAATACTATAATTACAGTTGATTCTGTTCCAAAGGACAAATTAATTACTTTTTAAAGAAAGCAAACGAGTATAAGAGAGCTATTTGATTTCTAATTTTACGACTTAACTACTTAGAGGGGCACTTAGTGCTTGAAATAAGGAAGGAAAAGGAAAAAGTTCATGAATCAATTCAGATATTTACTGGTTACCTTCTATGTGTCAGGATCTCTTCTAGTCTTGGAGCACACTTGTAAATGGTGCAGATGGGTTTCCTGGCCTCACGAAATTCACAGAGTGTGGGGGTGATAGATATAAAACATCAACTCATATGCAGATCGATTTTCTAGGGCAAGTCAGTGCCCTGAGTTCCTTTTTTTTCTTTAGACTAAATTGGTGATGAAAAGCATCACCCTCACTGTGCTACAGTGCACTTTAGATTAGAGAGATGCATGAGATTGCTTCATAAGCCATACGGCACCATGTGGATGCCAACATTGTCACCAATGTGTCTATAAGAACAATTATCACTATGGGCATATCCCTGCTACTGTTGCTGCTTAACTTGGAGCTGAGGTGTATGAATTCACTGATGGAAAAATAAAGGAACTGAGATACATTTTCTACCCCTGCCCCATCTCCATTGCAGCGATTGAAACGCAGAGCACCAGCTCTGAGGAGCTTGTCCCGAGTCCGCCGTCTCCACTGCCTCCCCCTCGAGTATACAAGCCCTGCTTCGTCTGCCAGGACAAATCATCAGGATACCACTATGGGGTCAGCGCCTGTGAGGGATGTAAGGTGAGTACCGTGCTTCTGTGCCTCAGCAGCTCATTGTCTAGGTGCTCTCAGCAGGTTGCCTCACCAGTCCCACAAGTGGGCAGCTTCGACCTCTGCCTTGTCACTACCACCAAGTGTGGTGGGTGTGGTTGTATTTGACAGTGTGCCTCACTTCCTTGTGTCATTTTACCGTAAAGTTGGAAGGGTCTGTAAGTGACTGATGGAGACCAGCAATCCCAGAACCCTTGAAATATCCCCATATCACAGTTCTTTTTAGATGATGAGGACATCTTAACGAAATCCTTAAAAACATCATTGCGTTTCTCTTTAGAACATGCCATCTGGTGTCTTTGTAGTTTTATTTTATTTTTAAATATGATTGACAGCCCACTGAATCAACTAACAGACAATCCATGGTTGAAACTGGAATTTATCTCCTGGCTGCTTCCTTAGCCCTGTGGCCTTTGAATTACAGTTTGATTTTCAGCCTCTAGGGACTTACTACTGCATGTGTGTCATAAATTCAAGGAAGTTAGATTTAAAGTTTCCGCCTGCTGAGTACTGGAGGCTAAAGATGTGTCAGAGAGAATATGGCTGCTTTGAGTCAAGCTAGAAAATTGTTATCAAGTCTAATGGGCTTAATTGAGTAAAAGAGCTTCTTGTTTTTCTTTAACAGAGACAGAAACAACAACAACAAAAAAAACCTACCAAAGAATGATTCATAAGCAAATTCAACTTACGCATAAAAATTTCTCAGAGGAGCCGGGCATGATGGTACCTGCCTATAATACCAGCACTTGGGAGGCTGAGGCAGGAGGATTGCTGTGAATTCAAGGCCAACCTGGGCTATATAATGAGTACAAAGCCATCCTTAACCACACAGTGAAGAACTTTGTCTCAAAAAACAAAAACAAAAATAGTAACCAACAAATCTCAAAGGAACTTTGGCTGCTTTGAGCTAGTCTTTCCCTAGATACATATTTTCTTTTAAATTCTCTCTGGATGGCTGTTCAGCTCTGTTGTTTGTACATCAGAATTGATTCATAATTTTGAATAGGTTGGAATAATCATACAGGCGCTCCTTGACATGTTTATATGTAATTTATCAGAACTAGCACTTCCTATATGTATTGGTAGGCACTGTTTGATGGCTTAAGACAGCAATCCTTTACTAGAATTCCCTGGGATTTCAGTTCTGACCAGGCTTATCTGTGTAGTTAGTTCAATGGGTCCTACCTGTGATCTACTGGGTGTCTTTGGTCTGCTGCATGGTAGCCTGTCAGCCCAGCTTCTGGAGAAGCTGACAGTTGGCTGGGGAGCCTCAGCTCTCCTTGGTGTGTGCTGGCCAGAGTTATTCACAGGGAAAAGATTCCAGAAGAGAGAAGAGCAGCATATAACATTTCCAGAGGCCTGGACTCAGAAGCATCGCACTTGTACTTTTCTCTGTCTTTAAAAAGTTTTTATTAGTACATGCTTGCAGTATACAGTGCTTATATTCCTCATGGGGATTTGGCACATGTATACAATATATATCTTAATTCTTTGTTTTCATCCACTTCCCTTCCTCCCCCACCATCTCGTGGTGCCCTTTTCCTTTTGCAAAAGATCTCCTTACTTCCTATTGCCTACTTTTTTCTTCCTTTTTTTTTCTCCTATTACCTATTTTTGACTTGCTCTTTATTTACATTTTGGGTTTGCCATATATGAGAAACTATGCAATATTTAAGCTTGTGTGTCTTATTTATTCAGTTAACATAATGCTTTCAAAGTGTACCCATTTTCCTACAAATGACTTAAGTTCTATCTTTTTTTTTTTAATGGTAGAGTAATACTCTTTTGTGTAAACACCACACAGGTAAATATTCATTCATCTACTGATGGACATATAAGTGGATTCCAAGAGTTAATTGTGCTGCTATAAACATGGGTGTTCAGGTGTGTATTACTGTAAGATGTCTTTCCCACTTTTGCAAGATAACTAGGAGAACAGCAGGGTTGAACAGAATTTCTAGTTTCAGTTTTTTGAGGAATCTCCAGACTTAGTTCTATAATTGTTTTACTACTTTACATTCCCACTAACAGTGTAAAAGGGTTACTTTTTTCCTGTAGTCTCTCCAGCATTTGTTATTAGTTGATTTCTTGATGATAGCCATTCTTTCTGGAATAAGATGGAATCTCAGTGTTGTTTTAATTTGTTTTTCTCTAATGGTTAGTGATGTTGAACATTTTTTCATGTATTTACTAACCCTTGCACTACTTCTGAGAAGTGTCTATTCCTTTCAGTTGCCCAATTTTTGATTGGGTCTTTTATTTGGGTCTTTTATTTATTTATTTATTTATTTATTTATTTTAGTTCTTTATGTATTCCTAGATATTAGTTCCCTGTCTGATAAATAGCTGGCAAATATTTTTTTTCATTTCATAGGCTGTCTCTTAATTCTGTTGGTTGTTTCCTTTCCTGTGAAGCTTTTTAATGTGATATGATCTCATTTGTAGATTCTTGTTATTTCTTACGCATTCAGTTTTCTGTTCAGAAGGTTGTTGCCCATGTCTTCAGTAGTTTTACCTATTTTATCTTCTGTCAAATTGTTTCTATTTTAACATTTTGATATTTGATCCATTTTGATTTTAGTTTAAGATGGTGAGATAGATGTGTCTAGTTTTAATATTCTGCATGTGAATAGCCAGTTTTCTCAACATTATTTGTTAAAAACCCTATCTTTTCCTCTTGTGTACTTTTGTTTCCTTTGTCAAAGATCAGAGAGCTAAATGTGTCCGGGCTTGTTTCTGAATCTTTTATTCTGTTTCGTTGATCCTTATGTCTGTTTTTATGCCAGTAACATGCTGTTTTTATTACTGTAGCTTTGAAATACAACTTGAATCCAAGAGTGTGATACCTCCTGCCTTGTTCTTTTTGCCCAAGGTTGCTTTTGCAATTCTGAGTCCCTTCTGGTTTCATATGAATTTTAGGATTGTTTTCTCTAGTTCTGTGAGGAATGCTATTGGCGTTTTGATTGGGCTTTCATTAAATAGTGGATATCTTTCCATTTTCTGATGTCCTCTTTAATCTCCTTTATTCAGAGCACTGTGATTTTCTTTGCAGAGGTCTTTCACTTCCTTAAGTTTTAAGTATTTAATATTTTGATACTATCCAGTTGTACTTCTGCTAAGCTTTAACTGGCCAAAGCAAATCTTAAAGATAGTCGGGGAAGAAACATTCTTAATAGGAAGAGCTTTACAGTCATATTATCAAGGGAATCAACTTAGGGGAAGGAAAATATGGGTGATTTTTACATTTTGTCTGACACCCTACACATCCTACTCTTATAACTCTAGCTGGTAAGGACTAGCTTAGTCCTCTGTTGGCCAACACCTCAAACCATGTGGCATGCAGTGGGTGCTTAACAATGTAAGGTTAAGGCTAGTTTGGAGGAAATTGATTGAAGACTTAGGGATACTGCTCTTTCTCTGGGATTGTGAAGGTTATTTTAAAGAAATTCTCTTTCTTCCAGTAGCTTCTGACATGATAATTAGGAGAGCTATATAGGAAACCAGATGGCATGGGCTAAAAAGTAGAATCTACTTAAATTTCTCCTGAAATTTGGGAAGACTTCAGTGAAATACTAGTTCATTTTGTCTGTTTCTTGTGTAACATATACATAAATCATGGTCTGATGTTCATTTGAAAGCTGACTGAAAAGATGCTCCTTTATTTTTAAATGATCTCATGTACAGAAGTCTAGAGGAGGTATATTCTAGCTCCATTTACCTGCTCCCATGATGTCTTTGGGAAAGAAATTATCTAGCACCTTTTTTTAGTGGCAGATTCTGGGACCTGAAAATTAAGTTATTTCACTGTCAGTACAATACAAACTGTTCTAATCTCTTAGTCAGCTAACTCTCTGACCTCTTAGTTTGGGATTCTGGCTCTTTGTAGGAAGAACCCCAACAAAAACAAGACTCCTACCAGCACAAACTTTGATAAACTTGTTTAAAGTGTTCAGAGTCATGGATAGCGTGTCTTTTCAACCAAACGATAACCCAGCTAGGTCAGATGGGTTCTACAGCCAGATGTTGAATTTGATCATCACAGTATTGTGGGTGGGCCTCAGGATACACAAATTGCTTTTTTTCCTGGTGGGACAAAAACTTGGCCCACATAGTGACTTTTTGGGAAAATAGAGTGAAAAAAAATCCCACACAACTAAAAAACCCATGGGAGAAGCCATGGTATAGTGTAACAGGTAAAGAAAAAAGTAATACAACTTTTAAAAATAAAATGTAATTTTATTATTTTTTAAATTACCAGTATAATGAGGATTTTAACATGTGTAAAATAGAAAATGAAAACCACTTTCATTCTCTCTTTAGAAGAGAACTCATGTTAAAACTCAAGTTTTTTTTATAAGTATATGCATTTTCTTATTTTTATTTCTTTACAAAAATAGGATTTTATATTGTATACTGATTTTAACATGATTTTCACATTTAATAATTTATGAACAAAATGTAAGTAGCTGCATATGTTTTTTTGGTTATATAATTAATGTAATGGTTTATGCTTATGTCATTTATTCAACTAATTTATTATTATACAATTAGGATATTGCCAATTTGTTTTATAAGTAATACTTCAATGTATAACCTTTAATATATTGATGATGTTTTTCTTGGAAGAAGGTAGTTGAATTGGACTTTATAAGTCAGTGGCTTTGTGCATTTTTAAGTGTTTTGATACAAGTAGCCAAAATGACTTTGAGAAAATGTGCGTTAGTTCATGCTCTATTAATCTGTAAAATGTTGATTCTACTAGACACTACTTATCTGGAGTCTCTACTCTGTGATAGTAAAGTAGTAGGTTGAGAAGGAACATCTCTTGAAGAATTCTGCCTAAATTTAATTTGATGTTTACAATGTGCCACATGTATGATATCATTTTTTGGTACCAGCAAATCCATGATGGTGCCTGGTTGTCCTATAGATGCTGGCTCAGCCTTTGCCTGGAGAGATCCACAGTCAGTACTCTGGGATGACTGCTTTTGCTCGAATGTAAGACTTCCAAACAGAACCTAGAGTATAACTTTAGGATGTAAAGCATACAGTAGCTTCTGCCTGTCATAGCCAGGATCACCTTATTAGAATTATTAGGGAAAGAGAACCTTCCATCTTCCGAGGGACCAGATGGGAATCTGAGCTACTGCAACAGACATCAGATGATGGTCACAATTTAATAAGTGTATTGAAGTTCACCTCTGGGGATGGTCAGTGGCTGCAGTATTGACACAACATCACCATGGCAACATAACCACTAAGCACACCCTTGGGATGTCCCATTTAGGGGATTTCCAATTCATTAATGGCAGCTTTTTGTAGGGTACAAAGAATATATAAGGTAAATATGTCATGTAGTTAGCCAAGAAGGTTTTGTAATATAAAATCATAAAACCATATTAAATGTAAAATCATAAGATGATATAAAATAATGTATCTTTAGGAAATCTTTTCCTGTCAACTAAAATTTATGTACAGTTTTTGGCCTTAATTATCCAATTCTTTTTTCAATTTTAGCTTTCAAAGAGTATAGAGTTTAGAATGAGAATGCCAGGAATTCAGTCCTGTCTAGGCTACTTTCTAGCTTGACAAATTGGATAAGCATTTAAAATTTTCTCTTTTTCTTCTTATCTGATAAAATGGAGAGAATGCCATGTACATCATAGGATTTTTGTGAGCATAAATTGAGTCACTGTAAAAACCCCTCTGTATAGAATCATACCTGATACTAGTGGTATTCATGCCTAGTTATTATTTGTATTGTCACTAACTTATAATAATGATTTCTGCATGCGGTGAAGTAACATCATTTCTAATCATAGTACTAGTCTCATAATGTTCCTTCAGCATTTCCTCATTCCTTAGTTCCAAAAATAAACACTGACTCTTTCCTTCAAGACTCAGTTTAAGACCCACCCTGAATCTCCCCAGATAACAGTAGAGCAGGGGTTAGCAAATTGTTTCTACAGAGTCATATGGTAAATAATTTTAGGTTCTGAGAGTCATATGTCCTGTGCCATTGTAGCATGAAAGAAGCCATGAATAATCTTTTAAAAACGGATATGGCTCTGAGAAACAAAACTTTACTTATATTAATAAGTACTCACCCAGATTTGGCCCTCGGGCCATAGTTCTCTTACCCCTGCCTTACTGCATAGGTGATATATCCTATGTCACACCGTTTTAAGCTTTCATACCAGAGTGAGCAGGGTAGGTGAGTTTTTGAGGACTATAGGCCTGTGATAATTCCAGGCTATGCCACATAACAGTACACACACTGCAAAGAGTTGATGTCCCTATGTCAAGAATCTAAGACTTGATAGCTTCAAGGCTACTCTCCTTATCTGACCATTCCTTCACCCCTCATTTATACTCAATTTAAGTAAAAGAAATTGATAATCTTCTTATGACAACTACTTCTAAAAACACCTGGTGTCCTACTTTGACAAAGTTTTTAGAATGCACACTTCAAGCTGTTTTATCAGCTTTTCCTGCTTACCACATTACTTAAATGTACCAGTGGACATGTATTACTCATTACAGTTACTGACAGATCTTGTTTTGACAAGCAGGACTTGGATCAGGTGGGATCAAATGGCCTCATTCACATGACTCGGTCCTTGATGTGATGCCTAAATCTTCTCTCCAAACTGTTGCTCACTATCATCCTTGCCTGGGCTTGTCTACATAGTGGGAGACTCATTACCATCAGAAAGAGAGCAATCACGAGCATACTAATGATTTCCAACTTCTGCTTATAGCACATTTGTAATGTCCTATTGACCAATGCAATTATGAAACTAAGCCGAGATTCAGTAGTTAGAAATAGACTGCCTATCTTAGCAAGGAGAGAAGTGGGAAAGCCATACAACAGAAAGGTGAACCTACCAGAGACATCATGTGCTTATAGACTGTGTCCTGTTGTTTCCTGGGTTATTAGGCAGATTTTTTGTTTGTTTGCTTGTTTATTTTTTTATAGCTGTGCTTATCATTCAGCTACTTTAGGTTATTTGAACACTCACCAGGTTACGCGGCCTGTGCCTGGTACTAGAGTTACAGCAGCAAAGAAAATAAAGTTCCTCATTGAACTTTCTGTATCATACAGTGGACAGATGATAATACAAAGTTGGAAGAAAATGAACAAAGTGGTCTGATAAAGCATAACTGAAGGTACTTAATTTGGTAGGAGTCAAGTAGGATCTCATGGCTAAGAAGGAAGAGGAAAGCGTTTTAGGTCAGGAACCAAACACTTGCGATCTTGAGGTACTCCTGCCTGTTCTCAGTATGACCATTGACTCTTTTGGAGGCCTTAGCAGATCTGTAAAGTGAATGTGAACCTGCAAGTGGGATCCCAGTCCCATGACAAATGCAAATGCAAATAGCATCCAGTAGTTACACTGACTACCTGTTAGAAATGGCTTATATGGAGTTGCAGTCTTCTGTGTTTCCAAGTCAGTGCATGGAGTAGGGAGGAAAAAATGTTGCCCTTGTTAAATACTTCTGTATGTCAGGGAGTGGGCATTTTATAGCCATAGCCCATTTAATTCCAACAGCAGCTCTGTAGGGTAGGCTTTCTGTCCCACATTTTATAAAGGAAGAAGCCGTGGTTCAGAAAGGATAAGGAACTTGGTCAAGGACACACAACTAATCTGTGGTAGAGCTAGGATTAAATCCTGTACCTGTTATAAAACACCCCAGTGTTTTAGCTGCACAAAAGATTGGAAGCCATACTGGGTTGTCATTAAGATGGGGTTTCATGAGACATTAAATTAAAAGACAGAATAGGTAGGTCACACTTAAAATACTCTATCCTATTGATTATTTCATAAAAGAAATTATATTTTGAAATAAAAAGAGAATTTACAAGACAATCTTTCCCTAGAAAATGTAGTTAGCTAGAAGACAGGACCCGCATCCAGGTGCACTCACTCCCAAATGAGGCTTTGTTCCATTGTCTCCACTTTGCCACTGATTGTTGGAAACTTCCCATCTGTATGCCAGCCTTTCAGAGCCACCATTCAGCCCCAGGCTGGTCCCTGGCAGCCAGGATAGTACGTTTTCTGCAGGAGGACACAGAGAAAATGCTTGCTGAAGGTCACACTGGTAGCTATCTATTTAAAGCAGCCTTGAAGGATTCAAACTCCTCTAACTTCCTCAGTCCCTGGGGCTAATTCTGTCCATTTTCTCATCTGCCTTTGTTTTCTTGGCCTCTGAAGAAAGCCCTGCCCTCATCTCCATGGTAGTGTCCGGCTTCTGGGCTCCGTTTTCCTGGCAGACACCAAGTAGAATGTTCAGTCACAAAAAGTTTTGTAATCAAGAAGATGAATATCTGCACTTAATTTTAGAACTTCTGTTAAATACTATAAAAGTGCTTAGGAATTTTTTTTGACCAAAGTCACCTAATACTATATTTTTAATTGGCATGATAATAATTACAAACATTATGTTTTGTTTGAGAATAGTTTTTACCTTTCCTCACCCCACTAATTGCTTCTGTTTAGTGGTTTGCTACAATATTGTGCCTTAAGAATATGACTTTGTATAATATAACAAAAGCACGGCAGTGTCTGTATGTGAAACTTGATTGTGAAGCCTGCCTTTATCATCATTATTGTAGTCTTTGAATCACACTGAGCAGGTCTTCCATAAATCCTCAGGTTGGCCAACAATAGAGAATTGACTTAGTCCCTCATTTATCAGATGTAGATTAAGTACCTTCTGTGAGAAAGGCTCTTAATATACAAAAATTTAAAATTTTGGTGTATTTTGTTCCTGGAGTTATATCTCAGTGCTAGAAAGTACACAGACCAGTGCTCATCAAGTAACAGATTCATAGTAAACACCTGCTGATAGAATGGATAAAAGAATCAATGAATGGATAAGCAAGAAACAAGCAGTTCAGGGCAGGGCACTGAGTGGGCACTGAGGAGGAACTTTTGGTTGCTCTGACACATTTCAAGAAGGCTTTGTAGAACACAGTTTTCTTACCACGTAAGCATTTGCTAGAAAAGAAATGGAGGAAAAGTGTTCTAGGAAAAACTTGAAGACAGGGCTAGAAAGTCAGAGAAACAACCAATTAAAAAATTATTAAACAGAATGGAAAATCCATTCTGTTGGCATTAAGTTATATAACCCTAGATATTCCAGTAAGGGAATGCACTTAAGACATTCAAAAGGACTCATTGTCATCTCCTCAGAGAAGTCTTTTCTGTAACTCCAGCATAGATCCTGCCTTTAGTTTTCTGTTGTTTACTACTGTGTGTGTGTGTGTGTGTGTGTGTGTGTGTGTGTGTGTGTGTGTGGTTTCCCTTCCCTCCTACAAAATATCTGACATGCAATTTAAAGGAGAAAAGGTTTATTTTGGCTCAGGTTTCAGAAGGTTCAGTCCATGATCTTCTGGCTCCCAGACAGAAACATCTTGGTTGAGGAGCCTGGCAGAGGAAAGCTGCTCACCTCATGGTGACTGGGAGTAGAGAACAAGCAAAATGAGAGGGAGGTGAGAGAGACAGAGGCAGAGACAGACAGAGAGCGAGAGATCCTCCACAGCCACATCTGCACTGCTTAGTTATTTCTCTCATCTCTGGGACAAAATACTTGACACCCAGAATTATAGGAGGAAAGGTTTGTTGTGCCTCACAGGTTTTTAAGGTTTCAGTTCATAGTTGACTGGCTCCAAGGCAGGTTGGTGAGGCAGAGGGACATCACAGAGGAGAAACAGTTCATGGTGGAAGGAAGGCAAAGCATCAAAGTAATGAAGAAATAGCAAGTGATAAGCAGCAACCACACAGCCCTCTTTCAGTCTCATATTCTATGCAGGCCACCTGCCCTGATGGTAGGTAGCACTCACACCCAGAATGAGTCACTCTTAATCCTAGCATTACACCATGAATCAATGCCATTTCCTTAATTCCAGTATCACATATTCTAGATTCAGGCACTTCTGAAAAGCTTCACTGATGACCACATGAGGGTTTAGGGGAATCTAGATATAAGCCGTAGCACACAGTGAATTACCTTCTTCAGCCAGACCTCATCTCGTAACAGCACATTTTTTTTTTTTGTCTTTTTCATTTTTATCGGTACCAAGGATCGAACTCACAACCACCTGCTTGCAAGGCAGGTGCTTATGCCGCTGAGCTAAATCCCCAGCCCCGTAACAGCACATTTAACTAGAACTCATCAGTGCATGAATATAGCACGTCTAAAATCTAGTCACCCTCAATAGCTCCACCTCTGTACATGAGACTTTGAGTAGATTATAGATTTAAATCATAATACCTTTGCAGCATTTGTCATAATTCAAATTAGTTTGTTTTCGAGTGCTTTGTTTAATACCAGCCTCCTCCAACAGATTGTAAACTCCATATGGGCTGTGACTGTTTCTTCCTGTCACAAACTGATTAAGAACAGGCAGGACAGTGTTAGTGACATGTAGTAGGGCCGCAATATGTATTTTCAACTCATAAATTACATTTAATTATGTAGTAATACAGTTGTAAAGTAAGTGTAGTAAATCAGATATATGATGCTACATGCAGGAATATAACTGAATACATTTTACCCAACTAGATAATGAATTACACTTAATTATACAAGCTCGCAATGATATGTTCATGTAAACTTTTGTGAAACTTTATAAACAGGACAAGGCCTTTGGTGGCTCAAATCCAGCTCACTTTCTTAGTAATTTCCTTCTGCTAGTTAACTCTTCACTATAAAAACTGTATTTTCCTTGATAGTCTTTAAACAAATTCTTAAGACCCGGGAGCTAGAATAAGAGTACGGTAGGCCCTTGCTGTTTTAAATAATAGAAAAATCTCAACATTTAGTGTCTGCCTCTGTATCCAGAGACATCAAGACACTAGCTTTTATAGTGGTAGTTATAAAAGAGAAAACATTTTTATTCTAAATTGAGAACTCACTTTGGGTTGAAAAAACAACAAAGAAAACCTTTCCTTTTCTCCTCCTAGTATATAAATAGAAGCAAAGGATAAATTTTGAATTAGCCTCCAACATTATATTCTTTTTCTCATGTTGACTGGGTGAAAAGTTTACTTAATTTGATGAGTTTAAGTGGTTTATAATTGTTTTAATGGTTAAGTGTTCAAGAATGCTATGTTAAATGGCTACTTGTTTGTTATTTGAAAATATCTAGATCACTTTTGTTTGCTATTTTCGTCATAAGAAACAAACTAAAGGTTTATAGTTTTTAATAAATGTTTTTGCCTTTGTTATCCACCAGAAGAATTTCCAACATCCATAGTTAACCTGTCTAGCTGAAAATGCCTCACCTTTCAATGAAGTCTTTACTCTCTGCTTTGTAAAGATTTAAATTAAAAAATCAATATTTTTAATTACACTTTTTTTTTTCTTTTTTCTTTTCATCGGTACCGGGGATCGAACTCAGGACTGCCTGCTTGCAAGGCAGGTGCTTATGCCGCTGAGCTAAATCCCCAGCCCCCAAAAATCAATATTTTTCAATAAAAATCATTAAAATTCAGTGCTTCATCTAATATATGACAACCATATGTTACAAATATATCTAACTAAAAAAAAAACAAATATATCTAACTAAAAAGAAATAAATTGTTCAGTTTTTTTTTTTTTCTTGCTCCTGTGACAGGGTCTCACTGCCATTTAGGCTGACCTCAAACTCACAGTGATCTTTCTACCTCAGCCTCTTGAGTGCTGGGATTACAGGTGTGCACCATCATGCCCAACTTTTCAGGTTATTTTGTAACAGAAATTAAAGTATACTTTTGAGCTTTCCTGAGAGGGATATAAATTATGATTAAAATTATTTTATTTCAATGAAATTACATTCTCATAGATAATAATCTTAGTCATTTTTGGGAAGAAAATGTTTCTTTTCTTTCTGACCCTTTTACTGGTGAGTAAATGGAACTTTCCATTATATTTTCCTTTCTCCTGAGTGGATTGTTGTAGAGAGATAATCGGAAATGCAGTCATCTGGGAAGACCTTCCAGTTTAATTAGCCCCTGGCACCTTTTCATCAGAGCAGGATGGTGAATTCTCAGTCTCCACAATTGCCTCTGCTCCCATCTGTTAGCAGTATAAAACCACAGTTGTTGTTTTTTGTTTTGTTTTTTTTTTGGTACTGGGAATTGAACTCAGGACCTTATGCTTGCCAGACAGGCGCTTATGCCATCGAGCTATATCCCTGGCTCTATAGTATTTCTATAGCATTATCATGTGTAGAATACAATTTGGATAGGCTTAGCTGAAACAAAAATAGACTCCAGAGAATTTCCTTCCTTACAGAATGGCTCAAAGCCCATGTTCCTGGTTAGAAGCCACCTTGCTTCCACACAGTGATTTGAAACTCAGACTCCATCCATTGTAGTAGCTTTGCATTGACTATTTCCTTAGTAGCATTTAATTCTAGTTAGTGTCATGGGTCAGAGAGCCTGGAGGAGAGAGCACATCTGCTTCTTAAAAGTTGGCCCTGGAATGCCACAGATCATTTGGTATAACTGGTCACATGTCCAAAATACCTGTGAGGGAACTGGGAGGTGCTGTCTAGCCGTGCACCCAGGTGTAGGCCTCTTAGGGACAGAAATAATGAAATGTGGTTGAGAGCTAAAAGTTTCTACCATAGGTAGGTAGGTTGGTTGGTTGGTTTCTTAATTTTCATAATATTAGAGATAGATGGAATAAGTTATTTTTCACTTTCATTTCATAGATGGGAAATTAAGAGCTGATAAGACCAAGTTTTACCATCTGTGTCCTTGATATCTCATCTGATTTTGTTTCTGAAATGGTTACCTCTTTGGATTCATTTCTGTGCTTGCTTTTTGCCTGAATCTCATTAAATTCTATGACTATAAATATATCCATATTCCTGGTATATTCTATTTTGACATTTTCAAAGACTATGCCTGTTTTAGAGTTAAATCTTTATCAAGGGTTAGATTCCAGTCTTAGCTCACTGGCAAAAATCACATGTAGATAAAATGACCCAGGAAAATCCCTTTGGAGAACAAGGCTTAAAATTGTCATTTCTATCATAGGACCTATAAAGCCAATTTTTCTGCCAGCCTTAGAAACAGATGACTGTCCTCTCCATGAAGCACCAGATGAACTAATTATTGTCTGTCTTTATGTTACGACAAAAATGTGTCCTTAGGCACACAAATTATACTAGCACAATACAACGCTCATGTCATGAAAATTACATATTCTTCTAGATGTTTCCTTGTTACTGAGTTTGTCCAATCAAAATTATTTCTTTTGGGGTCCAAATTCTCTTATTCTTTTTGGTACTATGTCTTTTGTTATTCAGTATTTTTCCACTTTAGAGACAAGGCTAGATGAGTTATGTGGATAAGAAACATAAAATGGGAAAAATTTTGTTCTGTGCACCCTAGAACTCATCCTGGAAAAAAAATCTAGAGAGGGAATAATAATCTGTGTGTATCTCTTGCCTGTACAATGCTTGCATTGTCTGGCGTGAAAAGGAAAAGCTGGGGTTCTGGCAGGCCTGGCCCATTAGAGCGTTGTTCCTTGTTCCATATTGAAAAGATGACATTCCTTTGCTTGCAAAGTCCTGCCTGAATTTTTGGCACCAGTTTTGTGGCTAGCACTGTTGCCTGGGGCATTTTTGTTTGGGTTGGTTTTGTTTTATTTTAAAAGCAGTGAAGTGCAGGCTGCACAAATGTACAAGGTAGAACTGTTTTTACAAAGCTTGTTGTCAAACTTGTCAGTACAGTCAAGGTGGCCTGTCTGCCAGGGTGTCTGCTTCCTGTTCACTAGTGTCAAAATGCAGGAAGGCAAATACAGTAAATCTAACTTCCTAACATGTTCTCAAGTATTCCTGAGACAGCACTTATGTTTTATCACACATACCCTTCTCTCTCTCAGGTTTTTATGTAATGCTTCTTTTGTTACAGAGATTGGTGGATTAGCAAAATAAATATTCCAATAAGAAAAAAAATCTTCAGTGATTCTCTCAGTTTTGCTCCTATGGAAGCTTTTTATATGTCTCAAAAAAGCACCTTCATACTGGCTGCAACTGAAGTGAAGCGTGTAAAATGTTCTTCTAGGGTTCTGTGAGCTCTAAAGTAATGAGCAGTAGAAATTTCTGAGGGAGCACCGGAGAATACTTTGGTTTTACAAAGGATTTTCATGGCTAAACAAATTTGGAGGAACTAGAATGATCGAGCAATGTTAAGTCTTCTCTGTGCTTTTAAATCTGAAAATAGCAACATTCTAAATACACAACACTACCATTCATGTGGGCCTGGAAAGTCCCCCAAATCATGAAAATTATCTTTATTACTCAAACCTAGCAGAGATCATCTGACTGTTCCTTAGGGAAATGGGAGTTTTAGTTTGGATCTCATTTCTCCATGTTGTACTCCACTTGTAGCTGAGTTATTTTACTTTATTATTATTATTATTATTATTATTTTGCCGAGACATATTTTTGAAAGCGGTTGCCCTGACTTGTGTGTTTTATTCCTCATCAACATAAAGAATGAGTTAGAGAATAATGGCATTTTTTATTACTTTATTTATTAATATTAAGAAGAAAAGGTAAAACAAATTTTCACAACAAAATAATGAAAAAGTAACAATTGTTAATAAATTACACAACATTTTTTTAGTCACTCAAGTACAAAATATGGGCATAAAAATTACTTCAATCAATATTAGCACAACCTTTCCTATTCAGTGAACTAAGTGACACTAATGGTATAACTAACTTGCACTTTTTTTCTTTTCCCTTCTATCCTTTCTCTTTTCTCCTATCTTAGTTTCTTCTTTTTATTAAACAGTTTCCTTCCATTTCACAGTGACTATTGTATATTTTGAACCTTATGGTTTCACATATGTCACTGTGGTGTGATGTTTTTCAATCATTCTGGGAAGATACACAGAAGGGGAATACCTGGGTTGAATGGGACCTCTAATCCTAATTTTTTGAGGAATCTCCACACTGATTTCCACAGTGTTTATACTAATCTACTCTCTAACCAACAGTTGTAAAGGGTTTCTTTTTCCCTACAGAACCAGGAGCATTTTTTATTGGTTGATATATTTTTTTTAAAAATTAAATGATTTTTTTAATAAATAAGGGAGAGGATGAGATAAAAGGGGGCATAACAACATAACAATACAAATTAAAGCATAACACTTTCAGCAACCTAGTGCTTCACCACCAAATAACCCGACTTAATAGTAGTTACCATAGAGTCTTTTTCTTTGAAATATTTGAATATAACTTCATATGCTATAGCATCAAATATATCAAGACTGTGTAACACCATTCAAGTGGATGAAAGCATTGTAGAGTATTTAGAACCAGGTAACAGAAAAAAAATGATCAATGGTTTCAATATTATCTCTTTGCCTATAGCAATTTTGTTTATACTACCACATACAATAAAGTCCAGCAAGTTATGAGAATAATGGCATTTTAAAGGGAGGGATGGTTTTTAATGTGTATCAGTCTCCACAGGATTGTTCTGCTACGCAGCCATGTTCTCTAAACTGACCCAAAGTTAGCCAATTTATAGTCCCAGTCCTCTGACAGCTGTATTTCAATGGCAGCTGTTTCCTTTAAATGTACAATATGTTATGTTGATGATTTCCTCAAAAACATTGTGCTAAAGTACTTGGAAAGTTTTCAATATGTTTGCTGTATGGATGTGTGATAGAAAAAGTATGAAAGATTCCAGTTCAAAGCCAGAAATTTTGAGATAGGGTATCAGAAATTAGATGAATCTGTTAATTTGGGTTATTTCTCTGAAATAGAATTAAGGATATAATTCTTCACCAAACAGCACTTTATTCTTCATTAATTATTTCCTGCTTTAAAGTTACATGAAAATAGTATCTTTTAAAAGTGCACATTGGTGCTGATTCTTGCTTATTGACAAAATTTGAGCCTTATGTTTTATATAATATGCATATAGAAAATGAATTTATTTCCGAAATATTTGTGACAGGTAGGATCTTCACACAATTATCTATTATATAATAAAGCCTACATGAGTCTTACATCATCTTTGAATGTACTTGGTTTTAAGGCAAATGTATAATTTTTTTTTGGCAAATGTATAATTAAATCATCTGTTTTCCTATACCTATATACAAGATATTGCAATCAGAGAGTACCCAAAACTGATAACATGGATTTAAGAAACCTAAAAGATTTTAAAAACCTAAATGATTTAAGAAACCTAAAATAGTTTTTTAGTTAATATGTCTAGACTAGGCCAGGGATTTAGCTCAGTGGCATAAGGGCCTGCCTGCAAGCACAAGGTCATGAGTTTGATCTCCGATATCCTCCCCAAAAAGTCTAGATTAGATATTCCTGTTATTCGATTTTTTGCACCCATTTTATCTTTATAAGCCTTGGGTTTTGGAGACAATACTCTTGTGCTCCACTGTGCATACTATTAAACATAAAATTGTTGGGTGAGGGATGGTAACAGTGACATTCAAGGAATGAAATTCTGTAATGTGTCAGGGTAGGTAGACTGCTATGTCAGTACAACAGAATGAGAAAGCAACAATTACCAAAGATAATGTTTCATAGAATTGGTATTAAGCATTGAGTATTTTAGAAGCCTATTTAAATAATAAAGCTCAAATTCCTCCATGTTGTAACAACAAACAAACAAACTCAAAATTGTGACTTCAAACAATAGTCATTTATTTTGCATAGGCAGAGTTCTATGCTATTTTACTCTCACTGATCAAGACTGATAGAAACACCAACATTCAGAAATCACCAGCCCTTGCAAGGAAAGATGATGGAGAATTGCCCAGTCCTCTTCTTTTCTAGGGAGCCTCCCATTGCAATTGTTGATTCCATTCACAATTCATTGACTAAAGAAATTCTTGATTACTTTATCCAAATCACTTTTTATTCTCAGTTCTTTACAAATGGAATAGAGAAACACATTTCTACCATGTGTCCAAAAGTAGAATGGACAGTCACAGATGTTAACCCATGCCTTCTGCTCAAATTGCCTCACTTGTTCCTTCTCCCATAACCATGTAGCTCTCAGTGCAGTGGTCTTGTACAGTTGCATTCACACTGGACACTTTGATAAATCCCTTCAAGTAGCAACATTCTGGGTTGTCATAGCTTGTAGTTTTATAATATTTTTCTCTACAGATATTTCTGCAAGTTCCTTAAGCATGGTTAAATAAGATACATTTAGAAGAAAAACATATCATACACAAAATTATTAATGTAGCATATCTCTCATTTTATTTCTCAATAATCTCCTCTCTCTCTCAAGGGAACTCCCCTCATGTTGAAGGAAAGCTGCTGTTCCTGTGTTGATGTGAGATCCTGGTCCCAGGCCTGCTGCTGTCCCATTCTGTGTCATTACCATTTCTTCAATGGGGCCTGTTGAGTCTTCATTGATTAGAAGTGCTGCTATTTATCTTGGTGAACCAGGGGTCCTATAGTGAGGCTTCTGTTGTAGCACTTACTATCATTTAAAAGGATCAATTTATTTGAAATTATTACTTATCTATTTATTTGCTGTTTTCTCTCCTGCTAGTATATGAATACTATAAGAGGAAGAACTTTGTAAGTTTTGTTCACTTAGGTATTCTAAGCACCTACTGTCTTGGTTACTTTTCTCTCATTGCTGAGTCAAAATACCTGATGCCCAAAATGAAGGAAGAAAAGATTTATTTAGTTCACAGTTTGTGGAAGTTTCAGTCCTTACACACCTGGCTCCAAGGCAGTGTGGCACATGCTGAAGGAAATAGTTCATGATGGCAAAAAACAGTAAAAGCAACAAGCAAGAAAGGAGGAGTGTGGAGAGAAGACTCCTTCTGTCCCTTATATTGTATGTAGGTCACACCCATAATCCCAGCATGGGACCGTGAATCAATCACAAACTCTACAAACCCACCCCCATGACTGTATCAGGCTTTGGGGCGACATCCAGACACAAACCACAACTCCTACAACAAACTGTGGCATGATTATAGGCTCTCCATAAATGTTTGTTAAATGAATCAATAATAAATTATAGAGAAAGGAGGACGAGGGAAGGGAAAGAAACAAACAAGATCAGAGCATATTTGTTTTAGGTTCAAATTATCACCAGGCTAAGGGGCAAGTAGAGGAGATGCTAAGGAAAATGTTAGCCAACTATGTTCTTACAGAAAAGAAGAGGAGGAAGATGGTTTCATTTGGCTTCCTTCATTTGATTTTTTTTCAGTGCTGGATTGAATCTGAGGCCTTGAATTGCTCCCTTACTGAACTACATTCCTAGCCCTTTTTATAATAAGTTTTATATGGGTCTTCATATGTTGCCCCACCTGTTCTCAAGCATGTGAGCCTTTTAAAGTCTTCCTTCTCCCCCCAGTACCTGGACTATAGGCTTTCACTATCATCCCCAGCATGATTTTCATTTTTGGAATGGTGCTCCTCTGAATCCTGAGAGGTTTACAGAGTCCCCTCTCCATGTATTCCTATTGTCTCTTCCAAGCTATCTGTTGCTATTCTGCTCTGGGTATGGGGAAGATGATCAAAGAACATTTTGGTTCAGTTTTCCACCTGGTGCAATGATTTGTTAGTGTTTGCCAGCAATGACTAACACTCTTTAGTTGATTGTTGAACTTGCCAATTTTTAAGGTTAATTTTTAGGCTCTAGTTGAACTGATTTTGAATTTCATATATGTTGGTAATTTCCCATTTATTATATATACCAGAGAAATAGAAGACGCCTTTTTTCATTTTGAATTGATAAATCCTGTAAGTATAGGGCATATAGCAATTCACCAAGGGTTTACACATGAAATAGCTCCTTTTTTTAAAATAGCAATTCTAATATAGTAGAGAGAATGGAATTTCTTCTTTTTTAGGATTTTAACTTCTAAAATAAGAGTAACAAGTAAAAATAGTGTATGGTTGAAATGACCCTTAAATTTTTTGGTGTGTCCTGGTTACCTTTAACATGTAACAAACCATTCCAAATATTAATGGCATAAAACAGCTTTATTTTTTCCTTCCCAGATTTTTTTGGTCACTAATTTAGGATGAGGGTAACTTGTTTTTGCCCTCAGCTGTTGGGAGCCTCAGATATTGTGACTCAGTGCCAAGGAGACACTCAATGTTAGAAAGTAGAGTCGTTTGGAAATGTTTTTATATGAAGGTCTGATAGTGATTGTGGACTAAGTTCTCGGCTAGAGTTGTCTACGCAAGCACCTGTATGCATGCTTCATGATCTGATATGGGCTTGTTTCCTAAAGGGCAGCTCCAGAGTCATCAGACTTGTTACATGGTAGCACTGGAGTCCATAAGTTACACTTGCAGAGAACAAGGTAGAAGCAACAAGACCTTTTGTGTTTTAACCTAAGCATTCCCACAGTGTATCTGCTGTGTAATTTGTAGAGCACTCAGAAACGCACCTAACTCAAGGAGGAGGAAATACAGACAGACCGTGTTTCCTTTGGGCTGGTACCTGGGTCACTGTGAAAAAGCAACTAGGACAGCAGCTAGCATCATGGCCATGTTTGGAAAATCTAGTTTGGTGCAAGTGAGTTTTGTTTTGAACACAGGTTCATTCTTCAGTTAGATGTCAAATCAAGCAGATAATGTGTTCTTCAGAGTCTCCTAAAGGAAAATTATGCATCTTTATGTACTAGGAAGGCTTGTAGCTCAACATGAAAAGCATTAGAAACTGATGCAGGCCCAGAGAGGCAAGCTTAGGATGTACATAATACGGCCATGGAGAGGGAGGAGTCGATCAGAAGACTTAAGTGAGGCTCACTCTGTCAGTGCACTGCCCCTGTGACTGGCCACAAGTTCAGGCCCCTGCCTTCAGTGACTATGTCCAATCAAACCACTCCTACATATTGATTGTAGGTCACTGTGTAAATTTTTTATTCCTGTTTTATTTTTGTGATTAAAAATAAAACTTTTGGCAATTCTGAGGATTGAACTAAACAAGTACTAAACAAGTGCTCTACCAAGGGACTGCATTCCCAGCCCAGTTAAGGTTTTGAGACAAATCTCACTAAGTTTCCTGAAACTTGCAATGCTCCTGCCGCATCTCCCAAGTAGCGGGGAGTATAGTTGTGTGCTGTTACACCTAAGACATTTTTATTTTTACTAAGTGTGGCTTCTATTGTGAGACATTCTAGTCTATGTTTCCTTTGTTCCCTGCCAAAGGCATTATTTATTCCTTTCCGAGTGAGCTATTCTTGTGCTTGGGCAGGGTGCTGATCTCCCATGGACTTCAACCAAAATTCTCTTTGGCCCCAATTTGGAAATGTCTATGGGCTTTTAATTGCATTCTTTGGCAAAGGAGAGAGAGCACTTCAACTATTCATAAATTCTATATGTATTTCCAAGGCAGAGCTGCTTTAAAAATGCTGTATGTGTGTCTTTTCTCCTCTTTGAACTGGAACATGAATTTTTGTGTACTCCAACTTGTCAGGAAAAGGGCAACATGAAAATATGTGAGGTTATTCACTTAAAACTTACACTGGGAGTCCGTCATACTGTGTGCACTGGGTTTAATATGGAATACCGTATTGTAAAGTGAGAGGTGTTTCACTGAACCTGAAGTGGCTGATTTTTAAAATTTCATTGTTGCTGTGTATGACATTGTACAATCCATGCTTGTCTTTGATCATGAATTTTTTTTTCCACATTTCAAATTAGATTAAAACCTGTCTTACTTTTCTCATTGTCGAGACAAAATACCTAACATCCAAAGTTAAAGGAGGAAAGGTTTATGTAGCTCACAGTTCATAGTTGGCTGGCTCCAAGGTAGGCTGACATGGAAGAGGGACATCACAGAGCAGGAGCAACCATGGCAAAGCAGGATAGAAATAAGGCAACAAACAATCAAAGTAGTGAAGTAGCGGCAGCCACAGGCAATGGCAAGCAGCAACATTTTCTGTCCCGCATAGTTTTATCTTGGTGTTTAAATGGTGAACAGCACTCATACCTAGAGAGGTTCTTCCCATTGCCCACTCCCAGAACTATGCCACACCAATCAGTGGACTAAGTGGACTAATTTAGCAATCACACACCCTTGATCCCAGCATCGCATACTTTAGAACCCAGCCACCTCTGCAAAGTCCCACCTACAACTGCATGAAGCTTTGGGGGGACACTTAGATATAAGCCATAACAGTTCCTATTTAAACTTTAACATACAAGCAATGGAAATGTGCTGAATTTTGTTCAAGTCCTTCTAAATAACATATATGCAATGACTTTTCAAAGTATTAGATGTCATTGATTTTAAGATCTATAAAATGATAGAAATATTTTGGTGGCTTTTGTTGCTTGGTTCAGCAGTCCTGAGATTTGGGAGTCTTGAAGTCTCTTACTTACTTGGTCAAACATCTCACCTGGTTAGCATCTATCAAGGCTCCATTATGTACTGTAAAGGGAGGCTGGATTTGTACTGAGTCACAGAACCTATTGTTCAACTTGATCACAAAGTGTGACCAAGCCCCTCCTCTCCTGGACATTTTTAAAAGCAGCCACAAAAGAAGTGAGAAAAACTGGCTTCTTCTCCTTCTGCTTCTCTCTCCCACTCTTGCATTTATTATCAGGAGTGCAGTGACCAGGAATCTGGAAAAGAACTTGAATGACCCACAAAGTGACTAGTACCTGTATGTAATGAAGGGTTGGTTATATTTGACTAGAAGAGGCCTGATTTTGATGAAATAGGGTGGTATAGTTCCGGCCTTTCCTGTTGGTGCATATCCCTTCAGCCTGGGCTAGTGAATTCCCATAGACTGGGAATCTAGTAGCTTGAGTTCAAGTCCTGGATTCCCCACTTTCTAGGACAAACCACTAAAACGATGTTTCATCTTTTTAGAATGAAGGTAAGAACATCTGCGCACTGGCTGGTTAAATGGCACACTATTGAGTCTAACTGCCTGAACTTCAGATTCAGAAATATGCCTTTCTACCTGTCCTCTAGGTGATGTGCAGGGCTGACCAAGGGGTCCACATTCTGAGAACCAATGCCCTATGGGAATGTGAGATTAGCACTGTTAGATTTTTCCCTATTTCAAGAGAATTGCTCTATCACCTGAGGACTGTGAATTTTTCAAGGCAATTTCTGGTTTGCCAAACACTTCTTTTTAAAAATTGTTTTTATTGGTCTATGTCTGTAATACATAATAATTATACTCATTTCTCATGTAAAAGAATCGGTGTGATATTTTTTATATTTAACTTTCTTATCTGATTTTCTTTGCTTAGCATTATTGAAAAATAATAACACTATTGAAAAATAATCAAATCATACAGTGATTAGACAAGAAAATATCTGATATTTTATTTTTTAAATATTTTGAGACAGGGTCTTTCTATGTAGTACAGGTTGGTCTTGAACTCACTATGTAGCCCAGACTCACCTCTAACTTGTGGCTATTCCCCTGCCTCAGTCTCCCAAGTACTAGGATTACAGGCATGTGCCACCACTCCCAGTATGCAAGAAAATATTAGGAAGGAATACCAAATCAATCTCCTTTGTCATTGAAATCTCCTAGTTTTAGTATATATGCTGCCAAAGCAAGCATAGAAATTTACTAAAATGTTGGCAATGAATTTAAAAGTTTTTTTTAAAGACTGCTGGATACTTCTGTCTGAGCCAAAACAAACATGTCTGTTAGCTCAATTCAGCTTGCAGATTAGCAGTTTGCAACCTCTTTTGTAGATGCTACAAAGATAAAATTACTGAGAATAAAAAAGTGTTTTTACAATTTCTGCAATTAAAAATATTGTGAAAGACATTAACAGAACTCAGAAACATCTCATCCCAAAACTGACAGCCTGTGCTTACCTTTTATAACCTGAGAAAGAAATCCATAAACTGTCAGTCCGTAGACTTGTTTCCTTGATAGGGTGTATGCAGCCTATGAGTCATGGCCACTGAGTGAGCTCAGGTCAGCTAGTGCTGGGTGTGGTTTGTGCAAGGCCTTAACAGGACAGTGTTTGCTTTCATTCTCACCATATCAAACTAAAGCAACCTTCCAGATGCTCTTGGGATTCTCTGCATCTATATCCAATTTGCTTTCTTTCCTGGTCTCCTCTTACTCTTGTTTCAACTGTCCTTGTACCTTTTATCATTTTATGTTCTTTGTGAAAGTTTCCATCTATTTTTTGAGCACAAATGCTGCCAGGTATGGATTTAACGCTCTTTACACCGATTAGCTCATTTAATCTTCATAACAACATATGAGGTAGAAAATAACACTGTCCCCAGTTAAAAGATAAAAACAAGGCTCAGAGGTTATGTGGCTTGAGATCACAGTTAGTAACAGGCAGAGATAGGACTTGAACCTATGTTACCGGTCACAAGAGCCAAGCCCGCAGAGTGACTCTACATATGCCTTCTAACCCGTCAGTGTTCCTGCAAGACCTGGTGAATGGAAGGCTGAGCACACAGCACTCCAAAGAACCATTCCCATTTTCCTTCTGTCTTGCAATGAACACTTGGCTTATCAAACCCTTATCTGAATAAAAATAGGACTGTGGACTGCATGCAGGCTGAGACCAGGACACTACTCTTTGAAATGTCTACAGCTGCCTATTGGGATTCAGGGAATTTATTTCGTTCAAAAATTTGCTTGATTTGGCCTTTCTAATAATCATCACTTTTAGTTAACAGTAGAGCATATATTCCACAAAATGTTTCAGGCTTTTTGTGTTTAGGGCCATAAGACCAAAGTTGTTTGTTTTTTGAGACACAGTCTTCCTATGTAGTCCAGCCTGGCCTTGAACTTGTCAGGATTCTTCTGCCTCAATCTTCAAGTGCTGGGATTTCAGGTGTTGACCACCCTAGCTGGTAGACTTCTGTGTTTTTAAATTGCATAGTAGCTATATTTTTATAAAGTAAAAAGAAGCTAATTTCAGTCATAGATATTAGTTAACTCAATATGTAAAGTATTGTAACTTTACAATTCTCAGAAAATTTCTGAAATACTTAATTTTTTCATATTTAATCTTTAAAACTAGAAGGAACTTCCACACTTAGACTTTGTCTCCATTTGTATGGCCACAGTTCCAGTGCTCAGTGGCCATGCATGCCTGGTGGCTGCTCTACCAGACCAAATAGCACTGAAACACAGAGATGCAGGACTTATGCACACACCCTAGCAACATAGCTGGAAACCCCTTAAAGGTCAAACGTAAGTGGGGATGGAACACAAAATAGAAGAATCAAGAGCCAGTAGGCGTGGGGCACATGCCTATAATCCCATCAGTTGGGAGGCAAGAGCCTTAGGCAGGAGGATCGCAATGAATTTGAGACCAGCCTGGGCTGCATAAGCAAGTTCAAGGCCAGCCTGCACTACATGGTGAGATTCTGCCTTCTGCCTCTATATATATATATATAATTTTACATATATATATAATTTTTAAAAAGAGTCAAAGTATTTTGGGTACAGTTGTTTTTTAAGGAAGTGGTTTTAGAGAGAGAAGTAATAGGAAATCTTGGGGAAATTTTGCTAATTGATGGAAAATCTGGTTGAAACAATGTATGTATTTACTCTTTTTGGTTTATATAACTGAATTAATTTTTATTTGAACTTGAAAAAGAATGGTTGAGGATGACAAGTCAAACAAAAAAATTTCAGAAAAATTATTTGAGGACCAGAGTTACTCCATTTGAGTGATTTAAGCTTCTTGACCATTAGCCCTCTCTCAATTTTCTAGATCAGAAGAACATAATAAAATTTAAAGTCATACATCCAAAAGGAAGAAAACTTCCTACTGGCAAGAGAATAGGTGGAGCTCCTAAACAGCTTCAGGTTTGGATGGTGCAAATCAAACAAATATCTGTGTCTGGTTTGATAGCAAAGGGGAAAAAAATAAAAAACAAAGGATAGGAAATGATGGAGACTGGAGTAAAATTTCTCTGGATGAACAACGGCAGCAGCCCAAACTCTTCACATTCTCCATGTTAGTTAATGGCTAATCTAGAGATTGTACTGCCACTTGCTGATAGAGCACAGTTTAAAATATTTTATCATTAATGTGACAGGGAGTTGGATAAAGAAAATGAAGTGTGATTATAAAATGCTAATTATCATTCTCAAGTGCATATTGGGCACTTGTGAATATTTGCAGCGTAATTTGCTTTATTTATTATTTCAGTTTGGTTATAAATGTTAATTCAATTGCAGATGGTGTGTTGGCAATTTACAGAGCTATAAAGTTATTTGGAAATCCTAATATTTTCTACCAAAATGTTCTGTTAAGTGATGAATGAGTGGAATTTAAAAACTCCTGCTCTTTAGACTTAACTACATTAATTGGCAGGTAGGCTGCAGGGATTTCCAGATCTGCCCTGGCTACATTCACTCCTCAAAAAAAGGGAAGACAAAATCTCTAATTTATAGCGGGAATTTTCTCGATGAGAAAAGGAAAGAAAGAAAGGAGTGTCTTTGTTATCACCCCCATGATGTTTCTTCAAAACTGAGGTCTTCACATACTGGTTCCAAGCAATGAAGAGACTTGCTTAAAACCACTTTTTTCTACCACAATTTGACACTGTGATGTAAAGAATTACAGTGTTTATGTAATGGGGAGAGCAGATCATGTTTTCTCAAACCTCACTGTTTACTTGAAAATATGTCAATGGTTTAGACCAGAGATTGCCAAAGGCCAAATCTTGTCTCCCACCTATTTTTGTAAGGCCAAGAGTTAGGAAAATTTTCTCAGATTTAAATTCTTGAAAAACAAATTTACAAGTAAAATGATTTATGAAAATTGTATAAAATTGAAATGTTAATGTTCATAAATAAGGTTTTCCTAAAACAAGCTACATTCTTTCATATGATGTGCTCTGTATGACTACCTTCACAACCTTCTTGGTAGAGGTGAATATCTGCAACAGAGATATGACCTAAAATGTCTGCTTTTGGCCCTTTTCAGAATGCTGTCAATCTCTAGGTTAGATTAATGTGTAGTTTACAAAATATAAGCTTTTACTTCATTTTTCCACCCTAACTATAAAATTTATGGAAGCATAAGAATTTGGCTAACAAATAAGTTTAAAATCCAACTTCTCATTTTTGAAAACTGGGATAATTATAAACATGAATCCTAGCTGCTTTCTTTTAGGCAGTGTTACTAATTGAAAAATTGATCTCTTTTTACACTAATGTAAATAATTTTGTTTCACTATTTCTATATATAGATATATATATTGAAAACTGCCTCTTTGCCTCCAAAATGAGGATGAAAATAAAAATTTTCTTTTATTGTCAAATTAAAACCATAAACTAAACTGTGTTTTTGGGTTCTATTTGTGTTAACAATCAGGAATCATACATGGAAGCAGAGTAATATCAGGAAATATGACTATCTTGTACAACTCCTTTGGAAAAATGTCATTCCTTACCAAGAAATACTGTGCTTAATTAATTCTTGCTCCTAGGAGGTCAACTTGGGGCACTCATTATGGCCTTAATTGGTAGTATAAATCTTGAGACCCTGAAGGAAAAAACACATTGAGCAGTTAGTGGTCTCTGGCCTTTTGGTGAGTGTGCACTGATGCCAGCACCATCTCAACAGTGACAGCTTCTGGTTTTGATGGCTTTGGGTCTGGTAGCACCAATATTAGGTTTAAAGGCCAATGTGCAATAAGAAAAGAAATGCGGTGACTTGTCCCGGTGTTCTGCATTAAACAGTGTGAGACGACCTACTACCTTCTGACTTGGAAAAATGTGTTTCTGTGAACTCCAGTTCTCCGTATTAAATTATATTCATTATACGGCCCATCTGGAGTCTCCTGCCAGGCCAAAAATCATCTTACAGACATTAGCAAAAGGAAGTTAAATGTAATTTTTTTAATTGTATACTTTTCATTTCTATTTATTTTTTTCCCTTTTTTATTGGAGAAACCAGATGGAAAGGAAAGCAGGATCCTCTCCCTCAGTCTGGTCCCCTTTGGGGACTGTGGCAGAGCATTCCTGGCTGCTGCCCTTGTCACACACTGGCTTGAGGTGACGATAGCGCTGTCTGGATGCCGAAGATAATTGTTAGAAAAAGGTCAGAAGTTCAATATAGAGCTCACACTGGTTGAGGTGATAGAGTGTGAGGGTAAGAACAGTGCAGGAGCTAGCATTACAGTTCTGTAGAAGTGGGTCACCATAAATTACAGTGGACAGTGTGGAAATGAAATTCATAAATACCATATAGGATGCAGTTTATTTTTTATGCGTTGTTGACTTGAACATTTTCCTGGGGGTTATCTGCAAACTGTGTTTTGCAGACAACTGGGTTTTGACTGCAAGAGAAGACCCATATTTGGGAGACTGGGCTTTCTTCAGTTCTTTACATCTTACCAAACCATCCATATTGCACAAAAGGTATAGAACCGAGGCTTATCTTGAGGACATGACAAGTGCATTTCCATATTTAGACACATGAAAATCTCAAACCTCAATCCTAGAAGGCACAGAGAGATACAGACCTGTAAAGGGAGTGGTTCAGCAAAGTGGTTCAGCTTCAGCAGAGTCCCAATGTCAGGTACAGGCAGGGATAAGATAGCCCATAGCATTTCACACTAGGACTTGGACATTTTTGTTCTCCAGTCACTCAGTGGGCCTCGTAGATGTTTGGCAAATGGAGTCATTCCCCCATGCAGCTTTCCACCTGTCCACATGAGCAGATCTGTAAAGAAAGCAAGGCAGGGTACTGGCCTGGGTTCTGATGGTACAAAAGACTGAAGAGTTGAGATGAATCTTTGACTTAATAACCTACATCAGAACAGTTTCATGAACATCATCTGTGTATATCCTAATGCTGAACTGTCGGTTCACCCAGATGAATTCCTGAGTTGCTGGATTCAGTAAAGGTATTTGGAATTCACTAATGGGGAGTTACTTTGGAGCAACACTGATGTATATAGCACATGAGTGCATTTCTAAGTAATGAATCCTTGAATTCTCCATGCAGCGTTATTTCAGTCAGGTTCCAATCATATCTTAATAATTTATTTAAATGCTGCTCTAAATATATTTTTTTAGATTTGGACAGTGTGAAGTTTAGATCCAGCATATGCAGTGATGATTCCCTCTGATTAATGTTCCCTTAGATTTTGAAGGAAGAGGGAGAAGGCTGGGCAAATTCCCTTTCACTCACGTTTATGCCTTCTGTTGTCCCTGGATAGTGATAGGAAGTGTTTAGTGTCAGTGATTTAGCTGGTGAACAGCTTGTTTGAGGAACCCAGCCCTGTCCTACCCTCAGTCATGTTGACATAGTAATAGACACACATTACAAACGTAAATAGGAACTTCAGGTATCTCTTTCCTTTAGCAGTGCGTTAAAGTCACGTCCACTAAATGGGTTACTTCAGCTTTAAATAATAGGCTCCATCACTTCTGCATTCCTTGGTGTGTGATGCGGTTTCACCTACCACTCTCCACTTTCAACAAAGCAGATAAGATATCAACACAATTAAATGTGAAAAATAATCTGTCTGCTTTGCCGGTAGTGAATGCTTACAGAACACACACTGATACAATAGATTTTAAATAATTTATGTCCGGCACTTTTTTTTCAATCTGTAAATGAGGACACCTAATGCGGAATGGCCAGCCTGACACTCTATCTGTACCCCATTAAGATAACAGGATGAGGGGTGGTGATTCAGATCTTTATATTTTTGGAGTACTGTGGATAAAAAATTAAAAATTAAAAGAGATTGTTCTGAAATACTTTGGGTCAGCAAGCTTATAAAAGCCACTTGGAAATTTGAAAGTACAGTTTAATTCTGACTCTCCTTCTGAGGGGCTCTGAAGAGTGCTTTCCATTTTCTTGGCAGGAAGAAAGCGATACTTTTGTGTTGCTGCTTGACATTTTCACAGGGTCTGTTCTGTGCTCAGGATATTGTCATGCTTTTTCATGTCTTGCAGCTACATTTGGTCTTTACTAACTAAACCTCAGGTGATGTTGAAAACAAATAGGAACTAATATATGATACAGTATGTCTCTCCTCTATGGATACATCAGATCTCCAGTTACCAGGGCATTGTGATGCAGGGCTTATTTTCAATGCACAGGAGAGTATTTGTCTACTCGAGGGATTTATCCAGCTGCTGGAACTCCTGTTAGCAGTGTAGGAAATTGCCCCACAGTTCCCCCAAGCTTAGGGACTGTGCTGCCCCTCAGAAACAAAACTGCTAAACTGTGTAAATGTGTAGAAACAGTCTTCTTCTAGTCCTTTGCGGGTTAAAATTAGATCAGTCATGATTTATTGGAAGGGGGGCACTAGCTCTTTCTTCTTACACCTGCCAGTGGACATATCCTAATTATTCATTTGAGAAAACTTTGGATAAAAATATCCATCTTGAAAATGTGTGTGTTCGAGGAAGAAGGCCAACCATGTCCAAGAAGTTTTCAGTCTTGTTTGATCTAAGGAAAATAATTCCCAAATTCCACACACAAGCAGATGCTTCATAGAGGCTGAAGTGGTTTTGGATGAGTGCAAAATAAACACACCCTCCGAAGTTATCTTCTTTGTCCTTCTGGAGATAATTAGAAAGGTGAATGAAGTTCCATGGGGCGATCATCTGAAACTAGGGTGAGACATCCCCCAAAGCTCCCAGATAAGCCTTCCCACCCCAGGGGGCAGGATGACAGTCTCTGGAGCAGGCTCTAACATCAGGGACTACTGTCCACTAACAAGCCTGTGCTGGGGAGCAGCAGCTTTGTGCAGCCAGATGGGAAGTAGCCACCGAGGAGAAAAATGTAATTTTGATACAGGAAATGGAAGAAGAACAGTGCAGCTTTTCACAAGATGTATGTTTCTTCTGTCTAAAGCCAGCAATTTTGGAAAATGAAGCCCAGAGTTTAAAAATAAAAGCTCTGTTAGGGAAAATAAAATAAGTCTCCCTACATCCATTAGGCTGCCTTTAATTGAAAACTGGAGAACAATCTAATTAATTGGCAGGTACCTCTTTCCTCTTTTATTACTGGGGCTGTTTTTGCCCTTCTCTCCAGTGTAACGGGAAGGGTGCTACTCTTTTTTTAAAAAGCAATGATAGATATAAAATGGAAAAGCAGAGAAGTACACTTAAAATTAAATTTATGTATTCTGCTGAATCTCCTCTTATGAAATAGGACCGGAACATGTGAAAGTTAAGGTCTTTGAAACAGCAGTAGCTCTAGGAGTGTATTTTTATATAGCATAGTGCTTTGGTGGAAGCTATAATGTGCTAATTGCAGGCAAGTTCATGTTGTGTAAAAGAATTTTACCTTTTGCTTTGGGGACTTATTTTATTTCAAATCTTGGCATTATGATGACATAATATAGCTACTTTAATTTTAAAGATCAAGAAAGAGGAGCTTGCAGGTGAAATTTGAGCCTTATCTTTTGCTAATTTGGTTTAAGAAAGAGGGAGGTTGGAATAAATCATTGACACTGTGGCTCAAATTTATGATACCAGAGTTTTACAATTGACAATATAACTTCCTTTTTACTTTCTTATATTTAAAGGATTCTCATGGTGGTTCTATTTATTTAATTTAGGTTTCTTTGCCAATCTTTCTTTTTCTCCATTTTCTTTAGCTTAGAGTATGTATACAATAGAGCTTATTTTAATTTTTTAGATTATCCTTTTTTTTTCTATATATTGTAAGAGTTGAGCTGGGTGTGGTGGCACATGCCTGTAATTCTTGCACATAGGCGGCCCAAGCAGGAGGATTGTTGCAAGTTCACAACCAGCCTGGGTTACCAAGTGAGCTCAAGGCCAGCCTGAATTACATAGTGAGACCCTGTCTCAAAAGGATAAGAAAGAAAGAAAAGAAAGGAAGGAAGGAAAGAAGGAAGGAAGGAAGGAAGGAAGGAAGGAAGGAAGGAAGGAAGGAAGGAAGATGAATAGACTCTACCCACAAGTGATTGAAATAGGTAGCTGACTGCAAAGGTCTCTTTGTCTTGAAAAGGAAACCCACTAGTCAATCATTGCAGTGTTGTAAATGAGTGTTAAAAATGGATACAAAGGTAGCATCAGCATCTCTGGGCCACCCTTACTGGGGACTGTCTGTTGGAAAATGAGGAAACAAGAACAAAAGGACCAGGGAGGAAAAAGCTTTAGCACCAAAGAGCTGAGAGAGAGAGAGAGAGAGAGAGAGAGAGAGAGAGAGAGAGAGAGAGAGAGAGAATGTTCATGTTCTAGATTCAAGCATACGCAAAGACACAGAGCAGAGAGTAAATGTTCCAGATTCTAGAGTCGTGTTTAAAAGTTGTGATTTGGGGTGATGCCCAGACCTTAGCCTGCAGTCACTGTAGCTTTTCCGTACAAGGATAGAATCCATTTTGAAAGCTGGAGCTTAAACAATATTTTCTCAATAAATTTAGAGAGATTTTACTCTTGTCAGGATAGTGTCTATGGTGAGGAGAAGCAGAAGGCTCCATCCCATAAATCCTGTTATTTTCCAGTTGTTAGACTTTGGAAGACTTAAGTATAAATGCCTGCCTGCCTTCCCTTCTATTGCCCTTGCACCCTCTCTGGTTTCTTTCTTTTTACTTTAGGCTCAAATAGAATCATATAAAATAGAACAATTCCAGTGGAAAAATTCCAAACCATCCCTGAAAATTAAATGAACTTGAAAAAAAAAATAGACCAAATTGTGGACAAGCATTATTTTCTGTATTGATGGAGGACCTTAATGCCATAAAACAATACAAGTACATCATAATTATTTGTGTCTGTGAAAGGCCTTTGAATTGTGTTCTGTGCAGAGTTGCCATGGTGACATGCATTGTCATCAACCAGCATGATATGATAGAGCTAAGTCTAGCTTTGTTGCTGGCAAACGTTGCATACCAGACTTCTAAAGAGACTAAAATTTGTGTTCTTTGGCAAAGAGTTGGATATTTGAGCATGTTTTGACTCTCTCATTGCTTTTAGTTACCTTTTTTCTCTTTTTAGTATAGAAGTGAATCTTTAATTTGGGTCCAGATGAGACTTAGTAATTAATGTGCAAAGCAAGTGGGGTCTGCTAACTCATGATCTGTAGCTAAGTATCTATTTTGGTGCATATTCTCAGTAAAATAATTGAGAATTTAAAGACTTAAAATCCATTGGCTTCTTGCCCTATTATATTTAGAGTAATCCTGATAATAAATCGGTAACTATGGGTTTCACTGTGGAAGGGCACAAAATAACTGACCCAAGTAATCTAGAAAACAGATGTCTTCAGTTGGTTTGAAGGAAATTCTCAAGACCAGATTGAAAGAAAGCTCTGTGGAGCTAGTGAAGCCTTCTATTTTAAGGGCTTTTTTTTTTCCTTCTGTAATGCAGTTTTCTATCTCATCTTTATGCAAACTCTTGAGAAGAGGTGAAAATATCACCAGGTAACATCTTTATAATATTTAACCTGCTGCGCAGAAATTCTTTGGATAAAAAAATTAACCCTTCAACCTCATATTCTTTATTTTTTAAAACTCATTCTCTATTTTGGTGACACCCCTGCTCCCCTCTAAGTAGAGGCTATGAATAAACTTCTGGCCATCCTCTTGAAATTGTGCCTAGAATTGTGTGTTTGGGGTGGAAATTTCATTCTGTTTTGAAAAGGTTCTTTGTGTTTTCCTTGCTCCTCTCCCCTCCCAGCCTCTTGGAATCCCTAACTCAGAAAATAAACCCCAGAGTAAAACATAAAATACCTCCGGAAAGGTTTTCCTTTCAGATCCTTGCTGAGGCAGTAGAATTTCTCAAGACACCCCAAGGGAATCCAGGAAAGAATAAGTGTGACCATGGTGACTGCTTAATTCCATCTGCTGCATGGTCTTTATCCAGTCTTAAGGTGAACCAGAAGCTGCAAGGGACTTACCCAAGACTTCTTTGTCCCTGTATGGGAAAAAGGTTGCAAACTCTTGCTGTCGATGCTATTCTAGAGCCAAACTGAGCAATATAATTGTCCATATCCCATGCAAAAAGAGAATGAGTGTCTCCGCTTTCAAAAAGTATAATTTCAAGACAGGGACAGCAGAATAATTGGCTAAGCACAGGCCTGTGGCACTGCCCTAGTCATGTGTTCATGAATCTGGCCCTGCCCAGACCTTCAGCTTTTGAAAACAGCTGGTTTTTACTTATCATTTACTTATCTTGTAAGACTCATCTTGAAATTTTGCTTTGAGATAATTTGCTGCAAAACCTGGTAGAGTGGATTTTTTGCCTACCAGTTAGAATGAGATTATGATAATTAGACTTTTATGATACCTGGTCATTTTAATTGTTTTATCCTGGTCATGCTCTGGAAATATAAAAAGAATTTTCACTTAAATTAAAAGATATTTTACTCAATTGGGTAATCTCTCTCTTTACTGTTGGTTTCCAGTTTATATTTCCTAAGAGCATTACTTCCTTGGATCACGTTGCTCTAAAATAAAGAACATTGTGAACGGAATGCGTTGGCTCTGTGCCCTCCTGGGACATCAGCCTTTGGAAGTTTAGACCTTGATCTCTGGTGATGTGAGTTCAGTTTTTGGTTAAGAACATGGGTCACCTTTTCATTAGTATTCTCAGGGAGTTTTAATTAATTGAGGATTAAAAGGATTGAGAGTTGTGGCCTGTGGGTCTAACAGAGATTGAGCTCTCAGGGCTTCACCTGACAAAGTCCAGGAAAATGTTGTAATTATCCTCTTCCGGAAAGATTAGTTCCCACAGAGGCAATGTTTTCACTAAATGTATAATCACTGCCTTTTTTAGAATCATCTTTCTAGGCATCTCACAAAATATGAGATTTCTAATAAAGGCAAGGTGCGCCAAGGAAGGTTCTGGTCGATGAGTATACACAGGGTCAGTTCAAAAAGATAGGACAGCCGAATACCTTCCAAGTTACTTACAGGTGCCATAAAATAGCAGATCTTATGGAAACCATGGCTTTTACATTTCGAGCATTTAGTCTTCACTATTGTCACTCACTGATCTTTACTGACTTCCCAACACGGGGATGAAGCTGTGGTATGAATATACTTACTTTTTCTTTTTAACAAAATTAAACATCTCTCAGGGATATGGATCCCTTGGGACAACTGGGTGTTTTTTTTTCTTTTTTAATTTGGAATATGAATTTTATGTTGTTTTCCTTTTCTGGCTAAGAGTCAGACCCCTCCCTAAGTTGACTGGTTCAGCATTCTTTGCCTTAGGTTCATGCCCACCCTCCCTGCTTTGACGGAAATACTCTATCTTCAAAATAGTAGGCTGTTTTTGTACTTTCTCCCTGCCTCTCACCCATTGTCTTTTTAGAGGGTGAAAAGGTCTTCACTTTTCTCTGTCTCCTTCAAAACTTGCTATTAATAACTTTTTAGACATTGTCACGCATAGCCTTCCATTAGAGGGTGTTTTTTGTTTGTTTAAGGCAACGTGTTTCCTGTTCTCAACATCATGCTTCCCAAAATGGCTGTGGTGGGATTATTCCACACTCCCTCCTGTGGTCATCAGCTTGGCTTCAGGCTGAAAATGGAAACTCATTGCCCTGTGCTGGTAGGGACTTGCACTGCCCAGCCTACAGTCCTGCTGGTGGGGTAGGTGACCTGAGGTAGTCACTGGTTAGTTTTTGATTCAGATGGGATTGGATCTTTTCCTTTTAATGACTGTTTAAAAGGACTAATGAAGGCTTCTTGCTTTCTTTCCTTTTTTTTTGCTCTGGAAAGAAAAATCACTGTTTTGGATTTTGCATGGTATAGAAATTAACTCAGCAGCAGCTTGATTCAAATAGATATGCTTACGTCATTGGTTTTTTTTTTTTTTTTGGGGTGAATCTATCCTGACCCAATGATTTTTATGTCTAAATGTGGGGTCAAATTTACCTTTTTAAAAAAATAAAAAAATGTATTTAGTGTCTCTGTCTAAATGATCATAATGCCTTCCACATGTATTAAGTTTAATGTAAATGTCTGTAAGGCAGCTAAAAAATGACTTCCATTGAGAACAGTACAGTATGACTCCTCACAGGCAACTATATGATTAAATAAGTCAGCAATTTTATTATTATCTCAAAGCAAGGATTCTTGGGCTACATTCTTGCCTACATTCTAGGGCCATCTCAGGTCATTAGGTATTTGTGTTGGTACCAAGATCTCAATGAGTGTGATGAGGTCGATAACTCACAGCTCCCTAAGCCACTGTGGAAGAATATAATTGTGACTCTGCTTTCTCTTGGGCATGTAATGCCTGGCAGGCCTTTCACATTGTCCCCCGTTTGAACGAGAACTCCCTTGTCCTATTGTGTCTTATACATGCATATTCCCAGCATTTACATCTCTGCCCAGCTGGAGCACTGGCCATTTCTGTGCCTCCTTAACTCTGCCCTCTGTCATGCATCTGTAGCATTCCTCTTGAAAAGCTTGCTATCTAAATCCTGCCCCTTCATTAGAGCTAAAACCAAGTATCACTCTCCCTCTAAATTGTTGAATTTCTGATGCTTTCATTTATTTAAAAAACATTTTCTGTGTACATATGATGCACCAGATAGTACAATGGGTACACTTCCACTTTCTACATGTAGTTCTTATAATAGTAGTTCTTATAATATGATTGTAGTTCTTATAATACGATTGTAGTTCTTATAATACGATTCGGTGGCATTTGCTACATAGTGTTTACTTGTATTTATTTCTTATAGAAATGAGGCAGGACATGCCTTACACATCTTTATATGCCCAAAAGAAAGCCCACCTTAATTCACTTCTAACTAGCATTGAACGAATGGGTCTGTAAGTGAATGAGAACATATGGAGAGGGCATTTGGAATCTGAAGTTGTCCTACAAGAGTGTGTGCTGCTATTTTATTTGGGAATCTTTATTTTAAACACAGAATGTATATTAGAATTTTCCCAGAAGAAAACTTTGAGAAAAGAAGTTTTATCAGTAATAAAGTTTATAGGTACTTGTTAAATTGCAGGCATTTGCTAACACTTCACGTGCATTCTCTCATTGGGTAGGGTATTTTTAAAATTCTCTTTTTACAGTTGAGGAAACTCAGGTCTTAGCATAACTCAGTTAAAGTGACACAGGTAAGTGGCAGAGTGAGAGTTCAGATCAACACGTGCCTGAACTACAGCCTAATTCTTAATGGTTGGGCAAGTATGTAACCTAACAAAAACCACCTTCTCTGGTAGATTATAGAAAATATCCCTGATAACATCTGAAAACTAGGCAGTGATGCAAATTCCATGCACAAAAACAAACAACAACAAAATTAGATCAATGATTTGAGAATATTAGAGATAAAAGGTGACTCAACTTAATTCCACGTTGAAATGTGAAAATGGGAGGGAAATGATTCACTTTTGCCCGTGTTCTTTATTGATTTGGGGTATATTAATGAAGTAAGGAACTTTAGGTATTTTAGTATAGTGTAATATTTATGTATAAAAATTATCTTTCCTTTTTGATTTAGGGTCTTTTTTTCTATAATTTTGATAACAAGAAAAGAGTTGGCACAATGGTACTTTATATTCCCAGGTTGAGATTGAAGCAATCTCTGTAGGTTATGAGCCCTCCATGATTATTGTTAATATATGAATCAACTGACTTTAATGTGTTTATGTGACTTTCTCTACCATTTGAGCCCCATTTTTATGGTTGGGTCCCTGTTCTCTCATCGCAAGACTAGAAGGACATGAGTTAAGAAAGTTTGAAATATAGGTAGTTTAAAAATTCTTGATTTGGTTGGTGACACACATCTATCTTCTTGACCCAGGTAATTAGTATTAATTGTATTGCCAACTTTGACTATCACAAACAACAGAAGTCATGGTTAGTCAAATCATGAAGTCTGAATTAATCACTAGAAGGTATATAACAACACATAAATAGCTAGCAAAAGCTATGACTGAAGCAAAAGTCCTAGTTAGCCTGCAAAAGATTTGGTTAACAAATAGAGAAGTCCTTATGGACAAGCTTGACTACAACTCAAATCAGTGTATTTCCACTAATTTCAGAAAAATCCTATGGTTCAATTTAGGTACAGATAATATCATCCCAAGGAATACTGTGCGGTACATAATATTGAGAAATATCTTAAAGAACTAATTTATAATAAACCCAGGGCTGTAACAGTGGCTCTGATCATAACTAGAATTTCGTCAATTCACACTTACTTCCTGAATACCACGAGTTACGTTCTGTGTCAGCCATAGTGTACTCAGTTGGGATGCATTAATACATTCTTATTGAATTTAAATACTTTTCTACTAATTTCTGAGTAGCCATTCCCATGAGTTTTGTCCTCACTCCACTTAAATCCACTGTCTTCACTCCAGAGAAGCCCATTAGACATTGCATGAAGGCTCCCATGGGTGCCTACCAGCTTGCTTGGCATAGCTCATGGGAGCTGGCCTCCATGCCTGGCCTTCTCCCTTGGTGGGGAGGATGGATACCAGCAAGGAAGGTAGCACTCTTGGTTGGTATTATGATACCCTAAGGGAGAAATGGACAATGCCCATTGGACTCTAAGGTTGTGACCATTGGCCAGAGGGTGTTTCCCATGTCATCCCTGTATCCTCTGATGCAGATATTATTATGGTTTAACACTTTAAGTATCATCCTTAGATAGGTGTGACACAGAAGGAAAATCAAAACACCAAGTTTATCTAGAAGTAGCGTTCATCTATGCTCAGTCAATCAGAAAAGGCACCTCATAGAAGTTTCCTGAGTTTGCAGAGGGAGAAAAGTACTTAAGACACTACTAAAGCTCCAACACCAATCCAGCCACCGGTACCCCCCTGAAGCCCTTCATAGAGGTATTGTGATGACTTAAGTCTGAAATCCCTCTTGTTAGTGTCCTTTAAAGCCATAGGCTGATTGAAAAAGATAACCATTCTCAGCCAGTCACGGTGGTACATGATCGTAATCCCCATACTATGGGAAACTGAGGCAAGTAGATTGCAAGTTCAAGCCCAGCCTGGGCAATATAGCAATTTAGTGAGACTCGGTCTCAAAATAAAGAATAAAAAAGTCCTGGAGGTATAGCTCAGTGCAAAGGCCCTGGGTTCAATCCATAGTACCACACCACAACGCAACAAAACAAAGTAACCATTGCATCAGGAAGATCTTCAAACACCACCTCCTCTTTAGCCTCATCTCCTTTAGGAGATGCAAGGTTCTTTACTGTGTCCTGGCTCCCCTCTCTCTCATATCATCTCTCCAAATGGAATCAGCTCCTTCCTTTTCACATGCTCACGTTTTTGGCCTTTTCTCCTGTCAATGTGTCTACTCTTCTATTCGCTTCGAAGTGTGTTAAACTTAGTATGTAATTCCCAAGCCTGCTTTTATATGTGATGAGTTTTGGGTGTTAGTTTTGTTTTTCAGGATACATGGTTTGGAATTTTAGGTCATACGAATCCATGACATTAAATCACATTGATTCACATAGTGAGGAATTTATTTGTTGTCTCAGAACTCCTCAATCCCAAGTCAGTGCTGGTTTGTTTGATACTTGCTTAGCTCCTGTTTCAGCAAGGGTGAGATGCCCTGGGGATCCATGCCTTGAGTAGATCCGGTGTCCAATGAGAATGAAATAACATCTGAATATTGTATTATTTTACTTTCTTTTATTTAATTTATGTGTGCCTTATAATGTTGACACTTGATGCTGGTTTTCCAATTAAGCCACAGATCAAAGGTTTCCATTTTTAAAAATGTTAAAAGTAAAGAGAAGAATAAACTTACGTATAACATAAAAGAATATTTAGTGGTGCACACATACACAGTAGGTCCTCAGAGCATTGTTCTAGAAGGGAGCAAGATTCACATAACAATTCATAATGGCAACTGAGGAAGAGAAAGGTTCTTAAGATGCAAACCTTCCCGTGGTTGAGAGGACATTTGTTTGTGCAAGCCATGTATAAAAATACCTCACAGCATGCATTTTAGTCAACAAGTGTTCTACCATAGTGGAAATGATTTACTGAAACTTAGACCTTTTCCTGAAATCCAGCCAAAACACTGATTTGGAAAACTAAGAAGTCCTATTTAGTTTCTGCTGTCATTGTTACTGAACCAGACTGACTGGCTCATTAGTGATATATAAAGATCTTTAGTTCTCCCTTCTTTCATTTGAGCATCATGAGATTGTTTTTCTCTGCTTCACAATCACTGATGAAGAACTTGCTAAACTGAATACTCAGTTTTTAATGCACAGAGAAAGTTACTTTTGTCTGTAACTCTTTTTTGACCATGTCTTGCATTGGACCCATGCTTCATGGCAGAGGAGCTATGGAAGTTTCCATAAATTGAACTTGTATATCTGGCATCCAAAAGTAGCCCATAGATTTTTTTTTTTCAGAGAAAGATATACTTTGAGGTGACCATGCTGCATAGAAATGTTTTAGGTTTTCAGAGTACTTACAACCTGTTATTTTAGATTATGAGCATATTTGTAGCTCCAGAGGTATAAAAATAAACTTTGTTTTCTCGTAAAATGTACATGACTAGAATATGTACTGGAGTTGCATCCTTAAACCATATTTGCAGGTACTTGCATTGAACCTTGCTGGTAAAAAAAATATATTTATTTAGACACTAGAATCCTGGGGTGCCCACATACATATACTAAACAATGTGTGTTACGTGAGCTTTCTTTGCCAATGTGCTTTAACTTTGAATGTTAGTTCTGGCTCCTGCAGTGTTAATGTAGTATAGGGAAAGCTGCATTTGGAGGGTAGACTTGTTTTCTTCAACACATTTGGTGGTACATTTCTTACATTCAAGATAATCATTTCTAGGATAGCTATAGGTCACATCATAACTGATCAAAGTGAAATTCCTTGTTTTTAATACTTGCAGCAAGACAGAGGTTTCTGGTGAAAATTAGAGATAAAGACAGCAAGTATGTCATTTATCCATCTGTTTATCCATCTGTGATTTGAACAAGCATCTCTCAATTATCCTTTGTCTGAAAAGATGTACAGTAGAAATGAAGGAGACTGAAAGCATTGGGACTTTTGGTTTTAGAGTCTATTGTCTTTTTTATTTTATCATTGTTTCACAAAAATTTAAAATAAATAAAAGTTAAAATAAAAGTTAAAAAAACAAAAATTCCATTTTAGTAGGCACATGTCCAAAATTTAACTCATTTATGAAAGGGATACTATAGTACAACAAAGACAATTCAAAGGAGAAAAACACATGGTAAGTAGGGAGGTAGATATTATTTTTTTCTTTTTTTAATTTAATTTTAAAGAGGGTAAAACTAAACATAACAAAGCATATCAGAAGAAAATAATGTAAGTGACACAGATTTGAAAGCAAAACGACAGGAGATCTACAGTGGCTACCGTAATGTCTCTTGTTTTCTTCTAAATAGTTGTCTGTATCTTCACACACAATGAATTAATACAAATAAAATAGTATAAAATTGATCAGAACAGACTAATGAAGATATTACAGGCCTTCAAAACCAGACAATAGGAAAATCAACAATGGCTGCTATAATAGCTCTTGTTCTCTTCAAAATCGCTGTCCATACTTTCATGTATGTTGAAATTAAACAATACAAAACAGACTAAAACCACTCTGAACAAAGGGTAGGTAGATACTATGAAAGGCAGAATACTAGAATAAGATTGCAAAGTAAAAAGATAGTTAATATCTTACAAGTTATTCAACAATAGTCTTTGGGATTGTTTTTTTACATAGTCAGAAATTTTTTGCACCTACATTAGGCAAAATTTACCTTAATTCACCAAACTTCTGTAATCTTTATAGATCCTGAATTCAGTGGATAGTAAACAGTAAGTCAACCAAGTTATAATTCGAGAGATCATCAAATGACCCATAAATGGGACTGTCAATCAATGCTGTAGAACATTGTTGCCAAATAGAATTTTCTACAGAGATGAAAATAGCCTCCATATGTGCTGTGCAGGATGGTAGCCACTGTTCATATGTGTTTATCGAGCATTTGAAATGTGGCCAGCACATCTGGAGAATTTGACTCTAATTTTATTTAATTTTCATTAATTTTGATTTAAATTGCCACATGTGACTAACAGCTACCATGTTGGACAGCACAACTCTGATGTGCCGGCATTAAATAGGCAGATATTCGCTTTTTTGCCTTGTTTCCAATTTTGGATAATTTTTTATTCTAAGCATTTGGTAGATCAAATCATGTTTTAAATGTTATGATAGGAGCTAAATATATAAAGGAACTTGGAGAAGACTCCTTAAAAAGGAGTCTTGCATGAAGCTAATAATTTTTTATGCAAATAAAGTGCCTTCTATATTGCCTTTCTTGGTGAAGGGCTCACCTAATATTGTTTTGGCCGGTAAAGATGTTATTTAAACTAAGCCTGTTTGGAGGGGTCCCAACTCTGCCTGATGTTTTTCATGTAAAGGAAGCTGTATGTGTTTTCTTTTTAGCACAATAATGTCATATCTAGTTTTGATTAAAAGAGGTTTCGAGTCTGCAACAAAGAGTGAGCTATTAATATTTGACAAATGTCTTAAGGGTTATAATAAGTGAACTTTTCTGCCACTATCACTTTGTTACTGAAGAAAAACAGTAAATTCATTGGGAAGTTCAGTTTTGATTTTTCATGAAGCTTGGATATTTTACTTAGTTTGCTCATCTTGCCTGCTTACAGGGCTTTTTCCGCAGAAGTATTCAGAAGAACATGATTTATACTTGTCATCGAGATAAGAACTGTGTTATTAATAAAGTCACCAGGAATCGATGCCAGTACTGTCGACTCCAGAAGTGCTTTGAAGTGGGAATGTCCAAAGAATGTAAGTGGATTCTCAAAAAATTTTCCCTTATTGCCTTATCTGTAAATATATTTGCTCAGCTTCTGAAGTCAAATCATGAAGAATGTCAGCATGAGACAATTAGTCATGGTACTAATGATATAATGTCAAGAGCAGATATAAACAAAGGTGACATGAAAATGAAATGACTATGGAGATTTTCAGATAAAATTTGAGTGGTAGTTGGTGGAAAGACAGGAACTGGGTGTTGTAGATGGCATATTTGTATTCCAGAGCGGTGACTAACTCACTGTATAAAGCTATTTGCATAGCCACTTGGTGACTCCATTTCTCCATCAAGACAGTAGGAAAAAGGACTTTTATATCAAGGAGAGAAAATGAACCAAGAAGCATGGATATGAACAGAAGTACTAATTTGCCTTTTCCTGAATGGAAGGAATCATCACTTTAGAAAAAACATTTTGAAACTTGGGACATCAGCATTTTTCACAACTTGATATAAGTGTCTCTCTTCCAAACCATCTCTTATAAATGATAATACCTTTTATTAGTGCTAAAACATTTTAATAAATTAAAAATTGGTTTTTCATAAACATCTGATATGGGGTTCTTGAAATGTACATGCTCTAAAGTGGACAGAATATAGTATAAATTTTTTCGTTGTTGGTATTCTTTCTTTGATACTTTCACATATAGGGAATTAGAAAAAAGATTGGTAGAAGGCTTGGCGGACACAATAAGTGACTGGGATATGTGCCAGGTGAAACACTTATAGGACTATAGGACGGCCGCCTTTTCATTTATTCCATCAGTTGGGGATTTGATGAAAGCCACTTTGTGTGTGAGTTATTGAATGAGGTGCTATGGAAGGATCCTGGAGATGCCAGTGTCCTCCCAGAGCATGGAATAAAAAGCCAGGTGCCCTATCCATGCTCTTAGAGTGAGCTTAAGGAACTATGTTATGAATCAAGGGCTCTGGGATTTTGGGCAAGAGAATATGGCCCTGGTAAAGACTAACAGAAGAAAGACATCCCCTACAGTAAAACAGCATGACTTTGAGGATATTCAGCTGAAAGACTGGCCTTCTGCTGGGAGCTGCTACTCAAGGCTGTAGTGGCTGTTTCCTGGTAGCCTCTGTAGCTCCCTTTCTTTCCTAATCTCCTATCCCTTCACATCTCTTAATGACACTCATACTTCAGTTTGTTTTTATATCTTTGGGTTTCTACACTTCAGAGTTGGAAGTGACCCAGTCAACTCAAGCCAATGAACAAATGCTCAGTTCCTTCCATAGTCATCAGTTCATTGTGTGAACACGTAACCAAAAGTAGTCCTATATGAGATAATTGAAGACTCAGGCTTAAAAATTTGTACAGAGACACCTTCTTCTCCAATGCATGTGCACATAAAAACAAGTAGCCATGAGGACCCTACCAGTGATCTAACCCTAAGGGAAGTCACTTGTTAAACAAAATAAGTACTGTAGATGGAAAAAAGGAAAGATAAAAATTAGAACTTTATTGACATTACTGAATTACTCAACTAACAAAAACTGTGAAATCTCTGTCTTGAGGTCATTTTGTTTTCTTTGTCAATAGGTACTCACTAAGGCCTTTGGAGTTGGGATCCTGTTTCTGTTTTACAGTCCCCAGGAACAAGAATGCATTAGATAGGACCAGGGATTTAGCTCAGTGGTATGAGCACCTGCCTGGCAAGCACAAGGTCAAGTTCAATCCCTAGTACAAAAAAAAAAAAAAAGAGAGAGAGAGAGAGAGAATGAATTAGATCAGAGAAGTGTCTTGCATAGACTCTTTCCTTCTAGGAAGTTCTATCTGCAGATGATAGGTCACTTGACCTAGTTCCCCCCTAAACTTGGTGATATTAAATAACTTGAAATCAATAAATGTGGAGACATGAAGCTAAAGTTCAGTCATCTCAGGGCCCACATCCTTCCCTTGAAGGGAAAGACCTGAAAAAGCCAGATTATTTATATGTGTGAGACTCAGGGTAATCACCGATTGCTCCATTTCTGGTCTGACTTTCTGTACATGGATGTCGCACTGCATTTCTGTGGGACAATTTTAGTTCACACTGAAATTATAAATTAGTAAGCCAGATGTGAACTCAGGAAAAAATCAGTCTTTTTGCATTTATTTTGTGTAGGCTAGAGACCCATTTCCTGCTTACATTACTTAAAACCCATATCCTGTTGCTCTGTAAAAACTGGCAGCTTGGTTGGCAATTTAAAAAAAATAATGTTTACACCCACAGGAAAACCCTAGTTTCAACTCTCAAAGAACTTATCACCTTAATTAGATTTTAAAATATAGAAATGGGAGCAAAATCGAATCATTATGTCCAAGTACACAAAAATAAATGTTTTTCTTAGAAGGAAATTGAAGGTGAAATAAACACTCTTACTATAGGAATTGAGTGTCTAATAGAATACTTTTAAAGTTGAAACAAAAGGAAGCAGGCAAATATGAGATCAGTAAGCAATTATACCACAGTGTACACAATTAAAATGAACCCAAGAATAATAGATCCTTGTAGAATGTTAGACCTGAAAAGGGATCTTAGAGATTGATTTTCACTCATATCTCTCATCTGACATACAAGTACACCAGGACCCGGAAAGGTGAAACGGTTTTCCCAGCAATCGCTGACTGACTAAAGGCAGAACCAAGTCTATATAGTTCTGGTCTGCACCTATCCTCACCCTGTCTTCTCTAGAGTAGCAAGATTATCAGGATTCACATCCAGTTCCAGCCATAGGACTTAATTGGTTATTCTCTAATTAGTTATTCCAATAACATGATGCCACTTCATGAAGTTCATTTCTTAGCTGGTTTAAGCTAAGAAAAACTGGCATGTGTAACTGAAAAGTCCAGAGGAAGATGGCTGGATCATAGGACACGTGTTTGTTTCTAGCACATTGTTTCTTTTCATCTCTCACAGCTATTAGTTTTCTTCTTAGAAAGATTTTCCCTGTGGAAACATGGTCACTGGCAACTTCAGGCTGATGGTCTGCCTGCAAAAAGAGAGACACTTTGAGATCAAGTTCATTGCATCATAGCACGAGGTCAGATTCTCGTTAGTCTGACTTGGGTCATTTAACCCTCGATGTATGCACTGCTTTGCCCAAGAGAAACAAATTGTCATTGGCCAGGTGTGGATATTGATGCAATCCCTCAAATCCAAGATTAAACTTGAATCCACCAATTCATGGGGAGGAATATATACCTCAGTGGTGAATCAGAAAGATAGGAGGCAGAGCTGGGGCTCAGTGGTACAGGATGCACGTTGCATGGATCAGATTCAGGGTTTATCCCTCACGGTGCAAAAAAAGATTAGAAAGATAGGAAACAAATATGACCTCATATCCATTTATTGTAAATTAAGGCCCACATGATGTTCCCAGTTCATTCTCCTTGATTCTTTTTGAGATTTTTTGAGGGGAGGGGCAAAGAAATCTAAGCATCATGTTATTGAAATAACTAATAAGTGTTCTGTATTCTACATGTGTATATGGCTTTTTTAATGCATAAATTCTCCCAACACCCGCACTTATCATCCCTTCCCTCGCTCTTAGTTGGAAGTTCTGGAACCTGAGGCATGGAGAAGTTCATTGCTTTACTTAGGGTAACACAGGGGCAGGGCTAAGGCTTCACACAAGGTAGTTTGACTATAGAGTCTGCATTCAAACTGAAGCATTTACTGCATGCTGTAAAAAGCAGCCTTTAAAACTCTGAATTACTTCTATTCTCTTTTATTGCCAGTGGTTAATAAAATAACCACACTCTTTGCTCTATATTAGAGATGTATTCCCTAAAAAATCATGTGCAAATTTAATTCTTATAGATCAAATTTGATTTTAAATGTGTAAAAGGATTTACTAGTGAAAGACATTCTTTAATGTGGCCTGCTAGAAAACTATGATTACGTCTACATTTTTCTGGTTTTAAAGGTTGGTGGGTATACCTTATCTTTGTCATGGGCTTTCCGGAATTGAGGAGATAGTTGTCTGTCAGAATGTAGAGTACCTACCTGTCAGAGTGTAGAACTTGAGAGTGGTAATGTCAAGTGAAAAAAAAATCCATTTTCATCAGCATTCTAAAAGTGGTACAAAATTTATGAAAAATTAGAGGAGGCAAAGGGAGCAAAACACCTCCAAGTTAAGCAATGAGCTGCTCTGGGGTTAAAAGCTTGTAAAAACACCAGTAAAGGAAACCTTTTGTCAAACTCCTAAATTAAAACAAGAAAAAAAGAGAAATCATAAGTGACACTGGGGATTGTGAAAGAGATGTCTGTATTGTGGAAGGGAGAGGATTTAAGAAGTTGCTGTTTAGAAACTGAAGGGATAAGACCCATAAAAAGCTTGACTATAGGCAGTCAGTTATAGAAATTCAAATAAAGAGTTCAAATTGTTAAGAGAGAGGTCAACACACTATTTTTAAAGGACTGGACCCTTTAGAAAAAGTTTTGAGATTTTAGAAAATACTTTTGACTTCATGGGCCACGTGGTTTCTTCAATCGTAACACAAAAGCAGCCATGGGACATGCATAAACAGGTATGGTTATGGTTCATAAAACTTTATTTGCAAGAACAGGTTAAGGGCTAGGAGTGGCCTGCTGGCCAGCATATTCCAGCTCTCCTGGGAAGTGACTTACACAGAGTCCACGTATATAATTCCAGCTGATCTGTCTTTTCATCCTGGCCTCCACTCTTACCAGTAGACACCAGGCTTCCAGCCATACTGAACCACAATGGCCATTGACTATGCCACCTCCTCCTGCTTTGCCTGAAGCCCAGGTGCCTGCTGAAATGTCAGTTCCCCTCTCAAGCTTTCCTGAGCCCCATCACACACCCTAGCCAGAGGTGTTCATTCTTCTGCAGTGTTCCCATAATGCATCATCCACACCAACACAAACTAAAAGCTTCATTATATTAGAGTGCATTTCATACACCAGTGAGTCTCCTGGCTTGTTTATAAACTATGAAAGTATCACTTCTCAGCCTTTTGGTTAAGATCATGTGTAGTAGAAACACCTAAAAGGCAAGCGTCATATCTTTCTCACCTTGTATTCTCAGATGTTTGATTTAATGAAGATAGGTCAGCTGGTTAAATGTGGCCGTTTTAAAAAGAAAGCCAACCCCAGTTCCACTGTGGCTTTACTTTCTGAAAAGTTGTCAGACACTGAACAATTTTGGGTGTATATCTATTCCAATAGATCTTGTTCCTATATCCGGGAGAGGCCCAGAACAAGTTATTCAACTTCTCTGGGCTTGTGTTTTCTGTCGGCATAAGAGAAACATTAGTACTGACTCACAGTTCAGGCATAACATGAGAACTAATGCCTTTAATCCTGTTTGGACCACAGGTTTCCACAAACTACCTTCTTTTTGCAGTTCCCCTCCTCCATGACATTTGATTCTCCAGTGCATTCACCAGTGAATGGAGTTGGACTGAGCAGGTCTTCCCCCTGTATTTTCTTGTGTAACGTGCAAAGGCAAGAGCCCTGCTGAAATGGAGCAGCTGGGATGTACGAGGGGAGGAATTTGAAGCTCAGCTTCTTCCAACCTTCGCTATCAAGTTGTTTACTGACAAAAGAAGAGGACCCAGGAATAGGCTAAACATTAGGACCAGAAGACCACAAGAAAAATAGCAAACAGTGATTAGGCCAGACTCATGTGTTGGTGATCCCGGCTGCTGTAACCTTTGGCAGTGTACCTCTGGGCTGAGGCCTCTCAGATTTGGTGTTCCTCAGTTTACTTTTGTAACATAGACAATAATCAAGGGCACCCCCGACCCTTGTTCTGCTTTTACTTTTCTTTCTGAAAATCACTGACCAGGGACACTCAAAGGGAACCTCTTGTCATTGTTTTATGAGGTTATATTTATGTAACACATGCTCTTGAATGGTAGGTAAATCATATGTTTGCTTTTGTTTGAAAATGCTATTAAATGTTTTTTCTACATTTTTCATTCTATAATTGTTTCATAAGTGTATTTGTAGAACAGAACAGTTGAATAATCTCTGAATTTATTTAAGAGTCTCCAAGAACTCATTGACATCTTCTCATTTGGGACATGCTGACCTTAAAAACAGCTTTTTATAAAGTCTCTACATTCTGATATCTATTTTCAACTTGCATATCCTCACAGACCGATTGGGTGGAATGCATGTGCTTTGGACAGATACTTAGCTACTTCTACCAGATAATTTTATTGCATGCTTCTCAAATTTCCCCCCTTAGTGTTAACTGACATTAAAATAAACCTTTTGAACTAAAGGCACTTGACCTCAGTGAGAAATCACCTTTGCTGGTGTACAAGTCATATTGCTCTCATTGGTTCTGCAGGATTTTACTGGCTTAATAACAAGGAAATGCGTATTGTAAGTTGCCCTGTGAAGTCAGAAAATTACATAAAAATCATCATTAGGACACTTAATGTCTCTCTAATTTTAGTTTGTTTCTTCTTTGTTTCTATGTACATTTTCAAGGTTCATTGGGATCATTTTGTTCTGTTCAACAGACAGGTACCATTAACCACCACTCCCTTTTCTGCTTTTGCTTCCGGGTGCACAAATCCCCCAAAAACCCCAATAAGTCAGGGAAAGGCTGATACTTTGTATTATCAATTTAAATATGTCCTGGAAATTGAAAAATAAAAACTAGCCACCCCTTTCTACTTGCCCAGTGTTAATGTTTTTCTGCATCTCTCCAGGAGATTTTAAAAAAAGAAAAGCAAATTCCATTCGGGTACCAGCACCCTAGTGATATCAGTGCCATTGTGGGACTTGAACCCCATTAACACTCAGACTGTAAAGGAAGTATTAAAATTCTTTCAGCTTTACTGATACATTTCTCTTTGCTGCCTGTCTCCTGAAGAGGGGACACTCAGTACAGTCTTACCTTAGAAAAATGAGAAATTTCCATTATACAATAGGACAGAGGAAATACAAAGAACAGAGGACTTTTCAATTAGCTTTCCCTGGGTTCCCATCTTGCCCTGCCCTGCTGTCTCAAAGTGAGCCTGTTGTTTAATTTGGGTAGCTCAAGTGGAGTGAGCTAAAACCTGGGGATTTTCCCAGCAACTCTGCCAGATCTGCTTGGTGGATTCGACCTCACCATAGCAATGCCAATGCATTTAACACTGTGCCTGGCACACAGTAGGTATGAAACAAGGGACAGCTGTTGTCTTGGGTTCTGTGCCTCCATTGCTGCTGGCATGGATGTTTATTAGTATAGTAAGTACAGCCTTGATTGTACTTTAAGAGAATAGCAAAGGGTGGAGTCACTGTTCATTTTGATTTGTTTTATAGTACCATGGTGTACCTGGGAAACCCCAAATATTACATCCAAACATTACAAATAAAGTTTGCAAGCATAGTTTCTGAAACAAATAACTGCCTGCCTTGGCTACGATAAACTGTAAACTGGGAGACAGATGGCTCATTTGCCTGGAGATGCCATGACATGTGTAATCAGAGAATGAGAAAGTATCCTGGTATCATGGAACCCAACTCCAGGGAGAAAACCGAACTGGGGTGTTGGAGAGGACGCCTGGCCCTCTTCCTGCATCAGTCATCTCGAGGTGAGGTCACTGGGGTCTCCTAGGCAGTGCTGAATCACTAAGGATGCCGGCTTCCTCTCAGGCTCTTCCTTTCTGGGCTCACTGAGCACCTGCCATCCCTCCATGTGCTTTATTCAGGACTTTGTAACCTGCCTTTCCTCTGGGTCTGTCTTCTCCCTTCTCCCAACCAAATCTTACCCTCCTCTGCCACATCAGGACCACTTCTCCAGGCTGACATCCACATAACTTGATTTTAATCACCACCATCCTTTAACAGCACTTCTGTAACAATGAAGTTCTTACACATGTTTAATGCCACCTACATTTCCGGTATCTTTACTCATATCTGCTCCCATATTAAGTCTTCTATTATTTACATAGGTGATTTGATTTGATATATATACTAGTTTAATGCAGGATATTTCTGTCTGTAAACTGTGCACACATTAATATGAAATGTAATTTTAGAATATATTGAGCTTTACGTGGCATCACATCAAATCTTATAGTGATGAAGCCATTGTCTTTGCAATGATTTTGCTGTCTTTTTATTATCAATGAGAAAAACCTCAGATTGATGCCAGTAAATCTTGAATTAATACTTTCCAGAACTTCACTAATATCTTTTTTAAAAAAATAGAGGCAATAATACCACACTATCACTGAACTGTATTTCTTTCAGCGATCTATAGACTTTTTCTTAAATGGACAGATAATAAGTATTTTAGACTTTGGAAGACCATCCAAGGCCAGTTAGAACTACTCTACTTTTGTAGGATGAAAGCATAATTGAGTATGGCTTTGTTCAATAAAACTTTACAGAAACAGGCCTTTGGACTAAAATCTCCTTATTTTTTTTTACCTTTGCTCTCTTATTTATAGCAAATGGAGCTATTTTTCCTGTATAATAATAAGGGGAAATTTTCTTCTGAATATAATGTAGCAAAATAAACAAATTCAATTGAGGCTGAAGCCAAAGAGCTTAGTAGCCTGTGAATATGTGAAAAATCATGATGTTAGTACTAGAAGAGAAGGTTTGAGAAACTCTGGTTTTGGATGTTAGCTGATCATGCATTCTTGTGTCTTAGCAGAAAGAGAAGCCAGAGGTGGAGACTTGACCCCTCCAGAGTCTGTGTAGTGCTGTGGTCATTGTTCTGCAAGAACTGCCTCAGTCTTACTGTGTCACAACCTCCCACACCTTCAAGGCTGTGCACAGTTTGAGGAGGGGCAAGAGACCAAGCTTTTCTTGGGTCTCAGGGATTGGTCCTGTCCCGGTCAAGTGCATGGTCAATGAGTGGGTGCATCATCATAGTGGAAGTTCAAGCATCCAGGGAAACTGATGGAAGATGAGAAACAGGGGAACCCTCCAATTGCATTGCCTGCACCACATCCAGAAGAGCAGTAGGGCAGCGATGTGCCTTAAAGCATGGAGACAGACTAGATTCTGATCCCAGCCCACCACTTAGCAGTGTGTGCTTTGGGGCAGGTTGTATAGAACCTCAGTGTGCCTGAGGTTCTTTGTCCATGACATAAAGATAATACTAACTACTTCATGTAGCTATGGTGAGTAGATGCATTCGAATGTGGCAAGGGCTAAAAACAATACTTGGCTGTTTGCTCCTCACTCATTGTCCTGTCATGATACTGATTTGTCTGTGTTGTCACAGAATAACATGCGCTCATCAGTGATCCTTAGTAACTATACAGAACAGTTAATTCTCCTTCTAGGCCAGTGGTCCATTTATTGAAAACAGGAAGTACTCTCAAATTTGAAACTTGTTCTTAGAGTTCAGATCTATACCCACAAAGCAAAGTGATAGGTATATGGAATCATGGGCAAAGTTTCAGCTGTGAGCCTATGCTCTATTGGGATTCATAGCTCTGTGTCACTTACAGAATTAGCTCCAAATGTCTCAGCATGAGTGGAGCTAGCACAGCTGCCCTGGTCTGCCTAGACACTGAACTCTGGTCAGGCTCTCCTGACGCATCACGGACTGGTGCCTTAGACTGCCTGTGTGCCCCTCAGGTGATGCAGCCTTGGGATGGGCATGTTGGCTCTCTACCTGTTGCCTCTCCTCTCCTTCTCTAGTCTTTCTCCAAGGCACTTCTGTCTAAACAAGCGTATGTGTACACCTACACAAAGCCACGCACACACACAGCACACTTTGCCAGCAACAGAGAACATGTGTGGGTCCCTTCTGCCTGTGTCATATGTCAGTGGCACTGTTGCTAAGATAACTTTGAGAATCAAACTTGTTCTTGAGTCATGTGTGTGTGTGTGTGTGTGTGTGTGTGTGTGTGTGTGTGTGTACATGCATGTGGGCGTGTATGTCTTGAGAGAAGGAGAACCCACAGGATTTCCATAAACTGGCCATAAGTACCTTCAAGGTAAGAATGGGATCTGATTCTTAGCTCCTCACCTGTGAACCTGATGCCTTGCATGTAATGTTTCTGGAGTAGTTTGGGTATGTGAGGGATATTTGAGGTTTTAGGTGTCTGAGGGCTAGAGATTCTGAGTCAGGAACTTATATGTAGTTTTCTTAAGAATTACAAAGATTTGAATTGCATGAATTTAAAGTAAAATGTCAATTCAAGAAAACTAGGTCCCATTATTTTTATTTTTCTCATTTTACCTTTCTGTTTCCACCATATGAGCAATAGCATGTTATCCTTTCATGATGTGATGTCTCATCCTTGCATGTTCTGTGGTGAACATAACCAGATAAAGCTCGCAGATCAGTCCTAGCAGAGAAGATTGGCTTTCTTACTAAACTGAGCACATGCACACACACGCATACACACAGAAATGTTTCATCATATCTAAAATTTAATAAAGTATGCTGTTATTTTATGTACTTCTAAAAAACATAGATAACTATATATGATAGATATACTACTAATCTTTGTTCATCAAAAAGAATGGTTTGTTTTCATTGTTTGATAATTTTTGCATGCTTATATTTTGTACTCTTATTTGGATAACAAAATGCAATATATTAACCATTGTTAATCTCCTATTACATTGTTTTGAAATTCTGTATCATCATTTTTGTTCTTTTTTTCATTTTAAAATAAAAATATTTAAAAAGAAAACAAAGCAGCACCAATTAAACTTAGACACCAAAGCTGGTATAACAGGTGGCAATTTCAAAGAGGGAGAAACTAGATATCAACCCTATAAGAAAAAAGGAAGTGCCTCACATTCTGGTCTAGAAATATTCTCTGTTTTCATCTTGAGCTATTTTTCATTCTGCTTTAAATAGACATTGATAAAACCTCGGTGCCCAGAGACAATCCCCAGCACAGAGAGTTGGCTGTATAAATATGTAAGTGCTTCTAAAATAGCTGGCAGAGAGCCCTTTGTTTGGAAACAAATGCCTCCGTGGAAATAGCAACCTGAAATTCTCCTGCAGTTCCTGTGTTCTGGGGCAATGAACATGGCCCTTTAAGTACCTTCTCCCAGTGACAGCAATTCTCTGGAGGGTGGCTACCTAAATTGCTCAATAAATCCATGTGTAGAGTACAGTCTGGAATTTGCTCTTCCTGGAGTGGTATCGAGCTCTTAACCCCTGTCTCTTCTCTCTCTGCCATCACAAAATATTAACTATCTCACTTAGATTGTTTCTCTCATTCTTCTCTCTTTACAGCTCAACAGAGCTAAGCAATTATGTGATGAACTAGATTAATGGAGACAGGCATTTTTAGTACTGGAACCAAGGAAAGCCAACAGCCCATTTCCTCAGGAGAACTGTTTTTATCCCGAATGCATACTGGACTGCTCCAACACTTCATTTTGCCAGTGTAAAATATCTCTGGATTTTTAAAAGTTTTGATCATTTTATTTTCTAAATGATTTTAGAGCAGAAACATATTGAAGTTGGAAATTACAAATCTCCTGTTACCATCACTTGGACTGGTATCTCAACAATGTTTTTTGATTATACAACATTTTTTAAGTCTTAAAATAGGACTAAGCAATTTCACTTACATTTCAAAACAGACTATTTAGGAACCTCTCCTGTTTCATCTCTTCCTAAAAGAAAAATGTTGCTTCTAGTAAATTGTGATGACTCAGGAAATTTAATGAGGACAAAATTAAGTGCAAAATGTAATGAGCAAAGGACTCCCACTGTGTCTTGGAAGTGTGGAACAAAGCTCTTGGTCAGTTTAAACTGAATGAAGTCTTGCTGTGGTGACATTGGACTTTGAACTCTCAGAAATCTGACAATATTTAGGCTTAGTGCAGTCCTGCCCCCTCCAACTGCCTGCCACTCTTATGGGTTATTTCAGAAAGGGGATGTCAGGGTTTCCTCCTGGCCCCTGGCAGAGCAACTCTGAGATGGCCTTCACACATTTCTCAGGAAGATAATGGTGCCCAAGACTATAGAATTCAAAGGCCCAATTTGTTTTTACAAATTGTACCTTCTCTGTGGCTTTGTACTCCTTAATAATGGAGCCATGTCTATCAAATTGAAATGTGCTTAATTCTACCAGAATAACTAACGTTAGAAGGACTCACAGTGGCAAGTATTGGTGAGAAATGAGACGACTGGAACTCCCAAACATGGCCAGTGGAAGTAGAAATCAGGACAGAGTTTTGGAAACTGTTTGGCAGTATCTTCTAAAGCTAAATATGTCAATATGAAGTGATTCTGCTCCTCAGTCACAGTCAAGTAAGGGTGTAGACTCACAAAAAGACAAGTATGAGACTGTTCATAGCAGTCTTATTGATAATAATCCAAACCTGGACAACACTCACACAATATGAAATATATTTGAGAGAATCAAATAGTGAAACATGCAGAGCAGCGCAAAAAGAATAAACGGCATGGGTTTACCTTACAGATATAACTACAAGATGAAAGGATTTAGAAAAAAAAGAGAACACTTTATATAATTGCATTTGTATAAGGGTTAAGAAGAGCAAAGTCAGTCTGTGTGACAGAGGTGAGAATTGTATTTAGCCTGAGAAATACAGGCTATATTAACTCTAAAACGGTACATGGGACCCTTATGGGGTGCTAGACATTGGAACCTGCATTGGGTATGGTTACACATACCTGTGTATTATGTTACTCAAAAAAGAGAAATGATTGAAAGGTAAAGGGTGGCATTATAGCCATCATTTCCAGTTCATCAAGGAATTTTGTTATATGGAGAAATATACTACTGACTTATTTGAATCCACCTTTCTTTCAACATACTAGATTTCTTCAGGAAGTATTTTGATCTCTGTCATGCTCCCTTTACTCTGGTTGAGACCCTTGGTGCTTACAACTTTGAATGTCTACAGAGCACTAGAGATGGGTTATTATCCTTGGCTCCCTCTAAGCCCTCTGCAGATGATTGTGTGACGTCCTCAGGACACCGCTTTCCTCAGTGCACTGCAAATTCACAGCCCAGGAATACATTTACAGCTGTCATGTTTGGGAAACATTTCAGCCATCACATCATAAATAGTTTTTAAAAAGATAGAGTAAGAATTACTTTTAAATATTGTCTGATTATCCATAGTAACAGTCCCTGATGATATATGCTATCATCAAAATGTGATTTATGAAACTTTATAGATTAAAAAATCACAAGGTGTCTTTTTCATTTTCTTTCATTAGCAGCAACTGGGCCTTGAAATTTGTAAGTGAGCAAATGGAGGCTGGCTGAGGGAAGTTAACAAAAAGGTTTAGCTGGTAGAATAGATAACCTACATTTTCTGTGAGGTCAAGAGAGAAATTTCTTTGAGACTGTTTAAAGGAGCTCTAGATTCATTCAAAAGTCTGTGTTTATTTCCTTATTGTTTTTATTTTTAAGTGCTTAACAAAAATAGAGTGCTCAATACATCTGTAAGACAAATTAATAAAAGTGGTAAATTTTTGCCCATTGCCAGCTGGCAAAGTATGAACCATTACTGTTTCATTGGAAATTTAGAAGCAAAGATATAAAATTTGTGGTTTTTCTAGAATGATAGGTTAACAAGTTGATTTAAAATATACAGCATCATTTTAAAAATAATACAACTAGGGGGCTGGTGATTTAGCTCAGCGGCATTAAGCGCCTGCCTTGCAAGCAGGCAGTCATGAGTTCGATCCCCGGTACCAGTAAAAATGAAAAAGACAAAAAAAATACAACTAGTGCAATCAATTATCTGCAGAAAAAAAGGTAGATTATAAGCAAACTCTAATCATTTACTTATATACACTAGTTCTCCTTTATCTGTGATTTTTAAACTCCAAAATTTTGGTTGCCTGTGCTAAGCCACAGCCCAAAATTAGTAAGCAGAAAATTCTAGAAGTAAACTACTTATTTTGCTTTTGTTTTTGTTTTTTTAGTACCAGGGATCAGACTCATGACCACATACTTGCAAGGCAGGCGCTTATGTTGCTAAGCTAAATCCCCGGCCCTCTACTTGAGTTTTAAATTGCATGTTGTTCAGAGTAACGTGATAAAATCCCACAATGTGCCATTTGGGCCTGACTTGGATGGTAATTATTCCTTTGTTGAATGTGTCCACCCTGTATCTGCTTCGCACCATATTCACTTAATACTCTGTCAGTTATCCTGTCAACAACTATCAAGGTATCATTGTTCAGTCAGATCTTTGAGAGAAAGACTATATTCATATAATTTATTAGACTGTGTAGTTATAACTGTTCTTTTACTATGGTTAATCTCTTAATATATCTAATGTATATAGTAAATATTATCATAGGTTTATATGTAGAGGAAAAAATGCAATAGATTTTGGTACTGTCCATGGTTTTTGGTACCCACCTGGGGAATCTTGGAATGTATTTCTTACAGGTAAGGTCAGACTACTATACATAGATTTTTTTAATGCCATCTTAAAAAATATAATACGTAATGTACAGAAGAATTGTTTGGAAAGATTACAATAAAAAGACAACCCAGTTTAAACAATGGTAATGAATTTGAATACATCCAATCAAAGAAAATACGCAGGTAACTAATAAACACATGAAAAGATACCCAGCATCTTTGCTTACCTGCGAAATGCAAGTCAAAACCACAATGAGATACCACTTCACTTTGTCCAATATACATATTCCAAAGACAGACAAAATAAATATCAGCAAAGTTTGAAACAAGTCCAAACACTTGTATAGTGCTGGTAGAATCATAAGTGGTATAGCCACTGTGGAAAACAGGCTGTCAGTTCTTCAGAGAATTAACAGGGCTATTTTATGGCCCACCCAAAAACTTGACAGGATATTGAAATCAGAATATTCATAGTAATAAGAGTAGAAACAACCCTAGGGTCTATTGACTGATAGATAAATATAATGTGGTATATCCACACAATGGAGTATTACTCATCCATAAGAGGGAGTAAAATACTGATCTGTGGTATAACACGGATGATACTAGAAAATATTATTCTAAGTGGAAGAAGCCAGACACAAAGGCCACATATTATATGAATTCATCTATATGAATATCCAGATTGGGAAAACCCATAAAATTACCATGTAGTTTAATAGTTACTAGGGACCATAGAGCAGCTGAGAACAGGGAGTAGCTGCTATTCAGTTCCTTTTATGGCAATAAAATATTCCAGACTTAATCATGGTGATGGCTCTATAACTGTAAATGTATTAACAATCATCAAATAATATTAAAAGGATGAATTTTATAGCATGTGAATTCTGTCCCAAATTTTAAAAAACAATCAAAGGATGCTAAAGTTTTAACTTAGTGTTGGAGGGCATGTGTTAGATCCCTAGCACCAAAATAAAAACAACCAACAGATTTTAAAATATTAAGCTGACTTAAAGAAAAAATAGGAAAACAAATCTAGGTTTCAGATTAGTACACTAAAGTACATAAATATTAACAGAGGGATTTTGTTTGGTTCTGGTATTTTTAGTCATTAGAGCAAAAAGAGAATGAAGTGAGGGACAAGATTCTTGGTGTCTACAACATGAAGGCAGCTTAATTTTCCAGAAGAATTACAGATTTTTCTGATACTGATGTTTGCAAAGAATGTTTCCCATGTGCCTTCATTAAGAGAGTATGGGAGATGTCACTTAGGATGTCCTTGACATTTTTGTTACTCCTTTTTTAAGACTTAGTTTCATGTCCTTAAAAATCTCACCTGTTTTCCAAATTGGAATAAAAAGGGCATAGAAAGGCAAGGCAGGGGCCGAGGATTTAGCTTAGCAACATAAGCACCTGCCTGGCAAGTGCGAGGTCATGAGTTTGATCCCCGGTACAAGAAAAAAAAAACAAGGCAAGGCAATCTTTCTGGCATAGACACCAAAAGAAACAATGAGGGACATGAAATTGAAAAAAGGACAATTAAAATGGCAGACTGTCCTGCCTCCAGTTCAAATTTTATAATTTGAAAGCCTTCTCGTTCTAATATTGCCTTTATTAGTATCATCTCAATTTCTATTTATTTGACTTTCCTTTTTAAAGGAAAAAAATCACCTGTATATATAATCACCTGACTAACATTTTCTCTTTAACATGTTGTAATGGCATGACCCAAAGTGTGCTATTGGTTTTCTTAAATAAACTACTTCACATGTCAAAATATTAGAAAGAGGCACATGGAAACTTCCTGAGGTTAAACTAGTCCGTATCTTGATTTAGGTAGTGGTTTTATGTAAGCTGAATTATTCTGTGTCTATTACCATACCTTATTTTTGCTTATCTAACTTCATATACATGCAGCCGTACAGTCTATGCTACTTTGAGTCTGTCTTCTTTCATTCACCATTATGTCTGCAGAATTTTTCCATGCTGATGCAAATATCATGTATTTCATGTTATAGTATCCAGTTCTCCACTTGAGGGGGCACATATTTTATTTTTAGTTATTATTAATGCAGTTACCGTGAACATCTTTGTACTTGTTTTGGGGGTGAACATGAGCACTTGTTTCTCTTTGTTATATACCTGTGAGTAGAATTACTCCGTTGTAGAGGCACACAAGTTCAATGTTAATAAAAACTAGTTTTTCAAGGTGATGTTCTCCTCACCATCTTACATTTCAGCAGCATATAAGAATTCTATTTGTTCCACATTCTTGCCAAACCTTGATATTTCTTTTTTTAATTTTAGACATTCCACTGGGTATGAAGTGCCATCTCTTTGAGGTTTTAATTTGCATTTTTCTCATGACTAATGATAGCAAATTTCTTTTAAGTTTAGTAAAAACTGTTGTTGGAAAATCTGAAACAAAATGATGCATAATTTGATATCACATTTTAAAAACACAAATCTTGGAAAATACATCTCAGAAAATAAAAGGTTTTTGGTACCAGAAACCAAACTCATGACCTCGCATTTGCCAGGCAGAAACTGTGTGGCTGAGCTGTATCCCCAACCCCAATTCAGAATAGTAAAAACTATTGCTATGTTCTTTTCCTGAGCTTATCCACATTTTATTTTATTGTTTAACCATCTGCATATTTGTTACTTATGTGATAAGAAGATAAACATCTTTTAAAAGGAGTTAACACAGATTAATCTGAGATAGGACTTCAGTTTTCTTAATTTTCTAACACTTTGAAATTAATTCTTGATTGCTTTAGATGAAAATGGCTAAGAAAATTTTTAGCAGTGCTGTTTTTGCAGTCGATGATAATAAAACTCATTCCTATACACTGAGACATCTTAGCATGTAGATGAGAAGTGACTTTCTTCCTGACATTCATAGTACCTGCACTTCCCTGTCGGGGTGATACAGAGCCCATGTCCAGTACAAAAATAAATGCTATACTTATTCTTGTCACAGTAGAACTTCCTTGGCCTACTTAGCATCCAGACTCACTAATTTAAAAGATACAACCATCTTTCTCAGACTTCTTTCCTATATCCAATTATAAGAAAGCAGGGGTTACATCCAGCATTACCTCCCATCTAAAATGGGATGTTCCTGTAACAAGAGTGTGTTGACATGCAAACTTTGCCCACTGCTTCTGAGCTAGTCCTGGTGCTCCAACAGTTTGGGGCTATATAAAAAAAATAAGAAAGGGAGAATGTTGGGATTTTGTTTCTGCTGTACAGTAATTTGTTAACAAATTAGAGAAGAGATCTATATAATAAGCATAAATACACCCACTCTGGTCTAATGTTATTGTAGTGTGTTACAAAGCACTACATTGTAAACCCATAATGTAGGACCCAGAGGCTACAAATGCTGTTAGCCAATAAGGTAACTATGGACAAGTCATTGAACCTCTGCTTGTTACACGTCTACAAAACAAGCATATCATGCAATGATTGGTAAGATCCAACTTAAGACATCAAGCTATCAGAGACAATAGACTATAACATCCCTTTAATTAGAGTCAGTAAAATCTCTTCATTGAAAATAATATTTGCTTCCCGGACATAATTACAGTGAAACTTAATTCATACTGTGCTCCTAATAAAGTAGACAGGGAGTTGTTAAGTGGTTTTTGAACAGAATGATGTGCCAAGACTGACTTTTTTCTCTGCTGTTTTTTCATGTGTTACCTTTTCATGTGGGGAATCTCTGAACAGTTTTGTCATGGCATGCTATAAAGGAGTATCCTTGGTTTGGAGATGAAATACCAGACACAAAAAGAAGTTATTATTTTGCCTAAGGGGTTAAAAAATACTTGAAGCAAAAATGATTGAGAGAAATACCTGTGTGCTTGGTGTGGGAGATAATTAAAGTCATAATTATGCACTTAATATTTTCTAGAGGTTCTAGCATGAACATGTAGGTTTGAAAATTCTCAGAAGATACATACTTCCTCTGTTCCTGACTAGTGAACTGTAGTTAGGAAGAAAGGAGCTAAGAGAATGGGTCTAAACAGCTTTCCACAAGACAGAAAGCAGGGCACATTTTATGGGCAGATGACAATATATATCCATCACCATTATCCCAATCCCTAGAGGGAGAATCTCTAGAAAGTGGCTCCCAGTAGATACTGGAAAAGGAATGGGTAAATGAGCCATAAGAATCCTATTTATTTAGTTAGTTATTTTTGTACTGGGGATTGAACTCATGACCTCACACTTGCCAGGCAGGTGCTTGTGCCACTGAGGTAAATCCCCAGAAAATGGCTTTTTTTTTTGGGTGGGGGGGAGTACTGGGGATTGAACTCACAACCTCGTATTTGCTAGGCAGGCACTTATGATGCTGAGCTAAATTCCCAGCCCTTAAGAATCCAATTTAAATGTCCTCCAGTTTTGTGATTCTGTCTAAGAAGGTCTGTTAATCACCTGGGCTCCTGTTTTACACATGGAAATATTTGAGTTGGTCACAACTTTTCTCAAAAAGTTAGTGTTCAACACATAATGGATACGGAATAAACATGTGTCTGGGCCACATCAACAGCATCACTGGTTTTCTGTAAATGATGCCCACATAATGAGAAGCGTTATCTCTTTATATAAGAGTGGCAAGGTGTCAGCCCAGGGAAGTGGTTCTTTGCCCTTGCTTCAATTTAATTTCTGGCTTATTGGGGTGTGAATCAAATCTTTATAAATAAGGAGACTTTTTGCCTGTTGGGTGATCAGTATTTCAAGGAGGCATGGAGTAAGTCTTTCGCACAGTGAATGAGTGATCATTTTATGAAATGGTAACTCTCCTGACAGTTCGATCTTGGCAGATATCCTGTGAGACAAACAAGGAAGACAGTGAAATCCCTATTTAAAGCCTCAGGAATTCAAGATTTATAGAACTAAAATGGCTTGGCCAACAATGATGGCTCCTAAGTGGTTATGTCATAAATAGTACCCAGCTATCCTGATTCTGGAGGGAGTTATTTTATTGCTTTAGCATCCATCTTCTCTATTCCTCAGAAAGTATTTTTGCCAAAACAAAACAAAACTACAGGTTAGCAGTCTGTACAAGTCAGGGACTCTATCCACCCCATACAGTTTATGTGGTTCCCTTAGAAAAAGCTTCACAAATGCTTCCAAAATCATGAAGCCTGACCTGGTGGTGCACACCTGTAATCCTTACTACTTGAGAGGCTGAGGTGGGAAAAGCACAGTTTGAGCCCAGCTGGGGCAATGTAGTGAGATGCTGTAGGGCTGAGGATATAGCTCAATAGAGAGCATTTGCCTAGCACGCACAAGGCACTGGATCTGATTAATCCTCAATACCAGGGCATGGGGGATGTTCTACCCATCACTTTCTCATGAATAAAAAATTGACCCTGACACTTTCAGAATTAAAAGAGGAAGAGGAATAACCATAAAACTTCTGCAATGATTTTTGTAAACTCGTTTTTTCTACTGCATAACATATTAGTGACATTGCATACATTTTTTTAAAAGTGGGTCATTTTTTAAGGAAAAAAAATCCGTTGCCATTCCTATATAAAGCTCAATTTGAAAATGCCCTCTTAAAATGTTGTAGCATAATGTCCTAAGGGCAATGCCTCAGGCTGCTCCACACAGAATTTTCTGTGGGCTTCATTGTTATGCCCTCAATACAAAATGGGTCGCTCTTTGCGGCTAGAAGGAATTTTGCTTAAAAAGTGAAAGCAGTTCTTGAAGTGTCTGAAATGCATTTTGAAATTGGACCTAATGGAACGGAGCCTTCCCCCCTCCACAGTGCGAGGCTGATACAAACACATCCCTGCAAGGAGCCTGAGTGGGCAGCCACTTGGCAGCTCTAATGCACTCTGAGAGACAGACATGCATCCAAATCACGGTGACCTACTTTTGTTACCACGGCACCCAGCATAAATGTTAACTTTAAACTTCTTAAAAAATCAGATTGAACAAAAATTACTTTTTAAAGTCAAGGTCAGGTGTTGGCCAGAAAAATAAGATGTAAAGGTTAATTTAAATCAAAGCCCTTCTTCAGCAAAACTTGGGGTTCGATTTGAAAAGCACCAGGAGCTCCACTGTTACTGTATTCGCCATCTTGGTTGGAATAGAGATGAGACTTCTAAGTAATTTAGCCCAACCCTTTCGCATCTTATAAAGGCTTAAGTAAGGACTTAAACCTAAACCATAGGCTAACAAACACCTTCAAAGGAAGTCAGCCTTCTTGTCCTGTCTTCTTTTCCTCTCTGCTTCTTTCTTTCTCTACTTCTCTGTACATTTTCTAAGTTTTGGGGATCAAATTAGAAAATATACTTTATGTGGAAATTTTCAATTTTCAGTTTCTTTCAAACATCACAAAGTATTTAGAAAGCCCATGTACTTATGGTATTAAATAAACCAGGGAGAATAAGAGAACATTCCCCAGTCTTTCTGTCACAAAGGGAAAATTCCCAGGATGCTGTATATCTTATAGATAAAGACTAAATAAGCAAAAATAAAGCCTGATGTCACTCCAGGGAAAAAGGCAGAAGAAGGATGAGGCCGAAGAAGCTGATATGGAAGAGTGGAGAGAAAACACAGGTAGGACTAAAGACAGACATTTAGCTGTCACCAAATTTCCCATCTCTTGTCCTCAAAAGCAAAATCCTTGAGATCAGGAAATGTACCTCCATTCCTAGACTCTTCAGCACACAGTTTCCAGCTCAGGCCTTCATGAATTCACTCATTTATTACATATTTCCTTTGACTCTTTGAACAACAGTATGTATTGTGTGTCTACAGAATACCAGATGCTGTTTTAGCTGGGAATTAATGTTGAGGAAAGGGTCTGAAGTCATGGAGGACAAACTAATGTTGAGTAAAAAAGCAGTTTTATATAATTCATAAAGTGGCCATCATTGCATAAAACTGTGTTGTAGATTATGGTAGCTACATGGAATATAAAGAAAATATAAAACATAAAATTATGTGGCTGATGGATCAGAGTAGTCATGAAAGGTTTGTCAGGTAAACTACCATTTGGACAGAGACCTAAAGGAAGTGAGCCAGGCAGATAGCAGAAAAGTGTGCTCAGCAGAGGTACGGAAAGCTGTGAGAGTGCTATGTGCTGGAGGTAGAATGGTAAACACATCAGACACAGTCATGGTTTGTGCTCTTGGCATTTTGACCCAATGGGAAAGATAGACCCTAAATCAGGAAACAAAGAAATGCAGATATAATTGAAGGTCAATCTATAGTAGAGAATAAAAAATAGAAGGGACTTAGAATTGGCTTAAGAAGAAGGCCCGTATGAGAGGTAGCAGCCACTGCAGGCCATGGAATGGCACAGGAGAGGTCCCGAGACTGATCTTCTTGAAACCTAAATAACAGGAGATGCTGGCACTAGGACATGGTGATGGAGGGAAGAAGGGAGAGGAAGCCAGGAGCCAGTATTCTTGTGGTCCACTTTGATTTTATTTTCACCATAATACAGTGCTGTGGATCAGTGATCAGCATTAATATTTGCAGTGTGAAAATACTGATTTCTCAGTCACTGTGCGACGAGTAGACCGGCACAGGGGCTGGGAATGAAAGTTGGTTGGTCCCTGAGGAAGAGCAAGCAAGAGCTGATGATGGCTTAGACAAAGGCAGTAGCCATGGAGATAAAAGGATATGCAGAATTAAGTTACAAATGAAGACCTATTAGTGGATTTTGATAAATCGAAGATAGAGCCATCATGATGTAGCACATAAAAGGTACATTGAGGCCTCTGGGTAAGCAGGGTACATGAGTGGGAAGGTGGGTACAAGATGGGTGACTACTCATTCTAGGATCCTTGGTGTAATTTCAGCAGTCTAGTCATAAAACTTAATGAGAATCAGGGTGATACCTAAGATGCTGTTTACAAGTATTCCTCTTCCTCTGTAGGTTATTAATTTCCATGATATCTTAATCATAATGTTATTGATGGAGTTCAGCTGAAGATATACACTGTTTACCAGAGCTTTTGCCAAAAAAACTCTATTGGTGGTTAAGCGTACAATCAGGAATGGGTGTGTGTGTGTGTGTGTGTGTGTGTGTGTGTGTGTGTGATTATTCACATTATTCAGAGCCCATAGAAGGAATAATTGTTGCTTAGAGCAGTGCTTTTCAAATGGATGACGCACATCACTCATCTGGGGATCTCGATAAAATGCAGATTCTGCTTTGGTGAGGTTGGAATGGGGCTCACAATTCTGGGTTTTTGTCTGGCTGCCACATCATGCTGATGCTTTTGATCCTTAAGCTTCTCTTCGAGCAGCAAGACATTAAAGCAGCAATCAGCAAATGGCTACACTGCAAATATTTTCAGCTTCACAGACCATATGGTCTGTGTCATAGCTATTCAATTCTTTCATTATAGCATAAAAACAGCCAAAGACACTACCTAAAGGAAGGGATATGGCTGTGTTCCAGTAAAACTTTACTATACAATCATGCAGTGGGGCCAATGCACAGAGCTGAACTTTGCTTAGGAGAGTGGAGATCAAGGACTAGAGAGGAAACATTATAGATAGACCCAGGTAAAGACGAAGGGAGATGCAGGACAATGGGAGTAAGAAAATGAGAAAAGATGGAAGGAGAAAAGACACTTAGGAAGAAAAGAGGAAAGACAGCAAGAAAGGTGAGCCCCAGACAAGGAAAGAGAAGCCTCTCTAGTGCAGTGAGTCAGGCACACTGAGGAGGGCGCAGCATGTGGCAGCCTGCAGGAAGTGGGTGTGAGTGGACTGGTGGTCTCTTTACACTCACAGAAGCTGGTAGGGGAGCCTCTGAAACTCACAGATAACAGGATGAGGCAGCAACCTAGGTGAGCAGAGCCTGTGTGCTATGAGCTGTGGGGACAGGCAGCAAACACAGCAAGAGCCAACCTCCCTCACCCCAAGTACCTGCTAATTCCCTGCCCAGGGAGCTGTCATTTTGGGGCAGGATGTTGTAGAACAGGAAATAAGGGCAAAGAGCACTCTGCAGAAGGCTACGCTCTCTGTACAGTACAAACTGATGTTCTTTCTTCCTATCCATTTGTTTCCCGTCCAGTTATAATGTATCTAAGGAGAGGAATTCCCTCTTTAAGGAAAAGTTATAGGAACAAAACTTGACTAGAGTTTTAGCACAGAAAAATACATCTTCCTATAGAGAAGAAAAAGAGAGCCACCTTCCATCCCAGTTAAATGTCCTCCTTTCCTTATGGGCTCTGGAATCACAGTCTGCTCAACACGATGCTTTTGCCATTTATCCTTGTCAGCCATTTCAGGACAAAGGCATGACTGAGCACTTGGGTTCCACGCTCTTGTATCCACAGGCCTCAGGTTGTGAGAAGGAAGTGGAGAGCCAGCTTTGGCAGAGGCCTGTGTCTGCTCAGGCCACTGCCAAGTGTTTTTTGTGGACTACTTCAGTTTTTTCCTAGCACTGTCCTATGAGAGCGATGCAGGACCTTATAAGGCTTAGAAACAGCAGATTTAGCTGGTCAGTGACAGAAATGACTTTTTATTTTGTACTGGGGATCAAACTCACAACCTTGCACTTGCCAGGCAGGCACTGTTCTGATGAGCTATATCGCTGGTCCAGTGACAAAAATGATTTCCTCTAAGACATAGATGTCCAGTTCAGAACTTCTCATTTCTGCTTGACTAGCCAGCTCTCCATGTTCTTTTTTCTGTGGTATTTTCATGACCAAAATCTTACCTCTCAGCCCTACAGTATAATTGTTCCATCATTATTTCTTCATAAGACAAAGGCACCTGGAGCCAATAGCTACTCTAAACCTACTGGTAGGCCCTGACTGACTTGATTTCCTCCTGAGGGAGGCAGAGCTAGAGAAGTATTTGATTGAGAAGCACTGCACCAACAACAGTAAAGAAAGGACATTACATTTTTCAAGTAAACCTATTTGCTTTAGGATAGAGGTCCGGAAAGCTGGGCTTTGAAATTGGTCAGCTAGAGTTTCAACTCCAAACTGTCTGTGAACTGGAGTTTTCTCAAGTACAAAACAGGCCAAGTCGACCTCTGTAGTGTGTTAGGAGAGAATTAGCTTGTACATGAAGTACTTAGTCCAGACCAAAAATGCAGGATAAATAGGACACAAGATGACTCTGATACCCTTCGATCTCAAAACAAAAAGGGTTTTGAGATTCTTCAGGGTAAACAGATGTTCTTAGCTTTCTCTTGAGAAGCCTAAATGTGATTATTCTCCTGAAGAACTGAAAAGTAATGGTAGGTTATTTTTCTTTGCTTCTTCAGAACTTAGGGAAAAAAAGCAACTCAGTCTGTAAACCTCAAGAGAAACCTTTGCCCTCAGATTTCTTGCTGTTTGTTTCTTCACTTCAGGGACTCTTCTACTGAAAACATAATTAGTGCTGGTTTTTGCCTCAGCAATAAGGCCTTCACAAAGCCAGGCAGAAGGCCTGTGACGAGGAGCTGTACAAGACAAGCCAGAGCTTTAGAATGTGCTTGCCAAACACTGATGTTTGACTAATTGGTAATGTCTGGGGAGTTGGCATCAGGAGAAAGGAAAGGAAAAAGGCTGGTGGATGTTGAGGAAGGAAGACAGACAGATTTAAAGCCAAGCATGGAGACCCTGGAGGCAGGGCCTGGTCAAAATGAGCCCAAGGAAATTTGTCAAACTGTTGTGAAATGGCCAGTGAAGCCCCTGAAGGACAGTGTGCCCAGACTCCCAGCATCCACTTCTGCAGTGGTGGACTATGGGAGACTTGAGGCAGGAATGCAAACACAATCCTGGGTGTCCTGTGCTGAGGCCAGACAGCCCCCTGCAGTAGTGGCTCAAGACCCAATTGCAGTTAGTGGTGTAGCACTAACCCAGGTGGATTAGTAGGGGGACTCCAATGCTAGCCCTTCTCTGGTTGTTGAGCTGGAATAACTCTTACACCAAATGTTTCCCTCTCACATGTTTAGTTTTCTCTGGAGGAAGAATGGGGTGCTTGTGGTGGGGTGGGGTGTCCATCCTGCATTGTAGTTTAGTGCTGGCCCCTTCCCCATCAGATATGAGCCCATCACATGGAACCCTCTGGAGAGGATCTAGGTGAATGTGAACCTACTAGTTTCCTCTCCAGGACACTTTCAATTCTCTTCCTGAACAAAAGAGAAAGAGTGTCCAACATTTGCCTATCTCCTATACAGTGCTCTATACAGACTAACCAAATGTGTCCATTTGCAAAACCAGTAGTCCTTAAAATAGAAACCAAAAACACCTCTCTTACTAGGAACCTTCCTATGATTCTGATCTAATCTTTTCAAGTTGGAAGTTTTTGTCTTTCACATTATTCATCTGCATTCTCTGTGTTTTTCTCTTGGTCAGAGTAGGCTTTCTGAAGCACAACCCAAGAAATCCAGATGTGATTCTCTCCTGCTACAGTTTGCTCAGTGAGACAAAGAGATGAGAAATTACTGGAATATTATTCACAGGTGGTTGGATAGTAAATGGATATAACAGCTTTGGAAAACAATTTAGTATAATTTGGTAAATTAAAAGATGCCTCTACCTAGCACCCCCCCCAACAATGTCAATAAGTGTGCATGTGTGTCTTATATGTGTATATTCTTGCAAAATGTGTACAAGAATGTTCTGAACAACACTATTCAAAGTAGCAAACACTAGGAACAACTCAAATTTCAACAGACGTAGGATGTGTCCTGCACAGCAATGAAATACAACAAAGACAGTGTGTAGAAGACAAGGAAGAATTCTGGGTTCATCCTCACATCAGTAGCTCACAGAAAAATGTCTGTGTTTTCATTTCATAAATTTCATACATGTAAGACAGCCTCTTCTTTCTGGATGCAATTAAAAGGAAACCAAGAAAATGATAAGCACAGAATGCAGAATAGCACTACTTTTGAAGGATGAGGAAATAGGAGGGGAAATAGAGGGCCACACCCAAAGACCATCAAAGGAAAGCAGTGTACTCTTGTCTGCGGAGCGCTGGCAGTACTCCGCATCTGACTGTGGTGATGGGGCTGGGAATGTAGCTCAGCAACATGAGTGCCTGCCCGGCACCACGAGGTCCTGAGTTCAAGCCCCGATACCAAAAAAAAAAAAAAGAAAAAGAAAGAAAAAGAAAAAAATTGATTGTTATGGTGTTACTATGACTGCATGCATTTGTCACAACTCATAGACTGAATGCTGAGGGTGAATCTTGTGTGTAACTTATAGCTCAATGGAAAAAAATCCTTTGTTAAAGTGAATGGTAAACATATAGGTGTTTTCATTGTATTGTGACTTTTAAGTACATTATATATAATCATACTCTATATCTACTCAAATTTAGGAAAAAAAAAACCATGTTATTTTAGCCTCAGTGGCATCCCATTTTCTTTCGTTTGGAATCTGACTGTTATTGTGGCCTTCCTCACCCTGAGCCACCCGATGCACCCTCAGCTGCCTCTGCTTTTGACGCTATGGGCCGATCTTGCTGTGTCTGATCAGTCACTATCCTCTCTGAGCCCCACTAGTCTGGAAATCACCCGAGTGTTATCAACCCTGTGTTATCCAGCACACAGTTTAACAGATAATACTCATTTAGCAAAAATTTGTGCAGTTTTGTTGAGATATTCAGGTATCCCCATCTGATTCTGTAGGAGGAAAAACAATGGAAAGAAATGGATGAACAGTGAAGAATATGCACCATGCTAATTACCTCAAACTTGCCGGTTTTGCAGTTTGTATGGTTTATTAGATTCCTATTACTGTGGTAACAAATTACCACAAATTTAGTGATTTGAAGCAACATGAGCTTATTATTTTACAGATCTGGAGATCTGAAATTGAAAATGGGGCTCATTGAGTTTCAGTAATTCAGCAGGGCTGCACTGCTTTCTGGAGGCTCCAGTGGAAAATCCATTTCTTACCTGTTTCAGCCCCAGAAGCTGAGGTATTCACTGATACCCCATTTTCCTCTTCAGAGCCTGGACTTGTGGTTATTTGCACTTTGAGTGATGACGGTGACCGATCAAGTCTTCCTCACATTGTAACCCTCAAATTCAAACTCTTCTGTATCTCCCTTCCACATCCAAGGACTCTTGTGATTCCTCTGGGTCTGCCTGGATTATCCAAGATAGTCTTATTTCAGGAAGCTGATCACCAATCTCATTCCATCTGCAACCTTAATTCCCCCTTTCCAGGTAACAACCTAGTCCCACGTGCAACGATTGGGTTGTAGACATCTTCTACTGTGTTTGGTAAAGAACTAATGAGAGTACCATGGAAATTTAAGAGACTGAGAGAGCATGGAGCAAATGCCACCTGGTGTCAGGTTCGCATTGGACTTATGTCTTTGTTCTCCCCACATGCAGGCTTTAACATGAGCGTTTGAGTGCATATAGCTTTTTTTGTTGTTGTTTAGTTTAATCTCTGGAAATGCTGATGTGAAAGAGGAGATAAGGCAGTGAAGACAGATAATAAAGATTGTATTTTTAAGGTGGTCACTCTGTGCAGGTGGGGCTTACGCTGGACACCTGTGAGAAGCAGGGAAAACACCAGCCTCAGCACTATCACCCAGAAAGCCTCAAATGCTGGTTGAAGGCTTTTCAAGGAAGAACTGCATTCCAGGACCTGTGGACCTGTAGGACTCCAGGGATAAAGAAAGCACTTGGGAAAAGAGATACAGTACCAGCATTGGCAGCTGGAGGTCAGGTCAGAATATACTGAAGAAGTGAAGGCTGAGGGGAGAAAGAAATAGATGAATAAATGGACAGATGGACAGATAGGTGGGTAGGATATATGACACCAACATTTGTTACAACTTGTTTTAGAATTTGGAAATCCCGGTGTAGGAACTAAATGGCCCTTTAGTGACAGTCCAGGAACGTTCCAGCAGTTTTCTGAAAATCTATAGTGGCGTCTAGAGGGTCTTTGCAGGATAGTTTCACCCACCTCATCCCCACATCAACCAGGAGCTCAGTTTTCTGTTTTATATGGTGATAGATTTTGTCTGAGGAAAAGGCAAGAAATAGACACTTTTTTAAAAAGTGAAAATCACTTTCTCAGCCTACAAATTATAAAAATTGTGTGTCAGGAATCTTTTCTACCAGGTAGGAATGGTGCAGGGCAAAGAAGAGCTCGATTTAATTTCCCTTAGGCTTTTTGCTGAAGGGACAAGAACAGAAATCTAGATTTAGGTTTGTTGGTAAAAATAATATTTCCACTGGAAAAATGTAAAAAGCTACATTGTTCAGGATCCTTGAATCTATTGGTTTCAACACAGGCTTGAAAGGGGGTGGGGAGGGCAGATTTTGAACTGTTTAGTGTTAATGAAATGTTTAAGGCTGAAATAATGGTGCTATACAGCTCTTGACATGATTTATTCCGTTTTGTGTCAATTTGCCTGAAGTATATGATGTTGTGGCATTGCACAGAGGGAGGGCTGCAAAGGGCTCTTACCGACTCATGGATTATAATTTACATCTAGAAAGTCTACGCATTCCGTAATTATGGTGTGCTATGAATTAGTAGAGTAATATTGAATATCCCTAAACCCCTTATTATGGCTTCTCACTTGAAATATGTTTTCAATATACATTTATTCAGCAGTGCTTAAACATGGCAAGTCATAAACACACGCTTTTTAAATCATGTGGCTACATTTTCTTCCTGCTTAAATGTAACATCAGATGTTATTAACAGTGGGGTGGGGGATAGAAATAAGAGGGAGTGGAGCAGTTAAAAAACAAATAGTATTTTTTATTTTAAACGAAATTTCTCCTGTTTATGGTACTGTAGCCTCAAAGCAAAAGAAAGAAAAGTATTTCAGAGGGCCCTGGTAGTTTCTCTAGTGGTGAGTGATTGATTTTTGGTAGCACTGTGCCTCCCAAAAGCCATGCATGTTTGAAAAATGCCATATATTATGTGAAAATGCTTGACCGACTGATTTGGTTAGCAGTAGTTCCTGGCTAACTAACATTCAGGAAGAGAGCTTCAGATCCAGCTTTCAGACCGTTACGAACCTGTTCCAAAGGGCCATAACTCCAATGACGCTTCCTGTAACAGTCTCTAAAGTGAGAATTTAATTCCTTTCTTTGTGAAGCGTGACTCAGACACTTAGCTGTACCGTCTGGGAAATCCTCTCTAGGAATGCAGTCAGGCATTTTGCAAAGAAAGGTGTTGTTCTGCAGGATTTTTAACGGTTTTTTAAGAGTTTAGCCTGTGCATATCCACTACTCTGGAACCAGTTTGCCAATCCTATGCTTGTAATTTTAGCACACCAACACCAGGTGGCAGTACTGAGGTCAGGCCAAACTTCTATTTACACACAGCTCATTTCCTTTGGTGTAGCTAATGAGTCAAAGGCATAAAAGAGTTAAAAGAGAATTCTTCATAAAACAGTAATACTTTCTAAAAATATTACAGAGGCTGCTTCCACTTTTAAAACTACTGCATTCATTGCAAAGGTCATATCACCACAGACTAACAAAAAGCTCTGGTTTATAAATGTATTGACACTAATGGAATTTTAAAGACAAACCTATTATTTCCCTTATAGAAGCACAATATTATAGTTTGCACCACAAATCATTAAGGTGTAACAAGTTCTAGATATGTGGGTGTGTTTTGTTAACCCTGAAAAAATTGTCAAACCCTAAGGATAAATATATTACTTTCAAGAAATATTAGAATATAGGAAGCTTATAATAGTACTCACTTCAATATAAAATACTAAGTTATTGGATTGAACAATACCTGATGAGTGGCTGGCTTATGGCTTGTCACTTTATAAGAGAAACAGCACCAGAGGAGTAGCAGCATACGGAATGCAGGATACTGTCAGATATGTTTGAGTGACTGCGAGGGGAACTTGGCGAGGGGAACTTACCTTCTAGCAATGAAGTAAGTGCTCCCTGTGTAAATGATACACTATGTTTTTGCTTTTTTACTTTCATTCTACCCATTCATTTGTAGAATTTATGAAACGATGCAGAGGAAGAAACAAAAAACAAGCCATAGGACTGTATTAGATACTATCAGATGAATGCGGAAAACCACCTACAGAGTTTAAACCAGAGGCAGGAACTATCTGTATGAATAAGTTATATAGCTAAAGCATGATTTTAAAAAATGCGAACTCCTGGGTAAAACTAAATGTCTTACTTCCTAACATTTGAACTCTGGTGAATTAATTTTTAATTAAACCTTGGTTTTGTATCATGTTCCTGTGATACTGACTTCCAAAGAAATTCTCAGAGCTGTGTTGAGGCCTCTGAGACCCTCTATGGAAAGGCAGTCCTTATTCATATCTTCCATGTGTTCCAGTTGAAAAAATGATTTTATCATGTGCTCCTAGAAGAAACTCCAGATCATGTTCCACTCAATCCAGCTGTAATTTACTACAGAATCATGAGCCCCATTTATTCATTCATAACCAATCATAAGGAAGTTGAAAATATTGAGTACAGACTGGAATCGGTCCACATGAATTAGAAACTTAGCCTCATTTGCTAGCCATAAAACCTTCAGCAAATAATTAAGAACATTTGTAAAATTTGAATAATAATAGTAGCTACTTTAAAGACAAAAGTTTCAATGGAAGTCAATGTACAATGGTTAGGTGCTATGTACCAGTACATTGTAAATGCTCAATTCAATAAATACTAATTTAATTATTAATAGATTATAATTTACCTTACCTGAATCTGGGTTGTTTTCAAGGTTCTTAGGCTTTCTTTTCTTTTTCTTTTTTCTTTTTTCAATGGTGGCATTAAAGCCAGGATTATGCATGCTGGGCAAGCACTCTGCCACCGAGCTACATTCCCAGTCCATTATTTTGGATGTATCATAAAAACAGAGAAAGGTCACTACACAGGTTTCGTAGGAATAACATATGTGTTTTTCCAACTCTTTTTGCTTTCGTCCTTCTATCAAGTATCTGAGTTTAGTCAGTTCCTCTGCCAATGATTTTACTGTCCTCTCGCATAGCATTTGCTGAGCACACCTGCTAGGGTACAGATTGTTGTTGACAAAGTTCCTGTTTGTCTTCAGAGAAAACTTTTACCAACATATCTAACCTCATTTCAAGTTATATTTTGTTCCTGCAAAAGCTTTTCAGCACACCTAATCATCTTTAACTAAAAAGTCAGATACTGGTACACCGAAGACTCCAAAACCATGCACAGCCACGGGGGTGCCCATTAGCTCCTTCAGAGCCTCCTGCAGGAGGACTCAGTGGTGCTATGCAGAACTTTAAGCCATATTCTGTATGTTTTCCAATAAAGTGAGAATGATAAAAATATTGGTGTGCCAATGAAAGAAGCAAAATAAAGCAGATTGGATGTGCCGTATTACTGTCTGGTGGGATGGAGGGGAGGGCAGGTTTGGAATCCCCAGTGGAAAGGCAAGAACAGAAGCTGGATTTTAATTCAGCTGTTAGCTAGACCAGCTGCATGTCTGTTGCTTACTTAGTTTCTAAGGCTTTGCGTCATTAGTTACAGAACCTGTTGCTCTGTTTTTGTTTGTTTATCGCTGCATGCTGATGAGTTCTGAATTAGACATCTTTTGGTTGGAGTAGTCACTTGCTCAGTGTGTTGTCCAAGAGGACACTATTACCTGTCACAACCTCCTGGTTCCACCACTTGGACACATACAAATGACTGGAGCTCCAGATGGCTGTGAGACATTGGGTAAATGACATCTGTGTGCCTCAGTGTCCTTATCTTACAGGTGGAAAGAATATGAATTTCTTCATTAGGTTGCTGTTCACAAAAGTGCTAGAACACAGAAGCGTGCACGCGAGTGCTAAACACAGAGCTAGTCATTGGCAAAGGAGTCTCAAGGATTAGAGTTGATAGGGACACAAAACGTTTCTAATGTCATCCAAGGACAAGAGCTGAAGCTAAGAGTAGTTATGTGAATAAAGTCACCGAACAGGTTAAAAAATCAGACCTTGAAACCCATCTGCAGAGCTTTGGCCTAGAGCTAATGACATCTTCCTTGCTAACTTCTCACTGTGATAGAGAATTTTAAAGTGAAAATCCTTGAGAAGACTTAGGTTCAATTTCTTCAACTTTTAAACAGAAATTAAATAATGCCAATTCCTTGTAATATCACAAGCTAACTTATTGCAAAGACAAAATGGATTGAGACATTTGGAGGAGAGAATATGCTTTCCAGAAAGTGGGGTACAAAACTAGGAAAGATTTGTGGCTTAACAAAAAAAAAAAAATTAAAAATGCTTTGGGCTCTGGTAGATATGGGAAAATTTGTTACAGCTAAAAAAGTTAACCGCAGTGAAAAACAAAATGCAGATGTGTTGCTGCTCTGAGAAAAATGTGAGTAGGTTTTTCTGGAAGAGATAATCTCTCAGAAATTCACTTTAGGGGAATGAGGGGCAGAGTTTGCGAGGTAAGTAGTGTGGTGTTCTTTATGGGAGTTTTATGAGCTGCTGAAAGGGGAAGAGTGTCGCCCTAAATTTTAGAAAATCTAGAAAAAGAAACGGGGAATTTTCCGTGAAATTTTGAATTGAGAAAGAAAAGAAACGTACTTTGTGCTAAACAAGATGGCGAATCTATTCAGAGAAATTGAGTAAGAGACAAAATTCCCAGAATCATGAGAAAAACTAGTCAAAGGCTTCCTCTGGAGAGCACCCAGATCAAACGATTGACTCAAGGGTCTCTCTGCAAGATGCCGTTGCAGGGCCTGCTGTGGTCGGAGACTGGAGAGAGTGGTTTGGAGCAGAGTCAGCAGAAGACCCCAAACCCACAGGGACAAAGGGAGTTGAAAGACCAGTTTGGCCTAGTGGAAGGGAAGGGAAATTGGTCAGGAGAGGCCTGCTGACAGGAAGGCAGTGGAAAACAAGAAGCATCTGGCAAGGGCCATTTAATGCTTTAAACTCATGCCAAGCTAATTGAGTAATGTGAGCTTATGTTCTTGTAAATTATTTCAACTGTATATAGTTCTTCCCCTGAGACTCCCTTACCCTGAAGTTCAAGACTGGGTGTATGTTTGATTAGGCCCTGAATGTGCTGCACCACGTAGGTATGTTCACACAAGGGCCATTTAGTGATGGTTCTCTACATTCCCAATACTGTGCACCAGTGCCTTAGGCTTTCCACAGTTAATTGTTTAACACAGGAAGTAGCTGTATAATTCCCATGTTTTGAATGTGGTACTGAGGCTCCTGTGGGGCTGACTGTGGCCTCTTAATTCCTAACCCTACATCGCCAAGTTGTGAAAATGAATTTGGTGGGAGGCACTGTGTGAATAAGTGTACGTTTTTGAATCATTTGTTTGTTGGGTGGTATAGGAATGGAACCCAGGACCTTGTGCACACTAGGCAGTATGCTACTACTGAGCTATTGTACATCTTCAGCCCTAATTTTTTTTTTAAATTTTGTTGCCTCAAACTTGTCAGCCTCTTGCTTCAGCTTCTCAAGTAGCCAGGATTATAGGTGTGCACCAGCACTCCCCTCTCTGTACCTTCTTTTAAAAAGGAAACCCCCTTTTGTAGACCCAGCACTGAATCATGATGCCATTTAACTTCTGAAGGCATTCTTGAACACCTGGAGTATATTCCTGCAGTTCACATAGCCAAAAGTAAAAGTTTTCACTGTAACAGAATGAAGGATTTTGCTTTTCCACCACCATCCAGCTCTCTCCTCATCTGGTACCCCACTGTCCTCCTAAAGAGCTTCAAAGATCTCAGCCTGCCTATTTTGTTTCAGTTGTTAAGTCAGAAAATCTCAGTCAGTTTTTCCAAGCAGAAAGTATTATTTTGTTGAGTTAACTCTGTACTTCATAGAAACAAAGCCTCTTGTGTCCAGAGCTTTGCATTCTCTCTGGAAGTTTTTATATGCCTCTGAGTAAACAGTTGGATTTAAAATCAACAATAAAAACGTCTCTAACTCCCTCCCTTCTCCTCCCTTCCCCCCTCATTTCCCAGCAACAAGTGTCTATATATTTTTCATTGTTGTATCAGATACTAAGTCAGTTCAAACTTTCTGATGATGAAAGGATTTCAAATAAAATTGATTGCCAATGCTGGATCACTGTCTGGAAAAGTTGGAATCCACCTGATAGAATGGGAGATTTAAACCCATTTCATAACTGTGGAACTTCCTTAGTATTCCTGAAATTTGACTCAGTAAGTATCATTAAACTCATTTGGTTATCAAGAGAGAAAGGGAACCTTGTAGGTGCTAAACATCATTTTGAATTCTATCTTCTCTGGGCTTTAGTTGTCTTATAATTGTGATTTCTTAAAAAATGTTTTAACTTTATAGCAATGCTACTTATGAAACTTCAGTATTTTAAGTAGAGCTACTCAAAACTATGGCCCATGAGTCAGAGTTGTTACGAAAACAAATGAGATAGGGGCAAAAGTCAAGAGTACACTTAAAAACTTTTACCAATTTGATATCACTGCAACATTTTCTTTTTCTAATAGTTCATGTTTATTGTGTTTTATAAAATATTTGCTCATGATAATAGAAATGGGAAAAAATTTGGTCCTTCATCACGGTAGTTTGAAAAACTTATAAAGCATCTGTAACTTCATTTGGTGTCTCCTAGTTTTGAAAAGGACAAGGAGAATTGTGTTTTTAGTCCCAGTTTATAGACAAACTCAGGCTCAAAGAGGTAAAAGAAATCGTATTTTAGTTGCCACCCAAAGCTAGCATTTTCTAAGATAGCACTCTCCTAGTCCTGGGCAAGTTAAAGCAAATTCATCTGAAATGCTCTTGCCTGAACTGCTTTTTAAAGGAGGTAAGTATGTACAACTGACCTTCAGTGACCCGTGAACAGATGACATCTGATGACATTTGAGTTACCCCAATTTGTAAAATCTCATTTATACCTCATCAGACTGGCCAATTCCCTGTGTTTTCTAAAGCAGTTCAGAGATCCTAACTGTATGGGAGCTTAAGGTTTGAATGAGACCAGAGAGGGACCACACAGCCCCCTGGAACTGACCCTTCCCACGGATAGTCTGGTATTTTGGGAAAAATATACCAAGCAGGGATGAATAGGATGTTCCTCTTCATGCCACACTCACCTCTGCTTCTCTATATCTTGTCTATTGGCCCTGATCTACATACTGAGAATTAGCCCCAGGGTTTGAGACTTTGCCCCTTGGGTATCTTCCTTCTTTGCTAAACCAGATTTCCCTAGCTTTTTGGATGTTTCCTGAGTTGTATGGCTTCAAGAATGCCCCAGTCCCTGTGTGACTTCCTGGTTACATTCACTATACTCCTTTTAGTCACTGTTCATCCTAGAATTATGGAATTTCATTCACTGAACCTGGCATTCCAGAGGTGGTATGTCCAGAACAGAAGAAAACAATCCTCTCCCTCAGTTCACATGCTTCTTGTAATGCATAAGAATCTAAGACTGCATTACCCAGTTTGTATCCTTTTCACTTTGATGTCGTGTGTAAGGTGAAAGGACTAGGTCTTTTTAATATAAATTTCTTCATTTGGTTAGACCAAATTGCAATGAATTGATTCCGCCTTCACTCATCAAGCACCCAGCTGAGTAGGCAATGGAAGTCTGTAGCCTCCCATTCACGATTTTAATCCTGTAATACATTTTGAGAAGAAATCATGTTGGTGGGAGGAAAGTGGTTTAGGCCTTGCAAGCTTTCCAGTTGGTTTGATTTGGAGCCTCAGAGTTCATTTGACATCTGCTCTTTAGTCCACACATCAGGACACAGTTAACTCATTAACTGGAAGCCAACTGGCTGACCCCTTCAGAACCAGTGCTCACCAGTGAGCTCCCTAGGTAGACCTGTGTTGTTTTTAGCTGCCACCTTCATCCTCTGTGCTTTCTATAATCCTAATCACAGAGGTCACTTGGTGGGGAATTTTGCAACATCTGCTCCCTTAGCATCCACTGCACTGCTGGTTCTACCCCCTACCCCGCCCCTGGCGGCCTGGTCACTGCATCCTAGAACCACACCAGACATCATCCGTGAATCACCTCCAGGGGCTGAGGATGGAGGAGGAGTGGAAAGGGGATCATTATAGTTGTTGTTTCACATACTAAAAGCGGTGCATATGATTCTTATAGTCAAGGAAAGTAATAAAAGAGTAAAGAAAAGGAAATCACCCCTGCCCCTTGCTGGCTAGAATCCATTCGGTGGGTCCCTTGTCTTTAATAATTGCCTAATTTGCTCACAACCCATTCATTTCTTACCTTTTTTCACTCTGGCTTGTACTCCAACCACTCTCCAGAGGAAATAAAATACTTTTTAAAGCTCACTAAAGACTTCAATCATAGGACAGTAAACTATGGACTGTAGCCTGAAGGCCAAATCCAATTGATTGTTATTTTGTTAATAATACTTTATTAGAATACAGCTGCTCCTGCTCACACTAATTTTCTCTGAAAGCTTTGCCAGGGCAGATACAGAACTGAGTCTAGTTATCCTTCCTCCGATGCCTTCTGAAGATTGGTTCCAGGACGTCTCCTGTTCAAATCCCTTATATGAAATTTTGAAGGATGTGCATACAATCTCCATATACACTCTGTACCCTTTAAATCATCTCATATAATACCTAATTCAATCTAAATGCTGTGTAAATGGTCATTATACTGTATTGCCTAGGAAACAATGACTAGCAAGAAAAAGTTTGTTGTGATTTTTTTTATCCATGGTTGGTTGACTTTCTGGATGTGGAAGATACTGAGGGTCAACTGTAGGTGGGGAAGAGATTATATACCCCAAAAACTTGAAATATTTACTCTCTGGCTCTTTACACAAATCATTTTGCTAGGCCAGGCATGCTGATGCATGCTTGTAATCCCAGCACTTGAGAGGCCAAGGCAGGAAGATCACTGTGAGTTTGAGGCCAGCCTAGGCTATTGTGAGTTCAAGACCAACCTGAAATGCGTAGTGAAACCCTGTCTCAAAAAGACAAAAAAAAAAAAAAAAAAATCATTGTGCTGACCTTTGATCTTTACCAGTGAACTCACTGATTTAGCCAGTTCGCTGGACTGGGGTCCCTTTTCACCCTCCTTGGTCTTTGGTGCTTTTGGATCTGGCTTCAGAACATCTCCTCCCATCCCCTGGCCATGAATTTCATTATCTTCTCTCTTTACTCCTTTCTTCTGTCTTCCGTCTTCCACTCTGACCTTCACTGACCTATAAAAACACATGAAGACGCAGGTTTCTGAGTTTTGCCAATGTCTGCATCTCTGGGCCCTAAAACAATGTTTTGTTGAGTGGATGGAATACGTGGAGGTGTCTGTGGAGGAGAGTTTGACCTGAGTTCTTCCTTTTGCCCCAGTGTAAGAAGTGTTTGGATTTCCTAGGATAGGTGAGTCCTATTAGCTGTCAAAGGAGGGGCAGAGTAAGGTACATTTTCCCAAACATGCCCAGACCCTGGGCATTTGGGGACCTGCTTTCCATTTTATTGGCCCCACACTTGCTTCAGTATTGTGCTGTACTTTAAATCCATGTGTGCAGGTATTGGTGCATTTGAAAATCTGCTCACACACACCCACTAATTTTGTCTAGTCTCTTAGGTCATTACAAATTGACTCTCTAGTCCTTTCTTCTACAGGTTTCTGGGCACTCTTTGGCCACCACCGTAGCATTAGATGAGGTCTCTACCATGTAGTTTGTAGATGGTGCCTTTTTCCCACTGTCTTGCTTGGCTGATTTAGATCATGTTTGCAGGGCAGAAAGCCAAGTGTGCTGAAGCCTTTCGTTATTTTTTTTTAAACAAAAGTTGTGGTTGAAAAAACGGTTTTTCTTTAGGGGCTTTGTGTGCCGATTAGTTAATAGTAGTTAATAGTGGTTGCTCAGATCTTTTTGGATAGATGTTGGGAAGGATTTTGAGACTGTATTTGAGTGTAGTGAGAAAGAGTTCTGATCATCTAGTAATGTCTGCTGTGGAAATTGAAATAAGGGCAGTTACGCCTAACTTGTTTTCCCATTACACTTTTGGACTTTTAATATTACCAAAAGACCCTTACAAAGGGTTTTGTGAATAAAATACTATTTCGGCTGGCTGCCTTCGCTGCACCATCTTCCTTTGCTGCAATTTTGAAGCCTTATTCCTTCATATTTCAATCTTTTTTCTATGTTACAAAAAGCATTTTTGCCATAGGAACTACATATTTTTATAAATGCTGAAGACATGTTTATTGTCTCTGACTATTTACAAGTGTCTTTAATAATTAAACTCCATTCCCTGGCCACATAGGAATTAATTGTCAAAGAAGCCCTCTGTTGGGGTCAGTGATATACAAAGGAGGTCTCTAGGGCCAGCGCAGCTTACTTTTAATGTGAGCTGAACCCAAATGTGTACCTATAAAATTAAAATAGGCTTTTTCTTTTGTTTTGTTTTGTTTTGTTTTGTTTTTTGGTCTTTTTTTTTTTTTTTTCCCGGTACCAGGGATCGAAATCACGACTGCCTGCTTGCAAGGCAGGCGCTTATGCTGCTGAGCTAAATCCCCAGCCCCAAAATAGGGCTTTTCTAATTGTGGCCTTTACATTTCCACAAGTTCACACACACACTTTCACCCACAGTCAGCCAGGTAGGTTGATTGATTGACTGATTCATTCATTCATTCATTCATTCATTCATTCATCCCACAGCATCTGTGGGTGATGGGTAATGTTTTAGTCAGGGGACATATAACCTTGGAAGCAGGAACCAAACAGGTAGCACTCTGTAGCCCAGAAACCCACTCTTTCTGGGTGGATGGCTGTAATCCAATGGGAACTATTAAGCCAGCAGTGCTGACCTAAGTGAGAAGGACAGTAATAATGTTACTTGAAACGATAGGTTGACCAGAGGGGTGTATAATATTACTGTTAGTGGGGCTTGGCAGGTGGGCTGCTGTATCAGGAGTGGAGTTGTCTGCCTCTCTCCAAAGATAAGTGAAACTGGAAAGGTAAAATGCATTCTGTGCATGTCCTCCATAGACTGCATACCATGATCTACAAAGAAAGGCAAGAGCCAAGCCCACAGCAGACAGAGCCAAGCCAACACCAAGAACTATCTATGATCGGGCCTCGCATTTCAAAAGTCTTTATAATCCCTTTCCTAAAAGTTGTTTTAAAGAAATGATCAAAAATACATATAATCACATACAAAGATTTCATTGCAGTACTGTATTAGTGTAAGGCAGGAAATAATAGAAAAGACCAACAAGAATGACTGTATAAATTAATTTATAGTTGTAACTGGGTACATTATGCTGTCATTGCAAGTACTTTTTCCAAAGGCTATTTAATGATACGGGAAATATCCACAATGTTAAATTGTTGATACTCTGGATACTATATGACCTATGTTGAAAAAAAAAAAAACACATGTAAATGCATAGAAAAAAGAATAGAATAAAATTGATCAAAATATTTACAGAGCTTATTTCTGAAACTCAAATTAACTGCTTAGTTCTGGGACATGGATTAATCTATATGTACATTTTCTTTCTTTTTTTCAGTACTTTTTTCTGTTGTATTAAACAAAAGGCAAGAAAATATGTGAGTTTAAAAGACAAATTAATAAGAGAGACATAAGAAGGTACATTACAGATAGATACAGGACAAACTCAAGTGCTCAGAGAAATGAGGCACTGAACACTTCTGTACTTTCCAAACTGCCTTTACTAATCTGTGTTGCTTTATTTTTTTAGGCAGAGTCTCACTATGCAGTGTGCAGCACAGGCTGGCACTGAACTCACGGTGATCCTCCTGCCTCAGCCTCCGAAGTGTTGGGATTACAGGCATGCACCATGCCTGGTGCTGTTTTCTAAAAAAAATATTTTCTTTTCCTTTCAAAAGAAAGTAGCTTTCTCCAGGCACTGATCAGAGTCTTACATTGCTCGAGAAGTCTGGGAAATGAGCTGCTGAACATCTGGTTTAGGAGCTGACCTCTCCACTAACCAATTATAATTTGAGCATCCCAATTCCAAAGACTGCTCCAAAATTGGACACTTTTGAAACACTGATGTGACAACTGGAAAATTTTATACCTGACCTCATGTAAAAGGTTGCAGTCAAATGTATAAAATTATTTAAAAGACTATATAAAATTACCCGCAGTCTATGAGAATAAGGTATATATAAAACATCCATGAATGTCTTATTTAGATATGGATCCACCCCCAAGAGATCTCATGATGTACACACAAATATTTAAAATAAATTTTAAATGCAAAAGTAAAACTCTTGAAAGTCTCTAATGTTTCATAAAAGGGGTATTCAATGTGTACCTTCTGGAAGATTACTTAATTAGTTGGGAGATTTGTCACATTCATACCACTATTTACTTGGCCATCAGAAAACTCTGCTCTTCCTTCTGCTGGTAAATTGCACAGCTGCCCACCCAGAGTCTGAGAACCAGGTAAAGCTGTTGTCTGGCCTATTTGAAGTGGTCATTCATTACCTCGTCCCCAAAGCACTGTCCCAAAAGGAAATCACACTGCAGACGACATCTCCAAAAGGTGACTCTTGTCTCTGAGCATCTCCAGCTGCTTCTCTTCCCCCTCACTCTCTCTCTGGGATGTATACACTTTTGTCCAGAATTATGCCCAGCTTTCCAAGCAGCAACCTTGATTAATTTTACCTCAATTGTTGATTTTAAGAAATTGGAGGCTTTTGTTCTGTCCTTTGCACATTTCCTGCCTGGCATACTTTGTTCTTTTAAGGAAGATAGCAGTGATGAACTCTGCCAAATCACATGAAGTTACTTTGTCTCCTCGTACTCTCTCAGAGGTGTTTCTTGTGGCTCAGGCATCTGCCTGACTCAGACTTCGTGGCCGCTGTGGTTTGTCTTCCCGTCCTGTGCCCAAAGCTGCAGGAGAACCTGGTGAAAACTGCTTAGCCTGGGTGGCATGGAGTAGCTGCTGCCTTCGGACCAGGCAGCCCTGAGATAATCACACATTCTTCCTTAATTCCCACCAGAACCCTGTTGCCTGCAGTTGGCAGCGTTCTGAGTAATGGGTGATGGTGGAAAAGCAAGGACTGGGACTTTACAGGATGCCTCTCTACCCCTGTACCTGTCCAGAGGTTCCCACAAGGGTGACTGCAAACCGCCATGTGAAGATGTGTGCCTCTCCCCCCTGCCCAGCACTGTCCTCCCCTTCCAGAGCTTTCCCTTGGCAGCCAAGCTTTGCTGGGGGTTGGCAATGCACCAAGACCTGCTCTGCACACTGGTGATAGCAAGGAAAGACAGCCTGCTGTCCTGGTGCTCACACTCCACTAGGGGAGAAGACAATAAAGCTGACAAAGGATGAAAGAAAGCAAGGAAGTGCAACAGGGTAGTAGTTTTTGATGAAGTAGTCAAGGGAGGCCTTGCTGAAAGGCGACATCTGAGCAAGGACTGGAAGCAGGGAGGGGAGCACGGCTTTAGGCAGAAGTGACAACCAGCCGACTTCTGCTGAGCTGGGAGAGTGCCCCAGCCCATCCAGGGACCCTTAAGGAGGCTAGGGTATGTGGAAGGAAGATACTGGGGAGCCACAGGAAGAGATCCATCTTGCATGGAGCCTTGGAAGGCTTTCTGCATAATGTGGTTTTTCTCTGAGTTTCATGGTGAATGGATTAAATGGGGTCTGGAAGCCGCTCTGCTGAGAACAGACTGCTGGGAGGTAAGGGCAGAATCAGAGAGCACTGAGGAGGCTGCAGAAGTCAGTCGGGCAATTTTCTGTGTGCCCTGGGCCAGGGAAGGAGGAGGGAGGGCGGGAAGAACTCTAAGAATCCCAGCCCTCCTTCCCCTCACAGCTTCAGACCCAGCTGAGAAACAGCTATGGCAATCAGGTAGAAAGAAACATGCCAGCCACTCATTCCTGAGAGTCACCATCTAGTCTGACAGCTTTATTAGTGTCACAGAAAAGCTACTTTCTTTTTGAGTGGAAAACAAAAAAAAAAATCTACCTTTAATAATAACTGAAGCAACACAGGGTCACCACAAACTATTTGGAAAGTTCTGAAAGTTATAGAGAAGAAAGTATAAATTACAATTAAGCCTATGTCCTAGAAAGAGGCTGTTATTATTTTTCTGTGTGCACCCACACACATTCAAATTTTTCTGACCTGATTTTTTTAAGATAAACTTAGCACTGTGATTGTTTCCCTGTATCATTAGTCTTTGAAAAGTTTATTTTAATAGCAGCATAATATTCCCTCCTAGTGGTGTGAATGGATTTATATAGCCATGTGTTTATTAGAGGATGGGGTCACAAGTTACAATCCCATCAGCTTACCTGCCTGCTCACAGACAGGGCTGAGGTCTGCAGTCCTACTTTCAGGGCAGAGAGAAGAGAACTGTGTGCCCTTTCTACAGACTAGCAGACGTGGAGAAGGCATAGAAGAGCTTAGACTCAGATGCTAGGTGCCTTCCCTGAGTGCCTGCCTATCCAGGGTGAGTCTCTCCTCTGAGAACATGAAAGGGAGAGGTGGGGGGAGAGGCCAAGTGCAGCATCCTCATGAAAGATGTCTGAATACGAGAAAGCCCAGACCAGGGAAGTGGAGATGCTCTCCTGACACCAGCGACTCAGTGAACTGATGAATGTCAAATACGCGCTACCAGCAAATGCTATCAGTGTATTCCAAGTACTTGATCCTGGCAGATGTACCTTCCCCTCCCACTTCCAAGCAGATACCAAAATCCATAAGGTGAATATGCCCATGTACCAATCTCATGGGCCAACATGAAATATCATGCAGACATTCCTACTTGTGTCGATTTAGCAAACTGTGTCTAGAATGTAGAATTGTTCAACATTTTTGTGCATTTTTGAACATACTCAAGAGAAAAAAAGGCATAGATCCCCAAGCTGCCTGGTCTCTTGGTGACCTCCCTTGATTGTGAATGGATGGATGGATGGAAAGATGAATGGGTGGGTAGGTAGAGGAATATATAGATGGATAGATGATTGGATGGATGGAGAAATGGGAAGAAAGAAAAGAGAGAAGAGTAGCAGATGAGTGACTAGAAGGGTAAATTAAGTCTAAGTTATTTTATCATTTTTTCCTCTGAAAAGATGTGAGAGGAGTGATGATTTTATATAGGCCACTGTGGTTTTATCTTTTTCCCAGGTGGAATGAAATCCAGTATGAAAATCCCTCCCTCTGTTATAAGACAGTAAGAGCCACATTATGATCTAAGTTACATGTTTTATCTGCGTGAGCCCAGGAGAGGAAGAAGGGTGACTTTCTAGCTTGAGTGACGTAAATCTGTGGCCCCTATAAAATATACGTTATTACTGTGATTCATGGGTCTTCTCTTTGAAGTGGACTATGGTTTGTGTGCAGTGGATGAAGTAATTGCAGTGAGTGCTTTTCCCTAGAGACAGAATCAATCACTGTTTTAGAAGATGGTGACATTTTAGAAAGAAACTCTGAGGGAAATGTCATGCTTAAAAAATTAGATTTAAACACACTGGCTCCAGATTGATTTTTATTACACTCAAATGGATACTCTGATTGATTATCAGTCTTACAAATGTTTAGCACATTTCTCACTTCTCTAATAATCAGAATAATCTAATTTTCAATGTCATTTAATGTACTCCATTCAAGGTTATAATAGATCATATTTCTAATAAAACACAGCAATTATATAATGAATAATACAGGAGGACCAGCATTCAGATTCCCTTGATTTTAAGGCAGTGCTGACAAAATACATAAACCCGTTTCTTTAAATGTGATGCACATTCTAAGTTTTGCCTATGTCTTACATACTGTTTTTTCCTTCTGGTGATACAAATGGAACTTTGTCACAAAACATCATCCCCCCAAAAAAATTCTTAGGAGGAGACAACAAGTTTTGAATTCTTTTAATATTTGTTGTGAGTGCACCCATAGACAAGTGACAGGTTTCCAGGTTTTTTTGTTGGGTTTGTGTAGTAATTGCTGCTTTCTCCCTATTTTTGATATACATTCCTCAGAGAACTAGCACAGGTTAGTTCTCAATGTTTTTTAATATCCATTGTAGCAGCAGCTGATATTAAGGATGTTCTAGGGTACACCACAAGGTAACTAGTGGAGGAAGCATGACTATATTTAGAACCCAATTGTTGCTTGATTATGTTTACTATTTTTTTTTTCAAAAGAACTGACTCACTTTGAGAAGTTGTGCTTTTATATACACGGCTTGGCACCAGCTCCTGTCAAGCGCATATTGAGGTTAGTAATTGTGAATTCCTCCATGGTGGTGTGCTGCCCATTTTGTTGATCTGGCAGGTGTAAAATGGTATCACAACCTGGAGGTCCCACACACAATAGCACGAGCTGAGCTTCACTCTTTCCAGGCTGTGCTCTTGGTGAAGAATCCTTGGGGCAGCAGGGAGAACAAAGGGGACTGCAGAGGTTGCAGCCTTGAGGACATTTGAGTGGGAAAGGACAAGGTGAGGCAGAAGTCCACTCTAAACTGGTCCTCGTATGACCTTGGCATACACAAACTGCAGAAGATGGTGCTTCTAAAAGATCTGAGCAGAAGTAGATGATGGGCTGGCACAAACAAGATACCATTTAACAGAGATATGTATCAAGTTCTGATTTAGAGTCAGCTAGAGCACTGGACCTACAGGCTGAGGAAGACCAGATGAAGATCTGATCACCACGAGCTTGCCTAAACCAACTCTAGATAATAACATGTCTTTTCTCTTAAGACCAATCAGATCATGATAAATCACCAGAACCGCCTTTTTAGTTGGCCCCAATCAGAATACACTTTGAAGCATTACTGGGTTTTATTCAGAGCACTACATTTTAACAGATAAGTTATCTAGAACTGAATATTATCCAAAGCAGGGAAAGTGTGAGGTCATACGATGTCACTAGACACCTTGAAAGTTCATAGAGAAAAACCAGATGAAAGTTATTTGCTCTAAGCTACTCCAGGGACCATGTAAAAAAGAAGTTATAAGGTTGGCTACCAGGGACGCTGGGAAACCAAGCAAGCAGATCCCCTCTCTGGTAAGCAGTGGCAGTGTGGCAGACTGTGGCCCTTCCAGGGGGAGAACCACCAGTGGCTCCTGGGATCCACACCATATTGGAACTTAGAACTCTGGGAAACCAAGCAAGCAGCTCGCCTCCCTGGTAAGCAGTGGCAGTGTGGCACACTGCGGCCCCTCCAGGGGAAGAACCACCAGTATCTTCTGAGATCCACACCATGTTGGAACTTAGGATGCTGGGAAACCAAGCAACCAGCCTGTTTCCCTGCTAAGCAATAGTGAACCTACTGCTGCACAGCCTAGAGTCAAACATCCCACTTCCCCTATCCCTCTTCTCCTCTCCCCCCATTGGCAAATGGGAACCAGAAATCTGAGCATCTCCTGGGAGGTTCACCGTAGCAAATAAGGGGGAATTCCTTCTACCATCTCTTTGAAGGCAAATATTTTTATTTCTGTTTTGCTCTATTCTGATTAGTGGTACTGCTCTATTCAAACATAAAAATAAAAAAAATAAAGCTGGCTACCATTAGTTGAGTGCTACATTTTTGACATCTCTTTGAGACCATTACCATTCTTTATGGTCTTGGCAACTAGCACTGAGATAGTCCAGGTAAGTTGCCCAAATTTACACAACTCCAGAAGCTACAGAATTGAGATTTAAGCCCATTTCTTTTTCTTACTATGATCTTATCACAATAGATTCTCTATGATCCCTATAGCCCCTTCTAACTGAAAAATTCTACCCATCTCTATTTAGTATGTTCAGAATCATTACTGATTAATGAAGCATTCCAAACCCAAAGTGCTCAAAATAAGATGAGTTAAATTGTCACTTAAATAAGTTGAGGAAATGAAGACCCCATTGTAGTTAAGAAACTTGGCAATAAAATCTATCAATACTGTTGAGAATAGCAACTCTTAGGCCATCATGTACCTTTCTCGAGCCCTGAAGAAAAGATATGTCGTCTTCCAGGAAACCTCTCTGTCTGTCTGTTTTTTAGTCCATCTGGGCTGCTATAAGAAGACTTCTGTAGACAAAGTCTTTACAAATAATTGAAATTTATTTCTTCTGGACCCAGAGGCTGTAAATTCTGAAATCAAGTGTCTAGAGATGTCTGGTGAGGGCTTGCTTTCTGATTTATAGGCATCATCTTGCTTTAACTTCCATGGTAGAAGTGGGAAATGAGAGATACTGGACACAAAAGAGAGGCCTAGGTCTATCTCTCTCATCTGGGGCTTGCAATCCTGCATGGATCATGGTGCCAGACAATAAGATGGCCACATGGTGGGAGAAGGAATCCTGTGGGGCAGCCAAAGTCCCTTTTAGGAAATGGTCAGTGTGAGGTGTTGTAGATGTCCAAGGGTAATCAGATTGTCACATCCAAGGCTTAGGGAAATCTACCTACAGATGGAGATTGGAGACTTCTGGTTGTGGGTGCTCAACAGTAGAGGACTTGGACATGGATTTTATGACACATGAAAAGTGAGAAGAGGGCCACAACACTCCAGAGTGGGGAATTCTTCAGATGGGCCACAAGATAGGCTTTGCAGGTATCCCACGGTGGAGTTATCTCAAGCTGAACGGCTCTGAGCTTCTTGATTAAGTCTTCAACCTCTTTCTCATAAATGTGTGAGTCAGCAGGAGTCCCAAGAGGCTGGGGTTCTCAGTCCACACCCTCTGCTTTCTTGCTTTTGAAGACAGTTGGCTCAGGCACTCTTTAATAACCATGTTTTGTAATTATGGGCTACTTTTTAAAGTTAGTAGTCATCCTAAAACGTTCCCTTTGCCCACTGAGTGTTCCCTGTTTTTAAATAAATGTAGATGTGAGCAAGAGGTCTGGGATAAGAGAGCAAAGCTAATAATCATAGCTGACCACAAGTCCCTCCACAGTTACCATACAGAGCAGAAAAAAAATAGTCTATATGCTAGAAAATGACAGTTCCTAGAGATGACCAACCATTGTGCAATTTCCTGAATTTCATCAAAAGCTTATGAAATAGGAAAATAGGCTTGGCAGGGGGAGAAAAGTCTAGAAAAATTAATAAGAAAAGTATTATTTTAAAGTCCAGCTTCCTTTCCAGCTTAAGTGTGGCCAAGCTTAAGAACGTGCATAGTTGGTCGTATGTTTCTCAATAGTAAAAATGACAAGGTGGGGGGCTGCTGGTTCCTGTTGAAAGTAACCTGGTTGTAAGTGGAATGGATTTGGTCATGGGACAGAGAACACCCTCACAGCTTGACCACTGCACCTGTGTCCTCTGTGTGTCCAGGGCAAGACAGCCAGCTCCACTAGACCCACCAATGACAAGTGGGCACCCACTATGGCCTTCAGGCTCTTTCCCCTTTTGGGGTTTCTAATAATCATAGAATCTTGGGTTTCTACTAATCAGTTCTCACTGAACCTCTCTCCCTACTAAAATCACCATGAAGGAGAGACTATGTCATGCCTCCAACATGAAGCAAGGGTGCTAAGAAAGAAAGGATTCTACAATACTTGTGGATGAAAGGGCTCAATTTCTGGGGCCCACTTCAAAATAACCTGGGGAGTGTGGGGAGGAAATAAGACTCACTGTAAATTCTCCAGTGAAGCCGGATATTGCATGAATAGGAGCCCTTAGTACTGTGACCACTAGAAATGTTAGAGATTTCCATAGTAGATATCTTTGAATATAAATATTCCAGTTTTCAGAAGTGGAAAAACTAGCAGACCCTATATGGTATGATTCTGTGCTTTGCAGCTTTAGAATGAAAAGCAGAAACCCTATAAAGGAAGACAGGCAAATTGTAATTCACTTGGTGAATATTATGAAATCCATGAAAAGTCAAAGTGCTCAAACATTTAAAATTTTAGTCTCAGGGAGTTTTTTTCTTCTATCTTTTTGCATTTTTTCAAAGAAAGATTTGAGTAAATAAAACAGAACTATATTGGTTGCCGTCTGTAGGATTCTGTGGCTCTCTAAACTCTGAATGGCCTTTCATTGGATGGAGGTGTCAGAGGGTGGCCTTTGCCCCTGACACTCACACACTCTTCCATCTCACCTGAAGAGTGATGGACAGGGTACCCAAATAACATCGCTTTTTTTTGTTTGTCTGTTTTTTTGTTTTGTTTTGTTTTGTTTTGTTTTGTTTTTGTATCTTTCCTCCTCCTCTCTGTGTGAATTAGACTTTTTCCCTTTTTCACTAGGCTTCTTTCCAAAGAAACAGTAGACCATACAGGCATTTGGGGAGACTTTTTGAATGCTTATGAAGGAAGAATTTCAGAACTCTACCTCTGACCCTGAAAGCCTAACTCCTCAACAATTTAGAACAAACTGTAAACTTTATTCCTCAGATCCTCTGTTCCAATGTCCCCTCACTCTTGACAACTTCTGCCCTCCAGAGGTGTTCAGCGCTGGCACACAGCTGCTGAATACATTTGTGAGAACTGGGTTTGTGTCCTCGCTGCAGCCTGGCCGGCTGGAGGCTGAGCTCCGTGACTCAGCGGAGGCTGAAACATCCCTCCCCTCTCGGCTACACTCTCACCACACCCTCAGGTCCCTGACCCTCTTGTGGCTGCTACCAAGATCTCTTTTTATGTTTTTCCCTCCGCCTGGAAAGTCCTTTGCCCTGTTAGTTGTCCCCCAGCTCGAATGTTCCTTACTCTCTGAAAATTTTCCCCGACCCACCCCCCCAGTCCCAGTCCCGCTGACCCTCCTCTGACTGGGCAGAAGACCCCGTCCCAGGTGCCAGCCGTTCTGCTGCCCACCTTGCCCCCGGTTGTGGAAGCATTAATGTGTGTGGTCAGGTGAGGAACATCTTCATCCACCCCTAAACTGGGAGTCTGGAAATGCATCAGACCACTGCTGGGGGAGAAGCTCAGATTCCTGAAAGAGGCTGGGTGTGGGAATGAGACCTCACTGCACTGAAAATAAGAAATAAGAAAAAATAAGGATATCTGCTAATAATCAAACTAAAACGGAAAATGAACATAGAGGTAGTGATGCATATTATTTTCCTTTTTGTTAAATTTACTCTCTTCTTGAACTTAGATTTATTGTACAAATAATTTATCAACTAAAGATTTTTCTTTTTTTAGACTTACAAGTTGGCATATTGCAGCCTATGGGTCAAATCTGGCCCACAGTTTGGTTTGCTAAAGAAAGTTCTCTTGAACCACAGCACAGTGGGTGACAGATAGTCCTGGCTTCTTTGGTCTGACAAGGACAGAGTTGAATCCTTGTGACAGACACCACGGAGGCCTAAGCTTAAAATATTTCTTCATGGTCAGAATTCAATAGGAAGAGTTTAGTCCAGCCCCACCCCAGTCGAGAAGAACCACACTCACCTCCTTGACCATGGTCATCTCCAGCCACCTCTGCAGTGCCCAGAACAATATGGTGTAGGCGCCCTCTAAAAATTTGACTAACATGGAATGAATGACAAATCACCACTTCTGTTTTGTTTGTTTAATTTACAGAAAACTTTTTGCCCAAATGTAAGCAATGCGTTCTGCTACCCCTGCAGATACCAAAGCTGAGCATGCTTAGTGTCCTGGTATGAAAAGGTACATCTGTGCACTCCCGCCTGTGCACTTTGCACTGTCTCTGGATTACTTGTACCACATCCTACAAGTGTGAATGCTCTTTAAGTAATTACCGGACTGGTCAAGGAATAATGGTGGCAAACAATATCTGTACCCGCTCAGTATAGATACGATTTTTTTTTTTATTTGTTCATTTTGTGGTACTAAGATACTGACCCTGGGACCTTCATACGGAGTTCCATTCCTAACTCCCTTTTATTTTATTATTTTATTTTTGAGGTAAAGTCTCCCTAAACTTCCCAGCTGACTAGGAGCATACAATCCTCCTGCCTCAGCTTCCAGCCTCACTGAATTCTGGGATTCCAGGTGTGCAACTCCATTCCCAGCTGTGCTTTCCCTCTCCTCAAAAGGAGACCTCTGTTCCCCATAGTCCATAGCACAGAACCCGCCAGTCTCCTGCCTGTGCTGTTTGTTCATTTATGACCCTGGTATTGAGGGTTGTACCCTCGTGTATTGTCTGCCTCTCACTGGAAGGAAATAAGCTGCAAACGCCAAGCATGTTGTTTCATTCACTGCCACACTGCAGCATCTGGAAGGGTGCCTGAGCCCCGTGGGTAGTCAGTCAGGGTTGCTGATTGAAAGAGCTCCTGTGGCAGGCACTGCTGAGCCCAGAGCTGCTTGCTACATGCTCCGGGTGCTTTTGGAAGTGAGCTGTCTTCTCCCAGGCCTAAGCATATGATCCTCATTTCTCTCCTCAAGAAGGGACTGTTAAGAAGCAGGTGGCTGGGGAAAGCTGGCGTTGCCTGCAAGTTTGAGTTCTAGATGCTGCCTTTCCTCTCTGTGAGCTCCCGAGGCTTCTCTCTGGCTTAGCAGCCGTCCTGGGATTCAAAGGGGGAAAAGCCTGTCCTGCATGTGGTGTGGGTATTACAGAAGTGAATGGTGACGCTCTGGCTGGAACATTTGCTGTGTTACTTTTTGGACTTCTTACATTTTTCTTCAACCCCTTAGCAGAAGCATTCCTGGGGATAGAAACTAGATTCTGGGGAATGTCAGACAGTCCAGTGTGTGGCCCTAAGCTATGCAGAGAATGGTAAAGATGACTGCTTGCCTCTCTGGAGAAATAAATACCTGAGAATTAAAGTTCTATAGGGTGGTAAGAGGATTTTTGTGAACTAAATAGGATTCAGCAATGCTTTACAGAGGGGCAATTGGGGATGATCTATTTATACTGAGAAACTGTTAAGTTCACTCCGGGGATTCCAGGCTAAGCCCACTACAGTTTTGGCCCACACTTCATGTGCTCTGTCTCGGGGCTGTGGCTTACTTCTGCTGTTTCATTTTTTAACGTTTTCTTTTAGTAACATGTGGCCTGGGAGTGACCCCTCAATGGCATTCAGGGCATCAAAAGCCAAGTAGGAAATTTCCTTAGTTACAGTCTGCATTACATTCCTGCTGTGAACACTAATCTTTCATAAAAAGCAAAGGTTTTATTTTATGAGCAGTATATCTCTTTGTAGGTATAAAGATATGTGTTCAAATTCCATAGATTGGTGGCCATGTGGCCTTTGAGGTCCCTTAGCCTCAGGTTTTTCTTGTGTAACTTAAGGAGTTATATACCACCTACTGTCCAGAGTTACTGTAAGGTTAAATGAGATAATAGATGATAAGCACTCAGCACAGCATAAGGAGGAAGTCTCTCAATCCCTGAAGGGTTGGGGTGACAATGAAGTGATATCACTATTATGCTAGATGGTACGTACAGCGGAGGGAAGTATAGGACAAGTCTGGGTCACATGTCAAAACAAGATTTGAGAAATTAGTTTGTAGCAAAGGGAGATTTCGAGCTTGAGTTTCCACAGTGGTTGGAATTTCTCCTATCTTAGCATTTCAAAGACTAGAACAAGAAGTGGCCGATGTTTTCTCATAGGTAAATTTCTCTGCTCTGTGCTTTGCTTCCATGTGATGTTTCATTCTCCTTCCAACATGTGCATGCAGGCACACACACACACACACACACACACACATGCAATTTCCTTGAAGGCAGAGTTTCACTTTGATTTTCTTCTGTATCCCAAGTCTTCATCAGCACCTGACACACAGTAGCATCTTAAATCTCAAATTCCACAGGCTAAGACTCTTTCACATGCAGTTCCTAGAAGTTAAAAGTCAAGAGCTAGGAGATACAGAATGCAGACAAAGAAATATCCTCGCACCTTCCATCCCTACCATGCCCCGCATCCATGGACTATTCCTAAATCCCTTGTGCAGCCAGTCACTTTTGGGCCCAAGACCCAGACAGGCAATTGCACATGGCACGTACTATACAGTTCCACTTGGGTGGCACATGGCGTCTGGGACCCTATACACCTCTCCTCTGTCTTTGTTCCCTCACTATGGCACAGGCTGGAAATCAGATCGGCACACAGCCCTGCCCCACTTCCTTTACTCTGGCCTCCTCCATGGTCCCTCCTTAGTTCAGACAACCTCTTCTTTCACCTGGAGCTTCTAACATCCCCTTCCTTGGTCAGTTTCTTTACCATGAATGGACTGACCTATCTCGTATTACTACCACCAACCACCTAAATGAACCTAAAACCCAAGTCTCTTCGCAAGCTTGGCAAGATCAGATGTGCGACTTGAGCAGAGGTCCAGCCTCCAGCCTGATCTGCAAGCCTCGCCTGATTTATCGAGTGGCGGGGTTGCCCTGGTGCTTCCCTGAGGCCAGCAGACATGCTCCATCTTCAGCATGGAAAGCACTTCTGTCTTCCAGCCTCTGGATCGTCCAAGCTTCCTTCTGGTTTGGTTTCTACATAGACAGTTTTTAAGTGACTGCACCTTCCAAGATCGCACTGCTTCTTGGTGGCCCTCCAGTGTTCTCTGCAACAGAGCAGGCCCGGACTCTGATTCACATAGCCTCTTCACACTGGCAAACAAGGGCACTTTCCTGAGCTCTTCTACAGGTTTGATTACATGTTTGCAATGTTTTGATCAAGTTTGCTTCCAAGTTTAATTTTTGAGGGACTTTTTCTGGCCTCTTTGTAAGCTTCCCCACCCCACCTCCCTCAGCCCATCTGACTTGCAGCCTCAGTGCTCTGGTATCAGTGTTCTTTTGAAAGTCATTACTTTCTCCATTGCCAAAACCAATGAACTTTTCTCCCTCCTCATTCTTTCTGACTGGCAGCTATGGTGAACACTTGGCCAGGTTGCTGCTGCCGCCGCTACGGCTTCAAATTCTTTTCCCCACTGTTTTCTGTGGTTTCTGTTTTCTTTATTCTGTTTCTCTATTCTGATTGCCGCCCACTGCCCATCAGTTTCCATTAGTGTATCCTTTTTCCTTGCCCACTGACTGCTGGCCACTCCCAAGCATCAGTTTCTGGACCTCTTGCTGTTCTTTTCAGATGATTGGTCTCTTCTCCTGACTTCGAAAGTCATCTCTTAAGATTTAACTCCTGACTAATCTATATTAGAGCTGCTCTCTAAGCAAATCATGGACCATCTCTTTAAAAATCTCTGGAATTAAGGGGTGGGGGATTTAGCTCAGCGGCATAAGCGCCTGCCTTGCAAGCAGGCAGTAGTGAGTTCAATCCCCGGTACCGATAAAAAGGAAAAAGACAAAAAAAAAAAAAAAAAAAAAAAAAAAAAAAAAAAATCTCTGGAATTGCCACCTGGATTTCTGGTTCTCTTCTCCTCCACAAAACTCACCATTTTTCTGCCCCCAAATGGATTCCCTCCTCCCCACTGGTTATGCCAGCTTACATCTCTGATGTGGTACTGTAAGTAGCCCTGGTCTGGGTTAAAACCCACAATTACTTCTGCATCTTTTCCTTCACTCTGTACTCAGTTCATCTCCAAGGTCTGCATATTTTCCTTGAGGTTCTTCCTTGCCTATCCCTCTTCCTTTCCATGCATATTATGCCAGCCCAGTCTTTCCTCCTCCCCAATCCCCAGGCTTCACTTTCTCAATATGATAGTCTCTCCTGTTCATGAGTATTTTCTCACCTGTCTCTCATCTAACATATTCCTCCCTCACCTTTTCTCTCTTCAGTAAGACCCAACCATTTAAGGCCATTCCAAGGCTGACTTTATTCTTGGGGCTGTGATGTTTTTAACCCCTAAGTATTTTCGTACCTTAGTCTCTTCCTCCAGAATGACTCCTACTCCTCCAGGCCCCGTTTGTGTAAGAAATATAATTGATGCCAGGCATTCTGACACACACTTATAATACCAGCACTTGGGAGACTGAGGCAAGAGGATCACCATGAGTTTATGACAAGCATAAACTCCTTAGTGACACGCTGTCTCAAAAAAAAAAAAAGAAAGAAAGAAAGAAAGAAAAAGTATCCCTTATGGGACAGATGCATACCATGCACTGAAGATAGAGTGAATAAAACCTATTACACTTCTTACAGGGTGCAGCTCAAGATTGCTCTCTCCTGTGACGTTTTCATAACCACAAAGGCTATACCATCAGCTCTCTTATTTATGGGTCTCATGACTTGGGTTTGTGCTCTTATTGATTATATCAATAAATGTATCCTCCCTTTCGGCATCCACCATAGTTAATGATAGTTATTTGTTTAGATGACTGTTATTTAGTGGAATGCAAATCTCTTGAAACAATATTGTTTCTATTATTTTATTAACACTATTGTTCCTTAACATTGGTCAGTGCCAAATGCAGTATAAATATTCAGTAGCTGTTTTTAATGAAGAAAACAATAAGTAGATGGATGAATGGATGAACAGATGGATGGAAGGATACATGAATGAATGGACAGGTATGTATAGTAATCAGTGTTTGAATAGCACAGATGGATGGTTATATACAAGGATGGACAGTTCAGTGGCTAGATAGAGAGGCTGGCAGAACTGGATAAATGGATGGATGGACATGGGAATAAATACATGAGTGGCCAGATGCATTAATAGAATGGAAAGTCTCAGTTAAAAGACACTTTAAATCCATAATTATTGGAGTATTTGTGGTTAATTGACTAATTACATCTAATTGTGAACTAGCATATATTTCTTAGATGAATTGTAAATTTTTTAAAAAGTTAAATTAGAAGACTGCACTTAGAACGAAAGCCATACTGAACAAGAATACATTGGTGATTTTGAAGACCTTAAAAAGAAAAAAACCTTTGTGCCTCATTGAGTCATTTGGGGGTTTAAAGGCTGTCATAAACCAGTTGAAAAGTGATAAAAATGAGGGTTCATCATGGCTTATTTTCCACTTAGAGTAAATATGTAGTACGAATGCCCACATATCCACATGTATACCGTTTCTCTAATGATTCACTTCTAACACATACTTAACCCAAAGCAGGATCTTCTCCACATTAATATCCTAGACGAGGTCTTTAGGAGCCATCCGGAAAGCTTGCGGGCCTTTTGTGTAGCTCTCAGATGCTGTCAACACATGGAGAGGCTGCATGTGGATGCTTATCAGATACGTGTCAAGCAGTGTCTGAGAAGTTAAATCCTAAAGAAGTGAACATGTGTATTAACCAAGTTGAGATGGGAGTCCTGCCACAGGAGAACTCACTGAACACTTACAGCTGTGCAGTTTACCTGTATTCTGTCTTCCCTTAATCTGCAGTTAGATGGCCGTAGGCTGGTGCATTGAGCTTGCCTTGGGTAAAACTTCTTTCCTCTTTACTTTCATCATTTTCTCCCTCCTTGTTTCCCTTCTTTCTGTTTCTTTTACCCTCCTCTTTCTTTTCCTCTCCCTTCTTCCACTGCTACCTTAGCATTTTCACATTTCAGTGAATTCCACGTATCTTAAATTCATACTCCATATTATGTAAGGCGTGATTGAAAACTGCAGTGAATGTTTAATTTTTAATTGCATTGCAGTAGATCATATTTGCTATTAAGACCCCTAAACTGCCCCCACAACACACATATCCCACTGTTCTCACCTCCCTCTGAAGCAGTTCTAGAACTCTGCTTTCCTGAGTATCTTTTAGTTGCACTGTGGTGGTTGCCTCAGTGTTCTGAATCTATTTAAAACAATTACCATTGGGAAAATTAGAAGTCACATGGGGCCAGATCCAGTAAGCAAGGCAGATGAGCAGTTCGCTGAATAATTTTATAACTCTACCCTGCTACTTGGCATCAGGATTCAGTGAATTTTTTAATCATCCCTTGTAAATGGATGTATACTCATGAATTCACTTCAGAATTGCTTCAAAAGCAACAAGAATTGTATTCAAGCAAGGAAATAATAGCAGTGTCTTTAATGCATTCTTTGTTTAAACATTGTATATTTAGATCACACTTTCTATGTCAGGTGTGCTTCATTTGTTATGCAAAAAAATATTCTTTGACTCAGTATCTTTGTTAGGTTCGGCAAGCAATAGATATTTGTTGGGTAAGTGAAGTGGTATTGAACTCCAACGATTTTTATGTATGTCACACTGATTTACAATCATTTATATATCTAACTGCACATAAGTGTTCTGTGTGCAATGGGTCAAAATTAAGCCCGTCACTTTTTAGATGAGAAACAAAAGCTCAGAGGAACTAGGAGACTGCTATGGGTAGTCTCTCAGTAGTCAATGAGTAGACGATGAACTAAAATGCAAGATTTTGCAGTGTCAGGTCAGCGCCCTTTCACTTGCCCAGTGTTCTTTGTACTTTGTTTAGTTCCATCATTTCTGTGGGTTGCAATGGGTGTCAGCAGGATCTGGAACTTTGAGTTGCAGAAATGACAAATTGTGTTCTTTCTTGCCTTCACTACTGAACCAAGGCCACCACTGATTCAAATATGCTTTGGGATAAAAAAGCATATGGATATGTTCTAATGTTATGTAAAAGCATTATTTTCATAAACTGTATCAGTTAGCTATAGCTGCATAACAGCTCACTCCAAAGTTTAGTAACTTGAAACAATAAGTAGTTGCTATTATGCCCAAGGCCATAGACTACATGAGTTGTATTTCAAGGTTCACTGCCTTCTTCCTGAACCTGAAGTTAGCTGTGGGTTGGATAGGTAACTCTGCTGGTCCTCCGCGCTCTTTCCCAGGTTCAGGGGTCACTGGCTCAACGTTGGTCTGGATAGTCTTGGCTGGAACAACTGCCCTCCTTCTCTTAGTGTCTCAGAACTGCTACTCCTCAAAACTTTCCCTGGCTGAGAAAAATCTCATTTCTATTTTTGAAAAAATTGTAACAGGAAATATATGATGAGACTAGCAAGGAAAACTTCAGTTCATTTGTAGATAATTAATGGAGTTTAGAGGACAGCAGAAAATGAAAAATTTGGCTGTTAGAGTTTATCATGATAGATTCTATTGCTTAATATTTGAAAGCCCGTAGCTTCCTATCCAGAATACGTATGACATGGAACTTGATACAAGCTGATCTGGAACTATCTGCTGTCAAGAAATTTCTTCTTGCCCTCTGTCCTCATCACACAATGCTTTTGAAAGGCATTCCGTACCCCTTCCGTGAAAAGCCTGTAAAAGATGTGCATGTGTCCACGCACATGAACGATGAACTTTTTTATCCTGTGCACATGTGGCCCTATTTTAAGAATATTGATTCCTAATTCAGAGACTGCCTGTCTTTTTTCAAAAAATTAAATGATCCACTAAACAACGTACCAGGTACGTGAGGACAGACTGGGCTGCTGCAGAGGTGAGCTTTCATTTGGCAAGTGAGGAATTTCCTGTCTGTGAAAATGGATGTTTGCACTGGGCACTGAACTCGTCCAGACTGGAGGTTTAAAAAAAAATGGATTGATCAAAGCATCTGAATGTCCTCCTGATTAAAAGGCAGTAGGCCAGCCTCATTTTCCATTTTTTACACATTGTTTCATTTTATCCAGTGAGGTCTTCCTCTGTTCTCATTCACACTGGGTAACCCTGTCACAAAGAGAAGGTCGAGGACATGTCCACTTTCTATGTGCAAGGCTCAGGCAAAGCCAGCGCCTGCACTAGCGAGTGGCTGCCAAAGGCTGCGCTGATGGGGAAGGGCGTGCTGTCGCCACTGACCCGTGCGTCCAGCTCCTGCTTTTACACAGCACTCTGGGTCCTCTCTCTTGGAGGTGAACTTAAGATAGCTCCTATGGTTCATATATATATATTTTAAAAAAAGGATTTGCTGATTAAAAGGGAGCCTTTAAACTCTAAATCCCCTGCCTTGCAAGGATTGGCACTACACTGGGCCTGTCCCACGCCCGGTGCAGTCGTGGTTGGGCTGGACAGGAGGAGAAATGGACTTGGAACCCTGTCACCCGAGCAGGGTAGAGTTTCTGTATCTTAACCGTCGCAGTGCAGGAAAATGTATTCAGAACTGTTTTGAGAGTTTCATTAGCATAGCATACCTCTAGAGCTAAGAGAGAGCATTTTGCATCCGTACATCCTGTTATTTGGGGGATTTTTCTGTACCTGTTTTGAATAATTTTAACAAGCTGAATTAGGATAAAAGATCCTTATGAAACTTTCAAAATAGTATGTCCAGCCTGTGTCTCCCCCTAGGGCTTGCATATGTGGTATTGTGGAAATGTGAAGTACCCTCCCTGCTTGCTCACTGGCACATAGACACCGGTCACACCCCCCCCCCGCTCCACAGTGGCACAGGCCACAGTGTCACTTTTGGAAGTCCTTGCACATAAGCTGCCACTTTGGGGGCTGGGAGCTGTCCTTGGAGCAACCATTTCACAAATCCTGAAATCCAGGTTGCAAGAATGAAAGGACATTGTCCAACCAACAGGCACTTGTAAGTGTGCTGTCCTTGGCTGGTCGGAAAGGCACCCATCTCATTATAGACAGCCACAGGTTCTCCTTTCTCACTCCAGCTAGCTTGTATGAAGAGGGAGTGTTCCCTTAGCTCAGTTCTCCCCTTTACAGTGAGATGCGCAGTGCTGAATGCTGGAGCGCCCATCCCCAGATCCTTCAGATTGGGAAAAGTGTGTCTCTAACAATTAGTAATGGATTCACCTGCCTCCGCATTTAGGTGGTAGTTCATTTACATAATTACTTCATAAAATGGTTTTCAAACTAAGATTAAGCTATATTCTCATGTTTCCCCTCGAGTATGTAAGTATGTTAGTTGCAGGCCCTCCCCCACTCACGGCAACTCCATAGCTTTAATCACCAACTGTGACCCATTATTCTTGTAGTTAGCAAGGAGCTGAGGAGTCAAGATGTGCGAATTTCAGGCTTTAATTTTCAAGCAAGAATAAATAGACCATTATGTTCTCATTGCTAAACTGAATGTAAAAAACTTTATGGACAAAAAATGCCACTTATAGGGGTTTTTTTTTTGACACAAAGAAATTTTTAGTGAAACATTGTTTTCATCTCTTTCTGAATCCAAGTGAGATACACATCCTTTGCATGTTTCTTGCATTAAATTTTTATTGTGTGCATAGAAATCAATATTCCAGATACATGCACAAGTGCACACGTTAAAATGAACATGACTTCATTTATTTCCATGATTAGACATTCAAATAAAAGTGCTTGGGTGTCTGTTTTCATATTCATAGGTCGAGATCCGTACATCAGAGGTATTTGTATAAGTGACACTTTTATTACATTCATTTCATTTGCAATATGATAGTGGATCATAAATATGTTACTTTTATGCCACCAAATCTGATTTGTAGCACTTAGCCCCTCACAAGGAGAATACTTGATATTTTATGGAGCACCTTTAGTCCAAGAAACGCTTTGCAAACATCGGGCCGGGTTCTATCAGGTGTATAAATCACATTCATGACCCTTCGGCTCCCCCCGCACCCCGACACTTCATCAACCTCCTGGCCACTGCTGCAGGAGTGGAAAGCGGTTAGTGATTCCTCTCCGAACTCTGAGGTGATAGAGAGAACTTTAATTTGTGGTCTAAACAGAGGCTCAGGTGAGCTCTGTCTTGGGGTAACCCTAACAAGTGAGTGGAACTCCACGTTCATCACATGTCCTTTTCATTCACAAAGCAGGAGCTATATCAGCCCTGGGGACAGCCTAGGAGGGGAGGACCCTGGAAAGCAGCTGAGAGGCAGGCGCAGGTGTGTGCCCCTCCCCGCCTCCCTGTCACTCCCGGCAGCCCCTGGGTCCAGTGTGGATATGTGGGTACTGTGTCAGTCAGGTACTGTTGGGGGGAAAGAGGCAGAGGCCATCAGACTGCACAGATGCACCCCCCAGAGAAGGGTCGTGAGCTCCCTGCTCATCCCCTTCCGGTCCCCTCCCCCTCCTAATGTCACCTTCCCATCCAGGGCAGGGCCCTGCACATGCACACACCCAGTAAGACGCGTGCAGGTTCTCAGCAGCGTGTCTCATAGCACACCAGCACTGTGTGTGTGTGTGTGTGAGACACAGCGAGCACTCATGCTCCTGGGTCGAGAACCTGGCTACCTCCCTGATAGGATGCGTGGCCTTGGGCAGGTCACCTGCCTTGTTGTTTCTCCACTTTCCCTTCTGCAAAGGGGACTGAAAGATGACACTATCCTTTCAGGCTTTCATGAGGAACAAATGGCTTTCTCTGAAGAGAGGGTCCCAATAATTGCCTGACATCTGTTACAGTAATTGTAATTTACACTTTCAGCACTGTAATAAATAACCTTCCAGTTATGACTCACAGTGTATGTACTAACAGTGACGTTGGAATTATTTTTCTTACTATTGTTACTGTCACTATTATTATGTGATCAAGCTACCACCGTACATCAGCTCTGTGGCCGTAGGACACATTTGCCTGCATTTCCCACATTTTCACCATGATTCCCCACAGCTGACAGCACGTGGTAGCTGCTCAGCAAATATCAGCTGTACGAATGGACAGAATGGTGAGGGGATGAGTGAGTCAGCGTGTCCATTTGAAGCCGCGACCAGAAGACAGCTTCTCCGAAAGCACCGCTTTTTAATGACAAGTTTCCTCCACCACAGCCATGGCCCCACAGTAATCCCATACTTCCTCAGGAGTCAGATCCGCCCATTTCTACAGGGAAGAGCTCTTTCCACAGAACCCACAGAAATCCTTACGGTAGACTTTCCTGCCCACCAGAAAGCCTCCGGTGCCTGTGGAAAGAGAGGCGCAGAAGAACCCACTCCTGGGCTTGGCTCTGGCGCTAAGCCACAGAGCAGGCTCTCAGTGAGATCTTCTGGTGTCCCCGGCAGCCTGTGTCACCAGCTGCCCCACATCGTACCCTCCAAAAGATAAGCCCCTGCCTGCTCAGGAGCTGCCAGCCACGAGACCTTAGAGGGGCCAGCAGTCCCCAGAAGCTGGGCAGGGCCACCATTCTCAGGCTGCGTGTCTTCCTGTGCACTCATGGAAATGGAATGACTGCTGTCATTAAGGGTGTCTTTAAGTTACTAAGTACAAACAATCCTCTCAGGGCCCCTCTGTGTTATACTGTACACCTGAAGTTCATTCTTTTTGAAGACAAATGATTTCCCTTGTGTGGCTTAGTCACGTTTGTTTGTCCCCTCATCAGTTGGAAGACGCTGCTGTGAGCATTCAGTTCACATGGCACGCATCCATGTTCAGTCTTCTGGCATGTGTTTCCCAAGGGAGGACCCGCTGGCCTCACACACACCCTTAACTGTGTCATCAGGGCTGCGCTCGGGAAAGACCCCGGTTGCTGAGATTGGACTCTGGCAGTGGAGGAAGAGGGTGTTTGGCAGAGGCAGGCAGGAGCAGGGTCTGATCGGCAGCACCCAGAGCCTATGAGGCTCCCGTGAGCTGTGGTCCACAACTTCCCCTCACACCCAGCTCCAGCCTTAGGACAGCCAGGGGCAGGCATCCCTGAGCCATGGGCATTCCTTGCTGTGAGATCCCACAGCCCTCCCCCATGCCTCCTCCACCTGCTGGAAGGGAGGGGTCTGATCAGGATCAGTTGAGGCTGAGTCATGCACTCATTTTGCTGGTGACCAGAGCAGTGGCATTTTGGGGTCCTGTGGGAAGGAAACATCACAGGAGTCATTCTCAAATAGGTCCTGTCCCTTGGGAATATGTGGATGCAAGAGAGGAAAGAACTCCCATCAACTTGGGTACATTCTTTAGCTGTGCTGAGACTTGGTTTCCACATCTGTAAAATGGGTCTAAAATTGACAAGGGGATTAAATGAGATCCTATGGGCACAGCTTCCACTATAATGTTCGGGATACCCACAGACATTTCTCTTGTCCCCAGCTGTTCCTCATGAACAAGTGAGTGGGCTCTACACTGCGGTTTCTCAGTACCATTCCCCTGCTCTCCTTTTTGTCCTTTCCCCTCTTCTCCTCCTGTCCCCTCCATCCCCTCCCCTCCCCTGCCTTTCTTTTAACCATCCCTCAGCGCCCCAGTGAGGAACCACCCAGGTGCTGCTAGTTCTCAGCCTGCTGGTGCCCTTGTGAGGCGGCACAGGCCAAATCCTCTTATTGCAGATCAGATTATGCTTGGGTCGTTTTGTAGCACAGATTCCCAGGTCACGGTGTTGGCATACATGGCCAGGCAATGTCCAGCGGCACCCCCAGGTCGCCAGGGAGCATGGACTCCCTGGAGGTGGGTCACATGGTCAGGTTTCACCTGTCCACCTCTCTGGGTTTCGGTTTCCTTCCCCAGGAGATCCTAGCCAGAGGCTTGAGCATTGAATTACACTCGGATTTGTGGTCATCTGAGCTGCTGTGCCACGGGAGGACACCTGGGCTTGCACAGCACCTGTGTGTGCCACACTCCGCACAGCGGCCAGTGACACACACCTGCTGCGATGCAGCGGGCCGGATGGGACCTGGGGTCGGTTGGCAGTGAATAAATGGAAGGCTTTCTGGCTGAGAGTTTCATGCTATTTTCAAATAACATTATAAATAACAAAAGATAATTGGTTAATACAGAAAGTTTAGCAAGCAGAAAAACAGAAAGGGACAAAAACTGTAATGCTGTCACTCTCAAATAAATCTCTCCAAAATGCCAGTTAATTCAGAAAACTGAGGTGGGAAGAAAGGAAAAGGGGTAGCTGGGGAGTACCGTTATTACTGGTGTGGAGAGCAGGGCTGTGACAAGGACCTGGCTCCCAGACAAACAGGGTCCTCCAAAAGTGTGTCTCAGGACTTCTGCTCTAAAGCTGGGAATGATGATCTTGAAAGAAATTCTCACTTCAAGGAATCTAGTGACACAGGAAGTGCTCTGACACGCGCCAGGCTCAGGTTTCCGGTGTACCTGGGTGTCCCCGAGAGCTGACTGGCTCCTAGGCACCAAAGAGAAGAGACAGGCCTGACGCTCGCCCGCCCTGCCACCCATTCCCTGTTCATGGGGTCTGCTGATCCCGCATTTCCTTTCTGTTCCTGTTCCAAGTGTCCAGTGATCCCAAGGCAGCACTGAGAAGGAACCTTCTCTCTCAGGCAGCCCAGGCCCAGCACTGAGTAGCCTCTGATTTGCTGTCTCTCATTTCCAGCTGTCAGGAATGACAGGAACAAGAAAAAGAAGGAGCCTTCGAAGCAGGAATGCACGGAGAGCTACGAGATGACTGCAGAGCTGGACGACCTCACAGAGAAGATCCGGAAAGCTCACCAGGAAACCTTCCCCTCACTCTGCCAGCTGGGTAAATACACCACGGTAAGAGGCGCGGGGGTATGGGCCACACATACGTGCACACCCATGCACATGCACACGCATGCACATACTTGGCGCTGGGCCTGGCAGGGATGTCCTCCCAAATCTAGCCCAGGATGTATGTCAGCCGCACGGGGTGACACAGTGGCCACTTCCTTCCATGTGGCAGCTCTTGGATGGTCACTGTGTAGTCACACATGTGACAGTATTTGATGTTGCTCAAGAGGCACTAAGCGAGCGCTTCCTTCATGTCAAGGTGTCGGCCAAGCCCTGACCTCAGGAACCATTTGTCATTGCCCCCCTAGCCAATGAAGTACTGTGTTATATGGGCTGAAACAGACACCTACTTGTACAGACAGGACCCTGAGGGGGCATAGGATCAATATTTTTAAAATAGCAGTCCAGGCCCTTGAATCCAGCCAAGACTGTGAGGCCAGATTCCAGCTTCACTTGAGTGTGTAAAAACTCCAACCAGGGCCTGGAAACGTGCAGGGCAAATGGTCGCTCTGGAGTGAGTCGCTCCCTCTGCTCGCCACTGCGCTGTGGAGAAGAGATATTATTAGGGCTGGAAACCAGGGAGGAGGAGGAGGAGGGGAGAGGCAAGATGGACAGCGGGTGGATGCGTGGTTGTGCTGGGAGGCGGTGGAGAGGCCTCGAGGCCCTTGCATTGTTCCCAGTGTTCTGGGTATATTACATTCACTTCACAGATGACATTGCTGGCTCATGGCACGTGGTAGGCACTTAATGGATATTTGACAGAGGGATGACTGCATGGAACTGCAGTGGTGTTCTGGTCTCTTTAAGTGGTTTGCTTATTCTATATCTAAAATAGCAGTAAATTTACTTGTAAAAAACTGCAAATGTAGCAACATTTGGTAGTTTGCAATTGATGTACTAGAAAAACAATAGCGTAAAGGGTCCTGAGGAAAAAAAAAAATGAAATGGTGATGCCAGAAAAAAAAGAAAAAGAAGAAGAAGAGTGAGGAGAGATGCTTTGAAGCCATTTTGGGGCCACATGCCCTGGATGTTAGTGCTATGGTCGCACCTGTAAGGTGGGTGTGGTGGTGGGTGTGGTGGCCAGGTAGGTGCAGAGGATTCTGTGGAACCTGGTGCTGGAACTCACCTAGCAGCTTCCTAAGTTGCTGGACATGCAAGGCCACAAAGGTAGTGACATCAAGGATAACAGTAGCCTGACCAAACTGAAGACCTTTGCACATCTGGAAGCAGAGATGCCCTTTAGCACTCCACATGCACCAGCGGCATCTGGCCATCCTGTGAAACCACAGTCTCCACTTCAGCAGGTCTGGGCTAAGCATTTTACAGGGGCTCCCAGTGATGCTGTTGCCATTCCCTGGGGACTGAGAAGCTGAGGCTGGGACCTGCGCTTTGCATAGCAAGATCAGGATGACTTTCATGGGCCCGTGCAGGCTCCTGCCAGGGAGCAGCAGTGCCAGCAGGCCTGACGGGTTGAGGAGGGAGCTTCACTCGGAGACCAGTCCCTGCTGAGCTCGGGTGCTCTGTTCTCATCAGACACGGACACAGAGCAGGACAAGCCTGGACACCAGTAAGGGAGAGGCCATCTGAACCTGAGAGGGAGGCAGAGCCTCGGAAAGTGAGGCCGTGTATTCATTCAGCCAGGGCCTGGCGCCACACAGCTCTGGGGCGGTGATGCTTCTCTCATGCTCACGTTTGCCACTTGTGAATGGGGAAAGTTCGGGTGATGGGGAGGAGCTGTCAGGGTCTGTGAAGCAGCGATATGATGGAGATGCCATCCTGGCACATCCGTCTTCTGTATGAATGGACCCTGCCAACTGGCCATGCCAGGCCCTCCGGTGACACAGTGTTAGTAACCAGTGCCTGTCATGGCACTGACCCCTCTTGGAAAAAGTTTTCATCATCAACCATGTTCTAGGCACCACTTGGCTGAGTGTCCAGGTATGGCTTGGACAGAGAAGGTAGGAAACCTCTGAAGTAGAAGCAGAGAGAAAACAGGGTCACAGAAGGAACAAGGCCTGCACTGAGTAGAGAGTGGGAAGTGAGGAGGCAAAAGCCCTGCAGAAGAATCGCAAATGCCAACGGAGGGCTCAGAATTTCCATCTGTAAATAATGGAGAGAAACTGACAGTTTATGATGTCTTTATTATCATTATTACAGCCGGTATTAAGCATTAAGCATGTACCGGGGCCATGCTAGGTACTCTAAGCCTTTTCTTTTACTTGTTGTGAGAACTCTGTCAGGTAGGGATTATTACCACTGAGGCATGGTAAATTCCCTTCTCCTCCTGCTTGACAAGGGCTGAGGACGGACTTGAACAGCCTAACTCCAGGAGCAGACCTTTTAACCATCAGAACAAGCGGGCAGAGAAGAGGGTAGACCTCAGAAGGAAGAGGGCAGAGTGGGAAATCTCCTGGAAGAGGAAGCTTTTGAGTGTGCAGGAAGCAAGATGCAATGTGTGGCCACACCTGGGATCCCAGGTCAGGGGACCCTGCTTCTAACCCTCATTAGCCTCCCATCCTGACACGATCACCAGGTGAAGCAGCCCCCATTCTAATCTACAGGGGGACAGGACAAACTCAGTGGATGGCATTTGCTCCCCACGAAGCACACACCCTGACATGGCCTGGGGCTGCCAGGATGGCTCAACTCGGGGACAACCACACTCCTAGGGGCAGCTGTGGGGGCACTGCAACCTCCTTGCCTCCTCCAGATAGGATGGTTTTCAGGGGTTCCCTAACCACCTCCAAGAGCTCCACAACAGCCCACATTCTTGTCACCCCACACCGCCCACCTTCCTGCCCAGCACGTCCTCTCTTCTTCCGGGCTCCTGTGGGCTCCTCGTAGATAAGCCACCTGCATGCAAGTCCTACTTTCAAGATCTGCATCTGACCCAAGGAAAAGGGCCTTCCCTGTCCGGCCTGCTTAGGGGACACCATCCACTGAGGCCTGTCATCCTAATTGCTTTGTGGAGACTTTCCTGTTCAGTCAAGCAGGGAACATGCAAGTGGAGGCTCACCGCAGGTCAGCCCCGTCCACAGCAGCTTGACCTCTGTCAGCTGCAGCCACCCACTCACAGCGCTGTGGTGTTCGCTCTCTGTCCCTTGGTCACTTGCTTCCACTCTCTTTATGTGGATCTGGCTTTGTTTGCATTGGGAGCTGCTTCAGATGTCTTCTGGAAGTAGGTGGGAATAAAAATAAACAACAGCAGTCATAACACATTCTCTGCAAGCTCTCTGTTCCAAGCTGAGCATTTTTTAAAGAGCTTTTTTTAGGTAGGCAGTGGCTTCCACGGCAGAAGCTTCCTGCCACCTACCCCAGAGTGGCATCCTTGCCAGATGCCTTCAGAGTAAGTGGGAAGAGAGGGGAAAAGTCAGGAAGCCAGCTGCCTACCTCTAACTCTTTCAGAGAGGAGCTCCTTTCCTTCTCTAAATACGGTCAATTTGGGACAAATGGTCACACTGAGACTGGAGATGGCAGCAAAGGATGGAACAGAGAGAAACATGTCCCCCACCCTTCACCCCAGGCAGGGCAGGTTGCCCACCTACAGGCTTTGGAGCCACTGTCCTTGAGAAGATTCTAACTATGAGCCCGCTGCACACACAGAAGGGGTAGACTGGAAAGGAGAGAGTGGGCTGGTGCTAAGCCGTGCAAGGAGGAAACCAGAGAGGCTCAGGTACGTGGACTTTGCTTCCTTAGGCCCATCTGAGCAGCTGGGCCCTGGGCTTTGGGACTTGTACAGCTTTGGGTCAAGCCTTGCCCGTACTACTTAGCAGGTGCATGACCTTGGAAACCTAACCATTATTGGAACGTCACCTCTGTGGTCTGTGGTCCGAGAATTTTAATAGTGGGAATTTTAATAGGGCTCTTCGTGAGGTGGCCTGAGAGGTGCAGTAAGAAACCTGTCAGAGGACCTAAGAAACCTGTCAGAGGACCTAACGGCGTCTGGCAGAGACATGGTGAGCAGAGAGGACACATTTTCTCCTCTCCGTCCTGTGAGAAGCATCTTGTCATGCTTGGGTGCTGGGAAAGGAAGATGCGGTGACAGGAAGAGTGTCCAGATGCAGCCCCCTGCCTAGGCTGTCTGCTCCCCCGTCCTGCCGCTCTGTGCCCTCACAGGGTCTGGAGGGTCACAAGCTGCCCCCAAAAGGTTCCTAAATTTTAACTGTGAAAATTTAAGAAGTCCGTAAGCTACTTAGACAATGACCAGAGTCAGGATCCCACCCAAAGGCTTCCTAGGAATCGTGCTTTAGTAAACTAAGGATCTCAGGCGTGTTTCTAGCCATTGGCAGACTCACTTTTCACTGTAGAAAATTAACCTGACATCCGCTACATCATCAAAAGCTGAGTTGTGGTTCCCATTCTTCACCTTACATCTCTGTTGCCTTGGACCAGCCATGAATTCAAGAATGTCGGTCCTTTGCCAGTGGACACACCTGCCCAGTCCACATAGCGCAGTCCACCATGAGGTTCCAGCACACACTGCCTGTGGGCTCACTGTGCTCCTGTCTCATGGCTTCTGTCACAAAGTAACACAGGAAGCAAAATTAACTTGTTCTCACACAGCGGTGGAGGCTGCAAACCCCTGAAAGGACCAGCATCTTGTTGGGATGTACAGCAGAGGGTGGGCCTAAAAAAGAGGGAGGCTTCCTCAATGGGCACCCTCAACATTCCTGTAAAACTGTAACTAAGCTTCTGGAGAAATTCTGCATTGTCTCCTTAGCCAAATAAGCCCTGAATGAAATGCAGTACATGGTACCTGGAACGCCTCATAAATGGGATTTTCACAGCCGTGGTGATTCAGCCTCTTGTTCCGAAGCAAACGCCAGTCAGAAAAGCAGCCTGTGTTGCAGCACGGAACCAAACCAGCAGAAGAAAGGGATCCACTTGTGTGGTGGAAATTGCCATTTAATTGGATTTTATTGTGGGTTTGAGCTTTTCTGTGGCTTAAGGTGGCCCTGGGGGGCAGTAGGGCGCTTTCCTCCATCTGGGCAGCCCACGCGGCTTTCCGGGGAGGTACCCCAAGCTCCTGCCTGAGAGGCCCGGTGGACATGCAGACCCCGCTGCCCCTCCGCCGCTGAGGCCGGAGAGCTGTGCGCTGCACAGCCTGTGCACTCACCTTCTGCCTCGGCTGTTCTCACAGTCACACAGGGGCCTTGGCTCCCCACCATGCTCCTCTCGCTCCTTCCTATGGCCTGGTTTCCCTCCCTGCACATTAAAATGCCCTGAAAATCCTGGCTCCCTCCTTGCTCCCCGTAACACCTTTCATTACCAGCCCCAAAGGCCAGGGCTCCCCATTTGTCACAGCTGGGAGATAACATACAAGCCATTTTAACCCGCATGCCTGTGAGTCCTGCAGCCAGTATAATAAAATACCAGGTTATTTTGTGTTTTATTAACTGCCTCTTCCCTTCAGTTTGCATAATAGTGAGTTAGATTTACATGCTGTTACCACAGCCGTGCATTATTTCTAATAGAAGGTGCCACGGGCTTCTCTCTCTTCGCCCAGCACATGATGAAGTAACCTCATCCGACGCTGATGAAGATTTCGTTCACACTCGCTGGGCTGGGCAATGTCTTTTTTTCCAGATGGATACTCTATTGGAAATGATTTCCCATCGTAAGCTGCCGCTGTGTCCCTCTCTTCCATGTCATCTTCCTACAAACCAGATAAACTGCCTATTAAATTTAATTACAGCCTGAATAGCCACACATTTTGATCTTCTGTTCCCCCGAGTGTACTGTGTTCCACCAAGGTCCTTGAGGAAGGAATAAAATAAATCCAGAGGATGCATGCTTACTGTCCAAGGAGTGTTGGGGAAGGCAGTGAGGGCCTCCATTTTTTAGGGTGTCAGTGGCCTTTCTTATGCAGACTCTTCTTTTGAATTCTCTCGTAGACATTTAAAGCAACAGCTAGTTTTATGGACTCGTGTGGACTGAACTGATGTGGAGAACTAAAGATACTAGTTTGAGATGCAGAGTGCCCTTTGTTGAACTTTTCACTTCTCAGAAGGTCAAGCACCAGTCTTGGGGAGCCTTGCTTCTTACAGGAGGGTTCAGTCCTGCCTCAGATGGCAGCAGAGTTGCAGCCCTCATAAGCAGGTGTGGGCCACTGCCTAGGAGAAGCAGCAGCGCTGAACCTTGGCCCCCAGCGAGTTATTCTGGGACATTTCAAACAAGCAAGGACTTGTGGGGGAACTTCACTCACTGAGCTACTCCACAAACTTTACTGAGTCCCTGCTATGTGCTCACTGGATCACTAGTGTTCTATGATCAAAACAGATGTGACCGTGTGCATTAGGAGATGAGGGCTATAAGCATGGGCAAGACAGAGCGTGTAGTGCTGGGGATGGCAGGGTACTGTACTCTTCCTAGAGGTTCTGGGGAAAGCTTGAGAGAGGGGTGGTGACATTTGGTCAGAGCCTGGAAGGAAGGAGGGGTGCCCTTCTTCAGCAGTCTGGGAAAAAGCAGTCTAGGCTGTGGAAGTAGCCAGTACCAGAACTGTGGTGGGAGCTTGCCTGGCTTCTGCACATGTGGCAAGAAGACCTGTGTGATAGGGGCTGGGGACACAAGGGACAGTCAGAGCAGTGGTGCATGCCTTTACTCCCTGCACTCTGGGGAGGCTAAAGCGCGAGGACTGCAAGTTCTAGCCCAGCATGGACAACTAAGTAAGTAAGTTCAAAAAACAAAAAACAACTGAGGATGTAGGGACCTGATGGGGTAGGGCCCTGAGGCTCACTACAAGGACTTTGGCTTTCAGCTTGAGTAAGATGACAGTGCACTGGAGAGTGTGAGCAGTGTCTCGTGTTTTTAAGGAGCCCTTTTTCATTTGGATGAGCACAGATTTGCTTTGCCGAGGCCAGAGTAGGAAAAGCAGGAGCAGCAAGGAGGCTGCTCCACTGACCCAGCAGGAGTGGGTGGTGGCAAGGAGCAGAACCTCCTTCCTAAAAGCTGACAGTGTCCATATATGTCAGTCAGAATGCTTGCTGGTGATGGAAACCAAACTCAACTTAGATTTTTTTTAAAAAATCTGTTTGTAATCAGGCTTTATCCAGCAGCTCATTGTCTTCAGAAAGTCCTTCTGTCTTTCCTTTCAGCTTTCCTCTAAATTGACTTCCTTGTTACAGAAGCTTCCTCTTCCTGCTGGTCCCTGGACATACTCATCACTGACAGGGAGCCTCTCAGCTCTTCTCACCAAAATCTCAAAACTGAGCATTACTGGCCTCCTCTGGATCACATATACTTTTGTTTTCATGTTTTTGTTTCCATTTTTGTTTTTGCCTCAGCCTTCCAAGTGCTGGGATTACAGGCGTGCAGCCCCACACACAGCTCATATGTACTTTTCTTGACCAGTTACAGCATTTAAAAGTAATAGTACTCTGATTGACCAGACTAGAGCCCTTCCAGAAGCTGTGTTCTAAATTAAAGTAACATCTGCAAACAAAGCAACCATCAATGCCATAATTAGCCCCTTAAAATTAATGTCTCACACATAATGTCTCAAATTTCTAGTTTTTCTCAAATGTATCAAAGTTTCTTTACAGTATTTTTGAATCAGAACTCCAATAGTTTATAGTTTATAGCCCTCTGTTGAACTTCTCACTTCTCAGAAGGTGAAACACCTGTCTTGGGGAGCCTTGCCTCTTACCAGAGGGTTCAGTCCTATCTCAGAAGACAGCAGAATTGAAGCTCTCATGAGCAGGTGTGGGCCACTGCTGGGAGAAGCAGCAGCACTGAATCTATGTAAGTCTCTTACATAGTTTTTAAGTTTTTAGAGCATAATTTATATAATGTAATTTTTTAATCTTCCATAAAGATACGGTTTGTTGAGTGCAGTGGAAGTACACAGTCATGTAATCATGACACCAAGTGTACATTTCCATTATCCCAAAAAATATGCATTCCTGATGGATCTGGTCAACCCCTGTAAACCAGCAGTGTGGTCTCTATCACTGTGGTTTTGTCTTTTCCGGAAGACCACGTGGATGGATGGAGTCATTTTATGTGTAGGCTTTTAACTCTGCCTTCTTCATTCAGCACAGTGCATCTGAGGTACATCCACGCTGTATCCCACACCCCCATTTCCTTCCTTGAATGCTCCCTGTCATTCATTGCATCATCATTTGTCATCCATTTAACATTGGTACATTTGATTCGATTCACTTTTAATCTTTTTCTTTTTCTCTCCTTGCAATGCTTTTGTTGAACAGTTCTGTCGGTTGGTTTTATAGGACCTCTGGGTGTTGAGAGTGGCAGCCCTGTGGTATTATCTACCATGTCCCTAATTTCTAGAGGCTCTGTTTAGCTCAAGTCTAACTCAGGCCAGACTCTTCCCTAGGTTGTAGTGTGTCTTCCCATGGGGACATCCATGTGTTAAGTTGCCTATTTCTAAGATATCACCATCAGCCAGGTGCAGTGGCACCTCCATGTAATCCCCGCACTCTGAGGATGCTGAAGTACAAGGACTGCAAGTTCTAGCCCAGCATGGGCAAATAAGCAAGACCTTGTCTTGAAGTAAAAAACAAAAAATGACTGAGGATGTAGTTCAGTGCAAACCCTGGATGCAGTTCCCAGTACTGGGGGTAGGAGGAGATATTACCCACCACTGATTGTAGATGCCTAGAGCTGTTAATTCATTATGGTTCTAAAATTACATCCTGACACTATTGGGTAGTTGCATATAAAGAAACTTACCCTCATCTGTTATTAACAGTAGTTCACACATAGGTCTTGAACATTTTAAAAAGATGAATGGAATTCACACTAAGCACTTAAACTACCTCCCCAAGAAGCTTCATGGTCAAGGCTAAAGTGACAGCCCATTAATGGAAGACAGTTTTCTGCCCTGCTTTGGGCTTCAGAACCTACATCTAAAGGTATTTTCTCTTTCTCTCAGAATTCCAGTGCTGATCATCGAGTCCGACTGGACCTGGGCCTCTGGGACAAGTTCAGTGAACTGGCCACCAAGTGCATTATTAAGATTGTGGAGTTTGCTAAACGTCTGCCAGGCTTCACCAGCTTGACCATCGCCGACCAGATCACCCTGCTGAAGGCCGCCTGCCTGGATATTCTGGTAGGAGCCTTTCTGAGCTCTTGGAGGAGTGGGGATGAGGTGTGTGGGGTCACTGAGAGGCTGGAGAGCTCTCCGGAGATTCTCATTTCCCAGCCTCCCTTCCTACAACTGCCTATGCTCACAGAGGCCCTTTCTTCTGTTTGAATCGCCATCTGATCTCGAAAAGACCCTGGGGTTGGTCATAACCTGCCTGCTTTACTTCCCTGGCATGATACTGGGAGGGGCCAGAAGCACCCTTGCCATGATGGCTAGCGTCTGCCTCCTTTTCCCAGCGCAGGCCAGGACATCATTAGAATGTCCTTCTGCTTCCCCTTCTGCTCATACTCCGCCTTCCCTCAGAGGCTCAAGGGATGTTTGTAGCCCTTTTGATGGGACAGCCATAGATCTTTGTGACCGACCATATGGATTCTTTAGTCCTGTGGCTTCAATCCTTACCCCAACTTTGCACTACTTCTGTTTGTAGCCTTAAGGAAACCTCTTCCCTCCTGTGTTAGTTTCGGCTGAAAAATCTGAGACCAGGCAGCTTACATGGCGGCATTTATTTCTCACAGTTCTGGATGCCAAGAGGCCAAGATTAGGGAGCAGCTGTGTGGCTGGGCTGGTAAGGGCACTGCACCTGGGTCACAGATGGCTGCCTTCCTGTGAGGCAGGGAGTGAACTCTGGTCCCTTCACCTTTGTACGCGGGCACTCATCCTTTTGTGGGCCTCTGCCCTTATGACTGTCACCCATCATATCATCACATGGGCAGTCAGAACCTCCATACAAATTTGGGGCTGGGGACACAGTGTATAGCTCCTGGGTGGGTCTATTTCTTCAAGTGCACAAAGATCCTGATGCCACTTGGTTCCCGGCTAGTCACTGCAGTTTATAGTCTTAGGGAACAGCGACCATCACATCTTTTCCTCTGTGGTCTCTGCTGTCCTCTGCTGGCTGAATGTCTGTCCTCTCTGTCCTCCAAAGGTTTCAGGGACAAGGTGACCAGTTCCAGCTGCGACTGTTTCCTTGGGCACAGGAGTCGTTCCCACTAAGGTAGCAGTGATGTGCCTTGCTGGAGGTAGGGCTGACACAGAGAGGCCAAGGAGCAAGTCAAAGAGTTACATCGGAAAATAGGAAAAAGAAAATTAGCTTTGCATGTACAGATTTTCCTTTTTGTTATATATTTCCTGACTTTGGGTTCAAGCCTTTCTGAAAGTGGGTACCATTCGTCTCCGTAATTTAACACATACACACATAGTCCGACTCAGGAGGAGAGAGGATCCTGGATGGGCGTGTGTTTTGTTACTCTAACAGAATTACAGTACTTCAGACAGGATAATTGTATGCAATTGGCATTTATCTGTCTCCTGGCTCTGGAGCCTGGAGAGTCCAGGAGCACAGTGTTGGCATCTGCTCCCAATCTGGTGAGGCCCTTTGGCCACATTATGTATGGGCAGCACATGGTGAGACTGTGAGTGTGCCAGCTTGGGCCTCTCTTCCTCTCCTAGGAGCCCCAGTCCCACTGTGGGGCCACAAAGGTTCCCCTCTAGTTAACATATGGATTTGAGGAAAATAATTTTAGGGGACATACCCACACCATAGCAAGCTTTGCTCATCCTTTAGTTGATTGATTAGAGCTGCAGAAGAATGATATGGTGCCTCAGTGACAAACAGGAGCCAGAAACCTGAGAGCATCTGTTTTTCCTCTCATAAAGTCAGAGTTCAGGGTGAACCAGGAACGTTTCAGAAAAACAAGGCCCTCAGAGCAGTGTTAACTTGTAGAGTTTGCCAACCTCGGCTCCATGGGATTGAGATCTCACCTATGAAAATGCTCCAGCAACTTACAGCATGCATTGCCCCACACCTCCCAAGTGTGCCTGGGATGAGGAAAGGAAAGGATGCTTTTGTCTGCAAATGCACTCGTTGGTCAATCTCCAGCATTATTTAATGCCATTAAATATGGTAATGGGATCCTAGTGTGTGGCAGAAGCTCACCAAGGATACGGAAGGCAGAAGGCAAAGGGGTGGTACAGTTTGACGCTGTGGTACAATCCACGTGCCCTGAGCCATTCTGGCCTCATTGGGGTGGAGAAAGTTGGTTGAGGTGCAGCTGGCAAAAGAAGAAAAACCCTCAAAGGGAAGAGCAAAGGCCTCCAGTCGTATAACATGGATCAGAAGGCATGCTCATTTATCCCTAGACAAGAGTTCATTTCCAAGAATTTATAGAAAAGACAATCACAAGATCCTAAAAAATGCACAAATTCAAAGAAAAGCCTTTGGTGGAACCATTTAGAAGAATCTCATTTGATCTATTGATGGGCGTGAAGACACCAGGCAGATTTAGGCTGAAGTCATTCTCAGTCCCAACAAATGAGAGCTCAGATTGTCCCAAGGGTCATCCAACCTGAATGAATGCCACCCACTGAGAGTGTTAACCATCTCACGTGGTGTACGGTCTAACCAGACAGGCCATTGTCCCAGGTCACGCTGCTGCCAGGCAGGTTCTCTGAGAAGTAGACAGAGTTCACTGATACATCCAGCAGGGCATTGAGTAAGAGCTGATTTGTTGTCATGAGTGCGAGAATCGGAGGGAAAGGCACACCTGTCCTGTCTTCCCTTCCAGCTATTCCACCACAGGGCCCTCTCCAGGGGCTGGGACCACTGGTGTAGAGTCCAGTGCTAGGCTTCTGCCCAGGGGATAAGGCAGGGAAAGCTGAGGCCCAGCTTTGAATTGCATGATTTCTCACTGGGGCCAACCAGTCAAAATAACTATCGAGATGGGAAAACTCTTCACAATCATTGCAGGAAGGATTCTCCTTTCCTTTTCTGACCTAAAACTTGTAGCATCCCTGGATGTTGTCAGGACGGGTCCCAGAGCATCCCTTGTCTGAACTCTTCCCTTGTTTCTTCTTTCTTAATCTCTTGCATCTTCCTTAGCCCCTCTCTTCCGCTGCTTTCTGCAGGCCCCTATCTCTGTGGTTCCTCTTCTTCCATGGTTACTTCTTCTCATCTTCTGTCCTTCATCCTTTCTTTCCACAAATACCCAGGACCTGCTTGTGTCAGGTATGGTCCCCAGCTCTGTGGACACAGTTGTAAACCAAGCAGACTGAAATCTTAGCACCTGTGGGACTGACCTTCTACTGGGTGTCATGGGTGACAGACAGATTAAACAGTGCCTTAGGTGCTACAAAGAAATAGAAGCAAAAGGAAAGGACACAGTGTGACACTCTAGCACATTAAGGAAACAGGTAATCTTTGAAGAGACCTGAATGGACAGTGCAATCCAGAACCAAGAAACACCACTGATCAGCATAGGGCAACCAGAAATGGTGAAGTTCAAAGGCCCTGATGTAAGAGCAGCCCTGAGAGTGTGAGAAATAACAGCAGGTGTCTCTTCACTGACACATAATACTCAACACCCACAGCTTAAGGGAGAACAGGTTTTTTTTAGCTCACAGTTTGTAGAGGTTTGAGTCCATCATCAGGTGGCTCTGAGACAGGAAAGTATGGCAGAGAATTTCACGGCATGGCATAGCAAGCAGTGAAAGGAGGAGTGAGGAAAATATAAACCCTTCCACCCAGTGACCCACTTCTGACCAGACCCCACCTTCCAACAGGAAGTCGGCAATGAACTCCTCAATAGACTAACGCCTGGCCAATACCGTGCCCCGTAGGTCAATCAGCTCCACAAAGCCCGACTTACAAGTATCTGAGGCTCTGGGGAGATACCTACATCTAAACTGTAATAGCAGGCCACAAGTGTGCCTGGACGGGAGGAAAGAAGTGGGGCATGAAGACTTGGTATCAGGGAGGATCCAGGAGCACATGCAGATTTTCATTCTTAGTATCACTGAAATCTCTAGATTTTGAGCAGAAGTACAGATAGCATGTTCTCACTGCTGCTACACACGCTCACTCTATACTAGCATATAGGAGTGAATAAGTGTTGGTCAAAGCAATGATTCTCACATGTGTCTGCTAAGCACTTATTGTGTGCTGGACACTGGGGAAACAATGGTGGAGAGAAGAGATACGTGCTTGCTCTTCTATCCAGCCTTGTCCTCCCCCAGCCGCCCACTGGGGCGTGGGTCTCGCCCCCTCAGCTTGCCTTCACTGCTGACAGTGGCCATAGGTCTGAAGCCAATTTACCTGGATTCAAAATGACATGCTGCTGCCAACTAGCTGTGTGACTTTAGTACATTACTTCCCCTCTCAGAGCCCATGTCAGCGTTTTTAAGATGGTGCTATCAGAAGCTTCTTTTAGGGTCTGGGGAAGATGAAATCAGGGTTTGGAGCACCATCTGGCAAATTCAGACTCACGCATCCTACTTGTTAAGCCTCAGCACATCCAATGGGTTCTATTATCTGCATTTTCCAGGTGAAGCAGTGGAGGCCTGCGTGGAAGCCAAGGTCTATAGGGTCCTCTGAAGGAGGGGGTCAGCCTCTGGCTAAAGGAGGTAAAAATTGCTTTCATGAAGGAAGGAACTTGAGTTTTCTGATAAAAATGATTTGCTTTTCCAGAAACTATTGAAAGTCTGGTGGAGGACTTAGGTTCTATAAGAAGCTCTATGTTTTAGAGTGAAATTAAACCATGTTAGCAACACAATGAGAGGCAATGATTCACTTGTAATTCAAAAGACAGTTTGAATCCTAGCCCCCTGGCCACCAAGAAGTGCTGGTGAGTCTGTCTCACTGCCCTGGATCAGGACTCCAGGCTGGCCTGTCTTGGCTGGGCTGATCCATGTCTACACAAGCCAGTGCCCATATTTCCCCACACGGGAACTGCAGAGTGGGGCTGGCCGCTTCTATTCACCAGCATAGAAGCTGCCCTCTATCCTGCCCTATGCAGGCACCTCTTTCAGCCCACTCACCTCTGGTTACTTCTTCAAATCTCTACAAAGCTCTCCCTGGCCAAAGGCCCTGCACATTCCGTTTCTTGTGTATAGATTCCCCCAGGTCGCCTCCTGCCTCTCAGCCAGCTGCTTCTCATCACAGCTTCCATGCCTGGTCTTCAGAAAAGCCCTCCCTAACCAGTGCTTGGTTCCTGCCCTCCCACTGCACTAGTGGGCCCTCTCATTGCAACGAGGACATGATGTACTTGGAAACTTGTTGACCAGTGTCTTCTACCCTCGGCCATCACCCATGTGAGCTGACCACCCATGTGGCCAAGAGGCAAGCTTTGAATATTTATTGATGAACAGATGAATGAGTTAGGAGTGAAAATCTCAGGATTTGTGCCACTCTGCAAGTATCACATCTGGGCAAGCTTCCCGTGTGGGTTCCTGCCCTGTGGGATGTGTGGATTTCCTGGGTCCTGCTCCCACTGCCCTCATTCCCCCAAGGACATATTCCCATGCCATTCACAGCAGCACTTTGCTTCCGATGATGCAAAAGTGTCTGCCTGTGTGACATCAAAATGTGATTTGTGACTCTTAGAGAGTCTTAGAGAACATGCAGCTCTGCAGCCCAAGGGCTGTTCCCATGTGAATCTGTGCCTCCCTCTCCCTCTCAGAGACCCAAAAGAGACAAGGCCCCAGGTTATCTTGTGAACTGGTTAGCGCTAAACTATTAGGAAACAGCATCTGAGGCCATGCCGTCTGGATCAGTAGCACAGTGAGCACACCTTGAAATGGACCTGCTCAGAAGTGCTGCAATTACAAGCTTAACACTGCAGTTCAAAATAAGTATTCAGAAATGTAACATGTCTCCTTAATGACTGTCCATACTGGTTAGATATTGATGCGATTTTTGATAAGTAAAAAATACACTACTAAAATAATTCCTATTTCTCCAACATTTTTAACAAGTGGTCACCAGAGTGCCAGTCTACAAAGAGGTAAGAGTAACAGGAGAGTCCTGCCATAAGCAGTGCATTTCCTTCGAGGTTTCACCCAGTCTCTCCTTCACACAGCCATGCCACAAGCTGCTCTGGCAGCAGATAGCACTGGGAGAATACCTTTCTCCCATTAGCTCGTCACAGCAAGTACTATTTCCCTGAATGTGTCATTGTTGTTTTTACCCTACTTAATCCTGCCCACAAGCACTTGGCGAGAAAGTCAAACTGGATCAGAATCTGCCCACAACTTGCAAACACAATCAGAGTAGAAACCAAGATGGTGAGTAATTTGAGCTTTCTCCTTCGCAAGCTCCTTCGCCAAAACCCTGAACAGTCATTGGATGCCCCTTCAGGGGTTTACAGGGCGGGCAAGAATGAGAGGAGTTCATTCCCTTCATTCAACAAATACTTATTAACCCCACTTACTGTGTGGCCAGACACTGTCTTAGATGCTAAGGGCGCAGCAAGAGCAAGGCTGGTGAAGCACATTTTTACTCTTAAGCGCTCATGTTCAGGAAGGAAGACAGGCCAAGAGGCCAGACAGTGAAGATCACAATGAAGAAAATAAAATGGTGTGATGTCTCCTACTACGGGATACTACACATCAAAGAAAAGAATGGGTTACCACTGCATGTGTGAGATTTCAGCACAAAATATGACAAATATTTAAATTTTAAAAAATATTACAATAAAAAACACATTCCTATTACTCTTTCTCAAAAATACTTCCTCTTACTTCAAACACATTTCAGTCTTGCCGCTATCTGAAAGTTCTGAAAGTCTTTTCACGAGTCTTTAGTTGTGCTGTGTAGCTGCTTCTGTGTCCTGAATTAATTAAAAATACTTAGTTTTCATGATTATTTTGACTTTTGGAAAGACCTAGAAGTTGCATAATTCCAGATTCAGTGAATAAAGTAGATGAGAACATACAGAAATGTTTTCACTTGAATGAAATTACCATAAATGTTTTGAATTGATTCAGGACATTGACCAGCCACAACAGCACAACTAAAGATGATCACAAAGGAGGAATCTCCAAAACTGCTTCAGAAAGTGGCAAGAATGATGGATGGATGAAACACAGTATCTTGGTTACTCTTCTCTTGTTGAGACAAAATACCTGATATCCAAAGTGCAGCAAGGGAAGGCTTATTTCTTACAGTGTTGGAGGTTTCAAGCATATTCGGCTGTCTCCAAGGCAGGGGACATGGCAGAGCAGCTGTTTATGGCCACTGTAAACAGCAAGAGCAAGCAGAGCAAAGAAAAGGGAACATGCCTTCTTCCCATCCTTACACTGTATGCCAGCTCCACCCCTGGGCAGGTGCAGCACTCACATTACCAATCCCAGTGCTAGACAACAAACCTATCACAAACGCTAGATTCAACCACATCCATGATTGCATGACACTTGGAGGGAGGTAGCCAAACACAAACCATAACATAAGGGGAAGTATTTCGAGGGAGGTTAATGATAAAGTCCTTTACTGCAGTAATTTTTAAACATGCACTATATTTTGTGATCAACCACTGTATTAAACATGAGGGAATCTCAAGGCATAACAGTGAGTGAATAAAAAGACACAAAACAGAATATACTGTAGGATTCCATTTGTCTTAGTTCAGCCAGAAAAACTGACCTCTAGAAATATTTGTATCTTGATCTAAGTGATGGTTATACAGGTATATGTTAGAGAAAATGTATTAAGGTGTACTTTGGATGTTTATGTGCACCTCAAGTTTTGTATGTCATTACCTTTGATTGGGTAACAGATAACCACAAAACTTTAGCAGCTTTAAAAAATGAACACTGTTATCTCACATAGTCACTGTGGGCTGGGAATAGGGTAGGATTAACTGGGTAGGGTCTTTCATGAAGTCACAGAATGCCAGGCCAAGCTGAAAGGCTAACCAGGATGGACGGCATGTGGCCATGGTGGTTGTTACGTTCACCTTGCAAGCCCATGCTGGTACTGGCAGGGTGGCTGTTCTGACCTGTCCATGGGGCTTTTATGACATATCTCCATACTTTTAAGAGAAGAGAATTTGTGGACATATTTTAAAACTGCCAGACACATTATAACTCCATTTTTAAAAAACCTTTACCTTTTATTTTATAGGTACATTTTAGATATATATGGTAACATTTGTCATGGGGAGTCTGTACCTATCACAACTCAATTTTTAAATAATTGTATTTCATATTCCAAAATAAAATGATAGAAAGTTATGGGTTTTTAGGAAGCATGTTCACTGCACATTGTAAGGTGACATTTGAGCTGATCTCTGAATAACGAGAGTCAGCATATAAAGATCAAGGGACCAGCATTGAAAGCAGAGAAAACAGTAGGCCCTACCTACAGCAGCAGTGACTTACCACAAATTCACAAAGACAAATCTGGCCCAAAATCTGTAAGCAAGGAAAAATCGTAGTAGTTGACATTGGTGAGGTAGGGGTTGGCCAGAGTAAGGAAGTTTAGATTTTATTCTTAAAATAACTAGGAGTCCTTGGAGGGGAAGCAAGACCATTTTGAACAGTGTGCTCTGGCTGCCAGGGACTGACTACATACATAGCATCCTAGCAGGAATGGAAAGAGGGGATGAGAGTCCTTTCCCAGGCAACAGATGGTGGGGGGCTGGTGGGAAAGTCCCAGTTTCTGCCTTTGGGGTCCCACATGTATTTTTTTCAGGCTCTAGCTTCAAGTAGGTTGCTCACAGGATATGCACAGAACATAACTCTCATCAAAAGCAGCAGGGAGATATGTAGTTGTCTTTGGTGATGGCTGGAAGAGAGGGCTCTTTTTGCCCCAAACAGGATCAACTCTGAACATTTTGTCACCCCATATGGTCTTCCTTTGGTAAGTCAGCCTTACCCAGAATCTAGACATAATGATTAAGGGACAATCATTGAAAGCACAGGAAGGAGCAGGCCTTGAAGCAGCAGACTTGTTGGAGATTGACAGACGACAAATCTGGCCCAAAGTCAGTGTTTCATGAGACCTGCATGCTGTCCTTTCCGGGGAAGATACCCGCCTTTCAAACAAAGAGTGTTTTTATCCTGAAAAAGAACTTGTGATTGCCACTGGCATTTGACTTAAGTGTGACAAAATGAAAGTACAGTACTTGTTTTCTCTACAGAGGCAGGGCTGGGCAAAAGCTGTGAGGATGCCTGCTACACACTTGGCCCATCCTGCTTTAGGACAGAGGCTCCTCACATAAAAGCACTGGGTAATCTGCTTTCTCAGGCCACCTACATACCCTCTGGATATGCCATTTGGACTTGATTTAGGATTTCCTAGGGACAAAGGTAATAGGACACAATCTAAATGTGTCATTAAAGTCAGGTATTTTCTGACTTTTGAGGAAGGAAGCCCTTCAGAATAGAATAGTTGGTGTACTGCAATTTGAACTTGCATTTCCCAGTGAGCTGTTGACAGATACCTCAGTCCTAGCCTTTTGTTCCATCAAATCCACAGATTCTTTTATTTTTCAGTGAACAGATTCATGCATTCATATCGTGGTAGCATGCTAAAGGTACAAGGTTATTCACTGCCTACTCAATCTAACACTAAAAGAGTGCTTGGAAACGTGGAGCCCATAAATGATACTGAGCCCACTAACTTTGACTGTCACATGACAACTCCTTAGATAACTAGCCATGCCTGATGCTTCTCCAGATAGCCGAAGGAACTTTAGGGATTGAGAAACCTATGATCTTGGCTCTGGTGACATTCCTTGTGTGATCCTGGGCACCTCACTTCATCTCTTAGAGCTTTCAGAGGAATATAAAATATTCTGCGATACCTTGGTCTCCTTGCTGCTCTAATGGGAGTGGCTTTGAACTCCATCAGCTACCACAATGAAGTGAACAGCTCAGCCAGCTGGGGACCCAGAAGAAGTGGTTGGGCTGTCTCAGAAGTCCCTGCACAGATATGAGATGTAAAAATCACCATCCATGAAGAGAAACTACTGTGACATTTCAATAACCATTCACATTCATGATTTCATATTCAGGTACTTTCCAGTATACTGTGCAAGTTGATCATGTAATAGGAAGATGGAGTTTATCCTGATTTAGACATTTCAGCATCTTTCTCCATGTAAACTAAAGCCACAGGCTCTACTACTTTATACTACACAGGCCACCAGGAAGAGCTGTGCAGGCTGCATGCTACACAAAGGACCTCATCAATACTGGACAGAAGTCATCCTCTGAGTAGATACTGGCATTAAGAGAAGGGAGGCAGGTATGAAACAGTAGAATGGGCTCTGGAAATGGCCTAAATCAAGTCATGCTATCTCACAGTTACGTGACCCAGGAGAGGTTATTCAAGTTTGTCTCCTTATCTGTAAAATGGGATAACAGTACTAGTTAGACATAGTTCATATGGCACATAGCAGGTGATCAATAAAATATTAGCTAACCAATATTGGGGGTGAAAAGTGCTAATCATTCACTCTGCCTCATGAGATTCTAGCCAGCGAGACACAGGAAGCAGGTTTTGGCTGCCTTTAGGCCCGATATTCACCCTGCAAGGGTGAATGTGTTGCTTTCCCACGTATCTACTACTGGAGTCCTGTGTGTAGCAGGAGGGCCAATTTCCACCTCAGTGGAGCCTCTTGGAAGTTCAGAAGTCATCAGAACATGAGTGTGTGACTTTTCCAGTGTGACAGCACCACTCCTGCTTCACAAGGACAGGAAGTATGTTGATTGCATCCCCAGTAAGTTAAGCTGGGCTTCTCTGTTAGTGGCCTTTCCCCAGCCCTTACCACTTCCCTAGCAAGGACTGGACAGTCATGCTCATTCCAGGAATGCTGGTGGGAATATAGACAGCAGAGGGGGCTTTAGGACGAGGGGTCCTGTGTCTTCCTCAGAGAGCCCTCACTCTGCACATGACTACATCACTGGAAGAGTTCAGGCCTTTATACCAGCTGCTTTCCAGATTGACACCAAGCTCGTCACTCATGGGGCTAACCCTCATCAAACTTGAGTATCAGTGTCTGGGAAAAAAACATGGTTCCCTCACCTTATTCACTTCTGCCCATGTTGCAAAACTTGTTAACATATCTCTGTGCTTTTTCAGCTCTGAAGCTTTTTCTGAGGGAAATGTCTCATATAGAGACCTGGTCCTCAGAGGACCTTCACCATTGTTGGTACAGAAAAATGTGGCTCTTAGGTGGTTAAGTGCTCTGTTACACACAGAGCTCCTTACCAGCATAGGGATTTTATAGTCCTGAGAACATGAGACAGTATTGACCACATAGGTAAACAAGGCAGTTGCAAGAGTACTGTGCTTTGAGTGAGAAACCTAGAGGCACAGTACAGTGAGAAGTTTTCCTGGTAGCAAGAGCCTCAGCATGGCCAGGGAGATATGTATCAAGGGCACATGAGGGGAGACTGGGTGATGGATCAGTGACTGAGGCTTCTTGCCTATAGAAATCCTGCCCGTATTTCAGATTGGGATTGAAACACCCCTGCTCTCCATGGATCTGTCCTTAACTTCCTCTTAGCTGTACCTGAGCTTCTCTTTGAAATCCCTATTACCCAACTGGTTCTACTTCTCCACCTTGTAGTATGTGTAACTATATGTGTTATCTATGTAACACTGTGGCCAGAGGAACCATGGGAGAGAGATCTCGACGTGGCTCTGAGTCAGGTTCAATCACATGTTAGCTATGGGACACCAGCATCCTCATCTGTAAAGTATAACCGCCCAGCTGTTTAAAGACTGAATGTAGATAAAGTATGTTCAATGCTTGTGACATGCTAGGCATTTAATAAATGGTACTTAATTTTAAAAACTATAAGCTCTTAAATACTTTATTACAAAGTTATTTTTTCAAAATTTCCTGCGTCTGCTAAATAACTGCAGCCCTACAGTTGGCTTCTGTAGTCTTACTGAAAGAACTGGGGAAGAACTCAGCATCCCCAGATCAAGGCAAATTACCCCATGGGAAATGAGCTCCTTGGAAATCCTCACGGTGCTTTTTGCTGTCAGATAGGGTACTACAGTTGATTCATTAAATAAACATTTTTTTTCCAGATTCTTAGAATTTGCACCAGATATACCCCAGAACAAGACACCATGACTTTTTCAGATGGCCTTACCCTAAATCGAACTCAGATGCACAATGCTGGATTTGGTCCTCTGACTGATCTTGTATTCACCTTTGCCAACCAGCTCCTGCCTTTGGAAATGGATGACACAGAAACAGGCCTTCTCAGTGCCATCTGCCTAATTTGTGGAGGTACCAGCTGTCAGACAAACTTTGATATAACCCCTTGAAAAACAACTTACAATTTATGGGAAATTTCTGGTCTTCAATGGCGTTATTTTGCATGGGGAAAGCATGAGAACAAAACATACGTGCCTGGGTTTCTCTATATTGTTATAATAAATAATGGTATCTGGAATTCTTTTGCTCTGAGACAAATGTCAGATTCTCCAGGGACTGTGGGTCCTTTTTTAAATGGAATATCAAACTATTGTCAATTGCCTGAGGACATTTTAATGATGACCCAATGCTCTGTTTGCTAATATAGCAGCTGAGAATACAAGTTATTGCCTGGGCAGCCCACCCAGCTTTGGAGGACTGAGATAAAACATGCTTTCTTCTGTGTAGTGACCCCTGCTGGCTTTCACAAGGCTCAACCTCAAGTGGTTAAAAAGTAATGGTTTTAATTAAGGGACAGATTTACCTGGCTTTTATAACCAGGTTTATTTTTAATTCAACTCAGCACTGACATCTCCTGGTCACAAGAGGTAATTTGTTCCTTTGTACAAAACCAACCAAAATTAAATGTGCATTACCCTGACTAGGGGGACAGTTATTTAAATTAATATGAGATTAAATCAAGAAATAGTCATAATGTAGTAGTAATAGGAAACAAGGAAGTGGGAAAATGGGCAGAAATCACATAGCCTGGAAAGCATTAATCTTTTCTGTCCTGATGTTGTTTAATATTTTACTGTTATCTAGACCGTCAGGACCTTGAGGAACCAACCAAAGTAGATAAGCTACAAGAACCATTGCTGGAAGCACTAAAAATTTATATCAGAAAAAGGCGACCGAGCAAGCCTCACATGTTTCCAAAGATCTTAATGAAAATCACAGATCTCCGCAGTATCAGTGCTAAAGGTAGGTCTGCTGCAGTCCCAGCATGCAGGCAAGGGCCTTCCTGGGTGTGTTTTGTAAAAGCCCATGTTTTAATTCAGCAGTTATCTCTCATTAGAATTAAAGGGATTAAGCAATTTTTCTTGATTAAAAAAGGAAAACCAAACCCTACTTGGTTCTTGAGCTCCTTTTAAGAGGTGTCTTCCATGACACTTATCAGGTTTGTTGCTAGTAGAGTATTAAGAATAGAAATAAAAGTCAGATACCAGTACTCAATGACATTAATAAATTATTGAGAATTTTAAATTTCAGATGTTTAATTAGAAAAATTATTGCTTTCAAATAAGATACTATGATACTTTTGCTTGCTGATTTCATATATTTCACTCCGTGTTTCCTGACATCTGTTTATATAAATTTGACTTCAGTTTTTCCTTAACATCCTAATCCCAAGTCAAATGAATAGTACTTAGGGGTTAAATTTCTCTCTCAGTCTTGTGGCCACTGCTCTCTAGCATGCAGGCAGATTTACTTCTCCACACTTCCAATATAAAGAATTCTTGCTTTCCTGAGAGAAGTAAATTTCTTTGCCTGGTGATTTTCAGTTTATGTGGCACCTCAAGCAATTACAGAAGTGCCCAATTGAGTGTTAGAAAAACCCTAATATATGTGGACAGACATTCAGCAGCTAGTCCTCCTACCAAATGTACTGTTATTTGTCACTTTCCTTCCTCTTTAGCGTACTCTGTACCTAAAGACCCTGGCAAGTCAAGGAAGAAACTACATTTTGGAAAATGCTTAAAAGCACAGTGAACTTGTCTGACAGTGACTTTCATCCCTACTAGGATTAGGAAAAAGCAATTTCAGTGCTTGACCAGTGTAATTATGAATACTATATCCTAAATTTTAAAAGAGAAGTCAATACTATCATTCTCTATAGCTTGTCCAGTGATAGCTAACAATCTACTGTGATTAGGAAATACTCAGTTTGCTCTAATATGGTAGCCACCAGTCACATGGTTCTCAAACACTTTAAATTTCACTAATGTAATTGAGACAGTTTTTCTAACTGTATTTAATAAATTTCAGTTGAACCACATATGGCTCATGTTACTGGCCATACAATGCTAAGTTAGGACACTGAAAATCTCTGTACATGAGCTAGTCAGTTCCTACTTTTGTGGGCAACTGGCATGCTTTCGACTGTTGTATTTTTAAGGCATACTTTTTCTGGTCTTTTACCATAAACTCGTCTTTATAAATTATGTTAACTGACTGAGATATTGGAACTATAAAATTTAAACATGTCACCATATTTCTGCTGCTGTTCCACATAGTAAAAACATTTTAACCACTTACCAGTCCAATTATATAAATGTAGGATGACCAAAAATTGTAATTTTTTTTCATTGATTTTTATAACAGGAAATATTAAAAAGACAATTTTATCTAATTTAGTTACTATAAGAATTGATTGGCTAAACAACACCTGCCTGAATGATGCTCTGGTTAGTGAGGACGTAAACAAATGCACTGCCCAAGTCACCCCTGGGCTAAACTGTTAAGTCATTAATGTAAAATTAGGGTAGTGTCTACCTAACTAATGGCATTGCTTGCGAAATTTTGTTTCAAGAGGAAAAATGGCATCAACTATTGCTTTCATAAAAGATCAAACAGGGTCTCTCCTAGTAAAGAAATCCTCTATCAGCACACTGTGACCCTGAACTGGTTAAGAGCCTCGTCTGCTTCACAGTTCACTATGGGTTTCTGATGGCTGCAGCTCCCACTCTAAATATACTTCCATTTGTGTTTATGAGAGCTATAGTAATAAATGGATCTTTTTCAGCAAAGACAAAAGCCACCTGCTATCTATACAGTATTTGATAATTCATTCTGAAGTCTGAATACACTAACATAGATGGAAGTTGGTCCCTTTTTTATCTAGCTTAAATTCTTAATCAGATTTCCATTATCTCTTTTTAAAAGGCGCAGAACGAGTAATTACCTTGAAAATGGAAATTCCTGGATCAATGCCCCCTCTCATTCAGGAAATGCTGGAGAATTCTGAAGGACATGAACCTCTGACTCCAAGTCCAAGTGGGAACACAGCAGAGCACAGCCCCAGCATCTCACCTAGCTCAGTGGAAAACAGCGGAGTCAGTCAGTCACCACTGGTGCAATAAGACAATTTCCAGCCACTTCAAACATTCCCCAGTACCTTCAGTTCCGGGATTTAAAATGCAAGGAAAAACATTTTTACTGCTGCTTAGTTTTTGGACTGAAAATACAACTCAAGAAGGACCAAGAAGTTTTCGTATGTATCAATATATATATACTCCTCACTGTGTAACTTACCTAGAAATACAAACTTTTCAAATTCTAAAAATCAGCCATTTCATGCGAACAGAAACTAGTTAAGAGCTTCTATTTTCCTCTTTGAACAGTCAAGATTGCATGGCAAAGACCCATTCAAAATAATTTACCCTGGTTAAGTTTCTGAAGACTTTGTACATACCGAAGTACGGCTCTGTTCTTTCTATACTGTACGTTTGGTGCTTTCCTTTTGTCTTGCATACTCAATAACCAAGACACCAAGGTTATGAAATAGACTACTGTACAGGTCCACCTAAGAAAGCTTGCTTTTGAAATAATCTCAAGACCTCAAGGTAAGGAAACAGGACTATTGTACAGTATGACAAGACTAAAGATACTCTAATTTAGTTAGTTTGGAAGCTTGTCCTTGCTCTTTTCGATGCTCTCAAATTGCATCTTTTATTTCATATTGCCCAGTAAAAGTATACAAATTCACTGTACTAGCAGAAGAGAATTCTGTATCAGTGTAACTGCCAGTTCAGTTAATCAAATGTCATTTGTTCAATTGTTAATGTCACTTTAAATTAAGTGGTTATTATTACTTGTTTAATGACATAACTACACAACTTTTTAAAAATGCTACATTTTTACAGTAATGATAGCCTCCAAGGCAAAAACACTTTTCAGTGTTAACAAGTTTTTGTTTACCTGTTCACAAGCCATTAGGGAAATTTCATGGGATAATTAGTGAGATTGGTCTACCACGAATGTAACTCTAGTGTCCTTCCTGATTCATGCCCAATACTGGGACTTGTTTTTTCCCGGTCTTCTTGATGCCACCGGGTAAACATTAACTCCCTAGGGCATGGGCACAGAATCTGCCTCCTTTGACCTTGTTCAATCACTATGAATCAGAGTGAAAGCTGTGGTAGAGTGGTTAACAGATACAAGTGTCAGTTTCTTAGTTCTCATTTAAGCACTAGTGGATTTTCTTTTATATTAGCAAGTCTGTGATGTACTTTTCACTGGCTCTGTTTGTACATTGAGATTGTTTAACAATGCTTTCTATGTTCATATACTGTTTACCTTTTTCCATGGAGTCTCCTGGCAAAAAATAAAATATATTTATTTTAAAGGTGTGTGAGACCTTTAACTACTTTTGTAAAGAGACAGAACACAGTTCCATTTTTAATGTTTAAATTTCATTTCAAAAAGCAGGTCTGTAGTCTGCAAACATGACAATTAAAATCTGTGCTAGTGCACGGCAGTCTATAACAATTCTACAAGCCAATCAGACAGTACATGACATTTCAATGAGTAAAAAAGAGCATAAAACTGTATGTGTAAGAACAAAATGTTAAAAGGCCTACCACAATAAAAAACCATCAATTACATTGTCACATTAAAATAAGCCAGATGTACAAAAGTCTGAGACAGAAAAGACAAAAGGACAACACAAGGTATTTGTTAAAATATTTGTGCTCTTGGGGCACTTAATTAAACATTGCAAAATCAACATCTTCTTCTTCATCAGACTCTGCAAAATATTTTACTTCTTTCCTAGCCCGCCCGGTCCGTGGCAGAGAAGGTGGGTCAGAAGTGAAATCTGAGGGGAAGATGTCCACGTCTGAGTCCTGATCAAAAGATGTTTTCTTCGGTTTCTAGATATTAAACACACATATATACACAGATTTAAAACCCCAAAGTTAAAAAATGAAAAGACTAGTGTTAAGAACTGTTAGTTCTTATACTATACTTACATTTAAGTATTACAAATAAGAATAAGAGCAGAATTGTCAGAATACAAAAATCGAAACAAAAACTACCTTTTCTGTATATTAGTAATGAACTAGCTGAGCAAGAAAGGAAAACAAGTCCATTCATAATAGTGTAAAACATACATAAGAGTCAACCTAACCAAGGAGATGAAATGTCCCTGCAATGAAAATTAAGGAACACTGAAGAAAAAAATTGGAGACATTAGAAGATATAAAAGCCTTCCATGTTCATAGATAGGCAGAATTAATATTGTTAAAATGGCCACATTACCAAAATCAATCTACAGATTCAGTGACATTCCTCAGAAATGGAAAAAACAATCCTAGAATTCATGTGAAAACCCAGAAAAGCCTGAGCTTTTCTGTGAAAACACAAAACACTCCTGAGCAAAAAGAGCAAAGCTGAAGGAAGCACAATATAGTACCTGATTTTGAACTATATTAAAGTCATATTAACAAAACCAGCACAGTACAAAACATACAACATGGACTGCTGGGATAGAATAGAGGGTGCAGAAGTCAACCTGCACAACCATATCCATCAAAAGCATACACTGGAGAAATAACAGGCTTAATAAATGGTGCTGAGAAAACAGAAGACTGATCTCTTAGCCTGTACAAAATCAGTTCAAAGGAATCAAAACCCCAGGTACAAGACCTGAAACTTTGACACTGCGAGAATATAACATAGGAGAAACACTTGAAAACATAGGCACAAAGACTTCTTCCAATAGCAGAGAAAATAATGTGAAGAATCATCTAATGGAATTATATCAATTTAAAAATTTCTGCACAGCAGGAAAATAAAAAGTCCAAAGTAAGAAAATCTTTGGCAGCTATTATTACGACAGAAAATATTTAGAATATAGAAAGAACTCAAAAAGATACTTCTCAAGTATACATAGCCGATAAGTGTATGAAAAGATATTCAACATCTTTGGCCATTAGGGAAATACAAATTAAAACTACACTGAAGGGGCTGGCCATTTAGCTCAGTGGCATAAGCTGCTGCCTTGAAAGCAGGCAGTCCTGAGTTCGAGCCCCGGTACCGACAAAAAGGAAAAAGACAAAAAAAAACCTACTGAAATTCCATCTCACTCCAACAGAATAGCTATCATCAAGAATATGAAAAAAGTGCAGGATGCAGGGTTGGGGAGACTTATAACAGGGTTGATGGGAAAGTAAATTAGCATAGCCCCTATGGAAATCAGTATGGAGGCTCCTCAAAAACCTAAAGACAGAACTATACCATTTGACCCAGCTATACTATGTTTTGGTATAAACCCAGAGGAATTAAAGGCTGTATAATTTAGGGACAATTGCATACTCATGTTATTCTGACACAGTTCACAATAGCCAAAATATAAAGCCTGCCTGACAAACCAACAAATGAATGGATAAAGAAAATGTGTATATTCACAATGGAGTTGTTATTCAGTCATAAAGAACAAAATTACATTAGGAACTGGAGATCATGTTAAGCAAAACAAGCCAGATTCAGACAGGTACTATGTGTTCTCCCTAATATATGTATTCTTAAAAAAGATGATATGAAAATACAGACATTATGGAGCTGGGGATTTAGCTCAGTGGCATAAGTGCCTGCCTTGTAATCAGGCAGTCGTGAGTTCGATCCCTGGTACCGATAAAAATGAAAAAGACAAAAAAAAAAAAAAAAAAAAGAAAAGAAAATACAGACATTATACAAGATGACAAGAATAAGAGCAATGGAGGAAGGTTATAAAGGAGGGCAACAGGGGTAGATATAATCAAAATATAAATATAAACATTGAAACCAAATATTTTGTAAAAGGCACTAACCAAAAGTGTATTTTGCAAAATCAGAATTATAATACATAAGTGTAGGACCAAGTTTTAAAGGATCAGATACAATTTTCCACCTTGGTGGTTCTCATGTTCACCAAGTTGTACCCTCAAGAATGCAACACCGTGACTCTAAAATTACATTATCCAGTAAGTGTGAAAAATCTCCAAATTAGTAAAAATTCATTTTGTCCTATTAGTAAGTACATATCAAGAATTAATGGAAAAAAAACAAGATCATGCACAGTATAAGACACACTATAAACATAAAAATACAGAGAATAATTACTAAGATACCTCAAAAAGACACAGGTGATTACTGAATGCAAGTGATCAAATGTGGAAAGTAGCAAAGTTATAATCACTTTCTTAAAAAATTTATTTTAATAGACAAGAACAGGGAAGGGGGCATCTGCTGTCATTAATTTACTGAAAGAGTATTTCTGGGGAATAGTCAAATTGAGACAATTAGCCACAGTCAAATGAATTTAAAAAGAAACAGTCTAATATTTAGGTAGCATATAACTAATATAGCTCAACAGAGAACTGCAGATTTCAAGTAGAGTATTTTATAGCACACTTGATAATCAAGGAACTGACTGGTTATATAAATTTATATTTTACTAAAGTTCTGTATTGATAAGAGATGTTTAGATCTGGTACATTACAGTAATAAATCAGCTAAGTCATTTATGGATCATCTTAAGGAAAACCATGCACTACAAAGATGCCTTTAAGTACCTTGCTTGTTGTTTTGGATGTTTTCCTGCCGGGGTTATAATCACCTTCATTTTCAGAGCCAGATGCTTTCCTTTTCTTTGCCCCTCGGCCTTTACCTTAAAATAATAAAAAATGCTTTTCCTCTTACTGTGAAGTACAACATAGGAAGATAAATACCAAAACACAGTTTGCTTCTTTGGCATGTCCAATCAGTAAGGAAATCTTGCTTTCTTCTAGAAACACAAATGATTCAGTAGAACATTTTATTTCTGGGGTTGACATTACTAAAGAGTGTTTCACAAATACATTTAAACTAATGGGAAAATTCTGGAAGACAAATTTTAATGACTAAACCCTAGTAAATGAAAAATTTGGATTTTGCATATGTGGTCCTTGGGCCTGCTAAGGAAATCTTTTACAGTGCTTAAGTTACATGTGATGCAATTTTTTTACATTTTCAGCTTATGATCTAGTACTTTTAAAAATTTTTATAAAACAACTACTCAAAAAGTAATCACATACTTTTTAACACAAAATTATTACAGACTAGTGATAAATGAATTTGTGGATCAGAACTCAGAATAAATCATCTAGTATTAATAAATGTGTCAAATCTATATTGCTTGCCAAGCCTAGACTCACGGCACACAATTTTGTTTTATTTGGTTTTGTTTTACCTACTAATCTCTTACTCTCTTCATTGGTGGAATAAAGGAAAAAGGTAGTAAGTAGTGGCCCATATTCTCTATCCCTTAGTGATGGCAGGAAAATAAATGAAACTAAATTGCAATTCTGCTTTGAAAGGTATGACCTAGACAGTACTTGTAAGAAAGGACAGCCTAAACTATCTTGGGATCTCATAGCTTACCAAATGAACTGATGAAACTGCATTTTTAAGCTTACAAAGGTTTCAAACCATGCATACCTTAAGTATTGACCTCCCCTCCCTGGTCTCTTATATTTTTTCCTCCCACCCCCCATCTTTTTTAAAGTCTGTGGTTCCTTATCCTAACCATATTTTAAAGATGTAAACATCTTAAAATATCCCTCAGTTGAACAAAGCACTATCACAGAGTGCTATCCTGTCCTACACATAGGTTCTTCAAAGCGTCTTTAAAGGGCTTTCCAGATTCTGGAGGCAAAGAGGGAGTGCTAGGAAGAATCTGTGTGAGATCCTTGTGTGGTCCTGAGCTACTTTATTTCCTACATGAGGAAAATGTTATGGTCTAAAAGTCCTAGATCTGTCACTCCAATGAGTGTCACATTTTATGTTAAGTCCAATCTGCCTTTTTGGAGGGAGGGAGCGGTACTGGGAATCGAACTCAGAATTTCGCTTTTGCCAGGCAAGGTGCTGCTCCGCTAAGCTACATTATAAAGGCAGCCTATCTGCCTTCTGAATAACAACTTTCATTGAGTTGGCTGTAATGGTCTTTAAATCATTCTTAGTTAACTCATTTGGGTCACAATGTATTGAATGGTAAAATAATAATTGGACTAACTTGCTCTTATTTCCATTGGACTCTCATTCAGCACTAATTCTTAGACTGCTTATTAAGGATTAAAGCAATGTAAAATAGGAACCCAGTCTCTGAATTTGATACCACAGGAAAGGCAATGTTTTCTACATGGCATATAGTAAAGGGTTATACAAAGATAATCCTTACCTTTTGGTGCTGCAGTCTTCTTTGGAATGCCAAATTCTGAATCTGAATCAGAGTTTACAGTCTCCACTACTTTCTTCTGCTTGGGGGCTCTCTTGGGTTTAGAAGCTATATCCAAAGGTGGTTTTCCTATTAAGCAAATATCCATTTCATAGGTCAATGCAATATACTTACCAACAAACCAAGCTGAAGTCAGTTCTGCAAGAATAGAATTTCTTACTGCTGATAAAAAATTGAGTAGCTTTAAGTAATGAAATCGTTTCTCTTTGCTTGGTGTCAGTATAAAGGCAAATAATTTTTCAGAGATAACAAAATGAATTTTATGTAATTATGCATGATTTGCTTTTAGACAATTCCACTGAGATATTTTAGACAAAGATCATTAAATATGAATTAAAGAGTAACTTTAAATAGTCATGAGAAAAGAGTAACATGTGACATTAATTATAATCCAAATGCAGCCACATGTTAAGGTTTAGATTAAAATGATTTAGAGAGTGCATTTTTATAGGATTCTCAAATACAATTAGAAACCAATTCACTTCCATTCAAAGCTAAAATTCAGACTTAACGTCTTTATGTGAAAGAAATATGAAAATCCTAGATAAGTGGACCACAAATATGAGACCTTCACTTTGGTGTACATATTTTGTTTTTAAAATGGATATGTTTTCTCAGATTCATTTGCAGTTCAATTTAAAAGTTGAACTGCATATTACTGGAAAAACACTTTGGAAAAAAGTTTTAAATGGACCCAAATCAACTGCAGAATTTTTCATTAAAAAATGAAAAACTAGTGCTGATTCTATGGGAACTGTATTCCTAGTATCAGCTGAGATGCTATAGACAGTAAGACCCTTCCCTAGCCAACAGCAGGAGCAACCTAGCTCCTCATGCAGGTGGCAGCCAAAGACTTTGTGGGCTCTTCCAGTCTTCATAACTAAACTTTCCACAGGAGCTGTAGGGCAGCTCTTGGCAACAATAACATACTTGTCAAGGTGGGTGAAAGTGACCACATTCTCTTGGCAAGACTTCTAAGCTTCCAGTGTCAGATGACACTTTCAACTCTACCAGCCAGTAAAATTATATATGAAACTTGGGTAACAACCCCACAGAGGAACATGATAACATGATGTGTCCTTAAACTATTTTATAGGAATTACATTTAGGAGAAAGCTGGAGGAGAGAGGGGCTTTGCTGACATCCCTAAAGTCATACTACATAGTCTCCTGTCCAATAAATCCAAAGCAGTATAGCTACCTGAAACAATTAAATGGGACAGGAGGTATGATAATCTATTCTGCTTTTTTTTTTGGACCGAAGTGTGAACTCTGGACCTCGTGCATGCCAGGCGGCACAGGCTTGTGCCACTTGTGCCAGGTGCTTGTGCTGAGCTAAATCCCTAGCCCTTGATATTCTATTCTTTCAGTTAATGTTTAATTCTAAGTCATTAGGATAAATAGCTTGATTAAAGAAATAGGATGATACATCTCTAGATGTGCTATTTATAAGATGCTTATAGGAAGATGATTTTAAGAAAAAGATGAAGAAAAATTATAAGGTCTGTCTCAATTTGAGTTTCCCAGAAGTAAGACTGTCAGGCTCAAAACAAAGATCCAAGAGTAAGTGTTGCTTTGATAGGCAATGGAAAGCGTGCTAAAATGAAATAATGAAGAGGGTGGCTAGCAGTGGGGAAGTCTGCAAGCCACTTTTAGGAGTTTAATCTCCACTGGGGAATTTTGGGAACCAGTTAAAGCATATCTCAGGTAGCTCACTAGAAAGGCAAGGCAAGAGTGTTTAAACCAGCTTTCAACAACCAGGCAGCCTCTGAAGGGTATGAGAGGTTTAATATCCAGCACAGCTGCAAAGAGACATTGGCCCACGTGTGGTGAAGCGGTGAGGGCAAGTGGACACAGGTGGGTAACCATGTGTTGGCCACAGCCAGTCTTACCACAGTCCTAGTGCATTCAGAATTGCTGGAGAATTTATTACTGCTGTTGTGTTATATTTAATGCTCATATGTCTATAATGGTATTTCCATTGCAGATTTTTTAAGTCCTTACAGGAACAGCCTATACAGTTTATTTACTACTTGTCATATGTAGCGGCTCAGTTAGATTTTTAGCAACCAAACTAGAGCAAAAACAAACCTTTGGTTTGTAAACACTACCAATACAACTCTTTTATTGTATTACTGGACAATGGATAAATATTCATTGAATAAATCAGATGTATTAATAACTTTTTTCTGTTGGTTTCCTCTGTATACAACCATTTTTCATTCATGTCACCTTCAATGCCTAGCATATGAAACTTTTTTTAATAAAAGAAATTTAACTAACTACATGTTATGTACATTATATTTTGTAATAAATCAATGCTTAAAAGCACAAGAAAGAGTGAACACTCATGAATGATAGACAGATAATCTTGTCCTTTGATATAATGACACTGAATAATGACATTAATTTGTCCACTTAAAAGCTCATGTTTAATTCATTTTCATCATTTTACATTGTGCACATCCATTAATTTTGCAGAGATATACTAACTGAGGATGTTTAATGACATATTAACTTCTACTGGGAAAGCTTCAGAGAAGCCAGGCCTGGTGACACATGCCTGTAATCCCAGCACTCAAGAGGCTGAGGCAGCAGGATCACCAAGAGTTTGAGAGCAGGCTGGGCTACATAGTGAGTTCAAGGGCAGTCTAAACTACATAGCAAGGCCCTGTCTCAAAAGAACTAACTAAAAGAAAGAAAGAAAGAAAGAAAGAAAGAAAGAAAGAAAGAAAGAAAGAAAGAAAGAAAGAAAGAAAGGGAGAGAGAGAGAGAGAGAGAGAGAGAGAGAAAGAGAGAGAGAGAAAAAAAGAGCCATCAGAGAAAAATTAATGAAAAAATGTATCTTTAAAAGTCTATTTCAAGAACAAGAAGTATCCTTCCTGTGAGCCAGTGGCAGCCATATGCCAGGAGGAGAAACAGGAAACCAATTCAACCATCCCATGAGCTGGTGGTAATTTCAGGCCAAGAGGAAAAACAAGAAGCACCCTTCCTGTGAGCCAGTGGCAGCCACTGGATGGGAGGAGAAACAGGGAACCAATTTCTATAAGCCAGCCCATAAGCAGGATGGGAAGACAAGAAGAGCCAGCAACTCCCCTCCCCCAAGGAACCAGCTGATTCAGAGGAACACAGATTGAGTAGATAGCAACTGAGGTATAAAAACAATTTAATGCTTGCATTGTTCAATTGACTTTGCAGGCCTAACGCCAATAGTCTGAGCATCTATGTAGAGGATAACAATATACAATAGAGCAAATATGGGGATTTCTTTTGTCTTGTTTTTGGAATATTCTCAGTGTTTTGTTCTGTTTTGTTGTTCTGTTTTATTCAATGTTTTGTTTTGATTGGTTTTATTCTGTTCTGTTTTATTTGATTTTATTATGTCAGATGGTATGGACAGCAATTTTGAAAATAACAAGAGGCATTATGGTAACCATTGTTGATTTCCTATTATCCTGTTTGGAAATTTTGCATCACTTTCTTGTACCCTGTTTTGTTTTGATTAGCTTTATACTCTTGTATGTTGTTTGGTTTTATTCTCCTTAAAATAAAAAAAGTCAAGAGATTAATCTTTTTAAAAATTTTTACTTAATAGGTATATGTTTGTGTTATGTAATAATTACATTCATTTGGGAAAACTGGTACGTATATTATATTTTTTTAAAGTAAATTACTGTTTTTCAAATATAAAGCACTATACTGACCTCTTTCAAAAAGACCAGTGTGTGTCTTAGTACTAGTAACAGATTCATGAACCAACTTAGTGTTTCCTGAACATTTAAAGCCATGAAAAAACAAAACAACTGTATGACTCATAGAGAGCATCTTAACTGAAATGACCAATTCTGCACTAAAGGGAAGGAGGAGACAGGACTGACACAGATAACAGAATCAGGCAACTAACAAGACAAAATTTTAATTCACTTTACAACCTAATAAGGAGCTTTACTAGAAAGTTATCTAGATAGGAATGTATGAGATTTTATAATTACAACAGCTTTAAAATGTAGTTCCAGAGATTTTAATCATTTCCTCACATAATTAAAAGAGAATTCTAATACACATTTATACTTTTTAACAGTTTTATAGTGAGGTCTAAGTGCAAAGTTCAAGTTATATTGAATTTTCTTTACATCAAATATGTCTACACAGTTTATGCAGTGCTTAACACAATAAAATGTAAGTACATACCTTTTTTAGCAGCTACTGTTTTACTTGGAACTTTGTCTGTTTGCTTCAGACCAAATGATGGTGAAAAAACAGAAGCAGTATCTTCTTCATTACTGTCAAATTTAGCTGAATCTAAAAATTTCAAAGCTTTTTTTAGTAAAGAGATTCTATAAAGACCTCTGAGTAAATTTTGATTCGTTTAACTGATGACTTCTCTTTAGCTAGATAATTGATCTTGTAAGTTTCTATTTTGTGATCATATAATCCACAATATAAAAACAGCTGAAAATAAAAAATATATCAATGTTATACCTCAAATATGTTAACTGTGTTGTGAAACAATACAGTGAAATGCATAGAGCATGAAAATTCACAGTACCAAATGCTAACCTTTAAAATGTGTCTGACTAGTTCAAAGACACATACTGAAATTTATTTTAAAATGAGACATAAAAGAAACTCCACTGTGATCATTTCAGTAGCTAAACAAACAATATTACTAACCTTTCAGGAATATCAGTAATAATGTTCAAATCTAAAAGAGTAGCAAACATTCATATTTCTAAATTAATAAATAATTGAAGATTAGTTTAAGACACATGTAGGCTCACCTTCGGTTTTACCTCTGTACACAAATTATTAAGACAATCATTTCTTTTCTCCCTACCTCAAACCATAACAGAAACTTTTACTTAAATTTAAGTATTTTTATATAATTATTTTAATCTGCTGTCAAAAATTACTATATATATATATATATATATTATATACCAAATCAGGTCTGTATATGTATATTTAAAAATACAAGACAACAGAATCTTAAAAATACACACACACACACACACACACACACACACACATAGATCCACACACACAAATACAGGAAATAAAAAACATACACTCTGATTAAATTTATTTGAGGAAAGCTATAATCTCTCAGCTACCATAATTTACCCAAACAAATGAAAGTTCAATCTTCTAAAAATTTTTCTTTTCATACTTTTTCTCATTATTAAAACACTACAATACACCCTATAAATAAATAGGTTAACATCTGCTTGTCTACCTAAATGCTTCCATAAAGTCTGTTCTAACCAACAGTTGGGAATCACCTCAGAAAAACTAAATAAATCCAAATATACTGAACAAAATGTAAACAAGTATTCTACACTCAGGAAAAATTGTGAACTTAAATCCTGACCTAATGATTTATTTCTTTCTCTCCACCAAACAATAATATAATTAACCAATGAAAATATTAAACACATACCATCTTCTGACTTCTGAGAGTATGAAGGAAATGAAAAGAGATTCCCAAAATCCTGACTTTTTTTTTCATGTGAAGATTTTCTAGAAGAAAATACCACAAATAAGACATACTTAAATATTTTATTTTAACCCTAGACTGTATAATATGTACTATAAGATCATAATCACAGGGGAAAACTTAGTTTTCATTTCTTTCTTTTTCAATTAAAGTCAGGGCAAAAAAAAACTTTTACATGTGTAAGCATGTACACATACACATAAACCACACATCCATGCATGTACAAAAAGCCCAGATAAATCAGTAACTTAACTAAGAATGAAAACTAGATAACAATTTAAAGTTATTCAAATTGCCACTAAATTAAATTTTATACTTCACAGAAATAATCATTCCAGAAATTAACATCAGCAAATTATTAGCAGAGCTGCAAGGAGAAAGATGAAAGCCTTTCATAGCAGGCAACGATTCCATTTCTGATCCTAAACCACAAGTTGGCCCTTATTTCGTGACCTAGTCAAGACCAATTACAGTAAGTAGGAGAATAGTTTTTTAAAAAGCCTGATATAGTTCACAGACCTCTTATTTCACAGATTAATACTGTCATTCATCAAAAGCGAGAAAAATCACTCAAGGCCAGATCTGGAGAAGAAACATAAACTTCCCAATTCAAAAGATTCAATACCTTTTCTCAAAACCAGTTCTCCAACTATACCCCCATAAGCCTCCTGCTGATTTCTGTAAATAATACTTTACTGGAATATAACCACATTCTTTCATTTACATATTGCTTATAGTTTCTTGTAACACTTGTGATAGACACTGTATGACCCACAAAACCTAGAATGTTCGCCAATCCTTCCTCTACACATACCAAAGTAGTGGTGACACACAAATGGCATGCATGTTGCTGAAGGCTATTAATTAATCACTGATTTAATCACTGTAATACAACAACAGCTACTGTCGTAACAATATTTACTCCTTCATGAAGAAAACTACCTACAATGATAATTTCTTTAAGCTCAAGATCTTTAACAAATGCTTAGAACAACTAATTGCATATTACTAAACAGCAGTTAGTTGCTTCATTACTTACTCTGGAGTAGTTTTAGATTTGCTGGCAGAAAATGTATATTCATCCTTATCTAAGCCATCTGAAGGAATAAACTCATCTTCTCCATCATTTGTTATGGGAGATGCTTTAACTTTCAATTCTTCTAAATCATTGTTGTCATCATCATCATCAGCATCATCATCATCTTCTTCCGAGAAATCAAATGTGTATTTAGGTCTTTCAGCTAGGATGAAAAAAAAATGAAATGTTAACCAGACATTGTGGCACATACTTGTAGTTCTGTCTACTCAAGAGGCTAAGGCAGAAATATAACCTGAGTCTATAATGCAGAGACAAGCCTGGGCAACAATCTCAAAAAAAAAAAAAAAAAAAAAAACAAACACCGCCACCAACAAAAAACAAAAAGAAGTTAAACTCAAGTCCTGCTTTTATCTCCATGAAGTATTTCAAAGTACCTAAGAAAAAGACCAATATCTAGAAATCAAAACCTAACAACTTTAGCCTCAAAGTGTTAACATCTGTGTGAAACTTTATAGGAAATTATGGGAAATGCTGCATATGTTGGGAGAACATAAAATGATGTGATTGATTAGAATGATTACTTGGAAACACTTAAAGTATTCAATATGACTCTGTCTCATATGACTGCTGTATAAACAACCACTAGTATAACATTTCCCACTTCTACAATTACTAGTGACAAATTTCACTATTCTTTAAAAAGTGCTACCTGGGCATGGTAGTGTACTCCTGTAATCTCAGCACTCAGAGGCTGAGGCAGGAGGACCACTGAGAGTTTGCAGCCAGCCTGGAATCCATAGTAATTTCAAGGATAGCCTAAACTGGCCAGTAAGACCCTGTCTCAATCCCTCTTAAGTGCTAAATTACTTTTCTCTTAACTTCTTGGATAAATACTTGACAGATTTAATTTTACTATAAATAACAATGATAGTAAGTTTTCAGATGAATGGTAAAAGATATAAAACTTCAATATATCAGCAAAACAATTAAGTTCATGCAATGCATAAAATGTATACAGATACCAATTAAAGAGAAAATTATCAGCACAATGCAGATAAATTTTATTATACTCTCTAGCAGGTATTATGAAATAAAATTCTAAAATCACTTGAATGTTATATAATTTATAGCCTAGACATGATTTTGCATCACTTAATAAATTAATTTTCATATAATTTAAGTTGCCCATGTTAAAGACTCACCTATAGCAGTGATGGCAAACCTATAGCACTGCTGCAGCAGGCTGTTTGTACCACTGAAAGCTCTGAAAGGTTCACCATCACTGACCTATAGTATTCTTAGGTATATTGGAAACAAAATCTAATCATATAGTAAAGAAGCAAAGAATGTAAGGCCTGACCTATAATTAAAAATGCGTCTCGCAGAGTTAAATAACCATAATGTTACATCCTATATTTTAATAAATTAGGATTTAACAAAACTTAAGAAGAATGTATAAAACAAGAAACCCATTCATTTTTTCATTATTGAATATTCAGGAAAGGTCAAACCTCATGATTAGCAGAAATACATCACATCACTTTTGGCTAAGATCAAGTGCAGTAATACGTCATAGTAAAATGGGATTCTGCAGCCTCAGCATATCCCAAAGCTATGTGCACAGAATCAGACTCCTAAAATAGGAAAGTTTTCACTATAAAAGGTAGAGAAGTATGAGACAAAAGCACAAAGCACTTCTAATAGAGTCATTATTGGTGGTTTAATACCAAGGCATAGTTTTTTTAACCAAATACCTTAAAGCTATAGAGGGAATATAAGTCAAACTTTACAGTAAAATTCAGTAAAAATACATGATTCTCTTTAGAGAATCCAGCCTTGTTAGAAAAAGATTGTCTTTATTACTGTAATTTCTGAATTTAGTACTTTAACACTAATATAACTTAAACTGTAATATACAATAAATATAAAGTGTATCACAATACCAGCTGCTCTCCTAAGCAAAGAATCTCTTGGAATAACCACAGGTTCTGTTTCTTCCAAGTCACTTTCTGACTTGGATTCATCATCTGACCAAGGATTCCGTTTCTTCACTTTTTTTGCACTAGGTTTTCCAGATGCTGTAGGTGTTTTTCTAACCCTGGTACCTAAAAGTTAAACAACAGTAATAACATATATATATAAATATTATTAATAAAAACAAACTTATGCAGAAGTTATCAAATAACTAGTGTTCTTGAAAAGAGGAAGTATTGCTTCAATGACAAGAAAAAAAAGCACTTTAAAAGACTCTAGTAATATCCTTTACATGTAATTCTACACACGCACAGCAGAGAGAGAGAGAGATACAGAGAGCGACACACACACAGAGAAATTCCTCACCAGGCTCCTTTTTTTCCCTTTTGGGCTTAGGACCTTTACTTATAGGAGCTGATGGGGCCAACGCCTCTTCTCCTGTACCTTCTACTGGTGTTCCACTGAATTCTTCATCAAATTCCACTTTCACTACTGTAGTATCAAGGTCACCCTACATATTAACAAGAAAACCAAACCATGAGTAAAAATAAAAACTAAATTAACACCACACGTCAGGTAAGTTGTTTTAAAAACGTGATTCTATTTAGGTCCTAGTAGAGGACTACAATCAGACCACGTTTTCCTTGAGTTCATTTATCCACAAGAAATGATAATGCTTACAACTCCATTTTTCTGATATACTCAATGAGATGACAACTAATTAGAAAGCAATCCTAGAAATAAGATGGCAGCTTTTGATTATCAAAGGAACTTTCAGACTAACAGCTAATCATAACAAAAGATATCTACAAAATAATTTCCCATAACTGAACCTTTTATGTACTAGAAAAAATTCAAATTATTAAAGGAAAATAAACAGCATGTCATGCACTATTAGGCAATGTAAGACAAAGTCCTGAACACTAAGACTACTGAGGGAAAGAGGGCAGGGAAGAGAAAGAGATAAAAAGAGTAATCATTAAAACATAAATAGCTAATACAAAGGAGGACAGAACAGTTCAAGTAGGAAAGTGAGCAATTCTGCTTAAGGCAGGGTCAGGGATGCTCCATATAGAGACTGAGCTCTTCTGACTGAGCTCTGAAGAAATGTAGAGGAGAGAAGAACATTGCGGGCAGAAGCCATAGAGGCATAAAGTATCACATGCTTCAAAAACTAGGCCAATAAACATAGTACACAGTCTGCTAGGATTCAAGCAAAGGTTGGGAGAGTATCCAGGAGGCAGCACATGCCTACTAAACCACTGTATACCAACAGTCTGTGTGTAAGCAGTGGGAGTTATTGAAAGCTTTTAAGTATTTGTATATTTGTGTGGATATCAGCCTTACATTTCAGAAATACCCTAGCAGTAAAAGACAGGTCTAAAAGAAATGAAGTGGAGAAAAGCGTCATGATTAAATAACTGAGGTAGTAGAGTGTAGCTGTTAAGAGAGAACTATTTTATGGTATGTCAGAAAAAACTTACAAAATTCTAAGGCAATATCAAAGGGAATCCAAAAAAGGAAGTGAAGTTTTGAATCATTTTGTAGGAAATCAATAGGATTTGTTGATTAAATGGAGGGAAAAACCTCCCACATTTCTGACTGTCAGTAATAGGTGAGAATATTATATATTAAGTGATGCAAGGCACAGAGCAAGTTCCAAAATCAGTACAGTTGATCCAGTTTCAGAGATACCACATCGGAGGGGCTCTGGACATTTGAGTGGCTACATGCATCTGGCAGGCCTAAAACATTGCAACTTACAGATACAGGTTTAGGATTGATCACTTTGAACTGAAAAAGCTCTGGGCACAGATGAAGACACTTCAGGAGACTATATAAAGAGGAAAAAAGTGCTGAGAAAACCTGACAGACACCAACTGGAAATGAGAAAACCTCTTTTCTGAAGAAAAATGTAAGTGTGCAGGTATATAGGGAGGAAAACAGGCATGAGAAAAATTGTATAAACTTCATTTTACCAGAACAGAGGAAAGTGGCTGCTCTAGTACCCAAATGCTCCTATGCTTCAAATATTACTTTTGTTCAGAAAACTCTCCAATCTCTATCTGCAGCTCTTAGGCTCATTTCCCAAAATCTTATTAGACTAAGTCTATAATGTATCCCCAACTACCCACTCGACCATCTGCACATGTATTTCCTAGACTCTAAAATCAGCCTGTCCAGAAATATTACCATCTCTCTCTTAAAACTATCACACAGGGACAAGGATTTAGTTCAGTGGTGCAGCGCCTGCCTGGCAAGCATGAGGTCCTGAGTTTGATTTCTGGTACAATTCCCCCTAAATAAATAAATAAATAAATAAAACAAAACATAAGCATCACACATCTTGTTTCCTCAACTCTGAACCTTCTTTCCAGTCTTCTTTTCTTTTGGCTAACCATGGCCAATCTTCATCAAGGACAAGTAAATGTATTTTTTCAAATTCCTTAACAGTGCCCATCATGTCAATACTACAAGCTGGGCTTAATTTAAATGATTTAATTAAAAATGAAAACAAACAGAACAAATGAGAGCTTATTTTGAAAACCAAACAAACTCTGTTCTGCTCTGAAACTTAATGGGTCATGATGCAAAAATAAGGTCATAATTTAAAGCAAATAAACTCATTTTGGGGGAGAGAAAGATTTTAATTTAGAAAGTTGCTGGCACATCCCTATAGTCTCACCTACTGGGGAGTCTGAAACAGAACTGTTTAAGACCATGAGCTTTCAGGTCATGCAGGGTAACAAAGAAAGTGAAACTCATTTCAAAATGGAACACAAAAAGGAATTAAGCAAACAGCTATTCACATATAAGTGATCCTTGACCAGTATATTGTTATTCTAAGAATTAGTTGTTCTTATAGAGTAAGATTTATCACAATTAAAATATACATATGATATATACAAAGCATGATCAATCAGAATATAACTAAGATACAAAGAAATTACACACACACACACACACACACACACACGAGATAAAAGTCTATAAGGTAAAGAATGTGTCATACCTTCTTCTTCTTCAACAACTTTTTGCTGGCATCTGCCTTCATAGCAGTAATTTCAGGAATTATTCTTCTCCCATAAGGTGAAGGCATTGTTTCTTCCAATTGAAGTTTCTTCACCTTAGGTTTGCCAACTTTACCTTTTATTGCTTTCCCAGACATTCCTGCCAGAATATCTTCTCTTTCTTGTGCTTCCACTTTCTGTAGTACAATCATAAGTTGGGAGGGGTGCTTAAACAACTCCTTAGAAAGACAGTAACTACAGTATAAGAAATTAAAACAAATTTTATTTATTCTCTAAAGATGACCTGGTATCGTAAGCCCAGCAAGTTATACACAAAGGTAGTTCTGTTAAGAAGTATGAAGCCATTGTCTATTGCCTTAGCCATAATAATGGCCCAGAAATGTAAAATGAGAAAGAATGAAAAATTAAAAGTGCTAATATACTTAGATTTAACATGAGAGATTCTATGTGACAATGAATGAGGGCACAGTTGTGATTAATATCACAAATTCTATATTTAACAAAATTACTCTTCCAAATAATAAACAAACTTTGAAGAGTACAAGAGAAAATGACATCTCTTTAAACTTACTTAGAGAAATATTATAAGCTTCAAAATCAGACAGTTATGGATTTCAATTTTGGTATTTCCACTTATTAGTTATGTATCTCTAAGAAATAATAGATTATTTATAGAGTACCTAACCATGTTCCAGGCATAAAGCAACACATGACTCCCATCTTATGGCTAAGGTAACTGGGGCTCTGAGAGGATAAGTAACTATCTCAGGAATAATTAAGGAATAAGTAAGGCCTTTGGAAGCAAGTTACTTTACTGCATTCTGTGTTCTTATTTATATAATAGCGACCTCTTTCAATTGCAGGTAATCACTTTGAAGATGCACACAAGCTGCAGTTCAGCATACAGTAGATATTTGATAGTATCATTAAACCTTAAATAATGTGAATGTGAAATGATATGACATGAAATTTAAGTCTAAATTATTTTAGATATTAAAAAATACTATACCTGAAATGTAAATAAATTATTTGCACCAACTGTGCTAAGAAGCAAATAAACTTTTTTGTTTTTTAACTGAGATTGTTTTGAATGATAACTCTTCAATATGAGGAAATTTCTAGGCACAACCACAAAGTTTCTCATATTTCATTATATTAGCGATCAAATTTAACACAATATCAGATAAGCATTAGTACTAGTCAGAAGCAGTAATTTTCCTTTTTATTGTATGTTTGTTTCATTTTTAATGACTTTTTTCCCCCACTAAGATGCTGAGGATCAAGCTGAGGGCCTCACACACACTAAATAAGTGCACTACTGCTGATACTTCAGCTCTGTATTAACTTTTTTAACATATAAGGCAGCAGGGAAAAAATCCTTTCTTAAAAAAACAAATCTAACTAATTAATATTTTAAAAAACAACAATCAAGGTATACTCATGACTTACAAAGTCATTAGGGGAAGCTACTACAATAGCTCTAGAAAACAACAAATTATATCTGCTAACTAATATATCACATTTGTTCTTAAAAGTTTTAATTCAGACAAAAGCCATAAAAATAAAATTGAACCATATGGACAATGAAACAATTAAAAAGTAAAAAAATGACACCAGTAATGACAAATGATAATTCATTCTTTGCTACTCAAAATCAGGTATTTATACTGCTGTCATTCACTGAATTCTAATATTTTAAGTGGGCAATTTAATAAAGGTTTATAGCTAATATCTTTTTCCTCTACATTTTTATTTTTAAAATTACAATTCTACTTGGAGAGAACAATATAAAAACATTGAAAGTAGAAATATCATTATACTCCAAATGTCAAAGTGCCTGTATTCAATTACGTAGATGTATTGGTCTTACCTCTTTCCAGGAAAATATTAAGCTGAATCCATTAGCTAATTTAGAAGTGATCAAGAAATTTTAACAGGAAGTATTAAATTTACACTAAATTTCAGCTCCAAGCATTATACTGTATTCAACCACACTAGAAATAATTTTCCTTTGTAACTTCATAGAGCTATAGCTAGCTTAATCACAATTTAACTTATAAATACACCAATAGTTAAAAAAAATCCTGAACAAATTTAAAGAGGTTTTCATATCTCAGGTATTTTTCTAAATATATTTTAATAGACTTAACATACATCCAGTTCTTCAACAAATGCTGCTAAATCTTCTTTCCAAAGATCTGAAGGTGATTTTCTTTTAAGATCATTGACCTCTCGGCCCTATAATAAAAAAGCAATACAGTTTAACACTGAATAATTTTTATATGTATAAAGGATAATCAAAAAACTTATTTTTGGAAAAAAGAAAATAAAAATGTGGATGATACTGAAATTGTTTCAAATTATTTAACCCACAAAAGCTCATACTTTTGCATCTCTCTGTTTAATCAGTTCTTCAACTTTTTCTTTAGTAAGAGACCACAGAGACATATTTAAAATATAATTAAAATCAGGGCCTGAAGGGGTTCCTGAATCAGAGGAACTATCATCATGTTGGTTTTGTGTTTCTTCTTCTTCTGCTGCCTGTAAAAAACAATAAACTTTATATTAAATTTCTGTATAATATCAAATCAATGTTTATTTTTACTGAATGTCAAGCTAAAATTCTACATATGATATAACTGTTAATGCTATGCCTGGAGAGTAGTGGAGTTGGATTATCTGTAAATTAACTATAAATGTATTTCTTGTAAAAATAGTTTATTTTCTAAAGATGTACAATAAAATATTCAGGAAAAGCATTATATTCAATCCCTATTTGCAGAGGAATATGATAGAAAATTAACTGCTTTCCTCATGATGTCCCAAAATGAGAAGACTATATGTTGAAAGTACTAGAACTAATGTTTTATCATTGCATGTTAACCAGATTTTTATACTACTGAGTGAGAAATTTGAAACCAAAGTAAATATTATTTATGAAAAATGTTATAATAAATGTGCTAAAATACATTCACTCACTAAGGATAAATTCTTAATCAAAATTCTCTAAGCAACAATAATCATGTGAGGAGCCAAAGAATCTGTTTATGAAGAATTTAAGAGTTGGTAAGTTAGAATAAGAAGTGTCAAGGACTGACCAAAACTTTATTCAGAGGCTTTTTTACAAAAACTGATAAAAATCTGCTATTAGTATTAAATTTCAAAATACAATAAATGAAATAAAAGTCATTTAAGTGACATCTTTTAAAGTTTAAAAATAAAAACATTAAAATTGCACCTAAATTCTTTAAGGCACTGAGATCAATAAAAATTATTGTGCTATAACTATTATACTCCAAGCAAAAGTTTATTTTTGGTAACAAAAAAGGACAGACTTATAATTTAAAAGTTGTAAATAATAATACATACATATGTATATACAAAGAAAAGTTCAGGTGTACTTTAGAAATAAAAAAATTAAAATTCCAAAGCAAGATGCTTCATTAAATAAACTATAAAATCAAACAACAGGCAAATAAGGAATAGTTATTGCATGGACAATAAGTAGATAATTTATGATAGATTATTCTAAAGTTTTAAAAATTCATGAGATAATATGTTTCTATTAAGCACTCAAGATCGTTAGATTGATGTAAAATACCAGGATGTCATAAAATCCTGGTTAGAGTCATAATTTAGAAGTCCACTTGATCTAGGTTTTGATAACACCTAAAGCATTGTTACTAAGTACTCTCTCTATATATCTCACTGTTAACAGGAATATGACTAAGCACACATTGAGAAGTCAATAAAAATAAACTAAGTTCTAGAGATAAAATTCCGTTAAATTTTAAGCAAAAATATTCCTCTTCTAATGAGCTGCTTCAAAAATTCTAAATATCTTCTCATGCTCTATATAAAAGGGCACTCTTACAAGAGTAATTCCTTTTGTCACCCAAATCCCCTGTGGCCAAAATGCTGAAAAACTTTTGATGATGATAATGCAACTACTGAGATCAAGCTAGACTTTACCCACCAATGCTAGTCTCAAACCATAGATACCATATCATTCAAAACCAAATATATATTCATGAGCTTACTTTTTTGTTTTTATTTTGTTTTGTGTTGTTTTGTTTTTGCAACAGTGAGGACTAAACCCAGGGAGTTTTGAGCAGCACTTCCAGTTCTCCATCCCTTTTTAAATTTTTATTTTGAGACTGGGACTAGCTAAGTTGCCCAGACATTCCTCAAACTTGTGATTTTTCCTGCCTCTGTCTCCCGAGTAGCTAGGATTATAGGCAGGTGCTATATCCAACTAGTTTTTTGTTAAAGATACAGTTTAAACCAACAGTAATACAGAAGATCAAGTACTGTACAAACTATAATTTGGAGTCTGACTGCATAACAAAGCACACCAGAAGAAAAACAAAGTACTCCAGTCATCTTAATTATAAATGCTGTCCATTTTGTCCTATACCATTTTCATGATGAATAAGTTTGTAATCTTAACATATAATTATCTTTTCTTCTTAACATGTATTATTTTTTCTAATTTTACTCACTTTAATGTATACCATTCATTGACTTTAAAATTGAAAAAAGTTTAATGTGAATGAAAACAGCATTCAATGTAACTGGATGGAAAATATGAAAACATCACAACTGAGAAATCTTAAGTGTAGGGAAGTTTAAACTTTCATTTTAAATTACTTTGTCATGCAATCATAACCATTTTTAGACATATTAAGAGTATCATATAGAAATTACTTAAATATATAAAAAAATCACTCATTTCAAAATTTCTTCCTTTTCTACATTTTTGTTCTCAACCACAATGTTGAATTGCCTTTGAGTTTTCCTTTTAATTATACACAACAAAAATTATAGCAGGGATTCTCAAAATTTCAAAATTCTAATCACTGAACTGATATTATTTTATGATCTGGAAAGGACAACTTAATGAAACATTAGACTTTTAATCTGAACTTCCAGAGTTTAAAACTCTGACCAAAATCTAAGTATACATGAGCACAGCACATATTTGGGGCTTAATAAATACTATGATAATTAACATTTTGATTTAGCTTTAACCAAAATGAGATCAAGCCCAAAGCCAGACCAAGTAAGTGGAGACTGGATGCCACATTGGATCATAGACTGAACTGTGTGAATGATTTTTAGTGTTGCCAGTCTGATCCCCAAACAGTGTACATGCACCTCACAAAAAACCACCACCACAAATGACACCCTTTCAGTGGCAAGCTCAGAGGGGGAAAAAAAAAGGCCACAGATACTGAGCTACCTTCTCACACCTGGAGTCATTTCTCCAGGGCCTGGTTCAGTCACATTGGCAAAGTGCTGTGTGGTGGGTGTGCACAGCAAATTCCTGCACTGTTATCTGTTCTGTGGACAAACAGAAGACTTCAGTCTCCAAACAGACAGCTCAGCACTTTTACCAATACTTTATTTAAAACTTAGAGGGTTAGTGTTTTTTGTCTTGGAAGTTGCTTTAAAAGCTTCTCTAAATGTCTTTTTCTGCAAATGATTACCTTTTCTTGTGCTTCTTTCCAGGCTTTCACTGGGTCAGATTCATAACCTCTCTGGACTAACATTTGAATCAAATCTTTCTTTGACCTATTCTCTATGTGAGGGAAAAATAAAGTTAGGATCAAGAAAAGAGATTCAATTTGTATTTGTTTATATTCTACTGATAAAAATGTCTTCTATTAATAAAGATTTTTTCCATTTTAACTAAAGTTTAAATTTTTAAATTTTGCATCTTACCTATAGTAATTTTCCCTTGTATCTTCTCTAAAATGAAACGGGCTTGATTGTTAAGCTTTGCAGATTCTGCTCCCAGCATTCCTACAAGCCACTCCTTACGTAAACCATAATAACTTAATCGTAAATCAAAGAATTCTTTCAGAATGTCTTGCACAGTTTCATACTTCTTCAGACACCCCATATGATCGAAAAGTACCTAAGCAAACAAGAATTTTTTTTAGATTATATAAATCTGTACTAAAATTTAATTTATGGAATAGCTACAATACTTAACCATAATACACTTGTGTGAACACAAAATATTCCTAAAAGCCTTTACACAGAACCAAAACTATTTAGTATATTTCTTTATTTCTTTGGTGACTGCAAGAATTCAATAAATTCATTTCTCAAAACCATAAAAATATTTAAAATAATAAAAATGTAGACAAAATAAATTCTTTTAAAATGAGGTTCTTAAAATATCTACAAAGTTCCCTAAAGAAAGACTGTTATTCCCCAAACTAAAAATACACATATGCTAAGCTTAACAATGTTAGATGTAAAAGTCTTTCTCCCTCATACATTCAGCGGATATACATTTGCCATCACGTTCTAGTACTTATTTGTGTTATAATATAATTATTCAAGCTTTTTATTCTTTTTCTGTAAGACTTTCTTAGGCAATAAAACTTTTTCTGTTACTATGCTACTACTAATTTTTTTCTTTTAATCTACTTTAAATCTAAAAGCTAATTTGGAAAGAAACTTGGGCAAACATACACATTAACTTTCTACTTTCCTTTCAAATATATATCTAAACATATAAGGAAGCAGGTTAGAGTTATGAAGAGATAATCACTGTACAGTTAAAATGCAAATAAAAATGAGTACATACAAACCCTGAAATAATTACTTTTGTAACTCCTAGTCAGTATGCAGTGTAGCACAGAAGCACAGGGAGGGGAATATACGTTAAAGCTCAGACACATAAATATAGAGTTGAAAGTAAGGGTAGAGAATAATAGGAGAGAAAAGAAATAGTGAAAAATGCAATCAGGCTTACTGAAGCTATTCACATCATAAATCCAATCATATGAATCCAATGTATGCAATTAAAGAAATAATAGATTTTTAATAAATTACCATGGAGTTACAAGTAAGAGTAGTTTGAAGTTTAAAAACTTTATGTAATCCGGCAGCTTCTGCTTGTGCTAGTTTCTCTTCTGTCATTTTCACCACAAATTTCACAGTTGTATCAGTATGATATTCTTTATAATCAGAAATTAGTGCTGGTGTTTTATCTGTTCCATTTAGCATAGGTTCTAAAACCTGTTCCTTATATACCTACAAAAGATTTTAAAGTAAGTTATGATACACTCTCATGTTCTCATATTACAGTCATACAATCTTCCAAAAATCCTCAACTCTTATGGGGAAAGAAGGGAAACCTCTATCACATTGCCTTCTGTTCAATCATTACAGAAGGGAATACATTGGAGTAGTCTCAGTGGTGAGAAAAAACATACAAAATAATGGTTCTGATCTACTCATATTCTAAAGGGCAAAAAAAGTCTGAGGACATGAAGAAGATGACATTTACTAGAACTGAGAGAGATAAAATATGCATGTACTTAGATCTGTAACAACTGACACTGTCACGAATTTACTGATGAAATTTATAAGGACTCTAAACACTATTTCTTACTCCAGTCATTTCATCTTAAGGTTAAAAACAAATATATTGTCTCTAAAGAAAGCAACTACCTAACAGAAGTCATACAATATTGTTTAGGTAAGCCTAAAACTTTAAAATTACCATTTGAAGAAAATTCAAAGTATAAATTCAACTGAATGAGAAGAAAATGTATACAGAAAATTTTAAACACTATGTAGACTTTAAAGAAGTGGATTATTCTTGTCAGAAATTAATGGATTATTCTTGTCAGAAAAACACTGCTTAATGCGATGCCCTCCTTACAAGTTCACATTTATACTAACCTGTGTCCAGGTTCTAACTGGAAGCTCTGTAATTTCCACTGTGTTTCTATCCACCACAAATATTTCACCACTGACCGCATACTGGTTTTGACCAAGCTCCTGGATTGTGCCTTTAAAATTTTTGTAATTTGGAAGCTGAAGAGAAAAATGGAAACAACAGTGCCTTACTATTTTTAAGAAAGAAAGGTTTAGTTTTTCAAATTTTATTTTTTATTAGTACAAGTGTGTAGTGCATTTTGATTAGGTTTCTGTGTGAAGTTGGAATACATAAGTAATATATCTTAAATCTTGCTTCATCTCCTTTTTCTCGCCTCCATACTCCATGCACTTGAGTTACAGCACTGTATTTGAATAACTCTTTAAGTCAATGGTCTACTGTTACTGGTCGATTAACACAACTGAAACTAAATTCCTCATCCTTAACTGTTCCCCTTCAAAAGACGGTCAGTTTTCACAGGCTTTAATATAATCTGAACATCTCCCAATCCAAAATTCTTAGCATCACCTTTCAGTCTTACTAGAATGGTACATATTTCAGTTTACTGCCCCATAATTCTTTCTCCCTTAGATTAAATCCTTTAAATTCAAACTTGTACCTCACATTGAAGTCACCCAGTCTGGAACCAGTCTTTGCAGTGATTTCCTCTGGAAACTCACTGCTACTTTATATTTTGCTTCAGTATTTTGAATATTGTGAGACCACCTTTATTCTATGCTAGGGTTTGGAAATGGTTTGAGTGTCCCCAAAGGCTTCACGTGCTGAAATTTAATCCCCACTGTGATGCATTAAGAGATTGGAAACAATCTAACTGCGCTGTTTCTATCTGGGATCTTTTAGCATCAGAAGAGATCATCAGTGTGACTGAATCAGAGCAGGTATATAAGGAGAGAGATCAGAAAGTCAATGACATCCACACATACTATCTCTTGCCATATGATGTTCTACACCACCACTTAACCCTGACAGCTAGAAGGCCATCACTGGATGAGGCTACAGACACTGCACCTCCAGAACTAAGAAAAAATAAATCTCTTTTCTTCAAAAGTAGCCTGTCACAGGTTATTTTTAATGTAGTAACAAGAAACAGAAAAGACACTATCCATTAGCACTGACATATATATTCATTCCTCTCATTTCATTTATCTGTATCTTACTTATCCTTCCCAACCAAATTACAAGAGATCATCCCCTTTTCTAAAATTTGAATTTATTATTAGCAGTAAGAAATTAGGCACACAGCATAGGTCATTTCTTCTAATGTACTGAGCCACTATTAATATCTTTGGTCACTATAAACTTCAAACACTCAGATTTTACCTCAACAAAGATTAAATTTTGGAAAACAAAGGTCACAGTCTTTTATCTCATAACTCAGTGCACTATCGTATGTGTAATAATGTGCACAAAAAGCATGTAGTGATACTCTACCTTAAAAACAATTATTTAAAACAGTTAAAGTACTACTTCAGAAAAAGTTTGATATGCCTCTAACAAAGTACTTTAAAGTATTTAAGGGAAAAAATGCAAATTATATATAGTAATATAATTTTATGTTAAAATACAAAAATGAAATAAGACGATAAAACTACATCAAAATATTTACAGCTTGCTTCTATATTGTAGGCTTAAGGACTTTTTTTCTTATTATTTGTATTTGCCACACTAAGCATTTTTTTATTAAATAGACAAAGTGTATCAAGATAAGGAAAATTTACAAGACTTGGTGGTTTGAGGGGAAAAGAATGAATTTACATATGAATTTACATACATTTTATTACAAAGGCACCATTATCTGTCTTTCAGAGATATGAAAGCCTAGAATATGAGGTATTTTCAAAGTTCAATAAACAGTTTCTCTCCCTAAAAATCATCTCCAGATTCATTCCACTATATCTTTTCCTGAAATCATAAATCAAGTTACACCCTAATAAGGTCTTTATTACCAACAACAGATCTAGAATGGAAATATCCCTTTATTTTCCTAAAATGACTGAACTGTGTCATTTGTACATCATTTTTTAAAAATAAACATTGTAAGTATAAATTCTAAAAAATTACCATGGGATGAGGATCCAATCCTTCTAGCATTCGTCTGACATTGTTGACAATTTCCCTAGCATCATAGTTGGGTAGTTTGCAAGCCCATCCAGTACCAATGCCCTCAGCACCATTTATTAAAACCATGGGAATTATAGGAATATACCACTCAGGCTCAACACGCTGATTATCATCATAAAGGAACTTAAGCAGGTTGTCATCCACAGCAGGAAAAAGTAGTCTTGCTAAAGAGCTAAAGAAAAGAAAAAGAAGAAAATAGAAAAATAACATGGCTCTGCAAACTAAGGTTTCATAAATAAGACTTCACAGTCTTTATATTTCCACAAAATCTAGAGAATGCACTTTTTATAATTATGACTTAAGGTACTTAACGAACTTTATATATTATTATTATTAAACTCATATTTCTCTTAGGCACAAGTCCAGAATAAAATAGCCCTACTATGTATGTAGTTACTTACCTACCTAAATTTTTAACACTGTTCAACAACTTAATAGGAATTTGCAATTTCTCTCAATAAAGTATATAACCTGTTTTCATAACCCACAATAAAGTTGGGTCAGAAAAAAATCCTCACACTTATTAGGAATGATTTCACCAAGAATTCAAAAAAAAATAAGGACACAGACTTCATTTTATTTGTAATCAAGTGATTTAGGATATTAGCCCTTAGAATAATCTCAGAAAATCATCTCTACACAGCTGCAATCCTACTAAGCACTTAGTTTGACTTCAATAAAGCTCATATTGAACTTCCTACCATTAAGGCAGCAAACACTTACCTTAACATTGTGAAAATATAACGAGGGCTTGCAGCATCTTTGCCACCATGAAGCCGAGTTCCAAACTGACCAATGGGCTGAAGCAAGTTAATATTATTACTTCCCACAAAGTTCTGAGCCAAATTCACAATAGTCATCATCAATGCTTGCTAGAGTAGAAACAGAACATGACATTAGTATTTTAACTTTTCCATAACTTTTCAATTTGTATTAAAATATCAATTCTACTACATTGCCAACTTCATAAAAAGAAAACTACTTTATTGTGCATAATTACTCTTAATGCCAATAATTAATTCTCAATGTATTCCAATCTTAATGCTTACTTCTCCATGATGATATGCAGACATTTCAGCAACAGATCCAGCCAACTGAGCAACTTTAACTTCTCGTTTATCATTCCTCTTGAAACAGGTAAATAAAACTTTACGTTGTCCTGGTTTAAAGCCTATTTTTAAAAAAAGTAACCCCCTTTAAAAAGTATTACTTCAAGATATAATTTTAACAACTCTTTTAGTACCAACGTTTTGTATATTTAGAAGAAAAAGCTCAAAGGTGTAACTTGCTTTTGAAGAACAGGCTAGTTACTTGAGATTCTATAATAAGATGAGTATATTCCAATGTTTTCTATCCCAAAAGCAAAGTATCAGTAGAAAGACATCTGTCTGGTATTAAAATAACAGACAGATTAGTAGCACAAAACTCATTCCACGAACATTCTCATGATTCAAAGTCATTGTAACTAAAGTAATAGTAGCTGGGGATTTAGCTCAGTGGCATAAGCGCCTGCTTTGCATGTTCATGGTTGTGAGTTTGATCCCTGGCACAAAAAAAAAAAGTAAAAAATAGTAAACCATCAATGAGCTGACAAATATTATCACCATACATCAAATTAGGAGAACTATCATAACTGTGATAGTTAAGAATATATGTAGACTTTAGAATCTTACTAACCTGGATATTCTTCTCAACTTAGTTATTTACCCTATGAGCAAATTACTAAACCAGTAAGTCTCAGTAACCTCAGAGTAACAGAAATAATAAATTGTCTAACAGTTACCATAAAGATAACATGAGCTAATGTGAGTAAACCCCTAAGCTTCCTTCTCAATTTTACTGTTCTAGCGCAACAAACACAGCAATAATCATCATAGTATAAGGCAACTGTCATCATCATTATGGGCCCAGAGCATTATAAAACCAACATGATACAATACATATAGCTATTTCTTTAAAAATTTTATAATCTAATTGAGAACATGAGACTATCATAGATGATATAGATATAAAAGGCACACAAAAAATTATACGTAAGTATATGGATCTGAGACCAATTCAGATAGATATTGTTGGGGAAAACTTCATAGAAGGGAGGCAACTTCAGGCTAAAAATTGACAGACAGATAGCATTATCATTAGCTGGAAAACCAACAAACACAAAGATAACAATTTGATAAAAGTTCTAAAAGGAAAATAAACTAGACAGGAGCCTAAAAAGTACTGTGGTGGGAAAAAGTTTCTAAATTTTGCTTAATTAGATAAGTTAAAGCATTAGATTTGGGTTATTGTGGTTAAATTTGCTAATAAATCTTAACTTTTTAAAGTTCCATTTTACTTTTTTTAGAAATTGTGAATTAACTCAAGCAAAAGGTGGGCTTTGAAGTTCATTTTCCCAGCTGGGGATAGTTCAGTGGCACTTGCCTGGCAAGCATGAGGTCATGTGTTTGACTCACAGTAACAAATAAATAAATAAATAAACTTCACTTTCTCAAAAACTTTAAAAAGAGTTTAAAAGTCACAAATAAAGAAGACTTTAGCCCTACACCAAAACATATTCAAAAGCAATGCAAAAATGTTTTCAGTTTCTCTGAATCAGTTAGTGTTTTTATATAATTTCAAATAATTTTTAAATGCATCAAAAGGATAGCCTAAGTACATAAAAACTCATACTAAATAACATAAAAATTATAGGGTTACTCACCATCAACAAGAGATGGTATAGATCTTTCATTATCTGAGTTTGAGAATAGGATCAATTCCTTGTTGATGAAATCATTGTAAGTCAAATGCTTTGTTGCTGTACCATATAAAAATTGCTAAAAGAAAAATTAGTAATAATTTGTCATTATTACTATTATAAATTTTAGTCCCTTCTTCCCCAGATCATTGTTTTTTATGACTAACCTCTGGTAAACCATGTAACCTACGCTGTCTCCGATCTTCCATGAAATTTGTTAACCATTCTTTTCTGTCATCAATTTTCTTCTTACTGAATGCCTGAAAAATTGCATAAAAATTGATGTCACACATGAAAAATAAAATCAAATAATAACATAAAATCTAAATTTACAAATGGAAGACAAGTAATTATTACCTTCTAGGAAATTAAAGATTTTTTTCCAATTTTTGTATCAAAAATAAACCTGCATTTAAGTCTTTCAATTCAAGTAGCCAGGTATAAATTTATGGAAAAAACTAAAATTCACTGCTTGTGGCAGTAGAAGTTCTAGACTGACCACAGGAAATAAGGCTGGGAGCAAAAGATTTAGTAGGTAAGTAATGGCTACCAAAAGATTTTTCTTAAATACACTTCATTACCAAAGTAATGGCAGCATCATCTTCAGGACCAGCATATCTAAACAAAATGCGATGCCTTTCCATATCAGCAAAATATTCCTTTGCTTCTTTAGCTGTACTGGTACCCAAACCTGTACAATTTTAGAAATAAAAGTGAGTCAAAAACATCAGTGTCTATTCAAAACCATCAAGTGAGAAGCAGGTAAGGAAAGTTTTAAGAGATCAGACAAACTAGCAACACTTATACCAACTAATTAATTTTAAAGAATGACAAACCATTGACATATATGTCTCCTGACATAAGTATGCAGTGTTTCCTATTAAATCTTTTTGCCAGTCAAAGCTACACCAAATGTGATCGTATCTGATTAAAGAATTAACAGAAAGTAAGAATGTGCTGCAAACTAAATGAAACGATAGACATACAATAGGCAAAATTCACAACGTGGGACATTACAAGAGACAAACAGCTCAACCTTCATAGTGAATAAACTACAAAGGAAAACTATGAAAAGTGAAACAGTAATTAAGAAATTTAAGAGACCTACTGATCAATGTAATGTGGAACTTGACTAAAACTACATAATACATATGACAACATATTTTCCTTGTGATTTTATGCAAGAATTTATATTTTTGTAATATTGTTTACATACTAACATAATCATGAGGAACTTTAACACTGGCAGCATTTTTAAATATGCTAAATTATAATAATTCTTTTAGATTATATACTAAAGTAGTTGTAGATGAAACAGTGTAATGCCCAGATGTTATTTCTGACTAACAGGATGGTGACAAGAGAGGTTCAGATGAAAGACTGGCCATTGAAATAGTGACTGTTAAAGAGCATAAGGAATTCATTGTACAGAATTTTCTATGATGATTTTTTAAAAAATTAGAAATAGCGGGCTGGGGATTTAGCTCAGCGGCAAAAGCACCTGGCCTTGCAAGCAGGCAGTCGTGAGTTCGATCCCTGGTATCGATTAAAAAAAAAAAAAAAAAAATTAGAAATAGCTATTTTCAAATTCCAAAAGAAATAAACTTTCAAAATATGCTTATATTGCTCTCATAAAAGTAAATCAGAAGTTACTTCACAAAAATACAAACCTTTGTAGTATTTTATTTTCCAGGCTTTTTGGTTTTCTATATGTTTTTTCCACTCATCAAATTCGGGAATGCTGTAGAAGGAAAGTTCCTGCTTATTTTTGCTTGCCTTAAATTAATTAAAAAAAAAAAGTTAGTTTTTCTGCTACTCTTTAAAAGAATGGTATAAAGCACAATAATACAAATAGTACCTTTACAATTGGTGTAATAAATTCTTCAAGAAAACCATGTTTCAGAAGTGATGGCCAATTATGATGGATGAAATTAATAAGCAGACCTTTTATGTGAGAACCATCTTGATCCTAAATATTAGTGAAGAAAAGGTCTTATAATTATTATAATAATTTTTAAAATATAACTACTCATATAACTAAACTTTTAAAATACAGGAAAGAAAAAATTCCATCTGAATTTTAGAACTCTATTTTATAAAAATTATCAAGATAACCATACATTGACAAAAACATACCATTTCTTAAAATGCAAATAAAGAGTATGGCTAATCACATGTTTATAACAGGTTTCATTATGAGAATGATGTAAGGACAGAAAAGGTAAAAGGGTTATAATACCACTTCACTGAGCAATGCAAGAAGAAATTCTTCAGTATACTAATATAAAAACTAAAAAATTCTGCTTAAAATTATACTACATTTTTTCTACAAATGCTTTTATTTAGAATATAAGAGATAAATAGAAGGATATGAAATTTCTCATTTCCAATTTTCAAGTTTTGATTGTTGCCATTTTATAATTCAGCTCCTTCTGATTTCTGTTCATCCCAATTTACTCTGTCATATACCAGCATTAACCATTTGTCTATTTCACAACTGTTCCCACTTTCAAATTCCATCATTTCATTCCTACTTACATGGAGGCTTAGTCACTATTATAGAACATAATGTTCTGCTCTTATCATATTTACTGCATTTAAAATATTTTAAATGACAAATAAAATTGGTACACAAAAATTAAATAATGTAAAATGTGTTTCACATAAATGTTTCCATTAAACAATATGTTTTTTCCTCTCAATGTATAGTCAGCTTTCATTCAAGTTATGCTGGAATAACTCTCATGAAACAACTATCAAAGAAATAATTTGAAGATATGAATTTTAAATGGGATGACTTTCAGACCAACCTGATCAGTCATAATCATAATCTTCCCATAACGTAATGTTTTTAGAGATTCTGCATCATCATAACTTTTCTTGTATTGTAGACCAACTATCTTAATAATATTGTTTATTTCAGCATTTTCCATAATCTGTGCAAAAAGGAAAAGCAATGAAAATATTTTAAGTGTTGGAATATATGAAAACTAAGAATTCCATTTTAAAATTTAAAAAGTTTTTATAAAATAATGCAAATATTATAAATGTATAATATATATAAATATATATTTATATACCTGTTTATGAGAAGCTTCTCTTACATTAAGAATTTTACCCCTTAGTGGAAAGACTCCATATCTATCTCGTCCAATTACACCTAATCCAGACACTGCCAGTGATTTGGCAGAGTCTCCTTCTGTTAATATCAGTGTACACTCCAGGGAATGTTTGCCACCTGAAAAAAGTTAAAAATTACATATACACTAATTCCTCATTTAACTGATTAGAAAAATGAAGCCAGAAAAATGGTCACAATAATAGTGAAAAACTGTAACAGTAACTTTACACTATGCTGTTTAAATACTGAATTGTTAAGTTTCTATTTCCTAAAAACTAATATGTGATGCATATGGCAATTTTAATAAGGTAAATACTATGAACAAAAATCACAGTCTGAATGAAAAAATCTCTGTAACAGTACCAGTTAAACTCACAATCTTTAATAATCTGAGTCTTACCAGCATCATTAGCATCATCCAGTTTGGGGATACCTTTGATTTTACTGTATTTTACTGATGAGCATTTTTTATTCAGTTGAGTCTGTGCTTTAAATTTCACCCAGTTCAGAATACTTTCTACAATTCCACAATTAGAGGCCTAAATGGAAAAGAAAAGGTGAAGTATAATGGTAAATAATATATAAATAAGCCAAAAGTTTCATAGATTTTACTATAGTGATGCCTGGACTCTGGAGAGTTTTAAGGTGCTTTAATACAAAATGACGATGACGGGCTGGGGATTTAGCTCAGCGGCATAAGCACCTGCCTTGCAAGCACATAGTCATGAGTTTGATCCCTGGTACTGATTTAAAAAAAATAGTTAAAATAAATAAAATAAAATAAAATTTTAAAAATGACCATGACAACAATGTATGTTAGTGAATTTTACCCAACTACAGTAAAACTAACTCAGTCGACTATATACACAATGATCTATTTACTAAAATATATGAAAAACAGCCACTCTAGTATCTCAGAAAAATTCTACAGTAATGAACTCCATAAAGAATATATATTGTTACTGGCAAATTTTACTCTTGAATGTATTATCTGGCAAAATTGGCATTTCAAGTATCTTTCACTACAAAATATAAGTCCTAAATTCAGGATGACAAAAAAAATTAACATGAAGGGAAACTTTAAGATAAACTTGGGAACATACAAATGGGCTTTATTCTTTAAATAGCCTAGCAATGAGAGCTTCAAACATTACATATTATCTGTACTTTGTGAGTTAAGATCTTAACCCAAAAAGAAAAATTTAACCAATTCCAATTCTAATACAGCTATTCTTTATCATCCTAGGTGATTCATTTTAGGTGTATGAAATCATTTTCTAGACTGTTTAATACATAAAGAGGTGAACTATGTTGCCAAATCTGAACTTATTCCAGAAAAATGTAAGGTCTGAAATGAAATCACTTCCTGATAAAAATTATTACCAGGACAAAAATTTGGGGAAATATTAATATAGAGTAATCTGCATTCAGAATTTATTATAATAGATCCAAAAGTATTATTTCTATAGACCTTAACTTAGAATATAAAAACCAAATTTGTTTTAAATAATTTGGTAATAAAGGTTTCAGCACTGCAGGTTTGTATTTTGCAGTGAGTCAACAAGTGACAAAATGTTAACCCAAAAAGAAGTTAACCTCCACCAAACTATCCAAAGAGGAAGGTCTCTGATTTATTCATCTTTATTGTCCCACTGCCAAACATCTTTAAAGGCACTTCATGGATAAACATTATTGATGTTACTGCTGAACAAGAGAAATGAATCAAACCTTGATTAAAAGATTACAAGTAACTAATATTAGCCACAAACCCTCATTTCAGATTATTTACTTGTATCCTCATCTCACTTTAGGAAAGTTAAAACAGCCTAAACATACATATGCAAAGTAAAACGAAATTTTAAAGTATGTAGAAAACAATATATTTTATTTTATATTTGTTACCACAATAAAAAAAAACAGGTAAAATTCAGTAGCAAAGTTGAAATGAAAGTAGAAAAGAAGAAATCAAGAATTCTAAGAGGATTTACATATTTGTTACAGAAAAATCTGAGCTTTACAAAGGCCAATGCAAAGTTAAAAATACATTTAGCTAACATAATCCCCACTTTAATTCTTGGTATACCAATCAATGATTTTATGAAACAATAATGTTATCAGACATGGATATTAATTTATACAGTGAACAACTCTATACTCACAGTTAATGTGAATAGAGAAACTAATCACAAACAGAATAAAGTAATCAAGAAAAGTACTTAATAATACCAAAAAATTATACAAGTTTTACTCACTGCTTTAAAAAATTTTTCTGATAGTTGGCATTTGGACCCAAAACTTTTGGGTTGCAGAGTCATGTTTTCCTTAGTCTGAGAATCAAAAGTTGGATTTTCAATAAGACAATTAATAAAAACCCATATATGGTTTTTTACCTGAAGAAAATACAAAAAACGAAGGTCAACATCAAAATACATGATTAAGAAAGTCAGCAGAATATATAAAACATCACTTACTTGAAATGGTTTTACTGATACACCAGCTTTGTTCTTTTTCTTAACTACTTCAATCAGTTTGCCAACAACTTGATCCACTACATAATCCACATGCCGTCCACCCTAAGGACAAAAAATTTTAAAAGCATAGAAACAAAATTTCCTGTAGTTAGTGAGTATAGCCAACCACTTGGTGATCTCAACATTATTAATCCTATTTTCTAGAAAAGTAATGTGAGTCCCATGACATAGTCCAGATTTCTAAAATAAAGTTTTTGACCACAGAACCAATAAACCAAGCTCTATTGTTTTTCTCAACCCATTTCTGACACCATTTTTGAGGTACTTTCCAATACCCATAACTAAGTCTCTCATTCTCTAGACACCAATTGGATGATCAACAATGTAATTCAGTTTTGGCACTAACTACCCAGAGTTAGCACAGACCTCACAGATTAAAGGCTTTAGAAGAAAAAGATACATTTTATAGTCCTAATACTCAGCAAATTATAAGAGTTTGAGAATTCTATCTGAATTGAGACAAAGACCAAATATGTCTCTCTTTCTGTCACACAACTCATATGGCCAATTTTATTATAGAAACAACAAAGTAAAAGATGAGATGGAAGTGAAAATGAAAATAGGAATGGGTGGTACCGATGAGACTCATGACTTAAGCCTAGGGATTGTGGCAACCATTGTCAGCTGTCCACCTAAAATCCACCCTCCTGTTACTTTATTAATAGACACAAACTGTTAAACTGGTAACATACCCAGTTAAAAAGATCACATAAAAGAGAACCCCAGTGATAATTAAACTTGGGTGTCTGGCTTATTTTACTCAATATTATGGTCTCAAGGCTTATTTATTTTCCTACAAAGGATTCAAATTTTAAAATTTTTATATTAATTTTATAAAATCTTATAAATGTACACAATGATCACATTTACTATGGAATATATGTTCATCTTAATTCTCTTTTTTTGCCCCTATTCTTCTCTTCCCTCCTTGCTCCTTCTACAAGTAAGATATGTGATGCACATGCACCTACTCCACAGAAGGAATATAAACATTATGCACTGCAAACATGGTACAACAGAAAAAAAAAATGGAAAAGGATCAAGAGATGATGAGGGAGGGGAGGCAAGAAAGCAGAGGGGAATGGAGAAATTAAAATGTATCATGTACATGTACCAACTCCCCATGAGAAATGTAAACATCAGATATTACAAACATATACTAATTTTAAAAATACTCTTTAAAATTATTTTTTTAAAAAATAAAAACCTTGGTTCCACTGTAACAAAGGATAGCCACATGACTCTTATCTAGCCAGTGAGATTTTACCAAAGACCTACCAAGGTGGGCCTTTTAATAAAACTACCACATTCTTGACCAAAAGAGACTTACCTCAATCCCATTTCTTTCCCCTAGAATATGAAAGGGATGTACAAGGAGGTAATAGGTATTTTGGAAGTATGTAAATAAAACCAAATGTTAGGTGACATAATACTGTATATAGAAGACCCCCCCAAAACTCCATTGAAAAACTTCTAGATGTGATATAATTAAATTAAGTAATGTAGCTGGATACAAAGCACTCAAAAATCAGTAGCAGTCCTGTATAAAAACAACAATCTCACTGAGATAGAAATAAGGGAAACCACACCCTTCATTATAGCATCCAAAAAAAAAAAAAAAAGAAATAACTTAGGAATCAATCTAACAAAGGAAGTAAAAGATCTATACACTGAAAATTACATTACTCTGAAAAAAGAAATCAAAGAGGATTTCAGAAAATGGAAACAAATTTCTTGTTCATGGATTGAAGAACAAACATTGTGAAAATGGACATTCTCCCAAAATTGCTACACAGATTTAACGCAATTCCAATGAAAAAACTATTACTATACCTCAGAGATCTAGACAAATCATTCCTAACATTCATCTGGAACACAAAGAGACCAAGAATAGCAAAGGCAATTCTGGGAAACAAAGGTAAAGCAGGAGATATCACTATCCCTGACTTGAAGTTATACTACAAAGCTACTATAATAAAATTGACATGGTACTGGAATAAAAACAGATCTGAAGATCAATGGAACAGATCAGAAGATACAACTACAACTACAACTACAACTATAAACACACTCAGCCACTTTATCTTTGACAAAGGGGCCAAACAAGTTCACTGGGAGAAAGACAGCCTCTTTAATAAGTGGTGCTGGAAAAACTGGCTTTCCATATGCCAAAAACTAAAACTAGATCCATGCCTATCACCATGCACTAAAGCAAAGTCAAAATGGATCCAAATATTAAAACAGAAACACTAAATGCATTGGAAGGCAAAGTAGGTAGAAATCTTGAAGATACAGGGTTACATAAAAAGTTCATGAACAAAAATCAAATTGCACAGGAAATACTTTCCAGAATCTACAACTAGGATATTATCTTATTAAAAAGTATTTGCACACCAAAAGAAATCTCCAACAGAGTGAAAAGAAAACCCACAAATTGGGAAAAAATCTTAATGGACTCTTCTTCAGACAAAGGACTTCTATTTAGAACATGTAAAGAATTTAAAAAGATCAGGCCCCCAAAATTCCAAGACCCTGTCCAAAAATGGGCATCTGAGATGAATACACACTTTTCAAATAAAGAAATACAAATGGCAAATAAGCATACAAAACAAATGTTCAGTATCATTGGTCACTAGAGAAATGCAAATTAAAACAATGCTGAGATTCCATCTCACTCTAGAAAGAATGGCCAAGATTAAGAAATCAACCAATAACAAATGCTAGAGAAGCTGTAGTGAAAAAAGAACTCTTCTCCACTGTTGGTGAGAGTGTAGGCTGGTATAACCACTGTCGAAGTCCGTGTGGAGATTCCTCCAAAAAGCTAAGATTAGAGGTCCAATTTGACCCAGCTATCCAGCTCCTGGGCATTTTCCCAGAATTGAAAATATCATACCAGAGTGATATATGTGTACCCACGTTTATGGCAGCACAATTTGTAAGAGCCAACTCTTGGAAACAATTCAAATGCCCATCAACCAGGGGAATAGATAAAAAAAAAAAAAGATACAGTATTTTTATACAATGGAGCACTACTTAGCTATACGGATCACACTAAGGCTTTCATAGGTACATGGATGAGACTTGAGACCATATTCATAAGTGCAATAAGTCAGACTCACATGTATAAATACCGTATTGTCTTCCTAGTGTAAGAAACTGAAAGAGTAAATAAGATCCCAAATCTACAATAGATATTGTGAAAGGATAAGTAATTGCTCAAAGGGGAAAAATAACTAGGATAAGGGAAATGAAAAAAGGAAAGGGAGGAAAGGGAAAAGGAAAAAGATATAAATTTATTTACATATACATTAGACAGCTTACATTACTACTAAAAATTCTATTAGTTCTTGAAAAAAACCAATTAATATTCATACGATTAAATCAATTTTGCATGTCTATATCTGATAATCTAAGCAACTCTTTTGAAGATAATATGCAATATTACAACCATTATCAAATTCCTATCATCTTGTTTTGAAAGTCTATATTGTTATTGTTTTTTGTTGTTCTTATAGTTGTTTAAATGTTTCATTTTTTTGTTTTTCTTTTCTTTGTTTTTTTTTCTCTTTGAAATAAAGAAAATTTTAAAAAATTTTTAAAAGAAACCATATGCTAAGGATGGCAGAAAAGAAAGCCAGAAAGTCAATAGGTCCTTGATGACACTATTGTGTCACAATAACAGTCTAAAACTACTATCCTTAGACCCCATTTATGAGAGGAAAAAATAAAACCTGTACATTTAAATTTTCTATTACACATAATAAAATACAATAATAACTGATTTCAATTTCTGTTGATTAAACAAAGTGATACTACATTACAAGTATTAAGTATTAAAAAGATGTTAAAACTCAAACAAGAATGGCAAAACATTGGTTTAAACTATTCTGGGGGATATGATTGTGTTGCCCAACATTTTATTATGATCAGTGGACTTCTTAAAAATGCATTAGTGAATTGCAATTGATTGACTGCAATGCTGGAAATTAAAGCTAGGACTTCAAGCACACTAAGCAACCACTCTTACCACTGAGCAGCTATATCATCAACCCAATAAATGCTTTTAGATGAAAAGATTTCACTTAATTTTGAAATCTGAAAACCTACAGAAAAGACGGTTCAAAATCCTTAGAATGGTAGATCTCAAGAAATTCATTTCCCATTACTCTGTATTATACTCTGAACCAAAACACAAAATAATAAATCTGTTATTCTAAATTTCATAACATATGTTCATTTATAAATATTATGCATATAAACTTATTTCTCAATGGATGTTTAAATTGTCATACAAATTCTAATACTGAAAATAAAACAAGCTTTCAATTTCACAAGTGAATTTTTACTTAAAGATAGTTTTATTATTACATCATTCTGTTATTTTTAATGAAAAGTTATTTTACCAATGACTTGAGAATAAGAAATATGCATACTTACTTTTGTAGTTGCAATACTATTTACAAAGCTGATTTGCTGGAATCCTTTTTCACTCAACGTAAGACAAACATCCCATCTTTCATTTGCAAGTTCATGAATAACTTTCAGGGCTACTCCAGTTTCATCCAATTTGTCTTTCACATAAAGATCTACATAACTACGAAATCCATTTACCTATTAATTTAAAAAAAAAACAAAAACAATAAATGATTACTTGTATACTAGCAGCACAAATAGGTAAAAGCCATTGTTACTCCTTACACTTGCATCTTCTCCCATCTATGACACCTCTTATTCCACAAATACAAATTTTCATGACTTTCCCTATTCTCTGTCTTTTCTCATGCTCTTTAAAAAAGAATAACTATGTATACTTGAGAAAAAGGATAAAAAGGAATAGCTGAACAGGTAAATTACAAAACCTTTGGACCGGGGAATTAGCTCAGTGGCACAAGCTCCTGCCTGGCTAAGTGTGAGGTCGTGAGTTCGATCCCTGGTACCAATAAAAAAAACAACAACAACAACAACAAAAATTACAAAACCTTTTACAATTTTAAGTTTTTAAAATGACATAGTAGACTTCTGGTATGAGTTCAAACATATAGAGAGCTGAAACAAAAGTCATCTCTACCCTTACAAGAAAACATCTGATCAAATAAAGTAATGATTGTTCATGAAGTCAAAGAATTGAGGTCACAGAATAGATGCCCATTCTGAAAGCTGGACAGACACATGGATCTGTAGAAAACCACAAAAACCTAAACAGCTGCTTACCTAAGGTAGAAGTTAAATAAACCAGAAGGAACTTCTAACTAAAAATTCGCATTCATCAATATATAATAATATGAGTGTGGGAAATTCTTAGGGGCTGCAGTCATAATGAATAAATTCTTAGAGGTTTTTCCTCAAGGAATTCCACCAAATCCTCACAGGAAAGATCAGAAACAACAGAAAGACTCTTTCTTCCCTATACTGCTGGCTAGCTAAGAAGAGCAGCTAAAGAGAAATCTCAGATGCATCTTCCTTCCAGAAAAGGTGATATGTGGGAGTGCTTCTTCCACAGGGCAGAAAGCCTCAAGAACACAGACCGACAACACCAATAAATAATCTTAAATAATCGCTGTAGCTAGGGGGAAAAAGAGAAAGGAACAAAACTCTCTACCTGTTGGCTAGCATAACTTTCCATGATAGCCCACACTGCATTTCCCAGATGCAGTATGTACTTTTATCTTTCCTTTCTCTCTCTTTTTCTCTTTGCTTGGTTCAAGCTCAATCTGCAGAGCCAGTTTCTCTCCTACTCTTCATTTTTGCTTTCTTGAATAAAGCTTGCCACTGCTAAAAAAACAAAAAACAAACAAACAAAAAAAACCCCCCAAAAACTCTACCTATTGAGGATGGGCATAAATACTTGAGGCCAATTCCATGAGACACAAACTCACTGCTCCCTTTAAAGCAGCATTTAATCAGGCATTACACATTATCTCTCAGTAACAACACTGGTTTTTAGCTGGCAGAGATACAAGCAACAGACCATTTTTGAGGAAAGAAGGAAACAAGGAAGAATCTGAAAGGTCCCAATATCCACAGAAGAACAAATTTCACAGTCCAAATCCTGGACAGATTAAGTCTCATACTATTTCACAGTCCAAATCCTGGACAGATTAAGTCTCATACTATTTCACAGTCCAAATCCTGGACAGATTAAGTCTCATACTAAAACCTAGTCACTTTCAGTACCCACAGGTACCTTCAGTACCTGCTCTATTATAAATATCTAATTTTTAACAAAACTTTCAGACATATCAAAATGTATGAAAACATTCTGAGAAGCAATCAAAATCAGATATACTACACCCTGAAGAATGTTACCAGTCACAGCACTTACAATAACTGTAATTATGTTATACCTCTGGGGGAAAGAGTAGCAATATGTAACTTCAGCAGACATGGAAATTAAAAATCAAATGGAAATGCTAACTATTAAAGATACAGAAGATAGGAAGAACATCTTCAACTGGCTCAGTAGTAGACTTAAGGATATAGAAGAAAATAAAAATTATCTTGAAGTCAGGCAAGAGAAATTAAACTGAAACAAAAAGGAAATAGATTGAACAAAACAGACAAAGCATCAAGAGCTTGGAACAATACCAACTGATAAAATTATACATGTATTAGAAAAAAAGGTCAAAAGAAATATTTGAAGAAACACCTAACATTTTTCAAAATTAGTGATAGACACAAAATAACAGATCCAAGAAGCTCAAGGACGACAATCAAGATAAATGAAAACAAAAACAAGAAGTACCACATACATAAGTATGTGACATTCAGAAAGCAAAACAAACAAACAAAAAAATAAACAAGCCAATAGAAATGTGCTTATGACAGCCAAAGAAAAAAGAAATCCCTTACTAAGCAAGATAAATGCAACCTAAAAGTACAGCAGTCTTCTAATCATGAATCATGCAACCAAAAAGATAATGCAATGACATCAATAAAGGGCTGAAAGAAAGCCAGTGTCAAACTATAGTGTAACTCCAGTGGAAATATCCTTGAAAATGAAAGAAAAATAGACTTTGTAAAACAGAAGTAGAAGAAATTTACTCCTGGCTATTCTACAAGAAATGTTATGGAAAGTCTTCACAGAAGGAAATATGGTTAAGATCAGAATTGAAACCAGGCTCCGTGAGTGATGCATATCTGTAGTTCCAGCTGTTCACAGGCTGAAGCAGGAGGACTGCTTTAACCCTGGAGTTCCATGCCAGTCTGGGCAACAAAGCAAGACCCAGGAGGGAAGGAAAAAAAAAAACCTAGAAACTAAGATATACACGAATAAATTAAGAGCACTGAAAATGGAACAAATATACTAGAATCTTCTATTTTTCAACTGCTCTAAGACAACTGATTAAAGTAAAAACAATGTCACTATTTTATAATTTTCTATCATTTTAAAAACTATTTCTTCTGCCTCATTCTCGTCACCATCTGGTCCTCATAGCCTATCTAAAAGTGTAACATGATAGAAATTGAGGAGGCAAAATGGAGGTGTATTGCCATAAAAACTTCTTTCACTATATATGAAGTAACATTATTTAAAGATTGACTCAAGTGATTTAGAAAAATATGTTCACTATAAACCCATGGAATCTGCTAAAAAAGATTTTGAAGTAGTAAGTCAGCAGAGAAGATAGGTTTATTTTTTAAGTGCTCAATTACAATCAGAAAAGTCAGAAAAGAGGACCAAGAAACAAACAAACAAAAAAAAAAATATAGGGTATACAGTATAACTCAGTAACACAACAGATTTAATGCAAATAACAGTAATCACTTGTAAAGAGAATAATCTAAACACATAAATTCAAGGAAAATATCAGGTTATATTTCAAAAGTAAAAGGCAACTATCTCCTGGCTACAAAATAACATTTTTCTGAATTATTTTACAAAACACTTACTGGCAATTTCTTTCCATTAAACATGACCTTGACTCCTTTACATGAACCAGCCAAATCATATGCTCGTCTTGTCATGAGAGCCACAATATCCTTGTCAAGTTTTTCCATCTTAAATTTAGATAGATCTGGTTGGAATGTTATGCATGTGTAATCTTCACCATCGAAATGTTTAATTTTGGCTTCAGAAGTCTTCATCATATTATTCATCCATGTCTTTAAAAAATAAATGTTATGCTCATATATTTCTACCATGGTTCTACATTTCACAGTACATAACAACAACTGAGTCATTTACTACATACATATAGATAGATAAAGAGATATATATGTCTTCCATTTTTAAAACAAATCCTTAAAACTAAAAACAGAGTTGAAAAATTTGTGGATATTACCATTTTTAAAAACAGATTAAAAATAAACTGTATAGGGGCTGGGGATTTAGCTCAGCAACATAAGCACCTGCCTTGCAAGCAGGCAGTCGTGAGTTCGATCCCCGGTACTGATAAAAAGGAAAAAGACCAAAAAAATAAATAAATAAAATAAACTGTATATACTGGCAGTAAAATATCTTTCAAAATCTTCAATATACAGATTTTTATAAAAATAAAAAGGAATGATGCTCTTAAATGTATTTCTTGTTTGTTTTTATGTTTTGTTTTGCTTATTTTAAGACAGAATCTCACTATGTAGTTCAGGCTAGCTTTGAACTAACTATGTAGCCCAAGATGGCATTAAACTTGCTGCGATCTTCTTGCCTCAGCCTCCTGAGTTTTGGGATTACAGGTGTACACCACCACACCTGGCTACAAGCGCATTTTAGCTTGCATAAAATTTCAGATTATTTTCAGAGACCTGCAAAAATTTTAAAATATAAATTTGATGATTCACTAAGAAATTTTTGAAGCAAAGTGACTGCATCTAAATTAATCTATGAAATTTAGAAAAATTTTACCAATATTTGACTAAAAAAGTCACATAAGCCATTTTGCTTTAAAGGAATGAGAGGCAGGTGTACATAAATTTTCAAGCACTGTGATATTGGCTTAATATTGTAACTTATTTAATGCTTAAAACAAAATGTTATATAGTATCACTCATTATGAGGTATCTAAGATTCCATTATCTCAGCAAAAATAAAAACAGACAGGAGTCTCTCATACCTGTTTAAAACTATGTTTGTATTCTTTGCAAGCTGTTTCTACTGTAAACTTTGTACTGAAAATATTACAAAGTTTTGCACCATAACCATTGCGGCCACCTATAAAACAAATGTAAAAGATTCAGTGAAAATTGTTTAAAGAAACTTTGTTAGGACTTATATCCAGAACATACAAAGAATTGAAAAACATCAAGCCCCCAAATTCAAAGACCCTCTCCAAAAATGGGCATCTGAGATGAACAATGAACACACAGTTCTCAGATAAAGATATACAAATGGCAAATAAATACATAAAGAAATGTTCACCATCACTGGTCATTTGAGAAATGCAAATTAAAACAGCATTGCAATTTCATCTTACTCTAGAAGGAGTGGCTCCCTTCAAGAAATCAACTGATAACAAATGTTGGGGAGGCTGCGGAGGGGAAAAAGGAACACTGCTCCATTGTTGTGGTATAGACTGGTGCAACCACTATGGAAATCAGTATGGAGAATTCTCAGAAGACTAGGATTGGAAGTTCCATTCAATCCAACTATTTCCCGCCTGGGTATTTTCCCAGAAAAACTGAAAAGGTTATATCACAGTGATATATGTGCACCCATGTTCATAGCAGCACAATCTTGGAAACAACCAACCTGCCTGTAACTGCAGAGTGGATGAAAAAGATGTGGTAGTTTTATATAATGGAATATTACTCAGCTATAAAAAAGATGGTCTTGAGGCCTTCATAGGTAAATAGAGACAACTTGAAGCTATCCTCATTAGTGAAATAAATAATCTTATTTATAAATATCACATTGTGTCTCTAGTGTAAAAAGTAATAAGAAATGTAGGAGTAACATAACCCTAAATGTGTACTTGCCATTGTAAAAAAGAGAGGAAGAGAAAGTGCTCTAAAAGATATAACTGCATGTATGTTTAAGTGTATAGGATTGATAACCAGATTACTAAGTTTTTGTTGGATGGTTGAACGGAACTGTTTGCAGTCTCACTGTTTGCATGTCCACTTTATATGCTTCACTTTTGTAACTTGAACAACATTTGTAAGAGGAAAATATGTAATTATCAACTAGTGATTTCTGGTTTTTTTTTGAAATTATATATTATTTCTAGGGGGAAAAAAAACTTTGTTAACTTGTCTACCACAAGGCAAGTCTATTGCAAAACAGTTCTTATTGCATTATTTCATCAATCTTTGATTGGGCATTCCTGAATATGTTTATTTTTCCATTTAAAAAAAATAAAATTAAAATTTAACATATAAAGGTATAATTAAAACACAGGTTCCATAAATGTAATACCTTTACCACAATTTCAAAAATATTAAAGCCTGGTAGCACTTATGATTCAGTAAGTCTATGAGACGAGGAAATTTTAACTTTCTATCAAAGTCACTACCCTGTATCATTTCCCACACCCTCAGTTTGTAAAGGAAATTATCAACCTACTTCAGCAACGAAGTTAGGTAAGAAAACATTTGATTTTGGTCAAAGTACTTTCAACTTTATTTACAGAGCCCAGATTTTCAATCTTGAAGACAGAACTAATTTTACTAAAGATGTACTTATGTAATAACAAATTTATATAATACACTATCACAATAGTCTTATCTAACTTAAAATTCAAACTGTGAGCCAAGATAGAGTTCCAATAGTTCTCACATAATTAAGTGTATTATCAGACTTTAAAATGCTAATGTCCGACTATACAATCAAAACAATATATACATATGACTTCTTAAAAATAAATTCTGAAAAGGATTTTATCATAACAAAATTATAGTCTTTATTGTACTAGTTTACATAAAAATAGAAAGATTTTCATATTAAGAAAGTTATTTTTCAATCAAAATTCCACTCAGACTTTACCTGTAACTTTTTTCTCATCATCATCATAGTTACTGGATGTTAAAAGCTGTCCAAATATTAAAGCAGGAACATAAACTTTCTCTACTTTGTGTTCTACTACGGGAATGCCTTTTCCATTATTCCAAATGCTTATGATATTAGATTCCCTGTAAATAAACAAATTTAAACATACTTTAATTTCCATAAAAAATAAAGTTACCTAAAGTAAACCTGAACAATTACAAGCAAAATACCACCCATTATAAAATGGAAGACACTGACTTTCATTTATTACTGAAGAAAATACTTGGTGAGGACATGCATTTCAATATCTCAGTCATAACACAATTAGAATCACTAAAATCTGCCAGGCAATGACACAACATTTCTCAGGAGAAGAAATTCTTTTCAGCCTCCCAGGGAAAAATAAAAGGAGCAATACTTTTATAAGAAATTGACTATAGATTCAGTTTTTCTTTTCATATGCACTAGCAATGATCTTCCTGCTTGATTCTACTATCAGTGTACAAGTTCTGCAGATCTAGTGGCTGCTACCATTTTTCATTTCCTACCTGTAACATTAGTATAGATGCAAAAAGGACAAAGAACCTAAACTGTATCTCATTCTAAACATAAATATTAGATGTTTGTGTCATGCCAATTATTGTCATAAATGAATTTTAATGATTTTTAAATATATAGTATTACCTATCTTAGCTCTTTTAAGTTTTCTGCCTTAAAATTATCAATTTTAACTACTGGAGGTGTGAGATAGAATAATAGCAACTTGAGTTACATAGCAGTCATCTGCATGAAAAGCTTCACCTACCATACTATTTTCAGCAGTTTGATACTTTCATCCACTTAAGAGTCAAAGAAATGAGAATTTCACAGCCAATACTAAGAATCACCTTAAAAGATCATTTTCTAATCTGTAGATTTTCAATTATTCTGAGGCACACTGTTGTACCATACATACCTTAGTCTCTTAAAGAATTATTAGAAATAGTTATTATAGAAAAATCATAGAAATCAAAATAAAAATTTATGGGATGGTTAAATCAAAAAGTTAAAACTTAATACATCATTACCCCTCCCCAAATCAGCAATCACATTTTCCTTTTTCTTACTGCCCACAAAGTTTCTCTTCTACTCATTCACTAGGTTTACATTTCAGTGTCATTTTTGATTCTTATCTCTTAATCATTCTCTAGAATTGAGTCTTATTAGTTTATCCTACTGAATTCATTTCATAACAGTATCACTCCTTTCTCAATTCCATATGCCAATATATGAGCGCAGACAAAACTAGCATCATCTTTGACGCTGATTAGTGTTAAACGTCCCTTTGCTACTCTCTACTTACGTATATTTTATATAACTATGAAGGACTTAATCCAGCTTTCGTAATACCATTTAGTTTTTGCTCTAGAAAATAGCAGTGGCTCCATACTTTTAATAAAATCAAGCTTAAAAGTCCTGCATTACACATCAAAGGCCCACTATCCATATTTCTACTCACAGCAATGTGCAATTCCCAGTATCATGCATCATAAATCCTATTTTTTCTTCAGTTCAGTTTTACTGCTTTTTCATATTCATTCCTAATTCTTTCATTTCTTTGTTCATTGATCTTTCTCTTGTTCCTACTATAAGTTTTCATCTTTCCTTTGTCTACCCTAATTTCATTCAAGCTTCAAGGATTATGACTTCAGTTCTCCTTAAGTTTTTAGTTACTGTTTTCTAATCTTTATATTGAGTTTCAAAAAAATTACTAAATTATTTATCGGCTCTTTATGAAACAATTAGGTTTCTTCACAAGTAGATAAACAGTCTCTTAAGAATATTCAACTCAACATTTATAAATACACCACCATTTCAAATTGTCTACTGAAATGTGTATCCTAATTCTAAAGGTAAAAACAGTGGACCTTAGAAACAAGGGCCATAAACTGCACTAGTCTGTAGACTTTAAAATAGTACTAGCTTGGGCCATCTATAATTTATTAAGCACCTACCTTCTATAAGAAATGCCAGGGACTATAAAGCTAATAGAGAAGAATTATGAAGGAAATAAAAGTCAAAAAGTGGAAAATGATTTTAAGTCTCAAAAAAAAAAGGCATTGTGTTTGTGAAAAATAGAAATGTTTTATCTTGTTTAGGATACATTCTACTATAATCAAGATAAGAATTATCTTCACCAGAGTTCCATAGATTAAGCTTGACATTTCTGACACCCAGTAAGTCTATATGAATATGAAAGGGAAACTTTCCATTAAAAACCTCTTTTAAACAATTTCAATCTATATCACTTCCTAGATTTAGCATTTTTTCTGTAACATCTATAATTGTATCCATATTCCATAACTGTGTTCTTGGCTCTATTAATAATCTTCACAGAAATGGGAAGAATACTTTGAATAGGCTAAAAAGTTTAAAAAATAATTAAAACTAAAAAGAAACATTGAAAACAATCTACATAGTCAATATCCATCAACTAAAGAAATTAAACAAGTTAAATTATTGTCATAGTAATTTACCACTACCAATATAATAAAATCCTAGGGGACAGTGAAAAAAGAATTAAGATTTTTATAAATGAATGAAGACATATTAAGAAGTGTTCACAATGTAACAGTAATAAAAATGTAGATATTGTGATCTTATCCATTAAATATATATATTCATAAGCATGTATTATTACTTGAAAGCTAGTTTCAAAAGCAAATAAATCAGAACACGTAGGCGAGTAAAACAGAACTCTGCTTAAATGTGCTTCCCATATATGTGTGTTTAGTTCTTATGCTAAGGACTGAACTCAAGGCCTCAAGACCATAAAGGGTTTTCTTGACTCCTGAGCTGCACAACCCCCAGGCCTGTTGTTTTAATCAGATGCCTCCAAATGAATTGTTTCAATGCTAACAATTACCTTGTATCACTTTGTGAATTTTCAACACCCTGTAAAAGGCTATTACAAATTCTAACTTCTAGAAGGCTTATCTAAACTCTTCATGGCATGCCTTGTTAATCTATTTGTATACCTTTTATAATTAATTTACTTCTATTTTATACCTATATCAAAGAACACTACAGAATTGAAAAAATAGAAGAGCTAACCGGAAGTGTATTAAAATTTAACCTCTTCTTCACACAAGATATTTATGTGCACACATGCACAAAGAAAAAAAAACTGCTGTACAAAAATACTGAGTGAAAGTAAAAAAAAAAACAGTTAAAAAAAATAGTATGGAAAGTAAGGTCAACCGAATGAAGTATACAAAAGCACATTTTTCCATTTGAATTCTGCTTTAAAATAACTTTTTAAATTAGAAATCTAACTTATACAAGAATTGTAATTCTGAAATACAATTCATTTTAATACATAACACTAATAATACTGTGGTATATGCAGTAAAAAATGAGTTTATGGAAGAAATTCAATAAAGTCAAAGTGTTTCAGCTAAAATTAGAAAACAAGAATCTGCAATTTCTCACAAAATGCTTGACTATTACAAGTTTTAAATATATATAAACTTCAGAGAAAGAAAAGACTGCATATCTTTTTATCAGTTTTATCTTTATAAACAACAAAAATAAACTATGAAAATAGAGGTGAAAATGTATATCATATATCCATCCTTTTTTCTTTAGAATAGCTAACAATTTTTCTTCTATGTCACAATAATTTTCTAGCAAAGACATAAATGACATAGATTAATTTTTAAAAAGAACTTGAATCTGATTGCCATTAAGAACCAAATAAATTCAGTTATATTTCTATCTCACTGTCATCCATATTTATAGATATATGCAGATTTTTTAAAAATCATAGTAAAATCTAATTAGCTAAACACCTAATATAAATTCTATAATACCAACATATATAATTTATTAAACCATGTTATAAATGGAAAAGTTCAAAGGATAATCACAAAAAATAAACTGAACTCATAACATATGCAGAATAACACTAATATCCCTTAGTCTTAATTCCTGAAATAAAGTAAGAAAGGGAAAGTGACTATACTGTGGCTGCTAAAATAGCATCAATAGCATCAAAGAAAAATGGTTTTAAATGGCTTCTAAAGGGAAGTATTTCTCTGGGAAAAGTTAAAAGATGATGGAAGAAGAAAGGCAAATATAAAGTCTGAAGCAATAGGCAAACAATAATGTATTAACCAACACATTATATATTTGAGAAGTATTCATAAATTGGGAATTACCTAAAGAAAAAAATAGCTAAAAATTTAAACTTGAAATATACTTACGGATCAATAGAAACCTTAATACAGGTCATATTCTTATCCCTCTGCTTATTGTCAGCAGCATTAACTACAAAATGAAAAATCTCAATGAGTAATAAAATACAGTTACATAAAAAAAAATATGGACACAACTGTACTGCATTCACTAATATAAACATCTACATATAGTAACAGTTAATGTAAATTACTTCTAATTTCTTAAAAAATTTTACTTTCTAAATAAAATTCTTAAATTTTATATCATACCAAATTACTTTCATGTTTTCCACCACAAAAAAGGGGAGGATATTTTCATTAAACAAATAAAGTCTGGGGCTGTAGCTCAGTGGTAGAGCACTTGCCTAGTACACGTTTGATCCTCAGCACCAAAAAACACAAATAAGAACAAAACCTGTACTTAACCCCTTAATCCAAGTCTAATATTAAAATTTGGTTTAATTGATTTTAATTTGGTAACAAATACTGTCCCCAACCTCCTTCAATATACTAGTGATTTTATATGTGGATTCAACTGAAATTAACCAGCTATTTTTGAATTAAAGTCTTTAACACTATTACGAATCAAAATGCAAACCATATGTACTAAAGTTAATGATAAAAAATATTCCTGCTTCCATTTACTACTGCCTCAAGAGAATCTGAACACAAACTAGCTGTCAAGTTGAATTTCAGCCATAGAAAGAATATATTCCTGACAAACACTGTATAACAAACCTCAGGTAGGGGCTGGGGATTTAGCTCAGCGGCATAAGCACCTGCCTTGCAAACAGGCAGTCGTGAGTTCGATCCCCAATACCGATAAAAAGAAAAAGACAAAAAATAAAAAATAAAAAAAAAAAATAAACCTCAGGTAGCTATTTGGAAGGTCAGTATAAAAGAACACTATGAAATCAGTTTTACTTTATCTTTTCCTCAAGGACCAATAGAAAGAAGCTCAGATCCATACACCCTCAGCGTCTAAGAAACCTCAGGGTTCACGAATGAGGCAGCACAACAAAGAATAATGTTCAAGTTTAAAAATATTTCCAAAGTACAAACTTTCCCTAGGAACCATTCCCTAGGAGTCATCTGGCATTAATAGTTCATATGACTTGGGAAAGACAAATATCATTGACAGCAACGGTTACTAAAATGCCCAACAAAAATATCTGATTTGTGGTGAAAAACACAGATTTACATTTCTCACATCCAACTCACAGAATCTGCCAGGATCAGGCTATCCCCTCAAGTGACCATGGTACAAGCAAACCACAGATGAACACACACAGAGACCAACTTAGGGCTCAGGTACAACATATTCAATTTACAGATAAGCAAACTAAAACGCAAAGATATAAAGCACTAAGACATGAAAATATTACAGCTAGCACTGCAAATTTTCTGAAGAATATTTCAGCATGAAAGCTAAAGATACACTTTCAAAATTTATATTGTAAGTCTAGATTTATAAATACAAAAACACTAAAATCACATTAATAGAAACAGATATGTTACATCTTAAGCAAGCACTTACCCAAAATTTCATCAAAGATCTTATATAAACCTGGAACAAAGGTAACCTCTCTGCAGTTCATTCCTACATCGTCATCATACACCCACATCATCTGTATTAAGAGAAAAATTCAAATCTTTTTTACTCATAAATTCCTCAATTTTATTCTAGGCAGTTAGAACTCTAAAGTAGAATATATACAACTTCAATACAATAAATTTTACCATTCATACTGGATTTAAATAATCTCATAAATGAGAAGCTATTATTCTCTAGTCCTGTGCTTATCCATATATAAAGCTTTAGCTTCAACACAAGGCACAACAAGGGGTAGGGACACAGCTCAGGGATGAGACCATGCATAGGGTCTGGGGGCTCTGGGTCTAATTCCCAACACCAAAAAATAACATCTACAATGAAAACAAAGAAAAACCTATAGTTTCAGTTGTTCTTGCCAGTTCCAAAGAAGTACAGATTGGTTATCCTAACTAACCATTCCAACAGCAAATCAAATTCCTAAGATTGTCCTATCCTCTTTCAATAAAGCATCAAACATCATTAGAATTAGTACCTACATAAAATAGAAAAATACAGAAACATCTTTTGTTTATACTTTTACTTCATGCTTTATATTTTTTTATAATGTAAGCAACAGAAAGTAAAATAATATGAACAAAGCATGACTTTGGACTCATAGAAACCCAGCTTCAAATCTCAGCATTTGATAGTTGACAGATTTGGTAAGTTAAATATACTGAAGCTTTTCTTTTCTTAGCAAAAAACAAAAAACAAACAAAAAAAGGAGGAAACAATATCGGCTTCCCAAAATTGTTAGTCAAAACATACAAAAGGCATACAAAAGGCGCATCAACAGTAAGCATTATTAGTGAGTATCCATTAATCCACAGTATGAACCTTGAAAAAAGTCCAGATGGTACTATTTCATTCTATACATCTTTTGATAGTTTTTAACTTCAGAATAAAATGAAAACATTTCTTCTTCTCCAGTATTTCTCTCCCTTGTTTATGCATGATCACGAGACATGAAATTATAATTTACAAAGCATATAATCACAATAACTTTATCAATATATTTATAAGTACAAGTACATATCTCCTAGTTTCAATTAATGTTATCAAATAATTACCTGTGTCAATGGTTCTACTGATCCAATATACGTATCAGGACGAAGGAGAATGTGTTCAAGTTGTGTCTTCTTCTGATATACTCTCTCAACAGACAGCTTCTTTGAAGAATCATTTTTGTTTGCAGTTTCTGACTCTTCTTTTTTTGCAGCATTGTTCTGATCAAAAAGAGTCTAAAATTAACCAAAAAATCAAATTTAAATAACCTACCAAGGGGTAAACTAAATTGTGTATGGACACATGACATGACTTCTTTTAGTGGGGGGAAAATTATTTTAGACTCACTGATGTTTAAGTCCTAAAGAATACAGGTTTATCTACTGACAGTCTAGTTCTTTTTAGAATGTGAAGCTGTAATTCTGAGTCCAAAATCTGAATATATACAGTTATCAGAACCACTAGCACAGCTTTCATGTATTCAATCCAGAATATAAGCATTTCCTGATGTTACATTAATACAAGAAGTTAATTTTGTGTTCATCAAAACTTCCCAACAAATGCATATCCTGATCAGGTTTTGCAATCCCAATGACTTAATGTAGAGTCCCAAAAGCTTCCAGATGGTAGTTTCTCTGCCATTATGTTTTTCTGCCATGTCAACTCACTGGTGGTATATGCATGACTATCCCATCAGGCTGCTTGTACTACAGGATGTGACCATCCTGTGCTGTCAGATGGAACAGTCATGCATGTACCACTCAGGTTGTTTAGAGTTGTCCTGAAGTAAGACACATCAATTACAGCCCCATCTGAACATGCTAAACTATTGAAAACAATAAGGATATGCAAAAATAATTTATACAAAATATTAACTTGTGTAGTTAACTACCACTGATATGGCTGAGAATAACATGGTTTACACAATCTTCAAATTTCACAATTGCGGATTATGCCAGTATTAATTTTGAAGACATCTTACAACTGCATTTTCTCTGCCACTTCCAAGGAACCAGAGACTGGTGACCAAATACTAACTATTCCTATAGCAGATGATGACCCTGAATCAAATTCCCAAGTCTAAATATTTTCCTATCTTTTTAATAGCATCACAGAAATTCTCCTTCTGGAATTTCCTAAAGCTGATAAATATAACACCCCTCACTAAGAGTATTATGATGGCTCATTTTTCAGAGTCAACAAATAATGAAAAAACAAACAAGAAACTTCTCGACAGGCATTCAAACTTTAGCAGAAATAAAAGACAAACAGTAAAAAATAGATTCTGTGGATTTAAAGCAGTACAAGACTTAAAATTCAGACCCTAAACACAAACACACTATCTTTATTTTTTTGAAATGTCATTACATGTTTAAAAATCAAATATATAATCTTCAAATACTCTAAGCCAAAGAATAACATATAAACCCAAGTCAAATATTAATTATAATTTCCCAATGCCATAAATTTGGCACAGAACTAGAGACTTAATAATGTTTCAACATAAAGAGTAATACAAATAGTTTTACTACATATTACATGTTCTTAAATATTCTTTTGCTTATTCATTTACTCATTAATATTATTGAGTCAATTAAAAAATAGCTTTGGACAAAAGCCAGTAATTGTGTCTTAAGGTTTCCACATTTTATTTGTCAAGAGTTAGCCAACAAACTAGCTAACCAGAAGTAAAAATTTTATTCGTAAAACACGTAATACCAAATAGTCTCCAAAATATTAATCATGCTTCTTTTAATTCTTTAAATAGCAGAGAAACAAATTTAACATAACAAATATAGAAATAAAAGTTTTCCTATGCAGACAAACTCTTTCAAAACAAGCTCCATTTCAGTTCAAACAAAGTATTTTTAGTATTAACCAAAGACACAAGTCTACCTGATTTGAACTCCTGCTTTTGGCCACGTTGAATTACACTAAACTAAGTGGCACCTGGGGATGGAAACAGAATACGTCCTACCTCATTCATTTTGCAACAATTTACTGCTTTTCCCACTTTCTCAATACAAAGAATTGCTACTTTTTCCTAAGTGTGTTTCTCAATGGCTTTATGACAAAAAGCAATTATTTGGCCTGGACCTACCAGATCGATATCAAATTCAAGTCATTCTTCCTTAAAGGGTATCAACAATAGAAATTTGGGGCTGGGGATTTAGCTCAGCGGCATAAGCGCCTGCCTTGCAAGCAGGCAGTCATGAGTTCAATCCCTGGTACCGATAAAAAGGAAAAAGACAAAAAAAAAAAAAAATAGAAATCAAACAATTAATGTCAGCAAGACATCAGAATAGGAAACCCTGGACTTTCTTTCTCCAATTAAGGGGGGGGGGGGGTTGAACGACATCTAAATTAGATATTGAGAGAAATGCAGAAATATTTAAGAGACCCTGCACTCCTGGTGAACACAAAATCACCTCAAAGTCCAGTTCATACTCCCCCACATCTCCCAGCAAGGGAAGATTGGGAGGAAACACCCACCTTCTAACTTCCCCCTAGGGAAAGAAAAAGGCAGAATATAGCTCCAGTGAAAGAGCAGATGGAATACTACCCCAAAGACTAGTTTCTTTCTTGCCTCAATCTAAGCACTGACAGGAAGAGCGTGCTAAAACGGGGTTATCAAGAACAAAACCAATATAATTTGGTCTAGCACCCAGAATCTACAGTACCAGATACCGACACTAGATGGCGTTCCGGTTTCATGGCTTAAGACAGCAAGAGCAACAGGACAAAGTATAGTAGACATCAGGCAATGCTACCGAATAGATATGGGCAAATCTCTTGGATTAATACATTTGATGCACAAGCCCAGGGAGGACACATGCTTGGAATAGGTTTGCAGTGTATCTGGATTTTCTAGATAGACAAGCCAGATGGAAAAGTCCTTCCAAGATGAATGCAAACAACAAATCATGGAAAGGTACCTGAGCTTTTAAATGCCAAAGTCCCAACAGAAAGTAAAAAGACAAAAGGAAATGATTACTTTTCCAAAGGAACAAATTAAATCCTCAAAAAATGACCTCAAAGATATATGAATTACCAGGCAAAAAATCCAACATAACCGTTATAAAGATACTCAACAAATTAGACAAACAAAAAATCAGTAACAAAACAAAATGGAAAAACGTTTTTTACACTATGAAGACCCGAACATTATTTCTGAAACTAAAGAATACAATAACTGAATTGTAAAGAGGACTCAAAGAAGGACTGACCTGATAAAAGAAAAAAAAAATCAGAAAATGTGAAGATAAGAATTTCAAATACAAAAGAGAAAAATAAAGTCTAAAGGATTTATGGGCCACCAAACAGCATACAAATTACGGAAGCCTAAAAGAAAGAAATGAGGAAAGAACCTATTTGAAAAGCTAATGGCTGATAACTTTCCAAATGGGAGGACCGAAATACACACAAATTCAAGAAGCTCAAGCAATAATAATAATCATAAATCTAAACAGATTTATATTGAGATACATCATAATCAAACTGTCAAACCTCAGAAAATCCTGAAAGTAGAAATAAAAAGCAATAATCATGTACAAGAAAGTTTCTATTGAATTATCAGTTAATTATTTAACAGAAACCTTGCAGGCTGAAAGTGCTGAAAGATAAAAATTATCAACCAAGAAACTGTATCAAAAATTACTCTTCAAAATAAAGAAAAATTAAGATTTCTCCAATGAAAAAGCTAAGGAAATTTACCACCACTAGGTGTAGCCACCAAGAAATGTGGATAGTCCTTTAAGTTAAAGCAAAAGCACAGAAAAATAACAACACAAAAACCATATAAAATATGCACTTGACAGTAATGGCAAATATACTGACAAACACAGAATCTTTTACCTTGAAATGTAGGTGCACAGATTTCTTCTGCAGTGCAAGGGACTGAATCCACAGACTCGCATATGCTAGTAAATATGTACTCTTATCACTGAGCTACATCCTCAACCCATTTTATTTTATTTTGAGACAATGTCTTACCAAGTTGCATAGACTGACTCAAACCTGGGCAATTCTGCTCCAGCCTACAAATATCTGGGACTATAGACATCTACTAACATTTCCAGCCACAGATCACTTTTAAACATAGTATGAAATTTTTAAAACAAAAGAATAAAAAGACATGCATTGACCAACTGAACAAAATAGATACAACTATATACTGTCTATAAGAGACTCACCATAGATCTAAGAACACCTTCAAGTGAAAGGATTAAAAACAAAACAAAACAAAATACTCCATACACATAGTAACCTAGAAGAGAGTAGGGATATCTATACTTATCGTTTTACAAAATAGACTAAAAAAAACTACAAGAGAGGGAGTACTCAGTAGGAAGATACATATGCAGCTAATTTCAGAGCACTCAAATATACAAAACAAACACTGACAAAATTAAAGGGACTAACAGACAGCAATACAATAAGAGTAAAAAACGTCAATATTCCACTCTCAGTTATGAAGAGAACCACCAGACATAAGATAAATAAGAGAACAGAGGACTTCAACAACTCTACAAATGAATAAGACCTAACAGACACAGAACACTCAAACACTCAAAAGACACATTCTTCTCAACACATTCTCTAACATTAGATAGCATTCTCTAACACAGACTTAACAAATTTAAGAATAAAATCATAGGGGCTGGGGATTTAGCTCAGTGGCATAAGCGCCTGCCTTGCAAGCAGGCAGTCGTGAGTTCGATCCCCAGTACCGATAAAAAGGAAAAAGACAAAAAAACAAATAAATAAAATCATACAAAATATCTTCTCTGTAATGAAATAAAACTAGCAATCAAAGGTTAGAAATATTACACATATATGATGTGTAAATTAATTAAAGCAGCACATTTTTACACAACCAAAAAGAAGAAAACACAAAGAAAATACACAGTAGATAAATGAAAACAAAACAAAACACATCCAAATTTACAGGATGCAGCTAAAGCAGTATCACTTTTCAGAGTAACAAATGAATAATTCAAACCAACAACTTTATACTTCAGTGAGCTAGAAAAATCCAAATTTAGCAGAAGAATAAAAATTATAGCACAGATAAGTGAAATGGAAAACAGAAGTCAATGAAAGCAACAGTTGGTATTTTTAAAGATCAATAAAACTGATGAAACTTTTCACCAACACAAAACAAATAAGCTCAACTAAAATAAAAACATAAGAGAATACCACATTTGATGTCCTAGAAATAAAAAATCAGGGGTGGTGATGCACACCTATAATCCCAGCACTCCGGGTGAAGGCAGGAGGGTCACTGAGTTTGAGACCAGCATGGGTTACAAAACAAGGTCAAGGGCAGCCTGAACTGCACAGCAAGACACTGTGCAAATAAAACACCCCCAAAAATAAATAAATAAGTGATATTATAAAATACAAGTATTAACTGTTATAATCCAATAGATTGGATAAACTAGAATAGATAAATTCCTAGAAAAAAATGAATCAGTCAACATTGAATCAGGGGGTTGGGGATTTAGCTCAGCGGCATAAGCACCTGCCTTGCAAGCAGGCGGTCGTGAGTTCGATCCCTGGTACCGATAAAAAAGGAAAAAGACAAAAAAAAAAAAAAAAAAAAAAAAAAAAAGATTGAATCAGAAAGAAATTTTTAAAAATCTAAACATATTCATAAGTAAGGAGAGGAAAGCAATAATCAAAACCTTCCAACAAGAAAAAGACCAGGACAGATGGCTTAACCAGGGAATTCTACCAAGTGTTTAAAATAGAATTATTACCATCTCCTCAAACTCTGAAAGAAAAAAAATAAGTAAATAAATAAATAACAGAAAGAGAACAGAAAACACTTCCAAAATCATCCTATGACAAGCATTTAATACCAAAATTAGACACAAGAAAACTATGGACTGAAACACTGATACAAAAATCCCCAAGAAAATACCCATGAATACAATTCATTGTACATATTTACAATAGGAACCAACACAATAGGAAACCTCAGATCTTCTTTCCTGTGGTATGATGAACCTAATACAAATCATACAAGGGGTTAATATCCAGGATAAGGAACTTCAATAATGAGAGAATAGTAGATTTAAAACTGTGCAAAGGACTGGACACAGTTCTCCAAATAAAATATACAAATGGCCAAGAAGTGAAGAGAGAGAACACCATTTAAAGAGAAATGCAAGCACAGCCACATTAAGGAATCACCTCACTTCTATTAAGACAGCCTCCAGAAAACAACAAAAGTAGGCAAGGATGCAAAGAAACTGAAATCCTTGTGCAGTGTTAGAAGGAATATAAAATGCTGCAGCCATTGTGAAAAGTATCTTAGTTGTTGGTCCAAAAACTGAAAACATGATCACCATATAATCCAGCAATTCTTTTTGGATATGTATCCAAAACAATGCATACTCATGTTTAACAGTATTATTCACAATAGTCAAGAGGTAGAAGCAACCCTAATGTCCACAGATAAATGAATAGGTTAAACAAACTCAGTATCTATCAAAATGAAACATTATACAGCCTGAAGGAGGAAAGCTTGCCATGTGCATTATGACATGGATAGCCTCAGGCCATCATGTAAAGTAAGTCACTCACAAAGGACAGACTTCATACAATTCCAAACAACATATTTAACTTGTACTCAATACTCACACAACGTATTTAAAGTGATCAAAATCATACAAAATAAAAAGGCAGGTAACAAGACCTGGATGGAAAAATACAGGAATTAGTGTTTAATAAATATACAATTTGTTTTCCAAAATGAAAAAGTCCTGAAAATCTATTGCACAATAATGTAAATATATTTAACACTACTGAACTCTATACTTAAAAATAGTTGAGAGCAAATTAAATATTTTTATCACAGCTAAGAAAAGCCAATGATGTGAAACATAATTTGCTTTGTCCAATTCATAACTTTCTCTAGGAAGTACACATAAACATTATAAGTGTGAAAATATACTTATGTGCCAAAATATCTTCCTAAGTAACATATAGCAGGTGTTGAGTAAAAAATAAAGGAGTACCCTTCTATTTAAAGTAATGAAAAGCATTATGGGATGCTTTTAGTGTGTGAGATTCCTGGGATTGAACTCAAGGCCTTCAAACTAAGCTGTATCTCCAGTCTTTTTTCTTCTTTATCTCGTGACAGGGACTTAAATCACTAAACTGCACACCTAAATCACTAAACTGCACACCTGAGCTCAAATTTGGGGTTTTTCTGCCTCAGCCCCCCAGAATGCTGGGATTACAGGCATATACCATTACTCCAGGGTTGAATAAATATTTTAATTATCATACTACAAAAAATCTCTACGTTAATTAGCATCTCCTGTTGCTAAAGCTTTTGTATAAATTTACACTAGTAAAACTAAACACTTTCACACTGCTTGTTAAAACTATATTGTTTAGTGAGAAAATCTAAAAGAGTTCAAACTAGCAATCAAAAATTTTAAAAATTACACATATATAATGTGTGTAATTTTGTTGATGTCCTAGAAATAAAACTGATTAAATCAGGGATGGTGATGCACACCTATAATCCCAGCATTCTGGGTGAGATTATCACAAAACATATAAATATGAATAGGATAAAATATGACATATATACAATATATAAAAATTATGTAAGAAATAAAAATGTGAGTCATTTTTATTTTGGATAAATTATTTTTAATTCTCTAGATGAATAAAGAAATATGTTAAAAGTTTATTAATCCATGTATGTATAAACATAATTGGCGGATATTGGGAATCGAACTCAAGACCTCCCACTTGTCAGGCAGATGCTGTGCCACTGAGATAAATCCCCTGTCCCTGTAAAAAGATAATTAGGCTACAGAAAAATTGAGTTTGTTTTTCCAGGGGCAATGTTCACACCTACTTATTACTTCTGAAGACCCAACTAGCTTCCTAGAGTCTAGGCTAATAATAGAGATCCTTTTAGAGCTTTACATGAAAATGAACAGCCTGCTGCACTCAGCACCACTAGTCTAAGCAAAAGGGCAAGTAAAACGAAAATAAAGAAGCTTGGCAGTCTTGGAAGCCTTGGCAGAGGCAGAAATTAACACTGCAGTCAGATTTGGCTTCTATGTTCCCAATCTCACAAACAGTGATTTCCACTGGTCCCAAGCTCATTAGCAGCCAACCTCACAGGAGGTGCTCCCCCTAAATGTCCACAAGCTTTTCCAGAAATCAGGAGTTTTTCCACACATTCGCCAGAAGTTACCCTGGAGTAATGCTCAGCACACTAAAAATCACAATCTAGGTATAAAGAGAGAAAAGGCAACTTTGCTGGTTAACAAGTTGGTCATAGCTGCAAAACAGGTATAAATACAAATGTTCTTGGTCTCAGAAGCTTGAAGAAGTTACGTTCTACTCCTGCTCCCCAGCTGTTAATCACCTGTCTCACAAGAAGAAAGGTTTCCCTGGGTGTCTCTTTAGTTTTAATACTTAAAACAGTATGGGGTGTGGGCAGGAGATTAGCTTGAACACAGACCAGGAGACTCATATCTACACATTTGTAAAACAGGTCTCAGTTTCATAAAGGGAGGTAACATATAGTTGATATTTTCAGGGTAAGACAATTACTCTCATTTTAGACACTGACAAAGAGTTTTCTTGATGTAACCTTTTTTACTCTTGTATGTTCACAGTAATATATACTGCACTCAGTACTTCAATAAAAATTAACAATATGCCTTAAAAATAATTATCCAAATAAATCTGCATATAGGTTTAATAATTTAAAATTCATGATTTAAACTTACTTTAACTCATTGCTCAATTTATTCAGGTGGATAAATCACATTTAAATAATTCCAACACCTGGTTACCCTGAAATCTAAGAAATTAAGACATTTTCATTCCTGTATTACAGATGAGAAAGAATGTTTTTAAAAAAATCACATTAGGATAAAAATCATAAGAGTTGTTATATTTCTATTCTTTGTGATCTATATTGACGATGCCATAATGGAATTTTTACAAGGTTCAGCAACTGGTTGCCAAATTAAATAAAATATTATGCATTTTTAAAAATTATAATGAGCCAGGCATGGTGGCACACACCTGTAATCACAGCACTGAGGAGGCAGAGGCAGGAGGATAACTGTGAGTTTGAGACCAGCCTAGAGTATACAATAAACTCAAGACCAGCCTGAACCCCCTATCTCAAAACAAAACAAAAAATTACAATGAAAATATCAAATACATATTTTTTAAATACTAACCCACTTTATAGCACTTTGACAATCTTGTAACTCCAGATTTTTAAAATGCTGTTAGAATACTTTTCTACAATTTGACCTTTATTAAGAATACTTCTCCAACCACCAAAACAGAAAAAAAAAAAAATTCCAATAAAACAAATCTCCTATTTCTCATACTGGTTATTACCAAATCATTCTGTTAAAAATAAATTTAAAAACTTGCATTTACAGAGTTGTCACTTGAGAAACAGCCATTCAAGACAATCACTCACAACTCCAAAGGTTCGGTAGTTGCTGCTAAAAAAGGACTGAGACACTCTTCCACATACGTAATCAGTAAAGAAACTGCACCAGCACCAAGCTGAGCAAGAAGCCCCTTCTCTTGCCTTCTAGGCCCCCTTACCTCTCTTACTTCCTCTCACACTTACCATTAACCTTTTGTGACACCCCTGACTTTCTTTTCTTTCTCAGGGTGCCACCCCTTAATGTGTTTAAAGCCTATTTATCTATACAAAAATGCTGACAAGCAGTTTTATCTACCCATCGCTAATGAAACAAAATCAATTTGCCCACTATCCATACTTCTCCAGAAATGCCTTCCCAAACCAAGGCCCAAGGAGACAGTGGAAGATGAGGGGCACTTAATATAACTTAAATTTATATTGCGAAATAAAATGTTTTCTCCAAAAGGTATGAAAAGTACTTTTCCTCCTTGATACTGGTCACTGAACACAGGGCCTTCTAAATGAGCTACTTTCCCAGCCTTTGGTTTGTTACTGTTGTTTGGATATAGGATTCTCACTTAAATTGTCCAGGCTGGATTCCTTGCAATCCTCGTTCCTCAGTCTCCCAGAATGCTAGAATTACAGGCTTGCTCTACTATGCCCAGCTTTATCAATGGACTTTAAAAATGTGCACTCATCTGACAGCTCCAAGCATTATGGGAATTACATAGTCACAATCCTTCTGTAAGAGCTCCAAGAAAGAGACACTATGATTCTCTTTGTACAGACAAGATAACTGAAGTCGAGCAGTGTTTCCTCAAAATCTAGTACTTGAAGCAGTGGAATTATGAAGCCAGGTCATTGATTTCATAGTCCATCTTTTAGCATTATGCTATACTAGGTATGAATACTCTAATAGGGAAATACACTTAACTTTTTCTGTGAACATAAAAGGTAGGTCAAGCATATATCTGAAATTTTTACTTGTCATATCAGAGTATAAAGATAAGCTATTTGTTTTTGATGTTTTTCAAAGGGAAGTTTTATAAATAAGTGTCAAGAACATAAGTCTCCTTTAAAACCCAATCTTACCTTAGATGTGTACCTAATAGTTTGTTACCTAAGTCCCAGTCTCTTTCTCTACAAACAACAGTAACTGTACTATATCTCACCTTTTCTTTAAAATGGAAAAGGGGGACTATTTGTATTAAGGTTCAGTAAAATACAAGAAGCAGGCTGGAGATGTAGTAGCTCAGTGGTAGAGCACTGGCCTAGAGTATATGAGGCGCTAAATTCAATCTATAGCATTGGAAAAGTGGGGGGATGGGGAAGGAGAAAGAAAGAAAGGGCGAGGAAGAAAGAAAAGCAGACAGAGGGCTAGCGATATAGCTCAGCAAGCATGAGGGCCTGCTTAGCAAGTGTGAGGTCATGAGTTTGATCCCCAGTACCAAACATTAAAAAAAAAAAAAAATAGAACAAGGCTTGAAGCTGGTTTTTTTAATGTGTACACAGTAAAATGAAACTGATAAAACCACCAGTATTCTACCATATCTGAAACTGTTGGTAAACAAACTCACTTTCATTCAAAAGAAGCAGTTATTGTTTTTAAGTTCTATTACATTTACTTGAGAACATCTTTAAAGAACATTGTTACCTAACCACTTGTCTCAGTAATAACACATTCCAAAAAGTATGTCAACTATCCAATTTGTTAACAATAACTTGGTTAGATTATATATACAGGATCTTTGCAGACATCATAAAGGATATAAAGAAAAATATATGGTCTGTGATTTCAAGAGTTTATATACTATTGCTTCAAAAGTTTATAATATTTTGTCCAATAATAAACTTGTTCTAAAATTATGCATTAAAATAACAGAAAAGACTTGTTTTAGAATTGATAAAAGTTCAATAAAAGGTAAATATAAACTGAAAAGCTAGTCTTGAAGTACAGTTAAGATTTAGACTGCTAAAAAGCATTCCTGATAAAAAGTAAACAAAGTGACAAAAATATGACTTGAGCAAAACAATAAAGAGATAAATCTAACCATGGGGACTATAAGAAATAAATTTCAACGGGGAGGCCACATAGTTTATAAATGTCAGACTGAAGAATGTAGACTTGCAGGAAAGAGTCATTAAAGTAAGTTCTTAAAACTTTAAACAATAGATAAATATATACACTCATGCTTCTTTAATTTGAAATATTCACAATAACTGAGCACAGTTGTGTATGCCTGTAATCCCAGCACCCAGGACACAGAGGCACAGTTTCTAGGGCAGCCTGGGCTACATAAAGAGTTCAAGGCCAGCCTAAGTACCTAATGAGACACTGTCTCAAAACAAAGGATGTAATATATTTTAAGGATTTAAAGATGCTATAATGCTAATGAAGATTTTTGAAAGAGAAATTTAACTTTTAAAGACAAATATTAAAAATACATATAGATAGTGATACTCACTCTTGGATTTACTTTACTCCAAAATGAAAAAAAGGAAAAGTAGTTACCTTGAGCTGATAACACTAAAATCTGATGAGAGACTCTTACTTTTCTGGTTACCATTTTTTTTAGATGCTTAATATTTTTCATTACACTACTTTTTTAATCTACCAAGTTAGAATATTACCAGAAAACCGCAAGAGTTGTATGACTATATTCTAATATTTTCACAAATATTTTGCTACACTTAACTATCAGATTGACAGTATGAAAGACTATATACCCATTGTCAATTTTTAATTTAAAATAGTTTTATCATATAATATTTTGCACTTTTTTAATCATAAAAATTCTGGCTAAGATACTAAAAATCAAACACAAATCAAATTAATTATTAAAGAAGAAATTACTGTCAATCTAACCATTTTAATCTGTGGTTTCTGACACTGAAAGGTACACTCATACAATAGCACTAACAACATATACTGGCATGCATCCCAGCAAAAGTTAAAAAGGCAACATATTTGTACAACCCCTCACCTAGAAAACCAAGCAACAACAGACTAATACCATTTTTATTTTTTCTTATTATCCACAAGCAGGGGGCAACATAACACCAACTTCAATCATGCAAATTTACACCTTTCAAAATAGCACTGCAATAAGCTCCCAAACTCATGCAAAGAAAAATTAAATTGAAAGATATTTTATGCAGAAATCAAAGGATTATTCCAGAATGAGAACTGTTTGGAATTTACAGTAACAAATATTTTATTAAGCCTGCCACTGTGCTGCATATGTTGCCTCATTTAGTTCTGATTGAAAAGTTATGTGACAAATAACAAGCTAGGGTTAGAAAGTTTATATTCCATGCAAAGACTAGCTTTTCCATGCACCTCTACAATATGTACTGGAGATAGGATCTGACCTGTATCAATAAGATATCAAAGCCCATAACCAGTGTTTTATCATCTCCCATAAAATTAAACCAGCCCATAAACAATGATGTACATTATTACGGACATCAAATGCTGGTACAAACTAAATTTAAAGCAATAAATATAAAAGAGGACTTATAGTGCGCTTATCATTTCAATAAGATACACTTGTTATAAATAAAAGACAAAATGCCTTTTACTTCTCTTCCATTATATTCGCCTTACTTCCCATAATTAGTGTAATAATGAATTTACTAACAATTTAATTTCTAATGATGAATGAAACTCTCCTAGTTATGCTCAGTTTTTTTATGTAACTGAAAGTTTCTTTGCTGAGCTTAAAGAAAAAGTCATTAAATTAACTATAAAGTGCCAGGCACAACAATCCGCACATGCCATCCCAGCTACCCTGGAGGCTGAGGCAGGAGGTTGAAAAGTTCCAGCCTAAGAAGGGCAATTTACAAAGACTGTCTCAAAACTTAACGAAGTGGGGGCTGAGGATTTAGCTCAGCGGCATAAGTACCTGCCTTGCAAGCAGGCGGTCGTGAGTTCGATCCCCGGTACCGATAAAAATGAAAAAGACAAAAAAAAAAACCTTAACAAAGGACTAAACTCCTGGGTCCAAACCTCAATACCAAAAAAAGAAGTTATCTGTAAAGTGTAAATATGAGTAAACTAAAACATCGCTGTTAAAGCCGGCCACTCCAACCTGGAGCAAAATGTTTTCGACTATGGAATCCAAGGAAATAAATGACCAGGCCTCAGCACTTCCAGACAATCAAAGTAAACCCAGAACACCACTTGGTTATCTAACTCCATTTTTGGATGACTGCTTTTAATAACAAAGGTAAGGGCCATCCGTTTTTAAAAGTTCCTTTTATGTGTGCAATCCCCCTCCCCATGGCTGCATGGTCCGCTAACACGAAACATTCACATTACATAATTATACAAAATTCTGAGAGATTCAACTATAAGGCCCTGAACACAAACTTTTTATCAGTAACACTTTTACTAGGAATGCGTGTCAATACGGTAGTTAAATCTTACTCAAAGAAAGAATATGCAAAAGTTTCCTTGGAGTATTTAGGTTTCTTGGGAAGGGGCTGGGGTGGTCCGTTCAAAATCCTGGAAAATGTCATGCTTTCTATTTTTCTGCTGGATACCTAGTTGGCTGAGCTGGGTTTTTCGCATAGGAAATGACCCAGGTCTGAACTCTATGCTGAGCAAGTGAAATAAATGCTGGTAAATTACAGTGTGGATCTGCCATGGGAATCTGGTCTCACCAATTCTCCGCAATTGCTACTATTACTTCTCAGCAAGAACTGCGCGCCAAATCCGTAACTCCAGGATTGGGCACTTAAGTCACCTCTGCAGGACATCTACTTCAGCCTCCACTCAGCTTCACCACGCCACACTGACGTAAAGTAAGCTCTTCTTTTAATAATCTCACCCTGACAGATGGACGATCTAGCGTATTTCAGCTGCTGTGAGACACTCATCCCAAATGCCCTCCAAGTCGAAGAGCCTTCCCAAATTGGCATGTTTATAGTAGACATCCTAACTTATTCTCTGAGAGATTAGACAACCAGAAAAGGCTGCATTTAGAATAAACACACTCTCTCCCTGCTCCGCTGCATCTCATACCACCCCCCTCCCATTTTCTTAAACCAAAGTGCTGACCCAGAGACACATCATTACGGTACGGTTGTGCTCATCATCCGAGGCCAACCGCCCCGAAAGAGTCTGGGATACAGGAAAACAGAGGAAGTGGGATTACATGTCATGTTTGTGGGCTGCACCCCAAAGTTTCAAGTACACTCAACGCTCCTGCAGCTGCGCCTCCAGAAGTGCAAAGAAAGAAAAGGAGGCGCTCTGGCACCGGCCCGACGGGGCGCGCTCGGAGACCCGCTTCCCCTCTCTCCCGCCCCGCAGACTTCCTTCCCCACCCCCAGCCCCAGCCCCGGCACTGGCTGCGAACAATGCGGCCCCGAGACCCCCGCCCGCCCCGGAAGCCGCCACTCACCACCCAAGTCAGCGCCCCGTTGCCGGCTCCCGCGCCGCAGCCGCCTGACTTGGCCATGGCGGGCGCCTCCCGCTCGCAGGCCCCGAAGTCGGGGCCGCCGCTCCCGCCTCTCTGTGGGGGTCGCTGGGCACCGCCGCTCCTCACCGACACCGACCACCGCCCTCGCCGCGCTCCTAGCTCCTCCGGCCGCCGCGCCCCATCCCGGGACCCGGAGCCGACGTCCGGCCGAGCCCGCCGCCGAGGCCGCACCGCCCGCTGCCCTCAAACTCGAGGCACGGCGGCCGCGTCGCTCGGGCCTAGCGCAGCAGCGAGGAACAGGAAGGCAGAGCGAGAGGCGGCCGGCGGCGGCGGTAGCAGAGCAGCTTCCTCACTGGCCGTCTGTGCAGCAGGGACCCCGGCCGGAGCCTGAAGGCGCGAGCCGCAGAGCGCGACCGCCGAGCCCGGGGCGTCCAGACGTGGCGGGGACACGGAGCGCCGCGTCCTTCTCACACCGCGCGAAGGCCGGCCCTCGCGGCGCCCGAGTCCTCGGCGCGGTCGCTCCCGCTGTCCCAAAGGCCGTTTAAACCTCCGCGATTCAGCCCTGCACTCCTCACATCCACACACGGAGAGAGACAATAAACAGAGCCGCCACGGTCGCCTCCCTCTTGTCCGGCATAACACCGCACACACACATTAGCACACCGGGGAGGGAGGGTGCGGCGACGGCCCCCGCTGTCACTCAGCTCCGCGCTACCCAATCGGGGCCTTAGCGCCGCAGCCTTTTGACCAATCCCAAAAATTCCAAGCCCCCTGGAGGGGCGGGACCCGAAGGGGAAACGTCATTGCGGGTAGCAACCGAAAGGAAGACTTGGGTTTTTTTTGTTTGTGTGTGTGTCTGTGCGTTTTCTATTTGAAGGGAAAGCAGGGGCTGCTGTCAAGGGTCATTTGAGGGCGGCAAAGGGAAAAGGTAGAGCTGGCCTCGGGTCGATTGTAATCCTCAGAGCGTGATGTTTGCTCAAAAGCCTGCAAGGGAAGCCCTAGCTTTTCTTTGCCTGGGGCGGCAAAGGGTGGGGGCGGGGAAGGCAGGAAGAAGCCGGGGGCCGACGTCCCAAAGGGAAATTATTTTTAAAGAGCGGTTGTAAACCACAGGCAAGACGTTGTACACCACTGTGCAAGGACGGCCGGTGAACCGCGCTCCCCAAGGCCCCAAGTGGACGTTGCTATCGAAAACAATGATTTACTCAGACCATCTCCATCCTTTCTCCGGCCCTCACCCCCAAAAAAGGACACGGTCAGTTTCAAGACCATTGCTTTTAAAGAACTTACTAGTTAGGGACGCACAGAATGTTCCAGGGAAAGAATGCAGGGGGGCTGGGTGTTCTGTTTTGCTCTTTGTTGACCTTTCTCTCCTCTGAACAATGCAGATGTCACTGTCACTTTTCTTTTTCATTTCTCCAGAATCAGCTCCTCTGTCTTAGGAGGACACGCTTAATGTTTTAAACTGCTTCTAGTGGGATTTTCAAACAGGCCCTGAGGAATCGTTAACATTAAAGCTTTCTAAGAACAAAAATTACCCAGACAACAGCACCGAAGTCTTTGGCAGATGGTCGATGGCTTCACTGCATCGTGCCTTTCAGTGTAATTCCATTCAACAAGTATTTGTCGGGCACACACTCTGCCACACCGTGCCAGGCTCTGCAGCGGGGTAAAACTTAAAAGCAGAACCTCGTATTTCAAGAAGTTCATAATCCAGTTTGTGAGACAGACCAAAAGGGAGTTAACGGTCACCAGAATGAGTACTTGAAGGGCATGGAGTACCACCAAAGAAATGTGATGAGAGAGAATTTCGGAAGGATAAAAACAGTATTGCTTTGTACAAAGGTGTTTTTATAAGCTTTTCCAACCGTGTGTTTCCTCTTGAGGGAAAACAGTCGTCTGGGGTCACATCGTTCAACTACATTTTGAGTGAAGAGGTGGGGAACTCTGAAACATGAAAAGGATTTCAACGTGGTTTTTCTTAATTAGCTCTCTTGAGACCAGGTAAATTTGGCAATTTGGCAGGTTCTTTGGTTCGGAACTCTGAAACCTTTCTCTACCTTGAACTTGGGGCACCACCTTGTAACTCAGACCAAGGTCAGACCTGACCAGCCTCCTGTCCTCCCTTGACTTTGCTGTTTACTGGCTCGGTCCTCAGTTTGGGTGCTTTCATTTGACATTTATTGTGGCTTCACGTCTCCAAGTACACATATATTTCTTGTTTGAAAAGGGATAAATAACTTTAAAGACTGTGTTTATAAAGATATATGAATTAAGTAGAAGCTGAGATATAAAATACACATTTGTTTGCTTTTTGAATTTCAGGTTCTTCACATTTTTGAAGTGATGGAAATAACCACCATCTCCTTATTTACCTCATGGTTGAGGTACTAGTAAGTCCTTTAGTACTGAGTCCTTTGGCATTCTAACCCCTCCAATAAAAGTTATTTTTTTCTTTAGAAGTAACACTGACCTACCTAAAAGAATCAAATAAGCAAAGATTTGTGGTAAATGGCAAAAGCCTCTAGATAAAAAGTATCCCAGCTTCTAAAAATCTGTTAGTCTAATTGTTTATAGTAGATAACATTTTTATAACCAAATTGTATTGGGCCTAAGCACAGCTCTCACTTCTGGAGTAATGCCAAATAATTTTCACTTACAGAGCCATTGTAGCAATTATTGCCCCATTATAAAGTTTCTGTCAGATTTCTTATTTTTATTTCTACTTAATTCATGTGTATATGTTACACTGAATTTCCAACCCATAGAAAACACCAGCTGAAATAAATAGTTGTAGAAATCAAGGTCATTTCTGTAAACTTTAAAAATAAAGGTCTTACGGGGGCACATCTCTGTAATCCCAGCATTCAGGAGATTTAACCAGGAGGATCTCCATGAGTTAAAGGTCAGCCTGAGTTTACAAAGTGAGTTTAAGCCCAGCCTGAACTACATAGCGAGACCATCTCAAAAAGACAATAAATACATTAATTAGGCTTTTTTATTTTTATTTTTAATTTCATTTTAAAGAGAATAAAACCAAACAAAATGAAACAGAATAAAGCCAATCAAGACAAAACAATGAAAGTCATACAAAATTTCAAAACAAGATAATAGGAAATGAACAATGACTACTATCGTGCCTCTTATCTTCAAAATAACTGCCCATGCCATCAGGCATGATAGACTCACACAAAAGCAAAACAGAATAAAACCAAACAGAACAAAATAATGAAAATGATACAAGACTTCACAAGTTAACAGGAAATTAGCAGTGGTTACCACCTTCCGTTTTTGGATGTTTCCTTCCCTTTCACTTTCACAGTATCTATTGTTCATCCCACTAACTCCATCAGACTTGATGTTCACCCATGTGAGTCCAAGACGGGCCACCCATGAGCATGATCTCAATTTGTATCCATTTACCTACAAGAGCCTCCAGGTTATCCTTCTTTATAGCTGAGTAGCTTTCCACTGCATGAAAATACCATGACTTTCTTATCTATTCTGTGGTTAATGGACAACTACCCCTGCTTTTTTCCGCTTCCCTATTGCATGAAGCATTGTAAAAGCCTTTTTAAAAAGCAGACTTTTTCTGTAGTTTGCATCATAGTTTATCCCAGTTACTTTAGAATTTTCATGTTTCCCTATTGTAATTTAAAAATTTTAACTCTTATTTAATGTATTTATTTAATTTTAAAAATTAAAGGTTTACATTATTGAGTACTCATGACCTGGGACTTTAACAAGGTGGTGAAGGTAGTTTCTTTGTTTAGTTTGTACCTGGATGATAAAATTTGGAGCTTATATGTTAGGTACAAATGCAATTTTATAGTTATTTATTTGCTGTTTAATGACCTCTAATGTATTGCAGCTATTATTGCACTTTATGCACAGTAGGTAATTTAATCAATAAGTAGATCATCTAAGAACTCAGCAACTCAAAAGTATACTTTCAGGTATGGCAGAATTTCAATAGCTTCCACTTCAATTGGAAGGAAAGGACTAATCAACTTAGCACTAAAGGAGCTAATCGAATGTAAAATTTAATGTCATTTTCCTCTCTCACTGTGTTACTTGTCGTGGGTACTTCATGTACATGAAATTACTAGGCTAAGAATAAAAAAAAAATTTGCAGTGTTTGGCCTACAGTGTAACAGTTGTAAGTAGTTGTACAGATAATGACTAAATGTTATAATTTAGTTTGTTACATTTCTTTTGAAGTGTGCTCCAGGGAGAAAGCTACTATAAATATAGCTTTTTGTGTTTCAGCATTTCAATAATAAATATCATATAGATTAAACAAGATTTTCAGATTTATTTTTAGAAAAAAGTACATATATTTAAAGTATTTTTTTAATTTATAAAAAGGCAATTCACCAAGGTAGCCGGTATTTGCAGATAGCCTAAGATGTAAATGAAGACCAGATTCTTAAATGTTAACAGGGAAGACCGACAAGAGCTAAAACATCAATTTCTACCTATAATAACTATTGGATATTTGTTTTGTTGACATTTAATTTTACTGATTTTGGCCCAGTAAGCTATATTGTACTGATCTAAGGTTCTAATTACTCATATAGGCAGAGGGAATATTTTCATTTATTTTAAATGATATAAATGATATAAATCAATAATTAAGCTGTTGTATGAATTTTATAATGTGGCTAATGTAATTAGCATATATCTTATTTAAAAAAGTTGTTCTTTGCCTTTGGATAGTAATCTAATGGCTGACTTCAAAAAAGTACTTGGTTCTGAGAAAACTACTTTGGGGAATATTAGATGTTATCATTCACCTACATTCACCAAAAGCATATTACAAGATCTGAGCTTGTGTATTGCTAAGGTGTTTTTGAAATTTCTGGTTGCTCAGATTCCTTTGACTCAGTTACTCCATGGGTTTATAAGATTGAGACCTAACAACCTAAAGCAATTTTTTTTATTTCATGGGTGTGACAAATTCTGCAGCCAGAGTAATCATGTTGTTTTCATCTGCAGTATATTAGAAATTTTAATTTGGGGATTAGGAACACCCATGAAATGTTAGAAATATCTGCACCTGGAGAATTTAAGAGGTAAATTATTTAAGTTAAAGAAGTTTCTGGAACAAAATTTTAAAAATTACCTGACCATTATTGAAAGAAATCAAAATTTTCCTGAAATGAATCATCTTTTGGTATGCCAGTTTAAAAAAGTAAATTACCCCTATCTTCAAAACAGTTAAGTGATTACTCCAGATATTTTATACTAATCTCTGAATCTTTGAGAGTTATCCTTCTTTGAGAGTTATCAGAATGTGAAAGACCCTGAAGACTGAAGATGTTAATACTTAAAGAATATATTTCTGGTTTAAATGTTTGGATTAAAAAAACCCACCCAACCAAACAAACCACCAACACCAGATTGCTCAGTAAATGGTACATCCACTGCCTACTATTATCTAGTAAAAGCAAGTGCCTAGCATGTAATCAATAGGCAAGGAGTAATTGCTCCAAGAATGAATTTGAAGTGCTAATAGGAGTGCCTCACAGCAAGACGTCTTTCATCCATTGTGAGTGATGTTGCTGAATTTAGACATTTCAGATGTTCTTCAGGATCCCAAGTCTGTGTTTTACAAGTACTATTGGTTGAGTATCACAGAAGGGGAAGTTCTTTAATCTGCATCAGTAAAGAAAGTGTTAAGAGGTACTTAAAGTTTGTTTGTCTTAGAGATTAAGAAGGAATATTGTGTGAGGAGGAACAGGAGAAGAAAAATTTTGGAACCAAGACAAAAAATTGAGGAAGAGGTAGTTAGAAAAGCATCTAACTATGTGAAACTCGGTGGCAAAAGAAATACATTCTGGCTATGAGATACAAACCATAGCCTTGCCAATGATTACACTTCGTATCATTTTTTAGAGTATTCTAACGTCTCAGTGACACGGTCGCAGGTAGGCCTTACCATGCCTAAGTAATTTTCAATAAAGCTAAGAGATAGTATCATCATTCTTATCTAAGTGGAGAAATGAAAGGTCATAGAAAGCCAGAGCTGAGTAAGTAGAACTGAAATTCAAACTCGAGTTTCTTACTCCAAACCACACCTTTTCAACCTGCCAAGTTGGCTAACATACTTGGCAACATAGTGTATTTGGCAGTATGTTAGAAGCTTGGCAACACTGGTGAATAATTCTACTGGCCGTCAAAAAATCCTTTGTTAAATTTTGTTGTTAGAACTACAATGACAAGAACCCACAATTTGTGTCGATGACTAAAAGTTCTCTTTTAAACCAATCTGAGTTTGTTTTAACTTATTACAATGTGAATTGTTTTTAGAAGTCAAAAAACAAAACAAGCAAACAAACAAAAAACCCGAAGACATCCTGAAGCTCAAGGTACTGTGGATTGTCTTGTGCCGTCTCGCCATCTGTGTAATTTAAAACCCTATAATTTAAATCAGTATCCCTATGCCAGATGACATAGCTAACTTTTCAAATAGCTTGCTTTTGAATGCAGGGGGTAGAAATAGAGACATGCCATGTAATTACATGCTTGCATTCACATTTTGGATAATGTAAAATTTGCAGACAATATTTAAAGCAGCATAAAAAGCTTCAAAGGTATTTGGTCATACGGGGGAAGGTTTATTTCTACATATTCCATTTATTACAAGCATTATTTGCCTTTTTGTAATAATCAGGTTTTATATTTTTGCTTCTCCTTTTCCAAAGTTTTGCAAATCTTTCAGCATACTAGATCCTTGAGTTATAAGTGGGTATTTTTGAAATTACAAGCCATAAGACCAAGCACACTGTTGTGTAGTACCTGTGGGTAAAGGATTCATAGACCTATTAGCATATTTAAAGTCTCAGCAATCCTTCAGTAAATAAGTCAACCATATTTAAACTTAAACTATTTCCAAAATATCTATTAGCATCTTTGCAACTTATGTTTTAAGATTTTAAGAACTGCTGCTACTTTTTATATTATTTTTGTAACTGGACCACATTTATTTTAGACTTTGAAAGTATAGGTAAATAAAAAACCAAAAAAAAATTACCTACAATTTTATCAAAAGTTTGCTGTTCTCAGTTCAGGGTTATCTTTTCATTCCTTTCATAAGTGTTTGAAAACATATACTTTCTAAAAAGTAACAGTAAACAAAAACAAAGTGACATATGCTTATAATCCCCCACATTTAGGGAGGCTGAAGCAAGAGGATTATAAATTTGAGTTCCACCTGAATAACTTATTGAGACCTTGCGTCAAAATAACAAATGAAAAAGAAAAGGTCTAGAGTTGTTTAGAGCACACATGAGCTCAATCCTCAGTGCAACACACAAGGGAATAACAGGCATTGGTAAGTTATATATAAAATTAAAAACGAATCCTATCCCCTTAGAATGATTCATCTTTAAATTGATTGATAGTGTGAAATATTATTGAGGATGTGGGAAAATAAAAACTCTCTTATATTGCTGGTAGTATGTACTTTACAACTCGTTAGAGAGCTATTTCTCGAGATCTACTAAAGCTGAGCCAGAAATTCCATTCATTGGCATACATAAATAGAAACACATACTTAACATGTACTTAAAGATACACATGAGAATGTACATAACAACACTCGTCATAGAAGTCCCCAACTAAAAATAAACCAAACATTCATTAATGCTGAAATGGATTTTATATAGGCATATAATAGAATACTTTTTAGTAATAAAAATGAACTGTTGCTACGCCTCACATTAACCCCACAATTAGAATATTGAACTAAATAAGTCAAACAATAGAGTACATACTGTATGATTTCCTTTATATAAAATTGTTAAACACACTAATCTATGAGATGCAATTACCTGTGAGAAGCGATGTGGGTGCTGATAATTTCTAGTTGCTGAAATAGGTGAATATATAAGATGAGTATTCTTCCTCTAAAACTACATCCAGATGCACACTTTTAATTTCATACTTTATGTGAATATTACATTTCAAGAAAAACTTTCCAGGGAATGTTATATTCACTGGAAAATGCTGCATCACTGGCACTTAACAGAAATGACAAGAGTATGTATCAAAACAGGACAATCAATGTCTGAGGTTGAACAGTGATTGGAATAGTCACACTTTGAATATGAAGTGGCAGGAATACTCTTAGAATTTATTCCACTCGTTTCTCTCTTATGTGAACCAAATGCTATAAGATTAGAATGCTTTAGTAAGCACAAAATATAATTCATGCAAGATGAAAAAATGAACTTTCCCCACTTGAAGCCCTGTTAAGCCATTAATAAAATCTTTGAATTACCCTGCTTACTTGCACACCTTTACCTCCTGAACTCCTTCAGTTTTCAAGAAGATACTTCTTATGAGGAAAATTCTGTAACCATTATTTATTCACATTTATTTTATACTCATTCAGAATTAACATTTTACTCACATTATCCACCTTAATTCTGACAGGAATTGCATGAATTAAGAATGTTCCCAGAAGTTTTAGAAGTACTAATGTAATACCTTGAAGTTGTGAAAAACTTGAAGTGTTTTCAGGAAGACACTCAAACATATCTTTAACAATCCCCTTCCTCACTGATTTCACTAGTCAACAAGTGGTCATAACCCTTCCAGATTCATTTATATGTATGTGGAAACATGTACACCCAGAAAGGCCAGGAGTTGATGAAATCATAGTATCCTTTTGCTTTACTTATTTTAACCGTACTACCTTGGAAATGTTTTCATGTCTTTAAACAGGTTTACCTTATCTTTTTGATGGCTAAAGTAATTAACTTCTTGTTCTGTTATAAGCAGTGTTCCTAAGTCTCATTCTGAACAGGTTTATTCACTATGAATTTTTGGAATGGACACTTCTTTAAACATCTACCCCATGCACTGGGAGATGCTTCCCACCAGTGCTAGGCTCTACAGGCTAGAGGTCAATAGCATAGTGCAACTGTCACCATTATCCACATTGTGGCAGCTTCAGCTATTTAAAATAGTGTCCTTTTAACCACTGTTATCTCATTTAACCTACTCCACAAATATTTATTAAACATCTGTGTCAGATGGTGCACCAGATGCTACTGAAAGAGGGGTAAACTGGAGAAATGGAACACACCTCTCTGAAGCATGTCGGAGAAAGACATTATCTTGTTAAAGAATTGCCATTAGTTGAGAATGTTATCATTTGGATCTGGAATATCCTCAAGGGATCATATATTAAGAGTTTCATCTCTAATTAGGTAATATTTCCTGGGCTTTTGGAAGGTGATTGGATTATCTAACGTCATTGGTGGGCTGATCAATTGATGACATTATCAGGAAATTATGAACTCTTAGGAGGTGGGGCCTAATTAAAGAGAGTGGTCTACTGATTAAGTGTGCTCTTAAGGACTGTCTTGTCTGTGGCCCATCTTCCCTGGTTCTCTTTCTGCTGTCTGGCTACCATAAAGTGAGCAGCTTTTCTCTGCTATGCCCTTCCACCATGGTATTTCTACATCATCACAGTTTAAAAGCAATGGAACCAACTGACAAGGACTAGCCTCTGATACTGTAAACAAAGACAGATTTTTCATTGTGTAGTTATTCCCCTGGTATTTTGTTAGAGTGACAAAACTGAGTAGAGAAAGTAAGGTAGAGGGTTAAAGGAGGCTTTCCAAGGAAAATTATTTGGAGGTCTGAGGATGGAATAAGAGTAAATATTTTGAAACTAACAGCATGAGTGAAAACGAGAGGCAGGATGGGAATTGGCATAGTTGAACAGAGGACTAATACAACTGAAGAATAGAAAACCAAAGCCAGATCAAGTAGGGTAATTGTGTTATGTTAGAGGTTATTTCTGTCATTGCCCCTAACCTTCTCCTCCCTCAAAAAAAAAAAAAAAAAAAAAAAACACTGACAAATTACGGAAGAGGTATGGTATGGTATTATGGTATGGTTTGGGGGTTTTTGGTGGTAGCACAAAAGATTAAACCTAGGACGTTTATATTAAGTTACTATTGAGATCCCAACAGTATAATCCCAATAGTAATTCTTTATAATGTTGTAATCCAATTATTTATGTTGTAATTCATATATTATAATCCTTTATCCAGTTCACCTTGTGATCCCAAAAATTATATTTGTAATCCCATAGAAATGTTATTGAAATTCCAGAGAGTTAATTACAATCTACTATATTCAGTGTAATGCATGGTGAGAGTAAAGACACTGAGACATATTCAAAGTTATGGGCAACCAAGAGGCCCTAAGTGAAAATACATAGACAAAAGTGCTGATCTAAGGCCTCTCCCAGAATTTATTGTTTTGTGAAGAAGGGAGTGGTTCAAGGATGAGTGACAGTGAGGATGGCAGGAACTATGTGAGCAATGTGAGCTGGCTAGCCAGGTAGGGAAAAAATCATCTTTGCAATATGCAGATCAATATGCAATATGATCTGACATGCAGAAGTATCAGTCTGCATAACTCAATCAGGGTGTGTTAGGAGGCTATTGCTTCAGTTTCTGATACATAAACTTTTGTGCCATGGGGAGTCAGTATCTCTCTGAGGCTCGTACACAGCCAGCTTTCCTGGAGCTGACTGGCTCTGCCACCCCACTGTGCTCAATCCTTTTTTTTTTTTTTTAATCGGTACCAGAGATCAAACTCACGACTACATGCTTGCAAAGCAGGCACTTATGCTGCTGAGCTAAATCCCCAGCTCAATCCTTTATAGAGAGCACTGTGTGAGGAAACAGGAAACTGTCAGATTGGTTTTAAGCATCGCATACCTTAGCTAGCCTTGTGTGCATTGCTTAGAATCAGCTGAAGGGAGAATAAAATAGCATAGCCTACTCTGTACATCTCAGTATATGGAAATAAGGAGAGATGCCCAGGTCATCTACAAGATACATCCCCAACTCATTTTATTATTTAAGGCAAGGTTTCACTAAGCCATTATATTGCCCAGGCTGAGCTCAAACTTACAATACAGCCTAGCCTCCCAGAGTGCTGTCATTAAAGAATTTTTTTTTTTTTTTTGTCTTTTTCATTTTTATCGGTACCAGGGATCGAACTCACGACCGCCTGCTTGCAAGGCAGGTACTTATGCCGCTGAGCTAAATCCCCAGCCCCTATTAAAGAATTTTTAAGCAGTGAGATATCAGGATCACATATGGAGTTTTCAATTTTATTTGTTCTAACATTCTTACTATTATTTTGTTTTAAAATAAGATGAGAAACAAATCCCAAATTAGCTTGCTTACTGCAATATATTCTTTCTTTTCACTATCAAAAAAAGAGAAAGAAATAGGGTGATAATGTGGGTCAGGATTATTATTGCCTCCCTCTAATAACTCAGGGCTACCTCATAATGCTACCCTTAAAATTTTCTCCTTATGAAGATTATGGAACCTCCCACTAAACAATGAACCAAGTCCTTGAAAGCCTAACAGGATATATTACTATTGATTATCTGTTTCCATTTTGTCCTTTAAATTCATACCTGTCAAAATAAGAACATTCCTCCTGATGAATAACCTAATAAGGAGTAATATGATGAATGATTGGTGGTAGGTGTTCAAAATACTAAAAATTCCAAGTGACTCTACTAGTAAGTCCAAGAAGTCACCATTTATGGGCTGTCATTTTAAATCCATTGTCTTGAATATTGCTTTCTTCAACACTGGTGACAAAAGTAATTTTGTCAGTAGCTGAGCTGAGTCTTCCCAAAAGGCCCCTGCCAACCACACAAGCATGGTTTCACTTAATTACAGACATTTGATAACACAGTAGTGACAACATAAGTGTTTTGCCATTACCTTAGCCATGAACTTCCCTCAGGAATTTGTTGTCTGCACCATTCTTCTTAATTAAGCCCTCTCCTGCTCCCCCCACTTTTTTTTTTACATTTTCCTATTTATTCAATTGTTTAGTTACAAACAAAACGAAACTTTGTACAGCAATTTAATTCCTCAGCCTCCACTTTATAGGTTTTATTAATGTAGAGTATAATTTCTCTAAGTCTCCAGTTTCTTTGATTTAAAACAAAAGGAGCTTGGATTTGGTTTTTCTTTCTAGCTAAATTTTTTTTATGATTTTTCTCTTCCCATTATACAAAGGGTAGAGTAATAAATTGAGAAATATGACCAATCAGTGGCATTTACTCCTTCACAACTTGTTTTAGAAACTTTTCTATAAACTGACATCAAACATTTTATGCTTTATCCACTTGGCTGGCTTCTCAAAGAATGAATATAGCCAGGCTTCTTTCAGTAATGCTGAGTGAGACGATCCTTTATTTACCAGCAGAACTCAAACAACCAAACATTCTAGTTTAACAATAAGGGGAGTGAGAAAAACATGCAACTAGATCCATTTGAGCTTGGTTTTAGAAATGTCAAAAATGCCTTTGGCTCTTTAAAAAATTAGTTGGAATCTTGCTTTTATCAGGGCATCCCCTTGAGAGATCATGGGAGGAAAGCCATGCTTTTAGGAAACTATCATTCTCCCCAATCTCAGTCAGCCGACTTGTTTCCACTGCAAAGAGCTGAGTGCTGAGACCCAACAAAAGAGCTGCCATAGAGTTGGGGTGCCTGGGTCTTCCATAAGCTGACAGTTCTCACTTCTCCCCCCACCAAAAAAAAAAAAAAAAAAAATAGCTAGATCTTCTTGATCTCTCCGAGGTCTCTGCATAGCTTGGATGAATTCTTAAATTCATTTGTTTTCTGTTACTCTCTGGTTCTATCCTATGACTGATTTTTTATGTTAAGTTATGATCCACTTAAGTCATAAAATCATTTGCTAATAAATTCAAACCATAGGAAAGTCAAGAATTTTTTTAAAATGTTAATTCCATTGCCCCCAGCAACTCACTATAATTTTACTTTCATGTAAACAGATGTTTGGAAAGTTATCTTTAATACAAACAAACACAAGCTTCTCAAAGTTGTAATAATGAAAACAAGCTGCCAAAATTTTATGGCTCATTCTTGGTTCTGGATTTTATTGGTATTTTCCATCTGCATACTCAGTTTCCTTGCAATTAACTATTCTCCTTCCTCTTCTCATCTCAATAACCTAAGAAAGCAACAGAATCCCAAAACTGATAATTTACTTATCCCAGGAAGTTGGTAATTTTGAGTCACAGCAAAGAAGTGTAGTGGAATCAATTATCAGGCAAATATTCTTTAAAAATCCAGAAGCATTAAAGGGAAAAAATCCCTTAATCAAAATTAAATGCCATCCCTTCTCACTGCTGTCCAAGACAAATATCTAAAAGCTTTAATGGAAACAGTGCCTTTCATCTCATATTTAGACAGGATGAGAAATAAATATTTCTGCAATAAGTAACTTGTTGATTTAATTTTACCTTATTTTACTTTATACTTTATTTCTAGAAAGTTGGTTTTGTCAGCTTGACTGGTGTTTCAGAAGAGATGAGTGAGTTAAAGGGGAAGAAGACAGAACAGTAGAGGGCTGGAGATACAGCCAAGAGGCACAAACACCTGCCTGGCAAGTGCAAGGTCATGAGTTCAATCCCTGGTACCAAGGGCAGGGGAACAGTAGAGATAAGCTTCATCTGATGGTGGGTTTCACTTGGAGACAGCTGTGTGTGTGGTCCAGATGGTAGATCTCTATAATCCATTCTGTTTAAGTACTCTTAGGTGGCCCCAGAACATGGTCTCTTTCAAATCAGACTATCTTTGAGGTCGAACCTGAAAGCCTATGCAAAAACATAATCATCAGTATGATATTCCTCCTTTAGAAAAAAAGCCCATTTACACTTGAGTTATACACGTACAATGGTATGATTTTATAAAATGGCTTAGCTGTTAAGACCATATAAAGTAATGAAACAGATACAGAGAGGTCATCTGGTAGACCTATCATGTAGGTGAAACCCATAGACCTAGTATACAAATACTGGTATCTCCAACCTCCCAGACTGCGTTCCTGTTTTAAACACTAACTTTGTAATTATTGTACTCTTAGTCATCTAATAGCTCCTTTATGTCCCATTTTTTCAATTTTAAATATCCTATTCTTCCCAATATAGAGTACCATTATAAAACTATTATAAAGCCTCCATTTGTTAAAACCTCCATTTTTTTTTTTTTGTGGAAAAAATTTTTACCAATACAGTATTTTACTGGTTGAATTTAAATGTTACTTTTAAAAAATATTTTTACTGCCATTTAGATGCATTTTACAACAAATGTGACTGCTTACATCTACTCTAGGCTACATTAATTATAAAACTATTAGCTTGAACTTTTGAGGTCTCAATAGCATAAATTCTATACCTTATCATATTTTAAGAAGGAGCTAAACTTTATTTGCATTTATAATTAAGAATTCCAAAAGAGATAAAGGGATTTTTTCATAGGATTTAAGCCTTCTAGTTTCTGTCTGATTTCTAAGATCCTTTTTTATGACTCTGGGGTAGATGACATAGATATAGATTCAATGTAGAATACACAAACACAAAAGCTGAAGAAATGCAGTTTTGGAAATGCTGGCAACAAACCACCAACTGAATTTGCCCTGAGACAGTTGAGATTTCCCTTATTCGAACCTACAGAGTAAAAACTATAAATGAATGATCCAAGAAAAAATTAAGAAAACAATTCCATTTACAATAGCATAAAACTAATAAAATACTTATAAATATTAAAAGTGCAAAACTTACTCTGAATACTATGAAGCTATTCAAAGAAATAAAAATCTAAACAAATGGAAAGACTGCCCATGTTCATGGATTAAAAGACAGTATTGTTAGGATGCTTAATATTCCTCAGATGGATTAATGAATTCAACACAATCTTCAGCAGAATTCCAATTGGCTTGTTTGTAAAACTTAAGATGATCCTAATACTCATATTATACTCAAGGGACTCATACTAACCAAAACAATCTTGAGAGAAAAAGTTGGGTCATCCACCTTTCCCATTTAAAAATTTTGTACAAAGCCACAGTAATCAAAACTATGGATCTGGCAAAATGATAGCCATATGGATGAGTGGAATGCAGTTGAGAGTCCAGAAATAAAATCATCTGTATAGAGTCAACTGATATCAAATGATGATACCCAAATGATTTAATAGGAAGAGAACAATCATCTCAACAAATATTACTGGAATAATTGGGTAGTGATATGCAAAATGCTGACATTGGACCCTTACTTCATACCACATACACAAATACACCTCAAAAAAAAAAAAAGACCTAAATAGAAGAATCAGAACAACAAAACTCAGAAAAAATTTAAGAGCATAATTTTGTGACTTTGAATTTGGCAATGAATTCTTAAATATAGTATGAAAAACATAAGCAACAAAAATAGATAAAACTGAATAAGAGAGAGTTGAGATAAAAGAGGGCTTAACAAAACAATACAGGTCAAAGCATGACAGTTTCAGCAACCTAGTTCTTCACCACCAAATAACCCAACTTAATAGTAGTTACCATAGTGTCTTTTTCCTTGAAATATTTGAATATAACGTCATATTTTTTATTTCTTTTTTAAACTAAGGGGAAAAATAAAAAAAACCTAGCAGGATATATTATAGTAACTTTTTTGATTTCCTATTAACTTGATTTGAAGTCCTGTAATGCTCCCACTATCTTGTTTTGACTGATTAGACTCTGTTCCGCTCTGTATGATAGTATTAAGTATCAGAGTATAGGCAACTACTTTGAAGGCAATAAGATTCACTTGATTCCCATTCTGGTTTGACTATTATCCTCTTTTGAAGTTCTGTAAGGTTTACAATGTTTAGGTTTTATTGGACTTGTTCTCTACTGTTTTGTTCAACTTTATAATACCTAATGAGATGGACAATTCTTAAGGAAGCAAGAGGCATTATGGTAACCACTGTTGATAACCTTGTACTCTGTTTTTACATCATGTGCTATGTCTCTCCTTGGTTTTGACTGACAGCTTTGTTTTATCATGTTTGATTTTATTCTCTTACAAAAAAAAGTAATAAGATCTATAGAAGTGATAAAAAAATAGATAAAACTACAAGTTATCAAAATTAAGAACATTTTGTGCAGAAAAAGAATACTGTCAACATAGTGAAAAAATATGCAAAATTGGAGAAAATATTCCTATTTGGTAGAGGAGTTGTTTCTAGAATATATAAAGAGGTCTTACATTTCCAAATAAAAATATAACCTGATTTTAAAATGAGCAAAGGATCTGAATTGACCTTTCTGATGGCCAATACACTCATGAAAATATGTTCAATACCATTAGCATTCAGATAAATTAAATCAAAACCATAATGGGAAATCATTTCACATTCTATAGGGTATCTATAATCAAAGGGTCAACAAGTGTTAGCAGGATGTGGAAAAATCAAGATACACTGATAGCAGGAAAATTGAGAAGCCACTTTGGAAAACAATGACATTTCTTCACAATGTATATTATATTTATATACAGTTACCATCTGACTCAGCAATCCACTTCTTTATGTACCCAAAAGAATTAAAAACATGTCCACACTAACAATTGTGTATGAATGTTCATAGCAACATCATTTATAGTGTTGTATCTAGGGGTTGTGCAGAGAACAATTAGGATCAGGACATAAGAGTTTATAGTATTTTTAAAATGGTCACCGGGAGTTAATACAAGAAAATGCAGGAAATCTATCCGCAACACCAAAGACATAGAATATTTAGTCGAGGGCCTAAACCCCACAGCAATGTCCCACATGAGTCCAGAGAAAAACCCAGACAATGCCTCCCATGAGTCCAACTGGAGGTCTGGAGCCTATAAGAAGGACTCACGCCAGTCTCTTTTGGATCCATGCTGGGAAAGGCCAAAGGTCCGCAGTGGAAGCCAGAAAGTCTACGCCAGCGCCAGCGGGGTGAAGGAGCTGTGCTGATAGGATGAGGGTTCTACACTGCAGCCGAGAAATCACACTCACAAAGACCGGGGCTGTCCTGAAAGGCACCACAGCCATCCTCAGTGACACAGAGGTCCTGAGCTCCTCCGACATAAGCACAGTCGAGTGTATATGCCAGGAAGCAAGCGTGACGAGTTTATCCTGGATACCAAGCAGCACATATCTTCCCCTCTGGAGTCAGGAAGCAATGCTCAATGTGAGGACCAAAGCTTCTCCAGGAGAATCTAACGGCTCAAACAGCAACTCATAGAACCCACAATGCCTCCATGCAACAATGCATTTAACACCTCAATGCCTCAACACCCCCTCCTTCTCCACCTATTTATGCTGGCAACTTTCCTCAGGTGGAGCATCTTCACTCAGTGCCATGCTGATATAATCCAGCTGGCGTTAAGTTGACCACTAGTTCTTAATCCATTAACACATAGTATTTAAAAAATAAAAACAACCCAAATGTCCAGCAACTGATGAACAAAATATGGTATATATATATATATCTCCAATGGAATATCAGCCAATGGAGTATCATTAATACCGAAATGGAAAGCAAAAGCACTGAAACAACACCCAGGATTTGGAGGCAGATTTATTTACATTGACAGGCACTGATCAGGACCCTTCCCGGAATATCAGGCCCTGATTTCTGGCGGTCGGGCTTTTTTGTAATGGAGGAGGTCTAAAGAAGGAACAAAGGTGAGACAGAGCAGCCTGACGATTCTGATTAACTAGCGTAGTGAGATCATCGGTTATAAGGGTAGAATAATGATCATCAGTTCATGAAGCTTGATACAATGATATGATCAGGCATCCTGTATGTTCGGTTACGCTCTCATGGTTACAGAGGTCAAGAAAGTAATTACAAAGGCATAAGGCAGTTACAAAGCTAGACATTTTCAAAAGAACTGTTTTTTGTACTGTTTTTCCCTTTCAATAAAGGATATTATTCATACAAATACATACTGAAACTATTGTACTAAGCAGTCACAGAAGATCACATTATAAATTTCTGTTTATGTGAAATATTCAGAATAGACAAAGAGTAAAGTATAGAGACGAAGGCTGGGAGGAGGCCATAATATTGAGGAGCGATGGCTAAGAATGTGGAATTTTCTCCCAAGGTGATGAAATATTCTAAAACTGACTGTGAGCCAGGTGTGGTGGTGCATGCCTGTAATCCTAGAACTCAGGAGGCTGAGGCAGGAGGATTGCTATAAGTTCAAGGACATCCTGGGATGCATAATGAATTCAAGACTAGTGTGAACCACACTGTGAGACCCTGCCTTAAAAAGCCATAAATAAATAAATAAAGTTGATTGTGGGGAAGGATGAACAATTCTTTGTGAAAACTGTGTACTTCGAATGGGTGAGTTGTGTGGTATGTGAGTTATCTCAACCAAGGCATTCCTCTTCAAAATCAATCCCGGTCACAAAATACGGTCAATGGAATGGTTCCTTCCCTGGGACTATTTTTTATTGGTCAATGAGGAGCTAAAGAGCTTGCATTAGGATTTAATATTGTAACAAAACTTATGGAAAATGAAGTATTGTGTTTATTATCCAAGCACACCCCTCTGTGAACTGCCTGGACCTACATCATTCTACATACCAAACAGGTGCCTCCCATTGTCTTTGGTGAGACTAGAGTGAGGTGAGCACAATATCTTACAAGAGCGGCTACTGCAAAACTTCTACATTGGCAAGTGGAACGTGAGGCCAGCATTGAGAGTCCTATTGGAAAAGTGTAAGAGTCAGGAGCACACACAGAATAGAGAAACAGAGAAAGAATAAGAACAGAAAAAGATGATTTGAGAACTGAAAGTTAAGCAAAGACCAGAGTAACACAAAAGCAAAGTTAATTTATTTCGATTTATGTATTTTGGTACCAGAAATTGAACTCAGGACCTCATGCCTACCAGACAGGCACTGTGCCACTGAGCTATATCCCCAGGCCCTCAGTTTGACTTAAGTAGGATTTGGAAAACTGAGTGTCCACCTGTCACCCTCCCTGCTCTGATGGGAATACCGAACAACTACCACAGACAATTCCAATGCAGATGTTCCTGAACCCCACATTAAATAGTAAATGAGAATCAGAAGGTCACAAATGCTCATAGCAATGTAAGAATAACTTCTGGCACTTTATAGAAATGAATTCCTGATAGTCACAGAAGAGCTCTCCAAATTGAAACCAAGTTACATTTTTCACAGAAAAATCTATACTCAACTATTTGGCAACATAAGATTTGGACTAATTCTTTAATTAGAAAACCAAGTTTTTAAGAAATTCTCCATTTTTAATACAAACATTAAACACAGGATGTAGTAATAGAGGATATTATGATGCATTCATTAAAAGCCAGGTGTAAATGATTTTCAGTCCTTTTCAATTTGGAGTTTTAGAGGTATACTTCAACCATGTGTTGTAAGTAATTTAAGTTAGGCTAATATTCAGTGAGGGCAAAGAGCTAAGGTAAGGTTCGTGCTTAAAGAGAATTACAAACGAGAAGAGGTAGGCCTTGAAGAAAACAATCAACTTTCTAGTATTTACCAAACATTAACTGTATAACTGACATCATTTTTGTCATCATAGGAAAGATGACAAATTTAGAACATTGTCCTTGGTGTCAAGGACAGTATAAATAGGGAGACAATTATTAATTATAATTGAGAATCATTTATTCATTCAGCAAACATTTACTGAGTATCTGCTAAGCTGAAAGCTGGTGAATAAATAAATTATTTTGTATTTATTATCTTTTTTTTGCCTTTTGACATAGCTAAAATATTTTTAAATATGTTCTTTTAAGTGGTAATTGTTTTACTGATGGTTGATAGTTAACAATGACCAATACTGATTTCAGGTTTTAAAGAAAAACATAGTACTCAAGGCTTTTAGGAGTAACATTTATTGAAAATTATACCTTTTGTTAATCCAAAGTTTAAAAACATTGATAACTTTTTTAGTTACTTGTATTTACCTTGCTTTTAAAATGTCTTGAGTTTGCACTTTTCACTTCATCCTTCTGGCCCAGAATGAACTTGGTATCATAAAACTTTATACATGTGTATCGTGGTACCTGAACAAAGCAGTAGTCACCTAGATTCCAAAAAAGCAGAGCCTGCAGATGACCCCATAATGATGATGTCACCTCCCCCATGCCTGAGCAACTCCTCTAAAACAGGAACTGAGGCTGCCCCCCACACAAGAGCAAGAACAGGCATCTCAATGGAACCAAATTGTCCCACAAACCATAAGGATTCTTCCAGAGTTATGGAACCAAGACCGAGTTAATGATCAGCCAGACTGCCCCATATCAGCTAATTCATAAAATATGACTACATTCTTTTGTGACCAGCCTGCATCAGAGTAAGCCCCCTCCCGTTACTCAAACTGGAATCATATTTTCCCTTACTTTCTAACTCTGCCTAATAAATCTGCTTATGCCTCTCACAGGTATGTCCTGACATTATTTTTTAGTGATGAGAGTCAAGAATCTACTCAGCAAGAACCCACCTCCTCAGACATCATCTGAAGATGATAGGATCAGTTTTTTCCTGACTACAAGTGAATAAATTCTGTAAAGTTCATATACTTTTTCCCCAAAATGCATTTGACTATACTGACCAGATAAGCTCCCTGTACAGTGCATGGCTATACTAATGTTAATCCTAGAGTAAAATCTCTGTCTTGTAGAAACTTGAAAACTACAGCAAAGATAACAGGAAGAAGACTAGTTTTAAAACAGAAGTTTAATACACTGAACCTAATTTTGTGTGTTTAGGAAGAGCATAAACCTCTCACGGATACCATTTTTCCTTCAATGCCAACACTAGGTAGCTGAATTACAGTCCCTACAAATTGCATCAGTTGCTTCTGACCTGCTTTGCTATGCAGCGGTGACAATTTGGACCCACCCTCAGTTCTGTGAGTTACTTGTTTTCAACCCATCAGGGCATTTATTAAACACTTTATCATCCTGACACTGCAAGTGTCTTGATTCAACTCCTCCTTTTAACCTTCTTAACTTCCCTTTTCTCATTTTCCTTTTATTGAGGTCTGCCTGACAAAACACCAGCACTGAATCCAAGTCTTCGTGAGCTCCACTCACACAGGACAGCTGAGTGGTGCTGGAGACACTGGTACAAACATCCACGCAAGTCCGCAGTATCTAGCATCTTCTCCTGGGGACCTGTAGGGAACGCAGAACGGCACCTTCCCCCAGGTGCACTCCACCAGCACCTGCAGGTGAATCAGATGCCCGGCTGATTCAGATACACGTTGTCCCTGATAAACAACACAAAACACTAGTGTTGCTGCAGGAGTCACGGTCTCCTTCAGTGGCTGACCTCCACACCGCTGGACAGCCTGGGCAGCATGTGCTCCTGTTTCCCAGAGCTACTTTAAACTCAGTCTTTCATTTGGAAGCTTATCCATCACTTTCCTGTACCTGTTACTTTACTAAAAGAGAAAAAGGAGGAGGCCTTAGGTAGGAAGTTCTCCTTTGTCATCTGCATTGCTCAAGTCTCACCAGCTTCTCCTACATCTGAGTCTTCCAATTTCCTTCACTTTTCAGCAAGAGCACTGGTTTCCCATGGATGATGGTCAGCTCCCCACCTTACCCCTTCCCCACAGGTGTCACTCCATCAACACGTTTACTCTGTTGTTCTCATGTCCCCTCATCATACTTCTGCCACTGCCTCTGCCACTCCATTCTTTCAGTTCCACCTTCTGTCCTCCTCATCTCATCCCTGACTCACTGGTTTTGTAATTCACTGTGCTCTGGCTTCTCCTTCCACTATTCCAGGGACACTCCTTTGGGGAACCAATTTCAGCAGAACTCTCCAGACTGTCTCTCCCGGGTCCTCTCTGTAGCTCACTTTCAGGATATCTTTCATCCTTAGTTTTATTTTCAGTGTCCTATTATTTATTCTAAGTCTGCTTTGTGAATGCATGTTCTTTACCTTAAAGTTAAGGTTGCAGTTTCCAAGGATGCCTTTCTGGCTTTTCCTTTCTCTCGTTGCTCACTGCATGATGCCATCCCCTCTCGTGCACCAGCTAATGATTCCCAGCTTGTCTGTAGCCCCTCTTAGATGTGACTGAAGTAACCTAATGCATCTTGTCCCACATGGATTTCTCTGTTCATTTAGTAACTCTTTATTTAGCACTTACCATGAACTATTGCAGGTTTTGGGGTTATAGTAACAAGTACATGCCCAGGTCCTAATGTTACAGAACCAATATCAAACCAAATGGAAGACTCTGCACCTAGGAATCTAGAGGGCAACTGTTTATTATGGGCCAATGGGAATCTCAGCCAAACCATCAGCATTGAGGCAGTTTTGAGTTCAGCTTAAATACAGTTTACAAGCAGGAAGTACAAGGAATTACATGATCGGTTACATGGGGTGAATTAAGTCATACATTGTCAAGAAAAATAACTCAAAAATGTATTTTCTTAAAAGGAATTGTTTATCATAACATAGGGGTTTCAAGCAGAGTTAAAAAGTATCTTTGACTGATTTGTTTCACCCCAATCACAGTCTTTGAAGCTAGTTAGAAGCAATATATTTTCTTAATTAAGGGAAACATAAGCTGAGAAAAGTCAATTTGGCTCAGCACATCGTCAGAAAAAAAGCAGCTGGACTCAGATCATCAAGGCTGACAGAAGCAGAATGTTTATGTGACAGGCAGCAGAAGCATGGTCACAGGCCTCTAACTGATCTCTAGCTTTCACTACTGCTGTGAAAAGGTACAGTTATAGAACTGTACCTTTACTAATCATATAACTGTGCCCTAACACTAGAGCTTACAGGGAAGGGGGCATGGATCTGTTGGGAGTATGATGTATTTTTTTATTCAAGAGGATACAGAAAGTCCCCTGTGATTAAGCTTGCATTCGAGTAGAGACTTGAAGAAACCGAAGCAGTGAAGCATAGGGGAAAGAATTCCAGGATGAAAGAATAGCTCGTGCAAAGGTTCTGAGGCAAGCTGAGGCAGAAGTACACTGATGCAGCATAGAAGCTAGGATGAAGTAATTGGAGCAAAAGACATGGTGGTAAGAAGTGAGTGATAGGATTATTTCCAGAAGATGAAAAATATTCCCAAAAGATGAGGAATATAAGTCAAAAGAGGCCTTTATTCTGGGAACACGGAGAGAGAGGACTGGCACACCGGCCACTGAAATCTGGCGATCTCTCTCAGGCGGACATGTGGCGTGGGGGAATATAAGTAGCTTAAGCTTAGGGCAGTGCCCTAAGGCCATTAGAGATGCACGGGTATTTCATTGGCACACATTTGGCGCCAGGGGCAGATTCCGAAGGGTGGGGGGGATATAGGGTTACAGGTAAATCTCTAGGGGCGGGGGAGACAGGAGCTCCCTAATTCTGGCTGAGGCTTTTTCTGGCTACAGTGTCTGGTTTGGGTCAACAACCCTTTCAGTGAGTACTGGTAGGCAGCAGGGCCAGCTGATAGAAGGTCTAGTGGGCTGGAGGAAAGGACCTTTTAAAGTTAGTAGAAAGGGAGTTTTGAGCAATAGTAAGACATGTTTTGACTCCATTCAAATTCATTCAAACTCAGCCACGTTTGGGGGTACACATCTGTAATCCAAGAACTCAGGAGGCTGAGGCAAGTAGATAGGCTTGACTTGGAGGTCAATCTAGTAAATAAAATGAATTCAAGGACAGCCTGAACTCCATAGTAAGACCTTGTCTCAAAAAACCAAAAATGACAATTTTGGTCATGCTCCTCCCTGTGTTCTCCATCTCACTGAAAAATCCTTCTGTCCTCTGATCCTGCAGTTCCCATTCTCTCTGTCAGTGTTCATGGGTGATCAGAGCAATACCTCAGTTTTAAAAACACCATTATTTCTAAGAGTTCTTGCTGCTGTTAACTCACAGTCTTCATGTGATACTATAATTGTGGCTTTTAAATTAATTTTCCAAATCCAATAAGTAATGCAAATACTTCAAATTTAAGGGTAATTTTTTAAATAAGGGAAAGACTTAGGAATTATTTTAGAATCAAAGTAACTGAGATCCTAAACTGTTGACCTGTGTTGGGAAAACATCTTTACCACAAAGCCATGCATTTTCTGAGTGTTCTGCTAGAAATATGAGGCTCCTTTGACAAAAAGTACAACAGAAACTGAAGCTGGAAAATTAAGTAATCTACTTCAGAGCTCACAGCTCATCGGAACCTAAGCTGTCTCTTGGCTCCCTGCTTTTTCCACTTTAACACGTCCCTGAAGAAAAGCCAGACATCAGCAGGTATGCTCGTGTTTTCTGACAAACTTTACTGAAGAATTAAAACTCATATCATTTCATTCTGTGGTAGGGAGAATGGCAAAACATGGTAATTGTCAGGGTGAGGGTGAGGTGTACTCAGAAGCCCTGGGGAGGGAGCTCAGGTGAACGCACAGACTCAGCAAAAGTGGTCCTGAGGGCCAGTCGCACCACAGGACCTGCTCCACAACTTGAAGCCTCTTTAAATCAGCTTCAAGAAGATTTAATCACACCTAATCTCTTAACTCTTTCCTGGCTGAAGTACATGATATATTTTTCCTATTCAGTATACATTTATTTTATAATAACCCCAAAGAAAGTCAGTAGTCTTTTAGCGGGCCCCTTGCCAAAGGTATTTAAAGGCATTCGGGACAATGCTTTAAATATAAATTACTCACACGGTGGGAAGGATGAGAGAGCACTGCAGAAGCTTAAGAGTATATATTCCAGGGAGACTGGTTTTTCTGGATATTTAAAAAATACCCCAGTGCATGTAAGGAAAATTGCACACCCAGGCATTATTTTTCTAAATAATTCTTCTTATCCTAGGCCCAGAGCTGGCATCATTAATGAGGCTTAATGAATGAGCATGTCCCATCCTGAAACCTGACCTCTTCACACAATGACTGCAGTCATGAAGTTACTGATGAAAGCCTAAGAATGCCCACATGCAGTGTTCAGTACCTCCGCCCCAGTTAGATCTGGATGTGATGAAGAGGAGAGGACACTGCAGTCTTGGCTTTTTTGTTGTCTTCGAGGATCTTAGGGTCTTGACTGTCAGAGACAAAGATTTGGAAAAGAATCGAATCCTGTCTGGGGTATTTATCTGTGTATTACTACTACATGGGAGGGGATGGATCTGGAGCTCAGGACAGAGGCCCAGGCTGCAGGTAAAAGGTCAAGGCATGCCTGCGAATGTCTTATAGGCGATGCCATGAAGGTAAATACAGCCCAGGAGAAGTATACAAAGTAGAAAGAGGCTGAAAGGCAGGACAGTCTACTTGATTGTGTAATGTTCACCAGCAGTGAGAAAAATAGCAAGTTGTAAAGGGCAGAATGAATCAGCTGAGAGATGGAGGTTGGAAGAATAAGGCAGAAGGTGAGACAGGTCAGCTCAGAGACCAGGCTGAGCAGGAAAGGAAGCAATGCCATGAGTGAGTGGAGAGAATTTTAGAAAAAGAAGCAGCAAAGGATTTGATGTAGGTATATTTACCAGCTATGCAACTTCAAACTTGTCACTTATCCCTTTCAAAATTCACATATCCCATGTACAGCTGGAGCCAGGTGCTGGTCACTGCTCTTTGATGTGCTAAGGAAGCTATCTGATAGACATGTTGAGAGCACTCAAAATACACTGTGTATCCAAACAAGTAACTCTCCAAAGACAAGTCAGGCCTTTGGAAAAGAATGGGAAGAGGAGAGAGAGGCAAGAAGATCTGCCACAATATGGGTAATCTTTCTGTCTTCCCTTTGGCAATCCAGCTTCAATGAACTCCCCTTATAACCACCAACGTACATGGCTCCGTTTTTAAAGTCAGTGTTGCACAAAAGACAGGAGTTGTGAGGTACACATTTCTGGCAGCACCAATAAGCAGAGAGGCCCCCTACTCCCATAAACTCCACATTCTTTTTCCAGCTGCATGCCAGACCAACAATAACCAAGCTATACAACTCCCTCAGGACAAGCAGGAATGTGCAAACAGAACAGAACTGAAACCTATTAAGATTCGTATCCATAGAAGTTTTTATGAGGCTAACAAAGGATGTTAGAAAAACTAAAGCCAACTGTATTACAACCTCCAGTCATTAAATTGCTTAAAGGTTGAATCAGGTGCTTAAGTTGATTACAATTTCTTTTAGGGGATGAGAACACAGTTCAACCAAGTTTTTAGTTATTTGGATATTAGAAGAGAAACAGTAATATATTATGCTTTGTGGAGAAGTTAATAAAGCCCATTCATGGTCTGAATTTTTAAAACCTCCAAGCCTCATTTTATTTAATCACGAGCTCTGTTCTTAAGATGTTGTGAACATTGCAAAAAGAGAAAAAAGGTAAAGCTGCATTTCTTTCTCATAATAACTAAAATATCTATGCTCAATGTTGTCTATGCGTTGTTTTGACTTTGTGTTACGTCCTCCAAAAGTGAAATGTAAAAATTTCAGTTAACTTTTAAAATGTTTTTAAAATCTTACAAACATGAATATACCTATAGAATGTCAATGAACTGCAGAAAATAAGATGCATTCACTTGTGGTGCACTGAGAAGCAGCAGGCCAACAGTTTGGGTGTCAGTGGTCAGCTATTACATAGTTAACCACCAAAATACCCAAATGTGAGTAACACAGACTGTGGAGGAATCCCAGATCCACTCTATCTTGGTATAAAAGAAAATCTCTCTGGTTCCAATGTCACTGGCTAGTGTCAGTGCTTCCTTTAGTGATAATGGAAGTGAAAACTAAAGCAACTGTATAAATACACAAGCAAAAGCTTTAATTGAAAGTAAAAGAAAATAGGGAAAGGGCCCCAGCTTGAGTGGCTGGAGGGGAGCTCACCCTGATGAAAAGTATCCTGCTGGCCCTTTCGTGAAGCAAAGGGATGAGTTTCATAGGGTGCTTGTAGCAGGATGGGGTCCAGTTGACCATTATTTCCATCCTGGTTTCAAGTTCCAGAGGAATCCTCATGACTGAAGGGGCAATTTGCTTCTCACAAGAAGAATCCTCACAACATAAGCCAGTCTCAGTCATGCGAGGCTCTGCTGGAGTCCAAGGTGATCATGGGTTTAGGGCTCTGGAGACTTCTGGGCCCAGGTGTTCTTAGGGCTGAAGGTTAATGAGGAAGTCTAGGTAAATGTAGGGCTAGTAAACTTTGTATTGTCAGCCTTTAGAAAAACACTCCTTAGATTACTAACGTGCCTATATATGGAGCTGAGAAGGATTTTGCCAGAAATTTACAAACTAAGGTAGAGCTTTGATCTACATTGACAGTATTTACCTATTTGGCATTTATAGGCTCAAATCAAGAGTCAGGTGGGTTTTGCTGTTGTTGTTATATGTAGTTTTTGGTTTGTTTATTTTTAGCTAAAACCACTTTTAACTCCCTGTGTGCCTTATAAGAAAATACAAATTCTAATATTGATGAGTAACAGGATCCAAGAGTTTGTCCCGCATCCCTGTGGTGGTCTCTGACTGTCACTGGTGGAGAAATGAGATCATGTGGCCCTTAACTCAGAGGCTCCTGCTGAAGGACAGAAACCACTGAATATTCTATTAATGGCAGCCCAGAGACAGGGCTGTTCTGGATTGCATGGTTCGCCATTATCACTTGGTGCAGGCGGAGCGGACATTTAAAATCCTTGGAGAACAAAGGCCTGGACTGTGCACAGCGCCCACAGAAGTCACATGAGATGTTTAAGTCTTTAAATCTTTAGAATTGGTATATGCTCAGCAAATGTTTTTATAAACTAAATGGACTAATCTGAATTTCCATTTTACTGTTAAGTTATTGCATAACTTCAGGCAAACATTGTTTGAGTGTTAGCTTTGGTATCTGCAGAGTGGGTGGTGACCCCTGAGATAATGGGTGTGAACAAACTCTGAACATGAGGTGATAAAGAGTGAGAGTTGTTTCTATTTTGCTTATTCTTTTTTCCCCTCATTTTTGTTTTGTTTTGTTTTAGTTGGTACCAGAAATTGAACTCCGGACCTTGTACTTGCCAGGCAGGGGTTTATGCCACTGAACTATATCCCTGGCCTTCTTTTATTTCTTTTCTTTCTTTTTTTTTTTTTTTTTTGTTGCTTATTCTTTAAAACTGGCAGATTCTATACTTTCAGCTTCAAAAATATGACTCACCTTTTTTTCAATGACTTTGAAAAATCTTCCCTAGCTTGTAAAAATATGTTCTTCCTTATAAGCTAAAACTAATTTCATTATACAAATTTTTAAAAATTGGACTTCATGGACTTTTTCTTTAAAATTAAATGTCATGAAAATAGTGTCCATCTTCATTTTAAGTAATATGATTTTTTGATGCACAAAAACTTATTTTGATTCCCTGTGTAGTAACCTATATTACTGGAGTTAATTTCAAGTTCTGATAACAGCTATAATTGTATCTACTACTATTAAATTAGTCAGATTACTGCTATTAATTGAATACTAGGTCCCAAGTACTGTCCTTTGCATTTTATCTTTATTTAATCTTCACAGTAATTCCATGAAGATATTGTTCCTTTTCTACACACGTAAATAGTCTCTAAAATATGAAAGGATTCTAAATTTGACTAAGAAATGATAGAACCTGTATTTGACCAAGTATGGTTTCTTTGTAAGTTCTTTATCTTTTTATTATGTCAACTATCTTCAAAATAAACTTATGGAGCAAAAAAATCAGTAAACTAGAGTCTATATTCATAAATTTCAGAATTATTGATTCACTTTTTGAAAGAGTAAGAAATGTGCACTATAATATATAGATTTTCCAAAAATTTTTTTTATTAAATATGCCTTATTACCATACAATGTTCTTCCTTTTTTGGTAAAAATTTAGTTAAATGAATAATGACCATACACTCTTTTGACATTTTAAAATTCAAGTAATAGCCTTGATAATGTTAAAGTAAGCTAGAAAAGAGCTTCTTCAAAAAACAGTGCTCTCTGTAATAAAAGTAATCCTTGAAAGATTTTAAAGATAATTCCCATATCAGGCATCCAAAAGAAGTCCCTGCATCTTTATCTGTTGCTTGTCTGTTTTGCACCAAGTCTACTTCAGTGGGAATAACCTGTTTAATGGCTGGTGCCGGGTTTCTGCAGATGCTGCTACAGGTGCTGTTTAAAGAAGGACGTCTAGTACTATCACACCGACTGGGTACAAACTTCTTAAAAAACAAGTTGAATTTGGCTTGAGGCCCTTTGAACATACAATTACTCTCAAACAGTCTAATCTATACAACAGCAATTTACAGTAGCAACATTATTTCAGCACAGTGGTAGAAATGTTAAATTTAACTTGGCAAAAATAGTCTATCACAATTTAAAAGAATTATGCATGTTTTAAATAACTTTGAAACATACTTCCCACATTTCTTCCTCTTCTTTGGAATAGGAACAACTTGACACTAACCCTACAATTAGAAAATATGGAGTGTGCAATCAGAAAAGCTAAAAGCTAAAAGAGTTTCTAAGTAGGAATCAAAGCAATAGGCATATTACAGGCAATTATTTGGGAGTTAATTATCCAGAATCATCCAGTATTAGCTAGAACTATTTAGATCCACTTCATTTCTCACATTTTCAGTCACTGATCATCAAGCTGCATATTCTTGAAGAATACTTGTAAAAATTAACCTGAGAAAAAAATAGAAACTCTATCAGCTAATATTTAATGCTCTAAACTTTCCTCTGATAAAGAATGATAACATCGATTTTCAGCTGGAGCAGCGAGAGGACATGACACAGCAAGATCACTCTAGGAACTGTTTTAATCCATCCACTGATTTTGCTTAGTTTGTAAATTTCATTTATCTCATTTTTATCTGAGCTACATAATTGTTCTAACATTCTTCTCGCTTAAATTATCACTTTTGGAAATTTTAAATGGAGAAGTGGGAAAGAGGGGAAAATACTGCCGCTCCAAATGTAAAACTTTTACACTTCATTCAAAATTTCTCTTTAATATAAAATGACTAAAACTCCACCTGCTCATGGATTCAAATGATTTATAAATGTTTATGCAGTGGCCAAACACACTACATTACAGTCCTCTGTAGTGGGGTCTTGTTTGTGGGCAGTTCACAGATGATTGGCAGATTGACTGGGCCTAAAAGTAAAGGAATGAGAGAGGAGCTCAGTATATACAGGGAAGTAGAAAGTGAGACTGACTTTTTTAAATTTTAAAAAGGGTAAAACAAAACAGAGAGAAGCAGATCAGAAGAAAACAATGTAAGTGACACAAATTTCAAAGCTAGACAGGAGATCAACAGTGGCTATCAAAATGTCTCTTGTTTATCCTCTAAAAGAGACTGATTTTAAAAGTGAAAATTATGGAAATTGGTACCTTCACCTTGTAGACATTTAATATGAATGATTCTAGATTATGACTCCAAATTATTTCACAAGATGGAATGGTAGTTAAGGTTTTAATTGTCTTAGTTATTTTATTGCCAACATTCATTTTACAATGCCATGGTACATTTAATAGTGGTAAGTGAAAATAACCCATAAAAAGTGAAGTACCATAGTTGTTAAGTTCAAGCTCAGTATTCAAATGCATGAGCTAAAATAAAACCAAAATGTCACATTTTGGAGACTAGTCAGTGATGTATTCCACCAGGCATTAAAAATTTCTGGAGGGCCTAGGCATATTATGACTTAAGCTTTGAAGCCTGGTGTTTGATCCTCAGCTGAGAAAAAATAGTTCTAGAAAACCAATTAAATTGAATTAGAAGTTTTCTTGTGGAGAATCGAGAAGGTGTAAAGCTGAGGTTGGCTTGATGAATAAATAGCACGAACCATTGGTGTGGAAATACATAGACTGCAGTGTAAAGAGGGAGATACCAGAGCACAGAATCCAATGAAGAGGGCAAGAGGTCTCATGGGATGTGGAGAGCCTAAAACTAGTGCATGCTAGTGCTGGGGATTCACTGCACTGAGCTATATTCCCAGCCCTTTTATAATTTTTAAATCTCTCCCAGCATGGTAGCACACACCTCTAAACCCCAGCACTTAGGAAGCAGAGGCAGGAGTATTGCTGTGAGTTCAAGGACAGCCTGGATTATATAACAAGACTGTCACAAAAATAAATAAATGAATAGCAGCTATAATTTTTAAATTTTGAGATAAGATCTTGCTAAGTTCTCCAGGCAGAACTCGAGTTTATAATCCTCCTGTTTCAGCCTGCCAGCGTGCTGGAATTACAGGCTTCTAGGTATGAACCACTATGCCCAGATAAGATAGAAATATTTTAAATGGAGAATCAACAAGATGGATGTGATCAGTTTTCATAATAGAAGGCAGCATTATTGATAGAAATGATGGGAAAGGGAATCATCTGAAATTTAGGGGTTCAGTTTTGGTCTGGTGTGAAATACATTTGATTTAGAGTGATGATGTCTCATCTAAATGGTTGTTGTATCAATTTAATTGACTTTAAGAATCTAAGCATGTGTAAGTTCTTCTCAGTGGTGCCTCTGTGAATTTTATCCAGATGAGACTAAATTTGAAAAGAGGCAATCTCTTAATTATATTTTTACACATTTGCCTTCTGTTAATTAATACTACCTAGATACTACATCATTGCAGTAAATGGAAGTTTACCTGTATCTTTGAAACCTTACCTTTTTATACAATGAATGTTGTTCACAGCTTATAATATGCAAACCGTTGACAAATTCACACTTTACTCACAAGGGCAACTTGTCAGGAGAAAGGACCCACCCCTGTCTTCCACAGTGCAGAGTTAATCACAGCCTGCCATACGCTTTCCAATGGCTCACAGAGGCCAGTTCTAGAAACTAGAGCCTCCATAGCTATGCTTTCGTATAAACATGCAGCAGCTCCAGGACCACCAGACCTGCACTTAGCCTTTAGGCTGTATCATGGTTTATGTCGGTGGCCCCCAAGCCTCATACATTTACATTATGAATTTGTGATTGGTTCATTGTCTAGCACTTGGATTGGGGGTGTAAGTGCTACACTGGCCTAGGGGTGGAGCCAGGATGTAATGTAATGGCAGGAAGGAGATGTGTCTCTCTCTCTCTTGCTGGTTTCTGCCTTGCTGTTTGCAGCCGCCATGAACTGTGGCCCCGCCCGCCATGCCACTCTGTCTTGGAGCCAACTGAGTGTGGACTGAAACCTCCAAAAACTGTAAGAAATAAACCTTTCTTTTCCCAACTTTGGGCATCAGGTGTTTTGTCTCAGCAACAAGTAAAAAGTGACTAAGACAGTCTGTATTTTAATTTACTTCCCCTTCAAAATTACAGTCATCCTGCAATGCTAAGCATGTCTGCCACAGCTTTTGGAAGTCTTTTCTAATATTCCTATTTCATTTATATTAAAATAAGCAGTAGATTAACTGTTTTTATTAAAAAAGGAACAGAAACCAGGAAATGGTATATTTAGGGTATACTATGATATTCTGTATGCTTAGCCTAGTTAAGCATTGAGACTCATCTATAAAAAACATACCTATACTAATTATATTTGTTCCTAAAATCCAACTGAATTCATTTATGCTAAAGAAAACCAAAAATGTCCTTATTTTCTATCTTAAGAGTATTAGTCCTAGACAGAGGTATAGAGCAGCTGCTTGAATTCTGGGGTTATATCCTCAGTTCCCACTTGGCATATGGGAAATGACAGAAGGAGAGGAGGAATAAAGTGCCTTGATGACAGTCACAATGAACTGGTGGCATCATTGAGACAGTCCTGAAGTACAATCATAGGACTATGGCATGTCATCTTAGGACGCATTTCTTGTCAAATCTTGGCAAAAACAAAACAAAAAACCAATCAAAACACTAAAAATTGAGTAGGAGATGGATTTATTTCAAATTATAATGTATACATAGTAGATTCCTATCAATCATAAAAAATAATGAACAGCTCACGATGATTCCCTATTACATTTAAATTACAAAAGATCATGCATAGAGCAATTATATTTTTTGTTTTTACTTTTTTTTTGCGGTACTGGGGATTGAACTCACGATCTCATGCTTAGATAAATTTAGAAACATGTATCACTGGACATTCTGGTGCATGCCTGTAATCCTAATACTTGAGATACTGAGGCAAGAGGATCATTGAAAGTTTGAGGCCAGCCTGGGCGACATAGTGAATTCAAAGCCAGCCTGGGCTACATACTGATACCTTGTCTCAAAACAAAAACACATCAAAAAATTTTTAAAAAAATGCCCATGTATCTATATTTTAGATATGCATATCTAGGAAAAACACAAACCAAAACCTAGGCAGTGATTATCTCTGAGTAATAGGATTAAGGTGATTTAAAATTTTTGCATTCCTGTATTTTAAACTTCTTTCAAAAAAGCAAATGTATGTTGTAATAAGACAAAGTTATAAGAAAAAATTTATTTTAATTGCTTTAAAATTAATAAAATGTTCATAGCACACTATGTAGGGTGAATGATTCAACTTCTCAGATTTTCTTGCCAAATTTTAAAAAATAACAGCTGCAAATTTATAGAGATGTTGAAATGGAAGCAAATATGAAAGAGAAGAAAGACATCTAAATGGGAGCAGCCAAAGTTGAAATTCCAGAAGAAGTTGCCTTTAGACCAGGTCTGGTTCCTTAGGGGGAGGGAAGTCCAAGCACAATGACCACTATCATTTACAGAGTCCTACTATATTAAACATAATCCTAACACTTTACATAAAATATTTCTAATCCTCACCATGGTCTTAAAAATTTGGAATTATTACCCATATATCATACAATAAAAGAGATTCAGAAAGAGAAATTACTTAAACCCGTACAACTACAAAGCAGCTACGTTAGACTGACAAGACCTTAGACCCACACAAAGGTCCAGGCAGAGATGGAGAGAAACTGATATGCTCTGAAGTTTCTCATCATACTTCCAAATCAGTGTTTGTTCCACCACCACCAGGCCACTGGTTGAACCTTTAACAACAGAAAGGGCCACAGTTAATGTCACTGACACATTAGATGGAAGAGGGGAGTATATCATATGGAGAAAAGGTGCTTTAGGTTTACCCTGACGATACAATGACACGCAGGTATCTTGTGTGGGAGAAGGGGAGACTTGCAGCTAGCTCAAGAAATTGTGTGAAGTACACAATCTAAATTGTTCTGTGCTTACAGTGAGAGGTGGCATTGGCTACTAGTGTGTGTATAGTTTGTAACCAGTAAAGGTGAGTGTAGCCAAAAAAATAAAATAAAATAAAATAAAATAAAAGCCACACCAACTTCGATTCATTCTTCATAGAGACTGACAGCTTGGTTCAGACAAGTAAGTGGCTGCTAGTTTATCAGCAGAATTTTTGTGTCTTGGAAAAATAATAGCAATTTATGTTTTTCCTTGAAATTTATGTCTAAGCATCCATTCACTATTTAAATGTGTATCTGCTTAACATCCATCTCTCTCTCTCTACATCATAAATTTCATAAGGACAGAGAGTTTTGTCAGTTTTACTCATTGAGGCATTCATAGTACCTAAGGCAGTTCCTGACACAGATTACGCTGTCAATGTTTATCAAGTGACTGGATCAACTACCTTTATAAACATCAGGATGGCTCATGAACAGTTGTTAACCTGATCTGGATGTTAGGAAATGAGAGTGAGAGAGCTCTGTGGAACTGGACCTCAGAGGCTGGAGATTTGGAACTCAGACATCACTGGGATATAAGTATGTCATTTAGCTGTGGGAATTGCTAACTTGATCAATAAAACCCTAAGATTTGTCCAGTTCTATAAAAGGAATCATGAAACTAGAAAGAAGACTCACAACTGAGCTATTAAAGAGACTCAAAAAGGAAGAACTGAAAGATGACTCAGAAACAACTATGACAGAAAGTTTAAAGACAGATGTGCCACACAAGATACCCATGTGTCATTGTATCGTCAGGGTAAACCTAAAGCACCTTTTTTCCATATGATATACTCCCCTCTCCCATGTGCTACACAGATGTGCCACCAGCTGTCAAACTGTCACAGTGATGACTTTAACCATAGATTTTTAATTTAAATAATAATAGGGCTTTTAATATTAGTAGATGAGTATTTATTGAACTAAATAGAGAGTTTGAATTATGCTGATAGATTTGATCAGAAAAGAAGCCTGAATACAAATTGAGATTGAGTTCCACTGGACAATGAAAAAACTACTACTCAGAGTAACTCTAATAAAGCAAAGCTCAAAAGCAGATCTTCAATATCACCTCACAAGTTTATGTAAGAATCTACAGCACAGTGGGTATAATAGTTTCAAATTTATCTTGGAGCAAAACAGTTGGATGTAAAAGGAATAGCAGCTCTCTAGAGAACCAGGGAATCTACTTTGTGTTCATTTTATTCTGTAGTTTGTTTTCTGTTTGCTGCCTCTTCTTACTATGTCACTCTTGGGTGCTATGCTAAGTATAGGAGGCGTAACAAGAGAGTAAGCCATGATTATTGGAATTAAGGGACTTATCTGTGTTTCAACAGAGTGGATGAGTAAAAGACGGACAGCAGTGAGTTCAAAATGAAAAAGAGTTGAAAGAAATGGGCAAAGTTCATCTACAACACTGTTCTTCCCTTCCCTTCCTTTTTTCCCTTTGGAGATAACCTTGTCTATTTAGAAAAGAAAATGATGATACTTTTTCATTTTATTAAAAAAGGCAATCAGCATCATAATGGCACAAGGAAAATTACAATAACAAAACACATTGGTAAAATATTGGAAAAACTATCAATGAAGCCAGGTATGATGGTGCATGTTTGTAATCCCAGTGCTCTGGGAGACTGAGGCAGGAGGTTCAGAAGCTTGAGCCCAGTGTGGGTAACTTAGCAACTTACTGAGACCCTGTCCCCCCAAAAAATTTTTTTAAAAACAAAAGAAAACATGGGGATATAGCCCAGGGCAGAGGTACTAGGTTCAGCCCCAGTACTATGTCCCACCCCCCAAGCATGAGAATGAGGTCAGTCATTGTAGTCTTCCAAGCACAATGCCCAGGAATTGGTAGCTTGTTGTATGACACTGGCCAATGTTTTAATGTCTTGACCTCTGGTTTCAACATAAAAACATAAGCATTGGGTTAGGACAGTAGTTCTCAATTGTTTGTCCTTTTAAGAATTAGGGACTTGTTAATAAACCAAATTCCCTTAATCTTAGATCAAGAATTTTGACTCTAAATTCCTGTTGGTAGCCCAAATGTCCACACTTGAAACGAATCTTCCTTTGATGTGATCCTGTCTTTGCTCATGAGAACCCCCTAAAAGATCCCATGCTCTTTGCAAGGCTCCATAACAATAGGAAAATAACAGAAATATTAAATTTACTTTATAATTTCTTTCTTCCTGATTCTCTTTATGTATTCCTATTTTAAAACACTCAGTTTACAGATTATTTCACAGAGAAGTATAATTTAATCCATATGCCATTCCTTCTGTAAGTGAAAACTATGTTTTTATCAAAAAATGAGGCTTAAACACATTACATGCAAACTGAAAAAGATAACTTCCTCCCACAAAACAAAGTAAAAAGTTTCCAAAAACTATCATGATCTATGATGTGGCGAGTACAGTCTTGGAAATCAAATGTAAAACATTGCCATTCTCTAGAAAAAGTATTTGAGGATTATGACTATTAAATATGCATCTTAGTAATTCCTGCAGGTCCTGTGTGCCCCCAGGGACTGCCATGTTAAGTATTCTACAGAATAGTGGTAGAAGAGTAGGTAGTTAGATACCTTGATCTTCAGGTAGGGGCTTAGGCAGTACAGGAACCTGTGACACTTTCAGTACAGGCAGACACACCCTTATAACTGGATGTGAAGAAAACAGTACTGAGGTTTGCACTGTACCTTTTGGGCAACTCCTTTGCCACCTAGCACTTTCAGGGAATGGTACTTTATTTTACAAATACCATGTATTCCCTCAGTGGCGAATAGGCATGGCTTGATTGTATGACCGTTCAGTGCTAATACTCCTGTGAGATGATTTGAATCCAAGTGAAATTATAGTCATTTCCTCAACCATGAATGTTTTTGAAATTCAACTGCTTCATGATTTATTTTACAAAGCTCTCCTGCCATCATTCCCCTTCAGCATTTAATCTGTTTCAAATTTAAGTTTACGAGAACTGTAAGAGCTTTGATGGTTGCATATTTATTAAGTGAAGATCAAAGACCCTCTGGTTTTTTAAAAGTCTTTTACATTTGCAAGGAATGACATAACATTTCAGATGACAGTCTCTTTCCAGCTGGGAATTCAGCATGAGAAAAATGCCTTTGTTTTCAAACATTTACTTTTCTCGCAGCCTAAATGGCCTCCAAATTATAAGCATGCACATGGAATTCCATTCATTACATTTCAAGGACATCAGGAATTTAATGCACTTTTTTATTGCCAGAAATATTGTTTTGTCCTATTAATCTTTTTTTTCTCCTATCAAACCTGGCTTCAGTGCTTACAAAGGAAATCAAAAGTTATCTTTCTAAATAAATCTTATACAGAAAATGGATTCTGTTCTGGTGTTGTTTCTGAGAATTACCTCAAGTATTCACATCTGTTCTGTAGTCAACCCCCTGGACTGAGAGGGGCTGATAATCTAAACACTGAGAGGGAAGAGCCAGCCAGTTACCTGCTATCAGATTGGTTTTTAACCATATAGTGAAAGAAAATCACTAGTAAACAAAAGAATCAAAATGAATAATGTGAGAGAATCCAGAAGAGATAATTCTCTAAGAGACATCTAGAAAACTGTTAATCCTAGAAAGTATTATAATGATCAAACAAGAACAGGCTGATAGGAAATAAAGGAATCATGAGTTGGATATTAAAGTTATCAAAAAGAACTCAACAGAATAGGCAAAGATAGAACATTTTAAATGTAAAATACATTGATATAGCGATTTAAGATTCATAAATAAAAATTGCTAATGAACATATGAAAATGCAACCTCACAAGTAAACAAGGAGATGAAAATTAAAACTAGGTATTTTTTACCCTTAGAATGGCAAGAATAGCCAGTGTGGTGGCACATGCCACCCAGCATTTGGGATCCAGGAGTTGGAGGAGCACTGTGAATTCAAAGCCAGCCTGGGCTACATAGTGAGACTATCCAAAAAACAAAACCAAACAAAATCAAACCAATAATCGCCTTATTTTAATGCTTTAATGCTGTATAAACAAACCACTCCAAAATATGTCTTATAATCATTCTTTCCTATGATTTCTGTGCATACATTAGGAGTTCACTAGCAGTTTGGCAGAGCAGTTCTGATTTGGTGTCTCATTCTCAAGAAGCTATAGTCTTTGGAAGACCCACTCCATGGCTAACAAGTTGGTACAGGCACTTGACGAGCTGTTCCTCCTCGGTCTCAGTGGTGTAGAGACTGTCTTCTTTAAGTAGTCCAATACAGCAGAGGATTTTTAAGACATAGTCTTAGAATCACCTCATGGTCTCTTTACCATACTCTATTGGACATAAAGGTCAACCTGAATTTTGTGTGGAAAGGATAGCACAAAAGCAAGAAAGCTAGGCAATGAGGATCACTGGCTTGATACCACAATTATAGTATTTAATTTTGTCAAAAATGGGAGGAAAAGAGAACCTTTAAACACTATTTGTGTTGCATGTAAACTGGTGTGTCTCTTTTAAAGGATTTGACAGTAGCTACATTTTTTTTTTTTTTTTTTTTTGGTCTTTTTCCTTTTTATTGGTACTGGGGATCGAACTCATGACTGCCTGCTTGCAAGGCAGGCACTTATGCCGCTGAGCTAAATCCCCAGCCCTAGTAGCTACAATTTTAAATGCACATTTCTGCATATAGTGTGAAAAAAACATACCTTCATTACAACAGCGCTTACAATAACAAGGGAAGTGGCCAAACATATATAAATAAGAGGATAGATATTATGGTTTATGTCTGGATGTACCCACAAATCCTCATGCAGTCATGCAGGCAGGCTTCTAGAATTTGATTGACTCATGGTCCAATGCTGTGATTATGGATGAGTGTCACCCCTAGTGGTAGCCCACATACAATATAAGAGACAGGGGCTGGGAATTTAGCTCAGCGGCTTGAGCACCTGCCTTGTAAGTGTGCAGCCAGTACTCAAAAAAAGAAATTATTAAAAAAAAATGTAAGTGACAGAGCGTGTCTTTCCTCCACACTCCTTTTTTTTGCTCTTGTTGCTTCTGCTGTCTGCTGCCACCATGAACTGTTGCCCTCAGTCACGCCACTCTGCCTTGGACTCAGCTCATTACGGACTGAAACCTCCATAATCTGTGAGCTAAATAAACCTTTGCTTTCTTAATTTCGGGCATCAGATATTTTGTCTTAGCAATGAGAGAAAAATAACCAAGAAGATAAATTATGAAGTAGTATGATGCAGTTCAGACTCGCAATAGAAAGATTTCTAAGACAATGTTAGAAAACAAGCAGAGCATACACATCAATTTACATAGGGAAAACTAAAGACATGAAACCTGACTTTTTAAAATGTGTGATATGTGTACAAATAAGAAACCTACAAGAAACCTTTGGAAGGACATATACAGAAATTTTGGCAATTACTTCAGAGTTTGGAGATTAGAGACATTTTACTTTCGAAGACTGCTTTGTCTGATGCAAAAATGGCTTAGTAATTTAAACACTGATAAGCAGGATTTAAGTGACAACCCAGGTGTCCTCCTATAGAAAAGGATATATGCTGTAGTGGCTAAACTTTATGGTACCTATTTGTGATTTTCAAACTTTTCAAAAGTTGATGTTATTATTCTGTTGATCTCAGAGTAAATCTTAGAAAAGAAAGCAAGTCTCAACTCCTAAGTCTGTTACCACTTGTAGAATACAAGTAAGAAACGAATGTTAGAAGTACAGTCAGTAAAATACTGGCTCCCACTTTTCCTGTTCCATTATTTATAAAATGGGAACATTTATTGTCTTCTTATCCAGTGTCACTATGAATGAGACACTGCCACTGTCATTAATTAGAAACTCAAAAGGCAGCCAGTATTCATTTAGGTGTATTCTACATCTCTTATTAGAAATAAAGCATTGTTTTGGTCAATATAGGATATTAAATGAATGTATACTAAGCAAAATAAATCATGACTTGTACTGTTTATTCTTACTTTTCCTTAAGATACTTAAGGAAGGCATGCCTGGGTCAGTTATTAGTTTATGAGATTTTATCTACTTGGACTATAAAATAAAAACTGAAGTTATTGTGTTGCATAGCAAAAGTAACTTTAAAAAGTTTAGAGAATCACTGTTTCTAATAGCATTTGTCAACTTGACCTTCTCAACTTGACCCTATTAAATTTTCAGAACACTTACTAAAACAGCAATCCATAAACGAGTCTATGATTCTATGACCTTGCAAACTGAGATATGTAAATGAATCTGGCCTACATTGCTTCACTGAATTCTTCAAACAGGTCACTAAACTTCTCTGGGCTTGAGTTTCTCAGTGGAAAATGAGGTTAGGTTAAATTATCTCCAGTAACCCTTACTATCTCAACAATTTATGGTATCTCCACAATTTATGATAGTGTTCTCTTCCTGTTGTAGTCAGAGGTTACAAGGAGAACCATTACATACAGAACACATAATTTATAGTGTTATTTATAATGACCATCCAAGGAGTAAAATACAAAGAAAGTGCAGGAAATCTGTCCATAACACTAAAGACGTAGAAAATCCAAACGAGTCTGTATTCCATGGCAATAATCTGCATGACTTCAGCTGAAAACCTAGAGCCCACAACCACAGTCATCCTCAGCGACAATGAGGTCCTGAGCTCCTTAAGATGAGAGCAGCAGAGTACATATCAGGAAGCCAGCACAATAAACTTTTGGAGATTGAACAGAACACATCTTCCCCTCCAGAGCCATGAAGTGATGCTCGAAGTAAGGACCAAAGCTCCCCTGAACTACAGCCATTCTCAGCAACAAGGTCCTGAGCTCCTCCAAAACCAGCCAAGCGCCTATAGGTGAGCCACCACAAGCATGTACTATGCTGTTCTTCGCTCCATATCTCTTTTCTATGCTGCCAACAGTCCTCAGGTGGGCCATCCACCCGGAGCAGCCACACTACTTTAGTTCAGCTGGTGTTAACATTGATCACGGATGTTACCAACTCACTACATTCCTCCTCTCTTAATCATAGGCACTTTTCCTTGTAAATCAATGAAAGCATCAGATGTGTGGCTTGTTCATTCCGAGATATGATTTCTAGCAAAAGATTTAAATGAAAACACTAGATTGGAAAGGACTGGACTTCATGAAGAGAGCTGATTTAAAACGAGGACATAAATCCTTCCTGATCATGAACAATGGTAGTGGAAAGCTCAACTACTATGAAACAGGGTTCAAGAACTCATGCAGTCAGTCATGCCCTCCGTGCTCTCATATCCACATATTAGCCACAGCAGACCACGTGGTGTTTTTTGTTTTTGTTTTGTCTTTTTGAGATAGGGACTCTCTATGCAGTTCAGGCTGGCCTTGAGCTCATTTTGTAGCCTAGATTGGTCTTGAACTCACGATCCTCCTGCCTCAGCCTCCCGCATGCCGGGATTACAGGAGTGTGCTACCATGCCCGCAGGCCAGGTGTTTTTAAGTGAGCAGATTCTAAATGATTACTATAAAGTATAATCTAATACTAGTCCTGGTTTACTGAGGATCTGTAATTTCACCTTAACTCTGCCTTGCTAATTAACTGGCACTTTACATCTTAAGATTTGTTCTGTTCCATATTGCTGTATTTTGAACTTTTTTTTGATATATTAAATATATAGTCTACTAATATATATTAATGTCTAGTGTTATATGCCCTCAGTGCTGAAATGCTCATAAGGTACATCTAAGAAGAGTGAGGGCTGCTGGGAATGTAGCTCAGTGGAACAGCACGTACCTCATCTGAGCAACATTTTGGATTTAATCCCCAGCCATTCGGAAAAATTAGGCTGTGACTACTTTTTCTTCATAGACTGTGTTTGCCAGTCCAAGTCTATGAAAGCACAGAACATCTGAACTCCACTTTTCTGCTTCAAGCCACATGAAAGGAAAATTAGAATGTACTCTTTTCCAATATACATTCAGTTGAACTGCAACAATTCTACTGCCATCTTTATAAAACTGTGTGGGTCATCAGGATATTGTATGAAGGTTAAGAAAGTTTGTCTACATGATCATTGAGTATTCATTGCGCCAGTACCTGACATTATAAAAGTGTCAGGTGTCTCCAATTTTAAATATTTGATCTGCTCTGATTAACTCAGAGTCTGAGAGTTCCAGAAAACTGTCTAGTATTCAAAGCATATTAATATCTTCAGACGCATAAACAGATTCTTTTGGAATAAAACTTTAACACAAGAAAATGAGTCTCAATAGAACTGTGGCTGCAACTAAAACTTTTGTTTTAGACTATTTCACATTTGTAATGGAATCTTATACTGAGTTGCACCAGGTAAGAATCTTTTCTTGTATGAAGAGCTGAGAATTCATTTTTTTAGAGCACTACAAAGAAAAATGGAGGTCTAGGGTATCTGTATCACTACTGTCTCCTCCATAGTATGATCACAAAGCTTTGCATACCACGCTTAATAAATATTGATTAAGCTTAACTGGAGAGGTAGAGGAAACACCCACAAAAGTTCTTGATATAATTACTGCATAATATCATTACATAGCTTCAAAGTCAAGAAATGTAACTCAAATGTAAAACATCTTCAAGTAATTTACAATGTATCTTTAAATTTATGCTGTCAATGTTAAATATTTTCAAAGTGTCTACTCAAGTTCTTTTCAATATTTGGCATTCATAGTAAAAATCTATTATGTAGTCAAAGTAAACACTAAAAAGATGTAAGGCAAAATAATTCATTTTATTTCTTAAATGCCTCCATATATACAATCATAAAAATTTGCATGCATCATGATTTAGGAGATATTGTGCTTTCACAATTATTAAAGTTAAGATTTTTCTGAGGAAAATCTAACTTGATCACTTGTAAACAATTTAATGGCTGATGAGAACATGTTAAATTACTGTTAACCCAAAATTTTAGCACAACTGTGAATAGCATTTAAGCATGAATACCATCATTTTACTTTTGACACTACACTTAACAGTATTTATATGAAACTTTCCTGGGGGCAACAAGACTGTGTGCTGAGTTACAGTTACATATGGACGAGAGCTTTGAAGTCAAGACATCATCACAGTCCACATTATAAAGATATAATTTAATGAAGGTTACATGATGGAAAGTCAGCAAAATACGCTAGCACAGCGCAGTAAATTGCAAACTAAGCATGCACTGAATGAAAGGACTACTTTAGGCCAGGGTGAGTCCTTGATTATTGCCAGTTTTTCTATAATGTTCAGGTTCTCAGAGGTCACTAAATTTTATAATTATCTCCAAACAATTTTCTTCAAGGTCACTTAAACTTTGTCTAAACAGCTGGGTATGTTGCCAAGCAACATCACCATCTCCTTTGCTTAACTCAGCTTCCAAAATAACTTCAGTGGCACCAGAAAAGCCATCGTAGGAACGAAGATTTTTATCTGTTGGAGGAAAAAATTAACATTATGCTTTTTGTAATTTAAAAGTATAGAGACAGTTACATAATGCATTTTCTATAAGCTAACTTACAGGTAAAAATCAACCTTTAAAAAACAAATGCATATTACTCTATGGGAGACATGCATCATTTGAAATAAATGATTTTTCTCTTTCATTTGTATTGCTCCTTCTGATATATCAAAGTTAAACCATTTTTTGTTTGAAAAACACTTTTGTGGTAGGAAACAAGAAGGCAGATTTTTTTTTTGAAGAGGGGGAAAGAGTTTGGGGCAAGCAGAGTAAGGGAGGAGATAGAAGAAATGAAAATGCTCAGAATACGTTATACACATGTACAAATCCCACCCTTCCACCCATCAAATATATCATGTATTACAAACAAAGCTTAATAAATATTTCTGCTCCAACATTATGAATAAGCTGTGGTATGAAAATGTTAGAGCTGTATCTCAAATACATAGTCTTCAGAGTGGTAAATAAACATTTCATGATGAATTCTCCAGTCAAATGCTTACCGCCTGTCAAGGCTACTTGTGCTGCCTCAGATCGCAATTTCCAGTTTATTGTTCCTGTTTCAAAGGTTTGACTACTTGTTTTAATGGAAATGCTCTCTATTTTTAGGCCAACTGACCCACACTCAAACTTCCAAGAAATATAAGCAAAAGATGATCCTTCTTTTCGAGCTAAATACACCTAGAAAATAGAGAAGGGGGAAAAGAGTTGTTAGAAAAATCAAACAGTGTAGAAAATAGTGAAGCTTTGTACTGTCACAGAGTACTGGGTACATGTATCACAAACTGATTTTGTCACCGAAAGCATTCTTACTGCTAACACTTTTTTCTCCTATATTCAATATTTTTCTTCTTTATTAGCAGTTTTTCCTGTAGCATCCTTTGAAAAAGTTACTACAAAGTAGGTGTCCCACAAGTACAGTTGTAAAGGATGGCAAGCCAATCAAATTTTGGGAAACCAGTCTTTCAAAAAGTACATTCAAAATGAGATTTATTATGAATACTGCTGAAAATTTAAGATCATTTTAATGATTGATAATTTTTTATTTAGTTTTCAATGTTTTTCACAGTGTTCACCCCACCTTGGACTGCCAATATTTCCTTAAATTATTTTACTTCATTTTGTCTAACTTAACCAAATCATAAACCTTCTGAAGACAGTTATTAGATTTATAGGATTTAATTTATTAAGTATTTAGTAAACATTAAAATATGCATATAAACACTCAGATCTGCAAGTGAGACTCAATTCTTTTACAAGTACCCCTACTTTTTGGTTGTGGGACAAATAGTGGAAAGTAACACACAGAACACATCTGTCTGCTTTGGCAGCTTATAGCTGCTTTTCTTCAGGTTATATGTGCCTGCTAATTTGAAAGATTTTAGAATCAGGAAGTTTGGGATACGTAACAACCAATCACTCTCCAATTAAAATGATCTTGAGTTTCTCAGAGTAGATATGAATAGTCAACAGTTGTTTGTTGTTAGTAAGTCTAATGTGTGGAACTGTCAATTGCTTTATTCAAGTTCAGGACAACCTTAGTCAAGCATCCTCTGATGCTCACATGAGCTTCCTGTATGTTCTTTTTACGGCTGTTTGTAAGAACCTGGGGTTCAGAATTGCACCCTTATCCCCCCTGGGATTCAACGGTTTCACCAACCCTAACCTCCTGGGCATGGAATTTAATCTATGATTATCCTTAGCTTAATTACTCCTTCACAAGAGTGGCTAGTAAAGGAGGTTATCTGGTAAAGATACCCCAAACAAAAAGTTCCTGAGAGAAACACAACTCCGAAAAACCCGGGGAAAGCAATCTTTTCTTAAAAATTAATTTTAGTAGTACAATTGAGATGTATAATGATCACATTCATCACAGGGAATCCGTACGCATACATGACATATCTTGGTTCTTTTTTCCCATTCCTCTCCCCTCCCTTCAATCCTTTTCCCTCCTTATTTACAAAAGCTTTGTTTTCACTTTATTCTTTTTTCTTCCTTTCTTCTTTCCCTCTCCCTACTTCCCCTTCCCAACTGAACCATTTCATACTATTTTATATTTTGGTCCTTATTTATACTTTAAGTTTCTCACAGTAATGAGACAATACAATATTTACATCCGACTTATTTCACTTAACGGTATGGCCTCAAAGTGCATCCAGTTAACTAGAAATGTCCTAAGCTCATCCTTCTTTATGGCAGAGTACTACTCCCTTCTATATATTAAAAAAAAAGCCTCACATTTTCATCTTTCATCCATTGATGGGTATTTGGGTTGTTTCCAAGACTTAGCTATTACACACTGTACTGCTCTAACATGGGTGTGCATATATTGTTGTGGTGTGATGGTTTTAGTTCTTTTGGGAAGTTATCAAGCAGGGAATAGCTGAGTAAAATGAGACCCCTAGTCTTAGTCTTTTGAGGAATCTCCACACCGATTGTCATAGTGACTGTATCAGTCTACACTCCCACCAACAGTAAGGAAGGGTCCCTTTTTTCTCACAGTCTTGCCAGCATTTGCTATTGGTTGATTTCATAATAGCCATTCTTTCTGCAGATGGAATCTCAGCATTGTTTTAATTTGCATTTGTCAAATGACCAGTGAAGCTGAACACTTTTTTTCATATATTTGCTGTTTCTACTTCTACATTTGAGAAGTGTGTATATTCATCTTTGATGTCTACTTTTGGATTGAGTCTTTAAATTTGGAGAGTCTAATTTTTTTTTTTAGCTCTTTGTACATTATAGATAGTAAACTTTTGTCTGAGAAACTGGCAAACATTTTTTTCCACTCTGTAGGTTATTTCTTCACTCTGTTATTTCTTTCATTGTGCACAAGTGTTTTTTCAAAATGAGATCCCAGTTGTGGACTCTTCATATTTTCCATGTAATCAAGGTTTTGTTCACGAAGTTGTTGACTACACTTATGTCTTCAAGAGTTATACCTATTCTATCTTCCAGCAGATTTAGTGTTTCAGTTTAATACTTTAGTATTTGACCTATTTTGATTTTAGTTTAGTACATGGTGAGACACATGGGTCCACTTTTAGTCTCTGGCACATGGAAAGTCAGTTTTCTAGTATCATTTATTAAAGAGGCCATCTTCCAGGGAACATGTTTGGCCTCTTTTTCAAAGATAAGGTAGCGGGGTGTGTTTGGAGTTGTGTCTGCATCTTCTAATCTGTTTCACTGATCCTTGGGACTTTTTCTTTTGCCAGTACCATGGTGTTTTAAATCACAGTAGTTCTGTAGTATAATTTCAAGTAGGGATTGTGATGCTTTCTGCCTTGCCTTTGTTGCCCAGAATTGTTGCTCTTCTAGATTTCTTCTAGTTTCAAAAGAATTTTAGGAATGTTTTCTCTAGTTCTGTGAAGTATGATAATAGCATTTTAATTAGGACTGCATTAAAATCGTAAAACAATTTTGGAACTATGGCCATTTTTACTATGTTGGTTCTTCGTACCCAGAAGCAAGGTATATCTTGTCATTTTCTGATACCCTCTTTGATCTTTTTTCAGAGTACTGTAGTTTTTAATGTAGAGATTTTTTATTTCCTTTGTTAGATTCCTATTTTTTTTTCTGATTCTATCGTGAAAGGTGCTGTTTCCCCAGTTTCTCTGACTTGTTATTTGTGTACAGGAATGGTACTGAGTGTTTTTGTATTCAGATATGCAATTAAATTTGGATATTATACCTAGAAATCTTTTCATAGAGTTTTTGGGGTTTTCTATGTAAAGTATCACGTCATGTGCAAATAATAAAAATTTTAACTTTTTTCTTTCCTATTTGCATTCCTTTTATTTCTTTCCCATGTCTAATTGCTCTGGCTAATGTTTCCAGCACTACATTCAGTAGGAGTGGTAATAGTAGACACTTTTGTTTTGTTCCTGATTTTAGAATGAAAGCTGTCAGCTTTTGACTATATATTATCATGTTGGCTGCTGTTTTTTCAGAGATGGCTTTTAATCAGACTAAGATAAAGACCATCCATTTTAATTTTCTGAACTTTTTAAAAAAATCATAAATGGGTAATTTGGGAAAAGTAAGTTTAGGACAGAAACAGACACACTTTAAAGATTCCCCAGTACCAAGATACAAACAACCAACCCCCACAAATTGTCATTAATCCCCTTAAAATATTTCTTCTCACTTCAAGCACAATTATATCATTCTTGCCATTTTGAAAGAGTTCCAGAAGTCTTCTTTTGTGCATGTCTTTAGTTGCACTGTCCTGGATGTCTGAATGTTTCGAGCCAATTCAAGATGTTTAACTTTCATAATCATTCTTATTTGGCTTTTCTTCTTCTTTTCTTAAGACAGGGTCTTGCTATGTAGTTCAGGCTGGTCTTGAACTCAGTGATCCTCTTGCTTCAGCCTCCTGAGTACTAAGATTATAAGTGTATGCCAACATGCCCAGCTCATAATCACTTTAACTTTGGAGAAGAGACAGAAGTTGCAGTGTGTCAAATCCAATAAATAAGGTAAGTGAAAGACATGTCATAATGTTTTTATGAGCCTCTTCCCACTGAATGGCACTTGGCAGTAGCATGCATTATATTTTTGATTATGCCTCATAACGACATTCATAAAAACGACTTCCAGAAAATGTCAACATAATGGGATAAGCATGATAAAAGCAAGGGGAATATTCTGGGGGGAATTAATGGTAATGTATCTTTTATTGTAATAATTTTAAGACATTATTCATAGTTTTGACCACCTCTTGAACACTGAATTGGTAGTTTAAAATGCACTAAATCAAGTATTTATATGAAAACCTCCTATTATGGTCATATGTATATCAAATACCATTAGACCACATTAACTAAGAAAGAATTCTAAGTTTTCAAATATTTATTTGTCTAGAAAAAAGTATTATTTTTTAAAGTACTGATTGTCTAATTAGCTAGCTTCCTAACTAGCAGACAAATTTTTATCTATTGGGTTTTTTAATTCACAGGTTTAATTATTATATAAAATATTATTATTATTTCTGGAATCTTGTTTTGTAACCTGTGGATTTACTTAGAAGGTGAAGCAGCTGTGCCGGTAAAATCAGTAATTATGGAGTTTTTTCTTGTAGACTGACTTCTACATACTATATTCCACCCCACCAATCACCAGAGACCCACCCTCATTGCCAGCATCTGTAAGCATATATAGATGAACACAACCTGCAAGTCAGAACAGGGCCAATTACATCTGTGACACAAAATCTAAGCTGTATTCTTACAATGTACACAAGCGGAACCTATCCTTTGGGTTGTGGCTATAACCACTGTTTTCAGGGCTGAGAACAGTTTGTATACCAGTTTCTTTACGTATTTTATGTAGAATATAAAACAATTCTGCTCAAAATTTGATTACTACATGTCAGGCTACACGATTTCCTGGGGATTTGATTTTTAGTGCACTGTTTGAAATTGTTCTTTAGTACATTCTTAAAAATTATCCTGCTCAGGCTGTGAAGATTCACTCTAATTAAGCTCACCATACAGATAGGCGCCCTGCAGTCAGGCACTGCTGCAGATATCCAACAGAGCAGCTGCACTTCAAGGGATTTTAACTCAATGCTGGCGTATTAGAACTGCTCATGAATCTTATTTCTGGTTATTCCATTTATCACTGAACTTAAACATGAATTTACTTTCTGTTTCCACTGTACTTAAGTCCCTCCTTTGTCTCTTGTCTCTGGGTTCCACTATGTAGTGCTGGTTGACCTCAAATTTGCACTCTTCCTGCATCAGCCTCCTGAGTGCTGACTCTGTATTGAATTTCCACTTTATTCTATTTTTAGCCTTTCTAATTACCTCTCTTTGGAACACAAGTGTGATCATGGCCTTTCTTCGCCTGATCTTTTCATAGCCTTCTATTATCTAATTGCAAGGCAGTGAAAATCCCTGAAATTCAGCAGCTGTTCAACTCTTTGGTCTCACTTCCCACCGTTCTCCTCCATATCCCCTATTACTGACTCTTCTCTGAACAGACCAGATGTTTCCCACCTAACTGCTTTTCCACATGCTATTCCTCAGGCCCAAACACTCCCTTGCTTCCCCATCCTGTCCTCGTACTGAGAAACCACCTCCCTCCTCTTACAAAATCCATTCAGATATTATTTATGCTGCAAAAACTTCTCTGACTTAAGAAATGTCTTTTACTTTTGTCTTCCTTCTCTCAGTCACACACAGTCTCATATTCTTCTAGTGTTTACTCCATAGTCCAAACAGCTTGTTCTCCTGTGTCTGTCCTACACTAGCTGACATATACCTTGAGGCTGACACTGTACAAATGAATTCTTGATACAATGCCATGCACCAAAAAGTGCTAAAAGCAACTATTGATGAAGGGTGATAAAACTACTGAAAAGTATCTGGGAATATCCAAGAGATGCTGTGAACAAAGCACCATACCTGGTGTTTACATAGTCTCAAAGTGGTGTGAGACTTATGCCACATACATTCAATCACTCTTCTTTACAAATTCAGCACTCTTTAGTAAACACACACTATTAGGTACTATACCAGATACAGCAGTACAAAGGTAAGTAGGAAATAACAAGGTATGTCTGTGCTTGTGGAGGAGAGACAATCTATTCTTACACATATCTTGAATCAATGTCATGAAGGAAAGGTATGTGGTGCAATAAATTGATAATGGGTAAACTATATCCAGTTATCTGGGGCAGGAAGGATGGAGCTTTAAGGCAATTTCTGAGAATAGGTCAAACAAAAAAGGTAGTAATGGGAGGTTCTCCAGTGAAGGTAGAAGGCAGCTGCAATGAAGAAGGCAAGCAGTAGCCCAGAATAAGGCACAGCCAGAGAAGCAGGCAAGGGCTACCTCCAGAGAGAAATGGAGATGTTTCTTACACTAACGGCACCCAGGAACAACTGAGGTTTTGAAGGCATTTCTCTAGTCACAGAGTGAAGCACATCATTGAAGGGATCAGGGCAGATGCACGGAGACTAGATAGGAATTTAACAACATTTCTATTAAGGTGTTATTACTTGCTCCCCAAAATATGTACTGCTTTTGATTTAGCTTTTTATATTGTTTTCAATGCACATATCATAGAACAATAAATTTAGTAAGTCCATATGACTCTCAAAAAAGAGCTCTATGAGAGGCTATGAATTGGTTCTAAAAGTCTGAGAGCAGGCATGTGAGATGTATCATATGAGCTGGAGATTACTGAAGAAGGGCCTGGTGGAGCTAGAGAATACCTAACATGACAGCATGTTGGTAAAGAACTACAAACAGCAATGCAGGTGCAACATACAAGGGTTAAGGACAACTGTTACTTCTAGGTCATCACTTCCTACAAGTACATTTACTGTTATTAATTTGATACTAAATATTACAGTTTGAAATGGCCTTATCAACTGTAATTCTAGCACCATGTGAGATTGAGACAGGAAGCTTGCAAGTCGCAGCCTAGTCTGGCAACCTACTAAGACTTTTGTCTCAAAATAAAAAAAAGGTTAGGGGTGTAGTTCTGTGTGAAGGCCCTAAGTTCAATCACCAGTACTGAAAACAAAACAAAATGAAAACAAAAACACAACAAAAAACAAAGCAAACAAAGAAACAAACCAAAAAAGTACCCTGCATAAAAGTACATCAAGACATAAGCTTTCCTGAGTAAGGATCTGTTTTCTATTTAATGGCTCTCACATCTCATTCACATTGCTTAACTCCTTCTCATATAATAGATTCTCCTGTGGCAACAGTGTTCCACTCAGAGATCCAGAAGCTGTTCCCCTGCCTGATGCACACCTACCATCCTTCAGCATCCAGCTCAGATGTCACCTGCTCTGTGGAGCTTTGCCCAACACCCGCAGCCAGAGATAATTACTCCCACCTCATGGTTTCCATAGCAATGTGCTGATATCCTTATTATAGCACTCTGCATGGTTAAGATGGTTGTTTACACTTTGGTTTCCCTGCTAGACTGTAAGGGAAGAAACTATACCTTTAACTTAGCTGATAACAATGCCTGGCACAACAGGCACTCAATAAATGTCTGTTACTGAACAAATGAGTGTGCAAGAGAAAGAAACAGGCCACAGAATAGCTGTTTCTATGTGCATCACATCTGTAATACCTCATTATTTTCCCCACTATTACTTTATTAGTGCTATTGCTTAGAAAGAAATGCTTCGTTTTTCTTCAGTTCAGCATGTACAGACTTGTCCTCAAGTAAATAGCACTTCTACGCTGCTTTCTGTTTAGAATTTTCAGGCTAAGGATAGTCCTCCAGAAGACATTCATTTTTTTTTTTTTTTGCATTAACTACATGATCACTTACAGGTATATACACTTTGAAATTGTAAAATTGTATGGTTTATGCATTTCTTTAGCTAGAAAAGAAAATGTACAAATTTATAATTTCAATAATCCTATGTTCTTGGTTTAATAAAAAAATATCTATAATCATTTAGAATATGTTTAAATGGACATTTATATGGTTAAATACCAGATAAGCTTTGAAATAGAAAATAATTTTTTTTGTTGTTTTGTTATTTTGGTACCAGGGGTCAAACTTAAGGCCTTGTGCTTGTCAAGCAGGTGCTTATGCCACTGAGCTAAATCCCCAGCCTAAGTTTTGAAGTAAAAATTCAAGATTCAGGAGAAAGAAAACCAAAATAGAGACATTACTTCTACATTTGTTTGGTGTTCTAACTCATATTTCAGGGACAGCATATAGTAGATGCTCATAAACACCGGCAGCTGTTAATCTGTTACTTTTAAAATCTATTCAATTTCTCACAAATGAACAACTTCCCTTTCCACTCAAATATTTTGACAAGTTAACTTCAAAAGCTTTCTATAAATTTAATAAAGCCTATGAAAATTTATTAATATGATATGGCATTGAGGTTACATGAATGGTTCTGAGTTCGTTTTTCGCATGGGTCTAACAAGTAGAGAAGTTTAAAAGCAAAGCCTCTTGTTACTGCTAACATGTAACAATAATGTACAAACTCGTATCAGTAAACTCTGTAGTCTCAGAATCCATTTACTTACTTAGTATTTTAGGCCACAGAAAAAATAACCAATACTCCTGTTCTGTCATCCACATTCTTATGAAATGAAAGCTTATTAGTTGCTTAGCTTCCTGGTACTTTTGACTAAATGTATTATACTTGCTAACAGCCAACAGCAGGCTATCAATATGTATCTGTTAAGAAAATACACTGCCATATACTTTAGTTATGAAAAAAGTGATATGGACCAGTGACTTGACTGTTTTTTCTCATGAAAGTATTAAAGGCAGACTTTTTGATTAAAATGGATATTTCTTTGACATAAAGAATTTCTAATATACTTCTGACTATATGCTGGGAATGAGATTTCCTTTTTTAAGTTAAAGAATTACTAAAATCAATTTTGATACCAGTTTTCACATTAGGCAGAACTGAAAAATGAAGCCGATTTCTATTTGTTTAAACAATGACATAGATTGTAAACAGTATTATGCATTAAATTACCATGTTCCAGTCTGTCTCAACTTTTCTGAATATGGATTCCATTTTCCACACTCCATTCTCCCATCCAGAAATAGTTTGATTGTTACTTGAAACTCGGACATAATGATCTTTCACAATATTGTAACAAAGGTACAGCTGTTTAGAAATCTTCTCATTTTCAGAGGGAATGAACAGGATTTCCTTTCTCTTAAAAAGAAAACAGAATTAGTTTTTCAACTTTATGGAAGATATTAAAAGTTAATTTAAAAAGGTTAATTACTTTAATTACATACAAGGGTAAGAGACTCCTTCAACTTGAAAAGAAAATTATGCCAATAAAATATCTAGGAAATATTAATAAAGATGAAAAGTATGAGCTCTGACTTAACTTTTGTGATTTGTGATCCACCTGAATTCATTCACTGTTCTTCCTTTCTGCCACCATCGTCTACCTGTAAAGTGGTATATACTACAACAGCCTCCTACAGCTGACTTCTTTGCATTCCACTTGTACCTGCTCTTGTATCCATGTTTAAGGTAGTGACGAGAAAGCTTTTAATAAATATAAATGGAGATGTGTCTCCTCCTTGTTTAACTCACTTCACTAACTTCACACAGTACCTAAATTCCAACATCATTCCCCAGGGTTACAGGCCTAACATGATTTGTCCCCTGCCCACCTGTTTAACGAGGACTCGTGTTCCTCTTCCTCTTTATTTCTATGGGCCTATCACATTATTTTCCTTTAGTTTTTCAAAAATGGTGCAACTGGTTCCTGCTGCAGGTCCTTGACACATACTGTCGTGTCTAGAGAGAATGTTATTCTTTCTAATCTCAATATACTTGATTCTATTTCATCTATCCAGCCTCCAGTGTACCAGTGTCCTCTTCTGGTATTCTAACCTAGGAGAACGTCTGACAGGTATAGCTTAATACTGTCATCTGAATGTGTTAAATTACTATAAAAGATCATTTTTTATCTTAAAATTTCACAAAATTTTTGTATCTTAATCCAAAATAAATTCATGTTTGTTTTTGTATAAAATAATCCCTATTTCCTGAGTGCATCTAACGTTTGAAAAAGAAGACACATGTATTCTGTGCTCTTATGTGCCACATACTCAGTGGCTTCTTCTCCTGATGTGTAGCCATAGTAGCACTTGGGGTCAGACAATCCGTGGTGGTGGAGGGTGTCCTGTACAGTGCAGGTTATTAAGCATTCTAGGCCTACTAAGTGCCAGAGGCATTGGCCCTCTTCTAGGTCATAACAATTATCTCCAGACCCTGTCAAAGGGCCTATTGAAGGGAAAATCATCTGCTAGAGTACTACTGACCTGTTTCAACATCCTGCTATAGTAATTACTAACTGATCAGACTGGTAGGCAATGCTTTGTGTTAAGCTTTAGGCAGTACATATTAAAAAATAAACCTTGGAATGTGTAAGAATCAATCAGCAAAATATAAAATCTATTAAGCCCAAAAAACTATATATGAGTATATATCACAGTCAGAATTTTAAAATAGGCACATTAAATGTATGAAGCAGAAGGTGATTCTCTAGGAAAACCTATGAATACTGATGGCAGAAAGGTAAACAAAGTAGTTTATTACTTTTAGAAATTGATTTTAGAATTATGTATTATTACACTATGTGTTAAAATGAGCAAGTAACAAACACTTTTTAAAGGTCTTCTCATTCTTTTTTTTTCCAGTGCTGGAGGTTGACTCTAGGACTTCAAGAATGCTAGGCAAGCGCTCAGCACTCAGTCACATCCCTGGCCCCTCTTCTTTATTCTTTTTTAATCAAAGTTATTTCATGATGCTAAAACAAACTAACTGCAAATAAAATCTAAAAGGGTTATCAAGTATTTTAGAAAGGATAACCAATTACCAAAAGGAAAAGAAAAATACCTTTGTCACTGAACACAGCATGTATGCAAACAAATAAAACAATGTGGAGTAAAAATGACATTTTCATATATGCTTTAAATTTAAGATTAAGATAAAACTGTCTCTGAAAATAACACCAATGTTTCCTTCACTTTCCAAATAAGATTTAGTTCCAAAATTTTTAAAGATTATTTCTACTTTTTTTTTTTTTGTCTTTTTCCTTTTTATCGGTACCAGGGATTGAACTCACAACTGCCTGCTTGCAAGGCAGGCGCTTATGCTGCTGAGCTAAATCCCCAATCCCTTCATTTACTTTTAAAACACCCATTTTGAAAGGATGTTAACAAAGAAAAAATTTATTTTTTTAAGTCCATGGCATTAAAATACCTAGCAACTGAGAAACTTCAAATATTTTCAGAAGAGAAAATTGGGTATATGACCCAATTTGTATTTTTAAAGTTTAATCAATTTACATGCAATGCAAAATAAAGAACCATCCATTAAAAAAAAAAAAAGAAATGATGGGGATTTGGCTCAGCAGCATAAGCGCCTGCCTTGCAAGCAGGAAGTCGTGAGTTTGGTCCTGGGTACCGATAAAAAGGAAAAAGACAAAAAAAAAAAAAAAAAAAAAAAAAAAAAAAAAAAAAAAAAAAAAAAGAAAAGAAAAGAAAAGAAATGAAGACCTACATAATATCTATGGTTTAAACTGAACACAGCTGTGAATTAAATTAGCTCTTTTTAAACTGGCTTCATTTAGATTTATACTTGCAACTTGCAGCAGCAGCAGTGATTTGAATTATTTGTTGAGTTTAGCTCTGGTAATTCTATGGCTGAATCAATACTTCCAACTGCCTGCTATAGATGATAGGATAAATTAAAATGCAAACATAAAATTTGCCGGAGATAATTCACTCATTTTGCGCATTTTTCTTCAGTAGAGGAATGACCTATTGTCAATGGTAAATTTAGAAAAAGTTGTATAAATTTTAATTTATTTAGATCTGTTTGATACTGACATGAGGAATTATTTCCCTTTAAAGTATTTTATTACACATTTACCTAGATATGCACATTAAATATTCTCCAGTGATTCAATTTCAAAATCCCTACAGGAAAAGAAAATCTATTGCACTTTTTAAATGTTCATTATAGAACCAAGCACAATGGCTTTCACCTGGTTCTTAAGTAGGACTGAATTATAGAAATTGAATTTCCACTGATCTGCTGACACACGCTTGTAATCCCAGCACTTGGGAGGCTGAAGCAGGAGGACTGCCTTGAGTCTGAAGACAGTCTGGGTGCTACATGATGAGTTAAAAGCCAGCGTAAACTACAGAGTGAGACCCTATCTCAAAAAAAACCAAAAACCAAAACCAAGACTAAAAGAGATCAAATTTCCATTACTATTTAATTTCTGGAGATCAATCAAGTGACAATATTAAAATAGGTTTGATAATATAACAGAAGTCACACCGACAATAAGTTGTTGTTGGGTTTGTGGTACATGGCTGCAATCCTAGCACTTGGCAAGCTGAGGAAAAGGAAGGATTGCCATTGGGACCACCCTGGACTACAAGGCCAGCCTGAACTACAAAGCAGAAGCCTGTCTCCAAAAACAAACAAAAACAAAAACCCCTCAAATGCAAAGTTTTGCCAATACCAGATGTATGCAAGCACAAACCAAGAAATATACTTTCACCACCTAAATTATCGAAGTTCTGTATTTCCTCACCGTGCTTTTTTAAATTTCATGTAGAGAAAACAAAATTTTTTTTTTTTAATGTTTCAAAACCTCATTTTAAAAACCTGAATAGGCACTTTGCAAGAGGACACAGTATTCACCAAAATGCAAACTGAAATTGGGACAGTACATATATGACCAGAACTGTTGAAAAGATTGACATAGTAATACCAAATGTAGACAGAGATCTGAAAACAAATTTCAGATGGCTACTTAGAATGCAAACTAGTACAACTACTTTCGAACACTGTTAGGCAGTGTTATGGTTCAGTTCTAAAATGACTCCCAAAGTCTCAAGTATCTGGAAGGTGACTAAATTACCGGGACACTAATTCATCAATGTATTTAATACATTAATCTGTTCATGAGTTCTTGGCTGGATGTGCTGTTAGGAGGCTGGCCTATTTAGAGGGGGGTCACTGGGGAGCACTACTTGGAAGGGTACATTTTGTTCCCACTCCTCCCTTATCTTTCCACTTCCTGGCTGTCATGAGTATGCAGCTTTCCCCTGGCATGCCCTTTTTGCCTTGGAGCCAACCAACTTGTAAAAATCATAAGCCAAAACAAATCTTTCTCCTTTAAATTGTGGATGTTAGGGTATTCCAGTATGGGAAGGTGATTAACACTGACAATGTCTACCCAAGTTTGGGCATACTCATACTCTCATGACCTAGTGATTTCACACTTAGGCATAATGTAATTGAAATGCATAAATATATTCATTGAAAAAATATAAATCAATGTTGACAGCAGCATACTTTAAAATAGTCAAAGCCCAAACAACCAAAATGCCCACCAGTACTGAAATGGATAAACTATAACACTGTTGTAGCATGTGTGCAGATGACCCCCAAGCCTCACGCACTCATAGGTGGAGCTTTTCAGAGGTGGACAGATCTAGAGTGTGTGATCCTGGGATCAAGGGTGTGCGGTAATAGATTAGTCCTTTAATTTATCATACTTTTGGGTGTGGATAATGAGATGGTGTGAGCAGAACTACCCAAAAGGTCTGTATAGCCTGGATGGGACAAAGGGAAGGAGAGGCTGCTGCTTGCTGCCTTCTGCCTGACACACAATGAACTGTTTCTCCTCTGCAGTGTCACCCTGCCTGGGAGTCAGGTTAGTATGGACTAAAACTTCTATAAATTGTGAGCAAAAATAAACCTTTCTTTTTTCAACCTGTAGGTGTCAGGTATTTTGTCCTAGTAATGAGAAAAGCAACTAAACATCAGATCCACACAATGGAATATTATACAAGAAAGAGAATATGTTTACATATTGCATTACATATGAATTTCACTACTATAATGTGTGAAAAAAAGCTATACACAAAAAGTATGCATTACATGAGGTCATCTATTTATTTACCTACAGAAGAAGAGGTAAAAACTAAGATGTGATGTTAGTAACTAGTTATTTTTATGGAGTGGAAAATAGCTATTGGAAAGAAACTCATGCTTATTTCTGGGGTTCTGGTGATCTACTGTTTCTTTTGATGATTGAATATATGCAGCAGTACTTTGTTTAATGGACATTTATGTTTGTAAATAATTTGGTTTGCAAATAAAAGCATTGGGCAAAAACTTGTTTTTGTTTGTAAGTTATGTACTGTGTGACAAAAATGACTGCAGCCATCTTTGCTGCACAACACAAATGTAGCCATCATTTCCAAAATCATGCAATGAATTAAGTTCATGAACTGAGATATCATGTAGCTGCTCAATTTGTAAAAACTTGTTGAGAAATATATTATGTGTACTCTTCTGTTTATTCTTTAGTAAAAGTTTTTTTGTGCTAAGAACAGAAAGGTGGAAATGGGAAAATTCTACTTTAGAGTACTGTGCTAATTCTTTTATGATTATACTATTTCAATCAATTATCACTTTTCTTCACTTTTTCCATTTCCAAATAATAACACAAAGACCACGACCAATGGATTTTTTCTGTAAGCAAAGAACATATTATATAATAAGCATAAAGTAATAAAGGACTATCATTCTAGAATAAATTAAATACCTCTAGCCTCACTTCACCTCGAGCTACTCTCCAAGCCAATGACCCAGATATTCTTCCACCAAATTCTCCAGGTTTAGGGGTTCTGGGAGATATAAATTCAACAAGCTCCACAATTATCCTCTGTAGAAGTTCTTTTCTTCTATTTTCTGATAAAGATAGTTGTCTCTGTCATTAATATTTTAAAAAAAGATAATATTAAGGGAATGTAGAAGTCCAAATCTAAGCAAGAATGTAATTAAAATATAACATTTTTATTTTATGAGGTCTTAAAAGAAGTGACCAACTTGATTTTCATATACATATTATTTGGAAAACAGGACACTGAGGAAAGTTAATTTTATGTCGAGAAATCATTCAACACACATATGTTTACATCACTTCTATTAATCCAGATTTAGAATGGAGATATAGCACATTCTATTTTGGCTATGATGGATTAAGCTACTGTTGTGGCTTGCATCTTGGTGTTCCCGCAAAGCCTCATGCAGTCATACACAAGGCTTTTTCAGAGGTGGCTGGATCTACAATGTGTGATGATGGGATTAAAAGTGTATGACTACAAATTATTCCACTGATTGGTTTGACACTTATCCTAAACGAGGTGGCCTAGACAGAATATAAAAAGAGCAGAAACAAGCTGCTATTGTTGCTGGTCACGAGTAGCTTGCTTGCCTTGCTGTCTTCTGCCTGCCTTGAACTGTTTTTCCTCTATAATGCCCCTATGCCATGCTATCTGCCTTTGGAGTCAGCTAATAAGGAACTAAAACCTCTACAAACTGTAAATAAATCTTCCCTCCTTTAATGTCAGATTTCAGGCATTTTAGTGCAGCAATGAGGAAGACTAACTAAGACAGAATTTGGCACCAGGAGTGAGGTCAGAAAGGCTTCACCTGGATTTCAAAGGAAAGCCAGGGAGGCTATAATGTGTGCCTGAGAGGGTAATACATGAATCTCCCAGTGTGAAACTGAAAATGCAGTAGAGAAATCAGAAGTTTGGAAAAGCCAGGAATGTAGATCGTCTGAGGAAAACTGCAAGGAGGGAGCAGAGCAGGCCCAAGAGAGAAGCCACGGGAGCTACTAAAACCACTAGCAGTACTACAGGCATAGGTCAACCTAAGCCCTTTGGAGTTCATATCTTAACACAGACTGCCTCAAATGCTAGACATGGAATTACAGGAGTTAATGTTTTCCCTGCAAGGTTTTGGACTTGTTTTGTTCCTATTCCTTTCTGTGTTCCTAATTTGTATGTTTTGGAACAGAAATGTGTATCTTATGCCACTGACTTCTGGAAGTATTTAACTTCCTTCTCCTGTATAGGGGCTTGCAATTAAGAGACTGCCTTAAATCTTTGTGGAGACTTTAGACTTAAGATTTTTCAGCAATAGTGACACTGTTAGTATTTTGGCAACTCTTGGAGATAAAGGGATGTGCATGAGTTTTTAGGGGGCCAGAGGCAGGGAATTATAGATTGAGTTTTGATGGCCCCCAAAGCCTCAGGCAGTTATAGGTGGGGCTCTTTCAGATGTGGTTGGATTGAGAGAATGTATCTGACTCATGGTGCAATGCTTGAATTAATGATGCTAGGATTAAGGGTATTATCCACCCTAAGGATGGGTAGCCTGGATACAATGTAAAGGACAGAAAGAGGTCCTCGCTTGCTAGTTACTTGTAGTCTGTCACTTGTCATCAGTCACTTGCTTAACCTTCTACACACCGTGAACTGTTTCTGCTCTGTAATGTCTGTCTGCTAAGCCAACCTGCCCTGGAGCCAGCTATTGAGGACTGAAATCTGTATAAACTATGAGATAAATAAACTGTCACTCTTTTAACTCTGGATGTTAAATATTTTGTCTCAGCAATGAGAAAAAGAAAGACAGAATTTGATACCCGATAAGGGGGTTATTGCTGTAACTATATCTGACTATGTGGTTCAGGAGCCTCTGAAATTGTCTTATGAGAAGAATTTGGAAAAGTTCAGAGATCCTGGCTGAAAAAGCAGCACTGGAAAGTCTAAGGTTGTACTTGATGGGACATTCTGGTCAGAGCTCAGAGAACTGAATGGTGATATAAATACTGCTGGTAAAGCCTAGGCTTGTGAAATTTCTGCTGGAAAGAATGACTACATTGGGTATTAGACTCTGGACAATGTGTGTTATGGCTTGGCATAAGATCTGTCTGCATTTTGCTCATATTCAGAGACTGCCTGAGACTGAGATAGAGCAGTGATTAATTAGCTGGGAGGAGACATTTCAAGGCAGTCTAATGTTGAAGCTGTTACATGGCTATAGTTCGAGGCTTCTGTCCTGATCCACATTGAAAATCAAGAGTAAAGAGCTCAGGAGAATGATTCAAACTGTTGAGTGTGGCCAGAAAGGAAGTTCCAGTAAAACTGTAGTCTGCAAAGATGGAACAGAAGAGAAACTGGTCACTAAAAAGACTAGCAAGAAAAAGGCAGTTTTTCAGGAGAAGACAACAGAAAAGATGGCCTGAGAATATCACAAGAACTAGCAGGACTCCAGCCTTTGCAGCCTCAGAGTTGCAAAGGTAGAACGACTTTTTGAGAAGTCCCAGAGCATCATGTTCCAAAATGACAGTGGTCTAGAGAATCTGATCCTCAGGACTGGAATCAGAGTCTCTAGCAATCCAGGCACTCAGTCTTTACATCCAAGAAAGAAGGAAGACTGGCTACTCCTTCAGCTGGCAGCAGACCCTGGCATCAACTATGTGGTGCTGGTTTTAGGTGCACATAGAATTTAAGAGTTGTGGGGTGAGGAAGGCTTCCATTCCAATTTCACAAGAAGGCAGCATGCTTCAGAGAGAGCAGTGTGTGACACTGTGAGTGTGAAGCCAAAGGTGCAGTGGAGACTCCAGACGGAGGCTGGAGAAGCCAGGAAAATGAATCAACAGAGAAAAGCTGTAAGGAGTGAACCTAGAAAAGCAGCTGTGAGAGCTGCAACCAGCACTGCTGTAGGAGTGAAGGCACTCAAGTCCTTTGAAATTTGTATCTTGCCAAAGACTGCCAGGGATCCTGGATAGAACTATAATATTTAATCTTTTGCCCTGCTGAATTTTGGCCTTGCTTTGTTCCCAACCCTTCTTATGCTCTTTTATGTACCTTATGGAAGACAAATGTTTAACTTGTACCACTGTACGTTGGAAGTTTTTAAACTTTGTATTTATATAGGAGTTTTCCGCCAAGTTTGCCTTAAATCTCAGAGGAAACTTTGAACTTGCACTTTTTTTTTTCTGGTACCAAGGATTGAACTCATAACCTTGTGCTTGCTAGGCAAGTACTTACACCAGCTGAGCTAAGTCTCCAGCCCTGAACTTGCACTTTTTAGCAGTGCTGAAACTATTAGCATTTTGGCAACTCCTGTGTAAAACGATGTGTATGAGCCTTTGTGGGTGGAATATTATGGTTTGGGTTTAGACGTCACCCAATGCCTCATGAAATCACAGGTGGGACTTTTTCAGAGGTGACTGAATTCTCAATGTGTGATGCTGGGATTAAGAGTGTGTGATGACTATATTAGTCCACTTAGTGATTTGGTATCACCCTAAACTTGGTAGCCTGAACAGAATATAAAAGGGGCAGAAAGAAGCTGTTATAGTTTGCTTCTTTTTGCTGTCTTTTACCTGCCTTAGAACTGTGATGGTGCTCTGCCATGCCTCCTGCCTTGGAGCCAACCAACTATGAACTGAAAGCTCTACAAACTGTAAGCAAAATAAATTTTTTCCTCTTTTATCTTTGAGTGACAGGTTTTTGTCTCAGCAATGAGGAAAAGTAATTAAGACAGTTGTGTTTTGTCAAATCCTTGCTAAAAAAAGATAGAGAAACACATACACACATATTCAAACACTTGCTTGGATGCAACAGACAGCTACCGAGATAGCTAGAACTTGAAAAGTCAAAATACTAAGAGACGAAATGAAATGAGTTGAAGAGAACTTTCTGTACCCCTCTCTACCTCCAGGCTTTTGCTAATTATTAAGTAGCTGAGGAGAAAAGGCTGGAAAATTAGGCACAAACTGGTGATCAAAGTGCTAAAAAACAAAGCAACCTTCTTAGCAGAATCGAAGTGCAAAAGAGAAAATAAATTAGCAATGTAACAGTTTTCTGAGACAAAGGTTTCTAACAAATGCTCCAAGTTTTCAGGTTTTAATCCCCTAGGGTTATACATGAGAAATAAGAAAAAATTCAAAATAAACTGAGACCTCACTATGAATGTCATCACTAGGTTAAGGTGATCTGCCCTATTCTGGCTGCTAGCCAGAAGCAAAATTAGTTTACTTTTAAATTTTAAAAAAAAATCCATGAGTATAGAATTAAATATTTCCCTATAGAAGAAGTATTAAAATGAACTTTCCATTTTAGACACCCTGAATTCTTCCTCTCCACAGAAGTAGTCACTGTTAGGATTATAGGTGTGACGGCACACATCTGCAATCCTAGCACTGGGGAGGTTGAGGCACGAGCACTACCATGAGTTTGAAACCAGCCTTGGCTATACAGTGAACAAGCAAAGGGAAGACACAGGACAAGCTTCTTTCAGTCCCTTATACTGTATGCAGGCTTCTCACCCTAGCGTGGGTGTGGGGACTCACATCCTTAATTCCATCAGTGGACAATGATTCAATCATAAACTCTAGATTCAGCCACCTCTGAAAAGCCCAACTCTCATGACTGCATGAGGTGCTGGGTGGACATCTAGACACAAACCATAACATATACCTGCTTATTAAGCCCATTAATAGTCTCACGAAGTAATTCTTCTGTTATTGCAGTTCTTCTGGAGATCACTTCTTCATGTTTACAAGAATATCTCCAAGTGACATCAACTACCTGAAACAGATAACATTATAAATATTTAATAAGATTATAACTATCAACCTTTATTTGATAAGTACTTTTTTTTTTTATCGGTACTGGGGATCGAACTCACAACCGCCTGCTTGCAAGGCAGGTGCTTATGCTGCTGAGCTAAATCCCCAACCCCAAGACATACTGTTTTGTTTAAACTTTAAAAACCTGTGAAGGAAGCTGAAGAGAATATGCTGATTTTTAACATATTTCTTAACAGATATACTTCCAAGAAACGCTTTGATAAAAGGTGAAAACTTCAGAATACTAGCTTTTTAAGATTTATGCACAAAGCCTATTCTACTAATTAAACAAGTAAAAACTTAATTTTATTGTATTCAATTTGTATTATAGAACTTATTTTTGATAATGGTGTAATGCTAATTCAATGGAAAAAGGTGTGGTGTGGTGCCACATGCTTGTAATCCCAGCACTGAGGATGCTGAAGGATTGCTGTGAATTTGAGGCCAGCCTGGGCTATGGTTAAAAAAAAAAAAAGGAATCTTCGCAACAAATGGTGCTAAAACAATTCATTAACCATGTGCCAAAAATGAATTTCAATCTGTGCTTGGGCCAATATGCAAATATTAAATAAAAATGGATTGCAGGTGTAAATCTAAAAATGTAAAGTTTCTTTAAAAAGTGAGAGATATATTATGACCTGGACTAGACAAAAATTTCTAAGCTACAACATTAAATGGCACAGTCTATAAAAAAAAATACACAGGCCAACTGGCCTTCATTGATTTGGTTTCTTCAAAAGTCATTAAAGAGCATCAAAAGCTAGTGAAAAACTTTGGCAAATCACATATCTGATACAGTGCTTACATAAGAATAAAGAATTCTCAAAACTCAACAATGAGAAAACAAGGGGAAATATCAGCCAACAGCAAGATACGAATGGCAAATACATAAAAAGGTGCTCAGTATTACGTGTCATTAGCAAAGTACAAAAGAAAACCATAGCAATATCCACTATACACCTATTAAAAGAGCCACAAAATGTCCTACCTCATCTTTAGAAAATGCAATGACATAGGAAAGCTTTTTGCCCCATCCTGTTTCATAAAGGAGTGGTTTATCACAGACATCTTCACATGCATCACAGTGTAGCCACCGCTGCTGAGAAGCAGAATAGACTTCTGTCCAAACATGGTCTACTCAAGTAAGTAAAGGGGAAAAATAAGGAAAAAGACTTATGCATATAAAACCACAATGGCTTCCAACATCTAACACTAACTCTTAAGGATCACATAAATCGTAATATTGTAAACTTTAGCTCTGAAAGTGAGCACTTTGTGGTGCATACCAGACTAGAATAATCACTTTTAATGTAGTAAATTTTAGACAATAAAAACATGTATCCTCTAAAGAGGCAAACATATTAAACAGAGTATCAAAATTATCAGCCTCAGTTTACCAGTGTGAAGGAAATTAATACTATTTTTGAAATTTCAGTATGTTTCTCTGGCCCCTAAAATGTAGAAACACCAGGCAGTATAACTGAATTTCTCATCATTGTTTGACTATGAAAGAATAAATATTAACTGAAGGTTTCATTTGATTCTACAAATAACAACACTGAAAACACACAGAACTGTAAAAGAAGAAAAACAACTTTTTAACATGTAGACAACACAAGTTATTTCTAAATAAAGACGATAAAGATATCTATCATTTGGCTTTCCTTAACACAATTTTTGTAATGATTTCTTTACTAAATCATTTATAGTAACCCCTCTAATAATGAAGACTTCTATAGCACATAACTATACACTCTTATCTATGCAAAAACATTACTATAAGTGCCATGGTAAAGCGTTAATAAAAGAATATAGTACAAATATAGTACCGACACTGTGCTGGTATATTATAAAAATCTTGTTTTCTTCTAAAAACCTGAGGTTAGTTATTAGTGGTATTTTATAGATGACAAATGGAAGCTAACAGCAACAGGGAAATATGAAAAACTGATGAGTTCAGAGAGTAAACTTAAGCTGTATATACAAAGCCATGTTGCTTCTCCATTCATGCACATTCTGTACCTGTGTAATCCCAAACATAGCGAGCCTCGAACCCTAAAGCTCGGCAGCACAGTGTGAAACAATTGGCCCACTCGCCACACCGTCCACATCTTGTCTCCAAAAGCTTCTCGGGGTTGTTGTATCTGGTTTAACAAAACAACAACAAAAAGTCAATAGCTTTTATATGCTATCAAAATAAAATTTTTAAAAATGTGTATTATCTCTATGATAATTATTAATCATGTTTAATTCCCTATTTTTAAATATCAATGGAAAGACCTAGAATATGTAAGACACTGTGCTACAATCTTTGTTGAAAAGTGACTTGTAGATGCTTTTCTTTTTTGTGGTACCAGGGATTGAACTCACAATTTCGCACTTGCCAGGCAGGTGCTTATGCCGCTGAGCTAAATCCCCAGCCCCCCAAGAAGTGACTTTTAAACAGTGGCAATGTCTTCAAGGAGTTCACAGTCCTATAGGGAGAAGCATTAATACATTTTTACTTTGTAGCAGAATGAGACAGAAACTTTACAGTAAGTCTTATACACTTTTGTGAAAAGTGATTTAAGAAGAGAACTCATATGTGAAGTGAGTTTTGAAATACAAGTTTGCATATACAGATTCTGTAGGAAGTCTAAGCATTAAACATTAGCAACTAGTAGTAATTAACTCACTGTGTTAAAAAATAAATGACTTTAAGTTACTCAATAAAGACTTTAGGTTAATTTTACTTAAAAGCTGGTTTCCTTTCTAATTATCACTTTGATTAAATTTTTATTCTTCTCAAGTATTAAAAGTGCTTGCTAATTTGGAAATTGTTTTCAAAGATGTCTTCAGCATAAAAGGTACTTCAATTGCCAGACATGGTGGTGCATGCCTGTGATCCCAGCACTGGGAAGGCTGAAGCAGGAGGACTGCTATGAGTTTGAAGCCAATCCAGGTTATGTGGTGAGTTCAAGGGCACCCTGAACTACATAGCAAGACCCTGTCTCAAAAACAAAAACAAAGTTACTCTAATTATAAAATTGTCATCAAAATGGAGGATAACAAATTTCCACATGGTAACGAGAAGGCTTTTGAGTTGGTAAGCAGGAAAAGTGCTTCAGCTAACTACAGATGTCATCCATGAGCCCAGCAGGCAAAAGAGGTAAAAGAATGGGAATCAGTGAGCTGGCTCTGTAGTAACAAATTTGTTGAGCAGATACTTTTGCTTAAACTAAATTAAATGCATTTACAACTTAGTTAATTAACTGAAAAAGGTGTGTGTGTATGTATGTATGTATGCATGTATGCATTTATTTATTTGAGACAAGGTCTCGATGTGTAGCTCAGGGTGGCCTTGAACTCACTATGTAGCCCCGGCTAGCCTCAAACTCATGGCGATCCTCTTGTCTCAGCCTTCTGAGTGCTGGGACTACAGGCCTGCACCATGACACCTGGCAAGATATGAATTTAAATTGAAGCATAGTAACAAAATCAGAATATCCTATGACTCCATCTTCTGTATATGCTACTTGTGCCAAGACAAACGAATCAGATGAGGGGCACGGTGTAGCTCAGTGACAGTGTGTGTGTCTCTGTGTGTGTGTGTGTGTGTGTGTGTGTGTGTGTGTGTCTGTGTGTGCTTGGCATGTGTAACCCTCTGGTTGGATCCTCAGCTCAGTGACAGTGTGTGTGTGTGTGTGTGTGTGTGTGTGTGTGTGCGTGCGTGCGCGCGCGCTTGGCATGTGTAACCCTCTGGTTGGATCCTCAAACTCTCCTTGAGTCAAAAAAAAAAGACTGGTCTCTAATTAATAGTGTTTAGGTCTGGTAGGGCTGGAAGTACACATAAATGACAGAAGGTTTATCTAGCATGCTTGAGGCTTTTGGTTGGATCCTCTGTACTGAAAAAACAAAAAAGCATTTATTATCCCAGCCTGATACTGAAAATACCTACAAATAAAACAAGAAAATTATTAAAAAGGAAATATTTTGCATTAGTATCTATGCTAGTTTGTACCAGTCTATACTGCATTATTAGTTTAAAATCCAAGAATTTATGAGGATATATATATATATGTGTGTATATATATATATATATATATATATATATACTAATCTCTTATCTACTCATCTCTGCAGAAGGGTTGTACAGTATATGCTCAATGAAGAAACAACACTATAGATAATTATTGCGTATTAGCTATTATTTAGCCTATATTTTGTATATAACAGGCCTATTCCAAATTAAGGACAGAACTGAATTCCTAAGCCAGCCCACAACTAGAAAGAACATGGTATCTTTTCTTGCATGATAATACAAACAAACTTTGTAACTTTTGCTAATTACAAAATCTGACATGAGTCTTATACATTAAAAGATGGAAAAATTAATTGAAAAATTAAATTTTTCTTATTTAAAAATTAGTGATATAAGAGGTAGGTCAGGTTGGGTGGGTTTTTCCTAATTAAAACAAATTTCTACCTTTATAAGAAAATAATATGATTGCATTACACTCCACTTATACTTCCTTTATTATAATGTCATGATTATTTTCAGTTATTGTATTTACTATCACAATGATCAGAATTTCTCATTAGTATTTTTATTGTACATCAGTACTATCAGAAAATTAAAAATCATGTATTAAAAGAATACATGATTTGGAGAACTGAAAATACTGTGACTATGCTCAAAATGTGTAGAGCAACAAATTTCCTGTAAAAAGAGTAAAAAAAGAATATTAGAGTTTGTAATGGTATGGTCTCTCACCAATTTTCAACTCTTGTAGCCTGAAAACAGTTACGGACTCTAAGCAAATGAATCTGCATGGTTGTATTCTAATAAAACATTATTTACAAAAACAAGTATGGGCTGGGTTTAGCCTACCAGTCATTGCAGACCTCTGTTCTTAAAAAACGTATTTCTAATAGTTTAGATGAAGATTTAAGAGCTTGTCTAATAAAAATTTGCTTCTAATCTTTCCATTAAGAGATTACATAAGTTTAATTTCTGGGTACCTACCTTGGGAATCGATTGTTGAGCTGACATGCATCACAGTAATGATCTTCTACAAGATGTGCACCCCATTTTAGCTCATCCTCATTGGGCATTAATGATTTATCTCTAGATCTAGTCTTTCCACCACATTTGGTGCATGAAATATCATTTACCCAGTGAAAAAATTCCTCCTTAAACCAATGCAAAAGCTCCAACAAAAGAAAATCCTCATCACTTATATTAGTGCCTAAAAAGTTAAAAAGAGAACCAAGTGAGGCCCAAAGCTGACAAAATCTGAAAATATTCACACATATTGTACGTATTCTCAATTTGGGAGCTGAAATGTAGGAAACACAGCATGATAAAACAACTTTCATAAGTAAGATGTATGAATTGCCAGTGTATGACAAAGAGAACTAGGCAGAAATACAATGACCCGTGTAACTACACATTTGGAATAGGACATTTATTGTCTTGTATTTTTAGTTTTTGAGGTAGGTCTCCCTATGCTGGCCTTGAACTTGCTATGTGCTGAGAGTAGCCTTGAATTTGCAGTGATCCTCCTGCCTCAGCCTCCAGAGAGCTAGGATTATATTCCTGGCTCATTACTGTTTTGTATCTATCCTTTGGCATGCATTCACAAGTGTTACATGGTGACAGGAAACTAGTCAGTTTGGAACTATCTTGAAACACAAGGGAGTCAGAAAAGTCTAATTTCAAAAACCATTTAAGAATAGGAACATTACAAGTTGGGATACAGATGAGGGCTTAGAGATATACAGAACTCCAAACAGGCATGATCAGAGGGAAAAAAACCCATACCAAAGCAAGTAATAGTCAAGATTCCAGGAACTCAACATAAAAAAATGGAATGATAAAAATTCATTAGAAAAAGAAATCACCTGTGAAGGAAAACCCATTAGAATCACAGATTTCTCAACTCAAGTCCTTAAGTCAAGGATAGCTTGGAGGAAATACTTCAAGCCCCAAAAGAAAACAATCTCCAACCCAGACTGATATACCCTGAAAGACTGTCTTTCAAAATTGGTGGAGAAAAAAGATACTTCCAGGACAAAGAATACTTGATTAAATTCATGACCACCAAACTAATGCTCCAAAAAGTTCTGAAGGATATTCTACAAAAAGACGAGACAGTAATTCCATGAATCCCAATAGAATGAGCACACCAGGCAAGGCAAGCAGTTAAACAAAAAAGGAAAAAAAAACAGAATCAACCACAGGAAAATATGTATGACAAGGATAAATCAATACATGTCCATTATAACTATCACTGTGAAAGGTCTCAATTTACCAATCACAAGGAAAAGATTGACAGAATGCATTGAGAAACAAGATCCAACAATATATTGCATATAAAAAACCATATTTAGCCAAAAAGAACTTCATAGACTGAAAGTCAAAGAATGGAAAACAATACCCCATGCGCCACAGGAATCTGGACTAATGCAGGGGTAGCTATTCTATTTGAAGACTTAGTGGATTTCAAGCCAAGGGTGACGAAAATGGACAAAGGTCACTATATACATAAAGAAACAACCCCCAAAAGGAAGAGAACAATTATAAGTAAATATGCATCAAATACTGGCATACACAACTGTACAAAACAACACTAATGGACATGAAAAATCAGGTAAAGGCTAACACAACCGTAACGGGCAACCTCAATACCCCACTGGCACAAATAGATCAACTAAACAAAAACATCAACAAAAACTATCAAAATGAATCAAACTCTCAAACAAACGAACTCAGCAGATATCTATAGAATGTTCCACCAAACAACAGAATGCATTCTTCTCAGCAGCACCTGACACTTTCTCCAAAACAGATCATATACTAGCTCTTAAAATATACATAAGTAAGTGCAAAGGAATTGAAATTGCCCCATATATATATATATATATATATATATATATATAATCAAATCATGGTACAATTAAACTGGAAATCAAAGGCAAGAGAACATACAAAAGTACATAAACACATGGAAATTAACACCCTCGTAAACAACCAGTAGGCCACGGATAAAATTAGAAGAAATTAGTTTTTACAATTAAATGATAACACCAATGCGAAACATTGGAACTTAAGGGATACAATGAAAGCAGTCTTATTAAGAAAATTTATAGTAGTGAATCCCCACATCAGGAAAACAGAGGAGCTCAAATAAATAACCTAATGTTGAACCTCCAGATCTCACAAAAAAGCAAGTTAAACCCAAAGCATGTGTGAGGGAGGAAATTATAAAGATCAGAGTAGAAATTAACACAATTGAGATTAAGAAAATAATACAAAGAATCAATGAATAGAAGAGTAGGTTCTTTGAAACAGTAAACAGATAACCCCCTGGCCAACCTTATCAAAAAAAGGAAAGAAAAGACCCAAAGCTGGCAGGCCACAGGGAGAATCAGATGCCAGCCCCTTCATGAGTCAGTTCCATTCACAGGCCGCCAGGTAGAGACCAAATGCCAGCCTCTTCCTGTGAGTCAGTGCCATGAGTGCTGCTGGGTAGAGAACGAGAAGCCAGCTCCTTCATGTGAGTTCACACAACGTAGCATCTATGGGCTATTCCTTCTGAAGATGGTAGACATAGTTAATTCCCTTAAAGTCCTGTATTATTTTATTTTGTCTTATCTTGTTTGATCTTATTATATCTGATAGCATGAGCAGCTATTTGAAAAATAACAAGACATTATGGTAGCTATTTTGGATTTACTATTATCTTGTTTTGAAGCCCAGTATTGTGTTGTTTTGTTTTTATTGGTTCTATTCTGTTCTGCTCTGATTTTACTGTGTCTGATGGTATGAGAAGCTATTTTGAGGACAAGAGGCATTATGGTAGCCACTGTTGCCTTCTTATTATCTTGTTTTGAAATCCTGTATCATTTACACTGTTTTGCTTTGATTGGCTTTATTCTGCCTTATTTTGCTTGGTTTTATTTTCCTTAAAATAAAAGATTTTTTAAAAAAAGGCCCAAATTCATGAAATTAAGAATGAAAAGGGTGAAATCACAACAGACTGCAGAAATCCAATCATCAATATTTACTCTAAGAACCTATACTCTAATTAGATGAAAAGCTGAGAAGAAATGGATAGATTCCTAGACACATATGAATTACCAAAGATGAATCAAAAAGACACACAAAAAATTTTAAGACAAAAATTCTAAATCACCCAATCTAATTCTACTACTGCTGAAACTCTTTAATGAAACTTAATGGGAAGCAATATTTCAAAAATCATTTCTGGAAAGCGTTACCTTGATAACAAAACCAGAGAAGGATCTAACCAAAAAGAACTAGAGGCCAATCTTCTTAGTGAACATAATTATAAAAATTCTCAGTAAGATACTAGCAAAAAGAATATAGAAACCATCAAAAAAGATTATATATCATGATTAAGTAGGATTCATCTAACCTACTCATATCAATAAATACATCAGATTAACATAATCCAAGGACAAAAACGATAGGATCAGCTCAATAGATACAGAAAAAGCATTTGACAAAATCCAACAACCATTCATGACAAAAAGTCTACAGAAAGTTAGCATCCAAAATGAACATATGCTTCTCAGATGAAGAAATACAAGTGGTAAATATATATATGAAAAAAGTGTTCAGCATCACTGGTTATTACAGAGATGAAAATTAAAACAATGCCAAGATTCCACCTTACCCTAGAAAGGACAACAACTATCAAGAATCAAGAAATAAGAAATGCTGGAGGGGTTGAGTACTGAAAGACACTAGAGAGAGAGAAAAATGACTACAATTTCCAGAACAACAACAGAAAGAAAATATCACACAAGACAAGCAATTAAAGGGCCTCAATTCACCAATTAAAAGAAATAGGTTCACAGAATGGTCAAGAAACAGGATCCAAAACCATGCCGTATATAGGAAACACATCTGACTCAAAAGGAAACTCACAGACTAAAAGTCAAAGGATGGAAAACGATACTCCATAAAATAGGAACCCAGAAAAAAGCAGGAGTAGCCATTCTGTTTGCAGACAATGTAAACTTCAAACCAAAAATGGATACAGGTCACTACATACTTGTTAGGGGAATAATTCAAAAAGAAGAGCTAACAATCGTAAATATAATTATATAGTACCCAACTGTATAAGAGAAATACTAATAGACATCAAAAGCCAAATATGCAACAACACAATTGTAATAGGGGACCTTACTACTCCACTGTCATAATGAGATAGATCAACTAGACAAAAAGTCCGCAGAGAAGTAACTGAACTGAATCAAACCTAACAAATGGACTTAGTAGACATTTACAGAGTGTTCCACCCAACCACATCAGAATACACATTCTTCTTAGCTGCACATCTCTCTAAAATAAACCATATATCAGGGCTGGGATTTAGCTCAGCAAGGCATAAGCGCAATGTCATGAGTTTGATCCCTGGTTCAAAAAAAAGAAAAAGAAACCTAAATCTTGAGGTGTATCGTACATATTCAAATAGACCATCTATTTGCCTACAGAACATTCTTAAGTAAATGAAAAGGGATTTAAATTATCCCATGCATTTTATCTGGCCACAGGGTTCTGAAATTGGAAATTAATGGCAAAAGAAATTGTAAAACCTACATAAACACATGGAAATCAAATAACAAGCTCTTGAACAATCAATAGGTTACAGATGAAACTGAAGAAGAAATTAAACAATACCTACAATTCAGTGAAAATGCAGATACAACATACTGAAACCTATGGGACACAATGAAAGCAGTCCTAAGAGGGAAATATGCAGCAATGACCTGCCACATCAGGAAAACAGAAGGAGCACAAATAAACTTCTTAACGTTACACCTCAAGCTTCTAGGAAAAGAAGAGCAAATCAAGCCCAAAACTCATAGAAGAGAGGAAATTATAAAGATCAGAGCAGAAATTAATGCAATTGAGACTAAGAAAAAAATACAAAAAATTAATAAATCAAAGAGCTGGTTCTTTGAGAGAATAAACAAAATTGATAAACTCTAGCCAACCTTATCAAGAAAAAGGAGGAAAAAATTCAAATCCACGCAATAAGGAATGAAAAGGGGGACATTACTACAGATTCCATGGCAATTCAGAAGATTATGAATACCTACTTCAAAAATCTTTAGTCACATAAGTTGGAAAACACAGAGGAAATGGACAGATTTCTAGAAATGTATGAATTACCAAAGCTGAATCAAGATGATATAACAATTTGAAAAACCCAGTATTAGTTACTGAAATTGACTTTGTTAGTAATTAAAAACTTAGTAACAAAGAAACGCCCAGGTCCTGATGGATTCACAGCAGAACTCTATAAGAAATTTAGAGAAGATTTAATGCCAATGCTCCTCAAATTTTTCAGTGAAACTGAAAGGGAAGCAATTTTTCCTAACTCATTCCTGGAGGCAAATATCACTGATACCAAAACCAGACAAAGACCCAACCAAAAAGGAGAACTATAAGCCAGCCTCCCTAATAAACACTGATGCAACAATTCTCAATAAAATACTGGCAAATAGAATGCAGCAAATCATCAAGAAGATTATACATCATGACCAAGTGGGATTTATCCCAGAAATACAGGGATGGCTTAACATGAACAAATCAATAAATGTAATGCACGCCATCAACAGAGCCAAAGACAAAAATCACATGATCATCTCAACAGATGCAGAAAAAGTTTTTGATAAAGTTCAACACTTGTTTATCATAAAAACCCTACAGAAACCTGGAATAGATGGTATTTACCTCAATCTGATAAAGGCCATCTACAATAAACCAACAGCCAACATGATACTAAATGGACAAAAACTGAAAGCTTTCACTCTAAAATCAGGAACAAGACAGGAATGTCAACTATTAACACTCCTATTCAATATAGTTCTGGAATCATTAGCTAGAGAAATCAGATAAGAGAGAGAAATAAAAGGAATAAGGATAGGAAAGTAAAAAAATTATCACTATGGAATTACAGGTATGTACCACCACACCTGGACACATGTACATTCTCTATGTATTTGTGATAAACTTTTTCTTAATTTTTTTACTGTATCTGGGCATGCATTTCTTTCCCAAGTTTTTGTGAATTGTCATGAATCTCCAAAACTATATGCCTGTAAGTGAACGAGTGCAGTTAAAACCTGTGTTATTGAAGTGTCAACAGTATCCTATCTTTGCATTTATGCAAGACATATATAAAAACAGAAAAAATTACAGGAGAATTAAAAACTACAGAGAATTTATAGGTCAGAAATAATGTTGATGGATGGGAAATTAAGTATTTCTAGTGTTAATTCTGCACAAATTAATCTAATTTAATGTAATCTCAGTTAAAATTATGAACATTTTCTAAATTCTGACAGCCTACCTACAGAATTCATGTGTCTCTTCCTATGACAGCAGGTACTTTATTTTGTTTATTGCTACATTCTCATCACCTAGAACTGACTGTTACACAAGGGATACTCACAAAATATTTGAATGAATAATGGAAGGACCAAATAGACTAGTCTCAAACTATTACTCTGAATTCAGGAATAAATCACCAGGTTTCCTGTAGAAAGTTATGACTATTATACAATCAGACTCCTCCTTCTAAGGTCAATATTGTTAATAACAGCTTGGAGAAATGCAAGTGGACTCGTGTTTGCATAGGACAGCTGCTCAGAAATCTTAGACAGAATGAGTGTTAAAGGGAATGCTGACTTAGATGTAAATTCCTATAAAGATACTATTTAGAGCATGGAGAGTTTATCCTAAAATATAACCAAGATTTCAAATTTGTAAATTTAGCATCTTCAAAAAGATCATATAAATATAAATAGATTTGTAGTAACTCTTCAGTGGCAAAATAAAATTAACAAGTTTAGGCCCTGACTTTCTACCCTTTGAAAACCACTGCTGTCAGTGACAGAAGAGAAAGAATGCGAAGAAAACAGGCTATATTCATTAATAGACATCTCATCTTAAGATGCACCTTTACAACTCAATATTCTTAGCCCTTGTCTACATATGCAATCTAGGAGGCCAGCATATGTTAACACTTTTTCAAAACGACACAGAATTCTTCCTCGTCCAGAATGGCTCGTATCTGTTTCTGGCACTTAATCATGAGAAACCTTCGGACTACCAGGCCAGATCTGTCAGACTACATTTTCCCGAGCTTTAATTATCTGTAGAAGTGTCTAGGACACAATGACAAAGTCCTCATGTTTGCTTCAAGCTACAATATTTTACTTACTTCATAAACCAGAGAAAGATTTTGTATGAAAAGGAAAATGATCCACCTCAGAAATGAAAGAAAATTACCAACGTGCCAGTAGAGGCTTTATCATTTTCTCTGCCTGACAGTCAACAGAGGACAGCCTGCCAATTGCTGAACAATATCCATTTGCTACTACTTTATTTACAGAATTGCAACCTTGGGGAGAGGGCAATGCCTGAGCTAAAAGACTACAGATTTCAGACCCTCTTCTAGTAGGAGAGATTAAATGACCAGTTTTTGTGAAGCATTACTTCAACAGGCTCAGATTAAGACATCATTACTGCTTTTTCTCCCCTATCTTCCTGATGTCTGGCATGCAAATGCAATGGCTGGCACTCCCACAAACACTTTAGGCAGTAAGCTGATGGGTAAAATGAAACCATGTACTCCTATCTGCAAAGACAGAAGGGCATCTAGGTGTCTGACAGCAGCTCATCATTAACCACTAGATTTCCTACATCAATGACTTCTTACATGATAAAATAATCCCTTAGTCACTGGAGTAATTACTATTTAAGTCTAATCAAACTCACCACACCACTTACTTCACTAATGTTCAGAATTCCTTCATCTCTTACACTCCTTGTTTCTATATTGTATGCTTCCATAACACTGTCAATCAACAGAACTTTTAGCAGTAAGAGAAACAATTTCATATTTGAACTGTCTGATAGAGTTGCCACTAACAACTTACAGAGTATCTAAACAGGAATGTAGAACTTGTGTGAAAATTTTACTTAATTTAAACATAAAAGTGTATGATGTCACACTGTTTTCAAGAACTTCTACTATTCTTTGTGTTGTCTTTTTCATCTTGCCAGTCTCTTTTCCTTCATGGCTTCATCTCTCACCTTGAAGTAAATTCCAAGGCTTGATCCCTTAGCCAAATTCTAGGAACATCTTTTCACCTGGAAGTCCAGACAATTTGCAGCAGGTACCTCGACCTCAATCTCTGCCTTTCTATCAAGTGTGTTTCTGCTGAGTCCTTTAAGTTTCTAGTAAACTGGATTCAAAATTAGCCAGTTATCTTCAAAATCTTCCGTATAGATACACAACTCTGTCACATCAAATGCAAGCACCACAAATTCTATTACTAAACCAACTTTTCTTTCTCCCTTAAAATTCCAATACCTGTTCATCTTCTTATATAAAGTGTATTACCATGTTTCAATTCTCTCCCCATATTCTTGAGTTTTGCTCAATTTATAGCTATTACTGACAGATCTTCCTTAACCACAGTTTTGATTTGCTTCAACAGATAATCCTGCTGAAGTAAGGTATTCAAGACTGGACTTCCCTAAGAAGTCATTTTACCTCTGTTCTGATGAACAGGGCATACATCACTTTTGCTATATGTTTAATGTACAACAGCAATAAATAACAATAGCATAAACGTAGCCATCTGGGTGAGATATGTGCTTTCTTGCTTGCTTTCATAAGATATGGTCCTTATACTCTATTTCAATCTTTGTAAGAAATAGAGTTATTGGGGCTGGGGATTTAGCTCAGCAGCATAAGCGCCTGCCTTGTAAGCAGGCAGTCATGAGTTCAATCCCCGGTACCAATAAAAAGGAAAAAGACAAAAAAAAAAAAAAAAAAAAAAAGAAAAAAAAGAAATAGAGTTATTTCTTTTTACCTTTAATTCCTTTTGGAAAAAAAAAAAAACTGAAGATAAACCCAGTGTATACTGATCTGCTTGAAACCAGTGCCAACTAAGACATGATCTCATCTTCACCTAGTGTCCATTACATAAGAGATGCAAAGGACGCATACTGCCATCCAAGGGACGAGAATACTAGAGAACAAGAACAGCAAAGGACACTAAAGCCTCTGACATGTGCAGCTCCAGCACCCGTACACTCCCCTTACACAGCCAAACCACATTCGCACTGCTCTGCAGACTTCACATGGTCTCTATGGATGTTGTTCACGAGGAGATTCCTGGTCCCTCTTCTGTTTGTCCTTTCTGATGTTAAAAGAAAAGTCCAATCTTTTATTTGTTTTTGCCCAATACTAGCCAATACTAGACAATAAGTTCATTCTTTATTTCAATTAAAAGTACTTGAGTTTGAAAGAGAAAATGTGTATGTGTATTCATTAACATATACACAAAGTCATATTCCTGTGATGAAGTTATTTCATGAGGTTTGGTTTATCTTCACCTTATTTTCCAAATTTTACAAAACAAAAAAAAAGTATATTTTCTTTATATCTAGAGGGGAAAAATGCTGGAGCAAATGTCAGTAGAGACCATCAGCAGATTTTATGGGACATAGACTTGACATCTTGGGTAACAGATATGAAGTATTTTAATACACTGACAACACCATTCCCAGGGTGAGGACAGACAAATACATTAAGATAACCATGCTGCTCACCTAACTTTGGATCCTTTTGGTAGATTATTGTTCATTGAGCATTTGGCAAGATGTATTTAAAACTGCACTTCATATATCATATTTGTGGGGCCCTGTCTCAAATCCTGTTCAACTGCTATTCAAGAGAGGGATGTATTACTCACTGTCTTTCCCCTGTGCAGCCTAGCACAATGATTCAAATGCAGGATGCAACCAGTAAATACCTGGTAAGTAGACATTTATATAGGATATCACATAAAGGATCACAGTGATTTGAAGCTGAACAGGGCCTTCATGACCACATATTGATACAAGACTGCTGTGTAAAGACACACACAAACACAAAGACTTTGAATGAAGAATACAGAAAATACAGATTTATCATGAGAAAAACTGCAAATGGAGTGAAATATTTAAAGTATTCAAAGAAAAAAACCCTCCCACCAACCTAGAATTCTACATGCTGGTGATATTATCCTTCAAAAGTGAGAGAGAAATAAACACTTTTTTAGGCAAACAAAAACTGAGGAGACTTCACCATCAGCAGACCTGAAAGAAATATTGCAAGAATTTCTTCAGGGAAAAGAAAAACAATATAGGTTGGAAAATCTATATTGGGGAGGACAATGTACAATGTATATACTATTGTTGCCCATGACTGATATGTTTTAAAATTTTGTTTTAGTTTTTTTCTATTTGAAATAAATGGATTTAAGGAAAAAGAAAAAAGAAAAAAAAAAAAAAAGAAAATTAGGCCTACAGGAGAAAATAAAGTACATCAGAGAAGGAATAAATGAAGGTAAAATAAAATCCTTTATTTTTCTTATATTTAATCAAAAATAACTATAAAAACAACACCAATGTGTGGTAACAGTCACAATATATGGCTAAATGAATGAAGGACAGTAGGGTTGCAAGGGATAACAGAGAAGAACTGAGATAATTCTGTTAAGTTACTTGCACTCTACACAAATCACTATGGTGTTTTTGAAGGCATGCTATATTAGCTAAAAATGTATACTGCAAATCAGGGCAATCATCCCCCCATCAAATTAAATAATAATCTAGAAAACATAGTATTAAGTATGACTTAAGGGATACAAACTCAAAATAAAAACTTTGAGTAAATTAAATTACATAAAAACTCAAAAATACTATAATTGAAACTTAAATTCTAAGATCATTAAACTAATAACAATTGTTGGATGATGAATATGTCAGACATTTCTCTAAGCTGTTAATAATGTCCTAACTTATTTCTTAAAATTATTATTCTTATTTTCTGTTATGGATTAAAAACAGGTAGTCAACTTAACACCAGCTGAATTAAACTGTCATGGTGCTGAGCACAGATGGCTCACCGGAGGAAAGTTGCCAGCATAAAAGGAGACATCGAGAAGAAGAGTGAGGCATTGTGGGTTTTCCTAAGTGTTGCTGTGTTGAGCTGTTGGTTCTCCTGGAGGAGCTTGTCATGCTGGCTTCCCTGAGAGGAACTCAGCTGTTATCACTGGAGGGGCTTGGGACTTTGTCACTGAGAATCGCTGCGGTTCACTTTGGGGGAGCCCTGGTCCTCACATTGAGCATTGCTTCCTGTCTCTAGAGGGGAAGATGTGTGCTGTATAATTTCAAGGAGAAGCTTGTCATGCTGGCTTCCTGGTATTTACCTGATTGTTCTTATAGTTCGGAGGACCTCGGAACCTCATTGTTGCTAAGGATGGCTGTGGTACTCTTCAGGGCTTTATTTTGAGCGTCATTTCTTGGCTCTAATGTAGAACCCTCAACCTACTGGCTCAGCTCCTGCATCCTGCTGGCATAAACTTTCTAGCTTCCACTGCTGACCTTTGGGCCCTTCCAGTACAGATCCGTGAAACAGACTGGCATGACTCCTTGATGTAGGCTCTAGACCTCCAGTTGGACTTGTGGTGGTATTGTCACGGGCTCTAGGTCTTCAGCTGGACTCATGCAGGACAGTGATGTGAGATCCAGACCTTTAGGTGAATGTTCTGGGTCTTTAGCGTTGTGGATAGATTTCCTGAACCTTCTGGTATTTAACTTTGGGTGGCCATCATAAAATAATATTATAATTCTGTGTCTTTTATGTAATTATTCTCCTTGTAACCCCTTTTCAAATGAAGAAACTGAGGCATGGAAATACTTATTCGGTCAAACATAGTGAATAATAGCACTGAGTTTACAGACAGTTGGCTTTCAAATCTACTTTTTTTTTCTAATTTACTCAATAAATACATAATGTCTACTTTTAGTAAAAATAAAATAATGGCTTAATCATGGATTAACTGGAAATCATTTCTGTAAGATTCATATTAAATTTCACTACTTCACATTAACAATTCCATCACATATTTCATGGGCTACATTACTTAACCTAAAAATATTTACCTATCAATGATTAAAATGAAAACACATTCAGAAAAAACATAAAAGTTTCACATGAGAATGCTTAGAACAGACATTTGTTCAAAGAAGGTATACAAATGGCCAATAAGTACATGAAAAGATACTCAATTAGGGAAAAGTAAATCAAAACTACAAAGAGATACCATCTCATCCCTGGCTATTATATAAAACAGATACAGTAAGTGCTGATGAGGATATGAAGTAAAATCTTTGTGCATTGCTGACAGAAATGTAAGATGGTAGCTACCATGTAAAACAGTATAAGAATTCCAAGAAATACAAGCAACCCAAGTGTTCATCCACAGATGACCGGAGAAGCAAAACATAGTATAAACACATAATCATCCTTAAAATGAAAATGAAAGAACATTCTACTGTAAGTTATAGCATGAATGAATCAAGAGGAAAATTATAAATGAAATCAGTGCATTATAAAAATACAAATGCTGTATGATTCCACATTTACACAAGATTACTTTGGTAGTGAAAATCATAGAAACAGAAAGTAGAATGGCAGGTGGCACAAACTGGAGGGTGGTGGAAAAGATAGAGTTTCCGTTTTAAAAGATAAAAATAGTTATGGAGCTGGATGACAGTGATGGTTATACGGCATTATGAACATTTAACACTATTACTGGGCATGGTAGCAAACTGCCTGTAATCCCAGCACTCAGGAGAACCAGGCAGGAAGATTGCTATGAGTTTGAGGCCAGCCTGTATTATAACAAGACCCTCCTTCAAAAAAAAAAAATTTTTTTTTTAAATTAAACAGTACTGAACTGTACACTTAAAAATCGTTAGGACAGTAAATTTCCTCATATATATATTTTAGCACAACACAAAAAATTGTAGAAAATGTATCTAATATACTATTAAAATACATCTAATATAATTTTAAGAATCCACATAGAAATGTCATATATTTACAATATACATGGCAAAAGGCACTACTTTAGTATTTGTTTAGCAATGATGTAAAGCTGCTACCTTTATCCAATTTTCTAGCTCTGGATAACTTTTCTTGTGATTTCCTTTTTAGTTCTTTGACTGGAATACAAGTCAAAGCTTTCTCTTGAAGAATGGGATTTTCATAGAGCAGCACATGCTGAAGGTTGGACTGAAGAACTTTTAGAATGGTTGAATCAGCTGTAACCTGATAGAAAAAAAGTACTAAAATTAGGTTTTCAATATATGCTACAAAAATGACACATAATAAAAACTTTGTGGTTCTCTGATATCATATAGAGGAAGGATGAATAAATTCACTGATATACACAATATTATGCAAAATCCTTACCATATTAATATTAGGAGATAGCCACATCTGTATTAAGAGTCTAAGATGATCTGTTTTTTTTTCCCTCTCTATATATTACAGAGGACATATTTAAACAGGGATTCTACTCTCCCCTTAAATTCTGCCCAAACTTATTCAAATGCTAACTGAATAAACAAACATGCTGCAGGTGCTGGGCAGTTCTTTTCTCCCATCAGGAGAAGAGGCTTCACCTGACCTCAATTTTTATATATTGATTTCTGCTTTCTTCATCAAGAGCTGCACTACATGCAACAAATCTACTGAACGCTAACAGCACAGTGCTCCTTGAATCAGTTGTTTACCCTTGTGATGGTATGGCTGGATGGAGATATAGATCACCACCACTGCCCAGCATCACCACAGGTTATTGTACTGTATCACTAGACTGGGAAAATAAATCAGAATTCAAAATCACAAGCACATTTTTCAACTGAAAAGCTGAAACTCTTGCAGAATCCTAAGTCAAACTGTTTTAAGTCAAATCATTGCAAGTCAGAGAGCATTTGTATGCAGAGAAAGTCTCTACTACAGACTGTGGAAATAAAAATTTAAACAGTATAGAAGGAAGTATAGACGATATTAAACAACAGAATAAAAATGGCAAAAAAGTATTCAATTGTGGCAGTATACGCCTAATACTATGGTTGGGAGGTCAAGGCAGAAGGGTCATGGGTTCCAGGACAGACTAGGCTACAAAGCAAGACCTTATTTTCAAAAACCAACCAACCAGAAACAAGCAAAAAACAAAAACAAAAATAAAGAATGATCAGTTAAAACCTAAACAAAGGCATTTTTCTAAGAATAAAGCATAAAAATAATAGACACTTGGGAGTCTGGAAGAACATGGTGGATAGATAGCAGCAGCCTCAGAGGCTCTCTGAGAAACCGCACTTGAAATCCAGGAATCATGCCAGGCAGGAAGTCCTAGGCAAGGGGGGATATTCTTTGCCAACCCAGGGACAATCTAAATTAAGAGAAACCAACTAGAAACGCAATCCCGGTGATACACCAGGAACAGATAAGGTCTCAGCAGGAAAGCCGGACCTTGCGCCACTGCAAACTGCGATCTGAGTTTCCTGCAGCTACTGTTGTGTCCCGGTCGGCACAGCGGGGAGAGAGGTGTGAAGGCTCTGAGAGTGGGAAGCTTTGAATGGAGTTGGGAGCAGGGCTGGCCGGGTGCCCTGCATTGACCTGTGGTGAGTGAGTGGATCGGGACCCTTCCATAAAGAAGGAAGCTTCAGCGGAGGACATACTAGGACCGGGTAGACTTCCCAGAACAAGATGCTGTAGTGACTTCAGTCACATATCCCCCTCTCAAGCGGGACTGGTGGGGAGTGCCTGGCCTGTGAGACACCGCTAGCTGAGATCCAGTAGGCTAGCCCAACCCAGGTCCCAGTGCCTGGAAGTGCACCCCAGCGGTGAAGCCTTTGGTAGGCTGACCTGGAGAGGCGGGCCCTGCATAGACTGCCCACGTCTGTGTCTCCCTGGTGCTGCTGTGGTGGCGGGAACACCTAGCTGGTGCAATTCAAACAGACTATGGCCCACAGGGAAGGAAGCTGGGCCTCCTATATACGCTTATATATAATGAACAAAGAATATAGGAAGAGGGAGCAACAAGAAAGGGTCCTCGGCCCCCAATCCTGAGAAACATGCAATAGCAGACATGGCACCAATAGACATAAAGCACTATCTCCAGAGCCTCATAGATGAGTTCAGGAATGAAGTTATTAATGACCTGAAGCAAGATGTAAGCAGAATAGTTAGAGAAATGCTAAGCACCACCCAAGAAAAAACAGATGGTGGAATGGAAGAACAGAAAAAAAGGGGAGAATTGTTTGATGGAGAAAATAGAGAAAGCATAGAATACATGAAGCAGGTTCAAAGAGATTACCAGGAAACTAAAAACTCTATCGAAAACTGGCATAACAGCTTGAAAGAAACTAAGGATAGATTATCTGAACTAGAGGGCAGATTTGTAATATGGGAGCATGAAATGAAAAACTTCTTAAAAATAACAAAAAAACAAACAGCAACAATACAAAAGCTAAAAGATGATAAGAGGATCTATAATTTAAGAATTAAGAACATAAGAAATGGGGACACAAACAAATGGACTACAAAAGCTATTCACAGAAATAATCCAAGAGAATTTCCCTAATTTAGCAAATGGTAAAGATACTCAGATATATGAGGCATACAGGACTCCAGCCACCTACAACCCAAACAGAGCTACACCCAGGCATGTAATAATCAAAATTCCAGAAATCCAATATAAGAACAGAATATTAAAAGCCGTCAGACACAAGAAACAGATCACTTACAAGGGAACACCCATCAGAATTACAGCAGACTTCTTGGCACAAACCATCAAATCATGAAGAGTGTGGGGGGAAATAATTCAAGCTTTGAAAGATAACCTCCAGCCAAAATTGATATATCCTGCACAACTGTCCCTAGAAATTGATGGAAAAACAAGGTGCTTCCAGGATAAAGAGGAACTTGGGGAATTTGCAACCACTAATTCAACTCTACAGAGAATACTGCAGGATAGTCTAAAAAAGGAAAATACCAAGATTCCAGAAATAGTGGCAGAGAGGCCACAATGAATGGAGCAGAAAACAAAATGAAGAAGACAAACTGACAACAAACGACAGAAAAAGAGCTCAACAGAAATGAGGCAGAGAAGATCGGAAGGTAGGAACAGCTGTTTTGGACAGGACGGGACATCATAGTAGCTAGTGCTGATTTAATATCCTCTTGTTTTGAAGTCCCATCAAACTTGTATTCTTCTGTCTTATCGGTCTTAAAAGGTTGTATCTTATTGGATTTTATTATATATGATAATATAAGCAAAAAATTTTATAGACAAGGAGTTCATATGGAGACCATTGTTCATTTTCTGTTAATTGGTCCTAAATACCCTGTAATGATGTCATTCTCTTGAATGGTTTTATAGTGTCTTGGTGTGTTTTGTGCTACAGTGTACGAAGTTGTACTCAGGGATTTCAGGGAAAGACACTATGGTAACTATTTTTATGTCAGGGTATCTTGTGGTGAAACACTATTTTGCTCAAGTGGTTGTGATTTGACCGGCACTGTTCTGTTGTTACACCCTCTTTTATCTCAATCTCCTTTTTTTTAAAAATTATTTACTTTTTTAATGTTTTAATTAAGGGAAAAATAAATAAAAAATAGCAGGATGCATTATAGTAACCTACTTTGATTTCCTATTAACTTGATTTGAAATCCTGTATTGCCCTCACCATCTTGTTTTGACTGATTGTCCACTATTCTGCTTTGCTTGATAGTACCAAGTTCGAAAGAACAGGCATAACTGTGAAGACAATAAGAATCATTATGATGCCCATTCCAGTTGACTATTATTTTCTTTTAAAATCCTGTAATGTCTCCAATGCTTTGGTTTTATTCTTTACTGTTTAGTTCAATTTTATTATAACTGCCAATTCTTCTTAAAATAGCAAGAAGCAGTATGGTAACCATTGTTGATCACCTAGTATTTTGTCTTTACATTATCTATTATGTCCATCCTTTTGATTTGACTGACTCTGTTCTGATATGTCGCATTTGGTTTTACTCTCTTCAAAAAAAGTAATAAGAACTGTGGGAGTAATAAAACCCAAAATGTGTAATTGTCATTGTACAAAAGAAAAGAAAAGAAAAGAAAGTGCTCTAAAGGTTATAACTGCATATATGTTTAAGTGTATAAGATAGATAACCATATTACTGAGTGTTTTTTGGATCATTGAACAAAACTGTTTGTACTCTCACTGTTTGAAAGTCCACTTTATATGCTTCAATAATGTAACTTGAACAACTGTTTCTAAGATGCGAATATATAAACTATTAACTAGTGATTTCTTACTGTTTATTTTTTAAATTTTGTATTACTTGTACCCTTTTTCTGTTTTTTTCTTTTTCTCCTTAAATTAAAAAAAAATAATAGACACTAAAGATAAATCCAAATGTCTTCAACTCCAGTTAACAGAAATTCTAGAAAGATAGTAGAAATAATAGAAAGAACATCTCAAAGAAATAGAAACAAATTTCTCACAGCTGAAGAGCTACAGTAAATAGAGACCCAAACAAAATCTAGGCATAAAATTATGACATTCCAAAATTATGACACTCCAAAATTAAGATTAAAAACAAAATCCTAAAAGCCTTTAAGCATTAAGAAACAGTATATGAAAGGAAAAATAATTTGACATCAGGCAACTCACTGAAAACAATGAAACAAGTCAGAAAGCAAAAAGCAAAAATAAAGCAAAGAAATTAGCAATACAAAATCAGGGTCAGAAATAAATTCAATCTTACTAGCAACTACATTTGTGAATGGGCTAAATATACAAATCCAAAAGTAGATACTAATTTTTTTAAAAGAAATTCATTACCAGAGAAAACATGTCAAGCATTGTATTTAGCACTGAGATGGGAACACAAGATAGGCACAATCCCTTTCCAGTCTAATGGGAAAAGGCATTAAATTATAGAACTATCAGTCATTTTACAAATACTTGTCTGTGTGAATGTCAGATATTAGAAAAATAATGGAGATCAAAGAAAGGAAGTGATTGCCTTCACTAAGCAACAAGTCTATGGATATGTACTGATACAAAAATGTTCATTTATATGAATATTTATTAATCCTTTATTTTCTAGGTCAGCTAAGTACAGGGATACAACAGCTAAGTTAAACAACTTATTCACAGATATGTTACAAATTATAGAACAAGTAAATATAAAACAGACTTTAGTTTATGAACTAAGGAAATGACATTTCCCTGAAAAAAAAAAAAAACATTTATCATGAAGTATGAAGGAAAAAAGAAAGCTAGCAAAGAAGAAGCATAAAGAACAGTCATGTCAGAAGAAATAGTACAGCAGCCTGGAAAGAGTATGTAGAGGATATACTTAACTTATCTGGAAAGATCAGAGAAATGAGGTGTCAGCACCTAGAGAAGTAATATTGGAAATAAAAGGTGAGGGTGAAGCTAGGTTGGGGAGCAGCTAGACTTTTCAGGTCTCTTTCCAGTGTAATGGGAAGACATTAAAGAGATTCAAGCAAGAGAGTAAAATGATCACACTTGTATATTACCATAGCCCTCTAGCCTTCTGGAAAAAGCAGGCATCTGGCAATCTGACAAGGACTACTTCATAGAGTATCAACAAGAGAGCTGATGGCTTAAACTTGGGTGCTTACAGTACAGCAGAACAAAGTGAATGGGGGAACCCATTCAGGACCCTTTCTGTCTCCCAGGAATTATTCTTATTCTCCAATAAACTTTTCTACTCTTAACCTCTATTGTTCCTCAGAATTCACTCTTCAATTTCAATTACATAAACTCGACGTAACTGACATCCAGCAGGTAATATATTTTCCCCCTGTATCATCTTGGAGATCCCACCAAGATCTCTGGAAAGATGTAAGAGTTTGCTTTCGTTTCACGGCACCCCTAAATATTTCAACTCCATTCTGGATTGTGACTTATTTAGGTAAATGAAATTGTCATCCTCTAGTTTGTCAGTTGCTTATATCTTGACTTTTTGTCAAAATGGTGATAGATTTAAATTGAGAGCATAGAGAGGTTATGTTTCTCTGTCTCTCTGATGGAACATTTTATTTCTGCAGGCAGGGACTTGTATTCCTGTTTTTAAGCTGCGTTAAGATTCACTAATTGCTGAGTTTAATTATGTTCCTTATTTGACTCATTTGATAGATGGTTTACTGTCTTATTTCAGATTGCAGTTCTGGGGGAAGGTAAGTAGACTTTGATACTAACCAAAACTCTGAATCTGTAAAATGCTGTAAGACAGATTGTATCTGAGACACAGTTACTCTGCCAGTGAGCTAACTATCCAGAGCAGCTTCTACTCTCAAAGCCGAGCGCTGGCCTCAGTCGGGGATTAACCAGAGGTGCTGTGTTGGCCACACAGGCAGCTGGTCATGTGGAACCAGTGAAAGCTGACAGAACAACTGAGGGGACAAGGGTGGGGTAACTCCCAGGTGGACATCCAAAGGTTCCTCAATGAAAGCTGGGTCCTGATACCCGAACTGTGTAGTCAGCAAAGAAATCTACACTTGTCTATTTTCCCATATGCACTCCTCAGTGAGTGAGAACTCACTCAGTGATTTCTGATATCCTCTATTCCAGAGTGACTCTAGACAACACTGTTAGAATCCTCTCTTAAACCTCCATTAGGAGTTGAGCTACAGTTTTTGACTTTTTTCTCTCTGCTAGTAAGACAGACTCCCTCTTCAGATAAGTCTTGATATATTTATGGGGCCAGGAATAGGAGAAAACAGAATCCTCTAGATCTCCTAAGAAAGTTTTGCTGGGAAGAAAGTCTAAGTTAAAAGAGGTTTTTTCTTTTCTTTCCTACTCTGGGAGTTGGTTTTGGAACCCCTTGGCTTGTCAGACTACCTTCTCAACAAAAGCAGACACTCCAGGAGTTTGGGCTAAAGCAGCCTTTAACACAAGGGCAGAGCTATCAAAGGGATGATTTATGCTTGTGCCTTACTTGTGCTAACTAAGGGTGCAAACAAAATTTTAGTTGGCCTTTCTCTTCTGTCATGTGTAAGAGGAAAAACTGATAAATGTGCCATTATGAAATTTGAGCTTGCTAGACAATGTCAATCCTTCATCTGCGAGTTTCTTAAGTGTACTACAGATATAGACAGACAAATATTTTCAGAGTGGGTTTAAGAAGAGCCTGCGTAGGACAGATACATCTAGACTTTACCAATCTGCCCTGTGGTTCTCCCTCCAGTCAAGTTGACAGATCACCAATAACTGTCACTTTGACTCCAGCCACTAAAGACCTGCAGGGAAAGAGCACTCACGAGTGCAGACCACCTACAGGTTTTGGAGATGTTTAACAGTAAAGTAACATGCAGACTTCCAGGAAGATGGTGGAATAGTGAGCATCAGAGAAAGAACTCCCCTAAGATTTGATGTCCAAACATTAGAATATAGCAATGTAACATAGAAGAAGAGGTGGAGGAGAAGGAAGGGAAGAGGTGGAACCAAGGATCTAGGGCACACTTGATGTCTCCCCACGGGGAGAACAAAGACAGAGACTTCAAAGAAGAAAGAGGTGGCAGCAGAGCTTTCTCCAAGCTAGGACTGAGTAGGAGGGGCAGCTCAACCTGCACACTCATGGTTTCTATGGTGATACCAGAGGCCTCCATGGAGAAATGCACCAGTGAAATGAACCAGTGGACCCAGTGGACTGCAGTGGCTGGTGAGTTATTTGGGTTGAGACATCCCCCAGGAGAGGGTGATTGGCTGGGAGCCACCTGGGAGAAGGGCCAACTGAGCTCAGAACTCAGAGCAACTGCAGGCTCCATCTAGTGGCTCCCAGCATCAGGATAAGGTTTAAATTGGCAAGGAGGTAGGGAGCCCAAGTACAAGATGGCAGAAGGTACAAGGATTGGTGCAGACTGAATGGGTCTGGTGCTAGCCCAATGGCCAGAATCCAGTCTGAAATTCAGTGGAACAAGAGCTGGAAGCTCACTGCGATTATACACTACTCTGCTGTAAAACTACAGTTGGATTACTCTGATTAATCAACAAAGGTCTGAACTCAGCCCACACTTGACTAACAGTGAGCAGAGACATGCCCTGATGTAGAAATTCTTTTCTTTCTTTTTTCTTGATTGACTTTCTTGTTTTTACTAGTGTGAACATGTAGAAATTCTTTTCTTTCTTTTTTCTTGATTGACTTTCTTGTTTTTACTAGTGTGAACATGGTGTCTAGTTTTTTTGTTGTTATGCTTCTGTTCTTGTTTTTACTTCTTCCCCGTCCTCATTTGTTGTCCGAAATTTGTGTGATCTTCCTTTGTCCTCCAGCCTTGCTTCTAATTTCTTCCCCTATTTCTCTATTTTTTTCTCCTAGCCCCTTTTAAATTTTCTACCTGAAGATAAAAATCACTATTGAGAGCTCATTTGCATAAATTTTCTGCTTTAGTCTAGATTTTATTACATAATCATAAATCTAATACAGATAAAGGTGGCAAATTAATAATTAGCATAGATGGTCATTTTCTATGCTGTTTCATGCTATTATAGCTGACTGTACCACTTTAGTGAAGGTGACACAGCTGTAATCAGTTGTTCTTCCTGGTATACTAAGATTGCCTAAGCATCATAAAAAATACTATAAGCCAGTGCCAAAGAAACAGAGGCTAGGCAAACAGGCTTTGTAATATGTTTACACTGGTTATCATCAAAACGTTGTCTTTTTGTGGTTAAAACGGTAAGGTTTTCTTATTAAAAGATGCTCTTGGTATAAAACTAAATTAAGAAACAAAGGTTTTCATATAGTTCTGACACTCATTATTGCTAATTTCATGGTGTACTAAATGTATTCATGCCTTCCAAGTGTACAGATCTTCTAAGATGTAAAACTAGGCCTGAAAATTAGGGTGATAAACTTTTCTTCTAAACTCAGATATCTGTCTTTCTCTTGAGCTCCAGCTACTTGTGATAAGAGGCAAATGTCCATCCACCATGAGACCACCATTCAAATAAAATTTTTTTTAAAAAGCTTATGTGATGTGTATGTTACACATGTGTCATTACATTTAGAGACACTCAGCCACTGAGCAGTCATGTCACATGCTTCTTCAATAATATCCTATTAAAGGATAATAAATCATTTAATAGTTCTAAAGTGAGACCTTCTTTCTGTACTAGACAAAGATGACTGACTAAAAGGGCTATTTGATACTAAGATAGACATTTAAAAATGTTTCACAGAGAATATCATGATTGTCATGCCGAAACATTATAAGTGGCTCGATCTTTTTTCTGTAATATTTTATAATTGTTATCTGTTAACATTCTGCAGAGATTCAACTATTAAAACGATGACTGGTAAGAAATAACAGTCCTCTGGGTATGCTTTACATTTCAGAGTGCTCGATATGCAGATGAGATTATAATAGTTAAGCTAAGTGCTCCCATGCAATACTGATATAACTGATCTTCTCTTCTGGGTGTTCAACAACTGAAGTTTTGAGACCATGACCAGAAAGATAATTGGGCTAAGACAGCTACAATTTTGGCCCTCCAAAGTCAGTGAAGACCCAAGACATGGGGAAACCAGAATCCTACAACTTTGGTGAGTCACCCAACCTCCTGTGCTGAGAGAATTTCAGAGTCCAGAGGATGGGAATCATAAATGTACGTTGTGCCAAAAAAGAGGCTCACCAAAGAGGGAAAAAGTCTCTCATGCTTTTATAGAAAACAACATGACCAAGCAAGACTAGTGACCACTAGACTAGTGGCTAACACTGACAAAGGAAGCTCTGTATAGTTCCAAAAGTAATGCCTGAGGAAACTTAAGTGATCTTGACAGTAAGAAGTTTATTTTCATTAACATGGGTCTCACTTTAATTTGGTCTTAAACACCCAAGAGAAAAGTATAACCAAAAGATGTATAAAAACAGTATTATAGTGGGCAGGGGATTTAGCTCAGTGACTTAATCACCCGCCTGGCAAGCATAAGGTTGTGAGTTTGATCCCTGGTACCAAAACAAAAAACAAATAAACAAATAAACAAAAAAACCCAAAACTAATACCATAATAATAAAAAGGAGTCCCAATCACTGACCCCTTCTGGCAGTTTCCAGCTCTACTGGTATAGTTTAGTAATACTAAAAAACTACAGTGGAAGCTATAAAGCTCAATAAGAATCTTTAAATTCCTTAGCTAAAACTGTCCTTCAAAACTACCAAACTCTTTGTCTTCTTACAGCTAAAACTATAGGGACTTACAACAAAAATTCTAGACTTGCAGATAACCTCCATCAGTAGAGGTGTCTAAAAGCCAACTGGTTATAATTGGTACTCCACTCTTAGGAGCAGTTTCTGGATGTGGCTCTTTCCCCAACCTCCTTTTTCATTCTAGTGCTCATGCTTTGATTATATACATTTTAATTTTTAAGAAAATTTGTGTACTCCTTCCTAGAGGCTACCTAAAGGCTCCTAGTGATCAGGCTGATGGGACCAATGACAGATGTGCCACTCTTTTTACTGGGATCACTAAAATCAACCTGGTAAAAAAGGAGTTCACAACTACTAAACTGCAACAGAAATATTATAGGCAGTCAGACAGGGACAGGTCCTTTAGGGAGTCAGTGCACAAGATGAGAACGCATCAAAGAAAAAAGTAAATGGATTTGAAAATAACTGATGAAATAGCACCAACATATCTTAGCAAATAACTATTATGAAGTTAGGAGGGGTTGGGAAAGAAGAAAAATGTTAGGAATGGGTTTTGCCATGAGCAAATTGGTCAGTAGTTACAGGAAGAAAACACCCACAAAAAGGACTACTGAATGGTCAAGTAAAAATAAACTGGAAAAAGTCCTTGGAATTTAGTAACATGGACACTATTAATCATAGTAAGAACAGTCTTGCAATAGCATTAGTAAAGAAAACAAGTTGTAAGCAACTGAGTCACACAAGTGGTATCCCAAAGTGGGCTAAGTGAAACAAGGCAGCTGTACAAGACAGTCCATTGGGATGTGGCCAAAAAAAGATTAGAATTTGTATCTATATTACTTTTATTCAAATGTAAAGCATTAAGTTATAATAGCTACTGTTTATTTCTGGAGGAACTATCTTAAGGAAGAAAAAAAAAAAAGCCACAGAGGGAGGGCTTACCAGTGAGTGGCATGCTCATTCTTCTTTAAAAAGTTGTCATGCCACAAAGTTTTATAGTTCCAATGAACCTAATTAAATAGATTCACAGATTATATGATGTAGTTGTAACTTAACCCTCAATTCTGGCTAACAAGATTATCAAGAACTACGGTATTAAAGCCAATACTAATACAGAAAGCACATGCAAACAAGGAGAAAATGACAGGGCTAACATACATACTTTTTCAATGCCAACCCTTCAACAGCTACATTTTAATGCAAAAACGAAAACAAAATAAAATAAAAAGTCACTGATATCTGACAAAGTTAGAACTCAAATTAAAACTAAACACAACTATTTAAGTCATGTGTGGTGGCCTGTAATTCCAGCACCTGGGTGGCCAACCTGGGCTACATACTGAGTTTAAGGGCAGCCTGAACTATGCAGCAAGACTCTGTCTCAAAAACAAAATGAAACAGTAAAACAAAAAAAGAAAAGAAAACCAAAAACCAATCTTATTTAAAATATGTATTTATGGAATTAAAATATGGATTCAGCAAATGATATGCTGTTTTTTTAAGAATTAAATATTATTTAGTACTTAGTTCTTCTTTGCAATGTTTTATAGTATATTTGGTATACTGCCAGTGGTATACATATACATGTATGTAATGTATATACAAATAAAAACATATTTAGAGTGCTCAAACATATGCTATAGATAGGGCACCTGAAGTACAGAACTCTAATAGACAAGTATATACTAAAGATACAGTGGTGAGCATGGGGAAGAGCAGTAAAATACACAACACACAAGATCCAGGGGTGTATATATGTTATTGATATGTTTTTACATAGGAGACCTATTGTTAAAAATGCAGACTCTTAAGTTCAATCCTCTTCATTGATTCACACAGGTTAGGATTATGTTCAGGAATCTGCACACGAAGCCAGAAGAACACATGAAAACAGGCCTGTAGGAAGGCATTACAGCCACTGAGATGACTTGCCAAACCCAAGGCGGCAGAAGACGGGCAACACTGCATGTGAAATTTTATAGCAAACGGGAAAGGAGAAGGCTACTGGAACAAAAGGAGGGACTAGCTTTCACTAAAAGCAACACATTTTCTCAGTTTAACAAAAAGAATAAATGCAACAGAAGTTTTGATATAGATTCAGTGATAAGAAATCTAGGGACAGGGCTGGGGATTTAGCTCAGTGGCATAAGTGCCTGCCTTGCAAGCAGGCAGTCGTGAGTTCGATCCCTGGTACTGATAAAAACGAAAAAGAAAAAAGAAAAAAAAAAAAAAAAGAAAGAAATCTAGGGACTTTGCAAGGAAGAATATGATCCTGTAGCAGAATTGATATAAAGACAACAAAAAGTCTCCATTTTGGTTTGAAAGAATTCTTATAAAAATGAGGCACTTAAAGTACTATCTTTTTTTAATGAAGATTTTTCAGTTACTGAGAGAGTTAGAATTCATCCAGAGTATTTCTAATTTTAATTTAATCCTTTCAATATGGACAATCCTTACTCATTGTGGTTTTAATGGCATTTGAAAGATCTTGAAAAATTAAGTTTATTTTCTTGCCTTATTTCTTAATATATTCATTGGCACAACTCTGAAAAGACTAAGCCATAAAAATAGAAGGCTGCTGATTGCATGGAGGTCACAGCAGCTGGGAAGCATGTACTAATGCTGCATATGGCAGCAGTTTACTGCCTACAGAATAAAAAAGTTATCTGGAGTACAAGTAGACATTTAATGTGAAATCTGTTTTAGATGAGAGACTTTTTCTTCACCTATCATACTTCAAATTACTTTAGTTTCTGATGTGAAATATATTAAAGACTATAAGAAAAAATACAATGTATAATTCTGTCAAATCGCGTGATCTAATCAGGGGAAGTAGGAAGAGCAAATTTACTTCTTTGGTGAAGAATCAAGGCTCCCAGTAGCTATGTTCTACCTTGATGCAATTCTTTACTCTGTGGCTTTTAGATTTAGAGCCCGTTTTTAAAGATGAAAATTCTGCTTAGTAATGAATTTTTAAATGACATTTTTAATCAACCTGGAGTTCAACAAACATTTCTTACCAAAGAAACTATTTTTTCAATTTATGACAGTAATGTTATTGCAAAAAAATCAGGAAATATTTTGCTGCATATTAAATTATCTAATATGTTTATCACTCAGAGGATATTATCTTTAAGATGTCTATATATGGCTTTCCAGATCTTTTAAAATTATATATATATATATATATATATATATATATATATACACATATGTATGAATGTTTTTTATATGAAAAATTAAAATGTTATCTCTATATAAAACTTGCTATTTAATGCTGGAATTGTTTGTTTTTTTCAATATTGTAATATTTTTCATATAAATGAAGTAGGAGCTAAAATAAACTAGGACATATTTAGCCCTAATGTTTTATGTCAAAGTAACATTTGAATCTATTTCAATCTACATTCCAAGATTTGTCACAACAAAGAATAAATAAATACATGCATTCTTGAACATACAAAAGTACTTTTCATGTGATTGGCAGGAAGGGGTCCAAGACAAGCTCTTCCCACCACTGATGGGGAGCTGCTGTGACAGGTGAGAAAGGGATCTGAGTTGGGCACCATTCCCACTATTGATGGGACTCATGGACCGGAGACCAGTAGGAAAGCCAGAGACATAGTACGACCCTGGCAAGAGCACTCACGATGGACAGGCAGGGCTGGGGTGCAGAAAAATCTGAAGCAATGGTAACAGTATGAGTCAGCAGGTGAAGTGTGGAAATTGATTGGGATTGGAGCCAGCATGGGTCTGGAGAAAAAGCAACCAATCCAGTGCCTGTGAGTCCAATGTCTGCTATCACAGACCTGTATTCAGTGTGGGCTGGGAGAACCAGCCATCCACACCTTGGAGAAGATCACCCCATGCCTCATCACCTCCCTGGGAACCGAGGTTAATTGAAACCCAGGTGCCTAACCCATTCCCCTACAAAATGGATGGGTAGCCAATGCAGGAAGTGCCTGGGACCCCACAACTGGCTCATCCAGAGGAAACCAGGAAAATGTCAAGATGGAAGAGGAAAAGGCAATTCTAGCTTCATGCCCACATAGAACAAGTCCAGGAGACATGGAATGGAAGAAATTTAGAAGTTGCATGCCCAAAATTTTTGGGATGATGGCAACTAACATAAAGAAATTACTTCATGAAGCTGTAAAAGAAATCAGATCAGAAGGAACATCTTGGGGGCTGGAGATTTAGCTCAGCGGCATAAGCGCCTGCCTTGTAAGTAGGCAGTCGTGAGTTCGATCCCTGGTACCAATAAAAAGGAAAAAGACCAAAAAAAAAAAAAAAAAAAAAAGAAGTAACATCTCGGGTCAAAGAAGAAAATGACAAACATAATAAAAGGGCTGCTGAACATATCTAAAGAAGACATAGATAAGAAAAAAAGAGGAGCACAGGAAAATAAGGGAAACCTTGAATAAGCAACGTAAGGAAGAATTGGAACACATAAAACAGATTCAAAAAGATATCCAGAAAATTAAAAATGCCATTGAAAGTTGAAAAAACTTCTTGAAAGAAACTGAAGATAGACTTTCAGATTTTGAGGACAGGATGGCAGCTAGCGATTGCAAAAGGAAAGATCCCTTAAAAATAACAAGGAATCAGGAAATGACAATTCAATGGCTGCAAGATGAGGCAATGAAAAATAATTTTGGGATAGGTGTCAGTGAAAAAGCAGGGGTCAACACAAATGACATAAAAAGACTATTTGCAAAAATAATAGCAAAAAACTTCCCGAACATGGGAAAAGGACCTGACATGCAGATAAGAACTCCAACTAGCCATAACCAAAATAAGTCTAACCCAGACATATAATAATCAAGATCCCAGAAATTCAGCACAAAAACAGAATACTGAAAACTGTTAGAGAAAAAGTAGATTACTTACACAGGAAAATCCATCAAAATCACGACAGACCTCTCAACACAAATCATCAAGTCAAGAAGAGCTTGGAGTGAACTATTTCAAGTCCTGAAAGAAAAATAACTTCCAACCCAGAATGATGTAAAACTGTCTTTCAAAATTAATGGAGAAAAAAGATATTTCCATGACAAAGAAAAACTGAAGGAATTCATGACCACCAAACCTCCTCATGAAGGTACTGAAGGACAGTCTAGAGAAAGATAAAATGACCACAGTTCCAGGAACAGTGACAGAGGGGGACTGACAAGTAGAGCAGGAAACTGAACAGAAGGCAATAGTAGAGGAGCCAACAGTAGGAAAACAGCAGAGCAGAGAGATAAGCCAGTGCAATATACATGACCTCAATTCACCAATAAAAAGAAACACAGGCAGAGTGATCAAGAAACAAGATCCATCAGTAAGTGGTATATAAGGAACATTTAACTCAAAAAGATATCCATGGACTCAGTCAAAGGAGAGAAAACAATGCTCTGTGTGACAGGGAACCAGAGAATAGCAGGGGTAGTTTGCCCACTGACCACAGAATGGATAAAACAGATACGGTATTTTTATACAAACAACAGAAAGCAACTCAACTATAAAGATGAATAATCAGGAGGCTCTTGTAGGTTAATCGATGACACTTGAGAATACGCTGATGGGTGAAATGGTTCAGATTCTTATGGGTGAACATCGTGTTGTTTCCCTAGTATAAAAAGGTGAAGGAGTTAGTGGGATCCAAAATGTACAACAGATGTTGTAAAAATGAAAGGGGAGGAAACATGTAAAAAGGGAGGGCAGTGGCCATTGTTAACTTCCTATTATCTTATTTCTTTGAAGTACTCTCTCATTTTCTCTGCTCTGTTTTGTTTGATTTTATTGTTTGTTTTATTTTAGTATATCTGATGGTATGGGCTGCTGCTCTGACGATAAGAAGCTATATTATGAAAGACTGTTGATTTCCTATTATCTTGTTTCAAAACCCTGTATCATTTTCATTGTTTAGTTTTGATTGATTTTGTTTTATTTTGTTTGATTTTATTATGTCTAATGATATGGGCAGCTATTTTGATGATAACTAAAGGCATTATGCCAACCACTGTTGATTTCCTATTATCTTGCTTTCAAGTCCTATACTGCATTCACTAGGTTGACTGGTTCTATTCTGTTTTATTTTGTTTAGATTCTCTTTAAAATAAAAAAAATACTTATTGTGTCAAAACAGATAATATCATCATGCTAAATATACCAAAATAAGGACACAATATATTTTAGGAAATCCCCTATTTAAGGGTATGAAGAAATTCCTTTATCAATAAGAGGAGGAAATTTGCAAACAAGAAATTAAGTATTTAAATTTTATGACCAAATAACAAATTTCTTCTCTTCTAAGTTTCACACATAGGGCCTGGGATTTAGCTCAGTGGCATAAGTGCCTGCCTGGCAAGCACAAGGTCACAAGTTTGATTCCCGGTACCAAAATAAATAAATAAATGAATAAATAAAAAAAATAAATTTCACACATAGATCTAGATACAGATTGAATTATTATTAGTTTGTCTGATAAAATTTAGTTTCAAAATTGACTAGCTTGGTAGAGGTACGGCTCAATGGTACACTACCAGCCCAACATGTGATGCTGCAAGTTCAATCCCCAGAACTGCAAAAACAATCAAAAAAAAAAAAAAGGAAAACTAGCTCATCTTATTTTTTATAATCATTATTTCATAATACTATATTGTTGTTTTATATTTTCATTGAAATAATTATAAATTATAATTTTTCAAGTAAACACTCATCTATACAACAGGCAATAATTACAACAGTTATGAGAATTCATGAAGTTTTTAAAAATTTCATATATACTCTAAAATTGTCATATGCTAAATAAAAGCATACATTTAAATTAGCTGTGTAATAACTGCTAATGCATATTTTAAGCAAATCATACTTTGAAATCACATTTTCAATCTAGATAAAAATCACAAAAACTGGAAGGAAGCATAATGCAACTACAAATCTGAGGTTCTATATCACTGAACAACTATCTTTGCTGTTAGAAATCTGGTTTGGGAAAGCAAAAGGTAAATACATATACAAGGTCATCAGGAAGTTATTTTCATTAGGAGCCACTGAACAACCAGCATTAATAACCAGCAAATTTAAACATCAGTTTGTTCATTAGAAAAAAGTAAATTAAAACCAAGATGAGATACTACTTAGCCAGTATAATGGATATGATAAAAGAACTATTGGTGAAATATTGGTGAGGATATTAAATAACTTGAACCTTATCATACTGCTGTATGAAAAATTAGAATAGTACAACTATGGAAAAGAACTTGACAATTTGTTGACATTAAACATAAATTGCCTAAGAGAAATGAAAATACATTTATCCAAAGATTTGTATGTGAATGTTTACAGCAGCATTATTCATGATAGTCAAACGCTGGAACCAACCTACTGTTTGTTACTAAGATATGGCCTGTTCTTGCAATGGAACACTAATAAGCAATAAAATGTAACAAAAGACTATCTGATACACTGTGTAATATGAATGAACTTAAAATACATTACAGAAACTGAAAAGGAGCTGGAAGCAAGACTAAATAATGTGCAATTCCATTTATATGAAATGTCCAGGAAAGGCAGCAAGTAATTTTCTAACATCCACCAGCACCACTTACTGAGAACCAAAATATTCTAGTGCTTTGTATCTTAAAAGAAAAACTCACTGGTACACTTTAACACCTTGACTTATATTTTAAAATATTACTTGATATGACTGCAACCAAAGAAATAGTTATGAAGGTAACTAAGATTTTTCTAGTTTACATATATGTTAAGTGGTTTTTAAAACTCTCTTGCACTCTGACTTCAGTATACCATAACCTTAGTATCTCACCTCAAAATGGGCAAGGCAGGAAAAATTGTCAATTTCTAATAGTACGACTAGTGGTGATTAATAACCTAAATAACAAAATAGTCTTTAAAAAGATGTACATTCTTGCAGTGAGTTCAAGAGCAGCCTGGGTTACATAGGCCAGTATAAGGCCAGCCTGCACTACATACTGTGACCTCATCTCAAAAAAAAAAGTGTGTTCTAGTGCTCCATGGATAACTAAGAATTTTCTTTTTTTGTGTGTCTTTTTCATTTTTATCGGTACCAGGGATCGAACTCACGACTGCCTGCTTGCAAGGCAGGTGCTTATGCCGCTGAGCTAAATCCCCAGCCCCGAATTTTCTATATAAAAAATATCTGGGTTGCAGTCATGCACTGCAAGGGACCCCAAGAATACATGTCTAAAGTTTCCTTGGGAAATCAAAAGCTTTATAGGGAGACAAGAAGGGTAGCCCTATAGCCCCTAAAGACCCTAGTTATTCTCACAGCTCCTGAAGACACATTATGGTCCTTCCTCAAGAGACACAGGGACAAGGTATAGAAATCGTACATAAAAAATAGCCACTAGAATTTTACAAGATTAAGAAAAAGTCATTTCTGAGAACCTCTGGAAGAAGCAAGGTTTCTCCACAGAAAGCAAAACTCCAGTAGTGCTCCAGGGGCAGATAAGCAGTCACTAATAACTCTAACGCAGCTTAAATGGGTACCCGTATTGAGGCTACCATTTTTAATTAGATCCCTTATTTGAGTAATCTCACTAAGACTGTAGCACTCAGGCTCTTAGATAGTTTATCTAATGCCACTCTTTGCCCTATTCTGTCTTCCACAAGAAGCATGGAAATCTGACCTGTTCCTCTTATTTGGATTCTATATCCCCAGCGTAATAGTAAAGTTACTTTCTTTTTCCCGCTTAACAGACAGTTCACTAGTCACTCTTCTTGTTTTGACAATTTTTCTTCAACTCAGTCAGCCATAACATCCCAGAGGAGCTGGGAGACTACATACTCCCCAGTAGATAGTGTCTACCGGCCCTTCCAGTAGGAAGAAGCTATAGAAAACAAGAGACCCCACTCTCCCAGCACACTATAAAGAATTACGGGAATATGTGTCTCTCGGGGAAATGAGACAGGAGATTATGTCACGACAAAGTTGGCTGGGGAAGTAAGTGGGACTGTTAATTACAACATCCCAGGACACACACAAAGAACAGTTCCCAAAGCCCTGCACAGGGACGTCTGGTGAGAACCGGAGCAGGTCTTTGATGGGATGGCCTACATCTGACCTCAGTCTGAGGAGTAGGTGATTCAAAAACAGAAGACCGCAGTGAGTTTTGGCTACTGCTTTCTCTCTCTATGGAGAGCCACCTTCATGCTGTAAGGTATACTTCTTTTCCTAATTTTATTTGGCCCAAACTTGCTCTGTAGAGTCTGTTTCTTTTCCTACCTTTAATAAAACTTTGCTACAGTTAAAAAAAAAAAAACCCAAACAAATGAATAAACAAAAACATCAAGATTTATTTTTTCCTAAATCCTTTAATGAACACAGAAAAATATATTTTATGTCAAGGGCTAGAGAAGAGTTTGATAAATACTAGACTAATAACACCATACACCTCTGAGAAGTTTTATTTTCTTTTAAATTCTAGAACTTGTTTTAGCATAGAATCACAATTTTCATGTGTGTGTGGTAATGGAGATTGAACCCAGACCTCTATGTATGCTAGGCAAACACTATACCACTGAGTTAATCCCTAGACCTCTGTGTATTTTATTTGGAGACAGAATCCATGTAAATTGCTCAGACTGGCTCTAAATGTGTGATCTTCCCATTCAACCACTGGAGTAGCTGGACTTACAGACTTGTCCAATTAATACTTTCTACAATGTCCAGAGGCTCTGCAGCAACTGACAGGGTTTCTGAGTTGGGTGCGAAGGCACATACCTGTAATGCCAGCAGTGGGTGAATAAGGTAGATCATTGTGAGTTCAAGGCCAGTGTGCACTTCATAGTAAGTTTAAGGCCAACCTGGATTATGTGATGAGAAACTATCTCAAAAAACAAGATGGGGTTCAAACTTTAAATTCTTCCTAAACTGTCAGATCAAGAACCCCCTCCACACACAAAAATTCAGAAAATGGCAACTGATATGCTGAGTCAGAACACTAACAAATTATTACTTAGCCCAGTGAAGAGATACTTATCTTATAAAACAAAATATTTTCAACATCTGTTGCAACTCATTAGCAATATGTACTGTTTTCAACATGTATTTTTTTAAAAATTTGCAATGTGTACTAGAGATTGAACCAGAGCCTTCACACTGAGCTACAGCAGTATGTATATATATATGTATATCTGTTGGTTTTGCAGGGGGCAATATGCACTAAAGATTGAACCTAGACCATTCACAATCAGCATTATTCTCGTCCCTTTTTAAATTTTTTACTTTGAAAAAATTATTTTTATTTCAGTCTAAGTCACTGACTTTCCAGGGCTGTTTATGACAAACCTACTGTCAGCATCATATTAATGGGGAAAAGACCTGAAAGCTTTCTCTCTAAAGTCAAGAATAAAACAAGAATGTCTACTGTCACCACCAACAAAGTTCTCAAGCATTAGCAAGAAAAATTAGACAAGAAAAAGAAATAAAAGATACATATAGGAAAGAAATAAGACAAATTGTCCACATTTGTGGATGATACGATCTTCTACACAGAATACACAAAAAAACTACCAAAAACTCGTAGAACTACTAACTAAATTCAGTAAAGTAGCAGGATATAAAATCAACACACAAAAATCAATAGCATTCTTACACACTAATAATGAACTCATGGAGAAAGAAACTAGGAAAAAATACCATTCACAATAGCACCAAGAAAAATTAAGCATAAAGTAAAATTATTTACCAATTAACCTAACAAAGAAAGTGCAGGATCTCTACAATAAAAATTATGGTACTCTGAAAAAGGGAGTTGAAGAGAACATCAGAAAATGGAAAGATAGGGCCAGGAATTTAGCTCAGCAGCATAAGTGCCTGCCTGGCAAGCACAAGGTCATGAGTTCGATCCCTGGTACTCCCCACCCCCCCCCAAAAAAACAGAAAGAAATAAAATAAGCTGGGTCTTGCAGAGAGCCTCCGTAGCTGCTGCTATCTGTCCACCATGTTCTCCCGGAAGTCTTCAAAAATGGTGGAATTCTAACATTACCTTTGGAGCAGAAGGTGGATTTAACTGCTCTTGACGGTTCCCTGTATATTGGGTTAACCCACTGGGGTTTGAAGACTGTGCTGTAGGAAGCTGGGTACTGGATATAGGTTGCTGAGATGATTCTGCTTTGTGACTCTTACTTGATTCACCCAATCTGCTACTTCTCTCTACGGCAATCAGGTCACGAATTTTTTGCAATTGCTCCACTGAAGCTTTTTTAGGGAAGATAAGATGTGTTTCTCCCTAGAATTTACAAAATTGAGAAAATTTTAATCTTAACTTTATAATGACAGTCATTCTTACATATACAATGAAGTCAGTACTGTAGAATGTTATCATATTTTAACAGTCATATTTATCTTTTCTCTCCTTGCTGAGACAAAATACCTGAGGCCCAAAATTAAGGAAAGGTTTAATTAGCTCACAGCTGTAGAGGTTTCAATCTATAATCAGCTGGCTCTGTGGCAGGGTGGCCTGTCAGAGGCAACAATTCATGGCAGAAGACAGCAAAAAGAGAAGAGCAAAAAGGAGAAGCAAGCATTTTTCCTTCCATCTACTGCATGCAGGCTACCTGCTCTAGGATAGGTATAAGTACTCATACCCCCAACCCCAGCGTGAGACAATGAACCAATCACAAACTAGATTCAGCCACCTCCCAAAAGTCTGTCCCTTTGATTATATGAGGGCTTGGGGGTACATCCAGACACAAACCATAACATTTTTTTGTATCATTATGGCCATTTTAAAATACAAAGGAAGATAATGCTTAAATATAAACCAGAAACTTAAGAAAAAAAATTCTACTGGCATATAATGACTATTTAATGTGGTTCAAAGGACTGTCAAGAAAAATTTGGAGGGAACAGATCATAAGAGTTGCAAATGCATATACCTATCTTCTTTATAATAGTTATGAAACTATTATTGTCTATGGAATTCCTTATGAGTAATAATGGTAACAAGTGGAAAACCATACAAAAGGATTGGGGATCACATAAAACCAGTGAGAAGTTATACAACGTACGGTAGTACAACTATGGTTGATAACCACTGAATGTTTCAAAATAGCTAGCAGAGAGAATTTTGAATGTTCCCAACACAGCCAGCTGATGTATGCCTGAGGTAATAGGCATATTAACTGCTCTGATCTGGTATATTATACATTGTATATATGCTTTCAAATGCCACACTGTACCACATAAATATGTATAATTACTGTCAATTAAAAATACACAATACTATTTTTATTTTTAAAAATTGAACCATAGCCAATTTTATTGATAATCTCCAAAATCTGCACTAAACATTGCTTCTAAAATGTATACTGTCCTTTATATAATGGTTTTATTATTTCATACTTTTTCCATTTCTTTTGTACAGTTTCTCAGTACAGGCCAGAATCTTAGGTTGCCTAGTTAAAAGCCTGTGATTAAGCTTTTTTTTCAATATTCTCAGCCAATATCTGGCTTCTGAAAGAAAAGACTTTCTTGGTCTTTTCAATTACTTGCTGATAAGATGAGACTGGACTGCTACTTACAATCACATGACATAATTTAGAATTAATCTTGGCATCCAGTCTAACATTGTTAATAAAATTCACAATTGACCTTTCAGCTTGTTCTGGAGTCATACTCAATTTATCAACCAGCCTATTAATGCTGATACACTGGTAGATACAACAGAAAGTCTCAAATATAAAGATATGGGCATTTTCAATGAAATCCTTAAGACAGGCTACCAAAAAGAAGTCACTGTCAATCAATGATTCACATTCCCTCAGCTTCTTCTGAGCCCCATCAAAGTCAACATATAAGCATTCAACACACTCTATGACTGGACTCTTGTACTTGTAAGACTCTTGTGAATAACCTTTACTAGACCTTTCAGCACCTGTCAGAATTTTCGAAAATCTTTGTTAAAACTGCAGTAGCCAGCAGACAGTAGATGGACACACCATCTGAATTGCATAAAGCTACAGCATCTGGTAAAGGAAAAGGTCAGTAATATGTCGACCTTTGAAGTGACTGAAGAAAACCCAGACCAGCAAATGAGCCAGGTTTGCTGCTGAAGAGACTAGAGTGGAGAAAGAACTGTTACAGGTGGTTTCTTTTAAGTGGGTAAGGTCTTCCATGGTGGCACCACAATTCTGCATTAAGATCTCAGAGGCCTGTTTTTTCCAGAGGGAATTTAAAGTGTTTCTAATAATTTCTGGGACCAACATGCTGAAAAGTTAAAGACCTTTTGCTGCTCCTGAGTAATTTCCTCATTCATACTGGAATCCTCCCCACCTGTAGAGTGTAACAGAATGTTCTACCTAAACCTTCATTTGCCAGATAGTCAAATACCACCCACCAATCCCTGACTGGTTGTAACTGTCTCACAGTTTCTGATCTTTGAACATTTTCACAGTTGGTTCTGTTTGTGCTTGAATTTGTTTCATCTGTGCAACAACCATGGTACTTTTCTCTCTCAAGGTAAGTAATGTTATCAGAATAACAGCAAACTCAACCATGTTGATAACAGTATCTAATGTCCCTTGAAATATTTTCTTTCTTATTATCTCTTCACAGAGAAAATCTTCAGGAATGAGAAGACCAGGTGTTCATCCACACAATGTGCAATGCGCATGGTCAGGTCACACTCTGCAATCATGCCAGAGGAGAGTCAATGTTCACTAAGCCTTTACTGGTAGCATGACAGATGGACAATAGACCTACTGCACAAGTGGACATGTCACATAGGCCAGGCCAGATAAGAGGCCTTCTGGCCAGAGCACACCAAAAATAAAAATATATTTTTAAAAATAAAGCCATATAAAAATGTGTAGCTACGTGACTAGAAGTCCACTAATTTCTCCTAAGATACAAATACAATGTTTTGTTGTTTGCAACGCTGCCAACAGAACTTAAAGAGTTTCGCACATGCTAAGCAAGTGCTTACTACGGAGTTACATCCCTGTCCCCAAAGTAGGAATCATTAACAGTAACAAAACACCTCACACCTTTAAGGTTCATTTAATTAATACCCATAAATAAGGTCAGAAAACTTTAAGATGAAACATTACAATAAAACTCAATGTAAAACAGCAAATTACAAAACAAGAAAACATATTCAAGGTATTAAGAAGCAAGAGTGATGAAACAGTAACTATGTCAACTGAAAAGGAGATAAATATAGCTTTTAAAGGTCCTTTGAATCATATTAAATAAACTAGACTTTGTAAGCTAACAAGAAAATAAAAAATTAGTGTGTCTCTTTGGTTTCCAAGATAGTACTTAATAACATGAAAATCAGTTTCATAAGAATTTTTTTAAAGCTAGAAGAGGCTAGCAAGCCTCATTATCCATAATAGCTGCAAAAAAGAACACCACTGTTTATTGCGTTAATATATTCCAGGTATTGTGCTAAGTTTTTTATATACATTATCTCAACTCGTTCTCACAGCCACTTGGAAATGTAGGTGTAAAGTTTATATTCACATTCTATAGGAAAATATGAAGGCTCAGAAAAGCTAAATAATCTACATGATAATACAGAATAATTAGCAGAGCAAGAATTCAATTCAAACTGCATGACTTTGTTTTGCTGTAAGTGACACCATTTTAGAATGAAGTGAGATGAAAAACCAAAAGCTTTCACAACTGGAGGGGATGAGTAAATGGAACACCTTTACAAACGAGTGTTTGTAACGATGACTGAGCCTAGCACAAAGTGGAATACAATGATTCCAACATTAGGAAGCAATTGTCTAGGAGTGGTTATGAGACTAGGACACAATAGTTCAGAAAGAAGATGGCCAATGGGTAAATGTTACAATTAGGAGGAATAAATTCTGGTTTTCTACAGCATACTAGGGGGAACAGATTTAACAATAACGTATTATAATATCTTAAAAGAGAAGGGAGAATTTTGAAAGTACTCACTCTAAAGAAATGATGTTTAAGGTGATGAATGTTAATTACCCTGATTTGATTATATGTATCAAAATATTACATGGTACCTCACATGGTGGTATATGCCTGTAATCTCAGCACTAGGGAAGCTGAGGCAGGAGTCTGAGGCCAGCCTGAGCTACATAGATAGTTCAAAGCTGGCCTGCAATATACAGTGAGACACTGTCTCATGCAACAAAAGATATCACATGGTATTTCCTGAAAATATACAAATATGTGTCAACCAAAAAATTAAATTGAATAAAAGGAAGACAGAGAAAAGAACCACTTCACGTGTCTGACAAGGCTGGTGAAAAGAAACCAGATATTTGGTTTCCAAATACAGAGTTATCTGACTGCACATAGCTTGTGGGAGGAATTAACAGGAGAAATTAAACTCTACTATCAAAAAGAAATTTGGTGGGCTTGAGTTTAAGTCTAAAAAAAATAGCATGACAGGTGTCTGGATCTAGATCTCAGTGCACATTTAGAAAGGGCCCCCATAAGACAGGGGTACACTTGTGCCTCTTCTTTCCTTCCCATCTCTAGTTGATCCTAAAAGAATATAGTTATTAGCTAGGTATGATGGTGCATGCCTATAACTCTAATATTGAGGAAGCTGAGCCAGGAGGATTGTTGTTTGACACCAGCTTGTGCTACAAAGTGAGCTCAAGACAGCCTGAACTGCATAGGGAGACCCTGTCTTAAAAAGACAGAACACACACACACACACAAACACACATACACACACAGAGTTATGGCCAAAGGGTTTGCATTTAAAATCTCCATCAACAGACTTATATTTTCATAAAAAGGTAAAATTATAGGCTTAGATCCAAAATTACATTAAGAAAACAAGAATTCTAGTTTTGTTTTTTTTTTGAAACAAGGTTTTGCCACGTGCTCCCGGCTTGTCTCAAACTCCTGATCTTTCTGTGTTAACCTACTGAGTGCTAGGATTATACAATTTAACAAACCTGCTTCTCAAAGCGTGTTTGCTGAGATAATTCTCACTGCAGCATGTTTATCAAACTTGGTCCCTAAATGCTGAGTGTTTTTCAGACACCAAAGTGAGCCAAACTTTTCACTACCCTCAGTAGTGAAAGAGAATGCAGGTGAAAGGCAGGTATGGTTCCCAGTTGAGAACCACTGCACTAATTTAAACCATAGTGTCACAAATTCATCTGTACCTCAGTCTTCCTTGCTCTCATAATTATCACAAAAAAAGAATACAGCCTGAGAGACAAGTGGGCGTATGAATATACAAGACTTTAATATATAGTTGCAAATTTCAAGATAGATCTTAGATTCACTCTTAGATCTTAGATTCAACTCTTAAAGCCTACTGTCTTAGCTACTTTTCTGGTTGCTAAGACAAAGTACCCCACACCCAAAGTTAAAGGGGGAAAGGTTTATTTAGCTCACAGTTCGAGAGATTTCAATCTGTCATCAGCTGGCTCCAAGGCGGGATGACACACAGCAGAGGGGAAACAGTTCGTGTCAAGAGACTCAGAAAAGTGTCTTTCGGTCCCTTATATTATACATCCAGTCTACTGGGATTAGGGTGGTGCCAATCCAAGCAGTGGACTGATCCAGCAATCATCCATTCTTAATCCCAGCATTGCACTACGATTCAATCACACACTAGATTCTGCACCTCCAAAAACACCCTCTGATCACATGAAGGTTCGAGGGACATCTAGACACAAACTACAACAACTATTAAATTCCTTTGGGTAGCAGAATTCAGTTTCAGTGCCGTTGGTTCTTTCTTCAGTTTAGTAATGATAAAACATTTACTTTAGATATGTCCTAAGTTGTGAAGTACAAGGACAGCCAGAAACCTTAAGTACAATTTAGTTTTATTAAAATATGCTAATATTTTCTGAAATTATGACTCCACTTGTGACTCCAAGTCCCAGAGTGGCCTGTTATCTGGTACCAGAGTGACTTACCTCTCAGGTTGCCTGGGACTGACAGTTTTCTGGGATGTAAGACTTTTAGTGGCAAAAAGAAAAAAAAAAGGGACAACACTGGGCAAACTAAGGGTGACTGAGTTATCCTATCTGGTACTCAAGTTTATTTGTGGAATGAAAGACAAATATGAATTCAGTCAATCTGCAACATTACACAACTAAAAAATGGTTACAGTCTGGGGCTGGGGATTTAGTTCAGCGGCATAAGCGCCTGCCTTGCAAGCAGGCAGTCGTGAGTTCAATCCCGGGTACCGATAAAAAAGAAAAAGACAAAAAAAAAAAAGATTAAAAAAAATGGTTACAGTCTCAGTCAATCTTTCACTGTTATTAAAAAATAAAAATGTCATAAGCTTCTAGAAGATAACCAAACTCTTCTTGTGAAATAAAACAATGAAACATATTAAGATTCTTCTCCTATCACAAAGGAAAACCTTTCTGGTTGGCAACTTAACCTTTTGAGTGTTAACTTCAGATTCCTCATTTCCTTCTGGAAACAGGTGATTAGGTGCTATCATTATTCATGGGTACTCATAAATCATGTTTTTCTAAAAGTCTGAGGTGGGCCACAATTGGTCCTTAAATGCATAACTGACCCTACCCATTCTAGTGTAGTCTAGTCTAGTCTAGCTTAGCCTTGCCAAGTCAATGCAATTGAAATGAAACTTGGAATTCTCTGTGAAAAACTGTTATGTTTTGACTTTAAAATACATTTCCTACTCCTTCTCAGCCTTTTGGCTAAGATCAAGTGTAGTATTTCTCTTATCAGTTTAATACCTGATATGTTCTCTATTCGAGGACAATATATTAAATGGATTTTTGGAACTGGGAGATGGAATAAGAGTTTGTCCCATCCACTCCATGTATCGACCTGGTATTGCAGTACTTCCAGGAATTGTGCACCCCCCAGAGAAAAATAAATAAGTAAAATAAAATGCATTTACTGTTACATTTAAGCACCTGCTAGGTGAAGAAATTACTACTTCTATAGATTTCCAAAATAGTCCAATAAAAACACATTACCTTATTCAAATACTTCATTAACACTATAATAGTGGTTTTGTGTGTGAAGAGAAAATCCTCAACACATACTTACCTCTTCAAAGCCCATTTCAAATAAACATTCAACAGCTCCTCTGACAGGCAAGAGTCTAGTAGAAAAAGCTGTGTTTCCAATCCTAATAGATCTGTATTTTTCATCATTAGGATTTCTGGAAAAAAAAGTTTTATTACATGTAGAAATTTATATCTTCATACTCTTTTTGCATTTTTTCACAATTCATACTGACTATATTGCAACATGGGTAGTAAAGACTCCAACGTTAGGGAAGTAGTCAGAAAAAGTAGTATAATTCTGTGATTCTTTGTATACAATTAGTACAAGCTCACTGTCCAACTACATAGCTCATAGTTACAAATTATGCTATACAAAAAATTCATGTGATGTTTTCACTCTGTGCTGTTAAGAGGTACATTCCTTTTTGAGTCTTTTAGGTTTCTGAAAGAAAAAATTTACATAAATTGCAGACAGGGTGGGGAGGGCTTTGCATGTTTTGTTAAAATGGATTTCATTTGCCTAGCATGGTATGTATCACAAAAATGGTAGTTAATAAATACTTGTGAAAGGAATGAATGAATCTAAAATGATGTACGAAATGAACCATAATTTAGCAAAGATTTTATTTCAAACAAATCCAAATCATGGTTTATCTTTATAGCCACTTGATTTTCTTTTTTCCTTAGACAAATAATTGTTTTTACAATAAGCTCTGCTCCAGTTCAAGATATATTTTGACAGGGAAGTATGGTAACAAAAGGTTAAGTTGCTTCTTCCATAATTAAGATTTGGAAGAGTATTCATGGGGTGAGTAACCAGCACATGAAAAGCTTTGATATTCTTCCATTTACTCTTCCATTTTAGGCAACTTAGCAACTCACCGAGGCCCTGTGTCAAAATATAAAAACAAAAAGTGTTGGGGATATAGATCAATGTAAAGGTCCAAGGTTTAATCTCCAGTACTACAAATCAAGCAAGCAAAATAAAAAAAAAAAAACAAAAAAAACAAAAATGTTGTATCTAGTCCTTCTGGTAACCTGCTATTCCAAGATATATCTAAATTTTTCAAAAAATCAATCCGCCTTAAGAATCATGTAGAAGGCCGGGTATGGTGGTACACACCTGTAATTCCAGTGTTTGGAAAGCTGAGGCAGGAGGATACCTGAGAGTTAAGAGGCCAATTTGGGCTACAAAGTGTGTTCAAGGTCAGCCTGAACTGCATAGCTGTCTCAAAAACCAAACCAAACCAAACCAAATCCAAAAAACACTCCAAAACAAACAAAAAAATGATGTGGGAGCTATCTTTGGCTCTAATTCTATAATTCTCTACTTCTGACAAGCAAAATTTATACATCTAATTTAGTAAATTTAACATGAACACTGTAATAGCATGTAACTTGTGCTGTAATTACCTATGTACCAGGTCCTTTATTTGTGCATTTTGCAGTCAGCCTGTGTTTTTTTTTTTTTTTTACAAACGAAAAAACTAAAACCAAAAAAAAAAAAATGTGTTTCCAATGATAATACGCTTAATAATTGACTACAAATTTAAATACACTGGTCTGATTATAAGACTTACATGTATTCTACTAAACTAGCTATGAACATATTCACTAATTGCCAATTACCTATTTGCTTCCTTCAGACATCAGTGTAACTTAGTTTAGAAATTTAGTTTTGGTTTCTTTCACTTCAGTTCTATTCCTTGCATTCAGTTATTGAGAACTGTCAGTAGCTATTTAGAACACTGTCTCATTTCAATGTTATAGTTTGGATCAAAAATGTCCCCCAACAGGCTCCTGTGTTTAGAGGTGGAGCTTTTGGAAGGTGATTAGATCAGAGGAGCACTAACCTCATCAATGGATTTATGAGTTCATTACTGAATGTGTTCTCTGCTTCCTGGTTGCTCAGAAGTGATGAGTTTTCCTCAAGGGTGCAAAATTGTCAACGTTTCACTTGAGACGTGTCCCTGGGACTTCTGCTAAAGGTGGGCCTACTAGGGAATTGGTTCTCTAGGATTCATTTAACCGCACTCAGCTCTCCAGGTATTCAAAGTGGCTGCTGCACCTAGGACCTAAGAGAGCTTTGGCTCCACTGCTTCTGCTGATGGCATACCTTGCCACTGTTCAGGTGATATTAGTTTTAATGCAAGAATTGTGGGGTCATAGAGATTTTCACCTATATTTCAAAGAGAAAAGCCCTTGAAAGGGCAGTACATAAAGCTGTGGGAATGAAGTGAAAGGTGCAATGGAGTCCTCAGGAAGTCAGAGAAGCCAGAAATACACACCAAAGAAAGCTGCAGCCTATGAGTGGAGTCAGCTCAAGAGAAAGGCTACATGGACCACAACCAGCAAGACCCTAAGAATGGGTGTGCTCAGCCCCTTTGGAACTCACGCTTTACTGTGTATTGCAGAGGTCAGATATGAAGCTGTAAAACCAATTCTTTCCTATGCCCCTATTCTTCCTTTTTGAACTGAGAATGTTTACCTTGTACCATTGTATCCTGAGATTATATAATTTGTTTTTAACTTTTACAAAGGTTCGCAGCTAAGAGTTTGCCATGGAATAATCAACTTGTGTCTATATTTAGAGATCAGTTATGGCTTAAGGAGATATATTTGGGTGTGAAGTTGACAATGAGTGACTTAACTATTTATCCTGATATGTCAATTTCATTGAATTAAGAAACACCTAGTAGATTAACAAAGCACATGCCCGGATGTCTGGGTCAATCTTGAAGGTGTGACTGTGTGAACTATGTCTGGTCCCTCATTCCTTCCATGCTAGCACTATTCCCCTGATCTGTTTCCTGTCCACAGTGAACTAAGCATTTTTTTTTTTTAAACCTGGGACAGCTTGAACACATGAGCCCGTTAAGCTTCTTTCTTTCTTTCTTTTTTTGTCTTTTTCCTTTTTATCGGTATCGGGGATTGAACTCACGACTCCCTGCTTGCAAGGCAGGCGCTTATGCCGCTCAGCTAAACCTCCAGCCCCAAGATTCTTTCTTAAACTGTGGGTGTCAGGTATTGTGTTCAGCAAGGAATAGTTGACTAACACAGTAAACTGGTATCAAGAATAAAGTCTGTTGCAGTCCTGGTCCAAGGCACAGGGCTACTGCTTGTGCTAATGGCAGACCTTGGTGTCATCCATGTGATGCTGTTTTGCAGAAATGCAGAATTCAAGAATTACAGGATTACTGAGGTTTACATCTAGATTTCAGAGGAAGGCCTGGGAGGTTAGCCAATGTGTGACAGGATTATAGTCCCTGTGAGGAGCCCTAGAGGGTGATGCAAGAAGCTGTAAGAGTGAAACTGAATCTGCAATTAAATCTCCAGAAAGTTGGGAGATGCCTCCATGTGGAACATTTGCCAAGAAAAACCTTAAGCAGCAAGTAGAGTCACCCCAAGAGACAGGCCAGGTAGGATACAACTAGGAAGACCACAGGGGTGGGGCTATCTAAGCCATTTGAAAAGTGCCACTACATGTCCTGGATCCTGGTCACAGAGCTGTGGGCCTGTAGGTGTTCCCTGCTGGTTTCATTCTTCTTTTGGTCCTATTCTTATTCCCATTTCCCTATTTCTTCTGTTTGGAACAGAAAGTTTTACCTCATGCCACCGTATCTTAGACATATGTACTTTGATTTATTTTTTTAGGGGTTTCCAGCCTTGTGTTCTAAAAAAGACTTCTGAGTTGGACGTCTGTGAAATGTTGGAACTGTTGAGACTTTAGCAACTCTTAAAACATACACTGAATGCATTTTACATATATGAGATAGGCACGAGCCTTTGGGGGAATACAGTTTGGATCCTCAAAAGGCTCGTATATTCAGAGGTGGGATTTTGTGAAGGTGATTAGATAATGGCACAACCTTTATCAAAGTATTACACCACTGATGAGTTCATAGCCGAATGTGCTGTTAGAAACTGGGGACTGGTTCAAGTAAGGTCACTGGTTCAAGGAAGGAGCTGGGGACACATCTGGAAGAATATATACATATATACTTTGGTGTATGTGGTGGGGTTGAGACAGGGTCTCCCTAAGTTGTCCAGGTGGGCCTCAAATGCATGGCAGTCCTCCCACTTCAGCTTCCCAGGGCTGGGTTTACAAGTGTGTGCCACTACTCCTGACTTGGAAGGGTACATTCTCATCCTCTTCTCTCTGTGGGTCTCCCTCTGCTCTGCTTCCTGGCCATCATGAGATGAGCAGTGTCTCTCCACCACATCGTTCCTGCCTTGGAGTTAACCCAGTCATGTGCTAAAACCTCTGAAAACAGGAGCCAAAATAAACCTTTCCTCATTTGAACTGTTTTTCAGATATGCTATCTCAGCAACAGAAAGGTAACTAACATAATTTACATATTAGTCATATTAGTTATGATTGTCCACAAGTTTCACAGCTGCAATCAATGCCTTGTGTTTTCATCTTATACTATTTAACATGAAATTTTCATTATGCTTCTCTTGGACTCCAGAAACTACTATAGTTGCTACCTTTTGCCTATCATGTCAGATTACATGATACATTCTCTGCTATTTGATCAAACCTCTACCCTCAAATTTGAAAAATAGTTCCAATTAGTGTTATCTTCAGTTTTCTCACCAGACCTCAAGCAGTGTTGATAGGCCACTTACTCAGCTGGTTTTCCCTGGGGCCCTAACTTGCCCATTACTTAAGACAAACCAGGGCAGTTTCTCACACTATCTCCAATTATATGAATTCCAAATTCCTAATGTTAGATAAAATTATTTAATTTTATCTAAACAGAAACAGAAGCCATTCTAAAGCCTGTAACGCGAACTGAAAGCATGTCAAGTCTCTTTCAAGTGCTTAGTAAATATTCATAATGTTGATTATGATGCCAAACGTCATTATTTGCATGCACAGCTGTCCTTTCTCAAAGTACTTTGATCTCAGCAATTTTGGTCTCACTGGACTGAAGGCAGAAGTAGATTACCTTCACAAGGTCACTTCCCTTTCCTAAACAGTGGGGATTACAGAGTTTGGTAGCTTTCCAGGTAGGAAGTTCAAACTGACCGAGGTCTGGAGAACCCAGCCCATAAATTCAGAGTCCACTGGCATCCTTTAACTTTAAAGAAAAGCTGTAAGACTTCTCAGGGAAGACAAGGTAAACTGAGGTGTTCTAGAGGAGATCTCCATGATGGTCACAACTGTGCAATACTGAACAGGCCATACACTGGTCCCTAGCATTTAATAAGGGCTCAATGTGTTCTCCTTTCAATTTGCTTTAATAATCTTTATGTTATCTAAAAGTACTGCCATGGATTTAAAAGCAATACTTGCAATTACTGTCTTTAAAATAGGGGTTACACGAAATTTATAGCCTTCAAACTGAAAAATTTCCTTTCAAACTTCAAGCCAATAATACTCTTTAGAGCTGGCATGGGGGGAAATCACGGAAATTGTTTCACTTCCCTCCCTGAAATATCATGTTTCTCCTTAAAACACCACGAATTTAAATTTAAACGGAGCCTGAATAGGCGATTAAACATGAATCAAACTTGCCTCGAAATTCCTGAAACCTGTGGGAACTTTTAGGGCTCGCCAACTCTTATCCAAGGCAATTATCTTCATTAATTCTTACTTACGTTGAAAAGTATAATCCAGATGTTAGTAAAAAAGTGGTAACTTTAAAATGTTTCAATAAATAAAAATGTGAAGAAGCCACAAAAATTAAAAACTTGTCACTTGGGCTGTATTATGAATACTTTAGTATTAGCATATTTATTCTCAAAATGGGAAGGAAAGTTCGCTGAAAGACTAACTTCTGACAAGCATATGGAAACGCAAGCCACCGCGCTCCACGAAATCTACGCAGTGGAAATGAAGCGCAGCCGGGGCGCGCCTTCCCACCGCCCCCTGCCCTGGCCTGCTCCGTCCAGCCCGACCCGGGACCGCGGGGCCCAGGGCGCACCAGGGTGCCCGGACCGCAGGTGCCGAGTCACAGCAGCAAACGAACTTCCTCTTCCCGGCAGGTCGGGAGGCCGCAGCTCCCTGACCCTCCCGCCAACCCCGCGCTCCCACCTGAGGATGTTGTCAGCGTAGGTGAGGAGCAGCTTGGAGGCCTCCAGAAAGGTCTCCGAGGTGTTCTGGCAGAGTTCATCTACGGCAGGGGACGCCGAGCCGGAGGAGCTGCCCAGCGCCGCCGCCATGCCCCAGAGCCCGCGGCCGTCGCCGCCCCTCGCGCGCCGCGTCCCGCACTGAGCAGGCGCCGCAGCGCGCGGCCCCGCAGCCGGCCGGGGTGGGGAGGGGGAGGGGTATTAGGGGGCGGGGCTCCCCTGTCGGCGGGAACCCGCGGGCCTGGAGGTCCTAGCTACGGAGCCCGACTGGGGTTGGAGCTGCGGGCCGGCCCGCCGGTGGACTGGGAGTGCTGCTTTCCCCTGGAAACCCGGATTCCACTGCGCGCTGCCCGCCCGCAGAGATCCAGCCGCCGACCGGGAGAAACCAGGCGCACTTCCCTTCTTGCCGCACAGATAACCGGCTTGACGGCCTTCCCTTCCAGACACTAGGCAAACGTGTAACTGTGAGATGCTGAGAAGTAAGGCGCAACAGGGAAAAGCACAAAGACCCTGTGAACTGCTGAGGTTTTGAAGAATTCTTTTCACAGTTAGACGAAGGAAGTTCTTGTTTATTATTGGGGATTGAATTCAGGGCCTTAGCCCTGAGCTACATCCCCAGCCCTTTTTAAGAAAATTTGAGACAAGTGTGGCTAAATGGGCCAGTGTAAATCACGTACACTAGGGATAAAATGGAAGAGAAGCAAAAGAAAATTTGTATCTCATAGTAAAGATAATAATTTTGTGACTTGTTTTGCAGGTGTATCATGTAATCAATGCCTTTTATTCGTCCTAGAAATTACATCCCTAACTTCTTTAATGAAGCCACTGCCTCATCATACCCTTAAAAATACATTTTGATTATTTTTCAGAAATTTCTTTCCAGACTTTAAAAAATTATTTTTCTGGGCCTTACGCGTTTATTTCCCCAAGTAGCCGGTTTAACTGTTGATGCTTCAACCTCTGTTTGCTTTTAACATTTGAATTTTTCCTCCAATATCTGTGTAACCCTGACCTTTACCATGAACTTCATTTACCGTTGGCCTGCCGAATACTTGTAAATTTTAAATTTGGGACAAACTTCAAAACTGATATGTTCGACAAACTCTGTGAGCTAGCTCTGTGACTAAAAATGTCAGTCAGTGAAGTGATTTCTAACTCACGTAACAGATTAATCAGTCAGGGGCTGTAGTCAGTGGGTCTAAGATCGATACATCCCTTAGAATATAGATCAACAAATGTTTTCTATAAAGGGCCAAGAGTAAATATTTTACGCTTTTATGAGTCGTAGGGTTGGCCTGTCTCTACTAATTCTGCCTCTGCAATTGTAGTTTCATACACAACACTGTAAAACGAGTGAAGGTGGTTATGTTATGATGAATCTTTTTTTAAACAGGAAGCCTATAAAATGGTCTAGAAAATAAAATAAATAAAACAAAAACAATCAGGAAGGCTGTGGTATTTGGCCTGAAGGCTATTTTTGCTACTTCCTGCTACAAAACCTCCTGCAATCTAGCTAGAGGTTTGGCCAAAGGCGCACCTACTTCTTAACCACGTGCCCCTAGAATTGAGGTGAGGAATTCTTTATCAGATCCTGGGCAAGAATGAGGTCACACCTAGATGAATGGGAGGAGGCTGGACAGTGCTTCCCTGGCTGGCCAGGCACCTCAACAATTACAGGAAGGGTGAGTAAGACTAAGGTTTTAAGTAACTGTGTCTATCACAAATTATATTCCTCTTAATTTGGGTCTCCATTTCCATCAGTGTATTTACTTACTATTATAATAAATAATAGAATTATATAGTATTTATGATTTTTTTAAAAGACTAAACCCTTTTCAAATACAATCTTGGGAAAAAAAGTCTCTAAATACCAAACAGCAAAGTTGAAAGATTCTCTGGGCTAGAGATGTGGTTCAGTGTTAAAGTGCTTGCCTTGTGTGCAAAAGGCCTTGGGTTCAATCCCTAGGACAAAAACAAAATCCCTAGGACCAAACAAAAAAGGTTAAGTGCTGTAGAATTAAAAGAGAAGAGGGATGGAATAACTCTTCAGCTGCAGCATTCATACTGTAATAACACACCTATAAAGTCATAGAGGTCACCATTTTGTTGTTTTGTTGTTTCCAAATAACTCTTACCCAACTTTTTTTTTTTTTTTTCTTATTTAGTGGTGGTGGTGAGGATTGAATTGAAGGCCACTAGCATACTAGGCAATAAATGTGCTACTGAGCTAAATCTCCATCCCTTCTTTACAAACACTTCTCTTAATGTCCTTGAGTAATAGAAAAGAGGGAGAGAAAAGGATACCGAGTGAAAAAATTATTTGACACATCATTTATGAAAGTATTAAGGGAATTCATTATAAAGGAATCTATCCCACTTTTGTTTGCTTCTTTCATTTTAATTAAGGTATTTAGCTACCTTAATTTCTTTTTCTTTTTTAGACAAGATCTCACTATGCAATCCAGGCTGGTTTGAACTCACTTTGTAATTTAGGCTGGCCTTGAACTTTGTAGGGATTCTCCTGCCTCAATTTCCATTTGCTGGGATTACAGGTTTGTACTACCACACCTAGCTCCTTAATTTCTTTGTACGCCTTATTGCTTCACACAACTAAAGTAAGGTCAGATTTGAACTTTGTTTTTTTGTATCAGGGATCGAATTAGGACTTGCGCTTGCCAGGCAGGCACTTATGCCACTGAGCTAAATCCCCAGCCTGAACTTATTTCTTTTGATATTGTATTTCCTTTGCTGTCTCAGTATAACACTTTTTCTGTCCTAAGGCCAGCAAAATAATACCATTGTTAGAGCTGTATCATAGCGACCCTATTCTTAAATGGAATAGGAAAAGAAATAACCCACTACATTTCCCCCAAGTAAGTTTTGTTTTAAAAAGGGAAAAAAAAAAATCTCAATAAAGGCTATCAGTAAGGAGTGAAGTGAACCCTTTCGAGAATTCCTGGGTGGTGATTTACTATTCTGTGATTCTGTTAAGTTGTTAGCAAACAACTATTCAGTGGATGATTTGTACACAGCCAGTCTGAGACACATAATAGTTTTTTGTTGTTTTAAAACAGCATCTTGCTGCACTGCAGGCTGGCAGATAGCCCAGACTGGCTTTGGACTACCAATCCTTCTGCCTCTCCTGTGCTAAGATTTCAGGTGTATGCTACCATGACCAGTTTTCATCAGTGACATTTATTTATTTCGAGACAGGTCTTGCTATTTAGTGTTGCTGGCCTTGAACTCCCAGCAATACTCCTAACTCAACCTCTTGAATGCTGAAATTACAGATGTTTTCTATAGCTTCTCTTGATAACATTTTTGTTTTGAGACAAGGTCTTGCTATATAATTCAAGCTGGCTTTGAACTCTCCAGCTGTCTTCCTGCTTCCGAATCCTGAGTGCTAGGATTACAGATACACACCACCACTCTTATCCCTTGCCCACATTCTAAAGTGAGGTGATTTGGGGGGCCAACTAGGCAACAAATAGTGGTTTTGTTCAAGGAAAATGGGAATAGGGGAGATTCTGGTGAAGGAAATGTGAGTTTACCATACTCTTCCTAGGGAAATTTAGATTCAATAAAAGCATATTTCAGAGCTGGCATGGAAGCACACACCTATGATCCCAGCATTCAGGAGTCTGAGGTTAGCCTGAGGTACACAGTGAGACCCTGACTGAAAAAATGTTTCAAATTAGATCAGGGCTGCTGGCACATGATCTTTAACCTGTAAGACTAAATAAAAAGGCCTTAGAATGTCACCCAAAACTTTGTGGTCTGGTTCCTGCCTTACTCTCAAATTATTTTGTCCCACACCTCAAATTTATGTTTGTCACATGGAACAAACTTGTAGTTTGATACCCTGATGTTTTATGCTTTTATTGTATTCTTCCTGTCAGGATACCCTTTCCCACCTGATTTACTGGACATATTTTCACTTATTTCCAAGATAAAGTTCAAGAATCACTTTTTATTTTTGGTATCAGGGATCGAACTCATGACCTCGAGCTTGCCAGGTAGGCACTTTCGTCACTGAGCTAAATCCCTGGCAGAATCACATCTTTGAAGCCCTTTCTTATTTAAAAGAGGTAGCATAGTAACTTAATCATACCTTTTGTATTATTACATATCTACTATTTTGTTCTATCAGCACCTGTCTCAGTAGTTTGTACATACTTGTTTCCATGGCTCTCTCCTTCTACTGGCCTAGGAACCTCTTGAAAACAGAAATCATAACCCTATTCATTTTTGTGTCTCATCTTCTAGCACAAGGTAGAAAACAATCAGTGTTTGTTGAAAATATAAGCATAGGTTTAGAAATGAGGAAAAACTAGGGTGCATAGATGACTATTGGGCTGGTGTTTGTAGCTCAGTATACAATGTTTTCCTACCATACCTTGGCCTTGGATTTGGTCTTCCCACATGACAGAAGGAGAGAGGTGTCAATCTGCTGGTAGGAAACTATAGTTGTGACTAAAATTATAAAGAATTTGAAGTAAACCTAAGAAGTCTTAACAAGAGTTAAGTGGAGCCAGCTTGAAGATTTCAGTTCAAGAAAACATGGCACTGTAGCAAGAAATATGGTACTAAATCATGTACAGCTATAAAAATTATAAAACATTCTCATTCCTTCCAGTGGAAAGCAAAAATAAAGATGGTGTCTTTCTACTTTTCTGTAAGATTCTAAATGATTTGTTGCTTCTTGTCCAAGATGATTTTATTACACAAAAAGAAAAAATTTTAAACCAGCACATTAAAATTGTATGTTTCATATGATGTTAGCTTTGAAGAAAATTTTGGAGGTCTTTTCACAAGATAACTCATTTATTTATTTAGAGACAGGGTCTTGCTATGTAATTCAGGCTACCCTTGAACTCAGGTGATCCTCCTGCCTTACCCTCCCAAGTGCTGGGATGACAGGTGTGCACCACCATTCACACTGTAATTTAAAAGTATTGTATACCAATGAAAAAAACAGCAAATTTTGGTACTTCTTACCCAACAAGTTATTATTTAACATGTTTATTCTAATTCTTAATACTAATCTCACTGAATAAAAACAATTCAGTACTAAAACATAACTGGACAGGCACAGGATCAAAGACTGAAAATCACACTGGGCTTCTCTATCATATATATGTGATATATATATATATATATACACGATATATATATATATATATATATATATATATATATATGTAATTTCTTTTTTTAAGGCAAGGCCTCATTATGTAGTTCAGGCTGGCCTTGAACTTACTTATGTAGCCTAGACTGGCTTCAAAGGCATGGTGATCACCTACCTCAGTCTCCAGAGTGGTGGAATTACAGGCGAGCACCATTTCCAATGTATTTTAGACAAAGTAAATTTCCTATTTCACTTCAACATGGGACTAACTAGGAAAAGCTAAACTAGACCCAAATTCTTGGGAATAAGGAAAAGCGATCCACATGGTAACAATAGCTTCAAAGGGTTATCACCCAGGGAAAAACATAAATTTAAATAGAAAGTCCAGGTGCATATTTTATGGTCAACCACCTGAAACAGTACATGAGCAACAAATGGTCAATAAATATCACCTACTGACTTATATTTTATATATGCCTGTTAGTTTTCTTCCAAAGATGCATAGCCAGCTCTAAGGAGATAAATGAGAATTTCAGACGTTTAGAAATAAATGTCTCCATTCTTTATTTTTGTTTCCATTCCTATCAGACATTGGATGTGGTATGGTGGACAACAATTTTTCAGAATAAAAGCTATTGTTACAAAAGTATTATTTGATTACTATAGAAAAGGTAGAAAAACGTGGGTAAGAAAAGTTATGCTGGGACACACCATACTCCTTGTACATCCTTACAGCACTTTATAAAATTATTTGTTAAAAGTTAACTATCTTGTGTACTGTCGGCCTGGAGTCTCAGTATCTTTGCATATCAACACAGTATTCACTTGCAGAATTATTTTAAAGGCTGCTTGGCATTTGGATGTGATACAACCAATGTCCTGCCAATGACGTTTGGTATTTCTCGCTATTAGCAACAGTACTGAAAGGCACAGTGGTAACTTTTGAGATTACAATCACTGTCTTTCCTAGGACTTCAGTGGAATATGATGGCGTCCCTACGCCAACATGGAATATCTAGGTACTACCACCCCCGCCCCCTGGTCCCGCCGAAGTTCCTTTGTGCTGGGCAAAAAGCTACCTATCGCGTTATGCGCTGGTCTTTCACAGTCTGCGAGTCACTTAAGCATAGTAGCGAGGAGCGCCTCTGAAAAAAAAACAAACCTCACATGGCCGTACCAGCCTCAGACCGCTACCCTCAATACAATGTGGCGCTGCGCTCCCGGATGAGGCGCGCTCTTACGCGACGTGGCGCCTACGTGAGCACGTAGGTACGTACGTACGTACGTTCGTACGTTCCGTGTTTGCGCGCGTGCGCCCTGCCTTCAATGCTGGGGACTGGTTGCTTGGCTGGGGTAGTACTTGTTACAGGTATCGGCTGCTTCAGATTCATTTTATGGCTGTCGTCCGCTTTCACATTAGGTCGGGGTTACGTTTCAAGCGGGAAAATGGGGGACTCAGGGCTTGATTTCGTCTTGCCTTACTTTCTAGGTACACGCGTCCTTGTGGGAAGTGTTTGGGAGGCAATGAAGGGAATAGTTTACACCCCTTTGCTCCCTGCCCCTTGCCTTGTACTCCTGCAGTGATCGACTTGTCGTAACCTCTCCTTGCACAGATGACTCCATTGGAGAAGTTTAGAGGGTTGCAGAAATTTCCCTTTCCTTCAGTTACAAGTTTAGTTAGAGTCAGTTCTCAGCCCAGGTCTCCAGACGCTCAGTCCCGGGCTCTTGGTCCTGGTTGCCTTTTCAAAAGGCTGAATATCCCTGGGTATTGAAGATGAATAAAGCCTATTTACCCCACTTCAACCAAATGGCCCTGAAATATGATTTCTGTGTCGTGGACACTAGAAATAGTACTTTAAATAAACTCTAATCCTTTAAAAGAGTGCTTTTTGTAGTTAATATTACGTTAGGAATGCCATGATAGGGTTTGTTTGTTTTGAGACAGGGTTTCGCTGTGCAGTTCAAGCTGGCCTTGGGCTTGCTTTGTAGCCCAGGCTGGTCTCAAATTTGCAAACAATTATTCTGCCTCAGTCCCCAAATACTGGGATTACAGGAGTGCACCATCACTCCCGGTGATAATTTTGATTATAATTGCTTTCATAAATCAAATAAATCATCGGTTCACTTTGTCTTCTAATATCTGTAAGGTAGTTGCAGTCTGAAAGATGGTTTGATGATGAAATATAAATTAACGTGATCTTATGTTTTCTGTGCTCATTAGTGCACATCAAGCACCTAAAAGAACATCCAGGGTGCCATTAGACTCTTAATCTATTTAAACAATGATTATTTCCTGGCTGTTTTGTGGTTTGTTACAGGAATGTGTGTGTGATCATCCGAAATCTCAGCATGTCAAACTGCTTAGGAAATTTCCTGAAAGTTGCAAGCACTCATCTTCTACATTCAAGGTTGTGCCAGCAGTTAATAAGAAATAAAAGGAGGTTTTTTGGAACTGCGCCAACATCCAGATTGCATAGGCGGGTTGTCATTACAGGGATTGGCTTCGTCACTCCTCTTGGTGTTGGAACTCAGATAGTATGGGATCGTCTTCTCCAGGGAGAGAGTGGAATTGTTTCACTGGTTGGTGAAGAGTATAAAAATATCCCTTGCAGTGTTGCTGCTTATGTGCCAAGAGGTTTTGATGAAGGTCAGTTCAATGAGCAAAACTTTGTGTCCAAGTCAGATGTCAAATCCATGTCTTCTCCCACCATCATGGCCATTGGGGCAGCAGAATTAGCCCTGAAAGATTCTGGCTGGCATCCTCAGACAGAAGGTGATCAAGTGACTACGGGTGTTGCAATCGGGATGGGAATGATTCCTCTTGAAATTGTTTCTGAAACTGCTTTGATGTTTCAGACAAAAGGGTACAATAAAGTCAGTCCATTTTTTGTCCCTAAAATCCTGACTAATATGGCAGCAGGCCAGGTCAGTATTCGACACAAATTCAAGGGCCCTAATCATGCTGTATCCACGGCCTGTACCACAGGAGCTCATGCTGTGGGAGACTCTTTCAGATTTATAGCCCATGGAGATGCTGATGTGATGGTGGCTGGAGGTACAGATTCTTGCATTAGTCCTTTATCGCTTGCTGGGTTTTCCAGAGCCCGAGCTCTGAGCACAAACCCAGATCCTAAGGTGGCATGTCGACCGTTTCATCCAAAGAGAGATGGTTTTGTAATGGGAGAAGGTGCAGCTGTGCTGGTGCTGGAAGAATATGAACATGCTGTTAAAAGAAGGGCCCGGATCTATGCAGAAGTTCTGGGCTATGGACTCTCGGGTGACGCTGGTCACATAACTGCCCCTGATTCTGAAGGAGAAGGTGCCTTAAGGTAAAGATTGATTGTTTTGTGGAAAATATTTTTAACGTAAGAGTCTGTTGAACTCTGAAATTAGAGAAAGTTGTAATTTCTTGGTACACAGTATTGTTTTTCCATTTTAGGTTAACCAATTTGTTTTTTTAATTTTTTTGCTTGAAATCTTTGAACAGTTCTACAAAAATTAGGTTTTAATTAAGGCTGTTCAGGTTGTAAAGATGACTGTATGTCTTGCTACTTTTCCAGGCCTCCATTTGTGTTTAATCAGTGTGCACCTTCTCACTTTGGTACTTTCTTCCCTTCATCAGACTTAGAGAGTAAAGTCAACACTTCTAGGTGTAGCTGGTCTGTGCTCCATTCCACTAAGGTTCTGTTGTTCTCAAATTATCCTTCTCAAACTTTAATCACCCAAGGATCTTACTGAAATGCTGATTCTGACTATAGGTCTGGGGTAGCTCTTAAGATTCTACATTTCTAATAAGGTCTTAAGTAATAGTGATGCTACTGGTTTAAAGGCCACAGTTTGAAAAGCAGCTTAACTTTTGTAGAAGAGGTAAGAAACCACACAGAAAAATCTTTATCATGTCAGAAGAATTCTAAATAAATACAGAAGCCAAAGAACAAACGAATCTAAAAATAAAATCTTCTGGAGTAGCTTTTGAAAACCTGAATGTTATCTGGGCTTGATGGCAGACACCTATAATTGCAGTAGAACTGCCATGAGATTTTTCTGTGTGTGTGGTTTTTTAGAAGCAGGGTCTGGCTGTGTAGTTCAGGGTTGGCTTTAAACTCGTGATCCTCCTGCCCCAGCTTTCTGAATGCTAGGATTACAGGTGTGTATGAACACACCCAGCAAATAAAGAAGATTTATTTGAAAGGTATTTGACATACCAAAGTAGTAGATTATTGGGAAACATGCAGTTTTGTATTTATTCATGAGAGAAAACTTGGAACATAGTTGCAGATATTTTAATTCTTCAGCTTCCCTTTTTTCATGAAAAATTCCTAGAAGAAAATTATTGTAGTCTTCAGTCAACATGATAATTTTCTCCAAGGGAAAAGGAAAAGCCATTCCAAAAAAATGGGATTATATTTTATTTGAGATGATATAGTTTTTGGTGTGTTCAATTCATGGTGATGAATCAGTCCAAGGAATTGGGTGTGATTAATTTGACAAAATTTGATATTCATGGTAATTAAGTTAGGATTCATAGGATGCCTGTTTCTTTTGCACAAACCATTGAGGTAAAGAAACCGTTAGGTAAACTAGTTCTAATAAATTAAATACTGTTTTCTTGTTAGATGTATGGCTGCTGCTCTGAGAGACGCGGGCGTCCAACCTGAAGAGATATCCTATGTCAATGCACATGCTACTTCTACACCATTGGGAGACGCTGCAGAAAACAAAGCTATCAAGCATCTCTTCAAAGACTACGCTTACACCCTTGCAGTTTCCTCAACAAAGGGAGCCACAGGACACCTGCTGGGTGCTGCAGGCGTGGTCGAAGCAGCTTTCACTGCACTAGCTTGTTATTATCAAAAACTGCCACCTACTTTAAACCTAGATTGTACAGAACCAGAATTTGATCTCAATTATGTTCCACTAAAGGCACAAGAATGGAAAACTGATAAAAGGTGTATTGGACTCACCAATTCCTTTGGTTTTGGTGGTACAAATGCAACACTTTGTATTGCTGGCATGTAGGACAAGTTGTGTATAATACTGGCTTTTAACTTGTAATTATAGAAATTATATATAAATATATATAGTTACATTAACATTACTGAAATACCTTTTATCTATATTAAGGTTTCTCAATCTTGGGACTCTTGGTATTGCCATGAGATAGTTCCTTGTTGGATAAAGGAGGGCTATCTTGTGCATTGTAAGATGTGTAACAACATCTTGGTCTCGTCCTACTAGGTTGCAGTAACCGCTCCTTCCCTAATCATGACAACTAGAACTATCTATAAATATTTCCACATGTTTTCTGGAAGACAAAATAGCCCACCCATGAGAACTGTTGATCTGTTATCCTAATAAACTCCCCAAGTTCTTGGTTTCCTAAAAGACGAGAGTAAAAATGAATTGTATTTCTTATTCTTCTTGTATTTATCCTGGCACCAACTAATTAATGGAGATAGAGATCTTTGAAATAGAAATTGTTGGTGACTCAGAACACATCTCAGGCTGTCTCTGTGCAGGTATGGTAGTGTATGGTATCCTGTGTTCCTCCAGCTTCCCACCACAGATGCTAGAGGTTTTGCTTTTCTGCCTTGAGAATTTCTCTAAAGCTAAAGGATCCAGCTCATCTGTAGAAGGCTGGAAGTGCTTGGGGTTGGGGTTTGGTTCATCAGAGGCATGGCTCAGCCAGTGAACGTGACACTTGGTAAGTAAATACCTCAGCCTCTCTTTAGAGGAAGAGCTACCATTAAGGGTTCCAGTGAGCTGCGGCACTGCCCACAGCATTAACCAACTCAGTAATATCCCCCTTCCTGGCTTTTTCTTTCCTGTCTGGTTTTTTTGAGACAGAGTCTCACTATGTAGTTTAGGGTGGCTTTGAACTGGTTGTGATCCTCCTGCCTTTACCTCCCTATTACTGGGATTTTAGACGTGTGCCACCATGCTCAGCTTCTCTTTCCTGATTTTTAATACCAGTCCTAAACCACCTTTTCTCAGGCTGTGCTTTTTGGGTGATTCAAATTAATAAATTTTTTTTTTTTTTTTTTTGTAACAGTTTATCAGTGAAAAGGGATAAATGTGTGTGTTCTAGCACAAATGTGTAGAATTTTCCACATTTTAGTGAGCTATATAGATTGTCTTGACTGTAACACTATCCCTATACGCCTAACACTCCAGCCATGTGTTGACATAGTTTTAGGATTTATATCTAGATGTCTCCCAAGAACCTCATACTCTGATAAGTGGGGCTTTGGGGAGGTAATTGGGTCACAGGATCTGGATGCTTATATGTGGATTAGTTCATTGATGAGTAATTAAAAATGATTTAGGAGGTGAATCCTGATTGGAAGAGGTGGGTCACTGAGGATATGGCCTGAAGGATCTCTGTGCTTTCCTGAGTCCTCTCTGATTTCTTTCTGCCATGCTGTGAGCCACCCTGCCCTGGAGCCAGCCTACTGTGGACCGAAACCTTTACAATCTATAAGCCTTTCTTTTGGTTTGTGGGTGTTGAGTGTTATGTCTCAGGGATGAGAAAGTAAGATACACAACCATATAATCAGCTTTAATTTCCACTAACACAGTGGTTCAGCTGAAAGTTACTGGGTACTAGCATAGAACTGACTGTACTGGTCACCAGTGATAAAGGGAATGTTCCAGGGAAGATTTTGTAAAGGAACGTGTGTATGTACGTGTGTACATATAGGTCTTAGGTTAAAGGGGAAGATGGGAAAGGAAAGATATTCTAGCCAGGGAGAATTCAGTGGGAAAAGGTCTAGAAGTTACAAAATTTATACTAAACATAAGTACAATAAACCCTGGAGAGGAAGATGAGATAATGTCAGAAAATCTGTAGGACGTCAGTTTTGTTAAGTCAATAAGGGTAATGAGAAGCTATTTGAGTTTAGAGATGGTATGATAACTTTGTAAGGTTTTGATTGATTTAGACTAAATTACATTTTAAGCATTCCCGTTTCTTTTGTTTTTGGTTAGGATTGACCTTAAGAGATTTCTCATGGGAGGTTGGAGGATGGAGGTGAAACAGCTGCTGTTTTTTCAGTGTTTGAGAGGGTCTCACCATGTGGCCTAGGCTGGCCTCGAACTCACAGCAATCCTCCTGCCTCAGCCTCCCGAGCACCACTATACCCAGCAGCACCTGCTGTTTTGTAGGAGATCCATGTTGCTTACCTGCTTCCCCTAGATCTTTCTTCAGTATCCCTGATGCCTGAACTGGTATGTGTTTTAATTCCGTGATAATAAAGGACTGTAGCTTCTGCCCTATACTACTCAAATTAGAAGAAACAGCTGACAGGTTTTAGTTGTTCTTGTGTTTATGTTTGCAGGGAACTTTATTTTCATCTTCCCAGCTCCCAGCCTTGAGGATTTCAAATTCCAGAATCAGAAGATCGTAGGTGAACGTAACAGAAGCTGTTTAGCTAGTTCTCAAAATTGTGTAGAATTTTTTTTCTCTATCATAGTAGTTCTGTTTCTCTAATTGAGTCTTAACTGACAAATGTGAAGAAAGGTAAGTTATTAGGGTGACATAGTCCACATTTTCTTTCAGAAATATTGCTCTGGCCCTAGAGTGAAGGAAACTTGATTCTCTCAAGGAAATACAATCAGAAGGAAGTAAAAATCTAGGCTAAAAAATACGGTAGTCTGGATGAAGCAGAATGTCTTGACCCAAGTTTCTACCAAAGCTGGAAATTGTGTTTTTAAAAAAACAACTTTATCAGGGCATTATTTGCATACAATAAATGCATACATTTTCAGTGTAGTTCAGTGAGTTGTTGAACAGGAACGTATGTATTACTACCACTTGTGACAAAATAAATAGCATATCATCCTCAAAATTCCATTGTTTCCCTTTGCCATCAATCCCCTCTGGAGCCTTAGACTATTACTGAAGTTTCTGAGTATAGGTGAGATTTGTTTTCTAAAATTTTATATAAATGAAGCTACACACACAACAATATGTTTCATGTTTTTGAAGTTTATCCATGGTATTGCCAGTAATTCATTCTTGTATTGCTGATTTTTTTAGTCTTTAGTCAATTTAGATACTCTTGACTTTTTCTGTTTCTAATTCCTACTTAGCTAATATTTTAAATTTTCATTTTATCTCACTATTATTTTTAAGTGAATATATATTGCCTCTTGAACAGAACATGATAAGAAGCAACTTTCAAGCAAATCGTCTTTACCCTGAAAATAGCAAATTTAAAGTAGTATAACAAAGGACACAAATTTATGTAGGTTATTGAGATTATTAAACATTTTGCTAGAAATTTGAAAATTTCCTATGGCTCACCACCATGAGTGTATGACTAGTTTTGGATCCAACCATCTCATACTCTTAAGTCTTTACATTTAAAGAAGAAAAGAACTTAATAAAAATAATTCTTAGCTCATACATTAGTTCAGATTCTCTGAGAAATAAATACCAGAGCAGTTTCCCGTGTAAGAAATTTATTGGGAAAGCACCTGTGCAGGATAAAGGAAGAGAGACTGATAAAAGCCTGAACCCATGAAGAGAGGCACAAGAATAAAAGAAAACTGGGTAAAAGGTCTCAGACTGAAGTGTCATTCTATGAATGTTTTGGTCAGTATTTTGGAAGATTAGTACTGAAAATCTCTCAGGAAAGAAATTTTTCACCTATCAGGAATGGACCCATAGCCCTCACTATGCTTGACCACTGGCTGGGAGCTGTCAGGGCACAGGAGGTAGACTGGTCATTTTTCATGGCCATTGTAACCTATCCCTTGCCTCACAGAGAGAAATCTATCCAAGAAGGTTTGGTGTGTGGGGTAGCTTCTTTGTGGTTCTTGTTGGCCTGTCTTTCTAAGCAACAGTTTTTAGAATATAGAATTTGGTAGGGTAAATAATAACCCATGATGCTGCAGTTAGTCTAAGTTCTATAGGTAATATTAATCTTCTAAATCTACTATTCATTCCCACCCTCATTTATCATCTTGGCAGGTCTGGTGGCTCCCCTGAAAATGTGGTCTAAGCCTTTATTCCTATATCCTTTTCCTCCTGGAATATATTCTCTTTCCAAGACCAGGATGTCTGATACTGTAGATAATTAGAGTTGCAAAGATCAGAAACGAAATTCCCATTGTGGTTATATCATTAGACATGATGGTAGATAGGGTCACTCCTATTTTCTAACCCTCTGGGTTTTGAACTCATGTGATCTTATTAGAGACTCTCATATTGAGATCTTTGGTTTTTAAATATCTGCTGCATCCTACAGATGGCACCATGTCTATTCAGAACGCTTTCTCTGAGCTGGTGATTCTTTCATGTCTTTAGAAGGCTGTTCTAGTCTCTTTGGGGCTGGTTGCCCTTGAATAGTCTGATATATGGTTCAACTCATGGATCTGATGGTCCTAGGCCTGCCCCCATGAGCTATTTCTTTTCTGTACTTTACACCACCCCCAACCCCTTCCCTGATACTGTTTTAAAAGATTCTGTGCTTGCGGATCAGTTACCTGAGAGGTTGTGGCTGAGGGTCTATAGGCAGGAAAGGATAACCCATATGTGAAATAGGTAGCTATACCCATGAGGATGGACCACAGGTTGTTTGATTTGAGCTAGATGGGCATTCAGAGGTCACACTAGTTGGATCCATCTTGGTAAAGTGGGATTCTATTCTTAGGCTCTATCAGCTTTTATCTCTGCCATTTTCCTTTGTCAGGTGCTGTAGGGAGCCGAGTGACAGGCATTGCTGCCTCGATGTCTCTCTCTCTCTCTCTCTCTCCTATGGGCGCTGCGTCTGCCTACATTAACCATAATCCTCTCCTGCTTACGTCACTTATCCGGATGTGATGGTGACCCTGTTGTATGCATCTGTTTAACCTCTTCCTGTCTCAGTTCCCGCCCTTAGCCTATAAAAGGTGTGATTATTTTCTGAATAAACTGGAAGCTTGATCGGATCATTTCGACTTGCTTTCGTCTCTTTTTGTCTCCCCCATGTCTTTTATTTAATCCCCGTTTCTCCTCCAGGAGTTCCGAACTTGTTGATCTGCAGGCCGGATCAAGGTGCCTTTTGTTGCAGCTTTTGAGATGACCAATGGCAAAGCCTGGCTAAGGTCATTTGGCAGAGTCAATTGGTTATTTACTTCCTCTACTGTAGTGCACACTTTCTGATAGGTACAGATGTGTGATCCAGCAGTATTTACCCTTCATAAACTGTTTGCCATCCACATTCCTCTGATAGTCCTCTGCTTGAAATGGTCCTCTGCTCTACTTACCCTTGTTCTTTTATGTTCTGAACCAAAATCCAGGCCTCTGGCCACTACCCAGAATTTTTGTATATTTTTACCTCTTGGGCCACTTCTTGTGTACAAACCAAGTAACAAGATGCAGGTCTGCCTACTGAGGAAGGATATTTTGCCTCAGCAGTGTCTTTTCGGTCCATCCTGAATGTCATTTATATATTTATTCTTTTGTTTGTTTTTGGGACAGGATCTTGTAGTTCAGGCTGGCCTTGAACTCAGCAATCCACCTCGGCCTCCAGAGTGCTGGGATTAAGGATGTGTGCCACCTTGATTTGACTGTCTCTTTAATGTGACTGCCATACGTTTTTCAACCAACTACTGCAATAAATATTTAGAAGGCAAAATCAGCAGAATTTGGTAATGAATATTTATTCATTACCATTTATTCTATTTCTTCTTTCAATTCCCTTTCTTTTAAAGTCTTCTCTATTGTCTACTTTCTTAAAATGTAAATTTCATCAGAATAGGAATTTTTACCACTTCCTACACTTTTTTTTTGGCACCGGGTATCAAACTCACGACCTTGCATTTGCCAAGCAGGCACTTACACTGCTGAGCTAAGCTCCAAGCCTTCTTTCACTATTATTATTACTGCTTCGTAGAACATTGCCTGGAACAAAGTTGGTCTCAATAAACATTTGCTAAATGAACAAATGAAGTAATTTTAATAAATTTGCCAACTACTTACTGATTGGCTTACCATTCCTATTACCTAACCTAGCTCCTATCACAAGAATTCTAAGTCATTCCTGCCTTTTCTTCTTTCCTTTTCCCAATCCTGCAGCAATTCCAGCTGATAATACTTACACAATATGCACTTCATTTTATTCTCTGGACTGCAGTGCCCAGCTTTTTTTCTGTTTCCATTATCCACTGCTCTGAAACACTCTCTTATAGTAGCTGAAAATTGATCTGTTTAGGATATAAATTAGATCTTGTCGTTTGCTTGTGGAAAAACCTTCTGAACACTTCCCATTTGATTTAGGATGAAATTTGAACCCCTGACAACAGTCTGCATGGTTCCTCACTAAATAGGACCTCCCTCTCAATTGTACATCTTAATGGTTGCATCCAAGCATGCTTGTATTTTTCCTATATCTCAAATGCAGTAGCTTGTTTCTGCCTTAATATTTGCTCTCTCTTGACCTGGATCAATGTTTATTTTTAAATTTATATGAACATTGGCTCCTGTTTTTATTCAGGTTTCAGTATACAATTCTCAACCAAGGAGGCCTTCTCTAGCCACCCTGTCTAAAGTACCCCTTTTTCTTTCTTCTCAATCCCTTTCCATCTCAGAGCCCTGTTTTGTTTCTTTATATCTCATCCTATCAAAATGTTCTTTTTTTATATGTATCTTTTGAGCTTTTAGTTTCTAAAAACAGTATTGCTGAACAAAGCACAATGTGCAGCACATACACATATGTGCATATAAACCTAGACATATTCAATCATATGTTCCAATACAAAAAGAAATTTAGTCCCAACAATACTTGAAAATGTCTCTAGAATCTAAAAGAACAGTTTATCATGTTATTAGAAAACCAAGACAGTTATTGTTAATGTAAAATGTAAGTACAGAAGTTAAAACAGCCACAATTAGTGCATACAGGAGTGCTTTTTTTTAAAAATCTAGTTACATGGAATTAGGTTTGATCTTTGGAACAAGTAAAGGAAGGGTGATGGGTGTCATGGTAATTTCTTTAGAATTGTTTCACACAAGCAGCCTAGTTTAAACTACATCAAGAGACTACGTAGTATGATCAAATGATACTGAATGTTTAAATTTTAAAAATTTATTACAGTAAAACATGCATTGCCATTAATGCCCCTCAAAATAGTCCTTGCTTTAAACACACTGGTCCCACTGGTGTTGCCACTTTCTGAAGCAGTTCTGGAAGTCCTCTTTCATGTGTGTAGTGACATATCTATCTTCATGTCCTGAATCAATTAAAAATTTCATTTTTCATGGTTATATTTAAGTCACATGGGGTGAGATCTGGTGAATGAGGTGGATGAGGATACAACAATGTTTTTATGAGTCTGCCTTTCTGTTGGATGACCTGCAGCAGCAGCATTCACTGTATTTTTGATCACATCTCTTCTACACTCATGAAAGAACACTTCTAGAAGTTTCGGAAAGTGGCAAGAATAATAGGATAAGTGTGTTTGAAATGAGGGGGACTATGTTTTTGGGAGAATTAGTGCAATGTCTCTTTTGCTGCAATAAATTTCTTAATTTTATTTAAATATTTGCCATAGTAATATAATCTCATTTCATAAATAAATGTCATCTTGAACAAAAAATGGTGTAGCTTAGGGTTCAGTCAATTGTTTCTTTCTGGAGAATTGCACTGAGAACCTCAGTGGTGCTGAGCAAGCACTCTACCACTGAATTACATCCTCAAATCTTTCTTTCTTAGGACAAGGCCTCACTAAATTGACAAGGATAGCTTCAAACCAAATACCGTAAGTATTTTAGATGTAAGATTGTGTATATATGTGTATACTTGTAAATATATAAAATATTTATGCCATAGATAACATAGATGGTAAACTAAGGGTAATATAGATAGCTAGAGTAGAAATATTATAGGCAGTCATGTAGGGCTATACTCTCAAGGAAGTCAGTGCAGAAGATGAGAACACATTACAATTGAGGGTAGAGGTGCATCTGTTGAAGGCCAGGCCTAAAGATAAAGACAAGATGACCAGGTCTTCTTGCCTCCCCAAGGGATAAGATAATTGGTATCACTTGGCCCCATAAAGTCTAGATAAACATCAGTTACCCCTGTGGGTGACCAGGTCCCCAATTCATCACTTCCAAAAGATGGTATACATTTGCTACATGATCTCCTTCTTCAGTGGAGCAACATTACTTAAGTGGCTGTACTTGTAATCTTATTTTTTGCTCATAATTTTGACCCATGTTGTGCTCATCTCATAATTTTGCTCTATAAAACTTCCTTTGAGCCAGGGCTCATTGGTGCCTCACTTTCAGGTTCTCTCCTGTCTCTCAGGAACCATCTGTCTTAATACAGTTTTCGTACTATTAACCTCCATTGTTCCTTAAAATTCACTCCTTGATTTTTGGGGAACATGAACTCTGTGTATCTGACGTTTAGCAGATGGGGAGTTACATTTGTTTCCCCTCTATTGGGGGTATAGCTCTGTGGCATAAGTGCTTATACCAGCAAAGCCTTCCCTTGGCAGTTATAAAACATAGATGGCATATGACATGTGCTCATTCAAAAATTAAAGTTCTGGTCGTCACAGCTGAGGTAGCCTCACAGCCATGGTGAAAGGCAGAGTCGGGGACAAGGGGAGCGGAGTGCACCTGAAGGGGTCTCACTATGCAGTTCAGGCTGGAATTGAGCTCATTTTTAAACTCAGGCTGATCTCAAACTCGCAACAATCCTCCTGCCTCAGCCTCCCGAGTGCTGGGATTACAGAAAAAGCCCAGGCAGATGCTGGATCACCAAGAATGTCATTGCTTACACTGGTGCCCATTTTCCTGTCTGCAGCTTTTGTTATGTTTTTGGTATATAAAAATTTTCCTCAGCTTAGTTAAGAAGAAGGAATGAATATGAAGGTTCCCAGAGATCTGGATGATGCCAAGGCTCTAGGAAAAGTCTTATCCAAATATAAGGACACTTTTTATATGTAAGTACTTTTATCTTATTTTGCTACATATATTTTGTATCCTTTCAGTTGAGAAATATTTTCTAGTTTTGTTCAAGAAAAAGTTTAAAGGGGCTGTTGCTAAGTTATTTATTTATTTATTAATGCAGTGTTACAGTATTAAATTAAAAATTAAAACTGCAAAAAGAATTGAAGTTCTGTTGAAATATGTAACTCCTTCAATACAATCCCCCTAAATTATGATTTATGTCTAGATGGCCACCCAAAGCCTGATGCAGTCTTAGGGTTTTTTCTGGACGTGGCTGGATCTACGGTGTGTAGTGCAATGCTGGGTTAAGGACGCTGAGATTAAGGATGGGTGATCATCCTTAAACACCACTGACTGGATTAGCACTGCTCTAATCCTGGTAGGCTGGATACAATATAAGGGACCGACAGAGTCTTGTGTCAGTCTCTATGGTTGCTTTTTTGTCTTCCACCACCATTAACTATTTTTCCTCTGCCATGTGCCACCCCGCCTTGGAGCTAGCTAATTACGGGCTGAAACCTCCACAAACTTGTGAGCTAACTAAACCTTTTCCCCTTTAAGTTTGGGTATTGAGTATTTTGTCTCAGCAATAAGAAAAGTAACTAAGACACCCTACCACTGACTAATAACATTTTATAGGATCACAGTAAACTAAAATGTGTAATGGCCTTTCTGTTCTGGTCTACCTTCAGCGAACATCTGTAGGATTTCAGCATTTCATTATCAATTTTGTTAAAGATGGCCTGTTTATAGATAAATACTATATAATTTTGCTCTCCAGGGTGGTATAGTAGAATAGAAGAGAAATTTGGACTCAGTAAGCCTAGTTCTAGGTTATGACTGCCTCAGTTTTCTCAGTTGTGGAATGAGGCTGATAATACTACCTTTCCAAAAATGGTTTCAAAACTCTAAGGGTGATTAATACACTAAGAGTAGTCTTCTGTACAGAATAGCTATTTTAAAAAAAGATTTTCTTATGAATGCATTCTTTAGCAATTTGACTGTTAAGTCCAGAAAATTGTATTGGTTTTTAATTTTCTCATTTTATATACCGTTGTCCTTGGGAATTACTATGAAGAGAAAAGCTTTGTCAAGATAAAAGTGGCATATTTAGTCTTTAAAAAATTTCCCCTAAGATAAGCAGTCTGAAGCATTGAAACATTAACAAAGAAGCTTATGAAATTTTTTCTAAAGAGGTGAAAGATTAAAAAGCTGCCTTTCTTGGCTGGCTCAGACTTTCCCCTTTCTAGCTGTGGGGAAGGATTAGATGACCTCTTCAGGTTCCTTCTGAGTTGTGGTTTTGTTTTTTGATGTCTATTTAAAGATTATGTTAATACCGTTGATGTGAAATCCTTTGTTCACAAGAGTATTTGAAAACATTGGATTGTGACCTAAATTATGCCTACTTGGTTTCTGTGGCATATATGAGATCAACAAGACTCAAAAGTTCATGTTTTAAAAACATAAATCTTTTTTCCTCTCAAGATTTTTTTGAAAACTATGGTTTGGTCTAAGCAAGAAGGAAAAGCTTGATAAAAATGTATTCAGACACTGAAGGAATTAGACTTTTAATAACTAAGCTTGGTTATCATATAGAGGTTCAGAAAAATAAAGGAATAATAATGTAGAGTGCAAAGATCTAGGAGGTAATTCCCAGAGCAGCATGTTAGCTAGAAAGAACTGTCATTAGAAGAGGATACAGAGTTCTTCAGATCCATAAACATTTTGTATCTAATAACCAACTTGAATAGTACTTTGGGAAAATACATTCTGGAACCAGTTTACCTTACCTCAGATATTGGTTCTGTCCTTTATGAGTTCTGTGACCTTTTTGAGTTCTGTAACCTCATTATCCTGCACATTTCTTAGCTGTAAAATGGAAATAATAGTAACTAAACTTAGGGTTGTTGTGAATATTAAAGGAGTTAATAAAAAGTGGTTAATGTAACGTCTAGAATATAATATATTCAGTACAGTTGATTTAAAATATTAGGCATTATTGTGTTTTACTTGCTTTTGTCTTAGTTTTTTTGGTATATAAAATTACAAACATTAAAATAGGTTTAATAAGCCCAGCTGTACTCATTTTGTAATTATCCATTTATAGACAATCTTATTTTTTTAAATAGTTATCCACTACCCTCTTTTTGCTTGATTGTTTTGAAACAGATCTTATGTATCATATTATTTCATTTATGAATATTTCCTCATGTATCTCTACAGTAGAGGTAACAATATCCCAATATGTCTTATAAGTAAAGTTTTATTTTATTATAATGAAGGTTTCCAAAATACCACTGTGACATTAAAATGACTTTGACCTGAAAGTATTTGAGAAAAGGCAGTTTTTCCTTGACTCCTTCATCTGCCTAAAAGCTGAGTCTCTTTCTGGGCATGGTGGTATACACCTATAGTCTCTGTACACTTGAGAGGCAGGGGGATTGCAAGTTTGAAGGCATCCTGGGCTACTGTTATCTGTTTAGCTTGAATGATACATAACTACATAGCAAAGCCCTGTGTCAGAAACAAAAAACACAACAACAACACAAAAGTAACAAGCAGAACATCTCAAAAGAACCCAGCAGTTTACTTGGAGAGAAGTTGAGAAGTTGGCATCACACCTAAACAGATATAATCAAAAAACTTATCCTGTATCCATCTTTAGGGTTTGCCTTTCCTAAAAGTAATTTGCTTTGCCATAAGAACATCTTTTTCTTCTTTTTCTTCTCTCATTAAGATATGTAAGCCCCAAATTTTAATGACTATCTCCAGTCACATTTTTCTGGGAGCTCCTCTGTATTTACATGAATAAAATCTGTCTTTCCTCTTGCTGCACCATCTTTTGTCAAATTAATATACAGCCCCCCCCACAAGAAACATACTAAGAGGGCAAAGGAAAAGTTATTTCTTCCTGGCATCAGCTACACTTACTGTGTATGGCTACTTTTGTGCTATAATGGTGGTGTTAAGTAGTTGCCACGTAAGATTGTACATTCAATCCTAAAATATTTACTATCTGATCCTTTATGGAAACTGTCTGCCTTGTCTTACTCTAAAAGACAAGGAGATTCTTTCCTTCTTTTATAAACATAACCACAATCAGTGTTCATATTTCAGAATGCTAAGAATAATTACTGGTAACAGATAGGCAACTAATGTTTGCATTCTCACCTATTATTTAAAAAAAATAGTTGAATGGCTTCAAGGCAATGTGGCATGGCAGAGGAAAAACAGTCCATGGCATTGCAAGCAGAAAGCACCAAGGCTTCCTTCTTTCTCTTTTTTATTCCAGCCTATTAGTTGGTGCCATCCTCATCCTGTTCAGTAAGACCATCATTCACACTGAGAACTATGCTAATCCAGTCAGTGAGCTAATCCAGTATCATACATCCATGATCCAGCCTCAGCTGTGAGCACATGAGGCTTTGTTGGGACATCTAGAATTGAACCAGAACTGATGACTCCGGTGCATAAAACAGTCCCATTATGCTCATGTCACTCAGAATGAGTGAAAAGTTCACACAGTACCTAACTAGGCCCTCAGCAATCTGCATCTACTCTAATCACTGTTTCTCCCCTGATTATCTTTGTGCAGACCCCTAAAGGCATATCCTTTTGCACTTGTGGCTTATATCCTTTTACACTGGTAGTTCCTTTTAACTTCAGTGCTCTTCTAATAACCATGGTTGGTTCCCTCAGCTTTTCCAGGGGCTTGTTTGAAAAAAATCCTGAGCCTGCTTACTGCTCTGTTTGAACTGGCATTCATCTCACTCTGTCCTCCATACACTCGATCACTTTTGTTACATTGCACTTTTTAATTTTCCAAGGCATTAACCACCTTCTAGCATATCTTATAATTTACTGATTATGTCCTTTTATTTGTCATTTGGTCTTGCCAGAAAGTCATTTGCTTCATGAGAGGATTCTTTGTTTTGTTCACTAAATTATGTGTCTAAATCAATGTCTGGCAGAGAGAGGTGCCTAATAGATAATTGCTGAATGACTGAAATTATTCTACTTATGGGTATGAAGAAAGCACAAATGCAGCTTGAATCAAAGGGCTTCTGACTAACCCTTTCTAATACTTTGTGTCTTTCTTTCTCCTCAGCCAACAGTATGAATGTCTGTATTAAGTAGTTCTCAAATGGTATTTAATCCTTCAAACAACCCTAAGCAAATAGGCATCATTATGACCATTTCCAGGTGACATGCTCAGGTCTGTGAAAGTTCAATTCCTGCTCAACCTTATATGGATGGTATGATGAAGAGCTGGCGCTAGAATTTTAACTTGTGTGACTTCTAAATCACTGTTTTCAGCCACAGGAGTAACACTTCCCCAGTGAGCTGAAACATTCTATAGGTAGCTATTTCTGGTAACTTCTCCACTCACTCATTCATTCAGCAAATGTTTATCGATGGCTATGTGTCAGGTCCTTAGTCTCTATCAGAGATTGTGGGTCTGCCTAGTTTTCATTCCATTCAACTCTTTGAAGAATTATGATCTGGGCTAATGTAGAAGGAGACTAAGGTAGTCTCTCTTTTAGAGAGAATAAATTTTAAGGCCATCGAGAAAATTCTTCTCCTACAAAATCATCCTTCTTCACTCCAACTTATTCTGATATTCTACCTGAAGTCCCTGGATTAAAAATGCTTTCTGAGAAATTTCAAAGGCTTTCATTAAAGTATATACATACATACATATATATATATTTTTTTTTCAGTTTCAATTCATTTTTGTAGCTGAGGAAAAGAAGGCTTAAAATGATTTTGAAGCATCAAAGTCTGTTGTAAACACAGCTATTTTTCACTTGTCCTCATGTTACTAGGCCAAACATGAAAAAATACGAACAAGGTAAGGTGTGGGCACATTCTGGGAAACTCGGTATTTTTGTTAAATTCTGGCTCTGCCAGTTATTTTTATCAGACAGAAAGCTAACAGGAGCCTGAAAACACTGATTTACTCCTGTCTTTCTGGAGCTGGGCAACAGGAGCATCTTGGAGGAAGGGCGGTTCAGTACTTTTGCAGGTGGTCAGACCAATTAAAACCATTAGGGGATGGGTGAAGCTGGCAGTCATTCTGGGTTGACTTGTTGCTTGGACATGCCTGAATACCTTATTCAAACTGATTTTTAGAGGGCATAGTCTCAAGGGACTCAAGAAAGAAAACTACACGATCTACGGGTCTATAGCCCTCATTCTGACCTTACATGGGGTAGCTGGACCCAGGGGAACTCACATTAGACTAGCTAACATACTCACCCTTGTTTAGCCAAGAAATGTCTAAAGAACACAGATTCAGTTTGCTTACATTGTGAGTGAAAAAAATGTGATAGAAGGAGACAAGGTTTTAGGTTAAAAAAACAAAAAACAAAAAAATTTTTTTGTTAAATTCTGGCTGGAGCAATTTTTAACCAAGTTGCTTATGTTCTCTGGATTCCATTTTTTGTTTTTTTTAAACTGGGAAAAGGAGTTAATCATACTGTATTGGTCAACTTTCTATTTAAACAAAATACCTAACTTATACAATTTAAAGGAGAAAGGGTTATTTTGGCTCACATATTCAGTCCATCGTTGACTGGCTCCAAGGTAGAAGCATCACAGCAAAGGCCATAACTGAGGAAGCCTGCTTTCTCCATATCAGCCAGGAAGCAGGGAGATCAGGGGAAAACTTAGGAGAGGCTGATGCACCTTTCAATGACATGTCTCCAGTGACCCAGTTCTTCTAACTGGGCCTGGGCCCATCTCCTAACAGGAAATTTATCTATGAATTCCTCATCAGATTTCCATTGATGAGGTCATTTCCTCCCTGATCCTATTACCTTCCAAAAGCTCTACTTCTGAATACATGAGCCTTTTGGGGGGATAATTTTGATATAAATTATAAAACTTACTTTAATTAATTAAGCATAATTTGTTAAGCATTTATTGACATCTAATATCCATAAGGAATTGTTCATATAGATGTTAGATTGATCTATCTATCTATCTATCTATCTATCTATCTATCATCTATCTATATCCTGGCAAATATAGTTGTTCAATAAGTAGCAGATATTATCATCTTATGCAAACTTAAGTAAAACAAACAATTAGTCTTTTAGATTGTTAGTAGTACAAATATCATATCAGTTAGTTTCACAACCATGATAGCATCCCTGTGAATCTTACCTGATAAGGGGGAAGATCGTTCTAACTGGAAGTGCCACATCTTTCTGGAGTGGTTGTGTGACTTCCAACAACTCTGATCAACCTTAGCCTAGAAAGAAATTGACATGCACTAAATATCATTTTATTTCACAATTAATGCAGACTTCTTATAATTTTGATTGGTAAGGAGTCAGTCATTAGAAAATTAGAAATTTTAATGAAGATTCTTCTAGCTGTCACCAATAATGGGGCTATAATCTAATTCGAGATTCTTGGCAAAGCAATACTCATTTCAATTCTCAAAAGTAATTATTTAATGTTTATACTAATTTTGTATTTCTTAAGTGTTTTCAATTACTTTTTCCACTATGCTTTGAGAGGAAAAACCCCAAAAACCAAAAAATAAAGGAGTTGAGCTATTTTACCATGTTAGTCTTCATTTCACAGATGGGCAAATGTGGTATAGTTATTGAGCAGACAAAATGTATCTTGTTACACTAACAAAGATAATGCAAAGTTTACCAAATGAATGGATACAACCAGCACCTATTATTAAATAAGAAACACATTTATACACACACATACAACTGATAGAAAGGATGCTTTAAATCAAAGCTAGTAATGCTCATTGAAGAACAATGACTCTACATGACTTCTTTCAGAAAAATTCACTTGTCAAACCTAACCTAATTAAGGATAGTGATTTGAATTTCAGAATTTCCATTGTCCTCTTTGCCTTTATCTATTCTCTTAGTTCACTTATTGTTAATGTTTATTATGTAATGACCATATAATTTCAGTTGAATATATATATATATATATATATATATATATATATATAACTATAAATATAACCATAAGCATTTGTTTCTGGTTTCTGTACCTGTGAGTTGTCTAGGCTGCTTCTGCTCCATGCTGAAGACACAGTATCTGCCCCAGGATCTGTTTTTCTCATGGTGATGACCTAAGCACAATGGGATAAGCTGAATGCAGAAGCAATTTTAATTCCCTTATGGTGGCACATCCCATTGGCCAAATCAAAGCACATGGTCTCTTTAAAATTTGAGGGGTTGATTGGGTGTGATAATGCACCCCTGTAATCCCAGCACTCAGGAGGCTGAGGTGGGAGGACTGCCATGAATTTGAGGCCAGCCTCGACTACTCAGCAAGAGCTTGTCTCAAAAAAAGTTGTAAAATTTGAGGGGCAAAATAGTTTATAGCACCTACTCTGAGGCCATTCCAAGATTTTGAGATATATTTTTGGTGAAGGCTGAAGGCCAGTAAAGTTCTGCAAATACAGACGATATCTTTCTCTTCTTTTTCCTTATCCCACTATCTTTCTGACTTGTCATTTAAAGTGAAGGAACATCTACACAATACAGTCAGTCTCCAAGGATGTACCAAATAAAAATACTATATTCAAAGAGGCTGAGCAGAGATTTTCCAGTGGTAGCAGATTTTTGGCTAATATACTTTAATTTTTGATCTCTATGTTTGAGAATATGACTGAAGATTTCCTTGCCAAAACTAAAGTCCATCTACCTTTCTCTTTTTGGGGGGGAGGGTACAAAATATTGAACTCAGGAACTTTTACTTGCTAAGCAGGCACTTATGCTGCTGTGCTATAACCCAATCTCTTGAATCTGAGTTGATTAGTAACTTGCTTTAACTAACAACATGCATTACAAACTATGATATGCCAATCGAAGCACAGTCATTACTAGGCCTTGTGTACATTTGCTCTTTCTGTGGTATTACCAGGAGAATAAGCCTGGGCTAGTTTGCTGAAAGATGAGAAGACCATATGGAGCAGAGCTGAGACCTCCTAGCTGCCCCTGGTGAAGCCATTGCTGATCAGCCAATCTGTAACCAATTTACAAGCTGATTCTGTGCAGAAGTGCCCTTAAATCAACAAACTGCCTCATTAGCCTATAGATACATGAAATGTAATAGATCGTTTTACTTACTTTTCTCTGAGACAAAATACCCAACAGCCAAAGTTAAAGGAGGAAAGAATTTATTTTGGCTTACAGTTTATAGAAGTTTCAGTCCATACTCAGCTGGTTCCAGGGTAGTGTGGGACATGGAAGAGGAGAAACAGTCTATGGTAGAAAGACAGGAGACAAAAAGTAGCAAGCCTGGCTTTTCCTTTTATCCCATCTAGGCTACAAGCCTTTTGGGTGAAGAGGGTGGGCCTTCCCATTATTCAGAACTATGCTAAACTAATCAGTGGACTAATTTAGTGCTACACACCCTTAATCCCAGTGTCACACATCCTAGATCTAACCAGTTCTGAAAAGCCTCACTTAGGAACATATGAGGCTTTGAGGGGACATGTAGATATGTATCATAACATACATGATGGTTCTTTTAAGCCACTAAGTTTTGGATTTTTTTTTAAAAGGCAGAAAAACTACAATAACTCTGGATTGGTTTCCCAGATAATTGACTGTACCTGTGTCACTTTCCAAGATCCTTTGCATTCTTATGCAGGCTAGATGTGATGAACCATCTGACCCTGGGTGTGTCTTCTCAATTCTCAAACCTGCATATTTCCTTTTCCCATACCCTGATTGTCTACAGTGTGTATGTACAGTGGGCAGGCTCTTTCAAAGGAAGTTTATGAGATTCTAATTTATTTTGGGAAAGACAATTATTCATACAATAAAAAAGGAAATAAAGCATACTGTTTTCTGTTGAAGCTGTCAGATGAATTTTGATTTTGGTAACAATTGTAATTAATTTTAGCTGGGTAGAAAATACCTTTTCTTTAAGGAATCACTGAGCTAGAGAGAAATTTGTCTACTCACTGTTTAGCATTTAGTCTCCATGAGTAGGCTCAGTAATTTTACACTGACAGCTAATATTGCAGGGAAAGCAAGTCAAGATAGGGAAAAAGATTGGGTGCTGTGGTGTATTTCTGCAAATATTTGATAATGGGTTTCAAATCAAATCAAAGACAAGAAGCCTGATATAAAGTTCTGTTTTTCTCTTTTTTGTCAGTACTCAGGTGCAGTATAAAAATAGAAATAGAAAAAGATATGCACGGTTTCTCACAGTTCAAATTTTTGCAGTTAGCCAAAATATTTATGAGTAAGATCTTGGCGTCTGAGGAAGACACAGCTTTCCGGAAGTGTCAGGAATGGACCATTTTCTCATTAACCCACTACAAATTTTCTGTGGGTTGTGGGTTGGTACTTTTTTTTTTTATCAATGTTATTTCTGTTTATAACTAAACTCCAGTGGACCACTCTCACATTTACTGGTATGTATCACTAGTTTAGTTTTTGTGGTGCAGTATTTTAGTGAAACACTTGCTCTGCTTTCAATTAACCTATCAGGCAATGAGGAATGTATGACAGTGAAATCTGTATAAAATACAGATGTGATAGGATGTTTCATACTGTTTTTATATACACTGATAAACTTACTAATCTACTTATAAAAGCCTTCTGAGTTGTGGTAGATTTACAGAGTTACATTTATACTTTGCCTTGTGTCCTTGCTGGAGGACAGAGGCTTTGTTCTTTTTTGCCATATCAGGTTTTAGCATATGTAAGTACTGCATAAATGAATAGGTAATTTTGAAGTGACAAAAGGGTCAGCGTCCAGCAAGTTTCTTTGTAAGGGCAAGCAGAACATGATAGATCCAGCCTTCTTTTGCTATTGACTCTTGCATGTAAACTTCTCCAGTATAAAAGCTTTCCTTCAAAGTATTTCATGTAATGTTTTTCTTTCTGAGGCTTGCCCTTTACAGAGAGTTGATCGCAAAAGGATTCACTCTGCACAATGATCTTTTCTTAATTTACTAAGAGAAGAAAGTCAAGATTTCTAGCAAGAATGCCAGTGCAGTGATTTCTGTATTTTGTTCATTACTATATCATCAGCATCTGGAATAGTACCTAACATAGTAGGAACTTTGGAGTACATTTTCAAGGGGTGAAATGATAATAGAGACCAAAAATCAAGGTGAAATGTCATACTGGCTAAAGAAATTGTGAAAACTTTCATACTTCTTCCTTAGATTCACTGATAGGAGACTACTACTTTGGAAGAAAGGATTATTTATCAGTTCTGAAGATAAATATGCTTTATGTGTTCCTTTATCTGAATTCCTTTTTCTCCTTCAGGTCATACTTTAGGGCGCTTGTCAAGTTCAACCTAACTTCCACATGATACATATTATAATTTCTACCTGGATGCTTCCCCAAAGCCTCATGTATTTATAACTATGGCTTTTGAAGGAGTGATTGGATTAGGGGTGTTATACTAGCTAAATGAGCTGTTGGGAGGTAGGACCTACTCAGAAGAGGTGGCTCACTGGAAGGATGTATCTCTCTGTTTGGCTCCTTCCTTTACTCTCTGCTTTCTGATTGCCATGAGGTGAGTGGTTTTTTCCTCCACTATATCCTTCTGCCATAACTTCTTGTCTTGGAGCTGGCCACCTATGGACAATCATGAGCCAAAATAAACTTCTCCTTTAAGTTGTTGTGTGTCTGGTATTATGTCTCAGTGATGGGAAAGTACGACAAGGTCTTTTATAATCACTTCTCCTCATGATCTCCTCATATATGAATATATGGAGTAAGATACACCTCTGCGGTCACACAAAGTTTGATATGCCTGTCATACAAATAGGCGGAGATGTCCAAAAGACAATATTATATACAATTTTATGCTAATAAAGCTTAAGAGAGAACTGTGCTAGAAGTACAGATCTAAGATTCATTAGTATGTGGGTAGCAAAGAGAATCATGAGGATGGGTAGAATGACAAATATAAAAGAACATTTCTCAAGAATGTTCGTGTAAATTGTCTGGACATCTTGCTAAAATACACATTTGGATTTAGAATCTTTGGGTTAAGGTGCAAGATTCTGAATGTCTACCAACCTCTGACAATGGCAAAGTCACTGATCCATGGACCACATTTGTAAAACCAAAAAGATAAATGATGGAAACTTGAGGGATAACTAGGCAAAAAAAAAAAAAAAAGCAGTTAAGAGATTGTTTAAAGTAGCCAGAAATGAGAGAAATAAAAAAAAAACCCTTAGACTCTGTTCCATTCTGTATGATAGTATCAAGTTTGAGGGTATAGGCAACTACTTTGAAGGCAATAAGATTCACTAAGATGCCCATTCTGGTTTGACTATTGTCTCCTTTGGAAGTCCTGTAATGTTTACAATGCCTAAGTTTTATTGGTCTTGTTCTCTACTGTTTTGTCCAACTTTATAATATCTAATGAGATAGACAATTCTTTTTAAGGAAACAAGAGACAACGTTGATAACCATTGTTGATAACCTTGTACTCTGTTCTACATCATGTGCTATGTCTATCCTTGGTTTTGACTGACAGCTTTGTTTTGCCATATTTGACTTTATTCTCTCCCCCGCCAAAAGTAATAAGAACTAAGGAGTAATAAAACCCAAAATGTGTAAATTTTGTTGTAAAAAAGAGAGGGGAAAAAAAAAGAGCTCTAACGGATATAACAGCAAGTGTGTTTAGGGGTGTTAAATAGCTGACTATATTAATGTTTTTGGATCATTGAACACAGCTGTTTGCAGTCTGTCTGTTTGAATGTCCACTTTGTATTCTTTGATACTGTGATTTGAGCAACTATTTCCAAGGTGATAATATGTAATCTATTAACAGGTGATTTCTTACTGTTATGTTTTTTTTTGTAGTTCTGTATTATGTGTACCCTTACACCGCTTTGTTTTGTTTTGTGTTTTTCTCTTTTTCCTCTTAAGTAAAATTAAAAAAAAACAAACAAACAAACAAAAACAAAAACCCTTCTGATTAGAGCTATGGAGTCAAGAGTGGAAAGCATTTCAACACAGAGCATGTTGCCAACTCTGTCAGATGTTCTCATGACTCAAGAAGGTAGACTAGGTTCTGTTAGATTTTTCCAAGAGGAGAGATTTGATGGTTTTAGGGCAGTCTTATTGGAATAAAGATTGTAGCTTATTTCAAAAAGATGCAAAGAAGAAAGCAGTGGTAATAACTGGATGTATAGGGTTTTAAGACAATGTTTGTATGTTGAAGAGAAAGAGGAGTAAGAGAAGGAAACTTTGTGCAAGGAGTAATTAATTGATAACACAATTCCTAAGAACATGGGAGGTGAATGGAGAGAGACTCAGAAAAGAGGAACAAACACTGAGTAATTTCTAAGTTCTAGGGGTAAAGTAGGATACTGAACCTTAGGGAAATGAAATTCTTACTTGAAGCGTCTAATCGCCCATGGGGACATAACAGAGAAAGATGGTACATAAAGATGGCAGGTTTAAGGAACATGCTGAAGATGTGAAATAGCTTTAGGGAAGACAGGAAGGGGAAATTGATCAGAACAGAATTTCTGAGTAGTAGTTTCCAGTCACAATCTGAGGCCTTCAGTTTATAATGGTACTAAAGCTCATGGTTTTGTCATGAATGTCAATAGAGTTCAACAACCTGAATGCAAACGCAGTAGAGGTGGTCCGTGGTTATGTTTTCTATGAGCATGTGCAATAGTCTACAAGAGGCTTTTTAGATTTTTCACACACATATGTGAGTGGATCCACACCCACATAGAAGGTTGGGTGTGGATTTAAAGCCACCAATATTAAACTTTTATTTTATTTTTTATTTATCTTGTAAGTCCTTTATGTATTTATTTTTATTTTAAAGGGAATAAAACAACAATAAAATGAAATGGAGCAGTAATAAGACAGTAGTAAATCTACAATAGTTACTATATTGCACATTGTTGTTCTCTAAATAGTTGCTCAGACTACCGGTTTTAGGCTGGCTGATAGGCAAGGGTTTAGCTTCCTTTCTGGTTCTCCCTGGTCCACACCCCTTATTTTATTTTGTTTTATTTTATTTTATTATATTTTATTTTTTGAGTAAGTTTTTATTCCATATATTCTACTTGCAAGTAGGGTTTTGGATTATGGGAATTACCCTAGTTCCTAGCTCAAAGAAATACCATGAAGCATATAACACAGATGGAAAATCATGGTGTTTTATTCTATGGACTTCCACTCTCCAAAAATTTTGCTATTAACCACAATAACTTCTGACCATTCCGGTGCTTGAAATGTGTTAGTTTGAAATAATATAAGCAACAAGTATAAAATACAAATAGAGTTGTTAGTACTAATCAAAGAGTGTTATATAGATCAACAAAAATCATTTAAGATAGTGATTTCATGCTAAAATGATAGCATGAGGTATGTTAGGCTTAATAAAACATATTGTTAAATTACGTCTACTTTTCATTTTATCTTTGGGATATGACTACCATAGAATTTAGAATTACCTGTAAGGTTCCCATAATATGTGGATAGTGCTGGTCTAGGTTTGTCTCTTTTTGGAAGTCAATTATTTTCTATTCTGAATTACTCTCCATTGCCATTATTTTCGGTGCCATATCAAATCCAAGTCTTTCCCTTCTACTTCAATTCAGATTATAGCTAAATGTACCATCTACTTTTTGCTTGCTACTGTTTGCAAAGTAATTGAGTCACACCTTTTGATTAAGATTCATCAAAAAACATCTGAGCCCCAGCCCAATCCCCAGCCCAATCATAGTATATCTTGTTATCTTCACAATAATTGTTTATTCCATCAGGTATAGCAAAAACAAACCAAAATAAAACAGAATAAAATGAGTCAAAACAGAATATTGAATAAAGCAAAACAATCAAAACAAAACAAAATGGTGAGAACAATATTGGATTTCAAAAACAAGATAGAAGCAAATCCCACATAATTGCTACACTGTATAATGTTATCCTCTCTATAGATGCTCAGACTGCCTGCTCCAGGACTGCAAAGTCAAGCAAACAATATAAACATTGAGTTGCTTTTTGCTCCTCAATTGCTATCAGCTGAGCCTGACCTCTGAACCAGCTGGTCACTTACAGGGGATGGGGTTAGGTGGGAGGTGGTTGGTGATTCTCAGCCTGTGTGCTGGTCGGCTCATAGGTGGTGCTATCTGACTTTTCCCTTCCTGGGCCTCTGCATGACCTGCACAGCTTACCAGAAAGCCTGGCCAAAGTTGGCTTGTTGGTGTGCTCCTCCCAGTCCAAATTTAATTACTTTGAGTCATTAGCAGATTTCGATATTTTCTTTTTTTGTCTTTTGGAGACAGGGTCTCGCTATGCAGTTCAGGCTGGCCTTGAGCTCACTTTGTAGCACAGTCTCAAATTTGCAATGATCTTCCTGCCTCAGCCTCCTGAGTGCTGTCATTAGAGGCATGAGCCACCACATCCAGCTCAATTTTGTTTTTATGGTATCTTTTTCTTTACATTCTTATTTAGGGACATTTAAGGACGTGATTTATCAACAGTCATTGAAAAATGTGAGCCTGTCTTTGGCTTCAACTTATAATTAGATTAATTTTCATAGTCATGTACTGTCTGCAGTGTTTCTTCCCTCATTTTGTAGTTCTTATGAGGAAGATATTGATGAGTAGGGAAACTGAGTGTAAGACTTATTGACAAAGCTGGGCATGGTGGTGTACACCTATAATCCCAGCATTCGGGAGGCTGAGGCAGGAGAATCATTGCAAGTTTAAAACCAGCCTGGTCTACAAAATGAGCTTGAGACCAGCCTGAACTGCATAGTGAGATCTTGTCTTAAAAAAAAACAAAAAAAACTTACTGAGTTTTTCTAAGGTCACGTAGATAGTGAGGTGCAGAAGTGGGACTCAAATCCATGCTTTCTATAGTAGATGAGGTGCTTTTGGCTCTGTGTGATGGGGTATCTGGCTGGTAGTGGTATAATGCAGAAATTTTCACAGAGAGAAAAGATGGAACAAGTGGTCTCAGATTAGTTCAGTAAATGAGACTGGTATTCCTTTGATTCTCTTGATCTTCCCTTCAAGGCCACAAGGTGGTTGTAATAGCTTCAGAATGTTTTCACATTCCAGAATCTAATGCAAGAAGGCAGGCAGGAGACCTTATTTTCTCTCTCTCTCTGTCTCTCTTGTTCTCTTTCAACCCTTTGCTTTCTTTTTCTCTCCTCTCTGAGCCTCTGCCTTTCTCTCTCTCTGATATTCTTTTCTTCCCTCTTTCTTCTTCCTTCCCTGCATCCCTGTACCTCTCTTCCTTTTCCAGCTTTCTCTTTTCTCTCCCATATTTTCCTCCATTCCTTTCCCTTAATCAGAAAGAATATCTTTACAAGAATCATTCTCCAAAACTGTCTCCATATATCTCATTGTTCAGTACTGTTATATTTTTAATCCTCATCGTAAGCAAAGTTGGAAAAGAAGGAAAGCTTCAACAGTTTTAGTCTCTATCACTAGAAATAGATTTAGCTATAAAAGATGCCAGATAGTTTTAGGAAGTGACTGTGCAACTGGTGGCAAACAGTGTCTGCTGTCTGCACTCAAACATATAGTGCCCTTTTAATTTTATCTCATCAGATTTATTTTTATTACTTAGGAATACAAATAGAGTTTGTTCATTTACTTAGGAACTATTCATTGAGAGTCTAGTAAGTGTTCTCGGGCTACAAATATTAATGGATGCCTTTCTTCTCTTTAAGGAACATGCAACCAATGAAGGAAGGCAAGACCTCGATGAAAACATTTTAAATGTAACTGAATGTGTAAGTGTGATTGTACTGGAAAATGAACTACAGACATTTAAGGAAACAATTATCACTTCCAAATGCTAGTATGTGGCATTTAAGAACTAGAACAAATGTATTACCAATTTAGTATTCTGCTGGGATGTCTGAGTGCAATATGTTCTTGGTAATGATGCAAATCTCTGGCAGGGTACAGATAGCAAGAATCTTCATCATTGGTAGAAAGTAAAAGACAATGAATTAAAAATGTGGCAGCTGAATCTGTGTGCACAGCCCTATAAACCAACACCGACACATTGCACTGTTTTGACAGCAAACCATTCTCAGAAAATTTAAATAATCTTTCATCTGTGGACACTGGCCAAACTTGGACCACCATGTTGGGCTTGCTGGTTAATATATGATCACAACTAGTTTTGATTCCTTTTCTTTTAAAATACAGAGTACATCAAAAAATGTATACACATTTTAGGAGAAGAAAACCTTTCATAAATATTTTAATACTAAATTTATTGAGACATCTTGAGACTAATATAAGTTACCTCTGGCCCCTACAGTTATAAGAAGTACTCAGTGATGGCCATTAACTTCCAGATATTTACTGTTTTTCTTTTCCTAAAGCTAATGTGCATTTTTTTGAACACTGTACATTCCTTCTATTTTGGAACTCCGTATATTCCTTCTATTTTGGAACACTGTATATTCTTTCTAGTACCCTGTGGCCAGGATGTTTGTAATTAGGGTACAATCAAAGTTGGACTGCACACACGTTTTCATGGGAAGTTCCAAGACAATAGAAGGCTGGGCCCAGAACATCAGGAGAAGATGGTCCTTTGAAACCATTGATGTTCAAGGTGAGGCTCATAGATAAGGTGAGTGAGTCTCTTCCTGAAATCTAGTGTTGGCAGATATTTTGGAGACAAAAATTCTATTGTTTCCTATTTAGAGAATATTCCTCAAAATATGAAGCACTTGACTCTTCGAGTATATGTGCTTTGCCAGTCCTTGTTTCTTAAAGGATTTTAGCAAATTATTAAAAAAAGTCTCAAATTTGAATTCTTCACTGGAATAAAGAACTCAAAACTAGTACAAATTGCATTGTGACTTAACCATATTCAGCAGTAAAAACAGGTTTGGGTTAAAAAATCAAAAGTATTTTTTGTGAAATAATTAAGATATACAAAAAGTATGAAGCATAAAAAGTTTTGTGCTTTCAATTAATAAAAAGTAAAATTTGTTTTTAAGTGGTATTTATTTTCTCTTTTATATATAAAAACTAGGATTTCCCGTCTAAATCTTTATTATAATTAGATAAAAGAAAATGTCTTTGGTTGCTTCTAGACCTGATTCATAATTTAGCTTTTACATTGATCTTGGCTTTCATTTTATATACAAAACTGCCTCAACAATGAAAACAATGCGCAAAAATTGGAAAAGTTATAAATAACAAAGAAAAATTACCAAAATTGATCAAATATGTATTTATTTCTGCAGTACTGGTGATGAAAATTTATTTTTAATGGTTTAAAAGACTGCCAGTGTATACTTATATTTTCAGTAGTTTCTTCAACTCTTTCAAATGTCACGTGATTTACTTTCTGATGATGAGCATTATTGCTAGTAAATTTAGGGTCATGGTTCTGGATCTTATTTCCAACAATTATTAAACATCTCCTGGCCAATACCAAGTTTCTTTATGGAGCCTGGTCTCAATTTTCCTGGTATAGTTTGCTTCACTTTAGACTTTAAAATCATTTTAGAGTTTAAAATAAGATGATTAGTTCCCATAAATTAAGCGTCATTGAATTTCATTATTTATTCAATCCAATTATTCTTGAAATCCTCAGATATCCTTAAACTTCATTTCAGTCATTAGTATCCCTATTTCACTGTCTTGTCTCTCATTCATTCATTCATTCAGTTTTGCTGTTGGTTTAGTTTTTTGTGTTTTTCTCTGAGATAGAGTCTCACTACACAGTTCAGGCTGGTCTTGAACCCACTATGTAGCCCAGACTGGCTTTGAACTGATAGAGATCCTGCTGCCCCAGCCTCCCAAGTGCTGGAATGATAGGCATGTGCCACCATACCCGGCATGCCCTGACTGTTAGATCATCAGCCATGCTCCCTGGCTTCCTCACTTTCTCTGTCCAACTGAAGAACTATCTCTTCCTCACATCTCGCAGTTCCTTCCTGTGTTTAACCTTTCACCGTACCTGACATTCCCATTCTCAACCCAGGACAGCCCAAAACTCCACCAGAAGATCTCACTGAGGGACACCTCTACCATTTGCGTTTACCCTGGCTCCACTGCTATGCTCACCATTATTAGCAGATGATGGTTTTATATTTTTATTTTTTAAATTAAAAAAAATGCCATAGTACATGTTTTCACTGTACTCACTGTGGAGAGTTGATACATGTACATAATACATTTTAATTCTTTTTCCTTCCCCTTCTCCCTCCCTCACTCAGATGACAGTTTTATCAGAAAATGGTGATCATTACAGTGGATATTCCTCAAAGCTCTTTGTCTTTAATCTTCATAGCTTAAGACCTTTCTTCATCATATCCCACTCTCTATGCTACCATTGGTTATTTTACAAGAACACAACTCAAATTGCTCCATTGACTAAATTAAGCAGTGACTCTCTTCTGCCTATAAATTTTGGGCATAGCATCCAAGGTCCCTTGAAATCTAGTGTTTGCCTGTTTTCCATGGTTTTTTTTGGGTACCGAGGTTCGGACTCATGACCTTGTACTTGCCAGGCAGGCGCTTATGCTGCTGAGATAAATCCCCAGCCCTCCATCTTCATTTTATGCCTCAGCCACCAAAGACTGGAGAATGACTGGAAAGTACAAGGAACCAAGAAGACAACAAGGATGCAGCCAGCTGTCAATCAAGGTCAGGTGCGTTTGACTGACAATTTGTGAGATTCCAGGCACATGTCATGTTCTAGGGACTCCATTCTGGGGAAATAATACTATGGTTTGAAAGTAGAGAGATGTCTTATATTTGTCTTTCCTTAAAGCAGAACTGAGATATATACCTGTGTGGAGAGCTTATTTGGAAATGTGACTCTGGAGAACAGGTACAGGGAGTAGGGAAGGAGGGGAGCCAGAACAAAGAGCTCCTGTTGAGTCTGCCAGTGCTACATGTATCTAGTGTAGGACCCAGTGGGGTTCTGGGAGGTACCTCATGCAATGCATCTAAGAACTATTTGGTTGAGGGATACAAGAAGGCCTGCTTTGCTCACCAGCTTTGGTTTTCCAAAGCTGAGGTTCAGGATGGCCTCACTGGCATTAACTCCCTGTACATTTGGATTAAGAAGGAACAAATTCCAAGTGATTCGGAAGACATCCTGGGCCATCTTCAAAGCAATCTTTCTGCAGAAAGCAAGAGTTATGATAGTACTGGTGAGGGAAGGGGGTAATCCATTTATTTCAGCACAAAAAGAGGTAAAAGCCTGCACAGAGATGGTAACTGCAGCAGTGGCTAAAGTAGAAGGTAAGAAGACTTTGAAATGTGCAGAGGAAGCATCAATTTAGCTGACCTTTGGTGGATATCCTCCTGAGACAGTGGGATCAAACAGCACATGGTCAAAGCCTGCACACACAACCTTTCCGTAGCTCCCTGTCTGTCTTATAATAACGGTCTTTACAGTTGTCCTCAATGACCCAGTGTGATCTGTTTGCCTCTTCACCTGATTTCTTTTCAGTTCCTCCTCCTCTCTCTCCTGTATTCTTACTGCACTTTTCTCCTTGTGCTGTTTTCTCAGGTCCTGCCTTAGGACATTTGCACGGGCTCTGCCAGGGCAAGACAACAATGCATGTTGGTTCCCTAGAGGTCTGATTCTTACTTTCTTAACATCGTTTATCTCACAGGCTGATCTTGGTTACCTGCTTTACAATCTTAATGCTTCTTACCTTTCCTTTCCTCTATAGCACATCACTAGCTTCTAACATTATAAATTTTTTTTTCACCTTGAACTTAGTGTTTATTTTTCTCTTCGTCTTGCAGAAGGCAAGCCCCACCAGGGCTGGCATCTTTACTTGGCTCCTAACTACTGCAACACACATCTGGCAGATAGGAGATATTCAGGAGTGTTTGATTTTTGAGTAAAAAATGAAATAATAACACTACATGGTAGAAACGGCAAAGTGAATTCTTTAGGGAAAGGCTTGCTGTAATTGTCTTTCGTATTTTCTTGGGCTTAAGCTATTTACTGTCTAATTAACAGGAGCATCAGCTGCATACTCATAATGAGTAGGGACCAAGATAGGCTAGACTTATAACTGTGCCCTTTCTTATACTGAAACTCAGTGTGGAGCACTGGTGAAAAACATGCAAAACTGTCCTAACAGATTGACATCTGATGAACCACAGCTGAAAGTCTTCCAAAGAAAGGTGGAAGGGGCCATTCTGTCCAAAAAAGATAATCAGGACCATGATGCTTTATCATATTAGGTAAGTGGTATAACATCTAAGTGTACGTCTTAGTAATATAACAATGGTCTGTGGTTTATAGGCAAATGTGGTTTAGAGGCAAATGTTTACTGATATAGTTTTATGTAAAAAACATGAAGCAAAATTCATACAATGCAAATGGTTTGTTGTCTAGCGTCCAGACTGGTGGTGTGAATATTGCACTCGCCTAGGAGCTGGAGTGTAACAGCAGGAAGAAAGTATGTCTTTTGCTTTTGCTGTTTGCAGCTGCCAAGAAGGGCTTCTCTGCCACACCATGCTACCTTGGAGCCACACCATGCTACCTTGGAGCCAGCTGACTATGGACTCAAACCTTCAAGAACTGTAAGAAATAAACCTTTCCTTTCCTGACTTTGGGTGTCAGGTATTTTGTCTCAACCATGAGTAAAAGGTAACTAAAACACCTCCTAACTTTGTTGCAATGGTGCTCAGATTTCAACATGAGGGCTGGGAGCCAGGCTCTGTGGTAGAACATGTGCTTTGCATGTGTGAAGGTTCATGTGTGGATTCAATTCCCAGCGCTCCCCAGAATGCTTTGCAACATGAATTTCAGTGGGTACAAATCAAATTCAAATTGTAGCAGGTGTACAGTAATCACTTAAGGAAAGAAATGAAAGCAGGTTATGCTAATGGCAAAGTGATTAGTGCTTTCAGTCTGGGCTAAACTAATTAAATAATGTGAGTTTGAATATCTATAATTTTCTCAACTATGTATTTATTCTCTTTACATCAATTGTGGCAGGGCACTTATCAAAGATATTTATTTAATCTTTGTGTCATACTGTACTTTCTATAGAGCTTCTGGCAGCTGATGGGGTTTACTTTAAAGAAAGCCTTCTGGTCAATGTGATCGCTCAGAGCATGACAGCTCCTTTTTCTGTAAAGACATGCTTTGAATAGAAACCATTTTCTCAAAAATAATGTAGTTTAGCCTACTTAGTTAATCAAAAAGTATAAGGCTAGGGGATAGTTTCATCACGTGGAAAGCTTTTGATGCATTATCTCAGCTACTTGCCAAATGCAGTCTTCCAATGAAAATCACCCCATATACTACCAGATGGAATGTTATGCATGTACATATAAATGTGTGCCAAGATTGTATGAGGAAAAAATTAAAGCGCAGGTGCCAGCTCTGCCTAACATAGGACTGAAAGCACCAAATTTATAAGTGGGTGCTTGCCAGATAGCAGACCTCTCAGTTTATCCAATTATGTAAATGGAACTTGCAGAATGATTTTTGGATGAAAGCCTTCCACTTATAAAGCACAATACTGGGTCTAGATTTTAATATTTTTACTTCCTCTTCAGTTTAATTTTATTTTCCATGTATCAACTCCAAACAAAGAATATGAACATTATGTACTGCACACAAGTATTAATAAGAAAGTAAATGTTAAGAACACAAATGAGGGAGGCCCTAAAAAGGCATAGGCTTGTATGCAATTGAAGTTATTATTGACTTAAGAGTAGACTGTCATAATTACAAGATAGTTTATGCAAGTCTTGTGGTAGCCACAAAGAAGAAAATTATAATAGGTTAACAAAATATAAGGAGGAAAATAATCAATGCAAATCGGTGAAGAAAATTATCAAATCACAAATGAAGACATCAGGTGAGGGAGACAGGAACAAAACAACTGCAAAGCAGCCAGGAAACAATTAGAAAAATGGAAACAAAAACAGCAACAACAAAAAAACAAGCCTCAACAAATTTAACAGAACTGAAGTCATCAAATTCCTACCTATCAACAATTGTCTAAATATTAATTGATTGTACTTCCCAATGCAAGATAAGCTTATAAAGAATGAAGGTGTAGTTCTTGAGGTCCTGAGTTCAATCCTAAACCAAGAAGCATGCAAGAAACAAAACCAAAATAAGAAAGAAAAAATAAATTAGAATGATTGAAAAGATAAAATTATAAAATCCAGTGATATGCTATTTTAGAGATGCATTTTAGTTTTATGGACACACATAAACTGAAAGTACGCTGGAAAAGATATCCCATGCAAGTGAGAGTGGAGTGACGATACATATATCAAACCAAATAGATTTTAAATGGGAAATCACGGAGAAGGTTATTATATGAGGAGAGAGTCAATTCAAGAGGACGGTGTAATGAGCATAAGCATATATATACTCAACACCAGAGCTTCTACATATATAAAGCAAATATTAATCCAAGGGAAGAAATTAATAACAGTAATATAATTTAACCCAGGATGTAGTTGAGTGGAAAATTATGTAACATATAGACACGAAAAAAAATCAAGATTTAAAGTTGATACAGAAAAGTGCAATGGTGATATTTTTGTCTTATTAAAGGCTATGCCAGCCAGGTGTGGTGATTCATCCCTGTACTCCCAACACTTGGGAGACTGAAGCAGGAGGATCACAGTGAGACCAGCCTGGGGTACAATGTGAGTTCCAGAGAGGCCAGCTTACATGATGAGACTCTACCTCAAAAAACCAAAAGGGAAGAAGAGGGTATAACCTTCAGTTGTGTTTTGTGAATTGGCTTAACTAACAAGGAGGCATTCCCTTGTTACCAAACTTATAAACACATTCATTAAGTGGAGACACATATATGATATTTTTTCTTATGATTTACTACACAGGAAAATGTTTTATGTTTTTAGTAGGAAGTCTTAACTATGTTTATTTCTCTCCGGATCACATTACCTGAACTTTTGTATCTTGGATTATGGAGTCTTCAGTGAAATCCCAAAATAAAAATAATTATGAATACATGTTTCGAAAACTTATATATTACAGTTGTTTCCTTACTTGAGTTTTTATTTGGTAGGTAACATAAAGCAGAATTCATTTATTTCAGAGGCAGAATTCTTCAGATTCTTTTTCTTAAAATTAGTAGCCAGCAATTTATTATTTATAGAAGCACCAGATTTCTGTTTGATGCAATTTTTATGCAAAGGACATGAAAAATAACTATGATCATCTAAATAAGATAATTGTACAATCTCAGTAAAATTTAATTTTAGGGAAGCTGTCTAGTTTTAAATTTATAATGTTTGAAAATTTGTACACATTTAATATGTTATCTTTTTATTTTATTCTTTGATGATCCATTTCATTGGAAATGTAACTTCCAAAGCTTGTAGTCATATCGTTATCTTTCCTTCAAATAATTTGGTCTGAAAGTAATGAAAACCTCAAAGGAAAATGGTTATATACATTCACATGTTTATATGAGAGTTATATATGTTTCTTTTAATGGCTGGAACTTGTTTTAAAACAAAAAGTAGTGTTCACATCATAAACTTACAGAGAGTTCTGACATGTTTGAAATATGTTTATGATCTTTCTTGTAAGTGGTGTTGTTCAGAATGTGGAATAACCAAGTGAGGAGTTTGCTTGACATGTGTGTTACTGGGCACTTGTTGAAATTCTTTTGGGCCTTTGGAATTCATTTTGAGGAACACTTTCCTCAAGTTATTCTTCTGTTCTGCAGTTAAATAGTAGAAAGTATATTCATGGTAAAATATTTTAAGAAAGGATGAACAGCAAATTACAACCTTTCCAACATTTTTGAACAAATTTTAAATGAACTTGATAGCTTCCTTTCCTGCTCCCCCCAATGAAATCTTATTAGTTTTCTACCATCAATACACAAGTGATGAGCATTTTTCTATGGTGAGGTTTCAACCATTATTCAGGATAGTCTTCTGTTTTTACATTTTCAACTGATAAGATGTACTGTGTATATTTACATGTTTTTAGTTGTGTTCTATTTTTTGAAGCCTTTAAGTGTCATGCCAGTTCTTTTCTTGTTATATGGAAGTTCCCTCAAATGCTTACTGGAAGAATAAGGGAGGGCCCAGTCAGAATGGTTGGCATTTTGGTGTTTTAGGAAATACTTTATTTTGCACAAGCATGTGGTCAGATCATTTTATGCCTATGCAGCCTGGGTTAAATATCAAGTGATACACCTTTCCAGTGCTGTATATTTATTATAAATTTGTTTTGTTTGAATTTGTGGTATGTAGACTATTGCCCTGGTCATCATAATGTAATCTGTAATTGAGCATCTTTTTTCTTTTGCACTAAAAATTTTTAAATAAAATATTTAATATTCAGAAAATAATTGAAGACTTCAATACCCCATTTTTACTATTGGAGAGAACACTAAGACAATCAATACAGAAACTTCTGACTTGGACAACACTATAAAGTCTAGACCAAATGGATTCAACAGAAATACAGAACTTTCTATCTGGCCACAAAAGAAAACCAATTCTTATTAAGGACATAAGATACATCTTTCAGGACAAATCAAACTATGGATGACAAAGGATGTTTCAATAAATTTAACAAGACTGAAATACTAAGTACTGGTCCTAACCACAACAGAATAAATCTAGAAATCTATAGCAGTTACAAAATGTAAACATTCATAAATAAGTAAAAACTAAACACCACATCATTGAACCATCTTATGGACAAAGAGGAGATAAAAATATTTAAAATTCTTGATGTGTTTCTGTACCAAGTTTTATTTATCCATTTGTTTAATGGTGGACAGGTGGATTCAAGGAATGGGCTATTATAGAGAGTACTTGGAGTACAGCTATCTCTTTGATATGTTGATTTTATTTTCTTTTTATACCTAATAGTGAAGTTTCTGCATTTTATAATACCGAGGTTCTACTTTTAAATTTTTGAAGATATTTAGACTGTTTTCCATAATGGCTATCCTAAGTTAAATTTCCATCAACAGCCTTAAGAATTTCACTTTTCTCTCATTCTCAGCAGCACTTGCTGTTTTTTTATAATACCTGTCCTACTTGGAGTGATGTTGTTTTGATTTGCGTATCCCCGACTGTTAGTGATGTTGAGCACTTACATGTTTTAACCATTTTTAGAAATTTCTATTCATATTAGCAATTGTTTTCGTGGGGCCAGGGATTGAACGAAGGGCCTTATGGAGACTAGTCCAGAAGTCTATCACTGGGATACAAGTACAGTCCTTTGTTTGTATTTTAATTAGATCATTATTATTATTGCTATTTTGCTATTAAGTGGTTAAACGCCTCATATATTTGGATATTAGTCCCTTGTTGATGTGTAGTTTGCACATATTCTGTCTACTGTATAGGCTGCTTGCCTATACAATTGTTTCCTTTTTCATTTGATGTAATCCTGTTTATAAACTTTTACTTCTGTTGTTTGTATATTTGGGGTCATAGTCAAAAAACTACTCAGATAAATGTGCTGAAGTGCTTTACTCTAGTAACCATATGTTTCCATATTCTAGTAGTCCTACATTTAAGTGTTCAATGCATTTGAAGTTGACATTTGCATTGAGAGATGGAATCTAGGTTCACTTTGTGCATATTCACATCCAGTTTTCCCAGGACCATTTATTGAAGACATTGTCCTTTCCCCAATGAGTATTCTTGTCACTGTGTCAAAAATCAATGGACTGTCAATTTGTGCATTTTTTCTCTTTTACTGGCCTGTTTCTCTGTTTTCATGCCAGTCTGATGCTGTTTTAGTTGTTATAACTTTGTAGTATCTTTTAAAGTCAAGTATATTGATGCTCTAAGTTTTATTCTTTTTATTCAAGACTCCTTTGGCAATTAAAGTTCTTTGTGGCTTGATACAAATTTCAAGATTTTTAAAAATTCTGTGAAAATAATCATGTTGGAATTTTGATTGCTGTTCCATTAAATCTGTGGATTGTTTTGAGTAGTATATACAGTCTAATAGCATTAATGTTTTCCAATCCATGAACATGAGACATATTTCTATTTAGTTGTGTCTTTTTCAATTTCTCTCACAGTTTTCAGTATACAGATCTTTAACTTCCTTGGTTAATTTATTCCTATGTATATTTTTATGCTGCAGCAAGTGGGGTTATTTTATTTCCAGAGGCTCATATTAGTATCTAGAAACACAATTTATCTTTGCATGTTTGTTTTGTATCCTGCACCTTTACTAAATTTATTGATCTCTCTAACAGAGCTTCTAGTGTTTCGTATATATGAATTGCATAATCTGTAAGAATAGACAATTTTACTTTTGACTTTTTATTTGGATTTTTGAATTTCTTTTTCTTGTCTAATTTGCTCTGGTTGTGTTGAAAGAATAGTTATCCTTGTCTTTTTTTTTTGATATTAGAGAAAACAGTTTCAGTTTTTCACCATTCAGTATGACAATAGCTGTGGGATTTTCATGTAAAGTTTTTATTAGGTCATAGAAACATCCATGTGCACTTACTTTGTTGAGTGTTTTGTTCAGCTGTGTGTTTTCTTTGGTCATGAATTGGTGGTGAATTTTTTCAACAGATTTTATATGGTATATTACATTAATTGATTGGCATATATTGAACCATCCTTCCATTCCAGGAATAAACACCATTTAGTCATACTATGTATTCCTTTGAATGTGCTGTTAAATTCAATTTATGAGCATTTTATTGAGAACCTTTTCAACTATGTTCATCAAAAATATTGACCTGCAGATTTCTTTTCTTATGGTTTCTGTATCAGGATGATGCTGACTCCTTGAAATGAGTTTGGAAGTGCTATGGTTTATATCTCAATGTCTCCCTTCCCAAAACCTTGTAGGCTCACAGGTGAGGCTTTTGAAAGTTGATTGAGTCACGTGAGTGTTTTAACTAATTGCTGTTAGAAGATAGGACCTGTTTGAAGAAGAGGGTCACTGGGGAGTGACCTGATGAGCTCCTTCCCTAGTTCCTCCCTTCACTCTCCAGCTTTCTATACACTATTAGGTGAGCACTTTCCCTTCATTCCAGGCCTTTCAGCTGGGTCACTAACCATGCAATGACTGAAACTTCTGTATGCTTTATGAGCCTTCGGAACTGGTTCATGGAAGGAGTTTGGAAAGATTTGGAGATGTTGTCTAGAGAAGCAGCACTGTAATGTTGTAAGCTAATCTTGATGGGAGATTCTGACTGAAATTTAGAAGACCAGAATACTGGTTAAAGGGTAGGTGGTAGAGGCTAGTTTCAGAAGTTTTCAGTTCATGACAAGGACTCCATTGGCAGTTGGATTCCAGGCAATGTATATTAGACTCTGGCAGAAAATCTGACTACAGTTTGCTCGTGTAATGAGATTCTTGTGGAAGACTAGTATTAAGGTGGAGAGACTACTTAACCTGTTGGAAGAAGTTTCAATGTGGCCCCACTGCTTGCTGCATTTAAGATGTATTATGAAAAAAAGGGGCAAAAAAATCTCATTTGAAAAGGTTTCAGTTCTTCTAGAAAAGCAGTGTCCACAAAATGGAGTAGGAGAGAGCTTGGTTGGTGAAAACATTAGAATTAATTGAATCAGGAAAATAGAAAATGGCTTGAGGGCATGCCAGGAATCACCAAGGCCTCCCCATTCAGACTCAAAGGTACAAAACTGTCCAGCTTTACTTTGAGAAGAGAACCTCAGGGCCTCATGTTCCAAAATGACTACCTACAGAATTTGTTCCTTGGGATTAGATTCATGATGTTCAGTCATCTAGGCACGCAGAGGCCTGTGAAGCTGTGATTCATGGAGGCCAGGCTACAGCTCATGGTGGCAGCAAACCTTGGCATCATCCACACATTGCTGGTTTTACAGGAACACGGAATATGAGAATCATGGGGTCATGGAGGTTTCCTTCAAGATTTTCGAAGAAGTCCAGGGAGGCAAAGCAGTGTGTCTGATCAAACAGTACATAAAGCTGTGGAAATGCAGCTACAAGTGCAGCAGTGACCATAGTTGGCAAATTCAGGCACAGGAACAGCTGAAGCAAGCTGCAGGAAGCAAGCAAAACCAGCCCCCAAATGAAGTCATGTGGGTTACAACCACCAGAGATACTGTAGGGGTGGAGCTTGCCCTGGGTGCTGGGCTTAGAGTTACAAGATTTAATATTTGCCTTGCTGGTGTTGGTCTTGCTTTGATCCCATTCTTTATACTGTCCTAGTCTCCCATTTGGCATGGCAGTGTATATCCTGTACCATTGTATGTTGGAAGTGTTTAACTTTCTGATTTTTAGAAGAGCTCATAGCAAAGATTTGCTCTGAGTCTCAGAGGAGACTTTGGACTTGGGCTTTTCTCATAGAGATGTGCTAAATGCCTTTTGCATGAAGAAATGGGCACAAGTATTTTAGGGGCAAGAGGCAAATGTTGATTTATACTTATGTGTCTGCCTAAAGCCTCATGTGCTCAAAGGTGGGGCTTTGAAAGAGTGTTTGAATCATGGGAATGCTATGGCTGAAGATGGTGTTAAAAGGTGCGGCTTGCTCAGCAGAAGTGTGTCACCAGTGGCACAACCTGACAGGTTCCGCTCTTCACTCTTTGCTTTCTGTCGAGCATCAGGTATTTTGTCACATCAACAAGGACAATGACTAAGGCAGGAAGTGTTCGTCCTTTTTCTATTTTTTGGAAGTGTTTAAGGGATACAGTATTGGCTTTAATTCCTGCTTGAATGTTTGGTGGAAGTTCCATGCGAACGTTTTGTCTTGGGCTTTTTTGGGGTGTGTGTGGGAGAGACTTTTGATTACTTTTGATTAGCTGTTGTTGACCTGTTAAGCTTTTTCTCTTTTCCTGAGTCAGTTGTTTATTTAAGATCTGTCTTTTTAAAAACATCTAATTACAAATTTCTTTCCCTTTTTCCTGTCTCTCTGTCTCTATCTCTGTATCTCTGTCTCTCTCTGACAAGGTCTCATTATGTAGTGCATGATGGGCTTGACTTCCTGGGAATACGCTTGCCTCAGCCTCCTGAGTGCTGAAATTACAGGCATGAGGCACTGTGCCTTGCTAACTTTCCCTCTCGATGTTACTGTTATATATCTCACACATTTTAGTATGTTGTTTTCATTATATTTATCTAGAAATTAAAAAGATTGACTGATAGATATGTATCATGTATGTGTTTGATGTTTTGATTCACATGTAAATTGGATAAAGATCGAGTCAAGAGCCAGGGATTTAGCTCAGTGGCATAAGTGCCTGCCTGGTGTGTGCAAGGTTGTGAGTTCAATCCCCAGTACAAAACAAAACAAGCAAATGAAAAATGAAAAGAGTAATAAACATTTTCATCACTTAATAAGGATGATCTCATCAGTAAACAAGGTTGGAAAAATTGAATATTTACATGAAAAAGAATGAAATTGGACTGCTATAATATACCATACACACACAAAAAAATCAACTCAAATTGAATTAAAAATGTAAATATAAGACCTGAAACTCAAACTTTGAGAACAAAACAAAGGAGAAAGACTCTGGTCTTAACAATGATTTTTTGAACTAGACACCAAAGACACAGTTGACAAAAGCACAGGTAATACTCCAGAAATTCTGTACAGCAAAGAAAACAGTCAACACAATGAAAAGACAGCTTACGGATTGGGTGGGAATATTTGCAAACCCTACATTCTATAAAGGATTAATATTCAAAATATATAAGGAGCCTATAAAACTCAGTAGGAAAACTGAGAAACTCAATTAAAATTTGGCAAAGCAATTTAATAGATATGATATACAAATAGCCTAAACATTTATGAAGACTTCTTAAAGGCACTAATCTCTAGGGAAATACAAATCAACACTGCAATAAGATGTCACCTCATGCTGTTAGGATGATTTTTACCCAACAACCAAAAGATGACAAGTGTTGAAATAGAACCCTTCAATGTTGTAAAAGGGAACATAAATAGGTGCAATCATAATTGAAAATATGGAGGCACTTCAGAAATTAAAAAATGGAATTACCATATGACCTAACATTTCTATGGCTAATTAAACATAAAATATAAAATCACTATCTCAAGGAGATATCTTGCCTTTATGTATATTGCAACGTTATTCACAGTAACCAAGTATGGAAACACTGATAAATGAACGTGTAAAGAAAACCTGAGGCACCCCCACACCATAAACACAAACACAGACACACACACGCGCGCGCGCGCACACACACACACACACACACACACACACACACATACACACACACAGAGTAGCTTTCAGCCTTATAAAAGGAGGAAGTCTTGCTGTTTGTGACAGTACCGATATTTCTGGAGGACACAATGCTAAGTGAAATAAGCCAGGCATGCAAAGATAGGTATTGCGTGATCTTACGTATATGTAGAATTTTAAAAAATTGAACTCATAGAAACGCAGAGTAGAGGGCCAGGATGTAGAGATACTGGTCAAAAGTATGTAGTTTCAATACAAGATTAGTGGGTTCTCATATACAGTGATGACTAGTTAGAAACATTATGTTGTATACTTGAAATTGTTGTGAAAAGTAGATTCAGTGCTTTCCCCCACCTCCGTAACACACTTAAAATAGTTACCACGTGAAGTGATGGGTATGTTAATTATCTTGATTGTATTAACCATTTCACAATGTACAAGTGTGTCAAAATATATATCTTAAATACTGTAAACTTTGACATATTTCGGTATACTTGGAAAAGATGAAATAAATCTAAATGGCCACACGATGGCGCCAAAGGCTTGCTTGTTAGTATATGACTTTTTCATTGAACCAGCAAATTTTCTGTACAAACGTTGCCAAACTGGCTTAGCTATTTTGTTTTAAAAACAAACAAATCAATTCAGCATAAATGATTTTTTTTTGTTTTCAAAATAATGTTTTCTCTCTAATCATGTTCTCAAGGCAAAAGGTAGACCTGACCTTTATCCTCATTACCTTACACTTGTGAAATTGAAGTTTTCTAAGCCCAGCATAGCACATTTTCAGAGCTGTACAAAAGACGAATAAAATCCTAAATTTACTTATTAAGAATAGGAGCATTAGACTCATTATAATGGCGTTCCCATTCCTTTGAGAATGCGGACATTTCTCTGTGTTACTTTTGCAAGACATACCAAACTTGAATACGCCAATCTGTATGTCTCCGTGTCATTAATTTCTAGGACCAGACTGGCCTCAAGTAGGTTAAATCAGAACTGGTACCAAGTGCAGCAAACACCAAATATACAACTGTATTGTTGAGAAGATGCACAAAAAACCATCTTGGGAGGAATGATTAAATATTAGCAAAAGTTGCTGAAGAAGTTTGTTAATTTCATTTTTGGGTCTCCTTCAGACTAAGATTACAGGATCTGGACAAAGATTATAGGCTTCTTACATTTCAATTCACACATGGAAATTCACAAATTTGAATTGTTATCAACAATTCTGACTTTTTTATTTAAAAAGGAACATCATTTTTGTATCAGAGAAAATATAGAGAAGTAATACTCTTTTTTTTTTTTTTGAGACACAGAGTCTCATTGTATAATCCAAATTGGCCTTGAAATTATTATGTAGCCCAAGCTGGCATTGAACTCTCAGTGATTCTTCTGCCTCAGTCTCCCAAGTGCTGAGATTACAGGCATGCACCACCACACCCAGTGATACAATACATTTTAAGTGCATAAATTACTCTTTCATATTAGTTCAGAGGCGTACAGTGCACTGACTTCATTAACCTTGAGAATATCACAATGGATAAAAGACTTTATGAACTCTGAGTTAGAAATTGTTGACATCTATTTTAAATAGCAATATAAATTCTGTTCCAGGGATATAGAAACATGCATATCTTTATTTGGTATATTCTTTGGCAATTACTATAACTAAAACAGGAGAAAATTTTATTCCTTACAAAGCAGAGAGGAGCTGACAATACTCTTAAACTCCAGCTGTTGTACCTGGGTTTACTTCAAAACAAACAGAGGTGAATATGGAATATGGAAGAGCTTGTGCCAAAAGTTGCCTAATTTGATCTGACTTCTTCCACGTTTTGGAGCCACTAGTCACCAACAGCCTACTTCTAATTTTTAACCTCTTCTTATTTAACATGATTGTTAAATGAAACTTCAGCATCACAGACTTGCCAATGTCCTTATCCTCTTTTCTATCTATCAAGTGATGACAGTTTTATCGAACAACAAAACCCATCTTCTAGGACCAGTTAGATCTGCACAGCATGTAGCAGCCATCAGAAGAACTTTGGGCTCTCTGCATCCCTTAAGTTTTGAGGAGGAAGGAGAATGAAGTAGCAGAGTAAAGAGAAATACAGAAAGGAGATGAACAATATCATAATTTAAAAATTGTACCTTTGAAAAGATGGAAACTTTAGGCCACAATCAAAAGTATCCAAGATCGCTCATCTCTCTTACCCTAGGTTTGTTTATGATCTTTTCTTCCAGTTCTATCATACCTAAAACATCTGAAAGTTAATTTAACTCTATTAATTAATTTAGCTGGTTAGGTAAAGGGCAAAAATGTGACCTTAAAAAATACATTAGACGTAGTCACTGCCTCCTACTGTATGTGGGCTCTACTGTCACCTACCAAATGAGTCGTTATCTTTCTTCTGTGGGTGGGCCATCACTTTTCTCTTATAAATCAAGCCCAAATTCTCTATAGATCCACAAATTTCAACTCCCCAAAACAAATACCCCCAACTTCTGACTGTAACACACCTCTCTTTTGAAGACCTGCACTTTCTTTTCTGTGAGTGTGTAGTTTAAATTCGCCAATAAACTTTGTAATGTTTCTTTAAAAATACTGTTAAAAAGAAAAGGATTGTAACAAGCTTGGTGACCAGGCTCGTGTGAGTGCGTGAACGTAACAATAGATAATGTGCATTTGCTACTTTCTTAACTTACACAATAAAAGTTTCATAAGTATTTGTAAGTTGCTTATTATTAGTCATCATTCTCTTGACGATTTTTTTTTTTTTTGTCTTTTTGAGACAGGGTCTCTATGCAGTTCAGGCTGGCCTTGAGCTCACTTTGTAGCCTAGGCTGGTGTTGAACTCACAGTGATCCTCCTGCCTCAGCCTCCTAAGTGCTGGGATTACAGGCGTGAGCCACCACACCCGGCTGATGATCTCTTTTAATAAAGTATATATTACTTTCCTATTGGACAGAAGAAAAACCTGAAGCTTAATATGAAGTTTCTTTCCAGTGTGAGATTGGGAGCATATAGAGATGGGCTGCTTTTTGGTCCACTGTTCTATGCCTGCACTATTGAGAAATTCAGCCTTGGTGCACCCAGTCATTACCCATGGCTTTCACATAACTTCTATGAAAGAAATTTCCAAAGCAAATCGAAGAGTTTTACTGTCCTTTTATGTGGTAATTTCACTTCTGGGGATATAAAGGGAATACTACTACAAAAGAGAATGAAGATATCCATTACAGCATTGTTTATACTGGCAAGTAATAAACTTCCTAAATGTCCAACAAATGAAAATAGGATAAAAATATCTTCCATAGCATATTAAATATTTACCAAGAGGCCTTATGTTACTAACGTGGTATATGCATGGATCCATAATACGTGAAAAACTGAAATACATAATTGTATTTACATCATGGCAATTCTGTGAAATTTTGTATGCATAAGAAAAAGGCAAAGAGAAATACAAAGAAAAGCTTCAAATGTTATTTCTTATGGCGATGACATTTTGGGTGAAATTTTCTGTTCGCACTGTAATATGTACAAATAACAATCACATTTGAAATGCAACATATGTATGCCTGGTCTAGGTACCTCACGGGATCAGTATGAAGATCAAACAAGAATATAAGTAAATAGCACAAGCTTAAACTGTAATACAATTCAAATATAACCGTTAAAATGTCAGGCTAACCTGATTAGGGAAAGAGTTCTTGGATTTAGATTGAGCGAAATGCTGATATACCAGGATAATCAGGATTGGCTTCTCTCATCTGTCCTTGTGATCTGTAAACTAAACCCTGTCTAATACCTGTTTTTTGTAGCTTATAAGGAAAAATGCTTTTTTAAAAAACCATTTTAAGTGGTTCAGAGAAAAAAAGGGAGGCAATGATTTTATGACACACTAAAATTATGTGAAATTTTACTTTCAGGGCAAAAAATAACACCTTTAGGTTATAGTCTGTCGGTGGGTGCATCTGTGATACTGTAGCAGGGTTGAGTAGTTGTGGTGGACATTATGAAGCCAGCAGAGCTGAAGCCACTTACTGGGGGCTGTCCATCAAAAGAATTTGCTGACCCCTGACTGCAGCCGGGCTTTTTCTCTAAATCTTACCTTAGCCTCGATTTTTCATAACTGTTAGCGATGCTGCCTTTCCCTACTACTGTGGAGTTAAATGGTTTTTTGAAAAGGAATGGAAGTGACCGAGTGGCCACAGCCCTGGTCAGGGTTGCACTGCAATATTTGCTAACCTGCATATACACGTGGGAGCTTCTCACCCGGAGCTTAGGAGATATTTGGGGGGCAGAAGATTTTGTCTTTGATCTACTCAAAATTTGACCCATCTGGGCCTCCCTTCCATTTCCATAATATTGATGAGGCCAGGGTAATTTCTGATTCTCTATGTATTTCTAGAATGATTTGTGTCATTTTAATACTTAGTAATTCTTTGTGACCATTAGGAAAAGCTTTTGCTTTTCCAATGGTCTCTCTGTTTCTGGGCCACGTAATTAACGAGTATAAAGCAAGGAATCAACACTCAGGTGCCCAGGCAGGTAAAATAAATGAGTGAACCCACCTGCTACGGTTTGAGTTTGTGATGTGTTGAAAGCTGGTGGTGGTGTGGAGTGGTGGTAGAATCTTTAAAAGGTGATGCCTGGTGGAAACTGTTAAGTCACTGGGGACCTACATTTACTGTTTGGTTCATTTCTGCAAGATTCAATTATTATAAAAAGAATAAGCACAGTCCCTGAATCTTTCCGGCTTCCTGTTTTGCCCTACGGTGTCTTGTTCATATGTTCCTGCCTTTGTGATCCCATCTATATGTGGATCTCATCAGGGTCAGAAAAGATGAGTGATTCTGAACTTTAAGCTTCTAAAACTGTGAGCTACGTAAACCTCTAATCTTAGCCAGTTTTTTTTTGTCCCCATTACAAGTATCCAAGACAACCAACTTATAAAGAAAAAATGTTTCGATGGTTTCCATCCAGAGTTGGTTGACCCTATTGCATTTGGGCTGTCGAGGTAGCAGTTCACGGCAGGGGTATGTGGTGGGGCTGCTTGACTCATGCATGGGGCATGAGACAGAGACAGAAGGAAATGGGCTTCCACACCCCCTCCCAGGCCATTTGCCCAGTGACTAGAAGATATCCATTAGGCTGTATTTCTTACAGTTTTCAATACCTCTCAGGAGCGCACCAAGCTAACTAAGCCTTTACCATGTGGACTTTTGGCACAATTTCAGATTGAAACTATAGCATTTTTTTTTATTTAGAAAGTACCCAGCCTCAAGTATTTGGTTGTAGCAACAGAAAACAGACCTTATCTGAGTCCTAAAGAAGCCACGGTAAGCATGAGATCCGCTGCCGAGTGCTTTCCCTATCTAAGTGTGCAGGTGTTGCTCAGCTCCCGCTGCCTATCACCAGACACTAGACTTTTTTTTTATGTTTTTGACTGATAATAGAAAATATGGGCTTTGATGTGCAAAATTCTATTTAAATTGAGGCAATGAACTCAAGTTCTAAAAATTACAATGTAGCTCTCTTTTCCCCCTAAATCTTTGAGTATAGAATGAGCCTCTGGATTGTTGCTTTTTTAATATATCATACTTCCATGTGAGACAATTCTTATATGACTTTCCATAGCAAAAGTTCAAGGCAGCCTTGTCCATCAGAGAAATCTCTTCTTTGGAACATGATACCAAGATGAGGTAGCAGGAAAAAGTGTCTCTAAATGGACTTGGGCCTGGTGCTAAGTTAGAATCTGCAGGCTTTAAAAGTTCTTAGTATGATGACTTTGATATTTTTTATAATGCTGATTCTGAAGCTTTTCTGACAAATAATCCCTTCTGTCTGTATTCACTTTGAAGTTGAGCTTTTCATTGTTTGGCTTCATGTTCTTAGCAAGCACGGATTATTTAGCTAATGCATGTGAAGAATCTGGGTTTGTCTTACAAAAAACTTCTAAGCATAATCTTTGTATTTCTTCTTTGTTCTGGATTTTAGGGACCTGTGGTAGATTTAAAAAAAATTCATTAGATGTTAATTGAGGGCCTAGAAAGTGCAGGAATTGCTGTCATTACTTGGGAAATAACAGCGAAACCCTGCTGTAATAAGACTTACGTTTTAGAAGAAAAGACAGGCAAAGGATAAATAACACACGAGACAGTGATCGGCAGTCTTAGGAAAAGTGAAGACAAGTAAGAAAACAGAGATGAGTGGGAGTATTGTTTTACATGCTACAGTCACGGAGGGTCACTCAAAGGATGTGACAATTGAGGAAAAACCCAAGTGAGGTGGGTTAGCCATCAGAATGTTTCTAGATGGAGAGAAGAGCAAGAAGCAAACCCTCAGGTAGGTGGCGTGGTGTGCTTGTGGAATGCCAAGGGCGTCCTTACAGATAGAGAACAGCCAGAGACAGGACGAGTAATAGGGAATGAGACATGAGAGGTACCCAGATCATGTTGCAGTTTACCTTTTTCCTCCCTCTCTCCCTCCTCTCTCTTACTCTTTTCCTGCTGGTGATCTAACTCAGGACCTCATGCGTTCTAGGCAAGCAATTCTACCAATAGCCACACTCCTAATGGCACATAATCCCTATTGTATAAATTTATGGACGTGTTGACTTGTACTTTAAAAAAATAGGGAAACCTTTAAAAGGATGATGTTATCCAGTCACTTTCAGCCATAGCAAGTAGAGAAGGGCTTGTCACTGGGGAAACTGCAGGTAGTGTATTGCGATGCTCCATTATAATGGAAGATGGATACGTTTGGATCATATTTATAGTGGGCAGGGGTAACTCCTGTTCACGGACTTCTTTCTCAGAGAAATAGTTTTTGAGTTGTTCTTCCATGCTGGATTGGGTTTCTCTCTTCTGCAACCCCCAAGAAGCTTCTGTTTTCCTCTGTTAGATGATTGGATTGTATTTTATTGAAATGCTTAATTATATGATTGCTGATTTGTCTGTGAGTTCTTGTTTTTTTTCAGTTGCAGGACCATGATTTATTTTTTCTATTGCCTAGCACTGTATTTGCACATAATTGGTGTTGAATGAATGCTTGCTGAATAGATGTGTAAATAAACAATTTAATAGAAAACATAGCTAGGGAGAAGGAAACTGTTAGGGAGATAAGTTAAATCCGAGTGTTAAGACCATGAAAAATTTGTAATTTTGGTAAAAAGTTTCTGTGAGGCTCAGAGTCTGAATTTCCTTGGTGACTGGACCCATCCTGATGGCTTCATTTATCCCAATGAAACAGATTGACTGGGAACTTCTGTTTATATAAATAATGTCTCAGGAGACTATGCCGCGGATTCCATGACATAGCAAAATAATGAATATCCACCTTCCGAAATTACGTAAGAAACACATCTAAACTTTCACTACCTTTGAAAGCAGATAGTAATTTGAAGCTTATTGATGGTGGACTGGTAATTGTAGACATGCCATGTATCTCTCAGTTCCTCTGAAACTGAAGCATTTATACAATATGCTATATGTTTATACATCCGCACATGCTATGTATCAAATTTTCTTTTCCTTTTAATATGAGATATAAAGGAAAAAACTGTCAAAATGATCTTACTGGAGGAATTCTTTTTATGTGGTAATGCTCTAAAAGAAAAACATCAATATGACTTTGAAATGAAAAAGGAAAACACAGGGAGAGGGGATTTGAGCAGTCAGAGACCAGCTCCTGGTGCTTTCTTGTCCTGCCTGGACTGGGGATTTGGCAAGGACACGTGGGTTCGATAATATTAAACACTGTCATGCATCCACACCATCAATCAATACATTAATAAAGAACTGCACGAGCATGCTGTTTGCATCAGGTATAGTAAATGCTAAGGAAGTGGGTCCTATCCATTACAACAGAAAATCAAGGACAGATTATGTTTTTCACACGTAAGAGAAGGCCAGGGTTTGGCAATTGGATCCTTTCCATATCTTTGCCATGGTGGGGCAGTGTCCCCACTATTTCTTCAAAGAGGCCACAAAAGTGTCTAAAGGGGCAGGGATGGGGAGAGGGGACACTAGGGGTTACAGCTGAGCTGCACTTTCTGTCAGAAACAACCTGGAGAATGGCTGCAAAGTAATCTGGGAGAACACTGAGGAAGCTGTACCCGTCTATTCTTATGGGAGGTCAAGGGGGAAAAATTTAACTGAGGGGGAGCGCGTGATGGTTGTCAGGTAAGTACCCTCCTGCAAGAAAAAGGGAAGAATCAGGTGGTTCTTATCTTTCTTATAGCTAAGATTATGTGGAGGCTGGCAGCTGGAGGCTGCCTGGTGATTGCACTTCACACAGTCAGCCAAGTCCTTTGCTGAAGCATGATTTGGGTGGCATATCTCCATACCTGCTGCAGCATGACATTTCATTTCATTTGCCATCATGCAAAGTCAAAATGACAAGTCAGACACAGTGGGGTATGCCTGTAATTACAGCTACTGAAGAGAGTGAAGTGGGAGGAGCACATACACGTTGCCAACCTGGGCAATTTAGAGAGACCCTGTGTTGAAAAAAGAAGGGGCAGGAGATGTTGTTCAGTGGAGCTGTGCTTGCCTAGCATGTGAGACCCTGGACTCAATCTCTATCACTGCAAAAATAAAAATTCATGCATCCATGTGTGCGTGCACACACACACACACACACACACACAACTCTTACACACTCTCATGCACACGTCATACAAGAAACAAAAGAAAAGGGAAGAAGGAGGAAGAAGAGTTATAAAGAGCAAAAACCTCAGCTCAAGAAAAAGCAAAAAGAAAAAGTATTTGGGTAATTACTAAAAAAATACTAACACTGGGCAGATTACTCAACAGATGTTTATTTAGAGACTGTGAAGTCTGAGATTAGGGTCTCAATAGATGGAGTTCTTTATGTGGACTCTTGCTGTCTTGCAGATTTATTACTATATCCTTACAAAGTGAGGAGCGATTCTTACCTTTTTCAAGGAATAGCAAGTCTCACAGCTTTGTCTTGTTATCTCCTGTCTTCTGTTTTCTTTAGTCTCAGCTAGAAATATTTCTGCTGGCATAATACCGTCTCTGCTGCTGGCTTCTTATGCTGATGTGGTTAATTAGGTTTACACCTGCATTAACATTTTATTCCAATAGTTATCTTTTGAACACTCTACCACTGAATATTCTTATCTTTTTTCTTTGAAGAATGGTAGGTTGAGAATTGTTTCAAGCTTTGATCCCTTTTTGTTTAAAAATTGTCTGGAAGCCATATTTTCTTTTTGCATTTCACTCTAAGCAATCAGAAGGAACAAAATCAATGCTTTGCTTAGAAATGTCCTTAGCTAAATACTCATTTTCCTCACTTGCAAGTTGTGCCTCCCAAAAAACACTAGACCATGAGTATAATTCCGTTCCTTGTCATTTTCTTACCCTTTTTCATTCTCAATAACATTTCTCATTTCCATTGGAGATCTTATCTGAATCACATTTATCACCCATGTTTGTATCACCATTCTGTTCCTGATTACTTATGTATTCTCTAAGATGGAGATTTTCTCTCCAGGCACCCTCTTTTCTTTCTGAGCTCTCTCCTGAGTAGTCTTTAGAAGTGGATTATCCATAATCTTGTCTTTTACATAGTCTTTTCTAGCTTTTATCTCGAAATGACTCCAGTTCCTTACCTCTTACTATGTTCCAAGATGTTTCCATATTTCTAGGTATTTGTTGCAAAAGCACCCCACTTCTCTGTACCAATATTCACCTTAGTTATTGTCGGTTTCTATAACAAAACACCTTAGGCTTGGTTGCTTAAATAACAAGTGTATATATTTCACAATTCTGGAGATTGAAATTCCAAGATGAAAGTGCTGATGGCTTTGGTTCTTAGTGAGGTGCCTGTTCCTCACTTACAGGTAGCCATCTGTCTCCTGATTCAATTCTTTGTCTCTATACCCTACTTGGTGTTTATAGGAAGTTCTGGTGTTTTCTCCTCTTCATAAAAAACAATCCTATGATGAGGCATCTTCTTCATGACCATACCTAAACCTAATTTTCTCCTAAAGATCCCACTTCCTTATAGGGCTTTAGCCTATAAATTTTATGTGGACACAAATTCAACAAAAACTAATGGCTATGGGGCATTGCATTTGCCTGTAGATATAGATAATAGTAACAACCAGCTAACAGAGTAGCTGGTTAGCAGCAAGTACCATGTAAAACCGATTTCATCAGAAGGTTTATAAATGAGATTTCTAATTTCAGCTGTTCCTGTTTCAGCTTTGAGTATGATATTAGAATACCGAGATCCCAAACAGAGCCCCACCATGGGGTGAATGAGAAAGCAGCTCATCTCAAGGTGTGAGTGATTCATTTTCTATTATTCTTTAATAGGATGAAATGAAGTACTACTCTTCCTTGACTGTAAAAGCTTGATTTTTTGATTTGATTATTAATTCCTCACCTATGTACAGATACATAGCTGATAAACAGTGCTTGCTTTTATGGCCCTTTTTATTTGCCTTTTGCCTTCATATTCCACAAATGTTTTTGGTGCTTAGCCTCACCACCCATGTTACTTCTGTCCCTTTGTTACTCAGAAAACTGCCACTAATCAAAGACTGAACTGAATATAGACCAGGGAGTATTTGCTTTTCAATAATGAGTTATTTTTCAAGAATGAATCCTGTTAGGGTAAATAATTTCAGGGCCCTGCATTGACTCAGTTGAAATATACTTTGGATACTTGGCATGAGGTATGAGGAATACTTGGGTACGAGAAAAGAACAGGAATAGAGGTGCCATATTTGCTTAAACCTATCTTAATTTTTACTTTTTTGTGTGTACATTACATTGCACATTTACATTATGGATTCAAACTGAAATAAAATATTTCTCTATTTTTGAATGGAGGAACAGAACAATAAAACTTACACTGAATTCTCTAATGAATTTAGTAAAGGAGATAAATTAGATATCTAAGTACAATACAAGTCAGAATGTGCCCCTTGTTACAAAATGCTGCTGGAAGACAGGAAGGAAGAGATTAGTGCTTTCAAGGGAGAAATTACATTAGATTTATGGGAAGTAAAGATATGTTTGCATTAAGTATACACAGACAGTCTATTTAGTTTTTGCTGCTTTTAAATGTTGCATCTAACATGTTCCATCCCTGTCACATTTTCTTAACAGACAATATAAGATTCTCAGAGCTACCAAATGTGATCATGAAAACACTATTAAGTGAGGAAAATAAAGGCACATTGGCATTGGCATTTTCAAATCAAGATAATAATATAAATAAAATAAGTTCTTTTAATGAGCATGTAGACATTTTAAAAAGCAATCCCTTTTTTAATGAAATGACTTTTGATTTTGCATTTTATACTTTTATTGTGTTCTATGTTATTTGTATTATTGCCTTTGAAGATTCTGAAAATTGCCACAATTATTTTGTTATGAACTTATCATCAAAAGATAATTGTTCTTATGAGAAATTTGTTTTGCTCTGGGAAGGAATACTTCAAAGGCTCTGCAAATTTGTGAAGATCAGAGAATTGACTTTCAGCCATCCAAACTGTGCTGCCATCTTCGTGATTCCTAACAGGATTAATATCTTCATTGGACAAGACAGGTAGAGATAATGCCTCCCTCTTTGATTAACTGCATTTAAATTTAAAAATGAGTGTTTTCTGATTATAAAAATAGTCCAATTTAATTGATTATAAAAACTAAAAAAGAGTATATATACAGTACACACAAAAGAAATCTATAATCTTATTTCTCCAAAAGAACTACTCTTACGATTTTAGTATATAGCTAGTATGTATGTTTGTCTCTCTGTGTGTGCATGTGTGTCTGTATATAATATATATGTTTGTATTCCTAATTTGTGCATTTGAAATTATATGGATAACTATAAACAGCTCATAATTTGCCCTTAATTATTCAGAACACTTATATTCTATTTCAGCATATATTTTTGTGGTTACAGAAATTTTTTTTATTTAAAGAAAAAAAAAAGAGGAAATAAAAAACAGAGCAGTAAAAGGGTACAAGTAATACGGAATTTCAAGAAAAAATATACAGTAAGAAATCACTAGTTAATAGATTACATACTGTCATCTTAGAAACAGTTGTCCAAATTATAAAATTAAAGCATATAGACATTCATACAGTGAGATTGCAGACAGTTCTGTTCAGTGATCCAACAAAAGCTCAGTAATATGGTTTTCTATCCTACACACTTAAATATACATGCAGTTATAACCTTTAGACCACTTTCTTTTCCTCTCTTGTTTACAATAACAATTACGCTTTTTGGGTTTTATTACTCCCACAGTTCTTATTACTTTTTTTTTTTGAAGAGAATAAAACCAAACATGACTAAACAAAACAGAGTCAGTTAGAACAGAAGGATGGGCATAGTACATGATGTAAAAATAGAATACCAGGTGATCAAAAATGGTTACCATTGTGCCTCTTGCTATTTTATAAAGAGTTGTCTATATCATCAGGTATAATAGAATTGACCAAAACAGTCCAGAACAAGACCAATAAAACCTACACTTGAGACCTTATAGGACTTCAAAAGAAGATAATAGTCAAACCATAACGGGCATCATAGTAAATCTTATTGCCTTCAAAGTGGTTGCCTATACCCTCAAACTTGATACTATCAAAAAAATAGAATACAGTAAAATCAGACAGAACAAGATGGGGAGAGCAATACTGGGGTTCAAATCAGGTTAATAGGAAAACAAAAAAGTTACTATAATACGTCCCACTATTTTTTAATTTAGTTTTCCCTTAATTAAAAAAAATAAGAAAAAATAGATTAATTGAAAAAGGGGGGAGATTGAGATAAAAAAGGACATTGTAACAGAACAACACAGGTCAGAACCAAACAATTTAAGCATCATTGTGTTTCTCCACTGATAACCTAACATAATAGTAGTCATCATAGAGCCTCTTTCCTTGAATTATTTGAGTATAACTTCATATACTGTAGCATCAAGTATATCAAGACAGTGTGAAGCCATTCAAGAGAATGAAAGAATTGGTAACAGAAAACAAACAACAGTTTCTATATTATCTTTATGCCTATAAAAATTTTTGTTTATACTATCGCAGATAGTAAAATACAGTAAGATACAACATGTTAAAACCAGTGGAAACAGCTGTGCAACAGCTTGATGGGACTTCAAAACAAGATGATATTAAATCAGCACTAGCTTTTATGATGTCTTGTTTTCCTCAAAATATCTATTTGTACTATCACAGATACTAAAATTGAACAACCCAGCTTAAAACCATTCCAATTAATGAGTGAAAACATTATATGGCTTCAAACCAATATGATTGGGAATCGTGATTACCACATACTTTTATGTATACTTATCATTTCTTACACTAGGGAAACTATTCGGTATTTATACATGTGAGTTTGACTTATTTCACTTATGAGTATGGTGTCAAGCTGTACCCATTTATTTATAGATATCTCAATGTGATCATTTTTTATATCTGAGTAGTACTCCATTGTATAAAAATACCACAACTTTTTTATCCATTCCTCAGTTGATGGACACTTGGGTTGTTTCCAAGATCTGGCGATTACAAATTGTGCTGCTATAAACATAGATGTACATATGTCACTGCGGTATGATGCTTTCAGTTCTTCTGGGAATATGCCTAGAAGTGGAATAGCTGGAACAAATGGGACTTCCAATCCCAGCTTTTTGAGAAATCTTCAGACTGACCTCCACAATGGTTGCACCAGTCTACACTCTCACCAACAGTGCAGGAGAGTTCCTTTTTCCCCACAGCCTCTCCAGCACTTGTTGTTGTTGGTTTTCTTGATCCTGGCCATTCTTTCAGGAGTGAGATGGAATCTCAATGTGGTTTTAATTTGCATTTTTCTAATGAGTAATGATGATGAACATTTTTTCGTGTAAATATTTGTCATTTGTATTTGTTCATCTGAGAATTGTGTATTCATCTCAGATGCCCATTTTTGGATTGGATCTTTGAATTTTGGAATCTGAGTTTTTTTTAATACTTTATATGTTTTAGACAGAAGCCCCTTGTCTAAGAGAGAGTTCACTAAGATTTTTTTCCCCAGTTTGTGGGTTTTGTTTTCACTATGCTGGAGATTTTTTTTTGACACACAGAAACTTTTTAATAAGAGGTAATCCCAAATTATTGACTCTGGGAAGTATTTCCCATGCGGTTTGAGTCCTGTTCATGAATTCTCTACGTACTCCTATGTCTTCAAGTTTTTTACCCAGTTTGTCTTCCAATAGATTTAGTGTTTCTGTTTTAATATTCAGATCTTTGATCCAGTTAGATTTTATTTTAGTACATAATGATAGGCATGGGTCTAGTTTTAGTTTTCGGCATATGGAGAGCCAGTTTTTCCAACACCATTTATTAAAGAGACTGTTGTTTTTCCAGTGAACCTGCTTGGCTTCTTTATTAAAGATAAGGTGGTTGAGTGTGTTTGTAGTTGTGGTTGTATCTTCTAATCTATTTCACTGATCTTCGGCTCTGTTTTGGTTCCAATACCATGTTGATTTTACTACAGTTGCTTTGTAGTATAACTTCAAGTCAGGGATTGTGATGCCTCCTGCCTTGCCTTTGCTGCTTAGAACCATCTTTGCTATTCTAGGTCTCTTCTGGTTCCAGATGAATTTTAGGAGTGATTTTTCTAGATCTATGAGGTACGTTGATGGTATTTTTATTGGGATTGCATTGAATCTGTATAAGAGTTTTGGGAGAATGGCCATTTTCACAATGTTTATTCTTACTATCCATGAGCAAGGGATGTCTTTCCATTTTCAATGAGATCATCTTCAATTTCTTTTTTCAGTGTATTATAATTTTCCCTGTATAGGTCTTTCAAAGAACCAACTCTTCGATTCATTGATTTTTTGGATTTTTTTTAGTCTCTATTGCATTGATTTCTGCTCTGATTTTTATAATTTCTTCTCTTCTTTTGGCTTTGAGCTTGATTTGCTCCTCTTTTTCTAGATGTTTTAGGTGTAGCATCAAGTTATTTGTTTGTATTAGTCCTGTTTTCCTGATGTGGGAACTCAGTGCAAAAAATTTTCCTCTGAGGACAGCTTTCATTGCATCCCACAGATTCTAGTAAGTTGTATTTTGTTTTTATTTTCTTTTAGGTATTGTTTAATTTCTTCTTTAATTTACTCTGTGACACAGTGATTACTCAAGAATGTGTTATTCAGTTTCCATGTGTTTGTGGGATTTTTGCAGTGTCTTTTATCATTAATTTCTAATTTCATAGCGCTATGATCTGATAGCATGCAAGGGATAATTTCAACCCTTTTGCATTCATTTAAATATGTTCTGTGAGCTAATATATGGTCTCTTTTAGAGAATGAGCCATATACTGCTGAGAAGAATGTGTATTCTGTTGTTGTTGGGTGTAATATTCTGTATATGTCTATCAAGTCCATTTGTTCACAGGTGCAATTCAATTCTTTTATTTCTTTCCTGATTTTATGTCTGGTTGATCTGTCCATTGGTGTCAATGGTGTGTTAAGATCTCCTGTTAGAATTGTGTTACTGCTAATTTGGTTTTTCATTTCTGTTAATACTTGTTTTATGTAACTGGGTGCTCTGGAATTTGGTGCATATATCTTTAAGACAGTTATCTCTTCCACTTGGAGTTTTCCCCTAACTATTATGTAGTGACCTTCTTTATCTCTTCTGATCATGACTGGCTTGAAGTTCACATTGTCTGCAAACAGAATAGCTACCTCTGATTTTGGGTTCCTGTTGCATGAAGTATTTTTTTCCATCCTTCGACTTTTAATCTGTGAATATACTTTTCGGTTAGATAGGTTTCTTGTAGACAGCATATGGCTGGATTTTGTTTCTTGATCCATTCTGCCAGTCTGTTTCTTTTAATTGGTGCATTGAGACCATTTACATTAATGGTTATAACTGTCATATATTGGTTTATTGTTGACATGTTATCTTTCTGCTGTTGCATCTTTATCTTTCTGCTCTGTTTAATTGTCTGCTTTGTTTAGTGGTTTTTTGCTAACTGTATCTAGGCTGTCTTTTAGTATTCTTTGCAGGGCTGGTTTGGTGTTCATGAAGTTTTTCAGCTGTTCTTTGTCATGGAAGTATCTTATTTCTCCATCCATTTTGAATGACAGTTTTGCAGGGTACATCAATCTAGGTTGGAAATCATTTTCCTTTAGTATCTGAAATACTTCCCTCCATGCTCTTCTTGACTTTATTGTTTGTGTTAAGAAGTCTGCTATGATTTTGATAGGGTTTCCTTTATAGGTGACCTGTCTTTTCTCTCTGACAGCTTTTAATATTGTATTCTTTTGTTCAATTTCTGGGATGGTGATTATTATATGTCTGGGTGTAGTTTTATTTTGGTTATGGCTATTTGGAGTTCTATATGCTTCATTAATCGTGATTTTAGTTTCCAATCTCATGTTTGGGAAATTTTCAGTTATTACTTCTCTAAATATCCTCTTGATATCCTTTATGTTTTCCGCTTCTTTTTCATTTATCCCTATCAACCTTATGTTGTTCTTCTTTGAGTCATCATGCAGGTGTTAAATTATTTTTAAAAGATCTTTCCTTTCCTGTTCACTGGCTGCAATCTTTTCTTTGAGGTCTGAAATTCTATCTTCACAGTTTTTACAACTTTCAGTGGAGTTTTTGATTTCCTGTATATCTCTTTGCATCTGCTTTATATATTCTGTTTGTTTCTTATATTATTCATCCTGGGATTTTATCTTTTTGTTTAGTTCCTCCAATTTTTTTAACTGTGTCTTCTTTAGATATGTTAAGCATCTCCTTCATTTCTTTTATCATTTCTTCTTTTACCTGAGAGATTATTTCTAGTTTGAATTCCTTTAATGCTTCCCAGCATTGCTTCTTTATTTCAGTTATTATTATTTCAGGTATTTCAGGTATGTGGCATGTATTTTCTTCTATGTCCATGGCTCCTAGGCTTTCTTGGGATGGGCTGGATGTTTGAGATTGCATTATGGTCTTTCATTTTGTCATTTTCCTATATTTTTGAGTTTTAAGTGTTGTTCCAAGTGAGGGAGAGAGGTCTGCCAGGCTGGGACGGGGTTCTGTGGCTCAGCCGGAGTCACTGTTCCTGGCAGGAAGCCGTGGCCTTGCAACCAGGTGAGGGAAAGAGGTCTGCCAGGCTGGGATGGGGTTCCGTGTCTTGACCCGACTCTGGTTACAGAAAATTCTAACATATACATGTCTCAACTTAGGTTTTTTTTTGTACCAGGGAGCAAACTCATGACCTAGTGCTTGCCAGGCAGGTGCTGATGCCACTGAGCTAAGTCCATGGCCACTTTTTGTTTTGAGATAGGGTCTTATTATGTAGTCCAGGCTGGGAGCCCATGATGGCCTCAAACTTATTGCCATTCTCCTGCCTCAGCCTCCTGATTGCTGGGATGATGTGTGCATCATTATTCTGTTTTTATAAACATTTTCATATAAAATTATTGTGAGATTTTCAAATTACTCAACAAACAAACATTTTCTGTCAGTCTTTTAAAGCATAGCAATATCTTAAGTTTTAACTATTAGAGATTTTATTTAGTGCATTTAAGAGCATTTAACTTTTTTTTTTAACTATCAATGGAACACTTTTCCCCAACACTAACTGAAATTCATTTTCTGGCTTTTTATCCCTATCATTTTAGCTTATTTATTCTCCAAAGATCTTTATCTGCAAGTATGAGTTTTCTCAACATTCACTCTTCACATAATTTATGGAAAAATTATATACAGAATTCATTGTCTAGCTTATAGAAGTGCTGCTTAGAAATTGTCTTCTATCGGCATCATCTCTTATTGTTTCTCTAAATTTGAGAGAGACAGAGTGACATTCTGGTGAATCTTTTCAAGTTACAAATGACTAAAAAACTGGTTTTTGTCCATAGTGATTGTATTAGTCAGTGCTAAGAATTTACAAGATTGGTTTACACTGGCCACTCACAGATACATATATGAAAGAATACAAAAGGTCTGCCTATGTGCTAGAGACCCAAGGAGCTAGTTGAAGGCGTGGAGCTCACTGTAGTGTCCAGTGTGAGTCTATATCAAGAGGCTGAAGAGTCTGCATTGGAAGGGTGAAGGGCCTGTTTTGGTTACTTTTTTCAGTTCTGAGACAAAATACCCAACATCAAAGTTGAAGGGGGAAATGCTTACTTAGCTCACAGTTTGTTGAGGTTTTAGTCCATAATCAGCTGTCTCCAAGGCAGGGTGACACGGCATAGGGGCAACAGTCCATGACAGTGAAAGACAGCAAAAACAAACAGACAAACAAAAAAAAAAAAAAAAAAAGAGAGAGAGGAGGGAAGAGAGAGAGGGAGAAAAGGGGGAGAGAGAGAGGGAGAGAGAGAGAGACACACACAGAGAGAGACAGAGACAGAGAGAGATAGAGAGAGACAGAGAGACAGAGACTTATATTATATGCAAGCTACCTGCTCTAGGACAGGCATAACACTCACACCCTCAATCCCAGCCCCGGACTGTGAATCAGTCACAAACTCTAGATTCAGCTGCTTTTGAAAAGCCCCTCCTGTGACCACTTGAGGCTTTGGGGGGGCATCCATCACAAACCATAACAGGGTCTGTGGTGGAGGTTGAAGAGTCTGTTCTGGGATCCAGGAGACAACATCCAAAGTGAAGGTGAAGATTGAAACTCATCAGAAGAAACAGAAGAGAGCCTTCCTCCTTTCTCTTTTATATCATAGACCCATAGGGTGGGTCTCATGTTTTCAGTACATCTTTCAGCCACACTCAGATCTATGCTGATTCAGTTTAGTTGGGCTTTTCTTATTCCAGTTGACATAATCAATTAGCTATCACTGTGATGTACCTCTACAGCTGTATTAGTACAACTGTTTGACTCTTGCCTTTGGTGCATTTCTGATTGACTGAGAGCAGGCCAATAACATAGCAATTTCTGGAATGAAGAACCAGAATTTAAGGATTTTCAAGTGGAGGCAAAGTCCATGTTGTCAAGGAACAGTTTTGTGGCTAAAGAAACAAGATAGGAAGGAGTACTGGAGAGGGAATTAAGGACAGAACATACTAAAAGAGCTGCCTAGGTTACTGAAAGCTTTTCAGGACTTGATTTCAGTCCTTCTTCAAGGCTAGATTGGATTTGGAGTCCATAGGTTACTCCATCATGATGATACATTATCATTTTCTTAATCCAGCTTTAATTGACTTCTCTCACATGCTTCTGAAAAGACCTCATTTTTCTTCTTTTGACTCAAACATGTAATATTTGGCATGTTTTGTTGGTTCTCCGTATCTTGACTACAGTAAATATTTCCAAGTGGAAATTCTCTTTTTTCCATTCACTAAAAACTATTCTTTCCATTTACAATGATTTTAAAAACCAAATGGAACCCTTTGCATATAAAAAAGAACATGTGCAATTTGAGTTTGCCTCTCACAAATATTAATCTTAATGACATAGTGTATAAAGTTGAACAGATTTATTTCTATTCATATTTTAGAAGTGAGAATAGGAGGTAAGATAACTGTCTTAGAACATGACTGTATTTGGTCTTCTTTGTGCAGGTCCTTGTTCACATGTCCTAAGCACATTTTGCACATCTGTGCTTTTCATAATCATGGAAATTATAATTTAGATACATTATCTGATGTTTTCCAAATCTTCACTTTATTCTTAGAAAATTTCTCAAGTTTATCTTGAAGCATACTATGACTTTGTATTTCTAGTCACAGCTTTTAGACCAGTGGACACTTGAGTTGACTGAGGTATATTTGAATTTCTCTCCCAGTGATATAAAATAAGGATATTAGTGAGTTGGGGTTGGGTTTAAAGATGAAAGATCGTATCAGATTGGGGCTTTGTATCTTTGGCAATCCTGCTTCACCAATACTTTGAAGCCAGGAGTATCAATGTGCAGAGAGTATATTTGAAAAGATTTCATGGAGTGAAGATGAGATGAGTTATGCTGTGTAATGAAGAATTTCTTAGTTCCTAGCCAGAGCTTCTGAGACTTATGCAACTTTCCCAGGGATAAATGTGTCTTTGTTATCCTTTGACCCCACTTGAGCTTATGCTAATGAAATGATTCAAAGTAGATCTTTCATTGGCTTCAGGTCTGGCCACCTGAAAGATCTGACTAGAGTGTCCTAACTTTTAGCCAGTCCGACTACTGGAAATAGAAGAACTGGAGACCTAATTCAATTATATGGCCAATGATCTGATCAACTCCATGGAATAAAGCCCCAACTAAAAATCTGGACAACAAAGTTCAGGGGAGCCACTGATAATGAGAACCATCATAGACCTTGCCTTAAGTTTCTTCTTTGTCTGGTCCTGATCTGTATACTTTATAACAAAACTATGGTCATAGGTATAGAATTTTTCTGAGTTTTATGAGGTACACTAGAAAATTATCAAACCTGAAGAATTTGTTGGAACCCCATATTTGTAGCCAATCAGTTGCTTAGGTGCCCTGATGTCTGGTTAATGCTGGAAGTGAAGGCAGTCCTGTGGATAATAGAGACTTGACCACGTGAGGGATGTGTTCACTCTAGGTGGTTAGTGCCAAAATTAAACTGCAGTGTACTGGCTGTTGCCATAATGAGTTCCAGAAAGTCAGGAAAAGTAATTTCAAGTCCTAATGTTCCCACTGTAGTGCTTTGGAGGCTTAGCTATACATTGTACTCTTGGGTTCCATATAATCTGTTGGAATTTTCTAATAGAGAGCAAGTCATGCTTAAACTACTGATGTGAGCTACCATTTCAATTGTTCCTTATAAAGAGTTAAAATAAAACTTTGGAGAGAAGAGACTTGATACATGAATCTGTTGTTTGCTAATTCTTTTTAAATTTCACATGAACATTGTCAATTACATTTGCCTTTCCATTATATTGGTTCATAAAGAAAATGTTACAAATGAAGATTTTTTTAGGAAATCACAATTTTTCTTCTTTGTGTAGTTAGACTTTACAGGTCTAATTTTTCCTCTAACTTAGTATTTGAACTTTGATGTCTTAGTGGTTCCTTGTCTAATTCCAAGCAGTCATAAACTCTTTGAACATGAGCACAGGAATGGGTACAGGAATGATCCAGTTTATTTCTTTTATTGTCACAAAGAAGGAATCTCAAGACCAGAGGAATGGGACATCAGGCCTAAGAGCAGATTACATATTGAAAAAGTAAATTTGAATTATTTATTGCTCCTATTTTTTGATGAAACAGATTTAATCTCATTTATCAGTGATAAGCCTATTTACTAAGGATTTAATTATGATTTCCAGTGTGGGAAGTGAATGTTAATATTGCATTATGCATCTTTCATAAACAAATGTGGCCCTGAGTTGACACTGGGTTGTACTGGGAAGGCTACTTCCCGTGTGACTATCTTCCTGCTGTGCTTTTTGGACCTGGTGTTTAGGTAACACTTAATTGACTTAAAGAAAAACAAAAAAATTAAAAAAATTCCTTAATGTGATTTGAACTCACTTCTTTTCCATGACTTGGCTTTTCTAAGACTAAATGAGTCATATCTTTGTGCAGTTTCATAAAAATTCTTCTCTGAGTGAAAATGCTGTGTTTGTGGATAACCTGAAAGAGAAGAGATCAAATCTTTGTTATATTTTTAGGACCAGGCAGAGAAAAAAATACTATAATTACAGTAAAAGTCATCTCTTTAGGTGTACAGTTTGATTAGTTTTGACAAACCTATGATTTTGAGGCCAGTTACAGGATATTCCCAGTTACAGGATATTCCCATCACTCCTAAAAGTTCCTTCATGCCTTTTGTAGCCTATAGTCTCTTCCTATCTCTACCCCATTTTCAAACAAACAAAAATAGAGCATAATCCTAAATTATCAAGAGTCCATGAGAACATTGTTCAGATATCAAGAAACATTGTTATTCTTTGTTGTTTCCATTTTAAATCAATTTGTTTTATAGACATGTAGTTTATGAACTCAAATAGTTATATTTTATTACCAAAGTTGTAGGTTGGTGGTACAGGACTCATCTAGCATGCACAATGTTCTTGATTTGATTCTGAACATTTTCCAAACAAATAAAGGAACATAACCACAAATAAATCCAGTAACAACAAAATAGTTTGTGCTTTGTCAAAAGTTGGCAAATTTTTCCATTTCTTGGTCTGCATTCTTTCTATGGGGGTAATTTTTTCCCTATGTGATCAGCAATTGTAAGTTGTGAGCTTATCCTTCCATTGTTGTTTTTTTCTGGGTCACACCGGCTGAACTTCCTTGTGTCAGAAGCATCTTTTTGAAGTGGTGTTGTGGCTTCTGTTAGGGCTCAAGATATTTCATGCTTTCTATCAGGCACCCCTGAAGTGAGTCCCCAATTTCCAGCAAAGTGTTATGGTGCACAGCAAAAAGAAAGAGTAAGAGATGAACAGCAATGCAATGGTGGCTTGGGATGCCCGTTGGGAGCAAACGAGGCAGCAGAACCTCTGTATTGATCACATTCACTTGGAGGAAAACAGTGAGGGGATTATCAGATGATTCAGAGGGTGGTAGTGATCTTAAGCTAATGAGGATCTTACGTTGATGAGGACAGTGGGGACAGATGGCAGATGAATAAGAACTTTGTCCTTTGTCCCAGATAAAACCTTTTTTTTTTTTTTCATTACTACTGGATTCTCAAGGAACCAGGATGTCTTCAGCTGATGTAAGCTTGCCCTGGAGTACAGTAGCATCATAGTACTGTTGGTCTCAGCTTACTGGAGGCACATGGTGTTACACTTCTGTATATCACTGTGAGATACAAGCCTCAAACTAGCCCTAATCACAATGTAATTATGAAATGATTTTTCCCCAAACATGATATAGAATGGCCTGTGACAGATCTCTTTAAGTTTTCTTGTGTTTATCTCTTGGTTTGAAATTCCCGCTTCATGAAGAAAGTGTAATGTTTGGATTTGCCCCTGCATGCTAGGCAAGGCTTGGTTTTAAAATTTCTTTCAGAAGATTTTTTTCCCCCCACTCAGAAGGCAGGTGTCCTTGCCACTCACCTCCTATGGGGACAGAGACTTTCTGGTTTCTGTTAATGCTAGGCTATCTAGGACTGATTTCCAGTTGTCTGCAGGGATCCTAGTTCTAGCATCTTCTGCCCACTCTGAACCTCGTTTAGGCCAATACTCTAAAATCTAAGCATTCACCCTCTAGAACCAACATTTGACCCAATACCAGTCTGAGATGCCTGATTGTCATGGCCAACTCTTTACTCATGGCTAGAATGTTTATAGTTTATAGTGAGAGGCTGGCCTGTATCAATTTCATCTATCTTGCATTTACATGACTCTGATAATTTTTCTTTGGAAAATCTTATTTTCAAAATTATTTTTCTTGCCTTTTCAACATCATAATTTTTCTTGCACATTTGTCAACATCAAAAATTTGCTCTCTTAATTTTTTTGTTGTTTCATTACACTGACATCCAATTCTAGCAGAATAGTTATGTTACAATTTTAATTGCTTTACATTTTCATTTAGTTTAAAGGAGGATATGTCTAACATAGTGCTCCATTATTTTACCATAGGTTCTGGAGGTTTTATCCCTTGTTAAAGAGTCTCTTCTGATTTCTGTTTTTATTTGTTTCTTCCCATTGGATGACTATGCTGTTTAATATTACCCTGGTAAAAAAATACATTCCTCCAGGATTATTGCTAAAGTTATTTTATTCATTATTGTTTCTTAATCTTTGGCATAGTCTGCATTTTCTGATTATGATATTCTTCATTCTTTTATTGCATCTTATGTAATGCCTATAAATGCTTTCATCGTATGAAAGATTATAGACTAATTTTGTATTTATTCCTACATTTTCCCTTAAACTTTCCATTTATTAGAATGAAACTCACTTCTTTGTTTAATTCCAGCTGGCAGTCAAGTTCTGGGCAAATGACACATTGCTGAAAAAATTAGATTTGTCTTCATGGAGTTAAGGTCCCTTAATTAATGGATAAGTCACCATAACAAAGCTTTTTAATAGGCAGAAATTACCATTTTTAATGGGAACTATTTATATTTTCCTTTTAGGTTACAATTAAAATATGAAGCAAAATTGGCTGAGATCTGTGTATCCACACTGAAGGTCTATGTCTGGCAAAAGTCTGTACCAACAGCCTATAGGCTTAAATTGACATCACAAAATTGCACAATATAATTATTTTACAACAACTTGTCTTCTGAACACAAAAGGGTATTGTTACTTTAGAGTTACTTTTCCTCCTGGTCCAGAGTGGATACCATGATATCCAAATAAGACCCAGTATATACCAACTAGCAGAACTGCACTTTTGAGAACAAGAAGTAAACATTATCAAAAAATTATAGGACATGTATCCATTAAAATAACCTGTTGTGTTCATTTTCACCTCCAAGGCTAGGTATTTAACTAAGTGGATTCGACTGTGATTAAGAAAATAAATCTAGATAATTTGAGAAAAATATAACTCCTTTAAAAAGTATGTTATAAGCTATTACTTGCATAATTGCTATATGTAAACAAAAATGAATTTTACATTAGGGACCTTGTTTTTAGAGACACATATTACAGAAACAGTCTGTCGGATTTTAGAGTCTGGACTCCTAATTATAATGTGAAGCAACGAAAAAGGAGAAAGGAACAAATATAGCTTGAACTTACTGAGCCTAATTATCTTTTCTATAAAATAAGGATACTAATATCTCATAGAGGTGTTTTGAGGACTGAATAGGTAATGTAAAGCATAAGACAGTCTATAAATGTTTACTTTTTCTTTTACCTTTTATTCCATCCTACATGGGAGACAATTGGTTATTCAGGTTTCAGAGAATTTAAATGTCAGCAATATTAATAGTAAACAGATGAAATTTCTAGATGTACCCAAGTATATGTGGGCCCAGTAATTAAACACAGTGTTGTAATTCCTTAAACTCTGATAACTGAAAATTGACTATGAACAGAATCACTTTATGTTGTGCATTATGTGCCTGTACTAATACAGAGTGAACAATTGAAGCTTTGCTGATAAGTAGAATAGCCTGGTACGTGTGGTATTTCAGGAGGAAATGCAACAACATAGCAACACAGACACTGTTATTGTTTGAGAAAGGTGTCATTTATCTCTTGAAAGATTTCCCTCCACAAATTCCAATTATCAACAGAATATGGGGCAACTAAGGTATTTGGTAATCACTCAGTTATCCCAAATGCTTGCTGTTCGTCTTGGCCTTTTAATACACACTGTTCTATATTTTCACTTGTTTCTCTCTCTGGCAGATTACAATGACGTGCAGTGATAGGCATTGTAGAGACACTGCCAATCAGAATCCCCAGGTAACCTCAGATATCATTTTCACTTTCATATCCATTCTCCAGAAAACTTTTCATTAGAACAGCAAAAGAGGTGGAGTGGGCGGCGGAGTAGGAGTGTGTAGATTTCTGATTCTATGTATGACTATGTATCGTGGCCCCAATATCACCAGCCTTAGAAAGGGATAATTTTCAAAATCATCCTTATAACCTCAGGTACTGATTACCTGTTACTACATAACAAATCACTCTAAAATATATGACTTGAAACAATTTATTATTCCATCTCTCTCTTTTATGTCTTAACTGGGCTCAGTTTGTGGTTTTTCTTGTAAAGTAAAACAGGGAGTATAACTGTTCCGTTGGGTTAATGTCGCATAACTGGCAGTTGATAGCACTTCCTGTGAGCTTAGCTGGGGTTTCCTACCTGAACAGCTGCATGTGGCTTTTCCATGTAGATGTGAGCTCTGCTTGCATGGCAGCTGTCTTCAGAGGAAGCATCCTAGTAGAAACTCTTCTAAGAAGTCAAAATAGAAGTTGCAAGTCTTCTTGTTATCTGGCTTCAGAAATCTTATAGTGTCACTTCTTTCACTTTCTGGAGGTCAAGTAAGCCTTTAAAACTGAGACCCAGGGCCAGGGGTTTAGCTCAGTGTCGTAAGTGCCTGCTTGGCAAACTCGACATCATGAGTTCAATCCCCGGTTTAAAAAAAAAAAAAAACCAAAAAACCAACCAAACAAAACAAAACAAAACAAAAAACCAAAAAACTGAGACCCGAGTAGGGTAATGAGACTGCACTTCTGGATGAGAAAATAGCAAGGTGGAGCGGGGCGTGGTGGTGCACACCTGTAATCCCAGCACTCAGGAGGCTGAGGCTGGAGGACTGATGCAAGTTTGAGACCAGCCTGTGCTACAAAGTGAGCTCAAGGTCAGCCTAAGCTGCATAGTGAGACCCTGTCTCAAAAAAAGACTCCTTCCTCCCAAAAATCTGGAGAAAATAGCAAGGTGGGCATGTTGGATAGGAGATGGTGATGATGGTCATGTTTGGAAAATAAAATCTACTGTATCCAGTTCTACTTCTGTGCCAGCTACCAAGTGAACTTACCTACATCCAGAATAGTCCTACAACCTAGTTTAACTGCTTCCTACATTCATCTGTCACTTCCTAATAATTGACAATCAGTAAAACATGTAGAGAGAGTTGGATAGTTTTCAGAAACAAAAGATGATTTTAAGTCTGAGTTTCTTGCATGCTTCTAGGTGTTATTATCTTGCTCAAGAGGATGTTCAGAATTCCCTACATCTATTGTGGCCCCTGGAATCCTATTACTTTCCTAAGCTCTACTTTGCCCTTTCTGTATTTCAAACACTTGGCTTGTTCCAGATTCTTGACACCCAAGACTTGTATCTTGTCTGCCTTCAGGGTTTGGCTTTGAGGTCTTTGGTTTGGCAGCTGCCGGCTCAGGTTGTATGTCTTCTGCCTTTAACTCTCACCTTGTAGGTAATTGTCTTAGGTATAGTGGAAACCTGGATGTCCATGTTTTCTATATTGACCCCACTCCCATCATATCCTCTTCAGGTTTTAATTTTATTCCTGATTCTGTTGATGTCTAGCTTTCAACACGATGGTACTTCTGTACTTACAGTATGAATTTGTTCTTTTCAGGGAAAAACAAAGATTCCCTGCCATATTGCCTTTGAGTTAGTGCCTTTACTTCCAGAGTCCTTCACTTTGACACTTCCTACACTTTAGGCTATTATTTTCTCTAGAGCTTAGGTAATCCTGTAATTGAATAACTCACAAGGTATATTTACTCTTTCTTGGTCATTTAGTCTGATTCTACAAGGATTCAGAAAAGCTTTTTGTTATTCATTTAGCATGCTGAAGGAAATATTTTCAGGAAGAAGAGTAAGAGGAACTTCAAGGATTTCAATAGTTTTTAAAATAGTGTTTTAATGGACTAAAAATAATATACAAATGAAACATCATTAGGTGAATGGTCAGGATATTACTGACTGCTTATTGGTCTCTAACCTTGAGACGGAATGATTTAAAATGCATTGATAATTGGAGGTTAGACCCCCAAACTCCCATGTATGTTCCATTTGGTGGTTTTTTAGTTTCATTCTTAGGCCAACCATATTTTATATAACTAGAAATAATTGTATAGAGTATGTTTTTTTCTAAATTTTGAAAATTTGAAGCTCTTCAACCTATGAGATAACAGTTTTCTTAACTTTATTTCAACTCCTAAATTCAATTTAAAGTTTTCTATTAATCACCTATAATGTCTTAGGCTCCTGTAGGTTTGAATGAGTGTGTGGGTGAGGGACATCATTAAGACAAACAATCCTTGCCTTCAATGATTTTCAGTTCAGAAGAGATAGTACACATAAATAGCCAGATACAAGCACAGCATGATGTTTGTTACTGAGAAGTATAATTTTTATGAACCATTTGAGATGTATCTTGAGAAATAGGCTGTAATTTTTAGGGGAGTGCTTGGGAGCTAAACAGGAATTCTAAGTGGAAAGAACAGTGTGAATAAAGGTATGAAAGGACATCTATACAATTTTTTATTTTGGAGAGCAGTGACTAAATAGGTTTTTGATAGAAAATAAGGAAAATATGAGTCATTTGGAATTGGATTTGAATACTTTAAGTGGGAGTGTTTTTATTATTCTGCAGGCAATAATGGCTACTAAAATTTTGTGCCATACTAATCCATAATGTACTCAAATTGAGAGGATGGTTCATAATGCATGTATGGTAAGAAGTCCATAGTTTGGCAATAATTTAGTATATCTATGTCTGCAGTTCTGGTTAGAGACAATGACATTGGCAATATTGACTTGCAGGGAATCGTACAGTGTTATAATATGTATGATTTGGCCATTTAGGATGCTGGGAGCTTGGGCTAGTAGGAAAGAGCAGTGAGTGGGAAAAATGGGACACCCAGGGCAAGGTGAACTATTCTTGAATGAAAGCTCCCACAATTCAAATCTCAGTGGGAATATGGTGATGTCCAGTGCATGCCTTAGTTTGCATGTGTTGGTGCCACACAACTTTGGTTCTAAAAAGTTTTAGGATAAAAAGCCAGGAAGCAACCGCTTTCCAGGGCTTCTTCTGTTCTTTTCAGATAGAAACTATTTTTTTCTCAATAAAGATTTTCTGGGCCTGGGGATTTATCTCAGTGGCATAAGCACCTGCCTGGCAAGTGTGCTGTCAGGAGTTAGATCTCCAATGCCCCCCACCCCGAAAGATCCCGTTGAGGGTTAGCACCTTGTTTCTAAAACATTTACCTTTGTTGAAGCAGAATCTTAACCAGAGATAAGGGAAATGAGGTTAGCCTCTAACTTTCAGTATATAGGATCCTAAACAGGATAATTCATTTTGAGTGTTCTAATGGGAAGGAAAGGATTCTGTGACACACATCCTGGTGGTGAAGTGGTGCCATGCAGTACTACACTGGCTTGTTTGTTTTCAAATTATTTCAATGCCATTCTTTATCTTCATGGCAGATGAGAACCTAGGAACTGCCCTTCAGTTGGAACTACCCATCCTGGAGCTTAGGTATGATAGTTCCAAGAAATATCTTAGGTAAAAATAGGGAGGAAAGAAAAAGAATCCCTGCTCATTGGAGGCTGGTACAGTTAGAAATGTAGGCTAAGAGATTCCCAGAGATTTTCAGTGTGTCTTGGAGAATCAACCACTTCAGAGCTGCAGGCAAGATAGTTGTTGGTGGCTTTCCCAGGCTTCTGTCCCCTGACTTGTCCAACATGTATGTCAGTCTCTAAATTTCTACATTAAGAGTAATATAGAGTAAATTTTTTTGGCTCAACCATAGAAGTAATAAGCAAGTGTTGTTATTTTTATTAATTTTGCTAGGCAAAACTTTTACTTCAGCAGGGGAACTTGGAGAGCAAGTTAGGAAATCAGGGATGGAGGCCTAGTCATGAGTCAGAATCTGGAATGATGGGCTAATTTTTGATTAGCCTTTAATACTTTCCTGTGCCCAGGTACCACATGTACCTGTAGCTATAGCTTGGGATAGGTATTGTTGGCCCCACAATATAGGCAGGATTGGAGTAGGCATATTCAAAGGATAGGAGGCAAATGATTAACATTTACCTATGATAATGGGGAGTAAGTACTGTATCTGAAACAGAAGACCAGACTAAGGAAAAAAATGTAAGAAAGAGAATGCAGTGAAGAATCTGCGGGTGAGTGTCAACATTGGAGTTAGGAATCAGAGACATCACATTGGGAAGAAAGGCTGAGAATTCCTGTGTTTAGGAGAGTAGAACTAGAAAAATATCCACCAGTGTTGCAATGCATGCTGTGCTCTTGATTGTAGCCAGGGAGGGCTGTGATATGTGTATGGAGCAACTGAACATTAGGGACCAAGTGTGGAGTGCATTAGAAAACCAGATGTTTTACGTCAAGGTGGAATTAAGAGCCTATTGGATGATGATTATTCTAGTTGGCTTTAAATCTTTGTTGGAACTGATTCAGGTAGGCAACCCTGGATATAAAGGCTGAAGAGCCCTTGTATTTGTGCATGGATTGAACATAGCAGGTATAGGTCTTTAGTTTTGCAATGGCTACTGTCTTGGTTACTTTTCTCTCATTAATGGGACAAAATATCTAACACCCAAATTGAAGGAACAAAAGGTTTATCTAGTTTTTAGAGGTTTCAGTCCATACTAAGCTGGCTCCAAGGCAGGGTGACATGGCTAAATGACAACTGTTCATGGCAGCTGCAAATCACAAGAGTGAATTAGATAAAAGGGAAGAACAGTGCTCCTTCTTTCCCATTTGTGTGCTGGTCCCAGCACTCACAAGCACTAGACAACAAGCCAATCACAAACGCTAGACTCAGCCATCTCCATGACTGCATGAGGCTTTGGGGGGACATCCAGACACAAATCATAACAGCCATATAAGTGGTTGATCTGTGGCTTCACAGATGTTGAGACACATTTTAAAGGAGAGAGCACTCTCTATTGGAGGAATATTTTTGAAAAAGCCTTGAAATTATGTAGTGACACTAGTTACATTTTATAGGTGTCTACACAAATATATTAAGTTTCTAAAAACAGTATCTCATTTTTTACCTCATCTCAGATTTTCTAGTGTGATGCTCAGAGATTTATCCATACACATTTTCCAAAGAACGCAGCCTATTCATTTATTATAAATTATTAGTTATTTTTATCTTAAAAATACTTGTCCAAAAGTTCTAACAATTTTTTAAAACTTTGTTTTAAAAAGCAGAATATACAAAAAAGGATAGAAACAACATAGAATTCCAAAAAAATGGTAGGAAATTAACACTAGTTAATATATTACATATTGTTATCTTAGAAGTAGTTATTCAGGTTACAAAATCTAGGCATGTAAAAACTGATCAAAAAATCAAGCAATTATTTTTGAAGAACTAACAGAGACTAGTGGTATAGTTTTCTGTCTTGTATATATGCACATGTGCACACACACACATGTATACCTATTTACATATAATCTTATCCTTTCTTCCTTTTCTCCTTTCCCCTATCCCAACTGTTATTTCCTTTTGAGTACTTACTTTCTCTTTCATTATCAAAATATCCATTGTATATTTTGGATGTTATTACCCTTTCAGTTTTTTATTACACTAGGGAGACAATATGATATTTACATTTATGAGTGTGATTTATTTCACTTATGGGTATGATCTCAAGTTGCCTCCTTGTACCTATAAAAGCTTCAAGTTTATCCTTTATAGCTGAGTAACATTCCACTGTATAAAAATATCATATCTTCTTTATCCATTTCGATGGGCACTTGGGTTGTTTCCAAGATTTAGCCATTACAAATTGTGCTGCTATAAACATGGGAGCACATATATTGTTGTGGTATGATATTTATAATTTTTTTTGGGAAAATACCTGAAAAGCGATTAATAGCTGCATTGAATGGGTCCTCTAGTCCTCATTTTTGGAGGAATCTTCACACTGATTTCCAGTGGTTGTACCAGTTTAGTCTCCCACCAACAGTAGAAAAGTGTTCCTTTTTCCTCACAGCCCTGCCAACATTTGCTATCAGTTGATTTCTTGATGGCAGCCATTCTTTCTGGAGTGAGATGAAAACTCAATGTTATTTTTAATTTGCATTTCTTGAATGACCAGTGATGTTGGACATTTAATTGCCATTCATATTTCTTCAACTGAGAAGTACATGTTCATCTCAGATGCTCATTTTTGGGTTGAGTCTTTGAATTTGGGAGTCTGATCTTTTTCTAGCTTTTAATGCATTCTAGATATCAGTCCTTTGTCTGAAGGACATTTGGCTAACATTTTTTTTCCTTGTCTGTGGGTTTTCTTTTCACTCTTGATGATTTCTTTTGAAGTGCAAAACTTAACTGTTGAATCCTTGATGTATTTCTCATAAGGTTTGTGTTTTGTCCATGAACTCTTTGCCTTTTGTTACTATTTGTGCATCAAAACATCCTGCTTTCTGTCAACTGACTTTAGCAACAAAGCTTTTTTTTAATGTTTTCTGGTAAAATTTATTGAGGAAAAACATTTTTATTGGAAATGTTTTACATACACATACAAATATACAATAAACAAGCCTGTATCAATAAGTTAGTTCTAAGAAATGTCTTCCACAATTGCCACAGTTCTTTTCTTTTAAGAAATACAACATGTGGCACTTCTTATTCCTACCACATGCTCTCCTCTCCACATTGGTATGCACTATGTTGAAGCAGATCCATAGCTTCTGTGTAACTTTCCTAACAGATACATGTATCTATACAAAATACTACTGTTTAAATATATAAAATGAAGCAAAATATATTAGTGCAAGTATACTTTTCTCAACATTCTATTCCAGAAGTATGCATTATAATACCTTTAGTTCTTGTTTACCCATTTAATAGCTGTATAGTATTCTGTATCTATATGAAGCAATGAGATATTTAGCTGTTTTCTAGCTGCACTGTTTAGATGGTTTATGTCTTAGGTTTTGCTTTTGTTCTTACTATTAAAAGCCATATTGTAATGACTGTCTCCCTGTGCAGACTTGGAATAGGTACATTTTAGGAACCAAGTATAGTGTGGGTTAGAAAGGACAATATACACGCACACACACACACACACACACACACACACCCCATCTTCCTATTTCTTGTATGTATGTACAAGAGTGTTAATGAATGCATCTAGGGAATTGCTTGATAAAGGAAATCATGTCTTCAGTTTTACTAGATGTTAATTACTTTCAAGTTATTGCATCAATTCCTCCCACCAGTGGTGAGCATTAAAATGCCTGTGTTTTCTCTTGTTTTCTGACACCTGGTATTTTCCAGCTTGTGAGTGTCTGCCAGTTTGATGGGTTTGAAATGGTCTCTTGTTGATATTTTGATTTGTATTGTCTACACTCCTAGTGAGTCTGAGCATCCTTTTGAAAATATGTGGTTCTCTGTAAACTGCCTGTTCACAGTCTTTACTCCTGGGCGGTTTGTCTTTTTCTTATTGATTTCGAGGCCTGCCTTTGATATTCTGGACCTTGATGTCATATTGTTCACACGTTATCTTTTCCCAATGTATGACTCACGTTTTCATTTTTTATAATGTTGTTTGAGGCACAGACACTTGGTTTAACTTGGAAGGTCTACTATCCTAATGATTTGTATTCTTTCCAATATCATAAAGATATTCTGAATTAGTTTCTGGAACTTTAAAATTATGTTTCCATTTTGATATTTAATGCAACTGAAATATATTTTTATTTATGAGAGAGTGCCATTTTTCCTGTCATATGGGTAGTTATTTCCATATTTAACATCTCAGAATATCTATTAACTAGCCAAATCTTTACTCCTAAGTCATAGTGATAACTCTGTCATCAACCAAATTGGGATACACAGATGAGTTTTTTTCTTCTTTATTTATTGGTAGATTTTTCCATTCCCACATAGGCACCACAGCATAAAATTACTAATGTTTACTAAGTTCTAAGAGTAGTTGATCACTTTGTACAAGGGAACTTATCTTTTCCTTGAAGATTGGATACAAGTGCCTATAAAATTGTGGGGGATTAGAGTCCTCTTTTGATAAAGATTTAAAAATATTACCTCATTTAAAAAATGACTTATATCCAGGAATATCATTTTTTCCTTGAGCAAATTTTTATACTTTTAAGAAAATCACTCACTTTATTTAAGATTGTTGGTGTATTCTTTTTTATTCTCTTAACAATCATGGAATTGCTTGACCAGGGAACTTTTACATCTTCAATTTTACTAGATGTTGCCAAGTTACTTTTTATGTCATTACACAAATCTGAGAAATTATCTTAAGAATATTACTTCTCTATCATATCCTCTGGCATACTGGTATTTGTTGGAGCTACTGTTTATCTGTCTCTGTTTTTCTGCTTCTATCCATAGAGATACAGATATATTTAAAATTCTTTCCCTTCTCTGGCCTTAAGTAGAAGAATCCAACCATGGTCTCCTAGGCTGACCATAGGTCACTTTAAGCTTCTTCCATCCCCTTATACTTTTCCATCTGCTAAAGATGCATAATCTTGGGCTAATAAGGCTCAATAACCTTGGCTTCACTCCACAACTACCGCCATGTTCTGCAGCCCTGGCACCCTGCATTTCTCAAATCTTATCTCCAGCAGATAGCCATAGTTCCTTTTCACTAAACTTTCCCCTTCATGGTCCATTTTATCTATCCCCCCAATATCCCCTCCTTTAGCTCACAACCTTGTAAAAAATCTCTTAGGCTGCCACGTTGGCTCTCATACCAGCAGTCCCTCCCAGGTTTGTTCTAAATAAACTTGTCTTGACTGTTGAGCTGGCATCTTTGTTCCTGCTTTTTACTAACATCTAGATTGCCTTCAAATTTATTTTACTCTTGGACATGTTACAGGCAGAGAAATTAGATAAAAATATTATAGGCAGGCAGATAGGAATAGGCCCTGCCAGGAGCCAGTGCAGATGATCAGATATTTTGCAACTATGAGGGAAAACAAACACCTCTTGCTGCCAGCCAGGTCTCAAGACAAAACACAAAACAAATGTAAACACACTCTAAGGATAAACATCAGGAATTGATATTCTAAATAGGTATCCAGCACCTTGAGGAAGCAGAAGCATCCACTAATCCAACACCTTCCAGGCAAATGCCGTATTTCCTTTTGCTACATGACCCACTTCCCAATTGATACCAATTTAATCAATTTTACCTGAGCCAGTACACTTGTAACCTTAAGTGGTTGACCATATTCTGTCCCACCTCATGCCCACCTTCCTTGTGAGTTCCCACTTTTCCTTACCTTGGAATTGGCTTACCTTGTGGTTTTGCTCTATACAAATTCCTAGAAAAGGCAGGGGTCCTTGGCAACCCACTCAGGACTCCTTCTTTCTCTCTCTTGGATAGAAGCTTTCTTTCAGTGAATATATTCTGCTCTTAACATCTGTTGTTCTTAAAATTCATTCTTTGATTTTTCAGAATACAGATTCATACTATACATCTAGTAGGTTGGGAGTTTCTTTCCCCTATATCAGACCCAACTAGGATTTTATCATGTCTTTATTTTTCACATATATTTTTTAAGAGCAGAATATAGTCTTTGAGACAAAGAAATCTGTCTGTGAGAGACATGGAAGGGGTCCCAAGTGGGTTTCTAAAGACTCTGCCTTTTTTAGGGAATTTTATAGAACAAAATCACAAGATGAGGCACGTTCAAGGTGTGGAAAAGTGGGAATTTACAAGGCAGGTAGGCATGAGGTGGGCCAGAACTATGGTCAACCAATAAGATTACAAGTGTACTGGCTCAGGTAAAGTTGATTAAATTGGTACCCAATAGAGAAGCGGGTCATGTAGCAAGAGGGAGCAAGACCTTTTTCTGTAGGGTGTTGGATTAGTGGCTTCTTCTGGCTTCTTCAAGGTGATGGATACCTATTTAGAATATCAATTCCTGATGTTTATCCTTAGGGTGTGTTTGCATTTGTTTTGTGTTTTGTCTTGAGATCTTGTTGGAAGCAGGAGGTGTTTGTTTTCCCCCATAGTTGCAAAGTATCTGGTTTTGTGCACTGGCTCTTGGGAGGGTCCAGCCCTATCTGCCTGCTTATAATGTTTCTGTCGAATTCAGCTGCCTATTACATTCCCCTCTCTGAAGAAGTACCATGAGTTGCCCTAAGGGAGAAATGGACAATGACTGATCTGGTTTCTTCAGACTGAAGGGGGTCACAGTTTTTTATTAGCAGTCAGAGATACTCCACAGAGGGTCTGTCTAAAAGGCCCCTCAATAGATAGATACCAAGCATTTTCATCTTGGGTAGGTATTCAGCTTTAAGTATATAGAAGACAAAGCCAGAGAAACAGTTAGGTATGCATAGGCCAAATAATAGAATCAATAGGATAATTATAAATATAGTTAATAAAGATTTCCACCAAGTGGAGCTAGTAATAGCTTACCATAAGGAGGATAAGGGATAAGGTTCAGAGAATTTTAGAGTCTGATATATCATTGATATATCATCTAATACCTTGAACAGCTATTGAGATATTATTAGAGGGATTGGGAATGTACATACAACATTCAGTTTTTTTTTTTTTTTTTAATTTAAGAGGAAAAAGAGAAAAACACAAAACAAACCAAAGCGGCGTAAGGGTACACGCAATACAGAACTACAAAACAAAACAAAACAAAACAAAAAAACATAACAGTAAGAAATTACCTGCTAGTAGATTACACACTATCTTCTTGAAAATAGTTCCTCAAATCACAGTATCAAAGAACACAAGGTGGACATTCAAACAGGGAGACTGCAAACAGCTGTGTTCAATGTTCCAAAAACATTGATAAAGTCAGCTATTTAACACCCCCAAACACACTTGCTGTTATATCCGTTAGAGCTCTTTTTCTTTTTTTTTTTTCCCTCTCTTTTTTACAACAAAATTTACACATCTTGGATTTTATTACTCCTTAGTGCTTATTACTTTCTTTGGGGGGGGGGGAAGAATACAGTCAAATATGGCAAAACAAAGCTGTCAGTCAATACCAAGGATAGACATAGCACATGGTGTAGAACAGAGTACAAGTTTATCAACAATGGTTATCAACGTTGTCCCTTGTTTCCTTAAAAAGAATTGTCTATCTTATTAGATATTATAAAGTTGGACAAAACAGTAGAGAACAAGACCAATAAAACTTAGGCATTGTAAACATTACAGGACTTCCAAAGAAGACAATAGTCAAACCAGAATGGGTATCTTAGTGAATCTTATTGTCTTCAAAGTAGTTGCCTATGTCTTCAAACTTGATACTATCATATAGAATGGAACAGAGTCTAATCAGTCAAAACAAGATCGTGAGAGTACTACAGGACTTCAAAACAAGTTAATAGGAAATCGAAAAGAGTTACTATTTATATATCCTAATTTTTTTTGAATTTTTTCTTTAATTAAGACAAACATAAGAAATGACTAAATAATTTTTTTTTGAAACAATAAGGGGGAGATTGAGATAAAACAGGACATAACAATATAACAATAGAGGTCACAGCATGACTGTTTCAACAACCTAGTACTTCACCACCTTATAACCTGACTTAATAGTAGTTACCATAGTGTCTTTTTCCTTGAAATATTTGGATAAAACTTCATATACTCTAGCTTCAAATATTTTCATATCAAGAAGCCCAGAATAAAGCCTTTCTAATTAATGAGTGAAAACTTTATAAGGCTTTAAGGCCACCTAATGGGGAATCATGATTACCACATATTTTTATATATTTGAATCATTATTTACATTAGGGAAACTATTCGGTATTCACACATGCGAGATTGATTTATTTCACTAATGAGTATGGTCTCAAGCTGCGCCCATTTATTGATAAATATCTCAATGTGATCCTTCTTTATAGCTGAATAATACTCCATTGTATAGAAATACCACAACTTTTTTATCCATTCCTCAGTTGATGGGCACTTGGGTTGTTTCCAAGATCTGGCGATTACAAATTGTGCTGCTATAAACATAGGTGCACATATATCACTGTGGTATGATGCTTTCAGTTCTTCTGGGAATATGCCTAGAAGTGGAATAGCTGGAATAAATGGGATTTCCAGTCCCAACTTTTTGAGAAATCTCCAGACAGATCTCCACAAAGGCTGTACCAGTCTACACTCCCACCAGCAGTGCAGGAGAGTTCCTTTTTCCCCACAGCCTCTCCAGCATTTGTTGTCGGTTTTCTTGATCCTGGCCATTCTTTCAGGAGTGAGATGGTATCTCAGTGTGGTTTTAATTTGCATTTCTCTAATGACCAATGATGATGAGCATTTTTTCATGTATTTATTTGCCATTTGCATTTCTTCATCTGAGAATTGCATATTCATCTCAGATGCCCATTTTTGGATTGGATCTTTGAATTTCGGAGGTCTGAGTTTCTTTAATTCTTTATATGTTTTAGACAAGAGGCCCTTGTCTGAGAGAGAGTTCACTAAAATCTTTTCCCAGTTTGTGGGTTTTCTTTTCACTATGCTGGAGATTTCTTTTGACATGCAGAAACTTTTTAATAAGAAGTGGTCCCAGTTATTGATTCTGGGAAGTATTTCCCGTGCGGTTTGAGTCCTGTTCATGAATTCTTTACCTACTCCTATGTCTCCAAGGTTTCTACCTATTTTGTCTTCCAATAGATTTAGTGTTTCTGTTTTAATATTCAGATCCTTGACCCATTTAGATTTTAATTTAGTACATGCTGATAGACATGGGTCTAGCTTTAGTTTTCGGCAAATGGAGAGCCAGTTTTTCCAGCACCATTTATTAAAGAGACTGTCGTTCTTCCAGTGAACCTGCTTGGCTCCTTTATCAAAAATAAGGTGGTTGAGTGTGTTCGTAGTTGTGGTTGTATCTTCTAATCTATTCCACTGATCTTCAGCTCTGTTTTGATTCCAATACCATGTTGATTTTACTACTGTTGCTTTATAGTATAACTTCAAGTCAGGGATTGTGATGCCTCCTGCTTTGTCTTTGCTGCTTAGAATTGCCTTTGCGATTCTAGGTCTCTTCTGGTTCCAGATGAAATTTAGGAGTGATTTCTCTAGATCTATAAGGTATGTTGATGGTATTTCTATTGGGATTGCATTGAATCTGTATAACAGTTTTGGGAGAATGGCCATTTTCACAATGTTTGTTCTTCCTATCCATGAGCAAGGGATGTCTTTCCATTTTCTGAGATCATCTTCAATTTCCTTTTTCAGTGTATTATAATTTTCACTGTATAAGTCTTTCACTTCTTTCGTAAGAGTAATTCCTAAATATTTCATTTTTTTGCTTGCTAATGTGAATAGTCCAGTTTCTCTTATTTCCCTCTCTGTAATTTTGTTGTTCGTGTATAGGAATGCTATTGATTTCTGAGTATTGATTTTGTATCCAGCCACATTACTGAATTTATTTATTGTATCTAAGAGTATTTCAATGGAGTTTAGGGGGTCTTCTATGTAGAGTATCATGTCATCTGCAAACAATGATAATTTAACTTCTTCTTTTCCTATCTTTACCCCTTTTATTTCTCTCTCTTGCCTAATTGCTCTGGCTAGTACTTCCAGTACTATATTAAATAGGAGTGGTGATAAAGGACATCCTTGTCTTGTACCCGATTTTAAAGTAAAGGCTTTCAATTTTTGGCCATTTAGTATGATGCTGGCTGTTGGTTTGTCATAAATGGCCTTTATTATATTGAGGTAAAGACCATTTATTCCAATTTTCTGTAAAGTTCTTATCATGAATAAGTGTTGGACCTTATCGAAGGCTTTTTCTGCATCTATAGAGATGATCATGTGATTCTTATTTTTGGCTTTATTGATATGGTGGATTACATTTATTGATTTGCGTATGTTGAACCATCCTTGCATTCCTGGGATGAATCCCACTTGGTCATGGTGTATAATCTTCTTGATGATTTGCTGGATCCTATTTGCCAATATTTTATTGAGGATTTTTGCATCTGTGTTCATTAGGGAGATTGGTCCATAGTTCTCTTTTATAGTTGGGTCTTTCTCAGGTTTTGGTACTAGAGTAATATTTGCTTCCAGGAATGACTTAGGAAGGATTGCTTCCCTTTCAATTTCATTGAATAGTTTGAGGAGTGTCGGCATTAGGTCTTCTTTATATTTCTTGTAGAATTCTGCAGTGAATCCATCTGGGCCTGGGCTCTTCTTGGTGGGCAAGGACCCAATTACATTCTCAATTTCATTAGCAGAGATTGGGTTATTCAACAGTTTTATATCCTCTTGATCTAGCTTTGGTACTTCATATGCTTCTAAGAATCTGTCTATTTCTTCTGTGTTATCAAACTTTTGAGAGTAGAGGTTTTCCAAATAGGTGTTGATGATCCTCTGTATTTCTATTGGGTCTGTAGTGATTTCTCCTTTTTCATTTCTTATTGCATGAATTTGAGCTTTTTCTTTCCTTTTTTAAATAAGGTTGGCTAGGGGCTTATCGATTTTATTTATTCTTTCAAAGAACCAACTCTTTGATTCGTTGATTCTTTGGATTGTTTTCTTAGTCTCTATTGCATTGATTTCTGCTCTGATTTTTATAATTTCCTCTCTTCTTTTGGCTTTGGGCTTGACTTGCTCTTCTTTTTCTAGCTGTTTGAGGTGTAGCATCAAGTTATTTATTTGTATTCGTTCTGTTTTCCTGATGTGGGAACTCAGTGCAATAAATTTTCCTCTCAGGACGGCTTTCATTGCATCCCACAGATTCCGGTAAGTTGTATCTGCATTTTCATTTTCTTTTAGGTATTGTTTAATTTCTTCTTTAATTTCTTCTGTGACCCACTGATTACTCAAGAGTGTGTTATTTAGTTTCCATGTGTTTGCGGAATTTTTGCAGTATCCTTTTGTCATTAATTTCTAATTTCAGAGCGCTATGATCCGATAATATGCAAGGGATGATTTCAACTCTTTTGCATTTGCTTAAATATGTTCTGTGAGCTAATATATGGTCTATTTTAGAAAATCCATGTACTGCTGAGAAGAATGTGTATTCTGATGTTGTTGGGTGGAACATTCTGTATATGTCTATCAAACCCATTTGTTCACAGGTGTGATTCAGTTCTGTTATTTCTTTGCTCATTTTCTGTCTGGTTGATCTGTCCCTTGGTGTCAGTGGTGTATTAAGGTCTCCTGTTACAATTGTGTTACTGATAATTTGAGTTTTCATTTCTGTGAATAATTGTTTTATATAACTGGGTGCTCTGGAGTTTGGTGCGTATATATTTAAGATAGTTATCTCTTCCTCTTGGAGTTTTCCCCTTATGAGTATGTAGTGACCTTCTTTGTCCTTTATGGTCATTGTTGGTTTAAAGTTCACGTTGTCTGCAAACAGAATGGCTACTCCTGGCTTTTTTTGGATTCCTGCTGCATGAAGAATTGTTTTCCATCCTTTGACTTTCAGTCTGTGAGTATCTTTCTGGGTTAGATGGGTTTCCTGTAAACAGCATATGGTTGGATTTTGTTTCTTGATCCATTCTGCTAGTCTGTTTCTTTTGATTGGTGCATTGAGACCATTTACATTAATGGTTATTACTGTTAAATGCTGGTTAATTGTAGGAATGTTATCTCTCTGCTGTTGCATCTTTATCTTTCGGTTCTGTTTAATTATTTGCTTTGCTTAGTGGTTTTTTCCTTTTTGTATCTAAACTGTCTTTCAATATTTTTTGCAGGGTTGGTTTGGTGTTCATGAAGTTCTTCAGCTGTTCTTTGTCATGGAAGTATCGTATTGCACCATCTATTTTGAATGATAATTTTGCAGGATATATCAGTCTTGGTTGGAAATCATTTTGCTTTGGGATCTGGAATACTTCACTCCATGCTCTTCTTGACTTTATCGTTTGTGCTGAGAAGTCTGCTGTGATTCTGATAGGTTTTCCTTTATAAGTGATTTGTCTTTTCTCTCTGACAGCTTTTAATAATCTATTCTTGTGTTGGATTTCTGGGATGGTGATTATTATATGTCTGGGTGTAGTTTTATTTTGGTTATGACTGTTTGGAGTTCTATATGCTTCACTGATCCTGATGTCAGTTTCTGATCTCATGCTTGGGAAATTTTCAGCTATTACTTCTCTAAATATCCTCCTGACATCCTTCATGTTGTCTCCCTCTCTTTCATTAATCCCTATCATTCTTATGTTATTCTTGTTTGCATCATCTTGCAGTTGTTGAATTGTTGTTTCCTGGTTCCTTGTTATTTTCAAAAGATCTTTCCTTTCCTGTTCACTAGCTGCAATCCTGTATTCAAGGTCTGAAATTCTATCTTCACTTTCATTAAGGCGGTTTTTACAACTTTCAGTGGAGTTTTTTATTTCCTGTATATCTCTGTGCATCTGCATTATGTATTCTGTTTGTTTCTTATATTGCTCATCTAGGGATTCTATCTTTTTGTTTAGTTCCTCCAATTCTTTATCTGTGTCCTCTTTAGATATATTCAGAATCTCTTTCATTTCTTTTATCATTTCTTCTTTTATCTGGGAGATTATTTCGAGTTTGAATTTCTTTAAAGCTTCCTGGAGTTGCTTGTCAATTTCAGTGGCTATTGTGTCCGATATATGAGGTGGATGGGATATATTTTCTTCTATATACATCGCTCCTAGGGTTTCTTGAGATGGGCTGGAGGTTTGAGGTTGTAATTTGGTCTTTCGTTTTGTCATTTTCCTATATTTCTGTGTTTCAAGTGTTATTTGAAAGCTTCCTCAGGATCTGTTGAAAATCCCCTTCTATGTTTGGAGCTACTGAGACTCTGGCGCCGCGCTACCCCAAGCCATTAGGCCTACAGAACCAGTGGCCCTCCTCTGCCTGCTCAGAACTCCGCAGTTCCAGACAAGCTGGGCCTCAGGGACACTGTGTGCCCACCTGCCCCTTGGAAACTCCACAGTTCTTCAATCGCAGCCGGGTTAGGGTACTCACCACAGGCCGCAGTGCTTCAGGAACCTGTGGACCCTCCCTGGTTGCAGAGATATCCACAGTCCTCCAGACACATGGAGAGGCCGATGCAAGCACCCCAAATCTGCCCAGCTCCTCCTCTGCAGACCAATGGCCAGGCGCGGCAGCTAAACAGGCTGGGCTAGGCTGGTAGTGTGGGCCAGCCCACCTATCGGGAGCTCAGCAGGTCTCCAAATGAAGCCGGAATGGGGAGGCTGATGTGGAAGCCTCAAACCCACTTCTCCCCTTCACTGCACCTGGAAGCCTGAGGGAACTCCAGCAGTCTGGGTGCAGATATCCAGAGTCCTCCAGACACGCAGAGAGGCCGGTGAGGGCACCCCAGATCTGCCCAGCTCCTCCTCTGCAGACCTATGGCCAGGCGCGGCAGCTAAACAGGCTGGGCTAGGCTGGTAGTGTGGGCCAGCCCACCTATGGGGAGCTCAGCAGGTCTCCAAATGAAGCCGGGAATGGGGAGGCTGATGTGGAAGCCTCAAACCCACCTCTCTCCTTCAGTGCACCTGGAAGCCTGAGGGAACTCCAGCAGTCTGGGCGCAGATATCCAGAGTCCTCCAGACACGCAGAGAGGCTAGTGAGGGCACCCCAGATCTGCCCAGCTCCTCCTCTGCAGACCTGTGGCCAGGCGCGGCAGCTAAACAGGCTGGGCTAGGCTGGTAGTGTGGGCCAGCCCACCTATGGGGAGCTCAGCAGGTCTCCAAGTGAAGCCGGGAATGGGGAGGCTGATGTGGAAGCCTCAAACCCACCTCTCTCCTTCAGTGCACCTGGAAGCCTGAGGGAACTCCAGCAGTCTGGGCGCAGATATCCAGAGTCCTCCAGACACGCAGAGAGGCCAGTGAGGGCACCCCAGATCTGCCCAGCTCCTCCTCTGCAGACCTGTGGCCAGGCGCGGCAGCTAAACAGGCTGGGCTAGGCTGGTAGTGTGGGCCAGCCCACCTATGGGGAGCTCAGCAGGTCTCCAAATGAAGCCGGGAATGAGGAGGCTGATGTGGAAGCCTCAAACCCACCTCTCTCCTTCAGTGCACCTGGAAGCCTGAGGGAACTCCAGCAGTCTGGGCGCAGATATCCAGAGTCCTCCAGACACGCAGAGAGGCCAGTGAGGGCACCCCAGATCTGCCCAGCTCCTCCTCTGCAGACCTGTGGCCAGGCACGGCTGCTAAACAGGCTGGGCTAGGCTGGTAGTGTGGGCCAGCCCACCTATGGGGAGCTCAGCAGGTCTCCAAGTGAAGCCGGGAATGGGGAGGCTGATGTGGAAGCCTCAAACCCACCTCTCTCCTTCACTGCACCTGGAAGCCTGAGGGAACTCCAGCAGTCTGGGCGCAGATATCCAGAGTCCTCCAGACACGCAGAGAGGCCAGTGAGGGCACCCCAGATCTGCCCAGCTCCTCCTCTGCAGACCTGTGGCCAGGCGCGGCAGCCAACATTCAGTTTTTACAGTTGCGTAAGTACCCCTCTTTGCTGCTGTTAGAATGTTTAATGCCATCTGATTTTTGTGGATTGCCTGTCTCATTAATTTTACTTCTTCATTTAGGAGAGAGAGACCAGCTGCTGTGCCATTCAAGGCCCACTGAGTATCATTAATTAAGGCCTCAATATGTTGCCTGACATCTTCTAACCTTAGGGAGGGGATAAAGAATGAGGTCAGGTGATCATACCAATGAAACACACTCTGAACTATTGATGTTATAGGAGGGCTAAATTTGCAGGATTGTCAATATTTTTGACACTCCTGCCTTGTAACCATGCAAATCTTAATGTGCATCTCCCTATCCATCTAGAGGGTATCTAGGGCCACAAATTGATCCCACAACAACAATGAGTTGGGGCTTCCCATCCAATTTCAGGATGATTAAACCAGTCTGTTGCAAAAAAATCTTTAGCTATAAAGTTTTGTGTTTATACACTATTTTGGGGGTTACTTATCCTAAGTATTTAGTGGAGTTATGCTAACAAGAATAGGAGTGATTCTTTTGTTCCCAACATAAGGGCACCTTTCTGCTGAGATATCTTATAGTGGAGGTTAGCCAAATATACGTATCCCATACTTGAAAATAATACTAGGAAACACATCTTGAGTCAGTATAAATATTGACTTTTTATTTACATATTGTAAGATCGTGACTTAGAAAATCTCAAAACATGCCAAGTTATGGCAACACACTTATCCAAAATTATGTGGACTATCCCTGAACCTTTAGGGAAGCACTGTCTATGTCAATCGAGAAGCCTAATCATGAGGGTTTTCAAAAGCATAAAGAAACTGGGAATCTGTATGTAAAGGGATACAAAAGAAGCCATCATGTAAATCTAACAATAAAAACCAACTGTCATCTTCTGGGATCTGAGAAAGAGAGTGTATGGGTCAGGTACCACCGGGTGAGGTGACCCTACTGTCTCATTTACCAATCTAAGGTCCTGTGCTAACCTCCATTCTGCATTGGGTTTTCAATTTCCAAGGTTCGCATACTGCACAGACTGTTGTTACAGGGCTCAAGCAAACTTTGTGCTCTTAGGTTATCAATTATAGGTAGTAATCCTCTCTTAACTTCAGGTGTTAGAGGAAAAATGGTAGAGTCTCTGAGATGTATCTGTGCTGGAGCAGTTCTACCTATTTTATCTTTAATTATTCATACTTCAGGATTTATCTCTGTCTCCACAAGGGGAAGGTGCATATATATTACAGTATTTAAACAAGATAAAATCTCTAAGAATAGAACAGGACTTTCAGATATAATAAAAAAATGAATGTGAAAAAGAAAGCCATCCAAATTACAGCGTAGGGGTTGTGAAAAATAGTTAATTACTTCCTCCCTAGTAACTCCTTTTACTGAGGTATGATGGCTGGAAAGAAGGCCAGAATTGAAAAGAAGGGCCAAGACACATGTGTCAGCATCCAGCAATAGGTTGTTTTTTCCCCCTCTATAGTCATGATTACCTGGAATTCCTCTGTGGAGATGAGAGTCCAGCCAGAGGGAGAAAGCAGAGAAGGTTCTGGGCCCCTTCATTCGTGGTGGACCAACGAATGGGTCTGAACTCTGGAGTCTTGGCCTCAAAGGACAGTCTGACCTCTGGTAGTCACCTTTGGGTGTAGGGCATGGCCTAGGGGGCTCCTCAGGGCAGTCTCTCTTAAGGTGGCCTGGCTCCTGGCAGTGGTAGCAGGTGAGTGTAGTTTTAAGCTCTTGGAGCTCAGACTCAGGGCTTGTTTCTCAATGCTTAATGCTGCAGCAAAGTAGGCCACTTTCTCCCAGTGTCTTTGTTTTCCCTCTTTGGCCTCTTCCTCATCATAGTTATAAAATACAGAGGGGACAATTTTTACTAAAGTATCAAGTGAACTATCTAGAGCAAGAGCCAATTTTTATATGTTTTTTCTAATACCTGAGGCTGACTGGGTAATAACTTTATTTTTAAGAACAATTTGTCTCTTTATTGAATCAGGGTATGTCTTTATTTTTAATTGCAATACTTAAAATTTATTCTTTAAATTTTTAGTACATGATTTTTTCTTATTTTATTGCTACTTTGAATTTAGATTTCTTGTATAAGTGTTATTCCTTTATCCCTTTGAGGATATCAAACAATTTGTTTTCATAGTTATAATTTTACCTATTTTGCTTTTACAGGTTTGCTGGTTCATGTGTTGAAGTTTGTCTCCTTTTCCTGCTTTGCAATTTTGAGATTGTACCAACCACCTACATCATGGTTGACCACCCCTGGGTCTCTGACTCGGCACCATGTCCCATATTGATAGTTGCCTGCTTTTGCCCTTTAGTAGTGATGGGACTGTTGCAGAGTCAGTCACTTAGTCCAGGGGCAGCTCATTCTCCATCTTTACAAGGTGATATGTTGTGCCATCTGCTTCTTGTTTTATTCAGATTGCAGCTGCAGGCCATGATTGGCAGCATGTGCTCTTCCTTTAAAAAGCAGAGATGTCCAGCTTCCACCTGGTCCTCAATAGGAGCCAAATTCCCAGAATCCTCTGCCTACTTATGTATGCAAAAGGTCACAGGCCCTTCCTGTGTCTTGCTCATTACTGAATGATTCTGTGCTACTTGCTCTCAGTTTTGAATGCACTTATTTTAGAAAATGTTCACTTAAATGTTATTTATCATTATTATATCTGAAATGCATAAAATCATTGAAATATAAACACCAGGAGAACAAACTAAAAAAAAAAAAAACTAAACTCTGAAATAGCTTAAGATTTGTTCTCTATGGTGATTAGGGAGTTGATTAGTATCATTTCTTATTCATTTTTATCTTAATAAAAACTGCAGTCTTCCACATAATATGACTTCAACATGTAACTTATGCATAAGGATCATTTAAACATTATAGTTCTGGTTCAAAGGAAACTTTTTGTTAGTTTTATCAAGAAAAAAATACTAGTGAAGGCTCCTTTTATAACTTTAAGGCAGTAATTAGTTCTTTGTTAGAGTCACTGTTTTTGTATTATGTTTTTGTCTTAGAGTATATAATGGAATATGTGACTTCAGCTTATATCACAACATATTAATTTGGATTAAATGAACAAAGGTATGTTGAAACAGTCTTTAAATTTTAAAGACCCATTCAAATAACAAGTTAATCATCTGTTTTATGCAAATTTTCTGTTTCAATTTATGCATAAAGGATTTTTCAAATAGATTTTGCTCTGTAGAATATAAGTTCTGCTTCTAAGTCATAGAAGAATATATAAATTATCCTGGCTTGCATTTTAATACTATCATTAAAGCTTAATTGACAATTGTTAATGTCTTATTAAATAGTGAGGTAGGCATACATTCAAGACCCTGAGTACCTCAAGTTTCAAAATTAATAGTCTTTAGATTGGAAGAGCGGGTTATTTGAACAAGTTTTGCATTTTTAATACTTAAATATGCTAGAACTGTGAGAAACCTGGAAGGTTGATCAATTAAATCAGTTCTGCTTTGGTCAGACTAATTCAACCACCTGTAATTCCCACAAAAATTTAAATTGCTAAAACAGATCCAAGGAAGCTGTGATCTTCTTACCATTGTGGTTTGTCATGGTTTATGTCAATGGCCTCCAAGCCTCATGCAATTATGGACTCCACCAAATCTAGCATTTGTGATTAGCTTGTTGTTTAGTACTCAGGTTGGTGTGAGTGTTTCACCCACCCAGGGATGGAGCCAGTATCCAATGTAAAGGTGGGAAGAAGCTGTGTCTCTTGCTGGTTCGTGCCTTACTGTTTTGCAGCAGCCATGAACGGCAGCCCGCCATGTCACCCTGCACTGGAGCCAACTGAGTATGGACTGAAACCTCCAAGAACTGTAAGAAATAAACTTCCTTAACTTTGGGTATCAGGTATTTTGTCTCAGTGACAGGTGAAAAGTAACTAAGACATGATTGTTTAACCTCAGTATAACTCAGATAGAGTTTTTCAGAACCTTATGTGAACACTGCTGTTCTTGGGGCTTTTACAGAGGTACCACTTTGCATATTGAACCTGTCTTGTAATGAACTTTTCTGGCACCTCTTTAGCTAAGATCCTTTTGGGGAGAGACCTGTGATAGACCAACTTAATAGAAATATTTGTTTCCTAATCTCTCGCTGCAGCAAAATTGTTGCACATAAATTGAATTTACTTTTTTTTTACTTTGTGGAAGAAACTTGAAAAGATACGGTTTTTGTTGTATTTATGAACTATTGCATGATCTCAGCCATGTATTAGAGATTTGTTTGTATTAATAATAAAGCAATTTTCAGCCCTATGTATTCTCTTAGGGCCAAACTAGTAACATTTCTTGAATAATTAAACAGTAGCTTTGTGTAGGTTTGTGAAATTCTTTATATCTTCATCAGCAAAAAGAACAATGCATTTTATATGATTTGTGTATAAATCCTGTGTTCTTATATACTATAAGCCTGTTGTAACAAAATGTAGTTACTATGATGATAATTTTGTATTCTAGTTCACAACTTGGAAGGTCTGTTCAATTGTGTACCGTGCATATTTTTCAGGTATTGGCATTAATGGATAATGGGTGAAAAGCAGTGAAGAGAACAATTAGATATTTTTCTTATTGTGGTAAAATATATATACCACAAAATTTGTCATTTTAAACATTTTTATGTTTTATTCAGTCTTATTAAATATATTCACAATATCACACAGTCATCACTTCTATCATTACTATTATCTATTTCTAGGCTTTTTGTTCATTTTCTATTGAAGCTCTGTGCCTCTTATATAAAAACCTCCCAATCCTCTCTTTACCCCCTCCCTACCCTGGGTACATCATCTGTGTTCTACTTTCTGTCTTGATAAATTTGACTATTTTAGATACTACATATAGGTAGAATCACACAACATTTTTATGTTTGCTTTGTCTTAACATATATTCTCATGATTCATCTATGTTATAGTATGCATCAAAATTTTATTTCATTTTTATGGTTGGACTAGTGCTGTACTGTATGGATATACAACATTTTGTTTACTTATTCATTTGTTGGTAGATATTTGGGCTATTTCCATGACTTTACTGTTGTGAATAAAGTTACAGGGAACAGAAATATATCTTAAATGTGCTAGAAGGGTTGTGGTGAAGCTTCTTTTTAATTGTGTCGACTTGATTGGCTTAGGAGCCACTTAGGGGACTAGTAAAATACACTTCTGGGTGTGTCTATCCAACACCCAAAATTAAGGAAAGAAAGGTTTATTTTCTCTCTGTTTGTAGAGGTTTCAGTCCAGGATCAGCTGGCTCCAGTCCATAGTCAGGATGGCATGGCCCTGGGGAAACATTTCAAGGCAGCAGCAACCAGAAGCAGCCAGACCAAAGAGGGCAAGGTGGGGGAGATTCTTTTTCTCCTTTGTATTGTACATAGCGTCCTACCCGTCCACCCTCGCCTGCAGGGCACTCACAAAATCTCCTTGCCCTCCTCTTGCACAGGATGAACATATTAACAAAATAAAAACTCTGGATCCCTGATGAATCTCTTAAACTTCTAAACTGCTCAAATTGACCCAATGTATCAACTATCACAATCATGTAGCCACCTTGGGTGCTATATATGGCCTCCGGCTCCTTCTTCTCCATCTTTGTTCCCTTGATCTACTCCCAGGTTGCATGAACAGAACCTTAGCTTTGCCCCACTTGTTTTGACTTCCATCCAATTCTCTCACTTATGTAGTTTGGTGGCCCATTTGAATGCCTGTCACTCTGTATAAAAGGATTAGTCATTTAGAATGGTAGAAACAAATAAAACCTGAATTATTCCTGTTGAAAAGGCGCCAAAGTTGGAGGTGTTGAAGCAAATGCCACAGGAAGCTTTCCTCTTTTATCTTTGTTTGTTTCATCTTTGAATGACATAGAACTTCTGTTAGTTTCCTATTGCTGTCATAAAAAAAATTGCCACAAACTTGGTAGCTTAAGACAACAGAGTTCATTATCTTATGTTCCTGAAAGTCAGAAATCTGAAATTCACGTCACTGGGTGGTAGCCAGGCAGATGGCAGTCTGCAGTCCTGGGGTACAAGAGAGAGTTCATTTCCTTGCTCTTTCCATGATCCAGGGGCTACCTGCGGTGCTTGCTCCAGGGCCCCTTTCATCTTCAAAGCCAGCAATGACTTGGTGAGTTATTCTCACACTGCATCACAGTGACAGGGACCCTTCCACTCCCATATTTCACTTGTAAGGACCCTTGTGATTGCACTGTGTCAACCCAGATAGCCCCAGATAATTTCCCCATTTCAAGATTCTTAGCTTAATCATATTTGCAAATCCTGTTGCCATGTTCAAGTATGACATATTCAGGTATTCTAGGGATTAAGTTGTGGATCTCTTCCAGGGCTCATTATTCTACCCATGACACAGCATCCTTGACCTTAACTACTCACTGTAGTTCTCAGCTGTTCTAAGCACAAACCCAGACAACTAGGTGGGCACACTTAATGAGTTGAACAAGATTTAAATAGAAAATTAAGTATATCATATACCATGTTCCTAATACTGTCTCAGCAAAAATATTTTAAAGGTACTTTTGTTGGAATTAGATAAATGGTATGTGCCTCAGCATCACTTTAGAAAGACAGATTATTTAGCAAGAGAGGGAAAATCACTTAATGTAAAGATGTTAAGGTATTTGGGTTATATCCCATCTTAGAGAATGGTCTCGGAGCCAGTGCTGTATGTACAGTGGTGGAGGTAGGGAGGTGGGAGTCAGAATATAAAAGAAACTCAAGGTTTACATCTGTCAAACTAGTTGGCTGTGTGAACTTGGTCAGTCAATTATATTACATTTATTTCTATATCAGAAATACAAAAAATCCCGTAAAATTATATTTGAAGAAATAAGACAGAAACCATACACAATTGATTCTTGAGTGAAATGTAGATTCACAGAGCAGAACCAGAAAAGCAGAGACAGAGACAGAGAAAAAGAGAGAGTAGGATGGAAAGAGAGAGAGAGAAAGAGAGAGAGAGAAACAGAAAGAGAAAGAAAAAGAGAAAGAGAGAGAGATGAGCCTGTTCAGTTAAAGATTATTACAGAGTTTTAGGAGAAAAGAAAGACATATTTAATCAGTTGCTATGATGGTTAGTTTTATGTGATAATTTGTCTAAATCATTTACTCAGTCACTTGACAAAACATTATCTAAGTGTCCCTATGCAGGCACCATGTATCCCTGAAAATAAGACCTAGGTGGAAAATAATAAGCTTTCCAAACGAGAGATTAAAAAATGCCAGCCCCTATCAGCCTAGTACTTTCTCATTCATTCTGTGATACTATAGGATCATAAATTAGAGATTACTACCCTTTCATAAGGAATTGTCTTTGTTACCACCTCCATAAGCAAAAAGGTTCCTGGGTTATGTATAGTTAAGTTTGTTTAGGATATGCTCATGTTAGCTCCATTTTTCTTATTATTTTGTAGGTTTATAAAACCTAAAAGTCTCCTGGGGCCCAGTACTGGTGGTTTAATTCATATAGCTCTGGGTGAGGAAATAGGAAGCTTAATTTCATCCTTGGGTTCAAGAAATACTGCCTAATCCAGCTTTGCTAGAAATAACACTAATGTTTGGACTCCTGCCTAACTCCTCTGTCTTTTCTTCATTGTGTTAGAATCTATAGAGGAAAGAGGTGTTCTTCGTAGTCTTGTTACTGTTCTGATAGCAATAGATCCAGACTGCTATAATGCGCATCTTTCACCCCTGGATATATGCCACAGAGAAGCTGTAAGTGTCAAAGCAGATACAAATATTATTTATTTCCAGGTGAAATATAGAAGAGGTGAATAAACATATTGGCAGAACCATAAGGAGGATTTACAAGTGAGTTCATTGGCAGTCCAGAAGGAACCTAATGGGAGCCAAGGTAAAATTTCCCAGAAGCCCAGGAACGGTAAGCCTCAGGGAGCAGTCAAATCTCAATGCTGTGGGAGGATTCTCTTTAGGATCATGGGAGTTAAGGTAGGAAAAATAAGTGCGGGCCAGATTTAGCTGGCCTTAGCATTTTAATAATGTAAAGCATAATTCTGAAGGCATAATATGCTGATTAGTTTGGAAATGATCCTTTAAGTCTGCAACTAGGAGACAATTATTAAATATTTCTAAAACCTCTGATTGTTTTGTCTGCTTTCTTTGGGTTGCTCATAGTAGGCCCCCCATAGACTTTTATTTATTTATTTATTTATTTGTACCAGGGATTGAACTCACAACCTTGCATTTGCCAAGTAGGCGCTTACGCTGCTGAGCTAAACCCCTGGCCTCCCATAGACTTTTAAAAATATTTTATTTTATTTTTATTAGTACATTTCCAGTACATAGTATGTTTTTCCTTAAGTGGAGTTGGTACATGTGTGTAACACATCTTAATTCCCTGCTAAGTTCTCTTTCCTTCCCTTTCCTCCACCATTACTGGGCTCCTTCCCCTTTGAGAAGTAGCTCCCTACTTCCTTTAATCTATCTTTTATTTTGCTCTTTATTTGTAGTTTCAGAAGCACTCAGAGCTTTTAATCTAACACTCACTCAGTGCCTTTCACATCCAGTAAAGCTGACTTGCTGCCATCTCCAACAGCTAGTTTGAAAAGGTGAAAAATAATATAGTAATTACCTGGCAAAGCCAAACACCATTGACATCAATTTCAACATCACATTGAGTTTCTCAGTCACAGTTATATCACTAGTAGGAGTCGAAAAGATTGTAAGATATTGTTAAAGAATTAACATTTCAACATTTCACAGGATAACTGGAATCTTTATTTTCTGGATATACTATACACTTGCTTATTTTCCATGAACCTTACATAATAAGGTATCTATTTTTAATTTTCTGAAATAAATTATTGATATATTAAATTTACAATTCTAATTTACTTTACAATTTAACAACTTCTACTACTCAGTGACGTGGGGCCTTTGCATCAATCACTAAACTTGGTTCTGTTAACTAAGTTATGTGTAACAGTGGATACATTAAAAAAAGAGAAATCTAAAGTATTTTTAAAGGTCTTACCTTTTTTCAAAATCTAACTCTACCAATTGTAGTTGGATGTTTTTTCAAAACTATATTTCTCAGAGATTTCTGCAAGGAGGAAGGTAACAATTAGGAAAAGGAGTTCACTGCAGTGCAAATCTACATCTTTCTGTATTTCTTTACTGTCTTTGACTCTTTTTAAAAATTTTTTTGATATTAGACAGAAATTAATACCAAAAACAAGCAAATAAGTGAATATCTGTTATAATGAACACCTTAATATAAGCATGTGGATATTTAACAAATACATTTTAGTTTAGGTCTTAGCCATGCTATACGCTGAATAATGTGTTGTAGACTTGGGTCAGGCAGATTATTATTCAAAGTAGGGCTCGAACTTAGTCACTGTTTGCAAACTATGCCCTCTCCTCAACTGCCTTTAAATATGGATGAGTGGAATATTAAGTATCCAGGTCCCAGGCTCCTGCTGTTACTTTGATCAAAACAGCTTCTATTTATGCTTGCTATCTTGCAGGGCCACAAATTATACTGATATATAAACATCTTGGTATATAATATAAACTTTTGGGTTTAGATTTTGATTTGGATTCAGGTTTGAAAAGCACTTGTAGGTTTTCTTAAGTATTTAAAAAGATTAATGAGCCTGCCCCACGCTAATGTGGGGATGATTTCATTTCTTTTTAAAAACTTTTATATTGGGTTCATTTTAGATATATATAATGATAACATTCATCATTAGGAATTTATATTTTTCTTCTTCTCCCCTCCCCATTTTCCTCTGCTCCCTGCAACTCTTTCCGCTCCCCACTTTTTTACAAAAGCTTTGCTGCCCTTTTTTCCTTCTATTCTTTTTCTTGTCCTTTCCCCCTTTTCCCCTCCCCTCTGTAGGTGTCCTTATCATTTGAACATTTTCTTCACATTCCCCAATATTTATTATACATTTTAGTCCTAATTTACACTTTTGTTTCTCACACCAGAGAAACCACATGGTACTTGAACATGTGTGTCCCATTTATGTCACTTAAGAGTATGACCTTAAATTATGTTCATTTAGCTAAAAATGAATGTCCTTCCTTTTGGCAGAAAACTACTTCATTATATAAAAAACCTCCCCAACTTCTTTGTTCATTCATTCACTGATGGACACTGATGAACATTTTGGATGTAAATGTAGCTGTTACAACCTGCACGCCTAGAAACATGAGTGTGTGTATATTGCTGTGGCATGATGCTTTTAATTCTCTTTGGAGGATACAAAGAAGATGCATAGTTGGGTCAATGAAACCTCTAGTCATAGTTTTTTGAGGGTTTTCCACACTGATTTCTACAGTGGTTCCAAGAATCTCTACTCTTAATAGTGGAGAAAGGCTTCTTTTTCCTCACAGCTCTGTTAGCAATTGTTGTTTAATTTCTTGATGACAGCCATTTTTTTCTGAAGAGAGCACTGTTTTTACCTTCATTTTAATATATTTATTTGCCACTTCTATTTCTCCGTCTGAGAACTGAATATTCATTTCAGAAGCCCATTTTTGGGTTGTCCTTTAAATTTGGGAATATGATTTTTAAATTTCTTTCTATATTCTAGATATCAATCCTTTAAATAGCAGATGGCAAAATTATTTTTTGTGAGTTGTCTTTTCACTCTTGGTTGTTTGCTTAGCTTTGCAAAAGCTCTTTAGGAAGACAAGATCCTGGGTGTTGATTCTTTGTGATATTTCTTGTGCAACTGCGTTTGTGTTCATAAAGTCTTTGCCTGCACCACTGTCTTCGAGTGTTCTACCTATTCTATCTTCCAGCAAATTTAGTGTTTCTATTTTAATATTTACATCTTTGATCCACTTTGATTTTAGTTTACTGCATGGTGAAAGAAAGTCTAGCTTTAATCTTTGGCACATGTAAAGCCAATTTTTCCAACACCATTTATATAAGGAGGCTCTTTTAGTGTAATTCTTTGGCTCCTTTCTCAAAGATAAAGTGGTTGATTTGTTACTACATCTCCTAATCTATTTTAGGTCTTTTTTCCCCCAGTACCATGTTGTTTTTATCACAGCAGCTTTGTAATGTAGTTTGACAGGTATTGTGATGCTCCCTGCCTTGCCTTTGTTGCCCAAAATTGCCTTTACTATTGTACGTCTTTTCTGGCTCCAAATGAATTTTAGTGTTGTTTTCTCTAATTATATGAGATATGCTGATGAAATTTTGATCGAGATTGCATCAAATCTGTATGACAATTTTGGAAGTACGCCCATTTCCACTATAGTTTCCTATCCAATAATAAGTGTTATCTTCTATTTTCTGACATCCTCTTTGGTCTCCTTTTTCAGGGTACTGCAGTTTTTGATGAAAAGACCTTTTACTTCCTTCATTAGATTAATTCTTAGGTATTTCTGTCTCCTCCTCCTCCTTCTCCTCCTCCTCTTTTTCTTCTCTTTCTCCTTCTTCTTCAGCTACTATTTGAAAGTTGTTGTTTCCCAGATTTCTCTTTCAGGGAGCTTGTTACTTGTGTACAGGAAAGCTATTGATTTTTGAGTGTTTACTTTGTATTCAGCTACACTACTGAATTTCATTATTAAATCTAGAACTCTTTTGATGGAAATTTTGGAGTCTTCTATGTAGAGCATCATGTCATAAAAAATAATGATAATTTAACTTCTTCCTTTCCTATAATTTTTCTTTTTATTACTTTCTCTTGTCTAATTGCTTTGGCTAAAAGTTTCCAGAACTATATTGAATGGTGACAGTGGATATCTCTGTCTTGTTCCTGATATTAGAGTGGAAGCTTTCAACTTTTTTCAGTTAGTATGATGTTGGATGTTGTTTTGTCCTATAAAAAATCATAGATGGCTTTCATCAGATTGAGATAATGATCATCTATTTTAATTTTCAATAGGTTTTTTTTTAAAATTGTGAATTTGTTTTGTAATATGTCAAATGCTTTTCCTGCATCTACTGAGATAAACTTACGGTTTTTGCCCTTGGCTCTGTTAAAATGGTGTATTACATTTATTGATTTGAATATGTTGAACCATCTCTGCATCCCTGGGGTGAATTCAGCTTGGTCCTGGTGTACAGTCTTTTTGATGATTTGCTGCATTGTTTGTGAGTTTCTTAGTGAGTATTTTTACATCTACATTTTTTTGGGGGGAGATTGGCCTGTAGTTTTCTTTTTTGGCTGGTTTCCTGTCTGGTTTTGATGTGAGGGTAATGCTTGCTTTCAGGAATAAATTTGAAAGTATTGCTTCCCTTTCAATTTCATTAAAGAGTTTGAGAAGTAGTAGTGTTAGGTCTTCTCTAAATTTCTTGCAGAATTCAGCAGTAAATGTGTGAAGGCTTGGACTTTTCTTTGTTAGTAGGTTTTTAATTACATGTACAATTTTATTGACTGGTACTGATTTAGAATTCATATATATTCTTGATTCAGCTTTGGTAATTCATATGTATTTAGCAATCTGTCAATTTCTTTTGTGTTTTCCATTTTATTAGAATATATGTTCATGACATAGGTATTGATCTGGATTTCTGAAGGGTCTATGGTGATTTCACACATAATTGCATACATTTGACTTTTTTGATAAGGTTGGATGAGGGTTTGTCAATTTTATTTAATCTTTAAGAGAAACTACTCTTTGATTCATTGATTCTTTGTACATTTTCCTAGACTCCATTGTATTAATTTCTACTTTGATCTTTATAATTTCCTTACTAGCATGAGCATTGTGCTTGACTTGCTCTCCTTTTCTAGAAACTTGAGGTTGAACAAAAAGTTTTTTGTTTATAAGTTACTCGGTTTTGTGATATGGGAATTCACTGCTATAAATTTCCATCCTAGGACTGGATTAATTTTATATCCCATAAGTTCTAGAATATTGTATCAGCATATCATTTAATTGTAGAAATTTCTTTTTAAATTTCATTTGTGACCCATTGGCTGTTCAGGGGGTGTGTGTTATTTAATTTCTACATGTGTGTGAAGTTCTTATGGTTTCTTTTGCCATTGATCCCCAATTCCATTACACTATGATTTGATAATATACATGGAATAATATCAGTTCCCTTGTATTTACTTAAACATGTTCTGTGAGATAGTATGTTGTATATTTTGGAGAACATCCTGTGTGTAGTTGAGAATAATGTGTATTCTGATGTAGTATGGAACATTCTGTAGACATCTACAAAGTACATTTCTGCAAAAGTTTTATTCAGCTTTGATATTTCTTGGCTGATTATTTTTTATCTAGTTAATAGGTCTATGTGAAACAGTGGGGAATAGAATTCCTTCAAATATAATTGTATTAGTGTTTATTTGATTTTTCATATCTGTTAATATGTTATATATAGTCACGTGCACTAGTATGTGGTGCATATATATTTATGATTGCTGTTTCTTCCTCTTGGACTGTTTGCTTTACAAGAATGTAGTGACCTTCTTTCGTTCTTTATTTCTTTTAATAAGACTTAGTTTGAAATCCATTTTGTCTGCAAATGGAATTGCTGCCCCTGATTTTTCTCGGGTTTCTGATGCATGGATTATTGTATTACATCCTTTGACTTTCAACACATGAATTTCTTTTTGAATTAAATGTGTTTCTAGTGTGCAGTATATTGTTGGATCTTGCTTCTTGATTCATTCTGCCAGTCTGTTTCTTTTGACTGGTGAATTGAGACCATTAGCATTGACAGTTATAACTGATATATATTGACTTATCCTTGTCATGTTATTTGCTGTTACTACCCCTCCTACTGTTTAATTGCTTGCCTTGCCTGTGGATTGATTTTGTTCAGGTTCATGGAGTTGTAGTTCTTTTTATCTTTTTCTAGAACTTCCATCAGAATATTTTGGAATGCTAGTTTGGTGGTCATGAATCACTTCAGGTGTTCTTTGTCATGGAAGTATCTTATTTCTCTAACAATATTGACAGATAGTTTTGGAGGTTGTTTTCTTTCAGGGACTGTAATACTTTAGTCCAAGCTCTCTTTGACTTAGGGATTTGTGTTGAGAAATTTGCTGTGATTCTGATGAGGTTTTCTTTATAGATGACTTTTTTTCTTTTCTCTAACAGTCTTTATATTCTGTTTTGTGTTGAATTTCTGAGGTTTTGACTATTATTTGCCTTGTATAGGTATTTTTTGACCATGGTTAGTTGGAGTTCTATATGACTCATTTTTCTGTTGTTAAGAGCTGTCTGTATCTTGGGTATCTAAGTTAAGGTTACCTTTTCTCATGTGTTTGGAGGGGCCCCATGAGAAGTGTATGCAGTTCAGGAAGCTGGCACACAATGTAACTTAGCCTTCCCCTGAGATAATATAGACAATTCTTCTCTTCCTTATGTAACCACCAAGGCATGCCTCTTATGCTGATATGCATAATTAAATGCACTACAGTTGCTGGGAAATTCTTTCTCCCATCAGGAAAGGGACTCCACCTGTCCGCGGCTTTCTGCATCTTGACTTGTCTTCATTTCTTCATCCTCCATTATCATATCTCCAGAATTTTAAGAGCTGCATGGACATGGCATTTGGTACCTGAGCAGGGACCAGATTATGGGAGAACTCATCATTTAGTGTGTGAGGGAACGAACATCTCAAGTTGTGCGTGAAAAAGAGAGAGCTGTATTGATATCATTAGGTGTAAAAACATGGGGCACATAGGTTCATGAGAGTGATAGGTGTATATAGAAATGCTTGTTGCATTGTTGAAAGCAAAAGGTTCAAATGTAAAGATGAAACTGTCACACTGGACAAAGTTCTTGCTTTTGTTCAAGAGACATGTGCTTGGTTTCTGGAACAAGGAACTGTGAACCCTGAGTTTGGAGGCATATGGGGCAAGAGCTACAGACCTGACATACGGCTGAGGGGCCTGAGTGTTTCCATATTTATTTTTTCTTTGTGAATCTAGATCAGGGAATGTCTTAATGATCATGCGTCTGTTGAAATGACCACAGGGGATTTGGCCCAGGATACTATTTTAAAGCTAAACCTCAAGCTAAGAAAAGATGGTGCAACAACCCCCCTAATAGAATCTCAACCCTCTAGTTTTGTTCAATCAGATAAGGAAGGAGCTGTGGGGGTTAAGAAGACTTTTCTCCGCTAGAGGAGTGTTTCACTGAGATTCCCATTTCATCATCACCCAAAGTGAGACCAACAACCTTAACTGCACCACAAGTGGCTACTTCTTTCTCAGTTCAGAAAAAATTTGCAGCATCACAGGCTAAAACTTCCACTTTTCACAAGAGACATCCTTTCTCTCTTCCTTGTAATTGGTGCTGAAAGAGTCGAGGTGAGCAGGAGAATCCTTCAAGGATTCTCAACATGTCTACCCTGTTCTTGAAGTCCAAGATTTCAACAATCTTTATGAAGCTGTACACTTGAAGACCTTAAAAGAACTAAAACAAACAACTCATACTTATAGCCCAATGGCTCCCTTTTATTTTGGGTTTTATAGAGCTCATAGTGGCTCCAAATGATTGGAAAGGGATAGCTAAAGATGTTTAAATCCAGGGGATTATTTATGGGGGAGATAAATTTCTTTGATTTTTGCATGAGTCAGATTACTCTGATGCTCATATCTTTCAAAAACATTCATTATTTAATTATACTGGTGAAGTGGCTGCCTTTCCCATCTGTATTGGATTATCCTACTTGTGCCTTTCTACTGAAGTCATAGAAAAAACTGCCATTGTAATTCATCAGGAATATATTGTGATAAGTTACTCCTCTTAAATAGTTTTAATCTGCCCCTAGAAGCCAGCAATTATTCATGTTACTTAATTTATGCGGCAGTACCACTCAGTAGGTGCCAAAAAGTAAATTTGTGCCCTGGGAGAATGTTGTGCTCATCAACTTTACTTGGTTACTATTATAAATGCAACTATGGTGGATTGATCCCACGTTATGTATAATGTTACAGGGCATTATCGATCTTCTGTTTCTTATGTTGCTCAGAAATATTTCTAAAAGGATTTATGGCATTTGACCACTGTTGTCTCCCCCATTACACTGTCTAGTCATAACCTAAAAGACATTCATTGTGTAGGTGCTCAAAAATGTTAGTCCAGTAGTCTAGTTGTCTTTTGTCAAATAATAGTCAGTATGGTGCCACCTTTCACTGTATGAACTAGATTTGTAGTTGTAGAACAAAATCTAAAACAATCCAAAACATTTTATATAATAATTAAGCCCTTGTGAATGGTGATTTTACTCTCAGGGGATACAATTAAAAAATGATTAGTGGGAAAAACAGAGAAATAGAAAAAGAAGAAAGAAGAAGGAGGAGAAGAGATGAGAAGCTAGACTAGAGGTAGAAAGATGATACGAATTTGGGGAAATGGTGGAGAAGACAGGTGGGAAAGAAAGAAGGAAGAAATAAAAAAAACAGAATAGAATAATAAGAACAAAAGATGAGAAACCATGTTCACACTCATAAAAGTAAGAACAAACAATCAAGAAAAAAGAAAACAAAACAAAAACATGAGAAAAAAAGAGAAAATAAGAAAAATAATGTCCACTTCAAGGGATGTCTGTGATATAACTGGTGGACAAAGTGGGCAGACAGAGTCCAAATCACATTGCTTAATCTCAGCCAGCCAGCAGTAGCTTTATGGCTGTGTAGTGAATAATCTCGGCAAGCCTACATCTTTACTTACAGTGAAGTTCAGGCTGGTTATTGGCTGTGCAACTGGAATCCAATTTTATTTTTTGCCTGAAAGACTCCCTGTGCCTCCTTTCAGCTAGAATGTGGCACTTCTGGCTTGAACTTCACTTCTTGCCCTCTGCTAACTTGAACTCAGAAGGCACAATTTGACACTGGTAGCTGATATATGGAGCCTGTCTTCAGCTGTTCTGAGTTCTGAGTTTACTTGGACCTTTTCCAAGATAACTACTTACCAACTGCTCTCTCCTGGGGGATGCCTGGACCCAAATAATTCACCAGCCTCTGAAGTCTGTTATGTTCAGTGCTTTGTTCCTCTGGGGTTGGAGCCAGGTGTGCTGGGCTGTGGCACACTGGTACGTTTTCTTTGGAGGCCTTGGTGGTTGCCAAGTAGGCAATGCGTTTCTGCAGGTTGGACCACCTTTTCCACTCAGTGAATCACACAGGGGTCAGGGAGAAAGTGCCACTTGCCACCTCCTTCTTCACTGAAGTTTCTCTCTTCGCCATCCCTATGGGCTTCATTTTTTCCCTGAAGACCTGCTTCATTCCTTCTCTTCATGGTGTTGCTATAGTCCAGTGTCTGTACACCCAATCTCAGAGAGGTTCCTTTCTTCTTCTCCTTCCTCCTCCTCCTCTTCTCCTTCTCCTTCTTCTTCCTGTTCACCACTCCACCATCTTCCTGGAATTCTTCTTCATTTCTTGTGTTCCACAGTTGGTGGTCAAATTTTGTTTTGTGTAATAAAATTAATATAAAATGAGGTTTCCTATTTCATAAGTTACTCTGATGGAGATGTTCATCCACTTTGAAAGTGAGACTTATACACTTAGGAAGCCATGAAGTTATCTTCTTTCTACATAGGAGTCCTTGAGAAAGTTATTCATTTTTGACTCAGACTGATAATTTACAAAAACATAAAACAAACAGAAAAGTATTAATACATGTCTTTATCTCTTGCCCAGGGAACTTTTTCATAGAGACTGATCACAATAACCTCACAATCACTGCATGCCAAAAAGGTGGGCTCTGTACTAGCACAAAGGTGAAGATTATTACTGAATAGTGATAAGAATAAGGTACCTAACCAAGTAATTCAAAAAATAAAAAGAAATTAAAACTACAGAAATTTTTTATGTATTAAACGTCAGTCTTTAAAGGGTAGCAAATCTAGCCCAAGAATCAACTCATTGAACTCAATGTGACCTTAATGTACTCAATTCTTTGATCTTGCCCTGCACCTTTCCTTAGCAGTATTAGCTATAATCACACTCCTTTATAGTCTCAATTTCAACCATCGGATGCTCATTTCAATTCTTCATCACTGCCATCTATTTTGAATGCTCACATATTTCACTGACCTTTAGCCCTTAGCTCCAACATGACTTAACTTTGATTGCCTCTTCATTTAGATCCAACTTTCCATCAAGGCAATGCTTTGCTGCATGCACTGCTTTTTTTTTTTTTTTTTAAGGTCCTAGGAATTGAACTGAAGTTGTTTTCACTGAGCCATATCCCAAATCCTTTTTAAATTTTTGAGACATCTTGCTAAGTTTCTTAAGTTGCTAAATTGCCCAGGCTGGGCTTGAAATTGTGGTCTTTCTCCCCCAGTCTCCTAAAGTGCTCAAATTATGGATGTTTGTCAATAGGCGCAGCTGCTGAATGTATTTTTTAACTCTATCATCACTTTCTGAATCAAAGGCCTGCTTTAATTTTTAAATGAAAAACTCTATCCTGGCAAAGATTGCTTCCACACTTGAGCAACTAAGAAAAATTAAATGTGCTTATTAAAGCCACTCTAAATATATGATTACAAAGTCCTAATTGGCTGGAAAACTTAGTGCATCACCCTGTTCAACCCTGTCCCATAATTCCATGCAACTGTTTTAGATCCTAGATAGTTGAAATTAAGTTCGGCTACCTGTGACATAAAGTTGCTCATAGATTGTTCCACATAAAGCACGAGAAGATAGAGTATGGCTTCTCTGGCAGTTCCACAAAGTCCTTATGTGTTCAAGGAACTTAATTTTTGCTCTTCCAGGCTGAGCACATGGTTTATGTCCTGTGGGTGACTAAAATGACTGCTGGAGTGTCACTTACGACTTCTGAGTTTCCAGGAGCAGAGAGCAGAAGGAAGGCAACCAACAAATGAGGCACCTCTCAGCTCAGCCTTCCCCTTTACGTACTCTTCCTGATTGTCTCACACATTTCTGAATACTTCTTACTTGCCAGTAAATTAACCAACATCTACAGATCTTTGAAAACCTATTTTCCCATTTTTGTGCTTCTGTCATGAGACAATTTCTCAGAATTGTTTGTTCTCTATTGTTTACTCCTTTGCATCGCACTCTTACTAGAATCGAGTTCAGTTGTGCTTCAGTCTTTGAAACTGCATCACTGAGATCATTAGTGATGTTTGTCTTGTCAGTTCCAGTGGTCCTCATCATCCCACTTGACAAATCCTCATCTTCTCTGGGTCTCAGCTTGCCTGACATCACTCCTCCTCCTCCTCCTGGAAACCTTTCCTTTCCTATCACTCAGCACACCACAACTCCTTGCTTCTCTGCCTATCTGTCTGGCTACCCTGTCCCCAATTTCTTTGCTAAATTCTTTTCATCTCTATGACCTCTCACTATCTTCACTCAGATGTCTAATAGACATCTCCAATTTATGATTCCCCATATTAAACTTTTCTTTCTAAATCTTCTCACCTTCCAGTCTTCCCAGTTCAGTCGGGGGTGACTATATTATGACTACTTCTCTGGTCAAATCTTAGAAGTCATTGTTTGATGTTTCCTGTCTTATCAGTAAAGCCTGTTGGATCCACCTTCAAAACACATCCACAGATGACCACTCTTCATTACCTCTACTACTAAGAGCTTAGATCAAGCCTCATCTGTTGTTACTGGGACCAATGTAATTATACTCTATGTTCCTTCTCTTATCCTAAAAATTTTCCTTAATATATCAGCAAAATTAATGCTTCAACAATATAAATTAGACCCCATCATTCCTCTGCTAAACATGCTCTAGCAAATGTCCACCTCGTTAGAATAAAACCAAACTTCCTCACCTTTGAACGTAATCAGCTAAGTCCCATAAGACATGATTGCTGCTGTCTCTCCAACCTCATCTCAGTGCACTTTCTCTGTGCTTCATTATTCTGTCATCACTCATATTCGCTTGCTGTTTCTCAAACATGCCAAGCACATTTTTTACCCTAGAGCCTATGTACCTCTAAAATCTACTCTCTGGAATGGTCTTGCTTCATTTATACATAAAGATGTTATGTTATTTAGTGTCTATTCAAATGTCATCTTCTCTGGAACCTTGTTTGTACCATTTTATGTAAAATAGCATTTTCTTTTGATTTTTCTATCACTTTTACCTGCTTTCTTTTTGCATATCCTTGAGTGTTCCTGGGCATGTTTATTGCTTATTTATTTGTTTATGGTCTGACTTATTCACTGGAACATAAATATCAATGGAAGAAAGTTCTGTTTATTTTCAGCTTTGCATGGAACAGTGCTTGGCATACAATAGCTGTTGGATAAATATCTATTGAATAAATGACTTCTTTTAGAGAGCAGACTATATATATATATATATATATATATATATATATATAGTGTTACGTTGTATATTACTTGAATTTCTTTGAGATAAGTGGCAGACCAATTGTGTTTGATCATAAATTAGTTCTTTTAAAGGTGTTATCAAAAAACTACCCATACTACTTGGGTGGATTTTCATGCCTGAGGATTGTTGAGATTCATAGCAGAAATAATGAAGTGGTATGAAAGCCATACAGTGATTCATAGCCTCCCAACTGGAATCCTTCTGCAATCTCCATGTTTTCCACAGAATTCTTTCCAGAAAAGAAGAAGATGCATACATATCAAGAATAAACTGTTGAAGAAGATCTGGTGCTCTGGATTCAGCACTGCCTTATTCTAAGGCAACCCAGACACTCTTCTTGTCATCTGGGAATCCACCATGCTGTGAGTCTTACAGGCCTCAGGTCCTTGCTATCCTTCACCATGGGAGACAAGAAGACCTGAGTTATCAGACCTCTTCAGTTGCCTTGGCTCTTTTCATTTTACTTTCTTTGTCTTCCAATTTTTTGTTGATCTGCGATCATTTCTTTTAATTTCAGTAAATTATTTTTGACTGGGACAATCACAATCAATCACAATCACAATTTCTTGAATTCAACAACTTTTAATAGATCAAAAACCTCAAAATCAAGGAAATAAAAGTTCATATGACAACAACATGGAAACTTTTATATGAACTCCATATTATATAAATTATTGTACAAAGTAGGCGTGCACTATATAGCACGGTATTTTTGACATTAATATTTCTGGTGCTTAGTTTCATGTCCCTTGGGCTAAGCCACAGTACCCTGATATATGCATGATCTAGTATAGACTGTTTTTGGGTTCTAAAGGCAATTCTCTTGCTCTTCAGATTATTGACCTATCCAAAATGATTTTAGATTTAACAGCCTCTAAAATCATGTGAGTCAATTACTTAAAAAATAACTTCATTTTTCTTCTGTCTCTCTGTTCCTGTCTACCCCTGCTGTTTTTCCATCTACACATAACCTATCATTTCTGTTTCTTTGGAGAACTGTAACTAATACAATAGAGAAATTGAATACAGTTCAAGCTGGCCTTGAACTCACAGGGATCCTCCTGTCTCCCCCACCCAGGTGCTGGGATTATGGGCATGTGCTGTAATACCTGGCCAAAGGAAAATATTATTTTTGGAGAAATAGTTTACAGTACTGCAGTGAACCAACCTATTTTATGCCTAATATCACTTCTCAGATTATTTTATTATTATTAAGTCATGGAATGTCAAATTATGTGCAGCTATCAGTGATAGCTTTTTCAAGGGTACAAGGTAGGAGATACACTCAGGAACAACCTCATAAGTCATTTGTGTCCATCTGGGGATGTTATTTTCCTAGTGAAGGGAGTTCAGGGTGGTTGTATATTAAAAAAGATCTTAGCTACGGAATCCCAATAGGGTCATCACGTCTTCACAGCTAGTACTAGAAAGAGATAGTAAAGACAAAAATAGTTCAAAACATGAGTGACAAATTTACCAAAGATAAATGAATCCAATGAATAAAAAATTATACTGAATTCATAAATTGCAGAGATGATCAAAGTCAAGACAAGTTTTTGGTTTTTGGGTTTTGAGCCTGTTGCAAGATCCTATCTCCTCAATTTGTTGGGGATGAGAAGTTCCTGCCACGTTGGCCCAGCTCCTGGTTCTTTGATCCTGGTCTAATGTATTTTCCATGATCAATAGGCAATCTTAGTCTTGATACACCAGGAAGAAAAGTTGGTTAGAATAATTATGTCATTTTTGGCTAAAGTGGTACCATCAGCAATAACAATAGAATCAAACACAGCGTAGAAGATAACAAATTGAGGTAACCATTGACTTGCCACTTTTAACTGTATGAACTAGATTTGTGGTTATATAAAAAATGTAAAACAAACCAGAAAGTTGCATGCATTAAGTTCTCAGTCTGCCAATCTTACTCTCAGGGGAGAAAATTTAAAAGGCCTTAGGGAAAAAATTGAGAAATAGGAAAAGAGGAAGAGATTAGAAGCAAGGCTGGAGGACAAAGGGAAATCATGAAAATTTTGGGAAACTGGTGCAGAAGTCAAGAGGGAAAGAGAGGGAAGAAATAAAAAGAAGCACAGATCAGAACAATTACCACAAAGAAACCATGTTTGCACTCATAGAGGAACAAAGCCAACCAACAGAGAAACAAAACAAGGAAAGAAAGAAAGAAACAAAGTGAGAAGAGAGAGATAGAAATAGACACACAGGTAGAGAGAGAGAGAGAGAGACAGACAGAAAGAGAAGTCCACTTTCAGGTTTGTCTCTGCTGTCACTGGTATGGAGACAGAGTTCAGATCTGTGCTGATTTACACCAACAAGCCAGCAGTTGCTTTATGGTGGAGTAGTAAATAATCTTAGTGAGCCTGCACCTTTATTTTCATTGGCTAGACTGGTTTCTGGCCAGAGGCTAGGATCAGACCTGATCAGCCTACAGCACTCAGCACCTTCTGCAGTGGACCTGAATCAAGCTGGGAGCCAATAGATGGAGCTAATAGCTGCTCTGAGCTCCGAGCTCAGCTGGCTCCTCTCAAGATACTTCCTGGCCAACTGCCCTCTTCTGCTGATCATCTGATCCCTCTGCACTCACCCCAGGCAGTTCAGCCCTCCACATCCACTCTGCATTTCTTGCTAGGGGCCTCTGGGGTTCCCAGCAGTCACTGTGTGTCTGCAGGTTTGAACAGCTCCTCCCATGCAGTGAGTCCTGACTCAGGGAGAAGGCGCCACTGCTTACCACCTTCTTGTTAATTGAAATTTCTCTATTCTCTCAACCTGTGGGCTTCAGTTCTCACTTCAGATCATTCATGAGTCCAGGATAACCATTTTCTTCCTTCTTATCTTCCTCATATTGCTATATTTCAGTGCCTGGAACTCTCAAAGGGCACTTTTTTCTTTCTTTTTTTGCTGCTTACCACTCTGCCATCTTGCTGGAAGTACAAAGACAAGTTTTTGAAATACTGCATTGTCTTCCTAGTGAAAGAAACTGAAAGAGTAAATAAGATACAAAATCTTCAATAAATATTGCAAAAGGGGAAGAAACTGCTCAAAGAGGAAAAAATAACTCTGGGAAAAAGAAAAGAAGGAAGAGAAATGAAATAAGATATAAATTCATACGTATAAACTTAAGATTACTAAGATGATTATACTACTAATTCTATTAGTTCTAGGAACAAAATAGATAGCATCCATAGGATTAGATCAATTTTGCATGACTATATCTGGTAATTCAAATAAAATTTATGAAGATAACTATGCAAAACAACAAAAATTGTTAAGTTCCTACCAACTTGTTTTGAAAGCCTATATTGTTATTATTTTGGGCTCTTATTTATTTGTTGTTTTGTTTTTTTACTCTAATACAAAAGAGATGGGTGTACATGTATAGGCTTATATATGCCTAGAACTTCACCTAAGCACTGATTTTAGTATGTGTGATGATATGAACAACTACACTGCAGAAAACAAGACACCATGGTAGCTACTGATGATTTCCCATCATTTTGATTCAAAAGCCAATAATGCTTTTATTCTTGGTTCTGAATGGTTTTAGTCTGTTTCCAATTATTTTATTTTAATATGTATGAAGATATAGACAGCTATTTTGAAGAAAACAAGAGACATTATGGTAGTCATTATTGATTTCCTAGTGCCCGGTCTTAAAAGCCCGTAAAGCTCTCATTCTTGTGTTTTGATTACTTTTATACTATTTTGATGTGTATTAATCTATTGTGTGTGAAGTATGGGCAACTATTTTGAAGAAAACAAGGGACATTATGGCAGCCACTGTTGATTTCCTGCTGCCTTTTTCTGAAATCCTGTGTTACTTGCATTGTTTTATTGTGCTCTACTTTGTTCTGTTTTGTTTGCTTTGTTTCATTTTATTCTCTTTATCATAAAGCAAAAATAAAACAAACAAACCAACCAACAAACAAGAAAATATAATGTTAAGTAAAATAAATCAGATGCATGTGGTTAAGTACTGTATGGTTTGTCTCATATAAGAAATCCAGATGGGCTAGTGGCACATGCCTGTAATCCCAGAACTCCCAGCACTCAGGAGGCTGAATTTGGAGGATTTCTATGACTTCAAGATCATCCTGGGCTACATAGTAAATTCAAGTCCAGTTTGAACTACAAGGTGAGACCCTGTCTCAAAAAAAAAAAATCCAAAGTACAAATAGAACCAAAATAAACGATTGATAAAAGGAAGAAGGGAGGTAGACATTTTCTTAAATGGGACAGGAACTAAGAGGCTGAGGGTAGCAGGGAGGGAAAGGGCACCTAAAAGATTTAAGACTTCTCTTGGGCTTATACCAGCTACCATGAGGAAATATAACCACCACATGTCAAAAATGTGAACTAAGAGGTGAAAATGCAGGGTATTCAGAGTCAGGAAGGAGGGTGGGGAAAGGAAGGGGAATATAAAGAATCAAGAAATGTTAAATACCTGTACTTATTCCTTATGGTAAATGCAAACATCATGTACAACAAATATGTTGTAATGAAAAAAAAAAAGAATTAGGATTTAAGCCAGGAAATAATGAACCTGATGACTTTTCTGATTCAGACCTGCCTGTTGATACAGCAACTGAAAATTTAAAAGTGATGACAGGAGAAAAGCAAGGAAGGGATGAGAGTCAGCAGAGGGAGATGGTGCCCAGTAGAAGAGTTGAAATGCGTATGTCTGAGTACCTGTGAGACTTCTTTTAGAGGAAGTGTATACACGGTCGAGGTGACGCACTGGGGGCCTGTATGCAGGTGGAGAGCAGTGTGCAGAGGGAGTCTGACTTATTTTTGTTACAGTATACTTGTCTGGGTTTGTTGTGAAGATCAAACCAAACGAGGTGATGTTTGTGTTCCTGCTTGATAGATCATAAAAAATGATGAAAATGCAATTTAATGTATAATAGATATTTGAACATTGGAAGAAAATGTTCAAATGTGAAGGGGAATGGGGTAGGAGGGAGAGGAAAAAAAGGACAAGAAAAAAGAAGGAAATAATGGAAACAAAGCTTTTGTAAATAAAGGGGAAGAGAAGATGAAAGAAAGGGAAGAGAATGGGAAAAAAGGAGCAGCTAGATATACCATTTATAGGTACAAATTCTCCATGATGAATGTCAGCACTATGTGGATCTAAAATGTTCCAGAATATTAAAAGAAATAAAAAGAAAAAAGCAGTTTAGTAAAGGGTATGTTAGTATGCAGGAGAGAAAGTATTGAAAAAAATTGGCCCACCATTTCTCTATTCACCTTTCCAGCAGTTGCTAGAGTAATCCATTTATTGAAAATCTGCTCATATTTTTACTATCTATAGAAGATTTGGGCACATGTAACCTAGGTCTTTTCTGAAGAGAGCTTTATTCTCTACAGCTGAGAAGGCAGTCACAGGCAGCCTCCGCTTTCAGATCCTTTAGGAATCTACTTCAGCTGCTAAATCATCTCCTCCCAAATGTCCTACATCTCTTCTATCCTGCACAGGTCTCACTCTTGGTAGAGGTGAGCCCACAAAGACCTGGCAAACTCTGCTTGAAATAGTACTACTCTGAAGGGCCTGTTTGCTTCCTATAGCCCGACTGGGTCGGCTGAAAATTCACTGGCTTGCATCTTAACCTAATCTCCTTCCTCTATTCACTTGTACATCCTATCTACCTCTGCTTCACAGGCATTGTTCTCTTAAACATCTTGTACCTAAAACTCTGTCTCAGTAATTGCTTCTAGAGATTCCAGCTTGCAACACCATTGGCAGTACTTCAAATGATTATCTGTTGCCTCCAAAGAGCTACTCAGTAAGAATATATAGTTTGTCTACCACATAGTAGGGGCTCAGTAAACATCCATTGCCATTGGTGTGTGAAATCACATAATCAATAGGACAAAATCATTCTCTTCTCAGCCCTTCTTTCCTGTCAATTTCTGGAGTGTTAGTTTCTCAATGGAAATTGAAGCAGTAAAAAAGGTTAAAGCAAACATGGATGCTTCATGGACTAGAAAATAAATTAATAAGAATTTTAAAGTTAAAATGATAATTTTAAATAATTTTAGTGCAAGGAAGAAATTTCTTTAATCTTTGGCTTCAAACTTTGAGGAAAATATGTTGATTATTCTATGCTCTAAAAGGGACATACATTAATAATCAGAGAAGTCTGATATTCTGACCAACAGAGTGTAGCATAACCATTATCTTGTGCTACCAACTTTGCTGCCAGCTCTTCTGGTCTCTTGAACTCTTGGAGTGGCCATATGTTTTAGGTATGCTCTAGACCTCATTTTCACTCTGATCATCACGTTTTGAGTCTTTACTTTTGTCAGAGTTTCACATCTTTTCCATTCTTTCTTTTCTATACGTGGTTTAAGTGAAGATGAGTATTTGGCTCCATGAATGAGCTTGACCTAGGCCTGGTCAACCAGAGAATTACCTCTTTACCAGAGCATCAGGGGATTGTGTGATTCAGTTGGATGAGTTTCAGAGCTTTTGCAGAACTATCAGCCATGTAGGAAGAGTTTTTTCCACTAGAATTATTGAGAGGCTGAGATATGATGCTAGTGCTTCTGCCAGCCATTGTGCTACTCTAAAGGGAAATCCTGACTCAAGATAAAGTACAGCATTGAAAAGAAAGTGGAGCAGAGAGATGAAAAGAGGGGCTTGGTTGTAATCTGTTGACTACCTAGATCTTGACATGATGTCTGTATGCATGTAATCTGTTGACTACCTAGATCTTGACATGTGATGTCTGTATGCATGTTTTACCTATGTGGATGTTTTACCTGTGTGACACAGAACATTTCTATGATTTTAAAAGAATAGTTGAGTTGAGCTTTGTCTACAGGTTTATGTATGCATCTCTGGTTTATTATTTTTTTAAAGTTTTTTTTTATTTTAAAGAGATTAAGACAAAAGAGGATATAACAAAGCAGATCAGATCAGAACAATGCAGGCAACACAGAGTTTTACCACAAGACAACCCATAATTAACAGTAACTACCATAATGTCTCTTTCTTTGAAATAGTTGTGCATAACTCCATATACGATAGTATACAAAACAGCATAAAACCATTCAAGAGAATGAAAGCATCACAGGACTTTCAGAACCAAATAACAAAGAATGAACAATGGCTACTATAGTATCTCATTTTCCATAGAAAATTTGTTTATACTATCACACATAATAATATCCAATAAGATATAATCTGATAGAAACAATGGAAACAGAAGAACAGAAGCATAGTAGGACTTCAGAGTAAGATGATATTAAATCAGCACTGGCTATTATAATGTCTTGTTTTCTTCAAAATAGCTGTTTATACTATCACAGATAATAAAATCAAACAATCCCGGGTAAAACCATTCCAACTAATGAATGCAAATATTATAAGGCCTCAAAGCAATGTAATGGGGAATCATGATTGCCATAAACCCTTATGTACTCTTACCATTTTGTGACACTATATGATATTTATACATGCGAGTTTGGTTTATTTCACTTATGAGTATGGTCTCAAGTTGCATCCATTTATTTATAAATATCTCAATGTGATCATTCTTTATAGCTGAGTACTACTCCATTGTATAAAAATACCACAACTTTTTTATCCATTCCTCAGTTGATGGACACTTAGGTTATTTCCAAATTCTGGCTATTACAAATTGTGCTGCTACAAACATGGGTGCACATATATCACTGTGGTATAATCTTTTCAGTTCTTCTGGGAATATGCCTAGAAGTGGAATAGCTGGGTCAAATGGAACTTCCAATATCAGCTTTTTGAGGAGTCTCTAGACTAATCTCTACAGTGATTTCACCAGTCTACACTCCCACCAACAGTGCAGGAGAGTTCCTTTTCCCCCACAGCCTCTCTAGCATTTGTTGTTGTTAGTTTTCTTGATCCTGGCCATTCTTTCTGGAGTGAGAAGAAATCTCAGTGTGGTTTTAATTTGCATTTCTCTAATGACCAATGATGATGAACATTTTTTCATGTATTTGTTTGCCATTTGTATTTCTCCATCTGAGAACTGTGTATTCATCTCAGATGCCCATTTTTGGATTGGGTCTTTGAATTTTGGGGGTCTGATTTTTTAAAAAATTCTTTACATGTTTTAGACAGAAGTCCTTTGTCTGAGTGACCGTTCACTAAGACTTTTTCCCAGTTTGTGGGTTTTCTTTTCACTATGATGAAGATTTCTTTTGACATGCAGAAGCTTTTTAATAAGATGTGATCCCAGCTATTGATTCTAGGAAGTATTCTCCGTGCGGTTGGATTCCTGTTTAGGAATTCTTTACCTACTCCTTCCTATATCTTCAAGATTTTTAACTAATTTGTCTTCCAACAGATTTAGTGTTTCTGTTTTAATATTCAGATCTTTGATCCATTTAGATTTTAGTTTAGTACATGGTGATAGGCATGGGCCTAGTTTTACTTTTCGGCATGTGGAGAGCCAGTTTTTTCAGCACCATTTATTCAAGAGACTGTCATTCTTCCAGTGAACATGTTTGACCACTTCATCAAAGATCAGGTGGTTGAGTGTGTTTGTAGTTGTGGTTGTATTTCTAATCTATTCCATTGACCTTCAGATCTGTTTTTATTCCAGTACCATGTTGATTTTACTACAGTAGCTTTGTAGTATAACTTCAAGTCAGGGATTGTGATACCTCCTGCCTTGCCTTTGCTGCTTAGAACTGTCCTTGCTATTCTAGGTCTCTTCTGGTTCCAGATGAATTTTAGGAGTGATTTCTCTAGACCTATGAGGTACGTTGATGGTATTTTTATTGGGATTGCATTGAATCTGTATAAGAGTTTTGGGAGAATGGCCATTTTTACAGTATTTATTCTTCCTATCCATGAGCAAGGGATGTTTTTCCATTTTCTGAGACCCTCCTCAATTTCTTTTTTTCAAAGTATTATAATTTTCCCTGTATAGATCTTTTACTTTTTTTGTGAGATTAATTCCAAAATATTTCATTTTTTTGGTTGCTATTGTGAAGGGTGTGGCTTCTCTTTATTTCTCTCTCAGTGATTTTGTTGTTAGTGTATAGGAATGCTATCGATTTTTGAGTATTGATTTTGTATCCAGCTACACTGCTAAATTTATTATATGTGGGAGTCTTTCAATGGAGTTTTGTGGGTCTTCTATGTAGAGTATCATGTCATCGACCAATAATGATAATTTAACTTCCTCTTTTCCTACATTTACCCCTTTTATTTCTCTCTCCTGTCTAATTACCCTGGCCACTAGTTCCAGTACTATGTTGAATAGGAGCAGTGATAAAGGGCATCCTTGTCTTGTGCCTGATTTTAAGGTAAAGGCTTTCAGTTTTTGGCCATTTAACATGATGTTGGCTGTTGGTTTGTCATAAATGGCCTCTATTATATTGAGGTAAAGACAATCTATTCCAGTTATCTGTAAGGTTCTTATCATGAATGAGTGTTGGACCTTATCAAAAGCTTTTTCTGCACCTATAGAAATGATGTGATTCTTACTTTTGGCTTTATTGATATGGTGAATTACATTTATTGATTTATATATGTTGATTCATCCCTGCATGCCTGGGATGAATCCCACTTGGTCATGGTGTATAACCTTCTTGATTATTTTACTGCATCCTTTTTGACAATATTTTTTAAGGATTTTTGCATCTGTGTTCATTAGGAAGAATGGCCTGTGGCTCTCTTTTTTAATTGGGTCTTTCTCAGGTTTTGGTATTAGAGTAATATTTGCTTCCAGGAATGACTTAGGAAGAATTGCTTCCCTTTCAATTTCACTGAAGAGTTTGAGGAGGGGAGGTGGAGCAAAGATAGTGGATAGTAACAGCTGGCTACAGAGGCTCCCTGAGATAGTAAAGTTAGAATTCAACATAATACAGTGTGGGGAGCCCCAAACAGAGGGAGATGAGTTCTCTCCTCCCAAGAAAAAACTAAGGTGAGAAGAACCAATCAAACATTGCTATTATTGGAACAGCTATTATTGGTGCTATTATTGGAACAGCTAAAGATTCAGTGCTCCCACCACAGCGGGTGACTTGCTGAGCCATCTGAAGTCCCACTACTTGTACTCACTGGAGGTGCAATCACACTGAGGTTGCGGTTTGGCCAGTCGAGTGGACAGCTGAGTAGTACTCCATTGTATAAAAATACCACAACTTTTGGTATTGGCGGGGAGCCTGCATTCACCTGTGGTGAGTGATAGGAGTGGAGCCATTCCACCAAAAGGTGGCTCCAGTGGACGACAGTCTGGGACCGGGCAGTACTGACAAGTACAAAGGGCAGCAGTAACTTCAGTCAGTTGTTCCCTTCCCAAACAGGATTGGTTGAGTAAGCTAGGCCTGGGTCATGTGACCTGGCTGAGACCCAATAGGTTATCTGAAATCGATTCCCTACATGGTGGTGCACACGAACCACACTAATGCAGTGAAGCCTCAGAAGTTTGACTGATCCGGAGGGGAGGCAGCACATGGTAATACAGTGCAGGCCTCAGCAGCTTGACTGATCTGAAGGTGGGGGGCAGCATACACTGCCCCTGTCTGCAACTCACTAGCACATGGCAGTGGTGCTTCAGAAGAATTGTAACCAACAAAGAAAGAAACTGTCCTCCTGGAAGAAACAAATAAGATGGGAAGAGGAAGCAATAACAAAAAGTCCCCAGGTCCCAACCCTGAGACCCAGGACAGGTAGATACAAAGGAAATGAGAACAGCAAACATGCAATATCAGTCAGGGCACCAGTGGACATAAGGAGATATCTTCGGAACCTCATAGATGAGTTCAAAAGTGAAATATTTAGCCAAGTAAAGCAAGATAGAAAAAGAATAATAAAAGAGATCCTAAGCACCCCTCAAGCAGACACAGATGGAAAGGAAGAAACTCAAATAAAGGAGAGAAGAATATAAATAAAATATAGAATACATGAAGCAGATTCAAAGAGATTACCAGGAAATTAAAAACTCTATGAAAAGATGGCAAATCTGCTTGAAAGAAACTAAGCATAGATTATCCAAACTAAAGGATAGTTTTGCAATGTGGGATTATGAAAGGAAAAACTTTTAAAAAATTACAAGGAAACAAGCAGTAGCAATACAAAGGCTAGAAGATGACAAGAGGATCTACAACATGAGAATAAAGAATGTGAATGAAGAAGCTGGGGTGCAAACAAAGGAACTTCAAAGGCTATTCACAGAAATAATTAAGGAAAACTTCTCACACATGGGAAAAGGAAATGATATTCTGATGTATGAGGCATACAGAACTCCAGCTACCTACAACCAAAACAGAGTTATAGCCAGGCATATAATAATCAAAATCCCAGAAATTCAATATAAGAACAGAATATTAAAACCTATTAGAGACAAGAAACAGATCACCTATAAAGGAAGGCCCATCAGAATAACAGCAGACTTTTCAACACAAACCATCAAGTCAAGAAGAGCCTGGAGTGAAATATTCCAATCCCTGAAAGAAAATAACCTCCAGCCCAGATTGATATACCCTGCTAAACTGTCTCTAGAAATTAGTGGAGAAGCAAGATGCTTCTAATACAAAGAGGAACTTGGGAAATTTGCAACCACCAATCCAACTCTACAGAGAATACTAAAGGGCATTCTAGAGAGAGAGAAAAGTACTAGGATTCCAGGAACAGTGGCAGAGGGGCCTCAATGAATGGAGCAGAAAACAGAATGAAGAAGACAAGCAGACAACTGATGGCAAAAAAATAGCATAAAAGAAATGAGGCAGAGAAGGTTGGTTATAATCTCTAATATAGATGGCCTTGATACACTAAATATAAAAAAAAGAACCACATGTGGAGTAGATCAGGGGCAATATTTCACTCCAGGCTCTTCTTGACTTGATGGTTTGTGTTGAAAAGTCTGCTGTTATTCTGATGGGCCTTCCTTTATAGGTGATCTGTATCTTGTCTCTAGCAGCTTTTAATATTCTGTTCTTATATTGAATTTCTGGGATCTTGATTATTATATGCCTGGGTATAGCTTTGTTTTGGTTGTAGGTGGCTGGAGTTCTGTATGCCTCATACAGAGGCAGGGTCCACTGAGATGCTATTTATAGGAAATATAATTAGCATGAAAAAGAGTACATGGACTGAAAATCAAATATGAGAAAATAATGCTCTATATGACAGAGAACCAGAGAGTAATATGGACACCTGGGCCATTATTTGTGGATAGGTTGGAAAGACAGCTTTAATAGGTAAAGGAATACAATTAGAGATCAAGTCCAGGAGAGAGAAGGTTCGGAAATACTTAGGTAAATAGCAGGTTGTCCCCCTCCCCTAATTTAAAACCAAGGGTCTTGGCAAGACCCAAAAATGCAGTGTACCCTGGGGAAGTGAAAGGGGAGGGAGAGTCTTAAAAAAGATGGCAGAAGATATTGCTAGTAGTGTATCAGGATTTAAAACCCACATTACTTGCACCACTCTGCTTAGATACATTTTATTCTTTTTTTTGATAGATTTTATTCTGCCCCAGTTGTCTACTTGCATTAAATTTGAGGGCATAGACAGCTATTCCAAAAACATCAGGATATAACACAGTAATCATCTTTAATTTCATATTATCTTAATCTAGAGCCCTGTATGACTTATACTGTTTCATCATGACTGATCTTAGTTAAATCTGGTTTGTTTGATTGCTGTTTGGTAATGACAGATTTTATTCAAAACATATGATTGATAGTATCAAGTCCTGAGAGTACAGGCATCTACACTGATGATGACAAGACTCTGTGATACACATTCTGGTTTGATAACTGCCTGCTTTTGAAGTTATATACTATATACAAAGTTGTGTTTTTATTAATACTGTTGCATACTGATATATTCAATTATACTATGCCTGATGATATAGCAAATTCTATTGAAGATAACAAGAGAGGGTGGGTTCCAGTGGCAGTACTGAGACTTTAGCTGTTCCAGTCATAGCACCAGGATTGCATTTCTAATTGGTTTCTCTCTGCTTAGTTAGTTCCTGGGTCGGCAGGGTATATCTCCCCCTGCTTAGGACTCCCCACACCACACCATTCCTGGAACCTCACCTGGCTATCTCAGAGAGCCTCCATAGCTGCTGTTTTCTATCTGCCATGTTCTCCCCTCTCCTCGAGAGCAGAGGTTTTTGAAATAGGTGTTGATGATCTTCTGTATTTCTACAGAGTCTGTAGTGATTTCACCTTTTTCATTCCTTATTGCATGAATTTGAGGTTTTTCTTCCCTTTTTAAAATAAGGTTGGTTAGGGGCTTATCAATTTTATTTATTCTTTCAAAGAACCAACTCTTTGATTCATTGATTCTTTGGATTGCTTTCTGGCTCTACACATTCCCAGGATTAAAACTGGACTGTTATCTTTTACCATGTATTAAGCTAAATTTGGAATGGATCAAAGATCTTAATATTAAAACAAACATTAAGTCTGCTGGAAGATAGAGTAGGTAAAACTCTTGAAGACACTGGTGTAAGCAAAGACTTTTTGAACAAAACTCCAGTTGTACAGCAACTATCATGAAGAATCAACAAATGGATTCTCACCCTATTAAAAACTTTTGTACAATAAGAGAAACCACCAACAGAGTAAAGAGAGAACACACAGCATGGGGTAAAATGTTTTCCAGCTGTTCCTCAGACAAAGAATTGCTATCAAGAACATATAAAGAGCTAATGAAAAATCAGTCCTCCCAGATTTAAAGACCCAGTCCAAAAATGGGCATCTGAGATGAATACACACTTACCAGATGAAGAAATATGAACAAATAAATGTATGAAAAAAAATGTTCAGCATCACTGGTCATTCAAGAGATGCAAATTAAAACAGTGCTGAGATTCCACCTCACCCCAGAAAGAACTACTGTCAAAAAATCAGCAACAACAAATGCTGGAGGGGCTTGGGAAAATGGAATCCTCCACCCCTGGTGAGAAGGCAGACTGATGTAACTACTGTGGAAATCAGTGTAGAGATTCAAAAAACTAGAACTATAGGTCCCATTCTACCAGATATTCCACTTCTGGATATCTTCCCAAAAGAATTAAAAACATCATATCACAGTGATATGTATAATATATTTTATATATATAATATATAGTGTATAATATATTGTATATAAAATATATATTATATATATTCATGTTTATAATAGCACAGTTTGTAAGAGCTAGATTTTGGGAAATAACCTAAATGCCCATCAACTGAGGAATGAATAAAAAAGATGTAGCATTTTTATACAATAAAGTACTACTCAGCCACAAAGAAGGATAAACTGGAGACTTTTATATGTACATGGATGCAATTTGAGACCATACTCATTAGTGAAATAAATAAGATACATGTGTAAACTTTGTATTGTTTCATTAGTGTGAGAAACTGAAAGGAAAAAAACATGTGTATGTTTATGCATATGTATATAAAAATAGTTAAAATAGTTATACAACTGATTTTTCTGAGTTCACTGAAGTGAAGGAATTGTGCTGGTATTGTTCCGACAGTTGAATGCAGATGTCTTGTGCTCTGGGTGAGTGATCTGGGGATGACAATGCGCAATGTATGTACCATTGTTGTCCCTGATTAACTTTCTCTCTCTTTCTCTCTCTCTCTCTCTCTCTCTCTCTCTCTCTCTCTCTTTCTCTCTCTCTCTCTCTCTCTCTCTCTCTCTCTCTCTCTCTCTCTCTCTTCTTTTTGAAGTAAAATGTATTCGGAAAACAAGCAAGCAAGCAAACAAACATAACAAAATATGGGTAGAGCTGGGTGTGGGGGCTCATGTTTGTAATCCTAGCACTTGGAAGGTTGAGGCAAGAGGATCCTTGCAAGTTCCAGATCAACCTGCACTACAAAATGAGCTCAAGAGCAGTCTGAACTGCATAACAAGACTCCATCTTAAAAGACCCCCCTCCTCCCCACCAAAAAAAAGGGTATGGGTAGTGACTCTACTAATGGAGCTTTGTGTATATTCCACTTCTGAGAAGGATTGTTTATTGGGAAGCATTAGAAACATGATTCTACAAAGTATAATTTCCAGCTGGAATATGTGATTTCAAGAATAGCATTTAAAAAATGGAATTTTATTTTGATGAAAAATGAGTTTATAGTCACTTAGTAAATGAAGAGCAAACACTTCATTTTCCTATCTCATAACACTTCAGAAACAAAGCATTAGTAAATAAATATCTATGAACAGATTAAGGGTAAGGCAGATTGGATAATAAACCACCTCTGATGTTCATATTCCCTGCATGGACTCACTCTCAAAGCGGGAAATGACACTGGAGAAAAGTGAACCAATAAGATATGAGAACTGAATCTCATCCTAATCATTCAATCATTTGTTCACCATGGGCAGCAAACTACACATTTTACTGAGGGAATACTTTGACAGAAGCACTTATTTAAATTATATTATACATTGCAACTATAAAATGGCTTAAACAGTTCCATTTAACCACCACTTATAAAGTGTGACTATATAGTATACTGCATTTTACCTGGGCTATGGTGAATATCAATCTTTCTTGAAAGCATAGCAGCTGCCAATTTCCACCATTTCTGAAAAGACTTCTATGCATGAAAAAGGACTGTTCCCTATTCAATGAACCAATTTCTTAAACCTAGTGGTAAACAAATACATTTTTATAACTGGAACCTCAGAATGCTAGAGTTGCACTCACTTAAAAAACCATTCAGCTACCTTGGGTCTCTAAAAAATCCTACCCCTGAAGTATCCTAAACATTTGCATCTCAAAATGAAGAAGAGTGGTCTTCAGTGTGGAATGAGGTTGCAAAGAGTAGCAAGCTGTGGTTTCAATGACAGCATCACAGCACTGGATTCTGTTCCTCAGGATCGAGGTCATTGTTGCCAGAAAGGTAGGTGGTTAGGAGCGGGTGGCAGGGCAGGATATCCAACTAATCCACCTGTGGAGAGGGGTGCGTGACCACCAGCTGGCCCTGGTGAACATCTGCAGCAGCTGCTGCCAGGTTGATGATAGATTTACTCTTTATACACTGAAAGTCTACATGCTGACTCTTTCTTCTTTCTCCCAGGCCATTTGAATAAAGGGTCTTGAGACACAGTTGTAAATGACATCTGGGTGGCCCCAAGATCTTTACCTTTTCTTTGCAGGAGGATAACCTTCTATTCCCAATCTAATCTTCTTAAGATCCCTCTCCTTCAAAACTGGCTCGGCCACATCTCTATTTTCAATATACTTGAAAAATCTACAATTTTGTGTGCTACAAATAATTTGTGAATATTTTTCTCCTATCTTTGAGAGGAGATATAATTCATCTTGGTAATTTACATCATCTCTGTAAGTACCACTATGTGGCATTCTCGTTCCCCACTCTGAACACCAGCTGCCATGAAAGGGAGGGTCATTTCTTGCAGATAAAATTCAAATTGTCTACAAGCACCATCATTTGACAGCTCATGCATTAGGGCACTGAGATCTCTACATTTAATAGTGCTATATTCATTTTTAAAATAGTGCTATAGTCAAAAGAGATACAGAGATAATCACATTCTTTTCTCAGCTCAGGAATAGATATGCCATCAGGACAATGAATTATTCCTGTCTTACAGGAATCCATAAGAGCTCAAAATACAGTAGAACCAATTCCTTCTGCCACTTCATACTCTCCTTTATTGTGGGAGGTGTAAAGTTATGTTCTCGGCCAGACCCAAGCATCCTGCCCAACACTGGATTTGGCTGTGCAGTAAGAATGGATGGGTGGACCACAAGTCTACTGCTATCCACTATTAATGCCACTTGTTCTGGAGTTCGTATATCCTGAGCACCGTCTTTTGCATTTTCGTGTACAAATACTATCTTTCTGGTTGTCTTACAGCTACTATCTGAACTTGACTGATTACTGTTTCTGCTGCTGTTCCCAGCACTGCTAATTGAACCGTTTGGAGATAATTTCTGAGGAGAAGGACTGCTTGGAAGAGAGGAACTATGACCTTTTTTCTCTTTCAACATGATGCTGCTGTATTGGAGAAGCAACGTTTCTAAAGCAAGGAGTTAGTTGAGATTCTGTTCTTTCATGAGATGAATCTCGTGATCTGTCATTTGATCCTTGCTTGTCTCTTCATCTCTCATGTTCCCCACTAACACCACGTGGTCTCATTTTGGTGTTGTCTACTCCTCCTTTAGTAACATGTGAGGAATACTTGAATGTTTGTAAAGTTTACAAAGTCTATTATGCAATTTCTGATTCCAGTTTTCTAGATCACGGAAGTTACCGTCACAGGGATGAGGCCGTCTTGCCATCCCACTTCAAGATTCTCACACTGTGTCTCTGAAAGCACACATGTGGCACCCATAACCTGTGTTTCCTCTTGAGTGTCCACAGAGGACCAAGGCAAAGGCGCTGTCTCCTTGAAGAATAACATCTCTGATCACAAGAAGAGCACTGTGTGGAGTCCCATGGTTGTGTTTCCCCAAGCAACTTTCAGACTCCTTTTTTCCAGTGATTATAAATAACTTTTTATTTGCCTTTGTTTTGAAAAACAATTGATTTTTAGCAACAATATTGGAAGCTTCTTCTCCCCAGGAAGATTTAAACTAAATGAAAAGACCCAAGTCTACATTCTTTTATTGACATCAGTAGATACATATTGTGAAAAAATCCCACAGCTGTCTTATTAGTTTAGTCTAAAATTAATTTTTTTGAATATTTTAATTATCAAAGTAATAAAGTTATTATTTTTGTTGCTTGGTTAGAACATCTCTGCAGTTAAATATACTAGCACCATGTATGAATCTGTCAAATTTTGTTGACTTCACACAGAACTTTGTTATTAATAATTTCTTGATGAGCAACCCTGTAATCCTCATGGTTTTGTGGACTGAACCTTTTGATATCAAAGGATGAAGACAGAGACACAGTAAACCCTTCTCTAAACACTGAAAGGCAGCTGTAGGAGGCTTTCTGGCCTTGATGTGGTTTGCAAACTGCATCAAAGAGGAGCAAAAGGAAGTAATAATTACATTCAAGGAATTGAAAATTATAACATAAATGTATTTGTTTTTGGTGGGAAACCTTATACCTTCACAACATCTAAAAGAAACAACTGGGGATAGTGATAAATACATTTTATTAGTAAACAGAGCCAGCATGTCTTTCAGTTTTTCCACACACTGGCAGACCCATAGAATAAATATGATTTCCAGTTTCTTTTCAGAAATGTTATTGTGATTTTACTTTCCTTGCTATTAATTAACATTCCACAGTTTAATTCATCTGCTATAGCGTCAAAGGCCAGGAGTATATTTTTACATCTACCAGTAGGCCAAGAAAATGCAATTCTGACTGTTTGTACTGTATTACCAAAACACAGATTTGCTGAGTAAGACTTGGATACAATAAGATAAAAGATAAAAATAAATATCATTTGAAATATATTTAAGTACATCGTGTATTTCAGAAGAAATATACTTATATATAAAATATACTGCCTACTTTTTAAAAAAGCAAAGATCAAAGATATACAGGAATGATTCTTGTTTTTCTGGAGGGTTTTTCTATATTCTTAAAATCTCAGGATTCTTGCAATTACATAAAAAGGGTAGAGAAAATAGCAATTTATTATAATGACTAGATTACACACCCTGGCATGGAACAGAGAGAAATATCTGCAGATGGGAATGTGGCCACATAATGTTTTCAGCAACAGGTTTCTATGGAGGATTTTTGACATGAAAGATAAACATTCTATTGCTGGATTTGCCACGTGAATTTTATTGGAGTCTATGTTAAAACAAACTTGAACCTGTTAATTATGTCTTGGATTCTATAGCTCTGATTTATGTATTGGAGAATAAGAAAAACATAAATTGTTAATTTTTTTCTTGAGCATTATTAAGCCAGATGTTCATGGATCTGAAATAATTTGAAAGTTAAAAACAATTCAGCATAATCTTTTCAAATCACAAAATATGGGGTGTATTGATGACAAATAAAGATATTTTGATTGAGTCAGTTCTACTTGGCAGAAGCAGAATAAAAATTCCAAGAAAGGTAGGACATTTGTATCACTTCTGATTTCTTTGATCCTCATATCTTCAGAGTAAGTGTGATAATGATAATATTAATCTCATAGTGTTAAAAGGATCTGTAATTATTGTTCAGGAACCACTATTGTTATCACTAGTAGGTGCTTAACATACACTGAGTTGCATCCTCTTAGCCTGCCTAGTTTTAGGGTGTGAACATGGATAGTTCCATGGGAGGTACCAACAATCCTCATCAAGTGTGCGATGTGGAGTTTCTATTTTTGTATCTCAAAGGGCTCCTGGTGAAGCCACAGAATGCTGACCAGGTACAGAGGAAACATGGGAGTGGTGAGGAGTCAATGCCCTAAGGGGCAATCCTATTCCAAAGGCTAAGGGGGATCGAAACATAAATGTCTCAGGTTCCCTGTCCTCTGGTGAGACAAGTCTAAGCTATAGTCCACAAGTCTAACTTACAGCTCCTGCGAGACCCCTCACCAAGAGTAGCTCTAGTTGCCTATAAAGATGGCCAGCATACTGACACACAGCTTTCTTGCCTTTTCTCACTTCCTGTTCCCTGATCTCTCACTTCTGCTTTCTGGGACCACCTCCCATTAAAACATCTGCATAAAGCCTCTGTCCCAAGCTTTTGTTTCTAGAAGTATTACCTGAACCCAAGTTCCTCCAGGCACATTTGTATAGTGCTAAACAGAAGAAAGACTGTCAAGCAAAAGGAGATATTTCTATAAGAACCCTATGGAGAAAATTCCTGGCAGTGAGTTTTACTGCTGTGCTAAAGGGATTAAGAGAACTGCTGTGATGATAGTGACTGTTCTCAGAATCTTTAAAGCCCCAGAGCTGTTGCATTTTGTATTTTTCCAATCCTTTAATTATAGAAAAAATTCTTGAAGATGAGAAGCAGGAGCTCCAATAAAAACGAGTGAATAATTCTAGATAAAGTACTGCCAATACTGCAAATAGGGTGGCAAAGAAAAAGAACAAAGAGTGAAGGAGTGAGAGAGAAGAAAGAAGTAGAAATAATATAAATATTTGAATCTTCAAGCTTTTTTTTTTTTTTTTTTTTGCCTTGTTTAGGTTTCTTCTCCAATCAGCATTATCTTGTGATTACTGGGTCCTAAGTTCCACAAGGACCAGCAATTCTGTGTACTGTTCTAATTGTCCTCTCACCCAACACCTGGACATAGCTGCTGCCCAGTGAGAAACTTTAGAATGAATGAATAAATTATCTGATTACATTTTCCTTTGGAATGTGAGGTGAGAGAAAAGGGGGTAGATGGTAGCAGAACAGGTTTTAAGTCTGTGCTCTGTCATTAATTTAGGATGTTAGCTTGCCAACTCAACTTAGCCTGCAAGTGCTGGTAATGGGCACCCAATGTGTAATTGGCATCAAAAGTTTAAGGAAATTTGTTAGATTATTTTCTTTGAGGTCAGAATTAGAAATGGGTGTGAATATGGAACATAGATGTGAACTTTTGTGTAAGTTACTTTCTGTTCCAAATTTAACATTCTTAATTTATCAATGGAATACATCGATACCTTCATGTCTGGGTTGTTAAGAGGCCTACATTTTTTTTTCTTTTTATTGGTACCGGGGATCAAACTCACTACCACCTGCTTGCAAGGCAGGTGCTTATGCCGCTGAGCTAAATCCCCAGCCCCTAACAGGCTTACATTTAATATGTGTGCTTCTGCTATACAGTGGTCAATCATTTTTACTATTGCCTACCTTTCTTTACCATTATTGTGTTTTTGTGAATCTCCATTTATCTGACAAAGTAGTCAAAGATTAAGGAAACAGACAAAAGAGGAGTGAGTAGGTACTCCACAGCTTGAGAATAAACACTCTACATATCAAGGAACTGTTTGTTTTTGCTGCCGAATGTCCAAATTTTACAGACATACTACTAGGGAAATTGGATGCAGGAATTTATTTTTCTGAAAGACTGGTATTTTCAAACTTTGTGAAAACTCAGGAATTTTATTTTTGGTCTCTTAATTTCTATTACCTTATTGCTATTCCCACTAGGTTTGCTTTTATAGGTATTCTTTGGTCATGGCCATTGTTTTTCTCTCCTCTTCCTTTACCCCTGAGGGCTCTGGGCCCTGCTGGGAGTTGGCACCTTGGGAGGCACTGTGTGGTGCGTGTGTTCTTGCACTGATCTTTTCTGCCAGTTCCTCTGCTCTCCAGCCCCTCCATTAGAAGGAGACAAGCATTCATTTGTCTATCAAGCGTTTTATTTTGGTAGCTACCGAATCTTCCAGTTCAGTGGATACATTTCTGGCCAGAGGCTGTCTAAATTATTTTTCAGCAAATACTGTCCTCCAAACTCTCCTTCCTGGGTGTGAACTGAAAGATTGTTTGAGGGGAATGGAAGTGACTGGCCACAGAACTCAGAAGGGAAACCTGGTGATTTTTGGTAGCAGGAGAACCTGGTTTTATTGATTAACATGCTTAGATTAGTGAATACCTTTGGTATTAGAAATCATTCTCCTCATTTTGAATTAAATTTTCTATAAAGAACATTTTTTGCTTGGAAGCCTTTTTTGTTTCTCTGGCAGAGGGCAATAATATCTATTATTCTCCACATTTCCCTTCATTTCTTTCTTTTACAGTGGAAGCTTCCCAGCTTTTCCCGTAAAGAGGTAAACTCTGCTTCTGCAAACTCTCACCTGGACTGGGCTTCTGACTTCCCTTGGTCAACTGAATCAGCAAAGTGACCGAGTGTCCTCATGTGCTGCTACTCTGCCTTGAAACACTGCCCACAGTTGTGTCCTTGCTCCTGACTGGAGTGAGAAGGGAGACTGAGAATGCGACATGATGGGAACCAGAGTTTGGTCAGCCCAGTTTCTGGGAGCAAGGCCTCAAAACTGTGAAAGTTCTTACCCCAATCAGCAGAACCATCTAGAGGGTAGAGGGTTTATAGATGCGTAAGATTTAAAGTTTTAGTTTAAATCACTAAACTTTAGGATTTCTTTTTTCAGAAAACATCTCACTGAATTTGGGATTTTTAAACTACCCAGAACACATTATGTTAGGTTGGCTGCTCAGATTGTAGGAGAGACAGTCACCATCACAGATGACAAAAGCAGAGCAGAGAATAGAGGAAAATTCTAGTGTGCAAGAAAGTTTCTTCAGTGTTGTCTTTAGTCTCACTGATTGTAAATCTTTGAAAATTCATGTTTATTGGTAGCTTTCAGAGTATTAAACTTTTATAATCTCACTGCAATTTCATCAACTACTGTACTAGCTAAGGAGTTCTTAAATGATAGGTTCCATTTTCCTGTTTTAGGATTCTATGTACTCTGTGTACTATGAAAGGGGGACACAGAAATAATTAGGTGAGAACTGAACAGCTAGTCTTGGGGTGCTGTTGTTGGATGAGGCAATGTAGAGAGGAGTCACTAGAAGCATTTTATTAATATTTTTATTAATTTTTTTGAGTTAAATTATATGGCTTTAAGAAATTATTTCTTAAACATAACTTTTGTTTCCAAACAACTGAATGGTATAAATAAAAGATGAAAATGCATAATTTCACTCTTGTAAACAGCAATTAATCTTACTCATTGATGCATCCATGACACCAAAAGTTCTTTGACATTGACTCTGAAAATAATTTAAACAATTTAGTGTAATAATTCTTTCCCGAAATTTATTTTTTTACTCTGCAAACTATTTTCTCTAGAGAAAGTGAATGCTGCATTCTAGCTTCCTCCCTTTTGAAAAGTTCAAAGGGACACTTTTTTCCTTCATCAAATAAAAACATACAGCTTTTATTGGCTTTGTCAAAAGAGGAAATTCCTTCTCATGAGCCCAACTTAGAATACTCTGAGCAGAATTTAATAACTCAAGCAGAAGTGGTTTCTAGGTATTTGAAGACAATTCAGTATTGATATGGTGTTCTTTCGGAGAATGTTAGAACCAAGTCAATACTTTTGAACAAAAGTAAATTACATTTCTCCTTTTAAAAACAGGAGTATGAAATAATCCTCACTTTTAAAAAAAGATATTTGAGATTCGAGAGAGATAAAATTTGGGTACAGAAAAATTCTTTTGTGAATCATGCTTCTGGAAAAGGAAATGTTCATATTGTCCCAGTGTCAAATGCTGTTGGCAGATTGACTGTGCCATGGGGAATCTGGGACTTTGCTCATCAGATTTCTTGGCTTTACTGAGTGGGATCTTACTTGTATGGATACTGCAGTAAAAATCTTGCATATGTTTAAGACACAAGTAAATGTGAAAGTGTGCACTCTAAGACTAGAAGACTGGAAAGAAAAGGAGTTCTGACATACCGAGGAACAGTAAAATTTATTTGCTTAGGAACCCATGTAAAGACTCTTTCCAGATGCGCATAAGGAGGCGTTTCCCAATGATGATGACTTGTTGGTTCTGCTGCCCAGTTTGGATAAAATCCAGAGCTTCCTCTTCCTTTCTCTCCTAGTGACTGTCACCGTAGCCTGGCTCTTTCTTGTCTAGTTGTGCTAGGTATTATACTAATAATTCAGATGTGAAGGATTCAGTCATGTACTGTTTGCTTTCTGGGGTTTGTAATTTGCATTGGAAGACAGGTAACAGGTGACCATGAAAATTCTGAGAAAGGGGTATCAATCATAAATGTTTTTTTAAATGGCCATGGAAATAATTTTACAGAGAATGGTTGCGGTGGCTTGGATCTCCAATGTACCCCAGAAGCCCATGTATTAAAGGTTTGAGCCACAGGGTGGCACTACTAAGAGGTGTTGGAGCCTTTTGAGGTGGAGACCTTTAGGAGGTTCTTTCTTTATTGGACGCCTGCCCTACAAGGAAGTTGCGGGGCTTGATGTCTTTTTCTTGTTCTGGCTTTTGCTGCCTGGCTATGAGCCATATTCCCTTCGGGAGGTGCTCTCCACCGCAGGCCCAGAGCTGCCCAGACATGATGGGCTAGAACCTTCAAAGATGTGAGTCAAATCTTTCTCTCTCTGTCTCTGTCTCTGTCTTTCTCTCTGTGTCTCTCTCTCTGTCTCTCCCCCTCACTCTGTCTCTCTCTCTTCCCTCTCCCTCCCCCCCACCTCCTCTCTCTCCTACCCTCCCTCCTTTCTTCTCTGTCTCTTTTTCTCTTTCAGAGAGGGTCTCACTTGTAGTTCCCACTGGCCTAAAACTTATGATGCTCCTGCCTCAGCCTCCAGAATACTGTGATTACAGATGTGAGATTCCACATTTGGCAGTTTTTCTTTTCGTAATTGTATTATAGCAAGTATTTAGTTATAGTGACAGAAGGATAGAACAATGGTTATCTTTCATTCCTGAACAGGTCACTTATGATTTTGCAGTAGTTCCAAATCACAGGTTTTCAGGTTTGACTTTAATAAGCTTTCTTCAAAATCAGCCTTGAAATAATTGGTTCTTATTCAGTCTGAAATCCATGTCAATGTGCTCAATGTGTGATATAAGTGGATTTCTTTCCCTGCTGTAGGGAAAAAAGCCAAATCTCTTGTGAGAGTCTCACAGGGGATTCACTCATCAGGGACATAGTTAGAGTTCATGCTGTTTGGGGCTACTTTTTAATCTGCCACCCTCCAACATATCTGAGTATGTTAGCCTATTTAAATAAAAATTAAAATGATGTATAGAGAAAACATTTGTTATTTCAGTGTGCTCAAATCTTTGATGTTTTAAAACAGAACAAATTGTTGCAGTATTATTTTTCCTTTTGGCCAGCTAGGCTGTCTGAAAAATGTGTCACCAAGGATGGACCTCCCCTTCCAACCCCCTTGGCCACACCACTGGCCTCCTTCTCCCCCAGAGTTAGGGCAGCATCACTTACACTGGGCCTGGTGATTAAAGATGTGACTCATGGCTGCTTTCCTACAGGAACTGGAATAAAGAAACTCTCTAATGGCTTTCAGTTATCACCCATGACACAGTGTCAAAAAATTTCAAATAGTAGCACTGACCCAAACACAAAGAAGGCTGGAAATAAAGACATGTTCACGTTATTGTGGGAAAGGAAAACCTCATGCTTCCAGTGTTTTATAATCGCAGTCAATAAGCAGGAGGATCTTAGTTGTTGGTTAATTGACTGTCAACAACAGTACTGATGAGTAGTAGGATGAAATACAGAGGAAAAGGGAATAAGAAAGGCAGAATCAAATAGTTCTGAAAGAATAGAAAAAGAAAAATAAGAGCAATAAAAGAAAGAAAGAAAATAGGATTTTGATGGTAATACTTTCATATCTGGAACGGAGGAAGGGGAAACAGAGTTTTCCAGGTTATTTGTGGGAGCAGGAAAAAGGAAGGAGAGGAAGGGAAGTATAATTGGGGGTTGGCAGCAAGCTGTTAAAAGCTGGGATCAATGACTGTGCCAACAGAAAGCTTGTGTTCGAATTCTGCATAGACAATTTATGGTGGGGTTAACTTGATTATGAAAGATAATATCTAAACTAATGCCCTAATTAATTCTTATTTTCCATTTCATGCACACACATCCCAGATAAAAAGAGAAAAAAAATGAGATAGAGACAAAACCAACCAACCAACCAACCAACCAACCAACCAACCAAATCCTATACATACAAAACATAAAACTAAAGAATCCTCTTCATCCTATTTTCACTGCAGTTCTAATGTGACCAGCGTGCTCTTCCTCCTTTGTTAAAAAACCGAGAGACACCTGGTCTTGTAGCAGGGGCAGTGGGCTGAGCTCCAGTCTTCTGATTGTGACTAAGGGGGTGAAGGTGTCAACCAGCTCAAGCTGGTTGTCTCTCTCCAATAGTTTATTTGTTTGACCGCTAGTGAGTGTTGGGCTGTGGATGCAAACAGACCGCTGGCCTTGCTTCTCATTCCCACTGCAGGCACAGATCCGTTAGGTTTCAGCTGCATGAATAGTTTTTCTTTTCTTTTTTCCTTCTTTTCTGTTTTATGGTTGGGTACCCCGAACTGTACTGGCATAGGGGAGAGCACAGCAGGACAGGTAAAGCATCTTGTCTTCCACTGATCTCTGAAGTGGCTTCCTCCATCTGGTAATCCCTGAAGTGGCTAATGTCTTCTTTTTCTATGCATCTCTGAGCTCACCATGAACACCTTCTGTCCCTGCCTTTTTTCTTCAGCTTCCCATGTACACCAAACCATTTGTCTGTACCTTTCATAGAGTCTCCCTTCAGCCCTAAAATTCAGAGTTGTTTAGGATTGGCACAGAAAGGCCCCTCTGCTAGGAATTCAGCAGTGTTTGCAGGGTGATGGGAGGAGGCTTCTACAGGCACAGAGCTCAGTAGCTTTTGGTGGATGGTGGACTGGCTCCTGCATGGGTGCAGCTATTGTGGGCAGGTGGAGAAGCAGCTCTGCAGCAAAGATCTCTTTAAATAATTTTTATATCAAATGTCTCTTTTCTCATGAAACTACAGTTGTTGCCTAATTCATGCACTCTAGTGTCATTAACAAGGCTTCATTCACCAGGCTCTTTTCCATTATGGTCTATTAACTCCTTTTACTTTAAAAAAAATCAATTCTTTCCTGTATTTGCATAAAATAGATATTTTCTTCCTGATATTTCTTTCTTTATCTACAAAGGTAATTGTTCTACATCCAACTTCTATCCGAATCAAAACAAATTTTCAAGGCACAATTTAAGACTTGACCTTCCCAGGCAGCTTACCTCATCTTCAACATCATTAATATCCTTTTCATTGAGTTGCAACGCCCTATACAGAGAACATTATTGCAGAGAATATTATTGCTCCATGAGTAGAGATGATGTGCTTATCAAGGACAAGGAGAGAACATTTTATTTCTTTTGTAGCCTTCGCCTGCCTATCATAGCAATGAGTACAGAATGGGGACTCAGTAAATGCTGGTGAAAAATACCCGCTCGGCATCTTCAAGTTAGAGTCAGTATTTCCTTTTTTTCTTGTCCTGCAAAGCATTACTTAGAGCTCCATTAGCACAGTGGGCTATAAATACCTGTTACAACATGTCTCCCATGCTAGACAGTGTTTTCTTATTGATCTGAAACTGTATTCTTTTTACCTTCAAATCTCCAGCATCATTCACATTGCTGAGCATGCAGTAGCCTCTTACTATATGTATGTTAACCAAACATATGCATCTTTCTTCAGGCTGTAGTAACTAGGAACACTAAAGACAATTAAATTAATAAAATGACATTCCTAGTGCTAGGAATGCACATGAGACTGGAAATGCTAATCGGGGAGAACTTTTCTCTCATGAAAAGGGAAAAATTGTAGGATACATCATATATTTGAAAAGCCATGTAGTAATAGTTAGTGTAGTCTTGTAAGATTGAGGCTATCTTGTAGATTACATTTGTTTATATGGTTAATGAATAAATAAGACATTTATGACCTGTTTACAAAATGCTTAAAATACAGCCATAATTATGATGGAGCGATTACTGCATTTTTATTTTTGGGTAACCATTAGAGAGAACATGGAATTAGGGTGAGTTTGAGGGGAAGATATGTAGAGAAGAATACTTGAGACTGTTAGCGAAAAGGCCACATATTAGATGAGACAGGATAAAAAGGATGCTCTGTTATTTTATTACTGGAGTTGTCCTAAAGCAGATAAACCAAGCATGGTGGAACCCACTGGGTGTGACCCTGTATCAGTTCTCTCTCCATAATTTTGAATAGGCTGCTTTTCCCAGTGTGTTATGAAAAGTGTGTCTGCAGGACTAAATACATGTCCTTTCTGATATATGCCCCCTCCATGCTCAGTTTTTCTTCATGTTAGGTGGGTATAGGGGATGAAGGGCCCCAGGGATTTTAGAGAAGCGAGATGGAAGAAAGGTGAGCCCTTTCACAAGGAATACAGACAGAATGGGTAGAGCAAAGTTTCTCAGCAAAGACACTAGTACTGCTGCAAAGTCATTGGTGCTGCTTCAAAGACATTGGCTGCTGCAAAGATGTTAGTACTGCTATTGGAAAGCCTGAGGTCTAGTGATATCATCTCTGATTACAAGAAGTTTATGTATAATTGAAGAAATAGGATATTCACAAATGCAATACAAGTGAAGAGGCCACAAACACATCCCAAATAAATGAGCAATAACATGCCCTGGGGGTTCATAAATGTGTTCTTAATCTAAGCTGCTGCAGCAAGGAGTGGAAGAGCACACGTGGAAGCAGAAAACCAAACAAGCGATTAAGCAATATTAGCCCATGAGAATCCACAAAAATTTTCAGATGGGCTCTGGGCTCCCAGAAGTCATGGTGTGAAGGTTGACTAACATACTATCTAGGTCTTAAGTGATCAGGAAGATCAGTTTATGAAATACTTTATGTTTGTTTCTCCAAATCAGTACTATCTAACATTCTTGCTCATTTTATGACTCTAGAACCTAGCCCATACCATAGTAGAAACAATGATTTGTTGAGTAGTCATGGAAACCTTTTACTTTCCAGTCGTGTAAACCTTTTACTTCCAGTCAGGATTCTTAAACTGTGTTCTCTGGAGCTTTAAGATGCCAGAACTTACTTAAAACTGTTATTTGAAGTACACCAGTGACCCTCAAATCCGTGTCTCACACGCAGACTCTTTTTGGGTTGTCAGATTGGTAAATCTTAATTGCCTGCTGGTATTATCTGCAGAATGGTCCACGGGTTTCTCAAATTCAGCACAAAGAGATGCTCCAGTTTTACGTGCTCATTTCATAAATAGCAAAGAGGGAGAACAAGGTTCTTGTTCTCAGCAGCCAAGCGGTAGTGCAAGAGGAAACTGTCCTGATTGACTCTACTTTGGAGAGCTCTGTGGCGGGGAGGTGGGATAACCTATTTAACTCATGGGGTCTTGTGGAGCACTCTTGGGGGGAAGCCTGGCAAAACCCATTGATTGACAGATTCATCACTAGCTGCTGTTAATTGGAGGAGTCATGGTTCCCCAAGGAAAGTGAAGAAGATAAAAGAACAAGGACACCTACGATAGGAAGCCAATATTTGTTAAGTTTAATTGTGCAAGAATCTTTTAAACTAAAGAGTATTCTGAACTTTACCAAGATAACTTCTTGGGCTATCTTTCAGAATGAACTTAATTTTGTTGAGCCAGCTCAGTCATCCTTGAGAAAAGACTTTGTCTAGAAGCTGCTATGCAAAGTTTTAGTTCAGTCTATCTCAGGCAGATTTATAACCTCCTGAGATGTTGGCATTATAAAGAAAATGCTGACAGCCCCAGAGTTTTGCTGACAGGAACGACACAGCTGTGATAAAACTAGAAGATGAATGGAAATGCGGTGCCTCATCCTTGCAGAGTTTTCATGAGTTAAGGTCAAAGAGAAACAAGTCCTTAATTAGTCCAGGGCTAAAATAAATGCCCTCCATCATCTGAGCCCCACGATGGTTTGGATTTAATTGTCTGTATATTTTCAGAGGCCATTTTAAAACAAGCCTGAATAAGTTAAGGGATAAATTCTTATGTTTAAAAAGTTATTTAATTTTTGATTTATCACCTAAATTGGGGTCAGCAAAAAAAGTACTATGGGCTAAATATGGCCCATCATAGTTTATTGTAACTAAAGCATCATTAGAATAAACAATATCCATTCATTTACATACTTTTGCACATAAGCAATGTGTCCCACAGTGCCAAAAAATTTACTATCTGATCCTTTACAGAAAAAGTTTGTGGATCTCCATTTAAAATAAATAGTTCTTAAGGCTGTTCACTGTTTTTTTAAAAAAATGGTATAATACATTATCTCTTTACCTTATTCTCCCATCTAATCATGCTTAAAATAGGGATATGTTTTAAAAAAATAAAGCGAAGCAGTCATGTACAGAAAATTCCATTTTAGTCCTAGGAACACTTGGAAGCATCTGGGGTTCACAAATTAATATGGTGACTTAACTCTTCTAGTAAGAGTGTTGGTTGAATTTTAGCAAAAGAGGAAGGACTAAAAGAATTTTTTTTCCCAGAACAACTCACTGTCAGGGAATATAATTGAAAGAATTATAAACAGATAATTTTGAATCATTTAACATTGTCAGTCTCTCAAGAAAGGTAGACTAAGGCTCTTCCTTACTTTTTTATTTTTCTGTGTTCATCCTCGTTGGGAGTGAAATGATTTTCTATAAATTCCACAAATGTTTATGAAATTCCTACTGTATGTTAGACATTGTGGCCTGCATTTTCAATTAGTCTGTATTTTACCTAATTGTAACATCTACAGGGACTAGGTGTAGCTTTTCTCAGTGTTCAGTTGTACAGGCTCAGAGATGAAAGTATTTTCTCAAGGCTACTCTGTAAGGATGTCATGATGTTATCATTTAGATCCTGATTTTCTGATTCTCTCCCACATTCCCCAAATCTGAGCTTAATTTTCCATTGTGATATCCTAGTTGTGCGTAGGATAAATAGCACAGGCATTTTTCTGGTTGTTAGATGTTTGCTTCTTCTCACTAACGGAGGCAGCAAAGTGTATTAGTGGTTCTCAGAGTTTAAGCCATCTCCTAGACTATGTGAGGTCAAAACTACTCTCATAATAATATCAAACCATTATTTGACTTTGCCCCTGTTATGATCTCATGTGTACACTATGGAGTTTTCTGAAGGCTACAAGAAAAGTGAGGTGCTCAGTCCTCTATTGCTTCTAATGATTATGTGCTCTTAGTGTGTGTTAAGTACTTTTCTGTTTTAGTGTTATTACAAATACTGATAAACATAACCTACATAAACAAGAACTCCTTAAAGTCCTCAGGGATTTTTAAGAATATAAAAAAGTTCTCACGAAAACTTTTGGGGGCCAATGGTAAAGCGATTAAGGTTCTCGTCCCTCATTTACTGCCCCAAACCAGATTTCCTGGATATAAAAGTTGTATCTATTATATAGGCCTTGCATAGGTTATTTGACCCACGCAGTTCTTAGTTTATCATCTCAGACATAAGGAAAACTCTGGACATACTTTAGAGTCATCCAAATACAGTGATACTTAATAAGGCTTTATTTTATTTATTTATGTATCTATTTTTGGTACCAGGGATCGAACTCATGAACTTGTGTTTGCCAAGCAGGCACTTAGACTGCTGAGCTAAATCCCTGGCAAGGCTTTATCAAATAAAATGATAAGGGCTTCCATTTCAAGATTCTGAGGCAAAAATAAAAGAATTTTGAGATGGCATTTAATTTAAATGAATAGTAACCTCCCTTTCTACTCCTTGAATCAAGAATGAATTAGTTTTTTATAATATTCATGGCTATGGAACAAAATTATTCCAAAATTTAAAAAAACTACTATAAGACACTATGTATAGCACATTAATCATTGATATATAACTCATTTAGCATAAAATAACTCCACTTATGCAACTACCTCCACGTCCAAAGATTGAATATTGCCAGACCTCAGAAATCTTGTTTGTTCTTCTCCTTCTCCTCCACTATTACGCTCTAGGACAAGCACTTCCCTGACTTACACTGCAGACAGTTTTCTCTGTTTTTGAACTTCATATAACTGAAATAATACAGTATGTAGAATTTTGCAGGCTAGTTTCTTTCACTCAATGTTCTGTGAGATTTATACATGTTTTTATGTGAGTTAGTAGGTAATTCTTTATTGTTGTTGATGGCATCCCATTGTGTGACTATGCATAACATATTCATCTATCGCATTCCTGATGGGTGCTTGAGTCATTTTTGTGATTTAGTCTGTTGTGAATAGGGCAGCTACGAATACTTTTACTTGCATCTAAACCAATATTTCTCTTGAAAGTCTTAAGATTATAATTCTTATGTGTTGCTGTCGTAGGGATATATATTGCTGGATCTCAGTGAGTTTGTATGTTTAGTTTTCCAACAGTTCCCCAATTTGTTTGTACCTATCTTCATTTCTGCTAGAAGTGCACGACAATCCAGTTGCTAATAATTGGTGCTGTCTGTGTGCTTCATTTTAGTATTCTTGATGTATCCAGATATTTCATTAGGTTTTGAATTTCATTTCTCTGTTAGCTACTGATACTGAATTTCTATTCATATGCTGTTTGAATTATTTTTTTTTTTTTTGTGAACTACATGGTCTAAACTTTTGCACTTTTTCACCTACTGGGTTATCTCTTTTTTTCTTACTGATTTAAAAGGTTTACTTACATATCTTACATACATGTCATTTGATAGTTTGAATACACTTTAAGTCCTTTAGTGTGTCCTTCTAGCATTCTGCAATCTCAATTTAAAATAATAAAAGAGCATTATTAATACAGCACCTAATTCTACATCCATCATCATGAGCTTTGCAATTGTTATAGACATGTGAGTGCAAGTGTTGATAGGAGGATGATGACAGAAATTTTGTTTCTGTCAGTGTTTACATTTCAGCATTTACATTTACACATTATTAAGTGGATTCTCTAGATTGTGGATGAGACAATGCTCTATTTGGAATTTGCCTGTAACCTATGCTCCGTGACACTTTACAGGTGGCCAGCAGTTAGCTCTGAGATGTAGGATGTTCATTTACTAATCTGTTTTATAGAGACAAACCTACCATTCAGTGGACTAAGGGATGGATTATGAAGAAATGTTCAAACTTACTTCCCTAACCTGTACTCTTTATTGTAGAAGACAATGTATAGTATGTTACCCAGTGCCTTTCCCATCTGTAGGTTAAACACTTACAATGAAGCATAACACACTTTTTTTTTGACTTTGGAATTGAATATTTTTCCTCCAAATTTCCCATTACTGGTTCTAGACCATCGCTTCCCATTAAAGTCACCTTGAGAATTTCTGAACAGTTATAAATTCCCAGTTGTATTCCTGGGCAACAGTCCTAGTTGTTTCAAAGCTCTGTGTACTAATTTCAATGTAGTCAGTTTTGAGAAGCAGTCCTCTTTAGTCCAGAGAGGTAGCTGATGTTTCTGGAAAGAATTCAGGAACAGAGTCTGTAACCACTTGTCATACTCCTTCGCTCTTCCAAGGGGCAAATGTGGAACTGGAGTTTCCTACCTTCCTACCCTAGGGTATTTCTCCACATATCCGCTCTTTTGAAGACAGCTAAAGATTTTGTCTCTTCTGGTCCGCTGTAATTCCTCCCATTTTTTCCAAGATTCTGGTTTTTAAAAATCTCTTGCTACCTTCTTCTCTCTTTCCCATTATTATTTCCTGTTTGGGACCAGTATTTTTTGATGCTTAGCCTCTGTTGAACATTTTTGGTCATTATGAGTAATCGTTGTGCTGCTGGACGGGTCACAGGATTTGAGGCACTAGATAGAAAGACTGGACTGGTAATATAACCCCTTTTTTTTCTTTTTTAATGACTCCTTCTTAAGATGCAACATAAAAAGTCTTTTTGGACTGCCAAAATTAGCTACTTGCCTCTCCTTTGGTACATTATTATGAAGAGAGCCGTTCTGGTCCTTTTTTCCTATTGTAAAAAGACCCCTTCTGTTATTCTAATTTTGGTGTGTACCTGCCACAGGAGTTTTGATTAAGTAGGGCAGAAAAACATTTCTTTTTTTTTTTTTTCTTTTTGAGACAGGGTCTCACTATGAAGTTCACTTGAGCTCACTTTGTTGCCCAGGCTGGTCTTAAATTCACAATGATCCTCCTGTCTCAGACTCTCAAATGCTGGGATTACAGTCATGTACCACCATGCCTGGCTAGAAGGACATTTTGTGGCAAGAAAAAATCCAAGAAAAATCAAGCTAAACAATAATGATAATGACTTATATAGTATATTAACAAAATAGTATTTTTCCCCTGTAAGAGTATCCTGGATGGACTAGTATTGCATACATTTTTTTTTTATTTAAGAGGAAAAAGAGAAAAACACAAAACAAAACAAAGCAGTGTAAGGTTACATATAATACAGAACTACAAAAAAAAAAAAAACATAACAGTAAGAAATCACCTGTTAATAGATTACATATTATCGTCTTGGAAATAGTTGCTCAAATCACAGTATCAAAGAATACAAAGTACATTTAAAGGAATAATTAAGCAAGTTTTACCTGTAGCCATAAAAGGGACTATATAATTATTCTTTTTATAAAATATCCAAGAAAATAATAAAAAGTGAGAATGATCTCATTGACAAAGGTGTTCAATGTGGTCACACTTACTAATATTGAGAAATTGATAATAGGCTAAGAACAGAGCATTAGAAGTGTGAATTGTGGAACATCCATCTGAAAAATACTGTGTTATCTTTTAAAAATGGTATTTACTAACTCATTGAAAAGGGTATGTATCTAACAGTCCTTGAAACATCCTATAACATCAAAAAATCCATAATTACCACTCTTGAATGCCAAAATAGACAGATAAAATATGTAATATATTTTTAATCTTTTCCACTCAGAGCAAAGATGTTCAAGTTTGGCCTTGAGATATAGCTGCAATGTGCAAAGAAGAAAACCAGCACTATTGACTCTCACCACTGTTTTCTGTGGAGAATATGTAGCCCTTGAGTGCAGCGGGTTTGAACATATGGCCATCCCAGTACTGAATCAGAAATTCTGGAGATAGGACCAAGAGTCACCTGCAGATGATTCTAATACTCCTAAAATTTAAGATATTTTGTTGTACAACCTATATGCTCATTTAAAACAGTTTTGGATGTTTATTCAATGTTTTCTTTAAAGATTTTTAACATGAGAAAAAAGGTACACAAATACAGATTACATTATGATGACCGAGGAAGAAAGTATTTTATATACAAAACCTCCCCACAAAGTCAGTTTATAAAGTAAATGTACTTGCACTGAACAAGGTACTTGAAATTTAATCCAGGCTTCATATGCATAAAATTATCTGACTACAGACTTATAAATTATTTCCTAGAACACTAAAATACCAACCATTTTGACTCAACTGTGCTTTATTCCTCTAGTCAATATTTTGAGAGAACATTTATATTATATGAAATGAACTGGCATTACACTAAGACTGCAAAAAATAGAACACTTAAAAACGTATCTGTAGATTTAAGACATAAAAATAAATTTTAGAAAGTATATTGCTTTTTAAATTTCTCATTCATATTGTTACTGTGAATCCATTTGTTACTTTTTTTTCCTGTATCATTTATTATTATTACTCATCTTGTCTGTGGACCACATCTTTGCATCTTTTGCTTTTGTTCTCAAAAATAAATACTGCCCTAAGGTGCTGCTTAAAAAATCTGTAATGCAATTCTGCTTAAGATATATTCAGTCAATATTACTAGAAAAATTTAAAAACAGGGACCATCTGAATAAAGGTTAAAACTTTATCAACAAAAAATTCTCATCATTGTATATCATTGGTAGGAAACTTACAAGATTTTGCTGGGGAAGATATCTAATGAAGTCATTCATTTAAAATTTATTCAAAAAATTCATGAGGTTGTAAATTGCCACTTATACCATCTTAAAATATTACATGATGAAGAAAAGTTCTACTGTATAATTTGAGGACAAAAGAATAACTTGAAGAAAGTGTTTCTCAAAATGAGGTCCAAAGGCCCAAAAGATTTCTAATATGGGCTCAGTGATAAACATTTTAAACAAACACCCTATGTGATCTATCAAATGAAAACATGGGTATATATAAACACTTTCCTATGAGGTTTTCATTACTTTCAAACTTAAGTATTTGAAGAAAAAATATCTATTTTGTTCTTTTTGAGACAGGATCAGGCCGGCCTTGGGCTCACTTTATAGCCCAGGCTGGTCTCAAACTTGCAAAGGATTCTTCTGCTTCAGCCTCCCAAGTGTTGAGATTACAGGAGTGCACTACCAAGCCCCACTGAAGAAAAGATACTGTATGACTACAGTTTGAAAAAGTTACATTTCTAATGAAATTGGGCATTCAAAAAGGATAAGGAGATAATTTATTAAATGCCTATAAATTTTAAATCATTCTAAATTTAAAACTAGATCATTTGCTTAAAATTAAATCTTACTAAGATCATACCGTTGTAGCTTATTTACATGAACTTTTCCAGTCCTTTACATAAATATGGTGCTAAAACAAGAATGCTACCTGGAAGCTCTATCAATAATAAATTTGTAACCATCAATTTTAATAAAAATAGTTTGAAGAACTCTGCCGCTAAAATGAATTCTACTATGTATTTTATGTATTATCCACTAAATAAAAAACTTAAAGCTAAGGAGATAAAACTATAATACATGTGTTTTCCACAGATAAATTCAAAATTATTATTATTTTTTAGGTTTCTCAGAAGACCTACATAAACTGGGGCTCAAAAGTATGGCAATATAGTTTGAGATAGACAAGCATAGATGAAACATTCTAGTCAGAAGACAAATTATTTTTCTGTATTGTATACAACAAGAAAAGATACAATACATTCTGTCTCCACTCTACAAATGCGATGTTTACAAATTTGTCTAACAAGCAATAAAATCATTGTTATCTAAATCAAGTCATGAAAAGCAATTCATCAAAAAAATATTCAATATTCCCTATTATACATTATTAGAATAAAGTATTACATTAAAATATAACTACAAAAGAATTAAAATTAGCTTCCAGAAATTATGAAATGGTTAATTGAATCCAGGTTGGTAATGAGTTTTTCCATAACTGCAACAGGACCAGGTTGCGTAGTTGAAAATGAGGATCAGTCCCATTCTTCCTCATACATTGAAAGGCAATTGATACACTCAAAACCTGCACGTTCATATCCATCAGTCTTCTTCACAATGTCATTATCATCTGGAGTGAGCTGGACAGGTTCATTAATAAACTGGAAATCAAAACTGTCCTAACCAAATTCCCCAGAAATCCTTGGTTTAAAGAGAGGAAGCACCTGCTTCTGCTCTATCATATCCCAGTCAACATTTCAAAAGGATGGATGCTCCTGAACACCAGTACGCCCTGTCTGTGGATGACAGCCCCATCATTTCATGGATCCTTGTTCAGAAAACTATCCAGAGCACTTGCAGCTTTTACAGACAATGTGGTCTGTGAATTTTTCTTTTGAAAATAACTTTCAAGAGATAATGGATTGAGTTTTCATAAGGGTTATCAAAGATCTCAGCAAGATGAAATGTAGACTCTTCAACCATCATCTCAGACATCTGTACTCTGAGAGTCCACCAGTCAACCCTGAAACCATGATCTCCTCATGTAATTTATGGAGTGAGGTAAGGAAGAACACTGCCAGGAATGCTGGTCATATCCCCTGGCTGTAGCCCTTCCTTACACCCGCAATAGTCAGTGAGCTTAATGTGCCTTTCTGAGTCCAGTAATAAATTGTCTAATTTCAAATTTCTATAAAGCATCCCTTGCTCATGAAGATAACTAAGTGCTAAGCAGATTTCTGCAGAGTAAACCCTGGCATGTTCTTCAGGCAGTATGTTGCTGCACATGGACCATTAGATCTCCTGCATTTACACAGTCTACAACAAAGAACAGTCTGCTTTCTCCCTGAAGCAAGAATGTAGTGCAACAAGAAAAGGATGATTAGATGCCTGCTCCATTATATGCATCTCTGTCTGGATGCAATCGACGTTGGTGAGCTCTTTTTTCACAACTTTCATTGCATAAATACAATCTGCATCTTTTAGTTGAACCAGCAGTCTGACTTCCTTTCCCTGTGACCCAGAGCAAATTGAAGTCCTGAAGACCTGTTTAGGATGAAGCTTTGCCAGTTTCCCTTGGTGTTCACTGCCTCATTATCTTTACCTACTTGTTCCTAACCTTCAGGACTTGAAGGATTATATAGGGTTACTGTCTGCAGGAGAGTCTGAAGCTGTGGATAATGGATCCACTGGCATCATGGCTTTGGTGGCAAAGAATGCTACCTGACTTCAATTGTGACACATCAGTAGCACTTTTTATGAACCAAGAGTTTGCTGTTGTTACACTTATATACATACCTGACATCCCCCTGTGTGGTCTGTGCAGATGGCACAGTGAGTATGCCTGTTGAAATGTTTTGGCTTGAAAAGTATGGCCATTTGCACAATAAAGCTTTCTCTAGAGATGTGCATCTCTATGATAAATGGATTTATCTTCTGGAGAAGGCATTTTAGGATGTTCTGGTACACAAAGTGATGTCTGAATTCAGAGTTCAGAATCTTTCTTTAGCTCAGAAAGCTTAAAGTCTTCTTCTAACTTGAACTGATGTTGTATAGCATATGGATCGCCTTCCTTGTCTACCTATTTTGTGGTGAAAAGCTGTTTATTGTCAAGACCAGATGTCTTGAATTTCATTGCAAAACCCCCCAAAGGAGATGGAAAAAAGATGTTACTTTAATGTCTCTTCCCATAGGAGCTGTAGGATATGGGGATGGGTTGTGGAGGTGCTTGGGAAGAAGGTACCATAGCATAGTTGGCTGCGCAGGAAAACTGTCATGAAAGGCTCCAGCATGAGTGCGGCCTGAGTACTGCACCAACCACACTGGCCAGACTGCTGCTAGGCTCCTTGAGAAGTAATTTACAATAGTGGGTCTGGACCTGGGTGGACATACATACACTAGGCTTATCGGTGTTCCTCTGGAGCTGATGGTTATGATGTCGGTCTTTCCCCCTAGACTTCTTTGACTCTAGCTCTTTTTGTGTGTCCAGTTCTAGGGAGAACTGCTTAGAGCTGCTGGATGTTTTTGGACCTGGAAAAACTTGCCCTAGGTTTTTTCTAGTTTCTGTGCCACTGGTGTTTGGGGATAGGGAAACTTCACATGCATACTGTTTTTAGGTCACTGGTGGTCAGTGCTGGGGAGTCCTTCCTTGGGGGTGTCTGTGACAGTTGGGTGACTGCTGCAATGTGGCCTGTGGTGGCTGGATGGAGTTAAGTATCTCTCAGTCTTTCACACGTACTTTCTGTCCCTGGGATCCTGAGGCAACCTAACTGAAATGACCTAACTGGAACTAGCCCTCACTGATCATTGCCATGATGATGACCAGGGTCAAGGAGAAGATCATACTTATTATTCTCTTGCTTGATGATTACTCTATAATGGCAGGTAAAACAAGGGTAGGCTGATTGGGCCATCTTTTTGTTTGTTTGTTTAATCTAGTTAGGTCTTATTTTTGGGAAAGCACAGTAGAGTGAGGTGGGACAGCATATGGTAAGTGCATGGCTGATAGAAACCATCACCCCAGTGGTAATAATGTACATATAGCATCTGAAACTTTCCTTGTAGCCACTTATAAAATCATCACATACTTCTAGCCCAATTGACCCATATAATTTGTGACTTAAGTGGGTAGTTTGCATTTTCTAGGTGTAAGAAAGTTGGAACCATTCAGCATGTAGTATTTTTTCAATCAATATAACTGTGTTGACCCAAAGCAATATTTAGCTTATCTTAGTGTTCATGTCATACATCTCTTTCCTATGAACAAGTTTGGCACTTTACCTTAGATTTTACAATGGTCAGTTTGTATTTAATGCTATATTTCATGCTGATTTTATTATTATAGCTAAAGTGTTATAGCTATTACTATTGGTTTCCTTGTGGCTCCAATGTGTAGTTTGCTAAGGAATCAATAACAATATTGTGCCCCATTCTGGGAGAAAAGGGTTTTGAGCCAAAATGCTGCCACCTTCTGTCACCTATGAACAGAGGTGGGTGGACTCTGCTGCTGTAGTCCACAGCATCCACTGCTCTGCTCCACTGCTCTCTCTAGAGGCCACCAAGTCCCCAGCCTCCCTCATTCATCACTGCATTTTTATAGGCATGAGCTTTCATGCCATGAGCTCCTTCATGAAAGTGAGGGAGAAAGTGCAGTTTTCCACCTTCCTCCTCTGCCTCAAGGTCCCTCATCTTACTCTCCATGTGGGCTCCAATGCATCCTTTAGCGCTTGCCTGGATATTGGGGTTCTATCTCCCTACTTTTCCTCTTCTCAAATGTGCTACTCCAGCGTCTGGCCTCCCAATTTCAGAGAAGCTCTGTGTGCTGATTTTTGAAGTAGTCAGGACATCTTTTCCATTGCTCTCTTCATGTGACAATTTATTTGAAAGGTCAGAGACACCATTCTTAAGAGATTAATATTAAGGATGTTTAGAGTATGTATAGTGGCTGATTGCATCCTGGGAAGTATGATTTCCCAAAAGGAAGAACTGAAAATAGGAGAAAGATGAAAGGACCAAGCAATAAGCTTTATAAATTGTAACTTGCTATCATTGGCTCTAAGAACTAGAGCATTATGAGGACATGAAAGGAATTGTCCCTTTGGTAGAGCTGGATATGCTGCTCTAGTAGATGAAAACAAGGAATGTGCAAGTGGACTGAAATTTGACCATTACTTTAATGGACAGAGAACTAGGCCAGGGATAAGTGGAATTTCTTCATCAAGCAAGAAGCAAGAAGGGTAATCAAATTCACAACAGTGACACAGAGGGAATGGGCAAATGTCATGGAATAAGGGAACAGAACAGATACAGACGATTGCTGAGGAAGATTACAAAAACTATAAAGACATAGTATTCTCAATAGCACACAAGGAAGCATGGTCCCCAAGTAATGCTAGACAAAAATTTAAAAAGGCTCTGATGAAACATGAGAGTGAAATAAAAAGGGAGATAAGTAACTAAAAATCACTTAAAGTGCACTAAAAAATTAAGTAGTATAATTAAAGTTTACATTGGAGGCAAAAAATGATGAGTTAGTACTACAGAAAATGAAATCAATAAACACACACTTTCTTGGATTTTAAAAACAAAAGAAAATTTGATAAAAATGAGTGCGGTCTCATCACATTTGTGTCTGAGAGGTTTCAGAGCTGGCTCTGTTAGTTACCAGTGATGTGACTTGAGATAAGTCACTGAGCTCTCTGTGCTTTATTGCCTCTTCAAGAAAATGGGAATAAGATAGTGCTCCCAGAAGTGTCGTGAGGATGAGATAAAATAATAGATATAAAAAATAGAATGATGAAATAATGATGTAAAATACTTGGGAGAATACCTCATAGAGCACCCAGTCATAGTTATTATTCTTGGGGGGAAATATTATCTTTAAATATAAGATGTTAAGGTATGCCCAGATATTAATAAAGCTTGGATTATTAATAAAACATAATGATAATATTTAAAATTATCAGACTAAATTATAAACCTAAATGTTATATAGCAAAAGATTGTATAGCAACCTTGGTGAAATGCATGATGAAATAATGCATTGCTGTTCTATGATATAAAATCATAATATAGTAAAATTTTATAATGGAGTACTTATACCTAAACATCAACAAGAATTAACCCTTGGAAACTGTAAATATTTTCTCTATGTTTTTCCATGACATTTCCAAATATTCTATAAAAAATCTTATTCTTCAATCAATAAAAACAGGTTGTATTTTAAAAGGTATGTTTCTGGAAATAGGAAATCAAGAAAAATAGACAAAAATTTTACACACAGCACTTTGTAAGCAAAAAAAAATGCATTTACAAAAGTTTTAATAACATTACCAGTTTTCTTATTCTGGGTGTTAGAACTACTATGTATATTTTCTACATATTTTTAATTTTTCATCTTTTCTATAACATCCAGGGAATATATAATTGAAAAAACTCTAAATTTTAAGAAAAAAATAAGACCTGAATTTATAAGCCATTACCTCTGATACTGGCAAGTAGCAGGCTTGGAGAGTAATATCTCAGTCTCCTTTTTTACTGCTGAAGAAGTGAAGCCAAGACATAGCAATTTGCCGCAAGTTGCAGAGCCAGTGAATGAAAAAATTAGGCACGTGACCTAGACCTTCTGTCAGCAGGATTTTCCCAATAATTGTTTGCTTTTGAAATTACTACAAATTTTGTGCAAGATTTACTGCAGACTCCTAACAGGAGTATTATAATGCATGTCTAGTAGCAGGAAAAGTTTAATTATAGTATAGAAATGTCTTTGATTTGAGTAACGATGTATAGAGAACAAACAGCTAATATCAGTCATTGAGAGAGACCCCCAGTACCCTGTCTATATTAATTTACAAGTTATGTCTGTGTTCTCCACCTGCACACAAATTTATTTCTCTGTATTCTCCTCTGCATTGATTCACACTGAAGGTTGGAAGTCACCAGTGCAGACCCTGCCTGTTCAGTTCCAGGCAGAGGGACTGTGTGGCCTGTGTACAATGAAGTCACTACATGGATTTTTGCCATTGTTACCATGTGCAAGTATTTAAAAATTTAGTGTCAACTTAGAGTTTTCACTGCTAGGTTCAAGTTTCACCCTTTGTAGCATTGTAAGAAAATTCAGGCTATGTAGCATATAACTTATTTTAAAAATTTTATTAGTATGACCATATTCTGAATGTGTTTATTGTGGGCTATTGGCACATACATATGGCATTTTGATTCTTCAACTTTATTCACTCTTTTGGCATTAATATATCTTTTATAAAATGACTGTGTTTGTTTAATAAAACATTGGCAATCTTAGGTTGTCCCAAAATGTTTTTGAAATTTTAAAGTCTGAGACAGGTGGTATAGTATTAGACTTGAGTTCAAAACTAAAAGTGTAAATAAAAATCAAGATAAAAGATAGAAAATTAGAAGTAGGGAAACAGGTCATTTTGAAAGGGGAAGGGGGCCAAGGTGAAAGGAGGCGAGAGGGAGGTGAGTGACAGAGGATGATAAAAGGAATTAAGATATGTACATGTTCCAATAAGGAATATAAACATTGTATATTACTCACACGTGCTAATTTAAAAAGAGTTGGACATTAGAAAAAGAGTTCAAATCCTCACACTGCCATCTTCATATTGTATATACTTAGGGAAATTTCTTAGTTTTTGATGTTCCTTTCTTTTGCTATAAATTAGGATGTAACATTTTTCTTAGAATATTAAATATTTTTGCTCTATAGAAAATCTAGAAAAATGGTCACCATGTGTTTTCTGTAACATATCCAGTACAATTGACTGTATGAGATAATTTACAAACCAAATGGAAATATCATTTCCATTTTTCCTTGTCATTACTTAGCACAGTATTTAAGAATTCCATTAGGTGGAGTTATACTGAGAAAAATATTTTCTGTTATTATAACATTTCTCACTATTATCATATGTCTTTAAATTTTTTTTATTTTAAAGAGAATAAAACAAAAGAAAATGGAGCAAAGCAATTCAGAACAGAATAATGCAAGGAACACAGGATTTCAAAACAAGACAACAGGAAATCAACAGTGGCTACCATAATGTCTCTTGTTTTCTTCAAAATAGTTGTCCATAGCTTCATACACAAATTTGTTATCAAAAATAACAAAATAGTATAAAACCAAATAAAAGAATGAAAGTGTTACAGGGCTTCAAAACCAAATAATGGGAAGTGAACAAAGGTTACTCTAATATCTTGTTTTCTTCAAAACAGTTGTCCATACTATCACACATAATAAAATCAAATAAAACAAAATAGAACAAAACTAACCAAACCAAAAGAATAAAAGGCATTATAGGATTTCAAAATAAGATAATAGGAAATCAGTAATGGCTATCATAATGTCTCATTTTCTTCAAAATAGCTGTTAATACCATCACACATAATAACCAAACCAAACAATAATGTCAATTAAACAAACAAATGAAAGCATTATAGGATTTCAAAACAAGATACTGAGAAAACAACCATAATTACCACAATGCACCCTGTTACATTCAAAATAGCTGCCTATAGCATCAGACACAGTAAAATCTAACAGAACAAAACAAAACAAAATCAAACCTAACAAAATTGTTAAAATAATACAAGAGTTCAGGGCAAGACAATGAGAAATTAACAGTGGTTATCACCTTCTCCTCCTAGGTATTTCCTCCCCTATCACTTTTATAATATCTATTATGTTTTTTGATTCCCTCTAACTCCTATTTCTTATGCTAGGGTTCACCCACATGAGTTCAAACTGTTTTGCCCATGAGCATGACCTCCAGTTGCATGTGTTTGCCTACAAGAGCCTCTACATTATTCTACTTCATAGCTCGGTAGCTGTCATGGTTTATGTCTATGTCCCCCAAGCCTCATGAGTTTGCATTGTGCATTTGTGATTGGTTCATTGTCTAGAGCTTGGATTGATGGTGTCAGTGCTACATCCACATAGGGGTGGAGCCAGGATGTGATGTAAGGGCAGGAAGAAGGTGTGTCTCACTCTCTTGCCAATTTCTGCCTTGCTGTTTGCAGCCACCATGAACTGCAGCCCTGCCATGCCACCCTGCTTTGGAGCCAACTGAATATGGACTGAAACCTCCAAAAACTGTAAGAAATAAACCTTTACTTTCCCAACTTTGGGCATTAGGTGTTTTGTCTCAGCAGCAAGTAAAAAGTAACTAAGGCAGAATTTGGTACTGAGAAGTGGGGTTGTTTGCTGTCACTATACCTGACCATGTTTATCGAGAGGTTTTGGAAATGGCTTGTGGGCAGAGTTTGAAAGGATTCAGACATGTTGCCTGGATGCATACAGCACCATATGGATGCCACCAAGGTTGCTGCCAGCTGGAGCTGTAACCAGGCTTTTCTCTCTCTTGGCTGTAGGGATTGATTGCCTGGATTACAGGGCTCTGTTTACCTGATTATGAGGAAAGGAAATTTCAAAGCAGTTGAATGTTGAGGCTGTGCATGGCTATTGTGGGGGGCTTTTAGCCAGCTTTATATTGCAAATCAAGAGCAAAGAGCCCAGAAGGATAATTTGCAATACTGTGAGTTTGGCCAGAAGGAAAATTCCAGGAATGCTGTGGATTATAAAGACAGAGTTGAGATTTTGATTTGAGGAGAAACAGAGAGATAAGAAAGAGACCCTTGGGCATCCCAGAAAGTAGGTCTCCACCCCTTGCAGCCCCAAAATGGCAAAAATGAAAGAATTTACTCAGAGGGAAAAGCTGCAGAGCGCAATGCTCCAGAATGGTGACAGAGGCCACATGAGGTTCCAGAATAGCGACCGCCACATGAGGTTCCAGAATGGCGACAACATAAAAAAGCTTTTCCTCATAATCAGGTAAACAGAGCCCTGCAATCCAGGCAATCAATCCCTACAGCCAAGAGAGAGAAAATCCTGGTTACAGCTCCAGCTGGCAGCAAACCTTGGTGGCATCCATATGGTGCTGATTTTAGGTGCAAGGAAAATGCACAAATTCTGAATGTAAGACGGTTTCTGCCTCGATTGTAAAGGGCCTGGCAGGCCAAGCAGGGTGCCCCTGAGAGGTAGTTTGTAAAGATGTAAGGGTGAAGCCAAAGATGCAGTGGAGACCTCAGAAGTTTGGAAAATCCAGGATTGTGGATGATCCAAGGAAAGCTGCAAAAAGTGAACAGAGAGTGTTTAAGAGAGAAGCTACAGGAGCTGAAATCCCTGGAAGTGCCTTCAGGGTGGAATCACCCAAGCCTTTTGGAACTTGCAACCAGATTGCTTCAGATGCTGAGCATGGAACTCTAGGACTTAATGTTCACTCTGCTGAATGATGGACTTGCTTTGTTTCCAGTGTTTTATATTCCCTTGTTTGTAACTTTTAGAATGGTACTGTTTATCTTGTGCCTTCACATTTCAGAAATGTTTAACCTTGTTTCATTTGTACAGGGGGTTACAGTTAAGAGTTTGCCATAGATCGTAGAGAAGTCTTAGAGAAGACTTGGGACTTGGACTTTTCAGCAATGCTGAAACTATTAGGACTTTGGCAACTCTTGGAGATGGACTAAATGTCTTTTGTATAAAGGATGTACATGAGTCTGGGGGACCAGGGATGGAATGTCATGGTTTATGTGTATGGCCTGCAGGACTCATGAGTTTGCATTGTGTATTTGTGATTGGTTTATTGTCTAGAGCTTGGATTGATGGTGTCAGTGCTACACCCACATAGGGGTAGAGCCAGGATGTAATGTAATGGCAGGAAGAAGGTGTGTCTCACTCTCTTGCCAATTTCTGCCTTGCTGTTTGCAGCCACCATGAACTGCAGCCCTGCCATGCCACCCTGCCTTGGAGCCAACTGAGTATGGACTGAAATCTCCAAAAAGTGTAAGAAATAAACTTTTCCTTTCCCAACTTTGGGCATCAGGTGTTTTGTCTCAGCAACAAGTAAAAAGTAACTAAGACAGTAGCTTTCCATTGTATGAAAATATCATATCTTTCTTATCCATTCTGTGGTTGATGGGCAAGTTAACCCTTGCTTTTTTCTGGTCTCCTGTCACAGGGAACAATTTTTTTTCTCTCAGATTTTTCAGCCTATGAATTTCCTTTCAAGTTAATGTGTCTTATATAAAGTACATTGATGGATCTAGTTTCTTGATCCACTCTCTCTGTTTTTCTTTTAATTGCTGAACTGAGGCTGTCTACATTAATGGTTACAACCAGAATACATTGGTTTGTTTTTGCCATCCTATCCTCCTACTGTCAGCCCTCCACTTTTCCTCTTCATTCAGTTGCCTGTCTTGTTTAGTGATCCTCCTCTGCTGCTGTTCCTGGAACCATGGTCATATTTATCTCTCTCAAGAATAACCTTTAGCACACTCTATAGTGTTGGTTTTGTGTCTATGAATTCCTTCAATTGTTCTTTATCATGGAAGTATATTATTTTTCCATCAATTTTGAAAGATAGTTTTGCAGGGTAGATCAATCTGTGTTGGAAGTTGTTCTCTTTCAGGATTTGAAATACTTCAAACTTCTTGAGTTGATGGTGTGTGTTGACAAATCTGCCATGTTTCTGATTGCTTTTTCTTTATAGGTGATGTTTCTTTTCTCTAACAGCTTTTAACATTTTGTTTCATGCTGAATTTCTGGGTTCTTGATTATTATAAGTCAGGGTGTAGATTTACTTTGGTTGTGGCTAGTTGGAGTTCTGTATGCCTCACTTACCTGTATTCCAGATCCTTTCCCCATGTTTGGGAAGTTTTCTGGTATTACTTCTGTAAATAGCCTTTGTATTTCATTTGTGTTGACCCCTGCTTCTTCACTGATCCCTATCACTCTTAAATTATGTTTCTTTTTGTTGTCCTGCAATCATTGAATTATTGTTTTCTGGTTCCTTGTTATTTTTAAGAGATCTTTCCTTTCATGATCACTAGCTGCAATCCTGTCTTAAAGATTTGAAAGTGTATCTTTAGTCTCTTTTTAGCAGTTTTACCAGCGTTTGATTGACCTTTTAATTTCCTGGATATCTCTTTGAATCTGTTTCATGCACGGTAATTCCTTTTGATATTGTTCATTCAAGGTTTTCAGCAATTTCCTATGTTCCTTTAAAAAAATCTGTATCTTCTATAGATATGCTCAAAAATTTCTTTCATTGTTTGTGATTTTTTTCTTTTACCAGAGACATTATTTCTGATTTGACTACTTTTACAATCTCATGAAGTTGTTTCTTTACTTCAGTTGCTATCCTTTTGGAGATTTCAGGTGTGTGACTTCCTTTTCCTTCCATGACTGTATCTCCCAGATTTGTTCTATGTCGGGTGGGGATCTGAGATTGCTTTTTGTTCCTTCATCTTGACATTTCTCCTGGGTTCCTCCCAACAAGCTGGTTGTAGGGCTCCAGGTCCTTCCCACATTGGCAGCACCACCTCAGTATAGGGGAATGGGGCAGGCACCTAACTCTAGGTTTAGAGGAGGTAGAGGGATGGGCTCCTTCAGACTTGTGCAGCTACACTGGGGCTTCCCTGATGGCCAGGGGATGCATTGTGGTGAAGCTGCTTCTCTCATCCTGCATGTCTACACTGGGACTCCCGTGATGGTAGCAGGCACACAGGGGTATGTTTGTCTGATCCTCCCAATGGGTGACAGTTGATGAAGGAAGCAAGAACCTCCTCCAGTTGTGGCCTACAGGTACACACAGCTTATCTGGCTGCATGTTCCTGCTCCTGCTGGCTGCATGTTCCTGCTCCTGCTGGCTGCCCACAGAAAGCAAGCCTTTTGGTGGCAGCAACCAGCAGGTGGAGGTGGATCTGCTGGTTTTCTCTGCCTGCACTGGCTGCCTGCAGGAAGCAGCCTTTTAGGGACAATAGCTGGCATGCAGAGGAAGATCTCTGTCTTTGAACTTTAAATTTGAATGATTTAATTGTGGATTTACAGGAGAAATTGTCAAATAAATCCTATTCCGTGAACTTTCTGTCAGTTTAAAAATATTGTTGTCTAATTCATGATCATATTCTGTGTTTCAGTTTGACTTCATGGCAAATGTTTCTGGAGCAAACAAAGGGATGTGAATGTCCTAAGAGCAGAACAGGCAGCAGAAGTTGACAACAGTGTCAATGTGTTCCTGGAGCAAGAGTGTAACAGAAAATGCCCCCCCCACTAGTATACTTCAGTTTCTTAGTTGTCCAGGTAATAGTTCCTGTTCCAGTTCACGCTGCTTCTGTCTCTGAGAAATGGGTGATCACTGTGATGCATAGCTGGTCACTATGATGCACATTGTACAAACCAATCTTCAACTGACAAGCCATTCTGCTTCTGTATGTCCTGCTTGCTTATCTCATATAAGCTCTAGAACACCAGAGAGCAGGGTCTGATATTCTGGGAATAATCCCAGTCAGTGCTCCTCTATGTAAATAAATCTACCTCCAAATTCTGGTGTTGTTTCTGTGTTTCTGATTCCTTTTGCAGTAGAATATTAGACACCAACTCATTTATCTTTCCCATCTCTGAGTCATAACTTGTGATGCCCTGGCTTCCTTGTCTCTGACATTGAACCTGATGTCTTTCCTGGCTCACTGCCCTTTCTTTATATTACATTACTCAGTAGTTCATCCAGGGAATATTTTGCTGTCTCGACTCCATACTACTCTCTTATCTTCTAGTTCTTTGAAATGCTGTCTGAAATTTTTGCCAAACTTCCATTTCTAACATGGAAATTCTAAAATCTCACTGATTCCTAAATTCATGCTTGACAGTCACTATGTCAAATTAGGATTTTTCCTTTTATTTTTTGGTCTCCTTATAAGAAATTCATAGCAGAACACATCTGTGATGAGCAAGTATGTATTTTACTCTAAGTCCAGAGCCCTTCATGTTTCTGGATGTTATTGTTGAAGTTGGGCCTATGATTCTCAATATTATTTATATCTTATTTTTCCCTTTGAGAAAAATCTGTGTGAGAATCATTTGAGCTCATTCAATGTGAAAATGTACACAAAGAGACAATCAGCACTTTTCTGTGATGTTGTGATACAGTTGTCTCTTTACTGAAGCCAGGACTTGCTCAGCAAGTGTGTATAAATGTCTATAGTACATAGGATATTATGGTAAAAGAGTTGAAATCAACATTGTCAACTGATGAGTAACATAATGAGACATATTGTCTTAAAAATCTCATAAGTAAGAGTAAAGATTAACTTATTATTTAATAGAACACAATCTCCACATGATTCATAATACTAGCTAATGTATTGCCTAAGCAGTAACCAGTGACGTAAAACAAAAAACTCTCAGATAGGGAAAAGCTATCTCTTAACATGCACTGATTAAAAGTATGATGGATCATTAAGAGCAGACCAGTGGGAAAATATTTGAAGATGCTCTTTAAAAAGAAGAAATAAAAAGCTGATGAATCAATCATCTATTAGGCATTTACTATGTGCGAGACATTTTGCTGTGTCTTGGGTATGTGAAGAGAATAAAAAAAAGTTTTATATTTTGGGCAAGTTGTTCAGAGACACGAAGTGGTTTTCAAATAGTTGATAAAGTAATGGAAACTTTGATAGTGATATTTTATTTCATGTTGCAACTTTAGCCAAAGTTTGGGAGGTATGTTCTGGGCAGATTTGGCTAAAAATTATTGTTTTTCTAGGGCTTTTGGGATCCTCAAAATGCATACTTCAGTCTTATTTTTGGTTTGTCATTTGATTTTGTTTGAGCCTGATAAATCATGTTTTTTCAACTGACATAACCTGAAAATCTGTCCCAATGCACACTGTGAAATTAGCAGTTTCTAGGGCTCAGTGGCATGCTTGATGTAGCCAGTGGAGAAAGCCCAAAATGCCAGCAGGCAGTCTATAAAATTTTATTCTTTGCCAGGTTGTCTAGTGCTGGGCCACTGTAGGTAGCACCAATTCCAGATGCCCAAAACGGAGGTGCAGGACTATATTCTTTGACTCAAGGTGAGTGGGCAATTTGTTCAATCCCAGGGGCCTCTGGACTTTGAGATGTAGGCTGAGAGAGCCAGTAATTTGAAGTGAAGGTGGTTGGCACAGGCCCGCTGATTACCCAGCAGGTAAGGGAGAGGAGGACCAAAAGCCTTCCAAGAAGAAGCTGAAAATTGACCTAGTTGTAGTGATGGCATGCTCTGTTGTTTTTCCTCTTCAGACCAAGCCAGGTTCCCTCATCGTAAATTGAACCCTCACTGCCAAAGACTTAGTTTGGGGATTTTTCACATGCTTTATTTCTTTTTACTTTTCTTCTTTTTATTTTCAGTAAGTTTGCCATGCTCAGTAAGAAGTAGCTTCACTGAAACTGAAAAATAGTCATAGTTGTGTTAAGACAACAAGTTCAGAGAGGAGTACACAGGCAGAGGGTAAGAAATAAAGCCAGCTGGCTTCTGTGCACCACTCTCTACAGAATCTGGTGAGCCTAAGGGACATATGGGAAGAGCGTGGGTAGAGTGTGGGCGCTAAAGAAATGGTGGCAGGTTCACTCCTGCCCTTGGATTCTTTTGGTTTTCTTCCAAAAGCATACTAACACTCTCCCTCAGTGGTAAGACCTGTTTGCCCAACTCAACTCTGAATTTCTTTTGAGTCATTCCTTGGGCTTTGCAGTTCAAACTCTAGCACAAGCTTTATCAAAGGTGGTACTATTGGTACTTTGGGTTTGATAATTCTTTGATGAAGTGGGGTTGTTATCCTGAGCTTGGTAGATGTTTAGTAGCATCTCTGACCTCTTTGTCCTAGATAGTCCTGACCTCCTCTCTTCCCAGATATTCACCAAAGTTGCCGCTAGACATTAACCCTTACCTCTAGGGGGCACAGTCATTCTCTTTTGAGAAACAGTGGTTTAGCAGTTCATCTTTTCAAAGACTGAGCATGGAACTTTGCTGAATATTGGCGCAGAGAAACATGTAGATTTATTCTTTAGATGCTTCATATCATCTGTCTACAGAAATCCTCATAATGCAATCATGCCCTAAAGACTTTCATTTAGTATTGTTACTAAAGTCTCAAGAAATGTATAAGCTGAATCTGGAGAGAGAGTCTGCATAGTTCTAATTTTTTTTTTTTTTTTAACAATTATGGTAGCCACTGTTGATTTTCTGCTGTCTTTTTCTGAAATCCTGTTATTTGCACTGTTTTACTCTGCTCTGCTTTGTTCTATTTTGTTTATTTTCTTTAAAACAAAAAATAGTTTAACAGATTATTTATTTTTGATATTATTTGCTTTAATTCATCTATAGAATGGACTCAAGAATTTTAACTATTTAACTGAATTAGAACTTCATTTTCTAGACATTGAGAGACATATTGAAGCATTCTATAAATCTTTTATTTGTTTTTATTACAATGCAAACATTTTTCTCTTTGGTCAAATTGGTCTTAAAGGTACTTGAACAAACTGTATTTATGTCTACTTTGTAAGGAACACACACAGCTTCTCTCTCAGGGATACTAGCAACTAGTGAAAACATTGCCTGTTGGTGGCTCCTGGCTGAGGCTTTCTGAAAAGATCACTTTCTCCTGAAAAGAACTTCCTCACTCTAGCTTAAGCCAACTTTTGGAGAACAACCTACTCTCAACAAAGTGTTGACCTTTTAACTCAGTCTGGATAACACAGAAAGATCTCCCTAGGCCCAGAATTCCAAGGAGGATTAGTTGAATCCTTTATGACAACTGTATAAAAGTTTGACTTTTCCCTATGTTTAACCCTTCTTTCCCCAGTCCTTTATAGATGTTGATCCTGGAGAAATTTCTGATAAACTTTCTGCCCATAAATGTCTCTCTCAGGATTCTAGTGATTCCTACTTACAGCGAGCCTGCAGGCCTTAACTAAATGATTTCTGACCTGGACTGACTTCTTTTTTTTCCTTTCCATTTTCCTATCCGAAGACCTTTCATGAGTCCCATCTACTCAACAAAATTTCCTTGAGTAATTCTTGTTTTGCTTGGTGCAAATGATATCTGAGAGAACAAAACCAAGAGTTTTGCTGAATCTGAGTTATTACTGGAAACAGTGAGCAGATGAGGTAGGATATGTTTCTAATCTGACAGTCAGAGTTGGAAGAGTGGGATGTAGATGGATGAACACATTGCCAGTTGCACCTAGGACCTGCTATGTCTTCTGAAGAATTAGAACCCTTCATTTTTGATTGTGTACATGTCTCTATAGGATAAAAGCTATGTGTCTAGATTCTTTTGAAGACATCTACAGTCACTGTATTAAGTTCTGACCCACAATTTGTGAGCAGGAGTGATGTATTTAACTTCCACAGAGGTCTTTAAAGAAAGTGGACATTCTCCTTTCTTTTCTCTTTTTTCCAAATGGATCATGAATATTGCAATGGATCATAGATTATTATAATAAGGGCATTGCTCTAGAGATGAAATCTAGAGGAATAGATGAGTAGGAGTGTAGTAAAGTAGAATTGCTTTATTATCTCTGAACCATCTGCTTCAGAACTGCTGGAAGAGAAAGGAAGTGCATTGTGTTGTTTAAACCACTATTAATTTAGATCTTTGCATTAGTCAACTGATATATGCTGCACAGGGAGGGCATATGTTTTAATCTCTCCTCACATATAACAAGGTAATTTAATTTAAAAAATTATGGCTTTTCCAGAGGGTGGAGCCAAGGTCTATGGAGAACAATAGACAGATGAGCTACTCAGAGATTGCAGGAACTTACATTTTCCCTGTTACAGTTTTAAGGTTTCATCTTGAACCAGTTTCAACCAATTTGCTATGGCCTGAGGATTTCAGGGCTGGGAGATGAGAAGGATCACTTAGAAGATTAGGTGCATCTTAACTTATAACTCCATAGATTAGCTGATCTTTAAACTTGGAAGCATGAAATCATACTGCATATTTTCTTTTGTTTCTTAAACATTAAGTTGTAAATTCACTGCTATAGTTTGTAGTGGTAGTTTATTCTGTTTGCTCTATACTTTTCTATTTGGTGACAGTTTTATGGTTTATTTTTTCATTTTTTTATTTTAAAGAGAATAAAACAAAAGAGAATAGAACAGAGCAAATCGGAACAGAACAATGCAAGCAACACGACACTTTACAACGAGACAACAGGACATCAACAGTAGCTACCATAATGTCTCTTTTCTTTGAAATAGTTGAGCATATCTTCACACACATAATATCAAACATAACAAAATAGTATAAAACCATTCAAAAGAATGAAAGCATTCTAAGACTTCAAAACCAAGTAACAGGAAATGAACAATTGCTACTATAATATCTCATTTTCCTCAAAAAAGTTGTTTATACCATCACACATAATCAAATCAAATAAAACACAGCAGGTTAGAACCAATCAAAACAAAAGAACAAAAGCATGGTAAGATTTCAAAACAAGATGATAGTAAATCAGCAAGGGCTACCATAATGTCTTGTTTTCTTCAAAATAGCTGCTCATACCATCATACATAATAAAGTCAAACAAAACAGAATAAAACCAATCAAACAAATGAATGAAAGTATCATAAGACTTCAAAGAAATGTAATAGGATACCATGATTACCATAATATACCATCTGACAGCACAAAATGTAACAAAACAAGACAGACCTAAAACAAACCTAACAAAATTATGTAAACAATGCAAGAGTTCAAGACAAAGATAATAAGAAATTGACAGTAGTTTCCACCTTTCCCTCCCAGTTATTTCCTCCTTTTCACTCTTACATTAACTATTTTGCTTTTGGATCCCATTAACCCTTCTGTTTCTTATGCTAGGGTTCATGCATATGAGTTTGAACTGTTTCACCCATGAACATGATCTTCATTTGGGTCCATTTACCTATAGGAGCCTTGGAGTTATTCTACTTTATAGCTGGGTAGCTTTCCACTGAATGAAAATACTGTATCTTTCTTATCCATTCTGTGGTTGATGGGCCAGTTACTTTGCTTTTTTGGGGGTCTCCTGTCACATGGAGCAATTGTTTTCTGTCCTTTGATTTTCAGTCTATGAATTTCCTTTCCAGGTAAATGTGTTTTGTGTATATAGTATATTGATGGATCTTGTTTCTTGATCCACTCTCCCTGTGTTTCTGTTTATTGCTGAACTGAAGCCATCTACATTAATGGTTACAACCAGCATACATTGGCTCATCTCTGTGATACTTCTGTTGTTGGCCCTCCACTTTTCCCCTTCATTCAGTTGCCTGTCTTCTGTTTTGTTTGGCATTCCTCCTCTGCTGCTGTTCCTGGAAACATGGCCATCTTTATCTCTTTCTAGAATATTCTTTAGTACTCTCTGAGGGGTGGGTTGGTAGTCTGAATTCCTTCAGTTGTTCTTTATCATGGAAGTATCTTATTTTTCCATAAATTGTGAAAGATAGTTTTGCTGGGCAGAAAAATCTGGATTGGAGGTTGTTTTCTTTCAGGGTTTGAAACCCTTTATGCCAAACTCTTCTTGACTTGATGGTTTGTGTTGACAAGTCTGCTATGATTCTGATTGCTTTCCCTTTATAGGTGATATGTCTCTTTTCTCTAACAGATTTTAATATTCTGTTCTCGTGCTAAATTTCTGGGATCTTGATTATTACATGTCAGAGTGAAGATTTACTTTGGTTGTGGAGTTCTTTATGCCTTACTTATTTGCATGCCAGGTCCATTTCCCACGTTTGGGAAGCTTTTTTCTATTACTTTTGTGAATATCCTTTTAATTTCATTGTGTATTACCCCTGCTTCTTCACCAACACCTATCACTCTTAAATTATGCTTCTTTGCACCATCTTTTGGCCATTGAGTTGCTATTTCCTGATTCTGTGTTATTTTAAAGAGATCTTTCCTGTCATGATCACTAGCTGCAATCCTGTCTTCAAGGTTTAAAAGTCTATCTCCAGTCTCTTTCAAGCAGTTGTGCCAGCTTTCTTTTGATTGACTTTTTAATTTCCTGGATCTCTCTGTGAATCTGTTTCATGCATTGTAATTCCTTTCTACATTCATTGAGGTTTCCACCATTTTACTAAACTCCTCTTTTTTCGTCTATGACTTCTTTAGACCTGCTGAACAATTCTTTCAGTATGTTTTTTACTTTTTCTTTTACCTGAGACATTATTTCTGATTTGACTACTTTTACAATCTCATGAAGTTGTTTCCTTACTTCAGTTGCTATCCTCTCAAAGATTTCAGGTGTGTGACTTATGTTTTCTTCCATGACCATATCTCTCAGACTTATTGTGTGTGGTCTAGAGATGTGAATTTACTTTTTTGCTCCTTTGTCTTGACATTCTCCTGGGTTCCTCCCAACAAGCTGGTTGTAGGGCCCCAGGGACCTCCCATGTTTGCTGCCCCTAGACAGTGTAGGGGGATGGGACAGGCACCTGAGTTTCTCTGACTCCAGCTGTCCAGGAGGGAGCAAGGCATGGAGTGGGCTTCTACATAGCTATGCAGCTACACTGTGGCTTTGCTGATGATCAGGGGTACATGTGGGTGGGGCTGCTTCTCTCAGCTTGTGTCTACATTGGGACTCCCACAATGGTGGTAGACACATAGGGGTGTGTGTGTCTGATTCTGTTAGTAGGTGATGGCTGCTTGAGGGAACCAAGGACCTCCAATGAGGGCTTACCTGGCTGTGTGTCCCTGCTTCTGATGGTTGCCTGCAGGAAGGAGCCTTCTGGTGGTAGCTCCCTGAAGGTGAAAGTGGATATGCTGGCTCTTTCTGCCCATGCTTGGCATGTGGATGTAAAGGCCTTCTGGTGGCAGTGCCTGGCAGGCAGAGGTGGATCCTCTTCTCGACTTATAGTTTATGAGCATTTGCTTATGTTCCAGCTTCATCTTATTTTGAACTGTGCATCTCAGAGCATTTTGTACCTACCTTTTGGCGACTGGATACACACTTTTCTTTCGGTATATGACCAGGAACAAAATTTACCAAAATGTGCATTGACAAATGTTTGGTTTTTATAATCTTAGTAAATCTGCTTTAAAAATCTGATTTTTTACAAAAGCAGGTATTAGTAATGCTCCATAGTCAATAAATTAAATGAAGTTCTGAGGTGAATGTGTAGCTTCTCAAGGTCCCAATAGCAGGTGGCAGACTGGCACTCATCTTCAAGTGCTGTTTCTGAGTCTACACCTCCCACTGCTGCTTAGCTGTATTCCTGTGGAGCATTTTCTAACACAAGCCATTTTAATTTTTCTTTTTTTTTTTGCATCTGAGTGTACTACCAACACTAATGATGATGAAATGGTCCTTTCAACTGATTGTAGGTGGTTGTGGAATTTAGAGGGGAAATGTGCTTATAATGTTTGGTAATAAATAAAAGGAGTTAAAGGCAGGAATACAAATAAGTAAGAATAATAAGAGAATAATAAGAACTGCATGATGGGAATTCACTGAGATCAGTTATGTTTGACATGAAATAAGTGCCCTTTTGTATCACAGGTCATCAAACCCTGGACATAGTGTAGTTGTCATGAGTTTTCTAAAATTATTAGGGCATTATATTCAGTGAAATACAATAGAGTACTCCATATATCCTTTTTACATTTGACCTGAGTCATGTAACTTTTACATTTTTAAAATATTTGTATTTTTTCTTAAAGTTCATAACCTTAAATTTGTCTTGTCTTAGGATCTTGTTCTCTTTCCTGTCTCTAGCTTTTCTATCTTGTGTATCTTATGCTTGAAGTTCTGCCTAAGGCCTCTTTTTGGGCTTGAGATAACTGGTAGACAAACAATAATATTTGTCTTTACTGAATCTGTATGCTTTTCTGTGGTACAGTATGTGGGCATCATACTCCTTGGACACACATCTGTGAGGATTAATCTACCTATGATAGATTATCCATGCTGGGCTCCATGTCATTTCTTCTCTTTTGTCTTGTACTTAGCTGTCAATCTTGTATTATCAGCTTTCTTGGTGCGCCATCTTCAAAATATTACTCTGTCATTACTCTCCTTTTTAAATTTTTCTGACTTCTGGGAAATTGTAAAAGGGTCATGCATACTCTCTCTTTGGCTAGGTGACATTCTTCTGTTACCTTTTAGAGAACTACTCTGAAGTTGGGAGGAATGGTTAATTTGACAGCTTAGAGTTTGTTCATCCAATAGACCATAGTTATTGATCAATCTAGGCGCATGCCTTAAGAAATTGTCATCTGTAACATCCAATCTGTTAGAATACTCACTAGGAACCCCCAGCTGACGTGCTGTAGTGATGCTCAAGCAGCTCCCATGGAGAGGCCCACAGGAGACGACCTGAGTTACCAGGCAGCAGCACTGGCTGAGCTCCCAGTCTGTCACCAATACCAGATACCACTCATGAGTGAGCAGGCCTGAAAATAGTTTCTCTGTTCCAGCTGTAAGAACATGGAACCTCTAGAGATGTACTGTCTTTTCTGGGCTGTACCCAAGATGCACATTAGTGAAAGAAACAAATAATGGTTATAGTTTTAATTCTTTAACCATTGAGGTTAGCAGTAATAGAAAACAAGAGTAAAGGCCCTATGATTCTCAAGGCCTAAGTAAAAATTTTCAATCCAGATTTTATTTGTGAGACTTTCATGAAAGGCTATAAGACCCTTGCTCTGATTCTTAGAAAAAGGTGTGCCATTTCCACTTGGTTGTATCTTGTGTGTGCAGTAATTAAGAACTCCAAAGTGAAAGGATATTTCAAACAGTGTACTAAATCCCTGAAAAATATCAGTGACTAAGTCATTTATTGAAATACACTGTTAAATATTGCTGGAAAATAGAAGATATCAGGCTGGATGCAATGGCACTTACCATAATTCCAGCACTCAGGAGGCTGAGGCAGGAGGATTGCTGAGAGTTCAAGGCCAGCCTGAAGTACAAAGTGAGCTGAAGGCCAGGCTGAACTGTATAGTAAAACTTTATCTCAAAACAAAACAAAACAAAAAGAAGGAGGATGAGGAGGAAGATGAAGAGGAAAAGGAGGAGGAGGAAGAGGAAGAATCTATCAGGATTTGGGCTTATCTTGTAACTCAAACATCTACTTCTAAGATAACAATATGTAATATATTAACTAGTGTTAATTTCCTACTATTTAAAAAAAATTCTGTATCATTTCTATCCTTTTTCCTTTTTGTATTTTAAAATAAAATAAAAAAAAAACAAATTACAACTTGCAAAGAGAAAAAAAAAAAGATAGTAAATGCCCGGCCTTAATCTTCACTTCACCGTGGAATCTTCTAGGAAACCTCACAAATTGGTAAGGCCTGCATTCTTCTGTTACACTTTCAGAGGTTTTGGTTTAGTTGGAGTATGGTCTCTGAACTGCAATTTTGAAATCTCCCCAAGATTCTCATACCAGTGATGCTCATTTGTATAAAAGTTTGAGAACCATGATATGAACCATTGTTGCCCTGGGAAACTTATAGTGTATTTGAGGAGCCTATGTTTCACATAAAACAGTAAGCAAAGTTCTAGGGAACATCAGTGTCTGAGATGCACAATCCTAAATGTAAACTAGACATTGAAACGCAAACAGTAGTTCCCCTCATTTTGTTTGCTCTTTTCACTATAATTGTAACATGTATCCAGAGTATTTCTTTTTGCTTTTTCTAATGCTTTTCTTAGTAACAATATTTCTTTAATTATAACACTTATGTGTTTCCACTATAAGTTAATGTTTTTGGAATTAAGGTTCACCTCACAATTACTGTGGATATCCAATATGCTACTTTTCCCCCAGGAACTTGTTTTCAAGGAAATCTGTGTGAACTATAATTAGCAATATCTTAGAAGAAATGACATATATTCTCTTTTATTTGCTGCTATTGTGTACAATGTGCTGTCCTCATACCCTACATTATGAAATCACTGTGGGTAAAGGTCAGAGCATTTTGTTATTTTTACATCAGCCAAAGCATCTAACTTCTAGCACAGTGCTCACATTTTGTAGATACTCAATAAAAAGTGCAGATATTTCGTACGATTTTTAAACTTTACTATCTGCCATTTAGAGATTCAAGGGGTTTGGAGAGATCTCTAAGCCACTTGCAAAATTCCAGGGACGGAAGAATTTTAGAGACCCTCATAATATGCTAAAATTCATTTTAATGTTTAACACTTGGCAATTTGTGCACAACTTACATTGAAGCATTCACTACAAGATATTTGTTATGGTTCTGATGTTATTTAAGGGATACAGGAGGAATTTACACTACATTTTTACATGTAACTGTCATAGACATTCTCAAAGCATATAAATAGTGTCGCTGAACAGTGCTAAAACATCAGGAGTTTTACAAATCCTCATTATTTAGCATGTTGTATGACTGTATGCTTATTTTACTCAAGGGGCTGGAAAAACAGGAAGTTGTTCTTCTGTGAGTATCTTTAGTTGTATGATTGTGTCTGCCTTAATGCCCTGAGTCAACTCGAAATGTTTACCTTCATGTTAATTTTGACTGTGGGGAAGAACCCGAAGTGACACAGTGCTCTCTGGTGAATAAGACGGATGAGGACACATTGTAATGTTTTTCCAAGCCTGCCTTTCTTTGGATAGTACGTGGCAATAGCATTTACTGTGCTTATGATCTTGCTTCATAATAATAGAGAAGAGGACTTATCAAACTGCCGCAGAAAGTGGCAAGAATGATCTGAGAAGTGTGTTGGAAGCGAGGGGGAATATATTGAGGAGGGTTAATAATAATGTGTCTTTCACTGTGATGATTTTTAAAAATTTACAAACTCCCTATATTTTATGATCACCCCTTTGTGCATTTCTAACTTGTTTGCTGACTTACGCTTAGAAGGAAGCATGCCTGTTCTTCAAGACAAGCAACCACGTGCCCAGCGCCCTCTGGCCTCCTGGCGGGGAGGAGCGCAGAAGCCTTTATTTTTCTTGACTTTGCCACATTAGTTTCTATCTCCTCATGCAACTTTTTACTTAATGTTCAGAAGTCACTTTTAGCTGTATTGCCTTGTTCTCCCACTTTTCCCAGCCACATTCCATAGTCAAACTAAATAAATACAGGACTTGAAAGGTCCATTCCATTCTCCAGAGTGGTTCTTGGCCAACGTGCTTGTTAAGATGATTTTTCTGGCTCTTAAAAATACAGGTTCTTGGAATATAATCTAGGGTACTCTGAATCAAAATATAACGTCATAGGTGATTATTGTCTATAAACCTTCTTGAAAGTCATTTTTTGAGACACTTGCTCTAATATTTTTGGAGTTTCTTTATATGCCCTGTACTTGCACTTGACTTGCATTAAGGCCATGCTGGTTTTTTTGTGGTAAATAATACAATTTTATATATTATCCCTTGTTCACATATTTGTTTCCTACCACATTAGTTTTATTTATGATTTTTCTTTAGTCTCTAAAGCTGTCTGCTTGTTTCTAAACTGAGCACTGTGTTTTTTCTTTCCTTCTTTTTGCAGTACTGGGTGAATTCAGGACCTCATGCACTCTAGGTAAGTGCTCTGCCACTGATTTCACATCCAACCCTGTTTGTTATGTAGTGAGAATTTAATCAGATACGAGTTCAATGAGATGCTACATTTATATAAATAGAAATATCCTACAATTTTTTTTTATTTAAGAGGAAAAAGAGAAAAACACAAAACAAACCAAAGCGGTGTAAGGGTACAAGTAATACAGAACTACAAAAAAACAAAACAAAACAAAAAAACAAAACAAACAAACAAAAAAAAACATAACAGTAAGAAATCACCTGTTAGTAGATTACATATTATCATCTTGAAAATAGTTCCTCAAATCACAGTATCAAAGAATACAAGGTGGACATTCAAACAGGGAGACTGCAAACAGCTGTGTTCAATGATCCAAAAACATTGATATAGTCAGCTATTTAACACCCCTAAACACACTTGCTGTTATATCCGTTAGAGCTCTTTTTCTTTTTTTTTTCCCCTCTCTTTTTTACAACAAAATTTACACATTTTGGATTTTATTACTCCTTAGTGCTTATTACTTTTTTTTGGGGGGGGGGGAAGAATACAGTCAAATATGGCAAAACAAAGCTGTCAGTCAATACCAAGGATAGACATAGCACATGGTGTAGAACAGAGTACAAGTTTATCAACAATGGTTATCAACGTTGTCCCTTGTTTCCTTAAAAAGAATTGTCTATCTCATTAGATATTATAAAGTTGGACAAAACAGTAGAGAACAAGACCAATAAAACTTAGGCGTTGTAAACATTACAGGACTTACAAAGAAGACAATAGTCAAACCAGAATGGGTATCTTAGTGAATCTTATTGTCTTCAAAGTAGTTGCCTATGTCTTCAAACTTGATACTATCATATAGAATGGAACAGAGTCTAATCAGTCAAAACAAGGTCGTGGGAGTACTACAGGACTTCAAAACAAGTTAATAGGAAATCAAAAAGATTACTATTTGTATATCCTAATTTTTTGAATTTTTTCTTTAATTAAGACAAACATAAGAAATGACTAAATAATTTTTTTAAAACAATAAGGGGGAGATTGAGATAAAACAGGACATAACAATATAACAATAGAGGTCACAGCATGACTGTTTCAACAACCTAGTACTTCACCACCATATAACCTGACTTAATAGTAGTTACCATAGTGTCTTTTTCCTTGAAATATTTAGATAAAACTTCATATACTCTAGCTTCAAATATTTTCATATCAAGAAGCCCAGAATAAAGCCTTTCTAATTAATGAGTGGAAACTTTATAAGGCTCCAAGGCCACCTAATGGGGAATCATGATTACCACATATTTTTATATATTTGAATCATTATTTACATTAGGGAAACTATTCGGTATTCACACATGCGAGATTGATTTATTTCACTTATGAGTATGGTCTCAAGCTGCGCCCATTTATTGATAAATATCTCAATGTGATCCTTCTTTATAGCTGAATAATACTCCATTGTATAGAAATACCACAACTTTTTTATCCATTCCTCAGTTGATGGACACTTGGGTTGCTTCCAAGATCTGGCGATTACAAATTGTGCTGCTATAAACATAGGTGCACATATATCACTGTGGTATGATGCTTTCAGTTCTTCTGGGAATATGCCTAGAAGTGGAATAGCTGGAATAAATGGGATTTCCAGTCCCAACTTTTTGAGAAATCTCCAGACAGATCTCCACAAAGGCTGTACCAGTCTACACTCCCACCAGCAGTGCAGGAGAGTTCCTTTTTCCCCACAGCCTCTCCAGCATTTGTTGTCGGTTTTCTTGATCCTGGCTATTCTTTCAGGAGTGAGATGGTATCTCAGTGTGGTTTTAATTTGCATTTCTCTAATGACCAATGATGATGAGCATTTTTTCATGTATTTATTTGCCATTTGCATTTCTTCATCTGAGAATTGCGTATTCATCTCAGATGCCCATTTTTGGATTGTATCTTTGAATTTTGGAGGTCTGAGTTTCTTTAATTCTTTATATGTTTTAGACAAGAGGCCCTTGTCTGAGAGATAGTTCACTAAAATCTTTTCCCAGTTTGTGGGTTTTCTTTTCACTATGCTGGAGATTTCTTTTGACATGCAGAAACCTTTTAATAAGAAGTGGTCCCAGTTATTGATTCTGGGAAGTATTTCCCGTGTGGTTTGAGTCCTGTTCATGAATTCTTTACCTACTCCTATGTCTCCAAGGTTTCTACCTAATTTGTCTTCCAATAGATTTAGTGTTTCTGTTTTAATATTCAGATCTTTGACCCATTTAGATTTTAATTTAGTACATGGTGATAGACATGGGTCTAGCTTTAGTTTTCGGCAAATGGAGAGCCAGTTTTTCCAGCACCATTTATTAAAGAGACTGTCGTTCTTCCAGTGAACCTGCTTGGCTCCTTTATCAAAGATAAGGTGGTTGAGTGTGTTCGTAGTTGTGGTTGTATCTTCTAATCTATTCCATTGATCTTTGGCTCTGTTTTGATTCCAATACCATGTTGATTTTACTACTGTTGCTTTGTAGTATAACTTCAAGTCAGGGATTGTGATGCCTCCTGCTTTGTCTTTGCTGCTTAGAATTGCCTTTGAGATTCTAGGTCTCTTCTGGTTCCAGATGAAATTTAGGAGTGATTTCTCTAGATCTATAAGGTATGTTGATGGTATTTCTATTGGGATTGCATTGAATCTGTGTAACAGTTTTGGGAGAATGGCCATTTTCACAATGTTTGTTCTTCCTATCCATGAGCAAGGGATGTCTTTCCATTTTCTGAGATCATCTTCAATTTCCTTTTTCAGTGTATTATAATTTTCACTGTATAAGTCTTTCACTTCTTTCGTAAGAGTAATTCCTAAATATTTCATTTTTTTGCTTGCTAATGTGAATAGTCCAGTTTCTCTTATTTCCCTCTCTGTAATTTTGTTGTTCGTGTATAGGAATGCTATTGATTTCTGAGTATTGATTTTGTATCCAGCCACATTACTGAATTTATTTATTGTATCTAAGAGTATTTCAATGGAGTTTAGGGGGTCTTCTATGTAGAGTATCATGTCATCTGCAAACAATGATAATTTAACTTCTTCTTTTCCTATCTTTACCCCTTTTATTTCTCTTTCTTGCCTAATTGCTCTGGCTAGTACTTCCAGTACTATATTAAATAGGAGTGGTGATAAAGGACATCCTTGTCTTGTACCCGATTTTAAAGTAAAGGCTTTCAATTTTTGGCCATTTAGTATGATGCTGGCTGTTGGTTTGTCATAAATGGCCTTTATTATATTGAGGTAAAGACCATTTATTCCAATTTTCTGTAAAGTTCTTATCATGAATAAGTGTTGGACCTTATCGAAGGCTTTTTCTGCATCTATAGAGATGATCATGTGATTCTTATTTTTGGCTTTATTGATATGGTGGATTACATTTATTGATTTGCGTATGTTGAACCATCCTTGCATTCCTGGGATGAATCCCACTTGGTCATGGTGTATAATCTTCTTGATGATTTGCTGGATCCTATTTGCCAATATTTTATTGAGGATTTTTGCATCTGTGTTCATTAGGGAGATTGGTCCATAGTTCTCTTTTATAGTTGGGTCTTTCTCAGGTTTTGGTACTAGAGTAATATTTGCTTCCAGGAATGACTTAGGAAGGATTGCTTCCCTTTCAATTTCATTGAATAGTTTGAGGAGTGTCGGCATTAGGTCTTCTTTATATTTCTTGTAGAATTCTGCAGTGAATCCATCTGGGCCTGGCCTCTTCTTGGTGGGTAAGGCCTTAATTACATTTTCAATTTCATTAGCAGAGATTGGGTTATTCAACAGTTTTATATCCTCTTGATCTAGCTTTGGTACTTCATATGCTTCTAAGAATCTGTCTATTTCTTCTGTGTTATCAAACTTTTGAGAGTAGAGGTTTTCGAAATAGGTGTTGATGATCCTCTGTATTTCTATTGGGTCTGTAGTGATTTCTCCTTTTTCATTTCTTATTGCATGAATTTGAGCTTTTTCTTTCCTTTTTTTAATAAGGTTGGCTAGGGGCTTATCGATTTTATTTATTCTTTCAAAGAACCAACTCTTTGATTCGTTGATTCTTTGGATTGTTTTCTTAGCCTCTATTGCATTGATTTCTGCTCTGATTTTTATAATTTCCTCTCTTCTTTTGGCTTTGGGCTTGACTTGCTCTTCTTTTTCTAGCTGTTTGAGGTGTAGCATCAAGTTATTTATTTGTATTCGTTCTGTTTTCCTGATGTGGGAACTCAGTGCAATAAATTTTCCTCTCAGAACGGCTTTCATTGTATCCCACAGATTCCGGTAAGTTGTATCTGCATTTTCATTTTCTTTTAGGTATTGTTTAATTTCTTCTTTAATTTCTTCTGTGACCCACTGATTACTCAAGAGTGTGTTATTTAGTTTCCATGTGTTTGTGGAATTTTTGCAGTATCTTTTGTCATTAATTTCTAATTTCAGAGTGCTATGATCCGATAATATGCAAGGGATGTTTTCAACTTTTTTGCATTTGCTTAAATATGTTCTGTGAGCTAATATATGGTCTATTTTAGAAAATGATCCATGTACTGCTGAGAAGAATGTGTATTCTGATGTTGTTGGGTGGAACATTCTGTATATGTCTATCAAACCCATTTGTTCACAGGTGTGATTCAGTTCTGTTATTTCTTTGCTCATTTTCTGTCTGGTTGATCTGTCCCTTGGTGTCAGTGGTGTATTAAGGTCTCCTGTTACAATTGTGTTACTGATAATTTGAGTTTTCATTTCTGTTAATAATTGTTTTATATAACTGGGTGCTCTGGAGTTTGGTGCGTATATATTTAAGATAGTTATCTCTTCCTCTTGGAGTTTTCCCCTTACGAGTATGTAGTGACCTTCTTTGTCCTTTATGGTCATTGTTGGTTTAAAGTTCACGTTGTCTGCAAACAGAATGGCTACTCCTGCCTTTTTTTGGATTCCTGCTGCATGAAGAATTGTTTTCCATCCTTTGACTTTCAGTCTGTGAGTATCTTTCTGGGTTAGATGGGTTTCCTGTAAACAGCATATGGTTGGATTTTGTTTCTTGATCCATTCTGCCAGTCTGTTTCTTTTGATTGGTGCATTGAGACCATTTACATTAATGGTTATTACTGTTAAATGCTGGTTAATTGTAGGAATGTTATCTCTCTGCTGTTGCATCTTTATCTTTCGGTTCTGTTTAATTATTTGCTTTGCTTAGTGGTTTTTTCCTTTGTGTATCTAAACTGTCTTTCAATATTCTTTGCAGGGTTGGTTTGGTGTCCATGAAGTTCCTCAGCTGTTCTTTGTCATGGAAGTATCGTATTGCACCATCTATTTTGAATGATAGTTTTGCAGGATATATCAGTCTTGGTTGGAAATCATTTTGCTTTAGGATCTGGAATACTTCACTCCATGCTCTTCTTGACTTTATCATTTGTGCTGAGAAGTCTGCTGTGATTCTGATAGATTTTCCTTTATAAGTGATTTGTCTTTTCTCTCTGACAGCTTTCAATAATCCATTCTTGTGTTGGATTTCTGGGATGGTGATTATTATATGTCTGGGTGGAGTTTCACCTTGGTTATGACTGTTTGGAGTTCTATATGCTTCACTGATCCTGATGTCAGTTTCTGATCTCATGCTTGGGAAATTTTCAGCTATTACTTCTCTAAATATCCTCCTGACATCCTTCATGTTGTCTCCCTCTCTTTCATTAATCCTTATCATTCTTATGTTATTCTTCTTTGCATCATCTTGCAGTTGTTGAATTGTTGTTTCCTGGTTCCTTGTTATTTTCAAAAGATCTTTCCTTTCCTGTTCACTAGCTGCAATCCTGTATTCAAGGTCTGAAATTCTATCTTCACTTTCATTAAGGCGGTTTTTACAACTTTCAGTGGAGTTTTTTATTTCCTGTATATCTCTGTGCATCTGCATTATGTATTCTGTTTGTTTCTTATATTGCTCGTCTAGGGATTCTATCTTTTTGTTTAGTTCCTCCAATTCTTTATCTGTGTCCTCTTTAGATATATTCAGAATCTCTTTCATTTCTTTTATCATTTCTTCTTTTATCTGGGAGATTATTTCGAGTTTGAATTTCTTTAAAGCTTCCTGGAGTTGCCTGTCAATTTCAGTGGCTATTGTGTCCGATATATGAGGTGGATGGGATATATTTTCTTCTATATACATCGCTCCTAGGGTTTCTTGAGATGGGCTGGAGGTTTGAGGTTGCAATTTGGTCTTTCGTTTTGTCATTTTCCTATATTTCTGTGTTTCAAGTGTTATTTGAAAGCTTCCTCAGGATCTGTTGAAAATCCCCTTCTATGTTTGGAGCTACTGAGACTCTGGCACTGCGCTACCCCAAGCCATTAGGCCTACAGAACCAGTGGCCCTCCTCTGCCTGCTCAGAACTCCGCAGTTCCAGACAAGCTGGGCCTCAGGGACACTGTGCGCCCACCTGCCCCTTGGAAGCTCCACAGTTCTTCAATCGCAGCCGGGTTAGGGTACTCACCACAGGCCGCAGTGCTTCAGGAACCTGTGGACCCTCCCTGGTTGCAGAGATATCCACAGTCCTCCAGACACATGGAGAGGCCGATGCAGGCACCCCAAATCTTCCCAGCTCCTCCTCTGCAGACCAATGGCCAGGCGCGGCAGCTAAACAGGCTGGGCTAGGCTGGTAGTGTGGGCCAGCCCACCTATCGGGAGCTCAGCAGGTCTCCAAATGAAGCCGGGAATGGGGAGGCTGATGTGGAAGCCTCAAACCCACCTCTCCACTTCACTGCACCTGGAAGCCTGAGGGAACTCCAGCAGTCTGGGTGCAGATATCCAGAGTCCTCCAGACACGCAGAGAGGCCAGTGAGGGCACCCCAGATCTGCCCAGCTCCTCCTCTGCAGACCAATGGCCAGGCACGGCAGCTAAACAGGCTGGGCTAGGCTGGTAGTGTGGGCCAGCCCACCTCGAGGACTGCTTTCATTGCATCCCACAGATTCCGGTAAGTTGTATTTTTATTTTCATTTGCTTCTAGGTATTGTTTAATTTCTTCTTCAATTTCCCCTGTGACTCATTGATTGCTCAAAAGTGTATTATTAAATTTCCATATGTTGTGGGGTTTTTGCAGTTTCTTTTATCATTAATTTCTAGTTTCATGGCAGTATGATCTGATAATATGCATGGGATAATTTCAATTCTTGTGCATTTATTTAAATATGTTCTATGAGCAAGTACATGGTCTATTTTAAAGAATGTCCCATGTACTGCTGAGAAGAATGTATATTCTGATGTTGTTGGATGGAACACTCTGTATATGTTTATCAAGTCCATTTGTTCACAGGTGTGATTCAGTTCTGTTATTTCTTTGTTGATTTTCTATCTGGTTTATCTGTCCCTTGGTGTCAATGTTGTGTTAAGGTCTCTTGTTATAATGATGTCATTGCTAATTTAACTTTTCATTTCTATTAATACTTGATTTGTATAACTGGATGTTCTGGATTTTGTTGCATATATGTTTAAGATAGTTATCTCTTCCGTCTTAAAGTTTTCCCCTAACCAGTATGTGGTGACCCTCTATATCTCTTAGGATCACTCTTGGTTTGAAGTTCACATTGTCTGCAAACAAAATAGCTACCCCCACTTTTTTTTGGTTCCTGTTGCATGAAATATTGTTTTCCATCCTTTGACTTTCAGTCTGTGAGTTTCCTTTTGTGTTAGATGGGTTTCTTGCAGACAGAATATTGTTGGATTTTGTTTCTTGATCCATTCTGCCAATCTGTTTCTTTTAATTGGTGCATTGAGACCATGTACATTAATGGTTATAACTATTATATAGTGGTTTATTGTTGACATGTTATCTTTTTGCTGTTGCATCTTTATCTTTCCATTCTGTTTAATTGTCTGCCTTGCTTAGTGACTTTTTCCTATGTGTATCTAGGCTGTCTTTTAGTATTCTTTGCAGGGTTGCCTTGGTGATCATGAAGTTCTTCAGCTGTTTCTTGTCATGGAAGTATCTTATTTTTCCGTCCATTTTGAAGGACAGTTTTGCAGGGTACAGCAGTCTAGGTTGAAAATCATCCTTTAGGATCTGAAATACTTCACTCCATGCTCTTCTTGACTTCAATGTGCTGAGAAGTCTGCTATGATTCTGAGATGTTTTCCTTTTTAGGTGATCTGTCTTTTCTCTCTGACAGCTTTTAATATTCTGTTCTTATGTTAGATTTTGGGATGGTGATTATTATTATATGTCTGGGTGTAGTTTTATTTTGGTTATGGCTATTTGGATTTCTATATGCCTCACTGATCCTAATGTCAGTTTTCATTGTCAAGTTTGGGAAATTTTCAGCTATTAGTTCTATAATTTTCTCTTGATCCTTTGTGTTGTCCCCTTCTTTTTCATTTATCTCTATCAATTTTATGTTGTTTTTTTTGCATCAGCTTGCAGCTGTTGGATTATTATTTCCTGATTCCTTGTTATTTTTAAAAGATCTTTCCTTTCCTTTCCACTAGCTCCTATCTTTTATTCGAGGTCTGAAATTCTATCTTCACTTTTGTTGATGTGGTTTTGACAACTTTCAATGGAACTTTTGATTTCCTGTATATCTCTTTAAATCTTCTTCATGTATTCTGTTTCTTATATTGTTCATCCAGGCATTCTATCTTTTTGTTTTGTTCCTCTAATGTTTTAGCTGTGTCTTCTTTAGATGTGTTCAGAATCTCTTTAATTAATTTTATCATTTCTTCTTTTATCTGAGAGATTATTTGTGGTTTGTATTTCTTTAAAGCTTCCTGGATTTGCTTCTTTATTTCAGTTGCTATTATTTTAGGTATTTCAGGTGTATGACCTATATTTTCTTCTATGTACATGGCTCCTTGGCTTTCTTGGGATGGGCTGGAGGTTTGAGATTGCATTTTGTTCCTTAATTTTGTCATTTTTCTATATTTCCTTGCTTCAAGTTTTGTTCCAAGTCTTCCCTTGGGTATGTTGCAAATTGTCTCCTATGCCCTGGGCCCCTGGGACTGAATAGAGCTTGCTGAGTTGTGTCTAGGCAGGCCCTCAGGCCCTCCTGTGCCACCTCCATTATTCCAGGAAGCTGGGTGGGCACCTAACCACTGTGGATAATGATCCAAAGCTCTTCTTGGGCAAGGGCCAATGCCCTGGAACTCACTTCATGTGCCCTCAACTCCCCTGATTGAAGAATGTCACTGGGCATTATCTAGTAAAGCAGCAAAACCTCCCAAGGCTAGTCTAGTGTGGCTGGGAGCTGGGTCGGTCCTTGACCACTAGAAACAATGATCTTAAAGTCTCCCAGGGCTTGGGGTGGCACGCAGAACTCACCCCAGCCAGCAGCTCGTGTCTACTATTTCTAGCATACTTTAAAAAATTTAGAATGTTGCATTCACCTTTTATGTTTGTTTCTAATGAAATCTAATAATACATTCTGGTCATTTTTGTTTACTAATTCATGTTTATTTATTTGTGAAAAATAATAATTTTGCACTACAGTGTATAAAAACTCATAAATACATTGTATACAATTTTTATACTGAACTGAATTATATTCTTTTATGATAGCAAATGGACACATTTTAGACACTGAGATTGGATAGGAAGGAACTGCCAATAGATTTGCAAAAGAAAAACCTTAAAAGGAAGAAATGTTAGCATATCAGAGAGGAAAAGTCTGTTATAAAATGGAAAGACAAAAAAGAAGTATTCTTATTGTGAACTATTCTCAATACAGAAATGATAAAACTTGAAAGAAGAAACAAAACTACACAACTAGAGGAAGTCTAATAGTCATTAATAATTTCAATAGTTTTTTTTTTTTTTGGTGTATTTTTGAGGCAGAGTCTCACTATGTAGATCAGGCTGGCCTTAAGCACATTAATCCAGGCTAGCCTCAAAGTTGCAGCAATCCTCTACTTGAGCCTCCAAGGTGGTAGGATTCAGGAGTGAATCACCATGCCCAACGCTGGTCAATAATTCTAATAATTTTATGGGTTAGGTTGACCATTGACCAACATCTAACAAGATATCCTATAATCAAAAAAGTGAGGAAAATGTTATTTAAAAATATTTATGCACTTTCTGGATCAAACAATATGGAGCTCATTGATTATTTATTCAAAACAAGAGGGTACAAAAGATCATTTACAATTTAAATTAGATCTAATACTATAAAATAATTGAAAAATATGTGATAGTGAAACACTAGACAGGACATCCATTATTGTCTTCACCATTACATTTAGCAGAGTAGACATTTTATTGACATATACTGTCCAAAGAAGTAAAGAAAGTGCAACAAGACAGTCTAACATGTTGTCCAAAGAAAGGTGATACTAAAAGAATTAGAAAAGACATTATTTATTATTGTCTGCTTGTCACATTGCATTGTGTATTGAATGTTTCAAGATATGACATACATGGAAAAATTATTGCATAAATTTGATAAAATTGTTTTTATATTTCCTGTATTATCTTGTAAATACTAACAAAAATATGAAAAAATTGAGACAGGGTCTTGCTATATCAAGGCTAGCTCACTATGTAGCCCAGGCTGGCTTTGAATTCACAGCAATCTTCTTGCCTCAGCCTCCCTAGTACTAGGATTATAGGCTTGCACTACCATGCCCAGCTGCAATGTTTGATCATCTTCTACTTAAATAATTGGACAGGTAACTGGTTAATGAATTATGAAAAGAAAATTAGAATAAGAAATACAACTTTGGGGCATTATATCATCACTTTTCCTTTCATTTTTCTTTTTTCTTTTTCTGTCTTTTGAGATAGGATCTCACTATACAGTTCAGGCTGGCCTTGAGCTCACTTTGTAGCCCAGGCTGGTCTCGAACTTACAATGACCTGCCTGTCTCAGCCTCCCAAGTGTTGGGATTACATGCATGCACTACCACATCTGGCATCATCACATTTCTTTTGCTGGAACAAAATACTTGATACCCATAATTTAAAGGAGGAGAGGAGGATTTCCAGGAAGCTGGTGCAGTGATAAGCAGCAGAGTAAGAGTCTCTTTGAGATTTGGTGTCTAGACACTGGAATACAACAATGTAAGGAGGAGAAGAAAAAAGGAGTTGTATCCCTGGGACCCAGAAAGGATCTGAAGTGAGAATTGAAGCCCATGGGGAGAGCAAAAAGAGAGACTTCAATGAAGTAAAAGGAGGTGGCAGGTGGTGCTTCTTCCCTGAGCCCAGATTTACTATGTGGGAGGGTGGTTCAAATCTGCAGTTGCACTGTGACTACTGGTCACCCCAGAGGCCCCTACAGAGAAATGCAATGGAAGGGAGCGGTGGATGCAACAAACTGCAGGTACTGGTTAGTGTTATGGTTGACATACTGTGTCAACTTGAGAAGTTTAGAAGTTTAACTAAGCAGCTCAGCAGGGAGCCAGGGTCCTTACTTTGTAAACAGCCTCATCATGTGCAAGAGGAGGGCACCGAGATGGTGTGAATGCTACACCTGCCTTAGGTAGAGGTAGTCTGCTTACAATAGAAGGGAGGAAAAGAGGCTTGTTCTCCTCTTTTTTTGCTCTTGTTACTTTTGCTGTGTTCTGCTACCTTGTATTGCTGCTCATGTGCCAGGCCACCTTGCTTTGAAGCCAGCTGATTACAGACTGAAACCTCTACAAACTGTGAACTAAATAAACCTTTCTTTCCTTAATTTTGGGTATTAGGTATTTTGTATCAGCAATGATAGAAAAATAACCAACACAGTGAGTTATTTGTATTCAAACATCCCCCGGGATAGGGTGATTGTCTGGCAGCCATCTTGGAGTGGGGACAATTGAGCTCAGAATTCAGAATGGCTGTGAGCTCCACCTAGTGGCTTCCAGTGAAAGGTACAGGTGCTGAGTTCAAACTGTCAGGAGGAGCAGGGAAAATTCTAGTTCTAGGCTCAAAAGCAGAAATCAGCTTAAGTTTCAGTGGAACTAAAAGTGCAGGTTTACTGGAATTATTCTCTGTTCCTCTTTAAAGCTACAGCTGGCTTGCTAGGATTAATCAAGTCAGCTGTGGATTCTGCCTACATTGTTTGTGAGTGAAAGCAGAGACACATTTGTGTGAAAAATGTTTTTCTTGTCTTCTTCTTTTTCCTGTTTTGTTGTTGCTTTTTTTTGAGTGGGGAGTTCGTGTTTCTTTTTTGATTGTTCTTGTTTTTATGTGAATGTGAAAATGGGTTCTAGTTTTTATTGTGGTTATTCTGTTATGTTCTTATTTTTTATTGTTTTCTTTTCTCTTTCCCTCCTGTCTTCTTCATTAGTTTCCCAAAATTTGTCTGATCTCTTTTGTCCTCAAACTTTGCTTCTAATCCATTTTTCTTCTTCTATTTTTCTACTTTCTCTTTCTAACCCATTTTAAATTTTCTCCCTTGAGGGGAAAGTTGCTATATTGAGGGATTATTTACTGCATACAATTTTCTGCTTTGTTTTAGATTTTGTCATATAATCACAAATCTAGTTCACATGGGTAAATTTGGCAAATTAATAGTCTCATGACATGAAATAACAGTCATCTGTTATTTTCTAGGTTGCATTTCATGCTATTGTTATTTTGGATTGTACCACTTTAGCCAAGGTGACATAACTGGTCTAATCACTTGTTTTTCCTCTTATACCAACACAGCGTTTGCCTAAGGCTCACAAAATATACAATGGATCTGTGCCAAAGAAACAGGGACTAGGCAAATTGGCAGCAATTTCTCATTCCAAATAAATTGAAGAGATAGTCTTACAACAGATTCAAAACCCAAAAGCCAGTTACATTGGGAAAACACCTTTGAGAGGTAGTTATTCAATACAAACTCAAAACACTGGCTATAAAACTACTTACCATAAGCAATTTGCAAGCATCAATCTGAGAATTAAAGGAAAAAAATATAAAAAATAAGAAGACACTTAAAGAAAACGTAACCTCGTATTTCCAGTTCACGAAGGGAAAACCAGGGAGAACAAGGTGGAACCGTGTGAAGCTGGACTCTGAAGTGGTAACAGTGGAAGGAACAAAGTGACTGAAAATGTCAAATGAGAAATAATTTGTCAGATAATTACAGAGATAATGACCATAATGAAAGATAGGTTTAGTGAGTCTAGAACAGACACAGATTAAAAAAAAAATAGAAGAATTTAGCAAAATGATGGACACCATGAAAGCCCAACATAGGAAAGAAATGGAATCCATGAAATGGATTCAAACATCCAGGAAAGTAAAAATCACTGGAAGTATCTAAAGCTAAATGAGCCAATGTGAGACAGAATATCAGATATAAAAGTCAGGATTGTGATTAGTGATCATGATAAGAAAGATTTCTAAAAAATATCTAGGGGCCATAAGAAATCAATCCAGTAGCTGCTGGATGATGCCAAAAAGAGTAACATCAGATTGCTCAGAGTCAATGAAAAAATAGGAGCCAGCACAAACAACATAAAAATCCTGTTCAGAGAAGTTTAGCAGAACATTTCCTTAGCAGAGAAGCAGAATTTGACATATAATAAGTGAGGTATTTAGAGCTCCAATTAGCTATGATAAAAAACAAGTCCACACCCAAGAGTATAATAGCATTCCAGAAATTCAACACAAAAGCAGAATATTAAAAACTATTAAAGCAAAGAAACATGTAACCTACAAAGGAAAAACCATCAGAATCACAGAAGACTTTTCAACATAAACCCTCAAGTCAAGGAGATCTTGGAGTGAAATATTTTAAACTCCAAAAGAAAAGTATCTCCAACCCAGATTGATGTACCCTGCAAAAGTGTATTTCAAAATTGATGGAGAAATAACATACTTCCATGATGACATCTAAGGAAATTCTTGAACACCAAATCAGCACTCCAAAATGTTCTGAAGTAGGTTCTAGAAAGAGATAACAAAGGTTACAACTCAATGAACCCCAACCGAATGAATCCACCAATTAAGGTAAGTAATTATACAGAGGGTGAAAAAGGGAGCCAACAATAGGAAAATAACATGACAAAAGGACATAGTCAATGCATAGCAATAAAAACCATCAATGTTAATGGTCTCAATTCACCAATCAAAAGAAACAGACTGGCAGAATGAATCAAGAAGCAAGTTCCAATATTATACTTCATTTAAGAAAAATACTTAATTCAAAAAGAAATTCATAGACTTATGGTCAAAGGATGGGATACAACATTGCATGCAATAGGTAGCTGGAAACAAAAGCAGGGATAGTTATTCTATTTGCAGACAAAGTGGATTTTAAGCCAAGACTGATTAACAGAGACAAAGGAGGTCACTAAATTCTGGTAAAGGTAACAATCCAGCATAAAGAGATAACATTCATAAATATGTATATATCAAATAGCAGAGCAACCAACTATATAAAACAAATACTAACAGACATTAAAAATTAAGTGGCACTAATACAATTGTAATGGGGAACCTCAACATCCCTGTGTCATAAACAGACAGATCAACTAGACAAAGGCTCAACAAAGAAATATCAGAATTGAAGCAGACTGGAACAAATGGACTTAGTAGACGTCTACAAAGTGTTATAATCCGTAACATCAGAATATACAGACTTCTCAATTGCATATGAGATGTTCTCCAAAATGGAAAACACACTGACTCATAGAACATGCTTAAGTAAATGCAAAGGAAGTGACAATATACCACACAAATTATCAGATAACCACATCTTTGTACTCCAATTCCTCTGCCAATATCCTGGCCAGCCTCAGTTCTTTTGTAGATGGTGACCTAAACTTTCATTCCAGAAGAATTTTAATCCTTAATGGTTGTGTTTTTATTTCATTTCTGAAGTTTTAATTGAAAAGTAGTATTGGTCAAAGAGATTCTAAAAGTCACCCTAGGGATTCACCTGAATTCCCACCATGCTCCTTTGCCTGTATTGGATAACAATACCTCACTTTTTCCTTGGTAATTTAAATCAACTACCTCAGCTCATAGAATTATCTTTTCTGCCAGTTTGTTCAAGGCAATGTATCTTTTTAGTACAGGAATCTTAATAGGATTCTCAGAGCTGGGGATGTAGCTCACTGAGTGGCAGAGTACTTGCTTAGAATGACCTCTCAAAGTATGGACTAAAATGATCAAATATTATTGTTAGGTGGCTTTATGGACAGTTTCTTCTAATAAAGGGCTTTAGAGGAGAAATACATAAGAAATATGGGTGGTAAACTTTTGCCAAGCACCTCCTGAGATCCCCAAGAGATTAAAGGAATTCTGTAGAGACATGGTATACTGTCTTATGCAAACTGGAGAACGATTCAGAGAAATTAATTTCCTTGGTTATTGCTACCCAATTTGCACTAATGGCATGGTGAGAGCAAACCAATCTCAGGGTAGATTAACTTTGGGATACAGGAAATAGTACTCATCTAATTTATAAATAAAGAACGAATTAGGTAGCCAAGACAATGAACATAAATATGTTGTCAGGAAGACACTAATCATGCAATTAATATTTTTCAACATCAGGTATTCAATTTGGAGTGCATCACCATCTTTTGAAGTTGAGACCCCACCCCACTGAAAAAGAAATTCTAACTGACTCTTTTGATTTGATTCTCTTTGATTCAACACATGACCTACAGCTGTAGGTATAAACTCAATGTTATTTAAGAGCATGACTTTTTAATGTTCTAATCTATGCTACTACTTGAGAGATATTTGAATGAATCTGCATTAGTTTCAGCTCTTCCTACTTTAGTATTGATGGAATAGACTGTTGACTACTTATTAAGTGAATGACAGCGTGTATTAAATTATCCAGAGAACTATCCTTTTATTTTTAAAGAGATTAAAGTTCTGATATTGATTGCTATAGATACTGAGTTTGGTCAGTGAAATCTAAGCAGTGATACAATGTCTCAATGAGTAATTTACCAAGTCCTCTTCATGTGACATGCATAAATGATGTTAATAGCACGTAAATTCAATGGATTTCTTTGTCTTTGTTTTAAATGTGGCACACAGGGTTTTTTTGTGCCTGAACTCCCGCTGTATGTTATTTAGCAGGTGGTTTGGACTATGATTATAGTGATCTCTATTCATTTAAATGATATTTTCTTGAATGTAGCTAAGGGAGTTCTGAAAAAATGTTTACAAAGCCATGTATTTCCCTGAAATACTTTTCTAGAACAAAACATGTATTCCTTATTTTGCCTCTGATGTTAGTATTATTGGCCATGATTCTGCTGCTATTCTGTCACCCTGTGCATATTTTGAAGTGTTCTAGCACCTAAATGAGGTTGAAAGTAATTGTAGATAATGTTATTGAAGTAATATATAAGTTCCTTCTTATGAATTATTCATAAGATACCTATTTCTGTGGTACTGAGTGCTGCATAAAATGTTACATGATGTATATGTAAATGTGTTTATCATATTTTATTTCTGTGTACTATTTGGAATTTATTTGGTGAAAAAGTCCTACTCTAAAACAAACAGAAACCTCTTTGTTCTCATATAAAGATTTTTCACTCTCAAAAGTATTAATCTTTGAGCAACAGCACATCTATATTTCATGTTTTCTTCATAATGTTATCATTTTGAGTTATTATTAAAAGTGTTAAAAGCTAAACTTATTTTCTTCCACTTACTTTTACCTCAAAGAATTATTGAAAGAATATTGCTGTTTCTAGCAGAGACCCTGAATTTATGGTTAAATTTTGTGTGAATGCTTAGATACACAAGGTAAAATGTTCATAGAACTAACTGTATCTAACTGTATGACCATCAGGACGGCGTGCTGTTTTTCTGGTGTTGCTTTAACACTATTAGAGCTATGGAGACAGTAAGAGTCTTCAGTCAAGAAGTTATGAATTTGAATCCAGGATCTGCCATTGTCTTGTTCTGCATCCTGAGGTCCCAGTAGTCTCTTTCTCTCACCCTAACCTCAAGTATCAGTATTTTCTGCTTTCATAGGACAAAAAGCCATAATGGTCATTAGCAGAGAAAGTAAAACCATATAGAATTCATGTACTCCCAGTGTTTTGTGCTGAGTTTTTAGGACACAGGTCCTAGGGATTCTCAATCCTGGACGCTAGCATGACTAAGTCTCAGTGACCCTTGGTTGATGACTGCTTCAGTTGTATGGTAGAAGACAAAAAAGAAGAAAAGAGGAGAAATCATGATCTTATGTGGGATTTGAGTCATTTATAAAAGATAATATTCAGTGTTTCTCAATCCAACTGATTGGTGCTGAAGCTGCTCTTCATTGGGACTTCCTTTCATATCTTGGTCCTGACTTTTGAGATAGAGGTAGGAAGTCTTACTACCTCCCTTAGTTACTTTTCTCTAATTGTTGAGACAAACTCTCTGACACCTAAAATGAAGGAAGGAAAGGCTTATTTCTTACCATTCTTGGGGGTTTCAGTCCATACTCAATTGGCTCCAAAGCTGCATGGTGTGGCAAGGCAGCCATTCATCGCAACTGCAAACAGCAAAGAACCAGGCAAGAGAGAGAAATGCCCTCTTCCTGCCATTACACTGTATTCTGGTTCCATTCCTCGGCAGTTGTAGAACTAATACCACCAATCTGAGTATCAGACAATGAACAAATCATGCTAGTTTTGGCCATGTCCATGATTGCACGAGGCTTGTGGGGGGCTACTGACAAAACCATGACACTATCCTAAAAACCATACTCTGCTTCCAGACTCATTGAGATAATCTAGTAAATGTTACTTTCATTATCAGGACACTGATATTAATATTTTTGTTACCAGAAAGATGGATTTATTTCTTTGAAATGTAATTTCTAAATAATTCTACATAATTTTACAATTTTTTTTTCTGGAAGTGAACTGGAAATTTACTAATCTACCTATTCATTACCCTTTTCATATATGTGCAGTTGATTTATTGGAACACTCAAATATGCATGTCTTGAGTCACATGGATATTCAGTGAGAGAACTGATAGTAGAGAATGAGTCTTCTGACTCCCAATTTAATGTTGTTTTTACTAAACCAGAGTGCTTGCCAGATCTTTTAACTCTTTAAAGATCACTGTTGAGTCAGAACTATACAAACTATATAAACTATTATGTTTCAACTTTTGGTAGGTTAGTAATCATTCAAGGAAATAATTCTTCCCAAACACCTGACATTTTTTGGCTTATCTTTCCAGTCTTGGAAATAAGTTTGTGGTACAATGAGAAATACAAATATAGAGGAGGGTATGATGTGGAGATGATAAAGTTGCCATTGAAAAGTGAATCTGTATCTAAGAAGATTGATTAAATGGTGGTCTTCTATCACTGTTTGAATTGAACAGAGTGAGGAAGGCTCAGATGAAACCCATAATAGGGAGCAAGTTAGGAATCAGATTGGTGGGTACTGAGTCAATGGCCCCTAAATGGTGGTGAGGTCTTTATCCTGGATTATATATTTTTAGTGAAGTTCTATATCATTTTTTTTTTTTTTGTACTGGAAAACAAACTCTGGACTGCATGCTTGCCAGGTAGGCACTGCTGAGATACATCCCAGGCCCAGTTATATATCATTTCTGTCTATGAAATAGGGAGTCAGATATTCAAGGAACTACCATTATTTTTTATTATATTATGCAAAGTGTGTTTGAAACTGTGTTTGAATAGAGTGGCAAAAATGGAAAATGTGATTGGCTTTCAAAGGTTTCCTGGGTTTTTATTTTGAACAAGCCACTATTAAAAATGCACGAACATTTATATGGTAGAGACTGTGGATTACCTATGGGGCAGTCAGTTTTTGGAGTCAGACCACTTTAGTAAGCTCTTTATCTGTGAGATGAAAGGCAAGAGTCTCACTACTATAGAAGATTAATAGGAGGTGGAAATATGAACCTATTCTCTTATCCTAAACAGGCAGTTTAGCAATTTTTCTAAGGCATGGAGAATCCTGGGGGCCCACAGAAGAAGTGTTGGCCATAAGTTAGGAAGGGACAGGGAATTCACCACAGTCACATAAATGGAAAAGGTAGAAAAACTTGGATATCAAGTTGAGCCCAGGGGCTGCAAGAGAAACCGATTTTAGGAGTACTTTAAAGAAATGATAAGCAAGAAAAGAGAAAAATTTTCTTCCCCTGGGTCCAAACTGGCACTTTAACACTGGTTACCAATAGAGAACAGATTTGTGCAGTCATTTCTCAAAGACCAGTGGTGTCAACTGCAAACACCATTGTCTTAGTTATTTTTCTCTCATTGCTAGGACAAAATACCTGACAGCCAAATCAAAAAGAGAAGTGTTTATTTAGGTTACAATTTGTGGAAGTTTCAGTCCATAGTCAGCTGACTCCAAGGCAAGGTGGCATGCCACAAGGGCAACAGTTCAAAGCAGCAAAGGACAGCAAAGGCAGCAAAAGCAAAAGGAGAGGAGAAGAAGCCTCTTTTCCTCCCTTATATTGTATGCAGGCTACCTGCTCACAAGTGGGTGTAGGACTCACCATCTCTGTGCCCTCCTCTTGCACAAGCACATGATGTCTACAAAGTGAGACCTGGCCCCCTGCTTTAGTCACTTAGTTAAACTTTTAAGCTTCTCAAGTTGACACAGTGAAAAACATCCTAGAGCAGTAAGGCAAGTCCTGTACACCCCAGGATGTAGAACTGTTGAGGTATTTAGTTAAGCTTCTAGACTTCTCAAGTGGAGACAATGTCTCAGTCATCACAATCATGAAGACAACATTAGGAGGCCATAGGGCCTGTTTTGACAGGCATGAGACAACTTCCAGCAATAGCAGTTGATACTTTGAAGGATTTTTTCCAGACAACTAAATAGATAAAGAATAATTGCCTGTTTAAAAAGTATTGACAAAAAAAGAAAAAAGATCTAACCATATTTTTGTCATCAAAAATTGGTGACATCTTAGCTATATTGTGTCATCAAAAATTGATGAGGTTTTGATTTTTTGATGACATTCTTATTTTCTTAAGTATGAACAAGAGTTTTATTATTAACATAGAAATTAGAAGGATAATTGCCACAACAAAGCTTGGTACAATATTAGAAACATACTTAAAGGTTTAGTGTCTTGCTTTAGATTCAATTCATAGGATTATAGTAGAAGTCAGAATTTGTGGCAGCTAATATATATATGATCTCCAATTGCAATTGTTGATATCTTGTGTCACTTGAGAAGTTTAGAAGCTTAACTAAGTGACTCAGCAGTTCTACATCCTAGGGTGTATAGGACATGCCTCTTGGTGGCTGTTTGTGCCCCAGAATGTTATAATTGTTGATGCATTGTATCAACTTGAGAAGTTTAGAGGTTTAACTGAGTGACTCAGTAGGGGGCCAGGATCCTCACTTTGTAAACATTCTGAGCCTATGTAAGAGGAGGGCATAAGGATGGTGTGAATGCTAAACTTGTCCTAGAGCATGTAAGTAGCCTGCATACAATATAAGGGAGGGAAAGAGGCTTGTTCTCCCCATTTTTTGCTCTTGTTGATTTTGCTGTCTTCTGCCACTGCCATGAATGATTGTACCTCTGCCACATCACCTTACTTAGAGCCAGCTGATTATGGACTGAAACCTCCACAAACTCTGAGATAAATAAACCTTTTGTCTTTTAACTTTGGATGTTGGGTATTTTGTTTCGGCAATGAGGGAAAATTAACTAAGACACCAATCAAGATGTGATTTTCTATCAATGGCATACATGCATTATGCATTAACATAATGATCCAGTTTGTTGTACAATATTCATGCAATTTTCATTATGTAACTCTTTCCATATCTATTTCCTCAAAAGTACCCACTTTATCTCTTTTAACTTAAACTATATATACAATGGTTTATGTATTATTTACTTCTATTGCAGTAAACAATTTCTTTAGTTTCTACTTTATTTTATTAATTTGGGCATTACCTATAGCCTTCTTTCAGAAAGTGAGGATTTAACTTTTTCTCAGCTTTCTTCTTCACAGCACATGTACATTTTATTTGACATTTGTCACTTATCAAAGTGATTAAAATAGACCCATTAATTCCTTAAAATTTAAATCTTGAACCATAATAAGTAACATTAACCAAAGGATTTAATCCACTTATTAGAGAATACACATCATTACAATCATTGATTCATGTGACTTCCTGATATGTGAAAAGGAAATTTCAAGCCAAGGATAGGGATTGTTTAACTACCAGAAACCACAAGAATGAGGAAGAACTGGTATTTGTTAACCACCCATCATGTATTAAACACCAAGTAGTACGATTTTAATATACTTTTATGGGGTTTCCTTTGATAGGAAAAGTGATTGAACTTAAACCACCATGTGTGATGTGAAATCCAACCTGAATTTTCAGAGATGGCACGCATTTAGGAGCTCAAACAGTGGTGATCCTGATTCTCTCTCTCAGCTGTGCCTACATGGCTTGGTTTCTTTGTAGATGGGCTCTTTCTGGTTATCTACTAAGATAGTAACTGGTCTGGTCTGCTTATACCTTCAAACAATGAAACACAGGAGTTGATCAATGAATGACTCAGTTCTCGCATGCCTGCAGGAAGTATATGTGCTATGTAGACTCCCAGGATTTTCCATCGTCCATAGTTTCCTATGTCAGTCACCTGCTCATAACTGTATTTTATTGAATAAAGTAGTGGGTATGGAAACCTGTCTTCCAGAGTTGTTATTTTAACTTCAGGAAATACACTGGCTGGGCTTGCTTGAGTAACATGCTTATACCTTATTGGAGGGTGACTAACCATCGTGGCCATGGAATGAAGGGAGGCTAATTTTCAAAACAAAGAAATAGTTCTAAGACAAAAACATATCTCTGAAACCAAAATTGTGAGGCAAGTACTATCTTTTTAATTTTGCTTGTAATAAAACACATTGAGAGAGGATACATTAGTTGTTCTAGATCACACTACTCAGTAGAATGGGGTTTACAATAGTAAATTTTTTCCTTTAAGTAAAACTGAAAACTGCACAGTTTCATGGACATTTATTTAGCTCTGTCATTTTTCTCCTGCAATAAAAAAGAATACTTGTATAATACTTTGGAGTTGATGTTGGAAGTATTTTTTTTCAAAAGAAATGCAGTGGTTAATTTTGATTGTCAACTTCATTGGCTTAAGGAAGCCTGGAAAAGTGGTAGAGCACTCTTCTGGGTGTGTCTGTATGGCTCATGGGATGAGACCTTGAGGGTCTGTGTCTGGTCATTTCTTCTCTGGTGCTCTTCTTCCTCTGTACTCATTCCTGGCTGCCATAAGGTGAGCAGCATTTCTGTCCCTTGTTCTTCTGCCTTGATGTTTCTCTCTTGGAACCAAGTATCACTGACTAAAACCTCTGAAACTGTGAACCAAAATAAACCTATTATAAATGTGTGAGATATTTTCTGCTCATAATAGGAATGCTGACCAATACAAAGGACGTACATTTGAGGTTGTGTGATTAAAAGGGAATAAGTGGTACAATAGAATTATAATTTTTATATAATAGTAGTCATTGTTACGGTTTGTGTCTGAATGTCTCCTGCAAATCTCATGCAGTCATGAGGGCAGACTTCTAGAGTGTGTGATTGATCATGGTCCAATGCTAGGATTATAAGTGTGAGTGCTACACCTACCTTAGGGAGGGTGTGGCCTACATACAATAGAACGGACAGGAAGAGTCTTCTCTCATGTATCCCTTCATTTTTGTTCTTGCTGCTTTTGCTGTTTTCTTCCACCATGAACTGTTGCCCCTCTGTCATGCCATCATGCCTCAGAGCCAGTATGTTATAGAATGAAACCTTCACAATTTATGAGCCTAAAAAACCCTTCCTTCCTTAATTTTGGCTGTCATGTATTTTGTCTCAGCAATGAGAGAAAAGTAACCAACATAGAATTTGGTGCCAGAGAAATGGACTTGTGCTGTGACTATACCTGACTATGTAGCTCAAGAGCATTTGAGAAGAAGAATGTTTTCTGGGAAGTTTTGTCCCCCGCTGAAAGAATAGCACTGGAACACTTTAGGCTGTTTTGCATGAGAGATTCTGATCAGAGCTCAGAAGACTAGAAAGTTGATAGAAACCTGCCAATGAAGATTAGTTGTTGGATTCCAGATAATGGGTGTTGTGGCTTGGCAGAAAATTTGTCTGTATTTTGTTCATATCCAGAGACTTTGCCTGAGAGTAAGATTAAGGGTTGACAACTTATTAACCTGGCAAAAGAAATTTCAAGGTAGTTGAATGTTAAGGCAGTGGCATGGCTATTGTTGGGGATTTTACCCAGATTTATGTTTCAAATCAAAAGCAAAGAGCCCAGCAGGATAATTTAAAACATTGTGTGTTTGGTCAGAAAGGAAAATCCAGTAAAGCTGTGGACTGCAAAAGTAGAGCTGAGGAAATCTCAATTGTTGAGAAGAAACAGGAGAATAGGAAAGAGGGCCTGAGAGCATCACAAGAAGAGCAAGACTTCACGCTTTGAAGCCTCAAAACTGCAAATGTGAAAGATTTTGCTATGAGGCAAAAGTCACAGAGCACCATGTTCCAGAATGGTAGCAGCCATATTATGTCCCAGAATGGTGGCTGTGGTTGCACCAGGTTCCAGGATAGCAGAAGCATAGAGAAATTGTTCCTCAGAATCAGGTTCAGAGTCCTTAGTGATCCAGACACTTGACCCTTACACCCAAGAAAGAAGAAAGTCTGGCTACTGGTCCAGTTGGTAGAAGACATTGGAATCATTCATATGGCAGTGATTTTAGGTGCATGCAGAATCAGCTTCAACCAAGATTTCAGAAGAAGGCTTGGGAGGCCAGACTAGATGCCCCTGAGAAGGCAGTGTGAAGTTGTAAGGGTGAACCCAAAGGCACAGTGGAGACACCAGAATTTTGGAAAAGCCAGGAATGTGGATTACCTAAGGAAAGCAACAAGAATTGAGTAGAGCAGGCTTAAGAGAAAAGCCCTGCTAGCTACAACCACCAGAAATGACATAAAGGCAGAATCATGCAAACCTTTTGGAGCTCACAATTTACCACAAATTGCTTCAGATGTTTCACATGGAACAACAGTATTTAATGCTTGTCCTGCTGGATTTTAGACTTGTTTTAGCCCTATTTCTTTGTTTTCTCCTGTTTGTACCTTTTGGAATGGTAATGTTTATCTAGTGTCATTGAATGTTGGAAGTATTTAACTTTGTTTTCATTTGTATAGGGGCTCATAGGTAAGAGTTTGCCTTATATCTCAGAGGGAACACTTGGGATTTGGACTTGGGATTTGGACTTTTGAGCAATGCTGAAACTATTAGGATTTTAGAGATGGCCTAAATGTCTTTTACATAAAGGATGTGCATGAGTCTTTGGTTGGTCAGGAGTGGAATGTTATGATGTATGCCCCCAAAACCTCATACAGTCATGGGGGCAGGCTTCCAGAGTTTGTGATTGATTCGTGGTCCAATGCTGGGATTATGAGTGCTACACCCACCCTAGAATGGATATGGCTTACATACAATATAAGGGACAGGAAATCTTCTTTTTGCTTTTTTTTTTTTTTTTTTTTTTTTGTCTTTTTTGTTTTTGTCGGTACCAGGGATTGAACTCATGACTGCACACTTGCAAGGAAGGCACTTACGCTGCTGAGCTAAATCCCCAGCCTTAAAATCTTCTTTTTAAAAAAATTTTTTATTTTAAAAAGATTAAGACAAAAGATGACATAACAAAGCAGATCAGATCAGAACAATGCCAGTAACACAGCATTTTTACCACAAAACAACCCATAATTAACAGTCACTACCATAATGTCTCTTTCTTTGAAATAGTTGAGCATAGCTTCATATATGATAGTGTCAAACAAAACAAAACAGTTCAAGAGAATGAAAGCATTACAGGGCTTTCAGAACCAAAGAGCAGAGAATGAACAATGGCTACTATATGATCTCCTTTTCCATAGAAAATTTGTTTATACTATCACACATAATAATATCCAATAAGATATAGCAAGATAGAACCAAAGGAAACAGAAAAAATAAAGCATAGTAGGACTTCAGAGTAAGACAATACCAAATCAGCACTGGCTATTCTAATGTCTTGTTTTCCTTAAAAGCGCTGTTTATACCATCACAATAATAAAATCAAACTAAATAGGATAAAAAATTCCAACTAATGAATGCAGACATTAAAAGGCTTCAGAGCAATGTAATGGGGAATCATGATTATTATAAACTCTTATGTACTCTTATACTAGGGAGACTATATGGTATTTATACGTCAGTTTGATTTATTTGGCTTATGAGCATGGTCTCAAGTTGCATCCATTTATTTATAAATATCTCAGTGTGATCATTCTCTATAGCTGAGTAGTACTCCATTGTATAAAAATACCACAGCTTTTTTTTTTTTATTCATTTCTTAGCTGATGGACATTTAGGTTATTTCCAAGATCTGGCTATTACAAATTGTGCTGCTATAAACATGGGTGCACATATATCACTGTGGTATGATGCTTTCAGTTCTTCTGGGAATATGCCTAGAAGTGGAATAGTTGGAATAAATGGGACTTACAATCCCAGCTTTTTGAGAAATCTACAGACTGACTTCCAGAATGGCTGCACCAGTCTACACTCCCACCAATAATGCAGGAGAGTTCCCTTTTCCCCACATCCTCTCCAGCATTTGTTGCTGGTAGTTTTCTTAATCCTGGTCATTCTTTCAGAAGGGAGATGAAATCTCAGTGTGGTTTTAATTTGCATTTCTCTAGTGACCAATGACGATGAACATTTTTTCATGTATTTATTTGCCATTTGTATTTCTTCATCTGAGAAGTGTGTATTCATCTCAGATGCCCATTTTTGGATTGGATGTTTGAATTTTGGGAGTCTGATTTTTTAAAACTCTTTATAGGTATTAAACAGAAGTCCTTTGTCTGAGGAACAGTTCACTAAGATTTTTTCCCAGTTTGTGTTAAGATTTTTTCCCACTTTGGTGGAGATTTTTCTGTGCTGGAGATTTCTCTTGATATGCAGAAACTTTTTAATAAGATGTGATCCAAGCTATTGATTCTGGGAAGTATTGCCCATGTGGTTTGATTCCTGTTCATGAATTCTCTACCTACCCCTATGTTTTCAAGATTTTTACCTAATTTGCCTTCCAACACATTTAATGTTTCTGTTTTAATATTCATATTTTTGATCCATTTATATTTTAGTTTAGTATATGGTGATAGGCATGGGTCTAGTTTTAGTTATTGACATGTGGAGGGACAGTTTTTCCAATACCATTTATTAAAGAGACTATCATTCTTTCAGTGAATGTGTTTGGCCCCTTTATCAAACATAAGATGGTTGAGTTTGTTTGTAGTTGTGGTTGTGTCTTCTAATCTATTCCATTGATCTTCAGATCTGTTTTGTTTCCAGTACCATGTTGATTTTACTACTGTTGCTTTGTAGTATAACTTCAAGTCAGGGATTGTGATGCCTCCTTTTCTTGCCTTTGCTGCTTAGAATTGCCTTTGATATTCTAGGTCTATTCTGATTCCAGATGAAATTTAGGAGTGATTTCTCTAGATCTAAAGGTATGTTGATGTATTTTAAATGGGATTGCATTGAATCTGTGTAACAGTTTTGGAAGAATGGCCATTTTCACAATACTTATTCTTCCTATCCATGAGCAAGATGTGTCTTTCCATTTTCTGAGATCCTCTTCAATTTCTTTTTTCAGTGTATTATAGTTTGCCCTGTATAGATCTTTTACTTCTTTTGTGAGATTAATTCCCATGTATTTCATTGTTTGGATGTTAGTGTGAAGGGTGTGGCTTCTTTTATTTCTCTGTCAGTGATTTTGTTGTTAGTGCATAGAAATGCTATTCATTTTTGTATCCAGCTACATTGCTGGATTTATTTATTGTATCTAGGAGTCTTTCAATGGAGTTTTGTTGGTCTTCTATGTAGGGTATCATGTCATCTGCAAATAATGATAACTTAACTTCCTCTTTTCCTACCTTTCCCCCTTTTATTTCTCTTTCTTTTCTTGTTGCTCTGGCTAGTATTTCCAGTATCATGTTAAATAGGAGCCATGATAAGGGACATTCTTGTCTTGTGCCTGATTTTAAGGTAAAGGCCTTCAGTTTTTGGCCATTCAAAATAATGCTGGCTGTTGGTTTGTCATAGATGGCCTTTATCATATTGAGGTAAAGACCATCCATTCCAATTTTCTGTAAGATTCTGATCATGAATGAATGTTGGACCTTATCAAAAGCTTTTTCTGCAATATAGAGATGATCATGTGATTCTTACTCTTGGCTTTATTGATATGGTGGATTACAGTTATTGACTTATATATGATGAACCATCCCTGAATGCCTGGGATGAATCCCACTTGGTCATGGTGTATAATCTTCTTGATGATTTGCTGCATCCTGTTTGCCAATATTTCATTGAGGATTTTTGCATCTGTGTTCATTAGGGAGATTGGCCTGTAGTTCTCTTTTTTAGTTGGGTCTTAGTTTTGGTACTAGAGTAATATTTGCTTCCAGGAATGACTTAGAAAAATTGCTTCCCTTTCGATTTCATTAAAGAGTTGTAGCACACTTCTCTCTTTTTGCTTTTTTCTGTCTTCCAGCCTCCATGAACAGTTGCCCTCTGCCATGTGTTACACTGCCTTGGAAACAGCCACAAACCTTGAAACCTCTACAAACTGTGAGTTACATAAACCTTTCTTTTCTTTATTTTAGGTGTCAAGTATTTTGTATCAACAATGAGAAAAAAGTAATTAAGACGTTCTTCTATATGGGGAACTATTTACTGTTTTATGTGAGATGAAGACACCTCAAGTCATGTAAGATGTGCTATTGGCAACCTGCCCACATCCCCTGAGGACTCAACATTGGTTTCCCATCACATGGTTTCCAACTGTATACACCTGCTGGTCTGCCTCAGTGCTTTTTCTGGCTGCCAGAGAAGTGTCACATATTAACAGTTCTCAGGAGGAGCTTTCAACCAAGGATAAACAGGAATTCACTGATAAGTGCCCCAACTCCTTTATACCTTGGTGGTATGTGTTTTATATTGACTCCCACAATTTTTCAGTGGGATTGGGCTATAGCTGCCCACACCCGTCACCTGATTTAAAGCTGTACTTTATTGACTTCTATCATTTTCTTGTCTTGGGTACCTATTTCTTTTACAATGCTTCCTGGGTCTGATTTCTAAATTGACTGCTCTCACATTCTTGTACCAAGATATATTTCTAGGGGAAACTGCACTAAGATAAGCTATATATTGGGCATATGGATAACTCTGGCTATTTCAGCAAGTTCAAGTTCCCATTATGTTTATTTTAACATATTCACTAGACATAACAATGAATTACAGTAAATTAACTTCTATTGTCCATTGTTAGATATAAGTAAATTTAGTCAAAATTAATAAGAACACTCATACTGTTACAAACATTTCTTTGCCCTAACATGGCAGACAGTCTGAGACTGAATCTGTTCTCCACTGTGGTTCTTGGACTACCCTCTTATTTTAATTCTCAGTTCCTATATGAGTTAAACTATATGTATATCAATGTTTGTGAAGAGCACTGTGTAAGTTAAAATTTGCAACATCCCCAGAAGAGTGCCTGGCATATAATAAGTGCTGTGTAAGAGTTGGTTAAACACTTGCCTAAAAAATTAGGTCTATCAATGATAAAAGTTAAGACTACACTTTCCTAAGTAGGCCATAGAGCAATCATTTCATTAACAAATTATTTTATTTTAATAATACATTTTCTTTCATATTAATTATACATTTTAAACCAGAGCACAATTATGTTTTAGTCTCATGAGCTGTTCATCTTTAATGAGTACTGAGTTAATTAGCAAGACCTGTCTTTTTGGGCACTGCATCTGTTCTGCAACAGTTCAGTATTCATTCAGTTCAGTATTCATTATTTTAAGACAGCAATTCTCTCTTTCAAAAATATTTGGAGAAAGAAATGAATAATTGCTTCACTACATTGCTAAGTTTCAAAATGCAAAAAAATTGAAAAATATGCACAGGGGCATGGATATACCTAAGAAGTGGCTCCATATTTTATTATGCATAAGAATTACTTATTGAACTGATGCAGTTCATTATTTTTTTTCCCTAAGAACTATTTTTAGTTTCTTTTCAGAATGCCTATCTGTGCCTTCCTTTTGTCCTCTGAATGTCAGTCTAATCCTACTCCTGTGAAGCTGTAAATCATCTAAATTTTCTTCCATTCTCATAGGTGCCAGTCTTCTGTATACAATTTAGGTCATAATTTGTTTAAAGAGTTATAACTTCTCATACAATGACTGCTCAACCCTTTTTTTTCAGTGTTATATTTTCAGCCGTTAAATGCAGTGCTTCCCAAAAAATAGTCTATGTATCAGAACCACTTAAAAAACTCATACAGGTGCAGATATACATATGTTCCATATAAACCACCTATAATATATATTAACCCAGATGTATCATCCTTAGAGATTCTGATGTAATAATTAGGGTCTGGGACTTAGAAGTTAGCATTTATTGTAAGTTGCTCAGGCACTTCTAGTCTAAGAATAACCACAATGGCTCCTCCAATGATCCACACTTTAAATGATCCTATAACTTTACCAGTCTGATTTTCCTCACTTTATTCGTGCCGTTACAACTCTTCTGAAGCTGTGGGATTAAAGCTTTAGGATCATATTTGATTCCATATGCAGCTTCTTTTCCAACAGCAGACAGTAAGCTACTAGGTAGCCTTTCTTTCCCTTTCCAACATCCCATATTATATCCATATTAGAGCTATTTAAGTATGTTTCATTTGTTTTACTTGATTATGAACACTTGGAGATGGCAACCTATCTTATTCATGCTTAAGTGTGCCAACATCTTGGCACTATGCACAGCATCTTGCATGGAGGAGGCATTTAATAAATGTTTGATGAATATCACTTCACAGTTTCCCTGTGTCTAATTCATCATTGCTTCCAACATAGCCCTATTTTGCATTCTCAGCCTACACCTCCTGTTTTAGTCTCCTCTTCATTTACTGTTTACCCCAGCAGGAATGTAGTTTCCTTTTCCTTAAGAACTATTGTGTATGTTCTTACCAGAAAAACTTTACGAATTTGTATGGAGCAATGTATTAAATCACAGACAGTAGAGTAAGCTGGGACTCTATCTGTTGATATTTTACAAGATTGTAAGGAAGTACATGAGCATTTAACAGAGACCTCACAGTGTATGATAATTTAGTCATAGGCCTTTCCCATTTCAGTAACACGAAGACTTTAGTTCATGAAATAGTGCTGTATTTCAATACTGATTTATCGATTCATTCAACAAATACATATATTGAGTGACTATTTTATATTGCTGATAGTTCCAGGCACAGAGAATACCAACAAACAAAAGCAGAGGTCCTTACTCTCATGGAATTTATTTTCTGTTAAAGAGTAACAGAAACATCAACAAATGGGTAAATATAGATTATTTCATATAAGTCCTATAAAAATATACAGCTGAGTAAAGGAAACAGAGAATTTTTCTCTGTTGCATCAGAGGTCTGGGAAAAATCTCAGCAGAGTAGGGAGACCAGTCAGGAGACTATTAGAGTAAATGATGTGGGAAATGGAGAGAGGGTGTAAGATTTTAGATATGTGCAAAAGGGCGGCTAACAAGACTTGGTGATGGATAGTATGTGAGATGTGTGAAAAGAAAGGAGTGCCCAGTGAGGTAACAAATAACCAAGAGAAATGGAAGAAAGCATTTTAAGAAAGGAGTAATTACCTGTATTCAGTGTTGCTGATGGGCCAGGTACCCATGGAAAAGTCGTTGGTCACCAATAGGAAGGCTCTTTAGATTTAACAGTGCAAGCCTGATTGGTGTGAGATTTGGTGAGAAAGGGATTAGAGACAGGCTAGGTCATACTTTGGAGGGGCTTTTCTTTAAAATGGAGCAGTTAAGTAGGGCAACTTCTGGGGAGAAAAGAAAGGATTTTATATTGAAGCTTTGTTAGCATGTGTAGGTGTTGATAAATATGACCCAGCAGAGAGAAAATGAAGTGGGAATGAAAGTGATTAACTGCTAGAGGGAATCCTGTAATAGGTGAGAGAATTGCAGACAAATGCTGGGATTAATCTTAGAAAAGAGACAAACTGTTCATCTGTATGATAGCAAAGCTGGAAGAGATTAAATGAACAAGTAGGGATAGATTTGAATGACCTAGGAAGAGTGGAGGAAACAGAGCACATTCAAATGGGGTAATTTGAGGAGATGTTAATAAAGTGATGACTTACAAAGAAAGGGACAAGATGAAAAAGCCAACAAGAGCTGGAAAAGCAACTAATGTGAGCAGTGGTAGGGATCTCTGCCTGCTGTAGGCTTAAATAGTCAAGTAAAAGGGCTGTTATTGGAACCCAACATGAGCTTTAGCTGTAGCTACAACTGTAGGAGGAGACCATGTGAGAAGATATGAGGACTTTAGCAGAGGAAATGAACCCAGAACTGAGGGGAAATAAACTCCTGGGTTTAATTCTGGGTGCTGGGTTCTCATTGAGGACCCTCAATTTTCTGGTACTCCCACTTTTAAACTGATCACCATCCAGAAAGCAACAAAGCCGGTGCACTTCACAGAAGGCAGCTTCCCATGGCACAGAGCAGAGTGACACGTGGCAGAGAGGGGACCAAAGAAGAAGGTAAAGAATGTCCAGAAGAGTAGTGTGGGGAGTTGTTGTCTTGATCACTTCTATTTCCTCAGTGAAATAAAAAGCACCATGCTAGCTGAGAATAGGATTACAGGAGAGGTGCTAAAAATTTAGAGGAGGGAGAATAATTGAGGAATTCAGGAAAGAGGAAAGATTAGGGAAACAGTGAATCATTACTGAGATTCAGTTGAGTGCTTTCTTAGGTTAGTGATGATGAGCATAAAGTAAGATAAGCAGCCTGATTTTGAAATCTCCTGCAGCCATATTCAGCTGTACAGAGGAAAGAACAGAGTTGTTCAAGAGTTAGATTTAACCATGATTGGGTTTTGCCAGGTAATATAATACCAACAAAGGGCCAGGGAGTGGAAGCACAGGGAAGGAAGAGGTACAGGTATTATAAAGGAGTGAGTGACAATACAGAATAAGAACATGGAGGGTGATGAACTTAATGGTTATTATAATGGATATTGTTATCTTAAAAGTAGTTGTTCAGGTTACAAGATTTAGGCATGAAAAAATGGTCAAACAAATCATGAAAGCACAAACTGTTCTTTTTGATGAACTAACATAGACTAGTAGTATTGTTATCTACCTTGTATATATATGCACACACATATGTATGTTTAATTATATACATATAATCTTTTCCATTCTATTTTTCCTCCTTTCTTCCACCCTACTCATTCTTTTCTTTTGAACATTTCTTTTCTCTCTTATTATCACAACATCTATTGTACTTTTTGGATCTTACTACTCTTTAAGTTTTTTTTTTTTTACAATAGGGAGACAATAGGGTATTTACTCATGTGAGTCTGATTTATTTTACTTGAGAGTTGCCTCCACTTACCAATAAAAGCCTCAAGATTGTCCTTCTTTGTAGCTAAATAATATTCCATTGTATAAAAATACCACATCTTTTTATTCATTGTGTGGTTGATGGGCATTTGGGTTGTTTCCAGGATTTAGCTATTCCAAATTGTGCTGCTATAAACATGGATTCACATATATTGCTGTGTCATGATGTTTTCAATTCTTCTGGGAAAATATTCAGAAGGGGAATAGTTGGATTGAATGGGACTTCAAATCCTAGATTTTGAGGAATCTCCACACTGATCTCCACAGTGTTTGCACCAGTCTCCCACCAACAGAGGAGAAGTGCTCCTTTTTACCCAAAGTTCTGCCAACATTTGTTATCAGTTAATTTCTTGATGGCAGCCCCTTTTTCTGGAGTGTGATGGAATCTCAGTGCTGTTTTAATCTGCATTTCTTGAATGACCAGCGATGTTGAACATTTCTTCATGTATTTGTATTTCTTCATCTGAGAAGTATGTGTTCATCTCAGATGCCCATTTTTGGATTGGGTCTTTGAATTTAGGGTGCCTGATGTTTCTCAATTTTTTACATACTCAAGATATAAATCCTTTGTCTGAGGGACAGCTGACTAAAATTCTTTCCCATTCTGCGGGTTTTCTTTTCACCCTGTTGGTAATTTCTTTGGAAGTGCAAAAACTCTTTAATGAGATGAGATCCCAGTTGTTGATTCTTTGAAATAGTTCCCCTGTGGTTTGCATTTTGTTCACGAATGCTTTGCCTTCCCCTATATCTTCAAGATTTCTACCTACCTTGTCTTCCAGTAGATTTAGTCTTTCTGCTTTAGTATTTAGATCTCTGATTCATAGACACGGGTCTAGTGTCAGTCTTTGGCATACAGAAAGCTGATTTTTCCAGCACCATTTGTTAAAGAGGCTACCTTTCTTCCAGTGGGCATGTTTAGTCCCTGGTCAAAGATGAAGTGGCTGATTGTCTTTGTAGTGGTATCTGAATCTTCTAATTTGTTCCATTGATCTTGTTTTTTTTTGGGGGGGGGTGCCAATACCATGCTGATTTTTATCACTAGCTTTGTAGTGTAGTTTCAAGTCAGGGATTGTGATGCCTCCTGCCTTGCCTTTGTTGCCCAGGGTTGCCTTTGCTATTCTAGATCTTTTCTGGTTCCAAATGAATTTTAGGAATATTTTCTCCAGATCTTTGAGATGTTAATGGTATTTTGATTGAGACTGCATTAAATCTGTATAACAATTTTGGGAGTATGGCCATTTTTACCATGTTGGTCCTTCCTAGTGAAGAGCAAGGGATATCTTTCCATTTTCTGACATCCTCTTCTAACTCCTCTTTTAGGGTACTATAATTTTCAACATATAGATCTTTTACATCCTTTGTTAAGTTGATTCCTAAGTATTTCATTTGTTTAGAGGCCATTTGGAAAGGTATTATTTCCATAATTTCTCTCTGAGTTTGCTATTTGTGTACAAGAATGTTATTGATGTTTGAGTGTTGACTTTGTATCCAGCTACTCACTGAATTTGCTTATTAACTCTAGTAGTTTTTTGATGGAGTTTTTGGGGTCTTTGATATAGAGTATCTTGTCATTGGCAAAGAGTGATAATTTAACTTCTTCTTTTCCTACCCTTATTCCATTTATTTCTCTCTCTTGTCTAATGTTCTGGCTAGCATTTCCAGAATGGATAGCACACTTTGATATATGAACTTCAAAATTGAAGGAGCTGGTTGGCAGGAGGAAAGGATAAAATGTGGTGGAAGGGAAGCTTTTGTTAAACCTTCAGTGTCAGTAGTATAAGGAGTGTGGTGCAGAAAACACACACTGCCTGACAGGATTTCAGGGAAAGCAGTACTCAGGATTTCAGTGGGCCAGTATTCACCGAAAAGGATGAAGGGAGGAAAAGGTACCTATTACGTGGCAGGAATTGTTCTACTACTTTTAGTACATTGTACATTAATGCTCAAAACAATCTCTCTGAAGGAGATATGATTTTTATCCCTATTTTGTCACTGGGAAATCTGAAAAGGTTAAATAAATTACTCTGCTTATGATCAGATGAGTAGTAAGTGACAGAGCTGTGTGTTCAACTTACGTAGTCCCCTCCAGATCTCAATGGGAAAATCCACTGTGCTTTACCACTCAGCAACATTTGCTGGAGGGGATTTTGCTAATGCTGCACCATAAGCTATAGAGAAAACAAGGAAAGGGTTTGGGTAGATTAGAGGATAGAGAGCCATATGCAATGAGGGATAAACTGGGATTTGGACAATCCTTATGTGAAGATGTACACAGTTATGTCAGTGGCCTCCAAAGTGGGTAGAGGTGAGCCTGTGAGTGCTGGCGTAATGGTGCTGTGGGGTAATGGTGCTTACACAGGCTCCCCGCCCTTTTCATCACTCATGGTGACGGAGGGTGGAAACTGGAAAGAGGCAGTATTGTGTGAAGCATGAGGAGATTTGGGTTGCATCTTTACTCAACTCACTGCAATTACTTTGTTTTATGATTTTAAAAAATATATTGATGACAGGAGACTTCTGAGAATGAACATTCCCATTTTCCATCTTGTGCGTTACTTTGAAATATAAACTTTCTCACCAATTTGTTAAAGATATTTTATCACTTTTACAAGATGGCAACCTTTAAAAATCTTATATTATTATGCTTTTTATTTTATAAAACACTTTAATACATAGTATTTCACTTACCTACTTGGCTAAATATCAGCACTCATCCCTGTTTATGCAATATTTTTTATAAAAAAATTTTACACATTTAAGGTACAGATAAAATGAAATACTGGGTTTGGTTTAAGAATAGGAAGTGAAAATTGTAGCATACTTATGTATATATATATACTAAAACTTTTCAATAAAACTTCTGAGTTTTTTAAAAAGAAGGTATTTTTATATTCTTCAGAAGGTGCAACAGAGAAAAATTAGCATGAAACTTTTGCCAGTAGCTTTTCAATTAGCATTTATTACTCTAATCTGCTGAATTTTAAGTGGAATAGCTTAGATGTTCAGCTTTGCTTTTGGGAAAGCATGCAGTAATCATCTGAGAAATCATTTGAAGTATCTAATATGGCCCAACTACATTTTCACTATTACTGATGAATCAGCAAGTAGACCATTTATACATCAAAGTTATTTACTAAATTTTGAACTATTTGTGCAGTGACATTCACTGTTAACAGAAGCCATAAGGAAATTGGAGACAAGTTTTAGAGTGATTTTTCTTTTGTTGTTAAAGAGAACACCAGTACAAAAGGAAAGCTGTTAGGGAGAGAGGTAATGGTTTTTGTTGTGGAAAGTTCAACTCAGGATGCTTTCTATAAATAGAAGAAATTTGACTGCTGTGAGACTCCTCTTTCTGTGTTTTTTTTTATTGGTGCTGGTTTTATTAAAATTGAAAAGAATAACTAGGCAAGCCCTTAGTTTTGCCCTTCTTGATTTACCTAGTGCAGCACCACATGGGCAGAGTGTTAAATGTGGATGTAGACAGCAGATCTCTTTGATTCTTATATTACATCCTATATTTAAGCCTTATAAACTAAAAGGTGATAGTTTGATTACATCAGCTTATTTCTCAAATTGCCTTATTTCTCAAATTGTTCAAAAGTTGGGACACAACTGTTTCACGTGATCAAGTTGAAGGAGAACCAGAAGCTCTCTTAGGCCTTCTGCACTGAATATTTCTTTGTATTTGCAGAACTCCTTGTACTTCCCCTTTCATAGATGCTAATATGCTTTGCTATTGGTTTAATGCCTTTCTTTTTGCCAGAATATAAACTCATGATAGTGACCAGGTCTGTCTTTATCTTAGTACTGCGGGGACCTAGCGTGGCAAAGGGGTCTGACAAAAAGCAGATGACCATTTTGTTGAGTGAATGAGGAGCTGAATCAATGAGCTACTTCTTTGAAAGTACTGCTCTTAATTTATGTAGTGAATGAGAAAAAATTGAATTTGAAACTCTCCCTTTAAAAAGTGAAAATAGAAGTTGGCATAAATATCTATTTGGCGAGTGTGAGGTTGAAAGTTTGATCCCTGGTACTAACAAAACAAAACAAAGCAAAGCAAACCAAACCAAACCAAATCAAAGACAAATAGACACTGTCCTTATGTACTTTAGTCTTGAGTAATTTTAATTATAATCATTAGAAATGTGTATCTTCTTTCATGAGTAATGGTGGAGGTGAGTTAGGAAGCTGTGATTAAGCTGGAAAACTTCTGGTTTTAGAAAATAAGGATCAGTGTTTTATGGAACTCTAGCCCTCATCCTAGTATATCATCATCTCAGCACTCCAAACAATTATCATTTCCATGTGCTAGTATTTCCCATATGAAAATACAGAGATGAAGCCCTAAAATTTAGAAAATGCTTGATATATATATATATATATATATATATATATATATATATATAACTGTTTTAGAAAGTATTAGTTATTTATACATGAATAGAATTGGGGGATAGTTAAAAAGAAGGTAATTGTGATCATTATTTTGAAATAAAACAATGGAGCCTATTTCTATTTAGAAAACATTGGATTGAAACTGTGACATAAATCTTACAGAATTATGATTTGAAGTTTCTGTATAAAGCCTGTATCAAAAGCAGAAAGAAAGCCTGTCTTGGTATGTGCTTAACATTTTCATAGAGTGAAAAGATATGATTTTCAGGTCAACTGTTATCTAATAATAAATCATCAAAATCTGGAAGTATAAGAGTTTGGATGTTTGGTTCTTGCTTAGGATTTGCAATGTAGCTGTAGTCAGATAGAGGTAATGGCTGGAGTCACTTTATGGTCCTTGGGCTGGTCAACTGCCACTCTATTTCTCTCCTTGTGCGCTCTCTATGTGCCAGCTGAAGACTTCTCACTGCAAACCAGGGGAGCTAGGCTTCTTACACAAAACCTAGTTCTGGTAAGAGAGTATTCTAATGATAAGAGGTGGAAACTGCCAATCTTTTATAGTGTAGAATCAGACTTTGGAACAGTTATTTCCTGGCACATTATCTTGGTGAAAATAATCATAAAACTTGTCTATTTTTAAGCGAAGCAGGCTTAGATCTCTGCTTTTGATAGGAAGAATGTCAAAGAATGTGTGACTTTCCTTTGGTGACACAGGCTCGTGCCTCCTAAGCTGAAAGTTGTTCTCACTAGTCATTATTTGCTTGTAATGGAATAAATGGACAATGTTAGCATAAAATTAGTTCTTAGAAATTCTGAATGCATGAAATCAAAATATGGTAAGTTTGAAATGCTTGTCTGTACTATATGGACATTGTTCATTGATTCTTCTAGGCTGCTTAAATTTGTAGCTTCAAAAGGTAAGAAAAGTTAAATGTAGAACAGATGTGATCCAATTTTCTATCAGTTCATAGAATTAATATGTATTTTAAGGCTATCATGGCTGGTGAAGCAATTACAGCTAATGTTTTTGAAAATTTATTTCACCATTAGGTCTTTATATCATGTACAAACAAATAGTTTTGGTAGACTCAGTATTTTTTTTACCTTTTTCTCTCTTTTTTTTTTTGTCTCTGGAGAAGGTTATCTTATTCCTTTCACAGTTATAGAGATTCAAACAATTAAAGGAGGAATGTACAAAGCCCAAAGGAAAATTAAATTTGATCTTGGGAAAAATATTAAAATGAACTTGTTCTTTTTAAAAGTTATTTTATTTAAACTTGACAAACCAATAATTGGTGCAGTATATATTTTCCTCTACTGGCATAACCTAGATTCCATAGCTATTCAAAATCCTCACTGGATTAGCTCAGTGGCATAAGCACCTGCCTTGCAAGCGTGTGGTTGTGGGTTTGATCCCTGGTACTGGTAAAAATACAAAAAACAAACAAACAAAAAAATGAAAATGCTTTTAAAAAAATCCTAACTGTTCTGGGTGATATGATTCATTGTCAACACTATGATTCCATATCTTGATAAGATAGTAATACTGTTAGTAATAGCTAATTCATTGAATACAAACTATATGCTAGGTATGATGCTAAGGGGCTCTCCTTACATTATCTCAGTATGTCCTCGCAACAGTTCTGTGAAGTAAGTACTGTACTGAGAGGTTGTATCACTTACCTCAGTTAATGTGACTAGTAATTGGTGGTCTAGGAATTCTTACCTAAGTGTGCTGATTGTGAAAGTTGAGTCACTTTATCATACATTCTTCAAACACATATTCAGTGACTCTAAGATCTGTGATATGCATTTTTGGCTATGACTGTCATAGATTAGGGATAAAATATAGTGGGGCAGCCATCAGACTTACTTTCTAGTTGTGAAAGGAAAAATCAGAGAGAAACAAAAGTTGAAAAATAGTGGTGATTCACTGATTCTAGAGTAACAGTGCTGAACTTGTAAGATTTTTTAAACCTGTGCATATGATTTTTATTATATGTTATTACCTCTAAACTAAAGTACAACTTAGTGATTTATCATATTTCCTTGATAATGTAAAATTAAAATATTTAAATATTAATATATTTCCCAACGCAACATCATGGAAATTTTATTTTATGTATGCTTCAGTAATTAGGTATGGCTAATTTATATTTATATTTCACATAAAGCTCTTAAGTCTAATTTCTGGATTTTTTTTTTTTTCATATGCTTCCTAAAGTCACATTTGGCCATCTTTATAGTCTAGTTATATTATTGTTCCAAGTAAGCAAGATACAGAAAAAGATTTCATTCAAGATTTCTGCCAGGGTCTCAAAAGATCTTTTCTATCTTTAGATCATCTTTAGACTTTCTATCTTTAGATCTTTTCTATCTTTAGGCTTTCTATCTTTAGACAAATTTATATAGTTGAATTGGATGATATAAAGACCTAATGGTGAAATAAATTTTCCAAAACATTCTTCCTCACATTAGCATTGATGGGGTGGGGCAGGGTCACAGATTTTTCTCCAAGATCTGCACCAGTATCTTATGCCTTTTATTGCCTTTTGTACGAGTTGCTTTCCCACCATCAGGACAAAATATCCAACGTCCACAATTTAAAGAAGGAAGAGAGAATTTTGGACCATACTCTCCGAGGTTCAGTCCATGGGAAATTGGCTTTAAGGCAGAAATGACAGAGAAGAATGCCATGGCAAAGGAAAATTACTCGAAGCAAGGTGGCCAGGAAGTAGAGAGTAAGGAAGGAACCAAGGACAAGAATATATTTTTCCAGGTCATGTCCTTATTGACAACTCCCAATCCAGCCTAGCAACTCCTAATAGCATATTCAACTATTGAAATCATCATGAGTCCATGGATAAGTATAAAGTTTCCATGATTCAGTCATCTTTCAATACACAAGACTTTTGAGGGGACATTTTATTTTACTTTTTATATTCTGGCTTTTTTGAGACAAGGTCTTGCTATGTGGTTCAGGCTGGCTTTGAGCTCTCTACATAGCCTAAACTGGTCTTGGACTCACAGCAATCCTTCTGTCTCAGCTCCTGAGGCTGGGATTACAGGCATGTATTACCATGCCCAGTTTCGAGGATATTTTAGATCTGAAACATACACCTTGTATCCCTTACTGCTTCCCCTTCCATCTTCAAGCATATTATAGCAGGCACTGTTGATGCTCTGCTCTGTATCTTCTCATTCTTTAGCCCATCTGAGCTGTATCTGTAGATAATTCCCGGCACTCCAACAGTTCCCTCCCTCCATGTCAGAATCTGCCTATTTTTCTTGGCTTTAAGGATTTTTTATGCTACCGTGAAAGAGCGTGTTCTGCTGTGCAGATACAGCCCAGAAAAACATGATATTGAAATTCCTGCAGGAAAATGTTGGCAGTGGATGATGGGATTAGTGGATAAATGTTCCAGTTTCCTTTTCTCCAAGGAGAAGAATTCCAAAAGATGCTTCACACTCTTCTTCAGAGAATCCCCAAGGAGATTGAGCTCCATTTATCTACAGCAGTCGCCAGCTCACTAACATAGTTATTTACTTTCCTTCCTTTTGTCTGACTTCCCATTTGTGCTTTCTCAAAACATCTCTTAAATAAACTAGCGCCCCCAAAGTCTTTGTTTCAGGTACAACAACAATCTCTTCAATGTGTGGGAGGATTACTTTTGGTCTGAGTTCTTTGATCTCTTGTTATTATGATAGTACTAAGGCCTTTAATAAAGTATGTTCCATTTTTCTCTTTCTATTTTTTCTTGACAACTCAAATGGGGACCAAACAGTCTAGTGCTGAAAGTTAAAGGGAGTGAGATAAAACAAAGCCAAACATCCTTTTACCAAACTTATCTGTCAAATAGGGGCAGTCTTCCTGGATAAATAAAACTATTCTTGGTTGCGAGTGTCTGTGTAGTCACATTCTATCTGGAACTACTACTTCTAGCACAGCAAACAAGTGCCCTCATGGTTTTTAGCCATCTGTCATGCCTTGCCACAAGGAACTACTCTCTAGTTTATCTGCCTATACAAATAGGCCAACAGCCTGTCTCCTTAAAGTATATGGAGACAGTCTCCCTGGACAGCTGCTGCTGAATGCAGATGTGGGCACTCAAGCAGTCTGCAAGCTGCTGTAAGCAGGTGCCAGATATAACCATCCAGGAAAGATTGATTCCCTTATAGGCTTGGTTTATGACTGGGAAATGTGCTTCACTGACCTGCTCTTGATGAAGTGAAAAAGAAATAGTAAAGATGTTTTCTTGTTGAATGGATGGGGTTTTCTGATAAACAGTGAACGTCATTCAGAGGATTCAGGACTTTCTGTGAACTGTCTGTATCTTAGAGGCATTAACATGCATCAGGGTCATTCACAACTACGGCAAATAACTATCTCAAGGGAGGGGCAGTATAAATTGCAATAAAAGAGAAGCAATATAGCCCAAGGATATGGGACACTCTTTGAAGAGATGTTTATTTTGATCATGTATAACAGATGAGTAAATAAGGTTTTGAGAGATGTTTTTGTTTGGGTTTTCCAAGAGCTAGATCTGAGTAAGGATTTGAATACTCCTAGTCTATCTGAAAACCATAGGGTGGGACTGAGAATGTGAGACAAGGCAAGGAAGAAATCCAATAAATGGTGTGATATTGAACAAACTGTTATCTTGGGCAACTGGACTTGAATTCAGCTCAGAAATTCTGGGAGATGATATAAAAATATCTTAAAGGTATCTTCTCACTAGCCCTAACTCTGTAAGAGATGAAGAAGTAGCAGTATTTATTCTATGGGACTCATTGGCTGAGGCTTATTTTCTGGAGCTTTATGAAATGCTACCTGGTTCCCCAGGAAGGACAGGACATTGCCAAGCTCCTGGGGTGCTGTCAGTAGACAAGTTTCATCTGTCATCCCATTAAGTAATTGCCTAAATTACAGTGCTGTCTATAACTTTGTACCTTCCCTAATGGCTCACATTTTATATTGGCCACTTTTGTGCCTTCTTACTTTCCATAATAGCACACATTGAATGTTGGCCATTGTGGACCAACTTGGGAAAACTCCGGATTAGCTCTAGAGCTTTTTCTTAAGGATGAAGCTGTCAATGGACATGAACCACAACTTGACTTCTCCCTCTGCCTCATCTTACTTCTTGCAGTCTCTTCTGTGGGGAGGCATTTGCAAGGAAATTCCTTAACAAAAATCCTGCACACTGAATCCCAACTCAGAGTCTAATTGTTAGTGAATGCAACCTAATCCTTCCTTATTTGTGATCTCAGGGAGCATCACAACTATTTTTCAGTAGGAGGCCATGGAGGTATTTCCAAACAGTGAATACGAAGGGCAGAGCATACAATGTTTACTACAGTGGTATTAGAATAGTAGGCATTGGTATTGTTCACAAGAGATTAAATGACAGGAGTAGTGAAGACCTGGAAAATGAAGACAGGGACCACTAGGCTTGGTGCCTGATAAGATGGTGGACAAATCTGAGTCCCAGGATATAACTGGGAGGATGGGTGAACTAACAAATGAATAGGTGTGTGTAGGAAAGCTGTGATATGAAAGAAAAATGAAGTAATCCAGAATGGTGAAAAGCAAGAATAGAACAAGTGGACAATTTATATATTAGCTACTATTATTATTTACCATTATTGTTATTTTTTTCCCTTACTCTGGTTTTAAATCTTTATGTTGTACTAATATATGTTTGCAGTAGACAGTGATCACATTTCTTTTGGGGAGTTACTACATACACATAACAAATATCAATTCTTTTTTTAACAATTCTCTTCCTCTCTCCTCCCTCCATCTCTTGGTCCCATTTCATTTCCAAAGATCCATTTCTTTACTTTCTCTTTGATTTTACTCTCTACTTATATTTTGTATTTCTCTTCTTTTTAACTACTAAGTAGTTTACCTCATGCACACTTGGGCTGCACACTTGTTTACATACTGACTACCCAGAGTGTTGCTCCCAAAGGTGTCATTTCAATCCTTGTATTGAAAAAATTTGATAAAATTGTCACTGTAAAATTTCCTGTTATATTAGTTTATGAAAATTAATAAAAATGTAACTTTTTGTCATTCTGTGTTTAAATAAAAGGATTTATAAATTGTTAGAAAAACTTAGAAAATCTTACTAATTCTGACTTCTAAGTGTCCTGAAATCTAGTTCTCTCTCTCCCTACAGTTACCATTCTGATTATGTCTTTTTACCTGGATCTTCCTACTGGTTTTCTGTTGAATTTCCTTTTGGTCTTGGCCTTCTCACATTTTTTTTTTTTTTTTTTTTTTTTGCAGCACAGCCAAATGGCCACCTTGTTTGAGTGAAAACTGGATTATGGAAGCCCAGCTAATTTAGGAATTTTTCAGTGGTTCACATTGTTCTTGGAAAAAGGCTCAGACTTTGAAACATGGCTCCCAAGGCCCTATACAGAATGGATTCTTTTCATCATTCCATATTATTGCTTTTTCTTTAGTCATTCTGCATAGGTTTTCATTCTATCTTTTCCCATATTACACTTCTACACATACTGTTCTCCCTCCAAATTCTTCTGAAGCCCATTTCTCTTGTTCTGTATTTGTCTATGCAGCTGCCGTGCACAGGCAGGGGCCTACTGCCTTACACCTGGAATTACCACCAAGATTCTGAAATCAGAAGGGGCTTTGGGCCGACCCTTACATTTTACTAATGAAAATACCAAGACCCAGAAGGGTGAAATGGTGTGTCTAGGTCACAGGAGTAGTGATGCAGTTGTGAGTGAGATGCTGACCAAGACTGCAGGCATAATGCTTTCTACTTTCTCACCACTAGCTTGTCCTTACTGATGTCATGCGCTTTCACCTTCAGTCTTCCTTTCACGGTGAGTCCAGCCAGCACTTTATAAACTGTATCTCTCCCTGCAGCCACACCGCTGGAAAATCACTGCTGCTTCTCGTATCAAGAGTGTGACTAGATTCCAGGGTGCTCCCTGGTCTGCTCTGACTCTGCTCCCTCATTCTTCAAAAGATATAATCATAAGGGGCAGACAATTGAGTTCTACGTTCATACTCTATTTTATTCAGTCCAAAATGCTGTACTTGTGGTGAATAATGAACAGTTATTTTCATTTACCATCTAAGTAGAAAAGAAGATACCAATTAAATTCAAACATACTATTAATTAAAATATGGGTTGCAAATTCAGAGACATAAAATGTGAAAATATATACATACCTTGGAATTAATGTAATATAATTTATTTTAATCTATATAGCCACCTACTATATAAAACTCTCCACTAATCTTGGCCATATTTTCTGAATTTCTGAAAACTTACTGCCAGTCAATTTCTCATTCCTCAAGGTTGCTAGTTTCCTTTTTCTTTCCATTTCACAAGAAATGGCTGAGTGCCTTTTGTGTGCCTGGCCCTGGGCCTACAATGACACAGAACATCTTGTTTTCATGGTGTTACTGTAAGGAACTAAGGCAAGGTTTAGTAACTCCAAGCCACAAAATGCTGTGAAAAAAATAATGCCGAAGATAGTGAAGGAAAGATGGTAGAGAGAAGTCTACTTAGGGAGGAGGATGGCTTCCACTTGACCCTTGTGCCTCCACATATCTACTCATCCCTCCATCAGAACCCAGTGTAGAGCTTTATCTTCCCATAGATACTTGGCTGATTTTCCATCAGATATTTTACTACTTTATAGTCTCAAAAACAACTCCCTTTTTTATCCCAATGTCTGTGATCTTTTGTCTTGAGAGAGGCAGCATAGCAGTGTGTTGATACTCTGAACTGAGAGCCACCCTCTCTGGGTTCAAATCACTTCTTGGCTTTGAAACGTTAAGCAAACTACTTAAACTTTCTTTGTCTTCATTTAAAATGAAGATAATACTAGTACATTCCCATGATGTTACTGTCATGATTAAACAAATTAAAATGTAAAATATTTAGAACAATGCTGAGCATAAAGAAAATATTAGAAGAAACATTAAATGCACTCTGATTATATTTTTTATTACCCATATTTTGTCTTCCCTTGTGGAGTCTAGTGATTAGGCATGATTTGGTGTTCAAACAGAAGGAGATTTAATCCTAGATTTAATCCAGCTTTTCCAGGTGCATGAGCATGGATTAATTACTTGAACATTTTGATTGTCAGTTTCTCTATCATTTAAGGAACAGCAGCAGTATGTAAATTTGGGGTATTATTCTAAGGAGTAAATAAAATAAACCTAGTAAGTGCTTGCTATGTCACTAGCTTTCAGTGGACCCTGTTCTCCTTCTTACCTCCATTCAGGTGAGACAGAGTCTGGCTTATTATCTTTGTGTCCTCGTATCACTCAATACAGCTGACTGTCCATGATTTGAATAATAGTTAAACATGATTATTTGTGTGGAAGAGCAAATAAATGGGCAAATAACAGTATCCAATTCAATCTTGTCATGGGGACCAATATTTTCACTCTCCTGCTTCAGTTTTTTTTTTTTTTTTTTTTTTTTTTATGAGCACAAATGATGAAATGTATGTGCTGCTTTAGGAGAAGGAATCCTGCCCCTCTCCTCCACCCCCTTCTGGATACAGCACACACTTTAATGTGCTCTTGATGCCTCCCCTTACACTTGATTAACCAGGCCATGTGTTTTTGAAGTCATGTGCTGTTTTTGAAATCAATATGGCTTTTGATAGAGGCATGAGGAAATTGATATTTTCCATATATAATGTGTGTCAAAATTTCCACCAAAGAGCACAGTTACCAAGGTCCATCAAAATGACTGCTTTTAGCTTTGATTTTCAAACTTGAGCTTCTCTGTTTGATGACTGTGTAAATTCCAGACAGCGTTATATTCCTTGATGATAAGCCTTGGAGAGTCTCATTCTCACTAGAGCCAGTCTGAAGCCCTACAATATAGATAATTCATGTAACTTAATGCAAAACAACTTGCAACATTTAATTCACAGCTCTTCAATGTCATCCTTGTCATATAACTCTGTGACTTCCCACTGTGTGTGACATCCAGCTTTCACGCTTTTATTAAGTATTAATTTATTTTGGATAATTTTCAGGGCTGATCAATAAAAAGTCATGCTGGTATGTTTCTGAGAAAACAGTTTTCTTCTCACCTCACCCACAAAATAGTGTTTAGAATCAAATGCTTTATGAAATTAGATCTCAGTGACAGACGCGTCACCAGTTATTGCATCTTGCAGCACTCATGAGAATTCATCTTTGTAAAATAAAACTAGAGGTAAAATAAAAATGGGTCAGTTATGACAATAAATAAAATTCAAATATGTGTCAAGTCATTCTTTGTATGACTGTTATTTTCTCCCACTAGTCATTCTCTTTTGGTAACATCAAAAAAAGAGAAAAAGGAAACATTGCACTAAATATGTAGTCACCCCTTTCTCTCTTCTCTGTCCTCTTCTTCACTTCTATGTTGTAACCAGTTCCAAGTCTTCTTTACTATTTCCTATATATTCTGAGATTGGTCTGGTTCTCCTTATTCTCACAATCATCACCTTAGTTCTGATTCTCATCTTCTCCCCTGGATGGTTATAATGGGAGTCTCACTTGTATTTTTAACTTCAGCTGACTCATTGAAAAAAAAAATAGATCAATTGTTTTAAAAACCCCAACTCATCTCTTCCTGTACACTTACATTTCCCATGTGACTTTGCAATTCTTATCATCAAACAGGAGACTCAGTTTATCTTTGCTCTTCTTACAATGAGCTGACTTTATGACTTGTTTTATACTATGAGATGCGGCAGGCGTGGAGGAATGCTACCTTCTAGCACAAACCCTAAGCGGCCTTGTTACCCACCTTGCTCTCTTGTACCTCTGCCATTACCTGCTGGAGGATGGGAGACTGGTGAGTAGAGCCCACTGAATCAGTCTTGGTTAATCAGCAGCTACAGTCACCCTACCCCTGATGGTCAGGATTATTAGCATAGCTCTTGGCCAGAGCTCTGCTGACTCAGGGCATGCAGGCAGCAACATTTATTATGTGTGCCACACAAGTTGGGGGTCATTATTATAAAGCATTATTGTGATAGTAGACAAAACGATACCCTTTATAAAGTAGAATCTGATCATCTTGCTTAAAAAACGTGACAGACAGTGCTAATTCCTTACTAAAATAGCCATTTCACCCCCCCCTCCCTCCATTTCATCTTATAAAAGAATCTGGTTTTGCTGGGGGAAAATTTTGTTAGTGTTAGACTCTTTTATCATAAATGTTCGATAAATGATATGGTTCTGGCCAATGGTACATGGACAGAAATAATTGGAGAGGAACATCTTTCTAATATAAAAAGATAAAATTTAGAAATAAGAAAGAAGGAAAATAATAGGTAGGATTTCAAAAAGTTTAAACCTTTTGTCCTTTACTGGTTAAACATAATTTAAGAACTAAAAAGAAAAGTCACAGGATTGTCAAATAATGGAAAACACTTTTGAGTTGCATATTTGATAAAGGCATTATATCCAGAATAATAAAGAAATGTTATAACTTGAAAAGGAGATAAATGAGCCTATTAAAAATAGGTACAAAACTTGAGTAGGTTTGTTGTGTCATTACCAAAAGAAGCTACATAAAGAAACAAGCTTTTTCCATGTCATTATGAAAATACAAATTAAAACCACAAATGGCAGACTAATTTACATTCACCAGCCTGGCCATCATTAGAAAGGCAGCAGTAGCTCAGTAGTGGAGCACTGGCCTAGCGTATGAGGTCCTGGGTTTGATCCTTGTGACTCACCATCATCATCATCATCATCATCATCACCATCACCATCACCATCACCATCATCATCAAGACTGGTGGGAAAGTGATAAGGAATGTTAAAAAAGATGCAGACCTATTGAAACCCTCATACCTCTTGAGTAGAATGTAAAATGGTGCATCTACTTTGGAAACAACTCATTAGTGTTTTAAAAATTAGTTGGCTTACCATAAATTTACTATATGATACAACTAATCCACTCTTAGGAACCTCATATGAGAAATAAAACATAAATCCATACACACAGACTTATATTTGAATGTCAGTAGCAGCATTATTCATCATAGCCTAATAGAAAATAATTCCTCAGCTGTCCATTAACTGCTGAACGGATAAACAAGATGTGACATTTTCATAGGATGGGATACATTTCACTAATAAAAAAGGAATGGTGTGTGATATGTACTAGAACATGGACAAAGTTAAAAAATGTGTGACAAGACAGAAATCAGTTGCAAAAAAGATGACATGTTATATATGGCAAGTTTTGTACATAAGAAGTTTTATATGAAATATCTCAAAAAGGCAAAGAAACTGTTTATCACCTGAGGCTGGAGGGGAATTGAGAACAAATGTAATTGGGCATAAGGAACCTTTAGAGGTGATGACAATGCTCTAAAATTGGATTTTGGTGACAGATGTATGACTCTGTAAATTTACTAAAGTCACTGAATTGTATTTAACTATATATGTTATACCTTAGCAAAGTTGTCAAAAATAATAAGAAAAATAAAAAGTGAAAACATATTTTGAGTTTTTAGTGAAATATAAAAAAATCATGCCCATGATTAAAATGATAATATACAAAAATAAAATGAAATGAAATGTTTTACAAAGAGAATAAAACTCTTTTGTCTTTCAGTCTTTTCTTTTTTCTTGCTTGGAATTAGGGTTTGATGGCTGGAGCTGTTGCTGCTGTTGGAGTCTAAAAGAACTACGTTCTATATGACAAAAATCATATATTTAAGGTGTCAAATATGGTGCCTTGCACATATGGTGAAATGATGAACACAACTACATTAGTTGACAGTCTTCCCTCACGTAGCTGCTTTTAATTTTTGTGGAAAGACTATTTAAGACAGATTGTCTTAGCAAAGTCCAAGCATATATTATTATTATCCATAATCACCATCATATACATTAGATCCCTCAAACTTTCTTATCTTGCATACAAAAGTTGGAACTCTGGAACAACATTGCCTCATTTCCTCCTCTCCTAGACCCTGAGAACTATGATTCTAACATTCTCCTGGTGCTTAGAATGGTGTTGCCATTTTTAATTTAATTTATTGATTTGTGATTTTTGTGTAGTAGAGGGATTGAATCCCGGACCTTCACTCTGAGCTATAATCCCAGACCCTTTACATCTTTATAACAGGATGGGGCCTCCCTAAGTCATGAAGCTTCCCAGGCTGAGCTCAGATTTGTGATCCTTCTGCCTCAGCCTCTTTGGGTTCTGGGATGACAGGGTATAATGCCACACTTGGCTGTGTTTCACTTCTTTAGAGTGCATGATGAAGTGAGATCCTACAGTATGTGTGTTTCTCAGACTGACTGACTTTACTTAGCCGTCTGACTTCCAGTTTCACACATGGTGACATTCTTTTTTATGATTGAGTAAAATTTCATTCCACAGGTTTTGTTTTAAATCCCTGTCACAGCTTTCTTGCGTTCATAAGGATGAAAACTGTGTATGGAGGATAGTAAGACAGGAAACTGGAAAGAGACTGAGTTGTGGGTGGCATTTTGAGTTCATGTACCAGGCAAAGTTGCCTCTCTGGAGACTTCTGGATATGTGCCAGTGAAGAACCTGTCTGCTTATGTTCTTTTTTCTCTCATCTGTGGGAGAGGAAAAGGTGTGTATTTTTAAAGTGTTCTGCTGATCATGAGTAAAAATTTCATTATCTTGACTACACTGACTCTTACTGATCAATCCTTTGCCTATATAGCTCTGTGGTACTTAATGAAAGGCGATAGAGCCATTGGTAGAAGTGTTTTCTTCTTCCTTGGTATCTATTGCTCTCATTTTTCTATTGTCCTTTGTCTTCAGTCAGAAGTGAACCCGGGTGATCCTCAGGCTTGATCCTTTTTATAAGATGTTTGCTGAGAGAAAAAATGTCATCCTGTGGATTGAACTGAGTTGCCTATCTTTCATTGGTCTTCACTGATAACGTGGATTCCTTCTTCTTCCAACCCCAGGTTACTCTTTTCTCAGAAGAGAATGTTTCTGCTAATCCTTGCTTAACTTTTGTCTGTCAGTCCCAAGGGCATAAGGAAATTTCAGACTTTCTCTTATGAGTTAACCCAGGGAAAACACAGAGTTGGCCCCATCTTGCATAGAAACCTCTCCCACTCATCTCTGCAATGTTGATTCTGTGCCACTGGGATATGAGTGATATTAATGAGACAACTGACTTACCTTGTTTCAGAAGGGATAGGTGAGGCACAGAGCACAGATTTTATTTTTGACTCCAGTATACTTCTAATACTCTATTCCTTCTCCGTTCTATAGCCTCCAGGACTTAAGGACATATCTTTGGGAACAGAGATGGACTAATACCTGACCTTTGTCTTGCACTCTCATTATGGTCTCCAGCTGAAATAGTTGGTAAGGATCCATTCCATCTAATTATATATGTCTAATGTTAGTTTTGAGTTTGCACTTGCAATGGCTTTTAAATATTTAAAAGCAAAGCTTTGAGTATATTGCTATTTGGGCTCATTTAAGAACCCATTCCTGGGGATGTGACGGGGATGGTAGGACCATTTTAAATATAAATGAGGAATACAAGAAGCAAAAGCTAATTCTTCATAATACTGTAACATTCTATCACACCTGAAGTCTGGCTCACAATCTTGTTTTGTGTGTCCTGTTTTAATGAAACATCTGGAAAGACTCAACCTGGCAATTGGTATTGACAATATCTTCCTTCTACATCCCCAAATGGCTTAGCCAATTCCTATCCTCCTTAGTTCCTCTGGAATAAATATAACTTGATTTTCCTCTCTCCTGTTCAAAGATGAATTTATTTTTTTGATTTTTCCTTCCTGTGAGCTGCAGTTTATTTATTCCAGAAACCCTATGAGTTCCTAGTTTGCTCTTCCTCTTAGTCCCAATACAGTACACAGCTGATGCAGCTGGGAAATCTATACCATCCCCCCCGCTGAGGGATAATTACAGCAATTAAAGCCTTAGACTAGTGTTTCAAGGGAGTCGTATTTCCACATCATCTTTCAAACTGGTTTAATTTGTCCTGTAGTTTGAATGGCAAACATTTCATTTAGTGTTGTGAATTTAAAAACCTTTCACTAATCAGTATTCTATAAGTCTGAAGATATATAGCTTATGAAAATGTATTTGGCCAGGGTACAAACAACTGGAAGTCTCTGATTAACTGTAGAAAACGTTTAAGGGTGGTTCAGCTGTCTTAGGAAGTGATTTGCAATTTGAGCAGAACAATAAAACATAGGCTTTTATCAGAAGGTCAGTTAAGAACCACAATGGGATAAAAATTGGAAAGAAAAACAGTAATATACACACTAAGATAACTTCTGTTGAGTAACTTAAAGACTATTTAACTAAAACAGAGTCTTTGGTTCCAATATAATTCAGCTCATCAACATTTGAATTTTTAGATTATGTATAAAATATGCATGTACTAAATTTTCCTTCAACTGACCCCTTTCTATTCTCAGTGTCCATAAATTTAATGGAAAAACTTATCTATTAGACTCAGAATCACTATATTTTCATGGCATCCAGCTAATTATGATCTCAAATTCCTAATGATTTCCTCAAAAGTGTTAAATTTATGAACCATAATAATATAAAACTAAAGTTTTTTCCCCTCTATTGATTTTACACTAACCAGACCAAAAGGAATTCTAGGAAATCAATTTTATATAAGAAAAGGCTGGGATCTACTTTGAAATAATTTTATGTATTTGTATAGCTTACTAAGATAAATGATTAATTGAAGTATATTTGCTTTGCCATAATTTATTGAGAATTAACTACTAATAAAAGTGCTTAGGAATTTCAGAGTTCAGAACAACTGATTGTTACTTCACATTTCCTGAAAATAGCTATATACTTTTCCTTTTATTTGATTTAATATTTAGATCCGAATTTTCTTAATTAGATTGGTTCTTCAGTAGGATTTTCCCCCTTTTTTGAACACAGTATGTATCAGTCAACTAGAAACAAAAAGAATTAAAAAAGAACACAAATTCTCAACAGTACACATTGATAACCGTGTATTTGTTCATGATTTAGTGGATAAAATGGGAGTCAACTGAACTGAGACTAAATTTGGTTGTGTGACTTATTTTCACACTTCTCTCATGTTCCTCTTGGGACAAGAAGACTAATTTGAGCATTTTCTTTTCATGGCAATGCAGAGTTGCAGGAAAATTTGTGCAAAATCATTCAAGACCTCTTAAACTTAGACTTGCAATTGCCACTACATTATATCTGCCTTATTCTTAGTCAAAGCAAGTCACATTACTAGACCCACTTTCCGTGGATAAGAAAATATATTTCTCTTCTTTATGTGAAAAACAGCCAAGTCACATGGAAAAGGGAAACACTGGAAAAATTCTTAAACTTTTTTTTACAGGAAAAGGTAAAAAGTCATACCATCAAACATGTAATTATTCTGTCATTTAAGCATAAAAATGTACAAAGACGATAAAATCCAAGAACGTAAAATGGAGAAAATTATTTATTGATTCATTGACTCTGTTGCCACACAAAAAATCAACGTAAAATACATGTATCTTCTTAACAGTTTGTATAGGTTAAGAATCTGAGCTTTCTTGAGCGGATTCTTTAGCTCTCAGAGTGTGATCAGACAGTCCCATCAAAGAACAGTCTGCTTACAGGCTCACTCCTCTGCTTGTTGAATCAAAATCCTACTACGATTTGTTAAACTGAGGGTGCAACTTCTCAGGAGTTGTTGGCTGCTCCCTAGAGGTCTTTCTTGGTTCCTTAGCACATGAGCCCCCTCATAGAATAAGAAGGCAAGAATGAACACCAACAAGACAGAAAGTCTTCTGTAACGTGGTCATGAAAGTGACATGCTATATTCTGCTCTGTTTGTTGGAGCTAGTTATTAGTTCCAGTTTATGCTCAAGGAAAGGGGATTACAAAAGGCCATGAGTTCAAGAAGCCATCTATTCTGATTTTCTGTCGTGTTTTTTTTTTTAACCATGAATTAGTGTTAGACTTTATTGAATACTTTTCAATACTGTGGAGATGCTCATGTGATTTTTGTCTTTGGCTCTGTTGACATGGTGTTCTACATTTATTGATTTGCATATATTGAACCATTCCTTCATTCCTGGGATGAATCCCACTTGGTCATGGTATATAATCTTTTTGATGATTTATTGTGTTCTGTTTGCTAGTATTTTATAAAAGATTTTTGCATCAATGTTCATTAGTGAGATTGGCCTATAGTTCTCCTTTTTGGTTGGGTCTTTCTCTGGTTTTGGTATCAGGGTAATGCTTGCTTCCAGGAATAAGTTGTGAGGAATTGCTTCCCTTTTGATTTCATTAAAGAGTTTGAGGAGTATTGATGTTAAATCTTCTCTAAATTTCTTGTAGAATTGAGCAGTGAATCCATAATGACCTGAGCTTATCTTTTTTAGTAACTTTTTAATTATATTGTCAATATCATTAACTGACATTGTGCTATTCAGAGCATTTATATATACTGATTCCACTTTCATAATTCATACATTTATAGATATCAGAGTTTTCCATCCTATAATGGTAAAACTTTTCAAAGTAGTTACTGAGGATCTTCTGAATTTTCACAGGCTCTGTAATTATTTTACTCCTTTCATTTCTTAGTGCATGAATTTGAATTTTTTTCTCTCCTTTTTTGATAAGGTTGGCTAGGAGCTTATCAATTTTGTGTATGCTTTCAAAGAAGCTACTCTTCAATAATTCTTTGTATTGTTTTCTTAGTCTCATTTGTGTTAATTTCTGCTCTGATCTTTATAATCTTTTTTCTTCTTTGGATTTTGAGTTTGACTTGCTGTTTTTTTCCAGAAGTTTGGGGTGCAGCATTAGTTGTTTGTGCTTGTTCTATTTTCCTTATGTGAGAATTCACTACAATAAATTTCCTTCTAAGGACTGCTTTCATTGCATCTCATAGGTTCTGGTGAATTGCACTTAGATTTTTGTTTGATTGTAGATATTGTTTAATTTCTTTTTAAATTTTGTCTGTGACTCATTGGTTGTTTAAGATGGTATTTTTTAATTTCCATGTGTTTATGGAGTTTATGGGTTTCTTTTGTCATTAGTTTCCAATTTCATTGCACTATGGTCAGATAATATGCATAGAATAATTTTGATTCCTTTATATTTACTTAAGCATGCTCTATGGGCTGGTATATGGCTATTTTAGAGTGTGCACCATGTGCAGCTCAGAAAAATGTGTGTTCTGATATTGGATAGAATACTCTCTACATGTCTACTAAGTCACAAGTTTGGTTCACTTCTGTTATTTCCTTTCAGATTTGTCTAGTTGATCTTTTTCTTTGTGACAATGGGGTGTTACGATGCTCCATCATTAGCTGTGTTATTGCTTATCTGATTTTTCATCTATTATTACTTCTCTTACACAATTGGGTACTCCCATATTTCATACATATATAATTATGATTATTATCTCTTTCTCTTGAAAATTTCCCCTAACTAGTTTGTAGTGACCTTTTTCTGATCATTCTTGATTTGAAGTTCATGTTGTTTGCAAGCAGAATAGCTACCCCTATTGTTTTCTGGGTTCCTGTTGCATTGTGTATTGTTTTCCTTCCTTTGACTTTCAGTCTACTGATTTTTTTTAAGTTAAACATGTTTTTTTGTATATGGCATATTGTTGGATTTTGGTTCTTGATTCACTCTACCAGTCTGTTTCTTTTGATTGATGAATTGAGGCTATTTACATTAATAGTTATAACTGATATGTATTGGCTTATCTTTGTCATGTTATCTTCCTGATGTTGGTTCCCTACAATTCCCCTCTGTTTAATTGCTTGCCCTGCCTGGTGGTATCTTTCTGTTGTTGTTCTTGGAATTGTGGTCATTTTTATCTCTAGTACATCCTTTAGTACTTTTCTTAGGGTTGGTTTAGTGGTCATGATTTGCTTCAGTTATTCGTTGTCATAGAAGTATTTTAATTTTGAAAGATAGTTTTGTAGGGGATGTCAGTCTGCATTAGAAATTGTTTTCTTTCAGTTCCTGAAATACTTCACTCTTCTTGACTTGATGGTTTTTGTTGAGAAGTCTGTCATGATTTTATCTGTTTGTTTTCTCTAACAGCTTTTAATATTCTGTTTTTGTGCTGAATTTCTGGGATCTTGATTATTATATGTGTTAGGAACTGGAAACTGGTAGTCAACTTAATGCCAGTGGAATTAAATCACCATGGTGCTGAGCATAGATGTTCTACCTGAGAACAGTTGCCAGCATAAATAGAGATGTGGAGGACAAGGGAGGCTTGAGGCATTGTAGGTTTCACTAAATATTGCTGTTTGAGCCGTTGGTTCTCCTAGAGGAGTTCTGGTCCTTACATCGAGCATTGCTTCTTGGCACAGGAGGGGAAGACATATGCCACTTAATGTCCAGGACAAACTCGTCATACTGGCTTCCTGTCACATACTTAACTGTGCTTATCGTTGGAGGAGTCCAGGGTCTACTTATTGCTGAGGATGGCTGTGGTGCTTTTCAGGTTATCAGTTTCCTGGGTTCCTCCAGACAAGCCAGTTGCCGAGTCTCAGGCACATCCTGTGATGACTGTCCATCCCCTGGTGTAGTGGAATCAGTGAGACACCTGGGTTCCTCTGAGCTGAAGCTTCCCCAGTGGCAGAGGGGAGGTGGGTGGGTCTTCTTCCATCTCACTTACTTTCTTGAAAAATGAAGCTACTTATTTGTTTCAACGATCATTTCTTTTTATCATTATCCACATTTTTCTCATAGATCCTTGCTTAGTTCCCTAGATTTGAATATTTTAATTCATTATGTGTACAGCATTTGAAACAATCACTTGAGAAAAACTCTAACTGGAGCCAGATGCTTTTCATTTGTAGCCAGGTAACACAATTTTAGTATAACAAAGGAAAAATTAAAATATTTATTAATCTTTTGAAGAGCTGGTATTGAGTATTGTAAAGTCTCTGTGATTTTTGAAAGCCATACTTAGTGGAATGACATCTATATTGCACACAAAAATTTTGAAAAAATCTAATGCTTCTAAAAATTGGACTTTAATTTATTCTGAAGATACATGTTAAATTGCTACTTTTTATTTTAGAAGTAATCACTTAGAATATCTCCAGGATATTACAGTATTATAACATTTCATTTATTAGGCTGGCTAGGTTGGTAATTTAGAATAGCTTAATTTCAGTAAATATTTTCTAAGAACTTAGTACAGGGCTACTGGTTAAATAAAGCTTTCAGAATCTAATAAAAAGCAGAACCAATTTTTAAAGAAGTGCACGAATCCTATGGTGACAGGAGTAGCAAATTAAAACATGTCAGCATATGAGCAATTAATAGGAATGTGAAAGGAAGTAAGAACAAAAGAATCATTTGACCTTATTAAGAACCCAGATTTTTGAGCGGCACAGAGATGATTACGTTGCAACCTCAGGGAAGGAAATTTTTACTCTAGTTTTCTATTTAACTCTACTAGTGACAATTGAATAATAAATTATTGTATGTTGATTTTCAACATTTGAGTTAGTCTATAAACTAAAGTGCAAAATGGAAAAATATTTCAGAACTGAGTGTAAATATTAGCATTGACTTTGAGAAGGTGAAAGTAAGAAATGATCCCTAAAGTATAGCCTTACGTATGCCTTTTCGACACAGACAAAAAGGAAATGTGTATTCATAGTAGAGTTGTTAAGACCTTTGTCTTATGAAGATGAGAATAAAGGGATTCCATTTATATTTGGTGGAAAAAAAGAGATACCATTGTAATGACCTGAACTTATAAGGTAATCAATAGGTAAGTAAAAATAATGACATAAGCATCAGCATTTTTGATGGTTGGGGTAAAAATTACATTTTTACTTAGAGCAATAAGAAAATAAATTTCTAGATTTCATAAAGTAAGGACTGTTAGTAAAAACATTATTAATATATGGAGATAGTCTTTTGAAGAATTCAAGGCAGAAATTGTTGAATGTAATTTACCCTTAGGTGTACAGTAGTGTACTATTGTTTCTTTATCATAAGTTTTTGAGGTAGATTAAATATTTTAACTTTGCATGTGCTTTAATTCAATTATAACATCATTATTTTTAAGTGAACTAAACAATTATAGAATAATGAGGAAGCCAGGTTTTCTGGCTGGAAGCATTCACTTTCTGTCTTAGTTACTTTCCTATCATTGCTGAGACAAAATATCTGACAACCAAGGTGAAAGGCGTAAAGGCTTATTTGACTCAGAGTTTGCAGAAGTTTCAGCTCATAATCAGGTGACTCCAAAGCAGAGTGGCATGCACTCAAACCATCTCAGTGCCCTCCTCTTGCACAGGCTGAGGATATTTACAAAGTGAGGACCCTGGCCTTGCAGAATAACTTAATTAATCTTTTAAACTTCTCAAATTGACACAATTAATCAACCATCACAATATCCTAAGGAATAAACAGCCATCCTAGGGCATGTCCTCTCTACACTAGGAAGTAGAATTGCTGAGGCACTTAGTTAAGCTTCGAAACTTCTCAAATTGATACAGTGTATCAACCATTTCACTTGCCATGTGATCATTTGCTCCATGACTCCGATAATGGGTCTGACAAACATCATGGTCTATCAGTGATGGTGAACCTTTTAGAGCTTTAAATGATACAGATAGCTCATTGTAGTATACGTGCCATAGGATCGCCACCACTGGTCTATAGAAAGTGGAAAGCTTATCAGATGGATTCTTCTATGGGTCTATAAGGAAACTTTTATTCTTTCAGTTTGAACTGGATAGCTTTTTAGTAGTCATGGGACAAGAAAGAGTGTACAATAAGAACATTCAAATATCCTCTCCATTAGTAAACAGATTTCTTGGAATAATAATACAAATTAACTGTAAATTTCTGGAAATTATCAAAATTATTGGAACAATATAAGAAATTTTTATTCAGGGAAAACTCCTGATCTTTGCAAGTGTATATTTCCTTCTTACTAGCTTATTAGTAGCTTTGGAAATCAACACATTCATTTCATGGTAGAAATCAGTAGCCCAGGAACCTGTGAAAGAACAGAATGGGATTGAAGCTCCTTTAATCCTGAAAATAGCTGCCCTTACTTGATTTACTGGCATGTCTTGGAAACTTAACTCACACGCTTGTCCTTTTTCTTGATCTGATACAAACCTTGCCCAGGACAAGCAGGCTTTTCCCCAACAGTATTTCTTTCAAGTATGAAGTGGCAGGTATTAAACAGTGTAGCTGCCTGAGGTGGTGAAAATGATAGAAGTGAGCAGTAAGCTTCCCAAACAGCTTAAAAGAAAAATATGGGGAATGATACATACTTGCGGGTTTTGAAAAACTTCAACATATTCCTAGGGCTGTAACATGAACACGTATTTAGGGTTTTGTATATGCCTAAGACTATGTACATTAACGGGAAAAGATTTGAGAAGCAGTAAGCATTTATCTCTAGCTTGAGGCTGTATGCAAACAGAAAGTGAATGCTAAGGTACAATTGAAAACTGCCTGCTAAAGTGCTGAATATGTGACCCTTTTACACACAGAGGCCCTCAAGGAGCCCGAGAGCCTTATTGACCCCAGAGTTTTAAGGAAATCCTTATGCAGTCATGCTATGACCGTTCAATCAACCGGATATCATACTCAAAGAACACAAGCAAAATTAGAATACAAACTAATTTACATATTTATCCCAAGGAAGTCTTTAAATGAACAACAATGTGGCAAGAATCACAGAATAGCAACAAGAAACTCAGGTGTGTGTTTGGTGGGGGGAAGATCCGAGTTCCATAGTTGTCACATTGCAGTGTTGAAAATGTCCAGTACTCAACAACACCAACAAGAGATGTATATATAAAGAAACAAAAAGAGCATCATCCATAGAGAATAAAAATAATCCATAAAACTGTCCTTGAAGAAGTTCAGGTTCTGTATATGTCAGGTGAAGACTGTTTATAATCTTTTTAAAGCACCTATCTACAAAGAAAATTAAGAAAATTAAATTTCATCAAAGAAACTAAAGGAAAGTATACAAATAAGGTTTTATCAAATAAAGACTATCAATAGAGACCAGAATTATAAGTAAGAGCCAAATTTCTTTTGTTAAATAACATAGTCACAAAAATGAAAAATTCATTTGAGAAGTTCAACAGAAGATAAGAGCAAAGATATTGAAAAACAGGGAGTGTGAAGATGGGCTAGTCAAGATTATCCAGTCACAGGAAAAGAAAGAACAGAGAACAAAGGATAGAAGGCATGCTGACTAGGAAAAAAGAAGTAAAATTACCTCTTTTTACAAGAATACCATAATTTCATGCATCTACTACCTACAAGGCATTAAGATGATATATAGTGTTTTGAGAAAAAATTTGTTGACCAAGTTTTTTTGGTTCCAGAAACACTATTGTTTAAAAATGACAGTTGTATTAAGATATTGTTGAGTAAACACATATACGAGAACTTGTTGCTAAGTGGCAAGTTCTATAAAGGATACTGAAATAGTTGGGGGAGAGAACAAAGCCTCATCAGAAAGTGATCCCCACCTGGAAGCTATATCATTTTCATTGTTTTGTTGGGTTGGGTTTTATTCTCTTTTGTTTTGTTTTATTATGTTAAATCTGATGGCATGAACAGCTATTTAAAAGATAGCAAGACATATTATGGTAGCTATTTTGGATTTACTATTGGCTTGTTTTTTTTTTTATTTAAGAGGAAAAAGAGAAAAACACAAAACAAAACAAAGCGGTGTAAGGGTACACATAGTACAGAACTACAAAAAAAAAACATAATGGTAAGAAATCACCTGTTAATAGATTACATATTATCATCTTGGAAATAGTTGCTCAAATCACAGTATCAAAGAATACAAAGTGGATATTCAAACAGAGAAACTGCAAACAGCTATGTTCAATGATCCAAAAACAATAATATAGTCAGCTATTTAACACCCCTAAACACACTTGCTGTTATATCCGTTAGAGCTCTTTTTTATTCCCCCTCTCTTTTTTACAACAAAATTTACACATTTTGGATTTTATTACTCCTTAGTTCTTATTACTTTTTTGCGGGGGGAGAGAATACAGTCAAATATGGCAAAACAAAGCTGTCAGTCAAAACCAAGGATAGACATAGCACATGATGTAGAACAGAGTACAAGGTTATCAACAATGGTTATCAACGTTGTCTCTTGTTTCCTTAAAAAGAATTGTCTATCTCATTAGATATTATAAAGTTGCACAAAACAGTAGAGAACAAGACCAATAAAACTTAGGCATTGTGAACATTACAGGACTTCCAAAGGAGATAATAGTCAAACCAGAATGGGCATCTTAGTGAATCTTATTGCCTTCAAAGTAGTTGCCTATACCCTCAAACTTGATACTATCATACAGAATGGAACAGAGTCTAATCAGTCAAAACAAGATCGTGGGAGTATTACAGGACTTCAAAACAAGTTAATAGGAAATCAAAAAGAGTTACTCTTATATATCCTAAATTTTTAATTTTTCCCCTTAATTAAAACAAACATAAGAAATAACTAAATAATTTTTTTAAAGAATAAGGGAGAGATTGAGTTAAAACAGGACATAACAATATAACAATACAGGTCAAAGCATGACTGTTTCAGCAACCTCGCGCTTCACCACCAAATAACCCGATTTAATAGTAGTTACCATACTGTCTGTCTTTTTCCTTGAAATATTTGGATAAAACTTCATATACTATAGCTTCAAATATTTCCATATCAAGAAGCCCAGAAAAAAGCCTTTCTAATTAATAAGTGAAAACTTTATAAGGCTTCAAGGCCACATAATGGGGAATCATGATTACCAAATACTTTTATATATTTGAATCATTACTTACATTAGGGAAAATATTTGGTATTAACACATGCGAGATTAATTTATTTCAATTATGAGTATGGTCTCAAGCTGCGCCCATTTATTGATAAATATCTCAATGTGATCCTTCTTTATAGCTGAATAATACTCCATTGTATAGAAATACCACAACTTTTTTATCCATTCCTCAGTTGATGGGCACTTGGGTTGTTTCCAAGATCTGGCGATTACAAATTGTGCTGCTATAAACATAGGTGCACATATATCACTGTGGTATGATGCTTTCAGTTCTTCTGGGAATATGCCTAGAAGTGGAATAGCTGGAATAAATGGGATTTCCAATCCCAACTTTTTGAGAAATCTCCAGACAGACCTCCACAAAGGCTGTACCAGTCTACACTCCCACCAACAGTGCAGGAGAGTTCCTTTTTCCCCACAGCCTCTCCAGCATTTGTTGTTGGTTTTCTTGATCCTGGCCATTCTTTCAGGAGTGAGATGGTATCTCAGTGTGGTTTTAATTTGCATTTCTCTAATGACCAATGATGATGAGCATTTTTTCATGTATTTATTTGCCATTTGCATTTCTTCATCTGAGAATTGCGTATTCATCTCAGATGCCCATTTTTGGATTGGATCTTTGAATATTGGAGGTCTGAGTTTTTTTAAATTCTTTATATGTTTTAGACAAGAGTCCCTTGTCTGAGAGAGAGTTCACTAAAATCTTTTCCCAGTTTGTGGGTTTTGTTTTCACTATGCTGGAGATTTCTTTTGACATGCAGAAACTTTTTAATAAGAAGTGGTCCCAATTATTGATTCTGGGAAGTATTTCCCGTGCGGTTTGAGTCCTGTTCATGAATTCTTTACCTACTCCTATGTCTCCAAGGTTTCTACCTAATTTGTCTTCCAATAGATTTAGTGTTTCTGTTTTAATATTCAGATCTTTGACCCATTTAGATTTTAATTTAGTACATGGTGATAGACATGGGTCTAGCTTTAGTTTTCGGCAAATGGAGAGCCAGTTTTTCCAGCACCATTTATTAAAGAGACTGTCGTTCTTCCAATGAACCTGCTTGGCTCCTTTATCAAAGATAAGGTGGTTGAGTGTGTTTGTAGTTGTGGTTGTATCTTCTAATCTATTCCATTGATCTTCGGCTCTGTTTTGATTCCAATACCATGTTGATTTTACTACTGTTGCTTTGTAGTATAACTTCAAGTCAGGGATTGTGATGCCTCCTGCTTTGTCTTTGCTGCTTAGAATTGCCTTTGCTATTCTAGGTCTCTTCTGGTTCCAGATGAAATTTAGGAGTGATTTCTCTAGATCTATAAAGTATGTTGATGATATTTCTATTGGGATTGCATTGAATCTGTATAACATTTTTGGGAGAATGGCCATCTTCACAATGTTTGTTCTTCCTATCCATGAGCAAGGGATGTCTTTCCATTTTCTGAGATCATCTTCAATTTCCTTTTTCAGTGTATTATAATTTTCACTGTATAAGTCTTTCACTTTTTTCATAAGAGTAATTCCTAAATATTTCATTTTTTTGCTTGCTAATGTGAATAGTCCAGTTTCTCTTATTTCCCTCTCTGTGATTTTGTTGTTCGTGTATAGGAATGCTATTGATTTCTGAGTACTGATTTTGTATCCAGCCACATTACTGAATTTATTTATTGTATCTAAGAGTCTTTTAATGGAGTTTAGGGGTCTTGTATGTAGAGTATCATGTCATCTGCAAAAAATGATAATTTAACTTCTTCTTTTCCTATCTTTACCCCTTTTATTTCTCTCTCTTGTCTAATTGCTCTCGCTAGTACTTCTAGTACTATATTAAATAGGAGTGGTGATAAAGGGCATCCTTGTCTTGTGCCTGATTTTAAAGTAAAGGCTTTCAATTTTTGCCATTTAGTATGGTGCTGGCTGTTGGTTTGTCATAAATGGCCTTTATTATATTGAGGTAAAGACCATCTATTCCAATTTTCTGTAAAGTTTTTATCATGAATAAATGTTGGACCTTATCGAAGGCTTTTTCTGCATCTATAGAAATGATCATGTGATTCTTATTTTTGGCTTTATTGATATGGTGGATTACATTTATTGATTTGCGTATGTTGAACCATCCTTGCATTTCTGGGATGAATCCCACTTGGTCATGGTGTATAATATTCTTGATAATTTGCTGGATCCTATTTGCCAATATTTTATTGAGGATTTTTGCATCTGTGTTCATTAGGGAGATCGGTCTATAGTTCTCTTTTTTAGTTGGGTCTTTCTCAGGTTTTGGTACTAGAGTAATATTTGCTTCCAGGAATGACTTAGGAAGGATTGATTCCCTTTCAATTTCATTGAATAGTTTGAGGAGTGTCTGCATTAGGTCTTCTTTGTATTTCATGTAGTATTCTGCAGTGAATCCATCTGGGCCTGGGCTCTTCTTGGTGGGTAAGGACTTAATTACATTTTCAATTTCATTAACAGAGATTGGGTTATTCAACAGTTTTACATCCTCTTGATCTAGCTTTGGTACTTCATATGCTTCTAAGAATCTGTCTATTTCTTCTGCGTTATCAAACTTTTGAGAGTAGAGGTTTTCAAAATAGGTGTTGATGATCTTCTGTATTTCTATTGGGTCTGTAGTGATTTCACCTTTTTCATTTCTTATTGCATGAATTTGAGCATTTTCTTCCCTTTTTTTAATAAGGTTGGCTAGGGGCTTATCGATTTTATTTATTCTTTCAAAGAACCAACTCTTTGATTCGTTGATTCTTTGGATTGTTTTCTTAGTCTCTATTGCATTGATTTGTGCTCTGATTTTTATAATTTCCTCTCTTCTTTGGCTTTGGGCTTGACTTGCTCTTCTTTTTCTAGCTGTTTGAGGTGTAGCATCAAGTTATTTATTTGTATTCGTTCTGTTTTCCTGATGTGGGAACTCAGTGCAATAAATTTTCCTCTCAGGACGGCTTTCATTGCATCCCACAGATTCCGGTAAGTTGTATCTGCATTTTCATTTTCTTTTAGGTATTGTTTATTTTCTTCTGTGACCCACTGATTACTCAATAGTGTGTTATTCACTTTCCATGTGTTTGCGGGATTTTTGCGTATCTTTTATCATTAATTTCTAATTTCAGAGTTCTATGATCTGATAACATGCAAGGGATGATTTCAGCTCTTTTCCATTTGTTTAAATACGTTCTGTGAGCTAATATGTGGTCTATTTTAGAAAATGATCCATGTACTGCTGAGAAGAATGTGTATTCTGATGTTGTTGGGTGGAACATTCTGTATATGTCTATCAAGTCCATGTGTTTACAGGTGTGATTCAGTTCTGTTATTTCTTTGCTCATTTTCTGTCTGGTTGATCTGTCCCTTGGTGTCAATGGCATATTAAGGTCTCCTGTTACAATTGTGTTACTGATAATTTGAGTTTTCATTTCTGCTAATAATTGTTTTATATATCTGGGTGCTCTGGAGTTTGGTGCGTATATATTTAAGATAGTTATCTCTTCCTCTTGGAGTTTTCCCCTTACGAGTATGTAGTGACCTTCTTTGTCCTTTATTGTCATTGTTGCTTTAAAGTTCACATTGTCTGCAAACAGAATGGCTACTCCTGCCTTTTTTTGGATTCCTGCTGCATGACGAATTGTTTTCCATCCTTTGACTTTCAGTCTGTGAGTATCCTTCTGGGTTAGAAGGGTTTCCTGTAAACAGCATATGGTTGGATTTTGTTTCTTGATCCATTCTGCTAGTCTGTTTCTTTTGATTGGTACATTGAGACCATTTACATTAATGGTTATTACTCTTAAGTCCTGGTTAATTGGAGGAATGTTATCTCTCTGCAGTTACATCTTTATCTTTCTGTTCTGTTTAATTATTTGCTTTGCTTAGTGGTTTTTTCCTTTGTGTATCTAAACTGTCTTTCAATATTTTTTGCAGGGTTGGTTTGGTGTTCATGGTTTAGTGTTCTTCAGCTGTTCTTTGTCATGGAAGTATCGTATTTCACCATCTATTTTGAATGATAGTTTTGCAGGATATATCAGTGTAGGTTGGAAATCATTTTGCTTTAGGATCTGGAATACTTCACTCCATGCTCTTCTTGACTTTATTTTTTGTGATGAGAAGTCTGCTGTGATTCTGATAGGTTTTCCTTTATAAGTGATCTGTCTTTTCTCTGACAGCTTTTCATAATCTATTTTTGTGTTGGATTTCTGGGATGGTGATTATTATATGTCTGGGTGTAGTTTTATTTTGGTTATGACTATTTGGAATTCTATATGCTTCACTGATCCTGATGTCAGTTTCTGATCTCATGCTTGGGAAATTTTCATCTATTACTTCTCTAAATATCCTCTTGACATCCTTTATGTTTTCTCCTTCTTTTTCATTAGTCCCTATCATTCTTATGTTATTCTTCTTTGCATCGTCTTGCAGTTGTTGAATTGTTGTTTCCTGATTCCTTGTTATTTTTAAATGATCTTTCCTTTCCTGTTCACTAGCTGCAATCCTGTCTTCAAGGTGTGAAATTTTGTCTTCACTTTTATTGAGGAGGTTTTTACAACTTTCAGTGGAGTTTTTTATTTCCTGTATATCTCTGTGCATCTGCATTATGTATTCTGTTTGTTTCTTATATTGCTCGTCTAGGGATTCTACCTTTTTGTTTAGTTCCTCCAATTCTTTATCTGTGTCCTCTTTAGATATATTCAGAATCTCTTTCATTTCTTTTATCATTTCTTCTTTTATCTGGGAGATTATTTCGAGTTTGAATTTCTTTAAAGCTTCCTGGAGTTGCTTGTCAATTTCAGTAGCTATTGTGTCCGATATATGAGGTGGATGGGATATATTTTCTTCTAAATACATTCCTCCTAGGGTTTCTTGAGATGGGCTGGAGGTTTGAGGTTGTAATTTGGTCTTTCGTTTTGTCATTTTCCTATATTTCTGTGTTTCAAGTGTTATTTGAAAGCTTCCTCAGGATCTGTTGAAAATCCCCTTCTATGTTTGCAGCTACTGAGACTCTGGCACCACGCTACCCCAAGCCATTGGGCCTGCAGAACCAGTGGCCCTCCTCTGCCTGCTCAGAACTCCGCAGTTCCAGACAAGCTGGGCCTCAGGGACACTGTGCGCCCACCTGCCCCTTGGAAGTTCCACAGCTCTTCAATCGCAACCAGGTTAGGGTACTCACCACAGGCCGCAGTGCCTCAGAAACCTGTGATCTCTCCCTGCTTGCAGAGATATCCACAGTCCTTTAGACACACGGAGAGGGCGATGCAGGCACCCCAGATCCGCCCAGCTCCTCCTCTGCACACCGATGGCTAGGCGCGGCAGCAAAACAGGCTGGGCTTGGGGGATAGTGTGAGCCTACCCACCCGTCGGGAGCTCAGCAGTTCTCCAAGTACAGCCGGGATCAGGAGGCGGATGTAGAGGCCTCTAACCCACTGCTCCACTTCACTGCACCCGGAAGCCTGGAGGGTCTGGAACAGTCTGAGATTTGAGCAGAGTGTGCTGAGCACTCACCACAGGCCGAGGTGCCTCAGGAACCTGCAATCCCTTCCTGCTTTCAGAGATATTCACAGTCCTCCAGACACAGGTAGTGGCCGATGCAGGCACCCCAGGTCCGCCCAGCTCCTCCTCTGCACACCGATGGCTAGGTGCCTATTGGCTTGTTTTGAAGTCTTTTATTGCATTCATTGTTTTGTTTTTATTGTTTCTACTCTATTCTGTTCTGTTTGATTTTTACTATGTCTGAAGATATCTACAGCTATTTTGAAGACAACAAAAGGCTTTATGGTAACTATTGTTGATTTCATAAGGTTTGGAAATCCAGTATCACTTATACTGGTTAATTTTGATTGGTTTTATTCTTTTTAAAAATTTTTCTTGGCTTTATCCTCTTTAAAACAAAAAAAAGGGAGAGTAAGGGCTGGGCAGGTCTGGGGCACCTGCATCTGCCTCCCTGTGTGTCTGGAGGACTGTGGATTTCTCAGCAAGCAGGTGAGCATCACCAGTTCCAGAGGCCCACGGCCTGCGGTAAGTGCCCAGAGCACTCTGCCTGAAGCCCAGACTGTTCGGGACCCTCCAGGCTTCCGGGTGCAGTGAAGTGGCTAAGTATGTCTGAGGCACAGACATCTGCCTCCCCATTCCAGCTGTGCTCAGAGAAATTTGGAGATTCCAGCAAGCAAGTGGGCACACACTATCCCCAGAGCTCAGCCTATTTGGGACTCTTGCACTGTCTGGGTGCAGAGTAAGGGCTGGCCTGGTCTGGGGCGCCTGCATGCACCTCCCCGTGTGTCTAGAGGACTGTGGATTTCTCAGCAAGCAGGTGAGCATCACCAGTTCCAGAGGCCCTGCAGTCTGCGGTAAGTGCCCAGTGCACTCTGCCCCAAGCCCAGACTGTTCGGGACCCTCGAGCCTTCCGGGTGCAGAGAAGTGACTAAGTGGGCCCCAGGTGCCTACATCAGCCTCCCCATTCTGGCTGTGCTCGGAGAACTGTGGAGTTTTGAGCAAGCAGGCTGGCCCACAGTGTCCTTGGAGCCCAGCTTATCTGGAACTACGGAGTTCTAAACAGGCAGAAGAGGGCCACAGGTTCCAGAGGCCCAGTGGCCTGGGGAAACTGGGTGCCAGAGTCCCAGGAGCTGTGAACACAGAAGTAGATTTCCAACAGACCCTGAGGAAGCTTTCAAATAACACTTGAAACACAGAAATATAGGAAAATGACAAAACGAAAGACAATTTACAACCTCAAAGTTACAACCTCAAACTTCCAGCGCATCTCAAGAAACCCTATGAGCAATGTATATAGAAGAAAATGTATGTCATACACCTCAAATATCGGACGTAATAGCTACTGAAATAAACAAGCAACTCCATGGAGCTTTAAAGAAATTCAAACTCGAAATAATCTCCCAGGTAAAAGAAGAAATGATAAAAGAAATGAAAGAGATTCAGAAAATATCTAAAGAAAACACAGTTAAAAAATTGGAGGAAATAAACAAAAAGATAGGATGCCTGGATGAGCAATATAAGAAACCAACAGAATACATAAAGCAGATGCACAGAGATATACCAGAAATAAAAAACTTCACAGAAAGCTGTAAAAACCGCCTCAATAAAAGTGAAGACAGAATTTCAGACCTTGAAGACAGGATTGCAGCTAGTGAACAGGAAAGGAAAGATCATTTAAAAATAACAAGGAATCAAGAAATAACAATTCAACAACTGCAAGATGATGGAAAGAAAAACAACATAAGACTGATAGAGATTAATGAAAAAGAAGGGGACAACATAAAGGATGTCAAGAGGATATTTAGAGAAGTAATAGCTGAAAATTTCCCAAGCATGAGATCAGAAACCGACATCAGGTTCAGTGAAGCCTATAGAACTCCAAATAGTCATAACCAAAATAAAACTACACCCAGACATATAATAATCACCACCCCAGAAATCCAACACAAGAATAGATTATTAAAAGCTGTCAGAGAAAAGACAGATCACTTATAAAGAAAAACTATCAGAATCACAGCAGACTTCTCAGCACAAACAATAAAGTCAAGAAAAGCATGGAGGGAAGTATTCCAGATCCTAAGGCAAAATGATTTTCAACCTAGACTGATGTACCTTGCAAAACCATCATTCAAAATCGAGGGTGAAATACGATACTTCCATGACAAAGAACAGCTGAAGAACTTCATGAACACCAAGCCAACCCTACAAAAAATATTGAGAGACAGTTTAGATACACAAAGGAAAAAACCACTAAGCAAAGCAGAAAATTAAACAGAACAGAAAGATAAAGATGCCACATCAGAGAGATAACATGTCAATAATAAACCAGCATATAACAGCTATAACCATTAATGTAAATGGTCTCAATGCACCAATCAAAAGAAACAGACTTTCAGAAAGGATCAAGAAACAAAATCTAACCATATGCTATTTACAGGAAACCCTTCTAACCCAGAAGGATACTCACAGACTGAAAGTCAAAGGATGGAAAACCATACTTCACGCAACAGGAATCCAAAAAAAAAAAAAAAAAAAAAAGCAGGAGTAGCCATTCTGTTTGCAGACAACGTGAACTTTAAACCAACAATGACCATAAAGGACAAAGAAGGTCACTACATACTCCTTAGGGGAAAACTCCAAGAGGAAGAGATAACTATCTTAAATATATATGCATCAAACTCCAGAGCACCCAGTTATATAAAACAACTATTAACAGAAATGAAAACTCAAATTATCAGTAACACAATTGTAACAGGAGACCTTAACACGTCATTGACACCAAGGGACAGATCAACCAGACAGAAAATGAGCAAAGACATAACAGAACTGAATCACACCTGTAAACACATGGACTTGATAGACATATACAGAATGTTCCACCCAACAACATGAGAATACACATTCTTCTTAGCAGTACATGGGTCGTTCTCTAAAATAGACCATATATTAGCTCACAGAACATATTTAAACAAATGCAAAGGAGTCGAAATTATCCATTGCATGTTATCAGATCATAGCACTTTGAAATTAGAAATTAATGATAAAAGGTACTGCAAAAATCCCACAAACACATGGAAAGTGAATAACACACTATTGAGTAATCAGTGGGTCACAGAGGAAATTAAAGAAGAAATTAAACAATACCTACAAGAAAATGAAAATACAGATACAACTTAGCAGAATCTCTGGGATGCAATGAAAGCTATCCTTAGAGGAAAATTTATTGCACTGAGTTCCAACATCAGGAAAACAGAATGAATACAAATAAATAACCTGATGCTACACCTCAAACAGCTAGAATAAGAAGAGCAAGTCAAGCCCAAAGCCAAAAGAAGAGAATAAATTATAAAAATTAGAGCAGAAATCAATGCAATAGAGACTAAGAAAACAATCCAAAGAATCAACGAATCAAAGAGTTGGTTCTTTGAAAGAATAAATAAAATTGATAAGCCCCTAGCCAACCTTATTAAAAAAAGGGAAGAAAAAGCTCAAAGTCATGCAATAAGAAATGAAAAAGGTGACTCTACAGAAATACAGAAGATCATCAACACCTATTTCAAAAACCTCTACTCTCCATGTTTGATAACACAGAAGAAATAGACAGATTCCTAGAAACATATGAAGTACCAAAGCTAGATCAAGATGATGTAAAACTGCTGAATAACCCAATCTCCATTAATGAAATTGAAAATGTAATTAAGTCCTTACCTACAAAGAAGAGTCCAGGCCGAGCTGAATTCACTGCAGAATTCTACAGGAAATACAAAGAAGACCTAATGCGGACACTCCTCAAACTATTCAATGAAATTGAAAGGGAAACAACCCTTCCTAAGTCATTCCTGGAAGCAAATATTACTCTAGTACCAAAACCTGAGAAAGACCCAACTAAAAAAGAGAACTATAGACCGATCTCCCTAATGAACACAGATGCAAAAATCCTCAATAAAATATTGGCAAATAGGATGCAGCAAATCATCAAGAAGATTATACACCATGATCAAGTGGGATTCATCCCAGGAATGCAAGGATGGTTCAACATACGCAAATCAATAAATGTCATCCACCATATCAATAAAGCCAAAAATAAGAATCACATGATCATTTCTATAGATGCAGAAAAAGCCTTTGGTAAGGTCCAACATTTATTCATGATAAGAACTTTACAGAAAATTGGTCTTTGCCTCAACATAATAAAGGCCATTTATGACAAACCAACAGCCAGCATCATACTAAATGGCAAAAATTGAAAGCCTTTACTTTAAAATCGTACTAGGAGTACTAGCGAGAGCAATTAGACAAGAGAGAGAAATAAAAGGGGTAAAGATAGGAAAAGAAGAAGTTAAATTATCATTGTTTGCAGATGACATGATACTCTACATAGAAGACCCCCTAAACTCCATTGAAAGACTCTTAGATATAATAAATAAATTCAGTAATGTAGCTGGATACAAAATCAGTACTCACAAATCAATAGCATTCCTATACACAAACAACAAAATCACAGAGAGGGAAGTAAGAGAAACCACACTCTTCACATTAGCAAGCAAAAAAATGAAATATTTAGGAATTACTCTTATGAAAGAAGTGAAAAACCTATACAGGGAAAATTATAATACACTGAAAAAAGAAATTGAAGATGATCTCAGAAAATGGAAAGACATCCCTTGCTCATGGATAGGAAGAGCAAACTTCGTGAAAATGACCATTCTTCCAAAGCTGTTACACAGATTCAATGCAATCCCAATAAAAATACCATCAACATACCTTATAGATCTAGAGAAATCCCTCCTAAAATTCATCTGGAACCAGAAGAAACCTAGAATAGCAAAGGCAATTCTAAGCAGCAAAGGCAAGGCAGGAGGCATCACAATCCCTGACTTAAAGTTATACTACAAAGCAACAGTAGTAAAATTAACATGGTACTGGAATCAAAACAGAGCCAAAGATCAATGGAATAGATTAGAAGATACAACCACAACTACAAACACACTCAACTACCTTATCTTTGATAAAGGAGCCAAGCAGGTTCACTGGAAGAACGACAGTCTCTTTAATAAATGGTGTTGGAAAAACTGGCTCTCCATTTGCCAGAAACTAAAACTAGACCCATGCCTATCACCATGTACTAAATTAAAATCTAAGTGTATCAAAGATCTGAATATTACAACAGAAACACTAAATCTATTGGAAGACAAATTGGGTAGAAACCTTGAAGACATAGGGGTAGGTAGAGCATTCATGAACAGGACCCAAACTGCATGGGAAATACTTCCCATAATCAATAACTGGGACCACCTCTTCTTAAAAAGTTTCTGTACGTCAAAAGAAATCTCCAGCATAGTGAAAAGAAAACCTACAAACTGGGAAAAGATCTTAGTGAATTCCCCCTCAGACATGGGACTTTCGTCTAAAACATACAAAGAATTAAAAAAACTCAGGCCCCAAAATTCCAAGTTCCAATCCAAAATTGGCATCTGAGATGAATACGCAATTCTCAGATGAAGAAGTACAAATGGCAAATAAATACATGATAAAATGTTCATCATCATTGGTCTTTAGAGAAATGCAAATTAAAACCACACTGAGATACCATCTCACTCCTGAAAGAATGGCCAGGATCAAGAAAACCAACAACAAATGCTGGAGAGGCTGTGGGGAAAAAGGAACTCTCCTGCACTGTTGGTGGGAGTGTAGACTGGTACAGCCTTTGTGGAGGTCTGTCTGGAGATTTCTCAAAAAGTTGGGATTGGAAATCCCATTTATTCCAGCTATTCCACTTCTAGGCATATTCCCAGAAGAACTGAAAGCATCATACCACAGTGATATATGTGCACCTATGTTTATAGCAGCACAATTTGTAATCGCCAGATCTTGGAAACAACCCAAGTGTCCATCAACTGGGGAATGGATAAAAAAAAGTGCTGGTATTTCTATACAATGGAGTACTACTCAGCTATAAAGGAGGATCACATTGAGATGTTTATCAATAAATGGGCACAGCTTGATACCATACTCATAGTTGAAATAAATTAATCTCGCATGTGTGAATACCAAATATTTCCCTAATGTAAGTAATGATTCAAATATATAAAAGTATTTGGTAATCATGATTCCCCATTATGTGGCCTTGAAGCCTTATAAAGTTTTCACTTACCAATTAGAATGGCTTTATTCTGGGCTGCTTGATGTGATGAAATGAACAGCCTTTTTGAAGAAAATAAGTCATCATAATAGCTAGTGCTGATTTACTATCATCTTGTTTTGAAGCCCACCAAACTATGGCTCTTCTGTCTTCATTGGTTTTATCATGATGTATCATGCTGGATTTTATTATATGTGATAGTATAAACAAAAATTGTTATAGGCAAAGAGATAATATAGAAACCATTGTTTATTTTCTGTTAGTTGGTTCTAAAAACCCTACAATGCTTTCATCCAGTTGAATGGTTGTACACTGACTTGATATGTTTGAAGATATAGTATATGAAGTTATATTCAAATATTTCAAGGAAAAAGACATTATGGTAACTACTATTAAACTGGGTTATTTAGTGGTGAATCACTAGGTTGCTGAAACTGTCATGCTTCTACCTGTACTGTTATGACTGACAGCTTTGTTTTGCCATATTTGACTTTATTCTCTTCCAAAAAAAAGTAACAAGAACTAAGGAGTAATAAAACCCTAAATGTGTAAATTTTGTTGTAAAAAAGAGAGGAAAAAAAGTGCTCTAAAATATACAACTGCAAGTGTGTTTAGGGGTGTTAAATAGATGACCATATTAATGTTTTTGGTTGGATCATTGAACACAACTGTTTGCAGTCTCACTGTTTGAATGTCCACTTTGTATGCTTTGATACTGTGACTTGAGCAACTGTCTCTAGGATAATAATTGTAATCAATTAACTGGTGATTTCTTATTTTTTTGTAGTTCTGTATTAATTGTACCGTTATACTGCTTTGTTTTGTTTTGTTTTTTCTCTTTTTATTTTAAATAAAATAAAAAAATAAAAAAGAACAAAAAAAGATACTTATATAAAGGACATTTTATAGTAATTTGAATTCACATGAAGAAAAAAGGAATGCTAGTAAAGGTAAATTTAAAAATCAAGATAATGTAGTTTTTGCGTGTAACTTTTAAAATATCTTATATAATTTAAAAGACAGCTTCATAAAATCATAATTATAAATCTGCGTTAAGGGTATGTAATGTGCAAAAAATGTACTTTATGTATAATATCACCAAAAATGTAGAGAGAAAAAAGCTAAAAGGAGCAGTGATTTTGTAGATCACTGAATTCCGTTGGCATTAATTTGAATGGATTATTGTAATTTAAGATGTTTATTATAATCACCAGGGAGCAGATTTAAAATATATACTAAAAGATACAGAAAGGAATTAAAATAGTACAGTAGAAATACTGATTTAATATAAAAGAAGTTATCAGGGGAATATACAGAAGACATAAAACAAATAGCAAAATGAGAGGTATAAATTATAATTCATTATCAATAGTTTAAATGCAAATGGCTTAAAGAGTCAAGGCAAAATGAAGATCTTGGCAGAAAATAATCCAAATATATTTTGTCTATAAGGAACACACTTTGAATTCAAAGCCTCCAATAATGAAAGTAAAAGATGCAGCAATATTTAGCAAGCAATAGTAAGCAAAATAGAGTTGGAATGGATATACTATTAAAGGCGAAAAGAGATTTAAGATAAAATCTGCAAAGAAGCAGAGAAAGATATTTAATAAACATAGTATTTCAATCCACCAAGAATATATATAATAACTATAAACATAAAGTCACTTAACCACAAAACCCTCAAACACCTGATAGTTGTCAGAAGTTAGGAAAATAGACAATTAAATCTTAAGCGTTAAATATATCAGTGCCTCATTTTCAATGATGGAGAGAGTAAGCAGACAGAAGCACCAAATAATACAATAAAGTAGTCTTAGTAGACCCACATAAAACATTTTATAGCTAGAGTGCACATTATTTTAAATGCATATAAAACATGTTACAGGCCATATGTTAAATCATAATCTATGCTTCAGTAAACTACAAATTTGAAATTATTAAAATTATGTTTTCTGATCACAGAAAATTTGAAACAAATAGCCAAAGAACATTTGGAAAATTCACATATGTGTAGACATCGAATACATATTCCTAAACAAATAATGGATCAAAGAATGACAGAAATTGGGAAATAGAGAAATACAAATGGAAACATGACACTCAGGGACTTTTGGGATGCAGTCAGGGTATGGCTAGAGAAAAATTAATAACTTTAAATGTTTATATTAATAATAGGAAAAAGGTCCAAGTTTAATAATTTAGCCTTTTGCCTTAAGAAATGAGAAAAAGAAAAGTGCTATGGTTTGAATTTTAAATGTTCCCCAGTGGCCCATATATTCATGGTTTAGGTCCCAACCCATGGTTATACGACATGGTAGAACATTTGAGAGGTGGGGCAAAGTTGGGGGAGGCTGGTCATGGAGGGGGTACCTTAGATGGGGTATGTGAACCTCCTTCGGTCTCTCTCTGTATCTCTGTCTTTCTCTCTCTTTCTGTCTCTCATTTGTGAGGTAAAGAGTCTTGGGTCATCACATGCTGCCTCCTGCAATGTACCGTCTCACCACAGCACCTAACGTTGGACTGAAATGTTTGAAATCATGAGCCACATTAAACCTTTACTTCTTAAAAATTGATCATCTCAGGTATTTTGTTGTTGGTACAGCAAACTAAAGTCACAACAAACAAAAGAAAGGGAATAATAAAGATGAAAGCAAAAATACATTACATATAATAGAGAAAACCAACAAAAACAAATTCTTTTTTCAGTGAGAAGATCGATCTTTAGCTAGATTGACCAGGATATTGGTAAAAATAAATTAGTAAAGTCAAGAATGAAAGAGGTGGCATCACTACTGGTATTACAGAAATAAAAAAAATTATAAATAAATGCTATGCCAATAAATCTGGTAATCTAAATAAAACAAACAAACAATTACAAAACCATACTTCTTAGAACTAACTAGAGAACAAATGGAAAATCTGTACAGGCCTAAAACAATTGAAGAGGTTGAATTACTTAAAATAAGCTTTCCAAAAGGAAAAGACCTCATAGTATAGTCCACCAAATATCTGAAGATTTAAAATCTGTATTTTACAAATTCTTTTAAAAATAGTGGGAAAGAATACTTTCAAACTCATTCTATGAGGTTGTTTTTTCTCTCATACAAAAATCAGATAAAGACATCACAAGAAAGCTGCAGACAAATATCCTATATAGATATAGCGACAAAACACCTCATCAAAGTACTAGTAAACTGAATCTGACATTACAAATACTCAATTACTAAGTGAGATTTAACCTAGGAATGCAACATTGTTTCAAGATACAAAAACCAATTGATGGAGCTACCACAGTGATACAAAAATTAAAACCATCTTTAGTCATAGATGAAATGATCTTGTGTTTAGAAAAGCTTACAGATTGCATACACACGTGTGCACACACTCATACAGTGTTAGTTAATCAGAGTTTCAAGCTACACAGTCAGTATCTAAAAGTTGGCTGGGTATGTATATGCTAGTAATGAAAAAACAAAAAATATAATTAAGAAAATATATTCATGTATGATGAAATAAAAATGATAAAACTTTTAGGAGTAAGTTCAACAAAATAAGGATTTATATGCTGAAAATGAAAGAGTCTTTAAAAAAATAAGACAATAATTGGAAAGATAACTTTCGTTCATGAGCTGAAGATAGTATTGCTGATGGGAATAGGCCTCAAATGGATCTATGGATTCAGTGGAGTTCCTTTTCAAGTCTCAGGTATTTTTCCCCCAGATTTTGGTTATCTGGTTTTAAAAATTCATGCGCAAATGCATAGGAACCTCAGTAGCCAAAAGCTACTTTCAAACAACGAATTTGGTGAACTCACACTTCTGAATTCCAAAGCTAATTAGAAAGCAAAAATAATCAAGACTGTGTGATATTAGTCTCAGTATGGATATATAGATCAGCTGAACAGAATTGAAAGTCTAAAATCCTTACATTTATGTTCAACTGCTTTTTGACAGTGATGCCAATATAATTCAGTTTAGAGAAGAAGTCTTTTCCACAAGTTACATGATGGTCAAATATCTACATAAAATATAGAATGAGAACCTTATTTGCACTCTATAAAAATGAATTCAAAATAGAAAAAAAAACACCTAAAAGAAAAAAAGAATACTATCAGAACAGTAAAATAAAGCATTGGTATAAACATTTCTATCCTTGGATTAGGCAATTGTTTCTTTGATATAGAAAGAAGCACCTGCAACTTAAACAAAAGTACATCTAAATTTGACATCATCATAGTTATCTTGGCCCCGTTGGGTTGCTGTAACAGAATGCCATAGACCAAATGGTTTATAAACAACAAAGGTTTATTTCTCACAGTTCTGGAGCCTGGAAGTCCAGGATCAGGACACTGATAGATTCAGTGTCTGGAAAGGGGATTCTTTATGGTGTGTAGGTGATTGTATTCTCATTGTGTTGTCATGCAGTAGAAGGGGCAAGAGAATTCTATGAGATTTCTTCTACAAGTTCTCTAATAGTGCTCATGATGCTGTTACCCTCAAGATTACCTCCCAAAGGGCCCATATCCTCATACTATCGTGTTTACAAATGTTGAGAGGAAGGTAAATATTCATTAAATACAGTAATGAATAATTTCAGGTCTCCAAGAAACACTATAGAGAAAGTAAAAAGGTAAGCTGCAGGGTGGGAGAGAATATTTGCATGTTACATATGTATAAAGGACTAATATACAAATATATAAAGAACACAACTCAACCGTAAAACATAGTTTAGGCAAAGCCTTTAAATCACCATTTATCTAAAGAATATGCAGAAATGGCTTTAAGCCCATGAAGACTTGCTTAATAGTTTTTACCATGAGGGAAATGCAAATGAAAACCACAACGAAGATGCTGCTTTATATACCATGTTGATGGGGATATGGAGCCACCATATGTGCCCAAAGAAGTGTGGATTGGCTGGGATTTCTATTGCTTTTCTGCTCGTGACTTTGTTTTTGTTTTGTTTTTTTTTTTAATTTTGAAAGTAGTAAAATACAACAGAACAAGACAGAATAAAGCCAACTGAGACTGTGTAGTGAAATTGGTACAGAATTTCACAGCAGGTTACTGGAATAACAGTAATAGGTATCACAGTATATTTTGTTATCTTTATAATAGTTGCACTTTCAATCACATATATAAAAATAAAATGAAATACAGAATATTTAGAACTTATCAGAACAGAATATTTAGTAGAGCAGTATCATTAAATCAGAATAAAGCAAACAGTAATAAAAATATTTGCCTTCAAAGAGATGGTAGAAGGAAATTCCCCTTATTTGCTATCATCAAACTCCCAAGAGATGCTCAGATTTCTGGTTCCCATTTGCTAATGGGGGGACAGGGAAAAGGTGGTAGGGGAAGTGGGATGTTTGACTCTAGGCCATGCATTAGTAGGTTCACTATTGCTTACCAGGGAGGCGAGCTGCTTGCTTGGTTTCCCAGAGTCCTAAGTTCCAACATGGTGTGGATCTCAGAAGACACTGGTGGTTCTCCCCTGGGAGGGGCAGCAGTCCTCCACACCAAAGCTGCTTACCAGGGAGGGGAGCTGCTTGCTTGTTTTTCCTAGCATCCTAAGTTCCAACATGGTGTGGATCTCAGAAGACACTGGTGGTTCTCCCCTGGAAGGGGCTCAGTCTGTCACACTGTAGCCGCTTACTAGGGAGAGGAGCCTGCTGCTCATGACTTTGTAAAGATGACCAGTCCTCTTTGTATGTATCAATAATTTGGGTTGATTATGGGGTCTCAACAAGAAAATCTAGACTTTTGCTAATGATTTGGAGAAGGCAAAGGTGCTGTACTTGCACTCGAAAGTGATTAGTGAGGCCTTTTTTGGAGGGGAAGCATTAAGACAAGGTCTCACTATGAGGTTGAGGTTGGTCTTGGACTCACAGTAATCCTTTTACTGCAGCCTCCTGAGCTTTGGGATTACACGCATGTGCCACTTAATCTGACTTGGGTCAGTTTTTGAGACTAGAAACACGGAGGTGGTGAAATATCTAGAAATCTTCAGTCTACTAAATTGTATGTGTCACATGCTACTAAATGGCACAATGATGTGATTTTACAGTGATTCAGATTTCTTTTCATGGTTTTCTCATTTAAGCCAGAGAAGGTGGTGGTGCAGGATCAGATGTGGGACTCATTTCTGGTCAACTCCCATGATTCCTGTTTGTCATTTTGCTGCACGATTATTCTTTGTATTTCTCATTTTGTCACAAAGTTACATATACCATTTGAGCAGCAAGTGTAGAATCCATGATAGCTGACCAATGTATGATGAATTTGATGACAGTATTTTGGGAAAGTATTTAAAATGTTTTTCTAGCTACCTTCTTCCTTTTGACAAGCTTCAGACATTTAAGTCAGAGAATCATCACAAAACAAAGCAGTTCCAGCCCTCTTTCTTCTCCTGGCTGAAAAACACTGGGAACTCTAAGGGAACCTGCTTTGATGGTGCCAACTGCAATTACAGTAAACACCAAAAGAGCAGAGGAAATGCCTGACCTTGAGCAAAAACCTCCAATTGTTTAGTGAAAAACAATGCTGCAATTTTATCTTTTATAAAAGCCAGTGATAAGGTCTTTGTTCTTTTGTTGCTTCTAGAGGTTTTCTGGGAAGGGAGTTTGTGGGAAGTGTTATCCTGGGATTATAGGACATTTTAAGGGCACAGAGATTTCACAGAGACCTATATGTAGGAGGTGAGGTTTCTGCACAAAGCTTTTCCAGTACTTCTATATTTTAGTTCACTTTTGATACTGATTTACTCTGGCTGCTTTCCAAGCCTAGAATTGTATCAGAAGGAGTACAGAGTTACAGCAAAGTTTTCACATAATTAAACCTTGAGGGAGCTGAAAAATATTGATTAAAGTTAGACTGATTAGCGTGCTTAGTTTTGTAGTCATTACTCAATTGACTTTCGTATTTTTAGTCTACAAAAATTCTGTGCTACATGTTTTTCTTTGTGGAGAGCTGCAATTATTGAATCATTGGAGGTCATGTGCTATGCTATGAAGCTGCACCAGAGATATGTTCTGTGTTAGGAATGGTGCTCTCAGCCTGTTATGAAATATGTCAGTTTAAAATAGCTTTACTTAGGGGCTGTCCAAATGATGTATATAACAGGGAAAAAAGAAAGTCAGACAGCCTGGGCTCGACTACCCCAAAAGGTAATGAGAGCTATTTTCTCTATCCCCTTTGTTTTTTGTTCTGTCAATCTTTACAACTGTATTTATTTTTAGAATCTATTTTGTAAATTGATGGCTTGATACTGCGTTTATCTCTACGTCATCTGTTAAAAAGTCAAGCAGTAGATTTTTGTGCCCGGAAGTAGCCAGATTGTTTACTATTTATAGTTTTGTGTAGTTTGCCCTTCAGGTGACCAAAAAAAATCAATAATTTATACCATAAAAATTCAGCTTCAAAACATATACATATAGTGGAAGCATCTCAACAGGTTCTCTAGCTTCTATTGATTAGGGTACTTTTCTGTGTAATAGGTATCAATTGTGGACTTTCTCCTCCTACAGATCCAGGAAAGGCTGTTTCAAACAAATATCCTGTGGGAGGTTCTAAGATCCTTGCAAATCTTATTTTTTAGAAATCCTGGTTTTGAATATTTATAGTCCTATTTGATGATCAAGTATATTGTTTCACATGTGGTCTCTCAGTCTCTACCGCGTGGGCATAGACACAAACCTTTGTGTCTTTCTTAATTTTCACAAAAGCTTCCATCCAAAAGACATTTCTTAAGCCCAGTAAATTTAACTGAAGATTTGGTAGTGGAGATAACTGTGGAGATTCCTATTTGGGGTTTATGTTTCAGTAAAACAACTTCAAGTGCATGTTAAGCACTTCCTCTTATCCCTTCTCTTCCACCATTATTCAACTGAATTTATCACTTTTAATCTTCATGATAATTCTGTGCTGTATTTTTTTTTTGGATAGCTGCAGTTGTTGCCTGCCTCCTTTCCTTCTTTTTTCCCTCTTTCTTCTCCCCCTTCTCTATTTCCTCCTTCTGCTTTTTCTCTTCCCTCCTGTTCCTTTTATCACTCCTTGTTCCTCTTCTTTTTCTCCTCTTTTCTTCTTTATCCTCTTTGCATGGGATGCATCTCATGCACAGCAGCTCTGAGGCAGGAGATGAGGATGTGGCAAGACAGACTGAGAAGTAGGTGTGACCTGTCAGTCACAGAGATCCCCCCAGATGCATGTTTAACTCCTGTACCTAGAAAATGCAATCTTCGTTTCTTCTCACCAGACCTCAGCAGGTTTTTGACAGACTGGACCTGGACCTGATATCAACCTGAGGAGTGGAATGGGAAATACAAAGACTATCACCTTAAGCTCTTGGCCACTCTGCTCTCTCTTTTGTAGTTGTCTGCTCTCACTTGTGGAGTGTGCTGCTTTTCCTGTTTTCAAGGGCCCCACATTTGCTCCGCAGAGCATATTTCTTTTCTTAACTTTAATAAATGTAAAACTTTGCTACATTTTGTGCTTGTTTTGTCCAATTCTTTGTCTAGGATGAGTAGAATCTAGAAAAAAGTCTCTAGAAGGGCTCCTGAGTACCCAATAACTTTGTAACAGTGCTGCCATCTTGTATTGTGCAAACATGTATTACTTTGGGCTCCACCTATTTCTCCAAGTGGAAGATTAAATATGAAGACATTTTCCTTCTTAAAACAAGTTCTTATATCCACTCTAAAGAGAATATATTATTTTCTGTTTCTTTAAAATATATAGCCTAAATATCAAGCTTCAATGGGGTCATTTAAAGGTAATGCACTCAAAAACAACTGTGTAATTTTGGTGAACATTAGAGTGCCCTGGGAATGTCAAGCACGTAAATACCAAGGTCCTGGTTGAAGTCTTAAAAGGTCCAAATGTAATTAAGCCCAGAATAGTTTCTGAATATCAGGCACAGTATAATTCTACTTAAGGGCAAGTATCAATGAATCCATTATGAATGCCTTCTTGCTCACTTTTGTATTCATTTTATAGTTTTAAGAAATTATCTGAAAACCAATCCTTTGATTGACTAGTTTAATGGATTTTTTCTTCTCAGAAATGTATTCTGTCTGCAGTGGGTCTTATTAAAGACCCACTTTTCCCCATAATCAGATTCTTTACATTAAGTAGAAAATAAGGGACACCAATTTATTAATTGGTAGTTTAAAATAACTCCAAAGTTGATGCTTTTGACTTTGCAGATGAGCTAAATACAGATATAGTTGCAGCTATATTAACTTACATATATACTACATCTGTGTACATGTGTATATGATATAGACATGTATACACACATATTGTACATGCTGTACATTGCATACTATATGTATATCTATATATCTACATCTATCTATCTATCTATCTATCTATCTATCTATCTATCTATCTATCCAGAGATGATCCCTGACTTACAATGGGACATACTACATACTACTACTTGATATGAGTTTTCGATTTCAAATTTTTTTTTTTTTTTTTGGTATTGGGAATCGAATTCATGAACTTGTCAGGTAGGTGCTTATGCCACTGGATTAAATCCCCGGCCCTAATTTTAAAATTTTAAACAGTATATCTTCACAACCATGCTATTTTCAGTTTCAGTACACTTTATATACTAGATATTCAACATTGTATTTTAAAATTTATCTGTAAATTTCATGTAGTTCTTTCTGCAATGCCTTCTAACTTCCATTATATAAATAGTGCATATTATATCAAAGATAATTCCTGGGTGTGATGAGCACATTCACATACCTGTGAAGCTTTGCTCAAACTCTTTCAACAATGTGGAACCTCTTTTCTATTGTAATTATCTATGCCTGTTGAAATTCGGCTCATTCTTTAAGGACTAGCCTAATGGCCACAGAGAAGAAGATAAATGCTATCTGTGTGCTGGAGATCTGAAGGATCCAGTCGAAGGTCAAAGGCCTGGAGCCCAACACAGTGTCTTAAGTGAGTCAATATTAGGAGGCCAAAGGGTCTGCACTGGAAGCTGAAGGGACTGTGCTGGAAGCCAGGAGATGGCCGAAGACCAAGCTGGAGCTCCTCCAAAGAAAGAAGAGAGCCTTCCGTCTCTTTCTCTCCCCTTTCATTCTACTCAGGGAACAAGCCTATTGGTTTGTGCCACTGAGCGCTCAGGTTGCGGCTTCTGCTTTCAATAAATCCCTTCAGCCACACCCAGAGCTATCCAAATCCAATTTGTTAGGCATTTCTTAGTCAAACTGACACAATTAGTTAACTATCAAAAACACGGAATTAAGTTTTCATCTAATAATATTTATCAATTTTTCTCTGATGATATTGTTACATGCCTCATTCATCTTTCTAGTTTTCCTTGTGCCTGTGCCTGACACAATGTGTGTGTGTGTGTGTGTGTGTGTGTGTGTGTGTATGACTTTAGTATTTTGATGGTCTCAGTATTAATGTGAACATAGGACCTATTGTGTTAATGAACATGTGAGATCACTTAACCAATGATAGTTTGAATTACTAATTATTTATAGGCTCAGAGGTTCTGGTCATCCTTGACATATGCATTTCCATCAACCTCTTAGTCAGTCAGTCTGCAGTTCTATTTCCTAAATGTTTCCCAAATCTATTCTTCTTCACTTTATAACATCTTGTTCAGGTCAATATAATATCACTCGATTACTATAACAGATATGCCTTGCCTCAGGACTGTCTTTCTTAAAGCCTCTTTTTTATATTTTCAGCAATCTTCCTATGTTTCAGATTTTACAATGTGACTCATACTTAAAGCTATTTAATGCATTTGGGTCCCAGAGATCATTTTGACAGTGTCTTTCAAGCTGTAGAAAATCTATAAACAAACAAACAACCACAAAAATCTCTGCACCATTTCCAGATCTTTTGCTTCATTTTGGGAACAGAGTAGAGTGCATCTCTATTTCAGTGACAAAATGACTGAGTGACAAATAGAGCAAGAAGGGAGACAAGGAGAAAGAGAGCCAGGAGGAGAGAGAGTGTCATGCAGATGCGTCTGCCCTGCATAGGCTGGTTTCTTACAAGGCACTTAGCATGCAGATAAGTTGCACAGGGTCTTGTATGCATTAGTAATTGAATACTGGCTCAGGAGGTCTCCTCTGCTGCTTTGCAAATTCACTGCTCTGACACAGCTCTAGTTCAGAATCCATTAACTGGAGATTTAGTCCCTGAACAAAAGCAATTGTGCATTTTAGTGATTAATGTAAAACCTAAAAATCTCAGTATCTCAAGGCAGCACACAGGTTGACCGCTATTAAATATTTTCATCATTATTATACTGAACTCATTTCATCATACTAGAAACAATTGTTCAAATTAGCTGGCTTGAGTGGAAAAAGTATATAATATATCATTTCTGAAAGGAGACTTTTGATTTATAAAGACCTTCAATAAGCATATCCATTAGTGTGTGTTTCTATCAAGTATTTCATTGTAACAAGTTATTGGTATGTTTTGATTTACTTACTTCTCACAACACTGTTAAGTAATTCTGATTACTATCTCTATATCTTTCTTTTTTATTAGCTTTTGTTTTTTATTTTAAAGAGAAAAAAATGAAAATAACAGTAGAACAGAGTTTCAAAACAGGTTAGTAGAAGAATTCATAGATAAGAATATTGAGGCACTGGGTTGGATGAAGGGTGAAGATTAGGCTAAACTGTGGTTTCACCCAGATTCTACACTGCAGTATTTACCCTACATTAGTTATAGAAAGGCCAATATTTGTTAACACAGTTCTTTGTTGGTACGACCCAGAATGCCCTATATATTGTCAGTTTCTAGTAGGGCAGATTGGCTGACTGATGCCATGCTGTGTAGGGCCCGTAAAAAGAAACAGCAGAACAATAGATGTGATCTCCTCCCCATCCAGGATAAAATCTTAGTTAATGTAATGACCCAAGAGATTTAGTGAAATCAATTTCTCAAGGTCTAATTCAAAGGAGGAAAATTGGTAACATGGTTGTCAGTAGTTAGATTACCAGCAAACAGATGTTCTTAAAATTTTAGTCCCAATGGAAAGAATGGTACCCAAAGCAGGGTCAGAGAACTTGGCTGTAGCAGGGAGCCTCGGGGTTTAGCATACTGGATTTAAGAAGCACATTAAGCAGAGATTTGAGTAGCCATTTATCCAGTTGCAATTGGACAAGATTCTTAATTTCTTGGTTTCTTTATCTGTGAAAAGAGATTAAACATCACTACCTAGAAGTGTTATTGGATGAATTAAATGCGATAAATGAAGTTTTTAAAGCACTCAAATGACTCCGAACATAGAAAGTCAGAATTATTTAAATAGAAGTACTTTTTAATATTGTGAAGAAAATGTTGCTGATGAAGGTGGTAAAATACTGTGTCCCCAGTTTACTGTTTTGGAGTTCAAGTCTGATCCCCAGTCCCAAAAGAGAAGCAGAATGGGTGCAACGATTAAGCGGTATGGTAGAAAGCTGAGCAGGCAGTACTGTCATACCTAGTGGGGATGGTTGGGAAAGCTTTGTGCTGACCTCCCAAGAACATTTTAGTAACCTGATCTACAATCCCATCACCACAGGCAACACGACAGACTCTTTGCAGGTGCCAGTTACTACTGGATTATATCGCCTGTGGTAATTTCAAGCATGGTTGGGCTTTACACTAAATTATATTGTCAAATCTTTACAATGACTGCTTTTTTCTAAAACTGAGACTATGTTTTCCAGAACCTCCTTCCTTTATATTTCTGGTTAGAGTTTACTCCTCATTAGAATTCAGAGATTTGGAAAGCGAAGTCAAGGAAAAAGCTGTCATTCTTTTGAGATCCTGACTGCGAGGCATACTGGCTTTACAAAACTCCTCATGAGTTCCCTTTTGGAGATCGTGCAGCCTGATGTAGTGGTTCTTTGAGGTTTCCTGCAAGCTTGGCTTTCTCTACCCACTACAAGGTTTCAAACTGAATTTAAAGGTTGTTTCTCTCATGCTGAAGCCACAGTCTCCAGCTCTTCATTTTTAGAGTTCCTTCCACCTTCTTATAAAAAGTCTATTCCTGTATAAAACTCTCTCTGCTCCACAATGCTGGAGTTTGATGATATTATGGATGAAATAGCCTATTACTCATCTCCTGACTGACGGGCGATTGGTTATCTAGAGGAGCAGTTGGAAAAACTTTTCTTAAATTATGACTGGAAACGTTTTGTTTGGTATATTTGTTCTCTGTCAAAATGATTTAACTATTCAGCTATGCTGTAGTAGTGTGAAAACACCTATGGACCATACATAATGAATGAGAATGAATATAACTATGGTTCAATAAAACTTTATTTATAAACATTGAAAATGTATGTGTCGTAAAAGAATAATCTTTTTTTCTTCTACCAGTGAGTGCAAAAACAAGTGGTATCCAGGTTTGGGCAGCCCCCCTTTTCTAGAGTAGGAATGACAGAACAAGTCTAATCTGAACACAAATCTTTGAATGCCTCTTGCTATGATATATGCAATTTTAAATGTCACTTTTAAAAGGGAGACATTAATGTCAGCACTGTAGAGTAAGATGATTTTCAGGACTAAGTAACAACATAAGTAAAATCTTTTGCTGACTACTGGGCCCATACTCAATGATCTATTACTCATCATTTTGGGGGGTGGTTCTGGGACCCACTGTGGTGCTTACAGTTTACTACACAGTTAAAAGAGAGCCAAAGTTCATTTGGTTCCATTGGGACTTAATCTGACTTTTGCACAGATGAAATAAAATGTTCAGGAAAATGAACAATGTGAAAATTACTAATATTTTGTAAATTATCTTCTACTCTTGAATTAAATATAAAGATGTCATCATAGAGTGCTTGTCAGTAATTCACTCATCAACCAAAATGTCACTAATGATTCTTTCTGGCACAACAGTGGTAAGGAACAGGGGTATAGGAAATGGAAAGGTGGAAAAGGAAGCAGAATGAAGAACTTTAATTTCATTGTATGATTGTTTTAAAATGGTCAGATTGATTTACTAGTGGGTTAATTTCTTTTTAATAATATGCTAAAATTGTGTTATGGAAAAATATTTAAATGTGAAATATTTCATAATGGATTGAGTAAGTTACATGTTAAAAAATACAAAGTGTGATCAAAAGGTAGGGTGAACATTTTAATTTAAAAGGACTTATAATAAAAGGCATGGATGTCAAGATTGGTGTGATAATGTATTTAAGATTTGGAGGACATATCTGAATATTTTGAAGATGGTTAATGGCAATGTGTCTTTTTTATTTAAACATTTAACAGTATTTTTTGATCAACCTGCATTGGTCAGTCAGATAAAAGCCTTATGTCCTCAGCCAACTTAATCACTGGCTCTGGCACTAAGCATCTTCTGTTTTCCAAAGTCAACAACAATGAAAGGTGCGTGTTTTCAGTTGTTTCAAGATACTGATGTAGTCACAACAGCGCACTAAAAGATATTCATGAAAGAAAACTTCCAGAGCTGCTTCAGTAAGTGACAATAATGAGATAAGTGTATTTGCAACAAAGGGGGGGTATTTTGAAAGGAATTTATGACAATTTATCTTCTACTATAATAAATTTAAAAACCATAAGCATTCACTGTATTATCTGATCGTATCAAATCCATCTATCAAAAAGTATGAAAAACACTTAAAATATTAAAAATAGTTGTGTGACTGTCTTTCAGTTTGGATCTCAAATGTCACCTCTCCCAAGAGGATTTTCCTAATCATGCTATTTAAATAGCTACCCTCTTCCTTCCTTCGGTTACTCTGTCTCTTGTTTCTTTCTCTTTAAAAAAACACTTGTTACTGTGCAACATGATTTATTAGTTCTCCTGTTTATTTTCCACTTTCTGCCACTATACTGTAAGTTCCAGGAGGATGATGTCCCTGTTTATTTCCATGTGATGCAGAATGGTATTCTTTCGACCAACAGTATACAGCGTCCTTTCCTGGACAGAAAAGGAAGGAAAAATCAATATTCTGGAGATCAGACTCCTACTGCAGCTGGTGTGGGGCCAGAGTCTCTGTGCCTAGTAATAGTCTTTCTTTTTTCTTCTTATTGTTAACTTTTGAGGAGGAAACATCTGGCAAACTGGCCCGATCACAGAAAATAATAACACATTTACACTTGAAGCAGATGGTACTGTCAAGTAACAACATCTGGAGCTTAAGATCCAGCTGACAACTGGGGTAACTGTCCAGATATTTAAAGACTGGCCAAGGTGCTCCTTTCAAACAGTATCTTTATGCTTGTTGAATTTGTGATGCAGTCCGCAGATGCTGATTGACTTTCCCTCTGTCCATCGAGGTACCTGAACCTCTTGCACCTACTACAAATGAGGTCAGTCTCAGTGATTGGTCTTTATTTTATGCCCAAGTAGGAGAGTTTGTTGGAACAACCTTTTAAAGATTACTACACCTCTGGAAGGAAATGCTTTTAAAATATTAGGTTTTTGTACTTTTAGCAATACACTTGCTAAATGCAGTCATCTGCATTTCTTCCAGAGCTATGTATCTTATATTCAAAATATCTTGTAAAATGCTTTAGGAAAAAGAAAAAGGAACAGATGAAGCATAGTCTTGCTAATTGTTGAAGCTTGGTGATTTACATAATGTGATCAATTTTCTCAGGGTCTATATTTTTGCATAGGGTGATTTATTTTTAATCATAAACATTTAAAATATAATATTTTTAACATTTAAAATTATGATTAAGAAGATTTGAAAATAAAGGAATGGAAAATAATATGCTAGTAAAATACTAATAGAAACCAATTTCATAACTTTTAAAAATCACACAAAATATAAATTAACTCCAGCATATTAGAGATATGTATAATCTAATGATAGTAATGTACTCAAGTAACTATAACTATCTGCATGTGTGGAACAATATGGCTTTTATACATATAAAGCCACAATTGAATAATTACTATAGGAAATTTAAAATTCTATTAGCTCCTGGAAAATTATAATGCATGTATTTCAGAGATTTATGGTCTAAGACATAAATCATTCAATAGTAGATTTAATAAACATTTAATAAAGATATGTGATTAAAATTCCATGTATGCATGGACACCCATACACACATATGTGTACACACCCATATACATAAAAACACTACGTGGGAAATACCTATTACTAACTGCACAGGGTAATTTTTAAAAATGGGCTTCAAGTGAATTTTAGTGACACTGTAAGTTTTTTGGCATTACATCATGCTTTCTGAATACAAAGCATATTTCTAGAGTATGATATAATGTTTCAATACATGTATGCTTGTATAACATTTAAATTGGTAAGTCTATTTATTTACTCAAATATTTATCATTTCTTTGTGGTGAAAACATTAAAATAGTACATTATGTATGGTCTTCCCATTATGAAATGGTACACCAGAAAGTAGTTCTCCTCTCTAACTATAATTTAAAACTCTGTCTACTTTCCCCACCCCTGCCCCAGGCCTGGTAATGACCATTTTACTTATAGTTCTATGCAGTCAAGTTCTTCAGATTTCATATATGAGCGAGGTCATGCTTACTGTGCATGTCTTTCTAAGTGTAGCTCACTTCATTTAACAAAACGACCTCCAACTCCACCCATGTTGTCACAAATGACAGAATTACATCTTTTTTATGGCTAAATAGCATTTCAGTGTACATGTGAGTGTGCACATGTGCGTGCAATAAAAAGAGAATTTTTTAACATTCCTTTGAACATTTGTATGTTTTCTTTTGAAAAATGTCTATTTAAATCTATTGTTTATTTTTAACTGAATTATTCTTTCATTTGTTTTGCTATTGAGTTGTTTGAATTCCTTATGTAGTTTGAATATTATCCCCTTGCTAGAGGTATAGTTTTCAGCTTTTCCCACTCAGATTTTCTTTTTGTTCTATTGATTATTCCCTTTCCTATGCAGAAATTTTTTTGCAACATGTAACTTCATTTGTCTGCTTTTACTTTTGTTTTCTTGGGTCTTACCTAAAAAATCCGTGCTTGTTCCAGTTGTCCAAAATGTCTCCTGTGTTTTCTTCCAGATCATTTCAGATTTTACAGTTAAGTCTTTAATCTGTTTTGAGAGGGTTTTGTTTAGTTTTTGTGTATGATGGGAGGTGTGAACATGGTTTTAATCCTGTGCATGTGAATATATAGATTTTTTCAGCATCATTTATTGAAAGAGATTGCCTTTTGCCCAAAGCATGTTCTCAGTATCTTTAACAAAGTTCAGTTGGCTGTAGGAGAGTAGGCTAACTTTTGGGCTCTCTGTTGTGTTCCATTGATCTGTGTGTCTATTTTTATAGTGGTACAATCCAGTTTTGATTACTAAAGATTTGTAGTGTATTTTGAAATCAGGTAGTGTAATGTCTCCTGCTTTCTTCCTTTTGCTCAAGATGGCTTTGGAAATTCAGGTTTATTTATGGTCCTATGCAAAATTTGGGTTTGTTTTTCCTATGAAGAATAACACTGACAACAAAAGATATTAGATACCCCCAAGATTAAAGTTTTAGAAAGGCTTTGTAACTAATACAATGTGGTATTGATGAAGTATTAGTGAAATAGATAAATGGGAGCCCTAGACTAGGAAAAGGAAAATTATATGTGAAAAAGGAGCCAGGTGTGGTAGCACACCTCTAAAATCCCAGCACTCTGAGAGGCTGAGGCAGAAAGATTGCAAATGCAATGCTGGTCTGGACAATATACTAATTTAGTGTCTTAGTTACTTTTCTCATTGCTGCAAAAAAATTCTGGAAGCATAAGTTACAAGAGGAAAGATGTGTTATAGCTCACCATTTGTAGAGGTTCAGGCCATAGTTGCCTGGCTGCAATGCAGGACAGGCTGGCCAAGGGGCAACACAGAGGAGAAATTCAGTTCATGGTGTGCATGCAGGAGACAGCCAGCAGTGAGTCTGTCTTTCCTTTTCCTCCCATCCAGGCTGCAAGCCTGCTATACTGTGCCACCCATACTCAGTGGGCTTTCTCATTATCCAAACCCAGGACCACACTAAGTTAGTCAGTGAATAAATGCACTTATCCCACAGCCTTAATCCATTGCACACACTCATGATCAGCCATTTCCAAAGGCCCCACCTGGGAACTCACGAGGCTTTGAAGGATGTTTTGTTTTATTTTGTGAGAATATTTTAGATATAAATCATAACATTTAATATCTTTGTCTTGAGAAAACAGGAGAGTTTTCTAGTTTTCTAGTATGTACAATGCTGGGGAAAGTGGTGCACACTTGTAATTCCAGCATACAGGTTGCTAACGCAGGAGGATTAAATATTTAGGACTAGCCTAGAGCACATAGAAAGTTTGAGGCCAGCCTGAGCTACAGAGTGAGATCTTGTCTCAAAAACTGATAAATGACAATTACTAGAATAAACACATGCAACCAAATAATAATTGGTGCATATGAATATTACAGATAAATTTGAAACATGATTTGAAGTAAAAATGAAGAGACCAAATGGTGCCTGATAATGTCAATTATATAAAATTAAAGTAATTTGAAGACCCCTGTGTATTGTTTATATGACTTATGTAATGAAAGAATACAAACATGTACCCAGTGGCTACTTACTTTACATGAGTGTTTCTTTTGGGGGAAAGGAGAGAAAAATAAATATAGATAAAGTTACAGGCATAATTCAATTAAATTCAGAAATTTTAATCTTGGAAAGATAAAAGATTTGAAGCAAAAAGTAATCAAATTGAAGCTGGGACTGCTTCTGAGCTAATAAAATGTTAATATATGTCCATATTTGAGAAGTAACAACCCCAAAGCAGGTTTCAAATCTTTAATATTGAAATCAGATCTTGAATGTCTTGAAACTAGGCAGGACATGGCTGTTTATTTTGCATTGGACTGGAACTCTACCTCGGTTAAGGCAAGCTCCATGTGAGCAGTTTCCATAGAAACAGTGCAAAAAGTTTGAGTTCCTCTTCTTTGTAGTCTTGAGTGTGTGAAGCTGGAGAATTTGTATCAGGATATCAGGGGACCATTATATGAATGGCATTATGGCACTGAGCAGTACACAGCCGGTATCATTGGACACTGTGGCTTGTCTATGAGAGTGCTGTACGGTAAAACTGGGAAGAGAATGTGCAAACCTACTACACACCATGTAAGAAAAGGCTGGGTGGATGTGGAGTATCAGAGTTCACCACCAGGAAGAAACAGCAGGTAGAGCTGGGTGTTTGGAGTGAAGGTCTAAAATAAGATTGGATTGTAGCTCTGACTGTTCCTATTGGCATGGTGAAGAGCCTAGATCCTTTACAGTCTGGAGCCTATGCTATGATGGAGTCAGGGTTAAAATGTTCCCGACTCTGTTTAACTAAAAGACTGAGGGACTTAAAGTATTTCAGGGTGTTCTGGCTATAAACAGCAGTTTCTTCCTTGGTTTTTCCAAATGAAGTGCTGTTTAGAGCAAGTCTGTAAGATTCTGGTACTTCTTTTTATTTTAAAGGGATTAAAAGAAAGCAAAATAATGAAAACAAAACAATAAAAATGGTACAGGATTTCAAAACAAGATTATTGGAAGTTAACAATGGCCACTATATTGCTATTGTTATCTTCAAAATAGTTGCTCAAGATATTGCCTATATTATGCCTATATTACAAGATATAGACATGTAAAACAGATCAAATAATATAAGTACTCACATTGTTTTTCCATGAACTAATAGGAATAGGAGTACAATAGGAGTACAATCTTAGTTTTCTTGGGTCTGTGTGTGTGTGTACTTCCCCCCTTCCTTCTTTTCTCTTTATCCCTATCCCAGTTGTTCTTTCCTTTGAGAAGTTCTGTAACTCTTTTACAATTTTTGTTTTAATTAACTTTATTGATGCACTGTCAATGTACATAAAGTTCATCATAGGGAATTTGTACTTGTGCAAACATATCTTTATTTATTTTTCTTTTTATTTAAAGATAATAAAACCAAGAAAAATAAAACATTATAAGGTCAATCAAAACAAATGAGTGTAAGTGATACAGGGCTTCTAAGCAATAGGAAATCAACAATGGTTACCATAATGCCTCTTGTTGTCTTCAAAACAGCTGCAGATAACTTCCCATATAGCAAAAATCAAAGAAAACATACAGAATACAACCAATAAAAACAAAACAGGGAGTGCAATAAAGGACTTCAAAACAAGATAATAGTAAATCCAAAATGGCTACCACACTATATCTTGTTTCTTTGAAATAGTTGCCCATGTCATCAGATATAATAAAATCAAACAAAACAAAAGAGAATAAAATCCAACCCAACAAAACAATGAAAATGATACAGGACTTTAAAACAAGATAATACGGAATTAACAATGGCTACCACCCTCAGAAGGAGATCCCCTATAGATGCTACATTGCATATTGTTATCCTCTGAATAGATGTTCAAATTACCAGCTTCAGACCTGCAAAGCCAGTGAAACACTAAACACTACAAGCATTAAGTTGTGTTTTACCTCATTGCTATGATTGTATCCTGTGTTTTTCTGGATCAGCTGGTCACTTACAGTAGGGGAGTGGGTTGGTTCTTCTTGTTTTCGGACTCACATGCTGGAAGAGGTTTGCATCTAGCTGTATCTCCAGCAGCCCTCGCATGGCGCTGATTCACAGGGAGGGTTTGCTTCTTGGTGACTTTTAGTTGTCTTCCACCATGAATGGTGCTGACTACAAAACATATCTTGATTTTTTCTTTTTCCCCCTGCTCCTCTCCTTTTCCAGCCTTTCTTCCTCTCCTTATTTACAAAAGTTTGGTTCCGTTTTTTCCTTTTATTCTTTTTTCCCATTTTCCCTTCCTTCCTATGATTTTCTCAGAGTTCCACTGAATATAGATATGGACCAAATGCTGGTGTGATGATAGTCACATTGAATAGTATTAGATGCAAGAACAAAGATGAAAGATAGCAGGAGAGTCAGTAAGTGGTAACTTGTAGTGAAAGCTATGGGTTTTCTAACTTGTGTTGCTAGAAACTGCTACAGTTGAGGCATTGGTGTGAATGTCCCACATGGATATAATCTCTTTAGCCCTGTTTGGTGACTCTCTTATATTACACATAGGGTTTCCCTCAGGGCAGTCCTCTCACCACTGACAGTATTTATGGCAATGATACTCTTTCAGATCAGAATCCATGCAGATATATTTTTCCTGCTACAGATGACTTTATTTTGCTTCCTTAAATGGAAAGGACTTGAGTATGACAGTTGATGGGTCATGATGGAAGTGTTTGCCTCAAGATGCTGTTGCTCTCTCATCCCTAGAGCCACATTTCATAAAACCAGACTAATGGCATAGACTTCTCTCTTGCCAAGAAGTAGCTGATTTTTCTACTCAACTCCCAAATCCAGTTGTGGGATATCCCCATGCTGCATTCTCCTGACAAATGAAGCGTCTCGCATCCATTGTTACTTGACCTTTTTTTCAACTCTATTTACTGATATATGGTATCTAAAAGCAGATGTCCCCTTAATTGACCAAACAAATTTGATTGACTCTAGCCCAGATGCCAAAATGTCTCTTTGCACTAAAACAGGTCAGAATTGCCTGTGTCGATTGCTGGAATGGGAGCTCAAGCTGGAGCCTGTGAGATTGGAGGGCGAAAACATGAGATAACGTCTCAGCTGAGGCTATGAGACTCAAAACAAATTATATCTTCCTGGCAGTAAAGGTGCCAGCCTGGCATACATCAAGTGATATGCTGTATCTCTAATTGGAAGGCCTCTGTGCCTGGTGCAAGAGTGCTCTGTTACTTCTTACAGCTATGCCTGAAAAGGTTTCTCTTCTCTAGCACTCTGCCATGACCTCCACCCACTTCCTTGATTAATACCAATAAGAGTCATGAGGCCTTGGACTCATGGCTCTTTGTTCACAGAGAACACAATATTGGGTCACCCCAGAGCTCCTGCAGCTGCAGATTTTTCTTTGTCTTTCCTTTCATTCATGTGCAATATTGTCAGATGGATCTTGATGACCTCCATGGGAGTTGCTGTACGAGGTGGGCATTGACCTCTGGGGTACAGAAACTCAGCATGCACAGAGTGCTGGCAACAGGAATTAAATGAATGTGTGTTCACCATTTCTAGACTTTGTGATTTGAGGATTCCCTTCTAAGCATTAAGACTTGAATAGAACCTAATCACATGATATATCACTATCTGCTGTATTTCTTAATCTGAAACCAGTGAGAAGGAGGCAGTAGACTGTAGTAACTCTTCAGCCTCCAATACAGGGGACCTTTCCTACAATTAGGTCAAGATACTTTCCATGTTGATATTGTTCTTTGTCTGATAGCACTGACCCTTCCCAGAACTTTCTCCAATGGGAAACAAAGTCCATGGCCTTGGACTTAAATATATTTGCATATTTATTTGTATTTTTTCCATTGTAATGTCATTTCAATAAGGTGAAGATCTCTTGATTATGTCAATTATAAATAGAATATATATAAAATCCTTTAATTCTGGTTATTCTCTTGAGGTCAAAGTGACATCCATTTTCTTCCTCTGTTTTGTATGCCTTATACCAGGAAGTCTGGCTTACTTAAATAATTGCTTTTAAATTTGGAAATTTGAATTTTATTTCCTCTGGCTAGACTTTACTTTTCCTAGATTTTCTTTCTGATCAACATCACCCTCACAATGTCTACTCATGCTTTCCTAAACTTTTATTTTATAAAGGAGATTCTATTAGGGCATGGTAAAACTTACCTATAATCCCAGCTATACTGGACACTGAGGCATAAAGATCACAAGTTTGGTGACAGCTGAGGCAATTTAATTAGACTTTATCTCAAAATGAAAAAAATAAAAGGGCACTTGTCTAGTATGTGTGAGGCCCTGGATTCCATCCCCAGTACACCAGAGAGTAGGGGAGATAACATTCACAGTTTTTCCCTATTTGTGTTTCTCATTTCATGTTTCCTTGAGTTGCTTTGCAGCTTTAATATATTAACATCACAAGAATATTCACATACTCTCTTATTAATTTTCCCCCATACAAACCATACAAATGCAAAAATCTCTAATCCTCTCTTTCTAGTGTCACCTTCTCTTAGTCAGATCCAGGCGCTGTATTCAGAAATAATGTCCTGCTGCCAGTGAGAGCTGCGACCTAGTTCTTCAGCCCACTGTCCCATGGCTTGCCACGGTACTGCACTCTTTTGTGTTTCATTGTCTCCTCTAATTACAACTCTACGCTATTTTTGTCAGAGGCATCAAGGTTCAGGGTGTCTTCATGTGCCACATTTGGGATATTTTTTTCCTATTCTGTAGGAACATGGTTATAGGGACACATCCTGGAGGAGATTTCTGGGGCAGGGGAATTCTATGTGCCATTTTCTTTTCTTTTTAAATTTATTTTAGAAAGTTTTAAATTTTATTACTATGTATTTACAACCCATGCAGCTTACAATCATTTTGGGGAGTGGTTACATGTACTTTTAACAACAGCTTCTTTCTTTCTTTATTTTTTTAGTCTCCTTTCCCTTCCATCTCTAAATTTTCTTATACCGTTTTTCATTCTAATGGATATTATTAATTTTAGCTCATGTTATGGAATATAATGTTTACCTTAACTGAGGTTATTAGGTTCCTATATATTGCATATCTTTATTCTAATCAGTTTCCCTTTCCCTCTTCCTCATCCTTTGAGCTTTTTCATTTGGACTCCTTTCCTATTGTAAGAGCTCCATCTTCTTGTCCCATTCTACTCACCCTTTATTATTGTGTTTGTACTTTGCCTTGCTCAAATAAGAGTTTGAATATGGTATTTAAGCTTGTGGGTCTGGTTTATTTCACTTGACATTATATTTTCCAAGTGCATCCATTTTGCTACAAATGTCTCAAATCTGTCATTATTTATTGCAGGTTATATTTCATTATATATAGATAAGACTTTTCTTTATCTAATCATCTGTTAATGGGTATGTAGATTGTTTCCAGAATTTAGCTATTATGAGTTGTGCTGCTATAAATATTGGTATGCACATATTGCGGCAGTATGATGTCTTAAACTCTTTGGGGAAGATGTTTAGCAGGGAGGTTGCTAGGTCATATGGAATTTCTAATTTCAGTTCTTTGAGAAATGTTCACATTGATTTTTCATAATGCTTCTACTTGTTTAGATTCCCACCAACATCGAAGGAAGTTCCTTTTTCACCACAGCTTTGCCAGCATTTGAATTGTCTAATTCACAGTTTTCTCTTCTCTAGATGGCTTTTTCCCTTGTCCTTTTGATTCTTCAAGCCTATGGCTGCTATTCCCTCTTGCTATTCCCTCTATTACCTCTTGTGGTTTGCTCACTTCTCACCTATGCTTATGTGAATGGATAAGAGTTATCATAATCTAATGTGACAAATGATTCTTGTCAAGATTATGGCTAATAAAAGTGCTGAGGTCTGAGGTCTGAGATAGTAGTTGTCTAGTATTCCAACAGCAGTCTAGTGTGGTATATGTGCTTTCTACTTGGTTCATGTCACACATTTGATAACTTGGTTGGTCACCATGAAGCTCCATATTTTCATCTCAACAGTATGAAAGTGTCTAGGCCTGCAGTTCTCAAATGTGACCGTGCATCAGTCTCACTGAGAAGGCTTATTGAGAATACAGCTATCTGAGCTCCAGCTTCACAAAGTTTCAAAATCAGGAGGCCTACTAAGAAATGTGTATTCCTGGCCAGTTGCAATTGATGCTAATGCTGCTTCCTTGAGGATCTCATTTTAAGAATCACTGGTCTTGAATACTCTATCTATAATTTCATTTATTTCAGTGTTCGATGACCTAATTTCAGCATCTCTGCATAGCACTGCTTCATTTAATTTTTTCATGGATGAAAGGAGTTCGCTGGTCATCATTTATAAAAATCTTTCTAGTAGTGGTAACCACAGACACTGCCATGGCTGGCTTAATGAGATGATTTGCATTTGAAATTATGGTGTGAAAGGACAACTAAATCAAAAGAGCCATACTAAAAAAAAATAAAACTATTCAATGCCATGTCTGATTTTAGAACACATATTCAAGGATTTCCCTTGTATGTAGCTCCTTAGTAGAGCTTCTTTTCTAAATATAGATATTTTTCACTCATTTATATATATTTCTAAATTCCACATTTTGTCAAAGAATCAAAGCAAAAGAATTTGTTCCCAAAGCATTCATTTGTTAAGCCATGGTAGAACTCCTTGAGCCTATGTAAAACTATTGCATCTTTATTTGCAATGGATAATTTAATTCAGGCCAGGTGATTAAGGCCTACCTAAACATTTACTTGTTTTGTAGGTTATGTAAGAGCCCATGATTTTTGTGGGTAGAACAGGCCAGACTCCTGGTCCTCAAGGGTGGCATATATCTAAGCACAGCCTGAGTAAAGCAGGATATATATTTGCTTATTTCTTCTTGCCAAAGAATCTCTATCAATGTCTGCAGGTAGTCAATAAACACTAAAGAATAAAACACATGGAATGCCACTTGGGAAATGCTCTTAAGCTGGCTAGATGAACTATTGTATTTCTACCATTCAGAGAAGTAACCTTTATTTTATTTTAATTGACTGTTGGCTTGACCTATCATGAACACTGAGTTATATTTTTCAGTTTTTCAACAATGATGTGATTTTCAGTCAGCTCTTTGTTCCAGATATACTGGGGTATTTGCTAGCTATTCAGTTTCTGCTTGTTGCAGTCAACCATTGCAAGTCTGAGTTCAATGTGAGTTTCCTATTGCTGTTAGGTTCAATACCAGCATCTTGGTTTTCTGCCAGTTCTTAACTGCCTGAGCATTCACTTGTATCTTACTTTTTGGTCAGTGGAAGAAAAAAAAGTCATATAAAGGTAAAAGTGATAGAATCAAGACTATAATAGACAATCTCTTGGTTTTCACTTTTCAATATCCACAATTTTGAAAATTAAATAGTGAAGTTTTTCTATATTAAACTAGACTAAAGATACTTGAGAAAGTTATAGCCAAAACTCAAAATATCTCTTGGTTTGTGATGAAAGAAATGGGTACTATTCTTGTATGACCATGTGTAGAATAGTGTTTGGGACTCTATGCTATTGCCAAAGAAGATTTTCTTTCATTTCCTTATTTCTTGCCTCCCTGTCTCTCTCTTTGTGTTAAAAACATTATACTTTACTAGGAGTAATTATATTTATTAAAGGATTGTAAAATTTGCATTTTACTAAGAATAGTTATGGACTTTCTTATAAGGAAAATATAACTCGAACTTGCTTATAAAATGTCTGATGGGTTAGGCGCTGTTCTTGATGTTGAGTGATATTTGAGTAAACAAAAACCTTCAGAAATCTTTGGTCCCACACAACTGTTGTTATCCTGTGTGATCACCAAAGGGCTGAGCTTTTGAAAACAGGGATTCAGATTCTGTCTATCCTCTTCACTTCTCTCTTTTTTACTTTTCTCTTCTCTTCTCTTCTCTTCTCTTCTCTTCTCTTCTCTTCTCTTCTCTTCTCTTCTCTCCTCTCTTCTCCTCTCCTCTCTCCTTTCCTCTCTTCTTCTGTTTTCTTTTTTCTTGTCCTGTCTTGTCCCATCTCATCCTGTCTTCTCCCCTCCCTTCCTCTTCTCTCTCCTCCCCTTCTCAATGTTTATCTTTTGTTTTTACTTTTGTATTTCTTTGTCCTTTTAGGTCAGATTGTATAGCATGTTGGGGAACTGCTGCAAATAGCACCAAGTTTCCCACCCATGCTTTGCCTGAGAGGAATACTTCCACTTCCTTTTATTCTTAGTGCAAAAACTCCTCTAGTTGCTATAAGTTGAGTCACATGATGAAGTCATAGGAATCTTTTTTTCCTTATAACTGTGGCCATTTAGTTTGGTGGTGTCTAAACTTGCTGTCCATTCTTCCATGTTAAGATTGGAGGAGGAGAATGCTTCAAGGGTGGTGCTGCTCCCTGAGGAAGAAGCAATGCTAGACAGATAAAATAAGTTTTCCATCATGGTGTTCTCTTATGATACATACAAAAACTTTTATATTAAGTTGTTTTCTGAATGTGGTTTATATTTCCAAACACACTACCAAATCCTTGAAAATAGTAACCATTTCATTAATCTGTGTTTTACTTAACACAGGTAGCATAAAACCTTCCTCATAATAGACACTTAATCTATGATTATTGAATAAATAAATGGCCTTGAGTTGTTTAAATTTCTCTATCTTCTTGAACATGTCGATGAATTACAATGAAAGCTAAATATTTATTGACATTTAATGTGTGTCAGTGTTGTATCAGGGTAGAATATCTATCTATCATTTAATGTGAGTAAAAATTATATCCTGAAGATATATTTTTAGTGATTATTTACATATTTTAAAAGATTTGTTTTCACAATATTATAGTCTTCTATGTTAGTAGACTTTGACTTGTTTCACTTTTTAAAAAATATACATCTGCATGGAAAGATTTTTTTACTATTCTTTTTTCTTTACTATTATAGTTTAGAACATGAAGAGATTAAAAACAGCATGTGGAAAATACAAATACCACAAACTGCTGTTATGGTTTGATAACTAGTGGTCAACTTAACGCCAGCTGGGTTACATCAGCATGCATTGAGAGAAGATGCTCCACCTGAGGAGGGGTGCCAGGATAAATAGGTGAGAAGAAGAGAGGTGTGGGGAGGGATTGAGGCGTTATGGAGGCATTGTGGGTTCTCCTACGAGTTACTGTCTGAGCTGTTGGTTCTCCTCGAGAAGCGTTGCTCTTCACATCAAGCATTGCTTCCTGGCTCCTGAGGGGAAGACATGTGCTGCCTGGTCTCCAGGGTGAACTCCTCACGCTGCTTCCTGGTACGTTCCCGACTGTGCTTGTTGTCGGAGGAGCTCGGGGCCTCCGTGTCGCTGAGGACAGCTGTGGTTCCTTTCAGGACAGCCCCGCTCTTTGTTGTGAGTGTGACTTCTCGGCTCCAGTGTAGAACCCTCATCCCACTAGCACAGCTCCTTCATCCTGCTGGCATGGACTTTCTGGCTTCCACCGCTGACCCTTGGGTCTTCCTGGCACGAATCTGTAAAAGAGACTGGCGTGAGTCCTTCTTGTGGCCTCTGGACTTCCAGTTGGACTCGTGGAGGTGTTGTCCTGAGCTCTGGGTTTTTATCTGGACTCATGTGGGACATGGCCGTGGGGTTTAGACTCTTGACTTAAATAATCTATGTCGTTGGTGTTGCGGATAGATTTCCTGCATTCTCCTGTGTTAACTTTCAGTGACCATTATAAAAATATTATAAACTCCATGTCCTGACCTGAATTGTTCTCTGTGTATAACCCCAGACTACAACACTGCATATGTTCTAATGTGTACAGGGTCAAGGATCGGAGAACCCATAGAAAACTAGGAAGAGATGGAAAGAGCTAGGTTTGGTGCGAAAGGTCAGAGAGAACTTTGGGGATTTATTAGTATGTTAACTTTTAGCAGAAAGGATTTATTATAATTGTGTAAGTGTTTTTACAGAACTTTAAAACTGGTGTATATTTGGATGCATAATAGTTACATTTGTTCTGGGTGAATTGATGCATATATATCAGTGATGGCAAATCTTCTCAGCTGTCAATGATACAAATAGCCCACTGCAGCACATATGCCATGGGTTTGCTACTTCTGATATATATCACACAATATCTTGATCATTGTTTTATTCCCTCACCCTATTTCCATCTTCAAAAAGTCTATTTCTACCATCTCATTTTTGTTTTATTCTTTAAATTATTCATATTTCAGATTTCTCATGTAAGAGAAACTATAACATATTTACCTTTATGTATCAGACTTAGTTCACTTAACATTATAGTAAGAAGCTCTGTCCATTTTTTCTACAAAAGACATGAATTCATTTCCCTTGCATGAATAAAATTCTACATATAAAGTACTTTCTTTATTCATTCATCTCTTGATGACTATCTAGAGTGTTTCCACAGTTTAGTTATGTGGATTGCAGTGCTACAAATATGGTAATTATATATTACTATAATATGATGATACTAACTCTTAAGGTAATATATCTTGAAGAGGTAGTTGGGTCACTTGGAGTTTATTTTTATTTTCTTAGATATTTTTCATACTAATTTCTATAATAGTATTACTTTACACTCCTATCAACAGTGCAGAAAAGTTTATTTTTTCCCACGTCTTCACCAGTATTTTTTTGCTCTCTTTATGATAACCATTTTGATTAGAGTAAGCATCTCAAAGTTGTTTTAATTTGCATGTCCCTAATAGCTAAAGATGATGAATATTTTCTTTAAATTCGGAAACATGATTTATTTAGAAGTGAAATCTCCTGAGCAAACTATACTAAGATCTCTCAGTCAAGGAGAACTATGATTTTTTGTGTTATAGTATTTGATTTTGCCTTTTTGATTTACATCTTCCCACTTTATTCTTGTTTCTGATTTTTGGTTAGTTTTTTTTAAAAGAGCATAAAATCAAATGAAATAAAACAATAGAATCAACCAAAACAAAATAGTGTAAGTGATAGAGGACTTCAAAACAAGATAATAGGAAATCAACAATGGCTACCAACAATGGCTAATCAATAATGCCTCTTATTATGATGAATAAAAATTTTTTTTTTTGGTACTGGGGATCAAATTCACAACCTTATGCTTACCAGGCAGACACTTGTGCTTCTGAGCTGTATCCCTGGTCCTATGATAAATATTTTTAAAGTATTTATTGGATATATATACTTACTTCTTTGAAGTATATATGCATTTTACTTGCTTATTTTTTGATTGGGCCATTTGCCTTACAGGGGATTAATTTTTTTATTTCTTTATATTTCAAAAATCAGTTCTCTAAGAGAAAAGTAGCTGGCAAAAATCTTTTTCTTATTCAGTAGGTTGTCTCTTCACTCTTTTGTTGTGCAGAAGTATTTTAGTTTAATGTAATCTAGTTTGTGATTCTTGAGATTGTTTCTTATGCTCTTGGAGTTCTGTGCAGGAATTCTTACCTGTGCCTGTGGATGCAGCTGTTTTCTCTATGTTATCTCCTAAGAGTTTCAGTTTGTGTATTTATATCTAGGTCTTTGTTATGTTTTAATTTGATTTTAGTAAAAGATGAGAGATATGGAACTAGTTTCATTCATCTGCATATGAATGATTTCCTAGCACCATTAGTTAAAGAGGCTGTTTTTTTTTTTTTTTTTTTTTTTTTTCATTGTATTTTTGGTTCCTTTGTCGAAGGTCAGATGGTTGAAGGCATGTAGAATTGTTCCTGTGCTTCCATTTCACTGATCTTTGTGGCTATTTTTGTGTCAGTACCACAATGTTTTTGTTTCCGCAGCTTGCACGTATAATTGAAATTCCAGGACTGGGATGCCTTCCGCTTGCTCTTTTTGATTAAAGATTTCTTGGTTATACTCTGTCTCTTCTGGCTTTATTTGCATTTTAAGATTGTTTTTATAGTTCTATGAAGTATGTTGTTTATTTTTAATAGAATTTGCATTAAATCTATATATTGGTAATATTGCCACTTTAACAATATTGATTCTGCTTATCCAGGGACAGAGAATATATTCCCATTTTCTAATGTCCTCTTAAAGATTTTTTTTTATTTAAAGTAGTGCGGAAGAACTTATACACTTTGTTAAAATTTTGTGAATCAGCAAATTTATAAAGGACATATTAGGGCCTACATTATCAAGAATTATTTAAGAATCAGGTTAACATTTTGAAAGCTTTGCCAATCTTACATTCATAAGTTGGAATAACCAATCAAAGGAGTTTGGAAAAAGTCAGTTTTCCCCTTCCAAACATTATGGATTTGTCATTCACGAGCATGTGTTCCTCTCTTGAGAGATTTTGTAACCCAGTCACACAGATGAGTGTGGCTAAGAAATCCACAATGTTCACTTCTAGCACTCCCTTTCTCAAGTGTTCTAGCTTGAGCCATTTGGAGAGATACTACAGAGTTATCATTTATTAATAGCAGAAGGAAATATGTTTTTAATGAATATTTTTCTATTAATTTTGTCTAATTTGTTAGCTTCTCTTGCCTTCTCTTCCTGGCTCGCATTTATAGTTTTCTCCAGGAATTTTTATCTAATTTCTAAGAATTTTATTTAATTTCTTTTCATTTGCTCCTAGTTACAGTTCTCAAAGCTTATTTCCTGAATTAAGTTTTGATATAATTTTGTACTAGATTTTCTAAGTGCGTAGCCTGTTAGGAACATTGGCAAAAGTGTCTCACAACGAACTGAACTGAATAAAAAATATAAATAAGCACATTTATTTATTTTAAGATTCTCTTGAATTTTATTATACAATCACTAGTACGGAAACAATCAACAGAAAAAGGGAAAACACTTGGGAAACGTATCACTGGAGACAGGATGACATAGTGGTTGGTGATGTGGCCTGTGGAACTGCACAGTCTCAGCTGTGATCCTGACTGGGGCAGGTACTCTACTTTCGTGACTTCATTTCTCCCCATTCATAAACCTGGGATGATAGCAGTACCTACCCCACATGGTCAAGGAGACTGAGCAAACTAATACTGGAAAACATTTAAAACAAAGATTAGCACATGGTTGGTGCTAGGCTTATAAAACAAAACAAAATCTTAAATTAACTTGGTTGCTTTCTCCTTGAATCAATGGGTTCTGATTCGTACACACTTTTTAGATCTGCTGTAATAGATATGGACACACAATTCTATGTCCTTTTTATTCCTGCATGTTATATACACTCACAGTGATTACCTGAAGGAAGATACCCTCTTCACAACAGTGCAGTAATGAGCACAAAGAAGACGACACTTTGAATCATTTAGTGCCATTTCTATACAACAACAGCAGCCTTTGATTGCTACAGACAACCTTTCCACCAGCAGTACCTCACTGACTAATTGTTTTCTAAGGAGGTTAATCTTGATCAAGAGAGGAAATGGCCCATTCAACACTTTACTATTTTCTTTCTTAAATTCATATTTAATATTCTTTATGCTAGCACAAAGACCCTCCTCTTATGATATAAAATCTATTTGTATTTGTAAAATTATGCATAAAATATGAATATCTTCAGGTAGTATTCTGGGCTGGTGTTTCTAGTCAAGCACCATTGTTGGTATAGGGTTTTCCTTTAGTGACACACACTGATTTATCTACAAAATCGGTAAGACAATATGCAGAAACCTCCCCCACTGCTGACTCATGTTTCTTAGGTAGGGATTCCTAGAGGCCAGCTGGGGGTGTTTAGTTTTCTTCTGGAACTATTTGATGTTGAATGAAGGCTACAAAACTGCTACAAGCTTTTACTCATTAATTTCATTCATAAGTTTCATACTGAATCACAGCAAAGTGTTACTGAGACCTTAATTTAAAACTTTCCCTTTTGCTTATATTCATATGATATCTTTAATCATAAACACATTTATTGACTTAGTTTGGCTTTTTCATAGTTCAACTCAGTTGATTCAGTAGTTCACTTGGCATTTTTAAACCACTGAAAGGTTCAAAGCCCATTGGAGGAGAAATGGAAATCATTAAAAATGAGCATACAAACCTGGTGGCGTTTTCCTCACCAGTTTTCTTACATGTATTGTACAGTTTCAATCCACAGTTAAGACACTAAACCCACCTTTCCAGACAAGGCTGAAGCTGAAATTACCTTTGTTTAGGGAGGAGGTTGCTGAATTGGATGGTGAGGTCCTCACCACCAGGCAGTGCGATCTCCAGCTGTGAATTTTTGCAAGTGTTTCACATTTCAGTTTGCAGCACCATTTTTCATTTCATGTTGGCTCCACTGTGTGAAAATCGAAGGAGGCAAACACCACAGGATTCTAATAAGTTTCTCAGTTTTGCAAGCAGTGTGACTTTTCTTACTGGGGAACAAGATAGCAAAATAAATCTCTAAACAACAAACATAGTTTCACCAACTGAACCTGTAAAAGTATGCAATGTAAACTTCAGCTAGAGAGACCTTAATATAGCTCACTTGAGAAACTCATCTTCTTTTTCACTTTGAAGAAGACAAATTTATTGCTTTGTTGCTAGGTCTCTTTTAATCACTAAGAAGGTTGTTGGGTTTCAGGAAGAGAAAATATTTTGGAAACATGATGAAACAACTTATGTAGGATTGACAGATGGGTTTCCTTTCATATAAATCAGAATCTGAGGAGCTGAATCTAAATAGTCTTTACACAAGGACTCTGACCCCTTTTTCCTTCATAGGATTTACATGGCTTAAGGATTTTAGGCAAAAGAATGAACAAAGTATATTTCAAAGGGATATGTAATTTTGTGTTTCCTTAAGAAAGAGCTATGTTCAATGATCACTGAATTACAGTTCAAAGAAATGCTGTTACAATTAGAGAATAAAAACAGTTTCAAAAATACATTATGGAGCCAGGTGTAATCTGGATTTTGCTAGTGCATGTTTGAACTGTCAAAAAATATACAGACAAGAGTGCTACCATTTGAAGAACAATGAACTTTCTCACACTAGGCAGTCTTATTCAATATTTACATGAAAATGATAGCAATTCATTAAAGAGATGGAAGTGGCTAAGTCTATATGTTAAATGTTACTTTCTTTGAGACAATTAATTACATTTTTTCTGGATGACTATGCATTGATTTATCCATTTCCTATTCTAGACACTTTGATATATGGCCCTGAAAGTCAACCATATCCTCTTTTCCCCTGATCGTGGTGACTGGTAGTATTGAAAGTCTATAGTGTTGGCTGAATAAATAAGTAAAGGTGGATGGTTTATTGCCAAATTTTGGATTAAAGCTCAGGGATCTGTCACTAACAGTAGACATTCCTCCAGAATGGCCTCTCTTTCATTTATCTGTGAAGTGAGAAAAGCTATTGGAAGTTTCCCAATGACTCAAACATGTTAAACAGAAAACAAAACAAAACAAAACAAAAAAACAAACAAAAAAACCCCCAAAACCTCAAAACCAGAAAAACAAAACTACCAAAGTTGAACTGGGAATTGAGTCGGAACCAAGTGGCTTAAGTTGGTGCAACCCTAACAACTTTAGTCAGGACAACTGGAAAAACTTGGATTTCTAAGGATCCATTCAACATTTCCAAGCCTGTGCACAGAGCACTGAGAGAAAAACACTGCCTTTGGAATAATCGTTACTGACAAACAAAATGTTATTCTTGGATTTGAAGAAAGTGTTAAAGTGAATTTGCTATGAATGAAAAGGGCTAGATTGTGCCATATGACTATAGTAGCAATGGATATATAACTCATTTCTCCAACTTAGATATATTTTTTATTTTTATTTTTTAGTTTATTTTTTGTTTTTTTTTAATTTTATTTAAAGAAAGACTAAACAAACAGAAAATGGGTAGAAATAATACATACTCTTACAGTAAGAAATCACTAGTTGATGATTTACAGATTGTCCTCTTACAAATAGTTTTTCAAGATATGAAAGTGGAGCATATAAAGTGGGGACTCAAACAGTGAGACTGCAACCAGTTCTGTTCAGCTATCCAACAAAAACTTAGAAATATGGTTATCAATCCTACACACTTAAACAAACTTGCAGTTACCCATATCTTCAATTATGTTGAGATTGAACAAACCCAAGCAGGCTAAAATCGAATAATACTATTGCTAGGTTTCACATTATGACACTCTGGAATCAGACCTGGGTACTGTAGTGTCTCTTTTTCTTCAAAGTATCTGTTCATTTCATCATGCATTGTGAGATCAGTTCTCATAAACTGTTTATAGGTTCTACACATGCCTGAGTCTTAGCATGTATTTCTATCCTTTCTATATTGGAGAGACAAAACAAAACAAGACAAAACAAAACTTTCCTATAAACACATGAAACAAAAAAGACATATAAGGCCATGGTACAAGGAGTTCTACCATAGCTCTTGTTTTGTCTCTTGTTATCTTGAATAGAATTGGCTATGTCATCAGACATAGTGTAATTATATATATCAGTACATAACAGTATTAATAAAAACACAACTTTGTATATAGTATAAAACTTCAAAAAAGGCAGGTATCAAACCAGAATGTGTATTGTAGTGAGTCTTGTCATCTTCAGAGTAGTTGCCTATACTCTCATAGTTGATACTATCAATCATGTCAGTTTTGAATAAAATCTGTCCATACCAAACAGCAATCAAACCGGATTTAACTAAGATCAGTCATGATAAAACAGTATAAGTCATACAGGGCTCCAGATTAAGTTAATGGGAAATTAATGATGATTACTGTGCTATATCCTGATGTTTTGGGGACAGCTATCTATGCCCTCAAATCTAATGCAAGTAGACAAACTGGGACAGAATAAAATCTATCTAAACAGAGTGGTGCAAGTAATGTGGATTTTAAATCCTGATACACTATTAACAATATCTTCCCTCCTCTTTCACTTCACCAGGGTACACTGTGCATTTTTGGGTCTCACTAAGACCCTTGGTTTTAAATTGGTGTGTGTGGGGGGCAACCTGCTATTTACTTAAGTGGTTCCGAACCTTCTCTCTCCTGGACTTGATCTCTAATTGTATTCCTTTATCTATTAAAGCCTGTCTTTCCAACCTATCCACAAAAAGTGGTCTAGTAGCCCCTACTACTCTCTGCTTCTCTGTCACATAGAGCACTGTTCTCTCATATTTGATTTTCAGTCCATGTACTCCTTTTCATGTTAGTTATATTTCCTATAAATAGCATCTCGGTGGACCCTACCTCCTCATCTACACTACGTGTGGTTCTTTTTTTTTATATTTAGTGTATCAAGGCCATTTATATTAGAGATTATAACCAACCTTCTCTGCCTCATTTCTGTTATGCTCTTTTTTGTGCTGTCAGTTGCCTGCTTGTCTTCTTCATTCGGTTGTCTGCTCCCTACATTGAGGCCTCTATGCCACTGTTCCTGGACTCCTAGTACTTTTATCTCTGCAGTATTCTCTGTAGAGTTGGATTGGTAGTTGCAAATTTCCCAAATTCTTCTTTGTCTTGGAAGCATCTTGTTTCTCCATTAATTTCTAGAGACAGTTTAGCAGGGTATATCAATCTGCGTTGGAGGTTATTTTCTTTCAGGGCTTGGAATATTTCACTCTAGGCTCTTCTTGACTTAATAGTTTGTGTTGAGAAGTCTGCTGTGATTCTGATGGGCCTTCTTTTATAGGTGATCTGTTTTTTGTCTTTAACAGCTTTTAATATATATTGAATTTCTTGGATCTTGATTATTATATGCCTGAGTGTGGCTCTGTTTTGGTTGTAGGTGGCTGGAGTTCTGTATGCCTCATACATTTGCATATCATTTCCTTTTCCTATGTTTGGGAAATTTTCCTTAATTACTTCTGTGAATAGCCTTTGTAGTTCCTTTGTTTATACCCCTGATTCTTTATTCACATACTTTATTCTCAAGTTATAGATTCTCTTGTCATCTTCTAGCCTTTGTATTGTTACTGCTTGTTTCCTTGTTATTTTTTAAAACATTTTTCCTTTCATAATCTTACATTACAAACCTGTCCTCCAGTTTGGATAATCTATCCTTAGTTTCCTTCAAGTAGTTTCAACATCTTTCCATAGAATTTTTAATTTCCTGATAATCTCTTTGAATCTGCTTCATGTATTCTATATTTTGTTTATATTCTTCATCAAATGGTTCTCTCCTTTGAGTTCCTCTATTCTTCTATCTGGGTCTTCTTGAAGGGTACTTAGCATCCCTTTTATTAATCTTCTTATATCTTGCTTTACTTGGCTAAATATTTCCATTTTGAACTCGTCTATGAGGTCCTAGAGATATCTCTTTATGTCCACTGGTGCCATGTCTGATATTGCATGTTTGCTGTCCTCATTCTCCTTTGTATTTACCTATCCTGGGTCAGTGTTCTCAGGGTTGGGACCTGGGGACTTTTTCTTGTTGCTTCTTCTTCCCATCTTTTTTGTTTCTTCCAGGAGGCCCCAGTTTCTTTCTTTGTTGGCTATAATTCTTCAGAAGATGCTGGCTAGGTGACCCTTCCCACTGCAGTGTGCTAGTGAGTTGCAAACAGGGGCAGCATATGCTGCCCCTCCCCTCCAGATCAGTCACCCTGCTGAGGCATGCAGTGTATTAGTGTGTGCCACCTCCCATCCAGGTCAATCAACCTGTTGAGCCTTCACTGCATTAGTTTGTGCCACCGCTGTAGCAAATTGATTTTGCATAACCTATTGGGTCTCAGCCAGTTCACATGGCCCAGGCCAAGCTCACTCCACCAATCCCATTCAGGAAGGGAACCACTGACTGAAGTCACTGTTGCCCCTTGTTCCTGCCAGTCCTTCCAGGTCCCAAAATGTCATCTTTTGGAGCCCCATTCTCTGTGGAATGGTTTTGTTCCTGTCACCACCAGTCGATGCAGGTTCCCCTCCAGCTCAGCTCACCGACCCTTGACCTCAGTGTGACTGCATTTCCAGTGAGTCAAAGCAGAGGAATTTCAGACAGCTTGGTAAGTCGCTACCACTCAGGTTTGGGCACTGCCAGGGGAGCACTGAACCTTTAGCTGTTCCAATAATAGCACCGGGACTGTATGTTTGATTAGTTCTTCTCACCTTAGTTTCTTCTTGGGATGAGAGAATTCATTTCCCTCTGTTCAGGACTCCCCACACTGTATTATGTTGAATTCTAAATTGACTATCTCAGGGAGCCTCTGTAGCCTGCTGTTATTTATCTGCCATCTTTGGTCCTCCCTCCTCCAACTTAGATATAAAGGGTGGGTTGTCACATGGCTAGATGACTATCATTTGCTCAACAGGGAGACTAGAAAGGTGAAAGTCATTTCATCAAAGGATATTAATAGCAACAAGCCTAACTTAGTGACTTCCAGGTTACATTTTGCCTGGGATTGTTTGCCGTGGCTCTTCATACAGCAGATTAACTCTCAGTTTTTTGTGAGTATTCATAGACAACAATATGAATGATAAAAGAGTTAATGTTTTGCAGATCTTTTCTGTTAAGTAAGCTTGACAAATGGACAAACAATAAAAATACATCTATGGATTTGGAAGTAAATTCAACCAAGACCACTAACAGGAAATTCACTTTTCCCTCCCTCCTCTTATATGGATTAGATCTCTTCCAGTATCACCAGCAATATTTCACATTGCTCAAGTTTTTATGTATTCTTTTCTAGACTTGCCAGCATCTTTATTATTCCTGAAACACTACAAATAAAATTTGCTTCATGACCTTTTAAAAATTTTATTTGCCTAACACATTTGCAATACATGAAGTTTACATTCATCTTCAGGTATAGGTACATGTACATAACATTTTTGATTCTTTTTTATTCCCTTTTCCCTCTCCATCCACCTCCATTTTCCATTTCTCAATCCCCTTCCCATTTTATGTCAATTCCATTATGACAATTCCATTTTTTTCTCTTATTCATCCATTTTCTCAGAATCTATACTAGTTCCTTTTGTTTGAAAGAAAAAACATCTCCAGGCTACCTAGAATGACAGATCACCTGATCTGATCTGATCAATAGCAGCTGGGTGAGGTAATGGTAATTTTGAGGATGAAGGCAAAAGGAAGCACTTGCACATGAAGAGACTTAGCAAGTATCTTTCTCAAGTGGATATTCTTGCTACATGAGAGTCAACAGCATGAATTTATTTGACAAAGTATTGTGATGGTGATTGAATTGTTAAATTTCTTTGAATCTTTTGTTTTCTATTGCTTGTATTCTGCCACTTGTCTCTGCACAACCTTTGCTGAGTGGGAATTACAGGAAGGACCATGCTAATGCCATAGAGGATAGACACCTATGACACTGTGATCTCAAGAAGCAGACAGCTGGTTGAGAAGACCAGATTTTCACTTGCAGCATATAAGTGTGTATTTATATGATTGAGAACTAAGATAATTACTAGAAGATTGTAATCTAAAAATGGAGGAAAGTGACACATGTGGACGAGACAGGTTAAGAAAGCCTTGGAAAGCAGATAAGATATGCACCATGTTGTGAAAAAGGTACGATTCTGCTGACCTAGACGTAGGGATGATGGTACAATGCCATGTGCAAAAATGAGAATCTCTGATGTGTTTGTGAGACAAAGGGGATGAGCTCCTTTGTTCTGGACTGACTAATCTGAGTGGAAGAAATTGCCTCTGGAGCTTACTATCTGATTTCCACTTCAACTTTTGTGGTTAAGTCAGAGCATTTCTAGTTTGAGACATTATTTCTCTTAAGCAGAGATACTCATTATATATCACAGGGTAATCCATTTCCTTAGGTGTGAATTCCATCATCCATATTTACTTTGGAATTTTATTGCTACTGGGAGGCATATTTACTTTGGAACTTTACTGGTAGTGGAAGGCAACTGCTTTCTTAATTCTTGTTTCTAGGAAGGCAATGTAGAAATTACGTCAGCTTGTAAAGTCACCCCATATAAGGTAGTGTCCTAGCCTATTGGAAAATTGTAACAGATTACCACAAATGAGGTGTTCTATAAACAGCAGAAATTTGTTTTCATATGTCTGGAGACTAGAAGTCCAAGATAGGGTGCCAGCAGGTTTGGTGACTATTGAAGACTTGCTCACTGGTACGTAAACGGTGTGCAAACTGGGGCAAGGCAACTGTGGGGTGGCTTACAGAATCACTAATCTTGTTCTTGAGGGCACAGACATTAAGATCAAGTGGCTTGCTGTATTATTACCTCCTACAACTTTGAGGTACAGAATTCAACATGTGAATTAGGGAGGGGGCATAGACAGATGGGATAATAGAGTGTCTTGAAATAAAAATTGCAGGGAATGCTGTAATTTAGGTCCTCAAAGGAGCTCCCACTGTTTCTTGAAGCAGGACCTCATAAAGAACTCTGAAGAATATCTCATGGTTCCTCTGCCATGCCTAATAAACATAATGGGAGGCTTGATGCTGCAATTTTGCTGAAGGAATTCTGAGAGATAGATGTGGTGTGCGTAAAAATATAGTATGTTGTGCCTATATGGTATTTTATCTTTTCACTGAAGCAGGAAGGAAAATTGTTTATTTATTTGAAGAGCAAAATCACTAAGCCTGTACATTGTCACCTGCGGGCAATAAGTTAGGTGATTTAGGAGTAGTTCTGGCTTCAGTGGTGGTGTTAGAGTTCTAAAATGGATTTGATTCTAGACATTGCTAAGGATGTTCAAGAAACTCTGTCATGTGTCCTGATTTTCTGCTTTTTCACCCACAGAAGCTCTCTGCTTACTGGGGCTTAATGTAGTGTCACTGCTTACTACTTAGCTAGAAAGGAGTAAATAATGTTATTGAAAACCCATCTCCTCTGGGCAGTTACAAGCACCACAAAAGAAGGGTGTAGGTAGGATTTTGAGAGATAACTTAGAATACACTGTCTTACCTGTGTCCGCTTATACCAGGGCAAGTCAAGCTGAAAATGTCATTTTCCTCCTTAACCATGAGGTCAGGTAGAACCGGCCCTGGAGAAAAGGGGAAGGAACAAAAACTTAATAATAGGACCTGTTTACACTCTAGAAAGCTACTGCAGAAATTATTGCTTTTTGGGAAAGGAATTTTAGCTGAGTCTTTGAAAAGAGGATACTATTATAGACCCAGTATGTCATATCAAGGCATAGCCCCTGCCTCACAAATGCAAGGTCCTGAGTTTGATTCCCAGTACAAAAAAAGAGAACATTTTATTTCTCTTTTCTTAAAATTTCACTTACATTTTTCACAACATTGTATTATCTCAGTTTACTTCCTACTCTCTCATCTTCTTAGCCTGTTCTTTGGTGTCCCACAATTCTCCCTAAGGAATGACCTTTATGATACATGCATTTTTTCCTACCTTATCCTCTGGTTTGCTCATCCTCCCTATACTCCACTACCACCTGACATAGATAATCCCTGGACGTCACCTTCCTCAACCTGAGACTCTACATTTATGCATTGACTTACAAATCAAAGCTCATAACTTTCTCCCTCTCCTGAGCTTCAGCCCTTTACTCTGGTCTGGTGGGCATCTTTATCAGACTGAAGTGTAACTTTACCTTTCCATTTCTGTTCAGGGGGGGTCAAAGTTTGTGGTGGTTAGCTGACTTATTCTGTTGTGTCAACATGCTTTCTTTGATGAATGCAACACTTTATTGTTTGACTTTATAGACTGTTTTTGCATATGCATTTTCTAGTTGATCAACTTCTTTACCAATGTCTGACATTGTATGCCTGTCACTTACTCTGTTCATGTTACATACCTGTTCTTGTAGACCTGTAAGTTTCATGCCCCAGAGATATTGTTGATAGTTTTCCTTTCCCTACTTTATTCCTCCCCTATCATCGCAGCTAAACATGTCCCAGGCATCTCTTCCGTACCCACCAAATCCCTGCTTTGTTTCCAATTCCTGTGTCCCTTAGTTATCTGCAATGGAATCCAGCTGTATTCTGCTCATGTGTGATTAACCCTCTGCAGACTAAGATGGTATTCCTGATCTAACATCTTTAATTGACTATATTTTGATTAAATTAAGTCAGCTTTCTTCCTTGTGGCTTGTTCATCGCTATCAGTTACTATTGTCTATTTAAAAATTTCACTCTTAAGCTCTAGCTCTAGCTGGTTGCTTGCAGTATGTCAAATTTCCTGCCTCTGTATCCTTGCTCTGGTTTTTCCTATTCTATGTGTTGACATCTTTTTTTGTCTTTTAAGGTATGTGCACAGAGAAGCGGGGGAGACAAATACAAGGGATGACAGATCATAGGTTGGGTACAACAGGGAGGGGTGAGGACTGTAGCAAACTGGGGAGCCTTGATTTGGTTTAAAGGCACAGCCGTTACTTTACCTTAGGTACTTATTACTAGATTAGAATGCAGACCCAAAAGCTTTGGGTATTTTGCTTTTCCAAGAGAAATCAGAATCCTAGACACAGTGTATACATGTAACATTCCAATATTTCAACATTGGCAGTGGATTTACAGAAAATATTTAAAAATTGTTAAGTGAGCTATACAAATCTATGCACGACCCCCCCGCCCCCCTCCACCATAGGTTTCCACTGGCAGTTCAGCACACCATACATGAAGCTTTACCTCATTCTCCCTCATTATGCTTGTTTCTTTCTTTGACAAAGCCCTTTATGCGATGTGCTGTGTCACATTTACTGGTTTTATATACAGGCAGTTGCTATACTGGTTTTGCCTTCTCATGTCACCTCCTTGAAACTGAGACTAGATTTGCCCCAATGTGTTTTAAAGTCTTCTGGAAATTGGAGTAGTGATTTGCATACTAGGCATATTTTAGTAGGTATATTTTCAAGTGGATTCCATAGTGGTGAGTTTGTATGATACACTCTTAAGAGAGCCAATATTGCAGCAGACTGGATATAATAGGTGACGAACATGTACATATATATCCTTCCCAGATTTGACTCCCACTAATTTCTCTAACTGCCTTTAGATGCACATTTAGCCCTGGGAGTGCACTCTTACTCAAAGTAGGAATTATACTTCTTAATGAAATAATCCATATTCATTTACTCATTTTACCTCAGGTCCATACAACTTTTTCTAGTTCATCTGGATTTTAGATCTGTAATATAGAAGCACAGTTTTGAAATTCCATCTTTAGCTTTACCACAGTGAAGAAAGTTTGTTCTGCCTTTCATAGTCTTTTTATTTTTTGGTGGGAATAAAGGAGTTTAAGGCCAATGTCTTAAATTCTAGTGTTAAAATGTGTTCTTAATGATGGATTTAGGTTTGAGTTTTTTTTCATGTTATCTTTAGATATTTTGTGCATTTTATAATCCAGAAACCCAGAACTAGAAGTATTTTGAGGTGAACTTAATAAGAATCTACTTTCTGCTTCTTTTGCTCTATTTTTCATGAAGTGATAAAAGAGAATGTAAGGTCAAACTTAACTGTTTGTGTTAACATTGACATTTAGTAAAATCTCGTGTTTTATAAAGCAAAGAAAAGGGAAACTTTTCTTTGGGCACAGGGGGAAAAAAAGCCACAGTGGAGGGAAGTCCTGCTCTTGCAGGATGAATGGCTGAATGCAGTTCCTGAGCTCTACATTCCACTCGCTGCCGAGAGTGAAAAATGGAAATGCCAGGCTTCTGAAGCCTCTGTCTGTGCTGTGAGATTCCTCAGGGCCATCCCAGTGCCAAGGGTAATTGCAGAGAGAAACCTGGAAATAATGAAATGTGATTGATTATACTTAGGAAACAAGTGAGGCTTGTTGAAACTAGTATAACTATAACAATATGTAACAGCTCCAGAAATAAGCACAGTGTTAAGCCCAGGTCATAATGTGTAAGATAACCCAGGCATTTCTGATTAATTTGGTCTCAGACTGCATTTGCTAGGAAGCCTTGCTGTGTGCACGTGTGTGGAGTGTGCACACACTGTGAGTACACATTAAGAATGCAGTTACTTTGTTGTCAAGCAGTAAGGTTAAACCTATAACTGATATACAGAGGATTTCTGTTCCTTAATTGACCAGCCATGGTACAAATTCTATTTTGTGAATATAGAGGCTTTTGCATAAATGTCAGTGGATCTTTTGGTTAAGGTCAAATTTTGTTCTGTATTCCAACTCCCATCTCACAGGGTGCCTTAGACAGGTTGGATTTTTAACATCCAGTTCTTTTATTTTTCCTACTCTTTTATTTTCCTGACCTGAATCCTTTTGAAATAAGATGTGTTGGTTAAAGAAGATTAGATATAGAAGTCTTTCAATAGAAAGATTTGTTCTGAACACCCTTAGTTGCATTCTTTTTCATTGTGCAAGAACTTGTACTTTGGTTTCCATCAAGAGTCACCAATAGTGGTTAATTTCAGCAAAAGCAAAAGAGTTTCTTGAAAGGATACAGAGTGCTCTATAGAATTAAAGGAAAGGAAAAATATTCAGACATCACAGAGGAAGCAAAGGTCTTCTGGACGGGTAGGCAGTAAAAGAAATTTCTTTTTGTGTTCTCACGGGGTAAATGTGCACCAGCAATCTTTTATTGTCAGTTTACGCCATAAGAAGTAAGCTTAGAGAGACAGCAAAAACAAAAGGTACATGGAAACAGGTCTACCTGTGAAAATCTAATCTCAGACCAGCACACTGCTGCATTCATTTGCCAGAGCAATTCATATGGGCAAGAACAGTGCCTATGGACCTGTGAGACACTTCTTACCTCTAGTACGAACAACAGCAAAGTCTCACTGCGGTAGGCATAGATTAAAGAAAGAAAGAGAGTAGTCCTGGCTCATCTTCAATCTATTGCACATCACTTTCTAGAGAGAATTTGGAGTGATGATGTAACAGGAAATTAGAAATGTCACAGAAGATCCAAAAACTAGCTAGCAGTTCTACATAATATAGAGACAGGCTGCTCTCATCTGGCTTGCCTCATCAGACCCAATCAGCCTTGCCTGGCTTCCTCTAGCTGCTTTCTGTAGATTTATTTCTATCCACAGAAATAAATAAAAAACTATCTACAGATGAACTGGTCCAAGTCAACTTGAGCCAGTTCAGTTGCAGTGCCTCTGTTTGTTTTTACCTAAAAATATATTCTGTTTTACTAACCTGTCCCAAGAACTGTCTAACCTTGTCAAGGACAAGTACATATATAATTTCATCCACCTCCTTGCCCCAACTCCCTCCCAAGACTCTCTCACCTTATGATAAACAATCCCTCCAACTGAGTCTGTCCAGTTTGCCTGACAACATCTGACATAGTCTATAGCTGGTTCTCATCATTTTTTACTGGCTGCTTGCAAACTACATGCAGCCCAAACCCAGAGCTGACTCTGGGCTGGTGATTTGGAGCTGATCTTCCCAGCCTGCCAGTGAAACAAATAGTTTGCCTTCCAACTCCTTGGTGCAAGATGTCTTCCTTTTGGTTTGGTACTAAGTTTCTAAAACAGTATTAAGAAGGGACAGGCACAAGGCAAGCAAACAAATACCTTAATTTGATAGTAGTACTATTTAACATTTGTCTTACATATTAGTCATGCGTGTAAAAATTCTTGATACATAAGATTATGAGTATGAAAAGAATTTCGTAGTAATTTTTGATGAGTAGAGTTTTCAAGTTGTACATGTACCTGTGGAGGATAGCAGTCTGGATAATGGAAAGTGGTCATAGAATTTCTCTTTCCATTTTTGCAGAAAGGAAGAGAGTGATTGTTCCGTTGATGTTCAGGATGTAATGCTACAGAAGAGAGAGGTTCAGAATTACATTATACCTGCAAGTAACTCTGAGAAATGTGGCCATGGCATCTGAATACGCATTAGTTGTAGCCTTGCCCTTCCAGGATTCTACTGATATTCATTTTTAACTCCTATTTGCAAAAAAGATGTTGGAATTATGAGAAGGGTTCCATCATGCATACTAACTTTTTAAGACATGTTTTTGGTTATCTGTTATGTGTAGCAAACTACTCCTCAAATCTAATAGTAATGGTATATAACAACTCTTTATCATGTACATAGATTCTATGGGTCAGTAATCCAGAAAGGAAATATCAGGTATGGTTTGACTTGGTTCGCTAATGTTTGGTGCTTCAGACAGAAGAGTTTGGTAGGGGAGGTAATTGACAGCTCCCAAATAGAATCACCCAAAAACTCTGTTGCTCACATGTTTGGGGTTTAATACTGGTTTAAGACTGAGACTTTACCATTGGTTTAATGGCTTGTTCATGTATACTTTCTCTTTCTATGTGGTCTAGAGTTTTACTCTACTTGGTGGCTGGGTTCCAAGGATGACTGAAAAAGAATGGAGAGAGAGAGAGAGACAGAGAGAGAGACAGAGAGAGAGAGAGAGAGAGAGAGAGAGAGAGAGAGGAGAAGAGGGGAAGGGGAAGATGAAGACAAAGGAAAGACAGAGAAAGAGAAAGGGAAAGGGAAAGAGAGGAAAAAATGGTGAAAACTTTGGTAACTAATTTTTCAGTGTTAGAACCATTTGTGGTAGTACAAGCCTGTAATTAACCAATATGGGAAGCCAAGGAATAAACATCTCAAGTTCAAGTTGAGCTTGGGCAAATTACTGATTTTTTGAGTCCTTGTCTCAAAATAAAAAAACAAAAATCTGGTGAGAATGTAGCTCAGTGTGAAGACTCTGGGTTCAATACATAATACTGAGAAAAAGGAGCAGTTTATCATGGAAAGTGTGAGACTTTACTTGTCTGTGTGCATAGAAGAGATTTAAAATATTTCGAACCTAGCCTCTGAAGTTGCCAGAAGAGGTGCTGCTTCCAAAGCATTCGATTCATTGTGGTTTCAAGGAGAGGGGAATAGATTTTATCTCTTGACAGAGAAATGATGAGGTCACATAAGAATAGTTGGTATCCATAATGTTTGTTGAGCTGTTTTGGAAATACAGTTTACTGCAGGTTGCTGTCTGGCTACAATAATGCATATCCCTCCCACGAGCCTATTCTGTCATAGAACTAAGCCTCATCTGATTATGATATTAGACTCAGACTGAAGGCCAGGACCAGGGCCAGTGTTGGGAAGGGCGCAATGCTGGAGCAGTGGGTTCTGGGCTATGCTTACTTTTTCACCTTCACTTAGAGCCTATTCTAAAGTTGCATTGACCAGTCAGTAGTTAGGAATATACAAACCATGCCTGATCCACAACAAGTGTTAAGGTCTGTCAAAATTCAGCACCAGATAAGCCCAAAATTCAGACTGTCAGAAAAAACCCTAGAGTTTCTGGGCAAAAAACCATCTGGGTGCCTGGCCATATCTGTTAGGGAATGGCTGAGGATGCCTAGGGTATATGCTTTCAGAGCTGCTTTAGGGACTTGGGAAACTGGTAGCACAGAAGTCACAGGAATATCAGAGCTACCTTCCGAGTGAAGCCTGGTCATAGCTGCATAGGGATGCTAAAAGGCAGCTATGCGTGGGAAGGAGCAAAACCTGGGCAAGCAGTTGTTGCTGCTTTGCTAAATCACTGTCAGTGATGATTTTTATTCTGCTTTGTGTTTGAAGTCGACATAGCAGGAGGTATCATTAGTCCAGTTTTAGACTAGTATTTACTAAGTGAAAAAAACTTCATGGTGATCTCTTTAAAGCAGCATTTTAAATGTTTCCTTTTTGCAGATTCATTGGTAAAGATATTATTTTCCCTGTAAGAAGGATTTTCCACTGTCAACATTTTCCTTAAACATAACTTGTTGGCAATCAAACATTTCAAAAAACACTTAACTAGAATAAAAAGCCTCAATGTTGGCAGGAACCTCAGTGAACACAGCTCATATCAGAGGCTAGACATAAATTTTGCAGTGTTAGAAACACTCTTGGTAGTACAAGTCTGTAATTCCACCACTCTGGGAAGGTTGATGCAGAAAGACCCCAAGTTTAAGCCCAGCTTGGTAAGATGAACAACTTGAGTTACTGCCTCAAAATAAATAATAAAAATCTGCTGAGGATGTAGCTCAGGGTGAAGACCCTAGGTTCATTCCCTAGTGGTAGTTCCCCCAGAAAGTGTGAGACTTTACATGTCTGTGTGTGTAAAAGAGATTTAAAGTGATTTTAAAAATGTATATCATTCTTATGTTCTTATGCATAAAGGAAGACTGTGTGATCTACCTAAGCTGGTTGCTACTGGGATTCAAACAAGAAAAAAGCACTTCACTCTTGGTGATACCGTTTAATAAAATCACAAAATCATAGCTTTGTTTTACTTTTCAGCTGTCTAATTCTGGTCCTTGTTTGGTTCTCTATTTTCCTATTTTAGAGTCTTTAAACTTCTAGATTCTTTTATTTTGTACAGAACCAGACTTTTTGCCACAGGAATAAGAGAAAGTAATTATTCCTGACTGTCCTAAGTAGTATTTACACATTAAAAGGTGTGCACAAAGGGGATAATATTTAAGAACCTGACATACATGCTGACAATGGTATTTCAGGCATTAATTTGACAGTTAATGCTGTCTTTATGCTCCTCCTCAAATCATAATTTATGAACAATTTTTTCTCACAATGTGTAATGAGGCTTTGGAAATATTCCCATCATTGATGTAATAACATGACTTTCAACTTACAAATTTAAGTAGGGAACAGACATCCCATTTCTTCCCTGCCTTTTAGTCACCTTGGGAGGGACTGTGAATGCCCATCTTCCTAGCTGAGGAAGTTCCAGCTCAGTTCTTCCCAAGACTGTTCCTTCCTTGAGGGACATGCTGTGGCTCCAAGCTTCCAGACACTGCCAAGTTATTTGAAAAAGAATAATGATATGACATATTTTGTCCTTATGTTCATGATCTCTTAAAGTCTAGTGGTTTTAGCACCATCCAACCTTTGGGGAAGAGGAATTTTTGACCATGCTATGAACTCAGACCTTAGGTGACTGTTTTTCTAGTAATACCACAGTGGTTTTGGCAACAAACTGCATAATAACCATTATGCCATGCAAAGAAAATAACAATTCTCTAAAGTCGTCTAATGTACATTCTGCTATTTTTCCCTAGGGGTTGATTGTGTCTTTATTCCCACTTTTTTTTCTCCCACTTGTATCTTAGTACAGAATTGCACCTTCTATTGAACTGTGGAATTGTGTGCTTCCTCTCGTTAGTACTGCTGATGTCATTAGCGGCCTTTTATTGCAGTTGCAAAAATTAGCCTTCTCTACTGCATTTTGGGAATTGTTTCTTTAGACCTCCTTACTTTTGATATTCTCTCTGTTTCTGTTTCTCTCTATGTGTGTCTCTCTCTCCTGATGCTATAGGAATGAGACTAAATGATTTCATATGTTGTATTTTCTTTCTATAGGCCTGGCACCTCTGAGTATTCTTGTGGTTTTCATAAAGCAATAGTCTTGAAGGCTTTGATAATATCATCAGCTCTAATCTGAGAACTGATTTTTCATCCAATGCATCATTTTCTTCTGTCTGCCTCTAGGCTGTTTTATTGATGGAAGTATTTTTATGACAGTCAAAATCAAAGGAAAAGAAATTATGCACTCTTTTATTTACTTATTATTAGAGCAGCTCTGGCCAGAGAGTTGGTAGTGATGAGTCTCGGGATAAGTGTAGGTTTATAGATTCTTAGTAGCTTTTCCTTGTCCAGGATTTCCTGGTTTCCATTAGTGATAATGACCAATAGTTATTTTTAATAAGTAAAGCGATTAAAAAGCTTGAAGGATTTATGTCAGAGTAAGAAATTATTATTATAGAGACTGTTATTCAAGAAATAATACTATCACTAAAGAAAAAGTATGGAGTCTACCATGATTTAGAGAAGCCCTTCCTTTCCAGTATATTCAGAGGTCAGTCAAACTCCTGATTTAGCCGTATAATTTATTTCTATGCCACTGTTCCACTTTTTCATTATCACACCTTTATACAAAGTGCTTTAAATATTATATCCAAAATATATTAGAATTATTAAAAACATATCCTTAGGCAGTTTAGTGAAAATGTGTCTTTTCAGCTATGTTGTGTAATTTGTAAAAGTAAAGCTTGCAATTAGGCTTCTGCATGATTAAATCACTGACATTAGCATACTTAGTGATAAGCCTGAGAATAAAAAGTACTGAAATATTTTGAGATTACGTTTGAGTCAGACAATCCATCCTAGAAAATGTTAGTCATTGTTGATATTTATTCAAGTCAGAAAGCAAAATGAGTGCTTAAAATGACAATAAAAATGTCACCATAACAAATCAGTTTTAAAAAATAAAAAATAAAACCCATCTTTATATTTCCTCAAAGTGTGAATGCATCTATGATATATTTTATTACATTAAGCTGCTTTGTTTTCTTCAGTACTTTTTTGCAGAACATCAAAGATGGTACTACTTGGTTGGTAACTTGTCCATTGTGTATTGTTCTGCTTACATGCATGAAAGAAAAGAATGTTTGTCTGAGATCCTCCTGTCTCAGCCTCCTGGGTTCTGGGATTACTGGCACATGCTATCATGTCTGGTTTTGTTTTATCTAGTTTTGTGTTCTCAGTGTCCTGTAGAAAAGGGCCTTGCTCATAGCACATGCTCACTGTTGAATCAGTGGATGGATGAGTCTTTTGCAGCTATTTTCTATTAACCAGCTTACTGATCAAGTGAGCCATTGTCTTATTAGTTAAACTGTATTTAAAAAATAGATCAGTTGGGGCTGGGGATTTAGCTCAGCAACATAAGCACCTGCCTTGCAAGCAAGCGGTTGTGAGTTCGATCCCCGGTACCGATAAAAAAAAAAAATAGATCAGTTTTAAGCACAGTTTTGCTCTTCAAAAACTTATTTTCCTTATTTCAATAATAGTTTACAAAAATATTATTATGACCAAAGCTCTCAGAATTAGTTATAAAAAAGCAGGTATCTAAGACCATAGTCTACTTTTATTTTAAAAGACAACTCAGATTAGAAGTCTCGACCGACCTAATTTCCCTGGAAATAGAATTAATAGACTGCTCAGGGGAGAGGGTATTTCTGCTGGACTTTCATATTTTGAATTACTTTGAGTTGGAACAATGTCATTTTCTGCCACTTAGTAATAAGGGGGGAGAAGTTGAGTGTCTCACAAATTGTGGACATAGAAATTCTCCAAATTTTTGCTGCTGGTATCTTTCTAATGGAATGTAATCATTATGTCTATAACAGTTGGTACACCAGGAATCCACTTTGTATTCTGATCTTGATTTAAAGTGCTATACTGAAAAATAACAATGGTCTTGGGCTAATACAAGTTGTAGATCCTTCCTGCCTACAATTTACAGTATTAAAAGAGAGCCTGTGACATCTCTGAAGTTAACAGACACTCAGCATTCAGGTCACTGAGTAACTGCTATTGTCTCTTCTGCCCTCTGTAGAGAGTCATAACACCCATTTTAATTCACAAGAAAGAAAAAGTCTAGATTATTTCTCTCAAGCCCTCTGCTTAGGACACAAAACAAGATATACTAAGTGTTGGAATCATAGTAATAAAGATAAAATATTTCTTATGAGTTTTACTGTGATTTTTTTTTACAAGAATATGGTTGGTCTTTCTAAAAAATTGATTCCCACCTAGAGAAACATTCAGTTTTTGACAGGGTGTGTGGTTTCTGTGGTTTTCTTCATCTTTGTTTATCCTAGTAGCTTGCTTGCTCTTTCAGTGACAAGTCAGTTTGAGTTACCTTCCTTACATCTTGACCTTGCAGATGACAGAAATGAACATTGCAGTTTGCACAGCCTCTTAATCTTTGGGCCGAGTCTCATTTGGAACCTAAATGAACATCAGATCGCTCCAACACCAATGATGTATGACCCTGTGAATGCCAGTGGTCATATGATCAATGAGGTCAAATAAAAGCTCCTGCTCCTTCAGTGTTTATTTTTGACATTAAACCCACATTATACCAGGGAGTTGTGAGACAAAATCCCCCATCTGGATAATGACAGTGTCCAGGTAACCCCCAATTATATGATTCTTTTTTCTTCTCTCACTAAAATAGCACACATCTTTCTGTCTGCTTTTTTCAGTGAGTCTTGACATTTTGAATAAAGAAGTGAACCAGGAATGTCATGGTGATAATGCTTTCTTCTGTGTCATCTGAATTGTCTTTGAAATCAGGGAAACAATTGATGGGCTTGTGGCTACCTTCTTGCTCTTCAGAAGGTAAATTACTGTGTCTGTCTGCCTAGCGCAGAGCAGACTGACCAAATGGGCTGCTCACTGCCCAGCCCTGGGGGCCACACTGGAAATTTTGATTTCCTTAGGAAAAGGAGCCCTCAGCTTTTAAATTCCACTCAGACCCAATGTGTATTTCAGACAGGTAAGCTTTGAGGGTAACAGAGAAGTTTACTTCCTTGAGGAAGGAGGTAAAGAGAACAGGAGTTAAAATAACACTTCCTTGTTTTTTTAAAAACATTGTTTTAATTTATTCATACAAGAAATTATGAAATTATTAGTCTGGTTCCAGCATGGCTTTGTTTCTTGCTATATTTAAGATGCTGAGCCCCTAGGAAAATCTTACCAGCTCTCCTAAATATCCTTCCACAAGCACTAAGAGAAATGCTTTGGGCTTTGCTATCAGAAACACCTGAATCTGAACCATGTTCCTGATATGTTTGAGCATGACAGATGCATGTAGCATTTGCTTCCTCCTCTAGCAGCCTGTGATTTTCCTTAAGAGGATACTAATGTCCCTTTTGTGGCTATCTTGGGGGATGTAAATTTAAGTGAACTGCCCTTTCCCTGGTGATGATGAAGATGGTAGCCATCACTTAATGCACTCTGTGCTGTGCTAAGTGCATTCTGGGTATTTATTCAGTCTTTTCCCCACAACCCCATAAAGTAGTACTATTGCAATTTCCATTTTACAAGCAAAGGAACAGAGACAATGAAAGGTGAGTTAATTCGCAAGAGTCTCAATTCTTGTCTTAGGATCTGAATCTTCAGCAAAGTCCAACAAAGATAGTGGAGCCCACTTATCTCAGCAGGTATTTAAGTAGTTCTGGATGCTGGAGTTTTTCTGGTTCTTGTCTTCTGGTCTTCTGTGGAAGTAAGGAGCTACCAACATCCTGCCCACAGGCTACTTTTCTGCCTAGGTCCACCAGAGTTTGTTTCTGTGTCCCTCTGTCAAAGAAAACTTCCTTGAGTCTAAGTTCGTGTGTTGCTAAAATTGAAGAAGTAGTGGCTTCCTGGCAGGTGGGCTGTACACCAAGGAGATGGCATGGCAAAGATCCAGGCACAGTCCCCATCATACAGGAGGTGCACAGAAATAGTTACTACAATGATTGACTCCTTTCAGGCTGCTTTGCTTTAAAGCCTTGCCCTAGAGGTTCCATTTGACCCAGATATTCCCCTTCTGGTAAGTTCTTGAAACAATTAAAAGCATCACACTACAGTGACATGTGCACTCTCATGTTTATAGTGGCAGTTTATAATAGTCAGATCTTAGAAATAGCCCAGATGCCCATCAACTGAGAGATGAATAAATAAGATGAGATTTTTAAAAAACACATTGAAGTACTACTCTGCCACAAAGCAGGATAAACTTGAGATATTTCTAGGTAAATGGGTACACCTTGAGACCTCTATTCTCTTAAGTGAAATAACTTGGCCACATATGTGTTAATACAGCATTGTATCTCTGGTGTAAGAAACCAAAAGTGTAAATAAGGACCAAAATGTGTGTTAGGTATTGTGAAATAGGAAGAAAATTTTCTTTTTTAAAAAATTTTATTTAAAAGAAAAAAGAGAAAAGACAAAACAAAACAAGACAGTGTAAGGGTACAAGTAATACAGAACTACAAAAAAGAAAAACCAGTAAGAAATCACCAGTTAATAGATTATACATTATCATCTTAGAGATAGTTGCTCAAGTCACAGGATCAAAGCATACAAAGTGGACATTCAAACAGTGAGACTGAAAACAGTTGTGTTCAATGATCCAACCAAAAACTTAATATGATCATCTATTTAACACCCCTAAACATACTTGCAGTTGTATCCTTTAGAGCACTACTTTTTCCTCTCTTTTTTACAACAAAATTTACACATTTTGGGTTTTATTACTCCATAGTTCTTATTACTTTTTTTGGAAGAGAATAGAGTCACATATGGCAAAACAAAGCTGTCAGTCAAAACCAAGGAGAGACATAGCACATGATGTAAAAACTGAGTACAAGGTTATCAACACTGGTTACCATAATGCCTCTTGTTTCCTTAAAAAGAATTGTCTCTCTCATTAGGTATTATAAAGTTGAACAAAACAGTAGAGAACAAGACCAATAAAACCTAAACCTTGTAAACACTACAAGACTTCCAAAGAAGATAATAGTCAAACCAACATAGGCACCATAGTGAATCTTATTGCCTTCAAAGTAGTTGCCTAAACCCCCAAACTTGATACTATCATACAGAATGAAACAGAGTCTAATCAGTCAAAACAAGATAGTGAGAGTATTACAGGACTTCAAATCAAGTTAATAGGAAATTTAAAAAGTTACTATAATATATCCTGGTATTTTTTGATTTTTTCCCCTTACTTAAAAAATCATAAAAAATAACTAAATAATTTTTTTAATGAATAAGGAAGAGATTGAGATAAAAGAGGACATAACAGCATAACAATGCAGGTCAAAGCATGACAATTTCAGCAACCTAGTGCTTCATCATCAAATAACCCAACTTAATAGTAGTTACCATAGTATCTTTTTCCTTGAAATATTTGAATATAACTTCATATACTATAGCATCAAACATACCAAGTCAGTGTAAAACCATTCAAGTGGATGAAAGCATGTAGGGTATTTAGAACCAGCTAACAGAAAACGAACAATGTTTTCTATATTATCTCTTTGCCTATAACAATTTTTGTTTATACTATCACATATAATAAAATCAAGCAAGATACATCATGATAAAACCAATGGAGACAGAAGAGCCATAGTTTGGTGGGGCTTCAAAACAAGATGATATTAAATCAGCACTAGCTATTATGATGACTTATTTTCTTCAAAATAGCTGTTTATTTCATCACAGGCAATAATATCAAGCAGCCCAGAATAAAGCCTTTCCAATTAATAAGTGAAAACTTTATAAGGCTTCAAGGCCACATAATGGAGAATCATGATTACCACATACTTTTATATATTTAAATCTTTTCTTACATTAGGGAAACTATTCGGTATTCACACATCTGAGATTGATTTATTTCACTTATGAGTATGGTCTCAAGCTGTGCTCACTTATTGATGAATATCTCAGTGTGATCCTTCTTTATAGCTGAGTAGTACTCCATTGTATAGGAGTACCACACTTTTTTATCCATTCCTCAGTTGATGGACAGTTGGGTTGTTTCCAAGATCAGGCGATTACAAATTGTGCTGCTATACACATGGATGCACATATATCACTGTGATATGATGCTTTCAGTTCTTCTGGGAATATGCCTAGAAGTGGAATAGCTGGAACAAATGGGACTTCCAATTCCAGCTTTCTGAGAAATCTCCAGACCTCCACAAAGGTTGTACCAGTCTACACACCTACCAACACTGTAGGAGAGTTCCTTTTTCCCCACAGCCTCTCCAGCATTTGTTGTTGTTGGTTTTCTTGATCCAGGCCATTCTTTCAGAAGTGAGATGGAATCTCAGTGTGGTTTTAATTTGCATTTCTCTAAAGACCAATGATGATGAACATTTTCTCATGTATTTATTTTCTATTTGTATTTCATTATCTGAGAAGTACGTATTCATCTCAGATGCCCATTTTTGGATTGGATCTTTGAATTTTTGGAGTCTGATTTCTTTTTAATTCTTCATATGTTTTAGACAAAAGTCCCTTGTCTGAGGGGGAGTTCGCTAAGATCTTTTCCAAGTTTGTGGGATTTTCTTTTCACTATGCTGGAGATTTCTTTTGACATGCAGAAACTTTTTAATAAGAGGTGGTCCCAGTTACTGACTCTGGGAAATATTTCCCGTGTGGTTTGAGTCCTGTTCATGAATTCTCTACCTACCCCTAATTCTTCAAAGTTTACTACCCAATTTGTCTTCCAATAGATTTAGTGTTTCTGTTTTAATATTCAGATCCTTGATCCATTTAGATTTTAATTTAGTACACGGTGATAAGCATGGGTCTAGCTTTAGTTTTCGGCAAATGGAGAGCCAGTTTTTCCAACACCATTTATTAAAGAGACTCGTTCTTCCAGTGAACCTGCTTGGCTCCTTTATCAAAGATCAGGTAGTTGAGTGTGTTTGTAGTTGTGGTTGTATCTTCTAATCTATTCCATTGATCTTTGGCTCTGTTTTGATTCCAGTACCATGTTGATTTTACTACTGTTGCTTTGTAGTATAATTTCCTGCCTTGCCTTTGCTGCTTAGAATTGCCTTTGCTATTCTAGGTCTCTTCTGGTTCCAGATGAATTTTAGGAGTGATTTCTCTAGATCTATAAGGTATGTTGATGGTATTTTTATTGGGATAGCATTGAATCTGTATAACAGTTTTGGGGGAATGACCATTTTCACAATGTTTATTCTTCCTATCCATGAGCAAGGGATGTCTTTCCATTTTCTGAGATTATCTTCAATTTCTTTTTTCCATGTATTATAATTTTCCCTGTATAGGTCTTTCACTTCTTTCATAAGAGTAATTCCTAAATATTTCATTTTTTTGCTTGCTAGTGTGAAGAGTGTGGTTTCTCTTATTTCTCTCTCAGTGATTTTGTTGTTAGTGTATAGGAATGCTATTGATTTCTGAGTATTGATTTTGTATTCAGCTACATTACTGAATTTATTTATTATATCTAAGAGGCTTTCAATGGAGTTTAGGGAGTCTTCTATGTAGAGTATCATGTCATCTGCAAACAATGATAATTTAACTTCTTCTTTTCCTATCTTTACCCCTTTTATTTCTCTCTCTTGCCTAATTGCTCTGGCTAGTACTTCCAGTACTATATTAAATAGGAGTGGTGATAAAGGACATCCTTGTCTTGTGCCTGATTTTAAAGTAAAGGCTTTCAATTTTTGGCCATTTAGTATGATGCTGGCTGTTGGTTTGTCACAAATGGCCTTTATTATATTGAGGTAAAGACCATCTATTCCAATTTTCTGTAAAGTTCTTATGAATGCATGTTGGACCTTATCGAAGGCTTTTTCTGCATCTGTAGAAATGATCATGTGATTCTTACTTTTGGCCTTATTGATATGGTGGATTACATTTATTGATTTACATATGTGGGACCATCCTTGCATGCCTGGGATGAATCCCACTTGGTCATGGTTGTATGATCTTCTTGATGATTTTGCTGCATTCTATTTGCCAATATTTTTTTGAGGATTTTTGCATCTGTGTTCATTAGGAAGATTGGTCGATAGTTCTCTTTTTTAGTTTGGTCTTTCTCAAGTTTTAGTACTAGAGTAATATTTGCTTCCAGGAATGACTTAGGAAGGATTACTTTCCTTTCGATTTCGTTGAATAGTTTGAGGAGTGTTGACTTTAGGTCTTCTTTGTATTTCTTGTAGAATTCTGCAGTGAATCCATCTGGGCCTGGGCTCTTCTTTGTAAGTAAGGACTTAATTACATTTTCAATTTCGTTAATAGAGATTGGGTTATTCAGCAGTTTTACATCTTTTTGATCTAGCTTTGATGCTTCATATGTTTCTAGGAATCTGTCTATTTCTTCTGTGTTATCAAACCTTTGAGAGTAGAGGTTTTTGAAATAGGTGTTGATGATCTTCTGTATTTTTGTAGAGTCTATAGTGATTTCACCTTTTTTGTTTCTTATTGAATAAATTTGAGCTTTTTCTTCTCTTTTTAAAATAAGATTGGCTAGGGACTTATCGATTTTATTTATTCTTTCAAAGAACCAACTCTTTGATTCATTGATTCTTTGGATTGTTTTCTTAGTCTCTATTGCATTGATTTCTGCTCTGATTTTTTAAATTTCCTCTCTTCTTTTGGCTTTGGGCTTGACTTGGTCTTCTTTTTCTAGCTGTTTGAGGTGTAGCATCAGGTTATTTATTTGTATTCTTTCTGTTTTCCTGATGTGGGAACTCAGTGCAATAAATTTTCCTCTGAGGACAGCTTTCCTTGCATCCCACAGATTCCGGTAAGTTGTATTTGTGTTTTCATTTTCTTGTAGGTATTGTTTAATTGCTTCTTTAATTTCCTCTGTGACACACTGATTATGCAAAGATAGAGTTTGTTATTCAGTTTCCATGTGTTTGTGGGATTTTTGCAGTACCTTTTATCATTAATTTCTAATTTCAAAGAGCTATGATCCAATAACATGCAAGGGATGATTTCATCTCTTTTGCATTTGTTTAAATATGTTCTGTGAGCTAATATATGGTCTATTTTAGAGAATGACCCATGTACTGCTGAAGAGAATGTGTTGGGTGGAACATTCTGTATATGTTTATCAAATCCATTTGTTCACAGGTGTGATTCAGTTTTGTTATTTCTTTGCTCATTTTCTGTCTGGTTGATCTGTCCCTTGGTGTCAATGATGTGTTAAGGTCTCCTGTTACAGTTGTGTTACTGGTAATTTGACTTTTCATTTCTGTTAATAGTTTTATATAACTGGGTGTTCTGGAGTTTGGTGCATATATATTTAAGATAGTTATCTCTTCCTCTTGGAGTTTTCCCCTAACAAGTATGTAGTGACCTTGTTTGTCCTTTCTGATCATTGTTGGTTTAAAGTTCACGTTGTCTGCAAACAGAATGGCTACTCCTGCTTTTTTTTGGATTCCTGTTGCGTGAAGTATTGTTTTTCATCCTTTGACTTTCAGTCTGTGAGTATCCTTCTGGGTTAGATGTGTTTCCTGTATACAGCATATGGTTGGATTTTGTTTCTTGATCCATTCTTCTAGTCTGTTTCTTTTGATTGGTGTATTGAGACCATTTATATTAATGGTTATAACTGTTATATGCTGGTTTATTGTTGACATGTTATCTTACTGTTCTGTTTAGTTATCTGTTTTGCTTAGTGGTTTTTTTTCCTTTGTGTATCTAAACTGTCTCTCAATATTTTTTGCAGGTTTGGCTTGGTGTTCATGAAGTTCTTCAGCTATTCTTTGTCATGGAAGTATCGTATTTCACCTTTGATTTTGAATGATAGTTTTTCAGGGTACATCAGTCTAGGTTGGAAATCATTTTGCTTTAGGATCTGGAATACTTCACTCGATGCTCTTCTTGACTTTATTGTTTGTGCTGAGAAGTCTGCTGTGATTCTGATAAATTTTCCTTTATAAGTGCTCTGTCTTTTCTCTCTGACAGCTTTTAATAATCTATTCTTGTGTTGGATTTCTGGGATGGTGATTATTATATGTCTGGGTGTAGTTTTATTTTGGTTATGACTATTTGAAGTTCTATAGGCTTTACTGAACCTGATGTCGGTTTCTGATCTCATGCGTGGGAAATTTTCAGCTATTACTTCTCTAAATATCCTCTTGACATCCTTTATGTTGTCCCCTTTTTTTCATTAATCCTTATCAATCTTATGTTGTTTTTCTTTGCGTCATCTTTCAGTTGTTGAATTGTTGTTTCCTGATTCCTTGTTATTTTTAAAAGATCTTTCCTTTCCTGTTCACTAGCTGCAACCCTGCCTTCAAGGTCTGAAATTCTATCTTCACTTTCATTAAGGTGGTTTTTTACAGTTTTCAGGGGAGTGTTTGATTTCTGGTATCTCTGTGCATCTGCTTTATGTATTCTGTTTGTTTCTTATATTGCTCATCTAGGGATTCTATCTTTTTGTTTAGCTCCTCCAATTTTTTAACTGTGTTTTCTTTAGATATATTCCAGAATCTCTTTCATTTCTTTTAGCATTTCTTCTTTTACCTGGGAGATTATTTCAAGTTTGAATTCCTTTAAAGCTTCCTGTAGTTGCTTGTTTATTTCAGTAGCTATTATGTCTGATATTTGAGGTGTATTGCATATATTTTCTTCTATATACATTGCTTCTAGGGTTTCTTTATTTGGGCTTGAGCTTTGAGGTTGTAATTTGGTCTTTCGTTTTATCAGTTTCCTATATTTCTGTGTTTCAAGTGTTATTCGAAAGCTTCCTCAGGGTCTGTTGGAAATCCACTTCTATGTTCGCAGCTCCTGGAACTCTGGCACCCAGTTCCCCCAGGCCGCTGGGCCTCTGGAACCAGTGGTAGTCTTCTGCCTGCTTAGAACTCCATAGTCCCAGATAGACTGAACTCCAGGGACAGTGGGCGCCTGCCTGCTTGCTTGAAACTCCACAGTTCTCTGAGCACAGCTCGAATGGGGAGGCGGATTAGGTGCCTTGGACCCATTTAGCCACTTCACTGCACCGGAAGAAAATTTTCTAATGGGAAGGGGAACAAGGGGAGTGAGAGAGGCAAAGACAAGAAAATTAAAAACAAAATGAATGGGAAAAGGATAAAATGGAAACAAAGCTTTTGTAAATAGGGAGGTGAGTAAGGATTAAAGGAAGGATAGGGGAATAGGAACAAAAGAATTAATTATATCACATACAGCTACAAATTCTGTAAAATGCATGTGATATTATGTATATTAAAATGTACTAATAAAATATGATTGAAGAAAAAAAAAAAAAACCCTTTCCCTGGAGAGATCCATTCTGAATCCCTGCAAGGTATACTTTCCTCCTTTAGAGCTTTCCAGGAAGCCTGGGTTTACCAAGAAAAAATGGGCTAGAAATAGACACATAGAAACACATAGATTTTTTGAAATTTCAAAAAGAATAGGGCAGCTGACAGGAGAGGGCTGGAAGAAACAGTGGGGCTCATTCCATGTACATTTGAGTTAACTTCAGCTCAGATCACTGTTTTCCCACTAAGTAGCTGTGCAACTTTAGGAAAGTAATGTGACTGTTTCCTGCCTTGGGTTTCTGTAACATAGGCTTATAATAATATACTATGTTGTAGAGATTGAGAGATAAGAGCATATGATAGAGCATGACAGCTTTAAGAGCTTAGAAGAATCCTTGTTACGGCTACATTTGTTATTATGAACAGAAAATGGCAATTTTTAACTTAGACAAAAGCAGGAAAAGATTGGAAAGCTACTGGGGCATTTATGGAATTTCAGGCAGTTCCGAAAACTCTGGGCTAAGAAAGAGGGAATGTAAGCAGAGCTGGACCAACAACAGTAAGTGTCTCTGGGTAATTCCACTAGGATCTTGCCATGAAAATGACACCCCCTATGGGTCTTCCCCCCCTTTCAAATACACAGTATCCTAAATATCAAGTGATGGAAAGAACACCACCAGATGTCTGATATCACGTGGGTCCAACCACTTCAGGCCCAGATACCGGCTTAGCCTTTTGAAAAATCATGAGCTTTGCATCCCTTTCCTGTTTATCAAAAATGAAATCGGTGTTAATAAAGGGCAAAGCACAGGTTGATCCCAGTGAAGCAGAAAGCTTGCAGAGCTCAGGCTCCTTTCAAATCTTTGCTTAAGGGATAATACCCATGGAGAAAAGCAATTTTATTTAGCCTTGAGATTATGGTAGGAAAATCCAGAATGCTTTAGACTGACTTTGATCCCAAAGGCCTTGACTAAATAAAGGGTTTTCATATTTTGTCTGTAATATTGCTGGACCAAAGTGGCAATTGTTGAAATACCTTTGTTGTACATTATTTTAAATATGATACGTACCCTACGTGTGTTAGAACTTTAAATGAAGGATACAGATTTATAAAAAGAAATGTTGTGCATTGTCTGGGAGTTTATAAATATGAAGTATATTCTTTTAGTGGATAATCTGAAACTGTAATTTAGAACCTGTTTTGGGAAACTTTTGAAGTAAAATATACTGAGGTTGTACTTAATTAAATGTCACATTTAGCATCCTATATATTCAAATATAACTCCCAAAAAACATGAAAGATTCAGTGTATAGAGTGCTGGTGATGATGAAGATGGTAGCCATTTATACACTGTCTTGTATGTTTTCCCAATAAGCCTTTGAGGCAGGCAATAGCAAGGCATATAGAAGTGTCTCAGTGTTACACAGTTGATACAGGAAGTAGAGGGGAGCTGTTGGAACCAAGGAACACAAAAGCCTAAAGCTTTCTTCCTTTATTTATTTTGACATTGTTTTCTTTATAAGAGAATTGAAATGTTTTTCTTTCAATTTCTTTAATATTTTTCATGTTGTACTGTGATGTGTTCATTATTTATGATATATTGATAGAATAAAAAGAGGACCCTGAGAAGTGGGGTCTTATAGTTGTAGTGCAGAGTAAACCCATGGGACAGATGCTCTGAAATACTAGCTGGGTGTAATGGTGTCAGCTTCAATTTCTGGGACTCACTGGTTGGAGATGGTGTTTGTAATGAAATCTGCCCAACAGGACTTTTAGCCTTAATCTCAGAGCAAACAAGTGAAGACATTTTCCCTGTGAATGATAAGAGAGATGAACTTTCTCTTGACAAAATATGTACTCTAAAAAAATGAGGAAAAGCTCTTAATACAAATTTATCAATTTTCTTTAAAAAACGAAATGAAATAAAACAGTACTGGAATAAATTCCAGCTATTCCACTTCTAGGCATATTCCCAGAAGAACTGAAAGCATCATACCACAGTGATATATGTGCACCTATGTTTATAGCAGCACAATTTGTAATCGCCAGATCTTGGAAACAACCCAAGTGTCCATCAACTGAGGAATGGATAAAAAAGTTGTGGTATTTCTATACAATGGAGTATTATTCAGCTATAAAGAAGGATCACATTGAGATATTTATCAATAAATGGGCACAGCTTGAGACCATACTCATAAGTGAAATAAATCAATCTCGCATGTATGAATACCGAATAGTTTCCCTAATGTAAGTAATGATTCAAATATATAAAAAATATGTGGTAATCATGATTCCCCATTATGTGACCTTGAAGCCTTATAAAATTTTCACTTATTAATTAGAAAGGCTTTATTCTGGGCTCCTTAATATGGAAATATTTGAAGCTATAGTATATGAAGTTTTATCCAAATATTTCAAGGAAAAAGACAGACACTATGGTAACTACTATTAAATCGGGTTATTTGGTGGTGAAGCACGAGGTTGCTGAAACAGTCATGCTTTGACCTCTATTGTTATATTGTTATGTCCTGTTTTAACTCAACCTCTCCCTTATTCTTTAAAAAATTATTTAGTTATTTCTTATGTTTGTTTTAATTAAGGGGAAAAATTTAAAAAATTAGGATATATAATAGTAACTCTTTTTGATTTCCTATTAACTTGTTTTGAAGTCCTGTAATACTCCCACGATCTTGTTTTGACTGATTAGACTGTTCCATTCCGTGCGATAGTATCAAGTTTGAGGGTATAGGCAACTACTTTGAAGGCAATAAGATTCACTAAGATGCCCATTCTGGTTTGACTATTGTCTCCTTTGGAAGTCCTGTAAGGTTTACAATGCCTAAGTTTTATTGGTCTTGTTCTCTACTGTTTTGTCCAACTTTATAATATCTAATGAGATAGACAATTCTTTTTAAGGAAACAAGAGACAACGTTGATAACCATTGTTGATAACCTTGTACTCTGTTCTACATCATGTGCTATGTCTATCCTTGGTTTTGACTGACAGCTTTGTTTTGCCATATTTGACTTTATTCTCTCCCCCCCCCAAAAAAGTAATAAGAACTAAGGAGTAATAAAATCCAAAATGTGTAAATGTTGTTGTAAAAAAGAGGGGAAAAAAAAAAGAGCTCTAACGGATATAACAGCAAGTGTGTTTAGGGGTGTTAAATAGCTGACTATATTAATGTTTTTGGATCATTGAACACAGCTGTTCGCAATCTCTCTGTTTGAATGTCCACTTTGTATTCTTTGATACTGTGATTTGAGCAACTATTTCCAAGATGATAATATGTAATCTATTAACAGGTGATTTCTTACTGTTATGTTTTTTTTTGTAGTTCTGTATTATGTGTACCCTTACACTGCTTTGTTTTGTTTTGTGTTTTTCTCTTTTTCCTCTTAAATAAAATTAAAAAAAGAAATAAAACAGTACTGATTTTAGAATTAGAAAGTTAATTAATACATGAATGTTTCAGAAACCTAAGACATGAGACTAGAGACTCATAAAGGGTTTCATCTTGAGATACATCAATTCTTCCATCTGAAAAAGAGAATCATAACACTATCCATTTTATACAACAAAGATAAATAAACGGGATGGAGTATTTCCTTACTCTATGTTATTTTGCAATAGATTATGCTTTTATAATAACAGTCAAATGTTTTAAAACAGATAAAACCAAGCATAGAGAGAATTATTATTGGAGCTAAGATTTGGCATTTTGTAAAATGAGCAGGATCAAATGTGTGTACACCTCCACACACAAGGCCATATCTGGTGGTGATGCAAAGGTCCACTTGTGCTAAGAGTTGCTTCATAGATATCAAGTCACCGGACTGACAGGCGAGGCTGGGGTTGTTCTTGCTTTGGAATTTTCTACGACGTGTTTCATCACTGTGAGAAAGGCTTGGTAATGTTAGCATAAACCACTGGTGCTTGCGAACATCATTTTCTATCTCATTTGATGATATTTTTGTTTGAACTGAGATTCAGGTTCAAATAAAAGGCTATTAAATGTACAAGAGAGATATTTAGTCTCCAAATACACCACTTTCAATTTGAGTCAGCACTGGGGGAAAATCTAGAAAAAGAAAGTCAGGTAAGTAGCACAATTAGCTAAAGGAAACAAAGAGAAGACAAGCAGGTTTATTACTCATTCATTTATTTTGAATACAACTTTATCAAACATTTATTTTATTCACAAGTACTTCCTTTCCTTTCTACCATGACTTAGGAGGCAAGAAAGCGCAGAGTACCTAACTTGTGTAGAAAAAAACAGAGACTCAGAAGAGAGAAGTATTTCAGCCATGGTCACAGAATTGATATGTGATGGAGCCTGAATTTGAACTCTTGGGCTCTTCCATTTCACATCTGTTCTGCCTGTTAGTGTGTCGCAAACTTTCCGGTGTTGGAATTTCCTGAGGGAGGCTTTCTAGAATGTAGATTTTAGAGCTCCACACTAGATATTTTGATTTGTTTGGTTTGGAGAAGGAGGTAGGCATTTCCATGGTTTGTCTTTCATTAGTGGAGTGCATTTTGTTAGACACTGCTCTGTATTATGTTGTCATCCTATAAACAGTAGTGTCTTTCTGAAAAACTATGAGATCACACTGTGATTACTTTCAGTAACCCTATCAAAAAGCTAAAATAATAAAGCTTACTTTGATCACTGCGGAGAAAAATGAAAGAAGATGCTCCATGAAAAGCATTGTGTCTGACATATAGAAGCTGCTTTTTAAATGATAGTTTCTTTTCCCAACAGGTCTGAAAGGACTAGGACATTCAGCATTAAGAGTTTTAAGAACAATTATTTATAAGGTTAACTTATTTGTTTAATCTACATCAAGGCTGAACAGTAGGGAGAAAATTCTCAGTGGAGTTTGCTTGGGTAAGAAATCATAGAAATGGAAGTACTAGTAATCATAGAAGCAAAATTAATTGACAGTCCAGGAGCCTTTATTGCTAATGCAACCCAGAGATATATGAATGCTGGCTTCACTACTGGCCATTCTGTGGCAGTGGTCAAATTACTTCTTTCAGAAGTATCACATCCTTCAGCCATTAAGTTGAGGTAATAAAAGCTTCTTTATAGAGTTGTTGTGAGGATTAAGTGAAATAATAGCATATGAAGGCATTAGCATGAAAGTACCAAGTCACCTGGTGCAATGGAAACATGTGAAAAGTGTCTCTGGAGACTGTGATTGCCCTATAGTAGGAGATTATTCTTACCATATCATTGAATCTGAAGCAATAGTACAAGCCCATAACCCTCCATACAAAGCCCTTAACATCAGAAATTATGAGTTTCTGGAATTTGGAAAGGCAATATGGTTATATATACTATTTGCCACATAGAGACTGAGACAGCTCCCTGTAACCAAACACACTAATCTTTCTTCAATGAAATAGATGAATATTCACACTAAGTCGTAAAAGTATCCACATGTCAGTTCTGATCAGGTTTTGTCATCTAAACTAAAGGCTTTTGGTTTCTATAGCATTTTGTGTTTCAATTGCAGATAGACCTACCAGTGTAGGTCTATCGTGTGTAACAGAAATATTTTCCCTGGATTTTCCAGATTTCTACATCAGATCCAACATTAGTACCAACCATAACATTATGTCTAACTTAATTAATTAAATACATTTTTATTAGAAATAAATTTTAGAGATTACCTGTAGGACTAGAGAATTAAATTGTACCATTTCTTTTTATCTTTTTAAAAAATGTAAAAAGTGAAATAAAATCAGAGAAAATTTCGAACATGAGCTTTCTAAAATTATAACTATCATGTTTTCTGCACATTTATTTAAAAGTTTTTATATAATTTTAAGCATAAAAGTATTGGTTATATAATATTGCAGCTTGTTTGTAAGAGTTTACTGTATTATAATGCTTTTCAGAGAGATTTTTTTTGTTTTATATTATTTTGTTTGGTTTTTGAGACAGGATACTGCCATGTAGTCCATGCTGGTCTTGAATTCACTGTGTAATCTAGGCTGGCCTCAAACTCATCGCAATCCTCTGTCCTCATGCTATCTAGCGCGTGCAAAATCGTATCTAGCCTTGGAGAAATGCAGTTTGTTTATTATTACATATCGCCATATTTGTGTAACAATCCCCTTACTAGTGGAAGTTTTCATTACTACTGAAATGCTGTACTGAACCACATTTGCTCCTAGAGTCACCTTGTCATGATGATGCAAAATCTAGCTACAAAGACATAAAGATCTTAGACCAAAAATAGGAGAAGAGACATAGGCAAATAGAATCCAGAACTGCATGTAATGCTGAAGATCTTTAAATTCAAGAATGGGGAATCTAGAGAACTTTTCCAGGTTTTATGTGAGAGGAGAAAGTTGTTCAAGAAGGAATTTACTCAAAGAAGGAATTTATCCATGGATCTGTGGAGAAATGAACATAGATTAATGGTAAAAAAAGAGGCAATCCATACATTTGTTTGGGAAGGCATTAGTAGTAGCCTGGTCTCTAGACTTATGATGGAAAAACCCAGATTAGTTTATAGGGACAGTGGCAGGATCGACATGCTTGGAGTATTCCTTTACTCTTGGATGGCCTTTGATTCTATCAAATCATTACTCAAAGTTGGATTGACTTCTATATGCTCTTGCTCTGAGTTGTTACCTACTCTTACTTGAACACTTGCAAAACAACCCTAATTGGTATTCAACAACAATTTTTAGAACGCCTTAAGTCCATTTTTCATACAGTAGCCAAAGAATATTTTTTAGAAAAAATATACTAATCCATTCCCTGCTTACAATCTTTTAATATCTTCTTAGATGTCCCTCAGATAAAAACAACACTACTTAATAAAGATCAGTTGACTTTTTTGTTATAAGTAACAAGCAATCTACTTCAACTCGATTTAACTTAAAAAAGACTTGTTATTGGATGAATTCTACGAAACAATCAAATTTAGTTGGATATAAAATAGATTTAGTATAGATCTGATTACTTTCTCTACTTCCTCTATGTTAACTCTTCTTGGATGGCATACATTCTGTGGTCAAAACATAATTGCCAACAACTCTATTTGCTCTAATAAATATTTACAGTCTCAACTCAAGTCTTGTAATCCACTCTTAATAGACTGGTTTAGGTCCTTTGTTTTACCCTGAACAAATTACAGAGGTCAAGGGAAGAGGATACTGATTGGCCAAGGACTGGATCATCCTAGATTTATCCTCATACAAAGCATGTTGACTTACAGTAAAGAAACACTACACCAGCAGGAAAACTGAGAGTCTTGCTTTAAGAAGAATAAATATGTATTGTGGGGGCGGCATTACAGTGTTCATTACCATGTGTGGATATTCAGTTCTTCAGTCTATTTTTTCCTGCTTCACTTAGTACAACATTTTATGCTTTATCTACTCTAACCACTTTAGTCCTCACATCAGATAGCTATTGCTGCAGAACAAATGACTCCTAAAATTTAGTTTAGCGATGTTGTTAATTTGAGCTGAGTTTACCTGATTCTGCTTGGTTTCACTCTACATCTATGCTCAGGTCAGCAGTGGGCTGATTGGTCTAGGTGAGAACTGGTCATTATGATACAGCTCTACTCTATGCGGCCAGACACTACATCATGTTAGCACACACCTGTTTCTATAGTGGAGTCAGGGACCCAAGAGAATAAATAGAAGTGTTCAAATGTGTTGAATACTAGGCTTAGATTTGGCACTTGCACTATCAGTGTGGGAGAGTAACACCAAATTTCATGATCAATACATGGGCATTTCCTCTATGGGCATTATTGTTTGAGAAATAATGGATGATTATTCACATGTTAACTCATTTATACAACAAATATTCAGAATCAATTATATATAAAAACATGAAATAGAATCATGAATCCATATGTAAGTGAAATCTAGAAACATTGATAAAAACTACACTGTATGAATGCACTCTTTAGAATATTATTAATATCCTTAAAAAAACAGAGCATCTCATTGAGATATATAAAATATACTTTTTAAGGGATAAGCTATTGAAGAAGAGATTGAATCATAATATCACAATGAAGAATTTAACTTTCTGCTGAAATTTGAAGAATGATATTGAAACTTGGCGAAAGAAAGAGAAATATGATTCAATGTAAAGGATTCTGTCTGCTGCAGCAAAAAAAATTATATATGTCTCCATTTCACACGTACTTTTATATCTCCAAAATGACGACTATTTCACTTTAAGAGGCTCAAGCCTTATGTGCAGTCCTGCCACAGAATTACAACAAGTTTTAAAATTTATTGAGGAAGGCTGCTTACTGATGAAGAGGGAGGCAATAAACTTCAGAGAGTCAGTGGCTCTGTGGTCCTGCTGCTGCTGATCCTCGAATTTTGCAGACTTAAAGCTGATTGGGAGAAGGGAATGATTCATCAGCCACCCCAAAGACAATGAAGCAGATTGTAATAAGTGTGCCAATTCTTTACTCTTTCTTCTACCCAGACTCTGCACATTAGCCTGCAGTTCTCTCTCAGTGTGGGAAGATAACTTATCCTGCCTATTCACACTGTAGTCACCTATGGGAGTTGCTTTGGCTCATGGGATATGAACAGCCAAAGCAGACATAGGGGCTTACAGTGGGATTTCAAGTTGGGGCTGACTTTTTTCTCTAAACTTTATCATTTCATGAAAACAAATTTGGACTAGCGTGCAAGTCTCTGAGGAAGGAGAAGAGTGTTCGTATGTAGACCCTTGGTGAACTGAACCATCTGGGCTCAGCCTGGAGCAGTCAACAATTGGCCAAATCCAGAAATATGCGTGAGCCTAATCATGAACAGTGCATCTACCTATTTATTCCCAGTTCATCCAGGTGCATAAGCAATAAATCCTTTTGTTGAATGCCACTGAGGTTTTGTAGTTCTTATTCAGCAACATCTGGCTTGCAAAGGATATGTTGAACTTCCAGACCATCATTTGATGGCTTGATTGACTCAAGACATATAGAACAATATTTGAGGGAATACTTGGGAGTTTAAACCACAAGTACTTACATCCCAAGATGAATGTTGTCACTGAATTAAGGGGTTAAATCATATAATTTGAAAAACAGTGGGCTCGGACCCAGAAAACCTAATTCGAGCTTTGTTATTTTGAATAGCACTTATCGTCTCTAACTTGGCCTTCCCCATTCCTGAAATGGATATAATAATACTTGCTTCAAGTGCCTTATGATAAAAGATAAATGTCTAATTCCAAATATACGTGCTGTGGGCCAACTTGTATTCCTGAGTTATGTGGGAGTCCTAACTCTGTATCTGTGAATGTGACCTTACTGGTATTGCAGATGTAATCAAGATTATGTAGGCCCTAAACCAATGAATAATGTCCTTGTAGGTAGAAAAGGTTTGGACACACACAGAGAAGAAATAGTGTGACAGTGGTGACAGAGATGGAGTAACAGAAGCCAAGGTGTACTAGAATTATTAGTAATCATCAGGGAGCTAGGAGTAGGAAGAGTCAGCTCCTTGCAGCCTTAGGAGAGCGAGGCTCTGTCAATACTTTGACTTAAATTCCCAGCTTCTAGAGCTGTGAGAAAATAAATCTCCATTGTTTTAAACTCTGCTTGTGGTGCTACCTTACCATATCCCTGGATAGTCAGTGTAAGGTGGTTGTGAGGCATTATGCTAAATGATGAATTTTACAAGAATGAGTAAATATGTTTTTGGTATAGGTGGGTCACTTTGGAGACCTCAGATTTAGTTGAGGTTCCAAGTTCCTGCAGGTGAAGTAACTAAGCATATGGGATATGAGTTTAAAAGTTAGTGGGAACTGAACTGTGAACATGAGCTGAATTATATCATCTTGGGATACAAGTACTTGTGGTTTAAATTCCCAAGTATTCCCTCAAACATTATTCTGTATGTCCTGAGTTAATCAAGCCATCAAATGATTATCCAGAACTTCAACATATCCTTTACAAGTTCAATGTTGCTGAAAACCAAGTACAACATCTCAGTGACATTCAACAGCAGGCATTTATTGCATATGCATTGTATTCATAAAAGAAGAAACTTTAGGGAATTTCTAGTTACTTAGAAGAACACAGTATAAAAATATTTAACAATCACTATTATTTGTCATTTTCAGCACTGTTCTCAATGTTTTTGTATGCTAACATTTAAATCTCTGTGAGGCTTTGAAACACAGTGTCTAATCAGGTTTATCATACTTTGAATATTTAATACAGAAAGAACTTAAGGCAAAAATTTATTTACACAGGATGGAATTGATGGGTAGCCAACTGGGGATGCTGAAACACCTGAATTAGCAGTTCCAGGAAGCTGCTGTCACCCTTGGACTGGAAGGACAAAGGGAGAAGGGGGTGATGTCAAAGGCCAGAGATGGGGCTGCCTGTGTAATGTCAGAGTCGTGGCAGGCCTGTCCCCAGAGAGCTGGAGCTGTGCAGGAAGTGGGGCCATTGTGGCAGAGCTGGCCTGCAGAGAGGGACTCCAGTTCTATCTTTTGTTCCCTCTCCATTTTCATATTGGTGCCACTTATGGGCTTAACACAGGGGAAACCAGCAGATAGGGAACCCTGAGAACACAGCTGGAAGAGGAAGCACCTCTGATACAGAACCATGAGGGGCATAAACTGTTCCAGAGTTGTTTAGGCATGTGCTACTCGTACCCAGTTCACGTGATGGAAAAACTGAGGGATCAAAGGGTAAAGTAACATGCCTGGGCTCACTCAGCTGGCTCTGAGACCTGAGCCTAGGAAGCTGGCTCCAGTGTCTGTGCTCCCAGCTACTGCCCACAACACTGTGCTCTTAGAATCAGGACAGTAGAAACAGGAGCTTGGTGTGGAGATTATTGTGATCATCCACAGGTCAGGAATTAAGGGCCTGAATGCAGCTGGTATCTGTGAAATTAAATAAAATAGATTTTCTGGAGATATATTTCAAAGGAAAGAATTATTTGCTTAAGAAAATGAGAAAAGAAATAGCTTTAGATAACAAAAATATTGGAAAAGAGAAGCTATTTATTTTAACCTAACAATATTCATTTTCAAGTCAGAAAATAAGTGAGGCACCATTATGAGATTAAAAAAAAATCTCATATTCATTACAACAAATTTTTCCTCCACAAAATACTCTAAAATGTCTCAGAAACCCTACATTTTCCTCCTGTGAGGTTTCCAAAGTTGCCTCTCTTTTATGGTTTTCTTTTATCATCTGCCTTAAAATACAAGCTGGCTATGTTATTCTCAATAAATAATAATATATTAAGATAATTTTTGTTGACAACTTGGAACCTTGAATCTAAAAAAACAGTAGTAAAATTAGAAGTGCTATTGTATGCAGAATTTACTTTCTAGTCTACTAGGTGTAGAATGAAATGTGGAATAGTTAAATAACTGGACTGGGAAAAACTTGCATTTTTCTTTTTTAATGATTTGTTAGCTAAGATTAATTAAGAAAACCAACAAGTCTGCTAGCAACTGATAATTACTTGAATAGCTGACACAAATCTTTTCTAAAAATATAGGTTGTAAAAGGGAGAAAGCCAGCTAAAGAAAGCATAAATGTTTTTTCTAATGAATGTGGCATATGGGCGAGAGACTGCATACACAAAGTAAGTCAAGAATGAGCAGTTATTCAATTTAACCAAAACCAAATGCCAATCTGGATAATTTAGACAGCCACAAATTCTCTTGTACTTTAAATAACTGGATCTTTCAATTGGTCTGAATTATTCAGATAGTTGCTTTAACTGTCTTCTTTATTCTGCTTGTGGAGATAAACATAAAATGTGTTTTCCATCTCATGCAGGTGAGCTAAAGCAAAACTATGGAGTAAATCCATGTTGAACAGATCTGAGCTTTCCTGCAGCATTAACTACGACTTAATGACTACTTGTCTGTTTCGGTAGTAGAATATGTAAAAGATACCAGTCGTGGGTTTCAGGGAGTGGAAAATATGTCAGATATACTTGTCTGCATAGTTTGAATTATGAACCACCCTATCAGTTTAATTTATTCAAGTACAATTTGGACCATCTTTGGGCAGGGCCATTATAAAGAAAGACTTCAAGTTAAGGACCTACTAGTATTAATTGAGGTTCTTTTCAAGTTTATGAAATCTCAAAGCTCTGTTTCCAAGAATAACTGTACTTCATGGTGATAAACACAATCATTTGATGGTTTTCCTTTCTAGGGAGTGGTCAAGAAATGCATCCTGACGAAAATGGAAGTATGTGTTCATTCCAGTTTGGCTCCTGCTATATATAGCTAGGTGACAATTCTAAGGAGCTGCTTCTTTGACAAAAACCATGGAACTCCTCTGAGAGCAGTTGAGTTAAGGAAGTAAGTGGATTTTACTGCATTGACCAGGGTTTCCAGAACAGCTGCAGAGGCTTATTTGCATAGCAGTGGGGCTTCACTGCAGTGCATGCACCATTTCAGAAAAGTGGACTAAATTTTAAAGTAAAAAGAAATGTAAAAATTGAAGTTAAATAGATTTATAATTAATAAACTTAGCTATCTAAATTGAAGTGTAATCTTGGAGAATGAAAACATTTAAAATGTTTAAATGTCACATTATTTCTCTAGTGTGAGAAACTGAGAGAGTAAATGAGGACCAAAATACATAACAGATATTGGGAAATAGGAAGAAAACAGTCAGATGGGAAGAGGAATAAGGAATGGCTGAGGGGTAGAGGAAGGAAGGGAAAAGGGGAAGAATAGAAGGAAGAAAATGGAAATAAAGCTTTTGTAAATAAGGAAGGAAGATGGTTGAAGGGGGGTCAGGGGTTCAGGGAAAGAAGAATCAAGAAATATCATGTACAGGTACAGACATTCTCTAATGAATGTGATCATTATATATATCTAAAATAACCAATAAAATTAATAATAATAAAAATCATTTAAAATACAAACTTTATGAGAAAGGAGAAAACTGTGTCTATAACATTTAAAGAAATTGGAATTACTGCGTTAATTATACCGCTTGTTTTTCTCAGAGAAAGCAATAGAGATCAGAGTGGTAAATTGGCTTAACTACCATCACAGAGATCTGCAGTGATAGTGCTGGGTTATATGTAAAATCTAGAGACTTCTAGTGAACAAGAAAGTCACATGCTAACAACCTGCTGAAATAGAAACATCAAATTTAAGGAACCTTCTCATTCTTGGTGACATTTGAATTTACTTAGAGCAATTTATATGCATGAAAAAAGTTTGTCAAAATCATTTTGAAAATTCTCTCTTCCAATGCTAACAAGACACATCTTCAATAGCCATAAAATAAAGACACATTTTACACTTGAAAACCTATGTGTATTTCTTTGTTTATGGTTACTTTTTCCTAAAGCATTCAGTGAATAAAGGGTGTCAGATTCCACAGCAACAATGTAAAGCCAGTTATGCATTATTGTGAAACTGTAAAAGCTAAAGAGTACCCAGGAAATAAGCTCTCAAGTTTCAAATTAAGAAGTAGAAAATTGAGATACAGTGTGGGTAGAAATCCCAGAATTAAAGATAAACAGGTCATTTGAATGCACTTACATATTACCAAAGGGCTCTCTTTTACCTTAGACACTGTGTTGTTTAGGATTAAATAGGAAAAGAGAAACCTCGGCTAGTACTTCCCACTGACATGTGACCATGCAGGGACCTGGTTATGCAGGTGTTTGGTGTCTAAAAGTGATTGTAGATGCTGAGGTTACTTAGAAAGGAAACTAATGTTCCATGGTAGGGAAAAAGAAACACACTCAGGAAGACAAATGCTATGTGTTTTCTCTCATTTGTGGAGTCTAGGCACAGGAGGACACAAGGTTAAAGGGGGACCATTAGGGAAAGAGAAGGGGACTGAGAACAGGACACATGAGGGGGAACAGGGAAAGTGGACACCATCAAAGTACATGGATCTATAACAATGCCACAGTGAAACTCATTATTTTGTGCAACTACTATGTGCTAATAATTTTAATAGTAAAAAAGAGTTGGTTTTGGTAACCTGGGATCGTGGTCCTTTGTTTCAGCCTCTGAAAGGGTTGCAATGTGCCTGAGATCGCCACCCTGGTTAACCATTTAGAGCCATGATACGTAGCTGATTCTGGGACTGCCTAGAGAGTCTGAGTGCCACTCCTATCACTGTCTTCTGATATCTGAATAATATTGATAAGACCAGGAGATATAAAATACTCCCCACCCCTGCCAATCTCCCTGTCGAGTCTCCCATCCTAGAACCTACTGGGAAGACGTGATCAAGGAAACGAGAGTTCTGTGGTTTCCAAACCCTACCTCCACTTTCACAGGTTACATAAGGGGAGTCTTTAGGCTGGGACAAGCAGGTAAATAACCTGACGTGTGTCCCTGATTTTAAGGTATGTCATTATTTGATCTACTACTGAAAAGGGGGAAATTCACAAGCTACAGTATCATGTTAAGCATTTCAGAATTTTACCACAAATCATTGCACCCCGTGTCATCAGAGTGTTGTGAATTAGCATTTCTTGGAATACTTTGCTCTTCTCTGTTGGCTCCCTCTACCCACAGTAGCAGATATCTATTTTGCAAGTTTTTATACTGATACTTTCATGATTTTATCAGTTGATATCCGCTGATGATTTTAGACAACAACCAGTGGTATGGGCTTATTGCGTCTATCAGAATCCATATGTTAAAATACCCAGAATCTCACAGTGTGACTATTTGGAGAGGGGCCCAGACAGAGAAGATGAAGTGAAGGTGAGGTGGTAATGATGTGCTCCAATCCAGTCTGACTGGAGTCGGGGTAAGATGAAGGTATTGGGCATAGAAGGAAAAACAGAAAAGGATAGACTGAGAAGTCTTCACCCGTGAGTCAAGTAGAGAAGTTGTACGTGAAATTAATTAACCCTGGCAGCATCTTGACTTTGGAGTTCTAGACTCTAGCATTGTGAGAAAATAAATATCTATTTTCTATGCCAGCCAATCTGGGGCATCTCATCCCAGCAGCATTAGCACTGCAGCCTGGAAGACACTTGAAGCTTAATACATCAAAATCCAGCAAGTTACACAACTCTAGGCAGGGCCAGTACTGTGAACCCACTGACAAGATTCGCAGCTTGCTAGACCATCAGAACTGTAGCATAACTGTAGCACGGTCTGCGTAAGATGCAATCCAACTTCTGAGATCTAAAATGTTACAGAACAATGTGCATTTAATTAGTGAAATATAATCATTCCTTCAGTTTTTCACTTTTGATGTACCATGGTTCCATATCAGGTCTATTTTCCCTTGTTTCTGCTTTTCTCTTTTATAAACACTTATTATTTGGTGAATTTTAAACACAGGTATTAATGTGAATTCAAATCTGTATTCTTTGTATAGCCATTGACTCTAGAATCCAAATGAAGAACCAGGTGTGATTTACACTTGTAATTCCAGCCTTTGGGAGACTGAGGAGGAGAACAGGCATGAGTTCAAGCCCAGTGTAGACTACACAGTGAGTTCCAGGCCAGTATGAAGTCTCAGAAAAGCAAAAAACATAAAATAAAAATCCAGATAAAAGGAGATAGATAACTTAGTATTGAGATGAAAACTAACAGCTATCTGTGTAAGTGAATTTATAATATATAAGTCCAGAATACTCATACCACAGAAAAAGTTAACCTGTTTAAACCAATGTATTATAATGGTGCTAACTGAGGAGAAGCAAAGGCTGCGAGCAGAAAAAAATGCAAAGGCCCAATCCACAGTCTAAACCAGTTTATAATGGGGCTGAAAGTAGGCTAGAGTGGGAATTTCTACTTAGTAGCATACAGAAGTTTATGTGGTCTGTTTTCCCCAGAAGTTCGAGTTTTATCATTTAAAATGACCATGGGAAATAAATGATTTTGCACATCAGCATTGTTTATGAGTGTGTACACTTTATATTTGCTTCATTAAGCTCCCAACTCTTCATTTATTCTTTATGCTAAAATACAGCCTCTTATCCCCCTAGGAAAAGCATGCTTTTAAAAATATAAGCAAGTCAACAGAATATTATGGCATCATTATAGAGAACAATAATCTTCAAGCAAGGGATTTCAGCTTTTAGCAACTGAAGATAATGAATAATTTTCTTTTACACAGTTACATTGGGATGAAATGAGCCTCTTTACAAATGCTGAACTGAGCCCAAACTATAATTAAACAATTATCTTTTAGTTTTCAGCTCTGACTTTATTCTTTGTCTTCTGAATTCTGCTTGAATAGGATTATTTTCAGATGTATTCAGTCCTTAGTTTTGGTGCCCAAAACACTGTCACCCTTTAACTTCTTTATGCTTTCAACTTAGTCAGATCCTGGAGGACAGAAACTTCTGTGTCTAAGTAGAAGAAAATATGAGTTAAACTAGTTTTAACAATCAGTAGGATGAATTGACTCACCAAAGAGTGTAAAAGTGGGGCAAATTTCAGGCATGGTACATTCATGACTTAACTCTTTTTGTGTGTCATTTTCAACACTTGGCTTTCCTAGTCCTCATCCTCATGGGCATAAGATGGAGTGTATAGTTTTCTGTAAATATTGAGCAAAATCTTTGTGTGCTGTGCATACTGGACTACCACAAGGCAAATCTTTGTTCTGAGCTAATGAAATACATAGTTGGTTTGTCTGGAAAGTTAAATTTGATAAAGGAGTAAAGATTTTATTTAGTGTTTTCCTTGATCAAATCCTGCTACAAACTAGAGGTTAGGCGAGTAGAAGAGACATTGAAGAGCTAATCACAACAAACTCTGTAAACTCAAGATTATTTTATTTTTTTCTTTGTATGTTTTTTCCCTTAACTCTGCACTTCCCTCATGATTTTTTTCATAAAATTAACTCTTTAGATTTCTCTCTAATTTGCTTCATTACATTTCTGGGCACTGAGACCTGGGCATGATGAAGAGCCTCCAGGCTGAAAACCTTTCCTCCCAATCAAATGTGACCTGCTGCTCCAGGATGATGGCATTTTAGTCTGGTTACCAGCTGTGTGCCTTGCTTTTTATTGAAAGATGCCTCCTTCTTCTAGTCAATTGAGCACAAGAAGAATGAGGGAAGTGAAAGTGAGCTCTCCTAATTCTGTAGCTCTCTAGATACAGGAAGAGTAGGAGAGATGACAGTCATATCCTGCAGCCTGCAAGTTCTTAAATACCTGGTTCTGTCTACCTTGACAGGGAAATTTCATCAATAATGTCAAAGAGCTGCAAGTGAGAAAGACAGACCACAGCCTCAGGGTATCTTGGCAAAAGAGGCATATTCATATTCATATTCATATTCAATTAAAATCAAGTAAAGTCAAAATTGTTAAGAATGGCCAGACACTCAGGGGCTATTCTGGGTAACAAATATAATACTATAATTCTATCAAATTATATTATACAGTGCCATTTGTACTATTAGAATTTAAATACAAGATTTAAAATTATAGCATTATTATCATGGCATACCTATTATCTTGTATCTTAAATCTGATAGGCTTCAACTAGTTGGGCACCATGCTTTTAAGGGCCTGATGTAAGTCATCTAAGTGGAGAATTATTTATGTATAAACACATTTAATGCATGCATTGCCATATTTTATTACAAATAGTAGCAGACATCTTGTTCTTTTAGGAGTCAAGATTCAGTGAAACGGAAAATTAATTCATTTTAACTCAGTGTTCTTAAAGTCAGACTGATACGTGTGTATAACTTTAAAATAAAACAATATTGCAAATCTAATAGTAAAGTAGATGCACTCAAACTACCTATCACACTTTTAGATCTGCAATCAGTTCTTATAGATTTCCTTTCAGTATTTATCCACTTATTTAGTATAATCATATGGCTAGTTTTTGAGTTTTTACTAAGTAGAGATTTGGTTTTTTAAATTTTATTTAAGGAGAAAGAGAAATAAACAGAAAAGGGTACAAGTTATACAGAATCTCAAAAAAAATAAACAGTAGGAAATCACTAGTTAATAGATTACATGTTGTCATCTTAGAAATAGTCGTTGAAGTTACAATATTAAAGCATATAAAGTAGACATTCGAACAGTGAGACTGCAAACAGTTCTGCTCAATGATCCAACAAAAATTCAGTAATATGGTTATCTATCTTATATGCTTAAATATACATGCATTATATCCTTTAGAGCACTTTCTTTTCCTCTCTTTTTTACAATGACAATTACACGTTTTGGGTTTTATTACTCCCACAGTTCTTATTACTTTCTTTTTGAAGAGAATAAAACCAAATGTGACATAACAAAACAGAGTCAGTCAAATCAAAAGGATGGACATAGTACATGATGTAAAAACAGAATACAAGGTGATCAACAATGGTTACCATAATGCCTCTTGCTATCTTAAAAAGAATTGCCTATATCATCAGTTATAATAAAATTGAACAAAACAGTGAAGAACAAAACCAAAAAACCAAAACATTGGAGATATTACAGGAGATTTATTTTGTGGCCCACTTTTCCTAACTCAGATTAAAAGCCCATACACATCTTTCTTCTGTGTCTATCATTCATTGTCTCTGTTCAATTTTGCTATAGTTATAATAATGCCATACTTTCTTAAATCAATATTATGTTTTCATTATCATCTATGTAAATATTATTCCCAGTTGAGCAAAATTGAATAATCCCAGATGTTCTCCCTGGAATTTTGGTAATTTCTGAATCTTTAGCTGTCACCAGTTTTGCTTCCCATTCCCAGAGTCTGCCTGAGCTGTCAAATTCTTCCTCATGCAGTCCCGTGCACCAGTAACTGTTTGCTCTTCCTTTCCCCATGAAAGTCCTTGCTGAATCTTGCCTCCTGCTCTGCACAGGACTGGTTTTCTCTGAGGCTGCTTCACAGCTATGGCGCAGGACTTCCTTTACCTTTCCTTTGCTGTGATTCCTGGAGGGTAACATATTAGCATTACTTTGACAAATACTCCTTGTCAATGTTGATGGTCAGTAGAAAGAAGAATGACCTGAAAAATGAATAGAAAACATATATTTTATAGGAGCAATGGGACTTACATGTGGGGCTCCTAATTGAAACAAAGAACATTCACGTTATCCATTTCCAAATTATTATTATTGCTTGCCAATCATCTATATTCAGTGCTTGTATTGATTTTATCCAAGTGTATTTCTCCCACCCAAGTACTAACCAGGCATGCTGCTGGGTAGCTGCTAAAATCAGACAAGACTATGGACATTCAGGGTGGTACGGTCACAGACAATACAAGTGTATTTTTCCTTTCTAATTTTTCCTCTTTCCAAAATGCCGTCTACCCAAGTTCTTGTCCACACATTTTGACATTCATTTCTATGATGTATCTTCTAAAACCTCAAAGTTATACACGACTACATGCCATGTTGAGGCTCAGAATATGATACCCTAAAGCTAAGTATTTTTGGGTTGAAGGAGATTGGGAGGGTCTCTAAAGGAAGACGAATATATTTCCAGCTTTCTCCCTATGTCATTCCCCTCATAGAAAGACATGGAGACATAGAATGTAGAACTCCTCTCCCCAAAGTGAGTCATTAAAACCTAGAAAGATTACTATCTTACTTGTCCTTAAGCTTCCAAGAATGTCAGGTGACAGGGGTCCTGCCCCATGGTTGGAGGAAAGGATGTCTTTTGAAAGAGAGAATTTGAACAAATAGGCTGATGTCCACCCTCGTTATTACCATGAAATCACACCCCATTTTGTCTAATCATATTTCTCCACAACTATCTGCTGCTTTCATCAGACTGTAGCATAATGATGCATGGTTTCCCTTGTCATTGCATCTTTGTTTTTGAAGAATACTTCCTATGTAAAACTCTTAAATACATTTGTTATATTTTTTTCTTGTTATGCTTTTCTCTTTCTTTTGTTTCAAGGACATCAGTCATGTATAAAAGAAATGTGAGGAAACTATATTACTTTTTCTACCCTAACAGAGCTTAGTTTCTTTTATATGCCTAATTTTCAACCTTAGATCAAATAGCAAAAATACTTGAAAATCTTGATTGAACAAATGTTCAGATAGTATACAATTAATATAAATATTTTTTGTAATATATTGAATTCAACATAATGCACGTGGGGCCAAGAGTATAGCTCAGTTGTGCAGTGCCTGTTTGGAAAGCATAAGGTCCTAAATTCAATTCCTGGTACCCTCAAAAAAGCAAAAACTAAAAACCAAAAATTTAATGAAGTACATTATCAACATTCCAAGTTTAATTTCAACAAATGAGACACATAGGTGCTCAGAAAAACACAGTGATTCACTGAAGAATTGTATTTTGGCCAGTGATCAATGAACTGCATATAAGACAGTGGGCTTATAAGATTAAAAAAGTATCTGAAAACATTCCCATGGCCTTGTTGCATCTCAGTCATCACAACGCATTACACATGTGTCTGTGGGAATGGTGCTGTAAACAAACCTAGTGTGCCTCCAGTTATATAAAACTATAGCACATATAATTACCAACAATACCTAATACTTGACAATGATAAATGACTATGTTATTGTTTATGGATTTACTATGCTTTCCTTTTTATTCATATTTTAGAATGTACTTTTTTATTTAATGAAAATTAGTTTATAACAAAATAATATGCTGTGCTATTCCAGCAACAGCCCCACCACCTCCTGTTTATTGTGTCTTTTCTTTGCCTCATTTACTCTTGTGCTTGATTTAATTTCATGTTTCATTCATCACAGCCCCTACGTGTACAAAGTCTACTGTTAGTGTTGCCAGTAAGAGGCCATATCAATTAACCAACTTGGAAATGAAACTAAAAGCTTGAAGTTATTCCTCAAGAGTGGGGAACTAGTGATTAAGATTGCTCACCAGTAATCGATGTCCCTTTCCACCATAGCTATGATTTTAATCAAGAACAGAGTGATGGAAGCCGTAAGACAAAAAAATTGAGGAGAGCATTCAAGTACATTGGAGAAACTTCCAATGACCTGGATTGAAGACCGGACATGTAAGCATATCTTTCTGAGAACCATGATGATTATGGCTATCCCAAAACGTTTGTAATGTTGAAAGAAAAGGTTACACTTGATGATATTATTGAATTTGCTACTCATTTTGGTGGCTTAATCAACTCATGAGTCATTTTTCATTACATAATGTGAAGGGTGATTGGTGAGGCCATGAGTGCTGATAGGAAGGCAGCTGAAGAATTTTTGGAAACTCTAAGCAAGCTTGTTGTGGAGGCAAATTATTTGACAGAGGCAATCTTCCCTATTCTGGAAAGAGATGCCTAAAAAGGTTTTCATCCATAAGGAGGTCAAGTTAATACCTGATTTCCAAGCGTTAAAGCATAAAATAATATTTTTGGCTGGGGGCAATGTTGCAGGGCAGAAATTAAAACCCTTTATGAGAAGACACAATGAGAACTCAATTTTGCTGTACTGCAGGGCTAATAACACTGATGTCCAGCTCATTTTCCCACATGCCCTCCTGACTTGCTGTGCTAGTGAAATGGAGAAATATTGCTTGGATAAAAAGACTCTGTGGATAGTTGATCATGCTCCCACATGTTTCCTTTTATTGATGACCATAACTCCAAACATCAGTTGTCTCAAAACACCTCCTCTTTAATGTGATCACTGAATCAAGGCATTATAACAGCTTTCATGACCTGCAGGTGGAGGGAGATCTTTGCGCAGGCTAATGGTGCAACTGAAGAAGATGCTGAGAAGTCACTGGTGCATTATGGAAGCATTCCTGCGTCTCTGACACTGCTTTAAGTACCTTGCTTTGGGATGAGGTGATGTCATCGAGGAGTGTAAATGACATATAATTGAAGATACTTAGGTGGCTTATGCATGACTTCAAAGTACTTGCCAAGATTGCAGAAGTTGCCAGAATCAGCAGTGCTGTGGTTGAGATGGCAAATGAGTTTAACTTGGGATGTTGGTAAGAATAACATGGAGGAACTTCTAGTGGAAAATTCCTGAGGAATTGACTAAGATGTCTGAAGCCCAAACAAGAGAGCAGAGAAAAAATAAAGCAAAAAAAAAAAAAAAAAAAAAAAAAAAGAAGAAGAAAGAGAAAAGAAAACTTTTGATAAGCTATTTAAAATACTTGAGAAGATATTTGAGAAAATATTGAGACTATTTCTCAATACAGAAAAGTTTTCATGAATAAGGAGGAATGTTCATAGTGCATTATCTGCTTACAAGCAAGTCTGTGATGAAAAACAAACAAAAAGTAAGTAAACAAATGTGAAAAGGAAAGAGAGACCCTGTTAAGAAGAGCCCTTACAGGAGGATTCCTGAAGGTGGCATTGCCATCATAGATGATGACAGATCCATGTGTGTTGCCACTCCTGAGGACATTTTGGGGGGACAAATGTGGAAGACAGCAGGACTGATGACCTTGACCTGTGTGGGCCAATGGTAAATATGTGTATTTGTTTATTAATTTTTAATAAAAAGTTTAAAAATTAAAAAAACTGATAAAAATGAGGAAAGAGAATATTTTTGTACAGCTATGCAAGCATTTGCATTTTAAACTAAAAATTATTATAGGAATCAAAAAATTAAAAAAAATTTAAAAATTGATAAAGGTGCCAGAGGTTGATATAGTACTTAGGATTTTTTAGTAACGTAGAGTAGTTTAAATGTACAGTCTACAGTCTATAGCAGTGAACAGTAATGTCCTGGGCCTTCACGTTCACTCACCAGTCAAACACCAGTCATCCTAGAGCAACTTCCAGCCCTACCCGCTCCTTTTGGGGAGAGTGCCCTGTATAGGTACACACTTTTTAACTTTATACCACATAATTTTACTGTGTTTTTTCTATGTTTAGGTACACTGATATCTAGCATTGTATTGTAATTGCCAAATTATTCAGTGCAGTGACATTCTGTACAGGCTTGTCGCATGTCTTGTAGCAATAGGCCATAGTATATAGCCTCAGTGTATAGCAGGCTGGCCATGCATGTCTGGGTAATTTTAACTTATGATATTCACAGCATGGTGAAATTTCCTAATGGTGCATTTCTCAGAATGTATCTGTTATGGTTTGTGTTTAAAAGTCCCCTGAAAGCCTCATGCAGTGATGGAGGGGGGTGAACTTTTTGAAGGTGGCTGAGTCTAGTGTTTGTGATTGTTTTGTCATCTAGAGCTGAGTTTGGCAGTGTGAGTGTTGCACCTGCTCAGGGGTGGGTGGCTGGCATGCAATAAAGGGAAGGAAAGAGGTGTGCTTTCTCTTTTTGCTCTTTTGCTCTTGTCACTTCTGGTATCGGCTATAGTCACCATGTTGCCCCTCAGCCATGCCACCTTGCCTTGTAGCCAGCCACGTATGGACTGAAAGCTTCAAACACTGTAATATAAATAAACATTTTCTTCCGTCATTTTGGGTGTCAGGTATTTTGTGTCAGGAATGAAAGAAAAGTAACCAAGACAATATCTGTTGTGAAGCAGTGCATGACTGTACAAACCTATTAAGAATCTCCCATGTCAGCTCTAATGTCCACATTTACAAATCAATTGATTTGATTTTCACATCAATGGATGCTGAGCATTTTGTTATGGCCCCTGAAATTCTCCTGTTTGTGAAAATGGTTGAATTACTGAGGCAGTATACTTACTAGTGGATTCATCTGTTGATGATTTCAGAGGCTGACTATGATGTTAGGGAGTAGGGCTTGGGTGGAGGTGAATCACTGGGATCATGTCCTGGAAAAGTGTATTCTTGTCCCTAACTCTTTCCTCTGTCTCTGCTTCCTCTATGTCATGGGTTGAGCACCTTTTCCTCTGCCACGCCCTTCTGCCATCCCATTTCTACCTTGGAGCCAGCTGAATATGGACTAAAACTGTGACCCAAATAAATCTATTCACCTTTAAACTGTGGATGCCATGCATTGTGTACATCAGTGGGAAAACAGATAAGAAACATGACTTGTTTGAGGTGATGATGTGAAATTTGCCCCAGCTGAACTTACCTGAATACACCTGAAACATAGCTGATCATATTGATATATAAATACAGATAGAGACAACTTACTAGGCATTTACATTTCTAGAACATTTACTGTTGGACACGTTCTGTTCTAACTGCTCTACCTTCATTAACCTGATAAACAGGATTTTTGGGAGGCCATTAACTTAAACTGAGACTCTACAATAGACTCTGCAGAACACTTCATGTAGAGTCACTAATGCTAAGGCTATACATCACCAGAATAGAACCTAAGTTATGTATCTGCAAGATCTTATCTTCTGAGAAATAAGAGAGGGATGGTAGTAAAACTCCAAACAGATCAGTGTTTTATAAAAAGCAAAAGATTCATTAAAAAAATGGAAAGGAGGTCAATCAACCTTGGTTTAGCAGCATAATTTAAAAAGTCCCCTTTGCTTAATCTTTACAAGGAATGTAGTTCTGCAATGAACAATCCATGTTGGTCACATGGATACTTTCTTTTGTAAGGTGTCTAAATTTTAATATTAAATCCCTTGGATTATAATTTGGATCCACATTTTAAAAAGTATGGACAATTCTGCTACCATTTAGACTAGACAATTTCCTGTGTAATTTTGGAAGTTTATTAAGTTCCACAGGACTGCCTGTGGAAGAAAATGCCCCTCCACCTCCTCCAGAATTTAAAAGCTTTTATAAACAACATATATTTTTAGCAACTAGTATTTAACACTTGACATGTTAACTTGACATGTTAGTGAGGTATTTTTCTCTAGCCCAATAGCCATATGCTCCCAGGTGACACCTCTGAAAATGCTCACTTCTTGGAAAAAAGCTGAACTGTCACCACTTGACATATGGTGAGTGGTAGGTGGACCCTTGATTCTCTATAGGGCATCTTCTCCTACTGTTTTCTTGGCAAGGTCAGCATGTTTTTGGCATGTGCCTGTCTAAGTCATACAGAAGTGACACTTCCCTTTCCAACAGGGCAAGAAGCAGAACCTACATCAGTGGGCATCCTTGAGTTTCTTTTTAGGGCAGAAATGAGAAATAGTTCTGTGAGAAGCAAAAGGCTGAGTTACCATTTTATCATTAAAAGCAGGAGGAGAATTACCATAAACAACTCTGATAAATCCAGTTTCCTTATCTGTAAAACTGAAATAAACATATAGGAGCTATTTTCAAAGTTGAAGTTAGAGATGTGTAAGAATGTGCCTCAATTGTGAACAAAGGGTAAAAAAGACCTTATTTCTGTACACTGTGATGCATTATAATCTATCCTTAAAATTAGTGGCTTAAAACAATAAAGACCTATTTCTGAGATTCTATAGATTGACTAGGCTCAACTAGGCAGTTTTGCTCCACATGGGCACTAATGACAGTAATGTGGCCGCCTTAGCTGGAAACTTGACTAGAGAGATGAGCATACAAGAGCACCACTTGTTCTTTGGGTCTTTGCTCCATGTAGTGACCAAACACTCTATATATGCATCTGAATTTGGCTTAAACTCATTGATACTTACGGAAAATTTTTTCTTACATTCTGTTAGTCAAAGAAGAAAGGAGATCTGTTAGTTTTCTATTGCAGGATGGCATATGAATACAAATTTATCTGCTTAAAAACAATACTCAATATCTCATAATTCTGCAAGGCAGAAACCTAGACACACTGACTGGGTTCTTTACTTTTAAAGGTTGAGTCAAAATGTTGGCTCGGCTGATGCTTATCTGAAAGCTTTAGGGAATACTTCCAGCTCATTTGGGAATCATGCTTGGGAACTGTTAATGGGGAATAGAGGTAACCCATGTTTAAGGGGAAGGCATGAAAGAGTGGCATGTGTGTATAAAGAAGGGAAATTATGGAAGGTATATATGCAAATTAAGAATCATAGGTTACAGCATTAAATTGTAGCTATACATCTTTGGAAGTGTGGTATAACCAAGTAAAGTGGGCAGCAGCAACTTTTATGATTTTATTTGCCCTTGTTCATTCTTTTAAAGTAAGAAACCTCTAGATAAAAACCCACAAGAACAAGATCTCCCTCTATCTTTGCACTGTGATATTTCTCTGTTAGAGAGTGCCAACAAAGATCATGTAAGTGTTTGTGGACTGAGTGAATTACTATTTACCATGTGAAGTGGTCCCACCCTAGAAATAGGATACACATGCCATGACACTTCCCAGGTGATGTTTATGCAGCACTATTGCTCTTAGGATGTCTTTAGGAAGATTAGCCGTTAGTGAACATTCTTTACTGGGTGTCTGATCTGAGCAAGGTAGATCTTTTATGGAAAGACAAGAAGAGCCTATTATTGCTTTCAGGACCACATAAAGATATAGTTCAGGGGCAAACAAAGAATAGGAGCATGACAATGCCAGTTGATAGAACTATTTTGTGAAGGCTGTAATCAGTGGAGAAATGCTTTAAATATTAAGAAAATATGGTGAGTGGAACTTTTTCTGACTTTATTGTATTTGATTTGTGTCTCAGCAAGTGAGATTTATAATCTCTCAATATATAAAATAGAGGGTGAAATTAATCTTAGTGGAGAAAAATATACTACATATCAATAAGATAAAAATGAATATGTATATAAAGAACTGAAAGGAAAATATCATTTGTTTCAGAGGGTTAGAGACACACATTTGGAAATAAAGACAGGATGCACTAATGGGGATCTAGACTTTATCTTACAGATCATAGGAAGTAGAAGAGATGATTCAGAACCATCCCATACTCCTTAGATCATCTTAGTATGCTCAGCTAACGTCTAACTTTCACGCTTACATCTCTAGGACTGAGGACTTTTCTGGAGTCCAAAAGCTATTCTAAATTACTGTGGACTCAGTGCTCTGCTGAGGGAGCAGTCCTTAATCAATGACTGATAGAAATGTTGTGTGTCAATATCTACACTAGTGTATCAGTTTCCTAGAACTTCCATTACACAGAATGACAACTTGAGAGCTTCAAATAATAGGAAATTATTGTCTCATATTTCTAGTGGCCAGAAGTCTAAACTCAAGATGGCAGCAAGATGATGCAGGGCTCTGAGACTTTGGGGAGCACTGTTCTTTGCCTTTTGGTAGCTTCATATAATAACTGTCAGTCTTTGGCACTCACAAGTTTGCAGCTGCATAACTCTGATCTCTGCTTTCATCTTCATATAGAATTTTTCTTTTGAATCATATTATCTTTTTAATGACACCAATCACATTGGATTAAGAGTCATTTACTCTGGTAATATCACATCTTAAACAGTCGCACTTGCAAAAACAGCCACATGCTGAAATTATGGACTTACAACTTGATATACCTTTTTCAGGGGACATGTCAACTCATACAATATTTAAGATGTGAATCCTTTATGAGTTCCATACTATGTTTCATAATTTCAGCAGAGGACTAAGCTCTAGTTGCCCACTGAGCAGTCTGCTCTCTTATTGGCTGCTTTCCCTTCTCCATATCACCTCTTTACTTTGCTGTAGGTGTTCCCTGCATCTCCCAAGGAACCAGTGCAATTGCTTTTTGTCTGAGGGTCTGTTTCTGGACAAATCAAACAAAAATAAGGAGCCACTAAAGAGCTTTGATACTGTATTGACATATTCAAAATTCACCTTTTGAATTTAGGTAATAGTTTAACAGTGTCTGAGGAACATAGGAAATATGCCAGGGTTGAGTAGAGGCAAAGTGATTCTACTTTTATATCCATTTTTCACTGGATACAAAAGAGACAGGCTATACCAATACAGAAGCTGTCTTGCTTTGTATAAATCATGTTGCCACCTGCTCTTTAAGATCAGGTAAGAATCAGAAGGTTGCATGCCTTGATAAAGCACATGACGAATAGGTTTATGCCCATAATTACATTATATGAGATTTGTACTGTTTATAAAAACAGTTTTAGTAGGAGTAATGTTTAAATTGGCCAATTTAAGGATCATGCCTTTATGTGATTAGCCTCAGGGTTTCTTCTATTCCTAACCACCTACAGATTCCTAAACATATAATTTATAAAATATTATCCTTGTTCTAATTTGTCCATCAATTTAATTCAGCCTTTACTAAACATATTGTAAGGAGTTGCTATTTTAAAAAAAATTCATAAATATTTTTCCTTAAGAAAAATTGGTATTGACAAATAACCATTGTAATATTAGAAATGACTGTTATGTGAAATTAAAGGACTAGGAAAGAATGGTTGGCAGAGACAAAGTGAAGATATTTTCACAATTTAGTCTCTGCTTTCTCTCTGAGATCTCTCCTGTAATGATCTTGAATGAAATGGTAGTAAATCCCTTTTGCCTGTGAGGAATCATTGTGATAACCTTGAAACTAAGATCTAGGTGAGTGAAGAAGTACATAATCAACCATTTGATCAGTCTGTGATGGTTCATTCTGATTCATTTAGTAGCTTAATTCCTGAGAACATGCTTCCCCTTCCCTGTCATTTTGTATAATCAGAAATCAGGCCAGAAGTGGAATGTGTTACATATAAAGTCATATCATTTGGAGAATCATATCTGAGATCATGCCCACAAAATTTATCAGGTGTGGTTGCCTGAACATGAGAGATGAGACAAAGGGGCCCATAGATTCAGTTTGTGACTGGATGTACTGATAGAATTTACTGTTTTTATGCTGCATGGCTTAAAACTTATGCATAAATTATCTTAGCTGTTCTATATAGTGTTCTAGCAATGGTTTGTTTATATGTATTTCCTCAATTCTTTATGTAGAAACTAACTCATAAGAAATGCTCAATAGAACTTCCGGGAGAACATGGAGGATAGATAAGAGCAGCTATGGAGACTCTCTGAGGTAGCCAGCTTAGAATCTAGGAATGGTGTGGGAGGAGTCCTAAGCAAGGGGAGATATACCCTGCCAACCCAGGAACAAACTAAGCTGAGAGAAACCAACTGGAAATGCAATCCCGGTGCTATAACCGGAACAGATAAAATCTCAGCGCGGAAACTGGAACCCACACCTCTGGAAACTGCGATTTGAATTTCCTGCCACCACTGCTGCATCTGAATTGGCATGGCAAGGACAGAACACAAGCTCTGATAGCAGGAATCGGTGAATGGAGTTGAGAGTGGGACTGGTGAGGAGGCCTGCATTGACCTGCGGTGAGTGAGAGGTGTGGGGACCCTTCCATAGACTAGGAGGCTCCAACAGAGGACATTCTGGGACTGAGCAGATTAGCCCAAACAGGATGCTAAGTGACTTTAGTTGCATATTCCCCTCTCAAGTGAGATTGGTGGGGAGCACTTGACCTGGGTGATGCCGCAGACTAAGACCCAATAGGCTAGTCCAAACCAGGTCCCAGCACCTGGCGGTGTACCCTAGCAGTGAAGCCTTTGGTAGGTTGACCTGGAGAGGCTGCCTAGGTCTGTGTCTCCCTAGTACACTACAGTGGGCAGGAACACCTAGCTGGCAGATTCAAACAAACTGTAACCGACAACGAAAGAAACTGGGCCTCCTAGGGAGCAACAAGAAAGGGTCCTCAGTCCCCAATCCTGAGAACACTGATCCAGGAAAGGTTAATGCAAAGGAGAATGAGCACAGAAAACACGCAATACTAGATACGGCACCAATAGGCATAAAGCAATATCTCTGGAGCCTCATAGACGAGTTCAAAAGTGAAATATTTAATGAAGTAAAGCAAGATATAAGTAGAATAGTTAGAGAAATGCTAAGTACTGCCCAAGAAAAAACAGATGGTGGAATGGAAAAACAGAAAAAGAGGGAAGAATTGTTTGGTGGAGAAAATAGAGAAAACATAGAATATGTGAAGCAGGTTCAAAGAGATTACCAGGAAACTAAAAACTCTATTGAAAGCTGGCATAACAGCTTGAAAGAAACTAAGGATAGATTATCAAAACTGGAGGACAGATTTGTAAGGTGGGAGCATGAAATGAAAAACTTCTTAAAAATAACAAGGAAACAAGCAGCAATAATACAAAAGGCTAGAAGATGATAAGCAGATCTATAACGTAAGAATTAAGAACGTAAAAGAAGAAGTAGGGACACAAACAAATGAACTACAAAGGCTATTCACAGAAATAATCCAGGAGAATTTCCTGAACTTAGCAAAAGGTAAAGATACTCAGATGCATGAGGCATTCAGGACCCCAGCTACCTACAACCCCAACAGAACTACACCCAGGCATATAATAATCAAAATTCCAGAAATCCAATATAAGAACAAATATTAAAAGCCGTCAGAGACAAGAAACAGATCACTTACAAGGGAACACCCATCAGAATTACAGCAGACTTCTCGGCACAAATCATCGAATCACGAAGAGCATGGGGGGAATAATTCAAGCTTTGAAAGATAATAATCTCCAGTCAAGATTGATATATCCTGCACAACTGTCCCTAGAAATTGATGGAAAAACAAGGTGCTTCCAGGATAAAGAGGAACTAGGGGCATTTGCAACCACCAGTTTAACTCTACAGAGAATACTACAGGACATTCTAAAAAAAGAAAAATTCCAAGATTCCAGAAACAGTGGCAGAGAGGCCCCAATGAATGGAGCAGAAAGTGAAATGAAGAAGACAAACTGACAACTAATGAAAGAAAAAGAGCTCAATAGAAATGAGGCAGAGAAGGTTGGATGGTAGGAACAGCTATTTTGGAGAAAACAAGACATCATAATAGCTAGTGCTGATTTAATATCCTCTTGTTTTGAAGTCCCATCAAGCTTTTGTTCTTCTATCTCCATCGGTCTTAACATGTTGTATCTTATTGGATTTTATTATATGTGATAACATAAGCAAAAACTTTTATAGACAAGGAGATTATACAGAAACCATTGTTCATTTTCTGATAGTTGGTTCTAAATACCCTGTAATGTTGTCATTCTCTTGAATGGTTTTACATTGTCTTGATATGTTTGATGCTACAGTATATGAAGTTATACTCAAAGATTCCAAGGAAAGAGACACTATGGTAACTACTTTTAAGTTGGGATATCTTGAGGTGAAACACTATTTTGCTTAAATGATTATGTTTTGACCTGTGCTGTTTTGTTGTTATGCCACTTTTACCTCAATCGCCTTTTTTTTATTATTTACTTTTTTATTTTTATCTTTTTAATTAAGGGAAAAATAAATAAAAAATGGCAGGATATATTACAGTAACCCACTTTGATTTCCTATTAACTTGATTTGAAACCCTGTATTGCTCTCACCATCTTGTTTTGACTGATTTTCCTCTATTCTGTTTTGCTTGATACTACCAAGTTTGAGAGTATAGGCAACAACTGTGAAGACAATAAGATTCATTATGATGCCCATTCTGGTTTGACTATTATCTTCTTTTGAAATCCTGTAATGTCTTCAATGTTTTGGTTTTATTGGTTTTGTTCTTTACTGTTTTGTTCAATTTCATTATAACTGGTGATATAGGCAATTCTTTTTAAGATAGCAAGAGGCATTATGGTAACCATTGTTGATCACTTTGTATTTTGTTTTTACATTATGTATTATGTCCATCCTTTTGATTTGACTGACTCTGTTTTGTTATGTCACATTTGGTTTTATTTTCTTCAAAAAAAGTAATAAGAACTGTGGGAATAACAAAACCCAAAGTGTGTAATTGTCATTGTACAAAAGAGAGGAAAAGAAAGTGCTCTAAAGGATATAACTGCATGTATATTTAAGTGCATGAGATAACCATATTACTGAGTTTTGTTGGATCATTGAACAAAACTGTTTGCAGTCTTACTGTTTGAATGTCCACTTTATATGCTTTAATTTTGTAACTTGAACAACTATTTCTAAGATGACAATATGTAATCTATTAACTAGTGATTTCCTACTGTTTATTTTTTCTGAAATTCTGTATAACTTGTACCCTTTTTCTGTTTTTTTTTTCTTTTTCTCCTTAAATAAAAATTAAAAAAGAAATGCTCCATAGATGCTTATTAAATAAATGAATTGCTTAAAAATCTGGTAAGATGAAATATTTAATAGAGGAGAAAACCCAAAGGAGTGAACTCACATTTGACCATGTATGTGAAAAACGAGATTGGCCACTCATAAAAATGGATCACATTTCAGATGTTTAGATTTCTGAGTATACATAAAAGAAATATTTAAAGGTTCCCCAGGGAATCATATCTTTGTCTAGGTTTCTTTTATGAGTGATGTGTTTGTGAGTTGACTCTGTTCAATCTGAGTGGGGAAATGGCATTTTCTCCACATATAACTGAGGGAGTAAAGAAGTAAGAAAAAGGAAATCAGGTAAAGAGGGCCCCACAAATACATCTTTAGTAGTGAGAGATTCTTTATATCAAATAGATCTCAATTTTTAGAGAATTTTTCTCATACTTAGGAAAATATCTATTTTTCCTCTATTTGTACACATACACACATAAAAGAATAATTTGTACACACCTATATAAAAGAATAATTTGTTAATATTGCATTAAGTAGTTAAATATCTAAAACCATCTTGGGCATGTAGTACTTGAATCACCTTATCTCAGACATGTTCTTCTTACGCTCAGGGGTCTTATCAAGTGACAGTATGTTTCCCAAAAGTGGGTGTCAACATGGGCAGAAGAGAGTGGCATGCTAAAAGAGGCTGTCACCTCTAGCTTAAAAATAAGAGAGGCAACGTTTCTCTGCAGAATAGAATGTTATATGGTAGAAAATGCAGACATCAAAAATTATTTTCAAATAGTAAACAAAAAACACTGAAAATATACAAAAGCCACTTTTGATGGAGTTCCTTTGTGCCAAATGCTCTGTACCTCAATAAGTGTTTTGGGGTCAGTGTTCCCACATTTTAGAAAGAAAGGACAAAAATATGAAATGGGCCATAGGTTACAACTCATAAGAGACAGAACAAAAATGCAGTTAAATTTGTGACACTCCACAAATCTGAAATCTTTGCAGCATACTCAATACATTGGCCCAGAATAGATGAATACTAAGCTTTGTGTGCTATGTCAGAGTGTTAACAAATGTAAGTGGAAGAAAAACCAGACCAAACTACTGTCACAATTAGAGGTTGATGCTGTTGTGGCCTGTATCTAAATGTCCCCCTGAAGCCTTGAGGTTAAAGATATGATCCTAGGATTAATGTTGCCCCACTCTGAGTGGTAGTGACACTGCCCAAAGAACATGTAGCTTGGATGAAATATAAAGGCAGACTTCGTTACTGCTTTGCTGCTGTCTACCTGTCAAGAACTGTTTCTCTGCTGCATCCAGAGTAGCTCTTGTAATTCCATAGGGAAGATGGTGGAGGATGAAGACATGAAGAGTCAAGATGCAGAAAGCTGAGGTCAGGTGGAGCCCCCTCTCCTGATGGGAGAAGAAATGTCCAACAACTACAGTGCTTTTACTTATGCAGTCAGTGTGAGAGGCTTTTGCAGAGAATTTTAAGGGAAAGATAAGATCCAGAACATGAAGATCTTCAACAAAATATCATGCCTTGGTAGTTACATGGGGAACAACAGAAGAACTGTTTATAGTATCTCAGGGGAAGTCCAAGTCATTTTCTGCACGAGGTCTCTGAGCTGCATATACTTCTCATAGTGCTCTGCAAACTCACAATAAGCAGTGATCTTGTCCTAGATCCCGAGGTAGACAGATTCCCTCCCAACATTTCTCCTCTATGATATTCCTCTGCATTACCACCCTGCCTTGGAGCCAGGCAACTATGAATTGAAACTCTACAGACTGTAACCTGAAATAAACCTTTTTTTCTTTTACTCTGGATATCAGGTATTTTGTCTCAGCAACAAGAAAAGTAATGGTAGATTTTGGTACCAGAAATGGATTTGCTGTTGTGACTGTACCTGACCATGTGGTTCAGAAACCTTTGGATGTTCTTGTGGGGAGAGTTTGGAAGGATTTTGAGATGTTTGCTGAGGAAGCAATTCTGGAATGCTTTAAACTGTACTTGATGGAAGATTCTGGTCAGAGCTCAGAAGACCAGAATGCTTTTAGAATCACTGCCCATAAAAGACCAGGTTCCAGAGTTTTCAACTGGGAAGAAGGAAAGCACTGGCTATTTAACTTCAGATCATGTATTATGCTATGGGAGAAAAATTGTCTGCAGTTTTCAAATGCATGCCCAAATATTTCTCCTGAGACAGAGCCTGAAGACTGAAGTCTAATTAATCTTGTGGAAAAACTTTCAAGGCAACCTAATGTTGAAGTGATGGCATGGCTACTGTTGGGAGTTTTTAGCCAGATTTATGTTGAGAATCAAGAGCAATGAGACCAGAAGAATAACTTAAAACACAGTGAGTTGGGTGAGAATGGGAACTCCAGACTGCAAAGATTAAAGAAGAGAACTCAGTTGTTGAGAAAGAATAATAGAAAAGATGGCCCAAGGACATCACAAGAACCAGCAGGACTCCACTCTTTGAAACCTCAAAATTGCAAAGGTTAAAGCCTTTGCTTTTAGAAAGAAGTCCTAGAGTTCCATGTTCTAGAATGGTGGTAGCCTTGGGAAATTCTTCCCTCAGGATTTGGTTCCTTGTGCTCAACAACCCAGGCACCTGATCCCTACAACTAAGAGCAAAGGAAACCTGGGTTCTGGTCCAGCCTTGCAGCAGACTTTCACATGAACCATGTGGTGCTGATTTTAGGAGTATGCACAATGCAAGGTTTGTGGGTTCAGTAAGGATCCCACCCAAATTTCAGAAGAGACACTGGGTAATCTCAGTCTGAGAGGTCAGTCTGTGAAGCTGTGATTGTGAAACTGAAGGTATAGTGGAGATATGAGAAAGTTGGAGAAGCCAGGAGCATGGATTGTGTGAGGAAACCTGCAAGGAGTGAGCAAAGTCAGCTCAAGAGAAAAGCCACGGGAGCTACAACTACTGAAAGTTCCACAGTGTTGGAAGCACTTTTAGAGTTCACATCTTGCCACAGATTGCCATGGACACTGGACATGGAAATATGAGATTTAATGCTTGCTCTGCTGGATATTGGCTTTGCTTTTCCCCCCATTCCTTTCTATTCACCTTTTTATACCTTTTGAAGTGGAAATTTCTATCTTGGGCTATTGTTTGTTGGAAGTGTTTGACTTTCTTTTCATTTGTACAGAGGCATGCAGCGGCGTTTGTCTTATATCTCAGAAGGGACTTTAGACTTGGGCTTTCAGCAATGCCGAAACTGTTAGAACTTTGGCAACACTTGGAGAGGGACTAAATTCCTGTTGCATAAATGAATGTGTATGAGTCTTTAGGAGCTGGAGTCGGAATGGTATTTTGACAAGGCCTCTCCTGAGGAGTAACCTGTACTTGTATTGGAGTCATTATAAGTATTCTTTACACTTGTAAGTGAATAATTCCACTTTTGTCATTTCTGAATGTGCATATTGAGAGATAAATAGAGATAATTGATTTTTATTCTACGTAGGGATCTGAGATTCTGTTCTCCAGAGCAATCAGAGGTCTTTAATCATTAATCTCTGTTTCAAAGTACTCTCAATAAGATTTGGTCACTATGGATTAACTAAAGGTATCTCTAGCAGACAAATGTTGCTGTGTCCAAGGAATTTTTACTGTGCAAGACAATCTTATACTTAGAATTCACTAGATTCATCTTATTTTCATGCAAGTGCCTATATTATGTCATGCTACAAGGTTCAAAAGCTGCAAGTTTACAACAGACATACTTCCTATTGTCCCACCAGGGATACCACAGTTTATAAACATTAATAGAGGTGAGCATATTTTTTTCAGGAAATAAACAGAACACTATTCACTTGTTAAGTAAGGAAGAAATTTCTTCTTCCCACTACCAGGACAAGATATCACAAGTCTTTTGCTTTCAACCTGGATTTGGCAGTTAGAAGTTCACACTCTGTGACCCAGAAGTAAGTGTCTGTGAGCAGCAGAATATAGAAAGTGTATGTAATCAAGCAGGAAGGCGCTGTTCTAAATCTGAATTTACTCAAGGGAATTTTCTGAAAGGGCAGAATGAAAGCCAAGGTATGCAAATCAAGTCAGGCAGGGGAAAAGATTAAATGTTGCTATTTGAGCACATAAACCTCTTCATGTTTAATAAGTACTCATGTACCTGGGAGAGAAGATTTCAGAGAATGTACTTATAAACAATATCCTATTGAGGTAGCATATAGTCGGCAGCCAGCACTAGTCTATTTTTCCAGTATAGGAATGCTTACTTTGCTTTCCATTTCTGTATCCAGGTTTTTCTAGGTAACTTAAACTGCTGCAAATTTACACTGTTTTTCCTGGACAGTATTTATTACCAAACCAGTCAATAGTATTTTGAGTTTTTTAGAGAATAATTGTGTTTTTCAATATTAATCTAAGTACCTTGGATACAACTGGTCTTTCGTTTGCTGTGGGGGCATGCAACAGCTCAGATACAGCTGTGGGGACATGAATTAGATCTGATTAGTAAATGTTCTACAACTGGTCAATACCCTAATCTAGCAGGGTCAGAGATGGACATATGTTCCAACTTGATACCAAAAGACTCAATAGTGATATTTTTTTCCTTGAGAATTTTTGAGAAAGAAGGGCTCTCTTCTTGTCTGGGTTGTTTTCTGAGCTGGTAAGAGTTATCCAGGAGTGCTGAGAACTTTCCTGATATACAGGGACGCCATCGTGTAGGAGAGTGGAATCTAGCAGTGGAGAGAAACAGTTATAATGACAATGTTTGATTTCCTGGAACCTACAAGACCTGAATCTTGCATATTTTTGGACTTTTAGAGACTATTCTAATAGTTTATCTTTCACTATTCAGGCCACTTTGATTTAAGTCACTTTCATCTAATAGAATCCTGATGGATGCATTTCTCAAATCTTTTCTAGAATTTATCCCTATGGTATATTTCAGTCACCCTACCCGGGCTCCTACTGGTAAACATTTTTTGTTTTAAGGATTACTCTAAATATTTTACCTTGTTCATTTTAAAGTAGTTGTTTTCAACCAGTTTTGTTTCATAAGGGACACTTGGAAAGATGTGGGGGCATGTTTGGTTATCATGAATAGAAGAAGGTGGGCATATGCCAGAGATGCTACCAAACATTGTACAGGACACAGAACAGCTGCCTAAGACAAAGAATCATCCAGACAAATGTCAATAATGCAACTGTTGAGAAATTGTGCTTTAGATAACATAAATTTAGGTAACATGGATTTTCAGATATTAATATTTTCTACTGCTCATTAATTTTTTATTCAGCAATCATGCATTACAGGCTTTTGTGAGAAGAAAAGATGTACTGCTATCTGGAGGAAGCAGCAGCGATCAGGGCACAGTCCTTGCTGCCCAGGGAATTCAGAGATGTACTTGACCCCAGTAGTTGTATCTTCTTCTTCCCTCATGTCCCAGTTAACCTCTCTGTAAACCTCAGGTCCACTTTAGTCTGTCTAGCTTTGGATTCGGGAAATCTTGAATCTAATTCATTCTATTGCCTCTTAAATTGGATCATGACAAGTTATATTCATCATCCCCAAGAGCTTCTTTCTGCATAGCAGTGTATCAATTGTGATGCCAGTGGGGAGTTTTGCATGGGTTAAAACACTTGAGCTTTTTTTGTCTTTTATTTTTAATTTTTTTTTCTTTATAGAAATTTTTGTCTGGAGATGCAGCAGACCATAATTATGTCTTTTGGCTGCATGATGCGGTGAGTAATGGATGGTAGTTGAAAGAACCATTTATAAGAGCAGAGAAAGTGAATGTGAATGTGGTATTCTGTCTAGAATACTTGTAGTTTATAATTTTGGAAAACTGTGTGCTAATGTTTGGTGGGTAACCTCTCAACATGTCCTTTCAAGTGTTATTATGGTAACAGTATATTTAAGGTCTCAGGCATTCTATCTAAGGAACTAGATTTTTGTGTATGAACAAAGAGCTAGGGAAGAATTACAAGATAACATTTCTCTCGCTACATGAATCAGAGGGACAGAGAAGGTTGCTGTGGAATGGTTTGTGGTTGCTACTTTTTGAAACCTAGTCATATATTTTTAGCCCACACACCTCTGCTCTGACATGTGCCCTCGTGGGAGTAGCACATAGCTGCTGAGAGAAGGGAAACCCCAACATAGCTTCTCACCACATCACAGCAGGCCACACAGGCAGGTGAAAAAAGCCCTTTCGAGTGCTAGTTGCAGTAATTCTAGAGTTTAGATGGCCACAGGCTCCAGCTTCGCAAAGTTATTTTTTAACATAAAGCAGAGGTGCCCTTGGTCATGAAGGCATGAAAGCTGTGATCTATCAAAGGCAAGTCACAACATGTGAGAGAAATGTTAGGGAAAGGGGTTTTCTGTGCCTCATTGTTTTGATTACTTATGAACCCCAAGTTTTGCCTGATTAAAAACAGATTTCTTCTGAAATGGTGGCTATGGTACAGGGTATGTTTAATGTGTATTTGTTGAGCAATGTGTAATACAAATGATGAAATTGTGCTGGATAAGAAAAATGAAGTACATTTACCCACCAATTTGTGTGATGGTAAAAGAATCCCTTTTCTGAGAAAACTAATTGGACAAAATATTTTAAAAAGTAATCTCTAGGAAATTAAAAAACAGAAAGAGTATTGCCAAATCAGCTGTCCCTCAGAAAAGTCACGAACAAAGCTTTTTAAAATGAAGGGAAGCGTTGGATTAGGTACTCAAGTCTGAAGTCTTCTTTTCTTTCAATGGAAGCAGTGAGTAATAGCTACAAATAAAAAAGAATGAAGATTTTAGAATTAGGATTTCTATGGACTGATGACTTTCACTTGAAGTTTGTTGACAGATACAGCTGCTGTTAGTCAGATATAGCTGGCATTCTGCACAGCATGGGAGAAGGAGCACTGTTGGTCCCTAACAGAAGCAGAATCTGCCAGTGTATCCTCTTTTTTTATGTTTACTAAGGCAGGCTCTACAAGCTCAGAGGCATGTAGGTGAAAATGTTCAGATTGCTTTGGTCCATAACTTTTTATAGTATTTATTATATCATTTGATAAAACAGTATGGTGGAATGGACCCAATATATTTCTTTTCTTGATTGTTTCAAAGCAGAATAGAGAGTTCCAGAACTTGAATGTGGTGCATTATATTTGGAAAGTATCCCAGGGTATTATATGCTCAGATATTCCTCTTGTATTCATGATAACTTTATCCCTTTTAAGTCAACTTGTTTATTTCCATGGATATGCACAAACATATTTATGGGCTATTTAGGATACAGCAGATATAAATATAATAGTGTTGGGAGCTAGATGATGATTTTAAATACCTGTATTCAATCTTTTTTGTTACATAACATATATCAAATATTAGTATATTTTAAAAATTCAAAATGACACTAGCCAAGATAGACATGATTGTAACACAGTCATATTCACAGTGTAGCGGCACTTTGCAGCAGATATAAGCATATATACATTACTTACCGTGTCCTTCTTTTAGCGTAAGCCTATTGTTAAATGACTACTTGCGGCCCTCTTGCCAGACTAAGGCAGAGTGTCCGTGTTTTAGGAGACATGTGGTCTTCCTGCTTGACAGTCCTATGCCTCAGCCTCTTGCCTAGATGTCATGGCAATGATGGATATGTAGAGAAGAAACGACAATAATTTTTATCAACCAAATCAGTGGTATCTTGGTGCAAGATACTGAAGTACGCCATGCAGTGATTTATGACAATAAGTTTGTGGGAAAATATAAAGTTGATTATGAAATCTTTTTAAGTCCTCTATGTCATATCCTTTCAGTGTCCTAATTAGTATCTTGGTCATTTTTACAGAGGTGGAAGGGAGATTGGGAAAATAAAATGAGTCCCTGAACTTTCTGTGTGCTTTAAAAACTGATACCACTTTGTGCTTAGTAGGCCCTACCTAACCTCGTAATGTGTGCATATTATTTTAAAAATCTCACACAAATACTCAGGCGCTGATTTTTTCCACTGAATATTATATTCTGGAACATGCTTCATTTTAGTTATGTAGCACCATCTCACTGTTTTAAACAATCATGAACTACTACATTTTATAGAAGTATCATGTATATTTCATTCCACAAACATTGAATATACAGGTTGTTTCCAGGCAACAAATGTTTATGTATAAGACACCTGTAAATACAACGTCTGAATTTCCAACTGGCCCATATAGTTCCTCTGCCTGTATCACAGAACTTAATGGGTAAATGAGGAGAAATTGGGATGGTAGATTTCCCTCTGCTTCCCAATACTACCTCCCTACATCATCGGTACCACCCCATGTTTATTTTCCATCCAAATCCTTCTACTTAGAATTTACCCTTGCAAACCTTACAGTCCCTGCTTGACCTCAAGAGTGTTTTTTTGCACTGACATCTGACACATTTCTACTCATCTTTTGAAATGTATTCACACATTTCCACTCCAGCAAAAAACAAAAAACAAAAAAGACACCTGTTTTCTTCTTGCAGATTTAATAATCTCCTTCTTTCAGTATCCTTTACCTTAAACACATTTATATTGCAGTCCAAATTGCACTTTATCAGGATTATGAGTGACCATGTTTGTCTTCCTTCTTGGAATTGAGACCCTTGCACAGTGAGATTGTGACTTATTGCCCCATCTTTAATGTTACATGCATTGCTTCTTTTTGGTCATTATCTATCATTGTCCCTGACATGTCAGATCCTTGACTGATATTTGTTAACTCATAAGTGAAGAAATTCTAAGTAAAGGTGTTGAGGTTAGGAAAAGAGAAACTTGTAGCCTGGATTTAGTAGCCGCACATCCAGAGAGCAGGAGGAGCTTCTGTCCTAGGAAAGGTCTCCTGGTACCATGATGAGCTCTGCTTTTCCTTCTGCCTACATTGTATAAGTTTTCAGTAGCTTCTTTTCTCTGTCGTTTTTCAGCTTGGTACTTTAATAAGCTACTGAGAAATATTTACATTTCAAGGAAACACAATGAATTTAATAGAAGAGAAAATATTGACACTAATGCCAAAATCTTGAGCAAGAAAGAAAAGAGGACCAGGACAGCCTGAAAAGTCCTAAAATGCTAAATTACAACTCATTGAATGAAGTATGTGTATCAATTTTTAGTATTATTACTATCTAAAGTCCAGTAGTCTCAAGTAATATTCTGAATGAATGATTTTTAAAGCTATGGATTTGAAACAGAATAATAAAACCTTCATTTAAAAAAGCATCTATTTTTAAAAACTATGCTTACTTTTAAAATAGACGGGTTGAAAATTAACAACTGGCACAATATCCAAAGCTAAACCTATTCTCATAGAGGAAATACCAAGTTATATTACTTCCAATCACAATAGGGTTCCTGTTGCCCGAATTATAATTAACCAGGTGTGTTGCAGACTTTTTACTATAAACAAATCACATTGTAAAAGCCATCTCATTATGCTTTTAATTGGCACTTTCCATTTTGTAAAGTCAAGCATTTTCATCTAAACAGAGCCATTTGTGATTAATATTATTAGCCATTTAAATTATTTGTTGGTATGTAGTTGATATATAATAAGATTAACTTGCTCTAAGTGTGCAATTAAAGTGAACTTTCTTTTTTCTAGATACGTTTTCACTATATTGTCCAGGATGTTCTTGAAATTGCTATGTAGCCCAGCCTGTCCTTGATCATGAGATACTCCTACATCAGCCTGTTGAGTACTGGGATTACAACTGTACATCACTTCACTTGGTTTTAATCAATTGTTTTTTAACCCAGGGCATCAGTGTAGTTCAAGCTGATCTTGAGGTCACTATATATAACTGAAATGGGCCTTGAACTCAGCCTCTTAAGTTCTAGGATTATAGATATTTCATCAGCACACCTGGCGATTCAATCATTTTTAAAGCAAATTTCTAATTGTGTGATCATCACCACAATCCACTTCTAGAGCATTTTCCCTGATTTCTATGTCCCACATTCAGTCCTAGGATGTCTCTATAAATTTACCTTATTTAAACATTTCATATAATTGAAACCACACAATAAGTAGCTTTGTGGATCAGGTCTCACTCAATTAATGCAATGTTTCTGAAGTGCATCTTTGCTGTTCCGTGTGACATGACTTCACTCATTTTTATAGTTAAATAGGGCCTATTATATGCACATACTATACCTATTCATTTACCACCTGATGGATATTTGTATGGTGTGGTGAACTGACAACTGGTGATCAATGCAAAACAACCAGCTGAACTGAATCAGCATAGTCCCAGATGTGGATGGCCCACCTGATGATTGTTGCCAACCTAAAAAAGAGAGCTAGAGAAGAAAGGCGTTTTTGATTCTCCTGTTGCTGTTGGTTCTCTTGGAGGAGTTTTTTGAGCTTCTTCCCTGATGTGAACTTGGCTGTTCTCACCAGAGGAGCTCAAGATCTCATTGTCACAGCATGGCTGCAGTTCACATCAGGAGCCCTGATTTTACTTTGAGCATTGCCTCCTGGCTCCAGGGAGGAAGATACATGCTGTTCAGTCTCCCGGAAAAGCTTGTCATGCTGGCTTCCTAATATCAACTCAGCTGTTCTTATCATCGAAGGAGCTCAGGACCTCATTGGTGCTGAGGATGGCTATGTACTTTTTGGGGAAGCTCTAGTCCTTTGATCATCACTTCCTGGCTCCAGTACAGATTTCTGTCTACTGGCACAGATCCTTCATCCCACTGGCCCAGACTTTCTAGCTTTCACTGCTGACCTTTGGGCCTCCTGGCACACAGATCCATGAAACAGACCTGCTGTGGATTCTAGGTCTTCAGCCGGACTCATACGGGATATCGCCATGAGATCCAAGCCTTCATCTGGACTTTGGGGTTTTTAATGTGTCGACAGATTTCTTGTACTTTCTATGTTTAACTCTTTGGGTGACTATTATAAAGTAATCCTGAAAATTATATGCCCCATATTAAATTGTTTTCCTTGTAAACTTTGACTACAACATATGGCTTCCAATTTGAGACAGTCATAAATGATACTGCTGCAAGTATTCAATTAAAAATCTTTTGTGGGTGCATGTATTCATTTCCCTTGGGTTACATGAATCAGAATTGCTGGGTAATATAATAAATTTATGTTAACTTCATAAGAAGCTACCAAATTGCTTTTACAAAGTGACTATATCATTTTATGTTTTCTTCAGAAATAAATAAGGATTCCAGTTTCTTCACATGATGGCCTACAACATATATGACCTTTTTGATTATAGTTGTTCTAGTGTGTGTCCAATATATTTTATGATTTTGATTTGTATTTTCATAGTAACCAATAATGATAAACACTTTCATATGTATTTAGTATATTTGTTTGCCTATCTTTGATATATGTTATGGTTAACATTTATTGAACATTACTTTTAGGAATTTATATATTTCATCTTATTTGTCATATTTTTTGACTTAGGTGCCTATAAATTCTCTTATAATAGTTCAAATTTGTATTTAATATGGTGATATTGTAACAGAAAATGGCCTCCCAAGCTAGCATACTTCAGGTTCTTAGTTGCCCAGGTAACAGTTCCTGTACCAGTTCCAGTTACTTCTGTCTTTTAGAAATGGCTGCTCACTCTGTTGCATAGGTGGTCACTATAATGCACACTGTATAAACCAGTCCCCAATTGAAAAGCTATTATGCCTCTGTGCTTCCTGCTTGCTTCTCCCATATAAGGTCTAGACAATGAGAGACCAGAGCCTGATAATTTTGGTAATGATTTCAATCAGCGTCTCCATGTAAATAAATCTGCCTCCAAATCCTTCATGTTGTTTTGGTGTTTCTGTTTGCTGTTGCATAATTCCCCTTTCATTTGTTTTAAAATGTGTTTTCACTCTTTTGCTCCATGTTTAATATAGCTAAAGCTTTGCCAATTTTCTTGACCTGTTGAAAGAACAAATTTAATCTCGTCATTTTTTTTCAGTAATTGATATCTTCTATGATCTTGGTCATTTTTATTTTCTGTTTCTGGTGAACTAAGGTTATTTTTTCTTTTATTACTGCCTTAAAGTTGAAATATAAGTTACTGATTTGAGAGCTTTTTTCTCTGTTATATGCCTTTAAAACTATCAATATTTCTCTCAGCATGGATTTAGCCATATATTTTGATATGGTAGGGGGCTTATTTTTGTTTTTCTTTTGTTTTGATGCCAGGCCATCTATTACCTTGTGACTTCTTTTATGACCTGATTTCATTAAATCGTATTCTCTCTCTCTCTCTCTCTCTCTCTCTCTCTCTCTCTCTCTCTCCCTCCTAACTTTTGATTTCAATAATTTTGCCAGGGTACATGTACGTAATTTAATTTCAAAGTATTTAAAGAACTCCCAGATTTCTCTTGATTATAGATTGCTTAATTGATTCCAGTGTGGTTGGGAATACACTTTGTATGATTTCAATATTTTTAAACTTATTGAAATTTGTTTTATGATATACCATATGGTCTCATCTTGGAAAATATTCCATGAGCACTTGAAAAGACAATGTATTCCATACTCATTTAGTGGAATGTTTTTCATAAATCAGTTTGAGTTGGTTAGAAGTATATATGATAGTCTAGATTGCCAACTTGTTAGGATTGAGATATAATCAAGAAATTAGGAAAGCTAGGAAAGATATAATTAGAAATTAGGAAATTTTGAGTGTGTCTATAAAGGTGTTTTCAAAGCATGTAGGTAGTAACTTGAGATAGGAAGACCCTTCCTGAATGTGGGCAACACCTTCCAAAATTCTGGGGCCTGGATTAAACAAAGGAGAAAGAGGGAGCTGCCAACACAACTCTTTGCTGTGTGGCTGCCATGAGGTGAGCAGCATTTCTTTGGCACACCCTTCAGCCATGATGTTTCTGCCCATCACAGGCATAAAGGCAAAGGAGCCAGGCAGACATGATGGAAGCCTCTGAAATGGTGAAGCGAAGTAAGTCTTCTCCTTCAAGTTGCTTTTTCAGGTAATTTCTCACAATAATGAATAACTGACTAAAACACTGATATAATGCCTTAATTATTGCTTTATGTAATCTTACATCTCTCAAAGAATTTAAGGAAAGAAATATAAAAAAATATGCTTACAGATATTAGCTTACACATATATAATTTCCAGTGTTTTCATTTCATCTTGTGGATTGAGTTATCATATTTTGCCACTGAAGGACTTTTTGTTTTAAACTTTTAAAAGTCATTTTACATTCTTTCCAAGAAATCCAAATGGATAAATTGTCCACGAAGAACCTCAAACCAAAGATACCATGATTTGGTCAAGAAAATAGGCCAGGACTCAGCCTAGAAATAAAAATCTCTCCTTATGTTTACAGATAGCTTGATTATGACCAGGTGGGAGAAAGTTTAAGTACATGGTAGGAAGTTAGTCAACCTAAGTCTGAAGTTTAGGAGTGCTTAATTCAAGTCGAACCCTTCCAAACTCAAAATGAATTTATCCTTGCTTGCAGAAATTGAAGAAACAAAGGAGTCTTTGTGATTGACAGAAATTCTGTCCTGTAGGTAAATAGGAGCAGACAGCCTATGGCATTTTGGCCTGATCTGTACTAAGGGGGAAAAACTCAAACCCATGACTAAATCTCACAAGAATGTTGCCTGAGTATTTGACATAGACACATAAGAAAACTTAACCGTGGATTTGGAAAATGTACTTTGAAATTATGTCCATCTGGAAAAAATTGCATATCATTCAGAAGGCAAATAATTCAACAAAGAAAGTACGAAAGTGAAATGTAATACTGTATTGGTTCATTTTTTGCATTGTTTGCAATAAATAGAGCTAAGAATAAACAGAAGGCAACTAACACATAAAATCGATTTTTCTATAAGTCTTTATTCTAAAAATGTACCATTTTAATCTAAATTAAGTTTTGGTTCCACTAATAAGTGATATGTTCCATGAATAGCTTTCTTGCTTAGTACATACATTATTTTAGTAATGACTCCATTATTAATCATTTTAAATATTATCATTACTGTTAGTGAGGTATATAAATAGTTTGTTTTTTAAATTTCAAGAGTTTCTATTTTATGTTTTGAACTATGTTATTTTAGACATTTTCTTTTTTCTTTAAAATTTATAATTTTCCCATTTTATCTGAGAAATGTCATGAAGTATTTTATTTTCATTAGCTTTTCCATGATGTTGCAGAGCTGCAAAGATTTGTGAAGCTGGAATGAATTCCTTCTTAATCATTTTAGACATTTCTATTATAATAAGTATATGCAGTTTCTCAGTTCTTTTGATTCATTGTACACAAGAAATATTTTTTGAAGTTTTGTAATGTTAATTTCGTTTTGTTACAGGGGAAAAAGCTGCACAGGAACTTGACAGGTAATTTAAGACAATAGGGAAATATTTTTCCGTACGAGAGCCAGTGAACTTAATGAAGGTTTTCATATATTCTTGTATAGCTTGAGGAGGAAGGCCTACCAAGATTGGTAGATGACAGGTTGACAATTCTTACTACTTGTTAAAGACATTCTGTGAGGAACAAGGTTGAGTGGATAGTTTTTGAGAACAGCATATCTTATCCTGAGGACTTTCTGTTAGATTTTTCATGAAGAGCTTTCCAGAGACAATATAGCACTCAGAGATACAGTGAGTATGGTTAAATGGATTCCTTTTACCCATATTAATTTGTTTCATTGTAAATATTACTATAGAAGTTGATAACCTGTAGAATATAGGCAACTGTATTAGTGACCCTATTGAAATATGATACTAGAACCCCGACCCTTGTGTCTTTTCTTGAAAATGTACATCATTACCCAAATGTACATCATTATCCATACATTTAGCAGAAGCATAAGTTGGATGCATATGGTATATTACTTTGCAAGATTAATTGATACTTATTTGTAGCCCATTAATTTTTACTTGCAAATATATCTCATTTGGTGTTGTTTCACTTTCTGGTGAAATACCAAAATGTTGATCACTTTTCCAGAAAAAAATGAACCTATGTATTCATTTGATAAGTATTTATTGAATTTCTATTATGTGTGTAAGGCACTGTGCTTGGTCTGTAGTAATAAACTAAAACAGACAAGATTCATTTTCTTGCAGGACCTTAAGAATTATGAGAGAAATAGATTGCAAAATAATTATACACACAAATATAAATATGTGTACTATTATGCATATCATTATGTAGAGGCATAAAATCAAGTCTGCTGATCTGGAGAATAAGAAATTACTTCATAATAGCCAATGGTTGGTTTTTCGTAGCATAGAGTATTCCAAGTAGAAGGAATATGGATAGTACAAGGGAGAATGAACTTGTCTGAGACATCCAGAATGGTAAAGCAAAAAAAAAAATGGGAGGTAGAAATGTAAGCTATGGCCATCGGTGTGCAGAGGAGGAGCTGCGCGGATCCGGAGCGCCTGCAGAGGCCCCTTCCTTTGTCTGGAGGAGGAGGGGACCCGGGTTCCTGAGGCACCTCGGCCTGTGCCCACCCGCGCCTGGCCATCGGTGTGCGGAGGAGGAGCTGCGCGGATCCGGAGCGCCTGCAGAGGCCCCTTCCTTTGTCTGGAGGAGGAGGGGTCCCGGGTTCCTGAGGCACCTCGGCCTGTGCCCAGCCGCGCCTGGCCATCGGTGTGCGGAGGAGGAGCTGCGCGGATCCGGAGCACCTGCAGAGGCCCCTTCCTTTGTCTGGAGGAGGAGGGGTCCCGGGTTCCTGAGGCACCTCGGCCTGTGCCCAGCCGCGCCTGGCCATCGGTGTGCGGAGGAGGAGCTGCGCGGATCAGGAGTGCCTGCAGAGGCCCCTTCCTTTGTCTGGAGGAGGAGGGATCCCAGGTTCCTGAGGCACCTCGGCCTGTGCCCAGCCGTGCATAGCCATCTGCGTGCAGAGGAGGAGCTGGGTAGATCCGGAGTGCCCGCAGGAGGCCCTTCCTTTGTCTGGAGGTCTGTGGATATCTCTGCAAGCATGGAGGGATCACAGGCTCCTGAGGCACTGCGGTCTGTGGTGAGTACCCTAACCCGGCTGCGATCCAAGAGCTGTGGATCTACCAAGGGGCAGGTGGGCGCACAGTGTCCCTGAGGCCCAGCTTGTCTGGAACCGCGGAGTTCTGAACAAGCAGAGAAGGGCCATTGGTTCTGCAGGCCCAATGGCCTGGGGTAGAGTGGTGCCAGAGTCTCAGTAGCTGCAAACATAGAAGGGGATTTTCAACAGATCCTGAGGAGGCTTTCAAATAACACTTGAAACACAGAAATATAGGAAAATGACAAAACGAAAGACCAAATTACAACCTCAAACCTCCAGCCCATCTCAGGAAACCCTAGGAGAAGTGTATTTAGAAGAAAATGTATCCCATCCTCCTCATATATCAGACACAATAGCTACTGAAGTTGACAAGCAACTCTAGGAAGCTTTAAAGAAATTCAAACTCGAAATAATATCCCAGATAAAAGAAGAAATGATAAAAGAAATGAAAGAGATTCTAAATATATCTAAAGAAAACACAGATAAAAAATTGGAGGAACTAAACAAAAAGATAGAATCCCTAGAAGAGCAATATAAGAAACAAACAGAATACATAATGCAGATGCACAGAGATATACAGGAAATAAAAAACTCCACTGAAAGTTGTAAAAACCGCCTTAATGAAAGTGAAGATAGAATTTCAGACCTTGAAGACAGGATTGCAGCTAGTGAACAGGAAAGGAAAGATCTTTTAAAAATAACAAGGAATCAGGAAACAACAATTCAACAACTGCAAGATGATGCAAAGAAGAATAACATAAGAATGATAGGGATTAATCAAAAAGAAGGAGACAACATAAAGGATATCAAGAGGATATTTAGAGAAGCAATAGCTGAAAACTTCCCAAGCATGAGATCAGAAACTGACATCAGGATCAGTGAAGCATATAGAACTCCAAATAGTCATAACCAAAATAAAACTACACCCAGACATATAATAATCACCATCCCAGAAATCCAACACAAGAATAGATTATTAAAAGCTGTCAGAGAGAAAAGACAGATCGCTTATAAAGGAAAACCTATCAGAATCAGAGCAGACTTCTCATCACAAACAATAAAGTCAAGAAGAGCATGGAGTGAAGTATTCCAGATCCTAAAGCAAAATGATTTCCAACCTAGACTGATATATCCTGCAAAACTATCATCTAAAATAGATGGTGCAATACGATACTTCCATGACAAAGAACAGCTGAAGAACTTCATGAACACCAAACCAACCCTGCAAAAAATATTGAAAGACAGTTTAGATACACAAAGGAAAAAACCACTAAGCAAAGCAAATAATTAAACAGAACAGAAAGATAAAGATGCAACAGCAGAGAGATAAGAATCCTACAATTAAACAACATTTAACAGTAATAACCATTAATGTAAATGGTCTCAATGCACCAATCAAAAGAAACAGACTAGCAGAATGGATCAAGAAACAAAATCCAACCATATGCTGTTTACAGGAAACCCATCTAACCCAGAAGGATACTCACAGACTGAAAGTCAAAGGATGGAAAACAATTCTTCATGCAGCAGGAATCCAAAAAAAGGCAGGAGTAGCCATTCTGTTTGCAGACAACGTGAACTTTAAAACAACAATGACCATAAAGGACAAAGAAGGTCACTACATACTCGTAAGGGGAAAACTCCAAGAGGAAGAGATAACTATCTTAAATATATACGCACCAAACTCCAGAGCGCCCAGTTATATAAAACAATTATTAACAGAAATGAAAACTCAAATTATCAGTAACACAATTGTAACGGGAGACCTTAATACGCCATTGACACCAAGGGACAGATCGACCAGACAGAAAATGAGTAAAGAAATAACAGAACTGAATCATACCTGTGAACAAATGGGTTTGATAGACATATACAGAATGTTCCACCCAACAACATCAGAATACACATTCTTCTCAGCAGTACATGGATCATTTTCTAAAATAGACCATATATTAGTTCATAGAACATATGTAAGCAAGTGCAAAAGAGCTGAAATCATCCCTTGCATGTTATCGGATCACAGCGCTCTGAAATTAGAAATTAATGATAAAAGATACTGCAAAAATCCCACAAACACATGGAAACTGAATAACACACTCTTGAGTAATCAGTGGGTCACAGAAGAAATTAAAGAAGAAATCAAACAATACCTAAAAGAAAATGAAAATGCAGATACAACTTACCGGAATCTGTGGGATGCAATGAAAGCCGTCCTGAGAGGAAAATTTATTGCACTGAGTTCCCACATCAGGAAAACAGAACGAATACAAATAAATAACTTGATGCTACACCTCAAACAGCTAGAAAAAGAAGAGCAAGTCAAGCCCAAAGCCAAAAGAAGAGAGGAAATTATAAAAATCAGAGCAGAAATCAATGCAATAGAGACTAAGAAAACAATCCAAAGGATCAACAAATCAAAGAGTTGGTTCTTTGAAAGAATAAATAAAATCGATAAGCCCCTAGCCAACCTTATTAAAAAAAAGGGAAGAAAAAGCTCAAATTCATGCAATAAGAAATGAAAAAGGAGAAGTCACTACAGACCCAATAGAAATACAGAAGATCATCAACACCTATTTCGAAAACCTCTACTCTCAAAAGTTTGATAACACAGAAGAAATAGACAGATTCTTAGAAGCATATGAAGTGCCAAAGCTAAATCAAGAGGATGTAAAACTGTTGAATAACCCAATCTCTGTTACTGAAATTGAAAATGTAAGTCCTTACCCACCAAGAAGAGCCCAGGCCCAGATGGATTCACTGCAGAATTCTACAAGAAATACAAAGAAGACCTAATGCCGACACTCCTCAAACTATTCAATGAAATTGAAAGGGAAGCAATCCTTCCTAAGTCATTCCTGGAAGCAAATATCACTCTAGTACCAAAACCTGAGAAAGACCCAACTAAAAAAGAGAACTATAGACCGATCTCCCTAATGAACACAGATGCAAAAATCCTCAATAAAATATTGGCAAATAGGATCCAGCAAATCATCAAGAAGATTATACACCATGACCAAGTGGGATTCATCCCAGGAATGCAAGGATGGTTCAACATACGCAAATCAATAAATGTAATCCACCATATCAATAAAGCCAAGAATAAGAATCACATGATCATTTCTATAGATGCAGAAAAAGCCTTCGATAAGGTCCAACATTTATTCATGATAAAAACTCTACAGAAAATTGGAATAGATGGTCTTTACCTCAATATAATAAAGGCCATTTATGACAAACCAACAGCCAACATCATACTAAATGGCCAAAAATTGAAAGCCTTTACTTTAAAATCAGGCACAAGACAAGGATGTCCTTTATCACCACTCCTATTTAATATAGTACTGGAAGTACTAGCCAGAGCAATTAGGCAAGAATGAGAAATAAAAGGGGTAAAGATAGGAAAAGAAGAAGTTAAGTTGTCATTGTTTGCAGATGACATGATACTCTACATAGAAGACCCCCTAAGCTCCATTGAAAAACTCTTAGATACAATAAATAAATTCAGGAATGTGGCTGGATACAAAATCAATACTCAGAAATCAATAGCATTCCTATACACAAACAACAAAACCGCAGAGAGGGAAATAAGGGAAACTGGACTATTCAAATTAGCAAGCAAAAAAATGAAATATTTAGGAATTACTCTTACGAAAGAAGTGAAAGACTTATACAGTGAAAACTATATTACACTGAAAAAGGAAATTGAAGATGATCTCAGAAAATGGAAAGACATCCCTTGCTCATGGATAGGAAGAACAAACATTGTGAAGATGGCCATTCTCCCAAAACTCTTATACAGATTCAATGCAATCCCAATAGAAATACCATCAACATACCTTATAGATCTAGAGAAATCACTCCTAAATTTCATCTGGAACCAGAAGAGACCTAGAATCGCAAAAGCAATTCTAAGCAGCAAAGACAAAGCAGGAGGCATCACAATCCCTGACTTGAAATTATACTACAAAGCAACAGTAGTAAAATCAACATGGTATTGGAATCAAAACAGAGCTGAAGATCAATGGAATAGATTAGAAGATACAACCACAACTACAAACACACTCAACCACCTTATCTTTGATAAAGGAGCCAAGCAGGTTCACTGGAAGAACGACAGTCTCTTTAATAAATGGTGCTGGAAAAACTGGCTCTCCATTTGCCGAAAACTAAAGCTAGACCAATGTCTGTCACTATGTACTAAATTAAAATCTAAATGGGTCAAAGATCTGAATATTAAAACAGAAACGCTAAATCTATTGGAAGACAAATTGGGTAGAAACCTTGGAGACATAGGAGTAGGTAGAGAATTCATGAATAGGACTCAAACTGCACGGGAAATACTTCCCAGAATCAATAACTGGGACCACTTCTTATTAAAAAGTTTTTGCATGTCAAAAGAAATCTCCAGCATAGTGAAAAGAAAACCCATAAACTGGGAAAAGATTTTAGTGAACTCTCTCTCAGACAAGGGACTCTTGTCTAAAACATATAAAGAATTAAAAAAACTCAGACCTCCAAAATTCAAAGATCCAATCCAAAAATGGGCATCTGAGATGAATACGCAATTCTCAGATGAAGAAATGCAAATGGCAAATAAATACATGAAAAAATGCTCATCATCATTGGTCATTAGAGAAATGCAAATTAAAACCACACTGAGATACCATCTCACTCCTGAAAGAATGGCCAGGATCAAGAAAACCAACAACAACAAATGCTGGAGAGGCTGTGGGGAAAAAGGAACTCTCCTGCACTGTTGGTGGGAGTGTAGACTGGTACAGCCTTTGTGGAGGTCTGTCTGGAGGTTTCTCAAAAAGTTGGGATTGGAAATCCCATTTATTCCAGCTATTCCACTTCTAGGCATATTCCCAGAAGAACTGAAAGCATCATACCACAGGGATATATGTGCACCTATGTTTATAGCAGCACAATTTGTAATCGCCAGATCTTGGAAACAACCCAAGTGTCCATCAACTGGGGAATGGATAAAAAAGTGGTGGTATTTCTATACAATGGAGTATTATTCAGCTATAAAGAAGGATCACATTGAGATATTTATCAATAAATGGGCGCAGCTTGAGACCATACTCATAAGTGAAATAAATCAATCTCGCATGTATGAATACTGAATAGTTTCCCTAATGTAAGTAATGATTCAAATATATAAAAATATGTGATAATGATGATTCCCCATTATGTGGCCTTGAAGCCTTATAAAATTTTCACTTATTAATTAGAAAGGCTTTACTCTAGGCTTTTTGATATGGAAATATTTGAAGCTATAGTATATGAAGTTTTATCCAAATATTTTAAGGAAAAAGACAGACACTATGGTAACTACTATTCTTTAAAAAAATTATTTAGCTATTTCTTATGTTTATTTTAATTAAGGGAAAAACTTAAAAAATTAGGATATATAGTAGTAACTCTTTTTGATCTCCTATTAACTTGTTTTGAAGTCCTGTAATACTCCCAAGATCTTGTTTTCACTGATTAGACTTCTGTTCCATTCTGTGCGATAGTAGCAAGTTTGAAGGTATAGGCAACTAATTTGAAGGCAATAAGATTCACAAAGATGCCCATTCTGGTTTGACTATTGTCTCCTTTGGAAGTCCTGTAATGTTCACAATGCCTAAGTTTTGTTGGTCTTGTTCTCCACTGTTTTGTCCGGCTTTATAATATCTAATGAGATGGACAATTCCTTTTAAGGAAACAAGAGACAATGTTGATAACCATTGTTGATGACCTTGTACTCTGTTCTACATCATGTGCTATGTCTATCCTTGGTTTTGACTTACAGCTTTGTTTTGCCATATTTGACTTTATTCTCTCCCCCCCAAAAAAGTAATAAGAACTAAGGAGTAATAAAATCCAAAATGTGTAAATTTTGTTATAAAAAAGAGAGGGAGGGAAAAAAAAAGAACTCTAACGGATATAACAGCAAGTGTGTTTAGGGATGTTAAATAGCTGACTATATTAATGTTTTTGGATCATTGAACACAGCTGTTTGCAGTCTCTCCGTTTGAATGTCTACTTTGTATTCTTTGATACTGTGATTTGAGCAACTATTTCCAAGATGATATTATGTAATCTATTAACAGGTGATTTCTTACTGTTATGTTTTTTTTTGTAGTTCTGTATTATGTGTAACCTTACACTGCTTTGTTTTGTTTTGTGTTTTTCTCTTTTTCCTCTTAAATAAAAAAAAAAGAAAAAAAAAGAAATGTAAGCTATGAGGGTAGAAGAACATGAGCAATGGTTAGGCTATGTCATGAAGAATATAAAGGGAATGAAAGAGAGTAGTCTTTAGAATAACTCTCCACCTTAACAATAAGGAAAATATCTTCAATTTAGAATCAACTGTTAAGCAAGAATATTTTTGGCTCAAGAACTTTTCATTAATTGAGACTCACTCTCTTGAAGGAATAATAAAATGAGTGATTTATATGTTGTTGCATATGAATAAAAAATACCGTAATATTTATACCATGAGGAAAATAGAAATTTTTCCTTTCAGTGCAGTGCTATACTTTACATATCTGTATGTAATGCTAATTATTTGTCAAATTGAATCCTATTATTATCAGTTTTTACTGATAAGTACTATGTTTTAGGTTGGTTCTTTTTTCAGTTAAGTAAGTTTGTTGGTACATTTAAATACACATAATTGTCACATTCTTCATAGGCAAATTGTACCTTTACATGATATATCTTAATTCTTTTTACCATTCACCTTTCCCCTCAACTCTTTTCCTCTTTACTTACAAAATCTTTGTTTCCATTGCTTCTTTCTTTTCTCACCCCCAAGTTCCCCTTCCCATTAGAACATTTTCTACCTATTTCACAATGTATGTATAATACATTTTGGTCCTTATTTATATTTTCTGTTTTTCACACCAGAGAAACAATGTGATATTTACACATGTGTGTCTGGTTAGAGAATGGTCTCAAGGTGCATCAAATGTAAACAGAGCAAATAATTTGTCTTTTGCTTTTTCCTGCAGTGTCTGTTAGTTTATAACAGTATTGCAAACACTTGATTATTTATATTGTGGCAGAGGTGGTTTGATAATGTATTTGTTTTTATAAGAAAAAAATCTATATAATTTGAATCACTTGTTTACAGAAACATAAATGCTAAGATAATTACTATTTGTTTCTAGCCACAGTAACTTAAAGTTATTTTTATTTTCATGTATATGTAAATTAAGAGTCAGTTGAAGTAGCAAAGAAATGTAAATATGACTCATAGTATCGCATCATTATATAGCCATTTGTCTTAGAAGTTTTGATAAGTTTTTCCTTTAATGTTAAAGCAAACTTATCCATATTCTATTCTATTAAGAAAGTTCAGAAGAAAGTCTTTCCACTCAATCTCCAACCCCAATGCCAAACTTGGAAGAATGACTTCAGAGATGGGAGTGAGTGGGTAAATGGTAAAGGAACTATTTACATTTTCAGGAAGATGTTGCTAGTTGCAAGACTCTCTGATCTTACTAAGAGGATGAACTCAGTGTTACAAGAACACCCATCAGTGCAATTCTGTGATTGGGCAAAATTTCCCTTGCAGTGTATTGTACTCTGCTGTCTTTGGTGCTGACCCCTAAAGATTTTCCTTCATTTCTGGGTGGTGTTTCCATGTTTTCCCTTTATGAGTCATAACTCTCTTCCAGTGGACACTTGGAATTCTAGCTGACATTATAAGGGAATTTCTAGCTTCATAAAAATGAAGAAAAGAGGACAAAGATGAGTTTCATTTTATCATGTCACCTCAGCCCCAAAGCTCTCAGAATTCCAAACAAAGCAGAGTCACTTTGGCTCTGAGTTTTCCTATGGGAGAGGAGAGCAAGAGAATCATAGAAGTCAAAAGTAAAATGTATTCTGTAGAAACATAAAATTAAAAGAAGTAAATTCTGCCTTTAAGAACATAAAGTGTGTGTAAGAGGAGTAAAACTTGTTTTGTGTGTGATTGAAGTTAATTCATTATCAACTTAATAAGACCATATTAAGACATTTTATGCAAGCTTCATGGTAAATAGAAAGAAAATAGCTATTATACATATAGAGAAAGAGAAATGAATCAAAACAAATAATTAGAAAAAATCAAATAGATAGTAATAAAGGGTTAACAAAATAATTGCAAAATGGGAAATGATGAAGAGAACCATAATACATTTTTAGCTCCCATTGATTACTTTAAATGAGACAGGGTTGGCTGGGGATTTAGCTCAAAAGCATAAGTATTTGCCTGGCAGATACAAGGTCATGAGTTCAATCCTTGGTACAAAAAAAAAAGTGACAGGGTTAAACATCCTCCCAAAGAACACATAGTCTGCATGGATTAAAAAGTCCATTGATATGCTATCTATAAGAACCTCCCTTTAATTTTAAGTATGTATATATATATATGGTAAGGAATAGAAAATGTGTTCTGTGACAATGGTAATAAAAAGAAAGTGAGAGTGGCTATAGTTAAGTAGACACAGTAGACTTTAATTTTAAAACTTTCACAAAGAACACCATTATATAATGAGGAAAGGAACAATTCAGTAGAAAGGTGTAATAGTTGTAAGTATAGTCATGTCTTGGTTATAATGGGGATACATTCTGATGTCATTCTAGTAATTTTGTTGAGTGAACATCATAGTGCATACTTGTACAAACCTAAATGGTACAGACTGTTACATTCCTGGGCTATATGGTATAGCCTATCAATCATAACCTATAAACATGTAAGGTGTTGTACCATGATAAATATCAAATGTAATTGTAATGCAACAGTATCTGGGTGCCTTAGACATAGAGAAAGTATAGGGAAAAATCATATCAAAGATAGTTAAGTGGTACACTTGTAATGCATGCTTACAGTGAATGTATTTTTCAGGACTGGGGATTGTTCTGAATGAGCCAGTACAAGAATGAGTGATAATACATAGGTCATCGCTGTGTACTGCAGTGGTAGATTAACTAATGGTCAGCTTGTAATATCCAGTTGAACTGAATCTGCATGGGTCTGGGTGCGGAAGGGCAATTTAAGGATTGTCACCAACAGCATAAAAGGAGAGCTGGAGGGGATGTTGTTTATGCTATTGGTTCTGCTGGAGAAGTTTGTCATGTTGGTTTTCCTGACTCAGCTGTTCTTTGTCTAGTGAGCTCAAGTCTTGCTATTACTGAGGAAGGATGCAGTTCTCTTTGAGATTGCTCTGGTCCTTACCTTAAGAATTGCTTCCTGGCTCCAGGACAGACCCCTCAGCCTACTGGCAGAGATCCTTTGTCTTGCTGGTACAGACTTTCTAGCTTCTACCGTTGACCTCTGGGCCTTCTTAGTGGAGATCACTGATACAAACTTACATGAGACATTGTAATGAACTCTAGGTCTTCAGCTGAACTCATGCAGGGCATTGCTGTGGGAATCAGACTTTCAGATGGATTCTGAGTCTCTAATCGTGTACAGATCTCTTGCATTCTTCTGCATTTGACTTTTTCAGTCAATATTATAAAATAATCCAGTAAATTATGTGTCCTATATTAAATCTATTCCCTTGCAAACCCTGACTAGATCTACTACTGTAGCCTTTATAAACACTACACATAGGCTCTATCAAATTTAGAAAAATAAGACTTTAAGTATATATGGTTCATTATGTGATACATAATTATATATGCTATGCCTTTATGTAACTGAGAAGTGGGTGTGTTTACATAAATATTATCACAAATACTTGAGGAATGAGTTATGTTTCAACATTATAATGGCTACATCACTAGGCAAATAGGAATTGGTTAGCTTCATTATAAACTTACGTCACTACCATTATATATATGGTCCATTATTGATTCAAAACATCACTATACAGTACATGATTGCATATACACACTCAACCTAACAGCAGCTAAAATCATAAAATAAATACTTTCAAAGAATAAGCAAGAAATGTAAACAATAGAGTCATAGTTCAAGACTTCAGTACTCCACTTTCAGTGTTGGATATACCATCCTGACAGAAAATCTGTAAACTGCAGGCATGAACAACACTATAGACCAAATGGACCTCAGAAGTACAGAATTTGTGCCCCAAAGCAGAAAAATAAACTCTTTTTTTCAGTGAATAAAAACATTCTCTAGAATAGATCACACGTCAAGTAAAAAAGCAAGTCTTACCAAATTTAGGAGGATTGATATCATGCCAGGTATCTTTTCTGACTACAATATAATGAAAACTAGAAATTAATAAGAGTAAGAAGGTGGAAAGATTCATGAATAAATATACAATAAACATATTCTTGAATAAGAATTGAGTCAAAGAGAAAATCAAAAGGAAATTAAAGAATCTGAACACAACTGTTTGCAGTCTCACTGTTTGAATGTCCACTTTGTATGCTTTGATACTATGACTTGAGCAACTGTCTCTAGGATGACTGTCTCCAGGATGATAATGTGTAATCTATTAACTAGTGATTTCTTACTGTTTTTTTTTGTAGTTCTGTATTAATTGTACCCTTACACTGCTTTGTTTTGTTTTGTTTTTTCTCTTTTTCCTTTTAAATAAAATTTAAAAAAAGAATCTAAGAAAAACTAAAATGAAAACATGCTACATTGGAGAGGAAAATTGTGGAATAGTGATCAGCAGTAGAGTGCAGCCTCTCTGAGATCTGGAATTCAAACAATGGAATATGAGAACATTACAAAGACAAAAAGAGAATTAGATTGCTGGAAATTATGAAGAAACTGACAGGAAAAATTAGAAGACACAAAGAAGTTGGAAAAAATAGTCCAGATGTAGAAAGAAGAATGAAATAATCTGGACTTCACCTTAGCTTGTGGCTTGTGGGGAGGAGAACCTGGATCTACAGAAGTAAAGTGCCCAGGACTTGAGATCCTGAAAGAAGTGGTAGTGGAACCTTTGGCTGTTGTTAACTACAGAAGACAGTGCAGGATTTGCACTGAGGGGACTCCTTCCACATGACAAGCAAGAGTTGGAGAGGAAAGCCAGCACAGATGCCAGCTGTGTGAACACAGAGTGTGTAATCAGGTTCCATTTCAGGAAGGGGCTGATTATTTAGTTCTGAGGCTTAAGTCAACTGAAAAGCAACTTTACTACAGGACTTCCAGTATTACCCACTTATAGTGGCTGGTTGACAGTCACAGGAGGACAGACAGCAGCTGTGGACAGGAAGCTGCCTACAAAGAGAACTCCGAGAAGTTTAAGCTCAGGTCAGGAGGACACAGGCTTACCACTCACAGTAAAAAGCCAGGCCCTGTTTGCATTGTGTTCAGAAATGTGTGAGTTCTGGCACTAAGTAGTTGAATGCTTACCCTGCTGCCCACATTCAACAGAGATTTGCTATCCTATTTCCTTCCCTATCTACCAATGTGAGCAAGGACACATCTTGGCATGGACTTTGCCACAACCTGGGGTGAGTAGAGGGTCCTCTGGGATAGGAATGCACTTCACAGACCTCTAGGCTGGAAGGCTAGGTGGTAAAATCATGACTTTCTGGACTCCAAAATTACAGATCTTAGAAGGAATCTACTCATTCAAAACCAGATCATTTTGTTTTCTTGTTTTAGGATTCTTTTTCTTCTTCTTTGTCATTAGACTTTGGGGCTTGGGGAGTTTCTGTTTATCCTTTTTTAAAAATTTCTTATTTATCTTTCACTTTTTTCCTTTAAAATTTTTATTCTCTGCGTTTTTCTCCTTTCTCTGTTCTCTGTAGTTTTTCTTCATTTTTATAATCTCATCTTTGTTGCTTTGCCTAATTCTTTAAAAAATCCTTCTGCTCTTTAATAGGATCATCTGTCTTATTTTTCACTCCTCTTTTTTCTCTCACATTTTTTATATTTTCCATTTTTTTTCTTGTATTCTCCCATTTCCAAGCCCCTATATCTTTAATAGTATAGTCATTATACTTTAATAGCCTTTAGATAATTATTGAACTCTTTGTTACTACTGTTGATTCTTGCTACCATCAGCAGAGGTTCAGTTGTCTTATTTATTAGATACATGCTATATGTCAATATTTGGTTTGTCTTTGTGCTACATTATAATTATAGATTTTTTCCTAAAATCTTTAGCATGGCATATTAATGGTTTTTGTGGTTTGTCAATATCAACTTTGTTTTGGACAATATTGCTCTTGCTAATTTGCTTGATACTGCCAGAGCCATGTAGTTGTTGCTATTAGTAGATTCTCTCTGTAGGTCAATATCAGGATTATCTTTGTGCCACTAACAATACTGTGGTCTATTTCTAGAGGACAGGAGGATGGGTCAATCACACTGCATCCTCTCTTCTCAAATTAATAGAGGTGTCTGGATCTTGGAACAGAGGCAAAGCGCTATTGTTAGCCATGTTTTGAGTGCATCAGCAAAAGCAGACTAACTAGGAACACTTCCACACAAGCCACACATTTTTTTCTACTATGAGTGTTCATGAATAAAACAAAATAACACAAGACAAACAACAATAGAAACATCAAAAGTCAAGGCAACAAAATACCTCTGAAAACTTCTAACACCCCCTAAGCCAAAACGTGAGGCAGGGAGGGGAAGGAAAGCAAAATCACACAGCAGAATTATTTGAAAGGATAACAGAAAAGATTATTGAAAGATCAATAAGATGCTTGACATGTTCATAGAAGATACAACTAAACAGATAATGGATGTAATAAAATTATCAAGGAGCTTAAAGAAGACACTAATAAAAAGTTGGCTAAACTAAACACAGTGATACAGAACATGAATGACCAGTTTAGCAAAGAATTAGAGTCCAAATGTTCCAGACAGAAATGTTCCAAACAGAAATCCAACATAGTGCAAATTGTACTGAAAGTATAGGCAGCTGAAACAGAGTAATAACAGAACATCAGATTTAGAAGACAAAGATGCTTTCAAAGACCATTTACATGGGGATACCATAAAATCCACAAAAGAACATGAAAAATAGATTCAACAGCTACTAAATGATTCAAAAAAGACCAATCTAAGATAAACTGGAATAAATACAGTATCAGAAAACAGCACAAAACATTAAAATCTATTTATAGAAATAGCAGCAGAAGTCTTTATACATATAGGGAAATCATTCAACATATAGATTAGTAAGGAATATAGAAACCCAAATAGCCATTACAAAAGAGAACCTCTCTATGTCACATGTCAGCCAAAATCCAGAATTCAAACATAGGGACAAAATCATAAAAACTGTTGAGAAAAAATAATTAAATCATTTTTAAGGTACATCCTTTGGAATTACAGCAGACTTTTCAACACAAACATTAAGAACCATAGAAGTCTGGAGTAAAGTTTTTCAAACCCTGAAAGGTAACAACTTCCAATCACAACTCATATATTCTGAAAAAATTTATTTCAAATTGATAGAGAAATAAGATATTTTCATGACAAAGAAATGCAAATTAAAGCAACATTGAGATGCTTTCTTATTTGTCTGAAATTGAGATACTTCTGTTTTTTCCTGACTTTCCAATATTTTTAATGCTTTGATTTAATCTGTGTGTCATTTTTTTTTTTTTTTGTCTTTTTCGTTCTTATCGGTACCAGGAATCAAACTCACGACTGCCTGCTTGCAAGGCAGGCACTTATGCCACTGAGCTAAATCCCCAGCCCCTGTGTCATTTTGGATTAAATGTACACCTACTCTTAAAAAGAAGACATAGATAAATAGAAAGATATTCAATGTTCATGGATTGCATCAATTAATGTTATTGTAATATCTACACTCTATGAAACAGTTTACAGATTCAATATGATTCCTGTCAAAATCACAATGACATTCTTTACAGAAACAAAAAAGTAATACTAAAATTAAGATGGAAATAGAAAAGACCTCATATAGGCCAACAGTGTTTTTTCTTTTTTTCTTTTAAAGACAAAACAAAACAAAAGATAGAAATGATGCAGAATTTCAAAAAAATAGCAGGAAACGAATAATAGTTAATATATAGCATATTGTTATCTTAGAAATAGTTATTCAGGTTACAAGATTTAGGAATGAAAAAATGATCAAATAAACAATGAAAGCACAACCTGTTCTTTTTGATGAACTTACAAAGATTAGTTATATAGTTATCTAGCTTGTATATATAAATGCACACACACACATATATGTACCTATATACATCCAATATTTTCCACTCCTTTTCTGTGTTCCCCTATTCCAGTTGTTCTTTCTTGTTGAACACATTCTTTCTCTTTCATTTTCACAGTATCTATTGTACATTTTGAATCTTGGTATTCTTTTGGTTATTTTTTACATTAGGGAGACAGCATGATATTTACAAATGTGAGTTTGATTTGTTTCACTTATAAGTATGATCTCAAGTTGTCTCTATCTATAAAAGCCTCAAGTTTATCCTTCTTTATAGATGTGTAATATTGTATCATATAAAAATAGCAATCCTTTTAATCTGTTCTATGATTGTTGGGCATCTGTGTTGCTTCCAAGATTTAGCTATTACAAATTATGCTGCTGTAAACATGGGTATACACATATTGCTGTGACTTGGTATTTTCAATTTTTTTCTGGTAAAATACCCAGAAGGGGAATAGCTGGATTGAATGAGACTTGCAGTCCTAGTTTTTTGAGGAATCTCTGCACTGATTTCCACAGTGGTTGTATCAGTTTACCCTCCCACCAACAGTGGAGAAGTGTTCATTTTTCCCCACAGCCCCACCAACATTTGTTATTGGTTGATTTATTGATGATAGACATTCTTTCTGGAGTGAGGTGGAATCTCAGTGTTGTTTTGAGTATCTCAAGTGACCAGTGATGTTGCACATTTCTTCTTGTATTTATTTGCCATTTATATTTCTTCACCTGAGAAGTGTGTGTTCATCTCAAAAGCCTATTTCTGGATTGGGTCTTTGAATTTGGGGTGCTTGATGTTTTTCAATGCTGTATTCTATATATAAGTCCTTTGTCTAAGGGACAGTTGGCTAAAGTTTTTTTTCCCAATTTGTGAGTTTTCTTTTCACTCTGTTGGAAAAACTTTTTAATATGATGAGATCCCATTTGTTGATTATTTGAAGAACTTCCCATGTGGTTTGTGTTTTTTTCATGAACTCTTTACCTACCCCTATGTCTTCAAGATTTCTACTTACCTTGTCTTGCAGTAGATCTAGTGTTTCTATTTTATGTTATTTTTATTTTTATTTTGGTACCGGGGTTCAAACCCACAACCTTGCTAGGCAGGCACTTATGCTGCTGAACTAAATCCCCAGCCGTAGTGTTTCTATTTTAATACTTAGATCTTTGATCTATTTTGACTTTAGTTTAGTGCATGGTGATAGAATGGGTCTACTTTTAGTCTTCGACATGTAAGCCAAAGAATCTTGAGCAACAATAATGTTAGTAGAAGCACCATCCTTCCTGATTTTAAAATACATTACTAGCAATATATTGGCATCTAGCAGTGGGATAAAAAGAGTGATATAAATCAGTGGAACAAATAAAATAAATTCTAGCATTTACCCAATTGTTCTTCTGAAAAATTGCCAAGGATATATACTAAAGAGAGTTAGAAAGAACTTTATGTCCACATGCAGAATAATGAAACTGATGTCTTATAAAATAGGTACACAACAACTCAAAATGGAGTAAAGATTTAAAAATTAAACCCTAAAACAAAACAAAACTAAGGAAACATTAAGGGAGAGAGCTGGCTGACTTTGATATTGGCAATGATTCTTTTGTATGTGTCACCAAATCATTGGCAACAAAATTAAAAGCAGGCAAATGGAATTATGTGAAGATAAAATGTTTCTGTACACAGTTTAGTAGAGTAAAAAGGCAATATACCTAAGGGAAGAAAAATATGCATACCATATATTTGTTTTTAAATTTTTTTTTATTTTAAAGAGAATAAAACAAAAGAGAACAGAACAAAGCAAATCATAACAGAACAATGCAAGCAACACAGCACTCCGTAACAAGACAACCAGATATCAACAGTAGCTACCATAATGTTTCTTTTCTTTGACATATTTGAGCATACTTTTGCACACAATAATATCAAACATAACAAAATAGTATTAAAACCATTCAAAAGAATGAAAGCATTACAGGATTTCAAAACCAAATAATAAGAAATGCACAATAGATACTATAATATCACACTTTCCTAAAAAATTTGTTTGTACCACTTCACATAATAAAATCAAATAAAACACAACAGGATAGAACCAATCAAAACAGCAGAACAAAAGCATGGTAGGACTTCAAAACAAGATGACAGTAAATCAGCAATGACTGCTATAATGTCTTGTTTTCTTTAAAATAGCTGTTCATACCATCACACATAATAAAATCAAACAAAACAGAATAAAACCTATGAATGAAAGCATTCTAAGACTTCAAAGCAATATAATAGGAAACCATGATTATCATAAAATATCCCATTATATTCAAAATAGCTTCCCCTACCATCTGACAGCATAAAATCTAACAAAACAAGACAGAACAAAGCCAAACCTAACAAAATTGTATAGACAATGCAAGAGTTCAAGATAAGACAATAAGAAATTGACAGTAGTTTCCATCTTTCCCTCCCAAGTGTTTCCTCCCCTTTGCTCTTACATTAACTATTTTGCTTTTGGATCCCATTAACTCCTTCTGTTTCTTATGGGGGTTCACATATATGAGTACAAACTGTTTTAGCCATGAACATGATCTCCAGTTGCATCCATTTATCTACAGGAGCCTTGAGATTATTCTACTTCATAGCTGGATAGCTTTCCACTGCATGAAAATACCATATCTTTCTTATCCATTCTGCAGTTGATGGGCAAGTTTTTCTTGCTTTTTATTTTTTTAATTTTTTTATTTTTTGGTTTCCTATCATATTCACATGGAACAATTGTTTCCTCTCCTTTGATCTTCAGTCTATGAATTTCCTTTCCAGTTAGACGTGTTTCTTGTATACAATATATCGATGGAACTTGTTTCTTGATCCACTCTCTGTGTTTATTTTTTTGCTAACCTGAGGTCATCTACATCAATGGTTACAACCAGCATACATTGGATTTTCTCTGCCCTGCTATCCTCCTGTTGTTGGCCCTCCACTTTTCTCCTTTCATGCAATTACCTGTCTTGTTTGGCAGTTCTCCTCTGTAGCTGTTCCTGGAACCATGGTCAGCTTCATCCTTCTCTAGAATATTCTTTAGCACTCTCTGTAAGATTGGTTTGGTAGTCATGAATTCCTTCAGTTGTTCTTTATCATGGAAGTATCTTATTTTTCCATCAATTTTGAAAGATAGTTTTGCTGTGTAGAAAAACCTGGGTTGGAAGTTGTTTTCTTTCAGGGTTTGAAACACTTCACTTCAAACTCTTCTCGACTTGATGGTTTGTGTTGACAAGTGTGCTAGATTCTGATTGGTTTTCCTTTATAGGTGATCTATCTCTTTTCTCTAACAGCTTTTAATATTCTGTTCTTGTGCTGGATTTCTGGGATCTTGATTATTATTATGTGTGTGAGTGTAGATTCATTTTGTTACGGCTAGTTGGAGTACAATATGCCCCACTTATCTGCATGCCAGATCCATTTTCCATGTTTGGAAAGTTTCCTTCTATTACTTCTGTGAATATCCTTTTAATTTCATTTGTTGACCACTGCTTCTTCTTTGATTTCATTTGTTGACCACTGCTTCTTCTTTGATACCTATCACTCTTAAATTCTGCTTCTTTGCCTCATCTTGAACCATTGAGTTATTATTTCCTGATTCTGTGTTATTTTTAAGAGATCTTTCCTTTCACGATCACTAGCTGCAATCCTGTCTTCAAGGTTTGAAAGTATATCTTCAGTCTCTTTCAGGTAGTTTTGCCAGCTTTCGATTGAATTTTTAATTTCCTGCATCTCTCTTTGAATCTATTTCATGCATTATAATTCTTTTCTACATTCATTCAAGGTTTCCATCATTTTCCTATTCTCCTCCTTATTGTCTATGTCTTCTTTAGGCCTGCTGAACAATTCTTTAAGTATGTCTATGATTTCTTCTTTTACCTGAGACATTATTTCTGATTTGACTGCTTTTACCATCTCATGAAGTTTTGTCCTTACTTCAGTTGCTGTCCTCTCAGAGATTTCAGGTATGTGACTTCCGTTTTCTTCCATGACTGTAGCTCCCAGACTTATTGTGTGTAGGCTGGAGGTCTGAGTTTGCCTTTTGCTCCTTCATCTTGACATTCTCCTGGGTTCCTCCTACCAAGCTGGTTGTGGTGTCCCAGGCACTTCCCACATTGGCTGCCCCTAATCAGTATAGGGGGTTGGGACAGGAACCTGGGTTCCTCTAATTTCAGATTACAGGGAGGTAGTATGGTGTGGCAAGGGCTTCTCCAGAGCTATGCAGCTATACTGGTGCTTTGCTGACAGTCAGGGGTACATGTAGGTGGAGCTTCTCTCAGCCTATGTTCTACAGTGGGACTCCCGTGATATTGGTAGAAACACAAGGATGTGCTTGTCTGATTCTGCTAGTGGATGATGGCTGTCTGAGGGAACCAAGGGCCTCAAATGGTGGCCTACAGATGTGCAGGGATTACATGGCTGTATGTCCCTGCTCCTGCTGGCTGCCTGCAGGAAGGAGCTTTCTGATGGCAGCTCCCTGAGCGTGAAGGTGCATTTGCTGGTTCTCTTTGTCCACACTGGCTGCCTGTAGGATGTGGTCTTTTGGTGGTGGTGCACAGCGGGCAATGGTGGATCTGTAGATGGGTCTCCTTCTGGTTCTCTCTGCCTATGCTAGATGTGCAGAGGAAAGGCCATGTCATATATTTGATAAGAAGTTAACATCCAAGATATGCAAGGGTTCACATAAAATTCAGTGGTACCTTTCCCAGAAAAAAACCACAACAAAAAGTTTAGGAAAAAAATAGACAAAAGACCCAAGTAAAAGTATTTCAAAGAAGACATACAAACAGCCAACGGAAATATGAAAAGGTGTTTTCTGTGGTTAAAATATGAAACTTCCCCCAAATACTCATGTATTAGGGATTGATCATTCATGTAGCAACGTTCAGAGGTTGTGTTTTGGGAAGGTGATTGGTTCATTGGGATGCTAACTTCATCAACACATTAGTTACTGGTAAGTTCATAGGTAAATGTGCTGTTAGGAAATGGGACTGGCTGAAGGAAGCAGGGCTCTGGGGTGTATTCATATCCTCAGTGCCTTCCTTGTTTTCTGGCTCTTCCTTGCTCTTCCGTGTCTTACTTAGCTGCCGTGACTCAGCAGCTTTCTTCCACTACACCCTTCGGCCATGATGTTTCTGCTCTGGAGCCAACTGATGCTGGAATGACCCATCTGAAATCATGATCCAAAATAAATCTTTTCCCTCAGAGTTTCATATGTGAATATTTTGTCCTAGCAATGGAACTGTTGAATAACACAGTGCTCAGCATTACTAACTGTCAAGAAAATACAAATAAACTGTTGACACCACCTGTGAGGATGATAATTTTCAAAAAGACAAGAGGTAGCAAGCATAGCTAAGGGTATGGAAGAAAGGAAATGCTGTTCATAGGAATGTAAATTGATATAGTCAGAGTGGAAAACATTGTTGAGCTTTCCAGTAAATAAAAAACACAATACTATATGATTTAGCACTCTTATTTCTTGGTGCATATGCTAAAAAAAACTGAAATGAACTTGAAGAAATATAGAGATATCTGCACGACTGTCAAACTAGGAAGAAACTCATTTATCCACTAATGGATTAGTAAGAAAATATAGAATATTAATGTTAAAAAGAAGGAAATTTGGGCTGGGGATATAGCTCAGCAGCACAGTGCTTGCTTGGCCGTTGCAAGATTGTGAATTTGATCCCCAGTACCAAAAAAGAAGATAAAAAGAGAAATCTTGCCACTTGTGACAACATGAAATAGAGAAGGTATTTTATTAAGTAAAATAAGCAAAGAGAAACACAGCAGGATCTTATTTGTGAAATTTAAAATAGCCAGTTTCACAGAGGAAGAGAGAGGTAGGATGCCCATTTTCAGCAGCTGAGGTGAGAAGAAATGAGATGATACTGGTCAAATGGCATAAAGTTTCAGCCATATGTGATGGACAATTTAGTACTTGAAATTTACTAATAGTGTGGGTATAATTTTTTTTAACAGTCACATGCAGGAAAAAGTGGTAACTCAGGTGATATGAGGTGATATGTTAATTGGCTTGACCGTGATGATTATTTGACAATGTATGCATATTTCAAAACATCAACTCGTGGATTATAAATACATGCAATTTTTATTTATCAAAATGATTTAAAGCTGTTTTAAAAACCAGTGTAAGTCATTTTGGAAAATATTTGTATATAGGAGCTTCACCTGACAGTGTGATGCTCTGTTGGGTTTATTCTTCTGCAAATTCATCTATTAAACTGCTAACCCTCAAGGTAATGGTGCCGAGAAGTGGCTCCTTTGAGAGGCGGTTGTGTCACACAGGCAGAGATCTTAAGAATAGACTTAGTTCTTTTATAAGAGACCTGAGAAGGATCCTTTGAGAGTGAGAAAATAGGCTCTTATTAGACACCAGGTCTGTTGGATAGAATTTGGACCTTTCACTCCTGAACTGTGGTTTTAGAAATCACCCTGTCTGTGGTATTTGGCTATAACAACTCAAATGGACTTAAATAAATGAGGTAATGGGGGCTAGTAGCTGCTCTTGAAGTGTGACTGTCATTGCTGATGTGCCTGCTAGCCCTCTCTGTATATTCTTCCTGCTACTCTCTAAAGAACTCATCTGTGATTTCAAATATCATTAAGATTTCCATGGGAAATTAGTTTCCAATTATCCTTGGTCTGTCTGTGGCCACAGCATGTCTGCTCAAACAGGAATACTGCTGATGAGATAAAGTAAAAAAACAAAACAAAACAGAACAACACACACACACACACACACACACACACACACACACAAGCACGCATACCCTGAGAGGAGTCTTTGTCCTTCTTAGGCAAGAAAAAAAAAAAAAAAAAAAAAAAACAACACAGAGATGGCAGAGACTGTACATGTTTACATGACTATTCATGGAATGAACCCTGCACGGTGCTCCTAGGTCAGCCCATACTTACATCCAGCATTTCTTCAGACCCCTACAGTGAGGTCATATTTTGATCTATTGTGGGTTAGAGCCCATACTGTTTTGTGAAGAAAAGGCTCTAAGATGTCTAGGGCCAGTATCCTTGTCAGTTTTCTTTCGTTTCTTCAAAGGAAACTCAGTGTAGTCTCATGGATTGAGCAAAGAGACTCATCAGTGAACTGAAGCTTGTTTTGTGGGTAACAGCACGGAGTCGTCACAACACCCTCCAAAGGCGGCGGCATTGATCTGCATCCTTTCATTCAGGTTTCCCACCAAGCTGCAGAGCATGTAGAGGGCTGAACTGTGGGAAACCTGCTTCCACTGTTGCTCCTTGCTTTTTTTTTTTTAAACTGAAATAAAGAAAAAGTAGTCCAGGATGGTTCCATGTGGAGCTGGCCCAGATTTTGTATTTTATCATAATTTTATGTGTTCCAGAGATTGAATAAATATAAATGAATCGTTGACAATGAAGTGTATTGTCAAAAGCAGGAAAAGTGAAAGAAAAAAAAAAAAAGAAAGAAACAAATGTAGCAAGGTAAGAGTGTGGTGGTGTGCACTCCCAGAACATGGGAGGCTGAGGCAGGAGGATCATTGCAAGCTTGAGATCAGCCTGGGCTATACAAAGTGAACTCAAGTCCAGCTTGAACTGCATGGAAAGACCCTGTCTAAAAAAAAAAAAAAAAAAAGACAAACAAAACAAAACGAAAACAAATGTAGCAAGAAAAGAAGAAGGCATAGGACAAACATTATGTCAGCCCAATTTAGAAATAGATGAGCATGGTACTATTGGTATAAAAAATTGCATACCTACCCGAACAAGTTTATTACCAATGCTTGTTCAACCTTGAATCTGACATTTTACACAAAATGCCTCCTAGAACTTGATAATTGCATTTAAAAATGGAATTCATTCTTTTACCACATTCTTGAGAATATACATCATTATATACATTATGAATTTGTTCACATTAAAAATTGAAGTTGTGCTTTTATCACATTCTCAAAAATATATGTCATTCTGTACAGGTTGGAATACACATTTACATACTCAGAATTTGTCATGAGTTACACAGCTGGTAGTGTGATTTTTTTCTCCTTGAGGAAACAAACATCTTGTATTCTGTGTATACAAATTATACATTTTTCCACAGACTTAAATCACTACTATATTCCAGGAAAGTGGATGTATGTATGGCTGATGTATAGGGAATGATCCATCCTTTAGCATCCTCTGTGAGGAGTTGCCAGGAGCCATGTGAAGAAAATAAGACAAGGTACACAGAAGAGGACAGAGATTATTTGAACTAGCTATTAAGAGTCATTCATCTGTAGTGACTTCTCCTTTTTCATTTCTTATTGCATGAATTTGAGCTTTTTCTTCCCTTTTTTTAATAAGGTTGGCTAGGGGCTTATCGATTTTATTTATTCTTTCAAAGAACCAACTCTTTGATTTGTTGATCCTTTGGATTGTTTTCTTAGTCTCTATTGCATTGATTTCTGCTCTGATTTTTACACTGCTTTGTTCTGTTTTGTGTTTTTCTCTTTTTCCTCTTAAATAAAAAAAAAAAAAAAGAGTCATTCATCTTAGGGGACAATGGAGACAATCTATGCTATGTGGGTCATTTAGGATACACTTTCACAATGTAGGATTGTTGGTTTTAGACAGAGGAGAAAGAAAACTTCTCATGAGGTTTGTTATAGTCAGACTACTTCTGTGTATCTTTTCACGTTATCATCTGGTGATGAGAATAACATGGCAAATAAAGAAGCAACGGATCCACACCTTAGTGGTTGTGAAAATTTTGACAGCATCATCAGAATCTACTTAGAAACTATGGAAAAGGGTTTTCCAGAGGGAATGTAGAGAGGCACTGGGGCTGAAGATGAGCTTATGGTAAAACCAAGATTAAAGAATAAGTCTAAGTTTTACATCTTTGGAATTTCTCTGAATCTTGTCTCTCTATTCTTTAATTCCTACCAAACAAGACTTCCTCATTTTAAACTTATATAATTACCTATAAACAGCAGAGAGAGTCCATTTTTTTTTCTTTGTCAGATAAGGTTGTTTAGTCCAGTACACAGGGCACAAGTGATGGGTTTGAAGTGTGGAGACTTGGGGTGGTTAAATTTTTAGCTAGAAATCTTTATTGTGATTATTTTTGTATGTCCTATGTTTGATATGCATTATCTAATATGAACAAGATAATGTAATAAGTGTTTTCTGGAATAGTGTGCTTTTTCTCTAAAGGGTACCCTTAATGGACTAATAACTCAAATTGATACTTTATACATTTTCTTGAATTTCTCAGTAAATTCACTATGGCTATTCTTTCCTTATATATTTGAGTTCTTATCAAGATCTTAGCAACTATGTGTAGCATTTGCTCAATCAAGAAATGGGTTGGGGAGATGCATAGAGGTTTAAGGAAGTGACTAGATGATTAAGGGCTGTGGTTGTCTTCCAAGGTTATTGGAACAATGTGCTATGGAGCACTTGTAGAAGTTCTCCTGTCTGCAACTACTGTGACATTGTTAGGATGAGGAATCTTCCCAAGGAAACTATTATTATAGACTCATGATTCATTTGTATTTACAAATGAGTTATAGAGTTTGTCAGGAGGCTCTTCATCTCTCATCACAACATCGTGTGCCCTGGAGTTGTTATGTGGTACCATTGCAGGAAGAGTAGGGTTAACTCACTCCTATTCCATAATTGTTGACTAAGCTCAGTGGCATAAAGTCAAGCACTACTGGTAATGAAATGCTGGGATACGAACACATGGTCTTAGACATTGTTTGAAATACATGTGTAGAGATAATACCGTAGGTCTTCTTAAGGGGCCCTAACCAAGAATGTTATCAAAGAAAATTTGTATAGAACTTTGATTTTCTATTTATACTACTCACTCACCAACCCCTATCACCTGTTATTTAAGATTATATTTTAGTATCAGACTTATTATTACCTACCACACTTAAACTTGGCATCCTTTAAAAATTGACTAGTAGATATCGTTGGTCTGTGTTCTACCTTTTCCCTTGGCATATCCCAGATTAGGAGAGACCAGTATATCAGGATATTCAAGGACTTCTTTGAATTACATCATGTTGGCTTGACTTCAGATTTGGCTTTTGTTAGTTCTATTTTCTAGCACAAATTATTTTCCTTCTTTTAGCATCTTTTCATACCACTTTAAAGGTGGATTTAATAAATGTACTTGTGCAAGGTGTTGTTACAGAAGTTAAAAGTGATACAGTATGTAAAGTGCTAAGAATAAATTTTGCTGTTAAGTTCTCTTAAGCATATTATATTAGCCCACCTCCTGTTTTCAACTTTGTTGTTCTAACTTTTTTTTACCAGTCTGAAAGCTCCCAACCTGTTTCTCCACTAACTCGCTGATGTGGAACAGGTCTAATAATAATGCATTAGTACAGATACACTGCTTGGTATTGGACTTAGGCTCTTGTAGGGATCTCCGTAACAATATTTTCATAAAGTAAGTGATGATAGATAACTTTAGACAGCTTATATATTTTAAAGCATTTGAGTGATTTCGTCACATGTTGAAGATGAATTCCATGATTCTATACATTTTCCTGAGAAAAGGGTTGAGATCAAAGGTTGTCTCATACTCTTTCCTGTACATTGAATATACTCAATAAATATTTAATGAAAAAAGGCAAATTTTATGTGGGTTTCAGGGATTGCCCCAGTATCAGAAGTACTGTATTGTTTAAGAAAATGACCTGAAATCTCCAGTTTATTTTCTCTCCTCTCTGTCTTCTTCCTCCCCTTCCTATCTTTTCCTTCTTTCTTCCTCCTTTCTCTTTCCCTCCTCTTCTTTTCTCTCTTCTTCAGTTTCTTTCTTTTTCTTCTTCCTAAGATAACTGTAAATAGTGTGGAATTTCTGAAGTTTCTCCTTAAGTTGACTCCACACTCATGATCCTATCAAAACACTTTATCAGTTTGAGGATTCTTTTTTATAAGATCAAGTGTTGACTATTTTGGGAGTGATAGACACTTTGAGCTGAAAAGTTGAAAATCTGAGAACATGTAATGTAATATGTTTTTCAAATAGATATTGAGAATCTTGGTCCAAACTCAGCTCTGCAAGCATATCTCTTTCAGGATAAAGTTTAATTTGGTTATAGAATAGTGATCCTGGAAACAAGAGGGAATAATGAACATACCCATTCATTATCAAGACAACAGGAAAATAACACAGGCAATATTTTTACTGATTATTTTAATACTCAAATGAGATATTTTTTCTGTCTTGCACAAGAAATTTGGTGAACTTCTTTCTTTATAGATATACCAGTACCTGGGGCTTTCTTCCTTGGATATTTTAAATAAGATATTTTTTATAGCAAAGAAATATGTGAAATCATGGGACACCTTGCAAGGGAAGGGCTATGACTCCTTAATTTTGATTTCTTCAAAATAATATAGTTTCTCCAAGGTGATGCTGTTTTTCCTATCACCTCAGCCTATATTCTAGAACCAGTAGGAACCATAAACCATGGATGTTGGTGTTTTCCGTCTGAGAACAGATATGAATATGGTGACATGCATTTTCTATACTTTACTGACCACTGGTTGTTGTTATCTATCCTTATATTGCAGCATTTATTTATCTATCACAGTTACACTGTCATACTTCAATAGTATAGATTAGGTGACACCACCATTCTGCTACCTTCTCTTGGGTCAACATAGTGGTCAGAGGCGATTTGGCTAAACAATTTTGTTAAATGATAGTGTCAGCATTGAACATATTGGGATTCCAAGGTACATTTTACAATAAATCTCAGAATTATTGTGTTGAGTAAGGTAATGTAGATTTGTGATAGAAACAGCAAGATTATGATTACATGTATATGATTGATGCTTCTTATTAGAAATACTTGTCCAGAGATCCTAAAATTTATCAGAATTCTCCATATAAACTGAAGAGAGTCTCAGTTTTATCCTGTATTGTTTGGCTTTCTCCTTGGAGTAGTGATGGAATGAGTTTGGGAGCTCAAACAGGCATGTTTTACTGGGGTTAAAGGAGATGGTTAAATAATAACAAAAAGAAAAAGAAAAAGGAAAAAAATACAGGAAAGCTGAAATGTAAAAGGTGAAAGGAAGATCCGTCCCACAGTTTGGCTGAAGGCACACTCATGCCTGGACCCATAATATAATAGTCTGGACTGGACTGGGTGTTTGAATGCTTACCTCTATTCCTCTCTAGTCAGACTACTTAATTTATCTCAGTTTTTCCATTCATGGTGAAAATGCAACAAATTAAGTGATATGTATGTACGTGTATAATGTGTTATTTCTGTATGTAGCAAAGGGCCAAGACAATTTATTTGAGATTAGATTCTAGCCCCTTTACTTAACTTATAGACTCATTTTAACTGTGATCCTTCAACAAGTAGCAGCTCCTGGGAGCTTGTTAACAAAACAGAATCTCAGGTCCTACTTAAGATCTGCTTCAAAATCTGTATCTTAATAAGACCCTCTAAGTGATTCGTGTATACCCTGAAGGTGGAAAGGCTCTGATCTATATCAAATTACAAGTATAAGAAAGTGTGGTAGAGGTTAAATAATCACATCAGTGTTCTGAATAAAAACTGATATTGCTTTATTTTTATGGGCTGACAGAAGTTGGCTGTTAGGATGGTTATCCTGATTTTCCTGCAGAAAAAGGGAACACAAGAGATTTATGGAAATAGATGGAAAAATCACATTGAAAGCCACAATGAGAGGGCTTTTTAAAATGAACTGGGAGGTCTTTCAGGAAGGAGGACTCAAGCACATCTCGAGCTGCTGCTAGAGAATGTGAAATTTTGCCCACCTTCCTTCTTCATCTGTAGGCACCTGGGACAAGGAAGGCCATTCATAAACATTATATGTGATAGCAAGTTACAAAATTGATCTTCTAATATATTTACTAAGTATGTATGCTGTTCCCCCACCTCCTTAGCACTGGAGATTCGCACATGTCACACACGCGGGACAGTAACTGCCCCACTGAGTTCCATCGCCTTCACATTCCTTTCTTTACCTTCTATCAATCCCATAGCCCTGTCCTTTCTCAATATTTCATAGAATTTTTTGTAAAGGAATTTTTTTTTACCTTTTTCTAATATATCAGCTCTGCTTACAGAAGCTCTCTTTTTTTCCTATCTCCTGGAGAACACTCCATCAGAGCTATCTGAATCTCCTTCTTCTGAATTGCAATTCCTAAAATCCCAAATAAAATTCTTTGACAGCCTCAAAGCTTGATTTGATGAAAGGTTTAAGAGCAAATACTGGAGCCAACTGCTTGGCTTCCTGTTCAAGTATTTTGCTTATGTTTGAGTAAGGAGAAAATAAAAGATTCTTTTAATTGGAATCAGAGTAGAGAAAAGATCCCAAATCCTTCAGGAATTCCACAGTCACCTGATTGAGGCATCCTCTGATCAAGTGCCAGAATGAAGGTCATAGCTGACTGATTACCACTTACTCTTAACCATAAATTTACTTTGCATTAAATTCACATCTTTACTGCTGTAAGAAATATTTCCCGGCCAAACCCAAAATTATGTGTTGCAGCACCTAATTAAAGAATCTAGAAAATCGCCAAAATATAAATAGCAAACTATTTTCCCTCTGTCTCTTTTACCTAATTGTTGCATCAGGGGAAAAATAACTGAAGAAAAAAGGTAATCAGAACCTTCCTTTTTCTCCTAGATTTCTGATTGAAGAAGACATTGTTCATCAAAATAAACAGGTAAACAAGATTTTAAGGAGAATATTTAAACCGCATAATAGAGCAAATTGTTTTTTAATGCCCATAAGTAGCTGTTAGAGTCACAATTTGCACACAAATAATGAATATGCTAATGAAAAAATCTTTCTCCCATAGTCATTAAAATAGGTCTCCTTTGGGCTTCTAAGATAGCCTGTTGTTTTTCTGGTTATAGCTGCTATACATACTTGAGTACATTCATTTAAAAAGACAATTTATATATTTTGCTAACATTCATGTAGTTGAGTTTGAAATTCTATTACATATAAACATGTACAAACTTACAAATATATTTTAAGCTTTATTCTCTGCAAAATAACTTAACCAGTGTAATCTTTCCACACTTACCTAGTTTGACATAGCTGTGATATGTCCTGTGAAAGTGCTTATTAGAGACTCAGAGCATTGTAGCATTATTGGTTTGGGCCATAAAGTTCAATGATTGTTGATATCCTTTTACTTTTAGGTTATAATTTTTTTGGTGTAACCAATTTTATTTGGATATGCTTATTAATCTGTGTGATTAATTTATATTAATATGAATGGCAACCCTGTGTATATCTAATTATTTATCATGTATGGATGATATTCTGGTACAACTGTTTCTTTAAAAATATCAAACAATATTTATTGCACAGGTGAATCTGTCTTACATGTAAATAAAACAACTAACAGTAAACTAAGGAAAACTCAAGGGAATGGGAGTGTAAATGTTAATAGACACCTGTGGTAAGAGGTTGTCTCAAGCATAGGATGACTATAAATCAAAGTGGCTGACGAGAAACAGTGGCCAGCCTCTAATACATTGTCACATCATTTCTCATTCCTAGTCTCTGATTTAGAGCTTTAAGCAAAGAAACACAATACCACATGTGCTAATAATTTCTATTTTAAGTGACCTAATTTGGCCTGATTATTAAAACTTGACTAAGAACATATCAAGTGAGTGGAGTGACAGGATTCAGAAGTGTGGATGAAGTGTTTGAGTAATTTAAGTACAAAATTTCTTTGGAAATAATGTCCCTTTATAAACAACGTCTAATTATGCATTTATAATTCAGAAATGAATCTTTATATAATGATAAATAACAGACTGATTTTAAAATATGAGAGCATTAAAATTTTTTTAATTAAAAGATTTTTTTAAAGATGCATATTAAAATTCCCCTTGAAAATTTACCCAAATTTCATATAAGCCTTGTACAACTTTGTTAATGAAGTCTCTTACCACTTATTAAGGTCAGGAGTAGAAAAGTTTCCACTGATTTTAATTTTCTTTGAGCCAGTGGAGCATCTTTCATAGAGAGTGGGCCACGGACACTTTTTTGAGGTCCTCATCAATTTGTAATCTGGACATCTATATTTTTTGGTCACTATTTTTTAGCTTTTTTAAAAATTCACACTTTTCCTAGGTTTTTATGAAGTCATCCTTATTTAGAAAATAAATTAGCTTTAAGAATTGTCTTAAGTGTCAAGAAATTTGAGATATTTTACTTAAAAAAAATATTCAGCTAATTTCTTAAAAACTTTCTTCCCTTCCCTTCCCTTCAATACCCTTCCATACCCTTCCCTTTTCTTCTCTTCCTTTCCTCTTTTCCCTTCCCCTTTTCTTTCCTTTTCCTTTCTTTACTTCGTAAATTTATTTACATGTTTCAAAATTTTATAAATTTTAACAGTAAAAATGAAAAACTAACATTTCATAATCTGGGCATGTGTGTACTAATGTTCATCTTAAATATGCCTTGAAATGAAGCATAACAATGCATTTGTTCTATAGATACCAATATAAGCATGCTAGATGACATAGTGGGCAGTATCTCTTTTTTTTGTGGATGATATCTTGACTTAAACATTTATAAAATATGCACAATTATAGCCCAAATAATTGATTGTCTAGTCATCATATAAGAACGAAGTTTACATCACTGAGTCACTTCAGTATAAATGCTTTAAATGCAGCTTACGTTTTCTTTTAACATAAGGATGAAATTTGAAAACTATAAGGAAACTGAAAGAATAAAGCATATATCTTAAGCAAGCATTGAGCAAATAGCAGTTGAATTGTAATTGTTTTCTAATTAGTGTCTATACATCCAAATTCAGAATATGCAATAGATTCTAATATCTTGATGTGTTGTTAATAGCACTATGTTAAGATGTCTCCTGTATGTATACACATATGTGTATGCAGAGTGAATATAAATGTATATACACCACAAAGTCCTGTCAGAATTAACAGGCCTGATAATCATTTTCTTGCAACTAAAAATGAGGACAAAGCAATGAAAGGAAAAATTAAATTCTCCCTGGAAAGCTGAGATTAATAATGGAACATTAGGAAGAACAGGAAGATATTTTCAAGAAAGCAGCATGAAGTCTAAGCAATGACTTTGCTGCTGACATATTCTTTGTAATCTCGTGTCCTCCATCTCCACCTGCAAAATAGACCCTAGAACTAATTTAGTCTCTGTGTTGTTCAAGCCAGCCAGAAAACTGTGTGGTTCTTTTTAACAAAAGATCTTTTTATCCTGTTTCTTTTTGACAGGGCATCACCAACATGACAATTACAAATCTTACAGTGACAACAGAATATCCATGCAGGGCTGGGCATTTTCTTTTTACCACAGGGGTTATTGATTTGTGAACTTTTCTGTCCTTGATAAACGTCATGCTGTGTAATTTTGTACATTTAAGCCAAACTTGCTGGATCTTTCTTCAATTAACACATTTTTTATTGGAATGCTTGCATTTCTCCACGTGACTTCAGTATAGACAACATGAGATTTGAAAAAATAAATGTATTAGTTTATTATTTTATTTTATTTTAAAGAGAAAAACACTAGTTTAATGTCAAAGTCTAACTTTTGATTAGCACTGAAATTAGCAATTAATTTTTATTAAAATTGGAAACCAAATTTTTTATTATGTATGTTTACACAGTTTTCTAAAATTAGTGTTTGGAATCTTTGTTAATTTTGAGTTGGTTGATTTTTGTGTGGAGTGGTCCTGTGGATGTTAGCAGCATGCTTGGATTCTAGACTCATCAAATACTGCTCACACCAAAGCTCTTAGTTATAACAAAGAAAAAATGTCCAGAGATTGCCAGATGTCACTGGCAAAATCACCCCTCAGGTAAAAAACCTGTTGTAAAATAATCTGTGACATATGTCAAATTATTCAGTAGATTTTAGATGCTCATAGCTAGTTCTCTTCATTTGATCCAGGGTCCTTGCCTGATTGGACAAGAGTTTTTTGAAATAGCCTCAGTATTTTCATCTTCTAAATAGCTAAATAATTTTCAGTTGTTTTGAGCCAATATTGTGAATTTATCTTTTCTGATCTAAAGTCCGGTCTAATGATGCATCTCTCAGCAGGAAAGCAGCATCCTTTCTCCGTCATCATTTTTTCTTAGTATCTACCTCCACCAAATCAAATCTGGCTCTATCTCTTTCTATCTGTGTTTCTAAATCTGTGGATACTCCCTTTCAGTCAACACAGATTCCCAGTAGCTCAATACGTTAGTTAAGGTAATGCTAACAGCTATAACAGATGACACTCAAAATCTCTGTGGCTTACCACAATGTTTACTTTTTCACATACACTATAATTTATTCATATGTACGTATAACTTGTTGATTACCTCATGTGATCTAGGGAACCCACTTTGTGGTTACACTCATCTCAAATTTTCTGGAGTGCTTATCTTAAAATGATGGGCAGAAACCATGGGAAAGACACATGTACATCTTAACCACCTTGCTCTCTAGGTAGCATGTAAATCCAATCTCATTCCATTTTCAGGATTCTGTCCACATCTAACTGTAAGTAAAATTATGTAACCATTGCAAAAAATGAAATTTATTTCAGTAATTGTTTCTGTTTAAATTCATCTAGTCTTGTGGCTTTCATCTGTCTCAGTTGAGCTGAAAGCCAAAATGGGATCCATCAAAGCGTATCTACTGATCACCCAGATTCCCCCACTCCAAGTAACACCTTCCAGACTTGCTGATCAATTTTTGTTGGTCTAAGCCTGAGTCAGCTCCAGCATATCCTCTTTCTTTACTGTCCTCAAGCTGCATAATAAAAGATGATGACAATAGTGACTCAATTAATTTCATTTCATGCTTCCTGATTTTAGCTGGGCTCTTACTGTTGACTGATAATGTAGCCACTGTTCTTTGTGGTTAGGAGCTCTGCACCATTTTTTTTAAAACAATGATTATTTCCAATATTTCTTACTCTCCTTAAGCCTAAATCCTCTTTGACTTATGACTTTCAGTTGATGACTTCTCCTTGTACTTTACTTTTAAACCAAAGTTCTTCAAAGGAAACATTTTGCTATTTTCTTTTCTTCAAAGTTTTGTTGATATTCTTTCATCTTCCTTTTGCTTTCGATATCAGAGGGATGGTCACCAGGCTTTTATGAGAACATTCCTTAAAAACTGCTATCATCACGGAGTACTTGGTCGCACTACTTCCCTTTTCATCCCTCTCAAGGCTTCTGATGATCTTCCCACTTGTGTTTGTAGATTCAGCGAATGAAGTTACGAGTAGGAAGGTTTTGAAGTAAAAGGTTTTATGCTAATTCTTTGTATTTTGTTTTGAAACTGACACTTTCAGAAATTCCTGAAATTGTGGTCTCTTTCCAGCATTGTAAACTTACACCCTTCAGGATCCCTGGATCTCATAAAGGACTTATGGTTTTTCAAATTCTATGACTTTTTTTCAGTTTATCTCTCTGCAGCATTGTCTTTATCTACCTCTTGTTTCCTGTATCTCCTAACACCTCTCCCCCATTCTCTCTCATCTCCACTGACTCGCTTTGGCCACCCCTTCCTTGAAAGAAGATGCTTACGGAGATCATCTTGGAGATGATCTATTTGTGGTCTTCTGTCAGACACTGGAAGCAGAGTTTGAAATACTTTCCCTTATGCATTACACTTTTCCTTTTCCCTGTCTTTGAGCATTTTCTAAAATTTCAGTCATTTTTTTCTCTAATTTACTTTTCATATTTCTTCCTTAATGAAGAGTACTTTTATAGTACCATTTCTTACAACTATCCAAGAGTCTTTCACATTTGGAATTGCGTTTGCTATCAGGACCCAGCACCATATTGTTAGAAGTTGATTATTTTTTATCTCCATAGAAAACAAATGAATGCAGAATCAACTATGGAAACCATTCTTCATTATAATACTCATCTTAGTCTCCAATATTAGAATTTTATGACTCAGCTATTATTTCATTAAAATGATTTTAATTATAATTTACTAATTCAAGAATACCAGAAAAACAAACATTAAAAGAATAATAATATTCACTTCTAACTCCATCAGCTAGATAGGACTTATATTAATATTATGTTGCAGAGTGGTGTATGTTCTTTTGGGGATTCAGTTGCATAATTTTCCTTTTTCCCTGGTACGTTTATATCACATTGATGGCTATGTATTTTTCCATAATTAAATGAATCATGGTGTAAAGAATATTTCAGTTCACAAACTGATCACTGTATAAAGAACATTTCAATTCACAGACCCAGTGGATAAATCTTTACACACATTTTCAATTTTTCCATATGTCTACAAGTGAAAGCTTTGAGTCAAAGAACCTGTAGCTATTTAATGAATCTGGTCAATCAGAATTGCTCAGAGGGCATATTAGTCATCTTTCTCATCATTGGCACAAAATATCCTACACCCATAACTTAAAAGAGGAGAGGTTTAATTTGCCTTACATTTTTGGGAAATTCAATTTCTGTTTACCTGTCTGTAAGGCAGAAGGGGCATGGTGAAAGGCATGACAGAGGAAAGCTATTCACTTCTTGGGAGCCAGCAAGCAGAGAGTGAAGGGAAGAACAAGAGAGGGACACATATGATCCTCAATGACACGCTTCTTCCCAACAAGCCCTTCCTTATAGTACACTTACCTGTGAATTCATAGGGGGATAGTGCCCCATGATGTAATCACCTGTCAAAAGCCCCTACTGTGAACACGTGAAACTTTTGGGGCAAAGTTTAGCTTAGAGCCATATCAAAAAGAGTTCTCCTGGCTTTGTATGCACTCTGAGAAAATACCCAAGCGATTCTTTTTAAGTTTAAAGCTCTACACTGCTGTCCTCTACCCTCTTGCCTTTCTAGCCCATGTTTCATACTACTAGGTCATTGTTGTTTCCTTGATTGTAATTCATTTCTCTGCATGGAAACTTCCTAAATACCTTCAGGGTTAATGACTGAATATGACTGTCTACCCTGCCAGTCAGCTCTACCTCTTCCTTATGAGCTCGTGTACACATTTCTCAGACTTCTTTCCAATTATAGCCTCCACTAATGTCTCTTGTGACCTGTCTGGGTTCCTCCAGGCTCATGTCCTATTCTCATTGCATCCCTTTACTTATTGTGTGTTCTGTATCCTTTCATTGACACCAACCAGTCTTTCAAAAATCTGGAAAGCCCCTGAAAATGTCCTCCTTCTCCACAAGCATACTCTGTACCAGTGTTTAATTTCTTCTCCAACCCGAATTTGTCCTATCTTTGCTAGTGATTTCCTATTATGGGACTATCACTTAATAGTGTTCTGTGAGGTTTAGGTATACAAAGCTTCTTATGGCTAGGATGGAAATAATTTGTACCTTTCATTTCCCTGAATAGAAGGCCATGCATTCTGTTTATATTCATAGATATATTCAATACTTAATAAGCATCTATAATGCACCAGTTGCTGTTCTAGGATTACAATAACTGAATTGGCTATGAGCTCTACCGTTATCGTAAATCTAAATATCTTCAAAGTTTTACATTTTCAGTTCTACTTCTTCAAACAAACTCCAAATATCTATGCTTTCCCCACAGGTTCAGTTATAGGCTATTGTCATTCTAGCCCTTTCAAAATTGCTCCTCGAAAAAAATTCTTTCACAAACAGACAGTAACCTGGAAACTTAATGAGTAAGCCCAGATCAGTCTATCATTTGTAAAATTTAATTCCATTTTATCTGTCCTACTCAGTATAACAAATGAAGGTATTCAAAGAATTGGATGGATAATGGAAATGGAGTTCAATTTCACAGGCAGCTTCTCATTATCTGTTCTGTGTTTATCCATAGCAAGGGTAACTCGATTGCCCTTAAAGAATAGTACAGTATCTTCTTATATTGAAAATTTTAGTGTTAAATAAAGTGAGAGTAAACACATATTTTACAGAAAAACATTAAATAAAATTAGATTTCAGCTATGAAAGATTTGTGTGCTGAACAGTAAAAGTAATGCAAATATGTTGGCCTTTATTTCTAATTCTGAAAATATTGGAATCAATTTAGTTTGGATGTGTGTTCCAGTTCTGAAAAAAAGTTTTGAGGAAACTGGAAATCTCCAGCTTTTATGGATATGATTATACTGCATTTTGTACTGAAAAATATGTGATTTTGTGATGACAGTAAATTTAAACTTTCAAAATATATCTTAATTAATTTGTGAGTTCTAGGGTCTCTGTGGTCAATATTTTCCTTATGTACCAACATTTTAAGAACATAAATAAGAAATGTTGATTTTATACTCTGATTTGTAACAAATAGTTCATAAAGAAAGGTAAAAATAGCAGAAATAAAGGGATTCAGGAAAAATTCAAACAAGGATATGAATAATCAGTGTGTTTTCTTTGGCTGATCAAATAGTAAACTCAAATCTAAAATGTTAGGAGGTTGAGAAAACTCTATGCTGTTAATAAAAACAAAAAACCAAAGTAAGACGATGATTTACTCACAAGTATCTAGGAACTTAATGAAAAATGGGGTGTGGCATTACAGTATGATTTGTATTTTGTTTATTCCTTTCATTTTTCTCAAGATAGGGTAATATGAAAAGCAAAATGATAAATGAGTGTGTTTCAGTTTCAACACATTGTACTTGAGATTTTTAATGATAATTTAAACTGAAGAAGACAGATTTTTAAAGATGGCACTATTCTTTCTTGATTTAATTCACTGGGGTGTTAGAAAATTTGCTGTTGGAAGCACAGAGGTGGTATTTAAGTAATAGACATAAGAAAGAATATAAGTGTGTGTGTGTGTGTGTGTGTGTGTGTGTGTGTGTGCAAAATGTAAATGAGTTTGGTTATTTAAACAAAAAAGCCTTTTGGCTGATAGAACGTTCTGCATTTTTAGGCTTATTTTCTTTTTATATCCAAAGTCCAAAATATTCCAGAGCATTTATGAATTTTTCTTTTTTTTTTGTTTTTGTACCCTTGAGCACCAACTTTATTTTGTCTCTATAAATCGCATGTCTCTAAGGCACAGCATTTCCTTTATGATTCTCTTTCTTTCTTTCTTTCTTTCTTTCTTTCTTTCTTTCTTTCTTTCTTTCTTCTTCTACATAATGCTAATTTGTCTACCATTAGCAGTTTTATTTTTCTTCCATCAGGTGCCATTTTTAATCTGCTGTGAACTGAAAAACCAAGCTGGAAAAAATTGGCTCCAAAGTACACAACACAATCCTGCCTGAAGATCTCAGTGCTCCCTTAGATAAACAATACAGTATTTTGATTTTTTTGACAGCTGTTTTGAATGCTCAGAGTTTCTTTTTATTTACTCATGATTCGTTGTTCTTTAAGCAGCTGAGACTGCCTTAGGATTGCTAAGACACTGAGTCAGCGTTGTCACATTGGCTTCAAAGGAAATACATATTCAGTAACACTGCATAAAAAACCTGTTATCTTGGGGTTTTTTGATAGAGATTAATTTGACTTGAAGAACCAGATTTACTGTCAGCACTGCTGAAGTATTTTTGGTTTATTGGATCAGTCAAGCCGATTCCTGAGTAGCGTTTAAGTTTATCTATGGGAAGCTTCTTAGATAGTTGGTGATTATGTTGTTGTACCCCAAAATGAGACCCCAAATGTAGCTCAGAAAGAGGCAAGACGTTTTTTTGAAGAAAAAGAAGCACTTTATTTTTGCTGGCAGCCAGCGACGCAAGGAGCAGTGGAGAATGACAAACTCTGCGTGCCGAGATAGTGGGGGGCACGGCTTTTATTTGCAAAAACCACAAAACAGGGTGGAGGCTCACAAGACAGGGTGGGAGTCCGGGGAGTTTTACAAGGGATATCTGGAGCACTGTGATCTCAGAAAACGGGGTGTTGGGCTGCGTTTGGCTGAGGGCTAGGTGCAGAATGTTTCTTTGATAAAAGGGGTGGGGAGGTACAAGGCTGGTGGTTAACTTATCTATATGAGCTCAGCTAAGAAGTGTTTCTTTTCTTACATCATCTAAAACACACTAACATAAAAAGACTGTCTTTGCTTATTAACCCAAACACCATCAGTCTGGTCTCAATGTATATTTTGTTATTTCACTGTTAATAACAGTGGTACTACATAAATGCCTAAGTACTTTTTGTTGATTTTACAATTCTAGGAAGTAGATTTAACTGTCACTGGAATTTTTAGTAAGAGTAATGGTGGTGAAGCCTAACAGTTGTCTTCGTGAAAATTCTTGTAATAAGAAAAATTATTCTGTATTCTGTTTCATTTTGGAGAATGTGATTCAATGTACAGTGCACTAAATTCTAGAGAATATATTGTAACTCCCGTGCTTTAAAGATATTTCATCTTATTCATTTAAATAACACTTTTATGATTTTTTAAAAAAATAGTGCTCATATCAGTGTTCTCTGAAACTTTGACAGTCTATTTAGAATGTTATGGAATAATAGAAGTTAATATGTCTGTCAAAATAGGAATATTGGAAGATTTTCTTTCAAAAGTTAGACATCAACTTTCCCCAGCTGGGTAGGTTAAGGGAGAAAAGAGCAACCCATAAGAGTAGAAAGAACTGTTGGAGTGACTTGCCTTTTGTCTTAATCACTTTCATGCTGCTGATACACAATACTAGACACCTGCAGTATAAAAGAAGAGAGATGTATTTTGTCTCGTGGTTTCAGTTTATGTTAAGTTAGTCAAGCTCCAAAACAGCAACTGGCTGGTAGAGGTGCATGGTGGAGGGAAAGGTGTTCAACCCATAATAGCCAGAGAGAGAAGGGAGGAGCCAGGGAAAAGAATACATCAGTCACTTTCCAAAATCCCCACTCTGAATACATGAGACTTAGGGGCAGGGGCATTTATATTTAAATCATAAAATGTTTGTCAGTTAACTTCTTTGATCTGCTTCAGTTTCCTACCAGGTCCTTTAAAACCAATTGCACTCAAAAGATTTTACAAGTCAAATTCATTATTGCTCACAATGTTTCCCAGAGTGTTAGAGATGTAATAAGTGGTTGTGGGTACCTGTTACTTTATCTGTTTTCTAAACAATTAAGAAAATCTTGGATTATGCAATTCCTATTTTATAATAACATCAGGGGAAGGAGGGATTAATTTCAGGCAAGAACCTACTTTCCTTCTGATAGCCATGACAGAACATTAGTATTTGCTGAAATTACTGATAATAATAGTAATTATTATTATTCTTATTTAGCTGGCATTTGTTGAGCACCCTATTTGGTTTTTTTCCTTCCAAACAGAATAGTCAATTAAAATGGCTTACACCAAGGACATTTAATTGTGTCACACACGAAAATGTCTATAGACCGATAGTTTCAGGACTGGTTAAAGCAACAGTTTAAAGATCTCCGGTTACTTCAGTTGGCTTATCTATCTCAATCTAGCTTTCCTATCATGGAAGCTAAGTGGAGGCCACAAGTCATAAAATAATATCCATGGAAAGAAAAATGGGACAGCGTTTTTCCTCCTGAGTATCTGTTCTGTCAAAGAAGAAAATCAAAGATACCCTTGACAGAATTCCCTCAGGTTTTATGTACTTGAGCTGAGTTTTATGCTTATTTTTAAACTAGTCATTATTTTAAGAGCTCTCCATTTGGATGAAAAGGATGGATTTAGCTTCTCTAAACATATTGCTGACTCACTTGAGGCTATCATTTAGCATCTATTAGCAAGAGGAACAGTTTGGGGGTAGACAATCAGAATTGTCTGCCATGGACTTGGCCAGACATGTCCATAAGCATTTTGCATATTCTCTTTTCATTGAATCCTCTTCACATTCTAAAAAAGTTTGTATTTTCAGGTACCTTGTGGAGGTGTTGAGGCATAGGAAAGTTACATAAAGCATCCAGGATCACATAGCTAGCTAGTAATGGGGTAGAGAATCATTAACTCATCAGACATTTACTAAAAACCTGATGTGTGCAAAAGGAATATAACAAGAAATCAAGAAAAATTCTTTCTTTTCAAGTTGTTCATGGTATAGAGGGAGAAAATTTTGATGAGCAAATTAATAATAGCATAGTAGGTGGTGAGGCAGCTCATGTGAGAGTATATCAAGTTCATCAGTGGTACAAAATAGAGAGTAATTATCTCCAAGAATGGAGCTGGAGAGATTTCCCTATAAAGGTTTTCCAGAAACGTGACCTTAACAGGTAGATCCACCAAAGCCCGCATAGAAATATGGAATAGATATTGATATACAATATACTAACTACTGTTATTATCCTATTATTTTATTTTCCATAAAATAAAAATATAAAAAGAGGAAATATGGAACACAATAAAAAGGGCATTTTTAGGCCAAGGAACAGCACTAGAGAGATACACACACCATGGGAAAGACTGCTGCTTTCTATTTGTCAAGCTTTCCATTGTTAATTGGAAATTGTGTCTGTGAGGGAATTAGAGCAGATATAAGGGCTAGTGATCCTAAACCAATTTAGAAATGTGCTCTATACCTTTGGCAAAATGATTGCTTCCAAACTACATTAAAAATACTCTCGTTAGGCTCACAAAAATTCAAAGAAAGGGAAAATTTCTTTCTTAGTCATACCCTTTAACAATACCAAATGGTAAACATATTGATCTGTTCTCCTATGGAATAGATTTCTTTGAGGAAATTTTATTGAGGACATTTCTGATATTGTTTTTCAGTTTATTAGGAGAAAGATTCAGTACAAGTGTGGTTAGGGGATAGGAGAAAAGAAAAGAGATATGAGAAGTAATTTAAGAAAACTAAAGTGACACTTTCAACTAAGATAATTTTAAGAACATTAAGTTAACCTTCAGCTAGGCCTAAATGATGATAGTTACTTCTTTCATATGAAGTAGTACTTTTCAAGGGTACAGATAATTTAAAACAAGGGAAGTGACTACAAAGAGCAATAGCATTTTCCCTTTCACTTCTGTGTTCTGCAGAATGCTCCATGTGATAACCTTTTTCTTTTCTGTACAAGAGGTAATGACTTCTCAATGACTGCCGTATCACTGTCCTCTCTGTCAGCCCTTCCTATCTTTTTCTTGGCTCAACCCATCCTACAAATGAGACAAAAGCGTATTGTATCTTGGTTGGTAGTGTAGACATGAGGAGTTCATTTTTTAAGCACAAACTACTAGAAGAACCCAATAAGTATATTGAGAGGGACGGGGAACACAGTGGTCAGGAGGAAAGGAAATAGAGATCGGGACTCAGGCAAACATTTTATAAGAAATAATTTTTTAATCCCCCATTTTTTAATTTATCAGAAATTCAGTTCTTTCTTCATATGCATGGATTTTTAACATTTTTGTTGCAATAGTAGATTTGGAACTGCTAATAAAAATCAACCCCCTCCATCCTTCTTGGGTATTTTGTTCTTATAGAAATGCATACTAGCCAAAGAAGCATGAAACCATTATCAGTTTATGGCTGATTTTTCATATCAATCATCTCCATCATAGATTCAGGTGAATCTAACATACATTTAAACATAACATTTAACGTACATTGAACATAACATTTAAAATTCAAAGGAAAATGACTCGTCCTGAAGATGGCAAACATGGCATGCCTGCTGCAGCCGGCTATTATCATGGATTCTCTAAAAGGTTCGCCATCACTGGCAGCGAGATAACATAAAGAGCAGGAAACAATGTATGAGATGTCATTTTGGTACCTTCCAATATCATGGATCTATACATTATTTAAAAGAGCATTTATAATTTACTGGTAATACCGTGATGAGACTGAGAAAATTAATTTAACTTCCTTCATTGGAAATGATGATGACATATAATCATTTTTTAAAAATCAAAAAAATCCTTTACTTGGAAGTATGTTAATTGAGATTTGTTATATAATTTGAAAAATAGTGGTAAACTGAAAAATGAAGCTAATGATCATGCATTTCAGTACTCTTATATATTATTTCTTTCATAAACACAGGAATTAGCACGAGTGATGGTATTAGAATGAATTTTCTTTTAATCTCAGAAGTATTTTGGTATGATTGTCTATCAATAGGTACTAAACAAAAGCAAAACAAAATGAATAAAGAACAACAATAACAAAGAACAATTAGGAGTAAAAATGATTTCAGAAGCTGGTTGCTTATTCTGCTTACTCCTGCAGGATTTAATTCACCCTATGTTAGCCAGAGTTGGATGGTGATGAAAATTTTCAGGAAATTCTGTACGACAGTCCTTGCCTTGATTCCTTCTGCTTACATTCACTGTAATCTGTGAAGGATCTAGAAGTACTGAGATACAACCACATCTGTGTCTACAGTTTGGCACCACAGAAGAGCAGACATTAAAATACGTATTCAATAATAAACAAAAATGTATATTCAGTGGCCTCATGAAGTTCTGTTTCAATTGTGCAAGAAAACCTAAGGTAAGAAGCATCCAGAGACCAAACTAACACATAATGTAGTGCCAACTGCCAATTGTATAGAAATTTTAGAATGCAGAGAAAGGGAAAATTCATAAAGCGGAAGCAGATACATGAATTTCATGGGTTCCTGAAAAAGATGGTATTCAATTATAGGCTTAAAATTTATGACAGCTAGATGTGGTAGCACATACCTGTAATCCCAGCTCTCAAGAGGCTGAAGCAGAAGGACCCCACCTTCCTCATCCCATTTGAAATCTATTTTCTTTTCCCAATTAAGTTTTTTATTTTACAAAATCATAAGAAATTTTAGGTTGTGTTCATAATAAAGCTCAGAAAACTATCTCAAGGCCCATAAATATGAAGAATCTGAAATCAAAAGTAATATATCATTCTCTTAGCTGCTTACCTTTTTGTCAAATGAATACCCAAATTTCAGAATCCAAGAAGAGGAAATATATTTTCAAAATGGTATAGAAGACACATTACTTGGTTTATCCACTGTTTGTCACGATGTAATACAATGTTCTCATACTATAAAGAATCATGGGACTCAGCTCACAGATTTCTGTTTGTTGTGGTGGTGATTTTCAATAATGAGTCATCATAGCATGACTTTTTCCTTTTGAGATGCAAAAGATAAATGCCGTTTTTAAGTGATTTAATGTTACAATTAATCTCTTAAGACTGGTGATTTGGTTATAGCTAGAATCTATACTGGGAGAGGACTGTTGTATGTCTTCTGAAAAACAAATCATCACTGGCCTTAACCACAATTACACAGACTCAGCAGAGACCATTGCTAGGGCTGCCTCCTTCAGAAGAGGAGAGAGAAAACAGAATGCATAACGTTCAGTCTAATTGTTGTTTTCCTCAAATGAAATCTATGTTTATTTTAATATTCAGTGAAAAATATATTAAAAATGACAAAACACGGTTGTATGCTAAAGGAAATATGCTCACCAATGTATTAGTGTATTAGTGTAGAATATTCCAATGCACTGCTAATCACACTGTTATTTATTATGTAACAACAGCTTAAAGCTTAGTGCAGTATAAATTTTCCATTAATAAGTAAATGGCTAAATAAATTGTTTACTGTCCACTCAGAAGTTTCTATAATTAAATTTGGTTCAGAGATTATGGAACTATGGAAAAAGTGTTGCAAGTATTATGTAAACATATCTTTAAAAATCCTTAATTATAATACTCTCATGAAAATATAAAAACAAGATATAGGAAAAAAAAAAACAGAAGAAAGTATGTTAATTTATCCAACAAATCCTTCCACAGTATTGAGTATTGGTTTGGGCAGAGTAGGTAATACTAAGAACCTGTGAAGTATATAGTGGTTTCAATACATGTGCAAGATAGGTGATTCTGATTGGAAGAAGGTATTGCTCCATACAATGATCCATTGTTGCCCAGATGCTGAAGGGTCCCTGTTGCCAAGAATGACTTGAAAGTTCTTCTCAAGTTCCTCTTTTAGTGAGAAGGATAGAGCAACTTGCTGCTCGGCAAGCAGAAGCCTCATATCTCTGAGACTCCCAAGTATCCTCTTGGAGAATAAGGAGTCAGTGTGTAAGAGCGGAATTTGCTGAGATAATTATTAGATATGAGCTACAAGACATTGCCCAGTCTCATTAACAGCCTTTCACTCTTTCCTGAAGGCCTACATGCACCTTTGCTTCGGTAGGCAGATTGCCAGCAGATACTTGATTTGCCACTGCAAAGAACAGTAAGGTCTGTTATAGACCAGTCCTGGGATTAAGGCTCTGAATCAGAGGACTCTGAATTAAGTTTCCCCCAGAGCATCCTTCAGGACAATGGTATTGAAGTGATAAGTTTTAAATGAGTAATTTTGAAGGTTAAAAAAGAGGCTATTTCTGCAGATGCTTTCCATCTCTCTTCTGGATATCTGGAAATTGGAGTTGCTGTTAATGATAGTCCACTGATACTCCTGTGGTGCTTCTGTCTGAAGGGTTTTATATGCATTATTTTATTTGACCCTTGTAAGAATTTGACAAAAAGAAAATCATTTTACCATCATAATCATTATAATTTTATAGATGGAAAAAATGAAATTTGGAGAACAAGGAAGTGATTTTTTTTCAAAGTCAAATATGTAGTAAATAGAGTCTAACTTTAAAAGCAGCAGGTTGCTCTTTTGATAAATCCTTTGTCATCTTAATTTTATCCGGCATCCATCCCAATTCCTCTTAAACTCCAACTTTTTTGGGAGCTTACTTGACTTAATATTCTTCTGGAGTGGGGCCACTTGTTGCCTTATAAAAAATAATTTTTCTTCCTGTTTTTCCTCTTCCCCACGTATCTCAATGGTACATAGGTGATGTAAATGGAGTACCTAGGAATGCGGGGCTAGTGGGCAGGAATTTAGTTAATTGAGACTGTAACTACTAGACTCTTACAGTTTTGTAAATCATGTCTATCATTTTCTTGGTTTCTTGTAATTTTCAAGCCTGCTATCCAAACTCTAATCAGTCCTATAATCTTTCAGATATTTGTTTAATATATTTCCTTTTTTGTATATGAACCAGAGCTGGATTTTGTTGCTGGTAATTCAGTATATTATGCTATATATTTAGATGCTATTGTAAGTAATGAGGGTCCCACATTTAAACTGGCTTACACAAAAACGCAACATGTTACCTCCTATAAAGAAACACAGTGGTACCTGAGGCTTCTTCCACCCTCGGGGAAATAGCTCAATTTACTATTGATCAAATACTGGTTATGTAACTCTTCTTGGTTTCCTTAGTTTCTTGTCTTAAAGCTCATGGAAGTCATGAATCATTTTTGAATTCAGTGTGATCATTAAAAGTTATTTTTTATTGTGGCACACAAATCATTTTAATGAGAAGTTGACTTATATTGTCTTCTCTAATAGCAATAGGCTCTATAAAACCTGAAATATATACTTTTAGTCTTGCAAGAGAAAATGGCATTAGCAATGAGTGTTGGATACATTTAAAAGAGGTTTTGTATTGTTGCTTTTTCTAAAGCATTACATTGTAAGTATTCGGGAAGAGCATATATTCAAAATGCAGAAAAATATGGGAAATATCTGTATGGACTCTATATAATAGAAGCTTTAACTTTTTACTTTACCAAATGTGTGTAAATGGCTCTCATTTCTCATGCTCTACCCAAAGGTATGCAGGATGCCTGCTGTGAGTTTTTTTTTTTCCCCTCAAGTTAATAAATGTGCAGATTGCATTCCCTCTTGGGGAGGTTTCAGCAGGGAAGAACTTTTTTTTTTCCTTCTGTATTAAGGGTTTCTGAGAAGGGAACACTGTAGATTCATGTAAGTGAATGTGATTGTCTTTTCTTTAGCTTTTAAAAAGAGAAATATAAACCAGTGTTCACTTTTCAAACTAAGCCAGAACGATAAATATAAAAGTAGAGAATGGAATGTTCTCATTTGAAAGTTTTACTAGTTAAAGGAACAGATTGCAGAGGAAGTCAGGAAGAGAAAGTAATGATACAGGGGAATGAAAATCCTGACCTACTATATGGCCAGTACGAGTTTGTGTTCTCTAAAACTGAAGAATGGATTTTAGGAACAATGGAGGTTAAGAGTGGAATATTTGTATTGAGGGAAAGCAAGCTGCTGTCTGAGAGACAGAAGGGGTCCTGAGTGGGTTGCCAGGGACTCTGGTTTTCTAGGGACTTTTATAGAGTAAAATCATGAAGTTAGATGGGTCAAAGACTGGGAAAAATGAGAACGCACAAGGTGGACATAAGGTGGGACAGAACTGTGGTCAACCAATAAGATTACAAGTGTAATGGTAAAACTGATTAAATCTGGAGAAATGGGGGAGTGAGTTACATAGTAAGCGGGCATGCTTAACAGCAGTGCGGCTTCCTGTAGAGGAATGGGATGCTGACTCCTGACTTTCACAGGGTGATACAGAACTATTTGGACTGTGGATCCTTAGGATGTGGTTGTATTTGCTTTCCTTTTTGTCTTAAGATCCAGCCCACAGCAGAAGGTGATTGTCTCTTCCAAGGCTGCAAGGTACCTGAACTTCTGCTCTGGCTCCTGCGATGATTCAGGTCTATAGAAATTTGATATTCCTTGAAAAACTAACATCTTGGGTATTTACAGGATAGGGCTAGTATTTCCATGGAAAACTGGGTTATGCCTTTGAAGTCATATATATTTGTATATATATATACATATGCGTATATATATATGTATGATCAATGATGTGAATTTCATTCTACCTTCTTTATATGTATTTATATGAGTCTGGGGAAACTAACCCCCAAAATAATGCTTTCTCAGCTTCTTGGGATCAGATTTTATTAGCAAGAAGGGGCAAATCATGTTTCTAGTTTGTGACTGACAAGTTGATATGCGTGTTTATAAAATAGGTCTCAGGCTCTGCAAAACCAAATTAAAATTTCCTTTTTGAAGATCAGAGGTTTTGGTCAAAGCCACAAAGTTGTAACCATTTGATGAAGATATAGACTTATAGGGCAGATAACTAGACCTAAACTAATATTAGGATTCAATAATCTTTTACATTGAATATGCAAGATAATCCAATTTTACCTTATACGTGGGTTTTGCTGAAAACATTACCTTATGATTGTGTTTTGCTAATATCTGTTAAAAGATGTGATGTGATCCCAAAAGGCATTCAGTATCCAAGCAAAATGATGGTTTTTCTCTGCCAAAGGCACAGAAGTGCATATTTACTCAACAATAATCAAACACTATAACCTTTTCTCCTCTCTTTCCTTTTCTTATTTGTCTATTAACTAATTTTCAGATATGTCAGGGTATTGAATGCTTTTATTTTCCTTAAAGAAAGCAAAAAGGGTGATATTTCTTAAGCAATAGAATATTTTATAATGTGTAGTTCTTTTAGCTCCCAAAGTATCCATCAACTACCATCAAGTTCGTCCTCTACAAAGCAGGATTAAAAAAAATAACATTGTGTCATTAGTTTGACATGTTAGTATGTGGATGCTAATAGTAGTTAGTTCTATTTTAATTGACAAAAATATATTAATTAATGGAAAAGAATCCAATAAATGACTTGGCCACAATAATCACCAGAAAAATTGAAATTAGAGATATTTTAATGGACACTTTTAGTTGGCACTGATAGATCATTAGATTATCTGCAATTACTTTTCCTCATATTTAACTGTTTTTCCACTTTTATTCCACACCAAATATACATCTACATAACCCAATAAAAGTAAAAGAATGTAGAAGTAACTCTTTGACAACATCCTCAAAATTTAGAATAATTTTACAAATTCTACAACATATTGTCTCAAAAGCATAGATGATTACTATTCTGTATCAATATGGTACAACACAATTTCATATCCTAAAATATGTATCTTAGAAGGAGAGCAATAAAGAATTATAATTATTTAGAAAATAGAGTAATAAGGAGATGATTTAGTGGGTTCTTATTATTGAGGATATAAGAAAAACTAGCATAAACAGAGTGCTCTTATCTATCTGATGTTATTTCCGAAGAAATTTGGAAGAGACAGTCCTCTAAATACTCCCCTAATGGTTAGGAATATTGATTTGTTCAGCTTTTTAGATTTTGAAATTTAAACAATTTTTTTGATGTTTCTTGTCATATTCTTTATCCAATCATCTTTTCACTGAGAATATTTCCCATATGTAACACTTTTTTAAAAAATACTTTCTTTAAATGTATTTTATTTCTAATTTTTGAATATCACACTCACTTTGCCATTGATAAGATGCATGCTTAGAGTAGTCTAGAGTTGCTTAAAGTCTGAAGTCTCATGTAACAACCCAGGACTTCTGGCTTCTGGTCCAGGTGTTTTTGCTACACAGCTCATCATTAAAACTTCCATGAAGGGAATTTGGGTTAGGCACAAGGGTGAATGAGAGCAAGATGCAAAAAGAGAGCAGAGAGGGAATTGAAAGACTAATAAGGCCAGCAACGGCAAGCAGAACAATAGCTTTACTTCTGCCATGATCCTTTCATCATCTCAGATTGAACTGTTTTAACTATTGTTCATTCAGGAAAAAACTTGCATTTTTTTGTTTTCCATTGATAGCTCTCAATATTAATGAATTGAAATCTAGGTTCTTATATTCTCCAATTTGTGAACTTGTGCCAGTCACATAATCTCTTTAAGCCTTGATTTCCTCATCAGTTTTGGGAATCATAGTAAAAGCTAGTTCACAGAGTCAGTTCTATGAGATGAGGTGTGTAAGAAAATTTGACAGCAGTGACTGGGCATGGTAAGCATCGAAAAAAATGTTAGCTACTATATATATATATGATATTTCAACTTTTACTTGCTTAATGTCCAAATCTTTCTCATATATTTGAGAATTCAGTAGACACTGTTCATTAGTGCTGCCCAATTTTTTTCTTCTTTTGATCACTTGGTAGAATTGTCTCCTGTCTACCCCTCCTTTCTCCTAGAGTTTCAGTGTGCCCGTAAGCTTGCTTTTGTCACTAGTGTTAAGCAGGAGTGATATATGTCTTCTAGTTAGACGCTTTACATGCCTGAATGTTTCACAACTGCTGGGATGATCTTCAGTGTTCCACTTCAATGTAATTTTCTTAGTCCATGTTCTAGACTGAGAAACAGAAAATGATACATAGCAGAATTCCCAGTTAATTTGTTACAAACAGAAGGTGTGACTGAGAAAAATAAAAAGCAAAGAAAGAAACAGGAAAATTATTAAAATTTAAGGTGCTCTTCATATTGCATCATTATCCAGCAAACCCTAACAATGATCTCCATGGCTGGCTGTCCTGGTGGAAAATCTTCCTCATTTTATAGAAATAAGAATGGCCAGATAGTTGCTTTCACAGTCTTTTTTTGCTAAGCGCTTGATCAAAAGTTGACCAGTTAGCCTGCCTATGTACATAAATTGGGAGCTAGAAATGCAAAGAAGTGGAAATAGTGGACAATCAATCTCATTTATTCTGGTGCTGGCAACAAAGGAAGAAATATTCATTTCATAAAAACCAGATACAGCAGTATCTGGGAGAGGATACAGCAGTAGTATCTACAGCTACTGATAGCCTTGTAGACTGCTGCTCTGGGTTTCAAGGACTTCAGCAGCAGAAACCCTACTGGAGAGTTGTAGCTCTGTGTTATAACTCTGGCACAGTCAGGGTGCTGTCTAGCCTCCCTGTCTGCTCATTCTCTAACCTTTTGAATGACTCAACTCTTCAAACAGATAATAGAATTTCAAATCATTCATTTTCTGATTAAGTCAACCAGAGTGTGATGCTTCCAAATAGGATTGCAGAGTAACACAATGTATCAGTTAATTTTGAGATTCTCTTTGTTAATGTGCAGTTATTTCAGTATATTCCTGGCAGCATGAATAGTTTCTCTGAAAGCAGTTGCCTAACCATGCCAACAGTACCCTTATTTTAGAGATGCCCACATTTTATGTAAGCAATTTATTTTCAAGGTATTAAGTTTCTAGTTCTTTAAAAGATACTTAAAAAATCAGAGTAAAAATTTCTTTAGGATTTAAATTATATTAAAAATTAGGTAGATAAAACTCTTTTTCTCCAAAAAGTATGTTATTTTCCTGTATTGACCCACTAAAAATCAGCTTTGTATTACTGAAAGAGACTGTTTTTGTTTCAAATCACAATGTTTTCTTTCTCTGAATTTTGTTCAATTTAGATTTGAAGATGACCTAAATGGAGCTCTGAAGTATTTTCTGTCTCTATGATATGTAAGACCATGCTTCATCTGCATGAGACAAAATTCTCACAGGAGGATATTCATTGAATTAGGTGGGCAAGATGATTACTGTACTCTTGTAAAGAGCTATTAATCTTACTGTACATGACAACTAGATTGAAATGAAATATGTTTGGTGGGGGAGTGGAAAGAGAGAGTCATTACAAATACTCAGCAGATAGAAACTTTTATATATTCTGGATTTACATTTTGCACCTGTAAGGAAAATATAGGAAGGGTAACCTTACTCTTAGTGATCACACCAACAATATAACTTCCTTGCTAAAATTCAAATCCAAGAATAAGTCTGATTTGCCTATCCAGCCCACCTCAATCTGCAGTCAAAAAATAATTTATAAACAACAACAAATATTGGTCAATTAAGTAGCCACACAGAGCTAGAATAGCTGATCCAGAGAAGAGATATAATGAGCAATTGTATCTTTGCTTTGAACCATTTGTTTCTGGAAAGGTGGAGAAACAGTGAATAGTGGAAAAGAGATTTTCCCATGAGATGCTAAGTTCTTTCCATTGATGGTTTGAGCAAGAAAAAGTAAAAGCTTGTGAAGATATGAGACTCAGAGCAGTAAGTCAGCTAAGGATAGACACCAAAGTGGGGAAAGTGATTGCTCTACATTTAAACAATGATAAAATAATTGGTTAAATGTATTCTATAATTTTCTAACTTGTGGGAGGTGCTATAAAAGAAACAAAAACAAAACCTACTTACAATATGCAGGATGTAAATCTACAATTTTAAGGTTGAGAAAAATCTTTATTGTTAGTGAACATAAGTTCCAAGTACCTACTACTAAGACCTGATTACTTACTTGTTTTACCTTATGACAGTTTGTTCTGCAAATATAGTGCCTGAGTTGCAAATCAGCTGATCTCCCTCAAGGTTCAGATGACCGAAGAAATGTCAGAGGCTTTTGTCCTTCAGGGAGGAATTTTATCTTAATTTGCAGTTAGACAAAGGCCTAGAGATGGAAGAGACTTTCTCAATGCCACAGGAGCTGGTGTAGCATAGAATTTAGTCTAGTATTCAGGCTCTCATTATGACTCCTGAGTCCGTGATATCAAAGGCCGACCTTGGTTTGACTTTTGTGAACTTGTGGGATACAAAGGATACTCTTCAAATTAACCTCTGGGATTCACTCCTTTTCTGGAAGGAATATGCAGTAGCTTATAAAGGTAACATTAAGGGTAAGGAATAGAAACATAAAGTCTTTTACAAGCTTCCTAAAACTCAGACTTATTTTAAATTAATAAGTTAAAAAGAAAATGTGAGCAATGTGACACACTGGCTCTGGATTCAGCCATTTCTTGTTCTCAGTGAACTTTTCCCCTGTGTCCTTTTGGTAATGTTAATCAATGTCCCTAAACCCGTTTCTTTCCTATAAAGTGGAGATAATGATGGTACTACCTTATATGATTCTTGTGAGGGTTTATTCATACAAATGGCAAAAGATGAGATGTAGGAAATAGAAGATAAATAAAATGAGCCAGGTGTGAAAAATAAGAAGTGTAATACGCATTAAGATAAGCCTAGTTTGTTAGTATTTATTGGATGAATTTTTTTTTACTATTTATTAAACTCTATTACTTTTTCTTCTTCCATAGCTAAAATACATTCCTCTCAAATATGTTTGGTCTTGTTACTATCTTTAAGGACATCAATTACATGCCCTGTTCAAAGAAAGAAACTTTAAAAATTGTTTTAATCCACAAAAGTTTTATCTTGACAGAGTCAGCAGGAGAATCTACACAGAAATTAAGAAGTGGTTGTTAGAGCCACAGGAGCTCAGTACAGCTAGGGGAAAGAAGATCTAGGCTGCGCTGAAGGATTTGCAGAGTTCTAGATCTGGAATTGGCACTGGAAGTCATTGAGCTGACTCACTCTTTTTTTAAAGGAGCAGGGAAAAAATGTACAGAGAGCTTACTCATGTATATGAGGTCTCTTGGAACTTCCACTTGAAGAATGTTAATCTTGATTCTCCACTTTTATATTTACTTTCCTTATTTCAGTTTTATTTTATATCTTCTTTAGTGTTTTACACACTAGGGTTGGTAGGTGTATGTTAGTGCTTCTATATAATTTGGTTCCTGTGTTTTGGATGAGCTGTGATATATTCCATGACCCTAACATGTAATTTCAGTGCAGGTGTGTTGGTTGAATAAATTCCTTGGTGGTTCCCATTCTTTTGTCTCTAAAGCTGGCAAAGATTCTGTACCAGAGAGTGGAGTCTGGCCCTTGTCCATTACTATGCTTCCTCTTGTTATCTTCTCCACTACTTTTATTCTGTCTCTTGACAGCTTCTGAGAAGCAAATTAAGAAACAAAGATAGCAGCTAGAACCAGTTGCCCTCTCTTCCGAACAGGAAAGATTTCATCTTTGGAAGACCTTTCCAGATAATATAAATTGTTTACTGGAGGAGTGAAGCCCAAACAATAATTGCACCACTGATGGCCAAGATGAGGTCTACCCTGTCCCTAATTCAGTGATGAATCTAGAAGTGGGGACATTGACATTCGACTTTAGGACTCCAAATCAACAGATTGATAGCAATAGATCAATAACAGCCTTACAAAGTTTCAACGTTTATTCTCAGTGCTCCTAGTATTTACATCATGGTAACAGGAAAACATTTGATAGTGGTTTCTATGAGATTTATAACTTAGACCAGTGAGTTGAACTTTAGGGTTCATCTAAACTATCTGGGGCTTTTCTGAAACATAGATCACTGGGTTCACACCTGAAGAGGTTTGGGGTAGCGCCCAAGGATTTTCATTTCCAACAAGTTCCTATCCACTGATGTTGCTGGACCAGGCACCATATTTAAAAAAAAAATATTTCTATATGAAAAAGTGCCTTGTCTTTTTTGACCTTTTACTCCAATTTTCTGCCCTATTCTTGCTTTGTTTTATATCCTCGGTTTTTCATAGTTTCTTTCTAGTGAAAATTCATTTGCTTGCAAATCTTTTTCACATTCAAACAGATTTTTTTTTTGGTTCTGGAGTTTAAAATCACAACCTTGCACATGCCAAGCAGGTGCTTGTGCCACTGAGCTAAATCCCTGGCCCCTTTGAAGACAAATTTTTATTGCAGTATAAAATTTATATCTGTCTCTTTCCACATTTTGACTAATAATGTTAGAAATTGCAGGTGTAGATCCCTTTCCAGTACCTCTCCCTCTATCTATTTGCACACCCTGATGTTTCTTGGTACCTCTGATCTGTGTGACTGAAGAAGGTGGGTAGGGCTGAGACTTACTGCAGCTAATTTTCTCAAAGTGTGACATAGAGCATGACATTTCCTTTGTTCTCTGTTTCCTTGGACTATGTTTGAGCTCTCATGTTTACAAGCATAAAAGAAAGAAAAGGAAATTATTTAATGAAAATGTTTATGATCTTATGAGAACAAACGGACTGATTTGAGGAAGCAGGGAGGTGGGATTTTCATGTTCTGATACCTACTCAGTCATAGGACTCTGCAAGGGGTCCTCTGAATTTTCAGGAGCTTCAACTTTTTCCTTTTTAGTAGGCTGGAGGTATTTCTGAAAAAAAATGCTACTGCTAAAGTACATCACATGAAGAGTGACCATATACCACTGTGGTTAAAAGCTATTGCAGGAGATTGAGGGTAGGATATAATATGTCTTATAGAAGAGACAGACCTTTAGCAAGTAGATGAAATCTGTTCACAACAGGGTGTGTTCGAATCCTTGAAGACATATCTTTATTTGACTTTGATGTTTACTCATTGTAATTGCCCTTGGAAACTGTGTTTATGAATCTCTGTTGTATTGAGGACTCTGGATCAAAACCGTCCTCTAAAGATCTCTGTTTCTTTGGTTATCAGTGGCATGGGGAGCCTGATTTCATTTACCACATTGGAGAATCTTGGTAAGAATGCCCAACTCAACTTCCTCCAGAGTGCAATTGGCAACTGAGTATTTAAATCTTGCTATGTTGTCTAATTGTTTCATGCAGTGAGCCTGAGGGATTGGGAATAACCTGCCTGTTTCTTTTCATGCTCATTGTCTTTTATCCTGGATAGCCAGGTGTCTGCTAATGCAGCAGGCTGGGTATTCAGATGCATCCACAGCAGTGAATTTTGTAGCATCATTTGCATGTTTAACCCACCTCTGTTTCTGTTATTCTCAAATAGATGCAGGCAAAGCCACATATGTAAAAATTTCTATGCTTCCAAATAAGACTGGGGTTCTGATGAAATAAATAATTGCTAGAACTATTTGAGTCTTGCTCCTTAGGCCTCTTTTAAGAACAGCATTTTTGGCAGCTGTGTTATAATATTTCACCAGTGACTGTATCTTAGCCCTGTATTTCACATCACTCTAAGACTATATTATGATTTGTCTTCCACACTGATGCAGAAGTCCTGAGGTTGTGCTTTTCCATTTCATGGAAACAATATCAGTTGAAAGAAATTAAGAAAGAGGTATTGATTATGTTTTTCTACTGACAAACTAGGTGTCCTCTGAGACATGGCCAAGTCTGGTTCTGCTCACTCAGCAAGGTCATTATGGGGGTCAAAAGGAAGTAAATCAGTGTGTAAGGTTATTAAGAACAATGCAAAATACACAGTTTAGGAGATATAAGATCCCATCCAATTATCAATCATACTGGACCATTGTGATTAATATCAGCATACCTTTCTTAAATGATCAGCCTGCCTCCTAGGTGGTTTTTGTACTTAGATTCACCTGGCTCAAACCTAGGCTATCACTTTTATGAACCATTTAATCTAATCCTTATTTTGCCTGTGTTTTCCTTTTAGAATATAGTGAGGATTCTAGATAACAGATAATGCTTAGAAGGGTTCCTGCTACTCAATCAATAATATCTTATTATCAGTTTATTTTTTGACTCATGCCATGTAAAGAACTTTTTTGATATGTTGTGGAAGACATTCTTGTTTGCTAATTGTGGGAGACCACTACCCAGTGGCTCTGAGCAGGATTAACTAATTGGCTTTCTATGTTTATCTGTGAGTCCATCCTAGGCCTCGGCCCCTTGGCTGACGATGGGAGCTGATGCATAGTAAGTGAACCTCTATGAATCACTGGTCCTGGCTGAGGCCTGTAGTGGCCTGTGAGGCCAGAGATACCTCAAAGGGCAAGACAAGGCCAAGGCTGAAGACACCTTGGCTCCAACACTAATTAAATAAATAGAGACTGCAGCTGAAGGAATTTTACTCCTGCAGTCTCAATCCTACCATAAATGTCATTTTGGAGATAAGATGGTTCTCCTAAATTGGCATAATTTACTACTTGGAGAAGTCTTTGAAATGGCTCCCAAGGTCCTACTCATTTCCTGCACTTTCCTCAGTTTCCCCACCCTTTGTTGTTGGACCTAATAAAAATGAGCAGTCCAGAGAAGTCTTTGTCTTAGCCTTCAGAGTCTTGAGCTCATCTAAAATATTTTGACCCTCCTGGAGCCCTAAAATCATACCACTTGTCTCATTTTATTTAAACCTTCACCATACACTTGTTTGGAAGATCGGGGATCTAGGTCAGGACCCGATAGGTAATGAGTGGTATTGCCAAAACAGAAGACTCATTTTGGAACTTCTGTCTCTAGCTCAGGTCCTCTGACTTCATAATGAAGTGATGGATTTCCCTAAGGGGGGAAAATGCTTCAGAGGAAAACCATCACTAATTCTCAAATGCTGGCATGCATTGCTCTTTTATTTCTTTTCACCAAAGGACATTATTTTAGGCTCCACATTCCATTTTGTGCCTGCTTGGTGCTGCTCAAACCTGAGCTCTCTGTAGAGCAGCCTATTCCTACCCTTTAGAGTAGTGAATGACACAATTTTTCAGCCAAGGGATAGAACACAAAGCTGTCCTTGGCACAAAGCCTGAACCAGGCTTTTTTCCTCCATATTGTGCTTTACAATTAGTCTTTAACTCAAGCAATCATGGTGTCTAACTCAAGTATCACCTTCTGGTTCTTTTCTTGAGTTCTGAAGACCACATGGTGTAGTACTATAAATACATACATATGTGTCTTGAGTTTCATGTCTTTTTTTAGTATACTGACCTCTCCAGATTCACTCTAAGGTTTTTTTTTTTCTGGATATGGGCTATCTTTTCTTTATTCGATAGTATTAATGTGGCAAATGTAGAATGTAGATTGAAAATCTCTTGGGGTTGGGTACATAGGTATTTGAGGTGAGCTTGTCTGATAGAAAGGCAGAAATGATTTCCACCTGCCACTATCATGTTGTAGGTTTTTGCTAAAACTTCTTAGGAGACAGATCAATTTATTTTGCTGACCACTTTGTAAGTGCTTGATCAATGACAGTGTTGTGGGAGATTAGCGTGTGCCAGAAGAATATTCATATATTAACATTTATTTCAGTATTTTTATTCTGAAATGTACCCGGCACAAAGAGTCTATATAGCATTATTTTACTTGTAGAAACTTCTCAGAAGGCAATGGTGTGCCCTTATCCCTACCTGGAAATGCAGTGATTGAAAAATATGGAAAGAAGTTTTTGAAATGATACAATATTTTGTGTCCTTGTCTGGAAGTTGGTGAGACAGATCTATTCAACTATGCTAAAATTCATTCATCTGATTACTGTTACTTTGTGTACTTATATTTCTGTATATTACTTCTTCATAAAATATATATCTTCTTGCTCCTATTTCTCACTTTTTTGTGTATAACAGAAACAAAAACAATGCCACTTTGGGCTCAGAATAGAGATGATGTTGTTGTGACCTAACCTTGATGCTTTCTGCCCTGTGAACCTTGGAAATGAGAAAACATACTCATGTGGAATTGTCTCCAGGTTTTGGAAATGGAATTTTACAAAAATGAAATTGAACACCTAGTTAAGGTAGACAACCTAGAATGTGTCTTGTTTAGACAGAATGTCTTATCAGAAGTGGGAGGTGAGCCTTGTTTATTGTTTGCTGTGAGCATAACTACATGTGGGGTCAGATGCCTTAGCTCCTCCTGTAGGTCTGCAGAGAGTATGGCTGGCTCACAGATGGATAGATATTTATGGGGAATGTGAACCAACACATCTCTGAGTGTCCAAACAGATATTCAAATCACCTAGTTTATTAGGGGATCCAAAATATGCATTTGTGGCTAGCTTTACTTTGGAAAGAATAAATCTTTAAACACATATCAACTAAGGCTTAGCAGTCCAACAGCATTCTTGCTATCATAAATTTTCTAGTGAGCAGTAAGTCATTTATATGTGTTTCTTTTTTTCTGGAAGTTTGCATAAACCTCTAGTAACCCTTTTATATTATCTACCTGACAAATCTATCTTTAAAGAAAGAAATACTGAATTCCATCATAAAATAAATTTTATGATCAAACAATCCCAGTTTTTCAGTTTCTCAGTTTCATTCAGAAATACCCAAGATGGTGTTTCCAAACAATACAACAGAATCATCTGTATTTCTTATTAAAAATGTGAATTTCTGTGCCCCAGTCCACAAATAACAAAGCTCTCATGGACAAGCCCAAGATGCTATATCTAAAATATATTTTAATAATAATTTTAATTTACATTAAATGTTGAAATCTATTAAACCTATGACTACTGGCTGGTCTAAAAACTTACTTTGGGCTTAATCCAGGAGATTTCCCAAGAATTATCTGGGAAAAGTTTTATGTAGAGCACTTTTACAACATTGGGATCATGATGCCACAAAGAAAGGGTTCTTCTATTCTTAGATGTGAAAGACATACAAAATCACCCTTGTCATTCTTCCCAGCAAGAGGATACAAGAAGCTCTGTGCAGAGAGCCTGGCAACCCTTCCCTCTCAGTGTCATGCACCTCTGTCCTTCTGTGTTGGCAGAAACTCTGACTTTTGCATACCTTTTGAATCACAAAATTGTTCTTTTCTATGCGTTCTGTTTTGCCACAGCAGGCTATTTCTAAAGGAAAATTGTTGCTTTTCTTGTCCTGAATTGTTTCTTTCCAAAAGACAGTGAAAAGAATCCTCCCTTTTGGGTTTTGCTCTGTTGACTTTATGACAAGGACACACAACTGTGATCAGGTGATGTTCTAGTTAAAGGAGGCAGAAGAAAAATTTTGTTGCAGAAGTAACTAGAAATAACCATGAAAACTAAAAGATTACCGTGGGTATAATTCAGTATTCTGAGAAAATGTTTGGAAGGAGCAACCCAAGGCAAACTGGTCAGTCTATTCCATTCCCAGAATTGTCAATATTAAAATTAGAAGCAGTAAGGGCTCTGAGTATTGTCTCATGATTCACTATTTTCACATTAATATTGCATTTGAATGCCTTTGTTCAACTTTGGGGAGTGTTTGGATAAAAATGGAAGCTTTGCAGATGAAATAAGGAAGATGTCAAATTTCAGAGAAAGTTTTTAAGAATTATAGATGTTGGTGTAGTATCTGGAAACCTCCCAGAAACGTGTCCACGTAATAGGGATTGGCAGAGGCCAGAGATGCTATGAAACATAAATTCTGTGTTCTGGATGGTCTCCAAGTCACTGACAGAAATTGTCTAGTCTCAAATGTCAAATGATCAAGTGTGAATTAGAAAGCATGGCATAATGCCATTAGATTAAGGAAATCCCCAGATTTATGATGTCTCAGCCATCTCAGTTTGCTTGTAACACAACTTACCGAAGAGGTACACTGGAGGAAGTATCAATCCTGCAGCCTGAGTGAAAAATTTGTGTTGACATGATGGAAAGCAGAGACAACTCACCATTCTTATTTTCATTGTCTATAAAAGGAAAGCATTTTTTCCAATGGAAAAAAAATAAAACACAGAACAAGGTTGTACTGTGTACTAAGTACACAGGGTCAGTAAAACAAGATTCAATACATTTAAAATAATTTAAGACATGTGAATAAAAACAATCATCTCTTTAAAATGTTATTAGAATTTAGAAATGTGATTTCCAATTCTGTGTCATTGTCAATAACCTCTGAGGACTTGAAAAGTAGTTGCAGAAAAATAATACTTTACCTTATTTTCTCACGGCAGTCTTCCTTTTGATATAAACTGGTAAGCTTGATATTCACAGCCTTTCAAAATTCTGAAATAGATTATTACATTGTTTATATACCTTTAGGAGAGACAAGATCCACAGTCTTGTTTGAATATATTAAGGTGAAGACAACTAAGACTGACTTCAGTTTATTTCCAGATACCTTTATGAGATTGATGGATACAAGGAACTCTCCAATTAGAATTTATTTTAGAGGTCTCTAAGATAGTAGAATTTCAGTCTTCACCACTGATCTTTCAAAAAACATTTTTAAACTAATGGATGAATGAAATAACTAAAAGCAAAGAAGAACACTGAAAAGGTTGATTGTAATAAAAATTCTATATGGATCATCTCAATAAGTTATATTCCAAAGGAAATTTGAGGGTAGGGAAAATGTTGTCCTAGATTTGTTAATAAAGTTAAAAATCATTAAAAAATAAGTATGATGTAGTAGGGCAGCGGTTTCTGAAAAGCATGTATGACTGCAGTAGACAACAACCTGAACAATATTGGATCTGTGTCCAAAGATAGAAAATAATGAAACATCGTATTGCTTAGTAGGAGACCATAAAAATAATAATCTGTGCTAATTAGGCTACACAGAATTCTTTTGCCATGTGGTATGACTTTTAGGGAGAAACATTAAATTGAACATCTACAAAGACGAGAATGATGGTGATTGGTTTAGAAACCAAGTTCCAGAAGAGCTATTTGAAAGAACAACAACAACAAAAAAAATGTAGTGTATACCTGATGACTACATTCTTTTGGATTTCAGCAAGTTATATAAGAAATACTGTTCAATGCTAAAGACTCCTAATGGGGTTGTTAGAAACTAGAAGACATTTGTATTTCATGGAAAGTTACTGTCTTAACGTAGACATAACATGACAGGTGATTGTGAATGTGAGAGAGCACAGTAAGCAAGAAGTTGAGGAATGGATTAGTTTATGTGAGAGGAAAAGGATTAAGTCATAAAGTCTCATACCTGGTTGCTTACCTGTGTTATGTCTTCTAAAAATATTACTTACTGCAAGGGACTTATCCCAGAACTTATAATTCAATAGATACAGGGCAAGGGCCAATAATTTGAATGTCTTTAAGAGAAAGTTTCTTAGGTTATTCAGACATACAGTCCAATTTTACATTATTAAGGGCCTTCAAACTCTCTCTTAACTCCTAGCCACATGCTTGTAAGTATACATAAGGACCTGCTGGTATCATCTCCACACCTGCCAATTGGCTTAATGGTATGCCACACTGGACTTGTACTTAAACATGGTGAATAGTCTCCATCAAATCCAAGACCCTGGGTAAGTAATTTGCACACACTATCTCACTTAATTTTAACAATAAACACATGAGGAAGATATTATTTTTATAGTCATTTTATGCTTATGGAAACTGAGGTAATAAGACAATGACTTAGCAGAACTGGTATTCAGGTCCAGCTTACTTGATGGCAAAGTTGGTTTTCACACTTTGCCTTCTACAGTACTATTTTGAAAACAAAAAATTTTAAGAAATATCTACCAATGCATCAGGAAAAGGTATAAAAATGACAAATGCGAGTTACTTCTTTTTCCTCCCCTCTTGTGCTGCCCTATTTGGAACCATGCCTTTTCCACAAGTTCTTTATTCTCCTTTCTTCCATACCTCAGTCAGGCATGAATTTCTTTCAATGTTAGGGTGCTTTTATTTATTATAAATGTACCTTTATTTATTAAATTGTCAAAACCATCTTGGATCTTTCATTTTAAAAGAAATCAATACTAACAATATTTTTATGGTGTGTTGAAACCATTATTTATCTTTGATGAATTTATTGAGCTGACAGGAAGGAAAGAAGCTGTCAAGAAACAGTCTCAGTAGGCATGACCACCATGCCTGTGTCCTCAGTGGGTTCTGTTATAGATGATAATCTATAATAGGCTTCAGAAGAAAAGAATGCAACCAGAGACACCAATCAAGAATGCCTCAGACAACCCCCAATATTATTTCTGAAAATTTTTACACAAATTAAGCCCAGTATGCTTGACTTCATGTCTCCTTCCTAAGCTTTAGTTTATAAATGATCTGCAACTATTTGCTCAGAAAAATCATGTTTTAGCAGTAACAGTATGCTGTCTCTTTGTGTACTTTACTTGCATTACTAAAATGTCTAATTTCCCCAAACACAACTGTTGTAGTTGCAGACATTCAGAAAGTACTTTAATCAATATTCTTTCGAATAAAGCATGAACACAAAGCAAAACTGCCCAGAATTTGTTAGCTGTCACCCACACTCATCAAGTCTCCTCTGGCTACTTTTCCTATAGCTGATGACTTTTGAAATATAAATCACACAAATTAAAAGGCTTCTTGAAGCACAGAATGACTATTGTTTTTTTTTAAACATTTTGTTTCAAGTAAAACCAGCAGGCATGCTATTAGTTTTGCCTGACCTTTCTGTAAATATGATGGATCCAGTTCCACTGCAAACACCATACCCTGATAAGTTCCGTGTGTGCAGTGGCTGTTCTCCAGGCAGAGGGAGATTGGTTTTACTGAGCTATTTCAAAGGGGAGCAAAAAGGTGAGAGCCAACTGCCAAGCTGGTTCAGTCTTGCCAGAGCTTTTTAATAAGCCATTATTAGGCTGCAGAATTCTTTTCCAGTTTTCAACTCTGCTCACATTTCACTGATCTCACTCCCTCTTCACAGCTGTCTCTCACATCACATCCTCAAGCACTTGCTGTGGAGACAAAGTGAGGTTTGAATTTTGTCTAAGCATTGGATTTCTATTAAATTAAACAGGGAGCAAAAAGTGGAAGGGGAAAGGTGCACTTTATGGAGATTGAGTATGCTGTCTGGTTTTCATGTTCTTTGAGAAATCTTGTTTCTTTTCAATTGCTTAACAGTTATTAAACTCTAAAATGGGGAGTAGAATGATAGGACACTTGGAAGGCCAGTCATAAATCTGGTGTAAAGTGGGGTGTAAGCAAGCCCCTTTCCTTCTCTGTATAGTCAAGAGACTGAATAGGAATTTTTTCCTGAGTCCTTTATTTTCTTAATTCTAGTGCAGGTATTAGTATTTTTTTCCATAAAGGGCACTATAGTATTTTAGGGTTTACAAATCCCAAAGCAAAATTGTGTTAAGTATTTATAAATCAATAAAGAAAAGAAATGTTCATACAATTTTTTTAGGCAATCCAATGTTAATGATAAATGAAATTTTTGGTAATGCAGTTCTTCTAATAAAAGTGGAGTTTTGTTGCTGAAAGAGGAGTAGATAACCTCTTGCCAAATTGCGGATGTTAATCAAGAGAATATTCTTAACTGACAAGTGTTACATTACACACACACACACACACACACACACACACACACACACAAGCACAGAGATACCAGGTGAACCAGAGTTGGTCTATGGGACGTAGTGTGCTAACCCCTGTCCAGTGGTGCATTATGACTCTTGAAAGAGGCAACACAGCAAAGAGGTTTCAGAGAGCTAGAAAATAAAAAGTGTTTTAGGAAAATGGGGACATAGGAATATAAGCACACTAGTGCAGGGTAAAAGTTTAGGTTGCAGGAAAATATGTGAACAGGTTTGCAGCCCAATGTCACCTAAGAAGTAAAATGCATTTGTTTACAGCCAAATATTTAAAATAATTTTTTTGCTTAATCTGATTAGAATTTGCCATGCTCATTACATTCTCTTTATGATCATTTTAAGGGTTATTTTATTGTTTGTCATTATCCATGGCCAATTTACATTTTTAGTTTTCTTCTGTAGTTTATAAAATTCTGCATACTTTAGTGTCAGAAGGTAGTTATTGAGTTCAGATAGATGAATTATATGAGCAAAGCACTTCTGAATTTTGTTTGAATGCAGTAATTTGTGCAGTGATTTGTTTATAGATCTCTCAGTCAGAGAATAATTCACATTCAGGAATTTGAGATTTTACTTTTGCTGGAAAGTCATGGTCTGTTGTGTCTAGATTTTATATATTATAGAATAATATTACATTTTAAAAGTAAACACTTAGTTTAATACATTAAGCTGTTGATATGTCACCAAACAAAATCAAATCTTCCTCGCCAAATGGAGTCTAGTCAGTTTCATTACATTGTGTATAAAAGCTTTGCCTGTGAGACGAAGTCAGAATGTCTCATATTCCGTTTTAGGCTGAGCAAATGTTTGGTGGTACAGAGAGGAACACATCCACAGCCCTCCCAGAGGTCTGTCATAAGCTGAGTTTTGAATAGGCAGAGCCTGAGGCGAGGGTGAAGTACTGAGCTTTTACTTAGGAGGGTTAGTGTAGAGTATGAGACAGAAGGAGAGAGAAAGTCAGGAATGATGTGAAGCAGTGTGAGGTGTTGTATTACCTCATTGGCTTTTACTTTGCAATCAGCTGTGAAAAACCATCCTACCCTGCTTGGCTAGTACATTTAAAGGATAGCTTATTCTGCTTAGACAAACTCCTGAGAAGAAAAGTCCATGAGAGGAATAAGGTCGGCGGTGGCGCTATCAGCTGCCTCTCGTCTATTTCTCCTTTGATCTGTTTTCATCTCATGGGCAGTTAACTCTCTGACACCTCTGTAAAACATTATTTGTCCTTTTTACTGGCTTTGTGGGATGCCAGGCTGTCTTATTTGCCATGTGATGTTTCACGTAAGTCTAGAAGAGGAAAGACAACCAGAAATCTCAGATATGTGGATGATTGAGCTAAAGGCACAACACTAACTCAGGAAGAAGGTTATGATTCTCAGAGCAACTGACTGTTCAGCTCCTCTTGCGGCAGCAGAGTATCATCAGTGGGTGAGCTGCCAAGTTAGCCTTACAGGAAAGTTGCCCTCAGAAAGAGAGAGATTAATAAATGGAAGGTGCAGTTGATCCTGACTAAAATATCGTGTAAAATTCAGATTTCTAGAGAAGTAGCAAGTGGGTCATTTCTCACAAGGCAATTAGTACTAACAGGATACAGATATAAAAATCTGGAAGCTAAGTGCTAGGGACAGTAGTGGACTGGTTTGGCTGCTGTGATCTTGGACTTCCTTCTTTATGCTGAATGATTAGCACTGTTCAGTACCTTTCCAACTTTTCTCTTGTTTTCCTGTTTATCTTATGAAACAATCACCATTTAGTTCAAGTGTTGTGTCTTCTGCACATGCCCCCATACTTCAGAGAAAGCCACAGTTCTGGAGACTGGATTTTGATTGGCCCAATCAGTTAAAGAAGTTCCATATCTCTTGCTGGGAACTGGCTGAGAGAGATGAACATGTGACTCTGTTTTGCTCGAAACAGGATTCTGCTGTGGGCTTGTGCGAGAATTCACTTGTTTATTAGGAAGAGATGTCAGCTGTGAATATGATGCCTTTGTTAGCTATGGCTGTTGTGAAACCATAATGGAGACTGAATTGGGTAGGGAGGAAGAAAGGCTACAGAAATGACAACTGAGAAAGAAGTAAAAAACTGTTGTTTACAGTGAGATTTGGTCTATTGTGTCAATCAAACCAGAGTTCGACATACCTTTGCACTTCAGGTTGTAATAAATAACACTTTTGTTTTGGCAAGTTTTAGAAATATTGGATACAGTGCAAATGCCCATAAATAAATGAATAGATTCAAAAGATTTTTCTTAATAACATGGAGTACTGCTCTGTCATAAAGAAGGACAAGCTTAAGACATTTCTAGGTAGATAGATGCACCTTGAGACCATACTCTTAAGGGAAATAAATCAGACACACATGTTTAAATACTGCACTGTTTCTCTGATATGAGAAAATGAAAGTATAGATAAGAACTAAAATGTATAATAGATATTGGAAAATGGAAAGAAAATATTCAACGAGAAGAAGAACAAGGGATGGGGAAAGGGAGAGGAAAGAAAGGACAAGAACAAAAGAGAATATAAGGAAAATATGGAAACAAACTTTTGTAAGTAAAGAGTGGGAGAAAGGTTGAATGAAGGGGAAGGGAAAGAGTCCACATTCCCTATGATGAATGTTATCATTATGTATAGATAGAATGCACCAATAAAATAGAAGCCAAGAAAAAGGGAAGTCTTGGTTATTTTTAAGTACTATAAAAGTGTATTGACAAACAATCATACACTCAGCAGTTGGTAAGTAATTTTGATGGGAAACCGAGCTGTCCATTGTTAACAAGACACGTGTAGCCTGTGATGGAATAACCCAAAGTAGACCTTCACTTCTCACAGTTAGGAGGCATGGAGGGGCTGCAGCGGGCCAGCAAGATGTAGCAGAAGCTGTGTCAAATAATAGACCCAGTGTTTAGAGTCCTCAGGCCTTACCGTTTTTTGTTAACAACTTTTCTTACTACAGACAGAAATAATGGCAAATACCTTAGAGATTTGATGAAAAGTGGTATTTTATACAAAGCTCTAGGGACAATGAATCAACATGTTTCCTTTCCCCAACAACATGCTTACTGACATTCTTCAAATTGACAAAAAAACTAATTGTTTCTACCATGGTAAAAGTCTTGACTTTTGCTAATAACTGGATATGAGGATGCTGTAGGCAAGTTGCCAGCTTCATGTGTTTTGTCTCCACTTTTAATAACCAGGCAAGTACTTTTTAGACATGAGATCCTGTGTTTCTATGTTCATTTTAATTTAATTGTAATAAAAGCATGTATTCAACTGTCTGAGATTCTTTCAGATATATTACAGAATTTTTCCCATAGGTGGAAATAAATGTCCAAAGTATGAACATTTAGATCTCTTCTACTGATGTGTTAAGCTGCATTTCTTAAAGCACATTTTCACATACAATTACTCTAAAACTAACCTTATTTACCTTTTCCCATCAAAATTTAACATAAAGACTTGCACCAGGCTGTGCTAATTTAGCATGAATAATTCACATGAAACACACTTGGCACATATAATGCCAAGCAGTTTAAATTTTTGTGATGATGTTGGCTTGAATCAGCCTGGCTTGACTTTCTTTCTATAACTTCATGGTAAAACTTCATAAGCTGATTCCTCAGTTTGAACTCTTTCCAGCTCATCTGTTCTATGATTGTCCCAGGGAATCCTCCATTAGAATTTTCTCTGATGTTTTCGACTCCAGTGGAAGAAGCCAATTTGGCTAGAACAGTCACTAATCTCCTGACAGAGCTGGCAGTATAGGTTGGAATGGCATGGCCAGTCACATGGAGAGGATGGCTTGTGTCAGATAATGATGACTGTGGATAATAGTAAGCCACCCAAAAACATATGTCTGAAAATAACCTTTTATTGTCTTCTTATTGAAAAAGTAATATATTGTCATTGTAGGTCTTTTAGGAAAAATAATTCCTGTAGAGAACCATTTTAAACCTCTGATTTATAGTTGTCAATCTTTTCTTTTTCTTAGTTTTGCACATGCACCAAATAAAATTTTAGGTAAGACTGCTAAAATTATGTTAAAATATCTATGCTGTCTTGTATAATCCTTTTTTAGATGTGGATATCTTTCCATATATGTTTATTTTCAATTGTTGTATAGTTCTTTATCATCCACATACATAATAACATTGATTTTTCATTTCCCTGTTGATGAGGATTCATATCATTTTTTTTTTTTGTACTGAGACTCAGGATCTTGCACTTGCCAGGCAGGTGCTGTGCCACTGAGCTATATCCCTGGCCCCATTTTATCTTCTACTCTTCTCCATTATGCACAATATGAGAATGAAAATAGCGTTGCAAATATTGCACACCATGCCAATATCATCACACTGGCAACTCTAGGAGAATCAATTGAAAAATTATTAGAAAAAATAAAAGTGCTGAACAAGGAGATCAGTTACAAAATGAATATATCAAAATCAATAGCTTTTCTAATGCACCAACAAGAATTGGTTCGAATTGTCAATGCTAAGATAGATCCCATCCATAATAGCAAGGAAGGAGTACACTACTCAGGAATAAACAACAAAACTGTTTAAGTCCCATGTTGCTGTGTGTGGATATGATTTGAGTTTGTCCCCAAAATATTCATGTGTTAATACACACCAGAGTAGCAATTTTGAGAAGTGGTGAAACCTTTAAGAGGTAGGCCTAGTTGGCAGGGTTATACCTTTAAGACGTAATAACTTTTTTCTTGGGGAGGAGCATTTTTGCTCTGAGGAAGTCTCATGAAAATAGACTATTTATAAAACTTGACTACCATGCACTTTTGGCTCCTTTTGTATGCAGCTGGTTTCCTTCCTGTTTCTCTGCAGGTAGAGACACAGCCAGTGGGGATGTCAGTAGAAGCCAAATAGATAAGGTAGCCACATCTTGGACTTTCAGCCTTCAAATTTGTGAGCTAAAAAAAAGGACCAAGTATCAGGCATTTTTCTGTAGCAACACAAAGTGGATTAAGATATGTATAAACAGAATAATATTCTATAGAGAAAATACATGGACAGAAGTAAATACCTACTTATGTATGAGATGAATCAATATTGCAGGGTTGTAATTCTCATATATTAGTCCATTGTATCAGTCTAGCTCCCTAGGAATCCTAGAGTTTTATAGAGCAGGGGCTAAATGTTGGTGGCAAGGTTTACCTGCAGAGCATGCATCGAGCATATACTGTAAGCTGCTTCCTAGTCTCATTCCAAATTCCTAGAAATGACACAAAGCACAGCATAATATTTAAAAACAAATTTATAGCAATGCTGGAAAACCATAAGAGAATCTTCCAGAGGGACATGTGGTACAAGAAAATCTTGTAATAATTAGTTCAAATTACATTGGATGCTTTTTCTTCTTTTTTTTTTTTTAAAAAAAGATAGTTTCTTTACACAAAATAGGAGTTCCAAGATTGGCTTGAAGTTAGAAGAGATCAACAAAAGAGAAAGAAGAAGCTCTGAAGTACCCCAGAAGAATAAACCAGGAGGTTCAGCAACATTTTCATATCCAAACTGTGCATTCAGCAAAGAGAAGAAATATCTGACTCCTTTCCTCTTCCTTAGAAGCAATTAGTGTGATCACTTGAGCCTGAGGGAAAAGGCAGTGAACCAGTAACTGTTACCACACAAGAAGAAACTCAAATGAATAAGCCATATGCTGGACTTGCCAGATGGCACATCCTTTGCCTCTCCTGATGACTATGACAAATCCAGTATTCTCAGTCACACTAAGGGGTAATCTCAAAATAAAGAATGCATGCACCAAGAAGACTCATTAAACAGTTTGGAAACACAAACCTTATATGAGAAGTTACCTGAATCAACAAATAAACAGCAGAATGTAAAAGATCAGAATTAATAAAGGAAACTAAAAAATGCCAATATATTTTAGAATCTTCTCATAAGAGTCCATTAAGCGCCACCTTGGGTTTCTGGTATGTTTATGGCATTTTGGATGTTCTACACTTTGCCTAACCATTATAATATTGAAGGACATTGCAGTATTTCATTGTGATAAGCAACATGATTTGTGGACGAGCCTCTTTGAACATATGTGTGAGTATAACTGTTATCTTCAGTGAAATGTGATGACATTGAAAACTTTAAAAAATCAAATAGCTAAATGTATAGTTTTAAAATGGAAATATATCAGTCATTCTAGGTTAAAGATATTTACCACTGATGTTCTTTAGATTTTGATGATTTTTTATGTGATTATTTACTAACCACATACAATCTAATAAAATAAATATACAGGGCATTCAAAAATTTTTTTCTTGGCAGAATTAGTGTTATTCAAAATTAGGCATTCTTTGTTAAAATGTTATTTGGTTAAAGGCAGGTGTCTTATTTCCTATGTCCCAATGTATTTAAAGCTAGTACTGCAGTGATATGCTATGGAGTAATTCGACATGGAGCAGAATTTTGGACCTTATTCATCCAATCACCTGTGTATAGAATTAGTTCAAAAGCGTTTTCATAGGAAAAGTTTGACTTGGCCTGCCTAGGGGCTAATGGGAAAAGGAAACCCATAGTTACGTCATTATTGAGCTGCAATTTGCTTTTTCCCATGAACACTGTGAATTGTGTAGCTGACCTGCTTTTCCTTGCCAATTGGCTGCCGACCATGGTGTGGGTCACAAGTTCACACTCTGACCTGCATTTTCAACCTCTTTTCCCTTCTATGTTGATGTCCCCTATGAGTTCTGGTTTTTGGATTGTTACTTTTGCTTCAGTCTTACATTTTGTTCTTCTTTGTGTCTTAGTGTCTCTTTATACACTGTTTTAAGTTCTTTCTGAAATGAAGTGTTACAAAGACTAAAAAAAAAAGGGTGGTATCTAAACAAACAAACAAACAAACAAACAAAATATCAAACACACAACACACAAGCCAGAAGTTATATTTCCTAATCAGCACTGATAACTTCAAAATATTTATCTTGGGAGATATACTTGTTGCAATTGATGTTGTCACCAGTGAAAATATTTTGAAACCTCTTTCAGAACTTCCTCCTTAGCTCTTGGCATGGTGTGAAAATTTCCGCTGTGGTTAAAAGACTTTATGGGTCATTTTTGTTTTTGGAAAAAGCCCAGCGTTTAATAGGAAAGCCTGCAAATCTAGATGGCTCATTAAGCTGGGTAATTAAACTGGTGCTTTGTATGTTTTTCAAAAAAATGTATTATACAATATACAATAAGATTTTTTATATATACAGGAAATAAACTGCAACTGAAAGTTTTCCCAAAAAATATGTGTGAGAGTGTGTTGGCATTGTTAAGTGAAGGTCATACCCTCTGAGGAAATTCATTAGTTCAGATGTATTTGTTCGATGAATTTCTTCAAAAGGATCCTACCAGCCACGACTGCATCCTCATAATCCAAAAACCAAAGAAGATTCAGTAAGATGTTAGTTATGGTGACTGACTTGTCACAGGGATAGGCCATATGGCTCCCACTCATTTTTAGAGAATAAGGAAATTTCTTGGAATCCTGGGCTTTTTCTTTCATTTTGTAACTTGCCTGTATGTTGCAGAAGAGTTGTAAGTTTGTTGTACATTCTTGGGGCAGGGAGCTTCCAGTCTGTATTAAAATTGTTGTTAACAGTATCATGTAGTTGTTTATGAGTGGAAAATCCGAAATCATTTGCCCTTCATGCAGGATTATTTTTGAAAGTCTGCCCATGATCTAGTCCTTTAACTACTGTTCAGCAGGTCACTTTTGATGTATGCTATATTTTAACATCACTGCTACTGTACCATGGTATCAAATTATAATATCAGAGGAAGGTGCCTTAGATGTTATGTAGGCTGTTGGGCTATAACAGGTGGATATAGAATTATGGGATGCACCAAGTGGCATCATTTGAAGTCTCTAACTTTGCACTGAATTTGTATACTTATGTTGAACTTGCTCCAAGAACTGAAAACCCCTGGATGTTAATTTTGGAAAGTATTTTTTGTGGGAAGGTGACTCCAACTTTAGTGTAGACTCCAACTTGGGGTGGGGGACAATGGGAGGTAGATCAGAGATTTGAGAAAAGTGACGAGATTGTGCAGTATGACCCAAGATGATTTCTAATTGAAGAATAAAAAGATTGGAATTAAACATGTGGGGTTAAGCTAGGGCTGTGCTTCATACTTTGTGAAAAATGGCCTAAAATAGCAAAGCAGGGAATGATGAGCTGCAGAGTGGGCCCATTGCTGGCATACATTCTCTTCTGTGAAGACGGACTGCTGAGCTTCGTGTAGAGTTTTCTCCGACCAGGTTGAATGGGGATTGCACTCATAAAGAGAAGTGTTTAGCATTTACGTGGATTAAACTAAGATTAAGAGATATTCTCTGTTTTGATGTGATGCTGTACTTAGAATATCTGACTGTGGTAGGGTTGCCATAAATTCAAGGCCAATTTGGACTACATAGTGAGACCCTAAAACAACAACAGCAGCAGCAACAACAACAACAACAACAACAGATATTCTTTGGTACCAGCATGACAGTCTTTCAACATTAGGGTTTATCAGTATATCAGAGACAAGCAATCGTAAGAACCTTACCTCCTAATTTTAGAATTGAGAAATCTGAAATCAAAGAAATAAAATGAATCAAATTGTTGTTACAAAGAGCTGAAACCATTAGCTGGGCTCCCTCTATTCACCTTTCTTCCCAGGGCTTCAGCCCAAAGCAAGAAAATCATCTTTAGCAGCTATCCTGAGGCTTACGACTTTCTGGGCTCTTGAAGTTGATGTGCTTCCTTAGATTTTACTTGGCTTGGGTTTGTTTATGACACTGAAACACTTGACAAATGGTTTTTCCATTTTTTTATAAAACAATTATGTCTGTCATAATTTTTATCTCCTTAGCCATATATTTCAAAGCTATTATATAACCTACTCTTTGCCCTTCTGCTTCAGAAATATCAGCAAAACTGGGCCATAGATGATTGGGAATGAAATCGGATTAATCACCATCTACTCTTTACAATGTTTAGTTTTATAGGTTAATTGATTGTCCCTACTTATTAGCATTTACTCCTGAAAAATGTCTCAGAGATTTTTTTTCATTATTGTTCCTAATGAAAGAAGTGTTAGTGTGTCTGTACATGTGCGTCAGTATGCACACGGGTGAAGCAGGGAGTACGTGGAGGGCAAATAACTAGAAAATGAGGAAGAGAAGAATTACATTTGGTTCTATTTTTTTTCCTGGCTTTTCAACCTTGTGTCCTGTAAAACCATTGGTAGCATTTTTTTGTGAATAGGAACATCAACTTTAGTGTTAGACAAAAATGTTTAAAATCCCCATTACATGGTATGGGCAAGACACTTAACCTGGTATTTTGCTTCTTCTGTAAGGTAGAGATAGTAAGAATATCTATTTCATAGAGCTATTGTGAATGAAAGAAAGGATAATTATTGAGTATTGTTATCCTTCAGTTTGAATAAGCAGAATTGCTGTACAGCTTGAAAATGTACTTGACGCGAGTGACTATAGTTCAAAATGATTTGTAATATTTAAAAAGGAATTCAAGATAGGAATTCGAAATTCTCCAAGATAAAGAAACAATAAATGTTTAAGTAGATAGAAATTAGAATTACTCTAATTATAAACATTTATTATGTTATCACACCATACCCTTTAAATATGTGCAAGTATCATATATCAATAAATTGCACTTAGACCATCACTTTGAGAACAAAGTAAAAGCACAAATTAAATATTGTATTAGAGAAAGTTCAATATAAAAATAATACTGAATGCATTGGAAGATGTAGGCATTTGATCATGAAAGACCAAAATAATTCATTTAAACAAGTAAAAAATTTATTTTACTTTCCTGCTATAATCTGCATGGAATTGACACAAATTGGAATAGAGCTCAGTCTCAGTGACTCCTCTAGTAACCATGTCTGTGCTGTGGCTTTCTCCTCCTAACAAATTTTCCTACCCTTTCCTTCTCCTCCACTCTAGTTGAGTGGTTTGATTTAGAGTTGCCATCTTCTAAATGACTCACTTTTTCTGACCACCAGAATTTTGAAAAGGTGAGTGGAAGCTTGAACCAAATCAGGCTAGTTATATTTCTTCTTAAAGCATGATTCTCAATGGAAGGAGGTTTTAGCACCGCACAGTGAGAAGCATTTAGCAATGTCTGGAGATGTGTGATTATTCTAAACAGGGATGCTACTACTAACATAGAGCCAAGAAATATTGCTAAACACCCTCTAATGTTCTAAAGTCTGGTAAAGACCTCATATCATAGAATTATCAGATACAAAATGTTAGTAATGAGTTGTTGATGAGCCCTGATTTAAAGTAGTCTTTATCAGCAGCTGGTAATGGGAGTTTTACATTACAGGAATATATTACTACAGAGGTGTGTCTTAGGCCCATGTCCTACAACAAGAGGAGTGGTTACTACAGGGAGAACAAAGAGAGAAACTTGACTTTATTCTTGTTCATGACTCTAGTCATTCTTAAAGCCATTCTTCATTTTTTTCCTTTTTCTTTTTCCTTCTTTAGAGGAAGGAAAGGAAAGGAAATTTTGTTTATGAGGATCAATAAGTTTTCTAACTTTGTTCAAATTAGTTCTATCTGGGCTTTTGTTACTTGTAACCTAATAGCTCTAATACACTAAATGTGTGTACTGAGTACAATTCTGCATTCAATTAAGAGAGGCTAATATAGTTAAATTTGTCATGTAGGGACCGTCTCAGCACTGCCAACAATTAACTTTCCCCCTTGGGCTATTGTATCTCTCTAAGCTTTAATTTCTTTAATGAAAGTGAGTATAGTAATAGCATGTCTACAGATATTGCAATATTTTATCTAAAGTCCTAAGGATGGTGTGTAGGGTATAGCAGGTGCATAAAAAATGTAAACTTCTCCTTTGCATTATTTTACTTAAATGATTCACTTTAAGAGAATATTTTGGGCCATTCTTTCTTAAAGGATCTGTTCACTAAGAATTTAAAAATGTGTAGCTCAGGGACCTAAATTGTGATTTGCAGGAAGAGGTAACTTAAGACCATAATTTCAGAAATTATGTTTCCCTTTTTCATCACCAGATACTTTATTTTGAAAGAGTTTTACTACACTGATTAAATAGTAATTAGTTTTATGTTACTACTGAAACTGGTTATTATTAGTTATCTTTTAAAATGAATCTAGATTTAAAGCAATGATTCAAATTTCTCTTAATGTTATTAAAGTGCACAAATCATCACTTCAGCTATGCTACTGCTTACAAAGTTAAGTAAGTTGTACAAGTACTATGATAACTTTATTTTTGTTGTTTCTCTAGATTTTCAGTTTGAGTGGTATGTTAGGATACCAGTGTTTTCTTAACTCTTTTGTGTCATGGTCAGATTCACCAATTAAATCACAGAAAACCCTTCATTAAAGTAGCTTGTTACAGTGCAGTAATTTCTTATGTCTTTTTAGGAGTTATTGTGGAGTTTTGGCGGACCCTATGAACACTGGTGTCACTATAACTGAGTTTACCCTATTTGGAGTAGACACAAAGCAAGTCAGTTTTTATGTTTATCTTCCATAGCTGTATTATGAATAAATTCTCTTAGGTCTCTACACTACAGAAAATGATTTGCAGGAATGAACTCTTCCTCATGCACTAACCTGAGACTGTAGATTGAAAATCATTGGTTTAGCAAAAATGAGAGAAAGAAAGATAGAAAAAAAGAAAGAAGAAAAGAAGAGAAGAGAAGAGAAAACCTTGAGGACTGTGATTCTCATCTCAGCCTACGTTTTTGGCTCTAATGATCTTTGGTCACTAATGGATGGTCTTTGGCCAAATTTTCTATCTCTGAGCTGTTTATAGTCTGCCAAATGTAAACATAAGGATATTGTACTGGATAACATCACTTGGTCACTCTTAGGACAAAAAAAGCTTCTTTTTCTCTGAAGTTGCTTTCTAAGTATACACATTTATCCTGGAAACTTTTTATCTGCTATCATTTTCCAAGAAGAATCTTTTGTAGGTATTTTACTTGCTCCAGATTACCCTCATTTATTTCATTATATGATGGAATGTTACAAAGAAAAATGATATGTTCCAAATTCTTAAACAGCTGGGCAAAGGAAAGGAAATTTCTTCTATTGCAAGCAGTATATCCTAAACTAATCCACTTTTATTTATGATGCTGTTCTTAATCCCTTTAGAAATGTCAATTCCTGAAGTTCAGTGAATATCTGCTTAAGTATTTTTAAACTTTTTTTCTGCCTTTTACATACAAAAGACCATGAATGACATGGTTTTTATTTTTTTTTTCTCAAAATATATGTCATCTAGCTCAAAATAACCCAGAAAAAACCTTAAATGCTGATTTTCCGACATGACAAAATAATATGTTCGGGAATCTTTATTTACAATAACCTATACTAAACAACTACCAAGTGAGAACTATAATCCTTTTGTTTTTTGAAACATTTTAGTATAGTTTATTCATTTATATTATTCATTTTTAATAGTCAAAGAATTGATATATAACAGTGCTACTCTCTAAAATGCCATGCAGAAGAGAAAAAGTAGCTCACCGATTTTTCAACATTTATTATCTACCTCTAGTGTAGTAATAAAAACTTACAAAATGATAGCTCTATTCATCTTAAGTAATATTTGGAACCTTTGCCAGTTGCTAGGCATCATGTTATTCTGTTTGAAATATATTATTTTTACCTATTGTTTCAACAATACTAAGGGTTAGGGATTATTATCTTCATTTGGCAGATGAAGAAAAGGAGAATTATGCACGTTAATTGAAGTGATTTGCCAAAGTACTCTAGTGAAGGGGGAACAGGACTTCTTCCTATGATAATGCCCAGACGGGGGGCTGTGGATATGGATCAGCAGCGCAGAACCTTCCTGCCAAGTGCAAGGTTGTGAGTTTGATTCCTGGTACAAAAAAAAGAATAATACCCAAACTTAAATGCAGACTCTTGCACTATATAACTTGCAAATTTTTTATTTATTCATGATGGAAAGAATGGATATATGATCATTAATTCTTTGTACATATAAGTCCCTTTCTATTGATTGTGTGGCTAGAGGTATTGCCTTTCGAATATCCCAGTTACCCTGGTAATCAGATTTAGAAGAGCCCCCACTGAAGCTTTTGTTGCTCTGAAGTTTTCATTTGTTTGGCAAAGCCTCAATATTTCGTATGGACTTAATGTATATCCCCGCCATCAATGATTTCCTTAACCTCACTCTGTTTCCTTACCAAGATTATTTAGGGTCTGACCTTTTTTTTTTTGTTTGAGTAGTCCTCTCCTAAGACTTGCTGCTTGAGCACTAGCAAAAGAGAGTATCATAAATGGATTTTGAAAATGTGAGCCACACAAATATAATTTTATTTCTAGCCTGAAGTAAATTCAGTGATCCTGACAAAAATCTGAGAATTCATTTGTAACATAACTTCAAGACTGGTGAGAGGAATGTTTTGCTTCTCTGTCCTTGAGGTAAAAACCTCTTTATATACCACCAGCTATCGTTGAAATCTACAACTTTTAAATTGTAGCCTGGATGAAATTTCATTACAGCAGTAATATTTAGTTTAGTATGCCTGAACTATAAAGCTGTGATTTGATATTTAATGAGAAATTAAAAGCATTAATTGTCATCTTAAACTAAATAAGTGACGTTGATTTAGATGAGGTACTTATTTGGTATGCATTACTCAGGATATCACATAAATTGCGGTCACTCTGATGATTTTCTCTTCATAACAAAGCTCCTTTGTGTTGTGTTGATTTTAGATTTTTCCCCCCTAAAATTCTTCAGTTTGTTTATATTTGCAGTAGATTGAATTATTGTCCCAAATTTTTGCTTCTTACCAGTAATTTACAATATTTTCCCTTTGATTTTGGGCTTGAAAACGTGACTTGTGTTGAATGATGGGAAATTAGAAAGAAATGCTTGGAATACAGCAGTGCACTTGGGTGTTCTCTTTTGTATTTGTGACACCACCATGAAGAGAAATTTCTCTGGTGAACTATGATCCCTGGAAGACTAGAGACAAATAAAGCAGCACCACAGATATACCTGAATAGAAACATCCCCGCCTGTCCTCAGATTTAAAATAATAATTTTAATACACTGAATTTTTTTACACAGAAATACCTAATTTATTCAGAATTTTCTAAACATTTACATGGCATACTTGAGAAAATACTAGAGGAAACCAGATTTTAGATTCTTTTTTTTTAATCATTGTTCTGCCACTACCAGGGTGGTTTTTCCAAGATACTTATCATTTTTAATTTACTGTCTCCTTGTCATTGAAACAGTTGCTTTGAGACAGAGGCAGAAAACAGCTCAATTCAGTTCAGAATGTCTCTGGTACAGGAATAATACTAATTTGATATTAACGTTATATTTAAAAATATTGATTGAATGTACATAAATTAATGGATTTATCCTTCCATCATCAAGTGTGCTGTCAAATATAAAGATCTTCACAAATATTAGAGTGGTATAATTGACAGAATTGTGATCTTTGGGATAAGAAAAGATGTTTTGTATTTTTCTTCCTTGATCCTTGATTTCCCATGTATTCAAGGTTTTATTCCCTGACCTTGAGATTTTCTGTCTTTTATTCTTATTAACTCATAAATGAAGGGATCTTTCATGCTTGTATAGGTGAGGAGAATTTTGAAAATATCAACACGACAGAAAGGAATTTAGATCCTGAAAAGATAAATATTCAGATCAGAGTACAGGCTGGAAGGGCATGTAAAGTGCCTCCCCAGTCAGCATCTTCAGCAATTTTAGCAAAAGTAAAGACTCCTGAAGTTCAGAGTGTTTTTAAAGACCCTCAAATGCCTATCAAGGTTTCCAGCTGTCTTCAAATCATATCATGTGGCGGATGGAATTTCAAGTGCTTTCCTGGAAACTCCTACTTTGAAAGCTCTGGGCAGCCCCTTCTTGGCAGTGTAATTTGTATATGCTGATCCTCTGGCACCTGAGGAGCGAATGATAAAATATTCATGCTGGTGACCATTCATTTTCTCTCCACTAAAAGCATGAGCTATCATCCTCTTGAATGAGTTTGCCTGCTGGTAAATGCCTCTGCTTTTATATATAAAAAAAGCCCCAAAAGAGTTCAAAAAATCAGGTTTCCAAGTTGACTCAGCTTGGAGTAGATCCTAGATGAAAACTCTGAGGGCCCTCCAAAACCCCCCAGCTAAAGACTCACTTAAATTTTACTTCCTTGATCTTCATTGTGGTTGGTAAGTGTCTTTATCTCTAAGTTAATGTTTGTAAACTCAAAGGTAATGCGGCTGTTTTATATGCCATTTTCTAGTATCATAAAACTCATTTTCAGTATCATTGAGGGATAACTTTTTAGACTTTCCAGATTACCCAAGAGGTAGCTCTTATTTAAAATTATAAAACCTAGGTCACAAAAATCAAGAAGCACTTTTAGGGAAGTAAATTTATCCCTCTGTCCAATTGAAAACAATCTATTTTGTCTTCCATGTAATAAATACCTTTGTAAGTTTCTTTGCAAACTATCTAAATAAACTATGTTTTGCCACTTCCAAGGCCACTGCTCTTGAAATGTCACCTACTACCTCAAGTAGCATAGATTATAACTGCACTGTGCATTGCCTGTGAGGGCTACATCTGAGTTTGGGTCCCTGACTCTAGAATCTATATTCTAGATTCAGGTAGCTTATTTGGCAGATGATTTAATAAAGAAGGGTAAAAGACTGTTAATGGTATCAGTATCACTGTGGCTATGAGGTTATATCCTGTGGGGAGCCCTCTGAGAAGCCCTACACTTCAAGGACAAGCTACTGAGTTGATTATTCACTGAATGCTCTTCCCTGTCAATTTCTGTCCTCTACATATAGGGCCACACATTTCCTGACTGTCAAAAGAACTTCTGAGTCAGGGAAGTAGAAAGCAACTAGAGAGCGTAAAAGTTGTAGGTCTTTGTCCTTTATGTACTGGATCCTCCATTACAGTTTCCCAGAAAGAAGAGATAATATAATGGTGACTCCAAAAACATCTGCCACAGTTCTTTACTAAAGGAATATTAAGACTGCTCAGTGAAGGCAGTTAAGAGAATACGTAAAAAGAGTAAACACACCAAAATCAAAAACAAAATAAAAAACATGCTTTATAAAAAGGTGGAAGGAAGTCTCATAGCAGTGTGGCTTTTGGTGGGTAGGCAATATTGTAAACCCAAATATCGAGTTTAGTCATCCAAGTATTGTAATCCTCTTTCTAGTTTTCCTCACAATCCAAAAAGTTATATTTTTAATCCCATTGAGATGTTATTGGGATCTTAGCAAGTTAATTCCAATCTACCATCACCAATCCAACCCACGACAAGGGTAAAGACACCAAGACATATTCCAAGTTAAGTGCAACCCAGGGGTCCTAAATCCAATCCTTGTGAGGATGTGAGGACAAAGGCCTTGATCCTAGGCCTCTCCCAGTATTTATTCTCTTGTGAAGAACGGGGTTGGGGGGGCGGGGCGGGGAGGGGTGGTGGCATGGATGAGTGATAATGAATGAGGATGTCAGGGATTACTGAGTAACTTGAACTGGCTGGCCAGGTGCAAGGATGGCATCTCTGTAATTTGCAGAGATAAAGATATGCAGAAAGATCAATTTACACAACCCAATTAAGGCAGCAGTGGAATTGTTTTGGGGGGCTGTTGCTTTGGTTTTTGATATGCAAACTCTTGTGCCCTGGGGAGTCATAGCCTCTAATCTTGAGGCTGTACCCAGTTGACATTTCCAGAGCTATTTGCTTTAACATCTCACCAGCTCAATCCTGTATTGTGGAGAGCACCACGCAAGGAAACAGGACTGTCTGATAGCTATAGACTTTGCACATTAGCACCTGGGCTAGCCTTATTTGCAATGCTCAGAGCCAATTGAAGAGAGAAGGAAATACCCTAGCCAGCCTTTTACATATCAGTATAAGAAAATGAGTCCCCGAGTAATCAAATTCATAGCAATTGTTTTGGATTCAAAGGGAGTCACTGGAGTTGTCTCCCACAGGCTGGGCTCAAGCATGGGCCTGTGTAACACACCCACCTGGGCTACTCTTCACACCCTGTCATGTGCTTCTCTTCTATCCTTTGTGCCTTTGATGTCTTATCCTCTGAACTTGAAAACTACTCCAGGAAGGTATTTCTTGCATTCTACTTGATCTTCAAAGTGCAACGCACATGGCTTCAACCTTGACGATTTTTCAAATAGCACAGTCTCTAATCAGAATACATTCCCCTTCCACATTCTCCTACTCTGTATTCATTCCATGTTCATTCATTTACTCACCCACTCAATAATTATTTATGAAGTATCTATCAGTGGCAAGCAATCCTATATTCAGGCTAACTATATCATATCAACTATATCATATCTTAAACTCTGAGCACTAAGGGCTATATTTTAATACTCTGTGGAAGAGGTCATATGGCTCCTGGACCAGTAATGTAGGAATATTCCTGGAAACATTGAAAATGCCATGAGTCCCATCCAACATGTGATGAATCAGAGATGTTGGAGATGGAGCCCAGCATCTTATGTTTTAACAAGGTTTCAGTAGATTCTAAGGTATGCACTCTTTTCTGAATCAGAGTAACACTAGTATATTAGTTATTGATAACATCCCTAATATATTACTTATTGATAATAAGTAGTCAGTGATATTATTTTTTTGTTGGTCCCAGGGACTGAACCCAGAGCCTTTACATTGTACTACATCCTCAGCCATTTTTCCCTTTTTTATGTATTTTATTTTTATTTTGAGACAAGGTCTTACAGAGTTGCTAAATTACTCAGGCTGGGCTCAAATTTATGGTCTTCTTGCTTCCATTTCCCAGATTATAGGGATTGCATGTATGTACCAGAATCCCTAGCAATCAGTGAATTTTTGTTGAGAGTCCTTATCTAAATTCTTTGGCTCTTAAGATCAATGAACTCATTTAAACTGCAAATACTCAGCTGAAAAAGAGCCTTCCATATTTCAAAAGAATCACACATTCACCCACGAGGTAGTTGGGAGTTTGAGGTCTTCTCAGTTAATATACTGTTTAAATGTAGAAACAAGGACAAGTGAAGCTCTGCTGTCCACAGTATGGTTAGGGTGCTCCTCTTCCCCCTCCTGCCTAAGATCCCTAGGGTCACAAATCTGTCACACATGTGAATGATAAAATCTCTATGGATCAGTACTTGAGCTCCTTGTGCCCTGCCAGTCATTTGGAGAGAATATGCACATCATATCATATGAGAAAAAGACTATACTCTCTGGAGGAGAAGCCAGCCTCAGAATGTCTCCAATACAAGGCTAAGTGTTTTCCTATTGGGGAGGGGTAGCCAAGCTACTAAGGCAACCACAGCAAAAGTGGAAAGTTAATAATGTGAAAGCTTGCCAGTGTCTTCTAATAAGCCCAAATTTCTATGAGATTTTTAAAAAATAAAGTCTAACCCTCCAGTATTGCTTTTTGTATTTTTTTCTGCATATTCTTTTTATCTGAGCCTTAGAAAAAATATAGCCTTTCAAGCTTTCACACTATGTAGAAACCTTTTATCAAAATATATCCCAGATGCTTTAAACATGAAAAATAATTTAAGAGATTCCAAGAAACCTTTGTAGCTACATGGGTCAGTGGTTAGGGAAGAATGTGGAACTTCATCTGTGTCATAGCCATGGTGGTACTTTTGCTAGGGCACTCTCCCAGTGGCATTTGTGGCTGCCCTGGAGACCTCATAATGCATTTCACAAAACACATTTGAGGCCCTGTGGGGGGAATCTATTGTAGATAAGGATGGTGCTTTCATTCATGATTCTTGGCATCTGCCCTCAGCACAGACTCCTAGCCATCTCTAATCACTTGGTGATGCCCTTTCCACTCCCTGCCTCAAAAGAAGGCTTTGTATCACAAGGAAGAAGCAGCTTCCTTGTAGATGAATGTAGTTAAATCTCTGCCATCCCACATGGAAAAACACTTAAGCTCCCTCCAGAAATACTAAACTCTGGACTCCTACATTGTGTTCTGTGTCCTCAGATTTGTGGTTTTGATAATAACAGAAATGAATCTTCATTAGCCACATGCAGTATTCTTTCAAGTCAATTCATTAAGAATCTATTTACTCCTGTTAAAGTAAATGGCTTTTAAACTTTAGAGTGCAGAGAAAATCATGACTTCAATGTGTAGAAGAAAACAAGTGAAACCTCCAAAGTTCAAGCATTAAGTTTGGTTTGGATATTTTCACTGTTAGCTCAGGTTTGATTTTTGACATTCTGGTTTGATGAATTTGAGAATAGTTTCTAAAAGGAAAAGAATGATTAAGTAAGCATTGATCAGAGGGCAAAAACGACGACTTCAATGGGTTTGCACTGCTTCAGACACAGTTGGTGCTTAATGATCTATCAGTTGTGCTGAGACTCTTCTTGCTGGCCACCCTCGATCACTAGCTGCATGATGTATGTGGTCTCTGGAACAGTGTTGAGAAAAAAGTTTTCATCAGAGCTTCACAGAAGCACAGGTACCTATTAATTACTTCAATTTTCAAGAGAACTTTAATGAAATCACTAATATAGCATGAAAAAGCATAGGTGTCTGAGGAATCTGCTCTTGGTCAAGAGGTCCCAGCTGGACTAAAGGAAGTAAATGAACTTCATTATAGCCATTGAATCTATAATTTTTTTCTTTAATCTTTTCTTTGCAGCTTCTTTATACTGCACAATGAAGAATTCCTAGCACACTTTGCACCAATGTTCAACTTATGGTGTTAGCTAGTGCTATTATGAATTGTGCTTTCTTTCACACATTCAGAAATCACTACAAATGCTCTAGTAGACTTTAAATTTGATTTCATTAATTCACCTGCTTTTTGAAGAAAAATAACATCTTGAAAGAGTAGAGATCCTTATATTTAAAAATCTATATGCTGGACAATTTGCTAAGTACTTTTATATGTTTTTTAAAATTTCATTTACAGAAACAAAATAAAACAAAACAAAACATTAAAAGGGCACAAGTAATACAGAATTTCAAAAAAAAAAAAAACCAGTAAGAAATCACTAGTTAATAGATTACATATTGTCATCTTAGAAATAGTTGTTCAAGTTACAAAATTAAAGCATACAAAGTAGACATTCAACCGTGAGACTGCAAACAGTTGTGTTCAATGATCCAACAAAAACTTAGTAATATGGTCATCTATCTTACACACCTAAACACACTTGCAGTTGTATCCTTTAGAGCACTTTCTTTTCCTCTTAAAGTTAAATTTTCCTTCCTGTTAAAATAACATTTACACATTTTGGGTTTTATTACTCCTGCAGTTCTTATTACTTTTTTTTTTTTTTTTTTTGGAAGAGAATATAACCAGTCAGTCAAAACAAAGGATAGACATAGTATCTGATGTAAAAACACAATACAAGGTAATCAACAATGGTTACCATAATGCCTCTTGCTACCTTAAAAAGAATTGCCTATATCATCAGGTATAATAAAATTGAACAAAACAGTACAGAACAAAACCAATAAAACCTAAACATTAGAGACATTACTGGACTTCAAAAGAAGGTAATAGTCAAACCAGAATGGGCATCATAGTGAATTTTATTGCCTTCAAAGTAGCTGCCTATACCCTCAAACTTGATACTATCAAACAGAACAGAATAGAGTAAAATCAGTCAAAACAAGAGGGTGAGAGCAATACAGGGCTTCAAATCAAGTTAATAGGAAATCAATGTATAATGTATCTTACTAATTTTGAAAAAATTTTCCCTTAATTAAAAATAATAATAAAAAATAAATAAATTTTAAAAAGGGGGAGATTGAGATAAAAGAGGACATAACATAACAATACAGGTCAGAACAGAACAATTTAAGCAATATAGTGTTTCACCACAAGATAACCTGACTTAATAGTAATTACCATAGTGTCTCTTTCCGTGAAATATTTGAGAGTACTTTTATATGTTCTCTGACATACATGTGTTTCTATTATTATGTTTCTGTGCAAATAAAGAATATACACATTCCATAAAACTGTACTCTAAGAGTAATAGCATGTTAAACATAGACTTTGAGGAGAACATTTAAAAAATCTCTTCACCTTTCCAACACAAGCAAGAATAATCTTAAAAATTATTAGCTTAGTTAAAATAATACAGATCCTATCTTTAGAAGCCAATAAAGGTGGCTTGATCTAATAGGGTATCCAGTGAGAGTATAACTGCTTAGATAAGGGAAATTTGTTCAATAAAGACTTTCAAAATGGTCACACGGCTGTTTTGTGACTGAGTCAAGAGGCAGAATATGGGAATGATATACACTCAACATGTATAACATACAGTACTGTTATTCCTCTGAGGCTTGCTAAGTTGGTGTTCTTAGCATTCAGCTTAGCTCTCAGTGCTGTAAAGCATCATGTGATGAGAAAAATGTCTACAAATCAGCATACAGAAACATAACATGTATGTTGTATCATAACAGACTGTACTTTATATTAAATATTTTAGTTGGTAAAGACACATAGACATTTTATATATGTGAAGGAACAAACTGAGGCATAGAGAGTTTAAACAACTTCCCTAGAGTCATCCTTAGTAATGGTAGGCTTGGGTTTAAAACCAAATTTATGTTTCTCCTCTTGTAAGGAATCTTAAGCATTTTAATGTTGAAATTCTATGCTGCCTCTTGGGAAGGGGATCAACATGCATTAATGACTTGAGGCATACAATTCCTGAAATACACACACACTCACACATACAGTTGCTTTGTCTTTCTAAGGTGGATTGTTATTGTTTATACATTGATAACTTATGTAATTGCCCAAATCATACTCACACTAGATACTTGAAAGTATATATAACTTCTAAAGACAATTGCTTGACCATTGTACCATTTGATGCTTCATGGTAGCCCAAAGAGAGAAAAGAATGAGTCCTTATTCAATTCAAACTTTTTAAAAGTGTCATTAAATTTCAAGATTCTCTTGTGTTCCCATAATATTGTTAGAATGAGTGTTACAATGCTTTAAAAAGAAAAGTTCACATTAACATCTGAGTTTGACACTGACAGCCAATGCTATACTCCTTTACAATGACCACAAAAAGAGCAAAGTATGAATGACATCATGTTTCTAGAGTCAAAAGATATTCTGAACCTAGTTTTTATAACTTGTGTAATCTTTAGAAACTAAGAAATGACCTTACGTTGACAAATGTGAATATTGTTTGTGAACAGCACACCTTACTTCAAGTTTAAAATATTTACTATCATTATTTGTGACCCAACTGCCACTATTTTATTTTTATCACATTAAATATGACCATGCTGGAAAGTGCCTTATAGTGTGGGTACTAGTGAGCAAGCTATCTAACCAAAAGGGATTCTAGTAATATAGAAATTCAGGTATGGAAGTAGCATTAGCATTGATGGAGTTCAGAATCTTCATTTAGGAGAGGGTAAAACTGAAGCCCTGCAAGATGAAGCATCTTTCCAAAAGGTCATCCTCCTACTTAATGATACTCTAATCAGAGCTTTTACTTGATAGAAATAATCTTTGATTTCTGGCTGAAAGGGGATTCCAATTTTGCTTGTCAAAACTATTCTCCAGCAAACAAACAAAAATCAAACAGTACAGATGATGTGTTTCAATTCTTGGACTTGTCTTTTGAAATTAGATATTTAGTAATAAAATATAGGTCTAGATTTAGCTTAATTGCCTCTGTTTTTAATTTTTAATTTTTTAAAGGTAAAATTTAGGGTAAAATTAAACATAACAAAACAGATCATGATATAACAATGTAAGAGACACAGATTTCAAAACAAGAGAACTGGAGATCTTCACTGTCTATCATATTGTCTCTTGTTTTCTTCCAAATAGTTGTCCACATCTTCACATACAATGAATTCATACAAAACAAAATAGTATAGAACTGATCAGAATAGGATGATGAAGGCATTTTAGGTCTTCAAGACCAGACAGTAAGGAAGTCAACAATGGCTGTCATAGTGTCTCTCATTCTCTTCAAAATAGCTGTCCATACTTTCACGTATGTTGAAATTAAACAAAATAAAACAGACTAAAATTACTCTGAACAAAGAATAATAGTACTGCTGGATTTCACATCATGATGCTACAGAATCAGCACTTAGTGTCTTAGGGTACCTTAGTGTCTCTTTTTCTACAAAGTAGCTGTTCATTTCATCGTGCATTATATTATCAATTCTCATAAACTGTTTAGAAGTTCTGTGCATGCGTGAGTCTCTACATGTATACCTATCCTTTCTGTACTAGAGGGAAACACAAAACAAATCAAGACAAAGCAAAACAAATGCTTCACTTTATCTGTAGAGACTTGAGAGTTCTTACAGCTTTGTATGAGCCTAAAATCAGAGAGTGGAAATAGTTTACTTTCTGGACAGTAGTTGATTTGTATTAAAAATAAGCTCATTTTTTAAAAGTTGAGAACTTTAAGAAGCCAAATATTTAAAATTATGTATTAAGTAATATTACACCTTTGTTAAAAATACAATATGGGATGTCAGAAGCAATGAAAATTAGGTCCTTTGTTTTAAAGTAACTTATTTCAACAACTGCATATTGGTTCTTGAATTGAAGCTAGAATAAAACTGAGAGAACATCATTTTGAGTCTCAATGACTATTACCTAAGCTCATATTTCTTATTATTTATGAAAATCAAGGTGACGACAACTTTTGTAAGACACTGAATTGGAATTACAACTTCCAAGTCATTGGAAGTACAACTTTCCCCAGATTAATTAGGAAAACATTAGGATACAAAAAAGTGATTTTACAAAAATTAGTTCAAAGTGCTCAAATTGAAAATAAGGTAACTAAGATATTGCCAGAATCTTTGAGCACTAATGAGCATTTTCATTTGGCTTTAGCAGCATCTTTAATGGACTCCCTCACCCAGTTACATAAAGAATAAAACAATGCTGATGAATGTGTGGAAGAGAAGCTTTTTAGGTGTTTAAGACTTGAATGTAAAATGGCCTTAGAAAACTCATCAGATGGACAAGACTAAAATCAATGGTAACCTGAGTATTTTCTTACGATGCAGTTGGAATAAGGATCAAATAGAGAAAGGAAAAACCAATTACAAAGGGAAGAAAGGAGGATTGCTGGAGGACTTGTTACCTAGATGACTAGAAAGAAACGTAAGACTCAGGGAGCTTCATCTAGGGGCATGGAATACACAACCCATAACAGCAGAGATGCTAGGTCACAGGGCAGAGGTAGGAGGAATAGATATATAGATGGGAGCTATAAGCAGAAACATCTTTTAGATATTTGAGTATTGTAACCTATACAAATGCTATGTTTTATTTTGGGGAAAAGTTATTCTTGAACATTATTCAAAGTATTTTAATAGTCTTTTGGGGAAGGAAATAACTAGTAAGTGATTGTAAGGCACTCGGCAAATGTCAAGATTTTTATAGTGCAACATTTTTCAAAGATTTTCATTTTTATGTGTAAAGATGTTAAAGCATATTTCCATTTAAAAAACCCAGACAACATCCTATAAAACAAGAATTCTGCAGACTGTATTTTACATTTGGACTACAAAGGTCAGTTTCATGGAAAAATATTTTCCACAGAAACTTTAGGGAAAAATACAAAATAATATGTCATGTTTACATAAATATTTTCTTTTTAGGTTATTTTATTGATTATTTTTGCTAACAAGAATAAAAAAAAACTCACACAAGTAAAATTTTCCTCACCATTGTCTGATATCAGCTTTCTCCTCAGTGATAATAATAGTGAAGTGCTTTAGTGTATTCTGATTATTAGTCTTCTTGGTTGCGCCCCTATTTATCCAATATGTGTAACTGTTTCTACAGAAATGTAGAATTTTTGTCTGTTTTCTTAACCATGGTACTCTATCTTATATATTGTTCTTCAACATTGTTCATATAACCAGGAAATTCTGTCTTAGAAATTTCCATGTAAGACCCTATACGGGGTAATCTCAATTTTTTAAAAAAAGACATTCTTAGAATTCCAGAGAATATCAATACCATATTTCTTTAGGATGTTTTGTAGGTTGCTCTCTGTTATGTTGAATCTTAAGTGTCCCCCAAAAGGCTCACGTATTGAAGGAGCAACATTCAGATGCAGGGTTTAGGAAAGTGTTTGGACCATGAGGGCTTTGATCTCATCAATAGATTGATACATTACTGGGTTCATAATTGAATGAACTCTTAGGATGTCCAGTCTAGCTGGAGGTAGTGGGTTCCTGGGGTGCCCTGTAAAGGTGTATGTTGTCCCCAGGCACTTGGTCTCTTCTCTTTGTTTCCTGATTATAATGACATGATCTGCTTTTTCTTGTCCACACATCCTGCTGCCATGATATTCTGTATTCACTCAGGTTCAAAGTAATGGAGCCAATAGAACATGGGCTGCAACCTCTGTGAGAAAATTAAAAACCTTTCCTTTTTAAAGCAATCGTGCTCAGGTATCTTATAAATATGACAGGGTGCTACTAACATACTCTATTTTCCTGTTGCAAGCAAGGCTTACTATAACCTCATGCAATATGCCTTATATGACCCTAGGTGCACACTTGTACAGGTTTCTCTGTGTAGATGTGGAGGGTGTGATGTCAACATTATGGGGATGCACAATGTTAATCTAATTAGTGTGAACAAGACCTTCAAAAGTATGGAACTGTTTTCACTGTTACCAGCAATGCAGTGAGAGTTATCAGTGCCCCATAGATTTGATAGTGTTTAACATCCTTCTTGGTGTACCTTGTTTTTCTGATTTCCCTCATTATCACTACTTTGCTCATATTACTTCCTTTGATTCTCTCTTGCCTTTAAATGGGCTTAGTTTTTATTAATGGAGTCAAAGCCAATGAGAGCTTATCAATCAACAACTCCAAGTGTATGAATGAGTCTTCACAGCAAAATCATAAGCTCTACTTTTTCTCAGTTCTAAATTTCTGTTCATGCAGTGTGGAACAAGTCATTTGATGGTGAGCTAGATCCCCTGGAGGAATTGTATTCTTCAAATGTAAATCTTCATGCTGTAGTTCCTGGGTGGAAGCTAAGAATTTATAATTCCAATAAGCTTACTGGTCCGTGGATCACACTTTGAGTAGCAAGGAATTACATGATTTACACATGTGGAACACTTACTTATTCTGAATGACCAAATGAACTGAAAATATTATAGACAAAGTGATATCTAAAACATTTTCTGAAATGCAGGCTTAGTATACTTTCTTTTATTTAAAAATTCGATACCATCCCCACCTATGCCTAAGTTTTTGCTTAAGACTTATATTATTTGTCTCACTACAATGATTATAGTAATCAGAATAAAGAATGAGAAAAGAATAATTTTATATTTGGGAAAAACTGTATCTCAAGTGGTACAGTTTTAAGGTCAAAATGCTAAAATCATTCTGTAGTTTCCTCTTCTTTATCTTTCTGACTCAGGGGTTTCTATGTAGCTTATATACTTGTACAGGCACTTTTATGCACAGAATCACTTCCTTTTTCATGAATAGAAACTCTTGCCAAAATCAGCATAATCTTATCTACTGATCAATCTATTATTTCTAAATCTATTATATTTTACTATTCTCAATTATAGATCTTATTCTGTAGATAGAATACAATTCTCAACTATAGATCTTAGATTGTTTTCATATAACATGAATGTAATTTCATCAGGTCTTTTTAATTTCATTTTATCTATTAATTTATATCATTTCATATTCTAAAGTAGCGTTTTGTTTCTTTCTCTAAGCATAATGCTTTGGATTATCATTCATACTAGATCATAAATTTTTAAAGTCAAAGTAATATTTCACTGTGCTGCTATATCAACTTAGCAGTTCATCTGTTGTTTCATGAAGAAACCTGCTATAAGCAGTCTCTTTGGAAACATTTGATTTCATTTCTTTTGAAAAATACCTACAGTGGAATTGTTTGATCATCTGGCAAACATAGGCTGCTGACATTTATTAACCACTCTGAAAAATTCTCATATATATTTTAATCTGAATTCTCTAGTCTGATTTGGACTATGTATCATCTTAAATTAGCTAATTGTTGTTTTTTTAGGTCCAGCATCTACTGTAGTTAATAAATCCTTACATAGTAGAAGTCACGTGTTATTTTTTGTTTGATCTATAGTTTATGGGCACATAATAAATGCTTCTTGGATAATTATCATGTGCTTTACTAATAGTGATCCACTAAGCATGATGATTGTAAATTTTGATTTTCTTTGAAATTAATTTGTGAAGTTTTACACTGGCTGTGTTTCAGGTAGACATAAATAGCAAATGACCGTTTTCCTTTTCTGGGTAGATGTGGGATGTAATGGGATCACCTGGAACATTTTGAGACTTGTTGGAACTATGAGGAAGCAGATTGTCATGTTCTATTGAAGCTGTTAAGTTAAAAGCAAGCAAGCCAGCAGGCAAGCTAGGACTGCTGTTGCTATCTTTGCTAGTTGGATGGGTTCTACTTGAAAACAGAAAGGAGAGGGAAAAGAGAAATTTATTATGACATGCTAAGCCATCAAAATTCCTCAGTACCTCCAAACTTTTCATGGCTTTCACCAGTTTGAAATGAGTGTCCTATATGTTATATTAGTGGTCCCAGGACATTGTACTTGGATAACAACAATTTTGAATTAGCCATCTTGCATATTAACAGTGAGACAAAATCGAAAGATACTTTACTTTAATATATTTGCTTTGACCTTAATGTTAAAGATCACATATTTTGTGAATTTCCTTAAGCCTCCATTGAAAACTATGTGGGTGTGCTGCCTGGGCACATGGGTGTGTATATAAATGAATGATAGAGAACAGGATTTGCAATTTTGTATACCCAAAAATGGCCCCACTACTAAATACAAAGTGACTATTCATGCTAAAAATCATAAAATAGGTTTTCTTATAAAAAAACTAAAATTAAGACAGTTCAAGCATTGAAAAATTATTCAAGCATTACTGCTGTGGTGACACATAGTTGTGGTGATCTTATACGACAGCACCATTAGTGCTGCATAGTGTTGCCAGTTTAGTTTTTGCCTTGAGCTTGCCAAACGATTGCTTCAATTATCTGTTTTACTTTGGCAATGGAAACCTAGAGAGCAAATATTTTTATTTCTTGACAGGATCTCTGCTTTGTGATGCCATTGTCGCAAGCTTATCTGAATGTCCAAAATGCTGGTCAGACTCAGACAATAAACTTTCACCATTATTGTGGCTGAGTATCATTTGTTAGTCTATGTTGAACAATCCTCTTAAAAATGAATGGTTTTGAAGCAGTCTCTATTGTCTGGTAGAAAGAGGTTTTCTATTTATGGCAATTATACTTATCTATTGCAATAATGACAATGGATGGACAGAGAAAAAATTTTAAGTTGCTTACTGTTTTCTAGGAAAATTCCCGTTGTTGATGCTGGGTATCTCCTCCAACTCTAAGGCCAAAAGAAAAATGCCTGTTAATGTGGTTTGATTAAGAGAGAAAAGAGTCCATTTTATTTGCTGTAGTTATCTTAGTAACATGTTTGAAATCAGAGCAAAAAGCAGTATTAAAGTTAGTCTATTTATTTTTCCCAATTGTAATATTTTAATTTTAATTCTTTAAATTAATTAAGTTTGTACATTTTAAATGCATATAATGACCATGTGATCACAGGGAAATTCTACCAGCACATGATATATCTTTATACTTTTCCCCTACTTCTTCCATCCCTTCAACTACCTCCCCTCCTTATTTACAAAAGCTTTGTTCCAGTTTTTCCTTGTTTTCTAACTTTTCCTTTTTGCTTTTATTCTTCCCATTCTCAAGTTCCCTTCCAATTTGAATGCTTTCTTCCTATTTTGCAATATCTTGTATGTCTTTTGGTCCTTATTTACACATTTGGTTTCTCACACTGGAGAAACAATGTGATATTTACCAACGTGCTTGAAGTATTTCACTCAAGAGTACTGTCTCAAGGTGCATGTGTTTACCTAGAAATCTTTCAAATTTATCTTTCTTTATGGCTGAGTAGTACTCCATTGCATTAAAAATCCCCAAATCTTTGTCTATTCATTGGTTAATGGGAATTTGGGATGTTTCCAAGATTTAGCAATTATAAACTATGCTGACATAAACAGGGTTTTGCATATATCATTGTGATATAATGCTTTAAATTCTTTTGGGAAGATTCCTAGAAGGGGGTCAAATGGGACTTCTAGTTTTAGCTTTTTTTTTAATTTTAAGGAGAAAAAAATAGAGAAATCAAGAATCATCAGAAAGCAACAACAAAAGCAAAATGACAACAACAACAAAACAATAGCAATATAGAATTTCAAAACAAGATGATAAGAATTTAATAATGGTTGTTATATTACATATTGTTATCTTCAAAATAGTTGCTCAGGTTATCGGATCACGAAAGCCTGATCAAACAATATAATTTTCCTTTGAACAATTTCTTTCCTTTTTACTATATTGCTTATAACTTTTGGATCTTATTTGTTTTTTTCAGTTTCTCACACTAGCAAGGTAATGCAGTGTTTACATATGCAAGTCTGATTTATTTCACTTATTGTATGATTTTGAGTTGAATCCATTTACTTATAAATAAATGTCTTGAGTTTGTTGTTCTTTATGGCTGAGTAGTACTCCATTGTATAAAAACACTATATCTTTTTTATCCATTTCTCAGTCAATGGGCGTTTGTGTTGTTTCCAAAATCCGGCTATTACAAATTGTACAGCTATAAATATGAACACACATATATCGCTGTGTTTTCAATTTTTCTGGGAAAATACCCAGAAGAGGAATAGCTGGGTTGAATGGAACCTCCAATCCTAATTTAAGTTTTTGAAGAATCTTCATACTGATTTCCACAGTGGTTGTACCATTCTACACTCCAATTAACAGTGAAGAATTGTTCCTTTTTGCTCACAGCCTTGCTAGCATTTATTGGTTGATTTATTCATAATAGCCTTTTTCTCTGGAATGAGATGGAATCTCACTGTTGTTTTAATTTTCAAATGATCAGTAATGTTGAACATTTTTTCATGTATTTATTTTCCACTTTTACTTTTTTGACCTGAGGAGTGGATATTCATTTCAGATGCCCATTTCTGGACTGGGCCATTGGGTCTTTAAATTTGAGTTATATGATATTTTCCAATTCTTTATATGTTATAGACATTAGTCCTTTATCTGAAGAATGACTGGCCATTTTTTCCCACACTGTGAGTTATCTTTTCACTCTGCTGGTGATTTCCTTTCCTGTGCAAAGGCTTTTTAATAATATGAGATCCCAGTTGATTTTTTGCAATTTTCCCCATGGTTTTGTTCATGAGGTCTTTGCCTACACTTGTCTCTTCAAAATCTCTATCTATCTTGTCTTCTAGAAGCTTTAGTGTTCCTGTTTGGATATTTAGAATTTTTCTCCTTTTGCTATTAGGTTAGTGCATGGTGAGAGACATGTGTCTAGTTTTAGTCTTTGGCATGTGGAAAGCCAGTGTTCCCAGCACCATTTATTAAAGAAGCTATCTTTATTCCAGTGAAGGTGTTTGACCCCATTGTCAAAGATAAGGTGGCAGAGTATGCTTGGACTTGCTTCAGCATCTTCTAATCTGTTACACTGATACTCAGGCTTGGTTTTTTGGGCCAGTACCATGCTGTTTTTATGACAGTAGCATAGTAGAGTCAAGAAATTGAAATACTTAGGTGTCAGTCTAAAAAAGAAAGCAAAAGATCTTTACATTGAAAACCACAGTACTCTAAAAAAAGAGTTAGAAGAGGATATTGTAAAGTGGTAAGATAGTCCTCTTGGATAGGAAGAACCAACATAGTGAAAAGGGCCATTCTCCCAAAGCTATTATACAGATTTCATGCAATTCCAATCAAAATACCTATGACATACATCACATTATTTGAGAAAAAAATCATAAAATTTATTTGGATTCCAAAAGACCTAGAATAGCAAAAGCAATTCTAGACAACAAAGATAAGGCAGGGTGCACCATAATCTCTGATTTGAAATTAGACTCCATTTAAGGGGAGATGACACTATACTCCTTAATTTATAGTACTTGTGAAAGATATGGAAATTTTAGGGTTTTCTCATACCCTTGTTTGATTTTTTTCATATTTGTAAAGTGTTTGGGGAACATTTATTTTAACATTAGTCTCATATTTCAAAAAACTCTGTGAAAATTACTCACACGTGCAACAACATACACAAACAAGGGAGTTTAGTAAAAGGAGCCAGAGTTAAAGATCATAAAGTGAATGATTGTATTTATATAAAGTTTATTAACAGGCAAAAGTAATTTATGTGTATGAAAATCACACACTCGTACCCTTCCACACAGATTTTTAAATTATAGAAAAAGTAGCAATGCTAGAGTCAACTTTCACCTCCCCATTTACCAGCTGTGATAACCGGGGTGTGAACCTCAATGGAAGTGTGTCTGTTTGCTATTTTAATACATTCCCAGACAGTGTTGATATTGATGGCTCTCAAACTGCAGCTCGAGTAGTAAAGATGCAGTTATTATAGGTGAGGTGAAATTTGCAATTTATCTAAGGTCTCAAGCTCAAATGACCAAATGAAACCAGAGTTCATGATTATGCAACTCTATAGATTTTCTTCTCTATACAAATTAAAAACCCAAACTAAGAGAGTAAATGGATAAATAAAAAAGCCTGTGGGAGCAGGAAAAAAAATTATGTAGACGTTTATTTAAATTGGTTTTAGAGAATTATCTGAATGTGAGAAACCTATTTCATTTTTATTATTATGTTTCTATGTGCAAAGTTTTAAATTAATGTTTTCCTAAATAATACCAGGAAATTATATTTACAGTAAAGGCATATTGGCAGTTTTGTAGTCATAGCATGAGCTAACATGTCCCAAAGAAGTTTTGATGACTGCTACACAGAGGAACTCACATACATACACAGGAATAATTGTTGGTACTGTGGTACCTATTCTTGAATGTAGTACTGAATAATCCTTGACTGATTGTACTCATACTGCTTTTTACTCCTCAGATTCAAACTGACCTATTAAATCAATGAAATGATGCATAAATGACAGTATATGAATTCCACAGCCAGGTCACAGGAGACATTTTGGATTCTACCTTTACTTTGGATTGCTTGCTCGCTCTGTGGGAAGCCAGTCACCACATCATGGGAACCACGCACAAGGCCATTGAGGAAGAACCAAGGCTTCCTGCTAGTAGGTCTAAAGAAGGAGTTTTTTTTGGAAACAAGACCTCAAGCTCCAGGATTTTAAAAGCATAGTTAATGTAATATTTGAGAAGAAGGAGAAAAAAATCTATATTTGGCAAATATACGAGATTTGATTTAGATAGACTCTGTAGTAAGTCTTCCAAAAGTATCTAATTATGTTACATTTGTTTGAACGAAACTTAGTTCTTCTGATTTTGTGATTATCAGCTCCTTACCCTAAAGAAGTAAGTCAAAGTGTAAAGCCAGAAATTGGTGCATTTTACTTTTTACTTGGTGAACAAAACCAGTATGTTATGAGGTCTATTACCGGGCTAAGAGTGTATAAACAGACTTACTTTTATAAGGTCATCAATAACAGAAGAAACAGGGAAAGAGGGATATGAGTGAATTATTTTTAATTATTTGAGGATTTAATGATAAGTTGGTTTGTTACATAAAGGGGAAGAAAGAATAGAAAACATTTTCACATCTTTTACCTAATAGATTAAAGAATAATAATACATATCATTGAATGAAATAGATTATTTGGGAAGATAAGTCAGAACCTTAGAAATGAGCAAGAAAAGGCTCTATTTTCAGTTGAGTTTCAGTTAACAATAATAAAACATTGATGGGAAAATTCTGTATTTTTTTGATTTTTTTAATGTTTCTTGTACTATATAATAATAAAATTTTTTATTATCCAACCCCATCCTTGAAAACAATATATCTAGCCAATGTATTTATTTTTACTGTGAAAAAAACTTATCAAGCAAGTAGTTTAATAACATGTTCAGTAGTATAAAATCAAACTTCAGAGTTCCCCAAAACCAAAGTATGGATTTTACCAGCCTACTCATTCTGTGGTCTCTGAATAGCTTCTTCTGTTGGCCACTGCTCTCAACTTGTAATGTCATTGTTTTGAAATAAGAAAATATTTATCCAAGTAATTACAAAAATATTTTAGCAGTGTATCTGTTCCTTGGTGTGAACTGACAGACTTTAGTTTTTAACTTCAGACAATTAGAAATCCAGTGTATGTTTCTGAAGGATGTAGGCACTGGGAAACCCTGACAATAGGAGCTACATTTATAGACTGATCTGAGAGACAAATGCCTTAATTGACAAATAGATATATATAATGCTTATAAATAGAATGTTCAGATGTCATTTACTCTATTTCAAGTCTGGAAGTGAGTTTAGTAATTAGAAAGTAACTTGATGTATTGGTCAGCTTCCCATTGCTGGCACAAAATACATGACATTCTCAATTTAAATGTGAAAGAGTTTATTTGGGTTAAGGTTTTTGAGGTTTCTGTACACAGTTGACTGGTTTCAAAGTACAAACATCGGATCAGGGAGAAATGGCCACCCAGGACAGAGAGAGGATAGCCAGAGAGAGAGAGAGAGAGAGAGAGAGAGAGAGACCAGAGAAAAACAATTCATTCTCCCAAGTACCGCTCATGGTGACTCACGGCCTTTAACCAGACTCCACCTCCTGACAACACATTTGGCTGTAAGCTCACTAATGGGTACAGTGCACTCTTGATCCAGTTAGTTTCCAAAAGCCATAGAGATTTCTGGGGAATATTTTGAATCAATCAGATATGCTGAGTATAAAACTCAGAGTATTTTCAGAGTTCATTGTTTTTGTTTGCATAAGAATATTCAAAGTAAGTTATGCTAAAACTACTTGTTTAGAACCTACATGGCCCAGGCACTCGTTTAACTGTAAGATTATGGTTGTGAACACAACTACATTTTCACTCTCCAGAGACATACTTCTTACAGACATACTTTTCACTCTCTATAGACTACTGGTGGCTTGTTGGTTTCCAGGTCCCCTTTTCAGTCAACAAAATATCTACTGTTTTATATTGTTTCCCTTAATGGTTTGCAAAATTATACCTTGTCTTTTACTATCTTCATTTTTAAAGTACTTTCCTAATAAAAAATCAGGAAGACAGATTAATGTAGGAGATGATACACTTACACATAGTACTTCTGAGATAGATTACTTTGGTTTTCATTTGTGCACTTTTATGATGAGGGCTTTTTAAAATTCTTTGGTTTAGTTTAATAAGAAAAATCTCAAATGAGAAAAATATGGTATAAACAAATAGCTGAATAACAATTACTCTATAGAAATGTGTGTATACAAATCTACAGTAAGTGTTTAACAAATGGGATGAATTTTAATTTGACAATGAACTTCAAGTAATTTAGTTCAAAAACATTTGAGGCAAAAAGGCTAATTATACATTGGCAGAAGGGGGAACTATTTTCTTTAGCTGACTTATTGATCTGTTACCTTTTAACAGAAAATTATGCTGATTTAATTACAAAGAAGGGTTAAAAAGCTAATAACTTCAAAGTGGAGGTGTCTGTAATGGAAGAGAATGATTAATAGTCTGAAAGAAACAATCTGCCGTAAACCTTCAGCTGGAGACTTGAAATACCATGTCACTAATGGAGAAGTTTAAGTACTTTTTCTTTCTATATAAAAGCACTGTTAAAATTGTCTGCTAAGTGGTATTGTAATTGGACTCATGTTGTAGTAATCTCTTATGACTAAGTCTCCAGATACTGTTTATTTATAGTCTTTCAGTATTATTAATTTTTAAAAAGTTAATCCTGGTGTGCTAAATTTATTCATCAGTGAGATACTACACCATAATCTTCTCCAAAACTATTTTCTTCAACTAATTGTAAGTATCACCAACAGGAATATTCAATGAATGACTCTACTACAGATAGCTAAGTTATGTAGGAATTGACAGGCAGTTAAAAGGGACCAGGCCACAGATAAGAGTTAGGATAGAGATGAAGCACAGCAGGCCTATGGGTAAGGACTGAGTTGCTAGAAACTAGGCCCCAAGTTGGAGACATGATGGCTAGAGCTGCAGTCCTCTGCAGAGGTACACCACAGTCCACAGTTTTGCTGTAATTAGCGCCATCTGGTCCAGTAAACCATAACAATATAACAAACATGTAGAAATAATGCAGAACACTCTGTCACTGTTACCCGTTCCAGAAATGTCCTTGTTTTTCTCCATGCCATGTGTACTTAGGATGTATCTTGTTTTGCTATTGGATCAATATTAGCTAAGTTACTGTATGTGTAATCTTGTAGGTTGTTTATAGTTTGACCCAAAGTAATCTGTGATGTGAGTTTCTGTATAAAAAGCCATTAAACAAAGAGCTCAGTGGTGGCCCAATTTTGGCACCCTTCCTGCCTCTTAGGAGCTTTACCTTAGTAAAACTTTTCTATTCTTGACCTCCTTTGTCCTTGACTCTATTCTTTCGCATCCTGAGATATGAACCCAGAACATCTAGTAGGTTGGGAGTTTCTTCTCTGTAATCATAGCAGGAAACTTATAAAGTTAAGAAAGTTTATATAAATTTCTTTAATATAAATTTCTTTCTCCACCCCTTCCAACGTAAAAATTATGAAATGAATATTTAGGCCTATAGTCAGAACCACATAAATTGGAATTAATATTTTCATATTTTTACATTGAAAAAGCTGTGGAGTGTGAGGAACATTTTGAGTGATGAAATAAGCAGTCATTAGTATTATCACTTTTCATATTTTTCTGGCCCATTTCCATCCCTATATGACTTGCCACACTCAGATTTATTTGCCCTGAAGCAAAAAGAGCTGTGATTGAGCTGGGGGAAGTCTTGCAGCTTTGCATCCCAGGGATGGGAAAGGTTATCAGCAGCATCTGATTCCATTAACAGTACTGATGTAGGGATGGCATCACCAGCTCTTTGTGATTGTGCCTGGTAGCAGAGGACAGGGACGTGAGAGGCTATAGAAAGTAGCCTGGTTTAACACAGAGCTTTCCGAAGCCTCCCAGGACTCTGTTCTCTGAGTACAGAGAGAGAACTGATAGTAGAAACAAATCTAATTTGAGTCCCAATCATCTAGTTTTAAGGAAGAGAGTATTATATATATTATCTTCTTTATAACAAGAATAAAATAAAGATGACCTACTATTCTACCATTTTTCCCCTAGAAACAATGACATTTAGCTCCCAGGTGTATATGACCTAAAAATGTTTCTTTCTTGTTTTTTTTTTTTCTCTTTCACTTTTTGATTTTTAAAGTCTTGTACAAAGCTGAAGCAGTTCAGTACCTGTAATTCCAGCTGCTTGAGATGCTGGGTGAGGAAGATTGCTTGGGTGCAGGAGTTTGCGGTCAGCTTGTACAACACAGAAAGACTCTGTTTCAAAGTAAATAAAAAATAGAAAAGATAGAGAAAAAAGAAAATAAAGCTGTGTCATTAAAATTTTTTTCCAAATTGCTACAATTTTTAGTGGCTCCTTAACATTTAATTGGAAGATTTCAGTTGCAGTGGCAAATAAGGTTACTACCAAAAATATTTTCACTATAAGTCAGATTGTTTTATTTTCTGGCAGTTGAAAATTAGATCTCAAATAGCTCTAACTCCTGGGTGTAATGGTCTTAAATCCTTATTTTCCACTGTTTGTTCCCACTAACTGGGACCAGGAGTGAGGTTGGGGCTTTTGTTTTTCTCTTATTCTCCTCCTCTAGGTCTGTCCTCACAGCAAAGATTAGAGAACTAGTTTCAGTGCTCTAACCAGAGTAAAATTCTGTCCCATTATTGTCATGTGCTTCATTTATTGTCTAATACAATTTTGTATTTAAATTCCGTCCTTCAACTTTTTCTCAAAGAAATTGTAACATACATCAATGATGGTGAACCTTTTAGTGAGTGCCCAACCCATTCCCAAAACCCACTTAGGTTTTGCAAAGTATCAACACTACAATTAAACTGGAATACTGAGGTTTTAGTTTTTGGCAAAGCCAACTCATAAGTTCAGATCTTTTATCTTAAAACAACAGCTTTCAGTGATACAATTAGCTTTTTATTGAAAGAACTTTGCATTCGACATTTTGTATAACTAATCCATTTTTTACTGTAGTGTGTATGATGATAATTTTTAAAACCTTGGCTCCTACATCCTTAGTTTGAGAGCAACACAAGCATTACTCAGGTCATCTGTTACTTATGTGAGATTTGATATAATTCAAAACTGAAAACAGTTGCTCACAAGCCTAAGATGATCCAAATAAGGTAAGAAAAGCAATCCCAAGTGCTTTCATTGACTTAATATTATCTGGCAGAGAATTCCACACTGCAAGGATTTCATTTTCAGAACTGCCACTTGTGCTGCCTTTCATCACCTCTTCACACCCTGTCTTCTCAAGTGTCATATACAGGTCATAGAATTTATTTTTCCAGGTAGTGCTTTCTTGAATTTCCAATAGCTCCATTTCCCAGTTTCCATAGTCTAACCAGATTAAGCAGGAAAGATCAAGTTCTTCAAATTTGACTTTATCTGGAGAAGGAAGAAAACACAGGGTTATTGCTATTTTATAGAACTGTAAAAGTCTGTTACTAAAATTCCCCTTTGCAACTAATACAATGCTAGGAAATTCCTTTAGATTTCCTGGTAGCTTATAGGATTGTCTGCAAATATTGTAGAATTTTCTGAAATAATTTTCAGATAGGGAAAATATTTCAGTTTTCCTCTTTCAAGGTCTCTTCCAAAAAACCTACTGTTTTCTTCTAAGTGTTTTGATATTGCAAAAACATTTTTCTGCTGTTTTTCTTACACTCTGCAGATTTTATTCAATAAATAGGAGTATAGTGTAAATTCTGTAAAAGTTATGAGGTTTGTAAGCAAGGCCATATCAGTGAGCTGTGGATATTCTTACCTTTATCATTTATAAACAGAAGGGCACAAATCTCTCCAGGACTCATCCTCTGCTAGGACATTAGGCATTATTTTACATAAGTAGAATATTATACTGTACCAAAACTCTTCAAGAAGTGCTTGAAACTGTCAAAAAATAAGGGCATGAGCCATGATGTAATTCATCGGTTTTGTAACATCTTCGTGAATATTCTCTGATTTCCTGCTTTTCCTGGCACAAAGGCTTTCTTGATGTATAGCACAATGAAACTGAACAACTGAATTTTCTGTTTCTTTAACAAAGAGTTGCGTAAAACCAAATGTTGCCCCCAGCATGCACCATGAACCATCATTAGTAACTGATACTTTTTTTCTGGTCTTATGTCTTGTGGCAAACAGTCTCTGTCACAGCATTGTAGATATCTGTCCCTCGTGTTTTTCCAGGGAAAGACAACTCTTTCACTAGCTCTTCTTTCATATCACCAATATCATAATGGGAAGTTATTGCTAGCTTTGTGTCGTTATTTATAGATGTGCTTCCACCCAGGCACATGGAGAAACAAGCTGATTTTTTAAAATCAGAGGTGAGATGCTAACATCACTTGCTACACGTAAGACTTGATCTTTAACAGTATTTCTATTAAGTGGCATCTCATAGATGCATTGCATACTTTTATCCTTGTTTTGGAAACCATGAAAAATGCAATAACCCCCAGACAACATGGCCATTTTCATAAAATCCCCATCAGTGAGATAGTTACCATGTTTTGCTGTGCACAATTAAACTGGAAAGGTGGCAGCTGCCAAATGATTTGTTTTAAAAAGTTATGAAAATAAGATATTGGGAATGATATATTCTCAATTTCCCTTTAGGCAACTCTTTCCTTTCAGTTTCACCAAGTTGGGCAGCACTTTTGTGATTTGTGTCAAAGTCCCATCTGACACTTGATGTTCAATACACAACACTTTCACTACACAGAATATACAAAGTTTTCCCATTGCACTCAACCATTCCAAATGACTCTTTCCAGCTTCTTGGAACAACTGTCCACTTGCTTTTTTTTTTTTTTTTTTTTTGCTATAGTCGTTTTTTAATTATTCAAGACTGAGTCTACAAAATCTCGAAATTAAAAAAAAAATGAAAGCACTCAGTATAACTCCTTATACCAAACATAGCCAACACTATTAATTACTGTTAAGAATTGGATATTCCCTGAGTCAACAATCTAAGGCAGTGATTCTCAACTGGGATTCCTCTGAAGTTTGCCGATCGCCAGCACAAGAGAGCAATGTCCACTGACCACTGCCACTAGCTTGTGGCCTACTCTGAAGAAAGTCTATGAGTGTATTTTTTATGTTGTAGGGGGTTCTGCTAAAGTCACAGCCAGTCTCAGTTGGCTCTTGTTTTCATAAATTCTTCACAAAAATTTAAACATAATGCTGCAAATTCAAATGTGCCAGAGGGACAGCCCAACATGAAAAGAATATCAGTGTCTTAATTAAAATATCTCTTTGCTAAATCTTAGCTATTACATTTCAACTTTTTATAAGTAGACTCAAAGCTACAATCTTGTGTTAGTAAAACTTCATAGCCAGTCCAACCAAATATACAATCTTGGCAGGACACTGACCAGCCCTGGAAAGCTGGGGTGAGTTGCAGCTAATGAATTGTGGTTCATGACATCGTCACCTGGTGCCACTACTTCTTTTTCAGCACGTGCATGGCCCCAAAGTGCATTGTTACTCAATGTTATGCTGCTGGAGTGATGCTAGGGTGACCTGGCTTGCATAGAAAGGGTTCTGTGTGCCTACTGCCACTGATCTAGGTAGAGTAGTTGTTATCTTAGTGATACATTGAGATGCTCTTTCTTCCATTTTTGTTTCACTTTGCCTTGCCAAGATTCCTCAAGATTCATTGTGGTTGCATCAGTTTTAACCTCCGTGTTCTCATTTCTTGGTCTGTATTTTTGACTTTTTTTGTTGAATCTATTGATTATTTATGAGGACTATAGCTGTAGCACGACCTATTAACAGTGGTATTATTGAAATTTTGATATATGGGGATTGGAGTTGGCTGTGTTATGCCTAATCAGAAGTTTAAGAGCATCCCTGGCCATTAGCCATTAAATACCACTAACTTTCCTCACCTTTCCCACAACTACCACCACTCAAGTTATGACAAAAATTTTCCAGGCATTTCCGCACTTAAAATTCTCCCTGAGGTCAGGGATTTGACTCAGTAGCATAATTGCTTGCCTGGCAAGCATGAAGTCTTGAGTTTGATCCCCAATACCATAAAAAAAAAAAAAATCTCCCTGAGTTGAGAAGCTATAAGCTAGAAGGTTGCCAAGCATTCTCAATGGTTAATAAATGCAAATATATTTAAAATATTGCTTTATAAGTGAAATAGTCTTTACTAACTTTGTGTCTTTTTTGATTAATTTTATTCTGTTTTGAGATTTTACTGAGTATGCAGAACTTTATTCAAGATAACAGTTTAGCACATTCAAGATAAAATATTATTTAATTGTAATGAGTTTGTAAGACTTTCCATATGAAGACACTTGCAAATATGAAGATAGATTAGATTAGACTGATAGATCATAGGCCAAAGTTCTCAATATTGGAATAAGGAAAAATGATCACTAATGATCAGTGTTTGGATTGAATTGTGGGTAAAATTACTTTTTGGAAAACAGGAACACATTTATCTATCATGCTGATCTTTATGTGAGATTCCCATCTTCATTCTCGTCTTTTATGAGGGAAAAAAGAATACATATTAAAACGTTTCTGTACTAGTACATTTACATTTCTTTTATTTCACACCAGGGAACCTAGTATAGCCAAAACTTTCTTAAATATTCATAACTGTGAGGAACAAAAAGCCCCTCATGAACACATTATGAAAGTAGTGAATAGAAGTGTGAATAGAAGTGTAAACAGAAGCACACATCACAAGCTGCGTGCTACTTTCCTTACTGGTGGATTAGCTGGATAGATCTGGCATTTACAGATAAAGGGCATATACAGTTGCATTCTTGAATGTGAAAATGTAGTTTCATAGGAAATTCCATTTTAGGCCCAAATTATTTTTCCTTTAAGTCATATAACTCAATATTGACACCGTTGAATTAAAATTTTAGTTGAAACATTACCAAATCCAGCTGTAAAGGTTATAGTCTTCCATTAAATTGAAGAAGGGAGAATGCATATTCAGGGAGATTGAAGGGAGAGTCAAACACAGCAAACTGTGTTGCCTGGATGAAGGGGGCTTTGTATGTAAGATTAAAGAGGAATTTTCTGTTAGACTATGCATTGCTAACGAAAACATTTGAACAATGGCTTTTTCCTGCCTCAAGCACTTCAAACATTTTAGCAACGCAGATGCTTTATTTCTATGGCTGCTGCTGGGCTTGCTTGCTCAGGACAGACTAGTTTGGATCTTCTTAGTCTGGGCTATTTGGCATTTAGCAGGGATGCCTGTGACAGAGTGCATTAACAGGATGTAGGTGAAAAATCTTTCATGAAATTAATGGAGAGAATAAATAGAGCCTTTGGCCAAATACAAATGGAGCAAATTAAAAAATGAAAGTTATTTTATTTCAGGGAACATTATTTACTGTTTTGAATTTGCAAAGCCACAGTTCCTTTATTTGTTTCTTTTTGGCTCATCTCCTTTAGCATTTTTCTCCCATTCATGAACAGTTTTCAAAATTTTAGCAGCAAATGGGTTTGCCCCAGTCATTTAGCCTGCCACTAGTCATATGACAAATGCATTTTTTCCTGTGGGTTTCATCCTGTTGACAACCTGAAAATTTAAGTTAGTCCACTTTTGCTTTGGCCTAAAATAGCCAAATAACTGAGTTAAAAATAGAGTTGGATTCTGAAGTCTCTAGAAAATGCCTCATTCAGCCATTCACTGTCATTTTTGTTTTCAGGTTACATTACTCAATTGAGGAGAAATAAATGGATGCCTATTAACTGTTTTCAAAGCCAGAACAAATTAGCATGATAATTATTGTGATAATAATACTTAGTCCGGTACTGAAACAAATGTATTTCCCCATAGTACCTTAGTTTTATCTTCATAACAACCCTGATAAAAGACCAGGTTAGAACCCAGCCTTTCTGTGACTTCTTTCCCAAATACAGCTCAGGAAACTGATAAAAGTTGTGAATCTCCACTTTAGGAATCCTAAAAGAGAGCAGAATATGCTTTGGGCTGACATCCCAAACAATTTCATGGAGACCTTCTATAGATGCCAACCCCTCTGTCCAGCTTCTCTCCCCATAGAAGGTACTGACCCTTGGTCCCTTGAGTACAGCCTCCCACAGTCCTTCAGGATTATGTCTGCTCCCCTTTTAATGTCTCCCTATTTTGGAACCAATTTCCTTCTTTTTTGTCTGCCATTGCCTGGAAAATTTGGTTTGCTTTAAAGTTAGCATGCTTCTCTAAACTCAGGCTTCTAGTGAAAAATTCTGCACTGTTGTTTCGCATACATGAGAAAATAGAGGTAAAGTAACTAATTTGTCTGAGGTCATCTAGCTAGTATACAGCAAATTTATGTTTAAAAGTCTTTTTGACTAGTGACTGCGTTATTTCCTTCTGATCAATTTTCCTGTAATTCTAACATCTCTATATGACCTGGTTTATGTGAAAGTTTAATAATCAACATTATTTGGGCACAGTGATACTTGAAGTCACAGTTTGACAAGTCCAAGAATGCCCAGAAAAGTTTGAAATGAGATGGAAAATCTTGTTAACTGGGTTGTTTGTTTAAAAAGGAAGTAAAAATCTCTTAGGTTATAAACTTGGAAGCAGCATAGTAAACAGACACTAAAAAGTATAGCCTTTTGAAAGGTCTTCTAGACTTAAGAGATGCTTTCTTCATCTGCCCAGGCCACAAGACATCTTTTCTATTCCAAACGCTATTTTCTTAGGAAAATCAATGGAGTTCTTCAACATCTCAGCATCTATAGCTGTCACTGGCCTCAGGCACAGCTCCTGTTTTGCATCTACTGAGAGCAGGGCAGTGAGTGGATGGGATTTTAGCATTGTTATTACTGCTAATGTAATGGAACCTCTAGTTGCCAGATTGGCAGTTCTATTGCACATGTTTTGATGGGGACTTTGTGTCCTTTATCTATCCAAAATTCCTATTAAGCTTTTGCCAATGTTTCTCTAGCCTGGTTGCATATTAGTAGTACTGAGGGAACTTCTATAAAATGTTCACCCCTAGACCATACCTCTCACTGACTAAGTTAAAATCCTGAGAAGCAAAGGAAATCTGTTGTATTACTGTTGGCTTAAACAGCCATGATATTAAAGAAAATTTTTAAATTCTTCTGGGAAATGATTGCAGACAAATAATTCAGGAGATTGCTATAGAGGTGGAATTTTGCTATTTCAGCAAGAAATTTATTAACTGCTTGTAGTATTCTTCTCATGTTGGAGCACATTTTAATCAGACTTGCTGGTGTTAAGTGACAAACTACCTCAAAATGCAGCAGCTTATATCAAGGAGCATTCGTTTCTTCCTCATGGGATAGTGGTTTGGTTAGTCTAAGTCGGATATAGGGTGATTTTGTATCATTCTTCAGATAAGCTGTACTGTACACCAGTGTGTATGTGTTTCAGATCTTTGTTATTCCTTTGGTTCCATCGTGTGCCTGGAGGATATACTTCTCATTGCAGATCACTGGTGTACAAAGTTGTGCTTAACAGCCTCTGCTCTGTCGTACCACTGCTGTGTCTTTAGAAATAGTCATTCATATGGCCCAGCCTAATACTTGTTAATATTTGGGGAGTGTTTACTAAGTGGCAAGAACACCTAAAGCTCTATATGGAGTATTTTATTCTTGAAAAAACTCTGAGATAGTATTGCCTCCATTTTCCCAACAATGTATCCCACCCAAGGGCCCACAGTCAATGACTGATACTGTTGGGAGTTCAGCTCAGGATGTTGAACCTATCGTGTATGGATGGAGCCATTCAGCTTTATCACTTACCCAGCTGGAACTGACTCGCTGTTTCAAAGACCAGCATTTTCCATAGGAGCCTGTTCTACTGTGTAACAAAGGATTGTCCCTTTGCTATTATGATGCATTTCTAGGGTTATCTTGAGCTGCAGCTGTGTGTATTAGATAGCTTTCTCTGGGACTGTTCCTTAAGTCTTTGGAAACCAAAATGTGCTCTAAAAGCTTCCATAAATCAGGATTGCTCAACCAAATCTAAGTGAGTGGCCTCACCAACACAAATATCCCTTTGAGACTCACTCGTTATTGTTGTAGCTGCCTCCCACTTGTTATTGATAATTTTCAACTGGCCAGAGGGAGCTCACAACTCAAGGAAGTGCTGGGCTTTCCCAGTCAATATCTCATTAAAGCTGCATTTGTTATGGATGGGATGACTTTTGGAGATAGGATTATGGTTTTTATAATGAAAATAAAAATAAGAATTCCTCTTAGTAACAAAATGTGTCCCTCCTCAGGGAGCACCTAGATTCGAAGAAATATATTTGCAAATGTCAGTTTCCTCTCAGGCATTATTGCTTTCTTTATATAAGCATATCCCAGGAAATATATGTTCCAGGGCTGCTCTTAAAAATGTCTGGAATAGTTTTGTGCAGTGGAAATATAGCCGGTGAGGTTTATCCAAGGCATGATTATTGTTAATTGAAAAGTGTGTGGAAGTTTTTGCATGTGTGTGTATGTATGTATTTATTTGTTGAACTGAAGGAAGAAATTTAAGTCACCAATTTGATTCACCCAATTTGAATGTGAAAAAGAAATGCAGAAAATAAAAGACCTGCCCTGGTAATAAATCTGACATAAAGTACAGTCCACCATTTTGGTGAAAGTAAAGGACAGAGTGCTAAAAATGTTTCAGTGACACCTAGGAAAGAAAAAAAGAGAATTTGTCAAAATGGAAATGATAACACAGTGCTTGGAAGAAACGATTTGTTGTGAAAGCAAGTGGTCCCTAAGAAAGTTTAGTCCTGTTGAAGTGTTTTGAAACATAAGAAAGAATTTACAATGTCCAAAGTCAGGGAAAGCAGGAGGTTGGCACAGGAGACCATGGGATCATTCTGACCAGGTACTGCAGCTTTCTGCAAAATTCCTCACCCTGTAGAGAACAGAACTCCCCAAGAACCATTTTCCTGCTTATGGCAATTTTTACCTAAGGATGTAAATCTCAACCTACCTGTGATTGAGCACTCTGGTTAGCCATAGACAATCTGCGGACTGGGTGGTGGATGCTATTATTAAAGCAGAAGCAGCAGCTAATATTTGTGGGGTATTATAAATGGCCAGAAATCAGACTGTGTTGTGTAACATTCTTGTTGACCAACACAATTGTTAGACCAGTTTGTAGTAATCTTGTTTTTTTTGTTATTTTGTTTTTTATTTCTTGAAATAGAGTCTTGCTATGTAGCTTGGGCTGCCCTTGAACTCACTTTGTAGTCCGTGCTAGCCTCGAACTCATGACCATCCTCCTGCCTCAGTCTCCCATTGTCAGTCTCAGTCTGCTGGGATTACAGACATGCGCCATCACACCTGACTCTTGTTCTGTTTTTAATCTATGAAATTCCAAGCCTCCTCAAATATCATTTCAGGGGTATTTATTCCTGGCAAGAATTCTTATTTTCTCTCCCTGGTTAACAATCCTCAGTTTGGTTTTAATAAACTTTGTTTCCATACCAGTAGACTGAGCCTGAACTTTCCTTTTAGGTTGATAACACAAAACAGAAAAGGAGAGAACACATTTTTGCAGAACCAATGAAAATGCTCACTGTGAACATGAAGTATTGTGTTATAATCTCACAAGATTATTTTATTGATTTACTTGTTTTTCAACAATAGGGAAATTATCAGCAATTACTCAGTTTTCCAAAATTAGCTATCCTATATGTTTGATTACTTAATACATTTCCCGAAACAAGGTAGGTAAAATATCTTTATAGAAGCAGAAAACTAATACTTTATACCCCTGCTCAATTAATCTTCTAGTCCCTGCTCTTCTTGCCAAAGATTTGAACTTCATTTTTTTACTTCAAAGAGAATAAAACAAAACAAAGCAAGCCAAAACAAAACAGAACAAAGTAGAACAGAGTAAAACAAAGCAAATACCACAGGATTTCAGAAAAAAACAGCAGGAAGTCAACAGTGGCTACCATAATGTCTCTTGTTTTCTTTGAAATAGTTGTCCATACCTTCACACACAAGAAGTTAATACACATCAAAATAGTATAAAAGTAATCAAAACACAAGAATGAGAGCCTTAGGGGCTTTCAAAACCCTACACTAGGAAATCAATAATGTCTACCACAGTGTCTCTTGTTTTCTTCAAAAAAGCTGTCCATATCTTTATATGTATTAGAATCAAATAATTGAAAATGAATCAAAACCAAGAATAAAAGCATTATTGGCTTATGAACCAAATGATAGGAAGTCATTAATGGCTATCATAGTGTCTCATTCTCTTCAGTGTAGTTGTCCGTACTATCACACATACTAAAATCAATTCTTGCAAACTTTTTAGGTCAATTTCTAAGCATATGTAAGCATATACATGTATATCTATCCTTTATGTATTAGAGGAAAATGCAAAACAACAAATAAATAACTGTATCAAAGAGCCCCAAACAGTAACAATATAGGCTTTCAAAACAAGATAGTAGGAACATAAAATTTTTGTTGTTTTGCATAGTTATCTTCGTAAGTCTTATTTGAATTAGTAGATATAGTCATGCAAAATTGATCCAATCCTATGGATGTTATCTGTTAAAACAGTTCCAAGAACTGATAGAACCAGTAGTACAATCATCTTGGTAATCTTAATTGTATATATACAAATTTATATCTTGTTTCTCTTCCTTCTTTTCTCTTTTTCCCTGAGTTATTTTTTCCTCTTTGAGCAGTTTCTTACCATTTCAGAATAGTTATTGAAGATTTTCTATGTTATTTACTCTTTCAGTTTCTTACACTAGGGAGACAATATAGTATTTACACATGTGTATTTGATTTATTTCACTTATAAGTATGGTCTCAAGTCACATCCATTTACTTATAAAGGCCTCCATGTTGTCTTTCTTTATGGTTGAGTAGTACTCTATTGTATAAAAATATCACAACATTTTTATCCATTCTTCAGTTGATGGAAATTTGGGTTGTTTCCAAGATTTAGCTGTTACAAATTGTGATGCTATAAACATGGGTACACATATATCACTGTGGTATGATGTTTTCAGTTCTTCTGGGAATATGCTCAGAAGTGGAATAGTTGAGTCAAATGGGACCTCCAATCCCAGCTTTTTGAGGAACCTCCACACGGATTCCCACAGTGGTTGCACCAGTCTACATTCCCACCAACAGTGCAGAAGTCTCCCTTTTTCTTTACAGCCTCTCCAGTATTTGTTGTTGGTAGTTTTCTTGGTCCTGGCTATTATTTCTGTAATGAAATGGAATCTCAGTGTTGTTTTAGTTTCCATTTCTCTAATGACCAATGAGCATTTTTTCATGTATTTATTTGCCATTTGTATTTCTTTACCTGAGAAGTGTGTATTCTTCTCAGATGTCCATTGTTTGGATTGGGTCTTTGGATTTTGGGGCCCTGATTTTTTTTAATTCTTTATACATTCTAGATACAAGTCCTTTGTCTGAGGGAGAGTTGACTAGGATATTTTCCCAATTCATGGGTTTTCTTTCCACTTTGTTGGAGATTTTTTTTTTTTTTGACATGCAAAAACTTTTAATAAGATGAGATCCCAATTGTTGATACTGGGAAATATTTCCAGTTTGATTTTTGTTCATGAATTTTCTACTGACTACTATGTCTTCAAGATTTCTACCTATTTTGTCTTTCAGCAGATTTAGTGTTTGCTTTAATATTGAGATTTTTAAATCTATTTTGACTGTAGTTTAGTGCATGGTGATAAGTGTAGGTCTAGTTTTAGTTTTTAGCATATGGAAAGCCAGTTTTTCCAGCACCACTTAAAAAAAAAAAAAAGAGGCTCTTTCTTTCAGTGAACCTGTTTAGCTCCTTTGTCAAAGATAAGGTGACTGAGTGTGTTTGTAGTTGTGATTGTATCTTCTATTCTATTGACCTTCAGGTATGTTTTTATTCCAATACCATGCTGATTTTATTATAGTAGCTTTGTAGTATAACTTCAAGTCAGGAATTGTGATGCCTTGCCTTCACTGCCCAGAATTGCCCAGAGACCTATTCTAGGTCTCTTCTGGTTCCACATGAATTTTAGGAATAATTTCTCTAGATCTGTTAAGTATGCTAATGGTTTAATTGGAATTGCATTAAATACATATAACAATTTTGGGAGAATGATCATTTTCACAATGTTCTGCCTATCCATGAACAAGAGATGTCTTTCCATTTTCTGAGATCCTCTTCGATTTCTTTTCTCAGAGTACTGTAATTTTACTGAATAGATCTTTTAATTCCTTTGTCAGAATGATTCCTAAGTATTTCATTTTTTTGGATGCTACTGGGAAGGGTATGGCTTCTCTTATTTCCCTCTCAGTGAGTTTGTTGTTTGTGTACAGTAATGCTATTGATTTTTGAGTATTAAAGATTTGAACTTCAAATTGCAGGTTTTTGAATTTGTTTTTATTGAATCTGCTTTACATTTCTTCTCCTTTCACTTGCATAATTCTTTGGGAGGTGAAATTTGGGGAGAAAAAAATGTGCTTGAAGCTATCCATGTCAGGAGCCAGGGAAGACAGCCTTAGGGGAGATAAGACTAGCAAGCCAGGTAATTTGCTGCATAGTTGTTTTTGCAAATGTTGAGCATAAACTATGCCCTTTGTAACAGGACAGGCTTAGAGGACAATCAGCTGAATTCTAGAAATAGCAGAAAAAGGAAATTATAAACTCACATTTAGGAGTGAGGGCACAAATTGGCAGTGTAGGAGCTAAGCTTGACAGTTACAAACTGGATTTCCCAGTTCTTTTCACCCAGGAAACGTCAGCCACAGATGGAGAGAAATCTTGTTCCTAAGCCATCAGTTAAAGTGAAGCAAAATGTGATATGACTAAAATGCTTTATATCCTCTGGGAAGCAGATAATATTTATAGATGAAATGTCTTCATTGTTTGAATGAAATACAAAGAAGTCAAAGAGAATGTATGACTAATAATGGTAGAAACTGAATGGTTTGACTATAGGAGCAATAATCAAAGATTATTGCTCAATCAATCTAGAAAATGACAGGCAAGTTTAGGTAAGAAACCAGATAGAATAGGAGACTAAAGTGTGGTTGAAAAAAAAATCATTTAGCAGTGTTTGGAAGAGAGCAAAAGAAATTTTGAATATGGCCTAGATGAAAAGAAGTAACAGGATAATACATAAGCAAAAATATTATTTTAAAGAAATGTGCTGTTTTCAGAAGTGACTACTGCCCTAAAGGAAACCAGCACCCTGCAAATCAAGCAAACCTGTTAACACTTGCACTGCCCAAAATGTAAGAGTGACTCTTTCAGGATAGGCCTAGGGGAAATGAATGTGTTTGTGAATAAACATATCACACAAAAAAAGGTACAAGACTGAAAATGGAAAGAGAAACTGGTTTCTCCAACAAGTAGCTCCAGGTTAAGGAGTCTGTTTCTGAAATTTAGAACTGCCCTGCCAGAAAGCAAGAAAGGGGATGCTTCAGTACAATGGGATTCAATACCATTGGAAGTATTCATCAGTATTGGTTATGCTTAACATGTCAGTTTAATTGACTTGGGAACTTCCTAGAGAATTGGTTGGGTATACTACCAGGTATATCTGGATTGGTTAAGGAGGCATCAATTTGGGTAGTGTGTATGGTCCCTATTTCTCTCTTCTCTGGCATTACTTCCCTGCTCTAATTTTTGGCTGCTATTGTTACAGGCAGCTGAGTTAGAAATATTATAGGCAGTCAGAGAGGGCTAGGCCCTCAAGGGAGCCGCACAAAGGACCAAATGTCTTGTGACCTTAGAGGAGACAGGCTTCCTGCTGTGAGCCAGATCTCAAGACATAGGATCAAGCAAATTCATCCACATCCTTAGGATCAATCCTGAGGACTGATAGTTTATATCACCCTAAGGAAGTCAAAAGTAACCATCCCCAACTCCCTGTAGGAAGAGTCATAGCTGTTAAGCATGCCACTTGATACATTGGCTTGCTGTCCCATTTGTTCTTGACTTAATAAATTTTACCCGAGGAATTAATCTTATTTGTTGACCATAGTTCAGTTCCACCTTATGCCTACCTTGCAAGTTCCCATGTTTTCCCCACCTTAGACCCGTCTTACCTTATGGTTTTGCTCTATAGAAGTTCCTAGAAATGACAGAGACTTTGGTAACCCGCCCAACATACCTTCTGTCTCTCTCTCAGACAGAAGCTTTCTTTTTCACAATAAATATATTCTGCTCTTGATATCTGTTGTGCCTAAAATTCATTTTTCAATTTTAGAGAACATGAACTCATATTGGACATATAGTGGGTTGGGAGTTTCATTCCCCTATATCACTGTGAAATAAGATCTTGGTTCTGGCAATGTCCTCTTGTCATGATTTTCCAGCTTGCAGGTGGCTGACTATGAACTGAATCTTCCAAAACTATAAACCAAATTAAATCTGTACTCATTTCAGTTGTGATTTTCAAGTATCGTGTTTCAGCCACAAGAAAGTTAATTAATACATCACCTCAGGGCTCATCGTCATATTAGGGGGTTGTGGTTATTGAAGGAATTCAAGCACAAAATGGAGTCATAGTTAATTAGTTTTGATTTTCCTATTGACTCTGAAATCCTACGATTCACCACTCATCAATAAGAATTCACTGATCAATGAATCCTTTTTGATCCCTATCACAGTCAGCTGCTGTGTACTAGTGTCTTTCTCACTCAGGATTACAGACACTACAGCCAAGCTAATAACTGGACCTCCAGGAGTAAACAATGTCTCAATTTATAGTATTTTCTGATTTCTGTGGGCAAATAGTACTTTGATGGCCAATCTCAGGCTGCCTGAACCTGAAATTAGCTGTTGTAACCCCATAAATGTTGACTCCAGCACTTCTATGCATACCTTGTTCATGACCCAGTATGTTGCTAAGGTAAATGTGGTCAGTGTCAGTGGTGTTGGTACTTCTAAATGGCTGGGAAGGTAGTCCATGAAGGAGGAGCAGACTCCACTCACTGGTACTGATGACCAGTTCCTACACTCCATGCCTGCTTACCACCAACAAAACGATTAGAGCAAAATAAAAGACTTTTCTCTCATTTTCACTCTTGCTATTAGGACTCAGCTTTGGCAACTTTCCCTTAACATGTGTTTAGGAAATGTGAAAATATGTATTATATCCTTTGTGAAGGAACCTTTTCCTCCTCTGCAAAGTCGATCTCTGGTTTCCCTGGTTCTTGCGACTTGGTCAGGCAGATTTGTATCCTGTAAGTTCATTGCCACTGCATTTTCTTTCTCTTTCTGTGGTCTCCAGAGTTTTCTCTTCTCTTCTGCGTGGTGACAGGAGATAATGTTCACCAAGTAACTACCATGAGCTCAGCACTTCTTCGAATACTTGTTAACTCATAGAGTTCTATGAGTAATAGCATCTTGTTAATGCCCATGATTTACCGATGAGGGAACTGGGACACAGAGAAGATAAATACTTTGCTCTAGGACATACAGCCAATAAGAGTCACAGCTGGGGTTTGAAATTGGGTGCCTCTGGCTCCAGAGTTACAGTGGCCACTGTGGAATTTTCTTAGTAGTACTCCTCAGCTCTGTGGAGAGCAGTGTGTCAAAATCCAACAAGTTGTAAGGAAGGTACTTCTCTGAAAGGTAAAGCAGAAAATATTGACTTATTGAAAGAATCAGTTGTATGCAGGGAGAATTTTGGCTTTATTGTGAGGATTGTGGGTTAGACGTCTCTATGCTCTGAGGCCCATGGAAAAAATTGCCTTTCTCCTACTCACTTCATTTTATCAGGTAAATTCTCATGTGAGTACTAAATGCAGCCTGCCTGAGTCATTTTTATTAAATAGGAAAACAGATGCCATTGAGGCTCACTATTTAAATAGATGTCTTTCTGAATTTAAATGCATATGTAACTGATGTGTCCTATTAATAAAACATAGATTATCATTATGAGCATCATTAATTATTTTGGAAGTGACAAATATCTAGGTTTGGAATCTCAGCCAATATCAAGTTCTTATTCAGAATAATTGCTAAATGTACTGGACAGGACAGGCCAGATTGCAGACTCAGGAATTAGGCCATTACTGATTGCCTCTAACTAAAACTCATTTATTCATGTCATAGAAAAAAAGAGTAAAATCTCAGTTAAATATAACTCAGACCTAGCAAAAAGGGACTAATCTGCAACTTTGCTGAGACCAATGAGATAAAACTAATATATTACTCAGAATTAAGACTGACTGCATGTAAAAGAAAATACAACCAATCATGGTTTAAACACATGACATTTTATAAAAAATATGAGTCTAGAGGTAAAATAAATCTCAAATTGGTGTTGGGAGTCTATGGTTATAAGCATTCCAGACTAAGTTTCTTTTCCATCATCATTACCACGTGGATATTTCAAGGTTCTATCTGCCTGTCAGATCCTGAGCCATTATGTATAAAAGCTAGGAAGACCCAAGTACTTGAGAAAGGACAAAAATCCACATACTAGCTACCAATTTCTATGTTCTTTCCCAAGAATGACTCACTCAACACTTACACTTACATCTCATTGGCCAGAATGGATTCACAGAGTCCCAGAAAGTTGGGAAAAGTGTTATTTTATCTGGATATAATGTTGTCTTAAAGATTAGGATGTTGCTGCCTTGGAAGAAGAAGATACGGGTTAGAGCCAGCAGAAATGACTGAGGTGCCATAAATAGTATAACAAGACCCAACTACTTCCTTGATTAAACAATCCAAAGCTCTTGTGCAGAAATGATTTGTTCTTTTAATTGAACTATAACTACCTTACTGTGTAGATACAATTAAGGTGCTAGTTTTTCAGGTGCTATGTCAGTGTCTGTTCTCCATCTTTCATCTTTCCTTGGCTTGCTTACGCTTCTAACTCCTCAGTTCTCCTCAAACCATCTTCTCTTCACAGCCCATTGTGTTATTCTTTTCTTTCTGTTCACCCCTTATTGTATTCTTTTCTCTCTCTTTGCCACCTATTATGATCTTCTTTTCTCTAGACTCATATATAATAACTTTACTCTTTCACGTGGAAACCTCCAAGTTTCCTTTGGAGAAGTCTAACTTGTGCTATAACCTGTCAAAGTACTTGGCATTCTGTGCCACTATCTCCTGCCATCTTTTTCACCTGAAATCTCTACTCTGTACTCTTCTATCTTGTATCATCTTCAAGAATATGCCCCAGTGACCTAAAGACCTCCCACTAGGCCTGCGATTCTCTCATAGCACCACAAGCTGAAGTCAAAGTCTTTAGTGCATGGAACTTCTGGTAAGACTCTGTTCAAACATCTATTTAATTGTATAGATTCTCCAGATTCTCCAGGAAATATTAGTTGTTCTGAGATTCTTTTGTTTTAACAGATAAGTAAATATCTATGTACCTATTATATCTCCTAGTGTACAGTAACTTTTAAACTCAATGTTTCTAAACTTAGAGTTTTTTCAATATACCAATATAGTTAACTTTTTTCCTGTCTCTCTATGTTTTTGGAGACGGGATAAGTACTAGGAATTGAATTCATGACTGTATGCTTGCCAGATAGGTGCTGTGTGGCTGAGCTATATCCCCAGCTATAGTAAGATTTGTATGGTAGATTTTTAGTAAATACCATTTGATTAAACATATTACTTTCTGTGTTTCCCACCTGCTTTTTCAAGGGGTTTAATTTTTTTAGCTCTGCTTAAACTCTTAAGAGTAAAAGCATCTTTGTTTCTTCAGCCTCAACTTCTATTATCATCAAGCTGATATTAGTGAGCTTAAATCACTGCTCTTATTAGCTATGTCCCATAACTGGTCAGGAATTTCATGTTTTAATAGCACAAGTTGCTGCACCTTTCTCACTGTAATGAATTATTAAGTGTTCAGTGTTCATGGCCCATATGGGCAGGAAAATTATATTTGGCATGCTTGAAAAAGTCTGACTAGGATCCTGAAGTAAGATCGAAAGCGCTAGAATGAGTAAGGAGTACTAAAATATGTAACACAGATGAATTCATTTCCTAAAAGAAATTATGGGACTTAAAAATTTCATCAAGTTATTCTATTTTAGTGCCTAAATAATGGTTCTTCTGTGTTTTTAAGTAGCTGGGACGAAGTAGGAACAGCAAATGATAGATAGAAAAAGTTTGCATACACATCCAAAACAGTTAAATTATATTACTCCAGAAAATGTCTACAGAGTGTGTTTCAATTCAGAACAACATTAAATGCTTTATGTAGAAAGTCTTGTTTTAGGAGAGCCTCTTTATAATTTTGAACTAGGCAAAAAGTTTTGGGGTGAGACCTCAAAACACGGGAAAGGAAAGCAAAAACAGGCAAATGGGATTATATCAAATTAAAAAAAACCCTTCACACCAAAAGAAAAAATCAACAGAGTAAAGATACAATCTATAACATTGGAGAAAAATTTTGTAAACTATATTTTATACAAGGGACTGATCTTCAGAAACAACAGGAATGTCAAAAACTCAATAAAATGTAAAACTTGGCAAAACTCAATAAAATGTAAGAACTAAACATTTCTGGAAAGAAGATACATAAATGGTCAGTGGACCAATACACTAGTCATTTAGTAAATGCTAATCAAAAGGATGTTACCTCACCCTAATAGAAGTATCAAAAAACAAAAGAGCACCTGCTGGCAAAGATGTGGAGAAAAGAGAATTCTCCCATAATGTTGGTAACAATGTAAATTAGTACAGCCTTTATGCAAAAGAGTATGAAGGTTTCACAAAAAATTAACAAAGAATTGACATAGGCTGTAGCAATCCCAGTATTGGACAGGTATCTAAAGGAAATAAAATCAATATTAAGGAGATATCTGCCATATTCAGTGTTAATAACAGCCAAGAAATGGAAACAACCTAAGTGTCCATCAGCTGATGAGGGGATAAAGACAATATATTGCATATATAGAATGAAGTACTATTCAGCCACAAAAGAATGGAATCCTACTATATGAGGCAAAAAGGGTAAAATTGGAGATTGCTATACTGAGACAAGCCAGACACAGCAAAATAGATACTGCATGATCTCATTTATACATGATTCTATAAAACTTGATCTTTTAGAAGCTGACAGAAGAATGACAGTCATCTGAAGCTAGAGAGAGTAGGGCAGAATAGAGAGAGGTTGATCAGGGAGCGCTCAGTTACAGTTAGATAGGAGCAAGAAGTACACTCTTGTACTATTGAGTGACTATAGATAATAATAATATACTGAGCTGGAGATGGTTGCGTATGTCTGTAATCCCAGGACTCCTTGAGGCTAAAGTAAGAGAATTGAAATTTTGAGCCCAGCCTATGCAACTTAATAATTCAGCAAGACTGTCTCAAAATAAAATGAATAGATTAGTAAAGAAGTAAATAAGTACATAGACACATAGCTGGCTGAATGGATGGTCAGATAGATAAATGCATACATATACATATTTGGCTGGGGATGTAGCTCAGGGTGAAGGCTCTGATTCAGTTGCCTAAATCATAAAATATTAATAATAATACATTATATATTTAAAAGTTTAGAAGAAATTATTTTAAAAGTTTTTACCATGAGAAATGATAAATATGAGAGGAGATATGACTAACTTGATTTAAACAATATGCAATATATACATGTATAACAACCTTACATAATGTCTTACATAATGTGCAGTTTTTATGTACCAGTTAAGGTATGTCTTTAAATAGGGAATTTCTTGTTGAAACTGAGCCTTTTCTGTTTATAAAGTCAGCTTTCATAATATTATAAGACAGAAATAATTCCAATATTTGAGAGGAGAAAAGATCCTGGACGCTCAGCTGTTTATTTTAGGAGCTCTTAGAACTTAGTGCAGGTTACTATTTAAAATTTAGTTGTATACTCTTGGTTTAATTTCCTTTCTCCAATAAGAGTGCTGAGAATTAACCATAGCTACTGCAGCACTGAACCTGTCACAGTCACGTGAAGTGAGCCTCCATGTCCTCCAGCAGTTGTAGACTTGGGCCTTCGAAGAACCAATAAAAATATAGATTTGAGTTGAAATTTATTATTTAATTATTTATTTATTTAGTCTTTGTCTCTTATAGTTTCCAAACAATGAATGTAAATTACAATATATTTGCAAGAAAGCAACACAGATCCTTTGGAAAACAAGGAACAGAAGGCACCCAGGGACGTTTGGATCCCTGAGATTTTGCTTTATTTCCCATTAAATTGTCAACATATTGTCACATTTTTTTTTCCTTCCCAAAGCTTCCCACAGTTATTTACCCAGGCAGATGTTGATTGATAATGTACTGAACAACATCATTTTTGCTTTACTGACTGATGTAGAAGAAAGTATGACATTAGCATAAAGGAAAAGAGTAAACCATAGCCAGGGATTATAACAAAGGCACAAATAGTCTTTCAAATGGCTCCTTATCCAGAATGAAAACAAAAATATTTCCTGCTTTAATATGATCTGAAGCATATCCATACCATAATTGACATTGGAGCCAAGGACATTTTGGGACTTTCTCCAGTGATTTAATTTGTGACACTTAGGGACAATAATTTGTCACTTTCACTTTCTGATCTGTGATCAAAGTCAGAGTCAATGCTGTCATAAGTGAGCCAAAGGGGAATCCTTGTAAAAGTAAATCTCTCTTCCTTAAAAAGCTATTTGCACATCTAAATAACTTATCTGTAATTATACTAATTCCTGAAGAAATCAAATAAGACAACCACTCAATTTTCTCTTTAATTTACTCATCAAGATACTTAAGAAGAGGCTGAAGAGAATCACTGTCTCTGGGGACCAGGAAATCACAGTGTAAAAGAAGCAGACCGATTCTACCCATCAGAGCATCTCTGCATTTGCTCTTTGGAGTTCACATAGCAAAAGGAATCCATTCATAAATTTAGGACTGATGTGAGGCCAGTGATGCAGGAGTCATCCCAAGCCCTGAGATACCCAGCCTGGCACCCTGCTTTGCTTCCTCTCAATATCTTGGCAGGTCAATCCATATGTCATCACATTAAGAATTTGTGACAGCAAGAGAAGTAGTTTAAAAACTTGTTGGTAAGCAGTTTTGTTTGCTGTTCTATTTCTACAAAAGTTAAATAGAAAAAAGTCTAGAAGATCCTCCAAATTCTTGCAAAGACCCTTAATTTAAAACTCCATGTTTTCATTTCTTCTTTATCCTAGAGACATAAGTACAGGTTCAAGTTAGGAGTGATCAGAAAAGAGGTGAGATGTTTTAAAGCAAAGTGCACAATTTCTCAGTTCTAATCTAGATCCCTGGCAGGGAAACTCTCAGTTTTCAAGCAAAATAATTTGCTTATTTTCTTTCTCTTATTTACTGAACAGGTTTTTTTCCACTAATGGAATTTCTGTTTAGATGATATACTTCTGGAGGGCAGAAACTGACAGAGTGCATTCTTTCCATACACTTCTCTCTTATTACCTTAACTCTTCTTTTATGCCACATTAGTATGTAGTGTGACATAGAGAGAAAATAACAAAAGTAATTTTTCTATGCTCATAGAATTTTTACATGCAAGTAAGTATTTTTACCTTGCCTGTTACCTCAGGTGGTGCTGCAGACATCACCCTAGTGATGTCTAATGAGAAATTACTTCAGTCTCTCATTTTATGAACTGCAATGGTCCTGAAACAGTTTTAAAAACCCTTTAAGACATCACAAACCTTTACGGACTCAATGTGCATTTATTATAGTTACTATCTCTACATCTATTACACTTCTAAAATATGCACAGAGAACCTACCATGAACTTACATTGACTGCAAATGCCGTCACTGTTGCAAGCACCCCCCCCCACCACACCTGGATGATTTACAGTGCATCGGAATTTTTTATTCAAGTGACATTATCCCTCACATGCCTCTCCTTACAATTTCTCCAACACAAAGTTCTATTTGCATATCTAGTACATTCAAGGATTATGTAACATATGTGAAAATTTATAGATAATACATTTTTCCTGAGAAATCTCAGTATTTTGACAGCCATTCTGTTCTTTACCTGGACTTATTTTTGCTTCCAAACTTTCTTCTTGAATTTACTGTACTCTATCAATTTTAGTTTGTAATTCAACCAATCATTTTTCTCCTTGTTTACTTTTGTTCAACCATTTTCTATAGGTTGTCATGGTAAACAGCACATATCGTTTTTTGAAGATAGAAAAAATAAAATAAAACACTGTCAAATCCATCTGAGTCCAACTAACATTGTCTTGACTTTCTGTGACAGTCACCAGAGACTCTGTCTGCCCTTCTTTTTCCCTATTTCATTGAAATGCTTAATAAGAGAAAACCTTTTCTGGTTGTATAAGAGCCAGTTCAATTCTAAGCTAGGCTCTCTTCTGGAGTCTGGCCCAACAAATCTCTTTGCAGTTCTTCTGAGCTACACAGAGGAGTTAATGAGACATACTATCTTTCAGCAAATATGTCTTTCTAAAATGGATTTGGGTTTGGAAAGCCATCATATGCCTTTCAAGGTCAAGTCTTGAGAATCATTTAGGTATTCAAGCTGGTAATTACATCATTTTATATTCTTAAACTTAAAATGCATTTATTGAAATATAAATTTTTGAATTCCAGATTAGGTATAGAGTAATAAATATATGTGGCATCTGTACTTACACAGTTTCTCATTAAGAGAATACATGTAACCTACTTTCAGTATTTTCACTTTCCATATGACAACAACCATGTTTAAGTGTGTTAGTGCCGACCAGTTACCTGTCAAGCCAGCAGTTCTATTACCTTCACTTTGATTTATTTACTTTCACCAGTTTTGAAGGACAATTAAAATAAAACAGAGCTCTATTCATGCAGAACTATCGCTTCCGATTTAGCTTTGGCTTTGCAAGGTGATTCCTATGCCATTAGGCTTTGCTTTGTTAGTGAAGATGACTGGTGAAATGGTAGGAATAATTAAATCTCTATATTAGTACATTCCAAGCTGGAATGATTTACTTGGTCATGTGATTACTTTTCATGCACCTGTATTTTCTATGAAAAATGGGGGAGGGTTTATAGAATATTAGGGACAATGAGAATTATATTGAATATTTGGTTATACTGGTACTCTGCCATTTAGCAGAGTATAATTTGATTAGCTAGAGTATTTTTCAGACCTGGATCAGTGAGTTCTAAGTACATGAGATTGGAGTCAGGCGGATGGGTAACACATTTGAAAAGTATATAAACATGGAGGAAATAAGTGCAGAAGGAGCCTTAGAATGCGATCTAAGTCTAAGTCAGTCATGCATTCATCCAGTGGGGAGTGCGATAGCAGAGACTGTCCATAAGAGTGCCGTTTCAAGTAGAAATCAGCCAGTCAGAGACAGGTGGGATCTTCCAGAAGGGGAGGCCCTCTCCTGAGAATCCCATAGGCTCCACAGCTGGACGCCATGGACTGACATAACCCCTTGCAACTGAGTGGTGAGTTCTCACTTGAACGGAGGGCATTGAGCAGAATACCTTCAAGGCAGCTGCTGCTCAAAGCATATACCTCACCTTGTGATCCTTTTCCTGAGGCAGAGGCTTCAGTTGCACAGAGATACCGAGAGTGACATAGTCAAGTCTTTGCTGTGGTTCCTAAATGCACTCAAGAGATGCACGGCTGTGACCACCGTTGGAGAAAAAGTATTCCTGATTCATCATTAATAAAAGGTAGAAAAGGAGAATTCCATGACAAGAGACAGTTGTCATTTACTCTAGGGATAAGGGAGAAGCAGAATGAAAGAAGAGATAGAAGAAGCTGAAGCACCCAGGCTCAATCCTTGTGAGAAGAGAATAGGAAGAGACAACTCAGACAGATGAAGCACCTGAGAGGCTGACCTAGGAACAGCACTGCACACTGCTACGCAAGTGCCCTTGAACACTAAATAAGGCGCTAAAAAAGATCTGCTTTGTATACTGCTCTACAAGCCATCAGAGTATGGGAAAGAAGTGTTTTAATTGGGCTGCCCCAAGAGATACAGCAATTTTCTCATAAATAAGGACTCTTTATTTGTATTTTGGGCTTCTCAAATAAGAGAAACTTTGCAATATTTAACTTCAGTGACTGATTTATTTAACTTAGCATCGTAGTGTCAAAATCCATCCATTTTCCTATATGTGACTCAAGTTTGTTCTTTATGACTGAGTAGCACTCTATTGTGTATGAATACTACATTTTCTTTATCCATTCATTTGTTGATGGGCGTATAGAACATTTCCATAATTTAACTTGTGTATGTACTAGTTCACAAAAATGAGTGCCATTATTATATGTCACAATGTGTGCTAATAAAAATACTTTAAAAATAAAGAGAAAATGTTATTTTTTTCTAATTTGTAAAAAATTGTAAACTAACAGCAATCTTGTTAGTGTTTTACTTTCTTCACAGAGTCTCAGAAAAATCATAAAATTTGAGAAGCTACCTCATCCAATCAAAGCATAGCTAAAGAGAATAAATATCGGGTGTGATGTTTATGAGGCATCTTGTAAGATCAGCACAGAGCCGTGTCTCCTTGTAATATTGCCTCTTAAAGTCAGCAGCGGTGCTGAGTTGGTACTGGAGCCAGACAACCTGAAGAGGTCTTAAAGTAGAGTAAGGAGCTCTTCCAGAGAAGAGAGGAACCAAAGCCAAAAACACAGGAGAGTTAGTGGGTGGCAGGTAGATAAATCATATTGACTAACAGTTCATTGTTTGCCACTACTAAAAGGTAAACCTGGAAGACTCGTCACAGCTCTGGGAAGAAATGCGAAAGAGCTCAGACTGATGAAAATTTTATTGTAAGTGAGGTTACTTAAAGTCACTAAGGCTAAATTGATGCCATCTTGAGGATTATGAGGCCTAAGTGGTTGTGTGGCAGGAAACATTTACATTTGTTTTCAAAATTTGGTTTTTGACTTAAGAAATTAGAACCTCTCATACATTATAAAATAACTGAGGTTCCAGGAGAATCCAATTGTCCAAGGTTTCAGAAAGAGTTAAATGAAACATCAGTATTTATGGTCTGACACCAACCATTCTTTAACTTTCTGTATAGTACTTCTCTGCAATCTGTTAAGAAACTCAGTTTGTACTGCAGTGTTTGGCACACAGCAGGTACTAGATAAATGCATGCTAGTGAATGTTAATTGACTCATTTACTGCATCCCTGAAGGTCAAAATAGCTGTGCACCCAAGGCTTAGCAGCTTTAGTCCTGTGTTTTAATAGGCAGGCATAATGAGTCTTAGTTCTTTGTAGGAAGGGAGAGGCAATTGAAACTAGCTTTTTAAATGATCAGATCACTAATCAGAGTATATATACAATAGCAAATACCAGAAGATTGCCAGCAAATATTTTGGAAAAAATTTTAACAGCTAAAGCTCCATGCACAGAGTAGAGCCTTACAGTGACACTCCGTAGCTGAATTTACATCTCTTTCTCGTCAGGATGTCCCCTACCACATAGTCTATTACCACATATTAGGTAATATGAATCTTTGATTATTTTTACCATTGGCTACATGGCAAACACATTAAGTTGTTTTTAATAAAGAATCATATGATATATTTTATAATACCAGAACGGTCATGTTAGAATAAGTATATACCATAAAATAATTAAACACTAAAAAAAAAAAAACTGTATACCCATCTTTTTTCCTAAAGAAAGTTCAGGTCTATGATTTCAATCTGAAGTTGTGATATGTAAAATCTCAACTCTTTGTTATTTGTCTTTATGAATTTGCATATGATAATACGCATGGTTTTTACAAAGAAAAAAATCAAAATATCATCTAAATACCACATTGTAAATCATTAAACACTGCATCAAAATAAATTATTAATGTTCTTATTACCTCCTCAGTTAATATGGAAACAATTCTTATCTTTAGAAGACCTTTTTAAACTTTAAATTAGAAGGCCAAAATACTGTGTCATTATACATTAATTAGCTACACTATATCCTTCTATGGTGACTTTGATCTCATCTAAAAACTGCATTTCACTTATATTGGAATATTTATCTATTTCTCCCCATTCATCCCACTTTCTAAAACACTTTCCCTTTATCCTAATCTTCAGCAATTGTCTATTGGAATATACCGGTCAGTCTTCATTTAACCCCTTTTGCTGGGCATGAAGTGGTTGGTGTGGGGTCTTATGGGAGTGTGAAGCATATATTGGCCTCTCTGAATCACGGGTTTAGGGTTTCCTACTTTTTGCTATGTTAGCTCATTTGCTTATTATCCACACCAACTGTTTTCTACTGGTTGTATTTACTGAATGCATTTTACTTTAGCTTCATTAAAAAAAAAAAAAAAAAGAAGTACCAGAATTTGAAACCATCTGTTTGGAACTAAATCATGATATGTTGGTGACTTTTTCTAAACAATGATAATTTGGAAATGCTAAGTGTACAGTGAAAACCATATTGCAATAATTTAATGCACAAGTGTCTAAGACACTGCTGACAAGATAGACAAGGGAACTTAAAGGGAATTATAAGGCAACTGTCTTAGACTTTAGGAAATTAAAGAACCCCATTGAGGACAGAAATTCCTCCAGGTTTCTGGATCTCTATGTCCATGCGAAGTATCTGAGTGTATTTATAAAACTTTATAGTTTAAAAGCTTCTAGGAACTTTATAATTAATCAAATTAAATGGTTTTGAATCACATATAATCTTCACAGCTCTCCTCATTAAAGGAAATAGTGTCCAAATATAAACGCTTCTAAAAAGATAAGACTGGTAAGTTGGCATGAAGGTGAAAGGCAGTTTGACAAGGTATTTTTCAATGTGAGCTGTTGAATTTGACAGATGCTCTTCAAATATTCATTCCGTCATATCATTGGCATGTCATCTACAATTAACTCCTAATCTTCAGTTTTTATGTCCACAGAATGGGCCTGTTAGCAATAACTAATCTCTCATTTATTATTATGAAACTCAGTACCCCAAATTAGTTGCTTACAAATCATTTTATGGTATGATTCTCTGGTATAAGTATTTTTATCTGGTTTTCCCCATGAGATGTCATCACAGGGGTTGGAAATGCTGGGGTCATTGGAGGACTCAGGGCTGGTGTGCCAATGTGGGCCCTTAGTTGTCCTTCACAAGGTTTGTAGGGCTGCATGTGAGTTCCTACAGGAAGAATTCCAGGAGCAATGATTACATAAAAGAGAAAGTGGAAACCTCAAAGCAGTTAAGAAGCCGGCCCAGAATTAGCCACTCTGTTTCCATCATATTGTATTCATGGGTTTTATAGATTAAGTAAAATAAAATTTGAGTATTTTATATAGACCTTAGTTCATAATGAGCCTTTTTACAGTTTTTGGTAATAATCATATGCCATTATAAGATTACAAGAGATAGTATTAGGATATCTGATTAAGATTTGAGAGAATAAAACAGCTACAAGGATCATAAATGGAGTTGTAAAGGTCATGTAGTGAGCCAACTTCATTTTGAAATTTTATAAAATTGTGAAGAGAGACATGCCTTCCTTATGGTCACATAACTCTTGAAACACATAGACTTCTACCTAGACTGTGGTACTCCAGGGTCAACAGGTTCACAACCTTCTCCAGAGCATTAATTCCTTCATCTATAAAATGACATTACATTAATACTTACCCTAGAGTGTTATAAGGATTCAGTGAGTTGATGCACATAAAGTGCGTGTTATAATGTCTGAAATGTAGTACATGCTCCAGATTAGTCCACTCCACTTCTAAAATAATTTTCTCTATTACTGTGTTATCATTAATGTTATCTCTGCCACTTTAGAAATTGCATGAGCATATCTTATCTGAATTGATATTATTCTGGGTTTGTGGACTTAATTGCAGCCCCTGCAGTTGCCTTCTCTGCCAAGGTCAGAGTTCGGTATCAATCAAGAATGAAATAAATGTCACTACGCTCAACACTCTTGACAAATCTGTGTCATTTCTCTCCTACCTGGGAAGAGACCATACACAATATGATACACTTAAAGTCTACCAGTTTATGTTGAGGACGGTTTGAGCACTCTTGCAACACTGAGATAAGCCATCCCTGTGACCTTAAATACTATTTACATACTAACACTATGGTATGTTATAGATGCAGTCTAGAACTAAATACCTAAACTAGATATCTTTGGATATCTAACAGTCATCTCTAACTTAAAATATACAAAATTTAACTCCTTGTATTTCTACTAAAACTAATTGAATTTTCTCTATTTTAGCTATTAACAACTCTGTTTTTTCATTTATTTAGGCTAAAAGGGTTAAAGGCCAAAAGCCTTGGATTATATTTGACTATAACTTTCTATCATACTTCGTCTCCACTATTTTAAATATCTGTTAGCTCCATTTCCAAAAAAAATATGGTTTCAGTAATCCTCATACCATTTTATAGTTATCACCATTGCTGAAAAAATTTCACCATCCTATTCCAGAATTTCTGTAATAACCCTTTTAATGATCATCTGTTTTCCTCCTTACCTTCCCCAAACTTGGATTCTTTTAGAATGTAAGTCAGAATTTTCATATCACTACTGAAAACTATGTATAGTTCCCAAGTCTTGTCCTGTATCACCATTTTGAAAAATTCTGTCCTGTAACTATTCATCTTGTGGCTCACTCTTTTCCTGATACACACCTTTCCTGCTGTCCAGGAAACTCCACCAGAGATACTCCAAATCAGAAACTTTTCTTCTCTGATCTCTGCCTTTAGAACATTTTCCACCAAATAATCGCCTAAATAATGTCTCTCACCTTTACTCTTGAAGCCTTTGTTTATATCTCATTTTCTCAGTGAGGTCTATCCTAAACATCTATAATACACTCTGCCCCCACCCAGCTCTCTTCCATAGTTTCTATTTTTCTTTCTTTTTTTTTTGTATTTTTATTTCTACCATGTCATTTTCAATGGCTAAAATCCTGTACAATCTATTTATGTGGGATGAGTTGTTTCATATTTTCATTCTCCACTGGAATGTAAGCTCTATTAGATCAAGTTTATTTACTTTGTTTTGTTTACCTATATATTTCTAGTTTTGTAGAAGAATGATTAGAAGTTAATAATTGCTTGATGAACATTCATTGGTAAGTTGCTGATGTCTAGAATTGTTATGGTTTACATCTACAATGCTCCTCCTAAGTCTTGTGTGTTTTGAAATGAGGCTTTTGGAAGGTAATGGATCATGGAGCACTGTACTCATCAGTGGATTAATCTATCAATGACTTTATAGATGAATGTGCTGTTAGGTGGTGCCTGGACAGAACAGGTGAGTCACTGGGGTCTTGATGTGGAGCCTATACTATTGCCCCTAGATTCCTCTCTGCTTCCTTGCTGCGCTGAGCAGCTTTATTTGGCCAGGTCTTTCTGCCAGGCCATTTCTGCCCTGGAGCAGTTGACCATACACTGAACCCTTTGAAACTGTAAGCCAAATATACCCGTCTTTTAATTTAATTTAATTATTTTTTTTTACATAGGATCTCACTGTATAGTCCAGGCTGGTCTTGATCTCACTATGTAACAGAGACTGGCCTTGAACTCAGTGATTTTCTTGCTTCGGCCTCCCAAGTGCTAAGATTACAGTGTGCAACCTAAGTTCCAGCAAGCCTGTCTTTTATGTTGTGGATATCAGGTCTTTTGTCCCAGTAACAGGAAAGCTGACTAATATATGACTTAAACTAAATTAAGTGACCATGAAATTAAGCTGTTTCTAAACCCATAATACCTCTTGGTAATCCAACATAATTGTGTAACTCTCATATAAGATGAAATAGTGACATCTAAAACAGTTCTTTCCAATTCCCAGCCTTCTTCTTTCTCAACTGCAGTATGTATTTCTTATACATATACATATTTCATATTGTCATGGTTTATGTTTGTGTCCCCCAGGCCTCATGAGGATGCATTGTTCATTTGTGATGGTTCATTGTATAGTGCTTGGATTGATGGCTCCACCCACATAGGGGTGGAGCCAGGATGTGATGTAATGGCAGGAAGAAGGTGTGTCTTTCTCTTTGCTGGTTTGAGTTTGCTGCTGGCGGCTGCCATGAACTGCAGCCCAGCCATTCCTGCCTATCTTGGAGACAACTGAGTGTGGACTGAAACCTCCAAAAACTGTAAGAAATAAACTTTTCCTTTCCCAACTTGGGCATCAGGTATTTTGTCTCAGCAACGAGCATAAAGTAACTAAGACACATATATACTTCCTATATATGTGTGTATATTTTATATGTACATACCATATATACACAGTATAAATTTAATATACACATAGTCATTTATATATATGTTGTAATGAAATTCAACTTGTTAAAACTTTATTCATGACTGCATTGCCCTTCTCACTTCTTTTCCAGTGTGCACTACCCAAGTAGACAAAAGTGAAATTTAGAAAATACTGAAAATATTATTACTAATCAGGTTGAGACCTCACAGTAACTAAAATTAGTAGTAAACAAAAAAAAACCTCTACCATTTCCAGTTACTGTTTCAGTAAAAAATTCAGGCAATGATTCACATTTAACCTAAGCTATAAAGAAGATGCAGAATGAAGTGCTACATTTGTATACAAACTCATAATTTTTAGGATAGTCACCAATATCATCTAAGTAAGAAATAAATTATAGATATAAAGTGTTGAACAGTAAAAAGTTGAATAATTAGATTACAAATCATAATTGGTAAAGTGAATAATTGTTAGAATTAAGACAATTCTCTTATTTGGTGATGTAATATAATGAACATATTTCTTGACTATCCAGAATTCACTGCTAAACTTTTCTTCTTACCAAAATAGTGTTTTGTTATGTTATTTACTCTATAGTCATATACCCAAGAGGATACTGAAACCCTTCTCTGAAAAAAACTATGCCAGATTCAGTACAGGGTAGTATTTCTCCAAAAAGTCTTTTGTTATTTCAGGTTGTACCATTCTCCCTTTGGCAGGATTCTCCATATATTCCTGGGCATCTAGTGGACAAGATATTTCCTACTGAGTTTTGTATCATTTGTTGTTGTGGCAACCAAAATGATCCCTTGTATTACTGCCTAGCTAATGAATACTAGTCTAGCATTGGAATATATATGATAGCCAATTCTAGTTTTTAAGAAGAAGCAAATTCTATTGAATACAACTGGAAAAATTTTCTTTACCATGTTAAGAAGATCACAATAAAACATGTTTTTACATTGGATTATGTCATATCTATACTGACCACTTTAAATTGTTACTCATACTGAAAATGAAATCATCTTCAAGCATGGTAGGCAGGAGGAAGAGCAAGAAATCTGAGTCCTTGAGTTGCTAAATCAAATTATAGCAATTTATACCATTATGAGTTTCTTTTATATCAAAGAACAAAAATGTTAGCAATTAAACCAATTTGAGCTGAGATTTCTCTTATTTATAGTAAAAACCATCCCAAATAATCAATATAGTATACTTGGCCATTAAACCTACCAGGAAGAAAAGGAAATTTTCAACCAGATGGCTTATTGATTTTGACAGGTAAAACTAAATCTGTATTAAAAGACATTTCCCTCTTTTACTCTTCCTAATCCATTCAGATAATTGATTTTAAAGCAGAGAAAAATCATTGGGAGAAAATAACATATAGCTTTGTTGGTTCAACCAAATGTATATTGATTTCTTTGGTTAGAGGGAAGGAGAAATAATTTCTGTGTTCTACAGCTTAGTGCAGATTTGGTCCTTTGCTATTTCTAGACTGATTCATTATCATCATTATTGTTGTTTCTACATTTTTTTTCTTGTAATGGATAGAAGTAATTTTTGGGACAACTGGTTTCAAGTAACACTCAGTGTGTCAGTTTAAACATTTTGGGAGATACACTCACAGAATGAGTTAAAGGGATCTCTTGTTTACCATGGGAAAATTTCTATCCTGAGGGACTAATGCTCTGAATTGGGAAGTAGAAGAAAGAAAGGATTAATCAGTCCTTATGATCAATTTCACAGTTTAGGTTTGTCTTTGAATCACTAGCCACAGGTAGTGACAATCTGTACAACAGAGACTAGAAAGAGAAGTAAGGAGAGAAAGTTGGCCGAAAATGAAGGACTTTTGTAAGGTCAGATCATTTTTTGAGTAATTCAAAGTGTAACTTACTTGAAAGCACTGATTATAAAGCTAACACATTGTTTTAGAACTTAGGCAGAAATGGGAAATGTATTTCTTTGATGTATTCCATTTGTACAAGCCTTCATCTGGTAGATCACAGGGGATGAGAGTTTTAGTTCTCCAGGTTTTGATTCTATCCCTTGAAGAGGACAGAAAATTGGACTATAAACTTCTTCCTGGAACATGGAGAGGAGAGAAAAATCTGCATTCTTTTGAAGATTATTTGGATATTCATCACATATGCCTGAAACTTGCTCTGTTTTGATAACACTGAGATGACTGAAACTTCTTGGTAATGAGATGAGGAAAGAGGGAAATGCCAGCTTGCAGATACTGAAGAAGCTGAAATTGTCATCCCAGGGTCTTGATTATTATCACCTCCCAGCATCCGTTTGTGCATAGAGCCTCCTGGTAAGTCTAGTCTACTTCTAAGCAACATTTCCTTTGCTTCCAGTAAATTCTATGGATAGCATAAATAAATTACACAGTGTTCCATTACTTTGAAGATTAACTTCTTTGTTTCTCCAGCTTGACTCAACATTCATCTGAGTGGAAATTAGAAGTTTTATTTATTTGTTTGCTTTCTTTTGGTAAAACTACAGATGCTTGTCATACTTATAGGACTGGTTCTCTGGCAGGTTTTGGCCTATGAGCCTGGATGTCCAACATGCCTTATTTCTGCATATTTCTGAACCTGACTCTTTAGGCTTATGTGTGTACTCAGGTATTTAGCACAATTTTCAGCATCTCTTAATATATAACTAATTATATTTCAAAGTTGACATTTTGCTCTCTTTTGAACTCACATTCAAAGTAAATTCATTTTTAGGCTATTATAATGTGAAGGTTCTTTAAATCAGTGGTTCTCAATTGAGGATGAGTTTATATTATTATGGTTTGTATTCAGACGCCATCTCCACAACCTCATGCAATCATGGATGTGGCTGAATCTAGCATGTGTGATTGGTTTATTGTCTAGTGCTGGGATTGGTGGTGTGAGTGCTGTACCCACCAAGGGGTGGAGTCAACATGCAATGCAAGGGCGGGAAGGAGGTGAACGCTTTTCTCCTTTTTGCCCTTTGGCTCTTGCTGCTTGCAACCACCATGAAAGTCTTCTCCTTAGCTTCATGCTCTGCCTTGCAACCAGTTGAGTATGGAATGAAATCTCCAAAACTATAAGCTAAATAAATCCTTTCTTCCTTCATTTTGTCTCCACAATGAGAGAACATAACTGAGACATAAACCATGAGAGACATTTGCCAATATCTGAAGATATTTTTACTGTGACTTTTTAGAAAAGAGGGTGTTATTGGAATCGTATGGGGGACATGAGAAACCCCTCCTAATAAAGGAAAACTTACTGTAAAGTTGTACTGAGTTCAAGTTAGGAAACACTTTTAAAGGCATACAGTTGCAGGCCTTTCTGCTTAAGTTTGGTTATTTATAAACTACATGACTTTCAACAAGGCATTTAACCTCTATGTACAGTCTTCAATATTTGTAAAACAGGGATAATGATTGCAAGAATCAAATTAAAACATGGAAAATGTCAAGTTCTTATTTAGATAATGTAGGGGTAAGCTTTACCTTCTCCCTTCCATTCTTTCTTTTTTGGTTTTATGTTACAGAGAGCAGTTTTCTTGTTCCTATTTTAATTTTGCCATTTTTTTGTAATTCAGTTTCAATTTCTCAAACAACCCCAGTAATAATATCTTTTTATCAGCTTCCCATGAGCCATTAAGCAGTACCTATATTATGTAATACTCTTTAGCCTCACTATCAATTATTTGTGTGTATACCTCCCACTAAAAGCCAAATTTCATGGGACCAGAGCTCATATCTTTTGAGGTCATAGGGCATAACACTCTAATGACACTTGGTAGGTGCTGAGAAATGTTTGCTGGTAAATCTGAATTAAAAATCTCATTGTCTAGCCCTAAATGCAGGTATGACTGGCCAACTATCTACACTTGTTCTGGCAAAGGGCCACTTTATTCAAAATGCTTCTGTGTATATCACAACTTCATTCCTGTTTTATATTCACTCCATGAAATCCCATTTCCCAGATGCCTTGCAATTTTGGCAATTAATCTAATGAACAAGGTGACCAAACTCATGAATGGGATGGCACTTTACTCTCTTGCCTCATCTTTCTCCTTGCTATGTAAAACCAGCTCACTGTCAGTTCAGAAATAATGTGAACATTTTAGCAATGGTTTTCTAGGCTTCATCCAAGATGATGATTCTAAAGGAGACAGTTTTAGGCTAGAAAAGAGTAGTTTCATGACCAATTTGTTTTATGAATGACTGGTCTGCATTTTGATCCAGGTAGAGCTGCAGTCGAGTTTATTTGATTCTTCTTATTTTTCCACTCTTAAATTCCAAACTCAAATTCTTGAGACCAAAATAGATAGATAGATAGATAGATAGATGATAGATAGATAAATATTCCCCAAGTCTCTCTCTGTTTTTTTTCTCTCTCTCTCTGTTTCTCTCTCTGTGTTTCTCTCTCTGTGTTTCTCTCTCTGTGTTTCTCTCTCTCTCTCTCTCTCTCTCTCTCTCTCTCTCTCTCTCTCTCTCTGTTCCTCCTCTATCTCCTGTCTTTAAACTTCTTCAATACAGTCTAACACTAGTTTGGGGTAGAACTGAGGAATATAATTACATTTCCTAGCCAGACTCCTGAACTTTGTCCAACTTCTTTTGATTCATTTAAAATAACCCTCAATCTCAGATTTTCCCGTCTAGAAACTTTGTACTTTTTATGTTATACCTCTCCGTGTACAATATCAACACACACACACACACACACACACACACACACACACACACACACTTTGTACTTTGTTCGTGCTACTTCGTTCCCTTTGAATACTTTTTTTCCACTTAGTTGCTCGACTTTTCCCTGGTCATTCATATGCCATGTTCTCTATAACCATCTCTGCCATAGACTTAACTAATACTGTACTTTATTGTTTCTAAAACTAAAATTATTATTTCTTCTCTGGTATTAAAACAATCTATCTTCTCTAGATTGTGATGCCATCAGAAGTTCTAAGTTTGCCAGGAATCACTTTTTTGACTGAAATGGAATGTGCAATAAAAGCAGGAGTGTGGATGTTTGATCTTTCATAGCCTTTTGGAACTGACCTCGAGAACAAAGATGCTCTGTTTCCAATGCTTGCAGTGCAGAGAAGAAGAAATCTAATACTTTGATTGATTAATGATGTCTGCTGCTGGCAGAAGTGCGAGTAGCAGGCTTTTACTGAAGGCTCCGAATCTTCATCTCTGACGTACTGGACTCTTAAAGATTTGCTCACTCTGATCCAACTAAAATCTCCAAGAGTTCTTTCTCCTCTTTCATTGTGGTTTCTCACCCATGAGTGCTGATATAAATGATAGAAGTGGCTTTAATGAAATTTTTCTTTTTGTAATTAGAAGAATCATGCTTTGTTTTTCTGGCCTGTGATCCTACTAAGAATAAACAAGCAGATGCTCAATACTCATTTTTAGAAGCATATGGAGAGACAACGCAGGGATAAACTTTGTGTTTTAATAGTAGACATTTAGAACTGCACAATGACCCAAATCCCACAGTAGACCAGAGAGGAAAACTGGTACCATTGTCATGGATCTGGGTCTACCATTTTTATCCTTACCCTGAATTGTCTAGTTGAAGCTAGCTTCTATCTCATCGTCTTCATACTCTTCAGAGCTGATGAGTAAAGTAAGATAATTTATAAGCAGACAGACAACTAGAGGCACCAGTTATTCTTTACTCGTATGACAACAAATGGCTATTTTCATATCTTTGAATAAATTTCCATGAAAAGTGCTATAAACTAACATGCTATGTTCCAAAATTATAAATCCAGAGACAGAAGTAAAACAACATAGTTGCTTAGGCTATTACTAGTGGGTTAGTTTATAACATTCAAAACTATAAAAAGACCAGGCATTTGCCAATTAAATTTTTTTTCATACTTACAGTAATAATTTATTAAGTAATAGCAGATTTTTTTGGGAAATGAAAATATGTCATCAATCAGTGATGTTCAGGAGCTCTACAAGGTAGTAAAAATTAAAAAAAAAAAACAAAACACTTATAGTTTATAAGATAGGAAAAAATAAAAAGGAAAAAAAGCACATAAAGTTTAATGAGTGTAAGATAGGCATACAAGCAATTGTAAAGCAGAATATAGTGTGCACTGTACTAACAGTGCCTATGGAATGCCGAAAGGGCACAGTGGACATGGACTATCTAAACTTCCAGGAGGGAATGCTTATTCCATCTTCAACAGGAAAGGGCCTGAGAAGTAGAGTTCTAGAGTAGCCTATGGACCATAAGTCTGGTTTTATCATCAGGGCACATAAATATGGATGTACCTTTATTCTTTAGAACATTTCTATTGATGAGCTATTAATAATTTTATTAATATAATAATATTAAACAACAAATATTTAACAGAAAACATATCACAAAAATATTGAGTTTTTAATATTAATTGTTTATAAAAAAGCATTGAGATTTTCAACATTGACTGGATTTTGGTTTACAAAGTGTAAAAAAGAACATTAGCAACAAATACCAATAGCATTCTGCAAAAAATAATCTTTACTTCAGTTATTACACCTGAGGCAGTCTGAACACATGACAGCAGCACATTCCATGCACACACATTGCTTGCACTGATGGAACATGTGTGTGTGTTTTTTTTCCTGGCCTTATTGTAGGACATATTGGACATTGTGCTAGTCTTGCTGTTTTGTTGGGAGGTTCTCATATAATGTGTGGTTAGCAGGAACATACAAAATCAGTAAAATAATGTATTAAATATATATTGTACATCAGAAATAAATTTCTATATTAACTACAATGAAAATACCAGAGAACTCTACCGTGAATACTTCCTGTTATCTTGTTCTGAAATTCTGTATCATTGTTTTTATTGTCTTTTTTTTAAATAAAAAAAAAACACCTATCACTTGGTTTATTATTATGTGAATAAAGACCTGATAGCTGAGGTTCAAGATGCCCTAATTGAATGAATAACAAGAGTTTGCACGACAGGGGCATAAATTCTCACGCCACATTTTGAATCATTACTTTTCCATCAGTCTTTTACATTTCTGTGATCATTATGAGAAATTTGTGCTAAGTATAGCAGAACTATGAATGCTTTCAGGTCACTTAGTCATATACAATAATATATGCACTGCTAATTTACTACTATTTGGCAGTGGTAAGCACACTTGGCAAAATTCACCTCCAAGTTCAAGTTTATGGCATTTGAGCCTGAATATAGTCACTCCAAAAGGCGAGGCATAGATTGTTTTCATTTATTTATGTTTCTAGGAATAGAATATTTAAATGGTAACATATTTGGAAAGTAAGTGTCGTAGGATACTCAATAATTAATAGACATTGAGCATCGACTACTTTTTTTAGTGTTAGAGATTCCTAAGAAAAAAACATTGTGGTGAGCAGTCTCAATTTGAGGGATAGAGAAGAGTGATTCTTTTCTCAATAACCATATCTCACATTTTACATCTGGATAGTACTTTTATTATGGTTTATATTTTGAAAGGCTTTATAATAAATGATTCTACTGACATTGTCCATTTTCTTTATAGTTTTCTTTTGTGGTTTTGTTAATCTTACATGTAATAGGAGTTGTTCATATTCCCTGTGAGATACATATATGTGGTAGGAGATGAATTATTAAGTTACATGCCTGGCTCTGGGTCATAGTAGCATTGGAACCTCAAGGATTGGATTCCAGGGACCGCATATGTGGTATTTTAAAGATGCAGAGAATGAAAACTAGGCCACCATATTTGAATATCCAAATATATCCCCCAATATTTACCATGCCAACTATTTTGCTTATTACTTAATAAATTCTACTAATGAATATTAAATTCAAACAATAAGATATCAGAGTTGAACAAACTATACAAAAAAGTGGAAAATTTGGACTTATTTCTCCAAATAACTACCAGGGGATTTGATGTTACCTTAAAAAGGAATAAACTACTTATCTAGATTTCTGAATTAAGATGTTGTTTTCCCCAAGTGTACAGATGGTTTTAAAAATTATCTTTGCTAATTATCCATATTCTCTTTTGCTATGGCCTTTTAGAATATGTAATTAGAACTCTTAATGTTTCCTTGATATACAAAAGTAAGGTGTATTAGAATTTTTAAAAAGGCTTACTAATTATGGCTCTGATCCTACTTCTAGCAATCTGAAAATTTTCAAAACTTTATTAAGTTCCTACTATTTTGTGTATCATGCAAGATACATTAGTTTTGAAATCAGGGAGAGACGAAAGAGGTTTCTCTGGTCATTATGAACTTAGTCTAAATGTACTTGTTCAAGATAAGCTTGAAATGTTAGACTGCTCCTACTTCTGATGAACACTTTGGCTTTACAGGGTTAACATTTTTCTGCTAGTACTACATACTGGCATTTTAACAATGATGATGGGAGGTTGCTGAACTGGGTGAAGATTGCGAATGCTTTGTGCTGTCAACCTCTTCTGCTCTAAGGAGAGATTTTTCCAATCTGTTATTAACTGCTTTTCACATTAAGTGGAACTGCTAAGAAATTAGTAAGCCAGATGCATTAATGGAGCTACATTTTACTGCTGGGTCAGGTCAAACTTCAGACTGAGAGTCTGCTTTAAGGACTTAGATTTAGGAGTGTATAAACATCGTTTAACTTTGAAAACTTAAGGAATACTTCAACAAGGTGTACCATTAGAAACCCATAGGGGTTAGACCCTAGACTATTTATTGGTATTTGCTTAATAAACAAAAAAGAAGTATTATTGCTTCAACATTTGTTACTCCATTGGCAAAAGCAACGAGTTCAGGAGGTGTGACTAGCAACCTTAATAAATTAAATTCTAGACAGTAAAGTGGAACAGGGCCTCCAGAGTTTCCCTTTGAACTGTTGTGAATCCTATCCCTTGAAATGTGATGGCATGAATGCTTTGCCAACACTTGTGATTCCAATAGGCATTCTGAATTGTACAAAGTTTGTTAAGATTCAGAAAGCCAGAATAATTTTTGCTTCCTTGGGATTATCTCATAAATACTAGCTTGGTTCTGTATGGTAATATAGACACTTAAGTATGTAAATGTGAATATATGGCATATATTTAACACATGTTAAAAGTCTATTTGGAGACATATAAAACTGTATAAGGTAAACAGCACAAGTCATGATTCAATAATCTCAGATAAGTAGCAGACTAAAAGTCTGATAACAATTTAAAGGAATGAGAAACTTTGTGGACTAGAGTGAGGAAGAAAAGTCTGATTCGCAAAGAGGGAGGAACAATAGCTAAAATCAACCTAGCAATTCACATACATTGTTGGAGGGAGTATTAATAGGCATAAACATTTTGAAACAGGCAGACATAATCTATTAATATTATAGATGGGCACAATTTTCCATCCAGCAATAGTTTTTCTTGGAGGCTTCTCTGGTGAAGTTCACATGACTTATTTCACAAGTTCACATGACTTATTTCTAAAGATATTAATTATAGCAGTGGCTAGAAAGGTTCAAGGTGGCTGCTAATTAGTTTATTTCCAAGTGAATGCCTGCACAGATAAGTATATGCAGAATTTTATGAACATGTGAAAAATGACAAAATCATTCTATATTAGAAACACAGACATTTGAGAGATAATGTTAAGTAAACAAAATTATATGTAACTTGATAGCACATAAAACATATAATGTAATTTGCACATATATACAAAAACACAGAAAAATAGAAGGAGCTACACCAAATTGTTGGTAGTATACCCTTTGAAACAAACACCTAGGATTGAGGATATGTGTAAATAGGACATAAACTTTAGCTATGCATGTATGTATATTAGTTATGTAATTACATTTTCATCACTTTTAAAAATCTTTAATCCAATTAACCAAAAGAGGAAGATAGGAATAGCTTTTTAGGTATGGAGATCAGAAGATATCCCAAAAAGAAAAATAAATGTGCACTGAACTCCCAGATTAACTCTTATCTCTCTGTTGTTCACACTTCTAGTCTGTCTTCTCTCAAGTTTTGCCATCTAAAATGCAAACATGCTTGGGTTTCTCTTCTGCTCACTTAGGTTCAGTCCATAGTCCCCAACATGTCCTTCAAAATGGTCTTAAAAAATCTTCTCTATTGTTGATTTCCAGTTTCATCTTTCTCTAAACTCTTTCCTAGGTTCTTACATGCAGCAGTAGTTTTGTGCTTTGTGTCTGAATCACCCTGTTTAAACTTCAATTTTTTTTGTCTATGCAATTGGAGTGAGTCTTTTTTCCTTTGTCACCTACTGATCTTCAGGGCTATATAACCTTGAGAAAGATTTTCTTGAGAGTATTAATTCTGTCACTATGAATTTCTGTATCCTTATTTTGCCTACATTGTTGGATGTAAATACTATTATTACCTATATCACTTTTTTGGACTTAGTTTTCCCAGGTCCATTGCCCTTGGAATAGCAATAGTAATCAGCAATAGTAATAGCATGAAACATATCTTGGAAAATGGCAAACCAAGTGAACTATTAATTTTCCACTTTTAACCATATGAACTAGATTTGTGGTGACAAAACAAAATCTAAAGTGACCCAGAAAATTGTATGCAATAAATAATCCCTCTGTATGACAATTTTTATTTCAGGGGAGAAAATTTAAAAGGGATTAGGAGAAAAATAGGTGAAAAGAAGAAAGGGAAAAGATTAGAAACAAAAGTGGAGGACAAAAGAGGATGACAGACTGCAGCAGAGACAAGAAGGAAAGAGAGAAGAAATTATAAAAACAGGAACAGAAAAGAATCACCACCACCACCACAATTAAAAAAAAAACCTAGAAACCATGTTCATACTCATACAAAAACAAGAACAATAAAGAAAAGGCAAAAATAACAAAAAAAAGAGAGAAATAAAATAAAGAGAAGAAAATATGTCCACTTCAAGGTGTGTGTCTGCTGTCACTGGTAGACAATGGGAACAGATAGAGACCAGGTCCACAGTGATCATCACAGCACCCAGCAACTTCACATCTGGGTGGTGAATAATTGCAGTAAGGTTGAACCTGTTTCCCTTTCCATTGATGTTCAGGCTGGCCTCTGGCTATGAGACTGGAACCAGACCGGCCCAGTCTGCAGAAGTCCCTGGGCCTCCTGCAGTCCTGAACTTGGCTGGGACCCACTAGATGGAGCCAGCAGCCACTGCTTGGGTCTCATGCTCAGTTGACCCTTCTCTGAGAGTTTCCGGCCAAGCATCTTCTCCTGCAGGAAATCCCAACAGGGACAACTCATCACTGACTGCAGTCCACTGTAGTCCACCAATCTGTACCACTGCTAAGTTTCTCTTTGGGGGCCTCTGCAGATTCAAAAACCCCTCATGTGCAGTAATTCCAGGCTCAGGGAGAAAGCACTGGTTGCCTTTTCCTTATTCTACTTATCTCTCTTTGCACTCCATGTGGGCTTCAATTCTTACTTTAGGTCCTTCCTGGGTCACAGAGACATGCTTTTCTTCTTTTCCTTTTCTTCATATTGCTATATTCCAGGATCTAGGCATCAAATCTTGGAGAAGCTCTGCTGTTCACCATTCCACCATCTTCCTGGAAGTCCTAATGCTCTGTTTAGCACTTATAAAGAATCTATATTTTTATGCCCCAGGAGAATATAAAATTTCATTGTGTTTTTTCATTAGTGTATATAAAGTACCTAATAAAGATCATTGCCAATAGTTCTAGAGTAAGTTTTTACTACTATTACTTTTCTGTTAATCATTCTGTCATATATTGCTGTTTCAGGCCATAAGGCTAAGACTTTTGTTTTTGTGCATTCCTAGCAACTAACACAGTTTTTGGGAGAATGTAGAAGCTCAGTATCCATTACTGAATGAACAAATGAAGGAAATAAAAGTTCATTGTCCCAATTGTTCTTTTAAATAGAAACTTTCTTGGTGGCACGGATTGTGGCTTCTCTTTGTATACATGGAGACTAATACATTTCCAGTAAACATTTGCTGAATTTATTCTGTTAAAATTAAGGGAAAAATTTGTGACTTAATTAGAGAATTACAACAAGATGAGTTCATTTCTGCTAGCCTATTTTCTGTGTATCTTGGTATATTTTTAACCAACTGTAAGGTCTGGCATGCGAATCTATCAACTAGAAGACCAGAAGGATTAGTTCAATAAGAATTGAATTATTGTACCCAGTGGACTCAACAACATCCTGTCCTAAGTCTTACTCAGTCCCCACAACTGCAGCATGGCAGGTGGGTGAAGCAAATTACATTGTGTTCCTTCTTCTTTGCCCAGAATTACATTGTTTAAAATGGAAAATGAGCAAGAAAGAGACACTAGATGGGATGAGGTGGGCTCATATAGAGTAACAGGTGTTGGGAAGGAGGGATAGGCTTTAGTTGGGAGTCATGGTGCTTAAAGGGATTGATTTTGTGGATACAGGATCCTTGGGACTTCTAAGAATCTGCTAGTTTCATTGCACTCATTGCTCCAAAAGACTACTTTTTGATTCTCCATGCAGGGATGAAGGGAAGGGAGAAGACTGACATGGAGGGAAACACAATTCATCTCAAGGGTTATGATTATCCTCTGGTTGCTTTACCCATGATGTGACTCTACATCCAGCATTGTAATGAGGACCTGTCCAATGCCCTCCTAATGAGACACCCAAGGGGAGCAGGCAAAAGTGCAGGACAGTCATTGCAACAGTGAACTGGCTGCATTTCCCAGTTGGTGTTTAAACTGCAATAAATGATCAACTCTCACTCAGTCTTAGCCAGGTAACTTTATGCAGGGCAACATGAACAAATATAAACACAAAGATTTGAACAATAATTCCAATTCTATTAGAGTCCTAAGACCATTAGGGCAGCCCCTTGCTAAATGTTTGACCTTAGGAAAATCAGTAAACTTCTCTGAGTCTGGTTTATTTTACATAATTTAATGTAGGTAGATATTAATTGAGGATAGCATGATATTATGGAAATGTGTTACTCACTTACCTGGTGACGTAAATGGGATGTCTGCACTTGTAAAATACCGTCAAGCTACATATGCTTACAATTAAGACACTTGAGGTATGCCATATCCCAAGAAAAATGTTTGTGTATTTGTATGCACTCATAATTATTTAGTGATTAAATTTTTTCCAAAAAAGAGAGAAAATGTGTAAAGGAATAAAGTTCTTTTTATTAGTGAACAAATTTCTAGTAGTGTCACCGTCAATAAGAAATGACCCTTGGATTTACATGCTTTTAGACTACATTACACTTATCATTATTAGGAGATTATTTATAAGGAAGACCAATTTCTATTTAATAATTAGACTTCAAGTGGTCCTGAAAGTTGAACATGGATTAAAAGAAATTTAATTTGACAGGTCAAATTGAATTGATATCTCAGTAAGCGGCTCTGTGACTCATTAGCACAAGAATAACTGTAGTAGGTGGTCACTTACTGAAGCTCATTCAGATCTACCTTTTAAGATGTGGAACTCGGACTCCCAAAGGCACTGAGGAGCACATGCTACCCTTGGACGTTGGCCCATGCCTCTGCACACTTCCTGCGTGACTCCTGCTGGCCTGGAGTAATGTCATGCCAATGGCCACTGCTCTCAGTGACCCTCCCCATCTCCTGGACCAACTACTTGATCTTCAGCTCCCACTTCTCCTCCCAGAACCTTAAACTACAGTGGATTAACCATGCTGAGTTGAAGGAAGATTCAGTGATCACTCACCCAAACAGAAGACCTCAGAAGACTCCATTTACTATGCTCCTGTACTTCTCCTGGCATTTGTCCTACAACTTCAGCAACCAGTTGAAGTTACAGCTTCACTAAGTAGTATAGAACCAAATAGGATGAAACAGAATGAACTCAGAACAAAACCATAAAAGTTATATAGGACTTCAGAACAAGATAGTGCCCTATGGATGCCCAGACTGATACTACTGGCCTTCCCCTTGGCCCAAGACCATGTGTGCTACCTTGCCGTGCTTCCTGCATACCCCAAAGATACCTGGACTGACACCACCGGCCCGCCCCTCTGCCCAGGACCACCTATGCTGCTGCACCATGCTTCCAGCATGCCCAGTGGACGCCTGGACCCAGGACGTCTGCTGGCCCCTCAGAGACCCTCCCTACCTCCAGGACCTATTACTGCTGTTGATCTTTAGCTCCCACCCTTTTCCCCAGAACCTTGGACTACAGCAGATTAACTGTACTAGCTTGAAGGGAGATTCAGTAACTGCCTCACACAAACAGAAGATCTCACCAGGCTCCAGTCAGTGTGGTGAGTATGCACCTAAAATAGAAGTGTACAGTGGGTAAATAGGACCAGTAGAGTAGAAAGCTCCCTCCAACTAACTTTAAGGCCTTGGTGGGTCTAACAAGAGTGTGTTTGACTCCTTCCTGCACACAGAGAACATCAGGCAGGGTGAGGAGTGCACCGATAAGGACTCCTTCAACTCGGAGAAAATCAAAAGGGCTTATGAGACACACAGGCACACAATAGGGTCTCAGCCAACAGAAACACTATAAACAAGGAGATTTCGTGACCTGGAATAACCTGAAGACAAAGCAATAGCAGGAACTCCTAGGCTTATCAGCCCAGGAAGAATATAGGACTCACCCAACAGACCCTGTAAAAGGAAGTCAGGTGACTGGTCCACCTCTTCACTGGGGGACCCAGCAATTGAACAAGCATCAACCTTACAGTAGGACCCCAAGATACACACTACCAACCATTGACACAAGTGTGACTGAAGGACCAAGTATTAACTCAAAAGGGGAAAATGGCATAATGAAAAAGCAAAATGCAATCTCAAACATCTAGTCCACCAGGAGCAAGTACAGGAAACATTGAAACAGAGGACTTAAAAAGTAACACACCGGAAATCTCTGAAAAGATAGCAAGTGAAAAAACCAAAAACCTCTATGAGGTTATAGATGAAATTAAATTAGAAGTAATCTCTCAAGTAAAGAGAGAAATAACAACCAAGGAGTTGCTCACTACAGCTAGAGAAGAAATAGACAAAAAAAAATACAGGAGCATGGGAAACTGATAGACAACTTGAATGAACAATATAGAAAACAATCAGAATTCATGAAACAAACTCAAAGAGACATCCAAGAAACAAAAAATTCTACTCAAAGCTGGCAAAACCATTTAAATGAAGCTGAGGATAGGATTTCAGACCTTGAGGACAGGATCACAATTGGTGATCACTAAAGGACAGAACTTTTAAAAATAACAAAGTACCATGAAATGACAATCCAGCAGCTTCAAGATGATGCCAAGAGAAACAATGTAAGACTAAGAGGCATCAGTGAAAATGCAGGAATCAATGCAAATGATATAACTAAAATATTCACAGAAGTAATAGCAGAAAATTTCTCAAACATGGGGAAAAATCTGATATGCAGGTAAGTGAGCTATATAGAATGCCAAACAGTCACAACCAACATACATCTATACCCAGACATGTAATAATTAAGATCTCAGACATACAGCATAAAAATAGAATGCTAAAAGCTGTTTGAGAAAAAAAACACAACTCACTTTTCCAGGGAAGCCCATTAGAATCACAGTGGACTTTTGAGCACAAACCTTCAAGTCGAGATGAGCTTGGAGTGAGGTATTTCAAGCCCTGGAAAAAAAAAAAAAAAAAAAAAAAAAAAAAAAAAAAAAAAACAACTTTGAACCCAGACTGATGTATCCAGCAAAACTTTCATTCAAATTTAGTGGAGAGACAAAATACTTTCATGACAAAGAACAAGTGAAGAAATTCATGTCCACTAAACCAACCCTAGAAAGAGTATTGAAAGGCATACTAGATAGAGATAAAAATGACCACAATCTCCAGAACAACAACCGAAAGAAATCACCAGGTAACACAAGCAATTAAATAAAGGGGAAAAGCAGAAAGCAAACAACTGGAACATAACATGGCAAAGTCAAGCTAGTGCATATCAGTTATATCCATAAATGTAAATGGCCTCAATTAATCTGTCAAAAGAAATAAGTTGACAGAATGGATCAAGAAACATGATCCCACAATATGCTTTATACAAGAAACACATCTGATCCAAAAGGGAACTCATAAATTAAAACTCAAAGGATGGAAAACAATATTCCATGAAACAGGAGCCCAGAAAAAAACAGGGGTAACTATTCTATTTGCAGACAACGTGAACTTCAAACTTAAAATGATTAAAAGAGATAAAGATAGTCACTACATACTCATTAGTGAAAAAATTCAAGAGGAAGAACTAACAATTATAAATATATATGCACCAAATACAGGAGCACCCAACTATATATGACAAATACTAATGGACATGAGAAACCAAATGCACAAGAACACAATTATAACAGGGGACCTTAACACCTCATTGTCACAAAGAGGTAGATCAACTAGACAAAAAGTCAGCAAAGAAATAATAAAACTGAATCATACCTGCAAACAATTGGACTTAGTAGATTTTACAGAGTATTCCACCCAAACACACCAGAACACACATTCTTCTCAGCTGTGCATGGGACATTCTCCAAAACAGACCATATATTATCCCATAAAACATGCTTAATTAACTGCGAAAATATTGAAATTATCCCATGTGTAATATCTGACCATAGTGCACTCCAATTGGAAATTAATGGCAAAAGAAATTGCAAAACCTGTATAAATGTTTTGAAATTAAATAACAACCTTCTAAACAACCAGTGAAATTAAAGAAGAAATAAAGCAATACCTACAATTCAATGAAAATGGGGAAACAACATACTTTAATCTGTGGGACGCAATGAAAGTGGTCTTTTTTTTTTTAAATTGGTACCAGGGATTGAACTCATGACCGCCTGCTTGCAAGGTAAGTGCTTATGCTGCTGAGCTAAATCCTCAGCCCTGAAAGAGATCTTAAGACAGAAATATATAGCAATAAATTGTCATATCAAGAAAACAGAATGAGCACAAATAAACAACTTAATGCTTCATCTCAAGCTTCTAGAAAAAGAAGAGCAAGTTAAACCCAAAGCTCATAGAAAAGAGGAAATTTTAAAAATTAGAGCAGAAATCAATGCAACTGAAACTCAAAAAACAATACAAAAAATTAATGAAGCAAAAATCTGGCTTTTTGAGAGAATAAACAAAATTGACAAGCCTATAGCTAACCTTATAAAGAAAAAGAAATAAAAAACCCAGATTCACACAATAAGGACTGAAAAGGGGGAAATTACTACAGATCCCATGAAAATTCAAAATATCATAAATACCTACTTCGAAAATGTCTACTCACATAGAGTGAAAAACACAGAGGAAATGGACAGATTTCTAAAAACATATGAATTGCCAAAGCTCAACCAAGAAGATATAGCAATTTTGAATAAACTAATATCAGCTATTGAAATTGAAAACATAATTAAAAACTTACCAACAAAGGAAAACCCAAGTCCTGATGGATTCATGGCTGAATTCTACAAGAAATTTAGAGAAGATTTGATGCCAATACTCCTTAAACTTTTCAATGAAATTGAAAAGGAAGAAATCCTCCTTAAATCATTCCTGGAGTTAAGTATCACTCTCATACCAAAACCAGAGAAAGACCCAACCAAAAAGGAGAACTATAGGCCAGTCTCAATAATGAACATTGATGCAAAGATTCTCAATAAAATGCTGGCAAACAGAATGCAGCACATCATCAAGAAGATCATACATCACAACCAAGTGGTATTTATTCCAGGAATCCAGGGTTGGTTTAACATACACAAATCAATAAATGTAATATCACACAACATGATGTGTGTAATATCGCACATCAACAGAGAGAAAAAAAAAAAGAAAAAGAAAAGAAAGAAAACCACATGCTTATCTCAATAGATGCATAAAAAGCCTTTGATAAAGTCAAACAGATGTTCATGATAAAAACCCTTCAGAAACTCAGAATACACGGTGTCTACCTCAATCTTATAGGGGCCATCTATGATAAATGAACAGCCAACACTATACTAAATGGACAAAAACTGGAAGCTTTCACTTTAAAATCAGGAACAAGACAAGGATGTCCACTATGACCACTCCTCTTCTATATAGTTCTGAAAATACTAGCCAGAGCAATCCGACAAGAGAAAAATAAAAGGAATAAAGATAGGAAAGGAAGAAGTTAAACTTTCACTATTTGCAGAGGACATGATACTCTATATAGAAGACCAAAAAACTCCATTAAAAGATTTCTAGAGGTAATAAACAAATTCAGCAGTGTTGCTGGATACAAAGTCAATGCTCAAAAATCAATAACATTCCTTTACACAAACCTCATTGAGAGAGAAATTATGGAAATATCGCCCTTCATAATAGCATCTAAAAAATGAAATGCTTAAGAATCAACCTAAGAATGTAAAAGACCTATGTGCTAAAAATTATGCTATGCTAAAAAAGGGGATTGAAGAGGATATTAGAAAATGGAAGGATATTCCTTGCTCTTGGCTAGAAAGAACCAACATTGTGAAAATGGTCATATTCCCAAAACTGTTATACAGATTTAATGCAATCCCAATCAAAATACCATTAATATACTTCACAGATCTAGAGAAAACACTCTTAAAATTTGGAAACAGAAGAAACCTAGAATAGCAAAGGCAATTCTGGGCAACAAAGGCAAGATAGGAGACATCTCAATTCCTGACTTAAAACTATACTACAAAGCTGCTGTGATAAATTAAGCATGATACTAGCACAGAAATAGACCTGAGGATCAATGGGACAGATTAGAAGATGTAAGCACAACTACAAAGACTCAGCCACCTGATATTTTTCAAGGGGGGCTAAACATGTTAACTGGAAGAAGGATAGCCTCTTTAATAAATGGTGTTGGAAAAAATGGCTCTCCACATGTCAGAGACTGAAACTAGATCCATACCTATCACTATGCACAAAACTAAAGTCTAAGTGGATTAAAGACCTAAATATTAAGACAGAAACACTAAACCTACTGGAAGACAAAGTAGCTGGAAGTCTTGGAGACATAAGGGTAGGCAGAGAATTCATGAGCAAAACACAAACTACAAGGGAAACACTTCAAAGAATCAACAACTGGGATCTTATATTATTGAAAAATTTCTGCACTTCAAAAGAATTACCAGGGGCTAGGGATTTAGCTCAGCGGCATAAGCGCCTGCCTTGCAAGCAGGCAGTCGTGAGTTCGATCCCTGGTACTGATAAAAACGAAAAAGACAAAAAAAAAAATAAATAAAATAAAAAGAATTATCAACAGAGTGAAACGAAAACCCACAGAATGGGAAAAAATTTTAGCCAGCAACTCCTCAGATAAAGGACTTAGAACATATAAAGAATTGAGAAACATCAAGCCCCCACAATTCAAAAACATCTCCAAAAATGAGCATCTGAGATGAGCATGCAGTTCTATGATGAAGGCATAGAAATGGCAAATAAATACATAGAAAAATGTTCACCATCATTGGTCATTTGAGAAATGCAAATTAAAACAGCATTGAGATTTCATCTCACTCCAGAAAGAACAGCTGCCATCAAGAAATCAATGGATAACAAATGTTGGTGAGGCTGCAAGAAAAAAGAAACACTGCTCCACTGTTGGTGGGAGTGTAGACTGGTGCAACCACTATGGAAATCAGTATGGCAAATGCTCAGAAGAGTAGGACTGGAAGTTCCATTCAAACCAGCTACTCCCCTCCTGGATATTTTCCCAGAAAAACTGAAAAGGTCATATAATAGTGATATATGTGCACCTATGTTCATAGCAGCACAATTTGTAATAGCTAAATATTGGAAACAACCAAACAAAATGCGATCAACTGGAGTGGATGAAAAAGATGTGATATTTTAATATAATGGAATATTACTCAGCTATAAAAAGGATGCTCTTGAGGCCTTCGTACTGAAATGGAGGCAATTTGAGACTATCCTCATAAGTGAAAGAATCATATTTATAAATATCACATTGTTTAGACAAGAGAGAGCAATAAAAGCAGTAAAAATAGGAAAAGAAGTTAAATTATCATTGTTTGCAGATGACATGATACTCTACATAGAAGACCCCCTAAACTCCATTGAAAGACTCTTAGATATAATAAATAAATTCAGTAAAGTAGCTGGATACAAAATCAATACTCAGAAATCAATAGTATTCCTATACACTAACAACAAAATCACAGAGAGGGAAACAAGAGAAACCACACTCTTCACACTAGCAAGCAAAAAAATGAAATATTTAGGAATTACTCTTATGAAAGAAGTGAAAGACCTATACAGGGAAAATTATAATACGCTGGAAAAAGAAACTGAAGAGGATCTCAGAAAATGGAAAGACATCCCTTGCTCATGGATAGGAAGAATAAATATTGTGAAAATGGCCATTCTGCCAAAACTCTTATACAGATTCAATGCAATCCCAATAAAAATACCATCAACATACCTCATAGATCTAGAGAAATCACTACTAAAATTCATCTGGAGTGAGAAGAGACCTAGAACAGCAAAGATAGTTCTAAGCAACAAAGGCAAGGCAGGATGCATCACAATCCCTGACTTGAAGTTATACTACAAAGCAACCGTAGTAAAATCAACATGGTACTGGAATCAAAACAGCCGAAGATCAATGGAGTAGATTAGAAGATACAACCATAACTACAAACAAACTCAACCACCTTATCTTTGATAAAGGAGCCAAACAGGTTTACTGGAAGAACGACAGTCTCTTTAATAAATAGTGTTGGAAAAACTGGTTCTCCATGTGCCAAAAATTAAAACTAGACCCATGCCTGTCACCATGTACTAAATTAAAATCTAAATAGATCAAAGATCTGAATATCAAAACAGAAACACTTACTGGAAGATAAAGTGGGCAGAAAGACATAGGGGTAGGTAGAGAATTCATGAACAGGACTCAAACGGCATGGGAAATACTTCCTAGAATCAATAACTGGGATCACCTCTTATTAAAAAGTTTCTGCATGTCAAAAGAAATCTCCAGCATAGTGAAAAGAAAACCCACAAACTGGGAAAAAATCTTAGTGAACTCTCCCTCAGACAAAGGGCTTCTGTCTAAAACATATAAAGAATTTTAAAAAAATCAGATCCCCAAAATCCAAAAACGGGCGTCTGAGATGAATACACACTTCTCAGATGAAGAAATACAAATGGAAAATAAATACCTGAAAAAATGTTCATCATCATTACTTATTAGAGAAATGCAAATTAAAACCACACTGAGATTCCATCTCACTCCTGAAAGAATGGCCAGGATCAGAAAACCATCAACAACAAATGCTAGTAAGGCTGTGGGGAAAAAGGAACTCTCCTTCACTGTTGGTGGGAGTGTAGATTGGTGCAACCATTGTGGAGGGCAGTCTGGAGATTTCTCAAAAAGCTGGGATTGGAAGTCCCATTTGTTCCAGCTATTCCACTTCTATGCATATTTCCAGGACTGAAAGCATCATACCACCGTGATATATGTGCACCTATGTTTATAGAGGCACAATTTGTAATTGCCAGGTCTTGGAAACAACCCAAGTGTCCATCAACTGAGGAATGGATAAAAAAATTTGTGGTATTTTTATGGGGTACTACTCAGCTATGAAGAATGATCACATTGAGATATTTACAAATAAATGGACGCAGCTTGAGGCCATACTTATAAGTGAAATAAATCAAACTCATATGTATGAATACCGAATAGTTTCCCTATTGTAAGAAATGATTCAAGTATGTAAAAATATGTGGTAATCATGATTCCCCATTATGTGAACTTGAAGCCTTATAAAGTTTTCACTCATTAATTGGAATGGCTTTATTCTGGGCTGTTTGATATTATTGCCTGTGATGATATGAACAGCTATTTTGAAGAAAATAAGACATCATAGTAGCTAGTGCTGATTTACTATCATCTTGTTTTGAAGTCCCACCAAACTGTTGTTCTTCTGTCTCCATTGGTTTTATCATGTTGCATATTACTGGATTTTATTATATGTGATAGTATAAACAAAAATTTTTATAGGTAAAGAGATAATATAGAAACCATTGTTCATTTCCCATTAGCTCGTTCTAAATACCCTGTAATACTTTCATCCTTTTGATTGGTTTCACACTGTATTGATATAGTTGATGCTATAGTATACGAAGTTATATTCAAATATTTCAAGGAAAGAGATACTATGGTAACTACTATTAAGTCAGGTTATCTTGTGGTGAAGCACTAGGTTGCTGAAATTGTCATGCTTTGACCTGTATTGTTATGTTGTTATGTCCTCTTGTATCTCAATCTCCCCCTTTTTCATAAAAAATTATTTATTTATTATCTTTTAATTAAGGAAAAATCATAAAATTAGCAGGATATATTATAGTAACTTTTTTGATTTCCTATTAACATGATTTGAAGCCCTGTATTACTGCCACTGTCTTGTTTTGACTGATTTTACTCTGTTCCATCCTATTTGATAGTATCAAGTTTGAGGGTATAGGCAACTACTTTGAAGGCAATAATATTCAGTATGATGCCCATTCTGGTTTGACTATTACCTTCTTTTGAAGTCCAGTAATGTTTCCAATGTTTAGGTTTTATTGGTCTTGTTCTGTATTGTTTTGTACAATTTTATTATACCTAATGATATAGGCAATTCTTTTTAAGGAAGCAAGAGGCATTATGGTAGCCATTGTTGATAACCTTGTATTCTATTTTTACATCATGTGCTATGTCTATCCTTTGTTTTGACTGACTGCTTTGTGTTGTCATATTTGGTTTTATTGTCTTCCAGAAAAAAGTAGTAAGAACTATGGGAGTAATAAAACCCAAAGTGTGTAAATTTTGTTATAAAAGAGAGGAAAAAAGTGCTCTGAAGGATACAACAGCAAGTGTGTTTAGGTGTGTTAAGATAAATGACTATATTACTAAGTTTTTGGTTGGATCATTGAACACAACTGTTTGCAGTCTCACTGTTTGAATGTCCACTTTGTATGCGTTAATCCTGTAACTTGAGCAACTATCTCTAAGATGACAATGTGTAACCTATTAACTAGTGATTTCTTACCGTTTTTTTTTTGAAATTTTGTATTACTTGTACCCTTATATTGTTTTGTTTTTTTCCTTTAAATAAATGAAAAAAATAAATATAACATTGTGTCTCTAGTGTAAAAAGTAGTAAGAACTACAGGAGTAATAAAATCCAGAATGTGTAATTACTATTGTAAAAAAGAGAGGAAAAGAAAGTGCTCTAAAGGATATAACTGCATGTGTGTTTAAGTGTGTTAGACGACTGTGTTACTACGTTTTTGTTGGGTCATTGAACAGAACTGATTGCATTCTCACTCTTTGAATGTCCACTTGTATGCTTTAATTTTGTAATGTGAACAACTATTTCTAAGATGACAATATGTAATCTATTAACTAGTGATTTCTTACTGTTTATTTTTTTGAAATTCTGTATTACTTGTACCCTTTTGCTGTTTTGTTTTATTTTGTTTCTCTTTAAATAAAAAACCATTTAAAAAAATTTAAAAAAGAACTGATTGCAACCTCACTGTTTGAATGTCCATTTTGTATTCTTTAATTTTGTAACTTGAACAACTATTTCTAAGAGGACAATGTGTAATTTATCAACTTGTGATTTCTTACTGTTTTTATGAAATTATATATTATTTCTAACCTTTTTGTTTTTTTCTCTTTAAATAAAATTTTTTAAAAATGTGAAACTTGTGATGAGTACACACTGAAACTCATTAATTAAGAGATAGTGATATCTTCTCTATACTTTAAAAATGTTACTTTGATTTCTCTTTTGACTCAGGAATTAAAGACAAAAACAAAGTTATTATCACCAATAATTTTTCAAAACTAAAAACTGTACGAATTTCTATACTATTTTTCTTTTTCTTTTACAATTGAAAACTTAGTTGCTAATAAATATAAAGCCACAGTATAATACAGGCTAATAATTTATTAATTTGAAAATACAGAGACATAATTTTTAATGACAGGATCAAAATTGCTGAAAACCTATTGTTTTATTTTCATAGACCCCAAATGTTGGCGCTGAGATAAGAAGATGAATGCGAGTGAAAGTTTCAATGCTATGCTTTTAATCTTTTATCAAAATATTAAAAATCAATACTTTGGGGGCTGGGGATTTAACTCAGCGGCATAAGCGCCTGCCTTGCAAGCAGGCATTCGTGAGTTCGATCCCTGGTACCGATAAAAAGGAAAAAGGCCAAAAACAAAAACAAAAAATCAATAATTGTTACACTCTTTGACTAATCAGTTAAGAGAAAAAAAGAAAAGGGAAATGTTCATGAGGTAGGATAAAAAAAAATGACAGGCAGAAATAAGACAAAGTAACTTAATATTTTGTTTCTATTTTCACCTTAAAACTCAGAGTCAGACCCCTGGTCAGCTGTGCACTAGGAATGTTATCATTTAGGAAAAATGTCAAAACAAGGATTAAGCCTACATCATTCTCCTTCAGGACTGAGGATACCAAGGAAATGTAACTTTTCAGGATTTACAAGAATATCTGACTACCAACTTTTACAACATCCAATTCTAATCCCCTGGAGCAATGCTTGGAAGTCCCTGGACATTGCCTTAAACCTATATTCATCTTAATTTCTAGGAAAAATCAGAGCCTCTCAGAAAATCTCATGATGGGGTTATAATCCCCAAAAGGAGGATCATCCATGGGACTTGAATTGCCCCTCGAGCTATAATGATTTCTCTGGAGCTAAGGAAAACAGAACAGAGATGCAAGTCAGCTAGACTTTGGTGCATCTCAGCTAATTCATATAAGCTGGTCTTTTGTTTTTATGAGCAGGCCAGTCTGGATATCTGTGTCAGAGTGAATCCTTCCAGCTACTCAAACTGTAGTCTTTTTCCTGTTCTGCATTATTTCTTAACTTTGCCTAGTAAACATAGGTCTCAGATTGATACATCCTACCCATAACAGTAAGCATTCACTTAATAAGCCTGTGGTAAAATATGGCATGTAACACAGACGAATAATTTTGTTTTCCACATTTCACTCTTCAGTGTGCTGGAATATTTTGGAGACTTTGGTGGGAGACGTCACAGTGGACGAGCATCAGAATCTGTTGAATTGTTGTGTTAAGTGAAACTCTGAATCCCACATCTTTATTAAAATATCTGGGAAACACATTTCCCTTAAGTCTACTTAATTCTAAAAAGATGCTAAACCTAAGATCATTATGTAGCAAATAGTCTCATAACAGCCTTTCCCAAAACTATAGGATTATTTGAAAGGAAAGTTTTATCATTTTCTTCTACTTTCTAAAGAAGCACACAAAGAAAAAGTGTGGGAATGTTTTTTCCCCAGAAGAAATATGTTTATATTATATAAATGTTAAGAAAATAGCAATAACAGCAAATAATATATTCTTTCCAATTGAGAAATCTTTGTCGTTCCTCAGTTTAGTATTAACATGCTGCATGTCTAGAGAGAAGGGAAATACAACAGCATAGAAGTCACAGTGTAAGAAGCCAGGAAAGTCATTTTAAAAATAATTCTTTACTATTCTTTGATAGAAAAACAAATTCCTTGGTGGGATAATATGCCACCTTTGTTTTACAAATGAGGAAGTTAAAGATAAGTAATGATATCTGCCCAAGTCATTGTATGTTTCTCTAATATTTTTCCTGGGCCACCTACAATAGCAAGCCTGAGAACTTGTTAGAAATAGAATTTCCTAATCCACACTTCAGATCTATTGAATGAAAGATCTGAAGGTGGGGCCAACAATCCATGCTTTACCAATCCCTCCAGGACGTAGGGATACATGCAAAATTGGAGAATCTGAATCCTATGTTTTTAGAGAGGGAAATGAAAGCTTAACAGTTAGAACCAACTTCTTGCTGTAAGTCATATTTTTCATAATTCCTAGTGACAGAGTCTGTACCCAAAATTTAGAACTCCTTACACAACCTCAGAAAACTCATATACTCATGGTGTTAACAAGATAGGGTTCCAGGAGGTTCTCTCATGTGGAAATAGGAAATCTCATGTTACCCAACCCATGGGGTAAGTTTTGCTGACTTCCATCACATAAAAATAATTTTCAAGACATGAAAGTGAGAGGCTTTCGAAATTTTGCAGACAGTTTAAAAATATGCATTTAGAGAAGGTAGAGTATGAGTCTTAGAGAAAGAGATGCATTATGACCTTGAGCTGGGTATATTTATATATATCCAGCCTTTTGGGGTGTCTTCAAAATGGGTGATTTAGGATGTATGTTACTATCTGTGAAGTTACTCAGCTACCGGGCTAAGTTAGAGGGAAAATGATTCATATAAATTTGAAGCTGAGATATAGTGCCTACTTAAGAGTAGGTTGGTGGGAGGGAAAGACAGATGTTGGTGAGAAGGAGTTCAATTTAAGGGTGAAATGCATGGGCTCACCATCTAAGTTAAAAGCTTATTGTGTGTTTAACAATCTCAGTCTTTTTTTTTTTTTTTTTTTTGAGTGAGTTCTCTGGAAAAAGTTTTGAGTAACACTTGTGTTCTGAAGTTGCAATTTCTCTTAAAAGTACAATTTTAAAATTATTATTTTCTCTATCTCCTTTCTATCCATCTTGACTTCTTCTATCCTATCTCAATATGATGTTAAAGTAGCTGTCAGTCATTTCCTATCACTGAGGTGGAATGCCTGGCACTCAGAACTTAAAGGAGTGAGAGGCATACTTTGGACTTAGTTTTAGTCTATCATCACAAGACTGCAAGAAGAAAGTGAATGGTAGAGAGGCATGCAAAAGAAAAGGTGCTCAACTTACAAGAGCTGGGAATCAGGGGAGAAGAGAGAACCTAGGCATAGGAACACAGCTTATCAGGTAATGACCTCAGGAGCCTACCTCCTACCAACATATTCGGCTACTGAACTCAAAGATACAATCATTTTCCACGTATGTGAGAATCTTGTGGTATATTTTAGATTAAAATATAAGATTCTGCCATAGACTTGGATCCTCCAAATCTATGTTCATTTCATCATGCAAAAAGCATTTAGCCTACTTGTAACAGTCACTAAAGTCCTAATTTTTTCCACTTTGCTGAACTGGCCCAAGTCCAAAGTCTTTTCTGAACTTCAACGCAAACTCTTAACTGCAGCTCCCTGTAAAAGTAAAGAAATTTAAACACTGAGGTTATATTATGGCACATAATAATATTCTACTGTAGTCATTTTTCTTATCCTGAGGCACAATGTATGATATCCTCAAGTTAAAGAAATATTTACTTTGGTTCATATTTCAGTCCATGTTTGGCTGGCTTCAAGGCAGGACAGCAAGGTAGAGTGTTACAGCAAAGGAGAGCTGCTCATAGCATGGCAGACAGGAAGCACAGGAAGTAAAGAGAAGAGCAGGAAGAAAATAAACCTTCTAGGTCACATGACCTATGTCTTCCAACCAGCCTCACCTGCCAACAGCAAGTGAACTATAAAGCCAAGAATTCAGTCACTTTCCAAAAGCCCACCTATGATGGCATAATGCTTTGAGGAGAAATCTTGATATAAACCATAACACAGTCCTATCCCCAAAGAGACTGCTAGGAAGGAATCGGTCCAAAGGAACTCTGAAACCCAACAGAGCAAACAGTATATCCTGTAGTTCCACATACAGCACCTGGAGCAAGTTGTGGCAGACTATGAACTCTGAAGCCATTTCTAGTTGAGTTCTCTTTTGGGGTGTGTCTGCTAATTGCCTGTGGTTTCCTTAGTTCCTGACATCTCCAACTACTAGAGTCTTCATTTCACTTTTGGTTTCATACTCATAGCTTCATGCTCTGACCTCTCAGTGGCCTACTACCTGGCCTTCCAGGCCCTCCTGTGAAATCCAGGTAGAAGCTTCCATGACCTTACCATTACTGCATTCTGCAGGCATACAGAACTAGCACCACATGCTAGTATGAAGTGAAGACCAGCCAGCAGCTTGAGTAGTAGCCAGGTGCCCTTGGGTCATGGCTTCAGAAGTCTCTCAGTGCCTGGATAACTGAGCACTGTGATATAAGCCCAGGGAACAAACTCCCTAAATAACCCTTTTGGCTCCTTTTAGGAGTAGGTCCAGAGACTCTCTTCTCAGATCAAAGCATGTCCACTTTTCACCTTTGAGCCTATGATGGATTCATCTTCCTGGTTCTTGAAAATGCCATTAAAACATCTTTCCATTGTTGTGAGGGGAAAGCACTAGGCTGTAATTCAATGCTAATTCTTTCAGCAAACTCTTTTCCTTAAATTTATGTCCACTTGATTTCTCTTAAAACTGAAAAAATTTAAAGTCATTTGGCACTAATGTTTTCTCTTTATTCTCACTGTACATCTGGCTAAAAGAGACAGCAGTGTACATATATTAACCTGGATATTGGACTGCCTTAAAATTTCTTCTAACAGATTAATTAGCTCATTGTCCTTAATTTCACTAGAATTTCAGAGCCTGGGCCTCTTTTAGCCTCTGAAGCTGAAGATCAATCACATGTTCAGGGCTAAAAAAGCCCAATCCTGAGGACATGGAGCACCTGAGGTGAGCCATGTGAACAAGCTGTTTCAGATCCAAGAACATGGAGACCCAAGGCTGTCCAAGCAAACAAATTGCTAGGCATAGGAGTTTCAATTAATAATAGCATCCTGGTTATATAAACACACTGCAGTCATTGAGCTGTTCTTTTCTCATGTCCAGAGAGAGGGCTCCACCTGACCTCAGTCTTTTGCATTCTGACTCTTGTCTTTATTTCTTTTATCCTCCACTGTTTGATCCTGGGAGATTCAAGAGTTATCCTGGATGCAGACTGATAACATACATGGCCTCTAGCTCAACTGCCAATAGACTCTTTCTCCCAACTGAAAAGTAGTAAGCATAATGTTTACTGCTTGGATATCTATTAGCATTATGATCATCTGGTCTCTGATATAAATCTTCCATCAATCTCAGTTTATAGCATTCTAGTGTTTCTCTCGCTGGCATCAGGAGACCTTTTAAAAATCTTCCCAAGACCTCCTTTCAAAGGCTCCTGAACCACACAGTCAGGTATAGTCACAGAAGTTACTCAGTTTTGTCATTCCAATATCTTTCATATCTGCTTTCTTATCACTGGGTCAAACTACCTGACACTCACAATTTAAAGAAAGATGGGAAAATTTGGCTTAATATTTCAGTCCGTGATTGACAGTCTCCAAGGCAGAAACAGGATGGTAGAGAGAAATAGGGAGGAAAAGACACTCAAGCAATGGAAGCTAGGAAACAGGGAAAAGAAGGAATCTGAGGATAAGAATGCACCTTTCCATATCATACTCCCAGTGATTCACCTCCTCACCCCAGTCTCCACCTCCTAACAGCACATGCAACCACTGACCTCAATGAATAAATCTACTGATGAGTATAGTGCTCCCTTGATCTACTCAATTTCCACATGCATGGGAATTTAGGTAGACTTCTGTTTTATTCTAAATCATAATAGTCTTTGAGGGAAAATGAGATCTCCATTTTATTAACACGGTAATTTTAGGAAAAAGAAAAATAAGTCAATTTAGACATATCCTTTAGTTTTAGGAAACACACTTTTATTTTAGCAGTTTCTGAGTGGGGTACTCAATATTTGCAAATATTTCTCATGCAATACACATGAGTTCCTTTTGAGATCTGTCTTGGTTACTTTTCTCTTGGTGTTGGGACAAAATACCCACACCCTAAATGAAGGAAAGAAAGGTTTATTTAGCTAATAGATTTTGGAGGTTTCAGTCCATACTCAGCTGGCTCCAAGGCAGAGTGGCATGGTTAAGAGGCAAGTGTTCATGGTGGCCGCAAGTGACTCAAGGAAACAGGGTGATAAAGGGGAAAATATGCCTCCTTCCCTCTTCTATTGTATACTGGCTATCAGTGCTGGGCAGGTGCAGCACTCATACCACCAATCCCAGAGCTAAAGAATGAACCAATCACAAATGCTAAATTCAGCAGCCTCCATAACTGCATGAGGCTTTGGGGAACATTTACACAAACCACAACAAGATCTAAAATACTTCATTCTAGAATAATTCATCATGCTACATAACCTCCATTGGAAGGATACAAGGCACATATCTAATCATCCTTGTTATCCTCTCATATTTCACAAATGGGGCCAAGCAGATGTACAGAATGGGTAGGGGGCAAGCAACAACATCAACAACCAGAAACTATAGAGCTTCTCTAAAGAGGGCAGCTCCTTCTTGCCTTTAGTAGACTGCTGATACATCTGAATATAGAGTTGAATCTTAAAGTTTTTTTTTTAAAGTAGAAACCAGAAATATTATTAAAAACTGTTTTTAAATATTTGTAACAAATTCATATTTTCAAATATTATGTAAAGTGAATAAAATATCTGTGTGACCCATCAGCTCAGGACCACACAATTGTACAATATATATTATGAGTTACTAATTACCAGATTTGCCTGGATGAGTACTGTTTACCTGAGGTGAAGGCAGGCACTTACTAACTTTGTGATTGTGGCTTGAAACTTTCCACCAGAAGTGTTTTGGCTGTGAAAAATATGTTATTGTGTGAGTATCGCTATGGGTTTCATGATGTCAGGTGCTATCTTGCTCTGTGACTTCTACTCTACATAGCTGATACAACTTTTCGACTCTTCTTTTTCAAATTCCTATGCCATTTTTAAGTCACTCTAATATTACTTTCTCTGACCGTTTCTAATATTACTGTCACAAAGTACTTAAGGGTTTTGGCACTGACAGGCAGATTAGAGGTGGTGTGGGCTAGGACTCTCACTTCCAGGAAAGGACATTGATGGAAGATGTAATGACTCGAGTGGCAACTAGTACTAGGGCAAGCATGGGTGTGGAAACTGATTTCCGAGTCAAATACTTGACTCCTTACAACAGACGCTGCAATGCTCTCTGCACTGAAAGGCTGGGGGAGCATGTAAAGATGAAGGAAAACTTACTTCTGAGTACCCCAACTCCAAGGCATTTAGTGTGTATTGTGGAAGTACTAAGAAAACAGTTCACTCCACTGAGGTAACAAAATAATTAAGATGATGCTATTTTTCAAAAAATGTACTATTTAAATTCCCATAAATTTTCAATTTTTAACAATTTTTATGCCATAATTTTAATCCTCAAAACCACAATTAAATGCCATATATTGACAGATGTTAAGATCTATTATCAACATTTGTAACCCTTATTATGAGGTAATATTTTAATTTGCATTTGTTTTCTGATAGTCTCCTTCATCTACTAAGAGTAGCTGGTTTTACATACCGAGTTTTCTAATGGCTGCATTATCATTTTTAAAATTAACTTGTGAGTCATGAAATCTTATTTCTCAAAATAAGTAAGCATCTAATTCAGCATTTTCCAGACTTTTAGATGGGAAATTCATTCTCCAAAAGAGATACTACCATGCTGCTCAATGTATGAACAGGACTTCTGGAGCCTTTCCAGGAATACCTGCCCCTGATTCCTTACACAGCTTTGCTGAAGGAGCTTCTCATCTCAGAGTTTTCCTCAGCAACCCTTATAATCATGGGATGTAACTGACTTAAGCAGAGATTATCTGGGCAGCTCTCCCTGAGACCATCATCTGTATTGGGCTCAGGTCTGCTCCTCCATGTGTTTGTGGATCCCAAGTTAAACAGATATTAACAGTTAAAGAAGTTGTAGGTAAAGAAGTGTAAAAGGGCAAGCTCTACCCAAGGCATGTTTGACGTTTCTATTCACATCATATCTGCTAATATCCTATTGGCCAAGGCACTTGAGATGGCCTTGCCCAGATCTAAAAAGCAAGGAAGTACCATCTATCTAGCACATACCCTCTTATTTGTATTTGTATTATTTCTTTTCAGGAGAGTGAAGGGCTATCCTACAGAGGTCTCAGAGGTAATTGTGTATAATTCAAAAGAGTGAAAACAGCTCAAAAACCATGCATTAAGGCTAACCATGTCATTTTTGCAAATGGGCAAAACTGAGGTTTGGAGAGATGATTGATGCACTCAACTGCAGACAGGTCTAGAAGCCTGGCGAACTCTTCAATGTTCAGGTGTTTGTCCAACACAGTATAAAAGATCTTCTCTCAAAAAATGTGAAATCACTTGCATTAGACACCAGCATTTTAAAGGTAAACTTGAACACATCAAGCTCTGTCTACTTTATTTGTTTAATATAGAGACATGAAGATGGCCTGGGTACAGTAGGTAATAGGGACTTGTACCTCCAAAATCTGACATTGACTGGCAGCATGGCTTTGCACACACTATTTTCTCCTTTAAGCAACTTTTCTTACATTTGTCAAACAGGACAGTAATGATGCTCTCAGAGGGTTGTTATGAGAATATTTTATCTGACATTCAATAATTGTGAATTTTGTGGCTTTATCATTCGGTAGCTAAGCACTATTGTTTTTCTTTTCTTGTATATTATTAGGAAAGTAAATGTATCTCTTTTTCAGGAATATGTTTTACTTACTCAAGTCATAAATATTACAGAAAGAAGCCAATTCTTCATGTAGAAAAGGAAAAATGTATTCTTCTGTGTCTTCAGGTTATTTCTAATACAGAATTTTCAACAAAGCAAAGGAAACTACTGAAATCACAGCTTTGAAGTCAAATTCCAAGATATAATGAGTATTTGGTAATAACTAACTGATAGCAAAATTCAAAAGGCTTAAATAATTTATTCTGCAGTGGAATTTTTAAAGGTCATCTGGTTAGCAGGGTACCTTTTTGACATGTGGTTGGGTGAAGTTTCTCATTTTTTCTTGAAGATCAGACGTTGCCGTGAGAACCTCTGTGAAATGTTTGTTTCACTTAAATGTTTTATCGCTTCCAGAAAACAGTTCTTGTCCTGAGTATAACTGTCTACTCATTAGTCTGTAAAATGTCATTAACATTAGATTTCTTTGGGAAAATAAACTTGTAATTTTTTGAAAGAAACACATTTTACAAACTTTCTCGTGTTTTATTTCTACAAGAATTTTGAAAAGTATAATTGTTTATACAGGATATATTAACAACAACTAGATGTAGTGATTTGAATTGTCTGGTGCTTCAAGCATTTTTTGAAAATAGCTCTGATGACTGAAATAGAAGTCATGAAGGAAATTCCTATAAATAGCTTTACTCTACATATATTTCTCAATGTTTTGCAGTCATGTATTCCGGATGCTTGTAGCATCTGATACCTTGAATTATGTATTTCAAATATTCTTCTACTTGTACCTAAGGAACTCCAGAGATTCTTTTGTATTTCTTAACATAACATAAAGCTTCACAGAATGTTGGGTAGGTGACCTAGTGAATGGTTGAACTGAGTATAAACAACACTTATAACTAGGTAGATGATTTCCCTGATAGTTTTATTGTAAATGGAACAGCACTACTAGGAAATTAAAAGAAATAGAAGAGTTGAATCCGTGTTTCACATTCAGTACATTCACATTCCTCTTATTTTTCCCTTTATGTATTGCTACTTCTCATGGGCCCTTCAGTATTATTTTGCTAACAAGAGCATTTTTCTTGGTGGTGGACTACAATTATATATAGGAGGGTGGCTTTTACCTCTCAAGTTGATTTTTAAATTTAGATTGTGTTGAAGTGTAGAATGCATGTGAAGTAATTCATTATTCACAAAACGAATACAGATAAGCAAATATCATATAGATTAAGAAGCAGAAGACCACCAGTGCCTCAAAGGCTAATTTCATGCCTCTTCTGGTCAGTAATTCTCAAACAATACCCATTGTTATGTTTTCCAATTCTATATCACAGTTTTGCTTATGAACTTCATACAAATAGGATCATAACATATGTCCTTTGTAGTGTAGTACATTTTGCTTAAAGTTTTACATGTGACATTTATTTAATTGCTTGTACTACTAGTTGAATGAACTCCATTGCTGCATATTATTATGCTTAAAAATACATTTTAATTTTCCATTTTATTCTTGATAGGCATTTGATTTAGTTTTTAAAAATTATTTCTTATGGCTATGACAAGTAGCACCATGAGGCATATTTTAATATATGATTTCAATAAACATATACATGAGTAAGAATATTAAAAGTAGGGATAGAAATGTTGCATGTTATTAATATATTCAACTTTAATATATAATACTGTAAAGTTTTTGAAAGTTATTGTATCAATTTGCTTATACTTACCAAGCAGTAATAAAAAACTCTTATTTTTTTCTCACACTTACGCACCCTTTACTATTGATATATTTTTCATTTTAGGTAATTTAATAGGTGCTTTTCCTAAGTCATTAATGTTGAGCACCCCTTTAAATACTTAAGTGTAGTACATTGTCTTTGTAAAGTGACTGTCTTTTGTACATGTTTATGTCCAACTGTTGGCCTTTTCTTTCTGATTAGTAGAAGTTCCTAATGTTTTCTGGATATGAATCTGCTATTGGATATTTTTGTTTTGAGTATCTTCTTACTCAGTGGATTGGTCTGTTAATCTCTTGATTATATCTTTTAATGAAGGCAAGATGTTTTATGCTTTATTTAGAGTCATTTCTTTGTAGTTACAGAATTTTGCATTATGCATAAAAGATCACTGTTTTCTCCATCATTGTCTTATGCCCTTCAATTACCCAGGTTTTTTGGCATGTAGGGCTCATATTTGTCCAATTTTTTGCATAGAATGATGATTTGAGCTTTATTAAAACTGTGCATTTAAATCATCTCAAAACTGTATTATTGTTCAAGTTGTGATTTTTATATTTTGTGCTACAATTTTAATTACTTTAGAAATAATTCCCCCAAACCAGTTGTGTGAGCCTAGCTTTGTTTGCCATCTTTAAGACTGTCTTGGACACTTTTTATTCCTGTATATAAATTTAGTTTTGAAGTTTCAAGAATTACAAAAGAAAAAGAAAAAACCTACCATGGTTTGGATTGTGATTATCCCACATCTACAAATATATGTGGGGAAACTTAATGGCCTTAAAATACTGAGTAAGCCTATAATCCCGATTCTTGAGTGGCTGAGGTAGGAGAATCCTGTGAGTTTGAGGCAGCCTGCACTATACAGTGAGTCCCAAGCCAGCCTGAATACATAGCACGACTGTCTCAAAAAACAGTGTAGTAAAAGGTAAGAGTATCTTTGATGTCTATGCAGTATACTCTGAGAAATACAGTGTTAATTATTCTTATTCTCTTATACTATTATTACAATTTGTTTCATTTTCACATAAAAAATAAAAAATATTGAGTAATATTTTAAAACCATCAAGTGTCTCTGGAATTTTAGATTTATAGATGTGGGACAATCACAATCCAGATCTCAGTATGTTTTTAACCCAGCTATCCCCTTTCTAGGTCTCTTCCCAAACATGTTACAAGCATCATATTAAGCCATAATGGATACTCATGTTTAGAGCAGTACAAATTTTAATAACTGGAGTTTGGAAATAATGTTTATGTCCATAAACAGATGAATAGATAAGGAAAATGTGGTACTTCTACACAATGTAGTATTGTTTTGCCATAAAGAAGGGAAAACTTGAGGCATCTGCAGGTAAATGAATGCAACTTGAGAACATACTATTAAGTGAAAAAGTCACTACATAATTTCTCTAAAATTAAAAAGATAAAGAACAATGAAAAAAGTAAATATAAAAATCAATAAGAAAAAATTGCACAAAAAATAGTCATGTAGGCTAAATACATGTATCAGTGGTTATTACTAAGAAGGGAACTTAATGTTTAAATAAATGTCTCCACAAATCCAGAAAACATATAGTTAGTAAGATATTAAGGGCTTTTCCCCCTGAACTTAAAAAAAATGTAGTGACCTGTGTTGTTATTGTCACTTATTTTTAAGTGGTAGGAGATCCTAGCCAATGTAGCAAATATTGCCTGACTTCTTTTACATGAGATTATAAGATTATCAAATAATAGTTCCTCTTAGTTCATTTTAATGAAAATTTTGTATTATTACCTGTTTCTTTTTTTGTAAGAGAGAATTTTTATGTCTATGTCTTGCACTCTGAGTAACTACTTCGAAAACAATGATATACAGTGCATTGTGTTTTATTTTCTTATAATTTTGTTATGAAAATTTGTTTTTATTTTCACATAAAAATAAAAATATGAGTCTTTCAATCTATATGTATTTCTCTATTTAAGATTTCTTAAATTTTTCTCAATATTATTTTGTAATTTTTGGCATAATTTTTTTTTTGTTAGGTCTATTCTGGGGGAGTGATGGTCTTTGAGTTATACTTAGTATGGCTTTTAACATGTTTATTTTTTGCATATTTTTCAGGAATATAAACATAGTTGATTTTGTCTTGTGACATTCTTTCCTGTCACATTGCTAAGCCCATACAGTTCATAGATGTTTCTTTGGAAATTTCTGTGTAGAAAGTCATTTTAATGTGTCCTTTCTGATTCCTAGTTCTACCTTTACTGCACTGGCTAGGATCTTCTATTGAAAATAAGTGATGGCAACACTTATTATCTTTATTATCTTACTAAATACACGTTTTTGGTTTTTTTAGCTTTTGTAGATGCTTATTTTAAGGTTAAATTCTCTTCTGAGTCATAATTAATGATACATGTATTTAATTACATGACTACTTTTAGTGAAGTATTTTATTTATTAATTTATATATTTAATTTTTCATTGTTCTTTATCTATTTTTCTTTTTTTTAAACCTTACAGAACTCTTTCACTGACTATTCTAGGTACCTCATAAAAATGGATAATCTCTGTTTTTTTGCTTATATGGAAATTTATATGTTCTTTCTTCAACCTTAAAGGACAGTTTCAGTAAAGAAATGAATTTTACTAGTAATTTTGCATGAACAGTTAAAGATTTCATATTGTCTTTTAGGTGTTTGTATTTCTGTTGAGCTCTAGTCTCATTGGTCTTTCATCTATGATTGCTGATAAAAAATATTCTTCCTTGTTGCTGTTTTCATGGAATTCTGGTATTAAATATAGTATTGTTTTGATTTATGCATCTTAGAATTTGAACACTTGAAACATTTGCAGCATAATATCCTTCTCAAGATTTCAAAGATGTGTGAATATTGTCTCTGTAATGGTTCTAGTCCTGTTCTGTCTTCCCCTGCAAGTACTCAGTTACAATGCTCAACCTCTATGCTGAATTCCGTAAATATTCTGTATGCCTGGCTATATTTACAACTGTTTGTAAGTCTGTGCCCAGGATCAGCCTGTGCTGGAGGGAGGGAATAACCTAATAAAATGGTGGCTTTTCACTCTGAAGTTTATTTCTTCAGAACTTGACTCCTCAAGTCGTGATGGTCTCACTAGCTCTCTGAATGTTTCCAGATATTTATTTCTGTGATTTTCAATTGTATTTAACTTTTCTTATTGGTCTCTGTGAGCGTGCTGTACTGGTGCAAGTTACTTTACCTTAGCAAGGAGCACAAGTCCCGTGTTCCTTTTAACTAAAAAATTCAATTCCACACACATTTACTAAGTCATAAAAAATTGTACAGTTCGATTATTCTAAGTACAAGAAGTTTCTCTCACTGAGACGTGATTTGTCTGACTGGTTACAGAGAACTACCCTGTACTCATAGAAATTTGATAGAAGTAGTGAGGACTCTGTTCTTAGAACCAGGCCTCACTTAGAATCTTTTAAATGTAAAGAGATGGAAATAAAAGGAAACCAAAGACTGAGGGTAGTCAGCTAATCATTATCGACACTTTTCCTACCTAAGATATGGTATGCCACTAAGATCTGTCCACAAATCATAGGCAAAGAGTCAAGAGAGAGAAAAACAACTAGGCTCCGACTTCAGAGAAGGAAGATGTCCTGTCCTTTTTTGCTTCATCATGACATAAATGGTAAGTGATATATAATTGCAATTCTTAACTCACTGGGGACAGTTCCTTTTAGATTCTTCCCGAGGAACATTGAAAAGTAGTAAGCTACATTTGTGATAAAAAATGGTTTTGGGGCATTTTATTTAAATTTTTAAAAAAACTGTATTTTCTCCTTTTACATTATTCACAGTCAGTGTCACACATGTGACATACAACCTGACATAACTTGCTTAATAGTTTACTACCTAACACTTTTCTTCAGAGAAAGGAAGAAAATACAAGATTAAACTGACAACATCAAGGATTTTTATGGCTTATGAAGGGAAATTTTGACTGGTCTCTTATACTAACTAATAAATCTCAATGTGTGGTTCAACTGTATTGTTGTGCAGTTGCCTGTTATATTAAACACACTTTTTAAAAACTTTTCTTATTTTAAAAAGATTAAGATAAAAGAAGACATAACAAAACAGATCAGAACACAACAATTTAAGCAACATAGTGTTTTACCACAAGACAACCCAACATAACAGTAGCTACTATAGTGTCTCTTTCCTTGAAATATTTGGTATACCTTCCTACACTGGTATGAAATATAACAAAATAGTATAAGAACATTCAAGAGAATGAAAGTATTATAGGGTATTAAAAACCAACTAACAGAAAATGAACAATGCTTTCTATATTATCTCCTTGTCCATAAAAATTTTTGTTTATATTATTACATATAATAAAACCCAATAAGATACAACATGATAAAACCAACAGAGACAGAAGAGCAAAAGCTTGGTACAACTTCAAAACAAGATGGGACTAAATCAACACTAGCTATTATAATGTCTTGTTTTCTTCAAATTCACTGTTCATACCATCACAGACAATAAAATCCAACAATGCAGAATAAAACAATTGCAACTAATGAATGAAAACATTGTAAGGCTTCAAAGCAATATAATGGGGAATCATGATTACCACATACTTTTATGTATTGTTACCATTTCTTACAAAAGGGAGACTATACGGTATCTATATATGTAAGTCTGGTTTATTTCGCTTATGAGTATGGTCTCAAGCTTTGTCCATTTATTTATAAATATCTCAATGTGATCATTCTTTATAGCTAAGTAGTACTCCATTGTATACAAATACCACAATTTTTTTTTTTTATCCATTCCTCATTTGATGGACACTTGGGTTGTTTCCAAGATCTGGCTATTACAAATAGTGCTGCTATAAACATGGGTGCATACATATCACTGTGGTATGATGCTTACAATTCTTCTGGGAATATGCCTAGAAGTGGAATAGCTGGAACAAATGGGACTTCCAATCTCAGCTTTTTGAGAAATCTTCAGACTGACCTCCACAGTGGTTGCACCAGTCTACACTCCCACCAACAGTGAAGGAGAGTTCCTTTTCCCCCACAGCCTCATCAGCATTTGTTATTGGTGGATTTCTTGATCCTGGCCATTCTTTCAGGAGTGAGATGAAATCTCAGTATGGTTTTAATGTGCATTTCTCTAATGAGTAATGATGATGGACATTTTTTCATGTATTTATTTGCCATTTGTATTTCTTCATCGGAGAAGTGTGTATTCATCTCGATGCCCATTTTTGGATTTTGGGGATCTGATTTTTTTTAATTCTTTATATGTTTTAGACAGAAGCCCTTTGTCTGAGGGAGAGTTCACTAAGATTTTTTCCCAGTTTGTGGGTTTTCTTTTCTCTATGCTGGAGATTTCTTTTGACATGCAGAAATTTTTTAATAAGAGGTGGTCCCAGTTATTGATTCTGGGGAGTATTTCACATGCCGTTTGAGTCCTGTTCATGAATTCTCTACCTACCCCTATGTCTTTCTACCCACTTTGTCTTCCAATAAGTGTTTCTGTTTTAATATTCAGATCTTTGATCTATTTAGATTTTATTTTAGTATATGGTGACAGGCACGGGTCTAGTTTTAGTTTTTGGCATATGGAGAGCCAGTTTTTCCAGCACCATTTGTTAAAGTGACTGTTGTTCTTTCAGTGAACCTGTTTGGCCCCTTTATCATGATAAGGTGGTTGAGTGTGTTTGTAGTTGGGGTTGTATCTTCTAATCTATTCCATTGATCTTCAGCTCTGTTTTGATTCCAGTGCCATGTTGATTTTACTACAGTTGCTTTGTAGTATAACTTCAAGTCAGGGATTGTGATGCCTCCTGCCTTGCCTTTGCCGCTTACAATTGTCTTTGCTATTCTTGGTGTCTTCTGGTTACAGATAAATTTTAGGTGTGATTTCTCTAGATCTATGAGGTTTGTTGATGGTATTTTTATTGGGATATTTGGATCTGTACAGCAGAGAATGGCCACTTTCACAATATTTATTCTTCCTATCCATGAGCAAGGGATGTCTTTCCATTTTCTGAGATCCCTTTGTTTTTTTTTTTTTTTTCAGTGTATCATAATTTTCCCTGCATAGGTCTTTCATGAGATCAATTCCTAAGTATTTAATTTTCTTGGATGCTAGTGTCAAGGGTGTGGCTTCTCATTTCTCTCTCAGTGATTTTGTTGTTAGTGTATAAGAATGCTATTGATTTTTGAGTATTGATTTTGTATCCAGCTACATTGTTGAATTTATTTATTATATCTAGGAGAGTCTCAGTGGAGTTTAGGAGGTCTTCTATGTAGAGTATCATGCCATCTGAAGATAAGGATATTTTCATTTCCTCTTTTCCTATCTTTACCCCTTTCTCTCTCTCTCTCTCTCTCTCTCTCTCTCTCTCTCTCTCTCTCTCGTCTAATTTCTATGGCTAGTATTTCCAGTACTATGTTTAATAGGAGTGGTCATAAGGGACATCCTTGTCTTGTGCCTGATTTTAAGGTAAAGGCCTTCAGTTTTTGGCTATTTAGTATGATACTGGCTGTTGGTTTGTCATAGATGGCCTTTATCATATTGAGGTAAAGACTGTCTATTCCAATTTTCTGTAAGGTTCTTATCATGAATAAATGTTGGACCTTATCAAAAGCTTTTTCTAGGGGCTGGGGATTTAGCTCAGCGGCATAAGCACCTGCCTTACAAGCAGGCGGTCTGAGTTCGATCCTCAGTACTGATAAAAAAAACAAAAGCTTTTTCTGCATCTATAGAAATGATCATGTGATTCTTACTTTTGGCTTTATTGATATGGTGGATTACATTTATTGATTTATGTATGTTGAACTATCCCTGCATGCCTGGGATGAATCCCATCTGGTCATGGTGTATAATCTTCTTGATGACTTGCTGCATCTGATTTGCCAATATTTTATTGAGGATTTTTGCATCTGTGTTCATTAGGGAGATTGGCCCGTAGTTCTCTTTTTTAGTTGGGTTTTTTTCAGGTTTTGGTGCTAGAGTAATATTTGCTTCCATGAATGACTTAGGAAGGATTGCTTCACTTTCAATTTCACTGAAGAGTTTGAGGAGTGTCGGCATTAAGTCTTCTTTTTATTTCTTGTAGAATTCCAGTGAATCCGTTTGGGCCTGGGCTCTTCTTTGTAGGTAAGAACTTAATTACCTTTTAAATTTCATTAATAGAAATTGGGTTATTCAGCAGTTTTACATCTTCTTGACCTAGCTTTGGTACTTCATATGTTTCTAGGAATTTGTCTATTTTTTCTGTGTTATCAAACCTATGAACGTAGAGGTTTTCTAAATAGATGTTGAAGATCTTCTGTATTTCTATGGTGTCTGTAGTGATTTCACCTTTTTCATGCCTTATTGCATGAATTTGAGCTTTTTCTTTCCTTTTTTAAATAAGGTTTTCTAGGCATCAACTTTATTAATTATCGATTTTATTTATTCTTTCAAAGAACCAACTCTTTGATTCATTGATTCTTTGGATTGTTTTCTCAGTCTCTATTGCATTAATCTCTGCTCTGATGTTTAATTTTAATTTACTCCCTTCTTTTGGTTTTGGGCTTGACTTGCTCTTCTTTTTCTAGATGTTTGAGATGTAGCAGCAGGTTATTTATTTGTATTTGTTCTGTCTTCCTGGTATGGGACTCAGTGCAATACATTTTCCTCTGAGGACCACTTTCATTGCATCCCACAGATTCCAGTGTGTTGTATTTGTATTTTCATTTGCTTGTGGGTATTGTTCAATTTATTCTTTAATTTCCCCTGTGACCCACTGATTGCTTGAGGGTTTCATTAAATTTCCATGTGTTTTGTGGGTTTTTGCAGTTTGTTTTATCATTAATTTCTAGCTTCATAGAGCTATGATCTGATAACATACATGGGATAATTTCAACTCTGTGAGCTAGCATATGGTCTATTTTAGAGAATGTCTCATGTACTGCTGAGTAGAATGTGTATTCCAATAGTGTTGGATGAAACACTCTGTATATGTTTATCAAGTCCATTTGTTCACAGGTGTGATTCAGTTCTGTTATTTCTTTGATAATTTTCTGTCTTTGATCTGTCCCTTGGTGTCAATGGTGTGTTAAAGTCTCCTGTTGTAATTGTGTTATTGCTAATTTGATTTTTCATTTCTAGTATTACTTGGTTTGTATAACTGGGTGCTCTGGAATTTGGTGCATATATTTTTAAGATTGTTATCTCTTCCTCTTGAAGTTTTCCCTTAACCAGAATATAATGACATTCTTTATTTCTTCTGATCATTCTCAGTTTGAAGTTCACATTGTCTGCAAAGAGAATAGCTATCCCTGCTTGTTTTTGGGTTACTGTTGCATGAAGTATTTTTTTTTCCATCCTTTGACTTTCAGTCTGTGAAAATCCTTTTGGGTTAGATGGGTTTTGTGTAGAGAGCATATGTTTGGATCTTGTTTCTAGATCCCTTCTACCAGTCTGTTTCTTTTAATTGGTGAATTGAGACCATTAAATTAATGGTTATAACTGTTATATATTGGTTTATTGTTGACACATTATCTTTCTGCTATTACATCTGTATCTTTCCAATCTGTTTAACTGTCTGCTTTGCTTAGTGTTTTTTCCTAAGCGTATCTGAACTATCTTTCAGTATTCTTTGCAGGGTTAGCTTAGTGATCATGAAGTTCTTCAGCTGTTTTTTGTCAGGGAAGTATCTGATTTTTCCATCCATTATGCAGGACAGTTTCTCAGGATACACCAGTCTAGGTTGAAATTCATCTTTCTTTAGGATCTTCACTCCATGCTCTTTTTGACTTTATTTTTTGTGCTGAGAAGTCTGCTGTGATTCTGATCGGTTTTCCTTTATAGGTGATCTGTCTTTTCTCTCTAACAGCTTTTAATACTCTATTCTTATGTTGGATTTCTGGGATGGTGATTATTATATGCCTGGGTTTAGTTTTATTTTGGTTATGGCTATGTGGAGTTGTATATGCTTCACTGATCCTGATGTCAGTATCCATTCTCATGTTTAGGAAATTTTCAGCTATTACTTCTGTAGTAGCCTCTTGATATTTTTTGTGTTGTCCCCTTCTTTTTCATTTATCCCTATCAATCTTATGTTGTTTTTCTTTGTATCATTTTGCAGCTATTGAATTGTTATTTCCTGATTACTTGTTATTTTTAAAAGATCTTCCCTTTCCTGTTCACTAGTTACAGTTTTATCTTTGAGATCTGAAATTCTATCTTCACTTTTGTTGAGGTGGTTTTGACAACTTTCAATGGAATTTTTGATTTCTTATGTATCTCTTTGAATCTGCTTCACGTATTCTGTTTGTTTTTTATATTGTTCATCCAGAGATTCTATCTTTTTGTTTTGGTCCTCTAATTTTTAAGTGTGTCTTCTTTAGTTGTGGTCAGCATCTCTTTCATTGTTTTTATCATTTCTTCTTTTACCTGGGAGATTACTTCTATTTTGAATTTCTTTAAAGCTTCCAGAAGTTGTTTCTTTATTTCAGTGCTATTATTTCAGATATTTCAGGTGTATGGCATATATTTTCTTCGATGTACATAGCTCCTAAGCTTTCTTGGAATGGGCTGGAGTTTGAGATTGCATTTTGGTCTTTCGTTTTGTCATTTTCCTATATTTCTGTGTTTCAAGTGTTGTTCCAAAGCTTCCCCTGGGCCTGTTGGAAATTGTCTTCTATGTCCTCAGCTCCTGGGACTCTGCTGCCCAGTTCTCCAAGTTGAGAGAAGTTCACTGTGTGGCCTAGGCAGACCTGAACCCTGCAGAGCTGTTCTTGTTTGGCAGGAGGCTGGGAAGTCCCTTGGCCAGTGGGAGCAATGATTTAAACTCCTGGGGCTTGGGATGGTGCACAGACACTCACCTCCAGCTGCCCAGTTCCCTGGGTTGAGAGAGGGTCACTGCAGGTGGCACAGACAGGCCCAAGACCTGTGAAGCCCTAAACACAGTTTTTAAGTTTCTATTTCTTGGTTTATCTGTCTAGCAGTATGTATCCTCACTTCTATAGGAAAATTACTTGTTTCTTCATCTAAATGAAGAAATAAAGAATTCTTTTTTAAATTTTATATATGAATGTTTGTGAATATGACATGCATATATAGATATTAAATGTATGTAGGTATCTTATGCTATAAGTATATAAATATACTTATTTATAAGTATAAATAAGTGGCTCTCCCCTTTTTTTTTTTGGCTCTCCCTTAACCATTGGTTTTGCTATATTTATTTTATGATACACTGCAAAAAATACCATATGATCCCAAGTGTGTTTAGACACTTTCAGTATTGGGAGGAGCCCAACTGCCCATCCATAGGAGAATTCATCTGCACAAGTAGGTCAACATTCTAAGTGGAAAACAGAGAAAAGTTATATGCTGGAATTTTTACCTATTGATTTTTTACATTATTGTTTTTTAACAGCAAATTGTTATATCAAGGCATATTTATTGCAGAATTTTCATAAATAAGAAGATTATAAACTCATAAAATGTGCTAGTACTCAGTAATAGTTATTACTATTTTGATTTTCTTCTAAATCTACAAATATATATTTAGTAATGTACATGTATATGTTTGTTAAATACCTACATACATATCACGTTATCTTTGTTTTTTTTTAATTTAAAGAGAATAAAGTCAAACAAAATAAAACATAATAAAGCCAATCAGAAAGGAACAATGAAAGTGATATAGGATTTCAAAACAAGATAACAGGAAATCAACAATGGCAACCATAATGCCTCTTGTTACCTTCAGAATAGCTGTCCATACCATCAGACATAATAAAATCAAACAAAACAAAACAGAATAAAATAAATCAAAATAAATTATGAAAGTGTTACAGGGCTTCAAAACAAGATTAACAATAGCTATCACCTTCTCTTTTTTGATCTTTCTTTCCCCTTTCACTTTCACAATATCTATTGTACATTTTGGATCCCATCAACATCTTCAGTTTTTTACGTGGTGGAGACAATATGATTTTCTCCAATGTAAGTCCAAAATATTTCACCCATGAGCATGATCTCAAGTTGCATCCATTTACTTACAAAAGCCTTGAGATTATCCTTCTTTATAGCTGAGTAACTTTCCATTGTATAAGGATACCATAGCTTATGAACTCTACAATTTATAGGTAAGCTACCCCTGCTAATTTCTGGTTTCCCATTTCATGGAACATTGTTTTCTCTCCTTTGACTTTCAGTCTATGAATTTACTTTTGAGGTAAATGTTTTTCTTGTATACAGAATATTAATGGATCTTATTTCTTGATTCCCTCTCCCTGTGTTTCTTTTCACTGTGAATTGAGGTCATCTACATTAACAATTACAACTGACATGTGTTGGTTCATCTCTGTCCCACTATCCTCCTCCTGTTAGTCCCTCACTTTTCCCCTTCATTCAAATGTCTGCCCGACTTGGTGATCCCACTCTGTTGTGGTTCCTGGAACTATGATCATCTTTATCTCTCTGTAGGACATCCTTCAGCACTCTCTGCGCTGAAGGGTTGGTTTGGCAGTCCTGAATTCCTTCAGTTGTTCTTTACCATGTGAGTATTTCAGTTTTTCATCAATTTTGAAAGATAGATTTTCAGGGTACATCTATTTGGGTTGGAAGTTGTTTTCTTTCAGGACTTGAAATGCTTCACTACAACCTCTTCTTGACTTGATGGTTTGCATTGAGAAGTCTGCTGTGATTCTAGTGTATTTTCCTTTATAGATGATCTGTTTCTTTTCTCTTACAGTCTTTAATATTCTATTCTTGTGCTGAATTTCCAGAATATTCATTACATGTCTAAGTGTAGATTTATTTGGTTATGGCTAGTAGGAGTTCTATATGCCTTACTTATCCATATGTCAGGTCCTTTTCCCATACTTGGGAAGTTTTTTGCTATCACTTTGTAAATAATCTTTTTATGTCATTTGTATTGATACCTACTTTTTTTCTGACACCTGTTACTCATAAATTATTTTTTGAATCACCTTGTAGCTTTTCAATCATTATTTCCTAGTTTCTTATAAATAATAAGAAATCTTTTTGCAATCACTAGGTGCAGTCCTGTATTCAACATCTGAAAGTCTATCTTCAGTTTCTTTCAAGTGGTTTTGGCAGCTTTCAATAGTTTTTAATTTCCTGTATATCTTTTTGAATCCATTTCATGCCTTCCTATATTGTTGATCCAAGGTTTCCATCATTTTCCTATGCTTCTTTTTAAAATATATGTCTTCTTTAGAAATATTCAGAAGTTCTTTCATTATGTTTGGGATTTCTTCTTTTACCTGACATATTAGTTCTGCTCTGATAACTTTTATGGTTTCATGAAATAGTTTCTTTACTTTATTGCTGTCCTTTCACAAATTTCAGGTGTGTAACTTTCAATTTATTTTATGTCTATGTTTCCCAGACTTGTTCTCTGTGGACTTGAGATCTGAGATTGTCTTTTGTTTCTTTGCCTTGACATTTTTCTGGGTTCTTTCAGACAAGCCAGTTGTAGGGTCCCAGGTGCTTCCATCATTGACTGCTCCTCCATGGTACAGGGGCATGGGTCAGGCATCCTGGTTTCTCTGAAACCAGATTGCAGGGTAGGCAAAGGGTTGTAGGTAGGCTTCTCCAGATCTACTCTACTGCAATGGCACTTCCCTGATGGCCATGGTCATGCACTGGCAGGGCTGCTTATTCTGTTGGCCTGTGTGATTACACCAGGATTCTGCTTATGGTGGCAAGTATGTGGGGGTGTGTTTGGCTATTTCTCTTGGCTGCACTGGTTCACTGTCTTAGATCATACACATATATTTTCATCATCTTTTTCAAGTAACGTTATTCTAATATTTTTCTGAATTGAATCTGATTTCTAATACAAAAATTTGACATAAGTGATAGTGTACTTGTGTCATGTAAAATACCATTTTTACTTGACTGTTCCCTGATGATTGGATCTTTCAATATTTCATAAACACATTTGCACATAAATCTTTGTGACCATCCTTGAATAACTCATTATTACAAAAAACCAGGTGTATAATGAGTCAGTACATGTGTGACACAGAATATATTACAAAATTACTCTCCAGAAAAGTTGTGTGTATAAACAATCTCATAGTTGGAGAGCACATTTCTGTCATTCAACTTGGATAATAGTAAGAATTTTGTAAATTAACTTTGTCTGACAGAGGAAATATCATGGTCTGGTTCATTTGTGTGAAAAATTAGGCATTAATTATTTAATAATAAATGTCAACTAATACACTGAAAAGTTAAATATGTTTCTATTTTGAGAAGACAAAATATTTGCTAAGAATTTTTTTTATTATTGAGTTTATTGGTACAATTTAGGAATTCATAATGATTATATTCATCATAGGGAACTTATATCTTGCGTCATATATCTGAGTTTCTTTTTCTCCCCATTTTCATCTTATTCCCTAAATTCCTCTTCTCCTTATTCATAAAGCTTTGTTTCCATTTTATTCTCATTTTCCTCATTTTTCTTTTCTCTCTTTTCCCTATCCATTCCTCTTTTCTTTTGAAAATTTCTTCCTATTTCACAATATTTAGTGTACATTTTGATCCTTGCTTACACTTTTGGTTTCTCATAGCAGAATGACAATTTTATGTTTACACATGTCTATCTGATTTATTTCACTTAAGAATAAGGTCTCAAAGTCCATCAATTTAGCTATAAAGATCTCAGGTTATCCTTCTTTAGAGCTGAGAGTACTCGATTGTATAAAAAACATTTTTTTAATCCATTTCTTGATTTGATAGGCATTTGAGCTGTTTCCAAAGTTTAGCTATTGCAAACTGTGGTGCTAGAAAGATGAGTGTGCATGTATTACTATATGAGACTTTTAATTCTTCTGGGATGAAAACAAGAAAAGGAACTGCTGGGTCAAATGGGACCACTAGTCCTGGTTTTTTGAGAAATCTCCACATTGATTTCTACAGTGGTTGCACCAGTCTACATTCCCACCTGTTTACATTCCTATCAAAAGTAGATAAGTGTTCTTTTTCCATCATATACCCACCAGAATTTGTTTTTGGTTGATAGCTTAATAATAGCTATTCTTTCTGGAGTGGATGGAATCTCTACATTTTTTTTTAAAAAATTGCATCTTTCAAAGGACCAGTGACATTGAAAAGATTTTTCTATATTTGTTTGTCATTTTACTTCTTCATCTGAGAAGTATCTATTTACTTCAGATACCCATCTTTGCAGTGGGTCTTTAAATTGGGGGTCTGATTTTTTGAGTTATTTATATCTTCTAGATATTTGTCCTTTGTCTGAGGGAAACCTATCTAAGATCTTTTCCCATTTTGTTGGATATACCATATCAACAGAGCCAAAGACAAAAATCACATGATCCTCTCAATAGATGCAGAAAAATTATTCAACAAAGTCCAACACCCATTTATGATAAAGACCCTATAGAAAATCAGAATGGATGGTCTTTGTCTCAATCTGACAATAGCCATCTGTGAGAAAACAATTGCCAGCATCACACTATCTTTTCAAAATCAGAAAATTTTCACCATAAAATCAGGAACAAGACAAGGATGTCCAGTCACTATTCAATAGAGTTCTGGAAGCATTAGCCAGAGCAATTAAAGAAGAAAAAGAAATAAAAGGAATAAAAATAAGAAAGGAAGAATTTAAATTATCATAATTTTCAGGTGATATGAAACTATACATAGAAGATCCCAAAAACTCTACCTAAACACTGCTAGATTTAATAACCAAATTTGGAAGCATAGCTAAATACGGTCAATACTCAAAAGTCAATAGAAAAAAGTCAGTGGAATTTGATACAAATAACAATACACAAATAATGTCACCGAGATATTGTACACAAATAATAATCTCACAGAGAGAGAAATTAGGGAAACCACCTAATTTTATCATAGCACTGGAAAAAAATACTTAGGAATCAGTCTAACAAAGGAAGTAGAACTCTACATTGAAAACTACAGTTCTAAGGACTGGGGAGTCAGCTCAGTGGCATAAGTGCCTGCCTGGCCAGGACGAGGCTGTGAGTTGGACCCCTAGCACAGAAAGAAAGAAGAAAGAAAAAAAGAAAGAAAGAAAGAAAGAAAGAAAGAAAGAAAGAAAGAAAGAAGGAAGGAAGGGAGGGAGGAAGGAAGAAGAAAGAAGGAAGAAAGAAAGATTACAGTACTTTGTAAAAGGAGATTGATGAGGATATAAAAAAAATGGGTAGGAAGAGTCAATGTAGGGAAAATGGGCCTACTCCCAAAATTATTATACAGATTTAATGCAATCCCAATCAAAATAACATTAGCATACCCCACAGTACTAGAGAAAACATTTCCAAAATTCATTTGGAACTAGAAGAGACATAGAATAGCAAAACTCATTCTAGGTAACAAAGGCAAGGCAGGGGGCATCAAAATCCTTGACTTGAAATTATAGTACAGAGCTACTGTGATGAAAACACTTTGTTTGTTTGGTTTGGTTTGGCAAAAACCCCAAACCAACCAACCCACCAACCAACCAAACAAACAATACCTAAAAGACAGACTTAAGGATCAATGGAACAGATCAGAAAATGTATAAAGAATTTCAAACATACTCAGTCACTTTATCTTTGACAAAGTGACCCAATGCATTTACTGGAAAAAAGTCTCTTTAATAAAAGGTGTTGGAAAAGCTGGCTTTCTACATGCCTAAGACTAAAACTAGATTCATGTCTCTCACTATGAACTAAAATAAAATTAACAGATCAAAGTTCTAACTATTAAAACAAATACTGAATCTGCTGCAAGAGAAAATAGGTAGACATAGGTACAGGCAAAGACTTCATGAGCAAAACCCTGACTGCATGAGAAGTACTACAGTCAATCATTGGGATCTCATCTGATTAAAACGTTTTTGGATGGTTATCTAAGTATATAGAGGAGAAATTTTTATTTTTCTAATAAAGCAAATGTCTGCCACAGAAACAAAAGAAAATAGTGTCAGTTTGAATTTAGAGGTGTGTGGACCTTTGTTTTTCTCCATAGTGAGTCTAATTGTGGTGTTATGGTTTCTGAGGTAATTGGTACATTATAATAAAAAAAATTATGCCAGAGTCCCTCAGACAAATGTCAGAGGTTGCTTAGGAGGTGAAGAGTATTAAGGAAAAGAAACAGTCACCTGAATTGTCCCACATGCAATTAAACTAGGTTCCAAGCAAGAAGGAACTCCAGAATCACATGTATGCATAAAGAAAAGATTGCTTCAACAGAACGTATACTGAAGAGAGAATACTACAAAATTTAGACAACTGAAGATTCAAGAGAAAATCAGAATGATATATGAATGGTCAATAGTCACACTAATGTTTCACTTCCTAAATCATTTGTATATGCTTTTTAACTTAGAGAATAAAATTCATTTACAAAAATTTTAAGTTAAAAATTTTTATAGTAGTATCCACATCTATGTGAACATAATATATGCATGCATACAATTATATATTCATTAAACTAACCTTTTTCTCTTCTTTTATGGTGAAGTAGGATTGACTCCTCATCCCTTCAAACTCCCCCTATTTTGAAATAGTCTATGTTAGTAATCTACTCCATACCAGTTTATATCAATGTATCCACACACTGATCTTGGTAATTATTATTAAAATAGTATGAGATATGGGATCATACTATATATGTTTCCTTGCATCATATATATATATATATATATATATATATATATATATATATTTAGACAATTCTTTATTTTTGTACCAGGGATCAAACTCACAACCTTGAGCTTGTCAGGCAGGCACTCAAGCCACTGAGCTAAATCCCTGATGCATATTATGTCTTTAAAGGAATCAGACATGATGAAATTTCAAGCCATGTGATGTAGTAAATATCTGACTTTGCTAATGACTCTGTGAAACATGGTAATAACAGGCCAAGACTATTCAGATATTTTCCTGTTGAAAACCATTCATCTTGTTCCTTGGTTGACCTAGCCTGCTAGTTGTTTTTCATCCACATTTATAATTTTCTCAGATATATTTCTAGGCATGAAATGTCCTGGTTAAATAATCAGTCTATATTAAATATTATTAGTTATTTCCAAATTAATTTCAATTATAACAGGAGTTAATATTTCTACCAACAGTTTCCCTTTATATGGAAAACTACATGTCCATTTTTACTTAAGCATATTTCATAATTTAATGAAGCATAGTATAGACTTTTACATTTTTCATTTTTGGAAATATCTCTACTGTAATGACTAAGATAGCTTTTAACTTACATTGAAGAGAAAGGGCTTGATTTAGGGCAAGCAGCCACAACTGAGCTATGCTGGAGATGGTGCTTTTTGTGTGAGGAAAAAGGTGATTGAATGTCTTTTCTTTGACATAAATGTATCTTCTTTTAAAATATCTGTTGCTTAGGAAAGCTTTCCTTCGGGGTTGATCAGGACTTCACGTTGCTTCGAGGAAGATTGCCAGGTGAACTAGAAAGACAGCCTTAAATCAGACGGGTGTCCTGAGAAAGGGTCAATGACAACAGTTAGAGTGCCTTCACCCCCCCAAAAAAGGGGTCTTGCATGGTTAGGGGTTAGCTCAAAAGGGTAAAAAGATCAGAGACAGGTTGTTTAGAAGATCTGACACATAAACTTAAATAGCACACAGTCTTTGTTATGTTAGAAATCCAAAGTACTAAAAAAGGGTTGAGTAATAAAAGATAACAGGAAATAGGGGAACAAATCATTTGCAAATGGGAAGAGGAACAAGAGATAGAAAGGTAGAAGAGAATGAAAGGGGATACAAAAAGAGCTAAGATGTTTATTTACATGTACCAAATTCCCATGATGAATATAATTATCATCTACTGCAAACACGTACTTATAAAAGAAGATCTCTCTTAAGAATAAACTACTGGAGTTCACCCTGAATGGCCTTTTTGCTCCAGTCCATAGCAGTGCAGTTACAGAAGTAACCGGTTGGTTAAGGAGTCTGGCTACTACTGGTTTCTGACCTCTGCATTCTATCCTTTAAAAGTAACACTTATACTCTAATAATTTAAGCTAAATAAATCATCTGGTGACATTATGACAGATTGCATCAGATGAGTTCCATCACATAACCCAATACAATTATGGTGCAAACACCATGGGAAACAGTATAGAGGTTCTTTGTGATACAAAAAGCAAAATGATTATAGGATACGGCAGTCCTGTTATTGGATGTGTACCCACAGGAGATGAAATGAGGATTTCTAAGAGATGTCTACATGTCTGGGATTTTTGCAGCATAATTAACATTAGGCAAGGTATGGAATCAACTGAGATGTTTATTAATGGATAAAAAATAGGTATGGAAAATGTAGTACATAAATAGAACAGAATATTAGGCTTAGAAATTAAGGAAATCATGTCATTCACAATGACATGTATGTTAAAAGAAAGAAAATAGGCAAAGAAAGATACAACATGTTGGCTTGTGGACAGAATCTGTGTTAAGCAGTACAATGGTGGCTGGCAATGGTTGAGGAAGAAGGTGGGTGGAGTTGGGAAAATTTTGGTCAAAGGACAAAATAAAATCAGATAGCAGGGATAAGTTCAAGAAATCTTTCGTATAATGTGGTAGCTATGGCTAACAACAACATATTGTGTTCTTGAAAATTACTAAAACTGTCACAAAATAAATATGTGAAGAAATACCTATGTTAATTAGCTCGATTTAGCCATCCCAAAATGTATAGATATTTAAAAACAACATATCGAATTCTCTTTTTATATTTATCATAAAATATATAGATTACATGCAATTGTTATTTGTCAATTAAAATGTTTTTAAAAGGAAAAAATCCCAAACATTGCCATGTGAGACAGGGCCGAGTATTTCCATAAGCCTATTGTTACATAGTCCCTTCTTATTCTACGGTTGAAATCTTCTTTTGGCTAGGGGTTTATGTTTTAAAGTTCTTCCGCACATTAAAAATGACCAAAGGGACACTAGTGATGAAAGAAACGCTGAGTAAGTACGATTGATTATTCATTTGAAGTCTGGATCATGGGCAGTTGAGGTGGCTTCTTGGAATGCATTTGATCCTACCTGGCTGCAAAAGCATGTGACAACCATTTCTTCAAAGTTAGAATGACAAAATGAGAAATGATATCTACCGCCCACAACTGTTTTAATTACAGCTTTAGTTACAGCTTGAATTGGGTAAATAATTGTTTGCAATTGTGAGTTTACAGGTCCATGAACTGTGAGCTCAACTGGCCACTTGCATGTGTTTTGCTTTATGGTACATGGGTTATTTTAAGAAAATTCGAAGCCAGTATGCATGTAAATATTAGGTTTATGAAATAATCAGGCTTTTGGGGGGTTTTCTTAAGAATTGGAAGGTCTGATAATACTTGTCAAGAGGAGGGTGTTTTCCCCAAAGCGAGAGGCTGAGAGTCCAGTGCTGTTTACCATTACAAGTATATTGTTGTTTTCCTAATTCCAAATCTTACTGAATCATTTTCATGACTTTTTTTTTTCCTTAAAAAGTCATGGGTGTGTTATTTCTGCCATGGCACTTAGCACTGATTATGAAAATTCAAAAGCAAGAATTTGTTTCTGTGCGAATTATTTAAGAAGTAAAAGTCTACTAAAGTGAAGAATAATCAAACAGATGTGATGGCTTTAGGGATAGATGAGAAGATAAACTGGGGAGGAAATAAAATTACTTCAGTTTTGAACTTTTTCTACCTTTATTTCACCTTGTCCTTGGTGTGAGTAGATGCTTTTTTCTAAGTAGCAATACACTGCTGTGCTCTTTCATTATTTTATTTCTTATTAAATCAGTGATGCACCAGGGTAGAGTAAAGCAAGGAAGAAAGAAGAATGGATCAGGTACACCGTGTCAGGAGTGACATCTGAGAACATGGAGACACCAGGAGTACATGCCATCAGAGCATCTCCTTTGTTTACACAACCTAGTCACCAAAAATAACTAAATAAATAACTAACTAAATAAGTAAACAGTCGTCCCTATCTCATGCTAGGGATAGTAAATAATAGCCAAAGATTGCCCAGCATTGTGTTTTAGTCCATTAAGATTAGCTTTATTTCTAGTCTTATTTCTAGTCTCATCTTTTGGAATGACTCTGTATGTTGACCTAAGATTTTAGTTTTGATACATCTGCCAATCTCTTAGAATGTCAGACTAAGAAAATTTAATTATAATAAGGGAAAAATATACCACATCTTGAGCTGTAAAAGAAGCCATCTTCTTCTGCTTAGTTTTTGTCTGTCTCCTTCTTGAAAATGGAAACATGACTTTTCAGTGGAAAGGAATATCAACTAGGACTTCTGTAGAGGTCTAGTCCATTAGAAAAGGGTAACAGGCAAGAACAAAACCAAAGAGGATGCCTAGAATAACTTTCACTCTGTGGAATCATTTATAAGAACAATTATATCTATTCTCCTTGACATAAACCACCATGAATTCGAAATAATGTTCCAAAATAAAGACTTTATTAGTGATTTAGCTTTCAAAAGTGTCTTACATGTGACTTTCTTACAGGAGGCTTGCTTAGAGATGTGCTGAATGTGTTAACACACAGTTCCACCTGTGTTCACTCAGCAGCCGGCAGGGACAAATTACTGAGGTGAAAGCCTGGATCTAAGGTAGTTATTATCTACATGCCTGTGGGCAGTTAAAATTTCTGCACCTCATTTTCCTCATCTTTTTCTGCCCTCAGTTTTCCTTCCATAATACTTCATTTATATCTTCATACATGCTTGACAAGAAAAAAAGCTTATTTTATTATTTTGACTACGTATTGCCTAGCTGAACAGTGTACCAATATTTGATTTGTATATTTCTCCTTTGTTTTCTTCAAGGCAAAAACTGACCAATGTTTAAATTATCTTTGTTTCTTTAAAAAATACTGTACATTGTTTTATTAAGAATATACCAAAATTGAAAAGATGAACTGTTGTATTTATTTATTTTTGCTTTTTAAGACAGGGTCTCACTGTGTAGCTCAGCTGGGTCTTAAATTTGAGGTCATCCCAGGCTGTCCTTTAATGCACTGGAATCCTTCCTCAGCCTTCTGAATGCTCGGATTTCAAGTGTAGCCCACCAGGCCTGGCAAAAAAAAAAAAAAAAAAAAAAAAAAATATATATATATATATATATATATATATAGAGAGAGAGAGAGAGAGAGAGAGTATCTTTAAATTGTAAAACAAATAATAAAAGAAACATTTAGGAACCTGTCACCTTTAGTTAATATATCTGCAATGTAAAATGTTACAAATACAATTAAATAAAAAATACTGGAAATATTTTCTTTGTTTTTTTTTAAATGAGATATCATCACTACATTATTCATTATATTTTTTTATTGTGGCACTAATCTCGGAAAATCTCCAAGGAAGGAAAGTTTCACTGGATTTGTATCTTGTTGGATTGTATTTGTATTTCCTGGGTGTAGAACTCAATGTGAATTTTACTCTCTTCATAAATACACTCTAATGACCTGAAGTTAGAAACACAAACTTACAATACACTTATGGTCAGCCTAGTTCCCTTGCTGGTGAATGTGGGCCAAATTTCCATTGCTCACTAGATTTCCACAACCCTTCTTCTGACCATTAGATCACATAGATATTTAGGATTTCTAGGAACTAGTACAAAATCAGAACTAGTATCTTATAACCCTCTAAGGGTCAGGCTATTTTTCTTTTACTAGAGCATAGTAACTCTAGTAAATGGTGGGGTGGATTGATAACTCATGGTCAACTTGTAATACCAGCTGAACTGAACCATTATGGTGCTGCATGTGGTTGGCCACCCTGAAAATTGTTGGCCAACATAAAAAGGAGAACTGGAGAGGAAGAAGTAGTGTTGTTGGTTCTCCATGGGGTTGTTGGCTCTCCTGTTGCCATTGGTTCTCCCGGAGAAGCTTCACAATCTTCTTTCCTAATATGAACTTGGCTGTTCTCATCGTCTGAGGGGCTTGGGACCTTTTTGTTGCTGAGAATGGCTGTGATTCACTTTCAGCGAACTCTGATATTTACTGCTTGTTGGCTCCAGAGGGGAAGATAGTGTGCTGTTCAATCTTCTGGAGAAGATTGTTACCTTGGCTTCCTGATATGAACTCAGTTGTTATCATCTCAGGAGCTCAGGACCTCACTGTCACTGAGGACGGTCATGATGCTTTTCAAAGGAGCCCTGGTCCTTACTTTGAGTGTCATTTCTTGGCTTCAGTACAGAAACCTCAACCTACTGGCACAGGTCCTTCATCCTACTGGCACAGATTTTCTAGTTTCCACTGCTGACCTTTGGGTCTTCCCCACACAATTCGTTGAAACAAACTTGCTTAAGTCACTGTTGTGGGCTCTAGGCCTCTAGATGGACTCATAGTGGGGCATTGTCATGGACTCTAGGCCTTCAGCAGAACTCATGTAGTGCCATGGGATTCAGACCCTCAGCTGGATTCTCTAGGTTGTTAATATGGGGCCAGATTTCCTACACTTCCTTTGTATTTGACTCTGGATGACTATCATAAAATAATTCCATGAATTATGTGTCCTTAACATCCTGACTGTAACAAATGGCTACTGTTGTTTCCATCTAGAAAACCTTAGGGACAAAATGGGATCATAATACACATTCCCTGTCAAGTTGGAGAATCCTGTCTCAACTGAGGGATTAGAGATCTTAATACTGATCAGAGGCCAGAATTTTCGCCATTAAACTAAATGTGGTTTTTATCTAGATGTCCCATGAAAACTTCTTACTCATAAAAGTGGTACTTTGGGGAGGTGACTGGGTCATGGGGGTGTGATACTCATGGCTGGATTAGTTCATCGATGAGTTTATAACTAAAGGTGGTATTGTAAAGTCTGATCAAAGGAGGTGGGTCACTGAGGCATGGCTTGGAGGCATGTATCTCTCTCCCTTGATCTTTTTCTGCTTCCTGCTGCCATGTCATGAGCTGTTTATCCTCTGCTGTGTCTTTCTGCCATGCTGCCCTGCCCTGGAGTCAGCTGACTATCAAATGAAACCACTACAAAATATGAATCAAAATAAACTTTTCCTCCTTGTGGGTTTTGGGTATTAAGTCTTAGCAATAAGAAAAATAAATAAGACATGAATTAAGTACCTTCTCAAGCAGCCAAGGATATTGTCTATATGCCAAGCAACACCTTAATAGACTACCTATCTATTTTTGTTTTCATGGCCTCTTTAATCAGTTAGCCATATCTGCCTGTGTTATAGTTGATACACTGTGTCAACTTGAGCTGTTTAGAAGTTTCACTCATAGACTCAGCAGGGAGCCATGATTCTTACTTTGTAAATATCCTCATCCTGTGTAAAGGAGGGCAAGGAGATTTGTGAGTGCTATACCTGTCCTTGAAAGCAAGGGGACAGCCTGTGTACAATATAAGGGAGGAAAAGAGGCTTGTTTACTTCTTTTTACTCTGTCTCCTGCCTTGAAATATTGCCCCAGTGCCATGCCACCTTGCCTTGGAGCCAGCTGATAATCGGCTGAAACCTCTACAACAGTGAGCTAAATAAACCATTCCTTCCCTCTCTTTGGGTGTTGAGTAGTTTGTTCAAGCAATGAGAAAGATGTAATCAAGACATCCTGTTACAAAAAAAGATGAGAAATTCTATCAGAGCTACAAAAGTCTCCTCCATAGGCTTACAGGTTTAAAATCTTATTTTTTGTTTGTTCTTTAGAGTCATAATTACCTATATTGCTCAACATATTTACAAATGTTATTGCTCCTTTAGTGGTTATATGTCACAGGCACCTGATCTCCTGATGCCTCAGCTCCCTCCTGTACTTCATCACAGGACACTACCAGCAATGAATGGAGTAATTGTCTTTCTACCCATGTTTTTCATACGAGGAAAGAAGACCACCTGGTGCTTCTTTGGATTACTCAAAGCTTCAAAGCCAGTTTATGGAGAACTAGTTTTATGCAATGGCTTACTTACCAATATGCTTTCTTGCATTTATTTACTTATGACTTCATTATTTTAACAGTTATAATTGAGTGCCTGCTATATGAAAACAACTTAGTTACTCTGAAGTACCATACATACACAGTCCACGTTCCCAGGAAACCTCACAGTGGCAAAAGAAACAGATATTCAGACACAATTTTATATGGAACCAAATGTGATAACTTTTGATTAACCTGTGTATTCTCCAAGAAAAATGATACTGTCTTGTACATCAGTACTTTGTATGATAAATGTAATAGACAGGTATTAATAAATATTTCAAAAAACTTGCTACTATTAAAGATATTAATGACCATATCAGAGTAGAACATCTAACCCTGCCAAAGAAGAGATAGTAGAAGCTTCATAGAAAGGTGTGAACTCAGAGTTACTCAGATAGTCATATGCATGGGTGACAAACCAGATGTAGAAGGTACCAAAAGCGAAAGGATATACAGGTGAGCAACATAAACAACTTAGCAGTGACAACATATAAAGGATGAAACCGAGTAACAAGCCGGAGAGAAAAACAAATCAGATCTTGGAGAACAATTCAGATTGCTGAGAAGCTCAGAAGTGAAGAGCCGCTGGAAGGTACATTAATCAGCTTTTGACGTGTGATTTACATAACAACCTCAAAATCTCAGTGGCTTATGACAATTTTTCTTTTGTGTGTTATTCTCATGTTCCTCATCAATGTCTTTTGATTATATTTCTCCTGCCTGAAGCTTTAGATCTCCTCCATATTCTAGGGCCCAGACTCTAGGACCCCTTTATAGCACATGTCCTCATGACAGAGGGCAGAAAAGCATAAATAAACAATCAGATATAAATTGCTGCTTGGTAGATTTGTCAAATGTACAAGACAAGCTAGAGGGCCAAGTTCAACATCAGTGGGGGAGAGTACTGTACTCTTCCCCTAAGGAAGGACAAGGCATACTATATCAACCTTTTATTGCGGGGAGAGACAAAGAATGATACGCTGTACTGCAGAAGGTTTGCAGTAGAAAAGTTGCTGCTACTTTACAAGGTAACAGAAATACATGTAGAGAAAATAAAGGGGCTATAATCAGCCATATACATATAGAAAATGTACATATATATGTATATATATATATATACATATATATTGACCAAATAATGATATTAATGAAAATAAGATATCCAACAGTGTTAAAAAAAAGAAGTAGTAATTAATAAGATAATACAATGTAATAGGCAAGGCACACATGAAGGCTATGATTTGTGAGTATTTCTCAGTTGCTGGTAGGCTGACCACTGCAGAACATTACCAAATTGGCTCCCTAAGTAGAGAGGAAAATAGTGAGGAGCAGTAGTGTGTTTCTTTTCCCTAGAACACAGAGTGTCATGGCGCTGGGCATGTGTTGTGAGGTAGTGTCTTAAAATTGCCTCAAGGTCATATCAAACCTTTTTGAAAATTGTATACCTTTATATTTCTCTTCCATTTTCACCATTTTCAAATTCTAAATAGAATTTTGTTTTAAAACATTTTCACTAGTCTTCCATAGTTTTATTATCTGTGAAGAGATATTTTACTCGTGAAATCTCAAACAAATGTGTTAAGAGGTGCCTTTTGTATGTGAGACACAGTGTTGTCCAGCAGTGCACAGGAAAGGTTCTACAACAAACTGGGTTTGAATTCTACTTTTTCCATGTACCTGCTGTAAGCCCTGGAAGTTTAGCTCCTATGTGCCTCCATTTCCTCATCTGGAAAGCAGGTTCCTTATAGGACTTTGGGAAAAGTTTAGTAAGTCAGTGCATAAAAAAAAGTTTAGTAAGTCAGTACGTAAAACTGCCTGTCATAAAACTCCATGTATCTTGGCATTATTGTGAAAAGTTAGGCATATTGACTCTAGATTCTTGAGATACACTTAGAAATGTTTTAATCAAATTCAATGCACACTTAAGACTAAAACTCTAAATATAGGCATATTGATTCACCAGCTCCTAAAAGTATAATTTTGGACAAAAGATGAATAAACCATGAGCAGACATTGCAAGTGACACCCACATTTACAATTTCCTGATATAAACATTTACTCACCTGCATAAATGTGTGTTGTGCATGCCCATACATTACCTTGAGGGTCCTTTAGCAAGCTGAATGACTGGACTTGAGAGCTGCACTCATCAGTAAGAGCCTCTTTAGTTGAAAGGTAAATTATTTTTTCAAGAAACTCTGCCTTTTCAAGACCTAATTCTTAGAAAAGCCCTCTCACTCCCTGTCTCCCTCCCTTCGCCTCTTCTCTCTCTCTCTTCCTTTTTCTTTTTAGGTTATAGTCAGCACAGTAACATGGGAAGGTAGCCATGCTGTACAGTGTGGAAAGAATTTGGACATCTATTTGAAGGAAGCCTTGGGAAGTGAATAATGGCAGAGGCAATTAAATACAAATCTCGCCTTCCAGTTCCTCTTGATACTTTCATACTTTGCATAGAAACTGACAACTGCTGAGAGTTTGTTGTATGTATTAAAAGGCAACCAGCTCTTCCATGTTGAACATTTCTATACCTAGGATGTACGTTACCATCTCACTGTTCTTTCTGACATAAACAATGCTCTTACACTTGGCTCCTTGACCAAGGCAGTCATGGTGACATGAAAGAGAGGTAACTAAGCCACACTATCCCATCTAGTTAAAAACTGCTGTCTTTAACTGCAGACTGCTTTAAGGTTTTGTTGCCCTGTAAATCCTACTAAAAATTATTTTTTTAAAAATTAATTTGCTACTTGTACTCTAAATAAATATTTCCTAGTGAAGGACTATGTGCAAACCTGATTTAACTGTTTTTCTTATGACCTCTTGATCTATGAAATCACTATATATTATTTTATAAATGGGAAGCATAAAAGATGGGGAGCAGTTTTCAACCTCAAGTTAGGAAACATTACATTTGTGTTTTTCTTCTTTTAAGAATAGAGCAAAAACTAGTATAGACGGAATCTATTTGGGTCCTAAATACATGTTGAATGAATCCAACTTTATGGATAACTTTATGTCTTCAAGGGGATCCAACCAGAGCATGCTTTGACTAGTAAAGGTTTTCTAAGTAAGGTAAGATAATTGAGTAAGTGGCAGTGGTTAAAAATCCCCATGTAAGTAAATATAAGTTGGGCAATACTACAGTAATACACACTAGCAGTTTTCACAGTCTAATATAACATTTCATTTATTTTTTTAAAAAACAGTGGTTAGATGGCATGAGGCAGGTGGCAATGCCTTAACCATTCATTTGTTGTCAGGTCCAAGGACCTCTTCTATCTTTTGTCAAGGGAGGTGCTAAACTACTCTCCTTTCACACAGCACATTTCATGTTTTGTACATCAAAATCTTCAGCAAGTCTTGCTAAGTTTCAGATCAATCAAATTTTCTAGTGGCTTAGTATTCCAGGACATTTTTATTTGGTAACACCTTCACATTGCTTTGTTGTCATGGCCACCAGAAAAGGGGACAATGCTGAGGACCAGCTTTGAGGACAATGTGCAGAGTGGGCAAGGATCAATATTAATAAATTGGCACTAGGATAAACTGAGAGTCAGTTCTATGCCTACATGACTTTTGAAAGACCTGAAAATGGCTTACAGAAATATTAATCATTATGCCAACAGCCAGAACTGAGACTAGAAAGTGGTCTATGAAGTTCTGAGGCCTCAAAGCAAGATAATATGTCAGCTGAGGACTTGTCCAAGTTCTTTCTAGCTCAGTGTCCTTTAGCAGATAATCAGATTGCTGGTTAACCATGATCTGCTGCTGTGTGCTTTTCCAAAAAATGCAAGGTGTCCCAATTCTTGAATCTTGACTGCATCAATATTTCACCCCTACCACTTCCCGCAACCCATTAGCACATCCCCAGTAAGGCTGTACACTTAGTAAAGGCTAAGGACAAGGTGTCTTGTGTTTTTAGTCCTTATTGGGCTTTGTCTATCCCAGAAACTTGTGAATAAAATAGGTATATTGTCTATGTTTTATTTTGTTGTCTTACCTCTGAGCAGATCAGTGGTCCTATGCTAGAGCCCAGAGAGAGGAGTAAGTGAAGAACTAGATTCCCATCAAGCCCATTAGTGAGAGCTGGTTATTGACTCTACTTTACTGCAAAGAGGGCAGAAGAAGTGGAATGTATCCATGGAAAAGAAAATGAGAAATATCAGTGAGGTCATATCTGTTACCCTTGCTACACTTTTGATAAAGATCTGGACAGAAACAAACCAATGAAACACAAGTCTTTTTCTGCTATCAGTGTTCAGGTGGAGGAACAAATGGAATGATTTTTTCAGCTGTGGTGATCAAAAGTGGAAAAAAACCCATTACTGTGATAGACTCTGCTAACAAACTGAACAATTTTTGTCAGTGTTGTAGGCATTATATTAGGAGGGTATGCAGACACTCAACGCTGCTCTTCCAACACCTTTAATATGAAGTTTGCCTAGACCATGTCCAGCCAACCAAGTGGCATGTGAATACTTGAGGACCATTCCCATTAGGGATGCAGTCAGGGTATTGGTTGCCTAATTTTTCTATTTTTCCCCTTTGACCACAAACTACACTGGGTTAGCTTCCTTTTTTATGTGCCTGGTTGGTGATAAAGGAAACCAAATTCAGTTCAATCTCACAGATTGATTGGGAAATTCTAATTTGTATAAATCATTAGAATTAGCTTAGAGAATCAATGTTTGTTGTATATGGAATGCAAAAAATGCTAACAGGTGCAAATCTTTTACCTCCCAATAACAACTGTCAAACATCATGGCACATTTTTAGTAGTCCCATTATTGATAGGGGTACAAAGATTAGTTTGGTAAGCTCTATTATCTTAATAAGATTATAGTTTAGGACAGAGGAAGATTTGCTCTACACACATAATTAGTTCAAACAAAGAAACACTTCCAAGATGCTTATGGAGTCATGGAATTATGAACTCTTGTGGATGTGGGTGGGAGTAGGATCAGGGAAGACTACAATAAAAAGATATTGGACTTTAGTGTTGAAAGTTAAATGGGATTTTTGGTAAGGAAGCCTGAGCACAATGATGAGTTACCCAAGTGTCATGGTTTATGTCAGTGGCCCCCGAGCCTCATGCAATTATGTGTTTGTGATTGTTTCATTGTATAGCACTTGGATTGGTAGTGAGTGTTATACTCACCTAGAGGTGGAGCCAGGATATAATGTAATGGTGGGGAGAAGGTCTCTCTCTCTCTCTCTCTCTCTCTCTCTCTCTCTCTCTCTCTCTCTCTCTGTCTTGCCAATTTTTGCCTTGATATTTGCTGTTTCCATGATCTGCAGCCCCACCATTCCACCATGCCTTGGTTCCAACTGAGTATGGATTAAACCTCCATGAACTGTAAGAAATAAACCTTTCTTTCCCCAACTTTGGGCATCAGGTATTTTGTCTCAGAAGTGAGTAAAAAATAACTAAGCAGAATTTGGTACCAGTGGAGTGGGATCCTGATGAGATTATACCTGACCATGTGGTTCAAGAGCCTTTGGAAATGGCTTGTGGGCAGAGTTGGAGAGGTTCAGAGATGGCACCTACATGCATAGATCTGGAACAGCTTAGGCTATTCTGTAGAGGACATTCTGGTCAGAGCTCAGGAGACCAGAAGACTGATAAGAAGCCTGCTGGTAAAAACCAGATTCAGGAAGTTTTTGCTGGAAAGAAAGACAGCATTGGTTGTAGGACTCCAGACCACGTGTGTTATGGCTTGGCAGAAAGTTTGCCTGCATTTTTCTCATGTCCAGAGACTTTGCCTGAAACTGAGATTAAGGGTAGAGGACTGGCAAAGGAAATTTCATGACAGTTAAATATAATCAGTGCTATGGATATTTTTGGGGCTTTTAGCCAGATTTATGTTGCAGATGACCAGAGGGCATCCCAGGAAGCAGCAGGTCTCTGTTCTTTGCTGCCTCAAAACTGCACAAGTGACAGACTTTGCTCAGAGGAGAAAGCTGTAGAGTACCATGTTCCACAATGGTGTCAAAGGCCACATGAGGTTGCAGAATGGTGGCAGCCATATGAGGTTCCAAAATGGCGGCAGCCACACCAGGTTCCAGAATGGGGGTGGCATAGAAAAGCTTTTCCTCATAATCAGGTTCACAGAGCCAAGCAATCCAGGCACTCAATCCCTACAGCCAAGAAAGCAAAAAACCCTGGCTACTGCTGAGCTGGCAGGAAACCATGGTGGCATTCACGTGGCGCTGGTTTTAGGTGCAAGGAAAATGCACAAATTCTGAGGGTAAGATGGCTTTCACCTCAATTGTAGAAGGCCTGGGAGGCCAAGCAGTGTGCCCCTAAGAGAGCAATATTTAAAGAGATAAGGGTGAAGCTAAAGGTGCAGTGGAGACCCCAGAAGTTTGGAAAAGCTGGGAACATGGATCATCCAAGGAAAGCTGACAAAACCAAGCAGAGGGGGCTTAAGAGAGAAGCTGGGGGAGCTGAAATCCCTGGAAGTGCCATGGGAGTAGAATCACCCAAGCCTTTGGAACCCGATTGCTTCAAATGCTGAGCAGGAACTCTAGGACTTAATGTTCACTCTGTTGGATGTTGGACTTGCTTTATTTCCAATGCTTTGTATTCCCCTGCTTGTAACTTTTGGAATGGCAATGTTTACCTTGTGCCTCTGCATTTTAGAAACGTTTAACCTTGTTTCATTTGTACAGGGGGTTACAATTTAAAGTTTGCCATAGATCTAGAAGAGACTTGGGACTTGGACTTTTCAGCAATGCTGAAACTGTTGGGACTTTGGCAATTCTTAGAGATGGACTAAATGTCTTTTGTATAAAAGATGCACATAAGTTTTTGGGGCCAGGGGTGGAATGTCATGGTTTATGTCAGTGGCCCCCAAGGCTCATGCAATTATGCATTTGTGATTGGTTCGTTGTCAAGCACTCAAATTGGTGGTGTGAGTGCTATACCTGCCTAGGTGTAGAGCCAGGATATGATGTAATGGTGGGAAAGTGTGTCTCTTTCTCTCTCTCTTGCCAGTTTTCTGCATTACTGTTTGCAGCTGACATGAACTGCAGCCCTACCATGCCACCCTGCCTTGGAGCCAACTGAATGTGGATTGAAACCTCCGAGAACTGTAAGAAATAAACCTAACCTTTCTTTCCTTCATTTTGGGTGTAACTAAGACACCAAGAAAGGCACTTCTTTCAGGTCTCAGGACCAGTAACTAACATGTTTTTATCTTGCAGAAATATAGAAACTTATAACCAATTAGGTGTCTTTCAGTTTTGATCCATAGGAAGCATAGTAAAAAACTGTATATGTTTTTGTGGCATTTATCTTTATTTTTCCACTGTATTCTTCAGTCCCTTTACCAGATCTCTTTCATCTGTTTTTAGACCCTGGTGTATACTTCTCTGTAAGTCACTTCCAAAGAAAGCTCTAACAGAAGAATATGGTTTGATAGAACTCTGCATGGCTTGCCTTTTTTAAAGGAAGGATGAAAATATTTTATTCATCAGCATTATATGTGAGATGGATTGCAGAAGACGAGTCCTCATCTTGGGAAGTAAGTTAGAATTCCTTGTCATTTGTAGAGATAATAAAGGCCTGTAGAAAGACAGAAGCTCAGGGACTTCTGGGAGAACATGGCAGACAGATAACAGCAACTACCGGAGGCTCTCTGAAAGGCTCGGCTCAGAAGTCAGGAATGGTGCGGACTAAGGAGACATAAGCCGGTAGAGATATGCTCTACTGACTCAGGAACGAACTGGGCTGAGAGAAACCAACTTGGAATGCAGTCCTGGTGCTAAAATAGGAACAGAAAAGACTCGGTGTGGAGGCTGGACCCCGCGCCATTGGAAGCTGCGATTTGGGTTTCCCGCCGCTTGGTGGCTGGCTGCCTCTACCTCGGCTCGGCAAGGAGAGAGACGCGCGGAAGCTCTGTGAACGGGAGTCTGTGAATGGAGTCGAAAACAGGACGGACAGGCAGGCGTACACTGACTTGTGGTGAGGTGAGTGAGAGAAACTGACACTCTACCACAGTTCCACAGTTTGACTCCAGCAGAGGACTTTCTGGGCTCGGGCAGTCCTGCGGGAGCAGGGCGCGGTGGCGACTCCAGCCACACATTCCCCTCTCGGACGGGATTGGTGAAAAGTGCCTGGCCTGCATGACGCTGCTGGCGGACTCAGTAGGCTGGCCCAACCCAGATCCCAGAGACTGACGGTGGCCTGGAGGGGTGACTCCCGCGTAGGCTGCCTAGTCTGCAACTCCCTGGTGCGCTGCCGGTGGGCGGGAACACCTAGCCAGCGCAATTCGAGCAGGCTGTGGCTGACAGGCAGGGAAGCTGGGCCTCCTATGTAAGCTTGCATATATATAAGGAACAGAGAATATGGGAAAAGGCAGCAACAAGAAAGGCTCCTTGGCCCCCAATTCTGAGAAACAGGCAATAGCGGACACCGCACCAATAGACATTAAGCGCCATATAGAGAGCCTCATAGACCAATTCAGGAATGAAGTTATCAACTACCTGAAGCTAGAAGTATGCAGAATAGTTAGAGAAATGCTAAGCACCACCCAGGAAAAAACAGATGGTGGAATGGAAGAACAGAAAAAGAGGGGAGAGTTGTTTGATGAAGAAAACAAAGATAGCATAGAGTACGTGAAGCAGGTTCAAAGGGACTATCAAGAAATTAAGAAGTCTATCCAAGACTGGCATAACAGCTTGAAAGAAACTAAGGACAGACTATCTGAACTGGAGGGCAGACTTGTAATATGGGAGAATGAAATGAAAAACTTCTTAAAAATAACAAAGAAACAAACAGCAATAACACAAAGACAAGAAGATGATAAGAGGAGCCATAACTTAAGGATTAAGAACATAAAAGAAGAAGTAGGGACACAAACAAGTGAACTACAAAAGCTACTCACAGAAATAATCCAGGAGCATTTTCCTAATTTAGCAAAAGGTAAAGATACTCAGATGTATGAGGCATACAGGACCCCAGCTACCTACAACCCTAACAGAGAAACACCCAGGCATATAATAATAAAAATTCCAGAAATTCAATACAAGAACAGAATATTAAAAGCTGTAAGAGACAAGAAACAGACCACTTACAAGGGAACACCCATCAGAATTACAGCAGATTTCTCTGCACAAACCATCAAATCACGAAGAGCATGGGGGGAAATAATTCAAGCTTTGAAAGATAGTAATCTCCAGCCAAGATTGAGATATCCTGCACAACTGTCCCTGGAAATTGATGGAAAAACAAGGTGCTTCCAGGATAAAGAGGAACTGGGGGAATTTGCAACCACCAATTCAACTCTACAGAAAGTATTGCAGGATATTCTAAAAAAAGAAAAATACAAAGAACCCAGAAATAGTGGCGGGGAGGCCACAACGAATGGAGCAGAGAACAAAATGAAGAAGACAAACTGACAGCTACTGACAGATAAAGAGCTCAACAGAATTGAGACAGAGAAGATTGGATGATAGGAACAGCTATTTTGGAGAAAATGGCATCTTAATAGGTAATACTGATTTAGTATCATCTTGTTTTGAAGTCTCATCTAGCTTTTGTTCTTCTGTCTCCAATGGTCTAAACAGGTTGTATCTCATTGGATTTTATTATGTACGATAGTATAAGCAAAAACCTTTTAAAGACAAGGAGATGATACAGAAACCATTGTTCATTTTCTGTTAGTCGATTCTAAATATTCTGTAATGCTGTCATTCTCTTAAATGGTTTTACATTGTTTTGATATACTTAATGCTACAGTATACGAAGTTGTACTCAAGGACTTCAAGGAAAGAGTCAATATGGTAACCACTTTTGGGTCGGAATTATCTGGTGGTGAAACACTATTCTGCTTAAATGGTTATGTTTTGATCTGCGCTGTTTCATTGTTATGCCCTCTTTTTTCTCAATCTCCACTCCATTATTTACTTTTTTATTTTTATCCGTTTAATTAAAGGGAAAAAATAGCAGGATATAATATAGTAACCCACTTTGAATTTCTATTATTTCGATTTGAAGCCCTGTATTACTCTCACCATCTTGTTTTTGACTGATGTTCCCCTATTCTGTTTTGCTGGATAGTATCAGGTTCGAAAGTTTAGGCATCAGCTGTGAAGATAATGAGATTCATTATAACGCCCATTCTCGTTGACTTTTATCTACTTTTGAAGACCTACAATGTCTCCAATGTTTTGGTTTTGTCGGTTTTGTTCTTTACTGTTTTGTTCAATTGTATTATAACTAATGATATAGGCAATTCTATTAGAGATAGCGGGAGGCATTATGGTAACCATTGTTGATCACCTTGTATTATGTTTTTATATTATCTATTATGTCCACCCTTTTGACTTGACCGATTCTGTTCTGTTATGTCACATTTGGTTTTACTCTCTTCCAAAAAAGCAATAAGAACCGTGGGAGCAATGAAACCCAAAATGTGTAATAGTCATTGTACAAAAGAGCGGAAAAGGAAGTGTTCTAAACTATATAACTGCATGTATATTTAAGTGTATAAGATAGAAAATGATATCACAGAGTCTTATTGGATCATTGAACAGAACTATTTGCAGTATCATTGTTGGAATGTCCACTCTACAAGCTTTAATTTTGTGACTTGAACAATTATTTCTAAGATGGCAATATGTAATCCATTAATTAGTGATTTCCTACTGTTCATTTTTTTCTTCTGTAAATCTGTATAACTTGTACCCTTTCACTGTTTTTTTTTCTTTTCTCCTTAAATAAAAAAAAAAAAAAGAAAGACAGAAGCTCTGGCAACATAAACAGAGAAAACTGGGATGAAGAGGTAGCTTAAAGATATGCTATGCAAAGTGTGAGGCTTCCTTGGATATTTCTATGTCTTGAGTTATTGGTTAGATGAGAACAATCTAAAGGTTGGTGCTAAAAGTGGTACGGGCAGGTAATGTGTATTTAAGTGAGGAGGAGATTTCATAAATATAAAACATCAAATGACAAGACAGCAGCAGTGGGAGCCAGAAGTCGGAAAGTCGCTCTTTCAATTTAGAGCTCAAGAAAGTAAGTAATACACCTGTGCTTCAGATAAAGAAGATGCAATGGAAAGAATTCTTCCTGTCTGATGTCCCAGAAGACTGGGATAAAACCTTAAGGTAAGAATGTGAATATGTGTGCCTGAGTCACAAATATAAGAGATAGTATAAATATTAAGATATAATTAAATCTCTCCTGTAGACTATCCTTCTCATTCACAGTTTACTTACGGCTTTGAATTGTTTTCCAAATTCAGTCAAATCCAAAACCAACTTTGTTGCTATGTAGCCCAGAGAATCATAATAGTCTGGCAGGAGGTTCATGATTCATTTGTATGAACCCAGAACACTAATTGAATATGTATTTAGCTACTGGACAAAAATAATTAAAATTGACGTGTAAAATGAGAGAAAAGAGTTAAGAATTTCACAGTGTTTAAAGTCAGCTAAAACTTTACAGAATTTTCAAAGTTTGGGTAAAGACTTTGGGATACCCTACTGTGTTATGGGGAGCCTGTGCTTTTTCTTTTTTCCTGACTATCAGCGTGCATTACAGTGGAAACCTGTGAACATACTCACATGCTGTCAGGGATAGAGGCTATGACAATGAGTGAATGACAAAAGTGGTTCAGTGAGGGATTTGATGGTATAAATGGACAGCTTCTTGAAGTGCTGTGCTTACATTGAAATGGCCAGGCTTCCTTGAGAAGAGTGAAATATAGAAAGTTTGTAGAAGTCATCAGGGACATTTTTGCACTTGTTCACTAAAAATCCCCTGATGGTCTAATAATGGAAAGGTAATTGCACAGCTATACACATCTTTATAATGCAATTTTTTTGTCTTTTTGAGACAGGGTCTCGCTATGCATTTCTGGATGACCTTGAGCTTACTTTGTAACCCAGGCTGGTCTCCAACTTGCAGCCAGCCTCCTGCCTCAGTCTCCTAATTAGAGACATGAGCCACCACAGCTGGGTTTATAATGCAATATTATTAAAATTATGAGATTGATATATACTTAGCTATATGTAAGCACAGCTCATTAATTTTAAAAATTTGTTACAGAAGAATATTTTATATACATATAATATTTGTCATGTGCAAATCAAGATATAAATATAAATGGAGATGTGTATGTGGCGTTTCAGTCCACTAGGAATTTTGTGTTTCTGTGTGACAGTTGTCTTTTATGTTCACCAGTATTTTCTAGTTTGTCTACAATATATTCATATTATTACTGTGAAAAAATAATAGCAAAGAGAAAATAAATAGAACATCAATGGTTAGCTCATAGCAATGATTCCCTAAAAGTCATTTCTGAGAGAACAATTGTTTATGAGTAATGTAAATCAGCTTTCTTTTCCCACCCGTCTTCTTATAATTTTGAGCTGTGTACCTGCCATCCTCCTGCCTCAGCCTCCCGAGTGCTGGGATTACAGGCGTGAGCCACCACACCCAGGTTTGTAATGCAATATTATTAAAATTATGAGATTGATATATATTTAGTTATTCTGGGAACTTGACTCTGTAGTATTCCTTTTTGGCCATGATCTTACCATGTACAGTAAAATACATGAGCCAAAATACCTGCTAATGTTTGAAGGTCAAAGATAGCTTACTGTTATTTAGTATAAATTTGGCTTTATGCTTACATGAGCATATATTTTTCTCTGCTTCTGATTTGATTCTTGAGGGTAAGTCTTTCATTCTGCTTTGCGAGGAGAAAATGCTGCCTTTTGTGAATGCAGTTAATTAGAATAACATTTACTTTTAAATATTCAATATTTGGCATGGTTATCAGAACTAAAGGTCATGTTGTTCCATCAGATAATCTGGACTCCAAGGGATGCCTGTTGTCTCCCCATACTGGTGCTGGCTAAATATAGGAATCTAAGGAAATTGTGCCTTAGATATTGAATCTGCTCATTATAGTGATGAAGCTTAAGTCTTTTGTGGCTTTGTTGACATAGATTTTCTCTTTATGGACAGATGACTTTTTTCTTAGTATGTGTGCTGCAGAAGCGAGCACAGACAGCTGATTTATTCAGAAAATTTCTTGGAAAGTGCAAGAGATAAAGGTTGATTCATTGGAGCACACTGGGAAGTTTAATTGGTCAAGGCAGGTGTTTCTAGAGGAAGCCAACCCGATTGATTTGGCAAAAGCTATTCAATTTCTGTCAGAAACTGGCATGTACTTCTACACACAGACTGAAATGCCTATTTAAATGACACTCTCCAAAGACAACATAAACCTGTGACCCATAGCAACAATCAAAAGAATCTGTGTATCGGAACTCCTCAGAACAAATTTGTCTGTCCTGGGAATAACTTCTGCCCTCCTAAAGGCCAGCAACTTGGTGTTTACTGAGATGGAGTTTCTGTGCTGTTTAATGCAATAAATCAGGTATATATTCCAGGTGTGGGAAGCTATCATTGTGCCCTTTAACATAATCATCTACTTTGCAAAGAAAAATAATGAATGTGTTTATTTTGTAGGAGGTTGAAAGAAAAGAGGAAACTAATTTGGGGGAATAGTACCTTCTGCTTCAGGATGAATTTATAAGTTGTTTTTTCCCCTTGAGGAACTAACATGTATTGACAATTTCACTCAGGATCTGTAGTTCATTGTGAGAGATGAAAGATGCATGAATAATATTAGTGATAACACTCCACAGGGCCCAGTCTCATGAATAGTTTTAAAAGGAAACACTGTTTGCTTTGATGGCTTCATTCATCATGCTCTGAAGGAAGAATCCTGGCGTTCTGGTTAACATTTGCTTCCAGTTTTTGACTGAAATGAACTTTGTTCATGAATTCATTTTTCTATCCTTTTTTCTTTACTCCTTTCCTAGTGAGAGATGGGAGAAACCTTTCAAAACTACAGACTGCTTGGGAAATTATTTTCAGTCCCTTTGACTGATATCAAAATTACCAAAACAAAAGAAGACAAATTTGATGCTCTTAAATTGGACCAGTCACACATCTATTAAATTAGGCTTCTTCTATTAAATTAGGCACCGCTGTACAATTTTCCTGCAGGGTAAAAAATTCAGGAGTTTGATATCTATGTTTATTTGGAAAAATTTTATTGAAATTTATATTCTGTAGATCACAGAAAATTACTGAAATTGGTGGCATTCCCCCCACAAAAGTAGCAGGCTAAGGAGCTTTAGCACCAAATTCCAGACTATCACATCGGCTACATTCTCTTGTTAAAGCAAATCAGAGATCTTATGTAGATTCACAAGGACAGGATTGGCCCAAGAGTATGAATACTCAGCAGTATGGCTTATTGGGAACCTCTATGGTTACTGAAATCACATTTGCATGGATCACTATGGATCATGATTTTAGGGTAGATCACCTATGCTAAGCCTCCAGCCAATTGATAGGAATCTGATTCTGGCTCCCTTTAATTATGACAAAGGTGTTTCAGAGCAGTAGCATGAAATCTTCATTAAGCATGAAAAACTACAATAAGACATTCTCTTGATAGTTTTTTTTCCCTTTCCAGATAGACATTAGTAGCAGCAGGTGTTCAGCATTTCATGAATCTCCTTAGTAATGACAGCAAGCCTGCATTTAGTTCTGATTTGATCTCAGAAAATACTTGACTGTTGTATCCTAGAGATTTAGTCAACATGGACTGCTGCAGAATTTTCCTCTAAAACGTGATCGGAATTTTTGTTGTGATTATAGTTATTGCTACTGCTTTGGGAGATAAATGGAGAACATAAACTAATGGGAACCAAAGAATTTTATTCCTAGGAATTTTTTCTTAACTTGGGTCAGTTATATGGATAGATAGAAAGAAGTGATACATGTTGATAAGACAATTGGTATTACTACAGCTTAATTTGTGGGGAATGTGAGGACAGATTTAGATATACTCCAGAACAACATCGTCTCCATAATTTTTTTGTTGATTCACCTGAGGGATACATCTATATTTATGCCATATGATTCCCAACACATTGATGTGGCTGTATCTCTTGCCCCTACAAGCAGGTGAATTGAAGTGAAAATGTGAGAGATCAAAGTTGTAAAAGATGCAAAAAGCAGAGAGAGATCATAGGGGGCATCTGAGAATCTGCCTGAAAGGCATTATATGGTCGTGGTGTTGGACTGAGGATGAATGAGAGATGGAAGCTCTAATATATGGATTATATATGTTCCAACAAGTAAGTCACTGGCAACCTTCAACTACATCTGCTGCTTGAGGCAATGCAGCAGAGGAGATAGGATAGCAGTCTCCAGAGTCAGCTTTCCCATGATATGATCCCTTGTTTCAATAATTCACAACTGTGTTTTCAGACTTCAGCTGTAGAACTTACCCAGGAATGTTGCTAACTGCCAGAGGCACTGTTAGCAGATTTAGGCTGGGCCTGAGATTCTGCACTGAGAATGCTGATGATACTGGTCCAGGGATCACACTGAGAGTAACAAAGTTTGACAAATATCTACTTCTGCAACTCTCGTTCAAAATACTCAAAAAATGGAAAAGAACAAAAAAAATACCCCTTGACTTTGGGTAACTATCTTCTAGCAGGATAAAACAAGCAATAAAACATAATCATAATAAAGTATGTTAGGAGATGTTAAATAGAGAAAAGAAAGTAAGCGGAAGTAAACTGTCAGGGCCATTTTTTCTCTCATACTGTTCTGCCCCACGCAAGGCTTTGTTTTTCACTCCCTGATTAATACTGAAGATGTACCCCACAACTTACATCTCTCATTCATCCTCAGTCCACACCCAACTGACTGTATAACGCCTTTCAGGAAGCTTCTCAGATGGTCTCTGTTATCTCCCTCTGGTTTTCACATCCTTATGAAAAACTTTCCTCATAAACATGTATCAACTTGGTATGACACTAGTGAATCATTTGTCATGAATAGATTTTGGCAAAACCTCAGAGATTTTGGTTTGAGATTAGGTTATAAATAACACCTCTCTTGCTGATTTCTTCACTAATCACATGACCAGACAGCTCTGAGGACTTGAATTCTGCAGACAGCTACTTGAATGACCCCAGAATTGGACCTGTTCCCAGTAGACCTTTGGGATGACTGCACCACTGGTGACTGGGCCGTGATAGATTTGTAGAGGACCCTGAAACATAAGACCCACCTGGCTCATAGAACTGAGATAATATGATTCAGCCATTTTTCATGAAATAGATAATTAATATGCATGACATCATAAACATTCTTCTTATTTCTTCCTCATTTAATAATTTAATAAACATTTATCAATTATCTATTAAGTTCTGGGTTCTTTTGTAGGTGTTGGAAAATAAATGATGAAACACTTGTACCTCTTCCTAACATCCTATTAGAGGGGGCTAGTATGACCTAATTTATTCATAATTTAAAATTTCACATAAAATACTTCAAAATGATCAACCATGTTAGGGGCATGACAAAAAACTAATGATGGAGTTCAGATTTCAAAATTATAATAACAGTGATGAAAGTGAAAGAGATGAAAAGTCTGCTCAATGAATAGAAAAGGTACAACCTTGTGGAAAGTGAGGGAGGAGGCCACTTGTGCTTAGAGTTTAGTTCAGGGAAGAGCAGAGTGCTCCAGACTGAAATAAGACCCTAGAAGAAAGAGTAGCAAGAGAAAAGTAGTACTAGAAAGTACCACAAAGAGAGCCATGGGGCTCGCTCACGTATGGCTAAGTCATGGAGAGGAGTTATGATGCTCTTTTAAGAGAAATGGAAATGACTTTGAAGAATTTTAAGGAGGAAAGTGTAGTAAAATGTGTGTGCTTAAGAGTTACTTGTACTTCCAAGTGATGAGAGGGTTAGGTAGGCAGAGTGCCTATGAGGAGGTCATTAGAATGCTGCTTTGCTAATTGAGGCTAAAGATGCTCACGGCATGTGCTAACTACTAAATGTGGAGGTGAAATCCAGTGCGTGTGTTTAACATACGCATTATTCTTTCCAATCTGTGTTCATACCTACGCACGCAGACTGTTACTTGAGAAGCATCTTAGACTTTATTTCCTCCAGAAAACTGTTCCAGATACATTAAACTGGATTAAACTACAATTTTGCATGTAATTCAATCTAACATTTGATAAAATTTTTCTGTAATTCCAGTACTCTGAAAAATTGAGGTAGAGGACTGCAAGTTTGAGCCCAACATGGGCAACTTAGTGATTTCATAAGAAATTAACCAAAAATAAAATATAATAAAGGAATAGGGATGAAACTCAGTGTGCAGGCTCTGTACTCAATCACCAATACCACAAAACATTGTCTCGCCTCTCCTCTCCTCTCCTCTCCTCTCCTCTCCTCTCCTCTCCTCTCCTCCCTTCTCCTCTCCTCTCCCCTCCCTTCCCTTACCTCCCCTCCCCTCCTCTCCCCTCCCTTCCCTTCCTCTCCTCTCCTCTCCCTCCCCTCCCCGTCCCTCCCCGCCCCCTCCCCTCCCCTCCCCTTCCCTCCCCTCCCCGCCTCTCCTCTCCTCTCCTCTCCTCGCCTTTCCTCTCTTCTTCTCTTCTTTCACTTCTCTCTTCTCTTCTTTCTCCTCCTCTCCCTCCCCTCCTTCCCTTCCCCTGCTCTCCCCTCCCTCCTGTTTGTGTGTGTGTGTGTCTGTGTCTGTAATCCCCCAAAACCTCTTTCTCCGCAGACTGCTCATTCTTTGGGGAACAGCAACAAAGTTGTATCTTCATCATCAGTACAGTGGCCTTGTGCTGAGAACATGGTAGGTATTCAACAAATGTTTATGAACATAATGGAACATGGATATTTGTTGAGGAACAGAAAAAAATGAAGACAATAAAAGAAAAACTGAACACAGAATCTGCACCATTCAGTAACAGAATAGTATTTAATCTGCTGAAGAGAAGTACATTTCTTTCTGAAGAATGAATGCTGTCTATGGTCTCAATGAAGAGGGGTACATGTGTTTTGAATGTTTTAGCCACATTCTCTGTAAACATACATAAACATTATAGACTTAAATAGATTAAAGATATACCTGACTTTGGTCAGGAGCAGTAATGTATTTGTTTACTGAATTCCATGTAAGGAAAAATTCTCTGTCTCTCTCTGTCTCTCTGTCTCTGTCTCTGTCTCTGTCTCTCTCTCTCTCTCTCTCTCTCTCTCTCTCTCTCTCTCTCTCTCTTTCCCTTTTTGGGTAACTTTTGTGGCATTTTTTATCTTGAAAAGTTAAAGCTAGATTTTTAATTGGACTAAGTCCATTAAAAGTATGACCATGAAGATGCCAACTTTACACTGTATAAGAAAATCAGTAGAAACCTGGAATGTATTTCTCAATTTCTTACCCTTAACTTTCATTTCTGAAGATGCTGCTCAGGTCTATGAATTCTCTAATTTTCTTGTACTAACCACAGTTAATTATTCCTACCTATTTACATAGATTTTTTTTTTTACATTTGAGATATTGGTAGTAAACTTCCAATATTAATGAGAGCTAGTAAAGTAAGAATTTGCCTCATGTTTAGAGAAGAAACATTCCACATATTCAACTGATTTGTACTTAGCAACAGAAAAATGTAGAAGAAAAGTATAAAATTTATACTTTTCAACTTTTTCAGCTATATTCTATTTAAAATTGCCAATGGGTTCTAAAGTTCATTTTTCAAAAAAAAGGTTTGGACAGAGACATATTGTATAATACATTTCACTGGTCAGATACTTTTCTGTTCTTTATTATTAATCCATAAAAAGAAAAATGTGGAACATAATTAGAAATACATCACACTCAACTTCTTTGTTATCAATTATTAACAGAAGTGTGGCTGACTGGTGATGGAGAGATAAGCCATGCTCAGAGGCACAAATACTTTTCAGAATATTTCTGGCGCTAATATAAATGTATGAGTTCATTGTTTGCTTTCAAGAAGTCTTGAAGGTTAATGATGTCTTCAACAAGCATTTCTGGATAACAGTCTGTAGACAATGAACCTACAACGTATCTCTGCTAGCACAATATCTCTAGGAATAAGGGGCAAGGCCAGCCTGGAAATATGACATATAGACCAAGACACCCCACCACAATGCTGTTTATGGGTCCAAATTGTAGCGCATATACAAATGTAATCATGTCACTATGTAGGTTCTATTCTCAAGTTAATTTAGTTTTTTCACCATTAAACTTTCTTTCTCTCAGATCCCTAATAAATTCATTCACAGTTAAAGTGTTTATGACTAAAACAAAAATAGTAAGTATTCTCATTGAATCAGAAAAATTATTAAACAGTTTTTATCTCAGATAAAATATCTTTGTTCATTCCTAAACTACTGCTAAAGAAATTAGAGGTTCAAGACACTTCCTAGTCTAGGCAAAATTATGGAGATAGCATATGAGAAAGTTAGGGTTTGAAACCTGGCCTCACATGGCCACCACTCTAAGATACCTTTAAGATAAAGTATTTGTGACATTAGCAGTTAAGTGAATGGAAATTATTGTCAGATTTCTTTTTTTATTGGTACTGGGGATCAAACTCATGACTGCCTGCTTGCAAGGCAGGTGCTTATGCCACTGAGCTAAATCCCCAGCCCTGAATGGAAATTATTATAATGGTGGGATTTCAGACATCAAGATGGATATGGGGATATTTCCTGAGAAATGATGGGCTAGGAGTATTTAAAATCACAGTATAAATCCACTGCTGTAACTGTTTAAATAATTTTGGAAACAAACATTCTAAAGGAGGATTTAAGACTTAGTAACTTTCCCCATTCATTTTCTCCTTATTTATTGCCTTTGACTAACACAGGGCTTAGACAATTGAGCAGCTTTCCTTAGCTTAAATCTATTTTCTTTTTTAAAAAGTTGAGCTAGGGGCCAGGGATTTAGCTCAGCAGCATAAGTGACTGCCTGGCATGTTCAAGGTCATGAGTTCTATTCCAGGTATCGAAAAAAAAAATTGATCTAGCTGTCAAAATTTTCATATAGGTTCATCACTATCTTAAGTCTTGTCTCTAGTTGCTTAGGACAATTGGAAAATCTAGCAGTACTGGACTTCCTTTGTGCATCATGGTAAGAGCAGGCCAGAGATGAACAATAGCTGTGGTTTATGCTCTTCTTTGTGAATCCCAGTACTTTTCCTGGATCACTGGCTTTACTCAGAGTACCTGCCTTTCAGCATCTCTGTTACACACTCTGGGAAACCTGTAGGCAATTGGGATCCTGGATCCATCCCTTTTAATGAATTTTAGGTGAGTTTGGTCCATAAATATAAAATCTTGGCTGAAGGGATGTGTCTCAAATGGCAGTTCTTCAGTTTAGTGATAACGTTACAGAATGCTTATAGCTATAATGCTCAGTTGAAGCCTTGGTGAATTCATTCAGATATAGGTTGTGGCTCTTAGCTCTATGAGTCTAGGGTGGGCCCAGAATCTGCATATTTAACACTGTTTCAAGGGATTCCACTGCTTATTTAAGGATCACACTTTGTGAGTCGCTGCTTCAGGGAAGATGTCTTTTTGAATCCTGGTAAAATTAATACCCTAATTTCTACCACTTCACTGTTTTTTCTGTATAATCTGCTTCTTAATTTTTCTTGAAAATATTTTTCATATTCCACAAAAAAATTGCTTTTACCTCTTTTTTTTTACCACTTTTATTTTTCTGGAATTTTTCTGAGGCGTGTCATTAACTAATCATCACCACAGGTGGACGATCCTGTGACTCATACATGTTTCTCCGTATTACTTCTGCGATATTAGACCTCCGAAATATTCTGTATCATGGTGACCCCAGATTTGTGACTGCCATCCAGATGCCTTTGCACTGACACCCATCCCTGTCAGATTTGAAAGCTATGGGCTTTTCTACTGCCAACGGATCACACTCATATCTGTATCTTCTGCTAATCTATTTATATTTCACAGATGGCTGCTGTTATCCAGAAGAATCACACTTTGAAATCTGGAGAAACTGAATGTAAGAAATAAATAATTGGTAATTCTTTTTCTATTGGCTGTTTTCCACTGTGTGTGTATTTCCCCTCATACACTGCTTTTCATATTTTTAACTATCACTTTGAAGCTACTTTCCTCTGTTATATAGCTTGTTCTTCAAATCACCCTTTAAATAAATTGTGACATATGCCATATGCCTTCAGATCTTTCTCAGTTCAGCTCAGTCGGAGAGCGGCAGGATAACAGGACTGGGATACATTGAGGAACAGTAAGCCTGGTGTGAATGAGGCTTGCAGCTAATGCAGTGAACAGTGGACAGACGTCTGTGGGGCCAGGATCATTAGTGTTGGTTTCCTGTTTTTCTGCTTTGCACAAAGGCTGTAAACAACCCTTTTCCAGCACTGACATTTTAAGTCCTCATTATATTTAATAGGTGATTAAATAAAGAAGAGGAAGAAAAAGGAGAACAGTAGAATACTTTCATGAAAAATTTCATTTCACAGGAATTCTTAATGAGATGAAGATGTGAGATGATAAACATGAAGAAAGTAAACCAGCACTGGGATTTTTTTAAGGCAGCAGCCATCCCCTTGTTACCTACTTTTTGATCAATAATGTCTTTTTAGGAATAGTTGTGCATATGGTACAGCAGGGGTACCTGTTTTAGAAAAGCTGGGAAACAGCTTTTCTGTATAATCCGGAGGCTGGTTATTAAGCACCTATCATAAAGTTACAGTCCATCAAAGTAAGTTCAATTTCTACTTAATTATAAAGGTGTGTATTTTTTGCAAGAAAACCCATTATGTAATCATTAAATTTTATGAAGCACAGGATTTGGGTTTTGATTATTCACTTTGAAAAATGATTCTGAGTACAAAAATATTCCTATAAATAGAGAGTTCAACCTAGTACATTCACATTTTTATTTATAGATCACTTGCTATTTGACTAAGAAGTGGGACATGGCAGAGACATGAAGTTAAAGTCATTTTGATTTCAAAATGAAGATAAAACAATCTCTGAAATCATACAATAAGTTCCTTGTGGTTTATAATTTAGCTTACAAAGATTGATTTATGAGAATGTTTGCAGATTCCCTTACTGGTATATCTGAGTAAGGCAAAATTATAATTTGAGGTGCAAAGTAAGAAAGCATTTAATGTGGTATTATTTTCCAGCGGGCAATGGAGGCATAGAATTTTTCTGTAAGTTTTGTCCCTATGAAGCTGTTTCATCATTTGCTGAGTAAGTATATACTCTACTTTTAGTAATGAGCACTTATATTTCAGACATTGTTAGCTTCATTTTACTTACGTTGCAAAAAAGCTCTGGGTGCCTATGCTTCTTTTCCCATAGTCTTTTAGAAAATAGAATAAGGTAAATCTAGGAGTTGGTGTCAAGATGGGAAAAGATTCTTTTTATTACAGTTTGGTAATGATTTCCTTATTCATGAGATTCCAACAACAAGAATTTAGGGCTAAGAAAGTGAAAGGACAAATGATTTCTACTTAAAGGCTCTTTCATTCCTTTTCATACAATGAAACAATCACTGAGAATGCTAGAATGGTTCTAAGGACCACACCAGTCCTCTGTTTTACTTTAGTCATCCTCAGTGATAATGGTCTTTCAAGATGGAAATCAGGACATCTGAGGATAAAATGAAACAAAAACTACTTAGTGACCTGTCCACTGCTGGCTTTGAGTTAGCAAATCTATGTCAAAGCCACATATCTCTCTACTTGAAGATGTTCCTTTTATATTTCCCTTTTTTTTTCTTTTTAAACAAATCTCTGGAAGAAAATGCAATTATTCTTTAAGAACCCAGTCTTAAATTTTGGATGTTAATATTGTTGGTGCTGTGATAATCCAAAAAGCAAAATGTGCAGTGCTTCCCAAATTGAAGTCAAAAGAATTTTCTTCCAGGACAGGAGCGCTCTCTCTCTCTCTCTCTCTCTCTCTCTCTCTCTCTCTCTCTCTCTCTCCCTCTCTCTCTCTCTCTCCCTCCCTCCCTCCCTCTCTCTTTCTCTCTCTCCCTCCCTCTGTCTCTCTTTCTGTATGTGAAAAATTTGTTGATGAGTAACCTAGTGGTTTTCAGTTATCTGATATAAGTGAGTAATATAATAATTACTCACTTTAATTTAATAAGGAAAGTCTTATTGGGAGATGTTAGTTGCAGTAGATTCAGAATCTTTTGCTTATGTAAAGCTGAGAGAGGAGTCCAAAGCTTCTTTCATTCTAGTTTCAAGAGTAACAGTTATCTCCATGTCTGGTTAGATAATTGGTACTTAAAAAATGTTGATTTTCTGACATACTCCACTTGGCCTCATAAAGTGCTCTGCAGCATACACTTGTTTTCAAAATAAAGACAATTAAAATGAGGTTACCACAATTCATGCTAAAATAATGGCATACAACCAGGAGTCTTATGGTTTATATTTAGATATCTCCCTAAAGCCTCAAGCACTTTGAGAGTTGACTAGATTATGGGAATCTGTAACTGACTGGCTATTAGGAAGTGGGAACTATTAGGAATAGATGGGTCATTGGGGCCATGACCTGGAAGAGTTTATTTTCTTCCCAGCTCCTTCCTATGTTTTCTGTGATTCTTGCCTGCCATGCTGTAAGCAATTCTCCTCTGCCATGATCCTCTACCATGGTGTCCTGTCTTGGAGTGGATCAAGACTGAAACCTCCACGAACTGTGGTCAAAATAAACACTTCTGCCTTTAAATTGCAGATGTTAAGTATTGTGTCTCTACAGTGGGAAAGTGACTAATACAAGAAGCAGCTACAAAAAGAAACAGGTTTTTTATCAACCTATTCTGCAGATAAGAATAGAAGATGAGTTTCTATCACAACCTCTATGGATGTTGCTTCTTTTTTCTGGGAAATGTTAAAAGTTTAACAGGCTGACCCATTCTAACTGGTAGCAGATCCTTGAACATAGCTCTTTAGATTCCTTTTAAGTTTTCTCACTGATTTTACCTCAAACATGTGCCCCATCCTGTAATTTTTAGAGAACTGGTATAGTTTCTAAGATGAGGCTGCCAGTGACTTACAGTATTCTTGGTGCTAGTTAGATGTCAGCCTCCAGCAGCAGACTGTGGGAAGCATCCGTAATCCCTGACTTATTTCATTCCCAGTAGAGATGGTAATTCTGTTGATAATAATCAAGTTATGGTTTCTATGAGAGAGAGAGAGAGAGAGAGAGAGAGAGAGAGAGAGAGAGAGAGAGAGAGAGAGAGAGGTGAATAACTCGGTGCTGGGTGAATATGTTTTCCTCCCAGCTTTCTCCTCGTTGCCTGTTGCACTGTTATGAATGCATCACCTTTCTTCATATTACAGTGGTGGTTAAGATGGAGTTGTAAGGAGGAAGAAAAATTCTCAACCTGATCTTTCTCAGATTCCAGCATGAGGTGATTTAGGACACTGAATTCATCAAGAAATGGGGACTTAAAGTTTAACTAATAATAAAATACAACTTTATCTTGTCAGAGAGGTTTAATTTTTGCTTCTCTCTTTTCTTTTCTCAGTTATCTCTGTATAGAATTAACTTCACAGAAAAGACAAATTTTATGTTGCCCTGTACTCTGGCCAGACGCATTTTGGAAGGCAGACTAATGACATCAGAAGGATTTAAAGCCAGGATTGTGGTACACACCTGTAATTCCAGATATCTGAGAGACTGAAGCACAAGGATTGCAAATTCGAACCCAGCCTGAGAAAATTAGTGATTTAATGAGATCCTGTTTCAAATTTAAAAACGTAAAAGTAATAAGGGTTAGGATGTAGCATAGTATAAAGGTGGATTCAATCCCTAGTACCACACACACACACACACACACACACACACACACATGCATGCTAAGTCTTTGATTATTTCTAGTGCCAGAACCTGTATATATGTAATATTACATGTCAAGAGAAGGTTAAAATTGTACATGGAATTAAGATTGCTAAACTTCTAACCTCAAAATAAAGAGACTTCTTGGATTGCTTTGTGGGCTCCCTGTAATCACAGATGTTCTTAAATAAGGAAGAAAGTAGTCAATGTATCACAGTCAAAGCAATGATATTTTGGGAAAGACTTGACTGGTCTTGCTGAACACGGAACAGGGACAAGACAGGGAATGCGGGCCACTTCAAAAATTGCAAAAGGCAAAAAGTGAATTCTCTCCGACCTTGAAACTTCAGAAACCAACATAGCGTGGCCCACACCTTGATTTTAGTCATGTGAGACATTATTGGATTTTAGATTTATAAATTTGTAAGACAACAGTTTCATTGGTTTCAGCCACTAAGTACAGATCATTTATTACACTAGCAATAAGAAATGTTATAACCACTAAGTGTCATCTTAATACAATCTTCAAACTAGACCACTAACATCCAGTGTGTTCAAATAAGCCACTTTGTAATGATGGAGATCAATTGTGTCTGATATTAATGTCCTCACTCCTTAATGCCCTCATTTCTTTTGAGTGACCTCTTTTCATTCGTCAATAAATGACTCAATGTGAGATACAGGACAGTGAAATATTAACATGGTAGACAATCTCGTGTCAGAGTTATAATCTGAAATGGGTTATGTCTGTATATATACATAATCTTATTAACTTGGATCAGTTAAAACAATTTTTGAAAAGGACACCACAAAATGTCTTTAAAAGATTTATGATTTTAAAACTAAATGTGAAGTCATACCATGTTGTTTACTACAAAAGAACAAAAAAGGCGGACATGAAAGTTCTCATTATTCTAGGAACTAGTTCAAATCAATGAACTATGGCTTATATGAAGGCCTTCTAGAAGTAATAACCAGAGTTTCAGGGCTGTAACCTAAAAAGTGCTGTCCAATAACTGAATTTCTAAACCCTTTTGATATAGTATAATGGCAGTAAGTTTCTGCTTGTTTGAGCAGTAAATATTTTTTTCCCAAAGCTTTGAATTTAAGTAAGGCAATTATTAAAAATTGAAGACAGTCTCATTTTTTTTACAAATGCTATATTTACACAGTGTACTCACTTACAAATTTTGTAAGTATTTTGCAATTCATGTATGCTCCATTTATTAGAAATTTGCTTTTCTTTCAGCTCTTATTTGTTTTACTGTTTTTAAACTGGTGCATAAAGTATAAAAGTTGTACATATTATTGAATCAGGTAATGCAGATGTTTCTTTTACATTTAAAGTAATAACATTGCATTTATAAGTTTAGCATACTGGATTTATCTAGGCTTCACTAATATGTAAATTAATTTTTAGAGTTGTTTTTACTTTCAGAAATTTGAAGTGCTTGAGATATTAGGGTATGTTAAGCTATACTATTTGAAATATTTAAGATAATCTTTTCAAATAAGTATGCGATTTTAATGGTTTCTAAATAAGACCACCTAAGATTTTAAATGTTTAAATTTATAAATAAATTGACCATCAATTATAAATAGGAAGGGATATAATACTTATATAAAGGAGTATAATTCTTATACAAAGTAAGATTTTTTTCCTCTTTTGATGAGATCTCCTTATGTTATGCAACACAACCTTGAATTCCTGAACTCACTTGATTTTCTGGCCTCTCCTTACCTAGTGTCCCTTAAAATCAAGTTTTAAAGTGTACTATGTTTATAGTTTATGCATTAAAGAGAAATAAACACCAATAGATACTTGTCCTATTAATCACCCTCTTGACTAGCAATTAAAACCTTCAATTGTCAATTTATATAGGAGACCTGAAGGAAGAAAAACATTGTGAAACTCAAATAGTTCACTTTAATATGCACGTACATTGAGAGATTTTGTGTTCGGCACTGTATTGGGTTCTAGGGTGAAGGACATTGAATAATGTTTGGCATGCTAAGGACTAAGCCTTAGGTATTGTTAATAGAAGTGCTGTGGTTTGTTTAAATGTCCCCTGAAAGCCTCATGCAATCATGGGAGGTGGGCCTTTCTAGGGTGGCTGAGTCTAGAGTTTGTGATTGGTTCATTGTCTAACCCTGGGAATTGTGGCATGAGTGATGCATCCACCCACAGGTGGGTAGCAAGCATTCACCATAAGGGAGGGAAGGAGCTGTGTTTTCTCCTTTTTGCCCTTTTCACTTTGTCGCTTGTGAACGCCATGACGGTTGCCCCTTAGCCATGTCACCCTGCCTTGAAATCAGCTGAGTATGGACTGAAATCCTCAAGAACTGTAGGTTAAATAAACGTTTCCTTCCTTTATTTTGGGCTTCAAGGATTTTGTCTCAGCAATGAGAGAAAGAAACCAAGACAAGAAGCCACTGTGTGTCCCCAGTACCGGACACACTGATAGTAAATACATGTGTTGCATAGGTCTATATCTACGCGCTATACCCATCCCTTTCCAACTACCAAGTTACTTGGAAGGAAAAATATAAAGAGAAGAGGCTATGAAGACTAGTAGAGATGTAAGTCACTTGGCTCTTGATTCATAATAGATACACATATGCATGCATACCTGCAGGATTCTTTTGCAAACCTAAAAATTCATAATATGTGACTTGTCCTTTGGAGTGAATGTGAAAACCAGTGTTCTCTGAAATCAAAGTGTGAGATGGAGAGCTCCCTCTGCTTAATCTGAGAAACTGTAGCAAGGAAATGGAGTCCCAGGAGATGATGTGACTTGGCTAGAAACTTCCTCAGGAAATTTTCTGTGCTGTGATTTCCACGTTGTGCCTTAGTCAGACTGTAACAAAGAAAACCGTACATACGCAACCCATGTAGCTTTTACCTAAAAAATAACACATCTTTTATATTTGTTAAGTTTTTTCACCCAGATTCACAGCTGCAGAACTCTGTTTCAGTTGGATTATCTGCATGTTGAAGAGTCTGTCTTTGTGCATGAGATAGCTGATCACTTGAACTGGAAATGAAGACTGTAAACTTAATGAGTGCAACCCATTATGTTTATAAATAACATCATCATACTCAGTAAGTACACTCCATTCCTGTTATTGTTTCTATTACAACCAGAACGTCCTATTGAAATGTCCTATGGGGTTTTTAAAGCAATCAGAACACTAGTCTAATAAATGCCACTCTCTCTTTTAAGCCTTGCATTTAGCATGTGAAGCAGGATCAAGTAGTACATAATCAAAAGACAGACTCATTTGCTATTGTATCTATTAATTTCTGTTATTTAAAACTAGTGTATCCTAGTTTCCTTAATAACCCATTATAGGTCTTTGTAAAGGATTTAACCATTTTAAATCTACTAAAACATTTACTCATTATTAGCTTTTAAATACAATAAATATATAGGTTCATCTTAAACTAAATGAAATGCATTTTTGCCCCAAATGCAACTGTCTCAAGTTCAAGGTGGTGATTCTTTTTAAAGTTTTTTGCAGAGGTAGGTACCTTTACCCTTTTTCAAAATACGATCTATCTTTAAATGTTTAAATTATCTATTTTGCTTACATTGAATCTATATCCACATTCCTCCGATCCTAATGTGAGCCACAGAAGAGAACACATTCTTCTTACAAAGTTTAGATCGCTTTCTGTGATGTGCCTTCATTATTTCTATTTAAGCCTCTTTGTTTTCATTCTCAGGAAATGCTCTGAAAAGTTAAAATTCTGTAACCCCTATAATTTTGGCTTAGTTTGTGAGAACTCTGAATAGGACACATGAAGGTGAGTGCACTTCTTTTTACTTTCTTTTCTTTTTCAAAACATATGTTATGTCCTTACTTTTATCTGTTCAATTTTTGTGTACTGAGTATTAGAAGCAGTTTATATATGACTTATTCTAGTCTACTCTTACATTTTGTTATTCTCTTCCTTTTCAGTTTTGTATCTTACACTGTCTTGCTTTCATTTCCCTCTTTCTTGGTTTCAATAAAAATATAAATGTCACCACATTGTACCTAAGTGTTTCTCCATGTTGCCATTTTTTCCATCCCAGATAAAAAGACTGTTAACTATGAAAGGTTTCTTGAGTGAATATATGGGAAAAGAATAAAGAGTCAATTTTTACACAGAGCCTTTTTCTGTTAAAAGCTACATAAACCTTAGTTTAAAACTGTATCATTTGGTTTTGTACAATGACAATACATCTTGTGTTCAATTCAGAGATAGAGTAATATTAATTATTTCAATATTAGTTATTATTTTGAACCATATTTATAAGACTTAAACATTTCATAAATCTAATGTATTTAGAGATATAGACCTAGTACCAAAGTATCCATAAGTACAAGGGACATGTGATTTCATCACCTAGGGAAAGTTTATTCTAAGGACATGTTGATATCAACCACTGAAGAGTCTTAAGTGGAGAGTCATTAACAATTGTGTAATATTTTCTGAACCCTATGGTGGGATTTAGAAAATAAAAGAGATATGAGACATTGGAAGGATACCTTTAGGAAATCCTAAAGAGAGACACTCATGAAGAAAAAGATAATTCTATTAAGAACAACATGCTGCCTTGTTAAATGTTTGAAATGCATTTTGGAAAAGTGCCTTACAACTACTGTATTTGTGAACCAGAATGAGTAAAAAAAGTAGTTAATAAGAGAATTTACAAAAGCAGAGCAAATTATAATTGTAAAAGATTTGCTTCAAAATACCAAGAGTTGAAACATAGAGAATTAGTTAGGTGGAAGGAAAAAAACATCACAATGTAAGAATAGTCCCAGGGAATTGGTACTTGCACAAAATGTCATCAGAATGTAGTTCTTGTTCTTCTTCTAGGTCATGGGCTAGAAGTGACATAAGACAATGAGAGTAGAAAAATATTTCCAAAGTCTTGCAAGGAATTAGCAGGAAGCTATTATAAAAAAAATCTCTATTGAAACCAATCAAATTTCGTGTATTGTTATTGGCATTAAGGCATTGCATTAGATATCCATGTTAGATTTGGGTTACATAACATTTCATACTTTTCAATGTACCATCATATATTTTGCATCAGAAACAGGGGAGGAAGTTGCCATATGCAAGGTGAAAAAAATCTCAGGCTCAGAGAGAATTATGTGACTTCTCATGTATATTCTGTTATGCAAAGTGTTTTACCAAAATTTCATCCACTGGCTTTCTACCAACATTCTTATGCTAGAGTAGTGATGACCGTGCACAGATTAAAATGCAAGGACCATGGTAACAGATAAAAAATTTTTTCAATAAGGGCCACTAGGTTAAAATTCTGAGGTTTGGGGAAACTTTAGTTTTTAAATCAAGTTGACAAACTATGGCCCATGAGTTAGACAGTCCTGATGTAAATAAAGTTTTATTAGAATGCAGTCACACACATGTGTTTATGAATTACTCCTACTTGCTTCTAAGTTTCAACATCAGAAGTTAGTAGTTGTGATAGAGATCATATGGCCCTCAGTACATAAAGCAGCTACCCACTACAGAAGAAATTTCTCTATCTTTGACCTAAATCACTTTCTAAATAACGTTTCATTCCTTTGAGCATATTTTATCACTTAATATTTGCATTTTAGGAAGAATATTTCAATTTTCATGCTGCCAAGTTCATAGGAAAAATGTTTCCTGGTTTAATGTGTGGTATCTTTGAGGTTCTTGTTCTGGTATTATAAACAGGCATGATTCATAATTATAAGGAAATAAAATAACTTCTAGTGACCAGCTTTTAAAACTCAGGCTGATGGAAGATCAATATCTTAGTCTGCTTTGTGAGGCTGTGAAAGAATACCACAGACTGAATAGTTTATAAATCAATTTGTTTTCATGGTTCAAAATTTATCTTTCATGGTTTTGGAGGCAGGAGGTATAATTTTAAGGCAGAGGCCTCTTAATGCCTCTCCCCAAGACAGAAGGCAGAGGGGCAAGAGAGGGTGAGAGCTAAGCAAGAAGCAGCCATTCTGTAGTCAGCATTTACCTATTCATGAGGGTGGAGCCCTCACAACCTCCTATTAGATCCTCTCCCAGCACTGTGACCTTGGAGATTTATTTTGCAATGTATTTTCTTTTAAGGGACACATTCAAATCATAACAAATGTCAACGGTCACAGGAATGGAGTCAATAGAATCTTTAATCAAACTTGAGGAGCATATGATTTATTGGATGGTTTTAAATTGTAAAATAATGTCTTCCCTATTTGCTTGTGTATGTGTGTGTTGAATTCCTTAAAATGGTAGCACAGCCACCCTTTGACCTGTCAGAGCGAGGAACTTCAGGCCAGTCTGCTGCAGTTGTGGAATTTCATTTTCCTGTTTTGTTCAGATTGGATGATCTTATGAAAACTAAAAAGCAGGGGAGACTTACACTCAAATTTTACTATTGATAATACTGCAATTTTTTCATTTTTAAAGTACTAAAGCTTAATCGGTTGCTTTACATATATAATTTTTGTCTCCTTGTAGACAATGACTCCTTGATAATTTTATGTCCTTTAGTAGCATTAGAGATCATTACTCTAGACAGTTCTTTGTAAAAACAGAGAGTAGCATTAACTTAGAATGCCCCGATAAAAGCATTCTGTCCTTTGCTTGGTCTGTCAATCCTCCTCGCAGTCAAAGGTTTTTCTGTGTTTTAACAATAGTTGTTTCTTTCAGCCATAAAGAATGCTGCATTACTTTGGTCCTTTCTTGAACTAGACCAGTGAAGATACTAGCTTACCCTAATTGGTCTGTAACATTTTATGTGAGAGGATAATCCTTCTGCCCTATGACAGTCTTTAAACTATAACAGGTAGAATTCTGATATGTGCAGGAGAGTCACAGAGACAATCTGATGAACAAGGGAGGTTTGCCTTCATGGTTTTTACTTCTTTCTCTCAGTAGCATTTTCTTCCAATCCCTCCTCTAATTGCTCAGAGATTATATGCAGCTCATATGTACTTTCTTTACTAGTGAAAGACTTCTTTTGCAATCTTAATAAAAGTGGTGTTAGTAATGAATAATTTTCTAAGAATTTTTAAATAAACTCATAAAGTTTAGTACATTCTTATTAAAATTAAATAGATCATTCCTCAAAATTTTATTACAACATTATGGATTTTAAAGGAAATATTTTAGTAACTGCTAAGTGGCCCATGGTTAGAATGCTTTGGGAAAGAACATTTCTGGTTCCCTATAAATCCTGTGACCATAGTGACTTGAATAAAAACTATTCCATGTCTGGGTGGGGGTTAAGAATATATAAAAACCCAAATGAAACAGAATTTAAGAGGCCAGGGCCTGGTGACTGTATTATAACAAAGAGTTAGATTGTTGAGTACATGTACTCAAAACAAAGTTAGGTTTACTTGTAAAATCAGAGAGCTGCTTTGAGTCTCAATACCCTGGAATATTACTGATAAAGTAATTTCAGACTACACCCATACATGCCATATAGGTTCTGAATTTTAAGTAGACAGGTTGTATCCTAGGGTCCTGGAGTTCTATTCAGACCAGGGAAGATGAACAAGTGACAAAGTAAGAAGAAATCCACAGGTTCATTCAGATTGCTTTGCCATAGCGTTTAACATGTCCATTGCCCCAATAGTAGACTGATACTCTGATTTAATTCATTTGATTCAATATGGATAAATTAGGATTGTCAGATGAGTGTTGTTAATCAGTGACAAAAATCATGGGAGGATGGAGGCAAAGATTTATGTCCATGTTACTTCCATGAGTAAAAGAGATGGTTTTTCAAAAATGTATAAAAGTAATGAATATACATAAGTAGAGAAAATTTTAAAATACAAATAAGCATAAACTACTAAACATAATTCATCATTTCATATCCCAGGGAAACTTACCAGATTCTAATGCGCATGCTTTTATCACTTTCTATCTGTCCATGTGCTTAGAAATTGTTTCTGAGTTTCTGTGTGTCCATATGTGTCTGTATTGAAATTTATTTTTGTCATCTCCTTTAAAAGAATATTTTTGACTTCTGCCAATTAACACCACTATGTTTTCGCTGACGTACTGAATGGGATCCTGGTGGATGTCCTAATATAGAATAGCATTCTGATTCTGTTTCAGCATTATTTCTACTTATTACTTGGCAGCTTTTGTTCATCACACAGTGAGACTTCTTAATACAGAAGGATCTGTGCACAGACGTTAAAGGAGAGATAGAAAAGAAAAGTTCACCCACTTACATTCGCTGCATAGTAAGCCATAGACAAACTTAGTAGCATTAAAGGATGCTTTGGTATTCTCATGGGTTCCATGCATCAGAAATTTATACAAAGCTGAATGGAGAAAGCTTGGCTGTGCACCTTGATATTGGGGGCTTTCACACAATGAAACATGCAGATTTGAGAGAATTGACAGTGGGGTTTAGATTTTTCTGTAGACAGATATGGATACACATTTTGGTGACCAGTGAAGACTTGACTTGGCCAACATTGTGGACTAGACCACATGTATTTGGATTTTTCATGTGATCTCAGTTTCTCCACAACAGGGGAGTTCATGAGTAGTGGATTATCAACAAAAGTGAGTGTTTACAAATAAAATTTGTTTTTTGCAAACACGGCAAGAGGGGCATTGATTTGTAACACCTAACCCCAAAAGTCACCAGCCACACCTTCTTTATACTGCACTGATAGACACAGGTAGCCCAAATTCAAAGAAAGAAAGGAATGTAATCTATATCTTTTAATGGAAGGGTTGTCTAAACATTGTGACCAAAACTGTATTCTCTAACACTCAAAACTTAGCTTAAATATTGTTATTTTACATGACTGGAACATTATAGAAAGAAAGAAGACAAAAATTTTCACTTAATTCTATGGCTAAGTGGAACTTAAAACACTTAAAACATTATGCCAACAATAGTTAAAAATAGAGTCTTTCTGCTGACTCATTTTATATCTAGAAAAATACAGCTTACAAAAATATCAAGGGATGCCAGAGATAGGGATCTGTAGCCAGAGAAGTTGGCAGGTTGTCAAGGTTAGGGGATGTGAGAATTCAGCAGAGTAATCTGCTGGGAGCAGTACTTATATTTACACATATCCCTGAGGCAACTAATTCATCACTACCTGAAATGACCCAGAACAAAACTTTAACTTGCTTTTTTTTTTTGATATGACATTTAAATGAGAATTTGAAAATTTCAGATAGTTGGGTTTTGACTCTTACAATTTCTGGTAGCTAAGGTAACATTTTTTCCCAGAGCAATATATCACTCTGAAGCATAAACTGGCAATTAATGCTACAAAGCAGCTCATGATGATGTGCTGTTTGGCATTATAAACTTCTGTTTACCTGCAGGTTTCAGATACAGAAAGCTCTTAAAATGCTTCAGGTAAGCAAGATGATTCTTTGCAATATTTCCTTCCCCTTTGAGTTTTGTGTGTTTCTTTTTTCTTATCCTTTTATTTCTTTTTTTCTTCATCTTTCTATGAAGGGAAAGAAAGGGGATAAAAGAAAGTAGTTATCACAGCTGGGGTATATAATAGAAATTTACATAATTTTTAAAGTTTCTTTTTTACAGCTCAGGTTAGCAATAGTTTTCTGCACCAATAGTTTCTGGTCACATGAGAATTTTTAGAAAGTAATTCTTTCTAATACATGTCATGTATTTGAAATCAGATAACTACTTACTATACTTGAGATACCTGGTGACCCAAATTACAGGAAGAGCTCCTGCTGAGTTCAACATGTGGGTTCCTAGTTGGCATCGTTTTCCATAAGATGCTACTTATAGTAAGCATTAATAAGTTGTCCCACACTGAATGTTTGCCTGCTAGTCAGGAGCTTCAGTGATTTCACCTGATTTCACCTGAAGGAATTATTTGGGCATAAGACTTACTAGAAATTGGATTTTTTCTGAGATATGAACAAATAAAAATTAATTGCAATTGGAGAAGTATCATGCTCTCATATTTTTTGAAGGGAGAGGAGAAGGAAGGGTATGATTATTATGCACCATTAAAGTGGATGCTTTTATTGCATTAGTGTGAACAGTTAATACAGTGTGATCACCAGAAAAGTTGAACTTTAAATATTTAAATGTACAGGGAGCAAACAATCTAGACAAAATTACATTTTATGCCTAGTGAGCATCCATGCAAACAGATGTGGATTAGTTCATTTTGTCACTGCCCAGCATTCATCCATCTACAGCAGGTAGGTAGCACAATCTTGCTGCTTGGAAAGCTCTCTGATGTACAACAAGACTAAACTGAAAATGCAAGTAACTGGCTTAGGATATATCTGTCATCTTAATTTCTGAAAATCAAGGATGGAAATAATACCAACAATTTCGTGGGTATTGTTTGGCGATTGAAGTTGGGAAGAAATCACTTCGGTAAGATTTTCCTTATCTTCTCCCATGATAAGCACTCACTGTGTGCCACCAGTTGCACTCAGTGATTTAATATATACTACCCCATATAATTAACACCATGCCCATTGGAGAGAAAATAGAGACTCAGCAAATTCTTAAGGTTATACAGTGTGTAGCAAAGCTGGGTTTGGGTCTCAAGTACTTCAAGTCAGTAGTTCCTTAAATGAATCTGTTCGGGAACATCTTTCTGACTTCCATCAATCTGTTGGGATTTCACCTTTTCAGTCTTTTGGTCTCGTCTAGCCTATCTTGATTTTTTCCTTCTTCATACCTGTGAATATGGGCCTATACCTTTCTTTCATCACACCTTATCTCCTTTTCATCTAGCCTGACATTCTTTAAACGTTTGTTTGGAGAAAAGTTAAAGGAGAATAAAATTTTAAAAACACATTGTACCAACCATTCAGAGATGACAATTACTTATACTTTGTCATGTACTTGCTTGTCTCCTTAAAAAATAAGGATCTCTGATAGCAGATAAAATTGAAGGTCACCTTATGCTTGAACTTCAACCTTCTTTCCATTTCCAGTGGCAGTCATTGCTCTAAACTGACATATTTTTGGATGTATATACTTTTACTTCACGTTTATTAATCTCTAATTAATACACAGCATTATATACGTTTATTTTTTTTCACAGAAGCCCTCATCCAGGTATTTGCTATAATTTGCTTTTGTATTTATTATCTTTTAGAGATATGCTGCTATTAATATATAACAACATAAGTCATTCCTTTCAACTGATAGTACCCTATCATGTGATTATAAATACTTCATTTATTCATTTTTCTCATGATATTCGCTGAGGCTGTTTTCCACTTTTGGTTGCATAGAATATGATTGCATGTGTTTGCTTATTCTAATAGGCAAATATTTATCTAGAGCATAAACCTAAAAATGGAGCTTATGGGATGTAGGGTAAGATTTTCAGCCTTACCATATCCTGCCAAGTTGTCCTCTAAAGCATTCATATCAATTTATATTCTTCCCAGCAGTGTAATGTAAGAGTGTTCATTTTCCCACATGCTAGTCAGTGCTTGTGTCACCTAATGCTGGCTGTCCTTAATGAGGATGTTTATTTCCACAGTCAGTTTGTCACTTTCCGAAGGGAGGCATATTGTACTTAGATTTGTTGGTGTCCTCAAGGTCATACATGTGGCTAATCTACCCCGCTCACCAAATTTATAGATTAACTGGTTAGTTTATGTTCACTGCTGAAAGATGCCCATGGTCTACTGAAATAAGTGAGCAACAGTCATATCTCTTTGAATAGAATTGGCTCATGTTATTTCAGCATAATGTAAATGAGGCAATGTAAAATAAAAACAACAACAACAAACCCTATAGAATAGGATGCAAATTATTTGCAGTGGAGCCAGAAATGAGATATTTCATAAGCTGTAACAACCAAGTTAAGAGCACTTAATCATCAGAACTAATTAGGCAAGAGTTGAGCTCATATATGCAAGGAATTTGTGGCTACGTCCAGTGGTATTAAAATAGAGGTAGTATTCCTGCTTCAGACACATCTCATCCTCCATGGTATTATTCATTTTTAATTTTTCTTTCTCTGTTTTGTTTACTCATGTCTTCCCTCTCAACCAGATCTTCTCTATCAGTATATAAAAATACATATGTTTTTAGCAATATCCTAACAATATTTCCTTCATTTCTATATCTGTATCTTCAATTCCCACATCTTTCACCTTGGTTTCCTACCAGAGCTTAATTCTCAGTGTACATATTCTGATTATAGTTCCCAGCCTCCACTGAATTGTCTTCTGAGTAACTTAATATTGTTGAATACAGGCACTTCTTTTCGGCCTTCATCTTAGGCCTCCTCTCCACACCATCCTAAGTGCACCACTCCTCTCTCCTTGTTGAAAACTTTACTTCCACTGGGCCATTATTGTTCCATGTGTCTCATCACCTTCTATCCTGTTAAATGCACAAATTTCACAGTATTCTATGTCCTTTTTCCATTTTACATTATTCCTAGATTGACTTTTGTGGCTTGTTATGGTTTTTGCCTGGATATCACCACAAAGCCTCATGTGGTTATGGGGCTGGGCTTTTTGAAGACAGCTGAATCTAGAGTTTTTGACTGTTTTGTTGTCTAGTGCTAGCACTGGTGGTGCTACACCCACTCTAGGGCAGGTAGCCAGAGTACAACTTAAGGAAGAGAAAGGGGCTTTCTTTCCCTTTTGGCTCTTGTTACATTTGGTATCGTCTGCCACCATGAGTGTTTGGCACTCTGCTTTGGAGCCAGCTGATTACAGATTGAAACCAACTGTGAGCTAAATAAAACTTTCCTTCCTTAATCCTAGGTGTCAGGCATTCTGTCCCATGTCTTTATAATTCCAGTTACCAAAGTGCCAACTTCTAGCCAGGATTTCTCTAAATTTTAGACCTGGAGGAAACAGTGCCAGTTAAATCACCTGGATAAGGCATCAGTGAAACTTCTGTTCACTCAACATGCCCCATACATGCTCCACTTCTGTGATCCTTTGGCAGTGACTGCCGTTAGCATTCAGTTGTGATCACAAGCTGGCAGACTGAATGTTGTCCTTGCTTCCTCTTCCTTCCTTGCTTCTTTGATCTTCATTCTTTGCCTCTACTCATGAGGACTCATATTTGTATTTGGCCCACATGGATAATATGGCATAATCTGCTACTTCAGGATCTTTGATTTAATTATATCTGCAACTTTCCCCCCTTTGCCATGTAAGATAGTGCTTCCATAGGATCAGGGTGTGGCCTTCTTCCACCTGCCAAAGGGATGGTCCTGTCCTCCATTAGCCTCCCTCAGTATGTGAACTCTGTGAATCCCTCAGATCTTAGGTAAGGCATTGGAAGCTAAATCTTTGTTTCTCGGAGTCAAGTTTTCTACCAGAAGTGTGCATACGGTGACTCATATTAGGTTGAGTTGGGATGCATTATGTTTTAGCATAAGCATCACATTTAATTAAAAGTGAAAGAATTATTGAATTTCACTTATTTATGTAAGACAAATAATGAAGATGTTTTTAAGACCCTGTGTGGTTATTTTTAAATTGTTTGTATCCAATTCTTATTTTTTAAAAATAAGAAACTTAGTATCTCACGTTTTTTGCTGCTTTTTCCCTACCAATTAAATTACTTTTCTTACTTATATTATTTATTTATATCATAAGGTTCAAATCACATTTATGCTGTAAATGCAATTTCTGATTGTCTAATCTTAATTCTATATTTAAATTAATCCATTTTGACATAATTCTTTTAAATTTTTCATGGTATTTTCATTTTTGATACTTTATCCTTGATTGAATGGGTTTTTACTTTTATTTAGTTTTTAAGAAGATTCATGAATGCTATAATCTTTGACATCTTGCATATTTGAAACAGTTTGACTTTCTTTTAAAGAGAATTTGGAAAGTGTAATATGCTGGGGTGTCCGATTTCCTTCTGAATTTTCTACACTTGCATACACAATTTTATAATTGCTATTGAATAAGGATTTAGATAATGTTTTGCCCAGAATTGGTTTCTACACTTCAGTTCCTCATTCTTTTAATAATCACATTTAGTAGTTTCACCAAGTATATGCTGTTTGCAAGTATTCTGTTAATTTTATCTAGTATAGTGAATACTTTCATCAGATGCCTAAATTTCTAGTAAATTTTAAGAATTTTTCTATTATATATTACATATACTTTCAATTTTCTTTTCTGCTTCTTTTATTCTTTTTTTAAGGAACTTTTTTGCATGTTTTCAGCATTTTCTAACTTTTATCTCCTAATTATTAAGTTTTCCTTGATAGTTTCCATTTTATTTTTGTCATTTTCTTAGTCAAGGATAGATTGTTACTTGTTTCTTAATATATTTTTCTTTCCTTCATTCTTCACTTTCTGATAGATTTCATGGATTGAATTTTACTTTTCTTTCTCTCAATTTTATCTGCTTTGGTTTATTTAGCATCTCCTTATAACCAATTCTTTTGTACAAAACAAGTTGCTATAAATCTTTTTCAGACTATAGATTAATTGATCTGATTCATTCAACTATTTCCTAGCAGATATAACCTCTTATATTAGCCAGCTGCCTTTATTGTCTCTCTCTCTCTCTCTCTCTCTCTCTCTCTCTCTCTCTCTCTCTCTCTCTGTCTGTCTCTCTCTCACTGATATGGGGCATTACGGTACTTTTATTATGATATTAGTCCTACCTATACATTGTTTTGTATGTTTCTATGTAGTACTTATTTTTGGTAGGGGAAAGTCTAGTTACGCAAGGTTTTTTTTCTGCACTCTACACATAGCAATGAGGGCAATGTTATGCTTTCTTTGGTCTTTATCTCCTCTCTACAAAACATAGCATCTATCTGTAAGTCGTATCTCTGCTTAGCAGTAAACATTTAAAAAAACAGTATGTTTCTCTGTGGATCTTCTTAAGTCACAGACTGTCAGTGTAGTCTCAGGTTATCTGTCTTTCTTCTTCCTTCCACCTTTCATTTGTCTATGTTCACCACTCAGGAGGCCAGGTCACAACAAATATTGAGATTAGCTTGTGCTTCGTTTGTGCCTCCTTCATTTTTGGACAAAAGCTGTATCTCTTCAGTAATACTCCCTTTGCAGGACTGTTTTGAACTATATCTGTCTATTTTAAACAGCACTTTGGAAAGATGGCTCTTATTTTTCCTGTATGTAAAAAAGTCTTGTGTCAGATTTTGGCATCAGACTTTATTGTAATGTAATTTTTGTTGTAATTCAGACATAATCTAGAAGTGTAATTTAATATTGTAAAAATTGCTTTGTACTTTTGATATAAAGGTTTCTTCTATATTTTCTGTCCTTTCAGTGTTTTTAGAGGAAGAGAAAACATACTATTGAAATTTCTGCACTCCACCACCATTAACTAATGCTTCTCAACATTTTTATGTCTGCAGATATAATTTCTATAGTTTAAAATAATTAAAATCATTTTAAAATTTAGAAAAAATCTCTGATCTATTCACTATGATTTGACAATTAGACATGGGATAGATAATTGTCCCAGTTAATTAAAATTTAGGTTAAAATTAATTTAAGTTGAGAGTTTAAAATGTAAAAAGTAAAAGGAATTAAGTTCCAAGAGTCTACTGGACCTAATTAAAAGGTTACAAAAACTCATTGAAAATGCCACTGAGAGTTATTTTGGAATGAAAAACAAAAAGACCATTGTATAAATATTTGTATAAAAGGGTGGAGAATGATGAATTATTAAAATATAGAACAAAATAGCAATAGAATGTTGTGGCAGGAAAAGCAAGTAAGATATTTTGCTCTAATGGATTATTGTTTGGGAAATTAGTTCCTAATAAAAACATGGTTAGAAATATAATAAAGAACTGTTATAAAACACTTCTGTCCCACAGTTTCATTGTGATGGTGATTAAATCATTTCTATTTCAATGCAAATAATGTCTTACAAAGTTTGAGTAGTTGTATTTTTCCTTCCTGCAGTTCTTATCATAGTTGCTATTTTATTTTTTTTATTTTACCATTATTGTATCTTAACAATACCAAGCTAGAAAAAGAGTGCTAATTTTTTTTTAAGCAAAATTTGGGAGCCAGGTTAGCTAATAATGTATGTGTAACTTTATTTTCAAGAGACAGGGATTCCTCAGTATTTCTGTCCAAAGTGCAAGACCTTTCCCAAATGTTTCTGGGGAAAGAATTCTTCTGCTTCTCCCTCTCTCTCACCTCCCCTTCCTCCTCCTCCTCCTCCTCCCCTCCCGCCTTCTCTGCAAACTGGACTTTTGTGGAGATTTAAGCAAAGTCAAAGAATCTCTGCACAGATGCTCTAACTTAGAACAGTTATTTTGAATATTGACCATTTTAGGAATCTTTACTCTTGAATAAGGAAAAAGTTGTGGTTAAGTCACAGTCCTAAATAATACCTGTACACACATGCCTGCACAACATACACATACATACATACCTACCCTCAGAATAGATATGTGAAGCAGAAGAATTTTTTGCTGACAACCTGTGGAAAAAGATAATAAGAGAAGATACTGGGCTAAATCATAAAAGCAAACAAGAGACAGGTGTGACTAGAGAGAAGGGAGTAAGACAGCAGACCAAATCTTCCAAAAAGGAACCTCTTAGGTACTTATCAGCCAGGCTGTTACATACAAAGTCCTAATTGGTATTTTACAGATTCACATTGCAGCTCATTAAACAGAAATGCTTCAGCACATATTCCAAGTCCCCAGGGTCCAAACCTCACTAGAAAGTTGAAAACTTCTCTAATTCAATATCTGTGCTCACAGTCTTTATGTAAGAAGAGAAACTGACCATACTAAGCATGTGTGAATGGTCGATCACTATATGGTTTCACATTTCTTGTATCATTTAATCTTGAGAGAACATTGTGAAAGAGGTATCACCAAACTCTGTTAGAAATAAGTACACTATACAGGCTAAGTAGTTTGTGGTCTAATTATTAAGTACTGAGTGAGATCATGATTTGAATATACTAACTAAAATCTCTTCCTGCAAAACTTTCAGGCTTCCATGGGGAAATAGTGTATACCATTTGTATTTAATCTTAGGCTACATGACAATTTAGGGATAGTTCGAACACATCAAACCAGATAAATCCTTTACTTGTCTAGGATGATTCAGAGGTTGTTTAGAGCTAAGGATGCTCATAGACTAGTGTTGTTAACTAATGAGTTATTTAGATTGATGCAGGGGCTTCAGGAGAAGAAGCAAGTCCCAATGAGACTCACAAAGCACCCTGGAATCATAGGAGCAGTGGAGAGTAGTTGCAGATAACTCAGAATATTTTCCTGTCTTTAAAGCATTTGGTGACTATGGAAGTTACTTTTTTTATTTAAAGAGAAAAAAGAAAGGACATAAAAAAAACCAAAGCAGTAAAAGGGTACAAGTAATACAGAATATCAAGAAAAAATATACAGTAAGAAATCACTAGTTAATAGGTTACAATTGTCTTAGAAACAGTTGTCCAAATTATAGAATTAAAGCATATAAAGTGGACATTCATATAGTGATATTGGAGACAGTTCTGTTCAATGATCCAGCAAAAGCTCAGTAATATCGTTTTTCATCCTACATACTCAAAAATACCTGCGGTTATATCCCTTAATCCACCTTCCTTTCCTCTCTTTTTTACAATAACAATTACACTTTTTGGGTTTTATTACTTCTTTATAGCTTCAGAGAATTCCTGAAGAACTGAAGAAGTGGAAGCTGTGAGCACAATACAAAACAACAAATGTGAGATTTTTGGGGAAACTCTCTTATTTCAAAACCACATGTTACTATGGAACTATACATTCAACCAATATACTGTAGATATCTAATACCTACATGTATTCTACATCTATATCTTTATCTGTATATAACTAGTGTATACTATGGCTGATTAACAATGTGTATGTATAAATTTAAAAATATAGCAAAACACATATTGACATTAATCCTTTCAAAATATCTTCTCTTCCCCATTGATTCAAATACACTTACCATTCTTGCCACTTCCTGAAGCAGTTCTGGAAGTCTTGTTTTGTAAGTGCCTTTATAAGATGTGGATAAAAACTATGGGGGGTATTGCTGCCGAGTGCCATCTATAGGAAAGGCAGGCTCATAAAAACATTATAACGCATTTACTTTATTGGCTGGATCTGAGACTGCACAACTTCTGACTCGTCCCCAAAGTGAAAATGACCATGAAAGATAAAACTTTTGAATTGATTCGGGTATCATAACGGCTACAACAGCACAACTGAAGACACTAAAGAAAGAAGAGATGAAGGAGAAATGAAGATTGTCCACAGTGAGAAGTGGCAATTTGAGGGACATTAATGACAATGTGACTTCTATATATTACAATATTTTTAAAAATCAAAATATCATGTTTTTCAATCACACCTTTATATATATATATATATATATATATATATATATATATACACTCAGATATAAAAATGCTCTGAGGACAAACAAAACAATAAAAGGTGGTTTTGTTTTCATATTTGGTGAACATTTCATTTTGATCTGAAAAGGTTAATAAAAAAATGATGAACATATTTCCATAAGACTTTTTTTTAAATCAAATGATCAAGTTCTAAGGTAGCTTGATTTTTTTTGCCATTCTGAATCTGTTTGATAGAAATTAGCCAGAAAAAGCTCATTTATATACATGCTAGCAATGTCTGCCATCATTTTGCCTTTTACAAAAACAATAATGTAAAGTCTTATCTACTTTCTGTCAAATACAGATCTTGTTGGAGACAGAAGTAAAAATTGATTTATACATGGTAACTTCTAACAGACTTTGGATTATTGATAAGTTCAGCAATGAATGTCTTTGGCCAGTAGAGAGGTACATTCACTGTATGGTCCTCTAATTCACACATACCACACTGTTTCTATGATATGAAGCAGTTTCTGGGACAGTGCTTTACAGAAACGCACATCTTGGATACCTCGTGGTTCTAAGCACTGGCATTCACAAAACAAATGGTATGCATGTTGTAGGAATTCCATGGTGCTTTCTCTTGTTATTTTTTTTAATATGGAAGTGGAGACTATTGGATTTTTGTGGGATCCACTGAAATCTATTGAGTCTTATTGCCAAACTGCATACATGCACAGAAAAATTTTAATAAAAGTTTTGGAGGTGCAGATTTGTATATGAAAACCATGTATGGGCCTATAGAAGAGTTTAAATTTCATGTTATAAAATATCATTTCTATTACCTAAGAATACGAGAAGTGGCAAGAAAGGATCACATTTACTAGGAGCTCTCCTCTCAGATTCTGAATGCTGAAAGTGTGAATGATATCATTTGTGTCTTTGTCAACAGAATGTCCTCCAATGTCAAAAAAACTTCTGAAAACCAGAGTGAACAGCTAGCCTAGTTATTTTGTTTCAGGATAGTTGACCAAGCATTTTGTGAAGTGACTGTGTGTAGTAAGCATCCTACTTTGTCTAAGATTGTTATGATTTCCATCACCCAGCGAGAAGCCAGGAAGATAGTCTTCCTTCTGATGAAAGTGATGCATGCCTGCTTAGAGGGAGAATGTTACTCTTCAAGAAGCACTGACCCAATCCATGTTAAAACTGATATGTCCTTTTTCTGAGTCGATGCAGCCTCTCCCAGACATCTTTTTTCCTCTTTCACTCTGATCATTCAGCTATAATATAAACCATAATGATGCCCAAAATAATAAAAGATGAACTTGAATTCATATTTGCTGTCCACTTCATTTAGAACAGAGAAAGCTGACAAAAATCTCCATAAAGTCAGATCCTTTTCTTTAACTTTGCACTAATTAGGTTTCAGAGGAAGATGGTTTTCCTGATATTCTGAAACTTTCAATGGAAAGTAATGAGAAGAATATATATAAATGCTGCAGAAAATTTGGGGAAATGATGTTGTAATAAATGATATTGAGAAGAAATGATATTGTTGGTGCTGTTAATTTAGATGACAATTCAGCAACAATCCCAAAAGTTTTAAAATGTACAGGCCTTTTGACCAAAGTATTACACTGATAAAACTATAAGCTATGGAAATAATTAAAACTTTAGTGAGAAAGTAATTTACTATAATAGTAATTCTGTATTTATAATAAATACTTAAAATTTTTCTCGATGTCAAAAAATAAGAAATTCTTTAGTTGTGATGCTATCAAGTAGTAAAGTATTTTTATAGGTTGGATCTTAAAGTTCCTCCAAGTCCTATTGTTAAAAATTGATCTCTTTTAGAGTAGTTCTGTTGGGAGATCTTCAGGTCATTGTGGCATGCCCTTGAAGGACACAGGGGACCTAACCACTTTCTCTTTCTTTTTATTCTTGATCATGAGTTGAACAGGATTGTTGTGCCACATGCTACCCATCATTGCCATCTGAACCCTCTCCACAATGGACTCACCCGATTCTGGACTGGAACGTCCAAAACTGTAGCCAGAATTCAACCTTTCCTCTTTGTAAGTTGATTATCACAGGAATTTATTATTCTTGAGAAATATGACCAGTATAAATGTTAGCAGGTTTTCAAGATATAGATGTGGCGTTACATTAATAATGTAGTCTTACTTTACTATGGTAGAAAGAATAGAAATCAGGTTATAGTATTTTAAAATTTTGAACTTCTCTTTGCATTAATCTATCTACTTATTTATGAAATAAAGGTCTATAATGTACAAAGTATAATATAAAAATAGAGTGAAAGCTTAAATGAAAAAATGTTCCATTAAAAGACCTATTATCATTAGTCCCCTTTAATATGCTGCCCCTTACTGCATACATACCATCGTGGTTTCCTCCATGTCTGGAATCAACTCAAAATATTTACAGTAATTTCTGTAACATGATAACATATGGTATATTCTTATCAATCTTACTCACCAGATCTGGCAACTTAAAACTTCTAACTCTTCCCCATCTGCAAAGTCAAAATAACATGAAAGGTGAATGGGTTTGAGTCAATTCAAGGTATTGAGGCAGCCACTAGAGCATAACTAAAGACGTTAAGGTCAAAGAACCTTCAGAACTACTTCAGAAATTGGTAAGGATGCTGGGATTAGTGTATTCAAAATGAGGGGGAGTATTTTGAGAGGAGTTAATGACAATGTATATTTTAATTCAATATTAACTTATTCTGTGATCACATTTCATATATACTAAATGATAACAGTAGTTATTTAAGATCATGAAAATTAAGTAATTATTTGTGTTAATTTTTGCTTATTGTTTGTGTCAATTATAAGCCTATATTATCTGTAAAATAGGAATAAAATACAACTTCATATATTTATATATTTTTCCTCATTCTTTAAGCATTGAAACTATGTTAAGTAGTTCTGTAACATTATCATTTAAGTTCACTTATGTTAAAGAGAAAAAAGTATTGAAACATTTTTTGTTCCTAAGCTGAACTGGAAATTTTGACAATTTATGGTCAAGCAGAATAAATACATAAATTTGTATAAATTTCCTAGATAATGTAAGTATTAGATAGAATATAATGAGTAGAGTGGAAATTGTGAATGCCTGATTTAATAAAATCATATTCTTTCAAGTCCTTCAAATTTGTTAAGCCAAGCAGTGTTTATCTAGTTAGTTTCATCAAGTAGAAAAGTATTTTATGGCAACACTGTTCTTTTTTTCAGATTACATTTTTCCTGTACCTGTCAATTTATCTATTATTACATGGCTAATTGATACTTTATATAAAGGAACTGAGCACAAATTTATTCCTACAATTATAATGCAAATAATTTTACTTAACCAGAGCAACAAGATGAAAACCTTTATCTAATTTCCACAGATTTAAAAACCTGCTGCAGTATTTGATATGCTGGCATTAACTGACCCTTAGATAGTTTCACGCAAACTTTAGCTGAAATGTGTTAGAAATATTTTCTTCACAATAGCCACAGTGCTTTGAATGGATGGAAAACGTTGCTTAATAAAAACCTTGGCACATATGATTTTAAAGGTTCTTAAACACTCCAAGTTATTCAAAGCAAGGTTATTTAGAGTAACCCAATTCATGGTGCCAAGTATATAGTGTGCCTCATGGGAATACACTGAAAACAGATGTCCCCAAACAAACTTCTCTTTCTGACTTGCCCCTGGCATGGTACTTTTAGCAAGATTCAGAATGTGGATTGTCAAAGACTCCTGATACTCTCGTACTTAGTCTTGGGAACAAATAATAAATTAAGCCTTTGTGGACGAAAGAAATGGAAAACATGACTGACTGCCTAATACCTTGCTAAGCTTTTAATAAGTGAAACTGGGTTTTCCCCAAGAACAGTTAAAACCACCGCTTAGAAGTTTTAATGAAACACTTAGTGAATTTCAGGTTTTTTTTCCCCTTAATCATTTGTTATACCAGTAAGCATTCAGCAAAACTAATTGGATGAAAGCATGATTATATTCAAATCAGTGACTATATTAATAGCCAACATTTACTATTGTCTTGTAATATCTTTTACAAAACAGAAAGTCAGTAAAGATCACTCAAAGTTTTCCTGATTAAAGATAATTAATTTTAACATTTTATATATTCTAATTTATATGTAGTAAGATTTTTACAAATTGGAATTAAATTTTGCATACTGCCTTGTAATCAGAATTTCTGGCTTTTTGCTCAGTAAAATGTAGATATTTAGGGTACATCCTAAAACATTCTTTGAGAGGAAAAATAAGATGCAAAATCTACTAATTTATTGAACTCCTTGTCTTAGTTATTTTTTTCTCATTGTTGAAGCAACAGTGTTCATCTATGTTCAACAATGTCTGACACCCAAAGTTAAAGGAATAAAAGTTCATTTAGCTCATAGCTTGTGGTGGTTTCAGTCCATAATCGTCTGGTTCCAATGCAAAGTGGCTTGACAGACAAGCATTGCCCAGGAGAAACAGTTTGTGTCAGGGAGTAGACCACAAAAGCAACAAAGGACCTTAGCAGGGTTTTCTGCCACTTATTATCTTCTCCAGGCTACTTACCGTGCACAGCACTCACACTCTTAATCCTAGTGCCCTTGATCCTAGCATTGCGCTGTAAATCAATCCCAGCTTCACACACTCTAGATTTAGTCACCGCTGAAAAAGTCTCACCGATGACCAAATGAGGCTTTGAGAGAATATCTGGACACAGACCATAACAATTTTCTACTGTGCTAATAAGTGAAGAGAGAGTTGTGATCTAGGTATTGTGAAGATAATAGTGATGAGTAAGACTTAGTCTCTCATCTCAGTTGACTTATATTCCAGCAGTAAGGGGACCAGAGAGAGTAAACAGAAATACATATGTCTACTGTAGTAAGGAAGGACAAACACAGGCTATGTTCGTGAAGCATCTAGGGACAAAATAGCTGCTCTGACTTGCAGGATCAGAATGAAGTGTTACAAGGACCAGCAGAATGACAGACTGCTTCTTATACAATAGGTTGTGGTCGAACTCAAATCATTAAAAATCTACTAACTATACAAAATAATGCCTACCATGTAGTAAAAGGTCAATAAGGCTTTATTATAGTTATTATCAATGCTATAACATACAACAGCTTGAAGAAAACATTGACTATGATAATATCTGTTCAAATTTTTCTCATTTCAATCCCAAAATTCAATAGAAAATGTGTTTTCTATAGCAAATAAGTCTCAAAATACACAAAAGTTTACAATTGCCTGAAATGATCCAAGGAGCCATTAATTTGATGACAGTATTTAATTGCTTTGATAAAATAGGTCTTCTATGATGGTTTAATAAACATTTTTCATGCCTTTGATTCACTTACATTATGCATTTTAAATCATTACACTTATTTCCTTTCATTATTATTCTCACTTTGTTAATATGTGTTTATCTTATTTCAGTCTCTAAGACCATGAAACAAGTGCTAATTAATTAGAAGCCTCAAAGGCTGATATCAATATAATGTTCTAGATTCAACATGACTGAATAGAGGAGGAGCCACAGTGGAGCTACTCAGAGAAAACTAAAACCACAGGTAGTTGGAAGAAAGGGAGGGACATACATCCTGATGCCAAAATCAAATTGAAATCAGAGATTTGCTGATAAAACAAAGCATAGATATAGAGCTTAATAAAACATCAATCCAGCCCACAGTGTACCCAGTGTGTCATCCACCTGTGTGTGGAAGAGGATCACCAAACTAAGAAGTTTAAAAGAAAAGAAAAATTAAGAAAAGGAAAGAAAAAGAGAAAAACAGATTTAAAAGTGTAACTACCTCAAGCCACATGGGATAGACTTGTGATATAGTCTCCTGCCTCTCTTCCCTTCCTCCAAACAGAGGACACTGTAGCTCAGCTGCAAATTCCACTGGCACACAGGAGTGAATGAGCTCTCCACAGAAAAGGGGCCAGTTGTTTGTGTTTGTTTGTTTGTTTGTTTGTTTTTGTCATGCACCAGGGAAGTTGACTGGTACTTCCAGGGACAACAGTTAGGGACTATATGCAGTTGGGCATGTAGTGAATGGAACAACATGATCCCTCCTACTCCTGATCAATACCTTGAGAGAGGGACCTGAGACTTATGCAGCCTTGTGCCACAGCACATCTATGAGTCAGAATTCGGCACTCCCCTGGAGAAGGGGAGATTAAAGTGACACTTAGCTGTCTTCAGCAGCAGCAGCAGCAGCAGCAGCAGCAGCAGCAAGGGCAGAGCCAGCCACCACACTCCAACCCATCATGACCTACTACCAGTGGCTCAAAAGGACACACGCATGCCAGTGGAAGTAGAACAGAAGAGGCCATGAAAACACCAGGAAGAGCCAGTTACACATGGGCCTGGGAGCAGCCTTGCCCTGTCTCTGTCTGAGGGTGCCACAGTGACGACACAGAAACAAAATGGGTAAGGAGTAGGTGGGCTACGGAAGGACATACAGACAGTTATACTGACTGAAGACAGACCCCAGGCCTCAACATCTGGAGGCCAAGATAAGATCCACATCTAGCACTAATTCTACTGCAGACTTGGTGATATTTTCCAGCACTTCTGAGCTGTTTGACCATAGAACCACCACAGAACTGTGGACACCACATGAACTTTTTTCTGTCTTACTTTGTTTCTTTGCTTTTTTGTTCCATTTCAGTTTTTTGTTTTTGTTGTTGTTTAGGTTTTTACATTTTTGTTCTACACTGTTTTTTCCTCAACTATCTCTCATGATTTTATGGTATCTTCATGTGAAGGAATATTGTCTCTAGTCTTTTTGATTCACTTTAGTAATTTTTTGTTTACACCTTCATACTACTCTGCTGTCCTTCTCTCTAGTTTCCCATCCTTTGTCTTCCATCCTTTCTTCTGTACATTATCTTCACTTACCTCTCTGTTTTGTCTTCTAGCCCTCTTAAATTTCCCCACTAAAGGATAAAATCACTCTACCAACGGAAAACTGCATAGAAGTTTCTGATTTATGTTCAAATTGGTGTACAACCATAGATCTTGTCCTTATGATTAAATGGAGCAAATTAATAGTTTCCATAGTTTGTCACTTTATAAACTATGCTTGATACTACTTTACTGGTACATTTACTGCATTAGCGAAGACATCATACTTGTTATAACAAGTTGCCCTCCCTTGTGTAACAATGCTATTATTGTCTAAAGACATAACCATCACTATAGTCCAGTATGAAAAGACTGGATGCTGAGTTAAACATACAGCACAGCTGACCCTTAATAATTTGTGAAACTAGGATCTTGAGATTGATGCAAAAATGAAGAATCTCCTACACCTAAGAGACAACTCTGAAGAGAAGACATTTCCAAATAAGGTTTTGATACTATAATAAATCTATTTACTGTAAGAAATTCATAAGTATCAACACTGGAAATAAAATGAAACAAAAAAAATAGAAAGTGACAGGACACAGAAGCAAAACCCAACCCCAGATACCCAGTCAATCCCAGACAAGTCCAGATGTCAGAGAAAAATGGAAGCCACATACCACCAGAGCTTTCCAAACTGAGAAGAGCAAAAGTAAAAGCAAAATAAAACAGGTATATGAAACTGTAGTGGAAATCAGATCAGAAATAGTCTCTCAGTTAAAAATAAGATGATGAACATAATGAAGAACTTGCTCAGAAAATCTAGAACAGACATAGGACAAAAAAAGGAGTATAAGAAATCGTGAATACTCAACATAAAAAACAAATGGAATCCAGAGAGTTTCAGATCATTGTTCCCAGTGGTCAAAGACGTGCCCAGCTTCCAGCCACACTAGACTGGGCTCTGCAGGTTTCAGGCCCGCATGGGACATGCCCAGTGACTTTCTTTCAATCCAGGGAACTGTGCTGCTGGAGGAGGGAACTGGGATGCTGGTGGGGATGAATTCCTGCTCACCATCCTGAGTCCTGGGAGAGTTTAGAATCATTGCTCGCAGTGGTCAAGGATGTGCCCAGCTTCCATCCATACTAGCCTGGGCTTAGGAGATTTTTTGGCCTGACTAGATTACACCCAGTGACCTTCTTCAATCATTGGAGTTGAGAGCATGTGAAGTGAATTCCAGCCCATTGGTCCTTGCCTGGGGACAGTTTTGAACCATCGTCCACAGCTCTGGAGGTGGCACAGGAGATCTTGTGGGCCTGACTGAATCATGCTTAGCAAACTCCATTCAGTCCCAGGAAGGACATAGGAGATGATTTCCAACACACCCAGGGGAAGAAAGTCTTGGAGCAACACTTGAAACATGAAAATATAGGAAAATGACAAAATGTAAGACCAAAATGCAATCTCAAACCTCCAGCCCATCCCAAGAAAGCCTAGAAGCCATGTACATAGAAGAAAATATATGTCATACACCTGAAATATCTGAAATAATAGCACTGAAATAAAGAAACAACTTCTGGAAGCTTTAAAGAAATTCAAAATAGAAGTAATCTCCCAGGTAAAAGAAGAAATGATAAAAATAATGAAAGAGATGTTGAACACATCTAAAGAAGACAAAGTTAAAAAAATATAGGAGCAAAACAAAAAGATAGAATACCTGGATGAGCAATATAAGAAACAAATAGAATATATGAAGGAGATTCAAAGAGATATACAAGAGATCAAAAATCGCATTGAAAGTTGTCAAAACTACCTCAATGAAAGTGAAGATAGAATTTCAGACCTCAAAAAACAAGATTGCAGCTAGTGAACAGGAAAGGAAAGATCTTTTAAAAATAACAAGGAATCAGGAAATAACAATTCAATAGCTGCAAGATGATGCAAAGAAAAGCAACATAAGATTGATAGGGATAAATGAAAAAGAAGGGGATAACACAAATGATATCAAGAGGCTATTTACAGAAGTAATAGCTGAAAATTTCCCAAACATGAGAATGGAAACTGACATATGGATTAGTGAACCCCAAATAGCCATATCCAAAATAAAACTACACCCAGACATATAATAATCACCAACCCAGAAATCCAACATAAGAACAGAATATTAAAAGCTGTTAGACAGAAAAGACAGATCACCTATAAAGGAAAACCTATCAGAATCACAGCAGTCTTCTCAACACAAACAATGAAGTCAAGAAGAGCATGGAATGAAGTATTTCAGATCCTAAAGGAAAATGATTTCTAACTTAGACTGATGTACCCTGAAAAACTGTCCTTCAAAATGAATGGATAAATAAGATACTTCCATGACACAGAACAGCCGAAGAACTTCATGATCACCAAGCCAGCCCTGCAAAGAATACTGAAAGACAGTTTAGATACACATAGGGAAAAACCACGAAGGCAGACAAACAGAATGGAAAGATAAAGATGCAACAGCAGAAAGATAACAGGTCAACAATAAACCAATATATAACCATTAATGTACATGGTCTTAATTCACCAATTAAAAGAAACAGACTGGCAAAATGGATCAAGAAATAACATCCAAACATATGCTGTCTATATGAAACCCATCTAACCCAAAAGGAAACTCACAAACTGAAAGTCAAAGGATGGAAAACAATACTTCATGCAACAGGAATCAAAAAAAAAAGTGGGGGTAGCTGTTCTGTTTGCAGACAATGTGAACTTCCAACCAAGAATGATCCTAAGAGATAAAGAAGATCACTACATACTGCTTAGGGGAAAACTAAGGAGGAAGAGGAAGAGATAACAATCTTAAATATATATGCAACAAAATCCAGAACATCCAATTATACAAATGAAGTATTAATAGAAATGAAAAGTTAAATTAGCAATAACATCATTATAACAGGAGACCTTAACACACCATTGACACCAAGGGACAGATCAACCAGACAGAAAATCAGCAAAGAAATAACAAAACTAAATCACACCTGTGAACAAATGGACTTGATAGGCATATACAAAGTGTTCCACCCAACTACATCAGAATATACATTCTTCTCAGCAGTTCATGGGATGTTCTCTAAAATAGACAATATACTAGTTCATAGAACATATTTAAATAAATGCAAAAGAATTGAAATTATACTATGCATGTTATCGAATTGTGCCAAGAAACTAGAAATTAATGATAAAAGAAACTACAAAACCCCACAAACGCTGGGAATTGACTAATATACTTTTGAACAATCAGTGGGTCACAGGGGAAATTAAAGAAGAATTTAAACAATACCTACAAATACTATTTTGTTATGTTTGATAATATTGTATATGAAGTTATGCTCAGCTATTTCAAAGAAAGAGACATTATGGTGTTCACTGTTAATTATGGGTTGTCTTGTGGTGAAATACTGTGTTGCTTACATTGTTATGATATGATCTGCTTTGTTATGTCCTTTCCTGTGTTAATCTCTTTAAAATAAAAAAAAATTAAAAAAGAAAACAAATGGAACCCATGAAATGGATTGAAACAGATATCTAGAAAATTAAAAATTCCATTAAATGTTTGCAAAACTCCATGAACACAGTTGAAGACATGATACCAGACCTAGAAGACAGGACCATAGATGATGATCAAAAAAGAAAGATCCCTAAAAATAGAAATGAACTGTGAAAAAAAATCTGCAAGATGGTGCAAAAAACAACATAAGGTTGATTGAATTCAATGAAAAATTAGGAGTTCGCACAAAAGACATAAAATCCTGTTCAGCGAATTAATGGCAGAAAACTTCCCGAGCATGGAAAAGTAATTTTACATACAGAAAAGTAAGGCATATTGAACTCCAATTATCCATTATCAAAATAAATCTACACTAAGGCACATAGCAATCAAGATTGCAGAAACTCAGAACAAAACTGAGTATTATAAACTGGTAGAGAAAAGAAACAGATGATCTATAAAGGATAGGCCATCTGAATCACAGAAGACTTGTCAACATGAACACACAAGTCAAGTAGAGTCTGAAATAGTCCAAGTCCTGAAAGAAAACAACCTCCAACTCAGAGTGGTGTATCCTAAAAAGCTATCTTTCAAAATCAATTGAAAAATAAGATACTTCCATAACAAAGAACAATTGAAGAAATTCATGACCACCAAACCAGGTCTACAAAATATTCTGAAAGATAGTCTAGAAATGGATGATGAAGACCACAATTCCAAGAAAATTAATAGCAAGAAGCTACCAGCAGGGCAGACAATTAAACTGGTGGGAAAGACAGGAAACCCAATAGCATGCAAATAATATGAAAAGGATAAGGTAATATACATCAGTTATAACAACCAATCTAAATGGTCACAATCCACCAATTAAATGACACAGACTGGCAGAATGGATCAAGAAACAAGATCCAACATTATGCTGCATGCCTTAAGTAAGAAAAAAAAATTCATAGAATGAAAGTAAAAGGACGCAAAACGATACTCCATGACATAGAAACCTGGGGAGGGGGAAAAATGGGGTAGACCTTCTATTTGCAGACAATGTGAATGTCAAGCCAACACTGATCAAAAGGGATAAAGAAACCACTAGAGAAGGGGCAGGGATTTAGCTCAGCAGCGTAAGTGCCTGCCTGGCAAGCACAAGGTCGTAAGTTGGATCCCCAGTGCCAAACAAAAATACATTCTTAGAGCTGAGGATATAACTCAGCAGCAAAGCGCCAGTCTGGCAGGCAAGTGCAAGGTCCTGAATCATTTTTTTTTGTCTAGTTGATCTATCTAGTTGTGACAGTGGGATGGTAAGGCCCCTAATTACAATTGTGTTAATGCTTATTTGATTTCTCATGTCTATTAATAATTGTTTTATATCCTTAAGTGCATATATATTTATGATTGTTATCTCTTCTTCTTGGATTTTTCTCCTAAGAAAAATGTAGTGGTTTCTCTCTTTTTTTAAAATGTATTTTTATATTTTTTTCTTTTTTCCAGTGCAGGAATTGTAATTATTGCATTATTTCTCTGACATGAAAAACTGAAAGTGTAAATAAGAACCAAAATATAATATATATTGTGAAATAGGAGGAGATTGTTCCAAAGGAAAGGAGGATAGGGAGAGGGATGAGAAAAAAGGGATAAAAAGGAAACAAAGATTTGTAAATAAGGAAGGGGAAAGTGGTGGCAGGGAGGAGAGGAGAATGGGATAAAAGAGAAACTAAGATACATCGCATACAGGTACAAGTTCACTATGATGATTGTGATCATTATGTGTATCTGAACTGTACAAAAAAACTTAATGATAAAAATACATATAAAATTCATAGATAGCAAGTATTTAAAAATTTTTATGAACTGAAAACATCTTTGCAATGTATCATTTATCATTTATTAAGAAACAATTCATGCCTATTTTTTCACCCAAATGAAGACGACTATGAGTTTTTTTCTATCAGACAGGCAAAGTTAATTTATAAAATTTCTCAGTTTTATCTGAAATGAGTGATAGGAATGTGCTCACAAATGATGATATTATTTATCCATACAAATTTCCTGCAGGGTAATTTTAAAATATATGTTGATGTCTTCAGTGGTTCACATCCAATGACTGACTCATTACATATGAATTGTTTACTAAGGAATTATTCAAGGATGTAATCCATGAATTTTTGTGCAAAAGGTATATATGAAGCATTGATACATTCAATCACAAGGGAACAGTCAAGCAAAAATTATTTTATGTGACACAAATACACAATCACTTATATCAAAATTTTGTATTAGAAATCAAGTCCACACTAGTGAGATAATATAATGTTTACACAAATGGGTTTGATTTACCTCATTTATGAATGTGGTCTCAAGTTACATCTGTTTACCTAAAAAGTTATCCTTTTTATCCTTCTTTATAGCTGAGTAGTATTCCATTATATAAAAAACACATCTTTTTTTATTCATTCCTCAGTTGATGGCCATTTGGGTTGCTTACAAAATTTAGCTCTTAGAAATTGTGCTGCTATAAACATGGGTAAGCATAGACACAAAATGTGAAATAGATATTGTGAATTGGGAAGAAACTGTTCAAACACAAAAACAAATGGTAATAGAGAAAAGAGGAAAGGAAGAATGGGAAAAGGAAAAAGTGTATTTATACATAAGATGGTTAAAATACTTATACAATTGGTTTATCTTAGTTCATTAAAAAGTAAGGTTTGTGTTAATATTGTTTGGAGAAGATATTGTGCCTATATCTTATACTCTGAATAACTATATATGAAGACAACAATATACAGTGTATTAGTTATTATAATTCTACAAACGTTTTGAAACTCTGTTTTATTGTTTTTGTTTTTCTCCATTTAAAATTAAAAATTCTGAAAAATATTCATGAAGAATATTAATTTAAAAAGATGAACAAAATATATGTGTAAAATCTAAGATAGTATGATATGTATGTAGCTAACTCAGTAAATAATTATACTACTAAATATATATTTGTGAAAGTTAGGAAAAAATCAAAATAGTAACAATAGTATCTCTGAGTACTAGCACTTCTTAAAAGGAATTCATATAGGCTCATTAATGAAAATTCTGCCATAATGTGCATTGTTGTAACAATTTGCTTTTAAAAAATAAACAGGCAAATAATGTTGTAGAGAGGTAAAAATTCCACCATGTAACTTTCTCTGTTCTCCACTTGGAGAACTTGTATACTGCTTATGAATTCTCCTACAGATGGATAGTTGGGCTCCTCCTAGTATGAAAGCATAACAATGTACACACTGTACAAGTCTGTCTTTCTACTATATAGCACTTTCTTTAGTATATCGTTAAAATAAATAAAGCAAAATGATAATATTTTTCAACGAATGGTTTAGAGAGACTCATAGAATTTATAGATGGGCTATGCTCCACCCTTGACTAATATACATTGAAAATATCCTAATAACTACGCCTTTGACATAGTTTAATAATGGATTATCTTTAGTTTAAGACCTTGAACATAATTCCATGCTAAGTACATTAAGTCTTTTTCTAGCAAGCTTCACAATCAGGAAATGCTTTCTGTAATTTGCTAAAAAGACTGTTGGACACTTTGGTACATGCAGTCTGATTGTTTATGTAGAATTACAGCTATTGAAGTATCATATTTCTTCTCTCAATATGGAGAATTGTAATATGGTGATGGGTCCACTGAAATAGCATATTTACATGAAAAAATTTCACTAGTGTACACTTGGGTTCAGTATATTAGAATGGCAGGAAGTGGCTATTCAGAATCATAACAACAAATTATCCTCTCATATCTTATCAAATTTCCAAGTACCTGCCTATGAAATTGGCAGCAAAAAATTTTCATCATCTTGCCAACTTGTTTTGACCTCACAACCTGGCAAAATACAGCTATTGGCAGGAAAGTGACTATTTGAAAATGATTACAGTATATAGGGATTTTTGGTCTTATGTTTAATTAAGTAATTTAAATGCTACTTTGGCAACAAGGGTAGATTTGATTTCTATTTAATAATCTGCAGTGTGCTCTGTAATTTCAGTCTTTTGGTCACTAGTTCATCAAAGAAAGAAAAAGCAGGGAGCCCTCAATGAACATTATCCATAGCAAGGATAATTTAGCAAAATATTAATGACCTCTGTATTTTGTAATTCTATAGATACAATCTGCTTTCTACACAACTAGAGACCGCCAACTGCCTGGTGCAGCAGATGAAAGGTAGCAGAGACGAAAGCCAAAAATAGTTGCAGCAGAAATGCAGAGAAGAAAACAGTTAATCTTGATCTTCTCAAAAAAAGTTAATTGTTAGCTGAAGCAAAATACCCTTCAGAGAGACAAGTCTTCACGGCAGACTTTCTTTAGAGAGGGAATATTTTCCAAGTATCTCACAGATTTCTAGAACCAGGTATTGTATTTAGTGCAAATAAGATTTCCTGACTTTCTATGGCAGGTGTGTTATTTGGCTTTTTGGCTTTAGCATGGGAATATTGCATATAGGAAATGTGAAAGACAGATCAAGTTATTCTGTTTTGTAAGAATTGTGGAATGCAGGGAAGTAGGGAAGAGGATGACATATCAGAAGGCTAAAGTGGAGCCGAGTGTAGACAAGAGAAATGAAACAGATGGCTATTTTAAAATAATTATCTTAGAGAAAATGTAAAATAATTACCTCATAGGCTCTTGTCAACTATGTCAAGCCCTATTAAGGTAAAATTGGAAGTACCAAAGTTTCAGTTCTCTTTTATTTTCCTTTTTTTTTTAATTTTAAAGATAGTAAAATGCAACAAAACAAGACAGAACAAAGCCACTCAAGACAAGGCAATGAAACTGGTATAAAACTTCAGAGCAGGATACCAGGAAAACAACAAAGAGCTACCATAGTATATCTTGTTATCTTCACAATAGTTGTCTATTCCATCAGGTACAGCAAAATCAACCAAAAATGAAACACTATAAAACCAGTCAAAGTAGAATATTGAATAGAGCAAAATAATTAATAGAACAAAGCAAAACAGTGAAAACAGTACTGGACTTTGAAGAAGAGAAAGAAGGAAATCCCCTATATCTGCTATATTGCATACTGTCATCCTCTCAAGAGTTGCTCAGATTGCTAACCCCAGGTCAGCATAATCAAACAAATAATAGAAGCATTTAGGTGCTTCATGTGGCCAGTTGCTGTCAACTCAGGCTGCCCTCAGAACCATCAGGTTGCTACTGAGGGCGGAGGTGGAGGGGCGAGTGGGAGGGCTCCTTTATTTTTCTATAGTCAATGATTGTGAAAGCAGACAATACTGTCTACATAAACATCAATATGAGCTCAGTGGGTCACCCTCTAGATTACTAATTCAAAAAGTAAACTCTAAGGGTGGTGCCAAGGAAACTGATTCAACAAGATCTCCGGGTCTTTCTAATGCCCTTTAAATCTACTGCCTCATGGTGTGAATTTAGGTTTGAAAATTTTCATAGATCCTGGAAGCACATATTAGGGAGGCCAAGTGAAGTCTACTCCCATACTTTGGGCTGACCAAAACGAGAAGCAGGAAGCCAGTGGGACAGTAAGGTTTGGATGGAAAATATGGAGATTGTTAGAGGCATTTATGATGACAGTTTGAACAAGGGAGAGGTAGAGATTATCAAGGAACATGGCTGAACCTTGACTTAGCTGGGAGAAATCAACCTGAAAACATTAGGAAAAGATGGCAGTATGTCATGCTTCAAGCAAACTACTACACAAGGGACATTCAGAGAGACACTGGAGCAAACAGAAGGCACAATAATCCTGCGAATGCTCTACTTTCTAGCCCTGAAGTCTTACTGATGACCCTGCTCTCATCCAACTCACAGACACCTAAATAGCGGTATCATCTGGACAGAGGACAATGAGAGGAAGAGAGGAGGAGGAGCCATCTTACAAGAAAGTCATGTCTTGCTAAAAAACAAAATCATTGAAGGGGATTGGAAACCCTATGAAAGATACAAATCAGAGGAAATATACTGTGAGGAAAAGATTGAACCAGGAGAATCTAAAGCTTTATTCATAGGACCTCTGAATTGTTTCCATTCCTTAGAGGAATGGGCTTATTGGGGAACTTTAGATAATACTAATGAATAAACTATGTAATAAACTATGTGTGTGAAAGTGAACTGTGTAAATTTGTAATTATGCTGTACACTTTTGCAACCTATAGTGAAATGCAGACATTTTTCTACCCAAAATTCTCTCTGAAAGAAAGTAGAGAAATGATAGAAGGAAATACATTTAAACACTTGTAATTTGCTCTTGTCAGTTCTCCATCCTCTCATAGATAATGCATCAGGCAGAACTGTCAATAAGGGGCTAACAGACAGCTCTGAGGTGGGGGAGATTGGTGACATTAGAATAGTGGACACAGTGGGAAAAAGAGAAACTGTATTTACCCATTCTAGCAAAGTGAATATCATGAGCCGAAATGAAGGAATATGAAATTAGAGAAAAGATAAGAAAGCAATGACTTCTTTATTACTAAGTTCCATCTGCACTGGATTTTTCAATTACTTCAATGTCAAGAGTATGGTCTTGAAAAATCACAGCAATGTACCTCCACTGGAAGGTATTAAAATCTCTTTAGAAATATTCCAAGGCAATGTGTTTAAATATTTATGAACAATTTCTATAGATGACTGTTGGCCATTTGTCCTAATTAAGTGTATTCATAATATGAAATAATGTTCCCATTGTCAGAAAATATTCTGACTCTGAGCCCTCATGCAGAAAGGGCCTCTACTCAGAGTGCTGACCTGATTATCTCCCACCTGTCTGCCATACCCATATTGGTAAATATGTATCATCATGTTTAAAGGCAGCAGATATCACTGTATATACAATTTAATTACTCTACTGATGAATATTAGTATTTCTAGCTTTGTTACTTTTTTAGAAACAATGATGCAAAAACATACTCATAAATATTTTCTTTAGGATAAATTCCAAAAGTTGAACTTCTAAATTAAAGGATAAATATACATTTAATTTTTAACAGATTATCATTAACAAAAAAGCCTCCTTCAAAGCTCATACAAAAGGATGAAAGTATAAAGTACCCTAACTCATTACTTGAAATATACATTTTAAACATTACCACTCATCTAGTTGACATTCAAAATTCTTCATTTATTGCAAGCCAGGTTAAAACTTTTCCATAGATTTATTGAGTATTTGTGGTTACTCTACATTTTTTTTGCTATACATGAATTTTTATTGTATAAATTCAATTCATACTTTCTGCCATATTTATTTTAAGTATTTTCCTGTCTTATTTTATCAATTCGATGTTTCTATTATTAAAGCCTTTCTGTTATAATGTTATGATTTTTTTGTCTGTAAAGTTTACAATTATTAAATTAAGTCTTTGAATACTGAATGACTGTGGTTAATTTGACTTGGGCTATTTTTATCATATTATTTACAAAATAGATTGTTTAAGATATTTTTGATCACATATACATTTTTCAATTATTTCTGTTTTTTTAAGTAAATAATCAAATGACATGCAAATAATGAGAATTTCTGTAATTGCAATATATATTATTTTCATTTTATCTTATAGTGAAAAACAACATTCTTACTAATTTCATTAATGTCAATATTAATTATGAGGATGACATTAGATCTGTTATAGTTTTAAATAATGATATTAAGAAATGTCAATCCTCTTAGATTTTTTTGTAGTTACATAAATTTGGTAAAATAACTATGGTAGTGTCCATTGTATCTCTATACTGGTAAGCATTTCTCATGACAGTTTGAAAAAATTATCCTGATCTTAATTTTGAGGGGTAGAAAGAGAGTGCATATAGTTTTAGACAAGCTCTCTCATTTCCTCCACTTTAGTAAATATACGAAGTAATGTATTACTTTCATTTTTCATATTTTCTTGGAAAACAGTTCATCCAAAGAAAACTCTGATATATTCTTCTATGTATTAATCTATTTCTACGTTCTATGTTCTTATGATAACTTGTCTGTTTTTGTCACAACAGCTTGTTTCTATCTCACAGTTGATACTGTGACAAGATTTGCCTTCTTTGACAGAAACTCATGAATTTATTGAGGATGATACATATTTTAAGGTAGAAAGATCAGTGTGACCTTGAACAAAGAATGCAATTGCTTGGGATGCCTTTCCTTAATCTGTTACTTGAGAAGAATTTGAATTTCTCAAAACCAGGAACTGTGTTTTCTTTGCACATGGCCCCCACCCGTGTCAGTGACTCTTTCAATAACAATTTGTTAAAGTGAATTCTCTGCTCAGTAAGCAGATAATTTGATTAGGTAATGTCGAGGTACATTTCAGTGGTAAAAGCTGCAATACTGTATTATAAAAACAATTAAAATGATGAAAAGAAGTATTGTCAAAATTAAAGATACCACACAAATATAAAAACTGACTAGGGTTTTCATTTTTTATAAAACATCTAAATCACTCATCCCTAATTTAATCGTTTACTAGCCACAATGTTGGGGAAATACTGAATTAATTTATCATGAACTCAATGAGGCCAACTCATGTAGTTATTATTTTTGTAAGAGGAAAATAAAATAGCTTAGCAGTTTAACCCTAATGAATAATAAACTTCACATGCATATTTGGATCACTGAATTTTCTTGTATTTATGTTTTTTTTGTTAGATGGTTTTTCTAGAGCTCACCTTGTAATGTGTATTCAAGTGGATAATTCACATGACTTGAAAAAAAAGAGATATAAGAAAAAAAAGTCCCATTTCTATACATTTACAATTCCTATGAAGTATCACCTTGAGAGTAGACCTGACAAGTTATGAAAGTAAAGCTCATTTATGAGTCATTATCTCTTAGTAGCACATTAATCCAGCCCATCTTTTTGTTTGCTTTTGTTTTTTTTTTAACTTATGGAATATTATCTTTCACATTTGAGGTTGTATTTTAAAGGCAATTAAGACTTGCTTTATTTTAGGATTCCCGAGTATTTTAGTTATAAATGGTTGTTTTCTCTCATAGTCATCTATAGTGAATATGCATCAACTCTGCGTGGGGAGCAATATGAGCTGTATCCGACTTCATTTTAACTCTCACTGAAAATTCTTTGGCAATATAATCATATGAAAAATGGTTAGGGACTAATAAAGTCTTATAAGAGATTTTGGTTCATATTAGATAAGCTTTCTTAAGCTTCTCAATTTGAGAAATCTTATAAATTTGTTCTATAAGAAAGTCAAAAAAAGATTTATTTGATTAAACAAAATAAAGACACTCCTTAGAACTTTTTCTAGAATCCCTTCCTGCAAATAGAGATGAAGAAGAGAATTCTTTATTTTATCCCATCTTTGCCTCCTGCAGTGGTGGTCACAGTATTTGGGGGTGAGGTCTGGGGCAATGGCTTGGGATACGGTAACTCATCCATCCTTATCCAAAGCCATTCTTACCCCTAATGGCTGGATTTATAAAGCACTGCTGCAGAACCTTACGTCAGCTTTCGGTACTCCATTCTGTAAAGAGGGAGAGTATCTATTCCAGATGCTTCTTCTAATTTAGATACTTAGTGATCGATAGTGATACGAGTTTATTTTCATGAGAACTCATAATTGGTATATTTATCTAGTAAAAGTTGAGAACAATAGAAGATGAATTCTGACCTGAATGACAGGTTTGTGCAAAAGTGCATAGGTTGACGATGCAGTGAATATTTATCATCATTCAGTGAGGTTTTGGGCTCTTTGCCCTTTTTTGAAAATCAGTGGAAAGAAATATTTATGCATGTTAGTGAACTTAAAAGGCACACATGAGAAAGAGTTGGTGGGCCTGAGTTTTTTGATTTTCATTGTATGAGGAAACATGAAAGGTACTTTTAAACTGACCCCATCCACTCACTTCTGAATGACAATGCTCATGGATGCTTCAGTGATTTTACATATATCAGAGGAAGCAGGTAGAAATTCCATGTGAAATTCCATGTGAAAAACTTTCTTCTAAACTCCTGACACTTTCTCCCACTTTTCCTTCTGAATAACTCATAATTTCTGTCAACAGCTAGTCTGAGTCCTTGCTTTAGTGACAATGGGGATTAAAATTAAATAACTTTATGAATTTTCAGGCAAAAACTTTAACTGGAAGGTAAGAGAAAAAATAGGAACATGATTCCTGTTTGAGCATTTGGAAGGGATACAATGTGATCAAAAGAATCAGATTGCCTCCCCCCTACACATAAAAGGAAACAAATTTGATAGGGGACTGCAATGGTATGGTGTCATTTCAATTATTACCTCAGTCCTAATTTCGTAGCTTTTTGAGGGAGGAAAGATTCATTCTTATGCAATGATCCTTTGTGCTGGTTTCAGTCATGTGAGGCTCACTTTTTCCTGGGACCTTGGTGACTACCAGTAATTTCAGGCCTTGTTTCAAGGTGGAAGTATCAGGAATTGGACATCTATCTGAAATTAGATTATCCTTATCTGAGTGTCTTCTATCATGAAGGGAGATTAGATGGGCTAGGTAAATTAGGGCTGGTCAACTTTCCCTAACTAACAGTGTTTATCTACAGATCTGAGAAATTTCTGATCTAGAGTCTTACAAAATGAAGGTCAAGCTTTGTTCTGCCTTTAGTTACCTATTGGTCATCTGTAAACCCAAGCAAAGTCTCACAGGTTTTAGCAAAGTGTTAAGTCCCCAGTTGTCTCAGAAAAAATGTAAATCATGCTTTTAATAAATAATAGACTGAGGGACCAAGAGTTTATTCCTCCTGTCCCTACAGCAGTCTCTGACTACATCATTTTGTTGACACTTTGGTATAAAAGTGAATTTCCTATTTCACTGTTCTTGAGATTAGAGATACTTGACAAATGACATGCATGCCACACCACTGTGTATACAAACACTGCAGTGTTTGAAAGAAAGCAATTTTTAAACTTTTACCCCCAAATTTCAGATATTTATAGTCTGAGTACCTTGAGTAATGCCTAAGGTATCATACCAGATGCTTTCAGATATAGGGTTCAATGCATGTTTTGGAAAGTCGTAAGATGTAAGTTTGTGTGCCCAATGAAAACAAAACATCAAAATATGTTTGTTGCTTGCCATCAAACTTCACTATATACTTTGCATATAAAATAATTTCATTTGAGATCAATTTTGCACATTAAAATATGATGATTTAAATATATTGCTATACTTTATAAAATAATGGTGAATTGCATGGGGAGACAAATTCTAATTTGACATTGCTTGGCTGCTAGCTTCTAAAATTACAATTGGGAAGGTCAATAACTCAAATATCAAGAGGTCCATGGGTCTACCTTATCTGTCATATTGTGTGTTCACATTTTGGGGGTCTTGCATGTTACATTTAACCTTCTTTCCTCTTTTAGTGAAATTAGGCAAAAATGCTTAGTTATCCTTGAGAAAAATTGTACTGAGTAGAAGATTGTTGATGACTGTCAGTTATGGGTTTCAAAGCAGTAAATTTAATTTTGCTTGTAGATTTAATATGACTGTCACGCTCTGTTGTATTTTTCTCAATTTCTAAAAAAGGGCAGAACATTTTAAAAAGTGTAAGGCCAACAAGAAATTCACAAATGAACAGCAATTTATAAATTTGTGGAAACTTAATGTCAGACTAAACAATCTTTCTTCATTAGTGCTCAGATGCAAATTAAGGTAATTTTTTGGTTGCGTAAATTTTCTAAATGCTATTGAATTGGTAGAAAGTAGGAAAGGGACAGGCTGTGATGGGCAACATAAAGAAAAGATTCACACCTGCCACACATGTAGAAGGGGTATAATGTAACGAAGTGGGAAGTGCATGGAGCCTGAGATGGAACCAGAAATGGAACACAACTGTGCCTTGTTTTTGATGACCAGCTGATTCATCTTGACCAAACTAGTCTGGCCTTCTTAAATTTCTGTACCTACCTACACAAAATTGGCATGGAGAAACCTGCTCCACGGTGGTGTTAACCTTAAAAGTATATAAACCATATATGTTGTGCCTGACTTAGTGAGTGTTCAGTAAGTACAATTTCTTTCTCCTATTTTCCAATGATCAATACTATATATTATACCAGGAGAATATTTTAAGCAATTTATAGTACCTAGAATCTTCTAATAGCAAAGCCATTGGAAGGAAGAAGGATTTAACCAGTATGGACTATACAATTGTTTTTTTCTTTTTGAAGCAAAATGATTGATTATTCAAATGAGTAACTCCATGATAAAGGTGTGAAGGATATAGACTTAAAAACATGTATTCAACAATGTATAGGTGAGTTATAATAATTAGAAAGGTATATGTAATTTGAGGAAAGGATACAGAAATAAAATTTGTTTTCAGTTTAACTTGTCTGGACCAAAATCATGGGAGTAATTTGCACTCTTCCTTTATCATGCTATGGTTTCAATTTCTCTTCATTTACATTTTCTGGCAATTATTCTTTAGAAGTGATCTCCAAATCAAAATGAGATTATTTTTTCTTAGAACAAAAATGATTTAGTTAGAATGTACAAATGTTATGTTGAATAATAAGATATTAACAGCCATCAAATATTTTGCTTTTCATACTTGTAAAATGGACAAAACTATTGAAGAGTTAGACATAATCATAAACTTAAGTCTTGGTCCTGCCTGCCACCCAGAATTATCATCAAAATCAAAACTTGGATTTTTTTCAAAATAAGTGATGTGAAATATTTATGCATGAAAGTAAACTGAGAAGGCATAATTCTGGAAGCTCTAGTAGACTCTGAGTTGATTTTGAGCAGTTTTCTGACAGCAAAATGGTCTTGTATAATTTTTAAAGTTGTAAGGTTAAGTACAGATAACTGTTGTTGAGCCAAATTTCGGATGGAAGTTTTAAAATTGTTAATATCATGAAGTATTAAGTAATTTTGAATTCTAATCAAAATTATTTCTTGGATTCTTTTTTTTTTTAATCGGTACCAGGGATCAAACCCACGACCACCTGCTTGCAAGGCAGGTGCTTATGCCTCTGAGCTAAATCCCCAGCCACCCCAAAATTATTTCTTTAATGAGCATTTAAATATATATATATATATATATGTATACATATTTTTTAAGTATATAGCATTGTGATTTAGGGGGAAAGTGTGGATTATGGATATAAATTACTTCCTGGTTACTGTCTATGGAACAATATTTCTTAGTGTATATTTTATCATTACATAATTCTTTTTAAAGAAAACCTGATGCACATCTGAGTGACTAAAATTTGTATTCTCTCAGAATTGATAGCATATCTTGCTTGTTCACCTTTTCCTTTATAGATACTTGGGATTAAATGAAAATTGGTGTGTGTCCTTACATACTTTTTCTGGTAGAAAGCAATACATGTTGATTAGCAATTATATAGGAAATATGGAAACTTAATCTGTTCACTCAGTGCAACAACTGTCATTAGCTAATGTTTCTCTTCTTGTGTTTTGTTTATAATTGTTTTAGCTTTTTACATGGCAGAATACATATTAATATATACATTTATAATAGAATGTTTTCACTTAGTTACTTAACATATATATTTCACCATCTATTGAAAATGTCTTGAAATGATTATTTTAATTGGTGCATTGCACAGTAATTTATTTAGCTTTTTTATTTTTAAAATATTAGGTTATTTACTCCTCTGGCCTTCTCCTATTTAAAAATATAAAAAGTGTACATGTACCTTTTTTTCTGATAGTCAATTTTCTTCTTTTTTAATAATTCCTGAATATGATTAGATTAAGGCAAATTGGGTTCCCAAAGGATGATATTGTATTACTCTCCTGTGAGCTCTTTAAGATTGTAGTTTTTCCTCTCCTTGGCTGGCTTTGAGACATAGTGTTTATTTACCTCTTCCTCAAATGGAAAGGTAAGTAAATATAATCAACACTTGACCACCAGCTCCTTTGGGTTTTCAAAGAAGCAGGGGTGAAGCCTAAAAAAAGGAGCAGACTCAGTAGGACAGGAACTCAGAATTTTTAGGAAATAGTGTGCAAGTGAAGTAAGACTGAAAAGACTGAAAAGACATTGCTGTTGGGAAGAATACATAGAAGGGTATTGGCATGATGTCTAGGAAATAAAGGGAGGACTTCAGTACACAAAACAGGTAAAGGAAGTGGTTGATTGCTCACTTCAAAAAACAAGTGTACAGAATTTAATCACTGGAGAATAAAATGTAATCTCCCAAAATTCTTAAGGATCTTAGTAGTAGGAAAAAAAAAAACCTGTGTATCAAAGATCCTGCAAGAGTATTCTGTCTTATTTTCCCCTAGTTAGTATTGTAACCATCTTTTGAAGACTGGTACAGCCACCAGTCCCTTCAGTGGCCCCACATGCTTGGTCTACACCCAAGCATAGGGGCTTGGGTATAGGATAATGTCTCACTGTGATGGATCAGCTTGTTTGTAGTGAATTGACCCAGTTCTTCCACTTCTTTCTTTTCTGTGTGACTAGCACCATATTTACCACACACATTCTCAAAGCTTCCTTCTTCTTTTTCCAGTAACTAACTCCTTGCTAAGGTGATTGTTATCCTGAATGAAGACTGGAAAATAATTCTACTTATTTCAAACTATGTCTTTTTTTCCACTATGTCCTATGCAGCTTCTTTTTTCTATTTACATTTGTCATTATAGTTGGTTTTGTAATAAAAGTCTATTATTCTCACTGCTGTATAGGTATTCCATAATAAGCTACATTAATATACTATGGAACATTTATTCCATTGATGAGCAAACATTGAAGTTATTAGCATTTGGTGATACAAACTATGTTATATTATGAATATTTGTGTTTATGTCTTTCAGTGAGCATATGCATGGATATATATTTCCTGAGTAATAGAAGATGCATAAATTTAGCTTTAGTAGCCACTATCAAAAGAGATTCTACCAACATACAATTCTACCTATTACCCGTTTGGGGAATATTTCCATGTTCATAGGGTCCTGAACAGTGAATTGACCAGGATAGCCAAAAAGGAGTAATATCAAAGATTTATTGAAGGTGAAAGTGAACTCCACAGATTTGGAGCAGGCCAGCAAAAAGAGCTCACATCCCTGACGAGGTTTGGTGCCGAGCATTTTAAGCATTGGGATTTGGGGTAGGATTGAGGAGTTGGTCTGATGTCTTGCTCTGATCAATGGGTGGTTTGGCTCCACCTTTCCATCAGGTAGTAGAGCTTTGGATTGTTTATAGACCTTGATATTGTCATGGTATTACAGCAGCTAAAGCCTGGAGTGGGAGTGTGGAAGGTGGTGTGGACAGGGGTTTGTGTGTGTGCAGGGGGAAAGGAGTCAAGTCATAGTAATCAGGGCCAGGGTTGACACAGGGTTGCTGAACATCACTATGTTGGTGCCTTGTGTATAAGCTGGGTTACCTGATTACTTTCTACTGTTGTGTTTAGAAATGAATATCCTAGCCATGGATTAAACTTTAACTCAGAACAAGTATGTATCTCAAAAAATAAGATCCAAGATAGGCCTTCCTTTGTCTTTTCAATCATTTCTCATCTATCCTCTGTTTCACACTGACCACTAACCAGAGTATCAGTTGTATCATATATTCACCAGCATATGAAATCTACCTGTCTTATTTTAGCCATGTCATTGGATATGTTATGGTACTGAAGTATTAAACTGCAATTTCCTAATAATTAATCAAGTGATTGACTAATTCATGAATTTTCTTCCACAGGTTTTGCTATTTTACTTTTTAAAATATAATCTTTGATATATATGAATGATATCAATCAGTCATATTTAGTTTTTCCTCTATGTTCAATTAACTCTAAACCACTAACTGCATCCCCACTGTCATTGACCATATAGATGATGTGCATATGGATTGTGTGAGACTTGGTTTTTAGATAACCAGTCTAGTAATAGGATAGAAAATAAATGGGAGGAACAAGCATGGGAGTTGGGAGACCAGGGGTGAAATGTAATGGCTTGTATCGAAAAGTTGTGAGGGAAAGTCAAGTGAAGGACTAAGGATGATACTAAAAATTCTGTAAGGAGAGCACAACAGCAACGGAAAGGGAAAGTCCCATTTGACGTACTTTCAGAATAAACATATATTAAATGCAAACTGAGACCAAGGACAGAAAGAGAAAGGGACCAGAAATACAAAAGTATTTTCATTTTAACTGAAACATATGTGAGGTGAGGCCATTCATTGAGATGGCAAAAAGAGTTTTGATTTTGAAAACTGAGTTCTTAAGAATTAAAATTTTCCAGACTAGAAAGTTCTTAAAACTTGTAAAATTGTGACTCTTTCATAATGTACCTGAAAAATTTTTTTAAAAGATTGAAATGGTTAAATAAAAGACTGCTAAATATATTCTCATTCACTTTCAAAGATGACAAAAAATATAAAAGATAAAAACACTTGTTTGTAAGTAGAGGTTACATTAGAAATTAGAGAACACAAATGGCCTGATCTACAGCAAATGCTGATTTTTATACACATAGCATCATCAACTCCAGCATAGCCATGGCTCACAAATTATCTATTCATGGGTCCCCAAAGCACGGCTCAAGATACCTGAGAGGATGTAGTTAAGAACTGATTTACATTCATCCCTTCTCATTTCAGTTGAATCCTGTAGAACAACCTGCCAAAGTGTTATAATGCATACATCAAGGTGTATGGAGGCTTTTCCACCCACACTGGAACCAGGGAATATAAGAGCAATTCATTTCCCAAAAATGTGCTGTGAGGTAAGACGTAAACTTGGAAGTCATGGGCTGAGAGTCATCATCATATTAATAATTGATGTGTCTACAGCTCATTTAGTCTTTGTATCCCATAGCTAAGCTCTCATAACAAATTATATAACTTTCAAATGGAAGCCTTCATACTGATTACCACATCGAGACAAAGAGAAAGCTTGGAAAAACTCAAGGTGGTTTATTATTTGATTGGATGGTATATTAGCAGATTTCCAGGGATGCTGAAATTGGTTTTCAGGTGTGGGACAAAGAGTGCTTTCCATCAGACCAAGAGACAGCTAGGTACGGTCCCCAAGCTAATCATCACAGATCCTGAGTATCTCATCTGGGGTTTGAGTGATGTTTAAAGGTAAATTGCAGGGTTCTGCTGTCAGTGAGCATGAGTCACTTTCACTGTCTGCTGTTTTGCTGTTACCTGCTGAATACCATTAAGGAATGCTCCGCCAGTGATAAAGTACACTGCTATCCATGGACACTGCGGAATGCTTTCAAGTTTTTAAGAATTGCAGTTGGCATCCCAAAGCCAGCAAATGGTAGAAAATAATGAGTTGAAGAGTCTGGATGAGGGCTTCTGGTGGACTCAGCACCAGGTAGGAACCCTAAATCTCTTTGACTGTTTTGTCAGTTTGTGTGAGTAGGCACCTTCAGTGGAGTCCAAGCTAAACTCTTAATGACTATTTAACAGCGGAGTATTGTCTTTAGAGCTTTAACATTTTCCGAATCTTGATCCAAACTATTGTGCTGTATTGGAGTCTAGAAACACATTATCATAAAACATATCATTATGCATTGAGTGAAAAAAATGAAGAGCTATTTGATTATTTTCACATATTGTCAACTATTCTCAAATTTGAATTGTTGTAAATGCTTTCATTTCCTTACCATTTACTTGCACAAACTAATTTTCCCTTCAGTGTAACCTCAAGGACTTCAGGAAATTAAAAATTCTTGATCAAGAACTGTGTGGTACTCACTTCTACTTTAAAATTCAATGTGAAATCGTATGTTTGTTTATACATGCCATTGTGAGTTGAATTGTGTTCCCTAATATGGGCTGTTGACATGTTAACCCTCAGGATATGTGAATGTGACCTTGTTTGCCAGTACTGTCTTTGCAAGTATAATAAAGATAGGATAAGGTTATTCTGGATTGGCTTGAGTCCAGTGCCTTTAGCCCTTAAAAACTGAGGTATGTGTGGACCCTGATACACAAAAACAGTATCATGCAATGATCAAAACAGAGAGTGGCATGGTTCTTCTACAACCAAAGGAATGTCAAGAATTGCTGGCTGTACAAAAAGAATGTAGGAAGGATCCTTTCTTTTATTTTCTAGAAGGATATATTCCGTCTAACCCTTGCTTTTAGACTTCAGGTCTCCTAAACAAATTCTATTGTTTTAAGTCATACTATGTAGTTTTTTTTTTTTTTTTTTTACAGAAAACTTAGGAAGCTAATACTGTCTTCAGATGTTTACTACAATAAAATTTTTTTATCTCAAACTTTACAGAAATTTTCTATTTACTATCATGCTTAGTCTTTCACTTGACTTTTCCTCATCTTTGAATAATGTATTTTCACCAAGCTCCACATCCAAGATTCCAAATCCTGCCCAGTACATTAGGAGATGTCAAATAACTTAACATATTCTGCATTGAAAGATATGAAAACAATTGAAAACTATGATTTCTTGTTCACAAAGGTATATTCTGCAGTCCTTGTGTAGTATTTATGTGCCAATTTTTTTTCAAGTTAGCTGATAATTATTCAAGTTTTCGATTTTATACTGTTTATCTGTCTAGTTGTGTCTTGGTTACTTTTCTCTCATTGTTGAGGCAAAATACCTGACATCCAAAATTAAAAGAAGAAAGGCTTATTTAGCTCATAGTTTGTGGAGGTGTCAGTCCATAATCGGCTGACTCCAAGGCAGGGTGGCATGGCATAGAGGCAGCACTTAACGTGACAGAAGATAGCAAAGCAACAAGAGCAAAAAAGCAGAGAACAAGTCTCTTTTCCTCCCTCATACTGTAAGCAGGCTACTGCCTGGTGCTCCAAGGCAGGTGTAGCAATCACAGCATCTTGTGCCCTCCTCTTGCATAAGCTGAGGATGTTTACAAAATTAGAATCCTGGCTTCCTGCTAAGTCTCTCAGTCTAAAGTTGACACAATGTATCAACCATAAGTGATTGATCAAGTTGCAGTTTAATACTTAAGTACCATAACATATCCAATGACATGGCTAAAATAAGACAGGCAGATTTCACATTGATTTCAAGTTGTTTGATCAAGTTAGTTGGTTATTTTCTCATTTATGTACAAAAATATTTTAAGTAATTAGATATATCTTATGTAATTGTGTATTAAACAGTCAACAAAGGGTTCCTATCATCATTAATACTAAAATAGTACTATCATCATTGCTATTGAAATAAGTCTCACAGATTTTTTTTAACTTTCTTTTCATTGTTAGATTTTGTGTCATTTATATCATTGGCAGCTGTAAGTTGTATTATATTGTAAGTTTATAACATAAAATGTAATTTGCATAATGGCTTATTAGGAATAAACATCACTGATTAGCTTTTCATCTTACTATGAAAGATGCTAAATTTGCATGTTAGATGAATATAACAAAGCTCTTATGATGCTAGTTTTGCAGGTTGATCTTATGACAACGTTATTAGCTGATATTAGAAAATTCTTGAGTTTGTTCTTTGCATATGTACTGATTCAAGCAGGAGATTCTCCTGAGTGTTAGAAATAAGTACCTTTTTCTAACTTTGTTTTTATACATAGTTAAGTTTATTGGTACATTTCAAATATACATAATGATCATGTTTGTCATAGGAAATTTGTACCTGTACAAGATATACTGATTTCTCTATTTTTTCCAATCCCCTCTCCTCCCTTCAATCCATCTTCCCCTCCAAATTTATAAATATGTGTTTCTATTTTATCCTTTTCTAAGTCGTCTTCCTCCTTTTCCCTTCCTTCCTCTCCCCCCCCCCCCAGTTCTTCTTTCCTTTTGAGCAATTTCTTCACGTTTCACAATACCTGTTTTACATTTTGGTTTTTATTTACTCTCTCAGTTTCTCACACCAAGAAGACAATATGATTTTTACACATGTGAGTCTGATTTATTTCACTTAAAGTTATGGTCTCAACTTGCATCTATTTACCTAGAAATGCCTCAGATTTATCCTTCTTTATGGCCAAGTAGTACTCCATTGTATAAAAACTCCCACATCTTCCTGATCTATTTCTTGGTTGGTAAGTATTTGGGTTGTTTCCATGATTTAGCTACTACAATCTGTGATGCTATAAACATGGGTGAACATATATCCCTGTGGCATGATGTTTTTAATTCTTCTGGGAAGATACCCGAAGGTGAATGAATAGCTGGGTCACATGGGACCTCTAGTCCTAGTTTTTATTTTTAAAGAATCTGCATACTGATTTCCACAGTGACTGCACCAGTCTACACTCCCAACAATAGTGGAGATGTGTTCCTTTTGCCCCTCAGCTCTTCCAACATTTGTTATTGGTTGATTTCTTGATATAGCTATTCTTTCCGAGAAGAAATCTCAGTGTTGATTGAATTTGTGTCTCGCTAATATCTAGTGACGTTGAACAGTTTTTCCTGTATTTATTTGCTATTTGTATTGATTCATCTGAGAAGTGTATATTCATCTCAGATGCCCATTTTTGAACTGAATCTTTAAACTTGGGGGAAGATCTGACTGTTTTCACTTCTTTATGTATTCTAGATGTAAGTACTTTGTCTGAAAGACAATTGGGTAAAATTTTCTCCCACTCTGTGGGTTGTTTTCTCACTTTGTTGATGATATCAATTATTGTACAAAAACTTTTTTTATATAATGAAACCTCAGATATTAATTATTTGTATTACTTCCAGTGTGATTGGGTTTTCTTCATGAAATCTTGCCTATCCCTATGTCTTCTATATTTCTTCCTATCCTCTCTTCTGTTTTAATATTCGGGACTTGGATCTATTTCTATTTTAATTTAGTACATAGTGATAGACAGGGATCTAGCTTTAGTCTTTGGCATATGGAAAGCCAGTTTTCCAGCATCACTTATCAAAGAGGCTATCTTTCTTCAGTTAGAGTATTTGACTCCTTTGTCAAAGATTAGGTGTCTGTATTTGGAGTTGTTTCTTCTAATCTGTTCCATTGATCCTCAGGTATTTTTTTTTTATCACAGTAGCTTTGTAGTATAATTTCAAATCAAGAATTGTACTGTCTCTTGCCTTGCTTTTGTTGTTAAGAATTGTTTTTGTTATTCCAGGTCTCTTCTGGTTCCAGTGAATTTCAGGAATGTTTTCTTTAGTAGCATTTTGTAACTTTAGAGGAATGTCAGGGACAGATGCTTGCTGTAAGACTCTTCTCTAGCTGAATTTTTTGCAAAACAACTCTCTACCATACTTTTTAACTCCTTTTGCACTCATGCCCCTGCACCGTTTGTTATGATTTTTTTGGTACCAGGGATCAAACTCATAACCTCATGCCTGCCAGGCAAGCGTTTATGCCACTGAACTAAATCCCTGCCCCCTCCAATCATTTAATGCCATCCCAATCCAAGCCGTTTCTAGACACCTGAATTGAGCCTCACTATTCAGAAGTGATCCAGCATTTTCCTTGGTGGTCATGGGCCTTGATGCTATCGGTGACTCCTTCTTTTTATCCAGAGTTTAGAGGATACAAAAGCAAATAATTTCATTTTTTTCTATTTCTGTTGTATAAGTAATGAAATATTTGAATTTTTAAAAAATGAATCTTGAGGCCTCTTATTTTGTATGGTTCTGTGGTTGTTTTGTTTTTTTCTGTTGCTTATTCAGATCCTACAATTAGTGCTTATGAGAATTTGACCTTTTTCGTCTTTGGACTGTAATTCGAGAAACTGCCACAGTTTATGACCTATTTTTCAGATTTTCTTTTGATTTCCACTTTCTAAGCAATAAGTGTGAAACTTCTTTGCTTTCAAAGATGATCCAAGTAACAGCTCAAACTGAAGGCAATAGGGACAGTAGCTAGAGAATAAATCCCAACTAAAGTCAAAGCTAAAATGAACTTTTTGAGCATGTACAAGGCCCTGGGATTGATTCCCAGCATGGACAAAAAACAAAAAACCAAAACAAAACAAAAAACACCTGGAACAACAACAACAAAACGTCCTAAAACAAAAACAAACAACGAAAGCTGGATAAAGTGCAAATCTATAGTAAGAAAAAAATTCCATAGTTTGCATTGTATTTTGAGAACTGAAATTTTGCAAGTTTTTTTTTAAAAAGTTTAGTCTTTTTCAGATTTGTTCTTTAAAAAAAAAAAAAAAAACCAAAATGGCAGAAACATGAAAAAAATTTACTAGAGACAGAAGTAGGAGGCACTTAAGAACAGAGTGCAGATACTCAGAGATCAAGCACTAGAACTGTTTTTTTCAAACCCTTACACTAGGGTTGGCATTATCTGTGTTGGCATTGCCAACAGAGGACCAATGCTTTTAGCTATCCTGGAATGGTTCCCTATGAGAGGTGAGAGTGGGAACTTGCAATCTCATCAACTTTCCAAATTACTTTTTAATCTTACATGTGTTCTTCTTTCTCTCCCTCTTACTCATAAATCCCTTCTGTATCCTGTCTTGCCTCCCTCCTACCCCTCCTTCCTTCCCTCCTTCCTTGCTCCTTTCCTTCACTCGCTCCCTCCTCCCCTCCCACCCTTTCCTTCTCTCCTCCTTCACCCTGGCTGCCATGAAGTGAGCAGCCTTTTTCCACCAAACCCTTCTGCCTTGATGTGTGTGCCTCACAACATGCCTAAAAACAATGGACAAAACAGATCATGGACTAAAACTTCTTAAATAGTGAACAAAAATAAAACTTTCATGTTTTACATTGCTTTCTCTAGGTATTTTATCATAGTGACAAAAATGACTAAACAAAACAATTAAGTGCCACTTTCACTCATGTTCTTTTCATGTTTGTAGATTTTGCTATTATGCAATCCTCCATTTCTTTTTATCAACTATTTTGTTCTCTCCAGTGAGATTAGTGCTATGAAGACTGTTTTTTAATTTTATATTCTGTTCTTATATTTAGAGAAGGTATTTTTTATAAGTTCAACAGTTTAGTCTTTATCATCATCATCATATTCCTTACCTTTTTATCCTTTGCTAGACATCTGAAGCCAATAGGCATCTCCTCTGTCATAAAGAAATAACACAAAATCTTCAGATGATGCATAAGGCATGACAAGCATAGCCACTGTAGAAATTAAAAATCTCCAAAATGAAAACCCTACACCAAAAAAGTGGATCTGAGAAACTGAGCCACTCACTCTGACTATCAATATCCATTTTATAATGCTGCTCCTCTCCAACAGGAAATAAGCTATGTCTCTGGAGTTCTGGCTCAGTGAGTCTTCAGATAGTAGTGTGGAATGAATCAGCCCTTGTCATGATGGTGATCAAGGATAAGGCTGAAATGGCCACTACAAGCATTTTCTGAAAACTGACAAATAAACATTTGTCTAGTCTTCAATCATGAAAAAAATGTCCGTTTAAAAATCCCTGTATGTGAAACAGTCACATACTGAGCACTGAATGTATGTAACAGAGGAGATGGTTTAAGGTGGAGAAGGAGAATGCTCTTGGGTTAGGGTTAGCATTAGGGTTAGGGTTAGGGTGAGGGTTAGGGTGAGGGTTAGGGTGATGGTCAAGGTTAGGGTTAGGCATTGTAAGAATGATAAGGTATTGTAGTAATCATATGTGGCATTGTCTTTTTTATGATGCCTTTTTACTTTTTTCTCATTATTTCTTTTATTAAATCTTGATATTAACTGATGTGTAATTTTCATTAATGTATGTTTATTAATTATCAATCAATAACATATAACATTCAAGAATTTACTCATTTGTTATCTGTCAACTCATTGCAGCTCCTAATCTGTAACTTATTTTTATTTGTAACTAATGTGTTCTTTTACTCTCTGTTCTCAAAAATGAACCTCTCTTTTTGATTCTTAGACTTTCTCAGACAGAAGCCTGGCTAATCTTTGCTATCAGATGTCTTTTTCTTTTTCCTAGTTGCTATTCACAGATGGATCCATAAATGAAACTCAGACAGCAGCTACTTTCATTTCCATAACAGAGAAGGGTCTTTCTGCAAACAGTACTGTGCACCAGGCCCTGACCACTGGTGTGCAGCCTCCCAGCCTATAATTTTCAGCTTGGCTCCCTCCCATCAAAGCTTTCCATGCCATTCTGGGCATACGCCTACACTGCAGTGATGGTTCTTTCTTTCTGTCAGTGTTTTACTACCAATTGCATGTTTCTAATGGAAGCATTTAAATGCCTTGTGTGAGTTTATGAACTTCTGGGACATATTAATTACAGCTAGTGGGCATATTTCAGTCAGAAGACAAAGATAGCTAGTATAATTTTATTTGCCTTTTCTCTTTATCTTTCCACCATAAATAGAGCTACTTCTGTTGCCCTGAGCCTACCCAGAGCTTGGGACAAGGAGCTTTCTCTATCTACTTTTATAAATGTAATCTCCCTGGTGACACGAATTGCACCCCCTCCCATTTACTCATGGATCAGTTTTAATTGAACTGATTCTTAGCTAGCACTTTTCCTGCGGTTTCCTACCATTTGTTTTCGGTCATGTACAGTTTTCTCCTCAAAACGAAACACACTAATTCCATTTCTTGCATCTCTGGTCCATTCCTCTACTTCTTTTTTGTTCATCCACATTCTAAACATATAATCACAATTTTCTTGTTTATTCCCTGCTTTGCACTTTCCTCCCTTTGCTAGTCACTGGAGCAACTATTTTTTGGTTCAATCCAACAATTGCTCATTGTTTCTTGTCCCCTACTTTTCCTTGGACAAGACAAGTTTTTGTTCATATTACAACAGATAGAGTAGATGTAATAGTTCTTGGTAAACTGAACAAAACAATACAGATAAAAAAGGACAGGAGTGTTCCATGGATTTTAGGGAGTTAATGTCTGCTCTTGGCATATGTAAAAGGCTAGACAGTATCCATTTATTCAATTTTTTAATTGCATGTGAACCAGTACTTTTGTCAGTGGGCCAAGGAGCTATTAAATTGGATGTAACATCCTAATTCCATATCAAGGTGACTTCAATACTGACCATTTTCTTTCTGAAAACTTTGCTTCCTCAATGCTAAGATTTTAGGTCTCCAAATATCTCCCTGGCTGTTTTCCTCATGTTATTAATATCCCTGACCTTTTCAATTTGTTCTCAAGTTGAGTTTTATGCAGGAGAACCATCAGGAAAACATGCAGGAGTTCTTATATGCAGGACTGAGTTGACCAGCATACTGGATCAGAACAAGCTTGAGACTCTAGAAAAAGAAAACATTGAATCTGAGTTTTCCCAAGGAAGGGACACTGCCATCGTATTTCCCTTAGCTTGATGATTTTCCATTGCAAAACCAACATCAAGGCACATGTTGGTATTGTGACTAGGATGGAACCAGCGAACAGTGAAGAAATTTAGGGATCAGAATGATAAAGTGCATGATTTTGTATGAGTCTTTTTCCTAATCCTATTGAGATATTAACATAAAAACAAAATATAATTACTAGTAGCATTAAAAAACAAGAAAACACTATTAATAAAGAAGAATCTTGTGGAGTTTCTGAAATACATATATTAAAGAAGTTTGGGTGGACATTGGGAAAATTATAGGCAAAAGATTCTACCAGTACAGAAACAGGTTTGAACAAAATACAAAAACGTTCAATATCAAAAGAAAATAAAAAAGACTAGAGGTGGAAAGATAACTTGGGCTGACTTTAATGTGATTAATGAAATGACTAAAAATAGAATCTGTGTAAAATGGTGCTCTTTTACTCTCTGATTTACCTCCAATGTTTTAATAGTGACTTCTAAGATCCTGTTCAGTCTCACTGGGAACAAGCTAATGAGCTGTGCAGTTTTTCACTCAGAGCTTTCTTCAGACATTGAGAAGAAAAATAGCTTCATTCGCTAAAGACTAGAGGTTTCCAGAAGATATGGATACAAGGAGACAATCAGAGGATTGAATTGACACCTCCTGCCCTCCGGAATGGATAGGTAAGCTCACTTTCATGCTGTCATTAGACTCAGATTAGAGAACAGGCATATGATTAAGATAATTAATATTAGAAGGTAAATTTGGTTAGGAAAAAGCACAGGAGACAATGGATGACAGTGTCAGGAGAGTTGTCCAAAATGATGACAAGAGTTTGGGGAAGTTCCTGCAGCCTAGATGAGATGGGGAGTAGGAGGAAAATTGAAGCTCTGAGGTAAAGTAGTTAGAGGATGGCGGGTGAACATTGGGTTTAAACAAGCTAGGATTTGTTTAAGGGGAGGAGCTGCAGTGGTCAGGAAAAGTCATGTGGAGAAATGTGGGATGCTGCTCCAATGTGGAATGACTATTGGTAGATGTCAGCGGGAGATATGACTTGAAAAACCTGAAGAGGAAATGTGTCTTCACAAGGGCAACCCCAGTTTCCCAATTAGAGAAACGGTTTGTTCACACAGAGATTAAAGAGACTGACAAGATACTTGTTATAGTTTCTGTCTGTATTTCCCCTTAAAGCCTCATGCAACTATAGATGGGGCTTTTGAAGGTGGCTGGATCGAGGGTGGAATAGTATGGGATCAAGGATTGATTCAAGGTGCAATGTTAGGATTAAGGGTGCCCCACCCTGGGTGACAGCAATTGGAAAAGTAACTAATGCAACACTTTATGAGTACTATATGCAAAATAAATAAGTGAAAAATTTGGAGATAAGGAAAATATATGTTAAGTCATAAAAGCAGGTAAGTATGTTGATATCATATATCTATATCTCTCTATCATCTGTCTGTCCAATCTATCTCTCTGTATGTATGTGTGCCATGTATCTGCATGTGAACTTTATATGTGGAAGGATATGAGGAAGGATATGATTGAAGTCCTAACTAGAACATCAGGATCTCTTTACTATCCATAACATATGCTCTTTCATTATCTTATTTTGTTTACTTTTAGCAGCCATCATGTCTTATTTTGTGGTCAGCATAAAAAATAGAATTTTTAAAAACTTATCTAAAGTAAGTCTGTTAAATACGATTGTGCCCTCAACAAGGGTGGAGAATATTGTGGAGTCAGATAATTCTAAGCAGCAGGAACTAAGACCACTGTACTTTTAGAAGGAGTGCTATCATTGCACACAAAGGGAAGCAGTTTGGAGGTGAAGTTATCCTCTGAAAGACGGTAGAGTTTAATGCAGTGATGCTTTTAAAGAAGTCTTACTTTCTTCTAAAAAAGTGTGAGGACATCTTTCAGATTTCTGAAAGATCCATCAAGAGATGAAGAGGAGAGAGAGAGAGATGAAGGGAAATGAAATGAAAGAAAGGAATTAATAGGTATTTTGTGCACTCACCAACTCCATATGAGGAATGTAAACATTTAGACATACTAATTTTAAAAAGCACATTTTTGTTTGCTAGTGAGAAAGTTCTGAACTTAAATTTTAGCTTCACTTTTTACTCATTTTCAGACCATATAAGTGAGTCACTTAAATTTTATAAATCATATGTCCTTATTTATAAGGCGAAGATAATAATACCCAGCGCAGTTTGTTGGAAAAATTTAATAAGACAGATAGTAAAGTATAAGAGACTCTTAAGCTTTTAATAAATTGAGGCTATTAGGCCACATGAATAGAATCCAAAAATATCTTTAATATCATCAATTCTTTGCACCATTGTATTATATTTAAAAACAATTTGGCAAAAATATAACAGAATAAAGCTACAATATGAAAAAAAAGCTATTCAATTTGTCAAGAAACTCATTCGTCAACCTCATTTTAATAATTACTTGTAATTGAAGAAATCAAGTGCATAACCAAACATTGTAAAAGTTGATAAATACTATCTTAAGTATTCATGTTGGTCTGTCCTATATTCCCTTTGGAGAGAGCTAGAGAAAGTTTCTTTCTTTATCACCTTCCACATATTGCTGAATTTCTCTCTGAAGAATTTAAAAATGAAACCAGATTGTTTTTCAAATATCTCATTTCTGCTCAAAGGAGACGTTCCTCAAATCTAAAAGCCATCATTCACTGTTTATCATCTGAGTGAAATTACAACTATTTCAAAACTTTCAGGTGTAAAGATTGGAATTTTTCCTCCAAATCTTCAAGTATGTCCAAAACAAAACTACTTCAGCGAGAAAATATGTCTGAAGAAAATATATCAGAGCAGTTTTAACAGTTCATTTTTTCAACTTCACTGTAAGAAGGAAATGAAATTATTTATTGCTGAATGCCAGCTACTGTTTTGCTAAACTTAATGTTTCTAGAGTATTCATAGAAAAATTAAATAAACTTTTCAATGACCACTACAAGGACAGAAGCCATTCATGAAGGAACTATCTTATAGGCAAAAAAAATACAGCCTCCAAACTCCAAACTCCAAACTTACATGACTGCTATGAAACAACTTTTGCATGTGATTATATCCAATATTTCTGGTGCATAACCAATGTATTTTTGAAAAAACTTTCGATTTCCCTCTTTGTAATTATGTATAACGTGGATGTGATCAATCACCACAGTAGGCATAGCAACTAGCTTTTCATTTATACTGCTTAAATATTTCTTAGACAATGGTGTAGAGAGGCCAGATGTAGATTTGTTGGTCTTATCTATTGTGCAAAAATTGACAAATTAGGAAAGTAAACATTTTGTCATACTAATTATGGAAAAGAAAGAAGAATGTAAGAAAAAGATAGCATTAATAATCTGATAGAGAAGTTACATGGATTCCAGGGTTATCTTATGTAGAAATAGGTTTTCTCTTGATTTTCAACTAAAATGAATTGGAGTTTTTCAAGTAATGCATTGGTTCCAGGACTCGGTGAGAGAATATTGTGCAGTTAATGAACTATGCCTATCATCACAGAAACATATGTGTCAAGCAACGCAAGCACAGTGATTCCCAAGGTGTAGGTACTAGACTAACAGCAGTGAGTATAATTGTCGGATCCCACTTAGATCCACTGGATCAGAAGCACTAGGACTCAGTAATTTGTTCTACTGTGGTCTCTTGGTAACTTCGATATGTAAGAAAATGGATACCCCTTGGGTAATAGTATTACCAATGATCAAAATACCTAAATGCATATAATCATTCCAAATAGCAAATTCTTGTTTCATAGCATTAGTTTTTCCTTATACTTCCCATTTTAAAAATTCATTTTAAGACATCGCCTGACTGTCCCTTGCCAGTTGGAGCCAGACCCTCCCTGACTTTATCACAGTCCTTGGGGTAAGGGGCCAGTGGTTTGGGTTTTATTTTTAAAAGATAAATCCGATACATTACATTTCAAAAAATACTCATTTACAGTTGTTTCAGTTTTCTGTGCCTTGTTTTAATAAGTTATTTTCAAATGGGATATATTGTGTTAGAATTTGAAAGTGTTGCCTTCTGACAAAGTGACATTCTAGCCTGATAGACATGTCATATATTCAAAACCAAGGCAACTTGCAAACCTTTCATTGGAAACAACAACAGCTATATAGAGTCAGGAAATCCTGCAAAACAAGTACAGCTCCTGAGATTGGGAGAAGTGAATCAATAGGATCTAGTTTCAAAATAACCCGGAAGTGGTTCTGCCAGCCATAGAACTCCTTGAGTATCTGCTGTTGTATAACAAACTACCCCTAACTGTTGCAAGGAGCAGCCAGCCATTTGGATCCTCAAGATTCTGCAGAGCAGAAATTGGGGCAGAGCACAGCAGGAACAGGTTGTTCCTGTTCTGAGAGATATATGTTGGGGCTTAAATGCCCAAGATGGTTTCTTCAAATGCCTGGACCCTCAGCCAGGATGATGTGAAAACACAGGAACCACCCAGTCACCAATCTCTCTACCAATGTGGAAAACTGTGTCAAGTGGAAAGGAGGCAAACCGCCACCTGATTGAGTAGCCCCAGCCACTATTCCATATTCATTTCAATTCAAGGCCTAGCAAAACAGACTTCATCTTCCGATGAGGGGTGTGAAAAAGAATTGGTGATGTTTAAGTCAGTACCTCAGTAGTTATATTTTGTCTGTTGAAGGATTTTACTAAATATTTTTAAAAAGTAGAAATGATTTTACAGAATGATTTTATTGCCATATTGTATATGGCATGGACATAATTCAGACATAGATAATAATTAGGTTCTTATGTTTGAATTGTCACTACCTAGTGTAGTGTCTAGTATGTAATCAATGGGTTAAGTTTTCTTTCTTTCTTTCTCTTTCTTTCTTTCTTTCTTTTAAAGAAGATAAAATCAAGGAAATTAAAACAGAATAAAACCAATCAAAATAAACTAGTATAAGTGATACAGAACTTCAAATCCTTATGAAACCAACAACGGTTACCATAATGCCTTTTGTTGTCTTCAAAATAGCTGCAGATCCCTTCGGACATAGTAAAAGTTGAAAAGAACAGAATGGAGTAGAAGCAATGAAAACAAAATGGTGAATGTAATAAAGGACTTCAAAAATAAACTAATAGCAAATCCAAAATGGCTACTATGGTATATCTTGCTGTCTTTTAAATAGCTGCTCTTTCCATCAGATTTAACATAAACAAAACAAAGAGACTAAAACCCGACCCAAGAAGACGACGGTGTCCAGGTGGGGATCACTTCCTTGTAAGGCCTGGTTCTCTCCCCCAGCTGCCCCTCCACCCCATTCCCCACAGTCTATGAATGGTGCACCAGTCTAAGAATGATGCTGACTCACAAGAGAGGTTTGAGTGTGGCTGTCCCCACTTTGGCAGTGGCCCATGCATGGCACTGGTTTCCAGGGGATGAACACCCTGTTGTGAGGCCTGGTTCTCTCCCCGCAAATGCTGCAAATGCTGGTGACCTACAGAAGATTCTTTTAAAACAAAGAAATAATAAATATTTAGAAAGATGGAAATGTTAAGTATTCTAGTTGATTATTACCTATTATCAGTTTTTTGAATTATCATATTCTATATCATAAACATGTACAACTAAAAATAAATTTTAAAATGAAAAAATAAAATTATACCATGATTATTACAATATTATTTTTATATGAATATTTTTCCAGATGCTCTTTAAAAAGACATAAGATATGGTGTCTTCCTTGAAACAGGAGGTTGACATGGAACATAATTACAGCTGAATAGATCTGTTAAATGAGTACACTGGTACATAATAAATGGTTGCTGAGGTTGAAGTTAATAGAAAACAGTATCAAGTCCAATTGAACAATGTTATCTGCATTGACAGCTGAGGTCTAAATCAGCTTGAAGGAACAAGTCTACAGTCAAGATGGACCAGATAGTATAAATAAGTTTGATTTTAGGTTGCATTTCTTGTAAAATTCTTTTTTCTATGAATTCAAGCTTAGTTTTGAATGAGAACCCTGAGAAAGTGTTCTACCTGCTGGTTGGTGGTTTCAGGAGAAAGGGCTTCTGAGAGATGTCACCTGCAATTTGTCTGAGTATTACTGAGTAGTACTTTAGTTTGTTTTTAAATACACATAAATCATTATCTGGAGATTTTTCTATATATGATGTTTCTTCTGATGGCTCTGAAAAAGAATCTCGCTAGCTTGAAAAGATATTTTCAAAGGATTAGGCAGAAACACTGCATATTACTTGGAAACATGGTAGATCATTAGTAAATTTCACTCCCTGCCAAAGAAATTTATATTCCTTTTCATTTTCTTCTTTTGGTTCAAAGGCCACAATGTCTGGAAAGGAAACAGTCTCTCTAATTGCATATGCCAGTGCCTGCCCAGTTGCTGTTTTATCTGTGTTATTTTCAGAAAAGAGAAATGCAGCCTGCCATTTAAAGAACTGATTACTCCTTCGAAGTTGGTTGGCAGGTTAGTTTACAGATTAACATTTGGTGGATGCATATTTATGGTCTAGAATCCCAAGTACTTACTTTATAATAGAATATGTGAGAGAAAGATGATAAAGTGGCACAACCCAGCACATCATCCCCATGGCAACTATATCACAATAAAAAGTTACTGCTCGTATAAAGGCAAGATGCTTTTCTCCATGATGCAAAATATTGCCTTCAAAATCTACAAACTGGGACTGGCTCAGACAAGCTATTTCTTTATCTTTCTTTTTTATTCTCAGCACCCTTCTTTCATTTTTTATCTTTGTATCTTTTCACTAACTTCTTTCCTTTCTTTTACATAGCCATGAATAGCCAGGAAAATTAGATTCTCCTTTTTCCTCCTGAAGGAAATTTTTCATCAATGCTAAGCCTAATAACTACATACACAGTTTAAATGATATAACTATCAGCTAATGAGGAAGCCACTTCAAAATTACTGAAAACCAAATATTTGTTTAGTTTTTTTGTTTCTTCCACAATGCTCTGCTCCTCCAAATAATACATTCTGATTAAGCACATACAAAAGAATTTTCCCAACATTTATCCTTTATTGTTTTTTTTTCAAGTGAATAACTCTGCATCCTAAATGGTGAAAAGCTTCTTTTGAAGTTGATGAAAAATCTGACTGTGGTCAGTCACTTGTACCCACAGTGTTAGTGAAGGACACTGATTATTTTGAATCAAGTATTATTTCCCTTTTGCTGATTCCAAACAAATTTCTTGCCCCCTTGTTACTATTGCAAGCTATTTCTGTATTTTAACATTTCTGGTTTCTGTGAACCTATGCCAGACGTACTTTTAAAATTTAAGTTAACTCTTCAATTAAATCCTGGTTGGCTAATTCTTCTTTTAAGTGTTTAGTTATCTCCCTTTTCTTGATACATAAAGCATTCAAATTGTCTCGTAATTTCAGATAATGTTTAAATTGATTACTGATTTTCTATATTGGACAAGATGGGAGGGAAAATAAACGTAACCATGCATGCAACTGTAAATATATATATGCATATTTACAATTATATATATATATATATATATATATATATATATATATATAGTTTTTTTTCCTATAGGTCATTACTTCTTGTTAATGAGCACCAAAAGCCTTCTCTCTTTTCTTTGCTAAATGTATACTGACATTCAGACAATAACATCAATTAACAGCATTGCCAAGCACTAAATATTATATGAGAAATTTCAAACTAGTAGAATCTTTGCTTTTGCAAACAAATTTATTATGGAACTTGCTAATCAGCTTATGGTCCTCTCTCTGCATAAACATAACTTCAAAATTCTCAATATAGCTTTCCAAGCAATGACTATTAACTGACTAGAACTGCCCCTCAACACAAATAATATGACATATAAACTTTAAAAACTTGGTCTTGAACTAGATTAAAACATTTGCAAAAAGGAATCAAACAAATCCTGTTACATGAAGTAAACAAGGATATTTTGCAAGACACAAAATCCAGGGCATCAAGGAGCACAATGATAGATAAAAATGGCTCTCATAGTTCTTTAAGAGCAGGGCTCATGAATTATTTATCTTCAGATCTCCAGACTTCCTCTCCAATATTGTGATCTAGGTGGTCTCAGTCAATGCTTGTTCAACTGAATTAAAATTCCAAAAACACAAATGAGAGGAACATGATGTGTAGAAACTAGGTGAATGTTAAGACAGAGTGTCTATTAGTTAAAGCTATTTTAATCAGTTGCTACATGCATGGTGTTTCTTATTTTCCAGGTCTGTCTTTGACACAAGAATGAACATGTGACCAATTCAGACTAATATTATAATTAAGCCATGGCCCTAAGAAAAATGCCTGATGGATTGGTGTAAAATCTAGACAAGATCTGAGACTACACTTGGAATTTACTATCTGGATTATATTTTTAAAGGTTTCATTCTGCTCTGGTCATTGAGCTGTAAGGAGAGTGAATTTGAACCTTCCAATGAACACAGTCTTGATAAGGAGAAAGAAACCTAGTACAAAAAGGTCAGCCTAGTGGGCAGAAATAAATTATGGAAGGACATATAATGCTGTAAGGAATTTATGAAATTGGTTTTATTTTTCTGGGCCTTGAAACTACTTCTCCTTTTCATGTTTAGACCTGGATGGTTGCCACCTTTTCACATGAATGAGTTCAAATTAGAGCACTCTATTCCTTGAACACTGAAGAGTTCTAATTAATAGAGTCAAAATTCTAGCAGTTTATCAAGGGGGGTACTGCAAGTATGTGACATGGTTTAGGGGCTTAAGCACAATGCAAAATAGAAATTCTTGTCCTAACCCTATTCTAGAAACTGGACAGTGATATCAGAGCAGGAGTTAGAGTAGGATTTCCTTTTCTTTCTTTCTTTCTTTCTTTCTTTTTTTTTTTTTTTTTGTCTTTTTCTTTTTTATCAGTACCAGGGATCGAACTCATGACCCTATACTTGCAAGACAGGTGCTTATTCTGCTAAGCTAAATCCCCACCCCCTAGAGTAGGATTTCTTGATGCTTAGCTGTTGGCTTCATTGCTTTTTTCACTCAAGAGCCCAGGAAAATCTGGTAGGGGAAGAAGTAGATTTCATTTCCAGAAATCTCATACCTTTAGCTACAGTCTCCTCTGCTAAAGTCAGGGTGCTGATTATAAAAGAATGGGAAGCTGAAAGCTGGACCAGAAGCATATGAAAACATCTTGATTAAGCTGAAAAATTTCAGCTCTCAAATCCCATGGGTGTCCTCTGGCAGTGGAAATGGTCCTCTAATTCTGTCCAAGGAGCTCTGGCTTCCTTTGTATAAATCATTTATCATGAGTTTCCTCACAGGAGACTATGGACCTTGCTCAGGAATACTACTATGATCTTCATTTTTATTTTCCTTTTCAAAACACAGAAGTACATTCAAACCCCAGTAGGAGTCAAAGAATGATACACAAAGAGTTACCTTTGCATCACAAAGAACTGCATACCCTTATTTTTCCTGATTAAGCAGACAAAAATCTGGAGGGTGTTTGGAATAATGGAATAGTTTATGATATGAAATTGTGGTGGACAATATAAAATTGGACAAGCCTGAATTTAATAACAAGGCATACAAGGCAGTTGGACTAATTATTTTAGTTTAACAGGTGGGAAACAACTAAGGATGGCAGTGCTTTAAACTTATTGGCTTAGACTTTTATTTCAGAAACAGATTTGGCTTCACTGCACTTAATAATTTGGACTTGTTGCATGGATTTGGTTGTTGTGGTTTCTTATTGACCATAATAATAGCCATGTTAATACTAGGAAGAGCCCTAAAGAATCTCCTGTGTACCCCAACTATAACTTTCCTTCCTTCCATTGTAGAGTAATAATCAAGTTTCCATTGGTAGCCTGGAGCAATCATTACTGTCAAGACTGGAGTTCCCTTTTTAGCTTTTTTCTTCAGAGGCACTGAGAAGCCCAAAATAATCAGGGAAAGTTTTAGTTTCCATTTCAGTGGAATTGTTGTGTTTCCTGGTGAAAGTTTTCTCCCGACAAGAGGTGTTTGACTACAGTGAGGAACCCAATACTGTACTGGTCTGCACCAAAGACACAGTGTCAAAATGGACTTAATGTACTGTGAAAGAAATTCAGTGACTTAGGATGATTTGAATGTTAGAATAGAAAGAGTGGGTAGGAACTACTTTTATGCCATCCGGAGAGGCATAAAATTCCTATGACACAGAAATAAATTTGTAAGAACTCTTTTAAAAGTTTTGTGTCAGCTCTCCTCCATAGATCATAAATTACAGTGGCAATCACTGCTTTGGCTGGAGATCCCTGAAGCCAGTGGAGATAGTAGATTGTGTGCTGTCAGGGGCCAAGAACAGGTGAATGTGATTATCATAGTGAACAGCTGATCTGAAGAAGTAATCAGAACTCTTTGTCTCATAAAAATCTATAGTGCTGGGGCTGGGGATTTAGCTCAGTGGCATAAGCGCCTGCCTTGCAAGCAGGCAGTCCTGAGTTCGATCCCTGGTACCGATAAAAATGAAAAGGACCAAAAAAAAAAAAAAATCTATAGTGCTGTACAGCTACTCATGAGATTTATAGGAAATAAAAAGATGCTACATTCTTAGGATACTGCAGAACTGAAATACTTCCATGGACAGAGCTTAGAATGTTGTTTTCTTCCCATATGGGGAAATAGTAAGATGTATGAGTCTATATCAAATAGCTAGCCAATAGTGTGGGTGAATAACCAATACCACGGAGAGAATAAAATTAGAAAACTGGTGCCTAGCATCTCTGAGGAAAATATATGTGGATAAGTTGGCATAGATTGCAAGTGTGAAAATATTTATGCTGCATAAGAGTGATCAGTAGCTGAAGATTTTAATAAACTGGATCAAGTGACCCATTCTATGGATACAGTTGTCAGTCTCCCTCAGTAACTTCTGTCAGTGTTCAATGAATGCATAAACAAAATGATCACAACTATATAAACATAGGTTATGGATAAGCTCAGGAACATAGATTTTTTAGTCACAGTCAGCTTTAGAATTTAAATTACAGGTCATGAAAAGAAAGTGAGAAGGTTGAATATCAACCAACAAATTTGCATCTTTTTGTGGGAAGATGGCATGCTTTTGCTGCTTGCAGGATATTGGTATTATGTAAGGTAGTAAATTATTTATTGCCTTTATTTGAAGGTTAAGTATAAATTAGAAGGGTGTGAGTATCAAATTGACGAGTGAACTTGGCTTGATCCTCAGCTGTGTGGTCAGATAATAAGGTAGGTGTTACTGTGAAGCAGTTTTTGCAAATGAAGAATGACCAGTCAAATAACTTTAAGTAAAGAGGATAAGCTTGGGTAATCTTCGTTGTTCTTAATTGAGTATAGATGGAACTGGACAATATCATGCTGGACAAATATGCCAGACAGAATAAGATACATACAGCATGTTTTCTCTCATATATGGAGACAAACAAAACAAAATAACAAGAATAATAAAAGAGGATTTGAGAGATAAATGCAGAGCAATAAATGTCCTGAGAGGAGAGTTGATAAGTGTAGTAGATAAATGATTAATGGACAGTTAATGTAGTTATATTCATGTATGGAAATGTTATAATCCCATTACTTTGTGCAATTAACATATGATAATAATTATAATAACCTATGTAATAAAATTTAAATGTTTTTATGTATCTGTGTAGTCATGTTAAATATGCAAAGCTACATAGAATCTCATTTTCAACTCATTAAATAAAATGGATATATTAAAATTCACCGCAGAAACAGATTCAATATTTAAATATATATATATATATATATATATATATATATATATATATTTGAATGATTTACTAAACAGGCTTACAGCAGGCACCTGCCAAATAAGAGGTAGCAAAATGAATGTGTATTGCAAGCAGGAAGATTCAGTTGAAAGCCGAAGGTCTGAAGCTCACTGCAGACTCCAAAGTCTATGAAAAAGTGAAAGGGTTTTATATTAGGCAGTTGAAGATTCTGTACTACAAGCCCAAAGGAATTGAAGACAAATGTCCAAAGAAATTGTAAAGACCAGCGGATGAGGCATTCTGTGAGTCCACCAGTGGTAGTTTTGTCAGGAGTGTTAAGTGCAGGGAAAGCAAATACAGAATGGAATAATAGTATATGCTAGTAAGGGCAAAGCTGTCATTTTCCTGGTAGAAGTGGTTAAATGTAATAAATTTGCCACCAGGACACAGGCTGATCTCTCCATGAATTGATACAGTGTCAGGGATTCAGTGTTTCACTGCTGGCGGACTGAGTCTGTTGCAGTCAGGGGTTGTGAACAATTAGAATCAGGACACAGAATTATAATATTGTTTTATGATGGTCACTGAGAGTTAAACACAAGAAACTGCAGGAAATCTGTTTGCAACACTAAAAACCCAGAATATTCAGCCAAGAGCCTGGATCTCATAGCAATGTCCTACATGAGTCCAAATGAAAACCTAGAGCCCATAACAGCACCTCCCACGAGTCCAACTGGAGGTCTAGAACCTATGAGAAGGACTCATGCCAGTCAGTTTTATGCATCTGCACCGAGAAGGCCCAAAGGTCAGTGGTGGAAGCTAGAAAGTCTATCCCAGTGGGGTGAAGGAGCTGTGAATAGGTTGAGGGTTCTACTCTGGAGCTGAGAAGTCACGCTCATAATAAGGACCTGGGCTATCCTGAAAAGTACCACAGCCATCCTCAGCGAAGGGACGTCCCAAGCTCCTCCAATGATGACAAGAGTCGAGTACATGCCAGAAAGCCAGCATGACAAGTTGCTCCTGGAGATTAAACAGCACACATCTTCCCCTCTGGAGCCAGGAAGTGATGCTCAATGTAAGGACTAGAGCTCCCCCAAAGTGAACAACAGCCACTCTCACCAACAAGGTCCCAAGCTCCTCTAATGATAATGGCTGAACTCACACTGGGAAGCTAGTCATGAGGAGTTCCTCCAAGAGAGCCAATAGCTCGAAACAGCAATAAGAGAAACCACAACACCTAGATCTTCTTTTCCACATCTCTATGCTGGCAACTTTCTTCAGGTGGGCTGTCTGCATTAGGCACCATACTGTTTAATTCAGCTGGGGTTAAATTGACCACCAGTTTTTAATCCATAATAGTCTTAAGCAGTGTCTGTAGTTAGGTCAGTCTCAGTGAATGGAAGTTCACATGAGCAAGCCTACAGTCTCCAACTCTTCCACCTTGACCACTTTGTCTATGATTCTACTATGAGTGACTGCAGAAAATATTGATTGCTACCCATGCAATAGGTCACCCTATCTACTTGATTAATAAAGTCCTCTTCTGAAATCACCATTTGGTAAGCATTTGCTCAAATATCTTTACACCTTCACACACATGGACAGACCTACCCACTTACCTCTTTCCTGAACATCTCTGGCACCAATTTTCCAGTCATGTTCCTTCTAGGTCTGTGGTCATCCAACCAGACCACTGGGCAATGAGTAAGTATATAGGTTCACATCTAGCAATATTTTTCTCAAAAGAAAAATGTATAATCAGGTCCACTTAGTTTGGCCCAGAGTGAAGAGTTCTTCACTGCTGCCTTCAACGATGTCCTGGAAAGTCTGCAGTACTTCCATTGTCCACTTTCATGTAGAGCTGTCTGTAAACTTGGACTAATCTTATCTTATTCTGTCAACTGATCACATGGTGCAGTCTATTAGGCCATAGACACATGTTGGGAGACAGAAAGCAGAACAGCAGAAGTATGGAGTATGAAATTTGGGCATTTTAATGTATACTGTGCCTTCTGGTCCTGCTCACACTTGGTCATGTATATACCATTTCCATTTAATAATAATATTATTAGTAATAATAATATTAATTAATAATTAATAATATTAACATTAATAATCAGATAGCACCCAGTTCATGGTGAGCACCTTAGGTCCCATAGTAACCTAGTGTCCATTGTCAAGCATCTAATTTCCACTGGGGCCCAATAGCAGGACAGTAACTTTTCCAAAAGGAGAGTAGTTATCTGCAGATGATGGCAGAGCCCCCAAACCCTAAGGACTGTGGTTTACCTATGGAGGACTGCCAGAGGCTCCAAAGCATCCCTATCTGTCACTGATATCTCAAGTACAGTTAGACCTACTGGATCATTTAAATTCCAGAACAGAGCAGCCTGCACAGACGCTTGGCCCTCTCATGGAATCCTCTCTTGTTCTTAACCTCACTCATAACTATTAGCTTTTCTGGTCACTTGGTAAATGGGCTGGAATAATATATCACTGTGAAAAATCCAGCATAGGCTTACTAGGCATTGTGCCTCTTCTTGGGCTGTAGAAGGGGCCAGATATAACACTTTACCCATTCCCTCCAAAGATATTATCTGCATATATCATACTACTAGGTTTCTAGAAATTTTATGGGATACAGGGACCTTGAATATTAGCTGGATTGATTTCCAGTCCTCTGGCATGGAAATGCTTTACTAACAAGTCTCCATTGGTCACTACCTGCTGCTCACATGGCCTAATTAAGTGCAGTGGACAAGTGTGATATCTTCTGGAAGAGAAAAGTAATGAAGACCTTTTATGAACTAAGTTGTGACACAGAATTTGTTAGTTAATATTTCCTGAGTTAGGACAACTAAAGAACTCTATTTGGTCTTTCCCACTATAACTCTCATACTATATATCAGCATCAATGAGAGGATTCTGCCAAATACTAAGTGTATCTATTACAACTGTGCATCCTGGAACAGGGGAAATGACTACAAGCTGAATTTGGCAAACTGCTAGGCCCACTGTAAGTCAGAACTTGGATTAAATTCTTTTTTTTTTCTTTTGTACCAGGGATCGAACTCATGACCTCATGCTTTCCAGGCAGGTGCCTAAGCCACTGAGCTAAATCCCTGGAAACCTTGGCTTAAATTCTACTAATCACCTGATTTCTATAGACCTGCCTACTGTTGCTGGAGGGCCGCAGTGCCATTTTGGATCTCCTGGAATCAGCATTAGTTCAAAAATAATATTTAATAATCCCCAAAATGTCTGATAATTTCCCATTCTCCAGTGTACAGGCACTTCTAGCTCTTTCACAGTAGGCCAATTCTGAGCAGTACTGCAGCCAACCATCCACATAAACAATCAACACCCTTTTTAACTCCATGAACCAAAAACATTACATCTACTTAATGGGCTGTCTTAGTTACTTTTCACTTGTTGCTGAGACAAAATACCTGAAGCCCAAAGTTGGAAAAGGAAAGGTTTATTTCTTACAGTTTTTGGAGGTTTCAGTCCACACTCAGTTGGCTCCAAGGCAGGCAGGCATGGCTGGGCCGCAGTTCATGGCGGCTGCAAAACAGCAAGCAAGAACCAGCAAAGAGAGCAAGACACACCTTTTCCTGCCATTACATCACATCCTGGCTCCACCCCTATGTGGGTGGAGCACTGACACCATCAATCCAAGCACTAGACAATGAACCATCACAAATGTACAATGCAATGTCATGAGGCCTGGGGGACACAAACATAAACCATGACATGGGTCAATGTCAAGAAACTCAACTTGTTTAGGTTTATGGTTTACCCACTATTATCCCACACCCTTAAAGTCTATCTTCATACTTATTCCTGAGACTTCCTTTCCTAAGAACCAAAACATCCAAGAAGTTCTTGGAAAGTATAGCAGATATCCTCAAGGGTCAAGGTGTGTAACTGATCTTTAGGGACTTTCTGAAATTTGAGCCTGGTTTTAAACTTAGAAGCATCAGCGCGTGGTGAAGGTGGGTATTGAGGAGTGCTAGCATTGTCTGGCTTAGTAACTGCATCAGTGACAGTCATTACTGGTTCACAGGATTAGTTTCTTCAAGTACAGGAGGAGAGGGGCTGGGGATTTAGCTCAGCGGGATAAGCACCTGTCTTAAGCAGGCGGTGGTGAGTTCGATCCCGATACCGATAAAAATGAAAAAAAAAAAAAGAAATCTTACAAAAAAAGTACAGGAGGAGAGACCAACATCACAGGAGTAGGAGTGGGAATGCTTCTGCCCCCTGAGAGGGGCAGAATCTCTTATGGCAAAATAATATCATCAGGAGATTATTTTGCATTCAATGTCCTCAGCCTCATTATGTTCCTCCAAGCATCTCCATCCCAACGTACAAGATTTTATTCTTTTCCAACCAGCATCCTCATATTCACTTCAGAGACTCTTGAGGCCAAGCACTGAAGTTAAACTATAATTCAGTCAATTAATGAGGGCTTAAGTTTGTGTTTCTGCAATTCTGGAGAAAACTTAGACTCTTTATGCATGTCTGGAGCTTAGACTTTGAATCTTTGAGCTATCTTTCTTTATTCATTTGCTTTCCTATTTAAAAGTCTTTAGATGTTTATACACATATAGTTTTTATTTCATTTACAAGTGGTTTTCATTTACAAGTTTGACCATGGATGCAAAAGCAACAACCCAGCATTAGTGTATTTTTCACTTTTGCAAAACTATTATAAACGTATTATATATAGTCACCAAATTCCATGGATCTCACAAGTGATAAGTTATGATAATTAATGCATTTATGTTACATATTACTTTAAATAATTCATACCATGGACTATCAATACTATTCACATTATCAGGGTAGATCTTAGCAGTTTTTAATCTCATCTAATTACAGAGCCAGCAACACTAAACCAAACCAAAAAAATTCATGTTGACAATTCTGTTTCTTTAGCACTATTCTTGGCACAAAAATCTATGTATATAATATAGAGATCCAGAGGATCCAGTGAGAGTCTGTGGGAAAGTCAAAGAGTCTGCATTGTAAGGCTAGAGATTTGCACTGAAACCCTGAAAGAACTCAAGGCAAATGTCCAAGATAATGGCAAAACCAGAGCTCCTCTGTAAAAAAAATGTAAGACTTTCTTTTTTATTTTCTCTTTTTATTCAATGCCACTCAGACTACAAGCTTATGTGCCACCAGCATTTCGGGAGGATCTTATCTCCTGAGTTTGTGGCCTACATGTCAACTGCACATGACACATCTAGAACTTTACTAATCTGCTAGACAGTTCTTACTGAAGTCAAGTTGACACATCATAATTAACTATCAAAATGGCCTTAAAGTTAGGAGTGATTTTTTTAGTTTAAAAACAGCTGAGTTGAGGCTTCCTGAGGGAGAGAAGGAGAGAGGGGCAGAGAGATCAAGGGACAGTAGGACAAAGAGAGAGACAGAGAGACAGAGACAGGGACAAAGGCACAGAAAAACAGAGACAAAGACAGACTGAGACAATCAGAGTTGGGGGTTGCTCTATCAGTCCCTATGACAATAAATATATTTACAATAAATATATTTAAAAACGTGGTTGTGTATTTCCGTGCATAACTTGTCTCCTACTTCTGCTTTTCCAATTAAAACCTGACTGATGGATATGGTTTGAAGTGCCAACTTAAAAATCTCAAAGTAGCTATTAGAAGAGTGGGTTTGAGGCTGAGAGATAATAAAGTAACAATCAGCACACGGAGCTGTCCAGTGAAGGGCACGTTTAGTCTTTTCATGACATCAAATAGGGATGAGCGTGGAGAGGGCAATAGCTGCTTCTTTGTAGGAGCTTAAGGGGAAAAAAAAGGTCAGATTGGTTAATGCAGTGGAAATCCCTCCAGCCTTGCCATTTGGGAGCTGCTTAAGCAGCTAGATGGGGTGAGTGCACGGTTTGTGTGGACTGGGAGAGACAGCTCAGCGTTCAAAGAGCCGTGAGCTAAGCAGTGAGACTTATAGCACAGAAAGTAGTACAGCACTAAGGAGGAGAGAAGCTTCTGCTGCCCCTTGATCAAATGGCCAAGGGGAGGCGGTCCCATGGCAGATGGGATCACCTCTCTGGTCTTCCAAGGCAAGAAGTGCTCTAGGGCTTCCAACTCTTTCCATCCCTGTCAAGCTGCTTTTGGTGGTGGGCTGGCAGGAATAGTAGCTGTATCAGTAATCACTGCAAAAACTCTTTGCAAATTTAACTTGTCGGAGTTTCAGCCTTCCCAGCAGCAAAACTGCAATAACTGGCCGAGACTGGCGAGGAAACACAGTAAGAAAGAATGTAGGAATACTCGGGATAAGCACGATGTCTCCAGCACATTCTAGGAATCCTAGAATTCTCATGCTCCTATCTTGGTAATCTTCATCTTTTATGAGAAAATGAAGCAAGCGCATCAGCTGTAGTTCATGGAAGGCAGATCAGTAATACTTGTGCGTGAGTGGCTGGGGCTGAGCTCTGACAAATCAGAGAGTGTATGCACTATCTAAAGAAGCAAAATTTGCACAGCGTTAGCCTGTTTATAACAGAAAGTGAGTTGGATAGCTCTTCAGAAATCTTCTAATTTTCTTTGTAAGTCAGAAAATATCAAGGTCTTAACACATCTTTCAACTTTTAAATGTACTTCAAAACTTTTTCAAGTCCTCTGTGGTGCAAAAACAGTGCACCACAGGCATCGGTTTAAGTTACAGCCTTCACTGTCACTAAAATTTGAGCTAAAGTAGGATTTGTTTACTTCTCTCTCCTTTTTCTTTTCCTGTCATTTGAGCTCTCTTCATCTGTCTGCTGTGTGATCCCTTCAGTACTTTGGTTTTGCATTCGAAGTGCATTTCCATTGACCAGCCATCTCAAATCACATTACACAGTAATTTGAAAGAGGAAATATATCTTCTCAGTTTTAATAGCTTTGAGAACTCAGACAAGAAAACAGACTCATCTGACATATTTAGTTTAAAAAGATCTAATGATGAATTCAAATAGAGATTTAAGTTTTAAGAGTGTATATATTTGGATATTTCACGATTTTATTTTTCTCTGTTTTATGGTCTTCCAACAGTATGTTGTATCATATAGATTTAAATAAACTAGAAGGGAAGCACTTAAATACTCTTGAAATCAATTATCTGAGCGTGCTTATTTCCATGTGGCTTCTTTGAATAGTAGTTAACAGCTGGCACATGGAGGGAGCTGTTAGTCCTCCTTTATTTATGAAATGTGCCACCGAACCTCAGTTATACAAATCTGTTCACATCTGCAGCAAGCATCTTGTCAGATTCCTTCTGAAAAGCTACTTTGAAATTGGGTCCTGAATATGTACATGGGTTGCAATAATTAAAAGAAGAAAATAAACACGTTTTAAGAAAAATCCTTATACAGAACATTATTATTGGTTAAATTACCTGATTTTAAAATACTCTGTGCAAAATGAATTTGAATATTGGCAGATGTTGGAAGATGATGAGCTATTTCAGACCAAGAAGCAAACAGAAAATAAATTTATGACTATGAATGCTGGCAAAGAATCAGTTCAAAATGGATTTTCTAATATGTGCAAAGGATGAAATGTCTTGTTTTTGTTTTGTGTCTGAGTGGTTTTTTTGCATAACCATAGTTGAATACAGAGGAGTTTAAAAAAAATCTGAACAGATTTCTGTGAAGGATTTTTAAAAATGTATCAATGGTTTTACTAAGAAGAAAAAAAAGGTGCAGGGCTAAAGTTAAAAGGTAATGAAACTCAAATTCAAGACAACTAAGTCATGAGAGTTATATCCCCTTTCATACATAGCAGTGCAAGAATTCTTTGATTGCAAATATTGATGAAGACCTTTCATTATTTTCAGGCTGCAATATTACGGTGAAAGGAGGCATGCACTGAGTTAACTCATACAGAAACCATTTTATCCAGGCAAAGAGAAGGTCTCCAGGATTCCTTTCAGCAGTTGTCATTGATCACCGGAGCCAGATATTAGCTAGTCACTTCACTTTAATTTCTCTATTTGCTTGACATTGTACTGAAAGGTTGTCAAACCAGCGCTGTTGATGTGAACATCAGTGGCTCATCTGTTAATCTTGGTGAGTTCCTTCATGTTACATCTACTTGTGGAGGTTGATGTCCAGACATCTACATGTACTGGTTGGTTGCTTAGTATGTCTTCAGTATTCCAGTGCTTTCCATAATGTCCTCTGTTAAACTCAGAATGCCTGAGACACAAATGATGAGCAGCATAAAGATTCTCAATGGGGATGGAAAAGTTAAAAAAAAAACTCAAAATATATTCTCTTATGTTTGCTTAGTCACTGTGCCACTTTTATTTTTGAGTGTTTGTATTTTTTCTACCTGTGAAGGAGCCAACAGAAAAGTCACAAAGTCTTTCAAATATATATACATTTGCCTTCAAGTAATGTACTGTCTTGATTCCACCATTTGCTGGTTGCATGGACTTGTTGACTGATTCATTATCTCACTGTAAAAAGAAATTGCTCTGTCTCCCCACCTCCCATAAGGACCTTGTGATTTGGCCACCACACTGGTTAAAAATGCTAGCTATTATCATTTTTATAGAAACAGGCATCTCATTTCTTCACATCCATTCTCTTTTCCTGACTTCACTACTGTACAAGATACAAGTACTTTACACACTCAGTTCCAGATATTTTAAAGTAAAACTAAACTCCTTATATGTTTAGAAGAGCTTATATATTTACTATTTCATCTGATTTTCTAATGTTCTTAGTAATAGCAGAAATAGAATCATCTTCATACATCAGTTAGTAATGCAAACTGTTCTAAAGTAGGTGGCCAAAGATAGCACTATTTCATTGCTTATGACTCTGTGGGTCAGAAATTCGGATTGAACGCAGAGAAAGTTCATGTCAGGTGACTTACAATGCTTGAAACACAGATGAATTACGTCAGCTGAAGGCACTGGGTTGGTGAAACAAGGACAGCTTTTCTTATGTACCTGACTTTGGTCCTGGCTGTCAGATGGGTGCCTTGTTCTCCTCTACATGGTACTACACCCATGCAGATTCTCTCTTCAAGGGGATAGCCTGATTCCTAAAGAGCAAAACCGAGTCCTCAGGCCCTTGAAGGCCTAGACTGGGACTGCAATAGCAGCTCTTCTGCTGAATGCTCTTGGATAAGGCAAGTTAGAAGACTGGATTCAAGAAAAAAGAAAATAAATTCCACTTTTTGATGTGAAGAATGACATGTGTGCATACAGGAAAGCGTAGAGTTATTGGACGTTGCCTCTGAAGATAATCTGCTGGACTTTATGTTTCCTAGAGGCAATTAGTTCAAAAAAAGTCAGGCCACTTTCATAATGCACAGTAAATGATGACACTAGAATGAAAACTCAGTTAATAGGCTCCAAATTTAATGGTGATAAAGATGTAAGTGTGAAAATACCTTTTAAGCACAGGAAAGGTCAAGGGAAAGGAACAGCCACCGTGAATATACCAGTCGTGGAGGCTCTTACATATTTAGACTAGTCTTCACATTTCACTGATAGATAACATTGAAATGCTACGGGACACATTGTCTGTCACTTAGTATCACACTGTTCAGTATATGGTAACCTGTGAGATTTTGGATAGCACTTAAATTGGACTCCTAGACTCTAATCAGTGCAGTAGCATGAGGAAATTCCATTTCTGCCTATGTCATTCTAGGGAAGAATTCTATTTAAATAATGTAACATCTTGGCTCCTAGCAATGGGCCCTGGTGCTTTATTCATCTATATTCAGAAGAGAAAGTATTTCCTGATGTGCTGCATTATAACTATTCTAGGAAAAAATAAGCTTAAAAATGTGCTGAGACCTGCACTGTTCACAGAATATTAGTTCGTTCATCTAGAAGCCATTACTCTAATTTTTTCTTCCATTTTATATCAAACAAACCAATTACTCACAAAAAATAAGCAAATAATGAGAAAAATAAGAGTGGAGTCTCTAGATTGATGATCAGGGAGTTGAAACAGGGATCAGACAACTCAAGATTTATCCACAAGAGATTCTGAGTGAATATTATGAGATAATTCAGAAATCATTCCAAGTGATGGCTTTGCTGACCACTCAATCGCTTGGGTAGCCAATTGGGCATCCACATGTGCAACTGTGGTCACTCCTCCTTGTAGCTCAAAATAACAGAGAGGACCAAGACTGCATGCAGCTGATAGAAAGGCCCAGCTCTTCCGAGTACGTTTGTTCTCCTCTGTAATTACTCCTGAATCGGTGGTTACAACACACAGGCTCTTAAAGCCAGGGGACTCATTGGGATATGTGTGGGCAAAGGTGGTATTACTTCTTTCTTTGTCTCTTAGTACATTGGCCACGAGCTATAGCATTCGGGAACATCCCCTTTGAGTAGAGGTGACTAAATGCCAATAGAATAACTGGGTACCCGCTCGCATCAGGCTGGGGCTGCTGCTGAACTTGAGTTGGCAAGGTTGGATTTCAGGACACTACCCACTGAGAAAGCTTGGTTGAACACTAAAACCCAGTGTGTGACAGAGGCACTTTTATTCTACTTTTTCCTTGCTTCCTATCACTCAAACTACAAAATGGCTTCTCAGTGGTCTGTTTGCTTTAAATGAATTTTGTAGACAGCTAAGACTTAGCTAGACAGGGTAGTGTACGCCTGTAAAACCAGCACTCTAAGAGGCTGAGGATTGGATTGGAAACTTCACCTCAACTGAGGTACTGTAAATTAGAGATACTGTTTTTCAAAATAAGAAAAAGGCTGGGGATGTAGCTCAATGTTAAATCTTCAGGTTGAATTCTCAGTACCTTATTTCCCCTCCCCACAAATGTTGAAACTTCATGTTAGATGAATTACTTCTCAGATTGCTCCATTCAATGAAGAATGGGCATACTGGCTCACTGCTTTACATTTCCTTTGGAAATACATTTTTATTTCATCTAATTAATTTCAATTAATTTAACTGTACTAAAAACTGAAGTTTTGTGCTACTTTACATTTTTCTACAAAAACAGGCCGTATCTTATAACATTTAATACTTTAAAATTGTGAATATTTCAGCTATTTATAGTTCTCACTTTTAATTTTCGTCCCTAGGTAAATAATATTGGAACTATCTTTAAACAAGCTCTCTACGTCCACTCCCAACAGACTCTTTCCAGGTAAATTGAGCCCTAAGGCCAAGGACATGTGCACATCTCAGATGTTAGAATAAAGCACCTCTGGCTAAAAGTTGTCCATGCAATAAACTCTAGGGTGCCCTGGAAAACAGCATCTCAGGGAGGAAATGAATCAGTGTTTTTCACTTGCTAGCAACTCTGCTGTGCACTTTGCATGCATGACAGACATCCATCCTTGCAACAATCTATGAAGATGATGTCATTCCCATTTAACAGAGGAGTAAACTGAGGCTTACTAAGTGTAAATATTCCTTGCTCCCTAAAGGGGCTAGCAAGTAGAAGAACTGGGATTTAAGTCTATTTCTTTCTACCTTCAAAGCATTAAACGGCATACCAAAAAATAATATAAGAAAAAAAAAAGTAGTTGAGCAAAACTTGTAAGCTAATGTTAAAAGACCTGAGCACAGATGAGGAATTTGACCTCAGATAAGAGTGAAAACCACAGTAGAAGATCTGAAAAAAAGATGATTAATAATTTCTCAGCAAAGCTTTTGTATTAGTTCTGGAGTATTCCTGCACCTGGGACCTGGGAAAAAGGGCATAGGGCACAATTTGGGGATTAACAGAATCCTTCAGACAATCCACTAGAACAAGGTAGTACACGTACCAGAAAAAACCAGAATGAATTGGTGCCATGTAGGTGTCTTTCTCTAAAATACTCTGAACAATATCTATCTTTATCTTAAAGTCTAACTACAGTAATTTTCATTTTAAAATGCCCAGATTTTATAAGTAGAGGGAATTACTTGTATTTTTTCATAATTTTTTGACAAATAAGAATTGTGTATCATTGTTGGATGCATTGTGATGTTAGAATACGTGTTCTTGAATTTCAAACTTCATTTTGGCAACACCAAATAGTAAAAGAGGTGAGGATTCTTACACTAGAATACATGTTTTTATTCACTGGTAAATAGAACTTTATACCATGTTAAGATACATTATGAAACTAGAAATACCTTTGCTTATTCTTGGAGAATGTATATTTAACAAATAACAATAGTGAACATTAGTAATTCAGTAGAAACCTTTAATTAAATGTGAATAATATTTATTTAGGACTTACCATGTAGGAGACGCTGTGCATCCTGGAATTTATTTGCTTTTGTAATCCAGTGAAGAAACTACCAGTCTGCTTTACAAGAGAAGAAACTAAAGTTCAGTGGTGGAGTTCTGATTTTAATAGCTATTCCCCAGTTAGTACACTTCTGACCACAGTGTATGACTTTCCTTTGGTCTCATGGTTCAGTTAGGAAGGTTTTCCCTATGTTTGTCTATGTCAATTGTTGATAGAAGGCTCAAAGGGTTGAAATATAGCTTATTGGCCATGAAAACATATGCATTTTCGTCCATAGCAGTGGTTGCCAACTTGAAGTGCCTAAAAAACACTTGAACATTTCAGTGAAATGTAAATACTGACTAAGCAGATTTAGGGTGAGACCTTGCACTGCCAGTAAACTCCCAAGTGGCTGTTTGGTGGCCACACTCTGAGAAGTAAGAGTTAAGGCTCTGCTTCTTCCTCAGTCTAGTTGGGCTGATAAAAACAAAATACCCTAGATTGGTTAATATATAAATATTTGAATATGTATTGCTCATAGTTATGGAGATTGGAAAATTCAAGATCAAGATATCAGAAGTTTGTAGTGGTAGCCAGATCTTTATAGATGGTGCCTTCTAGCTATGCCCTTTCCCTAATAGGACAGGACACTTTCTCAAGCCTCTTGGTCAGGCCATTAATTCCATGCATAAGGGATGGCCTCAGTGATACCCCTGACCTAACCGTCTCTCAAGGGTGCTACTTCCTCATGCTGCCACTTTGGAGATTATGTTTCAATACACAAATTTTGGGGAGATACAAATATTCAGACTCTAACTCCTTTAAAGATCATGATTTCAGTGCTAAAGGAATTCTGATTGCTGCTGAGAGCAAATGGATCGTAACTCTCCCATCCTTAAATGTGGGCAGCACACAATGTGGTTCTTCACAACATTAAAGTATGGAAAGATAAAAATAAAGGGTAAATTTATAGTGAAGAAACCAGAAAGATTACCTTAAGCTTGATATCAATAGTGACAAGTTGATATTAGCTATGGTGACAAGCATATATGTTGATATGATGTGATGAAAATGGCACTTATCTCCATGATCTTTCTCTTCTAAATTCGTAACACCAATTTCATAACAAGAAAAATGTTACAAAAATCCAGGTTGAGGGACATTCTAGAAAATACCTCTAAAAAACATAAATATCATCAAAAAATATATCTTAGAGGATCCCTAAAAAATATGACCACCAACATAATGTGGAGTACTGGAACAAAATAAAATTCATTCAGTAAAAGACATTGAAAAATAGCATAGATATTGAAAGTGGTAAAGATATTGAAATGTAGCATAGCTTTCCATTAACAACAATGCACTATTATTAAATAGTGATTGTGACAAATTACTGCATTTATAGGAAGACTGAATATGAATGATATGTAAATTCTCTGCACTGTCTTCTAAATTATAATACATTTAATGTACTTTATCTGACTGATTAATGTCAGTCTCCCCTCTAAAATGATAGTGATGATTTGTACCATGTGCTTCTTTCCTCTTCTTCCTCATTAGAAGTGAGCATATACTGACCTATGCATTTGGTATGAAACGTATGATGGAAACGTTAGATTCTTTCAGTAATTTGAATTCTAAAACACTGTAAGAATTTGGCAATGAGCAACAAAGCTGAAGGCAAAGTGATATTTAACAAATGCTATGTGAAAGCAGAAATTAGTGAAGAGTCTAGAGTCTTCACTTGTCCCTAGAGTCTAGGGCCAGAACAAATGACACCAATAGGAAGGGAAATAACTGAGCACACAAAAGGGAGAAGACCATGGGCTATGAAAAAAGACCTGTGGCCCATGAAAAGTGAGATCAATCTTTGGATCTGTCTCAATCACTAACAATGTTTTTGCCAAACTTCCCTTATATATTTACCAAAAACCCTTTGTCCAGAGACCTGGGGTTAGATGTTTCCAGCAAAGTTGCCAACGCCAAATAAGGTCATTGTGACTTAGCTAAAGAGTTTGCCTTCATATTGAAGTATTACCTCTGTTCTCCATCATGGGTAAAAATAATAGTCTTCCAAATATTTATGCCCTTTGAACTTAAATAGATGGTGTTAGTCTGTTATACAATAACTACAGAAAAAGTTGGGCAAGCTAGTAGGACTAAAATCCTCACCCAATCCCTTGGGAAAGAGTTTCTTGAGTAGAGAAGAACTTAGGCTACAGTACCCAGTTACAATGAATCCTTGCTGATGGATGCTAAATTGTCAGTTTCAGGCAAGGGTTTTTATGAAACCACAGATGAACAGTATATGACTGCTCACCCTTTCTAAGAAAGGGTAAATGATTATATAAAGCTAATATACATGATTGTCCCCCCAGCTCCCTATAACCCTTTCCTGCTTCTATCTAGAAATGCTAATTCATAAATGAGAACTTTGGGCCAACTAAATGAAATTCTTTAAGGGAACCATTCTTCTTTATTGCTGATGCTGAGATTGCTTTCATGGATTAGTGCAAGGATACAGAAGTAGTGGTATCACAAACTTTTACCACTCAGGAAACATTCTTCTTTTTCTTCCTCTTCCTCCTCCTCTTCCTCCTCTTTTTCTTCTTCCTCTTCTTCTTTTTCTTCTTCTTCTTCCTCCTCTTCTCCTCTCCTCCTCTTCCCCCTCCTCCTCTTCCTCCTTGTCCTCCTCCTCCTCCTTCTTTTAAACTCATCAAAGCAATTTGCAGGTTTTGATCAGTCTTAACATGGAACAAAGTTCAGATAGGCTAAGTGAAAAGTATTACTGGATCAACTTTCTTTCATTACACACAAGCAACAACTTTCCTATTTGGAGTATGCTAATGGTGTTTTGTCAGTAATGCCTCTGGCCCACTGAATGTCCCTGAAGACGACATGGTTATTAAAGAGGGCCATAATTGTTAGACTATGTTAATGTTCTTCAAGATTTTTATTGTGCACAGTAGTAACCTGATACCCTCAATGTCCCCATAGAGAGTTAAGCTACACCCTTCCTGTGCCATCTGGTATATATTCTCAAATGGAAAATTAAACAAAACCTTTAATAAGAAGTTACAATGCAATTACAGTTTAACCTACAGATGGAAGAACTATTAGTCATAATATAATCAACAACAAAATATTAAACATGTCTTTGTACCCAAAACTCTCCTCGTGAGTGGAACATGAGTGGAACATGAGCAAAAATGCAGTCTTTGATTACAGTGAACTACCAATCTACTAGGAAAATAAGGGGAATATGTTGCTAACTGTTCATATGTGTTTAGGTGAAAGAAATTAATGATAATTTCATTTAGGAAAGAAGGACACGTTAGAAGTAAAGAATAAGATAGAAACGTTATTAGGGAGGAGACATCACTGAACTTGTCCCCAAACTTGAGCAGAATTTTCCTAAGAGAAAAGGACCGGCAAGATATTCTAGAGAAAGGGAAAAAAATCAAAGATATGGTAGTACAAAAAATAATTATGTCAGGGAAAATGTTGAATAATACCATAGAACTGGAATAATACTACTCAAAGTGTGCTCCATGACCCGCCAGCATAAGCATCATCGCTGACAGTGTATTAGAATTGCTAATTATTAACTTTTTTTTTTGGTACTGGAGATCAGACTCATAACCTCACACTTGCCAGGCAAGCCACTTATGCCACTGACCTAAATCCCCAGCTCTAGAATTGCTAATTATTACACTCTGATACATGGTCCCTGAATGAGAATCTCCAAAATAGGGCCTCAACCATTTAGGTTTTATCCAGCTCCGTGAGAGAGTGTGGCATACGTACGAGCAGCACTGGACTAAAATGCTGATTATGGGGACTAATTACAGGGAAGTATAGCAGAACAGATTTTTTTAGGTGAGGCTAGGTCTTCATGAATCATTGCTATTATTTAAGCATAATTGAGGGATCTGGAAATATAACACATAGAATGAATAGTTTTGGAAGAATAACATGATATAGACCTAAAGTAGACCTAATCTTGGGTTATGAATGTTACAATTATGATCCAAGAGTTGGTAACTAATTAGTCATATCTACTGTCATAATCGTCATCTCTGTGCCAGAAACTAACTAGATTTGTCTACAGTACAAAGACTGAGATATGGCCAACCCAAATGAAGCATCAAGAGAAGGAAATTACAATGTCCATCACACAATAATAGCATGAAAACATGTGAATTGAAATCAGACTCAGATTTATTCTTCACTGGCTAGGTGTTCTCAAAGATCCCTTTCATTCAACATGTTTTAAAATATATACCAGTGCTGTCTTCACTAGGGACATAAACTGAGACAGTCTCTAGCATCAAGGATATTAGAATTTATTGAATAATGACTTTCTAATTATAAAGGGACTACAAAATGACATTGTCTTAGGCTAGAAGTCATCTCATTCTCCAAGCACATTAAGTAAGTTGTCTGAGTCTTTATGACTCTAAAACTCATGATTTTTTTCTAATATACTCTTTGCATAAGCTAAGAAGAATTTCATTAGTATTAGTATAAAATGCTGCTGAATCTATCTTCAGGTAGAATGGATCAAAATTATTATGCTTTTGGCAGGCCAAGGTGTTTAATGATGATCATACCATTTATTCTAACAAGATTTTGGAAAATGTATTTGCCCATTCTAGATTTGAATATCTTATTTGGATATCTATGTATAATCTGTTCACTATTTCTGGCTTTGCATACTTGTGGCTCTCTTATCATGAAAAGTGTGTTTTCTATCTTTTTAAGATCCTATTTTGATACCTCAGAACCCCTGCCCCTGCCTACCTAACCTTTCCATGAACAATGTGGATTTTACATTACAGACAGGCAAATGATGAATCAGGGTAGAGATCGTGGGCAATTTAATGAATTCAAAGCATCTGTTTTAGTCAGGGTTTGCAAGGGATAGCACAGTATACACAATTTATAATATTATTTTATGATATTTATCCAAGAAGTCAAATGCAGAGGAGTGCAAGACATCTGTCCATACCCTAAAGACAACCAAAGAACTCCAGCGGGCCTGGATCTCACAGAATGATGAAGACCTAGAGCCTATGCTCTATGCATGAAGACCTAGAGCCTATGCATGACACCTAGGCAAGGTGTCATGCAACTCTGTGTCAAGGATCTTCACTGGGAAGGCCCAAAGATCAGTGGTGAAAGCTAGAAAGTCTGCACTAGCAGGGTGAAGGATCTGTGTTGTCAGGCTGAGGAATCTGCACTGCAGCCAGGAAACGATGTTCAAAGTAAAAATTAGAGCTCCTCCAAAGAGAACTGCAGCCATCCACAGTGACAGCGAGGACCCAGGCTCCTCTGACAATGGTGAGAACAGCTGAGTTTGTATCAGGAAAACTATCACAACAAGTTTCTCCAGCAAGAGCAAATTATCTTTTCCTCCAGTTGTCTTTTTATGCTGTTGTCAACAATCCTCACATGGGTCTTTGACACCTAAAACCACACTGACTCAGTCCAGCTAGGTGTTCCAAGGTGATCATTAGTTAATCTACCACTCCCTATTATGTGATGGTACAGATATAAAATATCCCCTAAAACTCTCATGTGTTTTCAAGATTGGTTCATGGGACCATTATACTCACCAGACAGTTCATTCATTAATGAATTTAGTAGTGAAATGTGCTGCTAGGATGTTGGGAATTGGAGGAAGATCACTAGGGATGTAACCTGGAAGAATGTTTGTCTCTCTCTGTCTCCATCTCCATCTCTGTCTCCATCTCCATCTCCATCTCTCTTTCTGTCTGTCTCTGTCTCTCCGTCCCCCCCCCCTCTGATTTTCTAAGGTGAGCAGCTTTGAGGTATTTTGAGTTGAATGGCATTCCTCTGCCCAGCCCTTGGAACAAATTAATCATGAAATGAAAAACATGAACCAAAATAAACCTCTCCTCATTTAAGTTATAATGTCAGGCATTTTGTACCAGCAGCAGGAAAGCTGACCAATACACTCCCCTACTGAAATATGAGAGGCAACCTCACTGGTTGAATGGATTGACAGAGGAACTAGTAGCACATACCAGGTATTGTTTCAACAACTGCTGATATTAGATGTCTAACATGAAATAATTGAAATGCTCCAAATGGAAAATAAGGCTTGCATTCAATAGGGTATGTGAAGTTGATTGAAACTAAAGAATGAATCTGTTGTCATAAAACCAAGTACAAAATAACACCAGAAATAAATAATAGAAAGATGGCAATGCTCAATTCAAAGTGCAGTTTGAAGAAAATAAAAGCAAAACGTTGGTCCACTGATAAGTGTTGAGTATTACTAAGTGGAGACTTGGGACCTAAACATATTTCTACATGGAAAGTCCAGGAGTTAATGTACAGGAGTTTTTAGAAATTTTTAGATACTTGAGAATATTTAGCACTTGAAATTGGAGGTATTTAAGTTGTTTCAGAGGTCTCACAGGTGACTGGTTTCTCTATCTTATATACTTTTTTTCTGAAATTCCCAGAGGTGATACAGAAAATGAGCAATGGTAGTTAGGTAAACTATTGCAAAGAGAGGAAATTTGCATGTCTTGGATTCTTACATATTTACATTTTCAGAAGCATGTTTACTTGCACATATGTAGATAAATATACATATTTATGGAGACGCAGATACTGTATTCGTCTATCTGAATTAACCTTTGTCTAGTTCTTTGCTTGCATTAGGTGCTAGTTGTGTGGCTTTAGAGGTTTCCTTCAGACTCTGAGGGACTGTGTCTCACATCAGGAGTAGTTCACGATGGACGTGGAGAGAAGGTCTGGGATCTTTCAGGGCAGTTGACTGAATGAAACTGAATAAATGAATCTTCTGAGTCCCTAGTGAAATTCTGATCCACACAACTGTGAGAAAAATAAATTATTGTTTTAAAACTTGAGTTTTGGATTGCTTTGCTATGCAGTTGTCTTTTTTTCTCTTTTTTGATCTCATGAAAAATGTAATATTCTAAAAATGTATTTTATTGCATATATTTGCATCATATAACATATTTAAGGTATACAACATGATGTTTGATATAAACATATATGATGAAGTGGTTACTATTAGAAAGCTATTTAACATAGGCATTACCTTCCATAATTAGTGAGTTTGAATGGCAGGGGGAGGAGGAAAATTCATCAAAAATCATTTGCTCAGAAATCTTTAGAGTTATTTGTCTTATGTGACTGAAACTTTGTGCCTTTTTATAGATATCTCCTCCCCTTACTTCCCTCTCTCCACTCTTTGGAACCAATATTCTGATTTCTGTTTCAGTACATTGTACCTTTTGTTTTTTCCAGAATCCATGTGTAAATGAGATCAGGCAGTATTTGTCCTCTACATCTAGCTTGTTTTACTTAGCATAATGTCTTCCAGATTTATCCATGTTGCTTCCAATGGCAAGAGTTCCTTTCTGAAGACCGAATAATATTCCACTGATGTTCCAAATTTTATTTATTCATTCATCCTTGCTGTAAATTAGATTGTTTCCATATCTTCGCAATTGTGTATAATGTTGTAGTGAATGTGGGAGTGAAATTGATAGGTAAATAGTAGTGGTATTTTTAATGTTTTGAGGAACTTCCATTCTGTTTTCTATAAGGACTACATCAAACTTTGTTTACACTAACACTGTACAAGTGCTCTTTTTCTCTGTACCCTCATCAGCCCTTATCTCTCTATTATTTTTTATTATAACAAATTTAATGAATGTAAAATATATGAGTATTGTTTTTATCTGTATTTTCCCTAATCCTTATTAACCTTGAACCTATTGGTCATTTCAGGTACCCATTGGCCATTTTATCCATTTTTATCCTTTCTTTGAGGAAATTATCCAGAGCTTTGACTGTTTTTATATATATTGTTATTGACTTTTGTGAGTTTCTTATTTTGAATACTAGTCCCAGATCAGATATTTCAAAAACACTTTTTCTCCAGTCCTTAGATTGTCTTTTCATTTTGTTGACCATTTGCTTTGCAATATTGACCAGGAGCTTAGGATGCTAAAGATTTAACCTTATGTAGTAGTAGTGGTTCAAAGCAGGAAGTTTAAATTGAAATCTCTTAGAGATAAGAAAAGGTTTGAATGGTTCACAGAGCAGAAACTAGGTCAGTGACATTATAGCCCAATGAATGAGAAACAACTGAGATGGGGCAAAATCTCATAAATCCCACCAAGTTTGGAGATTGTTACATAATCTTTGGGATGTAATATATAAGCAATAACCATTACTATGTATCAAAGTTGGTCTATTTTTTTAAAAATTCTTCTGTGTGGCTACTATGGAGAATGAATGGTGGTGGTCCAGTAGTGGATGCTTGTAGCACTTAGGAACTATTATGTTCTAGAAGGTGAGATACAATGTTTTGTTGAATTAAGAGTTGGCCAATCCAAAAAACAAAACAAAAAATAGCCCAAAACAACAAATGAACAAAAAAGCTGGGCATAGTGGCTCATGCCTGTCATCCCAGCACTCAGGAGGCTGAGGCAGTAGGATCACTGAGAGTTCAAAGCCAGCCTGGTCTACACAGTGAGTTCAAGGCCAGCCTGAACTGCCTAGTGAGATCCTATCTCAAAGAAAACAAAACACACAAAAAAAGAAATAGGCCATGGATTTGGACAGAAGTGAATAAATTAGAAATGTATTTTTAAGTGAAATGGATAGCACATTATGATTGATTAGGACTGTTAGAGGGGAAAAGAGGAAATAAAGTGACAGTAGGATTTGGATTCGGGGCTTTAGCGAATGAAGGTAGAAGATTAGAAGAAGGCTGAGAGTGAGGAATGTGCAAAGTTGTCAAAAGTTCTGACTTTAGTCATAGCTTGAAATAGCAATTACAAAACCCACAGGGAGGTCATGTCAGCAATGAAGGTCAAGATTTGGTCCATAGTGGTGAGAATTTATAAAATTTCCTAAAGGGTTAATGCTGACTACAACAATCTCTGAGACAATGTGATCCAAAGAGTTTGGGTGATAAGAACTTGCATAGAAGAGTAGGAAATGACAATTTGTGTACAAGAGAAAAATTGGAATCCAAGGAGTGTTTCTTTGGTTGGTTTTTTTTGAGGTAAAATTTCATTGTGTAGGTCAGGATGGGCTTGAACTCACTATTTTGCCCAGGTTGGCCTTAAACTTGCAGGGATCCTCCTTCCTAGGCTCCCAGGTGCTAGAACTACAGCTGTGCACCAGCATACCTGGCAAGAAAAAAAATATTTCAAGAAAGCTGAAGAAATAAGCCAACAGAAAACCTAATTTAGGAGGTTAACAAATAGCCAAATCTCAGCCAGTTGCAAGGATCCAAACTTCAAATGATCACAGGCAGCCAACTGATCAGAACACAAATCCTAAGCAAGCACTCTAGGTGGAACAAATGAACCTATTTGTGAACTGTACTTCCACAGTGAAAAGGTCTTCCACATTCTTCATGTCTAACTACATTTTCAGCACGATGGCAAGGAAATGGGAGCTATCTTGTTTCATCAAAAGAATTTCAAAGTTAGGGTAGATATTCTTGCCCCGTCAGTATGGTTCTTAGTCACACACCACACTTAGGACTACATAATTTCTTCAGCTTGTGATGCCATAAGTGAACTCAGATTTACATAAACGTACATATACAGACTCTATTTCCCCTTATAGCCAAAGTTCAGAAATCAGAAGCAATCGATACCTTCTATTAATATCTGTGGAACAAAAGATACATATACAGTCTTAGATTCATTCAGGAAATTTTAGTTTAAAAATATTACAAACTATGCTCCCCATACCTGTATCAAAGAGCTATGATTCTTTCCCAGAAATGGCTCTGGTTTGCCAAGTTTCTGAATTCAAGGACAGGATAGTGTCCTTGAAAAAATGAATAAACTGTAAACAGCTCAGAATAGATATAATTAAATTATCCATGCTTTCTTGCAGCCTTCGTTGTTTCTTTTGCTACAGCGTGGTAGATACAGAATGGGTACCTCAGTACCACCACTTCAACCTGACACTAACATTGAAATATTAAGCAGTGACGTATACAACTCAGCAAAATAGCTGGTACCTCATAGCATGTTCACCTTAGTTCTAAGGTTTGGTATGGAGATAGCTGGCTTACTTGTTAGTATTTTAAATAGACTTTATTTTTAGTAATGTTTTAAATTAACTGCAAAATTGAGCAAAAGTTACAGAAATTACCCACGTAGATCTTTCTTCTACACATACATGTTCTTCCTTTTATGAAAATACCCCATTAAAATTGCACTTTTTTTACAAATGTTGACTTCCATTTACATTATTACCTGAAGTCCATAGTTTGTATGAAAGTTCACTCTTCACATCCATTCTAGGGATCAGGACTACTGTATAATGGTACATATCCACTACTGAGGTAATATGGTGTCATTGTACAGTTCTGGAAATTTTTGGTGCTCTGTTTATGTTTTATTAAATTTTACAGTGTTTCACAGTATGCTTTTAAATTAACTGATTCAAGCTTAGCTTAAAAAAAAAAAATCAAAAAACGGGGCTGGAGGCTTAGCTTAGCGGCATAAGCGCCTGCCTTGGAAGCAGGCAGTCGTGAGTTTGATCTCTGGTACCGATAAAAAGGAAAAAGACAAAACAAAACAAAAAAACCCCACTGTTTTCAGCCAAAATATATTTTTCTACTTACTCAAAAAATTCAGCAATGGTTTATTTAAAGAACAGAGAAATTCCATTCTATTTATGCTGCATTGTCAAATACAGAAGATAGATTCTTATATAGGCTTATTGAAGATATCTGTTTGACAGTGTACATGTACATATTTGTGTGAAAATCCACCTAAATAAGTTTAGAAAGTCTTTCCTGCTTGTTATGTTTTAAGGAAATTTCTATACTTTGTGAGATTTCATGAACCACAGACTAGAAAGATTGGCTTGCTCGGCCATTTTCAGGCAGCAACATGTTTTAGGAAGAGAGGCTTGGCATCTGACAACTTCTCTGTGTTCTTGTTCTAGTGTACAGTTGTAAGGTTGATTGAAATAACACATTTAAACTGCACTGGTATTTGTTTGGGGTCCACAGAGACCTTCCTGGAGATCAAGGTTGGTTTGGATCTTCCATTGATCTGTGGAGCTGCTGAGACTGAGACTGTTTAGCAAAATTCATTTTCACTAGGTTTGAGTTAGAATGCTGCTGTTGCCACATGGAGAAAGGCCAGACTGAGAACATGGTGAAAGCATTTTGGCTTCCAAAGACCTGAGTGCCCATGATTCAGGAGCACGGTGTAGTTCTGAATGTGTGCAAGTTTAGTTAGGGCTCATTTTGGAACAGAAAGCTCGCAATCCACCCTGAACAAAGACAACTAGCCCTTCACAAACAGCATCAGATGCCTACAGCTCAGAGCTCTCAGGAAATATTTTGTCATGCTGGAGTTGAAGAATGAATTTACCCTGAGGCATCAATTGCCTTCCAGACCATTAGACAGAAGAAAGACATTTTTAGCAGTGGAATCTCATAGTTCCATCAGCATACTTCCTAGCACAGTGCTTTTTTTCTTTGTTAGAACTGTACATTTCGCCTCTCAGAGGTCTATCTCTGCTGCCCTGGTTGAGATTAACAAAAGGAGATTAACTGGAAATGCAGTAAGTGACACACATTCCAGTCTTCCAAATACTGACCTGAGCTAAAACTTCATACAAGTAGTTTAGCAGTTGAGAGGATCTGGACAGAACTCTAACAGGGTCCTCCAAAAATTTTACACACACACATGCATGCACTCACGTACGCACATGCACACACCAGTCTGTTAAATTCTCCACTAGGTGCAAATTATTGTTTTAAGCACTGGCATACCGTACCTTATTAAATATCTACTAAGGACGAATATTACAATTTCTTCTGTGTTACTCCTGAGGAATGTTAGATTCAATGCAATAAATTAACTTGACAGTGTCAGATAATTCCTAGGTTGCAAGTGTTGTTTGCTCTATGATTTACAATCTTAGGCGCAAATTCTACCTATTCAAAACACTCTCCCAAGTAATCATATTGTTCAGATTTTAAAAATATCCTGCTAATTTTGCACACTCTTGCCTTTGGTGGTGTATCTTTTCTGGAATGCCCTTTCTCTGGTGTCTGTGTGCTTAGATGTAGTTCATGAAACCATCCTCTTTATTGTCAAATGTGCTTTAATTGCATTTCAGACAGTTTTGTGCCTTTGCGTCTCTGGCATTCCAGTGTGCATACATTTCATATTGTGTCAGAATTGCATACACTTGTGTTTTCTTTTGCAGTAGACAAAATCTCTTTGATGTCAGGGACCATGCTTTGCCCTTGTTTGTACATTAGCAATGAATTAGTGCTTGACATGGTAAGTAGTTAAGGAGTGTTACAGTAAATGAATCTATTTATAGTATAGAAGATCTGTGACTTTCCAACTGCATTGTAATGCGAGAGACAAATAAGTGTTAGATTCACAGAAAGAGAGAACATTTATTATCATTCAGGATTACTGAAGAAGACTTTGTGAACAGCTTTGCATATTTGATAGTAATTTTGGTGATGAAAGGTAGATGTAAGATTTTTCAGGTGAAATTTATAGAGTGAATAAATTTAAAAGCTAGAAAATAAGATGTTGGAGAAACAGAAATGTCTGTGTTTGAAATATAGGGTATGTGTATGAGCCCAGGGAAATAAATGCCCCCCAGATCACAGGGAGCTTTTTAACATTCTGTTAAGTGGGATGGTTTTTATTTTGTAGAAAATTAAAATATATTAAAGCATTTTCTAAATAATTAAGTGCATACGAAGTGACTAGAATCATGCCTAATACAAAGAATACAATAAAAGTTGAATGTCATTACCATTAGGAACAGGAAAATATAAGCAGTGGTGATCTGATGAGTAGCATGGAATAGATGAGGCCAGTCTGGGCTACATACTAAGTTCAAGGCCAGCATGAACTACACAGCGAGACCCTGTCATTGCCTTAAGAGTATGCTTCTCTTGAACAAAAGATGTTTTTCAGTATCTCTACTAATAAGGCTGGCATTTCTCAAGGCCTTTAGCTTGAAAAGGAATTACTTTACTCTCCCTTTCTGAAAATAGACCTAAAATGGTCTTAATTAACCAAGTCTTTCTCTATCATCCTTTTATACTGCTACAGGTTCAGTGATGAGCAGATGATGCAGGTCAGGCTAAGCAGGGTAAAATATTTTTCTTTGGGGCAATGTCAAAGCAAAGATCCATACAGACTCCAAGAAGCCACAGCTACTGTTTGAGCAGAGCAAGAAAGAGGTTGGGATAAATAAAATAACTTGAGACTTTGTCACATTGCTTGAGTACTGGAAAATGCTTGGCTTGAAGCCATTTCTACCAGTACTGTCCCAGATACAAAGACAACAATAATGACTTTACACACTGCTTTCTATTACTTGCAACCAAAAAGTCCTCATTAATATATCCAGAGATTTTCCACTGCCTCAATTTCTTGTTTACACAACCTAAAGCATATCCTCTGTCCAGCCTTCCTGATTTTCACAATGAATACATGCAGTTGTCATCAAGAAAACATGTTGATAGGCAGCTTGGAAGTATAAATTTATGAGTAGATTAAGAATATTGACCTACCCAAAAAGGGATAATGGCAACCTTGAGTCATCATCTTCTGTTTGGTTAATGAACTGACAATTTTCTCTACATAATGAACACAACCTAAATGTTGTCTTAACTATATCAACATTTTTCTTTAAATTTCTTCACCAAAAATAAGGCGGTTTAAATTTTTCAAATTTTCAGCATCTGTGGAAGTAAATATAATTAATAGATAATCAATTTATTTATAAGATTTGCAAATCTAGTTCTGATCTAGTTCTCTAAATGGGAAAATATAAACGCTGGCCAAGGGCTCTACTTGAATATTATATTAATCTAAGCTTGTATTTTGAAGAGGCAAAGTTATTACAAATGATTTCTCCTTAATTTCCCAATACTTAAAAATAAATAGAAAAATAAAACCACTTTGGGGAATATAATTCACCAAATGATAACAGAAATCTTAGTAATGGGAGTACTTACCCAAAACTATAATACTGATGATAAATGAATTTACCAATATTTCTCACAATTTACTTATATCCTAAACCTTTGAGATGCTCTTCCTTGAAAGTATGTCTCTCTGATTTAACTTTAAGCATACAGGACATCAATTTAAGCCCTATCCTGATGCAGGAATACTAAATGTCACATAAAAAATGCTTACTGTTACTGAACTCATTAGATAAATGACACGATGCAGGAATTTACTGCTGGCTTAAGGACTGCTAGGTTTACTAGATGTAGAATATTAGCTATATAGAACCTTTTAGGGAATAAAACTCTTATTTCACAAAATCCTAGAAAAATTGGTAGAATTTAAGTAGCTAAGAAGTAAGTTTTAACTTTTTTTGTTCCCTTTAGGCCACTTTGGTAGTTTGGGGAAGCTAGTGAATTCCTTGTTGGGATGTTTTTAAATTCACAAAATAAACCATATAGGGATTGCAAAGAAAACCAATTATATTAAAATATAGTCATCAAAATATTTTAAAATTGTGATTGAGTGTTGCTTTACTTCTTTATTAATGAAGTAAATAACAAGATCTAGTAGTACATCTGATAATCGTTATAATTTCAAAATAATAAATGTACACAGTCTCTTGGTATTTGTAAAATCTCTAATGTAAAATGAAAATGAATGTTCTAAATTATAACCAATTACATGTACAGTAATGCCTCCATTCATGAATTAATTCTTCCCATGATTTTGGTCACAGAATTTTTTTACAATTCTGGTTTCAATTTGCAACCAGAATCATGGGAATAATTAAGTTCATAAAGTAAAGCACCACTGTACTACCAACACAGTGGTGAATTGTTTTCTGTAATCATAATGAAAGGAAACACCAAATTTCACTTAGAAGAGAAAATTAATATGTAATAACATTTTTCTATCCAAGTTCAAGCTCTCTCTAAATTCCAAGTTAATAACACTTATTCTGAAAGTATAGGATCCAGCATTAATTCATAAAATTTCTATCTTTGTGATTCTAATTTTAGGGATGATGGTCTTTTCTTCCTCTGATCTTCAAAGACCCCGTCCTGCCCCGTGCTAAAGTTAGAGTCTACAGAGTTAGATAACGATAATGACAGTTATTGTAAAGATAATGAAGAAGATTATTGGCCTTATTGGTAAAAACCAGGAAGAGTAACAGACAAATTTGATTTCACCAAGTCAGGAATTAAGTAAAATATTTTGGAGGAATTTATTTTATGGCTTAAAATGGATCATATCTGTACAAATGAAATGCAGACATTTAGCAAAATTGTTTGACTATCTGTACATTTTGCATGATCTCATGAAGATAAAATAATTCTAAACATTTCGGTCTCTGATTGTATATGAGTCAGTGGAGATTTTTTAACAATTAATTTTTCTCTTAACTTTCATGAGAAATATCACCAAATAGCACATGCAGATTCCATGATAGTCTGATTATGGTGTGGTGTCACAACAGTAGCTGCAGTTATCACCATAACATGATATTATCAGTAGTAACACATTACAAATTGTAATTCATTTAATATTATGGATCAATCTTTTAAAAATGGCCATTTTTCATACAACAAAACAGAGTCAAAGAGCTATTAATTGATTTGTTCACAGCTGGCAGGTGACATGCATATACAATTTGGTTTTTAGACCTAAATCCCAGACTCTAATCTATTAGATATAACTGGCCACCACGTTACTGATTAGTGAACAGAATAGCCCTTTTGAGAAGCGAAGATATTCTAGAATCAAACAGAACTTTTCTCTTAAACCTGTATCATCGCTTTCAAACTTGATGATTTAGAGTAATTTTTTTTTAATTTTGGTTAAAGTTGATTTTTTTTCTGACATGAGAATAAAAGTTACTCTTGCCTTAGCTTGTGTTCCCTTGAGACAAGAAATACTTGAGTGCAGATGTTTGTTTGGAATCTAATACCAGAGAGTAGCAATGAGATGGTGAGGAGAACAAAGCAGAAAAGAAGGAACAGGCAACACGAGGATGTGGTATCAAAATCATATCGTGGGCACCCAGCACTAGACTGTTCCATGGCTGGGTTATAGTTACAATGCTGAGTGGGAACCAGCTTTCTTACATCAGAGCAGACTTTGCAATGAATTCAGTACACTAAGGAAGGGGAGAAGTAGGTCAATTTGAGCTGCCCAAATGCGCATTGCATCAGCAACAGAAGTAAGAGTAAGGTCAAAGTAATGTGCTACAGGCAAGCGAAGGTAAATATTTTAGAGCTTTCAATGATATAAACAGCATGCTCTGGCATGTGTACCATAAGGTCACCACCACTGCTGTAAGACACCAAAAGCATCTGCAATGCCAAATGTGTTAGATGACGGTTATAGATGATCTAATCTTAATCCATTTAATCTTATGGTAGATCTATTCTTTAGTCTGAAGGAATGGAGACAAGTAGATAATTGCTAGTCTCCCATCGTCAAAAGAAAGCAAACTTAATCGCTGTACAATTGTGATTTCCTAACTCCCTGATTTACCAACATTTGAGTTTGAACTTTCACAGATAATGAACAGACCTCGCATTATGAACTTTGTTAGATGTGAACAAATCATGAGAGTAGTTCACAGGTGTGTCAGACACTGTCACAGTTGTGCTGTTGTGTGCTTACTGTACAGCTTGATAGTGTACAGTAGTAAAGTGCTCAATCGGAATATGTCCAGAAGCAAGAAGAAAAGAAGTGGTGATGTGCAGAGGACCTTCAGGAAGCACAAAGCATAGACAATGTGTATTTGTGTCAAAGGTGTATAAGGCACACTGTCAGGTTTACAAACGAATCTGACTTATGAATGCTCTCTTGGAACAGAATTCATTCGTAAGTTAGGGGCTCTGTCTCTGTCTCTCTCCCCACTTCCACTTTAGGTATTCACTAAAGGTTTTGCAACTTACCTTATAAAGAAGAGGAGTACTAATTATATAGGTTGATTTTAATAACTCTTAGTTTCATCTCCTAGTTCTCCATTCTTGCTTCCAAAGATTATTTTCAAACTACTGTTTCTTAGTCCTTGATTCAAACCCTTGTTTTTATTATTATTACCTCTGATTCTACACTTTCAAATAGTGAACACATTGAATATGTAGATTAGGAGTTAGTCTAAAAAATCGAGTGGGCAAAGAGCTTTAGTAGTAGAGGAGAATGTTCTTTCAAAGTACTGATTTCGGGCAATATTTTTGATTAGTTTTTCTTTGGTCTCTTAGAGTTTCTTTATGAATACAATTTTAACAGATCAGTCACAGATTTTAAAAAAATACTCAAGTGAACAGAAAAAGCAATAATAATTGTATTTTAAATCAAAGCCAGTTTTGTAAGAAAAAAGCCATTTAGGCTCATTACCATTTGAAAATCAGTGACACAGATGCATGGAAATATTATCTGTATAGAAATTACATCACTGCCCTGTGTTGGCATATTGACCTTAAAATCTTCACAAATACTACTATGTCTCATATATGGACTATGCAATATGGACTGTGTAATATGGACTTCTGTTGTCATGGAGTATGATTTTAAAACTATAATTGGACATTAAGTATGTCTCAGTTCACAAAGCTTTTGCTTGCAGATGATTTCTTTGCAAACAGAAGCCATTTGGCAAAATTTTCTTTTGTTTGAAGACTCTGCATTAGGTAACAAATATGACTACATCCATCTTTCCCACATAAGCAAAAGCATGGTGCTCTTTTCAATAATCATAGAACAAATCAAGTTCGTCAACCAAAGTACCACTATATTAGTCTAACTTATTATTCAATATAGGAAACATTTCTGTCATAATACATTTGTGTGGGTCATTGGTCATATTTGATGGAAATAGGCCCATAAAAATATTAAACAAAACCTAAGTACAACAGATAACCAGATGAGTTCTTTTATTTGACTGATTAATAGCTTGTTTTCTCTCAAAATGTTGAGTTACCTCTGTCTAGTTCTTAGTTTATAATTGATATTTTAGATATTAAGTAAAATTTTCAGAGTATGCTAAATCAATGTATTATTTAAAATTTCATAAAATTCCCAAAGTTACAAAGAAAGTTTTGTAAACAGAGAGGTCCAGTGAGAGAGAGGAACAAAATGAAAGAAGCTTGGTTATGAGTGATGGCGTATATTCCAGTACTTCATTGTTTTCTGATACTGGGAAATTTTGTGAGTTGCTAAAATGTAAAACTGTGTATCTAGTAAAATAAAAGGCCAAATATTTTAGGAATATTAGCATTAATTCTGCCTTTCATGTGTATCCTATAAGCATACCAAAGTGGTCAAGAGCCAGGGCCTTTTAAGTAACACTGGGATTCAAATTCAGGATCTTTGGTCAGCTTACATACCTTAGATAAATTGCTTACCTCTTGGAGCTTTACGTACCCTTGGTCTAAAATAGACTTCCTAATAGGAATATTAAGAAAATTAAAAGAGTTAAAGTATGAAAATTGCTTATAAAAAGATTGGCATGTTGCAAGTATTAACAAAATTCTGTGACTGGCGTGAAAGAGGAGCCACCAGTAGACTGTTATGGTTTGGATCTGAAATAACTCCTAAACTGTCATCTGTTCTGTAGCTTACTGGCTAATGGGCTATACTTATGCATTTCAGGAAGCAGGAACCTGATCAGTGGAAGTGGCTCACTGGGGCTGTGACCTGAAAGGATATGTCTTCTTCCTGTTTCTCTCTGTCCTGTCTCTGCTTCCTGGCTGCCATGACATGAGAAACTGTCCTGTCAGACCCCCTCACCATGCCATTTCTATCTTGAAGCCATCTGACTATGGACTAAAATTGTGATCCAAAATAAACCTCTCTTCTTTTCAATTGTGGGCGTCTTGTATTGTGCCTCAGTGACAACAAAGGCAGTGCAACAGACTGGTTATTGCAGATATATTTTGGCCCATGCCCTAATTTCATATTTTACAGAACTTACTTCCAAAGTCTCAGAATGTGAGTGAATTTGGAGATAGGATCTTTTAGAAGTTCACTAAATTAAAATGATTTCATTTGTCTGGACTTTAATATGCTATGCCTACTGTTCTCAACCAGAGCAAATTAGGACAAGACATAGAAAAAAAAAGTATATGAGGAACAGGGAGAAGACAATAACTGGTAAGGCAGGGAATGGGGCTGCAGTAGTAGCCAACTCTGCTGAGCCTTGATCTTGGACTTCTTGTCTCCAGGGTTGTGAGAAAATAAATTCCCACCATGACCTAGTCTCTGTTACTATATAAGGTAGCCCTAGCAAACTAATATATTGTCCAGTAACTATAAACAAATTAAGAAGCTAGACAAACAAATGAAATGCCTGTTCTCAAATACTGAACAACATAAAATCAAACGAAGTCTTTCTTGCAAGGGAAATAATAGTTGAGACATGTTTTTATCTTTACTTTTTGCCTGAAAGCATTTTTGAGAAAGCAGTGTTGGAGACAGAAACACAGAAGTGCACAGTGGTCTCTAAATTCAGAGGCAGGGACCAAAATCCAGAGGTAGAATTTGTCTGAGCAGAATGTCAGAGAGGAGGGATACATACAATAGAAAAGCACTTCAGAAATCAGAAAGCACTGCAGACCTACACTAAATATGTAGGGAAAAGCTTTAAGAAGTTAAGCAAAGAATCACTCCTAGGGAGAAAAAAAAAAAAAAACTCTCACGCAAACAACAGTCACCAAGGACCCCAGAACCCATAAGGGTGGGTTAGCCAGAGGGGAACAATTTCAGTGAACATTCAGGGGCATTTGGTAACGATGATAGCATGATCACACCTTATTGAATGGGATTACTCTGGCAAATTTCAAAAGCAAACCGTGAGAGTATTCTGTAAGTAATTTTAAAAAGGGGTTATCTTATAATACTACAGGACTCATCATTAAATAATTATTATTTTAAATGTTAATGTCCTATAAAGTGCCTCAGATAACATCAGTAGAAAAGTACCAGACATAAAAGTAGAAAAAATAATAAAGGAAAACAAGTCAAATAGCAAAAAGTAGAAAATAAAAAAGGTGAAAATAAAAGAACAATAAAGAACAGTAGAAAAACTGAAGTCACTTCTTTAACAAGTTCAATAAAATATAGAAACTTCTAGACAGAAAAGTTTTTATAAAGAGGACATACATACAGCACAGATTTCCTAAATGAAGGTGGGCATAGTGGAGCGCAACCGAATCCCAGCACTCAGGAGGCCGAGGCAAGAAGATCACCCTGGGAATGCAAGGTTAGTGCAAGGTTAGTGCAAGGTTAGCCTGGATTACATAGAGAGACACTGTCTGAAAAAAAAAATTATTTTTCAGAAATGAAACCAGGACATCAGTGTAGACCATAAGTATATTTAAATGAGATAGAGGGAGTACAATTTAGTCATAGTTTTATATATACAACAGTTTAGACATTCTTTAAAACAAAAATATCAGAATGATATAATAAAAATAGAACATAGTAACAACTCTGTATTTTAAATTAATTGATGAGTAATTAAGATCATTTAAAAAAATTTCATGCCTAAATATCTTCACTGATGTACTCTATCAAATATTCAAGGAAGATATACTAGAAATATAAATTGTTTCAAATAAGGGAAATGGTACCACTTCCCATTCATTATATGAAATCAAAGCTTGAGAGATAAAAGATGAATAAATATTAGATTCACAGCTCTCAAAAATATAGTCTAAAGTTTTTGAGCCAAATATAATCAAGTGAAATCGAAAATGGATACGATTTGACACATCATCAGAACGCAGCTTCTATGCCAGGAATGAAATATTAGTTTATATTTTCAAGCTAAACAATGTAATTTATTAAACTAACAAGACAAAATGAAAGCCATATTATCAAAATGCAGACACAGAAAGTAATTTTATAAAACTCAGCACATATTAATGATTAAAAGTAACTAATTCTTGAAAAATAAGTATAAAAGTTACAATAGTTATCAGAATTCATAATCTTAACATATTCATGAGAAAACAGCAGACCCATAGTACATGATTTATTTATTTTCCATAAAGGTACAAAAGAAAGGCAAAGTGTGCTTGGGATAAATCTCAGCAGCACAGCGTCTGTCTGGCAAGCATGGTTGTGGGTTTGATTCCCCATACCAAAACAAAAAACAAAGAACAAAGAACAAAAAAAACAGAAAGAAAGAAAGAAAGAAAGAAAGAAAGAAAGAAAGAAAGAAAGAAAGAAAGAGAAAGAAAAAATAAAGAAAAAGAAAGAAAGAAAGAAAGAAAGAAAGGAAGGAAGGAAGGAGGAAAGAAAAAGAAAGGCAGCATATATGTAACAAGTATCTGAAGTTATTCAATTATACAGAGTACCACTGAGCTCTAAAACTATCAAGCTCATGAAAGACAAGCAAGCTTATTATTATGATAATGAAAGGGAAGGAAAGCGCTCTAAAGGATATAACTGTATGTATGTTTAAGTGTGCAAGATAGATCACCATACTATTTTTATTAGTTCATCCGACAGACTAGTTTGTACTGTCATTCTTTGATTGTCCATTTTATGCTTTGATTTATGCTTTGATTTTTGTGAGTTGAATAACTACTTCTATGATAATATGTAATTTATCAAATACTGATTTCTTAATTTTTTTGAAATTCTGTACTATTTCTACCCTTTTTTTTGTTTGTTTTGCTTTTTTTCTCTAAATAAAAGAAAGAAAGAAAGACAGAAAGCAAGCCAGCCTGAGAAAGTTGAGGGTCAGAGAGCACTAAGAAGACAGGCTGGCTGTACATAGTGAGAAATCCTTGATTACAATTTAGAAGAAAAAGAGAAACTAGTGATAAAAATAAATGAAAAAAACTTTGAAATGGGACATATAATAATTAAATCTCTTTGTTACCCTAATTATACCAATATTAGTTTCTTACTTCTGATACATAATGAATGCAAGATAGGGGAAGAACGAAAAGCAGGAATATTTTTACACATTTATATTTTTGTAGAATATTTAAATCCAAATTTCTTTTTAAAACTCAATTCATAACTTAAATCACAGACTAACATAAATGTCTGAAGCAAATAACAGATTAAATTTAAAACCAACAAACATTAAAGTACTGGAAATGTACTGGAAATGTCTCTGTCTTAAAATTGGAGAGACTTACTAATGCTGCATCAAAATCACAGTCCATAAAAGGTGATTAACTTCATCAAAATTAAGTGTTATAGCTGTGAAAAGCACTTCTAAGAGTGTGGGAATACACACACACACACACACACACACACACACACATTTGCATTTTACATATCATTGAAGTTGAAAGGACTTTTAACCAGATTATGTGAAAAACTTTTTTCTTTTTCTCAAAACCTAAGACAACATTTTAATTTAATTTTGTTGGTCTTAAAATCCATTTTTATTTCTAAAAGGAAGAAAAGGGGGGGGAAAAGGAAGAAAAAAACAAAAAATTTCAAACACATCAATCAAGGGGCAACAGTGCTACATACATAGTGCATTGTCATCCCCAAATTACTCACCCAGAGCACAAGACATCAGCATTCAGTTGTCTGAACAATGTCAGAGTAAAGCTTTCTCTTCAGTGAACTCAGGGAAATCAGTAGTAAAACTATATATATATATATATATATATATATATATATATATATACACACACACACACACACACACACACACATATATATATATATATGTGTGTGTGTGTGTGTTATTTCAACTTCACACACTAGTGAGACAATATGATGTTTACACACTCAACCACCTTATCTTTGAAAAAGGAGCTAAACGTTCACTGGAAGAAAGATAACCTATTTAATAAATGGTGCTGGAAAAATTGGTTCTCTGCAAGTCAAAGACTGAAACTAGACTCATGTCTATCACCATATTCTAAACTAAAGTCAAAATGGATCAAAGATCTAAATATTAAAATAGAAATACTAAATCTACTGGAAGACAAGGTGGGTAGAAACTTTGAGTTCTTTATGTGTTCTTGATAGGTGGACAAATGTTTTCAGTACAAGATACTGAGTCAATGCACAGGCAAAGTACTTGAAGGTACTATCCAGATTGCAAATAAGCACATGAAAGGTGTTTGCTATTATATTTTAGAAAAACACAAATTAAAACAATGACATTCCACTAATATGAATAGAAATGTCTATAATTAAAAACAGTTAACCATATTAAGTGTTGGTAAAAAGTATGGGGTTACAGAAAGTTTTACACAGTCCTGACCAGAATCTAAAGTGGTGTAGTCACTTTGAAGAACAATTTGACAATTTCTTTAAACAATAAATATAAATTCACCATACTACTCAGCCATTTGTCTCCTAGGATTTTACCCAAAATAATTGATAACTTACAGTTATCTGAAGTGCTATATTCAAATGTTCATAGCAGCTCTATTTGTAATAGTAAAGAAAAAAAAAAAAAAAAACTAAAATCAATCTACGTATCCCTCAACAGCAGAAAGTTGAAATGTTTTCTTACATCCCGTACTGAAGCATGATTGAACAAAACAAAGAAACGATTGCCTACATGGAAAAGAAAAGATGGAACTCAAACTAATTATGCTGAATAAAAGAAACTAAACTTCAAGAATACATAGTTTATGATTCTATTTATCTAAAAGATGCAAGGTAATTATAGTAATGAAAATAAATATTCAGTTGCCTATGAATTTGGGATGGCTTCTAGGGAGGGACAAGGGGAAAGAATTAAAAATGTATTTTGCGTTATAAATGACATATTCACTATAATAGTCAAGATGATAGTTTCTCAGGTGTATATCTGTGTCAAGACCTATAAGAGTGTATATTTTAAATGCTTCTATTAGTATACATAAGGTAAACATTTAAGAATCTGTAAAAATGACTCATGTTACTGGCATGACACAGAAAATTGTTTAATTGTCTGAGTGGCATTTAGTGACTTTTATCAAATTATACCTACAAACATCCATCTTGCACAAATGTGTATAAACTATATTATTAAAACAAATAAATATTTGGACAGAAAAAATTAAGATGCTTGAGTTTAATTCTCAAGAAGTAGGAAAAGAAAGAATTATGTCAATTGTTGGAAGAGACCAGACAAATTTATTATCTTTATTACTTCACCTTTAAACCTGTCTTCAGAGAGGACAAATTGGTCTGGGAAAAGTAATATCAAAGTTTCCAGATTCTCAGGTCTAACAGTGCTTTGAAGTCTTCCTAATACTGTACTTGGATCTGCTGGCTGTCAATATCCTGAGCTAAATAAAAAGCATTGAGCAACTATTTGTGCAGAGCTGACAATGAACGGAGAGCATGTTAAGCAGTGCACACAATTATTCCTGTCCTCTAAGATTTACTGTCTTTGAGAACATGTGCAAACTCAAAATTGAATGGTCCTGTCAAAATAGCACTCAGCACTGAATAAGTGACAGTGATAACATTTTCCTGGCTCCATTAGGGCAGTATGGGACATCAATTTTATGACAGATCTACTAGCTTTTGACAGAACTATGGTTTTATATATATTACTTCAATAGTCCACTTGTAACATTTTCTTTTTTTGTTCAGCCTTTTTATTAAATGTGCAAATAGCTTTTTCAAGGAGTTACCCTCAAACCTCAGGCTATGGTTTGTGCTTAAATGTCCTCCCAAAGCCTCATGCAGTCGTGGGGGTGGGGGCTTTCCAAGGCAGCTGAATGTAGCATTTGTGATTGGTTTGCTGTTGAGCGCTGGATTGGCACTGTGGGTGCTGCACCTGCTCAGAGGTGCATAGGCCACATACAGTGTAAGAGATGGAAGGAAGCATGCTCTTCCCTTCTTCGTTCTTGTCCACTGCAGTTGCCAGAAGCAATTTCCCCTTAGCCATGCCACCCTGCCTTGAAGCCAAACGAGTGTGGATTGGTATCTCCACAAATTGTAAGCTAAATAAACTTTTCCTTCTTTCATTTTCGGGAATCAAGTATCTTGTCCCAGCAACCAGAGAAAAGTATCGAGACACTGTCTTTCCCCACAGCCTTTGGTAATCACCACTCTACTCTGCTTCTATGAATTCAACATTTTAGATTTCACATATACATTATTTGTCTTCGGTGTTTGACTTATTTCACCTGACATAACATTTTTCGGTTTAATCTATATTATAACAAATGGAAGATTCTCCTTTTTTAGGATGATGTTACTCCACTGTGTATGCACTGAATTGTCTTCTTCCGTTCATCTACTGATGAACACCTCCATGAACTCCTTATCTTAGGTATTATGAGCAATGCTGTCATAAGCACAGGACAGCAGATGATCTCTTTGCCATAGTGGCTTCCTGTCTTTGGAAGTATGAGCATACTGAGATTACTAGATCATATTATATTTTCTGTGCATTTTGGTATCTGATAAGTCTAAGGCAAAACCAAAGATTTATAGAAAATATGGAGGTTGTAGTTGGAATACATAGAAGGTGAGATGGTATTTATGCCACTAGTATCCAGCATATTTCCTGACAAACAATAAGTAATTCATGAATGAGTGAATGAATGAATGAATAAAATTTATTCATTCTTCAAAATTTTAATTACATTTGAATATAGAGATATAGATAGATCTAGAACATGTTCTTTTTTATTACTGGTGTTGGTTACCTATGGCTAGATTACAACATCACCTTAGAATTTAACAGCTTAAAACAATAAATCTTTTTATGTCTCATGGTTCCTGTGTGTCAGGAATTTAAATATGCCATAGATGAACTATCTAGAGGAGAGTTTCTCACTAGATACCACAGTTAAGATGTAAACCAGAACTATCATGATTTGAAGGCTTCACTAGGACAGGAAGATTTGCTTTCAAAATAGCACAAGTGCATAGAAGTGATTGTGACTGTAGGAAGGAGACTAAATCCCTTGCCATTTAGACCTCTCTATGTAGCTGCATGAGTTCTTCATGATATGATATCAAGGTTCCCTAAAGATAAGTGATCCCAGACAATTGTTTTCCTTTATGGCTTAGATTCATAAATTAAACTCCATTATTTCAATGGATGACTTGACATATAGGCCAGAACTATTTAGAGCTGTAGAAAACTGTGTAAAGCAGAATAAGAGTCACTAGAGACCATCCGAGGGTCTGACTGGGATGCTATGCTTGTGATTTTTTAATGTTTTGCTAGATATTGTAGCAATGATACATACATAATCCTTGAACTTTGTCAAGAACTCCATGATCTTCTCCTTGATTTTGTGCCCTTGACTTCTCTGTCTATATTAACTGAAGATTCTTTTGGTAGGCAGCCAAGAAAGGGAGACAAGATAGTTTCATTTGAAGGATAATAAATCAGTGTGGCTGATATTGGTGCCCTACTCAAAGCTCTTCTGACCCTAATTCCTTAAACCATTTCTATTTGTTACTCTCCTGCCTTCTGTTTGCTTTTTCGTTTAATTGTCAGTACCAACAATTGTCACTGAAGGACTGAAGGACTTTGGACTGCCAGGGTGACATTACCTTCATACACGGAAAGTAATAAGTACCTGAAATTTTACATTGAGTTTTTAGCCAATAACTAACTAGTTATGAAATACCAACTCACTTTATTGGGTTAAAGATAAAAAAAAATTATATATAATTTAGTACAAATTTCCTTTCAGGATAAGATAAACTCATGGCCTAATATCAGATCTTTACTTATCTTCCTTTTCTTTCCATACCTGCTTTTTAAATCTCCTGAGATACCTGAATCCTTGTCTTAATGTTGAATTCTAAGGAAGCTGACTGTTAAGAATAGATGCACCCCAAGAGCCTTGTGCACTCATAGGGGCTTTGTGAAGAGGATTAGGTGATGTGGGTACTATAGCTAAATATGATGTTAGGTGTAGGGCTGCACCATAAGAGGCAGGTCATTGAAGCATGATCTTGTAGGAAATGTCTCCATCTCCTTCTTATCTCTTGGTTTCCCTGCCACCATGACAGGAGCTGCTTCTCCTCTGCCTGGTCTTTTCTGCCAGGCCACCCTGCCTTGAAGCCAGTCTACCATTGCTCCAAAAATGAATCAAAATAAACTCTTTAAGTTATGAGTGTTGGGTATCATTTCTCAGCGATGAGAAAGTGTCTAAGACACTAACCTAAGTTAGAGTAGTGCTGATGGTCACAAGTAATGTAAAATCTATAAAAGAACTGAAGCATTAGAAGTGGTTTTCAACTCAGAGAATTGGATTTTCTTTGCAATAGGAAAGGGTCTGTGTTGGTTACTTTCTCTCATTGATGGGACAAAACACCTGACACCCAAAATTAGGGAAGGAAAGGTTGATTTAGCTTGTAGTTTTTGGAGGGTTCAGTCCTTAATCAGCTGGCTCCAAGGCAGGGTGGCATGGCAGTAGGATAATACCTAAGACAGCAGCCAGAGCAAAAGCTGGGAATAAGCCTCTTCTCCACCTTTATATTGTACATAGGCAATTCCCCCAATCCCAGGGCGGATTTAACACTCTCAAAATCTCTGTGCCCTCCTCTTGCACATGATGAGGATATTTACACAGTAAAGATCCTAGTTCCCTGCTGAGTCTCTCAGTTAAACTTATAAATGTCTCAAGTTGATGCAGTGTATTAACCATAACAGTTCCAGTGGTCAATGATGACATGAGGTGCACGGATCCTTTGTGGACATCTGCCCTCCCTTATGTTCTGCCTTTGAGCTTCTTTCCTGGCAGAAAACATGACTGCAATGATTCCAGTTTTCACAACTGTACAACATTATTCCTAAAATAAGAAGCTATCACTTATGATCATTTTATTACAAAAAAAGAAACTTTCTCCCATTTTCTCTAAAAAATATATCTCCTTATACTTTTTGATTTGACTTGGGCCATGTGCCCAATGCTTAATCAGTCTCTGTGGCCTAAGAAATGATCTGATGTGGGTTTCCAGAGACAATTAAGACTAACTGTGTTGGTCCACCAATGTCCACTTCTCACTGACATTGGAGTCATCTTTTCTACATGATGGATACCTCAAAGTCAATCCTGATGCCATTAGAAAGTAGAAATTGGTGGGCAGATGCTAAGGTCCTCTCTACCTTGCCATCCTAGGAAGTGTCTAATGACAATGCATTTGGAATGAAATGAAAGACCTAGATGAGCTCACAAACCCTTCTTCCAAAATTCTATTGCCTTAAAGTGATCAGCTCTAATTATTTTTGCTCTGTTTCTTCATTCCAAAATTTGATTTTTCAGAAAGCAATTATTTGATTGCCACTACTGGCATCAGATGTTCAACCACTGTGGCCAAAAGGGTCATTCAGTAGACACACTGCTGCTCCGTTTCCCTCCTGAGCACTGAAATTAATCCTAGGAAAGGAGCTCGGCTGGAAAGGCAAGTTGTGCTGGAAGTGACTATAATCACTTATCATCTCTAGAATGTTAACTATGCATTAATTGAATTCATCTTCATGCTTTATTTAATGATGTAGTAAGAACATCAGAAGCCTTGAATTCTGATAACCAAGCCTTCCTAACTAATACAATTCAAGATGAAAACAATTCTTTCAAAATGATGATAAAGGAGGTTGGAAAAATTGTTATTTGCCACAATCACAGTTTCAATCTTTTTTTTTCTAAAGTTAAGACTCCACCCTCATCTCATTTAGTTTTTCCATGAATTTCATTGTAGAATTCAGAATCACAATCCATGAATGCAGAAAATCAAAGGCAGCATCCATAGGCAGATTCAGGAAATGCAAGAGTGTAATCTCACGCTGATGTTATTGGTGAGCACTCTGGTAGAGTCTTCTAATGGCTCACCCCATCTCATCAGTTCTTAACATCGCTTTATATACTAGTGACATCCTCCTACCAGCACCGAAACCTCTGTGGTCTACAGCTTTCTCTGTCCAAAGAAGTTTGCTCAGGCTAAGCACACTGAGGAGTTAACGTGTTCAGGGCACTCTCCAGCCAAGGAGACATGTGATGAAGGATAAATATTTCACTACTCATATGCAAAAACTCCATCTTAGTCTCTTAGAGTCTCCAAATGTGACTGAGGGTCACTCAGTCCCTTTCCACAGTCATTTCTCCTATCCCCTTTAGGTGTTGCAAGCTTCATCTTTCAAAGAAACTAATAGTCAAATTTGCTATCTCAGAATTCGGTGGGAGTTCAGTCAAAGACCCCAAGGTCAGACTTTAATCAAGAGAATGCTGTTTCCCGACTACCTTGAAGCTGCACAAGCTGCTGTTCCTTGGATAAACTGACAAATTTAGCCTGAAAAAAAAATTAGACTTCCTCATTTCACTGGTGTAATCAATGTTTTAATATTAAACTTCTTTTAACTAGGTATGTATGACTAATGCTATATCAGAAATTTGATGAACAATTTCATAGTAAGAGTTTGTTCTAGTAATAATTTTTGGCAGTACCCCATCAAAGTGTCTGGGTGTCTGATGTATAAATACAACTGCTATGGTGGTATTGATGCAGAGAAAAAGAACATGGATACTAGTGAAGTTATCAGTCCTGAACTTGATGAGGTCTGGTGAGCTTCCCTTACCCTCTTACTGATAAACCCCTCTCTTAATACTTGCCACTCCTAGATTTAGAGACTGTACTACAATACTTCATTGTCAAACCTGTATTTTTGAGCCCAGATTTTCATTCAGGTTACACCTTTTAAGATAAACATTTTGCTCCATATGGAGAAACTCCTCTATCCTCCAGTTCTTTTGGACAAATCTTCCTTTGGTGGTACAAGATGTCTATTTTCACGCTTAGAAAACTAGTACTTTCATTCACTCTTTCAAGTATTGAGTGGATTTCTCACCATTGTCTCAATGTTTAATGATCTTTTTTAAAAATTTTATTTAAAAGGAAAAAGAAAAAACAAAACAAAACAAAGTGGTGTAAGGGTACAAGTAATACAGAACTACAAAAAAAAAAAAAGTAAGAAATCCCCAGTTAATAGATTACACATTATCATCTTAGAGATAGTTGCTCAAGTCACAGTATCAAAGCATACAAAGAGGACATTCAAACAGTGAGACTGCAAACAGTTGTGTTCAATGATCCAACCAAAAACATTAATACGGTCATCTAACACCCCTAAACACACTTGCAGTTGTATCCTTTAGAGCACTTGTTTCCCTCCCTTTTTTACAACAAAATTTACAAATTTTTGAGTTTTATTACTCCTTAGTTCTTATTAATGTTTTTTGGAAGAGAATAAAGTCAAATATGGCAAAAAAAAAAGCTGTCAGTCAAAACCAAGGATAGACAGATGTAAAAACAGAGTAAAAGGTTATCAACAATGGTTACCATAATGCCTCTTGCTTCCTTAAAAAGAATTGTCTATCTCGTTAAGTATTATAAAGTTGAGCAAAACAGTAGAGAACAAGACCAATAAAACCTAAACCTTGTAAACATTACAGAACTTCCAAAGGAGATAATAGTCAAACCAGAATGGGCATCAAAGTGAATCCCACTGCCTTCCAAGTGGGTACCTATACCCTCAAATGTGATACTATCATACAGAATGGAACAGAGTCTAATCAGTCAAAACAAGATAGTGGGAGCATTACAGGACTTCAAATCAAGTTAATAGGAAATCAAAAAAGTTACTATAATATATCCTGTTTTTTTTATTTTTCCCCTTAATTAAAAAATCATAAAAAATAAATAAATAATTTTTTAATGAATAAGGGAGAGATTGAGATAAAGGAGGACATAACAATATAACAATACAGGTCAACGCATGACTGTTCCAGCAACCTAGTGCTTCACCACCAAATAACCCGACTTAATAGTAGTTAACATAGTGTCGTTTTCCTTGAAATATTTGAATATAACTTCATACACTATAGCTTCAAATATTTCCATATCAAGCAGCCCAAAATAAAGCCATTCCAATTATTAAGTGAAAACTTTATAAGGCTTCAAGGCCACATAATGGGGAATCATGATTACCACATACTTTTATATATTTGAATCATTGCTTACATTAGGGAAACTATTTGGTATTCACACATGCAAGATTGATTTATTTCACTTATGAGTATGGTCTCAAGATGCGCCCATTTATTGATAAATATCGCAATGTGATCCTTCTTTATAGCTGAGTAGTACTCCATTGTATAGAAATACCACAACTTCTTTATCCATTCCTCAGTTGATGGACACTTGGGTTGTTTCCAAGATCTGGTGATTACAAATTGTGCTGTTATAAACATAGGTGCACATATATCACTGTGGTATGATGCTTTCAGTTCTTCTGGGAATATGCCTTAGAAGTGGAATAGCTGGAACAAATGGGACTTCCAATCCGAGCTTTCTGAGAAAATCTCCAGACTGACCTCCACAAAGGTTGTACCAGTCTACATTCCCACCAACAGTATAGGAAAGTTCCTTTTTCCCTACGGCCTCTCCAGCATTTGTTGTTGTTGGTTTTCTTGATCCTGGCCATTCTTTCAGGAGTGAGACGGAATCTCAGTGTAGTTTTAATTTGCATTTCTCTAATGACCAATGATGATGAACATTTTTTCATGCATTTATTTGCCATTTGTATTTCTTCATCTGAGAAGTGCGTATTCATCTAGATGCCAATTTTTGGATTGGATCTTTGAATTTGGGGGGGGGGGTCTGAGTTTTTTTAATTCTTTATATGTTTTTGGCAAAAGTCCCTTGTCTGAGGGGGGAGTTCACTAAGATCTTTTCCCAGTTTGTGGGTTTTCTTTTCACTATGCTGGAGCTTTCTTTTTACATTTAGAAACTTTTTAATAGAGGTGGTCCCAGTTATTGATTCTGGGAAGTATTTCCTGTGCGGTTTGAGTCCTGTTCATGAATCCTCTACCTATTCGTATGTCTTCAAGGTTTCTATCCAATTTGTCTTCCAATAGATTTAGTGTTTCTGTTTTAATATTCAGATTTTTGATCCATTTAGATTTTAATTTAGTACATGGTGATAGGCATGGGTCTAGTTTTAGTTTTCAGAAAATGGAGAGCCAGTTTTTCCAGCACCATTTATTAAAGAGACTGTCATTCTTCCAGTGAACCTGGTTGGCTCCTTTATCAAAGATAAGGTGGTTGAGTGTGTTTGTAGTTGTGGTTGTATCTTCTAATCTATTCCATTGATCTTTGGCTCTGTTTTGATTCCAGTACCATGTTGATTTTACTACTGTTGCTTTGCAGTATAACTTCAAGTCAGGGATTGTGATGGCTCCTGCCTTGCCTTTGCTGCTTAGAATTGCCTTTGCTATTGTAGGTTTCCTCTGGTTCCAGATGAATTTTAGGAGTGATTTCTCTAGATTTATAAGGTATGTTGATGGAATATTTATTGGGATTGCATTGAATCCGTATAACAGTTTTGGGAGAATGGCCATTTTCACAATGTTTGTTCTTCCTATCCATGAGCAAGGATGTCTTTCCATTTTCTGAGATCATCTTCAATTTCTTTTTCAGTGTATTATAATTTTCCCTGTATAGGTCTTTCACTTCTTTCGTAAGAGTAATTCCTAAATATTTCATTTTTTTGCTTGCTAGTGTGAAGAGTGTGGTTTCTCTTGTTTCCCTCTCTGTGATTTTGTTATTAGTGTATAGGAATGCTATTGATTTCTGAGTATTGATTTTGTATCCAGGTAATTACTGAATTTTATTTATTATATCTAAGAGTCTTTCAATGGAGTTTTGGGGGTCTTCTATGCAGAGTATCATGTCATCTGCAAACAATGATAATTTAGCTTCTTCTTTTCCTATCTTTACCCCTTTTATTTCTCTCTCTTGTCTAATTGCTCTCGCTAGTACTTCCAGTGCTATATTAAATAGGAGTGGTGATAAAGGACATCCTTGTCTTGTGCCTGATTTTAAAGTAAAGGCTTTCAATTTTTGGCCATTTAGTATGATGCTGGCTATTGGTTTGTCATAAATGGCCTTTATTATATTGAGGTAAAGACATCTATTCCAATTTTCTGTAAAGTTCTTATCATGAATGAATGTTGGACCTTATCAAAGGCTTTTTCTACGTCTATAGAAATGATCATGTGATTCTTACTTTTGGCTTTATTGATATGGTGGATTACATTTATCGATTTTCGTATGTTGAACCATCCCTGCATGCCTGGAATGAATCCCACTTGGTCATGGTGTATAATATTCTTGATGATTTGCTGCATCCTATTTGCCAATATTTTATTGAGGATTTTTGCATCTGTGTTCATTAGGGAGATTGGTCTATAGTTCTCTTTTTTAGTTGGGGCTTTCTCAGGTTTTGGTACTAGAGTAATATTTGCTTCCAGGAATAACTTAGGAAGGACTTCTTCCCTTTCAATTTCATTGAATAGTTTGAGGAGTGTCAGCATTGGGTCTTCTTTGTATTTCTTGTAGAATTCTGCAGTGAATTCATCTGGGCCTGGGCTCTTCTTTGTGGGTAAGGACTTAATTACATTTTCAATTTCATTAATAGAGATTGGGTTATTCATCAGTTTTACATCCTCTTGATCTAGCTTTGGTATTTCATTTGTTTCTAAGAATCTGTCTATTTCTTCTGTGTTATCAAACCTTTGAGAGTAGAGGTTTTCGAAATAGGTGTTGATGATCTTCTGTATTTCTGTAGAGTCTGTAGTGCTTTCACCTTTTTCATTTCTTTTTGCATTAATTTGAGCTTTTTCTTCCCTTTTTTTAGTAAGGTTGGCTAGGGGCTTATCAATTTTATTTATTCTTTCAAAGAACCAACTCTTTGATTCGTTGATTCTTTGGATGGTTTTCTTAGTCTCTATTGCATTGATTTCTGCTCTGATTTTTATAATTTCCTCTCTTCTTTTGGCTTTGGGATTGACTTGTTCTTCTTTTTCTAGCTGTTTGAGGTGTAGCATCAGGTTATTTACTTGTATTCATTGTTTTCCTGATGTGGGAACTCAGTGCCATAAATTTTCCTCTGAGGATGGCTTTCATTGCATCCCACAGATTCCAGTAATTTGTATCTGCATTTTTATTTTCTTGCAGGTATTGTTTAATTTCTTCTGTGACCCACTGATTACTCAAGAGTGTGTTTTCAGTTTCCATGTGTTTGTGGGATATTTGCAGTATCTTTTATCATTAATTTCTAATTTTAGAGCACTATGATCTGATAACATTCAAGGGATGATTTCAACTCTTTTGCATTTGTTTAAATATGTTCTGTGAGCTAATATATGGTCTATTTTAGAGAATGACCCATGTACTGCTGAGAAGAATGTGTATTCTGATGTTGGGTGGAGCATTCTGTATATGTCTATCAAATCCATTTGTTCACAGGTGTGATTCAGTTCTGTTATTTCTTTGCTCATTTTCTGTCTGGTTGATCTGTTCCTTGGTGTTAATGGCGTGTTAAGGTCTCCTGTTACAATTGTGTTACTGATAATTTGAGTTTTCATTTCTGTTAATAGTTGTTTCATATAACTGCATGCTCTGGAGTTTGGTGCATATATATTTAAGATAGTTATCTCTTCTTCTTGGAGTTTCCCCCTAACAAGTATGTAGTGACCTTCTTTGTCCTTTATGGTCATTGTTGGTTTAAAGTTCACACTGTCTGCAAACAAAATGGCTACTCCTGCTTTTTTTTTTTTTTTTTTTTTTTTTTTTTTTTTTGGATTTCTGTTGCATGAAGTATTGTTTTCCATCCTTTGACTTTCAGTCTGTGAGTATCCTTCTGGGCTAGATGGGTTTCCAACAGAATATGGTTGGATTTTGTTTCTTGATCCATTCTGCTAGTCTGTTTCTTTTGATTGGTGCATTGAGACCATTTACATTAATGGTTATAACTGTTATATGCTGGTTTATTGTTGACAGGTTATCTCTCTGCTGTTTCATCTTTATCTTTCTGTTCTGTTTAATTATCTGCTTTGCTTAGTGGTTTTTCCTTTGTGTATCTAAACTGTCTCTCAATATTTTTTCAGGGTTGGCTTGGTGTTCATGAAGTTCTTCAGCTGTTCTTTGTCATGGAAGTGTTGTATTTCACCAACAATTTTGAATGATAGTTTTTCAGGGTACATCAGTCTAGGTTGGAAATCATTTTGCTTTAGGATCTGAAATACTTCACTCCATGCTCTTCTTGAGTTTATTGTTTGTGTTGAGAAGTCTGCTGTGATTCTGATAAGTTTTCCTTTATAAGTGATCTGTCTTTTCTCTCTGACAGCTTTTAATAATCTATTCTTGTTCTGGATTTCTGGGATGGTGATTATTATATGTCTGGGTGTAGTTTCATTTTGGTTATGACTATTTGGAGTTCTATAGGCTTCACTGAACCTGATGTCGGTTTCTGATCTCATGCTTGGGAAATTTTCAGCTATTACTTCTCTAAGTATCCTCTTGACATCCTTTAGTTTGCCACCTTCTTTGTCATTAATCCCTGTCAATCTTATGCTATTTTTCTTTGCATCATCTTGCAGTTGTTGAATTGTTGTTTCCTGATTCCTTGTTATTTTTAAAATATCTTTCCTTTGCTGTTCACTAGCTGCAATCCTGTCTTCAAGGTCTGAAATTCTATCTTCACTTTCATTGAGGCGGTTTTTACAGCTTTTAGTGGAGTTTTTTATTTCCTGTATATCTCTGTGCATCTGCTTTATGTATTCTGTTTGTTTCTTATATTGCTCATCTAGGGATTCTATCTTTTTGTTTAGTTCCTCCAATTTTTTAACTGTGTTTTTTTTATGTATATTCAGAATCTATTTCATTTCTTTTATCATTTCTTCTTCTTACTGGGAGATTATTTCGAGTTTGAATTTCTTTAAAGCTTCCTGGAGTTGCTTGTTTATTTCAGTAGCTATTCTGTCTGATATTTGAGGTGTATGGCATATATTTTTTTCTATATACATTGCTCCTATGGTTTCTTGAGATGGGCTGGAGGTTTGAGGTTGTAATTTGGTCTTTTCTTTTGTCATTTTCCTATATTTCTGTGTTTCAAGTGTTATTCGAAAGCTTCCTCAGGGTCTGTTGGAAATCAACTTCTATGTTCGCAGTTCCTGGGACTCTGGCACCCAGTTCCCCCAGGCCACTGGGCCTCTAGAACCAGTGGCCCTCTTCTGCCTGTTTAGAACTCTGTAGTTCCAGACAAGCTGGGCTCCAGTGACACTGTGTACCTGCCTGCTTGCTGGAAACTCCCTATTTCTCCGAGCACAGCCGGAATGGGGTAGCGGATGTAGATGCTTCAGACCCACTTAGCCACTTCACTGACCCAGAAGCCTGGAGGGTCCCGAACAGCCTGGGCTTGGGGCAGAGTGCACTGGGCACTTACCACAAGCCACGGGGCCTCTGGAACTGGTGATGCTCGCCTGCTTGCTGAGAAATCCACAGTCCTCCAGACACGCAGAGAGGTGGATGCAGGTGCCCCAGATCTGCCCAGCCCTTCCTCTGCACCCAGAAGGTGCAAGTGTCCCAAATAGTCTGGGCTCCGGGGATAGTGTGCGCCTGCTTGCTTGCTGGAAACTCCACAGTTCTCCGAGTGCAACCAGGATCTGTTTAATGATCTTTAAACATTTTTCCATACCTCATTCTTTTTCAAAAACTACTTAAACTGGCTGTCAATAATGCATAAAATGGTATAACAAAACAGTAAAGGAAAACCATAGGTCTAATCAAGGAAAGGGATTATTACTGCAAATATAAACCCACTAATACAAGTTCTGATTCACAGTTTCCAGAAACTAGCATTTGTTTTCTTTTTAAGACATAAGGCCTTTTGCTTGGCTACACAAGAACCCCTATTAAACTAAAAGTAGTGTATGTTCAGAGAACTTACAAGATTCCTTGCTATCCCAAATAAAAATAGCAGCAAACAAAACTATTGTTCTCCCTCCCTTTAAGATTCTTTCCTGCCAAGAAAAACAGGATCAACAAGGTACCATAAAAATAAATAGACTGAGTGCTATCTATTTATTTCCAGAGTCTCCACCTCTGACAAATAGCAGCTGAAGCCCTTTGTCATTTGAAAAAAATTAAGCTGAAAATGTAAATGGCTTTGTTGTTACTCAGGCTAATGCAGGGCCTTTTATCCACTCTCCTCCGTTGTTTTCATGGTGACAATTTCAGAGTTTTTCTCTTTGATATTTTTATAATGAAATTCATTAAGAGAAGATAAAAAGGATTTTCCAGAAGAATTCTAAGCTTGACAGAGTATGACCATTTAAAGTATTTCAATTAAATTATAAATGTTTTAAGAGAATATAGCAATCCAACAATAACAAATAAGGAAAGGACTTCAGTCCTAGTGTCAGCAAAATAAAATGAAGTGCTACAATTCTGCCTAATATAAATATTACTGTATTTCTCATGCGGTGCTCATAATGGGAATGTCCTGATAGTTTTTTTTTTTCCTTTTTTATGTGAATTGTGACACAGCTGTCCAAGAGGCAGCCTTCTCTTCCATTTGCATCCCCTCAGACATGAAGTCTTTGCATGTGGAAATGCCTATCTGAAGTTTTCCTATGCTGTTGATAAAGATAACTGCCTTTCAGAGATTCAGAGAGGTCTTTTTTTGCAGGCCAACCAGAAATTTTCCCAGGCCCACTTATTGTTGGCCATATAACTTGTTCGTACCCAAGGGAAAACTGTGAGACATTTAATTTTTAACTTTATCTCATTAAGGTAGCAATTATCAGAACTATGTTTCAGCTCTGAAGTAGCTCTTCTCATAAGTAGGGGATTGAGTTTTACTCTCAATAATTTACTTAGAATTACCAAAACCAGTCTAAAGGTTTTTAAACATAAGAAAGCTTTTCCTCCATAAGCCTCAGTTTTCTCAGTAATTCTCAACTTCCTGAACTTCTGCAGTGGTGGAAAGGCCAGTTATTTACCACCTAAGACTGGTGTGAGAGTTTAAAGGAATTAGTTGTAAAGTGATTTGCACATGATCTGATGCACAGTAACTACTTATGTAATTATTTTTATTAGAATTTTTTTCTTTTGTTAACGATCATACATTAACCATTTTCTCTATAATGTGCTATAATAAGCACTTTCTGAAATTATTGTCTAGTGGTCTCATCCCAGAAAAAATAGTTTTATAAAATTTTTTTCTGATTATAGGATAATACATATTCTTTGTAGAAAATTTGAGAGGTTAAAAAATGCACACAACAAAATAGAAGCCTTTATTACCCCACTACCCAGAATTAATCACTCTTAAATCTCTTAATATTTTTTGTCCAGATTATGTATAAACTCTATAAATGTCACCAAGTTCGGATGTTATTGCAAAAAAAGATGTGACTTAACTTTACAGCACTAATTTTTCCCCAGAATATTTAATACTTTAAAAGAAATTATTGTATATGCCACTGATAGTGCAACAGCAAGCAGAAACACTGAAATGACACCTAGGATTTGGAGACAGATTTATTCATGTGGATGGGCACTAATCAGGATCATTCCTAGAATATCGGGCCCTGATCTCTGATGATCTAGGGCTTATATGAGATAAGCAAGCAGGAAGTACAGAAACAGAATGGCTTGTGAATTAGAGATTGGTTTATACAATGTGTATCATAGTGACTAAGCTATGGCCTGTAAGAGACAAGAGCAACGAGAACTGGAACAAGAATTATTACCTGGGAAACTAACAAATTGAAGTATATCGGCTTGCGGGAGACATTTTCTGCTAAAGGAAAAGGCATAATTTATCTAACATTCTGTGAGATAACTAGGGTAATTGAAGTTAGGGAACTATGATGTGCCGAGCAGGACACTTTATGGGGGATACAGATTCAAAACCAAGTTTGTCTGAATCCAAGCAGATGCATGGTTCTCTTTCTGTATGCCCTTGGCTTTCTCTCAAGGTCATTGGAGACATTCTATAGTGCTCATTGCTGCTACTGTCAGTATGAAGGTTCTCTGTAGCTAAAGTCTGAAGGTCACTGGAGTATGAAGAGTCCCTTCCACAATGGGTTGGGAGTTAATATCCAAGTTTTGATTTATTCCTCTACTTTGTGCATGGTGCTGGATGTGGACCTTTAGAAGATCTCCAGTAGCTAGGACCTCTGCTCCCCATAGTAGTAGCCTCCTCACTTGTGTATGTTTTCTGCTCTGTCTGCTCATTGACTGCTCTTCCCATTCCCCCACAGCACTTCCCAAATAAACTATGTGTGCCCAAAAACTTGCTTTAGAGGTGGTGATGGGTAGTACCTTCAAATTAAGACAATCTCAGATCTACATTCTAACTTCTTGGAGTTTGGTGGTCTACCTCCACACTCTCCACCTTATATTGTACTAATAGAGGAATTTCTTCATGATTACCTATATGGCTTAATGGCACAGAAAGATTTTTCACGCTGCACTAATTTTCAATTTTAGTCACCAAAGAAGACCTATTCTCATTAAACCAATTTTTTAGATGAGGTAAAATTTGCTCAGATATATTAATTGTATTATTCATCTTCTCAAAGAGTATTAATGATTATTTTCTATAATTTTCTTTTTTATCGAATCCTATTAAACACAGATTCTCTGTTAAGCCCTCCTTAATTGTTCTGTATTTACTACTATGATATGATACAAGAACTGACTGGCTATTGGAAAATATATTAATTAGCTAATTAAAAGCAAGTTTGTAGCACATAATATTGTTAAGGCTCAATAGTTTTCCAGTGAATTCGTCAAATGAGCAATACAGTTTCAAGAACAAGTAGTTTAACTACATCTACTAAAAAAAGAATGAGTAAAATACTCTAAACAAATGATTGCAGTTTTAAAAGGTAACTGTCTTTTTCTCTTTTGGTATGTATGTCCCCAACAAGACATCCTTTTAGAGATAATTGGTAAACATAGGAAAATATTTATAAAGAACGTCCCTTGAGGTAGAAGATTTTGAACTCATAGTATAAGATGTAGTTGCTTTGGGCAAAACCCAGATTTTAATCTTCCTAAAACTACATGGAGATTATTCACATGTACATGCAAGCATACAAGCACATTTTTTTCATACAGGCAGAACTAACATCAATGGTCTCTTCTCTTGAGATTGTTCTCCAAATGCTCAGGAATTTTCGTAGGGTGTAGGTCATAAAATATCCATCATTCTTGCCATTTCAGACAACTCTGTGAATTTTTCTTAGTCAAAATTCAAGACAGCTTCTTTAATTCAGGCTTAAGTCTCTTATCTTCAATTACTATTAGAGATTTTTATTTAGATATCCAATATGGCTTCAAAATCAACCCATCTAAAAGCAAACTCTTTGGTTCTTTTCCAACAACACTGCCTGTGTCTATATATTTATTTACTTTAGATATCTTATACCTTATTTAACTCATTTGTATTTGTTCTTCATTGCCAAAGGCTAATTCCCATCAGCTTTCTTAATTAAAGTGGGATTCATCATGTAATCATAGCTCTCTGAGTTATTCTCCCAACCACTTTGCATCCACTGGACTTTTCAACCTGCCCTTTGGTCTCACTGCATTCCACATATCCTGCAGAATTCCTCTGCAGCAAGTACCCAGGGCAAACCATGCATGAAGCTTAATGTCCTCCGTGAAATTCTTAAGACATTTCCTATTATGTCCCATTGTGATCTAATTCTATTTTTTATTCTACTATATACATTTTCAATATTAATCAGCCTCTCAAATCCCAAGATCTCTAATATTTCCATTCACACTTTTATATTTTATACATATGCAAAATAAAGGTTCTCTGAAAGCAGGATTTAGTTCTTGTACACAGTTAACTAAATGTGCCTAGATTAGTGTTAAGCACACATAGAGGTTCAATAATTATTCACTAAATCATTAAGTTACTGACTGAAATCAGATTTTTTTAAAGTAAGGTATACATATTAGAAGTAACATTAAGCAATCTGGATATTCATAATAGCTAATGAATTTTCTCAGGCTCAAAAGGTGAGCCCGTTTTATTCCACTCCTCAGACAGAGCTACAAGATTATTCAAGGCAATATGTGGCAGCCAGAAAACACAGAGTCCAGGCCACACCACGCTGATTTTGGATCTGCTGAGTCAGCTGCCAAGTCCCTGCCTATATCCCAGCAACTTATATTGGTTATTGCAGGAAACTGATTCTTTCACTAAGAATGGCACAGAGAGAATCTTCTCTGTTATTTTCTTACTTCACCCGACCTAGACTTCACTTTTGTTCAGCTGAGGGTTGTTATCCTGACTTCAGAAGAAAGAACGAAATTTATCTTACACTTAAAAAAAGGAAAACAAATTAAATACTGTATTAGCATTCATTAAAAAAAAATAAAGCACTGAAAATGAGTTCAGCATTCCTTGAATGTTTCTTTGGAAACAAGTTCTCAAATGCAGAACTGAATTTGAATTCCAAGTCAGTGATCTCTAATACATCAGGGTTTTCGAGATACATATGTTGCTTAAAACATGTGGTTACATACAGCCATAGAAAATTATTTGCTAGTTCAGGAATGTATCCAAACATATTATTATGGTTTGTGTCTAGATGTCTCCCCATCATGAAGTTATGAGGGTAGGCTTTTCAGGGATGACTGTATCTAGAAGATGTGGTGCAGCAGTTAAAAGCATGATTAGTAAATCAGTCTGCTGATTGGTTTATAAAAGTTCTGGCTATGATTAAGAATGTGAGTGCTACACCTGCCTTAGGACAGGTAGACTGCATGTGATATAAGGGAGAGAAGGAAGCCTGTCCTCCTCCTCCTTACTGCCTTTTCTGTCTTGCTCTATCATGAATTGTTGCCTCTCTTCAATGTGCTACCCTGCTTTGGAGCCAGCTAATTAAGAACTAAAATATCTACAAACTGTGAGTTAAATAAACCTTTACCCCTTTAAAACTTTGCATGTTGGATATTTTGTCTTAGCAATGAGATGAAAGTAACTAAGACACCTACACAATGTGTAGAAACTTTCCAGAGCTTTCTGATGAGTGTTTAGTGTTTAACACCATTGTTCTAGAAGTATCTGCTTTGAATGTAGCAGCATGTGGTAGATGTATGTTAACATTCCTTTCTTGTCTTAGAAGTCTGTGATTTGAATTAGGAATTGAAATATTATGTCAAACAAAGTGCTCTGGGGTGGAAAGGTATTAATTGTAATTTTCCCACAAGGAAGACTGTAAATTGGTAACATGCAAAAGCTACTATCTCTCCCATGGTTAAAGGAAATAGAGCTGTTGACTTGCATTGAATTTCAGGATTCTGAATGACCATAGTTTACAACATTTATTGACCTCCCATCTCAGAGCTAAGAAGTATTTTAAGACTAATTAAAAACATTCTCTTCTATCTTTTCAAGTAGATTAAGTCCAACATTAAATCAACAAGTAGAAAATACTTAACTAGAAATTTGTCACCAGGGACAAATTCAAACGACAGCTACTTAAAAGAAATTGAGCCATATCAAGGGAAAGAGAAATCTTGATTTTCTCAAAATAATATTGAGAAAAAAAAAAAAAAAAGAACTATGGCTTCTCCATAATCTTGGGATGACCATCAGTTTCCCTTACATTCTCTTTTATTCTCTGGTTCAAATATGTTTGAGTTTTTATGTGAAACGTCAAATTATGTTTAACGTCAAATTATCCTCTACAGAAAGTCTTTATAGATTCGTGCTGACGCCTTTACTATGTGTTTAATTTAGAGCATCACAAAATGAGTCTTGCATTGAAATAAGTGTCAACATCCTTAGAAATAGGAGAAAATGTGTGTTTCAGAATCCCGTTAACTCTCTGGCTAGAATCCCAAGTGCTCTGCCCGTGTGACTCAGGGACCAGCCTTTTACAAGCCACTGCTCCCCAGTCAGTGGAAGTTTAGAGCCTCAGTGCCTGCTGGCTTTTGGCAGCCACGGGGGAAGGAAAGCATATCACTTCAACTTCAAAACAAAACCCCAAGAATGTGAAACTCCACAAGCAATTCTTTCCTTTGTATTAATTTGTTACTGAACTTTAAACCTTCAATTTTTAAATGAAGTTTGTTGGTACATTTTAAATACACATAACGATCATTTTCATCATAGGAACTCTGCACCTATACATGACTTATCTCAATTCCTCTTTTTTCTCATCCCCTTGCCATCTCTTTAAGCCTTCTTGTCATCCTTTTTACAAAGCTTTGTTTTCATTTTCTCCTTCCATTTTCATATTTTCTCTTCCATCCTTTCTCACTCCTCTGTGTCTAGTTCTCCTTCCCAATTGAATATTTTCTTCCTATTGTGTAATATCTAGTGTACATTCTGGTTCACATTTGTACTTTCTGTTCCTCACAACAGTGAGATACTGTGCTATTTATCTATGTGTGTTTGATTTACTTCACTTAAACGTGTGTTCTCAAGATCCATCCATTTACCTATAAGCATCTCAAATTTATCCTTCTTTATGACTGAGTAGTACTCTATTGTATTACAAAAAAAAAAAAAAAAACCCATATTTTCTTTATCCATTGATGGGCTGGTGGACATTTGGGCTACTTCTAAGATTTAACCATTACAAACAGTGTCACTGTAAACATGGGTGTACATATATTACTGTGATATAGTGTTTTTAATTCTTTAGGGGAAATACCAAGAAGTGAAATAGCTGGCTCAAATAAAACGACTAGTTGGGGTTTTTTTGTTTGTTTGTTTGTTTGTTTGTTTGTTTAGGAATCTCCACACTGATTTCAACAAGGTTATACAGATTTACTTTCCCACTAAGAATAGGTCAGAGTTCCTCTTCCCCCACGGTCTTGCCAGCATTTGTTATTGGTTGATTTCTTGATAAATGCCTTTCTTTCTGGAGTGAAATGGAATCTCAACATTGCTTTAATTTGTATCTATCAAATGATTGGTGATGTTGAGTAATTTTAATGCATTTATTTGCCATTTCTCTTTATTTATTCAAGGAGTATCTGTTCATCACAGATGGTAATTTTTGGACTAGATCTTTAAATTTGACTGACTTGATTTTTTTGAGTTCTTTGTATATTCTAGATGTTAGTCACTTGACTGTAGAATGGCTGGCAAATATTTTTCCCACACTGTGGGCTGCATCTTCATTATGTTGATTATTTATTTTGCTGTGCAAAAGCTTTTTAATAAAATCATATTCAGTTGTTGATTCTTATAGTATTTTCTTTGCATTCTGGGATTTGTTTGTAAAGGCTCCGCCTACACTGACATCTTCACGAGTTCTACCTATTCCATCTTCTAGCAGGTTTACTGTTTCTGTTACAATTTTTAGCTTTTGACCCATTTTGATTTTAATTTAGACCTGGGTAAGAGACATGGGTGGGTCTAATTTTTTTCTTTGGCATGTGGAAATCCCCCGGCATCATTTAAAAAGATATTCTTCCAGTGAGGGTGTTTAACATTTTCCTCAAAGATAAGGTGACTGAGCTGTTTCATCATCTTCCGATCTTTTTAAGCGATCCTTAGGTATGCTTTTTTCTAATAGTACCATATTGTTTTTATCACAAAAGGTTTGTAATATGGTTTAAAGTCAGGGATTGTGATGGCCCTTGCCTTTCCTTTGTTGCCCAGAATTGTTTTTGCTATTCTAGGTCTTTTCTGTTTCCAAATAAGTTTTAGGAATATTTCCTCTAGTTCTGTGAGGTATTCTATTATTTTGATTGAGATTGCATTAAATCTGTATAACAATTTTGGGACTCTGCTCATTTTCATTATGCTGATTCTTTCTAAGTAAGGGATAATTTTCTTTTCTTGGATAGTCTATTCCATCTGCTTTTTCAGTGTATCGTAGCTTTTGATGTAAAGATCTTTTACTGTTTTTGTTAGGTTGATTTCTAAATATTTCAGTTTTGGGATGATATTGTAAAATGTGTTGTTTTCCTAATTTCTCTCTTGGCAAGTCTGTTACTTGTGTACAGGTATGCTGATTTTTCTGTGTTGACTTTTTTCCAGCTGTAGGACTGAATTTCATTATAAAATCTAGAAATCTTTTTGTGGAGTTTTTGAGGTCTTCTATGTAAAGGATCATGTCATATTCAAATAATGATAAGTTTTTTATTTTAAAATCAAAAAAGAACAAAAATTAGGAGACAGAATTATAAAACAACATAATAGGAAATTAACAATAGTTAATGTGTTATACATTGTTATCTTCTAAATTGTGGAAAAGGAACCATACCTCACTGTTGGCAGGAGTGTAGTCTAGGACAACCATTGTGGAAGTCAGTGTGGAATTCCTCAAAAACTAATGATAATTTAACTTCTTTCTTTCCTGCCTGTATTCCTTTTATTTTTTCTCTTGTCAATTGCTCTAGCTAACATTTCCAGAACTACATTAAATAGGACTGATGGTAGTGGATATCCTTGTGTTATTCTGACTTTAGAATTAAAGCTTTTGGTTTTTGATGATGTTGACTATTGGTTCATTGTAGATGCCTTTTCTCATATTGAGATAAAGATCATGTGTTCTGTTTTCTTTAGAGGTTTTATCATAAAAGGATGTTAGACTTGTCAAATGCTTTTTCTGTAATCATGTAATTTTTGTCTGTTAATATGGTGTACTACACTTATTGACTTATGTTGAACCAATCCCTACATCTTGGAATAAATCCTACCAGGCTATAGTGAATAATCTTGATGATTTGATGCATTTTGTTTGTCAGTGTATTACTGAGGATATTTGCATCTATGTTGATTAGGGAGATTGGGATGTAGTTCCTTTTTGTTGTTGTTAGAATCTTCTCTGTTTTGGTATCAGGGAAACACTTGCTTCCAGGGATGAGTTAGGGATATTGCTTACCTCTTAATTTCATTAGAGTCAGAGGTGTAATGCCATTAGATCTTCTCTAATTTTCTTGTACAATTCAGTAGTGAATTTAACAGGACTTGGTCTTTTCTTGTGATAAATTTCAGTTATACCTTCAGTTTCCTTGAGTAATATTGGGTTAGTTAGAACTTTTATAACTTCTTGACTCAGCTTTCATAATTCATATGTATCTAGGAATCTTTCCATTTATGTGTTTTCCAACTTATTAGAATAAAGTTTCTTAAAATAAGTATTGATAATCTTCTGGATTTCTGCAGGATTCATTGTGATTTCAACCTTTTCATTCTCAATTAAATTTTCTTTTTTTATAAGTTCATCTAAGGGTTTATTAATTTTATACACTCTTTCAAAGAACCAACTCTTCAATTCAGTGAGCATTTGTGTTGTTTTCTTAGTTCCCTGTTGCAATAATTTATGCTCTGATTTTTATTTTTTCACTTATGTGGTTTTGGCTTGACTTATTTTTACAGAAGTTTGTGGTTCAGCATTAAGTTATCTGAGCTTGTTCTGTTTTCTTGATGTAAGAATCTAATGGTATAAATTTCTTACTTTGGGATACTTTAATTGTATCTCATAGTTTCCACTATGTTGCATCAGGATTATCATTTAATTGTAGATACTATTTAATTTTTCTTTAATTTTATCTGTGCCCCATTGGTTGTTCAATAGGATTTCATTTAATTTCCATATTTTTGGAATATTTGTGGCTTCTTTTGACATTGTTTTCCAGTTTCACTGAACTATGATCTGATAATATGCATGGGATAATTTCAGTTCCTTTGCATTGACTTAAGCATCTTCTACAAGCCAGTGTATATCTATTTTGGAGAATATTCCATGTGCAGCTGAGAATAATGTATATTCTGATGTTGTGGAGTAGTTCTAATATTTCATTACTGATTCTTTTATCTAATTGCTTTATTTGTGACAGTAGGGTATTGAGGTCCCCATTAAATTTGTGTTAATGCTTATTTGATCGTTCATGTTTGTTAATATTTGCTTTATATAGTCAGTTGTGCTGGTATTTGGTGCATATATATTTATGATCTTTATCCTTTCTTCTTGGGGTTTTCCCTTAACAAGTATGTACTGACAGTCTTCATCTCTTTTGTTCATTCTTGGCTTGAAGTTCACTTTGTCTACAAATAAAATAGCTAACCCTGAAATTTACTGGGTCCCTGTTGCATGAAGTAGTATTTTCCATTGTTTGACTTTAAGCTGAGAGCTTGGAGCAAAGCATTTCAAGTCTTGAACAAAAAGAATCTTCAATCTAAATTGGTGTGACCTACAAAACTGTCTTTGAAAATCAATGTTGAACTAAGATAATTTCATGATGAAAAACAACTAAAGAAATTTATGACCACCAAACCAATTCTGCAAAGTGTTTCAAAAAATATTTCAGACAGAGATAATGAAGACTACAATCCCAAGAACACCAATAGAAATAAGTCACCTGGCAAGGCAAGCAGTTAAATAGAGGAGAAGAATAGTGAACCAACAATAAGAAAATAATGTCAGTGAAAATCCATGCCAGTTACAACCATCAACATAAATTATCTCAATTCACCATCAAAAGAAACAGACTGTTAGGATGGATCAAGAAACAAGATCCAACAATATGCTGCATGCAAGAAACACATTTAACTGAAAAAGAAAATTCACTGTTGCTGAATTTTTAGATGATCATTTACACCATAGGGTGACCTTTTTCATAAGATGTTTTCTTAATTCTAGGTGTTATTTCATCTGGATCAAGAGAATAAGGTGGTAGGATCACTTCCAGGATTTAGTGATCTGAGGTGCTATCCACTGGTCCCTCAAAGAAAGTGCAGAAATTCTATGGTAACAACTGAAGATGTTCTTCTGAGTAGTAAAATAGGACCAACTGGTGTCAAAGACATTGTGTCACAGGCAGCATATAAAGTCCTACAACAAAGTGCCATGAAAAAGTGTCAGGCAAATGACAGATCTAAGATTCATGAAATGCAATTTATTGGGGGACTGTTTGATCATAGTATGAGCCTAGGTTGGGAAGAACAATTTGTCAGTGAGAGGGGAATATACTACATAATTCATGGTCAGAATTACTTCACACTAGCTGGAACAGATCTGATTTCTCTTATGCTAATATCAAAGAGTAAGGAGCTAGGTTCAGTTTTAAATATTCACATATCACATTAATGGTTTCTTTTTTTATCGGTACCGGGGATTGAACTCACGACTGCCTGCTTGCAAGACAGGTGCTTATGCTGCTGAGCTAAATCCCCATCCCCAACATTAATGGTTTCTTTTACTGGCCATTTTCTAGGAAATTATTCAGAAAAAAAAGTGGCTAGTATCATTCCAAGGCAATAATAGTAATTGTGATTCAAACTGATTAAGTCAAACTAAACCTGTACAGGCCGATTCCCATTCTGTTTCTGTAAGTAAAGTTTAGATCCATGTGAAAGAAAGATTGCAATATAGTATAGAAATCACAATGCTAATGGTTATTAATGTTTATTGAGTGTCTATTATGTGCCACTGTCTTTATTATGATATCTACATAATCATCATAGCAACAGTAATATACAAGAGGTTCTACTTATATAATAGATCTGAGAACACTAAGACACAGATTAAGTAATTTCCTCAAGGCACAGAACTACAAATGAATAGTAACCAACCATTCCAGTACGGTAAGCAAGACATGTGTTTTTGATTTGTGCTGTTGGTTCAAGGCACACTTGAAAGTAAATGTACCTGGATGTTACCATCTCAAATATGTGTTAACACATGGATATAAAAGTGATCATGGATATAAAAGTGATACCTGAAACACAGCAGTTCCTGAAACTGCTCCCTTATGCTTGCCAGTCAGAGATGTTGAATTCTACACAGCATTCCTGTCCCTGTAAAAAAGCGACTGTTGTGCGTGTGGAGACTTAAAAGCACAGGACATGTGATAGTGTTCAGTTTATGATACTGCTGTTGCATACCATAGGAAATAGAGTAGAGGTAGATTTCTTTAATAATAAAATGACTTTGCTATCTTTCAGGCAATCTAAATGCTCACTGCTGTAGAATTGGAGTGAGTTTCTCTTACTTATATCATTTATGCACATATTTGCCCTGAATAGATTGCCTTTACTTTAAAATGAAGTCTTATTTTCTTAGATATTTTTTATTGTTAAGGAAATTGAAGCTCATAGAAGCTAAACATTTTGTACAAGATCATGTAATGAATTCTAAGAGCTGAGGTTTAAATCAAAAATGTTGGTTCCAGAACCAATGCTTTTCTCTATAATATTATATCTGCCTTTATAAGAAAAGGGTTGAGGTTCATTGTTTTGGATTCATATTGCCTCTGAAAATAGCAAGCCACTTGGGTTCCTTGGTGTAATGAACTCTGAAAATGACAAGCCAGCTGTCTGTGGATTTTTTCTTGTCTAGGAAGATCGGGGAAATTAATAGGATCATTAGCAAATTCTAGACTCGCTATATTCATGAAATACAATTCAGCAAAAATATTGGCTATTTGTAGACTGTCTTGCTGTAGGGCATCATCAGTGTTGTACCAGGGATCCAGAAATTTCTTTTCAGCATAGCTAGATGTTATTGGCTTTGTGATACATCCGGCTGGTGTCTAAGTTTCAGCTCCTTGCTTTCTCTCTGATACTTTTTGCCACTATCAAGCCCACTTAAGACAGCTGGGTACTAGCAGTCTCTAGAATCTCATTGCTGGCCCACGATGCAGAAAGTGAGAATAAATCATGGCTATAAGGCTGGCTGGGTTATATCACCTGCTCACGTGGCATCATAGTACCTACAGCCTCTCCCTCCCTCAACTCCTTTGGCCCCTGAACCTCCCCACCCATCAGCACAAAACCAAAGTAGGCTTGTGTTTCTACCTGATCAAGGGAACAAAAGACCTTCCCCGATTGTGTCTGTATCTCTTACCACGTGTTGTGAGGTCATCATAGTTCCCTAGAAGTTTCATGACTTTAGCATATCTTGGTCTGGTAACCTGCCTTGCCTTTTCTATACTTAACATATTTTCTTATATTTTATATTTGACTCAAGTACCATCACACTGGAGGAAGTTTTCTTTCCTCTGCCATTTATCCCCTGAAATGTCACAACTCCTTCATTCTGATATCCCATATCACAGAAGTTAGGGACATACAAATCTAGGTTCAAAAACCAGCCTCTTCAATTACTAACATCAACCATGAGAAACATTAACTTCTCTGAGTATCTCTTCACTTATTTTAAAATGGGATTTATACTAGCTTCCTCAGGAGACTGGTTTAAAGATAAATGCCATAGAGTAATAACATATCCAACATGGCACCACAATAATACCAATCTCTTATAGCAATTTATTTTATTTCTTTGGCCACAAATAAGATTTCCCACTTTGTACATTGCAGAGCAGTTTTTTGCATGCATCTTATAGGCTTACTGCAGCCTACATTTTCTTAGTGTACATAACCTCTGAGCCTCCCAAAAGGACTGAGCAGGGAAGGGAAGAAATAGAATGAGAAGACTAAACCACAAACAGACTTTTATTTGTCACCATATACCCAGCAGAAAGCTCCTGTAGATTCTGTCTTTTTTCTTTTTCTTGGTATCAATCTGGATGCACCTCAGTCTTGATTCTATTCCCAGAAGTCACACTCTGGAGGATAAATGATTTTTTATTCATGTTTACCACACCAGTGTCTAGTACAATGGTCAACGCAGCGATATTTAATGATTGAGTGGGTAAACCACTGAGGCTTTCCCAGTCTATTAAATCTATGAGAATCAAGCACAAGATTTCTGTTAGGGCAGGCCTGCATTTTGTGTATTTTGTACTAGCCCTCGAAAATGGGTAATAGTGCTTTCATGCAAAAGGTTTCATATATGATAACTAAAGGAATGAATGGACAAAGAATTCTTTTCTGGAACTCCTGGTAAAATTTGTCTTTTTTTCTGCTCTGAACCTCTCTGTCTGATGATTTTGTCCCCCCACAGGCTTCATCTGTGTAGCTTACACATGTTTCAAAATGAAGATGGCACAATAATGTCTTGGGAATACTCTCAACTCCAACTACTATTTTTAAAAAGAACAAGAGGAATTATGGTTACAGATTTATATGAGGAACAGCAGGAGTTTAGTATTTGTTGGTGCTGTGGAATAATTCTAACATTTATGGCTCATTTCTCCCTTTCTCTCCTCATTGGGTTTTCTCAGTTTTCAAGCTAGATAATGTCCTGCCATGTTATGAGAAAAATAGTACTAAATCTGTTAGTGAGTCTGTCGAGTCTGAAAACGCATTTCTTCTCTCATCACATTAGTCAGGGTTCTCCAGAAAAGCTGAACCAATAAGCTCTCTCTCTCTCTCTCTCTCTCTCTCTCTCTCTCTCTCTCTCTCTCTCTCTTTCTCTCTCTTCTTTCCCTCCCTTCTCTATCCATCCTTTCCTTTCTCCCTATCATCATTCACAGTGTTGAACCCAGTCATCCCACTGTGAATAATGCCGTGGGCAGGCTTATGTGGTGAGGAACTACAGCTTCCTGACATCATAAGAGTCAGCATGGATCTTCAGACTTGGTGGTGCTCTAGAATATCTACAGCCCAGGGCAAATTTTTGGCTACAACTTCAAGAGCAAACCTTAAGCATAATCATCCAATTAAGATGTTCTTGGGTTTCTGAATATCAGAAGCAAGTAAGAAAATCAATTTTGTTATTTTAAACATCTAGTTGGAGGATAACTTGCTATCCAGCAATAGTTAGCTATGTAATACTGCTTTATCACTAGTGCAGAAAGTTGAAATAAAATACACTGGGACTAGTTTTACCACTTGTTAGGCGTGTGACCTCTGTATTTTCCTGACCTCTCTGAGCCCCAGATTACTCATTTTAATATACTAATTTCATTGTATGATACCCATCTCATAGAGATAAAAAATGTTGAAATGCATATAAATGCACTCAACACTGTGTAACCAGAGCTCAGTGCTAATATAAAATTTCTTTATAGAACCACACAATATAAATCTAAATATTTTAAAAAACATTTTTATCGGTACTTAGTATAAAGTTTTCTAGTTAAAGAACTGGGAGAAGACATATTTGCAGTAAGAATCAAATAAATGTAATATAGCCATCATGAAAAACAGTGTGGAAGTTCCCAAAAGAATTAAAAATAAGCTGTCATATGATGCAGTAATCCTGCTCCTGGACATATAATCTAAAATAAACGCAACCAGTATGTCAATGGGGCATGTATATTACCATATTCCCCGCAGCACTGGTCACAATAGCCAAAATAGAAACAACGTAAGTGTCCGTGAGCTGATGAGTGGATACAGAAAAGATGGAACATACACACAATGGAGTGCTATCCATCCATAAAAAAGAATAAAATTCTGTCATGCGCAGCCACATAGACGGAACTGAAATAAGCCAGGCACAGAAAGACAGGTACCATATGATCTCTCTCACATTTGGAATCTAAGAAGTCATTTTCTTAGAAGTTGAGAATGGGATGGTGGCTACCAGAAGCTTGGGAGGATGGGGATAAGGAATGGGATAAGGATAGGGATGGGATAATTGATCAAAGGATCCTAAAATACAGTGAGTCAGAAGCAAGAAGCTCTGCTGTGGTTCTACCCAGTGTGCAGACTATTGAACTTTATATGTTACACATTCCAAAAAGTCAAAAGAAAAGATTTTGAAGGTTTTACCAGCAGAGAAAGTGTAAAAGTTTCAGGAGATAAATATAGTTAACTTGGTTTCAGTTTTAGCCAATGAGCACATGCATCAAACATCATGTGATACTTCATCAATATATATACAATATTCTGGGTCTCATTTAAAAATAAAGAATCCAATGAGAAGTGCACTTGAAAGGGTCCCATTTATAGAAACTATAGTAGCAACTTTTTTTCTCCTTTAAGGATGGTTTATCCTCAAGAAAATCCTCATTATATCTTACACAGATAGAAACTTAGAGAATGTAGCCACCTGTTCAAACAGATCGCTAGGCGGATATGCATGGAATTAAAATCCTGCTCTTTTCCTCTACATTTAAACCTTTCACCCCCTCTCAAAGGATCATCCTTGGGCACCTGAGACACAATGTCTGATGCTTGCTTTGCTAGAAGTGCAAATGTTCAGTTAAGTATGGTAACTTATATGTAACACTTGTTAAGTAAAATTCCAGCCAAATGTATTGCCTGGAATTTCCACTCAGTGTTATGACTTTTGTTTTCTATTCTAAAATGGAAACTATGCAGAATTTTAGCACTGACAAATATTCATTGTAATTTACCCTGCTGTGGCCAGATACATTCTGTGGCCATATTTAGGCCAGTTCCATCATAATAGGGTCACTGCTGACCTTCCATGCTTCTATGCTATTGGAGTTGCTGATTAAGTGCTGGATGCCCCTGATTTTATCAAGGTTCTGTGATGCTGAAGATATTGCTGAACTAGACACAGTTCTAAAGCACCAAAGGTACTGCAGAAATTCTCACAGCAAGAAGCAGCTTGCTGAAAATTACAGCTTCCCTGTGTATTTAGCAGTGGGTAGGACTTACCAGTTCTGTGCTCACCTTGCCCATGAAAATTACTTCATGATTACAGCCCTAATTAGAGGTTCAAGAGTATGCAGTGGTTGCTGGATTTTCAGAATGATTCTTTAAGACTGACAATTTCATGCAAACATTTTGGGCTGTTTTCCCAGCTTTCTCCAACTGGAGACCCAGATATGGGGATTTGTTAGATTACAAATCATTTACAGAAGCATGTTCAGTATAAGGACCAGCTAAAATCACTTTTATTTTTGCAAAGAGCCACGTTGTACAGTTTAGGAGGGCATGGCAAGGTTGAGCTTGGGTAATACTTACCAAAGAATGTCAATACATTTTAGGGTCTCCCATCATAGTCTGCACTGTCACCCCTTCAAGTAATTTTTCCCAGCTTTATTGAGGTATGACTGACAAGTGAACACTGTATAAACTTATCATGATGCTTTGATATATGAATACATTGTGAAATGATTTCCCCAATCAAGTTAATTAACCTATCCATCACCTTACACTTTGCTTGATGAGAACACTGAAGACCTACTCTCTTAGCAAACTTGAAGTGTAAAATTCATTTTTATTAACTATAGACTTCATGCTGTGCCTTAGAGCTCCAGACCTCATTTATCATATAACTGAAAGTTTGTACTTTTGACATACAACCTGTGTTTCCCACGTCTCTCAGTCTCTAGAAACCTCCATTTTTCTCTTTGTATGTAGTTTAAATGCTTTACATTCAACACACGGCAAATTATGCTGTATTTATCTTTATATATCTGGCTGATTTCAGCTAGCATAATGTCTTCTAGATCCATTCATGTTGTTATAAGTAGTACAATATGCTCCATTTTAAAGACTAATATTTCAAGGTATGCATGTGTATTCTTTTTATTGGTACCAGGGATCAAACTCAGGACTGCCTGCTTGCAAGGCAGATGCTTATGCCGCTGAGCTAAATCCCCAGCCCCCTGAATTTTTTTGTATGGATGTGTATGTTAATCTTTCCATCTGGTGATGCCCATGTGAGTTGTTTCCATATGCTGATGGTGGTGATAATGGGGCCCTGAACACGAGAGTGTAGATGTCTCTTCAACACACTGCTTCTTTCCCTTAGATACATATCCAACAAATGGACTACTGGATCATACAACAGGTTTGAGTTTTTAAAGAAACCTCCACACTGTTTTCTATAAAGATTATATTACTATACATCCCTGCCAACATATACAATGGCTACCTCTTCCTTTCAAACACATGGGTGGCTTTGATTTGGATTTCTCTAATTATTAACAATTTTAAACAACTTTATGTGCATTTCTTGACCATATTGATCTTTTCTTCAAGAAAACATCTATCGGGTCCTTTTGTCCATTTTTTGTATTGTTACTTTTTGTTCTTGTCTTCTTTTTATTTGTTTGTTTTGCTATAGACGTGGGTAAGCTCCTGATACAACTTGTAAATCAGTGCTCTATCACACTTACAGTCTGCAAATATTTTCTCCTATTTTGTATGCTGTCTTTTCCGTATGTGGTTTCCTTTACTGTACAAAAACACCTAGTTTTACAGAGACCCATTTATTTATTCTTATTTTTGCTGCCTGCGCTTTTGGTGTTATATCCAAAAATTCATCGCCAAGACAAGTGTCAGCAGGCCTTTTCCTTAAGTTTCCTTCCAGGTCTTTTTAAAGTTTTATACTTTAATACTTTAATCCATTTTGAATTGATTGCCTGTCAGTGTTTATACCAATGCCATCTGCTTGGCGAGGCCCTTCCTGGCCACTTTGTCAAAAGTGCACCTCTTCCCCAAATGCCTCCTTTTTCCTTCCTTGCTTTCTTTTTCCCCTGAGGGCTTATCAACAGATAGCAAACTAAATCGTTTGCGTATTTTGTTTAAACTAGCATATGTTGTAAGAAATGAAGTTTGTCTATTTAGTCTGCATTCTTAGAATCTAGGAGAGGGTCGAGCTTCTTGAATATTTTCAGCAAACATTTATTAAATTCATTAATATGTATTGGCAGAATTAGAGAGCACATATTGCTTTGCAATGTTTCAGTGTCACTAGTGTGATATAGCATTTTAATATTCACAAAATCCTTCCCATGCCTTGTTCTATTTTGATCCTCATTTAAGGTTGGAAAAGCCAGAGCAGTTATTATCACTTTATAAAAAGTCAGTCACAATTTCCTGAATTCATGTAGTTAAGAAGTGACACAGTTCTGACTTGAACCAGACTTCTGGCTGCATGTGGCATGACTTCTCTTCTTATAGATACAGCTAATGATTTAGAGGTGACTCAGAAAAGAATTCTGACAACTAAAATCTCTGACACTTTTCATGTCCAAATCTTATGCTTTTCCTTCTTTTTTTGTAAAAATAATTCATCAAGCACCAACTATTCTAGTAGGGTCATAGATCAAAAACAGAAATAAAGATCTCCTTTGTTCCCTCCTTTGGCAGTTCTGTATACTGGAAAACATCCAGATGAAAAGCACTGGGCAGCTTTAGGGTACATAGTGGCTCGGGAGGACTGTGTCTACTACACGCTACAAGAGTTGATTTTCCTCCCAGCTTCCTCTTGGTTCAGCATGTGCATTGAAATGAACTGTGCTACCAATGGGCAATGGGGCTTCCAAAGACATGCTCAGGCCTCATCTAAAGAGCCTAACACAGAATGAATCTGTTCAGGATCCTCCAGGAAAACCTTTGTTAATTGGAGCCAGCAAAGTGCTCTGAGTACAGATGACATGGGTTCTGATCTCAGCCTTGTCACTTGCCATCTGTGAGACCTCTGGAAAGTTAATTAACCTTTTCAAACTTTGATTCCTTGCATAAAAAAATAGTGTCATTTCTAGTGTCATACTCCCTGACCTACAATCCAAGCTTCTCTAGTAACAAGTTATGCAGAGGCAGAGCCATGAGCAAGACTGTTAATATTCTTTGTCTTGCTTTCCTTACTTGTAAAAGGGAATAAATCTGGTTCCTTGATTATTATAGTACTTTGATAATTAAATGAGCTAATATATATAAAGCCCTTGGAAAAGTAAATAAATATTATATTTTATCTGACTCATTTGTTTGTTATTAGCATCAAATGAAACACATATATTGTCTTGTGTTAGTATCTGCACAAAGCCAACCTGGCAACAAAGAGGGGATATTTGCCCTGCCTCAGTTCTGTGTGATCCAGCTTCCAGGCAGAGTGTGTTCCTGAGACCATAAGAATCAGAGCTTGAAAACAGGGTACAAGGACTCCATGATGAGCAGCATCAGTGTGCAGAGATGAGTGTTAAGGGAAGTAGGTGACCATAGTTCTTAACAGTGAGACAGTCAACCTGGCTCCTAACAGGTTTTCCAACAAATATTTTAAACCTCCCTTTAGTATTCCACACAAATGCCTATGGCCAGATTGTAGTCTTTTTTGTCTACTCTGACTGTACCAGGAAATTTCCTCAGAAAAAGTAGGACAGAGATGTGAAGGCAAGTGGCTCATTTGTGACAGCAGAAAACAATAGAGGAGATAAGAACTGATGTAAGGATGACAAGACAGCCAGTAGAAAGTGCATAATGGATGGGGCATGCTGTGGGCGGGAGGGTTCAGTCCTTCTGGGCACACCTGAGGCAGAGTCATCACTGCAGAGAAGCAAAATGCTGCAGTGGTATTGATCTACTGAATCCCTGTCAGTCACCATGTGATAGCTGTTTCGGAGCATTTGCTCGCCAGTGTGAGGAAGAAATGTTAATCTCACACTTGGCTGTCATATTGGAGTACTGGGTTGCTAGCTGTTAAAACTCTGCTTTTCCTTAATTAGGTATTAGAAGTTAATGTATTTTGCCGGCTTTTAAGTACATGTCCTCCAGTGTATCAAAAAGATATGATCAAGTTCAGGAAAAGGGTAGTGCAATTTTGCCACTACCACCATTTTGTCTCCACTTTTCCATTAAGACAACACTGGCTGAGTCCTGCTCCATCTTGATCTGTGAAACAGAAATGTGTTTGTCTGACCATGATTGACCCTACACTGACATCTATGTGATCTACACAGACGCCCTGCCTGGCTCTCTGGATGAGTGTCTTGTCATTCATTGATTTCTTTTCAGTGCTGTTTGCAAGCTGCATCCATATGGCAAGCACAACCCACACTAGAACCTGCAATTCTTATTGCCAACACCAAATACATTTACAGGAATGTTTTGGGATTGAGTCACAGAAAAAAAAAAAAAAAAAAAAAAAACCTGAGGTTCACATGTGTGTTGGACCCGGTCCATCCAGGTTGAGTTACATTTCCTTTATAATTACATAGAACAGACAGAGGCAAGACATAGCAGACAGCTGTATCTGCTCAGGGATTCCCTGCAAGTTGGAGAGCATTCCCCAGCAGGAAGTGAGCAGTGCAGAGGTCAGTCCAGCGCTATCACTCCCTGCATATGCATTATGAAGCTTCATCTTGGTGCAGCTACTTCTGAAAGAACTGGGAAGGGTATCATCTTTGCACTTACTCTTCCTACAAAAAAAAAATCACTGGAAGAAATACTTCTTAATATTTTTGATTGGATTACAGAACACAACTGTTTGCAGTCTCACTGTTTGAATGTTCAGTTTGTATGCTTTGATCCTGTGACCTGAAACACTGTTTCTAAGATGATAGCGACGGGGCTGGGAATTTAGCTCAGCGGCATAAGCGCCTACCTTGCAAGCAGGCAGTCGTGAGTTCGATCCCTGGTACCAATAAAAACGAAAAAGACGAAAAAAAAAAAAAAAAAGATGATAACGTGTAACCTATTAACTGGTGATAGCTTACTGTTTTGTTTTTTTTTTTTTTTTTTTTGTAGTTCTGTATTACTTGTACCCTTACACTGTTTTGTTTTGTTTGCTTTTTTTCTCTTTTTCCTTTTAAATAAAAAAAAAATTTCTATTGCTAGATACTCCTTTTACCCTTGCACATTGTTCATAAGGCACTCTAGGTTAAAGACTGCTTGCAAACAGTCACAGTACAAACCCATGAGCTCTGGTCTGAGTCATTCTTCCACCTATGATACATTGTCTCTAGGTAACATTGTACATCTTGTGAGCCCTGACTCAAATGAATTCTTTGTCTCCATGTGACTCCTGTCACTTATCATGGAATCAGTCTGTCTCTTATTCTTGGTCTCATTAGACACAGTGCACGCTTAAATATTAACATTTTCACTACTCCATATAAACACTTGTTTCTCCCAAAATGCTCATAAACTACCTTGAGTACTTGGTACTGGAAATTCACTGAGTACTAATCTTTATATGCTATATAACATCCCATACTCAACAAATCCGTATTTTTATTAAATGTAATACATACAACTGAAATGAAAAGATATGAATTACTTAAAAAGAGCCAGATAGCACATCCACAGATGAAAACAGTTGCAAAGCACCTCACATTTGTAAGAGACATGCTTCACAGCATGGGGCAAAGGTCATACACAAAGTTCTTCAAGGAATTGGAAATCTATTTGAAAAGATAAATGGACAAATACCAAGTGATTCTTTGTAGCATATTATTGATGTCAACTTGGCATAAATTATAAAATATCAAGATATGGAGGGAAAAACAGAGTTCTTCAGATGATAAATGAAAGATAACTATATACTAAATTGAGGTCTGAGCTAAGCCTTGAAGGAGGAGTAGAATTTAACCAGGTTTGAAAAAGAAGCTTATAAAAAAAGAAAAGTCACATCCATTCATATCCTCACCATCACAAAGAAAGGCAAAAATTTTAGTCTGTGATTAAGTCACTTCTGCCAAACTATATAGCTTGCTCCTACCTATAGTCATGTATCCATTGATAAGCACTTCTCCCCTGGATCAAAATACTCTCAATTGTGTTGTGCATAGGGTAATTAGGGTGCTGTCTTTAAACAAGGTCTTGGGTTGTTTTTTTTCTGAAGAAGAGACATTTGTATTAAGACTTGGATACAGCAAGGTCATCATTCAAAGCATAAGGGAAGAACACTAGGCAGAGGAACAGCAAGGGTAAAAGCTTAACGGTGGTAATAATCTTGACTTGTTCCAAGGTGTAAATGGATCATTATGACAAGAAAAAGCATGTGATTAATGAAGGTGTATGGTAGTAAGAAAAAGATGCAAAGGCCAGCAGGGCAGGGAAAGGAGGTTGGGTTTTATGCTAAAGAAACAGAAAACAGTTAAGGAAGTTTGCAGACAACCTTATGATTTCTTCTTTGAATAATGTGTGGAAAATATTTTGAGCCAGGGACAAAAGTGAAAGCAGCAAAGACCCACAGAAAGCTTTCTCTAGGGAGTGATTAGTGGTGTCCTGGACTGAGGCCACCATGGTAGAGATGAGGATGAATGGATGGACTCACAAGGAACAAGAAACCTTTATCCTAACCTAAATCACCAGTATGACATGTTTCATCCCAGCTCACCCATCCCTGCACACTACAGTCCTCCCACAAAAGACAAAGCTGTCACCCTCTACTGTCCATATCAAACTTTAAAATGATGGTTCTAAAACATTGTGTCCTCTTGTGGCTCTGTCTTTCTTTAAGACCAATAAAAAACTACCATATTTTTTTCATTAAGTGTATCTCCTTCCTTCCTTCTTTCCTTCTTTCCTGCTGTTTATAACCATTATGATAATTTTCTTTAGGGTGGAGATATTAATCTATAATGTCTTTCATGTTGGAGGTTAGATTCAATTGTCTCTCTTGATACTAATTTGGATGCAGTAGACACTCCATAAATGTCTCTTACATTAAATTAATGGAACTGAAATAAATGGCAAAAGTCTCATTTTTCATCTCAGAGAAGTTCTTTTGGAATGATGAAATCTTGAGAATGATAATAATGATGTCGATGATGATCATAATAATGATATTGGTCATGCCATTTATTGAGCATAATAACAGACACTGTGCCAAGGACTTCACACAATTTATCCTCACAGCAAAACTATGATGCAACACATATTACCTTTCTCATTTTCTACATGAGAAAGATGATGGTCAGAGAGGTCAAGAATGTCACTCCGGTTTGTACAGATAATGGTTCAGTGTGAGAATTTAAGTCCAGACCTTTATTCTTAGAAAACAACATCATTCAAGCTTGGAAAGCTTGGTACAGTAAAATAATTAAGAATGAACTACAATGGAAAGGAGAGGGGCCTAGAAATTACTAGGGAAGGAAGTTTCTAGAAGGAAGGGAATGGTTTTACAGAGATCAAATAAAGCATATTGGTCAAGGATTTTGTTACTTGGCAATTGTTCATTCTTTTCAGCCTCTAGATAAAGATATCCTTTATTTAAAAAATCAACACTACATATTTCACATTATCAGAGAAACAGAGAGAATACAAATGTTTTATTCAAACCACAGTTGAAACAGAGTCCGAGGAAAAGAACAAAATGGCAAAGCACAGAGGACCAGAAGGAGCTCAGAGGCTCTGTTCTATGCTTCAATCTGTCACTAAAGGTTTCCTGATTTTAACACTTTTTCTAGACATCATTCTTCAGAAATAGTTCCTTAATTAGACTCCATCTTGATTGAATATGTGATTTATGAACCTAACTTTAGCATTTATTGTAGTTTTTCATTTCTATAAAGAACTAGTTATCTGACATCCACCTTGGGTAATCACTTTAGGAAAACCAGCCCTTTTGGGTCATCAGGCTCAAAATAAAGCACCACCTACTTGGCAGCCATGTAAGCTAATTGCAGGCAATGTGCAGAATTGGAAGTATAGGATTAGCAGTAGAATAAGTGGACACAGATGTGAGCAGAGACTGGAGACATGTAACCTAAGATGTTATAAATAAAATGCTCTCAGAATACTACCTTGTCATTTTGCCTATATGTTGTCTATAGCTGCCTTTAAACTCTAGTAGCAGATCTCAAGTAGCTGTGATAGAGAAGCCATGATCCACAAAGTAAAATAAATTTCCTATCTGGCCTTACACAGAAAATATCTGCTTGTATCTATTCTAGATTTTAAAAAGGAAGAAAATAAAATAATATCTGAAGGATCCAAATAGAGATGCCCAACCTAGGTTAGGAGAGTTTTCTAATTCAGAGTCATGAACCCATTTTTTCAGTATGAAGATCACTGATTTAGTGCCAAGAAACTTTTAATTGGATAAAAATCTAAGAAGTAATAATGCTAGATAACCAATGGACCAATCAAACAATAGAAAATATTTTTGAACAAATGTAACATTTATTATTTTCAAAAAATCATCAGTGTATTCATAATATAAAAAATAAAATTGATTTAGAATTTAGAAGTCACTTTTTACTGTTACTTTGAACTGAAAAGGGCATGTAGGGGCACAGAGAGGCAAATTCAACTCTTCTATGCTCCCTTAAAGTCCTGATTCAGTGCAAGGGAGAAACATGTTTCCAGAATCAGGTATTGGAAGCAAAATGACAAAAACTTTGCAACTCATTGCATCTATTCATGTATTTTTCTTTCAAGCCACAACTATCTTTGTAGATCCTAACACATCTTTTTCTCTTTCCAAAAACCTCTTTTTGGCATACATTCCAACCCCATTATTTTCTGTTATTTTGGGTAGATTACTTACCTGTCTTTGCCTCATTTTTTCTCATCTATAAAGTGAGCTAACAGTACCTATTCAGGATATAATTTACATAAAGAATATAAAACAGACCCCAGCACAGATTTAAGAAGTCAGACAGTGTTAGTTATTTTAAAAGTTCAATACACTTTCCTGAAAGAATATTTAGTAAGAACTGAAAATATATTGGTAGGAGTCAAATCTACTCCAGTTGGAAATTTTTTTCCAAATAATAACAGCTCTTTAAAGGTAAACCATGTGCCATGTCTTAATTAGTGTGATTTTTTTTGAGGGGGCTGGGTACTGAGGCTTGAACTCATGACCTCACGTTTGCCAGGCAAGTGCTTTTGCTGCTGAGCTAAATCCTCAGCCCTCCTAATTTGTATGAAATACTCTTTTATAATCACTTTTCTGTTAGACTATAGCCACTTTTGAAAGGATTTTAGTCCAAAAGAAAAGGAAGAAAAGAAATTAGCCTCATGTGTCAGGTTCTGTGCTATGCTGATATTACATAAATCGCCAGAACAGTGTTGCATGGTAGGTATAATTCCCAGGTCACAGCAGAGAAACTCGAGGCTGAGAATAACTTTGTACCTTGCTCAAGACATCTCACTGGTGGATGACCTTGCCATGAGTATAAAAATTGGCCTGGGTTACCTCAATTTTGTCAATGTTTTCAATCAGGGGTAAATTTGGCTTCCAGGGGACACTTGCCAGTGTATGAATGAAGTGGTGAATCAGGTTACTGATATCTATAGAAGCCAGGGACTCTGCTAAAGAACCTACCATGTACAGAGCAGCTGCAAATTATCTGGCTCAAAATGCAAATAATGCTGAGATTGAAAAACCCTGGGCTGTATCATATTGCTTCAGACATTTATAAATGAAAAGAATATACATGCAAATAGGATTTCTAAAGGACTTGCTGAAATAGTTTCATTTAATTATTATTCCAAGTTGCTAATAAAATGTACTCTTTTTAGTCTTTACATCAGGTTTTTTACATTTATTCTTCACCTCATCTGCTGTTTCTTGAGACTTGTTAAAATGATTCTTTGTAAAATGCGTGGAGCATTTCAAGGAGAGATGCTGTTATTTGGCATTGCAAATACTGTATAGATATTACCGTACATTAGTAGAATTCCCTTAGAAGAAACTCAGGATTCCAGACACGATTCTTAAGCCAATCATGAATAATACTGTGCCAAGCAATGATACTTAGTTAAGATGGTTCGGACATTAAAAAAAAATCCATTTGTATCTGTGATTCACAAATTTTGGGACAGTTGCAAATATGAGGCAAATGCTATTGGTGCTACCTTCAAATATCTTTCCCAGGATAGTGGCACCCTCTACACCCCAAGGTGATGTGAGGTCTTTATTACTAAGGTCTCCTTGTTTGGGAGAATTGTCTTCCTTAGGATGAAAGTGTCCCTCTAGAGTGGCCACGTCCACCCCACTGAGTAGTGAAAGGCCATGATCTGATCAACAAAGGAGTTACAAAAAAGTGGCCCTTTTGCCTGTCTTCCCCTATCCTATTCTGCTTCTAGAGATCCCCTTCTGTGAGTGATCCTTAAGAAATCACTTTCACAGAAATATCTACAGAGAACTCTGGATCTGTGAAACTTGAACCAAAACACCTTGAGTCAGGAATCCCATGATGATGAGTAAGATATCCCTCCTTGGTAACAGGACCTTCCCTCTGCTCTGTCCCCATTCTTTAGGGAGTTAGAACCAGGGAAGAAGTGGGGCTCAGAAAATTTTAGACAAAGACAACAACACACTCTTCTTGCTGATGAAAGGACTACTAGAAGTTTGTCTATCCCAACTAGAACTTTTCCTGCGGACAAGAAATGTACCTCCCTGGCTAGAAATCTGACCCCAAAGCTAGGCAAGTCAGCTTGTCATATTCCTCTCACTATGCACACCAGTCAGCTTCCTTTCCTCCCAGTATCAAGCCTATAATATTCCATTAATTATAACAACCAAACTTGCTTTCCATAATGCACTGGGATATGGTGTTAGCCCCAGTGGACAATTTGGCTTTACAATGAGAAAGTGATGTGGTCAGGTTTGTAGTGCTAAGATCATTATGGCTGCTGAGGAGAAAACACTGAATCAGTGGAGAGAAGACACTTAGTTCAGGATTCTAATGCAGTGGTCAGTGCCAAGGATGATGATGGCCAGAGTGAAGAGCTATCAGTGGAGACAGGGGATATAAGCTGTTTCTAGTTTGGGGACATAGATTGTAAGCAGAGCTATCAGGATCTGTTGACAGTGCAGAGGAGAGGTACAAAAATCTAAGGCTACCTTTTATTACGGCCCTCAACTTTGTGTAATGTAAACATTATAAATAAGGTAGGCAGCTATTTGATCCTCTTGTGATCATCTTCACATACATATGTGTGTTTCTCTGTGTTTATGTATAATCCTTTACATTGGAAAGTGATCTGGGCTTCTCAGTCTTAGCACCACCTTTTAGGGAGCCATTTTATGCTTTTTGGGTATGCAGTAGCACTCCTAGCTTCCGTCTTCTGGATGTAGACAGTACTTTCTTTCTTGTTATAACAGTAAAGACTTTGGCTAGTTTTCCCTGGAGGTCAAAAATGCCACCAGTTGAGAACCACTGTCTAAGCAGAAGTGACCATGAGTCTGTGGTCTTGGTTCCGCTTGTCAGTATATATATATATCAGTTGGGGAACCCATTAAATCTCTCCTGGCTCTATTGCTTTCTATATGTTGATCATAAACATGAGTAAATGCTTCTGTTAACACAAGTTAAAAACTGTAAATTAGTTAACTAACCTCATCTTTCTGTGGAATTAACTTCCACTGAATTTTAAACGACTAATGCCTTTAAATGACTTATTAATGTAAACATAAAATTAGATTTTTCTTTTGGAAATAAAAATTGCCCCCACCAATTATAGGGCAGAGTTTTCTCAATTTGGACTTTAATTTGAACAGGCAAAATTTGTGATTAGGCATTTTTAGATTTTGAAATAGCTTCTGAAATATCCAGTTTTCAAAGGGCAGTTGGGGACGTATCACAGCTGTCTTTGTAGGTTTTTGTGGGCTTTTTTTGTTGGACAATTTGATCCAACAAAGTTTGGAACTCAGTTGGAAATATTGAATAATCACAGGCACTGCTGGGTGTTATTTTGCTAATCACATCTGTTCATTTGCCCAATTAGAGCTGTCCATGCAAACAGATACAATTGGCACAAGAAATGTAAAAATTTAATAGCAACCTCTTTTAGATTATGACACATAACTCCTAAGGCTATCTTGAAACAATTTATTCAAAATAATTGCATAACTTTTCTTATCCACTACAAAATTTAATGTTGAAGAGGGTCCATCTTTAAGCAGTTGATCTTTCCTTGAATACACTAAAGTTGACATAAGGTTCAGTTCTTGTTTCCAATCAGAATGGAGTTGAACATAAAGGCTAGATCTCTCCTTAGGTTTGGGCTTTACTTACTATCCCTACAAAATCTACTCCCTTGCCATATTTTGAAGAGATAGATCAGCACACAGATTTTTATAGGATAGCTTATAAGGGTTCTTTTACAAAATCATGGACAAAATACAAGATCAAATAAAATTTCACATTTTTGTGCATGTGTTATAAAATTACTAATATCTATTCTCTGTGTATGTGTGTGTGTGAGTACGTGTGTGTATGCTTTCATGGTATGGATGACCTATATGCAGGGTTTCTACTTTATTAAATCTATAGGTGCTTTTTATTAAATGAAAATGTTAAATCAATATTCTATATCTGTGTTAGCATTTTAGCTTCTCTAAACTTGGCCATTGCCAGAACCTTTTAAGAAACGCAGAGTCAGCTGGAACGTGTCTTCCACTTTTTTGATTTTCCTGAATTCTAGGGACCTAAGATTTCTTTCTAGTATAAGAAGTCAATGCTTGATGCTAAATGGTGGATTTGATTTATGACACTAGTTACACCAAATTAAATATCTGCAGTCCCAAGAGAGCTAGTTACTGTGACTTTGTTTCTGGCCCTGGGGGTGGAAGCCAGGACTTATGTATGCAGTGCAGATTGGTGTCTTAGACAGAGACAACATTGAGATAGCTTTTTTTTGCTGTTGTTGTTCTCTTTGAGATTATTCACTAGTCACCATGTTGCTTAGGTTATTGTAGTGACAGGAAAGAGTTAAGCTTTAGGAAAATAGCATTGGGCTGAGGATTTAGCTCAGCGGCATAAGCACCTGCCTTGCAAGCAGGCAGTCGTGAGTTTGATTCCTGGTACGGAGATAGCGTTAATGGTTGCCCACCAAAAAGAAGACCCAAGATTCACTAATCATCTCGAAACTGAAAAACTGTGGAAATCTGGCTGCAAAAGAAAATAGTCCACATAGGTCATCATCATACTTGTTTTTTGGCATACTAAGGATTCAATCTAAGGCCTTCTTATTGCATTGAAATATATTTCACTCCTACCCCACTGATTTTTTTTTTAGACTATCTTGTCAGGAGCTGAATGGACCAGGTTGAGGCAATTCTTTTGCCTCAGCCTCCCAAGAGTGCTAGGATTTCAGGCATAGGCCACCGGGCCTGGATTATCAGTATATTTTAGAATGCATTCATCCCAGGGTAATTGTTGGAGATTCTAAATCTTTCATTAATCAAAGGAATGGAAAAGAGAGGATCATCCTTTTATTATTTCATTTAACAAATTTGGAATAGCTGGCTTCACAGAGCTTAGTGTTAGACAGAAAGGGAAAAACAGGGCAAATAGGAAATAAAGCTTATGCTTAAGGAGTTTCCAAAGTTGTATCACACTGTCATAGACAGTTCCAGTTGTACTATGTATACAGGAGAAAATGAAATGCATTTTGTGATGAGGAGTCATTGTAAAATAATAAAAGAAAGAATAATTAATTCTATTTGTAAAAGGAACAATGCATGCAATATTAATTAGGATGTTTCTAGCTGTAAGCAATAGAATAATCAATTAAAAATGGCTTAGATTTGTCCTGGAAATGTGGTTAAAGTGAGGATTCTAATTCAATACTTCTGGGATGATGCTTAACATTCTCTAGTGTTAGTATGCTCCACATGCTATTTGTACAGATGACCCATTTGCCCCCCTTTGATTAGAAAAAAAATGAGTTTGCATTATCTTATATAATGGACATAGGTGATTATGTGTCTGGTTTAATAGCTCAAATGATGTCAATGAAAACAGAGGTCCTTTATAAACCTCCTGTTCTCTATCCTCAATCTACCAATTTTTGTCTTTGGGGATTCCCTCTAATGGTTTCACAAAGACTGCCCTGATTCTGGCCATCAAGGATTGACAGCGAAAAGAAGGATATTGCTCCTCTTTCAATCCTTTTATAAGGAGAAAAATTTTCAATGTGAAAATCCAGAAAGCTTTCCTTAAGCTCCATCGGTTCCAATCATGTGTAATGCTCATCCTCCACCATGATGTTTCTTAGAAAACTTAGACTTTCTGTCTCTGTTGTGAGATATAGTCGCTTTACGAAGGAGGCTGGGAAAGACAATGAAGCTTGGATGGCAAACCAACTGTGTTGGCCCCAGTAGGACTGGGATTCTGCTGGCCATGGGACTCTTGAAGGATGGGGAATGCTTTACTACCTTAGCAAATGGAAGGGATAATCAGAATCATTAATAGTGTGAGTCACTTGGATGAGGTCATAAACCTTAATTTATCCTGAAACGGTCTCCTTTTATTGGCCCACTCATTTCCTAACTTTTGTAATAGAGTCCTATACCACCTCATTACTCCTTGCCTCCCTTTATAACTTCCTTACATCTTTTTAAAATTGATTTTATTAAGTACAATTTAGATACACATAATGATCACATTCATCACGGAGAATTTGTACCTGTACATGGTATATCTTGATTTCTCTTTTTTTCCTTTACCCTCCTCTTCCTCCAACCTTTCTTCCCCTCTTTCTTTACAAAAGCTTTTTTCCACTTTATCCTTTTCTTCTCATTGTTTTTTTTCTTTCCCTTTGTTCCTTTCTCCCTCCCTCCTACCTAGTTCCTCATTCATTCAAACTATTTCTTCCTATTTCACAATCTCGAATATATATTTTGGTTTTTATGTACACTTTCAGTTTCTCATACCAGTGAGACAATGCATGTGTGTCTAATTTATTTCCCTTAAGAGTAAGGTCTCAAGTTCATCCATTTACTTAGAAATGTCTCAAAGTTCAATCCTTCTTTGTGTTTGAGTAGTACTCCATTGTGTAACAACAACAACAAAAAAAACCCCACATCTTCTTTATTCATTCCTTCATTGATGAGTAGTTGGGCAGTTTCTACAACTTAGTTATTACAACTTAACTGCTATAAACATGTATGTGCATATATTGCTGTGATATGAGGCATTTAATTCTTTCAGGAACATAGCAAGAAGGGGGATATTTCACTCAAATGGGACTTCTAGTCCTAAGGTTTTCAGGAATCTCCACATAGACTTCCAAAGTGTTTGCATCAGTTTAAACTCCAACAGGCAGTGGAGAAGGGTTCCTTCTTCTCACAGTCTTGCCAACATTTATTATTGGTAGATTTCTTGATAATAGTCATTCTTCTGGAGTGAGATGGAATCTCAGAATTTTTAAAATTTGCATCATGAATGACCAGTGATATTAAACACTTCTTCATTTATTGGCAACATTTATTTGCCATTTGTACTTCTTCATGTAAGAAATATTTTCTCATTTCAGATGCTCATTTTTTGATTGGGTCTTTAAATCGGGTGGTCTGACTTTTTAAGATTCTTTATTTATATTCTAGGTGTTAGCCATTTGTCTGAGGAACAACTGGCAAAAAATTTTTCCACTCTGTGGGTTGTCTCTTCACTCTGTGAGTTCTTTTTCTGTGCAAAAGCTTTTTAACAAGATGAAATCCTATTTTTATTGAGCCTTCATAATATTTCCCTGTGATTGAGATTTTGTTCATAAAGTCTTTGCTTACAACTGTGTCTTGAAGCATTCTGCCTATTCTCTCAGCAGAATTAGTGTTTCTGTTTTAGTATTTAGAGCTTTGATCCATTTCAATTTTAGTTTAGTGTAAGGTGAGAGGGATACTTCTAGCCTGCAAATGTGTCTGCAATGCACCTTGCTCAGGATTTTATAATAGCTTTTATATCTTTCATGATTAAATACTAACCCCACAGCATGCTCTTCAAGACTTATAATAATTTCTTTTCTACTATTTTGTCCAGACTCACCTCCCATGACTTCCCACTAAAAATTCAAAGTCAAAGAATAATTTTGTAATAATCTATGATTAATATCTTGGGTATAAAATTATCTATTTAAAATTCCTTTTAGTATTTATGCAACTGGTATTTACTGGACTTCCCTTGATTAGCAACTTCTATGCTTTGTAATCTATTCCATATGCTAGACACTTAATCATCAAGATCATCCTCAAATATGCAAGAGGTTTTAGTAATAAGTATTCCAGAGTCTTTCCATTCATTAGTGGAGTAAGAATCACTTGTAATCAAAGTTCATTCCTCAATATTAACTTTAGTTTTCCTCTCCTTTCATGGTGTATTAACTTCTGATCTGAACTGAAAAATTTTCTGGCTTTCCATCATTTCAATAGGTATGACATTATTATTATTACTATTATTATTGATGGTGTTTTTCTAAATCTTTCATTAGCTTTATTAATCTCACAAATGCATTTTATGAACTATTTGCTTTTTCCTTTCCTTCCACTGCCCTCAAAATATGAGTCCTCTAGAGAAAATTTACAAAAATACAGCCAAAGCATGTATTAGATGCTTCATAATTGTTCACTCTATTTTCTTTCCTAGGCTTTTATTGAGCAGCTTTATCTACTTTGGTAATAAGGAGAAAAAGATTTCATATATGGTCTTAGTCTTCAGATTATCATGCTTGAGGTCACCTAAAAATGCTAGTTTGATGTTTGCTGCAGTGCATGTAGGTAAGACATTGAGAATGGGGAGGAAATAATTCTCAAGGCACTTGGAGAATTAGGAAAGCCAAGGCTAGTAACTTCTGGTTAAAGACACCTACAGTGTAAGGTGAAGCTGCCTACAGAATTGGAGAAACTAGAAGACATTCCAGTGGGAAGCACACAGAGACTGGAGCACAGAAGAATGGCAAGAACTAGACAAGTAAAATGGGTACACAAAGCTTGTTGGCTATGTATGAAGTTAGAGCTTTATCGTGAAAAAAATTGAGCAAGTGCTGTATAATCAGTTGCAGCCTATAAACTGCTATGAAAAGAAGCGTTGGAGGCTGGTGAGGAAATGGGCACAGCGAGGGTTTGGCAGCACTGAGATGAGAAATAATAGTGCTCTGAAGCAGCGCAGCAGTTGGGAAAGGTAAAAGATGACAGTGTGGTCTACTACAGAAATACCTGATCTCAGAGACAAAACTTGGTTTCATTTTATAGTGTGTATGGGAGGTTAAGAGCGACTGACATAAGCTACATGATGTGTGAAGAGAATAATGCACTTTCAAGGTGACTTCACTTTGAGAAGGTCCTTCTTTGTTAAATTGTTACAACATTGCTTGTACACAGAGGTGTCTTAGTCACTTACTCATTCTGGGACACAATGCTTAGCATCCACAACTGAAATGAAGAGAGATTTATTTTGGATCCTATTCTAATCCATGGTTGGCTGGCACCAAGGTGGTTTGGTTTGGTAGAGGGGTACAGTGAAGGAATACCTGCCACGTCACAGAGGCCTAGAAGTAGAGCATGAAGTGAGGAGCCAGGGAGGAAGTTACACTCTTTCAGGTCAAGTCCCCCATGACCTGCCTCTAACCAGGTCCCACTTCCTAAAAAACAAGTCAGCTTAATCCAATCATCTTCCCAAAACACTGCCTGTGAGCTCTTGAGGCTATGGGAGGAAATCTAGATATAAACAATGACAGGACCTGTGGCAGTCTAACCAATGTCTAGCTCCACTTAACTCTTGAGGAATAGAGCATAGGGATTAACAGAAGCAGAACATTGGCCATGTGTGAATTTCATGTTGTTTTTTTCTGTTGGGTACAATCTCTATTTTTATTGAACTACTGTCAGTAGGCCACACAACATTGCCAGCACACTGAAAATAGAATGAAGGCAATTACCTCAGCGAAGATTAACGCGGGGTGTAAAATTGCACTTATGTAATACACATCTACCAGGCACTGAGACCAGCACTCAGTTGATTTCTTTGTGTATGTGTCACCATCTTAATAGGATGGCACCCTTCATGCCCATGTTGGAAGCATCTATCCTCTACATTGTTCCCTCTGCATTCTTGACACCTTTTTGCAGAGCAGACACTGGAACACTTATCTGCTCCCAGTGATGATTTCCCAACAAGAAGCTGCAAACAGATGAGAGATAATATTAGCTAACAACATATCAGCACTCCTCTGGTGTTTGGCAACTACTTGTCAGTAAACTTCAGGAAAATGCCTGCATTTTGGAGAATGTCAAGCCTGAAAGGAAATTTAGAGATGATTTAGGCTAATCCTCTCTTTTAAAGAAAACACTTAAGCCTGAGGGAATTAGATGAATTGTCTCTAGCCTCCTTAGCCCCATAAATTTAGAGAAAAGACTGAAACCCTGGCCTCTGCTTCAGCAAGTGTATTTCCCTTGTATCCTTGGCTTCTCACAATGAAATAAGAAAGATCAGCAATGTTTCCTTGGCAAATCTCTAAAACACCCCCACTGGGTGGAAAAAACTTTAATACAAAAGAAGAAAACCAACCCCATAATTAGATACAGAACTGTCTCCAGACCAACTAACAGAAATAATGTGCTGGCTTCCAATAAGTGCTCCAGAAGGAAAGGAAAATCAGTACCAACAACTCGTGGCTTCTATGTGAATCTGAGGCAATGGAACTATTTTCATAAAACACAATAATGAAAAGTTCTATAATAGGGTACAAAAGAAACAAGAATAAGTAATTCCAGAGGAGGGCTACTTTCACATCAGTTGTTAATTTTTTCCTGTTTTTTTTTCTTACATTAAAAACCTCCCAGATAATACAAACCGGGTTGCATTATTGTTAACATTTTGCGTCATCATGTAGCAAAGCTTTATGACTTTTATTGAAGTATAATTTGCATACCACATAATTCATCTATTTAAAGCATACTGTTCAGTGATTTTTAGTATCTTTTTAGATATTGAAAACCATCATTCTAGATTTGAGAACATTTCCATCACCCCAAAGGAAAACCACACACATTTTTGTTGTCATTTCCTCCCCCTACTTCCAAAACTCCATTCATACCCAGCTTCAAGCAATCACTAGTTTATTTTGTCTGGATAGATTTTCCTGTTTTACCTATTTTACAGCAAAAAGATATAAAATGTAGTCTTGAAGAACTTGTCTTTTTAACCACCATGATTTTAGGATTCATCCATGTTGTAGCATGTGTCAGTATAGTTTTTTTAAATATATATATATTAATTGATACATAGTAATTACACATATTAATGTACAACAAAAGGGCAACAGTATGATGTTTCAATACATATGTTTAATGTGTAGTGATTAGATCAAGGTCTCTTGCCTCAAACATTTATCATTTCTTTGCTTTGAGAGCATTAAAACTCCTTTCCACCAGCTACTTTGAAATAATTGAATTAAATTCAACCTTTTTCATAGATAAATAATATTACATCCCATGGATATAACATATTTTGTCCATATGTCAGTTGATGATATTTGGATTGTTTCCACCTTTTGGCCATCATGATTCCAATCGACCTAATTTCAATGAAGGTCAAAATATCCAATGTGTCGCATGTAGAACTTATTGGAAAACATGAATTTCGACCTGTAATGATCTGCAAATATTCTAGTCTATCACTCTTTAATTAGTCTGATTTATCTATTTAGACATTAAGATCTTCCCAAAAAGGCAAGCCAAGTATGGTGTGTTTGTATACCATATAAACTTGCTATTTCCAAGTGAGAAGAATATAGTGAATAATGCTCAGTTTTTTGTTTTAAACCTACCAATTGAGTAATATAATGCTTTATGTTAGGAGTCTGGAGTCACTACATCAGGTTAATACATCAGCTTATCCCAGGACAGATATTTGGGATAAAACTGTGAATTCAAATCATAATTTGGGGTGTTCTGTAGTTCAGAGGGGTGAGAAATGGAAGGAAAGGAAGCTGATATCATGTTTATTTTCATGTACTTTAGTTTTGTGGCTAAATAGAGCTCAATTATACTAATTTCTTCTGGGGGACAAATTAGAACCAGCCTCAGAGTCCTACCAACAGTGGAACAGTGAGTGGAATGTTTATTCATCAGTAACTTTCCCCAGCACTTCCCATGTAGTCTTCAAGGTTTCAGTCAACTAGATGGTCCTTGCAGGTAGAAACTATGGAGTTGAGAACAGTGATTCCAAGGGATTTTTATGAAGTCCCAATAGCTACAAGGGACTGGAGTGTTACATAGTCTCTTAATGAAAACATCAGGCGAAGAAGAGTGAGCATCCATACTTTTCAAGTAAATTGCCTGGTGAACACTAAGGGCAGCACCTAGGACTTCTCATCTATAAAATGTGGACTAATTCTGTGTTCACTAAATCATTGATATTTAGAGCTTGAATCACATGGGAAGCAAAATATCAAACTGGATTCTATCACCTTTTCAGTTTATTGCACAGAGGAGATTTCTGCACTGTAGAGAACTATAAAACATATGATTGTAGTATGGAAGAGATTGCACATTTTAGAGATAAGTGATCCACAGTTCAAATCCTGATGCAACAGACAAGACCTGCATGGACCTTGGCAACTTTTTAATCTATAAGAACGAATCCTTTCTCTTGTTCATTGCTCCCTACCCATATCCTAAGTCTCGTAAGAAGTTAAATGAGATTTTAATGGCCTTTTGGCATTCAGGTAGGTTTATCATATGAGTTCAAAAATAATATTTCATATTACTATGGGAAGAAAAAAGAGGTGTGACAAATCCCAAAACTCACCACTAAATGTGGATTAAACTACTATGAGCAGAATTTTATTCTAGTTGCTCGAGTGCGGTGGCAAAAGAAACCATCATATCTCTGCCTCATGAAGCATGTAATCCAGTGAATTATAGACACTGGAACCGTGTTTTCGCATTTAAGGTCTTACTTTTATTGTCTAGAAAAATAAACTTCAGCTTGTGTTATTTACTTGGATTTTAACTTCCAAAAAAATGTAAGCTTTATATCAAAGCCCTTCCTGAAGCTTTACCACTAGAGAAGTTAACCCAATCCTCCTAGTTCTCTTGTACATAATTCCCAGGGAAGAGAGCAGTATAGTTCCAGCTTTGGAAAAGAGTTCTCTAGTAGAATTTTCTAATTGATTATCCAGGCTTATGACTACAGTGACTACAGTGGCTGACGTACTCTTGGGTCACACAGGGATCCATATTTCCTACCAAAACACAGAACTCTGTCATGGTTACCTTTCTGATTAGAAGGTATGAAAAGCAGTCCTGAAAGCTAAAGAAATGAACAAACAATAGAGCTAAAGCAGACCATGTATTCAATTCATACAAAGTGTCCTTTAATAGAAATGAAGCAACAATTCATTATTTTCTACAAATTTATTGAGTGCATTGCAAACAAACACATTTTTAAAAGGGATTATTCACCATTTATTTGTCAGGGAAGTAATAATGTCTTCATTGCATATATTAATGCTCTTCAGTGATTCTAAAGTACTGTGGAACTTCAAAATATTTTCCAGTTTCAGAGAATTAATTAACTCCCCTGTGGAGTAGCTCACAAGTAGTGTTGCCATTTTGGAAATAGAATGATGAGTTTGAAAGGCAAGGAGTATTGAATTATTCATCATTTCCGTAAGTATGTATCAAACACGTGCTTCATCCATGACTCTTGTTGTGCATGAGTGTTGTGAGGATATAAGTGTATTGATGAAAAGCTACAGGAAATTATTAGATAGGGCTGGGAAGAGAGCTCAATTCTAGAGGTCTTTAAAAAACAGCTATGATAAGCAGCCAGGTGTGGTGAGATAAGCCGAGGCAGGAGAATTTCTGTGAGTTTGAGGCTAGCCTGGGCTATATAGTGACTTTAAGTCCAGCCTTAACTACCTAGTGAGATTCTGTCTTAAAAGCAAAAAAATAAAAATAAAAATAAAACTATACAGAATTCAATTTTCACTACTTAGGATCATTACCAAATTTAGAATTTTTTTTTACTTAATTGTCTTGTTTGATGATTATTGATGAAATTATCTCCATTAATGTAAGAAAAAAATGGTCCATTTGCTTAAATCTCTCTAATGATTAGGTAGGTCACTAGTTCTGTTTGCCTGTTAGGTTTTAGATTAAAATGTGTAAAATTGCATGAAGAACAGATAAACTGCTAAAACTGCCACTGCTAAGTCATTCAGGGGCTCATTCTCCAGAGAAGGTCTGGTTACTACTACTGCCTTTAAAACGCGATCACCACACAGTGATGAAGACTGTGAGCATCCTTGGACAGATGTATATAGAAATCCCCACCTGGAGGGAAACTAATTTCTCTCCTTCTTGTTGAACTCCGGCCCAAGAGGCCTAAGCCTCTTGGGAAGTGTGTATTCCAGCTCTAAATAATGTATTTCTATTTCTAAAGGAAGTTAAACATAAGACATTAAGAAATCATACTTTCCAGGATGTATTTTTGCTGCATCTGTAATATACATCATTGACTTTTACAAATCTACCTCAGACCTAGAGTGGCTGTTGATATGAAGGTCAATGAATTTAGGACAGTCTGTTAGGCTACCTTCTCTAGTTCACTAATCAAAAGTTATAAATATAGCTTTTAATACCCCCTTTGTCTCTCTTTTTAATTGGCTGTCAAGACAAAGCAGAGGTAGCAACCAATATTAAGCATAGTATTTTGCTGAGTTGGACTTGACTCTTGGTTGCTACAAAACAAATCTAAGTTTATATCAGAGGTGACAAACTCTATGCCCTGTCATTTATCCTGTTTATAGCATGGATGACACCAACAGTCAGCAAGTCCTATTGATGTCTTGATGAACCAACTAGAGCAGAAAGCCACCAAGTCTAGGGATTTCAGTGTCAACAGTTAGCAATTAAAAAACCAATTAAAGGACAACCATGTTAAAGACACATTCTATGCTTCTCACTATATAATGTCTATTTTATGATTATTATAAAAGTTTTAGAAGATCCTCAACATTTCAGTGATAAAAGGGATAACCACTGTTAATATTGGACTACATATTATGTAGACATATATCAGAAAATGTATTGTGGTTTAAACCAATTACAGATTCAGTGATCACCAAAATATGTTGAGGTTTTAGTATGGACTATAATAATTGCTACATAAATACTACCTCATTTAAAGCACAACAACGCTAGGGGGTAAATAATATTAATTTTACAGTTGAGAAAACATGTGTCCAAGAACACATAGCCAGAAAACAGAAATGCCTGACTTTAAATCAGATCTGTTATTTCCAGATTTTAATTTTTAATATCTTATGTATGATTTATACATTTAAAACTTTGCAATTAAAAACATAACTATTACCCTGGACAATATTTATCTATTGACTTATAACAGTGACTTGATATTGTGCTAGCATTCCGTTGTCTAGATTTACAAAGTATTTCAGCATTCTTCCCTTAGACATTTGAATTTTCTTTTCTGTGAATCTTCCACAAGTATAAACAACACTGCAAAGAACATTCTAATAGTTAAATCTTGGTGTTCAACTTAAATTATTTCCTAAGTAGAAGTATTTAGTAGTTACTAGGATAATAGCAAAAAAAAAAAAAAATCCTTTCAATAACAGTGTCAAATTTCCCTTTACAACAATCATTTCAAATTATATGCTTCTAATGTATATGTACTTATGTTTGAGTCTTAAAATCTCATTTTAAAAATGCAAAAACTACACAAAATTTAAGCCATCATCTTTCCAGTCATGGTATTATAAAATCATGGAAGACAGCATAGGAGTCAGTCAGTGCAATACCCTATGGTGCTTTTAATATTGCATCCCTGGTCTGGGGTATTACTTCCTGTAATGCACAGGAAGTAAGAGATAAAGAATGATTTAAAACATTTCTAAACTACCAAGCATGTTTCTTCGTCTTTTATCAGTGAAATACAGCTTAACCTATTCCAAAGTGCATGCAAAATAAGAGAGCCTCGCTGGAAACTCGGCACTTCTGGCAAGCTTTCAACACACTTGACACAGGTCACAAATGATAAAGATTTTTTGGTTGTTCTCCACCTGGAATGGGTTTGCTCTAGGTCCTGGCAGCTGGCTGTGTAACTCTTGCCTCTGCAGTTACTCAAGAGCTTGGTCTCCGCTTGCTAATGGAAATTCAGCAAAGAAACATGAGATGGTCAGTGGGAGAGTGACAAAAACACATAAGCATATGAAATAGTTTTACATGTTTAGCAAAGGGGTTGTAAATGTGACTATATATGTCTTTCCTCCTTCAGAAACACTGAAGGTTTTATCATGAGTCCTTTTAATTCTGGGGCACTGAGATTTAGTTGTTCTTGAAGTACAAAATGACCTTCAACTGGGTAAATCTTAGTTGAGTACTTATTAGCTACAAAACATTGTTGGATGCTGCAACCTGAATGAAAAAAAAAAAAAAAGAAGGAAGGAAGGAAGGGAGGGAGGGAGGGAGGGAGGGAGGAAAGAAAGAAAGAAAGAAAGAAAGAAAGAAAGAAAGAAAGAAAGAAAGAAAGAAAGAAAGAAAGAGCAAGCAGGAAGAATGCTTCTGGGTGAGTGAGGTGATAGAAACCTATAAATATGTAAGTTCTCCAAGCAATTAGCAAATAAAACTGGCAGGAGGAGGAAGATGAATTCTGCTTGGGGTCCGGTGGGTGTAGTGGGAAGCGCTTGAGAAAGTCTGCTGAGGCTGAGGGGACAGGTGCATCTGTCCTAAATTAGTTCCTGGCAGAGATCTGATTAATAATTAAAAGTGTGAAATAAGCACATCATCAAAACCAGTACTTTTCCCCTATTTTTTCTCACACACACACACACACACACACACACACACACACACACACACACCTATCTTCTTACTTTTTAAAGAACATATACACTCCATCTCTGTAGCACACTCTAAGGCATCCCTAGAAGGCAAGGAACAATTGAATCCTAACAATTTCTGTTTTAGGAAACTAAATTGGGTGAGGACTGGCATTAAGAGCAACAACGCGGCACCTTAACTTTGAGTTGTTTGTGCTGGAAGGGAAATTCAGCCTTCAGTCCAGCAGTGTAGCCTGTGCAGGTGTGTGTGGGGAGGGGGCTGGATCCCACCTTCTCCAGCCCCCACCTCCAGGAGCCTATTACAGTGCTTGGCACCCAGTAGGTGATAATGTGTCGAACTGATTATAAATATCTGCTTTTTCCCCCATGGAAGGCAACTGACCCATCACTACATTTTGTTTCTGCTGTCAAAAAGCAGGAGAAAAGCTGGAGGTGGTGGCGCATGCCAGTAATCTCACTGAGGAGACTGAACAAGAGGATCTCCAGGAGTTCGAGGCCACCCTGGGCTACACAGTGATGACAGGACTACCCTGAACCCCAGACAGAGAAGGAGGGAGTGGGAGGAGATAGAGAGCGGAGCCCCAGCATCCTAGAATAGCTGTGGCAAGGGATGAAGGGGAGCAGGCTGGAGCTGGGGAAGGAGCTAAGGGTCCTACTTCGGTTCATCCCCTCCCGCAGCTATAGCTCAATTGCATCCCCGACTCCATTCAGGACCCCTTACTAGAAGGCGAGAGAGAACAGCCAGGCTGGGCGCTGGCAGAGCTCTGACAGTCACGTTCATCCCTTGCAGCTTTTCGAGTCCCCGGCAGCCTCACCCCTCCTCCCTCCTCCCTAGCCCAGATTTGGAGGCGATTCCCCTCTAGTGACCGAGTCGACTGCATTTGGGCGAGTGGCTTTTTGCCTCCCTCGCGTCTTTGTCTCCTCCTCCTCCTCCTCCTCCTCCTCCTCCTCCTCCTCCTCCTCCTCCTCCTCCTCCTCCTCCTCCTCCTCCAGCGAGCCTCCCAGCCGGGCGCAGGGTCTGCAGCAGCCGCCGCAGCAGTAAGAGCCAAGCCGTGCACCACTCAGCCACCCCGGGCCGCACCCTCGCTCCGTGGCGGCGCCCTAAGACGCCAGTCGCACCACGCACCGCCTGCGTCCCGCTCTCCGGCCACCGCTCCTGAACGCCGCCGCTGTGGCCCGCTAGCCGAGCTCAGAGGGCCGGCGCCGGCAGGAGTGGGCAGCCCAGCCTGCCCGCCGCGGGTTGGAGGTGGCTGCCGCTGCAGCCCTGGCAAAGCGCATACTTCTAGGCATACGCGCACCAAACGCCTCCTTCCTGCGCCAGGAGGATGGAACAGCCGTCCCTACCCGGGACTGGCGCAAGGTAAGGTGCAGCCGCCTGTTGCTTTTCGAAGAGCGCGGGATCCTCCCTGCCCAGGTGCTTAGGCCGTCCCTTCGGGCACAAGTAGAGAACTATCACCCTAGTTCCGGGGTACGTCTGTCCAAGCCTCTTGAGACGCCTGGCACTGACCCTTGGAGAGACCCCGCCTGGAGAAGGGGACCGGACCCGCTCTGCTCCTTCCTGCTCAGCCGGGTGCCATGCAATAGTCTGGAAACTTTTGTGACCACCCGCCCTCCCCGCGCAGTGCTCACCCTGTGCAGGGCAAGTAGCATGTTTAGTTCTCGCGTGCGCCCTTCCCCCAGCTCCCTGGCCAGCTACCTCTGCCCGTTTCTTCCTGTACGCTCTCGCCAGTGGACTTTTCGCTCCCTATGGCTCCCTCCCCACAGGCGAGGGTTTGGGACCAGCAGTGCTCAGGTTGCCTGTAGAAGCTGGGTAAAGGCAGGGAAGGTGACGGCAGAGGTGGGACGTGAGGCAAAGCCGCGGCCATCCCGAAGCTCCGTCCACAGTGCTGGGGGTCAGGCCACCCTTCCGCAAGCCGAGCCCAAATCGGTAATGAGACCCTCGGAGAGGCTTTCGCTTGTCCACCTTAGAACTGCAAGAGCAGATCTGGGTGGCTAAGAAAGTGGTTGGGGAGGAAACACTGCTCGGGGGAGTGCGGGAGGAAGATGAGGGTAGGAGGTGGATTCGCCCACCAATGAGAGGAATGAGAGAACTACAAATGCAGCGAGCAGCCAGCCCTGAGCGGTCATCTGGGGAGGAAAAGGGATTTAAATCCGGAGGGCGCTGGCCCGGTGTAAACACAGGTGGGGGAGGGGCTGTACACCTGGGGAGGCGCAGAGGTGCAAAGGAGCCATGAATTTTCGGGGCTCTGGGGAATTTGGGAAGGCATACTGCTGGGGTACAGCGATCTCCTTGCTCAGGAGCAAACAAACCTCCCTGCTGTAATATGAATACGCTGGCATTTTGGGCGGTGACTGGTCAGATTATGAACTAGAAATGCTTTTCTTTGCTTTAATGGGTCTGTGCCCTCACTTCCTTTCCTCTTCTGTACTCGCCTAATTCCATAGGTTTTCATTTTAGCAGCCGAGTCGGAGACCCACGCCCACCTTCCCTGCCCACTCTTGGTGTCTAGGATGTCTCCAAAGCCCTACAGTCTGGGCGGCAAGCAGAATCTTGCCCCGTAGTGGAGACCGGTGTGCAGGGCGGGCTGGGGAGAGTCCCCAGCACACAGCAAGTAGGTCGGAGTCCCAGTCAGTTGGAGGAAAGCACGGCGGCAGAGGCTGCAGTGGGAACCACCTTTTCCTCACAGCTCGGTGAACTGCACCTGGGCGGAGCAAGGGAGCCCTGTGCTGTGCAGAGAGGATCCGAGCTCAGAGTTGGAGGGCATGCAGGAAAACCGTGCGGAGGGTGTGGATGTCACCTGAGGGGTGAACCAGCATCCAGACCTAGGGCCCCACAGAAAGGCAGTTTAACCTCCTGGCCTCCAGGCAGATCTCTCTAGTTGTTTCAGATGCTTGGGGAGATAAAGAGGAAAAAAGATTTTTCTTTCATTTAAAGCGCAAGACTTCTTTCCTGAGAGAGCCTCTTCTGCTATTACAAAGAAGGGGCAGCCTCCCATCTTTAGCTCCCACAGCCCTCTAGTCCTTCTAAGGGGCATAGGATGCCACAACCCAAAAGCACCTAAGACAATGTTTCTCTAGGAGGAGGTTCACACCCCTTTCCTAGCAGTATCTTTGGCCAAATCAAGTACCTGTTTCCTCCCAACTCCACAGGCGAAGGATTTGGAAGTTTTGCAGATCTGGAGTCACACACAATTAGGTCCTTCCTGTCCAGGCCTCTCATGGGTAGGCTTTTAGTAACACGGGCTTCTTTCTCTACCTAGCCCTGCAGATGTGTCCTCTTTTTTACCAACTGGGAGAAAGGAGAATTTTCTTTTCTGGGTCTTAGACCCTTCCGAAGGAGATATCAATCTTAAGTGCTCCGAGGAGGAGGGAATACTGATGTGTCTCTATCATTAAGGAGCACCACTGGCACCTCTGGAGCAGCTAGTTCCCTGCTTAGCTGGGGCAAACTCCTGAACCCCAAAGGGCCCTAGTGGGGATTTTTAGTGTTCAATTTCCTAGAGTAGTTTCTGAACACAAAGGCCACACACTCACAGCAGCCAAGCATGACTGGTGAAAGGTTTCTGGATTTTGAATTACCTGCATATATGAGGTAGGGTCCCACAAGTAAGACTTAAGACTCATCCCACATGATTTACTTTGTGACACCCAAAGGCATGGTTTTCTCTGGGTATTTTCCCTCTGCATTTATGGTCTGGTTCCCTGAGCCCTTCCATTCCATGTAGAAACAGGTTAGAATATGTCCCTTGGGAACTTGAGAAAAGACTCCATATTCACATTGAGGTTTTCTTTATTTTGTTTTCAGTTTGCTAAACTATTTTGGGGAGAATAAAAGTAATAATAATGGGAACTACTTAGCATTACCAAGTTTGTAATTTGCGCCAGGCACTGTGGTAGGTATCTTACGTTTCTGTTAGTTTTAACTTGTATGAACAACCATAAAAGATGGGTAAAGCTATTGTTATCATTTAATAGCTAGCAAAGCTAAGTTATGGCAAAATTATTTGCTTATTGTTATCCAGCAAATAACAGCGGAGTTGGTATACCAGTGACCAGAGAACACTGGCTATTTCCCGTAATCCCAACTCTGTTTGGTCCTGAAGATTCTTTGTCTGTAAAGAAGTATGGAGGAGACTCCTCTCTTCCTCCAAATCCCAAGAGCACACTGTAAATGCCAGTGGGGCTAGAATGTGGGAGACTAATGTTGCACTTTGTTGCTTTGGTCTGTTGGGGGTAGACTTTGGAAGTATGAGGTGCTAGTACTGAAAGATGATCTAGGGAAAGATTTCAACTGGTATTGAAATTTTTTTTTCTCGATATTTTAGCAGACATTTTATTTGTAAATAGAAAGGGGAATCCAAATAAAAACAGAGATTTGTTTTATTGTGAACAAACAAGCCAATAGAGGCAATTTTAGGTAACACTTGTATTCTACAAGTGAGCACCTTTCTAGGAGTTGAATGGCAGAATGTTGGAGTTAAAGAGAATCTCAGGCATGTTCTCTCCCAACCCAGATGCAAGGAGAAGATTCGATGCTGGGCTGCAGGCTACTTGGTGGATTTATACATAACTGTTATGGACCTACTGTCTTTTGATCCTTTGTCAAATAAACTATGTTGGCACATGAATTGATTATGCCCACTTCTACCATTTTTCAACATCTTAAAATTAATTAGGGCAAGTATTTATTTTGGAAATAATGCTGTGCTTACTTTTCCATTAATGTTTCTCAATTAGCATGATAAAAAATTTAGTGTTCTATAATGTTTGAAACATAAGTAATGTGTCCCTTTTGCAAAATAAGTAAAATAAAATAAAATAAAGTAAAATAAATTTAAACAATAAAGCAAGGAAAAAAGAAAAAAAAAACTCCAGTAGAATATTTGTATCTTCAAATCAGCAAAAGTTAACTAAATGGTAGCCCTTTAATAATTCTAAATAAGAGTAAATGAATTTCTAACCATTTTAGCAAAATGCTTCTATCAGCATTGAATAACTCTGTCGTGCTCTATCTTCAAGTATTTGTGAAAACAAAGCATATATATATATAGTATATATATATGCTTTATAATATTATATTATTATATAATATACATGTTATATAGAATATTATTATATCTTAATATTATAATATTATTATACATAACAACAGAGGGAAAATAATTTTGATGAAATGAACTGATATAATTTCTCCTGGATTTTTGACCCTTTAATTAAACTTCTATATTGATGTGATTGTGAAGTAAAACAATATATTCATAGTGATTGTACCTTGGACTCACAAAGTGAAAAAATATTTCTTTGCTAGTTTCTTATCCCTTACACCCCCCTCTACAGAGGGATTTTCTCCAGTCACTTAGAGATTTCATATATCCCAGGCATTGCAGTGGGACAGAATTCTGGATTATGTCTTTTCTCTAAGGCCACAGTACTATCTTCCCTTTGGAAACAAAGCAAGAAAATGTGACTGCAGGAAGTGAGTTTGGGGATAAGAAAGGTCTGTATCTCAGAACCACTGGGGAAACAAGAGTTAGGGCATATCGTGACAATCTGTTGGGTTTTATGTCATATGGAATAGGGTTTCTACCTCTAATTCTACTCTGTACCAAGATGAAGCCCAACAGTGCATAGCAAGGAAAAATGAGAGGAAGAAAAAGTACAAGGGAAGGAAATGTCTTTGCAGGAGGTGCAGGTTGGCTGATGACGGGCACTGGTGTGACAGAAATGCCCACCATAGGAGAGCTTGTGCCAGGAGCCTTTATCTCCTCCTTCCTAAATCTACCTCAACCCCCCATCTGTGCCAAGCTGACTGATCTGAATCCCAGAGACTCCAACTTCTCAAGGGGATGCATTCACTTTCTAGAGAATTATTACAAATGTATCTTCTTTTCAGGTAAGTAGGAGACAAAAATGCATACCTGCTGCACTCTTTAGGGAGAACCGTTAAAAATCGGATTATCCCCAAAGCATAACCTTCTGGAGGCAGAGACACTGATTTAGTTCCATTATAGCAGAAGAAAAAGTAACCTTGAAATATAGTATGACAAAATGCTAACAAATGATCTCTGTTCTAGGAAAAACAGGAAGTAGAATTCTTTTGATCCTGAGTGGACATCATGGTTTCTAATTTCTAGACTTTTTCGGGGAACCAGGGGCAGTAGCTCTGTCTTTATTTAATTCACATGGTACAAATACTCTCTTTGTATTTTACTGTAGCCCCTATGGTGTAGTATTGCAAGGCCCACACAACACTTCTGGTGGCATAGGTCTCTGAGCAGATATTCATTTCAAATCATATAAACACAAGTGTGCTGACATTTAAAGTAACAATTACTATTCAGCAACATGACCTGAGACAAATGATGGAAAAATGGAAAAGGTTTGTTCAGAACATGTTAAACAAAACTGTTTATGCAATAGGCAGTGCAATTTACATTTTTATATTTTATTGGATATTTGATAATAAAACATAGTTGAGATCTGGAACATCGGACCCAGACTATTTTTAGTAACAAAAGAAGCTCAATGATAAGATTCTGCGAAGCTTGAAAGAAATGTTGGAAATTTTAAGAAAGACCAAAATCAATTTAATAAGCTTCATGACTTTTATTTTAAATAAATGTATAATATCTTAATCCATATTTAGATTTGAATAATCAATAGGACCGAGCATTCATTACATCTGAAGATTATGACTTTTACAAAATCTGTTTGAGAAATGATTTAGAACCAGGACAGAAGCTCTTATATCTGAGATAATAGTATATATTTACATATACTTTACAGAAACAGTCAATTAATGTATCTCAACACAGTATATGAAATGGTCATTTCATTTTAGGGTAAAATCTAGTTGAGCAACACCGTTTTCCCCAAAATAGTAAATTAATAATAAAGGCACATAATTCTTTAAAGCTGAATGAATAAATACTGCAAAAATAATTACTCCCAATGCAAACATTTTATTCTTTAAGAGGCTAAATGAATGGACTAGGAAAGGTTATGAAATGTATGTTTTCACTTTACCCTAATCTCTCTAAGCTACATTTTATGTTAATATTTAGCTGGTGCAAATGTCACTACAGTTTTAAAAAACGCTTTGGTATCTTCTTCTAGCAATAACATACAAACCAGTATTATAAACTATGTCAAGCCATGCTCAATCATGAAGCAATACTTGATACAATGATATGTTTTCAAATATAGTTAATTTCTTTTTTCTTCTTCCCTCTCTTCTACTTCCCTCCCTCCCTCTTGAGTTTCTTCCTTCCCTCCTTTCTTCCATCAGTAATTGACTAAGTTTTCAGTACCTTACTGGGATGGACCATTTTTGTCAGAGCTGTTATATCCCTGGGAAAGACAGGAGTGAATGGACATATACTTGCATATTTGTCCAAATCTAAAGCACAAAGTCATAGGGTTTCTTATCAACCCTTTCTCTTAGTCGTCTGACTTCAGTTCTGATTGGAGAGACATTGATTGTCCATGGTTGCTTACAAAGACTCCACCTGTTAGCAGTGACTAAGCAATACGTTTTCTGTATGCTATTCTGGGAATTTGTGCACAGACAAAATCCTGGTCCAGTGTACTCATCTTCACTACACATCTGGCCATCACAGATTACCAAGCAGAATACTTTCCACTTTTTCCAAAAATTATATTTATGCTTGTATTTTCAATGTTTTTGATCTGTTTTGGAATAGTGTGTAAGTATTTATTAGCATAGACACTCTTTTTTTCCAACTGTACCTCCTATAAATAAAATCAATTTTATTCTCGAATACAAGATATAACGAAGACTATCAGTGCCCAACAGTCAGCTACAGAAGCTGTGAAGGAGGGGTGACATATGGCCAACCAGATCACGAGAACCAGGTGACAGGCAACAGTAAAGCAGCAGCACAGAAGGGGTAGTACAGAGAAAGAAAAGCTAAAAGCATGTTCACAAGCAGAAATCAGTATTGAGAAGACAAGCTGGAAATTAGCACAACAATACTAACAGATATCTGGTAGAACACCTAATGTAAGAATAAAAGAAAAAAGTATAAGAATAAGACAAAGAAAGAGAATGGAAAAAATAAGACCTGGAGAGGAAGAGATGTACAGATTAAGAAACTGAACTAAATAATTCCTGTTTGGATTAGCCCAGACCAAGCTAACTCCTCAGACAGGACATAGTCTGTTTCTTGCATCTTCAAACAACACCTGAAACAACTCAAAAGCCTATTGATGTAGTTTTTTTAATCCCCAGGTCAAGGGGTCCTATGCTCAGTTATGCCTTTGTACCCTTTCACCATCTGATGAAACTGATGGACTCTGGAATGATGTATTTAAATGCATAAAATACAATACATAAAAGTGTAAAAATACAATTTTAACAATAACATAATTTGCTAATTAGAGAAAATACCATTGTTACTAGTGTGTGTCTCTTTTGTAAAGTGGGTATAATAAGCTCTTAGTAACAGGACTAATAACTGCCATCATTTCAGAGTGTGGATAAGCATAAATTTGACTGCAAGATAACTATCAACGGTATGAATATGAAATATCCAAATTATAGTGTTGACAAAATCACTGCTTCTGTTACTACATGTGAGCTTTATAGCTTGAATTAATAATGCAATGAAGCACTATATCATTTAAAGTTAATGTATAAAGTTGTAACTTTATCTATTTAAAATCATGAATGGATCTTCTGAATTTCATTGGTAGATACCTTGGAAGTCTGTTACCTAACTTTGCACTAGGATAGCATATGATTTACCATCTACCACAGGGATATTTTGGAGAATGAGAGAGACCTTAGTTGTTTCTCACAGATAGTAGGTGTAAATTGTAATGGACACGGGCCAGTTGTAATGTAGGGTTCTCCGAGTTGCTTTACGTCTCATAGAGTTATGCCTAAGACCAATTTCAACTTCTCTGGCCTAAGGAATTGACTCTATCTGTCCTATTTGTGAGAATGAAGGGCATTAAAGAAGTGGAGAAGATCGTTACCCAGAAGAAAGTTTTATGAGCCAGTGCCAGCTGTGGAATGCCTCTGTAAGAACCAAGCTGGCCATCTAGTCATCCTGGCTGAATGAACACTGGCTTGGATTTTAATCCCGGAAGGTCCCTATGGTTAGTTTCCTTATAGTCTAGGCCAATTTCATCTGAACCAAGGGAGAACTATCAGGCTATGTTGCATTTCAGCCAAAGGTTTCAGTCTCCCCTCCAGTACAGTTAGATTTCAGCAAAGCTCCCACTTTCATTCCCAACCCACTTCCTTGCTCTCAGGAAAAGGTCTTATTGCACACAGGTGGATAGAAACATGTGAAAAAAGCCCAAGACTTGAAAAATCCTTAAACCAAGTTATGGGGTGTTTCCTAAATAGATGGTGGATATGGTCTGATATTGGAAAAAGGTGGTAGAATGTCCCTGCTCCTTGAGATCAACATGTTTTTATCTTTTTTAATTGGTAAAATGGAACCTGTTTGTTAAAAGAAAAATAATGCTAAACAATATTTTGATTTAGCAGAAGCAGGCAATATTTCAAAATATATGCTCTTTTTGTGTATGAAAGCTGCTTGACTAGGACCTAGGTGACAGTCCCTGTTTTAGCTTTGACTCTAACTATCACGGTGATATTTGACTGGTCACACAATTGCCTTGGGTAGGACAATTTAATGCTAATTGTTTTCTAGAACCCCTTAGAAATCTGTGGTCTATAATATCAGGATGGGTCTGACAGTGTTTTTTATTTATACTCCTTATGATGGCTTCCTTGTATAAACTGGTTATGGCTTAAATTGTTGCTTAAGTCTTTTAGCCCCCAAAATGCCACAGATCCAGTAACCATAGATAGATTGGCACTTTATAACTTGGAGTGTCAGTAATATCTGGAGCACTTCTCAGACTCTAGAATAAGGGTATGAGAGGGAAAGCTGGAAAAGAAAGAAAAGCTGCTTATTTAAGGTGTGGAGTTAAAATTAGGGCAAAACAATTGATAACTTTCCTTGCATCAATAATTGTTATGCAGGCAAGAAATAAGGAAGATAAAAGAGAAATTTCTTCAAAATGACGAATGTGTTCTCATTTTATACCTCACTCTTCACAGCCATATGATCATGGCACTCTCTGCCAAAACCTGAAATGTGTCTTGGTTTTATACAGGAGGGTTACATCCTTACTATGGTCACATAGGTTCTTGGCCTGACATTTTCCTGTGCTTCCTCTATCATGTTTCTTGGAATGCTACAAGTCCTGGTGTATGAAAGTTGTCCCAAATGGGGATTATTTATAGTTCCTTCTCAATACTGGTAGCATGAAAGCAATCAAGAGTGTATACACCACAGCCACTACAACATGCCTCTCTGGAGAAATCTGTTATAAAATTTATAACACATTCCATTCCTCCTGCCTAATAAAGGATTTGCAGTCTTTACAACTGGAAGAGTTCTTTCACATCTCTCTCCCTTTGACATCCTGTTCCTTAAAGTTTATCCCTTTCCCACCTCCACCTCATTTCTCTCTTCTCCTTATTCTTTCTTTCTAGTTATTCATTTATCTATCCATCTGTCCATCCATCCATTGAAACCCATACTAATTCTTCTTTTTCATTTTAATAGCTCATTTAGTGATTGTGGGAAATTTTCATAACATTGAATATGCCTCAGTTCTCTTTACATAAAATTGGTGTAATGATAGTTGTGAAGCACAGATGAATGTGTATAAAGTACTTTTAGCAGTGCCTAGTAAATTCTTAGGTCATTCTTACTAATATTAAGTAAAATATTATTGATCACTTATGGTGGGTCCAACGTTGATTATGTACATGAGAAGAGGTCAATAAAAAAACATAAGAAAATATGCAAGAGCTCTGAACAAAGTCTAGTTAGTGGTTATCAAATTTGACTTAATAAATCCATAGGTATTTGAACTGAATCTTGAAAGATTATCACAAATTCTCATCAAACTGATAAGAGAGATAGAACCATCCTAAAAAGAGGTATATTACCTGAGCACAGACATAAGAGTTAACACAATAAATAGATTTTAGGGTTCTGCATACCTGAGCCTAAAATTCTGGAGGGTGGAAAGGTCTTTGATCAGTTTTGGATAATGACAAAATCCAAATTCTTCAGGAAATGACATGCAGTCTTCTTTTAGTTTTGTGTTTGTGTTGCTTATATCAGTATAGATCCAAGATTTGACTTTAAAAAAAGTCAAATATCCAGATTTTATATGAAAGCTCCTGATATTGGTAGAATTCATTCAATTAAAAACAAAATAAACAAACCAAAACATAACATATCTTTAAGCTATTTCAGCCTCTCACAGAAGAGTGGAGTTCTAGGTTCCCAATCTTACTTTAAAATGGTAACAAGTGAAATTGGAATTCCTTATTTGAAATGTGACTCTTTCATTAATTGTATGGCCAAAAATGAGAGCCCCTTAAGCTCACTGAGCTTCAGTTTTCCTGCAAATATGTCTCTTATTTCTTGTTCTCTATCATTGCTATTAGTAAGGTTTTAGGCCCTAGTAAAGAACTGAGCAAGTGCAAGAATTAGCTGTAGACTGTAGTGTGCTGTGGTAGGGCTGTACACACAATAGCAACTCAAATATATAGTCACAACCGATATCTAATTGTTCTTATGTGCCTTGTTAATTGTAACAGTGGGCGAGGGAAGAGAAATATAGGCACATAATCCACAATTCTTTTATTTGTTAAAAGCATCACAAGGAATTTGACATCCATTTTGGAAACCTGTACATCAGAGATCCAGTTACGAGTTATTGACTGATTCTATATGGATTCAGTATGACAGGAAAAAGGGAAACCAAATGTGTATATGGTGTGTGCTGATTATTTCATTGAGACAGGAAGAGGATTCTCTGTAAAAGAACTAACTGCATTAAGTGTTAGGGTTGTGGCAAACTACACTTGGATTTATATAATTTTCCCTCTTTTGATCCCTTACCATTCTTGGCTGGTTTTAATTATTCAAGATTTTGAGGGAGTGATCAAGCCTTAGAAATGTCAAATTGTTTCTGTGGAAAGGCTGAGCTTGGGGTTGGATTTGGCATTGATTAGAGGTGGGTATACACCCAGCCTGCCTCACTGGCCGGCTTGAAAATTTCAAGATTACTGTAATACCTGGAACATAGTGTTATCTAATTTGTGTTATATTTATTTGTTTTGTTGCCTGATTAAATTTCGAAAGAAGAAATTTTGAAGATGCAGAAAGGTCTTGGACAGGGATACCTGTCCAAGGAGGTACTATCTGAACAGGAGAACTGTTTGAACAATTTCAGCTCCACTGTGGAGTTCTTACCACCAGTGCTTCAGGAGCTAAACATTTTCACAATTCTTAAACAACCTAGGCTGTCAAGACTGAGGTTTCCGATGTCACTTAAGTCCTTTCTCTGGCGATGTATCAGGGCCTCTCCCCTTGACACTGCATGAACTGTCCCAGAAGAGCCAAGGTCCTCCTCCTCTGAGCTGGTTCTGAAACACACTTTGGTGTATTAATTGACATTATAAATGAAGTACTACATTTTGTATTAAGGAAATAGCAAAACCAACTAGCAATGAGATGATATTTGGAAATAAAGACTTTCAAGGACAACTAAGTTCATATGAGTAATCAACGTGAGGCCTCCATGGTGGAACTGCCCCTTTATAGCAAGAGATGCAAGAGAGCTTTCTTCCTGTCTCTCACACCAAGGAAACATCATGTGAGAACGAAGAAAGCAGTCATCTGTGACCCAAGGGGAGCTCATACCAGATATTAGCCCTGCTGACATCTTCTCCAGATCTATAAGAAATAAATTCCCATTGTTTAAGCCAGCTATCCTATGGTACATTGGAAACGTCTACTAAGACAGTAAGTTACTATGGCTTAGCCTGAGCACCTTATATATCTCTTTGGATGAAAATGTGCCTACTTTTCTGTACCAGTAATTGCATATAGTGGATACTCAATAACTACATAATAAGCAAATAAACTTTAATGAATGGAGTGAAAAATATCCAGTTTGAGGCTGGGGTGGTAGTACATTTCTATCATCCCACCAGTTTTGAATGCTAAAGGTGAAAGATTGCAAATTTGAGCCCAGCATGGCAACTTAGCCAGATCTTATCCCAAAAATAAAAAATAAAACAAAGACTAGGGATATAATGTAGCCCAGTGTGAAGGTCATGTGTTTAATCCCCAATAATTCAATTTGAGCATTTTAGAATTATTTGAAAGCATTTTTGCAACACTGAAGACTTCCTACAATCATGAAATTAGAAGTTGAGATAAAATAAGAATCTATATGTGTGTGTGTGTGTGTGTGTGTGTGTGTGTGTGTGTGTGTGTGTATTACGTAGTCTCAAGATATTGACCGTCTCTACTATTTTTGTTACTGGCTCACTCCATGGGGTTGTAATGATAATAAAATAAGTAAAATTGACACGCTTTTCTATTTACCCAGCATGCAAGCTAGTGACTATTTCTATGCATTTGCAATTTCTTCAAGGTCTTCTAGAACTATTCTCAACAAAGAGATGCTGAGTTGGTATACTGACCTGCCAAAACCTAATTAACTGTGAGTTTAGAAAGAGATAAAAGAAAAGTCTCCTTGTTATAAAGAATCATGGAACCTTGATATTGGCTGGGAGTTTTGAGATTCTTTTAATTTGAAACTCCGAATGGATGGCCTATCACAGAAGAATAAGATTTTTCTGACAAAAATGGTAGCTTTTGAATGCTTTCTTGCTCTGAGAAGTACCTCAGACACTATGAGGAGTTTGCCTTTGGCTTTTGCTGCTTGAAAATGGAGAAGTTGTTTCCTCAACATGCTTTCGTCTTTATTCATGTCTAACTGCAGAGAGTTTAGAGGAAGGCGGGTGGGGATTGAAGAATCTGAAGTGCTTAGGTAACAGCTGGCATGCCAGTTGTGTAATGAAGAAAATACATTGACAATATTAAATTGTGGGCTGAATCTCATTCTTGGTGTTTAAGAAAAAAAAAAGAGCATAAAAACATTTTTATAAACAATAGAGCTTTTATACCAGGGTTGTTTCTAACTATTGCACAAATGTGCTGAGAAATACAGGCCTCCAATACTTGGCCCTTTCTTCCCCCTGACTGGGTTTACTGTGCAAATACCATGTAGCTTTCTGTTTTAACTGGAGGGGTTGTCATGTTTCTGAACACTTGTAACTGAGGGAAGTAGTGTCAGTAATAAAAGATAAATTCACTTTTCTTGTTCAAGATGGAAGAGCAAACAGGTTTGTAGAAAAACTACTGGTAATCTGTTAAGTAACTCAGAAATTGCTGTTTCCTTCCCAACCTCCTATATCCCAAAGTTGCAGTCAACTTTTAGGATTTGTGCTGGTGGAATTGTAGGCCATTATGTCTTTGAAAAACCATGCTTCATTTTCTACTTTACTCTGTGTGTGTGTGTGTGTGTGTGTGTGTGTGTGTGTGTGTGTGTGTGAGTGTGTGTGTATGCACATAACCATGGTGAAGTGTGAATATGATGGTGACCTAGCCTGGTAGTGTTTGTATACTTTCCACATGGCAGGTGTCTCTAGTAACAATATATGGGTATTTAAGGTCCTAGATTAGTCAGATGTAAAGAAGGGATTTTAGTTATCCGTTGGCAGTCTGGTGAAACTTGTACACAATTTCTCAAAATATTATTTCTAAATAGAAAACGTAAAGTGCATAAGATTATAAAAAGGGAAAACAAAAACATACTGATTTTCACAGAATTTATAGCATCATGCATGGCCTATAACATTGCCTAATATGTCATCAGTAAAAAGTATCTTAACACATTTCAGTAGTTTGTTTAAATATCATACTAAGCCTGTAGCCCATATATATACTATAGTTTCAAAAAATGCTAGTAAAGAGATAAAGTTCACAGGATCCTGAAGAATTTTTATGTTGGTTATATTATCCGTATTAACCATATTAGAAATTCAAACTGTTAAACCTTAAAATGTTTGCTTTCGTACTAAAAATAACAATAAACCTACTGTACATTAACATAGAACATAATTTTGTGACGAATTATTTTACTTTCAGAAAACGGTTTTGTGAGAAAGGCATATTATGCTACTTTTCCGCACATCTTTTTCATATCTGCCTTTAAAATACCATTCTTATATCTGCTTATGTATACCCCGGTTGTTGTAGCCCATGCTAGGGAGGATTAGAGAAACCCACTAAATATTTATGATAGAACAGGAAGAGAAAAGGCAAATCCTATAAAAATAATATCCCTGAAAGCACCCTGAAAGGGACTTGAGGTTCTCCTGAAACCCCTGTTCTCACCTTGAGAGCTGGAGTGTGGGGTAGAAGTGGCTCAGTGGGCAGGCAGTGTGGCAAGGATAGAGGAGAGAGACTGTAACAGCTTAGGGGAGAAAGATGAAGACACAGCCAAGGTGTACTCACAGCAATGTTGGGTATGAATGGGAAGCAAGTCATAAGAGACAGAAGTCACAGAATGTAGTAATCAGTAAGATGTAAGACAGAAGAGAAGTAATAGTCCCTGAGAAGGTCCTGGCTAATTAGGATATCTCTGCTGGTTGTGAGTACAGGAGTGGGAATATCCTTCAACTACCCCAAGTCAGGCCTGCTCCATGAGACCATGACACCTTGACCTGAGATGGAAGAGCATTAGGAGGTACGTTCCTACAACAACGACTGACTTTCTATGGTATGATCACATGTAAGCAGGTATTAGAGTAGGCAGGGTTACTAGAAACATTCAAGGGGGATAGCCCTGGTAGAATGGTTCTTATATGCAGCCACATGGAGACATGTCACATGCTTAGCAGCAAAGCTGACAGGATGGGATCTACAGAATGCCCTTCCCCTTGGGCCTAGACATAATTAATGGTGGCAAGAACACTTAAGGAGGACTTAGAAAGCCAAAATATGTACTTATGCACAGATTATATGTATGTGTGTGTTTTACTGGGTGCCTGTATAGATTAGTGCCTTTATCAGCCCAGCCTCAGCATGGAGTAGAGGAATGCACTGTCCTGATCAAGTCATGAATGCAGCTGCTGGCTTGCTACTCTAGCCGTGAAAACTTGTACTGGGTCTCAGTGTCCTTGTGGAGGGTGTGACATGCCAGGAATCCTGCCCCAGTGTAAACCATTTGCAGGTCATGATTGATCCTCTGGAGATCACAGAGCTTCCATCACCATCAGAGTCTACCTGAGTGGCATTTCCCTTGTCTTCATTTCAGTCTTGCCCATTGAACGGTGTGGAAATGAATGAGGAAGTGATCAATCTGATGTGAGGAACTAAATATAGGAGCTAGGTTTCTGGGGAGTTGCAGATTTTCTTGCTTGTTTGTACATCGTTCCCACTTTGGCCTGATAACATTAGCACTTCTTTCTTTCCAGCTAACAATGCACAGACACACAGCACATACATACATACACAATCCCTAGGCAATCTGACCACACACTTTTGTGTCCCTAAATGCACACCACTGTGGTATGGGAGACAGTTTGAGATGTGCAAATAGTTTTGCATTTACATATACTGTATTTTGTATATAATGTAGTAAGCATATACAAATCTTATTTAGGGCAATAAATCTAAATAAGTCTAATAAAGTTGACTTTGAGAAAGAGGTGCAGAAGGGCAAGTACAGGTAGAAACTGGTATAACAAAAAACTTGAAGATAGTATTTGAGCAAATCATATATGGGAAGCACCTAGTATGGGAAGTAATCATGTTGTAGAGGCTTTTGTTTTAACACATTCGTAAAAGGAGATTGCCCTGTCAGGTAAAAGTGTGACTGATCAGAAATGTTTGCCTTCAGCCTAAAAGTTCTTGGTGGGAGCCTGAATCATTTTATATCTGCATCTTACTGGTTCTGTTTGGAATTTGTAGACTTTAATTTGGGCATAATGTCATTCAAATTAAGATGAAAAGAGATTATGCAAACACTTGGACTTTGCAAAAATGTCAATTTCATAAAGGACAAAAGAAACATGACTAGGAAACCATTATCAATTAAATGAGGAAAAATACTTATGCATATAAACAGGATAGTTAAGATAGATAGTCTTCTAGTTTCTCTTAGTTCATTGAAAAGAAAGGTTTGTTCTAATATTATTTGGGCAATATCTCATGCCTATATCTTTTACTCTAAGTAACTATTCTAATGATAACAGTATGCAATATTAATTATTATCACGCTCCTATTATCTTGTTTTGAAATTGGTTTTTTTCTTCTTTTTTAAAGTAAAAAATTGAATGGAACTAAGAGATATGCTAACTAAACATAATGTGCTATATTTGATGGGACCTGGATTAAAACTTGAAAGTTATAAAGCACATTTGGGAACACTTAAAGGAATTTGCAAAATGGACTGTTAGTAAATAACAACTTTGGATTTTGTAAGTATGATCATTTTGGAACTTAGGATAATATCTTTGTCTTAGGAAAGTCATACTGAAGTATTTAAGTAATGAAGAAATGAATATTTAGAAATAAATTTTAGTTAGTTTAACTAAAATATACATATGTGTATCTAGATTCATGCATAATGCCCATAATTATATAACTGCACAAGCAATAAATATGCATACATGTGTATAAATACACATAGACCCACACAGACATGTAGACATGTAATAATGCTCATGGAAAACAAGCCTAGCAATATGAATACCTAATTAATAGAGAATGTTCATTGTTGCAATTACTGTAAACATCCTTTAGATTTATTTAGACTTAAAATATTTCAAAATAAGAAGTTTTAGGAAAATCTTAGAAATTTTTGTCTAAATGTTTTTAATCATGTAGATCAAGAAACTGGTTTTGAGGAGAAGCAGAAAAGTTTTCTTGACTCTACTATAGAATGCCTGTTGTGCAGTGATCTGCAGTGGGTTCTCAGCTATTTCAAAGACAAGATTCCTACTCCAAAGGAACCTTTAGATCTACAGCCAAGCTCCACTCAGCAAAGCTGAGGACAGTTCTTGACGACTGCCCCGCAGACTGTGGTGGTGAACCTATGGCATGCATGCCACAGGGGGATATTTGTATCTTGTATACAAATTGTATATTGTATAAGGTTTGCCATTGCAGGCCTAGACTGTTATTAGCAAAGGCTTCACAATAACAGTGACTCAAACAATAACTCTGTACACAGAATGGCCTTTGTTATGATATATATGATTTTGGATAACAATATTTTTTCAATAAACATTCCTTGAGCACCTACTATTTACTATTTTTTCCTCTGAGGCTGATGGTAAGACAGTTAAGATTCTACTCCTCAGCAAGTTTACATTTTGGGTTGTAAGGAATATAAAGTAGCCAAGTACATAATTAAATGAATGGAAAGATTCTAAACATTGTTAAGTCTTGTAGTAAAGAAAATAGTAACGGGAGTAATGTGACATTGGATGATCATGAACAGATTTTCTGAGGAGAAGGCCAGCCAGGAAAGTCTGCAGCCATTAAGATGAGAAAACTACTTGATATTCCACGTCTCTGCTGTTCATTCCTCCCATTTCTAGCCTCTGAGTTTGCTACTGTCCTTGTTAAGGCTCTTCTGAGCCGCAGGGCTCGCTCAAGGTTTGTGTTTGGGCTGTGCTCCAAGCCAGGCACCACGGTGGCACCCATCCAAAGCTGTGCTCATTCTTGTTTGCTCTTTCTCCTGTTAAGGAACTCAAGTGCTCCTTCCTGTAACCCTCTCTTCTTTAGGATGGACGTTTTAAGTTGTTTAATCTAAAGACCACAGAAATGCCATGGTTTGCTCATACTGACATATGACTTTGAGAGGAAGTTAAAGTCCCTGAATAATGCTGCAGGAAACCTTCCAAACAACCATTTTTAGTGGTGCCACATTGGCACCCCTCTGAATTGCTATCTGATTTTGCTAATTCAATATGACAGGTTTCCAAAGCAATTTGAGTTCGTATAGAAGCAGTGAAAGAAAGGGTATTCAAACTCGTTTAAAGAAGCACTGATACTGCATTCTCCTTGCAACACCGATCAAGATCCATTTAGATTCATTTCCTGGAGGCATTAAATATGTTTTATCTTTTCTCTTTCAGTCACCTTTCCAGTTTCTCCTGATATTATATTCATTCTGCAGTGCTTGAATTTACCTCAGAGTATAGAACCAGCCAGCTGTTCCTTCAGCCCAGAGGCTACCACGCATAGGAAAGAAAGGCACATTTCTTAGTATTTAATGAAATGTCAATTTTTAAAATTCAGGCAGAAATATTCTCCTTATGTACAAATCACTCAAGAGATACACCATCAGATAAACAGAGTCCAAAGTGGATTTGTAATATTTCTATTTCTTCCATTTCCAGTTTCCACCTGGGTGAACCAATGCCAAACTCCAGATGGCAGGGGGTGGGCAAGACAGCATGCAGTCAAAGAAATTGTTCTGAGTCCCAGTCCTACCAGCAATGGCTGTGAGCTTGCTTCAAGGCTTGGCCCATAGAACCACTCCACAAAGAGGCCCTACCTGCTCCTTCTGTATCTTGAGTCTTTGTTCTCAAATAGGGAGCCCTTCTCATCTCTCCAGATTATCTTGGCCATTCTTTCTCTCAGGTCCAGTCTTCTTCCTCTTACAGAAAGCACCAAGCATATGTCTGCTTCAGAGATGCTAAACTTACACCTCCTTCCTCTTGGTATGTTCCCCTTTCAGATCACTCTCACAACTTGCTGCTTATCTCTTTGAGTTTCCAGTTCAAATGTCACTCTCAGGGCAAGTTTCTCTCCATCAGGTGCACTCCAGACTTTACTTTGATACATTTTCTTCATGGTATTGGTCACTATCTTCTCTTAATAATTCGTTTATGTTTTGTGATTAGTGTCTGTTTCTCCTTCTCAACCTTGGATTCTATGGTACCAAAGACTTTGATTTTTATGCTTTCATACCTGCTATTCAAGAAATATTTGTTGGATGGAAATTAGTTGGAACTCCGTAAGAAATATAAGGTTTCTGAGAGTACTTTGGAAATTATAAAACACTATAACAAATATCGCACTCTTGAGCCTTTGGTACCTTATCCATGAAGAATCCCTATTCATCGCTCCAGTCTTGAATATCTTTTCCATATTCCTCCAATATTATGAATCACTGTTAAAGGTACGATGTTTCTATCACGTGATTTAGTTCCCTGTACAGCTCATTGGTAAGTGTTTTGAATGAAATTAGCAGCAAGTTTAAACTTGGAATCTGCTACTAACCACAGTAATGCCAATCCTATAAAATACATAGAGCTACAGTATTTATACAGTGTCCAATATCAAAGGGAAGTTTCTTTAGAATTTAAACTGTATGTAGCTTTGATTTATCAAATTTATCCTAAAAAGTGGCATCATATCCCTGGCTTGGGGAGGCCAGAAATGTGTACAGAATAGAACTTAGAAACTAGCATGGTGTTATGTTGCCTCTCTCTGTTTTTGTGTTCTTCAGGACAATAGTGCAGTGATGAATGGTGCTGGTGATGATGGCATCTTTTCCTCATATGGTATAAGTAGTCCCCCCCCCCATCTACTTACCTTTGTGGAAAAATTTCAACCTTTACTATTTATAACCATTTCAGACTTCAATCAGTATTGTAGTATGTTGGCTTTAAAAGAGCCTGATTTAAATTGAGGAGGGAAGGAAGGGGATTGCTGAAATCTCAATCCATTATTCATGATGTTTAGAGGCACACACCTTTTCAGAAGTGCAAAAATCATCCTGATAGAGACTGACTCAGGCAGCAAACAGCACTGATTTCAGAGGATGGAAATCCCTGCTTTCCTGAGACCTTGCTGATAAGGTACGAAACAGTGCTGACCTTTTTAACCCTGCAGTCTCCTCAGCTGTATAAGATATGAAGGGAGGTTCTTTTCGTTTCCATGGAAATTAAAATCTCTACTTTAAGGAAATGAAATCGAATATTGAACCTGGGAAAACTGCTTCACCTGGGTTCTAAAAAAGAGTGTTTTCCTCATTTCTTGAAACATAAAGATTTTATATCCAGAATGTTTTCTGCTCTCCTCTCCAGAATTTTGCCCACGTCAGCTAGAATATGGGGTCTTTGTGGTAAATTCCTGAAAGGAACTCTCAAAAATGCTATGCTATGCATGCTTATGCTATGCACATAGCATAAGAATTTTGATACTTCATTCATAATATTTTTAATGATAGCATTTTTTACATTTAAGTGACTTTGAGAATGAACAGTTGAGGTACCAACTTTGTTATATGATTTGTGCCTTAAAATAAGAAAATTACCCAGATTAAAAATAAATATATGACTGTCTTAAATTTGCAACACTTATATTTCTCCTTTAGGACAACTCACAAGTAAGAATGGACATTTTTTTTCTTTTGGCAATCTATAGGTTTTCTTATGGAGAAGGTAAGTGAAGAAAGTGGGTGAATTAGTTGGAAGACATTACAATTTAGGGGCAGCCCAAAAATATAACTCATTCAGAAGATGAATTAAAATGCAGCTTTTAGAAATATTTGTACTAAAAGCTATTTTATTTTCAAGAAAAAGAATTAGAATTGAAGGCTAGGTCTTACATTCTTTAAAGAATAATTGTATTCTTTGTCACCTGACTTAAGGTTGTCCAGGTAGGGCAAACTTCTAGGTAGAATTTGCGTAGAACATTGCAAAGTGACTTGCTTGTTTTTGAGTTTGGACAGCTTCTATGAGCTTTTACAAGCTAACTAACACGAGTTCTAATGCCCAAAGAGAATGCTTTACTTCCTTTGATTTCTTCTCCATACTATGTCTTTGGGAATTTTTAGTGCAGAATTACATCAATGAATTGAAGAGAAATTTCTTACATTCCAGTTGTGTGTTTACTTTTCTCAGAACTTTCTCTTTCATATTGTTCATATTAAAATAAATTCAAACTCTGAATTTTTATTTTGTGATGTTTGAGTGTCTGTCTAGTGTCATGTATTTCCATCATAAGGTAAATTCCTTACTACTATATACCTGTGGTAGGTCTGTTCTTCCTTGTTTCTTCCTCTTTTATCATCTGTGTATCTTAGATTTTTCTTCATAAAATACGGTTTTATTTTGATTACCATCTTCTTTAAAGAATTTGGTGACTTTCACCTGTCTAAACACCAAATTTCTTAACCAGACCCATGAGGATACCTTATGGGCCCATTCTACTTCTAAAAGTTTTGTGTTCATATTGAAATACTCAAAATGTGTCTCCAAAATATCACTTGGCCTCTTAACATACTCTACCTTTTCTAGAGGCCTGATATTAGTTTCTCTTAGAACTTTCTCCCTTCTCTTCCTCTTTACTTAACCTATGGAATTTTATCCTTTTAAGACCCAGGACAATAACTAATACAAGCACTTTTATTGGCCACTCTGATGGTTCTTTGATTTTAAAAGAAACTAAATGCCCGAGGTAATGTTTTATACTCTATGCTTTCCCCTTAGTGCCTAGCTTGTCATTCTTTACATTGTGGACATTCAGTAAATATCTGTAACCTGCTCTCAGAGGTACTCCTCTTGCGAACAAACACTAAAGCCAACTGGCAAGAAAGATTTTCTGTTGAGCCTTACAATGCAATACAGTCAAACTGCTTTTCTTCCAGGATGTAGGCTACTATATTCTAGATTCTGGAACATATTGGAAAGGGAAGATGATGCTATATATGGCAGTGATGAGAGAAAGTGGCCACACAGCCCCTCTAATCAGTGGCATCCCTAGCACAGGGACCTGGAACAGCACACCTAGATACAGACAGGAAACCAGAGCACAGAAAACGTATGACTATCATACAAACAACTAAGAGGTGTTCTGCTTCTTACTATTGTCAAATGCTGGCATTTCCAAATGACATTAATGACAAAATACATTTTTATCTAAAATGTGTTATAGTGGTTACTGTTGAATTTTAATAATACGTGTAAGCTCCAAAAACAGAACACTATTATCATTGTTGCTGTTTTTTATACTGCATTTCTGTATTTACATGTTGAGCTGAAGTAAGAGGAAACATTAATTGTAAAACTGAAGAAATGGATCTTGAGTTATATTAACTATGCTATTCTCTGTGAACTGTGTCACATTTATGCTTGGCATTTGGATACTGTGATGATTTTGTTTGGCAAGTGTACATTTTACTTTATACATGAATTAGATTTGTTCTGTTTTATGATTATCATTGTAAATGATTTTGTCACATGGATAAGGAGTATATTAAAAATGATTTACCCCAAGAGTCACATGTATTAGCAATTTCTGAGCATCAGATGTGATTTTGCTTTCTGGAACCATTTCCTGGGAAGTCTCCAGAGAAGACACTCAAATATCACCTTATCAGAACGATTTTCTCTGATGAGTCATTTGAAATACAAAAGCATTTATTTCCCTTCTATGTCTCATTTTTTATTATTTTAATCCATTTTATTCTAAACATAACTTATTTTATTCCACCTGAAACATTATGTGTGTGTGTGAACACAGAGAAAAAAGAAATGGTGTCATTTTCTTGTTTAGTATTTATCTGTCTGATAGACTCTAGGTTTCACAGGGTCTGGAGATGCTTTATCAGTGGTGTAAACTGGATGCTTCTGAAAAATTCTGTCACAAAGTTAGTGCTATACAAATATGTTTTTGAGTGAATGAATGAAAGAATGAGAGAAACATCATACTAAATCCTGAAAAGAGCTCTCAGCTAGTTTCTTTTATCTGGAGCCCCTGTGCAGGAGGAAAAGAATGAAGCTGGATTCTTAGTGGGTGCAGGAAAGTACCCTTTTCCCACACTAAAGAATATCACCTTCTCAAGTAAATAGAAAATTGCTCTGCTTTCTTTCTTTTCAGTTCAGACTCTGTAATACAATTTACCTTATATTGAGAGTTTTAGATTTTTCATATATATATATATATATATATATATATATATATATATATATATGATCTCAATGAATTCTCTAGAATTAACATTTTGTAGATAAGAAAATGATGGTTTATAATACTAGAACTTGTCTTGGTCCTGGCACTAGCAAGTGCTAGGGATTGAATTTGAACCCAGGGATAGCTGCAGAGACTGACTCCTAAATATTCTAGGCTCCTAATGGCTGGAAAGGGCAGGAACAAGGTATGTGATCTCCAGGTACTTCTTATGGAACCGAAAAAGATCAGAGGTGTTTTAGCCGGCTGAGAAGTTTGGCTCTTGCAAACTGTGAAAAATGCTGTGTGTACTTGTGGAAATAATGTCAGTGCAATCAGCTAGGACTTCCTGGTCCCTGAGCTCAGAGGAGGGGACAGACCCGAGCCCTTGTGGGATACTGTCCATTTGTACCATATCTGCTACTGCAGCACTTACTTCTGCCAGCATGTGTTACCTGGAAGTTTTGGATGTCATCTCACGGCTGCCAAGTGAGGTGGAGGAGAGAGCCCAAAGGAATGGTCAGAGGAGCTGGGGAAATGAATGCAAGGCTTCAGAGGGTGGTGTGTGGGCTCAGATATAAAGAAAGTTATCCTCCAAGGCAACAGTGCACAGCAATCCCTGGTGTCTGCACAACCAGTTGCACATAAAGTGGGCGGCTTGTTTCCCAGTCTAGGTAGTATTCATAAGGATGCCTCTGCAGAGCTTCTCACTGTGTTCTGTCTTGTCTTTAAAACCAATTTTAGATTTCTTATAAAAAATAGTCCCCAGACTTTGAGTAAGCTTATTGAAAGGTGCATTTTTTTTTTTTTTTTGCTTTTTTGGGTCCATATTATTTTTATTTAAAATCTTATTTTAAATTTTTTTTAAATTTTATTTAAAATTATAATAGCATTAAAGAAAGTAAAGAAAGCAGCTCCCTAAATTTCACTATGCTAAAAAGGTCTTGTCTTTTTCTCGGATTCTTCCTGGTATAGTTCTTTATCTGATCCATACACTAACCTTAATGTGCTGAAATCTATTTCTATAGGAAATTGGTCCCCATACTACCACTGCATAGCATTACCTGGCACAAGAGGCTGTTATGGGATGACAGCATCTCTTAGCAGAGTCACACTTACAGAGATATCGCCCCAAAATTAAGATGGAATTGGGACTAAAACAATGAGTCAGATATCAAGAAAAGATGTTTAAGATTGAATAGTAAAAGTGGCTAAAAGACTTCATAAAAAATTGAATAGATATGGGTGTGGAACGGGAAAAATAAGAGAAGAAGAAAACATTTGTAGGAATTAATGAGAGGCAAATGGTTTGTGTTTCCCTGTCATCTAGTTCAGCTGTCTTGTTAGCCAGGTCCTATCCCTGTTTCCATGAAACAGCAAATTCCTGTCATTTTCTATAGACACGAGAATGAAAGTAATAAAAAGACTGGACATACATGAGAATTCAGATGGTGCAGAAATTGCACTGTCATTAATAATGGTTTAGGAGATGGTGACATGTCGTTTGTCACTGATATAAGCCTTTGGGAGGCTGAGAGAGATGAGTATGAAGCAACGTGTAACCTGTCAAAGGGAAGAACTCACAGAAAAGAAAGCCAATGGTGGCCTTTAAGCTACAGGAATATAACCCGAAAGCTTTTTAAAATTTTCAGAACTTAAACATACTGGATATTTTAGGTTCTTAAATCATTTTTCTTATTATAGGTTTGGATCAGGTATTAGATCATAAATTGTACCATAAGTTATAATGTAGATTATTATTTAGACTAACTATGAACTATTTGTTTTTGAGAGTAGACTGTGTGTGTGTGTCCTGAAGTAGTTAGGATAGCTGTATTGAGAAAAACCATATTGAAGGCAGTAATTCTTCTACTTAGTGGCATTTGCATTATAAAGAAGCAAATTTTGCTATATGGATAATGGAGAAAAGTTTTATTGTGTCCATACCTGGTGGCACCAGATGGCTCACTTTTCCATGACTAATTAACAACTTAAAATAGGCTATGCAATACATTTCCTAGATGTGGAAGCAGTCCAAAGCTTGGCTGAATTACTGTGATATTTTTCTGTTGCTGGTGGTCTGTGTCTAATAATTGGCACAAAGGTGTAATAGAAGCATGATTTAGAATCAGTCACAGGTTTGGATGTCCTGGAATAAGACTAGGATGAATTTAGAAAAGTTCTTAAGTGGATTCTTAAGTCTTTCTCCACCGCCATTCAATTTGTACCAAGATAAGGAAACAGAAGAAGCTGACTTTCCAGTAGAAAGGCTCACAGAAGATCACGTATGTACACATAGCAATGACTCTTCTAGAGATCTTTGAAAAAATATAAGTTCTGGGCTGCCCTCTACACAAATTAAACCAGAAATTCCAAGCTGGAGCTAAGGCATGAATAGTTTAAAAATTTTCCAGATGGTCATGATTTATAGCTATAAAATAAAGCATGGTATATAGATCCTGATTTAAAAAAATTTTAAAGCACTATTCTTGAGTACTTTAGAGAAATAAGAAATGCTAGACTTTTGTGGCAGGAAATGCAGAGGATTTTCTGTGCAGAGAGAATGTCAGAAGCAAAAACAGAGTTGAGAAGGTGCAGCCATAGCCTGGGGGCAGGAAAGACTAAAGAGAAAATACCAAAAAAATTCAGAATGTGTTGTAAAGGGCCTTGGATACCAGGATGATTGAAACATTGTGTGTAGTTTCAGAGGCAGTGGTAATCTGGGAAGAGAGGTTTTGTTTGCTAATGAACATAGCACCAATATATAAAGAGTGCCTTGAAGAAAGCAGAAATAAAAAAATCTACATCACTTTCAAAGAGCATTTCCTACCTGATCTTTTACCTCACCATCTCCATGACTTTCATGTAGTATTTGTAAACATTTTTCTTTAAATTGACCTAATTTTATTTAAATGTATCTATAAATGAAACCTGTCTGTTCCTCTACCTACCTATCACACACTTATATAATGCCCTCAGTGCAAAACTAGAATTGTTTTTCATAAATAGAAGTTTAACCTTAGAAACCAATACCATAAAAATAAAACAGAGTGGGTGCTCAGACTGTCACACCTGCTACAGATTCTGAGTTGGAGGCTTCATCCCTTAATGGAAAGAGAAATATGTGGATGATATTAAAGATGAAGCAGCACTGAAGAGTGCTCTCTCTGAGGATGCAAAAGAGAGACTGAAAATGAGAGAGTTCCTAAACAACAGCTCCACGTTTGCCAGGGACCCCTTTGAGACTGGAATGAAGGAAGCAGGCATTTTGTCAGCACTGGACCCTGAGAATGTGCCAGTTTCCCATGTGTCAACTTCAATGTTAAAGTACCTGCTAGCAATGTGATTGACAAACAGCATAAAGATCATAGCAACCCACCTTGAAGGTGCCTCAGACCTAATCATCCGTCTTACTCAACCTGCATAAAGGGTATCTCCTGCTTTGATACTCCGAGGAATAATGATATTTGCTCTCAGACAGATTGATCTATCTGTTCATTTTACAGATGTGAAAACCAAGAGCTAGAGAGCCTAAGAGACAGGCCAGAGTTTGTAGAAACGCATGATGGAGCTGATTTGAGGTTTGTCTTGGCTGTGGAGACTGTGACCTTGTCTGGTTTTCTACTCTGCCTCCAGATCACTGGGCCTGGCTGCTCGTTTCCCCAGATGATTTTGGATCAATGATTTATGAGGGCCCCAAAGGTTCACTGCAGGAAGGGAATTGATAGTCTGTGTGAAGCAGAAAAAGAGGCTCAGTGCTGCTGCTGCTGCTGCTACTGTCTCCAGTGAGCTGGCGTGGATGGCTAGTTGTGTGCTCCAGCTCAAAGTCTCTAGTGACAACTTATTCAAACATGTAATGACTCATACAACATAAGTTTATTTCTTTATCACATGATCTAAGGCATTTTGAGGTAGGTGTTAAGTGGGAGGCGAAGATAACTTATTCCATTCAGTTATTCAGGGAACTAGACTGACTGTGGCTGTGTTATAATCTTCAATATACAGCTTCTAAGATCAGATTGTTATTTCCATTACGGTTAGCCAAAAAGTGAAAAGGTTTACAGGACCGTGCATGGAACAAGTGCATAGATCAAGACTCAGAGAAATCCTGCATTTCTTACACTCCCTTTTTGTTGGCCAGAATTCAGACACATAGGTACACCTACATTGAAGGAAGGCTATGAAATAAATGAAACCAGCTGTCCAAGAAGAGGAAATGGAAATTAAAAGGACTCTTACCTAGGAAAAAGAGGAAAATGCTTAAAAGTAAGATTCTCAAAAAATAGGTTTTCAGGCTAGAGCCACTTGACACACTTCTTATGAGGAAATGTTTTTAAAAATCACAAAATAGCAAAGTTATTAAAGTTATTTTTAATATCCTTAGCACCTTCTGCTTAAGGGGATATTGCTGGAGAGTTGCTTCCTAAACTCCAATCTCACAGCTTAACTATCCTCTTGTGGGGCACAGAATGAATCACTTCCATGGCTGAAATTCCTAGCATAGCATGTACTGTATATAGTTTTGCCTGATTTATAATTGGATTACATTCACTTTTAAAATGCATTTTATGATACTGACAAATGTGTCCAAGTGGCTGGCATCGCAGTAGTGACTCCTTCTCCTGGGATGGGATGCAGAGACCTTACAGGTCCCGTGTCTCTCTTTTGAGGATAAGGCTTCTACCTACGGATCCCATTCCACCTTTTCTATTTGCTAAGTCACATCTCTGACTTGATGGTATTAGTCATTTAAACAGATTCATGCTTGCTTTTATACCTTGAGTAGTACCAGAATTAGAATGATTCATTACGTTATTTTGTTTTATCTTGTTGGAATCTTCTGAAGCTTCTCATTTCCAGCCATGATGCTCATTTCCTTTGAGGTTACCTTCCAAGTTACATTTCACAGTGATGATTGCCCGGTTTGGCTTTCAATTCATTTCTGGGCTCACCCAGCTATGAATCGACATCTATAGTCTATTCTTCTAAGATTGGAGTGGAATGACTCATTCTTTTAGTTTTTTGGATTGTTGCAGGTGAAGTTGCATTTGCCTTTTTAAGCTGCAGTAAGAAAATAACAAGAGAAATGGGAGAAAATCAGGAAGAAACTAGCTGCTTTGGGTTTCAGAATAATTACTATGTTTCATCCTAGTATTGGCTATCAAATTTAAATAATCTTGATTTTACCACTGCTATATAGCTAGAAGGGTATCATTCTTTATATAATTCTTTGAATAAAAGAAATTTCAAGTGAAATGTTTGCATAATGGAAGCTCTTTGTTTCCCATATTTCTCTGTACATAGAATCACCTGACATCTTCTGAAAATGCAGGTTCTGATGCACTAGATCTAAGATCAAGGGTGTGGTATGTCTGTTAAGATCCACATGGATGCTACTGGCTTAGGTACCACACACTGAGAAGGGAAGAGTGTGTGGCAGGTCCCACTCTTATCCAGGCATAAGCAAAATTCTTTTACCATTTTTTATACAAAATATTTTCGAATGATGTGGTTTCTATGAGAAGAAGCAATAACCAAGTTCTACTTATGGTAATAGATAAAGAAATTGCAATCAGCAAAGAAAGTAGGATCATTTATTTTTTTTTCAATCTACAGTATTTTTACAAAGTGTCTCCTTAATTCATTGTGAGTTTGCATAATTTAAGCAGCGCCACTGCTAAGATTTCATCTGCACTGACAGTGAGAAGGAAAATAACAGATCTTATTCCATACAAGTAGCAGTTGTGCAGGCATGAGTACAATAAATTATCTGACAAAAGAGACGATTGTTTAACTGTCAGAGTCAGTGTGAATGGGGATTCACATTAAGGATCTGGGTTAGGATCAGGTGTTAACCTGATGATTATTTTACACATTGCATTTGGATTTTTAAATAACCAAATGCAGGGTAAATATTGGTAACATAACTTCACAAATATATTCTTATGTTTAAAAGGGTAGGTGGACTCAAATATCTTTATGGTACATCAGTAATATTCATGTGATGGTGGTTACTGGTTGCCAAGCTTTTGGCAAATACTAACTCATGGAATCCTCGCAAAAATCCTTTATAGGGCCTACTACCTTGTCTCCACTTTATAGCTACACGAAACAGTCACAATAGAGTTAAGTACATTTGCCACATTGATGGAGCTTAGGCTCTGAATCTTTCTCTTGTCTCCTTTTCCCTGGTCTCATATACAGAACTCATGCCCAGGGGAGTTAGGTTCACATCCTTTTATTTGTTTTTATCCTTGAATAAATCTTTTAGCCTTTCCGTCTTATTTGAAATGGGCCTAATAATTCCCTAGCAACCTTTTAGGATTGAGAAATTAAGATAAATAATTCATATAAAATTATATAAATTTTATATGCATGATATATAATAGAAAGATGACAGATTCGGGAATTAAATGGGCAAATGTAAGTACTTCATTTGATTACTATTCCTATTGGAATTGCCTAAATATCCAACTTATCTATCTTTATCATTAGCATCTATTTCTCTACCTTATTTCTTTAGGAAAAACTTGCTTGTCCTGAAACATTAAATGAAAAACAAAAATATTCTTTTTAGGTTTACTCTAAATTTTCCTGAACCTATGATGCCCTATATAGGCTAAAAACAATGAAAAGAATGATGATTCTTCTGATTTCATCTATCTATATATACATTGTGAAAGACTGTCCCGTATAGAGTCTTCTGCGAAGTGTTAACCCATCTGGATTGAAATGATTCTCCCACACTTTCTGTATTTAGCTCCTTAGGTGTTTTGTGATGAAATCAATTTCATCATTGAATTTTGCACTCAAATTTAGCCCATGATTTTTCTGGTTGGCTTGAACCATAGCAGCAAATTTCTTATTCTGCAAAAGCCCTAAGTTTTCAAAGAGTATCAGCCTTCAGCCTGTATATACTTTTCTCACTCCAAATTTGAGCAGTAGTTAAATAAATATTCTCTAATAATTGTATTGGTGTCCTGAATAAAATTCAGGGTACCTAAGAATACAAAATTATATAACAAAAGATTATAGATTTTGCTATGTCTCAGGTTCCTGAATATATGTGGTGGAAATGCTTCCTGGCTATAGATTAACTTTCTTTTCTCTTCGGAGTAAGTCATGTTCGAAAAACAAATGATTTTCAGTCCGGAACTTTATTCAGTTTCATTTCATTTAGATCAGAATTTTCCCCCCTTTCGGCCACAGACCATAATAATTATTTTAGAGTAAGTATTAGACATATATGATTAGGTCTCTCAAACTATCAAATTCAAAACAGAACAAAGATGGAGTGAAAATTTTGTCTGTAAATAAGTAACTTTTAAAACCTTATTTAATAAAAGGAGAACTATCAGACACATCACTCCTTTAATTATGGTTCTGTAACAGTGTTCATTTAGATTTCTGAAATGGGCAGTATAAGACAGAGTAGTTTTGATGCATCTGTGTCTTTCAGAACATTCCTTACCTTCTCTGATGTTTGGATCAGAAGTTGACAAAGGAGGATGATCGGTGGGGAATACAACTGATATCTAGATATCTAAGATATCTAGATATGTATTCCTTGATGTTAAAAATTACACACAAAAGGCATTGTTGAGATTAGAGAGAACTCATCTCAAATCCTGATTTTTCCAATGCTCAGCTGCAAGAACTTAATTGACTTAACTATTCTATCTAAGGCTTATTTCTTTATTCTGACAATAGAAACAATTATGACACATATCTCGGGGTGAGGTTCAGAAGAAGATTATATAATCATGGTGTATGGCATATGATATTTTTAAATAATAAAAATGTCAACATAGGAGTTATTTTAGACAATTTTGTCCTTGAGCTACAATTAGCCCATATAACATTATAATTATTTTTCTTGAATATGTGCATAATTTAAGAAATGTTCTACAAGTATAATGAGCAGCTCTCAAGCCATTGATAGAACTGTTAACCCCAGAAGTGTAGCCATCCTTGGCTGAAATCCCTAGGTTGACTACATACATAAACACACAAACACAGCCTTTCTTTAGAATGAGATCTTGTGTGAAGCCTTTCAGTATGGATCCAAAGTAATTTCGTGCTTAAGGAGCACATTTACTACCTAAATGTGTACAATAAACATAGTGTAAGTCTCCATGCTTTATCTAAAACTCACTATTGTTGTTAGCTCATGTTGGTACTATATGCTTATTTAAAGTAATTTAGGAAAATGCTAATAAATTGGAGAATGAAAATGTGTTGCTCCAAATCTCATTCCCCGTGCCCAAACATTGTTCATGTTTTAAGTCTGAAGCATTTTGTTGTTGCTTATGATTATAACTGTGCATGTAATTTATTTATTTATTTTTTAAAAGTAGGATTAATTTATTGAGAAAGTGATAACTTCCATCTGAGGGAGACAAAAGGGAGCCTGAAATGTGAGTTGTCCTGTACATGTGATTTTCTAACTTACCTTTTTACTATACTTAAAAATGTTTTCAGACACTCAATAAAGTTCTTACAACTACCAGTTTGAAGCTGTGTAGTATCATGTTCGGTAGATACGCTATTCTTAGTCTAACAAATTCTATAGTCTAAAGTGTTTGCTATCACACATACTGCTGCCATGCACATCTGTGTGCACACTGATACACAATATTCCAGGCAGTGGTCAAACCCTCGTCAAGTCTGTGAAACTTAGTTGACTTTGGTTGATGCAGCTGTCCTTGATTTCTCACGTTAGATGTTTTAATTTTCTCACATTCCTCCAGCTCAACTCAGCACCCAAAGTTGGTCTCTGATATTTCTGTACCTTTTAAAAGTAGAACGGTCTGGAAATCACAGAACAGAGAACAGTTATTTGAAAAACTTGCACTGGGAACTTTGAATTACACTTTCTGATCTCAGTGATCCTTTGGAAACTTCCAGTTATCCCTGAGGCTAGAGGAAACTAAAGTTCCTGTGAGAAATGCTGCTGTCCTTACTGTATCGCCAAAGCATTTACTATCTGTTCCCCCATACTCCCCCCAAAAAAATCAGTCTTTTTATTTCACTATTAAAAATGCAAATTTTAGACCTTATAGAGAAAGTCCTCGGTATCTTTTTGAGTTACATAATTGAGTCAGTTTTTCTAGCTATTAATGCTAGCCTGCTCTATCTTTTTTTCTTAAACCACTATAGTTAATTAAATTCATTTGCTGTTCTTAGACTCTCTGCCATGCCCTACTTGTGCCCCACATTTTGAGATCTAGGCAGTTTTGCAGAAGAGTGTTTTTGTTTGCTATGACTGCTATCAGTTTGATACGTATGAGTTTGTTAAATTTGGAATTCATTAGTACTGATTAATAGTTTCTGCCACTCTATCCCCTTAAAGAACCCTCTTTCACCCCTTAGCTTCCTCCTACTCCTGATGTACCTGGCAATCTGACCCCTTCCTCAGAAAACCTATGATTTAACTCCTCAACCCTGCTAAAGTTACAGCATTGTCTAGGTGATGGGTGGCTGTTTAGGCTGGCAGATTAGGTGATAGATAGATAGATAGATAGATAGATAGATAGATAGATAGACAGAGAGATAATTGATAGGTAGAGAGGTAAAGATAGATAATAGATAAGCAGGTAGGTACATAGATATAGATAGATGATACATAACAGATCTGTGTTGTGTGTGTGTGTGAGTGTGTATGTGCACATGTGCATATTTTAATGCCAACCTTACCTCCTTCAAACTGGGATTTCTTGTAAAGATCTTAGCTACTTTGATGCTGGGGATCTCTTGATTCCCACACTACCACACCTACTCTGTGTTCCTACTGACTCAGCTTCCTACTTTAACAGACAGAGCAGTGTCTTCTCAGATTGATAGACGGATGATAAAGCTAATTAGTGTCACCATTATTTTTAGGAAAGTCTGATAATGGCCTTCTGCTCCTGTTACCACTCCTCCAACTTAGGGTACTAAGGAGTTGAAGTCAGATGGAGCATGAGGGCAGGAGAGATCAAGGATGTGCGCGTGCATCATTCAGGGCTCTTTCTAGGAATAAAGTTGGAGACTCGGGAAAGGGAATTGAGTTCTCATGCTGGCTTTACCACTCTGCTACTGTTACTACCAATGCGTCAGATTCAAGAAGCTCGGGGTGACTGAGATATATTTAGGCCTCCCATATTAATGTTACCGGTAAAAATACCTCTCTAGCCATTTCCACAGACTTCTCCCTTTTGCATTCAGCTTTTGCCTTCACTAATTCTGTCTTTGAGAAAAGTGAACCCTCAATGCTGATTCTTGTGAACCAGAGTGAAGTGTTAAATTTGCTCTGTTCATATAACGATTTGTGGGATTCCTTTTCTAGTTGGCCTTGTTGAAAGAGCGCATTGATTATGTTTTTATTTTTCCACTCAAACATGCTAATATGTCTTCAATTTGCTATTTGATTTTCTAGCAAACTTTTGAATATCACTATGTCTAATTCTCTTAAGACATAGAATTTTATTAATTACTGAAGTAATATTGGAAATTTTCATAAATGTTTCATTCAAATTAATCATGCATGAATTGTGTTGAACTGAAAGCACTTGTGTGTTAATTGTGCCTGGTGTTTATGTTGATTAGGCAATTCTGTATTAGTGCTAATCAGAGCTGCCTCGTGACTTTCAGCAATGACAAAGCTGCTCATTGACTGATTTCAAATATTAGTTGTGTCTCGCTTTTGCAAAGGGGGAGAGCGAGTCTCAGTATGATGGTGTTAGTCTTCACTCTGAATTGGCAAAACAGAAATAATTCTGAGTTTTAATTGCATTACTAAAGCCAGGATCCTGAATTTGTCTTTATCTTGTTTCTCCCTGTTACTTTAATATATTTATCAATTTTTTTTACAATTTTTGCCTTTATATATTTCCTGGCTTTCATGTGATCCTCTAGTTCAGGCCCAGGAACCTCTTGCTTGGTCTATCATAATAGCCTTTGATTTCATCTGCATGCTGATAAAACTGCACCTCTTTAATTCAGCCAGCGATTTTTCTACAGACACATTCAAACATATAACTCTCTTGCATAGAATCTATCAGTAAATACTCATTAAACATAGGAGAAAGCTACTTAGAAGGACAGAGAAGTTTTCTTGTGCTGTAGAACTTTGCCAGTTTCCTCATCTCTAGACCCTCTCCAATTTGGACATGACATCACATCAACACCAAATTACTCCATTCTTTTCTCTGCTTCTTACTCGCAAGTTTTGGTCCATAATTTTTGCTCATGTAATTTGTTATCTTTTTATATCCTTAGTAATCTTTATCTACATTTCAGCAGTTAGCAAAGCCTATTGACTCTTCTAGGAATTTTGGCAAAATATTCGCCTATAACTGCTGAAAATTTCACCATTCATTCACATTCTCTCTTACTGTCACAAGTGCAAAGATCCCTGAGAGCAGAGAGTTAATTTATTTTGTTATTCTCAGATTCCAGCATAAAGTGGAAAGTCTAGTAACTATTGCAGATGGAATGCCAGCTCATTATTATAACCAGTTGAGACTGAGGCTTTTAGAAAATAAAAAGTATCTTTGTTTTACTCCTCTAGAAGCCAACCCTGGTAAAGATTCATGTGAAAAATTGACTTTTTGGAAGTGGTCCTCTTAATCACTAGTAGAAAAATGAAAAAGTGAGATAGGAGTGAAGAAAAAGAGGCCAAGTAAGGTTGTGCCCTCAAGAGAGACCCATAGATAGTAATTCTGGCTCACTCTTCTGGGAGTTCTGGAGACAATGTAGGTACCACATCTAATCTGTCCTGCCAAGAACAGAGAAGCTGGAGTGTGGATAAGAATACAGGTGCAATGGCTTAGGGCTTCCTTCCATTTGAAACATAAATTTCCAATCACTTGGCTTCTCATGCGTGTAGGAGAGCAGTTCTCAAAATTGAGTATGTTTGAGAACCACATATAAGCCTTCATAAAATCCAAATTGTTGGGCTTATTTCTAGAGCTTCTGATCCAGTAGATCCAGATTAGTGTTCAAGAAATTGTACCTCCAGCAAGTTTCAGATTGATATTTATGTGGGCGATCTGTATCTTATATTTTGAGAAGCATGGGTTTAAGCAAAACAAGTTATAACTACCTGAGGCCCATTCTATAATAAAGATATGGGTGCCAGGTACTTAGAATGAAAGCATGTCAGAATTAGGTATACCTGGAAATCGTCAGAGATCCAGGGAGGTGTGAGCAGAGAGCTTCAACAGCCTCTGCTATTCCAGTTTCTAATCAAGGGCAACATTCTAGTTATAAGGATCTGCTTATCTCCAGATTTTTCTCAATAAAACTTCATTTTGCTGAGGTTGACAATCACTTATGCTAAACTATTTCTTCTTATGATCTTCATTCTCTTCTTACTTTTCTCCTTGATTCTGCTAAAAATACTTACTAGAGACACCATTTCTTTGTCTTCATATGTTTTTCTTGCTAACTGACTTCCTCATTATATTCTACCAAAACAAACTTTAAAATATTTCTATCTAGCTAGAAAAGAATGAGATTAGGTACTGAAAGAGAGGTGAAGCAACACACTGTAAAAAATAGCTAAAAATTAAATTGGTTAAATTAAAAAAACATAATAGCTAAAATAAATTATTTTGTTGCTTTGCAATTAAGCTTTTGTAAATAGGTGAAGGAACTATTGGTGATTGTGGGAATTCTAGTCAATCCTTAGGCTTACTTTTATTTTTTTCCAATAAAATCTCTCTGTATTCATACTGGTTGTTTGAAAGTGTTTCATGGAGTGCCCCAAGGCCCCTGATGTTCTCCAGAGGAGCTCATGTACTACAAAGTCTGTCTAACTTAGTGCTTTGAAATAAATATGAGAGAGCCCAAAGTTTAGTGTTCTAATTAAATCTGACATCATGCTGGAATGTTTGCAAAGGTAATAAATCATTTAAGAATTATGAAACAGTCCTTTTACATACTTGTTTATTACCTCAAAATCAACATAATAGAAACACACTAATCACTTACTCTATGTAAAACATGAGAGTTGGAGGAAAATTGAAAACACTGGGGAAAGAGGACCTTTGGCCTTAAGAAGCTCCTTGGGAGATGCCTTTGGGAGAATGTATGTTTTGGGTCACAATTTTAGCTAACTGTGTTGAATTTACACCGACTACAGACAGAATACACTTCATGGAAGAAAGTAGAATAACTAAGAAAAAAGTAGGAGGCAAATAGATTATTGATGGTGAAGAAAAGAGCAGGAAAAGATATAACCCCTCTGTGTTTATGAATACATATTTTAAGACAGTAGAGTTTTTTCATCCATGCCAAGACACAAGAGGTCCATATAAAAAGTTATCTAACAAAAAGATTGAGAGTTGGTGAGACTTTAAATGGTTTTATCATTTATTAGATTCCTATCATAAGTATGGTGGTTCTATGCTGGCTTTATCAATCAGTTCTCTCAAATACTTGGCAATAAATACTTATTTAGAATACTAAGTTAGAATTAATTTAAATAAGAAGACAATTGAAAAGTTAGAACACAGAGCTTGTATAGCCGATGCAGTTTCCCCTGTTGTTCTTATCTTATACTAATATTGTACATTTAATTATGACTTCAATATCGGTGTGTTCCTGTCAGCTGAATTCATATTTATGTGACCAGTTTCCCCTTTAATATGCGTTAGTTTTCTAGGATCCAGCTCAGGACCTACACTATATTTGCATGTCATCTTCTACCAACAGCATGACTTGGACAGTTTATTTTTTTAATTTTAAAAAAGCAAAACAGAAAAAAAGGATAGAAACAATACAGAATTTCAAAACAAATAGTAGGAAGTTGACACTAATTAATATATTATGTATTATCTTAGAAGTAAAGATTTAAACACAAAATGATCAAACAATAAAAGCACAAACTGTTCTTTAGGATGAACTAACAGAGATTAGTAATATAACTATCTACCTTGTATATATATATATATACATGCTTTTCCAGAAAAACTGAAAATGACATACTACAGTGGCACATGTGCACTCATGTTTATAGCAGCACAATTTGTAATAGTTAAGTCTTGGAAGCAATCCAAATGCCTAGCAACAGTGGAATGGATAAAAAAAAAAGATGTATTTATATACCATGAAATATTACTCAGCTATAAAGAAGGATAATCTTGACAGTTTTCAGTAATATTTGTTAGGTATTTTGTAGGACAAAAAAGGCTATTCTAATATAAATAGGTCAACTACAGTATTTTTATCAAAGATAAAGAATTTGGCTGGAAAGAAAGATATTGCTAACCACTTTTTCCAGCTGCAACAGTTAAAACTAATAATTTACAGTTTTGTAGCAGTGCATGTGTTCTTTAATGCTGGTAAATTTTCCCTCTCTAGCTCTATATTTACTGTTTTTAATGATATTTTTCAAGAAAAACAGTGCTGTATTCAGACTGTTGCCCCAATCCCACAGCTACTCAGCCCTTATGAGATCTGATAAAGATGCTGACCTTCTAAGTGAGTTTTAAGAACTTGTAAAACTTAATATTAACATTGAATTAATGCATTATTAAGTTTATTGAGAGATCTAGTTTGTATACCATTAAAATACCTGTTTCTTATGCAAAGTGCCATACATCTTTTAGAATAAAGTTTGCCTGCCAGCACAAACATCTGTAAAATATTTGACCTGCATGTAAAGAGACTTCAGGAAGATAGTCCTTTATTCCTTTTTCATCTAAAGGTGGTTTATGACAAGCAATCAAAAATAGAAAGAGAGCTACAGATATTATTTAAGAATCTATTTCCCTTCCACTGCACTGTTCTACCAACCCTAGAATGTGGACATCACCTTACTTATGGCTTTCTAACTGATAAAACTTTAGTCTACCATGTCTACATTCCATGTAATCATAGAGCAAGAGAAGCATGTCTTCTTTCACATAAAACGATTTCCTTTACGTGCAACATGGTGTTTCCGCCTTCTATTTCATTGACCACAACTTCATCCCCAGGGCTTTCCTTAAGACAAGGAAGGCTGGGAAGTATGATCTTCATGTTAGCAGTGGTGAATCCAGTAGCAATAGAATATCTCATCAAAAAAATAATGAGATGAGACATTGGAAGACACACAGTGTTGACTGAAAAACTGGAAATTTTGTGTAATAATTCCCCAATGCACAGGCACAGGTAATTGGATTAGCAAAAATTGTCACTGCACCATGACTATTTTTTTCACTCAACATATTTTTGGACTTAGTCTTAGTTTTTTTATAGTGTTTTAGGCATATACTATAAATAAATTCAATGATTGGAATAATTTTTGTGTTGCAATTAAATACAAAGATGACAAATATGGGCTTGTGCTCTTTGTAATCTACATAGGGAGTATGTAGAGTGTTAAATTGTCTATTTAGATTCATAAATGAGTCCTGGTAACAGAACTAGAATGGCTTTGTTTCACAGGATATGTACTTAGAAATGATTAAACTCTTCCTAGACATTTTAAGTAAGAGCCATGACAGAGCCAGTCACTAAAAAGTCCTGAGGTTAGAGAGACTAATGAGGCAGGATCAGGAGGCTTGTGAGACCAAGATATTGCCCTTCAGCTTAATGAGTGAAATATAGAAAAACTTCAAGAAATGTTATGGAAATATAGTTTTCTAGCCATAAACTTAGCTTTTATGGAGTCATGGTTTCAGAATATATACTCTACAATTTCCTATGTCATTCCGTAGGAGTGGGTCTCAGAAAATAGAAACAATAATTAATGAAATTTCTAGCTCATTAAATTTACAAAAGATTGTTAGGAGTTCCTAATCTAGAGGCACTCAGACCTTTTGTTTGTTTTTCCTACAGCGTGGGTAAGTATTGTTGAAAATTTGGAAGATGCAGAAAATTTGGAAGATGCAGATTACCCTAAATTATTATTGCTGGCAATGAACTATGACCATCTGTGTTAGTTACTTTTCTCATTGCTGAGACATAATATCTGACATCTAAAATTTAAAAAGGGAAGGTTTTTAGCTCATAGTTTGTAGAGGTTTCCAGGCATAATTGGCTGACTCCCGGGCAAGGTGGGAACAGTTTATGGCAACAGAAGACAGCAAAAGCAGCAAGTGAGTGACTTTAACAGCATCTTTTTGCCATTTTTATTCTCTGTCTAGGCTGCTGGGATTAGGGCAATGCCAAACCAGTCCGTGAGTTGATCATATACCCTTAATCCCAACATCACACATTCTAGATTCATACATCTTAAAAAACAAACAAACAAACAAACAAACAAACAAAAATCTATGACCACATGGGGCTTTGGAGGACATATAGACACAAACCATAACACCATCTCAATGTATAAGCCTTTGGCTCCTTTTCAGTACAGATAGGCTACAAATTTTTATAGGAAAAAGTGCTGGGATGCTATCTAAAATCTATTTTATACCATACATATTGTAGTAGAAAAGACAATTTTTAATAGTTCCCATGTGGCAAGTAGAGAGCCTTGGGGGCTCATTGATTACTACTTAAAAGGATCCTCAAACCCACAGCTTATTAAACAATCTGTAGACTGAGTAAACTAATATGTCACACGTTCAGCCACTAGATAAACATAAAAAGGTGCTATTCATTTAGATTTATAAATATAAATTTTTCAAGACTCCTACTGACTTTAGAGTAACTTGCTGCCATTCGTTAATCTTCTTTTGATGAACATTGAATGAGTTCAACCACTACTTTTCGATAGGTCCACAGATGTCCTAAGATTCCAAAGTGTGATGTTGCTTCTGAGAGTTGAAAGCAAAAATGTGATGAAGGGTTAAGTGATTTGTGGAGCCCTGATTTTTCTGTGTCACACTTCAGACCATGCCAGTTGGATCCTTTCAGAATACCTCCATTTGCTTTGATTTTTCCCGATAGCTCCTTTCCTTAAGGGGAAGCGAATTATTCACATTGTTGAGTGGTCCTTTATCCAAAGTAAGAATAAAAAGCCTGGACAGGTTTAACTACATCTAAGAAGTGAAAGATATGATTTCTAAACAAAAAAAAATTTAAATTTTTGAACATTTATAAAATAAGAGCATAATGATTATTACCTTTTTAGTACAAGTTTGCCCTAAGAGTGATGCAGGTGAAACCTAATACTTAGTAATTTCTTTGTTTATATATTTTAAGATTGACTCTTTGGTAAAAATCTCTTCTGTTTGAAGACAGAAAACTAACAACTTGGAAAATAAGAAAATTTACCCATTTGTCATTTTAAAAAACCCATTTTCCACACTCTATTACTGTTCTTCTCTCAGAATAAAACCTTACTTAAAATCATTCAGTTGTGAGTGGAAGACGATGTTTTAGCTTTTCCATAAACAGAATTAACTGGCAGATACTTCTTTCAGGCCAATTATTTTGTTTTAGTTTATTTTGACTTAGTCTTGATTCAGTGTACTTCCTTAGTGGTGAGCACTGGCTCACAGGTAAAGAAAGATCAACTTCTCCCCACACTTTCCATTGCTTGCCAATTTTAACAACACTTCCTTGAGCTTAGTAAAATATTCTTTTTCTTTCTCTGTCTTTATTTTTCCTTTTTTTCAGTACCAGGGATTGAACTCACGACCTCAACCCTGCCTGGCAGGCGTTTATGCCGCTGAGCTAAATTGAGACTGAGGATTTAGTTCAGCAGCCTAAGTGCTTGCCTGGCAAGTGCGGAGTCATGAGTTCGATCCCTGGTACAAAAAAAAAAAAAGTGTATTTTTCCTTTTAAAGTTATTTGAATTACTATTTCTGATGCTCTCTGGACCTGATTGAGTTTGCTGACAGTTTAGTGCCTCATTCTAATCATTTCTCTCCTTTGTTACATTCTTTTTCATCCTGTGTGAGCTATTAATCTATTTCATTCATCACAGCGAAAGACATGAAGCTGATTTAGCAAAGGATGTACATTTCCTAGTGGATGCTCAGTTACAAAGAGATGTTATTTCATCCCTTTGCCTTTCAGAAATAAGAGGAATTAAACTGTCCTCTAGAGTATAGAGAGACACATTGGTGTTTTCCGAAATTACCAAAGGATTTTCTTGGGTACCTTCTTTGGGATTGACACCCTTCTCCCACCCACTCCTTGCTGGAAGGTTGGTGATACAGTGGAATGCTCGTTGTGTTTTGATTTTGAAGATTTCAATTCTTATTCTCTATACTACTTGTATTTTGGAGGAATTATTTGTTGAACTCTTTAATCTTGAATTCTTTAATCTAAAAAATGAAGCAAATTATGTTCTCAAGTTGTTTTGGGACCCCATCAAATACCAAGTGTACCATTAACATGACAAGAATTATTGCCGTGTCAACTGTTTTATTAACAAGCTGAAGGCAAATGTTATTTATTTATTTATTATAGAGCAATGTAGTAAGTCCAAATATGAATTTTCAGTTCTTTTGTGTGAGCTTCAGCAAGTTACTTGATCTCCATGTCTCAGCTTCCCCAAGCATAATATAGAGAGAAGTATAATTACTATATTAACCAGTTAGGAGAATTAAAAACAGTAATTTACATGGAAAGTTCTGTGTGGTGTTGGATCCATAATAAAGGATCAACAGGTACAAATGGCAGGGAACTATCAAGGAGAATTTTTATATTTTATTTCTTCCACTTAATATGTGTTCATTGTGTATGTCAGTTGCATAACATTGTGGTGATCACTGGAAAAGACTAACATACTCCACCTTCTTATACATTTTACAAAATAATTTTTAAATGTAAGGTCATCAAGGTTGCTCTCATTTTGCAAGTAGAGTTCAAGCTCACAACATAAAGCATGCTCAGGTTATAATCACATTATTTTAAATAGAATCACATTCAAGGTCCTCAGTTTTCTGTCTTAAGATGCTTTTATGCTTATAAACTTGACATTGACATTCTTGCTTGATAGAAAACTCCCAGAAAAGCCAAAAATTAAAATGTTGGATTTTTAACACAAGATCTATTTAGTGGTTAGAAAACTGAAAACCTAGTAAACTAACAAGGACTCCTTGATAACCTCATTTTGAACATCTTATAAAGACTTTTCGAAAAGCAAAGTGTGCTGTTTGTTTCTTGCTTCCAGTTCTAGGTTTCAAGCAGTTGCTGTCCAATAGCTGCAGAATTCGTCCTCCAAAAGCCTGCTTCTTGATTCAGCAGTCAGATTCTTTATTTGTGTTTCAATTCTCATGTTTAAAAAATTGAATATACAAACATCAAATATATACACGCATATGTGTGCATATTTCTGCATATGTATTGTATAGTATAAATAAAGTTGATATATCTAAGGCAATGTTAGTCCTTTAAATGCAATTTAAGATAAAATGGAGCAGTTTGAGGGAGAGACATAATGAATTTTGGAGAGAAGAATTTTGATTTTTCAAAAGGTAAAGCAGAGGACACCAAAGAAGAGAAGTCACAGTCTTTAATTAAGTAATTTGGGGCAGGGGAATGAGATTACATGCACTGTTACCAATTTGGTTTCTTATTTTTATCCCAGATGTTAAGTCAGTTCTTAATGATTTGATAAATTTGATAAATGAAAACATCCATCTTTTGAAAGGGAGTGGTGCTGTAGTTTTATATACAGAACCATATCCCCGGTCTCTGCTCCCAATCTTCAACCTGTTCTGCCCAATGCTACTACTAGTATCATTACTGAACATGAATTTCAAATTTATTATTCAGTTTCCATCAACAATTGAAACTTCAGCCCAAATCAACAGCTCAAATGAACATAGGCATTTAAATATCTGCTTAAGATTTTTAGCTTCCATATACTTGATCTTTTGCCTTTTGTGTCTTTGAAGTTGATTTCCAACAAAACATGTTTAAATTTTTTGAGCATTTTAACTCAGAAACAACTCTATAGCATGCTTTAGAGATGGTCACTTTTCAAAGAACAAAATTACTTTTATCATCCACAAGAGCAGCTGTGCAAACGACTGTCAGAGACTGGTAGAGCTGTGGGTAAAACGGGAATGGGAGATGGTGGGTTAGGTTTATTCACTGTTCCAAAGATTTGCTTCATTAGCCCATCCTTAGAGCATCTGGAACTCAACATCTAGCCTTGGCAAATGTCATCTATGCCACATGAGATGAATCTGAAAGATTACTCTTGAATAGTCCAAACAAAGTATGCTGTAGAGGCAAGTAGTCTTTTTTTTTTTCTTGTTGTTCTTTATTTTGCACAAATGTCAAATCAAAAAAAAAAAATGAAAATGTCCATAGAGTGCTTTTATTTTTATTACAAACCATATTCCTAAAAATTAGAACATTGAACTTATAGAGTCTTTATTTTTTCCTATTCTGAGGTTTTCATTGCAAGCTGCCCTGATTGTATTGCAGGTACTTTGTGGGATGAAAACCCATTGAAGAGGGACGGTGTAGGGAGATTTGGGGATAAGAAGAAAAAAATGACATTAGAGTTGAGCCACAGAACAACAAAAATGTACTTCTACAGGATATTGTCTGCTGCTTGGGAAGAATTTGAACAGTACCCTAGAAAATGGGGCATGCAGTACGGTAGGAAGGATGCAAATGCTTACTGCTATTTGCCTCTTTTCTACCTATTTGCAGCCTACAATGTAGAAGGAAATATTGCAGTTATTAGATTTAGATCTAGGATTTTCTCCAAAAGGCTCATGTGGTCAGAGGTTGAGTTTGTAGATGATTGGATCAAGGGTGTTCTGTACTCCGTGGATTAATTTACTGAGGCGTTCAGAGCAGAATGTGCTGTTAGGGGCAGGATCAGGTTAGCAGAGACTCACTGACCTGGAAGGGTGCATCTCTTCCCCAGTGCCTCCCTACTCACTCTGCTTTTTGACTACCAAGGTACTAGAAGTTTTTCTCTGCCAAACCCTTTTTCACCACCCCCTTCTTGCCTTGAAGCCCACCAACTGTGGACTGAATCTTTTAAAAACCATGAATGAAAATCAATCTCTTTTCCTTTGAGTTGTGAATATCAGGTATTTGTCCACATGACAAAAAATGAATCAATAACTGAGACATGTTGTGGTCCACATCCCCTGGCATAGCTCAGAATGTAAACAATCTTTCTTCTCGTTTAGGGTTCTGACTTCTTTTCTCTGTGTCATATGCTCTGTGAAGTCCCCATTGTTGCCTCCCTTAGATCACCTCCATCTCATCTCAGCTGCAGAGCAAACAGACCCCTGGACTTCCTCAGCAGTTTGGGTGAAATAGGAGAATTCTAGAAGAGTTTTCTTAGCGTATCCAGAAGATGGAGTGAATGACAGCCTTTCCACTTCAGGCCTTTAGGTTTCTTTTGCTAAATTTGGTCCCTGGGTTGTGGGCCACATCAGAAAGATAGACATGTATTAGCAGGCCCAATCTCATTCCTTGATCCATCGCAGGTTATGAATAATAAGTAATAAATAGGTATCAATGAAACAAGTAAATTTAGTGATGCTGAGGTTTTGAATTAAGAGAATGGCTAAAAGTCATTTAAACTATCTGAAGTATTAGAGCAATCATCCTCTACGTTTTATAGGAAAAGCTAATGAAATTAGTTTTTGGATTAATATTGCATGACTATCAGAAATGTGTTAATGCCTTGTATTATTCCCAAAATTAATTAGTGAAGATCTTTCTGAAGTCTGTGGGAGGGCTCACTATTTCCAATTTAACAGGTTAATTTTATTTGGTAAATATATTTCATCATGCTACCATAGGACAAAAGCAAAACATGTATTTATGAATGTGAAAAACCACTGAAGTGAAATTAAATGGACTAAAATAAAACTTAAGCTTTTGACTAATTTAGCCAGATCAAAATAAAGCAAAATATTGGTATCATGCAAGTGATTTTGTACTTGGATTCTTATCTAATTTTCTTCTGAAAATGAATGAAATATGATCATTAAAATTTCCAAATGAATTACATATATCTAAACATATATCAGGCACCTCAGAAATTGTTAAAATCAAGCTTCTCCATTGAAGCAGGGTCCCTGTTTTTTACTCGTAATGCCTAGCACAAGGTTTGACATCCTATAAATACATAAATGCATGTATTTGATGACTATGGGGTTTATAAATATTTACAGGATTAACAACTTGAATATCCCATGAGAACTAAAACTGTCCACTTCTAAAGATGAACTCATTCCTGCCCCTTCCTTATCTGTTCCAACCTACAACCCATTTCTTATGCTGTGTTTTCGTTCTCAGTGAAGCATCAACAAGCCCAGCACTGAAGTGGCCAGATAGACCTGGACCTCTTCATTGTCACTCCTTAATATTTCTCTAATACAATATCTTTAAATATGACTTAAATTGGCCCAGCATATTTTATAGTAGTGTGTTGAGGTTGTATGCATTGACTTACAATGATAGAACCCCTGAACACAGGCAGAAATTACAAGGAATTCGCCTAACATTTTCTAGTCTGACTTTTTGTTTTCTGTGTACTTTACCAGTGTTTTCCCTACATGGTTCTTTCCATCTAATTTCTACTACATATAAGAGATATTTGTTTAGGTAGGTAGATATTATAGATGGGAACCTGTTCGATTTCCTAAAACAAGATGGATACATTAAGACACAGCATGTATAGGAAGCCAGTGACTCTTAAAATCAGACTAGGTGCAAATATCTGAGATACCTTGACCAGCTGACATTCAACTGCCAGATAAATCAGAATCATGCCATCAGCCTTGGATTTTAGCTGTGGCGATAGGGTCCATGTCTCTCTTCTCAAGCTAGACACACAATCTGCCAGCTCCCCACTGTCTCCCTGGCACTCCAGGAGGGGCAGAGTGGAAAACGCGGCTGGTGGCATGGAAACAATTCTCAACTTCTTTTGGTTTGCCTAGAATATTACAAGCTGTGTGAAGGAGCTCCACTGAGTGCTGTTTCCATTTTTGTCAAACAATATGAAACTGGAGATTTGATGATGATATTACCAAAAAAGAAGTTACTTATAATAGCATTTTTCTTGTATTGTTTAGCGTATCTAGTTTAACATATAAATATATATCAAATGACAGATTTGCATCAATAATGGTTACATACAAATCATAATTAACAAAACATAATTTAGGATTTTTAAATTTCTAAAGTAAGATAACATAAAAATCTTTAATCACTTTTCTTAGTAAAAGCTAGTTATTATTCTAAGATGTGTCCTTCCTATTTTTTGTAGTAAAACACAGCACTACTGTTATGAAATAAAGGTGGGATGTGGCAAATACAATGTGGTGATCCTATATCAATCCTTGGTTTATTTTTTTTCTAAGCTTTATAATGTCTAATATCAGGTCAGGTATCTACTAGCTTTGCTTTGAAAAAGGAGTCCATGCTTATGCAATGCAGGTGTTTGTGCTTACAAACCACAACACAGAGCTAATGAGAAGTCACTAGCAGACAGAAACAGCACTGGTCTAAGGGTAACAAACTAGAGTTCAGAAAATATGCACCCTCTCTCTAGCTCCGTCCTTGACAAGTCATGAAGGTGAATCACTCCTCTCCTGCAAAATGGAGATAAAAACATACCTACTTTACTCACAGAGATGTTGATCAATCAAAGAAAATAGCATGCATGGAGAATTATGAAAACTGTACAGTACTAGGCAAAAATATGCTGGCCAAACAAGAAGCCATGTTTCCCTCCGAGAAGTGGGAATGTGAGTTGAGAGGGTGATGTTGAAAATATCCAGTCTATGTGCTGCAGAGTCTGTTCTTCCCACCAGCTGCTAGGTGAAGTTGTATTTGAGAAAAGTCTGGTTGGTGACTGCAGTGGTCACAACTCTGGGGAGAGGGCACTGTTTAAAAGCATTTGCCTGTCATGGAGCTACTGCTGCTGCCAGGGGTTAAGCTCTTCCTCGTTGTCCTGCTCCATTTGGGAGGTGCTGGCAGAATGCACATGTGGAAGAGATGGTCTGTACATGTCAAAGCAGGTTGACCAGTAGACCAGTTGTTTGGAGACACTAGTAGTACCCCTGTGCCATGCAGATATTTAAGGCTATTTACAGCATATAAGAATAATACCAAAATTCCAAAGAAATGCATTGTACATATATAGCACATTATTTTTAATAGACAAAGTTGAACTACCAATATAAATAGCCATATTAGAATATATTTAAGTTGTTTTAGATATATATGAATATCCAAGAGAATTTCTTGCTAAAATTTGTAAACACCTGGCAGAGGTGGCAGAATTCTTGTTTCGTGTTGATGCTCAAGAAACCACATTTTGCATTCTGGAGAATGTCAGTATCCAAGACTTGCACCTAAGAGGGAAAAAAGTCACATAAGAAGCATGTGTGACACAGGTTCTTGAAGCTCACTCTGGATGAAGGATTGGAAAAGCACCATAGAGCCGAGTATAAAATAATTAATCTACTGGATTTAGACATACAAATGGTTTTGGAAAATATTCAATACACAATTCAAATTGTATTGAAGTTTAGCCAAAATCTTTGAGTGTAAAGAGGAAAGGAAGGCTTTCCAGGACAAAGAGATATGAATTCTCCCCATGAGGAAAAAAAAAATATATATGTTTTTTTTTTTTCCCCTGTTGTTTCCTCATCAGGAAAACAAAATGAAAACTAGAACACTTCTCAAGTCAGATCGTTTAGGAACATTTGGGTGGATCTGATGTTCACAATAGTTCTGCTACTCTACAACAAATACAATTACATTTAATGAGAAGTATCTTAACGAATACAGCATAGGATTATGTGTCTTGTGTTGCCATAAGCTGGGCAGCTGGAACCATTTATTTCCCAGTTCACTCAGTCACTGGTTTGCTCATCTAGATATATAAACAAGGAGGTAAGAAATTCTCAAGGTTGGACAGTCTCTCTCTTCAGGTGCTTCTGTAGGAGCTGCAAAAGCTTCCCCACAGCCAGAGGCACTTCCCTGTCTTCCTCCTCCTCCTCTTCCTTCCCCTGTGGGGCCTCAGGTAAGGTTGAGTCCTCAGTGAAACAGCTCATGGTTTGGTCCAAGCATGAAGCAGTTAGCCTTATGGCTAGTTAAAAAAATTCACCCTGACTTAGTTCTTACGAGTGTTCATTTCAAGCTGTTTGATTTTTAAGTTGTTACTAAATATCAAGGAAACTAAGCAAAACTTACATTATAAATCTGAGATTTATTATATTTAACTGCATTGATTTTAAAGAATAACTGTTTTCCCAAGTTTTATCTACATTTCAAGAGGAAAGGAAATCTCATCATGTGTCTTGCTTTTCCCGCAGAATGGCGATGTTTCAGTTTCCGTGCATCTCTTCCTTACTAAGAGGCGCAATAACATGAGAGCTTTTCACCTGAGTAGCTCCTTGATGAATTTTGATATCAATTCATAAAGAGCTATTTATGATTCTTTTCCCTATGTTTCCACTTACAGTGAAAGAAGACAGCCACTTCAGCAGCATGGCTATGAATTGCTGTGGTGTTTAATATGATTAAAGAATTTCTTTATCAGCTTAGAGTTCCAAGTTGGCCATTGGAATGGAGTAGAGGGTAGTCTTTTCTAGTAGAAAATGTGGATTACATTTCAAGCAGCATTAAGATCCTGTATGTATAAGTGTCCTCTGCAATATTTTTTTTCAGAATGAAAAGTATTTTCTCTCCACATTTCATTTATAAACAGCAAGTCAAGACTAAAGAAGACACTTGGCAGACCACGCAGTCTTGCTTTCATTTTTATGGTTGAGTTCACAGAATGTCGGAGTGGTTGGGTCTGTCAGTCAGTGAGCCTCAGATGCCCTCTTCCTCCCCATGATAGCTCATCTTCATAATATTCAGGCAGAAGAATTATTTGTCAAGTAGGAGGTGATGGCCCTCCTGTGTGATGTCTCATGAGTATTAGGAAGACACAGTGTGTCGTTGCATTGATGACTGAATCTGCAACTCCTTCTCAGTATCAGGAGCACCACAGGCTGCAACAGTTGGTGAATGAATTCCATTGCTATTTGCTAAGACGGATATTCTATTTTTTGGGGATTTGTTCTGTAGCAATTTTGGGGCCAAATGGACAGTAGGACACGCTGTATCGTGCTTTACTGGTCACATTCTTTCCCTCCAGTCACGTTGCTCACTCACTTTGTCCCTCAGATCTTCTTGGCTCTACCAAGTTACAGACTCAAAAATAGCTAAGTTTGTTCTTAGGATCCTCATCTTGTTTCCCTTATTAAAATCTGAGGCTTTTCTTTTACTGCTCTTCTCCTTTACACATATGCACCAATAAATGGAAAAGAAAGAAAACCCCAGGCCAGAATCATATCTGGTAAATGAAGGCTGTGATTTAGAAACAGACACAGTTTGCCACTCACTTCTCATAATGCAGAATGCAAATCCATCCCTTTGTCATTTTAAGATGCATTATTAAATTAATATAGGTAGTGTCCATGCTATGTTTGGCTGTTGTAAGGAAAGAATAGCTGTCATGAAGGGCCATGTCACTGCAAATTAGTTTCTATCCTAAGAGAGGGACACTCTCGGAGCCATACTTATGAGAGTATAGAAGTTCCAGCTGACATGCAATTTTCTCCTATTTTTATCTGCAGGCTCCCTTCATTTTCCCTCATGCTGTGCCTGTATCTAACAGCAAAATGGAAAGTTAGTACAGTGATGATGGAAGAAAACAAAAAGAAAACCTTGAAATGGGGACAATTGTTTTCCTGTTTATACAACAGATAATTTAAGTAACTTGCTAAAAGTCACATGGCTGATTTAAGTCTCAGATGACAATTTTGATTTCATGGAAACAATCTGAAATGTACTTTGTATTCAAACCTACTTTTGATTTTCTTAACTGAGAAAGAGATTCATAGGTTTTAGTATTAACTGAAATTAATCTTCAGAAAAATTTTCACAAAAGTCCAAATCTTCTCGTTTCTGCCATGTGAATTTTTTTACATATTGTTTTAATGTATTAATCCAAAGGTATCAATAACTTGTGACTTTTTTATTGCAGTTTTTATTTATTTATTTTTTGAAATATGGTCTTGCTTGTAATTCAACCTTGCCTTGACATCACTGTGTAGACCAACATGTCCTCAAATTTGTAGTGTTTCTCCTGTTCAGTCTCCTGAGTGCAGGAATTGCACTCAAGTGCCATCGGGCCCAGCGAAGAAATCATGATGTTTTTATTTGTTCCAGAGCAGAGACTTTCCTGGTAAAAAAAAATATTCATAGAGGAAGAAGATTAAATGTTCTTCTTGAAATTTCTAAAGATGTTTAAGAATTTTGCTAAGTTAGGTTTTTGAAATATTTGTATCGATCTGTTTAAGAAGTAGTTTTTGCCTTTTTAAATAAAAATTATTTAAAGAAAGAAAACAAACAAAACAGTAAAAGGGTACAAGTAATGCAGGGTTTCAAAAAAAGTAAACAGTAAGAAATCACTAGTTAATAGATTACATATTGTCATCTTAGAAATAGTTGTTCAAGTTTACAAAATTAAAGCATACAAAGTGGACGTTAAAACAGTGAGACTGCAAACTGTTGGCTTCAATGATCCAACAAAAACTTATATGGTCATCTATCTTTCACACCTAAACACACTTGCAGTTGTATCCTTTAGAGCACTTTCTTTTCCTCTCTTTTTTACAATAACAATTAGACATTTTGGGTTTCATTTCTCCCACAGTTATTACATTTTTTTGGAAGAAAATAAAACCAAATGTGGCAAAACAAAGCAGAGTCAGTCAAAACAAAGGATGAGCATAGTACATGATGTAAAAACAGAATACAAGAGTAATTTTTGTCTTTGCAGAAGTAAGTACTGATGGAATTTTTCCTGCGTGCAGTCTAAGGCTATGAACTGAGAATGTATATTTCTGTATGGACCTGGGAAAAATGAGTGCACAATCTATTTGCTGGAAGTGTAGCCCACAAAGATTACACATAGGACATCTTAGCAGTCCACCAAAACCTCTGTGGCATCCTCTCACAAACATGCAATTTCTATTCTTCAGCCCAGAGTCAAATAAGAAATAGCTTTCTATCCATCCCAAAGAACACCGAAACCCTATGAGAAACATGCAAGTATTGTTTGGCATTGCATTTGATAAAGGAAACTATATAGCTTACTTTTTTAAGGGAAAAGATTTATTTAGCTTTAGTTTGTAGAGATACCAGTCCATTTCGCTGGCTCCAAGAAAGGATGGCATTGCGGACAATGATTGCAGAGGAAAAACAGTTCATGGTGGGCAGAAGGTAGCAAAGTAAGCAAGGAGAAAACCACAGCTCGTTCTACCACTTATGGAGTACTTAAGGGAAAGTAGTACTCATACCCTAATCCTAGTGTCCTTAATCCTAGCTTTGTGCCATGAATCCATCCTAGTATCACACACTGTGTATCTAGCCATCCCTGAAAAAGTCCACCTATTAACACATAAGGCTTTGGAGGCACATCTCGGCACAACCATAACGAGTAGTTATGAGGGCTCAAAAAGAAAGCAAGAGAGCCATAGAGAAAGGCTCAATTTTCTTAGAGAACACCTCATGTCTTAGACACTTTCCCACACTGCTGGTACAAAACATCTGATACCTACAAACTAAAGGAGGAGAGATTTATTTTAGCTCACAATTTGGGAGGAATATGCCCTTCCATGTCACACCCCCAGTGGCCACCTCTCCAGCTAGATTCTACCTCCCATCATGTAAGTTATGAACTCATCAGTGAATTAACTGTTCAGTATAGCACCCTCATGATCCAATGACCTTTCAAAAGTCCCATCTCTGAATGCATAAAGCTTTTGGGGGACATTTTAGATCCAAACCATAATACTACAGTAATTCTGAATAGAAGATTTCTAGGAACATGAATGGGAAAACCCCTCTGATGAACTCTCATGTAACAATGCAGATTATGTTATTGGAAAGTGATTTTGTTATAAGTGACAAAGAACTTGGCTGAATCATGTTTGTGTGTTAGAGTTTTATGGAGGGTAGAAATTACAAGTAATGGAACTGAATATTCAGCTTAAGCTATTCCTAAGCAAAGTATAACCTGATGTTTTTCCTACTCCTAGCAACTTTTTTAAGATGCATTTTTTTTTCTTTAGACCATGTTTGCAATCCATAATGATTGCATTCCTCATGGGAGTTGGTACATGTATATAACATATCTGATTTCTTCTTTCATCCCCTTCCCTTCTCCTTCTTGTTTTGTTCTCCATCCCTTCATTTCTTGACCTTCTTCCTTTTTTCAAAAGATCCTCCTATTTCTTTTTCTATATTTTATTGTACTCTTTATTTATACCTTGGTTTTCTCATGTGAAAAAATCATGCAATATTTAAGCTTGTTGGTCAGATTTATTTCACTTAAAATTATGGTTTCAAGGTGCATGCATTTCCCTACAAGCTTATGCTTCTTTATGGTAGAATACACTTCACTATGTAGAAATTCAGCAATTTCTTTATCCATTCATAGGTTGATGGCCAGAAAGGACACTTCCAAGATTTAGACCTTATAAATTGTGCTGCTGTCAACATGGATATTCGTGCTTCACTGTAAAATGATGCCTTTAACTCTTTCAAGAAGATATCTAGAAGGAACAAAGCTAGGTTGAATGGAACTTTCATCTTCTTGAGTCACTTATGTACTCGTTTTCATAATGTTTGTACTAGTTTGTATTTCTACCGACAATGTAGAGGGGTTCCTTTATCCCCCACAGCCTCTCCAGCCTCTTTCATTTCCTAATGATAGCCTTTCTTTCTGGAGAAAGATGAAATCTCCAAGTTGTTTTAATTTTCATTTTTCTAATGGCCAGAGACATTGAATAATTTTAAAGTATTCCTTAACTATTTGTACTTCTGAGAAGTGTCTATTCATTTTGGGTGATCACTTTGGATTGGATCTTTTATTTTGCAATCTATTTTTTATTTCTTTATATGTTATAGATATTATTCCTGTCTGAAGAATAGCTGAAAGAATGTTTCCCATTGTATAAGTTGTGACTTCACTCCGTTTTCATTGTTGTGCAGAAGCTTTTTGCTTGATATGATCTCATTTGTTGATTTTTTGATGTTATTTCTTGTGCAATTGGAGTTGCATGCAGAAAGTCTTTGCCTATAACTGTAGTACAAGAGTTTTACCTATTTCAGTTTTCAACAGATTAAATGTTTCTGCTTTAATATTTAGATCTTGGATCCATTTATATTTCAGCACATAGTGATAGATATTCAATTTTCTGCATGTGAATATCCAATTTTCCTAGTACCATTTGTTAAAAAGGCTGTCTAGCCTCCAGCGTATGTTTTGGCCCTTTTACCAAAGATCAGATTGTTGAATATGCATAGGGTGTTTCTGCATCCATTATCCTGTTCTGTTGATCCACATTTCTGTTTATGTGTGAGTACCATGCAAGTTTAATCACTGTGGCCTTATAATACAATTTAGAGTCAAGGATAGCTTCCTGCTTTGTCCTTCTCTAATATTGCTTTTGTTATTCTGAATCTCTTGCAATTTTATGATTGTTTTCTCTAGTGCTGTGAGGGAAGCTATTAGTATTTGCATCTGGATTGTATTAAGTCTGCATATCAGTTTTGGAAACACAGCCCTTTTGACAATACTGGTTTAGTCTATCCAGGGACAGGAACTATCTTTCCATTTTCTGATGCCCTCAATTTCCTTTTCTGAACATTGCAATTTTCATTGTGGATGTTTTTCACTCCCTTAAATTAATTCCTAAGTATTTAATTTTTCTTGATGCTATTGTGAATGTTATTATTTTACAAAATTCTTTCTTGGTGACTTCATTATTAGTGTAACTATAGGAGCACTATTAATATTTCATATTGTTTTTTTATCTTGCTACATGGCTGAATTTGATATTAATTATAGAAGTCTTATGGTGGAATTTGTTAGATTTTCTATGTGCTGGATCATGTCATCTGCAAATAATGATAATTTGTTTTATTCTTTTCCTATACATTCTTTTTTCTCTCTTATCTAATTGCTCTGGCTAGTGGTTTGAATATGATGTTGGCGAGTGTGGTGATAGTGGACATCCATGTCTTTTTACTGATTTTAGAGAGAAAGCTTTCAGTTTTTACCCACTATGATACTAGCAATAGGTTTTTCTCAGATTGAGCTAAGTTCTTTTTAGCATTATACTCTTAAGGGCTTTTATGATGAAAGATGCTGGATTTTGTTAAAAATTTTTTTCTATGGCTACTGAAAAAATTTTATGATTTTTGTCTTTGCTTCTATTCATACTATGTATTACATTCATTGATTTGCATATATTGAAGTATCTTCGCATATCTGGGACAATGCCTACTTGATAATGATGTGTGATCCTTTTCATGATTTGTTGTGTTTTGTTTGCCTGTATCTTTTGAGGATTTTCACATCTATGTTCATTAAAAATGGGGAATGCCTCATGAATTTGGATACCTTCCTTGATTAGAGGTCATGGTAATCTTCTCTATATTGTTCCAATTTTAGTATATATACTGCCAAAATGGGCATTGGTATTCAGCAAATTTTGCTTTTTTGTAATCAAAAGAAATAAGCCAGTCATGGTGGTCAATATCTGTAATTTCAGCACTCTGGGAAGCTAAAGCAAGTGGATTGTAAGTTTAAGTCCAGGCTGAACAAGTTAGTGATTTAGTGAGACCTTTTCTCAAAAATTAAAAAAAGAATGTTAAAAAGAGGGCTGGGGATATAGTTCAGTATAAAGGTCCTGGATTTAATCTTCAATACTACATTTAAGAAAAAGAAAAAAGAAAGGATGGTCTTGCCAAACACATATTTTCAAGTATCTCCTAGAAGCTTCCTATCTAGAAAGATGAGTTTAACTTTCATCTTTCTTATTTTTTTCTTAACAGTAAGATTTTGATCTAAAAGCAAAAGCCTAAAGATAAAACTGGACAGAGAAATGAAAAATCTTTTTTTTTTTTTTTTGCACTCTTAAGTATTTGTTTTTTTCACTTGTATATTACAAAAAGGACTTGCATACTGTGGTCTGGATTTAATTGTTAAAAAGACATTTTGAGAAAATGAAAAAGATAATAAAGGGTTGAAGCCTAAATTATTGATAGTTTCCTTTCTTTTCCTTTTTATTTTTTGCAATACTAGGAATTGAATCCAAAGAATATAGAACTTTCACACTAAGTTAAGACCCCAGCTTTTTATATTTAACCTTTTTATTTTTAAAAGCTAGAATTGCACCTTCACACATGGCTGGCTATGTCCTGTTCTTACTGATATTTCCTCATACTTTTCTATTGCTTTTTATTTATGAAAGTTCTTTTAAGTATAGTTAACATGATGTCGGTCCTCAGTCACAATAAATTGCATGTACAAACATAATTATAAGTATGGATTTTGTGGGAGGGAAGCTTGCAGTATTAAATATTTAGTGCAAGAGAGAAATTGATTTGAAAAGTAGGGTTGATTTAAATGTATGCGTTAAAGTATATTAACACATACATGTAACATGTAAACACCCTCTTTTTCAGTTAGTAGGGAACTAATAGATATTATTTCTTCTCAGTAAGATATGATATCCCATAGTGTTTGTGAGTTTAGGCTGTGGAATTAGGCATATCTGGATCAAAACCTAGGCTTTACAACTGAGTTCAGCAAGCTTGTTTGAGCTTTGATTTCCTCATCTGCAAAAAGGGATGATAGTGGTTTATACTTTTCAGGGTGGCCTTGCAGATGCAATAGAATAATGTTCTGTGTGTAAGGCTTGTAGTCCAAAGTAAGGGAGAAGTAAATGTCAGCCAATCCGGTGATGTTCTTATCACTATAATATTATTGTCAATCACTGTCTGGTAGTCGAAGAGCAACCAGATGGTTGAAGGGTCGAGTATAAATAAAAATATTTGAAACACACAAATACTCTTTGTTGAATATTTTTAAATGATTCATTGAGTAAGTCAGTATATACAGCCAGAGTTAGTAGTTACTCACCTTACACTGTAGCCAGTTGACAGTAGTTTTATAACCAACTCTTGTGTAGCTCTTCTATTTCATAACCCCTTTGTTTTTCTCACACATTTTTGAGGACTGAGACCCACTCTGTACCCAGCTTGCAGCCAATTATTATTGAATTTCCCTACAGACTCAAGTTCACCTACCCTTTCTCCTTCGCTTCTCCTCCCCTGCTGTACCCCCACTCCTGTGCTTACACAGTTGTCCCTGCAAAAGAAAATGTGTTTCGTTGCTCTTGATCAAGTCACATGGTTTTCTGAGAAACTACATTTTCTTTTGCTTTGTTCCTGGTGGGAAGTACTATTTTTATTCCCCCAGGAAGTCCTGTAATTGAGACAGGAAAATATGTTGCCTGGCCAAATGCCACGGGAAAGACAGTCTCCAATCTGTACAAAAACTGAATGCTCCCTTCAGAAGTGGCTATTGTTCACACTGAAGCACTAGTGGACCTCCCTGCAGCTCCCTCCTTCCAAGTTCTCACATCAGGGATGGAATTAGCCCAGTGAGATATTTCTTCCCCTTCCCATTGTATAGCAGAGGTGGTATTTGGCAACAGTACATTAAGTATCAAAAGATTGTTGTTTTTCCTTCTTTGGCATCAATTAGCTCTCTATTTCCTCTTTTAATTTTCCATTGTGATTACCCAAAACAGTACAAGATCTGAGATTTCCTAATTTACACCCAGTATTTCTCTACACAGGCATTCTGCAGTATGCAACATACAAAAGTCAATCCCCTTCCTCATATTTTAAACCAGTGAAACTCAGGCAATAAAATTGAGACATTTTATTTATTCAAGTCATGCTTAGTTGTAGGCAATGCTGGGAATTCCAGGGCACCAGTTGGGACTAGGAGGAGGTAAGAAAGGTCACCACCTAGAAAAGGCAAGCTAAGAAGCTACATGTGGTTTCTCTTTTCTCAGCCAGGAGAGGAACACCATGTTTAGAGGGACAAAATAAAAATCATCTATGCACCTTATTTTTTAAAGTAACTTTGTATCATTCTAATTTACAACTACCTCTTAATTTACTCCAGCACTTTAATTGATGGACATTTATATAAGAAAGTTCTGAAAGATATTGGTTTCATGATTCTTTGCTCAGTGAGCAGTTTCCTATTCTATGTGTAATGCCATTCAGTGGTTCAGTGATAGAGTATGTATAGATGTGCTTCTTTGATAACTTATTCCAGTCTCTCAGTTATCTTCTCCCAGTAGCAAACATTCTCTAAGATCATATCATCAACATTTCCTTCAAAGTACAAAATATCATGTTCTTAAGTTAAAGACAATTATTTGTTCATTAATAGATGCAGTCATGAGATAAGGTATTTTCAGGTTATGCAATTTATCTTGCCCAAGTAAAGCTCCATACATGTGTTTTTTTTTTCTATTTTTTCCCTAACACTGGAACCTAATATGAGTGTCTTAATTTTTCATGAATTATGTAGCCATTACTTCTTTGTGATCTATGTTCCTTATAACTTCAACAATGCTCTTTTCAATATTTAATTTGAAACCAATTTTTTCTTCAGTTTTCATTTGGTCTTTCATAGATCTCTCCCTTTGTCTCTCTGTCTCTGTCTCCTGCATCTTTCACCTCCCTAACTTGCATTTCTTTTTTAATGTGTTACATTGGCTCTCTTTTTGAGGAATATACCAACCTTGTGTGCAAAACTAAATCTGTAACTCAGAGCAAATGATACTGTATATATCCCAAAGATTGTGAAAAAGAAAAGTAGTGATTATAAACTATGACATACATATTAAGGTTCTAGGGGAGCTGAGATTTGACATGAAAAAGGCTTATTGAGTACTCTTGGGATTGGCGTTTGTGAAAGAGATAGGAAAGACTGGAGACGAGAAGGGTAACTGTGCTGTGCACCCAGCAATAATGTAAGCTAACGCCACAAGTGTCTCAGGAGCTAGAGTAGCCCTTCAGAGCTACCCCAGATTGGGTCAAAATGGTGAGGTCTTTTTCTTGCCCCACATTCAGGCATTAGATTTGGAATATTTCTGGAAGTAAAGTTGTTCTCTGCTACACCTTCCTTGAAGGGTCCTATGCCTGCAAGCTCTCAGCACCAGCAGCATTGCCAACAGCTAAGACAGGCCCTGCACTGAAGGGGAACTTGGATGGTGATTCAGTGTGACCACCACAGTCCGATTAAATCGGGAAACTGAAGACCCCAGTCTAGTTCCTTTTGATTTCATAAATTCAGAGTGAAGAAGACAATTCTGTGTGCCGCAGAATTCCATCATCTCTCTGCCATCCGATCTGTGTTGAAGACAGTGTCTTTAAAGGTATGGAGGTATTTTTTCTTCTTCTTAATTTCCCTCTCATGTTTTCATAAAGCTCTTGCTTGCTTCTGCTTTTGCCAGCCTGGGCATAGACCTTTAACATGCCCTCCTCATTTTCTCTTTCCTGCTGTGTCGGTGAGGGCATTGTCTGCATTGCAATGCTCTAAAAATGGTCTCTTTCTCTTTTCTTCTGCTTCTGATGGGCTAACGTGCTTCCAAACAGTAGTTTGTTTAATAAAATTTGAACTACTGTCTGTTGCACGCTGCTGCTAAGCATATAATTCCTGTGCCTTTTCTTTGAAAAAGCTACCGTTGGAGCAAGCTCCCCACTTTCTTTCATCCCACAGATCATTTCCATGCAGCCCACTCGATATTGCCTGGCAGCACAAGGGACAAGAATAGCAAGGAGAACTGAAACCCACGGAAGAGCGGCAGCCTCCTCCTGCCTTGTGTACTTGTAAGCTGAGCTGCTAACAAGTGGCAGAATTGATTCATTTGAATTCCATCTCCTTTCATTTCCTCTGTTTTCCCTTTGGTGTTGGTCATAATGAGCATCGGAAAATGACCCAGAACAGAGGAGGCAGATGGAAAAAGAAGAATGGGGTTGAGATAATCCACAGTTCAAATAGTCAGAATTAGCATTCACCCCCTGCCTCCCACAGTCCCTTTCATCTCACTGTGGCCACTGCACAAAGCTACCAAGGAAGTATTCATTTCACAGGTAGCCACTGCGATGGTTTTTTGCTTTGTTTTGTTTCTCAGAACTTTTTCTTGCCTTGGTACTGTCTCATTAAAGTGTCCATCTCACTGCTCTCAGAAACAGTTCAAGCTTTCCTGGCATACTTGGGAGGACATAACACAGAAGCTTCTAAGTGAAGAATATTTAAAAATAAAACTATGCCCATAGTTCTTGCCAGCCTTTGTGGTATCTGCTCTTTTCTCCTCCATTAAAGAAGAATGGTCTCTTCTGAGTGGAACAGGTGCACATTTTAAATAAAGGACCACAGAAATAATAACAGTGATTCTTTGTGTCAGGGAAAAAAGTTCAACCTAGGCAGGAACTAATCACCAGCACCAGTGAGAATGACTGTCGCCATCATCCTCCCATAATCACTGCCTGGGAGATCCACTCCCAGTCCTGGCTGCAGGCCAGAAAATATGGTTTCTGCTATAAATCACTATCGGTCCATTGTGAACAGATCTGTTCCCATTCACAAACAGAAAAGGATTTACTTCTTGGAAAGTGGAAAAATCAACTCTTCAGGTAACCAAGACCTCAGTGTCCTCATCATAGAATGAGTACCACCTATTTCTGTAGCTGAGAGACCTCAGTATCTGCAGCTTTGAAACGTTCACTGGAGCTCCAGAGAGTTGCCGCAGCAGCTGAGCACAGGAGCCCTGGAAGCCTCTCAGATGTTTCAGGTCTCTGAGGGTTTTAATGATGTCTTTCCTCCTAAACCTCAGACAAAGGAGAGAAGGGTAAAGGGAAATGCTGGTACCATTAAGGTAAAATTTTCACTTAGTATAGATTCAGTGTCCCCTTTCCTCCATCATAAATATTTGAAGTTCACATTTCAACTATTTGCTTCCAAAATCTATAGACTGTGCCACTGTCATAGGCTTGGTACTAATCCATCCAGAACACTAGGACTAGTCCTGAGATGCTAACCAATGATAACTAAGCCCTCAGAGAACTCACCCTCTTGGTGATGAGGGCTATCTCTGGATGGATTCTGAGTGAGAGTGTCATCTTTGTGACTTAGCTAGGCATCAGCTTTAATAAATTGGATATTTCATTCCCATTTCCCCAATGAGAGAATCGTTTTGGGTTTATTTAGAAATTAATTGAACAAGTAACACCTTACCATTCATGGCTCTTTTTCCTCCTATCTCGTTTTCTATTTCCATGTGAACTGTATAGAGATTTGTGCTAGCAATTTACACTGCTAAGGGTAGGAGTTCAGCCCTTACCTCATCGGACTTTTGGGTTCTTGAGAAGCTCCAGCAGCTTTATCAGCTCCACCAGTCACTCAGCTTTCCGCTGAGCTCAATGTTCTGGGCAGGTATTGTGTCGTCAGCCCCCAGGCAGCTCTGGAAATGCCCACAGCTGTGACATTCAGGTGGTACACAGGCTCAACCACACATGGGTGTTTGCTCTGTTATGTACATTGCTCCCATCTGTGACTTCAGTAATTGCTGAATTGGAAACAGAGAAAGAGTAAGAGATGCTCAGGTGGGCTCTGCTTCTGCTCAGACTGAGTGTTGCTAAATCAGGGAATCAAGGGTACCATGCCAGCCACTTTGCCTTCCTGTCTCATAAACTGTGAGTCTGTGTAAAGCAACAAGGCTCATGGAAGGTAGAAATAACAGGTTGTACATGATTAAATACATTTGCACTGATTGTGTGAAAATTGGATTAATACAGTAGCTATGTATCACAATTCCTGAAACTATCCCACAGACAATGAAACTTGTGAGTTCATACTAATATGATGATGCTCTGCTTTGTAAAATCTGTGAAAGCATTTAGAGGAGACAAGGTGGGGATTCATTTTATATTGTTCTAGAAATAGCTTTCCCTTTTCAGCTTGATTTTCTTGGTTTCTCTGGACTGATTCTTCTCATTTTTACTTATCTTACCTGCCAGTTTGTTTGCTGAGACAGAGAAAATGCTAGGCTGGGGAATTAAATTCAGGTTTATTTAAACTGGCAGGCATGTCTGAACCAGGACATAAGGGAAGTCTTACTGTGTCGTGAAGACAATTAAATGTGCTTGGAAAGTTTTATTTGGTTTGTTGTTGACAAAAGTTAAGTCCCTGGGTAACTTAATTTTTCCGGCTGATTCCCAAAGGAAAAAAATCAAGCTAACTCACAGCAACATATTTACTTGTGGAAATTTGATGAACTGTGCAGTATGGAAAAGATAGCCATAATCTCAGTTCTGATTTCTCTTTTTCTTCTTCAGTTTCTTTCCTGTGAAAGGAACATTTCTTTTTTTTTTTTAAATTTTATTTAAAAGGAAAAAGAGAAAAAACAAAGTGGTGTAAGGGTACAAGTAATACAAAACTATAAAAAAAATTAAGAAATCACCATTTAATTACACATTTATCATCTTAGAGATAGTTGCTCAAACCACAGTATCAAAGCATAAAAAGTGGACATTCAAACAGTGAGACTGCAAACAGTTGTGGAAAGGAACATTTCTTTTGATCAGGAAAAAACCCTATGTCTAACTGAGGAGGTAAAGGGCTCAGGAGGAGCTCAGAGAGGCTGAGTATTTCTAGAGAGGCTTCAAGCCATTTATCTAAAATGTACTTCACCCTTGATCTGCTGGCAAAATTTGATAAACAGGAGTCAGCCAGTCTGATGATCCCACTGAAGAACTAAATTTCCATCAATAATATTCAGACAAATTATTTGTATGACTTTGTGTTAGCTGGTTGGTTTTATGTTTTGTCCTCTGCTTTAAGGAAGACTTTAGTTTCTTTGACAAAAAATATATATCACAGGAAAAAATAAGCAAGGAAAACTATGACTTTACATAATCTCCCATCCAATCCTTAAGAAAATAAAATTTTAAAAATTACACAGAGACAAGTACATCGGCACATGCCTGTAATCCCAGCTCTCTGGAAGACTGAGGCAGGAGGACTTCAAGTCTGAGCACAACCTGTATAACTTCACAAGATCTGTCTCAAAATAAAAAATAAGGGACCAGGTATGTGTTGTACATTTAGGATACTTAACAGAATGAAAATTGAGAACATGGAATCAAGGGAAAATTATATGAAGGTAAGAGATTATTTATACACCACTTAGCTTCTGCTAACATGGTGGAGGATAACTATTACACTTTGATGGTTTATAGTTCTTTAAAGAAAAATTATAGAACTTAAAAGAATTGCTTTTGTTATAAGGTGATTCTTGACCGCATAGACTTCCATTTTGTACACTGTCTGTGTAATCTGTTTAACTTCAGACACTTTACCTACGTCGTTGATTCTATTACTAGATTTTTGAATTTCTGATTAGGGAAAAACATTGAATGGGTGGATAATCTAAGTGTACTTTATTTCTCTATTCACCTCTAAAATGAAATCAAGATCCAGGTCTGAGTCATTCCATAGTCTCAGTGTGAGCAACTTAGTGAGAATTCAGGTGAGGTCCAAAAAAGGCTTATTGGGGAGTAAAGGGCCAAAATAAACTTCTTAGGGTTCTACTCTCCAGGTCTGATTATGAAAAATAGGCTCTATAGACTGAACATTGGAAAAGAACTTCATACTATCCAGATGCAGGCAACAACTCCTAACTTAATAAAATATTATTTGTTTCAGTGTTATATGATAAGAATTGACATACATGGCATTTAAATTCATTGTTGAATCTCCAGAACCTTTGCTTCTTTTGTAGACAACTCTCAGCTGAAGAGCTGAGAAAGCTGGAGAGAATCAGCAAACCACATACACTACATACTTAGAGCTACCACACAGGCTCTGTTTGCAAAAATGTGTTTAAAACCGAAATCCTGCAATAGGAGAAATAGGTCACATTTATTATACTCTGGTGCAAGCTCTGCCTGAAGTACTTTATCTAAATAATTTCTTTTAATCATTGCTACAAATAGAAAAAAGAAAGGCCTGCTTTTATGTGCATTTTATAGATGGAGAAACCAAGGCAAAACAAATTTATTAAATGAAGTGGGGTTTAGACTCAATATTTTTCCTGAGCTTCTGATTGCTGAGCTACATTGATACAGAATTAATTCTACACCAGAAAGTGTGCTAGACACCAGGGATAGGTGAGCAAACAATATTTAAATTTGTTATTCTGATTTGACCTTAGGATTGCACAAATGTCTTTCATCTGTGTATCATTTTTTTTTCTGAACTACTTGGAGGTTACCATAACAACTTGGAGCATTATTAACTGTGAAGGTCAGCAAAGAGAATTAAATAATTTGGTCTCTAATGACAATGGAATGACTGATGCCCTTCAGCATTTAGAAATTACAACATTTTTTAAGGAGGTCTTTATTATATTTTTATTAGGAAACATCTTTTGTGATGAGTTGTTAGTCTGTATCTGTTAAATATCAATCAAGCCTGTGACATGATAGTCTGTATCTGTTAAATATCAATCAAGCCTGTGACATGAAACATAAATATATTAATGGCATTCATCATTAAAGTAGTTATGTGCATTAATTAACTTTAGACACAAAGTAAATCTCCTCAGTATAGTGGCATTTATTATTCACAAAATGATGAGTAGCATGATGATTTTTTAAAGTCTTGACTGGGGGCATTCTTCAGTATATCGTCAGCCGCAGGTTGGGTAGCTGGTGCTAATGACCCCAGGCTAAGCTTTTTATACATTTGCGGTATGACTGGCTCTGTGCTGGAAACACTGGGTTTTCCTTTACATGCTCGCTCATCATCTAGCAGCCTAGCTGGGGCTTGTTCATTTGAGATGGACAGTGTTCCTTTTGGATCAGAACTAGCATAGTGTCATTTCTGTCAAAGAGAGTCTGATCAAAGCAAAATCTGAAGACAACCTAAATTCAAGGAGGCTAAAAATAGACTCTGCTTTCTGATGAGAGGAGGGTAAGGTCACATTACAATAGAACACAGATGGTTCAGGTTGAGGAATAAGGGAAGCCACTTTTGGAAACTGTCAAACCACATAGAACATATTATCATAATCATTTTGCAGATATGAACATGGAGGTCCAGTGTTAAGTAACATGCCCTTAAAAATCATGAAATTATTAAGTAGCAAATTCCTTGAAGTAACTAGTAAAGTGTTGAATATGAGGATTAGGAATACTTAAATATGTCACATTTGAAAGCCTCTTTCTAAAAACACCACTTTATAAGCTTTTCAAGACTTTTATTAGCTATATAATTAAATGTTATTTTCCCAAATGAAAATAGGGACTGAAAATAGTGAAATTTCAAGGTATAAAAATCTAATATAATAATTCACTCATTTGCAGTTATAGGCAAGAATACTTTTAATAATAATTAATAACAAATTAATATTTAGTTACATAAAAGTGACCTTTATTGTTTTTCATGTGTGCAGTTATTGATCAGTGTTCTTCTATGGTAATATTACATAACTGATAATAATCAAATGCAGACAGAATTCTCATTTGCAAAACTTAACACCTTGTATTCCCACAGTACATTTGTTATACGAGAGCGTTTAACTAGTAGTACCTGCAGTACGGATAGTGTCAGATACTGTTCAGTAGATGTGAATTTAGCACATGCCTCCTTCTATGGATTATTAGACTCTAAAATTAATGAACCATGGAGGCACCTACAATAGAGCCTCCAGATATTAACACATTGTGGACAAATTTATGGCAGATTCTTGAAAAGCTTATGTCCATTGGTTCCCAATGATGCTTTTTTTCAGGTTTATATGCCTTTAGGATATTCATTTGGCAGAATTTTTAAGCACCCAGTATTCTATAGAACCCTTGGAAAATTCAAAAATGGTTCTGATCTTTTTGCAGTTTTATTCAGAGTCAACAATATTTGTCAGACATCTACTATAAGACAGACATTAAACAAAAATATACCTGAAATACGTGAAATAGGTATTAGTCTCATTTACCATTGAGAAAACTGATTCAGAAGAGGTAATTGACTTAACCTAAAATTCCCCAGCTAGCATCAGAACTAAAGCAGAACCGGATTTTATCTGGCATCAGGGCTTTAACATCACCTATACACTATGCTAAGACTCAAATCTTTAAATGATTGCCCAGCAGGCTCACTGGTAAGGAGTGACACAATGTTGTATCTTTTGTAACTCCTGAGGTTAGGTTATCAGTCTATGCCTACTAGTCAATCTCTTCATTTATTACCTAGTTGTTATTATGATCATACTCATGGCAAGAAATTGCAACAGTTGGGAACAGTGTAAGATAAAAATTAAAACTTCTCAGTAAAATCAGCCTTCAGGTTCTTAGAGGTAAGACAATGATTTTTTTTATTGTTCTTCCTATTTTTTATAGCTTTTGCCACTGTGTGTTTAAGAGAATCTTCCTGTTTTACGTAAATAAGATCAAACGTACCAATTTTTTCCTCAGTAGTGTATATTTGACATTTGAAAATCCAGATTTACATATTGTTTTGTTCTTTTTATTTATATACCATGTTTATTTGGTTGATATATTTGTGATGAATGTTGAGAGTAATTGTTTCTTTTTTTACTTTATTAATATCTCTTTTTACTTTTTTACTGTAACAAACAGTAACTCAAAAAAGAAAAACATATCAACTTCTTTACAGAGCTATATTTTTCATGGAAAACACATAAAGGCATCATTTTTTCCCAGTTACTCTTGGGAAGACTAGTGAGCGCCTATCTAGAAGATGATAGAGGATCTGTACATGAACTCATTTTTAATATAAATTTTTTCCAAAAGGTAGGACACTGCTCTGCTGGCCTTCTCTGTTCTATCCAGAGGTGCTCACCGGATGCTATGATGACTAAGGTCTACAAAGTCTTTGAACAAGATGGAGTAATTCATCCTCTTCAAACTACCACCTTGCCCATGGCACAGCCCAGCTTTACCCAATTTACTTTGGATACTGTGTACAGGTACATGGAACTAGATACATGTAGACACTATGGACACAGATGCATGTAAACTAGACATATGTAACCAACTCTCTCTCCATTGAAAGTAATTACTTGTCATGTTACCCAGTGGTTACCTGAATGATGTAGACCATGAATAGAATTATTTTAATTCCATGTTATAATATAAAAATGAGAGACAAAGTGATTGTCTAATGAAATAGTACATAAATAAATATAATATAAAACTCCACTCACAGATTATGACCATTTAGAACCTGGAGAAAGACAGAAACACAAACTTGTTACCTATCCTAAATAGCATTCATTAAATAATGCATGTATATATGTCTAGAAGAGTTAAATATTTGATTAGTTGCAGGTTTAAATTCTGAATAGTCTTCTTAATGTATAAAAATAATTCTATCTGTTTATAATGGTATTTGTGTAATGTTCTCTGTTTGTGTATGGGAAGACTGAATCCCTACACAAAAGTCTCCTAGTCTTCAGGGATCAACATCCTCTCCCCCAGTGCTCAAGGATGCTGCTGTCATCGAGGTGATCACATGCACATCTCTGCATGGAAAGTTCCCAGTTTGAAACCATTGTTCCAGCACAGTTGTCACCATCCCTTTATACTCACAGATGGGGCATGTGATCTGTCTGTTCAGCCCTACCACATTTTTTTCCTATCCTCATGTTAGCATGCGCCTCTAATACACACTATTCTTAAATGAAAATTTAGTTTTTCATAGCTGAGAAAAACTTTCACAGGCCGATGATTTTACCTCATGCTGAAAACCAAAGAATATATATATATATATATATATATCCAGTGAAATTTTAAAGACATTGATTATTTTGTTGAATAGAATTTCATTCTTGGGATTCTTTACAAATTCTGAAATTAGAAAATTTTTATTTCTAATAATAGCTAATAATCTTTCACTTTATTAGACTATATATATGACATCTTTATTTTCTTCTTTTGGTGCCAGGAAATTCAGAACTAAGCCAAACACTTGGTTGTGGCAAAGGCTGTTAACTCATATAGAAAAGAGAGTCTGACAGAAATGACTTTAAGTTCTTAGCTTTTCATGGCTACTGTAACAAATTAACATAAACTTTGTGACTAAAACAATGTACACCTACTGTCTTCCATTGCCAGAGGCAGAAGTCTGAATTGGGTTTGAAAGGGCAAACGTTAATTTTGTTGGAAGACCACACTTCTTCCAGACTCTAAAGGAGAATCCATTCCTCATTATTTTCAGATTCTAGAAGCTGGTACTGTCAGTATTCCTGAATTTGAGGGCTGCATCTCTTCAGCCCCTACTTTAGGAATTGTACTGCCTTCTCTTTCTCTGTGCCAAATTGTCCTTTCTTTCCTTATAAGGATGTTTGACTACATTTAGAGCTCATCTGGATAATTCACAATAACCTATCTTGAGATCCTTAACCTAATCACATATGTCACGTCTCTTTTTACATAAAGTAACATTCACAGGTTCCAGAGATTAAAACCCAGAAAATTTAGAAGCCAATCTTTAGGCTTACCAAAACCTACCATTTGGCTTTCAGTGATTCATGTGCATTCTCCATGTAAAATATATTCATCACATTACAATGACCCCTGAAAATCACACCCTATTTCAAAATCAACTCAAAAATCCAAAATTTCAGCTAAATATCACCAATTTAAAGCTCCCAAATCTTGTTATTATAGTCAAATATGGAGAGATTCTGTAAATGAGCTATGCTTTGGAAAAACTTGTTTCTGTCTTTAAAGCATTAGCTCCACTACCCTGTTAATAGTAGTTACACACAAAAAGTTAGTCACAATCAGGATTATTCCCTTCATCCTCTCATTCACTGTATCCCATATTCTCTTTACCATGCCATGATTCCATTGATCTAAAGTTTTGAATACAAACCATTCAAAACCTCCTTAAAATAATATGGAAAAACTAATGATAAATAAAATTTAAATTACTCTTTAAAAATAAATTTAAAAAGGACTGTCGGAATTGGGGTTCAATTCAGGTTAAATATGCTTTGGCATGAATACTGTACACATATTGGGAGATCTCATACTAGAATTTGCTTAAAAAATAAAATGTAAGGCTCACTCCAAAAAAAGGTATGATATTTTGGGAAAACAATTAAATACTAAAATTTATGATAGATCCTTATTTTTTGGCAATTGAAAGTTTCTGAAATACATTTTCTTAAAGCCATTAGGCCCTTGATGTGTATCTTATTCATGTTATGATTTATTATTGATGTATTGAATCAATTCCTCAGCAAGTAAAGCTTGGAAATGTGAGTGATTTGATAAACTCCTGGAATTTATTCTTTGGAGACAGGTTTGACTCCAATTTCTAGCTGTTAGTTTTAGATCTCATTCCTGTGCTTTTTCCTCCAACTCAGTAACTATTATCACAGCTCTAGCAGAAGAATGATAGTACAGTCAATGTTAAAGTAGGGTAAGTTTTCTCAAGGAAAAAATATTAACAATTGTGAACCACAACTGAATTCAGCATAAGTTAGTGCCTCTGAGGGCAGTTTTCAAGCTATTTTGAACTCTGGTGAGTCTTTGATAGGTACATTTATATAAACTATATTTTAAAAGCTTGCAAAGCTCTCGCTGTTGTAAATGCCATAGGCACTTGCTAGGAAATACTAACAGAGAAACAGAAGGAAAACCAAAATGAATGGATTCCCATTTAATCTCTCCATATTGCAGCATATTGCATAATCACTATAGATGTTAGCCAAGATATAGTGGTATCTTTATCTTTTGCTGTATATCCACAGAGGGCTGAAGTCTTGTTTTCAAAGGCGAATTTTTAAAATGTATTTATTTTCTCAGTGAATTTGTGAGTCTGAAGAACTCCTAAATCCACTTTAAAATGCTATCTCCTGCAGGAAGGAGGCAGTACATTCAGAAAAGTGAGGTTCTTTCCAGTATACCAAGGTTTTACTTACAGATGTACTGTGTGAAACCAGTTTAAAAAAGGAAACTCACTCCTTAAACTGATAGAGATCTGGGATAAATATCAAATATCAAAATGACATGCCGTTTTGATTAAAAAAATGTTGTTTCAGACTAGGCTTTAAGAGATTCTAACTGAAGAAGGGGAAGTGGGATTGACTTTCCCAAACCTTGTAAACAAAGACCAACACAGAGCTGGTTTGACATTTGAAATGTAACACTTGTCTCTCCATATTCAAAAGTGACCAGTAAGAGAGATGTGTAAACCAGCAAATGTTGAATGGAAAGTTTTCTGGGGAGTATCTGGGATCTAGGACCTGTCCTGCTTACTGAATGAAAAGATGACTATAAATACCTAAGGAAGGAGAAGTCTGAATAGAAAATCTGAAAAGTTAGTAGAAAATATTCTGTAGACTGAGCATACTTCTTTGATTCTGGGACCATTCCATTCCACCTGAAACACAGTGTTCAGTATTGTCTATTCCTAAAAATCTAATAGTCACTCATTCTGCAATTTTATTTGCCTGAAAATAACTGTACCTTCATTCTTTCTTTTAAAGGAAATGGAGAAGCCAAGATATAGCTCAGTAGCATAAACACCTGCCTGGCAGGTGCAGTGTACTGAGTTCAATTTCTGGTACAAAATAAAAGTAAATGGAGAAATCAAAATATATCATGGATAGTTACAAATTCTTTATTGTGATATGATCATATGTAATCAAACATATACAATATGGGAGAAAATGATATGAACACTTTCATCCCTAGCAAGAGTCTGTTGCCAAAGACTTCTAATGTGATTTCCCTTTTTAACTTTTTTGTGAGGCAGTTTTTAAAAAATGTTTTAAAAAACATATGAGAAGTAGCAAATAGTGGTGAATACTGTCATGACAGTAAAGGAAGGTAATCTTCAGGACATTACCCTGTATATGTGGTGTACATGTGGGTTGAGCTTTGGAAGTGTTTGGCCGTGGGGGAGGCTAAATAATGTGATTTTGAGCCAAGGCCTGCATCATGATAAGAAATTAACTGTGCAAGTAAGAATAAGATTAGCACATTTAAACAACAAAGGAAGGGAACTTAGTTATTGTTGCATAACAAATTACCACAAACTTACTCACTTAACACAACATGCATTTATTTTCTCCCATGTTGTGTGGGTCAAGATTTTATCTCACTTTAAGATCTGTGCTTAAAATCAAGCTTGAGTTATCACTTCTGGGCAGTATTCTTATCTGAGCTTGAGGTTCTATTTCAATTTCAATGGTTGGCAGGACTCAGATTTTTCTACTTATAGGACTATTTTTATTTTATTTTATTTTATTTATTTATTTATTTATTTTTTTTTGCTGAATATTCACACAGTTGCTTTTACTTCCTAGGGACTGCCTTCAGGCCCTACTCATATGACACTCACAATATGATGGCTTGCCTCTTCAAGGACAGGAAGAGACTGTCCAGTCAATTAAGACAGCCTTATGTAATGTAATCATAGACTGAGTATTCACCATACTTGCTGTGAAAAATAACTAATCAATAATGACTGCATCATCATATTTATGGGTTATACTCACACTCAAGAGGTATTATATAGAACACATGCACACCACAGCACAATTCTTGTCTTGGTGAGCACCTTAGAATTCTGACTGACACAGGCAGTGCAACATCTCTTTTGTAGGTGAGGTACCAAGTTAGAGACTGTGTTAGTTACCTTTATTGTTGCTGAGACAAAATACTTGACATCCAAAGTTAAAGGAGAAAAGGTTTATTTATCTCACCGTTTGTAGAGGTTTTGAATTCACAATAGGCTGTCTCCAAGGCAGGTTGGCATCAAGAGGATAAAAAATAGTTCATAGTGGGAAGAAGATAGCAAAACAACAAGCTCTTTCTATCCCTTATAGCTCATCCAGTCTACTTAGGGCACTAGCATTCACACCCACCCTTAATCCTAGTGCCCTTGATCCTAGCGTTGCACTGTGAATCAATTTTAGTGTAACATACTTTAGATCCAACCATTTATGAAAAAATCACCATCAATGATTGCATGAGGATCTGAGGGACATCTGCACACAAGCTGTTAGGGAGAGCAAAGCAAGGGTAAGCTGATGCAGGATCTGCTCAGCTTTAGTAGGGAGTCTGAGTTTTACAATGATGGCAACTGAAAGTTAATGGAGGGTTACATTATCCAAAAGAAAATTTTAGAACTCAATTCTCTCAAAATCTAAAATCGCAAACAGATCACACCACCTCCTGAAGCCTTAATTTGCAATTTTTCCCTTCTACGATCATTAAGATTGCACGTCATGATGTCATTAATGTATGCATGACCAGAATAAAACGCTAATTTTATTACCTTCACTGTTTATGTGATTTCTGTTACATGAATTATCATCTTCTAGTTCCTGAATGAAAATTTCATTTAAGCCTATAATTTTGCTCTTAGTTTAAGATCATAGATTATTACTTCATAAACTCAGTTATTTTAAAGCACCTTAGAAATTACATATGATAGCTTGCCTAGTCCAAAACATGAAGTAAAACATTGAATTTTATATAATATGAAAACTGGTGCTTCACTCCTGAGACTCTCTCCCATCACATTTCCATCAGCCTGACTGTCTCACATTCCAGATGTCACTTCTCCATATGTAAGCACCTGCCTCTTATAGCTTGCATCTCTGTCCACACACACCTCCCCCCCCACACACACACACACAAAGCCTCACACAATCATAGGTGGGGTTTTTGAGATGCCTGGATCTAGGGTGTGAGATGCTGAGATTAATAGCGCCCCCCTCCTTGAGTAGCGTAGCTGGCACCACTCAAAGGGCAGGTAGCTTGGATGAAGCATAAAGACGGCCATGGTGGTTATTGCTGCTATTTCACAATTCGGTTATCTTTTGTCTGTCAAAAAACATTTCCCCTCTGTGACGACCCTATGGCCACCCTGCTCTAGGGACAGAAAACTATGGACTGAAACCTCTACAAACTGTAAGCTGAAATAAGCCTTTCTTCCTTTAATTTTGGATATAGGGTATCCTGTTGGCCAAACGAGAATAGTAACTAAGATTTTGGTATTACAGAAGTGAGATCATTGCTATGACTGTACTTAATCATGTGGTTCAGGAGCCTTTGGAAGTTGTGGGAAGAGTTTGGAATGGTTTGGAAATGCCAGCTAAAGAAGCATCCCTGAAATACTTTTAAGCTGTACTTCATGGAAGATTCTGGTCAGAGCTCAGGAGACCATAATGCTGATAGAAACACTGGTAGTAAAAGCCAGGTTCAGAAAATTTATGCTGGGAGAAGGACTGAGATGGCTCTTGGACTCTAGATCACGCATTTTACACTTTGGTACAAAATTTATCTGCATTTTGCTCTTGTCCAGAGACTTTTCCTGAGACCAAAATTAAATATTTCAGACTGATTAATCTGGAAGAAATTTGAAGGCAGTCTAATGTTTAGGGGGTGGCATGGCTACTGTTGGGGGCTTCTGGCATAATATATATAGAGAATCACATACAGAGAACCCAGAAGAGTGGTTCAAAACATTTTAAATTTGGCTGGCAGGAAGCTCTAGTAAATCTTTGGACTGCAAAGATAAAGCATGTGAGAAATTGGTTGTTGAGAAGGAAAAAAAAAAAAAAAACATGTCTAAGATGCCCTGAGAACATCACAAGAACGAGCAAAACTTCATCCTCTGCAGCCTGAAAATTACAAGGGAGTAACACTTTGGTTTGAGAAGAAAACCCCAAATTCCCATGTTTCAGAGTGACAGTGTGTTAGGGAATGTGCTCCTTGGGATTTGGCTCATAGCACTTAACAATCCAAGGTACTCAACCCCTAAAGTCAAGGGAGAAGGAAGTCTGATTACTGCTCCAGCTGCTAGCAGAACTTGGCATCATTCACATAGTGCTGGTTTTAGGTAAATGCAGAATGGAAAAGTTGTGGGGTCAGGCCTGCCCCCAGATTTCCACCCAGGTTTCAGAAGAAAGCCTGAGATTTCAGCCTTTGTGCCTCTGAGCGGTCATTGTGTGAAGCTTTGAGTGTGAAGGCAAAGGTGCAGTGAAGACCCCAAAAGTTTGGAGATGCCAGGAATGTAGATCATTTGAGGAAAGCTACAAGAAGGGAACAGGGTTTTCCCAAGAGAGAATTCACAAGAGCTACAAACGCCTAAGTGTTGACATAGGGTTAGGACCACCCAATCCATTTTTAGTTCACATCTTGTCGCGGACTGCATCAGGTGCTGGACATGAAACTAAGGATTTAATGTTTGTCCTGATGGATTTTGATTTTATTTTTATTTTGTTCTCATTCCATTCTATTCCCCTTTGTACCTTTGAAAAGAAAGTAAATGTCTATCTCATGTCATTATATGCTGGAAATTCTCGACTTTCTTTTCATTTGTACAATGAAAAGAAATGTATGGGTTTACCTTGAATCTCAGAAGAGACATTAGGATTTTTTTACAGCAGTGCTGAAATTGTTAAAATTTTGGCAACACTTAAAGATCTACTAAATTATTTGCATAAAGTATGTGCATGTGTCATTGGAGGTAGAGGTAAAATGTTATGACTTGCCTCTAGTTGCCCCTTCCCCTAAGGCCCATGGGTGTGATTTTTTGGAATATCAGGATCTAGTATGTGTGATCCTCTTAATCCAGAGGATTAAGTGCTGGGGTTAAGGATGCCTCTCCTTGGGTGTGGGTAGCACCACCCAAAGGATAGATATCCTGGATGAAGTACAAAGGCAGGATTGGTTGCTGTTGCTGTAGCTCCATTGTTCTTCCTTCTTTCTGCTAAGAACTATTTTTCCTCTCTGATGCACCTCTGCCATGCCACCCTGCATTGGCGCCAGCCAATGATGGACTAAAACCTCTATAAACCAAAAACCAAAATAAACCTCTACTCCTTTAATATTGGGTATTGTGTATTTTGTCTCAGTATTGAGAAGCATAACTAATGTGCTGCCCTTCCATTTCATTTTGCTAGTATATCTCTGCCCTACCAAAGACTCCTACGGGACAATGAGGATGCAAGATTCTTTCCCTTTGTGGTCCCCTTTTCCTTTAGAGACCATATTTGACGCATAGGAAATAGTTTCTTATCCCTTAGTGACAATCTCTGAGGGTGCAAACTCACTCCAACATCAAAACATCTAATTTTATCTCCCAATAATAAGTGGCTGGTTCTTGTTGTAGGAGATTCTGTCTCTCCAGTTCCAGGGGTTGGGAAATACACGGAGAGATGATTAGATATGCACCCCTTGAAACTTTTATCCTTATAGTAGGCAAGACACCGTTGGATCACAGAACATGTGCCAGCCAAGCATCATAGGACAATTTAACTCTTCATATTTATTCATTTAACTAAGAACCTATACAGAATCTCAGCTTTATTATCCTGTGAGGTTGGCTCATTACTTAATAAATCTCTGACTTGTGACAAATGCCAAATAAATGATAGCTATTTTATTATGAAGTGAGACTAGATCCTAATTCATTTCAATAAATGTTTATTAAATTTTTACCATGGGAATGTGAGAATATAAAAAGATCCTAGCCTCCAGATCCTTTTAACAAGGTAGATGAACTGATGTCCTTAAGGTAAAATATGAAAAGATAAAACATTAGAAAAGATAGATATCTCTGCTTAGTACAAAAGGAATAAGCTGAACAAGATACAGTGCATAGGAGCTAGAATAGAAACTAAACAAGCAGTGAAAGAAATAAAGATCTCTTCACCAGGGTGGCACACTCCTGTAATCCCAGTGCTCAGAAGTCTAAGGTAGGAGGATCACCATGGGTTTGAATCTAATCTTAGGTATTTAGCAAGCTCAAGACCAGCTAGGATGGCATAGAATGCATCAAAGAAAAAAAAACATTAAAACGATAAAATAAATAAATAAATAAAATAGAAACTTGCTTCCTGGAACAATTGTGGACCTATATTATGTTTGTTGTAAATTTAATATTTCTCTGCTCCTCTAATACATGCCAGACTTGACAGCTTAGGTCACAGCTACTGTCATTAATGGTCACCTAAATAACTCATGGGCAAGACCTTCATAATTAGATTTGAAAACAGAAAAGCTATTTGCATCATACCTAACTTCAATTGGGATAATTTCCAGCGTATTTCATATTTGTGAAATGCAGTGCCATAGATTACTAGCTTTCTACCTGTTTTTACTCATTGAACTTTTTTAGATGACATGGATAGAACAGTACTGGAATCTGACTCTAAGAGAAGGCAGTGCAAATCTCTTCTCTTCCCGAACAAAATGGTGATTTGAACTAGAGAATATTCCAATGGAACAGTAAATCAAGGGAGAGACAGAAGACCGACTGAAAATTAAAACTTTTCAAGGAATTAGAAAGAAAAAAAGAAAAACAAGTGGTATATGGCAGTTGGGGGAGGTTGTGAGATGAAATTAAAAGGTGAAAATTATGATTTTATTTTTAAATATGCTCAGTTTGAGGCCCTGACAGCGTCTTCATGTGATATGTGGTTGTGAATGGAAATGTGGAAATAAAATTCATGGCAGAACTCAGAAGTGAGTGGAGAAATGTACTACAAACCTGTTCTAAAAGAACAGCTATGGAGGGAACCACCTGTTTAATACAGTCTCCTGAGTTCTTTAGACCCCAATTCAACTTCCTTGAATGTTTTGTTCAGGAATTGCATGTATTATAGATTATGCAACCTATACACACTTTATAGAGAACTTAGTATTTTAAGTACGTCAACCTTTAATATCTATGACGGATGAGGAATAATGCTAATTTTGCAAATATTGCCTTAAAATATCAATTACTCAAATTTTAAATTTGATCAACAAAAACATGTAAATGAAAATAAGTAAAAGTTATTTATTCAGAGCTTTCTATAATGGGGGGGGGTCAGTCTTTGATTTAGGCAAAGACTCACAGATAGGAAGGGAGTATAGAAGTTTTAGAGCAGAAAATAAAAGGTAAGGATTAGGTGCACATTTTTCTGTTTGGTCCCCGTACTGGAAGCAGAGACAAAATTAGAGAAGCGGCCATTTATTGATCCAGTTCTGCATTCTTTGGGCTGATTGCCACAGAGGTTGTGGCTTGGCTGCCTGTACTTGTTACCACCTTTTGGGGTCAGTTTTCTATTTTTATATGTTGTCCTTTTATAAAATCAATGCATCATCTTCAAATATGTTCTTCTGTTCAAAATTCATAGTCTTCTCATCAGCTTTCATACCCTAAATTGTCACTGTCCATTTTATATGCTGAACAGTTACTTTCTAGGCATTAAATTTGCATTGGTTTTTAGCTTATCTTGAGTCCTTTTGTGTTATCATTTAAATATTTATTATGAAATAAAACACACCTTTATAATATAAGAATTTAAAATACTATGGAAGTGCCCCCTACACAGATCCCCCAATTCCACTGCCTACTCAGAGTTTTACCATTATAAGTTTCTGCTGTACTCTTTTGGGAATAATTATGTAAGTGTATATACCTGTAGTTGTATATTTAACTCCTATTTTCCTCACAAATGTGATTATTCCATAAGTACCTTTATATTTAAGCACATTTGGGGTCATCTTTGGACATCTTTATATCAATACAAGTTGGTCCTTAAATTAAAAAAAAATTCTAAGTATAATAGCCCTTCTATCACTAGGACAAAATATGTGACATACGCAACTGAAATAGGTAAGGTATATTTTGCTTTATGGTTTCAGGGGACTTAGTCTGAGGTCAGCTGGCTCCCAGGCACAAATAGCATTGTGGAAATGACAGAGAAAAACTCCCCACATGGTAGCCAGGAACTCAAGAGAGAGAAAGGAACAAGGACATGAATATACCTTTCAAGGTCTCCCCTCCCCACGGCTCACCTCCTCCCACCAGGTCCCACCTCCTAACAGCACATTCCACTATGAACTCATTAGTGACTTTATCCACTGGTGAGTATGACACCCCCATAACCCACTCACCTCTGAGCATATGAGACTGTGGGGGAAGGAGTATTTGACAATGCTTTGTCTTCATATGTTTATTGACACTAAATAGTCTTCCAATTTTAAACAAGATAATAGAGAATTTAACTTAGTTTATTTTACTGACAATGAGATAAGAACACTTTTATATAGTTTGTTTTGTATAATTATATATATTCATCATCTGTGCATCTTCATGTTCTATTTATTTTTCTACTGGTTTAGCTTCTTATTCCTTGTAAGTACCCTTCATATATATAAATATCTTTATATCACCCCTTTGTGTTGCCATCTGTCCTTTGGTTTATGTATGGCCTTACTTTGTTTTACCATACAGAAGTTTTAGAATTATTTTATTGACTTTTTTATTTTTGGTACTGGGAATTGAACTCAGGACCTTGCACTTGCCAGACAGGAACTTATGCTGCTGAGCTGTATCTCTGGCTATAGATGTGTTATGAAATGTTTGAAATTTTCTATTGGTTTGGCTTTTGTGTTGTGAGGTTAAAGTCTTTCTTGTTTTACTAAGTTGTTAATTTTTTGCTTTTTAATCAGATCCTCCTCTTTAGTAGCAGAATTACACAAAATACAATTGGAAGATATTGGTCTTCAAGGTATTTCTTTTTTAATTGGGATGCTCAGTTATCTCAGAAGGATTAATAACATTTTTGGGGCTGGAACCCCCGAGTTGCTCTGAGGATTCTTTAATGATGTGAAGGAAGAAATAGGAAACTGCACAGAGCTGTTAGTCACTGAATGACTTATCTTCTTATTGAATGAACAGTCTGATAGATTCATTTTTGTCTTCTTTCTGGAAACAATATTTGACTATTGTCACTCAATCTCAGCATGAATTGCTTTAACTCAGAAACTCAAGCTAAATAAAAACAAAATTGTGGAATAAATTGTGAGCAATTATGAATTTGGGGACAAAACGATCCTATGTTTAGATGCAGAGTATAGGTAAGCATTACATTTAGAAACAGGATGACTTCCTGGTGAATGCATTAGAAGAAAATAGGTGGATATGGACAAGGTCCTTCTGTGAATGAACTGATAATTACAGCGAGAAAGTTAAGAGACACAAAATAAGTTATTCAACTTTGTCTGCCCTTTCAGTGAGTCTGGTTACTTTTCAGAAGGTGTTAAGAGTGAGTACTGCTGTTGATTTCACCCTCACAATGTGATCTCGGCCTTTCTTTATATTTACCAGCACTTTCTGAAGTTGATAAGAAGGCACTCTTTTTCCTGCAGCTAGCTTATTTGTTGCTTTGTGTTTGTGTTCAAACTTGCTTCAAAACAGCAGAAAAGAGTTTTTGGTTTCCAACTCCTATTTAGCATTCTCTACTAGATGATAACTAGTCCAAAGAATATTCACCTTTTTTTGCCTTTGAGGTTCAGGTCTTCACGTCCTTTCCCAACAGCTGAGGTTAGTCAACAAGCTGATAATCTCTTTGGAAATTAGTTATTCAGCACTGTGTAATGTAGAAGCCATTCTTTTATTGTCTTGTGTGAATATAACCTTGATTCCACCTTCAACCTCTATTTGACTCCTTGGACACCTGTCTTAGTACATTAGTTCTGCTAAAGCAACCAAAATTTATTTTCACACTTCTAGAACTTCAGAAGACTAAGATCAAGATTCCAGAATATTTGATATCCAGTGAGGACCCAATTCCTAGTTCAAAGATGTCCATGTTTTCTCTGTGTCTCCACATAGCAAACGGGACAAGGACATTCTTAGGGAACTGTTTTATTAGATCGTTAATCCCATTCTTCTGAGCTCTGCTCCCAAGATCTAATGCCTCCCCAAGGCTCCCCTCTTAAATGTTCTCCTATTAGAGATCAGATTTCAATGTATGTTTGTATATAGAACACAAATATTCATATCACAGCCACATCACAGGCCTGAGATCTCCATATCCTGTAACTCTTGTCACTTTATCCTGGCTGAGGATAAAAGACAAGTCCCAGTGGCCCAATGGTTTAGATGATCATAGAAACTTTTATTCCATTGTCAAACAATGTAGAAAGAAAAATAAAATATTATATTGTGGTCTAAAATCTTTAAATGTAAGAAATTCTTCATCCTCCTAATAAGATTCCCCAGAAGATGTGACCTACTTGAAGGATAAGGGATTTCACCTCAAGATAGATTGAAATCTGATATGAAGAATTCAAGATCCATCCTACCACTTCTTGTCTGTGACAATGATCATTAGAAGGATTATTATGGAGAAACCACGACTGAGTCCAGAGATGTCTACTTAGATAAAGTTTTATTCTTCCTTCCATCTTCCTGGAACTTTTCCCTATGGTGTTTCCAAAATTCATCATGCTAGTATGTAAAACTAACAGACACTTGATGAGCTAATGTTTAATCTTACAAATACTAACTAAAATGATCACCATAAGGAAGAAAAGGCACCATTTAACTTATTGGTATTGTACTGCTTCATTGATATAACAGATATTTATTTAATTCTTATAATAATCGCAGCACTGTGGTAGGTGGTGGAGACATATGATAATAGTGACTGTACTTCAGCAAGGTGGTGCTCTTACTACCTACTAGGTACTGTGCTAAGTGCTTTCTATGCATTATTTCATAAAATCTTGAAATGAACCTTGTATTTAGTTGCTTTTATAACCTTTATGCAAATATAAGGAAAATGAAGTTGGCTGAGATTGTATAATTAGCCTAAGAGCACATTCCTAAAGGAATTAAAGCTGGTACCCAAGCCTAGGGTACTTTCTATCTCTAATTGTTTCCTGTTATTTCTACATGAAATAGAAAATAAGCCTACTCCCTTTATGGAGCTTATAGTCTGAATCACAGAACACAGAAAAACTCCTTTAAATAATCTCAGGAGGAAATTGAAGTGCCTAGCGCTTAACAGATTTTAGTCTGGTTACATATATTCAGTATAAGGAGGTTCGTGAGTTGGCATGGATACCATATCATCTCTAATCAAATTCATCCTGTCCTCTATGTCCTTTTCCCGTCTTCATGCTGGAAATTTTGCCTTGAACTTCTGTTCTCTCTTTCTTCTCTAACAGTGTCCCTTTCCACACCTGTTTATTTTACCTGTTTCCCATCTCAATAATTAGGAGAGTCGCCAAATGCCATGCAATGAAGTTTGGGAGGAAATCATGGAAGAGAGGGACACTTCACTGCAAATGAAATGAGCTTTTGATGGATGGCTTGGTAAACCTAGCAGTTCCTCTTCAGCATTTTCTGGCATTTAAGGGACACAGGATTCCAAAAGCACAGCCACTCAAGTCTGCTGTTGTTAATCTCATTTTTTCTCATGATTAACAACCCAGTTCATTATGTTTTCAGTTCACATTAATCATCTCTTTTGCAAGTTTGGTAACATTTGGAGTCATTTCCCTCTGTATTTATCCATCTGGGATCTTTATAAGAGATAAGTTTTCAAAAAGTCATTTGGTACTTATGCAGAAAGTCTTTTGATGCTCAGTGCTTAAAGAGAAATGAATGTTCTTAGATCAGAGTGGGAAACTTCTGAAATCTAGCATCAATTCCCTTCACCAGACAGAGGATCCCTATACCTGGCTTGCATCTTGGACCAAGACCCACATACAAGATATTGAGCTGCCACAAAATAGCATAGAAATCACCAAAACAGTAGTTGCTGAATCCTGACTATACACATGGAGCAGATGGGATCGGAAGAGAGCTGTGAGGCTAGTGGGAAGAGTTGCGAGATTAATGAGTCAGAACACTTTGGCTGGAGTCCTGTCTCTATACCTACAAGCTGTTTGACCTTGGGAAAATCATACAAACTCTATCCACTCATCTCCTCTGTGAAATGGTCTCAAAGATGTGTCTGTTTTCCCTATAGTAGAGGATAGTTTTGAGGGTTAACTGTATTGCCATCTCTGCTCTTAATGAGTTTATAATCTTGCTTGTATCATATAATTTTCTTATTTCTGTGGTTTTTTCATAAATAAATATCTACTCATTGAGGAATTCTCAGAGGCTAGTACTTCTTAATTCTCTTCTCAGATTAAAAAAGTCTCCTAAAGATGTGTCACATTTTATAATCTGCTGGGGAGGAAATATGCTGTTTTCAGAATGTAGAGAATCTTTCACAAATTCAAGAGGTGTCATATAATCTCAAGGGGTGATAGGGAAGCAGTTCTTCTGAATTTGAATGTTTGACTTCTCCTAGAAGCATTTTGTTGTGATGGTTAGAAGGCAGTCACTTGTTTCTTAAGTCACATAAGATGTTTCTTTACAGCCAATATTCCAAATTGGGCATCGATTCAAAAGCCATGACAGATACTCCTGCCTATGGTCATTAACCATGAAATATTGGTATTATTGCTCATTGCCTCCCAAGTTCAGTGGTAAATTACATTAATGCATTTGTTACTGTAGAGAGGGTGAAAGGCATAATTAAATTTTATTTGTGTAAAATGTAGAAGGGTTCCAGAAGAAGAGTGGTAGAGATGAGAGAAATTGGAACTGTTTGCTCTAATTCTGCACAGCTATAAACTAGGTGACAGAATTTGAGAATGTTCTTTGTCCTAGTACCTGAGATTTGAGCAAGAGATTCCCATTTCACAGATAATTCCCAGTGGCATTCATGGAAATTACCTGCATAACTGACCTGCCTATGTAGAATGCCAGATGTGTGAGAACTTTTTTAATTGCAATGATCCTCCCATTGCAGAAGAACTAATTGCATTTGCTTTTGTTTCTTCTAGGTTTCCAAGCAAGGCCAGGATTAATAAAGAGACACATGTGTTAGCTGCAGCCTTCTGAGTCACGTATTAAAGAAATCAAGGTGTGGACAGAGCTGGAACCATTTCCACACGTGTTGGAATAAATGAGGAATGGACTTGTGATTATGCTGACATTCCAGCATGAATCTGGTAGACCTGTGGTTAACCCGTTCCCTCTCCATGTGTCTCCTTCTACAAAGTTTTGTTCTTATGATACTGTGCTTTCACTCAGCCAGTATGTGTCCCAAGGGCTGTCTTTGTTCTTCCTCTGGGGGTTTAAACGTCACCTGTAGCAATGCAAATCTCAAGGAAATACCTAGAGATCTTCCTCCTGAAACAGTCTTGTTGTATCTGGACTCCAATCAGATCACATCTATCCCCAATGAGATTTTTAAGGACCTCCATCAACTGAGAGTTCTCAACCTGTCCAAAAACGGTATTGAGTTTATCGATGAGCATGCCTTCAAAGGAGTAGCTGAGACACTGCAGACTCTAGACTTGTCTGACAACAGGATTCAAAGCGTGCACAAAAATGCCTTCAATAACCTGAAGGCTCGGGCCAGAATTGCTAATAACCCCTGGCACTGTGACTGTACTCTACAGCAAGTTCTGAGGAGCATGGCATCCAATCATGAGACAGCTCACAATGTGATCTGCAAGACTTCTGTGTTGGATGAACACGCTGGGAGACCATTCCTCAATGCTGCCAATGATGCTGACCTTTGTAACCTCCCTAAAAAAACTACTGACTATGCCATGCTGGTCACCATGTTTGGCTGGTTCACCATGGTGATCTCATATGTGGTATATTATGTGAGGCAAAATCAGGAGGATGCCCGGAGACATCTTGAGTATTTGAAATCCTTGCCAAGTAGGCAAAAGAAAGCAGATGAACCCGATGACATTAGCACTGTGGTATAACGCTCAAACTGACTGGCTCCGAGAGAAAGTAGTTTGCTATTGCAGTAGAATAAGTGGTTTACTTCTCCCATTCATTGTAAACATTTAAAACTTTGTATGTCTGTTTCTTTTGAATCATGCCACTGTTGAATTTTTAACATAACAAATGATTTTAGTTTAAGTGATCTACCCCCTTAACCATACCCCTGATGGTATATTCCTGAGTAAGCTACTATCCAAACATTAGTTAGAACCATCTCACTATTTAATAATGAAATTTATTTTTTTAATTTAAAACCAAATAAAAACTTAACTTTGAACCATGGAAAACAGAGTGACTTATTGGTCAAGAAAACAGTATAGTCATTCCACTTACTTTAAAGAAAAACAAACAGCTCTGTGAACTTAAGGAACCATCATAATGATAGATATATTATTAAGTCTTACTGCACACAGGGGAGCCATAGGTGGATTGTTGACCACTTTTAAGTATCTTTCAGACTTTAAAATTTATACTGGACCTTAGCAAACCCAAGTAACTATACAAAGTGTGGAATCCTGCTGATATTGAAGGTAGAATGCATCTTGGCATTTGATTTTTACAAGGTGTTTTTAACTATAAAGACAACATGCTAAAAATATTTACTAAGATTTTAATCTGTTCTAGACACAGGGGAAAAGAATAAATGGCATATATTCAGTCCTTAAGTTACTTTCTGGTGGGTCAGGAGTATGTAACAAATACAGACTTAACTATGCTAGAAGGGAAACTCTTTAACAGTAGCAGAGCATCAACCATGTGAAAGCACTCTAAGGCATTTTGAATCTGTTATCTCTAAACCTCCAGTAAGGAGGAGACAGTGACCATTACGCCATTTACATTAAGAGAAACTACAAGTGAAAGTGATTCAATGGCTTGCCAGGTAGAAAGCATTTAAAACTAGAATTTGAACCAGATCTGTCTCAAAAGACTGCAATTTTCTCATGATAGTCCTACCGAGTTGGTTTATGGAGGTACAATTTACATGATACAAAATTCAGCCACATTAAATGTACAATGCTGTGAGTTCCGAAAAACCTGTATAACTGTACACCTGTCACACAATCAAGATACTGTGTTCCTTTCATAGATCAGAAGTAGGGGAAATACATTTTTTTATCTTAGAGTTGGAAATTATGTTTTGGATATTTTTCCATTAGCTTTAGGATGGTATGACAGATGATCATTGGCAGTTAAGTGGAATCTCACAAAGATATAGACAAAGTATAGAAGCAGAAGGAGCAAAGGATAAAGGTATAGAGTGATAAATGGGATGAAGGGGTTTATGTAGGTAAGAAGTGAGAGACATGTCTGGAGCCAATAGTGAAGTGTAAATTTTGGATTAAGAAATAATAGCAATTTATCATCAAATCTTATTTATGAAGCAATTACTGTGCACCAAGTGCTCTCTTTGGATTACCATCATCCTTGTGCTTATATCAAAAGACTATGGTACAATCTTTTGGGGAGGAGGAATCAGCAAAATAGGAATATTTAACTGGCTCATAAAGGGTACAGCAGATATTAAGCCTTGATCATTGAACCCTCAACCACTGAACTGTACTATACTGCCCTAATGCCAGAGACTTTAATACATAGTGTTGGTGATTCCTCAGCCCATAGAAACATCCTCTGTGATGTTTTCACTTAAAAATAGCAGCAGAAATAGCCCATTGTGATGCATGTATAGGAAAGGTCCTCTGACCTTTAAAGCATACAACTTTCTACAACCAATACACACTTACTTATGGACCTCTGGAAAAAAGCACATTTCTGCCCTTGAAAAGTTCCCTAATTCCTATCTGTGGCAATAATCTATTTAAGGATTTACTGGAGGGCCACATCAAACCAGGACCTGGGGCAAGACACTCAGAACAAAGTGGCACACACTTACGGGCTATTAGTTGTTCGCACTCACTTTAGCTCAGCGAAAAAGTGTTAAATCCTATCTAAAAGCCTGAGACAACTTCCATTTGTGAAATCCAGTACAACAGTCCTAGAAGTCCTCTAGCCCAGAGAGAAGAAAATCAGACTGTGTGCTTTTACCTACTAGATTCGAGCACCTTCCAGCAAAAATGGAGCTTTGCTAAAGATTTACCGCCCCCTGGAGGACAACATTATAATATATTTTTGTAAGTACTGCATAGAAAGATGCCTACCTGAACTGATTGCAGTTTTCCGCCAAAAGAACAGGACAATCAAACCTTTGCTAAGACAATTATTTAAAACATTAAATAAACTGTGTTATTTGAAATTATGACTCACTTATGTTAGAAAACTTTTCATAAATTAGATAATGCATTCCAGGTTGCTTCCTCCAAATATAATCTTTACATCCTTACTACTAAGAGCTTCTTTTCCTAGTGGCCAGTTTTATTAATGAAGTGAATGTTCTCATAAAGAACAAAATCTCTGAGGACTGTTAGAGGTGTAGTCTTATCTTTGTTCATATGCAGAAACTTAAATCACATATTTGGCTTGCACGTCTCCACATACATCAAGTTGAGGGTATGTCATACTGGTTAATAACAATTCTTGTCCCTAAATTCTATATATACATCATCAACTAACAACTCTCTGAATGTTTTAAAAAATAAACGTTAACTTAGGTTGCCATGAGTTGAGCATCAGTAGTAGGAGAATAAAATCAAAGAAAAATAAAATAACAGATACCGGCGCTATTTGTCAGCAGCAGTAAATGAAAATGACATTCTCATCAGTTGGTAGGCATTAAACTAAGTGTATGTTGGTGCCACTGAACAGAAAGAACTCATAGAGAATCACATATGTACAGAAAAATATCCAACATTCTAGCTCTTAGTTTGATTCTAGTTTGTTTCTTGATTTTCTAAACCCTGGAAGATGTTTATAGTCACAGTAAGCTACCTATTTTGGGATTGGAAGGGTTTTTGTTTAATTTTTTTTTTGCTAGTATGTGTTCAGAAAACATAATGATTACAGTCCTCATGGTGAGTCGGTACAGGTGCCTACCACATTTTAATTGTTTTTTCAACCCTATTCCTCTCCTGTCACTCCATCTCTTGATCCTTTTCCCTTTTGAAAACAATCTATAACACTATTTCCTATAATTTGCCTTTGTTTTTGCTCTTTATTTATATTCTGAATTTCTCATGTAAGAGACACTATGCCGCAAAAGTTTTGAAAATTAACAACCCTCTCATTATCTCAGGTACATACAACCTCACTTCCTAAACAGTTTAAATAACTGTACTTTTTATCTCAAACTTTTCCACTGGAATCACTTTTTTTAACTACACCTTTATAAATTCAAAAATATCTGTAAATTTTAGTCTAATTTTTAATGATATGCTTATCTATGAAACAAGAAAAATCATAAGATAAGCCAATTTTACTAGAACATTTTTAAGAAGTGATCAAAATTATGTAATGGAACATTTAACATTCAAGAACACTTTGGCAAACTGTAATGCACTGATATACAAAATTTGCCAGATATGCGCTGTTCTTTTTTTCTGTTCTAATTCACTATAATAATTCTTGTCAAATCACAAGCATACGGCAGTCAGGGATTGTGGATTAGTTTTCCTTATTGGCTCAAGACTTTCAACTCAACAGTAAGCTTGCTCATCTATCTGGCAGATTTGGGTAATTGGAAATTCTGCTCAATCAAATGTTCAGGTCACTGAAGACAGGAGATCTCTTGGAATATCAGGGCTAGAAGAGTCCTAAGGATAATCTGATCCACTTATTTTACAGGTTTTGAAATTGAAGCCCTTGCAGGATTAATGACTAACACCTATTACATCTCCATGTTCCCTCTCCAAATTCCCTAACCATGCAGCAGTTGCCTCTCCGGATAAATTGTTTCCCAAACTTCAAAGAAACAGAAGAGATAACAATATATACCATGAAATTGTCAGTGTTTATCAGCAAATATCTTGGAATAATTAAAAGGCAAGTAAGGTATTTACATTGCCACAGGGTTATACTAGATATAATTCCAAAAATGATGCTTCTTCAAAATAAGATGAGGAGATACATTTAAATTTGTAAATTGCCCCGAGATAACATTTTCAGTGCTGTATGTGGCTGACCTGGCTTACCAGGAGAAAGATGGAGAAAATGATTCAGGTGCAGCTTCCTGGGGGTGAGAGCTGATGAGCACTGAGGAGCAACACAAACCACAAATATTCCAGGGCAGCCCTGCTGGCAGGAGCAGAGGAACTGACCTTAAATGACGCCCTTCTCTATTTCCAGAACTCTGATATGTATGGCTTCCAGAAGTTGCATGATTGATGCATCGTGGCTGGGTTTGATCCAGAAGAGTCAAACTAGATGCAAATTCGTTACTGAGCAATCTGACATTGTGGTAATTTGTAACTTTCTCCTACTATTTCCCTAATTCATAGCAGTGCATGAGAATTCAGGGGTAAGGAAGACTGATATGCTTTATCCCCAAGTTTCCCACACTTGTAATATGAGTGGCCCAGAGTACATCAAATGACTCAGTGGGTCACACAGAACTGTTCAGGAATATTACTGAAGGACTTTTCTTCCAAGCTTAGGCTGAGAATTACGCTCTTGAGGCCACAAGGCGGACATTCAGTCCATGGTTTGTGAGTGAGTGACAGTGAAAAAGAAAGTATCCATTTTTATGGCTCTAATTTCATCATTAAAAGAACTATGAGCTAGTTATGAATCTCTTAAGAAGTGTGTCTGTGCGTGCATGTGTGTGTGTGTGTGTGTGTGCATGTGTGTGTGTTCACATGCACATTAGGAAATCATGTATAATTCAGTTCTGAAACATGAGGAAAACTGTTATTGGGAGCACTGACAATGAAATATATTTGACAGTCACAAACGGTTTGGGTTTTAGAATTCTGAGAAAATTAGTAGAGGTACTTTTCAGGCTGTCCCCAAGATCAACAAAAAGTTACACCTGTGACTCAGAGCAACTGAGTTCATTAACTTCATGAGTTGTGTTCCTTGTAAGGCTGACAAATATTCTGTATTTGCTCAGTACTTTCAAAAAAGAATCAATGCATTTGTTTTATTTGCTGTAGGTATACAGGCATCCAAATGACAGATGTTCTCTGGATCTGACCTTAAAAGCTAGGTCTAAAGTGATTACATTATGAATCTAGGTTTGAACACAAGCTTCATGGTTTTTTCCTTTGATTTTGTTTTCAGATGAGAGTTTATAAGATGGAAAGCAATCTAAAATCTGGATGTTGGTCTAAGCATTAGCAAGCTATCTGTTGAGCTAATAACACTGATTGTTTAATAGATTTTAAAATAAACTTTTCCCTAGAACACAGGATGGGTTTAACATGAACAAATCTACCTTCCTGGAAATTATCTGCATTTCTTCTGAAAGAAAATATCTGAAAGATGCTGGTGTTCTCTCAAACTTGGTCATCCTCACAGACAACCTTGCCCATTAACAGACTTTTTAAGGCTTCAGCAGCAGTGCCAAGAGAATATGAAATGAGAAACTAGCAAAATCTTGGGAAGAACAAAGAAGACTGACTTAAACTGACATTTTCTTTACCATTGACCAGACCTTCTATCTCCACATTAAAATATGAACCAAAGAATTTGCATAGAAATCACAGTTTTATACCAAATAGTCGCACTTTCTGCATTTATCGTTTACTTGGCCTGGCATATGATTCTGTTCCTTCTTTCCCTAGCTTTCACATTTATAATAAGTACATACTATCATTTCCCCCATTTTACAGGTGAGGAAACCAAGATCCAAAAAGAACTTTCCCAAGACTACATATTTACGCAATAGTGAGGCCAATCTAATTATTGGCAGAATCCTTTATTTCACTTATGTTACATGCATACATGGCTACGTACATGTAAGTCTTTACTTTTACAAGGTCTTTTCTTAAAACTCATGATAGCAAGTGTTGGAGGGTATGGAAAGATATTTTTCTCATTTTTCACAAGAGGGAAGTAAGCTAGTGGGACTTGGTGTTTGAAGGCTGCAAAATCCACTCCCTATCTACACCCAACATATATCCCCAGGTCCATAACATAACTATACCAAAAGTAAGCTAGATTTTGGGGCAGAAATACACGTAGTGACTCTCAGTTGTGAGAGTGCTGGTCCTGGGTTCCCCAGTTGCTCCTACAGTAGTGCTGAAGGTGATGTTGATGTACTGGTTTGTGGCAGGCATGAGCACCCTCACTCTTACCACTTCCATCCACACCTGCCAAATTCCAATTAAAGTTTCCTGCATGCAATGCCTGAGGGCTTTCTCCAGCCACCATTGCATATTTTATGAATTACACGGCAGGTTGAGGATGCTAAGAATAGCTCTAGATTGCTGATGCCCCTCTAAATACACTATCGCATCACAGTAATAAGTTTGGTGAGTTTCTGTAGTCTTTCCTCCCTGACTTTCTTTTCTACACTGTCACTGATGTTTTCTTAATCTTACAAATCAATTTTCTATACTCAAATCTTTGTCTTTGTGTCTGATTATTTGAGGAACCCAAACTAAGATACTTGAATATCTTATTCTATATCACTGTTTTTCAAACTTATTTAGTGATAAGGTACTGTGAGATAGATTTTGACAAATATGGATAATCAGTACACCGGGATCTCTGAGGAAAGGTTCAGACCATGCATCTTTTGCTGGCCCTCCACTCCTGCAGATGTCTACCATGGTTAGTCAGGATAGGAATCCAGACTTATGGGGGATCTTGTGCTAGAAATTTCTTCTGAAACAGTGTGCTTGGCAAGACTTTGCTTTGATACAAAAGTAATTCTTTTTGTGGACAGTAAATATCCTGTCAATGCATAATAAAGTTTCATATTGGGAAAGTCATAGGAAAAAATCTGAATTTCAAAGATAGTGATTCTCATAGCCCATCTAACAACAGCCTAATTTCTCCAACTTTTGACCACCTTTTTTTAAATAAAAATATCAGTTGTTCTGATTGCTCCTAACTCATTGTGCATATTTCTATTTTAAGTACTTAAGAAAGATCAAACTTACTGTGTAATTACATAAGGAGGGGGGAAATATATGTTTATTTACTGCTTTTTCAAATGTATTGATTGTTCTAAGACTCGTTTCATATTTTATAATGCATGAGTTTATTATCATTTGTTTCCCAGAACCTATTTTCTTGCTTCATAATGTCTGATATTCCTCTTTGCTATGTAACTATGTAAGAAGCATCAACATTCAAGATCAAACACAACAAGTCTCCAATCCATAGATACCAAGTCTCTGGCTTTTCCTCATGTGACCTCCCCTTTTCCTGGGAAAGATGGAGATCAAGTAAGTGAAAGCATCCTTTTCCAATGGAGGAAACTGAGATGTAGACATGCTAAACAACCTGCCTAAAGCACATCCAAGTAATGAGTAATGGAGCTTTGACTTGAAGGAAGCTCATTTGACAGCAAAGCTCATGTTTTGCCCACTTCTCATTTATGAACCATGAAGATTCTTTGGAGAAAAACCAGACAATTCCAAGAACCATAATGATCTGGTTTGAGGGACAGAAAAAGGTCATATTCATCCTTTATTCAGGTTTGCAGACTGTGTTGTCATTGTTTCTGATATTGGAAGACAACAAGGTATATTTTAGTTGCTTTATTATTTTGCTTTTTCAATTTACTCTTTATTACTTATGCCATATTTTTTTAGTTAAAATGTTAATCTCAAGAGTTATATATTAAAGCATTGACCTCATTACCTCAGAATGTGATTATATTGGAGATTGGACAATTAGAGAGACAATTAATGTAAAATGAAGCTATTAGATTGACCCTAATCCAATCTGACTCTAATCCTTATAAGAAGAAGAAAGTCAAGTTAGATACACAGCAAGACAGAAGGAATGTATCAGCAGAGAGGAAAGACCATGTGAGGACACACCAAAAAGGTTATTATCTGCAGAAGAGAGACCTCAGAAGGAATCACATCTGCTAAGAGCTTAATACTGGACTTCTGGATTCCAAAGCTTTGAGAAAAATGGATGTCCATTTAAATAACAATATCGGTGGTGTTTTGTTACGACTCACCTAGCATGCTAATATTCATGATCTCTAAGGAACATTTTGGAAAGTTTTTTGGGATCACTTGATCCCAAAGAACATTTTGGTCTCTGTAAGAGATAGTGTAAGACAATTTTAGGAAATACAATGAATTAATGCACCATATTTTGGGAATTTATGGCTGGATTTTTCTATGTTGTCCTTAGTTTTCTGTTTGGAGGAGGGACAAATTTGCTTTTAAAGTGAATCTATCTCTGTTTTCTGGAATCAATTCATGATAAGAAGTCAAATAGTAACTGAGAAATGAGGACTTCTGTGTAGCTATAAGAGAGCAAAAGAGATAAAATTAATAAATAATCAGATGATGTTGGTTTCATTTCCAGGTAACTATTTTAAAAGGGGGAAATTAGCTGTAGGTAATGAAACATCTTAACTGGAGAAATGATATAATTATCTGCATGGCCTGTATTTAATTAGATACGAAGTTTTAGTCTGCCCTCTGTCCCAGATTGATTGGGAATTTTCCTCAAAGCTAAAAGTCCCAAGAGCCCATTAAAGTAGTTGTTCTTAAAATGGGTACTTTAAAATGAAAAGAAGCTTTCATCAATTGTGTTCCAACACTTGCACAGTGGGTTGGCTTAGAGTTCAGTGTACTTCAATGATCACATCTCTGATTAGGAGCTTTAAAATCTCTGACCAGGATTGGAAAGGAAGCTCTTTGACCCTCATCTCTTAAAGGGCAACAAAAACATTGTAATTGTAATTGGCTTCCTGTTTATTGCATGATGCAAGTAATTGGCTTGGCTCGCTTACTGGGAGTTACGGTTCTACCAGTAGAAGACACAAAGGACATCTGCAAACCAGAAACCTGGATGTCAGAGACAGTGGAAAACATTTTAGAAAATAGTTCATTGTGCTACATACACATTCAGCTATAAAGAGCTCCTCCAGTGCAGAGAGACCCAAACTACACAGTGTTTTAATTTGCCTTGTCGTATGAAAAAAACCCCACAGGACTTGCTTTATGTTGCTCATAAAATTTAAATATGTTCAGTATTATAAAATCTGAGGGCACAGAATCATCTAGAAAAGGAGACTATTATTAAAGAGCGTGAAGAAGGAAAAGTGTTCTGCCATTCAGAAATAACTACTTTTTTCTATTTTTAACTATTTTCTATACCCCTCTGTGAAATTTTATATAAAATTTCATATAAAAAGGTATTTAAGGAAAAGGAGAATGGGGAAAAAGAAGAATCAAGATAGATTATGTAAATATGAATATTCCCTACGATGGGAGTGCTCTCTCTCTCTCTCTCTCTCTCTCTCTCTCTCTCTCTATATATATATATATATATATATATATATATATATATATCAAAAGAGTACCAATAAAATTAATTTTAAAAGGATACATTGTGCACATTGTTCAGATATATTTAATTTCTTTGTATTTTTTTCTCTTTTTAAATTCACACTTATTTTTACTGATGCACACAAAAAATAAAATTATATACATTTCTGGGGAGCAACGTGAAGTTTTGAGGTAGGCATGTGCTGCATAAAGCTCAAATTAGAGTAAACATCTATTTCCACAAATCCTGAACCTTTATTTCTGGTGAGAAAATTCAGAACCCTTCCATCCAACTTATTAAAATGTAAGTTCTTAACTGTTACCCATAGTTACCATGCAAAAAATTATCAACTAGGACTTCTTGTTCATAACTATAACTTGATACTGATTGATCAGCCTTTCTCCGTATCTACCAGCATTTTATTCTCAACTGATGAGATATATTTTCCACTTTTTAGTGCCTGTTAATAATAGAAAATAGTGTCCTTTATTTTGGGGCATATTTTGATGATTTTCGGTCCTACACCCACATTGCTCCTTCCACCTCCATCTGCTTCCCTGTTGCCAAGAGTCTGTCTCCTGTGTTTTGTCATCTCTCTTTATTTTTATCTATCATCTATCTATCTATCTATCTATCTATCTATCTATCTATCTGTCTTTGTATTTAGGTTTCTTTTAGAAAGAACACATACATTCAACTTCTTGAGACTGACTTATTTCTTGTAACATGTTAGTCTCCCTTTCCAATTTTCTTGCAAATGACTTGTCTTCATTCTTATTTGTAGGTGAGTAATACTCCATTTGTACATAAAGCACATTGTATTTATCCATTCATCTGCTGATAGACATCTAAGATGTTTCCATAGCTTAGCTATTGGGATTTGTATTGCTATAATATGCTGTTTTTGATTCCTTTGGAAATATACCCAGGATTAGTAGAGCTAGATTAGATGATATTTCTATTTTTAGTTTTCTGAGCAATCTCCACACTGATTTCCATAGTTTTTAGTCATTTATAGTCTCACCAACAATGTAGGATAATTGTTTTTGCTCTGTATCCTCATTAGCATTTTTCTCTTTACATTTTTATTAGTATATGTTTGCAGTATATAATGATTACACTCATCACGTGGACATCTGTGTTTTTTTTGTGTGTGTACTTGATGATGGCCATTCTTACTGGCTAATTGGGGTAACATGGAATTCTCAGTGTAGGTTTGATTTGTATTTCCTTGAAAGCTAAATGTACTGAACATGCTTTCACATATTTATTGTTAGTACTTCTTTGGAGAAATACGTATTCAATTAATTTGTTCACTTTTTAATTGAGTTGTTTGTGGCTGTTTTTCCAAGGGTGGAAGTTAATTTTTAAAAATTATTTTTATATTCTATATATTAACCCTGTGTCAGAAGAGTAGGCTAGCTAAGCTTTATGTTCATTTTTGTAGATTGCCTCTTCACTCAGTAATGTTCTTTGCTGTCAGAAAACAGGAAAGCAAATCACAATACAAAACAAATTAAATACCTAGAGACCAGCTGCTTTAGACTCCACATGAGTGTGATCATGTGATACTTGTCTTACTTGTCTTTTTGTTTCTTAATTATTCTACTTAAAACATAGTGACCTCCAGTTCCATCTTTGCTGTCACTAAGGGTAGGCTGTTAATTCTTTTTCACAGTTGAATGGTATTCAGTTGTGAATATATGCCACATTTTGTTTATTTATCAGATTATGGTCACTGATTGCTCTCTCTTTTGGTAATTGTGATAACCTCTCATCATACTTATGACAGATCTCTTACTGCTAACATGCACCTTCTTCATCAAATTTGGCCAGTTTTTTGGAATGATTTTCTGTATCTATTCTCATAATACTTCTCAGAGATAGCACTCTTATGTGCCCTTGGAGATACTTGAAAGAGTACCAAGCTGGAATAGGAGTGTGGACAACTTTATTTTTCTAAAAGGTAATTGTGAGTAGCACTGAGAGTGGATTATCAGGAAGGAGGTGAAATCTGAGGATGAGAACCCCAGATATTTGCTGCATTAATCCTGGATGAAAAAAGCTGGTGACCCATACTGGAATTATAGCAGTAGGAACAGAAAACACATAAATTCGATAGTTGCTTAATAGATGCTATCAGACATGTCTTATTTCATTTTATTTTATTTATTTTTATTAGGACATACTTGTAGCACATACAGATTACATGTATCATGGGAAATCTATACATATATGTAACTCCTATTAATTTTTTTTTGCTTTTCCCTTTCATCCCTCCATGCACTCTACAACTCTTAATGCCCTTTCAACTTGAAAAAAGTTCTATTTCTGTTTTTCCTTTGTTTTTTTAACTCCTTTTCACCTACTTTCCTTCTCCCTCCCTGCATCATTTTTCTTCCTTATTTGAAAAATATATCTTCCACTTTCTATTATCTATCCTTATTTTAATCTTTATGTTTCAAGTTTCTCACACACAAAAAAGCATGTAATACTTAAACTCATGTGTCTGATTCACTTAAGATTATGGTCTCCTTACCTACCAATGCCTCAGTTTGATTATTCTTTACAACAAAGTAGCACTCCATTGTATGTTAACACCACATTTTCCTCATTCATTTACCTGTTGTGGGTATATAGGATGCTTCCACGATTTAGTTATGAATTGTGCTGTTTTAAATGTAGGTATGCAAGTATCACTTTAATATGATCATTTTAATGCTTTCAGGAAGATTCTTAGAAGGGGAATAGCCCATTCAGCAAAGGCCTGTTTTTAATACTATCAGTCAATCATTGTCATTTTTGTATTTATTCTTATTGTTGTGTTCTCACTCTTAAGCTTAATAATCATGAGGTTGATGATGGAAATACATGAAGTCAATGAGACATCATAAACCCAGCTTAATCATGCTGGTAAACCATCTTAGTTTCATTGTTAAGTTCAATTTGATCTAGGCAGAAAATAAAAACTGATGTAAAATTTATAGGTCTGGGGATTTAGCTCAGCGGCGTAAGCCCCTAGCTGGCAAGCACAAGCTTGTGAGTTCGATCCCTGGTACAAAAAAATTATTATAGATCAAATGATTTTAAATCCTTTGTGGTCACAGTAGGATAAAAATAGTTTCATTTGGAGGTATTAAAGACTTTTAATTGTAACCCTTTTTCACCTTGAAGGAGAATGTTAATGTAGTCTATTAATTTTTGTTCAAATGCTTGTTCTGAAAGTTGTCATCAACTAGAATCCCTGACCTTCCAGCTCCACATGTCCACATCATTACAGAGCCGTTCCTTGGAAACTCTGGGAAGTCTTTGTGCTCTTTGTTCAGGAGTTTGGGGCATAGACTGCTGTACTCTGAGTTCACCAAAAGAGATATTCTTTAAGGAACAACTGAATATTCTAAGCCACTCACATGACATCACATAGAGTCTAAAAACCAATAAAAATACATATTATAGAAGATTAGTGTCTTTGATAATGGAATACACTCTTCTTAAGATTCAAAAGAATAAAATGGTCTCTAAGATCCTTTTGTGTTACATCAACTATCATATATGCAACATAATAAAAATCTGGGTAGTAGTGGTAAGCAATTACTATGTGCCAGATATCTGGTTAAAGTCCTTTTCATTCCTTTGTTCATTGTTTCCCACAGCAGCTCTCTAATACACATTTTCACAGTTGATGGAACTGAAGTACAGAAAGGGTAATGCACTCACCTATGATTACACCTTTTCAAGTAATATAGCAAGCATTTCGCTTGAACAGTTTGACACGGGAAGCCACCACTCCAAGCCACAACTTCCCAATGCTGTTCCAAGCCAAGAGAACACAGCTTTTTGTGTTTTTCATTATTGTGATGATTAACACTTGTGTTAATCTAGTTAAATTTAAGAACATGCATGTTTACCTGTGTTATCCTGTATATCCTAAATATCTTGTACCTCACCAGGATTACAAGGATCCTGGCTTCAATCTTACAATACATGGTGAGCTGTGCTACAGCGTTTTAGATCAATGTTACTTAACCTCATCTTTGTACTATCAGTCCTCAGTCCCCAATGCAGGCATCACACATTGTAGGGAAGAACAACTGGTGGGTATGTTAAAAATTAAGGGATACAATTCTATGAACATTTACTATGTATGGGCATTTTTCAGATTAAAGGACACTGAGTTCCATGAACACTTATCATGTGGATTTTAGCAAGGCTACTATAACTTTACAAGAATTCTTTCTCATGATAAGTAGTAGACTAAATAACTTAATAACTACAATCCTGCTTGATTCTTGTTCATACTGCAACACACTCCCTGTACAATTTACCAACTACTTGAAGACTTGACAGCAATAGTCCAAGGAACAAGTCTTACTTAAGACAATAACTTGAAATATATCACATTATAGGTGCATCCCAAATCCCAATTTGTGCATTCTTTTTTGCTCTTCTCTATGATAAATTGAATGCTTTAACCATAATATACATACTTTTCTTTGGGAAAGTGTGCAATAAATTTAGTTTCCAATTTCTCCTAAACATGATAAATCTCCAAAACATGGTTTATTTATTCATTTGAAAACAGAAATCAAACGTAAAAAAAAAAAAAGAAACCCAGAAACAGTGGAGATGATGTAGCTCCTGTATAATTGTAAACCACCTCTCCTCAGGGTTCAGTCTTGCCTGAACTAATGAGCTTTTCATGTTGCTATTTAGTGTAACTTTATGTTGAGGTAGACATGATTATATAGAAATAGGAAGTAAAGAGCAAAGTTTAAAGGATCAATAGGAGTAAAACTAATGCCTCAGTAGTGATTCAGTGCCACCTGACTGGAAGTGTTAACTGAGACAGAAGAAGAGTGTGCCAAGTCAGAGCTTAGGCTTCCGTGACATCCAGTGCTTCCAATTACCCGCTTTTGCTTTGCTACATAACACAAGAAGGACATATTCTCCCAGCCACTGACTAGGGAGGGTGAGCAGATGCAAAGCAGATCTCTTCATGTCCCCAAAACGTACCATCTCAAAGCTTAATGGAGTCTCCCTTGCTGACTTTCAGAAAAGTAAAGAAGAAAAATAACTGTTTCCTCATTTAAGGCATGAGCTTTATAATTTGTTATTTATGAAGTATTCTGGTCTTAAGAACTGATTAATACAATCCATAAAAATAACCTTGAAATACATCAAAAGGTGAAGAAATGAACAATCAAAACTATACTGAAGTTCTTTCTCAGTGCAGTCAGAATGGCTATCACAAAGATTACAAATACATGCTTGCAAAGATGTGGAGGAGAAAGGAACCCTTTTATACTGTTGCTAGGAATATAAATTAGTACAGTCATTATGGAAATCAGTATGAAAATTCCTCAGAAAAGTAAAATTAGAGCTACCATTTGATCAAGATTTAACAGTCCTGGTGTGTTCCCCAAAGAGTTAAACTTAGTGTAGAGATTCCTGCATAGACACATTTATTGCAGGGCAATTCACAAAAGCCAAGCTAGGAAACAGCTTAGGTTTCCACAGATGCTGAATAAAATATGCATGTATTATTCACCCATAATCCATAATGAACAGAGTCACGGCATTTCGAGGAAAGTAGATGAAACTAGAATCATCATGATAAATGAAAAAACCCAGACTGAAAAAGAGAAATGCTATATGTCTCTTGTAAACGGAATTAAGAAGACAAAGAGAATGGGGGAGGAAGAAGGGGGGAGAGAGAGAGACAAGGCAGGGAGAGAGAGATTGAAAAAGGAAAGGAGACAGAAAAGAGGAAAGAGCTGGGCATGGTGGGACATGCCTGTTAATCCCAGCACTCGGGAGGCTGAGGCAGGAGACGCACTGCAAGTTTGAGGCCAACCTGAGCTACGTAGTGAGTTCAAGGCCACCCTGAACTACATAGTGAGACCCTGTCTCAAAAAACATTACAAAACAAAACAAAATAACAAAAAGTCAAAGAAAGTATGTATGTGAATGTTTAGATAAAGCTACAAAGAAAAAAAATGTGTACAGATTGATACAGGTATAGGTTTAAAAGAAGAGAAAACAGGAGAGAGATGAGCAAAGGAGATAAGGGGATATGAAAATGATCAAAAGATACTAGACGCTAAAATAAAACCCTTTATTCTGTTCATTAACTTGCACTAATAACATAAAAGCAAAAAAAAGTATATTCTCAAGTATTCTTTTGTAGTGAATGATTCTCAACAATAATAGGGATAAATTGATCAGTGCTATTAATGAATTTTGAGCCATTTCTTTTAAAAGAAAGTATATGTATAATATGAATATAAATAATTATGTTTTTCCTTTGTAAAATTCTTTGAAAAAACTATTTATCAGTATCAAAATATCCTTCTTGTCTGTTCAGTTTGATTCTGTCATAAATGATATATGACAATGGAGATGAATTTTGCTCAACATTTAGTTCACTTCTGAAAATTGCCATAGATGAAATCGATTAGAACTATTCCAAGTCATGGGTCTACATTTTACCATAAAGTGCCTCCATAAGATTGGCCTGAATCTTCGTAAAATTTGAGGAAATCATAACCCATGGGAAATGGAATTTGTCAGGGTATTACAAGATTATTAGCACTACATAAAAATCAAAACACTCACCACACCACACCCTGGGGCTTTCCATCAGTACAGTTGCAACTCACTGAAAACATAAGTGGGTACCAGTAGCACCAAAAATGTCTACTCTACTTTGCCCTGTACATTCTCATGTCAAATACATTTAAAATGAACATGTTACCTGGTATGATCTAAAAGAATACTTCACAATATGTGTCACTATACCTGACATAGGCACAGGGTGATGTAGGTCCAGGTTTGAGTCTTGGATTTTTGCATTTATGGTGAAGTTTTTTGGGATGACTTAAAATTTATGAACTTCATTTTCCTTTACCGTAGAATGATAGATAGGGTCATTAAGAAGTTTAAAGGACATGATGTATCTAAAATGCATAGCACAATACTGTGATATAAAACTTGAAAGTAAGGCTTGATGCTACCTGATGCCTTTGCATTTAGTAAAATTAAGAAAAATACGAATGGCCAAAGTACAAAATTTGCTCCTAGATCAAATCTATGAGCTAAATCTACTCTTCGTAGTGGAAAGAAGCACAGCCCTTCTTATTCCTGAGGAGGAGCCTCAGCAGCAATAACACAGAGAAATATGCAGGTGTGATTCTGCAGGAAATGTTTCTGAGTCTTTCAAATAAATTGCTGTCTATACATTCTACTCAAAGCATGCAAATTAAACCAAAGAAAAGAGAGAGTGAATGTGTCCCATTTAGCATTCTTTTGAAAAGACAGAGTATCAAATTTGAATGTTTTTATATCCAGTTTGATGCTAAGATATTATTGATACCTTTGATTCTTACTTCAGAACTAAGAAATAAGCTCCTGAAAAGCATAAATTTTCCCCTGATGCTCTTCTTCATTATATTTGGAATAAAAAGAAAGTCACAGTTTAATGAAGACTTGAAAAAACAATGTTGAGATGACAAATATTCAAGGCATGGAAGCTAAAATGTGACATAAAATACAATTACTAAAGGGAAATAATGGTACCTTTTAAACTTAAAAAAAAAAAAAAAAACATTACTGAAATCCAGGAGTCACGCATGAAGCCAAAGTTCTTTCTCTCTTATAGTAGGGGGAGGCTCTAGGTCATATTATTGAGTTGGAAGTTGAAATACAATCTTAAACAGCTGGATTAATGGACAAAATCATGTTAGCAACATGGAAAGAGTTATTAATTTTCAGAATAAAATAAATTGTAAACTTTTGATAATTTCCCAAACTCAAACCTGAGTAAGAAATGATAAATGACATTTTTAATTGTCCTGATTTTTTTTAAGGTTTACTGGTAAAGTAATAGCTTCTAAGTATGTTTTTCAGAAACACACACACACACACACACACACACACACACACACACACGGAGGGGAGGGAGATTTCCGTGTTATCATTTTTGAACATGGACTTCATTTCTAGTCCAAGTTAATAAAGGAAGTATAATTTAAGAGTCATTGTCATGGTAATGTGAAACAGTTTCAGATTAACTCGGGGAAAGTGATGAATTATTTCTTAGATATAATAAAACTATGCTACTAGTTCATGAGAAATCAAAATTAGATTAATACGATGTCTAGTATTTGTTATCCAGTTGTCTAGTACTTGAAAATTTAAAAAATGAATTAAACATCGTGGTATTGGGATTTGTTTTAATTCAAATATTCCTGGAAGCATTCACGACTTAGATTATGAACTATTTTTCATTGCTCCTCTCTCCACTTCTCATTTCTGCATCCCAACTGCACAGAGAATGAGCTGGGCACCTCCTTCTTACACATATGAGAGAAGTCTTAGATACCAAGATGAGCAGCACCTGCTGCGCAGAGGGTAAAGAACAATGCCAAACAATGTCCCAAATTATAAAATTTGTTAGATATGAAAAGGGGCAGATGGATTAAGTTTTGACTACATCCTTGACAAATCTGGTGATTCCCAGAAGGGAAAGAATTGGAAAATGAGGACACTGAGTGAATACGAATTAAAGGGGGGAAAGCTCAGTATGTAGGTGGGCAACAAGTCGGTCCTTGGACGGCCCCCCTTTCCAGAGGTTCACATGGTATTGGTGACCCTTCCATGTGCAGTGCTCTGATCCTGATGACAATCCTCCACATCCCCCCTCAGCTGTCTATTCCTTTGGGTGATCCCCCAAGCAGCTTTAGTCAGAGGCCTGTAAAACCTTGTTTGGGATCCACTGATCAGAGTAGGTATTTATTCCCTAGAGAACTGAAGAATAAATGGAAACAGAACTTTTCAAATGGGAAGAGGATCAGCAGTCGGAGAACACATGAAGAGAAGGAAGGACAAAAAAGAATGATCAGCATTGCGTACACATACAAACTTCCCCAGTAAATGTAATTGTGTGCTGAAAATATGTATTAACAAAAAAGAAGAGAATTCATTACCCTACTTTCTAGTCATTGGGAAGCATATGTAGCAAACTGCTGAACAGGCAAGAGCTTCTATCTGGGGTCTAATGTACAGTAGCAAACAGGAAGGTTGATATACTCCAAACTATGAGCTTCTCTAAGGGACCACCCTACGAGCAGCAAAAATAAAAATGATGAAGAAGGATGATGAGATTTTGTTTGGTAGCTATGTTTTTGGTTATTCTGTATCAGTTATGTTCTACAGCTACAAAACTATACAGAACTACGAAACAAAAGCATAGAAAACCAACTTCAGTCTGATGATCAATAAGTAGACAATCTTGACCAAACAGCCAATACCCTACATCACTTTCCAGAGGGTCCCAGACAGAGACACCAGTCACCAGGCAAAGGTCCCTAATACAGATGCTCGGCTCATTCCAAATATGCTAAAGCCTCTGCAGCAGTATCTCCTTCAGGCCAAACCCAGAGGAAATTGGCAGGGAGTGGAGATGGGTAAGGGAGAGAGCAGTAACTCAGGAAAATGGAGTTAGCTGGTGACCTTTTGAATCTAATCCACTGTATCACAATCTTGGCCACACAATACAATCTTCGGGGGGAAAACATTAAAAGTCCTAATGTCCAATTAATTCAATATTCTGAGAAACAGAATCCAGAGTAAGTAGTATTTTAAACTCCCCAGACAACTCTGATTTCAAAAGATCAAGATTCAAGGTGCAAGAATCACCACAGTAGTCCACTTTTATGTCAGCAAAATGCCAGGAAGCACAGATTCAATTCTACAGCTATTGGACGTTTTGAACAGTCAAAACTAGTGTCATACAGATCTACAGGAGGTACACTATTGTTTGCAATAGTTCTCAAAGTTAGCTGCATAGAAGAATCCCACGGAAATTTACACACACACACACACACTGAGTGAGAGAGAGAGACAGAGACAGAGAGTGAGAGAGAGAGAGAAAGAGACAGAGACAGAGAGAGAGAGAGAGAGAGAGAGAGAGAGAGAGAGAGAGAGAGAGAGTCACAGATCCCAGATCATCACAGGCCGATGAATTCAATCAGAACTTTGTCAGGTTATAACACAGATGTAAATGTTTTCAATTTCTTGGGTTATTCCAAGTCCCATTCCTACAGTTCAAGTGTTGTTCTAATTAAAATATACAGAGGAATCACCTGTGGTTGTTGAGTAAACTACCGACCCAGCTTCACTAAGTCTGGGGTAGGGCAAGATTCTTATTTCTAGCAATGCTCCAGTTAATGTCAATGGTGTTTTCAATAAGCTATTCTTCCAAGGGAGAGGGTTTAATTTTCTTGTCAAAAAACCACTGAAAGACATTAACACAAATCAGCAGTTTCCTTGTGAGTTTAGAGAAGCCCCTGTGCTTTTAACAATGATAAGAGAAAAAAAAATCTAGCAAACAACCACAACTACTACCACATGCTCCTGCTTGATACCATACTTTCCTTTCATAAATAAGTTTTTGGAAGATGAGATGTGTCCACAGTCTTGTAGCCTGTGGGCCTTGCTTTTATCAGTTATGCTACAGGCATTAGGGCAACCCTGTTAGCAAACCTACAGACTTGGAAAGGCTGGCTGGAAAAATAGAGCACATACATTTTCTACTGTATGTGCTCTATTTTTTCATGAGGAAAACAAAACAAAGGGGTGTGATTTTCAAGATTAGAGATGTGGTTAGTGAAACTTACAAAACAATTCAAGTTCTCTGGTAGCTAACAAGTAGCTCCTCCACGTTCATCTACCCAAAGAAAACAATGGAATAATTTTGCTCTAAAGATACGCATTGTATGAGACTTAATCTAAAATTATGAATTGTAATATAAATACATGTATTACTCTGTAATACAGGCCCAATACAACAATTGTATAACTTATTATTTACAGTTTGGGGATATCTGATATAAGAAATAATGAATATGAAAGATATATATGCCTTAGCTAAGTGAAAGGTAGATTTGCTGCCATTTATAATTTAAATTACTCAAAAAACCTAGACTCAACCAGTGCTAAATGTTATATACACAGAAAATAAGATATGACTTCTGGCCTTGATAAATAATAGTCTACTAGGAAGTCATAACTACTGTTCACCTAGAGAATGATGTACAAACTTGAGACCAAAGTCATATTTGTGAGCATTTCTTCATCTAATAATTTTTATCAGGAACATTTTCAATACTGGTGATATGGGGGAATGAAACGCCCAACCTACTATGTTTGTAAAATTGAAGAATGAATTTAGGAACAAAGGAGGTGAAGAGTATAATATATTTATTGTGAGAAAGAAAGCTTCCTTCTGGAGATAGACAAAAAGGGTCCCAAGCACATTGCCAAGGGCTTTGTCTTTTTCAGGGGCTTTCATGGAGTAAAATCATGGATTCAAGGTGGGGGAAGACTGGGAGCTCACACAGCAGATGGGCACGAGGTGGGACATAACTATAGTTAGCCCATAAGATCAATAGCTCAGGTAAAATTGATTACTTTAGGGACAAATGGGGAAGCCAGTCACATAGAAAGCAGGCATTCTTACAGAGCTGTGACTCTTTCCTAAGGGGATGGGAACTATTTAGGGTATCAATCCCAGGATATCGGTGCATTAGTATGGGCTTTTGTCTTGAGGCCTGGCCCACAGCAGGAGGTGTCAGCTTCTCCAGCATCTGACAGGTGTTTGCACTGGCTCCTTTGAAGACCTAGCCCTATCTCACTGCCTATACTGTTTCTAACTAGCTCAGCTGCCTACAACACTGGGATAAACAACATAAGAGGAACACAGACAAAACACACATTATTTGAAAGATATAGAAAGAGCAAGTCTACAAATGTTATCAAATTTGATAAAGGTGGGGATCTGGGGGGAAGTTTTGTTATGATTTTCCAATATGAAGAATGATTGTTCAGAAGTGGATTAGAGTTTATTTTAAAATTCTCAGGAGGATAGTTCAGCAGAAATGGTAATACTTATGAGGAGAAAATTTTGGATCAGAGTAAACCTGCAGAAGGGCACACACATGTTTACTGTCAGACTACCCGATGAGACTCCTCTGGCAGGAACCAGATAACACCGTTGGGGAAGGTGGAGAGGACCACATACGAAGGGTAGGAAAGAGCACAGCATGATGCTCAGAACTTCAACTCTTAGAACATAGACTACATCTCATGCCACAGGCCATTGCCTTGTTGATGGAAAATTAGCAATTTTAGGGTGTCCAATATTTAAAAGAAGGTAGGGCTTGCATGTGCTCAAAATCCGAACCACAGGATGGAGTACAATCAACAAGAGTCACCATGAAACTTAAAGGTAAACTGTCCCAGAAGAGAGTTGGAGCAACTGATAAGAACAGGTTATTTTCAGCATGAAAGAAAGGGAAAGAAAGGGTGATTAAAGTAAACAACAGGGGCTGAAAAGTAAAATACAAGAGGAAAAGTGTAGCCTTGGAAATATGACAACTCCCTGGTAGGTCAGTATCCTGGAAGAGGAATGTAGATAGGAGATGGACTTAGGTGAATCACTTTTGATCAGACTACATATAATCTTTAGATTTGAAGCACATCTGTGTATGGTATAAAATGTATGATCAAAGATATCTGATAGTTGTAGAAAATCAGGCACAGTGCTTTAGACTAGAAAAAAGATTTACAAGTGGAATTTGTGTTCATGAAAAGCTCACTAAGGTAAATGGTGCCTCTTGCTCACCCTCCAACTGAATGCTATTGGTATAAATAGTCCATCAATTGATTCCCTCAAAACCTTGATAAATTTCATTTAAGGATGAAATCCTCCTCTTACCCATGCACTCCAGAGCACACAGTAGTTGTGTGGAGGGATTAAGCAGAGAATGAAGTTTCCTTATATTTCTAAAAGAGCTTGCCTTATAAATAGCATCTCTGCTAATCCAAAAAAGAAAGGATTTAAAATTTTAACATCCTTTCCATCACTTTCATATTTCATTTATTCTGTACCAGCTGATGGTATTTCATTTCCTGCTGATATTTTAATTTATCCTATTTCTCATTATTATTACATATGAGTCTCCAGTGATACTAAGAACCATTTGTAAAAAGTTACTTCTTTGAAATGGTTGTAAGAAAATTCCAGATATAATCTTACATCCTCAGAATTAATAATAAAGCCCTCATCCATTCCCTCAGCCTTTATTCATTCTTAATAGAACACACTTTTAAGTCTACCTCATTGAATTATTATCTTTAAATCACTAGTCAACAAAGTTACTTGAACATTCTAGAAACTGGATTTACATATTAAATATATTTAATTTTTTTTTAGAAAATCAGAATAAAGGGAACATTCTTTGGTTTAGCAAATTAATCAGGATAATCCCACTGCAAATCCTCCTGCTAGTGGCAGATTTGCACAGCCTCACTCAGCACAAAGTAAACTTTCTGCAACATAGTGTTTCACTCTATTATTCTGAAAAATCAGACCTTGAAAAAAGTTTCCTGTCTCACCTACCAGACGATTTGAAGTCCTTTAATTCTTAGTGATTTATCATGTTAAAAATTAACAGTAAGGAATAATAGGTGTTACAATAACATGGGCATAGAATTTGCAAAATTATCTTAACCCTGTCATTGCTTATCTTATCTCATTGCTTCATTTCTTTGTACTTAAAATTCCTTTCTCCATTTCCAGTTCTCATTCTTTGCTCTTTCAGTCCTTTCTTCCTTTTCTCCTATTAATACCTTTTGCAGAACTACAATAACCCCAGAATACATTCCATATAAAGTTCCTAGAGAAATATTTTTTCTCCAGAGAAAATTTTTCCTGAACTTTCAAAGAGACAGTTTCTTTGTCATGCAACCCTATCTCCTTTGCAAAGAAATATGGCATTTGGCTTACAGGATGTTTCAAGACTTCTCAGCTTCTTTGGAGCTGGAGATGAAGGGAAGAATGGAAACGTGTGACTGGCAGTGAGTTTTCTATTTTTATCCTTGAAGTTTCCAGTCGATAGTTCTTTTCTGTAGGTGATTTTTACCACTATAAAAGTTGAAGGACAAAGATTGATCTATTTCCTTTCTAAATAAAAAAGAACAGCTTTTGTGAAAATCCTGTAGAAGTTATATTCTTTCAAGGACAAATGGCTTTTCTTTCTGAGGTTTTGGGAATTCTACAGTGCTTGCCTGACAGAATTATCTGGAGACCAAAGATAGAGACTGTCATAATTAAGTTGGAGGTCATCCATCCAGGAAAACAACAGCTTTCCAGGAACAGCTATTGCAAAGGAATTTGTCACTTGTGATCAACATAACCATGAGTTGCAGCTCAGCTCAGCTCAAGGTGCAGCCTGCCTATCACTTATGCAACCTAGGAAGGAGTCATTCTGATTAAACAAATATGCTAATGGATTGTATGAAATTCTACACGTTAATTCTACACCATTACCTATCACAGTGTTTTGTAAACATTATTCTATTTATGTCTTCTTCAAATAGCTGTTCATTATTTGAAGTCCAGATTGTTGTATGTATGAGGTATGCTAAATAATATTGTGAATATTTAAATAAAAGCAATTATTATGGTGAAAGACCATTTCCATAAATCTTCTGAAAAGTTCATCATTTTTTTGTTTACTTAGAGAAAAAAGCAAAACAGAAAAAGGGGTAGAAATAATACAGAATTTTTAAAAACAGTAAGAAATCACTAGTTGATAAATTACATACTATAATTATTTTGAATGCAATTATCCCATCATTCTTGCCACCTGCTGAAACAGTTCTGGAAGTCCAATTCCATGAGCATCTGTCATCACACTGTCCTGGCTGTCTTGATGTCTCAACTCTATTTTAATCCATGGATTAAAGGTGATCTGTGTTTTCCTTTCCTGGTGATTTTAACTTCAAGGAAGAATCAGAAGTTAGTCAATGCCAGATCCAGTGAATAAGATGGATGAAGACACATTATAATATTTTGACAAGACTTTCAGCTGGGTGGCCATGGGAAGCAGCATTTCCTCTAGTTTTAAACACTCACAAAGAGGATTTTCAGCGCTGCTTCAGAAAGTGGCAAGAATAAAAAAAGACCACTTCTTCACTGTTGGTGGGAGTATAGACAGTTGCAACAACTACGGAAATCAGTGTGAAGATTCCTCACACAACTAGGACTGGAGGTTCCATTCAACCCAGCTCTTCTCCTTCTGGGTATTTTCCCAAAAGAATTAAAAATGTCATACTGAAATTAAAAATGTCAAAAATGTCATACTGTCATATGTGCACCAAGCTTTGTAGCAACATAATTTGTAATAGCTAAACCTTGGAAACCAACCAAATGCCCAACAACTGAGAAATGGATTTTTAAAAAGTGGTATTTTTATACAGTGGAGTACTACTCAGTTATAAAGGATAAACTTGAGAGATTTATGGGAAAATGGATGCAACTTGAGATCATATCCATAAATGAAATAAACTAGACTCATGTGTCAACATCGTATAGGCTCCCTAGTGCAAGAAGCTGAAAAAGTAAATAATATCCAAAATGTACAATAGATATTGTGAAATGGGAAGAAACTGTTCAAAAGGAATGAGAAATTGTGATGAAGGAAAAGAGAAAAGACGGAAGGGAAAAGGAATATATATATTTAAGATAGTTATACTACTAACTTCAATTAGTTAATTGAAAAGAAAGGTTTTTGCCTGTATTGTTTGATAAGTTTTTCATGTCTATATGAGCAACTACTTTGAAGATTACAACATGTAGTTTGCTAACCATTGTTACTCTCTTACAATCTTATTTTGAAATCTTGTACTATTATTTTTATTTTTTAAATAAGATAGAATGACAGGGTAAATGTGTTTAAAGTGAGGTCTGGTATTCTGAGAGGGAATAATAATAATGTACATCTTACTGTAATAAGTATTTTAAACATGTAAATATTTACTGTATTTTTCTCTCAGTCCTTGTATTTGTCTCTGTTGATTTATAATTGGAATGTAGGGGACACAGGAAACAGACGATTTTTCAATGTGACAAGAAATAGAAAGTACAATTCAAATTCACTTGTAAAGAAAATCTAGATAACATAGAGATAATACTAACTGCAGATGAAGTGTAATTCAGAAGTAATAAAGGTGTCAAGTGTCTAGTTTGTCTTTGTCTTCTCGTTCAAACTGCCACATTAGATTCAGTTCTAGCTGAGACTTAAAACAGTCCAGCAATTCTAGACCACCTACCCTAACATGTGTCATTTGGGAAAAGAGAAGTTATCTTTCAGGAGGAAGAGAAGAATCTATGTCCTGAAGGATCGTTTAGAGTGTCCCTGACTATTCCAGTCACTTGCTCATCCCTGAGCCAAAAACTACAAACACTGGATAGAATACGTTATTGAGCCAACCAGCAGCCTTCCCCTAGGTCTTGGTATGATCCAACCTATTCAAACTACATTTCCCAGAATATTAAAGAGGTAGACTTAAGACAATAAAAGAAATTAATTATGATAGACTTAATGGTAATATATGTTTTGGGAAAAGTTTTAAAAGAAAATATTTTGGCAGCACCTGACCAATGCTTGTTGATGCAGTAAATTAAAATTTCTCAAGTTAACAAAATTCGTGTCCAACTACTGTAAGCTATATATATACATTTTTGTACTGAAATAAATTTGCAAATTATCAAGGGTGTTTATTTAAACACAGTTAAAGTCTTCATGGTTTGCAATGTGAGACATTGCAAACTCAGGTTTGCATGTCTTACATGTATAAAAACTGAATGTTTCCTAGAGTTTTTTGCTTGCTTGTGTTCTACATAAACATACTAGTTTCTATGAGCTCACAAACTAAAAATAAAAATAAGGGAAAAATATAAAAATGTTCAAGAATGTGTGTAATACACATCCAAACTAAAATGTGTATTAGTAGTCTTCAATACCAAAGCATATAGAAAGTATTCAACAACCAATAAACACTTCTTCTCTAGGAACTGCCCTACAGAATCAGAGGAAAGGTAGCCAGTGCCTCTGAATCCTATGATTGGAAGAAGACTTAACACCATTTAATGCGTGGAAATTCTCTACCAGTGGGCAAAAATCTTCCAAAGAAAGGAGAGAATCACTTCTGAGGAAAAGACTAGAAAACATTTTCTCTTCAGGACGTACCTCCACATGCAAATGTATTCCTAAGTCAATGGGAATTTGCCAGAGTTTTTCTGTGGACCCAATGAAGGGAGGCTAATAAAAATGAAACCATTGATTCTGCCATGTAGACATGTTGTCCTTTCTTTCCTCATCAATTCCTACTGATGCCGCCAAACCTTATTCATTCTTATATCCAAAGTGTTGACCCACAGTGTGGCACAAACCAGGCTTTTAATACATGTTTAACATAATGTATCTAACAAAACAAGTGTTACTGAAAAGAAAATGCTGAAATCACTATCACCTAACATTTAACATGTATTTGTTGAGGAAAGACTTGTTGGGACCTTTTGTATTGTGGTGGGATAACCCATTTCCATAAAAACTCCAGTACTCCTTGAGCTCCAGTGCTCCTTGAGGCAGTGACAGTAGCCATGATGATCAAAGATCCGCAGCAAGAGAAACTCTTTCAATAGACAGCACACAAACATCTCCAAGAGCAACTCTCAAAGCTTACATTAGCAGAACTCTGGGGCCTTACAGCTTCTCGGTAATGACCAATTGTATTGGTGCACAACTATAATCCTAGCCCTTAGGAAATTGAGGAAAGAGAATCATCATGAGTTCAAGGCCAGCCTGAACTGCAAATGAGACCGTGTCTCAATTTTTTTTCCAGTTTTGACACAGTCTACATAGATGGGGTATACTCTCCAATGTGTGACAACAAGACAGACATCTTTTAAAAATATAAAATATTTGAATTTTAAATTGTATAAGGCATTTTTAAAAGTTTAAAATATTAAGAAAGTCTTTTCTTCTATGCAAGGTTATGGGTAATATGCTGGTCCTGAAAGGGTGAAAGGTTTCAAACAGTACAGACTGAAAACAATTCAACCACCACAAATAACATAAAAAGCAAAATGTTAAGATTTTTGTTGGAAATAACTTCCTTACAGTGAGTTTATCAATAGTTATCATGTATTCCAGGTACTTTGTAAACAGGTAATAAAAAAGAGTGGAGTGAACATACATATCTGTAAGATAGGTATATATCTTACATATTCATATCTCATTTTTAAAAGTTTTCAGGGCTAGGAATGTGGCTTACTGGTAGACCTCTTGCCTTGCATCCACAAGGTCCTGGGTTCAATCCTCTGCATGATAAAAAATCAATAAAATTAAATAAAATAATTTTCAGATAAGTGTTTACAAATTCAAGCAGCAAGCAAAAGGTGGGGGAAGTATTCCTTCTTTAGCTGTCCATCCTTCTTATATTCTTTTATAAAGAATCATTTCAAATTCTCATTTCAGTATCTCTCAAACTTCATAACATATCCCTTTATTCTTCTATCATTATGAAGCAGTCTGTGTTCATTAAACAAACTTAAAATACCTCATTGCTTATTCTTCTGTTAGTCCAAAAGCAACCAAAAACATTTCCACAACACAGAATGGTAATGCTTAGATTTTTAATAATTTCTTGTGGGAATAAATTACTGCAAAGAAAGTATTGGAATCACTGTCACTTAAGGTGATCTTTTCAAGGACAGTCCAGTGGAAAGCGCTATAACATAATACATCAGTATTAAAATTGGAGCATAAAACAGGCCTCCATTTTTCTGTGAGTTAACAAAACTCTAATAAACATACACTGCACTTCTCTATGAAATCATTGTGATTGTTAATTGTGATACTTAAGTCAACTTTAATTAAGTAAGAACTGCCTAGCAGGTTAGTAAGGCTCTGGTCCATGGTGTAAAAAAAGAATTTTAGAGACTGTTGACTCAGCATATCTGCTACATTCGTCTATTGCTTTTTAGTATTTAACATTGCACAGGATAAAGCACAGGACTTAAACAGATTTAATTTCTAGTTTCTGCCTAGCTCAGAGATTGTGAAGTCTCTTGCTTCAGTGGCTCAAATGAGAAAGTTTGATGAAATTAGCTCACAAATAAGTTTCAATTACTGTGCTTAGTGATTCATAGGTTCTGTCTTGAGCAGCATGCTAGAAAGATACAGAAGAAAGTCTTTAAGACTAGTAAGGAAGGGTTTAATTAGCAACTGCAGTGTGACTAAAGCAGGACTGGCGGTCAGCACTAGACACAGAAAACTTTAGTAGAATACACCTTGTTTATGATGTCTTAATGTTACCTTTGCTTCATATGTCTCTAAGTAAGCTGTGAATCTTAGCACCACATCATGCAAACAGTAGCTGCTTTTATTAAAATATTTAAGTGAATAAATATGTACATAAGCCAAACTTAAATTTTGAAAATAGATATTTAAATCAAGTTGATAGAAATATATAATTTTTTTTCTAAGGTATATTTCTTAAAAGAATTGATTTTTATCATACAACTTCAAAGTTTAAAGTGTGGTTTTCTCTAGGTCAAATTTCATATATCCAATTTCACAATAAAAAGCTTTTCCATGAGGTGTATAACAGCGTGCTGCATGAGTTCTATCTGAATAGATGCTTGAGACGTTTGTTTTTTCATTTTTGCATGTATCATTTATTTTTAACTTTTAAGTAACAGTTTTCTTGAAATACAATTACATATAGACATTAATGAAGTTTTTTGTTTGTTTGTTTTGTTTTTTGGAACCAGGAGTGAAACTTATGTCATCGTACCTGCCAGGCAGATGCTGTGCTGCTAAGCTGTATTTCTGGCCTTGTTTTAAAATATATCATAGTTGTAAATCCATCACAACTGTGTAACTCCAGAAAGTTTTTGTCATCCTAAAATTATACCACATATCTGTTAGTAGTTATTCTTCATTTTCTCCTTCCCCTAAACTCTGTTAATAACTAAAATATTTTGTCTGTCTGAATAGATTTGCTTATTTTGGACATTTTATGTAAATGAAATCATACAATATGTGATATCTGTTATCTGATTTCTTTTACTTGACATGTTTTCAAAGTTTATTTCTTTATAGCATGTATCAATATGTTCCAGTCAAGGGAATAGCAGTCCACTGTATAGATATACCATTATTTAGTTTATTCATTTATCAGAATAATATATAAACAAGTACAAGTATAGATGTTTGTTTTCAATTGTCTTGAAAACATACATGGTAGGTTTTTTTGTGTAATTCTACTGAACCTTTTGAAGAGTTCCCAAAAGAGATATTGATAAGCATACAAATAGAGAAAAAATTACTCAATGTTTAATTACACCCTCGACTTTTAAAATCAGGCAACATGGACATAATTGGTCAGTAGCAGGACACTGAAGTGGACCTGAGCTTGAGTTGTGAATAGAGTAAACTAGTAAAGATGGAAAAACCTCATTATAACTTGTGCTTTCCTTCTCTTTCTTACAGACATCTGTTTTAGTATGAATCTGGGAGAATTTTTTCCTTATAAAGATCAAAACATTTGGAGAAGTTTGGTTTCAAGCTGTCATGGTTTATGTCAGTAGCCCCCAAGCCTCATGAATTATGACTCAACCAAACCAACATTTGTGATTGGTTCATTGTCTAGCGCTCAGATTGGTGGTTTGAGTGCTACACCCACCCAGGGGTGGAGCCATAATACACTGTAATGGTGGGAAGAGGGTGTGTGTCTCTCTCCTGCTATGAACTGCAGCCCCAACATGCCACTTTGCCTTGGAGCCAAATGGCTATCGACTTAAAACGCCAAGAACTGTAAGAAATAAACCTTTCTCTCCCTAACTTTTGGCATCTGGTATTTTGTCTCAGCAACAAGTAAAAAGTAAGACCAAATTAGACTCTGGAATTTACCTAGATTTGTGTCCTTGTCTGTAATAACACCAATGTCAATAAACTCTTTTAAGTAAATTTGACAAAACACATTGTCTAAAATGCTTCATATTGCACAGAAGATTCTAAATGGGCACTCTAGTTATTTCCTTTTCTCTTCAGTATAATGCAAACTTGAATAATCCAGAGAGAATTAGACATAATTTGGTAATAGGGATTTAGGGGTTTAGTTTAGTGGTTAATTTCCCTTGCCTGCTTTATTTTTTGTTCTTTGCTAGCTCTGTAAATGTGGAAAATTAAGTCTAAACCTCAGTTTCAATGCTCTGAAAGTGGAAATAATCCCCTTTCTTTTCTCACATAACTGCTTAACTGTCAAGGTTGTTTCAGTAGAGGAAGGAAGCTCTTTATAAATTTCTGAGTATTCTATGAATGTGTATAACACAAAGTCTGTTTTTCTCCATTTCTTTGACAGGTTACATGAATTATCATGTCTACAATGACAACAGATTAAAAGAAAGAAGGATTTACCTAGACTCTTAATATCTGGAGTGCATTGATTGTTATCCTCTTTCACTCCATGACACACAGGTTCAGCAATTTTGAGAGCTGAGGTCTTATATTTTCCCCATTTATGAGAGTAAGTACTGAGGTAGATATGGTCATACAATAACATGAACACAGAGTCATCCAGTAGAGAGCAGTAGCAAGACCCCATCTTTCAGAGATATATGGAATCCTGGTGGGGCTGGCAAAGAGACGTGTTCAGAATCTTATGTATTTTTTATCACTCGTTTTTTATTGTGACAAAAATACACAGTACCAGATCATGTCCCTAGCTCTGTTTTGCTTTGTTCTGTGTGAGCATCTGCTTCTGAAAAGGCAAGTCAAATGCTTAATGTCACCTGTTGTAGATTATCTGGCTCAATACAGATTATAGCTTATTTTTCTGGCTGTACAGTCTGTCAAGCTGAAAATAACATATTAGACTCACATGAAGCTAGAAATCCACAATTGACCATAAAAATACAATGCTACATGTCTAGAGGGAAAGGGGACAAATGTAAGCAGTAACTTGTGAGAATATTTAACTTTTGTCAAGCAAGTGTGCAGCTTTTTTGGACTATTTGAGATCCAGGCTGTGATATCATCTTGTTGAGTGATTGGTAATAGCATCAATGGTACTTGTAGTAGACAGCCCTAAGGGACTGTATGCTTCACTTACTGCACTGTTTGTTAAATCTCATATCATCTTTTGATGAATAGCTACAGATTCTATTGTCAGTTACTAAGAACCTTGACCCAGGGTATCCAAAAGGTATCCTTATGAGAATGAAAAAAACCATGAAATTCAGATTCAGCATTTGAGAAGGTAAAATCCTGTTATTTTCTAAAGTTCCATGTAATAATATTGCTAATATTGCAAAGTTGAGAATTAACTACAATTCTTATTCCCGTGGTTATATTCAATTGGTTTTAATTATACATTTACAGTGTAGTCATAAATTGTTCTTTTTTTCAAAATCTATTTTGCTCTTCAATATTTCCAAACTTCTTGAACTATTTTTCACAAATTAATAATAGCAGTTGCTTGCCAAAAGTTAATAAGGATATTTTAATTAGTGTTATGAAAGCCTCTTTGAAAACACAGATATTTTTAAATTATGATTTATAATATTAACAACATTAAGCATATTTTGCCCTTTTTGGTGATGTTCTGCAATAAAAATTTGGATTTTTTAAAAATATTCAAGACCTGGAGGCATAGAAATCACAATTTGCATCTTGAAAAAAATTTAAGAGGCAGAGATGCATATACTTTTGTAGACAAGACAGCCAGCCAAAGATGATCTAGCAATTGGCTGCTGCCTCATTCTTTTTAAGAATTCTCACACTGACACTCAGTTCCAGGTGCTGGGCACACACCCTGTTTTCTCTGACTCGAACATGTTTCACTTTTGATTGAATTTTCTAGTCAGTATTTCCTCTTTATATTTTAATCACTTTGCTAGGGAGCTGCTATCTCTTAAATAAAATCAAAGATAATATCCTTGTCTATCTAAAGCAATTCTTCTTATCTTCCCCCTAGTTAATTTATCTATGATGGGAAGCCCTATATATTCACCATATGCTGTTTCCCTTCATGGTTGACAGATGGGTCCATGGTGACTGTATCTTAATCCCCAGAATCCTTGACTATGTGACCTAATATACTGAAGAGAAATCTACAGATGCAGTGAAAGGGTTGGGAAGGAAAGATTGTCCTAGATTAGCTATATTGGCTGAATACAATCATAATGATCTCAATAAGATGAAGGTAAGATAAAGAGAATGAGTTGTGGTGCTATAGCAGGAGAAAAGAAAGGAGAGGGGAGGAGAGAATAGGGGATGTGAGGAGAGGGAGGGAAGCGGAAAGAGGAGGATGAGGGAAAGAGGAGACACTGAAGATATTGCAATACGGTCTTTGAATGTGGAGGACCCAGGAGTCAATAAATAACAGTGGCCTCTTGAAATTGGAAAAGACAAGGAAACATATTCCCTGATTGAGCCTCAAGAAGACATGTAGCTCTGCCAGCACTTTAATTTTAAGAAATATGACCTCCAGGACTAAAAGATAATAAAATTGGGCTGTTTTGATCTACTAAATTAGTAGTAGTTTGTTACAGTACTAACTATGCTAACACATTTCCTCTGGATATATAGTTAGACTACATTTTTCAACTTCCTTTTTATCTGGCTGTGACTATGCCACAGTTCTGGCCAGAGAAATGCAACAAAAATGAAATGCAGCACTCCAGGCTGAGTCAATGAAATCTTTTCTAATGATCTTGTATGACTTCCTTTATTTGCTAGAGATACAAACATGATGCCACAGAGGACATCTTTGAGATGGTAGATATAGAATATGAAAGGATTCTTTTTCCCCAAATCTCCACTTGGAAAACAATCCACCAATGAATCCCACTGATTTGATACAAAAGCAAAAACTGAAGTTTTAATGTGTTAAGATGCTGAGATTTTAGGTGTTTGCTACATAATAGTGATCCTATCTTGACTAATGTATCATTCAATTACATACTAATAAAGTGACAAAAGAGGCAAACAGGGTTTGAACCTTATAAAATTTATAGTGTTCTTAGACACTTTTCTACCTACTTGCTGAAAACTTCATGAGAATTTTTTTTTATTAACAATAACTGAGGTTAAAGCCTATCATTTCTGAGGTGGGAATGCTGTATAATGAAAATTATGGAATATTTGCAACTAGCTTAACAATTGAAATGACTCACCTGTGGAAATAAAATTAAATATATCTACTAGTGAGACTGTAGTAATTTTATGACAAATAATCTCAAAATATCAGTGTTTTGACACAGTAAAATGCCTTTTTTCTTTTCTCCAAAAATGTCATAAATGGAGTGGGCTGTTTGGATAATTCCCATGTAAGTGCTAAATTAAGGAAACATCTATTTCTATCATATAACTCCAAGGTTGTTTGGATATCATCCAAGAAGTGTGTGCAGGTAAGCTTCACCAATTAAGGCTAAAAGTGGAACATTTCTATTCATATTCCACTGGTTAGAGGACTATCATGGCCCACTCTAGATGTAAAGAAGATAAGAAATGCAGTTAATTGATAGATATTTATGTCCCGTTGGTTACTAAGGAAGGGCAGCACATGCTAAGAATGGTCGGTCATCTCTGTCAATGATCAGTGTGCAAGTAATTTAAAAATTTTATTATTGAATCTCAAAAAAGCCCTTTGGCATAATTATCATTATTTTTCTAATTTATAGTTAAGGAAAATAAGTTGTATAAAGACTGAAAAAAATGTCAGGCAGATACTTTATAAGCACTCAGGTTTCAAGAAAATTTTCACACTTGCAGTCTGAGAATTCCATGCTACAGCAAAACAAACTAAAATTGCAAGAAATTACAAATGATGAAGCACAAAAGAGGTTAGCACTTGCTATGGTTTGTGTCTAGATGTTCCCCCAAAGCTTCATGAGTCATAGGCAAGGCTTTTTCAGAGGTGGCTGAATCTAGAATATGTGACTGATTCATGGACCAGTGGTAAAAATTAAGGATAGGTGATTATTAAATCAGTCCATTGATTGGTTTGCAGCCACCCAAACACCATTAGCCTGGATACCATGTAAGGAATAGAAAGAGGCTTGTCTTTGTCTCCTTCACTGCTTTCCTTCACACCTTCTGCCTGCCACAAACTGCTTCCCACTGCAATGCCAGTCTATCATGCCCATCCTGTCTTGGAACCAGTGAATTACAGACTGGAATCTCTACAAACTGTGCACTAAATAAATCTTTCCTTCCTTGACTTGTGGGTGTTTGGTATTTTGTCTCTGCAATGAGAAAAGTAACTAAAACAGAATTTGGTACCAGAGAAGTGGAGTCCTTGCTTTTGTTATACCTGCGATGTGGTTCAGGAGCCTTTGGGAATGGTTTGTGAGAAGAGTTTGGAAAGATTTAGCAATGCAGGCTGAAAAAGTAAAGTAGGAGCTCCTTAGTATCTTAGGTGGTACTTGATGGGAGATTCTAGTTAGACCTTAGAAGACCAGAAGTCTGAGAGAAATCCTGCTGGTAAAGACTGGGCTTGAGATTTCTATCAGGTAAAAGTACTGCATTGACTGTTGGACTCTGGACAATGTGTGTTATGCTTTGGTAGACAGTTTGTCCACATTTTGCACAGTTCCAGAGTCTTTGTCTGAACTGAGATTAAGGGCAGTGGGCTAATTAATCTGACAGAAGAAATTTCAAGACACACTAATATTGAGGTGGTGGCATGGCTACTGTTGGGGCTTTTAACCAGATTTATGTTGTGAATCAAGAGCAAAAAGCCAAGCCAAATGGCTCAAACATTGTGAATTTGGTCAGAAAGGAAAGTCTAGGCAAGTTGTGGCCTGCAAAGATGAAACAGAGGAGAACTTGGTCACTGAAAAGACTAGCAAGAAAAATCCAAATATTTTAGAAGCGACAATGGAAAAGATGGTCCGAGGACATCACAAAAAACCAACACGACTCCAGCCTTTGCAGTCTTAAGAGTTGCATAGGTAAAAGACTTTGTTTCATGAAGACGGATCCTGTGTACCATGTTCCAGGAGGATGAGGCTTGCCTGGGGAAATTGTTCCTCAGGATTTGATTCAAGGTCACTTGACTCCTACAACAAAAAGAGAGGGAACCCTGGCAGCTACTCCATCTGGTGGCAGACTTTGGCATTATCCACGTGGTGCTGGTTTTAGTTGTATGCAGAATGCAAGAGTTGTAGAGACAGGAAGGCTACCACGCAGGTTTCAGAGAAAGGCTTGGAGGGTAGAGAAAACTGTGCCCCTGAGAAGGCAGTGTGTTCAGATGTGATATGAAGCTGAGAGTAGAGTACAGACCTCAGGAGGTGTGTGGAGAAGCCAAGGACATGGCTTCTGATCTGAGGAAAGCTGCAAGAAGGGAGCAAAGCTGGCCCATGAGAGGAATCTTGGGAGCTCCAAGCTCTGACAGTGCCATAGGGGCAGAGCCACTGGAATTCTTTGGAGTTTACATCTTACCACAGGCTATACTAGATACTAGACATAGAACTACAGGACCTAATGCTTTCCATGCTGAATTTTGGACTTGCTTTAATCCCATTTCTTTGTATTTCCCTATTTGTACCTTTTGAAATGGTAATGTCCATCTTGTGCTATTTAATGTTACATGGGTTTAAATTCTTTTTCATTTGTATAAGGGCTCACAGCTAAGAGTTTGCCTTAAATCTCAGAGAAGAGTTTGGACTTGGACTTTTCAACAGTGCTGAAGCTGTTAGGACTTTGACAATTCTGAGAATTAAACTAAATGCCTTTTGCATAAAAGGATGCACATCAGGCTTTTGGAGGTCAAAGGTAGAATGTCACGGTTCATGCCTCATCATTCATGAATGGGGTTTTTTTCAGAGGTGACTGAATCTGGAGTGAGACTTATTCATAGCGCAATGCTAGGATTACAGGTGCTAAAATTCAAGGTGGGTGATTACTAAGTAAGTCCACTGACTGATTTGGCACCACTTTAAACCTGGTAACCTGGATATAGTATAAGGGACAGAAAGAGATTTATTTTTGTCTCCCTCATTGTTTTGTTACCTCCTGTTCACTATGAATAGTTTTTCCTATCTTGGATACAGCTTATTACGGACTGACGCCTCTACAAACTGTAAGCCACATAAAACTTTCCCCCCCTTTAACTTGGATGCCAAGTATTTTGTCTCAGCAAAGAGAGACAAGTAATGAAGGCAGAACCTAATGACTTACTGTACAGACTGGTATTCACCCTTTAAGAAGAGAGAATTTAAGGATTCCTAGGAAACAGTAATTACTGAAGAAGACTTCCTAAACATTTCGTCTGCAGCCTTTTGGGGAATTCCACTTTGTTTACATCACTAATATCAATCCCTTCCTAACTTTATTGTTAATGTTGGGAAACTTCTGTCTGTAATTTACCCTCCCCTACACTTGTACATGGTCTATATTTTGCAAAGAAATATAAAACATGAACAAGTTCTAATGCTAAAAAAAAAATCTAAATCTATCCAGGTGTAAGCATTTCCTTGACATATTTCTTCTACTCCCATCTGCTCACAGGAGGATTAGAAAGTCAAGTGGTTTCCTACAGGATTTTCCTTTCGCTGGTAGAGAAAACAAGAGATTTTAATGCTAAGTAATTAGCTTAATTCTTTTCTTTTTGACAACAAAAGAAAATGGATGCAGGTCTGCACAGGTAAAATATTTTTACATGAATTCTATTATTAAGAGAGATAATGATGGAAGTTATTCTCCTCTGGTGACGAAGATGGCAGTTAGATGATGATTATTGAAGTTAGAAGAGAATAACTCTTCTGATTTCATAAAGCACAGCTGTGAGACTATCCAGCTCAGGATCAAAGTCAAAGCATCAATGAGTAAGTCCAGTTCTGTGGGTAAGCTTAGGAGCTGTATGTTTGGTGAGCCCTTCATTGCTCACTGTTCAGCTTCTAAGTGGACTATCTTAGTCACTTTTACATTGCTGGGGCAAAATACTTAACATCCCAATTTAAACGGGGCGAGGTTTATTTCATCTCACAAATTCAGTAGGTTGAGTTTGTGATTGTCTGGCTGAAAGGCAGAAACCACATGAAAGAACAACATGATAGAGGAAATCTCCTCACCACATGATGACTAGAAAGCAGAGAGGGGAAGGAAGAGCTGAGACTGAGAATACACTCTTTGAATTCATGCCACCTTGACATGCTCCTCTGACCAAGCCTCAGCTTCAAGCATGAGATTTGTGAAGAATATTTTAGTCCTAAACCATAAACTTCTCTCCCTAACTGCTCTAAAACCCTGGTGCCCATCACATTATACCAAATGCACATAGCCCACCTCTAAAAGTCACCAAAGTCTTAACAATTCTGGTCCTGCTGAAAAATGCAAGTCTTATCTTTTCTGAGACAAGGTAAATTCTTAGTTGTGAATCTTAGTAAAAGTAAAAAATTAAATATTTCAAACATACAATGGCACAGCGTAAAACCAATACCCAGCAAACAATTAAATCATTTAGCTGCCTATCCAGCACCCAATGCTACTTGTAGTATGCCATGAGATCCAAAGGTTGGGGCACTCCCCTCCCCTGAGCTCACCCCCACCCATGGCATTTTCAGTTGAGCCAATATAGTTATTTACTTTGGCTGCTCTATTCACTACCTGGCAAATTTCCTCAGCAGTTTCCCTGTTTCTGGCATCTTCAGTTTCAAACTTTCAGCTTTATTCCCACAGCTTCACCCATTACCCTCTCATGAGATCCTGGCCATAACTGTGATCATGCCACACACTTTTGCATAGCCATCTACACCATTTCCTGAAAACTGCAAGGAAACCTCCATGACCATGACATCATAACTCATAGAATCTGCATGCCTGAAGACCCAACATAACATGGGTAACACCGAGGTCAGCTTTTAAGGCTACCACTGCCTCTGGGCTCATAGATGGCTGAACTCAGTGATAGACTTCCCTAAGGATCCTTCAAATAGAAGGTATCCCAAGGACTCTTATATGAAAGATTTAGTTTTTCACCTTTCAGCCTACAATGTGTGGAATTTTCCTGATCTCTGAGATGAATTCAAGACACATTTCTCCTTGTATCTGTACAATGCACTTGGTTTCTTTTTTAGTGCTAAGTTTTTTAGCAACTACATTCTCCTGTGCCCCAAATTTGAAACTACTTCCTTTTAACCAAACTGCAAAATTTTTAAATCATTCAGCACTGTCATTTGCCTCTTATTTTTAATGCAGATCCAACTGAAAGCAGTCAGCAGCATCCATGCTACAGCGTGATCATATTGAGATTCCTTGAATTTCTTCCACCAGAATAATTAGTTTGTTCCCCCCTGTGTCAGACTCCTACAAAGTTTTAGGACATGAGCAAAATGTATACATTTTTTCTCAAAGCTACTCCCAAAGGTTTCTTAACCACATGATCAATTAATTGGTCATAGGAACAACTTCACTACTAGTACCAGTTTTCTATATTAGTCACTTTCTTGTTCCTAAGACAAAATAACCAAACCATGCAATTTATCATTTTTTAAAATTTTATGAAAAAAGGTAAAACTAAATTTGATAACAAGGTAATATATGAATAAAAATAATAATATATTTCATATTATTATCTTTAAAGTAGTTACTAAATATACAAGATATGGGCATACAAGTTCTCCAAATGCAATAATTTTTGTGTATGTATCCTGATACTTTGGTGAAGTTTGTTATTAATTCTAAGAGTTTTTTGGTGGAGTTCTTACATGTAAAGTATCATAATCTGAAAATAATGATAATTTGAGTTCCTTTTTCTTATATGAGTTCCTCTTATTGTTTCTCTTGCCTAATTGCTCTAATGTTTCAAGCACTATTTTGAGCAGAAGAGCTAAGAGTGGATATCCTTGTCTTGTTCCTGATTTTATAAGGATTTTAGTATTTCCTTTTTAAATATGATTCTGGCTATTGATTTGTCATATATAGCCTTTACCATATACAAGTATTGTATATTGTATATACCTATAACTGTTTTCTTCAGAGTTTACCTTTTATCATGAAGAAATTCATGTCTACCAGACCAACCTTAGAAAGAATACTGAGAGGTGTTCTAGTTAGTGATAAAAATGACCATACTTCACAGAAAACTAAAAACAAAAGCCAGGCAAAGCAAGTAGTTGAAAAAAAGAGGAAAAACAGGGAACCAACAACAGGAAAATAACATGACAAATATAAGGCAATACATATCAATCATTACCATCAATGTAATGGCCTTGATTCATCAATTAAAAGAAACAGATTGGCAGCATGGATGAAGAAACAAGATCCAACAATATTCTGTATACAAGAAACATATTTAAGTAAAAAATAAACTCATAGACTGAAAGTCAAAGGTTGGAAAACAATATTCCATGTGACAGGAAACCAGAAAAAAGCAAGGATAGCTACTCTGCTTACAGACAAGTAAACTTCACACCAAAAATGATCAAAAGATATAAAGAAGGTCACTGCATCCTTGTTATGGGGAAAATTCAAGAGGAAGAGATAACAAACATAAATATAAATGCACCAAATACCAGAGCACCCAATTATATGAGACAAATACTAATAGATGTGAAAAAATCTAGTGCACAATAACACAATTTTAATGGGGAAACCTCAGTACACCATCGTCACAAATAAATAGATCAAATAGACAACAAAGAAATAATAGAACTGAGTCAAACCTATGAACAAATGGACTTACTAGATGTTCATAGAGTGTTCTGTGCAACAGCATCATAATACACATTATTCTCAGCTGTACATGAGTCATTCTCTAAAATATGCCAAATATTAGCCCATAGAATATGCTTAAGTAAATACAAAGGAATTAAAGTTATCCCATGCATATTATCTGACCATAGTGCACTGAAACTGAAAATTAATGGCAAAAGAAATTGCAAAAACTGCACAAACATGTGGCAATTAAATAACACCTCCTAAACAATGGGTCACATATAAAATCAAAGAAGAAATTAAACAATGTCTGCAATTCAATGAAAATGCAGATACAACATATAGGAACCTGTGAGATGCACTGAAGGTGGTCTTAAGAGGAAAATACACAGCAATGAATTTCACATCAGGAAAATAGAAGAAGCACAAATGAACAACCTAGTGCTACAACTCATCTAGAAAAAGAACAAGTCAAGCTCAAAGCCTAGAGAAGAGAGGAAATTATAAATATAAGAGCATAAATTAAAGCAATTGAGCATAAGAAAATGATTAAAGAAATTAATCAAAGACTTAGTACTTTGCAAGAATAAACAAAATCGATAAACCCCTGGTGAACCTTATAAGAAAAGGAAAGAAAATCTCAAATCCTTGCAATAAGAAATCAAAAGGGTAAAATCACTTTAGATTCTGTAGAAATTCAGGTCAATATCTACTTTGAAAATCTTTACTCACATAGGCTATAAAACACAGAAAATGGAAAGATTTTTAGAAATGTATGAATTACCAAAGCCAAATCATGAAGATATTAGACTTTTGAATAACCCAGTATCAGCTACTGACATAGGAAATGTAATTTCAAACTTACTGACAAAGAAAAGCCCAGGTCCTGATGGATTTATGGCTGTATTCTCCAAGAAATTTAGAGAAGATTTAAACACCAATACTCCTCAAACTCTTTAATGAAAGTGAAAGGGAAGCAATTCTCTGTAACTCATTCTTGGAGGCAAATATTACTCTGATACCAAAATAAGAGAAAGACCCAACCGGAAAGAACTACAGGCCAATCTCCCTAATGAACATAGATATAAAACTCCTCAGTAAAATACTAGCAAACAGAATGCAACAAATCCTCAAGAAAATTATGCACCATGATCAAGTGGGATTCATTCCAGGAATGCAGGTGTGATTCAACATATGCAAACCAATAAATGTAATATACCACATCAAGAGAGCCAAAGACAAAAATCACATGATCTATATCAATAGATACATAAAAAGCTTTTGATATAGTTTAACACTAATTCATATTAGCAGGATATATTATAGTAACTTTTTTGATTTCCTATTAACTCAATTTGAAGCCCTGTATTGCTCTCACCATCTTGTTTTGACTGGTTTTACTCTATTCTGTTCTGTTTGATAGTATCAAGTTTGAGAGTATAGGCAACTACTTTGAAGAGAATACAATTCACTATAATGCCCATTCTATTATCTTCTTTTGAAGGTCAGTAATGTCTCCAATGTTTAGGCTTTATTGGCTTGGTTCTGTACTGTTTCATTCAATTTTATTATACCTGATGATATAGGCAATTCTTTTTAAGGTAGCAAGAGGCATTATGATAACCATTGTTGATTACCTGGTATTCTGTTTTTAGATCATGTACTATGTCCATCCTTTGTTTTGACTGACTGCTTTGTTTTGTCACATTTGGTTTTATTCTCTTCCAAAAAAAAGGTAGTAAGAACTATGGGAGTAATAAAACCCAAAATGTGTAAATGTTATTGTAAAAAAGAGAGGGAAAGAAAGTGCTCTAAAGGACACAACTGCAAGGGTGTTTAGGTGTGTAAGATAGATGATCATATTACTAAGTTTTTGTTGGATCACTGAAGACAACTGTTTACAGTCTCACTGTTTGAATGTCCACTTTGTATGCTTTAATTTTGTAACTTGAACAACTATTTCTAAAATGACAATATGTAATCTATTAACTAGTGATTTCTTATTGTTTACTTTTTTTGAAATTTTGAAGAGTATTACTTGTACCCTTTTACTGTTTTGTTTTGGTTTTATATTTAAATAAAATTTTTAAAAAATAAATAAAACACTAATTCATGATTAAAAAAAAACAGAGAAAATCAGAATAGATGGTCTCTACCTCAATCTGATTAAAACCATCCATGGCTAACCAACAGCCAACATCATACTAAATGGACATAAACTGAAAGCTTTCACTCTAAAATCAGGAAAAACACAAGGATGTCCATTATCACACTCCTATTCAATGTGGTTCTGGAAATTTCAGCCAGAGTAATTAGATAAGAGAGAGAGAGAAAAATAAAAGGGATAAAAATAGAAAAAGAAGAAGTGAAATTATCACTATTTGTTGATGACATGAAACTCCCCATAGAAGATCTCAAGATCTTCACCAAAAGACCACTACAGTTAATCCAGCACCATAGCTGTATACAAATTCAGTACTCAAAAATCAATAAAATTCTTGTACACAACAAACTCACCCAAAAGAGAAATTATGGAATAACACCTTTCACAATAGCACTCCCCAAAAATGAAACACTTAGGAGTCAATCTAACAAAGGATGTAAAAGATCTATATATTGAAAATTGTAGTACTCTGAAAAAGGAGATTCAAAAGGGTAACAGAAAATGGAAAGATATCCCTTGCTTTTGGATAGGAAAAACCAATATTGTGAAAATGGCCATACTCCCAAATCTGTTATACAGATTTAAAGCAATTCCAATCAAAATATCATTAACGTATCTCAAAGATCTAGAGAACACATTGCTAAAGTTCATCTGGAACCAGAAGAGACCTAGAATAGCAAAGGCAATGCTGGACGAAAAAGGCAATGTAGGATATATCAGAATCCCTGACTTGAAATTATATTAAAAAGCTATATGATAAAATCAGCATGGTACTGTCAAAAAACAGCCTCCAGGATTAGTGAACATATTAGAAGATGCACATACAACTACAAAGACTCTTAGCCACCTTACCTTTGACAAAGAGACCAAATATGTTCCTTGGTAGCAAGACAGCTTCTTTAATAAATGTTGCAAGAAAAATTGTCTTTCCACATACTGAAGACTAAAACTAACCCAATTTTTTCACCATGCATGCAAGTCAAAATGGATTAAATAACTAAATATTAAAATAGAAACACTAAATCTACTGGAAAACAAAGTAGATAGAAATCTTGAAGACAGTGGTAAGCAAAGAACATGAACAAGGCAAAAAATGCCTGAGAAGTACTTTAAAGAATCAACAACTAAAATATCATCTTACTAAAAAGTGTTTGCCCATCAAAAAAAAAAAAGAATTAAAATAAAACTCACAGAATGGGAAAAATTTTAGCCAACTGTCCCTCAGACAAAAGATTTATATCTAGAACATATAAAGAATTGATAAATATCAGGCCCCCCAAATCCAAAGACAGAACCCAAGAATGGGCATCTGAAGTGAATACATACTTCTCAGATGAAGAAATAAAAATGACAAATAAATATATGAAAAAATGATCAACATCATTGATCATTTGAGAAATATGAATGAAAACAACATGGAGATTCCATCTCACTCTAGAAAAAATGGCTGTTGTGAAGAAATCCACCAATATCAATTGCAGGAAGGGCTGTGGGAAAAAAGAATGCTTTTTCTCTATTGATGGGAGTATAGACTGGTACAACCACTGTGGAAATCAGTGTGGAGATTCCTTTAAAAACTAGCATTAGAGTCCCATTCAATTCAGTTATTCCCTTTCTGAGTATTTTCCCAATAATGAAAACAGCACAGTGCTATATGTGCATCTCTGTTTGTAGCAACACAATTTGCAATAGCTAAATCTTGAAACTAATCCAAATGCCCATCAACTGACGAATGGCTAAAAAAAGGTATGTATCTTTATACAATAAAGCACTACTCAGCTACAAAACAGGATAAACTTAGGGTTCTTATAGGTAAATAGATGCAACTTGAGAACATATTAATAAGTGAAATCAACCTCTCTTGTGTAGATATCATATTGTTTCCCTAGTGTAAAAAATACTGAAAGAGTAATAAGATCCAAAATGTACAATAGAAATTGTGAAAATGAAAGGGAAAGAAAGTGCTCAAAAGGAAAGAACAACTGGGATGGAGAAAGGAAATTATATATAGAGAGGTACATATATTGTGCATGTATATATGTACACGATAATTAATACTAATCTCTATAAGTTTATCAAAAAGAACAGTTTGTGCCTTCATTGTTTGGTCATTTTTAAGTTCTAAATCTTGTAACCTGACCAACTACTTCTCAGATAACTATATATTAACTAGTGTTCTTTTCCTTCTTTTCTTAAATTCTGTCATTTCTAACTTTTGTTTTATTTTTAAAAGAAAAAAGATATGATTTTTTTATACAAAAGTGTTACTCAGATATAAAGAAAGATAAATTTGAGGCTTTTATAGATAAATGGATGAAACTTGAGATCATAGTCATAAGCGAAATAAATTAGACTCACATGCATAAAACATATTGTCTCCCTAGTGTAAAAAAATCTGAAATAGTAAATAAGATCCAAAAGGTACAATAGATTTTGTGTAAAAGAAAGGGAAAGAAAGTACTGGAAAAGAAAGAGCAAACTGAGTTATGGGAAAGGAGAAAATAAAGAAGGGAAAAGATTATAGGTATATATGTATGTATGTATGTATGTATGTATGTATATACAAGATAGATAACTATGCTACTAATCTCTGTCCATCAAAAAGAATAGTTTGCCTTCATTGTTTGTGTGATCATTTTTATACCTAAACCTTATAATCTGAGCAACTGCTTTGAAGATAACATTATACAATATGTTAGTGTTAATTTCTTATTATTTTGCTTTGAAATTCTGCATCATTTTTATCCATTTTTTGCTTTTGTTTTTAAAGTAAAAGAATTAAAAGCATCATACTAAAAAAGAAAAAAGAAGTGATTGTAGAAAAATGAGTGAATATTTTTGAATAAAAGTTTGGATATTCATACCCTTTTCTTCTCTATCTGTCTCCTTGCCCATTGTTATGGATTGAGAACTGGTGGTCAACTTAACACCAGCTGGATTATATCAGCATGGCACTGGGCAAAGATGCTCCACCTGAGGAAAGTTGACAGCATAAATAGGTGCAGAAGGAGAAGGAGGTTGTTGAGGCATTGAGGCGTTAATGCGTTGTTGCGTGGAGGCATTGTGGGTTCTCCTACATGTTGCTGTTTGAGCCATTGGTTCTCCTGGAGAAGCTTTGGTCCTCACATCAAGCATTGCTTTCTGACTCCTCAGGGGAAGACAGATGCTCCTTGGTCTCCAGGATGAACTCCTCACACTGGCTTCCTGGCATGTACCTGACTGTGTTTGTCATCGGAGGAGCTCAGGGCCTCCCTGTCTCTGAAGATGGCTGTGGTGCTTTCAGGACAGCCCTGGTCTTTGTTGTGAGTTTGACTTCTCAGCTCCAGTGTAGAATTCTCAACCTACCAGCACAGTTCCTTCACCCCGGTGGCATAGACTTTCTGCCTCCCACCGTTGACATTTGGGTCTTCCTGGCACGAATCTGTGAAAGAGATGGTATGAGTCCTTCTTGTGGCCTCTGGACCACCAGTTGGACTTGTGGGAGGCACTGTCATGAACTCTGGGTTTTTATCTGGACTCATGTGGGACATTGCTGTGGGATTTAGGCCCTTGACTTAATATTCTATGTCTTTGGTGTTGTGGATAGATTTCCTGCATTTTTTTGTGCTAACTCTTGGTGACCATTGTAAAAATAATATTATAAACTCCATGTCATGATTCTAATTGTTCTCTCCTAACTACAACACACATCATCTTCTATTTACATTTCAATCAGCAAAGTCTCACACTGTGTGTGTTTGTGTGTGTGTGTCTGTGTGTCTGTCTTTCTTCCTATCTGTCTTTTTGAGATACAGTTCTGCTATGCATTTTCGGCTGGCCTTGAACTCACTTTGTAGCTTAGGCTGGCTCAGAATTTGCAGCGATCCTTCTGTTTCAGCCTCCCTAGTGCTAGATATCAGGTATGCACCTCCGCACCTAGCCGAAAAGTCTCTTTTGCATGAAAGTTAATATATTCTCAAGGGATATTTGGGGAATTATCACATGGACATATTATAAAGTTACTTGATTTGTTTGCCAGAGTTCACCATAGACCCAGTGTAGACTAGATACTCCTTTTTTAACAAACTACCTGTTTAACCTCTGCATACAGTTACAGCCCAGAAAGTGCTGTTCATCTTATGACCTGCCTTCAGAATTATAATTCTTCTTTTTTTTTTTTTTTGGTACAGTTCTGTACATTTTATTTATAAAGCCTGTGTGGTTTTCTTGGTATAGTATACCTGTACAGTATAAATAATACCATCCATACTGTAATTTTTGCTTTGTAACTTGTATCTTACAAAATGGTAGTATAATTTTACATTCTGTTATACATTATGATGCTGCATGTAAGAGTTATACAAATAAAAGTAAAGTCATCAAGATTCCTTTGACCATTTCTGTGTTCTGAATATTGTGCATACTTTATATCACTTATCATTTAGCAACCACCTAGTCACATGAACTTAACTGAAATGAAGAATGCTTGAATTTACTCACCTCTGTAGTTAGGTTCATGTTGCCTTCACTGGCCATCTCTGAGACATATGATCATACTCTTACCTTGAGGTAATGGGGACTAAATAGCTCTAGCCATAGCAGATGAACTGAAAGCAGAAACAGGTTCTTCATGGAAAAATTCGGTGTTGTTTCCAGATTAAGAGGAGCTGAATGTTGAGAAGTCAACAAAAAATGTCTTTTTCAATTTTCAGGTCCCTGGTCTCTCAAATCTGCTAGGACTATTGTACTACAAAGATCTCTGGCTTTGGAGTCAACCTCATGCACATTAAATTGTAGTTTTCTACTTCAGAGCTGTTGGACCTTGTGTAAGTTACTAAATTTCTCTCAGCCTTAGATTCTTTACTTCTAAAAACCAATAAAAAATATGTCAATGATGTCTGTTGTTAACAGAAATCAACTATGTAATGTGTCTAGAAAAATTATTAGCTGCTATCTGATATATTAAATATAATTTTATTTTTTCTTCATGCTTCTTTTCTATAATAATATGTATTTAAAACTTCACAAAGTAGATTTACAGATCCCAGTAACTGAAAGTTCTGTGAAACATCAGTCATGATGATTTTTCATCTAGCTTGTAACACCACTAGTTGGAAAAGCTGACTCTTAATGGATAGATCTGCAAAAGCAAAATAAAATGAAAGCACCTGAACCTCATACTTCACATTTCTGCCTGTAAAGAAAGGATTAAAGGAAATGGTTGGCAATTGTTGCATCTACTGAATTTAGAATCACAGTGTATGAGAAAAAAAATGAACTTCAGAAGCTAGAAGAAGGACTCTAAGATAGCCTTACTGCAGGTTTTTCTAGGAGCAGGACTCATGCTCCTATGACCATTTGAAGTCCTTTCCAGAGCCAGAAAATCCTTGTGATCAAAATGTATTACTTGATACATAGCAATAAATAATCCACATCTTGCCAAGAAGACTGATGAAGGAGTCAATTAGCATATAAATGTTCAACACACAGCTCTGCAAAGATTAAGCAATAACATAAGGAATGAATTGTCTCAGAAGTTTTGCTAATTTTAAGTGTTTATGCATATGCTAATTAAAATATAAGAAAAGAGAAAAGATTGGTAACGCAACGGAGATTGGGCATATTGATAAAACGGAAAGGAAATCAATATGAGGTGTGTGGGTGGGACACTGAATATTATTTTCCCTGGGACTTCTACAATATTCAGAGGGAGTTACTAATTACTTCTGGCAATCATCAAGAATAGGTAAGGACCTACAATTTTAAATGACATCTAAGCTTGTGTGAATAGTCCCATGTCTCTGCTCTCATGTAGAAAGCTGACCAAGTAGAGGATGGGTCAGCATTGGAACTTAGGTGTGTTACAATATTTGGGGACCACATGCTCTGGGAGTTAGGATCCTAGTAAATCCTTGGTCAAACATTAACTGTGTCATCTTGAAAGACAAACACTACTATCTTTCCATTTAGGAATTTATATGGCTCACATTTAATGATCTGAAACAACCTTTCTAGCAACCTTTCAAATCACTTGTCTTAACCTATTAGGTAAATAGGACTACATACTCATCCTCCCTCACTCAAACCAGCTTCATGGTTTCACTTCCAAGAGTGCTTCTACCAAACTTCTGTAACTAATTGTGTGTTCTACAAAGGTTTAATCATATTTTACCCTGAAATTGAACAAGTTAAGTGTTTGTTAATTTTTCCAACAATGCTAATTTTTCTTTAGGCCAGAACCTCTGACTGGTATGTACTTGAACTACAATCCCTTAGAAGACCCAGTAAGATGTTTGGTAAGCACTGCAGAAAAATGAATGAAACTCTTCCTGTTATCCTAAAATCAGCAACCAAGTCCCAAATCTGGGAGCACATAGACTAAGTGCCAGATATTTTACTATCTTTGATAAAAAATGGCCAAAATCTCACCTTCAGACAATATTGACCTATTATGGAGTGATATGGATGGATCCTTATCTTGAAGGTATATGATAACATCAGCAGGAAAGAAAAAGTGATGTGGATGAGTATGATGGGCCCAGTGATTCAGCACATGGGTTCCGGAATTAGACACTGTGTTAAAATTCCATTTCCAGCAGTTACATAAATTCTCTGCACCATAAGGTTCCCTTATCTGTGCAATAGAGTTGGTAAACAAGGCCAACCCCACAAGATGTTGGGAAGGTAGTTATTATACACAAAGTTCTTGGAATAGGTCTTGGAATTTTGAAATCACCACAGCAATATTTACTATTATTACTATATAATGACCATATATTTTAAGTAATATAATTTCATTTTTATTTTATTATTAAATAAAAATTTTATTATAAAACATAAAATAATAAAATCAAAGAGTAAATCCTCAATCCAAGTGATATCATCAGGTTTGAACCCCAGGTTGGTCATTTGTTCAGTTTGTACCCATGGACAACCTATTTGCCAGAAGAGCTTTCTTATATATATTAGCCAATTATGTGGAACATCGAGCCAAAAAAAAAAAAGCCCAGAGTATGTATTTCAAAGTTTACATGTTGACCACGGATCACAGAAGGAGGTACAGTACTCAGGGCTATGGAAAGCAGTGAAATATGGATTCTGATTTTCGTCCTGCTGCAAGTTGTCTGTGGAACTGTAGGCTACTTACTGACCTTGTATCTTCAGATGTAAAATGAGAAGGTAAAAATTATGATGTAACTGAAGATTAAATAGAAAATTCATGGAAACTTAACAGTGTTCAGCATATAGAAAAATCTCAAGTAAGATCAATTTATCTTTTCATTACTATAATAATTAAAGGAAGAAGGGCAAACAATAAATCATGGTTAACAGAGAGTTTTCACAAGCTTCATCTAAGTTTTATGTAGCCCAGGACTACATAAATGGTTTGCCCGCAGTTCTGGCGGTAACATGAAGCACTGTGAGTGGACAATTCTTTGTATGATGGAGATAACCGGAGAAAGAATCTTTGGAAACAGAGAGTATCTGGCACAAGAATGAAATAAATGAGAGCAGAAGAAACACAGAGACAGAGCCAGAGAGGCAGAGATGGGGAAGAGAGAGCAACAGTCTCAAACTCATGAGACTGTTGAGCTAGTGTAGTGGAAGCATCACCAGGGTTAGCATTAGTGTCCTCTTTATATATATTGCCAGAAATGTGAGTTTTGGAATTTTCAAAGACATTTTACTTTGCTCAAGACATTTGGGAAGCATAAAAACACTAGCAATAAAAACCACAATTTAATCGGAAGCCATACAAAGCACCTGCAGCCTAGTAAATTCAGCTGGCAGGACACTGGGTTGCTCTTCTCCAGGTCTGCCTTGACTGTGCTCTGTGGTGATGTCTGGCCTGGGGCAAAAATCGCAATATCATTGGCCCCCACAGTTGCTAAGAAGCCAGCAACACGGGGCTCCTGAGATTCTGATTTCCCCACAGTATCCCCAGCTTGACTGAGGACCCCAAATGATCATCTTTCCCAGTCCGTTTTGCTACAACTTACTGGATACATGCAGCAGCCCATTGTACCGTAGGCTCTCAGTATACGGAACAATCCTTCTACCTCAAGTATAAAGCTCCAAGAAGTTATTAACTTGGCCAAAGACACTTTTTGCCCAAGGAATCTAAAACTGGAGCCCAGACTTGTCCAAATTCAGTGTCTGGTTGTAAAAGAGCAAGGGAAGGGATAGAATATGGGGTGTGAGCACAGGGACATGGGTCAAAGCTTTAGCTACCTGAATCTCAAGTATTTCATGGTGAATGGATTTACAGAGACCTCATTTCTGCCTGAGAGGATTTCCCCACTTGCACACCGTGTTTTTTTTTTTTTTTTTCCTTGAAAGCCCTACATTTTCTTTCTGGAAATCAATTTTCTTCACTTATTTTTAACCTCAATTTTATCTTCCAGAAAGTAGTTCAGAGTCTCAATGGAAAAGCAGAGAAAAAATGAGAAAGTGCCAAGAAAGCTATCAGAATATTTCACGACACTAAAATGTGGCAATGCATATGAAAATGTTTTGGTAAACTGCAACTTCTAATGTATCTCCCCGTCCATTTTCTACTACCAGTTTACCACACAGAGTTCTCAAATTACAGCATGAGTTGGACTCATCTGGAAAGTTAAATCACTGGTATATATTGCCAAACTCTGTTGGCAATAAAGTATGCAAGGTTTGAGAATTTGAATTTTTCCAAACAGGACTGTATACTGATTTGAGATCATATTTTGATGGACCATTGATGTAGCATAAAAAGAAGCTTATTTCTTATGACTGAGTGATAATGGCTCCCTCCTGTTGAAACCTCACCTTAAAATCTATTTATTGTATGGGTTGGATCTTACAGGAGAAAGCCCTTGAGCTAATTGGTTGGCACACAAATCTTCCTTAATCTCTAGTAATTTTCCAATAATACAGCACTGAGCCTATCCTGTGCTGCAAAATCATAACCCCTAGTTATAGATGGTTTGTATTTAAGTAAGTTACTAACACAGAAAGAGATTATTATTTTCTGTAGGTCCTCTACCAATAATACTACATAAAACTGGACCTATCTCTTGTACTTAAACTCTCCAATACTTTCTCATGAATATCAGAATACAGTGTACATTGGTCAGGATACGCTGACTGTTATAATAACCCCACTCTGTCAGTAATTTGATCTATCAAAGGCTTGTTTCATGCTGTTTCCAATCCAAGACATTTGCAAAACTTGGAATTTCTGTGTCATCATTCAAGGACCAGGCACCTTCCAATCTGAGGCTCCACCATCCTTAGGATTTGGGGAAATATTCACACCCTACACAAACTGCAAGCAAAATTTGATAGAAAAATTGTATGAGCCAGGCCTAGCAATGACATTGAGCAATTCATATCCACGTTTCACTAGGCAGAACCTACTTAGATGGCTACATCTACGTGTAAATCTGCCCACAGGTTTAGAAAGAAAAGGCAAGACCTTGGGGGAACAGAATATTTCTCTTCCATGTGACTTCTGTGCTGTAGTCCCTACCTATTTCCAAGGGGCTCTATTTTTTTTCCACCCCAGGGCATTTTCACGTGAGACTTTCTTTACCCATTCTTTCTTTTCTAGTCATTCTTCTAGAATTTTAAGATCAAATTGTAGCTAGGAAGGTGACTAGGTACATGATATTACAAATATTTCAGTACAATCATTTGTTTCTTAAACAGTTAAATGTGTCATCTCTATGACTAGTTCATTAATTCTTCATTCTTAGTAAACCATGCTGCCTGCAACAGGTTGTAAACCCATAAGGGCAGGGGCATATCTGTTTTGTTCATTGAATCTCTGATTCTTGTCACTGTGTTGAGCAATTAAAAGACATTCAGTAAATTATTTGTTTAATAGGAAGGAAGGAGGGAAGGAAGGAGAGAAGGAAGGAAGGAAGGAGGGAAGGAAGGAAGGAAGGAAGGAAGGAAGGAAGGAAGGAAGGAAGGAAGGAAGGAAGGAAGGAAGGATATTAGTGTAACTACTTTTGGTTATTGATGACTCTCCAGAGAGAAGTTCCTGATTTTCATACTGTTGAGAGTCCTTTTTTCTATATGGTTAACTCCTCCATCAATTCTTTGAGATCCCCAAAAGCATTTCAATAAATTCCCCCGTTAAGCTTGCATTAAACACAGTCAATTTATGTTGCTTCCTGACCGAATACCTGCAAACCAGCATTTCTTAAACTTTAGTGTGTATGAATTCTTGGGGAACTGGTTCACATGCAGACCTTAGAGATAGTAGGTTTTTGGGAAGACATGGGAGTTTGAGTACAGTAATTCTATCAGGCTCCAGAGTGATTCTGATGTTGCACATGCCTCTGAGGGGCAAGATGCAGATCGTACACTATAATACAGCAGGATAGACATTCAGAGAACTTGATCCAGAGTACTTAGCCTCTTGATTCATAGGGAAATCAGTGAAATCTCTCTGCTTACCATATATCTTCACCAAGAGGATCCACTTCATTTCATTTCAAGTCTTCATAGTGCAGCTATGCTAAACACGACCTATCCCAATTGTTGGGTTTGGTCCCCAAATTTCTGACCTAATATTAATTAGAATTATTATTCAATTAACAAGAAGTATCTTAAGGTTAGTAGGCTATGAATGCTTGTTTTGTGTCTCACATTATAGATGCAGTCTGCTGACTTTAAGTGATATTTTTCACCCATGTTACATTAAAATCACCTCTTGGGCACTAGCTGGCATCAGTTGTTTGGAGAATATATAGACTTTTATCAATATTCTATATATTCTATAGACCATTAGTAACTGTCTGGAGAAGAGTTGTAATATTTCACTTTCTGGATAGTTCCCCATACTTTTCAAAATCTATTGCTGTCAAATTTCATTCTATCATCAAATCCCTTTAAATTAATATTTTATCAACAACTGTGTGATAACACATTCTAGGGTTGCACATTATATTTTACATTTACAGAGATATTCTGAAACCCAAGGGACCACAGATTTATATAGCAGTGCCTACCTGCTGAGAAGCTTTGTAAAGCTAATAGCATTATATGAGTCTAATGTATAGACTGACAACATGTAGTATTATCTGCTGTTAATGGCAGAACAGCCACAGCAGTCAGCTCTAAATGGAAACTGCGTCATTTGCTGGGGGCAAAGAATATCAGGTGGGGAAAGGAGTGTATCAGTGTAAAATCATATTCCACACTGATTTATTTGATGACTTTTCAGTCATTTAAGTGACTTCTGTTTGGACACGAGGTATTAGTTTTATCCGTGTTGTAAAGAAAGTTTGAACTTTGTCATGTCATAGCAGTCATTTTATGGTATCTAGTTTAGAAATGTTAGATTTCTGGAGGAGTAAGCTTGTTGAGAAGTTCATGCAAACATTCCTCAAAAGTATTTAATTCAAAAGACAAGGAGTACCAAAATTTGAATATCACTGATATTTTTCCTTTTGCACCTATAGGCTAAGATGTCTTAGGGAAGCAGCAGATGTGACCCAGAGTTTGAAGAAATATAAATGAATGTCACACAACTGTCATACCAGCTAATACAAATTTTATCTAAGTCATGTACAGTGCCACCTTGTAACTATGGTCCATATTTTTATGGTCACATGACAAGCTCTGTTCCAATAAATGACCATTATATATTGTAATGTATATTATGTCTTCAAAAGATATATATGAGGTATAGTCAGCATATATGGTAAACATTTAATTTCTTTACAATTTAAAAATTTACAATACAAGACACACTGTCATTAATCCATTTCAAAACAACATCTTTCACTTAAAACATATTTATCCTGTCATTCGTGCCACTTTCTTAGGCAGCTCTGGAAGTCCTCTTTCCTGGATGTCTTTTTACAGGATATGATAAAAATCACAGTTAATGCTGCTGTGTTATCCAAGAGAAAGGCAAGCACATAAATACATTATGGTATGTGACCATCGACCTCATTCATCAGATTTGGTGTCAAGCAACTTCTGTCTTTTCTCCAAAACATTTTGAATTGATTCAGGTCATTTAGGCAGCCACAATAGCACAATTAAAGACACTGATAAAAAAGGGTTTCCAGAACTAATCCAGAAGCTAGCAAGAGCTCCATATTCAAAGCAAGAAGTAATAATTTGGGCTTGATTAAAGGTAATGTGCTTTTTATTGTAATATGTTTCAAAAATGTAAACATCCATTGTATTTTTCAATTACATTATATATATATGAATATTACGTATGTGATTTATATATGAATCCTTCAACTTGAATATTGTTATATAAAAATTTTAAATTGAGAAAAATGGCTTAGAATAATAAACAACTCATCTAAGATTAAACAAAGTTATTCAAACTCAATCCTGACTAACTTGAATCCAAACCCTGCAGATGTATACTATGCTTCAGTGATCTTCGATCCTATTGTCCAAAGCATTCTAGCCAAAGTGTTGACACTATGGACTCATTTCCCCTTTGTCACTTCCACTTCCTACGCATGCTAAAACTGTCCATATTCCACTATGACTTTTTTTCTCTATATGATTGCAGGGTTTCCATAACATTCCATTAAGAAGTTCCAAACTGAATCTATTTCATCAAATTTTTCTTGGTTTGTGAAGATCACCACATTGTACTGGCCTGCTGATATACTAGTCATTCCAATATTAGGTAACTACCTTTTTATATATGGATCAGAATCTGAGTTTGTAAGTAGAAAGAAAACCCTTGCCTTGTCCTCCCAAATATGGAGATCCTGCAAATGTGCACCCTTGCCAAGAGCTTTTCTATCCATCACATCTAAGACGGATAGAAATATGTTGTATCTTTTAAACTAAAAATATCTATTTCTTTTAAATCTCCTGGTTCCCACTTTGCCACATTCTTTAGAGAGTCTTTATTACCCTGGCCTTAGCACAGTATTATTTTTGGTTTACCATGACCTAGGGATACCTCAGAATCTATTACAAAGAAATCACAAAGAGCATGTGTGCTATCCTTATGCATCTTTAATCCTCTTAAAGACATGTAAAACATATGTAAAACAATTATAGCAGTTTAATATTTAAAGATGAACTGCAAAGTGTTTACTGTATGCCAATGGAAAACAGGTTTTCTATAAAATGTTCCTATTAGGGAAAATCCATGTGGGAGAAGCAGAAAATGTTGGGAAATGGTTGGAAGTCTTTTTGCAGGGGTCTTCTGAGCTATATCACAAAAAGAACATAAAAAAGCAAGGTAGAAGACACACAAACGATCACTAATCTTGTGTCCTTCCACTTCTGGTCAGTATGTCCTAGGGTTCAGGAGAGATTTATGTTTTCAATTTGAAGGTCTTTTGTAATGGTTTCAGTGCCCAAAGAGTAATATAATTGCAGAATATTACAACTCATGCTGCATGCTGGCAGGGTGTTTCTAATTACAGGAAAGATTTTTTTTTTTAACTCGTCTTCATTCAGCAGCTGAAAACTCTCTTGGGCTGAAGTCGTTAACCATACTCTACTTGAGTGCCAACTTCCAGTGTATTAAAATGATTCTTTCCATGAATACTAATGTTTTGTAAGAAATGACCTAGAACCCAGAAAAATCTTGACAAGAAAAATGTGTCAAACGGGTGGGATCTTATTCATCATGGGAGCTGCTGAGCCCGTGACAAATCTCCTAAGAAGTTATGTGGAAAGGTTTCAGAAAACTATTACATCTCGCCATTTTGAGTTCTTCAGAGGAACAGAAATGCAAGACCTGAAGGAAATGAGCTAAGTCATCTTTACAGAAGAGAAAACACTGTCAGACTGAAGATACAGTTGCTCAGTGCTTCCTATAATCCAGCTTTGTGTGAAACCATGTCTATAAAATTGCCTCTTGTCACAGAGAAAGCAGACTGGAAATTGCTTCGTGAAAACTGATTATTGCCCCCCAAAAAAGTACTCTGGTTGATCACTGATGTCAATAAGATATGTTTGCCCCATGTCCAATCCCAATGATGCTATGCAACAGTCCTGTGACTTTTTCCTGTTTTCTTCATCTTTATTTTTATAAATAAGTGCTGAGTTTTAAGCTGTCCAATGAGATAACTGCTAGCTCTATTTGAATAAAAGTACATTAAATTAAAATTCATTTTTTGGTCACACTAGTGAAGTTTGAAGTGCCACATTCAACTGGTGCTTACCATATTTGATAGGAGATTAGAAATTATTTCTATCATCACAAAACTTTCAATTGTGTAATTCTAGTAGACATAATGTATTTGGTCTTCTCTAACTCAGAAATCCTCAATCCATGCCCACACACCATCTGTGGTAGCCAGGATTGTAAAGTATGGAATCCTAGCCCGAGAACAGTAGCCCTTGCTGCTAACATGCTAACGAGTGTGGCATTTGTAAGGGTGTGGAGAGATGTTGGCTGGGATCAGTGTTCACCCACCAAGCAGATGTAACAGGGAACACAATAGAAAACCCCAATAAAGAGAAATGGGCTGGCTGGACAGATGGGACTCTCGGTTCTTCATTCCCCAAACTACCTCTTGATCAAACTTCTAATAGAGGAATAATAGTTAGCAGATACTAAGGCTTTTTTATTACTTACTCACACATAATCTTCTGACTCAGGATAAGTCATAGTTTAGAAGATGATAAATGCTGAATGACAAAAACAACATGCCTGCAGAGAAGTTAGTTCCGTGGATTCTTCTTCCTAAGTAATACACAACTCACTTAGAGCTGTTCTTTGCCTTAAAGCATCGTGCTTGTAGAACCAAACCAAGATAATTTGCACAGCTCCACTTCTTTCTTTGGCTATTGCTTTTTGCTGTGGGGTTTTTAATTCTTCACTCAAAGAGGCCTAAGAATAGAAATTAAAGGATGATGGGATGCATGCCCAATAGAAATAAAATTTGCTTAAGGTTTGTTCGATGTATTGTAACTGTATCTTCAGGTCATTAATTTAATCATGGCCTTGGGACTGGAAGGCTGGGATTATGGTAAATTCACTGCAGTACTCTTTTATTCTATTAGAGGAAGAACTGATGTAGACTAAGTACATAATGTAAGCTTTAGGCTGATGTACTTAGTCTACATCAGTTCTTCCTCTGATAGAATAAGACTGATGACAAACATTTACCTAGCACTACATAAGCAATTATTATGCTTTCTGATGTTTCAAATACATTCGATCAGTTAGTCCTTACAACAAACTAATGAGGTAGATGGCATTATTGTATGAACCTTACGCACAAAAGAATTTGAAGAATTTGTACAAGATCACATGACTAGCAGATGATAAAAATGGATTCTGCACTCAAGAATCTCAGCTTTAGAGTGTTCATGTCTCACCATAAGTCCATACAGCCTTATCAAATGAAACAGATTTTTCCCAAAAATTCAGATTGCAAATGACAGACTGCATGTAAAAGATGTAGTTTTACTCTTGACATACGTTAGAAAAGAAGAGAGAAAGAACACAGGTAAGGTTGGCTGGCCCTATTAGACTACAAAAGCAGTGCAAATCAAAACCCAAAACATTCTCGCAAGAGGCTCTTAGGTAATACAGAACTAACTAATTGGACTTTTTCTTGTCTTACTTTGAAATAGAAACATTGAAGATACTCAAAAGCATATTACTATTTTTAAATTTTAAATAGAAAAATCAAGAAGCAAACAAGGAAGAATATTTTTAAGATGATGGATTTTTTGAAAGTATAGGAAAGCAAGCAATTGTGGTTATGAATTTGTGGCTATAAGGGGAGTTCACTTTTGAATAGGCTTGAACACATGGTATTTGTAGTCCTTTAAGAAAATTTACTTCACTAAGAAGGGTAGTAAGGGACAAATCACTTCTTCCTATATCTGATACCTGTAATTTAGAAAGCCACCATCCCAGAGTTAGAAAATTACTAAGAAAGTACTCAGTATACAACTGCTCCCAGACACTGATATCAGAGAGAGAGCTGAGGTTAATGTATAGTCATGGGTCAAGTATAATTTGTCAACAAAATAACTCTCTTATGAGAGAATTTAGTGCTTTGTCATGACATTGAAAGACACAAGTGGCAACTTTAAGAAATTAGTTGTATCTAAGAGCTGGGTACAGCCTCTCCCACACTCGTTTTGCATTGAGTGCTACTTTATCTTTGGAGTAAACATTTCTAAATGTGTTTGGAAAACCAGAGGTCAGCTCCATCAAGTTTAAAGTTTTACTGCCATGGCTAGTCCCCTCATCTCCAGTGTCCCTGTTTCCAGCACACACGCAGACACACACACACACACACACACACACACACACACACACACACACATGCACACGCACACGCACATGCACACGCGCACACACACACACACAACTCAGGCTGAGTTTCAATACCAAGGTCATAAACATCAGTCACACCACTTCCTAATCTATCATTCTTGCCTCTTTCTTTTTGCAATCCTTCAGCATAATCCATTTCTTAAATTCTCATAATTTTATAGGATATACATTTTTGAACCAGTGATTCCTAAACTTATTTCTATGTTTGGCCATTTACTGGCTATATTAGTATAAAAATAAAGGTTATTTTTTTTTAAACTCCTGTGCCTTATTTTCCTAATTTGTAAAATAAAACTACTAGTCCTGTTCAGGGGATTTAGGTACAGTTACAACTTATGACATATATTAAATGTTTAAGCAATTTGTATTTCTTACTTTCTTAGTGCCAGAGGTAGACATTATATATTAAATGATGTACAAATGAAAGAATAATTGGCCAGGACATGTTTTCAGTGGGTAGCAATGATTCTGAGCTTAATACCGTAAAATATTCTACTTCAATAGATTTTAATCTTTGGCTTTTCTGAATACTTTCCCCATTTTCCTACAAAGATGTGATAAAAAAAATAGTGCATGTTTAAATTTTAAAAAAAAATACTACAGTAAAACTCGCATCTACATCAATCCCACCAAAATACTGTTCCTCAGTTCAAACACCTTATTTCATACGTGTTGGCACTTTCTGACGCAAAAGTCTGCTTTTGAGGTGCCTTTGTCAAGCTGTGTTTGGCTACCTTGGTATTTTGAATCAGTTAAAATGTTTACCTTTCATAGTCAAAATTATTTTGCCTCTGTAGAAGAACCGAAGTCTCACAGTGCCAGATACTGTGATAAGGTGTATGATAACACTAGTGGTTTTCTAGTTTGCCTTCCCGTTGGATGACATACAGCAGCAGCATCCATCAAACTTTAAATCACACATCTGACTCTAGAGATAGATAAAGTCAAGCCAAGCTACGAACTTCATAGTCTTAATAGCAGGAAGGATCACAAGAATAATTCAGAATCGAGCCAGGCAACTAAATCTAATCAAATACTGAGATTCCCTAAATAGATAGAAGAGTAAGAATGCTAGTAGGACTTACATAGATGGTGGGTGATCTGCCCTCTTTGCATGTAGGGCCGCTGGCAGAGTGACCATGAAAACACCTGAAAATACAGATCAATCAGGGTCCTGCAAAATATCGTTAGTGCTTATGTAAACTTCATCATTTGAAAATGTAATCTCACAGTCATTTAGATAACATGGCTGACACGTTTATGAATAAGGACTTTTTTATCCTTGATAATTTAGAAGTAAATGTAGAAATTTTTGAAAGTATTATCATATTAATGGTTTGTACTAAATATATGCTGATATTGTAATGTTTAAAATCTTTTACTTTGAGAATAATAAATTAACTTTATGATGCCTAAGTTAAATGTGCTACTGAGCAACTGATGAATGTGTGGTTTGAGGTTGATATTTTATGACATATATTGTATATATAGTACAATTATTAATATAATTTTAATATTTCTATTTTTATAGGTTTAAGTTTTTACATGTAAAACAGCGATTTCAGTGCTTTGGAAGTCTTGGAGGGTTTTTTTTTTTTTGCTTGTCAGTTATTTGTAATTTTTATTTTTTGAGACAGAGTCACACTCTGTATTTCAGGCTGGCCTTGAATTCACTCTGTTCCCAAGGGTAGCCTCAAATTCATGGCAATCCTCCTGTCTCAGCCTCCTGAATGCTGGGATAAAAAGCATGCATCATCACACCTGTTGACTGTCAATCTTAAAAAGGAAATTTAATGTAACATATTTATGAATTGATAGTTTAAATAACTAAGAGAGTAAAATTTACAACTTTAAATCTGAACACTAATTGAAGTCACTTTAAAGTTGAGATATTAATATTTTGCTAATTTTATAGGTACAATAAAAGATTCATGAGAATTTTAAAATAATAAAAACATCAGTGAATTAATTTTCATAAATTGAATATTAATCTTTAAAATTATCAACATCTGGAAAAGTTTTCCTGCTAATGTCTTCAGAGGAAATCACAAAGCTTTGATAGTTCGCTACAGCTTGTTTTTTTTAATTCCTTGTTACTTAATCTCCTACAAAAGTTTAAGAAGTAGGCGACTCTAACTTTGTGTGAAAATACTTAAGAAGACTGACCCCTGGTGCCTATAGTTTTTGTAATCAACAATCTATAATGAGCAGAAACTTAGCTAATCTACCATAGAAGTATGCAATGCTCAGCATCATGGCAGGATATACACGGGAGAGAAGAAAAACAAAACATCAAAGGGAAGAATGAAGAAAACAAAAAATAAGATTGAAACAAGGACAAAAAAAATGAAATAACAAAACTACTTCTCTGAAGCTACATCTGCAATGAGGTCATTCCAGCAAAAGAGACAGGTATTAGTCCAAACGTCTGAAGATCAAATCACTGAGGATACGCTACAGTGGTTAGCAGTACTGTAGCATATGCTCTAAAATACCTTTAAGAGAAGATTCTGCGTGGCTTATTTAAAATGATAAATGGTGAAGATCATTGATTTGCTAATACTATGCATTGATTATTACACATTATTGAGCATCTCAAAAAATATCCAATTATGTGTCAATCAAAAACAAAGAAAACTAGAGTGAAAATAAGCCCTACAGAAAAGCGGCATGCATTTAAGCTACATAAAATATTTAAAAAGATACACTGTGCTTTTGTGCATACACTTTAATTTTGTTCATAGTGAGTAAAAATGATCATCTGTGATCAATCGTAAGTGCCAAAATGTGATGACATAAAAGGCCATTTCAAATAAATTACAATATTGTATTGCATTCTTATGTATACTAAATTTCTCACTAAGTATGCTAAATTTACCTAAATGCGTAAAGAGTGCATATCTTTATTAAAGGCTAATAACTCCGCACTAGTAAATGTCTAAAAAATAACATCCATTCAAAGAATGTATCAAGATGTCACCTGCTGGTGGAAGGGTGTAGTTTGTGGGATGAAAGGAGCAATTAGAAAGTAGCTATAATTCTGGAAACTTGAACTACATATGGGTTCAAACTTTTGCAAACCTTAGGAAACACCAACAATTTCCAGTGAATACTTTTACTTAAGTGTTATGCTATAGTCTGTACATTCAGTGGATGTGTGTTGGAGTGGAAATGTGAAAATAGGAAGCCAAGAATCAGAACACATAATAGGCATTCTTGATATCAATGGGTCATTTCAAGCTATTGCCACAAAATAAAATTGCTCTACAGAGGAAAAAAATAAACATTAAAAATAAGCAAGGGTAGGTCAGATCACACACTGTGCCAAAAGTTTATATTCTACCAAGGCTGGTAGAAGTGGTGATGATTCTCAAGTTCTTGGAAAGACCACGTTTAGGTAATTGGGACTGGCCTGGCCACTTCAAAAGTATCAGCCAACCTGTGTGACAATGAGAAAAACAACTAACATTCTAACAACGTGAATCAATCTCAGGAAGTCGAGAGAAAGGAACTAATTCAGGAATATACTCTATGGTTCCATTTGTAGACGGTTTAATAAACAAAACAAATCTATGTTGTTAGAAATTATAGGATGTATCTGGAGACAGGTAAGTGGTTACAATATGGTATGAAAGAAATTTTGTAGGGAAAGATACATTCTATATCACCACCTGAGTGATTGTCACATGTATATATTTGTCAAAATTCTTTAGCTTCAGAGTTACTCAATTTTACTATATTTAAATTATGTTTCAATGTAGAAATTATTACAAATGAACACATGCAATGAAGTATTATTACATAGCTACCAATGGATAAACTGAAAATAATGGAAATTACCAAGCAAGAATGTCAGGCAATCATTGCTATCAAAACGAGCAATTAAAAACATGAACCTGTGATGTAACATTGGAAAAAATATTGGCAGTTTTTACTAAAACTAAACATAAACCTATGTTAGAGCCAAACAAATCCTCTCCTAGGTATATATGGCCAACGACAACAAAAAATGCTCATCAAATTACACACACACACACACACATATACAATTTTACACATTTTTACAATAATGCCCAACTGGAAATTCTCAAATATCAAACAAAAGTAGAACAATAAAAGAAACTGAACAGCAACACAAAAGAAATCTACATAGCAGTAAGAATAAGTGATAATTTAATGAACCCCACTAATGTAAAGTTCAGCAAATAGAAGTACACACATACAGAAGAGCACATGCTGGATGGATTCATAGCAATAAGTAAAACAAAAAAAAAGAAAAACAATGGACAAAATTAATGTATAGTGTTAAACAATAAGACAGTTATCACCCTAGGAGAGATCATGTTGTGCGATGTTGGTCATGCTCTCTTTTCATGAGCTTTGATGACATAAATGTGCTTAGTAAAAACTCATGGAGTTGTAAAATTATCATAGGTGTACCTTCTTGTTAGCAGTATCCATGTAATTACCTGACTTTTTAATAAGTGAAAGAGTGACCCTCACTAGCCTTTCTTTTGATAAACTGTCTTTCACTTCAGACTGGCAATCATCCTTTTCCATTTTCTCCAGACCACATTTGGCACTTTTCCACATTGGTTTCTTCTGTGCAAGGGTCTTAGCTACTGTGTCCTTATGCTGTCTCCTATATTCTCCAATGCTTCAGTACATTTACAGATAAAAAAAAAAATTTCTCAATTGACCAAATGGAAAACCCAACACCTAACCACCCAGATCTAACTCCTAGTAGGCACTCATCATCCATTTAATAAATAAATACATAAGTAAAAACCAGCTGATGTTCCCAAGAGCTGCTCTCTACTGCCCTGACCTAGCTATGTCTACCTTTACTCTAACAAATGTTGATATTGAAAAGTAAGAAAGGCAAAGCCTTATAGTAACTGATTAAGAGCCATCAAAGATAATTTGCACAAGCATTTCCAGCCACAAAGATCACTGCTTTAATCATAGAAAGATACCAATAAGCATACTGAGAATTTCAGGGAAGCCACTACTGTATCACTGTTAGGATCACAGACGGTGGCATTGTAGCAATATAGCTGGAAGACCTCAATAGTACTATTTCTGCAGGCATACCAACAGAAGGCTTACTCTTTATGAACTGTATCATGAAGGAATAAATACAGTTGCAAGTAATCAAAATTGTAATAATGATATTTTAAAGTAGAAGAGATTATTTATCTGCATAAAATGAAATACTGAGTTGGGTGATACAGGGCAATGACTCAGCAACCCAAGCTCTTTCTGTCACCCTGTTGTGCCAGCCTTAGCATAGTCATAGGACACTCACACCTATATCCTCAATGTGGCAGGATGGCTGCTGTAGGTTTATCTTTGTATTACAAGCCCCCCAAAATAGAAGGAGAAAGCAATGATATGCAAGCTCCTTCACTTACATTTCATTAAGTCACATAATTACCATGGAATTGAGTTTCAAGCAAGCAAGAAAATATCTTTTAGTAGTAGGCACAGGTCAGAAAGGCACTAGGTAAAAAAGACAATGGAGTCTACATTCTCAGAAGTTACTTTACCAACATTAGTATCACAAATGACTATCCAGTCACTCACTGTGACTCATCCTTAATCTATCATTGAAAATAGACTCTATAGTAGGAGAGAAAGTTAGGGCTTACACAAACATTGCCAATTGTAAGTGATTCATAGATGGAGGGACTGGGAAAGTATACTTAATGACATTAGAAATGAAGACTTAATGAAAACATTTCAATATTCAGAGAGTAGAATTATAGGTAATAATTCCTCTTAAACTATTCTAGTCTTATAATGTTGCTTTAGAAAACAAAGGCTATTAAAATGATTTTATACTTAAAAATAACAAACCATCTTTATAGACAATTTAAAAAACACTGAACTTTAAATAAAAATGTTTTTCTTTTTTGGTAAGAAAACAATCATTAAAAGTAATTTGGTGATCAATATTTACTCTAAGCAAAGACAGACTCTCCACCAGTTTTACTGCTTGTACTAGGTGTCTCTCCACAGCATGTTGCACTAACAGGTGGGGATTTTCAGAGATGGTTGCATGTAAAGTGCGTGAATAATGATTATTGGTGTGTGACAATAGGATTAGCCCACTGACTGGATTATAGGTGGTGCTGGCTGGAGCTGAGTAGATCTCCTGAAGACAGAAGCCTCACCCTGCATGTGGGTTGCAGGGTTGCAAAACAATGGACTTGTAACCTGAATGGAGTAAAAGGAAAAACAAAAGGAAGGCTTACTGTTTCTGATTCCTTCCTGACATACTATGGAGTGTTTCTTTTGCCACCTTGCTTTTGAACTACTTGACTATGGATTGAAAGCTCTACAAAGTGTTAGCTAAACTACACTTCATGAATGTCTGCATTTTGTCCCAGCAATGAGAAAATTCACTAAGACAAACAACAAGAACAAGAGACTCATAGGACATGTGGCATATAATGTCAGTTCTTCAGGACATTTTCTGGGCACTTTTGAAGATTCTGGCTTTTCTATCAGCTGCCTGAAGGAATCATATGGAGATGCCAGATCCAGGTATAGGCAGAAGACAAGGGTGAACTTGGAAAGAAAAATGGCCACATTCTATACCCATCTAGAAGAAGTTAGCCTGAGAGAAATGATTAGTGAGAGTAAAGGTGCAAATGCAGCTTGAAGACTAATGATCCTGAAGGGATCAACTTAAGTGGAAAGGAAGGGCTGTTTCCTGGGCCATCTCTAATGTCTACTGGTGCTAGATGAGCCAACCATTAACTTATTAGCTACTGAGTTTAGTACAAGGCTCACGCTTTCCTTGCAATCCATTTCAGTTTGCTATTTGTGTTCTGTGTGAACAAAGGACTGAAATAGGGCAGTAAATGAAAAACTTCTTCAATAACAGGGAAGTGATTGCTGATAGTTTAATAGCTAACATGGATTCATTAATTGTCTTGGGTGGTAGGAAGGAGGTTAGAGCAGGTGAGAGGTAGATGAAGGGATAGTTCATACAAGTTTTAATTACAGTCAAGTTCACTAGGCAATTGGGAAAGAAAGAAACTTACTGTGGAAAAAATACCATGTTTGAGTATGGGGAACTACATATTGCCTTTTATATGAATTTAACACATTTCTTAATAGATGGCTCAAATAATGCCAAATTAACACTGATATGTGGAAAAGTCATCTGAACTGAAATGTGCACACACTGGATGAAACTCTGGTATAAAGCAGATCAAGGATGCTGAACCATATATTTACTTTCTTTTTTCATTCCTGCCTTATTTCATTTATCATAATAAAGATCAAAGCACTTCAGAGAAGCCACGTCTTCCTTGAGTCTTTTTCTTATATTCCTCCTTTTAACTCCTATAAATTTTTACAGAAATAAAAAAACAGACATAATATATATTATACAAGGTAACAATATCATGATCTGGAATGTGATAAGATATGTAAAAACTATAAACCAAGAGTGAGGAGTGGCAGGGCAGGTTGATTGTAAATCTACTTAAAATCTGGACATCTTCCTTTTAGAAGGCAATATGCAAAAAAACCTAAAGGAGGTAAAAGTTTCTATTTTGCCCACATCTGAACTCCAGGACTCCAACAATTCCTACATAAGACAGATTAGAGGCATGTACCACTGTGCTAGGTTTGCACCTACATTTTTGTCCTATGTTCTTAGTCCTTCCTAGTAAAATTTTCTATGAATTGTAGTCAGAGATCCAGCTCTAGGCAAGTAAGTATTTCCACATATCTCATGTGTTTTTGGAGCCAAATGGAACATGAAGTTGTACTGCAGAGTGGCAAATGGTGCCAGCACAAATCCAAGAAACAAAGGTACCAACTGGAGTGTATAGAAACCTTGGGCCTTGGGCTCAAAAAACACAGAAAATGTTGATGTTTGTTGATAAGAAAAACTGTCACTTTGCTGAATAGGAAGGAAAAGACTTCATCAACCTTGAGGTTCTCAGTGGGGTTAAATTTACCATGACCCACCCTTCTCTCAAGACCTCACATGCCTGCTCTTTAATCTTAATGTTTTACCAAAGGCCATAGCTTTTGACAACTTTATGAGGACTTTTCTCTCTGCTGTGTCAGGGTATTTGAAAGCAAAAGAAGCTCCAAACACAAGGGAGGAAAATGATTATGGAGGTCGTAGCTTTTAAAGTTTGGTGTTGAATTGTATAGGCTAAGGGCATTCCCACTGAGGGTAAAGTTGGAAACTTTTCATACAAAATGATTAAATCTAATAACATTATTTAAATAAAGTGTTCATGAGCATTTGTGGTGTAAGACAGGAGAAAATTATAATTCAGGAACTCACAGTAAGGACACTGTTGACCTGTAAACGGACAAGGGAAAAGTTATTTAAGCAAATCTCCAAAATGCTTTAATTGATGGATAAAAGAAATTTGTAGCTATCATGCTCATTTTGGTAGTGCCAAGCCATCTGCTAAAGAGAATTATTTTAATTTGTTGGCTTTCAGCCTTAAGACAAATGTTCAGTGCCTATGTTTACTGAATTTATTTGTTCAGCACATCTTTGGTTCGTGGAATTGGTTCATAGTGCAAGGATAAATTTCAGTCCAGTGTTCTGGAAATATAACAGATTGTAGGTGAGAGGATTTAACAAGATCTGTATGTTATAGGGTGAAGTTGTCATATCAATGACAGTGACATTTTCTGAGTCAAGAGTAGAATCCAGGTCCAAGTCAGCTCTGTTGACTACAGCACTAAAATAATTGGATCTAGACAACCCTGTCTCTTTTACAGGCACTGCAGTACCTGAAAGCCAATGATTCCAACATGAATGGCAATGTTCCTATATTGAAGACTTGAGGAATGGCTTTGCTACTAGTAAAAAGAAAATATAAGACTTATGATCAATTTCTCTACTATTAACACCAGACAGTGGTTAGGTTACTGGGTTTTAAGATATAATCATTAAAGCTCTGAAGAGCTTACTAAGGAATAAGTAAAAATCTGTTCTAATCACTTCTCCATCCAAACAACCAGGTCGTATCTTATAGTTTCATTTCTCTTTTTCACATCATGTGATCACTTCCTTTCTCTGCCTACCAGCTAAACTGAATTTAAAAATAATAAGTTCATTACACTCTTTTGAAGTCCCATCTAGAATAGCAGGAATAACTTTTTCAATGAAAGTTTCTCATTGAAATATAAATTCAAGTTTAATTCAATTCTTTTATTTTGAGAAGTGTTTGGTAAGTATTTTTAATGCTAATAGAACTTTGGTTGTCTTTGTGGGAGAACAAGATATGAGAAATGCAAAGATATTTTTTGCTAATGAAAAATTTAAGTTGAACCCCTCTTGTCATAAAATGAGGAAGAGCTGTCAGATAGGTTGTCTTCACCTGCTGCTCCCCAAAATGGGTACAACTTGGTTTACATTTTCAAGTATGCCTGGCAGTTCTGATTATGTCATTTCAGTTAGTGGTAAACAGGCACAGGAGGCTTGATTCCCATGAATCTAAAATCCTAGTTGTAGTTCCATTATGGCACATACAATAGTATAGGGTACTCTCGGTGCTGGGCTGTGAGACTAGGAAATCCAGTGGTCACCTCTAATAACTCTAAACATGATGCACTGTTTGCTTCAGAGAAGAGCTCAATTAAAATGCACACTTATTAAATGAAAAGATAAACAAATCAGCATCCAAAACAGAAAATCAACAAAATTCCTTGAATAATTTGACTGCTCAGCCAAAGATATAAAGAAATCTATATAGTAGTCTGAAGTCTGTGAATTTGTTAACTTACATGCAACCTAGACTTTAAAATGTGATACATAAAAAATATTGAAATGAGAGATTATTCTGGTTTATCTGAGTGGTACTAGTGTAATAACAGGATGACTGCAAGAGGGAGAAAGGGATCAAGGTGAATGGTAAGAAAACTGAAAATGGAAATGACAGGTTGCAGTGATCTAAAAAGGACCAACGACACAGGAATGCGTGTAGTGTACCAAAGCTAAAAAGAGCAAGGAAACATGCCCTTCCCCAAAATCTCCAGAAGTAACCAAACAAGCCAATATTTTAGCCTTAAAACTGCATATTGAATTTCCGGTTTATGGAACTACAAGACAATACATTTGTATGGTTCTAAGGCACCAACTTTGTGGTAATTTGTTGCAGAAGGAACAAAAATTAAAATACAGATTTTGGTTACTAGAAACAGGATGCTTCTGTTAAAAACTATAAACTGAACTATAAAACTATTATACTGAAAAATATGGATGTCGCTTTAGACTGAGCAATGACTTGGAGGTTAAAGAATTTTGAGAACAATATCAAAGAGTAGTGTCTTAAAAACATAAACTTATTTTGGATCCTGGAGGTCCAGCCTCAAGCTCCACCAGAGCTAGTCTGCTTTCTCTGTGAGCTTAGCTTCCTTCTATGCATGTAGCAAGAGCTCTCACATGTCCTTTAATCTTATTGGATCAGAGCCCCACCCTTCTTACCTCACTTAATTTTGCTTCCACAAATGCAACAATTCTAAATAATTTACATAGGAAGTTAGGATTTCAAATATGAATGGAGGGGGGGTTACTGAATGAACTAATCATTTAGTCCATATTAGGTGTTAAGGAATAATCTCTTAAAAAAAGAGAGACTTGTGTTTATTAGAATGAAATTTCATTTGTTAACTTTGTAGTTTTTTTCCCCAAAGACTCTCTTTCATAGAACATGAAATTAGAGGATAGAAATGAGGAAAGAATGCTTCAAACATGGAGATCTGTCTGGAATGTACCAACAGAAGTTATCTGTGTTTCAAAGTAATTCTTGCAAAGCAAAATAGAAAACAGCATCACAGACATTAAAAGTTGTGAAACTGAATTCAATTATGAAGGTGTGGATAATTCCAAATATTTATTACACTTTGAAATATTTCATGAAATAATGTTTAAAAATCCTGTTTCAAAGCACACAGGCAAAACAAGGCTTTGGTGGTTACCAATTACACTAAATGAAAAGTTTCATTTCAGAAATATGGAAAAACTGAATGGCTATAATGAAAAATAATGATTTAATCAGACATTGTATTGAAAAGGTTCAGAGAAATAGTTCAATGGGAAGAATGTTTTGAAAGAAAAATTAATCCAAAGACACATACAGATTGTTCCTTACCCCTAAAATAGATCTCAATTTGAAGTGAAAAATAGCATCCTTTTTCCAGAATTCTATCTAGGATATTCAGGGCACACACTACATGGCTGAAAATACGAAAAGGGATCTTGGTATCTAACCCTTCTTATTTTCTCCAGGAAAATTTTTTTGGCAGTTAGACCAAGAACATAAAGTCCACTTGGATACCTGGGATGAAACAAATGACATAAATCAAAGTTAGGCATATACTGTGAATATAGCATGGCTCTCGGCCAAAATTTTGATGTGTTTTATATATGTGTACACCATAATAAATTAGTTCTTTCCCAAGAAAATTACCTCACAGTAAGCAGCAGAGACTTTTGACAAGTTCTCTCTGTTATTTTATGGCACAATACTTGTGAGATTTGTTTCTTTTCTCCCTTATTTTTATTTAATCCTTATAATTTGTCTTCATTCATAACTAGTTTCCTAAGGTTTGCATTTTATTATAAATTCACTTTGTAGAACAGCACCATCTCTGATCTTAAGTACCGTTTTCCTTGAAACAAAGATGGAGTATTGTTATGAAAAGAGACATCTTACTATTAAATTGTTTAAATCCATTTTTAAATACTAAGGAAAAAATCTTATGGAAAATTATTTAAATAAGTTTTTTCCATGAGATTTGAATAGACTTACTAGAATTCTTCTGCAAAGATAATCAATTTTAATAACAGTGTCTATCCTGTATTGTAATGGTCTTTAGCCATCTGTAGGGCCCAAATATATTATAATGCACACAATAAATATGAGAAAATTAGTAATTCATCAGGGACATCAGATGCCTGTGGTACTGAACCCAAATTCCTTAGCCCAACCCACTCAGGGCACATTTTTCAGTGTTCCAACCACATCCCTGCTTTAACTAAAGTCTTCACCCAGCTCCTAGAGCTCACTTTGCTATTTAAAGCCTGATGTGGAAGTGCAAGATAATTAATGATGCTCCAAGTAGCCCTCTACCAATTAAAGCTCGTAGTCCATTCTCTCACACTTCATTACTGCCTCAACTGGCTCACAGGGATAGCCCTAAAATGTGTTCCCCACTGGTTCCTATGATCCCCAAAGGATTAGGCTCCTGTGGTTCACAGTGGTCATTTGATTAAGACCTTTATTGGCTATCTTCCTCCTGTCCCGCTTACTCACTCCCCTCTTGTGTTCTCAGGATCACTCCCCAATACAATTTTCATTTGTTAGTACCTCACTCTGGGTTTTCTTCAGGGAAGCTCAAACACATTGTGAAACCACTGCTTATCCATTCTACAAATGCTCACAAATGTAATTTTCATAAATTAAGCACTCATCACTTCTCACTCTTTGTTATAAAATAGACACTTAAAGACTGAGCCAAAATCGACAGAAGGTCTATAGCAGAGTAAACTTAATTCAAATTTAGCTTATAATACACAGATAATTTTCATTACTGGTATTCAAATTCTTTCATCTGTAGGTCTTTATTGGGGTTCCCATTAATCAAGAAAATAAATCTATGACTCTCTTCCTGGGTGATTATATGCCTTGGTACTGACACTCTAAGAAAAGGTTGCTGAGTGTTTCGTGCTATAGTGAAATCTTTCTGTTTTGATTTCCATTCTTCACCTTTAACCTTATTTATACTTTGTGACTCCAGATCCTTGAGATTTTGTTTCTATTTTTCCTAATGATAAACACCTGCTTTTTATCTAGGGTTAGGAAAATACTGACCTTAAATAAGCTGAGGTTAATAAATACTTTATATATTTCACTAATATTCCTTCTCTTCATAGCTTCATATTTTCATTCATATTATATTGTTTCCCAAGTTTTCAGAACTTTCCAGGGAAAAGCAGGAACACTGGTTTCTTATGGCATTTTCTGTGCTCCAAGGTTCTACTTTTGTCTGCTGTGTCAGTTACTACTTCCAAGACAGGCCATGCTTCACTAGCTGTCATCTCCCCCACCAGCTCTCTGTCCCTGTAGGCTTGTTCTTTCCTTGTTTATTCTTTCTGTGGTATGCCAGTGATATTTCAAGATGGAACGAAAAAAAAAAAAAAACTTGGCTTAATGCGGTCATGTTTAAGAAAAGCTAAAAATTATTTTTTCCAAACTAATGTTAGCCACATTATCAAGACCATCATGAGTTCTGTTTATCACCCCATTTTTCCAAGGCACCTAATCCGAGAGGATATGATGAAGTCTACTTGTATTCTCTGCCTGTCTGCAGAGATGTTTTATTATAAGAAAGGGCAATAAATACCCTCAGAAAAGATGCATTTACCTTGCTAAAAATCATTTTCAAGATATAAAAGTTCACATTTTTATATGATCGAAAATGGACTTTATTTGGAGACTGTCTTGCCATGTCATCCAAGCTGGTCTTGAACTTAAAGCAAGCCTCTTCCCTCATCTTTTTGAGTGCTGGAATTACAGGCCTGCACCAAAACACTCAGCTATGAAACTGAGTTTTGGTGTTTTTTTGTTTGTTTCTTTTTGTTTTGTTAAGCAGGATGTTCTATAAGAGCCAGTAGCATATTTTTATAAAATCTACATGCATCCAGCATATTTTTGTACTAAAACTATATTATTTGGGTGAATGGAAGAATAAAGATATCAAAAATCTGAGTGTTTACTCATGCAAAGGGTCTGGGAAGAGTCACACAAAGATAGTGAGTTAGGTCAATCATATCATCTTAATAGTCAAAGATTTGAGAAACATTCAGAGCTAAAGGAAAAACTGAAATAAACTTATAGAAATTAATCTATATCTAGAGCAATTAGGTTGTAGCAAATAAAGCAGGAACCTAGGATGCAAAGGGGGAAAATATTACCTTGCATATAGGGTGATACACACACTCTCATTCATTTGCATATACTGTATGGTGCTAATTACTGACAACTAAGACCCACATAGCAGTACTTTATATATTAATAATTACTAGTAAAAATCAAGTTTTTATGATTTAAACCAAGAGTGTGACTTCATTCCATACCAAAGTTATATCTGATTCCTAGGTGGTATCTTAAAAGAATAATAAAATTGTTTCACTTGAGGAAAGCATCATAGATTTGCAAAACTATAAATAATAAAAGATAACTCATATTGAAAGTTCAGTTGCACTTTCTAATGATAATGAATGTTACTGAATATAGAAAGATTTAATTCTCTCATCACATGTAAGTCTAACTGGAAATAAGATAACTATTCATAATCTTAGACTTTTACTCATGTTTAGAATTCATGGTATTTGTGGCACAGTTACATTACAGCTGCATTATTAGTAGCTAAGTGTTGCCACATTTCTGTGTGCCAGGGGAAAGAGGTTTCACCTCGGCATGCCTATTTTCCTTTTGATTTCTATTTTTTAAGATTATTCGAAGAAACCATAGAATGTGATGGGGTTAGTCACACAAATCAGTGTGTATAAAAGGGCACTAAATAACCTATTCTTCATGTTATCTCAGCAATACTATTAAAGTTTACAACGAAATATTAGGACTAGAATACTACTCTAGCTTCTCTCTTCATCCACCAATGTTTGAAATGCAGTATCGAAAAAGAAAATGCTGCATTATGCATTTTATATTAAGGGTTTTAGAATAACAACTAAATCCAATTACTTTACTGCACTATCTAATTACAGAGTAAGACAGCTTTTAACATCAGTGAGGGGGAACAAGCAAGAAAGAAAAACAGAAAGAAAGTGCCTCTTACAGTATAAATGAATATTCAATCTCAGAATTTAAACAGAGTTCTTGTTTAGAGAAAGTGCAAAATAAAAGATATCTTCTACTGAGTCCAATTTAGTGATTATAGAAAAATAAACTCTAAATTCTTGGGACTTTAAACAGCATTTTATTAAGTAAAGTCTGATATGTGCTTTATATTCTTAAATTCTTTCACAGAGCTTTTAGAAATAATTAAGGTTGCTAACTATGATAATGACCAGCTGCTAGTTAAACAAACCAATGAAAAGAACATATATGACTGTGACCTGGTAGGAGAGGTACCCTTTAACAAACTCCATATGGCATTATCCAAATTTATTTAGCAGAAGAATGTGTATTCAGTAGAGTTTCAAAGGAAGAACTTTTCTGCAAAAGAACTCAAAGTAGGTATTTGAAGCAAGCCCATTTTATGAATTTGTGTACTTATCTCAAGAAAACTCTATTCTCCAATATGAGATAGTTAAACATCCACTGGCTTCCCTTCCAGTTATAATAAAATCCCTACTCCCTACCAAAGCCTAGAGGAAACTACTTAGGCTCTTCTAGTATTCAGCAAAAAACAAGATTCTCCTGTATCTAGAAGGAACTACAAACAATAGAGAATAGAAGAGAACTCAGGTAAGAATGCTACCCGTCAATACTGATTCAGGCCTGATCATAAACAGAGGACTCAGGTAAAATGTGATAGAATCTTAATCCACGGAAATATAATAGTTGCGTGTTGTTTTAAGCCAAGACCTTTGTGATAATTTATTATGCGACAGTAGAAAATTAACTAGGCTCTACCCCTTTGTTCTTCAAGCATGCCAAACTTACTTCTACTTGCATAGATGTTGTTTTTAATATAATTCTGGCCTTGGCTCAAAATCTTAACCTTTACTAAGCTCAAATGACAATCACATCTAAAATTCAAACCACACATACATCAGTTCAACTCCTGAAGACTACCTTCTTCTATCGTCGTGACAGCACTCACCACTATTAACAAGTGTCTGTTTACTTATCACATGTGTTTTACAATTTTAAACAAAGTAGTTCAATCAACAGTTAAAAAGCATACTAGCAAATGGATAGCAACAAGATATGGATTCTCCCGCTGGTGGAGTACATGGGGGTTTCTGATACCATGTTCTCTAGTATTATAAATGTATGGAAATGAACATCGTAATTAATTTTAATTTAAAAGAAAAAATAATGGTAAGGATACTTTCAGACAAACAAAAATGAAAGAATAACTAGCAGATATCTAGCTATAGGTAATAACCATTTTATATCAGACAGGATGAAATGATACCAGAATCAAAATAATATAACCATTCTGCTGGACATTTTCTATTAACCTCCTCAGATCCTCTGATTCCAGTTTGGTCTTCCAAGTGATCATAAGTCTTATTTTCATTCAGTGCCAAACTTTTTATTTTTCAATCTTGATTTCTTCATTAATGGAAGGATTTTTTTTTTGTCTTTTTCCTTTTTATTGGTACCAGAGATCGAGCTCACAACTGCCTGCTTGCAAGGCAGGCGCTTATGCCGCTAAGCTAAATCCCCAGCCCCCGAAAGGATTATTTTTAAAAGTATCTAAATTATATGTGGATTTTCAGTACTTTTTTATTTCTAATTTAATTGCATTGTTGCTGGAGAACTCTGTATTTAAGATAATTTAAGGCATAGTATCGTCAATTTTCATGAATTTTAGAAGAATGCTTAAATAGAATATGCATTCCATCAAAGTTAAGTGCTGACTTATATGTGTGTCTATCAGATAAATTTTGTTGTATATTTCAGTATGCTAAATAGTCACTGATTTGTCAATGTGTTTAATTCATTTTAGAAGGACCTATATTAAAATATCTCACCTAATTATGAACTTGCTTTTCTTCTTTTAGGTCTGAATTTCTGTTTTGTACATTTAAAGTTATATTAGTAGATGCTAAATATTTGTCTTCTTATTAAATTAAAACTTTTATTTTTAGAAGTTATTTTTATATTTAGCAGTGTAACTTGTCTTAAGCATATTCCTGAACATTAGAAAGCAATAATAAATGATATTAGAAAATTGATAGATATCTATGGTAGTTTAAGAAATGATCCATGTTTTAAGGATCTGTTGCTTGTTTTATTTGGTTATAACATTCTCAGTTATTTGTGCTACAACATTCCCAGTTATTTCATATTATGCTTTTATTACATTTATGCTTTCTTGGTGTATATTGCAATGAGAACAGAACTTAGGGATTTTGTTTCTTCATTTTTATACAATTGCTCTACCTTTAATTTATTAATTTTTATAATTACTAACATAGAAATTTTATCTTTGTAGTATAATACGTATTTTTACCTTTATCTTTCTCCTAGATAATGCAGTAATTCAAAGATTTCAAAACAATTTAATTATATTTATCCTTTTGTCTTATATGCCATTGAAATTATTTGTGTATTGCTAAATGTTTATTTGATGCTATTTTAAAATTATTTCTATGTGCATACATGTTAATAATTATGTATATACAACATGCACATGATATAAACATGTACATTTTAAGCAGCATAGATATTATTTTAGGTAATTCAAATATATATGGATATATATTTATCTCAATAACTCATTTTATTAACTTAATTTGTTTTATGATTTTGGGAGAAAATGGCTACATTTGTATTTCTGTTTGTTTTCTTTGATGTTCCATCTGAAATCATCTTTCTTCTAATTAAAGAACATTCTTAAAACTTGTGTAAGTACAGAGGTAGTTCATTCTTTCTTTGTTTCAAAATACGTTCATTTTGCTTTTACTCCTGAAAAAATATTTTGTTGAATGAATAATTTTAATTGTGTATATTAATGTGGAGTTTTGATGACGTCTTTCTTTTTTTCACCATCATCTGACTCTTAGCCCTTCTGAAATCTCATCGGACTCCTATACACCATGTGCTAAAATGCAAATGGTTTGACCTCTTAGCTCCTCTTACAAGGTCAGGAATGAGCCCAGGATGAAGCATCTGTGACCTGAGAACTGTTTATATTCCTCTTCTAGGCCTGATAATTGCTTATAATCTTATTGAGTCTTAATGCTTTTTAAAATAGCTCTTCTTTTACTCCAGAAGGATATTTGCCTTGAGCCAAGAATTGAACTAAATCACTTAATTCCCTGTTACAATAACCTTCAAATTTAACAGATATTTCACACTGTGTACCTCTGTGCATATGTAGGACTTCCAATGACAAATATACTGCTATTTAAGACAATTCACATACAAGTTTTAAAAAATCAAAATATAGAGGTATAATTCTGCATAACAAGAAAAATAAGGGTATATGTTCAGGTGAGGCTAAAATAAGCATTGATTTTCTTTTTTGGTGATTTAAGAAAACACATAAATTTTACTAGAATGTCTAATAATTAAGCACTTATGTTAAAAATTTAAAGATAACTAATAGAAGATTAAAATTACAGAACGATTTTCCAAATAAACAATGGAATAAAGAGGGAAGAAAGTTGAAAAATAAAAAAAAAATTGTAACTAGTAGGTAGTAAAGAAGAAAAACAGGAGACGGAACAAGTGGTAACAAAAATTATGTGGCTGTAAATAGTTCATTATGTTAAAAATAAAGAATTATGGGAAAAGTATCAACTTTCTTCAGGAAAGAGTTAAAAATCTTACCTAATTGCTGCTTGTCTTGTAAGTTGTAGTGGTCAGTGGATCACTTCTGTTTCTTCCACTAAGCCACTTTTGAATCAAGTCTTTATTAATCAATTCTTCTGAAGACAAAACACCATGCAGGAATTTTCACAACAAACAGGAAAAAAAAAATCATCCTATGCATCCACTGAATAGATGTCACGTGCTATTTGAGGTAGCAGGTTATAAATCTTCTCTCTTTGTGACACTTGCATTTAGAGGGATGGGGATAATGGAATGGGCGGACATGGACAAACTAACAAAATAAGGAAATGGACCACGGAAGTTCACATAGTAATATGTGGTTAGGGGAAAATTAAGAGAATTAAAGGGAAGCCTTCTGTATATTAAAGAAGGTCTTTCTGAGGTGTAAACCTTGTCCTGGTAGATAACTGACGATAACGAGTCAGTCATATGAGGGTCTCTGGAAAACATTCTAGACAGTGGAGATAAAGGGCCTGAGGCCAGAATACAGCTGAGAAGTATCTAGCAGGAGAAAGACACAGAAGATGGCAAATTCTCAGGAGTCTGTGGGAGATGATGAGGTCAAAGTGGTATAGCAATACTATCATATTCATGATATGACAGATTTCATTCTAAAGAAGAAATCTGTCTGAAGTTTTTGTGAAGTTTCAATGTTCTTCAACTGCTTTTAGTTTTTTTTAGTTTTTTTTTTAAGATCATTATGACTGAATATGTAAAGAAAGGTTTACAGGGCTGGGGATTTAGTTCAGCAGTATAAGTGCCTGCCTGGCAAGTACAAGGTCATGAGTTTGATCCTCAGTACCAAAAGAGAGAGAAAGAGAGAGAGAGAGAGAGAGAGAGAGAGAGAGAGAGAACAGACTACAGTGATGTCTTTTTAATTTGGCCCATATTCTGTGGTATGCAGCAGAATAAAAATAACCTAAGTAGATAAAACCAGGCTAAAATAACTGGAATTAATTAGATATTACATTGTCAAACTAATTAGGAAGAAAAAACCATGCGCACTCAAAAACAGCTGAAATCTGGGACCCCTTACATCTGGCTGTGACACTACCTTGTGACACTCAATAGAATTAAAAATCCAGGAACTTTGAAGAAGGTCATTAAAACTCATGGCACAAACTACATGGTCAAGATCAGTTCATTTGACAAAAGTTACAGTAATGAATCTTAATGAGAACACTAATGCATTCTGTCCTTCATCCATCTAATTTTCACATTCTTGTCACTTGACTTTAATCATTTATTCTACTACTGCATGATCTGTCCTTGAGGAATGGAGAATGCTGCAAAACCCATTTGTCCCATTCTAGTAGCTTCCTGTCAAAATGCTTTCATAAAGGGTAACCTAACTCTCATAAGTAAAAAGACGCAGGAGATTAAAGCATCATTTGTAATTAGAGCATTGTGTTAGTGTTATAAGAGAAATAAAACTCCCAACCTGCTTGATGTTAGATGTGCCAAAGTTGTGTTCCCTGAAACTGAAGAATCCAGAGAATGAAGGAGGTTAAAATTAGAAAGGTTTACTGAGAGACAGTTCTTAAGAGACAGCAGGGGGTGCCAAAAGTGGGATGTCATCTACGTCATTTCACTAAGAATGTTTTATATGGCGAAATCATGATGTGAATACAAAATCGCAATATGGGTAAAATGAATCAAATTATAATCAGTCAATAAGACTGCATTTATAGTCAATATAATACTGATCCAATAGGGAAGCAGCGCATGTATCATTGATGTTGATTTAACTATGACTTCTAAAACAGGGACATTTTGGGGAAGGGATGAGTCCAGGTGTGCTGGTCATTCACCTGGATGTTGGGTGTATATCTGGACTTCAAGGATTGGCTGATGTTAGTTGCAGTGCTGCTGATTTCTCGGGGAGGTGGGTAAGGCAAGCCACTGTGACTTTATCTTGAGGCCTTGCATTCCTCAGACAACAGTTCCGAAATTTGAAGTTTTCATTGACTTCCTTGAGATTCCAATCACTATCTGACTATTAACTTCTTTGTAACTTAGCTCTCTACAATATTATTTTCCATATGCTATATAACTTAAATGAACACAGTTGCATGATAGTAATTTCTTACCTGGAAAATGGCCAAAGTAGTAATTTCAAGACTTCAAATATTTAATAACTATTGGAGTTAACAGATTCTACAAATGGCAGCATAGGGACCCTAACATGGAAGAATATGGTCCCCAAAATCGAGAGCTTCAATATAAAGTAGATGAGAAAGAGTTCATCATGGTGAAAGAGAACTTCAGGTAGCACAGAAGGCATTAGCATTCTACCTGACCTTCCAGCAGACCTGTGAGATCTAGAATATATCTCAGTTTCCCATCATTAATCGCTCTCTCTTCACCAGCAATGTTACTAGGTAGCTCCTTCTAAAAGCAGCTCACCAAATAAACATTATAGGGTTTTGAGTTGCTTACCTCTCCTGCTGGAGTTGGAGCTACAGTTCTTGTCTCAAAGAATTGAACAAAATGAGCAAAGAACAGTTGGGAGAATTTATTCAAAAAAGGAAAAGTAAATAATGAGAGAGAATGCTTCTGCAGAGCAGTTTTGGGCCAACTAAAAGAGAAAAAAGAAAAATAGAAGTATACTCTGGAGGAATCAAGGTGGGATATCAAAAGGAAACCCAGGATAACAAACTCTTCCTAGCGTGTGTTCTTTTATTCTGTCCAAATCTTGAGGAAATTTATGAGAACTTCTGTATTCAGGTCCTGAGAGGAAGTGCTGGGATCCCACAAGGCAGGCTGATGTTGGATTTTGGTTATCCTGCTGCAAACCTGCTCTAGTTCTCATGAGAAGTACACATGCAGAAATGTGGAGGCTGTTCTGCCCAGGTGTCCAGGATCTTGTAATTAACAGATCATGCCTACTTCACCACGCATCTGTGCCACACCCTCATGTCCTCTGTCAGCAAGAGTATTGCCACATATTTTTTCTTGGGCATGGTCTTATTTTTTTTAATTACTTCAATTAAGGTAAATTCTAAAAGTAGAATGATTTGGTTGAAGCGTTAAAAATATTGTTATTGTTTCATACATTTTCAAAGAAGTCCCATGATTTTACCATCATTGGCAGTATCTTATTCTTACTTTTTCCCAGTTTTTATTTCTTAGTAGTACAAGTTTACAGTAATCAATAATTGCAATTTTTATGGGAAGTGGGTACATGTACATAGCACAACTCAATTCTTTGCTCATCCCCTACCCCTCTCTCCTATCTCATCGCTTGATTTCATTTCACATTTGAAAATACCTGTTTTACTTCCTATTGTCTATCTTTTGTTTGATTTAATTTATGTTTGGGGTTTCTTATATAAGAGAGACCATAAAATATTTAAGCTTGTGTGTCTGATTTATTTCACTTAAGAGTATAGTCTCAGTGTGCATCTATTTTCCTACAAATGACTCGTTTATCCTTTTTGGCAGATTTTTAACAGCCTGAGTTATAATTAACTGAACTCTCCGATGATTCAGAAATTAAGACAAGTGTAGCAGTGTAATAGATTTAGGAAATTAGAACCAATATAGCATTTCAATAGCTTTAAATTTATCTTTTATAAAACAACTTTTAGAGAGAACATTTCCTGTAAAAATCCTCCCCAACTCCCATTACAAGTCAGCGATGCAAAGTGTTTTCCTTTGTGTGGCAATTTAATGCTCCCCTGAACTAGCTTCTCTGACTCCAGAAACTGGCCTTGAACAGTCACCGCTCACTGGTACAGACATTGCACAATGAGAAATTCATTTTCTGCTTGATTTTGTAAGTGAAATTACACTCTGACACTACTTTTTTCTGCTACTACTGAAAGATATTAATGAAACATAGCTCAGAAATTTATTTGCAAGGTTGTCTTCTATTAGACTCTTTGGTCCTAAAATGTCATTTTAGATCTTTTTGATAACAGAGGGTAAGGGAGAAGAGAAGTGTGAGGTCAAGAAATCACACAAATTTCAGAAGCCAATATTTTTATGGAGTGATAAAAGAAAAATGTTACTATTCTCAAATGAGAACTATATGTTTGTATTTCACTACTGGATTGAAACCTCAGATGCCTTTAAGTAGGACATTTTGTTTTAACAAGTCAAAGTTACTGGAGAGTCACTCATGCCTTAGGAAGGAAGATTCTCTAAATAACAACATTTATTTTTCAAGATGTAGTTCCAGAAGCAAGATGTTTAATATTGAAGTGAAATACCATGGGGAATTTCCCTGTGGACCAACTTCTCCCCACTGGGAAGGAACCAAACCATATCAAGGGACAGTAAGGATGGAGACTTATGTCCACAGACAAGCTTAGCAACCTACCTACCCCCTTGTGTCACTAAGTAAGCACAATATAGTAAACAGTTTGGTATCCTGCCTAACCTTAAATAGTTCTTATCTGGCTTTCAGAGCATCCCTTATCACTGCAGTTACTACTTTCGTGAACAATTTGCTCGTCGGACCATTCCATTCAGTTCGTGTGCCAAGAGTCTGAGGTCCATTTATTTATATTTTTCTCCAAAATTTAGCCCAGAGACTAACACATAACAGACCCAATATGTTTGATGAATATTTCTTAAGAAAAAAGAAATAGGTAGATGATAAAAGATGGATAGTTAGATAGATAGATAGATAGATAGATAGATAGATAGATAGACAAATAGAATGATAGAATTTGACTCTTCAAAGAGAAGCAAGTCTTCCTTTGGGCTCTGGCATAAATGCTCACCATACTTAGGAGCATAATAAATAAATTGATGTTGGAGTCTACATTACTAAAACTGATATTCGCTGGTCAGAAGCAGTATAACAGAGAGAGCAGAAACCCTAAGGATTTTAACCAACTTCTCAAATTCTACTACTTTTCTTATTTAAAAAAATCCCACAAGCTTTTTGCCTAACCATTTATATAATTAGCATACTTTTGGCACAAAATTGGAAGGAGAGTTTGATGAAGTTCTTGTTTGCTCTACTTTTCTGAAACACCTTCTGATATAGGGCTATCTAGGCAACAATTATCAAAGTTTTCACTCATCCTCATATATAAACTAGCGTGAAAAAGACAGAAGAGTTCTGATGAATTATTGCAAGATATCATGGGATATCCCAAGTGCCCCATCTCAGTGTTCACTGCCTAGGGGTCATTACGTTAATAATGTCAGGCCCCAGGCTAACTGAAAATGGCATACGTTAGTACTCTTAATGATCATGATAGCCTAGTGACATACAGCGGTAGTCACATTTTCTGCAAATAGAATCATACAAATTTTAATTATGCAAATATGAGGCTTTTTTACATAAAATATTAATATATTTTACCCTATTTACACAATTTTAAGTATAGTAAATGTCTCCCAGTTTAAAATGTTGTGAAGGTTTCCTAATTTAAAAGATAAGCCTGAACTGAGTTTAATAGTGCATGCCTGTAATCCCAGCACACAGAAGACTGAAGCAGGAGGATTGTTGAAAGTTCAAGACCAGCCTAGGTTATATATGCGTTCAAAGCCAGTGTGAACTGCATAGTGAGACTTTGTCTCAAAAAGACAAAAAATAAACAAATAAATATAAATAAATAAAAGAAATAAAGGATAAGCATGAGAATTTTCAATGCTATCTCTGTTTTGCTCACTTGTGGATCACTGCTTTTGGTGGAAAAACAATTGTTATAATAAAAATTGTTACTTTATTAAACACTAATTAGGTACAGTACTTCATAGTATGAAGCCATTTGTTTTTCACAAAAAAAGATGATCCCTTGAAATCATAGTAGTGCCACCAATAACCAAGAAATATTCCACTCAGGTAGCCTGGCTGCAGGGTTTATCAATGAACAGCCTCACTATGAAGGACTAATTTTGGGTTATATACATTTAATCAAACAAAGCTTTTAGTAACTTTCCCCTCATGTAAGATATGCTTGCTTTGGTTCTATATTCTTTCCAAATCCAATTTAAAGTGGCAAATAACTTGTTCAAGGCCTCAAACCTGAGCTTATCTGACAGAAGCTATCCACTTGTTAAATGGACCCTGACTCCCATTGCCCCTATATTATTTGTCAGATATTAGCATGATTTGGGTAAGCTTTGTCTTCAGAATGCCTTATCTTTAACCTTCATGTCTTGTTTCCTGCCATAACCATTGAGATATGAATCTTCCATGAGAAAGACATACTTGCCTGAATAAATGCCTAATTATCCCACCTTATTCCCTGAATTTAGGTCACACAAAAGAACACTCTGGGCAGTTTTTCTAAATAGCCACATGCCCACCAATGTCTCTTATCTGCTTGTAACATCATCAAGCAAGATATCAACCATAATCTATAAATTCTTGATCCAGGCCAAATACCAGGAGAGATGAAGTGAGGGAATCACTACCATTTCCACCACACGTTCTTTTTATCAAATTCAGATAGATTTATCCTATGCATATCTGATCCATGAGGAATAAAAGATATTTTCTTTCCAAATTGGTACTTTAATCAACACAAGCTGCATTGTAACTTTGGAAGCTAAGGATAGAGGACATGTCCTTTCATAGAACTCCACCACAGATAAAATGATATCTTTTTTGTTGAAATATAATACACAGCACTGTGTTGTTGTGTTGTGTTGCATTGCACTGTATTGTGCTGTGTTGTACAAAATAACAGTAGGGTTATTTTGTGTAGAAAGTATCTAAAGTTTTATGCTTTTTGTGCTGCAATAAACTCAAAATTAATTAGTCCAGATTTGTGAGTGTGTGTGTGTGTGTGTGTGTGTGTGTGTGTGTGTGTGTAGGTACACTTGCCTGTGTATGTACTTAGTACATCAGCAGCACAGACTAGTAGGAAAGGAAAACAGTGTTTCCAGGTAAGATGTTCAGAGCCCATTAACAGTAAATCTTTTTTGCCACAAAATAAATTTCCCTGACTAGAAGAACCAAAAATCTTGAAAACAAAAAGGATTACAGAGTCCTAAGAGTGTGTCTATACCATCACCAGGGCAAATGTGGGCAATGAGCATGGAGATGTCTGCTTATTCCTAGGATGTTTGAAATGTCGTTTTTCTACCATGTTAGTTACCTCTTTTTTGACAGAGTACATCACCTGCCAAAAAGTTCCCCCTTAGTCCTGATTTCTGCTTCCAAGAAACTATTTTTTCTGCTTCCTAGGCATTTTGTTGAAGAGAGTATATAGTAGGATGTAGGACTCCTTGTTCAAAGGAGTCCATGACCAGAGAGAGTGAGGACGGATCAATTCACACAACAGTGGGGTGTTCATGGGAAGTAACCCTCTCCCCTGCCCCCATCCTTCTTTAGAAGCCTGAGTCTGCAAGGCACCTAGGTCTTTGAGGAAATGAGGTATTTGTTAAAGGTCACGGTTGTATCATTTTAGTTTAATATAAAGGAGAGCAGTTAAAATTGTATAATGTCAGAAAGAGGATGAAGTTAGGTAACTCAGAGGCATTGGGAAATTTTTGTGGGCTTAATAACAAGGCCATGAAAAGGATCTTAGAACCAACAGCCCATACTGCATGAAAACCCAACCTCTGAAACTCTCTGATCCTATAAGAAGGGATCTGATCGGTTTGCTTAGGGTCATGTGGGGAGGGGGGGGTCAGATCTCTTATCAACCACAATAGTTATAGTACCAAAATAAAATAGATGGTGTAGGGAACAAATAACAAATAAATACCTTGGCATATTTTTTAAAGATGTATTTGCAAAGTATTTTAAAAGCTATTATACTGATTCTAACAAACAAACTCAAGCTTAAAATAAGGTAGATAATAGTAGTTCCACTTTTAACATAAAAAAACCTAAGGACCAGGGAGCTACAAGATATCCCTGTAGCCTTGTGAGTTACGGTTTAGATGGTGGTGCCTGTATCTTAAGGCAAGTATTTGGAATTAAGTCTTAACAACTCTCCTCCCACTTCACTGTATTATACTGATGATGCTTAGTCAGGTCAGAGAAATAAAATGGGTTTGGGTCACACCACAGTAACTAGTTTAAACAGTTTTGGAGGAAAGAACCATACATTGGCTTTTTGATACTTATTTGGGTTTTGCTTTTTTTTTTAAGTGCCCTAGATAACTACAATGTGCTGACAGAGTTGAGAATCATAGCTTAAAAATGTATTATTTGAATGTTAGAGGCGAAAAAGTAGTTATTGAAATTTGCCTTAAAAAGTTAAAGATATGGTCACACTCATTGTATTTTCTGTTTATATGTTCTCTTGTTTCAACATGAACTTGGACTTATAACTGCCAATTCTGCAAACTGCAATAGTTTGAGAAGAAGTCGAGGTTGCTAGGGGCAATCCAATTTGCCAAGGAAAGCAGCTGAGCTGTGGAGCAGCATACACTAACCTACCCACGGGCAGGACGCTCTCTGCAAAAGGGCATTCTCGCTTTGTTTCTTTAGTGGAAACTGGAGCACTATTTCCCTTACCCCTGGAAAAAAAAAGCATTACATTCTTTGCTGAAGTATGCATTTATGTAACTAAACTTTTCTCTTGGCTTCCTCTACCACAAAGACAGAACAGTACTGTCCCTACACAAAGATAGGAGCTAGAGACGAGAGGTCATCTCTACTTCTCTCTTGTGTTCCTTAGCACATGGAGCATTTCAATTCTTTTTTGCTTAAAAAAAGGAATTTGTGTAATAGAAAATTTCCTTGGAGAACAGAGCTAGTCTAAAATTTAGATAACAGGTCTACCCTCAGATGTAATGGGTGGTGCCATTATCAGTTAGATGCTGAAATGAGTGAGTGCATTGGTTTCTCTCTTACATGCAAAGAATTAAGATAAAGAATAAATGATTCATTTTTTGCTGCCTAGTTTTTATTTCTTTTCAGCCTTAATCTAAATGTATATTACATATTATACTGTATGATCCCCCCAGTGTTGTTCTTTGTTTTTAACAATGAATTTTTAGTAACAAATGTTTTAAAGAGAAAGATTTAGAGAATCTATAGTTTTGATCTGAATCTTATCTGACACATTTTCAGCTCACACACCTAAAGTTTCGGAAAGCACAAGTTATGATATGTAAGACAGACTCACAATCTTGTAAATCTACAGTGAGCAAAGGTAAATGACAATGTGTTAAAGTACTATACAAGAGTTAATTCTGCATCAGTGTTTCATGTGAATAAACATCACAATTGAAGGGACTTAAATATAATGGTCTCATAGTTCAAGAGGTAATTTTTAGTCATTTATTTTTAGTTTTGGATATGTATTTGTCAAGGATGCTTCTCTAGCTTTAAGTATATATGGACAGTAGTGCAATGTTTTACAGTCATGACAAAATCTAAGTAATTTTTTTTCAGTTAAGCAGTATTTCTTTTGCCTGACCAGTTACATCATTATTACCGTTGTCAATTTAGTAGAGTATCCTCCCAGCATCTACTCTAACACCTCACTCGCTGTGTGCATTCTAGATCTGCCTCTGCACTCCACCACGCTCAGTGTTCACCTTTCTACAGAAGAGATCACATTTGAAAAAACTCTCCCATTTGGACTGCCAAGTTCTTTGCTGCAGGAATCATTTTTTTTTTTTACTTTAAAAAGAAAAACAAAAAAGGATAGAAATGATACAGAATTTCAAAAAATAGTAGGAAATTAACATTAGTTTACATATTGTGTATTGTTATAAGTACTTGTTCATGTTACAAGATTCAGGCATGATACATGTGCACCTATGTTTATAGCAGCACAATTTGTAATAGGTAAATCTTGGAAATAACCCAAATGCCCATCAGCGGCAGAATGGCTAAAAAGATGTGGCACTTTTATACAATGGAATATTACTTAACTATAATGAAAAAGGAATCAATTTTATTCAAGCATTTGCTCATGATCTACACTCACACTGTGTCAAGCAGCATCCTCGGTACTGAAAACAAAATGAAGAACAAATCCTTGTCCCTGTGATGTTTAAATTGCTGATAAGACAGTAATGGATATGAAATGGTTTTGTGGAGGTCAGTCTGGAGATTTCTCAAAAAGCTGGGATTAGAAGTCCCATTTGTTCCAGGTATTCCACTTCTAGGCATATTCCCAGAAAAACTGAAAACATCATACCACAGTGATATATGTGCACCCAGGTTTATAGCAGAACAATTTGTAATAGCCAGATCTTGGGAACAACCTAAGTATCCACCAACTGAGGAATAGATAAAAAAAGCTGTGGTATTTTTATACAATGGAGTACTACTCAGCTATAAAGAAGGATCACATTGAGATATTTACAAATAAATGGGCACAGCTTGAGACCATACTCATAAGTGAAATAAATCAAACTCACAAGTATGAATAGCAAATAGTTTCCCTAGTGTAAGAAATGATAAGAATACATAAAATTATAATCATGATTCCCCACTATATTGTTTTGAAGCTTTATAATGTTTTCATTCATTAGTTTGAAGGGTGTCATTCTGGGTTGTTTGATTTTATTGTCTGTGATGGTATGAACAGCTATTTTGAAGAAAACAAGACATTAAATAGCTAGTGATGATTTAATATCATCTTGTTTTGAAATCTCACCAAGCTTTTTTTCTTCTGTCTCCATCGGTTTTATCATCAGTTGTATCTTACTGGATTTTATTATATGTGATAGTATAAACAAAATTTTTTATAGATAAGGAGATAATATAGGAACTATTTTTCATTTTCTGTTAGTTGGTTTTGAATACCCTGTAGTACTTCCATTCTCTTGAATGGTTTTACACTGTCTTGTTTTGATACTATCGTTTATGAAGATATACTCAAATATTTCAAGGAAAGAGACACTATGGTAGCTACTGATATGTCAGGTTGTCTTGTGGTGAAACAGTATGCTGCTTAAATTGTTCTGAAAAAAAATGAAAAGGTTTTGTACTGTGATAGTGGGGGGAGAGATAAGGATGATATTTTAGATGGGATATCTAAAGACGATCTCGCTGAAAAGGTGACACCTGAGGGACACCTGGAGAAGGTAAAGCAGGAGTGAAACAGACGAAAGCTCTGAGGAGATGTGATGCTGGTGTACTCAAGATGGCCAGTAGCACCAGAGAGAGCAAGAGCACATTCACGGCAGGGCTACGCCTAGCCCAAATAAGATGTTAAGTCACCGCTTATTAAATGATTAAGTAAACATACACAAATAAACATTTCAAAGAATAATAAAACATAGATTTGGAAGAACACTGTGTGACCTATAAAGTATCACTGTCAATTAATTAGTCTAATATGCTTTCCAGTTTAAAAAATGTATGCAGTTATTCCCTCTACAAAATGAAGATTGACTCATAAGCTTATTCATATTTCTGGGATACTTAGGGAGTTTGGGGCACCAAATTACCAACGAGTGATGGGCTGTACTCAATTATAATCAAGTTAAAGTCATTGAATTTAACTTCATTCAGGATAATCTTGTGTCATTTTTACTATTTTAATTTTCTCCAACTCTCATCTCCTGTGTCCATGACTTCTTGGTTAGCACTGATTACTCTGGGTTCTCAGCCTTCTGAAAACTCCAAAGGTTCTTTGTGATGGCTTATTCTTCTCTCTTGAGAAAGCAATAACTTAGAGAATAAGTTCCTTTCCACATCATGATGGAATCAAGAAATGAAGAAAATGTTGTTTCAGGGTGTTAACGGCTATGATAATTGCAACTACAGGACAAAATTACATTTCTTCATTTTCCCTAAAAGAACAATTCCAATGCACGTGAAGATACAAAGCACTGATTTCAGAAATACTGATTTCGAGTAGAATTAAGGTAGTTTTCAGGAGTCTCCTGGTTAGCCCTTTTGAGATGATTATTATTAAAAAATAAAGTTAAGTGTTCCCTGAGCCACTCTCTGGCTCTGGCCCTCCATCTCACCAGATGATCTCTGTCTCTCTGTCTCTGTCTCTCTCTCTCTCTCTCTCTCTCTCTCTCTCTCTCTCTTCCCACCACTGTACTACAATCTGCCATGATGTAATGCAGACAAGAAAACCCTCATAAAAGCAGAGTTGATGTGGCACCAGACGTTCAAACCTACAGAACTGTAAATAAAAATAGCTTATTTTATATAAAGTCTCCATCATTATTTCCTAATAGTAAGAAAAATGATGATACAATAGTATCAAATGAAAAGAAAGTTACAATAGTTGCAAATGAAAAAATCAAAATGGAGGTCCTTTATCTGCTTATTACTGTTATGCTCAACTGAATTATGGTATGGAAAAAACCAATCTGATAAGTTGGAATCTTTCCATCTTATAGCTTTATTTGATAGGCAGTCTAAAATAAGTCACCTCTTCTCTCTGAAGCTCAGTTTCTTTATAAAATGCTGGAAGACAGTTTGCATTGCTTATACTCCAAGGTTGGCATCAGAATTAAATAAAAGTAACATGCAAAAAAGTGTTAAGAAAATAATGAAGGGTTACACAAAACAAAAACACCATGGATTCAAATGGAACTATAATACAAAAAATAAATGGTTGATAAAAAGCAGGCAAATACTTTCCTTAAAATTGCTTTTAATATTATTTGTAAAAGATGAGGTGATCATTATTCTTAACTAATGGTAGCTCTGGATAACAGATGCTGTCATATGTACCTTCGAAACATTTTCCACCTGTCCACGGTTCTTTTTTCCAGCGCAGCTCACGCCAGACCCACAGAGCTGAGCGTAGCTTCAGCACGACCGCTTCTAACTTCCTCTCCCTCCTTTAACCCTCTGCCCACAGCGACTGGGTCAGTGTTGTTAATATAAACGAAGTCATGGCAATCTTGGCCTTAAAATTCTCAAATGATTATGATCACACTTAAAATCCCAAATCTCTGTTGTAGATTAAAGTCCTTTCTCTGGTCGCTGGATTTCACTTCTTAAATGGACCTTCTCCTATCCTGATGCGTCTGCACAATGCTGATTTCCTGCCCTGCATATCAGGATTGTACCCACCTTAGGGTTTCTGTTTTATTCTTTCAACTGCTTGGAAGACTTACTTCCTAATTATATTTAAATGGTTACTTCCTACAATTTTGGTCTCATCTCAATTAATCCCCTGAGGGCTTCTATTTTCTCATCTGTGGTGTCACCCCTCTCCCCTCAGTTCGTCCATCACATAGTACTCCTGAAATGATGTGTCCCATCACTTAGTCACTCAGTTACTCTATATATTTCTTCTAAGCCACTTAAAGTTTACTCCACACTGGTAGTGTGCTGGGGAGGTGGCATTTCAAGCAGTCAATTCTTGTGTTGAATAAATGTGATTAAATTGTCATTTTTATATTTCCTGTTTTAAAAATTAATGAAAAATACGCATTTTTGTTCATTCTGTATTTAAATAGCTGGTCTGGCAGGAGGTTAACACCTGTTACGGTTTATATCTAAAATGTCCCTTGAGTTTTTTTCATTCAGAGGTGGGGTTTTGGAAGGTACTTGGATCGGGGTCCCTCTACTCCTCAGTGGATTAAGCCATGGATGAGTTCCCCCCTGAATGTGTATAGGGTTGGGCCTCTTCAGAACTGGGTCAGTGCAGATGTCATCTGGAAGGGTCAATTCTTGCCCCTGACTCATCCCTTCTCTCTCTGCTTCATATCTGCCAAGGTTGAGCAGCTATTTCTACCATGATGTTTCTGCTTTGGACCCTCAGAAACTGTAAGCTAAAATAAACCCCTTTAAATTGCAAGAGTCAGATAGTTTGTCTCAGTGAGAGAAAGAGGCCAACCAGACACCTAAAACTGGTGAATTTTTTGATTTTATGTTAATGCCTGCATCTCTCTGTTGACTGTGATTTCCATGAAAACTGCACTGTTGCTGTGTTTCATCTTCAAATCCTCTGCTGTGAATGTTTTATTTGGGACATAGAGATGAGTTCATATTTGCTCAATGAATATGTTAAAGAAATTGGAAATTTTAGGCATGGATATAAGTATCAGTCAAAACTATGAGGTTTTAGATCTTTTCAGTTAAATTAGGATTATATTTCCTGGCCTCCTTGAAGAGGAAAATGAAGAAACTGCTGAGGATGATGGAGATATGACTCACATTTGTGTGACATACCAGTTAGAAGTGAGTTAAAAATCTGTATCCAGCTTTTTGCAAGACTTACATGTCTACCTTCTTTGTCATCAGTAATGATGATAAATCCTGACAACAAAATTAGAACTTATTTCTGTATCAAAACTTTAATTTCTGAGAAAATACACATTCATCTACCACCTCTGGGTTAGCACAGTGAGGATTCCAACACATTACCAGAATATATAAAAAAATACATCTTTTATTTTTTAACAACTTCATCAGGGGACCTTTACAGTAACATCTATGTGGCAGCACTTGATAAAGAATTAGCAGCTTTTGATTATTTGATGAATCACATGTCATTTTTAAAAAGTGAAGAAGGGGAAAATATAATACGTTAGTAGTAGGTTCAGACTTTGGAAACCTGGATTTGCGAAACTGAACCATCACCTCGTACCTATTGAATTACATAAAATTATATGAAGGACCTGAAATAAAAATACCAGTCAGCCTATAATTGGCTGGACCCATGATCAGTGTTTACTGGTCAAACATATGAAAGTTATAACAGATCCATGGTGCTCAGTACTACTGATAATTTCAATTATGCAAACCTTAATTCAGGATCTAGAATTTCACAGTAAATAATGGAATTCATTCACTCTACTAAGGTGCCCTTGACTGTTATACTATAGACATTCATTTGGGTGACTGGCACGTAGTTTTCTAATTTAAAAACTTGAAAAAGAAATCTAAAAAAAATAAATAAACTAGACAACATGGAAGACTAGGAAAGACCTATCATCTCTCTTTTGCTTTTGTTTTGTTTTTTGGAGTTTGTTTGGTTTTTATTTTGGTTTTTGGTCTTTGCAGATGTCAGGCCTGAAAAGATTTCAGTATTTTTAAGTCTGAATTAATAAACTCTCAAAAACAATGAAAGATGAAAATTAATGCATGTTCAATGCTTAAGTATACTGCTTATTAGTTTTTTTTAATTCCTAAGAATTGACAGCTATAGAACTGGAGATTTAGCTCAGTGTTGTAAACACCTGCCTGGCAAGTACGAGGCTGTGAGTTCAATTTCCCAGAACCAAAAAGAAAAGAAAAAAAATTCACAGCTATTATCAATATGAAATTTGAAAACCATGAATAAGATAATGGTTGATAAGATACTCTAAAAATCATAAATGAGTTACCTACACAGAAGATGAGAAAATTCATACTCTAATGAGTAGTTTCCACAGTAGGAAACTAATATAAAAATGTAAAGTAGAGGCTTTGAAATACCAATAAAATTGGATCAACTGTAAACTATAAAAATAGTATCAAAGAGAAGCTAATTGTCATCAAGAAAAGAGATGAAAAAAGAAACTCATTTCAAAAGTATTTCTACTTTTTGATACAGATTTTAAGTTTGCATTTCTCCATAATGAATGCAGAGTCAGTATTTCAGGCAATCAAATAAAATGTTGGAGACAAAAGAAAAAGACAAGAACAAAAGAAGATATTAATTGAGAGGATGATAGAGGTGAAGGCCGGAAAATAAAAATTAGTCCAAATTTAGTCCTGGAGAAAGACACGAATGCATGGAGTAAATAAGAGAGGAAAAAGAACAGAAGGAAAGTTACCTGAAGTATGTAAACAGTTGAAATCAGCACAGTCTATTCAACATCAAAATTCACTGAAAGGTAGTCCATATCCTGACACTACTTTTAGTGAAGCAAAAGGTTTTTTTCATGAATCTATAGAATAAAAATGATTTCAAGAAGTCAATACATTATTCTTAAACTTTTTCTTTTTCAGTGATAAAAAACATTGAGGATTTTTTTTTTTACTTTGAAGATTTAAAGTCAAAAGTTATGTGTCTTTTCAGGCCTGACATCTGCAAAAACCAACTTTTTTATTCGGACAAGATTCATCCAACAAAAAAATGTAGAAATGTCTCAGAAAATTAATTGCCTGTTCATCTTCATAGTTACAGACCAGGAAAACAACTGAGAAAGATGCTCCCTAAACATTGAAAGACCAAGCCGGGTGTGGTGGTGCACTCCTGTAATCGCAGCACTTGGGAGGCTGAGGCAGGTGAATCTTTGCAAGTTCAAGACCAGCCTGGGCTACAAAGTGAGCCCAAGGCCAGCCTGAACTGCATAGCGAGACCCTGTCTCAAAAAGACAAAAAAAAATTGATAGACTATAAAATAAAGTTCTAATAATAAGCAATTAAAATATTAATTCTAAAAATCTGTTGAAATATGTTTAAAAATGGAATGCAAATTAACTTCAATACTAATGACTAAATCCTTCTCATAATAACTCAGAAAATAAGTTACTCCTATTCATTAAATACTATGTTAAAGTTAAAAACTATTTTTTGCTTGATAAGAGCAGTTTTGCTTGAATAAAAAGTAGCATAGAGTAAATTAGACATGTTTAAAGTATAGACATTGGTAAATTTTTATATCTGAATATACGTTTAACACTATCACCACAATGAAAACAATGAACCATCACCCCAGATAGTGTCTCTTTACATCTTTGTAATTACAAGTGGTTTTAGTGCCACGGACTTTATTTCTGTATCTGATTTACATGTTGATAAATTTTGGGTTGTTTTGCAGCTTTTAATTTTATAAATAAACACTGATGCTATACACACTGTTGCACAAATCTTTATGTGGATATTTTTCTTTCTTTTGAATAAGCAACACACGGAAAGGCTGAGCTATATAGTTTATATGTCTGACTTTATTAGAAGCTTCTGAACTGTTGTCTAAGTTGGTTGTATGGTTTAACTTCCCCATCAGCTAGGTGTGAGGATTTTAGTTCCTCCACATCCTGACAACACTGGGTGGAGTTTTTGTTTGAATTTTAGTCACCTGTATTAGTTGGAGAGTGAAGTGTCACTGCAGTTTCCGTTTTCACTTCCCTGATGACTAACGACTTTCAGCATTCTTTAATATGAAATTTCTTGCGATGCACAAATACCATTTTGATGAACTGTTTACTGAAATATTTTCATCTTTTAAAAATTTTGTTGTCTTATAATTAATCCTAGGGAGTATTTTATATATTCTGAATAAAAGCATATATGCATATACAAAGATTTTCTACTCTGTGACAGCCTTCTATTTTCTTAATATTTTTTCTCTAAGCAAGTTTGTCACTTTTGATAAAATTCAAAGTGATTTATTATGTGACTTATACTTTTGCTGTCACTTTATCTCTTCTAAAACAAAGAAATATTTCTTCCTATATTTTCTTCCAATTTTTTATAGTTTTAAGCAATATACTTAGGTTTATAATCTATTTAGATTTAGTCTTTGCTTGTACAAAGTATAATGTTCCCTCCCTCCTTTTTCCCCCTTTTCTTTCTTTTGCATTCAGAATATAATTGTTCAGTTATAATGTTGAAAATACTATCATTTGTCTACTTACTTTTCTTTAAACATGTCCTGAAAATCCATTCTCCCCATTTCTGTTCTCTAAAATCTGTTCTTTTGATTTCTTTGTTTACTGTATACCAGTAACTATCTTGATTACCATGGCTTTATAATAGATTTGGAAGTTAATCCAACTTTGTTTTATCTATTTTAAGGAACTTTGCTTTTATGTGAATTTTGTATGAACATGAACAAGAATTTTAGAATTGGATTGTCAAGTTCCATTTTAAAAAACCCAATGAGATTATGTTGAAGATTATGTTGAATCTACAGATAGGTGGAGAGAAGTCACACATGAATAGTACTGTTTTCTAAACTATGCACAGAATATACCTTTTCATTGCTCAGTTTTTGTTCAATTACTTTCAGTTACATTTTATACTTTTTAGCATGTAGTTTTTAAATATTTTTTTCAGATTTATCACTGGCAATTTCATGTTTCTATCTTACTGGCATTGTTTTAAAAGCTGAATAACAGATTCTTTTGCCACTCTACAATTAAATTGTTACATGTTTATCTTTTTCCTGTAAAATTACTAAACCTAATTTTTAGTTGCATTGTGTTTCATATAAATTACACATCATATTTTCTAAATAAGATGATCAGGTTGTCTACAAATAAACTTTGCTTCTTACTTCCTGATCCAAACGTCTTTCACTTCATTTCCCTACACATAAGGAAATTATACCTAGAAATTTCAGCACAGTGCACCCAAGAAGTGACAAAAGTAGACATTATTGACTTGCTTCTGATTGTAAGGAAAAGCTTTCAGTGTTTAATTAGTGAATATAATGACAACAATAGCATTTCTGTAATTCCCCTTCTCAATTTGAGAAAGTTTTTTTTGTATACCTGGTTTATGGAGAGCCTTTATCAACAGTAGACACTAGATTTTATCTAGAGCTTTTGAGATGATCTGTAGAGAGGACCATGTAGTCTTTCCTTTGAAATTTGTTAATATTGTGAATTACATTGATGTATTTTATTGCTAAATGGACTCAGAATTCTTGAGATAGACTTTACAAATACAGTAAACTGTTACAACAGAGAAAAAGAATAAATTTTTTTTAAAGTTATCCTATAACAATTATTCACATGCAAATAAATGGATATGGACACGAAAAGTTAACTCAAAGTGGATCAGAGACCTAAATATAAAACAAAATTGCTAATTCCCTACATAACACAGGAGGAAATGTAGCTTACATATGGTGATGACTTTTAACTACAACACCAAATTATGATACATGACTGAAATAATCGAGAGGCTAGGATTCATTACAATTCAAAAGTTCTGCTCAGGTGATTTCATTTCTCAATTTCTGGCTCTTCCAATATCATTACCAGATGTTTTAGTTCCTTAAATGTTATTAATCTAATGTTGCACCGTGGTAAATTTTATTTATGGTCAATAATTTTTTAAAAATTATTTCTTTTTGTGTCTATTCTTATTTCTACATAATTTCTTTTTCCTTTTGCTTTACATATTTGAGAAGTCTTTATCTTGCCTTTGCTTTTAAAAAAAAATTTGTGGTGTGTGAATTCTGAGGTACAGATTTCTGTGTGGTTTGTTACTGTTTTAGCCCTTAAAGATGCTGCACACTTCAACACTCATTGTCACCAACAAGGAATCAGTTTCACACTTATCTTTGATCTTTTGCACATACGTCTTTTTTTCTCTCATCTGTTTTTATGATTGTCTTATTAGCTACAATTGTACTTAGTTTGATTTTCTACACATTGGTATCACTGTCGTCCTTTTGCTTGGTTTCATGGGGAAGTGTGATCTACAGTTTTCACGAGAGCTGAAACAGTTTGATCATTATGTCTTCAAGTATTATTTATTTTTTAACTATTGATTGATTGATAAATTGATTGTCTGGGACTGGGGATTGAACATAGAGCCTTGACACCAGGTCTCCTCCCAGCCTCCCAACCTCTTACCCCTCCTTCAAGTCAGGGTCTCTCTAAGTTACTAAGTTGCTTAAGTTGGAATTGAACTTGTGATCCTCCTGCCTCAGCCTCTCGAGCTCAAGGTGTTGGGATTACAAGTATATGGCACAATACTCAACTTCAAATATAATTTGAATTCCACACTTTTTTCTCTTCTCTCCTTAAGGAATCGGGATTGTACATACATTAGGTTGCTTCAAATTCCCTACTTTGCTGCTGCCAGGTTCTCTGTTAAAGTTCTTTTGCTCTGTTTTATTTTATTTTAGGCCTATCATATCAGATCTAATCTATCAATAACCCCAGTCAATTTATTTTTCACCTTAGACCTTTTGATTATTATGTTTACAAGTTCAGTTTGAATTTTTTAAATATCTTTTTGCCCCAACTTTTTTGAGGATGTGTTAATCAGTTATAGTGATGATTTTGATGCCTTTGTCTACTAATTCTGCTACCTGGAAAAGTTTGAGTGAAAAGATTTTTTTTTCTAGTTATAGATTCAATTATCCTTCTTATTTGATATCTACTAATTTTTTACTGAATGTCAAATAACTTCGACTGAATATGACCTCACTTAAACCGGGTATTTTATATGCCCTTAAGTTTTCTTAGGTTCTATTCTGGGATACAGTTCAATTATTTGAACATAGTTTAAAATATCTCAAGTCTTAATCTTAACATTTGTAACATATGATGAACCATCGCATTATTTCCAGGCCTAACTTTTACCACTGTGGAGGCAAGATACTTCTGGGTACTCTACCCAACACTCTTAATGAATTATAAGATTTTCCAGTCTGGCTGTTACAAATACAACAAATCCCTGACTTAACGAATGAGTTCCACTCTGGGAGAATATTCATAAGTCAGATTCATTGGTAAGTCTGACACAATGAGTTGCATACACCTTTGACACAAATACACAATGTCTATTGCTTTAGGTTTCCCAGCCATCCCTTCCACATCGCCACGGCTTTTCCTCTTGCTTCTGGACATCCTGGCTCTGATTAAACACTGTACATTGTATACTATTGCACTATAAAGTAAGAATACAATCGCACAACCGTCACAGTGTCTGGCAGAAATATGAGCTGCGTAAGTGATTTGTTCACATCTAGGAATGTTCACAGTGGGAGGTTCATTCCCATCAGTGAAAGCTCACAACTTTAATATTTCTAAGTCTAGAATTAACTGTAGGTACTCTCCCTGGTGCTATGTGAGCATCATATTTAGTGATGCTAAATGACTAGGGTTAATATTTTAGTTCAGAGATTTATCTAGGACTTTTCCTAGATAAAATACCCTTCCTTTACACTTTTCCAGGGCTAATAGCTTCTGGTAAAGAAGCAAGACATGTCTAAGTACACTTCCCCATTCTCCAATGAGTTAGGAGATTTTTCACTGTGGCTGGTAGAAGCAGGCACTGTTCCTAACCCTGTGGGAACATCTAATACAGTTTCTTCCATCTTTTAAGGTGGTAAATCCTCCATCCTCAAGAAATCTTCTCATATGCACACACTGATCTTCACCTAAAGAAACCTTCAGATTTTCTCTGTAGAGCTGCAGAGCTTTCTGCAGATCTCCTGGCTGACTCTCTGTCTTGTGAACTCCTCCTGGCTGGTTTCCTCAGAGTTCTAGCTCTGTTTCCTCCAAAGTTTATTATACTTGCTGAGCTCTCTGGCTTTGTCCTACAGTCTCAATACTTATAAGGTAGGAAGGCTGCCTAATCAGGAGGCTAATACTGTTTGTTTTCTATCTTTCCTTTCAGGGATCACTGCCCTGTTATCTTCTCCTTCTCATCATAAAAACTGCTTTTATGTATTTACCTCAGCTTACATTACTGTCACAATATTGTTAATTTTTATTATTAGATGAAAAAACCAGCCTTAAACCGGGCATGGTGGCTCATACCTGTAATCCCAGCACTCAGGAGGCTGAGGCAGGAGGATTGTTGCGAGTTCAAGACCAGCCTGGGCTACAAAGTGAGTTCAAGGCCAGCCTGAACTGCATAGACCCTGTCTCAAAAAGACAAAAAAAAACAAGCCCTAAAATTGTTTTATTCATGATGGCCATAACTGAATACACATATGTTCAGCAATACCGTTTGAAAATTTAAGTAAAAGCACTTTCAAAATTAAAAATACAAGAAAAGTATTTGAGACAACAAAAACAAATTTTAGAATATGACAGAAAAAATCAAGAATGTTAAGATTAATGTAAATCGGTTAAATATTCTGCTAAAAGAAAAATTCCTTAACTATGTTCTGTGTGCAACAGGTGAGGCTGAAAATAAAGTGACTTTACAAAGTAAAATTATAAGATCTACACAGACATATCAAGCAAAAACTAAAACTCCACTAGTGGGCCAATAAGGACTACTAGCATTAGACAAAATAATGAATAATCAAGAATTGTACATATAAGTTTGTGTGTGGTACAGATCAAGTTAGCAATATGCATTCTTTATTTTAAACTAAACTTCCAACTGCACTGAGATAAGAGAGAGAGGGGAATGGAGGTGACAGCCTTAATAATCTTCTTTTACACTAAAATGAAGTCTTAATGAATGACATTATTCAATGTCAAAAATAAAACTATTTTAAAGACAAAAAAGAAAACATAAATGAACATAACATCATACATCTTAGATTTGGAAAAGGCATTCTAAGAATCAAAACTGGTGGACAATGGTGTAATGCCAAGAATTCTACAAGCAGATTTTCAGGAATGCAGCTGGACAAAGTGCCTGCTTAACCACACCAAGGACTGTTACATTTGAACTTACTATTTAACTTCTAGGAATGTGCCCCTGGGCGGTTATTAAAGATTTATGTTTAACAATAATGGCAATAGCTAACAATTTAAAAGAGTTAAATGTAGAGTAGTGAGAAATATTTACATTAAAGTAACATACCAATAATGTGTTACATAATATAGATACTTATTCAAATTATAAAATTGGAAATATGGGTTTACATTAACAAAGAAAGTGCTTATAAAATTTTAAGAGTAAAAAATAAGATACAAAACCCTCTATACAGTTTCTAGGTTTCACATAGATGATGAAATAGGGAAAGAATGACAAAAGATATAAAGATAATACAAAGATATTCACCCACATATTTTTGCAAGTAAAACTGCTTTGAAAAGTAATGCTCTTCTTTCTTTATAACCTTCTTAAATTTATACATTTTAAATTTCATAATAACAGGTAAGGGCTTCTATCTTTTACAATTAGGTAAGTTTTTCTTGCCAATACTATTAGCTTTCTGTTTTCCTTTATCGCTTAGCTCTTTTTATTCTTTAAAAGATCACTAATATTTTGAAACCTTGACCTATTCTATTGTTCCCTGTATGTAGACTTTTATATGCTCTGATAAACTCAAGTGAAACAGTTGTGGAAGAGAAACTACACAAACACTCAAGGAAAAGCACAAACATTAAACAGCCTTGTTTTTGGAATCTGACAGAGCCCTTAAAATCTCAGGTTGAGTCCCACCCACAGTAGGAAATCACTAGTTAATTATTATTATTATTATTATTATTATATTTTAATAGTAAAAAGGGGAACAAAAAATTATGTCAAAATAAATACCATTTGAATGTAATTTTTAAAATAGTATTTACTTTAAGTACTTAGTATTTCAAAGCTTTCTAAACTTGGGTATGTAAAGTAAGGATCTCACACTTTTTTCTCTAGTTTTTAACATTTCATCCAGTGCCAGATTTTTTTTTAAATGCCTGTCCATTTGTTTGCAAAGACATTAACTGAAATTAAAATGTCTCTTCTGCTTATAATCAACAAAGTGGGTGGAAACAAATCACTCAGAGGCTTTCATGCCATTTGTGCAATGCTACAGCGTGAACAATCTGGCATGACCAGAAAGCCAGGACTTACCACCTTTCTATGCCACCTTCTTAAATGTAACCACTGCCAAAACCCCACTTTCGTCACTGCCAGTTCGAAGGAACCTCACTAACAACATGTAGCCTGTGTCAGGCTAACAGCGTCTAATGAGAGGAAATGGTTTGCAAGTTCCTTTCCATTTCTACTCAGTCTTTGGCAATACTGGTCCATGCATGAAGCATAGACAGAGAATTACACCCTTATATTTCTGCATTCCTTTTGTTAGCAAGAAATGTAAAGAATCCACACCACTGAAAAGTTCAGTCTTGGAGCCGAGCTGCAATCAGAATACAGCAAATCATATATTTTTTTTTTAAATCAGGATATGTGTTAGACTCAAATTCCTTCACTCCCAATTCAAGTAGTATTTTCATGGTACTAGTTCCCAACTAGATTATCATCATCATTATCAACAACAAAGCAAACCTGAAGGCATATTAACTTCATGTTCAGGTTTCATGTTAGGGCTCTTATAATTAATGCTTAACTAATCCCCAATGTATTAAGGAAGAATGTTAGCAGTATTATTACTCTAAAAATATGTAACAACTTCATAGCATGTTTGCATTTTAAAACTTTAATAAGTAATAGCATGGTATATATGTAGTTAACATGCTGGCTTCTTGTACTTATTCATTGGGAGATATCGCCATCTGGTCACAGCAAACACACCCAGCAAGTCTGGAAAGGATCACAGCAATCTTCAGAGCAGCCCCCATGAGAAATCTTTGCTATTTCTAATTTGAGTGGTAAAGTAAAAACAAGTGCTTTTTTATAGGGCTTTTTAAATTAAAGAATAACATAAATACAGAGAGGTAGACGTGTATTGGTGGGAGATTCTCCAAAATTCTAACATCTAAATTATGAAAAATCTTCACTCCAGAAGTCCCTTCATCTCTGTTCTGGTCTGTGACTGTTAATCTCATATGTCAGCTTAGGTAGTTAGTCTATATGGTACCTAGAATTCAACCAACTGGTAATGTAAGAGGTGCTGTGATGATATTTTGTAAGTGTGGATAAAATCTATAATCACTAAGTGTAAGCATAGATTATTTTCTGTGCAGTGGGTAGGATTCATCCAATCAGTTAATGATCCTAAAAAATAAAACAAAGTTTTCCCTAAGGAAGAAGAAATTCAATCTCAAGTCTGAATTTTTCTTGTTTGAGGATTTCTGCTGAGAGTCAGTTCTTTCAAATAGTGTGTGTGTGTGTGTGTGTGTGTGTGTGTGTGTGTGTGTGTGTTTCTTGGATAACTCTAATTCTCCTTGCTTTCCTGAGAGAGATCTCCTTCCTGACATCTGAAAAGCACAGATTCATTTTTAAACAATATTCCAAATCACAATTAAAAGCAAATTTGTTAAACTTTAAAAGCAACGATTATCAATAGCATTAATCTATCATATTATTGTGATACATTGCTCTGCAATTTCTTTATTTACATTTCATGAATTGTGCCTGCCTCTTTTCCCCTCATTTGCAAATCAGGATATGACATTCAGGGAGGACGTTCTTCAAGGTTCTTACAGTTGGTCATTGACCATGTTACCAATTTCTCTACATTAAACAGTTATGTGAAAAATGAAAAATATTTCTCCTAACCAACAGATAAATTGCTCCACACATCAGATTGAAGTACATTTTATTTACAAATGTAAAATTTAAGTTGATTTAAAGTGAACAGGTTGTTTCTATTAACATTTGAAGAAACAAAAATTTTCTTTTTTTAAAATTTTTTAAATTTTATTTAAAAGGAAAAAGAGAAAAAACAAAACAAAGCAGTGTAAGGGTACAAGTAATACAGAACAGATTACACATTATCGTCTTAGAGATAGTTGCTCAAGTCACAGTATCAAAGCATACAAAGTGGACATTCAAACAGTGAGACTGCAAACAGTTGTGTTCAGTGATCCAACCAAAAACATTAATATGGTCACCCATATTTCACAACAAAATGAGTGAAGAAAAGGAGACAATAAAAAAGGGGAGGGACAAAGGCAGCTCTGTCAGTCTTGGTACCAAGTTCTAGAAATTTCAAGGTAACAAATTGCAGAAAGGTGACACAAATTTTCATACAAGAATAAAGTAGTAATTTGAAGATCATTTTATGCAATCCTCTGTTAATGTTTCATTGTTGAATATATTACACAGTCCAGGAAGAAGAGAGAGGAATATTAGTATAGCATGTCAGGAACTACACTTGCAGTTTTTCAGAAACTATTCTGATCCAAACATTCTACCAGCCCTGACATCCTCACTAATATCCAGAGGAGAACAAAAGGCACAGAGATTTAAATATCTACTAAGGCTCGCGATGCCCACCATTGTCACTGACCCTTTCTATGTATGTTCCCCCATGGTGGTCACAACCACTAGCCCATTCAACATGAGTGGCTACTGCCCCAGAATCTAAGTCTAAAATTTACCCTGGCTAACGAGCATACAATTAGTATTATTTTTGAAACAATCATTGCATCAAGAGGAATGGAATATGCAGATTGGCTGAAGGTACTCACCTGGATAAGGAAACATATAATGTAGAAATTATAGCTGGTCAGGGCCTGTGAATAAGTCAGATGCCTTGAAAAGTAGAGGAAGGGTTAGAAATTGGATCTTAATGTCACAGAATCAACATTCCTCTTAGGGTATTGGAGGGGAAATTTCAGCTGTCTGGATCCAACTGCAGTTTATCATCTACAACAAAACCCTACCTTTACAAGTACTTTATGTGGAAGGAAATGTTCATTTTATAATTTGATCCAATCCATTATAATCCATGAGTGGGTATAGCCCATGCTTCCCTGAAGAAACTCACTTGCGATGTTCTCACTGTGCGTCTCCTTGAAAATTCTTTGCATATCATTTTGTCTTTTTTTTCACCTTTTCTCATCTAAAACTCTACATATCTTGAATTATCAGTCCCAATATCTTCAAACCTCCATTTAAATTAAGTCACAATGAATGAGGTGCTAGCTTGGAATAAATACACAGACCAGGCCATTCTGAACATTTAAGACTGAAACTTCCATGGAGTCATGATAGGGTGGATGACAGAAGCAGCATCACCATGGCTACTGACCTCAGGATAACACCATGAAAGGACAGGGTTCTCAAGGGTATATGCAGCATTTGGTGAGAAGGAGCTACTTAATTTGAATTTGATGCATTGTTTGGTGTCAGCCTTTGTTCCTATGGTTCAAAATGTTACATTTAGTAAATAAATTGTGTCCTTAATGAACCAGGATAAAACTCAAATTTTAAAATTTTAGAGAAGGAAGAACAGAGTGTTATTTTGAAATGATAACTGGCTTTGGGAAGAATCTAGACAGAGATTATTTTGGTCTGACCGATTCACAACACTGCCTTTTTTCTTGTATCCAAACCTATATTCTCTCACTCTTCCCTTAAAGATAGCTTTCCTTCCTAAATCACCAGCTACATCAGATACAATTATCTTCTTTGTTATGTAATTTGCAAAGGCAATTGCCTAAGAACCATTTTATACTCACCATTCCCATCTCTAAAGGACAAGTGACTCTTGATTCTCTTTGATTCTTCAGTGGGCCCCAGAGTTATATCTTCCAAAACCCCACCTACGTTCCTTAAAAGAGAATATAACCTCATCTCAATATAATTTAATAAATCATTTTTAAAGTGAAGTTATGGTAGAACAACATTTCTAGCCATATTAATCATAAATATATGAATCTAAGAGGTTTTCTTACTCTATTGACAATATATTTACCATAATCCAGGTAAATGTCCAGCTAGAATGTTTTAAACAAGCATTCCCAAAGAAATACTCCATTTCAACATTATTACTTTATGTCACTTTTTACTTTTAATAATGATTATTATAAATATCTTGAAAACACTTTATCATTTACACCAACCATCTTATACATATTTTATTTTCTCTTTTGAATTCTGCAAATAAAGGCTCCCATTGAGCAAGAGAAAAATAGTTACTTTATGTCAGTATAAACTTAGATCTCCACCATGACTCCTCTGAGAAACATATTTGCCTAATAGTCACTAGGAAATATGAAGCTCTCATAGTAAAGGGATAATGTCATTTCCAAGTATGAAGCATCTATTTTCTAATAGGGTGAAATGTGGCTTAGCTTCTCCAAAATTTCCCTAAATGATTAGCCTCAGAAGTATGTATGCACACATGCGTGCCAGTGCAGTACTATTTGTATTAGTGAAAATCAGACAATTTAAATGTTAAGGAAAGAAAGGGAAGACAGTATTTTTGTTCTTGTTGTTTTGGGTTTTTTTGTTTTTTGTTTTTCTTTGCTTTGGATAACTCAAGGGAAAAACTTTATTCCAAAATAATTCCTAAATGTATTAAATTATTTTGAATACCTCAACTACAGGGTCCTATTAATTATTAAGATAAGGGGAAAGTCATATTTTAAAGTTATTTAATGATAAAGAGATGTGAATGAAGGGACAATAAAGGTAATATGCAAGGAGCATGAAAGGTGGGTTGGTTTTTACTACGTAACTTTTTTTCCTATGTGACCTTAGCCAGCCATGACACTCGTGAGATCTCTAAAGGTAGCTTTTCCTATAGCAGTTATGGGCACATCACAGACCTGATCTATTTGTGGGGGAAACTAGAATAAATCAGTGGAGTCAGAATTTTTGGTGTCTGCAGACAGATGCGAGGTTGCCTATTAGCAGTAACATCTACCTGGGGAAGGTATGGCAACTGACTTACTTCGCAATGTGCCCCTAAGAAAACGTGACACATTTCAATTGTGCATAAAGTATAAGAAGTTACCGAGTCCAAGTTGTGCCTTCTTGTACATTTTAGGAAAGTTAGGCACTCTGAATTAAATCTAACCTATCACCACAGATACTAAAGAACTTTTTTATGGTCCAAGCCAACTTGGGAACTAGGTAATCTCAAATAGCACTGTGATAATGGAACTCAGCTCTAGTCAGGCATGAAGAACATGATTGAATGGCTCTTGCCTTAAGTGAGGACCAGCCCAATAACTCACCCACAAAGAGGTGTCAAAGAAAAAAGAGGCGATTAATGAAGATTTCTTGAAAAGAGAGAATCTCACAGCCACAGCTCAATAAGGGAAGGAGTCCATGGTCTTGGAAAGAGAATAAACAAACAAGGCACCACCATTTTGTAACATCTTACCCCTGTGTTTTTCAATTGTCTCCTTTGTTCTCCCCTTGGTTTTTACCTCTTTCACTTTCAAATTGCTGTTTTGTCATCAATTTGTTACTCACCTTCTTCATATTAAGAAGATGACATTACCCCTGGAGACAAAAATAAAATTAACCAAGAAAGTGAAGTGGCAAGACAAAAAGAATTGCACAGCAGTAAGAGGTGGAAGCTGCAGGGAGACAGAATGGAAACTGCACCTGGCAAAATACTGTGTTCCATTTCTCCCTCAGTCCTCCTCTTGGGAGAGGGACGAGATCTTAGACTCAAGTTATATGTTTCCATTACTGCTTAAAACAGATTACTTTCAATTGCTAACATGAAGTTACCATTATAGTGTAATGTGATCCTGAAACTCTGTCACAGAAGAATGACTGGAAAACTTCAGAGATCTTTGTCCTAAGTTTTGATTACTTCCATCCATAAATAAAAGGATCATTCCCACTAGATGTATTTTAGAAGGTAAATAAAATACAAAAATAAGTGCACTTGGTGATTATCAAGAATCTATTTTGGTTCAGTGCAACTAGCTACACTGTTCTTTGTGTGTTTTAAAATATTAAAACATTTTTCTCAGACCAGGGATTTAGCTCAGCTGCGTAGGTGCCTGCCTGGCAAGCGCAAGGTCATCAGTTCATTCCCTGGTATCAAATAAATAAATAAAAATAAAATAAAATATTTTTCTTCCTGTTTTACACTTACATTGGTTTAAATTGTTAATATGGTATGGGTCCATTTAAAAGCTAGACTGATTGCTTCTGTTCAGTTTAGCAGAGTGTAAATCTGGCACTTCCTGAATACACTGAGTTCTGTAGCTGATAAATGTGATGGGAGTTTCCTCAAAATGGTTCTGCCCACGCATCTTGGCCTGCAAATAAGCCTCCTCCCACTAGCTCCCTTCCCTCCTGCCACACGCGATTGGATGCTCCTGCCTCCAGGCAGAGTTTTCATTTACCCACATGGCTACAGCTTCAACCCCAGAAGAGCTCCCAGTTTTGCAGGCATAATTATTTATGTATTTTCCCACTCATTCCTTGGGACACTGCTAACCACAAAAGCCTGTACAGGCTATGTAAAAACTAAAACAAAATTTCAACTTGTTTTTGCTCATTTCAGTCATCTGTCATGTATTTGTGATTGTCGCTTTCAAACTGACAGTCCTGATCTTGATAAAGAATTAAAACCATCTAGTCCTCCACGCTATTAGTGTTTGTATATTTTGGACTCCAGAAGAGGAAGCTGTATTAGAAGACACAGGCAAAGTGTAGCATCAAGGTCACAAGATGGTGCTATGCTAACCCCAAGATGGTGCTATGATAAAACTTTCTTTGGGTTTATGTGGGAGAAGAAAAGGAACACGTCCTCAATAGAATACTATGCAACCATCATTCTCTTTTCTTGAAACTATTTTATACCCATGCTTTCTCCACTCTCCTATAAGGCTTATAAAGCAAGGTGCTGTTTAGAACTCTCTGGCAGATCTACAGCCCCATACACCTCTTGCCCACATAGGTCAGAAGAAAAAAGTAAGATTCTAGAACACAGTGAACAACGAACCTCCATTATGGACTTCAAACCAAAATATGCCTTGGAGCCATGCTTCTTAAAGTCAAGCTGAGGTCAGTGAGTTATGATGTAGAGAAAGACTTGATCCTGAGGAAATAAAGTAAAAGACTTCTTAGAATAGCCTATTTCAGTGGGTTTTCCTATTTGGGTAGTAATGCCCTTGATACATACCGGTCTAGGGCTCAGGGTTAGCTGTATTCTTATACAGAACTATGTTCACATACAGAACATTGCTTGTCCACATTGTCAGAGGTCTGGCCCATTTATTAAATTGTTACATATAATTCATACAAAATGACAAAAGGTTATTATTTTTAAGAGAAAGAGTAGTCATCTCAGTGAGTTTCAACACAGAAAGAAGAGTTAATGGATCTATAGCTATTGTGTTATACAGATATGAGGTATAATCACATTTAATCCATACAACTCTGGCCATGATCTTGTCTCACTGCTGTTTTAATACATGAAGTGCTAAAGGTAAAAATATACAATTTAGTTATTATCAGTATCATAATTAGATATGAAAATTCAGGAAGTGTAAGGATTTGTATAAGGTTGAAGTTTAAAATTTTCACAAACTAAAGGAAGTTTTGCTTGTGTTATTTGAGAAATTCAGTCTGTGTGTGTAATTTTACTCAAAAGTTTGTCCAAAGTAAGGTATAGAATGAAAAGCCAATTAGTCAAAAATTTTTTTATGTAATCTCCTATCATGGTGTTATATACACAAGGAAAAGGCACAATAATCATGTGATTATTCTTAGTAATAGACAATATCTCTTCTAATAATTATCTTTCTCATAAGTCATGAAGAATATGCTACATAGAGAATAGCCATAGATTTCCAAAGATGAGTATGCGTTCTTCAAAACTTAAATTATTTTCTCAGGAACTTGAGTGCTGACGTAGTTCAAAACTTGTGAATTATATATTTGGAAAAAACCAATCAATATTCCAGAATTAGAAATTGCTATATAACAAGATTTTAAAAGTTTTAATTAGTTTTAATAAGATATTATTTTATTTCCTTTATGATTTTTAAAACTTTTCTTCATGAATATTTTTCATATTTGTGTCTTTTTTTAATATTTAATTTTATTAAGGTATATTTACATTGAGAGCTCAAAAGACTGATGATCAGGTTCATAGACCTCAAGTTAATGTATAATGAGATAGATGTTTTCCATCTGAAGAGCTGTGACTTTATGGCCTCCACTATTTTTATAAATAAATCGTACTGACTGGTCACAAATCAGACCGAAATAGTTCCACGCTGGCAACGGATTCAGGGGCAGTGCATTCAATCAGCGGAGAAACAAGAAGCTGTGGGGTGAAATACAAGGCAGTGAGTCTGAAGAATTTGCAGATGTTTAGGCACATACTGGGCAAGTTGTGTGCTATCCAATTTTTATCACATTCACCTCTCTGCAAATTAGGAATACTTTACTAAATGTACTATATACATTTTTTAACCTACAATCTATAGGCTTCTTTCAAACATAATTTCTGAATTTTTGATCCTTAAACTACTGAAATATAATGCTACCATTATTCTTATATTTTATAAATAAGTCCTACTGAACACATCATGCAGAAAATTTCTAAGGAATTAGACATAAATGGAAAAATATGTCACATGCCCTGAAAACATTCTTCAAAAACAATGAGCTCTATCAACATGACTCCTCATTTGTCCAGTACCTTCAGAAATAGAAATGGTCATTAGACGCTCAGTGAGTCATTATGTATTCCAAGACTTGGGTATCTAGCTGTAGAAAACTTAGTTAAACCTATTTAATTCTAAAATGCATTATTGTTTTCCAAATATAGCTTGTATGTCTATATATCAGCTATTGTGTTGTAAGAAACTTGCATTAACCTGTTTCATATTTAAAGACTGTGAAGGGATTTTCTGTTGACTGAAAAGAGACAGGCATGTTGTGAATTGATGGATACAGAAAGTGTGAAAGTGTGACCCTCAAAAGTAGGCCAGATTGCTCTAGGAAAATTTAAGAAAAGAAGAATCAAAGATTAATCATTGGTTATTCCCACTCAACCTGTTTATCAAGAGCTGACTGCCAAAAAGTTTATATGGACAACTTCAAATCCCATTTCCTAAGCTCTCCAGCATCATTGAGAATTCTTTTGCATTAGTAATCACTTAGCATTTTCAATAGCTAAGCTATAATTTATTTACTGAACAGCATTTATTGTACCCAACATGTTATAGGGAAAAGATAGAACAGAATAGCCCTAAGCAGTTGCTTAGAAAGAAGTAAAACAGTACCAGCACAAACACAAAATTCAAACTTCTTACTTACTTAAGCAAAACTCTATTGCCCTAGGCATTTATAATATATCAGAAAAATGAATGTTTTCATATCAGAAGTAATGAGAGTGTCTTTCTTTTTCATATTTCCCTTTAAGCAATGTGATGCCAGTAAGCTGATGCTTCTTAAAAGTCTTCTGCAACACAGCAAATTTCAATTTCACCTTCTCTAATAAAAGAGAAGGACGTCTCTAAGGACTTACAGAGATGACCTCAGTCTTTTCCTTCTACAAAATCCTTGCTGTAAATGTAGCCATGAGGGGAAATATGAATTCAGTAAACACAAGGTTATTTCCATTATTCTTAGCTTCTGAGGTAGTCTGAAACCATAAAAATTTCCTCTAGAGAGTGCCCAGAGAAATCAAAAGCTAGCCCAAAGAACAAAGCTTGTATTAGATTACATTTTGGCTATCCACTGAGACTCTGTACCAGTCAGAGTTCAAGCAAGTAAAACAATCCTAAATATTTTAAATAGAGAGTATGTAATTCATCACATTGGTTACACAGGTGAGAAGGACAGTTGGGTGAAAGCTGGAGATGAGGAGGCCCTTAGAGACAAGGAAGATTAGAAAGCCACTTCCACCACCAGGAAAGAGTGTTAAAAACAGTGCTTAAGTTTGATCATTTAAGGGAAACAGGAGCCTTGCAGAGCTTTTCCTAGCATAAAAGGTGGAGCCGTGGAAGAGGTAAAGCTTGTGGCACAGAGGAATGCAGATAATACCCTGACTTCTCCTCTTTGTTCATCCTGGAGTCTCCAGGAAACACATCCTGGGGGCTCAAAATTGGAGGTGTAAGGAATGGAGGTCAGGGCAAAGAGACTCAGAAAAGCAAAAGCCCTGGAAACAGAATTGTTTGATTATCATGTGCTTCACAAACTACTGCCTGAGCTGAGCTGCATAAGGTACAGATTTGACTGTTGTCCCAATGAGGTGCGATGCCATCAAAGAGCCCAGGCCAATCCCTCTCCAGGAGGAGAAGCAGGTGGAAGCCTGAAGTGGAGATTAACTGGTTTCTGAGCCCATATTTAACATCCGCAACAAGCTCTTCCTGCCAGAGTTGCCAGAAATCCGCTTAAGATTACATAAGCAAAAGGAGAGGCTGTGCAAAATGTCTCCCAAAATTTAAGGATGCAAATAAGTGAAACATCATTTATTACCACAAATAAGGATGAGAATTATTGTAGTCTGATGCTACACCTAAAAAATTCAGATTACTTTTGTTTTTAAGATAACTAAACCCATATACACCAAAAGTGGATATCATGTCTATATTTTCAGAAATATCTGCAATTAATATTCATTACTTATTTTGCTTTCTAAGGCTTTTTTTTAACGCTAGGCACCATAATCCATCACATTTAAAATATCTGACACTTCTGTTTTTTTCTAGGTGGCTGACCATCCTATTCAAGGAAGTTTAGCAAGGACTCATCACCCACAGCGCTACAAATTTAACTGGAATCTTTGTCAAAATCGGGCATCCAGCCTTGACCTGACCTGCCCTGAAAACACTTAACCAAAAGCGAAGCTCTGGTCAAGACATAGGTAATGTTCCCCTCTACTGACCTGAACTTCACACGGACTTCTTCCTGATTATAAGCAGCTGATCTTCCTTTTCTTAGAGCAATTTACTTTACAAAACTTCTGATTGCAAATTCTTTCCTGCTTTCTTTGAAATAAATCTATTTAGATTACTAGACAAAACCCAGAAAGAATCTTTCTTAAAAACCTGGAAGCCACCAGGTTTTTTTGAAATGTAATCATCACCTCCAAGGTCACTTTTCTATCTTCCAGTCTCTTTGAGCAGAAAGAGCCTAACTTCAGTGGGGCCCCTTGTGCCAACTTGAAAAATTGTTTCCTTCCATGAAGATACAAAAGTTTATGTTTTCTTTGTGTAAAGCCAGATGGTCAATACAGGTAGTCAACATTTCTCCCACCCTAAATCTTACAAACTCTGCAGTGAGAAATCTTTGTAAACTCACCTTGATATCTGCAGCATCCTACTTACCAAGGGAGTTCAGTTCCTCTTCTGTACTACAATAGTCGTGGATTAAGTTTTCTTACTCGCTATAATTTTCTCCACTTCATTTCTCACTTTGACACTTTCCAGTTTCCTCCTGCACACATCCTATATTTACAATCTGCAATGCTTTATAAAAAGAAGAATTATGTTTTTTGGTTGATTCCCTCATCTGTGCGGGAAGCTCGAGGGGATCAGTGAGGTCAGGGATGGTGAACCTTTCAGAAATTTCAATGATAACAAACAAGCACTATAGCATGTGTGCCATAGGTTCACCATCACTGACTTAGCTTCATGCTCATGGGATCTTATTAGAGCAAGTTGCACTTTGTAAAGTAAGTTTCCTTTACTACCAAAATGCCTCCGATTAAGAAAATGGTGTTGGGCTTCATTCTCTCCTCTCCTGTCTTCTCTCTTCCTACACAAACACACTACACACATACCTCTGTCTTATGTGGAAAAAGTGTGCATCTTTCTTGTTTCTTTAAGGATGTAAATTCAGGCCTGATATATACGTCAATTCCTGAGACAAAAAGGTAGGGCATAGGTAAAACTGCCTGGGAAAGGAAGTGTGACAAGATCCAGGAACCCGTGAGTAGAACTAGTCTCAGAACACTGCATGTGGACTTCTGGGAAGAATATGAGCAGGCTTTCAATAGGATGACCTGCATGCAATGGCAGCATGGGAAATATTAAAAAAGAGCAGCTGCTATTAAGCACTCACTACCATGCCTTTTCACAATACACCCTGTACTGTGGGGGTATATTTTTAGTTTTAGTTTTCTCTCTTTTTACTCAGGCCAGATTCACTCTGCAGAGTCCATTTTTTTTTCCCTACCCTTCTGGGTTTTGTTTTTTTGTTTGTTTGTTTGTTTGTTTGTTTCCTCTAATAAGTGTGAAAACTTGCCACCATTTCTGCTTGTTTCATACAATTCTTTGTCTGGGACAGAAAGGACCTAGGAACTACTTCCTGAAGAAGACTCTAGTACCTGAGAGCCCAGTAACAAACCCTTTCAGAAAGGGCTCCACTTAGATGCTAGTATTATAGACAGCTAAGCTAGATAGAAACTACCAGACAGACAGAGATCAGACCCTCCAGGGAGTCCTCGCAGAAGGTGAGGCATGTCAAAATTGTGTATGGAGGTGAATCTCAGTAAGGCCAGACCTCAAAGTGGAAACCAATCGCTGGGTTTGTAGTCTCCCTAGAGATAAACAGCAACCTGAATTTATACTATAATCAGCACCACGTGGTCCAGTGAGCCCAGGTAGGCATCTGATGAATAGGTGGGTGACAGGACATCTGGCTGGATCCTTCCATCCCTTTCTAAGACTGCCTCTGTTCTTTCTATGTTAGAAATCATAGATAAGCTAACGCTATGATGTATACACTTGCTGTGTGCTTCCCTCCCTGGGTCAAAAATAGTAGCTAAGCAACTGTGCTTGTAATCCTATTGGTTAGTTGTAATTTGACCTACATTGCACCCCTGCTGTGATCTTGTTGTATAAACTATTCTTGGAGAAAGAGTGTTTGTGGTAACCCCTTCAGGACCCATCTTGTCTCTCAGGAGATTTCTTTAAATAAATATTTTATATGCTTAACCTCCTTTGTCCCCAGTATTCATTCTTCAACATTTGGGAGATCTAAACTTAGCATATCTGACATTTAATAGGTTGGAAGTTAATTTTCCTATCACACTAGGGAGGGATGCCCATGAACAGCATTCTATTATCACCCCCCACACACACACCCAGTAATCACCTCACTGTAGAAAGTGCTCTTTACTAAGACCCCATCCATTAGACCTGTTGTGACTTCACTCACTAATCATGAGCTGCAGGGGTATAAAGGAGCTCTTGGTCCAGCTCAGGACCTATTTCTTTAGGCTCTTTCAACTCCGTTGTTCCCTGAGTACTGGGTCACAATTCATCTTCTCTCTCTGCCCTCTTTGGCTTCCTTTCTCCTCCTCCCTAGGTGTTGCTGCTCCATACTATGCATCCTATTCACTAAATAGCCTCAGACTCAGCTTCTCGGGAAGTGGGAACTTCAGTGAAGTTGTTATAAGAACAGAGTCAAGTGTACATGAACATCTTAAGAATCTTGAAAGTGGTAACCAACTGAAGGCAGAAAATGATGACCGTATGTTGATTAGTGTTGGATGCCTTAAAAATATCATTTAATTCTCATCAAAATTACCAAATGGATACTTTCATTCTCCATTATTTGTGGTAAGAAGACTATATTAGTGGGATCAAATTTAATTTTGTGTTTTCCTCACCAAGATTACCCACATGACTAAGTAGTTTGCCTGAGGTAGCATCTGAGGATTGGGTGCTGTTATCTCATCCTGCTGTTTCATCATCTACGGCAACATGAGGGCAATCCATACAGCTTTTGCATTGAGGGCCAACCATAGTCACAAATTTTAAAAATAAGGGTATCAAAAAGGAATATAAAAGACCTTTAAGTTAAGAAGAGTCCATTTAAGCACATCCAGTGAGAAGTTCAGCTGCCTCCTTCTGGGAATTTCAAGGATGCGCTCCCTGCTGAGAACAGAGAAAGGTTGTCAGCTTTATTAACCTCAGCCTGTGTAAATGAGGACCCAGATGTTCTCTAAAAGAAAATCCTTCCCACCAGATGGTCAGGTTTAGCAAGTTGGTTTTAAAACTAAACTTCCAAACCCCTCATCTCTACAAGAATAGAGTCAGACAGAACAAAATAGACTTCAACCAGTCTACTTTATGGGGATGGTCCCAAGAATGGCCAGTAGCTAAAGTAGCCCTGATCACCAATCCCACTACTCACTTATCAGAGCATATTTTTATTGTCTGATGAAAGGAGGATTGATCTGGTACCTGTTTAATTTGGGGGTAATCTTACAGGAAAAAAATAATCATCCCTTGAACAATGCATACTATGCCATGCAGTCCTATGCTGGGCACTGACTGCATGGCCAAAGATACTAAAGAAATAAGAAGCTGTACTGGGCATTAAGAAGGTCATGGACCAGGGAGGATAAATAGCCAAGGAATGGGCAATTTCAAAAGGCATAAGGGAGGAGCAATGGATTCAGGCAGAAAATGCAGAGGTCACCTAATCAGCTTTTCTTGGTCGAGTCCACTTCTTAAATGAGGAGGTTGAGAAGTTAAGACTGGACTTCTGAGTAGAAATTACCTCAAAAATGTTTTGAAATGGTGAAAAAGAATTTATTATGGGTAGAGATTCTCCATTCTCCAGGGATATTTTTAAAAATTGTATATCTAAGACACAGCATGTCTGATTAGGTTCATTTAAGGCAATCTTTAAGTATTTTTTAAACATGTAAAATGCTATAATACTATTGTAAAGAATAGTTCTTTTAGTTACTTAAGAGGAAGGCAACTAACTAAGGGAAATGCCTGAGAAAAAGTTGGGTAACCAACTATATTGACAAAAACTAAAGTAGGAGACAGTGCACTAGGACTTTGGACCAAGGATGAATTTCCTCCAGCAAATGGAGTGCAGCATCCTCCATACTTAAGAGAGGAGCAGCCACTCCCTATTATACACTGAGCATTACGAAATTTAAAATATAAGCTAACCAATTATTTTCCAAAATCCCAGGTTCCTTTAAATCCTGAAAGCTGAGGAACTAGGTTAGAGATCCCGAGTTCCAACTGGTTGTTTTAAATCCACACAGCCACCTGTGATAGGTGGCCACTAACATCTGACCGATGCCTATATCCGGATTATCTGTAATTAGCTCTGGATGTAGAGGTTATGCAGTCACCCATGGGGGAACCCTCAGGGAAACCCAGAAGCTGTTCTTATTTCCAAGGAAACTCTCCCAGCCTCCTCCTTTTTTCATAACTTGATTTCATTATGTTAGGCAACTACAAAATCAGCACCTCTGAGAGTCTGGGAGTTATTTCCATCACACTAATCACACAATCATATATTACTTTATGCAGTATGACAGCACTATGAAACATGAAGCATGATCACCTGTGTAACATCCACTCCTTCAGTAGAACACCTACTGAGTTTCTAGTGAAGTGGCAGGCGCTGTTCTAGGTTCTGTGATTGCAGTCACTAACAATAAGTAGTACAGAGTTTAGTCCTTACTAAGGTTTACCGTAGTGCCTGTGATAAGCTATGAGCCTTACTTGTTACAACAAAATAGTGGTTCCTATTCAGGGTGGAAGACGTGAGTTAGCTTGGGAAGTTTTTAAAATGTTTTAAAATGCCGTGACAGGCCCTTACTGATTAAACTTGAAAATCTAGAGTAAGACAGAGATGTTTCCTAAGTCTCAGTCATTCCAGGTACAGCCACCTTGAAACAGCAGATTAAAAGCACTGATTCTCAAAGTTTAGCTGCATCCAAATCACCTGGAGGGCTTGTTAAGTCACAGATTTCTAGGTCACAATTTCATAGGTCTAGAGTTGGGCCCAAGTTGCTGTATTTTTAACAGATCCACAGGTAATGTGAATGATACTGGTCCTGTGACTGGTCTTTCAGAATCAGTGTACCAGAGTCTACAAACTTATGTACATATATTTATCTCACCTGAAAACATCTTCCCAATAAACCTATCCATTAATGATACTTATTTAAATTAATGACAAAGTTTCCATTTCAAGTGCATTTTCTTCCAAAAAGGTCACAAAGAGGAGGATTTACAAAGGGTTGTTGGTTGTTTCTGTAAGTCTTCTGTGCTCTGACACTTTCCAAAGAAGGAATGCCATGATGAGGTATAGGAGACAGGGCTCTGGGCACAGAGGTAAAGAACAGAAGTCCAGAAACCACCAAAGTCAGCAGGAGCACATCTCTACCACATCCCCACTTTGTGATCTCCAGTAAGGAGTGTGTTATTTAGGACTCTCCATTTCTTTTTCAACTATAAAAGCTGAAAATAATATTGAAGTACTTAGAATATAGCCTGACATATGGAAACAACTATTATATAAGCACTGGCTATTAGTGCTCTCCCAAAATCAGCCTAGTGATCTTCCTGAGTAGTTTATAAAAGCACTGCAAAGTATAAATGTGATAGCTCGGACCCCGGAATAAAATCCAAAAAAGCAAGAGATTGAAATTTGGGGAGCAAAGGCTTTATTTTCAGGCCTGGCGGCACAGTCTCTCCAGGATCAACCCAAAGACTGCACACCCAGAGACTGAAGAAGGGGATTTTAGAAGCAGAAGAGGGAGAAAAAAACAAAAACCCACAGAGCTGTTAAGCTGTTGACTCAAGTCTGGAAACTGTAAAGCTGTCCACTTAATTCTGGTAACATCAGGAGCCTTTGGTGCCTTTCAAGTTACTCCCATTCTGCGAATAAGCATTATCTCGGAATAGCACATCTGCAATAACATTCGGAGAGGAAGGTAGAAAGTTAATTATTTTGGGACAGCTTGTTAGCAATAACGTGGAAGGGGGGGAGGCGGTTAATTATCTCAGGACAGCTCCTTAGCGCTAACATGTTTCTGAGAAGGGGTCGAAAGTTACAAGAAGCTGAAACTTAAGGTTTTTTTTGTTTTGTTTTGTTTTTTAATTTATTTAAAGAGAAAAAAAGACTAAATGAAGCAAAACAGTAAAAGGCTAGAAGTAATACAGAATTTCAAGAGAAAAAAATATACAGTAAGAATTCACCAGTTAATAGATCACACGTTGTCATCTCAGAAACAGTTGTCCAGATTACAAAATTAAAGCATACAAAATAGACATTAATACAGTGAGATTGCAGACAGTTCTTTTCAATGATACAACAAAAACTCAGCAATATGGTTCTCTATCCTACACATTTAAATATACTTGCAGTTATATCCTTTAGATCACTTTCCTTCCTCTCTATTTTACGCTAACAATCACACTTTTTGGTTTCCATTACTCCCACAGTTCTTATAACTTTTTCTTTGAAGAGGAAAAGAAAAAAGAAAAAAAAAAAAAAACAGAAAACAAAACAAGACAGACCAAAGAAAAACCCAATGTGACAAAGCAAAACAGAGTCAGTTAGATCAGGAGGATGGACATAGTTTATAATGCAAAAAAAAAAAAAAAAAAGATTGCTAGGTGATCAACAGTGGTTACCATTATGCCTCTTGTTATCCTAAAAAGAGTTGCCTATATCAGCTGGTATAAAAGAATTGAACAAAACAGTACAGAAGACCAATAAAACCCATATTGGAGAGCTTACAGAACTTCAAAAGAAGATAATAATCAAACAATAATGGGCATCATAGAATATCTGGTTGCCTTCCAAATGGTTTCCTATACCCTCAAACTTGGTATTATTAAGCAAAACAGAATATAATAAAGTCAGTCAGAACAAGATGTGGAGAATGATACAGGGGTTCAAATCAGGTTAATAGGGAAACTAAAAAGTTACTATAATATATCACAAGATTTTTAATTTAGTTTTTCCTTAGTTAAAAGATACTAAGAAATAAATTAATCTTTTTAAAAAAAGGGGGGGACTGAGATAAAATAGAACATATCAATAGAACAACACTGGTCAGAACCGAAAAACTTAAGCATCATTGTGTTTCATCACCAGATATCCTGACATTAATAGTAGTTACCATAGTGACTCTTTCCTTGAAATATTCGAGTCTAACTTCGTATACTATAGCATCAAACTTATCAAGACAATGTGAAACCATTCAAGAGAATGAAATTAATGCAGGGTATTTAGAACCGGCTAACAGAAACCGAACATCAGTTTCTATATTATCTCTTTGCCTATAAAAAAATTTGCTTATACTATTGCATACATTAAATATAATAAGATACAACATGTTAGAACCAATGAAAACAAATGAACAACAACTTGATGGGGCCTCAAAAAAGGGTGATATTAAATCAGCACTCGCTATTACGCTCTTATTTTCTTCAAAATAGTTATTTGTAGTATCACAGACAATAAAATAAAACAACCCAGACTAAAACCATTCCAATTAATGAGTGAAAACATTATATGGCTTCAAACCAGTGTAACTGGGAATCATGATTACCTCGTACTTTTATGTATTCTTATCATTTTTACACTAGGGAAACTATTTGGTATTTATACATGTGAGTTTGATTTATTTGACTTATGAGTATGGTCTCCAGCTGCATCCATTTATTTATAAATGTCTCAATGTGATCATTCGTTATAGCTGAGTAGTACTCCATTGTACAAAAATACCACAACTTTTTTATTCATTCCTCAGTTGATGGACACTTAGGTTGTTTCCAAGATCTGGCTATTACAAATTGTGCTGCTATAAACATGGGTGCACAGATATCACTGTGGTATGATGCTTTCAGTTCTTCTGGGAATATGCTTAGAAGTGGAATAGCTGGGTCAAATGGTGCTTCTAGTCCCAGCTTTCTGAGAAATCTCCAGACTGACCTCCACAATGGTTGCACCACTCTACACTCCCACCAACAGTACAGGAGAGTTCCTTTTTCCCCACAGCCTCTCCACCATCTATTGTTGATGGTTTTCTTGATCTTGCCCATTCTTTCAGGAGTGAGATGAAGTCTCAGTGTGGTTTTAATTTGCATTTCTCTAATGACTAATGATGATGAACATTTTTTCATATATTTATTTGCTGTTTGTATTTCTTCATCTGAAAATTGTTTATTCATCTCAGATTCCCATTTTTGGATGGGGTCTTTGAATTTTGGGGGTCTGATTTTTTTAAATTCTTTATAAGTTTTAGACAAAAGTCCTTTGTCTGAGGGGCAGTTCACTAGGATATTTTCCCAGTTTGTGGGTTTTCTTTTCACTATGTTAGAGATTTCTTTTGATGTGCAGAAAATTTTTAATAAGATGTGATCCCAATTATTGACTCTGGGAAGTATTTCCCATGTGGTTTGAGTCCTGTTCATGAATTCTCTACCTACCCCTATGTCTTCTCTACCTACCCCATATGTTTTTATCCAATTTGTCTTCCAATAGATTTAGTGTTTCTGTTTTAGATCTTTGATCTATTTAGATTTTATTTTAGTATATGGTGACAGGCATGGGTCTAGTTTTAGTTTTCGGCATACGGAGAGCCAGTTTTTCCAACACCATTTATTAAAGAGACTGCCATTCTTCCAGTGAACATGTTTGGCCCCTTTATCAAAATAAGGTGGTTGAGTGTGTTTGTAGTTGTGGTTGTATCTTCTAATCTATTCCACTGATCTTCGGCTCTGTTTTGATTCCAGTACCATGTGGATTTAACTACAATTGCTTTGTAGTATAACTTCAAGTCAGGGATTGTGATGCCTCCTGCCTTGCCTTTGCTGCTTAGAACTGCCTTTGCTATTCTGGGTCTCTTCTCACTCCAGATGAATTTTAGGAGTGATTTCTTGAGGTCTATGAGGTATGTTGATGGTATTTTTATTGGGATTGCATTGAATCTGTATAACAGTTTTGGGAGAATGGCCATTTTCACAATATTTATTCTTCCTATCCATGAGCAAGGGATGTCTTTCCATTTTCTGAGATCCCATCTTCAATTTCATTTTTCAGTGTATTATAATTTTAATTGTACAGGTCTTTCACTACTTTCATGAGAGTAATTACTAAATATTTCATTTTTTTGGTTGTTAGTGTGAAAGGTATGGTTTCTCTTATTTCTCTCTGTGATTTTGTTGTTAGTGTTTAAGAATGCTATTGATTTTTGAGTATTGATTTTTGTATCCAGTCACATTGCTGAATTTATTTATTGTATCTAGGAGTCTGTCAATGGAGTTTTGGGGGTCTTCTATGTAGAATATCATATCATCTGCAAATAGTGACAATTTAACTTCTTCTTTTCCTATCTTTACGCCTTTTATTTCTCTTTCTGGTCTAATTGCTCTGGCTAGTATTTCCAGTATTATTAAATAGGAGCAGTGACAGGAGACATCCTTGTCTTGTTGCCTGATTTTAAAGTAAAGGCCTTCGATTTTTGGCCATTTAGTATGATACTGGCTTTTGGTTTGTCATAGATGGCCTTTATTATGTTGACGTAAAGACTGTCTATTCCAATTTTCTGCAAGGTTCTTATTATAAATGAATGTTGTACCCTATCAAAAGCTTTTTCTACATCTATAGAAATGGTCATGTGATTCTTACTTTTGACTCTATTGATATGGTGGATTACATTTATTGATTTATGTATGTTGAAACATCCCTGCATACCCGGGATGAATCACACTTGATCATGGTGTATAATATTGATGATTTGCTGCATCCTATTTGTCAATATTTTACAGAGGATTTTTGCATCTGTGTTCATTAGGGATATTGGTCTGTAGTTCTCTTTTTCACTTGGGTCTTTCTCAGGTTTTCGTACTAGAGTAGTATTTGCCTCCAGGAATGACTTGGGAAGGATTGCTTCCCTTTCAATTTCATTGCAGAGTTTGAGGAGTGTCGGCATTAGGTCCTCTTTGTATTTCTTGTAGAATTCTGCAGTGAATCCGTCTGGGCCTGGGTTCTTCTTTGTAGGTAATGACTTAATTATATTTTCAATTTCATTAAGAGAAATTGAGTTATTCAGCAGTTTTACATCTTCTTGACCTAGCTTTGGTACTTCATATGCTTCTAGAAATCTGTCTATTTCTTCTGTGTTATAAAACCTTTGAGAGTAAAGGTTTTTGATATAGGTGTTGATGATCTGTATTTCTATTTGGTCTGTAATGATTTCACCTTTTTCATTCCTTATTGCATGAATTTGAGCTTTTTCTTCCCTTTTTTTAATAAGGTTGGCTAGGAGCTTATCGATTTTATTTATTCTTTCAAAGAACCAACTCTTTGATTCATTGATTTTTTGGATTGTTTTCTTTGTCTTTATTGCATTGATTTCTGCTCTGGTTTTTATTATTTCCTCTCTTCTTTTGGCTTTGGGTTTGACTTGTTCTTCTTTTTCTAGATGTTTAAGGTGTAGCATCAAGTTATTTATTTGTATTTGTTCTGTTTTCCTGATTGAGAACTCAGTGCAATAAATTTTCCTCTGAGGACAGCTTTAATTGCATCCCACAGATTCCAGTAAGTTGTATTTGTGTTTTCATTTGTTTGTAGATATTGTTTAATTTCTTCTTTAATTTCCTCTGTGACCCACTGATTACTCACAAGTGTGTTATTCAGTTTCCATGTGTTTGTGGGATTTTTGCAGTATCTTTTATTATTAATTACTAATTTCATAGCACTATGATCCGATAACATGTAGGGGATGATTTTAACTCTTTTACATTTGTTTAAATATGTTCTGTGAGTTAATATATGGTCTATTTTAGAGAATGACCCATGTACTGCTGAGAAGAATGTGTATTCTGTTGTTGTTGGGTGGAATACTCTGTATATGTCTATCAATTCCCTTTGTTCACAGGTGTGATTCAGTTCTTTTATTTCTTTGCTGATTTTCTGTCTTGTTGATCTGTCCATTAGTGTCAATGGTGTGTTAAAATATCCTGTTATAATTGTATTACTGCTAATTTGGTTTTTCATTTCTGATATTACTTGTTTTATATAACTGGGTGCTCTGGAATTTGGTGCATATATATTTAAGATAGTTATTTCTTCCTCTTGAAGTTTTCCCGTAACCAGTATGTAGTGACCTGCTTTATCTCTTCTGATCATTATTGGTTTGAAGTTCACATTGTCTGCAAAAAGAATAGCTACCCCCGCTTTTTTGGCGGTTCCTGTTGCATGGAGTATTGTTTTCCATCCTTTGACTTTCAGTCTGTGAGTATCCTTTTGGGTTAGATGGGTTTCTTGTAGACAACCTATAGTTGGATTTTTTTTTTCTTGATCCATTCTGCCTATCTGTTTCTTTTAATTAGTACATTGAGACCATTTACGTTAATGGTTATAACTGTTATATATTGGTTTATTGTTGACATATTATATTTCTGCTGTTGCATCTTTATCTTTCTGTTCTATTTAATTGTCTGCTTTGTTAAGTGGTTTTTTCCTAAGTGTATCTAAACTGTCTTTCAGTATTCTTTGCAGGATTGGCTTGGTGATCATGAATTTCTTCAGCTGTTCTTTGTCATGGAAGTATCTTATTTCTCCATCTATTTTGAAGGATAGTTTTTCAGGGTACATCAGTCTAGGTTGGAAATCATTTTCCTTTAGGGTCTGAAATACTTCACTCCATGCTCTTCTTGCCTTTATTGTTTGTGTTAAGAAGTCTGCTTTGATTCTAATAGGTTTTCCTTTATAGGTTGTCTGTCTTTTCTCCCTGACAGCTTTTAATATTCTATTCTTTTGTTCAATTTCTGGAATGGTGATTATTATATGTCTGGGTGTAGTTTAATTTGGCTATGGATATTTGGAGTTCTATATGCTTCACTGATCTGATATCAGTTTCCAATTTCTAGTTTGGGAAGTTTTCAGCAATTACTTCTCTAAATATCCTCTTGACATCCTTTATATTGTCTCCTTTTTCATTTATTCCTATCAAACTTACGTTGTTTTTCTTTGTGTCACCTTGCAGGTGTTGAATTGTTATTTCTTGATTTCTTGTTATTTTTAAAAGGTCTTTCCTTTCCTATTCACTGGCTGCAATCTTGTCTTCGAGGTCTGAAATTCTATCTTTGCATTCATTGAGGTGGTTTTTACAACTTTCAGTGGAGTTTTTGATTTCCTGTATATCTCTTTGCATCTGTTTTATATATTGTTTATTTCTTATATTGTTCATCTAGATATTCTATCTTTTTGTTTAGTTCCTCCAATTTTTTAACTGTGTCTTCTTTAGATATGTTCAGCATCTCCTTCATTTCTTTTACCTGAGAGATTATTTCTAGTTTGAATTCCTTTAAAGCTTCCCGGAGTTGCTTCTTTATTTCAGTTACTATTGTTTCAGGTATTTCAGGTATATGGCATGTATTTTCTTCTATGTACATGGCTCCTAGGCTTTCTTGGAACGGGTTGGATGTTTGAGATTGCATTTTGGTCTTTCGTTTTGTCACTTTCCTATATTATCGTGTTTGAAGTGTTGTTCCAGAGTTTCCCCTGGATGTGTTGTAAATTGACTCTTATGTCCTCGGCTCTTAGGACTCCTTTGGTAGTAGCTCCCTCCTTGGGCAGTGGAGCCCCTGGATTAAAAGAGGCTTGCCAGGCTCCTCTCAGGTAGACCTAAAGCCTCCTCAATTTGCACAGTTTCCCCTTCTGGTGGCAAAGCTCCCCTGAGGGATAGAAGGCCACCTGGTGTAATCTAGGCAATCCCAAATCCTGCTAAGCCTAGTCTAGTGGGGCTGCAAGCCCAGTGGGCCCCCAACCCCCTAGAGCAAGGATCTCATACTCTCCTGGGGATTGGATGTTGTGTAACAATCCAGCTCCTTGGATGGCAAAACTCCCCAGGCTGGTAGAAGGTCCCCTTATGGCCTAAGTAGGCCTCAAACCTCCTCAGCAGGACTGCTTCTTCCTCCAGGCAGTGGCAGTAGTGCTGGTGCTCTCCAGATTAAAAGAAGGTTGCAGGTGAGGTCAGAGCAGATTCCAGCGGCTCGGCCCAGCTCCCTCCTTCCAGCCTGCAGCTGTAGTGTTCTCCTTGGCCAGATGAGGCAGCAGGCGGGGCTGGATCAAAGTCCCTCCACTCAGCTGGGCCCTCTCCTTAGGGCCGGCGGTGGTGGTGGTGCACTCCAAAACTTAAGTTTTTACAAGGATTTGAAACTTAACCCTTTTGGTGCTTACAGAACAAGAGGAGGCACATTGGTTAGGGTTAAGCCATAACATTCTTCCTGTAATTTCTTTGAAGTTAAGCATTTCTTAAGAACAGCACAATTAGCACATTTTATGACAGACCACTACTGGGTAGGGAAGGGGGTTTCCAGAAACTGTAACCTAAGTCCTTTATGGCTTTTCAGGAAATTGAAACTTACCTAGATAGATAGGGCGGGGGAAAGGGGAAGGGGAGGCAGTACAGCACATTACAGAACAGAAATATGGCGAGATTACTTTTTTGGGGAGGGGGAGAATAAGGCCAGATAAGGGTTGTGCTAAAAAGCATGTCTCCCTGCATACAAGCAAGTTACCCTTTAAATAAGTTTAAATTAGGAAAACATCCTGTTTTCCTCAGCAGAGAATAGAGATGCCAAACAGTAATTAACAACCCTTGTTAGCTTATTTTAGCACCACATCTGTTATTTGTAGAGGGCAACAATGGTTAACATATCAATTAGGTAAGATTTTGCAATTCTTTACAGAGGAGAGCATTGATTAACATGTCAATTAGGTCACCCAGAGGGAGAAGGCAAACATATATATGGTATGGCCATGTTACAGGTAATTTGCTATAATACATATATAACAAAGCTATTTTTCTTAGAGTACAACAATAAACACTGGCCTTTCCTATAATATATTCCATGGGTCAGCTACCCACCCTATCTTCTGGAAAGTACATTAGTTTGACAAGTACTATAAAGAAACAGAGAAATGAAAAGAAAGAAAAATCAATAAAAACAATGGTATAAATTTTCAAAACAAGATCATGGGAGAAACTCTTCAACAAATCAACAACTGGAACTTTTCTGAAAAGAAACAATAATTGTCTTTCACCTCTTGTAATTGTAAATTAAGCATATTGACAGCAAGTACTTAGGCAAAATTAAATAAAATCATGAGACTATAATTATTTCCCATTTAGAAACTTTCACATGGTGAAGATGAAATTAATGAGTGTCCCATACACTATTTTTCCTAATGCCACACAGTCCAGTGCATTGTCCAGAGCTATAGACAATGAGTCATGTGGGAAAAAATGGAAGGTGGAATGAGACACATTATCATGAAACTAATATCACTGCTGGAACATGGAGAAGAGAGTGTTATAGAGCCTCAAAACAGGCCATTTGTGGAGGAAGGTGGGATTTGGAGATGGTTGGAAGGAGGATTACAAAAGTCAAGAAGGGACAAAAATTATTTGCCCAGTCTTAAAAGCCAAGATCATTTATATAATGTAATTTCTGAGATTCAAGAAGTATTCCTGGGGAGAAAAAATGGCGGCTTGCTAGGGGGCTGGGTTCAGAGTCTCTATGGAGAAATCAGATCAGATGCTAGATTATGACAACATGGAGAGGGCAAGATGAACGGATAACAATTCTTATTAACCAAGGTGGTAACCGAAGGAAAAAATAAAACTAGGAAGAGGAAGGAAAAGCGCAGTTGGAGAGCTGAAGCCCAACGTGCTCACTGAGCCCTGCTCTGCACAGTACTAGGAGGGCCCAGACATCCAAAGTTAAGCTGAGACCACGGCTGCCAATAAGGGGAGTCGGCAAATCCCAGACCCTTAATGGAAGGACTCGGCAGAGTGAGCAGTGGATCTAAGGGAAAAGCAATATTGGCTCTTGGCGACTGCTGGAAATTGAGACCTGGGGCTCCATGAAGCAGCCAGAGCCACCTGGCTTAGTTGGAGGAGACTGCGAGAGGCTCCTGAGCTCCAAAGCTGGACACCACGCAGTTTTCTGACAGATCCATGCTGTGCTGGGAATACAGTGAAGATACTTGGCACAGTGTGCGGTGGACCCAAGAGGAAGATCTGCATGGATTCCCAGTGAGTGCTAGGGACTTGGTCCCGAGGCTGTGTCACTGGCTGGAGGACATCTTGGAATTGGGTAGAGCCTGGCACCATGGTGGTTTCAGTGATACAGAGAGGACTGGTGGAAGACAGCTTGGATTTGGGCAGATTCTGGTGCTGCACTGACATCAGTCAGCTGCCCCTGGCACAGAGAGAACTGGCAGGGTCTGCTGAGGCTGAACTATGCCTCTAGTTGGGACCCAATAAGCAGATACAAAATTGTTTCGACTCTGTGATGACCACAAGGTACAGTCTAACTTGTGGATTGATTGGCACAGAGGCTGAAGGCTAGCCTGCACCATACCTGCATCCCTGCCTGTACCTCAGATAACAGAAAATTGGGGAGGGCAGCAAAAACTCCAGGTAGCAGGCTTCAGAAAGACCCTAAGCAATATGAAGAGGACCAGAGATCCCCAGGACACACCAGTCTGAAAGAAACCAGAAACATGACAAGAGATAGAAATTTAAAAAAAAAATCTCCAGCTGCCAAACCCAGGAAAATAAGCCCAGGAGAAGTAAATACAGAAGAGAATCAGCACAGTAACCATCCAACTAGACACAGCATCAGCGGAAATAAAGAAATACCTTCATGACCTCACAGACAAATTTAAAACTGTACTTCTGGGGGCTGGAGGTTTAGCTCAGTGGCATAAGTGCCTGCCTTGCAAGCAGGCAGTCGTGAGTTCAATCTCCAGTACCAATAAAAAGGAAAAAGACAAAAAAAAAAAAAAAAAAAAAAACTGTACTACTGATCCAAGTGAGGAAAGATACAAAGAGATTAATTAAAGAAATGATAAGCCCCACCCAAGAGAATACACATGGAAGAACAGAGGAAATCAGAAAAGAAAGAGAAACCTCTGATGAAGAATTTAAATATAACCTAGAATACATGAAACAGATTCAAAGAGATTACCAGGAAACTAAAAACTCCATTGAAAACTGGTAAAAATGCCTTGACAGAAACTAAAGTCAGTCTTTTGAAAGTTGAAGAGAGATTTATGATGTATGATCGTGAAAGAAAAGACCTCTTAAAAACTAAGAGGAAACAGAAAGAAACAATGGAAAGGCTAGAAGATGACAAAAGCCTACATAACTTAAGAATAAAGCACATGAGCGAGGAAGCAGGAGTAACCAAAAATGAACTACAAAGAATATTCACAGATATATTAAAGCAAAACTTCCCAAGCATAGAAAAAAGAAATGATATCCAGATAAATGAGGCATATAGAACTCCAGCCATCTACAACCAAAACAGATCTACACCCAGACATATAATAATCAAGATTCCAGAAATCCACAAAAGAACAGAATACTAAAAGCAGCCAGGGAAAAGAAGCAGATTACCCACAATGGGAAAATTATCAAAATAACAACAGACTTATCAACATAAACTCTAAAATTGAGAAGAGCCTGGGAGGGGAATTATCCAAAGCCTGAAAGAAAAATAATTTGCAACCAAGACTGATGTACCCAGAAAAAACTCTCTCAAAATTAATGGAGAAATAAGATGTTTCCAAGACAACGAGGGGAGTTCATGGCCACCAACCCAATCCTACAGAGAGTGCTGAAGGACATTCCAGAGAGAGAGCAGAAGGGATACCAGGATTCCAGCAACAGTGGCAGAGAGGCCTCAATGAATGGGGCAGACAGTGGAATGAGGGAGTAAGGTGGACAAATTATAGCAGTAAAGTGGAATAAGACATGAGGCAGAGATTGTAAGCTATAATCTTTAATATAGATAGCCTTGACACACTAAATTAAAAAAAAAACAGGCAGAGTAGATTAGGAGACAGGCTCCACTAAGATTCTCTGAATAGGAAATACACTCAACCTGAAGGAGGGTTAATAAACTAAAGGTCAAAGATGAGAGAGCAAAGCTATATGTGACAGGAAATCAGAGAGAAATAGTGACAACCCATCCAGCAGCTTCAGATAGACTGGAAAGCTATGACACTTTTGGACAGTTGTAGGACTACACAGCTAGAAGGAAGGAAAACCCTATGACTTTAGTGAGTAAAGGAATCCAGCTCAAGATCAAGCTCAGGGGTAGAAAGGTTCAGCAACACTCAGATAGACAATGGGCTGGCCCACTACTCTAAAAACTAAAGGAGCTAGTGAGACCCAAAACATACAAAGCATCCTGAGAAGGGGAAAGGTGAAAAATAGCCTAAAAAAGGGAAGGCCAGAGGTCATTGTTAATAGTGTATCAGGATTTAAAAGTCACAGTAGTCTTATGGCTCTGTTTAGTTTGAATTTATTTTGTTCCAGTCTATCTACTCATATCAGATTTGAGGGCACAGACATCTAACTCAAAAATAGCAGGTTATACCATGGTAACTATCCTTAATTTCCTATTAACTTAAAATGAAACCCCTATTACTTACATTGTCTTACTATGACTGACCTCATTTGAATCTGGTTTGTTAGACTGCAGTTTTGCCTTGGCTGATTTTATTCAAATTTGGTATGCTTGATAGTATTAAGTCTAAAAGCAGAGACAACTACTCTGAAGATGACAAGTTGTAAAAGATATCCATACCAGTTTTGATTATTAACTGCTCTCAAGTCCTACAATGCTTTCAAAGTTGTGTTTTTATAAAAATAGCTATGTAATACTATGCTTAACTATATTAAGCCTGATGATGTGAACAAGTCTATTGAAAATAACAAGAGAAAGCATAGTAACTATGGTAGATCACCCAATATTGTGGTCTTATATGTCTTTTTCATTGCCTGTTTTCCTAGGAATTTGCTTTGCTGTTTTGGTATGATTTGTTTTTTCCTACAATACAGAGAGGATAGATATACATGTAGAAATTCACACATGGGAAGAATTTTTAAACTATTTACAGGAACAGATTATATAATGCAAGATGTAATGAACAGATACTCTGAAGAAGAAGAGACACTAAGAAACCCAATGCTAATTCTGTAGCATTATGATATAAATCTAGCAATACTATTATTCATTGTTCAGAGTGATATTAGTCTAGTCTCTTAAGTTCAATTTCAGCATATGTAAAGATAAGGACAGCTACTACAAAGAGAATGAGAGAAACTATTGTAGTCATTATTGTCTTCCCCAATGTCAGATCTTGAAGACCTAGAAAGCCTTCGTCATCCTGTAATGATTTGATTAGTTCTATAATATGCAGTATGTATTCAAAGTGTGCAAAGACGGGGACAACTATTTGGAAGAAAACTAGAGACAATAAGATAGACAGTGAAAATCTCCAGTAGACTTGCTTTGAAATCTGTATTTCTTTAAATTGTTTCCTTTTGAACTGTTTTGTTCTGTTTTGATATGTTTAATCTTACCCCCTTTAAGATAAAAAAAACAACTGTGTAGGACTGATAGCCATATTGCTAAGTTTTTGTTGGTTCATTGAGCAGAACTGTTGGCAGTGTCACTATTTGAATGTCACTTTACATACTTTAATTTTGTAACCTGAACAGCTATTTCTAAGATGACAATATGTAATTTATCAACTGGTAGTTTCTTATTGTTTATTTTTCTGTAATTCTGTATTATTTATACCTTTTTTCCTCCATTTTTTGTTTCTTGCTCTCTAATTAAAAGAAGAATTTATCATAAAAAGTCCTATATAATTGGATATTTATGTTGTTCCCAAATTTTCACCATAATGCCAACTAATGTTGCCCTTAAATTTTTGTCTTCATATTCAATTATTTCCCTAAGAAGTTCCTAGAAGTGGGAATTTCTCATATACATTTCAAATAATATGAATAATTTTAATATTCTTAATCCATGTGAGGTTTGGTTTAGTCTTGCCAACCTCAGATATTTGAGTTTCTTTTGGAAAACTTATCAACTAGTGAAATATATGAATTATAAATTTCCTTTGGAAAGAAAAGCAGATTGCTTTAAAATTGATAGCATCAAGTTTGAGGGTATAGGCAACTACTTTGAAGACAATAAGATTCACTATGATGCCCATTATGGTTTGACTATTATCTTCTTTTGAAGTCCTGTAATGTCTCCAATGTTTCAGTTTTATTGGTTTTGTTCTGTATTGTTTTGTTCAATTGTATTGTACCTGATGATATAGGCAATTCTTTTTAAGATAGCAAGAGGCGTTATGGTAACCATTGCTGATCACCTTCTATTCTGCTTTTACATCATGCACTATGTCCATCCTTGTTTTGATTGACTGTTTTGTTTTGTCACATTTAGTTTTATCTCTTCAAAAAAAGTAATAAGAACTGTGGGAGTAATAAAACCCAAAATGTGTAATTGTTATTGTAAAAAAGAGAGGAAAACAAAGTGCTCTAAAGGATATAACTACACGTATATTTAAGGGTGTAAGATAGGTAACCATATTACTAAGTTTTTATTGGATCACTGAACAGAACTATTTGCAGTCTCACTGTTTGAATGTCCACTTTGTATTCTTTAATTTTAACTTGAACGACTATTTCTAAGATGATAATATGTAATCTATTAACTAGTGATTTCTTACTGTTTACTTTTTTTTTTGAAATTTTGTATTACTTGTACCATCTTTCTGTTTTGTCTTTTTTTCTCTCTTTAAATAATTTTTTTTTTAAAAAAAGAAGTATTCCCAGCCTAGGAAAACCTTTCCTCATCAGTCACCCTTTGGAACTCTACCCTTTGGTGGCTTGACAAATGATCACATCTGTTGCTTTATTATTCATTAACTCTTCAACATAAATTCATTTAGGGGTACTTAATTCAATAGACATTGATCACCGGTTAATTTTCTCAATCAATAAGTGGTTATTAAATACACACCATGTACCAGACATTGTGATGATGACAAGGGCACTGAAAGGGACACACAGACCTTAACCCTCACCAAGTTGGGACAGCAAAACACACAAATACGGCTTTGGGTGTCCACGATGAGGCATGAGAGTGAAGCCTTCACAAGTCGAGTGGGCCACTTCCTCTGCCTCCATCAGCTTCTCTTATAGGATATTTTCTTATGCTTGTTTATGAGACATACAGTAATTTTTGAACTCTTGTAATTACTTGCATTTAGACATAACTATTTGGCTATAGTATAAATTTCTTAATGTTAGAATAAAATAGTCATAGAGGAAACACCTCCAGGTCATGGTGAGCATAAAGAAAACTGATGTGTATGCCAGTCAGAAACCGGCTCAGTTTCATAGTGTAACTTCTCACACAACTTTGATAGTTCTATATCCTAGGTGGGGTTTGGCTTTTTGTTTTTGTTCATTGTTTTTGTTTTGCTTAACCTCCTCTTAGACAAGAAAACATGTTCACCCTGGGTGCAGCCATAACTTTGTGCTGGAATGATACTCTATTTAGCATCTGTATGGTGGCTTCAGTATGTGTTCACAAAATAATCAGGAAGTCTCCCTTGAAAAGATGGAAACAAATATTCCTCCTGATTGAATGTGGCTGGACTTAGGGATTCACTTCTACAAGAATAAAGTATAGTGAGACTTGCAATTTGCCTTCTAAAGCTAGATAACAGAATATATAGGGTAATGTTGCTCTTTTCTCCTCTTTTTTTGTTTCTAATTTTCTTACATGCTAAAGAAACCAACGTCATTATGTGTAAGGATGCCCAAACTACCTTATGGAGGGATCCTTGTATACAGAACTAACGTCTCCCACCAACACCCATGGAAGTGCACCATCATGGAAGTGGCGCTTGAAGCCTCAGTTTTTAAATGACTAATTAATGTGTCAGCCATGAGTAGTGAAAGACGTTGAACCAGAATCACTCAACTAAACTACTCTCATATTCCCCAACTCATTTGAAATATATGAAAAAATAAAAATGCTTAGTGAAAAAGTTTGGGAAATAATTGCTACTCAAAGATACATAGTTAATAGTCTCTTCTGCACAAAATTTAGTTATTTTTCAAAAGAAAGGGGGATGCTATTATCAGATACTCTCATACTGTTGGGTTCTTATAAGCTGAAATCATTCTTTTACCATTTTAAAAACCAGCAGTCTTAATTTTATTAGTCATTTCTTCACTGTCATGCATTCATCAGAATATTGATCATTACTAATCTTGATTTCCAGGATGTCCAATATTTGAGCAAATGCCCATTACATTCACCAGAACAAATATTTTACAGTAGATATTGATTACTGCTGCAGCTTTGACACTGCCCTTGAGGGAGTGGAAGGTGAGAGACCTTGCTCCTAGACCACGGACTAAGCTTTCCTCTTCTTTCTTTGGAAAGTAACTTCACAAGTCAGTCTGTGAAATAGTCATACACACACACACACACACACACACACACACACACACACACATATGCACGCACACACATTCAAACACACACTACCATAATCATATACACAATTTACTTTTGCAGGGAGAGACGGTTCAGGCAAAAAACTAGGGATCCATTTTAGATAATTGTAGGAATATTCACTCTTCCTTCTTTCTCTAAAGTTGCTTGTGCAGTCCATGTTTTAATCTCTTTTTGAAACTAGGCCTTGAGAACTTAAAGCTTGTTTTCAGTAATTTTGGCATTTGTCTACAATACTGTCTGTTTAAAAACTCTCTACAAAGCAAATCACTCTGGATTTCTGGCTCTTTGATATTGCCTGAGTTATGGAAGCACTAATAATTTATGGTAGCTTGGGTAGGCACTCAGCATAGCCATTTATAATCTTCCTTTCTCTTAGAACACTGATCTTCAAACAAATCTGTGCTCTCCAGGAAACCTCTCTGTTCAGGCACTCAAAGACCCCTGCAAAGTCAGCTGCAGAATCTCCAAACACATATCTCACTGTTGTTCTTTGACCACTTCTTTGCTATCAAACACATCCACTCCTGAGTACCAAGGATTTCTAATTGGCATTTTATGTTCTAATAATGCTGCAATTTCTCTTACCTATTTTTTCAGATCTACTCATTATTCAAATGGCTTACAGAAATGAAGGTCGAAAAAGTAAATTTGTACAAGAGACTCCTAGCAAGATGATCTGGAGGACAATGAATCATGGATGTTGTCATGCTTTGTCAGAGAAAATTAATTAACTAAAAACCTGGCTAGATCATGAGTTTCAAATTGTATCACAGTACGCATCCTTAGATCTAACGTGAAAATTCAGCACACCCTGTCATTGATTAAAACATATTCCCACTTGTGTTTGATTTGGGTTAAATTCAAGAATATATAGGTACATTTAAAAAAAATTTAACAGATTTTTTTTGAAATATGATTTTCATACAATAAAATTTACTCATTTGAAGTGAATGGTTTGATAGATTTGGACAAATGTATACAATTCATGTAATCATCACCACAATCTAAACTTTGACCATTTCCATTATATCCCCAAAATTATCTTTTGCTTCTTCCAATCCTGGCCTTAGGCAATTACTAATCTGTTCTCTCTCTCCTTTTTTTCTTTTTTTTTTTGGGGGGGGGCGGTTACTGGGGATCTAACTCACGACCTCACGCTTGCCAGCCAGGCACTTACACAGCTGAGTAAATCCCCAGCCCTCTATTTTCTCTTCCTTATGTTTTTTTATATAATGTAGAGTAATAAATTACTCCTAAGACTTAGAAACTTCATACTGGACATGTATCATCTCACACAGAATTGATGACTGGCTCTGCTGAGGAGCTGTGGCTCATGGCCTCTGTGAAGACTTAAGCAGGACTAAGGATTCACTTTTAAGATGACTCACATGACTGACTTCTTCCTGAGCAAGTGGTGTAAGCCAGTGAGCAAGCAGAAATCTGTGGTCCTTTTATGACCAACTCATTCAGATAATATACTACCACTTCCACTGTGTTGTGTTAGTGAAAATTGAGTCATTAAGTTCAACCCACTTTAAAGGTAGAGGGGGTTAAGCTCTATCTCTTGATAAATATTAAAGAATGCAGACATTTCAAGGCCATTACAGCAAGTTTTATATTTTTAAGAATTTCATATAAATTTAATCATACAATGTTTTCTTTTAATGTGGCTTTTTTCACTTAGAATTATGTTCTGGAAATCCACTCATATTGTTAAAAGTCATTTTCCTGTACCTTTTTTATTGGATAAATTTCAACTGCACAAGTATACCATTTGTTTACTGAAATGTGCCTATATTTTCAGACACTTTTTAAGCAACATATTTTGGTAGGTTTTTCTGCAAAATTTACTTAACTGCATGTTGTCAAATATTAGACAGGATTTTTGAAAGACTGTTATATAAAAACCAATAAAATATATAAAACCTAAGACTGCTACCAGAGCAATTACCTCAGTTTTCATTATTTGGAATGTGCCTTATAACTGATACTTTGACTATCCTATGGCAATCAACTTTACCTAAGCAGAAATCTGAGGCTCCTCCTCCAGAGTTTACCTCAACCTAGCGGTCAATCATAACAATATCTGATATTGAACTTTATTTTAAACAGCATTCTGTAACAGGAGAAATTTTTGAGGTAAACAATTTTTCACAAGGTACAGAATTGAGAACTTGTCAGAACATATAAGAAATTTTTATTTCTATCATTAAATGTCCAGAGTTCTGCTGAATGGACTTCCTTTACAAACCAAGCTTCATCTTAGAATTCAATGTTAGCTTCATATCTCTAAGGAACATAAAGCATGAATCTTTTCAGGAAGGAGTTCAGAAAGTTGCTTTTTCTATTCAGGAAATAGGGTTTTTTTTCCCCTTTTTATCTGTCAAGGGAATAAACAAAACATTCAAAGGCCCTCACAGATCTGTAAGAGCCTCATCTTCTATCCCCAGGCTTTACCTTCTGATGATCTTGTCAGTCAAGGGTAGCAACTAAATGCTATCACCAGATGAGTGCAAGCAGCAGCAGAAAAAACAAGGCAAAGACACAGCCCAAGTCTCAGGAGAAAGGTCATTATCTGGATCCCATTGATTTCTCCATCTCCTTTCAGAATTTTTGCACAGGTCACAATTTCAAGAGTTATTGAATAAACCAATATCTGAGTGATTCTCTCCACGAATCATGTCACAAAGGTGGTTAACTTATTCACTCTGACTGTGATGTGTAAAATTTGAGAGTTATTTTTGTGCATTTATCAGCTTTTGGCTTCTAGACCTTGGGAATCAGACTATAGGATGGGAAAGACTGTATCTGCAGGCCTCATTACTGTAGAGACACAGGTCAGAAAAGCACAATCACTGGTGATATAGTTTGTATCTAGATGTCTTCCAAAATTCTCATATGCTCAAAAGTGGGGAGTTTCCAACGTGGGTGGATTACAATGAGTGAAGCTAGGATGAAGGGAGTGATACTGGAGTTAAAGATCTCCACTCTTGTGTAGGTGGTGTCACCCAAAGGATGAATAGCCTGAATGCAATATGAAGGAGCAGAAAGAAGGCCAGATGCTGCTGCCACATCTGCTGCAAATGCCACTTGCTGTTGGTGTTCGCTGCCCTCTGCTTGCCATTCCATAGACTGTTTCTACTGTATGGTGCACCTCCGCCATGCCACCTTGCTTTGGAACTAGCTGACTGTACCCTGAAACCTCTACCAACTGTGAGCTGTAAATCACCTTTCGTCCTTTAACTTTGAATGTCACATATTTTGTCTCAGTAGTGAGAAAAGTAACTAAGACACCTGGTGATATCTTATGAGCTAAACAAGACTACCCAAGCCAAATACCCATGTGAATTCCCTAAGGGTAAGGATAGTTGACCTATGAAACTATGTTTATTTGTAAGAACATTTTTTACATTTTATCGACAGAGGGATGGAGCAAAAAGAAATGTGAGTCTATTTTCCAAAACTGTTTTGAATTATTCTTAATCATTTTTATGCTATTTTAAGTCAATTAATATTAAGTTATATTTCTTTGGTCAAAAGGGAGAATGAGATCCATAGTATTTGATAACAGAAGAACAAGGGAAGATTGTGTAAGACAAGTGTAAGAGTAAACTGAAAATATTGGAGAATCACCAAACAGGCAGAATTTGTTTGTATTCAGATGCATGTTCAGTAGTTATCTTTACAAGAAATCTAAAACATCCTGATACACCCTCCCAACACACTTACCCCTCACATATAAATACACAAGTATGCATAACAGCATGTATTTGTCCGTTTGTTGGTGCTTTTAAAATCATCTTGGGGCAAGAGTTTCATTCAAATTTCTCATAGGGAAATTGATTATTTTTTTAAGTGCCTACTATATGTCAGGCATAATCATAAAAACACTGGGGTTGCAACATACACACATGCAAAAAATCCCCTAAAAACAAAACAAAACAGAACAAAAAAACAAGGCCAGTGACATTCCATAGGCTGGTAACAATGTTTGATCTATATGGATCTCACCTAGCAACCACTGCCAACCTATGAGTCTGCATACATTATTTGTCCCTCGTTTTCTAATTTGCTGACTAACCAAGTCTGATTCACACCCAAACACACACCAAGAATCAACACTGCTATCGAGAAAGTTTCTGTGATATGCTGCAGTAACAGTTGACACACAATTTATCTTTTTCTCTGGAGCCAGCTACAGAATTCTTCCTAACAGAATTTGGACTCAAAGTAGTCTATTTTTTTTTCCTTTTAGTATCTTGAGTTTCCAGAATAGATAAGCATTCAGTATTCAAGGGCCATTTTCTTTATTATCTTCAAAAGAAGTTCTATCTAAGCTATTAGGAAGGTAGAAGCAATTAGAGAATTTTTACAGCAAGTGTTGGGAAGCACTAAAATACAAAGGGATGTCAAATCAAATCAATATTTAGGTACCAAAAGATGTTCTAATTACTGGATCCAGGAGCCACAAGAATCAAGGTTTAAAAAAAAATCAAAGAACTAAAAGGAAAAAAAAAGGAATAGGTTTAAATATGAGCAAATTGCAACAGATTAGGTATAGAAAAAAGTATCTTGATAAATCAACATATGATAAATCCACAGCTAATACAGGAATAAAAGGGAAAAATAAAAATTTTCCTCTGATATCTGAAAATGGATAATGTGTCCACTTTCACCATTGCCATTTAACAAAACACTGGAAGTCCTAATCAGGGCAACTAGGCAAGATACAGAAATACAGGGCATTCAAATAGAAAAGGTGGAAGTTAAATTATGCCTGTTCTTAGAGTAAGAAAATCCTAAAGGCTTTCCCAGAAAATTATTACAATTTTTAAATGAATTTAATAAAACTGTAGGGAATTAAATCAATGTACAAATCAGTAGTGTGTCTACATGTTGATAGTGTATGTAGGATAGGAAAAATAAACTAAGAAGCAATCCTACTTACAGTAGCTGTAAAAAGATCAAGTATCTACAAATAAGTTTAACCAAAGAGATGAAAAAAAAATCTATAATAAATGTTATAAACATTGGGCTGAAGATGCAATCCAATAGAAAAAATGCCTGCCTGGCAAACAAGAGGTCATGAGTTTGATACTTGGTTCCAAAAAAAGAGAAAAAAAATTAATGAAAAAACAGAAAAGGACATGAATAAATGGAACTATATCTTATGTTTCTTGGTTGAAAGAATTCACATTTTAAAAATATTCATACTAGACTATTATTAGGCTAGAATAAAAGAATAAGCTGGCAAGAGGGAGTGTAAGAGTTTAATAGAAGCATAGATATGATCCTAAAGTGTGATATGCAGTTGTATAAATACTACATAGAAATCTAACATTTTGCAAGATTAATAGACACTAATAAAATATATTTTTAAAACCATACTACTCAAAGCTATGTACAAACATAATTGTGATTACTATCAAAACACTAATTTCATACTTCACTGAGATAGAAAAAAAAAATCCTAAAGTTTGCATGAAACCACAGACCCTTCAGAAATGTCAAACTAAATCAACAAGCTAGAGGCATCACATTTCTCAACTTTAAAATACATTCCCAAGGTGTAATCACCAAACAGTATGTCATAGGAAAAAGCAGACAGGATAGAAATGAAACAGAATGGAGCATATGGAAATCAAGCCACACAATTTACAACCAAGTATTTTTTTGACAAAATCACCAAGAACACATATGGATAAGGACACTCTCTTCAATATATTTTACTGGGTAAAATAGATATTCATATACATACGAATGATACTACATCCTTTTCTCTCAACAAATACAAACTCAAAACGGCTTAAAGACTTAAATATAAATCACGAAACCATAAGACTACTAGAAGAAAAAAATATGTTCTATGGCCAATTCTAATACATTGTTCCAGGCGAAGAACAAGTAAACAGCTGGAAAAAATAGAGAAAATGGACTTCTTTCAAATTATCGAATGAAACTTCTTCAGAAAAACGTCTGCACAGCAAAGTAATCAACACAGTGAAGGAGACAATGTGTAGAATATATTTTAAGCTATTAACAAGGATTGATGTCCAGAATACACAAAGAATTTTAAAAACTCAATAGCCAAAGGCAAGTGATCATATTTTACAATTGGCATATGATCTAAATAGATATTTCTCAAAAGAAGATATGTAAATATTTAAGATATCTACAAAAATATTATTGATATATAATCATTTGGGAAATCCAAATGAAAACCACAGTGAAATATTATTTCACTTTGATAAAATGGCTGTAATAAAGAAGACAAAATATGGCAAATGCCGTCACAGATGTGAAGAAAGAACTCTTACATGTTGGAATGCAAATTACTACAGACACTATTAAAAACAGTTGTTCTTCAAGAAATTAAAAGTAGAACTACCATATGATCCAGAAAACTTATTACTGGTGTTTATCTAAAGGAATTAAGGCTGGTATAACAGAGAGATAGCTCCATGCCTATGTTTATCACAGCACTATTCACAATAGCCATATTGGAGAATCAATCAGAGTGTCTAAGGATAGCAAGAGAGTGTTTAATGCGTCCAAAGTTACTACCAAATAAGAAGAATCATTGTTGTATTACATAGGAAGTGATTACCCAAGATAACTACAGGAGAGGATTTTCAATATACTCACCACAAGTGATAAATAACCCAAATATGTTGATTTAATCAATATGCAATGTATATAAATATACCAAACCATTAACCTATATCTCACAAAAATATATAATTATCTATCAATAAAAAAAATTAAAATAAAATATAGTGAGAGCAAAATATTAAAGAACAATGGCTAACATTCTAAGAATAGGTGGTCATGCCTTTGAGCACTGGTCGGGGAGCTTTTTGCTCTACTTTGTGTACCTGAGCGTGTGTAACAGTCTTCTGAAAAATCAGAGTAGAAGGATAACAAAGAAATGAGAACTTTATCTATTTTAGGTCCTTTATACCCCTGTTTTCACAGCCATGCCAGACATAAATTTGATTGTAGATCTTAAACTGTTCTCTACGGTTATTTTAACTGTTGTTTAACCTTGAATAACACAAAATAATAGCAAAGTTACAGAAGAGAGTTGATAAAATGTCTTTGAAGGAGCCAAACAGGTTAAGTAACAAACGACCTAGAACCCTCTTGTGCTTTGAAGATCAGGAGAAGAGGGAACTGGGAGAGATATGAACAACAGGACACACGAAAATGTTGCTAATAGACACCTCCTTTGTCAACATTGGGCTGCGGAGAGCAATATTACCTGCCTTACCGCAAGACTGTGAGCCTCTGACTCATTATGCTCCCATCTGTGACCACGTGCCCAGTGATGGTAGTTTCCTATACAGATAAAGAAAAGAAATGGACAAATGGGCACATTAAATTAACACTCTTCCTTGGTATTGTTCAAGCACATCACAGAGCAACAAAGGAAGAAAAGAAGGAAGTGAATGCCTGCTGGCCCTGTAAAGTGGGGGTAGGGGGTGCAAAAATCCATCAAGTAAGTTTCTGCCTGCAAACCACAGACCACAGTCCTAGGTAATCTCCAAAGCATGCATACCAAGAAATTAATTGTCTTTGTTACAAAAGAAATCAGTATCCTCATAGATTCCAGGACTAAGACTATACTTGAGTGACTTGAATCCCATTGCTAATCATGCTGCATTTATTATTACCTTACAGTGGTACAGTCCTTTACAGTTCAACACATGCACTCGCCATATATTTCAGTTTTAAATTTTCCTAATTGAACAAAGATTCACATTTTCTCTTGGCATCTAGGAAAACTGAATCTCAGACACATTAAATGAGTTACCACAGTTCACTGGCTATCTGCTTACAGATTCAAGCCTAATCTTTTAATCCCAATGCATATTATTTTGTCAATCTTTTTATATAAAATTTTAGTGTCCGATCCATATGCAACATTGTGTATAATGACAGTTGTTTAAAGAAGATTGTTCTTAAACAAGACATCTCTATGTTAGTGATGACTTTTGTCAAACTTCTGTGGCAGCAGCACATGAAACTACCTACTCACTTCTCAGGGCTCAGAGACACACCCGAGCTCCACATCCACTGGCTGCTCAAAGAGCAGTGTGATGAGAACCAGAACCTAGAAGTGGTCTGAATGCTTAGCTGATGGTAGCCAGTAATTTGCTTTAAAATATCAATTGTCATTTGTGTTGATTAGCATCTCTATTCTTTCCTTAGGCATATTTTACTGTCTATTGTTAAAGCTCACATCACTGATTTTACTATTGCTTTTAGGATTAGGTAATAACCGTGACTATAATCATGAATTTCCTTCTGTTAAACCAATTTGGCTCAGGACTATAGCTTTCCTATATATTTTTTCCTCGCTAAAATTGTCTACATATCCTAATTCTCTCTATGACTAAAAATATTTGGAAAAGAATTTTGAAATGATTTGGTTTTCATTTTAATTTGCTTTAAGAGTTGTAGTTCTATCTGTGTCAGTGTGCAAAGTAACTATTGTACTCATTGTGGATTTTACTTTTAATCAGTTTCATATAATGCTTTATACATTCACTTTAAAGTTTAACATAAAAGTCTCAGTTTCTATAATGGACATTTTGTTATATTTCTGGTCACTCTTAAATGTTTAAGGTATCAGTGCTTTGCTCAAATATATGTATATATTTTTAATTTTATTTTGAAAGTAGTAAAATACAACAGAACAAGACAGAATAAAGCCAACTAAGATCGTACAGTGAAACTGGTACAGAACTTCACAGCAGGTTACCGAGATAACAGTAATAGGTATCACAGTATACTTTGTTATCTTTGTTATCTTTACAATAGTTGTTCTTTCAATCATGTATATCAAAATAAAATGAAACACAGAACATTATAGAACTTATCAAAACAATATTGAATAGGGCAGTACCATTAATCAGAATAGAGCAGAACAGCAATAAAAATACTTGCCTTCAAAGAGATGGTAGAAGGAAGTCCTCCTTATTTGCTATGGTCAACCTCCCAGGAGGTGCTCAGATTTCTGGTTCCCATCTGCTAACAGCGGGGACCAGAGAAGGGGGTAAGGAAAGTGGTATGTTTGACTCTAAGCCCTGTACCAGTAGGTTCACTATTGGTTAGCAAAGAGGCAGGCTGGTTGCTTGGTTTCCCAGCTCCGTGAGTTCCAACATGGCATGGATCTCAGGAGACACGGGTGGTTCTCCCCCTGGAAGGGCCACCGTCTGCCACACTGCCAAGGCTTACCAGGGAGGCGAGCTTCTTGCGTGGTTTCCCAGCGTCCTAAGTTCCAATATGGTGCGGATCTCAGGAGCTGCTGATGGTTCTCCCCCAGGAAGGGCTGCAGTCTGCCACACAGAAGCCACTTACCCGGAGGGGAGGTGCTTGCTTGGCTTCCCAGTGTCCTAAGTTCCAACTTGGCGCAGATCTCAGGAGCTGCTGGTGGTTCTCCCCATGGAAAGGCCACAGTCAAAATATGTTTTCTAAATACCACAAAAATATCTGTTATCCAGTCCAAATGTTTTTTCTTCATAGTTTAACGTTTATCACTTAAACATAGTGTCATAATAAACATGGTTGTTTTCATTTCTGATTACACTTGTTTGTAGCCCTGTTTTGTACCTTTCTACAAAGTTTTCTTCCTCTTCTGATAGTTTCTAATAGACACTATTTGAACATCTTTAAATTCTTCACTTGATTATCTTTTTTATGGCTTTAACTGTTTGACATTAACATTGGAAGACTTATTAGAAATTATTATACTCAAACCACCTCAAAAACAATATTGTAACAGAATGTAGTTAGAGATTTATGTTAGAGAGTTTCAAGACATACTATAAAGTTACAGTACTTAACATTATGTAGTGATGACATAAAAATAGAAATAGAATCTATGAAAATGATACAATCCAGGCTTGTGTGTGTGTGTGTGTGTGTGTGTGTGTGTGTGTGTGTTGTGTACATGTGCAGTTGCTTTATTTTCAAGAAGGATACAAGATAATTCAATGGAGAAATTATTTCTTTTCAACAATATTCTAGAACAACTGGAGAAAAGAACATCACAATATATATATAAGAATGACCCGGAAAAAGATAATGAACTCAAACATAAAATAAAATATGTAAGTCTGTTACTGGAAAATCGGTGAAAAACCTTTGTAACCTGAGGAGAAAGGCAGAAATGTTTTAGGTATGATATATAGGTCATAACCCACAGAAGTGAAAAAAAAGAGCCAAACTGTTAATTACAGTTTGGCACACTGATAAAATGAGAAGTAAATCACAAAATTGGGGAGAATATTTACAGTCTGTGTGTTTAACCAATAATTTGTATCCAAAAATATAATGAACAGTTGTAGTTCAATAATAAATGGATAAAAAACACAGAAGAAATAATCATAAGATTTCACTGATATTTTACAAAAGAAGATATAGGAAGAATAAATATATTCACAAGATCAGTAACACCACAATGTATTAACATATTAGTGTCAGAAGAATGAAAATCAAAATCACAAGAAGATATAATACCATATCTACCAGAATGATATGAAAAAAATAAAATTTGATTGATGATATGGAACCATTAAAACTCTATTATAGCATTTCTGAAAATATACTGTAAAGTATTAGATCTCAGAAAATAGTCTAAAAGTTTTTTTAAAACCAAATATGTATTCACCAAAAGACCCAGAATTTCCACTCGTGCATATTTACTCAAGAGAAATAAAAAGTGCTGCTTTCTAAAAGGCTTATAAAAGAATGTTCAGAGAAGTTTTAGTAAAAACAAAAATCAAACCTAGATATAAACTAGATATAACAACTGGCCAAGGAATAAATAAGTTTATGGCTTATCCATTTAATAAGGAAGTATTTGGCACCAAGAAAAGGGATCAGCCACTGACCAATATTTGCAACTGTGTGAGTGAATTCCAACAACATTATGGTGAACAAATGAAGCCAGACTGACAGCCAGTACACACTGTAATCCTCTTTATATGAAATTCTAGACAGACAAAGCTAATCTGTATTAACCAAGAGAAAAGTCAGGGGTTAAAGGGAACCAGATATTAGATTAAACAATGACATCAAAAGGGCATAAGACATATGTTTGAGATCAAGAAAAGCTTAAATCCTGTTCTGGTAGTGGTTACACAATTATATGCACTTGTCAAAATCATCAAATACATACATTTCTCTAACACCCTGAAAAAATGATCAGTAATTTTACATAAAATATACCTGAACAAGTTTAATTGATAGAAAATATTGGTATCACTTTCAATAATGTTAATATTTATAATGATGATATTTTAAATGCATTTATACCATACTTACATAAAGATCCTCATTTGGAATTCACAATAATTCTATTAGCAGGCATTTGTATTATCACAATCTCACAAATTACACAGCTGCAATTTGAAGTTTAATAGTTTTTTAATATTCACACATCTAGAAAAACATAAAATTTGAACGTGGGTTAATTTATCTAATTTCTTGAAGAAAACTGTCAACATAAAATTTAACCCTTTTCCAAATGTTTCCCAAACAAAACTTTAACACAATGCCAATAAAGATAAATAACACAATATGGAAGAAATTTTTTCATAAAGTTATATGTAAATAGAAAAGGCTACATAGATTAGAAATTATACATAGGCATGGAGTTTTATTTTAATTTACATACAAAAACACTTATGCTAGCATCTGAAAACAGTATTGAAAATACTTGAAAACAGTTTCCCTAGGTTGATCAATGACAAAGGCTTACAGTTTTGTATATATTTTGAAATTATGTAGATGCACAGTATGTCCTGGGAGCACCTTGCTTACATCTGTAAATTCCCTAGTCTTGTAGTACACATGGTCCTCATGTTTGTCCTGGTCCCACTGCTCTGATACTCCCTACCTGGAGTTATAGAAACTACCACTTGTCTGAAATTAAGCCTCAGTTTTTATGTTACATAATATTCCTCTACACAAAGGCTTATCTGAACTAGATATCAGAGGATGAACGATATAATATAACCCATTCATGCTAAATTCTTAATTGTTGATGATCTATGCAACTTACGTTTTTAGGTTGGCCATGTTAAATCAAACGATTCTTTAATTGGTACAGCTTCAAGGAAAGCACCAATTATTTTCATGTCATTTTCTTTTTAACTAAAAAGATCTAGTCATCACACAGACTAATACGGCAGCAATTGTTTCCATGTATCAGTATCAGGTAAGTTTTCTATCTCAAGGCAACGGAAGGATTGTTCTTCCTTTCCCCAATTTTATTTCCTTTCTGTATCCAATGAAACATGGATGTAACTGACAAGTGTTGGTTCTGACTTTCAATTGCTATCACACACATAAGCAAGTTCAGGATCCTGACGTCTCCATTCTCCCAGCTTCCCGAGTGAGGCCATGGAAAGCAAAACTCCATTCACTCACAAAGTTAGTGTGGATGTGTATGAATCAAACCCTTTGTTGTTCATTTTAAGCAACTGGGGAGGGGTTTGTTATAGCTGCATAATCTGTTATACACTAATAATATGGTTAAATTCCAAGATGTTTTATTTTCCTTACAATTTATTTAATTTGTTTTTTAAGTTTGACAGGTACAAAATATTGGCATAATATAAACCTTCCTCACTTGCCCCTCAAGCAATTATTAAATTAATGGTGATTTAGAAACAGGAATAAGAATGTATATATAACACTCCCTTCCTTTGGAAGATTCCTTGTTTTCCAAGAATCCAAACAAATTTTGCTTTTTCAACTTTTCTTAGCTGGACGCTTTGAGGAATCTTAGATCCTTGCCATGCATTTTCAACCTCCCAATCCCCTTAGCATGATCTGCTAATATTTAATTTACAGATGGATATTGCAGTCAACATTGAGAAAGTCAGGAGTTTTTTCCCAGTCTCTTCTATATTCTACACATATCCATCATTATCAAATAGACTCAGTTAAAAGAAGATAATCTTCCTTAAGGAGACCATGAGAGATTTTTCAGAGATAGTTCTGTAAATTAGCTCTCTTCTTAACCTTGAAGCAATTCTCCCATGTTTCCTCCATCTGCCCAGCTGTACTGCTTGTTTGTCTAGGGCAGGTTATTTTATGTTGTAGGTATTCATAGTCTTTTACAGCACTTTTAGTCAAAGAGAGTGCTCACTTCAGCCGCACATATATGTTAGCCAAGTAGAATAACTTTAGTTAGCATATTGGGAGATATGTTTTGTGTACAGTGGTCTTCTTTGTAGGCACAACTGGTTTTACCAGTTTTCCTTAGTTTCTAGACTCTTCTGTCACCAGTTATTTTGTCTGTAATCTCACATTTATCATTTTAGTGCATCAACATAAATCTAATTTCTCATGTTTCTTATGAGAAATGTTATTATCCCATTATTAAGGCATCTTTCCTTGTCTATGCACAGTATCTGAGTTATAATATTTGTGAAACAGTAAACCATTCTCTGTGAGCCAAATGCATATTTGAAAATAATTTTTGCATTCAAAAGATTCTTTGTATTCCAGAGGAACTCCCTTTATACTTGTTGTTTCTGTTGCAGAAATTCTAATAGTGAGACATCCATTTTAACTGCCTCATGATGCACCCTTACAGAAAACCAAGATAATTTGAGGAAATATACAGTGCTTCAGTAGTTCAGGTTAACTAGTACCTTCATTCCTACTCAGTGATTGAAATAATACCAACAAATTGCCTACAGTTACAACTTCTGTAAAATAACCTTTATCCATATTCCAACCTGGTACAAACAAAAGAAACCTACAAACCTCATACTGATAAGTTGTCAATGTAATTCCCCAGAAGTTGATATTTTTACTTTCAAAGCAATGAATATAACTTCATCAAATGTCACAGTTACTATCACCCATTTTTACAGGTTTGGTTTTGTTTTATTGAAAATCACGAGTCCCAATTTCACTCAGCAGAGACTTTGTGGTCCTGGCGAAAGTGTACATCTGAAGTATAACTGATTTCCCCAGAGTCCCCTGAAGCTCTAGAAAAACCCCAGTGGATTAGAAATCCTGCCAGCTACTTCAGACAGTAATAAAACAATATAACGAAAACCAAAGAAAAGGGCTTTAAATGATTTGCTTTAAAATGTGTCGCGGTTATTTTAGCTAACACATATGCCTCTATTGGAATAAGAAAATATTACCTTTCATAGAGAAAGCAAATAGACTCCTATTCAGCTAGAGGAATGGAAATTACTCAGATCTTTCTGTGACAATCTTCCAATTCATATAAATAAACCTGGAAATGATTATGTGCTACTTTTAGAAATATTTCATGGCACACTATTGAAAGTAATTCACAAATATTTCACTGAACATTAATTTTCAAGACGTGTTAATTATATACACATGTCTTCTGGTTTTTGCACAACTGGAAACAGAACCTTCATGTGGAGTACTTTTATTTTTAATTTTGAGACAGGGTCTCACTATTTCACTTTCATGGAACTCAAACTTGAAATCCTCCTGCTCTAGCTTCTCAGAGTCCTGCAATTGCAAGTGTGGCATTTATTCTTTTACACATTATATTCATTGAATATTAAATGTTTTCCATGTACTACTCTATAATTTTTACCAAATATATATTTAGTAGACAAAATTAAAGTGTTAATTACAATATCAATTGTGCGAGCCCAATTATTTTCTTACATATACTTTAATTGTACAGCACATTTGATATGCATATCCCTAGACATAATTATCTCAGTAAAATAAATAAAATATATATCATTTTGTGATGATCTTCTTATTGCATGGAAAGAGCACCAAAATCATTCTCTGAGCAAATTTTCTATATACAATATAATACCATTAGCTTTGTAAATTTATTAGCCTACATAGCTGTATATTCAAACCCTCTGATCTACACCTTTCCATTCCTCCTCCAAACCCAGCCTTGTCCCATTGTATTATTTTTTTTTTAGTTTTTTTAACTCATACGTAAAATCATAAAAATTTTACATAGCAATGGAGTAGCAAGCCAAGTTTTCTCTCTTCAAGGCACAGTATACTCCATTGTGGTACTCCATTTTCTTTATCCATTTCTGTTGAGGGACATAGAAGCCAGTTCCAGGATTTATCTATTATGAATTAGATCACTAGAAATACAAGTATGCATGTATCACTGTGAAATGAGGGCATTAAATCTTCTAAGAAAGAAGAACGGTAGCTTGGTCAAATGGAATTCTTAGTTTTAGTTTTTGTTAAGTATCTCTGTTCTAATTTCCATAGTGGTTATAATAGTTTATATTCTCATCAACAATTTATAAGGGTTCCTTTTCCCCACAGCCTCTCTAGCATTTATTATATTTGATTTCTTGATGATGGTCATTTTTTTGAAGATAAAAATCTCAAGGTTGTTTTACTTTGCATTTCTTTAATGTCCAGTGATGTTAATTATTTATTCACCTACTTATTGGCTGTTCATATTTCTTTTTTCTTTTTTGAAATGTTTATTCATTCACTTGCCCAGTTTTTGAATTCGATCTTTTATTTCAAGAGTTCTACTTTTATGAGTTCCTTATATCTCTAGACATTAGTTTTCTGTCTGAGGAACAACTGTAAAGTCTTTCCCATTCTGTAAGTTTTCTTTTCATACTGTTGTTTCTTTTGCTGTGCAGAAGCTTTTTTTAATTTGATATAACCCATTTATTGATTCTTTGTACTGTTTCCTATACATCTGGTGTTGTGTTGAAAAAGTCCTTGCCTACATATGTGACTTCAAGAATTTTACCTATTTTATCTTTAGCTGGTTTACTGTTTCTGTATTAACAAGTAGTTATTTGATACATCTTGATTTTAGCTTGGAACACAGTGACAGATATGGTCTAGCTTTTATCTTCTGCATATGAGTAACCAATTCTTGCGATAACATTTATTTAAAAGGCTATTTTCCTTCATCATATGCTTTTGGTCCTTTTGTCAAAGATCAAATAATTAAGGGTGCTTGAGATTGTTTCTGTATCCTCCATTTTGTTCTATTGAGCCCCATGTCGGCTTTTGTAGCAATACCTTGATGTTTTTTCCACTGTTACTGTGCAGTGTTACTTCAAGTCCAGGATTTTGATGTCCCCTGCCTTGCTCTTATTAGCCAGGTTTGCCTCATTCCTGTCAGCCAGGTTTCTGGGTCTCTTTTGGTTTGATATGAATTTTAGGGTTTCTACAGTTACGTGAAGGCTGTTGTTGGTATTTTATTAAGAATGAATTAAATATGTTAATCAATTTTGGAAATACAGTTATTTCAACTATATTTGTTCTACCTATCCAGGATTGGGGGAATATATTTGCCTTTTTTGAAGTTCTCTGAATTTTTTTTTCAGTGTATTTTAGTTTTCACTGCAGAGGCCTTTCACTTGTTTATTTAGAGTAATTTCTAAGTATTTAATTTTACTTGGTGCTATTATGAATGGTATTATTTCTAAGTTCTTTCTCAGTGGGTTCATTATTAGTATACAGGAAGGCTACTGATTTCTGTGTGTTGATTTTATATTCTGCGATGTTACTGAATTGGGTTACTAATACTAAAAATCTTTTGGTGGAATTTTTTGGATCTTCCATCTAGAGGATCATGACATCTGCAAATAATGATAATTTGATTTCTTCCTTTGCTATCCATATCCTTTATATTTCTTTTTCTTGCCTAATTGTTTTTGCTAATGTTTTGAGTTCTAGGTTGAATGCAAGTGGTAATAATGGACATCCTTCTTTTGCTCCTGATTTTAGAGGGAAACGCGGTAATTTGTCCTTTAATATCATCTTGACAAGTTTGTTATCAATGGTTTTCTGATTGAGATAATGTTCTCCTATTTCTATTTTCTTTAGTATTTTTTAAATCACAAAATGATGTTGGAGTTTGTCAAAGGGTTTTTCTGCATCCACTGAGATGATCATGCTGAGTTTTTTCCCCATGTATCTTTTGTGATGCATTACATTTATTGATTTGCATATGTTGAACCATCACACATCCCTGGAATGAAGCCTAATTTGTCATGATGCATGACTGCATTCTGTTTGCCAGTATCAGGTTGTGGATTTTTGAATCTATATTCATTAAAAAGATTGGTCTACAGTTCTCTTTTGTAGTTGAATACTTACCTGGTTTTGGAAGCAGGGTACTTCTATTTTCCAAGAAGTTTTTTGTTGCACTCCTTTTCTTTCAATTTCATTTCAGAGCTTGAGGAATATTGATATTAGAACTTTCCTGAAGTTTTTGTAGAGTTCCAGAGTGAATCCATTTAATCAGGCTTTTTTTTTTTTTTTTTTAGTTTGTGGGTTTTTCATTGTTGTTTAAATCCTATTTTCTGTTATATTATTCAGAGTTTTAAACTTTTTTTAGTTCAGTTTTGGTAATTCACATATATCTAACAATCTATATTTTTTTCTGCATTCTCCAATTTATTGTTATAAGATTTAAGAAGACATTATTAATAATTTTTTATTTTTGCAATGTCGCTTGTGATTTCACCTTTTTCATTTTTAATGATATTAATTTGGCTCTTTTCTCTTTTTTGTTTAGATTTATTAGTAGATTGTCTATTTTGTTTATTCTCTTGAAAAATCAACTTTTCAATTCATTGATTCTATGTATTGTTTTTTGGTGTCAATTTTATTGACTTCTAATCTTTGTAATTTTCCTCTGTGTACTAGGTTTCAGTTTGGATTGTTCTTGTTTTTGCAGGACAATTCATTTTTTAAAATTTTGTAACACCATTTCAATCATATGTGGTATGGTTTTGATACGTGATGAGAATGGAACTTCAGTCTCTAGGGATTTCTTCCTTAAACCTATAACCCTAAAATCTCATCATGAGACAAACATCACACAAATCCGAAGGTGATGATTAAAAAACAAATCAAATACCTGAGTAGTATCCCTCAAAATAAATAAAGTCATCAAAAAAAAAAAAGGCATGAAAAGAATAACAGAAAGAAAAGTCTGAGAAGCTGTCGTAGCAAACAGGAATCTAAGGAGACACAGTGCAATGTGATATCCTGGATGAGATGCTGGAAAGGGCTGTAAGTAAAACTAAGAAATCCAAAAAAATGCAGACTTTGGTTATAATAACATATAATATTAAAAAAATATAAAAAAATAACATACAAGCTCATTACTATAGCAGATTGCCATACTAAGATGTTAGTAACAGGATGTTAGTAATAGGAGATGTGTGGGGAGGTAAATGGAAACATCCAATCCTATTTATGAAATTTTTTATGTTTAAAACAAAATACTTTTTAAAAAAACATAATTTTTAAAAATGATTTATAATAGTTTAATTAAATGTTAACTCCAATTAACAATGCTGTTCCTAGTCACCTATTGGAGCAAATTAGCATTATTCCTGGCATTTGGGATTGTGATTTTTTTAGACCTTTTATTTATTTATTATTTATTTATTTATTTTTGGTACCGGGGATTGAACTCATGACCTTGTGCTTGCCAGGCAGGCACTTATGCCACTGAGCTAAATCCCTAGCCCAAGGATGTGATTTTTTTATGTGCTAATAATAATCAGTTGTTTTAAACTTTACCTAAAGGTTGATCACTTAAGTCGATGTTAAACTGATGAATATGGAAGGTGGTGGACTCCATCTCATTTTCTGCAATATAGGAGCCATGTATCTACTTATAAGTAAAAAGCTTATGGCATCATATTAAATTACATTTAAAAATAAAACCTAAATATAAATAATAAAATAGTGTTCTGAAAACTCAATAGTATGAAATGAAATTGTATTTTTATTAAATTATATTTCTCAAAATCTCTCAAGTTGAGCTTTTAATATTTCAGTTTCGCTGACAAGATATATGCATATTAGAATTCAGAAATGTGTCAAGTGGAGAAGCGACAGTGGCATGCACAGTATTTGCTTTACTGATGTGTATCTAATGAGCACTCTGTGCTGGTAACAACCACTTTCTTCCTAGAATCCAGCTATAACAGTGAGCACCTACAGCAGTGTGGTGACCATTTCCTGGTTGCCAGGTGGCAGGAACAACTACATGATGCTCACATAGCATGTTCACCCAGGGCGTGGTGCAGACAGGCTCAGCCCCCTGCTGTGGCCCAGCCTTATTTGCCCAGATTCAGTCCTGGTGAATTAGATCAACAGCAATTTCCTAAACAACACCCATCCTGGAAAATGCCTAGAGAAGTTTGGAAACAAATTTCTTTATTTTCAGTTGCATGATCAATATCAGAGACCGGGAGACAAGATAGATGTAAGTAAGTAGGCTCTCATAGCTGCACATTAAATTCTTAAGAGTGCTTCTTTTGCAAACAAATAGGATCTATTTTTTTAAAACAGAATGTGTTTTCGATCAATCTTTTGCTTCTCTTTTGTAGATATAATACTGAAATATTTTTCTATTGTTAGTGTACAAAAATGGTGTTAATTGGCATCTGACAGTTGGTTTCATTTTGAAGCCCTGTAGGGGGCATGGAGTGGACTGTGGCCAACTTACGATGGAATCCTGATGCCCTGACACTACAAGGCATAGGCAGCTAGACAGTAGAAGGCAAAGTTGACAAGGAAGCAGTTCCCAGGCTACACTGCACATGTAGCATCCTTCCCTGTGATAGTGTGTTAGCGTGTGATCAGTAGGTCCTTTCCACCTCCCAAGTGATGGTAGCTTTACATTCTATGAGCAGAAAAGCAGAATCCATAAACTGATGTCCTATAGGCTGGCACTATACTTCAAAATCACTTAGTTTGACCAAAATCATGTGTTGAGAAACTTAAGCATAAATTGAAAAATAAGAGTACATTATAAAATACGAAGTCCTAATTTTGCTTGAAAAATTAGATCTGATTGCACTGGGATACCCTGTCATGTAGCAATGAGCAACTGGGACTAAACCCAAGGGGTAGGCTCCAGGGACTCTCACAGTCAGTCATATACATGACACTCACTTTGACTGTCTTTTTATTACTTATCTAATGCCTACCAGATTGTGGGGAGATAGTGTCACTTTCACACGTGTACCTCCCCCATCCAGCCTTACATGCCATGTACCCTGTTAAAGGGTTGTTTACTGATTAAGTGAATGAATCAATGTACAGGGTCAAGCCAACAGCTATGAATTATATTTAAATAACATTTATTGAATTCCTAACCTGTGCCAGGCACTGAGCTCAGAGCTTTTCAAGTATCCTTTCATCCTTGTAGCAGATTCAATGCCAATGATGGGAAGTAGTCAAAGAAATCAAATTGCAGAAAGTTATAATCATGGGATTCCTTTATAAACAATGTGACATTTCAGCTGGCCTTTGAAACTAAGATTTTAACATATAAGATCATAAGAAGTAAGACTTTCACAGATAAGATTGTCTTGAAATGATACTATTCCAGGGACAAGAATGTGAGCTCTGTACAGGGCATGCCTAAAGAACAGACCCACTGCTGCAGCACAGAGCTCCAGGTGGGTCAGGCTGCAGGAATGTAAGGACTAATCATAAAACAAATACAGGCCTGCCCAAAGGTTTATGTATGATCCTAACACTCTGGCTACTGTTTAAGCAGTTAGTAACAGTGGGAAAGAAAGAGTTAACCAGTTGTATAAAGGATCTTAGATGGAAATTTTACACCTTGTAAATGCAGATAGTTTACACGAGAATATTCACATATCAAAACTCATTGAATTATTTAATGTAAATATGTGCAATTTATAATATTTCAATTATGCTTCAGCAACTATGAGTAGAAAGCAAGTACATATACACACACACGTATATATATATATATATATATATATATATATATATATAATTTATATTCTCAAAGGAACTGTAGTAAGGCTCCTCAGAGAAACCAAATCAATAAGATATATAGAGAGGTATATAGATAGATATAAATATATGAAACAGTATAATTATAGGAATTGACTAATTATGAACAAGAAAAAAAGACCCATGACCACTCTTTGGAAGCTGGAGAACCAAGAAAGCCAGTAGCATAATTGTGTTTAGATTTTAATTGCTGAGAATCAAAGGGTGGGTGGTATAGGACTCAGTGTGACCCGACATCAGCAAATCAGAAATGTCATTGTCTGTAGGCAGAAGATGAGTGTCTCTGCTCAAGCAAAGACAATGAACTCGCCATTTTTACTGTACTTCCATCCTTAGGGAATTGGATCGTACCACCCACACAGGAGACAGCGATCTGCTTCACTCAATCCACTAAATCAAATTCACTAAATTAAATCAACTCTTGAAAATACTCTCACATCACACTCTGAAATGACGTCTTGTCAGACTTCTGTCATCTTTTAACCCAGTCAAGTGATACATAAAACTGTTCATTATGGGCAGCAGTGTTGAGCTCAAAATTGAACCAAAATTTGTTGAAACTCTGCTAATGTAGGACACCATACTGGTGAAACAGAGCATTTCTACAAATGAGGTGTGTGACAAAACGATGAAACTCAGCAACTACAATGAATATATAATTATTAAGAATAGAAGCAAGATTCAAACATAGGTCTGTCATGTGAGTCGGTGTACCCTGGTTAATATTAACATGGGATCTAGAACTGGCTCCATTTAAATAACTAAAAGTAACAGGGAAAATTGAGCAAGTTTATATACAGAATATAAAATCCAAGGTAAAGACAAAAAATGTTCCTCTAAAAATCTGTTTCACATTTTTATAGTGTTATTACATTGGAAAAAATTCTTAAAGTGAGTGAAAATTTAGTGGAAAAACTGAAAGGGAGAGAGATGAAAAAAGGAAGAAAGGAAAAGAAGGAGACAGAAGGAGGGAGGGAGAGGAGAAGAAAGAAGAAAAAAGGGAGAGGAAGAAAAAGACTCCAGTTTTTTTTATCCAAGTCACATAATACGAAAACTGTTAAAGCCATGTGTCATGAATACCACTAGCATCATCAAAGAGAGCCCTTTTGCAACATATATATGCTAATAAACCAGCCAGTCATTTTACCAGTGAATACCCATTTCTACAAGTTACACGTTAATCAATGATGTAATCATTGGGTGTAATCAAAAGTGAAGACAGCTGAACTCCAGAGTGTGCGTTTCCTTATTGAAGGTTATCCTTCTTAGAGTAGAAGAATTCCTCTTTATAGAACTTACAATATTAAAAATGTAAATTAACTTTATGCATAATTTCTCAGTGCCCATCTTGAAGTATTTTAAAATAATAAAAATGGTCACAATCAATTTTGGTTTATATAAATTAAAAGTTTTTTATAATAACGTGAAATTCAATGAATAACCCTAGTATCAATGTGTCACCTTTGGGGTATAAAAGTTAGTTTAAGCAGAAAGTCACTTTCTAGAGCTATGATGAGTCAAAAACTGAATTTGGTTTGCTGTTATTTTTGAATTTGAAACTGTTTATTCTTCCGTTTTTCATTTGTCCGCAAGTGCTTCAGGTTGTTCATAGTTCATTAAGGTTATTTTCTCTCCTCAAACTCTCCAATAGAACTGAAAGGAAAGCAATTCTCTGTAACTCATTCCTGAAGGCAAATATTATTCTGATACCAAAACTAAAGAAAGACCCAATCAAAAAGAACTACAGGCCAATCTCCCTAATAAACGTAGATGTAAAAATCCTCAATAAACTACTAGCAAGCAGAATGCAGTGAATCATCAAAAGATTATACATGACCAAGTGGGATTAATCCCAGGAATGCAGGGATGGTTCAACATGTGCAAATCAATAAATGTAATACACGATATCAACAGAGCCAAAGTCAAGAATCACATGATCATCTCGATGCAGCAAAAGCTTTTCATAAAGTCTAACATTCATTCATGATTTAAAAAAAAAACCCTGTGGAACATAGAAATGGATGGTCTTTACCTCAGTCTGATAAAAGGCATAAATGATAAACCAACAGCCAACATCTTACTAGGTGGACAAAAACTGAAATCTTTCAACCTAAAGTTAGGGACAAGACAAGGATGTCCTATAGCACCACTCCTATTCAATATATTTCTACCTCTACAGGTAGAAATATATTGCTTTATTGAGTATTGCATTAAGGCATTTTTGTTGATTCAGAATTTGGAACTATGGTGTAGAATTTTTATCTACTAAACTATAACTCTACTGGAGCAAATGAGAAATGTATAATGCTGCTGAAAAATAGTTGCTAATTTGCTCATGCTTGTGTTATCATTGATCAAGTATTATGTACATCAAAATTCTCACTTGTTTTTCAATTATCTATTAAAGTCAGGATGCATTTTTTCTTATGATAGAGAAAATAATTAGTAGTATCAAGGATAATTAGGCATAGATATATTAAGTGATATAATTTTCTCCACTTAAAGAAATGAACATTGAATTCTAATCTGGAATCTAATGTCAGGCACTTTTTTTCAAATATTAAGACAAGGACTGAAAAATATGTATTAGTAATTTTTAGTATACAGCAAATTCTTTCCTTATCCCCATGTTTAAAATCCTGTATTGAAATAATAAAGGTCTAGAAAGCACAGGAGTACCTCAGTTCATGATCCCTTTGGTTTCTGAAAAATTTGGTTCACAAACAAGCTTTTGGGAAAATTTTGTTTGCCAACCTCTCATCAGGTGATGAATATATCTATGGCCTTCTTTTCTGGAAGAACACAAATGTGATCATATTTTCCAGAATCCTGAAACGAATTAAGCTTGTGAAGTGAGGTAACTCTGTATGTTACATAAGGGTAAAATAATGTCAAAGACCTTCCCACCTGGTCCACAGAGCTGTAGCATTTCTTTTTCACATGTGTAATATAAGGAGGAAATGTCTGTGTTCTTTTTTTATTATATTATTCATCCGAAAGCTCTCTCACATCACATTCTTAGACACACAGGAAGTTACTACTTCATTCTCTTGAGATAGTATTTTAAGTCCCAAGACCACCTTAAGATTGAAAATAACTTTCATATGTAATTTTAAATTAGCACATTTTCATGAAAAAATGATACGTTCTACTGTCATTACTGGAACTATGATATGAAGAGTGAAGATGAATGGGACAAGATCCAATAAAAGAGTTGAATGATGGTCTAATTCTGAGAGTGCTAAATAATTGATTATGATATATCATAGGCAAGTGTCAAAAATAACTTCCAGAAATGATGAGAATATTGGTCAGAATTGAATTAGCTTTCCAAAGAAAGAAGAACCCTGTTTTGTCAGTGTACAGTAATTTTATCTTCTCATAAAACTTTTAATGCAGCAAAAATATGTGTATAATTGCTAATGGTTTTTTGCCTGAGAGCTAAACAAATAATTCACATTTTATGCAATTGTTCCTATGTATGATGACCCAGGAAACCTGTCAGTGTGCTGCAAGCTTATCTTCTTCATATTTTATCACAATAAAATGATATATTTATGGCTAATGCTTGCTATTTGACTAAAAACTGCATAAATATTTCCCAAATTATACAACTGTTCCATTCCAGAAGATTATCAGTCACTTGAGGTTTGAAAGGTCAAAAATGTTCCATTTTGAATATTCAAGAAACATAATGATTCAGGGATGCAGAGTGAAAGCTAAGAAAAGTTGAACAGGTGATAAATGTTTTAAAGGTTGGAGGAAACTTGGACAATTGCAGAAAGAGCCTTCAGCTTGATCATGACCCTTTCTTTTAACAAGGAGAAAAGAATCAGTCAACAACTGAAGGAAAGAATAGCATTTAGATACTATTCTCACTGAGACTACCCTTGATTTCCCTGTTAACTTGTAGCCAAGCACCATATCCAGAGTCTCGAATTTGAAAAATCACCAATGATTGAAAATAAAATGCCTTTCTGTGCTATGTATTCTTCCTTGCAGACTTGCGTTACATTCGTGATTCATGAGCCTGACAACTTTAATTTTCTCTACATAATGCAGCGCCGTATGGCTCTAACAAATAACAATCCCTATGGAATAAATTATACAGGATTTAGTTCCTATATATCAAGAGTTTCATGATCCAAAGAATATTCACTTAACCTTCAGAATAATAGTAGAGCTCAATATGTATGAATGTATGCACACATATAACATAAAACATAGCATACTTTTAGTGTTACATTTGTGTATAATAAATGTTATGGACAATAACATTTTGTTGATTTTTTGAACCAGTCTGCACACTACAGTAAGAGTAAATTTTAAAAACCTGTTCATTAAACTTGAAATTTTGTAAGAGCAATATTATTATGAATGTTTAGTAAGGATCAAATATTTCTTTAGAAAGTATCTTTTGAACAAGAGACCAAATAAAACTTGTTGAATTATAAATTACTTTTATTTATTTTATTTATTGGATTAATACCAATATTGATTCTTTGCTTAATACCAATGCTTTCTGCATGTGAAGGAGCCAGTTGTACTGAATAACTTGATAAATCTCCTTCCTGTGGGGAATCCCATATACCATCTTTGATTTTTAATACGAAGAAACTAAAGTCACATGACCAGTAGGACCAACAGCTGACTTTAAACCAGTATCTATGTGAATATAAAAGATATACATTTGCTACTCTATCTCAGACAAAAACAAAACAACTTATTTTTCACCCTAGATAATATTGGAAATATTTCATACTGGATAATATAGGAAATATTATTATTATTTTTTACTTACATGTTTACTTAAACTTAAGACTTTTTAGTACCCTGTATCAAGGATTCTTAGTTTTAAAATGTTTCTAATTTTACAATCTTTAAAATAGTCCATTATAGTCCATAAAGTTTTGCTGTTTTATATTTCCAGCTTTTGTTTCTTTTATACTCAAGATTCTTTATTCTCCCTTCCTCCTTGCTATCTGCTAGAATTTGTTAATTCCTTTTCTGGGTACTTTCTAAGATTGAGGGTCCATTCCTCCCCACTTTTAGTTTGGTCCTTGTGGAGAGTTGCAATGTATTTGATTTGGCTTAGGAAAGAACCTAAGGCCATGAAATATCAAGCTCCCTTCATCTCATTGTCCTTTATTTACAAGCTTTGTCAGTCCTGCAGGCCTATGAAAAATCTCCCTACTGACTGGGTCAAAAATTCACAAATGTGTAGCAACGTAAGATTAAAACTGAAACAGATATTTTGGATTTCTGATGGGGTCCCCAGGACAACAAGAGATCTCCATGTTGTACTAGGGATATAACATGATCCAAAATCTCAGAAGTAAAGCCTTCTTTGAAGTTCTACTTACAGAAAATTTCACTTTACTCTATCAAAAATATTCTATATAAATAGATGATTCACCTCATCTATCAATTGATAAATAAAAACAGGAATGCGATAATACTGCACATCTGTTAGAATGATCAAAATTCAGACACTTCACTACAAATTCGGAAGGATATAGAAAAATAGGATTACTCATCTCTTCCTAAGGAAAATGTAAAATGGTATGACTAGTTTGGGAAACAATGTGACAGTCTCTTACAAAACTAAATATAATCTTATCACTCAATCCAGCAATTGTGCTTCTTGGTATTTACCCACAGGAGATGAAAACCTAAGAACTGCACATAGATTTTTTATAACAGATTTACTCATAATTTTACAAACTTCCCAACAACCAGGATAACTTCCTGATGTGCAATGCAAAGGTAGTAAAAGAATTTACTAAAACCAGAGTAAAGAAAAAGACAAGAGTGTGTTTAGCTCATACAGAGTACACTGTAAAGAGATACAACAGTTGAGCAAAAGGAGGTCTGCTCAAAGGTGGAACGGCAGTGCTGCCTCTTAAAGGTGTAGGCTGGGACATAGGAAAGACCCACGGACATAGGAAGAAATTCTGGGGAGGACAGGACCATGTGTTCTTTTTCTCCTTATGATAAGCAAACCTGTCATCTGTGTGATAAGGTGCAGGCCAGGGGCATGGGTAGTGTAACAGTCACACTCGTTACACGAAGAAACACCAATGGCTGTCTTCATGCAAGTTTTGAAACACCTCGTCTTAATGCAGACTATGTAACTGATGTACATAACTCTGATGCGTGGCTGAACAGAAACCAAAATGGCCCCTCTTCACTACTCAGCACTCCACACCTTCCATAGGTGGATGTCAAAACAGTAACAAGTCTACACAATGGAATTTATTTTAACATAGTTGATTTCTTGATGGCAGTCATTCTTTCTGGATATGGAATTTCAGTGTTATTTTAATTTGCATTTTTCGGAAGACCAATGATGTTGAACTTTTTTAATATATTTTTTACCATTTGTGTTTCTTCATCTGAGAACTGTGTGTTCATCCCAGATGCCCATTTTTGTACTGGTCTTTGAATCTGAGGGACCTGATTTAAGCAGTTCAAAATGAATAGTAAATTTAAAATGCCTCTTGGGTATTTTTTGGTGTCAAATAATAGGAACTTTTATGTATATGTATCAGTCTTTCACTTAATCAGTTACTCCACAAGAACTCATTACAAGACATTTTGCTGGATTGGATGGGGCATAAAATATTTGGAACACAGTCCATCGTGTCTTAAATGATTCACCCAGTGTGTGTTTTTCCACAAGGCAAACATGTAGTGTTTCTACAAGGCAAATGTACATGAGTAACACATGAATGGTAGCTTGAATGGTAGCACGATATAGCCTGCGTCACTACTGCCCACAGTGGATCTGCATAGGACACCAGTCCAGGCAGTGTTTGTTCCCTACCCATGGTAAGGAAAGAAAAGTGAACATGTTGACATAATCTGGCATTGCTCTAACATTTCATATGATCAGTGGTCTTAAGTGATAAATACAATGGCAACATTTAGGAGCTAACATTCTACAAATTTACTTCATTTTTTATACTTCACTAGCATTGTAACTTACAGATGTGCCAGTTTGCAGAGGATTGTGGAAAAAAATAGTAACACTTCTGACATTTTTTTAAAATACTGTGAACGAATAATATTAAAAGTTAGCTCAGCAGGACAAGTGCCTGCCTGGCAAGTATGAGATCATGAGTTCAATCCCTGGTACAAAAAAAAAAAAAAAAATTCAGAGTCTAGGCAGAGTAGCTTTATTCCAGGCTGAAACTGAAGGCTTAGTGAAGAAGCTGACATTTCAAAAGGCTCTGTCAGATAAAGATTTTAAGAGTAACTACTGGCACAGGGTTTTAAAGGTGATCATTGTCAGAAGATATATTTTTAGGAAATAAAAACAGCTTGAATTTGAAGTATGTTTGGCAATTACATGCCAATGAATTTCACAACAAAGGAAGAATTACATAGACACCTAGGAAATTAGGTAAGGATTTGAGACCAGAATAAACAACATGTTCACCAAGGGATCTGCACTTACCCTTTTTCAAAGACTAAAATAACAAGTGAGTTATCTCAGAAGTACTGTACTGCAAATACATTGAGGTATGTAGGAAGAGTACTGTGAGACATTTCTTTCAGCAGTACAACGACTGGATTGGTAAGTGCCGCTCCCAGAAATCAGAAGATCAGATAACTATTATAAAAGTAAGAAAGCACATCAATTTGGGTTTGGGTTTATAGTGGAAACATAATCACAGTAGATCAATACAAGACTACCAGGAAGACTCATACTGCTTGTCTTGTTCAACATCATGTAGAGTATTGAGCCATAGGAAAGACTGTTTTGTTGAACTAGAGAGAAGGGATAGAATTTTAATAAAGAACTGTGTGAGAAAAGTAAGAAGGGAAAGCAGTGATTCTGAAGTGCCTATGTGGTTCTCTAGAAGGATTATCAAAACAGTTCAGATCTGGAAGGAAGACAAGATGGACTCCATTTTAGACCTGGTCAAATTTACCCCTATTTGAAATGTGGCTATAAGAGAAGGATCGAGATGGAAATACTAACAATCAATACTGGTGGTTCCAATGTTGAGGATATGTTTCTAATGGAAATACTAGAGTTAAAACAATCATGTGGAAAGGGACAGAACTCTAGTTGAAGGAATGAGAGAAAGGATTTATTGGTGGGGAACATGGAAGAACAGAAGTAACAGAGAACCTAGGAATTCAGGAGGGACAGTGTTTCAAGAGCTGGTGCCTATGGTTTCTGCATTATGTTTTTGAGATCATGGAGCTCTAAGGCTACATAGAAGAACAATGTCAAGTTTTGAGGGAAATTTTTCTCAGTGTGGAGATGAGTTGAAGCAGTTTGCAAAGAGGAAGGGTCAGGAGATTTTAGAGATTGTAAAAAATTAGTAGGAATTCCTGTGGGCAGAGAGAGTGATGAGACTGAATGGAAGGTGAACAGGAGAAGGAACGAGGCAGGTGATGAGGGGGATGCTTGGAAGTGACATAATCAGAGTTTATAATAAGCAAACTGAGCAAGGCTCTGGGGAACCAGTAGAACCTGACAAGTGAGGTTCAGGAGCATCTTGTGAATAAAGGATGAAGAACAGAAGAGATAAGAGGTCTTCTATGACTGGGAGGTACTGAGAAAAGCAGGAGTACTGACAATATTTTGTTAAAATTTTTTATTAAAAGAAAATTATGCGCCCAAAGATGAAAACTAGATCCATGCACTCAACTAAAGTCAAAATGAATCTAATACCTAATTTTAAAACAGAAACACTCAATCTACTGGAAGACAAGATACATAAAAATCTTGGAGACATAGGGGCAGGCAAAGAGCTCATGAACAAAATGCAAACCACACAGGAAATACTTTATGGAATCAACAGCAGAGATCTCATCTTAATAAAAAGTTTTTTTTCACTTCTAAAGAAATCAACAACAGAGTGAAAAGAAAACCCACAAAATGGGAAAAATTTTACCCAGTTGCCCCTCAGACAAAGAACTTACATGTAGAACATATAAGGAATGGGAAAATATAAAGTCCCCCAAATTCAAACACCCAATCCAAGAATGGGCAAGAAGTACAAATGGAAAATAATACATAAAGAAATGTTCACCACCACTAGTCTTTCAAGAAATGCTAATTAAAACAACATTGAGATTCCATCTCACTCCAGAAAGAATGACTGTCATTGGGGTCTGGGAAGATGGTGGAACAGTAAGCAGCAGAGTAAACAGCCTCTCTGAGAGAAATAGTCCAGTGCTGGAATATAGCAGTCTGGAGAAGACAAGAAGAAAGAAGTGGGCCCCCAAAACCCAGGAAGAAATTAAAGTGAGAATTGAAGCCCACTGAGAGAATTTTTAAAAAAAAAGAAAAAAGAAAAACAAACGGAGGAAGGTGGTAGCTTGACCGGAGCCGCGGGAGACAGGAGGCCAGACTCGAGCAGGATCAGCTCTCAAACTTTATTACGTACAGCGAACCGGACCTGACAAGGTCCGCCACCCTCAACGTTGGTTCCTCTTCTGCCCGTTGGGGGCAGGAACAACCTCTTATAAGGGGAAGCAGTATCCAATCACAGAGAAGCGCGCCTAACAAGCTGATAGGCTAGCGTCACGGGTAACTGGGCAGATATGACAATTTGGCGGGCTTGTTCAGGCCGGGAAGAACCCGGAAGCAGGAAATGGGCGCCATCATAGGCGGCTTCCCACATCTCCCCCTTTTTTATTTATTAAAATAGGATGGTCTGTGGGTCCCTCCAAGGTGTCTATGACGTTGTTGCTGTTAGACACCTAGGAGTGGGCCTACCTTGTAGGCCGAGGCATGAGAGAATGTAGAGGTCTATACCCTGCTGTGCATCACCCTGTTTTGTGCATATCCTTGCGCCAGGACCATGCTCAAGGTGAGTGGTTCATTTTTTCGCAGGGCCAGGCTTTTGTGAACCGAACCTGGATGCATATAGACATTCATTCCTGCCTTCCCCCCAACCTTTGGGGCGGATGGCACTGCAGTACCCTTGGTCTCGCATCTCAATGCCAATAATTTGACTCCGGGAGGGACCCCTGGCCTTATAGGCCATGTATATCTGAGTGGAGCCTGTCTTAGGTTGACCGGGAGGGCTTTTCCCGTCTTACCCGTCATTGGCTTGCCCACTCAGCTCTTATAGCTGATGTTCTGCAATGTGAAGGAGATATGCGGCGGCCTGCTGGCCTGATGGGCCACCTGCTGCCATTTGCATGGCTGCCATAGCTGTGATCTTAACCTGCTGCTGAGTTTGTATGAGGCGATCTAACAAGCATTTAATAACCACAAGCCCCACTAGGATGGCCATGGCAATCAGGATCCAAGTAGTCAGGTTGGGCCAGGAGATATGAGGGACAAATTGTGAAACTTAGGTAGGTAGGTGTCTTGCAGCCAAGCTGTCATATTTTTAACAGTGTTGGTCAAATTTGTGCGAACAGGGGTGATTAATAGGAACCCACAGAATAGAAAAAGCTCCAAACCAGACATTTTAGTTTGTAGATGGTCTCGGGCGCTGAGCGTCGGTCCCAGAAGGGTCGAGTTGACTTGTGTCCACGGGCTTATCCTCCTGTGCTTTATCAGGAACTGGTGGGGAGTTTACTGCTCGCGTCAATCTTTCCGGGACCCACAGCGGCTCGCGACCTGGTTCCTGTGGGAAGACACAAACCGCACCTCGGGTCCTGCTAACCACTGGATCCGGGCCCATCCATTGTCCTGTAAGGACATCTTTCCATCTCACCAGCCCTTTGTCGGCCGGGGACGGGTTATTGTGCTCCATGGCAGGGGAATGATTCTGAAAATGGCTCTCCCTGCCCTTGTATAAGATTTAAAAAATTTATGGTAAAGAGTGCCAATGATATTCTTCCTTTGGGCGTTAGGCCGTGGCCACCCAATTCACGGCACAGGCGTGTCCACTCTTCTAAGGACCTATTTTTGTTAGTTCTTAGGACATCACGGCACTCCTTAGTGCACTGTTCAAAATTCAATTGTTTTATGAGAGGGTGAGCCGCCTCAGCATCTGGAAAAATCCTGTTAGCGGCCTCAAGCATGCGGGCCACAAAGTCTGAAAATGGCTCTCCCTGCCCTTGTATAATTTTTGTAAGGTGACCCGTATGTTCTCCCTTTCCAGCCAGCCGTCTCCAGGCCTGGAGGCCACAGCGGCTAATTTGTTCATAAACCTGGCGAGGGTATTGAGTTTGATCTTCCTCAAAGGCTCCTCGCCCTAGTAGCATATCCCTGTTCCACTCTCTCTGGTTATTTTCCCTGTTGGCTGCCGCCTGCTCTACACAGAATTCCTCATTCCAGGACTTCCAATCTAAATATTGTCCGGGGGAGAGGCAGACGCGTGCCAGCTGGGTCCAATCTCCAGGAGTTAAAAGCAGACCTGCCAATGCCTCTAAAAGCGCCATGGTAAATGGCGCATTGGGCCCATAAGCTGAAACTGCGTCCTTGATAGTTTTAAGTTGTTTAATTTCTAAGGGCTCATAATATCCTCCTCCTCCCCTGCCTCCTACCTGTACCGGGAATGCATGGAGACCGGAACACTCAAAGGGAAGCCGCGACCATACCCTCTGGTGGAAGGAACGTCCTCCTCCCTCCCCAGATGGGGGCGCAGAAGGCAACCCAGGAAGTAGCTCTCCCTCTAACCAGGGCGGTGCCATAGGTTGTGGTGGCAGCCCAGGGAGCAACTCCTCTTCCGGCCACGGCGGTGCTATCTTCCCGAGCCCTGAATTCACGAACTTGCCAAAGGGCGGAAGGGCTTAGTGGGGCCTGGCGCCCTGAAGGGGGTGATCGTGGGTGTTTGGTTCCCCTTTTTATCTTCCCGAGCCCTGAATTCCTCTTTAAGCTGTGCAGGAGGGTCCTGTTTAGCGAAGACAACCTCCTCTTCTGAACCTTCCGAATCAGAATCAGAATTAGAGCCCTGAGGGTCCTCCGGAGACCCACAATCGGCAGTGGCTCCGGGCTCCTCTGAGCATTCCGATCGAGCTCAAAAGCCTGTCAGGCTGTATTAGCGAAGCGAAGGCAAAACAGATGCAAAGGGAAAAGAAAAGAAAAAAAAACCCAGCGTCCACTCGTGTGGCGCTCAAAATCTGTTAGGTGCGTCCACCCAACCCAGGTGACCCAGTACTCACCTGTCCCGGGAACCGCTGTATCTCACGTAGCTGATCAGGGTGAAGAGAAGAGGCGCTCGCGGCCTTCCGTTGTTATTGGGCCAGGTCCTCCGTCGTACCGCAGGCGACAGCAATCGCACCTCCCGGCCGAAGAGGCACGTCGCTGAGTCTTTTATTCCCCATACGGGGGCCACCAGATGACCGGACCCGCGGGAGACAGGAGGCCAGACTCGAGCAGGATCAGCTCTCAAACTTTATTACGTACAGCGAACCGGACCTGACAAGGTCCGCCACCCTCAACGTTGGTTCCTCTTCTGCCCGTTGGGGGCAGGAACAACCTCTTATAAGGGGAAGCAGTATCCAATCACAGAGAAGCGCGCCTAACAAGCTGATAGGCTAGCGTCACGGGTAACTGGGCAGATATGACAATTTGGCGGGCTTGTTCAGGCCGGGAAGAACCCGGAAGCAGGAAATGGGTGCCATCATAGGCGGCTTCCCACAGTAGCTGGCGCAACTTTCACTGAAGCTGGAATCACTGTGCCAGAAGCACAGTTAGAACCTGGAGACACATGGGCACAGTGAAGCTGGAGGTTAGCAAGCCCGAAGGACTTGGTGGGGAGACACGGTGGTGGAGGGAAGCGACAGACTAGAGAACTGCATTGGCTGGCAGTGCATGTGTGGGACTCAGTTCTCCCACAGAGGTGGGTGATTGGCCAGGTGCCATCTTGGAGTTGGGCAGAATAAGCCTGGAGACAGAACTGCAGCTGCCTTTGTTCAGCCACTCCTAGCTTGAAACAGATTGATGACAATTGCTTGGACTGAGTCCCACCCCTCTGCACAGTCCAATAGCCACTGCTGAGGTTTCCCTAAAACTATTCCTAACCAACCCTACCTTCCCAGCGAACACTAATGGCGGTGAAGACTCAAGAAGGGAAGGGCCAGCCTGGCCCACCCCTGATTACACTCCAGTAGCCACCAGCAGACTGGGGAAAGCAGCAAACAGCAAAAATACGTAGCCAACACACTTCAGAGTAATTACAACCAATACAGGAAGTGCTGGAGACCCTGCTACCCACTTGTCTGGAAGAAACCAAAAACATGAAAAGAGGAAGAAGCAAAAGGCAGTCTCTGGCCTCTAACCCAAGCAGTACTGGTCCAGGAGATGTAAACACAGAAGAGGTCAGGGGTTGCACACCTGCAGTTTTTGAAGCAACAGCTACTGAAACAAAGAAACAACTCCATGAAGCTATAAAAAAAACTTAGAACAGAAATACTATTACAGGTAAAAGAAGATATGAGAAACATAATGAAAGAATTGCTAAGCACCTCTAAAAAAGACACAGATGAAAGAATAGAGGAGCATAGAAAAAGGAAGGAAAGCTTCAGTGAAGAATATAAAAAAAAATTAGAACACATGAAACAGATTTAAAGAGATTACCAGGAAATTAAAAACTCCATTGAAAGCTGACAAAACTGCTTGAAAGAAACTAAAGTTAGACTATCAAACCTTGAAAACAAGTTTGTAGCTTGCAATCACGAAAGATATCTTAAAATAACTCTCTTAAAAATAACAAGGAACCAGGAAGTAACAATACAAACCTAGAAGATGACAAGAGGATCTATAACTTAAGAATAAAAAACGTGAGTGAAGAAGCAGAGGTAAAGGCTATTTACAGAAATAAAGAGAACTTTCCAAGATTAGGAAAAGGAAATGATATTCAGTTATATGAGGCATACAGAACTCCAGCCAGATATAACCAAAATAGATCTACAGCCAGACATATAATAATCAAGATCCCAGAAATTCAACACAAGAACAGAATATTAAAAGCTGTCAGAGAAAAGAAACAGATCACCTATAAAGGAAAACCCATCAGAATCATGGGAGACTTCTCAACACAACCATCAAATCAAGAAGAGCTTGAGGTGAAGTATTCCAAGTCCTGAAAAGAAAATAACCTCCAACTCAGATTGATGTATCCTGAAAAACTGCCACTCAAAATTAATGGAGAAACAAGATACTTCTATGACAAAGAGGAACTGGGGAGTTCATGCCCACCAAACCAATACTACAAAAATACTGAAGGACATTCTAGAGAGAGAGAAAAAAATGCCATGGTTTCAGGAACAGTAGCAGAGGGGATTCACTGAATGGGGCAGACAGTGGAATGAAGGAAAAAGGTAAACAACCAACAGTAGAAAAATAACATGGCAGAAATGAGGCAGAGAAGGTTACCTAAAATCACTAATATGGATGGCCTCAATTCACCAATAAAAAGAAACACACGTAGAGTGGATCAAGAGATAGAGTCTATCAGTATGCTCTATATAAGAAATACAATTAACCTGAAAGAAGGTTGATAGACTGAAAGTCAAAGATGAGAAAAAAAATGCTCTGTGTGACAGGGAATCAGAAAAAAGTTGGGGTAGCTTGCCCATCAGCTGCAGATTGGCTAGAAAGCCACAACACTTTTGTACAATGGATAACTATTCAGCTATAAAGAAAGAAAACCTTGAGGCTCTCTTGTAGGTAAATGGATACAATTTGAGATCATGCTAGGGGTAAAATGTTTCAGAATCATTTAGGTGAATAGTAGGCTTCCTCCCTAATCTAAAAACTAAAGGAGTTAGTGGAATACAAAAGTGAAAGGGGAGGAATTGTCTAAAAAGAAAGGCAGTGGCCATTGTTAATCTTGTGTCATGATTTGAAATCCATATTGTTTTCATTGTTCTGTTTAGTTTGGTTTTATTCTATTTCAGTTTGTCTAATTGTATTAGATTTGATGGCACGGACAGCTATTTCAAAGATAGCAGGATATATTATGGTAACCATTTTTTATTTCCTATTAACTTGATTTGAAGCCCTGTATTGCTTTCACTGTCTTGTTTTGACTGATTTTACTCTATTCTGTTTTATTTGATACTATCAGTTCTGAGGGTATAGGCAACTACTTTGAAGACAATAAGATTCACTATGATACCCATTCTGGTTTGACTATTATCATCTTTTGAAGTCCTGTAAAGTCTCCAATGTTTCATTTTTATGGGTTTTGTTCTGTACTGTTTTGTTCAATTTTATTTTACCTGATGATATGGGCAATTTTGAAGATAGCAAGAAGCATTATAGTAACCATTGTTTATCACCTTGTATTTTTGTTCTTATGTCATGTATTATGTCCATCCTTTTGTAATGACTGACTCTTTTTTTGTTTTGTCACATTTGGTCTTATTCTCTTCAAAATAAAAAAAGTAATAAGAACTGTAGGATTAATAAAATCTAAAATGTGTAATTGTTATTATAAAGAGAGGAAAAGAAAGTGCTCTAAAGGATATAACTGCATGTATATTTAAGTGTGTAAAATAGATAACCATGTTACTAAGTTTTTGTTGGATTGTTGAACAGAACTGATTGCAGTCTCACTGTTTGAATGTCTACTTTGTATGCTTTAATTTTGTAACCTGAACAATTATTTCTAAGATGACATTATGTAATTTATCAACTAGTGATTTCTTACTGTTTATTTTTTGAAATTCTGTATTACTTCTATCCTTTTCACTGTTTTGATTTTTTTCTATTTAAATAAAATTTTTAAAAAAGAATGACTGCCATCAAGAAATCAACAAATAACAAGTGTTGGTGGGTTGTGTGGAAATAGGAACACTTCTCCACTGCTGGTGGGAGTATAGACTAGTATAATCAATGTGGAAATGAATGTGGAGATTCCTCAAAAAACTAGGATTGGAAGTCCAATCTAGCTTTTCCTCTTTTGGATATTTTCCCAGAAGAAATGAAAATATTATAGCACAGTGATATATGTGCACCCATGCTAATAGAAGCACAATTTGTAATAGCTAAGTCTTGGAAACAGCCCAAATACCCATCAACCATGGAATGGATAAAAGAAGGTGTATTACTACTCAGATATAAAGAAGAGTAAACTTGAGGATTTTATAGGTAAACGGTTGTAACTTGAGACCATACTCATAAGTGAAATAAATCAGACTCACGTGTGTAAATACTGTATTTTTTTCCTAGTGCAAAGAGAAAACTGAAAGAGTAGTAAGATCCAAAATACACAATAGATATTGTGAAAATGAAAAGAAAGTGCTCAAAAAGAAAGAACAACTGAGATAGTGAAAAGGAGAAAAGGAAGAGAATATATGTATATAAATATACATATACATGTGTATGTATGTGTGTGTGTATATATATGATAGATAACTATACTACTTTCTGTAAATTCATCAATAAGAACAGTTTGTACTTTTATTGCTTGATTGATCATTTTTATGCCTAAATCTTATAATCTGAACAACTACTTCTAAAATAACAATATGTGATTTTTAGTGTTAGTTTCTTTAAAATTCTGTACAATTTCTATCCATCCATTTTGTTTTTAAAATAAAAAAAATTTAAAAAATAAAACGAAAATTATGTAAGTGACTCAGTAGAAGTGGAGGTGACACCCAGCAGGCTGCATCTAGGTTGGATTCTCTTCAAATGGAGTCGAGTGCAGATTTTATAGAACACACAAGGAACATTTGAGTATTTGTAGCTTCCCTGAAGTGTAGGTAAAAGCAGAAATCTTCATTTTAACTAAACTTGGAGTTGGGTTATTTTATGTGCTTATGCTTTTTTTTTCAAGTTACTCACAAAAGGGGAAAAAATTTAACTGCAACATACACAGTTTACCAGCTGATCAAACCTTATGAAGCAGGGGAATTGAGCAGACAAACAAAGGTCACCCCACTGGAGAGAGAGCAAGGGGCAGCGGCAGACGGCTCTATCCTGCTGGTTATTCTTCCACAACTTCATGCCTTGTAATTCTTTCTTGTTCTTTCAGCTACCAAAGTTACCCCTAATAAATGACACATAAATTAAGGCCTGTCTACTTGAATAACCCTTTCTCCCCATCACCTGTCCTTGCTGGCCAGGCAGCACACAACCTCAGGTGAGCTCTAATAATAAAAGTACAAGTCCTACTTGACTTTTATCATTTTCGCTATAGTTTCTTTTCAACAATAGAAAATCTCTATTCTTTTCTAACCTAGATACAGCCTTACAATGCTCTGGGTGGAACAGCACAATAACAATGGCATTCATTATCCACCGCTTTGAATTCCAACAAAGTAGAGCTAAAATTCTGGCTCTGCCCCTTACGGCATGACACTAAATTCATTTCTCTGAGACCTAGCTTTTTTTTCTGCAAAGTGAAGGAAAAATGCTTTTCTTAAATGAACTCTAGAGGTTAAATAAAATGAAAAACTATCACAAAATTCATTGCTATAGCATAGGGAGCACTTTAAAAATGACAGCCATTATTATTAATGTGAGCATCTCACTTTTGTAACATATGATAGTCTCTGCACGTCTGTGGTAAGGTCTCGGCCTTACCATAGTTGGCTATAATTTATTAGACACAGGTCTGTGCAGACTTAGAATCAGCTAGAGACAAGCCAGGAAGGCTACTATAGACTCTTTTTGCTACTAAGTGAACTCTGGAAGGAAAAGACTAATGTCTTCACAGTGTCTCACCAGAAGGTGAACAGCTCATAACTGTGTCTTTTCTTTCTTGTCCCAGGACTTGGCTACTTGACTTCTCAGTCCCACCAACTCTTGATTCAGGCAGTAGTCTTTTTCCTCCAAACACCTCCTTTTTAATATTCTTTTTGTAAAACATGTTTTTGTGCCTTCAGTCCCATGTGGAAACCTTTACCATCAAACACCATTGCAAGTGCTAAACTTAGTAGGTGCTTTTCAAAGATAATCAACATTTACTGGACACCTAGTTTTGAGCTCAGGATATCGCTCCACATTAGCAAATCAATTCTTTTTGAAAATTAAAGCCATTGCTTGCCATTCCTATTACATCCTTTAGTCCTTGCATTACTCTGTGGCACTTTTCAAACATGTTTGTGCTTCCGCTGGGAGGTTCTGTTGCATGTATGCACATACAGAGACATACACTACAAAGAGGAGGGATGAATTATTATCAGAAAGATGCCCGCAAATGGAGACGCACAACAGCACCTCACTCACTATCACCCCAAAGGCTGATAGGCACAATGAGCCTTCTGTTAGTGTCATTCTTTCTCTCTTCGGAATTCTCCCTTTATTCACATGATTTAACCCAGAGGCTGCAAATTAAACTGGTAGCGTAGATGTTAAATCTAGCCAGCAGATGGCCAGAAGGATGTAATGATGTGTTTTGGATTAGTTGCTAAAACAAGAGAGATTAAATATGAAAATCTGAAGTTCCAGATACCCTTCTCAGTCATTTTAACCTGCACAGTCCTGGGAGTTCTCAAATCTTGCAATTCTGGTGTTATACCAGGCTGCTTCATAAGGAAAGTTACTCCTATACTCCTGTTGATGTACATTCATTTGGTTTGGGAACACCAAAAAAATCTCCTTTGCACAACCTCCTTCATAGCAGAGCCTTCATCTGACTGAAAACTGGCTGCAAAACATTTATTACACACCAGTCCCTGCTCTCCTAAAGCTCCACAAATTTGAGTTTGAGTAGCTTTTGCTTTCTTTCTTTCTTTCTTTTTTTTTTTTGTCAGAGCATCACAACACAGGAAACAACCACCTGTGATTTTACAGGAACCAAGAGTCAGAGAGGTTCCTTACACTAAACTCTTCATTAAATAATTCATTTAACAATTTCTGCCAAGACCCTGGTGCTGCTTAATTACTTGCTTTCTTTATTCTTCTGTCTTTTCAACTTTCTTTTAATTGAAAATCCAAGCCAGACTTGTCACAGCCTGAGAAGTCAGATAGCTGGGAGATATCCTCTGACCCTCTCATTAGGTGTCCAACCAGTGAAAAATGTGTGCCGGCTGGGCAAAATAAGCAGGAGTAAACAATTACAGGGGGAAAAAAAGCAGATCTACCAACAGGTCTAATGAGAAAAACAATAGTGGAAACACAACCAGCTATTTAACAAGCAAAGCACTAAACTGCAGTCATACAAATGTACTAGGAGCCTTAGAATAATTTTTGGTAAATGAGGGTTGGACCATTTAGTGGAGTCATTAATAAGAAAGACAAACAGCAGGGTGTTCAAATAAGCCAGTGAATCACTGTTGCCTAAGTGGAATGTGAGACCAAATGGGGAGTTTAACATTTGTGCCGTAACAACAGGGAACAAGGACCAATTGTAGCAATTTAAGTCAAAAATAGAATTCTGTGGCGTGATAGTGGAAAGAATATTTTGAAATATATTCCAAATACTTGGAGTTAGGCCAGTTCTCAAGGTGTCCAGTCAGTGGGGTTGCCTATAATTGACCAAAACAAACATGGTTTGAACCCCATGACCTTATACTATTAGTTCTATACTGAGTTACTCAAAGGATTGTCTTCACAATAACTAGCTTATTCCAAAAACACAAAAATATTTGGAAATGCACATTGTTTGTATAAAAATCAATATGGAGTCAGGTGACCTTATTTTACATGTGAATTAACTTTTTGGTTTTTCTGTTAGTCATAAAACTATTATCCTTATTACTTATTTTTTATACTAGAGAGACAATGATATTTACAAATGTGAGTCTGATTTATTTCACATCTGAGTATAGTCTCAAGTTGCTTCCATTTACCTATAAAAGCCTCAAGATAATCTTTTTATAGCTTAGTAATATTCCATTGTATAAAATTACCACATCTTTTTCATCCATTGTGCAGTTGGGTTGTTTCCAAGATTTAGCTATTACAAGTTATGTTGCTATAAACATCTGTGCACATATATTGCTGTGAGATCACATTTTCACTTTTTCTGGGAAAATATCCAGAAGGGGAATCATGGAATTGAATGGGACTTCTAGTTTTTTGAGGAATCTCCATACTTATCTCCACAGTGAAAGCACCACAGTGCCAACACTCCCACCAAGATCCAAAATGAACAATAGAAATTGTAATAAAGCGAAATAAAGTGCTCAAAAAGACAGAACTGTTGGAAAAGAGGAAAAGAAAAAAAAAGGAAGAAAGGAAAAGATTGTATGTATGTTGGTAAACATATATAAATTTATGTAAGTATATGTACATTAGATAACTATACAACTAATCTCTCTTAGCCCATCAAAAAGAACAATTTTTGCTATCATTGTTTGACTGATCACTTTTGTATCTAGATTTTGTGACCTGAAAACTAGTTCTGAGATAACAATGTATATTAGCTAGTGTTAATTCCCTACTTTTTTCTTTTGATTTTAAAGTTCTGTATCATTTCTGTTTTTTTCTGTTTCCTTTCTTTGAAATAAAAAATTAAAATTCAAAAAAATGTATTATACAAATGACTATGTAGGACTCGATTTCCTCAATTGCAAAGTGCAAAAACAGAAGATCTGAGGGAGCATCTCTCCTAGATGTCACACAAGGTATCCACTTAGCTAATCAGAATTCTAAGCTCTCCTGGTATTGAAACTTTGTACCATTTTAACTTCCAATCAAAATTTCTGCAGTGGAGCCAGGTGGATTGAGGTATGCAGAGGCCATTGTCTCCGGTCTGAGAACTTCTGGAGAGAATGGCAGCAATAGTGGGAGCAGTCACTCCCTACTGTGGAAGTGAAGACCAGCAACGACCTTGCACTTGTCACCACTCTTCACCACGTATCTGATGGCATCTGTGGCCTAATACTAGTGCAGGGGTCAAGCTGTGATGGCCAATTCATAAACACTTAACATGCATGAATTTCAGATTCAACTGATATTACACAGAGTAAAGAATTAGAAAATTAAATTGAGCAGAAAGGCTTATTGTGAAGCTTCATTCTCCCCAGGCCTTCCTACATTCTCACCTATAATGTCCTAGTTTTTCTGATAATTGCTACCACAGTGTTCAAAAATACTTTTTCTACAGTTTTCTTCTGATCCATCATCTTAGACAATGCATGGTAACAAAAGATATAGATTTCTGTAAATCCCACCTTGGAAAGTTCTGGCAGTTTTAATATAGCTATTCTATGAGTTTATTTCTGGCAAATTTGGATTTTTTAATAACTTTTAATGTTAAGACATTTTAATACATACCCTATTCCATTGACTCTAGATGTTATTTCAGATTCCATTCTAAGTAAGCTATTGTGACTGGTATTGTTAAATAAAAACAAAACTGGATGTCACAGCTTACCTATAGCTCCAAGCCCATCTGCCCATCAAAACAGAATTAAAAAAAAACTTGCTGCATTCTAGTGATTTTGAAATGTGAGCTCTAATTATGAAAAAAAACTCAAAATATATGCTTTACTTTATTGTCAACAGAATTTAAAGAAATTAAAACAATTGGAAATAAACAAATCACCCTAAATAGCACTGGTTGCCCTCAAAAGAATGTTCATATAAGACAGCAAATTACAATAAAAGTCAAAATACCTCCTCATGATCATTTTATAAACCATGCTGTAACTTTTACATGTGGGCTTCTTACTTTTGATTGAGATCTGCTAGCTCCTGTGGTGTCTTTTGTCTGCAAACTAGATTTCTATAATTTAATTAGTTTGCCCCTGTTTAATTTCTTTAAATACTTTAGTCATTACTCTCCTGACTGACATTTTCATTCCCACTTTGATCAGTTAACTTATATATCATCTTTATATTTTCAAATAACATAAATAGTCTTTGCTGGCACTATAATTGATATTTGCAAGGATTACACAAAAGTTGATTCCTCGTATTAAACTGTTAGTGTTCATGTTACTATGTCTTGGCTGAGTTAATTAATGAGCTAAAGTTATAGCTCTTTTTACCTAAACCTGAAGTTACAACCCTTATCTAGCCTTCAGGCTGATACACTTTCTGTGAAGAGCTAATTCCCATTCCTCCTTCTCACTGATTTACAGAAAACAATGATACAACTTCTGTAACCTTCTATTATTTTCTCTGTTTTCTCTAGAATGTCTGTGTCTTAAATTTTCTCCTTTGGAAAAGAAATACACCATCACATCAAAACAGTATCTTCCACATGTATGCCCATTGAATTGGTTATTTGAGATCCATTCCATTCTTCTTCTTAAAGCTATTTAAGTGTATGTTTCTTGTTCTTTAGAGGAATGTTATATCCCTGCATCTTGGAGTCTTCATTAAGAGGACTTCTTATTTAGTTCCATAATTTCTCATTTCCTGTGTCTTTCCACTTAGAAAGGTATTCAACCTATGTTTATGGAAATTCACCTTTATGTAACTTTCTTGGAAATGGTTCAAAGATGTAAACTTTCTAAGGTTGCCGTATTTGAAAATGTCTTTAGCATTCTCACATTTAATTGACAAAATACTTAGAAAGGAATTATGTAGACATAATTTTGCATGCAGAATTATTTTCCCTATTAGTTTGAAGACATAGTTTCATTATATTTTTCTGTAAAGTCTGAAGCACATATGTACGTTTTTCCTTACTGTAGCCGTGTAGGTATTAGCTTCCTCTTTTTTAAAGATTTCTGTAAATTTAGCAGCATCCCTTTCTCAGTGAGACTTTTCACCACCAAGAATGATGATTATCTTCATCTCAAGGAACTTTTAATAATCATTGCTTGAATAATTCCCTCCTTTCAGAACCTTCTTTTAGGAAAGTCTACTAAACAGAAATTGAACATTTTGGAATGAACTCTATGGAAGCAAATCCAACAAAAATATAATCCACAAATGGGAGGTATAGACATAGCTTTAAGTTTTATAGTGACTACCTTAAAGTGAAAATTAGAAGAATAAAAATAAAGTAAGGCTGTATTTTATTGAACATATTTATATTATAAGCCATATAATTTCTAAGGATTTAATCAATATAAAATATTAAGATTTTCACATTATTTTACACTGTCTTCAAAATATTAAAGAATTCCAATGCATTTTCTAACTAGTCACTTTTCAAGTGCTCATTGTAACACATGTGGCTAATGGCTATGACATTTTGCAAAGCAAATTCATAGAATAAGTGTTTTTTTTCATGCCTTCTTCTTATCTTTTCATTATAGCACAGTATCTGTATTTTATCTTCCAACCCTCCTATTGATTTATTTTTGCAATTAATTGAAATTTTTCCAAACTTTTTTCTTTCCAAATTTTTCTCTTTCTATGTTCAGTTAAAACACAGTAACATCTAGTAGTTACTTAATAAATCTATTATCTTTCTACATCTGGGGACACTATCTGTGTTGGTTACTTTTGTCTCCTTACTGGGACAAAATACATAACACCCAAATTAAGAGAGGAAAGGTTTTGTTAGCTCACAGTTCACGGAGGTTTCAGTCAATAATCAGCTGGATTCAAAGCAAGATGGCTCATAGAAGAGGGCAAAGTTCATGGCAGTGGAAGGCAGCAAAAAGAATAAGAGCAAAAAGGGAAAAAGCACAGGATGACTCTTTCTGACCCTTATGTTGTATGTAGGCCACACCCACTTGCATGGAACACTCACACTCCTAATCCCAGCACTGGACCATTAATCAATCACAAACTCTAGATTCAGCTGCCTTTGAAAGGCCCACTGCCTATGACTGCATGAGGCCTTGGGGGACATTGAGACCAAAACCATAACACTATTTAAAGATTTTGTTATTTTCTTTGCATTAGGTCAATTCTAGAACTATGGCTGCCGCATCCTAGACTGATGAGAGATCACTCTCACCCTTAACCTTCACCCAGTATAGCTTCATTCAATAACTCATATCACTACTCAGTCCTGTTATTAATAATAACCATTAGCCCTTGCTTTCCCAAGCCTCATTCTTGGACAATTATTACTCAATTATTACTTTTCCATGGCAAGTAGCCACAACTTCCTTTCATTGAAATCTCCTTATGAAAGACCCCATAGACTCTTATGAGAGTTATCACTCTGATTTGCCAGGATAGTCTCTCTCAGGTTTGTTCTGAAATACACCTACTCCGTCAAGCTTCTACCTTTCTTTTCCTCCCTTTTTTTAACATTATGGTGACCCATATGAGGAAAAAAATTAAGGACAGTGCTCTGATATCCCCTACCTGTTCCTTTTCTGATCCTCCACCTGTTCTCTTCCTTATGAGCTCCAGGAGGTCATTTGCTGTTTCCTGAAAATCCTCCACTAACATAAGACACTTCATTATCTATCCCAGCATTGGTAAGATTTGATCCTGCCTTCCCCAGATGACTAGTAAATATATGTCCAATGTCCAAAGTCCCCAGCAGGGGGGAGGTTCCTACATGGCTCGATTCTGCAATGGACTTCCACAGAAACTGCTCAGTGTCTCTGAAAAACTTTCTCTGATATGAACAGCCACATAGAGAATCTCCAGGTCCTTAGTCCTATTTGGAGAACACGCCAAATCAAGATTATAGACTCCCAGACGTTCACTCATCTGTTACTATGGGATCCAAAATTCCTCAAATTTTGGTGAACGTCCCTTTGAGGTTCCTGCCCAATCTCACATAAAAACCCTTTCTGATGTGGCAGGGTCAGGTAAGGAATCCTGAAGTCTTGGGGTTCTCCAGGGGCCAGTTTCTGAGGTGAACAACCAAAAAGACTGGAGCAGGATGGCAGATAACCTCTGTTGGTTGCCTTCTAAAAGTGTTTTTTGTTCTTTGTCTAAATGGGGATATTCAGCCTATACATTTCATATTTTATTTAGCCAGGGGGTTAAATTTGGCACATTTGATTTCCAAATTCTTTGTAATCTTGATAACTACCTGCAGAGAAATGGCACGTAACAAGAGGTCCTTTATATCCAAGTTTCCATATCTCTCTCTCTCTCTCTCTCTCTCTCTCTCCCTCCCTCCCTCCCTCCCTCTCTCTCTCTCTCTCTCTCTGTCTCTCTCTCTCTCTCTCTCTCTCTGCCAAAATTACTCTGCCCAGCCCAGGCTTAAAATTTTAAAAGGCAGCTACAGATTACAATACACATCAATTGTACCTGCTCAGCAAAAACAAAAATGATATAACGTGGCTTAATGAATGAAACATTAACCAGGTAAAGGCAAAGAGGCCCCATATTTTTCTGTCTGCCTATCCTCCAAACCCCACTGAAATTATCAACTCCCACTCTGGAAAGAGCCCATTGATACTTTTTTTTACTACATTAAGTAAGGGCTAGAGGGAACAAAAGATCAAGCCAGTAAATTATGCCAAAGTGGGGTGGATATATGAGAAAGCAAAGAGAACTCCCATCAGCATTTCTACAAGGCCTCAAGAACACTTATTATTATTATCATTATTATTGTAACAGGGATCAAACTGATGAACTTTCACTTTGCCATGCAGGCATTGTGCCACTGAGAGATATCCCTGGCTCTGGAACACTCATTACTGATACCTCTAAAAGTGCATTATAATTTAAATGTAACTGTCTCCTGCATATTTGTTCATCTGTCCATTCAATCTGTCTTAGTAAACACAACATTTGCAGCTTCTTTGTTTGAGTTCAACTACTATTAATCTTTTGGCTCTTTTTGAGATTTCCATGGAAAGTTGTTTATATGAGTTTTCAGGATAACAAAAGCCTCACTTTTGCTGACTCTGAAATTCCATACGTGTCCAAACAAACAAGTTCATTTCTAATAATTGGAAACTCAATCATGGGGACCAGCTGGAAGAAGGGAATAAAAATTCTAGGCCTTAGGAAACAAACATTGATAAATTTACTTTTTGTTTGCAATTTGAATAACTATTTTCATTTAACAATTAAACTTAAATTATTTCTTGAGTTTTATAAATTCTTAGACTACAATTACAGGGTTAAACTCCTCTGCTGCTGCTTCAGTAAAGATAAGGACCTAAGGCTGACTTAAAGAGTTGGCAGCCAGCAAAATTTCACCGAAAATAAAAAGAATCACTTTAAAATTCAAGCACCAATAGCCAAGTTTTTTTTTTTTAAAAAAGTAATAGTATGTAGGATATAATGGAAGATGGAGAAAGCTTTAAGAATAAAGATTTATTTGTCTTGAGAGGACAAAGCTTTCCTGATAGGCACAGAACTGGAAGGCTCAAGTATGCCAAAGAAAAGTTTGTGGAGGATGTAGTGTGTAATTGAAAACAAACTGTGTATTTTCTTGTTTGTTTGGTGGCACGTAGGCTGTTGCTTCTAAAAGTCTCTTGTTGATCAAAAAAGAATAAAGTAGGGCTTATAGCCCTGACTCTCGGGTCATCAGTTGCTCCTCCCCCATGTCACAATTCTCCTCTCCAGGCTAAATGGTACTCTCAGATGAGGCTTTAACTCTCACAAACTAGAAGAACACCTAGAATAATCAATGGCAAAGTGCAGAGCAGAGCTGTGTCCTTGGGCAATTCTGACCTTGGTTATGATACTCATTATGGCTGAATTCATGCTGTATTAAATGTATTTGTTTCCACAGATGTGTTTGTTTCTTTAAAGATGCAAAATTGAATAAATCTCTTCATACTGTCAACTTCTCTCACTTGCTTTTAGCTACTTGTGATAAGATGTCCGTACCAGTTCAGCATAAGACATCCATCATTTTTATGTGTGTGTTATGCATACATCACAACACTTAGAGATGCATAAACATTGTATGGTTCAAGCCAATTTAGATAAAAGTGCCTCCATGATATTTAATAATGGTCAGATTCCCAGTGATCATGCAGATGGAACCAACAACAAAGGTGATTGGGATCTACTGCTCCCACACAGTCTGTCCAAGGACCACATGTGCCATGCTTCATATAACAACGTGTTTTGCTGTTATTTCAGATAGTCATGACAGAGTAACTGCAAGTCTATAAGAGATAAACACACAGGTTTAGGCAGTACAACAAAAACCTCAAGACTCCATGCAGAGTTCCTGGAAGTCCACTATCCTATCTTGGATTTTTCTCTTTTTAGTGTCTGTTCACTTTTTACTTGCCTGTATATTTATTTTTTGTTTTATTTTAAAGGGAAAATGAACCAAAAAAAGGATGCCAAATTTCAAAACAAGATGATAGGAAATTAGCAATGGTTAATATATTACAAACCGTTATCTTTAGAACAGTTGCTAAGATTATAAGACATAGGCATGTAAAATTGATCAAACATTATAAGCACAAACTGTTCTTACCAATGAACTAAAAGAAATTAGGAATATAATTATCTTCGCTATCTTGTGTGTATATCCCTTCTTTGCCCCTTTCACCTATCCCAATTGTTCTTTTCTTTTTAAGCAGTTTCTTTCCCTTTCACAATAGCTATTGTACATTTTGGATGCTATTAACTCTTTGAGTTTCTTACACTAGAGAGACAGTACAATGTTTATATAAGTGTCTGTGATTTATTTCACTTATGACTATGCTCTTAAATTGCGTCCATTTACCTATAAAAGTCTAGAATTTATTCTTCTTTATAGCTGAGAAGCAAGCACTCCATACTATAAAAATACCAGGTCATTCTATCCACTCCTCAGTTGATGAGAATTTGGGTTGTTTCCAAGATTTATCTATGACAAATTTTGCTGCTATAAACATGGGTGCACATATATTCGGTGCTATGACTTTTTATTCTAGTGGGAAAATACTGAGAGGGGGAATAGCTGAATTGAATGGAATTTCCAATCCTAAATTCTTGAGGAATCTTCACACTGATTTCCACATTAGTTGTGCCAGTCTACACTCCAACCAACAGTGCAGAAGGGATCTTTCCCCCACAGTTACACTAGCACTTTTTTTGGTTATCTTCATGATGATAGCCATTATTCCTGAGGTGAAGTGGAGTCTTGATGTTGTTTTACTTTTCACTTCTTGAATCACTATTAATGTTGAAAATTTTTTAATATATTTATTACCCATTGGAATTTATTCATCTGAGAAGTGCATATTCATCTAATATCTCCATTTTTTGATAGGGGCTTTGAATTTGGGAGACTTGATTTTTTTTAGTTATTTATAGTTCTAGACAGAAGTCTTGTCTGAGGGACAGTTGGCTAAAATAGTTTCCTGCTGTTTGTATTGTCTTTTCACTGTGTTCATGATTTCTTTGATGTGCAAAAACTTTTTAATAAGATGAAATTTCAGTTGCTGATTCTTTGAACTACATTGTGAGCAGTTTGGTTTTTGTTTATAAGCTCCCCACCTACACATATATCTTCAAGATTTCTACTCTACTTTCCTTCTAGTAGATTTATTGTTTCTGTTTTAATATTTAGATCTTTGATTCATTTTTTACTTTAGTTTAGAGCATGGTCACAGACATGGATTTAGTGGAAAGCCAGTTTTTCCAGCACCATTTATTAAAGAGCTTATATTTCTTCCAGTGAACATACTGGACTCTGTCAAAGATAAGGTGGCTGAGTGTGTTTGCAGTTGGACCTTCATTAATCTGTCCCATTGATCTTAAGGTCTGCCTTTTTGCCATGCTGATTTTATCACAGTAGCTTTTTAGTATAATTTCAAGTCAGTTATCGTGATTCCTCCTGCTTTGTCTTTGTTGTACAGGATTGCCTTTGCTATTCTAGGTCTCTTTTGTTACCAAATGAATTTTAGGAATATTTTTCGTAGTTCTCTGAGTTATGCTAATGGTATTTTGATCAGGATTGCATTAAATCTATGTAACAGTTGGGGGTATGACCCTTTTACAATGTTTGCTCTTCCTCTCCATGAGCAAGTGATACCATTTTCTGAATTCCTCTTCAATATCCTTTTTCAGAGTACTGTAATTTTCAATATATGCATATTTTAGTTTCCTTGTTGGATTGGTTCCTAAGTATCTTTTTATTGTTATCATAAATTAAGTCATTTCTGTAATATCTATCTCAGTGATTTTGTTGTGGATAGGAATGCTATTGATTTTTGAGTGTTGACTTTTTATCCAGCTACACCACTGAATTTGCTTATTAAATCAGACATCTTTTTATTGAGTTTTGGCATAGACAGCTACTTTAAAGATAACATTGAGGCATTATGGTAGCTATTGTTGATTTCATATTATCTTATTTTGAAGTCCTGTATCAATTTTATTGTTCTATTTTGATTGATTTTTTATTCTATTATGTTTTACACTCCTTAAAAATAAATAAAGGAAAAAAGAATTATCATCCAAAAAAAAAAAGTCCAGGTCCTGATGGATTCACTGCTGAATTCTGCAAGAAAATTAGAGATTTAATGTCAATACACTGGTAAATCTTTAATGAAATCAACAGGGAAACAATACTCCCTAATTCATTCCTGGAAGCAAATAGTATTCTGATAGCAAAATAAAAGAAAAATCTGAGAGACAGAGAGAGACAGAGAGAGAGAGAGAGACAGAGACAGAGACAGAGACAGAGACAGAGACAGAGACAGAGACAGACAGAAATACAGATAAAACTCCCTAATGAATGTAGATGCAAAAATCTCCAGTAAATTACTTTCAAATAGAATACAGCAAATCATTGAGAAGATTGTATACACATGACCAAGTAGGACTCACCCTAGGAATGCAGTGATGTTTTAACATATGTAAGTCAATAAATGTGATGCATATTATTAACAGAGCCAAAGACAAAAATCACATGATCATCTCAGTAGATACAGAAAAAGCATTTGATGATATCCAAAACTTACTCATGATAAGTACCCTAGAAAAAACTGGAATAAATGGTCTTTACCTTAGTCTGACAAAAGTTAACAGTCAGCATCATACTAATTTGACAAAAATTGAGACCTTTTAACTCTAAAATCAGGAACAGGACAAGATGTCCACTATCATCACTTCAAAATAGTTTCCCATACCATCAGGCATAATAGAATCTAATGAAACAAAATAGAATAAAACAAAACAATGAAAACAGCACAAGACTTCAAAACAAAATTATAGGAAATTAACATCGGCTACCACTTTCCCTTTTAAGACATATCCACCCCTCTCACTTTCACAATTATCTATTGTATGTTTTGGATCCCACTAACTCCTTCAGTTTTTTATATTAGGGATATAGCATGATGTTCATATATGTGAGTCCAAAAATTTCATTCACGAGCATGATTTCAAGTTATATCAATTTACCTACAAGACACTCAAGGGTATCTTTCTTTAAAACTGAGAAAGTTTCCATTGTATAAAGATACCATATCTTTCCTATCCATCCTAAGCTACCCATGCTTTTTTCTGGGTCCCTACCACATGGAGCATTTTCTTGTCTCCTCTGACTTGAATTAATGGATTTTCTTTCAAATCAAATGTGTTTCTTTTTATTGGTGAATTGAGGTCATCTACATGGTTATAACCAGCATACACTGGCTCATCTCTACCATACTATCCTCCTGTCATTGGTATCTCACATTTTCCTTCCATTCAATTGCCTGCCCTGCTCAGAGAACCCCCTCTACTACTGTTCCTGGGTCCATGGTCATCTTTTTCTCTCTCTAGAATATCCTTCAAAACTCTTTGTAAGGTTGGTTTGGTGGTCATGAATTACTTCAGTTTTTCTTTATCATGAAAGTATCTTATTTATCCATTAATTTTGAAATATAATTTTTCAGAGTAAATCAATCTGGGTTGGAAGTTGTTTTCTTCCTTGACTTCTTCAAGGCCTTCCTTGACTGGATGGTTTGTGTTGAGAAGTCTGCCATGATTCTGAAGGTTTTTCTTTATAAATGATGTTTCTTTTATCTAATAGGCTTTAGTAGTTTATTCTTGTGTTGAATTTCTGGGGTCTTGATTACTATATGTCTGAGTACAGATTTACTTTGGTTATGGATAGCTGGAGTTTTATATGCTTCACTTATCTGTTTATCAGGTCTTCTCCCATGATTTGGAAGTTTTCTGCTATTACTTCTGTAAATAGTCTTTTTATGTCATTTTTGTTGACCTTTGCTTTTTCACTGACACCTGTCATTCTTAAATTATTTTTAGTCATCTTGCAGCTATTGAATCATTATTTCCTTGTTTCTTGTTATTTTAAGAGCTTTCTTTTTACAATCACTAGCTGTAATCATATCTTCAAAGGTCTGAGAATCTATCTTCACTTTTCTTCAAGTAATTTTGCAAACTTTTAATGGAATTTTTAAAATTTTTTTACTCTGTTTCACACATTGTAATTCTTTCCTGTATTGTTCATTCAAGATTTCTATCATTTTCCAATGCTCTTCTTTTTTATCATCAATGTCTTCTTTAGATAGGCTCAGCATTTCTTTGAATATAATTGTCATTTGCTCTTTTACCTGAGATATTATTTCCGATCTGATTACTTTTACAGCCCCATGAAGTTGTTTTTTTACTTTGATTGCTATCTTTTCAGAAATTTAAAGTGTGTGAATTCCAATGTCTTCTGTTTCTATGTATCCTAGTCCAATTCTATGTGAAATGGAGGTCTGAGATTGCCTTTTGTTCCTTTTTCTTGACATTTTCTTTGGTTTACCCAGAAGAGCTGGTAGTGTGGTCCCAGGCTCTTCCTGCATTAGTGGCCTATACAGAGTTTATGGGAATGGGTCAGACAGCTGGATTTCTTCTATTGGATAATAAATTTTTAAATACATTTTCAGTTTCATTGGGTTATTCTGAATTTTTATATCTTCTTGATTCATCTTGGTATTTCATGCATTTCTAGGAAACTGTCCATTTCTTCTGTGTTTCCCATTTACTGTGAGTAAAGATTTTTGAAGTAGGTATTGAGGATCCTCAAAGTTTCCATAGGATCTGTAGTAATTTCACCTTTTTCATTTCTCATTGCATAAATTTGAATTTTTCTTTCCTTTTTTTAAAAAAATAAGGATGGCTGGGGATGTTATCAATATTTTTTTTTTGTCTTTTTCCTTTTTATCGGTACCAGGGATCGAACTCATGACTGCCTGCTTGCAAGGCAGGCGCTTATGCCGCTGAGCTAAATCCCCAGTCCCGGGTGTTATCAATATTGTTTATTCTTCCAAAGAACTAACTCTTCAATTCATTAATTGTTTTGTGTTGTTTTCTTAGTCTCAGTTAATTTCTTCTCTGATTTTTATAATTTCCTCCCTTATATGGACTTTTGGCTTGACTTGGTCTTTGTTTTCTAGATGCTTGAAGTAAGTTAGGTTGTTTCTTTCTGCTCATTCTGTTTTCCTGATGTGAGATTTCACTGCTATAAATTTCCAATTTAGGACTGTTTTCATTGCATCCCACAAGTTCTGGTAAGTTGTATTTGCATTTTTGTTTGATTGTAGTTTTGTTTAATTTCTTCTTTAATTTCATCTGTGGCCCTTTGGTTGTTCAGGAGAGTGTTATTTAATTTCCAAGTGTTTATGAGTTTTTTGAAGTTTGTTTTGTCATTAGTTTTGAATTCTATTGCACTATGGTCAGATAATATTCATGGAATATTTTCAATTCCTTTGCATTTTCTTAAGTATGTTGTGTGGGGTAGTATATGATCTGTTTTAGAGAATGATCCACATGCAGCTGAAAAGACCATTTATTACGATGTTGTTAGGTGATGTCTTGGTTACTTTTCCCTAGTTAAGACAATATACATGATGCCCAAAGTGAAGCAAAGAGAGGTTTATTTAGGTTAAAGATTTTGGAGGTTTCAGTCCATACTCAGTTGGCTGCAAGGCAGGGTGTCATGGCACTGGGGCAATACTTCAAGGTAGCAGCCAGTGCAAAAAGTGGAAACAAGCCTCTTCTCTTCCTATATGTTGTACACAGGGCATGCCACACACCCTCTGCACGGCTGTAGCACTCACAAAATCTCCTGGTCCTCCTCTTACACAGGATGAGAATATTTACAAAGTAAGAACCCTGGCACTGCTGAATCTCTTAAACTTCTAAATTTCTCAAGTTGACATAATGTATCAAGCATAACAGTGGAACAGTCTGTAATGTCTACCAAGTCTATTTGTTCCCAGGTTTGTTTCAGCTCTGTCCCTTCTTTGCCAAGTTTTTGTCCAGTTGATCTATCACTTTGTGACAATGGTATACTGAGGACCCCTGTTACAACTGTGTTATTGCCTATTTGATCTTTCATGTCTATTAATATTTGTCATATGTAGATGGGTGATTCCATATTTGTTGCATATGTATTTATGTTTTTTATTTCTTCCTCTTGAATTTTTTTCCCTAACAAGTACGTAATGACCTTTTTTTTTCTCTTTTGGTCATTTGTAGATTGATACATTAGCTGCAAAGAGAATAGCTACCTCTGCTCTTTAATGGTTTTCTGTTGCATTCAGTATTGTTTTCCATTTTTTTTTAATCTATGAATTTATTTTTGTGTTGATTGTGTTTCTTCTTCACAGTCTATTGTTGGGTCTTGTTTCCTGATCCATTTCACCAGTCTGGTTCTTTTGATTGATGAACTGAGGTCATTTACACTGATGGATATAACTCAATGTATTGATTGTCTTTGCCATGTTATTTTGCTGCTCTTGGTTCCCTGTTTTTTCTCTCTGTTTAATTGCTTGCTTTTCTTGGTGGTTTCTTTCTGTTGTTGTTCTTGGCCTGTGTCTATTTCTATATTCATCTAGAATATTTTTCAGTACCCTTTATAGTATTGGTGTGGTGGTCATGAATTATTTCAGTTGTTTTTTGTCATAGAAATATCTTAATTCTCCATTAAATTTGAATGACGTGATATTTTCATACAATGGAGCACTACTCAGCTATAAAGAAAGATCACATTGAGGCTTTTATAGGTAAATGGATGTGACTTGAGACCATATTCATAAGTGAAATAAATCAAACTCACATGTGTAAATACCATATTATCTCCCTAGTGTAAGAAACTTACTCCCTCGAGTAAGATACAAAACCTTTAATAAATACTGTGAGAGGGTAAGAAACTGCTCAAAGAGGAAAAAATAACTCAGGGAAAAGGAGAAAAGAAGGAAGGGAAAAGAAAAAAATATAAAATTATACATACACTTTAAGATAGCTAAGATGATTATACTACTAATTCTATTAGTTCATGGAACAAAATAGTTAACATTCATAGGATTGGATCAATTTTGCATGTTAGTGTCTGGTAATCTTAGTAAATCTTTTGGGGTAACTATGTAAAATAACAACCTTAATTATGTTCCTACTACCTTGTTTTGAAAGCCTATATTATCATTGTTTTGGCTCTTTGTTATTATTTATTTGTCACTTGTTTCTTGTTTTTCTTGTAATTTGTTTTGCTTTCCCCTCTAATACAGAAAAGGTAGTTGTACATGTAGAGGCTTACACATGCCTAGAACTTTTCCTAAAGAATTTACAGGAATTGATTTTATTTTGTGTGATGGTGTGAACAGCTACTTTGAAGAAATGATATATTATGGTAGCCACTGCTCGTTTTCTATCATCTTCTTGTGAAGTCTAGTAATGCTTTTATTCTTTGTTTTGATTGGTTTTAGTGCATTTTGTATTATTTAATTTCACTATGTGTGAAGGTATGGACAGCTATTTTGAAGAGAACAAGAGACATTATGGTGTTGATTTTGCTATTGTCTGGCTTTGAAGGCCTATAATGCTTTCGTTCTTTTGTTTTGATCAGTTTTTTGTTTTGTTTGAATTCATTGTGTGGGAAGATATGAACTACCTCAAAGAAAACAAGAGACATTATGGTAGCCACTGATGGTTTTCTGTTTTCTTGTTTTGAAGTCCTTTGTTGCTTGCATTATTTTGTCCTGATCTGCTTTGTTTTATTTTATTATCTTACAAATAAAAAAAAAGGCTTTGAATGACTCTTTTATAGGGTACTACAGGATACATCAATCTCGTATGGAAGTTGTTTTCTTTCATGACTTTAAATGCTTCACTCCAAGCTCTTTGGACTTGAGGATTTGTGTTAAGAAGTCTACTGTAATTCTGATGACTTTCTTTTATAGGTGATTTGTTTCTTTTCTCTAGCAGCTATTAATATTCTGTTCCTGTGATGAATTTCTGGGATCTTGATCATTATGTTTTGGTGAAGATTTATTTTGGTTATGGCGAAGTGGATTTCTACATAGCTCACTTATCTGCACATCAGATTCTGTTCCTATGCTTGGGAAATTTTCTGCAATTACTTCTGCAAATTGCTTTTTTATGCATCTATGTTGTTTCCTGTTTTCCATTGACACCTATTATACTTATATTAGTCTTCTTTGCACTGTCTTGTGGCTATTGAATTTTTTCTTGATCTTTTGTTCTTTTCAAGAGATCTTTCATTTCATGGCTGCTAGTCATGATCATTTCTTCAAAGTTTGAAAGTTTGTCTTAAGTTTCATTCAAGTGGTTTTATCAGTTTACAATGAATATTTAATTTCATGAATATTTGTTTGAATCCATTTCTTGCATTCTATTGATTTCCTATATTGGTCTTTCACAGTTTCTATCTTCTTTCTACCACCATCTATTTGTTTTTCTATCTCTAGATATGCTGAGTATTTCCTACATAATCATTAACATTTCTTTTTTACCTGAGGGATTATTTCTCATCTGATTTATAGCCTCGTGGATTTGTTTCTTCATTTCAGTTCCTATCGTTTCAGAAATTTCAGGTATGAGACTTCTAATTTATTCTATATAAGTGTTGCTTTGACTTGTTGAGGTGGGCTGGAGGTCTTAGATTGCATTTTGCTTTATTTTCATGTTATTTTCTATTTGAAAAAAATTATTTTGTTTTATGTGATGATCCTTGTGAGTTTGTGTAGAAGACAATAGCTATAGCACTAGTATCAAGGCCTCTCTAGGAAGAGTCTGTCCTTCAGGGATGTCTTCTGTGTGAAGGAGTCTTGGTTTATGTCTGTCCCTACATCCTATTCTTCCTAATTTCTTGAAAGTGAAATGATGGTATGTCTTTGGTTCAGTCTCCAGTTCTTTTGTTTAGGGCTGTGGTGAGGTTATTACTCCAGAGCTTTCCAGTATTGTTTCAGAGGGTAGAACATCTAGCTACAATAGATATGACATCCTAGCTGAACTTGTTAAATTAGCTATAACTATAGCAGCAAGACAATTTAGAAACTGACAAACTAATAACTATTGACTTTGTGGTTTAGGCCATAGAAACATAGTCTATCATTATATAACAGAACTAACCATCAATTAGTGTGCAAAATATTTCCCTATGGTGGGATTTCATACTATGGTGGGGAGATTTAAAGAGGATAGTGCATAAAACAAAGATAACTGGAAAGGAAGTAGGAATAAGACTGAAGGACAAAAAATTATCATGCAAGATTTGGGAAACAAAAGAAGGAAGTAGAAAAGAAAGAATGAAGGAGTACTTGAGAACTATCTGAATTATGTTTTCTGTGTTTGTTGAGTGGGACTTGTGTGTGTGTGTGTGTGTGTGGCTGAAGTTCTCCCTAGTCATTTAGAAAAGATAGAAAAAATAAAAGAAAGAGAAAGAAGAGCAGAGAAAGAAAGAAAGAAAGAAAGAAAGAAAGAAAGAAAGAAGAAAGAAAGAAAGAGAAAGAAAGAAAGAAAGAAAGAAAGAAAGAAAGAAAGAAAAGAGAAGGAAGAAAGGAAAAGGAAAAAAAGACAAAATGAAATGAAAGTAAAGGGTCAGTTACTGAGTCCTGGACTTTTCCCTGGACTGACTGCCAGTCCCACCATATGGACACCTGGGTTCTTCTACTTTCATGTTTATTACTGCCATGCCTAATCAACCTGTTTCAAAGATTTCTCAATAACAGTACTGTGGCTGTGCTGAATTTCTGGGATCTTGATCATTTTCAGGCAGTTTCCAAAGACCATATCAATGCTGTTCTTCTTCTTCAGTCCCTACAAAACCCTGATTACCACCACCACTAATCAGCAGGAAGTAGATAAGGAAGACATGCACTGACCATTTTCTCTAACTATAGATTCTGGAGAGTGATAATAGCTGTTGCATCCTAGATTGGCCAAAGATCACACAAAACCCCAACTTCACCCCAGCCCAGCTGCACCCAGTGACTCATAGCATTACTCAGTGCTGCTACTGATAACAACCACTACCCCCTATGCTTTCCCAAGTCTCATCCTTGGACAGCTATTACTCAAGCCTCACCTTCGGCAGACAGTCACACTATTCACTGAAATTACCCTATAAAAGACTTCATAGCCTGTATGAGAGTTATCACTCTCTTTCAAGTGCCAGGGTGGGCTGTCTTAGGTTTGTTCTGAAATAAATCTGTCCTGTTGAGCTTATACTTTTTTTCATAATACAGTTCCAATTCATTTGTTTGTTTGTTTGTTTTTTGAGTTAGTTTTTGTTTATGTTTGATTTGGCCTTCATATGTATGATGACTTGTATGAGTTCATATTTAAAATAAAAGGTTGTCGTTGATTAATCTAAGACTATGATGTATATTTCTTCTCCTTGGCATATAGAAGTGGGAAGAGAGCTGACTGTTAGGTTAGGGAGAACGTCAAAACCCTGTAGATGTAGATGTAGCACCACATTGGCACTCCATAATCACCACAGGCTCTTTTCCTTTTAAGGATGGATCCTATTTAGGGCTTTGGGATGGTGAAAAATGCTAAATTACCTAACTCTCTGGGTGCTACATGATGGAGAGTACATGTTGGCAAAGCTGGTGCACTAACATCTTCCAAATTTGAACTTTCTATTAGTGTTACCCATTTCCACTTTTCACTAGAATCTCTTTCTGCATGACAGGATTCAGTTCTATTTTATTTATCAAGAAGTTCTCTATTTCTGAGAAATTTATTAGAAACTATAATTTACTGATGACCTGAAGAGCTATTCCTTCTCACAAACTGTTGCTTTAAGCACTATGAGTTATCTTAATTTGGGAATCCTATAAGACCATGAGCTGGGAATTCTAACAAAAGAAACTTATTAGGAGAGCAGTCTCTGCAGAAAGAGAGCAAAGGTAGAAAGTTGAAAGTGTAACAAGTAGCTAATTAAGATGTGCTATACACTGAAACCTAACTTCAGCCTGACACACTGGGAGACACTGGAGCAGGAATTACCCATGGAGTTCTGAATCATGAACATATTTGCCATAGCTAAAGAACCAGGACATCTCTGATTAAATTGAACTGGGAAGGCCAAAAACAGCTTTTGTTTCATGGGTTACCTACATTTAAAAAATATTTTTCTATTATTTCAATGTAAGAACATGTATATATGTGGTTAGTGTCTCATTTTGAATCAATAGTTTCTTCATAGTGTTTACAAAGTTCCATTTTTACTAAGAATAGCGTCTTGGGTAGCATACACAAAACTGTTTTTTAGAGAAAATATCTAAATTGCAAAATATCTATTTTTCTAAGAGAAAGTTATCACAGAAGAAGAATCTGCATTATTGAATATTTACAGTAATGTTCATCTTTTTTCCAATATCTAAAGTCATTTAACTTCTTGGAACTATCTATACATATTAACAGATGAGCAACTGAGAGTCTATTATTGTCTTGCTCAAGATTTTGTAAAACACAGTAGAAAAGTGTTAGACTTTTATCCTATTTGACATCATCCATCAGACTCTTGGAATGAGCAACTATACCTTGATTTAGTAGCAGTTACATAAACTGAAATACTGATGCCAGAGAAGCTATTTCTCAGTCCAAAAACTTGTACTCCTTCTTCATCTCTTCTCATTTTCAAAAGTAAATAAAAAGAATCCTTATCCAGATCATATGCTATGCATTTAAACATAATCTTTTGCTAAATTCCCAAAATATCCTGTGAAGTTACCCATTTTCAAATTCTGAAAGACTAAGTGATTTTCTTAGACTAAAACAAGTACTGAATATTGGAACTAAAATTTATATGTCTTTATAATCATCAACTCATACTGTTTACTAATGATCAGGTAGGCACTAATTCAAGAGTCTGAAATCTCCTTTGCGGTTCATTGAGACTAGTTATGCGCAAACACAACAGCAAGTGAAATAAGTTTATTAGATTTATCTTAAATTTTATAAATGATAGAGTAATGCCCAATCACAACAGGGCTGAAGTCTAAGCAGTTTGATGATTTGTGCTTATCAGGAAAGTTAGCTGTTGTCTGTTAAGAAAAAAAAGCACAAGCACTGTACCCATCTTCCAGGAGACTAACAATGCGTAGAGTAATAGGATTTTCATTTTTTTCTGCACCCAATTGCCTACTAGCTAACAACTGAAATACCCACTCCCAGTATACTTTCTTCACTGCTATGTAGATCAGTCCATCAGGTTTTCCCACTAATTTCTCTTCAAAAATGACAAGATACCACCATTAGTAAGTGCTGAAAAAGTGTTTCCAAGTAGTCTTCTTTGAGACATAATTCTGCTAAATGTTTTTTGTAAGAATTATCTGGATACAAGTTTAATCACTTCCTTTCATCTTTACCTTGCTCCCAAAGAAATTCAATGCAAAACATGAGCAAACAAAACCTTTGCATTTTTCCCAGAGTATAGGTCTGAAAGATTAAATTTTTTCAAAAGCTATCAGGGTCTCACTCTTCTTACATTCTTCATTTTTTTATATGTTTGCTACAGATCATGTGTCTAAGTATTTTTTTTAATCCCAGGAGAAGATAAAGGAGTCCTAAAATAACATAATAGCTGTTGGGTATTAGTAGACCAGGACATTTTTTTCCAGGGAATGACATCAAAATGATTTCAGAGATGTTATTAGAACAACAGCAAGAACTGGATCAAAGACATTCTGCTAAATGCAATTTGACCTAATTGAAAGAGTAGCATTGCCTTTATGTAAGAAAGTTAGGGGTTGATGAGGACTTCACATTTCATAGTACCAACTTCACTAAGAGATACCTTTTAGAAGTAATTTTAGTCACTTCTTTTCATAAGTTACATGAGTAAATACTGTTGCCCATCAGATAAGTGTTCTTTTGTTCCATTCAGATAAAACTCATGAGTCCACAAAGGGCAACTGTGCCCTGATGCAACCAGACAGCACCAGGTAATATTGGAAACCATCAGTTGATATATCTAGCTGGTGGGTTCTGCCTCTTCCTGCTGCCATCTTCCATACTGGCTTGTGCTGGACTCTCCAGTGGGATCTCTCCCACTGCCAGCCATTGTCACTTGATGCCAGCTTGTGTCAGGTGCTATTGGGACTATTAATCTTAATCTTCTATTATAAACCCTCTTCAGCCCTAACCCATTCTTGCTTTGCATAATCCACATTAAACTCACCCTGTCAGACCCTAAAACTCAATAAACACCTTGACATAACTTCTCATAATACTATACTTCCAAGGCCTTATTATCTTTTGATGTAATAAATCTGACAAATTTAGCTTTGCCAACCAATTGGTTTTTCTGGCAACAAATAATCATCTGTAGCTGCAACCCTACATTGTGCCTTGTGCCATGTTAGGTGCTTTATCAATAGTGTCAATAATCTGTGCAACAAATCTATTAGGTAATGCTGTTGTCACTAGTGTAAAAAGAGAAAACTGAAACCCAGGAAGGGGGGTAAACTGTCTCAAGCACACAAATAAGAAGTGGTAGATCTGGCTGCCAATTTGAATTTGTCTGCCCCCAAAAGAACTTTGACTCATGACATAGTTCACAACTCATTTGAAAATATAGCATAGAAAGTTGCAGCCCTGTCTCTTCCTTACACGGAAGTCAACTCCAAGTGCACTGATGATTATTAATCACTCTTTCCATTAGATTTTAATTTTCTAAAGGCATTCTTATTTTACAACTTTAAAGGTAACTTTAAATAACTACACAATGCATTCTGATAGTTTTACATCTTATACGATTTAAATTTAGTACAATTTCTTCAGAAATTTCAGAACCCTTTAACTTTGCTTCTTCTTAGGGATTATCATTATCTAATACAGTTTAATTCTATAGAGTTCAAGCTTCCTTAGAAAAAACATTAGTGTGACAAATACTCAATATTGATTTTGATCTATATATTTAACCTTTTCAGCAACCTTTTCTTTAGCAATTTTGAACTTCCATCTGGATTTTTTTTTTCTGCTTAAAAAAAATTTTCAGTATTTTCTTAGCTGTTCATCTTCTGGTGACATATTGTTCCATTTTTCTGTTTGAAAATTATTTTGTCTAAATTTTGAAGGAAAATTCACTTGATAAATAACATAAAGTTAGCATCTATATAGCTTTATCGATTTAAATACATCCATTCATTGTCTTAATATTATTTCTATAGAGAAGATGAAATCAGAAAACAGTTTTCTTCCTGTTTTGAAAAAAATCTGACATCTTATTCATATTATGTTAAACAATTTTTCTGTGTCTTTCATTGTCAGAGTTTTATCAAAATGTAAATTAATGTGCCTATGTGGCTTAGATTTTATTTTGTTTGGGGTTCATTGGTCATCTTGAATCTGTAGCCTGTCATTTCCTTTTGGATAGATAAAATTCTGACTAGATCTCATTACTGTAGTTTGTGAGTTTCCTCTCCTTTCTTTTTGATACTCCACCTCCATGCCCTTGAGTTTGTTATACTATATTTTTCTTTTTCTTTTTTTTTTTAATTTTAGATGGCATAAAACCAAACCAAACAAAAATGGCTGATCTGGAGGACAGGCTGAGTTGATAGCAACTGAGGAACCAGAATAACTTAATGCTTGTACTGTCTGACTGATTTTGCAGGCCGAAGGCCAGTAGACTGAGTAGCTATTTAGAAGATAACAATTTGCAATGTAGCAAATATGGGGCATTTCCTTCTGTCTTGTTTTTGAAATCCAATATTGTTCTCACTGTTTTGTTTTGTTCCATTTTGTTTTGTTTTATTCAGTGTTCTGTTTTGATCGGTTTTATTCTGTTCTGTTTGATTTTATTATGCCATACTATTTTTTATATTTTCCACCTTTCCAATTCTTTGTTGTTTAGCTTATTTTCTCTGACTTATCTTACAGTTATATAGTTTTTGTTAGTAGTACATCATATTAAAACAATAATTCGTTATTACTTTATTTTAGAATTTCTTTTTACTATATTTATGGCTTTCTATATTCTACTAAAAAGCATTTTTATTACATGAGTGTGATGATCATAATTATTTTAAAGTTCACGTGTTGTTATTATCCCCTGAATCATTTGAGGTTGAGTTTTTATTTCCTTTATTTCTTCTTGGATTTCTGGTCACATCTTCTCTCCCTGTATACATGGTTATTTTTTACTGTATTCTGGAGTCTACTACAAATGTCTAGAGACAATGGGGTCTACAAATATTATGTTCCTTCATAATGGATTTCCTTTTGGTATTGGCAGCTAAGGGATATTTACCTTAATCTAATCAGTTACTGATTCTATTGGTTTCAGTGCTTACTATAAGCTTCTCTGTGTAAGGTTCCTTCTGATTCCTAGTGTAGGCTCTTTAGGAATCCTAACTAATTTCTTGGGTATTAAGGATTTTCTTCATCCACAGAAGGCCTTGAAATTCTAATTTTCATACTTCCATTTCTAGGAGACCAGACAAAATATCTCACAACCAAAGTTAAAGAAGGAAAAATTTAATTGGCTCACAATTTGCAAAGGTTCAATACATAGTTGGCTGGCTCTAAGGCAGGCTGACATGTTAGAGAGCATTGTAGGAAGAAACAGCTCACGGCAGGCAGAAGACAGCAAATAGCAAGTGACAAGTGACAAGCTGCAAGTCTGTTTCTGTTCCTTATATTTTATCCAGGCTACCAACCCTTAGTGAAAGTAGCACTCACACCTGAGACAAAGAAAATTCAGTCCTAGCATCCCACTATGAATCAATCCCAGAAACTATGTTGCTGCTCCTCCATCTCAGCAGCATACATCCTAGAACACCTCTAAAAAGCCTACTTGTGAATATGTGAGGCTTGTGAGTATGTGAGTATTTTGGGGGGAAATCAACATACAAACCATGGTAGGCACTGTCAAAAATTTTGTTCAGTTTTTTTCAGTACCCTTATTCAGTATGAGCAATCATCTAGAATGCTGAGAAATACTGCTGTCTTAAAACATTTATCTGCTGTCTTAAAACATTTTCAGATGTTCTCAGCCTAAGGCATATTACAAGAGAAATTTATTTTAGCATTTTTGTAAGAGGAATTTCTTTGTTCACTCTTTTTTAAAAAAAGATTTTAAAAGACCAGCTTACTGCTTGTTTTTGCTATGTGAAGTTAAGACCATGAGAGAAAGATGACCGTGATTGTATCAACGAGTAAGAAAAGCCCAGCTAAACTGGATCAGCATAGTTCTGGTGTGGCTAAAGGGATTTACTGAAAACAAAGGCCCACCCTGGTGTGAGTGCCACAGCCCAAAGGGAAAGGTGGGTGCTGCTTGCTGCTCACGGCCCTCTCCCTGGCACAGCATGAACTGTTCCTGCTCTGTGATGTCCCTTTGCCATGCCAACCCGCTTTGGAGCCAGCCTACTATATGGACTGAGACCTCTATAAAATGGGAGCTGAAATAAACTTTTCCTCTTTTAACTTCTTGGTAACAGGTTTTTTTTGTCTCAACAATGAGAAAAATAACTAAAACACCACGTTTTGAATAAGTAAAACATCCTTAAATATTAAAAATTCTTAATAGAGCAAAAGTAAATCTAAATATGTATAGAAACGATACATATTTCCCACTAGGACTTTATCAGCAACTTTCATTTTTAACAACAATATATATTGAAGCACGACTATGACTGTGTTTCTGCAGCCTATGCGTCTGTTCTGAGCAGGTCATTAACTTCCTTATCGTTTGTCTGTCTCCAACTCCTCTCAAATTCTTGTAAGCAGCCACTCGAGAGACAAGTTTATGTAGGAGTCAACTGCATAATAATATGGGGAGAGATAGAGAATTTTTTGCTGTTATTTTTCAGAACATGCAGCAAAGGATGTACTTAGGATCCTACAAATCATAATGATTTCAAGTTATTGATTGAAATGGTTTAAATTAATTAGGATAAAGTGCTGAGAGTAAGTCTGAATCCACACCAACATCTGAAATGTGTTTTTAAAACATCCTACATTGCATTATTCTCTGTCTAATATCATCACTACTGTCTGAAGTCTAATCTCTCAAGGGGTCACATTTAGCTAGTTATCTGTCTCATTCTCTATGTTACATTAGCTAATGTTCCCTCGGCCCATTTATTGTCATTTTTTAAATTGAATTCATAAATGCTACAAATTTCAAGCTTGAAAACAATGAATGAAAAATAATGAAATATTCACAAACACACTCTGAGCATTAATCTTGTAAGGCAACATACTACTTTAGTAATTTGCAAAAAATATACATGACTCCTCACGTTGACTCATCTCTTAGCTGATCTTCCTAATTTTACTTGATTGACTGAATTCATTGGTGTATTGGATCTAGATCTTCTCACAGATGACTGGCTGGTGAACTTTTAGCTTCACTGTATGGAAGATCAAGGGAAGTTTCATAACTGACAAACTTTACAGCAAAGGACTTTTTTTCTTAATTTCCTTTTGTCCTTACAATGGTTACAGAAGATAGGCATTAGGCTTTCAATTTAGGAAATTGAGATTTACAGAAATTGAGTAACTTGGCCAAAGGTAAATCAGAAAGTGATGGAGGGGCTGGGGATTTAGCTCAGCGGCATAAGCGCCTGCCTTGTAAGCAGGCAGTCGTGAGTTCGATCCCTGGTACCGATAAAAAACGAGAAAGTGATGGAACTGGTATTCAGAACTTGACTGTCCTCCAAAGAGCATATTGAGACCTTCTGATTCACAAAATACCATTGGGTTATTGAATTTTTCTCTTTGAATATAGCAAAGTAAAATGTTCTGCTCACATTTATTTTGTTGCTCTCTTATCAAAAAATAGAAGATAGGTTTGGAAAACAATTTGTATGATCCATAATATGAATGGTTAAATAAACTGTTGGGTAGAAGTATCAATAATGATACCACAGAACAATACACTTGAGACCACAGTGGAAAATATAGAAGTTGTGTTTCATATTTGTATACATTTTAGAGGTTAGCTTTTATGATTTGCTTTTCCCTCTAAAATTAAATGGCTGTTTATGCTCCGACTATATAAATTATTTATTCTATTATATGAAGAAATATTAAATAATGTAAAAACAGATACAGAGGTGAATGATCTGAAATATCATCATCCTGACATGAACATCATTATATTTGGACAAATAATTTCAGATAATACCTAACTATATTTAGGTTTTGAAAATTATATTTATCTTTTGAAAATTAGACGGGGCTGGGGATTTAGCTCAGCAGCATAAGCACCTGCCTTGCAAGCACTTGGTCGTGAGTTCGATCCCCAGTACCGATTAAAAAAAAAAAAGAAGAAGAAAATTAGACTATGTGTAATGTTATATTTGTAATATTAATGTGATATACAATTTTTCATTTCTATAATCAATTGTATTTGAATAGTATCATTACTCTGTCAGTATTGATGGGTAGTCATTCTAATTTATTATAATTACAAAAATACTGCAATGACTACCTTGTACAGTTCTGCCCTTCACCTTCAAAAATTCCTCCCTAGAAATGAGATTGAGAGATGGCTCTAAAAATATTTGCATTTAAATTTCACATGTTTATTATCAAATTAATCTTTGTAATAATCTTTTTAAATGTACACACAACCTGAACCTACAAAAGAATACTTTTTCCCTTGCTGTCTTGGTTACTTTTCTCTTGCTGCTGGGACAAAATTCCCAACACTCAAAATGAAGGAAGAAAAGGTTTATTTAGCTTACAGTTTTTGGAGGTTTCAGTCCCTAATCAGCTGGCTCCAAGGCAGGGTGGCATGGCACTGGGGCAACACTTCAAGGTAGCAGCTGGAGCTTAAGGAGGAAAAACAGGCCTCTTCTCCTTCCTTATATTGTACACAGGCCACTCCCTGTGTACACTCCCTGCCTCCAGAGCAAGTGTAGCCTCCATGGCAGGTGTAGCACTCACAAAATCTCCTTGCCCTCTTTTGCACAGAATGAGAATATTTACAAAGAGAACCTTGGCTCCCTGCTGAGTCTCTCAGTTAAACTTCTAAACCTCTCAAGTTGACACAATGTATCAATCATAACACCTCCCAGGATATTTTCCAGTTTGAAGGAACTCAAAAGCATGATATTTGGTCTGTCTCTATTATATTCTATTCCAAGGGAGATGGAATAATTTACCTGACTGATAAATTTGAGGAAAAATTCCATCGTACATGCTCACATTTACTGTACCCCTTTTGATCTTGGAAGTCATCACATTCCTGCACAAGTATTCATTTTCCCTTGGTCCTCCATGATGTAATTCACATACAGAGATAAGCCCTGGTCAAGTGCTACATGTGTCTAGGTGAACAGTTTGCACTAGTTCTGAGGTTTAGTGTCAGGAAGATCATTCATTTTTCCATATTATGATGTAACTTAAACTCATTCAGAAACAAAGCTGACTTACATAGCTTACTCCTATTTTTTAATTTATTCAGAACCTGCATGGACAAGATGGTTGTATACTGGACTTCTTTATAAGCCCCAGCCTTAGAGAATCAGACATTCATATCCAATGAAGTTATAGACACTTATTTCTTGCTAATTTTAGACCTGACCATTAACATTTCATTTTGCTTATATGCTATTCTTTAACTACCAATGTGACCGCCCATCTTTTCAAGTACTAGCTGAGTAGTGTAAACCAGTCATGTCATTTTCATGTCTATGGAATGTGTAGTTTTTTGTTACTGAATAGAGCAATCCTGTATAATTAAAATTATAAATATTGTCAGATACTATTGTAGTTAAGATTTTGAGATTTACTTGAACAATGAAAAATCAATTTGAGATTTACTTGAACAATGAAAAATCAATTTGAGATTTACTTGAACAATGAAAAAATCAATGAAAAACCAATTCCTAGGCTCTCTGTTCATTTCAACCATGTAGCAAATGCTGACTGACATAGGTGGAATGATATTTCAATCAGTATTTCAGGCTGATCCCCTGAAACTCTATTCTAATTTTCTCTCCCCTGAGAGAAGATGTCAGGCCATGAACTCAAAGACATTATTGAACGTATGCTAACCACAATTTCTGATTATAACAAACAAACAACAACAACAACAAAAAATGTCGGTCTTTTCCTTTATCCAACCTACATAGCAAAAGAATGTGTGAGAAAGAATTGAAATCTGAGTCACTGGCATTACTATTTTATTTACTCAAACTATCAAAATAAATGGGACACAAGCTTTCAGTGCCTAATATTATGCAAAGAATTTATTAAGGAATTAATCCTGGGGGAAGCTGCAGGAGGTAAGGAGCAAGAAAAATAGGACAAAGAAGTGAGGAAGTCAGGAAAAAGACATCTTCAACCTCATCCTACAGGGAGCCTGGAATGTAAAGCAGCCTTCATCTGTTAGTGTCTAGTCTCCAACCTGGGTCAAGGAGCAGGAGCATCCTACTCACACACCAGTTAGCCAGAGTCCGGATGCTGCATCTGGGGAGATAAATTCTCAAACATTTCTGGCTCTGTACCAGTATAGTTAAAGCAATTCTAGGGCCTGAGAACAGGTTGTAGGGATACTCACACCAGCAGAAAGCACAGTATCACTAATTCTAACCTTAGGAAAAATATTAGGGCAAATGTCTAGTCTCTCTCCTATCTTTTAGCCTCTGAGCCAAAAAAGAAAGAAAGGAAGAAGAAAAGAAAGAAAGAAAAGAAAAAGAAAAGAAAAGAAAAAAAGGACTCCTTGAGAGAAAAAAAAATGAGATGAGGGAATAAATGAGAATATAAACCTTGATGGGTCACAGAAGCTGAGATTCTATATAATACCCAGTGAGTGCCACTGACATGAATGTTCATTTTTTAATCTCAGCACAAATAATAATGTTATTAAAATAATCATAGTCATAACAATAAGTTTTATATAGAGTAACATATAACATTTTCAACAGTCATGTAAGGTAGGTGTTATTACTATCTCCATTTTACAGGTAAGGAGATTGAGATCCAAAGAAGTCCAATAACTTAATGAAGATCATAGAGCAAATAAATGGGCAAACTGGGATTGGAACCTGTGCCAGCTTGGATCTAGAATTCATGTCAAAAACCATGTCATTACAATTCCCAGTTCTGCAATCACATGAATACCTATAATCTAGATAGCTGTAAATTGTATCACTAACATGTGAAAATATGAATAAAGGGGAGATAATAAACAGATTAGCTTAATCTGATCAAGTGTTAGTTCCAAGTGGAGTTATAGACAGTACAGGTGTTGGGGATCACAAATTAAAAAAAGAATCTGGGAGATATCCGTGCATATCTTTGTCCTGCTCTTAGAGCCGGATTGGGACACAGAAACTCCCTGCACTTTTCTGGTCACAGCTGAAAACCCGAGGGCTAATCATTGTGGACCTCACAGGGAAAATAAGACCTGCTAAGGACACTAAGGCACCTGGGAAAATTACAGTTTCCTTATAGCCTGTTTGTCTTGTTCTTGGCCTTGCGACAATGCTTTGTCCTTGTCACTACTCCGCTGTAGCCACCGTTACTATTCCCACTGCCTTTCACCTTGACTCAGATGTAATGAACAAATACCAAGGTTCCGGATGCCTCTTGGCCTTTTGTTACCTGCAGATAATTGGTCACCCTAGATCCCTACTGCACCTCTACTTTGTCTCTTGCTGTTTCTTCTCACCATGTCCTGCCCCTCTGAGCAGGAGATCATGGACTCGCTTCAGGGAGCCCTGGTGGAAAGGGCCTCCAATATTTAGGTAGTGTAAAAGTGAACTCACAAGCTGTAGGCTGTGAGATGAGGTGGAGGAGGCTGAAAGAGTAGGGTAGAACACTGCACTTTCTGGCAACTTTAAGTAAGAATCTCAGACAAGAGCCTTGGGGTACATTAAAAATTCAGCCCACTAGTGGCAAAAGTGTCTGCGTGGCAAACATGAGTTCGATCCCCAGTACCAAAAAATAAAAAAAATTAAAAATTCAGCCCACTAAGTGCCTACTATCATGAATTATTTGAAAGAGTTATCCTAAATATTTAAGTATATCACAATTATATCATTATCTGGTACCATGTTTTGACACAAGGAAAATTCAAAATTAAATAAAATAAGAGACTACAGGCACTATATTAATATTTCATTTTAAATTTACCCTTATTTTGCATGTTGGAGAATTTATAAAGAACAGAACTTAGTGGATTGAAAACATATCTTAGACTTGTAATTCTAATTCAAAAAATTACTGTGCAATTGTGTTTATACTTTTTACTATTAAAATCATACTTTTAACAATACAAAAGAAATATGTTAACAAATAATTAGCACTCTTACCATTCTTCTGTTTAATCTTTACATCATTTTTTCTATTCTTCAGAGAAAATATTGTTAATATTCTGTTCATGAGCTTACAGTCTTACAACGTTAAATTTAAATCTTACGAAAATTTCTAAACAGTATTAGGATATTAAAATAATGCTTAAAATTCATCATACATACAAATTTTAGCTACTGCATTAAAAATAAAAATTTAAGTACTTAACTGAGATACAGGGAATTAGAATATATTAAATGTATAGGTGTGATTTTAAATAATTAAATGTTTTAATAACAAACTTTGTAAATAAGGTCAAATAATAATTATAGTAAATAATGTACTTACCATATTGTTTCCTCTACTTACACACTGAGGAAATTATATTTCCCTGCCCTACTAATATTAGGTTGGGATATTATAATTAAGTTCTTGCATATGGGGATGTGTCATTTTAGTCTAAGGTGATTAAGGGCAGGAATGAGCAGCAGTGAGGTACTCTGAGGTGGAAAAATTGCAAAGAAAAAGCAACTGAGATCCTTGCATTTTCTCTGGAGGAGATATGCCCAAGAAAACCACCTAACTTGTATCAGACTGTGACTAAAATGAGAAACACACCTTTGCTGCAAATAAATATCTGCAGTCTGGGATCTTATTTGTTACCATGATGCCTTAGTCACTTTTTGCTTGTCACTGAGACAAAATACCTGATGCCCTAGGTAGAGAAGGAAAGGTTTATTTTTTACAATTCTTGGTTGTTTCAGCCCATACTCAGTTTACTCCAAGGCAGTATGGCATGGCAAGGCAGCCATTCATGATTGCTGCAAACAGCAAGGCGCAAACCAGCAAGAGAGAGAGACACACCTTCCTCCTGCCATTGCATCATAGTCTGGGTGGCTATAGCACTCACAATACCAATCTGAGTGCTAGAAAACCAACCAATCACAAATGCTAGATTTGGTTGAGTCCATAATTGCATGAGGCTTGGGGGCCACTGACATAAACCATGACACATGGCAAACTGAAGCTATGCTAACTAAAATAATTATCAAAGGCCACTTTTAAGGGATTATTTAAATCCATTAAATTTACCAATAAAAGTAAGTTTTTTTGTTTTGTTTTGTTTGTGTGTGTGTCTTTTTTTTTTTTTTTTTTGTCTTTTTTTCTGGTACTGGGGATCAAACTCACGACCACCAGCTTGCAAGGCAGGTGCTTATGCCACTGAGCTAAATCCCCAGCCCCTAAAAGTAAGTTTTTAAAATGAATCTTAAAGAGTTAATGAATAACTATACATTTAAATATACAAATGTAATAAATTTAGCACTAACTTTCCCCTTCTCTCATATTATCATGAGAATTTCAAGCTTATATAAATATTATAGTGAATATAATATCCCCTTCATTTTATGATTGACTGTGCTTATTTTATCAAAATCTACTTTTATTTCCATCTCTCTATCAGTAGTCCAACTTATGAAAAAATTTCAAGTAGTCATAAACATCAATGAATCGCACCAAGTATGCAGCATGTATGTCACTTATCATAGTGCACTTATAAATTACAGGTAATATTTATGTACAGTGAATTATATATATTTTAAGTGACTAAGGCACATTTGTACAACTAAATCATACAAAGATTCAAAAGATCTCCATCATCACAAAAGTTCCTCCAGGTCTCTTTTCAAACTACCCCTACTCCCACTTCAATGAACAAAAATGATTATTCTAAATTTTTTCATCATAGTTTCCTGCTGCTTTTCCAGAGTTTTATGTAATTTGAATCATATGATATGTACTAATTTATGTAAGATTTGTTTTTGGTCTTTTTTAAAACAAAATCTCTGGCACACCACAGCTGCCCCGCCTGGAGGAGGGAGCTGGGCCGAGCCACGGGAACCTGCTCCAGCCTTGCTGACCACCTACTCTCAGCCCAGAAGGCACACCACAGCTGCCCTGCTTGGAGGAGGGAGCTGGGCTGAGCCACAGGAACCTGCTCCAGCCTTGCCTGCGACATTCTTTCAGCCTGGAGAGCACCAGCACTACTGCCACCACCTGGAGCAGGGAGCAGCCCTGCTGAGGAGGTCTAAGGCCTACCTAGGCCATAGGGGTGACCTTCTATCAGCCTGGGGAGCTTTGCCATCCAAGGAGATGGATGGTTACACAACATCCTATACCTGGGAGAGTATGAGATCCTTGCTCTAGGGGGTTGGGGGACCGCTGGGCTTGAGGCCACACTAGATTGGGCTTAGCAGGATTTGGGCTGGGCTAGACCATGCCAGGAGGCCTTCTTTCCATCAGGGGAGCTTTGGTGCCAGAGGTGGGAGCTGTGCAGCTTGAAGAGGCTTTAGACCTACCTGAGAGGACCCTGGCAACTTTCTTTTAATCTGGTGGCCTTGCTGCCCAAGAAGGGAGCTATGCTATGAGGGGAGTCCCAGGAGCCCAACACATCAGAGACAATTTCCAACACACCCAGGGGAAGTTTTAGAACAACACTTGAAACATGGAAATATAGGAAAATGAGAAAACGAAAGACCAAAATGCAATCTCAAACATCCGGCCCATCTCAAGAAAACCTAGGAGCCAAGTACATAGAAGAAAATACATGTCATATGCCTGACATACCTGAAATAATAGTAACCACAATAAAGAAGCAACTCCAGGCAGCTTTAAAGGAATTCAAACTAGAACTAATCTCCCAGGTAAAAGAAGAAATGATAAAAGAAATGAAGGAGATGCTGAACATATCTAAAGAAGACACAGTTAAAAAATTAGAGGAACTAAACAAAAAGAGAGAATACCTGGATGAACAATATAAGAAACAAACAGAATACATAAAGCAGATGCAAAGACATATACAGGATACCAAAACTCCATTGAAAGTTGTAAAAACTGCCTCAATGAAAGTGAAGACAGAATTTCAGACCTCAAAGACAAGATTGCAGCCAGTGTGCAGGAAAGGAAAGACCTTTTAAAAATAACAAGAAATCAGAAAATAACAATTTAACAGCTGCAAGATGACACAAAGTAAAACAACATAAGATTGATAGGGATAAATGAAAAAGAAAGGGACAACCTAAAGGATGTCAAGAATATTTAGACAAATAATAGCTGAGATTTTCCCAAACATGAGAATGTAAACTGATATCAGGATCGGTGAAGCATATAAAACTCCAAATAGCCATAACCAAAAATAAAACTACACCCAGACAATTAATGATCACTATCCTAGAAATCAAAAAAAAAAAAGAATAGAATATTAAAGGCTGTCAGACAGAAAAGACAGATCACCTACAAAGGAAAGGCTATCCGGGAGGCATTATGGTAACCATTGTTGATCACCTTGTATTATGTTTTTATATTATCTATTATGTCCACCCTTTTGACTTGACCGATTCTGTTCTGTTATGTCACATTTGGTTTTACTCTCTTCCAAAAAGCAATAAGAACCATGGGAGCAATGAAACCCAAAATGTGTAAGAGTCATGGTACAAAAGAGAGGAAAAGAAAGTGCTCTAAACTATATAACTGCATGTATATTTAAGTGTATAAGATAGAAAATGATATCACAGAGTTTTATTGGATCATTGAACAGAACTGTTTGCAGTATCATTGTTGGAATGTCCACTCTACAAGCTTTAATCTTGCGACTTCAGCAATTATTTCTAAGATGGCAATATGTAATCCATTAACTAGTGATTTCCTACTGTTCATTTTTTCTTCTGTAAATCTGTATAACTTGTACCCTTTCACTGTTTTTTTTTCTTTTCTCCTTAAATAAAATTTTAAAAAAGTAAAAAAAAAAAAAAAAAAAAGGAAAGGCTATCAGAATCACAGCAGACTTCTCAGTACAAACAATAAAGTCAAGGAGGGCATGGACTGAAGTATTTCAGATCCTAAAGGAAAATGATTTCCAACCTAGACTGATGTACCCTGAAAAACTGTCCTTCAGAATCAATGAAGAAATATGATACTTCAATGAAAAGAACAGCTGAACAACTTCATGATCACCAAGCCAATACTGCAAACAATACTGAAAGACAATTTACATACACTAAAGAAAAAACCACAAAACAAAGCAGAAATTTAAACAGAACAGAAAGAAATACAGAAGATCATCAACAACTATTTAGAAAACCTCTACTCTCAAAGATTTGATAACACAGAGGAAATAGACAGATTACTAGAAGCATATGAAGCACCAAAACTAGGTCAAGAAGATGTAAAACTGATGAATAACCCAATCTCCATTAATGAAATTTAAAATGTAATTAAGTCTTTACCTACAAAGAAAAGCCCAGGCCCAGATGGGTTCACTGCAGAATTCTACAAGAAATACAAAGAAGACCTAATGCCAACACTCCTCAAACTCTTCAATGAAATTGAAAGGGAAGCAATCCTTCCTAACTCATTCCTGGAAGCAAATATTACTCTAGTACCAAAACCTGAGAAAGACCCAATTAAAAATGAGAGCTACAGACCAATCTCCCTAATGAACACAGATGCAAAAATCTTCAATAAAATATTGGCAAATAGGATACAGCAAATCATCAAGAAGATTATACACCATGACCCAGTGGGATTCATCCAAGGCATGGAGGGATGGTTCAACTTACGTAAATCAATAAATGTAATCCACCACATCAATAAAGCCAAAAGTAAGAATCACATGATCATCTCTATAGATGCAGAAAAAGCTTTTGATAAGGTCCAGCGTTCATTTATGATAAGAACCTTACAGAAAATTGGAATAGGTCTTTACCTCAATATAATAAAGGCCGTCTATGACAAACCAACAACCAATATCATACTAAATGGCCCAAAATTGAAGGCTTTTACTTTAAAATCAGGCACAAGATAAGGATGTCCCTTATCACTGCTCCTATTTAATAGAGTACTGGAAATACTAGCCAGCACAATTAGACAAGAGAGAGAAATAAAAGGGGTAAAGATAGGAAAAGAAGAAGTTAAATTATCAGTATTTGCAGATAACATGATACTGTACATAGAAGACCTCAAAGCTCCACTGAAAGACTTATAGATATAATAAATAATTCAGTAATGTATTTGGACACAAAATTAATACTCAAAAATCAATAGCATTCCTATACACTAACAACAAAATCACAGAGAGAGATATAAGAGAAGCCACACCCTTCACACTAGCAACCAAAAAAATGAAATATGTAGGAATTACTCTCACAAAACAAGTGAAAGACCTATACAGGGAAAATTATAATACACTGAAAGAAGAAATTGAAGATGATCTCAGAAAATGGAAAGACATCCCTTGCTCATGGATAGGAAGAATAAATATTGTGAAAATGGCCATTCTCCCAAAACTGTTGTACATATTCAATGCAATCCCAATAAAAATACCATTAACATACCTCATAGATATCAAAAAGTCTCTCCTAAAACTCATCTGGAGCAAGAAGAGATCTAGAATAGCCAAGACACTACTAAGCAGCAAAGGCAAGGCAGGAGGCATCAAAATCCCTGACTTGAAGTTATACTACAAAGAAACTGTAGTAAAATCAACATGGTACTGGAACCAAAACAGAACCAAAGATCAATGGAATAGATTAAAAGATACAGCTACAACTACAAAACACTCCATCACCTAATCTTTGATAAAGGGGACAAACATGTTCACTGGAAGAACGACAGTCTCTTTAACAAATGGTGTTGGAAAAACTGGTTCTTCATATGCCAAAAACTAAAACTAGACCCATGCCTATCACCATGTACTAAATTAAAATCTAAATGGATCAAACATCTGAATATTAAATCAGAAACACTAAATCTATTGAAATATAAAATAGGTAAAAGCCTTGAAGATATAGGGGTAGGTAGAGAATTCATGAACAAGAATCAAACCATACAGGAAATATTCCCAGAATCAATAAGTGGGATCACCTCTTATTAAAAAGTCTCTGCATGTCAAAGGAAATCTCCAGGATAGTGAAAAGAAAACCCACAAACTGGGAAAAAATCTTAGTGAACTCTCCTTCAGACAAAGGACTTTTGTCTAAAACATATAAAGAATTTTTAAAAATCAGACCCCCAAAATTCAAAGATCCAATCAGAAAATGGGCATCTGAGATGAATACACAATTCTCAGATGAAGAAATACAAATGGCAAATAAATACATGAAAAAATGTTCATCATCATTGCTCATTAGAGAAGTGCAAATTAAAACCACACTGAGATTTCATCTCACTCCTGAAAGGATGGCCAGGATCAAGAAAACAACCAACAACAAATGCTGTTGGGGAAAAGGAACTCTTGCTGCACTGTTGGTGGGAGTGTAGACTGGTGCAACCATTGTGGAGGTCAGTCTGAAGATTTCTCAAAAAGTTGGTATTGGAAGTCTCATTGTTCCAGCTATTCCACTTCTAGGCATATTTCCAGAAGAACTGAAAGCATCATACCACAGTGATATAGGTGCACCATCTTTATAGCAGCACAATTTGTAATAGCCAGATCTTGAAAATAACCTAAGTGTCCATCAACTGAGGAATAGATAAAAAAGCTGTGGTATATTTATACAATGGAGTACTACTCAGCTATAAATAAGGATGACATTGAGATATTTATAAATAAATGGGTGCAACTTGAGACCATACTCATAAATTAAATAAATCAAACTAACATGCATAGTTTAACCGAATAGTTTCCCTATTGTAAGAAATGATTCAAATATGTAAAAGTATGTGGTAATCATGATTCCCCATTATGTGGCTTTGAAGCCTTATAAAATTTTCACTCACTAATTGGAATCATTTTATTCTGGGTTGTTTGATTTTATTGTCTGTGATGGTATGAACAGCTATTTTGAAAAAAACAAGACATCATAATAGCCAGTGCTAGTTTAATATCATCTTGTTTTGAAGTCCCATCAAGCTGTTGTTCTTCTGTCTTCATTGGTTTTATCATTTTGTATGTTATTGGATTTTAATTATATTTGATAGTATAAACAAAATATTTTATAGGCAAAGAGATAATATAGAAACCATTGTTCATTTTCTGTTAGCTGGTTCTAAAATACCCTGTAATACTTTCATTCTCTTGAATGGTTTCACACTGTTTTGATATGTTTGATGCTATAGTATACAAAGTTATACTCAAATATTTCAAGGAAAGAGACACTATGATAGCTACTATTATGTCAGGTTATCTGGTGGTGAAACGCTATGTGGCTTAAATTGTTCTTTTTTGACCTGTGTTGTTATATTGTTATGTCCTCTCTTATCTCAATCTCCCCTTTTTTTCACTTTTTAAAATTAATTTATTTTTTAATTAAGGGATAAAATAAGTTAAAAAATAACAGGATATACTATAGTAACTTTTTTGTTTTCTTATTAACTCAATTTGAACCCCTGCATTGCTCTCACCATCTTGTTTTGACTGATTTTTCTCCATTATGTTTTGTTTGATAGTATCAAGTTTGAAGGTATGGGCAACTACTTTGAAGGCAATAAGATTCGCTATGCTGCCCATTCTGGTTTGACTATTATCTTCTTTAGAAGTCCTGCAAAGTCTCCAATGTTTAGGTTTTATTGATTTTGTTCTGTACTTTTGTTCAATTTTATTATACCTGATAATATAGGCAACTCTTTTTAAGATAGCAAGAAGCATTATGGTAACCGTTGTTGATCACCTTGTATTCTGTTTTTACATCATGTACTAGGTCCGTCCTTTTGTTTTGACTGATTCCATTTTGTTTTGTCACATTTGGCTTTATTCTCTTCAAAAAAAGTAATAAGAACTGTGGGAGTAATAAAACTCAAAATGTGTAATTGTTATCGTAAAAAAAAAAGAGGAAAAGAAAGTGCTCTAAAGGATATAACTGCATGTGTTAGGGCCGACGCCGCAGGGAAAGAGACCCCAAGGACTCAACTCTTGGTGAGGGAAAAAAGTTTATTTCCATGCGCATGGGGTCCTCCAGGCAAACAAGTGCGGAGGGCCCCGAGGGGGAATCGTGTAGGGTTTTTAAGGGTGCAAACGGGAGGCAAGCGAGTTTACAGAAGCAGATTGCATTGGTTAATTTTGAGCAGCATAGGATTTGGCAGAAATTGATTGGAGGGGTTTGGGGTTGAGTAACCATGGAGACTGGGGGTCCTAGCCCAGTCACTATGTGCCCAGAACAGAACAGTTACTTGTCTTACTTATCTCGTTGAGACAGAACAACCTTGCAGGTGCATTTTTTCTTTTTTTTTTTTTTTTCCTCTGCTCTGATAGCTCTGGGGAGTTAGGCATTTCTTTCTGCTCTGCTCTGATAGCTCTGGGGAGTTAGGGAGTTAACCCTTTTATTCCCCGCTCTGGGAAGTTAGGGAGTTAACCCTTTCATTCCCCGCTCTGGGGAGGGGGTTATAGCAGGGGGGTCAACTCTCACATTCCCCCCCCCCCTTTTTTTTTGATGACTTTTAATCTTAAAGGTCCTGTATTGGTAAGGGGTCATACTGTTGACGTAGCACCATAACCTTTACTTGAGAGATCTGAGCCCTCACAAACTGGGTTACTCGGTTAATGAGGTAAGGGGCTATAGCCATGACTATAATGAATCCAGCCAGGGGTCTCAGTAAAGGGAGAATATAGGGCAGGATTGATCCCCAGAAGGAGAACATTTTGGCTTTATTTGAAGGGGGCTCTTGAGATTTAATTTTTTTTTTAGCTTTTTTATTGCATCTGTTTATAACCTTGTATGTGTCTTTAAAATCACAAGATTTTAAGAACTTTGACATAGTTTATCAACTTGTTTACAACATAAGGCCCAGTAGGAGGATTAACAAAGGTCTTGTAGCTGTCATTAAAGCTGTTAACCAAAAGGAGAAAGAAAACCAACATTTAAATTTACTCTGTTTTATCATATAAGTAACAATTTTTAAGTCAGACAGAGGCCTCTTTGGGGTCTCTATAAAGGAGGAGAACACAAAATTATCAGTTATATTAGACAAGCTTAAGCTTTAAAGTGTCTTTGGAAGAAATGACAGTTTACTTATTTGTAGGCTGACGGTCTTTTGAAGTTGGGACTTGTCTGCATTGGGAACGTTGAATCTAGGCAGGCTTTTAGCTATTTTGACAATCTATTGCGGCTTAAGAGATTTACGGTGAGGTCGCTCTCAAGAGATTTACGGTGAGGTCGCTTGTCCAGGTGTCTAGGCTCTTTAGCTGTAGTGGGCAGCAGCGAAGTAACCAGTGGATGGAAGTCACAGCTAGCTGAAAAGTCTGGGGAGACTTAATAAGATCTTGATTAGTTAAATTAGCTAATTTTTAGAAACCTCACATAAAACCTCAAAAGAGGAAATATCTGTAACATAGGGGGTGTATCACGCATGTAAAGGGGCAGAAGGAAAAGAGACTCACCCAGTTTTCGCCAGTTTTTAAGGCCATTAGTAATTATAGTCTTTAAAATCTAACTTATCTTTTTACCTTTTTTGAACTCTGAGGCTGGTAAGCCCAATCGAGTTTTTTTTTTAAATTGATCTGTAAAGCTTAGGTTAATTTGAGTTACTAGGCTATAAAAGCCAGGCCATTGTTGGACCCCACGGATAAAAAGGGAGACCAAATCAGAGAAACTGCTATCAGAGCTGACTCAGACTAAGTAGAAAACATTTATATTTTTGAAGTTTAGGCTTTTTATTTTTGTAAAATCTATTTTTTTAGTGTTTTTAGGCATAGTCCCACGATAACCAGTGGTTTTTATTTGTTGCAGTACTTTTAGATTTACCAATTGGCACTGAGGGCATCTGAAGCTCACAGACTGGGCTAGCTTGATATTAGCCCCCGGAATCTCTTGGAAGTTGAGCTGCCAGATGCTGGTCTTTTTAAGTGTAAATGGGCTCTTGAGAGACATAACTGTTTTTATCAGAGAAGTAGGATGGAACTCTAGACAGTAGCTTATCAACTAGATAAGGTCGATGTTCCGTGAGGTGATCAATGAGGCAACGAGGGGTCATCCTCAGGCAGCAAAGTAGCCGAGTTTGAAGCTGTTGTTTCCAGAAATAGTGCCTGATAATGTATGGCTCAGGAATTAGACATCCATCAGTCTGGTGGGACCTTGATGAGAGTCTCCAGTGAATAGGAGGAAACAATTAAGAGTTTGTGTCCAAAAGTTAATTTTTAAGCCTCCTTTATGAGGGGGCCATTGAAGAAATCACCGCAGACAGGGTGGCCATCTGGCTGCCACAGAACCAAGTCTCTTGGAAAGGTAGGCAACAGGCCTCTGCCAGGGTCCCAAACTCTGGATCAGTCCTGTGGCTCCTAGAAATTTTGTACTTGTCTTTTAGTCACAGGGACTGGAATCTGTTAGATGGCTCACAACAACCAGTGTAGTCTTTTTTTTTGTGTAGACTGGTTCTGATAAGGTCGGGGGGACTCGCATCAGAGCAGTTACTTTCTTGGTTGACCCCTCTGATGTGGTTGCTATTTTTCATCTCCGGTTGGGTGAGCCTTGTAAGGAATAGCAACCCATTGAGGCAGCCAGACAGCTGCCAGCAAATCTAGAATCTGTGGAGCATTTTTAGATGGCTTCCACGTATATGTACAGTAGCAAAGGCATATCTATTATCAGTATAGATGTTTACCCTCTTTTTTTGTGGCTAGTTTTAGTACATCAGTCAAAGCAATGAGCTCCGCCTTTTGGGCAGAGGTGTCAGGCTCTAACCCTTTAACCCAGAGTACCTCCTTTTTGGTGGTCACTGTTGTCCCGGCCACTCATCTGTCTCTGCCGTTCTGGATGAAGCTGCTTTCATCGAACAGTTGTCGGCATTTTTTAAAAGCTGGTCAGTAAGTTCAGCCTGTAGGTTCCGCTGCAGTTTGAGGATGTCAGCACACTTATGGAGAGGTGTCCTTTGTTCCTCCAGGTCATCATCAGGCATAAGGGTGGCTGGGTTTAAAGCTGAAGAAGTCTTGAATATCACTGACTCTGGGTCTAGAAGCAGGGCTTGACAGTAGAATTCTGGCATTGGAGAGCCTTTTTTTAGGAGGGGTTTTGATAAGAGTCTCTAAACTGTGAGAGGTTACCACAGAAATCACTTGCCCAAAGCGTGTTTTTTTGCTTCCTTTAGTAACATTGTCACAGTAGCTAGTATTTTAAGGCAGGGGGCCATACTCCTGTTACTAGATCAAGTCTTTTGGAGAGGTAGGCTATAGGCCTCTTTCAAGGGCCAATGTCCTGAGTTAGGACTCTTTTGGCAATGTCCCTGAGTTTATCCATGAACAAGATGAAAGGCTTGGTAACGTCAGGGAGTCCCAGGGCTGGGGCCTCTGTCAAGGCCCGCTTGAGCTGTTGGAAGGCCTGTTTACATTTATCAGTCCAGTTCAGCGAATTTTGGGTTTCTCCCTTATGGGAGTCATATAGAGGCAAGCATTTTAGTAAAATTTAGCCTACAGTATCCAATTGTCCCCAGAAACTCTCGTCTGTTTTTTTAAAAGTTTTTTTTTTTTTTTCATAGAGCAATTTTAACATCTTGGCTATCTTTTTGTAAATTTTTTAGTTTTTAAAGACCTTTTTGTGTTATCTTTATTAACTGGCTGAGGGGCATTTTTTTTTTAACCTCTCAAACATTTGTAATTTTTGTCTAACATGTGGGGCCGACTGAGTTACAAAGAGAACAACTGGCGATACTGGGAAACCTCCTTACCTCTGGATGTCCAGTCAGGGTAGCACAAAAGGAGAACATGGTTTTGGCATTCCGGATCAGAGAGCCGGCTTTATCTGGATGGCACACTGTTTCTTGTCCAAGGGTGTCACGTGACAGGCCATCATTTTACTAAAATTATATTTTTAACAAAAAGGGCTTTTTCACAGGTAACAAAATTGTGCTGTATAATCTCCCAGATGTTTACAGCACATGTAAGAATTTGTATCTTATTTCTAGTATCACCTATAATCTCATTTTAATGAAAACATTTTGCAGCAAAGTACAATCTTATTATGTATACTTTTACCAAAACTGATCTAATACTGTCAAATTCTGAACACATTTACTTTTTGTCAAACCTGTTATTTGTAGTATTATAAACCAAGACAAATAAAATTCACATCCTCTTGAGCCTTTTACAACTTACAATAATACCTCTCAAACTAAGCTTTGATCTTTTTCCACATTCTGGCATAGCCAGACACCTTTACTTGAAGACCACTCTCTTTGTCCCTCTTTTTACTATTACCAGTCAATTACCTTTTTTTCACTTCTCAGACAACATCAAAGCTCTTAACAAAACCCTTGAAGTCACCTTTTAGTAGTCTAAAACATGTTTATTTTATGTCTTTTTACCACATAAAAATGTTGTATTTTAAAAACAAAACTGTAACCTTTTAACTGGCTCAAATATAGTACCGCCTGGTTTTTACTTGGCAAAGTTGACATGACTCTTAACAATTATAGATATATATATATATATATATATGTGCACATGTTTATATTTTTACCAGAGAGAAAAAAATACTCCTTTTAAAAGGCATGCTGAGGTTGCAAGCAATCAATTGAAGTCTTACATATTAAACAAGGCGCCACAACATTAAAGACACAAACAAAGGGAGCTTTTTTATAGTTTGGTCAGCTAAAGGAAATAATTTTTTTTTATCATGAACCTTTAATCTAATAAGCCATATGGATCTTACAACAGAAATGGGCAACAAGCCCCTAAGTTAGTAACAAGTTTAAACAGGCAATCAAGGAGAGGGCGGAGGAAGGAAGGGTTTTACCCACGGTGGGGGCTCCTCCCTGAGGTCCTGTCATACCAAGATGTAGGCGATCCGGTCGGGGTGGCCCTCTCGTCCAGGGCAGAAGATGATGTTCTTAACTGCTAAGATGAGGGGAAGGTAGAAAGTCCCCTCCGGTGGCCAACCCACGGAGAATGTGGGCCACTCAGACGAGCAGAAAGTCTGCCATTTACTTTTTTTAACCTGTAAGGAGAGATTGTGAGCCCTCTCTCGATCCTCCGACCAATGGTTGAGGCTGAGGGACAATGGGGACGATGTCGTCTGGCCCATGATGTTCTGAAGACAAAGAGTGGTTAGCGTACACGCGACACAACAAATAACCGTTCACAACAGTCACAACACACAGGACAAACAGGCCGGCCACCTCACTCTCACGCATTAGTTTCACACCAAACGAGTCACCTTAGGGGGTGCCTCCAGATTGGCCCGGACGGACCACAGATTGGGAATGAAATTCCCCAGATTGGCCCAGACGGACCACAGATTGGGAATGAAATTCCCCAGATTGGCCCAGACGGACCACAGATTGGGAATGAAATTCCCCGAATGAGTCACCTCAGAGGGTGTCTCCGAATTGGCCCGGACGGACCACAGATTGGGAATGAAATTCCCCGAACGAGTCACCTCAGAGGGTGTCTCCGAATTGGCCCGGACGGACCACAGATTGGGAATGAAATTCCCCAGATTGGCCCAGAAGGACCACAGATTGGGAATGAAATTCCCCAGACCGATAGGAAAATCCTATCGCAGACGGTGAGTCACGGAAAACCGTGTGGGGCGTCCCCCGGTCACCAGAGAACAGAGAACAGATAACAAAAACAGGTAACAAAAATTGCCCGGTTGGCTCGGGGCGTAAAATACCGGTAGATTGATCCTCAGAGTAAAAATAAGAAGCGACCGGTCGTACTCACCCACCGCAGAGCCGTTGAGGTCACCTCCCGTGAGACGTGCTATCTCGCTAGGGCCTCCAAGATGTTAGGGCCGACGCCGCAGGGAAAGAGACCCCAAGGACTCAACTCTTGGTGAGGGAAAAAAGTTTATTTCTATGCGCATGGGGTCCCCCAGGCAAACAAGTGCGGAGGGCCCCGAGGGGGAATCGTGTAGGGTTTTTAAGGGCGCAAACGGGAGGCAAGCGAGTTTACAGAAGCAGATTGCATTGGTTAATTTTGAGCAGCATAGGATTTGGCAGAAATTGATTGGAGGGGTTTGGGGTTGAGTAACCATGGAGACTGGGGGTCCTAGCCCAGTCACTATGTGCCCAGAACAGAACAGTTACTTGTCTTACTTATCTCGTTGAGACAGAACAACCTTGCAGGTGCATTTTTTCTTTTTTTTTTTTTTTTCTCTGCTCTGATAGCTCTGGGGAGTTAGGCATTTCTTTCTGCTCTGCTCTGATAGCTCTGGGGAGTTAGGGAGTTAACCCTTTTATTCCCCGCTCTGGGGAGTTAGGGAGTTAACCCTTTCATTCCCCGCTCTGGGGAGGGGGTTATTGCAGGGGGGTCAACTCTCACACATGTATATTTAAGTGTGTAAGATAGAAAAACCATGTTACTAAGTTTTTGTTGGATCATTGAACAGAACTGTTTGAAATCTCACAGTTTGAATGTCCACTTTGTATGCTTTAATTTTGTAACTTGAACAACTATTTCTAAGATGACAATATGTAATCTATTAACTAGTGATTTCTTACTGTTTATTTTTTTGAAATTCTGTATTACTTGTACCCTTTTACTGTTTTGTTTTGTTTCTCTTTAAATAAAAAAATTAAACAAAACAAAACAAAAAAATAAATAAAATCTCACTATACAGTTCAGGCTGTATAGTGAGCTCTTAAGCTCACTTTGTAGCCCAGGCTGGTCTTGAACTCGTAACAATCCTCCTGCCTCAACCTCCTGAGTACTGGGATTACAAGCATGTATTACCATGCCCAGATAATTTTTTTTCTTTCAGAAAAATGCTTTTGAGAACCATCCATATTATTTCATGTATCCATAGTTTATTTCTTATTATGGCTGAATAATTATAATCCACTGTATAGTAAAATTTATTTAAGTACTTTTAGATAGACTCCTAGATGGCATTCAGTTTTGGATTATTATAAATAAAGCTGAAATGAATATTATGATACAACTCTCCTGTGAAATATATTTTCATTATTAGGGTATGTGGAGGAATGGAATTGCTAGGTTACAGAGATGGTGTGATAAACTATAATAAACTTTCAGATTTTTGCCCAAAGGAACTATGCTAAAACATACACAAATACTATTTGTACCACATACGCATCAAAATTTTTATCAGTCTTTTAAATTTAAGCCATATCAGTGAATGTAATAAATCTAATTGTGATTTTAAATATCCTGATGCTCAATGATACCAAGTATTTTGTTTTGTGGCTTGTCCGTTCAAATATTTTTTGCCAATTTTTCTATTCAATGATTGTTCATTTTGTTGTTAAATATACAAGAACATATTTTTGTCATAAAGAAATACGTTATATACACAAGAACATATTTATTTGTCATATTTTCTAAGTATTCCCTCAAAAACTGAAGCTAATGTACTTTCGGAGTTCCTTCTCTACAGGTTAACATCTGCCCAGGTGGATTCAGGGACGCAAAGGACTGCTGACCCTGAGGAGTCAGAATATCTTGAAGACACCAGCTCACACACAGGCAAGCCCCGCTGGAGACACAGTAGGAACATCTTTGGAACAATGTAACAAAGTTAACAATTCCCCTTAATTGTCTCCATACCTTTCTGAGCTAGAAAAAGTGCCTGGGTTCAGCAGAACACAATGCCTTTGCTTGTTTCTCAATAAAACTAACAGTGTCAGTCAGTCTGGGACTTCATTCTGATGGAGACCTCTGACATCCCCACAGAGAATTCTCTGTCTCTCACGTCTTGTCTTTTTATCCGGATGTGCTGGCCCCAACCCAACAAGTGGCACTAGAACAAGGACTAAGCCTCTGCAAGAGACAGCAATGAAGCCAAAGAACTGGAAACTGGAAGGAGAACTTTCTGCACCTTTGGAAATTTCTCAGTCAGTAAGGAGTGAGCAAAAATGTTACTGCAAGCTCTTGCATACCTGTTCCGTGTGGCAGAGATTCAGTCACAGGAGAACTGGGTGTTACACTTTTACACTCCTCCTTGAACGCAGTCTGTGGTTTCCCAACCGCCGCAGTGCCTTAGACTTAGAAGCATGAGATAGAGGTGGGGGAAATCTGAGGAGAGCTCAAGGACAAGGAAAGGTTTCATTAGCAGCCTGGTGACGTGGAGGCCAATTTGCACTGCTCTAATCTGTACTAATCAAGAAGAAACTGGGGAGAACACTGACAAATGGTTTTGGAGCCTTTGGCTCCCCAAGCTCTCAACTCAGAAAAATTCAAACCATGGCCTACATCCCTGCTTCTCTACCCCCACGGAGAGGGAGAAAGACAAAAGGATTGAGCCTGCTCCATACACAGCTTGCCTCCACAGACGACAAGCTTGCCTCCACGGAGGTGATGGTGACCCCTTGTAGGGGTAGATACCAGGAGAAAAAAAGATGCAGCAACAGGAATAGCTCCCTTACGTCCCTGAGGGCTAAAAAGCTCAGCTAACTCAAACTTTAGAACATGAAACTCAATACTGCTAATTCCTTAGAGCTCTTAAGGTTATTTTCTCAACTACAGACTCAAGTTCAAAGTTTTAGATTAATCACAAACCCTGATAAAATACAAAACATTTCCCCTTAAGAGTACTTAAAATAGATTCTAACCAATCATACCATCAAGCCACAAAAGCCAACTATTCAGAAAAACCAACTTACCACTATAAATGATTTTCAAAAATTTACAGGTGATAGTAATTGTCTCCATTCCAGTATAGCCATACTCACCAACTGACACACCCACTGAATATTCTTCAGAGGGATCTTAATTTGTTCTTCCCCTGTGTCTTAATCCAAAAGATAAAAAAGTGTTCCAGGTAATATAATGAACTATTCAACAGTGTCAACTAGGTCATATAGATTCACATTTTCCTATCCAATCATTTATTTTTCACACTCCTTGCTTATCTACTAGATTTATTAGGCAACTGACTCTGTTAAAATTTTTAAAATGGATCTTTTTGAGACACTGAGGCCATAGAAGCATTGCACTTCATGCTAACCTCATAGTTTCTTTTATCATCATGGGTAGAAAGACAGTTAATCAATTGATATTATTAGTAATAGTATCTTCATATTATCATATTTCCATTCCTCGTGGAAATTTAAAATTTTACGTAGATAGTCAGCCACTACAACATGTGCTAGCTGATTATACAGAAAGGTCCTTAAAACTTAGCCTGCTGACAAGCACTTACCCTTTTTAACTACTACTCAGTTCATCCTTTCTAAGATCTTTTGCCCTGCACCAACTTCATAAGTATATACCATGTTTACTGGTGGCTCTGGCCACACTACAAAGGCTGGCATAGTCAACCTTCCTTAAACTAACAAGAGAAGGTTTATCCTCCACCCAAAAGGTAGAATTATATGTTATCATGCTAGCTTTATCTACATTTCCCCAAGAGCCATTAAATATAGTTTCACACTCTCAATATGCTATATATTCTGCCAAAAATATTAAAATTGTTCATGTCAAACCCTCTGTTGAACTGGCTCTATTCCTGCTTTTTATACAATTATACAAAAATTAGTACAGGTAGCTCCCATTGTCTCTTTACCACTCACCTCTCTTTTCACTCTGGAGTCTCAGAACCTATTTCTGAAGGTATCCTTTGGAGGCTGATAGCACACCAAAAACAATATCAAGTTTGGCTCACTAATCAACTGCTCACCCAATGGGTAAGCATTGTGGCACCCAGTGGGTTACACGTGCTCAAGTTGACTCAGGGCATGAAAGATTGCCCTAAGGAGTCAGAACATCTTGAAGACATGATGTTCTACTAGCTCAGACACACGCTGATGAAACAGGAGGAACATCTTGGGAACAATTTAACAAAGTTAACAACTCGGCATAATTGTTACTATGCCTTTTTTAGCTAGAAAAAATGCCTGTGTTCCCAGAACATAATGCCTTTCTCAATAAAACTGGGAGTTAAGTCAGTTTGTGACTTCATTCTCCATTCTTTATTTGTCTAGCTGGGTTTGCTGGTCCCAATCTAGCGCTTAGTCATTTTTCTTTAAAAAGTTGTTACTTGCTGATCACAATTTTTTTTGTCTTTTTCATTTTTATCGGTACCAGGGATCGAACTCATGACCACCTGCTTGCAAGGCAGGGGCTTATGCCGCTGAGCTAAACCCCCAGCCCCTTGCTGATCACATTTTAACATTGGGGAAATCTAATACAGTGAGTTTGCAGAATGAGGAGAACGTTTATAAGTCCAATTTATGGGCAAGTCAAACAGATTGAATCTTATATACCTTCAAAAGAAATACATAAGGTAAAGCATTAAAACACACACATGCACACACAAATACTGAACTGTTTTTACTTTTACAATTCCATGATTTGTCCTTGCCAAAGAATGGTGCCAATGGCTGAACAATTCATATTATAAGAACAGGTGATGTCTACCTTTGTCCAATCTTTCAATTATTTTCACTTTTGCTTTCATGGTTATTGCATGGTTATTGTGCTTCCTCGCAGTCCTCTCCATGTTACAACTGCTTTTCCTCTTTCTTTGGAAATTTTGGTCTCTGCGAATTGCATTACTGTCACTATGATACTGTACAGAAAGCACACATCAGCACAACTCTCTAGCAGACACATAAGCTACTTCCATGACTTGTTTGATTTAAGGTTGTTTGTACTGTGAGGTCTACTTGTGTCTGTGAAAGTTTGAAATTTGAATATTTGTAATGAGGGACTTACTGTGTGTCAATGTTTGTCTTACGGTTATCATTTTGTGTATCCTAAGAAAACTTAATGTATCCCAAATCATATAATCTAATATTTTCTTCTAAAATACTTTAAATACACTTTATGTTTAGGTTTGTGACCCCCATCTTTAATTAACTTTCTGATTAGTGTGATATACAGTTGAGGTGAATTATTCATCCATATAGAAATCTATGTGCTTCAGTATTATTTCCTTTATCCAGTCAATTTCTTTACATTTTTATTTAAGAGAAAAAAGACACAGAAAGGGAAAACAAAAATCAAGAGAGACAGACAAACAACAGCTACAAGACCAAAAAAATAATATATAGGCTTTCAAAACAAGATGATAGGCATTTAACAATGGTTGTTATATTGTACATTGCTATCTTCAAAAAGGTTGCATAGATTACCAGATATAGATATGCAAAATTGACCTAATCATGAATATTAACTGTTCTATTCCAAGAACTAATGGAGTTAGTAGTAGAGTCATCTTAGCTATGATATATATATATATATATATATATATATATATATATCATATACATATGTGATATATATATGATGTATTTTTTCCTTCCTTTTATCCTTTCCCCATCCCTATCACTTTTCCCATTTAGCAATTTCTTATCCTTACACAATATTTACTGTAGATTTTGTATCTTGTTTGCTCTTTCAGTTTCTTACACTAGAGAGACAATATGGTATTTATACATGTGAGTTTGATTTATTTCACTTATGAGTATGGTCTCAAGTTGCATCCAATTACCTTTAAAAGCCTCAATGCAGTATTTCTTTATAGCTCAATAGTGCTCCATTGTATAAAAATACCATATCTTTTATATCCATTCCTCATTTGAAGGGCATTTGGGTTGTATCCAAGATTTGGCTATTACAACTGTGATGGGTGCACATATAACAATGTGGTATAATGCTTTTAATTCTTCTGGGAAAATGACTAGAAGCAGGATAGCTGGGTTAAATGGAACCTCTAATCCTAGGTTTTGAAGAACCTCCACAATGATTTCCACAAAGATTGTACCAGCCTACACTCCCACCAACAGTGAACAAGGGTTTCTTTTTCTTAAAGCCTACCAATACCTTTCTTTATGCAGTGATGGAATCTCAATATTGTTTTAATTTGTAATTTTGGAGTATGGGCCATTTTCGCAATGTTTGTTCTTCCTACCCATGAACAGGGATGTCTCACCATTCTCTGAAATCTTCTTCATTGATTTTTTTCAGAGTAATGTAATTTTCAATGTATATATCTCTTACTTCCTTTGTTAGATTGATTCCTAAGTATTTCATTTTTGGGGGGTTGCTATTGTGCAGGGTGTGGTTTCCCTTACGTCTTTCTCAGTGAGTTTGTGTAAAGGAATGCTATTTATTTTGGGGTGTTGACATAGTATCCAACTATATTACTGAATTTGGTTATTGCATCTAGAAGTCTTTCAACTGAGTTTTGGAGGTCTTCCATGTAAAGTATCATGCCATCTGAAATAATAATAGTTTAACTTTTTCCTTTCTTTTTTCCTTATTTCTTTTATTTATATCTCTTTTCTAATTGCTTTGGCTAATGCTTCCAGAACCATATTGAGTAGGAATGATAATAATGGACATCTTTGTCTTGTTCCTGACTTTAGGTTAAAGTTTTCAGTTTTTGTACATTTAATAAGATGTTAGTTGTTGGTTTATCATGTTGATATAGTGTATTATGTTTATTGATTTGCATATGCTGAATCATACCTGAATCCTAGGATTAATCCCACAAGGTCACGGTATATAATCTTCTTGACAATTTATTGCATTCTATTTGTTGGTATTTTATTGAAAATTTTTGCATCTATGTTCATTAGTGAGATTGGCCTATAATTCTTTTTTTGTTGTTTTGTTTTTTCTATGGTGTTAATATTAGCATAATACATACTTCCAAGAATGAGTTAGGGAGAATGCTCCCCTCTCAATTTCAAAGAGTTTGCAGTGTTGGCATTATATCTTCCTTAAATTTCTTGTAGAATTCAGCTGTGAATCCATCAGGACCTGAGCTTTTCTTTGTCAGTAAGGTTCTAGTTACATTTTCAATTTCATTAACTGAAATTGGGTTATTCAGCAGTTTTACATCTTCTTGATTCAGGTTTGGTAGGTCATAGGTTTCTAGGAATCTGTCCACTTCTGTGTTATTTTTATAAGAGTAATGGTTTTTGGAGTAGGTATTGAAGATCTTCTATATTTCCACAGGGTCTGTAATAATTTCATCCTTTTCATTCCTTATTGCATGAATTTGAGTTTTTTATTTCCTCTTTTTGATAAGGTTGGCTAGGTTTATCAGTTTTATTTATCCTTTCAAAAAACCAACTCTTCAATTCATTAATTCTTTGTATTATTTTCTGAGTTTCAATTGCATTTATTTCTGCTCTGATGTTTATAATTTCCTCCCTTCTTTTGGCTTTGGGCTTGACTTGCTCTTCTTTATCTAGAAGTTTGAGGTGCAACATTAGGTGTTTTACTTGTGTTTGTTCTATTTTCCTAATGTAAGAATTTACCACTATAAATTTCATTCTGAGGACTGTTTTCATTGTGTCCCACAGAATCCTGCAAGTTTTATTTGGATTTTTATTTAATTGCAGATATTGTATAATTTCTTCTTTAATTTCTTCTGTGACCCACTGGTTGTTCAGGAGAGTGTTATTCAATTTCTTCTGTGTTTATAGAGTTCTTGTGGGGGTTTTGTCATTAATAATCCAATTGTATTACACTATTGTCAGATAATATGCATAGGATTATTACAATTTCCTTTGCATTTACTTAAGCATGTTTTGTGTAGCTGAGAAGAATGTGTATTCTGATGTTGGGTGGAACATTCTGTACACGTCTGATGGTCCGTGTGTTCACAAATTTGATTCAGTTGTTATTTTTTGTTTGGTTGATCTGTTCTTTGTGACAGTGAGTCCTCCATTATAACTATACTATTGTATATTTATGTCTATTAATATTTGTCTTACACAGTTGGGTGTTTTCACATTTGGTGCATATATATTTATGATTTTTATCTCTTCCTCTTGAAGTTTTCCCCTACATGTATGTAGTGGTCTTCTTTATCTCTTCTTATTATTCTTAGTTTGAAGTTCACATTGTCTACACACAGAATAGCTACTCCCTGCTTTTTTCAGGATATCTGTCACATGGAGTATTGTTTTCCATCCTTTGACTTTTAGTATATGAATTTTCTTTTGAGTTAAATATATTTCTTACACACCATATATTGTTTGCTTCTGTTTCTTAACCCACTTTCCCAGTCTGTTTCTTTTGATTGGTGAGTACACCTACATTGATGTATATAACTGCTATATACTGATTTATCTTTGTCATGTTATCTTTCTTTTATTGGTTCTCTATTTCTCTCTGTTTAATTGTTTTTCTGCATAGTGGTTTCCTTCTGCTCTTGTTCTTGGAATTTTAGTCATCTTTATCTCTTTCTAGAGTATCTTTCAGTACTCTTTGTAGTGCTGATTTGGTGATCATAAATTTGTACAGTGGTCCTTTGTCATGGGAGTATCTTATTTCTCAATCAATTTTGAAGATAACTTTGCAATGTACATCAATCTGGATTGGAAGTTGTTTTCTTTCAGAACTTAAAATACTTCACTCTAAGTTCTTCTTGATTTAAAGGTTGTATTAGGAAATCTATCATGATTCTGATAGGTTTTCCTTCATAAGTGATCTGTTTCTTTTCTCTGACAGCTTTTAGTATTCTTTGCTTGTGCTGAATTTCTGGCATCTTGATTTTTATCTGTCTGGGTGAACATTTATTTTGGTTATGGCTAATTTAGGTTCTATATGCCTCACTTAACTGTATATCAGCTCCTTTACCCCTGCTTGGAAAAATTTCTTCTATTATTTCTGTGAATAGTCTTCTGATGTCATTTGTGTTGATCGCTGCTTTTTTGCTGACACCTATCAATTTTTTATTATTTCTCTTTGCATCACCTTGCAGCTGTTGAGTTGTTTCCTGGTTCCTTGTTATTTTTAAGAGATCTTTTCTTTCATGTTCATAAGCTTCCATCCTGTCTTCAATGTCTGAGAGTCTATTTTCAGTTTCATTCAAGTAGTTGTGCCAGCTTTGAATGGAATTTTTAATTTCCTGAATATCCCTTTGAATCTGTTTCATGCATTCTAATTGTCTTATATTGTTCATGCAAGGTTTCCATCATTTTCTTGTTATTCTATTTTTATCTATCACTTCTTTAGATATATTCAATATTTATTTCATAATGTTTGCCATTTATTTTTATTACCTTAGAGATTATTTCTGATCTGATTTCCTCTATAGCTTCATGGAGTTGTTTCTTTACTTCAGTTGCTATTATTTCTGAAAGTTCTGTTGTGCTATTTCCAGTATCTTCCATCTCATTGTCTCTTCCATTTCATTGTCTCAGTGGGCTGGAGTACTGAGATTGCACCTTGCTCTTTCATTTTGTCATTTGTCTCTAGGACTTGTGTGGATGTCCAGGCACCCTCCTGATGGATTGTACTGGGATGCTGGCCTGGGCAGAGCTTTGATACTCTAATATCCACATGGCTAGCCAGGGCACACCCTCGAACTATGGTGCTGGAGCCTTGCACTGTGATGGGCAGAGCTTGAAATCTTCAGGGCCCATCAGCTAGGCTGGTCACTCCCTGATGAACAGCTCTGGGCTCTGAACTGGGCAGGACTCAGTACCTCTATGATCTGTGATGCTGACCAGGTGCTCCCTCAATGGATTGCTCTGGGATGCTGGGCTAAGCAGAGTTTGGATCCCCAGCGACCCATGCACCTAGCCAGAGGGCACTCTTGGAATATGGTGCTGGGGAATTGTGCTTGCCTGAGTTGAGTTCAGAACCTCCAGGACCCAGGAGGTTAGCCAAGGCACATCCTCAAACTATGGTGCCAGGGCCCTGAGTCTGGCTGGGTGGAGATCAGAACCTCTGTACTGCATGGCTACGTGTGATGCACCTCTGGAGTATGGCACCAAGGCCTTGCTCCTGGCTGGGTGGAGTTCAGAAACTCTGGAACCCTGGGGGCTAGCTGGTATGCACTCCCAAACTGTGACACTGGGCTTGTGCTTTGATTGGTGGAGCTTGAAATCCTCAGGACCCATTGGCTAGGATGTTCACTCCCACATGGATGGCTCCAAGGCTCTTCTAGTCAATTTCTTGACACTTTTGCAAATTTCAGGTGACTATGGATATTAGTTTTAAACCTCAAAATATTTTTGCATAAAAAATGCCCTTGAAGAGCCATAGGATATACATTCAAGAAGTGATAACAGAGGAAAAAAATTATTTTGTAAAATCCAGTACAGAGGGACCTAAACTTCACTTTTTGAAGGAAGCCCAGTGTCAGGCAGGAATGCAGTAGAGAATAAATAACTACAGGCTCTGACCAGGCCACCAATGTTGCAGTGCATCAGGTCCCTGTGCTTGAGAATGGCACAGGAGCCCTAGGACAAGACTCAGTGGTTTCTTTCCATGAGGTGGAAATAAAGGAAACTACGACCACCATTCACAGAATGGTAAAGAAGAACATCCTCGTGAATGCAAGCAAAGATAGATGGTGTCTGTGTCTGCCCTCCCACATACACACCCCTTAGTTCCTGTAAGTAGGTAAGTCTGGGAACTTAAGCAAATCTAGTGCAACTGAGATAGAAAATCCAAGTTTACCAAAATATGGATTTTCCACCCAGAAATGGACTATATACATGTTTGAAATTAAAAGAATTTGGGTTAGACTTCCTATACACCAGCATTTCTAAGGGTATTACTTGAACCCAAAAAGCATTCATTATTCAAGTACAATTTTATGAGTATAGTATCTGTGGGGAGAGATAGAAAAAAGAATAAAGCTGTCAGAAATCTGAAGTAAGTTCAAGGAAATACCACCAATTGGATGTGTTGTGAAAGAGAGAAAAAATAGGGGGAAACACACCCTGAAAAACAAAAATAACCACACACACATTAAACAAACATAATATAGACAGACATAGATAAAGAAAAGCAAAATAGGACAGAATAGAGAAAGGAAAACAAAACATACAAACAGAAACAAAAAAACCTCAGCCAAAAATAAAAAGTAAGCCCTACCTTTCCATGTCTATTTGATGTGTCTTTATACCCATTCACTATACTGGTTCACCTAACTTACCACATATTGGCTTGTATTGTTACTGCTGCTTTGAGATTTTCCAGGCCGTTAGTCTCAATTTCCTATCAGGTGTTCCCTAGTTAGCCCTACCATACTACTGGTAATGTTTTCGGTTCACTCAGGCCCTCTGGATGAAGGAAGGAGTCACCCACTATCTCTCCAGCCTGCCTCTGGATGGAAAGAGGTGTCAAACACCAATAAGAGAAAGTTCTTCATAAATGAATTCTAACTGATTCATGCAGAAGGAATGATGAATTAGAATATGCCTGTTCTATAACTTATGGATATAATGGTTTAGGTGGCCGTTGATGATTGTAAAACAATAAAGTATTAAAAGTATGGGAAATTTTATAAGAATGGTTGAGGTTAATACATAGCATTTAATCCACTAGTTGATCCTTTAAAAAAAAAGAAAAATAGAAAAAAAGGATTGAAATGATACAGAATTTCAAAACAGAAAAGAAAAACAGTAGAGAATCAACACTAGTTAATGTACTGCACATTGTTATCTCAGAACTAGTTGTTCAGGTTACAAAATCTAGATACAAAAATGATTAATCAAACAATGACAGCACAAATTGTTCTTTTTGATGAACTAAGACAGATTAGTAGTATAGTTATAACATACATTGTACATACATAAATTTATATATGTTTACCAACACACATGTAATCTTTCCTTTCTTCCTTTTTTCTTTTCCCCTATTTCAGTAGTTCTCTCCTCTTGAGCACTTTCTTTCCTTTTATGATGTCAATTTGAATGGATTAAGAAATACCAGACAGATTAGTGAAGCACAGTTCTGGGTGTCTGCAAATGGTTAACATGTAGACCAGCAGGCAAAAGGAATACACATGTGAGTTTTCGGTGAAACTAACCAATAAGCTTACGCTTAGCAAAAGGACAAGGAAGCAATGCTGGTTTTGCTGCAGTCCTTTAAGATTGCCATCTCCAGATCTCCCTCTACATTAATCAGTTAGAATTCATTTACAAAGAACTTTCTCTTATTGATTATTTGATTATTCTAAGGTACAGATGACTTATAAAAGGAATGATAAATTACAAAATAGCATTTAGTCTTAAATTCTTCTTAACAGTTATGAACTTGGGCCTGGCATGGTGGCACAGGCCTGTAATCCCAGCACTGAGAGGGCTGAGGCAGGAGTGTACTGTGAGTGTGAGATCAGCCTAGATGACAATGTGAGTTTAAGGCCAAGTTGAACTGCATAGTGAAACCCTGTCTCAAAAAACAAACCAACAAACAGTTATGAACTTAGATGACATTTGTGATCTCTTTTTCCTCTATCTTTGGGTTGATAAAAACCCAAAGTTAGATCTCTAACTTTTATTTTGGCTTGTTTCTACTCATTGTCTTCCTCCCTTTTCCCAACTACTTTGCTTGATTTTATGAGTAAACATTGTCTCTTCTCCTTAAGGTTCATATCATACTAGACTTTCTCTTCCAATCGTTCCTTTATGTGTCCTACAATTTCCCAAAACTTGGATAATAACCATTTACCCTCCAGCTGTGCTTTTATTATACTTATCTTTATTCATCTTTCAATCCCACCCTCATCCTTCTTAACCCCCTCATACAACAGGGTAAAATTGTTATAATAAGTAGAAAATCATTGCATGCAAATTCGTGGTACAAGTTGTATTATATTGTATGACTGTAGAAGCTGCTCCTAGGCTTGATGGTATTGGCTAATAGATACCATAGTTGGTCAGTAGCCAGGCTGTGCTTGAGTCTAATGTTATTGCTGACTATACTACCATGATCAGGATGTCATATCTCTTACATTCATTTTTGCTCCCCTGTATGACAACACTGTGATAGTAAGGGGTCATAACCTTCACCATAGTACACTGCCAAAGGAATAGGCCCTTAATTAAATAGATAGCAACTTCATACTCTTAATATATTGAAAAATTAGGTTCTTGGAATAAAAGACAAGACCATCTACACCTAAAAGATATCCTGAGGAACAGACATTTGCTGGTATGCAGGGAAACCTCAATACCAGGGATAAAGCTTATCTAACATAAGAAATCTGAAAGCATCAACACAGAAAATAAAGTTCAAAAATATAAAATAAAAATATGACAAGATAAAGAACCAAAATGCAACCTAAAATGCCCCGCCTACATGAGACAAGTTCAGAACACAAACAGATAGAGAAAATCAGAAATTAACCAGGAAAAATTTCTGAAATGATAGCAGCATAAATGAAAAAACAAACAGAAGAGGTTATAGAAAGTATAATGTCTAAGGTTCAAAAAGAAATGATGATCAAAATGAGTGACATTAAAGCAGACACAGATTTTTAAAAAATAGAGGGCCACAGGAAAATGATGGAAACTATAAACATCCAACATAAAAAGAAATGAAATCAATGAAACAGATACATACAAACAGAAACCCAGGAGATTAAAAACTCCACTGAAAGAATATGCAACTTATTGAATGGCAGTAAGGGTAGAATATCAGATCTAGAAGAAAGCAGTGCTACCGGCAGCTGGGGAAAAAAAATCTTAAAAATAGCAAGAGTTACAAGATAAAACAAAGCTACAATCAATCCAACAGTGATAAAATGAAGCAAAGAAAAACAACATAAGGTTGACTGGAGTCTGAGAAAGCTGAAAACAGTATAAAAGTTATTAAAAACCTCTTCACAGAAGCAATGGTAGAAAATTTTCCAAACATGTATACAGAATTTGATATACAAATTAATGAAGCATATAGAACACCCAAATACCCATGACTAAATCTAAACAAAGGCACATTATAATCAAGATTCTAGACATTCACACAAGAACAAAATATTAAAAGCATCCAGAGAAAAAATACAAGTCACCTATAAAGGAAATCCCATCAGAATCACAGAAAACTTCTCAACACAAACTCTCAAATCAAGGACAGCTTGTCATGAAATATTCCAAGTCCTCAAAAAAACCAATTTTCAATTGAGACTGATGTACCCTACAAATTATCCTTCAGACTCAAAAGAGAAATAAGATACTTCCATGACAAAGAATAACTGAAGACATTCATGACTACCTAACCAGTTCTTCAGGATGCTCTGAAGGATACATTAGAAAGAGAAAATGAGGACCACAACTACAAACCAACAATAGAAAAAAAAATACAAGACAGATTAAGCAATTAAAAAGAAGAGAAAGACAGGAAATCAGAAACAGGAAAATAACATAAAAAATACATATCAGTAATAATCATCAATATAAATGATATCAACTCACCCATTGAAAGAAACAAACTAGAAGAATGGATCAAAAAACAAGACCCAACAGTATGCTTCATTCAAGAAACATAGTTAAGTCCCCCCAAAAATTCATAGAATAAAGTTAAAGAATGGAAAACAGTACTCCATCCATAGGAGCCCAAAGAAAAGCAAGCGTAGCTACTCTATTTATAGACAATGTCAACTTTCAGCCAAAACTCATCAAAAGACACCAAGAATGTCACTACAAACCTGTTAAAAGTCCAAAAGGAAGCAATAACAATTATAAATATTTATGCACCAAACATTGGTGCACCCAACTACATAGAACAAATATTAACAGACAAGAAAAACCAAACAAGCACTAATAAAACTGTATTAGGAGACCTTAATACCCAGTTCCCACAAATAGATGAGATAGACAAAAAAACAAAGAAATATCAAAATTAAATCAAGCCTGTGAACAAATAGACTTGATAGATATCCTCAAAGCATTCCACACCCAAAACATCAGGATACACATTGTTATCAGCTGCACATGGAATGTTCTCCAAAATAGAACACATATTGCCCCATAAACTATGCTTAAGCAAATGCAAAGGAAGTGAGGTCATCCCATGCATACTATCTGGCCATAACACAATGAAACTGGAAATCGATGGCAAAAGAAATCACAAAAGCTACATAAATACATAAAAATTAAATAACATTCCTCTAAACAATCAGTAGATCACAGAGAAAATGAAAGACAACATTAAACAGTATCTAAAATTAAACAACAAAGATATACTATCTAGAACTTATGGGATGCAATGAAAGCAGTCTAGCAAGGGAAATTTATAGCAATAATCTCTTGGATAAGGAAAATAGAATGAGCTCCAATAAACAACCTAATGTTGAACCTCAAACTTCTAGAAAAAGAACAAATCAAACCTAAAGCTTGCACAGGGAAGAAATTATATATGGAAGAATAGAGATTAATGCAATTGAGAATAAGAAAATAATACAAAGAATCAGTGAACTGAAAAGTTGATTCATGAAAAAATAAATAAAATGAATATTATAGTCCTCACGTCATCCCAAGCCCTGGAGACTGTGTTAAGATCATTGCTCCCAGAGCTCTAGGACCCGCCCAGAGCCCAGCCACACTAGACTAGCCCTGGGAGGTTTTCTAGCCTGAATAGATTACCCCAAGTGACCTTCTTCAATCACGAGAGTTGAGAGCAAGTGAGGAGAGTTCCAGGGCATTGGTCTTTGACCGGGGAGAGCTTTAGCCTATCATCCACAGTGGTTAGGTGCCTGCCCAGCTACCTGGAACACTGAAGGTGGCACAGGAGGGCATGAGGGCCTGACTGGACCATGCTCAGCAACCTCCATTCAGTCCCAGGAGCCTAGGGCGTAGGAGATGATTTCCAACACATCCAGGGAAAGCCTTAGAAAAACACTTGAAACACAGAAATATAGGAAAATGACAAAATGAAAGACCAAAATGCAATCTCAAACCTCAAGCCCATCCCAAGAAAGCCTGGGAGCCATGTACATAGAGGAAAATATATGCCATACACCTGAAATACCTGTAATAATAGCAACTGAAATAAAGAAGCAACTCCAGGAAGCTTTAAAGGAATTAAAACCAGAAATAATCTCCCAGGTAAAGGAAGAAATGATAAAAGTAATGAAAGAGATGCTGAACACATCTAAAGAAGACACAGTCAAAAAATTAGAGGACCAAAACAAAAAGATAGAATTCCTAGATGAACACTTTAAGAAACAAACAGAATACATGAAATGGATTCAAAGAGATATACAGGAAATCAAAAATTCCATCAAAAGTTGTCAAAATCGACTCAACAAAAATGAAGATAGAATTTCAGATCACGATTACAAGATTGCAGCTAGTGAACAGGAAAGAAAAGATCTTTTTTAAAAAGCAAGGAATCAGGAAAAAACAATTCAACAGCTGTAAGATGATGCAAAGAAAAACAACATAAGATTAATAGGGATAAATGAAAAAGAAGGGAACAACACAAATGATCTCAAAAGGCTATTCACAGAAGTCATAACTGATAATTTCCCAAACATGAGAATGGAAACTGACATTAGGATTAGTAAAGCATATAGAACTCCAAACAGCCATAATCAAAATAAAATTATACCCAGGCATATAATAGTCACTATCCCAGAAATCCAACATAAAAATAGAATACTAAAAACTGTCACAGAGAAAAGACAGATCACCTGTAAAGGAAAGCCTATCAGAATCACAGCAGACTTCTCAACACAAACAATGAAGTCAAGAAAAATCAGACCCCCAAAATTCAAAGATCCAATCAGAAAATGGGCATCTTAGATGAATATACAATTCTCAGATGAAGAAATACAAATGGCAAATAAATACATGAAAAAAAGTTCATCATCATTACTCATTAGAGAGATGCAAATTAAAACCACACTGAGATTCCATCTCATTCCTGAAAGAATGGCCAGGATCAAGAAAACTACCAACAACAAATGCTGGAAAGGCTGTGGAGAAAAAGGAACTCTCCTCCACTATTGGTGGGAGTGTAGAGTGGTGCGGCCATTGTGGAGGTCAGTCTGGAGATTTCTCAGAAAGCTGGGATTGGAAGTCCCCTTTGTTCCAGCTATTCCACTTCTAGGCATATTCCCAGAAGTACTTAAAACATCATACCACAGTGATATATGTGCACCCATGTTTATAGCAGGACCATTTGTAATAGCCAGATCTTGGAAACAACCTAAGTGTCCATCAATTGAGGAATGGATAAAAATGTTGTGGTATTTTTATATAATGGAATACTACTCAGCCATAAAGAATGATCACATTGAGATATTTATAAATAAATGGGCACAACTTGAGATCATACTCATTAGCGAAATAAATCAAACTCACATGTATAAATACCGAATAGGTTTCCTAGTGTAAAAAATGGTAAGAGTATATAAGAGTTTATGGTAATCATGATTCCCCATTACATTGCTCTGAAGCCTTACAATGTCTGCATTCATTAGCTGGAATGGTTTTAGCCTAGTTTGTTTGATTTTATTATCTGTGATGGTATAAACAGCTATTTTAAAGAAAAGACATTACAACAGCCAGAGCTGATTTAGTATCATCTCACTCTGAAGTCCTGCAATGCTTTTGTTTTTCTGTTGCCTTTGTTTCTCTCCTGTTATATCATATTGGATATTATTATGTGTGATAGTATAAACAAATTTTCTATGAAAAATGAGACAATATAGTAGCCATTGTTCATTCTCTGCTATTTGGTTCTGAAAGCCCTGTAATGCTTTCATTCTATTGAATAGTTTAATACTGTTTTGTTATGTTTGGTAATATTGTATATGAAGCTATGTTCAACTGTTTCAAAGAAAGAGACACTATGGTAGTTACTGTTAATAATGGATTGTCTTGTGTTAAAAGGCTATGTTACTTGCATTGTTCTGATCTGATCTGCTTTGTTATGTACTCTTTTGTCTTAATCTCTTTAAAATAAAATTTTAAAATTGATAAATCAGTAGCCCACTTCATCAAAAAGAGGCAAAACCAAAACTCTCTCACATATTCAAGCAATTATGAAAGGGTAAAATTACAAGTAAATAGGACCAAAAATGTACAATAGGTATTACCGATTGAGAAGAGGTTGTTCAAAAGGAAAGAGAAACTGTCGTGGGAGAAAGGAGAAAGGAAGGAAGGGAAAGAGTAAAAATATATATATAATAGCTAAAATAGATAAACTTCATTTTTCTTAGTTCATTGGAAATAAAGGTCTGTGCTAATATTGTTTGGACAATATAACATGCCTATATCTTGTATCTGAGTATTCTGTAGATAACAAAATGCAATGTATTAATTATTGATACTCTCCTATTATCTTATTTTGAAATGCTGAATTTTTTTCTTTTTACAATAAAAAATAAATAAATTGTGATTCATTCACCATCCTTTTAGTGAGAGGTAAAATTGGATTTCTAAATCTTGAGGATTAAACAAGCTTAGCTACCAAAAGAGGAAATACACAGAGAAGATTATGACTAGATGCTCCTAATTGGTAGACTAATAGTTAAAACAGATTTCTTCGGAGAATTTCATCCAAAACCAGAGACCAGCTAATTGTCCTTGTCTGATGAGCTCTTTTCCAATTGACATGTTAACTCTCTTCTGGAAATTATGAAGTGAAAATTCTCTGTAGACATTTAATTCAATTCAACACTACATAGATTTCACTCAGTGTATCTCAGAAGGATCAAGCCTTTAATGAGACACTCATTTTTTCTCTTTCTTATTTTGATAGCCTGCATACAGGGGCTCACATATATTGGGAAGCATTTTTTTTTTCTTTCTATGTTCTTTTACAAGGATCATCCAACCAGCAGTAAGAACTTTGAAAAAATATAGACTGTTATGTTCTAAAGTATGAAGTCATATAACCTAAGATTCCCAAAAGTGTACTCCATGAGATGTCTTTCATCTTTGGAAGAGAAAAAAAATTGGAAAATCATGTCATCATATTAATTGAGGAATTTTAACTAAAATAAAAAGTAGGTCTCATTTGATGGAGGGCTTCGTAAGCATTTAATATGCCAAGTAAATTGTTAAACTGGCATAGATGGTGCATGTTCTTAATTTGACTATTTACCTTTTCCTTAAGAACAAAATAGTCTGTAAAAAGCACTGATTTTTCATTCAGCCCTTTACTTTTGATTTGATGAGACTGAGGACCAAGGAGACTTAATGATACATGTCCACAGAGCAAATCTATCTTAGAAGTAAAACCCTTTTCCATGTTTTGATACTCATATCAGAACATTGCCCATTACTTGTTGCTTGTGCCATAAAAATAACTGATCACAAAAAATACTAACTTTTTTTGGTAGCAATGATGGTAGTGATGTTGGTACTGTAGATTAAACTCAGAGCCTTTGCACTAAGCTATATCCCAGTCTTTTTTATTTTTTTTAATCTGAGAAAAGATATTGCTAATTCACTACGCTGTCTAGTCTGTGCTTGAACTTGTGAATTCCCCACTTTACATCCGAAGGTGAAAATATTAATGCTTATGTTTCCACACTTATGAGATTTTAGCCTCACCTTAACTCTGAGTTTTAGAGGACTACCAATTTCATCTCTTCTTAGAGGTAAAGAAAAACAGAGGGCAAAGTCATCAGGGGTGACCTGATCACTTAGTAAAATTACACTTTGCTTCCTTACACCTCTATCTAATGTGGGAGTCTTTTCCTCATGTATGATCTCTCAATGCCAGGAAACCAAAATCACTTTCTGGTTCCACCTCCTCTACTTGCTAGCTGTGTGGTACAGGGCACATATTACAACATCACTGAGCTAGAGTCTCCTGTTCTCTCATGTGGACTGAATTCATTAAATTGCTATGAAGATTAAATGAGCTTTTATATCTCAGATTAAGAGAAAATCTTGCATATTGTAAATAACGTGTTTGTATGCTGCACTTCAGTACAAAATTACAACCTAACCCAGAAAAGGCCTAGCTCGAATTTGTCCTTCCCAGAGGAAAATGAAAGACCATTCCATCCGTTTATACACAGTATGCAGCATGGTGAACATCTGGCTGCAGCAGAGAGAATTATTTTAGAGATGTAATAGTCACGGAAATAACTCTCTGTAGATAATCAAAATGACAATCTCACAGGTATTTAGACATACTGGAAGCTCATTTTAAAATTTTTGACAGAACCTTCTTTTTGCCATTTCATAGCTCTCTAAAAAGAAGCCTCTAGCCACACATTGGGTCAATATTTCAACAAAGAGGATTTTACTTATGTCAGCTATTGAATAGAACAATGTAGACATTACCTGGAGGTTTGAGCACAATAATTCTCTCAATAATGCATTGGCTATGTGTCTAAACAGGAATAAAATTCTTGCTTTCTTTTGTTTCTGTGTTCATTTTTCATACTGTATGGCTGAAAAATTCTACCACAAGGAAAGATATAATTATTTTCTCATAAATGTCACTGAAATAAATACTGAGCTTAAAATGATCTAGAGGATCATAAAATAGAGTAATTTTTCAAACTTGGACAAGCATCAAAAACATGTGAAGATATCACTGTACCCCATAATTATGTTTGGCTAAAATTATAATTAAAAATAAATAATGTAAAAGAAGTAAGTACCTAAATATCTGTTAAAATACAGAATACCAGGCCTAATCTGGAGTGATTCAGGGACACAATCACTTTTAGTGATTCTGAGTCAAGCATTAAGAAGTACTGATGTTTCCAGGCCCCTTAACAATCTTAAAGAGAGAAACTAAAATCACGTAAAGTAAATCAGTTGCAAGGTATGACCTTAAATCCAGCCTTATTTGTACTCAATCAATGCTCTTGTCATCACTATGGCTTGGACTTATGGAAAGTTAATATAAACAAAAAGGAAAACTAGTTTATCATGGAAGTCAAGATAAGTTGCAACTATTTTAGACTTTGGAACAAAGATCTGAGCAGAGGGGACGCATTTAAGTTAGTCTTGTCACTCCATGTAAGGGTACTTGGCTTGCTAAGAATTGCTTCTGTGAATACTTTTCAGGCTCATAGAGGAAAATCCTATAATCCATCAGGATTTGCTTACCTGGAAATTCTGTTCTGAGTTATAATGCAATGAAGCACGTATTAAACATACTCTGCTAAATTAAGAAGTATTATTCATGAAGACAGATGAACTACATCCATTTTGATTTGTGCTCTTTCCAGAACTTTCAACATAGTCCTAATGCCTCTGGCACCCAATTAATTGACAAATAATTTCCTCTCCTCTAATATTAAATATAAAATTTATCTCTGTAGTCCTTGTTCTTTGACTATCAAAAAGCTTGGGAACATTTAAGAACCATGCTAATCACAGTGGTCAAATCATTTCAATTTTTTTCTATTTCTCCGATTTTTTATTGTTTTATTTATTTTTTGTTTGATTACATCATTGCCTATGCTGTTTCTGTTTTTGTTTCTGCTTCTCCCTGTGTGGAAAGGCAAAACATAAATACAAATAGCATCTATTAGTTCAACCTGAATCTAGATAAGTCTCTAACAGTTCCAATCTTTCCAAAGCCTTACAAGAAGACAAGTCTACGTAACTACCTTGGATTTCAGGTGACCTTACTTACTATCTAAAGAGATGTTTTATGAGATCCAGATGCAAAAACAGCCAAAATTCTAGACTTACAGGATCACTTAAAATGAAAGGCTCTTTCCAAATAAGATCAGTTTGATCAATCAGAATCTCACTTCCAAGGAATAATTTGAGGATTAATCAGAGAAATCAAATAGTAAATACAAAGTAGAAAGAATTCATCCAGAAAAACCTTCAGTGGCCTTAGAATACATGTGATCTGAGGTTATAAACAAGAGTACTGGGCATCAGAAACCATGAAAAGCAAAAAGATGCAGAGGCAGAAGCTAAGGAAGTAGTAGCCAGGGGTGAACATGGGTGAACAGGTCTGCTTCGCACAGAGTTGCTCACTGCTGGCAAAGCTGGGCTGGAGATTCAGTGCGCCCTCCTTCCTCCAAACTGTGCTGCTGTCTGACTGCGCCCAACAGAGGAGGAGAACTGAATAAAAGGAGCTGTGCTTTCGTTCCTTTGTACTTCTTCATTCTTCATCTACAATTCTCATCTTCCAGATGTTTGAACAGTGAACAGATATCATGACTAGTTCCTTCATATTTTTGACATCTCAGCTAAAACTTCTTTACAGTAAGGGTCCCCCAGCCACCCAAAATAAAGCACTCACCAATCATGAATTTCCCTCACGGGCCTCATGACATAATCACTTACTTGCTTATTTGTTGATTTTCCTTCTCTTCCCACTAGGATGAACAATTGTTGTAAGCAAAGACTTCTCCTTTTGTTTTTTTTGTTTGTTTGTTTGTTTGTTTTGTTTTGTTTTTTTGTCTTTTTCCTTTTTATCAGTACCAGGGATCGAACTCACGACTGCCTGCTTGCAAGGCAGGCGCTTATGCCACTGAGCTAAATCCCCAGCCCCTGACTTCTCCTTTTCTACTCTTCTTTCCAGTACAGTGCTTGGCACAGTACAGTTTTTCTGAATTAAAAAAATGGCTAAAATGAATAGAAATAGAAAATCCACAATAGAAGAAACAACTGAAAAAATCTAACAGTATTTTTCTTCTGAGTAATAAAAGATGTAATTTAGAACAATGAGACATTTTATATAAATCCAAACAAAGATGTCCCATATTTAATCATACTAACAAAAGTCCTCTATTGTTTCTTTCTGTAAACAGATATATATCTTCTAACAGCAATTTGATAATATGTATCAATAGTAAACATGTTCATGTCCTTTGACATAGTCATACTTGAAAATTAATCTGCTATCTAGAGATGTTTTATGAGATCCTGATCCATGAAGGAAGGAAATGATATAAAGGAATACATAGAAATTCTCTATGCATAAGGATCTTTTTGTTGGGGCTATATTTGCACCACATATTGCAAGCACATGAACAAATTATACTATGTTCACTTCTATGAAAAAGACTAAAAACAATGGTCATGGAGACAAAGTAGCAACATGTAAATTATGCTATAAAATTCAATTGCAAATGTACCAAAAAGGAATGTATGCTGGTTTTGCAGATTTTAAAAATATATTAAAAGCAAAATATACAAATATGGTAACAGAGAATATGAGGACATTAAAATTTATTTTAAACTTAATTTTCCAGACATTTGGTTTACTGCTATAATAAAAATAAATATTTGTCCTACCTGTGTGACAAAATTGTCTTGAAATTAATTCACTCTGAAGATTCAACCTTTGATATATGCCAAAAACTGCTAAATTTTGCCCATTAACAAGTCCATAGTTGTCCTAGAAACATACAATGTTAGGCAGAGAGACTAACTGTAATGTTACTAAGATGCAATAAGTACTCTAAAGGTGATATTAAAAGAAGATACCCGTATGAATAATGAACAATACTGAGATATATGCTTCTGTCACCTGCCACAGTTTCAAAAGAGCAATGTAGATGTTTCTGCTCTGATGCCTCCTCTCTAAGAGTGATATCAAGTGACTTAATTTTTATGATGCTGGCTCCTGACTTCATTTTTACGATGCTGGCACCTTCTAAGTTCTCCTGAAAGGGAAAAAGAAAGAAGGCGGGGCCAGGGGTATAGCTCAGTGGCGCAACGCATGCCTGGCAAGCATGAGATTGTGAGTTTGATTCCTGGTACAAGAAGAAAGAAGAAAGGAGAAGGAAGAGGAGGAGGAAAAGGAGGAGGCAGAGGAAGGCAAGGTATACCAGATACTCAACTAGGTTTGCCTCCAGTGATACATCGCATACACTCACATTCCAAAGATTTTCCCTTGACCCTAATAGCAAGGGGCTGAAAGTCATAGTGCCATACTGGGCAGCTTTTTCTGGCACGACAACCCTAGCCTCAGAAGCGTGGCAGCATCACGTACATGTCAGGCAGTGAGGCATTTCTGGCACGGGGACTATCTGAGTAGAACGAGTTCAAAACTCTGGCTTTAAATTTCTCCAGTAAAATAAGAACAAACATAGACTTCCATAGGAGAGATTTTATTCTAAAAGATGATTGCAAAGCAAGGTAAAGAACTGAGGCAGTACGGAGAAGACCCTGACTAAGAAATCTGCAAATGTTTCAGAGTCAGGCAGAAAGATGTTTTCATTTTAAAGAGAAGAGTAAATGGTGTGTTAGGCAGAATCTCTGTGGGGATACGGGAGGGATGAGTGTGACGGGGTGGAGAAGCTGTGATGGGTCCATAGAGTAGAGCATGTTTTACCTTGAGGCCAGGATGTCCTCAGGAGCGATGCTTGCTAGGGTTATACATCAGCTCAGGCTGAGGAGTGCCAAAGTTCAGAAATGGCGGGTAAAGAGAGACCTAATCAAAGCTCCAGAAACAGTGGAGACAAAGCAATTGAGCTTATCATTTATGAGACAAAAATATGAATTTGGAGCATTTGTGACTGACTTTGTCACAGGCTAACAAGGGGGCACTTTTCTTTGTTTGGTTCGTTTTGTTGTCTTTTTGAGACACATCTCACTGTGCAGTTCAGGCTGGCCTTGAGCTCATTTTGCAACCCAAACTGGACTCCAACTTGTAAGAATTCTCCCACCTCAGCCTCCTAAGTACTGAGATTACAGGCCTGAACCACCACGCCCAGCTAACGGGGCACTTTTGAGTCTCACTTGAATCACAGGAAGAAATGTGATTCTGCGCAGTAAACCCTTTGCTATAGCAGGAAGGAGTAGGCAGGAGACTGTCCTCATCCTGGAGCCATGTCTGAGTGTCACACATTCAGACTGTAACACTAGCAGTATGCTGTATGCTGTCTAACTTTTCACCAAATCAGTTTCTTCTTCCCCCTAGGCACAAACCAGTTTACATTTCCCTATCATAAATTTCATATAATGGAATGAGAGTGGAAATTATATGTGTCAGTTCTTGAGCTAGCCCACACAAGATTCCCACTGTATGATTATTTGTGCTTTCTCTCTAAGCCAATAAACTTAGAAGATACTTGTTAAGATGATAAGGGCACAAAATGGAAAGGGCCAAGTCCTAAATTCCCTGTTGTTTTCAGAAATACTAGTTAGCTTTGAATATAAGAGACATGTTTCAGGTTTTGTTTTTTCGTTGATTTTTGTTTTGTTTTGTTTTCTTCTGTTTTTTTGAGGTAGGATTTTAGTATGCAGTCCAGACTGGACTTGAACTCACTTACGTAGCCCAGGCTGGCTTCAAATTCAGGATGATCTTCCTGCCTCAAGTGTTGGGATTATAGGAATGACCTACCTCATGCAAATTTCAGTTTTGTGGAATGAGTGAGAATTTTTGTTCTGCTTCGTCATATTTATTGCAGAGGCTGACCCTACTTAATCCTTTTAACAAAAAAAGTTTTAATTTAAATGTTTTCCAAAAACTTCTTAGCACTGGGCTTAGTGCATCTTAACCCTTCAATAAGCTGTTATTATAAATAATCATTCCATGTTAAGAAAGTAAGTTTTGGCAAAGGAAAGACCATGTGAGTTAAGCCTTACAGTCATTATAATATTACAACTGGCAGCAAGTCTCAGGGACATTTCAAATGGATCTTAGGATATATAGAAGTTAGAAGAGTAAAGGGAAGTTTTGGGAAATACGATTGGTCCAGTTTCACTGAACTGTTGAGGAAGACAGAGGAAACTGATGGAAACTTGGAAAGTTGATTGTATACAATATTGACAAGCCTTGAGTTAAAATTGAAAATTCAGCAATATCCAAAAAATAGGCAATATAGTACTATTAATATGTATATTAAAGAATTGAGAGATGTCAACATTTTTTTCACAAAGGAAGAAAGAAAGAGAAGGGGAAGAAGAAAAGAAAGAGAAAGGGAGGAGAGGCCTGTAAGGAGGGAGAAGGAAGACAGACATAGAGAGAGAGAAAGAAAGAGAGAGAGAGAGAGAGAGAGAGAGAGAGAGAGAGAGAGAGAAAGAGAGAGAAAGAGAGAAAGCAAGAAAGGAGAGTCCAACTGATGCCTGTTGAATTCATAAAGGAAGTTTAGATAAAATGTGGTGAAACAGAATAAGTGGAAATAGTGAAAGCTTTTAACATCTTAAATTTAACTACAGAATAAGGTACTATTGTTGGTACAGTGGTTCTTTGTGTCACAGGCCTCTTTGTGAGTGTATGTGATGGGCAAGGTAGTGTCAGCTTGGTTTCTGAGTGTGTCTGAGTGGCCAGGAGGCAGGACCATGGTGACTATATCTAGCTCTTCTTTTCTTCCTCTCTGGCACTGTTCCTCGGCTCTGCTTCCCGGCCTCCTTGAGTTGAGCATCTTTCTCTACCACACCCTTCCTCTGTGATGGTCCTCCCTTGGAGTCATTCAGTTGTGTACTACTGAGTCTCCTAAAACCATAAGCCAAATTAAACCTCTTCTCTTTTAAATTGTAGGTGTTGGATATAGCATGCCAGCATCAGAAAAATCAATATATGGTGGAAGATAAGGATCCCCTTTAAATAAAGCACATACGAATGTAAATACTAAGTGTTCACAGTCCACTCGTGAATCCCAGGCTAAGCACCCAAGTCAGGACAATTCAAGGGAAAAGCAGATGGCAACCTGTCTTATGCAGTATCTCTGGCTCCAATTTAGCAGCTAAATGTGTTCTTCTTATGTAAACTACAGTTGTCAAGAAAGAGATACTCACGGAAGTATTTTCTAAAATCATAAACAGTTAATTACAATAGAAATTAATGCTAGTTTACTCCTTAGAATAAGACATACTTTTCTACTTATGCACAGATTAAAATGCTAACTTGGACTCTATTCTCTTAATGATTATGTATGCAGAGACTGTTCTGAGTGAAAATATATAGGTGCTAAGGAGACAATAGCAAATGAGAGGGTCACGCGATGGTGCTCATTTTCCCCTGAACTTCATTATATTGTATGGTATTGGGTTCCTCTAGAAACAGACTCTGAAATAGATACTCAAGAATGAGTAGTTTATTTGAGAGATCCAGAGAGCATAAGCAATGGAGAGATAGACAACAGATGACATTTATGAAGAAGATTTCTGAAATCCTTCAGAATTCACTGCCACACAGGAGAGGAGGAAAACCAGCAAACACAGTATGTGCTTATCATTCCAGATACCACTGTGAGTAAGAACAAACTTTCTCTTATGGGAAATCTCTGGGAATCTAGAAAATCTGCACTTCAGATTTATCCCACCTGAGCAGCAAAGGAGCTAAGAATTTTAAATAATGCTTTCCTGGGGAGGTTAATTCCCAGCACCCTCAGCCTGTTTGCAACAGACCTTTCTTCAAGTTCTGAGGAGGTCTTTGAGAAAGAGATACAAGTGTTGACATTTGGAATCTGACTGAAAATCAATGAATTTGGCAAGTTCCAAGGGGCTTGAGCAGAGCACAGACAATATCTGCCCAAAGTTCTGAAATAGCAAGTCCATTTTAATGTTGGATGGTTTCAGACTTTCCTGAGTACCATCTACACTGGTAAAGGAGGCTGCTACCAAAAAGGCAGATTGAAGGAAACTATCAACTTTATTCCCACAATCACCTTTTTAAGCAGTTCAGAAAAGACTTTCCCTCCTGAAGTCCATGGAGTTGTTTAATCCAAAAGAGTTTTACATAGGGGAGAGCATGAAAGGAGAGGGCAAAGCACAGACCTAACACCTATCATGCATCAGCCTTTGCAAAGAGTCAAGTATTGATTGGGTACATTTTAAACTTTCAATACTAACTAGGTACTATAGTTCTATGATGAGGCAGAGGAACTATGGCTCAAAAACATTGAGGGAATGGCCAACCTGAAATTTTACCTTAGTAAGTTACCCTAATCTGTATAAAACAGAAAAACTTTTAAGCACTATGCTATTTCTGCTGTGTTGGAAAGAGTGAGTTTGGACTCACTCTTGTCTCGTCCTATGGCACAAATCAAGCAGAGAAAGCTGTACCACAGGGCTGTGAGTTCTGGGAGAGCCAAGTTCCTAAACTCTGATGCCACATAGAGTCGCAGAGCTGAAAAAAGTGAGATAACACCAAGGCTTCTCACTGCCAAGGCCTCCCAGCAAGAAGGCCTTGCCATTCTATCTGTCCTGAAATCTGGATCTTGGCACCTGAGCGTCAGAAACCCTGGAACCTGAGGAGGCTGGTAGTGTTACCTATACTTTTATAAAACAGCCACTTCCGGAGGCCGCTCCCCCAGTGATGCAGCCATCTACCCAAGGGAACTCAGTATCACCTTTCTCCTGCTTTCCCTTTTCTGGTGACTGTTTAATAATCATTCCATCTCTCAGGATGCATTAAGGCAAGTGTTACTGGCTTTTTCCAGCATCTAAAAGTTACTAGCACTGTTCTTGAGACAAAGAGAGGGGAGGCCATGCTGGCTGTTGAATGCTGCTTATGTGCCAAGTCTTTATGTGTCACCTCCATGGTATTACGTGTACTCCTGACAACGGTCCTAGAGGACCCTGTTATTCTCATTTTTCAGATAAGCACAGGGGCCTTTGCAGACCATGAAGTCTAATTTTGATTGGTTTTTAAATTTGTTAAAGTCTATTCACAAAAAATACATTCAAGGAGTCCAAGAATCCAGCTGTCAAGACCTCTTCCACCACCAACAATGGACTATCTGACCTTTGGGAAAGAGAAATAAGAGTACACACATCTTGGATAAAAATGTAAGTTTCATAAATTCCTTCTGTAGGTAAAGACAAAGCAGAGATTGGAGTCCTAAATTTGTTATTTTCTAGGTTAATTGCTTTGATTTTAGGCAGCCATACTTACATAGTTTCATCTGAGTGCCTCCCTTGGAGGAGTGTGTGTTGAGCTTATTAATCAAATTTTCATTACATTAGAGCAGCATCTAAATCCTTTAAGAATATGTAATGAGCACAAGGAGTTGACAGGGAAGAGAAATGGGAAGAAAAGAAGATATATCAGGAACAGGTATAAATTCTTTATGATGAATGTTATCATTATATCTAAACTGTACCTGTAAAATTTTATAAATAAAAAGCAATATTAGCTAAGTGGCTTATTTATAATCATGTTGGTTGATTATAATTTGATCCATAATATATGTGCCTCATGATTATGCTTTATAAAATTCTCAAAAAAAAAAAAAAAAACCAAGGCTCAGTGGAAACCCACTTTCAATTTCCCTCCTATCTCTCATGAGATATTGCTCTCAATAAATTTTCCAACTCTTAAAAAAAAGAATATCTAGTGAGAGGATAGTAGCAGAGCATGGTCTGAAGAGACGTTTGCTCATGTGGCGTCCCAAATGTTGCTTTCTGAGAGTCTAAAAAAGAGAGAAACTGAGGCGTCCTCCTGGTCCCATGGGCCTCCTGCTTCTTTCAGGAACAGTAGTAAGAACTTTTTATCTCCAATAGTGATAGAAAAGGCAGTTTGGTCCCAAATTATGGCTCACAGTAGCCATTTTTCCTCAAAAAAAAAAAAAACCTCTAAAAATCCGCACACCTTTGGCAGCTCAGCACCAGCTGAGAATAAAATGAAATATGCACTTCTTTCCTGTTTCTTGACCTTTCTTTCCAAACAGAAGTACTTAGGCCTTTTGTTACCTATCACAGTGACTAATGCATAATGCACAGTAGCTATTAATGGACAGTGGGACATATGGCTAGATTAATGAATTAATACAAATATGAATTATTTATTGAAGAAACAAGCTCTTTTTTCATAAACTCATGCATAAAGCACTGCATCAAGTACCACATCCCAGATTCTGCCCTAGGAATCCTAGCATTTTAGAATGGCCCGCAGATGGTCCTGAAATATTTTAGTTGACTGAACAAACTCAGAACGGTAATACTTGTCATGATTCTGGCAGCATCGTGAAAACTGATTAAACAGACTGATCTATGAAGGAAAATGTCAGCCTACATTGGGAAAAGGTCTCAGATGTTTGCTTATGACTCTCAAATTGTGAAACAACCGATTGTGTTTTCTTTTTTTTTTTTTTTTTTTTTTTTTGTTATTTAAGAGGAAAAAGAGAAAAACACAAAACAAACCAAAGCGGCGTAAGGGTACACGCAATACAGAACTACAAAACAAAACAAAACAAAACAAAACAAAAAACCATAACAGTAAGAAATTACCTGCTAGTAGATTACACACTATTTTCTTGAAAATAGTTCCTCAAATCACAGTATCAAAGAACACAAGGTGGACATTCAAACAGGGAGACTGCAAACAGCTGTGTTCAATGTTCCAAAAACATTGATAAAGTCAGCTATTTAACACCCCCAAACACACTTGCTGTTATATCCGTTAGAGCTCCTTTTCTTTTTTTTTTTTTCCCTCTCTTTTTTACAACAAAATTTACACATCTTGGATTTTATTACTCCTTAGTGCTTATTACTTTCTTTGGGAGGGGGGGGAAGAATACAGTCAAATATGGCAAAACAAAGCTGTCAGTCAATACCAAGGATAGACATAGCACATGGTGTAGAACAGAGTACAAGTTTATCAACAATGGTTATCAACGTTGTCCCTTGTTTCCTTAAAAAGAATTGTCTATCTTATTAGATATTATAAAGTTGGACAAAACAGGAGAGAACAAGACCAATAAAACTTAGGCATTGTAAACATTACAGGACTTCCAAAGAAGACAATAGTCAAACCAGAATGGGTATCTTAGTGAATCTTATTGTCTTCAAAGTAGTTGCCTATGTCTTCAAACTTGATACTATCATATAGAATGGAACAGAGTCTAATCAGTCAAAACAAGATCGTGGGAGTACTACAGGACTTCAAAACAAGTTAATAGGAAATCGAAAAGAGTTACTATTTATATATCCTAATTTTTTTGAATTTTTTCTTTAATTAAGACAAACATGTGTTTTCACTGTCATTTTCCTCCTGTCCCACTTCTCTGTGAAAATTCCTTCAACAATTCCTTGGGCATCTATTGGTAAAGACTCACCATGCTAATTAACAAATAATTATCAAATTCATAAGCAATACATTTAGAGACTGGCTTTCTAAGACCATCCCCACCTTTCTCAGTAATGTGCAGTAGCAGTTTGGTGTCATAAATCCACTGAGCCACAGCTGTGAATATATAGATGACAAGCTGCCATTCACACCCCTTTGTGTCTTAGAGCTTAAGTACTTTAATAGATTTAAGTCCTAAAGGGTCTAAAGCCTTTAGAGTGAAATTAGTGTTCCCAGAATAAAAAAAGCAAGCAATATTCTATTGCTCTTAGCTTCAATTTAAGGTAAATTAGAGCTAGAAAAGACCTTCAAGAGGCTCCAATTTAGCATAGAAATTGCCATTCGAAACAGATTCAATACAGATGGACAATTGTTTTGTTCTCTTCCTTTTCTCTGAAGAAGGTAAGCCTCATATTTTACTCACGCCTTTAAGGAAGGTTTGAATCGTAAGCCCCTGAGAACATAGCAACAAATTGTTCAGATATAATGATTCTGAACTGAATAACTATCAAGCATTACCAGCTAAGAGGTGAAAATCCAAGAAGTTTTCATAGTTGGAAAGGTCAGGTATATAGGGAGAGCCTGGTGAATGGAAATCAAGTTCTCTGTATTGTTAGTTAACAAATTCAAGAACTACACAGAAACTCATCCATCATCTCCAGCTACCATGTCTCCACATGGAGGTGAATATTCATGACTGGTTGAAAGGCCTTTGTCACCTGTGTCTCCCTGAGGGTGCCTGTGAGGATTTAATTATGTCAGTGTGGTATCACCACCCCAAGGACTGGCCATCAGGAGTGACATTGGATCATGTTCTACAGTGCTTCTGATTACACAGTGAAAATCCCTAAAAACAAAGGAAGCTGGCAAACTGAAAGAGGGGATGGAACCCTACAGTTGGAAGAGGCAGAATGAAAATATCAAGACAAAAATATATTACAAAAATATTACTATAGTAATGCTTCATCTCACACATGAAACAATTACGGTAAGATGTGGTCTTAGGATTGGCCTACACCATGTACTATTATAAAGACAAAACTAAAACTAGTGTCCATGTTTGCCTGCACCCATGTTTAGAATTTCACTCATCAAATAAAAATATGTATTTGCTATAATATAGCTTGTAGTCATAGTTGAAATATTTTTATTTTAACCTAACCTAAAATAAAGGTCAGAAAAGGTAGTGTCAAAATCTGCTTGGTCCAAAGACTCTGGATCATGAAACCCAGGTGAATCCTCTTTCTTCACGCCTTACGGGAGCCAGGTTCCTTATATTTTTTGGCATTAGTCTTAGACTTGGCAATCAGATCAAGTCTGCTTCTATTAACAGTTATCTCCTGATAAGAAATAACTATCTTCCCATTTGTAAACTGTAGGTTGGGACGTACAGTTCAAAAGAGAATTCCTTGTCCTCTTAATCATTGTTGGTTTTCTTGCTGTCTATTTCTTTTACTATCCCTTTTCTGGTGATTTGAATTTCTAGTTTCTTTGGCAGGGAGCTTTTTCTTCCAGATCATTCCTAGAATATGTTTTAGCCTTTGTTTTTCATTTTCTACTCTAGGTTTGGCAACTGCTTTTTTCTTTGGTAACTATCATTTAACAAAATACTACTGTGCACTTCCAGGCCTTGTCATGGAAAAAACATGCTTGTGATTAGAAACCAAACTAGTCCTTTTACTAAGTGTGATCAAAAATATAGTGAGTGCCAAGCACCATCCAATGGAAAGGTAGACTTAAAAGAACATTAGACGGTATCTGATCCATCTTATTCTCAAGAGCTGTTGTTGTTCAATTTCTGGCTTTTTCTCAAAGTCAGAATTACCATAAAATGTAATTCAAGATATGGCAGCAACCATGCCAGCACAATTTAAGGTACTCACAAAAGAAGACTTTCTGAATTGTTTCAGAAAGTGGCAAGATCAATGGCATAAGCACTTTCAAAGCCAATGGGAGTATTCTGAGGAGGGTTAGTGAAGATATGTCTGTTATTATGTGCTTTTTAATTTAAACATTTCCTATATTTGTTGGTCATATACATCCCCATGTCTGTGTTATCTTTTTCTAAGAGTTTATAGTGTGAGTAATCTTATCCCCATTCCCATTCCTTTCAGATTTCTAAATAGAAGATTAATAAAGGCTAAATGCAGTCATTCAAGTTATATACACTGTCCCTCAAGAAGTAGGGATACTATAATAACAAACCAGACACTGTCACCCTCCATGGGCTTTGCAGCCTGATTTCTACTGAATAAACAGATAATATAAAGAGAAACCAACTAAAAATTAGTTGCAAATTGTAAGTGTTATGGAAAAAATGAGGCAAAATAACCTCATAGAAGAGGCAGTTTTCCACTTCATCTGGGTGTGGTCCAGAACCTGGGCTCTGTCCTTCATGGCATGGTGTACTTTAATCTAAGAAATGGAGGTAATGTAAGAGGGATGTGAGATGATAAATATATCTGCTTTGAACCAAAGCACCATTTTACTATGGAGTTTTTCTGCAAATGGTCACAAGAACTTCCTGTAGCTTGGTTTGCTTTTCTTTCATGGCATTCAGGTGTCTTTTAAGGCCATTCTTCCATACTGAAAGGAAATGAGCTTAAGACTCATGTCACACATTGAGGAAAACTCAGCGTCTTCTCTGAAATAAAGTCCTTCTCCTGCTTTAATGTTGGTCTCATTTTCTCTTGCTCTCCTGTGTCTCCTGTGTTCTGAGATGGAAGGAGGGAGTGGGAGGGAGGGACGGATAAAAGAAGGGAAGATTAAAATTGGTCACAAGCCTCCGATTGGCTACCATCCTCCATCCAGAGGTCCTCCCACAATGTGTCTGATTTTTTTTCTCTCCTAGGCGTCTTCCCTTTCCCAAATTCCTGTTTATTTCTTATGCAAAATATTTACACACAAGCTTTTTTCTAGATAATACTATTGCTTTCTTAGTCATTTTCCTGAGGCCTCATCTATATCCTAAATGTTTTATCCAGCCACTTGTCTAAATTCATTTTGTTTTCTCTGTAAGAGACACTCCGCTGCCAGCCATTCAGACGGTGTTATTTTTCACCCTGCTACACTTATTTGGGCACCCAAATAGAGTGTCAAACATACAAAAAAAAATTCAGCAACAGAATTTGAAGTTAGTTTGTATTTAAAGAGTGTAGGAAAACAAAATCATCCCTGACTCATCCAACATCCTGAAACAGAAGCTCTGCGTATGCCAGTGAAGAAGCTAATTAGAAGACTGCCTTTCTCTACCTCCACCACAGGTGTCAAAACTCACCATCAAAATGGGGAAGAAGCAAAAAGCAGGACAAATGACATTCCCATCTTTGCACCTCTTAATGAGTGTCATTCCATCCTTGTGCGTGGGGAGCAGCAGCACTTGAGAACTGTCTATAGCCTGGCACTCTCATTCCAGCGCTAACTCAGAAGGGAAAGCACAGCAGGCAATGAACGGTTTCTTAGAAAGTACAAGGCTTCCATGGAATATGCTGTTCACTGCTCCCCAAATTCTTTAGATCCATGTGCATACTGAGTTTTGTAGCTATCGTTTTTAACGCTATTTCACACTCTTTCCATCCACTGGAAGTCACAGGATACGTCTTTATCCTGCTTCAATCAAACAATACATTAGTAGACATCTAATCTGCAAATGAACTTAAGGCATAGCTTCAGGAAGGATAAAAGCTGCTTTTCAAGGGTGGCTGGAAATATCATTTAGCTGCAGCCATCTGGCGTAAGTTCACCATTAACAACATACGTCTGATTGTATACCTCATTGCCTTCTAAAATACGGAGAAATCTGCAGCCGTTCTTGAATGTATTCAACATATTGTCCCAGGTACTTTGTTAAAATAGTTAAAAACACAGACTCAGGGATCAGATTGCCTAGGTGAGGGTTCTGATTTGCCAGAGAAAGGCTATGTAACTATGGACCACTTACCCCAACCCAGCAGGCTTCATTTTCTCAGCAGCAATTACAGTACAGCTATGGTAACTACTACACGGAGTTGGCATGAATACAGGTATCATCCCTCCAGCAGTGTCAGCTACATGGTGCTTTCAAGACCTTTCAGATACAAATAGCATCAGATAAATTTTACTGCTTAAACCTTTTGGTGGCTCTCCAGCCACTAGAACTTGTCTAAGTACTTAGTGTTGGTGTTCTGCAAGCAAAGAGAAAATAAAGAATCATACACAATAAAGGTCAGCAAAATAACTGCTGACCAACCAGCCTAAGCAACTAGCTTTTATTGAGATAAAGAACAAAGAAACTCAAATTGTTATGCTTAGATTATATAACTTGTTTACTTCGTGACCTTACAGGACCTCATGTTTTTACTTCGGGGTGGGGGCGATGTTTCAAGACCTGCACTATTCCCCATAAAATCGTCGACCGGATATGTCCGGGACAAAATGGAGTCAGTGTGGCCTCTCTTAGTAGTGAAGGTGAATGATGACATGGCTCTCATCCACTGGGCTGTCACTGAAACAAAATAATATCTACAAGCTACAAGAAGAGTGATTTAATTTGGCTCATGGTTTGGGGCGATTCGTCCATAGTCAGCTGACCCTAAGGCAAGAGCATCATGGCAGAAGGGCATGACAAACAGAAGCTGCTTAGCATAGCATCCAAGAACAGAGCAGGGGAATAATACCAGAAAAGGAGCAGGTGAGGGGCCATCCGCTCGATTTACCTAGGAATGTACTCTCCTAATCTGCGAGGCATTTCTTAATTTAGTGAGGTTGTCATATTGGAATTAACTTTCACAACATGAAAGAATAAAAAAGTGCTAACTCATCACCAATACATATTTTATTTTCATTAGTATAGAGTTTTAAGTTGGAAGCAGATGTCCAAAAGAAAATTAATTTTGTAGACTTTCCAGGTATGGACAATTAACATTGTCGGGTAGATGGAAAGTGAGCAAACATGATATGCGCACAGTTCACAGTCTCCTGCTCACTTTCTGTCCCCTTCTCTAGCTGGGAGAGGAACACAGGGCTTGACAATGGTGAAACCAACAGATGGAAGGTACTCTGGGACACTGAATCACCACATGAGGCAAGTTGCCTGCTGATCAAGAACACCTGTGAATAGTTGAATGCACAAGAAATAAGTTTAAATTATCATCTATTTGCTGTGCGGATAGCATTTACAAAATTGGAGTGTAGTTGTTAAAGAAGTTTGACCTATTCGAATTACTGAAAGGACCCTGTTCCTATTATCTCTCAATTATGTACTTTTTCTAAACTTGCACTTTAAATTAATACCAAAGTTATCTTTTAAAACACACCAGCATTGTACTTCGAGCTTATATATGGCTCACATATTTTCTATTTCCTGAATTATAAAGAGTATGATCAACACCCATGTACGCTCCAGATGTGCTGGCTATGAAAATTAATTTCATAGACCTCCACATATAGGGCTTCCACAGGTGGGGCCCCAGGTGTTAAAACCCACAGCACTGAGACCACACATCCCACCATCTGCCCCATAGCTGCAACAATACTGAAGGAGGAATTACGCTGCAGACATAGAATTCTGACGGTCATCTTTGAATCAAGGAGTCTTCTATGGCCTTTTTGTACCTTCCTAGACTACATGGAAATCTGGGACTCTTCCAATTGAAGCATTTTCCCTAATAAAATCCTTGCATATACAATTTTGTCTTTATGACTGAATCTTAGAGAAAACAATTTAAGCACAATTTAAGTAAGTATTTTGCATAAATTTTGTAATTTGTACAGTCTTCTAAGTACTATTACTGTGTGAATCTCTAGAATGAGGTGTGGGTTTCCCATCATCTCCCCCCCTCACCTTCTTCCTTGAGTTCCCTTCCATCTTCATAACTCAACTTGGCTGTTAATACTTTTTTTTTTTTTTTTTGGTCAGACAGAGTATTAAACTAGTTTTCCTCTGGGAATTTTTTTTTTTTTTTTTTGCTCCTTTTTTATGACTGTCTTTCCTATAAGAACCTTAGTGTGAGGTTCTATATATTTTGACATTTGCATAACAGTGTTACTGCCGATTCCTGGAATAAACTTAATAATTAGATTCTATTGAATCATGTTGAGTTTGGCTAAATGTATTCATAATGAGCTTGTGTAACTACATGTGGGAAAATGTATTTTTGGTGGGTGAACTAAACTCAAGGAACAGAATTTTTAAATTTATATTTCAACAAGGCATTGATATTTTAATAAATGTTAAATTGCAAGGCAAGTTTCCAAATCAGTACTTGAAGAATTTATAAAAGAATTATGAGAACAATTTCTGTAACTCTTGGACCTCTCAGCCAGATCAAGGAGCACAGTAGAGAAAGATTTGCAATGAGATTGCTTTACAAAGAATTGTTCCTCTATTCCAGGAATACTACCTCCTGGGGAAGGCTAGATAGTGCCACTGCCTGGTGAAAGAATTTTCTATGATGTTATTTGGAAAAACTAATATTCAGTGTTTTCTAGGCAGAGAATTAGTCCTCTGACATTTTTCCATCATCTCTGCTCCCTAGAGAAACTCATTAACTGAGAACCAATTAACTAGCACGCACTTTAGAGGTACCAATGGGTGGGATTGTAATGGACTCTCACAATGAGGGGCAGGGAGCATGTGTGAATTCTTCTGCAATCAAGAAGAGGGATTACTTGAGGAAGAAAAGCAAGGCATAGAGACAAGATTTCTTTCCAACCAGGTTTCTTCCAGGATCAGAATCTCCAGTAACAAAGACAGGGAGGCCAACATCCTAATTCCTGACAAAACTTAAGGAAGAGACCCTATAAAACTCTCTGTACTAGAGATGTATTCACTCAAGTCAAGGCAAGTGTGAAAAACAAGAAGCAAAGCAAAACCTCCAAAGAGCTAGTGAAATTGACTACAACATTTCCAACATTTTCTTATTTCAAGAGTTCAAAGCCTGCTGATAAAAGTGGCAGTTGCGGAAAGAACAACCTTTTTCTCATAACTGCTCCCACCTCCTTTCTTCATATCCTACTCCCCACCCCTGGATTCCCAGATAGCAGTGGACGAGGGAAAAAGAAAAGCCCAGGAATGAATATAGGACAATTTACCACTTTCACAGACTTGCTAATCAAAGAAGCCAAAGTGTGGAATATAAAAAGAATTTCTACTAAAGTCTTTTCGGGGTTTTAAACTATGTCTTTAGTTATAAAAACAAGCAAATAAAATGCATGCTTACCTGTCTGTTAGTTAAATTTAACAGGAAGATCAGAGAAACCTGCCAGAGTTTTCATTTGGAAGACAAACTACTTCCTTCTTCTAAATGAATTTTTCAAAGTTGGTGGAAAATAAAAATAAACTTTTGTTTTGATTTATAACTTAGATTTCATATGTATTTTACATATTTCATTTATCAATTTTATCACTAGCAGAACCATTGAGATAATCAAAGCAGTAGGCAGTGGAGAAACAAGTTTCCCAGTGGGAGTGCCTTCCCATGTGACACAGGGCTATCATGGTGTGATAGCTATCACCAACACCTGTAGACTGGTTAGGAATGCAAACTTCTTGGTCCACTTTAGGTCTACTAAATCAGAAGCCCCTGGAGACCCCCCTTTCCTTAGAATCTGTGTTTAACAAGTCTACCAGGTGATAATGATCCAGCTAAAGTTTAAGAATCAGACATGTGGGATATTCCAGAATATTAGAATAACCCTCTGATATGGATTAAAAACTGGTGGTCAACTTAAGGACAGCTAAATTAAATAAGCAGGGAGCTGAGCATAAATGTTCTACCTGAAGAAAGTTGCCAGCATAAATAGAGATGTAGAGAAGGAGAAAAAGTGCACTGAGACATTGTGGGTTCTCATATGTGTTGTTCTTTGAGCCATTAGGTTCTCCTGGAGAAGCTCTGGTCCTCACGTTAGCATTGCTTCCTGGCACTTGAGGGGAAGATGTGTGCTGCACAATCTCCAGAATGAATTCTTCGTACTGGCTTTCTGGCATGAACTCAACGTGCTTATCGTTGGAGAGGCTCAGGACCTCTGTGTCGCTGAGGATGGCTGTGGTGCCTTTCAGGACAGCCCTAGTCTTTGTTGTGAATGTGACTTCTCAGCTCCAGAATAGAACACTCATCCCACCAGCATAGCTCCTTCACCTTGCTGGCATAGACTTTCTAGCTTCCACCAATGACCTTTGGGCCTTCCCAGCACAGATCCATAAAAGAGACTGGCATGAGTCCTTCTTGTGGGCTCTAAAACTCCAGATGGACTCGTGGGAGGCATTGTCATGAGCTCTGGGTCTTCATCTGGACTCATGTGGGACACTGCTGTGGGATTCAGGCCCTTAGCTAAGTATTGTATGTCTTTAATGTTGTGGATAGATTTCCTGCAGTTTCTCTTGTTAACTCTGGGTGACCATCATAAAACAATATTATAAATTCTATGTTCTGATTCTAGTTTTCCTTCTCACAATCCCTGACTACAACAGCCTCTTGATCTTGGTCATTCTTTCAGGAGTGAGATGAAATCTCAGTGTGGTTTTAATTTGCATTTCTCTAATGACTAATGATAATGAACATTTTTTCATACATTTATTTGCCATTTGTATTTCTTCATCTGAGAATTGTTTATTCATCTCAGATGCCCACTTTTGGATTCGGTCTTTGAATTTTGGGGGTCTGATTTTTTTTAATTCTTTATATGTTTTAGACAGAAGTCCTTTGTCTGAGGGAGAGTTCACTAAGATTTTTTCCCAGTTTGTGGGTTTTCTTTTCACTATGCTGGAGATTTCTTTTGACGTGCAGAAACTTTTTAGTAAGAGGTGATCCCAGTTACTGACTCTGGGAAGTATTTCCCATGCGGTTTGAGTACTATTCATTAATTCTCTACCTACTCCTATGTCTTCAAGGTTTTTACCCAATTTGTCTTCCAATAGATTTATTGTTTCTGTTTTAACGTTTAGATCTTTGATCCATTTAGATTTTATTTTAGTACATGGTGATAGGCATGGGTCTAGTTTTAGTTTTCGGCATATGGAGAGTCAGTTTTTCCAGCACCATTTATTGAAGAGACTGTCGTTCTCCCAGTGAACATGTTAGGCCCCTTTATGGAAGATAAACTGGTTGAGTGTGTTTGTAGTTGTGGTTGTATCTTCTAATCTATTCCACTAATCTTCAGCTCTGTTTTGGTTCCAGTACCATGTTGATTTTGCTTTGTAGTATAACTTCAAGTCAGGGATTGTGATACCTCCTGCCTTGCCTTTGCTGCTTAGAACTGTCCTTGCTATTCTAGGTCTCTTTTCACTCCAGATGAATTTTGGGAGTGATTTCTCAAGTTCTATGAGGTATGTTGATGGTATTTTTATCAGGATTGCATTGAATCTGTATAAAAGTTTTGGGAGAATGGCCATTTTCACAATATTTATTCTTCCTATCCATGAGCAAGGGATGTTTTTCCATTTTCTGAGATCATCTTCAATTTCACTTTTCAGTTTATTATAATTTTTCCTGTACAGGTCTTTCACTTCTTTCATGAGAGTAATTCCTAGATATTTCATTTTTTTTGGTTGCTAATGTGAAGGATGTGGTTTCTCTTATTTCTCTCTCTGTAACTTTGTTGTTAGTGTATAGGAATGCTATTGATTTTTGAGTATTGATTTTATATCCAGCTACATTACTGAATTTATTTATTATGTCTAGCAGTCTTTCAATGGAGTTTTGGGGATCTTCTATATAGAGTATCATGTCATCTGCAAATAATGATAGCTTAACTTCTTTTTTTCCTATCTTTACGCCTTTTATTTCTCTCTCTTGTCTGATTGCTCTGGATAGTATTTCCAGTACTATATTAAATAGGAGTGGTGATAAGGGACATCCTTGTCTTGTGCCTGATTTTAAAGTAAAGGCCTTCAATTTTTGGCCATTTAGTATGATATTGGCTGTTGGTTTGTCATAGACAGCCTTTATTATATTGAGGTAAAGACCATCTATCCCAGTTTTCTGCAAGGTTCTTATCATAAATAAATGTTGGACCTTATCAAAAGCTTTTTCTGCATCTATAGAAATGATTATGTGGTTCTTACTTTTGGCTCTATTAATATGGTGTATTACATTTATTGATTTATGTATATTGAACCATCCCTGCATGCCTGGGATGAATCTCACTTGGTCATGGTGTATGATCTTCTTGATGATTTGCTGCATCCTACTTGCCAATATTTTACAGAGGATTTTTGCATCTGTATTCATTAGGGAGATTAGTCTGAAGTTCTCTTTTTCACTTGGGTCCTTTTCAGGTTTTGGTACTAGAGTAATATTTGCCTCTAGGAATGATTTAGGAAGGATTGCTTCCCTTTCAATTTCATTGAAGAGTTTGAGGAGTGTTGGCATTAGGTCTTCTTTGTATTTCTTGTAGAATTCTGCAGTGAATCCGTCTGGGCCTGGGCTCTTCTTTGTAGGTAAGGATTTAATTACGTTTTCGATTTCATTAATAGAAATTGGGTTATTCAGTAGTTTTACATCTTCATGGCCTAGCTCTGGTACTTCATATGCTTCTAGGAATCTGCCTATTTTCCCCTGTGTTATCAAACCTTTGAGAGTAGAGGTTTTCAAAATAGGTGTTGAAGATTTTCTGTATTTCTATAGGGTCTATGGTGATTTCTCCTCTTTCATTCCTTATTGCAAGAATTTGAGCTTTTTCTTCCCTTTTTTTTAATAAGGTTGGCTAGGGGCTTGTCAATTTTATTTATTCTTTCAAAGAACCAACTCTTTGATTCATTGATTTTTTGGATTTTTTTTAGTCTCTATTGCATTGATTTCTGCTCTGATTTTTATAATTTCTTCTCTTCTTTTGGCTTTGGTGTTGACTTGCTCTTCTTTTTTCTAGATATTTGAGGTGTAACATCAGGTTATTTATTCGTATTCATTCTGTTTTCCTGATGTGTGAAGTCAGTGCAATAAATTTTCCTCTGAGGACAGCTTTCATTGCATCCCACAGATTCCTGTAAATTGCATTTGTGTTTTCATTTTCTTGTAGGTAGTGTTTAATTTCTTCTTTAATTTCCTCTGTGACCCACTGATTACTCAAGAGTGTGTTATTCAGTTTCCATGTGTTTGTGGGAATTTTGCAGTATCTTTTATCATTAATTTCTAATTTCATAGCGCTATGGTCTGATAGCAGGCAAGGGGTAATTTCAACCCTTTTGCATTTATTTAGATATGGTTTGTGAATTATTATATAGTCTGTTTTAGATAATGACCCATGCACTGCTGAGAAGAATGTGTATTCTGTTGTTGTTGGGTGGAACTCTCTGTATATGTCTATTAAGTCCATTTGTTCACAGGTGTGATTCAGTTCTTTTATTTCTTTGCTGATTTTCTGTCTGGTTGATCTGTCCATTGATGTCAATGGTGTGTTAAAATCTCCTGTTAGAATTGTGTTACTGTTAACTTGGTTCTTCATTTCTGTTAGTACTTGTTTTATGTAACTGGTTGCTCTGGAATTTGGTGCATATATATTTAAGATAGTTATCTCTTCCTCTTGGAGTTTTCCCCTAACCAGTATGTAGTGACCTTCTTTATCTCTTCTGATCATTCTTGGTTTGAAGTTCACATTGTCTGCGAACAGAATAGCTACCCCTACTTTTTTTGGGTTCCTGTTGCATGAAGTATTGTTTTCCATCCTTTGACTTTCAGTCTATGAGTATCCTTTTGGGTTAGATGTGTTTCTTGTAGATAGCATATGGTTGGATTTTGTTTCTTGATCCATTCTGCCAATCTGTTTCTTTTAATTGGTGCATTGAGACCATTTACATTAATGATTATAACTGTTATATATTGGTTTATTGTTAACATGTTATCTTTCTGCTGTTTCATCTTTATCTTTTGGTTCTGTTTAATTGTCTGCCTTGTTTAGTGGTTTTTTCCTAAATGTATCTAGGCTGTCTTTCGGTATTCTTTGCAGAGTTGGCTTGGTGATCATGTAGTTTTTCAGCTGTTCTTTGTCATGGAAGTATCTTATTTCTCCATCCATTTTGAAGGACAGTTTTTCAGGGTACGTCAGTCTAGGTTGGAAATCATTTTCCTTTAGGATCTGAAATACTTCACTCCATACTCTTCTTGACTTTATTGTTTGTGCTGAGAAGTCTGCTGTGATTCTGATAGGTTTTCCTTTATAGGTGATCCATCTTTTCTCTCTGACAGCTTTTAATATTCTATTCTTTTGTTCAATTTCTGGGCTGGCCATTATTATGTGTCTGGGTGTAGTTTTATTTTGGTTATGGCTATTTAGAGTTCTATATGCTTCAATGATCTTGATATTAGTTTCCAATCTCATGTTTGGGAAATTTTCAGCTATTACTTCTCTAAATATCCTCTTGACATCCTTTATGTTGTCCCCTTCTTCTTCATTTATCCCTATCAACCTTATGTTGTTCCTCTTTGTGTCATCTTGCAGGTGTTGAATTGTTATTTCCTGATTTCTTGTTATTTTTAAAAGATCTTTCCTTTCCTGTTCACTGGCTGCAATCTTGTCTTTGAGGTCTGAAATTCTATCTTCACATTCATTGAGGTGGTTTTTACAACTTTTGATGGAGTTTTTAATTTCCTGTATATCTCTTTGCATCTGCTTTATATATTGTTTGTTTCTTATATTGTTCAACCAGGGATTCTATCTTTTAGTTTCTCCAATTTTTTAACTGAGTCTTCTTTAGATATGTTCAGCATCTCCTTCATTTCTTTTATCATTTCTTCTTTTACCTGAGAGATTATTTCTAGTTTGAATTCCTTTAAGTCTTCCCAGAGTTGTTTCTTTATTTCAGTTACTATTATTTCTGGTATTTCTGGTATGTGGCATATATTTTCTTCTATGCACATGGCTTCTAGGCTTTGTTGGGATGGACTGGATATTTGAGATTGCATTTTGGTCTTTTGTTTTGTCATTTTCCTATATTTTTGAGCTTCAAGTATTGTTCCAAGTGAGGGATAGAGGTCAGCCATGCTGGAACCGAATTCCCTTCCAGGAAGAGAACCAGCAATGTCTCCTGTGATCCATGCCATGTTGGAACTTAGGACCCTGGGAAGCCAAGCAAGCACCTCCCCTCCCTGGTAAGCGGAGGCAGTGTGGCAGACTGCAGCCCTTCCATGGGGAGAATCAGCTCCTGAGATCCACATCATGTTGGAACTTAGGACCCTAGGAAGCCAAGCAAGCACCTCCCCTCCCTGGTAAGCGGAGGCAGTGTGGCAGACTGCAGCTCTTCCATGGGGAGAATCAGCAGTGTCTCCTGAGATCCATGCCATGTTGGAACTTAGGACCCTAGGAAGCCAAGCAAGCACCTCCCCTCCCTGGTAAGCAGAGGCAGTGTGGCAGACTACAGCCCTTCCAGGGGGAGAACCAGCAGTGTCTCCTGAGATCCGTGCCATGTTGGAAGTAAGGATGCTGTGAAACCAGTGACCATCCTGCCTCCCTGCTAAGCAATAGTGAACCTACTGCTACATGGCCTAGAGTCAAATATCCCACTTCCCCTATCCTCCTTCTCCTCCCACCTCCCCCCGCTGCCCATTAGCAAATGGGAGCCAGAAATCTGAGCGTCTCCTGGGAGGTTGACCATAGCAAATAAGGGGAACTTCCTTCTACCATTTCTTTGAAGGCAAATATTTTTATTACTTTTTTGCTCTTTACTGATTAATGGTACTGCTCTATTCGATATTCTGTTTTGATAAGTTCTATAGTGTTCTATGTTTCATCTCATTTTGATATACATGATTGAAAGAACAACTATTATAAAGATAACAAAATATACTGTGATACCTATTATTGTTATCCTGGTAACCTGCTGTGAAGTTCTATACCAATTTCACTGTACGATCTTAGTTGGCTTTATTCTGACTTGTTCTATTGTATACTTTCAAAATAAAATTTAAAAAAAAGAACTGATCCCCTAATTTTCCATGACTTTTCAATTATAAACTTGTTAAAATATTGCATACTTCTCCAATTGTTCTCATCTCAATGTTAAACATTTAAAAAGTAAGTTCAAATACTGAAAATTTAAGATGCAAATATCATTGGCAGCCATAATATAGAAAAAAATTGCATAATCATTACTGCTTAAAACTCTTGTTAACATTTATTGTAGTAATGTAACATAAAATTTTAACATAACCATATGAACTTCTTAATTTGTTGTCTAAAGTCTATCAAGTCTGGGATCTACTGCTTACTACTTGTGTAGAGTACGTGTAAAAGTTTTCTCCTTTGGTTTATAGGGATACTTTGAAGATTATAGAATGTATCTACAGCACCTGAAACATCAGAAATCTGTAAAATCCTCAAAACACTTAGAAGTGCTACAAGGACTCCACCACCACCATCAGTCAGTTCTAACCATATCAGGAAAGACAATGAAGTCTTAGTGTTGAAGACATTTATCCTACATCTCTCCACCTTGGCAACTACTCAACTGAACAGTCCTTCTTGTGGAAAATGTGACATTGTATAGTTAACATTGATAAATGCTCTAGTGACATGTCCCCATCACATGTAGGTAGATGTCAAAGTCAGGAGCTGTAAGCCACTAGTGACCAGCTCAGACATTCATCCAAGGTTTGCAATGGGAATTTGTTTACATTATTAAGCCTCCACTGAAGTGAGATTAAGATCATCCTGACTATATCCTAGATGAAAAATTGCTCTTGTATACTGGCAGACCTGAGATTCAAACCGAGTTTATTCTGAATGCAAAAGTCCATACTATTAGTGGCATGTTATGCTGACTCCTTGTATAGCTGCACATGGATTAAACAACATTTCAGAAATATACAGCCTTCTACTTTTTACCACAAAGAATTACTAACTGTAAATAAGAATATCACCTTAAGTTTCCTATAGGTTGCATTACAGTGAAAAATAAATTCCCTTTTATGGGGCAACAGACTTTCCATCCATTTGAGGCTAAATTAGTGTGTTTCTCATTTATAATAATCACTTTTATGTTTTGCTTTTTCTTCTAAGTGATTCCTTAAAGTTACTACTATTATCTGCCAAAACTAAAAAGTATTCATAGAAATAAATACAAATTAAACTCTAGCATTAGCTCCTTGATAATGTTCCCTTTCTTTTTATTAAAATAGAGATTAACATGCACTTTAGAAGTCATAAACAAATAATATCAACTTGAAACTTTCTACTGAGGATAATATTTTACTGATATTTTATAGTAACCGAGAGAACACCACTCAGTAAGTTATTTAATGCCTTCCCAGTACTAACTAAAGCCATCTCATATGCCACTGAGGAGCATGTCATGTGTCCCTGGGGTAGTCCTACCATACTTCAGCAAATAATGAACTAAAAGTTTTTCTCAGTCCTTTCTGGTTCTTCAGTTTTATTGAAGAATTTTTTTACTTATATCTTTGACAATCCATCCATTAAGGTAGCAGTGAACAATGTGTGAGTGTGTTATAAATATTGGTAAAGGATAAACAGCGTACACTTTACTTCCATTTGAAGGTGTGCTAATGAGCCTAAAACAAGAAAGCAAATTGTCTAACTTGCTTGTAGCATTAACAGTTTTCTGAATTTGAATATGTCTCTGGTGGCTACGAACAAACACTACGGAGGAAAAAATAAATCTTCCGGTCAAAACAGAACACAGCTCACATCAATTCAAAACAGTGGGAGGAGATTCCCCTGACTATTCTCTACCTATAAAGTACACTGTCAATTCACATCTGGAGCTTATCTCCAATTGCCTTTCAAATGTTACTTTCAGCCTCCTTGAAATATTTTATTTATATAAAAACGCTAAGACAGGATATTTCACAGAAGAAGAAAGAAGTGGTAAAGAAAGAGAATGAACATAGCTGCTTGTGTCTTGCTCCTTTCCCAAACTGTAAGCATTAAAGCAATGAACAATGGATGGGGAAAAGTAACAACTGGTGACCAATCATACTACTTGGAGATAGTCCTTAGGAACTGTTCTCTGTTGATAGGCCTCACTGCAGGCAGGCAAAAGCTTGCAGCTCTGCAAATACTGGTGGTTTTCAAGTAAAAATATCTCTTCTACTTTCAATTACCCTCTTGGGAAATTTCATTTGAAAAATTCATTAGATATAATTATCATTTCCATAAATTTTACTGTCCCTCTCGTACACTTGAGAGTCAGTGAAGAGGAAGCATAAATGATTTAGGAAAGCATGTGATAGGATGTCATACTTAGTTTTAAATTATATCAGAAGATACCATGCCAAGGAAAAAGAAGATGCTAACAGGAGATTAAGGAGAAAATTCTTGAAAGGCAGTCTCCAAGTCCAGTGGAACTGTGGAACTGACTTAAACAATGAAGGTGTATTGCATCAGTTAGATGCTCCTACATAACAAATTACCCCAGACTTCAGTGGGCTAAAAGAACAATTTTTAAATTATTTCTCTTGAGTACTTAAATTGGCTGAGATGACTGATCTGGACTGGGTTTTTCTGGGAGTAGCTCTCTACTATGTGTGTCTCTTCCACTCCTGGGACCAACAAGCTAGCCTGAGCACATCCTTCTAAAGACCATGGAAAAGATTTACAAGTGTGGACCTAATTGTACAAATGGTTTTTAAAGCCTCTAGTTAAATCAGTTTTGTCAACCTGCACTGCAAAGCAAGTTACATAGCTGAACTCAGAATCAAAGAACAAGGAAACAAGCCTCATTTCTTAACAGCAAGAATGGCCTTTGTTTTCTTTTTCTTTTTTTCTTTTTTTTCTTTTTGTATCAGGAATTGAACTCAGGACCTTGTGCTTGCCAGGCAGGAGCTATGACACTGAGCTATATCCCCAGCCCTTAATGGTGAGAATCACAAAGCTACATGACAAAAAATATGATGGACATAAGGTAGCTCTGGTCCTCAAGACAGAAAGTTTGGGGTCATGATTTCAATCTGTCCCAGGATGCCATTAATAAACCACCTCATCCTACATAATCCAACTCACGAAATGAGTACTTGTTGTAAAACATTTGTAGTAGTCAAAGATCCTCTCAGCTAAAGTTTTTTAGTTAGAAGGCCAGAAAATAAATCAGATATGAAAATGACCTCAGATCTCAGAAGCTAGGATGTAGCCTCAAAACACTTGCAAAGAATAACTCCCTACAGCAAATGTGAGTTTTCTGCAGAATACAACAGATCAAAAGAACTAACATTAGAGAAGTACCTCATATATGCCAACACTCTCCTTTTTATCTCATTTTAAATATTCATATATGTTGTAATCTGAGGTTGTGAGGAGAACAATTAGAATCAAGACACATAATTTACAATATTGTTTTATGATGGTCACCCAGAGTTAAACACAAGAAAGTTCAGGAAACCTAAAGACCCAGAATATTCAGTCAAGGGCCTGGATGGATCACACAGCAGTGTCCTGCATGAATCCAGATGAAGACCTAGAGCCTCCTACGAGTTCAGCTAGAGGTCTAGAGCCCACAAGAAGGACTCACACAGTCTTTGTATGGATCCGTGCTTGGAAGGACCAAAGGTCAGTGGTGGAAGCTAGAAAGTTTATGTCAGTAGGGTGAAGGAGCTGTGCTGGTAGGTTGAGGGTTCTGCACTGGAGCCAAGAAGTCACACTCAAAATAAGAACCACGGATGCCCTGAAAAGTACCATAGCCATCCTCAATGAAACGGAGGTCCCGAGCTCCTCTAGCAATAACAATAGTCGAGTGCATGCCAGAAAGCCAGTGTGACTAATTTCTCCTGGAGATTAAGTGGCACACATCTTCCCCTCCAGAGCCAGGAAGCAATGCTCAGTATAAGGACCAGAGTGTCTCCAAAGTGAACCACAGCCACTCTCACCAACAAGGTCCTGAGCTCCTCCAATGACAGTGTTCAAGTTCACGCTGGGGAAGCTAGTCATGATGAGCTCCTCAAAGAGAACCAACAGGTCAAACAGCAACACTTAGAGAAACCCACAACGGCTCACTCATCTTCTCCATGTCTCTTTTTATGCTGGCAACTTTCCCCAAGTGGACCATCTATGCTCAGCACCATGCTGATTTAATTCAGCTGTTGTTAAGTTGACCACCAGTTTTTAACTCATAACAATAGGGATCTGTCAGGATGCATCACTCCTCATTTTACAGACAACTAAATAAGTCTAAGGTTGATTAAATAACATAGAAATTAGGGATACAAAAACATCTAAATCTATTTGTATGTCCATAAAGCCTCTTTGGCCTTCACATAATAACTTAAAATAATGGCCAGTTTATATGTGTATGAAAAACTATATTTAAATAGCCAGACATTTAAACACTCACAGCTTCTATTTAGGAAGCTATAATTCCAACTCTGCTGGAGACAGAGTTCTTCCTCCAAAAGGAACACACTTTTGTTTTAAGACATATATTTTGAGTATTACTTACATTTCATCATCAAGGCACTTTTAACACACATCTCTAAATATTTTTAAGTGGTATGTTAAACTTTCACAGGATAGTAATCCAAGTAAGTAGGAAATTTAAAATTAAAAAGTTTAAGTTAACTTCATAGTTTTCTATACATTCATTTAAACAGTAGATATTATGTGTCCTGCATGAGTCCAGATGAAGACCTAGAGCCTCCTACGAGGTGCTATAGATATACTTAGTGTATGTTATACATTACACGTTATGATTGTGTTACCTATTATAGATTATAGACTATAGGTTTATTATAGATTATAGGTTAGAATACTTAAAATCTTCGTTACAGTTTCACTGAGGATTAAATAATAAAATACACTTAAAATTTTAGCATGGTACCTAGGACATAGTATTAAGAAAACTTTAACTATGAATGCAAGGTACCTGGTTATCACATAGGGAGCTCTTCCTGTAAGTATCATTTCAGAGACTAAAACGAAAATGCTAAAAAGGAGATCAAAATGCTTTCAGAAACTATCCCTTTGACTCAGATATTCAAATGATCCTGCTCTCATTTAGTCCTGGGTAAGACCAAAAGAACATCTAGAAAAACCATCCAGAGGTTTGGGTCACGCAGACAGACTGAAAACCATGAGTTAGAACATGACACCTCATGTTGTGAGGGCACAATTCTATGATTAGTGAAATCACAGTTAAAAAATAATAAACTCGTAAACATATTACAGTGAGTTGAAGTCAGATAGTAGCCTCTGCTTATGCTCCTGCTCCCAGTCACATAAACACCCCGCTGAATTCAGTCAGCCTTGACTTTCTGGGCCCAGCTGCTTTTCTTCTGATAACAAGCTGGCCAATTTGACTATTCTTAGCTATGTTTTCCTTGATTAAGAAAATATATTGTTTCTAATTGTCTTCAAAGACTTTGATTGCAGTAAAGTAATGCAGTCAAAGATAGTTTTATACTTTGCCTGAATCCTCTCCCCTTGTCCCCAGGATGTGTCTTATGATAAACAATCCCATTTAAACAAATGTATTTAGAGTTAGTTTTCCTGACATTATGTGTCTTAATTCAATCCGTGGACCCGATCATTTAATGTGTTGTACTTCCTGCTTGTAAAATATACATAAACTGGATTCAAAGCTGGTTCTTTGACAGTGATTTGAATTTGGTCCCACTAGTTCACTAGCATAATTAGGAACTGCCTTCTAGATCTCTCAGTGCAAAGAGAGATACATTCAATGTGGTATTTGTTTTTATGTAACAACATGAGATTCACAGATATCTCCATTAAGCCTAATTCAAGTGTGAACCAGGGAGATCCTACTCTAAATTTTCAATTCTAGCACCTATAGAAGAATAACACTTTGCACACAATTTCAACATCCATCGTTTTTCCCTTGGCTCCCTCTTTTTCCTGTGTGTTTATATGAGTATTCACTCTTTTTCTTTTCCTAATAACCTCATGTAACTCACAGCAGCATAGCTAGTCCTTTGTGGTATACAGCCATCAACTGTCAGCAAGAATTTCCTGAGTACATGAAACTTTGCTAAGAATTTGATAATGGCAAGGAAAATGTTCCAGTTGTTCATGGTTATAGAGGAAGAAAGTGAAAAAGAGAGAGAGAGAGAGAACAAACAAAAAGACAACAGCAGTTACATACTACAGCACCTCATCCCTCTGGTGCTGTACTCAACTACATGGTTCTTGTTCGGCCTCTCACATTCAGCTATGGATGCTGGACTGGAGTCACCTGACATCTTTCTCCTTCACTTTCCTGGGCTGGTACTTGGGCTGAGCAGGATCAACTAGTTGTACTAAAATAGTTGGAAATACTTGGAGCTCCTCAGAGCATCTCTCATTTCCTTCGTGGTCTTCTCAGCCTTCTCTTAATCATTTGTGCATAAAGGTCATTAGACATCTTGCATGCTAACCCAGGGCTGCAATGCAACTGTCTTGAGAAAGAGCTGGCCAAGAGAAGTTTGCCCTTTCTGACTAGCCTCGGAAGTCACACTTGTACATTCTCTTTTCCAGGGAACACAGTGTCTCTCTCAGTATTAAAGAGAAGGGATAGACTATCCCATCCTGATGGAGAAGGGAACGTGTTCTGAAAGAGCCTGTGGGACAGTAATTATTTTTGGAAAAGGCATTTTGCTATTAATATCACGGAATTTCAGTGCCTACTCTTATGCCTCAATTCCTATCTTAGCTCTCTGCCGCCTTGTTTCTTTATTCTCTTGGAGTTCTAAATTGGTCTTCTTTCAATACGGGGAAATTTCATTCCATTTCCTAAGAATTTTAACTTTCACTTTCTCTAGAAAGCTAATTGGCACCTTGTACCAATTTAGAAGTAAATAACAAGTAGACAATACTGTGTGAGACAAAATGAGAATAGCAGATTCAGAAAGATGACTACATATTTATTTAATAGAGCATTTTCCTTCTTATGAAAGAGCAAAGGAGAAAGGAGGCTCCTTTTTATTCCAAGAAAAAAGGTTAATTATCCAGTAATGCAAAGGAGAAAAATATGTGACTAATACTATCAGGATTGTATACACCCGAAATCATATAATGTACAGCTAGAAAAATTCCATTACTCTGGCACAGAATAAGTGATTAGTCAGTAAGATAAGAATGTCAGATACAGACAATTCCTTAGAAAGGAAACAAACTTATCAAAACTTTCATAGAAAAGTGTCCTCCTTCACACTTCTACCTCATCTCCTGTGTCCTCCAAATGAAAACAAGTGAACATAGACATTCCTCTGAAGATGCTCATTGTATAAAAATGCCAATCCTAAAAGTTTCCTCTGAATGATGCTCTGAAAAAAGTAGTGTTCCTTGAGAAAATAGTTTTGGGATGTAGCTGTACTAGTCAGTATTATGTTGAACAATATGTAATTACAAATGTAATTGATAATGATATTTTTCTCATGTAATAAAAAATTCAAAAATTGTCAGCAGAATCACTACAATTATTTCACAATTATATTGAAGATTCAGTTTCTTTATTTTGTCTTGGCTTTCATCCATGTGTTTGTCACATGGCTGCCAATGCTTTCATCACCTTCTCATTCCAGGTGAGAAGGAGGAGGAAGCCAGGATATAAAATCAACATTAAAACATCAATTGCCATTCTATGCATCAATAATGAACTAGCTAAGAAAGAAATCAGGAAGAAATCCATTCACAATAGCTTTAAAAAACAAATATTCAGGGATCAACCTAGCCAAGGAAATTAAAGACCTCCAAATGAAAATTACAGAATATTGAAGAGAGAAATTGAAAAAAATACTAGAAAATGGAAAGACTTTTCATGTTGTAAGTAAGCAGAATTAATATTGTTAAAATGGTCATATGGCCAAAAGTGAGTTAGAGATGCAGAGTAAATGCTATGAAAATAACACTAAAATTTTTAACAAAACTAAAAATATTCTAAAATTCATTTGAAAAAACAAAAGGCCCAGAATAGTCAAAAAAAAATACCTAAGCAATGCACCAAGGTTGGAAGCACCACAATGTCCCATTTCAAGTAATAGTACAAAGTGATAGTAACCAAAACAGCATGGTACTGACATAAAAGTACATATATAGATCCATGGAATAGATTAGAAAACACAGGAAAAAAATATATGCAACGATAGCCATCTGATTTTTGACAAAAGAACCAGAAATATACATTGGAGAAAGACAACTTCTAAAACAAATAATGGTGGAAAAACTGAATATCCACTCATAGCAGATTGAAGTTAGATTCCAGTTTCTCATGCTGTGCAAAAATCAGTTCAAAATAGATAAAGAGCTATGTGTAAGATCTAAAACTTAGAAACTGCTGGAAGATAACATAAGGAAAACATTTGAATCCATAGGCACAGGCAAAGACTTCCTGAACATTTCCTTTCAAAAGCACAGGAAATAGCAGCAAGATTCAAAAATGGTACTATATCAAATCAAAAGGTTTCTGCACAGAAGGAAAAACAACTAAGAATGAAGAGGCAGCCTACAGAAAAACAGAAAATCTTTGCTAGTTACTCTTCTGGTAGAAAAATCAACATCTAAAATATATTAAATACATATCAATATCTAGAATATATTAAATAACTCACAAACATGAAAAATTAAATAGCTCAACAATAAACATTTAAGTGAATTGAACAGACATTTCTCAAGAGAAGTACAAACAGCCAATAAGCATATAAAAAACTGTTCATTGTAGGCCATTAGAAAAATGTAAATCCAATCTACATGAAGATTCCCTCTCACCCTAATCAGAATGGCTTGCATCAAAAACATAAAAAATGGTAAATGCTGGTGAGGATGAATGGCAAAAGGATCCCTTTTAACAGTGTTAGTGAAATTGTAAGTCAGTACATTCCCTATGCAAATAAGTATGGATATACCACAAACAAATTAAAAATTGAGTAACTGGTATATTCCCAAAGAAATTAAATTTAACATTACAATAGAGGCCCTTATAAACTCATGTTTATTGAAGTATAATTTAAAATGACCTGGATATAGGCAGACTGGGTGCCCATAAACAGGAAAGAACAAAGAAAATCTGCTACATTAAAAAATAAAGAAAATATCATACATATACACCATGAGTACATTTTGGCCATAAAGAAGAATGGAATCATCTTGTTTATAGGAGTCTAAAAAGACAGGAAGGTAGAAGAGAGACAAATATTAGACAAGAGGAAAAGAGTAAGTGGGGTTAGAATGTAAAAGAAGGTGATTGGTGGCAAATATCAAAATATATTCAAAACAATTATCTAATGAAATTAATAGGCACTAATAACAATATCTCTACAAAAAGGAGAAAGAGAAAGCACCAAAATTTTTCCTTTGAGAGTTTTCTTTTTGTATGATAAAAGGCAAGCTCTCCTGAGTAACCACTGCCTGGATAAATCCTGAGCCAGAGCATTCCACATGGCAACAACATCTCAAAGCAATATTTTATCTATTTAGCATATTTACTAGAATAAGATAAAAGTCTGGGAGCTATGACTGATGTTTATGTATAAAAGCATGTCTGCTTCAGTAGTGAACAGGCTCAGGTGGTGTATATGAAGTTATCCTTTGTATCTGTACATACTCTACATGTCAAAAGCAGTCACTAAGAGCAGCCTGTACTATGCTCCACCTCCTCCAGCCTGCAACATACACATAAAATATCTGTAATTCTTCTTCATGAGAGATTCCTCCTTCTTCACCATTTGCTAATTTTTCATCATTTATGTCAGTACAGACTCATGCATGTTCATTTTATGCTTTTTAAAAATCCAATACTAGATTTGCTTTTCTCAAATTGTTTCAGTTTGGGCAAGGTGATAGGGCACCAAGATAAGGGTTTTGGATTCTGTCTAGTATTCTGATCTGACTGAATATCTACTGATGCAAAAGTCTTCAAGCTCCAGGTTTAGAATGGTAAAATAACAAAGGAATAAAAATAATAATGAAATATAAGGTCTCTACTGTTGTATTATTGTTTACATTCTGGATTACTTGAAGGCTTTAGGGTGAGCCAACACTGCTGGTCATCTGACCCACAGATATTTACTATCTTCTACAAGCTCACACTTTAAAATCTGGTGAGATTTTTCAAAGTCTCTTTTAGTTACAGCCTGACAATGTGACTAAAACTTGGTCAAGAAATCCTAAGGGACAATAAATGCATCAATACTCTGATAGAGTGTCTACCAGACTGTGAAATGCTTGTGCAAAAAGAAGTCTCCTTATGTAATCTTTTAGCAAGTTTTTAACCTGTGTTTGGCTATTGAATGGAACTTCTCCAGTCATATTATTTCTCTAGGTCTCAATACTCTCATAGAAGCCTGCATCTTATGATTGTAAGTATTATTAGAAGAAAATGCATTCAGTTTCTCTACAAATAAAGATACGTATGAAAAATGAACTGAAAAAAATATAGGTCCTGTGACTTTAAAGCTCCTGCCAAGTAATAATTAATCATATTATTTGATAAAAATTGCATCTAGGACCAAGGCACACAGTCTAATCCTTGTTTCCATGACTATCCAATTGTCCCACCAACCTAGAAATATCACGGGAACAGAATGCTAAACTTAGCTACATTTGCAGCTGTTCCTTGGAAACTCATTATGCAATACATGTGCTAACCAGAAATTCAATTAATAAGGATTTAGAGCAATGCACACTTTTTCTCATTTCTTCCTCTCAATGAGAATAAAGAATGGATGCGATTATTTTAATACCAAAAACCATCTGTCTACAAGGATGATTGTAGATTGGTATCCTCGACTTTGTATGACAGGTGAACCACAAATGTCTTGGCTCACCACTGTACACTGGTGGCTGTCACATCACCCCTGGTCACTACTTTTAGTGATGCAGCTAATGAGAAACTATATGTCCACTATCACTTTGGATTTTCCATTTTCTGAAACATGACAAGTGCTGGGAATGAATGGAGCACAAAAGCTTCGTTTATTATCAGTAAGAAGATGAAAGACTTCCTTTATTTTTGACTTTATTTCTTTATAAATGATTTTATTTGTTAGAACAGTTTTTGACTTATGGAAATTGAGTAATAGACTTCCTAAATACCTCACCTTTAATTTCCTAGATTAACATCTACTATTAATATGGTACATTTGCTATAAATTATAAAACAATGATACATTATGAATAACTGAAACCCACAGTTTACTTATGTTTTTTAGTTTTTCATCCAATGTCTTTTCCGAGCTTGAATTCTATATTCCTTTTATTCCTTTCAGTAGGTATCTCTTGTTGATTTCTGTTTCTCAGACTGTTGATGACCACCATAGTTGTGAGGAGAACTGATCTGGTATTTTATAGAATGTTGCACAATTAGAATTTGCCTGATGTTTTTTATCATGTTAAGACTGAGGTTATTGGAAAGAAGACCACAGAGATAAAGGTCCACTTTCATTGCGTACTGTCACTATGATTTGACCATTAATGTTGACCTTGAGTTCTTGGCTAACATAATCAGATTTCTCGGCTATAAACTTACCTTTCTTATCTCTCCATGCTATACACGCTAAAGAAAGTTACCCTGGGCAGTCTCTACATAGGGGTAATGTTTATGCTCAAACTCCTACAATTTGCAATATACCCATAAAATTCTTTTAAGTCTTCTACATGGGAGATCCCTCCATTCTCCTCCATTAGATAATGTTTTTCAATCATGTATGCCAATATGGACTCCTGCATATTTATTTTATACTTTGTTATAATAGGTTACTACATTTTTTCTTAAATTGTTCCAGTTTAAGCATTGAAAGTTTTAATAGCTAGTTTCTATTTCCTTTTGACAAATCCCTATAACTGTGCTTGTTTTCAAAAATACTTTCTTACTTTCTGATGCTACAACATAATCCAGGCTTATCTTGTATATTTCCTCTCCTATCCTATAATAAGTCATTTCTCTAAGGTGTCCTAGTTTTCTTCTTTAATTGGAAAGTAGCATTACAAACCAAGATATGAGTACCGAATAAGCTTATTGCTAGGAAAGTTATTTCTTTTAGGCTCTTCCAGTTATCAGAACAAAAAAAAATTTGCACAGACTAATCTACATGAATTTACATGTTTCCAAACACATGGAAATACATGTATGTATATTGAGCAACACATGATTACTTCTACTGTCCTCCAACTTTAATCCTTTACCACACAGATCATTTTAGCTACCCCCATTGCTATTTGAAAACTCCTACTCCAACAGAGAATAAATTGGTTCTCACCATCTGCTATCTATTTAATTAATTCTTCCACTCCATTTTAGATATATAGCATCATCAGAATTGCTAATCTTCACCTCCTTGGGAAACAACTTTGCCCATCACACTATTTACGTATGGTTCAGTGGTACAATGGTATAGTGTTTATACATAGTTCTTTTTACCCTTAGACTTACAGTATCCACTCATTTCCCAAGACACATAGGTAGGCATCTTTCCCTCTCATCCTATTTGGCTTCTTCCAGTGCTCATGAGATCAGGACCCACTAGTCTATGAACATGCATATCTTGTGCTTTCAGATTTATATTTTACTAGCAAGGTTGATCTACCTTTCTTTTTATTTAATGTATTCATTATATATCATAGATATATACTAGTAATAATTGTTAAAATATAAAAGAATAACATGAAAATAATTAACATTACATTATTAAATATTGGGGGCAAAAAAGGGCTGAACTGAAAAATAGAGGAAGCTACTAATTGAAATAATTTCAGAAAACAAAAACAACATAGAGTAGCTAAGAATGTCTACAGAGTCAATTAGGTGTACATCAAATCTGGTCCCTTACACTCACTGGATGACAGTGAATTACTGTTTTTCACTCACTGTATTCTTTTCCTTGCAAAATGGGAATAATCACACTTACCAGATAACATTATAATGAGTACAAATAAGGAATATATATATATATATATATATATATATATATATAGTACATGCTATAGTATCAGTAAAACCAAGTTATTTTCTTTGTTTCTATCTTCATCACCATCATAAAATCAACAGTCATTAAAATTTATCAAGCATTTATTATTTGAACATTATGCTATTTTAAAATATGGGTTTATTGTTAGTATTATTAGTCTATCACTAACATCATAGGATTGTGCATATTCTTTCTTATAACATTGCTGAATCTCATTAAACTTTTCTCTACCTTTCAGATTTTATACGAAGTGACCAAGGACAGGAGAATGGTAAAACATGCTCTGCAAATCTTTCTACAGTCCTTAGGGAGAAACAAGGACAATGCATACTATAGCAAAGACAACACAGTGTATACAGTTGTCCAGTCTTCTGATGTTCAATGTCTAAGTGCTTCACATCAATCTACAGAGCTGGTTATAGAAACTGATTTTTTCTCAGACTCAGGCAATGACTACTGCGTGTTTCTTTAGAATTACAGCTGCATTGCTCGTAATCAGTAACTATTATTTTTAATGAAGAAGAGAGAAAATTGCCCATATTTTTCCAAGCCCTGAATAAATTGCAACATAATTTATTATAGCATTATGGCCTTTAGGCTCCTAGGAGTTCATATAATCTTTATAGTGATTATCATGATTATAGGGTATTTGATCTTATATGTAGGAATCTAGAAATTTCAGACATATTTCAATTTAGCTAGAAAATTTTTCAGTCAAAACAAGTTAACATACTCTTTCTTATTTTAGATTAAATTCAATATGATTATGCTCATCTTAAATACGTGATCACATCTTTGGGCCTTTCTATTTTGAATAAATAACTAATCCTCACTGTGGAATCATTTTTATATGTCATGACCTTCAGTTAGTCTGGTAAACACATGGCAGAGGGCACAGATCAGGTTGTTCTCCATATCTGGACTGGAAGAATTTGATGTTACTACCAGATTCCCACTGGTCTCCCTGATCCTTACTATAACACACAATATACCTCATGAGCCAAGTAACAGGAAATATTACTGACAAATCTGAAGCCCAGGAGACTCTCATATCCAGGGTTTCTGTGGCCCAACTGTCCTTCTGAAACAGACACAGTTGTGTAAGCCAATCTTTTTAAAGAACTGTTATGAACTGCTTTCAGAAGCCAAATGTTACGGTTTGTGTTTGGATGTCTCACCAAAGCCTCAAGTGGTCATGAGGTATGGGACTTTTGAAGATGGCTGAGTATAGCCTTTGTGATTGTTTAGTTGTGTAGAGCTGGGATTGGCAGTGTGAGAGCTATACCTACCTAAAGGTGGGTAGTTGGCATACAATATAAGGGAGGGAAAGAGGCATGCTCTACCCTTTTGCTTTTCTTTGCTCTTGTCATCTTTATACCTGCTGCCACTGTGAAAAGCTGGCACTGCACCACGCTACTTTGCCTTGGAGCCAGCTGATTATTGACTGAAACCTCCACAAACCGTCAGCTAAAAAAAACTTTTCCTTCCTTTATGTTGGGTGTCAGGTATTTTGCCCAGCAATGAGAGAAAAGTAACTAAGACACCAAATTTAGGGGTTTTTGCGGGGGAAGGTTGTGTTTTTGCTTATTTGTTTGAAGTTTAAAAAATAAAAGACAGATTGGTAGCCTTAAAGAGTCTTCAAAAATTATTACATTTGAGTTGCTTCCTCCAGGAAGACAAACAAAAAACATACTCTGCTCAAGCCAAGATGAAAAAATAGTTAGTTCAGAAGTTTGCTTTTGAGACCCTCAAAAGTTTACTTTCAAATATAAGGTAGGTCTCATGAAAGACTTCTTATTTGGCTGAAAAGAGCTTTCAAGACAGTTGCCCCAAAATGGAGGGAGGAGGAGGAGGGAAGAAAAAGAGAATGAGACGGAACTAAGACGTGTGATGCACATGTACCAACTCTACATGGCGAGTGTAAACATTATGCAATGCAAACATGTACTAATAAATTATTTTAAATGTTGCCAACAATCCCCAGAAGTCACATTTAATTCTCAAGACATACATTGCACTTCAGAAGAGAGAAAAGTAATGAAAAAAACTACTTTGTGAAAAATAAAAGTTCAGGGGTCTGGAAGGGAGTCTAGGAAGACTCCTGAACAGGCGGAACAGTAAGCAGCAAACTAATAAGCCTCTCTGAGAGAAACAGCCCAGATGCTGGAATATAGCATTCCGGAGAAGAAAAGCAGGAAAGATGTAAATCCCCTTGACCCAGCAAGAAACTAAAGTGAGAATTGAAGCCCACAGAAAGAACTTTAAAAGAAGAAAAACTTGAACAGAAGAAGGCTGTAGCTGGCGGCGCTCTCACCAGAGCCGGTCCCACTGAGCCAGAAGCACTGTTGGAACCTGGAGATGCATGGGCACAGTGAAGCTGGTGGCTGGTGAGCCTAAAGGCTATGGTGAGGAGATGTAAGGGAAGAAGGGAGCGGCGAACTAGAGAACCGCACTTGCTGGCATGTCCAAACTCGCGCGGCTGCGACTCAGCGAACAGCCCGGGTTCCCGCTGTTTTGACTTGCTGGAGCCATGGTCACACTGAGGTATGGGCACACTGAGGTCAGGAATCGGTGAGACCAATGGAGAACAGAGCTGGTAGGTGTTGTACTCTAAGAAAATAGCTTCTTATATGTGTATTATAGCAAACCTGTAAAGTGGCTTACTAAACGTGTTTGTTTTATCCTTTTTCCCTAACTGATATGTTAAGTGACCTAATTGATATGTTGAGCAACACTCTCCTCTGTAAAGAATTGCAAGAATCTCACCTAATTGATATGTTAACCATTGTTGCCCTCTACAAACTACAGAAGCTGTGCTAAAACAAGCTAACAAGGGTTGTTAATCACTGCTAGGCGCCTCTATTCTCCGCTAAAGAGCTAAAAAAGACTAGAATGACAATTAATTTACATTTGTTTAAAGTAACCTGCTTGTGTGCAGAGAGATTTGCGTATGAGTTTAACCCTTTACCCTGACCTTGACACATAACCACCGCCGTTTTCTGTTCTGTATGGCGCCTTATTGCCTCCCTCTCCCCTCACCTATCTATCTAGGCCATAAAAAATTTGGGTTTCTGGTGACCTCCTCCCGACCTGGTGATGATCTGTCATAAAATGAGCCTGCCCCAAAGTTTAAGAACTGTTTAGCTTCAAAAAAAATTACCGGGTAATACTATGGCCCAAAACCCCAAATGGTGCTTTCCTTTTGTTCTGTATGTGTCAAATGAGTTAGATATCAGATCTTTGTAAAACTTAAGTTCCAGCATCTCATAACTCGTGACCCCTTCGCACTCACTAGCAAAGATGAGCTGTCCTGGGATAATTAACTTCCCCACTTTCTTCCCCAAACATTGCTGCAGATGTGCCACTCCGAGATATGTCAGTCTGTAGGATGGGAATAATTTGAAAAACACCAGGAACTCCCGAGATTGTCAGAGCTAAGTGGACAGCAATACAGTTTCCAGACTCGGGTCAACAAGTTTGATGGCTCTGCAGGTTTCTTTGTTTCTCCCCCCGCCTTTTCCTCCAGCCTCTTTTTAAAGTCCTCCCTTCAGTCTCAGGGAGACAGTCTCCAAATTGGCTCCCGGAGACTGGTCGCCAGGCCTGAAAATAAAGCCTTTGCCACCTAAATTTTTGGTCTCTTGCCTCCTTGGATTTTATACCGGGGGCCCAAGTTATAACAGTAGGGGACCTGCATTGACCTGCGGTGAGTGTCAAAAATAAAACCTTTCCATGGGAAAGAGAAGGACATCTTGGAACCAGGCAGGACTGGCAGAAACAAGGTACCTCAGAGACTTCAGTCAGTTGTTCCCTTCCCAGACAGGATTGGTCACATGTGCTTGGTCTGGGTAACGCTCCTGGCTGGGAACCAGTAGGATATCCTAGACCAATTCCCTATGCACTGCACACCCTAAGATGTAGTGAAGGCCTCGTGGAGCTGCCTGACTCGGAGGGGAGGGGCCAACATATGCTGTCTCTATTTGCACTTCAATAGCACACTGGAGTAGGCAGGATCACCTAGCCAGCATGCTTTAGAAGAACCAGAATCAACAACAAAAAAAGGGGACTGGGGCCTTATTTATATGCCTGTATGGAAGAAACGAAAAATATGAGAAGAGGAAACAATAAGAAAAAGCCCCAAGCCCCCCCCGACCCTGAGAACATTGATCCAAGAAAGGTAAATACAAAAGAGACTGAAGACAGCAAACATGCAATATCAGACACAGCATCAGTGGACATAAAGAAATATATTCGGGACCTCATAGACAAGTTCAAAAGTGAAGTATTTAACCAAGTAAAGCAAGCTATAAATAGATTAATGAAAGAAATGCTAAACACCTCTCAAGAAGACACAAATGGAAGAATGGAGGAACACAAACATAGGAGAGAACCATTTGATGAAGAATATAAGCCAAATATGGAATGCATGAAGCATATTCAAAGAGATTACCAAGAAATTAAAAACTCCATTGAAAGCTGGTAAAACTGCTTGAAAGAAACTAAGGATAGATTATCCAAATTAGAGGATAGGTTTGCATAAAGGAAAAACTTTTTTACAAGGAAACAAGCAGTAACAATACAACGACTAGAAGATGACAAGAGGATCTATAACTTGAGAATAAAGAATGTGAATGAAGAATCAGGGGTACAAACAAAGGAACTACAAAGGCTATTCACAGAAATAATTAAGGAAAACTCCCCAAACATAGGAAAAGGAAATCATATTCAGATATATGAAGCATACAGAACTCCAGCCACCTACAACCAAACCTGAGCCACACCTAGGCATATACTAATCAAGATCCCAGAAATTCAATGTAAGAACAGAATATTAAAAGCTGTTAGAGATAAGAAACAGATCACCTATAAAGGAAGGCCCATCAGAATTATGGCAGACTTCTCAACACAAACCATCAAGTCAAGAAGAGCTTGGAGCGAAATATTCCAAGCTCTGAAAGAAAATACCCTCCAGCCCAGATTGAAATACCCTGCAAAACTGTCTCTAGAAATTAATGGAGAAACAAGGTCCTTCCAAGACAAAGAGGAACTAGGTAAATTTGCAACCACCAATCCAACTCTACAGAGAATTCTACAGGGCATTCTAGAGAGAGAGAAAGTACCAAGATTCCAGGAAAAGTGGCAGAGAGGCCTCCATGAATGAAGCAGAAAGTAGAATGAAGAAGACAAGCAGACAACTAATGGCAAACAAAGAACATAACAGAAATGAGGCAGAGAAGGTTGGTTATAAACTCTAATATAGACAGCCTTGATACACTAAATTAAAAAAGAGAGACAGAATCACAGTTAGATCAGGAGGCAGGGTCCATTGAGATGATCTATATAGGAAATATAATTAACCTGAAAAACGGTATATGGACTGAAAATCAAATATGGGAAAACAATGCTCTATGGACAGGGAGTCAGAGAGCAATAGGGGCAACTCGACCAGCACCTGCAGATAGGTTGGAAAGACAGGCTTTAATAGGTAAAGGAATATAATGAGAGATCAAGTACAGGAGGGAAAAGGTTTGGAACAGCTTAGGTAAATAGCAGGTTGCTCCCGCCCCAATTTAAAACTGAGGGTCTAGATGAGATCCAAAAATACACAATGCACCCTGGGGAAGTGAATGGGGAGCAATGGTCTTTAAAAAGACGGCAGAAGATATTGTTAATAGTGAATCAAGAACTAAAGCCCATATTACTTGCACCACTCTGCTTAGACAGATTTTATTCTGTCCCAGTTTGTTTATTTGCATTAGATTTGAGGGCACAGACAGCTATCCCCAAAACACCAGGATATAGCACAGTAATCATCTCTAATTTCCTATTAGCTTAATTTGGAGTCCTGTATGACTTACACTGGTTTATCATGACTGATCTGGTTTGTTTGATTGCTGTTTGGCATTGACAGATTTTATCCAAAACTTATATGATTGGTAGTATCAAGTCTGAGCCTTTAGGCAAATTATACTGAAGATGAAAAGACTCACTATGATAACCATTCTGGCTTGATTACTACCTGTTTTTGAAGTTTTATACTACATACAAAATTGTGCTTTTATTAATACTGTTAAGTACTGATATATTCAATTATACTATATCTGATAATATAAACAGTATATGAGAACTCTTCTTATGACACATGATGAAATGAACAAATACTTTGAAGAAAAAGAGACACTATAGTACCCAGTGCTGATCCAGGAGTATCGTAATGTGAAACCAAGCAATACCAGTATTCTTTGCTCAGAGTGATTTTAGCCTGCTTGGGTTTGTTCAATCTCAACATAAATGAAGATATGGATAACTGCATGTATAAGTGTGTAGAATTGATAACCATATTACCAAGTTATTGTTGAACAGAACTGGTTGCAGTCTCGCTGTTTGAATCCCCACTTTATATGTTCCACTTTTATATCTTGAATAACTATTTGTAAGAGGACAACATGTAAATATCAACTAGTGATTTCTTCCTATTTATTCTTTCTTTGAAAGCGTGTATGTTCTACCCATTTTCCGCTTTGTTTAGTCTTCCTTTGAATAAAATTTTTTAAAAAAGAGCAAAGGGAGGGAAAAGTGGAAACTACTGTCAATTTCTTACTGTCTTATCTTGAATTCTTGCATTGTTTACACAATTTTATTAGGTTTGGTTGTTCTGTCTTTTGTTGGATTTTATGCTTTCAGATGGTAAGGGCAGCTATTTTGAATATAATGGGAAATATTATGGTAATCATGGTTTCCTATTATATTGTTTTGAAGTCTTATAATGCTTTCATTCATTGGTCTGATTTTATGTTGTTTTGTTTGATTTTATTATGTGAGATGGTATGAATGCTATTTTGAAGAAAACAAGATATTATGGTACCTATTGTTGATTTACTATCATCTTGTTTTGAAGTCCTACCATGCTTTTCTTCTTCTGTTTTTATTGGTTCTATCCTGCTGTGTGTTGTTTGATTTTATTATGTGTGATGTTATAGAAAATTTTTTTAGGAAAATGAGGTATTATAGCACCATTTCCTGTTGTTCATTTCCTGTTATTTGGTTTTGAAGTCCTGTAATGCTTTCACTCTTTTGAATTTTTTTTACTATATTGTTATGTTTGATATTATTGTGTGTGAAGGTATGCTCAACTATTTCAAAAAAAGAGACATTATGTTAGTTAGCTACTGTTGATGCCCAGTTGTTTTGTTGTGAAGTGCTGTGTTGCTTGCATTTTCCTATTCTGATTTGCTTTGTTTCATTTTGTTTTCTTTGTTCTCTTTAAAATAAAAAAAAATTTAAAAGAAAAATAAAAGTTCTTAAAACTAAGAAAAGAAGTTACTAGAGCATAAACGAAATACCAAAGAAGACTGAAAATAAAAGTAGGAATATAATGAATTCATTACCAGAAAATTAATATGAGCTAAAAACACAGAGATTTAGATAAATTCAGAGCTATGAAAACCATAATCATCAGATTCAAATCAGAGGTCTTCAAGTTCACCCAAACTTAAAATACATGTCACAAACATCAAGCTTAGCCCTAAAAGTTCTTTTGGTGATACCATTAGACAACTAATTTCACATCGGTTCATTACTGTGTCTTAGTCTTATTCATTGGACACAAAAAGAAGAAATAAAAGAAGAAAGATGAATATTTTATCAAGCTGCTTTTATCTAAAGCATAACTATTTGGAATACCATGATGTTTAGTTGAGGGACAATTTGAATTAAATTTACTTTTGTGGAGCAGCTCTAATCACTGCAAGCTTTATGATTAAAATCTGAAGCAAATGTCTCCTGTGAACAATGTTCAAATATGCAATCAGGCTTTGTTCACACAAAATAGGAGATGACTGCTGGTCTCCAGAGGTCATCTCTGTTCATTTTGCAAATGCAAAACTAAAAATAAAGTCATTTGGAAGGCAAAGAGAGAGAGAAAATAAAAAGGAGGGAGAGGAGAACAATTAGGAAGTTTTGCTCAAGATAGTCTCCTCTTGTTACCTGCTTGAGGCATGGAGATCTTGAAGGGGAAAAAAATAAGTTCTAGGACCTACTATGTGTGTTGCTGAGCCCACCAGAGCTTATCTTCCTACAGAGGTTTAGCTTCTAAGAGCTGTATCAAACACTCCACCTGCAGCATGTAATCAAAAGAAAACAAAACATCTTGGAGGTTCCAGATGCTCTCATAGCATGTTTGGCCCATCACACTTTGTGTCAGCATTTTACTAGGTTTGACATTAAGCAGTTAAGAAAGTCATTTATTAAACTCTGATCAATAATGCATCAAAACTTAACTTACGATAATTTATTCTGGAGAGAGGAAGAGTTAGTACTCTAGGGGCACGCAGTTTCAGTCCAGGAGGTAAATAAGCTCTAGACATTGGCTAGCCATACAGCCTGGTGTCTGCTCAGCAATGGTGAATTACACACTGAAGTTTTTCAGAGAATTGATCTCATGTTGAGTGTTTGTACCACAATAAAATAGGATGCATTTATATATTTAAATGTTTATTTTGGTACTGAGGAATGATCAAGGTCTTCACACTTAGATACCTTGCCAGGGCTATATATATATATATATATATATATATATATATATATATCCTTGCCCAGCCTAGGCTTAAACTTGTAATCCCAGAGTGTTGAGTAAAATAACATTTTAAATTTAAAATAAGACTAAGCCTTTTCTTTCCTTCCTGTACTACAGAAGATGCAAGCATTGAAGCTGTGGCTTATTGATATCTAATTTTGACCACCAAGGCAAATGAGTGTTCAACAAATGCACTTTAGTTCATATTTTCCCTTTTCAAACTGGTCAACTAAAACATCTCCATAAATTTCCATCAAAATTTATTAAACTAATAGCTAGTTGTATGTGTGGGTTTTTTTTTTTTGTCTTTTTCCTTTTTATCCGTACCAGGGATCGAACTCACGACCACCTGCTTGCAAGGCAGGTGCTTATGCCGCTGAGCTAAATCCCCAGCCCCCATGTGTTTTTATACTTACATGATCATATATGTATTAAAAATGTTTCAAAGATTTTATGCAAATTCAAGTCATGGGGAAAGATCCCATTTATAATCAAAAATGGAAACTAAGACAGTGAGATGATATCTTTCTTCTGAAAATGATAAAATTAAAAAATCAGTGATCACTGGGATGATAGAAAATGGCCAAACACATACACTGCTGAGATGTGCACTGGTATCATCTCGAGGGGAGGGGTTTAGTGATATTTATTAAATGACCTAAAAATCTCTATGTCATTTTGATACAAAATTCCACTTCTATGTATATATCCTAAGAAGATATTTAAGAATGTGCACAAGCATTCTGTTTCAAGACTACTCAGTATAGCATTTTTTTGTGTGAGAATGATAAAAGCAGACGCTAAGTTTTTAAGTTTTTGTCAGTTAAGTGAATTGTATGCCCATATTATGGAATGCCATTTTTCACTGAAAATTATATAGAAGTGATTTTATTGGCATAAAGAGGTAAATGCAGTGCTTTCCGGTGAAAAAGGAAGTTGAAAATTAATAACATTATTTTGGTAAAAGTGAAGTATAAAAAATGAAAATGTAGATCGTGTTTTGATCGTATGAAACATTTGGGGGATAAGGATCTCAGGAATGCCTGGCATTTATCCTGCCAAGCTTTGCTACTTTTTTCTGTTTTTGAAGAAAGAGCAACACAAGGAATGAATGCTTACAGTGAACAAGGAACCAGGTTATTAGCTAAACAATTGTCTGAGATGTTCATAAAGAGTTACCAGCTGAAAGTATGCAGACCCTCAGTGAGGCATCTTCCTTCCTATTAAAACCTGTTGCAGGGATTCTGCCCAGGTCTGGAAAGAGAGAGCAAGGGAAGAAGAGAGAGATCTGATTTGGTTATTGATCTCACTGAATGGAATAAGGACTGTCAATTATCAGTGAAGGTGAACCACCTGGCCTTGATCATTTAATTATAGTGATCCAATCCGACCTATGAGTAGACACAAAACCATGAATGCCACAGAAATGTATTAATACAATCAGCAGCTTTCTGTCCCTTGCTTGATAAAAAAAGTAGGGAGGGAAGTTCGTGTACAGGTGAATTGAAAGATGGACACAGAACCATAAGGACTCTCCCCTGCTACATAGTTTCAAAAATATGTTGCATAAAAGTCACCCTAAAACTCAGTGTCTTAAAAACACTGACATTATTTCTCACCATTTTATACCTTACCTCGGCCCTCATGTGAGACTCTGTCCATGTAGTATAGCTGAGGTTGACTGAGCAGCAGTATTCAGACAGGATCTTGGCTGGTGATAGAACCTGAACCTCCAAGATGACTTCTTACCCTCCAGGGTCTTGTTTATCATGCAGTGGTGTTTCTTGTATTTCCTTATGCATGAGAACTTGATGTAAACAGGAAGTATTATTTTAATCTGGTTCGCTAAAGAGCTCAATCAAGAAAATGGCTGAACACGGTAGTTTCTATAATCAGGTCCATAGAAACAGGAGACACAGCACATAGTACAGGGCTATGAGGAGAAGCACCAGGTTGGTCAAGAGCCCAAAGGAGTGGGAAGAATGTGGTCCAAAGCCCTTAATGGAGTTTTCATGGAGAGAAATGGTTGATTAAGTCCAGGATTGAAGAGTTTGAATAAATTCTGAGGTCTCTGGCTATAGAGGTAGACTATAGTAGTCTGAGAGCTGGCCCTGGAGTGATTTAAGGCAGGGGGAATATTGACTTGAAGTATGAGAGTTAAGTGAAAGATGATTGAAGATATGGGCTCTAGACTGGTTGGTTTATTTGAAACAAACAAACACTATAACCAAAAGGGGTCCATTTGCTATCACTAGCAATTTTGTAGAAGAGACCAATTCCGCAGTTTCTCCAGGATCAAGAACCAAAATTTCAGTGTCAGGAACACAAAAATTAGACAGTTATAGTTACTACATGCCAAGCTTCTGCTTGCATAATATTTGCTAGGACACCACTGATAAAAATAAATCAAATAATCAAAGCAAAACACAACACAAGAACAACTTAACAAGGGCATGTAGGTGGGAGACGTAACCCACTGGGTACCATCAATGTAGCTGTTACATTTCTGAAGAAAAGGATATAAGGTCAATGGGAATCTGGAGTTATATATTTTTGTTCTGTTACCCTATTTGGATTTTCTTATTTTCAACAACGAACATTAATAACTAAGCCACAAGTAATTAACAAAATAAATATTAGCCTTAGATCAGATTCCCTAAATGCAAGTGATTTAGAGTTCAGGGGAGAAAACTCATCATAAGGCAACGAGGGAAGGCGGAGAGAAAGCTGGGCAAAATACAATGTTAACTGAAGCCAATCTCAGCCTAAGTTCACAGGGGACTCTGGAGACAAAAGGCACAACAGATTGGCCTCACCTTGAGGCAATGGAGTCAGGCTTTATGCCACCTCTTTGTCAAGCATCAGCTGAGGATACAACCTCCAGGTATTTTCTGGAAGGGTCACTACCATTGCAGAGGACAAGTCTCTGGCAAAGTGCATCTGTCAGCTCTGTCCTTAGTCTATTCAGGCCACTGCAACAGAATTCCACAGACTGGGAGGGATTTACAAACTAAAGTGCATTGCTAACAGTTCTGTAGGCCAGGAAGTGAATGACCACGGCACTAGTAAATTTGATGTCTGTTAAGAGCCTGTTTCTCAGATGGCATTTTCCTCATGTTCTCATGTGGCAACAGGGGCAAACAAGAACTCTCAGACCTCTTTATTAAGAGCACTAATCCTATTTATGAGGGTGGAACCCTCATGACCTAATCAATCCCCGAAGCCCACATCTCAATTCCACTATATTGGGCACTAGCTTTCAATTTAGGAAATTTAGGGTGACACAAGCATTCTGATCAGAGCAAACCCTTAGCAGGCAACATCCATGACAGCAGTGGAATGTGTGAAGCTGCTCTGTGTGCCACCAGCATCTACCAAGGTAGTTTGCTCCAGAGAGCACTCTCCTGAAAGGGCCTCCGCCACCCATCGTATACGCCAATACGCATAAGCACTCTATATAGAAAGCAGACCTCAAATAATATGTATTGAATGAATGCGTGCTAACTATGTAAGACTCACAAATTCTCCAGCTCTTTTCTAAATACCCCATGAATTCTTTAAAATGATTTTAGAGAATATAAACTGAAGGAGTATGTCAGGCTATAATAGATAAAACATCACTCTTTTCTTTTGGAGTAGCTTTATAACTGTGATGAGAAGGCAGATTTTGCTAAACCTTCGAACACCGTCTCCTCTGTGCTAAAATCACTCGTGGAAACTTTGAAAGGGGAAGGCTCACTTTTTTCTAAAGGTTGCAGTCCTAAATTATAAACTCAAGTCAGTAAGTTAGGCTTCTGAAAATTCTAAAAATAGGGGTGGATAATAAGAGCGCTTTCTCAACCAAAACCACAACCTTCCCTCTGCTGCACTCAGAAAAAGCAGCAGAAACTAATCTTTCTCATCAAGTGGAAAAATGGGCAATAGAAATCTACCAGATGCTTCAGATTTTGTGCACAGACAATGTATTTCCATCAATCTCATTTATTTTTCTCTGAAGTCTTATTTTCAGGCCATTACATTCAAATACTGAATCTAGCCATATCTACAAAGAGGTTCTGAGAAAAACTAGAAACCAAAAGGAAATGTTTTACATTAGCAGACACTTATTTTCGATTTTTTACCATCAGTGATGACATGTCTACTCTGAAGGAGGTGAAATATTGAATTTTATGTAAACAATTTGGTAGAAGCTCCTGGAAATATGAAGTCTGGAATTTTCTCTTAGATAAACTATAAACAGAAGAGGGCCTCGTCAAAGGATTCCAGCTTCATTCAATGAAGAGAGGGGTATACAACAAAAAAATGAGAACTTTCCAGATCTGTCAGGATCCCACTGAAAGAAATTCTTCAGGAACCCTGCTATCATTAACAACCCAGCTCTATGGCTGGGACATTTTGCTGATTGAAATAACCAAGATTAGAAAGAAGGGGGGAAAGGAACATATATAGCTAGTAAATTGTAATGAGGAAGTACGATTATCTTTTTAGTTGTTGCTCAAATACTGACTACATGCAATTTCATTTTTTTCAATCCAAGTAATGTATATATGCTTGAGGAGTTTTTTTCATATAAATAAATCAATGGTACAAACAAATAAATATGTGTTCTAACCGATCATGTTTCTTGTTTGGGATGTGAGTTAACTCAGCACCTCTCTTTTTCCCTATGGGAGGTTTACACAGAGGCACACGTCCTCTCTTCTTCTTTTCTCTTACTTCCACAGAGCCTGACAGATCAGTCCCAATCCTCACAGTGGCTCACCTCAGGCCACCCGGGCTTGTGACTTTCAGGAGAAAGCTGCAGACATCTCTAAGAGACACCCCGGGATAGCAGCAATCTCTGCAGATGCCAGCTGCCCTTCCTATTCCTTAGAAGTTGAATAAAGCACCACAGGCAGACATTTCCGTCCCCTGTGCAGCTGGCTTGGAAGAGGAGCTGGCAAGCAGGGGTCGTCTGATGTTGGCCTGAAAGCTGGTGCTACCATGCAGGGGGTGAGGAAGGGAAAGCGTTCATTCTTGTGCATTCCTCCCCGGGGTGTTGCCCATCTTCCATCTGGCAGAACTTAGCAGCTGTCCATGGACAGGAAGGCAGCCTGAATTCCATTCTGAAACCAGAAGTCTTGAATTGATTGTACCCACTTGACTTAGACCATCTTTGGTAAATTACATGCACTTGCCAGTATTTGGCTGTTCTGACCTATGAAAACTGTCAAACTTGATTTCGTATAATTAAAACTAATCCACCCTATATAATTTTTCTGAATGACAGAGAAATCATGGAAGAATACAAAAGCAAAACCTCTGAAGAGCCTCCATTCACCATGACTGCATATTCCTATGCTTTAAGAATTAAGTATACATATACAACACCACCCCCCTGTGAGAAATGTAAGCATTATGTACTGAAGTCATACACTAATAAAAATAAAATCAGAAAAAATAAACACAAAAAACAAAAACAGTTAGTGGATTCCCATTAACTTTGCAATGAAGATTGCATTTCTCAGAGTAGCAAACAAAGCCCTCTACCAAAGCTGCCCTCTAATCAATAGTATTCATCCTATTTTCCTGCTTCTGCTCATCCCATTCTCTCAATCTTCCCAAATCTGTCTGTCTCTCCTGAACTAAGTTTCAGGGCACATAACAGGAGTTTGCAAAATATTCCAGCATTCTTCCAACTCATTTATATATTCAATTTAACTCATGAGTTTTTTAAAGCAAAGAAAAACAGAAACAAGAACAACAATCACTATGACAAAAAAATGGGAATTTTTTCTAGACCCTGAATATTTATTTAAAACTGACCTCACAAATGCAAAACACAATTCTTAGTTTTTCCTCAAATATCTAGTACATTGTTTTATAGAGAAGTATACTCATTTTGAATCTTCTTTCAAGTGTTCCCCAGGTAACTGGTTTCATAAAAATATTTCCCTTTTTCATGTGTGTTGTTCCATAATAATGACAAGCAATAGAAATCTTGGACAAATGAGGGTTCATTGGAACCTCTTTACTGATACTCAGACTACAATATTTCTGGGGCCAGTGCACATGTCCATATAGATTACAACAATATGCAGTATATTAAGCACTGTTCATTTACTATCATCTTGTTTTGATATTCTGTACCATTTGTACTTTTTTATTCTCCTTAAGATAAAAGATATCAATCAGAGAAAGCTCTTTTATAGATTATTGAAAGTTTAGCTACCCTTTCCTCATGATGCCTGTAGAAAAATGGCTCTGCCCATTCAATTTTCCTAGTTGAACAGTTGAAGCTTCACACCGACCTTTCCAGTTTTGGTTCTCATAACGTTCCAAGTCATATCTCTTTCTTTCAGTTACAACCATCTTCCTACCATTGAATGAGCTCATGTCTGGCTAGGTGTGACTTTTATTGAAATTCCACACAGTCACCATCTTGACTAATTTATTTTTGCATGATGGCAGACATGTTTCAATCACTGAAACAAAACAGTGTATCACAGTTAACTGAATATAGACGAGAGTGTCCAAATCCACCTAACTTCTTTAAGCTAGACAGTAAAAGATTTATGAAACGCTAATTAACATCTTTCTTCTCAGTATATTTGGCAGGATAAAAAGGACATTTTGAGTAAAAATATGTTATTTATGTTAACATATAATGATGTTGCTATTGTTATTTTTTAAATAAACTGATAAATATTTTTTTCAATTTTTAATTTCTGTTATAATAAATATAGAGAACTATATGTCACATACATAAAATCACTTTAGGGTGTAGAGTAATTTTCAAAATTATAAAAGAGTTGTGAGACCAAAAAGCTGTTTTAAATTAGAAGTTTTATTTATGTTTAATTGTTCAGGTAGCTGGTGCACATTCATTATATAGCTTTCATACAACTGATGGTGTCAACTCTCTGTGAGGTTGAACTGGACTATAACCTTCCTGAGGATAAGAACCTATGCTCTGAAATATGGACAAATAATAGACAAATTTATTTTCTCTCTCTCTCTCTCTCTCTCTCTCTCTCTCTCTCTCTCTCTCTCTCTCTCTCTTTCTCTGTCTCATCATCCTTTTCCCCCTCTCTAACTTTTGTAAGCCATCTGTTATGGTTTGTGTTGAGATGACCCCCCCCCAAGTAAAGTGGGATTAAAGGTGTGTGATTAGTAAATCAGTCCTCTAGTTGGTTTGGCATAGTTCTGGCTAGAATTAAGGGTATGAGTGCTACACTCGCCCTAGTGGGGATGGCCTGCATACAATATAAGGGACAGAGTCTTGTCTCCCTCTTTTGCTGCTTTTGCTGTCTTCTGCCACCATGAATAGTTGTCCCTCTGTCATGTGCCACCCTGCCATGGTGCCAGCCAACTATGGACTAAAACCTCTACAAATTGTAAGCTACATAAACCTTTCCCTCTTTAACACTGTCTGGCATTTTGGGTAAGCAATAGGAAAAGTAACTATGACAGCCTCCAAATTACTTTTTATAGAATTCCAGAATTCATTAAAATTCTCCAGGCAAATAAGACAAACTTTTGGCTATAACAGGGATTTTCTGTCCTGCTTAAAATGCACAAAGTCCAGAGGAGCCAGATGTCTACCTAACCCAATAGTCCTGAGCAAAAAATGCAAACCCCACAGTTCTTAAAATGAGGTAGAAACACTCCATTCTTAAGTGCTTATTTCTCATATCCATCTTTGAGTCTGTCGAGAATGTCATCTCTGGCAAAGCAAATGAAGGGGCCACTTGGATCCTGCTAAGCCATAGAAGAGACAGCTCTGTGAGTTGACTCTTACATTTCTGCATTTTCATTTCCCAATCTAAGAATCCCTAGGGGAACTGGACACAAGATCCAAACATATTTGTTTGGAAAACAAGACATTCATTGAAGATTCTTAATCTTTTGTTTATAGATGGACAGAACCTTTGTTTACTCAGTTGTGTTCTTACTAAACGGAGAGAAGCTGTATCAATTCCATGAACAGCCTTAATCCCAAGTCTAGATTCCTGCAGATGTGTTCCCCAAAGCTTTTGAGATGTACAAGGGATTGATATTGGGAATTTCTAAAGCAACCTGAAAGCTCTACTCAGAGAGTTAACACAAGAAAGGAGACCTGAGTGGAAATGGAGGAGTATCTTCATGCACAGTTGCAAAAGTTTACATTTCCAAAAGATAGTTTTATTTTGGTTTTCCCTAAAATTTGGTAAGAGATGCCCCAGATCTGAATTTAATGTTTCTAACAATGATAATAATTGTAATAAGAATAACAATAATGATGATGTTGATAATGATAATTATATAATTGGCTTATTGAATCAAGAGATAGGTATTATATTGTGTATTTTTCTCAATTACTTTCCTGTCCTATAACAACTTCCAACAACTCCTAATTATACGATCACTTCAGTTACTATAAGCTTCAGTCTAGGACAGTTCAGTGTACTCAACTTAGCCAGACATTTAACCCTTTTGCAGGCACCCCAATGTTTATGTTGTCCAGATGCCCCCTTCTCTCTCCTGGAGCAGAAAGAGGCATCCCTTTACCATTCTATAGAAAAAAAGCTCTGCTACACCTTACCTACCTAAAGATAATCTTAAAACTCAATATTTTATTTGGCCCATCCTAGTCCTTAAATCATTTTTGTGCCTGATTTATTCTGTGCTGGATCCTAGGCATCTAATACAGTATCTCCATCACAGTTGATGCCCAGTAGATATTTGGTGGCTCAGTAATCAACTGAATATCTGTGACTAGCAAAGGAATCTCTGGTAATGCAGAAGAATTGGAACAGTTTGACTGCCCATGCTTGAAAAGTCCTAGTAAGAAAGTCAATTATTTACAGTTTCATTTCGGTTATAACACCAGTAGTCCCTCTTGTATTCTTTCAAATCTCTTTATCCTCAATCTTTTGTTCTTGTTTCTAGTTCTGGAGCCTCAGGAAAGTCCTACTAAATAGTGTGTTGTAAGAATGCATTAAAAACTATAACTTTTAATATTTGCTTAGCACATGCTGTGCCTTAGGCCCTATGGATATGTTACCTTCATTTCTTACTTGAAAGACAAGGAATACAATCTCCATTTTCAAGTAAAGCAATTAATTCATAGAGAGTTTAGGGAATGTGTCTATGGTAACAACCAAGAGGCAGCAGAAGTCAGAAGTGTGAAAGTGTTGTGTCTCAAATTTTGGTGTATCGCTAGTTCTCTAAGCAATTACACACAGAAATGAGGATGACAGGATAGGTTAATGAATACCTTAAAAAATGTATTTTTATCTATGCTTTTTATGTCATTTTCTACACAACCTAGATTGCTTGCCTTAACTACAGTGCTATCAAATAAATATTTATAAGCTTCAATGCCTTTAAGACACAATAGTTGCATTCATATTCTGTTTCTGCCTCCCTCCTTCTTTCCATCTTACTCTCTGCCTTCTTCCACCCTCCCTTCCTATTATTTGAAAATTAATTTAAACATAATCTATGGTTCATGAAACAAGATCATCATTTGTCTGCCCATAGCCTTTTTATGTATCAAATTTAAGTAATTATTTTTACATAATATAATATCTATGAACCCTCCACCTAAGAATGCAAGAAATGGAACAGCGTCTAACTGGTATCTACCTTAACTCTTGCATTTTTCCTGAGCCCGACAAGCCAATATATTTCAATTTCAAGATGGAACCTCCATTCTAAACTAGATGATTAATCACCCTCTTCCTTTTCAGTCTCTTGTTTTTGGTTCCATCCTTCAACAGTGCAATGAGACATAGTAAACCTTTTTATTTAATAAATTAGTATTTTGAATAATGAATTCATTGTGCTAATAATGACTATTTCCATTTTTTCCAAAGACATAGTATTCTATAAATAAAAAAAAAACTTTGCAAATAACAAATCACAATGACCTAGACTTGAAATCTTAAAATCATCTCTGACATAACTCTTTTCCTCACCTCCAAATTCTCCTTTGACTCTTCATTACCATTTATAGAACATGGGAAACACTACTATGGTGGATCAACTAATGACCATCTTATAATGCCCAACTGAACTGAATCATGCGATTCTGGGTGTGAAAGGCTCACCTGAGGATTGTTGCCAACAGCATAAAAGGAGAACTGCAGGGAAAGATGGTGTGCTGTGGATTCTCCTGGGGAAGCTTGTTGCGCTGAATTTCCTGATAGGAACTCAGCTGTCTCCATTGTCTATCTTCATTGGAGCAGCTTGGGACCTTGCTGTCCCTGTGGATGGTTTCAGTTGTCTTTGAGGTAGCTCTGGTCCTTCTCTTGAGTGTTGCTGTTTGGATCCAGTGCAAATATCTCAGCCTGCTGGCACAGATCCTTCATCCCCTTGGTGGACACTTTATAGCTTCCACCCTTGGAATGACCTTTGAGCCTTCCCAGTGCAGATCCTTGAGACAGATTTTCATGAGACATTGTCATGGGCTCTCAGTGTCCAGCTGGACTTGTGGAGAATGTTATCGAGGGCTCTAGGTCTTTGGCTGAACTTATGCAGGACATTGCCATGGGATCTCAGCTGGATTCTCTAGTACATGAACAGATCTCCCATGCTCTTCTGCATTTGCCTCTGTGTAAGTATTATAAAATAATACCTGTAAATTAGATGTCCTATATTAAATCTATTCCCCTAAAAACCCTGATTACAACAGTATCAAACTTTAGACTATTTTCCTAAAGTAGGTTTCTAAGGGAGTTACCAGTTCCTTGGGTAGTCCCACGACTTCAAAGACACAGACTTTCTGGAAAATAACATAAATTCCTTAGCTTATGGGAGCCAGAGCTTTAAATTTTTTTTATTTTTTGACAAAACAAAACAAAAGGATAAAAGCTATACAGAATTTTTTAAAAGGACATAGTTCATGGGACCCAAAGACCAACTTGAAACTTTGACATTCTCAGGGCAGTTCATGTAAATAAAATCAAGACGTTCAAGATTATGTATACACAAGGCAAGTATTTAAAGAATCACCAAAGTTTTCTCTATGAGGTCATGGAAATATAGTTTGATAGGCTGGGAAAAATTGTTAGCCCATCCAAATAATAATAAATATTTTACAAATATGAATCTTTTTCAGGAGCCTATGGTAATATATTCAGCGTTACAATGTCAAGTCTAGAGAAACAATCAGAATTTAAAATTAGTAACTTAAAAAAAATCGGTAGCTGGGGATTTAGCTCTGTAGCATAAATGCCTGCCTGTCAAACACAAGATTGTGAGTTAGATCCCAAGTACAAAAAAAAAAAGAAATTAATAATTTTTTACTATTAATAATTAAACAAGATTTATCAAATGTTTTCTAGGTGTAGATATCTAGGATAGCCAGAGTGACATTGTATTCTGAATCACAGTCAGTGAGTTGAAACTTGGCTTTGTAAGTTGTAATGTATATCATGTTCCTTCTGATATAATGTGACAATGGCACTTTACTTTTGTGGTTTTCTCTAAAAAAAAAAAAAATCCATTACCTCAGTCTAATCATGAGAGAAAATCCAAACTAAAAGCATCTCACAGGATTCCTGGAAAATACATCTCAAAAGTATAAAAGCAAAGAAAAACAAGGAAAGCCTCATAAGCCTATCACAGACCAATGGAGAGTAAGGAAACATGAACACTAAATGCAGTGTGCTGGCCTAAATTAAACTGTATGATAAAAATAGGGAGTTAACAAGTCTGCTGTTCAGTCAGCAGTAATAGTAAAGGTGGCCTCTTAATTTTGACAAATATACCACAGTAAGCTAGGATGCTGACAAACTGAAATAGGCTGGGAGGTATACAGGAATTCTCTCCAATCTTTGTGACTTTTCTGTGAAACCAAAATTATTACAAAATAAAGCATTTTAATGTCAAATTAAAACCAGCAACAATAAAAAACCACAAACCTGTTTCTCTACTTGACCCCCCCCCAAAAAAGGAAACACGAAAAAAGAATAGAACCCTTCTTTGTTCAGAATAGGACCAAATGGAGGTTCCCTTCACCATTGCTCAACTCTACTCAAGCGCTATTTCCTTAGTCTTTGTGTTTTTAAGTAGGACCTCATAACATGATCTTTTGAGCATCACACATTTTTTAAAGTGGAGGGAGAATTTGTTGAAAAAAAGAAAACTTTTGTCTTGGACAGAATGGGTCATGGAAAGTCGGCTGCCCACCGATTCCACGTCTTAAGGGTGTTTTATTGAGCAAAGTCGTGAGTTGAAGTGGGTTTAAGGTAGAAGAGAACTATAACCACCAAGATTACAAGAATAGTCACTTAGATAATATTCATTCAATGGCAAATTATAGGACGCATAGGAGGTGGGACAAAACTATGGTCAACCAACAAGTTTACAAGAAGTATAGTTGCTTGGGTATTATTGATTAAATGGGAATCAAGTTGGGAGGCAAGTCACATAACAAGCACACATGGGATGGATAAGGACTTACCTGGAACAGGTAGGTTAAGGATGTTTGATCCTCCACTCCCAGGTGACTAAAGAGCATCACACAATGTTCATGAAAAAGATGATGTTAGAGATAACTTCATACAAATCTCTTTTTTACAGAGCAGAACACTGAATTTATACAAGGGAAATGACTCTTTCAAGATCACACCTTTTGATTTGCCGTTAATATGGAGAAGAATTCTATTGTGTAATTAGTCATAAAAATTGAGAGAATACCAAGGAGTACGAAACTTTGGCTTAGTCCACTAACTGCTACAATACTCAGTAAGTGCTGAGAAGGATGACAAATACTTTTAGGCCTGTTATCCTGAGCAGAACATTTTGGTTTAATCCCTTTGCCACTTGGTTTAATCCCTTTGCCACTGATACTTACAAGCAGTTGACTTTTTCCAGAGTCATACCAACTGTGCTCTAACATTTCAGCAAATTAAAAAGTAATTGCCTCAATAATGGATTAGTTATTGAGTTTAATCGCTTTGAAAAAATATTTAGATTTTCCATTTCTGAAATTATTAAATGTTGCATTTCTTTATGGTCCATCATTTAGAAGTGGGTTTAAGGTAGAACAGAACTATAACCACCAAGATTACAAGAATAGTCACTTAGATAATATTAATCCAATGGCAAATTATAGGATGCATAGGAGGTGGGACAAAACTAGAATGTCATTTAGACCTAGAATGTCTAAAAATGTCAGGCCATTGCTAACACAGACTGATATTAACAACAAAAACAAGTAGTTGTGTGGAGCCAGGGAATCTCCTCCAGGGAAAGATGGCTCGAGACCAAAAGGAACCGATTCTTCATTACCCAGGAAAGGGCAAATAAGAAACAGCAGACCTATTACCCTGAAGTTCTTCCATAAACAGGATTGAATGAATAGAAAAGTTAATAAATTAATATTGACAAAGTTTGGTTATCTTCAAAGAATTACAAATTCATTTTTTTAAAACTGCCAAATCAAGTGAACAAGTCAAGTGTAGAGAAAATAATGATAAAAGTAATTTCAAAAAATAAATTTTTACTTGTACACACTATAAGTCCAAGTACTTGAGAACCTGAGGCAGAAGGATCCCAATTTGATACTACCCTAGGCAACATAGAAACTGTAACCCCAACAAAAAGCATAATAAATAAATAAATCTCCAAATAATTTAATCAAGCAGTTGAGGATTTTTCTCTCATTGTACATATCTATATTCATAAAATGAGAAATAAAGCACACTAAATGGAAATGTCTTTTCTCACCAGCTTCTGTAAGACAGCTGTGTTACCAGATGGCCTGAACTGTGTTCTGTCAACCCACTTACAGAAGCCTGTCATACGTTATGCTAAGCCACTACTCTGTAGTGAGCAATAAGAACCCTTTGGATGACTTTAAGCCATATTTTAAAAACTGGCAATTCAGTAACTCTACTCTCTACCCCTAAGGGCAGAAGGGGCTTGTACAATGCCCTTTCTTAAAATAATTCGCTCTTCAAAGCAACTCAGCTGAAAGAAATGAAACTTGAGTTCTTACTCCAGTGGTCAGTTTAGTATCCCTGTCTACCCTTACTACCAATTCACTTCTAAAAGCATGAAATGAAAAATGCGGAGACCATGCTAATTGTTCTAGGTTTCATCACTGCGGCTATTTCTTCTCCAGCCTGGTGTCCACATGTTTTGCTAACTTACTGGCCTGTTCTCTGAGCATGTGCACTGGCCTTTCCTCTTCTTACTGGCTATCGAATAGCCAAAGAAAATAAGGGAGTAGCATGTGCAGAGTCTGGACAGACCTTCCAATTTCATGCATTTCCTTTTTTCCCTTTGCATTTATGTCATCAACATGAGAAAAATTTCCTCAATGGCTGCTGCCTAAGTAAACCGGCACAGGATGTACTCATTTGACCCTTCCCTAGAAATACAGCTTTCGTATGATTTGCTTTATAATCAAAAGCCAAAAAAGTGGCATTTCCACATCCCTTTCCTGTTTTACTCTGGACCTCAGCAACTCCCTTTTGCAGACTAAAAGACAGGATAATGCAACCTGGGTTTTAGCAATAAAATTCAATGGATTCATTTCAGCTCTTTCCCTTGCCTCACTCTTTACGTCTTTCCTCTCCTCCCAGTTGTGTAATTTTTATTTCATCTTTCATGTGACTGTGCAAGGGGAATACATGTTGCTTCCCTCACTGCCTTTTGCCTGTCTTTCTAGATAAGGGTTGGGAATTGAGGGAAGAAAAAAAGAAAAGAAAAAAAAAAGCCTTGCTACCATGCACATTCCGTTTTAAACTGCATGCCATCTGCAGCTCATTTTGTTATTTCTGAACCACCACTCTTACCTACAATTCATTCTTGCTTGTTTAGTCATTCCCATTTTGCTGTTGCAAGATACTGCAGAGAAATATGCTAGACAATAGAGAACACTCGCTTGAAGAGAAAAACCAATCCTATCTTCCCCTGCCAGACTATTCAAGACAGTGAAACTTTAGCAGTCCTTCTGGAAACAAATACACGGCTGCACAAATGCATACATTTCCTCAGGATTACATTGCTGCTGGTGTCTACACTCCCACCTTCTTCAGGGATTTTCTCCCTGGAGGAGCCCTGTTTTGGAGGACTGACCACCCATCACCACCACCTATTATGTGGCTATGGTCATAGGTACCACCCTCCATAGAAATTTTTGTCCTTATCCTCCTCTTTCCCAATTCCAGCTACCATGGCTGGACTTCACAATCCTGGTTCTCTAGGGCAGTGAAGTATCACATATTCCTAATTCAGGGAATTCCTTGAGTGACACTTTCTCATAAGGACTAAATAAAATATTGAAAAACTGCATGATCATATCTAGGACACTTCAAAGTACTCCTACAAGTCACTGTCCTGAAATCTACCTTGAATCAACCCAGAAATACTGATTAATAAAAAGAAATAACACTAATTGAGTAACCACTCTTGCCAAGTACTTTCTATAGCATATTTAATTTTATTCTTAGCACCCATGTAAATTGTGCATTTTTATTGCCTGTTCTCCTGATAAAAAGGATTACAGTTGTGGGAGACCCATTTAACCTAATATCCTGGTACTAAAAGGTGAAAGTGCTCATGGAGTAAACAGGACATCTCACCAATCTCAGAATTGCATTCTTTTATATAATAACATCACCTGATACTTTGTAAGCAAGAAATCCTCAAGTCTTCCACATCTCTCAGCCCCCATTCAACACACAGGCCTCTATCCATTTAACTCATTCAATCGTTTGTTCAACACAGTCGAACTAAATACCTTCTCTGTCCAAGACAGAGGTAAACACCCCGAGGCCCTTCACCTAAAGAGAAACGCAAAGATTTTTTTAAAAATCTGACACAGGATTCTCAGTGTAAGCCCTTCGCAGTAGGGCTTCCAAATATTAACAGCATCATTTCTCAGAACATGCTCCCACCTTGGATTTCTGATTATTCCTGGTGTGGGTACTAAACTCAGCTTTCTGTCCTAGAGATTCAATTAGTGGTTTCCACTGGGGAAAAGGTAGCTAAGTGTTTGGTTAGACGATAGATGGGATCCAATGAAGATCTCTCCACAGTCTTCATTTTATTATGTAATTTTGACATGGAAATTGCTTAATTCTAATTGACCTCTCATCTTCAGTAATAACGATCAGATGCCATCAAGCTAGATATTAACTCAGGGTCTTCTTAACTTCCTAATTGTCTCATCATGAACTCTGTGCAGATACTAATAGCAATCATTTAAACTTCACTTAGTCTTACTTTAAATGAATTGTATCTTTCTATTTCCCACTTCTCTGCAAGCCCTGCTGAAGCTGAACAAGGTCATTGAACCAGAAAACAAAATTTACCTACACAGGTTGTGTAGCCAATGCCCTGCAAATGCAGGACACCTGAAACCCCCCAGTACCAGGCTGTCCCATGCCCCTTTCTTTTCCAAACTCTGACTCAAGGCCATTCTACTACAATCACAGGTCCATACCAACTTCTGTTTGTTCATTCATTCAATCAGAAGTCTTTATAGTGCATGTAGTTGGCCTTAGCTCTGAACAGAGTGGACACACCCCTGCCCTGAAGGGAATCTCAGTACAGTGTGTCTGTGTGTGGGTGTGTGTGTGTGGGGGGGGGGTGATCCCCAGAGCCTTGTCACACCATGTGACAGGAACTACTATGCTGGAGAAAGTAAAGTTGCTATAAGGACATGTAGGAGAGGAATTTAATCCAGATCATGGAGACAGAGGAAGATTTCCTGAAGAACTAAAGTTATAATTCTTCACCTAAGAGATAATTCAAAGTTAACCAGAAAAAAAATGGCTCTGGGAAAAGGAACTTCAATCAAAATGAGGGATAGAGAAAATGTTCCTGGCAAAAGGAGGTGTGTTTTTGCAAAAGTCTCAGAAGTGAAACAAGAGAAGGGTGCTCTTTAGAAATTTTTGAGAAGCTAAAAGTTTAGTATGTTAAGCAGATGATAGAGGACAGAAGGAAAGTGGTCAAGCAAGGAGGCTTATTTATCTCTCCTTGTTCCATATGGAGGAATTGGCCAAGATCCCATACGCCTGGATCTTGTCGTAGCACGTGCTGGAGTAAGGATGTCTGTCCATCCCCACTTCTGGCAACCTGTTTGCTGCCTCTTTCAACATGGTTCAGACAGTAGAAATCATTTTAAAGTTCCCAAAGGAGATCTTTACTTCTCTCTAGAAATATTATAATAGCTATCCAAACCTTTGTCCTCTCCAAGTTCCTTTGCTGTGACCTTGCCCAGCCTAGTGGGAGAGTTAGGTATAATTCTGAGAGCACAGACACTGATTCTCAGGGAAATGCCAGGAGTAAAGAGACAATGAAAATAAATGCAATTCAGGTCAAAATGCTTCTTGGTTTAAACACTAAAGCTGAGTCTTCTTAAACACTAACACAGGTTCCAAAGATGGCACATGGAAACACTTATTGAATCCCCCTCTCTTTGCTCTCCACTTAACTTCACCTGCCATGGAAGTCCTGGCATTTAGTTCTTTAAACATTACCTTTGCAACCCTCTTCCATTCCTAATTTACATATAAAGTTTTCTCACCGTAAATAAAATTTTCCCCAGATCCAAAGAAGCCCATCTGCCTGTTGTCCTCTGTATCCTTCTCTCTTCTTCGGTTTCCTCTTTTACTCTTCATCTATTTGGATGCTTTGGGACTTTGAATAACAAAAAACAAGAATGAAAAATGGCTTTAAAACAAAGTACTTTTTGTCCATAACAGAGATGACTATCTTTCTATCAAAAATTCTCCCCATGTTTCATTTACAGATAGATTATATATTCCAGGCTCTCTTGCATTTAGATGAAGTTGTCCATAAATTTTTCCCTACAGTGGAACATGAGTGGATGTGATATGCATTTTCTGAGCTATCCCACGAAAACCTCCTTAAAGGCTTCCCACATTTTTTCCAGTGACTCGATGCAAAGGACAAAATAAAACTACAAGAAGAACTATTCCTGGGTCCCTGAATGACCTCCTGGGAAAGAACTATCCCCATTGACTAAGCACCTGTCTAGAAGCGCTGCATGAATAAGACATAAATGATTACTTTAGATGCCAAATTTAAGAGCGTAACATTTTAAAGACACTTAGTCTAATCCAACAATTTATTACCCAAGAAAAGAGGTTGGAAGTACCAGGGTTGAGTTAGTGTCCTGATAACATCAAGGATTCAGGTTCTTTCTGCTTTTCCTGCTCTGCTGTTCTCAGTATGCTGGCAAACTCTCCTACCATGGCTGCAAGAGCTCTATGGCTACATCATCACATCCTTACCCAAACTAGACAAAAACAATACATCTCCTGCCATGAATGACTCATTAGTTAACAACAGAACAGCTATACAATAATGGTACTATAAGATTTTAAGGAGCTGAAATTTTTCCATTGTCTAGTGACATTTTACCATCATAGCATCATAGTACAATGCATTATTGATATGTTTGTGATTATACTGGTGTCAATAAACCTGTTGTGCTGTCAATCATATAAAGTGTAACACATACAATTGTGTATAGTGTATAATATTGATAATGATAATAAATGACTAGATTTCTGGTTTATGCATTTACTATGCTATAGTTTTATTATTTTAGATATACTCAATATATTAAAACTGAAATGTTGGAGTACTGTTCAGCCATGAAGAAGAACAAAATTATGTTCTTTGCAGTAAGATGAATGGAAGTTAAGATCATCACATAAAATGAAATAAGCCTAACTCAGAAAGACAAGTATGCCATGTTTATTAATGTGGAATCTAGAAGAGAAAAAGGAGAAAGAGGATAAGGAAAAACATGAGGAGGAGGAGAAAAAGTAGGAAGAAAAAGAAAGAAGGGAAGGAAGGGGAGGGAAGGGAAGAGAAAAAGGAGGAGGAGGAGAGAGAGGAAGAGTAGACCATGAAAGTAGAAGAGAGATTTATTAGACAAAAAGACATAAATAAGGGTGTATTAGTCATATTTCTCCTCAGGGACACACAATTTAAATGAAGAAAAGTTCCATTTAGCTAAAGGTTTTAGCAGATTCAGTCCATGGTTACCTGGCTCCAGGACTGAAATCATCCTAGTTAAACCTGCCTAGTTTGTGGCAGCAGGGAAACACAGCAAGGAACAGTGCCTAAGAGGAATGGCCAAGAGACCAGTGTAGTATCCAAGACTCAGGCACACCTAAATCTTGCTTTACTAATCTACTAGGCATTTTTTGATCCAATGAAGTGGATGTATCAAGAAGAATCGGCACAAAGAGGTAGAAGTGTGAAAGATAGTAATGGAGGAATAAATCTGACCAAAATATGTTATATGCATGTATGAAAATGCCACACTAAAATCCAATACTTTGTAAAATTAATGTGCATTAATAAAAATATACATAAAAAACACACGGTTAAATGTAAAACAAGAAAGGAGTATACCACTCTATGCCAACAGCAACTTTATATATTTCATTTTTACTGTTTCTTGATTGTAAGAAAAGGCCACACTGGGTCATTACTCTGTTTTTGTAAATATACTCTATGTTGTTCACAAAATGAGAAGTCATCTACTGTTGTATCTCTTGACTGTATCTTGTCTTTAAGCAATGCACAACTGACAGGAAATAAAACAATCTCTAGAACCTCTGAGCAAACTTCTTTTATTCTTGCTGGTCAGAACTGGATAACATGTTAGTCTCTTGTCATTAGGCAAAAAGTTGAGACTCAACCAAACTAGCTCTGACTTAACCTCTAAGACTGGAGAGGGGCCTTTTTTAATTCAAAACATTGCTGCCTGCCTCACACCTTACCCAAATGAGGTTCTCTTAGCAAGAACCAAATAAATTGTTGTTGCACAGGGAGACAACAGTGTGTCCAAGATCTATTCCCAAATTATACATTATGAAGACCCAATAAAGCAGTTGTCAGTTATAGAAAATAGAAATGTACGCATTTAGCAATTAAAAACACAAACTCTTCAGCATAATGATGTAAGGGACTGAGAACCCCAAGAATTTTATGTTTGTTGTGTTGTAAATTACAATGCAGGTTGTACAATGTTGACTCATACGGAGAAAAATCTGAATAAAGCACTACAAGAGCTTACGAGCACAAGAGAAGCTGTAATTATACATTCTTAGGAGTGCCATTTGAACTAGGCCTTACAGGTTTACTAATACAGGAAAGAAATACAGGAATAAAATTCAAATGAAAGGAAGAGCATAATCAAGTGAACAGATGAAATTCTGACAGGAGAGGAGAATGAAGTAGTAGAGTTTCAATCTTATATGTGGTAGGAAGGCTGAGAGAGTTAGCACATGGGCATCAAAAGAGATTTCTTAGATGCAATATTTATCAGAGCCCTACACAAAGCTCTTTCTTGAAGTTTCTGCTTCAAGAAAGTTTCTCTGAAACTCTGTCCACTGACTTTGTATGAGTTCTATCATTGACCTTAACTTTTGAGACTTCACCAGGCAAAATTTTCTTGGTAACACCCAAAAATTCACTTGGTATCCCTCCCCCAAGCTGATAGAAGCTTTTTCCCTCTCCCATCTAAATGTGAGTGTTAATTACTTAGAAGATTTGCATTGGGTCCCAATGTAGTATGATTATTATACTGAAATCTCTAACCGCATTATTCCATTTCATCTCTGCAACAACACTGCAAGATAGATGTTAATATCTCCATTTAACAGGTGAAGACTCATACTCTCAACAAAGTTACATAATTAAACCCATAATCACAAAGTTAGTATAAGGTAGAAACACAACAAAATGTATCTCACTGTCCAAAGTCAATAATTTTCCCATAGCTTTACACTTCTCTGTTGAGACAATGGCCATGCAAATTTCATAAGAAACTGTCTTTTTGTCTACTGTTACTCAGTTTCCCATTCAAATAGCATCAGTAGTCCTAGAAGGCAGTAAGCAATGAAAGGCTTTTGAAGCAGAGAAGAAGCAAGAAAAATGTAAGTTTTTGGTAGTGTTCTAGGAAGAGATTATAAAATTACATGGAAGAGAAGCCCATTTAAAGAAATGTATGGGAGACATAATTCATTATGCTATTCCATAGGAATCTCCTGGATTCCAGTTGCAAAAAAGTACAGGTGGTGTTATGGTGTTTATTTAGATGTCCCCCAGAGCCTCAGGCACTCATTGGTGGGGTTTTAGGAAAGACTGGGTGGTGGATAGCATAGCTCTGGGTGTGGATGATGGGTTAATGAAGAGGGAGGACCTACCCTGGGAATGGCGAGCCAACCAATAGATGTGCAGCCTGGGAAGAGAAGGGAAAGCAGAAGGAGGGCTGCTGCTTCCTGCATGTCTTGTCACAAACTGCTCCCCCTCTGCGATGCCCATCTGCCATGCTCCCCTTCCTTGAAACCAGCTGAATACAGACTGAAATCTCTCCAAAGTGTGAGTCAAAATAAACTGTTTTTCCTTTAATTTATGGATGTTGGGTATTTTGTTCCAGCAATGAGAAAGTAACTAAGACAGCTGGACTCTGGGAACTGAACTGCCCTCTAGGAGATGGCGAACCTCATTTCTCTCTCCTGATCCCACACAGTGTCCAGCTTCAGGGTTGCTCTGTCTTATGTTTCATTCTTCTGTTTCTGCAGAAAAATGTCTACCCTCACTCATACTCATCTGAAGACAGGAGTCTCACTTAGTCACACTACCAACCTGATTTTAAAAATCAAGTGCTCACACATAACTATCAACCCTTTTCCAAAGTCTGTTTAAAGGAAATCATAGCCCACATAGTCAAGGATTCACCCCATTCTGTTTCTGCCTTTCTAGACCTGCCAGCCACCCAGTTCTTCCAGCAGGGAGGAATGATGTTGAGGATGTGGAGTAGCAGTGACGGGCCGTAGCTGTGCAGGGAATTACGGTGGTGTCTCAGACCCTCCTGAAGGATACTACAATAGACAAGGTCAGGGCACTTACAAATTAACACAGAAAATGAGCAAACCATTTCAAGTCGTGACTATACCACAGTGATATATTTAATTCATTCTTTAACTTAGTTTCTCTTTTAAGTGCAAGAATACATTTTATGAATTATGGAATACATTTGAAGTATATTTTAAAGACTTGGGTAACACAGAGCAGAAATTAGCTAACTAAATCCCATAACATTCACTTGATTTTACAAGTAAAGTTTTATTGGAAAAAGCCGTGTCCATTTTTTATGGTGGTCTAAGGCTGCTCTCCTATTGCAATAGCAGACCTGTACAGTTGCACAGGAAGTCCTGTTAACATAGAGAATAGGTTTTTTACAATGTACTCTTTAAGGAAAAAAATTGTCAATACCTGCTATTTCACTGTTCTATAAAGTATCGTTGTTTTGTACAAATAATTTACAATGTCGTTTTTAACTTGCTGAGGTACAACATAAAAAAGCTTGCTTTGGGAGACAATAAAAAGAATCTATGAGCATTTTAAAAAAGCCTTCTCAGGGTTAATGCTGAGCTGTAAGGAAAGTCTAGTCCCAGAAAATGTAGAATTCTTTGGCCTCTTCCTTTCTTAAGAGCCTCAGAAAAGATAATTTTAGGGTTGAAATCCATTAGTTAAAAAATAATGCATGGTGTGTGTGTGTGTGTGTCTGTGTTTGTGTGTGTGTGTGTGTGTATGTGTGTGTGTGTGTGTGGTTATTCCATCCATGTAAAGCATTCATAGATTGTGGTTTAATACTTTATCTATCCATAATACTTGGTGCAATACGTTAGCTACCCTGGTGTGGAGACTAGAATGGTTGATGGTGGAACTCCAGCTCCTCCTCTTGTGGTCACAAACATCTCAGAATTTCTCATTTCTCCATTGTAAAGTACAGAACCTTACCTGAAAAGAAGCATGATAAAGGATGTGACAAGGATTTTCAGGCAGTTAGGTATAGTACAAAATGTTAGGGGTTGCTAGGTGGTCTTAATAATCCACATTCTTTTTTTTCAGGATGGCTTGGATTCACTGTGTAGCCCAGGCTGGCCTCAAACTCACAGCAATCCTCCTGGTTCATCTCCCAAGTGCTGGGGTTACAGATAGGTGCCATGCCTGATACCTTTTTTTTTTTAATATCGAGAATGGAACCCAAAGACTGCTAACCTTCATCCACAGCCCTTTTTTTTTTTTTTTTTTTTTTTTTTTTTTTTTTTTTTAATTTCGAGCCAGGCACTCACTAAACTGACCTGCTTGGCCTTGAACTTCCAACCTTCCCACTTCGTCTCACTAGTAGCTGAGATTACAGGCATGTGTTAGCTTGCCTGGCTCTAGGTATATTTTAAAACTACATTTAACCTCAAAACTTCAAAAGGGCCCTCAACACTGACAAAACTATTCCTACTACACTAGGTAGGTTACCAATTTCCAAGAATGAGAAGAAAACAAATATTTGTTGGACGCCTCTTCTATGCTGCTTTGTCTGTATATATAATGTCTTTAAATACTCAAAATCACCCTTACCATAGATAGCAGTATTTGCACTTCACAGATAAAAGGATAAGTGGTCAACATATGTCTCAGGTCAGCAATGATAATCAACTCATCCCAGTTTATCGGCAACTCTCCTCCTCTTATCCCTGAAAGGCACAAGTCATTAAAATTCCCTACCTATATGTGTTCAAGTGTCCACACCTAATATTCTTACTAGTTTGTTTGCCCACAAACTTAGTATCCTTACTGAGCTCATCTTACCATGATATCAACATTGAATATCTATGGGCTGTGATAAAAAACACATATACTCACACAATGGATTTTGCAGCCATTAATGCAAAAGATATTTTAGTTGCTAGTCCTTACAAAGCAACAGGAGCAGAGCCCAGCCAGAGTAATTCCCCTGCATATTTGTCTTTCATTACCATAAACCCAAGTGTCAGATTATTCCTCCTCCCACTTGCTGATATCCCTCAAGCAAATATCCAGAGATGTAGTGGTGTTTAACACTGAATGGCTATAAGAGCCAAAGAGCATCAAATCATGCCATAAGAGTCAAATTTTCTCTGGCTATTTCCTTCCCAGCTCCATTTGCTTCCTAACTTCCTAGCAACTCAGAGGTATTATGCTTTTTATTTTATTGGACAGAAGTATGCTCCTAAGTAAAAAGTAAAAATCACATTCAGGTTTAAAGAGAACCCAAAATTCTAAGTAGTATCTATGGAAGGAACCCTAAATGCAAGATTCTACACAAACCTATCATATGAAAAATAAAATCACTGACTACAAAGCACAAGAGATTTTACACTAAAACTATCTCCCTCCCCTGTATCTCCAGACAGAATCATTCACCTGAACTCCAGACTCATAAATCCCACTACTTAGCTGAATCTTCATCTGTGTTTAATAGCCATCTCAAATTTAATATGTCCAAAAGCAAGTTCTCATTTTTTCTTTGTACATTATATCGAGGGTCCACAAGACAGCTAACTCTTCTGCTTGATGATTTATTAGAAGCACTCACAGGAATCTGAAAAGATGTTATAATTCTCAGTATGGTTTGTCCCAGTGAACAGGTGCAGGTTAAACTCAGCTAAGGAACAAATGTAGAGTGCAATCCACAGACACCAAAAACAAGCTTCTGTGTCCGTCTCAGTGCAGTCCTACAGGGAAACACTTATTTCAATGATCATGTGTGAGAAGACTTGCACTGTTGCCAACCAGAGTAGCTCATCTGAGCCTTAATGTTCAGGGTTTTCTTGGGTGTCAGTCATGTAAACATGCACCATTCATGTGACTGGCTTGAGTTACTCAGCCTTTAGCCCCGAGATCAAAAAAGAAATAGTCATCCTAAATAACACTGTTACCATAAACTGACATGTCATATTAGCATAGCATGATCCCAGTTCTCAGACTTACCAAAACATTCATAAGGCAGAATATTTCAAGGGCTCAAAGATTACTATCCACAACCTGGCTAAGGGTTCATCCCTATTGCATCCAGAGCGTGCAAGTCTTGAGCAAATCATGCCTGCTGGATTCACACTTTCCTAAATGGTTTGTATCTCCCTGTCTGGGTTATGGTTATGGCTTTTGTCTTGATGTCCCCCTAAAGCCTGAAGTCACAGGTGGAGTTTTTCAGAGATGCCTGGATCTAGAGTGTGTGATACAGGAGTTAAGTGTGTGATGGAATCAAAGCTATGCGATTATTGAATTGACCTACTGATTGGTTTGGCTTAGTTCTGGGTATGGATAACGGGAAGGCTCCCTCTGTATGACTGCTACCTGCTCTAAGGGTGTGCAGCCTGGATGGACTATAAGGAACAACAGAAAGGGCTGCTGTCATCGCTTACTGCTTGCTTCTTCACTGCTTCACTGTTCACTGCCTTCTGCCTGTCATGAACAGTTTCTCCTCTGCTCTGTCATCCTGCCTTGGAACCAGCCAGCTATGAACTGAAACCTCCAGAAACTGTGAGCTAAATAACCTTCCCTCCTTTAACTTTAGGTATTTTGTCTCAGCAACCAGAAAAGCACTTATGACACTTATGTATGGCAATAATAATTTTGTACTTCCAAACATCCAAACCTACTTTGGAGTGATTCTTTATTCTCTTCTTTCTCTCTCATTTCATATCAAATCTCCCATCTATATATCTTATTAACTGTACCTAAATAAACTTTTCAGATTTTCAACAACTTCATCCATCTTGGTTTCAACTATTGCCACTTAGGTTACTGCAATGGCCTCCTCCCTAATCTCCATACTTCCATTCTTATCCTCCTGGAGTTAATTCCCAATCAAGCAGCCAGAGTAAAACTTTTGTAATGGAAGTGGGTCATGCTACCCTCTGAAGGGACTTTCTATAGACTTCTCATCTTAAAAGCCCATTTCAAAGCCCTGAAGCTGTTACTTTCTTCCAGTTGTATTTCCGACCTACCTTTTTCCACTCTTCTCTACTGCCACTCTTCAGCAAGGCATAGTGTCCATATTATCGTGCATCAAACACAGGTAGCATCCTCTTGCTTCAGGACTTGCTGTTTTTCTTGCTTCGAATTCTCTTCTCTAGATCTGAAAGGAACATTCACTCACTTCTTCCAGGTTTGTGTTCACATTTCAGCATATTGGTACATTCTATACTGTTCATTTTATGTAAAAAATTTTTCTTACCATACCTTGATATGATATTTGCCTGTTTTGTTTTTAATTTTACTATCATATTATTGTTATGGATTAAAAACTGGTGGTCATATTAACACTGAATTAATTCAGCAGGGCACTGAACATAGATGCTCCATCTGAGGAAACTCGCCAGCATAAACAGAGATGTGGAAGGAGAAGAGAGGTGTTGAGGCATTGAGGCATTTTGGGCTCTTCTACGTGTTGCTATTTGAGCCATTGGTTCTCCTGGAGAAGCTCTGGTCTTCACATTGAGCGTTGCTTCCTGGCTCCAAAGGGGAGAATGTGTGCTGCTTTGGTCCCCAGGATGAACTCGTAGGCTGGCTTCCTGGCTTGTACTTGACCATGCTTATTGTCAGAGGAGCTCAGGGCTTCCGTGTTGCTGAGGATGGCTGTGGTGTCTTTCAGGACAGCCCTGGTCTTTATTATGAATGTGACTTCTTGGCTCCAGCGTAGATCCCTCAACCTACCAGCACAGCTCCTTCACCCCACTGGCATAGACTTCCTAGCTTCCACTGCTGACCTTTGAGCCTTTCCAGAACAGATCCGTAAAAAAGACTGGTGTGAGTCCTTCTTGTGGGTTCTAGACCTGCAGGCATTGTCATGAGCTCTGGGTATTCATCTGGACTCATGTGGGCCATTGCTGTGGGATTCAGGCCCTTGGCTGAATATTCTGTCTTTGGTGTTATGGATAGATTTCCTGCATTTTCTGGTATTAACTCTGGGTGACCATCATAAAAATAATATTATAAAGTCCATGTCCTGATTCTAATTGTTCTCTGCACATCCACTGACTACGGCAACTATATATTTACTTTGCTAAATATTTGTGTGTTTATTTATCACTATCTCTTATATCTAGATATAACTTCCTGAGAAAAAGAACACTTCTGTTCACTACAATGACCCCAGGTTCTAAGTAAGTGTTGTGTAAATGGTTTTTACAAATACTCACAGTGAATGCCTGCTGTCTGTACACTAATAGCATGAGCATCACCAGGGAATGCATTAAAAATGCAGGTTATAAAGCACCATCTCAAACTTATTGAATCAAAAACTCAGTGGGACAAAATCAACAACTGATATTGTTGGACACCTGATGATTCTGATGCAAAGACCACCTTCTGTGCCTGCTCTTATACCCATTACATACAGCTAATAAAGCTTAGAAAGGTTAATGCAATCCCTGGGGTGATGCACCTGGATTATCACCACGGGTATGTTAGTCTGTTCCCTGACGCTGCTCACTCAGCTGCACTACTGTGATGGTTACATCTGAAATTATTTCTTCTTATAAAATTTTCCTGTTTCTCTCTACAATTTCCTACTATAAGAAGTGTCTTCTTCCAAATAATTGCCAGAATGAAGCAAAGACTAAGATTTGTCAGTCTTCTTCCTTGCTTCCACAATTATTTTGGAATTACTGCATTTATGAATACTTTATGTCAAGGTCCCATGTACCAATTCCAGATGAATTCATCACCAACCAAATGCACTGAACCCTGCAGCCTAGAAATTGTTAACCTCTACAGACTTAAAGGACCTTGGTGACAAAACAAACCCAAAACTCAGCTGTCCATTCTGTCTTACCTGTCAATTTAAGATGCTAACTGCTGGTCCAAGGAAGCAATCACTATCCAAACTACTGGAGAGAAGAAAGGCACCTTCTTTCTGCATTCAGCCTCCAGAGGCCAATCCTTAGCTCCTTAGTATGCTTTTAAGTTGTTTTTGATTGCTTAGTCCTCCGTGGCTTCCAATTTTGCTCTCTTGAGTTTACTTCCCTCTATCCTCTCTACCTTTACCTCCAGAAGTAGGCAATTCTCTTGGTGGATTCTAGAAAAAATAGGAGTCTCATTGGCATAGACTTCCTCTAAAAATGTAATAACAAGGGTACAGAGGGAGTTTATATTGTTTTCACAGCCAACTGCTTCATTCCTCCTTAAAATTCTGGTTTATTTGTAAGGTTTTTATATCATGTCCAGCAATCTCCTGACATTCAGAAATGAAATGAGAAAACTGATGTCACAGACCTGGGAAACAATCCTCTTATTTAGCTAAATGGTAATGATCACAATCCAGAAGACAAGGAAAGGGAAAGGCAGGTGGGGTGGGCTGCTATGTGACCACCTGCAGGTCTCAATTAAAGGAGACAAAAATTTGTCTCTACATGGTGACCAATTCAGGACCAGTTCCTGGGGAGTGTGTTGGACAGCTATTCACTGCTATAACAAAATATCTGTGGCTGGATAACATTATAAAGTTAAGCTCACAGTTCTGGAGGCTCAACCAACTATATCTAAAGATCACAGAACATCATACAGGAAGAAACATGGAATCAACATGTATAAATGTGTGTGTTTTCTGGTCTCTCTTCCTATTATTATAAAGCCACCAAGATTAAATCATAAGATCTTCACCTTGATGACCTTACCTAACCCTAATGACCTCCCTAAAACTCTACTTCTAAATACTACAGTCAGATTATATTTCCTAAGTTAGGACTGACTTTCAGAACATGAAATTTGAAAGACATTCTCAATTTCAAAACCAAAGCAAAGTGTACCCACATACAAAATTTGCAAAAGGAAGCAAGAAAACTCCAGCACAAATAAATACACAGTGGGAATCCCGGTGGCATGCAAAAAGCCAATGGAACAGGATCATGCGACCACTTATTCCAAGCCAAAGCCATAGGCATGACTGCCTTTGCTGTGATATAATTGCCAGGAAATGAACAAAATATGAAATGAAATGAAATGAAATGAAATGAAATGAAATGAAATGAAATAGAACAAAATGCAACAGAATACATGTTAACATAAATCTGGTGCTAAGCACTTTAAATACATTAGTTTTTATGTGCTACTCTCCTAGTTCCCAAGGATGATTTATTAAAACATGTGAGACTGAAAGTGTAGGTATAAAAACATTACCCTTGAATGTAACCATATTTCTATTTTAATATTCCCTGTACAGTTTACTCTCAGCTTTCAGAATCCAAGGTAAAAAGGGGGCTTCTGTGAGCAGTGATGCCTATCCTGGATGCAAATAGGAATGCCCTGGGAGCTCATAAAATATGAAGGATTTGGGATTTGATTTAGGATGCATTCAGGTCCTTGGAATTTACTGAAAACTTTTCCAGGTGGTTGTCATAAGTAGCAGAGCATGAGTGCCTATGTTGTAAGTTGTGAATGAAATTGTGGAAGTAAAGGCCCTGATGGCTGCGTAGTAAATGTGTCAATACCCTGTTACACTGCTTGTTATCCTATCCATCAGAGACAGAAGCCAAAAAGGGAGAGGAAACATTCTTTCTATCAAATTATTTAATGTGAAATTTATCCACAACTATGAAAAACCATTTAAGGCAAAACTTCTAGTTAAATGGGTTTTGAAGATTATCTATAGATATCCTGTTTTTTCTAAGTCATTTACCATAATGGTGAAAGATAACTGGCAGTAACTATCTTTAGGAATAGAGGATGTTTTTTAACTTTGAGGGGATAACTCAGTAAGGTAATGATAAAGAATGATAGGAAAGAAAATATTGTTTGACCTAATAAGGATTATATATATATTTCCCCCTTGTGAGAACACTGCAAATATATGCTTCTAAAATTAAACACTGAATTATCTCAAGGAATAAATTCAGTCTTTATAACTATTATCTTAACCCATCTCCCATCTGGTATCACCCAATTACAATATTCTCAAAGTCATGATAACTGCTCCCTAATTACAGAAATCTAATAGAGCTTAAAATATTTCTGCTGTGATAGCTGACACATGAAAGTTTTTATTTTGTGTCAGTCACCAATTTTAAAGTTCTTGCTTCTCAGTTCTTTATAAAGTATTATGTTTATTTTGAAAAATAACACACAGATAATATAAACATCTTTATATTATAGTAAACTGAGGTTTTCCTAACCTCATGTTTCTCAAACAGAAAGATAAATAAAATGGCAATGATAATCTCCAATAACTGTGGATTTAAAGTCTTCAAAACCTACCTGTGAGAAGATCCTATATAAGAAAGTATTGACCATTTGATAATTTTAAAATACAGTACATCACTTATACAACACCTTAGAAATGTTTAATGCATATGTTATTTTAGTTGGGTGAATTAGTTTCTGCTTGGTTATTGTAAATAGATATGCATTTGAATTCTCTATGACAAGATATCTGTGTTCAGGATGCCCCAGTGTGGTACACTTCACAGATCCTAACCCAGGGCTATATGTGTCTGAATGGTGATAGGAAAAGAGAAGAAGATGCAGGTAGAGGATGAGTTTTTACTGTTAACTGGAGAAACACTCATGGCTTCATGAACCCGGATGATGTAAAACATGTCTAACTGAGACCAGACCAAGAAACAAGTAAAAAAAGGCAATCAGATAGAAAATGAGAATCCAGATGGGATCCAAGAAGCCATAAATGAATCAAAATAAAAATATGTAGAGAAATCCTAAAAAGAAATAATGGCAAAGGCTTGCAGAATCAAGAAAAGAAATCACACATTTTAGTCTCACTCATTCCATAAACAAAAATTTCTGAAGGTCATCTTTCCCAGTGCTCAAAGACCCACCCAGATCCCAGCCAAACTAGGCTGCACTCCGCAGGTTTCAGTCCTGCCCAGGCCATACCCAGCGACCTTCTTTCAAACTGGGAAACTCAGCTGGTGGCTGGGGTGAGTACTGTGCACCATCCCCAGCCCCAGGAGACTTTAAGAAAACTGATCTCTCCCACTTCTCAAGGACCCACCTAGCTCTCAGCCACACTAGACTAGCTTTGAGAGGTTTTGCAGACCACCTACATTATGCCCAGCAACCTTCTTCAATCAGGGCAGTTGAAAGCAGGTGAAGTGAGTTCCAGGGCTTTGGTCTTTGCCTGGGGAGACCTTTCGCCCATCATCCACATTGCATAGGTGCCTGTTCAGCTACCTGGAACACTGAAGGCGGCATGGGAGGGTCTGAGGGCCTGACTGGACAATGCTCAGCAACCTCCATTCAGTCCCAGAAACCCAGGGCATAGGAAATGATGTCCAGCTCACCCAGGGGACACATTGGAACAACACTTGAAACACAGAAATATAGGAAAGTGACAAAACTAAAGACCAAAATGCAACCTGAAACCTCCAGCCCATGCCAAGAAAGCCTAGGAGCATGTACATAGGAGAAAATATATGCCATACACCTGAAATACCTGTAATAATAGCAACTGAAATAAAGAAGCAACTCCAAGAAGCTTTAAAAAAATTCAAACTAGAAATAATCTCCCAGGTAAAATAGAAATGATAAAAGTAATGAAAGAGATACTGAACACATCTAAAGAAGACACAGTTAAAAAATTAGAGGAACAAAACAAAAAGATAGAATCCCTGGATGAACAATATAAGAAACAAACAGAATATGTAAAGCAGATGCAAAGAGATATACAGGAAATCAAAAATTCAATCAAAAGTTGTCAAAACTGATGCAATGAAAATGAAGATAGAATTTCAGATCTCAAAGACAGGTTGCAACTAGTGAACAGGAAAGGAAAGATCTTTATAAAAAAACAAGAATCAGGAAATAATAATTCAACAGCTGCAAGATGATGCAAAGAAAAACAACATAAGATTGATAGGGATAAATGAAAAAGAAGGGAACAACACAAATGACATCAAAAGGCTATTCACAGAAGTCATAGCTGATAATTTCCCAAACATGAGAATGGAAACTGACATTAGAAAGGGAACAACACAAATGATATCAAAAGGCTATTCACAGAAGTCATAGCTGATAATTTCCCAAACATAAGAATGGAAACTGACATTAGGATTAGTGAAGCATATAGAACTCCAAATAGCCATAACCAAAAAAAAAAAAAAAAAAAAAAAAACAAAAAAAAAACACTACACTCAGGCATACAACAATCATCTTCCCAGAAACCCAACATAAGAATACTAAAAGTTGTCAGAGAGATAAGACAGATCACCTATAAAGGAAAACCTATAAGAATAACAGTAGACTTCTCAACACAAACAATGAAGTCACGAAAAAGCACGGAGTAAAGTATTTCAGATCCTAAAGGAAAATGATTTCAACTTAGACTGATGTACCCGGAAACACTGTACTTCAAAATGGATGGAGAAATAAAATACTTCCATGACAAAGAAAAGCTAAAGAACTTCATGAACACCAAGCCAACCCTGCAAAGAATGCTGAAAGACAGTCTAGATACACATAGGAAAAACCCACTAAGCAAGATAGACAATTAAACAGAATGGAAAGATAAAGATGTAACATTAGAAACATAACATGTCAACAATAAACCAATATATAACAGTTATAACCATTAATGTAAATGTTCTCAATGCACCAATTAAATGAAATAGACTGACAGAATGGATCAAGAAACAACATCCAACCATATGCTGTCTGCAAGAAACCCATCTAACCCAAAAGGAAACTCACAGACTGAAAGTCAGAGGATAGAAAACAATACTTCATGCAACAGGAAATGAAAAAAAAAAAAAGCAGCGGTACCTATTCTGTTTGTAAGTAATGCGAACTTCAAACCGAGAATGATCCTAAGAGATGAGAAGGTCACTACATACTGGTTAGGGGAAAACTTCAAGATGGAGGAATAACTATCTTAAATATATATGCACCAAATTCCAGATCACCCAGTTATACAAAGTAAGTATTAATAGAAATGAAAAATCAAATTAACAATAACACAATTCTAACAGGAGACCCTAACATACATTGACACCAAGAACAGATCAACCAGACAGAGAATCAGCAAAGAAATAACAGAACTGAATCACAACTGTGAACAAAAGGACTTGATAGACATGTACAGAGTGTTCCATCCAACAACATCAGAATATACATTCTTCTCAGCAGCACATGGTACATTCTCTAAAATAGACCATATACTAGCTCACAGAACATATTTAAATCAATGCAAAAGAATTGAAAATATCCCATGCATGTTATCAGATCACAGTGCCATGAAACTAGAAATTAATGATAAAAGAAATTGCAAAAACCCCACAAACAAATGGAAATTGAATAATACACTCAAGCAATCAGTGGGTCACAGGGGAAATTAAAGAAGAAATTAAACAATATCTACAAGCAAACGAAAATACAAATACAACTTACTGGAATCTGTGGGATGCAATGAAAGCAGTCCTCAGAGGAAAATTTATTGCCCTGAGTTCCCACATTACGAAAACAGAATGAATACAAATAAATAACCTGATGCTACACCTCAAACTTCTAGAAAAAAAAGAGCAAGTCAAGCCCAAAGCTAAAAGAAGAGAGGAAATTATAAAAATCAGAGCAGAAATTAATATAATGGAGACTAAGAAAAAATCCAAAAAATCAATGAATCAAAGAGTTGGTTCTTTGAAAGAATAAATAAAATTGATAAGCCCCTAGCTAACCTTATTTAAAAAAGGAAAGAAACAGCTCAAATTCATGCAATAAGGAATGAAAAACACAAAATCACGACAGACTCTGTGGAAATACAGAAGATCACCTATTTCAGAAACCTCTACTCTCGTAGGTTCAATAACACAAAAGAAATGGACAGATTCCTAGAAACATATGAATTACCAAAGCTGGGTCATGAAGATTTAAAACTTCTGAATAACCCAATCTCTATTAATGAAATTGAAAGTGTAATTAAATCCCCACCTACAAAGAAGAGCCCAGGCCCAGACGTATTTACTGCAGAATTCTACAAAAAAATACAAATAAGAATTTATGCCGACACTCTTCAAACTCTTCAATGAAATCAAAAGGGAAGCAATCTTTCCTAAGTAATTCCTGGAAGCAAATATTACTCTAGAACCAAAACCTGAAAAAGACCCAACTAAAAAAGAGAACTACAGTCTCCCTAATGAACACAGATGCAAAAATCCTCAATAAAATATTGGCAAACAGGATGCAGCAAATCAAGAAGGTTATATACCACAACCAAGTGGGATTCATCGCAGGCATGCAGGGATGGTTCAACATATGTAAATTAATAAATGTAATTCACCATATCAATAAAGCCAAAAAGTAAGAATCACATGATCATTTCTATAAATGCAGAAACAGCTTTTCATAAGGTTCAACACTCATTCATGCTAAGAACCTTACAGAAAATTGGAATAATGGTCTTTACCTCAATATGATAAAGGCCATCTATGACAAACCAACAGCCAGTATCATACTAAATGGCCAAAATTTAAAGGCCTTTACTTTAAAATCAGGCACAAGACAAAGATGTTCTTTATAACCACTCCTATTTAATATAATACTGGAAATACTAGCCAGCACAATTAGACAAGAGAGAGAAATAAAAGGAGTAAAGATAGGAAAAGAAGAAATCAAATTATCATTTGGAGGTGACATGATACTCTACATAGAAGACCCCCTAAACTCCACTGAACAACTCTTAGATATAATAAATAAATTAAGTAATGTAGCTGGATACAAAATCAATACTCAGAAATCAATAGCATTCCTGTACACTAACAACAAAATCACAGAGAGGGAAATAAGAGAAGCCACACTCTTCACACTAGCAACCAAAAAAATGAAATATTTAGGAATTACTCTTACAAAAGAAGTGAAAGACCTATACAGGGAAAATTATAATACACTGAAAAAAGAAATTGAAGATGATCTCAGAAAATGGAAAAACATCTCTTGCTCATGGATAGGAAGAATAAATATTGTGAAAAAGGCCATTCTCCCAAAACTTTTGTACAGATTCAATGCAATCCCGATAAAAATACCACCAACATACCTCATAGAACTTGAGAAATCACTCCTAAAATTCATCTGAAGTGAAAAGAGACCTAGAATAGCAAGGACAGTTCTAAGCAGCAAAGGCAAGGCAGGAGGTATCACAATCCCTGACTTGAAGTTATACTACAAAGCAACTGTAGTAAAACCAACATGGTACTGGAACCAAAACAGAGCCAAAGATCAATGGAATCCATTAGAAGACACAACCACAACTACCAATACACTCAACACCTTATCTTTGATAAAGGGGCCAAACATGTTCACTGGAAGAACGACAGTCTCTTTAATAAATGGTACTGAAAAACTGGCTCTCCAAGTGCCAAAACTAAAACTAGACCCATGCCTATCACCATGTCCTAAAATAAAATCTAAATGGATCAAAGATCTGAATATTAAAACAGAAACACTAAATCTGTTAGAAGATAAATTAGGTAAAAATCTTGAAGACATAGGGGTAGGTAGAGAATTCATGAACAAGAATCAAACGGAAATACTTCCCAGAATCAATAGCTGGGATCACATCTTATTAGAAAGTTTCTGCATGTCAAAAAAATCTCCAGTGAAAAGAAAACCCACAAACTGGGAAAAAATCTTAGTGAACTGTCCTTCAGACAGACAAATATATAATTGTCTAATATATATAATATAAATTTCTAAAATATATAAAGAATTTTTAAAAATCAGACCCCCAAAATTCAAAGACCCAATCCAAAAAATGGGCATCTGAGATGAATACACAATTCTCAGATGAAGAAATACAAATGGCAAATAAATACATGAAAAAATGTTCATCTTCATTGATCATTAGAGAAATGCAAATTAAAACCACACTGAGATTCCACTTCACTCCTGAAAGAATGGCCAGGATCAAGAAAACCACCAACAACAAATACTGGAGAGGCTGTGGGGAAAAAGGAACTCTCCTGCACTGTTGGTGGGAGTGTAGACTGGTGCAACCATTGTGGAGGTCAGTTCGGAGATTTCTCAAACCTGGGATTGGAAGTCCCATTTGACCCAGCTATTCTACTTCTAGGCATATTCCCTGAAGAACTGAAAACATCATACCACAGTGATGTATGTGCACCCATGTTTATAGCAGTACCATTTGTAATAGCCAGATCTTGGAAACAAACTAAGTGTCTATCAACTGAGGAATGAATAAAAAAGTTTTGGTGTTTTTATACAATGGAGTACTACTCAGCCATAAAGAATTATCGTATTGAGATATTTATAAATAAATGGACACAGCTTGAGACCATACTCATAAGCAAAATAAATCAAACTCACATGTATAAATACCATATAGTTTCCCTAGTGTAAGAAATGGTAAGAGTACATAAGAGTTTATGATTATCATGATTCCACATTATATTGCTTTGAAGCCTTATAATGTTTGCATTCATTAGTTTAAATGTTTTTACCCTGGTTTGTTTGATTTTATTATGTGTGATGGTGTGAACAGCTATTTTGAAGAAAACAAGACATTAGAATAGCTAGTGCTAATTTAATATCATCTTACTCTGAAGTCCTACTATGATTTTGTTCTTCTGTTTCCTTTGGTTCTATCATGTTATATCTTATTGGATATTATTATGTGTGATAGTATAAACAAATTTTCTATGGAAATGAGATAATATAGTAGCCATTGTTCATTCTCTGTTATTTGGTTCTGAAAGCCCTGTAATGCTTTCATTCTCTTGAATGATTTTATACTGTTTTGTTATGTTTTATACTATCATATATATATTAAGTTATGCTCAACTATTTGAAAGAAAGAGACATTATGGTAGTTACAGTTAATTATGGGTTGTCTTGTGGTAAAATGCTGTGTTGCTTGAGTTGTTCTGATCTTATCTGCTTTGTTGTGTCCTCTGGTCTTAATCTCTTTAAAATTAAAAAAAAACTTCTAAGGACAATTTCTTATTGTTACTCTGAAATATATTTTCATTCTTTCCTCTTCTGGTGCTAATGGATCAGGAATGATTGAAAATGGAGCATGCTAGGATTTCAGTAATAAGATGTTTATAGCAAACACATGCCAGGATTACATGGATCAGATTCCAAGGAGATAGACTCAGTCTCAAAGTCAGGCAGGTATATGAAGGTAATGCAAAAATACATGCTGAGAGTGTGCTTAGTACTTTAAATATTCTTATTTGATATTATTAAAAACTCCATTAGTACAATTTCTTAGGCTAGCAGAGATAGAGAGTCCTATTCAAACTGGAGTAACCAAGAAGAAAATCAAGTCTGTTTATATGACAGAGTCCAGAAGCATGGAGACTCCAACATAGGGTTGACTTGATGCTATAATCATGTAACAGAGACCTACATTTCAATTTGTTTTCAAATTCTTCCAGCTTCAGTGTTGGTGGGATCCTCAGAATGCAATAAGATCACTGCAGTTCTTTCAACTCGCCACGCTCAACACCTAGATGGGAAAGAACTCCTCCTGCCGCTCTCTAGGGCCAGGATTTGCTCACTAGCAGACTTTCCACTCCTCCATGGATATAACTGTGAAACATGCTTGCTCTTGAAGCGAGAGACACAAGGCCTCTTTACCTGAAGAGCATAGCTCCATGAAGGAAGGACAGAGACCTAAGCAAAGGTGAAGTTCGTGTAGGAAAAAAAGAGTTCATGAGTAGATGCTGTATGGGTGGCAAATTATGTCCACTGTGGCCATGTTCTGCAAAAGGAAAGGAATCCCTGAGGATACGGACTACACCTCCCAAGATCACACAGTTATCAAGGGCGGACTCAGGATAGATATCCTAAAATGTAAAGCCTTCCCTCTAGATCCTTACTCGTATTCTCATAAAAGAATAATTGAAATCAAAAGAAATTTCCCACAGTTTCTTCAACAAAAAGTATTAGAGTTTTTAGTTTCTGGCAACAAAAAGTATTAGAGTTTTCCAGCAATTTGTCCTTCATGATCAAGACTATTAGAAAGAAGAAAAATCCCACCTCCACAAATAATAAAGCAAAAAGAGAGGGAGAACACTAGGACTCCAGATATGCATCAGGCTGACACATTAGCAGCTTCAAGTTAAGCACAGAGCATGAAAGGACCCCATATACAAGGCAAATGAGTGGCATGAGATGGAGAACAGAGGTGGCCTGAGGCTCAGGCATAACTGAGGTAGAAGCTGATGCTCAGCTGATGGTCAGTGAGCCTGGGAAGCCGGAAAACCCCTAGGAAAGTTAGGGGCCAACTCTTTTTGTGAATTCCCTGTTAGTTTCAAAAATAACAGAATGGGAAAATTCACCATCCTGAAAGAACTTCAAAATTCCCTTTGGACTTGATAAATGCATAACAAACAAGCACCCATTTCCTGCCACCAAAAACTTTTAATCAGAAATGGACTGTTAAGTAGAGAAAACATCTACACCTGGAGAACTGAGAGCAGAAGTTTAAAAGTAATAATATAATAATGAGGTCATCACAGGATTATTTTCCCAGTAGGAAGATTGTAATTACTCAAACTCTATCTTCTCATTTCTAAATTAAAGACACAGAGAAGATTCCTCCAAGGACATACGAGATTGCAAATTATTGGAACCATTTCTAAAACCTCACAGAGACAATGTGCTACCTCAGACCCTACTGGTTTTTGAATACATTCTTCTTCTTGCTGCTTTTCTCAGTCATGAGTGCTCCCTGAAGATTGTCTCCATTTTAAGGAAAGAATGATTGACTCACCTTAACACAACATCTAAAAGGGCAAGAGCAAAGAACCAGTGCCATTTTCTTGAATTTCAGAATGTACTTCTGAAACCCTCAGAAAAGCCAACAGTTCTTAAAACAAAAAAGTCTCTTCAAGGTCCTGGGCATTTTGAGCAGCAAAATGAAAAGGTTTATGATCAACAGCAGACTTAGGGATGAAAAACTGACTATGCTATGAAAGAATACACCAGGAAGAGATGGAGGATGATGACAAGGCTAAAAGGAACAGGTAGCTAGCAGCAGATCTCTGTCAGAAGGCTCCTCAGAATACCCCCCCCGAGGATAGAAGAAGTTATTTGGAGGAGCAGGAGCTGAACCCATGAGGGGTGTCCATGACATTGCCTTTGGGCACCAGCTGCCCTTTATGAGCCTTTGAAATACAGTGTTCAGCACCTATTCCTAAGGCTGTGGATGCTCCAGCAAGAATTACATCACTTAAAACCTCCCAAATATGCTCAGTAGTATCTGAATTGCTCTACAAGTCAACTGAGCCTTGGCTGTGGCCCAGAGCAATTGAAAGCACCCAGTATCCTAAGATAGAAGACTGAATGCATAGAAATTTGATGATATTGAGGGTAGGAAAGATTGTTCTAGAATGGACAAACAGACTTGTTAAGTCCTTCCAGTAGTAAAAGTCTCTGCCTTCTCTCTTCAGCTAAGATCAAGTTTGCTATATCAATTGTAAACTTGAAAAGTGTCAATGGATTTCTGCAAGCAGGAAGGGATCGCAGGTTCCTGAGGCACGTCAGCCTGTGGTGAGTGCCCAGCACAGTCTGCCCAAATCTCAGACTGTTCCGGACCCCCCAGGCTTCTGGGTGCAGTGAAGTGGAGCAGTGGGTTAGAGGCCACTACAGCCACCTCCCCATCCCTCCCAGCTACACTTGGAAGTCTGCTGAGCTCCTGACCGATGGGTGGGTCTACACTAACCCCCAAGCCCAGCCGCGCCTAGCCATCTGGGTGCAGAGGAGGAGCTGGGCGGATCCGGAGTGCCTGCAGAGCCCCTTCCTTTGTCTGAAAGACTGAATATTTCTGCAAGCAGGGAGGGATCCCAGGTTCCTGAGGCACCTCAGCCTGTGGTGAGTGCCCAGCACAGTCTGCCCAAATCTCAGACTGTTCCGGACCCCCCAGGCTTCTGGGTGCAGTGAAGTGGAGCAGTGGGTTAGAGGCCACTACAGCCACCTCCCCATCCCTCCCGGCTATACTTGGAGCTCTGCTGAGCTCCGACGGATGGGCAGGCCTACACTAACCCACGAGCCCAGCCACGCCTAGCCATCTGCCTGCAGAGGAGGAGCTCGGTGGATCTGGAGTGCCTGCAGAAGTCCCTTCCTTTGTCTGGAGGACTGTGGATATCTCTGCAAGCAGGGAGGGATCACAGGCCCCTGAAGCACTGCGGCCTGTGGTGAGCACCCTAACCCGGCTGCGATTGAAGAGCTGTGGAGCTTCCAAGGGGCAGGTGGGCACCCAGTGTCCCTGAGGCCCAGCTTGTCTGGAACTGCGGAGTTCTGAGCAGGCAGAGGAGGGCCACTGGTTCTGTAGGCCCAATGGCTTGGGGTAGCGCGGTGTCAGAGTCTCAGTAGCTCCAAACATAGAAGGGGATTTTCAACAGATCCAGAGGAAGCTTTCAAATAAAACTTGAAACACAGAAATATAGAAAATGACAAAACAAAAGACCAAATTACAACCTCAAACCTCCAGCCCATCTCAGGAAACCCTAGGAGCGATGTATATAGAAGAAAATATATCCCATCCACCTCATATATCGGACATAATAGCTACTGAAGTTGACAAGCAACTCCAGGAAGCTTTAAAGAAATTCAAACTCGAAATAATCTCCCAGATAAAATAAGAAATGATAAAAGAAATGAAAGAGATTCTAAATATATCTAAAGAAAACACAGATAAAAAATTGGAGGAACTAAACAAAAAGATAGAATCCCTAGACGAGCAATATAAGAAACAAACAGAATACATAATGCAGATGCACAGAGATATACAGGAAATAAAAAACTCCACTCAAAGTTGTAAAAACCGCCTTAATGAAAGTGAAGATAGAATTTCAGACCTTGAAGACATGATTGCAGCTAGTGAACAGGAAAGGAAAGATCTTTTGAAAATAACAAGGAATCAGGAAACAACAATTCAACAACTGCAAGACGATGCAAAGAAGAATAACATAAGAATGATAGGGATTAATGAAAGAGAGGGAGACAACATAAAGGATGTCAAGAGGATATTTAGAGAAGTAATAGCTGAAAATTTCCCAAGCATGAGATCAGAAACTGACATCAGAATCAGTGAAGCATATAGAACTGCAAACACTCATAACCAAAATAAAACTACACCCAGACATATAATATTCACCATCCCAGAAATCCAACATAAGAATAGATTATTAAAAGCTGTCAGAGAGAAAAGACAGATCACTTATAAAGGAAAACCTATCAGAATCACAGCAGACTTCTCAGCACAAACGATAAAGTCAAGAAGAGCATGGAGTGAAATATTCCAGATCCTAAAGCAAAATGATTTCCAACCAAGACTGATATATCCTGAAAAACTATCATTCAAAATAGATGGTGCAATACGATACTTCCATGACAAAGAACAGCTGAAGTACTTCATGAACACCAAACAGACCCTGCAAAAAATATTGAAAGACAGTTTAGATATACAAAGGAAAAAACCACTAAGCAAAGCAAATAATTAAACAGAACAGAAAGATAAAGATGCAACAGCAGAGAGATAACATTCCTACAATTAACCAGCATTTAACAGTAATAACCATTAATGTAAATGGTCTCAATGCACCAATAAAAAGAAACAGACTAGCAGAATGGATCAAGAAACAAAATCCAACCATATGCTGTTTACAGGAAACCCATCTAACCCAGAAGGATACTCACAGACTGAAAGTCAAAGGATGGAAAACAATTCTTCATGCAGCAGGAATCCAAAAAAAGGCAGGCGTAGCCATTCTGTTTGCAGACAACGTGAACTTTAAACCAACAATGACCATAAAGGACAAAGAAGGTCACTACATACTCGTAAGGGGAAAACTCCAAGAGGAAGAGATAACTATCTTAAATATATATGCACCAAACTCCAGAGCACCCAGTTATATAAAACATTTATTAACAGAAATGAAAACTCAAATTATCAGTAACACAATTGTAACAGGAGACCTTAATACGCCACTGACACCAAGGGACAGATCAACCAGACAGAAAATGAGCAAAGAAATAACAGAACTGAATCACACCTGTGAACAAATGGGTCTGATAGACATATACAGAATGTTCCACCCAACAACATCAGAATACACATTCTTCTCAGCAGTACATGGATCATTTTCTAAAATAGACCATATATTAGCTCACAGAACATATTTAAACAAGTGCAAAAGAGCTGAAATCATCCCTTGCATGTTATCGGATCATAGCGCTCTGAAATTAGAAATTAATGATAAAAGATACTGCAAAAATCCCACAAACACATAGAAACTGAATAACACACTCTTGAGTAATCAGCGGGTCACAGAAGAAATTAAAGAAGAAATCAAACAATACCTAAAAGAAAATGAAAATACAGATACAACTTATCGGAACCTGTGGGATGCAATGAAAGCCGTCCTGAGAGGAAAATTTATTGCACTGAGTTCCCACATCAGGAAAACAGAACGAATACAAATAAATAACTTGATGCTACACCTCAAACAGCTAAAAAAAGAAGAGCAAGTCAAGCCCAAAGCCAAAAGAAGAGAGGAAATTATAAAAATCAGAGCAGAAATCAATGCAATAGAGACTAAGAAAACAATCCAAAGAATCAACAAATCAAAGAGTTGGTTCTTTGAAAGAATAAACAAAATCGATAAGCCCCTAGCCAACCTTATTTAAAAAAGGGAAGAAAAAGCTCAAATCCATGCAATAAGAAATGAAAAAGGAGAAATCACTACAGACCCAATAGAAATACAGAAGATCAACACCTATTTTGAAAACCTCTACTCTCAAAAGTTTGATAACACAGAAGAAATAGACAGATTCTTAGAAGCATATGAAGTGCCAAAGCTAGATCAAGAGGATGTAAAACTGTTGAATAACCCAATCTCTGTTACTGAAATTGAAAATGTAATTAAGTCCTTACCCACCAAGAAGAGCCCAGGCCCAGATGGATTCACTGCAGAATTCTACAAGAAATACAAAGAAGACCTAATGCCGACACTCCTCAAACTATTCAATGAAATTGAAAGGGAAGCAATCCTTCCTAAGTCATTCCTGGAAGCAAATATTACTCTAGTACCAAAACCTGAGAAAGACCCAACTAAAAAAGAGAACTATAGACCGATCTCCCTAATGAACACAGATGCAAAAATCCTCAATAAAATATTGGCAAATAGGATCCAGCAAATCATCAAGAAGATTATACACCATGACCAAGTGGGATTCATCTCAGGAATGCAAGGATGGTTCAACATACGCAAATCAATAAATGTAATCCACCATATCAATAAAGCCAAAAATAAGAATCACATGATCATTTCTATAGATGCAGAAAAAGCCTTCGATAAGGTCCAACACTTATTCATGATAAAAACTCTACAGAAAATAGGAATAGATGGTCTTTACCTCAATATAATAAAGGCCATTTATGACAAACCAACAGCCAGCATCATACTAAATGGCCAAAAATTGAAAACCTTTACTTTAAAATCAGGCACAAGACAAGGATGTCCGTTATCACCACTCCTATTTAATATAGTACTGGAAGTACTAGCCAGAGCAATTAGGCAAGAAAGAGAAATAAAAGGGGTAAAGATAGGAAAAGAAGAAGTTAAGTTGTCATTATTTGCAGACGACATGATACTCTAGATAGAAGACCCCCTAAGCTCCATTGAAAGACTCTTAGATACAATAAATAAATTCAGTAATGTGGCTGGATACAAAATCAATACTCAGAAATCAATAGCATTCCTATACTCAAACAACAAAATCACAGAGAGGGAAATAAGAGAAACGGGACTATTCACAATAGCAAGCAAAAAAATGAAATATTTAGGAATTACTCTTACGAAAGAAGTGAAAGACTTATACAGTGAAAACTATAATACACTGAAAAAGGAAATTGAAGATGATCTCAGAAAATGGAAAGACATCCCTTGCTCATGGATAGGAAGAACAAACGTTGTGAAGATGGCCATTCTCCCAAAACTCTTATACAGATTCAATGCAATCCCAATAGAAATACCATCAACATACCTTATAGATCTAGAGAAATCACTCCTAAATTTCATCTGGAACCAGAAGAGACCTAGAATTGCAAAGGCAATTCTAAGCAGCAAAGGCAAAGCAGGAGGCATCACAATCCCTGACTTGAAATTATACTACAAAGCAACAGTAGTAAAATCAACATGGTATTGGAATCAAAACAGAGGCGAAGATCAATGGAATAGATTAGAAGATACAACCACAACTACAAGCACACTCAACCACCTTATCTTTGATAAAGGAGCCAAGCAGGTTCACTGGAAGAACGACAGTCTCTTTAATAAATGGTGCTGGAAAAACTGGCTCTCCATTTGCCGAAAACTAAAGCTTGACCCATGTCTATCACCATGTACTAAATTAAAATCTAAATGGGTCAAAGATCTGAATATTAAAACAGAAACACTAAATCTATTGGAAGACAAATTGGGTAGAAACCTTGGAGACATAGGAGTAGAGAATTCATGAACAGGACTCAAACCGCACGGGAAATACTTCCCAGAATCAATAACTGGGACCACTTCTTATTAAAAAGTTTCTGCATGTCAAAAGAAATCTCCAGCATAGTGAAAAGAAAACCCACAAACTGGGAAAAGATTTTAGTGAACTCTCTCTCAGACAAGGGACTCTTGTCTAAAACGTACAAAGAATTAAAAAATCTCAGACCTCCAAAATTCAAAGATCCAATCCAAAAATGGGCATCTGAGATGAATACGCAATTCTCAGATGAAGAAATGCAAATGGCAAATAAATACATGAAAAAATGCTCATCATCATTGGTCATTAGAGAAATGCAAATTAAAACCACACTGAGATACCATCTCACTCCTGAAAGAATGGCCAGGATCAAGAAAACCAACAACAACAAATGCTGGAGAGGCTGTGGGGAAAAAGGAACTCTCCTGCACTGTTGGTGGGAGTGTAGACTGGTACAGCCTTTGTGGAGGTCTGTCTGGAGGTTTCTCAAAAAGTTGGGACTGGAAATCCCATTTATTCCAGGTATTCCACTTCTAGGCATATTCCCAGAAGAACTGAAAGCATCATACCACAGTGATTTATGTGCACCTATGTTTATAGCTGCACAATTTGTAATCGCCAGATCTTGGAAACAACCCAAGTGTCCATCAACTGAGGAATGGATAAAAAAGTTGTGGTATTTCTATACAATGGAGTATTATTCAGCTATAAAGAAGGATCACATTGAGATATTTATCAATAAATGGGCGCAGCTTGAGACCATACTCATAAGCGAAATAAATCAATCTTGCATGTATGAATACCGAATAGTTTCCCTAATGTAAGTAATGATTCAAATATATGAAAATATGTGGCAATCATGATTCCCCATTATGTGGCCTTGAAGCCTTATAATATTTTCACTTATTAATTAGAAAGGCTTTATTCTGGGCTTCTTGATATGGAAATATTTGAAGCTATAGTATATGAAGTTTTATCCAAATACTCCAAGGAAAAAGACAGACACTGTGGTAACTATTATTCTTTAAAAAAATTATTTAGTTATTTCTTATGTTTATTTTAATTAAGGGAAAAATTTTAATAATTAGGATATATAATAGTAACTTTTTTCGATTTCCTATTAACTTGTTTTGAAATCCTGTAATACTCCCACGATCTTGTTTTGACTGATTAGACTCTGTTCCATTCTGTGTGATAGTATCAAGTCTGAGGGTATAGGCAACTACTTTGAAGGCAATAAGATTCACTAAGATGCCCATTCTGGTTTGACTATTGTCTCCTTTGGAAGTCCTGTAATGTTTACAATGTCTAAGTTTTATTGGTCTTGTTCTCTACTGTTTTGTCCAACTTTATAATATCTAATGAGATAGACAAATCTTTTTAAGGAAACAAGAGACAACGTTGATAACCATTGTTAATAACCGTGTACTCTGTTTTACATCAGGTGCTATGTCTATCCTTGGTTTTGACTGACAGCTTTGTTCTGCCATATTTGACTTTATTCTCCCCCCCCAAAAAAAGTAATAAGAACTAAGGAGTAATAAAATCCAAAATGTGTAAATTTTGTTGTAAAAAGAGAGGAAGGGAAAAAAAAAGAGCTCTAACGGATATAACAGCAAGTGTGTGTAGGGGTGTTGAATAGCTGACTATATTAATGTTTTTGGATCATTGAACACAGCTGTTTGCAGTTTCTCCGTTTGAATGTCTACTTTGTATTCTTTGATACTGTGATTTGAGCAACTATTTCCAAGACGATAATATGTAATCTATTAACAGGTGATTTCTTACTGTTATGTTTTTTTTTTCTTTGTAGTTCTGTATTATATGTAACCTTACAATGCTTTGTTTTGTTTTGTGTTTTTCTCTTTTTCCTCTTAAATAAAAAAAAAAAAAGAAAAGTGTCAATGCCCTCTGAATAATATAATAATTTTCTCCAGCTATAAGTGTTTCCAGGGTTTGACTTGAAAGACTGAAGATTCTACTATTCCAAAACAAATAGCAAAAAGAACATGAAATTTTCCAACTCAGGACATCACAACTTTGGAAAATTCTTGTGAAATAACTGAAAATTTTTCCTGGCAGCAAAATGATGGTTTAAACTCATCAGTCTTAGTATCCTTATCTGTTAAACTGAAAGAATTGGGATAGATGATTCCTATAATCACTAGATCTTTTATTTCCAGAGTCTTTGGCAAGATTCCAAGAGAAATCTTTCACTTTGATGTACAGTTTTCCTGTCTCCAGGACTAAAAGCTATGAAACTAATAGGTGATCACCAAATAGACTGAAAAATGCGGAGGAAAAGAAAACTGCATCTATTCAAACAACCTGATTGCACTATTCGGCATCACTGCCACAACTGACAGCCAGAATTGGGTTGACTTTTGAACCCCTGCTTCCTTGGGATCCTGGCCACAGCCACTTAACCGTTGGATCCTATGGGAAGCAAAAAAGCAGGGATATAAACTCAAGAGGAACCTTGCCTGCCAGCTGTCACTGAAGAGTTGACTGAAGGTCTTCTTCAGTGTAGAATATTCCTTCCATGTGAGACAAGCTCTCTCCTCTGACTCTCATTGGTTTGGGCTTGTCTGTAACACCTTAGTGACTCTTCCAAGTGATGTGATATCCCTAAGGCTTCTAGAACCCAGGAGTCATAAACAAGGTACCATACTCCATACGACGCCCATAGTCATGTTTCGTTTAGCCACCTCAAAAACTGAATATTTTCTAAATGATTTGCCAAAATTTGCTAACGAGAGAAAGGCCAACGAGTGCACTAATCTTAGTAGAAGAGGATTGGAGTGACCATTTCTTTGGGCTCCAGTGGCTTGACTTGACTTTCCCCAGTCCTTGGCCACCCCCGTAAGCACATGAACCTGTAAACCCTTATGTGAAATCACAAATACAGACTAAAGCCAGGTCTTTCAGAGGCCTTGTGGTTCTAGACACTCACAAATAATATTTTGCAAATTTCCTAAAAGTTCCACACCTTCCACATGATTAAAAAAATATTTCATTGAATATGGCACAATTGGAAACTCTTTGCAAATGAACAGTTGATTTTATGCTGAGATTCCTCAGAATATTTGTTTAGGAAAAACAAAGCTCAATGGAGACCAAAGAAAAGAGTCCAAAGCAGTGAATGTGTTTCCATCTCGTGTGAAGTTTCACGTTCACTCCCTCCAACATGTTTTATACAGTCTCTGAGTATAGGCCAGATTAAATTGTACTCTAATTACTTTTTATTTTAAAAAATGGTACAATTAAACATAATGAAACCGAACAAAGAGATCGGAAGGAAACAATGTAAGTGACACAGATTTCAAAGCAAGACAACAGGAGATCATCACTGGCTACCATAATGTGTCTTGTTTTCTTCTAAACAGTTGTCCATATCTTCATAAACAACGAATTCATACAAAACAAAATAGTATTAAACTGATCAGAACAGAGTAATGAAGGCATTACAGGCCTTCAAAACCAGACAATATGAAAATTAATAATGGTTTCCATCATGTCTCTTGTTCTCTTCAAAACAGCTGTCCATACCTTTATGTATGTTGAAACGAAACAACACAAAACAGACTAAACCACTCTGAACAGAAAATAGAAACAATGCTGGATTTCTCAGCATAATGATACAGAATCAGCAATCTGTTTTTCTTCAAAGTAGTTGTTCATTTCATCACATGTAATATAATCAGTTCTCATAAACTGTTTAGGAGAAGTTCTAGGCATGTATAAGCCACTACATTTGTTTTGTTTTGTTTTGTTTTTCCCTCTAATGCAGAAAGGATAGGTGTAATTATTTGGTTTAAAATCAATCAGTTTTTCTCATCTGGACACTATAGTATCATAAACATTTATTAAAGAGCTCAGTGACTGAGTATTCAAACAAAGAGCTGCTTGGACTGTTGCTGCCTCTGTCACCAAATCCTTGGGAGATCATTGAGGTGTCCCAGACATGGCATTAATCCACACTAATTTAATTGTACGTGTGTGTGTGTGTGTGTGTGTGTGTGTGTACAGCACAATCACAACTGCTTGTGGTTCGGGTCTCTGAAGTGGCATATGATTATCCATGAAAATAAGCATAAGTAAGTTACATGCTGCAGTCTTCAGGGCAGCTCTGTGAGCTAAGAGAATTGTTCCAAGTTTACATGTCAACAGCAGCCACCATTCAACGCTTCCTTTCCCAAACACAGCTCAGTCCTGTCATCTGCAGGCTTAGCAACTTCTACAGGCAAATACAGCCAACCGGCATAAAGTCCAAATCACCTGGCAGATATTCACAAACCTTTGCCCTCTCAACCCAACTCATCTCACCAATCTGTTGCCACCTACCCCTTTTTCTTCCTGTACTCTCTCCCCTTGAGAATTTGCAACACTGCAGCACCCCAAAGTGCTGTGCAGGTTCTGCAGAAGATTTATGTTTCTAAACTGCTATCTTTGTCTTCTGTTTTCTCTGTTGAAAGGCTCCTTCCGCCTTTCATCGCTGGTATCAGCAGAACCTGTGGCTAAGGCTGACCTGTCTGGCACAGTGGCTAAGCTGTAGGAGCAGTGCCTGAAAAGGTTCACATAAACAAACTGCTGCATGCTGGAAACCCAACTACAGCTCCATTGTAGCTTCTGGAGTGAAATTAAGGGGCAGATAGATCTCAAAAGAGCAGTGAGCAGGGATGTCTCTGGTGTGAGGGATCATATGACATAAATATAAACAATAAAAGACAGGCTTGCTCATACCCAGCCAGACTCCTCAATTTTATCTGCCTAGTGTTTTAAATCAATACTGAACCATTTTAGACAAAGGCAACCACTCAAAGTTCTAGAAACATCTGCAGAAGAGATGATTACTAATGAAGACACTGATTCCTACTACCATGACTGAGCAGAACCATCAATGTTAAATGAAAGAAATAGACAGTCCTTAGCTAGATGTGCAGCTCAACCTGATAAAGCAAGCGGCACCTCTATGTAAATGTTCTCTCAGCATAGGTCACATCTCCACCCTGCTCCTTCCTCTCATTCTAGAGGGAACAACTTGAGAGCAATAAATATTCACATCAGGCAGTGGGTATCCTGTCTGCAGTATAGACACTGGAAAATCTCATTAAGAAGTGCATTTCAGGGTGTTTATTTTACATGCTCAAAAGTTTGCTAAGAACGTTATGAGGATTATTTCATTTCCTCCAAAACTCATGAGGCATTATAAACCATGCCTGATCGTATAGGAAGTACAGAGATACCCATGTGTTTAGGGCCTATAGATCCTTGTGTGGGCTGGGAAAAACTTCAGGCAGTAGTAAATCACGTATAACTCTGGAAAACAGTTTTCCTCATCTCTTTGGCCTGTCCAATACTTTTCCAGAGTGAGAGGGTAGAGGGCTTGACCCTCTAATTTCTTTTCTGCTGCTGATTAAAGATCTGAAACCAAAGGCTGCATGCAAGACAGGAATGCCTGGGCCTGGAGAGATAGTTTAGTATTCTAGCTGGAAGAAAGTGTCAGAGGGAGGCTGTGGAGATCACTGGTCTTCCAAGAGGAAGCAGGACAGGTTTAGAATGCTTCAATTCTGATATGCACTTGATTTCTTCAAGTAGACAGCTTTGGGTCATACATTTAGTCAAACAAGATGAGGGATCTTCTCAGATTTGCTCAGCAGCTTTGGAATTTATGAAATGGAAAAGGATAAGCAGAAAGGAAAATATAAGGATTATTGTACATAGCATTTTCCAGGCACTATGAGAAGAACCACCATCCATGTTATCTCGTTTAATCTCACACAGAAAGTAACGTCCATATTTTTGGATGAACAAACAAAGCCAAAGAAAGCTTCATCTTCCCCCTGCCTTAGGATTTTCAGAAGTTGGACCAGGAAATGGGGCTGCTATGGGAGGAGATTAAAAATGGAGGTGGGGGATGTTCTGGTCTCTCCTCTCCAGACTAGATACCAAGAAGAGTGGAAGTGGGGAAAAGGTGGTCCTACGTGGTCCTGGAGTGACTGACTGCAGGAGCTGTTTTCAGAGGATTTATTCTCTTAGAAAACATTATGAGTCATAAATATGACATAATAAAAGTTATGTGTCACCTACTAGACACTATTTTACGTACCTAAATATGTCAGCATTAGTTGGTCTTAAGTCTGTGCCCTGGAAGGTCTTTTGTTCTGTTCTTTGGGCTGTCTTAGAGCTACCCCTCTTGAAACCACCAGTGAAGGTGAGAATATCTTGTTACTTTGCTCCACACTACATCACCACCTGAAAGGACACACCTAATGCCTTGCCTTGTGCATGCCTAAGAGGAAGAGCTTTTTTGAAATAAACTCCAGGCATTTCCTTGAAGGCCCACCTGCCCCAAGTTTGTCTGATCTCTAACTTTGTGCCTCTCCAAGAGAGAAGCTCCAGCCATGCTCCTCCACTGCTGCTCATTAGATTTCAGGCTTTGTGCTCTGCAGACTGCAGGTGACAGTTGCCCAGATGGAGGCTCTGTGAACCCCTTTCCCTTGGCTGAGGTGAGGGAGTATTTCTGCCTAATTCCACAGCATAGTGGAAAGAGCTCAAAGCCATAACATTCCCTTTTCCCCACAGAAATTCTCTTCACAAGCCTTTTCAAATTTTACCTTTTTGTAGACTATGTATCTTTATCGATATGTGGTTTTAAAGCCTTTAGATGCCACTGGACCAAACTGAAAATGTATTATAAGTGTAAATATAAATCAGATTTCATAGTCCTATTACAATAGATATAAGAAGTAAATATTTCATATATATATATATATATATATATATATATATATATAGAGAGAGAGAGAGAGAGAGAGATTAAGATGAAAGAAGACATAATAACACAGGTCAGAACAGAACAGTTTAAGCAACACAGTGTTTCACCACAAGATAACCCAACATAACAGTAGTTACCATAGTGTCTCCTTCCTTGAAATATTTGAGTATAACTTCATATACTATAGCATCAAACATAACAAGACAGTGTAAAACATTCAAGAGGGTAAAAGTATTACTGGGTATTTGAAACCAACTAACAGAAAATGAACAACGGTTTCTATATTATCTCCTTGTCTATAAAAAATTTTATACTATCACATATAATAAATCCAATAAAATACAACATGACATAACTGATGGAGACAGAAGAACAAAAGCTTGATGGGACTTCAAAACAAGTTGATATTAAATCAGCACTAGCTATTATAATATCTTGTTTTCTTCAAAATAACTGTTTGTACCATCACAGACAATAAAATCAAGCACCCCAGAATAAAACCATTCCAATTAATGAATGAAAACATTATAAGGCTTCAAAACAATATAATGGGGAATCCTGATTACCACATACTTTTGTGTATTCTTACCATTTCTTACACTAGGGAAACTATTTAGTATTTATACATGAGTTTGATTTATTTCGCTTATGAGTATGGTCTCAAGTTGTGCCCATTTATTTATAAATATCTCAGTGTGATCATTCTTTGTAGCTGAGTAGTACTCCATTGTGTAAAAATACCACAAGTTTTTTTTATCCATTCCTCAGTTGATAGACACTTAGGTTGTTTCCAAGATCTGGATATTGCAAATTGTGCTGCTACAAACATGGGTGCACATATATCATTGTGGTATGACATTTTCAGTTCTTCTGGGAATATGCCTAGAAGTGGAAAAAGAACAAATGAGACTTCCAATCCCAACTTTTTGAGAAATCTCCAAACTGACCTCCACAATGGTTGCACCAGTCTACACTCCCACCAACAGTGCAGGAAAGTTCTTTTTTTCACCACAGCCGCTCCAGCATCTGTTGTTGGTGGTTTTCTTGATCCTGGCCATTCTTTCAGGAGTGAGATGGAATCTCAGTGTGGTTTTAATTTGCATTTCTCTAATGAGTAATGATGATGAACATTTTTTCATGTATTTACTTGCCATTTGTATTTCTTCATCTGAGAATTGTGTATTCATCTCAGATGCCCATTTTTGGATTGGATCTTTGAATTTTGGGGGTCTTTTTAAAAATTCTTTATATGTTTTAGATAGAAATCCTTTGTCGGAGGGATAGTTCACTAAGATTGTTTCCCAATTTGTGGATTTTGTTTTCACTATGCAAGAGATGTCTTTTGACATGCAGAAACTTTTTAATAAGAGGTGATCCCAGTTATTGATTCTGGGAAGTATTTCCCATGCTGTTTGATTCCTGTTCATTAATTCTCTACCTACCCCTATTTTAGAAGTAAATATTTCTTTAATAATCTTTATATTGACTATATTTGGAACAAGATGAACATATTACTAACATTAATTTATTCTTTTAAAAATAATATTCTTTTAAAAAGAAGAACCACCACTAAAAATCTTAAATTACTTGTGTGACTCCGATGTTTCTATTAGGTAGCACCATTAAGGCTCAATAATCTGGCTGAAACCTAGAGGAATGGTTTCATAGCTTGTGTTGCATGTATAGCCTGGCACCTCAACTGAGAATATATAGAACTGAACATCTATTGTATTGTTTTAGAGCAACCTTCAGAGGCTCAGCCTTGAAAGAAAGTTGTATTGCTGTATCATTGTCCCTATGCATTCCCTTAGAGAGAACTGCAATAGCTTTATCAAATCTTTTGAGGGTTTGCTACTCTCTCCTGAAAAAAAAATCTCATTCCGTGTATCTCTAATGTACCCCAGGATCTAAAGCATAAGCAAACATTAAAACACAGGAAACTAAGAGAAGCACAGCTGGTCCATTTCTGCAAATCCATTAATATTACTGAGAGCTTTAATGCAACTAGCTATAGTTTGCCATCCATACACAAAAAAGATCAGGACTAGAACTAAATTTTTGTCCTCTCATTTGATGTGTTTCCTAGTTGTACTATCTTTGGATACTACATTTCGTTTCATTTTTATTATGTAGGGTTTACCACCATCAAGGTAATGTAACTATATCGTTAAAAATAGAAACAAATAATGATAGAGTAGAAAAAAGAAAAAATATTATTATCTGTCTTACTTTTTTTTTCTCATTGCCAAGACAAAATACCCAAGAAAGTTAAAGAAGAAAAGGCTTATTTTGTCTCACTGTTTGTAGAGGTTTCAGTTAATGATTAGCTGACTCCCAGGCTGGGCAGGTAGACAGAGAGACATCACAAAGCAAGCCAGGGGCGTCAACAGCAGAAGCAAGCAACACATGGTAAGCAGCAACCCTCTTCTCTCCCTGATGCCTTATTCAGGCTACTCACCCTTGGGGCGAGGCACCCTTAATCTTAACATCAAACTGTGAGTCAGTCCCAGCATCACACCCTTGATCCCAGAAGCACACGCTTTAGATTCAGCCATCTCCAAAAATCCCCACCTATGAGTGCATGAGGCTTTGAGGGGGACATCTAGATACAAGCCAGAACCTTATCCATAGCATTGGAGCCAGTGGGTCTGTATTCATTTTGTGGTTCCTCCTGGGTAAGGTATTTTACTGCTATGGGTCTGGTTTCTTCTTCTTTTTCTTCTTCTTCTTCTTCTTCTTCTTCTTCTTCTTCTTCTTCTTCTTCTTCTTCTTCTTCTTCTTCTTCTTCTTCTGCTTCTTCTTCTTCTTCTTCTTCTTCTTCTTCTTCTTCTTCTTCTCCTTCTCCTTCTCCTTCTTCCTCTTCTTCTTCCTCCTCTTCCTCCTCTTCCTCTTCTTCTTCCTCTTCCTCCTCTTCCTCTTCTTCTTCCTCTTCCTCCTCCTCCTCCCCTTCACCTCTTCCCCTCTCCTCCTTCTCCTCCTCCTTTTTCGAAATAAGGATAGTCATTCTACATCAGAGAAGTTTTGAGACTCAAGAAAAGCACCTAATTGTAATAACTTCTTAAAGGTTATTTTTATTTCTCTGATCCCATCAGCTAAAATGCAAACACTGACGATGTTTTTTTATACTTCTTTCCAAAGTTTTTTTCCAATGAATAAAAATTTGATAGTAGTGCTCAGAATATAGACATAATTTTGGCATGTTTTAAATTTTTGCTAACTTGAAATGATTTTAAATTGCAAAAATAGTAAAATTCCTGTACATTGTACATCTAAATTCCCCTATTGTAAAATTTCATGTAATCATAGTACAATTATCAAAACTAAGAAATTAACACTTTGCAAAGCTTTTAACTAAGCCACGTACTTTGTTTAGATTTGATCAGGATTTTAGCTGACGCCTTTTCTTTCATTGTACAACTGATGTATGTCTTGGAGAAAATGCTTTGAGACTATGTAAATGTCCTGTATTCTTCTCAGGTTTCTTCTGTTAATTTTGACACCCATCCATGAACCTTCCCTTGCCCACAACTGTTACTACTACAGTGTTGTGATGATCATTCCCTATTCCTTTTATTCTTCCTGTATTTATTTCTTGAGACTGTTTTCTAAGAGGAGCAGCCCCTTCCGGCGCTTCCTCCAATCTTATTAGAACACTGCACTTGCGAATCTGTATTGTATTATCTATCCTTGTTCATTACTGGTTCAGATTGTTCCAGTTTGGGTATCGTGGGTGTTCAGCTTGGCACCTGTGTCCTTGCAATGTGTCCCATCCCCATTTGAACACATTCTTATCTGTGGCACTATTATATACTCCAGACTCTTGTCATGTTTTTCTCCTATCACAAGTGTTTTTAGCTGTTTTTGTTTTGTTTTTTTCTGTTTTCTTCCCTTGTGATGGGTTTCTACCAGAGAATCCCAGGACAAGTATTTCTGTTCTTTTTCCTCCAGATGAAGGTTTCTACCTTGTAGGAGAGATGGAGATGGTATCTAAGAGGAATCTGAGATCTCTCCTCTAGGAAGGATTCTTCTTCTCTCCTTAATATCAAGATGGAGATTTTGCCGGTTTTTTTCCAGCCTTCCTTGGAAGCACCAGGAGAAAGGTCTTCATGATGGCACAAAAGCTCCCAGCATCCACAGTTCCCTGGAGCTCCCCAACCTTGGCTCCCCACCAACCCACACTTCGCCATCACAAACTTGTCAACCGTTCCAGAGAAATTCACCTCACTGATGTCTATTGGTAAGCAATAAATAGGTGGTTACCTAACTGGTTGCTCTATAACTTTATTTAATGGGTTCAAGAAAAGCTGAGGTCTCACTCATGAAATTTGAGTGCCTTTATTCTCATTCTAAGAGCTAGAGTGGTGCTTTTTCTAACTATATTCTGAGTGAAATCTGACTTTCCCTGCAAAAGTCCTGCCTCCATAGGTCACAGGCTCAAATCTCATTAGCTTAAACTTCCTGCTTAGTAATCATCCTACAAACATTCACAGCTCCCCAAGTAGCATTAGTCTGAACTTCTTATATTACATATTTGGTTAACCTTTAGGTCTCTCTGTAATTCTTCAATAGATTCTCCTTGCTATGCTGGTTGAAGTCCTGGGAATCTTAGAATAACATTGCTAGCCCTCAGTGAAGATGCTCATGCAAATAGTATGGAAGGAAAACCACTGAAGCACCACAGCCATGCCAAAACAGAGTAAGGACCATGCAGAGAATTGGGAAAGCAATCCAAATTATTTGCATTCAATAAATATGGAGGTCTGTTATATGATTGGTACACAGTAGGCAAAGGGGTGCCTTAGACCAAAGTGACATGGGCCTCACTTTCACTGGCTCACAGCCCAACAATAAGCAAATAATTTCAATAAACTGTGATAAGGCTATACCCAAGAGATGTACAAATGTTTTGGGAAAATGCACAAGGAAGAAATGATTCTTCTAAGGAGTGTTCAGGAAACAAGAGATGGAAAGCAGAGTATAAGAAAGATTTGAGGGCAAGTGATTTATTTTGGAAGTAATTCCCAAGAAACACTAATAGGAAAGGAAAGTAGGGAGCAAAAGGAAGGAAGGAAGGAAGTTAATAAGGACATATTATCAAGAGGACCAATCCTGCTGGAAAATCTGGGAGTCAAAATCCAACATACAATTTGGATTAGTCATTCTGCTAGTTATTGATAAGGACTGATGAGGCCAGAAAGAATGGTGTGAAGTGAATTCTCTGGTGCTTGCAGTAAGCCTTGCATATGCAAGTGCTCTCTGGCCATATCACCCTCTAAGGCATGGACACAGAAACCACCACTGGAAAGCCAGGCTGACAAGCACAGGAAATGGTGCCCTGGAGGCACAACTGGTCTGCTGACAGCATCAGCTACCAATTCAAACGTGGCATTTGAATTGAGCTTTGAAGGATGAGTTGCATCAAAGAGTGTGAAGACACATCAGGCAGGGGATGAGAGATGGCTGTGTTGCACAGTATGGAAGAAACGTGGTGCCATCTAGAGGGGACACATTGTGGTTTAGATGTGGCTACACTATGGCTCCCTAAGGTCCCTGTGAGAAGACTGGTCCTTGATTGTGACAATGTAATGTGTGGTGAAATTTTTAAAAGATTTAAATTGTCACAAATGGAATGTGTTTAACACACCCCAAAACCCAGTGGTTTAAAACAATAATAGTTATTCTCATTTCTTTAGCTGCAGCTGAATGGAGGGTTGGCTAATCTATGCTGGGCTTGACTGGGTTTGCATTCAAGCTGCAAACTGAGCCAGACCTTCCCCATGTCTCCCTTATTCTTCTGCGAAACACAGTCAGAGTATGTTTTTCTTATGAAAATAGCAAAAGCATATGGAGAAAATTTCATTATACAAACACGGGCCAAGCCACTTCTTGCAAGATTTCAGTTCCTACCTACTGATCCAAGAAAATCACACAACAAAACCAAGAGTAATGACGTAAGGGAACTGTAACCAAAGGGCTTCCTCTAATAATATAACACATTTCATCGAACTGGGAGTCCTAGGAAGTTGTGCATGTGATTTTTTGAACAGGCTTAATGTTCCCTGAGAATGAATATTGAAGAGGGAAATGATTTTTTTGGAAATGGGGCCAGTCTTAAGAATCCCTTTTATTCCATGCATTGCATAGTGAGTCCACTTCCCAGTAAGAAACATTAGATTAAATTTTGGGTTTTTTCTAACAATAAAACTTGTCAAATGAAGAGAAGAAAAAGCAGCAGGGCCTTGGAACCCAAATCTAGAACCCGGTATCACAGGGTCACAAGGACACCTCTGCCGAATAGCCATACCCGGCAATACAAGTGAAGCTGGGCACCACCATGAGGGCCACTCACAAAGATTACATCAGCTGGGCCTGGACATGCAAGCAGTCCTGTAATTTGAGCACTCTGTGGGGTCAAGATGGGAGGATCAGCCAGGGCACCTTAGTGACTTAAGGAGACCCTGTCTCAAAGTTAAAAAATGGGCTGCAGGACATAGCACAGTGCAAAAGCTTGGGTTCAATACCCAGAGCCAGGGAAGAAATGAAGAGTATTCTTTTTTAGAGTGGAGCCTCCAATAAGGATATAGTTTCCATGGCCCTGAATGGAGTAAGAAAGAAAAGGGGGAGAAGCTGGGAAAAGGGAACAGAAAATTCAGACTATTCCTGTTTCCCATAAAGCTACCTCATAAATAACCCTCATGGTGACAGTCAATAATGCCAGACACCAGTAGATCACTTGAAGTTTCCATAAATTTTCAAACCATAACTATATTAATTCCCTATTATAACCGATTTTGGTGATTTTAAAACAGCAGAGTTAGGGGTAAGGGGTGGGAAGCAAAGAAAATATGTGGCCGTGCTGAGACTGATGCAGACCTATCAGTTTCCAGTGTCTAGGCACTTAACAACATGCCACTGCTTCTTCAGTAGCTTCTGCACCTGTGTTCGATACTGCATATGAGTATGCACTATAGCCTGAGTCATACCCCGCCCTATGCACATTGTAATGGAAGCTTGCCAACACATTCTAAAAGCTCAGCCAGCAAGCAGTTAGGCCAAATGCTCTGGCAAGATCACATCTCAGTATCATCTCACTCCAGAAAGAATGGCTGCCACCAAGAAATCAACCAATAACAAATGCTGGAAAGACTGTGGGGAACAAGAACCTTGTCTACAGTTTGTGGGAGTGTAGCCTAGTACAACCACTGTAGAAATCAGTGTAGAGATTCCTCAAAAGGCTAGAGGTTGCATTTGACCCAGCTATTCTCCTTCTGGGTATTTTCCCAGAAGAATTGAAAACATCATGCCATAGAAATGTGGGTGCACCCATGTTTAAAGTTGCACAATTTGGAATAGCCAGACCTTGGAAACAACCCAAATGCCCATCAACTGAGGAATGGATAAAAAAGATGTGGAATTTTATACAATGGAGTACTACTCAGCCATAGAGAATGATAAACTTGAGGATTTATAGGTAAATGAATGCAACTAGAAACTGTACTCATAAAGTGAAATAAATCAGACAGATGTTTAAGTATAAGAAACAGAAAGAGTAAATAAGATTCAAAAGTTACAATAGATATAGGAAAGGAGAAAGAAACTGCTCAAAGGGAAATTATGTTGATCAATCTTTCATGCCTGTATCTGATAACTTGAGCAACTATTTTGAAGATAACATGCAATATAACAATCTTTGTTAAATTCCTATCATCTTGTTAAATTCCTGTCATCTTTTTCGCCACAGTCTTGAAATCCTGTATTGCTATTATTTTGTTGTTGTTGTTATCATGTTTTGTTTTTGTTGTTATTGTTTTGTTTGCTTCTTCATTTTAGTAACCTAAAAATAATTGCATCTCAGAACCCAGCCAAAGCAAAGCTCAGACATGGAATAGCCTAGACAGTTCTCCTGTCTGCTTTCTTTCTCAGTTCTCCTGGGAAATGGGCTAAGTAACTACATTTGAAAAAGCAACCTCCAGGTCAATTCAGCAACAGCTGTAGGCATGCATTCTCAGCTCCTCAGAACTCAAAGTTTCTAACAGATGATCTTTCTGCAGAAATATTGAGGGGAAGCTTTTTTTCTCCATTGGGCAAATAAAGATCTTATAAAAGGAAGAAAGAAAATAACCTCATGTAATTGCTAATGAAATAGCACTTGTCTCTTGGTAAATGTTGTTTGAGAAAAATTAAAAAGTTCTCCCCAGTGCAAGTAAATGTTGATAGCTTCCCAGGAGCAACTGCATCCTGTTGAATAAACAAAGAATACTGAAAAAACTAACATTTCTTTGTTTTCTTAATACATAGTTTTTTTTTTAAACAGAAATGAAAAACAATTTTCATACCATGATGTAATCTTTGGATTCAGCAGCTCATTTTTTCCTTTTTGCCCTGAAGTGAATTCTAGTGAGAAACTGGTAGGAGCAAACAATAAAATTAGATTGACCCCAATCTAAAACCTTACCATGAATAAGAATGACGAGAATGCTCTTAAAATGCAGATTTGGATTCTGATTCCACAGATTAAGTGATTAAACACTCTACATTTCTAACAATCTCACTTTGATATTATTTTCAGGTACAATGACACCATACCCTCACATACATCGAAGCAAGATACTCATGAGTCAATCCATATATCTACCTTCATTTTTTCATCAATTATGAGCCCGGCATTTTATTAATCAACTTTATTTATGTATAATTTACATAAAACAAATTACATCTACTTAAAACGTATGTTCATAAGTTTTTACAAATGCATAACATTTGCATCACCACTGCCATAATAGGAACATAGAAGATATCCATCATTCCAAAAATTTATCTAACGTTTTTATAATCAATCTCACCTCATCTCTACCCCATCTCTACCACTGATCTGTCTCTATCACTGTAGATTTGCCTTTTTTAAAGTTTCTTATAAGTGTATTCTTTACAATGTATCTTCTTTTAATCTGGCTCTTTCAATTTAGTACAAAGCTTTTAAAATTGATTTGCATCATTACATTGCTCTAAAATACTCTATAAATTTTCTCATTCTGTTGGTATTTTCTTTGTTCTTTTTAATTTTTTTAATTTTAAAAAGATAAACTAAAAATGATAAGAGAATTTTGAAACAAAATAATAGATTAACAATGGTTAATACATTGCATATTGTTATCATCAAAACAGTTGCTCAGATTATAAGACACAGGCATAAAAATTGATCAAACAATGAAAGCACAAATTGTTCTTTTCAATGAACTAATAGAGATTAGTAGTATAGTTACCTATCATATGTATATCTTCTTTTCCATTCTTTCTTATCTCCTTTCTCCCACCCTAGTTATTCTTTCCTTTTAAGATGTTTCTTCCCCTTTCGTTTTCACAATATCTATTGTAGATTTTGGTTATTATTTATTCTGTCAGTTTTTTACACTTGGGAGAAAATACAATGTTTACACATGTGAGTCTGATTTATTTCTCTTATGGTCTCAAATTGCCTTCATTTACCTATAAAAGCCTCAAGTTTATCCTTTACAGCTGAGTAGTACTCTATTGTATAAAATCACTGTATCTTTTTTCATCCATTTCTCCAATGATGGGAATTTGGGTTGATTCCAAGATTAAGCTATTACAAATTTTGTTGGTATACCTTGAATAGCCTAAAAGTAAATCATTTTTCTATTGGCCAGAAAATGAAAGAACAGTGGAACTGATCTTTCCAATATTAAACACAATGCAAGGTTATCCTGTATATAGCAAAGAAAGCCAAGATCACACACAAATTTAAATACTTTCAACTAGGACCTTCAGTATTATTAATGTTAGGTGTGTGCACTTGCTTGAAGATAAGTGCATGCTTATCCACAGCCAACAAATGAAGACATGGGAGAAATACCCTTTCTCATTTCTGCCTCATATTTTAGACTTCCTCCCTCCTTGCATCACAGGGAGAGTTAATGATACTTCAAATGAAATGCTTAGTACATACTGCATTACACTGTGGGTGGGATTTTAAGGGACTTCAGGCTTGGATACAAGACTAGGCAGGTCCTTGTTAAAGAGGGACTTATACAGAATATACTGACCAGACTGTACCCATTCCAAACTCCATTTTCCCATAAAAGGTATCTCCAGCTGCTAGCCTTTGGCTCCAAAAGGCTAGAGATGATTACTCATCACTGATATGATAAATTCCTAAGAGATTAACTTAAACCACCAAATCAAGCCACAGTGGTCATCTCTAAACTTCTACCATGAGCTCCTTGTTTTAATGAGAATATTTTTGTGAGGATCATAGTGTGAGCTGAACTAAAGAACAATCATAGGTCTGTGGAACACCTTTCATCCTCTGTATCCAGCAACTCCTCAAACTAAGGATTTGAAGCTCACTGATAGCGGATGACCCAATGCCAAGCTCTATGCACGAATCTGCTATGACCCCATGCAGCTCCTGAGGTTCTTGGGCTAAGGACTGTGAGAAGATGAGAAAAATAGAGAAAAGACAAAGCTGGGGTCAGGTGGAGCCCTTGTCCTCTTGATGGGAGGAAGGAAACTGCTCAACCACTGTGATACCTTTATTTAAATAATGGGAAAGATGACATCAACTTTAGCCCCTTTCCCTAGCAACCCATTGTTTGGCAGGCCTGGACCCCTTGCCTCCTTGGGGTGGCAACAATTTGTTTACATAGCTTGTTTTGGTCTTTCTGTTTTTTCTGGGCTGGCCTTTGGTCCCACACATGTGATCAATCCCCAGCTTCAACGGCTCCCTATAGGAATCCATGGTTTTTTTTTTTTTTTTAATTCTCCTGCTAGGTAAGTATAGCATTATAGATAGTAAGCCTAAAATACTATAGAGAGAGAAAACTCTCTGTTTCAGGTGTTATTACAAGAAACGTTTTCTTTTTTTACTTAGAACTGGAGAAATATGACAAAGATTATCAAAATCTCTCTTTAAAATAATTGAATACACATATTTTAATCCAATAAATTTTAATTCTCAGAGTGTTTCCTAATAGGATATAACAACTTAAGCAAAGAAAATGATGTCCAACCCATTGTTTCTTGTAATGGGAAACAAACTAGGGAACAATTTAAACATCATTCAATAGAGATTAGTTAAAAAAGACATGATAATATAATAAAATGTTACTCAAATATTAAAATGTAATGCTATAGATTAGATTATCAGGAAACTCACTTAATAGTATATTTACTGAAACGGTAAGTATGTTAGCCAACATGGGTAGGAAGTTTTTGTTTTTTCTATTCAGCTCTTCCCTTGTAGCTCAAAAGCAACCAGAATCAAAACATCAGTCAACAGACATGACTATGCTGCAATAAACTTTACTTACAGAAGCAGATTGGACAGGACTTGGCCCTTTAGCTGTAGTTCACCTAAACCTTGTGGCAGATCAAATTTCTTCGACATAAAATTTCCCTTCTTAGACTGATTTTAAAAGTCGGGTTAGAAAGTATGTATCTTTAAAAATGTTATCAACATGATACAAGCCTTAAAATTTCCTTGATAAAATAATTATGTTTTGCTTTTCTCTTCCTTGTAAATATTTCTCTCTCTCTCTCTCTTTTTTTTTTTTTCACATTCCTGTTCCTGGGTAAAACATCCAAACCCTGAAACTTAAAGTAGGTGAGGTTTACTTGGATCACAGTTTCAGAAAATTCTGTGCAAAGCTGGCTAGCACCAAGGCTGGGAAATCATGGTGGAAGGCCAGGGGGTGGGAGAGCTGCTCACTGCAGGGCAATCAGAAAGCACAGAGAAATGGGAGGTGTCAGGGACAAGAGTCCCCAGGAACCCATGCCTCCAACAAGGCCCCACCTCTTAACAGTACATGAAGAACTGAAAGCACAAATGGATGAATACACTGACAAGTGCAGAGCCAAATGCTCCAATTACCTTCCAAATATGTGAGCCTGTGGGGGAACATTTTAGATCTGTAACGCTCTCAAAGGGAGAATAAACAAAAGTGGGCATATCCACCAAAAAAAAAAAAAAATACACTCTAGAGAAAAACTGTTCTAGTAAGTAGGTAATAATGGAATTTAAAAAAGAAAAATCCAGTCTTTGGCCACTGTCACCAAAATTAGAAGCTAAAAGTGCTGTACTTTTACCAGCCACAGCAAAAAGTTAATGTGCGTTCATGAAACAAGCTAAACTCAGTGCATTACTGGAAAAGTAGGACTTCCCCCAAAATGTTCTTCCAAATTAGCCTGGGACACGTGCTTATCTGCCCCATCTGTGTTCTTCCATGTCTGAAGTGATGTGACACTGGACATTTCTGAAGACTGCATGGTTAAGCCCACTTCTTTTTGAGTACCTCCTGCAATAAAAGTCCGTGACTCTGTCATAGAAAGGTTACCTGTTCACAGACGGCAGTTTCTGTCCTCATACATCTATGAGAGCAATAATGTTTTATAGGACATTGAAAGTTGTGGCCAGTTGCTTGTTTACTCAGAAATTTGTCATTAGTTGTTTCCCAAACTCCACTACACTGTGGCCACCCACCGTGCGACATGGGCATTTTCCGTTCATGACCCTCAACAGAAGTTTAAATTCAAATGGAGTGCCAATTTAAAAAGAACTATAATTTTGAGCTGCAACTTAACACAGAGAAAGGATGGAATTTATGTTAGTATTTGGTTTATAAGAAATGCGAAGTACTTTAATACAATATTGCCTTACCATTTAATTTCTCTTTTAAAGACATGCTTCCCTCTTAACACATCTGAGAAACCAAAGTCTCCATGATTTCTGTCTAGGGCTATGCTGTTTACAAACTAAGATGGGAATTCAGCAAATGGAAGCATCCAGTTGCAAGCAGGGAGACAGCGACTGCTTGAACACTGCATCACTCCCAGAGTTCTAGGAAAAGGCAAGTTGTTCATTACGTAGAAAGCCAGAGTTCTGAGGCAGAAATGACAGCCCTAACATTTTCACCAAGTATTGTTATCCTCGTCTTTGGATCCCAGCCTTTCTTTGGGCCTCTTGGGAGCCTCTAATGAGCTGTTCGCCAGGCAAGGTTCCTCACATCAACAGAGTATGGGCTCCCAAACAACCTCTGTGAGATAGTTTACCTTTTACCTGCTGAGCTCCTTTTTCAGAGAGCAAACCTCAGACGCAGTATGCTATGATCAAAATGGAAATTTTTGATGTACAAAAGAATGTTTGCATTGTCCAGTGAAGAGGTCTGTGTTGCAAAAGAAGTCAAGCCAGAAATAGTAAGAGGGAAAGAAAAGGAAGAAGGGTAAGGAGGTCAGGGAAATGGACTGTCTCTAGTGTGCTAGACTGGTACCTTCTTTTTTGAACATGCCTAGAGTTTCTGTGGCATGGTTGGGAATTTAAACAGACATGAAATGCTATAAAAAATCTTCATGTCTAGTAGGGTTGGAGATTTAAGTTAAATTTTTTATCAGAACATCAGTAATGGTCATTGTGTGTATGTGTGATACAAATACATGCCTATACAGAGACTATTGGAAATTATGATTATGATGGAAAACAACAGGCTTAAAATGCCGTGCAACTGAAATGATAGCTGGAAATCTGATATACAGAGCAAGGAACAGGAAATGGCTCAAAGGCAAAAAAGAAGGGTAAGTACATTAGGGAAAGTGCAACCAGCAAAGGCAAAAGTTTGACTCACTCACATTTACCAAAAATTCCAGCATTCTGGGTTTCTCTCTTCTATCTAAATTGAACTTTTTTTCAAATTTTGATTTAAGTTTTAATTTGTCTAACATTTAACAAATATTTCTTGAGTTTCAACATTCCTTGTAACTTGAACTCAGGTTCTTGAAATATCTGCATTGATATCTCACAGATGTTACAAAAGCAGAATCTCAGGCCTCATCCTACCTCTTCTGAATCCAATCCTGCATTTTAATAATATCCACAGGGAGTCATTACACACATTAAATTTTTAACAGTGCTATATGATTAACTTTTGTCCTATGAATAAATAAGGGTGCACGAACACTACTTGTCTCACTAGAAGACTCAGACAAGGTAGCCCAGATTTATTGTATTTCCATATGAATTTTCACTCATTGCTGACAATTTCCCTAAAGCCATAATCATATAGGCAGGCTGAGCACCACAAAACAGTGGGACACTGGACGAACAGTACAGAATTGGAGTACAGAAAATTTGGCCCATCTACACTGAGTGTGGAGTAGGAAATACCATTGAAATTTCATGCTGTAAACATTGGCTTGATGTGGATAAGCCATAATCTGAGATTTTACTAGGACTGCAACTTAGGTACCAAGACTTGAATTTGTTTTGAATTCACACAAGAAGGTTAGAAGTCATGACTAAGCCAGGACCTGGATTAGAGTCAAGCAGATAAACCTTAAAAGTTAGATGAAGGACCAGCAGAGGGAGTTATACAGAGTCCAAGGACTCTGCCAAGCAAAGCTGGTCAAATCTAGCTGATTCCAACATTTACAGGTAGTAGAAAGATTTTGTGGGGCTTGGTGCCATGCTGATTGCCTTAATCTGAACAGGCCTAAGATTTTACCTGAAAGTTAACACTCAATGATGCAGAATGAGGAATACTCTTTAGGGAAAAGTCTGGTTTAGTTTATGCTCTGGTCTAGATAAAGTAGAGAGATAAAGTGATGTCATTCCTGACCAGAACCCAATACATCTCCTTTGAGCCATATGTTACAGAATTTAAAAACATGAGGTTCATAGGTGTTACTGTTGCAAAGCTGGATATAAAGACAGAGAAGGATGAACTTATTCTTGGAGCTTGTTCAGTGTTATTTCTCTGACCACCATCATAAGTGTTATATCGATGATCATTTCTTAAACTTGATGATTTGCTTTCATTATGTTTCTTCTCTGATCAACCTTTTTGCTTAAAGGATGATTGATCTAAGTACATGTAAGCAAATTAAAGTGATGGGATAATTAAGTAGGAACAATTTAGCCAGAAGTCCTTGGCAATGATCAGTTACAAATTCTTCCTTGTAAATTAAGCTAAGCTCATAAATATTTGCTTTGTGCATGCCAAAAGTCAAGCTCCTCATTACCTTTAGATTTATCACTTCCCCACTGTTATGATTAGTGTCTAGATGTCCCCCCAAGCCTCATGCAGTCATGAAGGGTGGGATTTTTGGAGGCAGCTAGAGTTTGTGATTGATTCATGGTCTGATGCTGGGATTCAGGATATGAGTGCTACATCTGCCCTAGGGTGGGGAGCCAGCTTACAATATAAGAGATGGAAAGATACTTGTTCATTCTCTCTTTCTCTCTCTCTCTCTCTCTCTCTCTCTCTCTCTCTCTCTCTCTCACACACACACACACACACACACACACACACACACACACACCTTGTTGTCTTTGCTATCATCTGCCACAGGAACTGTTTCTCCCCTGGGATGCACCTCTGAGTGCCAGGCCACCCCACCTTGGAGCCAGCTGATTGTGGACTAAAATTTTTGCAAATTATGAAGTAAATATACATTCACCCTTTAACTTTGAGTGTTGGGTATTTTGTCTCAGCAATGACAAAAGTAACTAAGATATTCACCAAAAGCCTTGAATAGTTGCTGCTTTCCACTCTCCAAATCATGGAGTTCCACACTGTCCTCTAATTTTGGCGCTAAGGATGGACATCTGTTTTTTCTTGATACAAAGAATAGCTAAGAATTGGGTACATGATGCAGCCCCAAGAGACTCAGCATATCTTGTTATGTCTTCTCCCAGATTCAGTGTTAATTCTTGTTAGCCAATTTATTTCATTAAATCTTAGTTTGGAGCCAGGTGTGGTGGTGCACACCTGTAATCCCAGCACTACAGAAGCTGAGGCATGAGGATTGTTGTGAGTTCAAGACCATTCTTGGCTACAAAATGAACTCAAGACTCTCTCTCTCAAAAAGACAGAGGGGAAAATACTTAGTTTGGATCTTCTGCAAAACTGATAAGGGCACCTTTGTAATGGACTGGGAACTGGAAGGGTACACTCAAGTGTTCCCATGATGTGGAAAATGACTTACACTGGAAGAAGGACAAGACAAAAGAAAGCAAAGCCCATAAATGAGTGAAAGAGAAAGAGGCAGGGATAAAGAGAGTCAACAGTTTTAATACTTTCTGAGCCCCTGATTTTAGCAGTGCTTTGAGCTTATCCTGTTCTTGATTATTTTATCCTTGATATTTTAAATACATAGGATAGTAAAGTCCCATTTACTTTTTGAACCAAGTGGTATTTATCTCTTGCAACTAAGAGTCAAGACTGCTGGAGTATCAGCAGTCATCTCTCACTGTCTCACTGGAATAGGCACCTATAAACTCAGTCATCTCAACAAAAGAAGCAGTACTAGCTGGATCACACAAACAAGGAGGGAAGCCTTTATCCTTTGGGAAATATAAAGTTAATAAAACTGTTTCCATTTATTTACTCTTTCCGCTCACATTTAACTAATTACTTCTCAGAGTTACCACCCTATTATAATACAATGAGAAAACTGAAGTTCAAGGTGGTGAATTCATTCATTTTACGTTATAAAGCCAATATATCACTTTTACTTTGTCTCTGAATAGAAAAGGTTTGGTTTGTAAACCTTCTTTAAGACCACTTACTTTGAGCATCAAAATAACTGATTAATCCTTGAGTCATCTAATTAGCAATAGTTTTTTTTAATTCACACTATTCAAGAATTTATATGAGAAAGGTTAAGAAAGCACTTTATGGAAAAGTTGGTCCTAGCAAAAGCACTATGAAGTGGTGTGGATTTTGAGTTTTCTGAAGAGCTTCAGCTTTCACAAACGGAATAGAAATTAAAATGCTACTGAGAGCTTCATTTGTGCTTAGAAAAGAAAGAACTTATTTTTCATGCAACTATATAAGGTATTCATCAGTGATACATACAAAATAGCCACTAAGACTTAGATGCAAGGTAATATTATAAAGCAGATAATAAATTTAAAAGAAAATGTTTATATCTTGTAATATGGGATTTGCTTGGTGGGAATTGGAAAAGCATAGATATGGTACTATGTAGAATATAGTTTTCTCTGGCCTTCTGATTTTTTATTTGTTGCCATTAATACACACTCTGTTGAATGTCTCTAGACTTCTGATTTTTCCGTTCCACAATATGGTTGATTATAACTCAGTGGCTGCAATAATAAATAAATAAAGTAACATATGGAAAGTGCTTTGCATTGCTCCTGCCATGGAGGTGCCACTCAACACTTCTGTCCATCTCCAGTAGAAAAGAAACAGCCTGATTTTGAGATGAGTTTGGAAGTTATCATCATAAACCTATTACTCTCTATAAATTTAATGTTTCTTTAAATTGATTGCATTATCCTTTGAGTATGTAAGAAATCTGACACATCATTTGTCAGACTCATGTTTACCTTCTTAGTTTAAGTTGGTAACACTTTGAAGTAGAAACACTAGTTAAATATGAGGTCTGAATTTTGTTCAGTGGTAGAAGCTTACTTCTATTGTTTATAAGGGAAAAATTTTTGAACTTTTATTCTATAAATAAATATTCTTGAGGCTGGTTTATGATGTCTACAAGACAAAGTGATAAAATAATGTTTCCACTGTTTCACATCCTTTAAAATAAAATATACATTAAAGTTATTGCAAATATAGAAGAAAGTAGAAGGGAAATTTTTAATATTAAATGATATAAACAGTATTGATTCTTGAGGTCATTGTGTCATATTGACAGAAATAATGTTCTTTTTAGACACAGAGGTAGAGAGAGCATATTAATAAACATACTCCAATTTCTAGCATTGAATAAAAAGGGGAAAGAAATAAAAGAGTGGAATAAATATTTGGAAATGAGGTCAATAAAAAATTTTCATGGTGCCTAAGAGAGATAAAAGTGGTACCCAAGATGGAAATGATGGAAAGCTGCTATTAGCCTCCCTAGAACAGTAGAGGGAGTGTGTATTTGTGTGTGTGTGCATGCTTGTGTGTGTGCATGTGTGTGTATATAGCATGTGCTTATGCATGTGTATGCTGCACACATTGTATTGGAGTGTAAATTAGAAGAGGCCAGGAGTTTTTAGTGGGAATTCCACTGACTCAAATCAGGAGTACAAAGCATGGTCAGTGTGAGAGCTTGCCCTTCACACATCATACCTTAGGGAAAAGCAGTTTGGTGCCAACAGTCCTATAGTGCCTCCTCATGTCTTTCTGCACTGCTGATACCTTTCAACCAAGAGCATCTCTCGTCACTAAGACACTAAGACAATCTCTGATAAGGCCCAACCAGGCTGGAAACAAGAGGGAGAAAATGAAATTTTTTTCTCTGAAAATAGTTCCTAATACACACTGGACTAAAGATGTTAATAATCATTTGGGCAGCAATAATACTTGTTTGCAATGCACTTCATACTCAAAGTTACATATTTGCCATGAGAATTCATTTTCTGCAATGACAGAGGATATGATCATCTAAAAAGTTCACAGTGGGATTAACAGCATTTTAAAAATAAATTACTGCTCTTAACTAAAGTAGAGTTATTTGAAAGAAACTTATGCTTCCAAGAAAACTGGTTAAGGACATATGAGGAAAGCCTTCCACTCCTGGAGACCAAATGAAAGTCAACCAGGCATCACTGCTATTCCAGATAGTAGAGAGCTAATTCCAGGATAAGATTATTGTTTCTGTGTAGTGAACAGATCAAAAGACCATTTCTTTCCCATTTAATGCATCTCCCCACTTACTGTGATATCTCCCTTCTTTGGAATTCCTAGTGCATTTCACCTAAAGTACAAGAAAATCACCATGAGTGGTACCCCACTCCCCAAGAACAGGAAGGGATTGTTTCCAGACTATTGGAGGAGGCTGGGAGGCACTGGCAATAACTACTGAGTCCTGTGTTTATACCTCTGATTTCTGTGCTCCCGTGTAGAAGCACACCTAACCATGCAGGGCCTGTTCCCAACTACCAGACCATCCTGCCAGCTTTCATTCCTGGCATGGTAACAGGACATACCACAGTGACTTCAATCAGTGTATCATTTTCATGGGCAGGTGCACCATTAGGAAATTATTAAGGCCAGGCACAGGGATACATGTCTGTACTGCCAGCTGCTTGGGAGTTTGAGGCAGAAGAATTGAAAGTTTAAGACTGGTCTGAGCGACTTAGTGAGACCTGGCTCAAAATAAACATAAAAATTTGAAAAAGAGTTGGGGTTATCGCTCAGTACTGGTAGAAAAACAAAATAGAAAGAAAAAAGAGGACAGGATAGAAGAAGGGAGAGAGAGGGAGAGAGAAAGAGAAAAGGAAGGAAAGGGAATGGAAAGGAATAGAAAGGAAGGAAAAGAATTGTCAAAGCACACTTTCTGTCACAGATATTTTAAGCTAATATTGATCTGACCGTTTATGTTCACCCAGCCTCAGGAAGTTAGGTCCTAGAATGGATTTGATAGATCCTGTTGCCAGTAAATTGATGACAAGTGAAGTAGGGCAGGGATTAGGTAATTTAGCAGACACAGACCTTGAGAGCAACTCAGTTCTTCAGAGAAACTAGGAGGCACTGAAGGGAATGCCACACTGACCCACTCAGAAAGTATCACTCAGAAAATGTCCTAGAGCATGCATTCCTGCACCTGTCCTTGTTTCAGAGCTGCCTCTGGAGAGAGCAATTCTAGGTGTTATTAATGAGAGCTTTCAAGTCCAATTCCAACAACCAGAGTACAGTTTCTACCATACAGGCACAGATGCTTGTGGCTGGGAAAGAAAGTGATGCAGGAGACCAGGCAAAGTCAGCTATAGGATGACATGGAACCAAGTACCTAATGTTTATTTTAGATCTAATTCCTGCAGTAAGCTCAGGTCAAGTAATACTTTAACATAGGATCTATTATGATCTTCATGACATAGGTATGGAAGCTAAAGCCTTGGAGTTTAGCCCTGTGTCTGAGCCCAGTGGTAGAAAATTAGAGAGCTGGCATGTGAACTCAACACTTATAAGCCATTGGCTCAAACTCTTAATCTTGTTTCCTTAGTATGTTATGTACAAATAAATTCAGGGGAACACCACAGAAGAAGGCAGCCCCTCCCATTGCCATCTCCACTGCTGCTACCCAGTGAACCACTCAGGAAGGCCCAAAGAACAGCCCTCTCATCACTACTGCCACAACTGAGGTGAACTTTAGGGAAGGCCCAGAGACAAGAGGAAATGCCAGCAACACAGATGGGTCCCAACAAGCCATATGGGAAGGACAGGCAAGATTAGTAGCTTGAAAAGTCCAAAGGAACATAACAATATGAGCCAAGAGGTGACTGAGGCCTCTGTGGGACCAGCAACCAGCTCTCAGGAAGAATCCAGGACTAGGTGACCAATCCTATTCTCTCAATATTTTTTTCTTTTTTTCTCTTCCTTTGCTTTTATGTTTTTATTCTTATTTTTTTCCTTTTCTTTTTCTCCTTTTCTTTCTTTCTTCTCTTTTCTAAATGGCTTGGTAGAACTTCAGTCATAGAAAACTAATCACATCCTCCAAATTCAGAGACCAAGTTTAGATAATTTCTTAAATACTCCTTTTACTCTTTCTTTCCTTCCTCCTTCTCTACTTTTCCAAACCTGTGTAATTATTCTTTGTCCTCCAGCCTCCATTTAACCACAGTTTGTCAAGTTTCTAAATTGTGCTTGATGCTATTGCTATTGCTAATTTTACTACTTTATCTATGATGTCACATTCATTGTAAACAGTTGCTTTCCCATCTGTAATAATACTGGGAAGCTCTGGCATAATAACCTCACCACAGCCCAACACCAAAGGAATGGGGTCTGATCTAAATAGATGCTGACATTCTAATCTTAATTAACTGGGAAAGTATGATCTTATGACAAACATGATCCAACAATCTCCTGCATACAGAAGACATCTCTAAAGAACTAGAGAGATCTTTATACTAGTGATATAACTTCCTACTACAAAAACTCACAAGGATCATCACAGAAAATGGGATAATTTTTTAAATATAGAAAAAAAACAAGACAGAAAGTAAAATGAAATCTCAGACCTCTACCCCACCTGGAACAAGGCCAGGAGACATCCACACAGAAAAAAACTTGGAGAAACACAGCTGAAAATTCTGCAATGATAGCAAACAATGTAAAGAAACAAATGCATGAGGATATAGAGGATATCAGATCAGACATAACCTCTCAGGTTAAAAAAAATGAAATATCAACATTTATAAAGTAATTATTCAGCAAACCTAGAAATAGATAAAAAAAAGAGATGATGAGAGGAAAAGGATGGAAACTATGAATGATCACTATAAGAAAGAAATAGAATGTAAGAATAGAATGCATCAAATAGATATCCAGGAAATTAAATATTTCATTTAAAGCTGGCAAAACTGCTTGATCCAAAGTGAAGACAGATTTTCAGACTTTGAAGACAGGAATGTGGTTAGCAATCATGAGAGGAAAGATCTTTTGAAAATAGCAAAAGATCAAGAAAAAACAATTCAACAGCCTCTAGATGATGGAAAGAAAAATAATATAAGAATACTTGGTGTCAATGAAAAGCAAGAGTTAACACAAATGACATACAAAACTATTTGCAGAAATAATGGCAGAAAATTTGCCAAGCGTGGGGAAAGAATATGATATATAGATAACTGAGGCAAATGGAACTTCGATCAGCCATAAGCAAAATAAGTCTACACCCAGACATATAATAATCAACATCCCAGAAATTCAGCACAAGAAGAGAATTTTAAAAGCTGTTAGAGAAAAGAAACAGATCACCTATAAAGGAAAGTCCATCAGAGTCATAGCAGACTTCTCAGCAGAAATCCTCAAGTCAAAAAGAGCTTGGAGCAAAGTATTTCAAGTTCTGACAGCAAATAACTTCCAAAGCAGATTGAGGTACCCTACAAAATTATCTTTCAAAATCAATGGAAAAATAAGAACTTACATAACAAAGAACAACTAAAGAAATTTATGACCATTATACCAATGCTACAGGGTACTGAAAGATACTCTAGACCGAGAAAAAATGATCACAATTGCAAAACCAACAACAGAAAGAAACCATCAAGCAGGGCAAGCATTTAAACAGAGGGGGAAACTAGGGAAACAACAGATAAATAACATGACATAGTTAAGCCAACACATATCAGTTATAAACAGAAATGTAAATGGCCTGAATTCACCAATCAAAAGAAACAGACTGGCAAAATGGATTATGAAACAAGATCCAACAATATGTCATATACAAGAAACACACTTAACTGAAAAATAAATTGATAGACTAAAAGTCAAAGAATGGAAAACAATACTCCATGCAAAAGGAACCCAGAAAAAAGCAGCAGTATCTATAATGTTTGCAGACAATGTAAATTTTAAAGCAAACATGATCAAAATAGAAAAAGGACATTACATATTTATTAGGGGAAAACCTCAAGAGGAAGAGATAACAATCATAAATATATATGCACCAAATATGGGAGCACACAATATAAGACAAATGTTAATGGACATGAAATATCAAATAAGCAACAACACAATTGTAACAGGGGACCTTAATACCTCATTTTTACTAAGAGATAAATCAACTAGACAAAAAATCATCAAAGAAATAACTGAACTAAACCTATGAATATAAATGTACCTAAAAGATATTTACAGAGTGTTCCATCCAATAACATCAAAATATACATTTTTCTCAGCTGCACATGGGGCATTCTCTAAAATACTAGCCCATAGAACATGCTTAAGTAAATGAAAATGAATTGAAATTATCCATATTATCTGACCATGCATATTAGCTGACCACAGTGTAATAATATTTGGAACTAATGATAAAAGAAAATTCATAAACACATGAAAACCAAACTCTCCTGAACAACCAATGGGCCACAGATGAAATTAAAGAATAAATTAAACAGTATCTACAATCAAATGAAAATGCAAATACAATTTACTAGAACTTATGGGATACAATGAAAGCAGTCCTAAGGGGGAATATATAGTAATGAATTCTCATATCACAAAAACACAATGAGCAGAAATAAACAACATAATTTACCTTAAGCTTTTAGGAAAAAAAAGAAAATGTCAAGTCCAAGGTCCACAAAAGGAAGGGAATTATAAAGATTAAAGCAGAAATTAACACAATTGAAACTAAGAAAACAATTCAAAGAATTAATGAATTGAAGAGCTGGTTCTTTCAAAGAACAAATAATAGCACCAGGGATTTAGTTCAGGGACACAAGCACTTGCCTGGCAAGTTGAGAGTTCAATCCCTGGTACAAAAAAAAAAAATACTAGTTCAAAAAACAAATAAAATTGATAAGCCACTGGCCAACCTTATTGAGAAAAGAAAAGAAAAAACTCAAAATTCATGCCATAAGGGATAAAAAAGGTAAAATCACTTCAGAGCCTATAGAAATTCAGAAAACTATCAACACCTACTTCAAAAATTTTTACTTGCATAGGATGAAAAACAAAGAAAAAAAATGAACAGATTTCTAGAAATGTATGAATTATCAAAACTGAATCAAGAAGATACAAAAATTCTGAATAAACTGGTATCAGTTAATAAAATTGAAAATGTAATTAAAAACTTAAGAATGAAGAAAAGTCTAAGTCCTCATGTAGTCACTGCTGAATTCTATAATAAATTTAGGGAACATTTAATGCCAATACTCCTCAAACTCTTTAATGAAATTGAAAGGGAAGCAATTCTCCCTAACTCATTCCTGGAGGCAAATATTATTCTGACATCAAAACCAGAGAAAATTCTAGCAATAACAACAAAAAAGCTACAGGCCAATCTCCAAATAAAAATAGATGCAAAAATTCTCAATCAAATACTAGCAAATAGGATGCAACAATCCATCAAGAAGATTATACACCATGACCAAATGAGATTCATTCCAGGATGCAGGGATGGTTCAATATATACAAATCAATAAATGTAATATACCATATTAACAAAGACAAAAATTACATGATCATCTGAATAGAAGTAGAAAAAACTTTTGGAAAAAGTTCAACACTCATCCATTAAAAAATCCCTACATAAAATTGGAATGTATAGAGACTTTACCTCAACTGATAAAAGCCACCTATGACAAACCAATAGCCAACATCATACTAAATATACAAAAATTGAAAGCTTTCACTCTAAAATCAGGAACAAGATGAAGATGTCCACTATTACCACTCCTACTCTATATAGTTCTGAAAACATTAGACAACTTACAGAATGGGAAAAAAAATTGCTGGCTACTCTTTAGACAGAGGAGTAATACCTGAAATACACAAAGAACTCAAAAAACCTAAATTACCTAAAGTTAAAGATCCATTCAAGAAATAAGAAAGAGAATTCAATTGAAGAGACACTTCACAAAGGAAAAAAATACAACTCATTGATGGAAATATGAAAAAATGCTCAACATCTTTGTCCATTAGAGAAATGCAAATTAAAATAATGCTTAGATTTAATCTTCAGGAAGAACAATGATCATTATGAAATCATTAACAAATGCTAGCAAAGGTGTGATGCGTTTGGAGAACTGTGGAGCTTCCAATCCCGCGCCTCACCATCGGTGTGCAGAGGAGGGGCTGGGCGGATATGGGGCGCCTGCATCTGTCTCCCCTGCATCTGCCTCCCCGTGTGTCTGGAGGACTGTGGATATCTCAGCAAGCAGGGGAGGATCGCAGGTTCCAGAGGCCCCACGGAAGTGGTTAAGTGCTCAGCGCACTCTGCCCAAAGCCCAGACTGTTCCGGACCCTCCAGGCTTCCAGTTGCAGTGAAGCGGTAAAGTGGGTTTGAGGCCTCTGCATCCACCTCCCCATCACGGCTGCACTTGGAGAACTGTGGAGCTTCCAACAAGCAGGTGGGTGCATGCTATCCCCAGAGCCCAGCCTGTCCGGGACTCCCGCACCTCGCTATTGGTGTGCAGAGGAGGGGCTGGATGGATCTGGGGTGCCTGCATCTGCCTCCCCGTGTGTCTGTAGGACTGTGGATGTCTCAGTGGGCAGGGGAGCATCGCATGTTACAGAGGCCCCTGGCCTGTGGTGAGTGCTCAGTGAACTCTGCCCAAAGCCCAGACTGTTCAGGTCCCTCCAGGCCTCTGGGTGCAGTGAAGTGGAGAGGTGGGTTTGAGGCGTCTACCTCAGGTTCCCCATCCCGGCTGCACTGGGAGGGCTGTGCAGCTTCCAACAAGCAGGTGGGTGCACACTGTCCCTGAAGCCCAGCTTATCTGGAACTACAGAGTTCTAAACAGGCAGAAGAGGGCTACTGGTTTGGCAGGCCCAGTGGGTTGGGGTAATGGGGTGCCAGAGTCTCAGGAGCTGCAAACATAGAAGGGGATTTCCAACAGACCCTGAGGAAGCTTTCAAATAACACTTGAAACAATAGCATTCCTATATACAAACAACAGAATCACAGAGGGAAATAAGAAAAACTACACTCTTCACATTAGCAAGCAAAAAAATGAAATATTTAGGAATTACTCTTACAAAAGAAGTGAAAGAACTATACAGTGAAAATTATAATACACTGAAAAAAGAAATTGAAGATGATCTCAGAAAATGGAAAGACATCCCTTGCTCATGGATAGGAAGAACAAACATTGTGAAAATGGCCATTCTCCCAAAACTGTTATACAGATTCAATGCAATCCCAATAAAAAATACCATCAACATACCTTATAGATCTAGAGAAATCACTCCTAAAATTCATCTGGAACCAGAAGAGACCTAGAAGAGCAAAGGCAATTCTAAGCAGCAAAGGCAAGGGAGGAGGCATCACAATCCCTGACTTGAAGCAACTTTTACTACAAAGCAACAGTAGTAAAATCAACATGGTATTGGAATCAAAACAGAGCCGAAGATCTAATGGAAGAGATTAGAAGATTCAACCACAACCACAAACACACTCAACCACCTTATCTTTGATAAAGGAGCCAAGCAGATTCACTGGAAGAATGACAGTCTCTTTAATAAATGGTGCTGGAAAAACTGGCTCTCCATTTGCCGAAAACCAAAGCTAAACCCATGTCTATCACCATGTACTATCACCATGTACTAAATTAAAATCTAAATGGGTCAAAGATCTGAATATTAAAACAGAAACACTAAATCTACTGGAAGACAAATTGGGTAGAAACCTTGAAGACATAGGAGTAGGTAGAGAATTCATGAACAGGACTCAAACCGCAAGGGAAATACTTCCCAGAATCAATAACTGGGACCACTTCTTATTAAAAAGTTTCTGCATGTCAAAAGAAATCTCCAGCATAGTGAAAAGAAAACCCACAAACTGGGAAAAGATTTTAATGAACTCTCTCTCAGACAAGGGACTCTTGTCTAAAACTTATAAAGAATTAAAAAAACTCAGACCCCCATAATTCAAAGATCCAATCCAAAAATGGGCATCTGAGATGAATACACACTTTTCAGATGAAATACAAATGGCAAATAAATACATGAAAAAATGTTCATCATCATTGGTCATTAGAGAAATGCAAATTAAAACCACACTGAGATACCATCTCACTCCTGAAAGAATGGCCAGGATCAAGAAAACCAACAACAACAAATGCTGGAGAGTCTGTGGGGAAAAAGGAACCCTCCTACACTGTTGGTGGGAGTGTAGACTGGTGCAACCTTTGTGGAAGTCAATCTGGAGTTTTCTCAAAAAGCTGGGATTGGAAGTCCCATTTATTCCAGCTATTCCACTTCTTGGCATATTCCCAGAAGAACTGAAAGCATCATACCACAGTGATATATGTGCACCTATGTTTATAGCAGCGCAATTTGTAATCGCCAGATCTTGGAAACAACCCAAGTGTCCACCAACTGAGGAATGGATAAGAAAGTTGTGGTATTTCTATACAGTGGAGTATTATTCAGCTATAAAGAAGGATCACATTGAGATATTTATCAATAAATAGGTGCAGCTTGAGACCATACTCATATGTGAAATAAATCAATCTTGCATGTGTGAATATCAAATAGTTTCCCTAATGTAAGTAATGATTTAAATATATAAAAATATGTGGTAATCATGATTCCCCATTATGTGGCCTTGAAGCCTTATAAATTTTTCACTTATTGATTGGAAAGGCTTTATTCTGGGCTCCTTGAAGCCTTATAAAGTTTTCATTTATTGATTGGAAAGGCTTTATTCTGGGCTTCTTGATATGGAAATATTTGAAGGTATAGTATATGAAGTTTTATTCAAATATTTCAAGGAAAAAGACAGACACTATGGTAACTACTATTAAGTCGGGTTATTTGGTAGTGAAGCACTCGATGGCTGAAACAGTCATGCTTTGACATGTATTGTTATATTGTTATGTCCTGTTTTATCTCAACCTCTCCCTTATTCATTAAAACAAAAATTATTTAGTTTTTTTTATGTTTTTTAATTAAGGGGAAAAATTAGTAGGATATATAATAGTAACTTTTTCTGATTTTCTATTAACTTGCTTTGAAGTCCTGTAATACTCCCATTATCTTGTTTTAACTGATTAGACTGTGTTCCATTCTGTTGGATAGTATCAAGTTTGAGGGTATAGGCAACTACTTTGAAGGCAATAAGATTCACTAAGATGCCCATTCTGATTTGAATATTGTCAAATGCAGTTCACATTTGGAATTCCTGTAATATTTACAATGTTTAAGTTTTATTGATCTTGTTCTCTACTGTTTTGTTCAACTTTGTATCTAATGAGATAGACAATTCTTTTTAAGGAAACAAGAGACATTGTTGATAACCATTGTTGATAACCTTGTACTCTGTTTTACATCATGTGCTATGTCTATCCTTGGTTTTGACTGACAGCTTTGTTTTGCCATATTTGACTTTATTCTCTCCCTCCCCCCCAAAAAGTGATAAGAACTAAGGAGTAATAAAACCCAAAATGTGTAAATTTTGTTGTAAAAAAGAGAGGGAAAAGTGCTCTAGAGGATAGAACAGCAAGTGTGTTTAGGGGTGTTAAATAGCTGACCACATTAATGTTTTTGGTTGGATCATTGAACACAACTGTTTGCAGTCTCACTGTTTGAGTGTCCACTTTGTATGCTTTGATACTGTGACTCGAGCAACTATCTCTAAGATGATAATATGTAATCTATTAGCTGGTGATTTCTTACTGTTCTTTATTTGTAGCTCTGTATTACTTGTACCCTTACACCGCTTTGTTTTGTTTTTGTTTTTTCTCTTTTTCCTTTTAAAAAAAATAAAATTGGGAAGGAACTGGAGGAAGGAAAGGGGAGGGAAAAGGAGGGGAAATGAGATTTAAAAAATTTAACAAGCTGTAGTATGTATATGTAACTATTCACCAAGGTGATTGTGAACTGCATGAAAAACATGCACTAATAAAAGTTAAAAGAAATAAAAACTGTATGCACACATAATTCATGACATTTTAACCTTTACATCTGTATTATAGAGGAAGATTTATGTAAAAATTAAAGTGAATATGAAATTACATGCTCATTTTGAGAAGGACAGAATCTTTAAATTTGGAAGACATTTTCCTGTATTCATGGCTTACGAGATCTTTTGTAAGATTGCAGTTTGTAGCTATATCATCCTGCAGTCTATAACTCACTTCTTTAACTCCTATTTTCTGCCATATAAACATAATTAATGAGGATAATCAATTTGTTCCCATTTGATAAAGGACTGAAATAATAACAGCAGATTATACCATGGGGATTTTAATAATCTGAAGGATGTTTATTGTGATGCATTGAAACTCCCCTGGCTTCTGGAGGACGAATAACTTCCGTTCCTGCTTCTCCTGCCAGTGGCTGAAGAACATTTGTCTATCAGCTGGGTTAAGCATGTCTTTCAAATACCCTACTGGGGACACCTAACCTGAGCCTAGGATGGAAAATGCCAGTGTTCCAAATACAGGTCCCACATCCTCAGACCATTTTTGTGAATCTGCCTGACATAATGCTTTTGCCAGAGGCTCTCAGGTAGAGTCTAGGTCTGGGCTGTGGTAATGTGATATTGAAGTTGGTATTGCACAGCCACAATTTTTCAAGTCTCCCTGTAGTTGTGCTTTTTAATATTTCAGTCTGGGGCAGACATACCTCACAGTGACCTCCATGAACTATGCCCCTGTATAAGCCCCACTCCTAGAATATGAATTACACCTGTGACTTGCTTATCACCACTTGTTATAGATTATATATTCCTTTGCTCTCCTGCCCCCAGGCCTCATGTAATTATGGATGCAGCTAAATCTAGCATTCATGATTGGTTCCCTGTCCAGTGCTGGCATTGGTGATGTGAGTGTTCCACCCACCCAGGGGGTAGAGCTGATATACAGAGGAACAGCGGTAAAAAGGTGGGTCTTTCTCTCTTGCCAGGTTAGATCTTGCTGTTTGCTGTGGCTCGCCATGCCACCCTGCCACCTGCAGCCACCTCAATCTGGACTGAAATCACCAATCTAAATTTGGGCATAGGGTATTTTGTCTCAGCAAAGAATAAAAAGTAACTAAGACACCACCAGCATATAGTGAAGGATGGAGTATGAGATCCTCTTGGCAGAATGAGGAGATTCTGCTGAGGAAACCGAGGCAGTGAGCTGTCCAGATATGAGCTGTCTATGGACAGAGCAATGTGGCAAGGGACTGTAGATGGCACCTAGTTGCTCAGTCCTGTGAACACAAGCTTGAAAGACATTTGAACACTGAAGCAAGGACCCAGCTCAAAGTGTTAATTTCAGCCTGTAAAATCTAAGTTGTGTCCAAACTTCCAACTTAGAAATCATGAAAATATACATTTCAAAGTGCATAGTTTACAAAAATTTGCTGCAGAACATAGAAAGCTGATACATTTAACTACAGGAATTTTGAACTTGACCGTGCCATCTGTTTTAGGCCAATGGCGTGGGGAAAATCTGACATAAGCTGTGGCTTGACAAAATAGTTCATTCTTTCTTTCAGTCCTTCCTACTGCCATGAAAATGCATCTGGGTAGGTTCCTGCAGAAATGGTGAGACACCTGAAGGAGAGATGTAAGAACATTTGCTGGCTCTGGGTCCATCCTAGACCATTCAGACACTGGCCAACATGCCTGCTGACCACAGACACAAAACAAAGCCTGCCAGGAAATAGCAGGGCTCTGTGCAGACCAGCAAAATACCTAAGAAACAATAAATGGTTAGCATCATAAATAACCATGTTTTAAGGTGCTTTGTTATGTGACATTTGTAGCAATAGATAATTATAACAGGAATCTACCAATTAAAGCTGAGAGAGTTTATGTGCATTCATGATTGTCTGTTTGGATTTTTTTTTTAAATCAAAAGACTTAAAAACATAAAAGAAGAGACGGGTGGCTAGTGAGAGGAGAGAAAAGATCATTGATAGAAGATAAATCATTTTTCCTGTAACTTTAAAATACATTTTTAAATTTTCTTTAACATTTTACACAGAATCTTTAAACAATAGCAAAAGTAATGGTTGTGTACATGTCTTATGTAAGTTCATTACAGAAGCATTTCTTTTTTCTTCTTTTTCAGGCCATGGTCATTGTCCAATCTGGCTGTGCTTATGAAGGAATATTTTTGGAGGTTTGAGAACAAAACACACATGCAAAAGAGTAGATTATCCCCATATATACCTTTCATATTATATACCCCCACAGAACGACAAACGTCCTTCAGACAACAGACATACTCCTGTAGGAAGTCTATTCTCTGGGGAGAAATGGGGCTGGGTGGCTGGAGGAAGGGGAATCCAGCGTGGGAGTTGCTGAAACAAAAAATAAAATATGCTGTTTTATCCATCCAAAGTACTTTTGGATTCTGTAGGTACTAGCTTTCACCTTGGACATAGGCAGTCCAGCAGATAGAATCTCTGGGTGACTTCAGATTGGAGACACTGCTTTCTCCCAAAGGACAGCACCTTTCTTTTTGATCCTCACAAACTCACCTGTGGGAGTAATGTGATACAGGTAGCAACATAATTCAGTTTTGATCCACTAAATGTCAGTAAAAAAAATTCACTCAAAAGATTTTTCTTTTATGTGATTTTCATCTCCCAGTTTGGAAGAGTAAACTGATAGACTTTGTCCACAGCCTACTCATTGGTTGGTTTCCTTGCAGACAACTAAAATATCGTGTAGTAATTTTTGTTTTTGTTGTTTTTCTAATCAAGCTAAATGCAGGCATATCCAAGAGGTCTGCATTTAGCTATTTATTTTCCATGCATATTTCTTTAAAAAATTCCATCATCAGATAGAATGACTCTGGGGATATGGTTGAAAGATGAGGAAGAAAACATAGATCCCAGGGGCAGAGTAACATCACTTATTGACAGATAAAACTGCTCCTTTCAGGTTGAGTGTATAGCTTAGTTAATACGACAGGTGCTTAGCATTCGCCAAGCCATGAGTTCAATACCCAGAATCAGAAAAAAACAAAAATTTCTTTGAAGAATATAATGCCTTTAGAATACTCCATGGGACCCTGCCTTACAGATTCTGCCAAAATATTCTTTGAGCATCTTTCAGGGCCTTCTGCTGCTGTCTCGCGTGGTCTCCTTCTTATAATGGTATCCAGTTAACAATCCAGTAAAGAAAAACTGCCCAGTGGGAAAGGATCTGGTCAGCTGCTTCCAGGAAATTTAGCAACATGCATCACTCACATTTCTGGAGTTTCATAAAAGCTTCACCTTGCCACACTACTCAGGTGAACAGCTTGTTGGCCTAATCACTACCTTCTATTTGTCCTCCAACTTTTAAAGCAGATTTGATTCAAGAATTTTCCCACTTTCATAGAAGATCTATCTTCCATCTTTAATAAGTTGAGATTCCCCTTCTGGGTACTTATATCTATTCACCCCTAATCCAGCCTCATTTCCTCCAAAATTCCCTGAAGTATGAAGTAAACATAGTAACCAAGGGGGTCGATTCAGGTTTCAGCTGAAATTCAATAGCTATTTAACAAACAAGATTCTTTTTCAGAATCTAGACCTGAAATGTATGCCTAAATTATAGTTTAAAAAGATCATCCTATAAGTAACTTTCACAATCTGATTTAAAAGTACGAAGGAACTTAAAAGTATTTATTCATTTTGGTTTGAAAAATTTGTTACAAATTTTTCTCTACTTTTTGGATGGAAAAATTCTCTACATGTTTTTCATATGTAAGCTCACCCTATCAATTCCAAGAGTCTAAACAGGTTTGTTGATTATCTGTCAAATGGCAATTAGCCATAATTTTCCATAAAGATAAAACTCCTAACTGGAGAAAAGATTTACATTTAATTTAGATTTTATATATATATACACACATATATATATATATATATATGTGTGTGTATATATATTTGTTATAACAGTTTTATTAATTCTAAATTCAGTAGCTGGTTACAATGCAAAGAAAGCTTTAAAACACAAAGAGAGATAAAAAGAACAACTTCTTGCTTTTAGATGAGTAGTCATATTTTCAATTAAAAGTTCTTCCATCTACAGTTAGGATAAAATAATGAACTATATTAAAATTTTATGTTATTAATCAAATGCTGCATACTTATAGTAAAAACTTGAGCACACCCTTCAGAAGAATCCCACTATGACTTTAGCTGTGTCATCTTCAGCTTTAAAAATAACTACTGTCAATCAAACAATGACACTCTTTTATTTTTTGCTTTTTTTTCTCTAAATAAATTTTAAAAACCAAGAAATAAAAGAGAGAACCATTTTCAAAAAAAAAATCCTACTGTCTACAGATCCAAGGAACTGATAAATTAGCAGTATCCATCAATCACTTATAAAAATCATGAGCTCTTTCTTGTCCCTACTGCAAAACTTGAAATAATATCATAGGAGGACTATAATTTATCACAACAGTCATATTTATAATCTGCAATTACTATAATGATACATAAAAGAATTGTTTTATCAGAAGTTGTTTCCCTGAGACATTTGTGTCTGCTGATCAATATGAAAAAGGCACTGAGGGGTAAGTGTAAGTTAGCAGCACATTTCAACTGAAAAATAATCCACCCAAAACTATGTCACTTTCTCCAAAGAATAAGTAACACAATGAGACATATCATATAGGTGCATATAAGATATGGTTGTTGTCACATTCAGTCACTGAGCATGAAGAATTTTAGTTTTGGACAGTTCTAGGAAACAGGAAGATGCCCTTGCTTAGGAGACATTCATAGCTCTGTCTCTAAGGTGCTGAGAAGCTGTTTTAGTCCACATTGCTTTACACTGCCTCTCCTGTTAAGATTGTGCTTGAATATTGCAATTTTTTTTAAAAAAAGGTAAAAGGCAAACAATAAAAGTTGCTTCAGAAGAACTTTTTTGCTTTTTTCCTGTCTCCCTTTAGAAAGAAGCTAAAGTCATTTCTAAAGGAATCCATCATATTTACTGTGCATAGTGCCTCACTACTGCAAAAAGAGAGATAGGGAGAGAGAGACAGAGAGACAGAGACAGAGAGACAGAAAGAGAGAGAGATGCATTTTGCAACTCAGCAAATCAAAAAGAGGAATGTAGGTTGTGTGCACATTAATACTGACAGAATTGACTAACCAATATTATTGCCTTCACACATATTAAGTATGTTTTGATTAACTGATGATACTGTTGAAATTGCTCATAATCAGCCAGTCTTTGCTTTTGCATTTAATGAGTCATAGATGGCTCCTGTAGAAGAGCGTAACTCTTCATCAGTTATATAATTTGAGCAAAATTCACAACAGTGTTTTTAAATTATGTTCCGCTTTAGAACGCCAGAACGCAGCAGGCACATTGCCCACGGACACACAAACACCCACATTAAAAATAAGCGACATTTCTCTAGGGTTCTGAAATTTATCCACAGGTAGTAGACCCAAGTGTCCATGTTACTGTTCCCAAAATCTGCACTTAAAAACTACATATCTAAAACAAGACAAAGTTAAAAACCAGAACGTAAATACCCCAGGCTGCAGTCACTTTCCTGAGAATGGAACATTTTGCTTTTAAAAAGCAAATCACAGTTTCACGTACAGACAATCAGATAGAGATGGTGGATTAAATCATAATTAGCTGAAGCATTTGTGTATCACAAGTTATTTGAAAAGAGTAATTCAAATTCTATTCCCTACAAATATTTGGTCACTGGGAATTAAATGGATTCAATGAATTCACAGGGATGTCATCCCACAACAAATCATTAAAAATTATAAGAGAGGAAGAGAAAAAAATTCAACACAATCAAGAAAAGATAATGAGGCCGATTAAGTTTAAGTGACAACTTCTTTGCTCTGAAGACGTTTTGTCAGGTGGATAAAAACAAAATAGCCATTTTTGTTTATTACTGTGAGGGGATGTGCTGTTTGTCTGAAGGTTAAAACCTAACAGCTTTAAAAAAGCTGACTTGACTGTTGTGTCTCCCTGTGGGAAATTGTTCCCTACCTACTGCCTAACTTTTTCTTAGGGACATTCTCCTGTAGTGTGAGGAAGTGGAGTCAGTGACTGTGATAGTCTGAGGGAGAACTCAGAGCACTTTCATTAGTTTAGCCAAACATTACATTTATCATCATGGTTGATGGGGCTAAAGCTGTTGTTGAAAAGGACATTCTTTTGCTTATTTTTGTTAACTCTTATTGGCTTCTAGCAAAATAAATGCCATTTCCCTATCTTTAAAGAGTTAATAATATTTTGCTCCCTTTTTGGTTAATAAGGTCAAATGTACACATTTTTAAATACCTCAAATAAGTCATTGGTTACTTCTCACCAAGGTAAAACTTCTAAATATTATTCTTTTTTAGATGTTGTTTACTATAAATGACCATTTAAGAAAAAACCCTGGATTATTCAAACTTTCAACCCATAGCTTAGTTTATTCCAAGTATGGGCTTAGAATAAATTCTAAATAAATTAATAAATCTATCACAATTAGAATCTGTGGCTCTAAAGCCTGTGCCTCTTGCAAGAGGAGGAAATGTTATTTCCACACTTGAAAAAATGCAAAGAATGCCAGTACAGGTTCAAATTAAGTTGGTGTAGAAATAAAATTTTGCCTGAGTAAATTTAGTAATAATTGCTTATATGGTTGAAATTGGCTTGAAATTCAAGCTGAATATTTTCATTACTATATCTGTATCTACAATTTAAGATTAGTATGTTTTAATGTTTAATTTGGCTTAAAGACAAAGAAAGATTCATTGGCAACCTCCAAAGGCATCAGTGCATGATTAAAGGGGATTCGAATATCACTGAAATATTAAACACACTAACTTTAAAAATGGTATACATTCACATTGCATACTAAACAGAAAGGATAAATTATTTAACCACTGTACATATATTAAAATTCATTAAATCATGCTAAAATATTTAGATGTAACTAAAGATACAGAACACAGTGATTATAATTCCTGCTGTCAGATTACAAATTATATAGAATAAGTTGTTCTTTAAGTAGGTACAAATAAATGAAGTTTGCTTTGGCAATGAGGACATTTCTTTACATTACACTAGAGTTATAATAAGCCAGTTGAAGAGAAGCGTAGGCCAATCAAAAACTAGTAAATTCTCTTCATAAATGCTTCCTGCTTAGCAAGAGGGACACTGTGTGGCTTTCCGAGTTCTCTTTCTTTGGGCTGCCTCAATGAGTAAAGAAGGAATTTCTATTTTATTATATAACTTATTTTCATCTCACATTCTCAAACAATAAATATTAATTTAAAATGCAGGAAATTTTAGTAGTAAGGAATAATGACTTAGAATAAGGAAAAATGTCTCTCTCATAGATTTTGTGAACTCTTTGAAGTGCTCTACAAATACTATAAAGTTTGATTAGCAGCAAAGCATTAATCTAATCAAAACCTCTCTCCCCCATATATACATATATACATACTATACATAAGTCTATGCTATGAATCTAAGTTAAATCTGACAATTAAGTTATTCCCAGATGCTGTGCAAGGTTATAAATACTGTCTACATTGTATCATGGTTCAAGACCACTAGCACCTAAGCGGTTAAGAGAACCAATCTTTTCTTTAAAACAAACAAACAAACAAACAAGCCACATTTAAAAAAATCTTTTAAGATAAAAATTGAGGTGATAGTGAATCTTCCAATATATCATCGTGTCTTGTAATTCTCTTTATCTAAAACTATTTTATATACATGAAAGTTTAGATGTCTTTCAACATTGTTTAGCAATTCTGAGTATAAAATGTTTCTTTGAAAAATATAACAAGTCTTTTTTTTTCTTTTTAACTTGGAGGAAAGTTCTTTGTGTATGATCTCCCCATCTACACACAAACAGATGCATTTTGCAGCATTTTCTCCCAGTAATACATTGACAGCCCGGTCACCTTGTATATAATGACTGCCGGAAAGGAAATCTCTAGAACTATAGCTGTCATATACACCTGCAGAGGGCCTCCTGAAAAGAGGTCTGCAGGCTCCATTGTATTTTGGTCTTTTCTCTTCCATCCTCTTCTATCAACGTTCAGTCCTTGGACATCTTGGAGCAGTGAATGAGATCAGAATTTGAACTTCACCATGAAAACCAAGTGCATTCAAAATGTATTTTCATCTTTTGGTTGGGTGATTCTTGGTCCCCCATGGATAGGAGTGATATCTAGAAGATTGAGAAATGGAAAGAGTTCTAAATAGTCACAAATATTATTATTTGCACATTCAGTTTCAAAAGCAGTGACTCAGGTACATAAGCAAATAACAGTGAATAAAAAGTGATTCTCTTCATTAGTATGAAAACATTTCTAGGAAGCTATCTTTTTCAGAAATCCAGCACTAACAGAGTTTCTTTCAAACTATAAACTGTAAGAATTGATTATCTTTTATAATATAAAATAAACTACCATATATGATGTGTGTGTGTGTGTGTGTGTGTGTGTGTGATTTTTTTTAAGACAGGGTCTTGCTATATAGTTCAGGCTGGTCTTGAACTCCCTAAGTAGCCCAGGCTGGCCTCAAACTCATTGCAATCCTCCTTTTTCAGCCTTTTAAGTGCTGAAATTACAGGCATGTACCCCCACGCCCTAAGTACCTATTCAAAACTGCTTGCACATCTGAATAGCTATATGTCTTAAAATAAGTATTTGACATGTTCATTTGTCATCTCAAAGTAATAAATGTTGATTCAATGTATATTTCATTTTATCTTGTATATTTGTTCCTCTATGTATATTTCACTATCAAAAATCAAATGTTAATGAACATCTCACCTTAAGCTTATTCATGAAGATAACATATTTGCCATCTACTCATCGAGTTATATTCATAAAAATGATGAAATAAAGGCATGCTAGGTTTTATCCTTCTAGCAAGAAATCTACAAATATTTATACACATAAAACACAATCATATAATTCTCTGAATAATAATAATAGAGTGTGCTTTGGGGTCAGTTATGTGGAAGATCAAAACTGTTCTGTCCTTTCATTTGTCCTACTTTCACTCTTCAGTTCAGTCCTTGTTCTCCTTCCATGAAGTCAAAAATAAACCTCTGCTTTGGTGAGAGGTCTTTGCAGTGGCTTTTGTTTCTGTTTCCATTTTCCTAATGTAGCATTTTTGGACCAGAAACATTTTTTGTAACTAATTGCCCAAGCAGTCTTCATTATTTTAACAGTTCCAGGAACATTCTCCAAATACAGGTAATATGTGGCTGATGGCTTTGTCCTAAAACTTGTACTGGACCTTGTACTGAACTTTGTCCTAAAACTGAACACAGAACCCCCTCCCTACCTAAACATTAGGACTGCAGTCTAAACTGAAAATGTACTGGATCATGACTTAATGATTTAGTGACCAGCAGGATGACCCACATAAGTCTGAAACAGTTTTTAAAAAATAAACATGAATAATAAAATTATTGTGTATGCAATTCCTTTTGAAAGATTCTCAATTGGAAGGCTTGCTTTCTGCCAAAAGCCAGCAGGAGCAGGCACATGTGGCCAGATAAGCCCCATGCACCCACAGGCCACTATTGGAGACGCTTGCTTTCTTCAGGCAGCTATTACCCACTGGGAGAATCAGACAATACACCCCTGTGTGTCTCCCACCATTGTGGGAGTCCCGGTGTAGACACACAGGCTGAGAGAAGAGGCAGCCCCACCACCACACACCCCCTGGCCATCTGGGAAGCCCCAGTGTAGCTGCACATGTCTGGAGAAGCCAGCCCCATGTGCTGCTACCTCTCTGAAAAACTGGGGTCAGAGAAACCCAAGTGCATGTCCCATTTACCCATACTGCAGAGGTGCTGGCAATGTGGGAAGTATCTGCGACCCCACAACTGGCTTGTTGGGAGGAACTCAGGAGAATGTCAAGATGAAGGAGCAAAAGGTAATCTCAGACCTCCAGCCCGCACAGAACAAGTATGGGAGAGACAGTCATTGAAGCAAATGGAAGTCTCACACCTGAAGTCTCTGAGAGGACAGCAACTGAAGTAAAGAAACAACTTCATGAGACATTTTAAAAGTAATTGGGTCGCAATAATGTCTCGGGTAAAAGAAGACATCACAAGCATACTGAAAGAATTGGTGAGCATATCTAAAGAAGACACAGATAAAAAGAGGAGTATAGGAAAATGATGGAAACCTTGAGTGAACAATATAGAAAGGAATTACAATACATGAAACAGATTCAAAGAGAGATCCAGGAAATTAAAAAGTCAATCAAAAGTTGGCAGAACCACTTGAAAGACACTGAAAATAGATTTTCAAACCCTGAAGACAGGATCACAGCTAGTGATCATGAAAGGAAAGATCTCTAAAATACAAGGAAAAAGGAAATAATCATCCATCTGTTACAAGACAATGCAGAAAATAATAATTTAAGAGTGACAGGTGTTAGTGAAGAAGTAGGGGTCAACATAAATGACATAAAATGACTATTTACAGACGTAATAGCAGAAAACTTCCAAAACATGGGAAAAGGATCTGGCATTCAGATGAGCAAGGCATACAGACATCCAACTAGCCATAGCCAAAGTAAATCTATACGCAGACATATAATAATCAAGATCCCAGAAATTCAGCACAAAAACAGAATATTAAAAGCTGTTAGAGAAAAGAAACAGATCACCTATAAAGGAAAACCCATTAGAATCATGGCAGACTTTTCAGCACAAAGTATCAAATCAAGAAGGGTTTGTAGTTAAGTGTTTCAAATCCTGAAAGAAAACAACTTCCAACACAGATTGATATACCCTGAAAAACTATCTTTCAAAGCTGATGGAAAAGTAAGATATTTCATGATAAAGAACAACTGAAGGAATTCATGACTACCAAACCAACCCTACAGAGAATGCTGAGGGGTATTCTAGAGAGAGATGACCGTGGTTCCAGGAACAGCAGCAGAGGAGGATTCCCAAACAGGACAGAAAACTGAAGCAAGGGGAAAAGTGGAGGACCAGCAGCAGGAGGATAGCATGGCAGAGACAAATCAATGTATTGTGGTTGTAACCATTAATGAGGATTCCTCAATTCAGTAATAAAAAGAGAATAAGAGAACAGATCAAGAAACAAGATCCATCGATACACTATATATAAGAAACACATTTAACTCAAAAGAAAATTCATAGACTGAAAATCAAAAGAGAGAAAACAATTGTTCCACCTGACAGGAGACTAGAAAAAAAGTAAGGCTAACTTTCCCATCAACTTCAGAATGGATAAGAAAAATATGGTATTATGTAATGGAAATTTACCCAGCTAAAAGTAGGATACTCTCAATGCTCTTGTAGGTAAATGGATGCAACTGGAGATCATACTGGATGAAATGGATTTGAATTCATGCAGATTCAATGAAATGATTTCATTCAAATGAAATGATTTGAATTCATGCGGATGAACACTGAGTTATCTCCTTAGCATAAAAAACTGGAGTTAGTGAGATCCAAAAAGTACAATAGATATTATGAAAGTGATAGGGGAGGAAATGCCAGCAGGTGAAGATAGTAACCTATTATACTGTTTTGAACTCTTGTATTGTTTTTATAATTTTGTCAAGTTTAGTTTCATTTTGTTCTTTTAAGACTTTATTATCTGATGGTATGGGCAGATATTTTGAAGACAATAGGATGTATTATGGTAACCATTCTTGGATTCTTTTTATCTTGTTTTGAAGTCTTATAATGCTTTCCTTCCTTTAATTGGTTTTATTCTGGTTTTTTTGGTTTGGTTTTATTATGTGTAATGGTATGGACAGCTATTTCAAAGAATATAACAGACATGGTAGCCATTGTTGATTTCCTACTGTCTTGTTTTGAAATCATACAATGCTTTCATTCTTTTGTTTTGACTTGTTTTGTTCAGTTTTGTTTTATTTGATTTTATTGTGTGAAGGTATGGACAGCTATTTTGAAGAAAATGAGAGACATTATTGTAGCCATTACTGGTTTCCTATGGTCTTTTCTTGAAGTCTTATGTTGCTTGTATTGTTCTGTTCTGATTTGCTTTGTTGTATTGTGTTTTGTTTTATTCTCTTTAAACAAACAAAAAAGATTCTCAAGCAAGAAAAGTTAATGTTGTTTTGCAACGATGATGTGTTGAGAATCAAAATAATGGCAATGACAATGTGAAGAGTAAAGACAGGGAGGGCTTGAGTGAGGAATCAAAACGATGCTCCCATCCCCAACTGTATGGCTTGTATAACGTTTCTCAACCTGAGTTCCACATAAGCGAGGAGTAAAGAGCAGGATAAGAAGGCCAAGCCAAGCAGAGTTCTTTTCTATATTGTACTTCTTGGAGACTTTAATATGGCAACAAATATCAAAATTCTCCCAAAATAAAACATTGTACATTCTGAGAATATTTGGTCACAAAACTTTATTTTTCAGTAAATATCTATTAGCTTTGATAATATTGGTCACTCTCTGGATATTACTTGGGTAAAATATATCACTGATTCTATACACAGACTCTAAATTTCTCTGAATGGCTTGTGACATTAAATAAGCCCATGCTTTGTAGAAAACTCACAACTGGCTGTTCTTATTTACCACTTTTAGAGTTACATTTACTAGTTAATTGTACAGTTCTTCTCTAAGATATATTTTATTATTGCAATAAGGAACCAAAATAGGAATACCACAGATATATGGGTTTAAAAATTGAATACTTATTTTTTATTTACACATATTAATTATATATATTGATGTGAATTTTAAATCTGATTTAAAATTCATTTGGAGTAACTTTTATTTATTTATTTAGCCTTTTTGAAACAAGGTTTTGCTACACAGTTCAAGCTTCCTTGAATTCACTTTGTAGCTCAGGCTAGTCTCAAACTCACAGCAACACTCCAGCCTCAGCCTGCTGCATGCTGGGATTACAGGCCTGTACCACCACGTCTAGCCTTGGAGAATCTTTTTAAAATTTGATGACATAACTTAACTGTTCAACTCTCTCCTTCATAGTCTTTCTCTAATTCCAAATATAAGCATATTGTATAACTCTAAATGTAATTTTACCTTCAGGCATCTTAGTTGTTTTTCATAAGAAAATGTTTAATGTCTTTTAATAAAGAAGTACATTTTTAAAATAAAGGTTTTTTTTAACTTACTGATAGTGGAATAAAAAGCATAAAATAAACCCCAGAAAAAGATAATTTTTTAAAGTAAGTGAAAAATACAGTTCTTGTAAGAGTTTCTTTAAACTTACCTAGTTTTTTATTTTATTTTTTTACTTTAATTTATTAATTTGTTTTTGTATTTCTGGGAATAGAATCCAGGCTCTTCACACTGAGCTATACCCGCAGTCTTTTTTTTTCTTTCAACATTTATTTATTGATTGATTGATTGATTGATTTTATTTTATTTAGAGACAGTGTCTTGCTATGTTGCTAAGTGCTCAGGCTTGACTTAAACTTACTACCCTCCTCTCTCAGCTTCTCAAACTGCTGAGATTGCAGGTGTGTGTTACCATACCCAGCTCCTAGGATTTGTTTGTTTGTTTTTAATTTATATTTAGTCGATTTCCTTTTCATCACTACAGGCCAATAACGAAGTCAAATGCTAGGAGTAATGAACTGAGACATTCATACTGTTTTCATAAGGCTAGATATACTCTATCCTCATGTAAAAAGTGAAAACTCAAAAATCTCTCCACCCATAATAACAGGAGAATGGTTTTGGAGACAGTAATTTCTATTAATAATATAGCCTCAGAAGATAAGAATTACTCATCATTTCTCTGCAGTTACACTTCACAACAGAACTAAATTTACAAAGGCTGTATTTTGGAAATATATTATCAAGCAAAAAGAGCAAGAAGTTAAATAATTTTATGTGTGATTCATAAGAAAAACCAGTGAAATGCGAGAAGAAAAAAAAATTAGAGATTGAACTAAGCTCAAAAAAGAATCTAATTTGCATGTAATGACCTTAACCAGATGTTCTGAAATCCTCTTTGTCTTAGCATGGCTACTAGTTTTCTTTAAGGAAGACTTCCAGAATAATATAAATAGTGGACACAGAATAGCTTTAATAGTTGGAACTGAACGTAGCTTTTTCTTTTACATGCAAAAAGGTTACTTTGGGGTACACACTCCAAAGGGCTGTGCCTCCAAAATCAACTTTGAGCCACAAGGAGATGTGTATGTCTGTGTGTGTGTGTGTGTGTGTGTGTGTGTGTGTGTGTACTTGCAATTTGATGATTCAGCTATAAATGCTCCTTAGAAAAGCCAAGAGACAATTCATGTGTAATAAGCACTGTCATTGTCCATATCCTCTCATTGACACCATTGCAAAATATATACTGGCTGGAGTCCCAATTGCCAGTAACTGATTTCCTTGGCCTCTGGAGCTTTCTCTATCCTTTACAAAAGGCCAGAAATAGCAGGGAATTAACATTTCCTGGGGAAAGCGTCAAACAAGGATTGACGGACACTGAAGGATAATTGCCTCAGCTCTCCTGCTTTTTGAGGGGAAACTCTGAGGCATCTGTTCTATCCTAGTTCTTGGAGCTCCCTGGGGAGGACCAAGCTCCAGTGGGATCAGCTTCCACAATGGAAAATTTCTTGATAATGAAATCTTTATTGAAGAATCACTTCACTCCCATCCAGTATCTCCTCTAATCATTTCTCAAACTCTTGCACTCAAATTGTTGTGCTAACACCGTGCCCCAAAGTAAAACTATAAGAATCAGTAACTGGACTTAAATTGATTAAAAATAGTATATTTTTAAGAGAACTAACAGTTACATTGGAAGACACTTATGTATATGTAGCCTCAGTAAATCAAAGTTCCTTATTTAGGACAAGCAAATGTTAGTACACATTAACAAAGTCCCTTTCCTACCAACATACTGTAAATTCATCTGCAGTGATTCTTTGTATAATGGTATTTTCCCTAGCATTCCATGCACACAGTGGATAGATTTCAGAGATGAAAATGAATTTTCAGCTCTTCAAGAATGGGACAGTTTTAAAAGTCAACATACAAATGTTTTTTTCATTTAATTATTAATTTTTAATAATTACATATAATATGAATTATTATTTTTTCATTTAATATTATGGAGTAAATTATTACTAAGTGACCACTTTTTGTTTCAATGGTGAAAACAGCAGGTGCTCCATGCAAAAGACAGGCTGAATTTGAGGTCTGATCAGAAAACACAGTGAACAGGGGCTGGGGATTTAGCTCAGCGGCATAAGCGCCTGCCTTGCAAGCAGGCAGTCGTGGGTTCGATCCCCGGTACCGATCAAAAAGAAAAAGACAAAAAAATTAAAAAAAAAGAAAGAAAACAGTGAACATTTAAAGTTCTAAAAATTTATCAGTAAAAGACACACCATCATTAACCCCTTCAAACTGCTTCCCCTCACTTCGGACACATTTATCCCATAGCTTTTGTTATTTTCTGAAGCAGTCCAGGCAGTTCTTTTCTAAGAGTGACTATAATTTTGCTGTGATTACCTCAATGTCCTGAATTGATTCAAAACATTTACCTTTTATTGTCATTTTGATTTCAGGGAAGAGCCAAAAGTTGTACAGTGCCAGACCTATTGAAGAGCTGGATAAAGAATACACTATAATGTTTTTATTTAATTTATCAAAAAATGTGTTAAACCTTTGGAATCAATTTAAGACATCAAGACAGCCACAAAAGGAGTGGCCCGGAGCTGCCTGCACTCTGCCTCACAAGCTTCAAGTGTGTGCAGTGATCTCCATCCTACAGTGCAGCCTCAGCATGTAGCTTGGAGTAGGGTAGGGCCACACCCAGTGTCCTCCATCACTGGAGGACCCCATAAAGGTCCCTCTGGTCCTTCATGGGCCCAGTCCAGTGACTTCGAATGGCTGTGAATCACCTGGTAATGCCTGACTAATGACCTCCACTTAACAGAGGAAACTCCCTGCAATACGGATAGATATTCTCAACCCAAGAAACAACTGAGACCTTGCCTTCAGCTTCCCTAAGGGACTATGGGAAAATGACACAACTAAAAAGCAAAATGTAATTGCAAAACTCCAGCCTGTCCTAAGCAAGCCTAGGAGACATAGACATAGACGAAAATGTAAGCCAAACACCTGAAATTTCTGAAACGATAGTGACTAAAGTAAAAAAAACAACTCAGGGAACCTATAAAAGGACTCAGATCAGAAATAATTGCCCAGGTAAAAGAAGAAATGATAAAATAATGAAAGAAATGCTGAACACATCCAAAGACAAAATAGGTAAAAAATTAAAAGAACACTGCAAAAAGATGGAACCCTAGAGTGAACAATATAAGAAACAAACAGAATGCATGAGGCAGATTCAAAGAGATATACAGGAAATCAAAAATTCCATCAAAAGTTGGCAAAACCTTCTCAATGAAAGTGAAGATAGATTTTCAGACCTTGAAGACCATATTGCTGCTAGTGAATAGGCAAGGAAAGATCTTTTAAATATAACAAGGAATCAGGAAATAACAATTCAACAGTTGCAAGATGATGCAAAGAAAAACAACATAAGATTGATAGACATAAACAAAAAAGTGACAACACAAATGATATCAAAACAGTATTTATAGAAGTAATAGCTCAAAATTTCCCAAACATGGGAATGGAAACTGAGATACAGATAAGTGAAGCATATAGAACTCCAAATAGCCATAACCAAAATAAAACTACACCCAGACATGTAATAATCAACATCCCAGTAATTTAATGTAAAAATAGAATAACTAAACTGTTAAAGAGAAGAGACAGATCACCTATAAAGGAAAGCCTATGAGAATCATAGCAGATTTCTCAATACAAACAATGAAGTCAAGAGGAGCAGGGGGTGAAGTATTTCAGATCTTAACTGAAAAGGACTTCCAACCCAGATTGATGTACCCTGCAAAACGATCCTTCAAAATTGATGGACAAATATGATACATCCACAACAAAGAACAGATGAAGCACTTTGTGACCACCAAACAAAGCCTACAAAAAAATACTGAAGGACATTCTAGATAGACATAAGGAAAAAAAACCATTAAGCAAGGTAGACAGTTAAACAGAGGGGAAAGGTAAGGAACCATCAGCAGAAAGATAACATGACAAAAATAAACCAATGTATGTCAGTTGTAACCATTAATGTAAATGGCCTCAGTTCACCAATTAAAAGAAACAAGACTGGCAGAATGGGTCAAGAAACAACATCTAACCATATATTGTATACAGGAAACCCATCTAACCCAAAAGGAACTAAAAGTCAAAGGAGAGAAAACAATACTTTATGTATAGGAACCCCAAAAAGCAAGGATAGCTATTCTGTTTGCAGACAATGTGAACTTCAAACCAAGAATGATCAAAAGAGATAATGAAGGTCACTACATACTAGTTCGGGAAAAGCTTCAAGAGGAAGAGATAACAATCCTAAATATCTATGCACCAAATTTGGCAGCACCCCGCTATACAAAACAAATATTAACAGAAATGAAAAATCAAATAAACAATAATACAATTATAATGGGAGACCTTAACACCCCATTAGCACAAAGAGATCAACTATACAGAAAATCAGCAAAGAAATAACAGAACTGAATCACACCTGTGAACAAATAGACCTACTGGACGTGTACAGAGTGTTCCACCCAACAACATCAGAATATACATTCTTATCAGCAGCATATGGGACATTCTCTAAAATAGACCATATGCTAGCCCATACAACATGCTTGAGTAAATGCAAAAGAATTGAAATTATCCCATGCATGTTATCTGATCATAGTGCCATGAAACTAGAAATTAATGACAAAAGAAACTGCAAAAGCTCCACAAACACAAGGAAATTAAGTAATACACTCCTGAGCAATCAGTGGGTCATACAGGAAATTAAAGAAGAAATTAAACAATATCCACAAGCAATTGAAAATACAAATATAACTTACCGGAACCTGTGGGTTGCAATGAAAGCAGTCCTCAGAGGAAAATTTACTGTGGTGAATTCCCACATCAAGAAAACAGAACAAACACAAATTAACAACCTGATGCTACACCTCAGACATCCAGATAAAGATCAAGCCCAAAGCCAAAAGAAGGAACGAAATTATAAAGATCAGAGCAGAAATCAATGCACTAGAGACTAAGAAAACAATACAAACAATCTATGAAACAAAGAGTTTGTTCTTTGAAAAATTAAATCAAATAGATAAGTCTCTAGTCAACCTTATTTTAAAAAGGAAAGAAAAAATGCAAATTAATACAATAAGGAATGAAAAAGGTGAAATCACTACAGACCCTGTGGAATTACAGAAGATCATCAATACCTACTTTGAAAACCTCTACTCTTATAGGTTCAATAATAACACAGAAGAAATGGACAGATTCCTAGAAACATATGAAGTACCAAAACTGGGTCAGGAAGATGTAAATCTGCTGAATAACCCAATTTCAATTAATGAAATTAAAAATGTAATTAAATCCTTGCCAACAAAGAGTCCAGGCCCAGATGGATTCACCGCAGAATTCTACAAGAAAGTCAAATACTTAATAATGACACTCCTCAAACTCTTCAATGAAATTGAAACAATTCCTAACTCATTCCTGGAAGAAAGTATTACTCTAATATCAAAACCAGAGAAAGAAACAACCAAAAAAGAGAGCTACAGGCCAATCTCCCCAATGAACATAGATGCAAAAATGCTCAATAAAATACTGGCAAACAGAATGCAGCAAATCATCAAGAAGATTATACACCACAACCAAGTGAGATTCATCCCAAGAATTCAGAGATGGTTCAACATATGCAAAACAATAAATTAATCCACCATATTAACAGAGTGAAAAACAATAATCACACGATCATTTCTATAGATGCAGAAAAAGCTTTTGACAAGGTCCAACACTCATTCATGATAAGAACACTACAGAAAATTAAAATAGTCTTTACCTCAATATGAAAAAAGCCAACTATGACAACCCAACAGCCAGTATCATATTAAATGGCCAAAAACTGAAAGCTTTTTCTTTAAAGTCAGGAACAAGATAAGGATGTCCATTATCGCCAATCCTGTTCAATATAGTGCTGGAAATGTTAGCCAGAGCAATTAGAAAAAAGAGAGAAACAGTGGTTAAGAGTATGAAAAGAAGAAGTTAAATTATCACTATTTGCAAATGACATGATACTATCCATAGATTTCTCCCAAAGTTCATTGAAAGACTTCTAGATGTAATAACTAAATTCAGTAATGTTGCTGGATACAAAGTCAGTGCTCAAAAATCAATAGCATTCTATACACAAGCAATAAATTCAGTGAAAGAGAAATAAGAGAAGCTATACACTTCACAATACATCCAAAAAATAAAATACTTAGGATAGGCTATGCCTATCACCATGCACTAGACTAAAGCCAAAATAGATCAAGGATTTAAATATTAAAACAGAAACACTAGATCTGCTGGAAGACAAAATAGGTGGAAATCTTGACGACATAGAGGTAGACAGAGAATTCATGAACAAAAATCAAACCACATGGGAAATACTTCACAGAATGAATTACCGGGATCTCACCTTATTAAAAAATTTTGCATGTCAAAAGAAATCGCCAACAAAGTATAAAGAAAACACATGAATTTTTTAAAAATCTCAGTGAACTTTCCCTCAAAGGACTGTTATCTTGAATATATAAAGAATTTTTTTTAAAAAAAGGCCCCCAAAATTCAAAGACCCAGTCCAAAAATGGGCATCTGAGATGAATAATACAGTTCTCAGATGAAGAAATACAAAATGACAAATAAATACATGAAAAAAAATGTTCAGCATCATTGGTCATTACAGAAATGCAAATCAGAACCACATTGAGATTCCATCTCACTACAGAAAGAATGGCTAGGATCAAGAAGACTACCAACAACAAACGCTGGAGAAGCTGTGGAAAAAAAGGAACAGTCCTGCACTGCTGGTGGGAGTGTAGACTGGTGGAGGTCAGTCTGGAGATTCCTCAAAAAGCAGGGATTCTAAGTCCCATTTGTTCCAGCTATTCCACTTCTGGGCATATTCCCAGAACTGAAAGCATCATACCACAGTGATATATGTGCACCCATGTTTATAGCAGTACAATTTGTAATAGCCAGATCTTGGAAACAACCTAAGTGCCCATCAACTGAGGAATGGATAAAAAAGCTGTGGTGTTTTTATACAATGGAGTACCACTCGGCTATAAAGAATGATCACACAGAGATTTTTATAGGTAAATGCGTGCAACTTGAGACCATACTCATAAATGAAATAAATCAACTCGCATGTGTAAATACCATATTGTCTCCCTACTGTAAGACATGGTAAGAGTACATAACATACAAAATCCTGAATAAATATAGTTAAAGGGTAATAATAAGCTCAAAGGGAAAAAAGAACTCAGGGAAAAGCAGAAAAAAAAGGAAGGGAAAAGAAAAAATATCTAAATTTGTATTAGACAGCTAAGATGATTGTGCTACAAATTCTGTTAGTTCTTGGAACAAAACAGATAACATTCATAGGATTGGACCAATTTTGCATGTTTGTGTCTGGTGATCTGAGGAATTCTTCTGAAGATTACTATGTAAAATAACAACATTAGGTTTTGAAGGCCTATATCATCACTGTTTTGGGCTCTTTGCTATTGTTATTTATTTGTCTTTTTGTTTCTTGCCTTTCTAGCAATTTGGCTTTTTTTTTTCCCTCTAATGCAGAAAGGATGGATGCACATGCCTAGAACTTCTCCTAAACAGTTTACGAGAATTGGTTGTATTATGCATAATGATATGAACAGCTACTTTGAAGAAAAAGAGACATTATGGTATCTATTGTTGATTTCCTATTATTATGCTGTGAAAACCAGTAATACTTTTATTCTTTGTTTAGAGTGGTTTTAGTCTATTTTGTATTATTTAATTTCAACATACATGAAGGTATGGATAGCGATTTTGAAGAGAACAAGAGACATTATGGCAGCCACAGTTGATTTTCCTACTGTCTGGTTTAGAAGGCTCATAATGCCTTCATTACTCTGTTTTGATCAGTTTTATACTACTCTGCTTTGTATGAATTCATTGTGTGAAGATATAGACAACTATTTAGAAGAAAACAAGAGACGTTATGGTAGCCACTGTTGACCTCCAGATGTCCTGCTTTGAAATCTGGGTCACTTACATTGTTCTCTTCCAATTTGCTTTGTTCTGTTTTGTTATGCTTTGTTTTACCCTCTTTAAAAAAAAAAAAGACAGCCACCAAAAAAAAAACTTGAAAGGAGACTTCCAGAATGACTTCATAAAGTGATAAGACTGATGGGATAATTGTGTCCAAAGCAAGGGGAATTAATCAGCACAATGCACCATTTACTGTAATAATTTTCAAAATTTTTATTTTAATCATTCACCACATCTTCTGACCACACCACTTATGTTCTACCCACTTAAATTTAGTCTAAGCAAAGATGTTTTACAAAAATGCTTAAAATAAATGTTTAAAAAGAAAAATAAAGCCCCTGGAATTAAAAAGAGATATCAAATATACTATTTCATGATCTCAGGTCATCTTTCACATGTGTAAGCAAACTTTAGATCTCACCTGTTAGATGTAAAATTGTAATAGCCACTTTCTTCAAGGACTTCTTCAATCACAGTCTAAAATTGAAAAACTGATCAGTTTAGCAGTGAATTAAAAGCAACAAAATAAAACTATTTAGAAACACAGCAAAAACCTCACCTGCATCTGTTCATATGTTATTCCCTCCTCCAAATCAAAGCTGGTGGGGAGACCTGAGGTAGATGAATGAGTAAACGTGTGACTTTCAGTTTCCATTTTATTTATGCTTTATTAGCAACTGTGACTTCAATTGCAGCAAAAAAGAGATCAAATTCTTAATGATTAAGATGAGACTTAAAACCCAGAGTGATCCTCTTTGAATAATCAAATTCTTTGTCTCTATTTAATAATTGGTCACTTTGGTCATCAAAACCGTATGAAGATTTAGGAGCGCTGCTGCCAGTATAAATTAAATTAGAGCTGGAGTGGGGGGTGAGTTTTTTGATTAAGAAATTCACATTAGGCCACAGGCAAAAAGAGTAAAAATGTACTAGAAAGAGAATAGTTTCTCATAGCAAGGCAGAAAAAGAGCAAAAGGTAACAAAGATCTGACCCTTGCATGTAACTACCTAGAAAACAGTACACGCGGTGCCAGAAGACGTGTCCGCCATGGATGGTCTGAATGTGATACAACAGCACCTTAACACATCCCAAGGCAATGTTCCCCCCAGCACCGATCAGCACTGACTTAACAGTGCTGGGGAGTTCCTGTATTTCTTTGGGGAGAATAAAGAGAATGAGCTATAGATTGAGGGACTGCACAAAGACATGAGGAGTGGTGGCTTATTTTTTGAAGTCAGCTTTGAAGGTGTTTCTTGCACAGAGTTCGCAAATTCTGTCGTCTTTGCTTCTGCCAAGCCTGAAGTGAGGACTCCTCGGCTCTAAGGTGAGAAATTCAGCTGTCCTGGGAGGCACTAATCAAATACTCTTAGGCTTTCAAGACTCCTATCAGAGTTCTTCATCTCATTTGCTACTATAAGGAGAAGTCCAGACCATGGACGAACTTAACCTGTTCTGGGAAAGGCTTGAATTAAAGTGTGTTATGTACACTTACTAATTTCCTGTAAGAAATGTAAGCATTATATACTGCAAACGTACAATAAACATAATTTTTTTTAAAAATGGAGCAAATGAGTTTAGATGACATTTTACCTTGATTTTAAGAACCTTTCAAGATCCACTTTAAATGAAGTTCTGTCTACATGGGGATAAGTTTTATTTTAGCAGTTGGACAGTTTGATAATACATAAAATAATTTATATAGGCAACATTTACAAAATGAGTGTTTTTCTAAGCTGAAAAGATGTCAATTCTTCATTTAACTTTAAAAGTTTCATCTCTGTCCATTCCACTGAGTGAGGTAACTATAGCTTATGAGGGTTCAACAACTAGGAATTTTGAAACCTCAGAGAAGTTGGAACACTTCTGAGGATTCAAACACAATAAGAACAGTGCAATTAGGCTGAGCCTGTACTAGTAGCCAGGCATTTTTTATGTTCACGTAACACTTCCTATAACTCTTTGGTGTTGGCATTATTATTTTCAGATCTTGTTCATTATTCATTATTTTATTACCATATTCTTTCCATTTTACAGGAAAGGACAGCGAAGTTCAGAGATGTTAAGGAATTTTTCCATGGTCAGTCACTGAACGGTTGAACTGGGATTTAAATCTAGGCCTGTAGGTTTCCAGAATCAATGGCTTTAGTTCCCATGCTATAATGCCTCCCTATGTGACATTTATAATAAAAGAATATAAAATTAAATACATTTGATGTGAATTCTTCAGGTAAATTGCACATTTTCTCTATTTTGAATATTTAAACTTTCCATTTCTAATCTCCCCAGACGCTTTTGGACATTTGATTTCACATTATTAGACAAACAAGAAGAAATAAAAGGAAATTGAATTCACCAGCATAGATTCTACCATTTGTTTATGTTATTAATAAATGATCAAAGATGCTGACATACTATGTAAAATTAATCTCAGGGAATTTCTACATCCTTTACAAATATCCCTTCTAACTATTGCCACAGGTAACAAAGCTCTGTTTCTCTTTTAAGTTGGAGATGGTACTTTAGGATTAGCTGCTGATCCAAACTATTTTTTTGTGAAAGCCACATTATCCAGACTCATGACTCTTACCTGTGGGGTCATTTGGGGACAGGCTGTTTTCACCTGATGAATGATGTAATAAATGGTAATCTGCTGTGAAAAAGTTCGGTTCAATTGGTTCTGGAGATCCCTGAGATAACTGAAATAAAAGAAAAGAAAAATCACATCTTATTTTGCATGTAGAAGTAAATGACAGGAGACTTCTGTCTGGGGCTTTCCATTTTCCTATGTCTCTGCATAGAAAATTTAGTGCTCTGGGGTTTTCAATCTTGTAAATAGATAAACATCTTCTTCCTTCTGAAAGAACTTATAAATTGGAAGCCAGCAAATTATAATGAAAGCAAGTTAGACAATTCCCTAGCCATATGAAGAAAAATACAGTTTATAGATTTATGAAAGCAAAAAAAAATGGATAGGAAAATAATGGCATGGGCTTGGGATATCAAGATATTATTTTTTAATCAGGAGTAGGAGGAATAAACGCCAATTATTCAACTGAACAATATGTTTAGTCTAAATCACAATCTTTTTTCCAAGAATCTTCTCTGAACAATGCCTTCCTCTTTGGCCAAAGCCAACATGCTTTTTAATACACTTTTCTAAATTACTATTAATTAGTTTCAATCTCCAAACTTCAGTTCTTAATATGCTGAAGAAAAGAGTAATTCAACCAAAGACAGAATTTATTAAAATTCAAATTGCTTAATGCTTTTCTACAAAGCTGAATTTTTAAAATGGAATTTTAGGCTATAAATGTTTTTCAAATCCTTTTACTTTTAATTCCAATCAACACTTAGCTTGCAAAATTTTAATGCTTGAGTTAATAGGACATACTTTTAAAATGTTAAATTTTAATAAACCATAAACAAATGACACAATTTGAGCTACATAATAATACCTACTTTGGATTCACATACCCTGCTTATGAATTAAAATGTGCCATTGTTCAATCATTACAGGAACCTGCCACTGTATACTACAATGAAACAACATACACCTACCTTTGACCCTGCAATCTCACTCCTAATGACAGGTTGGAAAAAAATGAGTATATACATCCATCAAGAGATATGTGTAACAATGTTCATAATGCCTTATTCATAATAATTAAAAATTGGAAAATCTCAAATGTCAATGGACAGAACAGATACATTATAAGGGGTCATAAATGGAATTCTCCAAACAATGAAAAAGACTACTAATATTTATTATACAAAAGTATATAAAGCAAAACAAGCCATAAACAAAAGAAGACATAGTATGAAATTTCTTTTTTGTTTGTTTTTTTAAATACTGGGGATTGAACCCATGGCCTTTCCCTGAGCCAAATCCCTAGCCCTGCACATTTTCACAATCAGGCAAAAGTAATTCATAGTATTAGAACTCATGGCAGACAGTGTAGCTTGACCAGAAGACAGCCTTCTGAGGGGCTAGAAGCATTGATGTCAATGGTAACTGTGGGGCAAAATATAAGCAAATATTCATGTGTGGGTACCTCACTCTACAGATTATATATTTATATCCCAATGAAAATATTTCATTTTAGCAAGTGATAACTCACTATTTCACCATTAGATTTTGGGTGTGATAAACACAGATCATTTTTATTTTCTAATTTCCATGTTACCCAAATACCTAATACTTTAGGGAAAAATAACTCTAACTCATTTTATTCTTGAAATTTTATTTTCCTTGCCTCAATGCCAACTGATAAAATTAATAATCCATCTGTAATACGACAGACTTGTAAGACTAAGGTATTATAATAAAAGTCATGCTTGCTTCTTTATCAGTGTCATGGAGATAACGCTAAGCATCCTGCATTTCTCATATCCCAGCTGCTAGCTCACTAGGACTGTAAGCTTTTTAATGTATCTTATGATACAAAAATAATTTCCAGGTTTACCTTTCAAGTGACTTCAGATGGTAATATTTTCCATATGGCTTAGCATAGGAATAATCTGGCTTCCTTTAATGCTCATGCTAATTATAGGAAGCTTATTCAATTTAATGACTAAGTGTACTTTGTAATCCTAAAAATTTCATAGCCTGGAAAAGGTTTAAATCCTGAAGGAAAGTGTGTGAACTGTACCCTGGAGAGGTCAAGACTGTCATTTTAAGATGACAGGACAAGTCCTTTTTGTCGATTTTAAACCCTGTAGGGAGAGGGTTTTGAGGTTGCTGTTTTATGTCACTTAGCAATCTCCTACAGCTTAAGGATGCCAAATCCTCAGATGGATGAGCAAGGGATAAAGACAAGGACTAAAATTCACTATTTTTGCATTTAAATCCAGAAATATTTATTTATATTCTACAAACTTCTTAGAGTATCTTTTTTTTTTTTTTTTTTTGGCAGCTGAGGATCTCAATACAAACATTCTTTTGCTAAGTATTTTTGTTTACTGTGTGCTGGACAGTGTTTTATGATATGGGGAGGATGCACAAATAATCTTTTGTTTTTTCAGTACTGGTATTTGAATCTAAGGCATTCACAGTGATTTATATCTCTCCCCACTTCTTACTTTTTTTTAACTTTCATTTATTTTGAAACAGGGTCTCTTTATGTGACTAAATTGTCCAGACTGGGTTTGGTCCTGCAATCCTCCTGTTTTCAGCCTCCCAGAATGCTAGAATTACAGGCGTGCACCACACCTTTCTTTGAGACTTGCAATCTGACTAGGAAAAAATAGGTTAATGGTATGTAAAACAACAGGCTTGATGCAATAAATCATAGTGTGACATGGTGATGAGTTCTAAACTTCCAAAACATATTCCTTTGTGAAGATTAGCATGGCTTTCTGAGACTGTGGAAGAAACATGGGGGCCATGCACTGAGGGATAGGGTTGGGTGGATTTGAGGAAGCTAAGTGGACATTACAGGTGAGGGAAAGTAGCATCAAATTTCAGGCATTACATATTTTAAAAAATGATTAAAGAAATAGGACATGAGCCCTTGTAATGGTGTTAGAGTGATTGTTCTAGAATAAAGAGAAGACACCAAGTTCCACTCATCAATTCAGTAAGGTTTTGAAATTAGTGTTACCTGTGAAGCACAGATTCAAAAACCCTGAAAAAACCCAGTGATCACCTGACGGTCTTGCCTCAACTTAGGGAGAGGCATGTCTCTAAAATGTCCACTGGCTCACGGGTAAATGGCGAGTGTGTTGAATGTTTAAGGCTGGGTCTGTGGTTTAGGAAGAATAGATATATCTGACTAAGCCAAGAAATGCTTTGCCCAGAAGGTAACACTTAGGCTAAGAGTAATGAGTTCTTACTTAAGTAAAGGGTATTCTCTGAAGAAGATTCTAATAAGGGAAGGAAGGGCCTTGTGGCTAATATGGAGATGGCAAAAGGCAAGAGTGTGTGACCTGAGGCTAGGCAGGGTCTGGACCACACAGGGAGAGAGATACCTAGGAAAGAAATTTCACATTTCATGCTATAATCTCCTTGAAGGCCTTTTTTGTACGTGTGAACCTGTGAGTGTATGCATGTATGTGTGACAGAGAGTAACAGAAAAAGAGAGACAGAGACAGGCACAGAGAAAGTTTTGGAAGAACTGGCTTCAATGTAATGAGATGAACACGATACTCTGAGTAGATCTGGGGACTTCAGAATGAATGCAGACAGTGAAGAGATGCCTTTCAAGTAAGCCAGCGAAGAAAGCTGGATCCCAAAATCTAGATGATGCTGTAGGAAGCTATTATGATTTTTGAGTATGCTAATAATGAGTAATTAAGAACTAGTAATCTAACAAGGTTAATTAAACACAAGGAGGTCAGCAAAGCAGTTGTAACACTAATGTTAGAGAGAAGGGCCAAGAGCTTGGATTAGCTGTTAATCAATATGCAAAATCCAATATTCTTACTTAATAACAACAGCAGTACTTACTGCCATTTATGGAGTACTTACAACATTATGAACATATTCTAGTGTATGATATTCTATTTGGGTCTAATAAAACAATAACCTTCTAGGGTAAACATTATCCCCATGTTATACTTGAGGAAACTCATAAGTAAAGTCATTTGCCCAAGAAGCATAGTAATAGTGACTATCATCAAAAGTCAAGCAAAATCATCTCTCCTATAAAGATTTCCCAGCTGTTAATGACTTGGAAGCTCCAAAACATAAAGTGAAGCAGTTTTAAAGTGACTGTGAGTTTAAAGATGGCACAGGACAAAAGCCTGATATTTCTGGTCATCCTGATATGGACACAGGAAGGAAGAAGTGGTTTGAAGTCCAATTCTGGATGCCAGAGGGCAAAGTAAAAGTTCCCCAGTAGTGGGAAATGGGAGAGACGACAGAAGGTCTCTGAAGCAGTGGCCTCCAATGGCTATTTAAGGCTGGGGGTGGTTTAGAAGCCCCACCCCAATATGGCACAAGCAGCCAGCTGCAGGGGGCCTCCTATGGGTAGCACGCGAGCTCTATTGGGAAGAACGTGGAAGATCCTTTTTCTGAACTGATATAAAAGAGCTCTGTTATTCTGATTCCTACAATTCTGAAGAACAAATGAATGTACACTTTTGAAATAAAAAACACACAAAACTGACTGTATCACTTTCCACTTCTTCCTAAAACACCACTAATACTGAGCAGGTATTGAGTAATCATTAGTACCTTCTTGGTCAGAAGATACAGACCTTCCTAAGCAGAACCTAAGCAGAAGAAAACAATGGGAAACTACACATGTAATCCTTGCTAAGTTTTCCAATAAATGAAATTAGATGCTAGAAGTGAGAAAATTCCCAACACATTCCATCATTCTGCACTTGCCAGTTTTTATTTCATTTGCTTTAGATTTTCCTTGTCCTCTTTGACTGAACTTCACCATTATAAGTTACAACATTTTCAACATAATGTCTAATTTTTCATCTTTCCTAAGTTACAGATCCTATTAGTTTTTTGTTAGTTTTTAAAAACCACTTTATCAGTAGGAATGCTCAGTATCTAGACACTCTTGTTTTCTCATACTTGCACACACACTCTCATGCACACACAGTCCATCATCAGCTCCACCACACTCCCTTAGCCCCTACACTTCCACTCACTGCTGCTGTGTGTTTACATTTTCAGCAAGAACCGACTCCCCAACAGAGAATCCCAGAACAAAAAGGAGACAGAAAAGGTACCACTGTATGTCAGTTACAACCATGGACCCAAATCCCTGGACCCAAATCCGAATTTGGCACTGACAGTGGTTCTCAAGGTAATGAGGGTCCTGACTTGACAGGCGGACATCTCTGCTCTAAAAGCTTCTTATCTTGGTCAGCGTAAGTCAATGCTGCATTCTGCTAATTTATGATGCTGCTACAGGGCCCTGGCAAAGACCAGGCAGATACATGATTATCATAGCTATGAAGAACCATTAGGTAAAGTTCAAGGAACTGAACAATCTGCCTATGTGGAAAAGGGATGAAAATTTGGAGTTGGCAATTAAAGAAAGTGCCAGCTGTTAAGTAATGTAACCTTGGCCTGCTAATCTTCATTGAAATGGAGACTAGAAACCAAAGAGAAGTGTCAAGAAGGCCCATTTCTACAGAAAGACATTCTGGACTATCTAGCCCACACACCAGGACAATATCACTGGGTGTTATGTAGTCCTTCTTATTCAAAGTGTGTATGTAGAATGACAGAATTGGCAGCATTGGGGAGCTGGGTAGTAATGCAGAAATGTGGGCCCAGTATGCTGTTGTACACAGATAAATATGTTGGCCTAACTAGACAGTCTGTGTTTCTAATAAAAAGTCTCAAGACAGTTCCCAGAATGTTCTCGTATGTTCCCAGTAGACAGGCACCTTGTATTCTACATAACTCCACTACCCAAAGTACATCCCTGGATCTGAAGCTACTGGCTTCTATGGAACCACTAAATCAGAACCACAGATTAACAAAGTTCCCAGTGATTCATATGAGAAATTTTGACCTCGCAGTTTTCAACTTTTGATTGCTCAGTGAAATTACCTGGGATTGTGAACACAAAACAAACGAATAAACAAAAACCACTGGATCTCACCCCTGAAGATTCAACCCCCAGGGAATTAACTGATGAGGTATGTGACCTGAGTGTTGGTATATTTAAAAGCTCTAAATGATTCTAATAAGCAGCAAAATGTAAGAACTCTCAGTCATGGTTGAATGCTTTAAACAGCTGGGTCTAGATTCCTTTGGTTGTTTTAATCTTTGAAACAAATACTATTTGCATCTATAATGTAATGTTTCTCAGCTCTGAATATATGCTAAAATCGCTAGAGACCCATGCCCCTAAGAGCTCATTCAGTGTCTTCATACTAATGAAAAAAAAAAAAATTCACCTACTACACCAGGAGGATACAGCTCTGCCTGGTCTGTCTTTTATGCAGCTGCTCTTGGCTAGAAAACAATCTGTCCAATTCTAATTCTCTTTCTGTCCAAAGAGTTGCTTGCAAAATACTACTTCCTAGGCATTGCTATGGGAGGATCCTGGCATTAATATGAAAAACAACCAAAGACTATCATCAACGAAGACTCCTATATTACAGAAAATTTAAACATTTACCAAAGGAGAGATATTGCTCAGCTTAACCATAGCTAATTTTGCCTCATTTATATCTTTTTCCACTTCTCTTCTTCCATACACTCAAGAATTGGCAAACAAATCTTGTACAACATATATGATAACTATATTTCAGCACAGCTCCTAATAAAAATGGATTTCATTTTTAATAAAGAACCGCAGTACAATGATCCCAAGAGAAATTATTTACTCCTCTGTAAAACAATGTATAATTAATGTTTAAATGTTGTTTGCCTCATAACTATGTATTTAATATCTTTTAGTTTCTTTAAATCAGAAAGGAATAACTCAATACGTTGAAAGTTGTTGATAATTTTCCTCAATCTGTTTGTTAGTCATAAGCAATCTCTTTCCTCTTTTCTTCTTCTATTCTTCCTTTCCAAAATCTTTCCCTGCCTCCTCTTTCCTAAAAATCCATTTGAGGAAGAAAATAGATTACTTTTCCAAAATCCCAGTGTGGATTTTGCTGATTATTCTCATGGTGTCATTTAATGTTTTTTCTTGTTTCCTGTGTTTTTTGTAAGTAGCAAACTAGATTCAGAGCAGGAACTGGCAAACTATTTTCTGAAAGGTGTTAAATAATAAATATTTTCAGATCACTGTATGATTTCTGTTTCAGCTATTCAATTTTGCTATAGACAGTATGCTAGTAGCCACTAACAATACACAAATAAACACACAAACTTAAATAAAACTTAGGACAGACTAGCCTGAAGGACATTACTTGGTAACATTACATTTATAGGCAGGTATAGATGTACGTGTTCAATAGAAATATAACACAGGCAATATTGAGTACTTCTATCAGGTGGCACATAATGCCTGGCTGTCCCTGCTTTTGTAATGTTAGCAGCTACTGGGGATCACATCTAGATCTGTTCTTTCATTTGGGCTTCATAACTGCAATATTCATTTCTTTCACAGTTATTAGCTGATGTACTTCTATAATGAGAAACTTTTCTCCAGCAATTTAGTTACTCCAAGAGAGAACTAATAAAGGAAAGACTGAATAATTATTTTCCTTCTAAGCAATTTTGAAAATGATGAATGAGTTACTTAACATTCTCCAAAGGCAGGCAAGGCAGGATTTTTTTTTTCATTAGTATTGTTATGAACTCTTAAGATTTGGAAATTAATGCTTTATTCCATTGTAGTGATTATTTTTATTGTGCTCCAGTTACCCTACAAAGAGTTGGTGGGAGGCTCTTCAAGCTAGCTTCTGAGTCTTTTAGATCCGTCCTTGACTCCTTGATAGCACTGATTTGTTATCTGCTGAGTTAAGATACTCTGCATTCTTGTATACTCTCCCCTTTAAGCCAAGTAGAGACATCACCAAGGAACTATAAGTAGAGATGCTCATTGCTACCTGATTAGTTTGTAGGCCATTCCTGTGGATTTATTAGGAAGTATGTATTTTTAAAGAAGTATGTATTTATTGAAGGTGAATTGTGAATTTATATTCATTCATAGTTATCCTTCCAATTCTAATGAATTAATCTCTTCTAGCTTAATTTCTTCTGCCCATACCAAAAGTTCCAGTTTCCAAAGATGCATACATAATTATTCAGTTGGTTTATTGCCCCTAAAATTGTAGCCAAGACTGAGAAGACTGAGCTGAAGAATCCCTTAGGAGAATTATAAATACAGAATTTAATTTCATAAAATGAACTTTTCCATTTTTGACTCTTCTACATACACTGTTAGGTCTTAGGCTCTTAATAAGTAGGCACATGCATCCCATAATACCTCCAAATGGAGGAACGGGGTCCCTGGGTCTCAGGGGACAAGGGTTAAAAGGTAAAAATGAAGCACATTTTATGTACCCTCACATCCTGCTGCCATAGTCCTCTGTGGAGTGACTTTGTCAGTTAAAGGTTAATTGGTCACTTTTCTCTGACTATGAAGGAGATGAAAATCCATTTCTGAATAAAAATTATTGCAAGAAAATATTATATTGGAAAGAAGAAAAAACAGAGGTCACAACCTTCTTATTTAGCTTTGCATATTCTATGTCCACATAGAAATATAGTAATGCATTGTATCAATATATATTTTAATAAAGAATTAAAAGTAAAACCTTATACAAAATATACTGGCATAGAATATATTCTATATTCACTAATTATGTACCAAGGGCTTACCACATGCCAGGTATTGTGCCATAGCCTGAGGAATCAAAGATGAATAAAAGACATTCAAGCCTTCAGGGAAAACAGTAAAATAAGGCATATAAAAAGCTATTTAAAACATAATGAAAAAAGCTATTTAAAACATAAGTGAAAAAATGATTCAAGCATAGAGAAAGGGGAAATTAATTCTGGACCAGGACAGTTAGGGAAGGCTTTGATGTAGGTGCAGACTTCTCAGTTCAGTGGTGAGGACAGGAAGATGTAGACATCCCACATGGAAGGTGCACTGGTACTCAGAAGGCAAGGCTGCCCCATCGGGTCATGGGTGCAAACCACCTTCACGGAGCTGACTCCAGCCTGGGGAGCCTGTAGACGAATGGGATTGTGCCTCTGCCAATCATGAGCCAAGCTGTAGCTAAAGCTGTGGAAATCTCTTTGCCATCTGGGGAGGAAAGGAAGCAAGAAGGGAGGCGAAACCAAAAACCCGAGTAATAAAAAAAGAAAATGATTTGCTTTAAGGACATGCACTGGTGGAAAATCACTAAGTAGAGAAGGGTCAAAGCCATCTTTGGGCACTGGAAAGTTTTTAGTAGATATTTTCAACTCATAAAACTAGGATTTCTGATAAAATGAGTTTGCATACAAACTGAATTATTCTGAATACCACTTTAATAAGAATATAAAAACCAAGCAACATGTAATCTTTTCCATGGGAAATTCGAGCTTCTGTCTTTTTAAAAGATATCAATTGGTATTCAGGAATGTAAATATAATAAAATAAATATCTGAGGTTTTTCTACTTCTGCTTAAGTCTCCTCCAGCTCTGTTCCCTGGTCCCTATTTGCCAACCAATGCATGAAACAAATCTTGCTCTCTGATATCTGGTGAGACAGGGTTTATGCTTTGTTTACCTGCTGTTTTCATTTCTCTTCTATGATACTCTCTTTCAGTCTGCGTGGGCTTCAGTGATGCTCAGTACCACTCACAGGAGGCAACAAAGCAAAATCATTGTTTTCCTCTCTCATCAAAGAGCCTACTATATTTCCAGAATAACGAGTAAGTCTCTGCTTATGACTGGATTAATTAAAGGACAAAGAAATTCCAAAAGAAAAGTTCACTGGCAGCAAAGACTGTGCCAAAGTTTATGAGGAAACTTTTTTTAAAAACTGACCAAGCATTGGCCTAAATTGCCTGTGTCTTGGAGACTGGAGAATGGCAGCATATAGCTCTTTGAAAAGCAAAGGGATTTATAATAACCAAGCTGTGTTAAGAGGAGGTAAACAATTTTTTTCTGTGTGACTGAGTTACTGTTTCTGTGTGTACAAATAAAACTACTTGCAAGCAATAAATTATAGAATGTTGAAGATGGACATATGCTGAGAAATTTCATTAACCCCTCATAGAGGATCAAAATCAAATGGTTAACTGACTTCTCAGAGTGTAACCTCACTTTAGGGGGTTGCTGAAGTTTCTTTTAATAAAGTATTGGGATAGAAACCTGTAAGACTAAAATACACACACTTTAACTTTAACATATATCATACTGTTTAATCTTCGAAAAGCATGCAATCATAACTATTAGTCATCTGAAAATAATGGCCACAGACATAAGGTGAGAAGCAAAGGCATCTCCTTGATGTGGTATTTTAAGCAGGACTAATAACTTGTAATACAGAATACAACTTAAAAGTAAAAAGTAAAGGAGGTAATAAAGTGTAACTCTTATGATTTTGTCAAAGAATTCTTTTATATAGAACATCATACCTTTTTAATTTCAGATTTCAAATTACAGGGGTTACTCTGCTGGCTGAAGAGGGATTTCTTGAATCTCTCTATAACCCTTCTTTTCAAATTGTGGTGCAAAGCTGGAGGAAGCTGTACAAAATGAGAAAACAACAATTACCACCAAATTCTCAACACTGCACTGCTGACCACCAGAAAGAGACTAAATGAGAGTTTAAAGGTTACTTCAAGTTAAAATTCTGACACGCTATAGTTTTTCATCTTACCTATAGAAGAAATAACATATATTACTTTGCTTTCTTTCAAAGGTCTGCTTCCACTTATCTTGTCATTGTTATATTTCTTGATATTACTTTTCATATAATCACTAAGTCATTTACTAATTTCACATATGTTAAGCTTTATGAAGAGCGCCTTGATACAGAAGGGTGCAGCTTATTACACATGTAGGTACTTATGGCCTGGCCAGACCCATGTTCAACACCCAGGCACCCCTCTGCTTCTGAAGGGTCTGACACTCTGCACCAGAAAACTCAAAGTTACATTAGCTCATAGTTAACGGGCTGCCTCTTAGCATTCCTGAAAATTCAGCTGAAGAGATCAAATTTTAGAGACAATTTTACCCAGAAAAAAATATACAGTGAATAACAATATTTTAGGTCCTGGACAGGGTGAGTTAGATTTAATAAATATACATATTTATTAAGTCATCATGGAATCTTGTAAGATATGGTAATTGGAATAAAATGAGGGAATTAAGAACCCTGTTATCTAGTGCTTTAAAAAGCAAATTTATATAGGAACTATAACACTCTGCCAGAGTGGATGGAGAGCTCCAAGTAAAGGATAGCAGGAAAGAAGCAGGGTCAGAGTAACAAAGGGTCTTAGGGGTGACACAATGTTTCATTTTTTTTAGGGAGATCTTGGTAGGAGAGGTGGAACAGGTAAGACAACAGATGGTTAAGTGGAAAGGGAGAAGTGGTAGTGGGAGGTTCAAGCTTTATAAGCAAGAATAGAATTCAAGCCCAGATAAAAAGAAAGAGGAGTGACTCAGAAAAAAGAATGATTCCATCCTACTCCATTTTCTAGGCTCATCCACAGTTTTGGCTGCCGTCACGGGACTACTAGTCGCCAGAGAAATGATGTGCGCCCTGCCAAGGAGGAAGAAATTCAAAGCCAGTGCTTCCTGCATCTCTGTCCTCCCCTACTACAAAGAGCTTCAAGTGCACTTTCCAGATGACATATTCACAAGTTCCAACAGGGCCACCTGACAAGCCCAACTTTGAGTGAGAAATAAGCCTCTCTTGTGTCAAGCCAATGTATTTGAGGGGAACATCCATTAGTGATATAACTTACTGTATCCTACATAAGGAACATCTATTCACCTAGGTGAATGAAAGAGGAGATTTAAAGGTAACAGAAGAACAAAGAGTGAGGTCTATGAACTTCCTTGCAATGACTGACTTTATGGCCAAGCACGATACAATCCCAGGCTAAGTACAAAGTGCTGTAATTATTCCGGTATAACACAAAAAATAATGCAATTTAAAAAGTTTTTAAGTGCATCATTAGACCTAGTGCTTGAATCAAAGTAGGTTTAATTAGGAGGAAAATGGACTGCGCTGGAGATATTGAGCCCTTCAATATTCTTTGAAAGGTTGTACAGCATGTCAGCACTGATTCTCTACTGATGTCTTTCAAAGTCAGTATTATTGCTTTCTTTCACCTTATTCAGCCTTGATTCCTCCCCACAGCCCCAGAATTAGCTATATAGTGATACCTTGATGCTCTTCATTAATTGCTTCCAGGAAACTTAACCAGTACCAAAAACTATGAAGACCAAACTGTTTTGGCTGAAAGGGTAGCAAGTAATGAGATTATCGATACCAAGTGCTAGCTTGAGTGTTGAGTATAAACAAATGGTATCGACGGGGATAGAATTTTCACATCAGAATGCATCAAGTTCTAAATCTGGTGAGTTTCACAGCAATCAAATACCAAGGTATGACTTTAATTATTGTTGTCTTTCCACATGGGAAAGGGGAAATCATTTAATGTGTAAGACAGACAGAGAGAGACAGAGAAAAAGAGAGAGTTATTTCTCAGCATCAATAGGCAAATAGTTGAAAACAGATAATGGCAAAGAGCATATATATATATATATATATATGTATATATATATATATATATATATATATATGAAAGAATAACAAAGGAAGAATGAATTTAACTTAGAATAGAATCAGGCAATGAAGAGCGGAGGCAGGTAAATATTTTCTTCATAAGGGAATGAAAATATTGAAAAAGTGCCTGAAGGTCTCTATCCCTACAGTTTCACACTAAACCCTTCCATCTCTCTAAATCAAGCAAAGGGAATGTGAGCCATGTCCTTGCAGTTGCTGCCCAGTGTGACTGCAACATGACTGCCCAAGGAGAGGATGGTAAGCCCTTTCTGCTACCATTAACATGAAGTATAGGAGTTCATAGCTCCCCACAGGTTTCTCAGCCCAGTGCTGGTAACTATTTTCATTAGATTACTTTAGATGCTCCAAAAACGCTAAGTACTCATTTAATTTGTTAAGCAACTAGTTAATTTAGAATTGTTATAACTGTACATGGAAGCCTAAATTAATTGCATAAAAACTAATTTTAGTCAGACAAGTTAAGGTTCATATATAGGACACTATTAGAAATTACATTTTATTGGAATAATGATCATTTTACTAGAATAATGATGGGCAGTACTCTATCTTTAAAGTTTTCATGCAAGAATTTAAAGTGTTACACAGAATGATGACTCACGTTTAATTACAGATGATGTAAGTATAATAATATATTGAATATGAGAACTATAGTACTAAGAATAGAATATTAAAATCTATGATTCATACATGCTAAGCCCTATGATTACTCCTTTATGTGCATTAACTTACTTTTTTCCCACAACAATCTTACAAAGCAGATACTGTTTTACAGAGGAGGAAATCAGAGCTTCTATATCATAAATATTATGCAATATACTTTCTGAGGTACGGAGTCTTCTAGCACAATCATTATCCTAGATCAAAAACCATCACTACTAATATAAATGTAGAATAACACTTTATAATTTATAAACATTTTCACATACTTTATCTTTTTTCAAGACTCACACTAGTCCCAGATCTCCCATTGTTACTGAAGAAACAGATTCTAGAAAACACAATCATTTTCTCAAAAATCATTCATGTAAAAGCTTGTTTGTTGTTTGTTTTACTATTCACATAAAATAAAAGAAGAAGAGAAAGGAGAAAAATAAATAATAAATAAATATTATCTGTAGGTTGACTGATAAGTTTTCTTCCAAACTTATATAATATATGGATTGTTTCTAAAGGAATGAATTATCTGCCCAAGAATAGATCATCAGTAGTTCCCAGGGGTCTATTTGATAAATAGCAACATAGGAGTACTGCAGGTTGGAGGCCATTCTGGGCAACACAGTGAGTTTTATGCCAGTCAGATCCTGTCTCAACAAAACAAAAGTTGCTATATGATGATTTTAAAACATTTATTTAACCAAATGTTCAAAATGTAGTATACAGTTAAACTCAATACTTAGTTTGGTTTGGAGGTCTTACCTAAGCAATAACACTTTAAAAAATTGTATCAAAAAGTCTCATCAGTGCTTTAATCACCTTATCAGCTCAAAGACAAATTATTGTTTCTAGCGATGGAAATGAGCAACTAACTTCATTCTTAGTTGGCTTAGTTGATTAAGATTACTATTTCACTTTTGATGAAAACAGATGTCAAATCACTGAAGGCAGAGTAAGGATTTAACATCCTGCCTTTTAAAATAGTTACTTTTAGATGATTTTCACAGATATGTCTCCATAGAAACTAGACAGAAAAGGATATTCCAGCCCAAAATACAAGTTTTCCATGTAAGTTCATCATCAAGAGTTATCTGGTTCACAGTTCAGGGCTGCTGCCGCATATAAAGTATGAAAATTTGATTAGTAAATAAATATGAGACAGAAACTTGTTCATTTCGTCAATTCAGTCTTACTTTGACATTAGCAGAGAGAAAAATAACTGATCTGGTCTTTATATCAAATTCACTACTATAATGATTAAGTCTATATTTTTTTCTTTACATGAGGACTTGAATTTAGTTCTACATATTAATAAATTCCACAGAGGGGACATCATTCCTTTCTGTGTGCAGTGCCATGAACTTGAAAGTATTCTGAAAACTTAAAAACTACAACAATTTCTGGGCATTTAGCTCAGCAGCATAAGCGCCTACTTGGCAAGCGTGAGGTCATGAGTTTGATGCCTGGTACAAAAAACAAAACAAACAAAAACCCTACAACAATGATATCTAAACTTGCAAAAAGGAATGCATGACATTCTGCCAAATTATATGAAATCATTTGTTATGCTGGCAGTTTAAAAGCATAATAGTAAGATATTTGCAATAGCTTCATTCTTGCTTTAAAATACTTTGAAATCCAATAAAGAAGTAGAACACATACACTAAGAGATTTTTATTGCATAAAAATTAGCAAGCTAGGCATGAATTTCAAAGGCTATTTCCCTCAATAGTTAATAGTTAAGATGACTAAAGGTTATTTTTATAACACTACAGTTAAGAATATTTCCCATATTTCTATATCAACATTTAAATGGAAATATACTTTAATGTAACTCTTTATAGATATGACAGATTGTATTTTATTAACCACACACCTCTCACATACATACCTATTCTCTTGCGCTCCTTTGCTGCCTTTCATTTAATCAGAGCATCTTATATGATTGCCTAAGAGAAAAGTTGGCAATAGAAAATAGAAAGGTAGAGCTGAGGATATGGCTCAGGAGTACAGTGCCTGCCTGGCAAGTGTGACGTCCTGAGTTCACTTCCTGGAAGAAGAAAAAAAGAAAGAAAGAAAAAAAGAAAGAAAGAAAGAAAGAAGGAAGGAAGGAAGGAAGGAAGGAAGGAAGGAAGAAAGGAAGAAAGAGAGAGAGAGAGAGAGAGAGAGAGAGAGAGAGAAAGAAAGAAAGAAAGAAAGAAAGAAAGAAAGAAAGAAAGAGAGAGAGAAAATGGAAAAGTAACAAATTTTATTGCATCTGAAATGAAGCTTGAAGGAAAGCGGAAGGAGCACCCAATTTGGGATAAAGCTTTGGCATATGACAGCCAAGCTGCTCAGACCTAGGTGTAACAAAGATTCCTCAAGCTAAAGAGAACAAGAAATGAAAGAAAAAGCAAGATGAGGTCGAAAGTAGGTTGATACTAAAGAAAGGAGCTGGTCATTTCCACCTGAGGCTAAGTTTGCAGTTGTCAGTGCCGGGCAGCTCCAAGGTTTTCCTTGATTTTCCTGCTGTGCCACCAGAATATTATGCCTTCACAAGCTGGTTGAATGCCAAGTTCTTGTATCAGTTAGCGTTCCATTACCAGGACAAAGATCTGACATATAAAACTTAAAGGAGACATTTAATTCGGCTCGTGTTTCAAAGGTTTTAGGACACGGTGAGCTGGCTTTAAAACAGGAAGATCAAGGCAGAAGGGTGTGGTGGAAAAAAATCCCTTTGCTTCACTGCAACCAGGAATCAGAGTACGTGGAAGGAGTGCCAGCAAGACATACACTCTCAAAAGGTTTGCTCCACCTCTAAACGGGTCTCAGCACTTTATAGCACACCTACTGATAAATACAGTACCCCAAGATCAAATCACTTTTCTAAAAGTCTCTTAATGCAGTTAAAATGAGCTTGCCCCTCACAGACCACCTGGTGGAGAACCTAGAAGAACCCTAGGAGTCGCTTGTGTGTCCAAGTCCAGAGCTGCTCTTGTCTTGTCTCGCTGTCACAGAGCAGCCAGCATACACGGAACTCCCAGTGGTTAGCACTAACGCAAAGTCAAATTCAGTAATGCCAACTTTGTAGCAACTTACTGGAAGTGTCCATGGAATGACACCTACTCACTGGTAGCCTCCTTGGTTCCTAGAGGACGCCTCCCAGCCCAGCACTTTAGGCGCTGATTCTTAGCAACATCAATAGCATACTAACCGCTTGAGTGCCTGATATGGGCCTTCAGAGGGAAGCTCCCCTTCAAGCTTCTCCATCATGGTGGCTTAGCAAACTTCTCTGTTCTCTCCGTGGAAGACTGGACCTCAACCCAGGATGGGGTGTCCACTGCATGCTTGTCTCTTTCTTGGGTACTCTGCTGCAGCCCTAGAGGCAGTGACTTCTCTTTATGTTTTGCTTATATTCTTTAGAGATCGTTTCTCCTCCTTACTAGATAATAACTTGTTATAGTTAGCAGTTTCTTATATTAAAACATCCTTGTTGATATTACTGCTATAGTTTGGATTTAGAGTTTATCTCTAATAAATAAAAGTCAGCATTGGGCTTTACAAGGGTACAATCAAAACAATTTCCCAATTCCATCTGTACTGGTACTTCTCCCAGGATATACCTGCAGCTTGTATCTGAACCAGTGAGGATCTAGCCAGAAACCACACAGTAATTATGTGAGTCAACTATGGACTTAAAGCAATAGGGTCAAGGGATCGTGAAATGATCCTCTAAAATACTGAGCCCAATTAGACTTCTCTGTAAGTGGTTCTGATTTTGTTTTTTGCTTTTTTTTGTTGTTGTTGTTCTTTTTTGAGACAGATCTCACTCTGTACTTCAGGCTGATCTTATACTCACTTTGGAACTCAGGCTGTTCTTGAGCTCACAGCAATTTTCCTGCTTCAGCCTCCCAAGGGCTGCGATTACAGGCAAGCACCACCATGCCTGGCTCCTCTCTGTAAGTGTTAAGGCTTAGTCCCCAGAAGGTGCTTTGGGGAGTTGGTAGAACCTGTAAGGTTTCAGCTCATTTTGAATGTGCCTTTGAAGGGGTTAATTAGTCCCCTTAAACCTTCCTCTTTCTGTCTTTCCTGCTTCAGCCATGAAGAGAGAGGTTTTGGTCCACTATGTAACTTTTTTTAATTTCAAAAACAGAAAAAGGGTAAAAACAATACAGAATTTAAAAGAAAAATAGGAAATTAACACTAGTTAATATATTGCGTATTAACTTAAAAGTACTTGTTCAGATAACAAGATTTAGGCATAAACAATGATCAATCAAAGAAAAAAAACTGTTATTTTTGACTATGTAATTTGAATTTGTTGAGCAACTTGGCCAACAGGACCAACGAACCATGGACTGGAACCTCGAAAATGTTGAACCAAAATCAACCTCTTTATGAGTTGATTTTCTCTGGAATTTGTTTCAGTGATGGAAAGCTGACAAAACATAACTACTGTACAGTTTCTGGCTGGATCAGATACAGGTTGCAGGAAATGTCTCAGGGAATACACCAGCATAGACGGAATTAGAGCCCAGGGATGAGTTCTGTTTATTTGTTGGATGGCAACAGGACCCAGGATGCCAGTAATTCATGGCATTCCGAGGCACCACAATTCATCAGGTTATCACCTTGATAAAGTGCCAATGTAAGCAAGCAGCTTGGAGGCCCAGGTGGTGCTGCACTTGACTGTGAGGCAGTAATGAAGCCTACAAGGACCGTGGGATGGGATGGGTTAGTCTGAGTGCAGTGGAACACTTTGAAGGAAAACAGATGCCAAAGCTTTTAACTCTCAGTTCAAATCATGGTCTGAGACCCAGAGAGGTTCCATGACAGCTCTAAAAGAGTCTGTCATTTTGTGATGCCACAGCACCAATGGGGCTGATAAGCAAACACAAAATTTAATTAGGCAGGTTACTACAGTGTCAGTGTCAAATTTTTCATGTGAAGGTTAGAAAAACACAGGATCCTAAAGCTTGCAACAGGAACGTCTTGTTGAATGCAGTTATAACTGACAGTGTTAAAACCCAGGTTGCCCCAAGTTTTCATGGTTAGTGGAAGTAGCTTGTCATTTTGTGTATGGAAGAACATATCTTCCTTTACTTGAAAACTGGATGATTACCTCATTGGATTGTCTCAAAAAGGGATACTTGTTCAGTTAAGATCAAATCTGTAACCAGCGTCAGACCTTAGCACAATCCAGGGATATCACTACATCCATGATGCAGGAGGAAACAGCTTCTAAACCAAGAGAATTGCACAGTTTTGCTGCTACATATCAATTAAGTGGTGAGAACACGTGGAGAAGTAGATTCTAAGGATGTTAAGCCAACAAAGGTAAACTACAGCCCTAGATCAGAAAGAATTCATAGAGATTTTTGACTGAAACTTGTTTTAATAGCGTTTATTGAAGATGAAATTCCAGAGCTTCTCTGGCATGTGTGGGTGAGAATTCAAAGGCTTGGAGAAACCAGAACACTGGGCTGAATTTACAGTGTGTGCTCTGCACATGTACTCCCACCCCAACCACATTCAGTGAGAACATGGTACTCCCACCCCAACCACATTCAGTGAGAACACCCAAAGGGCACTCCTTCCAATGAGGCACTGAGAAATACATTGGAGCCCCCTCTATGCTGGGGCTCTCCTTAATAGGCCAGGTAGGACACAGGCAGGTGTAGGATTCCAATATATCCAGTCAGCAGAGGCCAAGTGACAGCATCTGACTGCCAGTGACAAGTTGGGAACATTTACCATAGCGGGCAGCAGAAATACACTGTCAGTGTGAGTGCCCTGAACTACAGAGAGCTTTGGTGGTTGTTAACTGACTAGCTTGCCCCTGGAAAAGAAATTAATAATCAGCCTACTGCAGGGGTTTTGAGTCTAAGTAACAGAAGAGAATCTCTAACTCTGATAGACTTGGGTTGCCATCGCCATAACAAAAAGTCTCCACCTCTCATCCGATTTCCAGACCTAAGTAAATTAAAAGGCCCAAAGCACCTTGGTTAACTGGGAAACTTCCCTTGAGGAAGATCCCGAAACATTACTATAGCTGCACGGCATCAATTTTTCGCTAAACCTTCCTCAAAGTATTTACAGCCATTTGCTAGAGTGACTGTCCTTGCAGAAAGGAAAACAGGCTTTCCAGAAATACTAGGCACTGGTTATAAATCAAAATTACATAATTCTTAGAGTCTTATCATTCTAGTATGTTACAGCCATGTAAATTTGGGGGGGTAGTTGTGGGATTTAAGGGGGAATTAAGTTATTCAAGAGAAAGATGAAGCATTAGAGTTTGACTCCCAATGAGCCCCATTTCTGACCCTATAAAATTTCTGTGCAATACCTTAATGTACAGTTGGAATTGCCAAAACCGACAACTGATAGCACCTCAGCACTGGTTCTTTGAATCCTAGAGTAAGGATGTTTTTCTGTTTTGCTCACTGGTATATCTGAAATTCCTAGAACAAGCACAAATTGACTTATGTCCAATAAGTCAATGAATCAATAAACTGTATAAGACACAATTTTATAAACTTCAATGTAATCATGACTTTCCTATCTATAGGTCTCTACTTTGTCTATGAAAATATATTTTTTACTTCACAGTATATATCTTTGGTGGATGAATATTCAAGTTGTTTTCACCTGAAAAATTTCTGTCAACAATTCACACCTGCTTTCTCAGTATTTTTTTTTTCGTCAATACGTGATAGTCACGGATATCTACAAAGTCTTCATGACGCTGGATTTTGTGTGGATTTGGAGCTCACATCTCTAAAAGGTACAATTTGCAACCTGGTATCCTTCAGATTAGTAGGGAAAAAATAGGCACTACTTTTTTTCTTTTCTGTGGTAGATCTGCTTATAGAAAAGAAGGCTCAGCTCAGCTCTGTCCCCTCCATACTGAAGGGCCATTTGTGAGGAGGTTTGTTTTTGGCAGTGAGAAAGCATGTTTGAGATCACAGGGAAATGCCAATGTATTTATTTTCTGTGTACCCTTTTGCTCTCCTGGGTTGCCGCTGACCCAACATGTCCCCACATGTGTGTAGCTGGCTGGTATAAGCACGAGTGAGTATGCACTCTACGTGAAAGTTCCGTAAGCCAGCTCTTCAGCAGTAACAGCACCAAATTGCATGGAAAATGCGAAGAAAGTAAAAAGCTAGCACACCAACCTGTGTGATGTAGATGACCTTGTGCAGCTGAATTAATATCTGCTGAATAGGGTCACTGATCTGACGCACCTTCCTCTGAGACACGGCAATCCCCGCAGAGGCTGCAGGTAATAAAGTCTGTCATTAGTCAAGTTCTCTTTTACAAGTGATATTCGTGGGAAAATAGGCTCAAATTCTGAAAAAAAGAAAAAAAAAAGTAAAGCAAAGACCTCATCCTACCAATAAGACAACGTGCAGTATTTTATTTTATAGAATAAACAGGTTCTTCCCTTCATTGCTCAGGCTCCTCACTAACATAGTGATGCTATTTGTCACAACATTTGCAAGACCAGTTATCTCTTGAACACGTTGTGTGCAAGTATAACCCACAGCCCTTAGGAAGTAGAGCTACCTTGGATACTACAGCCACTGAAAAGCTTGGCTGCAAATGTGAGTGGAGAAAAGCCTATCACCCTTTCAATTTTTACATTCATAATGCCTTCCATAATATGTTTAAACCAATTTGAGCCAAACTACTAAAGGCAGACATATAGGCAATTTTAGGAGCAAAGAACCAAACATTCTCTTAACTACAATATAGTAAGTTTCCAATCCTTGATGATTATAAATTCTAATTTCACCTGGAATTCTCTGCAGGTCTAAGTTGGAAATGTTTAATTTATCTGAATTTTCATTATCAAGTCACATCACCTTCACAGATTTAGGCTAATTGGTGTCAGGTTATCTATGAATTGTTTCTCCAACTCTGTCACGGTTACGTGCTCCATCCTTAAATTGAGGAATAAAAGCTGCACCACGGAATGGCTTTGATTTCTGTGTTGCTCATGAGGCCACCCTCTTTCCCTTCTGACCCACAGATCCACAGTGGAGACAATACAAGACACACTTACACGTGGATGTGTTTGCCTTCTCCCTCTTTTCCTTCTCTTCCCCTTTCCCTTCCTCTTTTTAACCTATAGCATGGCTTCTGCAAATTATTCTTTCACAAATTTCCTGTTTTTTTTAAGTCCCTAAGACACATTTTTCCCTCTACACAACAATTATATAAAATTAAATTTTAATATAATCACTGCTGTAGCAGTAACTAAGACTTTTTAAATTATTCATAAAGTGCTTACTAAAAAAGCCTGCATATTTTAACTTAAATGTTTTGTTCTCGAACATCTAAAGAGAAAATTTTGTGTGGTTGTTTAAAACAGTCAAATTTGATTTATTATGGTACATGAAAATTTATACTTAAGGCACAAAAAATAAAATGAAATATAAACATCCTTTTTTGCAGGTGTCTCATACTTAGTTATTTGAAAATCAGCACAAGAAATAATCTAGTTCCTGTCATTTTCAATGAATATCCTGTTTAAACATCTAGAAGTTAAAGAATTTATATCCTATGTATATTGTAACAAACTTTTTATCATCAATTATTTGATCAATAAGATAAAGTTTAATAAATTACCTTTTGCTTGAGAAAAAGGAAGATAGGGTAAATCAGAAAGAATGGATACAGTTATAAAATAGAAAACAGAGCTGGAGTTGTCTGCTTCTGCTTATCAAGATTACCATATGTACAATGCCTTACTTTCCACCTAATATTTTCTACTTGCAAAAATAAGTCTGTCCTGGCTTGTCTAGATCCATACAAAAACTGGAGACTATGGAACGAGGCTAAGGTGATGCTGCTACAGGAATACTATGCTTGCATTTTTGAAAACAATAAGCTTGAATTCTGATTTTTTGACTGAATACTTTATATTATTTGTAGACCAAATACTCATAGGTAACAAGTGAAAATCTCACAGCATGGTGGAGTTCTGGGGTTTGTGGTGACCTTGTGAATGGGTTATCACACAGGCTTGACTCTACCTTGCCACAAGCATATGCCCTAAACACGAAAACAGAGAATTAGCTAGGTCTGTCTTCTGAACTTATTGACTAAGCAATTTAACTTAAAGATACTTTTGCTTAAGTCCCTTTTACCACTCCTCTCTCAAAACCAGTAAATTCTTGTCTCTCAAAAGTAGATTTGATTGCTTACTCTCTAAAAGTACACACACACACACACACACACACACACACACACAGCCTCAATGTTTAAGTACTCCTGCCCCTTATCAAATAAGCAAATAATAACATAAATATCACAGATGAGACTCAAGTCTCCCGGGGAACCACTACCCATCACAGTTACTTACCTTGCAGTAACCCAGGACATTAGTTTAAATGTGGTGCTTTCCATCTCCTTGTTACTCATTTATATATGGGAGTATCTCAGAAAAAGGTTTTTCAAACTGTAGTTAAGTCCTAAAGTCAGTTTAAAGGGTTATGACTAGCATTTTGAAAAATGGATTGAAATGAACTGGAACAAGACAGAACATTTTCAGAGTGCACTGAGCATAGTAAGAGTCCAATCAATCAAGATATAAAATATGTTTCTTACCGAGGGACCTTTGCAAGAAAGTTTGAAAACTACTACAATAAAAAGTCTAGTCTAGTCTCCTTCCCTGCCTTCCTCCCTTACTTTTTGTTTTTTGTCCCCCCCCATCTCCTTTTTCCTCCTTCCTTTCTCTTTAAACCGAATGGTGAGACATCATGTCATACAAACAGTTTATACTTTATTTCCATCTATCTTTTTATGTCAACACCCCCACTTACAGCTCATTACTTCTAATCAGTGAATAATATTGTTTTTCTTATATGGGCCATACTTCCCAAGCCCTTAGTTTGCTTTCAATGTCTCAGGATACTGCAGTGAGTATACTTGTGCATGCCTCCCTGTGCATAGGTGCAAGAGTTCTTTTAACATAGTCATGAAGATATGAAATATCTGGGCCTCAGTACATGGACATTTCTTACTATACTAAATACATTTTAAACTGGCTGAAATCATTTTATACTCTCACTAGAAAAAAAAATTTTTGCACCTTGATCAATTCTACATATCAACAAATATTTCAATTGTACTGATCTGACTTTTTTCTATTCTGCATTTTTAAAATGCTAGTGAGGTTATTGTTTTTAAGCGTTTTTGGTTTTTGCATTTGATGTTTTCTTTCTCTTATTGGTTTGTGTATGCTCTTTACATGTTCAAATAAGATAAAGTTTAATAAATACTTATCCCTTTATTGTACTTTATATATTAAAAGTATCTTCATCTTATGTTACTTATCTTTCATTTAAAGGAAATTTCCCACTTCGAGTAGCTAGACTCAGGCAATTTTTACTCTTAGCTACTAGTGGTATCTACTGCTGTCATGTTACCACAAGCAGCAATCCTGTGATCTATTTAGCACTACCCGTGACTCTGGCAGGACCATTAAACTGTGGCATGAGTTAAAATAGGGAGAGAAAAAAAATTTGAGCCTGGGAATCATGTGCAAAGAGTCCACCTGTAACAGCTGCAAATTCTTCAGCTCCTGGACAACAGCTAATTCTTGGTATTAGAATCATTATTCCTCATTTTCATTCAATCAAATACTCATAGTTTTTATATCATCCTATCTCAAAATGTATAGTAATTCATCCCGTAATAATTTTAGAAACATAAAATGATTTTAATATTCAAATAAATTTTTTTATTGTTTACTTATTTATAAAAACCAAGTTTATGGCAAATGTTAGCTATATCATTTTGTGCATGTACTTAAGTCAATCTTTCAATTAGTTCAATAATACTATATTGCATAACTATTCACAAAATATGCAAGATATATTTTATCCTAAGAATATTTTTATTAAAACAAGTTTCTTTGGAAAAGTTAAATCCCACTGCAAAAAGAAAAGACATAAAAATAAAGAAAAAAGGTATATCAATGAGTCTAATGTTCATAGCTCAGGTACAATATGAATTATCTTTAATATGCTTAGGATTTATATCTATGTGATACAATATGTCCTATTGCACATATGTATAATCTTAAAATGTAATTCTGTTGCAAAGCAGTGTTTTTAACAATCAAAGTTCAGAATAATGGAATAATTTATGTTCTTTTATTGCTTTTATTAAAACAGTGTATTAAATTAACATTGTAGGACTTAGAAGAAAATTACAAAATTCCTTAGAAGACATAATTATATAATAATTATATTTGCTTGCATACTCCATGGCAGGCATGACACTAAACTACTGGGTTCTTTTCTCCTCGGGAGTGGCAGGTAAGAGGATCTGGGGAGAAAACAGTGCTTTCTTAGCATGAATGTGGGCAGGACACTGGGAAACATTTTACATAATTAAAAGTCATCTAATCCACACAGCTATGCTGCATGAGAGCTATTGTACCCCTGCTTTATAGAGGACAAGACAGTGCTGTGATTTGGATGCTTCTTTCTTCTCAAATTTGGTGTTGAAATCTTAAACCATGACCCTATGGCATTGGGAGGCAATGCCCTCACAAATGGGATTAATGACTTTGTAAAACAGACCCAAGAGACTCAGTTATCCCTATAACCAAGTAAAGACACAGCTGAAAGAGCCACCCATGAGCAGGAAGTAGGCTCCCATCAGACTTGCCGGCACCTGGATCGTAGACTTCTTGTCTCCAGCAAAAAATGTCTACGTTGTTTATAAGCCACTCAGTTTATGGCTCTTTGTATTAGCAGCCCAAAATGATGAAGACCCTGATCCCTATTGGGATTAGGGAAATTGGTCGACCAGGGTCAAATGGCAAGTGAAATCCAGAAATGAAACCAGGTCTAAAATACTACTGCACTGACTCAGGGAAGAGGTTCCCAGTCCTCTTAAACCTTCACTGGGAGGCTGTGTTATCACGGGTAATTCCATTTGTCACTGAAAATATAAAATAATACCTGTAGCTTTTGCCAGCTGAAAAGACTCACTACTTTTAACTGACATTCTGACCACACCTTGAATATCAACTGACTAGATATTTTTATAAAACACACAGGTGTAATAAACTGGAAACATTAAGTCTTTATACCTACATAGTACATTATATTTTGCTTTTATTAATTGTGTAGCGTATTAAAATAGCTAAAAAAGTTGTCCATCTCCGGTGGTTTGAGACTTGATTTATAGTATATATCTGCTCTACTGAAACTACAATTTACAATATACACCCGGAATCCGTTAATCACTACAAACTGAGCAAACAATCAACTACATTGTATTGCCCCAATTAACCAATGAACCTATTATTTTTCTGAATTTTGTCTGCTTAAAATCAGGAATTTTTGTACAACTGGAGAAAAGAAAGATAGAGGAAGATATCTACCTGAAGAAAAGAAATGAATTTTTCTTTAACAAATGGATCCAAAACACATAGGAGCTTTCCCTTACTGGACCATCCATCCTGGTGGAAGACCATACAGAATACAGACTCGCTTTCATTTTTTACTTTCACAACTGTAACAATAAATAAATAAACTTAATTGCAGAAATGTCCAGCAGTCAGTATTGCATTCACTAGAGTTTCATGAGAGAAGCATCCCCCGTGAACCATAGAATGGGGGTTCAGTAGAATGCACTTAGGAAGATCAGGAGAAATTGGAAGGCCTTCTGGAGGCACGAGATGTGTATTTGGTGTGAGAGAAGTTGTGTTTGAATGGTGGCTTCTGAGTACAAGGAATAATTCTGGCAGGAAGGAGTTGGCTAAGTGAGGGCAGCATCTGGCTGAGCTGGTGTGCAACACAATGAAATGCATGGCACGTGTGGTGACAGCCAGTGGCCATAGCGGATGGTGCACAGCCATAGGCAGGTGCATTTCAGGAAAGGCCATCTCTTAAGAAGCTGCCTGGGGCTGCAGTCAGAGGTCTGGCTTGAACGGTTTCTCTCTGCCAATTTTGTTTCAGCAATCTTGTTAGCAATAAGCCACAGGTTATTTGAGCCTTGGTGAATAGCATGAGGTACATGAGGCTGAGGTTCTACAGACTAGGGCATGAAGAGGTCTACAATGTATCACAGTTATCTATGGGAGCACTACTGATATGTGGGTCTCAGTCTCTGAGAGAGCTGTCTGCTTTGGTATGAATCTGGTTTGTGCCTGAAGAGTTTTACAGGGTGCTATGGTTTATGTAAAATGTGCCCCCAATTCTCATGTATGTGAAGATGATTGGATCAAGAAGCACTAGATTCATCATTACTAAATGTGCCTTTAGGAGTGAGGGCCTGGTTGGAGGTAGCTGCTGAGGGTGTGGACTGGAAGGGACTGGAAGGGTTTATCCCCAACTCTTCTCCTCTCTGCTTTGTGACTACCATGGGTGGAGCACTTCTGCCATGCCCCTCTGCATTCTGTTTTGTCCTGGAGCTAGCCGCTCAGGTTCTGAAATCGTGTGTCAGAATAATCCATCTCCTTTTGTGGGTGCTGAATAGTTTGTCTCGGCAATAAGCAAGTAACTAAGACATAGGGGTTCAATCCCCAAGTCTTATTAATCTCCTTAAAAAGGTGAAAATATAATCTAAACACGGTGTTCAGACTTGGGCCCTTGAGAAAGAGCTTAGGTTTAGACAAGATCATTAGGATGAAGCCCCCTGATTGAGTCCTGATGGCTTTCCAAGAGGGAGAGAGACCAGACACAGAGACACGGACATGTATGCTCCCTCTAATTGCTTGTGACAGGATGCACTACCTGGTGACTTCTAGGAATAAGGCCATTTCCACAACTGAAGCCAGTGCCAGCACCATGCTCTCAAATGTCCTCATCTACATTAGTCTTCCTCAGATATATCATTATGGTCATGAGAAGCTGACTAAGCCAACGCCCCACCAGAACAGAGGCAAGTGACAGAGAAGGCACTAATTGGGGTAAGGGTTGGGTATCATACACTTCCTACCTCAACAAAGCGACAGTTCCACACTGTCAGGCAGTAGTTGTTAACAAAGGACTGGACAGGCTGGGCTTAGTTCCCCAGTGCCCTCACCTCTAACAAAGTTTCCCACAGGATGGCAGAAAGCCTTGTCAAAGTATTGGTTCCTTTAAACTCCGAGGTGATCAAACAGCAAACTCTTTTCATTTGAAACTTCAGAAACATGTGTTTTAAAGGTCACAGAAGCCAGGTGCTTTGAAGTCTTTCCCTCTTGAATTCTGGCTGAATCTCTTTCATGTAATGCACCTCACATCCTGTTCTGGCTTAATTGTGTGTGTGTGTTAAGATACTCTTAATTTTTAAAAATGCTATTGCTTTATTTTTCAGAATGGAATATAAAAAATAATCTCAGGATTTTTGTAAACGAAAATTCCTAGAAATGACTACATGGAACACATGGCAAGATGCCACATGCACAGTTCACCCATATGTCATTTCCTATGCTTGCTTTTGACCCCAGGGGCTTCCCCAGTCAAGCAGCAGGCTGTGAGGCTCACACCACCTCAAGAGAGGGTGGCCCAGAGGGACCAACATCAGAGGGCGTGAGTTGCTGAGCTTTCAAAAGCAAAAGTTTAGGCAAAATCCACAAAGATTCAAAAGAATTTTGCTGACCAAACTTTTCTTTCTGCCCCTCTTAGGTGAGATAAAGGTTCTCCAAGAAGAGTAAGGAGATAAGCAGAAAAGAAAGGCTCAGGAGACACCTGCATGCCACCTGACTTCAGGATAAGTCTGGAGTGGGGACAGGAAGGAGAGAGGCAGACAGCAGAACTCTCTTCAAGGCTGGGCACTGGCACATGTAAAATCGTGCTCCATTCCCACTCAGCACCAGAGAACATTTAATGGGTGTCAGAGATGAGAGGTTCTGTGTATTTCTAAGGTTCTATCCCTCAGGAATGGGGAAGAAGCCAGCCCTCCCATTGTTTTTGAAAAAGTGAGATAACAAAGTGGGACATTCCATCCTGTAGAGATTAATGCCAACGGGACATGGCCATAGAAAGAAACAAGGACCTGGAAGTGGAAGTCACATGGTATCACACAGCATCTTTGAATGCTTTCCTGCAAGGAAGACAACAACTTTCAATTTGCCTGACACCACCCTGACGTGATAAAGAAATTGAATTTATCTATAGGTTACTTGTGTTTTCTGATAGCAGTAAATATAAAGTTCCGTTTAGGCAAAATGTAAAAATACATTTTTAGTCTTTAATTTGTGTCCTAAAATTAGCACCTTGCTCTAGTATGTAAAGTCTGACTCTTCTTTGTTGACTGAATTATTTCTTACATTGTGCAACAATCACCCAAGTCGCCTTGTCTCCTTTAGAACTTCTAGAAGAAATTCCTTTTTCTTTAAAAGTCTGTTTTATTGATAAAGACCAGAATGCTCAAGAAAAAAATAATATCCTGTGGAAATGCATGAGTTCACTACTATGGATGTAAAGGATACAAGTCAAACTATCAGGAATAGAAAGTAAAGATAGGATTTGCCCTATTCCCCATTCATCGTGCTACAACAATTTCTAATAACCCCACTTTGGTCCCAGTCTAACCTATGGGTAATATCACGGTATGTTTAGTGATTCGTGCCAATAAAAATGCAAGAACTTAACAGTTCTTTAACATTAAAGGTTAACCTGAAGAAACTCATATATTGGTATGAATTTAAGGCTGATTAAGAAGTTGATATGATTTTATAGAAATTTCACCAGTCTTCTGTTTAATTTAGTAATCTTACTTCATCTTATGCTTCTTATCTAAATACCTATTCTTTTGATGCTCATGGAATCAGGGCTTTTGCGCCCTGCCTGGTTCTATCATTAATGGATTATGTAAAACTTGGACATCTGCTAAAGAATAACTTCTACAAGTGTGCTCTTGTGCTTCAGTACAATAAAAAAAATAGTTATTTAAATACAGAATTTTATTGACACCTTATCTAAAAGATTTCCAGGAATCTGTTAAATTCATCCTGAGAATTAAAGAGCTTGTCTCAGCTTACAGCAGAGGACAGGCAGGTGGCCTGGACAGAAAAAAGATGCCTCTTGTTGGTAGAAGACTACACTCCTACCTGAAACAATGATCAGGTAATGATTTAGTAACAGCCTAACATTATCATTTCATAATTTTATTAAAGGAAATTAACAGGCACTTGATGATGATTCAATGATCAATACTCTCTGATGGGTCAGATACTGTATATGCTGATACCCTAAAGAATTTACTGCAGGAACATAACCATGGATAGATTCTTGGCTGTGGGTACTGAACAGTTCTATAAAGAAAGTTGCATGTTTCATATTCGAAATGTTTCACATTAACCGGATGAGTTCCTTGATATCTGGATTTAACATTACTATTGGCTTCTCTGCCCCATCCACAATACTTAAATTGGTCTGTATGACAAACCAATTTGAATGGCTCTGTGACTGTCCTATTAAAATCATTCAAACGGCAACTTGGTATTTGACAGCCATGCTTTTCTCCATTGACTCAAGTATTTTGCACACTATGCTCTGACCATTACCCAAGTAATACTGACCTCTCTTTATTCCTACCACAGACTGTTATTAACTTTCAGCCTTTCTTTTCTTTGGGCTTTGCTCCTAGCCAGCGACTTTGAGGGCACAGAGGAATGAGCTGCCACTTAACAGGTGATTTCAGTTTGCACTTCATCATGGATTGAGACCATCAATAACTTCTGTGAGACTGTGTGTGTCTCATTAAAATGTCATTGCTCTACAAAGATTATTAGAAAATTTTCTTCTTCAGGAAGTAACCTCTTGGGTTACTGTTGCATATTCCCTTGGCATGAAACACTAGAAAACAAGTCATCATTGATAAAGAAAATTTGTGTCTCCCAGTTTTAATGCCAAACTGAAGTGTAATATAAAAATATATATATCACAGCCAGGTTAAATATCCCTTATTCAAAGTGCTTTGGAAGAGAATATTTGGGGTGTGTGTGCGTGTGTGTGTGTGTGTGTGTGTGTGTGTGTGCATTGTTTATTGAGGCAGAGTCTTGCTATGTAGCCCAGGCTGGTCACAACTGCTGGCAATCTTCTTACCTCAACTTCTCAAGAGCTAGTGTTACAGGCATGCACCATTCTACCTGGCTTAAATTTTGGCATATTTGTATATTCATAAAGAGATATCCTGAAAATGGGATCCAAGTCCAAACACAAAATTCATTTATGTTTCATATATATTGCATCTCACATAACCTGAAGCTAATGTCACATAATATTTTTAGTGAACCTACATTTTGACTGCAACTCATCATATGAGATCAGAAGTCATTTTTCCATACATCAGTACTTTAATAATTTAGGCTTGGGGAACATTGTAGATTTTAGATTTTCAGATTAGAGATGCTCAACCTGTATTTAAAAGACTAATGTGGAAAAAATCCTCATTTCTGATTATGTATGTGGTGCTTTCAACAGGGGAGCAAGGATACGCAAGGGTTTATACAGTGATAGCCTGAATCACTTTCTTAAAAAAGTTTTTAAGGACCTGATCATAAAAGACATACACAAGGTTGAATCAAGATAATTATATCTGTATTAATTTACTGAAGGTATTTATAATCTATTTGGGAAGCATGAATAATACACACTTAATTCCAATAAAAATATTTAAAAGTATGTAATATTATGTTAAATCACACAGTATACATTAGCATTATAGGAGCAGACTAAAATCTGGTGACCTGATTTTTATATGCCAAAAAAGCTGTGATGAGATACAATAAAATGAAATATATATTCAAAATCACTTTGCCATTGCAAAACATAGTTGTTTGCACTGTATATCAACAACTTACTTGAAAGTAAGCTACGAAGGGTTGCCCATGTAAAGACAGCTAGAATATTAGCTCTCTAGAATATGTGGCTGAAACATTGACTACTTTATTTAGATCTGACCTTTATGAAAAAAAGACAAGTATAAAAATAGATTCTCAGTCATCTAGGGAAAAAACATAATTAAGATCCCAGAAATTGTGAAGTGACAGTTTCTATTAAAAATGCAGAGCAGAAGAATCACCATACATCAGTTCAATGCCTGAGTGTCAGATACTGTCTAAATGAGAATCTGAGCAAGGGAAGAAAGCATGTCACTGTTAATCTGGTCAAATTAGGTCAGATTCTTAGTTGACACTACATTTGCACTCTAAAATTTGGATTTGACTCACATCTCAAAACACACTTAAACCACAAATGATAGCACTTATAATTTTGTATTGTGTTCTATGCATATGACAAACAGTGCATGTACTGTTTGTATGACTTAGTTTCCACTTATATGCCTTGATTCAAGAAGAAACTGCTATTTTTGTATATATAATAGATTCTAGATTTTTCCCATTCAAAATATTTAATAACATCTATTTGATTAATTGCTTTCACTCTATAGACAACAGAATCAATCATTTTAAAAGAATTTTGAAAGAATTAAATTCCACAGGCACGAGGAATTTTTACAGACTGAGTTTACACATTAACTATATTGAGTATGAAATAACTATGGTGGAAAAATATTCCTTTTCCAATTTTCTTTACCTCGTACTTATCATCTCACGGATTAAGTTTCAGTATGCTGCAAGTATATCTTCACGATAGTTCTCAAATATTAGCTAATGTTCTTTGATAACAAAGACAACAGACTTAAAAAGAACCAATCAATGAAATCTACTTAGAATTTAATATGTTTATGAAATTTGTAGACTTTAGAGCTGCCATTTATTAACAGCAAGTGATACCTTATTAGCTTCCCATTTATAGCAAAATGTAAATTTCTCCTATAAATAAGCTTGAGAAAATTATCCAATTTACAGAAAAATATTAGAAAAACAGTAGTGCAAATGATAGTCAAGATGGCTACATTTGCATAATATCCATTTACAAATGACAAAACGTGAGGAAATAAACATGTTAATGTACTTATTGATTCCATATTAATTACTGTTAGCATTTTGCAATTTAAGAATTTTTAAATTTTCACTTCTGTTGGCAGGGAACTATAATCTATCCTTAAACAATATAAACAAGATAAATTATTGTTATAGTTTCATTGGTATTAAAAGATAGAATGAGGGAAGCTATAACAGCATTAATTTGAAATAGTTTTATAGTTATTCATCAGTTTGGAGTTGCGATTAAATACGGTTGCATCTTCACACTGTAAACCTAGAAGTTCATATATAAGAACACCATATAGTCAAGACCACATAACACAGTTATTAAAACAATGGCCCTCATCCTTTGTGCCACCATCACACATGGAAAATAACATTCACATCTTAGATATATTCTTGTGGGGGAAACTTAGACTTTTATAACATTCTTCCCACCATACCAATTTTTTCCAGAATATTTAGGCAATGCAGAGCTACAGATGTTAATTATGTACAGCTTTCAACAGGATCCTTCTGATTCATGAAGGCTAAATTAAATGTTCAATAAGTAAAATATGCAATATGACTTTTAAATAAAACAATTATATATTTCAGTGCTTTTTACCTGTTCTAGTAAGAAACACTTAAGGTATAATTCAAACCAATCTCAAGCATCTTGGTCCAAACTCACGTCTCTCCTCTTGAAATGTAATGGCAATGGTACACTTTTATACTTGTAAGCTAATAATGTAATAAAGCATGCAGGTGAAAGGGCCTAGGTGTACAGGGCTAGTGTCAACTATCTGTAATTTGATAAAATAGTCCAAACTTACTTGCAATGTTTTAAAAAGTACGACTTTTGTAAAACACAGAAAAAAATTCATACATCTAATTTCTCACAGTAACCTGAATTTTCTCATATATCTTACCCTACTCTTCAATATTAGTAAAAAAATTCTTTTATGGGTAAAATTTAGCTTTGACTCATATTTAGAATGCTTTAGTGAATGCCATAAAATTTTAAAAATTGGAAGGTGTCAGGCATGGCGGCACGCCTGTAATCCCAGAATTTGGAAGCCTGAATCAGGAGGATTTCTGAGTTCAAGGTCAGCCTGAGCTACAAAGCAAGTTCAAGACCAGCCTGAACTATGTAATGAGACCTCATCTCAAAAAAAAAAAAAAATGGAAGGTATAACAAACTCTAGAAATAAGGAACATATTATATACAAAATGTGTTATAATGTCAATAGTTGTTTCAAAGATCCAGAGATATGATCAATATCAGTAACACAAAATCACACCTTATACTGAACTAACATAATATGTCCTTCAGAAAAAAGAATTCTGTGTGTGTGTGTGTGTGTGTGTGTGTGTGCACATTGTGCACATGCTCTACTCTTGCTTTTATAAAATCAATCAACAGCTACCATTTTAAATTCATGATTATGTTTTTAACTTACCTTTGAAAAAATAACAGAAACAAGGTCATGGCCAACACAATAGTTATTGGGCATGTAGCTAATAAAACCATCTTGCTTTGCATCTATGTTGACATTGTGATGGTCTCAAACTGTTAATAATTCTTTCAAAGAAAATTTAATAAATGTAGCAACGTGGCCTAACATTAAAAGAATATCCATTTATATGGAAAATGCTCACTATGCATGTTAACTGTACAAAAAATGTGAACTGAGGAAGCTAATGTGAAAATAGTACTGAATGATAATTCCAAATTAACCAAAATAACAAAATAGAATTGTATGCTCAAGTCCTATACTTGTACATGTTTAAATGGAAATCATTAAACTCCTTCTGAATGTATAGGTGTAGATAATAATTTTACTGTTATTGTACTTTTATCCTCTTTCATAGAAATTAGAAAGATTAATACATCTTTTTTCATCATAAACTATCATTATAAACTTTTGTATTTAAGGATTTATAAATTTAAAGAAACCATTTTAATCAAATACAAATTAAATAAAAAAGAAAATTCTATGTCAGAGTAAAGGAGATAGAAAAAATTACTCATTCATATACTTTTAGAATTTATAGAAACACCTACATAAAACAGCTATATTTTTGTTAGTAGGTATATACTTTACACATCCATAGCATAACTTGTTAATTCCCATAAAAGCATAAATGTAAGTTTTGGAAAAACATCTATATATAATATTTTAATTCATAAGTGAACACAGAAAAACACCTATAATATTTTAATCAAGAAGTGAAATCAATTTTCTATTGTTGTGGCTGAACCAAACAGAATTTTCTGGCTATTTGAGTTAAAATAACCTCTTAAATATCATTCAGACATTTCAGGCCCAACTCTAATTCTGTGTTCACTCACTGTGCTTAACATCAGTGTGAGCTAATAAGTACTACCAGGACCTTTGAGATTGCGAAGAATCACAGCAGGAAGGCTATGGGACTGCCAACCTGTCACTACCTCGGCCTCTACTTCCTTAACGTGGGACCTGACCACGAAGGGTGGCACTTTCAGAAGCAGGTCAAGAGGCAGCAAAGCTGAAGAAATAAAAGGGGGAAAGGTATGAAACTATAACATAAATGATACTGAATTTCAGGAAGTTATGCTGCTTGATTTTACCGCTACCAACGCTAAATTACCTGGTCTTGGTCTTGATCCCATTCCACCAATGAACTCCCTGAAAGCAGAACGGGAGGCTATTAGAATGACTTTTCCAATTTGAATTAGACAAACACTTACTAAAAGCTATACTCTGCTATGGTCTACATTATACATTAAATAAAGGTTATTTTGCTTCAACATGTTCTTAAGAGTTTAATAAAAAGAGGAAAAAACATTCCAACACAAAGCAAAATGGGCATTCTGCTGACAAATGGAAGAAGTTTATCCCAATGAGATTGTTTTTGTTTTTGTTTTGGTACAAGGGATCAAACTCACAACCACGCGCTTGCAAGGCAAGCGCTTATGCCACTGAGCTAGGGATTTCCCAGCCCCATGAGATTGTTTATGAGCTCAAAGTATGATTAATATCCTATAACTAATTAAATAAAGAAAGAAGTATCCATTTTAAAGCTATTAGAGGACATGCTTTTGAATATGTTAAGCCTTTGTATCAAAAGTGTCTGGAAGGTTCTTTTTGGGTTAAGTCATTTTTGTTTTCGACTTCAGCATTGTCAGGGTGACCTATTTCACACATCTTACTTGTATAAACTGTTTATCATATTTTAATAAATATGTGTAAAAATGTTTCAAATATTTAATTCTTTGAGGCAAAAAGAATAGTTATCTAGACAGCTCAGCATGTGGCTAGCAGCTCTTCAAAAATACCCATGAATGTGGATTAAAGTTTTCCACAAGTTTCATTCTTATTCCTCTTTTGTGACAGTGAGATTTTTGAGGCACAGCTAGGTCATGCTGCATGTGGAAAAACAGTGATCAACACTTCTATAGAAGGGTCTAGAATTCAAATATGGTGGCTGTTAGCGCATGTGACTGACTGTTAAGCAGTTGATACATGACTAGTACAACTGAGGAACTGATTTCTAGTTTCATTGAAGTATACAATATATTAAAATGACAACATTTGGGTATGTTTGATAAAAACACTGATTTGTACAAACTTGCTACTCCTTTCTATAATTTCAATTCCTTTTAAGAAATTTTAGGTAACTTTTCAAAAGTCACATTTATGCATTAATTTATTCAATAAGTATATTTATTGGCTTTCTACTATATGCAGACGCTGTGCTAGCACTAGAGATGGGATGGTGAGAAGGTCTCCATATTTTTGAGGACTTACAAGACTGAATAATGAAAAAATAATGACTTTCATGGAAATTGTATCATTAATCACAAGAAAATGTAGACTTCTGAATCTTCAAAATAAAACATATCGCTGTGACAAAAGTGACAGATTTTAATGTGCAATTGCTGGCTCTGTAGATAGATAAATGACTGAATATATGCAGAACCTAAGGGAGTTCTGGGTTGAACCACACTGAAAGTTCACATCCACAGGACCTTCACGGCTGTAGAGGCTGCTCTTCCCACAGCAGCTAAAGCTGGGAAAGATACAAATGATTTAACCCAAAAAGAACATTCCAGACACTTCTGGTATAAAGGCTTACCATTCAAGACTGTTTTAAAATGGGTACTGACCAATAGCACGTCAGGCTGATGAGAGAATTTCAAAGAAATCTAGGGATGAGAGGTTTTACATCCAGATTTGTTCAGATATGGTGTGACCTCATCCATAATACATAAGAATGCGTAACTCAAAAAAAACCCGGCAGGCTGAAAATGAGCGCTACAGCCTTCTAGTCTACAGCTTTCCCCTCAGATGATTGATTGTGTTAAAGTGGGAAAATGAAGGCATGAGCTTTGTGACTTTCTAAATAGACTTCCACTGAATTAATTTGAGCACAGCATGAATTATTTGGTTAATTGCTTTGTCAGAAGACTCTTGACTATTTATGATGTTGGATGGTCACAAATATCCACAATCATTTCTATATACAAAGACTGATGTCTATATACAAAGATAAAGTTCTAGAACTCTGCCTCTTGTAAGGGTTCCTTTAAATATATCTCAGTAAAGAAATACTTTCTCACACATTATGAGTACATCAAATAAATTAATTCAGTTGGGAAAAGTAGCCAATGATACTTGATATTGAGAAAAAGAAATATTTAACCTTATTCTATGAGATGTTTGGCTCATAATATTAAGAAAATATGTTTTTAGGTTCCTATAATCATACCATAAGAGCTAAACAGAATTTTACAGCAGCAAGTCTAGTTCAGGCAGTGACACTCATAAGCATATGCTGTATGAATAAGTGACATGATATAGGGCTGAGTTCTCATACTCAATAAAGGCTTGTATTTATCTACGTTAGCAGAGTTGGTGTGATGATAAGAAAGTGATATCATGCTCCTGTGGCGTCTCACTCACACTGCAATGTCAGCTAGAAACAAGCGAGAAGCCACAAAAGTTAAGAACTGTCACAGGAATGCATAGCAGTCCCACTGACAGTCCTGGCTGGGTTTTGCTGTGGCTGTTTTGTTTTGCTAATGAGACTGCTGGGTTGTAATATTGGCAGATAGGCTAAAGTAGTGATGAGCAGTACTTATTCAGTGGAAGTAAAACCAGATACGCTTTATGAAAAAGTGGGCTGAGAGAGAATAGCCACAAGTGAAAATAAACAAGACATCTGCTAAAAGGAGGGAAGTGTCACAGGTCTTGAGATGACACAGGCATCTTTCTGGTCCATTTCTGACAAACAGCCACAATCATTTCTATATACAGACTGAAGTCAAGAGCACACTCTTAAAATAACATTATGCATACACTAACTTATCAAAGAAGTTGTGAACCACAGATATCTCTGATACCACAAACATCCGATGTCTCAAACCAGCCTGCCAACTACATCCTGTTGCCTTGGCAACAGGAGGCAAGCAGGCATGAAGAAATCTTGTTGCCTGAGCAACAGAATCTTAAAAAGAGGGAGTTAGAGAGAGGGAAAAGAATGTGTCTTACGCTGTGACTATGGCAAAAGCCATAGATTTAAATCAGTCTTCTACAAGGAGAAATAGAATTTGTATTAAAATAGTGTTGTTCATGTTAATTATGAAGACTTTTTGGATTTGTGGCACTTTTATGCAATATAGTGTGCCCTGGAAAATTCTAAAATAAAACAGACATATTATGGCACATGTCTGGTACACAGAATTAAATATTTGTTACCTGAATAAATGAGTGAATATTCTTTTTTTTTTTTTTTTAGACAAGGTCTTGCTATGTTACCTAAGCTGGTCCTGAACTGATGGGTGCAAGAGGTTTTCCTGCATCAGCCTCCCAAACAATTGAAACTACAGGCATATACCACTGCACCAAGTTCAAATGAATATTCTTAAGAAAACCATTATATAATAACCAAAGTTTACTAGTACCTGAATGCAATAGCTCTAGGCTGAAGCTCTTATTTACCTAATCACATTCTACTGTAAAGGATAATTTTAATTGACATAAAATACTGTGAATTGCTGGATTAGAAATATATATAATATATGTAATATAATATAATATATAATATATATATTAGAAATATTTATAAATCAGCCTATACGAACTGCATAATAAAAGTTGATGAAACTCTGAGGTATACCTGACAAATTTTTCTTCTCTCTATTCTGTTAATGGTTTTCTTTTTTGTCTCAAAGCTCTTTCATTTGTTATGATCCCTTATTGATTCTTAGTGTTCTTTATTATACAAAACTGAAGTTCTATTCAAAAAGTTCTGGCCTCCACCTAAGAATTTTCCGATTTTATCTTGCAGCAACTCAAATGGAGGACTAGTAATTAGAATACATAAAGAACTCAAAACATTAGCTCTGTCAAAATAAAAGACCCAATAAAAATATGGGCAACTTAAATGAACAGACTCTTCTTAGAAGATGAAGTGGAAATGGCAAATAAATACATGGAAACATGACCGATATCACTGGCCATTAGAACAATTCAAATTAAAACAACAGTGAGACTCTAGCTTACACCAGAAAGAATAGCCATCATTAAGAACTCAAACAATGACAAATGCTGATGATGCTGTGGAGATTAAAAAAACCTTCTACATTGTTGATGGGAATGCAAACTATGACAACTGCCATGGAAATCAATGTGGAAATTTTTCAAAAAAAACTAAAACTAGAAATTCCTTTGACCAATGATTCCCCTTCTAGGCATCTTCTCAAAAGAGTTAAAGATTTATTATTACACAAATAGAATATATCCATATTTATAGCAGCACAACTCACACTGCCTATATATAGTATAGGCATATCATAACTGATAAATGGATAAAGAAATGTTGTATTTATACACAGTGGAATACTGCCATAAAGAAGGATAAATCTGAGTCATTTGTAAAATAATGGCTACTGGACACTATAATGTTAAGTGAAATAAATCAGACACACAAGCTTAAATATTACATAATTTTATATGAGAAACTCAAAACACACATAAAGATGAGTAATATAGGAAACACAGAGATAGATCTTTTGCAAATGGGAAGAGGACCAAGAGATGAGAGATAGGGGAAAGGAAGAATAAGGTTGTATAAAAAGAATTAAGTTGTATTGTAAAATGTACCAACTCACCACAATGAATATAATCACTGTACTGCAAATATGTACTGATAAAAGACCTCAAAAATCAATAAAAAGTCCATGTTTTGTTTTGTTTTTGTTTGGTTTGGTTTTTGAGAGAGGGTCTGACTGGGTAGTTCAGACCAGCCTTGAACTTAGGTAGCTTAGGCTGACCCTGAACTCATGAAATTCTCCTGCCTCAGCCTCCCAAGTGCTAAGATTACAAGCACCACCATGCTTTTGTCAAGTACATTCTTAAATTTTTCCTGGAAAATAGTAATGCAGACATAAAATTTTAAATCAAATTTGAAAATGACTTAAGTTAAAAATTTCAAAGGGATTGATCCTCTTTTGGTTTTGCTATTAATTATATCACTAAAACAGAAAAATTCATAGGATGATTGTGCGGATCACCGGGCAGTCTTCTAGTTCTAATGCCATATTTGCATTCTCCAGCCTTCAAACTTCAATACTTCCTTGAGGAGACAGAAGCTGCTCTTCTCCTTCCATTTGCTTTACTCCACTATTTTCCCAGCTCATTTGTCTAAAAAATTCTTTCCCAAGTGCTTAAGTAGATAGCTCAGTATTTTTAGCTGGAAATTAATTGGTATAAGTATGGCTCCTGATATATAAGGTAACCAAAGCTGAGAATTTATGCTTTAGTTTTCTCTCTGCAATATTTAGCCAGAGTCAACTCTAAATTGACTTCCAGATTCTAAATAAACTTCCAGAGTGGAAGCTGCTCTCAGTTCAGATCTGCACTTCCCTGTGCATCTGCTCTTGGGACTAACTCCTTGGAAAAAGCTGCCCGGGGCCTCACCATAGCTGTCACATGATTTTAGACATGGAGCAGAATAGCCAAAGACTCTACAAGCTTGATTTCAATTTATGTTTACTCTATTATATAGCTTTGCTATCTTCTTTTACATTCAAGTTTATCAGTTATTATATAAACAGCTGTAGGATGAGTTTACATTTCACATTAGTAAACCAAGAAACCCAGGAAAATCCAAAAAAATAATTGTAGCTTTATTTATTGTCTGATTAAGAATTATATATACATTTTAGAGGTGTCTCCTTCTACTTCAAAGAAAGCTCAAGGATGACCTGAAAGCATAAAAAATGTTTTCTCCTCTTGCTAGACATGAGGCATAGACTGTCTTTTATCATATTTTTCTCCTAAAGTTCACCTTTATCTTGCATTACAGTGTGAGTTCCTTGAGGGAACAGAGCTTGGCTTAAACCAGTGTCTGTTTCCATATGTCACACTGCACATACCCTACATGGAGCATATCTACACAAATGCTGTTCTGGGTCAGGTCTTATTCACGTTGCATTATCCCTCCTGCAAAGTACAGGCCATTTTCTATCTGTTAACAAGTTCATAAACTCAGGGTAACACCACTGTGCAATACTCCTGCCTCAGACTGAATTTTCCCTATCGACAGACTAGAGTTTGCTCAATTGTTGGAAAATATTTGAATAGTAAGTGTTTTTCTAAATTATCTCAAGATCTAAAATGAACCGTATATACGTTTCTTCTCATTTTGAAGAGTTAAGACACCAACGGTTGTTATCTTTGATTTTTCCCACCTTGGACCTGTCTCACCTCATGGTTTTGCTCTATAGAAAGCCCTAGAAAAGGCAGGGTCCTTGATGGCCCACTCCAGACCTTTTCTTTCCCCAGTAAATATATTCTGCTTTAAAAAAAAAAAAAAGACAGCAACAGAATTCTTGCAAATAAAACAACTTTCTATGAATTATTTTAGGAAACAAAAGAATAATTATTTATCAATTCCATGGTCCCTAAATTCATCTGATTGTAAATTGCCATTTTACTACAAAATTCTTCAACCAGGGAGTATGGCCGTGTGTCATAATGTGCTTTTGTAATGCCCGTATCCCAGCTTTGACATTCTGCCTGGGCCCAGGCTCAACCGGGGCCCTACCCTCTGACAATCCCTCTCTCTTTCTCTTGAGTTCCTTTCTTATTTCTATACTGATTGATCCCAGCTGATCAGACTCCTGAAATCTCAGCAGGTTTCTCAGCAGTAGCCTGGAACATCAATAAGCAGACATCCCCTCACTACTTCTCTGGCTTCACTGCATCTTGATCTCTCTTTTTCCAGATACAGAAAAACTAACACTTCCCTCTCTTATCTCTGCCTTTCCCACGCCTGCTTCTCTGGCTCCAAGCTGCTATGCAAGTACACAGCTGACTTAGCATTCCTTCTCTACTCGCCTCTCAACTGCCCCTTCACTACAGACTCAACCAAGTCTTTAGGACTCATCATGATAGTAGGAGGCCTTTTCCATCAAACATCCCCTGTAAACTAACTCTTTTAGGTCACTCCCCACTTTCTTGAACTTCCCACCTCTATAAATTCTCAGGAGTATCACAATCAAGCATTCCTTCATCACCTAATGCTACCAAAACTGTTCATGAGAACAGTCTCATGAACAGTCTCATAAAGGTTACTGAGACTTGCAAAGTCCATATCTAACAGTTTTGTTTCAGTCCTTATCCCAAAAGACAGGTGTTAGTGGTAGAGCCAGTTGTTCCACAGTAATTTCTCCTTACTGATACATAAATTCTATCAATCTCTGCAGGTAGATGTGGTCACTGGAAGGGCATCCTAGCTAAATGTGTAAGAGCAAAAGTCAAGGGCGAAACATCTGGTCACATTCTTAAAAGGAAACGATATATCTCCAATTCCTCTTTCCTTTCTTTGGTCATATCTGCCGTCAGGATTAGCCATATAACCTGGAGATGCAGGGAACCAAGCCAGGGCTCTAGGTGATGTCACAGCCCACAGATGTCCTACAATTTTGACCCTGAGCTCAGAAAGACTTTTTAGGTGACGGCCACAAGCTAGAAAAAGGCAGAGCCATGTTCACGCTTAGTGCGCCCTCCAGCATGCTATAGTAAACTGCAGTAGGTCTGGGCAGGTAAGTCCTTTCAGCTTCTAGTTCCATATGCCTATAATGACTTTTGGCCGCCGATTCAATTACCAACTACCCAGCTCCAAAAAGTCTAAAAACACGTCAAGAGGACTATTTGTACATACCTCGCTTGGGACTGTCTGTCTCCTCCCGAAGCACTAAAACTTCTCTTTAAGATGCCTGCAACAAGAATTGAAAAATAACTACATCATTTCCTCTACAAATATTTTTATAAATCCTATATTTCTGTTATCTAATTATAAAGATCCTCTTTGTGCATGAAAGCCTCAGCTAAAATACAATGGTACAAATTACTATTTATGTGACAGATTTGTTTAAGGCCTTACTTTCAAAGAAAAGATGTTAAGCAAACAAAACTAAATGGTTATTTGTCCTTAACAAAATAATGTGCCTAAAACCTGTCCCAGGACTGTTGCTATCTACTACATGTAAATTTAAGATGGAGTTTCTCCTTCCCATTTCCCTACTGCCCCTCCTCACCACTGTTACACTGAACTCATCACAAAGATAAACCACACTGAACCCATCACAAAAACATAATGACCTCTCTTTAGAATGTGCTAGATCTCTATGCAAGAAAAATTTTTCCTGTATCATATTCATGTTTTCCCAGTTGCAATCAAACCATTTTATCAAGAAAGCAGAGACTTACAGGAAAACTAGGACAGGGAATTGGAAATTGTGATTGTCCCAGAAAATCTGGAAGATCTAGTTACTATTTGGATGAACCAATGAGGTTTTTAAAAGACAAAAAATGTAGCTAACTCCTTAGGGTTCTACTTTAAATCTTCTCTTTTGAGATTTTTTTCATAGCCCAGTCACTGAGAGAGAGAATTTATACTTAATTTACTTTAGACTATTTCTATGTATAAATTTTATATTCTATCAATTTTCTTTTAAAATTATTTTTTTCTCCATTTTCTATTTGAACACCTTTCAATTTCTTTTAAAATTATTTTTTCTCCATTTTCTATTTGAACACCTTTCAATTTCAGGCTTGTTGAGTATATTTGATCCTATCTTTCCTTATAATCTTTCAATTCTATCTAAATATACCTTTTTCTTTTCTTTCCTATTCCTTAATATAATTATATTCTGCTTTCAAATTAAATCTAACATTAAGCTGAATTTATATATTGCATTTTTCATAGTAATAAAATATTCAGATATTTTTTCTAGTTTAGTGTTTTTAAATATAATACACCCGTCTACATTAATATAAATAAAATGGCACAAAACTTGCCTGTCACAAGTCTAGTTTCTTCTATGCATTTCTAATTCCTCTAACCCATTTAATCTGAAAGGATCACGTCTATCATTTGTGTGGCTATTTAATTGTCTCCAGATCAATTATCTCAGTTCCCAGTAAGAGCTTCATTTGCTCCTAGGAATAATAGAACTGTCCCCAACAGTTGAGGGACAGTAAAGCCACAGGGTCAGCTGGCCTCTGGAATATGGAGGAGACCCAGACACACCTGCCACTACCAGCACTGCACCTGAAAAACAAACCAGCTCCAGGACAGGCACAAGGTCTGACTCCCAACCACAACGCACTAGACTCCCACAGATGGTGAGCTTGTAAGGAAAGCTTACTGAATGTAGAGTCCTTCAGAGGACTGGAGCTCAAGCTGCTGGAGTTATCCGAAATGTCCAATTCATCATCCAGCTCTGAATATATATCTGCACATCAACAGAAATAAAAAAGCAAATGAGCCAGGAAACAGAAAGGAGCGGAGAGTGTACTCTTGCCCACAGGACACCCTTTCACCAGCCGTACCTTTCTCAATAGTCTCCAGGTTGAAGTTGTCCTCAGACAGTACTTCATCGCAGGCTCTGTCTTCTTCCTTCCCGCAGGGAGCCTGGAAGCCTTCAGGGGCCAGATCTGCGCTTTCTGAAAGCTCGCTTTTCAGGCTGGCTGCTCCACTGCTGTTGCTACTCAAGCTCACCTTCTCAAAGGTTTCCTGGAAAGAGAAATTCAACTTTTAACTTCCTCCTCCTTTTACCTGCCTTAGTAGCAAGCAAGGCTTATTAAATATATGTTGAGATGCTTAAAATGCCATTATAAAAATTTAGTGAAATGTAACCTGAGTAGCTCCACCTATACATCTTAAGGGATCTACTCAGTCTACAAATACGAGAAAATACAAGCTACCATGGGACAAAACAAGGTGGGATATATACAAGTGCTCAGATGGGCTGGGGATTTAGCTCAGTGGCATAAGCAACTGCTTGGCAAGTGTGAGGTCATGAGTTAAATCCCTGGTACAAAAAAAAAAAAAAGTGCTTAGTAACAGCAATGAAAAATCTGGAGAAAAGTTGTACCTCTAAGGCACAGATTATCAATATAGCAGAATTTTTCTCTCCTTTAAATTCTTCTAAAATATTTACTATCAAATCCTCTAAGCACTATAGCAAATAAGTAAGGTTTCTTATCTTTAAAGGAAAACAAATAGCGGAGAAAAACCAGATGATAGGCAGTGAGGGATTAGGTTCCTTAAAAGATGAAGAACACCCCTGAAGAAGTTGCTCGTGAAGTCTGCCTCACACTCGGAAGGGCTCACTTGTTCAGTCACAAATCAACCTCCTCTACAAACATCTGTCACAAGAAGCAAAGCCAACTTGAGAGGCAAGTTGTGTGTCTATTTATTTTTTACTGCAGATATTTTCCCAAAAATTACAGTGACATTTCCTAAGAATCTCATGGTGGTAAAATTTGCAGTGAAGAAAACCTAAACCCCTACAGATAAGTGAAGCCAGAACTCAGTCTACAAATGCTCGCTGGGTTCAAATTCTCTAAACAAGAAACATCAGACATTTGCATTACACATTGCCGGTTCTATTCCTTCTCTTATCCCTGGAAGCCTTCTCTTCAATGCTTTTTACCAGGTTTCTAGTTCTGTTGAAGTTATAGGCAGTTAAAGGAATACTATCATTTTAATTTTCTTTGTATAATCCTTCATCCAATGTTCAGAGTCTACTTTCATGACACAGAATTGTTAATTCCTGTGTCTTGGGCTGTTTCAGTCTGCTAACTTAGAAACCTACATAGGAAATGCTTTGGGCACCTTAGGCAGAACTGAATATGTGCTACTCAGAAATTTTCTGAGTGTCTGGGGTAATAAGGGATTTGTAGTTCCAGTCTCAATTTTGCCCATTTCTAGCCCCTGACACCAAACCCATGAGCTTCTTCTGGGCCTCAAGACTTTACTGCAAACCCACTCATCCTTGTTTATGTTCATCACTTATTTTTCCCCCAGTCCAAGGAAATTCTCTTTCCTCTAACGGAAAGAGAATTCTCAGCTGATGTCATTAAAACTTTACCGAGACATAAACACCTAACTTAGTGTCATCTCCTCCTTCCCACCTTTTAATTGTAAATAAATTATCTACACCCCTGTTCTAAAGCCATAACTGACTTGTATAGCCCCCTAAACACTACACATCCAAGAGAGTCAAGGATACCAATGTTGAAATAAGATGAGAGAATTTGCAAGTTGAAAATATTTTCATTGTATTAATGCAATTAGATGAGGGAATCTATGTGTCTTTAAAACTAGCAAAATTTTAACAAAGGATTGTCCCTCTTAAGAACAGGCATGGAAACTGAGTGTGGTAGCACACATCTGCTATCCCAGCAGCACTGGAGACAAAGACGGCAGGATTCAAAGTTTGAGACCAGACTGGACATGTAACGAAAGCTATCTCAAGAAAAAGAGAAAAGGAGAGGAGAGGAGAACGAACTGTGATTTATGAATAAGAAATTAGAGGAAGACATTTTTTCCTTGAGCAACTGAGCAGGGAAAGCTGTGAGTTCTGAGTCAGGCAATTCCTGATTTAAAGAGACTGACTTGCAGCCAGGACCTAAGAACCAGCTGGGTTGTAAATCAACAGTCACTTGTAACTGCCAAATTCTGATAAAGGGGAATTCACAATCTTAGATGCTTTTTCAGATTCTATAAGCATAGGAGATATGGTAAGAATATGTAGTTGTTTTGATATAAAAAACCTATACATTTATAATAATCTATTACAGCAGTTTTTGGTTCAAAAAATCGATGCAGTTTTTGTTCTTGCTGTAAACCATATGCCACTTTAAGACACATTTTCCCTAATGTGATTTTCAGTTTTTATTGTGAATGCCCAACCTTTTATCCCAATCACTCTTTGAAGAATTGGATTTTAAAGGGAGTTAAGTCCATGTAAAATCCTTCAGTGACTTCCACAATGTGTGGAAGCAAATTCTTTTCTTTTTAAAAGTGCTTTGTTAAGATCAAAGGGAAATGACCAGAAAAAATTAGCTACAGTTCTTATAGAATCAATGGTTTTGTCAATTCTGTGTTTGTAATTGTGCCCCTTTACCTGGGAAGTCTACACTGTGAAGTTTCTTCAAGAGCTGAAGAGAATATATGCTGACACACCTCTAAGTAGGAACAAGCACCAACTTTCCTCTTTGGCATTTGTACTCACTAGCAGCTATAACACTCTTTAATCTCAGAGATGAGCATTCAGCACTGGTAGAATGTCCTTATCTTTGGCTAACAGCGGATGGGTAAATATTTGTGATTTAACTGTTGAGGCCTTTGTGATGTGTTCAGAGCACACCTCCAACAAGTACACATACCCAATCAAGGAAGTTTGGTTAAAAGAAAAAGTGCAGCTTTTAATGATTTCCTAATGGTTACCATCACCATTTTCGTGTTGTAATTACTTCAGACTTTTCAAGGAGTAAAAGAGAGTTAACTATATTTTGTGGACAACTGCCTAGCCTGAGAGTGGATGGACATAGTCTGTGTATTAATATGTCAGCAAGGAGAACATCATGCAAATGAGACAATAAAATTATCCCTGGAATGGAAATCATCACTTGTGTGGAAGACACTTCTTGTCATAGTACTGGTATAGGCATAATTATGTTTAGCTTGGTTTTGCTCATTAAAGTGTAATTTTTATGCATGCAGCAGATCACAATGCATTTTTAGTTGATAGAAATTCTGACAATAATGGGCTGGCATTGCCCAAATTAACTGTATCAGTAAGGAAAGAATGACGAGAGTTTTATTTTACTAAAAGTAGTACAATTTTTAAAATTTCCCACAATGTTGCTTTTATGGGGGGAGGAAAGAAACATAAAACATAATACCAGCTCTATCTGATAGGTGCTTTAGTTTAGACCATAAAAATGCACTATTTTTGTGCTTTTTTTTTTTTTAATACAGGCTCCCTATACATTCCAGGCTGGCCTCAAACTCTCAGTAACCCTCCTGTCTCATCGTCCTGAGTGCTGGGATTACAGGCATGTGCTACCATGTCCAGATGTTTTTGTGCTTTAAAGTGTACATACTCTACTGGCTTTATCTTTACCATTTTCTTCCATTAACATGGTAATAAGTGCCCTTAAATACATAAACTTGGAGCTATCAGGTGATTGACAGAAATTCATATGGCCAGAGTGATTTTTTATCAGTGACAAATCACATTCTATGCTTTCCATGAATGATAGCACAAAGAAAATTCAAACTAAGAGACAGATCATTAACTACATATTATCAAAGGTAAATTTAGCCCCTAACTTTCAAAGTCTTTTTCAAAAACTGACCAATGTTATCAGACCACAGCTGAGGGGGTTCCAGCCCAGGTCTCTCTTGGGAGACCTGCATTTGGCATTTCAGAGAGGAGAGCTGATAGACAACTCAATTCTGGTCCCTCTCTGTGGTAGACAGAAATCTGTCAGCTCCAATCCTAAGTATTTCCCTTCTCCCATATTCCATATATCAAGTCAGAGAACAATAGTTTAAATCAAACTAAAAACAGTGGTGTTTTGGATCCTAAAATCAGCTAAATTTATAAGGATTATGTAAAATGGGATTTTTTTCAAGTTTAGATCATATTCTATTTGAATTTCTTAAAAAAAATTCATACAGTGCTAAAAATTTTGCTATAATAGTTACAGTGTTACTATCTTTACTCTTAGAAAGTCTTTAAAACACTAGAACATATTAATAAACTATAACTAAAATAATTAGGTAATGAGTTGATCATTACAAGTCAATCTAAAAATAAATTATAAAAGTTTCCACCACTGAAAATGTTTCACTGTTACTCCATAATTAACCTAGCATCAAAAATGGATGAGTTCTCCGTTATTCCTATATAAGTACACACTTTCCAGAAGTAATTACAGAAACAAAGAGGACTCAGTGTTTTAATCTGAAAGTATATTTGCTAAAAATAAGAAGATAAATGTTGCTATGGGCCATATCTAAAAGACTGCAGACTTATGCAAGGCAAACTGAATACAGAAGGGATGATTTAAAAATACAGTGAATATTTATTTTTAAAAAATTATTGGGGGCTGGGGATTTAGCTCAGCGGCATAAGCGCCTGCCTTGTAAGCAGGCAGTCATGAGTTCGATCCCTGGTACCGATAAAAAGGAAAAAGACAAAAAAAAAAAAAATTATTACAAGTAAAAGACATACTGCTAATTAATTTCCCTCAAAACACTTCCTCCATGCTCGAACATAATTATCCACCAATCTCAACTCTTTCTGAAGCAGCTGTGGAAGTCCTCTTTTGCGAGTGTCTTTATGAAGTGTGAGTAGAAAAAGTGGTGAATGCAGCTGCCCAGTACCATCCAACAGAAAGGCAGGCTGCAAAAACCACCCAGTGTGTCCTCTACCTCCTGAGCCACTGAATCTGCTACCGTGTGATTTTTAGCTCTTCCTCAAACTCAAAATGTCAAGTAATGAGAAGCAATCATTTTGAATTGATTCAGAGTAGTAAAGGCAGCACAACTAAAGCCACTCAAGAAAAAGAATTTTCAGAATTGCTTAAGAAAGAACAATAAAGCAAGTGCGAGGTCATGCGTTCAATCCTTGGCACAAAAAAGAAAGAGAAAGAGAGAAAGAGAAAAGATGTGGTTGAAAGAAGGAGAAGTGGGGGTAACAATGTGTTTGAAGTGAGGGGAAGTATTCTAAGGGGAATTAATGGCAATGTTTCTTTTACCAAAATAATTTTTAAAAATTTAAACATACTGTAATTTTCAGTCATACTTCATATATATCAATATCTGCAAAAGTATTTCAGATGAGGCCAGATTCCAATCATTTCATTCAACACATAAAAGAAACAATGCACAGAGATCCATAAATTGGCAAGTGTTAAGGCATCTAATTTAGATTTTTCAAAACTAAGAAATGCAATTGAAAATCAGAAATGCTTAAGGCATTCAAAATTATAGCAGAAGACATGGATGCTATCCACAGAAATGAATCCCCAACACTGGCACCCGCACTCACTGTTCCATTTTTATCTTAGAATTAAATACATAAGGAAAAGTCTATTTATGCCTAATCTGCACATTTTCCACATAATATCAAAACAGCAAACTTATGTCCAAGTAGAGAAAAAATTTAAAATCAAGGAGAAATAGTCACCACCATCTTTTGCTTGGACCATGGCAGGCTTTCCTTAAACAATCTCCCCCCATCCACTCCTGACCCTCAGAGGTCCATTCCTACACAACATACAATACAACTATGTAATTTTTAAAATTAATGTCAGCCTTTTGCTTACCCAACACTCACATCACTGGAGTCCATACCATGGGCTACAGCATCCTCGCCGACTACTGTCTCCCTCTTCAATCTTCCTGTTTGCTTCTCTCGAGCCTGACAGGCCTGCTCCCACCTTAGGACCTCTGGCCATACTGTTCCCTCTGCCAACAGCGCTGTGTCCTTGGGGTTCACCCATTTATAACATACTCGTGTGTTGGCTTAAATGCAATGTAATTATAGGAGCTTTCCTCAATATTCCTATTTAAAATGTCTCTTTCCCTGTACCTGAAGCTTCCTATTACTTCTATTATTTTGTCTATAACACAGAAATATATTGTAATTTAGCTATTACTTATCTTTCCCCACTATTAAGTAGATGGTTTTTGTTTTGTTCACTACTCAATCAGAAGACAAAATATAACCCAGAAAAATAAATGCTCAATAAATTTTGTGCAACAAGTGAAACAAAGATTAAGTTCTTGAAATACTGTAAAAAAAATTTCTGCATGGTAAAATGAATGGTAAAAAATTAAAATTGTAGTATGATTTTCTGAAGAAACTGAAACTTATTTTAAAGTTAATAAGGAAATACAACAGACCTAAAATAGGCAACTCAAACTTGACAAAGAACATAGCTGGGAAACTTGTGTAACTCAATTTTGACACTTATTAAATAGTTAAAAAGCAAAGAATGCATTTTCAATGAAATAGAAGGAATAAGTTCAAGAGGTCAATTGTAGACCTCTATATTATAAAAATGTCTTGTAGTTCTGAGAAATACTGTGAGTAGAATTTAAGTCTCTTACTATGAAAAGTAATCCATTGTTAATTAGCTCATTTGTTCATTAACTCAATTAATATACATATTCCAAAATATCATATTGAACATGATAAATACAATCTTTTTATTCACTTATTATTTATTTAAAAAAAGAAAAAAACAAAATAGAAAAACGGTAGGGTAATACAAAATTCAAAAAAAATTAACACTAGGAAATCGCTAGTTGATATATTACATATTGTCATCTTAGAAATGGTTGTTCAAGTTACAAAATCAAATCATAAAAAGTGGATAGACACACAAACTTTGATAGTGTAAACCATTCTGTTCAATGATCCAACAAAAATTTAGTCATATGGTCATCTATTTAAATTAAAAAATAAAACACTTTAAACAATCTATAAAAAAGTCACTGACATCAGCACTGAGTGATTTACACATTTTACTATACGTAAATGATATCAGTTATAAAAAGGAAAGGGAAGATTGCACAGTGGGTACAAGACTTTCTGCATCCATATGGAAGCCAGTAAGATGCTACTATTTTTTTTTCAAACCATTTCCAAACCAAATCATGATATTTTCTGATCCTTCTTTTCATGCAATTTTATTGCATTTTTGCAGCCTTGGGGAAAACTCAGTCAACAATTAAGCAGACAATAAAAGCAAATATGTTCACAAAAATACAGTCCTTAAAAAATGTATCATTTTTCTACATGGCTTAATTTAATCTCTGAGCACAGGATTGCAGACACATGCCTTTAGTAGTGTGCTCAGCAATTGTGAACGACAGCTGGCATAATAAAAATAAAGCAACTCAAATAAATAAATAGCTCATCTTTGAAATGTACACTAAGAAAATGAGACTCCGGATACTTACATCTGTTTGATTAAGTGGGCAACTATAAAAATATGTGAGAATTTAAGAAAAATATCAAAAAGCTGTCAATAAATTTTGCTAAGAACACAATTTGGATCATATTAGAAAACTATAATATGAATCTTATAATGAAGTGAATTTCTGCAGTGTTAGAAAATTTTAAAATTAATCTTTGTTGGTCTGTGCTATAAATCTGCTTTGTCCTTCAAAGTAGATAGAGTTTGGGACGATGTTTTTGTGGGCTGTGCGTTAGCTGTTTGACAATATCAGATTATCACAAAAATCTTTTTTTTTAATTTACCAAAGCTAACAAAATAGCACTAGAGCTCACTGTATGAACATTTACTCATCATCTGAAGCATAGGATAATTTACCTAGATCAAATGTGTGGGGCTGCATTTGAAAGATAATTTTGGTAGAAATGTGGAGGATAGCTAAAAGTGGGAGAAAAATCCTATATAATCTGAGTGGAACTGATTAAATTAGGAGTTGAGAAGTTGGACAAATACACGGAGGTGTGAAGGAGAAATACAGGTACAGCCAGAGAACACTGAAGTCCAGAGAAGCTTCATGATGGTCAGAATGTTACACACAGTGCAGTTGATACAAGCATTTAACAGAAGGCAGAGACCTTGTGTACCTTGCCGACTGTGGTATCCTTATTACCTAGAATACTAGTTCCTAATAGTAGGCACTGGAGTAGGAGAGAAGAAAGAAAGGCAGAAGGTGGCCAAGCTGGTGGGACTCAGTGTCCCCTTCCCCAGTGGAGTCCTAATGGGCCATGTGTTACATGGGCGGGAACCCAAAGCTCTGCCTTGTCTCAGGGAAATAAGGAACAGCACTGGTGCTGACTGGCAAGTTCACCAGCCCCTCACTGCCTTGGGGGACGTAGAAAAGAGTCCCTAAGTTAAACTAAAAGGATGCCACAAAGAAAGTCGCAGTCAGACCTCAGAACGGAAGCAGGAGCTGAGGCATCATAGGTCATCCACTGAACTGAAATAAATCACACTGAGAAAAGAGGCTGAGTGACAGATGCCATAAGCACAGAGCAAGAAAAGAGGTTCGTGTTCTAAAACCACAGAGATGGCTCCGCTTCATCTAAGCCAACAAAGAGAGGAAGCGTAGAGAACCACTGTCCGCTCAGCTGACACGAGGTTTCTTCAGTTTCTTCCTGAACCTGGCGCCATCTTAAGGAGGTGAGGCAGAGAAGAAAAACCTTAAAATGGGAAAGAGACTGATGTAATTGGAACTGCCACATGTACCACTTACTGTTATCAGTAGAAATACAGCTTCAAAACAAAACAATATATGATTACAGAAATAAAGTTAACATTTCTTCATTCATATGAGATGAAAAATCACAAGGCTAAATGGGGCCCAATTAAGACAAATACAAGGAAAAAAATCAGAATGTGGAAAGTTAAGAGGCCAGGGTTTAGAGGAAAAATGGGAAAGAGTATTCAGACAGGTAAGATGGAACCCAGAGGAGAGAAGTGCAGTGAAATCACAAGAAAAAATATCAAGAAGGGAGTACAACTAGCTTTTAGTCAACATCAACAAGAACTAGCTTTTAATTTGGAAATTCTCTTGGTAAATGCTTTGGAGGATTCACGTTTTGAGACCACTATACCCACCAAATTAAATTCAAACACTTCAGTAAGATAATTCTACCTTCCACCATCTCCAGACTTTTGAAACTCTACCTAAAACAAGACTCATTGCAAATTAGTGAACGTAAGTGTCAGTCCTGGAATAGGCCCTAACTTGCTGGTTGACTATGATCATGTCTCTTAACTTCTTGCTTCTTCTCCTTGTCTGCTAAATTAATAATACAACAATGCTATTTCTAAGGTATTGTTGGAGTTTCTAAATTTTTGCTGTTTTTTTCCATCCATGAGTAACTACCATATTCAGTGATCAAGCCCTCGTCTTTCCTGTTTGCTATAGGAGCCTCCCTAAACTATCTCTGTATATCTCATTTTGACTTATTCAAGTTCTCCTCTGTACTTAGAAATCTCCTCTTGAAAGTGTTTCTCTCTTCCCATATCATATATATATATATATATATATATATATATATATAAAATATTATAAACTACAATGGGACTATTGTAATTTCTTATAATTCTCAGATTATCATGTATGATACTTTACATTCAAAAGACAGCCAACAAATTCTTGTTCTTTCATCATTAATTAGAGACTACAAGTATTTTCAGTTTTTCTCTCTGTGTTGTTCAATGATAGGTGCTTATGGATGCGAGTAGTTTCTAAAATGAGTGAACTTATTAAATTAGTAGAAAGAAACCACCATTCAGGTTTTAAATGGGTGGTAAAGATAAATTTCTTGTCAAACACCATTGAAAGAGAAGCTGCAATCACTCCAAATCTCACACTATGAGAATATATCTCCATCCTGTTGCCCCCAGTCTCCCTGGAATCTTTACCTCAGTTCCCCCATGCACACAGGTATACTCTTTTTTCGTTTTTGTAAATATTAGTTTAAACCTATAGCCACAAAATTCTAATAGTTTGTGAATGAAATGCAAAGTTTTCCGTTGATTCTCTAGATTTTTTGCAGCATGAAGTTTTTTAGGGTTCACCCTTCTATTTGCTGTTGAAGACCAAAAAAATGTACATCCTGGACATGTCTGTGCTAATTTTTCAATATATAATATCTGAAAGTAATGACTGTGTGCGTCCAACACATTGCTGACGACACCGAAACACTCATCCTGGTTTTGACTAATACAGTGCTACAAGCCTCTTTTTATTACAATATCCTTTTAATTATCAGCATTTAAGTAAAAATTGTCCCTTGTCTAACTGACAGTAATTCTTATTATTCTCAACTTGGTCCTCTCTTTATGGTCTCTCATTTTGAACAACAAAAATTAAGAAGGTTAACATTCTTCAAAAGCAATGTTTTGCTTCACTTTCGCAGTGGGTAACCACAGTACACAGGAGTGAACTTTATTAGTGAAGATGTTTCTGTTCTTTTGAAATACGTATTTGAACTTGTCTTTAGTAGTCTATTATAAAAATTGCCGTAATTAAGAATAAGCTAAAAATGTGAGACTAAATAGGAGATTTAATTTTTCTTATCAATTGTTTGCTTACCAACCAATGTGTAAAATTCTAGTAATTCATCATAGATCTCCTCATTGGTGCTGGAAATTCATAAAGTTTCACAGAACCCCCTAATTTCTCTTTCTTTTGACTAACATTTATCATTGGATTGTGAACTGCATCATTGATGTTAACTGCTCTGGGAGGATATGCTACTATATTTGAAATGAAACAATCATAATACTGCTTAAGAAAAAAAGAGAGAACATTTTACACCTATAATTTTTATGGCAGCACAGTGTAGATGCTTTAAAAAATAATTGGTACCCAGTGAGAATGCCAGTTAACTGTATACTTTCTTTGAGAAAATACAATAACATTTCTTTCTTCCTTCCTTAACAAAGTTACATCTCCCTTTTAATTGATTAATCTTAAAAGGAAAATTATCAGTAAACTTAAAATAGTGCACGAGGAAAAGTGCATGGCTTTGAAGTAGTAATATAAGCTTTGCTTTGAAGTTCAGCATTTCTCTATGTCCATAAAACACTGAATCCTCCAGGAGGGCACTTGTTGAAGTTCACTAGAATGGATGATCAGTAAATGTGTATTAAGTGCATGACTGAAACACAGATTGATGCTAATTCTAGTTGGACAAATTAGCGTTAGTCAGCAAGATGCATCAACAAACTACTCCTCACATAAGAATATCTCATTTTATATAATTGATGCTATCTCACAATTTCATACTACTTCTCAAAGTTACAAAGTATTTTCAAACACATTAACTTATTTAATTCTAGAATCTTCTGAAATAGGTATATTTTATTCCTAATTTAAAGGTTAGAGTTCCACCTCAAGATCCTCATAAACTCCTCTCTTGATTTTCGGAGCTGGCCATGACCTGAGAGTTAGATTTCTATAATTAAATTGTCACTCTAAATACATTTGGGATAATGATGAATGGAATGATACAGTATCTGGGATTTGTTTCAAAATAACCTGGGAAAAGCAAGGAGCAATAACTGGATGGGGATATAAATGATACAGGTTTAGTGCCAAGTAGCTAATTTGTTGAAGGTAGAAAATAGGTAGAGGAAATATACTTTGCTTTTAAATTTGAAATTTTCCATGGCAAGTATTTTTTAAAAGAGCTAAAATGTAAAAAATAAATATTTAAAATGATCTTCCCCCAAGTGTTTTGCTAAAAAGAACTTTTGATATAAGATTTCAAAGTAACTCCACCCACCCTCATATTGGCTAGAACTAGAAATTGGTAAAGTGGCTTTGCAGTGCAGAATTTAGTGAAGGCTCCACATACTTAGACAGAAATAGCTAAATCTCTTGCATTTTTAGTCTACTAAGAATACTATATTTGGGGAGCAATATAACCTACATAGAAAGATGTGTCTCTCATTGTTACCTATGCTTTACTAAGTCAGGCTGTGCTCAATGAGAGCTCTAACTTTAAATTATATGCCCCTAAACATACGCCAAGGCCTTAGAAAATCATCATGGCTTGTTCTGTGAAATTATAGCTAAGCTTGGCACTTAAAAGGCAACAAAGATGAAAGAATATTTCTTCAAAAAATTTACACTAACTCTTCAACTCCTGGCTTCCAAATTTCTTCAGACAAACTCACTAAACAATAGTACTTTTCTTCTTTTTAGAAAAGAATTTCCTGAAAGCACTGTTATTCAAGAAACTGGGACTACCTCTTCTTTGAAATCAGTATCTTACATAATAATTTTCTGAGCTGAGGTACAAAATTCTTAGGATCTTGGGAAAGAATTTAATGACTATACTGGCCAAAAGGAGGAGGAGGAGGAGGAGGAGAAGAAAAAAAGAAAAGAAAGGAAAGGAAAGGAAAGGAAAGGAAAGGAAAGGAAAGGAAAGGAAGAGCTGTATGATCCTATTGCCTCAGGCCCTGTCATGGTTTATGTTGGTGGCCCCCAGGCCTCATGCATTTGCATTGTGCATTTGTGATTGGTTCATTGTCTGCCACTCGGATTGGGGATGTGAGTGCTACACTGGCCTCGAAGTGGAACCAGGATGTAATGTAATGACAGGAAGAAGGCGTGTCTTACTCCTTTGCCGGTTTCCGCCTTGCTGTTTGCAGCCGCCATGAAATGGGGCCCAGCCATTCCACCCTGCCTTGGAGCCAACTAAACATGGACTGAAACCTCCAAAAACTGTAAGAAATAAACCTTTCCCTTCCTAGCTTTGGGCTTCAGGTATTTTGTCTCAGCAATGAGTAAAAAGTAACTAAGACAGGCCCCACCATCAGTACAGGAGTAAAGAATACTTCCTGGGTTGAAAGGCCCAATACCAAGACCTTGCTGGGGGTTCCCAGAAGAGTAGATCATGAACCAAATTACAATTAAGGGCATGGAGGAAGAAAACTTAGGTCAGCAACAAGAGCATGTGTAAGAGCCTTACCATTTGTACGTGTGAAAGTTTGTAGTTTTCACATCCTCTCTATAGTCTATGTTTAGAAAGACACTTGAATATTAAAATAACCTAAAGGTTACTGGCAAGAAAAACTTAGAATTTCAACTTGAAACTAGCAACAACCTCATCACTACACACAATAAGGCAGGCAAGTATATAACACCAATAAGAAAATTTTAAGAAAAAAATTTATTCCTTTCTCTGAATTAACTCACACTTTCATCCATGTTCCCAAAAGATGAAATCAGATTGCTAAAGAATTAAAGACAAGCATTCAGTACTAGTTATACCGAGACCATAATTTAAACTTGCAGAAATACTAAAAGAACTTTTAACTCCTAGGATTTTGCAATGTATAATAAATTTTGAATCTGTTTTATGGAAGGTCAGTTACATTAAGCTATTTTAATTTTAAGACATCAAATAGTTTTCTTCTTATAGGTTAATTTTCCTTAAAACAAGCAGGAATAACTTCAGGACAGCCTATCAGAGTGTACTGCAAAGAGATCGAAAGAGCTGGACCTACGTGAGAAAGCAGAGCCAGGTCATGGTGACACGTGACAGCATTCCTGTTGGCTTCCATAAAATATCTCTGTGTGCGCCTCCGTTCCCGGTCCAGTTTCTTCTCCAACGCTAGCTGGGACGTAGACAAGTTGTCTAAATACTTCATCATGACCTCTGATATCATCGCACTGACTTCTACAATGTCCGGACGGGCTTCCGCATCAGGAGTGAGGCACCTAAGAGAAGATAAGCTAATTACAAGCTGTGATAAAATATATATGTAGTAAATATTTAAAAACTTTATTACAGTAAAGGACACACTGTCATTAATCTCTTTAAAAGTACTGTTCCTTGCTTGGAACACACTTTATCTTATCATTCTTGCCAGTTTCTGAAGCAGTTTTGGAAGGTTTCTTTGCATGTCTTTAGTTTTGTTGTTCTGGTTGCCTTAATGTCCTGAGCCAATCCAAAATGTTCACCTTGTCTGGCCACTTTGGCTTTGGAGAAGAGCCAGAAGTCTCACGGTGCCATATTTGGTGAGGTAGATGAGGACACGTGTCATGTTTTTACAAGCCTAGCTCCCTACTGAATGGTACTCTGGAGTACTGTTCACTATAAGTTTGATGTGAAAGAGAAATTCAAGAACCACTTCAAAAGTGGCAAAAATGGTAGGGTCGGTGTGACTAAAGTGAGGGGAAGGATTCTGAGGGAGATGAATGATAATGTGTCGTCCACTGTATTTTTTAAATTTCAACACTGTCAGCATATTTTGATACTCTTTGTATAACATTAGTTAATGCTGGGATAGAATCAGGAGTGTGAAGGGTCATGGTGATGCTCCATGTCTACTATGCTATCTGCACCCAAGAAAATGTAGTGTAGATAGGCATCAAACACAGCTTTCAACCCAGGCTTCTCTAAAGAAATTGGGACAGCTGGCAGAGCAGGAGGCAAGATTACTTCTAGGTGGCAGACAGGAGTTACTGGCTGAATATGACTGTGCTCCTTAGGTTTCAAGAGAGGAAGGAGGATGAAGTGGTTTTCACCTGTGTCACCTGTGCATCCTAAGAGTAATGCCAGCTAGTGAACAAAGAAGGATCAAGAACAGAAGTGCTGATGATCATCCTCTCTTCAACTGAAAAAGGGAAGTTCTAGAGGGGGCAGGGTATGCTTTTTGACCTTTCAAACTGCATATTGCAATATTAACAGGATTTGATTTGTGAGAGTCACACAAAATATAGTCATAAATATAAAAATACAGCAGAGTTGCACAGAGGTTTAAGAAGCTTATGGTATCAAAAGATAATCTTAGAATTAATTTTAAATTGTAGGAGTTTATTGGACATACAAAAGAGTAATTCACAAGCCACGACACTCTGTACTGAGAGTGAGAAGCTGGACTTACACCATAATGTAGGAAACATCAAGAGGATTATTTTGGTCTTTTTGTGGTTGGTCACTGAACATTCTCATTCTTTTTTAAACAAACAAAGCAGCTATTTATTTGGAGTTTTTCTAAAGATTGTTGGTTGAATTTTACTAAATCATGTTGCCACCACACAAAGACTTTGTTTTTTAATTAATAAGGAGTTAAATTTTCATAAAAATGACTTAAATTTTGAACACAGTTATGGATAGCTGGGATTGGAGTATACTGAAAATGTGGCCTCAATTTTTATTTTTCTTTTAAAAATATTAATTCTGCTTAAGTAACTATTTTGACATATTCATGCTACTATTTTCCATAATTTGGAGGTTAGGAAATATCAATCAGTATATGAAAGAGAGTATTGTTCATATCACAGCTAAATACTGCTAGAAGGCTATTATTCTCCAAGCCCGTAAAACCAAATATCAAAATCATATAAGTTCTTCTGGCAACCACTATAGCAGGTTATCACTTTAAAATCAAACTCTCTAATTTTCATGTGCACTTCTCAAATTTAGCTTGTTTGAATTTTAAGGAAAATACCTTTCTCATCTTGCATATGATTTAACAATCCATACAAAGTTAATGCAACTTTCAATTAAACTGTCTCCCTCACTACACAATTCTTCTTCATAACAGTCGTTGAAATACGACGCTGCATAATTTGATAATGATTCTTTTTTATTGAGTTTGTTAACCATGAGTAAAATACACAAGTCTTAATCAAGTTCTAAAACATTAACATTTTATGCTCTATCTTTATGCTTTTTTCTTTTTATGTTCTAAAGTAATGGATTTGCATTATGATTATGACAGACATTTATACATCTGCTGTATTCATATTTAACAAAGTTCATTCCGTGCATTTATTATGTACAAACTTAGCCAAGTGATTGTAGAGACAGAGCCATCTACATAATCTGTGGGTGTCACCCACAAAATGAAAATGAGAGTGGAGAAGTCAATCTCCCCTTCTTACAGCAGGGGAGCCTTACCCCATCTTGAGGGAAAAAGGATGGCCCCTAAGAGATTACAACTTCTGTGTCAGTGGAATGCACTTGGTGCATGAACTGGAGACAAAGAAGAAGTTACTGCCAAATGGCCTGCCCAAGTACCAGTATGCTTGCCAACTCCATCCGAAATGACCTCTGGCTGGCCCCCAAGACACAGCAGGGTATTTCTCCATGCTATTTCCTAGCCTCCTTCCACATCCCATTTGGAGAGGAAGGTAAGGTTAGTATGTGCCTCTCCTGACACAACCCAATCTCAGGTGGAGGACAGCGGGGGTGATGGGATGCGGGGAAATGGAGACAGAGGTTGGGGGAAGCTCAGGGGACCCGAAGGCTGATGGCTGAAAACTCATGCCAGAAGGCAAAGAGATGAAAGGACTTCACATGACCCAAAACTCTAAACCCACAGCATATGTTCCTCACCCCACTGAAATTCATTTCTACAACACAAATTCAAATACAGAATTATTAAGAATTTCAAGATTAACTGGGAATGCAGTCCAGCAGCACAGCACCTGCCTGGTAAGCATGAGGTTGTGAGTTCGATTCCCAGTACAAAAACAAACAAACAAACAAACAAACAAACAAAAAAGCCAGAAACAAAGAAAAGTTTCAAGACCTCAGATACAGAGTTTTAAACCCTGAAAATAGAACCATTTGAGCACAGGGACATAACACTGGTCATTGTGAAGCCAATACATATGTGATAATGACATGCTTTTATTTAATTTTCTTACTTTTGTTTCTTAATCACAAAAGAAGCTAAGTTGCTGGTTTTTGAATTTGAATTAAATTTTGTTCTTTATCAATTCTCTAATTAATAATTACTAATTTTGAATTAGTAAAATTAGTTAAAATTGATAAAAGTCTTTGTTACCCTAGTGCTGGTTATGACTGCACGTGAGCAAACAAATCAACAAAACCCCAAGTATTTAAGTCTTTCATTAGTGTATTTTACGACTATTATGTGACTTGAGAGAATATCAGCAGTTGGATCCTCAGCTGAGTTTTTAATCAAATAAGTAACATATACAAGTTTTACAAATTATGCAGTAACAAACAGTGTTACAGTAAATGACAGCAGAGTAACCTCTGCCTCCTGGCACATTTGCTACTGTTACAAGATTTCTCCCCACTGGGTATTTGACATCATCTGAAAAGGCAAGGGTCCCCATCCAATTGTTGGCTAGGACTAGAGTCCTAGCTCATTGCTTTATTAATTATTGTCTTGAGTGCACGATTTAGCTTCCAAGTGCTAATAGCCCATCTGTAAAACGGGATACTAATTTGATCTACATCATTAAACTGGTATGGTGATGACATGAAGTAATTTCTGTAGAGCATCAGCACATTGTGAAAGCTCAATGCACTGAAAAGAGAGTTCACTCTTTTATTTCTCTTCCATTCCCTCCCACATTTAATAAAACCAAGTCCTGTAGCTTCCACCTCCTAAATGCTTCTCGAGTCCATATGCTACTCCTATAATCCCATGACTCCTGGGCTATTTCATCATCCTTTGCTTGCACTACTGAAATAGTCTTCTAGATATTGTGTTAAGTCCTTGTCCACCTCTGATTCATACTCAAGTTGCTCCAAAATATTTGTAAATTTACCTTAATCACTCTCTTTCTCAAAATTCTTCAATAACTTCTCTTACCCACTAAAGTAAATGCTGAGAACACTACGTAAGATCATCTCACTTGAACTGGCCCGGACCTCCCTCCATCTTTCCTGGCTCTGTCCCCTAATAACATACCAAATGTTCTTTACCTGTACCTCTACAAACAGCTCAGGACTCTCCTATGCCCCACCCCCACCCCCCGCTCCGCTTCTTTGATTATTAGTCCACCTGTTAGATATTTTTTTTCCCCCTGATGGCATCATTCCATTTCCCTCACATTACCCCTGATGTGCTGGCCAAAACCCCACACTGTTTTCCAGGTCTCCAGCAGGAAGACATTTTGGATTTCCTCAGACAGACTTATTGCCCCCTTTCAGATGCTCTCATTCTATTGTCTGTATTTAAGCTGCAATTATTGGTCTGTAACAGTCAGATTCACTACTAACTTAAGAACTTGATGAGGAGAGAAAGATTTTTCCTTTTACTGTGATCTTTGCCACATGTCAAGTGGAATCTAGGTCCTGACAAGTATTCAGCAAAGTGTATTCAGTCAATGAATAAACAATGCACTCAGCTTAATGTCTAAAGAACTTTCTGTCCATAACCCAAAGTTTCAGCCACAGACCCTTGGACTTCCAGGGACATCTCCAGACAGAAGTTCCAGTATAGTCTCATTGCTCTGAAATGATGCTTTGTTTAGGTGTGTCAGGGAAATTGTTAAAAATGAGTGAACTGAAATCATAAGATATGCTGAAGATTGATAGAAAATCATTGACCTGCACTTTGCTTCAGTGATTCTCAATTCAATAAGGATAAATCTTCTTTTAGAAAAAACCTGGGATGTTCCCCTCAACCCCACCCACTTAGTCCCCACTTCACTGTGAAAGCAGATAAAAAAAATAGAGAAAAGCATGTTCAACTGTACCCATTTCATGTTTTATAAAACAAAGAGTTGGAGGTGGTGAAAATGTGAAGACGCACTTGTCCTTAGAGAGCACTGCCTCTGAAACACAGCGCCAGACAGCTTATGCAACCAGGCACACAGAGGGAAAAAGAAGGCAATTGGAATATTTTGTGCGTAAAAGGAAATGTTCTTCCTTTTAAAAAAGAAAACAGACAACACTCTCAACAGGGTACTGGAAAGCAAAAATAGTAATGTCGGTAACTGGGCAGAGCAACAGGATTTATTTATTTTCTCAAACACTTAAGGGCTTCGAAGTTATTTTCTCCATTTAAAAGCCTGCTAGGAAAGAAAAGCTTAAATAACAAAATGTATTTATATACTATATAAATAAACAGGAAAAAGGAAACATTTTACACAGTAGACTTGCAAACAGTTCTGCCTGATAAGAATGTAGAAATACTAAAAACATTAGAATGCAGAAAATAAAAGAAAATTTTAATATAAATAAAAAAGAATTAAAAATTAAAATTTAGACTGTAATACAATGGAAGAAAGAATATATATATGTATATAGATATGATTGGAAAAAAACACAGTTTAAAATGATTATAGTAAACTCACTCCTCAAAGTTTTTCTTATATCTCAACGGCTCTATAAAATTATTAATAATGGGCTTTGAAGCCAACATTTGACTGAATCGCGAGTATTAAAAACACTTGAGTTTGTATATGTTCCTTGAATCAATTTCTGCTTTTTTTTTTTCCTTTTCTTTTGTTTTTTAGTACCAGAAGTCAAATGCAGGACCTTGTGCTTGCCAGGCAGGCATTGTGCAACTGAGCTATATCCCCCACCCTTGCATCAATTTCTTAAAGAAAACAGTACACTTAGAATATCTGAAAATATTCTTTAATTCCTTTACAATGTATGTTTGTGTGTGCATATCTACATGTGTTATTGAAGATTAAAACCAGGACCTCAAAGCAAGTTGCATCCTCAACCCTTTTTTATTTTTTTTTTAAATTCTGAGCCCAAATTTATGTGATCTTCCCGCCTCAGTCTCCACAGACCTAGGATTATAGGCATACAATACAATTCCTGGCCAAGTAACTTAATGTTTAAGTACAAAAACTCCAAAGCAAATTAAATATGCAATGATATGTAATTCTTGGTTGATTTTTGGCTTTATATCATTATGTAAGGATAAAACTTTGTAATACAAACCCAGACAATGAGAAATAAATTTAAATGAAAATAACATGGTACAGAATGCACCCTGCAATCTTGATTTATAGTCAGTTACAAAGTTAAATTGCCAGTTCTAAGTTATTATGGCATCTAAGTATATCTAAGTATTTTAAATTAAAAGTTCCTTCAAAAATACTTCATCCTGGGGCTGGGGATTTAGCTCAGTGGCATAAGCACCTGCCTTGCTAGTAGGCGGTCGTGAGTTCGATCCCCGGTACCGATAAAAATGAAAAAGACAAAAAAAAAAAACCTTCATCCTCAGATCCCTAATGGGCAATCATGCATCCTCTCAAACATCCTGGTGACACTGAACTCAGGACCCACCAAGCAGGCTCCAGCCTTGCAGATGCCCCTGATTTTACATACAGTTCCTAATGGTGAGCTGATGCTAAGTTCTAGCTCTGACCTTGGTTCCATGTTCTGAAGCTTCAGCAAATAAATCCAATTCTTTTCATATTTCTCGAATCATTCCACTTGCCAGGGTGTTTGCAGTCTATTTAATTCTCTTGGGTTTATCCCTCAACTGTGCTGACAACTTCCAACTAACTATGGAAACAATTCCACTTCTCTCCACTTCTTCTGTCACTGCTCCATCGAAGTCACCATCATCACTCAGTGGACAAATGGAATCTCTTCTTTCTCCCATGCTCATGGACCTCTGCCTTTCCGCTCTAGAGCATCAGTATGCTCTTTGCTAAAGAAGACATTCCCACTGTGTCCTGGTCTGTTAACCAATTCTCTCATCAGTTTTGCAGATAACAATTGAGAAGCCCAGGATGGGCCATAGCACCACACCAGCTGGCCCTTCTTACCCATTTCCTGATCTTCTCTGACATAATTAACAAGTTGTATCTCAGCTTTGTTCCCATTCCTAAGTGAATAGCTCTTCCCCTCAGCAAAGCCTGTGGAAATACTATCCCGGCAGTGTTTTCTCCAGTCTGCTTACTATTTAAGAACCACTGATTGTTCAGGTCTCAGATTATGTCTGGCCTTCACATAAACTTTCTTCAAATTCCCCTGTCCTCCTTTAATCTCTCATGAACCCACTTACTGACCTACATTCCTTTTATCATAATTTATTTATATACTTAATTCTGTAACTAATATAATTATTGTACTATTATCATTTTCATGGCATTATAATTATTATATTAATAACAGCATTATTGATATCTAATTTATTGAGCGATTACTGCACGCTAGGTAGCATTCAAAGTGTTTCAGAAGCATTATCTTCCTTAAGCTCATGATGAAGTTACTAATGCTACACGGGTATTACAGATGAGAAAACTGGGCTCAGGAAAGTGAAACTGAGTGGAAGGAGAATCAGAAACCAATTGATCTCAGAATCTACTGATGCTTCTACCCTTTACACTATGATCTTGCTATCTGACTCCTTCGCTAGTTTAAAAGTCCAAAGAAACATGTGCACAATAGCCAAGGAATCTAGTAGAAGAAATCATAGCTCTGTTGCTCAGTTTCACAAATTTGGAGCAGTATCTGAGAACCTTTACTCTGCACTGCACTACTCCACCCCTGCCTTTTGTGACACACAAATAGTTATTAGAAAGAGAAATTAATCAGCCAATACAATACTTTTGTCTTGACATCTCTGGAGACTTTCAATTTTTTAAGGTATTTCTCAAGAACATAAATACGAAGAACAAATTATGGAGATAAACTGTTTAAAGGCATTAGTCTGGATACATTGGCAACAGAGAATGACCCAAGAGGTGGAATTTAGATGCTTTAGAGAGAAGTTTCAACTAATGTCCCATAAATACTAATAATGATAATTGCCAAAATTGCTAACGTGCTTAACATTTGCTGAGCTCTGTGTCACATGGTTTCCAATGTTCTTTGGAGAACCATCACATCAGCCCAATGAGGCTAGTTCTATTACGATCTCATTTTCTGGATGAGAAAGCAAAGTTGTAGAAATCCTTTGCCAGCATCTGGTTAGTGGGACTTGGCCCCAACTAGGCCTGTCTCCAGAGCCTGGGGCGGATAATGTAGTGTTACTCCAAACAAAAAAGTCTTTAATAAATAATCTTACAAACAGGTGAGGAGTACCTATGAGCACAAAACAGTGAACTGGGAGGAGAAACCAAAGAGAAAGGAAAATAGCTATAGGAAGATGCCAGTCATAATCTACAGGAAACGGGGCTACTTGCAAAGATAGATACTAACCCAAGGCTTAAGAGGCCTGAGAAGGGGTATGGAAAAGGATTTTGTCTGGGGTGACTAGGATTTCTGTAATTTTTTTTTCTTGGTGTTGGGGATCGAACTCACGGCCTTGCCTTTGCCAGGCAGGCACTTATACCACTGAGCTAAATCCCCAGGCAAGCTTTCTGTAATCTTAAGTAATGAGGGCTTGGTTTGTCTTGATGGAGCAGAAGAAATTATCTTGGGCCAACTTAAATACCAAAGAATGGTCCAAAGATAGCAATCAATCACATAAATGAGAGTTCTTCATTCAAACAATAGTGTCTATTAAAATTCTATTCTGTGACAGACAGCTATAGGCACTGAAGCTGTAAGAACCAAGGTGACAAAATTCTTTCTTTTGAGTTCACTTGCTGTTAGGGAAGAGACAGTCAGCTGACAAATAACTGTGTGTGCATATGTATAATATTTTGGCAGTAATGGGTGCGAAGTTTTATAAAGCAGGCAAGGGAGTTAGAGAGCCCCGTGACGTGGTGGAGCTATCAGGATGGGCTCCCTAGTCAGGGGACATTTCAGCAGAGACACGGGGAAGTAAATCTCAGTATCATTCATATACCTGGGAGGAGGGAGTTTCAGGACAAAGGCACAACAAGGGCAAAAGCAGAGAGAGAGGCAAGAGCATAGAGAACTGGGGGAAGTGGGAGAGGGGCCAGGTGAGAGACAGGGCAGCAGGGAGAGCCCTGTGGAACCAGGCACACTGGCCAGAACTCTGCAAGGCCATGGGGATGATGACTTTCATCAAACTGCCAGAATGAAGGTGACAACTTCTGCTTTTCTTTGACAATGTATTATAAAACATATTACTAACTTAATAAAAGGAATAAAAATGTACCTATAATTTTATCACCTGCAGGGGCCTTTTCCCATTTCATTCATCTTTGTCCTGCCCTTTTCTGTATTTGTGCATATTTTTACAGTTTCTTTCATAATTACAAACTGTTTTACATGTTGATTTATTAATTTAGGTTCATATTACATACCTTTTACAGGTTGATATGAAGCCTTCCAAATAAATATTTATAGATGGCACGTATTTATTTTTGGAGAGGAGAATTAGGAATTGAGCCCAGGACTTTCACAACTGGCTACATTTCCATCCTTTGTTTTTTGTTTGTTTGTTTGTTAGTTTGTTTTGAGACAGGGTCTAAGTTGCCCTAGCTGGGCTTGCATTTGTAATCATCCTGCCTCAGCCTCCCTAAACTCAAATATATTTGTTGGTGATCCTTATATGATGAAAGTTATGAGACTAGTTACCTGCTGATGGTACTTGCCACTTTTTCAGAGTAAATACCTTCTGGTACTGGTTCATATACTGCCTCCACTATCTGCAAAACAAACACAGTGATAGGAGTAAAAGGTCCTTGATATCTGACAGGTAATACACCTGTATGAATATATGAAGTTACTAATGACAGAATACAGCTTCATGCACAAAATTTAACCACAAATAAAACACTGCAGATAAAAACTTAACATCAATTAAAGAGTTTTAGAACATGGAATTAGATTATCTAAGTTAAAGTTAACCTAAGGTTCACAATATGATGATGTATGGGATAATATACTATATTGACTTGAGGGCAGCCACTTTTTATGCTTTGATTTTGTGACGGGAGCAGCTACTTCTAAAACAACAATGTGTAATTTATCACCTAGTGATTTCTTCCTTTTTTTTGGAAATTCTGTAGTATTTCTACCCTTTTTTCTGTTTTGCTTTTTTTCTCTAAATAAAAATAAGTAAATAAAAGGTCCAAAGCATTTTGATATATTTATTTTTCTAATTTTCTATGATAAACTAATACAATTAGAGGAATGTGCCATACCACATGATATATATTTAGCAGGGGGAAAAGCAAGCTGAGTCTTGCAGTTAATAAAACAATGCCTGCTTTTAATTGGAAGTTGTATAAAACTCACAAAGATTCTATTCAGAAGAAATGGCACTGTTGACAAAAGACACTTTTGTACGCTGTCACTGCTTACTTTTGTAGCCAAGGAGAGCATGTTGGTGCTGTAGAAGGGAGGCCTTAGAGTTGCCATCTGATAGAGGATGCAGCCTGCAGCCCAAACATCAGCCTTCTCCCCATATGGCTCACTCTTCAGTACCTCTGGGCTGAAATAAAACAAGGAAGTTAATAGATACTGGGGAAGGGAGAAAAGCACAGAAAGAAGATTTTACTTCCAAGCTGTTGTTGGAGATATTAAAAACAAACTACCTGAAGTTCTTAATCACTATTTCAAGTCAACATATTTAAAAGTACCTCTAAAATTTCCTATCCTCAGATGAATTGAGAAGCAAATCCAGTTGAGTACTAACTAGCAATAAACCTTTCAAATAACCTACTATATGTCTAAGGACTTGCTTACATCTAAAAACAACTATCTCTGGGGCAGATGAAATTGTTGTCAGCTTCAGATCTATCCTAGACAACCTATTAGCTTGAAGCCCAACACCTACAGACCTGTAGGTCAAAGAATAAAAATTACTGTTCAATGGCACATACATTTATTGATTAAAAATGTAGCATTATTATGTAAAAACTGACTGATATGGCCTCCTCCTGTTGCTATTCAACTTGAGGTGATAAAGCATGGGGGAAATTATATTTAAATGTTATAGGAAATGAAAAATCTCTACCATGTTTTTCTCTTCTGAAATTGTCACACAATTTAAACAACCTTTAAGAGAAGTTAATCTGTGAGGAATTATGGGATTATCTCTTTAAATTTTATGTAGAAGGGAGTATATTTTTCTTGGCTATTTCATATTAATAGAAGTTTTCGGTATTGTAATTGTAGAGTGAAATTCAAGTAAGAACTAAAAGCACTCAGCACACGCACACACACACACACACACACACACACACACACACACACACAGATATACTTTGGATCTTCAATGTTCTCCAAAGGCCAGTGTGTTCAAGACGTGGTCACTAGCCCTGCTGCTAGTGGGAGAATCTTTTGGAGGTGGAGCATAACAGAAGGAAACTGGGTCACTGCAAGTGTATCCAGCTCCTCCCTCTTTTCTCTTTGCTTTCTGATCTCCATGAGGTAAGGAGTTTCCTCAGGAATATGCTCCCACCATGATGTGCTGCCTCATCCCTGGCCTAAATCATTAATGGAGTCAAAGGAAAGCCACCTACCCACCTCGCCATTCTGAAGTAGTAACAACAAAGCAATTGAATGAGGCTTCAGGAAAAATCAAATAAAAATAATTTCTCGCTTAACTGCAAAGGTGTCCACAATGAAAACCACACTTTGAGTGACTCTAGAGCAAATACGGATGAAAAATAAAGGCACTTAAGAAAATTATGGAATCCACAAATGCTCAGCATAGGAAATAAATGAAATCAATAAGACAGATTCAAGCAGATATCAAGGAGAATAAAAATTTCACTGAAGGAATTCACAACAGATTAAGCCAGTGTAAGGATAAGATCTGAGACATAGAAGAAAGGCTTGTGATTAGCAATCATGAAAAGAAAGGTTTCTTTAAAAAAAAGCAAGGGACTATAAGAAATCAATCCAGCAACTGCTAGATGAAGCAAAGGAGAATAAGTTAATACTAATTGGTGTCAACAAGAAAATAGGAGATAGCACAATGATACATTTTTTAAAAAAACTGTTCACAGACCTCACAGAAGAAAATTTCCCTGGTAGAGAAAAAGAATTTGACATACAGATAAGTGAGGTATATAGAAAGAAGGAAAGAAGGAAAGAAGGAAGGAAGGAAGGAAGAAAGGAAGGAAGGAAGGAAGGAAGGAAGGAAGGAAGGAAGGAAGGAAAGAAAGAAAGAAAGAAAGAAAGAAAGAAAGAAAGAAAGAAAGATAGATAGATAGATAGATAGATAGATAGATAGATTACAGCCAGGCACATCATAGTCAAGATTCCAGAAATTCAACACAAGAATAGAATCTTAAAAGCTGTTAGGAAAAAGGAAAAAGTTGCCTATAAAGGAAAGTCCATCAGAATCACAGCTGACTTCCCAGCACAAACCCTCAATTCAAGGACAGCTTGAAGTAAAATATTTCAAGTTCCAAAGAAAAACAACCCAGATTGATGAATCCCACAAAACTTTCAAAACTGAGAGGAGGAGCTGGGCGGATCCGGAGTGCCTGCAGAAGCCCCTTCCTTTGTCTGGAGAACTGAGTATTTCTGCAAGCAGGGAGGGATCCCAGGTTCCTGAGGCACCTCAGCCTGTGGTGAGTGCCCAGCACAGTCTGCCCAAATCTCAGACTGTTCCGGACCCCCCAGGCTTCTGGGTGCAGTGAAGTGGAGCAGTGGGTTAGAGGCCACTATAGCCGCCTCCCCATCCCGGCTACACTTGGAGGTCTGCTGAGCTCCCAACGGGTGGGCGGGCCTACACTATCCCCCGAGCCCAGCAGCGCCTAGCCATCGGCGTGCAGAGGAGGAGCTGCGTGGATCTGGAGTGCCTGCAGAAGCCCCTTCCTTTGTCTGGAGGACTGTGGATATCTCTGCAAGCAGGGAGGGATCACAGGCTCCTGAGGCACTGAGGCCTGTGGTGAGTACCCTAACCCGGCTGCGATTGAAGAGCTGTGGATCTTCCAAGGAGCAGTTGGGCACACAGTGTCCCTGAGGCCCAGCTTGTCTGGAACTGCGGAGTTCTGAACAAGCAGAGGAGGGCCATTGGTTCTGCAGGCCCAATGGCTTGGGGTAGAGTGGTGCCAGAGTCTCAGTAGCTGCAAACATAGAAGGGGATTTTCAACAGATCCTGAGGAAGCTTTCAAATAACAATTGAAACACAGAAATATAGGAAAATGACAAAATGAAAGACCAAATTACAACCTCAAACCTCCAGTCCATCTCAGGAAACCCTAGGAGGAATGTATTTAGAAGAAAATATATCCCATCCACCTCATATATCAGACACAATAGCTACTGAAGTTGACAAGCAACTCCAGGAAGCTTTAAAGAAATTCAAACTCGAAATAATATCCCAGATAAAAGAAGAAATGATAAAAGAAATGAAAGAGATTCTAAATATATCTAAAGAAAACACAGATAAAAAATTGGAGGAACTAAGCAAAAAGATAGAATCCCTAGATGAGCAATATAAGAAACAAACAGAATACATAATGCAGATGCACAGAGATATACAGGAAATAAAAAACTCCACTGAAAGTTGTAAAAACCGCCTTAATGAAAGTGAAGATAGAATTTCAGACCTTGAAGACAGAATCGCAGCTAGTGAACAGGAAAGGAAAGATCTTTTAAAAATAACAAGGAATCAGGAAACAACAATTCAACAACTGCAAGACGATGCAAAGAAGAATAACATAAGTATGATAGGGATTAATGAAAAAGAAGGAGACAACATAAAGGATATCAAGAGGATATTTAGAGAAGTAATAGCTGAAAATTTCCCAAGCATGAGATCAGAAACTGACATCAGGATCAGTGAAGCATATAGAACTCCAAATAGTCATAGCCAAAATAAAACTACACCCAGACATATAATAATCACCATCCCAGAAATCCAACACAAGAATAGATTATTAAAAGCTGTCAGAGAGAAAAGACAGATCACTTATAAAGGAAAACCTATCAGAATCACAGCAGACTTCTCAGCACAAACAATAAAGTCAAGAAGAGCATGGAGTGAAGTATTCCAGATCCTAAAGCAAAATGATTTCCAACCTAGACTGATATATCCTGCAAAACTATCATTTAAAATAGATGGTGAAATACGATACTTCCATGACAAAGAACAGCTGAAGAACTTCATGAACACCAAACCAACCCTGCAAAAAAAAATTGAAAGACAGTTTAGATACACAAAGGAAAAAAACCACTAAGCAAAGCAAATAATTAAACAGAACAGAAAGATAAAGATGCAACAGCAGAGAGATAAGATTCCTACAATTAATCAACATTTAACAGTAATAACCATTAATGTAAATGGTCTCAATGCACCATCCAAAAGAAACAGACAAGCAGAATGGATCAAGAAACAAAATCCAACCATATGCTGTTTACAGGAAACCCATCTAACCCAGAAGGATACTCACAGACTGAAAGTCAAAGGATGGAAAACAATTCTTCATGCACCAGGAATCCAAAAAAAGGCAGGAGTAGCCATTCTGTTTGCAGACAACGTGAACTTTAAACCAACAATGACCATAAAGGATAAAGAAGGTCACTACATACTCGTAAGGGGAAAACTCCAAGAGGAAGAGATAACTTTCTTAAATATATACGCACCAAACTCCAGAGCACCCAGTTATATAAAACAATTATTAACAGAAATGAAAACTCAAATTATCAGTAACACAATTGTAACAGGAGACCTTAATACGCCATTGACACAAAGGGACAGATCAACCAGACAGAAAATGAGCAAAGAAATAACAGAACTGAATCACACCTGTGAACAAATGGGTTTGATAGACATATACAGAATGTTCCACCCAACAACATCAGAATACACATTCTTCTCAGCAGTACATGGATCATTTTCTAAAATAGACCATATATTAGCTCACAGAACATATTTAAACAAGTACAAAAGAGCTGAAATCATCCCTTGCATGTTATCGATCATAGCGCTCCGAAATTAGAAATTAACGATAAAAGATACTGCAAAAATCCCACAAACACATGGAAACTGAATAACACATTCTTGAGTAATCAGTGGGTCACAGAAGAAATTAAAGAAGAAATCAAACAATACCTAAAAGAAAATGAAAATGCAGATACAACTTACCGGAATCTGTGAGATGCAATGAAAGCCGTCCTGAGAGGAAAATTTATTGCACTGAGTTCCCACATCAGGAAAACACAACGAATACAAATAAATAACATGATGCTACACATCAAACAGCTAGAAAAAGAAGAGCAAGTAAAGCCCAAAGCCAAAAGAAGAGAGGAAATTATAAAAATCAGAGCAGAAATCAATGCAATAGAGACTAAGAAAACAATCCAAAGGATCAACAAATCAAAGAGTTGGTTCTTTGAAAGAATAAATAAAATCGATAAGCCCCTAGCCAACCTTATTTAAAAAAGGGAAGAAAAAGCTCAAATTCATGCAATAAGAAATGAAAAGGGAGAAATCACTACAGACCCAATAGAAATACAGAAGATCATCAACACCTATTTCGAAAACCTCTACTCTCAAAAGTTTGATAACACAGAAGAAATAGACAGATTCTTAGAAGCATATGAAGTGCCAAAGCTAGATCAAGAGGATGTAAAACTGTTGAATAACCCAATCTCTGTTACTGAAATTGAAAATGTAATTAAGTCCTTACCCACCAAGAAGAGCCCAGGCCCAGATGGATTCACTGCAGAATTCTACAAGAAATACAAAGAAGACCTAATGCCGACACTCCTCAAACTATTCAATGAAATTGAAAGGGAAGCAATCCTTCCTAAGTCATTCCTGGAAGCAAATATTACTCTAGTACCAAAACCTGAAAAAGACCCAACTAAAAAAGAGAACTATAGACCGATCTCCCTAATGAACACGGATGCAAAAATCCTCAATAAAATATTGGCAAATAGGATCCAGCAAATCATCAAGAAGATTATACACCATGACCAAGTGGGATTCATCCCAGGAATGCAAGGATGGTTCAACATACGCAAATCAATAAATGTAATCCACCATATCAATAAAGCCAAAAATAAGAATCACATGATCATTTCTATAGATGCAGAAAAAGCCTTCGATAAGGTCCAACACTTATTCATGATAAAAACTCTACAGAAAATTGGAATAGATGGTCTTTACCTCAATATAATAAAGGCCATTTATGACAAACCAACAGCCAGCATCATACTAAATGGCCAAAAATTGAAAGCCTTTACTTTAAAATCAGGCACAAGACAAGGATGTCCTTTATCACCACTCCTATTTAATATAGTACTGGAAGTACTAGCCAAAGCAATTAGACAAGAGAGAGAAATAAAAGGGGTGAAGATAGGAAAAGAAGAAGCTAAATTATCATTGTTTGCAGATGACATGATACTCTACATAGAAGACCCCCAAAACTCCATTGAAAGACTCTTAGATATAATAAATAAAATTCAGTAATTAGCTGGATACAAAATCAATACTCAGAAATCAATAGCATTCCTATACACTAACAACAAAATCACAGAGAGGGAAACAAGAGAAACCACACTCTTCACACTAGCAAGCAAATAAATGAAATATTTAGGAATTACTCTTATGAAATAAGTGCAAGACCTATACAGGGAAAATTATAATACACTGCAAAAGAAATTGAAGATGATCTCAGAAAATGGAAAGATATCCTTGCTCATGGATAGGAAGAACAAACATTGTGAAAATGGCCATTCTCCCAAAACTGTTATACGGATTCAATGCAATCCCAATAAATATACTATCAACATACCTTATAAATCTAGAGAAATCACTCCTAAAATTCATCTGGAACCAGAGGAAACCTACAATAGCAAAGGCAATTCTAAGCAGCAAAGGCAAGGCAGGAGGCATCACAATCCCTGACTTGAAGTTATACTGCAAAGCAACAGTAGTAAAATCAACATGGTACTGGAATCAAAACAGAGCCGAAGATCAATGGAATAGATTAGAAGATACAACCACAACTACAAACACACTCAACCACCCTATCTTTGATAAAGGAGCCAAGCAGGTTCACTGGAAGAACGACAGTCTCTTTAATAAATGGTGCTGGAAAAACTGGCTCTCCATTTGCCGAAAACTAAAGCTAGACCCATGTCTATCACCATGTACTAAATTAAAATCTAAATGGGTCAAAGATCTGAATATTAAAACAGAAACACTAAATCTATTGGAAGACAAATTGGGTAGAAACCTTGGAGACATAGGAGTAGGTAGAGAATTCATGAACAGGACTCAAACCGCACGGGAAATACTTCCCAGAATCAATAACTGGGACCACTTCTTATTAAAAAGTTTCTGCATGTCAAAAGAAATCTCCAGCATAGTGAAAAGAAAACCCACAAACTGGGAAAAGATTTTAGTGAACTTTCTCTCAGACAAGGGCCTCTTGTCTAAAACATATAAAGAATTAAAAAAATTCAGACCTCCAAAATTCAAAGATCCAATCCAAAAATGGGCATCTGAGATGAATACGCAATTCTCAGATGAAGAAATGCAAATGGCAAATAAATACATGAAAAAATGCTCATCATCATTGGTCATTAGAGAAATGCAAATTAAAACCACACTGAGATACCATCTCACGCCTGAAAGAATGGCCAGGATCAAGAAAACCAACAACAACAAATGCTGGAGAGGCTGTGGGGAAAAAGGAACTCTCCTGCACTGTTGGTGGGAGTGTAGACTGGTACAGCCTTACAGGAGGTCTGTCTGGAGGTTTCTCAAAAAGTTGGGATTGGAAATCCCATTTATTCCAGCTATTCCACTTCTAGGCATATTCCCAGAAGAACTGAAAGCATCATACCACAGGGATATATGTGCACCTATGTTTATAGCAGCACAATTTGTAATCGCCAGATCTTGGAAACAACCCAAGTGTCCATCAACTGAGGAATGGATAAAAAAGTTGTGGTATTTCTATACAATGGAGTATTATTCAGCTATAAAGAAGGATCACATTGAGATATTTATCAATAAATGGGCGCAGCTTGAGACCATACTCATAAGTGAAATAAATCAATCTCGCATGTATGAATACCGAATAGTTTCCCTAATGTAAGTAATGATTCAAATATATAAAAATATGTGGTAATCATGATTCCCCATTATGTGGCCTTGAAGCCTTATAAAATTTTCACTTATTAATTAGAAAGGCTTTATTCTGGGCTTCTTGATATGGAAATATTTGAAGCTATAGTATATGAAGCTTTATCCAAATATTTCAAGGAAAAAGACAGACACTATGGTAACTACTATTCTTTAAAAAAATTATTTAGTTATTTCTTATGTTTATTTTAATTAAGGGAAAAATTTAAAAAATTAGGATATATAATAGTAACTCTTTTCGATTTCCTATTAACTTGTTTTGAAGTCCTGTAATACGCCCACGATCTTGTTTTGACTGATTAGACTCTGTTCCATTCTGTGCGATAGTAGCAAGTCTGAGGGTATAGGCAACTAATTTGAAGGCAACAAGATTCACAAAGATGCCCATTCTGGTTTGACTATTGTCTCCTTTGGAAGACCTGTAATGTTTACAATGCCTAAGTTTTATTGGTCTTGTTCTCTATTGTTTTGTCCAACTTTATAATATCTAATGAGATAGACAATTCTTTTTAAGGAAACAAGAGACAACATTGATAACCATTGTTAATAACCTTGTACTCTGTTCTACATCATGTGCTATGTCTATCCTTGGTTTTGACTGACAGCTTTGTTTTGCCATATATGACTTTATTCTCCCCCCCCCAAAAGTAATAAGAACTAAGGAGTAATAAAACCCAAAATGTGTAAATTTTGTTGTAAAAAAGAGAGGGAGGAAAAAAAAAAGAGCTCTAATGGATATAACAGCAAGCGTGTTTAGGGGTGTTAAATAGCTGACTATATTAATGTTTTTCGATCATTGAACACAGCTGTTTGCAGTCTCTCTGTTTGAATGTCTACTTTGTATTCTTTGATACTGTGATTTGAGCAACTATTTCCAAGATGATAATATGTAATCTATTAACAGGTGATTTCTTACTGTTATTTTTTTTTGTAGTTCTGTATTATGTGTAACCTTACACTGCTTTGTTTTGTTTTGTGTTTTTCTCTTTTTCCTCTTAAATAAAAAAAAAAACTTTCAAAACTGATGGAGAAATAAGATACATCTGTGACAAAGAACATCTGAGGAAATTTATGGCCACCAAACCAGCATTCCAAAATGTTTTGAAGAATTTTCCAGAAAGAGATACATAATGGCTACAACTCCATGAACCCAACGGAAGGAATCCAACAGGCAAGGGAAACAAACAAGAAGGAGGGAGGAAAAAAGAAGGGGAGCTTACTGTGGGAAGCTGAGTGCCTCTCTTTGTCTCTCTCTCTCTCTCTTTCTCTCTCTCTCTCTCTCTCTCTCTCTCTCTCTCTCTCTCTCTCTCTGTTTGCTTGCTTGTTTGGTACTGAGAATCAACTCAAGACCTATGCTTGCCAGACAGGCATTGTGCCACTGAGCCATGTCCCCGGCTCTGAGCAACTGCTTTGAACATAACAATACGCAATTTATTAACCATTGTTACTCTCCTATTATCTTGCTTTGAAACTTTTTATCTTTTTTATTGTTTTTTCTCTTTAAAATAATAAACAAATAGATACACAAATGGAAATGTATGATATTCAGGGCTAAAATAAATAATTTAAAAAATAAAAATGTCTTAAGAAATAACATCTTCAGTAGACAAAAATACCTTTGATTGTCTCTAGCCTAATTTCTCATCTTCTCATGTCCTAAGAGCTCAAAGATGTTCTTCTTTTCAAAGTTCAGAAAGTAGATGATGTGAGTGGTCTACCCATAGTGTCTCAACTCTTTTCCATTTCCTATTCCTTTCATTCCCAACAGCCAGCCAACAGCTACACTTTACTAGAGAACAAATTTCAATTACTTTTTTATTAAAAAGACAATTTTTGAATGTGGGGGAAAGTACCTGTAAAAATAGAGGATTTTTTAATTCTATCATCTTTACAGCTCCTCCTTTTACTCACTAGAGGGTGCCCAGTCCTCCCTTCTCCCAGTCATATTCCTTTCCAATGTGGCTTTGCAGGTTCTTTAAATTGGAATCTGGCCATAGGACTTCTTTTGACCAATGAGGCATCAGCAAAAGTGGTACAAGAAACACTTGAAAAGTACTTGCTAACGAAACTTGGTCCTCTCTTCCTGCTCTTGAAGTCCTTGTGAACACTTCCTTGTGATTACATGGAGGCTCACCTGCTGGACAACAAACAGCTGTGGCCAGTAGCCAGCACTGACACTGCCCACAGCCAGCCAACCACCAGCTGTGTGGGATGCCACTGACAACCAAGTGGACACACACAGAAGTGAGCCCAGCTGACCCTATGATTGGCCACAGATGGAACCAGCCCAATTTACCAGCATATAATATATTAAAAATATATATATATATGGTTAAGCCACTATGCTTTGAGATAGTTTATCAAAATAAAATTAACTCCTTTAAAATTAGTTTTCAATTAAATTCTCAAAGTTGTAGACACATCCCTGAAAAGAATTAAAGGTTATTTCTGCAGAAGACAGTAAGAATAGTAAATAAGAGATAACACATTGGCTAACTATCATGCTGCTTCTGTGATAAAACTTCAATAAATGGTAAAAGAGCTTCATAATTACTTCTATAAGCAATGACTAACAGAAAACACTATCTAAATTACACCAGGCATTACAATATTGTCTGTGATTATTTGAAGTTCATTCCCTCCCTGTAAAATCATACTCAACCCCAATACCTCAGAATGCAACCATATTTAGAGAAACAGTCTTTACAGAATTAAGTTAAAATGATTCTGGTAGGGTGGTCTCTGACTCAATATGATAGTAAACTAATAAAAAGGAAAAGACATCAGGAGTGCTGACATCCAGAGGTAATGGTGCAGAGAGGTAGCAAGACAGTGAATGTCTGCAAGGCAAACACAGAGGCCTTGCAGGAGACCAGCTCTGCTGACATGCTGACCTTGGCCTTCTTGTAAGACCAGAACTGTAAGACATAAATCCATTTCAAGCCATTCAGATTGTGATATTTTATTATGGCAGTCCTAACAAACAAATAAAGATTTTATTTTTTAAAAATTTACTCATGTGTTTTTCATCTCCCCCTGAAAAACAACCTTTGGGGAATATGGCTAAAGTCATATTTAACCATTACATACAAATATATCATATGATTAGAGTATGTGATTATTGTCCAGAAAAAAATTATAAGATAATTCCTTGTCTTATAATAATTTCCAGTTGACTCATTTAAGGTAAACCCAAGCTTATTGGGGAAATAAAGAGTTATGGATAGCAATACTTCACTTAAGATAAAAGCTAAATGACAAACATAAAAATATACACAAAGAGAATTTAAAATAGGTTCTCCATTTCCAAAACAAAAAAAATAAAATTCTTAAAATGTGCTGGATGATTTGTCCATATGAAATATCTTTATATAGAGTATATCTTATGTAATATTTAACAAAAATAAGGGGCTTTCCAGAAAAGATTACAATATCCACAATTAAGTGTGTAAAAAATTATAATCACTGTTGTTATACATTCATTTTTAAAAGTTTTTAAAGTATAGCCAAGGGCAACGCAGAGCTACATCTATACATTTTCATTATGAGTATTTTAATTAACTAACAAGTAAAGTAATAAACCAGCTGCTTTTGAGAAAAGTACAGATTAAAATTTGCACAAACATTATGTCTGATTTGAAGAGGTATACGTTTACAAGTTGATAGTGAAACCTAGGTAGGAGAAAAATGAAGGTTGAAGGTTAACATAATTAAGAAAAAAAACAAACTGCTTAGACTTCTACATTTCATTAGTACACTCTCATCAATATATAAACAAATTTCTAATTGCCAGTGATTTTTACTTGCTCACTAAATGAGGTAAATAAGAAAAATGTTGGACCTGGTTGTTTTTCAGAACATTCTAAAATATGAACATTTCAATAATTCTTATGTAATTCAATAATAAGATTTATACAACTTTGTGGAAAAATGCTTTAAATGAAGAAAATACACGAGGTAAAATGTTTAAAGGCTTTGTATACAAATAAATACTTCCTTTTTCACAGCTGCAATATTTTCATCTTTATTAAAATTTTATCATGCTCATTTCATGGTCACTGCCACTAAAACTGAGCTCTGCAGAGAAGATTAGCATGGCCCTTACACAGGGATGACTCACAAATGTGTGAAGCTTTTCACATATCAGTAATACGAAATCTAAAAAGAAATATACATGAGGACTATAACCTAGGCAATAAAATTATTTCCTATGGGGTAAATGTTGGCAATTCTGATACTCTGGAATTCAACAATTTAGCAAATAATTACAGAAACCAACTTTTTCCTGTCAGAGAAAATTACAGGAATAGGGGTTTTAGACTTGGAGACAATACTATGAACATATGTTAGGTTAATACTGACATAGATGGCCATATAGAAATTTTATAGAGATTAGATACAGTTATGGATAAATCCTCACATTAGTATACTATATATCTCCTTACTCTGTTAGCTGAGAGGGCCTAGAAATGATGATACCATGATAGCAGTGACCACACTGAGCACAAAATGGTTTTAGTACCTTCTACAATGAAAAAAAATCAAGCTCCTTGGAAAGATGCCTGCTCTTGGATTGAGACACAAAATGTGTAAGATTATTTTCAAAAATTCAAAATGATGAGAATCTGTTACACAGAGTTAGTAGTCTAAAAGACTACTTAAAGATCTCATAAAGACCAAATATGGAAAAATTTGTATAAGAAAATAAAATAGTGTGTTAATCAGCTTGGGCTGCAATAACAAATGCCATAGGTCAAGTGCTGCAAACAACAGATTTCCCTAGAGTTCTGAAAGATTGAAGTCCAATGTTGAGGTGCCAATCAGCTTGGTCCACCATTGAGGACTCTATTCCTGACTTGCAGACAGATTCCCTCTCTCTGTGTCCTCAAAGGCAGAGAGAAGAAATAAGTATTTTAGCACCCCCTCTTATGGAGGTATTACTCTGACCATAAGGCCCTCAACCTCATGTCCTCTTCTTACAGTACAGTACAGCACAGTACAGTACAGTACAGTAAAACCTTGGACTAATTTGTTCTGTAAGTACTTCAAAAGACAAGCAAATATTTCTAATAAATTTTAGCTTGATAAGAAATGATGTCTTGCAATACAAGTAATAAGTGATGGTGAATATTACATGACCACAAAAGAGCCATGAGTTCGTCTCTTTCTCACTGCAAGATTGCAGTAATTGTCTCCCAACAGCAAGAGGTGATGGGGGAGATCTCATTTGCGCAGGAGGAGGAAAAAAGGCAGAGGAATCCCTCACTACAAATGATATTAGGAAGATATTCAAAATTTTAGAAACAGTGCAAACCATTCAGAAAAGTACCATCTGAGTAAGGCTGTAGCAGTGTGGTGATGACTGTTTAATGAAAACACAATGTCACAGTTTCATGAAATCCTCAAAAAGAGAGAAAAATCAAGTTTCACTGAATAGGTTCCTTGTTAAAGAAGTTTTGTAAAAATAAAAAGATTCCAACAGATAGCAGTGATTCTCTTAGTGATTATGAATGTCATTTATAAAATAACCAGCCATAAAGGTTTAAAGTAAGTGCAAGATAATGTACTTACTTTTCTTTATATTTTGAACTTTCTTTATTATTTTGTGCTATATTACAGTATTGTATTTATTCTGTATGAATATTTTTGGCTAGTGAAATGAATCATCTTAGTTTCCATTATTTCTTATGGATAAATTCCCTCTGATATATAAGGACTTTGGATTACAAGTATGTTTCCAGAACAAATTGCACTCCCAAACCAAAGTATGTACAGTATGTTAAAGTGAAGGAAGAGGGAAATTGTAACTTCACAGTGAAGAACTTTGACAAACACTCTCTCGAGACAGGGAATAAAGATTAACATAAACAGTGCGTAATATGTGTAACCTTGATAGGTTATGATGAGAATGACGTTTTACATCTGTAATCTTCCTCCATGAAAAATCACATTAATCCTGTCTACACATTAAGAAAGTGTCAGACAAATCTAAATTGAGGGGAAATCTATAAAATACTTAACCAATAATCCTTAAAACTGCCAACCAAAGGAAAAAGTAGGACAGTTTAAGAAAGAGTGATGACCACTATGAATCTAAAGATGCATGAATGCTAAAAGTAAAACTGTGTCCTTGATGAGACCATAGAACCAAGGATTTTTAGGAAAAAGTATGCACTTCAGTTAACAAAAGTGTATCAGTATTGGTCTATCGGTTGAGCTAAATATACCAAACATTAATGCAAGATGTTCATAAAAGAGAAAACTGTGCAAGGTATACAGAATTCTCTTTGCCATCTTCACAATAATTATGTAAATCTAAAAGTGTTCTAAACTTAAAAACTTATCTCAAAAAGTTCATCTTCTATGCTGACCTATCTCAAAAATAGTCCTTCCTCTTTCCCTCATCCCCTTCTACATCTATGCACCTAGCACCTGGTAGTAGAGTAGATGAGAAGCCCTACATTTATAGAACTTATAGTCTAAATGGAGAAGAGGTAATAAATAAAACAAATACATGCAATTGAAAAGTACATTTAGGAAACAGAAAATAAGAAGAAGTATGAATTTTAGCCACTGGGGTTGGTGAGTCAAGAAAGACTTCTCTCTGAACACGATAGCTGAAGCTAAGCTAAGAAGGAAGCATAAACATTAATTAGCAAGGGATGCAGCACAGGCAAGAAGGTAGCTGGAAATGTCGCTTAGAGAAGTGGAGACCTGCTCCCTGCTCAACAGGAAGATTTTTGGTGAGGAAGATCGTATCTGCCTTTTCATAGGTTGATTTTCAGGTGTCTTTGTAGGGAGGAATCACAACATGATCTGAATGTCTAAATCTGGAGTTCACAAGCTATCTGGGCTAAGGATGATCCATTTGGAGAAGCTACAGCCCTGAGGGTGATTTTGTGGCCACTGTAAAAGGCACAGAGAGCTATTAAGAGAGACAGACAGCTTTGATCCTTGAGAATTTCTGATACATAGGAATCAGATAGAGAAAAGGGGGATAAAGACAAAGAATGATCAAAGAAGTGGGAGTGACACCATATTATGAGAAAGGAGAAGGGAATCCTTCAAAAAAAGAGTGGTTATGGTTTATATCTAGAGATCACCAGTACCTTCATCCACTCCTATGTAGGGCTTTTAGAAGTTGACTGAATTCTTGGGGCTTATTTCCAGTTGTTAGGAGATAGGGTCTGGCAGAAGAAATATTTCACTGGAGGTGTGGCTTGGAAGGGTTTAGCTCAATAGCTCCTACCTGCATTCTCTGTGCCTCCAGTCTGTCATGCCGTGATCAGTTCTCCTCTGCCATTCCCCTCCGCCATGACTTCCTGTCTGGAAGCCAGCTGCCTATAGACTGACAAGCCAAAAAATAACCTTTTCCCCTTTAAAATATGGGTATTAAGTATTTTGCCCCAGAAATTGGGGAAGTAACTAGGACAGGCATAGTTTCCAGAAAGTCAGACTTTTTAAGATTGACAAATGGAGTTCATGACGATGACTACCTACTGGTAGGACTTGTATCTAGATGTCCCTCACAAACTCTCATATACTCGTAGGTGAGGCCTTTCAGAGGTGGCTGGATGTAAGGTATATGACTATAGATTAAGGTTGTGTGGCAATTAAATTAATCCACTGATTGGGGTTTATCATAATTTCGGATGTGTCACAAGCAATAGGCTCATGACCTGGATAGCACCTAAAGGGAAAGGGAGCCTTGCTGCTCCTGCCTCCTGTCCACCTTGAGATGGACTGTTTTTATTTTGCCATACCCCCTGCCATGCCACCCTGCCATGCCTTCCTGCCATGCCACCCTGCCTTGGAGCCAGCCGACTATAGACTGAAACTTCTACCAACTACTAGCTAAAATGATCATTTCCTTCCTTAACCTTGGACATCAGGTATTTTCTCTCGGCAATGAGAAAAATAACTGAGACAACCTACAGGTATCCATGGATTATAGAAGAGAAAGCGGACTCAGCTTCATGGTTGAATTTTATCTGAGCCTTATGGCCCTGAAAAACAAATAATGAAACAGTCCTTCACTCTTACCCACCCACCCAGCTTTCTATGTTTCAGGAAATGATTACTGAAAAGAAATACCCATCTCCATATGACCTAGGCAAGACACAGTCACCTTGTTTACCTGTGACAAGGCCATACAAAGACCCTCAAAATTCCCACTCTTTGCCTCAAGACTTATTAATGAAACCCCACTCCACTATAGTTTGGCTCTTAGATATACTCCAAGGGTAATATGTTAAAAGTTTAAGTTTTGGGTTGACACTATGAAGAGAAGTTAGAAACTTTAAGAGGTGAGACTTAGTCTTTAAGGGAAAGCCTTGAAGGGGACTGTGGGACCTGTATCTCTTCTCTTTTTTGTCTTTTTGTGCCCTGGCCACGAGGTAACAGCTTTGCTCTGCTACACACTTCTGCCATGATGTGCTGCCTTGCCGGGGACCCCACCAGTCATAGACTAAAAACATCTAAAACTGTGAACCAAAATAAACTTTGCTCTGTATAAGTCTCAGGTATTTATCACAGTAATGGAAAGCTGACTAGCACACCACCTGTTAACCAGCTTTTGTGAGCTTTCCTCCTCCCCTGGATTTCTGAACTGTAACCCACCCTCAGTATGAACTCCTCCAAGAACATGCTGGCCACAGGACAAATTGTGCTCTGTCTACCTCCAGATCCCAGCCACTTCCACTCTCAGCCCATGTATCCCACTTCCTCACCAAGTTCCTCCTAGAATGTTCATTCTGCCCTATTAAAGAAAAGAAGGCATTTTTCTGCCTAACCTCTGAGATGATTTCAGATCTTAAGTGAGAGTGGTAGAAGCTTTCTCTTTATGCAACAGTTCTTTTCCTTGTCTTACAATACTTCCACACAAAGCCTGTCTTTATTAAGTCTGAATGTGGCTTTTGACAGTTTAAGTAACCACTTTATATATAATAAACTGCAGAGATACAGAGAAGCTAGAGGGCAGAAAAGGGGGTTAGGGGAAGGGTGAGGAAAAGGCTGCTAAGAGGACATCAAAAGAACTAGAATGTTGTTAGGTACATGAATGAACTCCCCATGAGAAATCTAATCATGACGTGCCACAAACGTGTCTTAGTACAGCCTGAGAGGACAGCAGGGGAGGCAATACTTTTCTGGAACAGCTGGATTATATCTAAAGTTAGGAGCTGATGACAAAGAAAATTCTAAAGGGTGGATGGAAGAGAAGGAATGGATGGCTGCTTGCAGCTAGAGGTGAAAAAACCCAGGGAAGTGTCAAGACCATGAGTGCACCCATCCTTTCTGAGATCATGGACCCATCTGGGCTCCTGACTATAGCCTTCTCTGCTCTAGGCTATGTTCTCCACAGATCCTAAAGTGACTTTCCCAAAGTACAAAGCTGACACCTTTACCACTTGCATGGAATAGAGCTCTCTCTCTCTCTCTCTCTCTCTCTCTCTCTCTCTCTCTCTGTCCTTAAAAATACAATAATGATAACAACATGAATGAGATCTTGGGACCTAACCCCACCCCATTCTCCTATAAGTACCACTCTTCCTTTCTTTCCCCAATCTCTTTAAAGAGCAATTCTTATTATCCCACTTGACTTTGTCACCTATCACTCATTCCTTGACTCTACTGCTGTCTGGCTTCTGAAGCCATCTTGCCATTCAAATGACTGCTCTCTGGGATATAACTGGATCACTAATTGCCTCACTTGTTTTGTATGACTCCCCTGGAGTTTTTTATGCCATTGGCCAGGACTCTGTACAACTTCATTATAAGCTTGATTTTATAACATAATACCATAGGCAGGGCAGCTCATAAACAACAGAAATTTGTTTGACACAGTTCTAGAGGCTGAAAATTCCAAGATCAAATCTCCATTAGATTCAGTGTCTGCTGTGTACCCACTTCACTGATGACTGCTATCACCATTAGTCCTAATATCTTAGTTAGTGTCTTATTACCCAGATATGAAACTTTACATCCATTTAAAGGAGGAAAGAATTGTTTTGACCCAAAGTTTCTAGAGGTTTCAGTCCATAATCAGCTGGCTTCAAGGCAGAAAGCACAGCAGAAGGGCATACCGAGGAGAAACACCTTCATGGCATGGCAGCAAGATGCAGAGAGAAGGAAAGGAGATACACCCTTCCAGGACATCTTTCCAGTGACCCACCTCTGCCAGCAGGCTTTATGACATTTGCCTCATCAGTGGACTAATCTACTGATGAGTACGAGGCCCCCCTATTCAAACATCTCTCTAAAGTTCCACATCTGAGCTCATGAGGCTTTGGAAGTGTCTAGATGCAAACCACAATACATTATATGGTAGAATGGGTGGGCAAGCTCTCTGGGGTCTCTACTAAAAGGACCCTAAATCTCACTCATAAGGACCTATGGGACCTAATCACCTAGCAGGCCACACTTTCTAATACTATCACATTGTGGGTTGTGATTTGAACAAACGAATATCAGGAAGAGCCACAAGCAATCACTCTATAGCAGATCTCTGTAAACACAGCTATTTTTTTCATTTGTCAAATTAACTATTGCTAATAATTTACAAAGTAACAAACACTCTTCTACCTACTCAAGATATACCAACAAAGACATCTGAGCTCAAAGAGTGTAATTCTAATAAAGGACAAGGGCCAGGAAGATATAAAATGAATTGGAAAGCCAATAAAACAACTCAAAATTAAATTATATAGTGTTGTAGCAAGTGATAAATGCTAGGTGCAACTAAATTTGGATTAGAGTAAAGGCATTCTATAGTGGGGCTGAGGTGGTAGGCTCTGATAGCAGAATGGGACTGTTTTCTCCTCCCTCTCAGATCCCATACAATAAAGCTTCAGTGGCTTTTCCTCAAATGATAAGTGGTATTTTCCTTTCTTCTCACAATTCACAATTCTCTATCCTTATATAATTTCATTCACACACTCAAGACTTCTACTAAACTCCATGTTGACTACTCTTAGACCTCATTTCCATTTCTCCTGGGTCTCAAGCACACACAGGGAAGCCATACCTTCTGTGGTGCTAAATCACTGGCTCTGATTTAGGGTTAAAGATGGACTCTGTGAAGGATGTGATGAATTAATAAAGTAGAGCAGAGAACCAGTCCTGTGCCAACAATGTTCTTAGTTTCTTGAATTTCCAGGAGTGCTTCTGAGGTATACTAAGAAGGGAGACATGCCTATAGGACACTGTCCTAACTCCTAAGGCGGGGATATAGCTCCTAGGAGATGCCTTCTTGATTCCAGTGGACCTGTGACTGCCTTTCCTCCACATTACTTCCTAAGGCAATCACCTCCATTCACTTGCCTACCTCCACTTCTGCTAGCATTTATATTTCAAACCATCATTCCAAGCAATTCTTTGACTTTTAAATGTGTGTGTGTGTGTGTGTGTGTGTGTGTGTGTGTGTGTGTATGCTTCCTAAACTCCTTAATCTGAAAAACTCAGGACTCTGTATTCTGCATCCTACTGAATTTTTGTGATTCTAAGATTTAAGGATTACACAGCATCCAGTGCATCAGATCTGTCCCTAATGTCAGGTGTTTCACCACTAGTACGTAAGTGACTCCAGTAATGCTTAACCCTCCAAATGACTGCTCTTTTCACAGAACGTAAAATTACAATATTTGATACGTAAGAATTCCTAAAATCTTGCTTATATTCACCACTAATGAGCAGAAAGAAGTATCAGGACTGAGGCACACTGATTAGTTGAAGGAAGAAGGAAATAAAAGTACTACAAAAATTGAAAAACTTTCATTAAAAAATATCTCACTGACAATATAATGATGCAGCATCCTGAAAGTGGCATTTAGAGACATCATAAAAGAAAATGTTCCCTTTACAAATGATATCAAATATTAGACAAGAATCTTGAGGAGTCTGAGAAATAGTGAGAGCTAAATGTTTGGAGACAAGTTTCTTTACTGAAGTAATTCACCTAATAATATTTGCTTCACTAGAAAATACAGAAAGAGAATTTCTACATCCCAGTGGGATATATTAATTCTGACTCTATTAAAAAGTACATTTAGTCCTCAGATATTGGCTATCACACTTTCATCTCCCTAGACTACCCTAAAAAAGACAGAAAAAAAGGAGAACTAACTTATCATCAAAAATGGAAAAAGAAATAAAAGCTAAAGACATGTAGACTACCTGTACAAGAACAGAGATATCCTGTTTGTGCAACCAAAGAGGTAAAATTTCATCTGAATTCATAATGATAAAAATCTGATCTGAACTGACATCATTAAGTCTATATGCCTATAACTATCATTTCTTTATGTTGAAAAGCAAGTAGTACAGAACTCATGATGATAAAATATGAACAAAATAAGATGGATGAAAGGGATTCATATGTGTGCATCTCTGCATGCAGTATTTACATGTTTCTGGATGTTTATATTTGCTGGAGTTGAATAAACTTGCTAAAGAATGGCTCAGAAATCAGTTTAGTGAGATAAAAATTAATAAGAATAATGAGAATACAGGAAGGAGGAATACAGAGAGAATAAGAGCCATAGTGCATTTTGTGGAAGAGTGGCCAACATGGTATTCAAATATTTGGTACCGTAACTAGAGCTTAACACAAAGGGCTCTAGGCAGAATCATAAATATAAAAGTATATGCCCATGTTATGATCTCTTTCTATGAAATCTTATTATTTATATGTCTGAAGGTGTTGATAAAATATGGTCTGGTCCTAGAAGAGCCATGAAAGTTAAAGTACATCCTGATTATCCCTGTTGTGTTACCTTAGCTACTTTTCTTTTGAAGCTGAAACAAACTACTCAATACCCAAAATTAAAGAAGAAAAGGTTTATTTAGCTCACAGCTTGAAGAGGTTTTAATTCACAGGTAGCTGGCTCCAAGGAGGAGTGAGTGGTACATAGCAGGGGAGAAATAAGTCCACAACAAGCAAGCAGGTGAGAGCATATTAGCTCCTCTTTCTGTCCCTTATGTTTTATGCAGGCTACCTGCCCTAGGGCAGAAGTGTTACTCATACCCTTACCCCTAGCCAGAACTATGCCATATCAATCAGTGCATTGATTAGTAATCATACACCTTTGATCCCAGACTATACACTCTAGATCCAGTCACCTCTTAAAAGCTCCCCCTAGTCATGAAGCTTTGCAAGAACATCTAGACACAAGCCATAATAGTTGTGTTTTCCACGATAGAGAAATGAAGGAATTGTGCTGAAGGAGAGACAAGAAAGCTGAAAAAGCCCCTGCCAGTTCAGTGAAAAGAAAACAGGAAGAAAAAATCCACATGGCTCCAGAACTGCATATCCATTCAGTGGGGAGAAGGCTAAGAGAAGGGGTAGAGTCCTTCCTCTTTCTAGCTTCCCAAGTATCTGCCTTCAATGGCTAAATGAATGTCAGGATCGTTAGCATGAAAACATCAGGAGAAAAGGTGGAAGAAGAAGCAGTGTCACTTCAGATTAGATTAATTCATGTCTGCAAGAACCACAGTGGAGCATATCTGAGTAACAATATTCTGGGAGTTAACAGCCTCTTAAAGCCTTATTCTCAGAGTATGCACTCTGTGTGGCCTGTCAGTGTGGAAATTATCTCAGCTCACACATGCCTGATGCCATTAAGCAGACAGCTACAAAGATTTAATATCTAAATCGCTCTAAGACGGAACATAAACTCCTTAACTGTGGAATATGCAATCCACATGGGAGGCAGGGAGAGAGAGGACCCACGGACTCCACACCTCACTGCAGGCACCACCACCGACCTTGGCCCCCCAGGACCTACATGGGAGAGGAAGAGCGTGAACAAATTCCACATCCTAGCCAGCTCTCTCCTAGGCTCTCCACAGCATATGACAGCCAAGGTGATAACCAAAAGCCAGATGTGACTGAAGATAAAACCAAAACTCAGGAAAAGAGTTTCATTCCAAGACTAAAATGTGACCCTACCACAGAGACAGGGTAAGAGACAGCTTTAGGTGACAGGCTTGGAGAGGGCTAGAACTGAATAGAGATATCCTGGGATCTCTCAGGAAACCCTGGCTTGAGCTAGGAAGATCACAGGGCCTGTACTCTGTTGTGGGAGGCCAGGGTTAATGGGTGTAATCTTCAGAAGGGGTGGTCCTAAAGGAGATGGGATTTAGTTCGATGATAAGGCTTGAGCTTTTATACCATTACTTATATTCAGCAGAAATTAGTGGTCTAATTACTAAATGTCAATAAATGTGCAGCCTAAGTGTCTTCACTAAAATCATAGACCACTTTGTTCTGATTAAGGGCAGTTCATGAATGGTTCTTAGGGTTTGCCAATATCTAGTTGCAATTTGACACCACTGTTGTCACTGATTAACTACTACAGCCAATGTGTTGTTGTTAATTGGTTTTCTTTATTTGCCAAGATCTAGGTTGCTTAGTCATGAAAAATGTTGCTATTCACTCTGGAAGAACAGGGCACTGTACCAAAGAAGATGTAAAATCTAACACAAGAAAAAAAGGAAGGAAGGAAGGAAAAAATAACAACACAACATAAATGCCTCCAAAAATTCCCAACTAAGCCAATCCAAAAATGGGCATCTGAGATGAATGCACAATTCTCAGATGAAGAAATACAAATAGCAAATAAATATATTAAAAAATTTCAGTATCGTTTGTCATTCAAGAAATGCAAATTAAAACAATCCTGAGATATCATCTCAGGAAGAATGGGCTAACATCAAGAAACTGACCAATAATAAATGCTCACAGGGCTGTGGGGAAAAAGGAATCCTTCCCTCTTGGTGGGAGTATAGCCTAGCACAACTACTGTGGAAATCAGTCTGGAGATTACTCAAAAAGTAGGATTAGAGATTTACTTTGACCTGCTAATTCCCTAGTGGATATTTTCCCAGAAGAATTGAAAACATCATATCACAGTGATATATGTGCACCCATGTTTATAGTTGTGTGATTGGTAATAGCCATACGTTGGAAACTATTCAAATGCTCATAAACTGAGCAATGGATAAAAAGATGCGATATTTTTATACAATGGAATACTATTCAGCTATAAAGAACAACAAAATAGAGACTTTTATAGGTAAATGGATGCAACTAGAAACCATACTCGTAAGTGAAATAAATCATCAGACTGGCATGTGTAAACACTACATTGTCTCATTAGTGCAAGAAACTGAAAGAGTAAATAAGATTCAAAAGTTACAATAGATAGAGTAAAAGGGAAAGAAACTTTCCAAAGGGAAATTATACTGTTTGATCAATTTTGAATGCTTGTATCTGGTAACCTGAGTGACCTTTGTTAAATTCCTATCATCTTGGTTTGAAATCACTGTATCACTAATGTTTGTTGTTGTTGTTGTCTACATCATTTTGCTTTGTTGTTGCTACTCTTTCTGTTTGTTTGCTTCTTGATTTTTCTGTGGTTTTTTAAATCTCTTTAAAATAAAATAAAATTTTAAAAAAATTTCCCAACTCTCCCAAAACTGCTTTGGGCTGCATCAAGGAGGAGGAAATCATAAGCCATACAGTAGAAATTTCTGAAAGGGTATCAATGGAGGTAAATCAGTTTAATAAAGCCCTTGCTCAATGTAAAGACAATATAACTAATCAGATAATGACCCTAATGAAACAGATGATCAATGAGTCACGAAAAGACACTAATGAAAATCTAGTGGAGGGGAGTCAGCACCATTTGCAGACTGCGAGGGGACAGCCAGACGCCAACCTTTTCTTGGGAGTCAACACCATTCACAAACTGTGGGGGAAGAGAACAAGAATTCAACAAGAAGCAGGTCTTCCCTGTGAATTGACGCTATGCACAGGCTACTGAAGGGACTACCAGACACCAGCATTTTCCCATGAGTCAGTGCCATTCATGGACTGTGGGGGAAGAAAACAAAAAGTTACCAAGAAGCAAGCCCTCCTTGCAAATCAGCACCATGCGGAGGTACTAGAAGGGAGACCTAGTTGCCAGCCCTTTCCAGCAATCCAGCTGGGAAACAAGAGGAGTCAACACCTCCCACACACACACTGTAAATGACTGCCTGACACAGAGAAACACAGGCTGTGATGATAGCTATTGAGGTAAAATACAACGTAATGCTTGTAATGTTTAGTGTTCCACTGAGTTTGCACATCTAAAGCTGGTAGCTTGATAATATATTCAAAAGATAATAATACACAAAGTAGCATCTATGGGAGATGTCCTATTGAAGGTGGCAGCCACTGTTAATTCCTTATTGTCTTGTTTTGAAGTCCTGTATTATTTTCATTGTTTTGTTGGGTTGTGTTTTAGTATGTTTTGTTTTGTTTGATTGTATTGTATCTGATGGTAAGGGCAGCTGTTTCAAATATAAAAAGCTATATCAAGGTAGCCATCTTGGGTTTAGTATTATTTTGTTTTGAAGTCATTTATTGCACTCATTGTTTTGTTTTTATTGGGTCTATTCTGTTCTGTTTTGTTTGATTTTTACTATATCTGAAGGTATGGGCAGCTATTTTAAAGACAACAAGAGGCATTATGGTAACCATTATTGATTTGCCATTGTCTTGAAGTCTTGTGTCACTTACACTGGTTTGTTTTGATTGGCCTTATTCTGTTTTACTTTGCTTGGTTTTATTCTCTTTAAAATAAAAAAATCTAGTGGAGAAAGACATGCAAAACATGAATTCCCCCATAGAAAAGAATGGAAGTCCATAAAAAAGTTCCAAATAGAAAATTGGGAGATCAAAAATATGATTGAAAGTATAGATAGCAGAGGTGACCAATGGGAAGAGAGAGTGTTAGATCTACGTAACAGGACTGTGGGTAATGATCAGTGAATGAGAGATAACTTAAAAACAACAAGAAACATGGAAAATAGATTGACCAGCTGCTAACTGACTCAAAGAAAACAAATATAAGAGTAAGTAGAATTAATAAAAAAATCAGAAAATAGTGCCACAAGCATAAAAACCTGTTTACAGAAGTAATAGTAGAAAACTTTACAGACATGCCAAAAAATTAACATACAGATAAGTGGTGCATATAAAACCCCAAAAAGCCATGATCAGAAAATAATATGCCACATAATAATTAAAATACCAGAAATCCAACACAAGAACATAATCTTAAAGGCTGCTACAGAAAAGTAGTAAATCACATATAAGGGAAACCCTATCAGAATTATGTAAGACTTTTCAACCCAAAACTTAAAGGTAAAAAGAGAATGGTATGAAGTGTTTCAAGCTCTAAAGAAAATAACTTCCAACCCAGACTGGTATATCCTGCAAAATTACCTTTCAAAATAAATTGAGAAATAAGATATTTTCATGATAAAGAGAACTTAAAGAAGTTTATGACCAACAAGTCAACACTCCAAAAATTCACCAGAGACATTCTACAAGGAGATAGTGAACAGTCTAATAATATGAATATACTGTGTTGGGTTAAGTAGAGGGAAAATAAATCAATATCATGAATAATAACTATTAATGTAAATAGTCTCAACTCAATAATTAAAACACACTAATTAGCAAGGCGGATCAAGAAACAAAATCCAACAGTATACTGAATACAAGAAGCATATTTACAACAAAAAGAAATTCACAGACTAAAAATCAAAGGACAGAAAACCATATTCCGTGTATTAAAAACACCAAAATGAGCAGTACTTACCTTTTCTAAGACAAAGTGGATTTCACGCCACAGCTGATCAAAAGAGACAAAGAACAATACTATGTACTGATTAACATAACTATTCAACAAGAAGAGATAACAATAGTAAACAATCACAGTGTAACCAACATCATTACACAACAAAAACAGACAAAAAAGATCACATAAACATCAATCTAATTAAAATGGGGAACCTCAATACCGCAGTATCACAAACAGACAGATCACTTAAACAAAAAAAGAATACAACAAAGAAATAACAGAGTTGAATCAAACCTTGAGCAACTGGACTTAATAGATATACACAGAACATTCCACCCAACAACAAAACACACATTCTTTTCAGTAGCATACAGTACTTTCTTCAAAACAGACCATATACTTGACAATGTCTAAATATCTAAATAAATACAGAAATCAAAATTTTATCGTGCATATTATCAGATCATAGTGCAGTGAAACTAGAAATCTATCAAAAGAAATCACAAAAAATATGCAAATGTGTGGAAATTAAGCAACACACTCAAATAATACTAAGTCACAGAAGAAATTAAGGAAGAGATAGGACAGTTCATAAAATTAAATAATATTGCTAGGAAAACATAGTGGAACTGATGTGACACGAGAAAAACAGACCTAAAGGGAAGTTTATAGCTGTGAAGGTTCACACGGAAAACAAGTGAATCCAAATAAAACCATAAGATTCATCCCAAGGCCTTTGAAAAACAAGAAAAATCTGAATCTAGAGCTAGATAAGGAAGGAAATTATAAAATAAGAGAGAGGAACTCAATGAAATGGCAAATAAAATAAAAAATATAAAGAATCAATGTATTGAAGAGCTAGTTCTTTGAAAAAGTAAACAAAAATTAGCCAATCTTACCAAAAACAGGAAAGAAAAGACACAAAACAATTCAATTAGAAATGGAAAAATAAACTCATAATGGATAGCATTCAAATTCAGAAAAATATTAGCAATTACTTCACAAACATGTATGTCAATAAATTGGAGCACACAGAAGAAATGGAGAGCTTCTTAGATACATATGAGTAACAAAACCAAACAAAGAAAACTTAAAAATTTTGAAAAATCTAGTAACAGGTAATGGCATTGTAGCAGTAATGGAAAAAAAAAAAATCCTCCCAACTAAAAACAGCTCAGGACCTTGATGGATTCATGGCCAAATTCTAAAAGAACTCCAAGGAAGACCTAATACCAATACTCCACAGCTCTTTTTGAGAAAAAAAGTACTTCCAAAATCATTTTCAGAAGCTAACATTATCCTAATTCCAAAATCAGACAAGGATCTAAGCAAAAAGAACCATAGGCCAATCTCCCTCATGAACATTGATGCAAAAATCCTTAACAATACACTGGCAAACAGAATGCAACAAATCACCAAAACCATCACACACCAGTGATGGCAAACCTATGCCAGGTGTGGTTCAGTAAGCTGTTTGTTATTGCTGAAAGCCCTAAAAGTTCTGCCATTCCTGTCATACACCATGACCAAACAGACTTCATTTCAGGGATGCAAGGTTGGTTCAACACATGCAAATTGAGAGAATTTTTGGTCTATGACTTGTACTATGAGAAATATTTTGATCATTCTTCTAAGATTACAATATACAGTAAATTAACCACTGTTATTCTCCAATTATTTTGCATAAAGTCTTATTTTTTCACAGAAGTAGAAGGGTGTTTTTTTTAACATTTTGTTTGTTAATATCTACTTACATTACATTTAACTAAAAAATAAACACTGAGTGTAATTTATCACTTAAATAGAAGAAAAAGTCATACAATCATCTCAATAGACAGAAAAAGCATATGACAAGATCTTTCATTCATGATAAAACTTTGAAGAAAATAGGTATAGAAGGAACTTATCTCAATCTGATAAAAGCTATTTACAGCCAATGTACTGCCAACATTACATTAAATGAGGAAAATTAAAAATTTTCCCTCTAAAATCAGGAATAGGACAAGAATTTCCATTAACACTATTCCTGTTCAAAATAACCTTTGAGGGCCAGGGATTTAGCTTAGGGGCATAAGTGCCTGCCTTGCAAGTGTGCAGTCCTGAGTTCGATCCCCAGTACCAATAAAAAAAAAAGTTTGTAGTACAAAATAACCTTTGAAATATTGGCCACAGTAATCAGGTAAGAGAAATATATAGAATACAGATCAATAAAATAAATATAGATATAAATATAAACAAGGATCAAAAAAATCTCCATCAGAAGACTCCTAGAACTAATAACCAAATTCAGTAATGGAGCAGGATAGAAAATAAATATACAAAAGTTGATACCATTCCTATACATTAATAATGGATTCATTGAAAAAGAAATTAGTAAAACAGTACCATTCACAATATCATCAAAAAAATTAAATACTTAGATATTAGCCTAACCAAGAAAATGAAAGACTTATACAATGAAAAAGGAAATTAAAGAGAACACCAGAAAATGGAACGATAATCCCTGTACCTGGATATGCAGAAGCAATATAATCAAATTGCTATACTTCCCAAACTGATATACAAATTCAATGCAAAATCAAAATCAAAATAATAATAGGATTCTTCACAGACCTAGAGGAAACAATCCTAAAGTTGATATGGAGCCAGAAGAAACACTAAATAGCAAAACCCAAACCTAGATAACAAAAGTAAAGCAGATAACATCATAATTCTTGATTTTAAATTATACTCTAAAGCTATGGTGATTAAAAACAGCACGATACTGGCACAAAAACAGGCAAATAGTCCAACATAACAGAATGGAAGCATCAACAACCACAGGCACATTTAGCTATCTGATATTTGACAAAGGGGTCAAAAATATACACTAAAGAAAAGAGAGCCTCTTTAATAAACACTGCTAGGAAAATTGAGTATCCACACAACAAGTATATCACACTACATACTTCACTAAAACCAAAATTGATCAAAGACCTAAATATTAAAAGAGAGAGACAATCTTTTGGGAGATAAAAATGGGTGAATGAATCCCTTGAAGCTATAAGCACAGGCAATGACTTTTTGAATGGAACCTCAACTGCATAAGAAATAATACTGAGGATCAAATAATGGGATCATATAAAATGCTTCTGTACAGCAAAATAAAATCTTTTGTATAGCAAAAGCACAACCAAGAGCATGAAGTGACAGCACACACATCCTTGACCTCATGAGGTTCATATTTTAGTACAGGAAACAACTAACATGTAAGTGAAAAAATAAAACTCTATGTCCTCGGAGTAAAATAATAAAGAATGAAAGACTGCTATTAAGCCATTTTACCAGAACTAAACTCCTAATTTCTCTTTCTTATTATGCAAGTTTAATAGTCTGTCTTAACTGTCCTGTACTTAATCAAGTCAGTGAAACGTGACATGGGCAGCTTTTACCTTAAGAGCATCATCCTTGAGAAATTTCATTTTCCCAGCTCCTTATGCCACTTAAATCAGTCTTTATATAAAAACATCTCTTATCACTCTTTCAACACAATAATTACAAATTCTCAAAACAGGAGGCAATAAAGCAAAGTTCCAAATTTATCATGTTTTATTTAGGAATCAATGGTTATCTGGGTAATTCATGGGATCACAACTCTATACAAGCAGAATTAATCAATTTAGCAATGAACCTGGTATAGCTAGAGGAAATGACACTTTGACAGTGTAGGGTATGAAAAAACTAGGTATTTTTACTGTACTTTAGTTTCCTATTATATGCAGTAGAAAAATAAAAATTTCAGAATATAATATTTTAAAATATACTTCTATATTTATACATAAAAACTTTATTCTTCCTCAGTTTTCTGAGACATTTAAAATAAGAGGATAAAAGATAAGCAGAAAAATGTGAAATAAGATTGTACTATTTTCTCACATTTAAAGACGGTCATTTTAATTGAGTTCTACTAAAGTCCAATGAGTTAAGATTCATATACATAACACAGATTTTTTCAATTTTTCCTCTTCCTTCTTAAATTCATGAAAATTATGGAGAATTTCTGTGAAGACAGCAGTGTTGAACATCAATTTCGCTGAGATTTGATGTCCAAATTCTGAAATATAGCAATGTGAGGAAGAGAAGGAGGAAAGAATTGGGTCCCCAGGACTCAGCAAGGATCTGGGACAAAAACTGAAGCCCACAAGGAGAGTGAAGAGAGAAACCTCAATGCTGAGGAAGGAGGTGGCAAGCAGCACGTGGAATGGGCAGCTCGAGCATACATATATATGGAGACTACTGGCCACCTCAGAGCCCTCCATGAGGAAGTGCACAGTGAATAGAGCAGTGCATGAAGCAGACTGCAGTAGCTGGTGAGTCGTTCAGGTTTAGATGTTTCCCAGGTGGCTGGCCAGCAGCCATCTTGGAGAGGGCTCACCTGAGCTCGGGACTCAGAGCAGCTGTGGGCAGGCTCCAGCTAGCAGTTCCAACATCACAGGGAGATGCAACCAAGTTCAAGCCAGCAGGACACACATGAAGTGTTACAAGATGAATAAACTGGGTTCCAGCCTCAAAGCAAGAATTCATCCTGAAGTTCAGTGGAACTAAAGGTACAGGCTTGCAGGGATTATCCATTACCCCACTGTAAATCGATGGTTAGCATGCTGAGATTAATTGACATGAATCTGGACTTTGTCAGTCCACTCTGTCTACCAGTGACAGCAGAGACACGCCCTAAACTCGATATAATTTTTCTTCCTTTTTTATTTTCTTTTTTGTTTTTTTTTGTCTTGATTGTTCTTGTTTTAATATGAGTGTGAATATTGTTTCTAGTTTATTTTGTTGTTGTTTTGTTCTTTTCTTTCTTTAATTTCTTCCTTCTTTATTTCCCTCCTGCTTTCTTCACTAGTTTCAGAAAATTTGTGTGATCTTCCTTTGTTCTCCAGCCTTGCTTCTAATCCCTTGCTCTTCTATTTCTCTAGTTTTCCACCAAATTCCTTTTAAATTTTCTCCCCTGAGGGTAAAACCATCATATTGAAGGGATACTTACTGTATATTATGTTCAAGTTTGTTTTAGATTTTGTTATATAACCATAAATATAGTTCATACAGTTAAAGTTGGCAAATTAATAGCTACCACAGTTTGTCGTTTTCTAAATGGTGTTTGATGCTATTGTTATTGTGGATTGTACTCCTTAAGCCAAGGTAACAAAACTGCTCTAATCAGTTATTCTTCCTGGAATGCCAAGACTGTGATTGCCTAAGGGTAATAAGTAATACTATAGTCTAGTACCAAAGAACAATGGGTTAGCCCAAATAGGCAGCAACTTCTCATCCCCAATAAGTTGAACTGGAAGGATCTGTAACAGACTCGAAACCCAAAAGCTAAATACTTACAGTAAAGCAAACTGTCAAAAGCAATATATAAGATTCAACCCAGGAATTAAAATAAAACAACAACAAAAGAAAATTAGAAGACACTTAAGCAAGATGCAACCCAACACTTCCAGGTCACCAATCAATGAGATAGAACAATTTGAAAGCCACCCACCTGGATGCTCTGAAGTGGTAATGGCAAAAGTAACAAAGCAGATGGACAAATCTCCAGAAAAAATCAAATCAGAAATAATTTCTCAAATAATTACATAGATGTGACCATAATTAAAGACATGGTTAGTGACTCTAGAGCAGATATAGATTTAAAAATAGAGAGGAGGGGCTGGGGATTTAGCTCAGCGGCATAAGCACCTGCCTTGCAAGCAGGCAGTCTTGAGTTCGATCCCCAGTACAGATAAAAATGAAAAAGACAAAAAAAATTATAAAAAAATAAATAAACATGGCCAAGGACCTTACCTTTAAAAAAAAATTATTCTTATTGGTCCAGTGTAAAAATATAAATAAATAAAAATAAAAAGAGAGAGGAGCTTAGGAAAATGATGAAATCATGAACATTCAACACAGGAAAGAAATAGAATCTAAGAAGAGATTTAAATAGTTATGCAAGAGATTAAAAATTCATTGAAAGTATATACACCAGAATTAGCCAGTGTGAGAACAAAAGAATAGATATAGGATGGTAATTAATGATCATGAAAAGAAAGATTTCTCAAATAAGCAAGGGACCACAAAAAGTCAATCCAGGAGTTCCTAAATGATGCAAAGAAGAATAACATAAGATTAATTGCTCTCAATGAAAAGGCAGTAGGTTTTTCATTGTACAAACAACATTTTTTTAAAAACCTATTCACAGAAGTAATAGCAGAAAACTTTGCAAGCATGGAAAAAGAATTTCACATATAGATAAGCAAGGCATATAGATTCCAACTAGCTATGAGCAAAAGAAAATCTACAGCAAGTCTGCACCAAGTCAAGAATAGACAGTTTTTACCTCAATATGATAAAAGCCATCTATGACACACTAACAGCCAGCATCATATTAAATAGTCAAAACCTCAAAGCTTTTATTCTAAAATCAGGAACAAGACAAAGATGTCCACTGTCACCACTCCTATTCAATATAGTTATAGAAACATTAGCCAGAGCAATTAGACAAGAAAAAAAAAAATAAAAATAGGTGTTTTGGTTGATAAATTGTGTCAATTTTAGAAGTTTAACTAAGAGACTCAGCAGGGAGCCAGGGTTCTTATTTTCTAAATATCCCCATCCCGTATAAGAGGAATGCAAGATTTTGTAAGTGTTACACCAACCCTAAGAATGGGAGGTAGCCTGTGTACAATATAAAGGAGAAAAATAGGCTTGCTTTTCCTATTGTTACTCTTGCTGCTTTGCAGCCTTGAAGTGTTAACCCTGTTTCATGCCACTGTGCCTTGGAGCCAGCTGATCATGGACTGAAACTTCCATAAACTGTAAGCTAAGTAAACTTTTCCTTCCTTAATTTTGAATGTTGGCCATTTTCTCACAGTAACAAGGGAAAAGTAACCATGACAGAATGTGGCACCAGGATTGGGATGATTGCTGTGACCATGCTGACCATGTGGTTCAAAAGCCTTTGGGAATGACTTGTGGGAAGAGTTTGGAAAAATTCTGAGAAGACACCTGAAAGAGAAGTGCTGGAATGCCTCGTGCTGTTTCATATGGGTGATTCTGATCAGAGCTCGAAAGACCAGAATTCTGACAGAAATCCTGCTGTAAAGACCAGGTTTAAAAGGTTTCTGCTGGGAAGATGGACTGAATTGGTTATTGGATTCCATATAATGTATTTATAGCTCATCACAAAGTTTCTGTGCAGTTTGTTCATGTCCAGAGACTGCCTAAGACCAAGATTAAGAGTGGTAGACTAATTAATTTGGCAGAAGAAATTTTAATGCAGTCTAATGCTGAAGAAATGGCATGGCTATTGTTGGGGGGTTTTAGCCAGATCTATGTGGAGAATGAAGAGCAAAGGGCCCAACAGGAAGATTTAAAACATGGTGAATTTGGCCAGAAAGGAAGTTCCAATGAAGTTGTGGACTGAAGAGACAGAGCTGAAGAAATCCAATTGCTGAGAAGGAATAGGAAAATAGAAAAGATGACTAAAGGCATCACAAAGAGGCAGCAAGTCTCGAACCTTTGCATCCTCAAAACTACAAAAATGAGAAAGACTTTGCTTTGAGGCAAAAGCCACAGAGCACTGTGTTTCAGAATGGCAGTGGTCACATCAGGTGCCAGAATGGTGGCAGTATGGAAAATATGTTCCTCAGAGTTGAATTCAGGATACTCAGTGATCCAGGCACACAACTGCTACAGCCAAGTGAGAGGAAAGCCCGGCTACTGATCTAGCTGGTAGCAGACCTTGGCATCATTCACATGGCACTAGTTTTGAGAGCATTCAGAATACAAGAGTTCTGAGGTTAAAAAGGCTTCTACCTTGATCTTAGAAGATCAGAGAGGCCAGGCATTTTGCCTGAGAAGGCTATGTGTGAAGCTGTGAGTGTGAAGCCAAAGGTACAGTGAAGACCCCAGAAGTTTGAAAACACTAGGAGCATGCACAAAAGCACCGAGAGAAATTACAGAAACAACACTTTTCATAGTAGCATTCCAAAAAAACAAAACACCTAGGAATGAGTCTAATGAAGGAAGTAAATGACCTTTATATTGAAGATGATAGCACTCTCAAAAAGGAGATAAAAAAGGATATCAGAAGATGAAAAGACATCTCTTATTCTTGATTAGGAAGAATCAATACAGTGAAAATGGCCATATTTTCAAATTGTTATACAGATTTAATGTAGTTGTGATCAAAATACCAAGAGCATACATCACAGAATTATGGAAAACAATCCTAAAATTCATTTGGAACTAGAAGAGTCCTAGAGTAGCAAAAACAATTCTTGGCACCAAAGGCAAGACAGAGGGCATAACAATCCCTGACTTGAAAATACACTTCAAGGCTACCATGATAAAACAGCATGCTACTGACAAAAAACAGACCCAAGTATCAATAGAACAGACTAGAAATGTAGATACAACTCCAAACACACTCAGCCACCTTATCTTTGACAAAAGAGCCAAATATCTTCCCTAGAAGAAAGACAGCCTCTTTAAAAAATGATGCTGGAGAAGCTAGCTTTCCACATGCCAAAGATTAAAACTAGACCCATATATTTCACCATGCACTAAACTGAAAATGAAATGGATCAAATATAAAAATATTAAAACAGAAACACTAAATCTGCTGGAAGGGAGAACTGGTAGAACTCTTGAAGACACTGGTGTAGGCAAAGACCTTATGAATAAAACTCCAGCTGTACAGGAACTATCACAAAGAATCAACAAGTGGGATCTCATCTTATTAAAAAGTTTTTTTTTTCACAACAATAGAAACCATCAACAGAGTGAAGAGATAACCCACAGTATGGGAAAATAATTTTGTCACCTAATTCCTCAATGAATTATTATCTAGAATATATAAGAACTCAAAAAATCAGACACAAATCAAAAATGGACAGTTGAAATGAATGGATACTTCTCAGATGAAAAACTATGAATGGCAAATAGCATATCTCACAAATTAGAGAAAATGATATGAAAAAAATATTCAGTATCACTGGTCATTCCCCCCTATTGGTAGGAATGTAGATTGATGCACCCACTGTGGAATACAGTATGACAATTCCTCAAATAACTAGGACTAGAAGTTTCATCCAACCCAGCTATTCCCTTCTTGGTGTCTTCCCAAAAGAATTAAAATCATCATATCACTATGATATATTTACATCCATGTTTATAGTGACACAGTTTATAATAGCTAAATCTTGGAAACAGTTCAAATACCCATCAACCAATGAATGGATTAAGACAATGAGGTTTGTTTTCTTTTTTTTTTTTTTAGAAAGATAAGCTTGAGACATTTCTAACTATATGAATGCACCTTCAGAACTACTCTTAAGTGAAATATATCAGACACATACGTTTAAATACAGCTTTGTTTCTCTGGTGTGAGAAACCAAACATGTAAGTAAAGTTCAAAATGTGTAATAGATATTGGAGTATCAGGGGAAAATGTTCAAATGAGAAGGGGAACAAAAGGCAACGGGGATGGGAAAGGGAGAAAGACAAGAAAAAAGAACAGAAGGGGAAACATGGAAACAAAGCTTTTACAAATAAGAAGTGGAGGAAGAGTTAAAGTGGGGAGTGGAATGGGAAAAAAAGAAGCAGTAAGATGTAACATATACAGGTACGAAGTCCGTATGATGAATGTTATCATCATGTATATCTAAAATATAGCAATTCAAAAAAGAAAATTAAAATTAACAAGCCTCATGAAGCAGACTGTTGTCTTAGAAAGAAAAAAAACCTGCACAATAGTCAGGTCCTCAGTAATTTAAAAAAAAAAAAAAAGAATTCCAGACAGGGCCATGACAAATTCAATACAACAAGAAGAAAAAATAAAAATGACTGATGATGGCAGTGAAAATGAGAATTGACTATACTAATATAAAACAAAGATAGCATTTAAGACAAGCAAAAAAAGTATAACAACATCCAGTTGTTACTGAGAGATACTTTAAAATATTTATAAATCTTCAAATATGTATATTAAACTGTATGAAAATGTCATACAAACTACTATAAATATTAAGGCCACCAGATTTTTAAAAATACAATACCACTGGAATATTTTTATATACAACTTTATCACTGACACAAACGAAGGTATAAAGGGTCTGAATAATTTGGCAATAAATATTATTGTATAAACATATTGAATTCTGTGGTTAAAAACAATACAAATTCTCTTCAAGGAATTTATAAACTTTACTACATAATCGTTATGAGAGATTATTACTTTTGTAATAGTCATGCCAAAAAACAGCTTCACTGGTACATTCACCATCAAGTAACCCTTTCATGCTTTATTTCTAGGTTTGGCTGTTTGACTGGACAAATAAATGGGGCGTTAGCAAATGAAATGCCAAGAGCTGTTTTGTAAGTGCTTACACATGCAGGCTATATCCTGGTTCTCTAACTCTTGGGACTTTCTCTCAGATCCTACTTACCAATCATAATATCAAAGCCCAAGCTAGCCATGTGAGGTAAATATATGGACATAAGCCAAGGGCCCAATCAAGGGCCAGGTGAAGTCTCAGCGAAAAGCCAGCTTCAGCCATCCTTGTTAGAAGTGTTTCTCCCCGCAGCCCCACACCTCGTCACCAGCTTGAGTTATCAGTTAATGTGCAGATATCACTTCTGGGCCTTTTGGCTAAAATCAAGTGCAGTTAATGGTGCAGAGAACACAGTTGCAGAATACAGGAATAAGTGACTATTGTTTAATTCAATTATCTTGAGATAAATTGCTACACAAGGATTATCTGAATCATCGGAATATGAAAAATTTCTTAATTTTGAAAACAAATTGAGCTATATTTTATGACTACTAAAAGCAAATTAAAAATTAGTATCTAAACAAAATAGATTAAAAAACTGAAATATGAAAAGCCATCATAACACTGGGTGAAAGAGTTAAAAAATTTAACAGCAAAACTATATAAAAATAAAGCCAAGAATGATATGCAGAAAACTAATGAAATGAGTACATTTAAAGGGATTGACACTACACAAAATACATCTCTACGCACAATGAGATGAAATTAGAAATTGTTAACAGGTGAAAATTTAGAAAATACACAAATTTATAAAAATTAGATAACATACTGTTAAATAACCAATGGATGGAAGCAGAAGTTAAAAGGATAATTGGAAATTATTCTGAGATCAATAGAAACAAAAACAATGTAACATAACTTATAGGATATTCCTAAAGCAGAGTTTAGAATGCCTACATTAAAAATAAGATGAAACAAAAAGATCTCAATTAATTAACCTGTTTTTAAAAACTGGAAAAAGAATAGCAAACTAAATCCAAAGAAATCGAAAGAAAGTAACAAAGATTAATGGAGAAATAAATGAAATAGGAAATAGGCTAATAATAATTTAAAACAATGAAAACAAAGGTAAATTCCTTTGAAAATCAATAAAATTGTCAATATTTAGCTAGACTGATCAAGAAAACATAAGCAAAAAATTAGTAAACTAGTAACAGAAGGGCACACTTTCACCTTGATGAAAGACATTTGCACAATTCTTAGGTAATAGCTACTTAAGGAAAATGAGGAAAACTTCTACTCTTCAGGGTAAATAATATGGGCTTGAGAGGAAAAAGAAACCCTAAGTTTTCTATCATGCAAGAAAGGAAAAAAGATTTTCAAGCCTTCTCCTCCCTTTTCTTAATACCTTAGAAAATTTATAATCATTAATAATTTCTCTGCCTCTTTAAAGTGTATTTAAATATTTTAAAAACCTAAGTAAGTCTCTTGACACTGTTAAAGCCCAGGAATCTTTTTCTTAGGGACCTAGGAGATAGCTCTTATATTCACCAAAAAAGACAGTGCAGCTACATCCCAGCTGCCACAGGAGAGTAGGAATCTAACTTCTGCTTCCCCCTGGCTCCAAGTTACAAATATACGTCCTGTCATAAAGATATTAAAAATGTGTTTTCCTTTTAGATACAGGCAATTAGCAACCCAAGTGGCTATCCCAATTATTAATCGAGGGAATTTAGGATTGTGCTATGTGTGACAAGTGACCCTTCCAAGTCTACTTACTTGAAGACTATTTACCATTTATCTTGAGAACAAATATGATATGGGTTGTGGGGGCTTAGCTCTGTAGAAGGATAGAATTTTTTTGTACCTTTGCAATATTTTTAGTGGATTGCCTACAATGAAAATCATACTCTGATTTAATGCATATTAAATAATAAAACCATTCTTTCTCTTCTGCTTTTGTAGTGAATTTCTCTGGGCTGCAGGAAATTTTGTATTCATCTTATATCTCCCTAAGACTTTCTAAAAGCAAGAACAAGAAAGTCTGTTCTTATACCACATCTATTCAACATTGCACTGGAATTTCTAGTCAAGGAAGTAAGACAGGAAAAAGAATAAAATACTCAGATGGGAGAGAAAAAGCAAAACATTCGCTATTCACAGATGATGATATGATCTTTTCTGTCACAGATCATATGGAATTCAAGAAAATCAGAATTAATTTGTATATAATTCAGCAAAGTTACAGGATATAAAATTGATAAGCAAAAATATGTTCTGTGGATGATTCTCAGATGCAAAGTAATTCTAACAATAAAATGTCTGCTTATTTAGGACTTAATCATATCAAAGACTGTCACTAGGATGGTAAATAGAAAATTGTTTGAAAAACTTAACTTTCCTAAACTAAAGGATTCATCAAATAAATTGTGGTATAGCCCTAAAAAATCATTTGTAATTTTATAAATTAGGAATGAGCTATCCAACATAAAGCTAAAACTACTTTAAGATAAAATCAAAAAAGTATATAATAATAAATTCAACAATAGTAGTACATGATTTGCACACTAAAAATGCAGTAATATCATTGAAAGAAAACAGAACAATTGGAAGCTTTCTATAATTAAATGCCTACATTAGTGTTCTCTTGATACTGTAACAAATAATCACAAGTTTAGTAATTTAAATAACAAATTTATTACTCCAGATGTTTCTAAAGGGGCTCATGCTGGATGAAAGTCAAAGTTTTGTAGGACTGTAACCCCTTCCTAAAGGCACCAGGCAGAAGCTATCTCCTTGCAACACCTCTCTTTGGTCAACAATGGCCTATGGAGCTTTTGCCACGTCTCATCACTAACCCTCCTCTGGCACCTTTTTCCACATTTTAAAGGATTTTTCATTTCATTGGCCCAACAACCTCAGATTTATCTGCTACTTTATTTCCCATTTACCATGTTAAAATGAAAACATATTCACAGGATTACATCAGGATGTGAACCAGGGCAGGAGGTCTCATTTTTCTGCCTATCATAATGGAATACTCCCTATATTGATCTACAGATTTAATGCACCTGGTTCCTTTGTAGAAAGTGACCAGCTGATCCTAAAATTTACATAGAAACACATGGGACACAGAATAAACAAAACAATCCTGAAAAATAATAAAGGGTGCATTGCTTTCTGATTCCAAAACTTACTCCAAAGTTACAATAATCAACAGTCTGTGCAACTAGCATAGGATACTTATACAGATTTGGTATAAGTAAAATAAAAAGGAGATGCAGGAAAAAAAACCTTTATGTTCATTGTTAATTGACAAGGATACTAACACAATGCTATAAGCAAAGAAGAGCTATTTCAATAAACAGTAACCACATGCAAAAGAATACTGTCTTAAACTCTTGTATCATTTTCATAATTTTGTTAGGTTTGGTTTTTTTTCTATCTTGTTTTGTTAGATTTTACTGTATCTGATGTTATGGGCAGCTATTTTAAAGATAATAAGATGTATTATGGTAACCATATTTGGTTTCCTATTATCTTGTCTTAAAGTCCTATAATGCTTTCATTCTTTTAACAGGTTTTATTTTGTTTTCTTCTGTTTGATTTTATTATGTGTGATGGTATGGAAAGCTATTCTGAAAATAATGAAACAATGTAGACATTGCTGATTTCCTATCCTCTTGTTTTAAGTGCTCTAATGCTTTTGATTGTTGTTATTCTGTTGTGTTTTATTTGATTTTATTATGTGTGATAGTATGGATGGCTATTTTGAAGAAAATGAGACGTTATAGCAACCATTTTTCATTTCCCATTATTTTGTTTGGAAGTCCTATAATGCTTTCATTCTTTTCTTTTGATTGGTTTTAGTCTGTTCTGTAGTTTTTGTGTGAAGGTATGGACAGCTGTTTTAAAGAAAACAAGAGACATTATCGTATCCATTGTTGATTTCCTATTATCTTGTTTTGAAGTCCTTTAATGCTTTAATTCTTTTGATTTTATACTGTACTGTTTTGTTTGATTTTAGTATGTGTGAAGGTATGGACAACTATTTGGAAGAACACAAGAGACATTATGGTAGCCACTGTTGATTTCCTGTTGTTTTGTTTTGAAGTCTTATGTTGCTTGCATCATTGTTCTGATTTGTTTTATTTTGTTTTGTTTTATTCTCTTTAAAATAAAATATAAATAAAATGAAAATTTTAAAATTGTATCAGTTTCTCCATATATTTTTAATAATTTTAATTTAAATCACTGCTACTCTTATAGGAATAAACTTCATGCCATTGTCTTCATTTCTGCTTCCTTTTCTGCTTCCTTTTAGAATTTCATTCTGTAGATGTGATATAGTCTTTTAGAATATCACATTATTTATGATATCTTGATATCTCCTATAGTATAGGCAGCTAAGTTAGAGAGAATTATACATTCAGAGAGGAACTGGGCTCTCAAGAAAGTCAGCAGAAAGAAAAAACCATGTGGATAACCAGACCCATCTTTTCCCCAAAATGTCTGTGTTCTTTCCTTGCTACATAACCCGCCTCCACACTGAACCAGTGTTTGCTAAGCATCTATACTTGTAATCGTGTAGTTTGACCCACACTGTACTCACATTGTGATTTTGCTATATAAATTGCTCCTGACAAAGGATCTCAGTGGGAATCCACTTCTAGGACCCTTCCTCTCTCAGGAGGTATTTCAATTCCCTGATAAGCTTTTGCTACTCTTTAAAAAAATTTAACATTTTTGTGTTTTAAAGAGCACTATGAGGAAAACAAGAAGAGAACTCCTAGAATCAGAGAACACATTCACAAATCACATATCTGATAAAGGTCTACTATCCAAAATAAGTGAACTTTTACAACTCAGTAATAAGAATACAAACCAATATAAAAATAAGCCCTCCTAGTCCTCCCTCAGCTCAGCTCTCTCTGTGGGCTGTTGCCTTAGTTCTGCCGCCCTGGCCTGTAGCCCTTACCAATCCCCTGAAACTGTGAACAACCACTGCCCACCTGAAAACACTAAGGACATTCTTCAGTCCTTCACATGGAATCATGTTTCTTCTCTATAGCACGGGACACTGTTGACCTTAGAAAATCATCAGGTTCCTTAGAAACTGTCTCATGTCTTGCCTAACATTACATTCTCCTAGTTCTCTTTCTGTGGGCCTCCTATGTGTCTGCTCCCTTTAAACCTCCCCAAGGCTTCCTCTTTGTCTGTCCCTTATGTATTCTGGCCTCTCCAGGTCTTCAGCACGTGTTTATCTCACACAGATGAGGATAACCCTGTGTCTCCTCACCAGCCAGGAACTCTCTCTCTCTAGAAGCCCCAGGAGTGTAACACTTGCTAACTGGACATGATATCGTCACTATCTCAAAAGCAGTTCAAACATACTCAAGACCAAATTACTTTCTGTGTGTCCCTTTCTCTGCAAGTCCTGTCTCATGTCTTCCCTAAACACCTAGATACTGCTGCACAATGAACTGTGTTTCCTGAAAAGATAAAGTCCTCCTCTACCTATGGATTTGGAAAGAAGGACTTTGTAAATGTAATCAGATTAAGATGTGGTTATACTATATTGTTCTATTGGACAATAGAGAGAATGCAATGTAATTACAGAGGCAAAGGCTAGAGTAATGTGGTAAGAAGTATGTCTTTACCAGACCTGTCCTTTGCTGCCTGCCTCTCCAGTCTTCAGAAGCCTGTTCAGCAAAGAGCCTTGTTTGCTAGTATATTGAGCTATCCAGACTCCTGAAATTAGGATTGGCTTCTAGCATGGAGTCCCCTCATAGTAGCCATGGTAAGAATCACAACACCTTCTGTACCTGTGCTTCTGCTAACTTCTGGCTGCTAGTCCTGCTCCCACGTTCCAATGAATATCAGGACCCCAGCAATACCATCTTCCACACTGCCTGTTCCTCCATCCAGACTGATGCACGCACACACCCATTTCTCACAAATAAATCCAAGACTTAAAGAGAATATCTAAGAGATAGAGTCTAAGTCACATGATTGCACTACAGCTATAAAGGGCAGATAACCTCTCTAGTAATTTGCTAAAGGACAGAATATTCATTAAGTGGAAAATCTACCCAGCTACAGGAAACATGGTCAGAAGGTCATCTAACAACGAGAAAATACCATAAATGTTCACTCTGTATCTGCTTGAAGAAATGTCCCAAACCAAATAAAACATGGTTGCAAATTTTTTAAAAAGAAAAAGACTGAAAAAGAGCAGAGATGATCTACCTATTGAGAAATTCTATCAAAATATGGTGCTTATGTCATTGCAATGCTCAGTGTCTAGAAAAAGCACTAGCTATGTCAAGAGTGATTCTGATCACTGGTGAGGTGGTGGGAACGCCATGGGAGCTCCCAGGCAGAGTGAGTGAATGCTTTCAACTCTTAGTCAAGTCTCACTCTCAGTCAACTGAAAGTACCAATCAGAACTATAAGCAAACAGAAGTAAGCTCCAATTGGGTGGTGTTAATCATATAACATTAATTAAAATCTTAAAAGAGAATATTACCCAGCCAATTATTACCTATAATATTAAAATGATAATGTTTTATTCTTAGAAGAAAAGCTATATGAAACCAATAGAGGAAAACCAATCCCTTCTGTCACATATACTGCCATCAGTCATGTCACCAATTAATCTTATTACCAAGCATAGGATCCTAAAATTACAGTCCATTTCTTCTGTGTCCCATATGTATAAAACATGTCACTGGGGATTTTTAATTACTCTTTCAAAGCTTATATCCTACCTCTCTACCTTTTTGGTTATCATTCTCCAGCAAGTGTAAATCAGCCCAAACTTGAATTATTGCAAAAGCTTTATTCTCTTAAGTGTACTTGTTCATTGAACTGTTCATTGAACAAGTACTTGGTCACCATCTACTACATGCCTGTTCTCCCACACAGCTTTCCTTTTCTCTAAGTCAGGGAAAATGATAAGATGCCAGTAAATGGAAAGGACTTGGGTAGCAGAAGCACAGAAATTGATGCAGAAGAGCAGGAGAGAGTCACTGGAGTGACGCTATTGAGAAAGTGGCGCCACCATAGGGGGCTAGGCTATGGACACAGTCACACGAGAGGAGACCCATCACCAGGACACACGTGCATAAGACATGGAGACAGAGCTTCTGACAGCTTCTAACTTCTAAGTCAGTTAGGGGACAGGGTCATCTCCATGAAGTTTTAAGTCGAACCTTCTCTACCAAGTCCTCCCCATGCCAATTTGTTCATGTCAGGTACCCCTTCCTCACACAGCTCTGGGCGCACACTGATTTCCCGATGCACTGATCTCCCAGAGCCCCTGGCACACTGCCGGTGTTTTTCAACAGGCTTGCTTTTACTGCTCACCAGAAGGTGGCAGCAGCTGAGAACAGGACACTTGATTTCATCAAAACACTAATTATGGATCAAAATTCAACTGTGCAAAGCTTAAAAATGAGTAGCTTAAGGCAGGTGATGCCTATAATCAAGGAAACTGCATTTTACTCCTATGACCAGGACCTAAGCAGAATTATGAAATCGTTTTCCAGCTGTATATAATGGACTAGGAGGGAGGAGAATCCTGCTCATCTAAGAAATGACACTGACATGGTCCTTTGACATAGTGTCTGAACACTCTTGAATAGTGCAGTAGAACAACTTGATCCAAAACTACTTTGCCAAAAAAGACTTGAATCAAGATAGATGTGTTTTAATCTCAGACACTGACACTCTGACACTAAATTAGCCATTATAGTTTTAATTATCAAGACAAAATTTAATAGTCACAAAATAATGAGAAACTTTTTCAAGAAAGTGAGAAATTCATCACCAGTGAATATCTCTACTCATTTTCCCCCACAGGCTAGTTTCCTACCTGTCTTGTTATTAACATTTTTCGTCTTCTTTTTTAATACCTAATGTTAGGCAGATCCAAGTCTTAATCATTGCTGTGCAAGTTACTATTTATGGATTTTGGTTATTAAAGCAAAATTAGCCAAGCAAACTCCACTTTTCACTGTGTCCATTTCCTCGGGGTGACATGGAAGGGAGAATCCTCATTTTATATGGAAACACCAGTATCCCTCTTGCTGCTTACAATATGTTTTCTCCCAGGCTCTCCTGATATTATCTGTTATAGAGAAACACTCCAGCTCCATTTTCTCAGTAGTCCAAAGCAATTCAAGCAAATAATGTTAGCTGTCCGCTGCTATCTTTCCCCTGGTAATCAGCCTATCCTACTCTCTCCCATTATGACCTCTGTTTAGAATTCCTAGCAGCCAAACAAAGAAAGCTCATACAGGACCACAGGCTCTGAGAGGCAGCAGCTGAGTGGAAGTAGGTTGTTCCAAAGCAAAAAAAGGAAAGCAGTAAGTCATCAAGCCATCCTTCTGTAGCCAGCTCTGAAATGGAGTATTTCAAAAAAACTAGGGACTCTGTCACCAAAAATGTACTATGATTTCCCCATACAGTGAATCTTCTTTGATTCAGCACAAAGATTGTTGGTTTATACATAGCAAAAAGGTCTGAAATAACAAACACACAAAAAAGTTTTTATTTGTAAATTCTAAGACAAGTGTAGTCATGGTCTTTTAGTTGGAGGTGAGAGAGGGGATGATATGCTAGAAGATCATTTTGCCACATAGGATTTTATAGTTTATTTCCATTTAATTTTAGCCAATTATAACCCTATGTTATATGAGCTAGGAAAAAGCTGGAAATCATTTGAATATCTTAAGAAAATTGATTAAATTATGATTTAAGCAGATAATAGAATATGCTATGGGTTAAAACTGAAGCTATAGAAAAATACTTATTGATTGTGTGTGTGTGTGTCTGTGTGTGTGTGTCTAGAAGAGGATTTGAAATTGGGACACTAACTCAATTTTCTGTGAGCTTTTTCCCCTTCTGATTTAGTAGGATTATAAGTACCCCTAGTGGGATTTTTTTCTTATTTTCTGCACTGAATGTATATTGCTTTTCTAATAAGGAAACAGTAAAAGAAATTTTTGTCAACAAGTTACTGTATTATCTTTCTCTGTAAAATCACTAATAGCTTTCCATGGCCATTAAAATCCAAGAGATTCAAGTTATGAAAGAAGGAATTCCATTAGACATAAGAACACCCTTGGTATTTCTGGCTTTCTGGTTATGGAAATGTTCATAGGCCCAAAACAGTAAAAAAAAATTATAATTCATCTTCCTCAGAGACTTTTCCCCTTTTAACTTGTCATAAAGATGTTGAGAAATGAAAGAGATGAGTACTTGTTATGTCTTGGCTTCAAGAACAATCTCAGACTAAATGTTCCTTTCGTTTCTCTGATCCTACTGCTTTATGGTCTCTATTAAGGGCACCTAGACAGGAACAGTTCACTGTAAATACAGTGAGAAGTCTGGGCAATTAAACAATGGGCCATGTTCACCCTGTGTTTATTCGCCAGCCATCAAAATGATATACTTTGAGGCAAAAACACAAATTAAATTTAGATCCAACAATCTTGAAATTTCTCTTTATATATTAATTGCAGTTTGCTTGTCTCTAATTATTTTTTTAGGAAAAAACATTTGGCATTATAAAAGGACATCATATGCTTTTTATTTGTATTCAAGTCAAATATCACCACCTTTTGAAATTCAAGTACATAAATAAAGACATAGAGATTCATTAAAAAGGATAATACAATGTATATAATTATACAAATGCTTTTCATTAGACATAAAGTTACATAAAAATGTGTACCCTTGCTCCTTATCAACAGATTGGTAAAAAAAATGAATAAAAATAAAAAAGCAACTGAACAACTTCCAAATCAACATCCCACAGTCTTTATAACAATGTAGTAGAGACTTTCACAGAGGAAATATTCTGTTTCTCATATAAAGTCATTATTGTCACATCAATTTATAAATGATCCCTGGGTTTTGCTATTTTACTTACAAAGTCAGTGCCAGCAGGAGCAGCTGAGAACTACAGACAGGAAGAAAGTTCCTCTGGGTGATACTGGGGAAAAATTTCCTCAATTCCAGCTAACTGAGGAAAATCTAAAGACAACTGTCTAGATTCTTCAAGGCCTTTCAACTAGAAAAATACATCCAGGGATCATAGAGAAAATTTGCTAATTTTTAGAGAACAGAGAGGGTCCTGCATACAACCGCCACATCCATGGACAAAGTTTGGAAGCCACTCTGCAGGTGATCTGTAATGCAAAGTGGCTCGCATCACAAACCGGAAGCAGATGCTATAGATGTCCTACAACATGCAGTTTTCACTTATTCAGAGCACCCTGGATTATTAGAAGCTCATCTGAAGGTTTTTCTGCAGTCCCTTGGCCTTCTCTGTCTGTAGCTGGACAGGCTGAAAGTGGCAGTAATCAATGGTACTCCAGGGAGGACCCGCAATCAATGCCTGAGAAGACCCGACAGATCAATACTTCACTCTTTCGTTTTGAATGAATAATTCTGAATTATTCGCTTCCAAGTCCCTCCACAGGTTTGAGTCCTAATTGCCCTCAGTGACAACTTGGCCCCCATTTTCCCTTCCTGATCACACTTCTCATCTCCTACCCATGTGTCCTATGATCATCTCCAGAATAAACCAGTTTTATTTGAATTCTTGTCACAGGGTCACCTTTCAGGGCAACCCAAACTAAGAGACAAGTGAAAGAGACCCAGTAAATAAAGAAATTTATTGACAGTTTCCTGTAAATACATGAAGAATGAGGCTGAGCTGGATCTCCAAAATGTCTAGGGCCTGCACATTGCCCAGACTCACTTTTTCTCCAAGTGTTCACCACATTCTCTAAGATTTGGTTCCTTCATGGCTACAAAAATGGTCACCAAATACTCTTAGGTCTTTTTCATCTTAACTTCAGTTCTGTTCACTGAGTCCCAGCTCAACACATTCCCAGGAAAGAATTCTACTTGAATCACCTTGAGTCAGTGAAACATTGCTGCTGTTATCATTTTTGAAACAGAGGCATGAATGCCAGAAACTTACTTCCCTAGGTATGGTCAAGGTGGCAAAGTCAAACAGTGGGACTCACTTGGCCATTTAAGCCATGTTCTTTGTAAGAAGGAAGAAACACTTTCCTAAAAACTAGGTTCTTATTCCCTATCTGATGACAGATGTTTGCTAACTCTGTTATTCTATCTTTCATCCATCTTTATAATCTTTATTATAATCCCATGATGTAGATAATTTAATTACACAGACAGACAGACAGGTAGACAGACAGACAGACATACACACACACACACACACACACACATACACACACACCCTTCATTCATATAGGTAAACTAGCATCCATAAACATTTAAGTAACATGTCCAAAGTCAAAGAGGAAGGTGTAGAGCTAGAATGAAACCCAGGTAACCCAGGTCTAGCATCTGCACTGTCTTCTACTGACTCCTAAGAGAAGGGACAGCTACACAAGCAACTCATCAACCCTCCTTCCTTCCGTCACTGCTGCAGCTCAGGGCACCGTTTACCAAGTGGGTAGATGAAGCAGATCTACAAAAATTAGAAGTGGATTCAAGAAAAATAGGATGAGTGGAGACAGCACAGACTGAGAAAGCTTTACTGGGAAATATGCCAGCTTGGACCCCAGAGCACAAAACGAATTTAGCTCATGCATACGGAATCTCCCAATGTTAACCCCTAGATGTATGGGCCTCAAAAATGCCTTTCTGTGAAAATAATGGTTTTTAAGTGGTTTAATGTGTGACAGATGTGCAACGAGATGACAAGCAGTTCACATTTCCAAGTCTTTATTTTGACATTTTACTACAGGCCATAATACTGTCGCCATTTGAAAGTTTTCCTATAAAAGTACATTTTTTTAAAATTCTCTCCCAAAGGGACATTTGCACTTCAAACTATTGGACTTGGGATTAATATCCTACTACAGAGTTTTAAGAATACCATTGCTGGCCCTTTAACAGGTTTTCTTTTATTGGTATGGTAGTAGGGCTCCTTCTGAATTCTTACTTTTTCATTAATACATGTTTGCAAAGAGTCCTGGCTTTCATTTCGGCACATCTATCTGTGCATACAACATGGCCCCCGAGTTCTTACCAAGTCAACAAGCCAAAATTTTAAAAACAGTGTTTTAAATTTAAAAATTAATAACACCAGAGACTGTTAATACTAGCTAAATAAGCTATAACATAAGTTGATGTAACGGTGTATGGTTGGTAAGATCGCTTTTTTTGTGGTCTTTTTCCTTTTTTATCGGTACCGGGGATCGAACTCACAACTGCCTGCTTGCAAGGCAGGCGCTTATGACGCTGAGCTAAATCCCCAGCCGAGTTGCTCATTCTTAAGAATAAGTTGAATGCAGCCCTGCAAGGGAGCTAAAATGGTGCATTACTTCCTTTGTCTCTGAGGTAGTAACTTGGCTTTTGTGTTGCCTTGTGGTTTAAACCCCTGAATCCCTCACTCTTCTCCTCTTCACCCTCACTGCATTGCTATCTCTCCCCTTCCCTTGTCACCTCCTGTTACCATTTCACTAGGTCAGATTCACTTCTGAGCATGTGTTGTCATTAACCACTGCATCTGAACAAAATGTCTCACTTTACATAATCTTTAAGTAGCAGATAGAATGTGGCACAGCACAGCACCCACCCCACTCCAATGAGCTCTCCAGAACACACAGGTCCCTCTTCCACCAAGGCTCTCTATACTGTCCCGAGGGCTTTGCTTGTAAACCTCATGCAATCTCATGAAAAGGATCACTTCCACCTTCCACACTTAGCTCTGTCTGTTCAGGTGTGGTTATTTGTGTATGGGGGAAAGAGGTTGTGTGTGTGTGTGCATGTGTGTGTGGCCAAATTCAATTGAATTCACCTTGCAGGAAGTCACGTGCTACTGACAGGTTGTATTGTAATACCTACTTAAGGAGCACAGAAATTGAGGAACAAGTCCCTCCTTCCCTTTCCTCAGCTTCATTTCACATATCTCCTGGAAAAATAGCACTTCCAGTGAGTGACTTTCAGGTTAAGAGATGCCCAGTGGCACCACAATGTCACAGGGGAATTACCAGGTCTCTCACATCACAGCACAAATCTCAACCCAGCCAAACTACCACTCCTGCTCTTTCCTATTCATGCTGAGACTATTCAGAATTAAACTGGAGAAAGACTTAATCTTCATCATTCAAAAGATGCTCTGGAGATGTACCAGTGCGAGAGACACAGAGAAATAAAGCAGCTACTGTTCAGAGGAAAGAGAGGCATTGAAGATGATATAGCAGTCTTGTGGCCTTATGCCACCACTGTCATTCCAGGTACGATGGGCCAAGACTGAAGTTTCCTGGTGCCTCAGTTACCAATTTACTGTTTCTTACATCCTAATACCTCCTTCAGTAATCAAAGGAATTCCCCTAAGTGCTCGTCACCTAAAGTGAGCACAGTGTTAAACTGTCTCTGTAGATGGTGCTGGAGAAACTGCAGGACAAAAAGACTTCCTGCAACTTCTGACGGGCAGGGGTAGGCAGTCTGGTTTGGAACTGACCTGTAGAGCCTGTCCTAGCCCCAAACCCAGAAACACTCTCCTGTGACACTGCAGCCTCAGTGTGGTGCCCTCTTAATGCAGGCCTCTAGTCCAGAAGTCAGAGCCCAGCATGGCCCATGCCCTAGAAAGGCCTCATGCACAGAGCCTGGACTCACCATTCCTCCCTCCCAGGGATGCTCATCTCAGCACCAATGGTTCTGAACCTCTGATGTGTGTCCATGCCATAGGTACTAATTGGTAGCTCCTCCTCCTGTCCTACAGGGAACTGATCCTACTGGCTCAACAGAACCAGACCAGCTCCCTCCTGGCCCACCCAGGCAATCTCTCTGCTGACTGCTAGGCTACCACACTTGGACCCTTCTTAATTTGTCCTTCCTGGGTCAGCTCCTTCAGCCCTAGGATAACATGTTGAGCTTCTTTCTATTTTACTGTTACACTTACGTCACAGTGAAACATTCTTCATATTAAAATTCCTCTACTTGGTCCACAGTGTCATTTCTATCATCTGATTGGAACCAGCCTGCCACATTTCATTCTGAAACTTGGGGCCAATGTGCCAACACTAAGTATTTAACATAGAATAGTTACCTGTTTCATGGGTCTTGACATCTGAAGCTATTAAAGGGGTTCAGCTTCTTTTTGAACATCCTCCTGTCTTACATGTACTGTATTAAAGATGGCTATCTATTCTGTAAATGTCCTTCCCTGGAGCAGTAAAAGTACATCCCCGTGCCCTTGAACTTGGCTGGCCTTGACTTACTTTGACCACTAGACTGTAGCAGGTAGGCTGCTACTGGCTCCATCCAAGGACATCCAAGAGTCACCTTACAGATGCCTTGCACTTGCTTTTTGTCCTTCTGGAATTTTATGCTACTACTGTAATGTAAATCAAGGCTACATGGAGATGTGGGGCCCCACACACTCTCTGTTGAGTATCTTCTGTTTAAATTGAAATGCCAGAGCAATGAGGTCAACATGGACCCACAAGCTCATGTACCCAGGTCAGCCCAGCAAGAGCTGCCTAGTAAGCCCTCAGACAAGGCTTCTTTGAGCAACTGGAATTGATAGCTGCATAGCCGTATTACAGGTCACTAAAACCTACAGCCCCTCCTCACCAACTCATCTCCCAATTTCTTACTTATCCAATAAATTAATTTGAGGACACTTCTTTTGACCAGCCCCTCCAGAAAAGCATGCTGAAATAACACACCACACTATTATGCAGTCCCTTTCACATCTCTTTCCAGTAGGAAATGTGAAATTATGTACAATTATATATACCTGGTGATTTGAGTGTCAATATTTAAAATGACAAAATAGAAAAATAAAATAAACATGAAGAGACAAGCTCAAATGTTTACAGATTTGTGTTTACTTAGAAAAAATGAGGACTATAAGAAGGCAAGGAAAATAAGATGTAAAAACTGAAGATAAATGACTTTGAATTGCTAGTCAATAAAGAAGTGAGGGCTTTCACAGACAGAATCAATCATCAAAGAGCTTCCTATGTTCCTTTTCATGCTGCTGGGAGCTGAGAGCAAACCAGACTGAAATTATCTGTGAGGAAGACAGCATGATGCTTCCATATTCATACTTGTAATCTTGGCTGAACAGGGCTTAACACTGCTAGAGACACAAAATGAAACTGGGCACATCTTGACTGTCTACAGTATGATACAGCTTTATCCATAAACTGGTGTCAGGTGATTGAAAGACAATGTAATGATGAAATTATATGAAACCATTAGTGTCCTTAACTTGGAACTGTATTTCTCCTTTTCTAGAAACTCTGTAACTTTTCATTTTGGAGCATTTGTTGGGGGCTGAGAGGGAGCGTATCAGGAATCAAACTCACTACCTTGCACTTGCCAGGCAGGTGCCATGCTACTGAGCTGTATGCCTGGCCCCATAACTTCATTTTCAATTCAGAAGCTACCTCAGGCTTTATCATGTTTGATGTTGTTGCTGAAACCCTATCTAAACATTTTTACATGTTGAATAATGAAAAAACCATGAAAGTTAGAAAATTTTTAAAGGAAGAACTTTTAGTTGAATAAAAGTAAAACTTGGCAAATAATAAATATATTACATTGACAAAGGCACCTGGAATATGCCCATTTTAACAGAAAAATCACAATATTCCTGAAGAAAACATTAATCATAGTGTAACATTTTAATTCACAACATATTAAGCCACCAATTATTCACTATTCAGTTATCAGGGAAAATGGTTAAGAGCCCACACTCCAGAATCAAGCTCTTTGGATTTGAATCCAGGCTTGGCCACTTACTAGTTATATGATGGTAGATATGATTGATCCTTTAAAATTACTTCCTGGTAACCTTTATTTTAAAGAGGTTTGAAGATTAAATGACTATTCAGTCCACTTAGCAGTAGCAAACACTTAGTAAGCACTCAAGAAGTGTTAGATAAATACAAATAAGTAAAATCATGGGGTTGGTAACATAGTATGGTGGGTTATCATTAATGTAAACTCTCTAATAATTTCTACTCATATCTTCTGTTTATATTCACGAAACCAGTGTCCATTCCACTGAGTCCTTAAGATGTGTTTAATTCCATTTGTGCAATTAAATGTTAAGTTCATTCAAAACTTCTTCCTACCTAGCAAGCGGATAATATAATACAACAACTCTCTCTCCCTCTCTCTCTCTCCCTCTCTATCTCTCTATCTATCTATCTCTATCTCTGTCCCTCTCTTTCTCTTTTTCTAAACCTGTCTGTGTGTCTGCCTGACTGTCTCTGTCTCTGTCTCTCTCTCTCTCTCTTTCTCTCTCTCCCTCTCCTTATAAGGGCAGGTGACAATACTCAGGTAAATAAATCTTATCTTCTTGGGCCATAGAAGAGCCATAACAGAAGAAATTACAGGCTACGGCATCCCCTGCCCACCTGATTAAAGCACTTTATAATCCAGCAAACACACACACACTGAGCTGAGCATGGAAGCACAGCCTGTAATCCAGGATCCTCAGGAGGATAAAGGAGGAGGATCGCAAGTTTTAGCCAGTCTTAGTAACTCAGATCATGTCTCAAAATAAAATTTATTCAAATGTCTGGGGTGTAGCTTAGTGTCAAAGTGCCTGAGCAGGTGAGTTCAGTGCCCAGTACCACAAAAATAAATAAATAAATAAATAAATAAATAAATAAATAGAGGCAAGTATTCCAGCATTCTGATTTTAATTGCATTAAAAAGAGAAATAACTTCCTTTCATTTTATCTATTCAGAATATTTACTAAGATTCTGACATTCAGCCTGTGGGTCTTGAAGAAGCCATGTTTGTGTTTAGTGAGGGACACTCATGATAAACCACTCAGATGCAAAGGGTCCTCTACTTACCACGTGGTTTACAACCTGAAATTGTAAGTCAAAGATGCATTGAACACCCCTAACCTGCTGAATAGCACAACTTGGCACCAGGGTACACACGGGAGCATTCACTGTGTTCAGTGGCTGACTGGGAGCTGCAGCTCAGTCACTGCCAGCACCTGCGAGGCATTTTATTGAACAGCAGTGGCCCAGGAAAAGATTAAAATTCAAAGTATGGCTTCCACCAAATGCATTTTGTTTGCACACTGTCAAAGTCAAAAACTGTAAATTAAGCCATCCAAAGTTGGCAATCATCTGTACAATATAAGATCAGGAAGAAAGAAGGGCCATGAAACACTAAAGCAAGATTTGGGAGTTGAGTCTGGAGGTTTGTGTTTTGGGCAGGTGATCAGGGAAAGGCTCTTTATACAAGCACATTTAAGCCAAGATCAGAATGAACTAAGGAAGTAAACTCTGTAGCTAACTAGAGGAATAGAATTCCAAAGGGGAACATTTTGGAGATCTATAAAAACAGCAGGGGGGTGAAGGTTTGGGAGGGATGATAGCTAATGATAATTTTGCACAATAAAAGAACAATTTTCTTTATAGCACATCCTGCTGGGTATTCTTCACAATCATGGAAGTACTGGATCACTCACGAAGCAAATATTTTTGTGAGACTGCTGGATTCAGTGCTAGGGATTAGTAGTCAACATCATCCTCATGAACTGTCACAAAATAAATAAAATATTCAGCTGTGTGGAGAAAAATACATGGAATGTATAGACCAGAGGAATGTACTTTGGCTAGGGTTCATCTGAAAAGGCTACAGTTCGGCAGACAGCTGACAGGCGCGACAAGGGTATTCCAGGGAAAGGGGACAGCATGTGTAAGAGGTTCTGGGGTCAGAGGCCAGGGGCGTTATTCCCAAAGTCTAGTTGGAAGAAAGCTGGATAACCAGCAAAGGCCTGTATATGCAGGGTTACACAGTTACAATTATGCTGAGAACCTGGTCTTTTCATTAGCAATCAGAAGTGACTGAAATGTCCTAAGCCTTTGAAGATTTTAAATTCCAAATGCCTTATAACTTCTTAAGCCCTTAGGAGGTACAGTCCAGCTAGACATGTTTTGCTTTGCCTCAATTTATCCAAGTTTCTATGCAGCATTATTTAGAACTATCTAATTACCTAGGGTCATAACATGAACAGGATCATAATAAGCAGTGTAGGCTCAAAAACATTCTCATTCCAGTAGTAGCCAAACTCCCATTTTCATTATGCCGCTCTCCATTGTTAAATAAAAATACATGTTCTATGAAGAATCAGCATGAACTACTTCTCAAAACTCAAATCCTAAATCTACTTTGGAAAGGTAATTGATGATGGTCTACTACATTTTTTCCTCTGGCATTAGAGTAAAACAGAATTTTTTTAAAAATGGAAACAAGAACTATATTTTGATATTATTTTCCTTGCAAAGATAACAAACATTTGCCTAATAATAAATCAATCAGTTGAGGAAAAGAAACTTTTGTTGAACTTCTGTTCTAGCACGATCATTTCAGCTACGTGCCCGTAAACCATTTATGTAGCAGCTAGAATACAGAACACAGAACTTCCTATAAGAGTTATAAAGAGAACTTCTGTAAAATAAATATCAAAGGAAAAAAGCAAAAAATAAAGGGAAAATTATACAGGCATATAAAATTCATCAAACTTAAGGACCATGAGGAATGGGAATAAAGGTTCCCCAGGCACCCCAAATCCACATTTATAGGTTCAGAGCTCCAAAGAATCACATGAAAATTATAAAATTTGAAAGAAAGTACTTTACGGAGTTTACGTCATAGGAACCTTTTAGAGACCAAGGGCCCAAACCACAATATTTATCACAGAGTGGCAACACTGCACCTGGACCTGAAGATTGAGGGTTTAGTTTAGAAAAAGCAGCTCATCGGGGGCTGGGGATTTAGCTCAGCGGCACAAGCACCTGCCTTGCAAGCAGGCGGTTGTGAATTCGATCCCCGGTACCGGCAAAAAAAAGAAAAGCAGCTCACACACCTGGCTCCCATGCCTGCTGCAGCACACGTGACGTAATGGGTAATGGGAACCTACTCTAAGGTAAACGACAATCTAAGAAAAGACACGCAGTGTGAGACTCAGAGCAGTGATCGTGAAAAATATTAACTTCATGTTTCTCCAAGTTAAAAATTCAGAGAAAGCACCAGAATGAAGATATGAAAAATTCAAGAGAAATCATATCTCAGACAATGTATTTGGGTAATTTTATATTTGAAATAATAAAGACTCCAATTATTACAGACCAGACAATGTCAGGACCCTGGCCAGGTCCCCTTCTACTCATTTTTCATCCTGAGTCAGCATCGCAGGACCTCAAACAATGCCTGGAGACTGTGTAAGGGCTTCTCCCAGTTCAAGCTAGCTCCTAGCTACATGACGGTTCCCACTTGCGACGGACAGGAAGATATTCCAGCTTCTCACCCAGCATTAGGGCCACGCTAAACTGCAGCCTGTTACCGCATACACTGCTCTATAGTGTTCATCATACCAGCTCCTCTCCCTTCACTGGCTCCCCTTCTCCTTCCACGCTAGTGTTTCCTAAGCTCTCTTGCAAACAGTTTCATTTGAACCCTTGCTTAATAGTCTGTTTTGGAGAATCTCAGGATAAGAAAGTAATAGAATATAACCTTCAACTTGGTTCTTTAACCTGATACAGTGGAAGATATTAAAAACTAGGAAGAAAGACAGATATAAGCACAACCTCACAGTGAAACCCAGTGAATAAGGAATTTCTATTAACTAAGGTAGAGGGAAAAGGTGAAAAATAAACAGGAAAACTTTAAAGTAGTTTATAAGATCAAAGACTTGATAGAAAGAGGAAAGATAATAAAACACATTGTACATACTATTAAAACAAGCATGATATACCTACATGAAATAATAGCTTATTTGTATAAGCAGGGTTCAGTTTTTCTAGCTCTCCATTAATTTAAAAATTAACAGGCATTATGAACCTATCTTTAGCATAAGAAAGCAAAATCATTCTCATCTTCTGTATTTCTTCCTAAAAAATTTGTACATTTGTTACATGAACACACATATACAAAAGTTATCATATTAACAATTATGAACTTAATTCTTAATTTTGGCAATAAAAATATGCTTATACCAAATACAACTGAAACTTAAGTTTGTATTTTACCTACTCTGTAATTTTGACAATCAAATCTGTTTAGGAATATATTACGAATTCATATTTTTGTAATAAATTTTCATTATTTCTGAAAAACCATGTAAATTAAATGAAAAGTAGTTTTTCCAGCATCAAGTAATAGCTGGTCAGCCTTATGGTTAACACATTAAATATGAAGGTAAACTTGCAGATTCCAAGGACTATTAGCCTGGCCACCAGCCTTTTTTGCATTTTCTAATGAAACTATTTTTTAAAATAAAATGTAAGAAATTTCCAATAAAATAAACCAAAGTTACCCTCTACAAACATTATTCTGAATATATATATATGAAACAACTTTGTAAAATGGGATTGCTATTTCAAGACAAATTCTAACCTCTCTCAAGAAGCTTTAGTTTCAATTCTATTTCCAGGACTCAATTTACAATAGGCCAAATTTTACAAAAAGACAATGAAAGTATCTTGATTACTTAATACATTGAATCATACTTCAGAATATTTTTCTGATATTTGCTATTATACTGACAACCCTATTTGCTTGATAATTTCAACAGATTGAGATAAATGATGTGTGATTAGCAAAGAAGATTCTCACTTCATAATAGCTTGCAAAGGAATTCTCAAAGTATTTTTTAAAAGTTACACGTGTCTACATTTCTCAAAAATTTACTCTAAGCATCTCATTTGTTAACATGTGTCTAAGTATATATGTCACCATTTATTCATTTATGAAATAGAATTTATTCAATAACTATTATTTTCCAGATATCAGGCTACATAATGGGGTATAAAACTTTCTCTAGACTTTAACATTTAAAGGTAGAAAAGAAAAAATAGGTGCCCACAAGTAAATGTAATAAAATATCCCAAGTATTGTATTGGTTAGCATTTCTACTAGTGTATTCACAGATTTATTTAACAAGTATCACACACCATTAATGTGCCAAGGGTTGCCCCAATTTTTAGTTATAAAAGTAGTCCCCATAAGGGGGAATGCTACATTAGAAGAAAGATTAATTTTTGTGATGGTTCTCTTACACATACATAATGATCCATAATTCTCTTTGTGTATATTACTTAGACAACTGAGGAAAATTTATTAATCTATCTTTCCTAAAATTCTTTTCTTTGCAAGCTAAAATAGAAATGAAAGCCCAAACCAGTCAAATACAATGACTGAGATTCATAAGGCAAGTATCCTTACCAAGAATACAAGATTGTTCCAACAACAGACGTGAGCTTACTGTTTTCTTGTTTTTGCTTTGCCAAACCAAAGTCAGCTACAAGTAAGAGAACAAAGCAATACGTTAGTGTTTTCCGGACTTAAGATTATTCCCTAACTTCTGCTGTTGTACACAGTACTATTCTGTCACTTCATAGAGAAAAGACTTTGGTTCCTTTAGTCTGTTGGCACCTCCACAAGCCAGTCTTCCACACCACTTGCAGTTTTAATTAATGGCGTACTATATGTTTATTGAGCCATTACACTTTATATTTTGACATAATGAAGTTTATCATTTTTAAAAAACCTAAAATAAACCTTGCTGACTGTAACAAGGTAAAATCCTTGTTGAACTGGGTGTTTATTTTTCAGGTTATCCTTTACAAATTTCAAATAAATAACTAACATTTTGACATACAGCAATCATCACTGCATCTGTTCAAAAGAAAAAAAAAGGTTATCTCTGAATAACCATCACAAAGGTCTAAAAAGCTGAAATTAAATGGCGTTTATTTATACAAAGTCACGTTTTCTGCAAAATAAGGTTTAAAATGGTATAGTGGTAAATCGCATAATAGAAAAATTTAAATCATTTATAATACAAAAGTGATATGTACTTCATATATAAATATATATAGTATAATATATACTTTTTTTTCTTTTTTTGGACCAGGGATTGAACTCGCGACGTTGTGCTTGCCAGGCAGGTGCTTGTCCTGCTAAGCTAAATCCCCAGCCCTATATATTCATTTTAAATAACATATTATTTGTTTTATTTTTAATCAACACATAATAATTGCCTATGTTCATGGAGTATAGTATAACAGTTCATTCAATTAATACAATTTGTAATATTAAAATCAGGATAATTAGCATTTAACTTTATTTTTTTTTCTTTTTGGGGGGGGGGGTCTTTTTCATTTTTATCGGTACCAGGGATCGAACTCACGACTGCCTGCTTGCAAGGCAGGCGCTTATGCCGCTGAGCTAAATCCCCAGCCCCTTTTAAAACTTTTGCATAGTAATGGGGTTGCATATGATGTTTTGATACATGAGTACACTGTCTAGTGGTACATATATATCTTGAATATTTATCATTTCTTCATGGCGAAAACATTCAAAATGCTTTCTTCCAACTTATTGAGTCGTATAGTACATAACTCTTACCCATAATCACCCGACTTCGCAGTAGCACACAGAACTTCAGTTCCTATCTAACTGTAACTCAGTACCCATGGGTCACTCTTTTTTTCCCTATTATTCTTCTTAGTCTCTGGTAAACACCACTCTACTTTCAATTTCTAGATGGATTTTTTTTACAATGTACATATGAGTAAAATCATTTGATGCTTGTCTTTCTGTTCCTCCCTTATTTCATTTAACACAACAATAACTCATTCCAGCAATGTTGTCATAACTGACAGAATTTCATTCCTTTTTACGTGTTCTATAGTTTGTCCACAACTTACCGGCTGATGAACATTAAGGTTGTTTCCATTTCTTGACTACTGTAAATAAGTTCTACAATGAACAAGGAGGTGCAGATAATACTTTGGCAACCTGATTTCATTTCCTTTGGGTATATATTGCTATTTTATGGTAATTATAGTTTTAATTTTTGAGAAATTTCCATACTATGTTCTGTAATGAATTTATTCATTTACACTCCCACCAACAGTGCACAAAGGTTCCTTTTTCTCCACACCTTTGCCTTCACTTTAGTCTTTTTGATAATAGCCATTCTTACTGGGTTGATGTGACAGTCCATAGTGGTTTTGATTTGCATTTCCCTCATGATTAATGATGAACTTTTTTCATACATCCACTGGCCATTTGAATAACATCTTTTGAGAACTCTACTTAGAAAAATTATACATTTTAATTGGATTTTTTGGCCTTTTGCTTTTGAGTTCCTTACATATTCTGGATATTAACCCCTGAAGAGATGTATACTTTGCAAATATTGTCTCCAATTCTGCAGGTTATCTCTTCATTCTAATGCCTGCTTTATTTAATGTGCAGAAACTTTTTACTGTAATATAACCCCACTTGTCTGATTTTGCTTTGGTTCCTTGTGCTTTTAAGGTCTTCCCAAAATATCTCTTCCTAATACAAAGTCCCCAAGCATTTTGTTTAAGTTTTCTTCTAGCAAATGCATAGTTTTTACATTTAAGTCTCTAATCCATTTTGAGTTGACTTTTGTAGATAGTGAAAAGAGTCTAGTTTTATTCTTCTGCATGTGGATGTTCAATTTTCCCATCAGTTATTCAAGAGCCTCTCTTTTTCCTGCATGTGTTCTTAGCACCTTTGTCAAAAATCATCTGGTCGTAGAGGCAAAGACAATTGTATTGCTGCTAGGCTCTCTATTCTGTTCCATTGCTCAATGTTTTTTTTTTTGTACCTTACTGTTTTAATTACTACAATCCTGTAGTATATTTAAGTCAGTAGTCAATTATGTATATAATTAGTCTTCACAACCTCCCATCCATAGATAAGGAAACTGAGCTTAGAAAGAATGAGTAACTCGCCCAGTGTCTCATAAGGAGTACCCAAAGTCATATGTCAACCTGCCATTGCTTGAATCTAAAGCCCCAAATTCTTATCAAAGCACCATGCTGCTAACAAAGCAAAATGAGGCCCAGATTGTTTAAGTGACAAATTTAACCAACCATTTGAACAGTAAATAATACCAATTATCCACACACTGTACTAGAATATGAAATAGGAAAAAACACTTCCCAACTCTTCTCATAAAGCCCACACTGCTCTGATACCAAAACCAAATGATGATATTCCAAAAAAAAAAAAAAAAAAAAACCTTCAGTATGATATCCCCCATGGATGCAGACACACGAATGATCAACAAAACATAAGTCAATCAATCTAGCAATATGTAGAAAGTATAATACATAACGACTAAGTGGTGTTTAACCCCAGAAATACGCAGTATTTCATAATCAATGTAGTTTATCACATCAATATATTAAGAATAAAAACCATATAGTCATATCAACAGATCTCAAAAAAGGTATTTAAAAATGCAGTATCTATTTCTTTTAGCAAAGTAGAATAAAAACTTTCTTTACCTGATAGATGACATCTACCAAAAAACCTATGGCTAATACACTATTTAAAGCTAAAAGACAAAAAAAATAATTTTTAACTTCAAAAACAAGCCAAAGGACAAACTTCCAGACCCACCCCTGAGTGTCCTCTGCCATCAGAATGCTGGACGCATGCAGGCAGCCAGTGTGGGCAGGTAAAAGCAGCCAGACCTGCCCCTGTGTATCCGGCACCACCTGGAAGCTTCCTTCTCTCAGGTAACCTGCACAGGCAAGGAGACACAGCCAGATATGCCCCGTGTGCCTGCAGGCTGCCACTGTAGATGCTTACTTCCCTTGTGCAGCCAAGCAGGCCAGGAAAACCAGACAAGCATGCCCGTGCGCACCTCTGCCATCAGGGAGTCCTGTGTAACCATGCAGGCTGAGAGAAGAAGCCTCACCACCATTCACCCATGGCCAAGGAGAAGCCTCAGGGTAGATACACATGTCTGAAGAAGTCTTTCTCATGCACCACTGCCTCCCTGGGAGCTAAGGTTCAGAGAACCCAGGTGTCTGGCCCATTTTCCTACCATGTGGAGAGGCAGTGAGTATGGGAAGTGCCTGGGACCTCACAACCAGCTTATTGGGAAGAACCCAGGAAAATGTTGAGACGAAGGAGCAAAACGCAATCTCAGACTTCCATCCCACACAGAACAAATCTGGGAGATATAGATATGGAATAAAATGGAAATCACACACAACTGAAGTAAAGAAACAAATTCATGAGAGTGTGAAAGTAATCACATCAGAAATAACATCTCAGGAAAAAGAAAAAATCACAAGTATAATGAAAAATTGTTGAGCTTTTCTAAGGAAGCCATAGATTTAAAAAATGTATAGGAAAATGATGGAAACCCTGAATGAACAATATAGAAAAGAATTACAATGCATGAAATTGAATCTGTTTGAATATCTCTTGGAATCTAAGAGATATCCAGGACATTAAGAAGTTGATCGAAACTTGGGAAAACTTCTTGAAAGAGATTGAAGATAGACTTTCAGACCTTCAACACAGGATTGCAGCTAGTGATCATAAAAGGAAAGATCTCTTAAAAATTAACAAGGAACCAGGATATAGCAATTCAGTGGCTGCAAGATGACACACAGAAAAATAATTAAAGAGTCATAGATATCAGCAAAGATGCAAAGATCAACACAAATGACATAAAAATACTATTTACAGATGTAATAGCAGAAAACTTCCAAACCATGGGGAAAGATTCTAGCATTCAGGACATGTAGAACTCCAACTAGCCATAACCACAGTAAACGTACATCCAGACATATAATAATCAAGATCCCAGAAATTCAGCACAATAACAGACTATTAGAGGCTATTAGAGAAAAGAAGCAGATCACCTATAAAGGATAATCCATCAGAATCATGGCAGACTTTTCAACACAAACCACCAAGTCAAGAAGAGGTTCCTGAAAGAAAACAACTTCCAACCCAGGTTGATGCAACACTGCTAGAAAGTGCAGCCTAACAGGAGATGCCTGGATTTCATGCATGAATTAAAACTGTCATTACAAAATGGGCTCCTTATAAAATAATCGCTTTGGCTCCCTCTTATCTCAGTCTCTGTTGCACATCTGTCTGCTTTCCACCTTAGGAAGTTACAGCAAGAAGGCTCTGACCACTTGTTAGTGCCTTGATCTTATACCTCCCAGCCTCTCAAACCACAATGAGTCAATAAATAGAGTTCACTGTAAATTGCCAAGGCTGTAGTACTGTTATCACAGCACAAACAGACTAAGAGAGGTGTGAAATATGGGTTGGCAGTTATAACTCTCCTGGATATGATCCCCCAAAGGGTCAAAGAGATGATATTACAGTGAAGCATGCACATCAATGTTCGTAGCAGCACTACTCACAGTAGCTAAGCCAAGGAAATCCCGTATGTCCACCAACAGATGAATGGACAAAGAAAATGTGATACAGATAGATAGATAGAGATATAGATATTTGAGTACTACTCACTCATAAGGAAGGATAAATCTGAATGATCTGTAGGAAAATAGAAGCACCTTGAGACCACAATGCTAGGTGAAATAAATCAGACACTGAAGGTTGAATATTGCATGGTATCTCCTGCATAAGAAAAGGATCTAAAGATGGAGGGAGAGGGAAGGGATAAAAAGACAATGAAAAGTAAAAAGACCAAGATGTAATATGTTTGTGTTCCAATTCTTCATGATGAATATTTTCATTATGTGTCACAACCATGTATTAAAGTTTAAAATAGAATTAAAAATAAGAAATAAAAAATGGGTTGCACTTCTTATTTTTTCCCATAGGTTGCTAGTTGTCCCAGCACAATTTGTTACAAGTTCCTCTTTGACCTAAATATCTGATCTACTTACTTATCTGGATAGTCAACACCCTTCCTTAAGTGTCTCGTACATATTTCAAAATTACCATGTCTCCAAAAGTAGTCTTAACCCCACCCCAAACAACTCCTTGGTTCCCCACCAGTAAGTGGCATCAGTGACGACCTAGGTACTTTTCACAGCTCCTGTGCCATTTATCAGTTTCCTGCCTCTCAGCTTCAAACCCACCCTCCATTGCCCAGTTCTGTGACATTGGAGCTGGAACCTGAAGACATTTCTCTATTGCCAGCCAGCATGAAGGCACACATTGTCAGTAGAATATTCCAAGGAGAAACACAAGAAGAGGGCTTCTCTGCTCCTCACTTTCCGTGCTGCAACAGCATGCTGAGAGGCACCCCTTCACTTCCAAGCAGTTTCCTAACAGGTTCTGTTGGCACTGAACCCTGCTTCCCAGAAAGACTCACAGTCTTTCCCAGCAGACAGCATGCCAGAAGTTTCGCACTGACTGTGCGACACTCCACAGGTAGATTCCTAGGAGTTCCTCCCAGCATTCTAGTCAGACAGCTGGTCTGTTAACAGATACCCTAGTCAAAATTCCACTGACACATCCAAACATGGCTTTATTAGCATCTCACTGAGAAACTTTCTGAATACCACCTCCATCCTACATTGAAATGCCATTTTGGGGGTACAGTGGGCCATAATCACTCTCTCCTACAAAGTCTGAATCATCTCCTGCACTGAAGTGGTAGTTTTGAAAACATGCCTACAAGTTATCTAAATCCTCCTTTCAATGGGTGATCCGAATTTTCCTTCTTTTGAATGTATACTCTACTTGGTAACTCACAGATAATAAATACAATGCAAAAAGAATTATGAGACATTAGGTTCTAAAGTGATCCTGGTTTCTGTCTCTGGTGTGCTCTCCCTTGCTTAGTTGATTGTCGGAACCCAGCCACCATGAGAAAAAGTCCAGGCCATCCTACTGCAGAGGCCACATAAGGAAGAATAGCCTTGGAGGATGGGAGGCCAAACTGAACAGAAAGAAAGAAGCACTCAGTCCAGCCAGCTACGAGTCACCGCCAGCTACTGGAGCAAGCCTTATTAAAAGCAGAACCTTGAGCCTTGTTCTAAGTTTCAGAAGATGTAACACTCACTGCCGGGTGACTTCAGCCTTATGAGTAGGAATCTCCTAGCCATGTTCCTCCTAATCTCCTGATCCTGAGACACTGTGAGAAAAAGCTCATTGTCGTAAAACAATACATTTTGTTGTAATTTGCTAGCCAGCAATGGATGATGAATAATACAACCACAGTCTCCATTGTTCATGCCACCATGGCCTCTCACCAAAGATACTGAACTGTGTCCTTTTAACAGACTCCTGTTCTACCTTTCTCTGTAAAGTAAAATTCACATAGCAAAACTAAAATTGTCTTGAAAAATCCTTAAAATGTATATACTTTATATAAAATATATTTAGAACATATTTATAAGATATCTTTAAAATATCTAAAGAAGATATCCTTGGCAGTTGGGGTGACGTGTCAACTTGACTGATTTTGGTGGAACACACTTTTAGGTGTGTCTGCGTGGGATGAGGGCTGGTTTGGGGTGTATGTCTGGTCCCTTCCCTCTACTTTTCTGGCACTCTCTCCTTTTGCTGTTTCCTCAATGCCTTGAACTATGTATCTTGTTCCTTCACACTCTTTTACCATACTTCTGCCTTGGAACCAGCCTCCTTTGGGCTAAAAACCTCTGAAATCATATGTCAAATTAAATCTTTCCTCCTTTAAACTGTGTTGGGTAACTGTGCTCTGGCAATGAAGGAGCTGGTTAATACAGAAAACTGGTACCAGAGAAATGCTGCTGTAGTTGTCCCTGGCCCTGTTGATCAGAAGACTTGGTAACTGGTGTGCAGGAAGACTTCAGGAAGGTCTGGAGATGCAGGATAGAGATACCCTTTATTGCTACAAAGCTTGATGAATGATTCCAGCTGGATCTCAGAAAACCTGAATGCTGATAAGTGTAGATAGTAAAGACCAAGCTAAGAAGGAACAAGGACTATACTGACAGTTGGACAAGAAGCCATGTATATTATACTTTGGTAGAAAATCTGTATATATTTTGCCCATCTTGTCTTGAAACCTTGCAAGACAGTGAATTAGAAGCAGTAAGTGTCATTGGTCTGGCATATTAAGCAGTCCAATGTTCAGGCTGTGATAGGCGTACTGATGGCTGTTTTCAGATTTACACTGAGTATCAGGGGCAAAATTCAAAGCATAAAAATTTTAAAAACTTAAACATTTCCCCACCAAAAAAAAAAAAATGTGTATAGTAGGAGCCAAAGAAGGTGTGGTTCCTGAAAATTAGTGCCATTAAAAAGAAAGCAACCTTTTGCACAAGGATAAGTTGCCTTGAAGGCATTTCAAAAATTAGCAAAACCCCAACCATTGCAAGCTCAAGGGTTACAAAATGTCAACCTTTTCTTTGAAGAGTTCCTAGAACCCTTGCTCAAGGAAGATATCCTAGGGAGATGGCTCCTTGGGATTCATTTCACTGTGCTCAGCTACCCAAGCACTCAAAGGCTGCTATAGCAATGGTCCAAGAGAATCGGGCTACCATTCCCACTGACAACAGACCTTGGCAATATCTATGTGATACAGCTTTACCACCATGTAGAACACATGAGTTGTCAAGTCATGGAGGCTTCTACCAAGGTTTCAACGGAAAGCCATAGTCCAGGCAAACAGCTCCTAGAGGAGCATGTGTAAAGATCTTGGAATGATTCCAGTGGAGCAATGGAGACTCCAGTTATCAGAGATATCAGGAACATAGACCATCTGCCAAGAAAAGCTCTGGGCTATGAGTGGAATCTGCCCAAGAGACAGGCCATAGGGAAGGAGCTGCCCAAGTCCTCTGGAATTTACATCTCACTACCATGTGTCCCATACGTTGGAGACGGAGCTTTAGGACTCAGTGTTTGTACTGCTGGGTCTTGGTCTTGCTTTGTCCTATTATTTTCTATCCCACTATTCATCCCCTTGGAATCGAAATGTTTATCCTGCACCATTGTACTTCGGGATATATAACTCAATTATTTATTTTTATAGAGGTTCATACCTAAGAGTTTATCACGAGTCTCAGAAAAGACTTGGACTTTTAAAAAATGCTGTAATGATTATGGCTTTGGGGAAGGAATTGTTCCATTTCCAGTTGTATGTAAGACAGTTGTATAAAGTCTGAATGAAAGATAATGTGTATATTTTCAATCATTACAGTTAAAGGTACATTGCTACTAATGCCCCTTAAAATACTCTCCCTTGCTTGAAAAATTCATTGCATTATTCTTGTCATTTTTTGGTGGAGTTCTAGAAGTCTTCTTTTGTAAGGGTCTTTATGAAGTATGATCAAAAATATGGTGACATTGCTAAATGGCATCCAATGAAAAGCAGGCTTATAAAAACATTAGTGAGTCCTCCTCCACCTCACTCACCAGATCACCAAGTCACCATGTGACTTCTGGCTGTTCTCCAAAATCAGACACTGCAAATACTGAGTCAAAGTAAATATTTTTAATTAATTTAGGACATCAAGCAACCCAGGGCAACACAACTAAAGACATGACAGAGAACTTTCTGAACTGCTTCAGAGAGAAGAAAAAATGGTGGGATACATGTACTCAAGCAAAGGGGGGTATTTTGAGAGGGATTAGTGACCATGTGGCATTTACTGTAATAAACATTCACATTCACTCAATTTTTTCAATCATGCCTTTTATTACGGTAGGAGAAATTATAAGCTCGCTATTGTCTTTATTTGGAGATTAAGTATGCTTTAAGGTATGTGCTTACAGTTCACAAGAGGTGAGACATGAGCATGAAGGTGAGGTGTTCACTTGATTAGCTTTGGGACCCAACCCAGTAATTGGTGGAGTGCACGTCTAGGTGTGTCTGGGTGGGGCATGAAGGCACAGCTTTTGGAGTTTTATCTAGTCCCTCATCCCTCCCTCTCTGGAACTATTTCCCTGCTCTGTTTCCTGGGTGCCATAAACTCAGCATCTTGCTGCACCAGGCTCTGCATTTTCAGTGTCTTTCTATAATACACTGTTGAACATTTGTCCTCTCCTTACACACTTATTTATTTCATTTGTTAATTCACTGGGGACAAACTTTTGTTCTGTACTAAAGACTGAACCCAGGGGCTTGTATATTTCAGGCAAGCACTCTACCACTGAGCTTTATCCCCAGTCCTTTCTTAAAAAAAAAAAAAATTGAGATAAGATCTCTTTAAATTCCCTAGCCAGGGCTCAAACATGCTGTCCTCCTGCCTTGCCTTAGCAAATAGCTGGTATCATGGGCATGTGCAACAGTACCTGGCCACATTTATTTAACTCTTGTCACTTTAAAAATTACTTTATTTATTTAACATTTATATGCTTATTATTAATCACAACTAGTGTGCAAGATCCATAAGTCCATATTGCCTATCATTATAAATTGATATATACCTCTTAATATGTATATAGTTGTGTGCATGATTATTGCTGTCTATCATCTACCTGCCCATTGTTACTTTCCATTCAGTTGTACCACTGGCAAATAGCACACATTAAAAGGCAAAGTTACTTGAAGTGTTGTTAACATCTACTCACAAAGCTAGATGCCAAGGTCCAACCTCCTCTTCCTCTATCATGTACTGGAGAAAATTAGTTGTAATTTGAGATTAACTAATCACTGCCTGGAATAAATGGTATAGGACTTCAGTTTTTTAAAGCACTTACTATAATTTCAGCCCACATAAACCCTGACCAATAAAAACTAACTAATATGTTGTTTTAGTTTTAATACTTAAAAATCACATTATTTTTATAAAAATGACATTTATTTCAAAAGGCAAAAACTAAAAAGCATTATGATAATTTGGACAGATGTCTTCAAAAATACAGATGCTTGCGAAATATTCTTAGAAAAAAATAATACTGCTTGGCCATTTGGAAGATTTTGGTAGACACTAGAAATATTTCTATGACTATTTCCTCATTTTGATCATATTTGGAGAAGAAAAGTTTTTATTTCAGAAACTGTGGTCATTAAAACATTCATATGCTATAACATGAACTCACAGATGACAATGAAATTTCATTGTCATAAAATGTTTTAAATCTATTATGAAAAAACAGATTTAAAAAAAGCTTTACTTTAATAGTACAAACAACCCAGGAAATGTTTAAAAACTAGCATATTTGTATTACAAGCTGCAGCTATCATCCTTCAAGTGGAAAAGCTGTTCAGTGCCTGGTAGAGCCCCTAGATTCTTGTTCTGTCATTTACTATCTCCATGACATTGAATATATCACTCAGCAACTCTGATTTTTCAGAAATGTCCTATAAAACCAATAAAAGGGTTGCTCTGACAACAACGGGAAAACAGATGAGAAGCCCTTTGAAATACTGTACAGATGTACAGTATTCTCATCCTGTCCCCAGGGATCTCAGCTGTTTGTAAGCTTTTCCCCATTATTTGTGTGTCAGTGACTCCCAAATTCACAGCCAAGCCCAAGTCTGGGGTTTCTCCTGTAGGCTAACAAAGCATCTGCCGCTTCCCTCTCAAGACTTAGCTCCTTGTTCATGGTAGTCAGGGCCACCACAGTACAGCAGATGACACTTCCTTTTCCTTCTTTTCTGGACTTAAAATCTCTACCTCACTCTGCTCTGAGTCTGCCATTCCCTCCGTAGCTCTTGACACTGACCCTTCTTCGGATTTCCTGTTTACATGTGCCAGGAACCTAGGTTCTCCCTCCCTGTGCCCTTCATTAGCAGGCATTTTCTTCTGATCCATCCTACAGAAAATTTGTAATGGAATAAGCCCACCAACTCATCTTCACTACAGCATGGCAGCATAGTACCCAAATGTCTCTAGTTTGCTCTTCTTTATAAAGTTTCCAACTGCCTCATCTAGCCTTCAAGATTGTCTGTTTACCATCAATTCACTCATTTGTCCAACATTAAAGACCTATGTTCCAGGTACTGGGCTAAGCACTAAAAATAATGAGCAAGCCCAAAGCCATCCATATTGACAAAGACCTTAGGAACTAGTGCATTTACAGTTTGATATGATCTTTAAAGGACAGGTATAAGGATGAGATTATGAGACAGTCACATAGTGAAAATAGTTGATGATAAAAACTTCTGAAGGTAGACTGAAATTAATCAGGGTAAGAAAAGAAATTAGAGCAGAGATGTTCAGGAAAAGTAACCTAGGTGTGCAAAGGCCCCATGGTCAAATAAACATGGTCCACTGAGGAAATGAGAGCGCATCATGGTAGAAGGGCAGAGAGTTGGGATATGGCCAGACCATGCAGGCCCTGCAGCCAGGCTCGGAAGACTGCCTTCTCTCACTGTCCACCATAAAATGTCTAGTCCAACAAAGCCGTTCATTCTTGCACAGCACCCAACTCAGCATGTTGACTCCCTTGAACATGCCTTTCTCTCTACCTAAAATACACAGACGCTTGGTTAGGAGATGAGCTCTGGGAGCAGGCATGGTTTGTTCCTGGCACTGTCAGTGGTGACTTAAGCAACAATTCTACCTTCCTAACCTGTTCATTATCAATAAAGATGAAAATATGCCTCAAAGTGTTGGATGATATACGGTTTCACCCCATCAGGAATGCTCAAAAAATGGAGTAATAGGAGACTACTCCTTTCCTTCAAAGAATATCTAAAATTTTGGCATTTTAAAATATCCTGAGTAAAATGAAAACAGAGAATGACCTTGACAATTTCAAGGAGGAATCATTTGAAAGCCCTGCCACACCAGGCAATGGCAGAGGCGTCTACCAGAGAGCAACCACATGCTATGCAAGAATAAAGACCTCACTTTGCAACCCCAACGCATTTACACCCTTTTTCCTTCTGCTGCCTCAATTAGTGAGATCCAGTGACATCCTCTGTTTAGGGATCCAAGGGGGATACAAAAGAGTTCTCCAGAAAGATGCTCAGGTCTTCCCAGACAGAGTACCTCCTCCTTTGACAGCCAAATTTCTAGTCTGCCCCCAAACTCCTTCTTGGCATTCCTTCAAAGGAAGCTCAGCTATTATTCCTATTATTATTGCTAATTCAACAAGTGAGACACTAATTAAGTCTACAATGCAGCTTCCTAAACAAAGGGAAGGAGCTGGTGGACCAGCAGGCCTTTCACCACGCCACTTGCCACTGTCCCAAAGCCTACTTCTCTGGGAAGACACTAACCTGAGTGAAGCAGAGTGAAGGTGTTTTCTCCTCTCAACCACACTGTGATTTACTAATTTAACTTAAAGGGAGCTTCAACACCGAAATGAGAATGCTTTCTGAATTCTATCTGAATTCACTTTCTATCTATGCAACCCAAGCATCAGCTCACAGACATCTAAGAGTGGTGCAATCTTATGAAAACTAAGGTCCTTAGTAAATGAGAACCCTTCTAAAGTTATTTTTCAGTGTGGGGCTTCTTCACACTTACTATTAATAAGAATAACAGCACTTTACATAAAGAACAATACAGAGTTGATGTGCTAGGATCAGTCAGGGTCACTCTTACGCTATATGCATATCTCTCCCCTCTCCACACTCCTACCACTGGCCACCACCATCCCGGGTTCTTTGCCCTTGGCTTCCTGGCTTCCTGGGACTTGCCCCAGCAGCTGTTAGACTATACCATTAGCTTTCCTGGTTCTGAAGTTTCCCTCACAAAAGGAACAAGAATCTTTCAAAGATTTTGGAAATTGGAACTGATTGAATTTCCAATGTTTCCTTCTTATTTTACAAGACCAAATAACAATAAAAGGTAAAACTATGTAAAAGAGAATATTCTTGTTTTCTTGACAACATACAGATAATACGCTGACTGAGGAAAATCTTGTGGCTATCTTTCCCACAACAAATGCTACCAGATGTAGTTCAAATGATTCAATATTGCTAACTTGCAATAATAAGATTCCATGTCAGCATGGTGCTAAAAAGACATTCTATCTGGTTAATGGGAGGCAAATCATAACAACAGGTTCAAAGCATGGTAGGTGAAGAGATCTACAAAGGCCACAGAATATTTATTGGCAGATTTTCGGAGCAAACCCAGGGCCTTCACACTGAGTTACAGCCCCAGCCATTTTTTGTTTGTTTGTTTGTTTGTTTGTTTTTGAGACAGTCTCTCTAAATTGCCCAGGCGGGGCTCAAACTTGTGGTCCTCCTGCTTCAGCCTACCAGACTGCTGGAATTACTGACCTGTACTATACTCCTGGCTTACATGCTTTTTCACCAGGATATTTTTCAGTTATACAAGTAATGTGCATATGCAGACTTATGCAGACTTTGAGCTTTCTATCTCTTTTAGGAGTGCAAGACTAATTCATTTTTCCTGTATGATTATAAATTTCTCAGCAGCAAGTTAGCCAAGTAACAAAGTCTTGTAACTGAAAAACAATCAAAATCTTAAATCATCTTGCAGTACAAGATAGATCAAATTTGACTTGATTTCTCAACTTGAGTGACGTTAGGGAGGTAAAATCTTTCCTTTAGGCCCCTGTTTGCTGAGATGAGTGTGGGAACTGCTGGTGCTTTACTTGTGTGAAGACCCTGCTTACACACCAGTGCTAATTCTCAACTCCTCTCTCACTGAACCCTTTCCAGGCGTGCCCTCCATCATCCTTCCCGATTTCAAATGCATTTTGAGTATTTCCACCTGGATGCATTTGTGTCTATTGCTCATCCATTCATTTCCTCATTCATTTTTTTTACCATCTTAGTTGCTTTTCTTGTTGCCAAGACACCATATCTGACACCCACAACTTCAAGGAACACAGGTTTATTTTTGGATTCTAGTTTCAGAGGTCTTGGGCCTTTCAGAGTCAGCTGGCTTTAAGGCAGAAACAGCGTAGTGGAAAGAGCTGGGGGAAGGAAGGTGCTTGAGTCATGGCAGCCAGGAAGATGACAGAGAAGGGAGGAACCAGGGAGCGATGTACACCTTCCGGCAGTGACCCACCTCTTCTGACCAAGCCCTACCTCCTAACTGGAAGTCCAACAAATCACACCCATGATTCAGTCACCTTCCAAGAACGCTGTTTATCTAAGGCCACATTCTTCATCTAAACCATGGTGCTACCCAGTTATCAACCACATATTAACTAAGTACTAGCAGAGAAACAAGGTCAGGGATATGGGTTTCCCTTACGTCAAGGAAGAGAAAACGAACAAAGGTTTTCAACTTCATGTCCTACGTGCTATGAGACAGCTAAACCCAGAAGTAGAGGAAATCGGATGTAGAAACCAAAAAAACCACTGTTGGAGACCACTGTGAAGCAGCTCTGAGCAAGATTTAAGTTTTACTAATTGGCTTTCTATGTTTGTCTGTGAGTCTATCCTAGGCCTAGGCCCCTTGCCTGGTGACAGGAGCTGATTCATAGTAAGTGAACCTCTATGAATCACTGGCTCTGGCTGAGGCCTGTAGTGGCCTGTGAGGCCAGAGATACCTCAAAGGGCAAGAACAAGGCCACAGCTGTGGACACTGTGACTACAACCCCAATTAATAAGATAGAGACTGCAGCTGCAAAGATTCCTCCTACAGTCTCACTTCTACCATGTCTTCATGATAAGACAGTGCTACTGAATTGACCTGATTCATTACTTGGAGACATCCTGGAAGTGACTCCCAAGGTCCTGCTCATTGCCTTCATTTTCCTCAGTTTTCCCACCCCTTGTTGGACCTAATAAATCAAGTGGGTGGTCCAGAAAACTCCACCTTAGCCCTCGGAGTCATGAGCTTAATTAAAGTGTTTTGACCTTCCTGGAGCCCTAAAAAATCACACAATTTGTCTCTTTTTATTTAACCTTCACCATACACTCATTTGGGAGATCGGGGATCTAGGTCAGGAGCCGATATACCTCCTGGAGAAATGGCATTTGACTGGAGTGACAGGAGATTGAGAAGTCATTCCAGGCAGAGGAATGCAACGCGGGAAGCCCCGGAGTCTATCACCACAGCCTGGCCTGCTCAGGCCGTGAGAACAGAGCGTGGGGCAAGGTGGAGACCATGGCAGTCGGCCAGAGGGAAAGAAAACAGGACTTCACCCTAAATGGTAGGGGAAGCTCCTTGAAGGATTTTAGCCAAGGGAAAGCCATAATCATATTTTCATTGTGCATTGTATGCCTCGTGTCCAAAACCTTAGCTCTCACAGCTCTTTGCCGATGGCATCACCATCATTATCAGACTCGAAAGATAGACGAATGCTCATACCTCACATCTCATTATCAAACGGCCACCAGCTTTTAAAAATTCTTGCCCCAAACAACTTCTGAGTTTAGCTCCTCCTCTATATCCTTTTCTTCTACAATAGGCAAAAGGTACATCATGTCTTTTCTGGTCAGTTGTAAGACCAGATAAGTGACAGGTACTGAGGGCAGGTTCTCCACAATCCATCAAACCAGCCCTTCTCCATCCTTGTCTCCTGCCATAGGGCCTGGAAAACACAACTAGGAATAGCCTTATAACTGGTTTTGGCCAATACTACATAAGAAGGCTAATGCAGACCTTTGAAAAATTCTTTAATGATAAAAGCCGAGGGGACAGCCACCTGAGGATGACAGGTGTTTGTTTGTTTGTATCCTAGCAGCTGTCCTTTTTCCCATCTTTGAATTGGGCAAGGATATCTAGAACACTGGTCACTGTCTTGGAACTATAAGACTTGTCCACTGTCTTGGACAAACAGATGGATAAGAAGCCTTAGGATTCCAGAGAGAAAAAACAAAAAGGCCTAACCCAGGCTCACTTTCTTGGGCTACCAAACCCACCCTGGGTCTGCTTGCCACCTGGTAACAGGTAAGAAGTCTCATGGTCTACACCATTGTTAGTCTGGCTTTTTGCAACTAAACTTAACTTCACTGAAGTATCTCCCAAAGCCTCTGTATCTGGTCTTTCCCCAGTGTTCACCCTCACCTGCCTTAATAATTATTCTACATCCCAAACCTGATCATATAATTTTAAGACTCGTCTTCAAAGATATTATATTAGCCCAAGGACAATGTCCAAGTTGTCCACCTCCTAAGATAGCCTGTCCCCTCTCACCACATCTTAGTAGCACCCAGTTGTGCTACATTGCTCTCTCCAAGCCTTTGCACTCGCTGTCTCCTTGCTTCAGCTGCTTTCAGCTCCTACTTAATTCTTCACTCAAAGGTCCCTAACGCAGAGTTAATCACATTTTCCCTTGTGCTTGGTACTGTAATAGACCATGCTAACCGTCCACCCACATTTGCATGGGGAGGAATACATCCACAGGTTGTTAAATCTGACCTTCTTTGACTACTCAATCTGAGCAGAATTAACATGTGACACTCAGGGCAGAACACTTGGGAGCCAAGGTGTGGCCAGCTGTGTTCTCCCCTTCTTGCTTCCGCAACCTGGGAGCCAGTGCAGAGGTGGCTCCAGCCCCTCTGGGTCCGTGCATGCAGCTCCCACACTGACGCACACGCACACGCTGCCCCAGAAGGATGGACACACTGCTGTGTTAAGTCAGGACAGGCACAAGTTTCTGGATCCGTCCCAAATGCTGCTGAGACCTTCAGGTGACTACTTAGTGTAACAAGGTCTCTCCTGATAGATACAACAGTATTTTGTATTTACATTCAGTCCTCATCCTGAATGTAGCCATGATCCTCATGCGGGTGGGAGCCCGTGTCTGACAACGAGCTTCCTGTGGGACATGGCAGCTCAGGCAAGAATTGCTGAGCAAATAACTGAAAGTCTTCTCCACAGGACCACACTCAGGGATCAGAAACCTTAGCCTTTCACCTTTCACCCCCTCCTGCACTCCCTGGCATAGAATGGATGAATGAGCATTCCAGCCTTTCATACCTGTTACAAAGAAACAATTATGTCCTTGTCGCTGTGACCACTGGAAGCAGTGAGCTATCGTGTGAGACACCAAGGCACACGCAGCCTGCTTATTCACAGGATGGATCTGTGCCCCTTTGAGTCACATGCTAAAGCCCATGTCTGAAACGATTATCTGTAATTGAGTGAATGTGGGGGCTTTTTCTTCCTTTTTGAAGGGAAGCAAAGCAGGCAGAGAAATATTAAAGAATTACAGTAAAATGTGGGTATTTGGGAAGGCCAAGAAATGTGGAATGGTGTGGGATATGGTAAATTTGTTTCCACCAAGTCTCCCCAAGTCACTTTGTAATGTGACAGCACTACATGGATATTACTTGACCAAGTGACCTTCTCAGAGTGCTCCTGAGCCACGGTCCGTTCCTTTGTGTGGCCTCAAAAGCTGCAAATAAATACAGGAGCAAGACCTGAACGTGTGTCACGGGACACATTATTAAAAGGCACCGTCTTTCAAATGGAAATATATGCGACAGAAAATGGGTCATATTTATAAATCCTTGCATCCTAAGTGTTAACACTTTCTAACGTGCTCTCCACAATATTAACTCTGGCCAGCATACTCACTATCGATAACTGCAAATTAGCTGCAATCTTAAAACATTTAATTCACCTACATTGACAAAAATGAGAATGCAATCTTAGTTTTCCTAGTGCTTTCGTTTCTAATCACAGTCTCAATACACTTCATCCCGTGCATCTCAGACTTCATTTGTTGACTCTGCTTTTCTGCAAGTCAATAAACCTTCTAGCACAAGAACAGAGAAAAATCAAACGTAACAAGGCTGCCCCCTGGTGGTGACAGGCAGCCACCGCAGCCGATTGGAGTCCAGGGGCTCCTGAGCATCACTTCCCTTCCACCTTCCAAAAGGGGAGAGAGTTCTGGACACCGAGGTTCACATTAATGCTAGGAGATTTCAGTTGAACCATGAAGCTTCTTAAAAATAAGAGTCTTGGGCTGGGGATTTAGCTCAGCGGCATAAGCGCCTGCCTTGCAAGCAGGCAGTCGTGAGTTCGATCCCCGGTACCGATAAAAAAAAAAAAAATAAATAAATAATAAGAGTTTTATGGCCATATTTTTATCAATAGCAAAAGACATTGAAAAGTATTTCAGCACTGTTCTATTTACAGTAACTTTAAATAGAGACATCAAATTTCCATGAACTACCTTTTTAATCAAAAAAATCACTTTTATATCCATTAGAAATAATGGTGGCACACCAATTCCCAGATCAAGCAATTGCTTTAGTGGAAAAAAGCTGGACTAGGATAGAACTCTGCCCTGAGATTTATCTCTGCCCCTACTTCTTTATTTGAAATAGGAAAAGTCTTGAAAACTGAAAATAGTGTTTTTTAATTTAATACTCCTAAACAGAAGCCTGATAACTGTTTTTCAAACAAAGAGCAGGGCAAGAAAGAGAAAAGCAAAGTAAAAGTTCTCTTATGTTATAGAATAAAGTACCCTTTCCTAGGGAGCCCATACAACTTGAATGCAAGCAGAAATAAATAATTTTAAAAACTGGGTAGTCAATAAAGCTTTCTTAAGCCTAATATATAGATTTAATAATGTAGCAGCCTGCTCACTTGGGGTTAAAAAGTAGGTTACTTGTATGCGTTTATCTTGTTTCATTCTGCAAAACTTACTAAAATAGAGATTTTCTCTGAAGTGCCCTTATCCAGAAAAACAATGGGAATGGGCTTGGTAACAAGAAAGGGAAAGATATTCCAAGAATTGGGTGGAGGGTATGACAAGCACTGGAGAATGAAAGTCCTCACACTGTGTCTGGAAGCCCATCCCTGCAGAGCCCAGGGTGCCATACGAAGGAAAAAGGAAGCCAAAAAACTCAAAACACCTAGCTGAGATGTGGTCCACGGGTCTCCTCCCATACCCACACAGCCAGGAAACTGAGTACCTTTTTGCCACGGACAGAAAACATTTATCCAAAGCAATTTATCCAGTAGGGTACCAAGTAGCACAAGCCTGAACTCGTTCAAATTCAGTAAAAATCCAAACGGATGCAGCTCCCTGAGTCTCCTTTGTGGACAATGGTCCAAAAATGATAGCGGAGAACTGCACTCCCCTCTGTACCAGGCAAGTTGCCAGAAGAGTGTTCTCTGGAAGAATGACTAGATTTGAGCTAGAAGGTCTTCAGAGGAAACATCCCCATTACGCTAAAACAAAATCTACTCAATGGCACCCTTGGCAGGTACGCACAGGGCTTCCAACAACTTTTAGCATCCCTTTCTTACATTACTAGACTAGTCCAAGATCACAAGACAGTAGGGAAAGCTTTCAGTAGGAAAAGGACATCAATGAAAACAGGGGAGGTCAAAAGAGATGGATCCAGAAAATAAAGCAATTCAGGTTGCTCTAGGGAAAAGTAAGAAAGGTCTATGTTATGCCGAGGCAAAATCAAAGCAGAATTGCACGGAAATGGAAAAGCAAACAAGATGGGATGTTCAGAGAGTAAAAAGATGACTTAAAACACTGAATATTCAATGAATAAAACTAAAGTTTAAGAAATAATACTAACTTCCGGGAGAACATGGCGGACAGATAACAGCAACTACTGGAGGCTCTCTGAAAGACTCGGCTCAGAAGCCAGGAATGGTGCGGACTAAGGAGACATAAGCAGGTGGAGATATGCTCTGCTGACTCAGGAATGAACTGGGCTGAGAGAAACCAACTTGGAATGCAGTCCTGGTGCTAAAACAGGAACAGAAAAGCCTCGGTGTGGAGACTGGACCCTGCGCCATTAAGCCGTGATTTGGGTTTCCCGCCGTGCGGTGGCTGGCTGCCTCCACAGCGGCTCGGCAAGGAGAGAGACGCGCAGAAGCTCTGAGAATGGCAATCTGCGAACGGCAGGGAGGCGTGCACTGACTTGTGGTGAGGTGAGTGAGAGAAACTGACACTCTACCACAGTTTGACTCCAGCAGAGGACTTTCTGGGCCCGAGCAGTCCTACGGGAGCAGGGTGTGGTGGCGACTCCAGCCACACATTCCCCTCTCGGGCAGGATTGGTGAAAAGTGCCTGGCCTGCGTGACGCTGCCGGCGGACCTGGTAGGCTGGCCTAACCCAGATCCCAGAGCCTGACGGTGGCCGGGAGGGGAGACGCGTAGGCTGCCTGGTCCGTAACTCCCTGGTGCGCAGCGGTGAGCGGGAACACCTAGCTGGCGCAATTCGATCAGGCTGTGGCTGACTGGGAGAGAAGCTGGGCCTCTTATATAAGCTTGCATATATAAGGAACAGAGAAGAAGAGGCAGCATGGGAAGAGGCAGCAACAAGAAAGGCTCCTCGGCCCCCAATTCTGAGAAACAGGCAAGAGCAGACACCACACCAATACACATAAGGCACCATATAGAGAGCCTCATAGACCAATTCAGGAATGAAGTTATCAATGACCTGAAGCTAGAAGTATGCAGAATAGTTAGAGAAATGCTAAGCACCACCCAAGAAAAAACAGGTGGTGGAATGGAAGAACAGAAAAAAAGGGGAGAATTGTTTGATGGAGAAAACAGAGAAAGCATAGAATACGTGAAGCAGGTTCAAAGGGACTACCAAGATACTAAGAAGTCTATCGAAGACTGGCATAACAGCTTGAAAGAAACTAAGGACAGACTATCTGAACTGGAGGGCAGACTTGTAATATGGGAGAATGAAATGAAAAACTTCTTAAAAATAACAAAGAAACAAACAGCAATAATACAAAGACAAGAAGATGATAAGAGGAGCCATAACTTAAGGATTAAGAACATAAAAGAAGAAGTAGGGACACAAACAAATGAACTACAAAAGCTACTCACAGAAATAATCCAGGAGAATTTTCCTAATTTAGCAAAAGGTAAAGATACTCAGATGTATGAGGCATACAGGACCCCAGCTACCTACAACCCAAACAGAGCAACACCCAGGCATATAATAATAAAAATTCCAGAAATTCAATACAAGAACAGAATATTAAAAGTTGTAAGAGACAAGAAACGTCTCAGACCACTTACAAGGGAACACCCATCAGAATTACAGCAGATTTCTCTGCACAAACCATCAAATCACGAAGAGCGTGGGGGGAAATAATTCAAGCTTTGAAAGATAATAATCTCCAGCCAAGATTGAGATATCCTGCACAACTGTCCCTGGAAATTGACGGAAAAACGAGGTGCTTCCAGGATAAAAAGGAACTGGGGGAATTTGCAACCACCAATTCAACTCTACAGAGAGTATTGCAGGATATTCTAAAAAAAGAAAAATACAAAGAATCCAGAAATAATGGCAGAGAGGCCACAACGAATGGAGCAGAGAACAAAATGAAGAAGACAAACTGACAGCTACTGACAGAAAAAGAGCTCAACAGAAATGAGGCAGAGAAGATTGGATGATAGGAACAGCTATTTTGGAGAAAATGACATCTTAATAGGTAATACTGATTTAGTATCATCTTGTTTTGAAGTCTCATCTAGCTTTTGTCCTTCTGTCTCCAATGGTCTAAATAGGCTGTATCTTATTGGATTTTATTATGTACGATAGTATAAGCAAAAACCTTTTAAAGACATGGAGATTATACAGAAACCATTGTTCATTTTCTGTTAGTCGATTCTAAATACTCTGTAATGCTGTCATTCTCTTGAATGGTTTTACATTGTTTTGATATACTTAATGCCACAGTATACGAAGTTGTACTCAAGGATTTCAAAGAAAGAGACAATATGGTAACTACTTTTAGGTTAGGATTATCTGGTGGTGAAACACTATTCTGCTTAAATGGTTATGTTTTGATCTGCACTGTTTCGTTGTTATGCCCTCTCTTATCTCAATCTCCACTCCATTATTTACTTTTTTATCTTTATCCTTTTAATTAAAGGAAAAAAATAGCAGGATATATTATAGTAACCCACTTTGACTTTTCATTACCTTGATTTAAAGCCCTGTATTACTCTCACCATCTGGTTTTTAAATGATGTTCCCCTATTCTGTTTTGCTGGATAATATCAGGTTCGAAAGTTTAGGCATCAGCTGTGAAGATGAGATTCATTATGACGCCCATTCTTGTTGACTTTTATCTACTTTTGAAGACCTACAATGTCTCCAATGTTTTGGTTTTGTCAGTTTTATTCTTTACTGTTTTGTTCAATTGTATTATAACTAACGATATAGGCAATTCTATTAGAGATAGCGGGAGGCATTATGGTAACCATTGTTGATCACCTTGTATTATGTTTTTACATTATCTATTATGTCCACCCTTTTGACTTGACCGATTCTGTTCTGTTATGTCACATTTGGTTTTACTCTCTTCCAAAAAAGTAATAAGAACCGTGGGAGCAATGAAACCCAAAATGTGTAATAGTCATGGTACAAAAGAGAGGAAAAGAAAGTGCTCCAAACTATATAACTGCATGTATATTTAAGTGTATAAGATAGAAAATGATATCACAGAGTTTTATTGGATCAATGAACAGAACTGTTTGCAGTATCATTGATGGAATGTCCACTTTACAAGCTTTAATTTTGTGACTTGAACAATTATTTCTAAGACGACAATATGTAATCCATTAACTAGTGATTTCCTACTGTTCATTTTTTTATCTGTAAATCTGTATAACTTGTACCCTTTCCCTGCTTTTTTTTTTCTTTTCTCCTTAAATAAAATTAAAAAAAAAAAGAAATAATACTAAGTACAACGAAGAGATACAAATTAATAGGACTACTTTTTAGTCAGGAGATTACTTAGTATATACTATATCTAAGACTAATAAGAATTCTAGAAAGTGAAACAGAGAAAGCAGCCAGGAAAAAAAAAAGCAAAAAATACACAGGACACGTTCCCAGGATTGAAGCCTGAAGTGTCCAAACTGAATAGGGCTCCTAGCTCCAGACACATTAACTAAAAAGACCCACACAAAACAGTGGGTGAAGGCAGCAGCCTGCAGGCTTCTGGAAAGACAGAACAGCTCACATAACAAGCATGAACACAACTAGAATCACACCGGGTTCCCTAACAGCAAAACTGGACACTGGGAGACAAAGGAATGCCTTCAAAACGTAGAAGAATAACTTAGGGCTTGTCTGAGTACAAGCGTCAAACATGAGGACATCATAAAAATAGTTTGTGGTATGAAGGATCCAAAGACTATGAATCTCAAAGCGGTCATTCCCAGGAAAGCACTGGGAGATACACTTCAGTAAAATAGGGATTTAAACAAAAAAACAAAAAGCAGAAAAACATAGGATGTAAGATATAGACTCCAATCAGAAAGGGCACACGTGAAAATTGCAGAACAATGTCTACACTCTGTGTTGGCAGTTTGGTAGATGGGAAACAACCAGAAATTTTTTAAAAAGTCACAATGGAAAATAAAATACATGAAAAAGGTCTTTTTAGAATTCAAAAAAATTTTTGTCATTCATGAAGGCATATGGTCCTGGTAAATGTACACATTCAAAATTACCTCCATGAAAACTAGTTTTTTCTAAGGGTAGAGGAACCAGTTTTAGATGTTGTCACTTATCTTTCACATCAATAAACAGTGAGGTTCTCCAAACCGGGCACCTAAGGCAAACTACTGCTCAGTGGACATTAAAACCTTTATTTTATTTTTAAATTCACCCCTTTATAGTTTATTTCTGTAGAGTTTGTTATACACCATAGAATCTTTGTACAACAATATATGTATAGAATGTATAGATAAGTCAACATATATTGGCAGTGTATTTTCAAAAAGAAACTTCACTGAATGGAAGTCAACATCAAAACTATTTGGAGACCACAGACTTAGGAGATTTGTCCCTGCCTGTATACTCCATGAGCGTAACACACATGTTCACAAGTGAACAAATCAGGAAGAAGTTAATATAGCATTCTAAATTTCTTTAAGTTGTGATTGACGATTAGACAGATATGAGGGGGAAATCTACGCATTTCTAAAATTGTATCCAACATGATTTGTTGGATATAGTTTGTTACAAGTGAAAATATTATGATTAAAAATACATGTTGAGGGCTGGGGATTTAGCTCAGCAGCATAAAGCGCCTGCCTGGCAAGCACGAGGTCGTGAGTTCAATCCCTAGTACCACAAAAAAAACAAAAGAAGGGCTGGGGATTTAGCTCAGCGGCATAAGCACCTGCCTTGCAAGCAGGTAGTCGTGAGTTCACTCCCTAGTACCAATTAAAAAAAAAAGAAGAAGAAAACTGTTAAAATATACAAATGGTAGATTTTATAGCTCTCAATATGTTCATAAGACAAAGACTATGTTAATAAGGTTTCAACCGTTCACAGGATGATCACAGGATGATCATAAAAAGCTTTTGTTGAAGAAGCACTGCTCTAAAGAAACAAAACGAGCTAGACACCATCAATTTCTTCCCTACGAGTACTTTATTTCCTCCTATAAGCAAAATCCAGCTCAATCATTTCAAACTGTAAGTCACTAATCAAAATGGTAGCCACCATTCACACACAGATAAGTGATTAAAATTTAATAAAATGTAAAGTATGTTTCATCCATCACAATAGCCACCTTCTAAGTGCCCAACAGTAACATGTGACCGGTGGCTCTACACTGGACAGCAAAATAAGAAAGTTCCATCCGTGCCCAAAACTCTACTGGACCCTACTACTCCAGAAGAATAATCTCCTCTAAAATTATACACACAAATTCCTTAGTAAAAAAATTAAGATTGTTACACTTGTTTCATAACTGTTACTTTGTCCTTTTTTCCCAACATAATATCCTATTCTAGAATAACACTCAGGAATTCTCTGTTTAAAAGCTTAAGGTTTTTCTACTTACTAATGGTCACTTTGTCCTTGTCCCCCAGCATAATGTTGTTTGGTGTCAGATCCCTATGGACAATCCTCTTTTCCTTGTGTAAGTACCGAAGAGCCAAGCACAACTTGAAAGAAGAACAAGAAACGCATTTTATTTCCCCCAATACGCATATAACCAATGGTGATCACTATGTGCCTCTGAGAAATGGGGGCAGAACTTTACTGTATTATGAAGGCTTTAAAAGCAAAATATACCTGTATAAATATTTTCCACAGTCTTTCTTCAGTGAAATGGTGCTGTTTTTCCTTCAAAGAACTGAAGTGTTCTCCGAGTGGTGCTCCTTCGATAAGTTCCATAACTATATACAGCCTGTCATCTATAGAAAAAGTGGGTTATAGACATTTAAATGAAACATAGAATCTTGAAAAAAATCTCACACATCAGAATCTGAGCTTCTGTATGGAGCACAGAACTAAAGAAACTGTATCACAACTGATCAGGATACAGTATGTATATATACCAGTTTTCTAAAATGAATGCAATTATTACACACTGCAAACGCTTACCAATGAAAAAGAATTCCAGATCAGCAAAGATGGGGGCCTCTGTAGCACTGGATGGGGTGGGGGTCCAGGGGCTTTGGGGCACCTAAAGCCCAGCAACAATCTGTTCACTCTATAGGCAATGCCCTAGTACACATTACACTGGTAATAGTTTCATTTTCTATGTACATCAGGATGTGGGATAGTTGAAAAATATCAAAGAGAATAAGTGAAAGTTCCAAGTCATGGGTGACTAAAGAACATGTGATCACACCTCTCCTATTCATGGTCTAAAATTTACCCTTAGACCAAATTAGACTTTCAAAAAATTGCATTTTAACTGACACCTTTTGGAGTCTCACAGAATTTCTTCACAGGAATTTACACAAAATCGTGCCATGGGCTTGCTAGGACACCATTGAAAACACCTCATAATTTTTGTTGTTCCTTCAAGGACAAAGATGGCCGGTCTTCTCTTGGTTTTCTGTATGGACACTGAGAATCTCATGCAGTGTTTGTGCTTGTGTCTTTACTTAGGATGTCACCAAACAAGTGAATTCCACTTCCTGCACTAGAACCAGTATGAAACTATTGACAGTTATGTACGTCAAGTGCTTTTTGTGCTTCCGGACTGTATAAAATGTATATGTACACAATATTAACAAAAATGGAACACTGTCTGTTCTGTAACATATACCTGTTTCCATTGCAGTCTTATATTTTACTATACACAGCTGAGTGTCATTCTTAATGTCAGCTGCCATAGTACTGTACAATAAGGATAAATCATAACTTACTTAATCATTCTTCTGTATAGAGATATAACATTGTTTCAAACTTTTCACTATTCTAAGAAATATTTATGGTATTTGTAACCTTATCTCTAGCATTACTTTTAAATTTTCTGCTCTTCTAGTCCCCCTAATCTGTTGCATCATAGTTACTCATTTTAAGTTGCCTCTGATTCATTCTGGAGGCTTCCAGGTTGTTAAACAGTTGTATTTTGTTATCATAAGAAGACAAGTCAGAAGCCAATCTTGATGCCGGTTTTGAGGGGAGATGCACAAAATCGGGGGAATTAATCCAGTATCGAGGACTGCAATAAGGGGGCAGGATTTACTGGGGGAATTTCAGCAGGGTTCTTCTGAGTCATGTAGGAACAGGAAGATGGGGAAGATGGTAACAAATGGAACAGCACACAAAACCTCGCCTTAAATAAAGAGCCAATTAACCAGCCCCAATAATTGGTGCCTTTCATTCTTCAAATCTTTTTTCAAGTGGAGATTTATTTTGAAACTTCATATTGGTTCAATCATGAAATTTCATTAATACATTATTTCCATCAACAGTCTTGGCCTAAGTGGTGGGGGTTGGGAGTTGGTCTTAATGTTTTTTTAAATTTTTTCAATTTCAAACAGAAAAAAGTAAGAAATAATGACAAAATGGAATTTCAGAACAGTCTAGTGAGAGAGGAACAATAATCAGTACACTGTGTTTTGTTATATTCGCAGTAGCTGCTCAGACCAGCTTAATGTTCTGACTCTATAGTCTCATACTGGTTGGCAGAATAAACCAAAGTTCTATTGCCACCTGGTGGCATTAACATGAACTTCATGCAAAAGAAATCTCAAACCAGTTTTTGGGGTGAGTGAGACAATGTCTGATTTAACACAACCTGCTATTCATTTTTCGTAACAAAACGATTAACCTTCAAGTTTACCTCCTGATTCCACTAAGTGCCTTTCAGTATATTAAAAATAGTAATAATAATTATTTTGGTCTGTGGATGAAGAGCCTTCTCTACTGGCACCTAAGTTTCTTATAGCTGTCTTCAGGTAATTATATCATGATTGACTGGTCAAGAAAATGATGTGTGAAATTATCTATTGTCATGTTAATAACAATAATACAAGAAAATAGTTGAGTTTGGCTTGTGACATTCCAATATGAAAATACATAAGTTACAAAGACATTCTTCCTTAATTAGAAATCCCACCCCAAAGTCATACTCACTTTCCAGAAATGTTTTGTAATAACGTACAATGTTAGGATGATAAAGCTACAAGAAAATAAATCACAAATATTTATTATCTACTTCAACACACAAGTATTTCATAGACTATTATTTCATAAGTTATTATGTCTAAAAATCAGCATTTCAAGATATCATCTGCAATTTCTATGAGTTTTTTAAAAAATCTGTGGCTTATAAAATTAAACAGAAAGTACCAATCACCTTTATGGCTTTGTAAGCAAAAACTGTGCTTTGTTACATAAGTAAAGCAGAATTATAGAACTAAATAGAATCTGAAGAAGTCACATAGTGCCTTCTAATACCACAAAAACTGAGTAAAAGAAAAAAAGTCAAATGAAGTAATTTGTGCCAAGAGCCATTGCTTTCTAACTTCTTTCCATGTATAGAAATATGTACATGTATATAGTTTGTGTCTACACTGTTTCTATGTTCTACACAATGACTGATATGATAGTGAAATAATCTAAGCACTAACAGGTGATTACACTCTGTACTGGCTGACAAGTCATCCCCTTACCATACTTAACCAGACTCGGGTGACTGCTCTTCCTGACCAGCCCACATGCTTGGCCTGCACAATTTCAGCCAGGACCCTGCAAGGCCAGTTTATCAAGAATCTCCCACACTTGGTATCCCTAACCCTAACCCTAACCCTCTCCTGCAGTCAGGAGCAGGCCTGTCACGCAGTGAGTCTGAGGGAAACAGGGCCCCCCGGGGTTTGAGCCCCCAACCCTAGCTGTGGCCCTCACGTGGACGTGCCAGTGGCAGCTTCACAGACACAAGTGAGGACAGTGACCAGGGGGAACAGAGTCTCCAAGGACTGCGTGGAGCAGAGAGCGCCACCCCCTTCACACGGTCACATGAATGAGACACAGCCAACTGCACTGTTGCTCTGTTTTGAGCCTCTGCATTCTTGACCCCAGCTTCATCTTAACAAACACAGTCTCTTTCATTTCGACTGCTTCTTTCTGCCACTGCCTCCTCCTTTAAGGGCTCAGTACTTTTATCCTTTGCACTGCTTGATCCTCTAGTGAGCCCAGCTGTATGGCTTTGAGTGACCACAAAGTCTAAAATAGCGCCTGTCAAATATTGCCTTCTAGGCACTTTCTTTCCTGAGGAAATATGAAACAAATGCCCCATCTCATCACCTAGCAAATAGCAGCTTTTAAACAAAACAAGACCAAGTCAATACCAGAACCACACTCCAGGCCTAGCTCACTGGCAAGGGTTATATCTAGATTTGGGTCCAAATGAACACACTGGATCAGCCCAGGTCAAAACCATGTTCTACTTTGTGCTATAATTATACAGCTCCTTGAGAAACGTTAGGTTATCCTAAATCTGAGCAAACACTACCTTTAAAAAAATTTAACCTAGCCAGGAGCAGCAGTGCATGTGTATAACTCCAGCACTCTGACAGGCTGAGGCAGGAGCATCTCAAGATGAAGCCCAACCTTAGTGACTTAGTGAGACCCTATCTCAAACTAAAATATAAAAAATGGAATGGAGATGCAGCTCAGGGCAAAGACCCTGGGTTCAATTCCAGCCCTGTAAAAATATCTAAGCTACTGTGTCAGTATATAAAACTTACCTGCAAAGTAGCTGTTAATGATGAAATCACTGTGATTTATAAATTGAAATAGAATTATAGATCTCAGTGACTCAGTTCCGTATTTATGGTACTCTTTCTGTTCTAGCACACATGTGACTAGCGGAGAGCAAAGAGCAGAGAGAGGCTAACCGCTCTCCAGGGGAGTTACATGAAGTGTTAGCGGTAAATGCACAAGTGAGAAAGAAGGCAGTGTGTTCATGGATCTCAAAAAGAAATCCCATTCTGCTTCTGACACATCCCTTCTTTCTCCCAAACAAACCTGATAATGATAGTTAGTTGAGCTCTTAGTACATTCTTTCATGCCAATAAATATTAACCTATGTTGAAAATCCACAGTTTTAGATTTAGTAAGCCACAGTTGAAAAATACTAACAGCTTGGTCCCACTTGGTCAAAGTCAGGGAGCTCCTAGCCATGCTCGTACACATGTGCTCAGCTAATCAAATGCCCTGTCATGACCAGGGAATGGTTGTGCTTTGAATGAAGAGAGAAGGACCGCTCATGGGTGACAGGCTCTGTGCCACAAGCCCAAGTGTTTTTGCTTCCATGGTCTTAATATAAACTCCAGAAAGCATGTCTATGCCTCAGCCTGAGGGAAAAAGCCTGTGAAAATACCATGCCTCAGTGCCCGGTTCTTCCCACAGAGCCAGCCCACAAACAGCACGGATAACACTGGCACAAGAACTCTGCTTCGCTGACACTTATTTAATAAAATATGTCCAGGAACAAGACAAGCACTTACCTGCTCTTTAATTATTGTTAATTCAGAAACAATATTCTTCACACTGCTGTCTCGATCTTTTTTATCCTTTCCAAATGCTGGGTTATGTAAATTCACTTCTTTCATTGCCAAAAGATTTTGACCAGTACGTTTTCTAACCTGAAATAAGGGGGAGAGAGAGAGAGAGACAGACAGACAGACAGACAGAGAGACAGACAGAGAGAGAGACAGAGAGACAGAAAGACAGAGACAGACAGAGACAGAGAGAGAGAGAAGAAAGCAAGCAAAACTCAATGGGATGAAAGTTGAAAGAATAAGAGAATAAGAAAGGAACAGGTTAACAAAGCCACTTGCTTGACCAAGTTATCTGAGTAAGTCACAGAGCATATAAAACTGTAGCTGAATTTACTTTAACCTCAGCTCAAAAATTATCTTCTGTCCAGTCTTCCATAATGAGTAGGGTTTCACTATGTAAATATAGAAACCCTGGCATAAATTTAGAGAATGTGTCACATATCAGTACACGCTATTTTGACTATTTTCATGAGAAATACTCTTTTCTCTGAAAACAGCAAATTACTAGATAACTAAGGCATTAGGTAGCTAGCTCTTCCTGTTGAGCAAAATATTCTAATTTTTAACTCCTTTATTTATTGCCAATGATTGCAGGTAACTTGAATATCAGTGTGGAAGTGTAACACGTGTTTTGTTTGAGAATATCTAAAACGCTGCTCCCCAAACGCCAAGTCACCTTGTAAACACAGCCGAAAGCTCCACTTCCCAGATGATCCAAAATGGCATAGTTGCCTATATATTTCGAAGGAGCTTTGTTCTGATTAATGCTTTCAATATTTTCAGCAATTTGTTTCAGTTCATCCTCCTAACCAAAAAATAAAAGCAAAATGAACTGCCATGGCTAAGTCTATGTTGGCCACATACAGCCTACCAAAACATTGAAAATGCAGGACTTACCACTAACAAATTCAACTTTGATACCAATTCTTCATAGGCGCCAATGTCACGAACATAATGTCCTATGTCGATGAAGATTTCAAACAAGTCTGTGGGGAAAAGTCTACGGGGAAAAATACAGATGCACTTAGAACTAGGACATATTTAGATGTCATCCACTTAAGATGTCAGTGTCTTTAACAAAAACGTACTAAAACCATGATGGTCAATCACAGGAAACTAAGAGGAATTGTAGTGACATAGTGATTTATACTCCTTCATTAGCACTTTTGTTAATAGTATTGCTACAAGAGCTCACTAAGCAGTCTAGGAGACCTGAAGACACATGGCTTGCACACTGACCACGCTTCTGCTGTGGCATCTAAACCAGGGTGTGAAAACGGTTCAGTCCATTGGTCTCCTAAACCAGACGGCCCTTCACATTTCTTCAAGCACATAAGCTCTTACCTTTTAAAGAGTGGTCTGTTTCTTTCCATGCTAAAGAGAAACCTCAGGGCTCTGAAAGCATAACACTAGAAAATAAAAGAAAATGTGGTTCTTCAAGGGTCACTCAACAAATTAAAACATTCTGAGGACAGAATTATCAGGAAGTAGACATTAAAATGTCTTGATCATCAGTGGCTGGCCTAATAGGGAGCCCAAGCTTATACATAACTGAAAACAAAACCACCCACACCCGAGGTAGTTCTCCTATTTAAAAAGAGGGGGGTTGTAGAATTATGGGGACCATGGCCTTGTTCTGCCCAGTATTTGCCATTAATTCCTCTCTAGAAAGCACAAAATGAGCATGGAGACAAGAAGTAAAACTCCTATGCTGAGAAAACTAAACATCCAAAGATTTCCAGAGCTCAGGTTTTGTTTTGTTTCTACCCTGCTATTACGCCTCGATATTTATATGGTTTCTGTGAGAAAATAAACACTAGAAATGATGACATATAAAAATAGCCACAGGCATAGTGGACTCAAGCCTGACAAATTGGTCTCTTGAGTAAAGAGTCTGAAGCATTCCCCAAATAGAACAGTCAACAGTAACTCCCTGGAACCCTCAGAAAGAGACCAGTGAGGTTTTAACTAAGAAAAATAAACATCTGATATTTTGCAAGGCTGAGAAAAAGGAGCCCCCGGCTTGCCACTGCACTACTGGAATGATTGGGACCAGCCACACTGCACCTGGACCATTTTGCACATCAGTGATCTAAACATCAGGACACACACAAAACTGCCCAGAGAGAGCTCTCTGCCAGGCAGAAGAGAGGATGGTGACAAGGAAGAGGCATTCGGGTGTGCGGTGAGGTAGTCGACCTGTACACAACCTTAAAATTTATCCCAAAGAGATTTTTTTTCAGCAGTATTAGGGATTGAACCCAGGAAGTACAGAGCTGCTTCGTGCAACTCTTTTGCCAAGAGACAGCATCTCTCTATATTGTCCAGCCTGGCCTCTACTGTACAGTCCTCCCCTCCTGGACAGGGGAGGAGGGGTGCATGCCACCACTCCTGGCCTCCTACTGGAATCTTCAGAAACTTTCTCTGCTTAACAAAATGCATTTTCAGGATGGATATATCTGTGGTGCACTAAAGAAATCAAGCCCCGCACGCTCTGGTCTTACCTGGAGTAGATGGGTTTTTGCTGCATTCTTTTGTTTATTTGGTAAAATTAATTTTGCAATTGTATATACACCATTTTCCTGAAAGAATAAAGGGCCCGTGTTATCAGTGGCCAGTGACGATGCCAGAGAGATGCACCAACATAGGGAAGCAGCTAAACAACCTCAGAAAAAGTAACCCTGCCGTCATTGTGGACATCTAAGTAAGTATTACAGGGTATTACTAAAAGATTAATGTAATATTGAATTTGTTGAACACCAAAGACCAGAAACACTATAAATTTTTAACTGTCTGAAAAGAATCAAGTTATAATTAATAAAGTATTTAAACTTAAAGTGATTTCATATTTTAGAAGCGAAGAGTGAGAGACTAAAAAGGGATAGAATAAAGGAACCCAAATATTGCTACACTTTGAATTATAGATACCCAACAGTGATATATAATTACCCTTTTATGGTTTTTATTATTAAAGAATATATAGAGATCATTCGTTATAAACAAATTTTTCAAAAGAAGTCCACAAAACAATAATAACAGATTCTTAAAAAAAATAAAATTTACCCATGAAAATACATTTAGCATCTTTCAAGACGTGTTCTAACAACAAATATACACATGGAGAAGTGAATAAAGGATCAGACTAGAGCTGCCTTTCTGTTATCTGTTAATATATAATTTTATTGACCGCTACCATGTGTGTGCACTTAGATTAAAAGAGCAAAGAGATTTACCTGCTTGGTGCATTTCATTTTACAGTCACTCTGTGAATTATTTGATAGTTTTGCTGTTTTACACATGATAAAACCACACCCTGGAGAGGTTACATCATTTTTTCAGAAGCCCAGCCAACTGGCAGGTAAGGATCTCAGGAGTTGGCCAACACCAGATGTCTGGCCTCTGCCACCCTCCCTTGGCAACCTGAGTGCTTATGTGTCTGTGTATTCTGATGGAAATATGGTGTTGACTCTCACAAAAAAGTTTTCTCTGGAAAATTCAATAAGTAAGAGATAACTTTTGCAACAGAAATGCATACCAGATACATGGCCCAAATTCCTGGCTTCCTCATTCTCTGCTCCCCCAGCTTCCCCTTAGAAACCCCGTACTCTCCAAGACTGCTGCTGCCCTAGCTCTCCTATTTAAAACTCCTCTGGGGTGTTTATCTGAAACAAAACCTGTCCTTGCCAAGACAGTGAGAACTTGTGAAATCAGTTTCTTGGCAATCAATGTTTTTGTTTAGTGTGTGTCATGGTTTATGTCTGTGGCCCCCAGGCCTCATGAGTTTGCACTGTGCATTAGTGATGGTTCACTGTGCTTGGATTGATGGTGTCGGTGCTACACCCACATAGGGGTGGAGCCAGGAGGTAATGTAATGGCAGGAAGAAGGCGTGCTTCGCTCTCTTGCCAGTTTTGGCCTTGTTGTTGCATGAACACCCTGCCTTGGAGCCTACTGAGTATGGACTAAAACCTCCAAAACCTGTAAGAAATAAACCTTTCCTTTCCCAACTTTGGGCTTCAGGTATTTTGTCTCAGCGACGAGTAAAAAGTAACTAAGACAGTGTGTCTCTATCACTTCTAACTCAGTAACAGCACAGTTTTAGATAAAATGACCATTCTCCTTAACTCATAGTATCCCTTGTGCCCAGAATGAAACCAGTTCAGAGTAACAACAACAAAAAGATAACAAAAATGAAAAAGACTGCACACAGTGGAGGAAAGAAAAATCAACATAAATGAACCACAAGTCACAAGTGAGTTAAAGGAGGAAGGACAGGAATAGAAGTTAGACCTCGTAAGTTAAGTAAGAAACATTAAAATGTTTAGAAGTCACAGGACAGGATGCTAAAACCTGTACTCTATGGTGCAAACTGCAACTGAAGGCCGGTTGACCACGAAAGGAGACGAGGACCCACCCTTGGAGCCTAAGCTGCTCACCTGGACCACCTGGTGGGCGTTGGTGTCATTGAGCACCAGCTCTGTGAGGGCGGCACAGCAGGCTGGAAAGAGAGCATCAAGCCAAGAGTGCATCAGTTAGCTCTGTGACCGCACAGTCAGCACCCACACTCACCTTGGGGTACATCAGCACCTGCCTCTATAGGGACAGCTCCTGGCAAACCCACTGCTCAAGAAACACTGGCTTCTCTTCTGAAAAGGGAGGCTGGCTTTTAATGGCTTCTAGGTCAGTCCTCCTGTCTTTCACATGCTTGTTATTGGATGCCTACTATACACAAGAAGGCAGGGTTTGTATTTGTCTGGTTCATGTAATCCTCAATGGTCAACACATGCCTGGCACTTAACATATGCTCAGTAAATACATTGATGATGCTTGATAAATTCGTGAAGGCTTTAAATACATTATCTGAATTAATTCTTGTAATCAGGAATGCACTAAGATTACCAGTCTGCTGATGAGAACACAGGTTCAAAGAGGGTTAAATATGCTCAGACACACAACTAGTAAGTGGAAGGCACCATGAGTACAGTTCCACTTGGCTGGCCATTAAATTCCGAGTCCGGAAATGTACCTTTCCTGCCTCTTTGCAGCCACGCTGAACCTGTCCTCTCAGGGGTTTGCCACACACCACAAAGCATAATACCACGGCACTGAGTCCCTGACGCTGACCTAGCACTCTGCTAGAGACTTTACGTATGTCCTCATTCATTCCCACAACTACCGCCTAGTGCCGATATCGTGACTATCATCACCATTTTACACGAGCAATAGCACGCGTACTAAAAACTCAGACTCTTACAATTCTTTATACTTTTGTCACTTGTTTTTCTTTTTGTATTTAAGTATAAAACAAGCTAGGCAAATTCTACACATTCAACTTGAGTCTCAGCTTAATGAGATATTGTGCATCTATAGACCCTGTGGCCTCTCCCACCCAGAGGAAGATACAGGCTGGTCCTGGTGCCCCTTACCACACCCCCCCCCCAGCATTAACCACTGGATAATCCCACGAGGAGGCAACCACTCTTCTGAATTCTGTCACCCTAGATTTGATACACTCTTTGAAGAGTCTAAAAAAAGAAAAAATACCTAAGAGTTTTGAGATCCAACTAGATTAGGTTTAAGGGAAAAGTTTTACACAGAAAATCCCAGCCTAACCCCATGATTCAGATAGAAGTCTTTGGGGAAATCAGAAATGGTAAATGAAATGTCGGATTTTAGTTTTCTGTCTCCATATGTCTGTGAAAAAACCTCTTGTTCACGTTCTAGGAGGAAGGAGCGGGGATTAAAGAAAGCCTGCCTTCTCCTACCCCACTACCGCCCAGGCCCGCCCTCTGGCCCAGGTACCCTTCCTCTCTTAGCACCTCCCTACTTTACTTCCGACACACACTGTGCCCTTCTCCTCCCCTCCTGGGGGCTGTGGCAGGACACCAGCATGGCTGGCCCCTCGGAGACCGGTCCAAAGATCAGGTGCTCCTGTGAAGGGCACAGACTGCATGACTGCTCATGGTAACTCTTCTAAGAAATGTCTCCATGCACGGCTGCACTGGCTTTGGTGTGAAAAATTCCGCCCTGGGCAGGATCTTCCTCTGTGTTCTCCTTGGAGGAGGGTTTCCCAAGATCTAGAAAATTATAGGCAGCATGATTCTAGCCACAGAGCAAGCTGTACTCTCAAATCCAGCTTTAAATCCGGTAATAAAGCTAATACTGTCTTTCTTTATTTCTATTTTATATTTCTTTCTTGATAAGTGAAGAACATGGAAGGGAGCAGAAAGTTTATTGTTTCAGGAACCTACCAGTCAGCATCAGTGTGTTTGTTTCTGATTTAACTGTACAAGTTTATAATCTTATAAACTGTGTCTATTTAACACTATCATAAGAATTTTCTAACAAATAGGACTGCAATGGAACAAAGTATATCATATCAAATGATAAAACATAATGACATGCCATAAATACCTGCTTGAAGAGAGACAGTGTTTTCCTGTATTTCATGAGGACTGAGATCTTCTGACAGCTGAAGCTGCTGAATTCGGCCAGCTGCGTTTGCACTGGACAGACTTCCGATGGAAGAACGGTCAGAAACAAAATTTCTATCTCTGGAATGTTAATGCACAAACCGCATATCAGTTTTCCTGCACGGTTAGTTCGTTAGTTCTTTGTGTCATGTTTTAAAACTTTTGCCTCCCCTGATCACAAAGGCTCCTGCCTCCCATTTTTATTGTTGCACATTTTAACACACACAGACTTGATTTTTGTTATGAGTCCTTCCCGCCCTCCGTCCCTCCTCTCGCATTCTCTCTCTCCCTTCATTTCTTCTTCTGGCCTATAACTGAGAGGATGTCACATTACTTAGCTGTCATTTCCCTACTGCTTACAAGGCCACCTTTCTCTGAATTCTAGTCTGCTGCAATCAGCTCACTTGAAAATGACTTGGTCATGAGTATTCCAAGTTTTATTTTTCCAATGAAATTCCTTCTTTATCCTAAGAAAATTTAACCTGATCTCTACCTCCAGAATCTCAACTACGCACATGTTGAAGCGCATTTCTTTAATGTCCAAATTGCTTTCATTCCCTTGTCTTTTTCTTCTGCAATATATGCGACTTTCTGAAGCTTGCCCTCCATTGTGCTACAACCAACCAGTTTTCTTCTCCTCATCATGAAATTTATTAGTTCTGCGGGTGTTATTCCATCCTGTCTCCTTTCCTTTCTCTCGTGATCTGTTTAACGTCTTTGTTAAGAGCAAAGCATTTGTTTTCCTATTTCAGTGCACTGTCTTCCACAATAGATTCTTTCTGTGGCCTATGCTCGCCTTGTGCTGTTTTACTTTATTTGGTGACCGTATTTTTTTTTTTCATTTGTGTACTGTTTGGGCAGCAGTTCTGCCTGGACCTCTGTGTGCTCATGTGACTCCCCCGCCATTACAGCCTGATGAACTTGTGCCGTTCTTTACTGGGAACAGTGGAAGCAGAGGGGCTGGGTCACAGGACAATCACAACTGGTCATCCTATGACACAACGAAATCAATTACAGGGATCATTCCACCCAGTCAAGGGCACACCTTTAATTTTAAGGTGCATGAATAGGTCTCCTGGGAGCTGCCCTGCTAACAATGCCTGTTCATACTCAAGCCACCAGACACCCCCCAGCCTCCGTCCCTACTGCCAGCACCAGGTGGCCCTGAGGCAGGCACAAGCTCTGAAAGGACATTATTTACCCAGGTGGGATAATAAATTCCCCCAGAAAAGCAAGGCGCATTTAGTACAGAGTAAGAGTTGACATATATCATCCTCCCAGGGAAGAGCTTTCTAAACATCACACCATTGATATGGCCTGGAAAATGGCTGTTTAAATGTGACAGAACTCTTTTCTAGCAAGGTAGTTAGGATTTGAGAAAATAAGGAAAATGCTGCCTTGTCTTAGACTCAATTCTACATAAGGAAAATATGGGTTTTATTTTCAAAGTATTGACTATATATAAAATTTTTATTAAGAAAATAGCTACCTTCTAAGAGGGCATATCACAACTGTTTCAAAAGGTCCGATTGACAGTAATAAATAATAATCACAACCATCACCATTACAATCACCATCTTTATCCTATATACAAAAAAATCTTTGGCAACTGTGAATTATTTTGACCAAAGGGCTAGTTTTTTACACTGCAATACTTCTTGAAAGATTTATAATTAACAGTCAGGCATGGTGATGCATCCATGCCTGTAATCTCAGCACTTGGGAGGTTGAAGCAGGAGGCTCGTTGTGGGTTTGAGACCAGCCTGGACTACAAAGTGAGCTCAAGGCCAGCCTGAACTGCATAGTGAGACCCTGTCTCAAGAAGCACACACACAAAAAAAGATTTATAATTTAACATAATTGAGGTTTTGAAGTGATATTCATAAAACCAAGTAGATTATTAACAGTCTTTAATTTTTTTCCTTTGTTTTGGTACTGACAGAAATCATTGCAAAGCTCGTATCTCTTCAGTCTGTTCTGATGCTTTAGAATGTTCTTTCAGAGAAAACAAAGTTAGCAATACAAAGCTCCGCAATATCCCTAAAGGAATAACATCTATAAAGTTCTAATAACATATACTTGATAATATCTAGTTATAGTAAAATTTATGTCATTCTACTTTTATCAGAATGAGGTTTATTTATGCACCACAGATCTTAAAATGTGATCCCTTTCATGCAGATGCATTCATCTTTAACTTCAATTTAGCATCCATCAGGTTGAATTATGCCTTAGGAGGTAATAGAATTAGCCCATGGAAGTATCAAAACATTATTATTTAATATTGCCACACACTCAATTCCTAAGATATACTAATGACTAACGACACTGAAACATACATCCAGAAAATATTTTAATCCATCCTTCCCTATACTCAAGGCTTACAATTTGAATTTTCCGTGTGTGTGTGTGTGTGTGTGTGTGTGTGTGTGTGTGTGTGTGTTACAGTCCTCTTGTCACAGAATCCCCGCAGATCTTTACAGCAAAGTAAGCCAAAGCCCACGCTCACCCTCGGAGAATATGAAGCAGCTGCTTGATGCCTCCCCAGATGCGAATTTCCAAACTGGTCTCTGGGTCCTCACAGACCTGGACCAGAATCCAGACAATGCTCCAGAGCAGCTTCAGGTGGTCCGAGTGCAGCAGACTGAGGAGGACAGGAATCCCCTCGTAGAGCTTCACCTGCTCCTTCACCTGGGGCTCGGCACAGAGGAGGCGCAGCAACTCCGCAGTCAGTCTGGAGGGAAGGGAGGCAGCAGGTAGAATCACAGCTATGCGACAGCCATCACGACTGCACAAATCTAAGCGGAACATTGTTCAAGTCATCAGACAACACTTTTCTTAGCCACAGACCAAAGGCAAATATTTTCAGCTTCACTGGCAATGTCTATCGTAACTATTTAGATATGCCCAGATAGAGTGAAAACAGCATAGACAATACATAAAAAGTAAGGGGCATGTGGTGGTAGGATAAATATTTACAAAATAAGCAGCAGGCCTTACAGGGTGGAGTTTGCTGACCACTTTTCTGAGTATTATATTCTCATTGGTCTAGCTAAAAACTTATTGACCAGTAAATAGGTAATGAGTGTGAACAGTGTGACTTGTATGTGCAAAAGTAAAAGAAATATAAACAGCCTTATTCTAGTAGTCAGAAATTTTGTGCATGGCTATAAAATAATATAGCCAAAGAAAATTTTTTAAAAATCAATTCTACAATGTAGGGAAATTATGTACAAAGTCCTCAGTGATATCCGGAAAATAATAATGACGTTAAAGACGCAAGGTTTAGCTGAGCCATGAAACATGATGATGATAGAGCTTTCCCAGAATCAACCTTTGCCCTTCAGGCTCACACTCCATGTGCTGTCATCCATACAGCATCATACATTGCCATGGTTACAAGCACTTCCCATGCCCTGGCATGATGATCCAGCCTAGGCATTGCTCATAACCTTCAGAAAGTACAGCTACACAGATACTCCATGGCTGCTCGTGTATGCTATGTCTAAATTCAGCATTATCCTCCTCTTCAAATATGTTCTTTCCCTTATAACCCCGATTGGACTCACAGCACCACAACCTTTCCAGTTTTCCAAGCCAGAATATTGAGAGTTACTCCAGACACTCCCTGTGACACCCTGCCACTGTCAATAAAGAGCCCTTTGTGTGCCGTTTTCTGGGCCAACATGGAGAGGAATTCTCCTGAAAGGCATACAACTAACCCCACCACTCTTCCCATCCTTACGATTCTTGATCACATTCAGGACACCGCCTCTCTAGTACTCCACCTTCTCGTACTGTTTTATAATCCCTTTCCCCCAACCAATTCTCTATGTTCCTTCCTTATTCAAAACTTTCTGTTATGACATTAAGAAAATGTGCTCTTTGGTAAACTGGAACTCTTTGCATTCTCAAACTTTCTATACCAGAGATTCTCTCCATGTTATAAATGGATTTAAATGTATAGATATATCCATAGTCTATCCCACCTTCACACACAGAATTAGCAAAATAACCTCTCAAAAAATAATGTGATCGTGCTCTAAATCTTCCCAGTAGTCCCTGCAACGTTCATGTTAACATCTGTATCTTTATTTCATACACAAACCCCATCATGACTAGGACAAACTTGTCCTGCTGGCTCATCTGTTAAACATGGAAAATGACAGAGTGTTTGTGCAGATCAAGTGAGTAGACATGCAAGAGTGCTTGGAGCATGGCCTGGCATATACAAAGCACTCCCAAAAACTAGCTACATCTTTACGTTTATTATTGACGATCTGTCATAGTTTTTTTGGCCCTTTCCTCTTACATCTGCTGTACTCCCAATGTGCACATTCATCTCACGCCTCCAGACTTGAGGACATTCTGTTTCTGTTTGCTTTCTCACTCTGCTTAGATACAGCCTCTGTCCTTTAGAAAACCAGGCATGACCCTTCGTTCCCATTGGGAAGTTTCTGCTCCGCGCTCCCAGAATAGCCTGTGCCCATTTACCTACAACACTACAAGGAAATCTGTGATTCATCTGTCTGTCCCTACCTTGCACTGGACATTTAAATGCTGTTCATCTTCAGCTTTTTAATACCTGAGGCAGCATCTGGTCCCTTTCTGGTGAGCAAGTTCAGAAACCAATTATGGGGATATATAAACCCTTGTCTATATCTAACGCTTTTGCAAAAGAATATTAAATCAAATTTAAAGAAGAATCCAAAAAATTACTATGAATTAAGTTCCAGGGCTTGTTGTTTGGGATTTCTGTTATCTATCTTGGATATTTAGAAAATCCTGACTCAACTAAGTATCAAATGATGCAGGTTGAAACCCTATTTAAATATAACCAAATCATTATCTGGACCCAGTAATACTCCAAGCAATGTGCAGCTCAAGTGAATGCAATCCATTTTACTCAAGATTCTGTCCTAAATTACAAGCGATCACAAAATAAGTCAGTCAGCATCTTATTCAACTCATCTTAAGGAAAATGGACCTAACAATCGAATCTTTTAGTCTGCACATAGTCTGAAATTATAAAAAGTAGAACCACCTTTGAGTTTCTTTCTCAGAAAATGTAAGTAAACTAAATAAACACATTAAGTAAGTAAAAGTATAGAATTAATCATAAAATTCTATATATGCACAGATCTAGAATTAATGAAGGACTGAAAATAAATCAGCATACTTCTTTGTGCTTGTTTCTTTCTATAAGCTTAAACAGAAAATAATTCACAATTTAATGCATGATAGTCAGTTACCATTGTAAATAGTATAACATGATAGAAATACCAAGCATTTACATCAGTCTAACACATTATCTTATTCATCTTTAGCAACCCTACCTTTTGGAAAGTAAGTCATATTCATGTAAAATCATCAACAGATTTTCTACAATGTTGAGTTCACTTATCTTCTCCCTACATTCTGGACTACAAATTTTAAAACATTAGTAAGTATTTAAAAAATAAATTTTACTACATTTATTTTATATTGAAGGAGAGACCACAGGGGGGAAAAAAAGGATTACATACTGGTACAAAGCAACAAAACAGTGATTCACTTATTGGCATAAAAATATATGTAAAGCATTTTTTAAAAATAATATCTATGGGGGAACAAGAATTCTTTTTTTTTTTTTTTTTGGTCTTTTTCCTTTTTATCGGTACCGGGGATCGAACTCACGACTGTCTGCTTGCAAGGCAAGCTAAATTCCCAGCCCCAGAACAAGAATTCTTAAAAAAATTTTAAGATCAAAAATGCTTGAGAATGTTCTGTAGGTTAAAATTGATACACAGCTTGGAATGAGGAAGGAAGGTCAGGGAGATTTCACTGCCAAAGAAATATTACAATAAAAAAAAAGAAAAATTACAATAATACTGAAAGCAGAAGCAACGGATTAGAGGAACAGGCATGTGAATATCTTAAATCAGGAAATAAAAGAGGATTCGAAGCAGTTATTTGCCTTTCCAGCATAAGTTTTAAAATGGTATTTTCTACTTGAGGTCTTCTTTGACACATTACTTCATGTTGAGTTCCTTTTTTTTCTTTTTTGGTACCAGGGATCGAACTCACAACCTCGCACTTAGCAGGCAGGCGCTTGTGCCACTGAGCTAAATCCCCGGCCCTTTATGTTTAACTCTGTAAATTTTAACTGAGAAGGAGACAAAGTGACCATCTGGACTTCACTCTTCCATCTAAATTGCTATCGCGGAGGACTTGCTAAGTGTATTTATATGTACCTACCTTTCTGCTAAGCTGGCCAGGGCCAGAAGGGCACCCAAGAGGACGTTAGTATCCCGGGCACTGAGTAAATTGACTAGTGTCTGAAAAACAGGAAAAAATACTGAATTTCGTAAGTACTGCAATCTTCTAATAGCGAAATGCTTCCTTCTAAATACAGAGATTCAGTCTCAGGCTTTTTTGTTTGCTAGTTTTTAAAGACGAATGTGTATGCATAATTAAGAAACTATACATAATTTTATAGCTGCCTATTTGTTTCCTTCTGAATGTTACACAAATTTCTAATATCTAAAATTTCTTCATGACATTGAATAGATTTTTATAAGCATAATTTGTATTAAATAGGATCAAATTATTTCTTATGTTCAAGATGAGAAGGCATCTGGGGGAGGAGGGAAAAGGTAGAGCAGGAGAAAGGAGTCAAAATGATTAGGGAACAGTACGCACGTGTATCAGCCCTAAGGTGGATTTAACGCTTCTGTATTGTAAACTGAGACTAATATAAAACATAATTTTTATAAACAGAATCAAATTATGTATCGTACTATGGCTTGATGTAGAGAAGAGTGAAAAATGCCATTGACATAGCTCAAGCCTTACATAAGATTTCTGTTTTTTATTTTCTTGTCCATGGAGAAGCTTAGCCTTAAAAGTAGTGTGGATAAACACCCAAAATTCCTGGTTCTTCCCAGAGGGCAAATGTTCTTTTCTTTGTCACTTGCTGCTCTCTAAAGCAGCCCTTTTTCGCCAGTCCCTCCCCAACCAGGACCGTGGAAGGACCCAATGGTGTGGCGGCTGGCCAGACCTCCTACTAGCCTGTATTTTCTTGTGCCCAAGTATTTGGCTCAACCCTTCTGACCCTCTGCTGGGAGAAGCTGAGACTAATGGCATAGGTTACGGCAGTGACCAGGCATTGAGCACTCACTCTGAGCCAGGCACTTCCCAACTGATGAAGCAGAATGTCAAAACTTTTATTTTCCTTGAAAATTACACAAGAGGTGGTAACATTGCAGAGTATTCCATTCGCTCGTAGACATCTAGGCGATGTTACAAAGGCATCACTGGTCTAAAGCATCCTCCCAAGTAACATGCTTTAGCTGGTGATTTTTTTGTTTTTGTTTTTGTCAGATGCCTTTCCCAAATTCCCATTAATATAAATCTCTTGTCTTCTAGACACAATTTCAGAATAAGAGCACCCCCAAAAAAGTACAACCCCAGCTGGGCGTGGTGGTGCACACTTGCAATCCCAGAGCTTGAGAGGCTGAGGCAGAAGAATCCCTGCGAGTTCATGGCCAGTGAGTTCAAGGCCAGCCTGGGCTACACAGTGAGTTCAAAGGCAGCCTGAACCGCATATACCGACTCTGTCTCAAAAAACAGTGTAGCCCAAACAGATCTGGCTCTGAGTTGAAATTTGTACAATAACTGCTAGAATGATTTTTTGTTTCCATTATATGGATTTCTGCTCTTTATGATTTCTTTTTTTAAAAAAAATGAATTATGCATTTCTATTTCTATTTTTTCTGAACTCTTCCTGTTTTTCTTTCCTTTTCTTTTCCCTGTCTTATAGCATAGTTCCCAAACTTCACTTCCAGACATTTCTTTTTCATATTTTTTGTCATGTCTACTTACCACCTCAATATTAATTTAAAATTTTCCTACAAATCATCCTCTAAAGCATTGATGGCGAACCTTTTAGGACTTTCAAAGACATAAACAACCTGCACAACAAGAGTACCATAGGTTCACCTTCCCTTACGTAGACTCTAGGCACCATTATTGCTGTAATGTAGGTAAACCCGCTCCAGTGTACACCGGTAAGGAGCTTCCTGGGATCTAAGTACTCAACAGGCTATTAAAAGCTCTGAGAGCCATCAGCTAAACAGTTTTATTATAATACAACTTTAATCTGTTTTGATTAAACCTGAATTCACCCATGTTGAAATATAACCAGGTTTTTTGAGCAATATTTAAACGAAACAATAAAGTTAGTTGTTATTACATGGCATTAAAAAAAGGGCTTCAGAAAAACCTTTATTTACTTATCCATATTGACTCCCTAGACTGGTAAACAATCTAAAAGGGTTGACAGAGTCACAACTTCAGGTTGCTTTAGCAAGCCTGTGAGTCACAATCACACGCAGCGTGACCGTGACGGCGCAGGTTTGGAAGCGGGCACATGAACTGGTGCCAGGGCCACCCAGGGCCGGGTACAGCTGAGGCACTCACTCAGAGCCAGCTCACCTTGTGGGCTCCGCTCATGGTCACCCATTCTCTCTGCTCTTTGACGGCAGCCAGTTTTTGAAAAATATCTGTAAAAGAAGGGAGAGGTGGGGAGGCTAGAGAAAGAAGTACTCACAGAAGTCGGGGTCTGCGACCCTGATGGGCCAGCGGAGGAAAGGCAAAGGGACAGAGACACACAAGGAGCCCCGAGGGAGGAGGGGCATCTACCCCTCAAGTTCAACCAACACTGATTTATAATACGATTCTGACACTTGAAAGATGAAGCGCAGCAAACCTCTCCTTCCACTGAAAAGCTGGACAGATTCTTGACACAGTGACACACAGAACAACCCTGCTCTCCTGAGACCCTCCTTAGCGGGGTTTCAGCTTAGGAAGAGGAGAGGGGAGGCCAGCAAATGGGACAAGTGTGGTGAGCTTCCCAGGTGAGGGAAAACGGTCATCCTCAAAGACATGGCCTGCTGCCTGGGCGAGGCAGACTCCTGACCCAGCTCCTGAGAATGGGGTGCTAGGGTGTTGCCCTGAAAACGAACATGGACGAGAAGTCTGCTAGCCAACAGGGAACGGGTGGCATCACCCCAACACTGCTGGATGTCTGTGGCCCACGGGCAGGGGGGGCACCCAAAAGAAAACACCAAGTGTCTAGAGAGCACCTCACCTTGCACACAGAGACCAGAGTTTGCAGGTCACTGTCTTCAGGTGAGACTCTCTTTTCTCACTCCATTTTGATTCGTTTTTAAATTTTGCGATAGGGTTTCACTACTTAGTCCATGTGGGGGTTCAAAGTCATCATCTTTCTACCTCAGCTTCCCAGAGTGCTAGGATAACACGACTGGTTTCATAATCTGAATTATTTTCTGTGTTCCAAATTCTATAAGGTAGATATTATTGCTAACCAGATAGTACAGGTGAAAGTGAAGTCTCTGACATTTTAATAGAAACAAAAGAGGCAAAAATATTTCTTTCAAACAAAATTTGTTTCCTGGAAGCCTCTTTGGCAATTGTGAAATAAATTTTCCTTTCCAAAGCAAGAACTGGGAGCTGAAAACACCCTGCCGTGTGTTTTGCCCCCGTGTATAATAACCGGCGTGGACTCTCAACACCCTAACTGTGAATGGAAACAGAAGTGCTCAGGGTGCCCTTTCCTGCCGCTGCTGCAAACATCAGACTGTTTATTCAAGCAAGTCCCCAAAGTTGTCTTGACCCTAAGACCACGCTTACATGTCATGTTGACCAGCTTGTCCACGCTGTGCTGCTCTTCTCCGTAGCCCAGGTACTCAATGGCCACAATCTCCATGTACTACGCGAAAAACCAACCACCAGGACAGTTAGAAAGGAAAGACACCAAAACCAAGTGGGTGAGGTACAAGGTTGTGTAGTTCTTTAAGTGGGCTCTAGGTGGCGCAACAGATTCACCAATTATTACTCTGTGCTCCTGGGCCTGCTGCACTGAAGGGCAAGAGGTACCAGGGTGCCCGGAAATTAAGGGAGGGACCCTGTAAAGGTTGTGTAAACTCCCTGAAGTCCCCAAAGGACCTGCAATTGAATGAGTCTGTGCTGTGACTTAGTAGCTAAATGTAAAATAAATAACACATGGGCAGAAGTTTAATTCTTCAATTTTACCTTTTTGTAGGTTTTTATAACATGCTACGTGAATTGTATTAGCCTTATCTTTTATAATATCCAAAAGCATGCCTAACCAGCATAGAGGCAGATACAGTAAGAGCAAAATGAACTATAACTCCCCACTGTCAATAACTGATTAATAAGAAACAGCTTCAGAGAAACACAGTTTCTGATACTATTCTAGAAGGTCCAGTGGATAGATAAGAAGACCCTTTATACCATAATCTTAGGAAAGATTGTCTTATTAAATGAGATAAACTTCTAGTCAATTACAATTTTTTTTTTTTTTTGGTCTTTTTCATTTTTTATTGGTACCAGGGATCGAACTCACGACTGCCTGCTTGCAAGGCAGGCGCTTATGCCGCTGAGCTAAATCCCCAGCCCCAATTCTTTTTTTTTTTTTTTTTTCTTTCTTTCTTTCTTTTTTTTTTTTTTTTGCACCAGGGATTGAACTCACAAATTCACACTTGCCAGGCAGGCACTGGCCATTTAGCTAAATTCTGGCTCAATTACAATTCTTAAAAACAAAATTTAGACATGAACTGATTCTCAGGAAAGAGAATATAATAACATAGATTTAACTGCCACTAAATTCAAGCTTCCACTAATAACTCAGGATGAGTTTACAGGGCCTCTGATTTGTTGCATAAATCATTCTTTGTGTACATACTCTGGGTTTTAGGAAAGCAAGCCCTTGCAATTCAATGACAGATATTACTGCATTCAGAAACATACATCACTGAGTTGCTATACATATATATATCTGGTTATCCTCCCTCTGAAAAATAAAGAAGTTATGATGACTCCTTACTTCATTTATTCATTAATATTTTAACAGAGTGATTCTATGTGAAAACGTTTTAAGCATCTTCCTCTCCTATGGAACACACAGTTCTGAGGACTTTATGCCGCCGGCCAACGCCTATTCTTTGTCTCTACTAACTACAGATATGTGACTTTTTAGTGTCAAAGGGCTAAGTGAAATGTGTCCAATCATCTAGAATGAACGGTTATGGGTCCCTCCGTGGCCTGCGAGCACCATGCTTCAGGCTCACCCTTATCCCCCCACCCCGCCCCAGCAAGCTGCACACCATGAGACAGACACCGTGCGCCCACACTTATTCTGCCCTTGGCATGGCACAGAACGAGGAGGAATGACCAGCCACCACAGAACAGAGCTTACCTGGGCCAGGTTTTCAATCCCACCCAAATCATGGAGTATCTCCTAGGGAAATAAAAACAGCAGAATAGAGGTGAGGGATGAGGGTGGGCAAGTCCAGGCCACAGGTAGCTTCCTGTACTAATTACTTCCTGAGGTTCCACATTCTCACATATGTATGCAAATTTTAGCACCTGACATTCCTACTGCATTTAAGATGAACTGTTAATAAATATGAAAGTCACACTGAGATAAAGACAGCATATGCTGAGAACTGCACCCTGATTCCTGATTCTTTGTTTTTCCTCGGGTCACTAAGTGTTAGCCTGAGAGTAGGTGTTAGAGACTGTTCCATTCGACCCTCTCTTATCACACATGAAAAGAACTAGGGTTTAGAAAGGTGTAGAGCATCATCGACCTCCCAACTTTTCTTCTGGGTCTCTATCAGTTGTGCTCCATGAATGGGCAGCACCCCAGTCAGACCCTTGCTACCCTCTCCTACCTTCTCAGACCTGCTCAGTCACACTCAGAATTTCAACAAGGTACCCAGGCCATTTGCACATACAGTCAATTTGGAGAAGCACTGCTGCAGTAGACTATGCATTTGCTTAGTCATTAGCCTAATGGTCTTATGGAACTCTTATTCCGAACAAATGTAAGGATCATCTTCCCACAATTCCTCCTGATACAGAGCTTTTCATCTGATTCCCAAAAGCAGATGTTTTCTTGTGCTTCTGAAGCTGCCTTAAAAGTGTTAGTTAGGGAAGAGAAAAGACTGGAGTCTGGAGTTGTGGAGAGAACGGTATGTAGGCAAGTGTGTTTTCAAATGGCCCTGCCCTGCTTAATTAAAGCTGCATCTCTCTCCTTACTTAACATGTACCCCAAAAAAGGAAGTTATTTCAAATATAAACACTAACCACAATTTCAATTCTATGAAACGAACAAGGGTGAGCACATGAGTGAGAGAGAAAACACTTCAGTGCAGGCTGGAGAAACACCACAGGTTTCCAGGCTTTCTTGGGCCCCCAGCTCCTCACACTGTATAAAATAAACCTGGATGCACTGAACATACCCATGTTTAGATTAAGTTTGAAGGAACGTGAATAGCTCAATTAAAAATAGCTTCATGACAGTGTGCTGATTTGAAACCTCGTCAACACCATCCGCTCAGGAAGTTGTAATTAAGGATACTGCACATTATCTCTAGTGATGGCACAGCACTTCATACTTATCAAAATAACATTTAAAACTATTTATATTTCTTCAATATTTGTTTCATTCTGTTAATAGACAGCCTTGGGTAAGGTTCAAGCAGGGATACAAGAATAGATGACAGGGATCCACTTCACTAAGTTTGAGGTGGTACACAAATTAAGTTTCAAGACACTTATGCGTGCAGTGTGTGGGCACACTACAAGGATTAAGGGAAACTTCATAAGCTTGGTGGTCTCTGAATTGAGATTGGGAGGACAGGAAGATCTGTTGAATAAAGATGGGGTTGAGGTGGAAAATAAAGGAGACTTCAAGCAAAGAAAAGGGTGGTTTAAAAGTGCATGGAAGATAGAAAGATAGAAATACATGTTAAGACTCATGCTTGTGTAAAATCTATAAACAGTTTACAAGAACTGATCTTATGACACATGATGAAATGAACAAATGCTTTGAAGGAAAAAAAGGCACTACAGTACCCAGTGCTGATTCCGGAGTGTCATGCTGTGAAATCTAGCAATACTATTATTCTTTGTTCAGAGTGATTTTAGTCTGCTTTGGTTTGTTCAATCTCAACATAAATGAAGATATGAATAAATGCGTGTATGTTTAAGTGTATAGGATTGATAACCATATTACTAAGATTTTATTAGATAGTTGGACAGAACTATTTGCAGTCTCCCTGTTTGAATTCCCATTTATATGTTCCACTTTTGTATCTTGAACCATTATTTGTAAGAGGACAATATGTAAACATCAACTAGTGATTTTTTTACTGTTTACTTTTTCTTTGAAAGTATGTACTATTTCTACCCGTTTTCTGTTTTGTTTTGTCTTTCTTCAAATAAAATTTTTTTTTTAAAAAGGAAAAAAAAGTGCATGGAAGTTGTACAAGAAAAACATCAAGATGTTCCTTCTCCCTGAAAGAAGCAGTTTCGTAACTCCATGAATAGAATGGCGAAGTATGTTAGAAAATTAGAGTGAGACCAAACTTGGAAGTAGTTAGATGAGAGCCTTGATTTCAACATTTTCAAGAAGACCATGAGACCCAGAGAAACTGTGTGAGCAAAAGCTGGCCAGAGCCACCTGCCCGGCCTCCCCCTAGTCTTACACTGAACTGGATGGGGGAGCCTGGTGGGGAGGGAGGGGCAGTGCCATTGAGAATGGAGGCAGGGGTAGTCTTGAAATGGTCAGGAAGGGAGCACCTGGAAGACATCATCCTAGTGGACATCCTAGGAGCCTGGGGACAATGACACAATTCATGGACACAGGGTGACTGACTTGGTGAGAAGGGAAGACAATGCTGGGCACTGGAGAGCTGATCGGGTGTCTGGATTGGAAACAAAGTACAACAGGGCATGGGAAATGAGGAGAGGACAAAAGATTAAAATCTAGGGGTCTTTCACATGAAGGAAATTGCGCCTTAAGAGTGGGAAGTCACAAAGGGAGAGTTATTGGAATGATTGTCATTCTCACTTCAAATTTTTAATGTAACAAGACATTTATGTGTCTCATAATATTCACGGAATAAGAGGAAGTCAGTGTTTTCCAATCTATGTCTTAGAAATGGCCATTGTATGTTACCAAACAGATGCATGCTGCCAAAGGAAAGGAAAAGAAAGGGCAGGAGATGGGAGAGAAGAGAAGGGGGCGGGAAGGGAGAAAAGCAGGGGCCATGGGAAGGGAGAGGCAGGGAAGGAAGGAAGGAAGAGAAGAGATAAAGCAGCCCCTCAGCCATCAGCGAGGGAAGGCCAGGGGAGGCACACCGTAGCAGCTTCTGTCCCAGGACCCCTCCGAGCCTTGGGCATGCTGCTCTGCACTCTAAGCCCCCGAGGAGACAGCAGCACACAGCTCTTCCCAAACATCTCTGACCAAAGCTCGCTTCTTTTCACAGAACTTACCACTCTTGAAAACCCCAGTTAGAGAAGGGTTGCTATAAGCTATCTCTCAGAGAAACTGTGTTGTTATGTACTCAAGAATTTAACTTGTGTCTGGGAAACAAACACCTAACCTGCATGTTCTTATAGACAATGGATCCAGGCCAGGAAATCTCCTGGACTCATGGTTTTCCTTGTAATTCATTTGCTTATACCAGTGAGCTGCTTTAACCTGAGAATGTAAACCAGAGAGAACCATGACTACAAGGTATGTATACACTTGGGCTTCATCGTGCTGGTGACTGATCAGAAAAGCAAACAGCACTGACTCTTCATGACAGTAATGCCTCTGAGAGTCCTTTCAGATACACAGGCCACAGGGCTAGAATACTGGTTTCCATACTTCTGAGTGTGCTGACCTGGAGAAAGTCCCCAGGAAATCTGAACCCAGCACTGGCTCTGCTTACTCCTTGAGTTCTTCTCTTCTTTTCTTTTTTCTTTCTTTTCTTTTCAAGGATTCAAGCAGAGCATGAGAGCCTAAGACTGCAATTCCAGAACTCCAGAGGCTGAGAGAGTAGAATGGCAGTGACTTCAAAGCCAGTCAGAGCAAGATATTGAGTTCAAGGCCAGCCTGAACTGCATAGTGAGACCTGGTTTCACAAAAGCAATCTATCCAATAAAACCACAGTAGTAAAAAGTCTACATAAGAAATAGCTCTTACGTACCACCATGGACACTGTTTGTACACCATGATTTAACCATAATGAAAAATGTCATTTCCACCTATGCGCTCTTATCCTAAACCTACTCAGCAACTAAATCACTGAACAGTGAGCAGTAACACTGAGTTGCTAAAGTGACCAATTTATCCCTCTGTTTAATAATCACTGGTGCGGGGCCTGGGGATTTAGCTCAGCGGCATAAGTGCCTGCCTTGCAAGCAGGCAGTCGTGAGTTTGATCCCTGGTACCGATAAAAACGAAAAAGACAATAATAATAATAATAATAATAATAATAATCACTGGTGCCTCCACAGCGCCTTCCTCCTGGTCTTGATGTTATCATTCCGTACCCTAGACTGGACTTCACTATTCTTTTCAGGTATAGTAGTAAATTTTGTTCTACAAATCCTCAGGCTTGTAGAGGGGTGAGTAAAAAGGAAAAATCAAAGATATTGCTGAAGTCTCCTTCCTCAGAATCTGAAGGAAAGATGGTACCATTAAAAGAATCAGGAACTGCATTTGAGCAGGGCTGAAGGAAGAAAGGGGATTGGGGAAGAAGAAAACTCAAGATAGATTATGCACAGGTACAATTTCCTATGCTGAGTGTGGTCATTATGCGCATCTAAAGGGTACCAATAAAGTTAATTTGACAAAGGAACTGTACCTGATGGTTCATGGATGAGGAAAAGAACTGAAACTTCATTTTTTAAAGCCATTGAGTACAATACGCTACAGTAATGGCTCTCAAATTCTGCCCTCAGAATCTTTTTTTTACATCCTTAACAATTATTAAGAACCCCAAGAGATTTCATTCGCACAAGTTAAATCTATTTATTTTTACCATACTACAAACGAAAAGCGATAAGGCTTCAAAGCACAAGAATGCTCAAGCCCTGTCCCACGCACCATCAGAGCCCTGACAACATCACAGGCTGTAGCCCCTGTAGGATCCCACTGCGTACTTGAACCAAGAGTGGGAAGCAAAGGGCAACCAATATCTTAGTGTCATCTGGAGGAAGGCTTGACTTTGTTACACCCCTGACAGGGTCCTGAAGACCTCTAAGTGGTACAGATGCCACACATTGAGAAGCACTATGCTACTGTGAGGCAGACATGTCTCTCTGGAAATTTGGAACTTAAAATGAAAAGTATGAAGCTAAAAATATGGCCTGATAAACAAAGAACAAAATAATGTCAGCTGAAGTCAGTGGCTTAGAAGATACAGGCCACGATGATGGAGAAGATAACATTTTAAAGAAGATTTACATTTAGGGAGACAAGATCTAAAAAGGAACAAGTAACTAATACAGCCCAAAATACTAAATGAGAAGTTGAGGCTTTCAAAGTGAGTGAAGACAAAGAAAAAATGTGATATGGTGCCTCCACTAAAGTGCTTAGAAAATGTCAAGGCTAAAGGAAGCCTACTAATGCAATTGAAGTTTTGCAGATTTACAGATTTTCTCTTTATTTTTGACAAGCTATGCACCTTGGCTTCACTATAATGAACTCAAGTGAACATTTACCATGCTAGGAACTCTAACTACACTTAAAATCTTACTGCATAAGTCTTCCATTAGCTCTGAAAAATGCTAAGTAATCACATCTTCAATTCCAGTGTTAGTATATCCACTAAACATGTACTGAAACTTCTGTGTACTACACAAAGAGCTCCAGTATGGAAACCAGTCTCTGAGCTCTGAATCAGGAAGCGAGAACCAAAGCACAGCACACTGTGTGCGGGTCAAGTGGCTTCCAGAGAGAGCCCTGCACAGAGGCTTCAGTGTGGATGCAAAACGCACAACTCCTGATGAAAAGAAAGTGGATTCAGGAGATAGAGCTGCTGTTCATCTATTTGTTTTCATTGTTGTTTTGTTTTTGGTACTGAGGATCAAACTCACAACCCAGAGCTTGCCAGGCAGAAGCTTATGCCGCTGAGCTAAGTTCCCAGCCCTAGAGCTGAATGAATAGCGACACAAGAAAAGTATAATTTTATAAAAGATAAAATGGAAAGGGAGCCACTGGTATAAGAAAGAAAACAAGTAAAAGGATGAACCTTGGCAAAGAGAGTAAATAATACTTCTGAAATATGAAGGAAATAAGGTTGATGGGGCTGGGATTTAGCTCAGCGGCATAAGTGCCTGCCTTGCAAGTGCATGGTCATGAGTTTGATCCTCGGTACTGATAAAAAAAAAAAAAAGGAAGGAAGGTTGCATGAAAATACAAATATTTTAAAGAAGAAAGCATATGAGAGCTCCCACCAAGAGGGCTTCGGGCTTCTCAAAGGCTGCTGATGAAATAATTCTACAAGAACAACAGAAGCCAAGGGAGCTTGGGTGTGAGAAGTGGGGATGGCATGGACCTTACACTACCGATTCTACAAGAGAAGAAATGAGTGTTTATCAATAGGAAAAGCTTGCTGGAATCCACTGCCATAAGTTGTAGTAAACTGCAGCACAGTTTATGACTTCAGTCAATAATTCTTGGCAACTGAAGATGTTATACAACTGCTTGAGCACGTGTTCTTCTGTGTGGGAAGAATGCCAGGAAGGAGAAACTCAAGAGTGGATCCCCTTCTATGGGAAGAAAGACAGACAGGCAGCTGGGGATACTAGTTTAACATGTGTTCCGGTAGCAAAATCTCATAAAGTGGTCACTGCATTCTTTCCTTTACAGAGCGGTACAATCAACACTCTTCTAACCCATCAAGGACTGGATAGAGAAAGGCAATACTTCAGAGGGGAGATCAGTGGACCATGACTCCACTGTCTTGGAGATATCTAACAAACAAAATAGGATAGGGTAAATATTTGCTAATTTTTGTGAGTCAGAAATAGGAACTTGCTTCCTGATTATTTTTATGAATATTGCATATACTGTATTTTCATCTAAACTGAGACGTATCAGAGAATAAAACAGCGTGCTAATGTTCATGAAGGGGGAGTAATGAGCACATGCTCGGACTGATCTGGGCAAAAGGAAACAAACATTCCATGTATATCCCATATACAACTACAAAAAGGCATCTCAGAAATGTACAGAATACACAAATCTGTGTGGCTCACTATGGACAAAAAAGATGCTGTGTACACAGAAATCTGAGCAGTCAGGACCAAAAACCTTTGGAAAATTTCCCTGAATCACATACTCAAAGCGTTGTGGTTAGCTAACCTGTAATCACACCAGGCCAACCTAGAACAAAGTGTGGAGAAAGGGCTGACTCCCTAAAGAGAATTGTGCAGAGACTACAAGTCCCAGAAGATTGGAATCAGGGCAGTCTCTGTAGGGAGCTGGAACCAAAACACTTTTTCAAGTGCTACATTTGAGAAAGATAATTACTAGGGTAATGAAAGAAAACATATTCTGACTTAAATAGGAATTTATAAAGAAAATTGAAATAGCAACAAGAGACCTGTGTAGTCTATGCTTCCTGGTGACATCAGAGGACAGGGCCCAACAGGAAATAAAAACCCATACATACTACAGAAACACATATGTATAATGAAGACACTCTTGAGATATTTTAACACTGACAAATAAAAATAATGACCAAAAAACAATCTTGAAGCTTTCTCAACCTGAGGTGCCCTGATCAGCAGTTTCCTCAACCTCTGAAAATTTATAAAAATACAAGTTGTCAGACCTTACCCCAAAATTACCCAATCAGAGATCACTAGAGAGGACTACAGCAATCATTTAAGTTTTCCAGGTGTTTCTGATATACAATAAAGTTGGAAAACAGCTGCTTTATGCAACCAGATATATAGCAGTTATCTGGAAAGAATCACCTTCCAGTCCAGGTGAAGTGTTAGTTCGCTGAGCCTTACAATTTAAACAGTGAGTCCCTGCAGCTCAAAGCGTGAGCCACAGACATCTGGAAATACCAGCCTTTCAGCATTTGTTAAGGACAAAGAACCTTGGGCTTCAGTTTACACCTACTGAGTCAGAATCTGCATTTACAAATCCCACAAGTGATTCCCATGCACATAAAGTTTGAGGGGCACTGAATGACAGGCAGCATATTTAGCCCACTAGTGAGAACAGGGCTCTCCCTTTTCTCTGAGGGCTCAGTGCCCTCTTCTGAGATAAGAAGCTCTTGTCCTCCTGTAGCTCAGAGTTTCAGGCTGGAGGCCAGGAAGGGGATGGACTCCTGAGCAGCCACTAACGCTGTAGCTCTGCTTTTCACAGGGGCCTCGAAGCCAAATAAGGAGGCCCCGCTTGTCAATGCTGACTTTACTCAGCTGCTTGGTTTTGGGCACACCTGAAAGGGGTGGCCAAGTATAGACCTCCTTGAATTGTTAATGGTTTAAAATACAATGAAAACAGACCAAAGGTTCAAGACGTTTAACCTCACATATTATTTAATAAAAGTATACATATTTTATTGTATGCATTAAATCAGTTCTTAAATAGCAGGTGAGATATTTCCCAAATTCAGAAGCTATTGAATTATGAAAAACACAAGAAAAGTTAACATGGTTTACTTCAAAGAAAAGCCCACAAGGTTTTTTTGCTTATTGTATCTTTGTAACAAGTAAAAAATAATTTTCCAACTGACCTGATAACATGGATCCCTCATTAGTAGCCTCAGACAAATTAACACTCTCAGAAAATGAATAGACGGGGCTCGATTAACCCACTCCCTGAAAGAGAAAAGCAAAAGAGAATATCATGTATAAAGGCCAGCGTGACAGTTCATAAATAGTCCATGTCTTTGACGGGGTATAAAGGACACATGAAAGAAGAAGAGAAGCACTCAGTTTATTTCAACTTTAATCTGCAACTGGTACTGTTATTCGATACTTGCACATTTAACCCACATTGGTACAGCACACATACAAACCACAGGGACCAACCTGGAACTGAGGCCTCCAGACTTACTTGGCTCACAGCATTGATATTGGCTCATTTATTTCATGGCACCCCCTACGTCAAAAGAAATAGCTAAAAATTCCCAAAAACTGTTAGGTACAACTTAGCAAGAACTTAAACTCTAACATCTTAATGTTCACTTGAAAAAAATAATACATTTGGGACTCCGGATGGCGGTTCCCCCTCACAGCTGTCCCCCATTGAGGCCAGAACACCGGGCCTTCATACTAATGAAACTGTTGGCAGGGCTAAGAACTTGGAGGCAGGGTGGCAACAAATTCCCAGGCACACGGGAAGCCTGGAAACCAAGAGGATGCAGATTTCAGGATCCTGGGCAACGCACCAACATCGCATTTCCACACTGAGCCCAGTGACAACCCCTTGAAATTAAAGCAGCAGTCACTGGAGAAATCACATGAAAACAAGAACTGAAGTGTACTTACTAAAAGCAAGCACGACAGAACGAGATTGGACCTATTCAGTAAGGGAGAAATCTGGATTTTTGTTTCAAAAGTAGGATACATCCAATATTCAGATTATCATCAGATTTCTGAAGAACTATTTAAAGTGCCATTTCACGAATATCAAATATGTAAGTGTACACTCAAGTACAGATTGAAGAGATTAGAAATTGTTTCTTTAGTAAAAAAAAAAAAAAAATCCTATTCCTTTAAGGATCTTTAAAGCGAAGAAAGTTGCAATTTTGCTGTGTCATTGGAAGAACCACACAATGTCCTAGTTTGAGGAGGTCAAGGGGTTTTATACCCAGTGGCTGCTCAAATATGCACTGACTGGCTAATTCCCTGATTTATATCAGAGTTATCAAAGGAAGGAGGTATGGTTTCTCTTCAGGTACCTCTCAATGTTTTAAACCAAGGGGACTACCACAGTCAACTAAGACTCCTTCATTTGCATGACTTTGTAAGCTCTCTGGTTGCTCAGAAGTAGGAAACAAGATAAGTCTCTGCCCTTCTTGGTTCTATTGAGCTCCTGTGAGTAATTTCTTCCATCGTGGAGCAGAACTCTGTCCAGTTAGAGCTGGTAGTAAATGCTGTCACAATGTGAAAGCTTTCCAGCTGGCTCCCCAGGTGTAGCCATTAAGCTACAGACCAGGCAGAATGCAAGGTGCCTTTCATATCACTTGGCAAGGTCATTAGTACCCAAGGTTTTAGAGCAACAGAGCCTAGGCAGAAATTATCACCCATACTTCCTGAATCTCAGTTTCATCATTAGCGTGGCTGAAACTGATTTTGTGAACAGCTACACAAACTTGATTCCTTCCAGTTTTCCAAACACCAGTTTTCCAAACTACCGAAACTCTTGGGGTTTTGTCTTCTTCTATTCCCTTATGTCCTTCACCCACTTCCTCAGCAAGTCCTGTCTGCTCCCTCACCTGGTCTCTGATGTTTCACCAGCTCCTCTAACACCACTCTAGTTCAAGCTACCTTCATCTCATGCTTGAGCAACTGCAAAAAGCTCCTACCTGGGATCCATTTTGACCTTGACCCCTGCTTTATTCTTCCCACATCTAGATGGTGTCCTTCACAAAAGCCAGATCAGTTCATGTTATCCTCACACCCAAACCCTTGAAGACGCTCCCATCTGAACAAAAAGCCAAAGCTGACACCACAGTCCACAAGATCATGGACAAGCTGTCTTTCTCACTATGCCTCTGACCACATCTCCTTCCCTAGTCTTCTCCCACCCTCCTTACTATGCTGACCTTCCTAACAGAGATTTGGCCTAAGATACTTCTGATGCAGCCTACTGTGGCTTTTCAGCCCTGGAACCTGAACAGTTATGAAGATGTTCTTCAAGGTGACCCGAGGCCAGTCACCTCATGACTGTCCTAACAACAGTGTATGTTTGGTGCAGGTAGTGTGGAAGGGAAGCTGCGCCCTGCCATCCACAGGATGCTACCTGGTGTCTTGTATGGAAAGTGATCATCCACAGGTGACACTTGTCTCTTACTGCTCCCTTACTCAAGCGGTACCTTGGTGTAAATGTAAACAAAAGCCTGAAGCGGAAAGTGTCTGCTATTTCACCCTTAGCCAAGGAAAACTGAAAGATTCTACAGAAGCTATTTCAGATTAGCATCGCAATGTTTCTCACCTCCATAGCTGAGCTGGTTGTGTGCCCAGCAAGGTCATGTGAAGCACTTCTTAAGCAGCAGACACAAGTCCGGGTTCACCCAGTTCGTCCTATGTCTGTCCTTGGCCTTGAGTGACAGAATTCAGCCTCGTCTCCTCTATAGTCTTGAGAAAAGTGACTCTTTCCCTAATTCTGTCCATCTGAATCCTGAGTGAATCAGACTCACCCTTCTTGAAGGCAGGCTGAGCATCGTTAGTCGCTGCCACCAGAAATACCACACTCAGTCCCACCCCACTCAGCCAAGCCCCTCACCATTCCCTCCAGCTCATGGAAAGGAAGTAGAAAGATGCGCTTTTCCTATAGCCTGTATTCCCAGGAATGTTGGGGTGCTCTTTGTAGCTATAACCCCAGCAGAAACACAAGTGCAGAGATGCTGACCAGAGATCTCAAAAGCATCTTTGGCTGAGACTTATTCCTCCGGCCATCACCATGTCTCCTGTCCACACAGCTCCTCCTCCCCAAGCACCTTGTCAGTGACTCTTTTGCATAAGGGCAAAGCCCTGTTTCTTTGGAAAACAAAGGCAGGACTTCAACCACATACAAGGCTGCCAGCGAAGCAGCATCATCCAGGGCCCCATGCTTCATGTTGACTTCATTATGTATACTCCCTGCATGGCAAATCTGAAGTACATTTCTGAATTTAAACAATCAGCCATGGGAACACTTCATCTATGGGAACAGCTGTAAAACTGTTCCTACTCCAAGGTTCCTATTACAGGGAGAGTATCTTTAATCTTTATATAAATAGGGAGAGAACACATGACGAGCTTCCCTTTCAGGTGCTGTGGTTAGCAATGATATCATGGCATCCACACTGTAGTGCAAAGATTGCTTCTCAAAGTCCTAACAGAAAGAATGATCAAGTGGCACACAGCTGCTGGAGCCTAATAGGGGCGAATGCTGATGGCTTTTCATTATTTAAGAGGAAAAGACAGGGGACATTTTAAGAGATGATTCATGCTATAAGTATGTGTACACTTGGTATTTTTCCTACTAGATATAGATGACCTTAATGAGGGAAAAGTCCATGATCTTCTCTATTTTTTTTCATATTAAAATAAACGTTAAAAAATCCTTCCTGCTTTTTTCTCATCCCCAAGAAAAAAATTCCCCAGTTATTTTTCCCTTTTTACTGTTAAAGGAGTATAAATAAATGAAGGATTCTACTACAGTTCCAAGTTGAAAGTTCAGTTCCAAGCAATGGCATTTTTTGGTTTCTTTTGCAGTTTTGGCACTAAAACCCAAAGCTATTAATATTTTGACAGAGCTCTGGCCTCTGGTGTTGTAAATGTAAATAGGATTCCGAATGCCTGAGTCCCGGGCTCCTCCCTGTGTGCACTGACCTCTGAAGGCACAGTTGTTACTTCCTTGGCTGACTGCCCTCCGCCCCCATGAGGACGTGGCACATGGGATGCAGCGCTGAGATTCAAGGGGAACCAGGGCAGGCGTTGTAAGACGATAAGTACATCCGTGTGCCAAGAGTTGCAGCCTAGGAAATACTCGAGATGGAGCCACCAGAAAATCTCACAAATAGTGGTGACAGATTGGAAAGATAGCGTGCTCCTTTTCCTGATCCAGCCACTGCGGCCTGGGCAGCAGTGTGACTGGCTCATAGCTTTCCAAAGTAACAGAGCTGGGGGCCTAAGGCTCAGACCAAGCGCCTGCTGTCTCCCTGAAGACGACCAAAGAGAAAGAGACTCCAAACATTGATATGGGAGCAGGAGAGCTCTGCAGAATGGCATGGGGTCCTAAAAACCCATTTGTCTGCAAAGTCTGTACCTCCCCAGTGGGTGCATCTCAATATAGCAGCCACACAGAAGCAAATTGATGAGCGGGCAAATAGTCATCCCCTCTTGTGACTGAACTTACACCACTGTGTTCAGGACTATTAAAGCAAGACAGAGTGATCCACTCCCACAGCCCTTGTCCAGGCTGGGGCCATCTGCCACTTTGCTGTCAGCATCAGATGCCATCTTTTATTAATGATATTTAAAAAAGACAGGAAATGTCACCATGGATGCAATATTTGAAAGAACAGGCAGGTGGGATTTCTATTTCTTGCATAGTGGAAGAAACTAGTTCATGATAAAGAGCTTCACCTGGAAATTGGTCACAAATATGTAGTATTGCATAATAAAGTTGTGGCTATCAAAATAAGCAAGAGCTCCAAGTACAGTGGGATTAACTTAATCCATGCACTGATGCAAGTGGCAAAGCTTCCAATCCAGACTCCATTTGTAACATGCTTCTCTCTCTGTCTTATTCAGAATGAGCACCTTTCTCATGTTGCAGTAGTGTTTTCATTAACACACACACACACACACACACACACACACACACACACACACACAGATGCACTCCAGTCTTTGACTCAATGTTTAAAAATACAGGGATTCTAGTCTATTGAGGAAATCCATCACACGGGATTATTCGAAGTGTCCATATTGATTTGTTTCACAGTACTATGTCTTCATTCTATGTCACTCACTGAACTGACCCCAAAATTTGCAGTCACCCAATCAGAATTTAACCCAGTGGATCCCACTGGCCCCTATAATCAGAAGGGTATGAACAGAAAGGACTTTCTATATAACTGACAGGAATTTCAGAATACTTCTGCATACTTATTTACCACCTGGCAGCCAAGTACAGGAATGCAACAGAGAACAAAACCACATCCTTGCACTCATGGAGATTACACTCTAAGAAATTTTAATCATGAACACAAGCAAGTAAACATGTGTATCAATTGGGAAATTGGGGAAGAGCAACAGAGGCTGAGGATTTCTCAAGTCTAGGAGTATGTATGATAGCAGGAACTAGCACAGTACTGAACCAAGTAGAATAGAAATAGAGACTTTGGATTTTTTCATTCTGAGAAGCTACTACAAGGATTTGCACTAAAGACCCATACAATTTGACTGAGCCTTTGAAAGGAACCTTATAGATGCAGTGTTAAGAGCAAAGTATAGAGAACCAAGCATCAGCACTAAGAAACCAGTTAACCTACTGCAATGGTATAAGTAAGAGATGAATGGTAGCTTGCACTAGGTTGGTAGACGAAGATGATTAACATTGAGGTTTTGATACATATGACTAAAGGATCTGTATGCTGATATGAAAATGCCACAGTGAAACCCAATATTCTATATAAATAATATGCAGTAATCCAAAAAAGATTTTTAAAAAGTCAAGATTTTCTCATAGGTTGAGAGAAAAATCAAAAGTCCTAGTTTAGAGATGTTACTTTCTAAATTATTTTCTTAAGACAGAGTCTCACTTCATAGTTTAGAATAGTCTTGAACTCACTATGTAGCCCAGGGTGACATCACTTTCAATAACTTCATGAAACTCTGTAATTTTTGGCCAGATATGCAAGTTGACTTCACAAGGTAAATTACATTTTCGTTCTGTTACAGAATCTTTAAGTCAGTCAAAATAGAGTGCAGAGAAGCAGTTACACAGAAGAGACGTAAGTAGAGTTCAGTGGTGTAAGTGCTCAGGTATTAGAGAATATCTCAGTGATGTGGCACATTTTACTTCCCTATTCAACCTTCTACCAATCTTGCCTTGAATGCTAAGCATGCTTTATTTTTCCATTCAGCCAGATGAGATGCAAAGGGGTGAATTTATTTTCTAACATCAGATTCTACTGTGGACATTATTTGACCAAAAGAAACCCTGAAGGATTAAATATGCTTCATATCCTGCCGCACATCAAGATTAGTCAGCATTGTGTAACCTTAGGTTTAGGGACAGTATTTTCCCTTGCCCTTTCAGATTTACCATGAGGCATTTGCAGTGTTACCTTATCTGACTCTGGATTAACAAGTCTGTCTAGTTTCAGTTGCCACCTGACAGTTTCCCTGAGAATGGGGGGAGAGGAGGGAATCACAGGCCAGTCATCAGAAAGAACCTAGAAGGAGGTGTCCAAAAGTATGGATGAGAGGAAGATGCCAGCTGGGGAGGACAAAATAGAAGAGAAACAATAACCTCCCCATCAGATAGCAGAAATTGAGGAAGAAACTGGAATGGCTCACAGTTTGTGTACGAGTCTATGTTTTAAGTCAGCCACACTCTTAGGGTAAGCAAGCATCATAATACCCTACACATTGCCAGTCTCGTCTACCACAGGAACTGGACTAAGAACCAAAGACCCGCTTCCCAAAAAAATCCATCCAGCCTTTCATTGTCTTAATACAAATTGTACATAGTCCCCACTTTTTCTCTTTTAGTGGGATCCTGGGTAACCTACTTGCTGGTCTAAGCAGACTATGAGTCTTCAGGCAGAAAGGGACCATATGTCCTATCGCCTTGTATTTTCACCCTCTTGTCCTTGTCCTCTGTTTTCTCCCTTCCTTGAACATAGTAGCTCCTGTTGCTTTAAGAAATTGAAGTTAAGCATCTATTCAACACTAAATCTAATCTTCACAAAGAAAAGGGATTGGAAGCCACCTCAGAAAAAAGGGCTTTTTTCTTGTCCTTGTCCTCTGTTTTCTCCCTTCCTTGAACATAGTAGCTCCTGTTGCTTTAAGAAATTGAAGTTAAGCATCTATTCAACACTAAATCTAATCTTCACAAAGAAAAGGGATTGGAAGCCACCTCAGAAAAAAGCCCTGAGTCATTGTGGCTCTCCTATAAGTTTAAAGTCATAAGGAAAATAAAAGATAGTGAAGCCATCTCAGCAGGGTTATACGAGGTGAGGGACAATGGAAGACCTTTATTCTTAGCTTCTATCCAGTCCTGCTTTTAGAATAGAAGTGAACATAGCAATCAGTCGGCAGCCAAAAGATGAGAAGGATGCTTCTGATGCTTGGCATTCCTAATTTCCTTCTTCTATGATGAAAGCAACAAGGCTTACAATTCTCTCTTCCTAGTTTGAAAATTTCCAGGGACTGCTCATATTACAAAAAGGCAATTCTATCCGACCTAAGATGTCCCATGAATCACTTAGGATAAAAGATCTCTTAGCTTCAGAATTGTTAAGATTATTTTTAAGGCCAACCCTTGGCAAGTTATTTTCCTTAACGATTTTTGCATCTAGGTTCTTCCCCAAGGTACCAATCTAACAATGACAACTGTCCTACTGGAGATTCTTTAAAGAGTCCATGGTAGTTGCCTCAAAAAAATTTAAAAAGTTTATTTCCTAATATTTCACAGATAGTTATTCTGCTACTAATCATTATTCTACAATCATGGACAGCTTCAGTTTGCAATGTTCCATAATCTTTCAATGATCTTTATGTGTATCATCAAGAACCCAATCACACTTGGGAAAAGATTTGAGATTTTTTCTATCATCTGGGCCAACCTAATAATTGTTAGCTTAAGCCAACTATAAAAGCATGACAAATGGTGCTCCTGTCCTGTATTATTTTAAAGTAAACCAGTGTATTTGGCAATATGTGTACAGAATCAAGTGACCCCACTCAAAAGATCAAGTCATCAGGCCACCACTCAGGCAGGCATGTAGCACTGGACACTCGGTGGAGGATCCATTAGGAAGTTCTTCTGTTTAAAATCAGCTATCACACTGGGAAAAGTCAGGGTGCTATTTTGGTTCAGGTGTTAAAAGATTAACATTCCTACTTTTATTTTTCATAATAGGAATAGTTTTTCTTCCTCACTAAGACAGAATTCAGATAACTCAAGTCCCAAAGGACTAAGATTTTAATTTCTTTATTGGCATCTTCACAGTTGATGCCTCCCTCTGGGAGGGAGCCTGTGCATCTTGGAAAGAGCGAAAGGCAAATTCCTATGATGGGAGCCTCCTTCATATGTAGCAGGAGCACACCCAGCTCCCAAGTGAAGCCTCTTAGGATTGATAAAAAAATTAAATCCTGACTGCACTCCAGCACCTGAAGGCTCCCAATAGATGCAATATATGGATCTGGAATGCATATTAATTAACCCTTCCTCTGAAGTCCCAAATGTGTTAAAGCAAGTCACAGAGCAAAGAGAATAACATGTGACGTGGTCCTGAGAAGAGACATCTTCAGAAGGCTGTGGCTGATGTCCCACACTCATCTTTCCTTTCCCTAAGGCCAAGGCTGGGGCAGTCCATTTGTTTTGTTATCACGTTAACCCTGAAAGTATACCAACAGTGGTCTGTAGTATTACCCAGTGTCTCTTTCATAAGGACCCACACAATAAACTCCTTCTTGAGTATCCCTACTCAAAATAACATTAAGAAAAACAGTGAAACTTGAGCATTTTCCTACTTTACATTACTTGTCAACAAACTTATCTAAATTCAACACCAATCAGTTATTTTAGAGATCAAATGCAATGCCCATCCATTCTCCCCCTTGTAAATAGCCTTTCTTCTATTTTATCCTTTAATTTACATTTTGGACAATGTAGTAAATTGCTTTACATCATATTCCACACGTGAGACATTAAAATATGTCATTCTTGGGTAAAAGTCTGCTTTCTAAGGATACTCTTACCTGCATATGAGTCTGTTTTTCACCAAAGCTGTAAAGATCTCCTGAAACAATTTATGCTGGGGATGTCTGCTGAAATTCCTCTCATTCTTGTAGTTTATACTGGGATAAAACAAAGAGAAAAGTGTTTTTGCAAAAAAAATTGATTAAGGCTATCTTAATGTTACCAATTGGACGGACACTGTTGGGAGTTTTGAGGCTCAACATATTGCTAAATGCAAGTATCAGCTGTTAAACTAGAAATTCAATTGTAAACAATAAATTTTACAGTCAAATATGTGTTTTATCTTATCATGGTAGTTAAGATATTACCTTTAAACATTTACCACCTAAAATTGGTTGGAGGGGAGGACACTCAGAGAGAAAGAATGTCTAGGGTTGTTACTATTCAGCTGTGCAACAAACAGGAGAATTCTCTCCCTTCTTTTCCACTCACCCTCAACCCCACTGTTTGCTCTAGATATTAAATCACTGACTGTTGCCTGCATTTCCTACTAGATAATGGGGCTTGATTGATAGTTCACATTCTTCCAGTTGTACTGAATGCTTCATTTATCCAGTCTGCACTCCTTCAGCTATGCTGATTGCTGATTGTTGATTGTCTATCTTTTGTGTATATTTAATAAAGCTTGGAGATATTTCAATTTTAGCTTCTTTTTGTTGATATCACATCCTACCAAAGAGATTTAAAAAGTCTATTGAGACATCCCCTTTCAAAGCCAGAAGGTATAAAAGAAAATGCACAAAATGATCACATTTTATGGAATCTATCATACTTTTGTGTCTGTTAAAATAAACTGATTTTAAGACCGAGGACAAATAAACTAGAATTGCATGAGTTTACCACCTCAAAGGCAAGGTTTGCAACCTTATGTCATCATAGGTAACCATCTGCCTTTGTTAGCTTTTGGATGCTGTTTATCCTGCAAATTCCTTCCTACCCAGGTGAGGGCTGTAAAGGTTTCCTAGTACATGGTTACTGGTGAGCTGAGTATGTAAGGAAAAGTATTTAGTACTTCTCATTAAAGATATATTTCAAAACTATGAACCCAGGTAATGTCATGTAGATTTCTGGACCTTTTCCATTTGACAGGTAACAAACTAGGTTAAACAAGTAAATGATAATTCTGGAACATTCATGTTGATATTTCATCCGGTTCATTATTGGTGCCAGATGACCCAGGAACATTCTAAAACAGAGAGAACCAGCTCCTATAAGGGGAGTGGCCCATGAGAATGTACAGCTTCTAGAAGGTCTACCTGGCAACCAAGATAAACATGGACCTACATTCTTAGTGCTAAAGGTGAGCTGCTCTCCTTGCAACTGGAAACTGCTGTTGTTGTGACTACCACACTCGTCAGCCACCACATCTGTTCACAGCAACAGACTCTTCTGTCTTCTTCCTACCAGCAAATTGCAGACAGACCAAAAGCTAAGACAAAGCTTGGCACTGGCTGACCCAGGTCAACATCCTGGAACCATTTCCTCATTGAACAGATGCCAAATCTATGTCAGCACAGCTCAATTCCACCTGTGACTATTAAGCTTGTCATTTATGCATTTTTATGGGGATGATTTGAGCACTAACCAAATTATGGAACTAAGAATTTCCATGGTAAACGGTGAGATAGTTATTAAATTGTAGCACCTGTTACAAATGTAAATGGACCAACCAGGACAGGCTGCTGAAGGACAGGGAGATTTCTTACCTAAAATTTTCAAGTTCGACAGCTTCTGTGGACTCATGCCACTGACCTCGAGCTCTGGGCCCGCATGCCTTGATGGCGGTCTCAGACTTCGTCATGCTATTTTGGGCACTCTCAAAGTTAATGGCTGGAAGCTACAGAAATAGAAGCCAGAGTACGTGAGGATCACAATGCAGCACAGGACAGAGAAAATAACACAGGGAAAGGCAGAGGGGTGAACCAGTAGAATGAACTCCCATACACACTGGTAATGCTATGGTCAACATAGGGCTTTCAAAGATGTAAGCATCTTTGAGTTAAGCATTTACTTAATCTTTCTCACATTAATTTTTCTTTATACCATTTAACATCACTTGTCATATCTTAGAGTTTATGTTTTGCATGTATAGTTATTTATGTATTGCATGTTATTTACATAGTTACAGTCCCCTTGGATTAAAATGTCACCTCCACACAAGCAGGAACTTGCTTATTTTTGTTCAGTGCTGTTTCCCCAGGTCAAAGGTGAGGCCTGGGAATCAGGTTTTTGAGGATCTGCCTGTGTGTCAATGGTGGAACTGAATTTCTAGATCCAGGCTGCAGCGTGAACGGCCCTAGCTAAGTCCTCACACATTGATCTGTTCAACAGCATTTCCCAAGTAGACTGCTGCTCAGCCCACCATGTGTCAAGGATGTAATGGTAAATAAAACTATCACAGGTATCAGCCTGAATATCCTAATTATTTAATACTATTTGTGAAAGTTATTGAAATATAGTGCTCACCATAAGGAAAATAAAAGTTTTTAAAATTATCTACAACTTGACTATGCCTTTATTAGATGAATTGCATAATCACTCATATGAGAAATTGTCAAGTTATCAGTATTTAAATTATTTCATTGGCCAATATTTACTTATAACTGAGAAAGCCCTGAGATGTATTTCTGGTACCACATAAACTTAAGCATATATTTTCCAAAGTACAAAAGAAAGATGTTCTATAATTATTACAGATGAGATAAGCCAAACATAATATAGCAAAAGATGTAGTTTTTAGTAAATCAACTCTATTCTTTATAATTATGAAATAAAGCTACCATATGCTACACTTAGTATCTTGTTCCACTGAGGTATATGACAGAAATCAATGTGAAAACATTATTTTCCTTTTTTTCTTTTTTGTCTTTTTCCTTTTTATCAGTACCAGGGATTGAACTCATGACTGCCTGCTTGCAAAGCAGGCGCTTATGCCACTGAGCTAAATCCCCAGCTAAAAAACATTATTTTCTTATTAAAATAAAATATTCCTCACTTACCGTAAATGAATTACAATAAGGGAATTGTTTAACAGCTAAAAGAAAAACCAAAATCTTTTTTTATCATATGAAAGACACAGCTGGATGCTCAAAATATCAATAACATTCAATACTGCAAAAAAAATCTATTTCAATTCAGTCAATCTACAAGTCCTAATACCAACATGACATAGGTACTGATGGTAGCAATGTTAAATGGTTAAGATAACAAATTCCTAGATTCTGTGGGTTTAAATTCATCATGATCTCAGAAAATTTGCCTAATCTTTCTGTGTATTGGTTTCCACATCATTACAATGGCAATAATAGTGTATAACTCAGAGTTATTATGAAAGTTAAGTGAATTACTATTTATGAAGCATAATTCTATTTTATAAATTTTTTAAAACCTTGTAATCATTCCCATTGTGCAGATAAATTTGCTAAATAAACATAATTTGTAATATAAGGACATCTTAGGTGATTTCCAAGTGTAAACTAATAAGCTAAATGATACTAGGTATGAAGTCACAGTAATAAAAATATTTTCCTGTGTTACACATGAACTCACAACACACAGAAAAATCAGAGGTAATTTTTCTAGTCCCAAAGAGTTTCAAACTCCCTTGGCATTGATACAGTTCACAGACTCCTGTTTACAAGAGCGAAGGTAGTCAGCGCTGAGAAGACCAGGACACACTGCGAAGAGAAGAGGGCAGGCAGCCGCTACAGGCAGCAGCAATCACCTTTGAGCAGAGCAGGCAGCTGGTACTGAGAATCAATACATGGCAACTCAGGGAATAAGATGGGAGCTGGCAGCCACAGTTACAAAAGCCAGGAACTTAAAATGAAGCCTTGAAGCAACCAGTCATCTTCCAGTGAAAGCATCGTGAGTTCAGAACCCAGAACATTTGGCTCCCTGATGCCCCAGACCCTCTGGTTGTCTAATTACTGCAGCACAGGCATGTGTGGCCTGCAACCCCGTCACATTCCGGATCTCAGGTCAGTCCACGCCCAGGCCCTGCTACATAACGCTCACCTCCTTCCCAGCATGTATCATGGTACGATGTGATTATACAATGTCTAGTCCACACAGCAGGCTTCTCCCCTTGAATTTGGCCACTTTGAAGATCACATCTGTTTTTGTGATCTCTCACAGAAAATGGCATACAGAAGATATTCAAATGCAAAGCTGCTGAATGAATGATCACATTATCCATAGTCAACAAATCGATCTAGTAAACTGCCTCTAGAAGAGTTCATGCACTGGACACTTTGGTAGCAAGACACAAGGGATATCAGACAGTTGAAATGCAGGATACACAGTAAGCAGGAAAAACGAATCGCTTCCTTCAGAGTGTTTGCAGTCCCAGAGGTGGGGAGTTGCAGCCAATAGACAGGCTTAAGAAAAATGCTGCAGAATTAGTGACCAGGGTTTTGTTGTGGTGTAAAGTACTGAGAAGACAGCCCGCACACAGAGGTGTCGGTATATCGCAGGGAGATTATCGTCCAAGGTAGAAAGTAGACAAGAAATATGTAAGCTTTGCAACCAGAAGGCACCTGGCAGTTTAAACAATACGAGTGGAAAGGAAAGAATTGGGATCGAAGAAAAAGCTGCATGGAGCACGGCCTTCCTAAAAGTTCAGTTGTATCACTGCGGCTCAGAAATTCCAATATTCCTGATCTAATGTGAACAAGAACAAAATCCCCATATGTCCCTTCAGACACTGCCGGTCTTCTGTCTTCATCTATCATCACTTCCACCTGAAATGTCCGGTCGCCTTTGTGTTTCAGTGCTTGCCATTTTCTTCCTCCAGGTATTTGATTATTTTCGCTTCACCTAGAGTGCCTCATCTCCGTTCCAGAGGGAAAACTAGTCCATTTTTCAAGAACCACCTCTTTCTGTGTCATTCAACCAAGAGTGGCTTGCTGTTCCCCTCACAATGCACACATCCATCTTATCATTTATCCAGGACCATAGTTTGCCCTGCACCATTATGATCTGGGCCTATTCATCATTGCTCAGAGCGTGAAAACTTCCACATCTCATAGATTTTTTTTTTTATCACAACATCCACCAAAACCTCTTTTTCATTCCAAGGCAGTTTGTTTTTTTTTTTCCATCTTTTTAAACATTACAAACACATTTCTTGTTCCTACAGTGGGGGGGGGGGGGAGCGGGATATGACTTCTAGCTCTAGGCAGAATACCTCAAGATTTCTAAAAACCTCAGATGAAATTTCCAAACAGAGTCTGTACTTTTACTTTGCGTCAGCAGCAGTAGGAGAATTCTTTATCTTGAATTATTTGGTTCAACTGGATCGCCTCAGTGTATCTCTACTCCCAGGTCCGTCAGACTCTGAGAATGTCCTACGTCAGATGCTAGTATGCTAAAGCAAGATATGACACACACAAGCACACAGTCAGGACACAGACTGCAAGGAGAGCAACACCAGACAGCAGTGAGGGAAGAGGGCTCTGGCTCATTAGAGACTCAAAGGAAGGACATTCAGTTCTCTGCAATTTGGCCTAAACTAACCCAAGAGATTTCCTCTAAAACCAGCAACTGGCCATCTTCCCATTTGCAAAAAGCAAGCTACATCTTGTTAGAGCACAAACTCAGGTGAGCAGGTCTTAATCCCAAATTCCTTTTCAAACCAACTGCTGTAAATTCCAGAACCAAATATGTGACTCACCCACTTGTGTGTTTTGTGGGGCATTTTTGCCTGACCCCCATTCTACTTTGTTCCCAGCCTTCTTTTCCTTTTATCTTTGGCTTCACTTTTAATTTATGACACCTGTCACAGTTTATATATCATTACTCTTTATAGTCTTGCTGGAACAAGCAAAGTATAAATAAATTCTTGAGTTACTATTTCCAGAATCATTCTCCCCTTACAAATGTCTCCATATTATTGCATAATAGGGTGTTCAGAGTAACTTTATTTCAGAATTACAAATGCATAAAGCTTTACAAACAGAAACAGGAATAAAGTGTGGGATCCTTCATCCAATTGAGGACAGTTATTTTCATTTTTATCGTAGATCTACTTTCTGAATAATTCAGGCATTACAAATATGCTTTCTCGTATGTGTGAAATAGTTCACAGAAAGGTATGCCATGTGAACTTGTCAGACAACAGATTGCAAATTCCTAAGTTGGTTAGAGGAGAGAAAAATCATTAAGTTTGAGCCTGTGAAGTGTTAGCACAGAAGTGTTGTTGAAAAGACAAAATAATCTAGTCAGGAATGAACTTCAAAGTTTAAAAATTTGAGCTAAAATAACAACAAAATAAAAAAAAAACTAAAGACCATTGAAGTTTCATTTGCCCAGGCCACAGGTTTGTACATATCCTGTGGTGAGTTAATTCTCAAGTCACAATGCAGTTTAAGAAAACTGACCCAAAACCTGTCCACAGAGGATACTGTGAACCAGAGACAAAAGTCAAAGTTGCTGGCATTAGTAGCAAATGTGAGGAATTTCATGAGGAAGAAAGGCGTATACACAGGACTTTCAAAGCAAGGGAGAAAATGTTACAATGGGGTAAGAAGGTGCTTTGGAAAGAGAAAGAGATCACTTCCAGCATGGAAAACATGTACAGGTGATAGTATAGGTCTTGGAAATACGTAAGAGTTCACAGGAAAGAAATCTTGGAGAAAAGAACAGAAAGAAAAAGGCAGAAGTCTTTGGTGTTTTGGTTATATTGCAGGACACACAGGGAAGAAAACAATAGGAACTACAACCAAAGCTGTAGACTGAGTCACTTAATTTACCTCTCGGGAAAGAATGAACTTGATCTAAGGCAATCATGCACGAAGCTTTGTGAGAAGGGAGCCAGGAGATTGTTTCAGAAACTGTTTAGCAGTTGTTTGTTTCGTGTGCAGACAAAGGGTAAAATGACTGCTGAAACAGGTAAAAAAGGCGAGATAACCTGAGGTAGAGGATTAGTAATATTTTAAAAATTGGCTCCCAGAGAAAAGGCATTTTAAGAACAATTCTTACAACAAGTAAATGTCCAGTCAAACCTTTTTTCAACTGTGATTCAATTTTCCAACTCATTTAAAACACATCTCAGGAATCAGAGGCATACATTGTAAAGAGAGAGTATCTGGACTGAGAAGTATACTCCATTAACAGGCAGCATGCTCCTGAGAAAGTCATTTAACTTCTCTGTGCCCCTGTTTCCTCACTCATAAAAGCTGACTAGTTAATAGTGCTAAATAAGTGTTCACAGTTTGTCATTATTAATAGCATTGCTGTTATACCCAAACCTCAATGGATGGTCTCAAACCTGTGACTTTGCAAAATCACATAGGGAAAGTTCTAAAAAGAAAAATTTAGACATAAATTAAAGCACTGACACCATACTTCCCCTAACTAATAAAAATATTTAAATGCTATTAAAATTTGTCAGAAGTCACTCCTGTCCCCTCTGCTTGGTGAGGTACCATTTGTAGCAAACCTCACTAATGGTGCTGGAGCCAGGGAAGGATTAAGAGCACTGGAGGGAAGAAGATGAAAATGTAGTACACAGTGCCTTAGGAAAACCAATTTCCCTAAAGATTTGAAGAGGCAAATATGGGTATCAAAGAACACCTTGCTGTCTATTGACAGAAGACTGAAGGCTGGTTGTTGGAACACTTGGCCACCATCACGCGATTCAGTGGAATGCCTGCATAAGGACCAGAGTTTTGGCAGAGCCCTGCCCAAGTATAGGAGAAACAGCTGGATGATGCAAGAGCGAGAGTGGATGAACAGAGAAACTAGGTATCGCATGTCTGTAAAGATGTTAAATGGATTGATCCCTTCAAAAACACATGACTTCTCCTTTATTAACATATAAATTCTTTGAAAACACTACCTGCTGTTTGCTTGATTGGACATTCAAAAGGCACCGAAGTCTTTTAAGATCTGAATAGTCCCTAGGAAAAAGAATAGCACAGTGTCAACCCACAGGTGAAAAAGATCACGTTACCCACAAGGGCCGCTGCTACCTGGAGGCCCACTTTTAGAGACAAACATACGCACACTAACTTCCCCCAGAACTGTAGAAAAGACAAGCATGTTTCAGACTACTCAGTAAACACTGTCACCCAGGGTAGCAGTTGTCAAGAGTCTATATACTCAGCTTCTCAAAAAGACATTTCATCCATTCAAATAGCCACCCGCCTCTGTTAATCATTAGAAAAGAGTCAGGAAGGAGTTACCTGGTGGTGGTTCCTTGCTGCTTTTTATCAGGCGGCTTTTCTGTGGTCTTCAGCTTTTTGTCTTGATCAGGCATTGTAAAACATCAATGCCCTAGAATTAACATGGTATTCCTTTCAAAGTAAAGCAGAAAGAAAATTGTGAGCTGGGCTGCAGGAGCGAAAATACTCTTTATACAGATAAAATTCACTTGGAACATCTATTTAAACACGGGGAAAAGATTTATTTATATAAAACAATAAAAGTGTTAACATGAATGCCATTTACTGTTGGCCTTCAAAGGGCTTTGGATACGTTTAGGTCATGGTTTATAGTAGCCCATGAATCTATGTTTTCTGGATCATTCTTGATTTCAAATATTCTAAACCACTTCTCTGATAAATGTGGTTCTGCATGTCAGAAAAAGTGAATTCATTTTGGGTTTCCAAAACAGATGTCTATAAACAAATTCCTGCTGTTCAAATGACACTTTCATGCTGCTCCACATGCCTTTCTCAATAAATATTCTTAATTATATGCTGACAATTCAATGGTTCCTCTCTCATCATGGGTCTTAGCCAGAGTTTCGGAGAAAGCCCCACCTACTCGTGAATAAGCGCTCACTGCTGAGTCCTCTCACCAAGTGTTACCATGTTTCCAGAATCCAGAAAGCCTGAAAGTTACTACTTAAATGTGTATGTGTTTTAACCCCAGTCCTAAGTTTTCTGGTAAACTTAGAGCCACTCACATGGCACCAAGTATCTGGCAGGGAGACTGGGCAGCCCTGGGAATACAGCTCAATACTATTTCTCCCTCTGCCTCACTCGAAAGATACACCGACACACACAGAAAAATTTATTTGCTTTACTCCCCTTAGTCAATCTGTAGTCAACTGTTTTCATTTCCAGAACAGAAACATAAAGGAAGTTAAAGATACTACCCATACTTTCGATAACAGCAAATAGAAAGTTAACCATAATATTGGTTTCATTCAATTGGATGCAATAACTGCTTTTCCAATTGTGTTTCAATGCCACAGCTTGACTTCAAGGTTTAGTTCAGGCATGAAAAAGCATGCATTCTGGCCTTATAATTGCATGCTTCAACATCTTGTGAAATCAATGGTCAAAATCCAAGTATTTCAGAGGTATTTAGAAGAAACTGAATGTCTTAATGGATGTTTCTCTGCAACAGATAGAGAAATTTAATTTTGTGATATGTAGAAAGAAGGTTTAAGAATTTTAAACTTTTCCAATAATTTTTGATGATCAAAGCTTTCGTCATTGTATATAATTAGAAAAGGCATAATATGAATACCTCCGGGTTGTACCTAGCAACAATACCACAGATTCACTGGGTCAGTAGACATTTACTGAATGTTTACTATGTCTGACCTTAGGCTGAAAGCTGCTTAGCATTAAAGGAAGCTATCACAAGTATGCATCTCGGCACAAGCAAACAAAAACTCACTTATGAACTTTAAAACATGTTCTGTGAGTTGTTCAAGTAGAAATTTGACTTGGCCTCTGCTTTACTCTAAAAGAAAAGCAAGGAGGGGAGAGGAGGAGGTCTAACGTAGATCAGTGGAGGAGCTGTGATTTAGTGCTCAAAAGCAAAAGATCCAAGTGTTTTCTGTATATAGATTTTAAATCATTCCTCAAAGTTTCAAAATAAATGCAAATCTAGTCAACATTAAAACAGTACAATTCTGCTTTTTCTTCCCTGACAGAAGGAAAATTCCATACACGACTGTTGTTGGACTCGCTTCCCGCTCAGACTGTACCCTTAGACTGTTACAGACGGCAGATGCAGAAGCAGCAGTGTGGCATGCGTGTGGAAATGTGGAAACGCTCACAGCCTTGTGCCAGGAGCACACATTTACCACTGTCAAGCCCTCTAAACAGCCTGTGTTATTCCCTAGCTAATCCCCATCACTGGATATGTGAGCAGGATATGTGAGCGGGAAATAATCATCTAACAATTATCAGCTTGAGATCTGCATGCACTCCTGACTGGAAGAGTGAATACAGACAGCTCTCTACCAATGTTTCACTTAATTAAACAGCAAACAAATTTATCAGAATCAGTAGAAACAGATAATTGCCTTTAGATTGAAAAACAAAATCCTTTTCACTGGATGACTGATAAATCGGAAACTATGCTGAAAAGCTTTGAGAAATTGGGAATGTTCTAATATTTAATTGAATCTCTTTAAACTTAAGAGCAAACTATTACACTATACTAATAGGTGCCATCCAAAATGGAGCATGGGAGAGGGAAGAGCAATGCACATCTAAAGTTGCCCAGAGACAGAAAGTGCTAAGGTGAGGATGCCTACAGAAGTCAGGGCTACGGAGGGCCCCTCAAAAGGCAGCTTCTGTGTGATCACACAGAAGAGCTCTGCAGACTAAACTATGCTTCCAAGGAAAGAGAACCAGCTCTCAGAGTCCTCCCTAGCCTTCAGCTATTGGTTAAGCAGCTTTTGGGTAGGTAGGGTCCAAGGCACGTCCACCTAGAGGTAGAGAGACTCCAGCAGCTGAAGGCAGCAGAGGGACACAGGAACCAGCTGTAAGAAGGGGAACAACAGTGAAGCCACACCTGGGCACACTGTCCTAAGGGGTCAGCAAAGCTCTGGGCAGAGTACCACATTATCCACTAGGATCACCGATTCCAGGTGAAAGACCTATATGATCACGTGTCTTTTCTGTGGCTCTAAACTAAGCAAGGCATACACTGAAATAGCTTTCAACTACTCAGTCAAATTACTTTCCTTGGGTCCTTGGCCTCTCCAGATGCTCTCACAAACTTAGCTCCTAGCAGGTCAGTCAGACTTTGGTCCTCTTCTCTTCTCTTCCCCTCTACCAAGGGCAGTGGTGGCAAACTTACGGCACATATGTCACAATATGCTGTTTGTATCACTGAAAGCTCTAGAAGGTTTGCCATCACTGCCAGGGTGACAGCTCCCAGTCCCGTGGTTTTATGTAGCACCTGTAAGTCTTAACGTATATGCTCCTGCCTAACCCTGAATCTGCAAAGCCACCATCTACACATGTGATGGGCATTTCAAATTTAACATACTTCCTGCTTGCGTACCGAATAACCTCAATCCTCCTCACCACTTAACTGTCAGCACCTTATTATGCCATATAAAAGTCCAGGGACCATTCTTGACACCTGTCTTTCCTCTGCTTCTCCATTTAAGCTGCCAGCAAAAGCCAGTTTGCTTTCCCTGCTCCCCACTGCGGCCGGAATAATCTACTCCACATCACTGCCCAGGCCTCCTCTCCTCTCATCATTGGTCTGCTCCCACACAGGCTCCTCTGCATCCACAGGAACCAAAGGGATCTTTTTCTTTTTTTCTTTTGACATAAATCAGATCACGTGCCTCTGTAGCCTGCGCTCTCTCCGTTCTGTGCTTCCTCCTGCTTTTCACCACAGCTTCCACTGCCCTGGTCCTTTCTGGCCTCTCCCTCTTGCTTACTCCACTTCAGCCAAACAGACGATCTAAACAGAAACATAAACCCATAAACATGACCACCACTTGGGTATGGACGTTGGTGCCTTCCGAAACTCAGGTGGAAATAGCATTGCCATAGCAATCGTATTAGAAGTGAGACCTTTCAGAGGTGAATTTAGTGCTTTTTGTTAAAGGGCTTCCAGGCGGGCTCTCTTTTTTTTCAGTGCTGCTAGGTAGAGAACAATGCCCCTCCCTACTGGAGGAATCAAGACACCATCCTGGAAGGGGAGAATGGGTCTTCCCAGACAACAAACCTGATGGAAATTTTGGGTTTCCAAGCCTCCAGACTATGAAAAAATCAATTTGTTTATGTAATATTGGGTCTGTGATGTTATAGGAGCACAAACCGGACTAAGACTGTACCTACGAACTTGCCTCTCCCGGCTGGGCCAAACTTTTCCTACCTCCTCCCCCACTAATCTCAGTTTATCTTCTTTGTGTCCTTTGGGTCATAGTTCAGCGTCTCCTAAGACAGGTCTCCTCTCGGAAACCTGTGCAATATGTTCACCCACACACTAACAACAGCGCCCCGCTGTTTCCTCCTGGAGCTCCACAGTCCTAGACATCTCTTGTTCATTTATTGGTTTCTTTGAACTAGATCATAAGCCCTGGATGGCAGAAATCGTGTCTATTTTAACCATAAATATATTGACTATGCCTAAAACAGTACACAGTACAGCATGAGTACAGCATAAGCACTCAAAAAATATTTGCATTACAATATGTGAGGAGAGGCACAGTATTTTTTCCAGGAAGTTTGTCAATTACTAACTTTGAAGAGCTATTTATTTTCAGGCTTAGAGACTTTGCCCTCGCATGGGTGCTCACAGAGCAGCTTCGACTGCCCATATTTTAAACCTATGTGTGCCATATTGCTGTTGCCTGGTTACTTTATATGGCCAGGAATTGGGTTTCTCTTACTTACCAGACACATGATAGGCAATCAATAAATATTTATTGAATCAAAGACCTACTAAAGGGATGAATGGATAAAATGATTATATTTTTTAAAAATCTGTCATTACTCATTGTAGTTCAACAAATCTCCCATAAAGCTCCTTTAGAAATCAAATTAATTGATGTTATAGTAATCCTGGGTGCATCCAGGGATTAACTCATGTCTGCAGTCACTTGGAAGAAAATCACAGTTCCACATAAGGAAGTATTTATTCATCAGTAGTGCTTTGGAACCACTGGTGTTGAACAGATTTTCTTTTAATTTCTAAGATATTATGGGCTGATACTTTTGCTCCTAATCCATCTAGGTTGGATGGCATGGCAATACTAAATTGCTGTAAAATTTCTGTACTTATATCTGCATGAACCAGTAATCCTGAACACCAGCCCAATACCACCAGATTTCTGACTCTGTCTTTTCAAATAAGCAGATTGTCTTCACAGTAACTCTAGTTAATCCTGGGACACAAACACAGTCCTAAATCCAGAGTTTGAGGGAACTCACTCAGCAACGGTCAACTCCACGACAACCAGAGGGGGGCGATGGAGATCCCGGGAAGGAGAAGCATGGCCAGGTCTGAGTAGGCGCCTGCTTAAACAGAAACTCTTTGTTCTCTGGGGTTCTGTACAGCTTCATTTAAGAAAAGGGTTCCACTACTAAGAAAAGAAATAAAAAACTACTGATTGCCTAGCACTATTTTACGAATGCACAAGTCCAAGGAAAAGACATCACTGGAACACTTGTACCCAGGTGGATTTTCCTTCAATTCTAATGGGCAAGCCAAAATTCAATTTATGGATTTTTTTTTTTAAAACAGAAGAGTATGTGGCACTGTAATAAAAGATAATATATAACACCTGAGTGTAGGCGGGTTCACATAAACTTTCAGTGTCCTCAGGGGATAGCCAGTGGGTTTGCTGTTTAAAAATCTACTCGAGCCCAGAGAGAATTATATTTCTCATTGCTGAACTTTTCAATCCATTTCTAAAAAAATAAAAACAAACAAACAAAAAACTCCCAAAAGCAATTCCTATCTTCCATTGTCATTTAAAACTCGGGTGAATGTTAAAGAAGTCCCCAGAGACACAAACCTCATTTGCTTTTATTAATTGCAGGATAAACACACATGACAAAGAGACCTATGTTATGGCAAAATTATCTAGCTGACTGTAATTATTCTAAATTGTACTATATAAATTCTAACTTAGGATGGTATTTGTGCTATGGTTTTCAGAACCTTCACCCAGAAATCTTTTTTATACCACAGTTGCTTCACTGCTCAAAAGATTCTTAAGTTTACTAAATATAAAACTGAAAATCTTTTACATCATTGTGGAAAATAATTCCAAATCTCACACTTGTCTCTTTTCCCTATCAACACTTAGGTTAGAAACCAGCACTTATTAAGTAGTGGTAGTAAAAAAGTTCAGTGTGACTAAAGCTAATCACCACCTTAGCTATAATGGATTCATTATATTTTTTTTTAAAAAAAAGCAATAAAACTGGTCATAGTGGCACACACCTACAATCCCAGCACCCATAAAGCTGAAGCAGGGAGACCACCATAAGTCTGAGGCCAGCCTGGGCTACATAGTGAGATCTTGACCCAAAAACATAAAATTAAGTTAAATTTAAAAAGCACTAAACCAGCCAGGAATGATAGTGCACTCCTATAATCCCAGCACTCAGAAGGCTGAGACAGGAAGATGACTGAGAGTTAAAGCCCAGCCTGGATTACCAAGTGAGACTGCATCTCAAAAATAAACCAAGCTCTAAACTGCTATGAATCCTACTCCCAAGAGATCTTAGAACTTCCTTGTACCAACTGCCAGCAGTCTCTATTCTTTCTGATGAACTGTGGATAACCTTCCACGTTAGGTGACAAATTATGGCTCTGTCTATGCTTTCTGGTAGAGAGGGAAGGAAGGTAGCGCTATTAAACTCCCATAAGTGACAATGCAAAAAAAAACCATCTTCCCAATTCCTTTACTAGAGATAAAGAACTGCTGCTTTGAAAATTGGCTGAATAAGATAAAATTCATACAGCACAGCCAGAAGTGAATCAAATCTGATAAAATTCCCTGGTTAACGGCCAATTTCTTAAGTATGATTATTGTGCTGAGGTGATGCAAAATGTTAACAGAAGCAGCCTACTGAAGGACCTGCATCACCCTCAGCAGTGTCTTTTGCTGTTTCCCTTTAGGTCTAAAATACTTTTAAAATAAACACCTAAAATGCATTGATCACTGGGACAATTATTTAAGCATTTGAAGAACACAGAAAATTTCCTTTTTATAAGGAATACCTGCACTTGACCCAATAGATGTGCATTATGGTCAAAATATAGTGAATAGTAAAATTCTTGGTTTTTTGTTTTTATTTTTTGAGACAGGGCCTTACTCTGTAGTCCAGGTTGGCCTTAAACTGCTAGGGATCCTCCTGCCTCAGCTCCCCAAATGCTGACATTACAGGGGTGTGCCACCATGCCTGGCTGAACTTTTTTTTAACTTTACCACAGTGCCCTTCAGCCCTCCTCCAAACACTCCCCATCGCTTCAATCACACTTTTTCATCCTTCTTGCCACTTTGAGAAGCTCTTCTGGAAGTCTTCATCAGTGTCTTTAGTAGTGCTTTCGTGGATGCCTGCATGTTCTGAATAACTTGGAATGTTTACCTTTCAAGGTCATTTTCATTTTGGAGAAGCAGCAGAAGTTACACACTGCCGGATGCAGTGAATTAGGTGGATGAGCACAGAGGACAATGTGTTTTCAAGGCTGCCTTTCTGTGGGGTGGTGATATGGCAGAATTCATTAGACTTCTAATCACACCACATTTGTGATCATGGAAAGACAATTGCTTCCAAAAATATCAAGAACGGTGGGACAGTGTGATCAAAGCAAGGAGGAGTGTTTTGAGGGATATTAATGCCAATGTGCCTTTTATTGTAAGCAACTTTTAACATTTAAATATTCACCATATATTTTGATCATACTTCATATACAGTGCTTGGTGTTTTCAGATTACTTGTATAATTTGAGCAAAGTAAAAGCAAAACAAGAAAAAAACACTTGCACTAGAGAACAAGAACAGGTCTGCAGATCATCAGTTGCAAACCACTGCTTGTCTCTTTCATTTACCAAATGGGGAGGTAAGGCCCAGGGAGGCAGAGCGTATCTCAGCCCACACAGTATTTAAAGAGGCATGTGGGATTACAAGGACAAAAAAAAAAACTTCTCTAACAACAATTTGACATTCTCCCACTCATTCTTCCAGTTACTGACTATTGTGCTACAATGACAGAGATACCTTTAAATGTTTGTCTTCATTTGATCGGAATACTAAGTCAGGTTTGTCTAACAGTGGTGCTCCAAAATTAGCTATGTATGTGGCAACAGAAACCACTATAATCTTATTTTAATGATTTCCATTCAAAAAATATCCTCTTATAGTGAGATATCTGCATGTAGATGCTATGGGTCCTCTCAACCATCATTACATGATAGTATTTGCATGGTCTTACCTGTGCCTTGAGACGCTGCTAATCCAAGGCTACATATGACATAGATGATAACGGTGCCCAGGTGAGAACAAACAAAGCTGAGGCCTGCCCATTAAGTAACAATGTTGTAAAGGGGAAAAAGTCTAGGTGACATGAAGAATTTATAGTAGTAGCCAGTGAAAATAAAGTAACACATCAATTTCTCATTTCTTATCGACCCTAAGAATAGTACATTTCTATTCCCTGATTTCATGAAAAAGAGAAAGGTAACAATAATATTCATTCATTCCTTCAAGAAATCTGTATTGATTTCCCCAGCACTGTGTATCATGCCAGGCACTGAGAATTCAGCACTGGATAAGACAGAGTCAAAATGCTTTCAAAAATAGTTAGCAATTATTGTAAGAAGTCAAAAAGTAAGCATATTCACCCCAAACTCCTAAAACTTCTGGAGGCAAATAGACAAGTCAATGATGATAATGTTTGGCAGCCCTTCAAGAAGTAGTAGTACTTTCTGAGCCACAACAGAAAACTAAATTTTATGTAATAATATTTCACTTGAAGTACATTTATGCTCTTGACTATACAAAACACTACTGCACACTGCAAGGAAAAGCTATCCATACCAACTTAATGTGTGCGAATCATAAATACATAGGAAAACAATCTGAAACCACTCAATACACCTTTTAAAAACATTCATATGGTTCAGCCTCATACAAGAGGTTAAATAAGAAAAACCAAAATATTAGAAAGCAGGAAAGTTAACTTCCAAATGAGATTATAAAAGGAGTAAATGTAAAGGAAAGAAGAGCTACAGAAAAGCTGAACGAACTGAGTACTTTAGGAGCCAGGGTCATGAGGATGAGCAGAATAGCTGGACAACAGTGCAGAGACGTGAGGGCAGGGGCAGAGACTAGATCCTTAAAGTGGCTTAGGAAGGCAGTGAATGGAGGAGGAGAGTGGAACAGCGGGGTCTGCAGGTGAAATGAGTGATTGGGTGCCCTCAAGTCCCAGCCAGCATGAAGCAGCTCCTTCTTTGCTAAGGACTTTAGAAGGAATGGCATTCTTTGAAATTTAAGAAATCTACATGTGAATCATTCAATTAAAATACCATATTCCATTCATCTTTGGCTAAGTCATTTGAATAAAGGAGCATTCACCTAAAGTCAGCTACACTACACGGCAGGAAGACCAGAGGCACTGTATTAGGCAAGGAGAAGGGTACCACACTGTCAAAAATTCAAATTAGGACGGAGCCCTTTGGCATGGATCTCAGAAAAATGACACCTTCCTCTTGTTCATCCCCACATCCATTCACTAACTCTTGACTATTTTCTACCAAACATAGTTGTTGCTGTTCCCTTCTCTCCACTTTCAGATGGAACCCAAGTCCACCTCATCGCTTACTGCAACTATCACAATCATTTGCTTAAGTGTCTCCCAACTTCCAATTTCTCCTTCTCTTAAAAGTCTTTCTTTTTGATGGTATGAATGCCAATTAAGCCTTTATGGGTGACCAAGTTCCTTTAAGATGAAAACAAAGCTTAACAAAGTATTGATGCAAACAGGTACTCCTACCTTCCTAGCCAGCCGATAGGTACTTGATTCTAAATCCTGGCTCCAGAGCTGCTTTTTCTGGATGCTCCAGGACCCAAGGGCTGGATTGGTGCCAAAATGCTGGAGGGCTCATTCTTCTAAGGTCAACCCAAGTATCTATTCTTTGAACAGACCTTTTGAATAGAATTACAAGTCTACCAAGCACTAGCCTGTAGCTTTTGCAGATTCCAGTGATAATAAATCACCTTCTCTAGTTTACTGTAAACTAGGCAGGCACAGAGAAGACAAGAAGACAGCCTTTTTGTTCATCTCCTGAGTGCAGCATATAATTCATGGCTCATATCAAAAGATGTATTCAATAAAAATTACTTAATGTATTAATTCATAAGCAAATCCCCCATCAAATGTGACTGGGATGTTGCAAATATAACTGGAGCTCGTTATTTACACAGGGAGGATAAAGATACTAAAAAGAATCAAAGAAATGACAACTTCATCGCGTCTGAGCAATACCCAGTGATTATAGCATGTTGGTTTGAGAAAATCCCTTTATAAATATAAAGAAGTCACAAAGAATATATTTATATTAAATAGTAACTAACTCATGTGTCTTGAAAAGGATAGTAAAGCTTCCTCAAAAGAATGTATTCAAATTAAGTCAAGTGTCTCATACATGTGTACATTACTATACGAATACTTGAGTCTCCACTAATGTGAGGCTACATGTCAAGGGTGCGAAGTCCTTCTGGCTACACTTGGGATATAGTCAATAGGAGCAATGGACAGAGAAGGCCTGGTTCCTTCTGTCCACTGAGTGACCTGGGTCTTTGGACCTCTATTAGTTCCCTCATTTAACAAAAGCTAGAAATAATATCATTATGGCAACGTGGTATTTGGGCAAAATTTTAATGCTACTACTTCAATTTGAAGACCTTGTGCTCATTTTAAATCTTTGTTCTCTATTTACTTTGTCACACTGATGACAAATATTTGGGGTTTTTTTTTTTGGTCTTTTTCCTTTTTATCGGTACCGGGGATCGAACTCACGACTGCCTGCTTGCAAGGCAGGCGCTTATGCTGCTGAGCTAAATCCCCAGCCCGATGACAAATATTTGAATTAAAATTATTTCAGTACAATGTCATTTCACTTTTGTGAAGATAAAGCATTCTCCTATTACACCGTGGTGTATTTACTTAATCCTCAAAACAACCCTCTGTGGTAGGCAGTGTTATATCTTCAATTTATAGAAGAAACTGAGGCAAAAAAAAGTCCAAGTAACTTGGCCAAGATCTCAAAACTATAATACTAATGAGAGCAAATATTTACATGGTGCCTTCCTGGGCCATCTAACAAATTATAAGGCAGATAGCACGACTGTACCCACTGAGGGAAATATGACACACAGAATTAAGTCACTTGTTAGGTCACACGGCTGCCAAGCAGCAGAGCAGTCCCTGTCCATCTAATACTGCACCAACTCCTGTTACCAGTGGTATTCGTCCATCAATCTATACAAACAGAGCAAAGTTTCTAGATAAATATCCGCCACTTTAACAAGCAGATACACTTTTTACATATTTCCTTCAAGTCAATCAATAATTCCCTATCGTTGGCAAAGTGCACTAAATACAATACAGCTTTTTCCTGATGGCCCAGAGTTGCTTTTATAGTTGCTGTGCTTTCTCTGTTCTACCTCTAGTTTTTATTTTAATTCTTACAGAAGCATTTTTACTGTCTCTTTTTTTAGATATGAGTCAGTCAATTATCATTTTTATCCTTTTGACCTGCTGACTGCTTTGAAGCTAGGATTCATGTCTATTATAAATATACCCAATATAAGACTTAATAAGAGCTACATGATTCTCATTATGATTTTAGCTGAGATAAGGGGATGACTAACAAAAACATCACAGTAACTATTTTGCTAACTGAGAAATAATGCATTTTATTCAGTGCTTATATTTCTTCTCATCCTAATCTTCATTCATGTCAGTCATATAAGTATAAAGTTATGTTCTACTGGAAGATCAAGTCTCTCCAAAATATAAGACTTATTCCCAAGCCCATCCTTGCCTCAAATACTGTCTGTTTACTTATCTGTCTCTCCACATAGACCATAATACAAATAATACATAAAGTTACTACAAATACATAATACAAATGTATGATATCTCCTATACACATATCACTGTACTATGGAAGTTTCCTGTGTTAATCCATGTAAGGTTTACAAGCACTTCTTACAATTGAGAACCAAAGGTATGAAAAGATTAAGTAACTTGACAGAGATTCTATATTGAGTGGTGGAGGAGCTAGGATTTGAACTTAGATAACCTGATTGGAGAGTCTGAGTCCTCTAGACTCAGCTAAACTGTCCCTGATAACAGAACTGTGTCTTTGTTCTGTTTACTGCTGAATACCTAGGTACTCATACTCAGTAAATATTTACTGATGTTTAAATGTACTTTGAGTTTCTCTCGGCCTATCCAAGTGCTCAACTCTATTTTTTTTTTTTTTTATCAGTACTGGGGATTGAACTCACAACCGCCTGCTTGCAAGGCAGGTGCTTATACTGCTGAGCTAGATCCCCAACCCCAAGTGCTCAACTCTAACTTCAAACTCAAAGTACAACTGGCTTTGACATGGAGAGCAATGTTTCAGGGTCATTTCTAACATTCATGACAGAATCACAATTCATGTTTCTCACTGCCGGACATCTCTGAATCACTGGTTGTATATGAATGACTGTCCCATCAGGCAGCATGAGACAGTCTCATGAAGTGGTACAAACCACCCAAAGGGACAAATATCATGTACCACCAGTGGTTCACGCCAGCAGGGATGTATTTAATGTGAAAATCGATATACAGGTCTAAAGTACTATGTACCTGGTATGGAGTATGAACATTTCATCTTTAAAACAATTCTCTGAGGCAGGGCTTATTATGAGTCCACTGTACAGACTTAAAAATATGGTTAGAGGGCCACAGAGCTGAAATGTTAGAACTAGGATTCATCTGAAGTTAATGTAAAAAAAAAAAAAAAAAAAAAAAAAAGAACTAGGTTTCAAACCCTTGTATGCACAGCCTCAAAACCTATTTCTCTTTTCTTTTTTTTTTTTTTTTTAGATAGTATCTCACTATGCCATTTCTGAGTACTGGGATTACAGGCCTGCACCACCACACTCAGCTACCAAAACCTATTTCTTGCATAATGTACTGTCACTTTTTTCAATAATCCTAACTCATGCCATATGTTAAGGTTTATATCTGGATGCCCTGCCAAAGCCTCATACACTCATGGGTGCACTGACTTTTTTGACTCAGTCAAGAGCAGTTTCTAGGACAAAACACCTTTGGAAAGGTGCCAGGATCATGGGGAAGCGATGCTCATCAATGGATTAGTCTCCCTCCTCCCCTGCTCTCACTCTGCTTTATTGCCATGCCATCAGCAAGCTTCCTCTGCCATGCATTGGAGCCAGCTGACTATGGACTGAAACCTCTGCAATCTGTGAGCTAAATAAACCTTTCCTCTTTATAGTTGTGGGCACTGTCTATTGTGTCTCAGCTATGAGACAGTAACTAAGATACCATAAATTAACAGCTAACATCAAAATTACTATGGCATAAAATAGACTAAATCAAAACAGTCTCCAGCTACCAAAGATCTTGAAATTAAAATAAAACCTGCAAATTCTATATCCATCTTTTGCAAACAAAAGTGTCACTGACCAGAAGTTCAGGTAAAAATTTGTTAGCACTTGCTACATGCCTGGTACTCAGCCAGATGCTGGCAATACAATAATGGTAAGAAACACAGCACTTGCCTTTACAGAGCATCTAAGGAAGAAGCAGAAAAGCAGGCAAAACACAGATAATACAGTCATGAGTACAGTGTGTGCAAAAAAGAAAAGAAAAGAATCTATTCCAGGCAGTGTAAGCAATAAGTCAAATAACTCCACTCAAGCTGGGCATGCCTGGTGGTACACACTTACAGTCTCAGTACTTGGGAAGCTGAGTCAGGAAAATTGTTGCAAATTCCAGACCAGCCTGAGCTACAAAGTGAGCTCAAGAGCAGCCTAAACTACATAGCGAGAACTTGTCTCAAAAAGACAAGGAAAAAAAAAAAAAAAAAAAAGGAGCAAATAAGGCATGTTCTGGGAACAACTTCAGAGGAATGTTTAACTGATGCCTGGATTAGGGTAATGGAAGATATTTGCAAGACTGTAGGGAAAGGAAACACATTTACACTGTTTTCTCTGGTTCTGGGGATTGAATCCAGGGCCTTCACATTGAGCTGCATTCTAATCCCTTTTTAATTTTGAAACAGGGTTTAATAATAGTGAGAGAAATGGGTTAGATACATGCTAAAGCCAGAAACATGCTAAATTTAACTCAAGAACTAGTAGAATTTGATAAATAGTAAGAATGGAGACAGTGGTGTGGGAACCATCCAACATCTATTACGACCGGATAGCCTTGACAACTGACGGAGATGGAGAGGAAGAGGCTGCGTGGAGGATGCTGTCCACCATACGGTTTTAGGAATTGAATGGATAGAGGGTGATGTCCAAGAATGGGAATCCAAAGGCAGTAACAGCCTAGTGGGGTGAGGAAGAATGGTATTTGGGCTTAATAGGCAGTTCGGTTTGGGGATCTGATTCTTAAGGCAGCAGTCAGGCTACAGGTGGGCACTTTCTGGTCATCAACAGAAAGGTAGTGCCTGAAAGCAGGGAAGTGAGTGAACTCACCCAGGCAGCAGAAAGGCACAGGGTAAGCCAGAACAGCAGGTATTAGGGAAGGCAGAAAAATAATGCTCGCAAAGGAGATTAAGAATGAGCCTCCAGAGGCACTGGAGAGGGTTCCACTTAGCCAGAATAATTCCTTTATCTAACTAGAAGCAACACCGAAAACGTTGTCAGTGACTCTTTCCCACCATCCATCCCTCCAGCCCAACCCCACCTGCTCAGAAGAGTCTGTATCAGCACTGACTCACCTAAGAGAGAGACAGGCTTAATCTTGTCCCTAACTCATGAGTGAAGCTGGCTCCAGAGGCCTCTCAGCTGCGCCACAAGGACTTGAGGGTGTCTCCCCGGAGACCCCTCTTCAAACGGCGCGCAGGCACACAGGAGCACAACTCTCCCCACTCACCGCGCAGGAGGGACGACCCCTCCCTCAGGACAATCTTCAAATTGTTCTCATTGTTGCTGGTACAGTCACTCGCTGCTCTAGGTTGGGGTCCCACCCTCCCCTTACTTCTTACCCAATTCCCTCCACCTTTACTAGCTGCACCGTTGGGCTTTCAGTCGCTTCCTCTAGTCCACTAACGGCGCTAGCTGAGCCAATGCAGACATTTCTTCTTCCACCTTGCGGAGATATCTCAGCCAATCGGAAACAGCTATGCTGCCAAGTGCAAGCGCCATGGCATGGATGACGCCTACCAGTTGCCCCAGCAACCAGAGAACGCTCAGGGTCCAACCCTGAGGCTGCTGGCAAGAGGCAGCAGGAGTGCTTAAGGGTGCACTGTGGCTTTTGTCATTAGTATGGCTGCACCCTAAATTTTTCTGCACTTAGGGTGCTCAATCTCTGACTTTTAAATAAATGGAAAAGAGAAGTTTCATTTTGGAGCGTTTCAAGAATCGCTAGATTGTCAAATCTGTTCCCCAAAGCAAAAATTTAATTTGAAATCAGTGTAACATGTTAAATATCCATCATATGGCACAAAACATTTTCAGTTACTCAAATGTACTGTATGTCTCAGGCAGCGAGAAGGTGGTACTGTGAAAATAAGTGAATCAAGGGATCTGTATGGTACAAATAGCCCTATTTTATCCTTGGACAAATCCTTTACCTGCTAGGAAAGTCTGCAGCTTCTTTTGTTTAAAAAAAAAAAAAATTACATTGTATTAAAGCCTCCAAGACAGCTGACATCATGGAGCTTTTCCTGAGTTCGATCCCCGGTTCCGATAAAAAGGAAAAAGGCTAAATAAATAAATAAATAAATAAAATGTAAAGTGTTCAATTTTGTGCTGTCCCTATTTTAAAATTCTTTCATTATTTCACCTGTTCGTATATCTGTTAGTCACTTTTTTTTTTTTCACACCAGAGTAATAAGCAGTTTCCTAAAGATCCTTCATAATTACTAAGTGATGGAAGCAGGGCAAAACCTACAATGATTGGAAAACCCCTGTCCCAATTACAAGGATGCTCCCTCAACACTTTCTCCAAGTATAGTGACTTGCTCAGTCTCATTTTAAAGTCACTCCAAATGCACATTAGCATGCCAACACTTGCTGAAATTCCCAAAACTTGATTTTGGGAATGAACCATGACTTGATGTTTGAATAATAAGTAATGCAGTGGGATAACAGTAACTGGATTTGTGTAATTAATGAAGCACATTGTAAATTTAAAAATACGATCTTATTTTAGAAAGCAGAAAGGTGAGATTAAGGCCAAATTCCCATTATATAACAGAGCAAATTAAAATTCAGGGGGCATGAAACCATCTCAAATGTTACTAATAAACACCAAAAATGTGACAAGTAGGAAAGACTGACACATACACTCTAATCATTAAGCATTGAGGCACACAATGACTGAAGTCAATCTTCATCAATAGATGCAATGCGCCTCTCAGCTTTTCACTTCTGTAAAAAACAAAAATTAGCATCTTAATGAGTATTTTGACCTTCCCTAAAAATGACTTAAAATTGTGTAGATGTAAAAGGTATAAAAGACACTGTGTAACAGAGGTACACTGACATTTCAAAGTGTGCTCTGTGATGTGTGACACCTCAAAGCAGCCCCATCTGCACCAACCCTTTTGGTTTATGCAGTAGGACTTAATTCTGAGACTTCTTTGTTTTCTAACTGGTCTATCATCCTAAATTGAATGTACATTTCATTCATTCGAACTGTATCCATTACACAGTTCAAATCCCTAGACATACCACAAGTTTCTCAGTGCCAAAAAACACACGAAGAACTATATATACAGAAAACAAATAAGGTTATTAAGGAAAAAATTGGTAATAAAATTAGCAACAAAAGGAAAACGAGCAGAGCCTGCCTGTAATATCAATAATACTCAAATCATTACATATTACACAGCAAAATAGTCTTAAAATAGGGAAATAATAAACCAGCTTTTAAAGAAGGACTTTATTTTCAACTTTCAAACAGGAAAAAGTTTTAAAGTAAGAGAAAATGGAAAGGGCTGAAGAGGTCAGGCCAATATTAACCAACAATATTCTCATTATTTGTTAATTATGAAAATGCCAGTAGAACATACTGTTCTGTTTTACCTTTATCTCTTCTTCAACAGCACATGAATATTAGGAGGCATGACATACCAACTTCTCCTTTTCTAGTCTATCTCTTTCTCAAACTGAGAAAAACATAGGCTTCCAATAAATTACAAAGACAACAGCCAACAATTAATTAAGTAGACTTTTATTGCTCTTTCAACTTCAATAATATCTACAAAAAATAGTTTTCTTCTCACAATTATGAAACAAATATGAAAGGCAGGATGGTTCACATTATAGACTTAGTGACTTGTACTTCATATAAATGAAAAATATCAGTTCTACAATTTAATGTTTAATTTACTTTGGAGTTTATTACAAAACCAAATATCACTGTAATTATAAAAGTCATAAAAACTCTATACTGTGAAACTACACCAAGGTATCAAATATTACATGAATGAACAATAAATTGTTATTTATTTAAACATAGTAAACATTGAAAGACCCTCCCCACAAAAAAAAAAAAAAAACCTTGAATAAAGCAACGTTAAGAAAAGCCACAGCACAAAACCAATCAATGTGCAAAAAAATGATTAGCAACAAAAGTAGGGCTTAACAATTACTCTAAGTATTTGGTAATTAAATTTTTAAAAAAATCTTTAGGTGATTCCTTTTTAAACTGTTTTTCTGTAACTGACATTTATTTTACTTTCTGAAAAGTTAAAGACTACATTATGACTGCCAAATTTTGAAATTTGAATGTTATTTTAAAACTTGAGTGTCTTTAAGTCTTTAAATTTACTTCCTAAAAATAAATAATTGTTGCAATAAGAGAAAAGACATTTCACATATTTGTACTAGAACAATGATGTTAATCTACATAAATAAATTTAAAACATTGTTACTTAAACAGCTTGAATTGTAATGTTATATTGATGGCTTATATATTCAAAATCTGAGCACTTTGTAACAGGATGTTTCGCATGTTAAATTGTTAAAACTGTCAAGCACATTTACAGAACTGATATACAGGATAAAATTCTCTAAGTAGCGAGCTCTGGTATTATACTCAGTTTCGGAGAAGAGGTTTTTTTTGTTTTGTTTTTTGGTTTTGGTTTTTTTTTAAAACAATTTTGAACCCACCTTTGTGAAAGGAAAATGTCAACTAGTATACTCACACAGAAACTTTGAGTTTGTGGAAAACAGAAATGTTTTGGATGAAGAAAACCAAAGTTATTAATTTTGAGTAAACAAATCACCTTTATAAATACATGCAGTAGCACATAAAAGTTTTATCCAACACATTTTATAAAACACTTGGCAAGTATGAACATAGGTATGCCACAGCTTTAAACAATGTTAAGTTTGGAAGCTAACACACACACACACACACACACACTCAAACATGCTTTAGAAAGTTGTGTGTATCAGCATATCTAACATTAAAAACATATAGTCATCCTTTTATTGTAAGGAACTCAGCTCACTGTATCAAAAGCTGCTATTTTAGATTGAAACAGCAACTGAAAGTAAATTTCAGATGGTGAACATCAGATTTATGATAGTCTTTGTAAACAGGCATCTATAAATAAATAAAATAGGGTGAGAAAAGAATATCCTGAGATGGCTCTGTGGCCAGGGTATTCAGTAGCACTAAGCTCCATTCTGAAAATCAAGGCATCTAAGAAAGTGCAGGGCTGTTTGTCTGAATTTATTTTGTAAATGAATATGCACAGGTTTAATTATTTTGCACCTTGAGGTAAATCAGTACATAGCAACTACTACTGCTCATATACACCTATTTAAGGCAACACTTCAAAATCAATATACAGTAAACTGTATCTTCCACTGTCTTGCAATGAATGCTATCCATGATTCACTTAACACAAGCAGTTAATTACTTAAACATGAGTTACCTTTGCTCTTCAATGGAGTAGTCATATCAGATCATTTTGTAAATCAAGTAGTCAAAAGAAAGCAAGAGTCATTAATAACTGGAAACAGTAGAACATTTTGAATGCTAAGTATCTTGCAAGTTATATTTTTTCTAGCATTGGATAATCACTATACATAATTATATAATATCAGAGAAACACTATGATCCCAGGTAGTTTTCAGTTTAAATTTTAAAATCACTTCCTGTAAAATAAGTGCATTTGTTAACCCTTTGATGTCCAAACACAAGGAAATGAGGAGGAAATTTTCTTGTTCAGGTACATCAGGGGAATTTTAAAAAATAGCAGCAGATACTGGGGACTTTGGAACTGACTGTGCTGCTCTGAATAAAAATTAATCACTTAAATGGAAGCACATAAATGATAGTAAGCACCATGGGTAATACTCTCCATCCATTGCCAAGAGTCTAAAACTCTTTTTCAGGCAGTACCAAATAATGCCAACTATATGTTCTAAAGAAAAGTAGCTATCTCCAACATCTCTGCTGAGGCAGAAGTTGAATTCATTATTGTATTAGAATCTACAGAAAAGGAAATTGTATTAACTATTACATAGTTTAGAATGGATTGAAAATACTCTAGAATTGCTAAAATATCTGCTTTTGGCATTTCTTATGATCTCAAGATCAGTTCTTTGTATTTCTGTACTTTAATTATAAATGACGAAAGGGAACCCTGAAATTTCAATAAATTTTTCCCCTAATATTCATGTTACCATCTCCACTATTTCTGTAGCTTCTCAATATTCACTTGAATTTTGTAAATTAGTCTCTTGCCAAATTAGTTTCTCAACCCCATTCATCCAATCCTACAAACTTAACAATAACATTTATTTATTCTGTATGAAGTTATGAGTATATAAAAGATGACTAAAATGACTTGCTAGAAGTTAAAAGAGCAGCTCAGAAAAACTAAATTAAAAATACTAACACAAAATAGGAAAAATATCATCAATCTGAGCCATACAAAAGTCTAATTTTCTTTAAAAGACAAACAATGGCAGTGCTTTATATCAAAGATGAAAAATCTGTCAATTTTTTTCAGATAAACATAAACGCAAGTGAGCACCAATTATTTACATTAACAGTTTATACAACCTATTTTTCAAATATATATAATAATTCAGTATAACAATTAAAATAAGTAAAATATTTTAAAATGAAATTGTGGGGCACAGCCTATCAAATATTATCTATACAATAATAATAACAGTAAGAAAATGAAAGATAATTCTTAATAAAGTAACACTGATCATAAACCCATGAGAGAATTCTGACTCCTGATTACTTGATCGTACTATTTATGGTAATCTACTCAATAACTTGACCCTGATACAAACTACTTAACTTTCAGAGAGCAACAGCAAAAAATAGAGGAGGATTTATGAATTGTTAAGAGTATAAATTGAGAAAATAATTTCTACAAAGGTAACAAAATTTATTGCAAACTGGCATTTTATAGCTTCTAAATTCCTAAAAGTCATAACTGGTGTGGGTGCTAAGTTATAAATACCTGGAATTTACTCGGCTTTTAGAATAGAAATCTAGATATGGAAGCTTCAAGATTAAAAACAAAAATTCCTAAAACTAAAACTTAAAAACCACAGTTACTAAATTAAAAGTTTCCACTGTTGTCCAATCACCTCTACGGGCAAAAAAATGCCATCACAGTGCGACGCGGAGGACAGCCACAAGAGAGCACACACACAGAGAAGCCAGAGCGCGGTACTTATATCACAGCACTGATACGAAGACTCTGTTCTTCCTCTAAAGTACTAGGTTAACAAAGGTGAAATAATGTGAACATGTTTAGACACTCAAGTAAAAATGATAATTATATAACCTAACTATGTACCACTTAAGGCTGGTATAAACTGACACTGATGAACACAGATCCCCAAGAAATGTCTACTGTGCATTTCTCCACATCTTTCTTCTACTTCAGAATAGAAAAGCTTTTTTCCAACAGAATAAATATTTTAATAATAACAACCATGTACCTCATTTCTAAGAGACTATTTCATTAATATACACAGTCTCCATGGTGCTTTTAACAAACTTCAGGTATTATTTTAAAAAACGCAGTAGTCATACATATACAGCATGACATACAATATTGGTATAGTGATATGACACACACACATTATTGATATACATCTGTATCTATATATAATTCCGGTTGGTTCAATTCTATAATGAAGTTTCCGCATCCATGTATTTCTTCGATGGTTCATCTTCAAAATTTACTGTCACACTGACAGGTTTTTCGGGGCTATTTAAAACAAACAATGAGAAAAAAATTTAGAAGAACAAATAGTGGATTCCAAACCAGCTAACAATGAGTATCTATGTTAAACATTTCAAGATGAGTATTCAGTAACACTATTAACTTAAAACTTGCTACTTTAATTTTACTGCTTATTTTTAGTATCAATAAACTTAAGCCACATATTAAAAATTCTTAGTTTCTTAAAAATTATGTTTTCAATTGAAGTTTATGTTTTTAAATAATTGAAGGAGTTCTTTCAAATAAGTCTACTAATACACAATGTTTATTAGTTTTACTTCACTCATAAATAAGAGTTGTAGAACTGGACTTTTATTTCACTGAAAAATCCACTAACACAAATCTTTGTTAATGTAGATAAGCATCAAGTAATTTCCTTAAAAAAGTAACAAATTGGCAAAGCTTCTATTTCTAAATTTGGCTCACAAGTACAAGATCAGCACACTTATTTTACGTTTTTAAGGTAATATACCAATGACTCCCTTCTATATGAATTTAACTAGTTGACTGATTTGTCAGACAACAGCTGGATTTTGAAAACACATTTTCAGAGAAATATACTATTGTTTGCTACCTTTCACAAATTAGATGAAAGATCTCCCAAAGGTTTTCTATCAAAACAACATTGCAGAGACATTCTCTTTATTTTCATGTGATTTGAAGTTAGAAGGGCAACTCAAAGAACGGTGGAAGTGTAAGAGATATGTTGGTACTGCTAGAAGGCCTGTATATTTATTGTAAACTGTATAGTGCCTTGGCCAAGAGTGTGAAAACAGAAACTAACAGTAAAGAGATCAGTGACATTCTGGCACTGTGATCCAAAATGACAATATTTAACTTCAAATCTTTACAAAGTACTACACACTGGTAATCCTAGTACTCAGGAGGCCGAGGTAGGTGCATTTTAAGTTTGAACCCAGTGGGGGGCAACTTAGTATAACCCTGTCTCCATACAGCAAACAAAAGTTTACAGAGTAAAACACAAATTTAAATGGGATACTACCTTGAGAATCTCTATTTAACACAAGAAACAATGACAGACGCAATTAAATTCTTTTCTGAAATATGCAACTGTTTTCAAAAGTAACATATATTGCTGATAGGGAAGAAGCAGAAAAAAACCCTATAGGTAAAAGCTAATTAATTACTATCACCACACAGAGTTCATAAAGACAGTAATTAACAGTTTAGCTGTATGACTACCTACACTGGAAGGTCCTGATCTGAAGTCAAGCAAAGTATTACTATACTCAACATAGCACTTGACATAAGGTAAACCTAAGACATTAATTGAATACGAATGACACAGTGTCTTGGAATTTCATTCTTCAGAAATCTAAGTAGTACAGTTCTAAAGATCGTCAAAATAGAATTCCAAGGTTTCAGCCATACAGTAAAGGCAAAGAAAAAAAGAAGTACTACATAACAAGAAATGTAAGGAAAGAGTTATAAGTTTTAACACTTGGTATATTATAAAAGTCTTTATATTAATGTGTTTAATTTCTTCCAAACATCCTCAGGAAAAACATTTACCTTCCCCAAAGAGGTGATACATGAAAGCCAAGCTAAGCCAGGTTAAGCCAAGTCAAGCCAAATAAAACAAATCAAAACATAAGAAGAAACACAACTAGTTCTTTGCTTTTCTTGAACCAGCAAAATGCATGAGTAAGACAGTGTTCATTTAAAATATTTATTTAGTCCCTAGCAATTATCTTCCATGTTTTTAAAACTTTTATGTATCTATTTTATGCTGCTGTATGAAATTTTATCTCTAATAAAAGTACCTTAAATTCTTTTCTGAAATACGCAACTACGTAAATTTAAAAACTGCACAACAGATCACTGCTGGGATAGACAAAAGGAAGGAGAGCAAGGGAGAATGGCAGGAAAGTTGGTTTTGTTAAGTAAGGAAAATATGAATGAATTGGGTAAGTGTGATGACTTTACTGCATAGATCTCTGTAAGTAAACTGGCACCAGGTAGAAAATGCATAAACAGTTATTACTACCTCATGTTAGATCTGGTTACTTTGGCATTCTCAGTATTCATGGAAAGTGCCTTCCACTGTGCAGTTTTGGCCATTTCATCTGATATATTAACCACTGAGGGATCAACACTGAGGAACAAATACACTTGATGGTTAGTATTCAGTACTTGCAAAGCATTAATATTGTCATTTTTATATCTGTATGATTATTTGCTTTCATCTACATAAAACTGAGAAATCCCTTGTCATGCACTTAAATCAAGGTCCAGCAAGGTATCAAAATCCTGGAGTTCATCTGAAAAGGCCTTGTGAAAAGAATCGCATCTTCATTTATAATTAAAACTAAGCATAAAATTAAATTAACAAGATTTGGCTAGGCATAGTAGCACATGCCAATAATCCCAGCCCTTGTGAGGCTGAGGACGAGGTCAGCCTGGGCTCCGTAGTGAGTTCAAATCCAGCCTGGACTACATAGCAAAATCCTGTCTCAAACAAACAGGAAAAAAAAAAGTAGCAAGACTTATTTATGGAATTTTGCATTAGCACTTGATTTGGGGTTTCAGTAGTACTTTAACAGTATTTAGTAATGATGCCCTCTGGTCATGTTGGCTGTTTTATTACATTGAAGTAATATAAAAGATTTATTAATGTTCATAAAACAGTATCAATTAGAAAATTTTCATAAGTGGCACAAATTTCAGTCTCCTTAAATGAATATCCACAGTATGCAAGAAAAATTATGATAAAAACAAAATAAAAACCAAAACACTCTGTAATCCTAACTGCTTACAAGGCTGAGGCAGGGCAGTACATTCGAGGCCAGGTTGGTAACATTGCAAAAGAAAGAAAAAACAAACAAAATAGAACAAAATCCTTTGTTTTTCATAGTCCAGAGATAGAATTTACGACTTCGTGCTTGCCAGGCAGGCGCTTACACCGCTGAGCTCAACCCCTGGCTCACAGTCTTTATAAATCATTCAAAAAAGAGCATTAACACTGTGCAACTGAGAACAAAGTTCTGAAAATATTTAAAAAGATAACACTAGGAAAGCTTTGTAAGTTTCATTTTGGCTGCCATTCATGTTTTTAGCATCAATGTGTTATATTATCAATTATCAAAATCAAAGTGATACTGCCAAAAAAAAAAAAAAAAGTGATACTGCCCATTACAAGGGATAAATGTAACAATTCTAAGTGTGTGAATTACTGCAAAAATGAATTAAAGACCCCAAATCCAATAATAATGATATCCATAAATAATTTAAACCTCAAGGTTATGAGTCACAAGTATATGGAAGTATCATAAGGTTAACAGAACTATCTTCAAGCCATTTTTTCTTCAGTAAAAGAAAAATATTTCATGCAAATAAGCTACATATACAATGTCAAATTAGATCATGTTAATTTAATTAACAACATGACAGTGGCTAGATTATGAATGACTAAACAGCAATACTAGCTTTGTTGATAATTTAAGTCAGAGTGCTGCTTACAATTTAAGATTATAGAGAAGTGTGACAGGGTCACAAAGAAGTCTCAGGACCAAAGTTTACAATGGCAGAGTCATGCAGCTTGCAACCTCTACCTTAAGTAAACATTTATTCACTCGGCTGTCAACTTCAAAAAGTGGAGAGAAGGATCCTGAGTGAAGTTTCTAGTTTCTACCCTTCTCTAAGTATCTTCCTATTTTCAGAAATTAACAGTTTTTGAATATTCTATACATTTTATCTCAAAAGGAAACTAGAAGAGTTTGCCTACACTATATAAATTGTTTTCATATTTCAGAGCTTTATATTTTCCAAATGCTTTTATACAATATCTCATATGATCTTCATAGCAAATAACCCAAAGCTATTTAAGAAAGTATGTTGTGGCAAAAAAAATAGGTTAGCCATTTTTCAGCATTCTTGATGCTGTAACTTTAAGAAAAATCAACATTAACAATGAATTATATCATTTAAAAAAGGAAACAAAAGGAAAAATACAGATAGCATTCTGTTATACATCTGACAATATAAATTCCATTTAAATGTGAAGTTCCTTTGTAGTTACACTGAAAGAATGATACAACAGGACAGAAACCAAGTGACAAGTAACCTTAAACTGCCAGGTACTAATCACCATTGTGGCAATTTCTACACTCTTTTTATAGGTACAACTAATAAAATTCAGATAACACACATTTATAAAACCTTGCAAAGCTGTCTATCATAACTGGATAAATTAAAATTGCTACACTTGGCACTGAATTTAAAGTGTATGAATGTCTAATACTTTTAGGAACCATTTTTTTAGTTTGTAAAGTGTAGGAAGATTCCAGGGAAAATCATTAACTTAACACAGAATAAAACCAGTGGTAGAAACTAACAGCACAAAGTACAGAAAGACAATTACTTGATTAATTCATTTATCATAGCTAACCAACATGTAACAAGACCAAATATGACTATAAAAACTCCACAAAATAAGGATGAAAAATGGTTGAAGCAAGTTAGTTAAACACTGTATCAATAAACATTTTCTAACTAGTCAGAGAGGGAAGTTGTATCCATTGTGCAAATGAATTCTGAACTCTTAAGTAGCTAATCAGAAATGGAAATGTTATAGAAATACAAACCAAAATATATACAAATAATACAGTTGTTTAATCTTTTAAACCATAAAAATGTATTTTCCAAACTCTTTAACACCAAAATGTATGCAAACCATAAATGAAAACCATTCATCATTTTCCATAATAGGTGCCTTGTCAATAATGAATTACACCTCTGGAACTAGGAGAGCTACAGAGGCCCTGCACAGGTACACATCAGGAGGTTACCAGAAAATGGTCTATAGATATTTATTTTCCAGCACATACTGATCTTAGTACTCCAGAAGACAGAAAAGAAAAAGTAGTACTATTCTGACTAGAAAAATGGATTGAGCTATTCTAAAATTTGTACACCGGTTTTGACACCTAAATCTTGTTGGTTTGGCATAGCAGTGAGTTTAAGGCTGTCAGCCAGCTCCAGCTTTTCTTCATACTTGCTAGGCTGGGCAGATAAGGACGAGCAGACTTGATTTTCCAACTGTGTGAAGCTCCCCTTAAGCTCATATGCCAACCAGACTTTTACCATGTTTAAAAAACAGAAACCACTGCTTTAAACTATTACATGACTTGACATGGGTTTGAAATTGTTTTTAGGAAATAGTTATACCTCACCTATATTTGAGGGCCTTAACTGGAATCTGCAAGAGACTCCCCCCTTCAAATGGAAGGTGCACAGTATCATCATCCTCTTGAAGCATTCGTTCAGCTTCCTGTACAACACACATAGAGGCAGAGATTATTTTTCCAGAATAGTTCCAAGAGGACAGGTACGAGAACACCTTAAAGACTTAGAAACTCAAACTGATCTTACTTAAATGTAACAGACATCTGACATAACTGAAAATTTCATTTTATAATTATGAATGCATAGCATAAATTGAAGATCACTTGTAGAAATTAATATTAAATAGTGTAACATTTCTAAAGCTGAATCAATACTATTTGAAATCAATTTATATAAATTTGACTATCAGTTATTACATAGGTATATAATGAGAAAAAATTTCATGAAATCTCATGGTTTTCATTACAATACAATCTGCCTAAAACCTCATTTGTATAAGGCAGATTTTCAACGCCAACAATAGTAACATTTAGACTAATAATCCATTGCTGTAGGAAGAAGCCCTATGTACATGACATTTCACAGCTTCCTGGTGTCTACCCATTGAATACCAATACGACTTGTACAGTTGTGACATTCACTGGTGTCTCATCTTAGATGAGATGCCCCCTGGAAGTTGAGAACCAAACAGGCAACAGACTCAAAGGTTGGCGTTAACAATGGGGATGGGGAGGAGGCAGTACCAATGAGACAGAGATTTCATATTCTCCTAATACAAGCCCCACTATTTGCAGGTGGCAGTGTGGCCTCATTTTTAACATAAAACAAGGAAACCATTAAGTTACATAAATGTCCCAGCATTTCTTGCAAATCAGGAACACATGTAGAGACAGAACTTATAAGAAGGTATTTTTTGAAATACTTCTGAAAACGTGACAGTGAAACAAAGCTCCTTTTGCCTTCTGCCTCTCGAAAACTAACTTGATAGCCAGATTATCAACAGCCATTTTGACCTGGGAGGTGAACTGGAGAATGGAAGAAACCACATCCTACACGCTGCGAGCACAAGGAATGCAATAACGGGTCCCTGACAAACCTGCAGAGATGCAAAGCCAGGCCACTTGCTTTTGAGAATTCTTTTCACAGAAGAATAAATCCATGTGTTGAAAAGTCACTTTTACTTTCGCTTTGTATAATATGTCACTAAACTTTAACGGATACAAGTGGTAAGCAGGAAATCTACCTAAGTGTATTATAAATAAATTGTACTCTATTGGGAAGATATTAACAAATGCTAATATGGATTTACATATTAACTTTAATGAAAATATGTGGAGCCACATTCAAATAAATAGCCCTAAATTTTTGCCAAAAAATAAACAAAATTAGTAATTTTTATACTTCTAAAAATGTGTATTTTTCTTATCTCTGATTATCAAACAACATTGTGTATGAGAAAATTAAGTACAGCTATGATCAACACAATCACTTAATGCTGCATAGTCTGTACTTTTCTTTAAGTGGGAGCACTGTATTTATTAAGAATAAAAAATAAATTCAGAATGAAATATTCATGTATTTATCTAAGTCTGCAATTCAACTACCGGTAGTACTTAACAATACACACAAAGACCATGCTTTCGCTGGAACTGGTGACAAATGCTTGTGGTCCCAGCTTCTTGGGAAGCTAGACTGGGAGGGTTCCTGAGCCCAGACCAGTCTAGATAACAGCAAAACCTCATCTCAAATTGGGGGGGGGGGGAACCAGAGCTTTAGCTTTACTATGTATTTTTTAAAAAACAAATACATACTTAAAACTTCTTTTACTGGTATATATACTAGATTAAAATGTATGCTAAAGTTAATGTAATATACTTACAATTAACCTAAATGACACAATTATTCTGTTATCTATGTTTTAAAACTACTAAATTTTCTGATTCTTCTACTGTTAAGAACACACAATATGTAACTTTCCAAAAATACTGTGTCAGAAGTATAGTGGGGCGAGACTGTGAAATGGGAAAGAGGTGGCATTTAAGACCAGTTAACTAATAGTGCCTTCCTCAGTTTCCTTATTTGTAAAATGAAGAGAAAAACAGTAACTATACCTTATTAAATTTCTTACGAGATTTAAAGGAACTCATTCAATAAAGTGATCATAATAGTTTGTGATATATGATACATTAAATGGTACAAAATATTAAATGGAATGGTAAAAAAAATCTAAAATTCTTATCTTTTTACCTCTTTCTCTTTTTTCTTTTTATCATCTTCTTTCTTTTTCTTACTTTCTGGCATGAGATCATCAAGCCAACTGAGTTCTCTCTTTGTGAAACACAGGTCCATAAGCTTGCGAACAAAAACCAATGCAAGAACCTTCAAAAGTTACAAGAGAATATTAAGCAACATATAAACTATATCACTTAAAGAGGAAAGTATTAATTAAATCTTATAAACAATGGGAAAATACTTCATGTATTTTACATGAATTTAAAAATTATTTTATCCACTATCTTACTGCAAAGAAACTGAGTCACTTATTTATCTTTTTGAATTGTCTACTTTTAAAAAAAGCTACAAAGGGAAAAAAAGAAAATTGGATTTTTAACCTTTTTGCAGTCTGCATATTATAAAACATTTTGAGTATAGTGAATATCTTAAAGACATTCTGTATGTTTATATAAAAACCTTTGGAGCAAGCATTAGATTACCTATTTCCAACACTAAGTTTCAATCACACGTTTATCATTTACTGCTACTGAGAATCAGAATATTTTCAAATACTGATTAGCCACTTGGATTTCCTCTTCTGGTAACTTCCTATTTCCTATCTTTTTGCTTGCATTTGTTTTTCTCCTAGTTTTTATGACTTTTTTAGTTGGCTTTATTAGTACACGTGTATAGGACATAATACTTACATTTCTTGTATGGAGTGGACACACATACATAGTATATCCCAATTACTTTTTTTCATCTTTTATCTGCCCCCTTTATTCCCCCTCCCTACATTTCTTGATCCCCTCCCTCTTTGAAAAGGATCTATCTTCCTACTTTCTATAATCTATCTTTTATTTTACTCTTTTATTTTTACTCTCGGTTTTTCATACAAGGGAAATGATGGTATTTAAGCTTGTCTGTCTGGTTTATTTCACTTAACATTAAGGTCTAATGATGCATCCATTTTCCTATAAATGGCTCAAGTTTATCTTTCTTTGTGACAGAGCAGTATTCCCAGTGTATAAATACAACTTCACTATCTGTTCATTTACTGATGAACATATAGGCCACTTCTAAGATTTAGCTCTCATGAACTATGCTGCTATAAATATGAGTACACATGTACCTCTGTAATATAATATCTTTTAACTTTCTCCAGAAGATAGTAGTACAGCTGAGTCAAATGGAATTTCTAGTTTTAACTTTTGGGGAGAATTTCACACTAATATCCACACAGGCTATACTAGTTTACATTCTTATTATGGCTTAAGTGTCCCCTCAAAGTCTCATGTAGTCATGGAAGCAGCTGAGTCTAGTGCTTGTGACTGGTCCGCTGTCTCATGCTGGGATTGGAAGGTGTGAGTGCTGCCAGGGAGCAGGCATATAATATAAGGGAGGGGAGGAGGCCTGTTTTCCCCTTTTGCCCTTTCGCTCTTGTCACTTGCTGCCACACCAAGCACAGTGCTCCTTAGCCACACCATCCTGCCTTGGAGCCAGCTGAGTATACGGACTGAAACCTCCAAAAACTGTAGGATACATAAGCCTTTCCTTCCTTCATTTTGGGCATCAGGTATTTTGACTCAACAACACGAGAAAAGTAACAAAGACAATTCTCAACAATTATGTACAAGATTCCTTTTACCATGAAGCCTCTCCAGTGTTTGTTATCATTTGATCTCTTGATGATGGCCATTCTTTCTGGGGTAAGATCTCAGTGTTGCTTTAATTTGTATTTCTCTAATAGCCAGCGATGTTGAGCTATCTGTACTTCTTCTGTAAAGGGTCTGTTCATTTTACCTGCCCCATTTTTTTATTTTTGAATACCAATTGTTAGAGTTCTGTATAGTTTGGATTCAAACTCTCTAATTTGCCTTATGTTGCAAATATTTTTTCCCAGCTCACAGTATGATTTTTATTGTTTATAATATCTTTTGTATGCAGGAAATAAACATTTAATGATCTTACAGTCAAGAATATTTATCTTGTTTATAGTTGGGTTTCACCATCTTCTTCGAAAAGTTATTCCCAATTAGTGGATTATACAAATGTTCTTCTCAATTTTTTTCTACAAGTTTATTTTATCATTTAAATCCTGAACTCACTTATAATTTCTTTTTAAACATGTTATCAGATAGGGAGCACAAATTTATTTACTTTCCAGTAAATACTAAATTCCCCAGAAAAATAAGATAACTATCTTAAAATAAAATAAGCTACTCTTAAACCAAGTGATAAGATAATTTAAACTGCATCAAAGTGATAAAAGTACCATATATTCAGATAGATTTATGGACTCAGTAGTCTGTTTTCCATTTTGTCTATCGTTTTGCCAGCACTATTACACATTGGCAATTTTAAATACCTCATTATCCAAAAATACGATGCCAACACAGAGTAGGCAAAGCTTCTAATTATCATTTTGTTAGCTTATGGCATTTATTATATCCTTTTTAAAAATAAATATACAATTTATATACAGTAAAGTAGAAAAACAGCAGTGAGCAGCTGGATGCCGCAATAACTGTATACTCATGTTACCCAAACTCACAATCCTGAGCATTTTTACAATCCATATTGTTGAGTCTGGCATTTATTTTTCTCTATAAGCTTTAAAACAGTTTATCTAATGCACAATGATACCAGCCCCTATACCTCAATACACACATTAACTCTAGCAAAATTTATGCTTAGAACTATTACATTTATAAGCTACCTTCAGAAAACTGAAATAGCAAAGAACATAGTATATTTAGTAGTTCAGGTCTTATTTTATGTTGTTTAATACTGCTAGAATTCAATTTTTCACCCCATTAAAGACAGGCTGAAGCTGGGTGTGGTGGTGCTTGGCTGTAATCCCAGCACTCTGGGAGGGAGTTCAAGCTCGAGACCCTGTCTAAAAAAGGAATAGGGTACAGCTCAGTCAGGACAAAGTCCTCGATTTGATTACAAGTACTGCAAAAACAAAGCAGACAAATTGAAGCCCAACTCACAATATCTCAGAATATGATATTATTTGGAAATAAGGTCACACAGATGTAATTATGGAAATGTCATACTGGGGTGGGCTGCTAATACAGTATGAATTTTTCTCTCACGAAATCTCATGCCAAGTGAAGACGCAGCAGACAAAGAGCACTATTTGATGACATCAAGGCAGACTGGAGTTAATGCAGCTGCAAGCCAAGAGCTGCCAAGAACTGCAGCAGCCCCAGGAAACTAGAGACAGAGCACGAAAGATGCCTCTACGGGATTCAGAGGAGTGTGGCCCCAGTCACATTTGGATGGCAGACCTCTAGCCTCCATAACTGTAAGGGAACATATTTCCTTGTTGTTTTTAACCACATAATTTCTGATAATTTATTACAGCAGTTCCCAAAAAACTACTTTTCCTTTATATTCCTATATGAAACCTTTTCCTTTATATTCCTATATGAAATTTTTAATTTTAGTTAATTTATAAGTATCATATAGATTTGTATCACTATTCTGAAAAAGGTATCTTCCCCATTTTCTAGCATTACTGAAGACCTAGATAATCTACTAATTTTCATATCTTCTTATATGTGTCCTTTCTAACGTATTCTTAGTAATTCTACTAAAGATTTTTAATCTCTTAGATTTTTAACTATAGGGTTAAAAGGTACACTATCACATTTTCAAGAAATATGCTAATTCTTTTAATGTTAGAATCATTTTTATAATGAATTAGACATTAAAATTATACTCTTCATAACTTTCTAAGTTCTAGGTTAATCACTTTGTAAAAAAAAAAAAAGTGCAGTGAAATCCATTAAAAAACTATGTTGTTTTGGTTGCTTTCTTTTTGAATTTGGCATTAGATTTGTTTCATAAAAGTCATAAATTTTTAAATTCTTTAAAAATACAAAACAGATGAGGCTCCAAGATGGAGAAGCAGTAAGCAGCAGTGAAAGAGCGTCTCTAAGAGTAGCCGTCCAGACTACAGCAACATGAGGAAGACAAGAAGGAGGGAACTGGGTCCCTGGAACCCAGTTCAGATTCAGGAGAATCTGAAGCACGAGTGGAAGAGTGAAAAGACGAACCGCGAACAAGAAGGAGGTAACCAGGTGCACAAGAAGGAGGTAACCAGGTGCACAAGAAGGAGGTAACCAGGTGCACCTACTCCCTGAGAAGGAATTTGCTATGCAAGAACAGCAGTTCAACCAGCAGTCACACAGTGACAGCTCACAAGCCCAGAGGCCTCCACAGAGATGTGCAGCAGTGCAGGGGAGAAGCAGACACAAAGGACTGCACTAACTCGCAATGAGTGCTCAGGGTTCAGTCCTCCTGCAAGAGGCAGTGACTGGCTAGGAGACATCCTGAAGAGGGGTCTGCTGAGCTCAGAACTCAGACCGGTTCCCAGCTGGGCTCAAACTTGCAGAAGGTGTGTGGATGGCTGCATGCCAAGCCAGCCTGCTCTTAGCCAGAAAATGCAGGCTCACTGAGATTACCCAGTACCCCACCAAAAAGCTACTGCTGGCAAGCTGGCATACATCAGCATGGACCTGGACTCTGTCTCCACACACTGTTTATGAGTGACAGCAAAGACAAACCTGGAAGTAGACTTTTTAATAGTCTCTCTCTTGTTTTTTGTTGTTGTTCTTGTGGGGTTTTTCCCCCTTTATTGTTTGATCTTGTTGTTATATGAACATGGTTTCTAGCCTCTTTGTGGTTGTTGTTCTGCTCTGATTTTCATTTTTCTTTCTTACCTCTCTCTTTCCTTCCAGTCTTCTGCACCAGTTTTCCCAAGTCAGCCTGATTCCCCTTTGTCTTCTAGTATTATTTCTAATCTCTTCCTCTTCATCCACCTATTTTTTAACTAACACCCTATAAACTGTAATCCCTCACATATTAAGGACTTATATACTGCATATAATTTTTTGGTCTGTTTTACATTTTGTTACATAACCACAAATCTAATTTATCCAGTTAAAGATGGCAAATTAATGGTTACCTCCATTTGTCATTTCCTAGGCTATGATTGTTCCAATTGTTATTGATGATTGTACAATTTTAACAAAAAGGGACATAATTGTTATGAACAGCTATTTTTCCTGGTATTCCAAGAGAGATTGACTAACGGGCAGAGACAATACTTTGGTACAGTGCCAAAGAACTAAGGGTTGGGCCAAACAGGCAGCAGTTTCTCATCACCAACAAATTGAAGACCAAGGACCTTGCAACAGACTCAAAACCTAAAAACCAGTTGCACTTGGCAGATACTTCAGAGAAATAGTCATTTTCTAAGATTTCTAGTAATGGCAAGAAAGTAACCCACAACAGGCAATTTATAAGCATCACTTCAGGGATTACACCTAAAAAAAAAAGAAAAAGAAAATGAGAAGACACTGAAAAATAAGATGCAATCCCAGACATCCAGTTCAGCAAAGGCAAACCCAGAAGGCAATGAAGGAGGACAATCCAAAAGCTGACCTGGCCTCTCTGAAATGGGAACAACAAAGCAACTGAATGAGGTTCTAGAAAAAAATCAAATCAAAAAGAATCTCTCAGATAACTGCAGAGAAAATGTCATGAAAACTATGCTTGGTGACTCTAGAGCAGATACAGACAAAAATATGAAGGAGCTTAAGAAAATTGTGGAAGCCAACAATGCTCAGCATAGGAATCCATCAATCAGATTTTCAAACAGATATCCAAAGGAATAAAAATTCCATTGAAAGTATCTGCAGCAGACTAAGCCAATGTGGCAAGAGGATCTCAGATATAAGACAGGCTTGTGGTCAGCAATCATGAAAAGAAAGATTCCTTAAAAATAGGAAATCAATCCAGCAGCTGCTGGATGAGACCAAGAAGAATAATTTAGGATTCATTGGAGTCACTGAAAAAGCAGGAGACAGAGCAAAATATATATTAAAAAAAACTTCTCAGACATCATGGCAGAAAACTTCCCTGGCAGAAAAAAAGAACTTGACATACAGTTAAGTAAGATATATAGAACTCCAGTTAGCCATGATCCACAAACAAACCAAAAAAAAAGATCTACAGCCAGGCATACAATAATCAAGATTCCAGATATTCAACACAAGAATCGAATTTTAAATGCTGTCAGAGGAAAGACACAAATCACAAATAAAGGAAAATCCATCAGAATCACAGCTGACATCTCAGCACACTCACTCAAGTAAAGGAGAGCTTGGAGTAAAGTATTTCAAGTTCTAACAGAAAAAAACTTTCAAACCAGACTGATGTACCCAACAAAACTATCTTTCAAAATTGATGGAGAAACAAGATATTTCCCTGACAAAGAACATATGAGAAAATTTAAGACCACCAAGTCAACACTCCAAAATATTTTGAAGTACATTCTAGAAAAACATAACAAGGATTACAACTCCATGGATCCCAACAAAAGGAATCTACCAAGCAAGACAAAATAATTAAACAGATGAAGGTGGGAAAGTGGGGGGCAACAACAAGAAAATAATATAACAATGAAAAAAATCAATACATATCAGTTATAGCCATCAATGTTAATGGTCACAACGCACCAATCAAAAGACACAGACTGGCAGAATGGATCAAAAAGCAAGATCCAACAATATGTTACATGTAAGAAACACACTTCATTCAAAAAGAAATTCACAGACTGAAAGTGAAAGTCTGGAAAACAATACTCCACATGATAGGAACCCAGAAAAAGCCAGGAGTAGTTATTCTGTTTACAGACAAAGTAATTAAAGCCAAGTTTCATTAGTAGAGATAAGTAAGGTCACATACATCCTTATAAAAGGAATAATCCAAAAGGAAGAGACAACTAATCATACATATATATGCAACTAATACCAGTGCACCCAAGTATATGCAACAATTACTAACAGACATGAAAAATCAAGCACTAATACAAATGTATTGGGGAAATCTCAATACTCCACTGTCACAAAAAGACAGATCAAAATATCAACAATGAGATTTGTGGGCTGGGAAGAGAACCAAGAAGTCAGCCTGTCCTTCCTGTGAGCCGGGGCAGTTATAGGTTGAGCAGAGAACCAAGATGTTAACCCGCCCTCCCCATGAGCCAGCAGAGCCATGAGGCTGGTAAGAGAACCAAGAAATCAACCTGCCCCTTCCATAAACCAGCAGCAGTTGTGGGCTGGGAAGAGAATCAAGAAGTCAACTCCACAGTTTCCATGAACCAGTCAGTACTTAGGTTGGTGACAAGATGACATCCAATCTCCCACGAGCAACCAGCTGATTTGGAGGAATATAGCCTGGGACAACAGCAACTGAGGTACAAAAACAAATTAATGTTTCTATTGACTGACTGAATTTGCAGGCCTAATGCCAGTAGCCTGAGCATCAGTTTAGAGCATAACAATGTGCAACACATCAACTACGGGGAATTTCCTTCTGTCTTGTTTTTGAAATCCAATATTGCTCTTACTGTTTCGTTTTGTTCCATTTTATTGTTTTGTTTTATTCTTTCAAAATAAAAAAAACCAACGATGAAAAATATTAGAACTGAACTAAACTTTTGAACAAATGCATTTAGTAGATTTTTACTGTGTTCTACCCCACAACATCAGAATACACATTTTTTTTCAGTTACACTTGGGACATTCTCAAAATAAACTATACTAGCTCACAGAACACACTTATGTAAAGGCAAAGGAATTGAAATAATCCCATGCATATTATCAGACCATGGTGCAATGAAATTGGAAATCAACAGCAAAAGAAATCAGAAGAACTTCATAAACACATGGATATTAAACAACACCCTTCTGAAAAATCAATGGGTCACAGATGAAATTAAACAAGCAATTAGATAGTTTCTACAATTCAGTGATACTGACAATACAACATAGCAGAACTTAAGCAACACAATGAAAACAGTCCTAAGAGGGAAATTTACAGCAATGAATATCCATATCAGGAAAATAGAGCAAGCACAAGTAAACAACTTAATGATGAACCTCAGACTTTCAGAAAAAGGAGAGCCACAAGCTTGTATGGGCAAGGAAAGTATAAACATCAGAGCAGAAATTAGCAGAATAGAAACTAAGGAAACAATGAATCAAACAGTTCTTTGAAACATTAAATAAAATTGACAAACTCTTATCTAACTATGAAAAGACTCAAATCCTCACAATTAGGAATAAAAAGAGTGAAATCACAATGGACCCTGCAGAAATCCAGATCATCTATAGCTACTTGAAAACTTGCATTCTAATAAGATGGAAAATGCAGAAGAAAATGGACAGATTCTTATATACATATGAATTACTAAAGTTGAATTGAAAAAAGTAGAAAATCCTAAGTAAACCAATATCAATCAGTGAAATCAAAGATGTAATTAGAGGGGCTGGGGATTTAGCTCAGCGGCATAAGCGCCTGCCTTGCAAGCAGGCAGTCGTGAGTTCGATCCCCGGTACCCATAAAAAGGGAAAAGGAAAAAGACAAAAAAAAAAAAAAAAAAAAAAAAAAAAAAAAGATGTAATTAGAAATGTTCCCACAAAGAAAAGCCCAAGCCCCGACTGATTCACTGCTGAATTCTACAAGAAATTTAGAGAAGATCCAACACTACTATTTCTCGAACTCTTTAGGGAAATTGAAAGAGAAGCAATATTCCCAAATTCATTCCTGGAAGCAAGCATTATCCTGATACCAAAACCAAGGAAGGATCCACCTAGGAAAGAAAACTATAGGCCAGTCTCCCTAATGAACACAAGATACAAAAATCTTCAAGGTTCTGGCAAAAAGAATGCAGAAAATCATCAATGCACCATGACCAAATGAGTTTCATCCCAAGGGTACAGGGATGGTTCAACATATGCAAATCAATAAATGTAATACACCATACTAACAGAGCAAGGACAAAAATCATGTATCATCTCACTAGATACAGAAAAACTTTTAAACAAAGTCCAGCACCTACTCATGATAAAAACCCTACAGCAAATTGGAATAGATGGTCTTTATCTCAAACTGATAAAAGCCATCTACAATAAACCAGTAGTCAACGTCATACTAAATGGACAAAAACTGAAAGCTTTTACTCTAAAATCAGGAACAAGACAAGGACGTCCACTGTCTCCACTCTTATTCAGCACAGTCCTGGAAACTTTAGCCAGAGCAATTAGACAAGAGAAAAGGAGTAACAACATGAAAGGATGGAAGTTAAATTATCATTATTTGCAGATGACTTGATACTCTACACAAAAGACCCCCCAAAACCCCACTAAAAAACTGCTAGATTTAATAAACAAATTCAGTAGCACAGTTGGATACAAAGTTAACAGTCAAAAATAAATAATTAGAGCCAGGGATAATAGCAGCACGACACCTGCCTGGCAAGCATAAGGTTCTGAGTTTGCTCATCAGCACCCATCAAAAACCAAAAACAAACAAATAAATTAAAAAAAAACCCACAACTAGATCCAAAGATCAATGGAAAAGATTAAAAGATGCAGAAACAACTCCAAACATACTCAGTTGCCTTATCTTTGACAAAGGTGCCAAACACATTCACTAGAAGAAAGATAGTCTCTTTAATAAATGGTGCTGGAAAAACTGGCTCTACACATGCTAAAGATTAAAATTAGACCCACATCTTTAAGCACTAAACTAAAAACAGATTAAAGATCTAAATACTAGAACAGAAACACTAAATCTGCTAGAAAATAGGTGAAACTCTTTAAGTCATTGGTGTAGGCAAAGACTTTAAACTAGAAGTCCAATGGCACAGGAACTATCTCAACGAATCAAAACTGGGATCTCATTAAAAACCACCAACAAAGTGAAGAGAACTCACAATGTGGGAAAAATGTTTGCCAGCTGTTTCTTAAAGGATTACTATTGAGAACATATAAAAAAACTAAAAAATATCAGACCTCCCAATTTAAAGGCCCAATACAAAAACGGGCATCTGAGATGAACACACAATCCTCAGATGAAGAAATATAAGCAGCAAACATATATGAAAAAATGTTGACCATCACTGGTCATTCAAGAGATGCAAATTAAAACAACACTGAGATTCATCATACGCCAGAAAGAATGGCTATTATCAAGAAATCAACCAATAATAAATGCCAGTATAGCTTGTGGGGAAAAAGGAATCCTTTTCCACTGTTGGGAGTATAGAAATCAGTATAGAAAATTCCTCAAAAAACAAGCATTACAGATTTCATTTGAGCCAGCCATTCTCCTTCTGGGTATTTTCTCAGAAGAATTAAAAACATCACACCACAGCAATAATGTTTACTGCAACATTATTCGTAATAGATCTTGGAAACACTCCAAATTCCCATTAATTGAGGAATGGATGAAAAAGATATGGTCTTTTTATACAATGGAGCACTAGTCAGAATAAAGACAAACTGGAGACTTTCTCAGGCAAATGGATGCAATTCAAGACCATACTCATGTGAAATAACTCAGACGCACATATGCACACATCATATTGTTTCCCTAATGTGAGAAACTAAAAGAGTAAATACGATATTGTAAAATGGTGAAGAAACTGTTCAAACAAAAGAAAACTGGGACAAGGAAACGAGAAAAGAAGAAAGGGAAAAGCAAAAAAACAAGGAGGAGGAGGAGGAAGAGGAAGAGGAGGAGGAGAAGGAAGATGTGTGTGTGCATACAAAGATAATTAAATGCCTGAATCATGTACTCTGAGTAATTTAAAGCTAATACGCAATTTATTAACCTTTGTTGCCTTCTATTATCATATTTTCAAATTTTATTTTATTTCTTTTCTCTTTAAAATGAAAAAAAAAAATACAAAATAGAGCTCTAGGGCTGAGGGTGCAATTCAGCGGTAATGTACTTGCCCAACATGTATGAAACTCTGAGTTTGACTATCAGAACCATAGCAAATGAAAAGGAAAAACAAAACAAAGTAAAACAAAAGAAATGAGAACTCTTGAAAGAGTTCAAGACTAAAACCTTGAAAATGACATGAAAATTCAGAATTGAAGAGATCTGGCTTATAGCTACAATGAGATAAAAACACACATCTTCAAATACCTAAGACAGTTAAAATGGTCTATACTTTTTCTCAAAACCAACTATAAATTAAAAAAGAACTACTATGAAAATACACAATCATTTAAAAAATACAATTGCATTATTAACTGATGGCAAAATAAATCTGAAAAACTTACCATCATGGGAAAAACTACTGCAGCAGCCGAAGCTTTTATCACCCACAACAGAACCAGACAAGTGAGCTGAATGACTGTGAAAATGTGGACCTTCCAGAGAGGCACATAGCGGAGGTAGATAAGATCAGGCTGGTGCTTTGCAGGCATTCCAAATAATTTTATACGATCAAAAAACTAGATGGAAGAGAAACAAAACAAAGCAAAACAAAAAAAAGAAAAGGTTTCAACAAATGCTATTTCCAGTGTTCAGAAATAACACTGTACTCAAACTTAGGGTTCTCATGTTAAATTTAAAACTGTAACTTCCTTGAAAAGTTCTGAGAGTATAGCACACCATTTTAGAAAGAATCTCTGGATCTGGTTACTTTTTTTTTTTTTTTTTTTTGTCTTTTTTTCCTTTTTATCGGTACCGGGGATTGAACTCACGACTGCCTGCTTGCAAGGCAGGCGCTTATGCCGCTGAGCTAAATCCCCAGCCCGAATCTCTGGATCTGAAGAACGAAAAATCAGCTTGAACTGTTGCAATTAACTAGAATACCCAACACGAAATGTTGTTCTAGGCAGGATAAAACATTTAACCTCTGAACTTGTTTTCTATTTAAGTTTAACTAATGAATAACCATCCGAATGACTTGTAAGGTACTCTCCAAGACTAACAGTACTTCTTCTATGAAGATAACTTGAAGTCGCAATATTCAAGTATTCATTCATTGAAAATGAAACCCTGTGCAAATTTCTTCGCTTCTTGTGCTTTAACTTTCTCATTTATAAACTGGGAATAAGATCAGCCCTCCCAACCTCACAAAACTGCTGCCAAAAAAAAAAAAAAATCAAGTAAGATATAAGGATATTTTCTAACTAATAAAGAGCGGAGATCCTGGACCAAGCTTTTAAAAAAATCTACCTTGTAAAAATCCTGCAGCCACTAGTACAACAGCTGGCAACTACAGACGACAGCATTTCTGTGAGAAAAAAGTCAAAGGAGCTTACCTGTGCAGCCTTCACACTTTCCACTAACATCTGTACCAATTTTAGTGAGTTTCCTCAGGTTCTTTTCCAAGAAGTAGCGGAAGTCAAGACAGAGTAGTGAAATGACTGGGTTCTGGCCATGTCCCTAGTGCTCACTTACCAAATAACCCCTGCAAGTCCCTCTACTTATCACCTGATTTACAAAACTGAGATTTTTTTCCTTTCCTCTTTCTCAATCACCATTTTAAACATCAGAGAATAACTCATGTCCTAAACCTTCTAAATCATACTGTGCCATACAAATCAAAGACAATACCACTGTTAAGAGTAAAATGTACACTTTGCTTTTGAAATTCGTAACAAACTGACTTTAAAGTCTCGGGAGAAATAAAGCACTGAAATTGGTGTTCTGCATGTTACAAGCAGAAATTTTTTCCCCTTCCACTTCTTTTGATCTGCCCTTATATTGCAACACTCTGTCCTGAGAGTTACAGGGGTTTTTGCTTTAGCTTTAAAAACAGGTGAGGAGGGGCTGGGGGTTTAGCTCAGCGGCATAAGCACCTGTCTTGCAAGCAGGCGGTCGTGAGTTCGATCCCCAGTACCGATAAAAATGAAATGAAAAAAGACAAAATAAATAAATAAATAAAAAAAAATAAAAATAAAAACAGGTGAGGGCCGTGTTGGTTCACGAGCTTAATTCTTGGAGTGGCGGGACAGGAAGCAACAACTACGTCGCAAGTGTGGACCTGCAGTCACCAGTTAAAAAAAGTCACCTGTCCTGCAAGAGTACAGAATAAATCACTACCATCATAAAACTTAATTCCTGCATATTTTGAATAGTTTTACATTTTTCAACATAAACATTAAGTACTTAGGACTTGCCTGGATTCCTTTTAATGAGGAAACTCCCATATAAAGGAAAACACCATACAGAACAGGCATCGGAATAAACTGCAAGTAAAATTACCACACTCAGTATTAAAATAATACTAAACACAACATTACTAAGTATGCTAGTGAAACACAGTAACGAGTACACAGAAACATAAGTTTAGTGAAAAAAATCAAAAATCTTTACTGATGAGAGTTGGGTCAACCTAATATTTCTATGCCTAAGACAATGCTAAGAACCATAAACTCCTTGAAACTTTGTTCATCTTCTATGTGTTCCTTCCTGAAAAGGGAGTATTTTCATAGGTTAAAAGAACAGGAACTGTAGTCAAATTACTTCGTTTAAAAACCTAGTTAGCTTTTTAAGCAAAAAACATTTTCTCATGCTTGAGCTTCTACATCAGACAACTACGACAATTACATTACTTCAAATACATAAAAAGCAGTCAAAAACGCAGTTGAGACATTAAAAATCACTCAAAAGTCATCAGGAATTACAATTATTGTCAATGCATCCTATAGTACCAATACTGTTCAGTATTATTTACTAAATAATACCATTGAACTCCACCTCTAAACTAAAGGCCTTATTACTCTTAAAATTATGCAAATCCCAAACCACCTATCTATTTTACACCCAGGCCTTCTATAGTAAATCCTGGCTATTAACAGGCCCCTTAAATTAATTAAAACCACAATCATCGCTCTGACCAAAATGAAAGGCCTTAAGGCAAAAAACACTCAGCAACACAAAGAAAAACTCTATCTACTACACCTCACATAACTGACCTAGATGCTCTTCTAAGAGCCTTGGAGGAAAAAGAAGTAAAACTCATGAAGAAAAGAAAATGGACTTTTAAAATCTAGCCAGGCCCAGTGAGGCATACCTATGCCCCTGGGATCCCAGTACTTGGGAGGCGGGGGCAGGAGAATCACCCTAAGTTTTAGATCAGCCCGGACTCCACAATGAGTTCAAGACCAGCCTGAACTAGAGTGAAATAAAAATGATTTTGGATAGTCAAGTGTATTTTAATGTTTAATTTTCATGCAACAAGCATAAATAATATAATAAATGAGATTTTAAAACACTGCAATGAAAAGGTTTTTACCTTCAGTACTGAAGTCATGAACACAGAGAGGCCCATTAGAATAAAAATCATTAGTCCTGTAACGCGCTGCTCACGAATTCCCAGAAACTTGGGTTGTTCCCCTGGAGCAGAACACTCCGATTCAACCTTTAAGCTGTTGACGTGACTTATGGACAGCACCGTTGCAGCCACAAACCATGGAAGTCCCATGACAGAGCAGACGCCCAACATGACACCCACCATCAGCAAGTCAAGGTGATAGCCAGCCCCTTTCTGAAAAGCAAAGTGAGCACAGATGTTTCTAAGTCTAAATAGGCTCAAAATCTACATTACCTGTAAAAAGGGAAGAAACTGGTTGTTACCTTGCATCTTTTAAGGTTCCAATGAAGAAAATTCAAGCCCTGAAGGAATCACAATGCTAAACACAAAATTTAAAAATTACCTTCAATTTGTGTTCCTTTCTGTTTATGATTACAGCCGTAATCTGCTGATCCATGAAGATGAGAATAGTACAAAGCAGAGCTGGAATAGCAGCTATCAATAAGGTCCACCAAGGATTATCTCCCAATGGGCTTATGATCCAGCCCCTATTTGGATCAGTGGGCTGTTAAAAATTAAAGATTTTTTTAAAAGTTTCAGTCTTTAGTGCTCTAAATTTCAACCGCATAGAGTGGGACTTATAAGAACTCAATTAAGTCCAACTGAATTATTTGCAAGCACAGCATGCCCCTCACCACCTGACTCAGCTACTCTTTTCAGGTACTTCCTTCTCCCTTGAACCTGGGATAACTTTACAATTTTATTCCACAGAATAAGGCCAAAGTGCTGACCTCTAGAAATTCTGCAGCTTCTGGAACCCTGTTAAGATTATGCCGTTAGATAAGCCTAGATAAGCTTTCTTAGGGACATAACCCAATGGACCTAAAATAAGATGGTGAAGAAGGACAGGAAGGCAAACAAGTACCACTGCAGCCACTTTAACCACTGAGCTAAGTCCCCAGACCCGTGCAGGAAGCCACAGCATCCCAAAGGCTCCTGGACATCAAGCAGCTGTGTGAAGGGAGGGCCCCGAAGGGATCCAAAGAGCCAGCAAATCCACTCCCAGCTGGAACAAAGTCACAAGCAAATAAAATGTGCTGTTTGGAGATCACATTTCTAGTTTTGTTATGCAGGAACAAGACAGGCAAACCAGAGTGTCATTTCGACATGGTCTGATATCCTTCATAATCCACACGCTAGATCAACTTTTAAATTAAACTGCTTTAAAGATCCTAGACACTAGTGATCTCACCAGGATTGGTATCAAGACAAAAATGGTTCTGAGGACATTGTTTCTCCAAAGCAACTTCTCACAAAAATCTGGCACCTTCTCAGATACTAACAGACTTTAATGCTGTAACATAAAGTTTACTTTTATAGCCAAAACTGTTTTACAAGATCACAAGAAGCTGAGTACTTTTGGAGAATAGTAAATGAAAACAGATGTTTTTATTACCTATGCTCAATATTAAGCTTGTTTTTCTTTAAAATCCTTTCAAAGCTCAAGTACTCTCATCTTCTCAAATATGTATTAAAACTGCTGCACCATATTCAACAATTTATACAAATAAAAATATTCTGTTCATACAATGTATTTTATTTTGTGTTTCATATTTTGATTCCCCACATATACTTTCTACACTCTAAAATCATTCTGCTCTGCAAGCAGCATCAATAAATAAATAACAAGCATATGTTTGGGAATACCAATAACATGTTTCAACTGATATTAGAGGAAAATACATCAATATTTTAAATGACTATTAATTTATCATTCAACTATTCATATGTTCTCATAATACTCGGTAAAAACACTGACTTTTAAATACAAGCCATTTCTTAATGACTCCAAATCTTTGGGGTGCAGTGTCTATGATTTCAAACAGAAGTCTCCTAACTCCTTTTATTGTAAACCCTTAGCAACAACAACAAAAAATTATAAACTCAAATGCTCTATACTCTTTACATATTACATTGGTTATCAACAGAGTAAATATAGTTTTTTTCTTATTTTAAATTAAAATACAGATTTTAAATCTAAAATACACATGACCCATCATTTTCATATATACACCTTACTTTGGAGATCATTGGTTTTAATGATGTTTTTATGCCAATGAATGAATGACGTTCATTATACTCCTACTTCTGACTTCTTTTTAAGTATCTATTTCTAAAAAAATTTACATAATTCACTAAATGTGAAGATAATTATAGCCAGTAAAATGACACAAAATGTGCTCTTTTTATTCACCAATAAAATAAAAATCTCCTTGAAAAAGGAGCATGTAAATGGATACACACAGGTACAATCATAAACAGAAGTGGATGAAAGAAAACAAAAGTAGACAAGAAAGAAAATGTGTATTTGACCCTTACACAATGTAGAAGGGGTCACTAACCCTACTCATAACTGAAAATCCAAGTTGTAACTTGGCTTTCTAAAAACTTGAATAACATCCTATTATCTTAAGAGTAATATGTATACATATTCTGTACATGTAATATGCATTATACACAGTGAAAAATAATAAGACCCATGAGGGATCACTTTTTTACATGGTACACAGTCTACTGGAGAGCACACGCTCCTGAAGACATGAGCAGGGCCAAAGGGGATGAAACAAAGGCCTGAAGTGTTTCAGTTCACTGCAAATAGCAACAGGGGGTACAGCAGCTACAAAACTATTACAGTAGCACTATAGGCACTATCATTAATTTTAAGTAGTTGTGATTTAACACCATGTCTTTACATTCATTTAGTTTCCCCGCTATATATGACACCATGTCTTATGCATGTTTTGGTAACTTAACTTTTTATATTATATATTTTATAGTATTAACCACTTACCATTCCAATTGTTTATGATCAAAAAGTAATTTTCATTAAATTTAACAGAAAATATAAAAACAACAATTTTATCAAATTTATTCAGTACAAGAATCTCCTGGTTGACATAACACCAATCCAAGTAATAACTCAAAAAGTTAGTACATAAATAAATTCACTGCTTGAGTGATCTCTGGGATAAACTGTTAAATGGTTAAAAACAGACCATTATTTCTCTCTATACATATCTTAAGCATCCATGACCCACTTCACTTTTTCAACATTTCTAGATTATGTAATTTACCTATTTACTGTGTTTATTTCCAAATAAAATAAAAATCTCCTTGAAAAAGGAGCATGAAAATAGAACCACACAGGTACAATTCACAGTCAAGGTATGACTGGAAAAAAAAAATCTGCCAATTTAAACGTATGTACATGTGTATGTGTACGTATATAAAAAAAGAGTTAAGATAGTTAGATTACTGATTTCTCTGAGCTTGCTGAAGAGGACAACTGAAGGCAGATGTCATGTGCTCTGGGGGAATGATTTGGGGATGAAAATAAAGAGTTCTTCATTGAATATCATTTTTCTTCTGGAACATATCTTTCCATTGATTCTGCTGGAAAATATTACATGGAGCTCTCTAATTACTGTCAGATAAAATACAAAATTTATAAAGGAACAAAGAATGTTTCTTTTTCCTTGGATAGTACATCCAGAATTCCAGCTAGTAACGTACTATTAACAGGCACTAACACGAAACGGAGACTCCAGCCAGGAAAGCAGAGTCCATTTTTCAAACAGCTCCCAAATCTTCACCATATATGTAAGTATTCAGGGGGCAGCATCTCAAATTAAAGTAGTTTGATAGTCTCAAGTAACAAATAGCCACTTATTTTAAGTCTTACCTCAAATTTTTCAGGAACATGAAGTTTAGGAGATGGAACTCCTACAAAGTAGTCAACTGCAACCATTATTACTATTGTAAGAAATACAGCAAAATCACTGATTGTCGCTCGCACCTATGTTAAAGGGATTATGTTAATATAAATACAAAAATACTGTGTCCTTTCTGAGTCATCTTTCAAGATAAAATTTCACTAAAAAGTACAAAAATGGTTTTAAACTACCAAAGTATAATCAGTGACATACACATCTAATGATTTCCAAAGAAACAAAATTCACAACTATTCTACCCTTTATCTCATGATACCATAATATTCCCACAGTGAGCTCAGACACAGTATGTTTTTCACTATAAATTTCTTCATTACTCTCTGGCATAAAGTATTATCTTTAAATAATAATACTGTTTTGAAATAAACAAAGAAAATGAAAGATTAAAAACATGAGCATTACCAGACTGCCAAAATTTCACCCCAAAATTTCACCAGACTCCCAAAATTTCACAAGTTACCTTGGTAGGAAAATAACGCTTGGTCTTGAACTGCTTGAGGAATGAACACATAAAAAAGGTTGTAAAAAATAAGATGACACACCAGAAGAGCACATCTGGAATATAAGGTCCATGGTGACCACAAGCGGATCCTACAAATACCCCATGAAAGGTTTTACATTCCTATAAAACAAGGAGAAAAAGGAGATGGAAGGAATTTCCAACATTCAGCGAATGAATTTCACTGACTCTAAGATGCAAGTTATATGTCTCACTTAGAAAAAACATTGCCAAATCAACTATAACATATTATCAATTAACTGTAAGACACATTTGACTTCAGTGATGTTTGTCTATATAAATCACTGCAGTAATAGTACCTCCCCAAGTTATTCTTGTCTTCAAGCTTCCTTTAGTGAAAGGTTTGAAATGACTACTGAACTATGAAATGTGGGTTATTAGTCCACAATTACTGTCATTTCTTTATTTTTGAACCGGTGGTTTAAAACAAAAGTAGCAGACAGGCTGTTTATGGCTACAATGCCCTTTATGATGCTGAAAGAAGACGCTTCAGTATTAAACTGAAGTCAGTAGTAAAAACCATGGATAGCTCTCCAGATTTCATTCAGACCTTGAAATTAAAGACATGACGTTTAGTGACCAACAGAACAACATTTTTATTACTAACATCAATGATATGGTCAAATTATTGCATAATAAATGTGATTATAAAAGTCTATTGACTTGATTTTCCTTTTGAAGGAAAAATGTAGCTGAAAGGCAGTGAGAGATTAACAAAAGGCACGTAATTTTAAAGGCCTTCTGTTTCTCACTTATATTCTTATAAACATAATTCATTTGAGTAAACAGCCTGCCAGGCAAGTGCAAGGTCGTGAGTTCAATCTCTGGTACAAAAAACAAAAGTAAATAGCAAACAAAACAAAAAAACCTTTTGGTTTACTGAAAGAACACTTAAAAGTTCTGTTTATTTTCAAGTTCCATGTACAGAGAGTAGTAAACCTAGGATAACCCATGGTTCATAGAGTTAAAAGCTACAAAACAATCACCTGACATGGCCTTTTGGATATCTAGAAAATATACTGAAAATACCTCAGCACCTTATTTATCATGAAAAATACCCTTTACAAGTCACTTTTGAGTAGTACCTTTATTAACTAGATCTCTACCATTTAAAAATAACTTTAAATATAAGTAGGAGAGGATGAATCTACATGACTATTGATTGTTACTGCTTTAAATCAGCAACATACAAGAGGACTTTGGATGGCAGAATGATGTATTTCTGTACTATTTAACACAGAAGCTAGTGGCTACATAACATGGCTGGACACTTGGAAGTCTGGCTATTCAATGAAAAAGTAAACTTCTCATTAATTTTAAATACATGTACTAATTAGGTATCATATTGGACAGCACAGCGTTACATTAAGAATTTAGTGGCCATTACCTTTAGTGAGAAAGGAACGATCTATAGTACTGAGAGAAGATACTAAACAAAACAAAACAAGCCAAAGAAGCTTAGTGTTATGGTTGATACAGTGTGTCAACTTGAGAAGTTTAGAGCCAGGGTCCTCACTGTAAACATCCTGAGTCTGTGCAGGAGGAGGGTAGAAGATGCTGTGATTGCTACATCCATCCTAGATGGGAGGATAGTAGTCTGCTTACCATCTAAGGGAGGGAAAGAGATTTGCTCCCCACCCCCACTTATGTTCTTGTTGCTGTTGCTGTCTTCTGCCACCCTCAAGTGTTGCCCCTGCGCCACGCCACCCTGCTTTGGAGCCAACAGATTATGGACTGAAAACTCTACAAACTGTGAGCTAAATAAAGCTTTCCTTACTTAATTTATTACAGAATACCTGAAATAGCCATTATCATATATTAGGTATTCGTAACATGTTTTTGCCATTTTTCATTCCAGTTCTCTTAGTACTTCAATCAGACTAGCCTCTAAGAGTCAGACAAGATTCATAAGCATACTCATATCTTTGGATAATTCTATCCTGGGAGGGAAATACTGTCCATTTTTATCTTTTTTATCAGCTTCATTCCTTTAAGCCTGTACTTTTTTTAGTGCATGACCCACCCAAAAGTGGGAACTACAATTTGGTTAAAAACACTGTATTCTGAAAAAATACTACAAATTCATTCATCTAGAAGCAACAGCTAAACAAACAGATTAGCATAATATTGACCAAAACTCTTTAATACAAAATATACTTACAGAAACAGTGAGATTTCTCCAAGAAATATCATGAGCAGTTAAATTCTTGTTCTTCCACAGTGCTAGGGTTTCATTGCTAGGATCAGGAGGTGCAATACATACACATCTGAGAAATTAAGAGTAGTAGAAAGTTTTAAGGGTCCTACATTTTATGTTCGTATTCACTAAATCATTGGTATAAAGTGGTAGCTTTTAATTTCCTAACTTCTTTCCACTTTACAAAGCATGGGGACTAGGAAAGAAAAGTGCATCAAAAACAACAAAATGAAGTCTGGGTGCTATAAACAGAACAAATACAAATATTGATAAAATGTTTATATCATCAAATTGGGCAAATATGTCCTTGGGAAGGGGCCATCTTTAAAAACGTCTTTTAAAAAATTTCATATGATACTCCCATATTTTTAAGTAAGATTACTCATTAAATGCTCTCTCCTCATTCTCCATAGCAGTTACTGTTCTCCTAATAGGCATGTATTTCCAATAAAACTTACAGTATGGTTAAACCCTATTAATATTAAGCCATATTAATTAAGCTCTCTTAATATTAAGCCCTACTACTCTTGTCCAACCTTTGATCTTAAGATTCATTTTTTAAAGTCAGTTCACATTTACACTACCTGCTTATGTTCTGTGTGGAGTTGGTGCACATCCATACCAGATCTTCATACTTTTTTATTTGCTTTCCCTTCCCTCGCACCATCCTCTTTTCATTTCTTGACCCCCCCCCTTCCCATTTGAGGAAGACCTATCTCCTCACTTCCTATTATTTTTTATTTTGCTCTTCACAATTTGGGTTCCTCATATCAGAGAAATCATGGTGTGTAAGCATGTGTGACTGATCTATCTCACTTAACATTTACAGCCTCACCGTGCACCCACTTTCTTACAAATGACTTTAAGTTTATCGTTCATTATAGTACAGTATACTCCATTATATGGAAATATCACATGCATGCTGAAATAAAAATTTTTCATCAGAATAGGATCAGCAAATTGATGAAATCAGAGTTCAGTTCCTATCTAGATCTATTGCTACTGCCTAAAAAAAGTTGGAAATACAAATAATCAAAGAAAACTCGAAATAAAAACCTAAAAAAAAAGAAAAAAACAAACAAATATGCATACTCCTATTAGATTATGAGCTATCTGAGACAGTGCAAGAAATTGTGAATCAGCCCTTTGTTCTAAAGGCTTTAACTTCCAAGAGCTTCCATTTTCTGCATACAGGAAAAGGGCTACGTGTTAACAATATAATACGAATTAGGCAACTGTAAGCACAACGTCTGCAAGTGCTCACAGAATGTTAGGCAAATGAATACAATTAACATGGAACTCAGTTAACCAAAAAGAAATCTGTTCTAACAGTCTGTCACTAACAATAAAAGCCATGCTTGAGAAAGATCAAAAAGATAAAGGGCATCGGGCTGGGGATTTAGCACAGGGGCATGAGCACCTGCCTTGCAAGCAGATGGTCGCGAGTTCGATCCCCGGTACTGATTAAAAAAAAAAAAAAAAAAAAAACGATAAAGGGCATGGAAAGAGAAAAGCCAATGAAGAAAGAGTAAGTGAAGAATGTAAGAACAAAGACTACACACTTAGCATCAAAGTGTCTCTGATGCTTTCAAATAAGTCAAGGTCATGTAAGTTTTCATTTCCATCCCTACTTGTCCATCAAAGATGAAAGTATGCAAGGAAAGGAAAGGGGGGAGAAAGAAGAAGTATAAAGGGAAGAGAAGAAGGGAGAGGCTGAAGGGCTTTGGTGGGTAGAGGAAGAAAGGCAGTCACTGTTTTATTTTTCGATGATCACATGTAAAGTATGACTGCTAAAGTCACCAGACATAGGTATTTTCTTAGATAATTTTACTTTTTACCAATTGTATCTACCAATGTAGATATCATAACTATTGTACATGACTCTTCAAATTCTATTTTATTCTAGAGTTCAAAATCATTTTCCTTTCATGTTTCTCCCAAAGAGATAGTTCATAAACATAATACTGTAAAACTCTACTAAAAAGATAATCAATAAATATTAACAAACTTCAAAAACTTAGTGAAGATGGAAAATATATATATAAATATAAAAAATACTATGCATCCTACTACGTGCCTCAGATTTGGTTAAAAAATATTAAGAAGCAATATAGCTGCCTCATCTTAATTTATGGTACAGTAACTGTCAGTCAAATTTAAATTGGTCAAAACATTTTACACAGAAGAGTCAATATACATACACAAGTTGCCTCACAAAACAGAATGAACTTGATCAACTATACTTATACCCACTGAAGCAAAATCTAATGGGGAATAAATATGTCAACTACTTCACAGCTGACTGGGTAGTCAATATTAGATAGCAAAAACCACACTTACAAAAGCTCCATTTTCTGAAGCTCTGACACTGCCAAAAATGTATTTCAGTACTAGGGAAAAAAGAAGTACTTACGAGTAGCTGGTCAGTTTATCTAAATTATTGTGCATATTAAATGCATACACTTCTCCTAAATGAAAGAGCTTCTCCAAAGCTTCGTAGATGAAAATGATGCAAATGAGAGCTGCAAAAGCCTCTTCTGTAAATCGAGTAATGTAACACACAAGGCTGCTTGCATCTGTTGCAACCAAAACAATGCACAAAAAAGAAGTCCACAGACCAATACTGGTTCTTAAAGACAGATAGGAAAGGTCATAATCTCTGTTTAGAAATAAAAATGTGGACATGATCAATATATGCATGTGAACAGTAATCAGATCTAAAATTATTTACATCAAGCAATAAAAAAATGTTTAATTCCTAAAAAAAGGGTGAATTACAGAATGATATAAAATTGACTAATCTCTATGTAATTTTCTCCTTCAATTGATGACTTGCTGGTTATTATATTAACATAAAAGATTTACAGTGAAAATCTTCTAGGTAATAAATATTTCAGAATCATTAGACTTCACATTAGAAATCAGTTATGAGGAGCAAATGACAGATTAAAAAACAACCATATCTCACTCTTTGAAGATACAAAAAAGCTATGTCTATTTGGTAAAAAGATTCCCTTGGTCCAGTATCTTGCCAATACCACCACCACTTCCCTCCCACCATTATCACCACAGTAAAATGACTCCTAATTTTAAATTTCCAATATGAAATTATTAACAGGCTGTATACCTCTGGTCATTTCATTCTCTATTAATCCATAATCCATGTGGCATGACAGATTAGACTCAGTATCAGCTTATTTACTGAGCAAAGAATGAGAACCAAAACAATGAAGTATGTAAATGCCATCATCAAGTTGTTTCAGGCTAAAATATTCAGCTACATTGTAGTGAATAAAGGAACAGCCCTGGCCATGTCACATTCAAAACCTACTAGCTACAGAACCCTGTATTTATTTTCTGACTGCTTCACTCCCCTGGTCCTATATGTGAAACAGGACTCACTGCCATAGTCAGTTGCAGCCTTTGAGAGCCAACTCTTTCTGAATCCCCACATAAGACCAACATTCGATCTAACAAATAGTTGAGATAAACAACTTCTTACTAAGACAAAGAATTTCTGATTCTTAAGTAATCTGCTTATCAACTCAAATTCATTAATTTTATAAAAAAAGGACAATCTTATTTTCTGTATTTCCAAATTACTGAGATAGGGATGGTGGGCCTTGGTAAGGATGCTGGTAGGATCAACCACAATTGCTCTCAAATAACTGAAATATACATACTAATCACATCATTCCAACTGTAATACATATAAAATGAACTTTAAATTAATAATATAATATACAGTTACACAAATACGTAAACATGTGATGAGCAGAGAACTTACCTGCAGAATTTAAATAAAATTTTTTCAAACACTAAAACTGGACCTGTGCTCCCCAGTATTGTTAGAGGTTGCCCAGCAAACAATGAATAGGCAATCCCAGTTAACGATGCTCCAAAGAGAGACTCTATTGCACTCTGTTCAAGGAGAAAAGAAATGGATAGAAGCAATGCATCATAAACTCTCTCTAACCTACTCCATATTAAATGTTAGGTCATCTAGAACATAAAAATACTAACAAAGTGGGTATAAAGCAAACAACTTTAAGTCTTGAATTTAAATTTTAAACTGGAAAATGGCAAACACAATTTAAATACAAAGAGAAAACTGTTTTCTTTTTACATATTTAAGTGAAACTTTCTGCAATCACCCTTAATTCAAAACTCAATACTGTGAGATACAAGTTGCAAAAAGTACATGGGAGAAACACATACAGGGCTTCAACTTTACATATGGATATATTATTTTTTAAGTCTGTGGCACATAAAAATGGTTATGCATTACTTTTAACATTTCTGTATGCTTTAACAAGTTTATTTAAAAGCAAAAATACTTATTAAATACTTAAATGGTGCTACAAAATAAAATCTTTGAACAAAGCATAAGTTAATTAATATGTGACTCTTTTTCCTGTTTTGTTGTCTTTTGCTTTTTTTTTTTTTTTTTTTTTTTTTTTTCTTTTGAGACAAGATCTCACTACATAGTGCAGGCTGGCCATGAGCTCACTGTGTAACCCAGACTTGCCTCAAACTCACAACAATCTTCCTGTCTCCACCTCCCAAGTGCTGGGATCACAAGTATGCACCACCACACCAACTGACCCTTATCTTTTTCAAGCTGATTTTTAAAGAGTAACTTTTCATATATGGTAAAGCAATTCATCTGATAGGCTTAATTAATTTCTATCAAAAAATGAAATACTTAACATAAAATATATAGAAAAAATCTAAAAATTCACAGCAACTATAAACGAGGAAATATTTTATCATTAATACTGGGAGGAAAAAAAGGGGAGAGAAAGGTAAAAAGGAAAATGAAAGGTTCAGATAAATTTTAAACCATACCTAGCAGAGGACTAGGTTTTGACATAGTAAAGTGTACTGATACACTATGCCACTAGACAAAAGGTGGATCAGAAAAAGTTTGCTAGTCACAATTGGAGTGTACCACCCAGAAAGGAAAAGCCCATCACTGGTAAAGGCAAGAAAAAAAGTGGTTTAAAAAAACCACTTCTAAAACAAGAGGCAGGACAGCAGCAGTAGAAGAGCACGGCTTCAAAACCAGACACAGAGTGGAGGACTGGCTAACACTGGGTGCTGGCCCTGACCGTTCAAACCCACACGCTGCACCATTAAGTGGGGCTAATGATGGAAGAGAGCTTTAGTGTTCATGAAGACACCTAACAAGCAAAGTTTTGCAAACAGAACATAATACATGGCAGTAATTCTTATGAACTGTAACAGCATTTTTCAAAATCAGAATCACCAAATAATAGCAGACAATAAAAGTAAAACTTGACTATTAAGGTAAAAACAGGAGTAACTCCACATACAAAACTGTCTTGGCAACATGAAGGAAAAGCATCCATATCAATCACACATTTGTTCATGGCATGCAATAGATTTGTTTTCCTGCCTGTAGGAATATAAATTTGTGCTAAAAGACACAAGTAAGCTACCACAGATTCCTTGGTCCTATTAGAATATAATATTTAGGAAGAGATCTAGATCAGTGCTTAAGTTAAAAAAATATGTATGTAAATGATATCCAGCGAAAGAGAGAAAAAGAGTAAGGACAGCACAATGTTAACAAGCACAGATGAGCATAAAATTAAGGTTCTCCTCAGGATTAAAAAGCAGACACTGACAGATGAAACCTCTGCTTTCATTTTATCCCTACAGCTTATTTACAGAAATAGAACTTTCCCTTACCAGACCTACCTTTTTGAGTTTTAAACTGTATTTGTTCAGAGACTGAAATCTCCTTCCCTAAAGAAGTAGTACCTCCCATTATCCTGCCTTCCCTACTTCATTTCAAATTTCCAAGTTTCCACTCTACCCATTCATTGTGCCTGCCTCCTTTTCACCTCCACTCCCACAGTGCCGCTCCACCTGCTGCTGTACCAAGTTACTAGTTCTTCCTCCTCAAAACCATTAGTGCAGTTTTTGCAAAATTATGATGCTCTCATTCAACTAACATCTGATGATAAATGAGCCTGACTGGCTGGGCCATCTTCCTCTTCCATTCCATTCTGTTCTCTTCCTTTCCATAATTTTTTACTCCTCTCTAAATATCTTTCTAGCCACATCTATTTTTAGTTTCGACCCTCATGCACAGTGACCTCATCACTATGACTCTGAAACTGCACTTCCTAATATATCCATTTCTGCTTGAAATTCTAACACAGCAACTGAAAAACAAAAATATCCTCTTATTATTTTCCTCCATGACACTCCCACTCTCTCTACTTCTGCTCCTCAGCTCCCGCCCACGCTCTACCTTTACCTCACTCATGTATCCCAGTGCACAGTGCACAGGAACTGTGTGTTTCCCCTTTCTCTGCAGGGAGGATCACTGAGGCAAGGACACACATTCACCTTACATCTGTCTGTCCTCCTCCTCTCCTAACATACTACTACACGCACACAGTGTGAACAGTAGAAGGAGACGAGCAGGCAGGGACAGTCCATGAGCAAGCAAAGCAGCAGGTATTTCCCTGATGGGAACAGAACACACTTCCACAGGGACCAGCAGAGTTACAAGTACAATTTGTGACAGCATATAAAGTACCTTACTAAGAATATACACATTTGATACAACAGTTAAAAAAAAACATAAAACAATCTAATCAAATATAAAGAGCTTAAAGAAAATTTCAATTGTCTGTTTTATTTCATGTTTGGAGCATAAAACACCTTAATTGAATAAATATCACTTAGCTGTGACTAATTTTTATCCTTTGTTTAGAAAAATACAGATTTTTCAAGTACCAAATTTAATACTGTTAAATATTAATACAATATACTAAAGAATTATAAACCATCTCTTTAAAAGCCACAAAAAAATAAAGACCTCCTCAAAAAGAAAAAAACCTTTCCAGATTTTACAAAGCACCATAATCCCTAATACAGTAGTTTCAAGTACAGAAAAACTAAACTTTCTTTCTAGGCATATTTAAAAATGCAGGCAACTTTCAGTTATATTTTTCAAAATAAAACCTTTGGCTATTTTTACACAGATTTAATATAGGCAAAATAGAAAACTGTGTACTTAAAAAATCTATCATCTCTACAAGTTCTATCCTTCCAAATATCTAGTCAGCTCTACCCACCAAGGCTGATGAGTTCATATTAACCATACAACTAACTAATCCTAGGGTACCTTCAGGATGAAGGCACACTCTCCCACCCCATGACCCACCCCCAGGATCAGTTCCATTGGTTTCTCCCAAAATCCACCCCCTCCCAGTAGACAATGCAAGCCTTTTACTCAGTTTATAAAACCATTCCATCCAGCAAGGCAGGATAAACTTCTTTTTCCTTTCTTTTTTTACCTCAACTGTGCATCTTCTCCTGTTCATATGGCTTCCCCATGTTTTCCACAGCAATTACCTTGGGGGAAGTCTGGCTTGGGACAGGTTTGGGTAGACTCTTCAAATAAAAGTATGAATAGTGAGACAAATGCACACAGACACTTGCCTCTGAAGAGCTAAGAGCCTGGCCACTACCAATCTTTGTACTCACTATTCTGCCTTCTGTAGCTTCTCCAAGCAGCCCTCCAAAAGTGATTACAGGAGACATACAGGCACAGTATAGGAAAAGAATCGAGGCCAGGCACTGCAGGCTTAATGCATCCTTGAAGTCACTCAAGAAAAAAGGTGCTTTCCTTTTGATGTCAAGTATCAAACCACCAAAAAGCCTAAATAGGTGAGATGAAACTCGTCAAACTGTACACTAGAGGATTCTAACTAGTTCAAACTAAAACTATGGGCTACATAAAACTGCTGGTGCCTAGTGTTCTGTCAACAAAAATTAAAAATCCAATGCAAATCATGGTGTAAATTTTAGAAGATACATTCATTTAATCTAATCTATTGGTGATAGATAAAAGATTTCATTAAGTTAAAAAGAGACATACACATTATTTTACAGACTATAACTTGAAAAGACTGCAGGCAAATGATTTTATATACATGCGTAAGTGTAACTTTGGCCACAAATGTACAAAGAAACATATAATAAATGAAACTTAATTATTCATGAAAATGCATAGTAATTCTATTAATTACTGTTTATATTATAAATCTTAACAATAACTAGCAGATATATCAAGAAGATAACTATAACTCCTATAATAGCAATGCAGTGTGCTGCACAAAAGCAGTTAATTAAATGACTATAATATCTCTAAAAATTAGTGCTTTAATTGTATGAATATTTCTGCCTAGGAAAAAGAAAAACCTTAAAATGATTTCAGTACTTTTAGTCTATTATATATGTAGTCAAACCTGTATATATATATATCAATAAAACTAAGAAGTTTTAATGAGATTATGAACCTGAAATAAAACATCAAAACCATACCACTTCAAATTTTTAAAATCTTATCTTTGGATACATTAATCTGAAAATATTACAGTAAGACATAAAGTCCATGAAAGGAAGAGACTTTTCTTTCTCATGGCCAAATCTCCAGTGTGTAAACAATGCCTGAGGCATAGTAGGTACTAGATTGAACTGTTAATTCAAACTATAGGTTAAAAAAAACCTGATTCATAAAACAGGTAATCATTCCAGTACCAACTACAAGACAACGGATAAAAAAGTTAACTATAGACTTACAAAAGCTTTGGATGTTTCAAGCTTTATTATTCTAAACTTTTAAAAATCAATACAAATCCTAAACATACACTGACAAGTGAAAGTTCCTCTATAAACAAACTGACAGGGGAATAGCTTCCAATGCCAATGAGTATCTAGAAAATGAATCTGTATCATCAAATCAATAATTGATTATTTAACAGATGGCTCACAGAGCCTCTCAGGTGACTGTGAAGTCAATGGGTGTCTACTTTGGGGCTCGACTAACACTATTTGTATTTGAAGATCAAAGAAACAGTAACTATGGAGACCAGCACTCTGTGTACAGGCATGAAGCTTTATTCTCTCATATTCATACAAACTAAAACATTTCATTAGTCAGTTAACTCACTGTGACTTGAGCTTTTTCAAAGTTAATATTCACTATGCTGGTTATTTTTTCTTATAACATAGTAACCTTTGAGGCATATCAGCAAAGTCCTTAATAATGTGTCTGGGTAAAATATCCTAATTTTATCAAAGATTTAAGATTCAAATTCTTTTAATTCCACACTGAACACACAGGTCAATAGCCATACGCTTTGCTATAGCATGAAAATATCATGACATTTACCTACCTCTACAAAGTATTTTAAAACGTTTATACTGGCAATATTTCTGTTCTTTACTCCAAAAGTTAATTTTTTTAATATGCTAAAAAGGTTTCCAGAACTCATTACTGGGATATCATGTTTGTTCATCTACTTGTACATCATCTCATAATGTAATGTTCATTTAAAGAGTTTTAAATCTATACATTAACACATAAAAATAGTTTATCCCATAATTCTGTAACTTGATATGGAAAACTGTAAAATGACACTACAATTCTTTAAAGAACCTTCTATAGAGGCAATGGAAATTCACCTATATATTATATAACTGTATTTCTGAACACATGGTCCATTATTTTAAGTTTGGTACATGCTATTAAAATTTATTTTTAAATGCATAAGCATTTTCCCTAACATCACATACTTTTCTTAGTAACACCTATTTTTTAAAAACATGATACAAACACTACACAAGATTAGGTTCCAAACTCTAGGAAAGAAAAAAATGTTCCCTTTTTATCCGATCGACCCCTAATCCCAGAAAGATATCTGCATTGATACCCACCGTCCAGTCCTCTGCAGCTCAGGCCCAGCATGATGAGCGGCCTCCTTAGGAACCTCACCAGGCAAAGGGGCAGACCCATTGGGAAATACTGGAATCTTTCTCTTTTCCTATTTCATAAAAAAAACACTTTTAAAATTCTCTTTTTTAAAAAAGTGAGATGGCATCTTGATTTAAAGGAACATCAGATCTTACATGGTTTATATATCTAATCAGTACACTGAGAAAAAAAAATGTTTCCTAATGTAAACTTTTTTTTTTTTTTTTTTTTTTTTTGTCTTTTTCCTTTTTATCGGTACTGGGGATCGAACTCACGACTGCCTGCTTGCAAGGCAGGCGCTTATGCCACTGAGCTAAATCCCCAGCCCTATAAACTTTTTAAAATAAATTGTACTTGTGAACCTAGAATGCTTTTATTCATATTTCAATTATATGTCTAGCCTTCTGCATTTCAAATTGTAACATCAAGATACTGTAAATCATATTCATACATATCATTTCAAATTAACATTCAGCACTATTTACAAATATACACATTTTCCAAAAAATATAACTCAAATTTGTAAAAATATTGTTCATGTTAACCATTGAAAAACACACGCATATTAATTTCAAAGATGCTATTTTTTTCTTTGATTAAACTATATCTCTTTAAAAATAATTCGTTTATAATTTTCCATTATATTTTAGTTAAAATTCAAGAGTACCATTTCCATGATACAGGATCCCTCAGATGAAGACAAATGAATAAGCTTTCAACTGGTTATCACAAGAAGTAACCAAGGAAAACAGAGTGTGTGTGTGTGTGTGTGTGTGTGTGTGTGTGTGTCTGCATGTGCGCACGCGCGCATGTACATGCACATGTAAGATGAAGCAAAATCAGAAAAGGAGGAGACAAAAAAACAGAGATGTGTGATCCAGAAGGTCCCTGAAGTCTAAGGCCCTGGCTGCAGCACAGATTAGATTTATATACTCTGGGTTACAAAACATTTACAGACTAGCAAAAGCCATCCCTAGGATTACCATCTGAAACTGTTAAAACCAAAACTAATTTAGATATTAGATCAAAGGGAAAAGAAAAACCAATTGTACAGAATTTGTGGAAAACAATTAAAAATGTCACTTCATTATCTATGAGATAAAGTTAAAACATCACACAAAAATCCCTCCAAAACAAGCATTTATATTAAGAAAAACTTAAAAAGACAAAAAAGTAAAAACAAAAAATCTTCCCTAAAGGTAACTAGAAGAAATCAAATGATAAGTGAACAACAGGAAATGAGGTAAAATAAATAAACAAACAGAAACACGATTTTAAAGAAAGAAATTTGAAATACATTTTAAAAGCTGGCCTGTTTGAAACAGATAGTACATGATTAGTCCATGAGCAAATAAGATACAGTAAGAAGATAACCTCACAAAATGCAGAGATGCACAAAACTTGAATACCAGAAAATATAATTTACCAAAACTGATCTCACAAAAACTAAAATTTACACAAATCAATATTCGTAAAACGAATAAGCAAATTGTGAAGTGTACCATAGGACAAAAGATGAAAGCTCAAAACATATTACAAAAGGATTTTTCCAAATTTTTGAAGCCTAATAATTCCACACTATTTCAGCTGTGAAATATCAGGAAAAGGGAACTTAGAAATTCTCTTCTACAAAACATGTACAATGATGATACTAACACATGATGGCACAGAAATCTACAGACAAAATTACTTACAAATGATGCAAAAAACTTAAAATAGCAGACAGACCTCCACGTCCAAGCTGAATTAACTCTAAGAATGCAGCATTCCACATTTTAGAGCAGTTATCAAAATAAGTGATAAACACAGGAAAGTATTTTATAAAATTCATATCCATCTACATTAAAAATGTCAGAAAAAAGACAGCATTTACCACGATAAAATGTGTGTTTTGGCCCACGCATCATATGTTTCTTAACAGGAGAAATACTACAGACATTGATGCCCAGGTAAGGCCCCTGCTGGCTGGCTCTGCAGCTCAGCGGCAGGGCGCTCGCCTGACCTGTGCACTCTTAGCTTCGCACCATCGCATCAGCACTGGGGTAAATCGCTCACTGCCTCTTAATGCTGTAACAGACTGTAGTTAATCAGATAACAGAAAAATGCTAGAGGTATGAAATTTGGAAAAGGAGGGATAAAACTGTCTCTTATAACAAGTGACATGACTGAAAACTACACACAATAAAAGATGACGGCAAGACAAAAATACATATGACAGAGCATACATATAATATACAATTATATTACCATGATATATATTCTATATGCAATGGGCAAGAAAATGAAACCAAGACCTCATCCGTAATTCAACAACAAAAAAAGCAAGTACTTACAAATACACTCAACAGGGTGTATGTAAGTACACTGTAGGTCAGGCAACATTTGGGGGGATTAGTACACGTGTCATACAAAATAACTGCATATATTGTTGGGAAGTTTGAACATGCACATAACACAACAAAATGTTTTTTTCATCTCCTTTCCCTCCTATTCCTTCCTGCTTTCTTCAACTCTAATTCCTCTTCCTATTTTCAAAAGCTATTTGTTTTTTTAATTCTTTTCATCCTTTTTCCCTTCCCTCTTTGCCCATCCCTGCATCTCTTGTCCCCTTTCCTGTTTGAAAAAGAGCTCCTTACTTCCTTTTATTTTATTCTTTATATTTTGGGCTTCTCATAGAAGAGAAACTACATAATATTTAAGCTTTGCATGTCTGATTTATTTCACTTAACATTATGGTCGAGAGAAGCATCCATTTATCTACAGATGCCTCTTTTGTCATTCTTTATGACAGAGTAGCACTCTACTGTACCACGTTTTCTTTATCCATTCATCTGTTGATGGGCAAAAAAGCAGATTCCGAGATTTAGTTATTACAAATTGTGCTGCTATACACATGGGCATGTATGTTACCAGTGTAACATGTTGACTTTAACCCTTTTGGGAAGATACCTGGAAGGGGAAACAGCTGGGTCAAATGAAATCACTAATTTTAGTTTTCTGAGGAATCTCCATACTCATCTCCAGTGTGAGTGTCCTAGTTTACATTCCCACCAATAATGTGGAAAGGTTCCTTACAGTCTTGGCAGTTTTTGCTATTCATTGATTTCTTGATAATAGCCATTCTTTCTGGAGTGAGATGGTACCTCAGTGTTGTTTAATTTGCATTTCTCTACTGGCCAGTGACAGTGACGTTAAACTTTTTTTATGTATTAACTGGCCAGTTATACTTCTGAGAAATGTCTGCTCTTTTCAGGTGACCATTTTTTGACTGGGCCTTTTCATTTTGGGCGATTTAATTATTTTGAGTTCTATAAATATTAGTCCTCTGTCTGAGGAATAGCTAGCAAAATTTTATTCCCATTCTGTTGTCTCTTCACTCTGCTAGTTGTTTCTTTTGCTGTGCAGAAGCTTTCTAATTTGATACACTCCATTTGTTGATTCTCAGTGTTATTTCTTGTGTCATTGGGGTTTGGTTCATAAAGTCCTTGCCTATACCTATGTTTTCAAGTGTTTTACTTATTTTATATTCCAGCACATGAAGTGATTGTCTTAACACTTAGATCTCTGACCCATTTTTATTTTAGTTTAATGCATGGTGAGATATATGGATCTAGACTCTATCTTCTTCATGTAAATATTCAATTTTCCCAACACCATTTATTAAAGAGGCCATCTTTCTTCCAATGTGTGTTTTTGTTTTGCCTTTTTGAGACAGGGTCTCATGCAGTTCAGGCTGGCCTTTGGGCTTACTTTGTGGTCCAGGCTGATCTCAAACTTTCAACAATCGTCCTGCCTCAGCCTCCCAAGTGCTGGGATAATATGCCTGGTTAGCGAGTATTTTGGCCTCTTGGTCAAAGATCAAATAGCTGAATTCATGTCTCAGGTTGCTTCTGCTTCCTCTACCCACCCACATGTCTGTTTCTGTACCAGTACCATGCTGTTTCTATCACTGTAGCTTTGTGTTAAAATTTTGTAAGCTGAAACATGGAATTTAAAAATTTTTCCTAAATGACACAAAACCCAACTTGAAAAACAAAACAAACAAACAAAAAAAAAAAAAATGGGGAGAGACATACCATGTTCTTGAAAAGATAGATTCAATGTCAAAGATGTTGATTCTCCCTCAGTTCATTGAGAAATTTAACTATTATCACAACTGTTTTCTTAAACCAGGAGGTTTTATTTCTGGAAATAGAAAGCTAATTTTACATAGAAAAATAAATATGCAGAGAAAGCCAAGAAAAATATGAAAGGAAAAAGTCTAGATTTATCAAATATTAAAATATACTTATCAGATATTAAAAAATCCCAAAACAAACAATACAGAATTTATTCATTAACAGAATGAAAAAAATCCAAAAACAAGCACAAACGCAGATGAAATTTAGTTAAAGTGAAGGCAGCATCGCCAATCAAGGCACGCATATCTGGGCATGACGGTGCACACCTACAGTCCTAGCACTCAGGAAGCTGAAGCACTGAAGATACAAGGCCTGTCTGGACTACACTGAGGCCCCCACCTCAAAAGAAAACAAACCAAAAGGGAAGAGAAAGGGGCAGTGCTCACTTTTTAATGCATTAGGACAAGCAGACAATTAAGAAAAAAGAAAAAATTGGATGCATAACAGCACATAATACACTATGATAAATTCCAAAGAATCAGAGAATGACTTAAATGGTTAAAAATAAAGGAAGAGGGAGAAGGGGTAATGAACACAAGACAATCAGGAATATTTAACTTCACTAATTACCATGCATTAAAATCCAATTAAAATATATTATGTATCAAAAAAAAAAAAAACCACCAAACTGGGGATTTAGCTCAGCAGCATAAGTGCCTGCTTTGCAAGCACACAGTTGTGAGTTCAATTCCCAGTACCAAAAAAAAAAAAAAAAAAAAAAAAAAAAAAAAATATATATATATATATATATATATATATAATGTATCAAGATAACACCAATCAGATTGAAAAATATTTGAAAGTTTAGTAACACATCATGTTAATGAAAATGTAGTGACACAGACATCAGTGTGGGAGTCCAAAACAGTTCAGACATAGAAGCGATTGGGTAATATCTACTTAACTGATGATTGCCCCTTTGAACCAGCAATCTGATATTTGAAGTTGTAGCCTATAGATAAATCTGTACAAAACTGAAATGGCGTATGAGTACAGTGGTACAGTTTTCAGTAACAAATGCCTAAAAATAGCCAGGGCCCAGGGACAAAATAAACAATGGTATATGTCTATAAATGGAATACAACACAGCAGTGGTAAAAAGAATAAAGAATACTTCCATGATTTCTTATAAACAGGTCTCTAGGATATTTTGTTGTACAGAGTAAGTATCCCTTGTCTAAAACATTAGGACTAGAAATGTTGAGATTTCAAAGTTTTTCAGATATTAGTGTATTTGTATATATTTCATTGGTTGAGCATGCTTAATATGGAAATGCAATCTGAAACTTTTTGAGCAATATGTCAGTATTCAGTATAAGGAACATTATATCAGAAAAGTATTCAAAAGGAGGGGTACTGAACAAAAGACAATCAAGAATATTCAACTTCACTAATTAGAGTGCATTAAAATCCAATTAAAATATATGATGTATCAAGATAACACCAATCAGATTGAAAAATATGTTACAATATTCAAATTCAAAAGTATTCAAAAAGTTATACATTTCAGGCTGTTCTGAATTTCAAGCTACAGATGCTCAATTTGTATGGAAGAAAAGCAAGATACAAAGTAATATATATATATAACATGGTAAGTTCTGGAAAGAAAGGGAGAAACATGGCTGTATTACATGAACTGAATGAAACCAGAATAATAAACAAAACCTACATACCGTCCCATAGGTGGTAGGTAAAAGAGAAAGATGTTTAAAATGCCAGGTAAAGATGCGACAGCTCAAAATATACCTCTTTGAATGGTTTTTGTATTTATATTTTTCATGGTGCTAAGGATCAATTCCAGGGCTTCATACATGGTAGGCACACTCCCCAGCACAGAACTACACTGCCCAGTCAACAGTTCTGGTTTCTGAATCTTAAAAATACATAACCTAAAATTTTAATTTAAAATGTTTTAATTAAAGTACTTTACAGAAAGGCTCTGGTTCTTACCTGAGAAGGGACACTTTTTGGTGGCTCTATGCGGATGGAAGGGTCCCACTCGCCCGGAGGCAGGACAGTTACTTGATCTAAAAATTCATCAATTCCAGATAAAAGGTCATTTCTGTCTTTTGCTTTATAAGCTACATCATGAAAAATCTAAAGAAAAAAACATTGAGATAAAGATTTTAAGGATAAAAGAAAATTCTACACTTGGTATATCCATTTTAAGCATCATTCACAATAAAGATAATTACCTAAACTCATACCTCAGGCAGACACTACTACTCCGTCCTGACTATAAACTGTAAAAGGAAAGGTAACCTACTCTTAGTGTGATCAGATAAGCTAACAGTGACAAACAAAATACTGATGTGTAAAGCCAGAACAATTAAGAAATATTTTTGTTGAGAAAATATTTGATTATTCATTATGAAATCCAATACTGTGGCATGTAATACTACTCTTATGACACTTAAATATTATTTACCCTAAGGGAATAATAAGTATAGGGATGTACACACTATTTAATAAAAATATTTGCTGGTTATCTACTATTTGCTAGGAATAATTCTAAGCACTATAGACGAAGAAACAGAGACAAGGTGAATTCCTTGTACTTGAGAATCTTTTCAAGTTGTGTGTGGTGAGCTACTTTTGTGACCCCAGTCCACTGGGAGGCTGAGGTAGGAAGATCTCAAGTTTGAACACAGCCTGGGAAATTCAATGACTTAGCAAGATTGTTACGAAATAAAAACTTTTTTTAAAAAACGGCACAAGTGTAGTTCAGTATAAGAGCCTCAGGATCAATCCTAAGTATCACTACCAAAAAAATAATGGTTAAAGTAAACATATTTTTTTAGCAGGGCAAAAGATAGTAAAACAAGGTAATTAAATAAACATGTAACTGCAGACAATGACAAATGGTCTAATGAAAAAGAAAACAGAAAGGAAAGCTGATGGAGAAAAATGTTTGAAGGATGAACAAGCAATAAAATAGCATTGACATCAGTGATAATTTTTAGGCTTCACTGTGAAAGACAGGAGCACTGTAATTTAATCTTGTACTCATTATATCAAGGAGACTTCATTTACCTCATCTGTCATGAGGGTGGCTATAGATCTGCCAATTTCATGATACTGTGGTGCCTTGCCTGCTGGGCCCAGCAGCAGAAACAAAAACCTAAGGGGAGAGCACATACACGGATTTAAAAATAAAGATCTAGGCAGTCATTTTTAAAAATTTGTTGCACTGTAAGCACAGAAACACTGCTCAGACCCCTTGCTCAATCCCTGGAGGAATCACCGAAACATCAGCAAGCAGTCTCCCCGTCACTACAGCACTGAAATTAATTTCCTACTCTGTTACCACTTCATAACTTCCTTAGGGCAAAACAGTAATTAAAGTATTTTTCATTAAAAATTCTCATCTTCTATAACTTTTTGTATGAAACAATACAGTCTGAATAGATGACATTATCTGTAAATAAAAGATAGCAAACCCATTAAGTACCTGAAAGTAAACAAAATTAAGTAAGAGTACATATGCACAATATGTGCTCACTCAGTGATGATACAATTGCCCAGCTTACACCACCAAAACTAAAAAAGTCTATACAAAAAAATCTACAATTCCTCAGACTACAGTTCTGTGTAAAAATTCTCAACATGCAGACATGAGATTTTAGTCAACTAATTCTGGAAAGAAGAGGAATTTTTATTTATGATGCCAAATTGAACATAAAAGCTTTCATTATTCTAGCAACTATAAAAAAAGTATTAATTTCCTCCATGATTATATCCCTGTTTGCACTACAGTAAAGAATTAATATTCACATGCATGCCAGATATAATGGCACTCAGGTGGCTGAGGCAAGAGGATCTCCATGAATGAGTTCAAGACCATGCTGAATTACATAGTGTGACCCTGCCTGGAGGGGAAAAAAAAACACCACATTCATCCTAAGTACAGTGTTACAGATTATATATGAATGCACGTAATTATTTTTTCTCACATCAACACTGCATCATTAATGGAAACTTAGCAAACGTAAAGCATATTAAAAATAAGTACTGTATATTCCCATCACCTCCTTTTATTCTTTGTACATATAAAATACTTTAAAAATAAGTCACATTGACAATTAACATTCCAAAGCTAGTAAACTAGACTGTCCTTTGTATGGCTAACAAACTGGTAACTCTTTATAAGACAATTCTTATGGATATTACCCTTGTCTTAACTTTTAATTTGTAACGTATAACAACCCAAAAATTTTATCAGACCCAAACAGAGGTTTGGGTCTACCTCAAAGGCATTACTACATTTAATCAACCTTATAAAATACCTTCATTTTACAAGTAAAACTTAGAAAATTTAAGTCAGACTTGAGCCCGTCCCATAAAAAGTTAAACGGCAGATTCAGCTCTATTCTTTGACTCCATTGCTTGCATGTAACATTAGATAAATATGGAAAATGCAAACCAAATCTACTAACATAGCTCAGTTCTACAGTACCTGTTTGGTACACACTACTAAGATACCAAACTGCTTATAAAGGTACAAGGGAAATTTTTTCCTAAAAGAATTTTTATTTTATTTCCTAACTTTGAAGAAAAGCTAAGTCTAATACTCAAAACATGCTGGTGCAATGACCAATACTAACAATGAAAAAGAGCTTTTTGTCATAAAGCAAGGTATTTGTTCTTCTGGTGGATAAAAACGTTTGACCATGCTGAGAAAACATGAACTGGAACTAACTTTTACCTGGTAGGAACAGGGACCTCGGTCAGCCCTGAGAGGAGGACAGCAGGTGCCAGTCTGACGAACGCAATTATAGGTCTTTCCAGAAAGTCCACTTCTCCCACCAGAACATTGGATGCCTCGGCTCCCGTAGGAATCTTCCTCATGAAATTCATGTCAACCTATTGACAAAGAAATAATTAACAAACAAGTCCTCACGGTACTTGCAAAACTGTTTGGAAGGAAACAGAAAGAAAAGGAATACTTTTACAGACTATCTGCTATGTGAATCTTGATCTAAAAAAATTGAAAATTTCTACAAGTATAAAGAATGAAATAGACAAATACAATAAAGCAAGCAAAATATTTATCAGTACTACTATTGAAACTGTCACAATTTTTACTACTTCAGAGATTTAAACTACCAGGCATAAAACACGAAATTTTTCAATGAATATAGCATTATTCATTAAAAACCATTAAGGACATACAGTTCACAAACTAAAAAGGATTCATGAAATTATACACAGTGCTAAAATATATTCATAATTTTCTGTGGTTTAATTTTAGAAATGAGTAAGTCCCTTTTATATGTTTATAAGTCTCTCTTTAAAAATTCTAATGCCCCCTAGTGTTTTCATTAAGTAGAAAAAGTATTATTTACAGCTGAAATCTACAGCCCTTCTTGGTTCAGATCTATGATAATGCCATAAGTGAAATTTAGTTGCCTGTGTATAATTACAAGGAAAAGGTTACAAACATGATAATAAATTATGTCAACTTCTTCATTTATTCAGTCCCACACAAGTCACTAAACAGTCACTTACGGGCTAGCTACTAAAAACAAAAGCAGCACTTACAGCAGGCCTCGTGAGTCCCACACCCAGTGTGCCACAACTACAGTGCCAGGAGGCAGACTCCTGCCCGACAGGAGACAAAGAGGTGGACACAGGAGAGGCCAAGTAAAAAAAAAGGCAAACTGTCACAGAGGAACAAAAATAAATAGCAACCGCCATGTCTAGAGGCAATCTGTACTGTAAATTACATTGACTTACACATTTAACAGAATAAATCACAATGAAAACTCCATTTTACTGTAAATAACAGCGTATCAGTAATAGTGTAAGGAGAAATACTCTGTAACAGCCTTTCCACATAACCAAAATCCCTACTGGAATGCTTTCTATAATTTTAGGGTGTGAGGTTCAGTAAAACTGTAATGCAAGCCATTAAAATTCTTTGATATGTGACTTGAAAGCCTCACATGACAGAATAAAAAGCTAAAGGATTATAAACAGAACCTTGCTTGACATATCATAGTTAACAAGAGCCTTATACTGGATGCAAAACTATTTAGGTATCATCCTGCAACAAAGTAATATTATAAAAAGAGAACAATAACTGCATGTAATCAATTGTTCTTAAGTATTCAAAATGTATATTTGTAATTCTTTTGTAATTTAAGCTGGGTTTTGCCCTGCTTTGTTAAGGTAAATTTTTTTTTCCTATTTCAACTAAACTATTCGTTTAATGAATAAAAAATTATATACTGACATAGTTTCTTAATGCCATGCCTTTACCTATCGATACACCAATACATTTCCCATTGGCATTCCAGAAAGTACTAACACCTTATGACAGTAATTCTGGGATCACTCTACAGCCCAGGGAAGGCTGATCCACTAGTGCAGTAACATCATTCCCAGAATTGACCTTTCTAGTGGTGGTAGCTCCAGAACAAATGACTGTATTTCAAAAGGTACCAAAATTTCATGATATCTATGGGTAAGTACAGATAAGAACACCGTATTATTAACATAACCTTTTTTTTTTTCAGGATTGCTAAAGCTATAAGCATATAGTTTCACAAATTCTTAGAAGTACTCTCTCACAACATATTACAAATATCACATGCAGAAATGTAAATAGCATTCTACTAAAAAATTATTATAATCCCTGTTGCTGATGCCACAAATTGTAATTTCTCAGTAATGATTATGAAATGAAATAAAAATAGTTAATGGCTAATTACCTTGCTGAAATCAACGGTACTATTTTCTCTGCTTCCTCCACTTCCATTACCTTTAATTTCTCCACTTTTACTATTGTCCAAGTTTCCAGGAGCAGACTGTGGAGATGCTAAAATACCTGTATTTAAGAAAAGACACAATTCCAAATTAATGAGGAGGTAATTCACTTTGTAGTAACTCTGCTCATATCCTGAAAGTGATAGTTTATTATAAAAGCAAATGTGCAATTAAAAAAAAAAAAAAAGAGTGCCAGGTGTTAGTATCATACCAGCAAAACTAGAAAAACATTTTAAGCAATGATGAAGCTATACATTTTAATATTTAAACTAACTAGAATTTACAGAAACGATAGCTTTTGAAAAATTAAAGTGAGTCAATATGGAACCAGAAAAAAATGGAAGAAAAACCTGAGTCTGATTACCACTGCAAATACAGAATCTACACTGAGCTGAGTGACATCTAGCTACACTTAGTATGGTCACATCAATAACTACACAAATTCCCTAGCAAAAGGTGTAACTCAGAAAAATTAGTTTCGTAAGGCTGAAGTTTTCTTTTATATTTGTAATGTCCTACTGTCATTATTCCTAAGAAATATAATTTTAAAAGATGTGGGTTTGGGGGCTTGTTTTTTGTTGCTGTTGTTTGGTACTGAGGATCAAACTCACGACTTTGTGCTTGCCAGGCAGGCACTCACACCACTGAGCTAAATCCCTGGTCCTAAAAATATATGTTTCACAATGTAAGTGCAAATATTAAAGGTTTTATAATCCAAGAATTTGTTGTATAATTAATTCTCTATCCTATGATTCAGACAAACCTGACTAGCTTGTGTTTTATGATAGTTGTTTGAATCACAATGATAAACACATAATCAAGTATTAGTATATTCAAGTGACATTCAACAATATTTCACAGCAATCACTTAAAAACATGACTTAGTACATGGCCCATGGTCAGCAATACAAATTCTGCAAAAAGTGCGTATCTCAGAAAACTTAAAATTTGCCAGGAATTGGTGCATGCCTATAATCTTAGCCCTCTGAGAGAGGCTGAGGCAGAAAGATCCCAAGTTAAAATACAGCCTGGCAGTTTAGCAAGATCCTGCCTCCAAAAGGGCGGGGGGGGGCAGCTATATAAGCAACTCAGTGCAAAGTCCTTGGGTTCAATCCCCAGTATCCCTAAATAAATAAATAAATTCAAGTACATTTCACACATTTCTACCATTAAACACACATTTTTTCCCCCAAACACCGAAGATTTTCTAAATCAAGAATATAAATCAATTAATAACCAAAATACTGGGTATCAATAGGTATTGAAATGCAACCAGCTTAGTTTTAATTGTGCCACACAATCCAGTGATTCACAGAAATTCAGCTAAAATTTGCCTTGTGGTTGGAGACTACAACCTTTGAAGTTACTATTGGTAATCAAGTTCTAGAATTTTAAGAATATTAGATATACCTGATGCATTTAAGAGTTTTTAGATTTGTAGAACAAATTATAGCTAATGAATACTGAAATTAAGACATCTGGGTTTACTACGTAAAGCAGTTATGAAGGAATCTTAGCCACTTCTCTGTTAATACATAAACTATCATTATGACTTTGAAAATCTGAGTATAAAAACAACTGTTATCGAGCCCTGTGCTCATTCTCTGAACAAATTAAACAGTTCTGAAGTGAAAACTATTTCCTAGGACAAGTCATTTTTCAAAGTGTTTAGTATGAAAAAGTTACTAAGATTTCTCTTTGACTTTTGTCCCTGACCATCTAGAATAACGTCCCTTTCTTGTCTAACTAGGAGAGTGTTCAGCAGAATCTTCCATCTATTCCCACACAAGAAAATCAACAAGAATATCACAAACATACTGGTGACAACTATCATTTAATGTTACTTTCAACTGCTTAACTGTATTCTATCTGTTGGTATACATTCAAAAGAAAATGTAATTCTGTACAGTTTATCAAAATAATCACAGCCACCAGATTTGGGGAAACGGTAAAATCAGAAAGGTGTACAGGAAAGTAAAATATGGCAGGAATGGTTGGATAACACAATATGTATCTCAAAAATACAGCTAGAAAGTATGATTTAAAGTCATTTAGCTAATCTGACCCTTCTTAAAAATTAGCATGGCAGGTGCATGTTGTGTTTTCTACCATTATCCTCTCTTGTGTAGTCCTCCTTCCAAATCTCAGCTACATGAAAGCTATTTTCTTAACCAATAAATCAACTTCCCTGCTCCTATAATGAATTCCTAATGTTCAGAATTAAGTTATCCCCTCAAGATGGTCTTCATCATTAGCACTGATAACTTAGATGACTATTTCTTTGCTTGGGGGAAAAAAAAAAAACAGATGTGTGTGTATGTGTATATATATATTTTTTGTTTTTGGTGCCAGGCATCAAACTCACAGCCTCGCGTTTGCCTCTCTCTCTCTCTCTCTCTCTCTCTCACACACACACACACACACACACACACACACACACACACACACATAAATGAAATCAATGATGGGATTTAAAAATCATATTCAAGTAAACCTATTATTTTACACTTGTGTATTTTTCCTAAACAGCAAGTCTAATTGGATCAAAGATTTCAGTTTTCTGTCATTCAAATGTTGAAAGCGGTAACAATGCTCTCAACCATGGGAGATCACGGTCCTCATACAGTTTGTTTCTAGGACTGGGGAAAGCAAGTGGCAGCTTGTACAGAGACCAGAGATGTTGCTTAAGTATCCTACAAAGTACGGCCCTCTCCCGCCAAGCCATGCAGCAAAAAGTTATACAGCCCAAAGTGTTAACAGTGCCATGGCTGAGAAATAATGAGTTAGAAGAAAAGCATCGTTACAGAAAATAAAAGCAAAATCACCTTTAAAAAAAAAAAAAAAAAAAAACTATCCTCCAAAGAATATCTAATCCACTTTCTTTTTTAATACAGGGATGCACAAATGGTGACTCTGATACTGGTCTCTCCAAAATGAGGATGAGGCCATTTATTGCTAATATTATATTAGACTTCAAGGAAATTTTGTAAGTGCTTTAAGCACCAAAGGTAAACAGGAAATAATGGAATGCTGCTCCTATGACTTTTCCTCAATAATTGCCAGCCTTCTACAGTCCTCTTAAGTAGTAACTGAGTATTTTTTTAGAAATTCTCTCTTCCATTTTAATTTCTTTTCAGAAAAGCTTTTAAATCTTATTGCAAAAAATTAAGGAGAAAAAATTATGTTCCTCAATTCTCAATTTATTGCTCTTTCTCTACCCTTAATGTGGATTAAATAAGCCATTATGAACCTATATATTGCTTCTTTTATAATAAAAAGCTTAATCCTTTATTATTTATAACATGAAGGCTGATAAAACAAGAAATATTATTTACTGAACTACGTGATACAGATAAAAATAAATATAAGTTTTAAATCACCTTTATTCAAGGAAGATAAAAAAGGATAGCCAGTTCTTTTTAATATGAGTGGTTATTCCTCAGTAGTTATTTCTAGGTTTTTATCCCTCTTATGTACAGTTACTTCATTATTAAACTACCTTTTTCATGAAACAATAAAATACTACACTATAGATTTTGTTGTAAGTAGATCTGAGTTCACATCTGATTATTTATAGTGTGATTATCTCTAAATCATTTTTCATTTATAAAATAAATGAGTAACAGAAACCTCATAAAATTATTATAAAAATCAAATATTATCATCTGAGAAGTACCTATCCCTGTCTAGCGAAAAACTATAAAACAATGGTAGACATAATCAAAACAAACGATACAATGATGTAACCCTGTAATTCCAATTACATTTCTAAGAGTGCAACTTTTTTTGCAACTATAATGAACTCTAATTAACTGTTCTTGTGATTGGATAAACCCAATAGAGAAAAAGAGGTCTTTGACACAGTGGCAGGAAAACAAAAATGAACAAGCACAAGATTTAAGCTGTTTCACTTACTAGTTGTATCACCTAACTTCTGAGCACTTAAAAATGAGTACATGTGTCTAACTCAGTAACATCTGCATACACACTGAATAGTGTAATTTAGTAACTAAACAGTCACTACAGTGTTAGGTAATACCAGAATACTGGAGAAGTGTATAATACATAATTAAAACTACTAACTAGTATCAGTATCTATCATGTTAATGCTTAGCTGAAGTATGAATAGCCACTAATGAGTACTTTTATAAAATGGAAAGATGTACATATGTAAATCTTCATATAATCAATGTGTAAGATCCAAAACTACCATAATTTACAGACCTTAAATAAAATATGCTATAAAGTTTTATTATGGAATCATTTCTGAAATTCACATATGAAAATAATCTACTCTTCAGTGTAAAAAAATCAGATCCTTAAAATATCCAAGTTTTGTATTAAAGGTTTATCTGGCATTAAGAGAAAGGACAACTAAAGTCTACTCAGAAATATAATAATCGTCTTAAACACACAGTTGTCTATTAGAGAACCTTAATCTTCACAGAGACAAAATGAAAAAAAGAAATTGATCTTCCTCTGTTAAAGGCTAAAACATGATATATTTTCTTTGGGAGAAAAAAAAGGAGCAAACAGATAGAGTCCATCACTTGATTATCTTACTTATATGTGTTCATTCATCCTATGACTGAACTGCACAAGGTAACATTCTTTGGAAAAAAATGGTGAACAATATTAATTATAAAAAATTTCCATTTTCTGAACTACATTCCAGTGGCTTAACCACTAAAATTTTAGTGAAAACGTTGGAAAGGGATTAGATTGTAATGTAATTCTGTCCGTAGTCTTTTTATATTTCTATTTTTAATAATTCTAATCTAAAAATATACTATAAACAAAAAAACATGCAAAAGTCAAAATAAATTACAAGTGTTATCTACATTTGCTGCTCAAGTTATGTGCTGAAAGCATTCCAAGTGCAAGTGATCCAGAGGCACAAAGCACCACACATGGGAGACTGGGAATAGTTGCCTGGAGTTAAGTCAACATTCTCCTCATTCTTCTCCTCCTGGCCTTCCAGAGCTGCTAAGTCTTCCTCGGGCGGATGGATTACTACAGTGGGGATATCGTCACTGGCAGGTGAGACCAGTAGCTCTGGGGCCTGAGGCTGCCTTTGCTGGACACTTCTGGAGGTCAGGCGACTGAGGTTAGGGCTGGAAGGAGGGCTGTTCTGAGGGGTGGGCACCGGGGTCGTGCACCTCGAGCCTGCAGGGGTTCCAGCTCTTGAAGCAGGAAGAAGGTGGCTGAGAAGAAGAGATAAAGGCGACTCTCCTCTCAATGAAAGGTTTGAGGCAGAGAGACCTGTTCGCAAAGAGTGGTGGGAGGCTGAAAGGCCTTCCCCTAAGATAAAACAAATAAATGAAAAAGATGAAGTTCACTGCAGAAGGCAAATATAGAAACACAAAAATCAATCAACACTGTCAACTGCAAGCTTTAAAGGCCCCAAATATCCAGTTCATGCTGTGAGGTTTGGCATGTCAATCACATTCTTAAATATTAGAAAGTCACCGGAAAGTTGTTTAAACTGTAATTTGTTCCCTGAACACATAATAAAAGGGGGAAAATGGTGGAGAACAATATTGTTAGAAATTAGTATAACCAATTGGCATTTTAAAAAAGAACACGCAATACAAAGTTATTTCTTAAATAATTAATAAATGGAAAATGAGAAAACAAAACCAGAAAGAGAACCCAAACCAAAACTTACCAGCATGGACCGCTTACATTTAGTACAACATTTTTCCTGTATTTTACCATATAGCTACAGATAATTATTCCTCACAAGAAAAATCCACATTAACAATGGCTAACAATTTCTAGCATAAAATTGATATTAAATATTTACAACATTAAGTTAACAGGGCAGGGTTGTACTCCCAAGTGAAATTTAGAGAAGCAAAACAGGTTATGGGAATTCCTTTAAAAGATAATTACACAGTCAAATTTAAAGCATACATATTACTAAATGGTCTAAAGATACTTAGTAATAAATGTCCTAAGGTAAGTTTCTTGTTTCTAATATCAAAAATCCATTTAACAACATTTATGCAGACATTAAATTAACTAGGTAAAAAGCATTTAATCAACAATAGCAACAAAATCGTCTAAAATATATCAGAAGATCACACGTACTTATAGATAAAACATCTAGTATTTCTATTAGTGAAGCTGAAAAGAGTAACATCCCTTTTGTCTGTTTGTTTTAGGAGAAACGGGAGAAATCCAACAACTTCTGTTGCCTAAGTTATCAAAGTCACATGCTCAAGGAATCTCAGAAGTATTATAAATACTAAATTTTAACCCATTACCTCTTTTTAGTTAAAACAAGCTACATGCAGAAAGTGTAAAATTACAATCACAATAAAATCATAAAATGGTAGCTAAAGGAAAATAGTAATTACCTTATAATTAAAAGTAATCAAATTAAAATTGGAGAACAAGAAATCGCTACATACAAGAACTAAAAATTTTAGCCTTTAGGTAAATTCAATTCACTAAAGTAGAAAATATCCAGAAAGAAAGGTGAACCTCGCCATATGTGGCTTACTTCTAAATTAAACTTAGGTTTACAGATTGTTTTTATTTATTCTTATGCCTTGTAAGACATAATTTTAAACACATGCATTAAAGTTTTAATAATCAAATGGTCAAATTAAGTATCTAACACTGAGCTACAAATAACTACTGTCAACTTTAGGGTACTGAAGTCAATCAGCTGTGGCTGTTTGCTTCTACAACACTTCCAAGTCATACTACCATTTCAGAGAAAGAAATGGAGGGAAGAAATGCTGTGCTCCGCATGCATCACTACTGGAACCCTTTTCAGTTTTGGGCAACAGTAGCAACTACAGACCTGAACTCTAGATTCCCTGTCAGCACAGTTCATGTTGAGAGCCAAAATAGAACCCTCGTGTTGGACTCCTCCACCTCAGACAGATACAAGCAGGGAGAACCCTCCCTGTGTGTCCACCTAAGTCACTGATGGAGGCTAATGACTACAAAAACACTGTCTTCCCATGGCAGAGAACAGAGCTAGATTCTGTGCAACAGCCCCAGTCATTCCTCATGGCCTGAAAGACAGCAACTAGGTCATCCTTAGTTGAACAGAGGAACTGCCATAAAACTGCATGAATAAAGAGCCGTTAAACAGAACACCGATCCAAAAAACACTTAGGAAAAAAACCCTAATACAGGTGTAGTAAAAAGGGTCAAACTCAAGACTTAGAATTTTTAAAAATTAAACTAAAATTACAGGTTAGAATTTATCCCTTTGTAATCAATCATAAAAATGTGAAATCTTGAAACAAAAAAGAAGTAATTCAGGGTCAAGGAAAATGACAGTTTAAATTAGAAGAAATTAGTCTGTGCCATATTAACAGTAAATGCTTAATTTTTTCATCCAAGTAATTTCTACAAATGACTGTTGTATTTTAAAGAAAGCTATTTCAGAAATAGTATTTTTTTGGCCCGGAGATTTAGCTTAGTGGCGTAAATGCCTGCCTGGCAAACATGAGGTCATGAGTTCAATTTCTGATACCAAAATTAAAAAAAAAAAAAAAAAAGAAATGATATTTTTAAAGGCACAAACAACAATACTTCATAAAAAACAACCAAAAAAGAGGTCTGGGGATTTAGCTCAGTGGCATAAGCACCTGCCTTGCAAGTGTGCAGTTTTAAGTTCGATCTCCAATACCAAAAAAAAAAAAAAAAAAAAAAAAAAAAAAGATGCAAAATACCTACTTATCTGGAACCATCATCTCTCTGTCCCCATAGGTTAACTGTAATATATTAGAATGCTGTTAGAAAAGAGTTAGCGATATTGGATGCCACAACTTATCTCACCATTCCTTTCAAGCAAGTGAGGGTCAGAATGTTTCTTGCCTATGTCTGCAAAAGATCGAACAAGCGGAATCCGACTAGTAAATCTTTTCTCATTCTGATGATGATGTCTCTTCAGGAGAGCTTCTCTGACATTCTCTCTTATGGACTCATCTAATTGACCAGAGGCTATCATGTTGTCTAACACCATATCTGTTCAAAAGAAAAAACAGTTACTATTAGTAGACAATAAAGTAACTGTAACATAAAACAAACTAAACAGCTCTAGAAAGTCTTATGCATCCTAATATTAAATAATGCACGCATAAATGTCAATATTATCCATACAGTAAAAGGGAAATGACAGAAACTCTTATTTTACTATATATGTTGTTTATAAAAAGGCCACTCTTACACTTTTAATAGTTTTCTCATTGTTGACAGTGCCTTCCTACATTGATGTAATAAATTCTATTTTCCTAAATATTTAATAACTTTGGCTAAGATACAAAGCTAATTGACAGGGCATCTCATACCCTCCTCAAACTGTTCTGCTACATAAACACATGGACCTATTCATTCCATCATTTATAATTTACTGAGTACAGCAGTTAACCAAGCAGAGCACATGTTTTGAAGAAGTAGAAAAGCAATAAGAAAATAAACTATCATGAATAAATTTGAAGAGGAATAAGCCACTGCAGGAAATGAAGAGACCTATGGCAACTTTATACCTTATCATGGTGACATTATTTTTAATTGATAAATTATGTATGAAGATTTTAAATAGTAGCACTAAATTAAGATTGTTTTTAGAGTCAGATTTTCAAAGCTGTAAGGTCACTCTGAAAAAAAAAAAAACTTGAGAAAAACCAACCTCACAGGCAAACTCTAACACAATTACGACAGCTCACTGTCAGGTGAACTCCAGATTATACCACCTTTACTGAAAGCACGCACTACGCTGCACTATGTGATAACTGCAAAGCCAAACTAAAACCCCTATGTCCATGTTCAATAGTCCTCACATTGACTCGGTTTTTTAGTCATTCACCAAGTAATGACTTCAGTAATCTAAACATCTGTAACACATGCTGAAATTCAACAATCAGATAACACTGAAGTCTGAGAAACCCATTAAGTTTATGGTTCTTTAGACAATCAAACACTACAGATTTTTTTTTTCCTAAGGAAGCAATTTATGGTCACCAATCACACTGTCAAACTCATTACCACTTCACTTGATCTTGGTTTTGAAGATTTATAGTTAGTGGCCAAACAACTGTATGGTCGCTGTCTTTTTCCATTTTCTACTTATACATGATCCTTCAAAAATCTCTCTGTTTCCACACTATCCCTGCCACTGTTCAGGTTGCTCTCTTGGAATAATCTTGTTTAGACAAGACAATCTAAACAAGATTATTCCAAGAGAGCAACTAGAGAACTTGCTTCTCACCTCTTCCTAATCCAAAGCCACCCCACAGCTGGGTGTGGTGGCACATGCCCAAAATCCCAGCTAGTGTACCTGGGTGTTTGAGGTTGGAAGATCACCATTTTAAGGTCAACCAGAGCCAGCTCACATTTTATTGGCAAAACAATCTTTCTGAAGAATACCTCAGGATCACACCAGTCCCCAATTTAAAAACCGTCAATACTGTCAGGGTAACTACCAAATAAACTCTTAACTTCTTATCCCTATAATTCAAGGCTAATAATAACACATCTTTAACATTTTCCCCACATTATCTCCTACAAATACTCAAGAAATCTGTCTGCTTTTGTGAAACTGAAGTATGCCTATCTCTAGGTCTTTAGACTTCCTTCGCCTTCTGCTCTGTGTCCTCCTCAGAACACATTTTCTTGCACTGCCTGTTCCTGTTACAGGTACTCAAAGTCTGTGAGTAAGCTGTACCATTAATGTTCTCTGCAAATCTTCCTCAGACAACTTGCTCCAAAAAGGAAAAAAGAAAGAAAAAAACCTTTCATCTCCAAATTTGGAGAAAACAGGCTATCTTACTCTCTTCTTGATATTTTATTTTTAATGCAACCTTCTTCTCTAAACTTGTCCAAAACAAAAGTGTTATGTATTTGTGACTACTCATTCCATCTGGGCAATAATGAAAGTTCAATAGACTACTGTTAAGTGAATACCTAAAATGTTACTTTACTTTTATTTATTTTCTTGGCATAACACTGTTTTACAATAGCCTATTCCATATTTTTCTACTGTAAATTTGACTTTAATAGAACAGCAGCTGGCTGGTCTTTAAGGTCGTGCCTGGAGGGTACTGGAAGCAACCTTTGTGTTACCTACTTGGTATGACACATGGCAAAGTGCACAGAGGCTGGGATTTGTACCCACATAATGATCTGGCTAACAGGTTTTTGCATGTTTACCTGAGCATCACAGGGGGTAAAATACACCCCCACAACTTTTGTTCTGTAAACATGTATTTTACCATAATGGAATCTGGGTGTGATTCACAGTAGCTGTGCCTGAGGAAGCAAAAACTATCTTGGCAAACAAACAGCAAGGTGGAGTCCCAAAGCAACAACAGATTAGCCATGAAATGTTCAATGCTAAATTTTTGTGCATTTAAGACTTTTTTCAAAACAAGTTTAATTTTTGATTTTTCTGGTAGAAGTAGCCCAATTCAGTACAAAGACACATGAAAAGCCAGATTTACAAGTTTTGGAGGCAATAGAAAGTGAATCATCAGATTACTAATACATGGAAAAGGAAGATGATAATGACTTTGCCATTGGCTGTACGAGCTAAAGTTCTTTTTTCTTTTTATCGGTACCAGGGATCAAACTCACGGCCGCCTGCTTGTAAGGCAGGTACTTATGCCGCTGAGCTAAATCCCCAGCCCTGAGCTAAAGTTCTTATGACAATGAAATGGGTGAACCAATATAGACACAGGGAATGCTCATTTCCTTAACTCAGATGATGATGAAGAAAACTGCAACACGAGTATGTGTTTCATCAGTCGAAATGGCACAAAATAGTACTACAACCAAATACAAAGATCCAACGCTAGAACTAGGTCCAAAAATATAGTGAGGATCTTGGCATGGGTGAGACCTACTGGATGGAATGCCAGCACCGCCACTCAGTATTGCAAATGTAACAGACAAAATGCTACAAGATGTTGTGACATACAAAAATGCTTAAATACAAGGGAAATGTTCTGCATGCATCAATAGCTATACTCGAAAATACAGTGTGACATCTTACTAGCTAAATTAAAAGCATCCAGAGGTCTGCTACATTTACCAGGGCTTTCTCACAGTAACTGCAGGAATGTAAAAGAGAGGGAAAAGTGATGGTGAGTTGGAAGTTTCAAAATGGGTGTGGATTCAAGGTTTGTAGAGTAACAATGGCACAGGAGATTTGTTTTCTTTCAAAACTGCCTGAGCTTTGGTAACAAAATCACCCACCAAAAAAGAAAGACAACTGGTAATATGGTTGTTATCCGTCCATTGTTTGAGAGACATGTAATTCTGAAACAATTTACACATGAATACATGACTATTGATGAACATCTGGCAGCATTTCATGGTCATTGTAGCTCTAGGTAGCATCTGCCCAAAAAATGATCAAATTGTGGCAGATTTATTAGGCTTTCAATTTAGAAATTTAACCTCGAATTCAGGCACCAGGTTCTTATTCATACAGTAATGAACTGAAAAATGTTGTTAACAAGAGATTTGTTGCTCCATCTTACAAATTAAGTAGAATGTGACATTTGACAATGGGTTCACCACTCTCCAATTAATGTTACATTTGCTAACAGAGCACAACTGACAAGTATAGGAACTGTATGCAAGAACAAAGCAAAAATTCCAAATGAAATGCTGCAATTTCAAAACTGGAGATTTACACAGTACAATCTTTGGATTTCAGAAGACGTAACAATGGACTCTTACACGGAAAAGAAAAAGAAACTGGTACTGCTGATGTTAACATTGCACCATGATGGAAATACTGATAGAGAAACCTTGACAAAATGGAAGCCTGAGACGTAACTGTCCAAAACAAAATCAAAGGTGGAGATGTTGTTGAGTTATAAGCAACTATGATGTCACTCAATACACCAAGTGTTGGCCAGTGCTTGTGTTTTACTCCATCCTAAACATGTGTGGCAAAGTTTGATAGTTTACAAGGAAAATAATAAGTGCAAAATACTACAGAGAAATTTTCTTAGAGGATTAGGATTGGCACACATAAGAGATCATTTACAGCAAACGTAAAACAAAACATTTCTGCCCAAAGAACTACATAAAAAAAACTATGGAGGGACCAGGGATATAGCTCAGCAGCATAAGCACCTGCCGAGCAAGCACTAGGTCCTGAGTTCGATTCCTATACCCCTTCCAAAAAAACCGTAGATCACGATGGTGAGTTGACAGGTAAACAGGCATATGCGACATCACAAAGACTACTGTGAAAACAGAAAAGCCCCAAAGACCTCAATTGTATACTACAAAACAAGAAAACAAAAACACTGATGTGCTGTCAGTGTAAGTGATACTTGCATATGAATATACAGCTCACATGAGTGAAGACTACACTGGGTGTGACAGTTGAAGCTACATTATTTCTGTGGTGGACTTTTGTATTTAAAGTATGATTTACATAGGTATTTATTTCTGAAGTTACGTATTAAGTTTTACAAATAATTAAACAGCTGATATGAAAATGCTGATGTCTACTCTAAGCACTCATTACGTTTGATATTTTATTTTACTGATACTGTCTTTTCTTGCTAAGTGTACACTTACAGTAGAAAGCTCCTAACAAAATAGGAAAACAAGAAAAGTAACGAGAGCAGCCTGACACACAGGAAAGGAAAGCACATGTGCTGTCAGTGTAAACAAGATGTGTGCACAGAACATGCTGCAGTCTCGTGTAAAGATTGCCTTCGGTGTGACAAACGAAGCAAAAATTACTTATGTTGCAGAGTTATTGGGATTTTCATTGTAGTTCATATCAGAATTTATTTCTGACATTATCTTTCAGGTTTTATAAGCAAGTACATAGCTGATGTGAAAATGTTGATGTTTACTCTAAATGTGTAAAATATATTAAGAATACTTTATTTTAGAGATACTTTATCTCAATGTTCCTGTTAACACACATTACATAATATAGTAAGAACCTCCCACCAAAACAGTGAAATCAACCAATGATAAGCATGTCCAACAAGGTGGCTAGCACAGCAAAACACATGTGCAATCAGTGCAAGAAATACATGTATACAGAACATGCTGCTGTCATGTGTGAAGACTGTGATAACTGAATTAAAGAGCATTTATCTTGTAGAATTCTACTGATATTTTCATTGTAGTTCACATAGGAATTTCTGTTATATTTTAGGCTCTGTATACCAAAGTCAGTGTTGAAAATTTTGATACTTTTTATCAACACTCAAAAATATTAAAAATTCAATACTTAACATTTTGAGGTTTTTTCTTTTAAGTACTTATTGTTTAATAAAATGCATAAAGTTAAAATTAATAATTAGTTCACCAGTAGAAATATTCTGAAGAGTAAGCATGGGTAATATACACTCATGACAACGTGCCTTTACGACAATATTGACATTATGCCTACAGGACAGCCTTAGTACACTTTAACTATAATAAAATTGGTCTAGGGATTTAGCTCAGTGGTGCAGCACCTGCCTGGCAGGCGTGAGGTTGTGAGTTCAATTTCCAGTACCCAAAAAACAAAATTAAATAAATAATTAAATGAAATTACCAGCAATTTCATCTAGAGTGCTTGCTCTCATATCCAGCATGACCGTTCCATTCAGAATGCAGCTTCTTAGCTCAAAAAGACTGTGCAAAGACAAAGTGGCCACATAGGGTTTACTCCATCGGTCACCACCATCTTCAACGTCCTCCTCAAATTTCAGCCACCTGAGCAAATAAGTAAAATTATTACATAAAAAAAAATCCCATGTTTTTAATTTGATAAACATAAATTTGTTATTTTAAAATAAAACCAAGAAAATCAACACCAGCACAGAATTTTCATTATAAGCACGTTTTCACAAATTTGGCCAGTGTCTACAGTGGCTACAGTCACACACTCTTTCCTGGCTATGACAGTAACAGGCCTATGGAAGCAAAAGCAGGAATTTAATGTATTATTCCCTTTGAATCCACTTTAAAACTACAGATCTTTACTTAAGATTCTGGTATTTAAACTAGCCTAGGAGGCACATGCTTGCAATCCTAAAGATGTCTTCAACTCATTCAAATATAAATTCAGCAGTCTAAGACAGGAAGATCTGTAGTTCAAAGTCAGCCTATGTAACATAGCAAATTTAAGGCTGGCCTGGAATATACAGTAAGATTCAAAGAAGAAAAAAAGAAGACTGATTTTTTTTTTTTTGAGACACTAAAATGTATAACACTATAATTTCATTTGTATTATTTTAAATCAAGGATTATTTAAGAAGAAAATTTGAGAACAGAGGGGAAAAAGTAAAAATGAAATTCCCAGATAACTGATAAAGAAATTTTTTGCCAACTGTCTTAAAAGTACCAGATATATCTCATAATTTCAATTTAATATTCTCATTATCAAAAGAAAGCTAAGCTAAAACCTGCGACTTGAGTCTTACCTAGCAGTTTCTTTCCATTCGTACTCTTCTCCATCTCTGTAGCACAGCTCATCCATCTCTGTGAAGAGGTCGTGAGGAATATGTTCTTCGTCGTCATCTTCAGTACCGAGGATAAACTGAACTCTCTGTGATGGTGTGTCTTGACAAAACAAAAGTTAGACACAAAGTTTTCCTCAGTTCATTCAAATACAAATTCAGCTTACCAATGCAAACACTTTTGTTGTAAATAAATCTACTTCAACCCTTTTTAAAAAATTAATAAGATACCATAATTTTAGAAGAAAACCAGGACCAACAATCAGATGCCCCCTTCAAAAGAGTATCACAAAAAAATTACCAAAGCAGAGGAAGAAAAACATTAAAAATAAGTCAAAAAAGTTTTATACCTACTCTCAAATAACCAAAAATAAGCCAACAGCCTAAATGATTAGAAACTGAAAGCTACAGATACATAGAAGCTACCTTTTCCTACAATGACAGAGAAATGAGTCTGTTGGCTGGAGTTAAGACAGGGCACAAGTCACTGCAAGAAACAGACGCCCCATTCATGGCCCTGAGACTAACCCACTTGCATGGTGCAGGACTCCCAAAGATGGCACAAATAATCCAGGACAAGGAAAAGCATCAAGACTTGCAATTAAGAGCAAAATGAAACCGATGAACATGAGAGATGCACTGTAGATGTAACAAGCAGGATATTAGAACAGGTCAGAATATAAGGACCAGATTGGAAGGAATTCTTAAAAGGAAAAGACAAATCTGAGGAAATCACAGAAAAAAAAAAAAAAAACAAGACAGGAAACACAAAAGACTAAGCAAAATGATGAAGAGAAGTAACTCCTACAAGGAAATCATAAAAGCAGGAAATGTAATGAAGCTTTGTTTGCTCTGCATTGTTATCAGGGTGCCCCTTCAATACGAAGACCCATGTCATTTTTTTGAACTTGGAAGTCTGCTTTTTCACTCATCAAGAAATGTGTGAAAATGTTAGATAAAACAGAACACTTAAAACATAGTTCAGTTCTGCAGCTTTACAAACTGCTTAACATTTGCTACCTGCATGATCTTCTCTGAGAAGACCATTTTACTCCTTTCTTTGCAATCTATACGCCTCCTTCTTCCTACCTGACGCACTATTAAGGTGCTCCAGTACACCGCAGTGTGGAAGGAGTGAAAGAGCACATCCTTACACTGTTCTAAATCATAGGAAAAAGCAACCTTTCAACATTAAATGTGATACTTACTGTAAGTTTTTTTTCAATAGGTGCCCTTCATCAGGTTAAAGAAGTGTCCTTTCATTCCTACTTTGTACAGTTTTATTATGAAAGGGGGTTGACTTTGTTTTGGACGTTTTGGACCTACTGTGGTAAATGTATGGCTTTTCTCCTTTATACTGTTATATACTTATACTCATACTCATAAATGTTTAATTTTTAAACAATTGTACATTCCTACTCAGTCATTACATTAGTGTCTTATTTTCACTTTAACATACTATCACAAACCTGGAGGCTTAAACAATACGAATTTATTTTGTAATTCTTATAGTCCTGGTCATCATTAGTCTGAAACAAGTCTTACAAAGCTAAAAACATACTGCTGGGACCAGGTATGGTAACACATACCTATACTCTCAGCACTCGGGAGGCTGAGGCAGGGGGATTGTTACAAGTTTGAGGCTAGCCTGAGCTACAAATGAGTTCAAGGCCAGCTCGAACAGTGTAGTGAAACCCTATCTCAAAAGACAAAAGAAAAAAATAAATGAACAAAAATAAAAATATACTCCCCTTCTGGTGCTTCACAGGAAAAATTCACAGCCTTACCTTTTTCTGGATCTCAAGGCTTTTTTTTTAAAATAGATCCTTCTACATTACAACCACTTGCTTCTTTTGCCACATCTATTTCCTATCTAACACACTGATATCCACTTACTAAAGTCCCCTCATTGATCAGACCTCTCTGCATAACCTAGGATAGCACATCTCCATGTCAAAACCTTCTACTTAATTCTATCTGCAAAGGACCTTCTGGTTAAGAAAGTACGTATTTACAGGTTAGGGTTAGAACATAAAACATCTAGGGGCCATTTTTAGCCTATGTCTATCACAATAAATTATCTTTTTAAACTATTGGTGGGATGAGATTTGGTTTTATGTTGTTTATACATTCACAGGAAACATTCTGCCTGTAGTTTCATTTTCATATCGCACTTCTGTCTAGTTTTGGTATTGAAGTAATGTTGCATTAATAAAATGAATTAAGAAAGTATTCCTTCCTCTTAAATTACTCAGCACAAACTGTATTTCATGCTATTTGAATTCATCCCTGATTATCTGGTAGTAAATTCACTATGAGAATGCTTTAGACTACAAATTCCATTTCTTTGGACATTCTTTTAATACATTTCTGCCCGTTTATATTCTTAAAGTATGTGTTTATTTAATCTACATTATCAATTTTGTTGGCATGAAGATATTCATAATGTTCTCAGAATACTTTTCTATAGGGTCTGTATAGAGAACTCTGGATCTTTACAGCATGCGTCTTCTTGCTCCTCTGTCCAGACTGGCTATAAATTTACTGATTTTATTACTCTTTCCAAAGGACAAGATTTTGGTTTGACTGATTTTTGTTATTCGTTTTCTGGTTTTTATTTCATGTATTAGTGATTTGACTTTTTTTCTTTTACTTTAGGTTTAAGTGTCTCTGTATTTTCCTTAGTTTCTTTAATTGAAAGCTTACATCACTTATTTTCAACCATTTCTAATATAAACACGATGAACAGTCCTTGAAGTACATCTTTCATTGCTTTAGTTCCCTTTGCCAAATGCAACATATCTACGGTCAGAACCCTGATCTCAGTTTTTAAGACTATATTAGTTATTTGCCTCTGTTGGGATTTAATTTCCAATGACTTAAAAATATTTCCGACTGTACAGCTCCTTTAACCCATGACTCCTAAGAGCCTGCTGGCTCTGGTCAGGACCCCCTCTCCCAGTGCTGTGGCCTGAAGACTATTTCCAGACAGTAAGATCAGATCGCCACAGGGATTTTCCTCACCCACATATGCCCACTGCGCAGCCAGTGCTGCCCACTGTCCAGTGTCTGGAATTATCATTTTGTATGTTTTATTCACTTTTAAGCTACTTAAAATCAGAGATCAGTTTCAAACTTCAGCTATAAGAGGAATAAATTCTGGGGACCTAATGTACAATATGGTATCTATAGCTTATAATTCATTGCACACTTGAAATATGATAAAATGGTTTACCTTTCCTCATCAGATACAAAAACTATGTGAAATGATGGATGCACTAATTAACATGATGTGGTAATCATTTCACAATGTATATTTGTATAATGTACACCTGAAATACACAGTTTTTAGTTAAGAATCGTAATTTAATAAAACTGAGGGAGAATAAACTGAGAGAGAAAACTCAATCTATTATTTCACCATGTCTAGCAGCAAAAGCTCTGTAATCTCTTTTTCAAATAGAACAGGAAAGGGGTATCACCTGAATCACTTTCTCTATTATTTGATAGGGCCAAAACGAACCTACTCTAGGGATATACATCTTCTCTAAGAATAATCAATTCCTTAAAAATTCAATACTTGAGAGGCTAAGGTCGAAGGATACTAAGTCTGGGATCAGTCTGGGCAAGTGAGATCCTATCTTAAAATAAAAATGTTTTGTGGACATAGCCCAGCACTAGCATGCGTAATACCTTGGATTCATTCTCTAGTACCATAGATAGATGAGCAGAGATAAAAGTCAAATATTTTCAGCTACATAGTTTTTCCATTATTGTAGCTTGAAACATTGTTACCTCAGTGAATATATAAACATAGTTTAATACAAAGCATTTTAAGTCATAAAAATATCATGTGCCTTTTTATTCACTATCAATTACATCAGCATAGTGATATACTCACAGACAACCATCTGTGATCCTGAAGTGGATAGGTACGCACATGCAACAGCAAGTCTTCTAAATCACTTAGCACCGTCAAAATTCAGTAGTGGAGCTTTCTAAATTCAGTATTCTTGTCCTTTTGCTAGCAACATGACCTTTGCCAGCAACATGACCATTAATATTTTATTAGGTCATGAATGTCTCTCAGCAAAGGTTAAGAGATCTCTTTAGTCTCTCTAAGCTGAAGTTTCCTACCTATGAAAATAGTAAGATCTGGGGCTGGGGATTTTGCTCGCTGGCATAAGTGCCTGCCTGGGAAGCAGGTCATGAGTTCAACCCCCGGTACCATTAAGGGAAAAAAAAAGGGCTGGTGATGTAGCTCAGTAAGAATACTCATAAGAAAAAAAAAAAAAATAGTAAGATCTATTCCGAAACTCTTGTGAAATAGCTGAGTTTAACTAAGTGGTAGACCACTTGCATATTATAGCAGGTATAAGGCTCTACTGTCTAGCCATGTATGAGGTGCTAGGTTCAATACTCAGAACTAAAAAAAGAAAGAGAACAGCAATTGTTGAGAACACTAAATAATGGAACACGTCTCAAAACTTAGTTGATATTTTATGTAGCTAGCCAGGCAAAATGGTGCCCAACGGTAAGTCCAGCCCTCAGGAAACTGAGCCAAGAGGGTCAAGGTCAGCCTGACTACCAGCTCATTATTTACCTGTCTGTCTGTCTGTCTGTCTACCTAGGTCACCAGTAACTTAGGTTCATGTTGTGGCTATTTTATACACAGTGAGTTTGTTATGCCATGTCTTTTCACAAAAATTTAGTTTTAGCATAGCACACAAGTGCAAACAGTGGTACAGCTTACATGACTTCACCAGCCTAGTAGATCAGATCTTCAGCCAAAAAATGTGACTTTAAAAAGGCACACACACAAAAATAAAGTCAATACAATCCAGAAGCTTTAGTATTTCAGATGTCTATGCAACACATATGTAAGTACTGAAATATATGGCAAAGAAAAGGAAATAAAATCCTACTAAATTTGAAGGTAAATGATAAGACTGAAGTTTTATAACTTTGAAGTTGGACTCAATGTCCTTACTTTTTTTTTTTTTTTTTTGCCACTTACACTAAGGAGATCTTAACCTATCAGCCAAATATTTGCCTTATTAAAAAAAAATCTTACTTCAATAAAGATCATAAAGTACGTAAAGTTCTAAATTACTCCCAATTTCCAGTCATTAAAATAAAAGATGTAATCAAAATGTAAGATATAAAAACATAAGATATATTCCAGGAAAGAACTAAATTATCAATAAGAACAGCTATCTCCTCTTACCGTAAGAAGGAGATTCTCGTCCATCCTCTTTATCCGATTCTTTATCTTTTCTTCTCCGGTGGTGATGTTTGTGTCCACGATGCCGATGACGTCGACGACTCTCCCTACCAAATGGCACATGAACACCAATATATACTGCTCGGTGACCTATCAACAGATTCAGAAATGTATTACCAATTTTTCAAAAGGGAGTAATAGCATGGCATTCACTCTGATAACACAGAATTACATATACACTAACATAATTAACAATGGTAGCTTCCCGTTACTTCTCTGGTTTTACATAGCACCGCACAGAATGTCATGTATGTGGCAACTTCCAAATTACTAAGGGCTACATTAAATGTAAATTATCCAAATACTCCAGTTAGGGGGCTGGGGACTTAGCTCAGCCGCATAAGCACCTGCCTTGCAAGCCCGTGGTCGTGAGTTCGATCCCTGGTACCAATTAAAAAAAAAAAAAACTCCAATTAAAGGGTAGAAATTATAAGACTACATAAAAAGCAAAATAGTTGTGACATGTTTTGGAACAGAAAAATACTACTACTAATACTGCATTACCCTATCTTTGTATTCTGACCAAAATAAAAGTTATGAAAGGCAGTCTCTGGTTTTGTCCGCTGAATAAAACTGAATCAGGGAACCAGAAAATTAACTGCTCTAGGTCAACTGTTGAGAGGTAAGAATTTGGTGTCTTTAAAGCTTAAATGAAGGCCCCTATCTGTACTCAGTAAAGAGGGACATAGACTACCCATTTAACTAGTATACAATATGCAAAACATATCTGATATTGAGCTGTTTGTATTTTTATATACAAAATTTGAAAAATGTAGTGAATTATCAAGTTGATTACACTGTTTTCCTAACAAATTCCATGAGATGGTCAGAACATAAATAAGAACATTTTCATCCTTAGATAAAGTTTAACAGTAAACTCGATCTTCAACATTTTTGGAGACTGTACTTGTGAATTTGCTGATTCACTAGAACTTCCTTGTAAAAAATCAATATTCATGAAAGTTTTGAGGTCACCTGTGAACATGTAAAAAACAGCAAGTATTCGAGTTGATCTGATATTCATGCTCCCAGCTAAGGTACAAAATAAAGGTGACACTGAGGTCTTTTTTCACCTGCCAGTGGTGACACACACCTGTAAACCCAGCTAGCCCAGAGCATGAAGCAGGAGGATCACAAATTTGAGGCCAGCCTGAGCCATTTTACAAGGCCCTGTCTCAAAACAGAATATAAAAAGCCCAGGGGATGTAGGTCAGTGGTGGAGTACTTCTTGTCCAATTCCTAGTATCCTTCCCAAAAAAAGCAATTATAGAGTGTTAAAAAAAAAAAAAAAAAAAAAAAAAACTTAATACTTATAGAAACATTCTGAACTAAAATTATCTGTTGAAACATCTTCTACAATTCAGCACTGTCCCGCACATAGTTAGCACTCAATATATGTCCACAGAAATTAAATCTCAAATAGAAAAACATTTTATCAGGAATTCCAAATTTAAAAATTGATTATACAGGGTTTCTTTTAAAAGCTGACAGGAATATTTCTGGGATTAAGAGTAGTATTAGTTGAGCTAGGCATGTGTGCACATACCTGTAATCCCAGCCCTGCAGGAGGCTGAGGCTGAGGCAGGAGGCTGTTGGATTTGAGCCCAGCCTGACCAAATTAGTGTCGTAACAAGACTCTGTCTCAAAGTAAGAAAAAGAAATGAAAAAGGGCTAGGGATGTGTCTCAGTGTGAAGGTCCTGGATCAAGCCCCAGTATGACAGACAGGAGTGGACAGGGGAGGGAAGGAAAGGGGAGGGAGAGGATAAAGAGGAGGGAGACCACCGAAGGGTTAAAGGTTATGACACAGTGAATGTAAGCAACCAACTACACACTTTAAAATGGTATTTTACACTGTGAATGATATTCTAATAAAAAAGTAATGCTATAACAAAACTGATTTTACCAGTTTACTTTAGCGAAACTATTTCCTGCTGAACACCAAGAAAAGTACACAATAAAGCAAGTTCCCATTACCAAGCACTGGAAATTACAAAGTTGTAACTCCAATTAGCACCAATCGTCTTAGAATAAAACTGCAACGTATCCAGATACAAATAAATCCAGAGAATCTACAGTTCAGAAAGACTAGATAAAATAAATAAAAGTGTAACAGACTCCAAAGACTGGGAGATCGAACCTTGTGTTTCTGCATTTATTTTGGCCTTCGTGCCCTCTGTTACAATATAAAATATACAAGGGGGCTTGTTTTCTACAAGCCCCAATAAGCCTAGACTTCTGAAGTCACTTTTGGCAGTTTTAAAAAACTTCAGATGTAAATGAGAATTCTTACGTCTCTTTCCGTCTCTTTCAAAATTAACAAATTAATCATCTGATATAAAACCAGGTACCATAGATTTTAACAAAAGAAAAAAAAGCAGTCCCTCAAAAGGAATTACAAATCACTTGCCATGAGCACCACTTTAACATAATGCTCAGCCTGAACCTCAGCAGCAGTGAGTCATGCTGTTCAGGAACCCACAGGTAAGATGCAAAGGGCTAGCATATTCTTCCTGCAATAATTTTTTTTTTGGTACCAGGGATCAAACTCATGACCTCAAGCTTGCTAAGCAGGCGCATGTGCCACTGAGCTAAACCCCCAGCTCTCTACTACTCATGTTGTAACAGCGTAACAAACCCAAACTGAGGTCACTGAAGGGAGATCTAACAGTCCCCTTTCAGAAGTGTCAAAGTTGTGAAAGATCAGGGACCAATGAGAAACTGTTGAAGATTAGAAGAAAGTAGGGAGACAGGACAATTAAAACTACTGAATCATGGAACAGAAAAAACCGTTAGTGCAGAAAACTAGTAAATTCCAAATCAAACCTGTGATTTAATTAAGAATAGACTAGCAATTACTAATTAACTTAGCAATTAGCTAATGTTATCTGCATTTTCACAAATATATGATGGCATTCATAGATCTGGGTGCAGCACACATAGGAATGCCCTGTACCATCTTGGCATCCTATTCTGTCAATCTAAAATCATTTCAAAAGGAAAAGAACAGAAACCATTTGTCAGGATTTCTACAGGCTTAAGGAAGAAACCATTTGCTTCATAATTCTATGCAGAGGTTACTGCAGCATTTTAAAACAGACCTATATAACAAACATTTTGGGGCCGGGGATTTAGCTCAGCAGTGTAAGCACCTGCCTGGCAAACATGACATCATGAATTCGATTCCCTAGTACCAAAAAACCCCAACATTTAGCTAACAATTAATGATAATGGCTTCTTAGTCCAGCACTCGGCGTGCTTGTAATATAAATCACCAGGCCTGCCAGAAGTAAAAAATAAAATAATTACTTATTTTGTAACTGTGGTCTTTCACTTTTCCAAGAAATGGTAACTATATGTGAAGTCTGAAAGTCTTTCCCAAATCCAACTTATGTAAATGCTTTTAGAACAAAAATGTTCCATTTTTAGACACAGCTTAGTGTTTATATGGATGCTTGCTACAAGATGAAACTATACCAGGAAAATGGTCAGCATTCTTCTAAATACATATTCTACCTCACAACTACAAAGAAAAGTTTCAAAAAACAAAGAGTAGGTAGAATTTAAAGAACACTAACAAACCTTAATTAGTAACCCACTGTGCTAAGCATGGTAAGTTATTTTAAATAAACTTACTTTCTAGTTCTTCTTTTTCAAACTTGGTGTTCACTGTTGAGCTGGTTTTACCAAGATCCACAACAGCTTCTTCATCAGGACCCTAAAAACAAATTTATTCTTATTTACTCATAAAACCAGTAATATTTAACATTTAGTGATAAAACATTTGAAATGTCAAAAAGTATGAAACAGACTACTTTCTCTCAAAGAAATGAATTCTTCACTGCATCCTTTTTAAGGTAAGTTTACATGATATTTTTTAAGTCCACAGAATACCATTAAAAATCTCAGTAAGAACCAATGTGATGCCAACCATAGAATAATCCCAGCTGTCTCTCTGGGAGGCTGAGACAGGAGTTCAAAGTCAGCCTGGACAACTTACCAAGACCCTGTCACAAAATCAATTTTTTTTAAAAAGCAAGGGCAGAGATGTAGGTCAGCTGTCAAGGAACAAGTTACAGATTCAATTCCCCTGGCCACAAGAAAATAAAAATAAAATAAAGGAACTGAGTGGCAAATATTTTTCAATGGTTTTTTTTGCAGAAGATACTAAATAACTAGTAATATATTCACTTCATGTTCAACAGAAAGCCTTTCCAGGACCAGAGACTGATGAAAATCTGGTGCAAAGGAATTTCTACATGCTAATATGAAATATTCTTAAATTTTGCTTTTAGGTCTTCAACTTCAAACAACTATATTGGACTATGGTTAAACAGAAAAATTTCAGAAGTGGACTCAATATGTGTCCAATAACTTACAGGTTAACTAAAAGTCAACAAAAGGTTAGAAAAACTTTTTAGAACTCCACAAAGGAAAAACCACACCAAACTTCGAACTCTCTGGAAGTTATACCTTTTAGTTGTGTATGTCTTTTGCTTCTACCTTTTAATTTTGTTCCAGTCTTCAATTAAAAAAAAATAGTAAACATAAGTATTGTATTGCAAGGACTATTTTTATAAGAATAAAATTTCAGCCAAGCATGGTAGCACACACCTACAATCCTAGCACTCAAGAGGCTGAGGCAGAAGGATCACTGCAAATTTGAGGCCAGCCTAAATTACACAGCAAGATCCTGTCTCAAAATAAATAAGTAAATAAATAAATAAATAAAATTTTGGTTTTAATTTCTCATTCTAACTTCTAACAGCTTTTGAAAGGAACATTACAATCATCAACTTATTATGTACAATTCTGAAGCACAAATAGAAACAAGTGAACAGATCACCTTTAAAAAGTCTGGGTATAAGTTCAAGTTGAAGTCAGATACAGCTAACTGCAATCCTGCGGCAGCATGGGCTGCTGGAGCTGTGAATGGAGAGCGCTGAGCAACCTTTAGCAGTGCTGAACAAGAAACTTCTCAGTACATACCAAGTAAAACTATACACTTAAAATTCTTCTTCCATGTCCAAACTCAATGCCCACATTCTATCTAAATTCAGGAACTCAATTTGCACGAATTTTCAAATTCCTTACTATTGGAAACTTTCACTACTTGCTACCCCAAATTCAGAACCAGAATATATTAAGAAAACATAGATCTTCTGGTACCAAACTTACTTTCTAAAGGCCAGATATCCAAACAGCCATTGAACAGATTTGGGTATAAGGCATATGACTCTGAATCACAGCTGTTCAACTTAACATAGGAAACTCAGAGAAGTTAAATAACTCACTAAGGAGCCGTATGTAAAGGAGAAGCAGGCTATACAGACCAGGGACAAAGGCATACAATGCACTAAGAAACAGATAGCAGTATATGTAACTAATCAAACTGCTGCTCAGTTCTTCGCACTTCTTAGAGAAAGGCCAAGGAAGGAAACCAAACCATCAGTTACCTGAGTCACATTCCCAAGCCTTTATCTACCCTTCAATGACCGTATCTCATTTAGTTCCTAAACACATGCAAGTGCAAAAGACAAGATCTCTTCTAAAATAAAACGGACAAGAATTGTGTCTTGAGAGGTATCAAACTGGCTATTCTAATAAGGATTAACTGCTCCCATTCCAAGTGCAGCCTGCACAACTGCCAGAAGCAGCAGCAAAACAATACACTTAACTCCTGCGTTCAAACAAACAAAACCCTGCTTGTTTTTATGCAGCTATACTTACATGTTCAAAATATGCTAGACATACTACTAATTGGCTAACTAAAATTAAAAAAACAGCTTCAAATGCCAGGTGCTGTGGTGCACACGTGTAAAGTTCTGGCATTCTGAAGGCTGAGACAAGAGGACTGCCACAAGGAGCATGGGCTCCACAGTGCCATCAAGGCCAATCTGAATTGCACCGTGAGAACCTATCTCAAATCGCACCCCCCACCTGCTTTTTTAAGTTATGGGCTGGAGGGACAGGAACGTGGCAGAGTGAGTGCTTGCCTAGCATGCCTGAGGTCCTGGAGAGTCACTGCCCAGTACTGCCACAAAAAAAATTTAGAAATCTATTACTTTATAATTTATTTAATATTCACTTTGTTATCATATTACTTAAAATACATGTATCTTTTACCGTTAAACACTGATCACAGAAAAATATTCCTACAAAGTAGAATATAAAAACAGGGTACCATCTAATACTCCTTCTTTTCTGGTCTACCCAGCTTGCACTGCGCTCTGTGTGACACTTTGAACAAGTCACTCGAGTTCTCTGAACTTTCCATTTCCTTGTGATGGGTTTTTGTAAGTTTTCTGACAGTGACTCACTATACAGTTCAGGCTGGCCCTGAACTCTGGATCCACCTGCCTCAGCTTTTTAAGCGCTGAGATTGTTAGGCATGCACCACCACATCTAGCCAGTGTTCCTAGTAAGGAAAAAACGAAGAGTAAAAGGAAATTTCATACTAAGGAATCCCTTAAAATGGATCCAAAAGTAGAACAGATCTAAATGTATTGCTGAGAAAAGATCTCAGACTAGTGAAAAACAAGTGATAAAGAAATAATGTAAGATCACATTTATATTATTCATAGGACAAAGAGAAATTTTATTTCTCAATGTACAAGTATGTTTCTATGCATTTATATTAAATAAAGAAGGAAGAGGCCTGGTTGGACCCATACCAAATTGTTAACTGCTCCTTTCTAGATAAGGAACTTAAGTTTGAATAAAAAACAAGTTAGAATATCACTTCATTGTTATTGAAATTTTCAACTAGAATGTTTTCATGTGCAATTTGTATAACTGTTAAAAAATTTTAAACCTTAAAACATCATAATACTACATCACTGAAAAAAAGATAAAAGACTAAATATGCATTTCTTCTTTCCCTTAAAAACATTACCAAGTTTTTCACTGCAAAACAAGAAAAGCAAAGCTGGGGATGTAGCTCAGCCGCACAGCACCCGCCTGGCAAGTGAGAGGCTGTGAGTTCAATTCCTGGTACTAAGGAAGAAAAGAAAAGCAGCATAAAACTGTCTTAGAACCACAGAAACTGGCTATCTTGACATACAAATGTTACAAAGACACAGCAGACATGAAAATCCCTAAGAACAAAGCCACTGGGTGTTTTAAGTGGGCAATATCTTTATAAAACAAATGTATGTTTCAAAACCTACCACGTTAGTACAACACTGCATGTCCTTATTTCTCATAAAAAGTCAGCATGAGCAGTGTGATGCACGCCTATTATCTAGCATTCTGGGAGGTTGAGGCATGAGGATCAAAAGTTTGAACCAGTCTGAGCAACTTAGTGAATGAAACCCCTCTCAAAAATTAACAAAAAACTAAAAATAAAAGGCTGGTGATGTAGCTCATCAGTGCCAAGACTCTGGGTTCAACCCTGATTACTGGAAAAAAAAGAAAGGTTAATTTGTGTCTCTTAAGTTTATATAAAAAATCATAAGCACATATTAAATATTTGTAAAGAGAAACAGAACTGCTAACACCATGACAGAAAGCACTGAAGAGCAGAGACAATCCTACAGTATTTCATTCTTTTATTACAAAGAACATTTTTTATTTTCAAAAAATACGAATTTCAAGCAAGACATGGTGACCCGGGCCTGTTATCTTACTCTTTGGAGGCTGAGGCAGGAGGCTCACCAGCCTTAATTACAGTGAGACTGTCTCAAAAAAAATTCAAATTTTGATCTAATAAGCCAATTTTTATATATATTTATTTATTTTTGATACCGGAGATTGAACTCACAACCTCACACATGCCAGGCAGGCACTTACACCGCTGAGCTAAACCTCCAGCCTATAAATCAATTATTTGAAAGATTGTATCTAGAAAAGACTTTCCTATTGTTTACCTCCTAGAATACAGTGGACTAATAAAAATAGCAAGAGCTACCCCAGACATCACAAATGTTTTGCTCTGACTTTTAGATGGGTCATAAAGGATGCTGCTTAGAAAAATCTAAGAAAATCTAACTAAACAAGAAAGAAGGTCATGGCACCAGGAAAACTCAAAAAGACAGAACAGTAAAAAGACATCCAAACTACATCAATGCAAGAGGGACTCAATGTATCTTAAGGAAATTATTTAGCCCTGTTTTCAATATTTTTTTTATAAAATAAGGTCACTACCACTGTACTGTAACATAAGGAACAACATGTTAATGATCCAGATGAAAGCAAAGAGAAAGCTTCAAATATCCACATATGAAATGACCTGTATATGCGGTTTATTGGTACAACAGGGCTTATAATTGGGCAAGATTGGAAATAACTCTAGGGTTTGTTAAAAAGAACAGCTAAATAAACTATACGACATGACCCAAGGGACCACAAGTCAGTTTTGATAAATATGATTTTGAAACTGAGGCTAAATAATTTACTTAGGATTAGAGTGAGTCAATCCTGCACTGATATAATTTAGGAGCCTTTTATTTTTTCCATGGTTTCGCTAACACTATGAATTGAAATTGAATTTCTCTAAAGACAATTTGAATTTGATGAAAAGTTTTGAAGGGCTAACAGAAAAAGTGAAAAATGCAAGAAAATGAAAACAGAACTCAAAGAAATATAAGGCATAAATACTGACAAGTAATTAGATTCAGTAACATGAGGATTCAGGTTACAACCAAGTTACTATCAGGTAACTTTTCACAAAGCAAGTGAAAACCTACCAGGGTCCTACCCAAATTATGATATTATACTGTTTCCATGAAACTCACTCCAAGTTTCACCCACTACACAGTAACACAACACATCAACACACATGTAGAAACTCTATTTTAGGGTTATCAAACATGCATAAATTTATAGCAGAGTTAAGAATTTTTATAACTATTTACAAAAATGGCTCCTTCTGTAACTCCTTTAACTCCTTTACTGATAAATAAAATGTATAGAAAGGCACACACAAAAAAAAAAAAAAAAAAAGAAAGGAAAAAAATAAGAAATTTCCTACAAAAGCACACACATTCTGCAGAGACTGGGGTTGAAAGAACCATAAAGATTCATGAAATAATTAAATGTTTTTCAGCAAAAGAAGGTCCATAGGTGTTCTGCCAAGACATCTCATCCTCAGTACACCTGCGGTTATCATTAGTTGAGTATTTCTAAGGTTCTACTACAGTTTTTCACTGAAACCCAACATAAGATAAAGTGAAGGAGCCTCTCAGCCTGATGGTCATCCCCCTATTCCTATTCTCCCCATTAATAATACTCCTCGTTCCCCAAAAAGTCTATGGCACTGTGAAAGGCTCATTTCCTTAAAAACTAGACTAAGGAACTCATCTATTCATCCAATAAGTACTGAGAACATATTCTAAGGATTACTTCACACACGGGCGCTATCAGTGAATAAGATGTTAACATAATTGAATGTTCTGCTTATCAGTTAACTTCCAACTAAAATGCGACTCCGCCTATTAAGAATCATCCAGAGCTAATAAATAAACATAATAAACAATGAGTAAAGTCTCAGATATGGAATAGGCTTTTCTGTTCCAGTTGATTCATTCTTTAACTATAAAAAATAGGGTCAGGGATTTAACTCAGCAGCTTAAGCACCTGCCTGGCAAGTGCCCAGTCATGAGCTCAATCCCCGGTACCAAAAAAAAAAAAAAAAAAAAAAAAAAAAAAACCTATAAAAAATAAAACATATACACAAGTTTAGGTGACTTAAGATCACAATCAGTGAAAGAGTAAAATTAATAGCCATATCTGCAAGTACTGTTACATGAATTCTTTATCCATATAGAAAAAGGTCTCTGCAATACATCCTGAAACCATGTGGATTTTTTTATTAATCTATAATTACAAATGTATGCAACTACTTGTTTAACTATCTCCCAACTGAATAAAAAGTTACAAGAAAGGAAGAATACTGTAGAAGGGAAAAGCCATGTCACTGTGGCTTAGCATTATTCCAGCACCAAGCAGTGTTTGGTTCAGGTGAATTCTCTATGAACACGTATTAAATGTTCAATATATTTCAAAGGACATGACACTTTACTAAAAATTTCTACTGGATCCATTTAAATATTCCTCTGATATACACAAATAAAGCTTGAGCATATTAAAGTACTCAATACTTTCAATCAGTTTATAAACAAAAAAAAAACCAGCATCAACATGTAATAAAGTCAAAATTCAATTCACAAAAGGGAATCTGTGCAAAAATCAAACATTTGATTTTGCTAGAAACTCATTTTATAACTCTATAACACATTTTACTAATTCTTCTTAATCACTTATCTTACCTGAAAAGCAAAATCTACAACTTATACTTGACTTGGTCAATTACCAAAAATGAGAATTAGCAGGCCAAAGGCATACTAATAAGAAAAAAGTATTAAAAATTATAAATATAACATAACCTTAACACATCTTTTTTGATACTTGAGATTTACAAAATTAAAACAGCCACTGAGGATCCATAACACAAATTTGTATTTCTATTACATACGACACATGGCTATACCCCAAAGTAACACCTCCCCTAAATTATGATTATTAACTAGGCAATTTCAGTTATCAAACACTTCGGTTTAGCTTCAAAATACATTTAACCATTAAGGGAAAGTGACTTCTTGCCCAATTTCTAATATATATAACTTCTACTCTCAATGAATTATTCTAAATAGGTTCAAAATCAACCTTATAGAGTAAAAGATACCACAAACATTTCTAACTTTACACAGGATTTACTCTTCAGCAGATGACTTTGACAACCAAGGACACAGAGGATGATACTATTCTAAGCCACTGCTAATTAAGCCTGACATTTCTTGAAGCTTCACTATTTAACTTTTAAAGATTCAAGTTTATCTGTAAATAAAATATAAGATCTTAACTAAGTACATACAGGCAACTTCTTTTCCAGACGAAATCTTTCCATAATAGTTCTTGCTTTTGATAACGTAATGCAGTAAGTCCCTTGAAGATCCCAGGGACAGTGAGTGCATATCTGATTTAGGTCACTGTGCTTTGCAGAGATGAATTCTTCTAAGTTACTTTTATGGTACAGCCAATCACTGTCTTCTAAGTTACCTAATCCGCCAAGCTAATAGCTACAAATTGCACAGGGTCACACCACTTACAGATCTGGAAAGTAATACAATACACACGTTTAGAAATACTAAACGAAGAATGCAGGAACCAGGTTCCCAGGGAAATCTTTAGAGTGTCAGTACAAAAGAGAACACACTCAGAATACAAACATAAAGGCAGATATATATATAGATGAGTGTATTTACATGTGTGTGCAGTAACTTTCAACAAACTGACTTAATTCTAGCCCTTTCATTTAATTCATGAAAGACCCCAAAACGATTTCATCTCAAGACAGCTTTGACTTTTTTTAGTATTCCTAAATTTATGCAAACCAACCTGGAACTACATTACTAGGATTAATAATTATCATTTTAACCACAGTATTTATACAGATAACAGTTACAATGGAAAAAGGAAACAAAAGTCACCTCTTTTAACTTCTGGGCTTGGCAGGTTCTTGTGTGTGAAACCTATATATGTCTACATTTACCACATCGGAATTAAAACTAAGAAAACTTTAAGGATCATTAGAAAAACAAAACAACACATGAAATATATATAACTTCTGAATGAAAAATAACCAGTTTCAAAAATAAAAGTGAAAAGACTGAGTTTCGTGGTTTTGCAAATCTCCTCATAATCTGACTGACGAAAACTCGGATTTTCCTTTCACACCCCCTTTTTCAGCTACTCTGATCTGATTAGCTGGCCACAGACTATTTAGAGACCCAGGTGAACACAGATAGCCTGTGCTCTTTTACAGGAATTGTGGATACTTGTCTGACTCTTCACCAAATTCAACCAAACAAGTATGAATAAAGGAGCAGAGATAAAAGCAGGGAAAAAAAACTATACAATAGGGACAAAATGATAAAATATACAAGAAAAAAGAATGCATTTAATTTAAACCTAAAATCTGCCCAAGAGCAAATACTCTAAATACATTACAAAACTATCAATGAAGCAACACAGAAATCGTTTTCTCCAGTACCAAACAGAATCAAAGAAATAAATCTTCACTACAGTCCAGGAAGATCATTTACTTAACCAAAAGGCTCATTTGGCTTAAAAGTAATCAATTACTTTTTCATCATAATTTGAACACATTTCCATGATCATTCTGCTTCACCCACTGGAGATAAGAACCAAACTATTCTGCCTCAACCAGGAATAAAGTATCAAGAGATTATTAAAGCAACTTATGGATTCTGGTAAAGGCAAAGAACATGAAAATACAATTCAAGATAAAATCTGCAGGGCTCAGCCTTTCCCTTTAACCTAACACCCTAACATTTTTAAAGGATACACTAGGTACAGCATTATCCACTCTGTATATACCCAGAGGTAAATACCTCACAGAAATAAAAGCACTGAAATATAAAGTCAAAAATATGTACTGTCAAACTGGCAAAAATCAGAAGACAACTTGAAAGCACGTAAGGGAATGGCTGATTACACTAAACAGTCTAAAAACTTACAAACAATGACACAGAACCAGAGTCACACCCAACAGATGTCAGTGGTATATTACAAAAAACTACCATTGCATGTTTAATATGGCACTCATACTTTACAAAAAATAAAACCTATTTGTGAATGTATATGTCTTATGACAAACTACAGAAAAATGCATAATTTGTCTTCTGTATTTCAACAAAGATTATGTTACCTTAAAGATGTTAAGATCTAGTAATTCAGCACAAGTGGTGCACACTTGTAGCACCCGCTAGGAAGGTGGCTAAGGCAGGCGCAGTATGTTCACAAGCCCAAGGCCAGTTAGGCAACTTTGCAAGACCCTTGCTCAAGTTAAAAACATAAAAAGGGCTGAGGATGTAACTTAGCACTCCCTGGGTTCACCCCAAGTACAATAATAATAATAGTAATTCCACATGTAATATTTAATATCAAATGTAATCAATGCCATTAAGGTGAAATATCAGTGACAGTCTTTCAAAAATAAGGTAATTCTTCTTTTAACGAGATACAGTCTTGAGTGTGAGGGTGTGTGTGTGTGTGTATGGTGCTGGGGAATGAACCCGGGGTCTCATGCATGACAGGAAAGCGGCTCTATCACTGAGCTCTATCTCAATCCATTTCTTATTTTAGACAAGGGCTTGTTAAATTGCTCAAACTACCCTTGAACTTTTTATCCTCCTGTCCCAGACTCTTAAGTAGTTAAGATTACAGGTGTGCTGTATTGTTTTGTTGTTATGCCCTTTTTTATCTCAACCACTCCCTTATTCATTAAAAAATTATTTCTTTTTTAAACTAAAGGGAAAAAAAAAAATCAAAAAAACTAGCAGGATATATTATAGTAACTTTTTTGATTTCCTATTAACTTGATTAAGTCCTGTAATACTCCCACTATCTTGTTTTGACTGATTAGACTCTGTTATGATAGTATGATAGTATTAAGTATGACAGTATTAAGTATCAGAATATAGGCAACTACTTTGAAGGCAATAAGATTCACTTTGATGCCCATTCTGGTTTGACTATTATCCTCTTTTGAAGTTCTGTAAGGTTTACAATGTTTAGGTTTTATTGGTCTTGTTCGCTACTGTTTTGTTCAACTTTATAAAACCTAATGAGATAGACAATTCTTCTTAAGGAAGCAAGAGGCATTATGGTAACCATTGTTGATAACCTTGTACTCTGTTTTTACATCATGTGCTATGTCTATCCTTGGTTTTGACTGACAGCTTTGTTTTCTCATGTTTGATTTTATTCTCTTACCAAAAAAAGTAGTAAGATCTATGGGAGCAATAAAACCCAAAATTGTGTAAATTTTGTTGTAATAAGAGAGGGAAAAAAAAAGTGCCCTAAAGAATACAACAGCAAGTGTGTTTAGGTGTGTTAGATGACCATATTAATATTTTTGATTGGATCATTGAACACAACTATTTGCAGTCTCACTGTTTGAATGTTCACTTTGTATGCTTTGATCCTGTGACCTGAATCACCATTTCTAAGATGATAGTGTGTAATCTATTAAGTGGTGATATCTGTTTTTTTTTTTGTAGTTCTGTATTATTTGTACCCTTACATTGTTCTGTTTTGTTCTGTTTTTTTTTTTTCTCTTTTTCCTTTTAAATAAATTTAAAAAAAAAAGATTACAGGTGTGAGTGAGCCCCCATGCCCAGCCACTTCCTTTTACATACTTTCAATACTACTAATTCAGTAACAGCTAGTAAAATTGAAGTTATTACCATAAGGAACAAAAAATATGAAACAGTAAGTCAGCATAAATATAATACATAGGGAGGCTTTATCTTAATTCAATTTCCACAAAAACATTTGCAGCAGAAAATCAAAAGACAAAGGGAAAACCCCTGTAAAACAAACAGAAAACCTGTCTCATTTAAAAATATAAGTGTTTCAGCCAAGAACACAGCCAGTTCACCTCCTTCAGAAGTATATCACTGCTGAGTCTACATTGCTTAATTTGCACAACCATTTCATTTTTCACCACCACTAAAATTTAGTCTTCGCCGTGTAAGATCACCACCTAGTGGCTGTGATTAGAGGCATGGACTTGTTCTCTCACTAGTACACACACATGTATGGTGAAGACAATGCCTACCTAAAATGCCTGCCCCAAGCAAAGAAAGTCAAAGTCTGAAAAGTCTTCTGGCAGTTGTTTCAAGACACCCAGACATTTAATTTTATTCAGAAGACAATATTAAGAAGATTAAGTAGAACTCTGTATTTCACTTGTCTATCAGCCAAATGTAGGATATAGTGGAACTGTATTTATTCATAAGGACACTTTACATGTGACACTGAATAACCAATGTATGTGTGTCACAGTGAAGTAGATTTACAGTCAGTTTTTTAAAAGTTCTTTCAATGGAAAGAAGAAACACCACTTCAAGAATTTTTATTTTTCACAATAGTTTGAAGTATAATTTGATATTCACTAAATAGCTGAAAAATCTATTTCACAAAGAAATACAGTATAGGCATGGCAAACATTGTTTTATCTTTGCAGAAATAAACACATTATGATAAAAAGTAACAACTGTACTTGGTAAAGTATCTCTCTCTGTGTCTGTGGGTGGTTCTAGAGATGGAACCCAGGACTTCACACATGCTCCTCCAGTACTCTACCAACCGAGCCAGAGCAGTGGTCCATTCCTAAAGGACACTACTGTGAGAAATGGGCTAATGCTCTGGGGTCAAAGCAACTTACTCTAGACAAGGCCTGCATTCAACCCCAGCGAGGAAACAGTACCACTTCAGTGCTAGAGACAAAGGTGATGCTCAGTTTACAGGTACACTGAGAAAATGCTTATTTGCAATATTCACAAACGTTTATTACAACATATAGGTCTCATCTTGAACTACAGTTAGCTAAAAGATTTTAAGAAATTTAAAAATCTGACTGGGAAGAATTAGAATACAACTGAAACAATTGAGAACAAAATTACCAAAGCCAAATTATGGTTTCATATATTAACTAACATATTTAAACTCAGGTTCTCGGTAGAAACATGCTTTTTTCTCACTTCCTCTAAGGCATTCAACTAACGAAGAGTCCCTCCTCTGACTGAAAAAAACATATTCTTGGTCTTCTCCATTTCAAAGCGGATTTCTGCTCGAGGAGCCTTGACTCTACTCCTCCAGGTCCGGGTTTCTCAGGCTCAGCACCAATGACATTTTGGACTGGACACTCCTTTGATGCAGAAGAAGGTGAGGGCAACACCCCCAACCCCACCACCGAGAATCACTGCTTGAGAAACAGCCAGAAGCCACTACTGTTTTAGGTCTCTTTTTTGTTTTTGTAGTGCCAAGGACTGAACCCCGGGCCATACCCAAGCTGGGAAGCTGCCCTCCCACCGAGCTACACAACCAGCTCCTCGTTTTCAGTCCTTTCAACATCTGTGAAGAACAATTTAAAATCTACTAGATTCTCCCTCAAAAGTCAGTACACAGATGCACATGGTAAAAATAAACTAAGTCTCTACACTTTTATAAAGGCTGAACTCTGCACTCTACACATTTGATTAATCTGCTTCACTAAAATTCACAGCCCTAACTTACTGAGAAGGATCCAGCCTCAAGAGACTGCATCAAGAAAACAAGAAGCAGACACAGACACAACAGTGACTCCAAAAGGACCTGAGAAAGGAGCACGGGTCCCATGAAAAGGACATGAATGAGAGCTGAGTGTGGTGGCACACTCCTGTAAGCCCAGCACTCGACAGGCTGAGGCAGGAGGATCCTTGGAAGTTCAAGACCAGCCTGGGCTACAAAGTGAGCCCAAGGCCAGCCTGAACTACATTGTGAGACCATCTCAAAAAAAGGAAGATGACGACGATGACAAAGATGAAGACAAGACTAAGAAGACAAAGACGTAGATGACGAAGAAGACAACAAAAACAAAGAAAAGACGAAGAAGACAACGACGACAAAGAAGAAGACGACAATGACCACGATGATGACAAAGAAAAAGAAGAAGATGATGAGGAAGAAAAAGAAAAAGACATGAATGAGATGGCTCATGGCTGAGGCAATTTAGTCTTTCTCTACCTGAAGCTTTTTCAACTCTTCCCAGACACCAAGCATAACTCTGTACTCTGTACTCACAAAAGAATCTGATGAGTTTAAATGAAGTTTTTTGACTACAAATAACTACAAATAAATCAAAAGAACCCTGCCTACAACTGCCTGGAACTCTGAACAACTACTTCTATTTATTTTTACTTACTGAAAGAAGAACTGTCAATTATGAAATGGTCATAGATTGGAAATTCAGATTCAAATATTGCCAAATTTGTTATGTAGGTCAACAGACATGCCTTTATTAATTACAACTGCTTGTTGACATTTACTTGATACGGTTAATGGATTAAGATAACTTTTATTTCTCAAATATTCATATATAAATGAAAGCTACATCAGAGGGCAATTACCTTCACACTCAATAAAATATAATTTAAAACTTTATAGTTTCATTAAACTACTTCAGAACAAATAGGTATTTTATTCAGCATTTTTCCCACGTTAAAATACCAAAGATATTCTTAATATTTTTGTATTTGCTTTCCAAGAAGAGACATTATTTTATGTGGATAAAAACAGAAATGTTTCCTAATAGTAGTAACCAAATTAATGCTCAAAGATGTCAGAGACACAAAGAAAAACTTGGAGGTCCTCAAGGTGAAAGTGAGAGACAGATCAAAGACCAATTCTGAATTTCTTTCTTTTTCCTCTTAATATTCACTAACGTGACACCAGTTACTTTTAAAAGGATAAAATGAAGCCGAGCATGGTGGTGCATACCTGTAGCTACAGCAATTTGGGAGGCTAAGATAGAATGAAAGAGGAAGATCACTAGTTCAAAGTCAACATGGGTAATTCAGTAAGCCTCTGTCTAAAAATTGAAAAACCAAAGAAAAAGGTTAGAGATGAGCTCACTGGCTGAACACTTGCCTAGCATGTACAAGGCCCTAGGTTCAATCCATAGCACTAAAACCACAAAGGTAAAGAACAGGAGAGAAAACTGTTAACAAGAAACTTCATAAAACCTTTCGAAGTACAAAGTAAATGGGTGTCTCAGTTGGAAAATCAACAGTAACTTTAAAACAGGTGACTATTTCTACCAGGAAATAAAGTAGAACCCAAAAAGCAAAATCATATTTAACTTACATAGCACTACAAAAATTTCAACTATGATTGCTTAAATATTTATAAAAGTTTTCAATTAATGACCTAAACCAGGAAATTATCTCCACAAATTATGTTAGCACAAAAATATACCCTTATCCTGAAAAACTGTACCTATAAACATGTAGTGCCATCTATCAACCAGTTTATCTGGGCTGAAGATAAAAGTTCCTGTTTATATAAGTAAGCATTCAATTAAACACCAGGAGTTCGTCTTACTACACGATCATCTTTACCAGCCAAACTATGTTACTTTAACATTTAATATTTAAATGAAATTAACTTTCCCCTGCACACATTTATTATCATTTCCAAACTCATTTCAAGCTACCAAAAGACAGTTTTCTTTATGCAAAATTTTAACAACTCTGTATACAACAGATTTTTAGTGATATGTGTGAATATTAAAAACAACATATTCCATGCTAGAAATGTTTGAAGCTAATTGCATAAAGCTCTTGTCTGCCCTAGTTTGAAAAACTCTTATCTTCAAATCTTTGACATCTAGAGAGGAAAAACAAAAACAATAAAAAACCACTGACCCCATAGAGAGCACACATACCATCACTTGCCTTTCCAATAGTAATTATGATTTTATACTCATTTAAGTCAGATCCTCATGAAATCTGGGAAAAGACAGCAAGCAATCGAGGACACAGCTGTGAAACAGCATTCAAACCCAAATATTACAAGATTTAACACCAAATGTTATAACACGATGCAAACAAGTTTCTAGTTCATTTATATAAATTTGCATCGTATTAAAAATACGCATTACCATGCTATCCTTGCACTGTCAACTAACTTTTCAACCGTATCAAAGATTTTACATTTATTTATTACCACCAGAATCATTTAGATATGTATGCAGATATACACATATTTCAAACATTTGTATACCTATCCTCCGGAAAGAAACCTCAATTGTGTCCCCTTGTTCATGTCATTATCTAACAATATTTATCAAGTGCCAGAATAAAATGTGCCAAGACTGAGACAAGAAAGAAGTTTAGTACATTCAGAGAGTTAAAATAACTGAAATGCAGAACAAGAGGAAAATGCAGTTCAAGAGAAAAGGACAGAGAAGAGAAGTAAATGGAACAAATCTTTTAGGCCTTGCAAGTTCAGCCTACTTCTGATAGCAATGGACTTTCAAAGTGGGAGTGACAATCAGCACAGTGCCTTTGCACCACGTAGACAATTCTGTGTGGGAGAGGGAAACCAATTAGAAAGTTACTGCGTTAAGACAAGAAGCCTGAAAGCTGATGGTCAAAGGCAGTAAGAGAAGCAGGCTGTCTTTAAGATGCTTAGGATGCTGAATCCACTGAATCTGCATAAAAAGAGAAAAAAATTCAAGGAAAATATTCTCATTTCAACCACTGAACAATCAACTGATACTAGTTCTTATTCAATGAAATAAATGGAAAAATAGGGCTGGTGATGGAAGGCTTGCTACCAAGCACACGTCCCTGGAGTTGATCTCCAGCAGCAAAGGGCAATAAAAAAAAAGAAAGGAAAAGAAGAAAAAAAGAGTTTGCTAAGTGGAGTTTAAGACAAGTTTAACAAAACAGTAAAACTCCATTCCATAGTTTCAACTGACTCTGAAATTACGCAAAATATTTACTAGGATTGAAAAATTTAAAAAAAGACACAATTTGAAGAGAACGAACAACATGTATTGTATCCACTGTAAATAACAGGATAATTTAAAAAGAGCTATTTCCATATTTATAACATCGTGGCGTTACATGAAAACATAAAATCTATGGGGCCATCAGAGGGTGCTGTGTAAACTTAATTTTGGATACAGATGAACACAACGATTAACATCCTCAAATAAAGAGGGGCTGAAGATACGGAGCGAGTTCTAAACTGCTTAAGGACAGCAGTGAAGTCAAGAAAAGGAGGGCAGGCAGCAGATGGGGTTAGGAGGGTTTTAAAGCAGCTGAGATACAGTAACAGACTATTCCAATAGCTGGAGCATTGCTAAGACTCTGTAGGTTTCTTCCATGAGTAAACCATTACAGTAAAAGTACTACAACGCATCATGTCAGCTACTTCAGAGCCTCAGTAACAAAAAGCCATGATAACTGCAGATACCTTGCTTTTTGTTTATGAGCCTCAAACAGCTGACAAACACTTGAAAGTGAACAGGGGATAATCTATTAGTCCTTCTTTCTCATTATATTGCATTTATTATCCATGGCCCATGTTCTTAATATGAAGTTCAACTTTCAAATATAAAAACATTTTTTTTTGTTTGAGACTGAATTAAATGCAAGGCCACTGACCTACAGTCCAAGTTTTTTAGAGGAACTGAAGTTTTTAGACTTTTTGATAAGAGTATTAACCTATGTCAAGCCAGGAACGATGATGCATATCTGTGTCATCTTGGGTATTCAAGAAGCTGAGGACGAAGGATCAAAAATTCTAGGCTGGGACAACTTAATGAGACTTTCTCTCAAAACCAAAATATAAAGAAGGGCTGGGATGTAGCTCTGCCTAGCAGGTGGTATTAGGTTCAATACACAATACGTGCACACACACATATATACACATACACGTGTGTGTGTGAAAATCATACGTCATGCTATATATATAGTGCGTACAATATGTATGTATGCATACATATATATGTATGTTTACGAGAGAAAAAAGGAAATAATATAATCAAATTTCACAGCAATGTGGCTTCAACTTTTTTCTTAAAAGTACATCCTAGAAAGACCTTTTGCATCACAGCCCAATATAAGTATATATGTTTACATGTTTATGCATGCATGAATAAAACAAGTATCACATAGCAATATTTCCCTTAACCCTTATAATATATTCTTTCATTATCTATTTGGCTTCTTTTTCTCCATAATGCTTTTTATAATTCTCTCATCGCTGACAAGTCACAATCTATAGTTTGAAACACTTGGAAAGATCTTCAAAAACTGAGTATCTGAAATGCATACTTCCTAGGTTTCATTTAACAATAACTACTGCAAAAGCTGAAAAGTGAAGGGCAAGGTTAGTGTTGACTCCTGCTACACTGACAGTGGAGAACAAGGCGAGAGAGTGCAAAGGTAAAACTGACAATCAGCGAAGTTTAAAAATTCTGCTTAAACTCCTGGAATAAGTGATAATTAAATTCCTAGATTTGTATATGTAAACTGTGGACAACGTTCCTTTATTTGAGATGTAAACTGAAATAAAAGCTATGACACTAAATTCAAGACAGTAAATTAAATAGTAAATGACCTCCTACTCAATAGGCCTAACCAAATACATCTACCAATGCTCCCTTACTACAAATTATGTGCCATTCTATTCTCTTAAGGCAGATTATAAAATGAAGCTGGAAATGTCACTGCTTTTGCTTTCTCCAAAAAAAGTTCTTAGTAAGTAGGATTTACTCCTCCAATCAGATTCTTCTACTTATTTAGAACTCAAACTGCCCTGAGTATTTGAAGTTTACACTATAACAAAGGAAGCGACCGTATTGTTAAGTATAAAATAATCCTTTCCAGCTAATACATTCAATATACATCACTTAATCTTTAGAGCCATTTACTGCTAACTTACTGCAAGTAGGAGAGGATCGCAAAATAAACAAACATCAAAAATTAAACAATGATATAAACATACAACTCACATTTTTCAGCTGATTTGAAATGATTTTAGATTAAATATAATCGAAAAACCCTCTCTTCCAATCTCATTAAAATCTTATCTCCAATGCAGTATGCCTGTGACCCCAGTGCCTTAGCATACATGGCTAGCACCATCCCAGGCTACTCCGGAGGGAAAGACAGAACTGGGTCACTCACGACAAAGCAGGCAGCATGTGCTTCACATGCATAGTGGCATCCCTCGAGGAAAACGCTGAGCCACCCAGGTAGGTACTGCACACAGAGTTGATGTGGATCATAGCCGAAGACCAGGAATTTAGTAATCCCATTCTTAGAAGAGAGCTGCCTTCCCTTCACTCTGGAGTTTATTTTTAACAAATCTACCTATCTATTGTCTACAGAGAAAAATCTTGTTTCTCCCACTCAACACTGTTTTATTTGGAAAAAAGATAGTACAGCATAAACAGGAACAGAATTAAAACATTCTTTCAAGAAGCTAGTCATGGTAATTCACATATGGTGCCAGCACTCTGAGAAACTGAGACTGAAGGCTCCCAAGTCTGAGTCCAAGCTGGGCAACTCAGTGACTTAGCGAGAGCCTGTCTCAGTTAAAAAAATTAAAACAGGACAGGAGATTCTCTGCTATGGGATCATTCTACTAAAATACTTCGTTTTGGTTCCTCATCATTAAAATACTATAATTTTACTTATTTCTATCTTCTATCAAAGCTGTTTTTAAAAGATTTGAAGAAGCTTAAAAGATGGCAATAAGAAAACCTCTATCCCCAAAAATGTATGTAATTTCAGAGTACAACACCTTTAATAGAAGTTAAAAAATTCTCCTAACCGCCTTAGCAAATAACCATTTTGTAAACTAGAAAAAGAGCTAGAATAATCTCACCTCTAGTCAACACTACACAGTTAATCTGAAAAGTCCTATATATCTCTAAATTGTTGAATGATCCCATGTTCGTAATGACTGATATATATACATATATAAATAAAATCACATAGGCCATGAGTATGTATGTGTGTGTGTATATATATATATATATAAATATGTATATATGCACATGTATACAAAATTCAAAGGCCATCTGTTCACCCAGTAAAATACATGGAAATTCTTATTTCTATTTACACACACACCCACATACAAAAAAAAGGGCAACTTTAATATGAAACAAAGCACAGTTCATGATCACCCCTCAGCAGTAGTACTAGAAGCTAACGTATGCCTTGTCTGCCAAACACTGTACTAAACTTACCCGCTGTCCCATAACACCCTGTAGAGTAAATTCTAAAGAGTTAATAGGTTCAACAAGGCCCAGTAACATTAGGTGTGGTGGTGACCTGCAATACCAGCATGCAGGAGGCTGGGAGAAGAGGATCGTGAGTTTGGGGCTGGTCTAGTAAGAACTTGGCTAAAAAACAGTTCAGTAAGATCTCATCAAAATAGAATTAACTCTCTAGTAATATTAGCTGCCTACAACAAGCCAAGAATCAAAAGGGAACTGCAGGGCCTGTAGGTGCGACTCCATGACACACTCATTGCCTAGACAGATGAGAAATTCAATGACAGGAGAGAAGTAGTAAAAACAAGGTAAGGTTGGAAAAATGACCATCTCAAGTCAATATCCTGTATTTTCAAAAGAAAATCATCATATTTTAAATATTTTGTCAAAATTGTAGTGTTTAAAAGAAAAAAAGTAATTTAAAAGAAAATAACCCCTGCCCAAAAAGCCATTCACAGAATATCTCACTACTGGGATTTAAACACGGCCAAGGCTTTCTATTTTTCATTTCCTCAATCTGTACAATATTTCCTTTACAAGTCTGTCATAAACATATCCCATGAGAACTCAGGGTGATTATTAATAGCACATTCCAAGAGACACTGTTTTACACACAGTATGTACTTTTCCTTCTTCATGGAAAAGCCCTATGAGCTAAGAATAATGACTTCAATTTTATAGATGAGAAAAGTGAAATTCAAAGATGTTAGCTGCCCAAGGCCAGCTGGCAAAAGATTAGAGGGAACTCACGTGTCTGAATCCAAACCACACTCCTCTACCAAGGTTAAAATACCTGCAAATTTTACCATCTTTGAAAATGAGGGTTTGGGCTTGTGGTTATTTACTGAATTTCCTATTACTGAATAAAAACAGCTCAATAAATAAAGGCCAAAATAAATGAAGTCCAAGTGAAGGTCACCTGTAGTCTGAATGAATCTCTTAATCTTAACAAAAAAAGAGACCAACTTGCCCTGATATGATACAACTCATAACATAAATCTCCATGATGCTACTACTAACAGCATTCACAAAAAAATAAAATGAAAGGGATATAAGGAAACTTGTCCTGGATAATTATAAGATCATTTTGGTACAGCTTTGTGCAAAAACCAAAGAAATAAGCAAATAAACACAAAGTTCTAAATAATATACTTAGTGCATTGGCCAGTTACAGTGCCTATACAAACACTCAGGCATGAATGGGGAAGGTAGGGAGCAGAATTCAGTAAGAAAGTGGGTCCACAAAGCTCAAAATCACAAAGTTAAAAGCAGATGACCTGAGAAAGTTCACTTATGTAAGTAATACTTCTAAAAAATAAGGATACACAATTTCAACCCCATACACGTATCAGCTGACATCTGATCAAAGACTTGAAATCTCTTTTCCTGTTTTTGGTATTTATAATAGAAACTCACTACTTCCATGACACAACAAACAAGAGTTTACATATATGTATATACTGATAAATTAATGTGTGAAATAACCATTGTTTTCTTACAATTCAAAGGTATTTAAAACTGGTGAAAACATTTTCATTTTACTGGTACTTACCACATGCCTAAAATCTTGCTTCAAGTTTAAAAGTAATGTTGAATCTTCTTACTTTGATGCTGAGGGTGTAGCTCAGAGGCAGAATGCTTGTCTAGGTCGTAAGCATCTCTAGCAATCCCCAAGCAAAACCAAACACCCTCTAACTTGGGAATTGATCCCGACTACATTCACTGTATTTATTCAGAGCCCACCTCGGTGGAACAAGACAAGGAAAATTCTCTTTTACTGGCAGTAATACCAAAACTAACAAATTTTTTTCTTTAAGGATTGACACCACAAATAAAAACTATGTAATTCATTATCTAGCTATTTAAACAATTAGGAAGCCTACTCAATTTCAAATCATACCAATGATATTTTTCTAACATTCGTTCACTGAAAAAATATTGCTTCCTATAAGTTAACCCCGAGAATTGCACTCACTGAGAATTTAGCAATGACCCAGAGAAATTTTATCTACAACCCTTCAGGACTCTACAGTCAGACAGGAAAATTTCATTCAGATATTAAATTTCTATAAGATCGGTAATTCACATACATTACAATACTCAATAATTTTAACGATAGAAGGAGTAGGGGGTATAGTTCAGTGGTAGAATACTTCCCTAACATGCATGAGGTTCTGGGTTAGATCCCCCAGCACCAAAAACACTAAAATAAACAAACATAGAGGAAAACATCTACAGTTAACATGGAATTATCTGAAGGAAATAGAACTTTTCAAGTACTACACAAGTAAAATCATCTAGTATGGTATCCCTACAATGAGAAATAGAAGGAAGATAAGGGATCGTGCAGTGGTTTGGTATTAACCATGAACTCAAATCTCAGCTTAGCCTCTTAATAACTGCAGGCCCTGAAAACTGTTAGAAAATCTCTGTCTATGACTTCACGTCTGTAGCACCAACGTGTCTAAATCATATATTTAATAAATGCAAGGCTCACAGCTGGTTTTGTTTTTGTTGTTTTTCTGTACCAGAGATCGAACTCATGACCTCATGTTTGCCAACCAGGCTCTTATGCCACTGAGCTAAACCTCAGCCCCTGGCTTTCTTTAAAACATCAGTTACCTAGTCTTCACTGATTTGCACTGCAGCAAAAGACAAAACCATAAATCCTAGAGTAGGATTTACAACAATGTGAGACAGATGACAGTCCTCCTGCTCAGTACTAGAATTAGGGGAGTGTGGTAGAACTTTCAGTACAGTTTCCTTATTTCATCCAAGAGACTATACAATCTCTAAATGCCACTCACAATGGTTTCTAGTGAAAGCCAAAAATTTATCACATATTTCTCCCCAAATACTGGCTCCCACAAATTAGCAAAATGGAAATTACTTCTGTAGGCTTATTTCTAACTTTTTTAAAATGAAGTGATCGACATTACACATAGCATGTGTATAATTTGAGTGATCTATAATTGCTGGGATGTCTTCCCCCAGTACCGTGGAGAAGCACAATCATTCACATGAACTCAGGGAAGGATGCCTTCTGGAGCAAACCAGGAAAACGATGTCCCTTAGGACAGTGCCACAGTAACTTCAACAAATGTAAACAATCTGAATAAATCTTTAAAATATTCATGATCCTTAGTCAAAGGTAAGGACAAGGTCACAAATGAAAACTACAGGTCTAAAAACTATACATAACCAAGCCAGGCATGTCTGTAACCCTAGCACTTTGGAGGCTAAAGTAGAAGGACCAGGGCTTGAAGGTCAGCCTGGACTGCATACTGAGACCTTGTCTCAAAACAGCAGAAGCACAAGACCAAGCAGTTACTTCTTTATGCCTGAGACACTGCATTTACAAAACAGCACCCTAGTCCCTTTCCACATCCTGCCTTCCCTTTAAAGCCCATGAATCTAAATCCATGAACAGAAAGGGGTAGAAAGTGACTGGAGAATCAGGACATTAGTAACATACAAACTCAAAATTTTCAAAAGAATCATATATTCAATGCATAACTTAATTAAGCATATACTATGCAATTTTACTGATAGACATATATTAACAACTTTCTGTGGTACCTCTGTACCAGAAAAATCAGGTAATTCTTATATATTAGACTATTAATAATCATCCACTTAGCTTTTATGAAATAGTTGGTATGTCATACTATGGCATAAAGCACCATAAGAAATCATCCTATTTTACTTAATAAGTAATAACTTGGATGGCTCAAAAGTGAAAACCAGGTTTAATGAAATTTCCACTCATCTCAATCCTTGCTCTCACTCACTCCCAATGGTAACATCTTTATTAATTTTCTATTTCTCTTCTAAGAGTATTAATACAAATACTGGTAAATATAAACAGAAATTCTCATCCCCCCATTACAGAAAAGGTACTGCACACTATACTGTAGTCTGCACCATGCTCTGTTTTTAGTTGATTGAGCTTAACTATTTCTCCACTCCTGAGTAGAAACCATCCACACTATTTAATTGCTACAGTATCACACAGTGTGAATACACTATAACAAGTAAACCAGTGCCCTGACTGGCTGCCTCACACCACCTTCTTGTTTGATGTTTTTCAAATTTCTCCTATATAAAATAAGCTCTAATTTATTGAGAAGTGTCTCAAATAGGTTTATAATCACAGAACTTCCTTTCCTAGATGCATAACAATGGAATATACTAGTAATCCGCTGTTTACATTTTCTGAGAACCATCAGGAATTGCCACCTCAATTGGGAGCATCTTCATCAAAATATAATGTATTAGCGTATTATAGGACTTCTCCAGTCTTTAACATACTGTTACACACTGAGTCTCCAAAAAATATAGTATGTAACATTTTCCAATTTATTTGGCTACAGAATGATACTTGGCAGAACTCCTCTAGATCTAGCATTTTGTGAAATAAACCTTGGAATGTTATGGGATAGATTTAATTACTAACAACTATTTAAGCAAAATATAAAACTATGAACATTCAGATGCAAGAAGTGGCACGTGCCTGTAATCACAGCACTACAAGTAGCTGAGGCAAGAGGATCACAAATTCAAACCCAAACTGGGCAACTCAGCAAGATCTTCTCTCAAAATAAAAATGAAAAGGGCTAGAGATGCTCAGTGGTTAAAAGGGCCTCAGGTCAATTCCTAGTAAAATACACATACACAAAACACAAAGTTTTAAATAACTCATTCAGCCAACCTAAGCTCTTTTTTGGAATACATTCTTTAGCTGGTATTTTTGGGCCATAAAACTATCTGAGGTTTGACTGTAAAGCTACATGACACTAGCACAGAAACTTCACTATGGTTTCTGGGGATTCATGGACTCCTGAGGCCACTCCACAGGTTGTAATCTCTAGAATAAAAGCAATTTTAACGGGACAGTGCCCTGTCACCTACAGCACCTTTAATACACCAAAGACCAGGGTACAACCCAGAGCATTTTTCAGAAAAGCTAGTAAAAAGCCAGCAAAGAATTTACTATGAAGCGTGCTGTGGTGCTAAGTAAACAGCATACTCACAGGGCTCATATTCAACTAATGTCAAGCAAAGTACTGTGAGAAAGAATGGTTACTAGGGGGTGTGATCTGATTTTTACACGTGTCTTATATTTTATATAAACTGGATTCTCCCAGGATTAAGAAAGCTGGTTTTTAAATCATTTTATATTATATGAAATCAAAATTTATTTTTTTCTTTTCTTTTCTTTCCCTAAGACTGGTTTTCATCATACTGCCCAGGCTGGCCTGGAATTCCTGGGCTCAATGTAGCCTCCTGCCTCAGCCATCTGATAGCTGGGACTATAGGCATGCACCACAGTATCTGGTTTCAAGGATTCTTTAGAAAGTATACATTTCACATTTGACAGCAGGAGTTACTAGAAAAACAATTTTGTTTCAAATTTGAATGTAACAATGGGAATAGAAAAGAAAAACAGAAGTCTGTCTTTTAAATGGAAATCAAAAGTATGATTACATCTGGTCCTGAAAGTACCATTCTGGGCAGGGAACTTCACCCTAATTTGCATCTGCCCAAAGAGGGCATCCTTAGTTATTCCCATTCTCAGGCTCTCAGTCTGTGACACCTCTCATCCCTCACAGTTTCCCCATCCCTCACTAGTTCCTCCCACCCACAGCAAGTACTAAAAAGTGCTGAAATTCTGAAAAGACACTTTCCAGGTCAAGACATTATCTCAGTAGACAAGATATAACATAAGATTATATTACTACTTATCAAAAATTTGTTTCTTGGAGCATTTTTACAATGGAAATACCTGTCGTACTAACATGTACTCAATGAGGGAAGACAGAACATAATTTCCTTTATTCTTATTTTTGTTGCATCAATTCCTAAGACTACAGGATTTCTGTATTCTGTTTATTTTTCCACAATAAACTAAAGTATTAAACTGAAATTATTCTGCATTTAAAATAGCATGCACTAAGTACAAACACAGTGTTTACACATTTTGGCAAGCTGTAAGAGAAAAACAGCTATGTCATCTTTTTTTTTTTTTTCATATTCTTTTAGAAATCATTTATGGAGTGGGATAGCAGTCAATGGAACAGCACCTGCCTAGCATGACCAAAGCCCTAGAGAAAGAGGAGAAGTCCATTTTCCCTTCTGATAACATATGATACAGAGACCTTCCAGTGTTGGGTCTATTTTCAAAGATACACTTGTTTCTCAAGTTCTTAGTCAGAGATGATTTACAACTCAACACCTTCTTCAAATTGGGCAACTTGACAGAAAATAAGCAACACACTTCAGGAATATACAGAGAAGATGAGATCCGTATTGCCTGACATATGAATAGAATGAAAATCAAATGACACTGTTCACATAACTTTCTCTGCAAAAGAAATAAAAAACAATCCTCAAAATATCAATCCACCTTTTCTGTTTCATTATGAAAGGTGCGTTGTGTTCTACCTTTCAGTCTGGTACTGCTTGAAACAGACTTGGTGGCGCACTCCCCTAAACCCAGCTACTTGGGGAGCTAAGTAGGCCAGCCCAGACAATTTAACAAGACCCCATCTCAACATTTAAAAATCACAAGGGCTGGGGATGTAGGTCAGTGGTACAGCGTCCCTGGGTTTGATCCCCAGTACAGGGGAAAAAAATTGCTTAAAGTAAACTCATTAAAACTAAATTAGAATTTAAGAAACATCACAGTATTTTAAAACATTATCTTTGGAGGAGGAAAATCTGCTTACAACAGCCCAAACAGAACCTGTCTGTTCTGGCACAACTCCAGTTATAACGCAAATCTAGGCGAGGTGTGGGAACACACAGCTAAAATCTCAGCTCTCTGGGAAACTGAGGCAGCAGGTTCTCAAAGTTCGAAGCCAGCCTGGGCAAGTTAGTGAAACTGGCTCAAACTAAAATTCATCAAAGGGCTAGGGATGTGGCTCCATGGCAGAGTGTTTGTGCAGCATGCAGGAAGCTCTGGATTCAATTTCCAGTACCACTCCCCTATCAAAAAACAGCAAATCTGAAAAGATGCTTTTGGGCACTAGCTTCTTACAACACTCTTTGAGAATGTGCAATCCATGGAGATTAAAAAAAAAAAAAAAATCACTAATTTCAGCACTTTAGCTCTATTCTCATGAGCTAGCCCTCTGCCCTCAGGAAGACTGTAACAAAATGCCAACTATTGATATTTTGGGAATTTATAATCATAATTATAAATAATCCTACACTTTACCAAATTGTACAAACAAAATTTCCAAGTTGCTTGCTAAACAAAGACAGATGCAAATTTCATCCTAAGCTACAATGTTAGAATAGCTTCCTTACTGATACCTGTTTACCGCAAAACTAAAAATGTTGAACACATACAAAACAGTAACTACAAAAGAAACCATAATCAGCAAAAGGAAACTATGACATAAGTCAAAATGTATATTGATCTATAATACCCTGTAACATAAACTTATGAAACACTGTATGCTCCTTTGTATAAACGGCCCATTTTGTCAGTTGCAGATCCTATCTACTGTAAGATCATATTTGTGGTGAGACATATAAGAAAGGGGAAGGAAAGAGGAAGAAAAACAACCTATTACAGGATGTTGACAAGTGTAACTACTAAATTTGAGAATATACTGGTTAGCACACATTGCCACATACCACTAAAATATATACCAGGTTCATCTAACACCAGGCTACTTGGCTTTCAATTTCAACATACTCAACTAACAGGAATCCAGTGTAACAAAATACCCTTTATCATACCCTAATTCTCTTACAACAAAACCCATGTACCACCAGTACACAGACCAACAATTTTCCAACCCAATGACCACACAAAACAATTCTTTAATCCAATTCATTGCCCTGCAGTTTCATTTGGACAGATGACAGATTTGCTGTCTCTTCCTTTTATTACAACTCCAAGGACTGTGGCCCAAAGATATCATAGAAAAAGTAACAAAAGCCTGATAATATGCCTAGGATACCATATCTCTTGAGTTATCACTATCTAACCACAATGCCCAAAGAGAAAGCTTACTTACACACTCAGACATAAAACTTATCTACCCATCACCAACAGAGTCCAACTGGGTTAATATCTTCCATTTATCCTAATGACTTTTTTAAAAGTACTTCTAATACCCTCATGGAATGTTTTAACTGGCATTCCCATATGGAATATAAATGTTAACAATGTGTTGTTCATTCCACAAGCCAAAATAAACTCAATGAAGTAGGATTCCACAGTATTTGTGTATATGTTCACAGTCTATCACCAATGAGATTCCTAACATCCAGAAAATGAAAGAAATTGTTTACCAGCACATTTCAAGAACTAATTTCAAAATTTCAGGTACAACAACTGAGTTAAATAATATACAGCCTAATACAAAGTAAATCATCTTATAATGGGAATCTTCTAAGCAGTGCACTTCGCTGTAACAGAATTTAACCTATACTAGAAAACAAGATTATCCATTTCGATCAATTCTAAGTGATACCACATTAAGCTTTCTACAAAAGTGGAACTAAAACTCCTTATGGCTTTCCTCCATTCATGATGCCAAGCTCAATAAAAAATTATAGACTAGTCATTTTTTAAACAGGATTTTACTTTGTAACCCAGGCTGGCTTCCACTCATGGTTCCTCTGCCTCAACCTCCTGATTGCTTGGATTACAGGTGTACACAACCACATCCATTATATTACAGAATGTTAGAAGAAACCTTAGAGCTACACTATGAAACAGATGGGCTCTAATTTATTCAAATTTTTTACATAGTTAAAAGCCTAAAATGATATTTTATGAATATTAATTTTATTCTTTTTTGGCAGTCTTTTAAGCAGTCTGCTGTGAATTAAAAGCTAGACTGACAAATATAATCTCTCACTTTTATAGCTTTCATTTACCAAGAAAAACAGGGTGAAGAAAGATTTGCCAATGCCAATATACCTTTCCTCACAGTCTCAAATCTGAATTCTCTACAACTTCAACTTTTTACTGCCCCCTACTTTACTTTTGGACTGATAGCTTACTATATATGATTTCTGGTCTGCACAGGTTTGAAATAGCCAAGTCTTATCTCTCAAAGATTTGGGAGATACAATCTTCCAAAGCTTTCCCTTGCCATGCCACTAGTATCAGTGTTGAGAAGTCTTAAAGTCAAATATTTGTCTGCACATAGCTGAATGTAACTTCAATTAGGCTACAGCTGATTCTCCTTTGCTGCACACTATAAAATAGGTTCCAAATAAATATTACATGGTATGAATGACTTAAGAGTGCAACAGCCTTATATGCTGTTTCTTCTAGCCAAGTACAGTATTTGAGAACACATACTTTCCAGCTTTTATGAAAACTTAAAATGTTCTTTACTGCTGAACTGAAAATTGCAAATAAAAACAGCTAACAGCACATTTGATATCACTATTAGAAAAGCTACTATATAAGTTATTCAAAAACTGCCCAAAGAATTACAGAAGATTCCTTAGAAGTTTCCAGTATTCCATTACTATTCCCTGTGAATAATTTTCCTAATAACCGCTGCTAAATGACTTACCTCACTGTCTGGAGACTTGGTATTCTTCTATGTTTAGAAAAATTTCTAAATGAACATACACAATTGAATAATAACTAGTCTCCAAGGCCTGGCTGACAATCTTAGAATTAAGGGGGAGGGAGGGGAATTTAAAGAAAACTTGAATAAAAACACGTGAAAAGCAATTTTCCTATTAGCTGTAAAGACTGGAAATTTTTCCCTGGAACCTTTCTTCCTTTCCTAGTCTGAGTAAAAACTGCATGTAGGAAAATTTCTAACACTCTCATCTCCTTTGAGTCACAAACTAGGAAGGGGGAAGAGAGCCACCACGGTGGGGGCACAAGCACTCTACAGGAACGCAGGAAGTCTGCTTCTAGAGGATGGGTCACTCATCCATCACCCCAAACTGGGGCCCTGGCCTCCTGGAAGTTCACCCTTAACTTTTTTCTTTTTCCCTATGAAGCCAAGCCAACCTCCCAGGGAAACGTGATTTTTGCTAAGCTGATGAATCTCAGCAGCAAGGCTCAGCTCCGGACACCGAGGCTCTCCTCTTACTACTTGGCCTGCGACACGAGGATCCTCCTGGGCTCAGCCCACAGGAGGCGGCGGCGGACCTGGCAGGCAGCAGCACCAAGCAGCCCTGGTCGCGAAGGCAGCTTGATCGTCCACGCGGCCAGCGAACTCCCCGAACAAAGCACACGGCGGACTTGGCGAGGAGGAAAAAGTCTCGGCAGCTCCTCCCCGTGCCGGGGGCCACAGACAGGTGGAGCCGCGGTCTCCCTCTCGGGTTCGGGGGCTCCAGAGGACCCCGGCGCCAAGGCCACCGGCTGGGGTGAGCGGCAGGAAGCGGGGGCGCCCCGCGCCGCGCAGCCTGGCCAGGGGGTGGTCGGGCTCACGGAGCCCCGCGGCTGGCGGCGGCGGCGAGGATGCCCCGACCCGGCCTGCGCCGCCCCGCGCCCCGGGCCGCACACAAAGGGGCTGGCGAGGCGCCGGCCGGGGCGAGTGGCCGAGCCGCGACGCCCGCTCGCCGCGCCCCCCCTTTGTCTGCCTCGCTCGCGGCGCCCCCCCCCGCCGGACCCCGCCGCCCGCGGCGCCCTCACCCTGCTCGTTACCCGGGTGAGTAGCGGTCTCATCTGCTCGCCAGCCCCATCCGCCTCCATGGCCGGCCGGCAGCCCGCGGCGGCCGCTACCGCGCTCCCCCGCCGCCTCCGCCGCCGCTACCGCGGCCAAGAGCCCGCGCGCGAGGGGCTCGGACGTGCGTCGGGCGCGGGGCGCGCGCGGAGACCCGGCGCGGGGACGCGGGCGCGCGTGTCCGCGTGGCTGGTACCGCGCTGGAGTGAGGCCGCGGCGGGGAGCGTGGACCGAGAACTGAGCGAGCGGGAGCACCGCGCCGGGCGGAGGAGGGAGCCGCGTAGGGGCCGGGGCGGGGCCGCAGCGCTGACGTGCGTTCTCGACACGCCCCCTGCCAGTTTGGCAGCGCGGAGCAGCCCGGCGCTCCTGGGGGCCCAGCCGGGAGGCCACCCGGAGGTGGGACGGAGGAGAGGGCGACGGACATCTAGCCCAGCCAATCCGCGGCCCGCATGATTCCGCACCCCGACGCCCCGCCCCCTTAGGCCCCGCCCCTCTTTGTAAAAGCTTAATTGACCAAGGCTGAGAATCTAACTCGTTTTTTTCGGGTCGGAAGTTCCACTGACGTTCGGAAGTGGGAAGGGGGTCACCAGCTCCTCTGGCTGCAAACCACGTGTTTTACAGACAGAAGGAAACGAGCAGCCTGCCTCTGTCGAGGAACTAATAGGTCTTCAAGGCGAGATGCAGGAACTCCACCTTGAGGCCTGTGAAAGGAGGGACAGCTGACCCGCAGCCTCAGGTGCTTCCCCGCTGATGTGCGCCGCGGTGGGCTTCTGCAGGCTGGCGAGCCCTCCCTGTAGAGAATAGTGTCTGTACCTAGAGATGACGAAGGTCCCAGCCTCACAGGGTCACAGCAAGATGAAGCAGATTGCTATCTTGAAATGTGCTTGGCACATGGCAGGCTTCTTGTTGACAGGGGTCTCTTGATATTTAATGGAGATAACAAAAGATTTACTTGAGAAAAGCATAATCTGGCTATAAAAGGAAATACATGTCAGAGCTACATGTTAGAGCGTCAAGAGTTCACGTTGTTCTTCTCCGAGATGGTATCAGTAAAGCCCTTTGTCATCCATAGCTGGCTAAGTATGCTAGACTGACATTTTGCAAGCATACTTCATTTCTGATACTCACAACACTACAAAATGTTTGCCATGGTTTGAATGTGACCCCAGAAAGCATGTTTTGAAAACTTAATCTCCTGTGCAACTGTTTTAAGACCTAAGAAGAGGTGTTTAGGTCCTAAGCCATCACCCTTGTGAATGCATTAATGCTAATTGTAAAAAGGCTTGAATATACAAATGCAGTATCTGGGCACTGTGATCTTTTGCCCTTTTGTTTCAAAGGATGGTGCAGCTGTGCAGCAAGAGGGCATTCACCAGATACAGTCCTTCAACCTTAAATTTCGCAGCCTCTAACACTGTGGAAAAATAAATTTCTCTTCTTCATAAATTTCCAAGCCTGTAGTATTGCTATAGCAACACAAAATAGGGTAAGACAATTTTGAATCCCCATTTTACAGATGAACAAGCTGAGGTTCCCAAAAATAACAGGTTCTAGTATGTGGAATTCTTTTTATCATACTATTCGAATGCCTCATAAGATGAACAATAGAAAAAGAAGAGGTGAAGCAAAAATGAAAAAGACTGACCTAGAGAACTGGAAAGGAAAAAAATATCTCCTAAAATTGATTGAGACATCAGTCACTTGCACCTGTACCATCAGTCTCAAAGGTCCATATAATTTATATAAATGAATTTCTCCTAGGCTCTCGTACAGTGCCGCTCCATCCACAGAACTCTGATGACTATATACAGATTACCTCTCCTCCCCTTTCTTTGCTGTCTGTGCCTACCTAGCACTGATTTCCTTGTAGCAGTACACGTATTTTTATACTTTATTTGACACCATCTGTATACAGACACACGTGAGTGCTCCATGTGAGCTTCATGAGGCCAGCAGTTTTTTATTTATGTTTTTGCTGTTATGTCCCTAGCACCTACCATCTGCCCTTCCTGAGACCTAAGAGCACCTCAAGTAACAGCTGAGCATGTGGTTAGTGTTAGTACAAGAACAACACAGGAGCCATGACCCTTGGTGCCAGGGTTAAAAGTACTAAACAATCAGCTTCAAATAAAAATTGATCCTTACCAGAGCTTGCTAAACAACGAGGGTTTCTCTTCATTTATCTTGTGACAAGAAAAGAATAAACTCTTAGTTTATTTAAGCTACAAAAAATGTTGATGAGTTCTGTACTGTCTTGTAGTTCTCCCACTCTTCCCATCATTCCACCTCCTAGAAGAGTAATGTAGTAACGGTACGATTTACACAGTTTATTACTCACAGTTGCCCTTGTGATTCAGACTCAGCTAAAATTCATCCTAAGGTGCCAGTGGACTGAGTAAAGAAGATAATGTGTTAAAATTGCTTTCTGCAGATAGAGGTGGCTATAAAAGTGTTTTCCAGGTACTGTGAGGCAAATTGTTCTCTTAAATATTTATCTGAAATGTAGCACAAGGGAATATTTGCTCAACAAGGGTGAATGTGAACCTAAATTTACCACTAAAAATCAATTGGTAGCACCTAAAATTAATGTTTTAGCTATAGCCTAAAATTCAGGGCATTTCTGGTTTTCTGGAGCAATAGTAATTCTAGTAGGGACTTGGATGCAACCCGTTGGCAGGGTTTTCATCCCAAGGAACCTACAGTCTTTCTGCAAACAGTTGTTTACAGCCAGGGCATACTTTGTAAAGACAAGCAGTAAAGCCTGAACCTACCTTTAACCTTTAATAGAGGATCCTTTGACAACATGTGTATCTTCATTGCCTCTTGTTATAGTTTAGATATTCTCAGTCATCTGATCCTATACAGGTGTTAGAGGGAAACTTTCTATCCTCCAAAGCCTTTTTTCCCCTAGTACAGAAGAGCGAGGCCAGAGTTTTCTCACTGAACATATACACATCCTTTTTATATTTTTTTATTTTGTGACAAGGTCTTGTTAAATTGCCCAAATTGGGCTCAAACTAATGATCCTCCTGCCTCAACCTCCCGTGGACAGGGATGACTATCCATGTCCAACTCCTCTGAAACTTTGACAATGGAGTTTATTAAAGACACAGTAGGCACATTAGCAGGAGGAAAAAAAAAAAACATTGTATTAAAAAAAAAACATCTATACACTGAGGCTCACAAACATGACACTTAGAAAAGTACAGATAAACCCACTAGGTGCTACACTGGGTGCACCCTGAAGCTGAGACCAGAGAACAAGCAAAACCAACCTGGGAAACAGTGATTTAGGGAGACCCTGCCTGTCTCAAATTTTAAAAAATTAAAGGGCCAGAGCAAAACATGAAAGCCCTAGGTTTAACCTCCAGTAAAGCGAAGGAAAAAGAGCAGATGTTTGAAATTTATCTACCGTCCCCAACTACAGAAAGCAGTAGGGAGGCGGGGCTTGTGGGAGGGTAAAGGCCGGAAGTATATAGTGAGGAAAGGTGGTCTCACTATTTCAGTGAAGAGTCTCCAGGTAATGAGATTTGGCATTGGAGCAGCAATGAGAGGTTATGACATCTCTCTGGGTGTGGCATAGGTACTTACTGTGATACAGATTATCTTCCCTCAGTGATAGGAGGGACTAGGAACAATTAGGTTCTGGGAGGATCTACCTTCAGACAGATAAGGAAACTTTAGAAAAAGGCGGCAGAGGAGGGTCAGAGCCGGCTCTCGACTGCTTCGCAGGACTTCCAAAGGCTCTTAGTTAAAAGTACTCAGCATGGCAACAAGACTAGGAGTATCATTTTCTGACATCCAAGAAAGGAAAACTGAAATCATTGAAATAGAGACTTCCAGAAGAACCTCAATGAGGGAAAGGAAAATGTTTTAAATATCCATTGTTCTTTTGTTTCCATAGGCTAGGCATACAGATACATTTTCAAACAGTAAGTTCAAAGAAAAACAGACTTGGTCCCAACATCATAGAGTTTAGAGTGGAAAACACCAATATGTAAACAAACATGAATAATGCTATGTATGTAACTATATTATGATTCGGGGGACCGCAAAGACAGAAAACTCTGTATTCGGGGGAGTGCATATAAAAATGTTTGGGAAAACTACAGAGAAATATAGTAGATTTAAACTGATCCATGTATGGCAATGGTTAGGCATACACATTAGGTGGTATCATGTATTTGGTCATTGTTCCTGACTCTTGTCACACCGTTAGCCTTTCTTGAGCGGTAGTAGTGTCTCTTGTTACTCACTATGAATTCTTTGCTTGGCATGGTGGTGCAAGCCTGTAATCCCAGCACTCAGGAGGCTGAAGCAAGAGGATGGAGGTTAGAGGCCAGCCTGGGCAAGAGTTGGGCCTATACCCTAACATATGGACCAAGGTTCAATCCTTATACCACAAAGGAAAATAAAAACAATGAACAAGAAAATTTGATGAGTTTCCAGGTTGCTTCCGCTCAATATGTGGCAGTTTCCAGAGAGGGCAAGAAAGTTCCATTTTCCCCACCGCGTACCTTGCCCTGTTTCTCTGGCTTTCATCTGTAACATCTGCACTGCTGACTGTAGGTGAGGCTTTCACTGAGTTATCTGGGCCTTCCTAACACATTGTCAGAACCAAGGATGGCTCTGTGGGAACCCTAGCTCATATATGATCAAAAATATGGGTAACAACCTACTACTGAAGTGGGCGCTGGCTTGGGAGACTGAGTGCTCAACCTGTGAGATAGGACACACTCTCCAGGGAATTTCAGCCCTGAATTGACTTGGGTCCAGTTGGTATCCAGAAATTGCTTGTGGGACACACACACACACACACACACACACACACACACACACACGTACACATCTACTCTTAGAAATGTTAGTGTAAGAGGAGCAAAAAAAAAAAATTTTATTTCCTTTTACAGTGTCACTTCATTAAGTAAATGCAAAGGAGAAAGGAAAGAAGAGCATCACAGGCAAAGGTTACATCAAGGTCAATGGCATTGATCCGAAAATACAGGACAGCTGGATGACAAAGCCTGGCTGCTCTGGACTGCTGTGAGCTGGTTCCCTTTGTGCTTGTGGCTGTATCTTTAGGCAAGTCACCTGGTGTCAATAATCTGTTTGTTTGTTGTCTTTTTGAAACAATCACTTACCAGGTAGCCTAGGCTGGCCTCAAATTCATGGCAATCCTCATACCTCAGCCTCCCAAATGATGGGATTACAGATGTAAGTAACCATGCCCGACATTTGCTTTTACTTTTGGTGGTACTAGGGATTAAACCTAGAGCCTTTGCCCTGAACTGATATTCCTAGCCCTTTTTTTATATTTCTTTTTGAGACAGTCTCACTAAATGACTAAATTGCCCTGACTGGGCTCAAATTTGCCATCCTCCTGCCTCAGCCTCCCAGAGTGCTGGGATTACAAGCTTGTGCTACTACACATGGCTAACATCTTTGGAAGGTGTTTCAGTGATACTTTCCCTCATGCTTTTCAACAAAGATTAATGAAAACATCAAATGCAGTCCCTATAAATGAGCAACAGTAAGTATTTGTTATCATTATCTGATTGGAAACCATGAGGTGGGAAAAAAGGGGACTGAGTTCAAAGGGGAAGGGATTAATGTTCCAGGTTCCTAAGGAGCTTATATGCACATCACAATGCAAACTCAAGTGCAGCATCTGTGTCTACCTTGTCACTGGGTGCATCCCAGCATGCCTGATTTGCAAAGGGTTTGAATAATGGTGAATGTGACAGGGAAGCTCCTTTAGGAAGTTACTTTTGTTTCCTCCTTCCCTTTGTCCTTTACTTCCCATGGATGTGTGTATATATATATATATATATATATATATATATACTTTTTTTTTTTTTTTAAACAAAGTTACCGTCTCCTCCCTTTTGCTCAGCATTCTAAAGAGAAGCCCAAGCTGAGTGCCATGGTTTATATAATCCCAGCCTTCAGGATGCTGGGGCAGGAGGATCTTGAGATTGTGGTCAGCCTGACCTAAACAGTGAATGCAAGGTCAGCATGGATTACATACTAAGCTCTTGTCTCAGAAAATTTAAATGTGCACACACATGCTCGTATGTAAACATGTATACCCTAAGTAGTTAAGATGTTAGCTGATAGTTAAATGTTTCAGATTTATAGAACACAGAACACCTGATGATCATAGTAATGTCCCTCTTTAGTCTTTAGTTCTGTAAATTGCTGTGACATTCAACTGGCAGAAGAACAGTGCATTTGTTTGAAGAAAATCCAGTAATTAGCTACAGGAGGTTGAGATCCACTGCAATGTTCTGCCATACAAAAAAAGAGAAGACACCTTGGATACTGAAGATCTAACTCAGCACACAGCTTTCCTACTGTGCTCTTTCTTTCTCTCCCTTTTTGTGTTCCTGGACCAGCCCCCTCCGTGAGGGAATTTTAAAGATGATCTCCTCTATTTTGTCAAGACTCTAGCTCTTGAAAAGACCTGATTCTTTACTAATTCTTGTCTCCTAAATATTGACCTTTGAGCTGTGGACAGCCTGAACCTTAGCCCAAGAACATAAATGCCAAGGAAATTCTATCTTTTTGCTACACAACAAGGCAGATCCATGCAACTGAGAGCATTAAAGAGGGAACTAACTAAAAATATGGCTAGTCTTAACTGAAATATACCAAAGTTGAAAAAGATTTAACGCAAGTATGAAGTAATCCCTTAGTCATCATAAACTAGTTACATAGTGAATATAATGGTAATATTTTATATATATCAGGGTAAACATTTAAAATTAATTTCAGATATTTCTTTTGATGTTATTAGTGTGGCTACTAGAACATTTAAGTTACCTATCTGGAAGCCAGGCATGGTGGTACATGAGAGGCTAAGGCAGGATGTTCAAAAGTTTATAGCCAGTCTAGACAATTTAGTGAAACTCTTTCATAAAATAAAAATAAAAAGAACTGGGAATATTGCTCAATGGTAGAGCATTTGCCTCTCACGAATGAGGTCAATCACCAACACCATGGGAAAAAAAGACTTTACATATCAGGTTCACATCATTTTATTGGATGACACTGGGTTATAAAGCATAAATTAAAGCAATGCTGAACAGAATGGAAAATACAAGACATACATTGAAAGTAAAACTGATAGGACACAGTGACCCATCAGATACAGATGCTGCAGAATGAACAATCAAAAACGTCTAAGTCCATGGACATGATGGATTTGATATCTTCAAGAATATCTAGTGAGAGATGGGTAAATAGGTGTGGAGCTAGAGGCAGAGCTCTGAGCTGGAATTACATAGTCCAAAAAACCTGCTTGTCTCTATTGAAGCAAATAACTCCTCGGGCTAGGGGGATCCCAGATATGTCAGGACAATTCTTACCCAAAGAGTCATCCAGAGAGAGAAAGACAGAGAAGGTTGCAGATGGCTAATTCCAAGCTACAGAGGACATGGAATCTCTATGTAGCTATGTGGTTCACCTGGAATGTGATACCACTGTTTCTAGAGACAGATGCCTCTTTTTCACACTTACAGAACATTTTCATCAGTTCCCGCTAATTAAAAAGTATGGATAGAATATAGGTTCAGGTATGGTCACTGAAACATTTGTGATAGAAAAAAATAGCAATTATCAACATGCCTCTCAATAAGGGGAAATGCATAAATATATTTTAGTGTTGTAAATGATAAACTGCAATTCAATATCAACAAGAATAAATTGGCTTGGCATGGTGGCACAAACCTACAATCCCAGCACTCAAGAGACTGAGGCAGAGAGATAACAAGGCCAGCCTACACTGCACTGTAATGTGAGCCTGTCTCAAAAGACAAAAGAAAGCGGGTGTGTGTGCATGTGTCTATAATCAGAGCACTTGGCAGGCCAAGCCACGAGTTTTGCAACTTTGAGCCCACCCTGGGTAGCTTAATGATTTTGGAAGACCCTGACTCAGAATAAAAAATACAGTGCTGGAGGTGTTTCTCAGTGAGAAATCTCTCAGACACATTACAGCATCTTTACAAAGGAATTATTTTAGCATTTCCATTGTTCCTTTATTTGCGGTTATTTTGGTTTTGTGCTAATATACACAAAACTATTTGTGGGCCTATTTCTATATATATATTTTGAAGGAACTACACTGAACAAAACTACAAATTACGAGTGCTACCATGGTTAAATAACTCAGTAAGGAAGGGAGCTGGTAGTAAACCATGTACAGGCTGACATTTAGTTCACTGTTTCTTTTGCAGTGCTGATTTTTTTTTAAGTCAGTCGAAGTCATTGATCATCTTAGCTTTGTCAGGCAGCAGGCTGGAATGCTATAATTTACCACTGAGTAAATGGTGGCAGGCAAGCACGAAATATCTGGTCACACCTGAGTACACCCAGATGTGATTTCTGTTTCAGAAGACTGATGATGCTTTTGGGCTGAGCATGCATTAGATCCCTGCTGCTCATGTCATAGAAAGCAGGCTACTCTTTACATTCAGCTAAACTTCAATAAACCCCTTTTTTGTGAAAGTGATCCTTTCAGTCACAACCACCATTAGGACTGTGATGAGTATTAGAAAAGAATACATCTAAACCAAAAGGAAAATCTGAAATTTTAAGGTTCCACTTTGAAAAACACAAAGAGAGACTTAATAGATTTTTAGGAAGCCAAAAAGAGAAAAAAAAAAAAAAAAAGATTTCTTGCCATGGAATCAAACTTCTCGACATATTATCTTGCATTCATGTCAAAATAATTGCTTGAATTAGTTTAGATAGCCTTGGAAATTTATACTCATTTTACTGTAAGATAATCTAAAACTGGTAGGAAAGAAGAAACTTGGGTTCTATAAAGCCTTGTACAAATCACTTAGTGCCTCCAGACTTCTGTTTCCTCTTCCAAGAAATGGGAATAATCCACACCACAATGCCATCTCCTCAACTACAAAATTCAGCGCTCTAAAAGGCTATTTTGTTTTTGTGTTTTTGGTTCTGGACATCAAACCCAGATCTTCAAACATTCTTGCCAAGCACTCTGCCACTGAGCTATACCTCTAATCCCAGAAGATGGTTATGAACATGACAGTTTGGGAAACCCTGGTCTCACAGAATTTAAAACAAAGGCAAAAACTCTAGCTTCCAACCAAACAGTCATTGGAGAAGCTTTGTTCTAAAAAGAATTATTTGGAAGGGCTTTGGGGTGTTTGTTGTAATAATTGGTAGAAAACTTCCAATTCCAATTTGTGTTTGTTGATTCTGGTGACCTGTGGACTCCAGTGCTACCTCATGAAGCCCTCACAGGTTGCTGGGCAACAGGTTACTCTACCAGCTGGGTTTTGTTTCCTACACATAAGACTTTCAGAGTCTCTAACAGCTTTATTTCTTTATTCAGACATTCTTTTTGTTTCCCTGTTGAGAAAAGACGCAATGAAGAATATTGACTACTCACTTCCACAGCTTCAGTCTTCTTTTGGACCCCGAGAGCATACACAACTGTCCTCCGCAGGCTCAAGTTTAAGCCATTTAGTTTTTGAGTGGGCCTCAAATACAGAGAGAGTCATTATAAACAGCTTATGAATATCTTTATACTGCAATGACACTTGTCATAGTTACTATTAGTGTGTCTGCTTTTTCAAAGTAGAGCTTACAGAGGTGACGTTCTGCCAGAAGGGGTGGTGGAGGTAGAGAAAAGAGAGGAGGAGAGGAAGGAAAGAAAGACATAAAAATGGTACTTTGAATATTTGAGGAAATTTGTCGTGGTGGGGGGTAGAACACGGTGATTGAACTCAGGGAACATGAGCTACATCATAGTTACTTCTACATCTTTTTAAAGACAGGATCTAAGTTGCCCAGCCTAGTTTTCAACTTTCAGTCATCCTGCCTCGGCTTCCCAGACTGCCGTGATTACAAGCATGCACCACCACACATGGTTAAAATATGCGTAGCACCCTTAACTTGCCAAGTATTTTCTTATCTGTTCTCTCACTGGATTTTGCAACATCTTTGAAATAAATGCAATACGCATTAATAGATCTGCAATTCTCTATTTGAAATCCTTAAGGCCATACACTTCTAAAATTGAATTACCTTTGAAACATGATTTCCTGGAATATTATGATTCAGTAGGCCTGGGATGGGACAAAAGCACCTATAACTTCAGAGAGTCTTAGGTGATTCTTATCATAGGCAAGTTTAAGAAACATTGTTATAAACTGGGTATAGTGGTGCATGCCTGTAATAGCAGTATTCTAAGAGGCTGAGGCAGGAGGCTTGCAAGCTTAAGCCCTGTTTGGGCAAGTAGGTGACCTAATAAGACCCTGTCTTAAAAGAAAGAAAAGAAAAGACAAAATGAAAAAAATAGAAAATGAGAGAAAAGTCACGGGATGTAGCTCAGTACAAAGGTTCAGGGCTCCATCCTTAGTACAAAACACACACTCCATCACCACCACCTAAAAATCAAAAAACATTATTATAAACTGTCATTTCCTTCCTAGCCATTCTTGCTAGTTGTAATTACATATTATTCTTGCTTGTTAGATGACTTCTCTAATGTCTTCCCATACTAACCAAGAGCAAATTCCATGAACATAGAGATAGTACATATTCTTTTTAAAAATTTTTATTATTACATGTTTGCAATACATAATGATTACTTTTATTGTGGGGAGTTGGTACATGTACATAAGGAGTAAGGTACTATCTATCATATGTCTGGATACAAATAATACAGAGTGTGTAATACTGTGATATAAGAAATAGATACTTGGACTCTGACCCTCGTTCCTAGCATAGAGCACTGAAAAAAAATATTTTTTTTTTTTACCAGTACCAGAAATTGAACTCACGACCACGCACTTGCAAGCAGGTGCTTATGCCACTAAGCTAAATCCCCAAGCCTAGAGCACTGAAAATTAATGCAATCTCGAATGGCAGGAGCGAGAGATCAAATTTTGTTCTAATATTTGGCCTTTGACCTTGATGTCTTACCCAGAGCATATAATCTGTTGGATTTCCTAGGTGATCTTTTGTTCTAATTATGTGACTCTGGGTGGGCTCCAAGATAGGGGCTGGTCACCAGGAAGATCAAGGCTTAATTAGAGGCCTGGTATTTTCCATTTCACCACCTATTCTCCAGAATGGACAACAAGGCTGGAAAGTGAGCTAATAATAGAGTATGTTTACAGGATAATTCCATAGAAATCATCTTCATAGATATCCCTGATTATTGGGTTGAGAGAGCTTCTGTGCAGGGAAACCATATATATATATATATATTTAAGAGCAAAAAGCAAAATGGAAAACAAGGGTAGAAATAATACAGAATTTCAAAAAAAATAACAGTAAGGAATCACTAGTTGATAAATTACATATTGTTATCTTACAAATAGTTACAAAATCAAAGCATAAACAATGAACAGACAAACAATGACAGCACAAACTATTCTGTTTGATGAACTAACAAAAAATAATAGTATGGTTATCTATCTTGCACACCTCAACGTACATACAGTTATATGTGTACACCAGAAGTTGTTCTTTCCTTTCAAGTACTTTCTTTCCCTTTCATTATTACAATATCTATTATACATTTGGATGTTATTACTCTTTGAGAGGGAAACACTTCTGACTTTAAAAAGATCACTGTCTATGTATCTCTTCATCTGGCTGTTCACCAGTATCCTTTATCATATGTTATTAATGTAAGTCATCTTTCAGAATCCACAAACCTCACCGCCAGACACCCAAATCCATGGATATTCAAATTCACATGTAACCTATGCACAACCTTCCATATATTTTAAATTATCCCTAGTTACTTACATACCTAACAAAATGTAAATGTTATATAATAATCATAATCTGTATCATTAGGGAATCCTAACAAGGATAAAGTAATCTCTACATGTTCAATACAGAAGCAATTGTTTCAAATATTTTTGAAACTGGCTGTTGGGGCCAACTACAATTAACTGTGTTAATTGTGTTTAGTGTTTTTGTGAAATTGTAATTGTGCACAGTGTTTTTGTGAAACCTGAGGCCTCTCCAGTAAACTGATCCACCTAAGAGAGGATTGTGGGAGTCTCTAGATTGTAACCAGGTTGCACAGAAGTTGGGAACCCAGTACTGGCAAGTGGTGGCTGAAGCGCAGGGCAGTCTGGTGGGACTCAGCCCTTCACCAGTTCAGGATCTATAGTGACTCCAGGTAATGTCAGAATTGAGTCGGAGGACACAGAGTTGGTGTCTACTGGAGAATTGCTTGATAAGGGAGGTGTGTATGAGAAATTTAACATTGAGTGTGTGACTGTAAAAGGAATAAACAGTTCATTTTTTCTTTATAGAGTTATTACTATCTGTGAATGATCAACCGATAGTAATATATGAAAAAGTTAACAATAAAATGATAGAAAGGACATAGACTAAAATATTAATATTAACATATCTCTTGAACTGTCAGTGGAAGGATCAAAGAAAAAAATCTGTATTATCTAAGCCCAATTTAAGTCTGGATCATCCAGGGGAATGTAGGAAACACTCCACATTTGGAAACCACGAAATGAATGTATATCTTCACTCAAGCAAGGAATTTTTGTTACCTTAAGGAGGGTGCCTTGCAAAACTGGAAGGGAATTGCGAAACATGACAGGCTGATGGCCAGGTGCATAAAGACATCAAACTCTTAGAGAAAATAAATATTCTGTCCGTAACTACTTAGCTATCTATTATGTGAGCAAGTATATTTTATGATGAGCTGACATGAGAAAAAATATATGAAGCTTAACTTTCTGGCTGTCTTGAGGCCAGTCCAACAGGAAATGATCACTAAACAAGTCAATATAACAATTGAATAGAGTTGCAATTTCTGTTAATAATTAGGCTTATCAAAAATTCTAAGGTCAAGAGGATGTGGTGGTACAGTGCTCTGGGAAGATGAGGCAGGAGGACACAAGTTCTAGTCTAGCCCAAGTAACTTAGTGACTTAATAAGACTCTGTCTCAAAATAAAAAAATAAAAAAGGGCTGGAGATACAGTTCGTGTGGAAGGCCTAGACTCCATCCCCAGTATCACTCACACACATACAAATACACACATCTGTAAGGGCAAAGAATGTTATGTCATGGAAATCAGGAACCTACAAACCATCCCCCCCAAAAAAACTGTCTGATTTAAAACATTAAATTAGCGATGACACCTAAATATCAGCTGGTTGAAATACAGGACTTGTATAGGTGCACAGAGCACAAGATGAACCCACTGCGGATCTTCTGTTACCTTTGCTTACACCAGCGCTGCATAGCTGTTCACAGAGTACTCACTGAATCTCTTTGCCAGAAGAAAAGGGAGTTTGCAAAGTGGAACACATGGTGTTATCTCCCTGTTCGCCAGTTATTATAATCAGCCTCCTTTACTATGTCCATTAGCCAGTTTTACTGTGCATGGACATATTAACTCTGGCATCATTTTTGGCTGTAATTCTCTGGACACTGATTACCACAGCTTCTGGTGATGACTGAGGTCATTGTTGCTAAGCCTTAATCAGCCATCTACAATCAAACTCAAGTCAAAAAGGCCTTGTCAGGGGTCTGTAAATGACAGCCCACGGCCAAATCTGACCAACTGTTTTGTAATTGAAGTTTTATCAGCACACAGCCATGCTGTTCATTTGTATATTGTCTGGGCAGACTTTGGTGCAGAGTTCAGTCGTTGTGACAGATTGTCTGATCTACAAGCCTAAAATATCTATTTCTTGTCCTTTTAGAGAAAAGGTTTGCCTACCACTCAGCTAGAGGCACAGAGGCAGATAATAACTACTGTAATAAAGTTCTTTTGTGTTGTTTATCATATGCTAGGTACTATTCTAGTCTTCATATATGTGAATTCTTTGGTTCCATCTGAAGTCCTCACTATGATTCTATGAAGTTAGCATAATGCAGTGAAGTAGCCACCCTAAACAGGAAATAAATTGCAAAACAAATAGGTTACCATAAAGATTTTTAAAATGAAGAAAAAGATTATAATTTGGAGGCTCTAATAGAGCAGAGAAAAAAATCAAGGTAGAAATTATGTGGATAACGTGATTATGGAAACAGATTATTAGGTCACCTGAAGACTCCTTATGAATATGGGTTAGATGAAAACGTAATAGATAAGAAAAATTTTTGAAAAGTGGAAATGACAAGATCAAAAAATAGAAATTCCCAGGAAAGTTTTTTTAAAGTGGATTTACTTGAAAACTTTTCTTCTTAAAACTCTTTTTGTTTTTTGTTTCATTCTTTTCCTTTTTTTTTTTTTTTTTTTTTTTTTTTTGTACCAGGGATCAAACTCATGACCTTGCACTTGCTGGGCAGGTGCTTATGCCACTGAGCTAAACCCTTGGTCCTCATTCATTCCCTCTTTGAGGCACAGTCCCACTATTAGTTCACACTGGCCTTGGACTCACTATGTAGTCCACGCTGTCCTCTTGCCTCAGCCTCCTGAGTGCTGAGGTTACAGGTGTGGGCTACCACATCCTGGTCTAAAGCTTGTCATTGGAAATTCTCTTCAGATCCAGCCCACTTACATAAGAAATCCAATATTTTAAATTTATGGCTCCATAATTATATTTTTTATTCTCATTGTATTTTTATATTCTTTAACTTCATACACTACACATGGCCTCCAAAGATTGGCTTCTTTCGAAAAGTAAATCCACCCAAGTCATTCCAAAATTAGATTTTCCAGACTTACCTGAATCATTAACTGTTCTACACAAGATGCTGGCACTAGTAAGTACTCAGAAAATAATGACTAAATTAAAGGGTCAAATTCTCAAAAAATTTTTCGAAAGTTTAGGAAGATGACCACATTGTTTGAAAATCTCTGTAGGTGATTTCTGTGAAAGAAAAACATGCATTTGCTTCATAAAATTACTTGGATTCACCTCTTCAACAAACACTGAGAGTCACGCTCAGCAGTACAGTTTGAAGTGCCCTTTGGAAAATGGATATGCAGAGCACTTTGTTCAGAAAGCAGGGAAAAAGAGGTTTCCTTTTATCTGTGGTCTCCTCCTTAACCTGTCATCAGGTTTTAGTCTGCTATTGAGTCGTGTTCTCTTGGACAAGTACCAGAGTCTGAGGGCCCTTTCAGACACGGCGGACCCTGCACATCATTCCACAGGCGGGCGCCAGGATTCCACAGTTGCCCACAGGGGTGCAAGAGGGTCGGAGGGGAGCAGAGATTTGGCGGGGCAGCTGCGGGGAGGTGGGGTCAGGTGAAAACCTACCCTCCACACCTGCACATGCGCCACTGATGCCCTGGACTTCACTTACAAAACAGATTTGACGATACATCATTAAGAAGTAAAGATGACACCTGCCAAGCATTAAACTGTAAGCACACAGCTCCCTTCTGAGAGCTTGTGAAACCAGCCCTCTTCAAAGCTGACTGTGTGCGAGACCATGCGGGTTCTACGGACAAGACAGAGACAGTGCCTGTCAAACTTTTTTGACTGACTGAGAGCGCAGATAAGAAAATGGAAAAATACTCTGCAGTATGTGAGAACATTGATGGGAGTAAAGCGTGGTAGCTGCAGAATGGAATGCAAGGAAGAAGTTCCAAAGACAGACATTGTTGGGAAGACCGAATGTACAAGGAGGAGTAAAACCAGAGGCATTGAGCGGATGGAAGAGACAGCCCTGGAAGAACAAGGTGTAGTGAATCTGGGACACTCCAGAAACAAAAGTGGCTAGCTGAAGTGAAAACACATTTTATGGTGGCATGTCTGCATGTGTACGAAGGAGGGTGACCTTTCTGCTTTGTGTTAGTGAGTGCCAACATTTCTTGAGGCCACAAGGAGGCATTGGAAAAGATTAAAGATGAAGTGACTTGTATATGCTGGTGTTCATGTAAGATCACACACATTGCAACCCAGAAAGAACAATTTCAAAAGACAAAGTGGGAAAATTTGGTATGGAGAATCGTTATCATCAAAGGAGCAGAAGAAAGGACCGGATTTAGGGTGTACAGGAAGCTCCACATACTGGAGGGCCTCACATTGGGATAAGAAAGGCCCAGGATATCATAGATGGACCAATGTGGCATTAATTTCAACATTCAGCTGCTAGTGGTATCAAACAGCAGGGCAGGCTCTGCCTGATTGACTAGGTTTCTTTGGCAAGAGGACACTAGATTAACAGTAGGCTGTTACTATTCCTTGTTCTAAAATTCTTACACAGCATTGAGGCTTAATCATTGTTATATCCAGAATTCAGTTTCTCACCCTTCTTAGCAAAAGATCTTATGTGCAAAGCAAATATAATAACTGTGATAGATGCTGACTGAGGAATTCTATGGATAGACCAGAAGGAAATATGAAGACATGTTGCAGTTTACTCATTAGGCCTGTGCATTTGGAATATCATCAAAGGGTGACAAATGTTGGGAAGATAATGTACCAAACGCATTCAATTTGCACTACAACTTTTTGATCACATGAAATGTCTGCCACAGAATAAGAATTCCCTAGTTTACCAAGTGACTGATGACTTCAAAATTAAGTTTTCAATCATGAATCTTCACATATTTGTTAATCAAGACAGCAAGAGCTGTAAGAGGCAAAATAACAGGTCAGAAGGCCAACAGTTCGGGCACCTGGGACTTTGCTGGACATGGAGAATCGTGGGCATTTGTACATACTTAGAAAGTCTGAGAAGCACTACTCTTGAGTATCTCCTTTCTTAAGTAGACCCTCACTAGAATTGAGAAAGCAACAATAAACCACTGAAGGCAAAATTTTAAAAATTGCTGAACAATGTGGGCAGTGAGAGTTAACAAGGGAAAGTTATGGGCATCATTAATGTTTTGGTTAGATGTCAAACCCTCTAGGTTCAATACCCATAAAGATTTCTTAAATAAGTGAAATTAACACTTATTTATGGTAGTATAATCTGGGCTGATTTTTTTCCTAGGAAACAAATTTTGGAGGAATTTTCTTAGTGAAATCATAAGCAAATGTTTGAAGTCAGGATATCTCTTGATCCAACCTTTGTTTCATGTATTAGGAAGCCCAGAATGGCTCTCAGCCAGCTCCCTATGGGAGAGGAGTAAAGTTTGTCTCTCTGCTGCACCACAGAAATCTAAGTCAGGGATATGAAATAAACCCTCCAGGAAGTGAGTTGATCGAAATGTTATTTCCTCAGCTATGAAGTTAATAAACAAAATTTAGTAAAAGAACCAAAAACACGTTGGATTCTTACGTTCCCTAAAATGGTAGAAATAATTGATGTCATATGATAAAAATAAACAAAGACTATGGGAATTTTTTTCTCATTGTTCCCTACTGTGTTGTCTCATCTTTCATACCTTATTCACCACGTGACCTGAAAATCAGCAAAAGAACTTTTTTCCTTTGTGCATGGTAAATACCAGCTGGAGCTTTGTGAGCAATCAGTAGTACACCTGGCTGAGAACAAAGGTAACTGCCACCTGAAAACTTTCCATTCTGCTCTTATTCTCCAGAAAGAATAGAAGAAACTTCTATGGACTCTCACACATAGGAGTTTTCCTAGAGCACTGACAATTTTCCAGTTTCCCCTGCGCTTATTCTGGGTTCAATCTCAGAATGACCTTGTTTCTTCACATGCCTGTAGTTTCTTTCTCCTGACTGCAATTTGGGATGTCCTTAGGTGACCCGAACTTAAACATCGACACAAGCAAAATATACTTAGAACTGGCAATGTAGGAGAGGCTACATATAACAAGTCCTTGCTTTTATTTCTCAGCTATTCTCTGCAAGCTTGCAACCATTTTTAGCTAGTTGCCTGTCTATTCTTAACACCAATTACCTAAGTTTAGAGAGACTTCACTACCTGTACATGAAACAGGCTTCAAGTTCAAGAGAATTAATATACCCAGCAGGGTCCATGACCAGTGGTTCATAAGCTTTGGAGATGGATAATCCAACTTCTTTATCTCTGAGTCCAGATAATTCTAAATGGGTGCTCTTTTTTATAATTGGGTCAATATCCTAACATATCTTTGATTGGCTGCATATGCTCCTCCTGGATCATGTACTTCTCTACTATCCAAATGTTTCCTGTGGTTTCCAAATAAACTACTAGCTCTTGAATCATTGTCTTTGAGTCTGCTTTGTGGGAACACCAACTCAAATGGCTACCAAAAATTCTTATAGTGGATTCAAAGCCAAATATACATAATTTTAAACATTCTCAGGACTGCTAAAAGTTGGCAATTAAAAATTACAACCAGATTAAAGTCAGTGGAAAATAAAGGCATTCTGTTAAAAAGTTGGCAATTCATGCATTATCCAAGACTTAAAATATGCCAAACCAAAGTATCTTCGCTCATGAAATCAATATTCATCCTACTGTTTATTCATTTCCTCAAGGTGTTTTGCTGACTCAGCGATTCCTGCTGGTAAATAGTTTCACAGAATGAAGATATAATAATTTTAATGTGATTTGAAAGTTACAGCGTAAGCCTCTGATTCATGATTCACAGGTGCTTGCTGTAACTTTAATTCTCAGGTACTAAGTAACCTTGGACCATCTGAATGCCTATTTTCAACTACATTGCACTGTGCTATATAACCAGAGTCCATGCTTAATAAATATAAATTTAGTTTTTATGTTTTTCTTACTTTACATTACTTTCTTGATGTTAGAGTTTTCTGGGGCAATAAAGGAGCAGAATATAAGAAAAAGTAAAAGTGGCCTTTTTATTTAAAGGATATGGAGAGGAGCCCACAACCAGCAAGGGTTTGGCTTTCTCCTCTGCCCAGATATGGGGTGTGGGGTATGTGAGACCTTTGACCTGATGTGGTGTTTGGGCGGGCATTGATGACATGCAAGGAGCTGATTGGAATTTTCTTCCTGCGCACTGGGAAAGAAAGGAAGAAGTTGTAATCGGAGAAGAAGGAAGAATGACCTTCTGAGTAGGCATACCCAATTTTCCACCATGGTGAACTACCGCCATAATGTCCTGTAATTTATTTTAGGGCAAAACTCTTACACTTGATAGTTCCCTTTGCTCCAAATATTGATTTTTTTCATCTTTTCTCTTTACTGAAATTCTTGTTCTTTTTTTACAACAACATGACATAGTCTCCACTAATACACAAACCGTGGATGTTCATACCAACTCCTTATAAATCAAAAAACCTCTCTTATCTGCTGGATTTTGGGTGCTGATAGCTCATAATGCAGTTCCTTTTCAGAAATTATCCTAGACTAAAACGAGCTATCTTGTCCAAGGTTACACACCTCCCTGGGGACACTGGTATTCAAAAGGCCCAGACATTTCCCCCAGTCAGGGACAATTCTGAAGGGCCACACCACCTCCAAAACTCTGTCCATGACCTACTGAGGCCTCTTTTTCAATTGCATTCAGCCCAATTTCTTTTGCTGGATCCTACTTTCCTTACTCTTTTTATAAGAGCTGTTACTATGATCCCAGGCCAATTAGCATTCTTCAGGAAAAATCTCAGACTCTACTTGTTTCCCAAAATGTTCTAAGGAACTTCTAAACAACATCAGAAGATAAAGAATGATAACAGTGGGCTTCAAGTACAGCTCAGGGGTGGAGTGCTTGCTTAGCATAGAGAAGGCCCAGAGTTCAGTTCTCAGTATAGAAAAGGACAAAGAAGGGGAGAGAAGGGTACTTGTAACTTAGTGATAGAGCATTCTTTTAACAGGTATGATGCCCTGAGCTTGAGTTTGAGTCCTAACAACACTACTGCAGATATACACACATACAAAGTATTCATTTTACTATCAACTGTGCACTTTGTTAGTGGTACATAAGATGGTGTCACACAAACTTAGAATGCACAAGTACGTACTTATGTATTTGTCTGTTCTACAAATAAAAATATATGGGAAAAGCAAAGTGTATAAATCTGATTCAACAATATACAGCAAATATAATATCACCTAATATGTGAAAGGAATTCAGTAAATGTTTCCTGAATTTCTTATTCTGCTTTCTTATACCATATGTACTTACCTCATAAATTAGTGTTTTGAAGATTATATGTGAAATTCTAAAACATCTTCATATTTTAATCTAAACGTAGATAAACAAAACCATTTCTTTGTAGAAATTATCAGATCAGTTTCATCAAGTAAGTACTCTGGATCAGGTTTTTTACTGGAACTCTCCCTAAGTTGCCAAATATAACTGTATATCCTAAAATCAAAGTCTTCAGGAATAATCCAGGAAAAAGACTTAAATATAAGATGGTTCAACTGGGCAAGTGGTCAAGCACTATAATCCTAGCACACAGGAGGTTTAGGAAAGAGGAGCACCCTGAGTTCAAGGGCAGCCTTAACCACATAGTGAGACCCTGTCTCAACTCCTCCACCAAGTCAGTTCATAATATTTAGCTTAATGTTCAGCCTATATTTACTTTTTGATAGTTGAACAAGTAGATGAAATATAAACAATGCTCATTTTCTTAAACAAAAATTTTAAAGCTTAACATACCTGAAAATAAATCCATCATTGTCACAAAGGGACAGCTGTCTCTGACCCACCATCATACTGATGGGAACAATTCCAATATTTTGAATATGCCTCAGGCTCTTCTAATAATATCACACATCTCACCAACATCCTATAACACTCCCAGTTACATCTATAAATTATTTATGTGAATCTTTCCTAGTAACTTTTTCTGAACTAATTGTATTTGATGTGTGTGGGGTGAGAGAGAAGTTTTGAAGATGAGAAAATGCTCCAAACCAACAAACAAACATAAAAATAAGGATCCAATTGTAAAGATAAGAAATAAAATGAAGAAAAGATAGAAATAATTATGCTTCTGGGATGGGATGGCATTTCTGTTGGCGCTACCTCTTTAACTGCTAGCCACTCCAATCACTAGGTGGTTAGGGTGTTGCAGTCAGATCACTTGTGTCCAATTAGGAAGCAGCACCACTGGGAGGTGATTAGGCTCAAGGGCAGAATCATCATGAGTGGGATTAGTATTCTTACAAAGAAGGCTTGAGAGAATTCCCTTGCCCTTGCACCATGAGAATTTTCGGTGAAACCAGTAAATTCTATGAGATCATGGTGCTGTCCCATATCGACATTGAATTGTTTGGTGCCTTTGGCTTGAACAGCCAGACTACAGAACTGTGGGAAATAAATCTCTCTTTTTTATAAGCCTCCAAGTGCATGGTAATTTGTTATGGTACCCCAGGTAGACCAAGATATAGGTTCTGGCTAGCAGCTGTAAAAATTAGACCTCAAGATAAATATAATGCTGAAATATAATGAAACACTATGTCTTACCAGTTAAGTGGTGCTTTTTCCTGACTGGTGAATAGTTCTCTTTCTCCTTAGGCCCCATTATGCTAAGTTTATCCTGTGGCGCTCTTCCCAAAAGCCTCACTGTCATCTGCATCTAGCCAGTAAAAAAAGAAACATGCTTATTTCTTAAAAGCTTTGGCCCACAAATGTCATAAGTCACTGCACATTCCATTGATCGGAATTCAGTTGAATGGCCTCAACTCACAACCGGGCAAGCTAGAAACATAGTCTAGCCATGTGTCCAGGAAAAAGTGAATTTATTTTTGGTAAACATTTAATTGATCCAATCAGAGACTTTAGGCAACACGCCCAACTACGAGCGAGTTTTTCGTTCCCTACTAGAAGGAGCGCAAAGGTGCCAGCTGGCTGAGTGCTAGCACTGCTCAAGAGCAGAGACACATCTAAAAGAGCCCATCTTCTCAGCTGTCCTTGGAGTGTGTGCTGCTTAAGTTCCAAAAGCAATTGAAAACGTTCAACAGTAGTTGCAATTGACACACTGAAATAGGATCCAAGATAAGATCCTTTATTTTTATTTATTTGTTTATTTTGGTTTTTTTTTTGAGACAGGGTCTCACTGTATAGTTTAGACTGGACTTCAACCCACTTTGTAGCCTGGGCTTGCCTCAGACTCCCAGTGATCCTCCTGCCAGGGCCTGCAGAGTGCTGAGATTACAGGCATGCACCACCATACTTGGTCTAACATCCTTTCTTTACTCCAAGACAGGACAGATGGTCTCAGGAATGAACTAAGGAAAACCAGCCTCTTTACCCCTTCTCTCTTGTAATGAAACAGAGACAGTGTTTGTGGATGTTTCTGAGATCATTATCTGGATGCCTCCCCTCCCCTATACTGCTACTTTGCGGGCTAGAATTTCAACATTAAGGACTCATTACCAATTCACTTTCTGAACATTTTGTTGACAAATGGAGTAAACTTCTCATAAAAAACAGCCAGAAAGAAAATAAATTCTCTTAACTTGTTTACACAAGAAGAAACAGCAAACCTTTCAACATTCCAGCCAAATATGAGCATTTTATTTGAAGAGGGCAACTTTGAGGTTAATGGGATTCTTTTTGTATTTACTCTTCCAGAACAATGACAGAGAATAAGTTACCATTCAGAAGATAGCTTCACAAGAGAAGTTAGGATCCATGCTACATTTGTTTTATTTAGTTTGAAAAGGGCATTCCTGAGTGTAAATATGCTCAGGTTTATGAGTCAAGTGAGACTATTGCAGCAGAGGTTTTCCTTTTGTAGCCTACAAGGTTAACTGAGGCATGTCTACACAGAGAACCCTCCGGAATAATTAAGACATGGCAGTAATCACCACCACACTAGATTTTATCAGTGTTTACCCACAGTGTCTGCTCATGTTTACAAATCACTTAATAATGTTCGTGGAAATGTCTTGCCTGGTATTCATTTTCAACTAGCTGTACAGTGTGGGTGAATAATCTCCTTTCCCTCCTCCCCTTTCCTCTCCTCTTCCCCTTCTTCCTCTCCCTCCTCCTCCTCCTCCTCCTCCTTTGGCTTAAATGCTAATTACACCCAGCTGTATAATTACAGTTGTTTTCTCTTAAAGAAATATCAAAATGCAAAATCCCATCTGCAGCAAAGAAACCTGGAAAGTACTTAATGTGTATTAAAAAAAAAAGAAAAAAAAAACTTTAAAATACAAGTATACATGCTTTGTCTCCGGGTTACCACAGTTTGGAGAGAGATGCAAATGGAGAGACATGACAGGAGGAAAGAGAAACGGAGAGAGGGGTGAAAGAGTCTAAAAAGGGGAAGGAGAAAGAGGAAAATGGGAGTGCACGAGAAGCAACCTGGAGCCAAAGAAAGAGCAGCCGATTTTTTTTTCCTTGAGAGGACTGAGCCACAGTTGGACAAAGGGAAGGGAAGTGAGGAAAGGGTTTCTGGACAGTATGATCAGAGCAGAGGTAGGAAGAAGTGAGTCCCATTAGTTCTAGCTGTGGCTAGGTTTCTACCCTTGCTGTAGACTCTGAAAAGCAATGTGTCTCAAGCCAGCAAGATGTTTTTTGTAGTTCAGGGTTTTTGTAAATAGACAAGAGTATGCCACGATCGCTAGTAATTAGTTTAAGAATATTTTTATCATCCCTAAAAGAAATCACATATACATTAGCAGTAATTCCCTTATTCCCTCATCCTACCAGCTCCTGGAAATCAGGGCTTTCTTTTTTGTTTCCAGTGCTTGGGAGGCTGAAGCAGGAGGATCGTCTGCCCAGGCTACATAATGAGCTCAAGACTGGTCTGAGCTACTTAAGGAGACCCTGTCTCAAAAAAACAAAAGGAAGGTGGAGGGATTATTCAAAGCGAACTACGATGAAGAGGTGTCCATTTTCCTCAAATCACCATCTTGTCTTTTACAGGTGGGAAAGGGTCCTTTATATCAAGGAACAAAAAGGAGAGGAGCACAGCAGGACAATATAAATCTTCACAGTGGCTTTACCATTGCCTGCCACCTTCAGCATAGGGGAGGGGGAGCAGAGAGAGAATGCAGGTCTATACACACTGTATCTCTCAGGCACCTTCATTGTTTTAAAATTTTATCAGTACATGTTTGCAGGACATAATGATTACATTCACTGTGGGGAACTGGCGCATATACATTACACAGCTCAGATTTTTTTTCTCCTTTCCCTCCATCCTGGTTTTTTTTCCTACCCGTATGAGATTTATTAATATGTTTTATAAAGCTTTAGCAAGTTAATTATCATAAACGCGATTAACAGCCAAACTAACAGGCCATAAACATATAAAAAACATAAAGCAATTATACTAAATCAAGGCACACTTTTAGATACATTGGCCATGATGGATTACAATAATTTTTTCTCTTTTATTTCCTGCTATTGCCTGTTTTTTTTTAATTTTGCACTTTATTTATATACTGTTTCTTGTATAAAACAAACCATACACTATTTAAGCTTCTGTGTCTGATTATCTCACTTAACATGATCTCAAGGTACATCCAATTTCCCTTGAATGACTCAAAGTTACTCTTCTTTATGACAGAGTAGAACTCCATTGTGTTTAAGTACATTTTCCTTATCCGTTCATCTGTTGATGAACATATAGGCTGCTTCCAAGATTTATCTATTATGAATTGTGCTGCTATAATCATTGATATGCATGTATCACTGCAATGGATGTCTGTAACTCTTCGGCGAAGATGCCTAGAAGGGGAATAGCTGGGACAAATGGAATTTCTAGTTTTAGTTTCTTGATGAATCTTCATACTGATCTCCATAGTGGTTGAACCAGTTTACTCTCCCACCAGCAATGAAGAAGGATTTGCCCCTTGCAGCTCCTCCAATATTTGTCATTCTTTGATTTCTTGAAGATAACCATGGTTTCCAAGGTAAGATGGAATCTCAGGGCTTTTTCACTTTGCATTTCTTGAGTGGCTACTGAGGTCGAACATTTTTCCATCTATTTATTGACCATTTATATTTCTTTTTTGGAGAAGAAATACAATTCATTTCAGGTGTCTATTTTTTAATTGGGTCTTTAAATTTGAGAGGTCTAATTTTTTGATTTTTCATATATTCTGGATATTAGTCTTTCATCTGAAGAGTAAATAGTTTTTGCATTGTATAGGTTGTTTATTCACTATCTTGATGGTTCCTTTGCTGTACAGAAGCTTTTTAATTTGATGTGATCCCATGTACTGGTTCTTGGTATTATTTTTTATACAACTGGGTTCTGTTCAGAAAGTCTTTGCCTACACCTGTATCTTCAAGAGATTTACCTATTTTGTCTTCCAGGAGAATAAGTGTTTCTGTTTTAATATTTAGATTTTTGATCCATTTTGAATTTAGTTCAATGCATGGTGGAAGAAGTGGTCTGGGTTCAGTCTTTGTCATGCGGGTAGCTGGTTCTCCAAGCATCATTTGTTAAAGGGGCTATCTTTCCTCCACTAAAGGTATTCACCCTCTTTATAGAAGATAAGGTAGCTGTGAGTGCCTGGCATTGTTTCTGTATCTTTTGTTCCACTGATTCATAGATGTGTGATTTTTTTCCTTTTGTCAATAACATGGTATGTTTGTTTGTACTCACTGCAATTGTAGTACAATTTGCATTCTGGGATTGTGATGTTCCCTGCCTTCGTCCTTGTTTTCCAGACCTGCTTTTTCTGTTTTAGATTTCTCCTGTCCCATATGAACTTTAGGATTGCTTTTTCTAGTTTTGTGAGGAATGCCTATCGATAGTTTGATTAGGGGTTTGCTAAAGCTGTATAACAGTTTTGGAGGTCTGGCCATTTTGACTTTATTGGTTCTGTCTGTTCAGGAGCAGGAGGTATATTTCCATTTTTGGATGTCTTTTTCTGTCTTCTTTTTTCAGATTATCCTAACATTCATTGTAGAGGTTTTTCACTTCATTGGTTAGATCACTCCCTCAGTAATCCATTTTTCTTAATGCTACTTTCTTAATGCTTAATGGAAGATATTGTTTCACTTATTTCTCTCTTGATGAGTGCATTATTAGTGTACAGGTATACTATTGATTTCTGAGTGTTGGCCATGTGTCCTGTTGCACTCCTGAATTTCGCTATTCTAGAAGTATCTTGATGGAGTGTTTGGTACCTTATGTGGAGCATCTTGTCTTCTGAAATAATGATGATTTAATTTATTCTTTTCTTATAAATATTACTTTTATTTCTTTCTCTTCTTTAATTGGTTGGGCCAATATTTTGAGAACTGTAATGTACAGGAGTGGTGTCATTGGACATGCTTGTCCTGTTCCTAATTTTAGAGGGAAAGTTTCAGCTTCTCTCCATTTAGTATAATCTTGGTTATTCATTTGTCGTTGATGGCTTTTACCAGATTGAGACGAAGATCTTTTGTACTGGTTTTCCTCAGGGTTTTTGTTTTTAATCACGAATGGATGTTGGATTTTGTCAGGCACTTTTTTCTGTATTTAAGTAGATGATCATGTGATTTTTATTCTTGCTTCTATTTAAGTGGTATATTACATTTATTGATTTATGTGTATTGAACCATCCCTACATACCTGGAATGAATCCTACTTGGTCATGATGTTTGACCTTTTTCATCACTTGCTGCATTGTTTGCCATTATCATACTGAGGATTTTTGCATCTATATTCATTAAAGACATTGGCCTATAATTCTTTTTTGGGGCCTGATCTGGTTTTGGAATAAGGACAATTTTCACCTCCAGGAATGACTTTGGGAACACTGCTGCATTTTTATTACATTACAGAGTTGGAGGAGTATTAGATCTTCCCTAAAGTTCTTATAGAATTTGGAAGCAAATTCTTTGGGACCTGGGCTTTTCTTAGTTAGTAATGTTTTTATTGCTTCTGGATTACTGGAGTTTTATCTTCTTGGTTCAGCTTTAGAAGCTCATATTTAGTAATGTTTTTACTAAAAACATTACTCATAGTTAGTAATGTTCTATTGCTTCTGGATTACTGGAGTTTTTTCTTCTTGGTTCAGCTTTGGGAGCTCATATTTAGCTAGGAATCTATTTCTTCAGCATTTTCCAATTTAGTAGAGTACAGGTTCTCAAAGTAGTTACCAAGGATCTTTTGGATTTCAGATAACTCCATTGTGATTTGTGTCTTTTTCATTTCTAATTTCATGTATTTGAATCTTTACTTATTTTGGTGAGATTGACTAAAGGTGCATCTATTTTGTTTAATTTTTCTAATAACACTTTGATTCATAGATTCTTTGTACTGTTTTTAGTCCCAATTTCTTTAATTTCTGCTCTGAATTTTGTAATTTTCTTCTTCATTGTCATTTTGGCTATTACTTCTATTATCTGTTTAGTTATATCTTGCTGAGTACTTCTTTGATTTATGCCTCCTCTGTTATTCTTTTGAGTAAACTGAGTGGTTGGCTTATGCTATTCACTCCCCAGTGCCCCGTGGGTCAGCTGCAGCAGAGCTGGGAGTTTTAAGAGGCATTTTATTGCCTGGTCTTCTCATGCATTTATTGTTTTGTGCTTATGTCTGTGGATGGTTACAGTGGAAGATTTTGTTGCTAGTATACAGATCTCTTTAGTTAGTTACTTTTTGGTGATGTACTTTGGGTGTGACTAACTATAGTCTTTTACCTCAGTCCCAAGATCTAATACTTTGGTTATTTGGGAAAAGAAGATGTAGTATAATTAGCCCAATACCAAATTCTCTGGGAAGGTACTTTAATATTGCTAATGTCACAAAAATAATCTGAGTCTTCACTTACAAAGAAAATCCATTGATATGAGACCATGATAATATCAAATAAATCAGCGACAGTAATAGCATCCGAGACCTAATTGTGGTTCAAACACTAAGACAACCCAGGTATTGACATACAACTAATATGTACTAAATACAGCAGCTACATCTCCCCTAATGGTAGAAAAGAATTCAAGAGTAATCGTACAATATTAGCTATCTAAAGATTAATAAAACTTTATGATTATGCCATTAAATACATAGGAGGTTGGTAATGGAGAAAGAGTCTTATTAGGGAGTAGAACGATATTTTTAGAATTAAATAAAGGCAAGAGAAAACAGTGATGAAACACTGAAGATAAAATAGAACGTGGGAGAGAGAAATGTTATGGGGAATAAAAATAAGGAAAGATTAAAGGGTGAAAAACTCAACAAGCGAAGAAGAAAACATAAAAAACTGAAGTAAGAAAGAGGGATAAGCGAGGAGAAAAGGACAAAGGGAAATTCTCTGAACCCCAATAGAAAGCAGACAAGGAAAGAAGATAAAAGAAGAAACAACACAGAGCAAAAACAACATAAAGATAAAAAAGAAAGAAATCTCTCTCTGATTTTGAATGTGTAGTTTTATTCCAAGGTCTACAGTTCTGGAGCAGTGTTCAAATCAAGACACAAGCCTCTCCACCTGGTAAAGGAAGGAAGCAGAACCCAGACGTGGACAGGATGCAGGCCCAGCAGGCAGTGGATGAGGGGCAGGGCACCGATGCTGGACTTCCACATACAAAGCACCTCAGGTGAGCCTGGCCCCTGCTCACGGGAGTGGGCCGTGTCCCTTAGCTCAAAGCCCTCCAGGGTCGGGGCTGGGGATTTATCTCAGCGGCATAAGCACCTGCCTTGCAAGCAGGCAGTCGTGAGTTCGATCCTTGGTACCGATAAAAAGGAAAAAGACAAAAAAAAAAAAAAAAAAAAAAAAAAAAAGCCCTCCAGGGTCTCCTTCCAGCCACTCTTTGAGCATGGCCGTCTCCCTCGGTTGTCTCTCACCCAGTCACTGTGGGAATACGACACTAGGAGTCTTGAAGTGAAGTTGTCCCATAGCCACTCTGAGTGCAAACAACCCTTCCCTGAAAACCCTAATTGGGGAACTGGGGAGAAAGGGAAGACTGTCCCTTGCTTTTTCCACATTGCGTTCTGTCTTTTCAATTTTTCTGTAGATTTTAATTTTCCTACCAGATCTTTCCTGTTTCTCAGAGATCTACTTTTCTCTCTTTTTTTCTTCCCCAGTTGTTATTTTTCAGTGTCTGGAGTCTGAGTCTTAGAGAGGGTGAGTTCCTGCTTACCACTCTGACATTTTCATCTTTGATTTTTTTCCTCTTTCTTGTGGAAAGGAACATATGCTCCAGCCTCCTCAAATCCAATAACCTCTTTTCTATCTCTGTAGCTCTGTATATTCTGATAGTTTCATATAAATGGAATTCAAAGTGGCCTTCTTGGGTGTGTTTTCTTTCACATTGTGTTTTTTAAGGTTAATCTATGTTTTACTATGTATCTCTATTTCATTCTTTTTTGTAGCTGAATATTTTCCAATCATATGGCTATATCATATTTTGTTTATTCATGACATTAGTTTTTTTTTTTTTTTTGTTCCATGGATTGAACTCATGATCTCATGCTTGCCAGGCAGGCATTTATGCCACTGAGCTACTTTTCATCTATTACAAATATGTTTTTATGAACATTCCTTTACAAGATTAATGTTTTTAATTTGGATATATGACGGGATGAAATTTTATGTTTAAATTTTTTTTGCATTTAAAAAAATTTATTATTTTTTTGCTTGTTTGTTTTTGTTTTTGGTGCTAGAAATTGAACCCAGGGCCCCCCATCATTCTAAGTATGCTCAGCACTCCACCACTGAGCTGGCCACACTTGTAGACCCTATGGTTAGGTTAACTTGTGAAAAATAACCAAAATATTTTTTCAAAGCAGTTACACCATTTTGCATTCAAACCAACAATCTATAGATATTTCACATTCCCTATAACATTACCAATAGTTATTATTTTCCAAATGTTTGATTATAGCCACCCTGCTGTGTACAAAGTGATATGGTTTTGATCATGTTTGTTCAGCCACTAATGGTGAGCATCTTCTATATGTTTATCAAAGATGAGAGGAAGAACACCTTCACAAGTTTATACCCCACTTTAGAGGAAAATGAGAAAGATACAGAATTCCTCCTATGTCTGTTGCTTCTTAATTACCTTCAGCTCAAAATAATGCTATGTCAAAATGGCATATATTGGGATACCATATTCTGATTCCCTTCAACTCCTCACCAGATGTGATTTGCAAATATTTTCTCTCAATTTGTGAGATACATTTTCTTCTTCCTTCCTTCCTTCCTTCCTTCCTTCCTTCCTTCCTTCCCTCCTTCCTTGTGTTTTAGGCAGTGGGTGAGCAAACCCAAAGGCTCACATATGTAAGACAAGGGCTCTATCATTGCTCCGTACACCCCAGGCCCATTCTTTATTCTTGTTGCACAAAAGTTTTTTTAGAGAAGTTCAGTTTCCATTCTCTTCCTCCTTCCCTTCCCTTCCCTTTCCCCTTCTCCTTCCCTTTCTCCTCCCTCTCCTCTTTCTCCTTTTTTCCCTCCTTTTGACTTTTTTGTCATTGTTGTTATATCTAAGAAACCAATGTCTATTCAAACCCATGAAGATTTACACCTATACATTTTCTAAGAGTTTTACAATCTTAGTTTTTATGTTTAGGTATTTATTAAACCATTTGAGTGAAATTTATTTAAATGGAGTCTGAGGTAAATAGTAAACTGCTTTCTTTTTCATGTAGATAACAATTGTGCTAACATCATTTAAATTAGATTACTCTTTCCCCATTGAATTTTCTTGGTATCTTTGTCAAAGATCAGCTGGCTATTAAGTTGAGGGTTTATTTCTGAACTTTTTCTATTCTCATGTTATTATGCTTGCTAATTGTTATGATTTCAGCAACTTTGTAGTTATTTTTGAAATCCAGATATTATATCTTCTAAGTCTGTTCTTTTCCAAGATTGCTTTGTTTGTTCTTATTTCCTTCTGAATTTTCATGTGATATTTAGGATCAATTTATTGATTTCTGCAAAGAAGACAGGTGGTGATTTGATAAGGATCACACTGAAAATTTAAACTAAGAATTATTGCCTTGGGGCTGGGGATTTAGCTCAGCGGCATAAGCGCCTGCCTTACAAGCAGGCGGTCGTGAGTTCGATCCCCAGTACTGATAAAAACGAAAAAAGACAAAAAAAAAAAAAAAAACTGCCTTTTTGTAATACTTGTTTCTGATCTGCAAGATATCTTTTCATTTAATTAAGTCATTTTTCAATGTTTTATAATTTTCACAGTGTATGTTTTACATTCCTTTTGTCTAACTTATTCCTAAATATGTTATTATTTTACATGCTTGTAAGTAGAAATTTTTCCTAGTTTCATTTGCAGGCTTCATATAGCTGGTGTCTGGAAGTATAATTAATTTTTACATTGAACTTACATTCTATAAACTTATTGAGTTCATTTATTAACTCTGCTTTTTGTGGATTTCCAGAAGTCTCTTTATCCCAGATTATGTAAATAGGGACAGTTTTAGTTCCTCCTTTCCAAACTGAGTAACTCTTAGTTAGTTGTTTTTCCTGCTTGGTCACTCCAGCTAGGTCCTCTGAAAAATGTTACATAGAGGTGCAAGAGTGGTTATCCTATTGTTATTGATTTCAAAATGGAAAGCATTCAATCCTTCACCAGGGCATTAACTGTTGGTTTTTTGTTGATGCTCTTTATCAGGTTGAGGAAATTACCTTCCTTGGCTACTGTGTTGAGTACTTTTATTAAGAAAAATTGCTGAATTTTATTACATGGTTTCCAGTAATTATTGAGATGATCATGTAGGCTTGTCCTTTATTCTATTAATGTAACATACTCTATTTATTTTTTTGTTTGTTAAATTAATCTTGCATTCTTGGGATAAATCTCATTTAGTTATGGTTTATAATCTCCTTTATATACAGCTATCAATTTGCTAGTATTTTGAGAAATTTTTCTTCATCACATGGTGAACGTTTTCACTATCATAGGAATAGTAGTCTACAGTTTTCTTTGTCTATTTTTGTTATTAGGGTAATACTGGCCTCATAAAGTGAGTAGGAATGTGTTTTTTTTTTTTTTAATTGCCTTTATGTCTTGGAAAATTTATGAATGATTTTTGTTATTTTTTGAAGTACTTTGTAAGTTTCTCAAGTGGGCTTTATTTGTGGAAAAGTTTCTGGCTACTCATCAATCTTCCTGTTTGTTTTGGGTCTACTGAAATTCTTCATTTTTAGTCAGTTTGCTACTTTATATTTTTCCAGAAATGAGACAGTTTGTCTAGGTCGTCTTTGGGGTTGGAGTTGTTCATAAGGTCCACTTAATTTTTATAAGGTTGGTAGTACTCTTACCATTTTCACTCCTGGCTTTAGCACCTTCATTGCCTCCCCTTCTTTTCTAGCTAAGTGTCATTGTCATCAGTTTTGTTAATTTTCTTCCCAAAGAACCAGCTACTGGTTTTGTTGATTTTTTTCATTTTTCTTTTTCAAGACATTGAAATGACAATTTTCTTTTTTGGGACAGGACCCCACAAGCACCAACAACAAAAATAAAAATACATATATGGGATTACATTAAAACAAAAAGCTTTTGTATAGTAAAGAAACAATCATCAGAGTGAAGAGAAAACTTGTGGGTGGGGAAAAAAATATGTGCAACCTCTACATCTGACAAGGAATTAACATCTGGAACACATAAGAATTTTAAAAAATTCAATGGCAAAAATCTACATAATTAAATTTTAAAAATGGGCGGTAGATTTAAACAGACATTTCTTTTAAAAAAAAGACATAAGAGGGACTGAGGATTTAGCTCAGTGGCTTAAGTGCCTGCCTTGCAAGCGGGCGGTCATGAGTTCGATCCCTGGTACTGATAAAAATAAAATAAAATAAAATAAAAGACATAAGAATGCCCAACAAGTATAGTACAAAATGCTCAACATCACTAATCACCAGAGAAATGCATATCAAAATCATAATGAACTAGCACCTTACTCCAGTAAGAATAGCTTTAATAAAAAAGACTGAGGATCTGGGAGCATGTGGAGAAAAGACAGTACTTGGATACTGCTGGTGGGAATATAAATTAACATAGTCTTTATGGAAAACTATATGAAGGTTCCTCAAAAAACTTAAAAAACAGAACTAACATATTATGATGGTTACTCTTGGTTGTCAGTTTCATTGGACTGAGAGATGCCCAGGAAATTAGAGAGAACACTGCTGAGTATCTATGAGGCTGTTGCTAGAGATGAACGGTGTATAGGTCAGTGAGTTCAGGGAAAATGATTCTCCTTGAATGTGGGTGGCACTCTTTTAATTTTGGGGATGTATGAAACAAAAGCACAAGAAAAAGGAAGCCACTAATGCCTATAAGCTCGATTTTTTTCTGAGCAAGTGAGTCTTTTGCTGCTGCCATCTTTAAGGGCATCAGACCCCAGTTTTCCAACCTTTAAGCATGGACTCACACTAACAAATCTCCCAACTGCTTCTAGGGCTATGGCCTTGGACAGTGTCTACATCATTGGTCCTTCTTTTCTAAGGTGCTCAGCTTCTTGAAGTGACCAGGTATTAAATCTTATAGCTCTCAGGCACTCAGATGACCACTGTCACTCTCTGGACTCTGATTATGTATGTCAATCTAATATTTCCTCTTTTATAATATAAATACATTGCATTCTATTGGCTCAGTTCCTGTAAAGAACCCAAATACACGTATGATCCAGCACTCCCATTCCTTGGCATATACCCGAAGGTAAAGAAATCCCGGTTAGAGAGGCACTCACACTTCCAAGTTTATTGTTACACTGCAATATTAATTAAGAGTACATGATGGTTACAAGAGGCTGGGAAGAGTATAGGAGAAGAAAGGATGAAGAAAGGTGGACCAATGTTAATAATATGTTAATAATAAGTATTAGGTTGGCACAAGTTCCGATATGCTATTGCACAGAAGGCTGGCTACAGATAGCAAACATACATTATATATCTCAAAAAGCTAGAAAAAATGATTTGAAATGTTTTCACCAGAAAACAGTGACATATATTTTGGGAAATAGACATATTCAACCTGATCACACAATGTACATATAGAATATCACATTGTACCACATTAATATGTACAATTTTTGTGTTTTATGTAGCAGTTTAAAAATAAGTTTAATTTGGGGGCTGGAGATTTAGCTCAGTGGCATAAGCGCCTGGCCTTGCAAGCAGGCAGTCATGAGTTCGATCCCCAGTACCGATAAAAAGGAAAAATACAAAAAAAAAAAAAAAAAAGTTTAATTTGAAAATACAAACATTGAACAATTATATTCTGAAATATACAGAATGAGAAGGGCTAAGAAAAATGCGAAGCAGGGTTAAAATGTGGAGTATACTGGCAGGAATACCCTAGATGAGCAAACACCTAAATGCAGAGAGAAAGTCAAACATCTACTGGGTTAGTAAAATATAGCAAATAATAAATGCAAAGACCTTAAAGTGGAAGAGTATTTAGCATAGTTCCTGGGGAAAAATAAGTAGGCAGAGGATTGGTAAGAAATGAAGTGAGTGAGGTACTCAGTATATAGGTCATTTAGGTTTGGTGAGTGAGCCAATGACAGTGATAGTTTTGCACTTGGAAAGACTCCATGTGAGTAATGTATGGAGAAGAAACCAAGAAAGCATCATCATTGAGGTAGCTGCCCTAAGCTGCCTCTAGGGAGTCAGGTCCTTGCATGGTACTCTCATAAGTGCAGAAAGAACCTGTGACTTACGTCTGAGATAGCAGGTAGATAGCAAAGATGATGGATGTCATTCTCAAGATTGACTTACGTTATGTAAGTCTTCCTTTTGGCAGATTGCAATCAGAGATTCTATAGGTTACATTATGAAGCAAACTTTTGTGGTATGAACTGTCTATGGCGAGATCTTCTTGTCAGGAAACTATGAGACACTTTTAAAATCCACATGTGCCATCGAGAGCCAGCAAGATTAGCACCTGCAGTTATGCATCCACAAGGCATTAAATGTTACCAACAACTTAAATGAACGTGGAGGTGGATTTCTCCCTACTTGAACTTCCAGGTCAGTATGCAGCCTGGGAACAGCTTGAATACAGACTGTGAGGCTCTGTGTAGGGTGTGTTGTCATTTCAGATCCCTGATCCATAGAAACTGTGAGATAATAAGTGTGTGTGGTTTTAAAGTATTACATTTGGGGTAATTTGTTTCCCAGCAACAGAGAGGCAAATAATCCATCAGATGATTTTGTGATAGTCCAGGTAAGAACTAAAGGTAACTTGGACCAAGTTAGTTAACATAAGCATAAGAAGGGTCTGATTTGGGATGTGTTTGGAATACAAAGTTGAAGATTCTACCAACAGCTGTCATAAAAGTTTGTATTTGAGGGGCTGGGGATTTAGCTCAGTGCCTGCCTGGCAAGCACAAGGTCATGAGTTCAATCCCCAATACCGCAAAAAAAAAAAAAAAAAAAAAGAAGAAGAAGAAGTTTGTATTTGGACAGGAGTCCAACATAACTCCAACAACATCCCCATAAATATTATAAATTCCTAGCTTACAAAAAGTACACAGCTTATAAATATAAACATCCAACTGATTTGACACTTAGAATAGCAAAAATAATTCTGGGCAACAAGGGCAGGGCAGAAGGCATCATGATTCTTGATTTCAAGTTATACTCCAAAGCAACAGTGATAAAAACAGCGTGGCAATGCAAAAATGACAACAACAATGAAATAGACTTGTGGGTTAATGGAACAGAATAGAGGATGCAAAAACAGCTCCAAGTACACTCCACCGAATTGTCTTTGACACAGGGGTCAAATATAGCACTGTACTTTTTTTGGACGAAAGATAGTCTCTTTAACAAATGGGGCTGGAAAAACTGGCTATTCACATGCCAAAGATCGAACCTAGATACATATCTCTCACCATGCACTAAAGTCAAAATTGATCAAAGATTTATCTACATGTCAAAACAGAAACACTTAATCTCTCCAGAGACAAAGTAGGTAAAACTCCTGATGATACAGGCGTAGGTAAAGACTTTTTCTTACAGAAAAAATAATACCAAGAATCAATGTATGAGATCACATCAAATTAAAAACTTCTACACAGCAAATGAAACCACCAAGAGAGTAAAGAGACAACCCACAGCATGGGAAAAAATCTTGCCAGCTACTCATCAGACAAAGGGTTAATATAAAGAACTACAAAATATTAGACTCCAAATTTAAAGAGCTAATTAAAAATGTGCATCTGAAATGAATTGTACTTCTCAGATAAAGAAGTACAAATAGTCAATAAATACATGAAGAAATGTAAATATTGCTGGCCATTTAAGAAATGCAAATTAAAATAACACTGAAATTTCATCTTACTCCAAAAACAATGGCAACCTTCAAGAAATCAAATAACAGCACAAGCTGTGGGGGTGGGTTGGGTTGTGTAATCCATCTTCAGTGCCGGTGGGAGAGTAAACTGGTTTAACCACTATGGAAATCAGTGTGAAGAGTTCTCAAAAAACTAAAAGTAGAAATTCCATTTGATCCAACTATTCCCCTTCTAGGCATCTTCCCAAGAGTTAGACACATTATTGTGACACATGCATACCAATGTATATAGCAGCACAACTCATAATATCTAAATCTTGGAAGCAGCCTACATGTCCATCAACAGATGAATGGACAAAGGAAATGTGGTATTTTCACACAATGGAGTGTTACTGTGCTATAAGAAGTACAAACTTGAGTCATTTGTAGCAAAATGGATATACCTTGAGACTCTGATCTTAAGAGAGATAAATCAGACACCCAAGCTTAAATATCACATGATTTCTTTTACATTGAAAATCTAAAATACAAATAAAGTACAAAATAAAAGCTAGACAATAGGATGTAAAGAGACTGATTTTTTTTTTTGGAACCAGGAATCAAACTCATGACTGCATGCTTGCAACGCAGGGGTTTATGCCGCTGATCTAAATCCCCAGACTCAAGAGGTGGATTTCTTCATTTAGGAAGGGAACTGAGAAACAGAGGGAAGGAAAAGGAAGGAGAAGCAAATGAAATAAAAACGGTGCTGGGATTACGAAGTTCTGTGTATATGCACTAAGTCCCTACAAAGATAAGGAGTCCAAGAGAGGCAGGAAGGGAAAGGGGAGGAAGGGGTTTAAAAAAGAAATATGAAATATCATAGATACGTACTAATTCTCTCAGTGAATATAATCATTATGTACTACAAACATATGCCAATAAAAATAATAAAGAATTTAAAAGTCAATAAATTTATATTCGGCTTATCTTGGAAATGAAATCTAGTCAATCACTGTTGATATGCTGTAGCTTTTGAATCTTTACTAAGCCAAGTTAGTTCTAGTCACACTTTAAGTTTTAGATGAAATGATTTCCTTCTCTGAAACTGTTCACGTGAAAGATATTTGCTTAACCTTTTTTTCTCTTAACACATGACTTAAAAATTTTTCACATCATTTTATTTGTGAACTGCAATTTATATGATCTATTTCCTGTACAAGATAGATACTTTGTATCTTTCATCTTTATATTCCCAGAGACTAAAATAGAGTCTGGGACATTTAAGAAATATGGAAATGTTTAATGAATAAACAATTATAGTCATGTCAAAGACATTTGAAATAATCAGACTAATTTTATATTACCTGATTCTGTTCTTTCGGATCAATATAGTCCACTTGCTATATTATAAATTAAACCATACAAACTGTGTATTCAAGTATTATCTGTGTAATAGACTAGAGTATGCTCAATTTCCCAGTGTTAACTCCATAAATAGTATCATGCTATACTCACACTGTATGTATGTGTGTGAGAAGAGAGAGAGAATGAGAGAGAAAGAAAAAGAGAGAGAATTATATAAACTGAAAAAATAGTTTTCAATTTGGGTTGTAGATTCGTCATTTACTTTCTTGATTTATTGATATTTAGCCTTGTAAAAGTTTAAAAGCAAAGTTTTAAAAAAGAATTCTGAGACTGGTATTTCAACAATTCTAGAGAATTAAAAGGGTGTGAGATAGAATCTGGATCTCATTTCTTTTTTCTGGGTCCCTTTCAAAGGGAAAGGAATGTTTCAATATAAAAAAAAATAAGGTAATCATAGGCCATGGTGTGTTCGGATATACACTTTCCAGGCTCTGGTCCAGTGCATTCAGAAGCCCTGTGCCTACTCATAAAAATGACTTGGATAAAAGGTTTTGAAAACTGTTTATGAGCTTTAGCTCTCTGGAGCATTGCCATGTTGGCCTCTTAATTTTGTGAGCAGAAGGTAGAACTTTTTAAAAATATGAAACCTAGGAGACCGCTCACTGACTACAGTCACCACTAATTCTAGAACACAGCACACGTGCACACACACACACAAACACACACACACACACACACACACACACACACACACATGCAGTTCCTTTTGGAGGCAAATAACCTCAAAGGCTTAGACAAGTTTCCATATCAGTTTGCCATTTGCCTTAAAGTGTTCATTTTCCTATTCATATCCTTTTGGAATTCTGCCCCAAAGAATCACAAATCATAATTTGTCATTTGAGAGATTTTTTGGCAACAAGATTTATGATCCGAAGTATGATGGAATTTCTGTCACTCCAGTTAAAAATGGTGCTCAGAGCAGCTCATTACTTTGGTTGGAGTTGCTTACAGGTTGGAATCAGATCTAAAATGCCAAGCCCTGAAGGAAACCAGGCCAATAAACACCTGAAAGCATTCTCCATGGACAAAAGAAAAAAAGCAGAGTGAATTTAGGTTTCTCAAAAGATTGCTTAATCTACACTCAATTCTCAAACACGGATAGAATACAAATTGACAGTGATCGATACACATTTACTAATACAAATGAAAATCACCCAAGAAAACTTATAGTCTCAAAATTTGACCTGTTACCTTATTTGCATCAGTAGCTGCCATTACTGAAGGTAGATAAGAATTCAAATTTACTTTTAGAAAACACATTTATTATACTACTGAGGTCCTCAGAATACTATCAGTGACTCCATTAAAGAAGTCAAACAGACCTATCAAAGAATGTCAACTAAAATGTGTACATTTGTGAAATGGAAAAAATAAACATCTGTTCTGTGATTACAAAACCATATTTTGTATCCAGAAAACACGCATAAGACTTTTCTTCTGAAGAAAATAAGGTAATTTTCAGATTCAAATAAAAGATAAAAAATAAAAGCAAAGATTCAGTAATGTAAGCCAGCAACTCAATAGTCTTAAATTCTATCAGAAATTTTCATGAGAATGTTCAAAACCAAAAAGGAAACTTTTTTCAGTATTGAGGAACCAAACCAGCTCTACTATTGAGGTGTGTCCCCAGCCTTTTATTTTTTATTTTGAAACAGAATCCTACTGAGTTGCCCAGATGACCTTGAATTTGCTATCTTCCTGCTAATCACTTTAGCCTCCAGAGTAGCTGAGGTTACTGGCGTGTAGCACCACAGCTAGCGAATATTTTATTTCACTGCTCAGCAAACTAATTTTCTAATCTAGCTTTGCTCCAAATTTAATATTTATATATTTTGTTTTGTTTTGTTTGTTTTGAGGCAGGGTCTCACTGTGTAATGCAGACAAGCCTCAAGTTCACTACGTAGTCCAGGTTGGGCTCAAATTTTTGAACCTCCTTTCTCAGCGTCCCTAATGCTGGAATTATAGGCATGTACCACCACCATGCCCAACTCAAATTTGATAACTTTTGAAAGCATAAAATAAGCCACACATGGAGGTTCATGCCTGTAATACCTGCAGTCTGGGAAGCTGAGGCAAGAGAATCACAAGTTTGAGCCCCGTTTGGGCAATTTATTGATGCCCTGTTTAAAATATAAACAAACAGACAAGTAAATAAACATGTATTATAACAGGATAAAAGTCTGGGGACACTGTTCACCTCTAGGTTAATTCCTTCAGCTGGGAAAAATAAAAGTGAATAAAACAGAAGAGGTATACGTTATCATTCTTTAATGTTCATGAGATGTTTTCTATAGCCTGAATGAGATCCCTCTTAGGTAGATTTATATTTCTTGGAATGAAAGGACTATGCAAATTTAATTGCTCAGATAATAGACACAGTGTTTTGATAGGAGATTTAGTTGGTTGGCCTTACAGAAATTCTTTAAAAATACAGAATTCTCAGTTTTGAGAGTAAAATGAAACTTTTACTTCTTTAATATTGATTTTTTTAAACTTTGTGCTCATCTTTGGTTTTGGTTTTCTTTATTTTTTTGTTTTGGTTTGTTTTAAGGCAGGATCTTATTATGTAGTTCAGTTTAGGCTGGCCTTGCACTCCCTGTGCAGCGCAGGCTGACCTTGAATTTGTGGCTATCTTCCTGCCTCAGCCTCCTGGATTCTGGGATTACAAGCATGTGCCACCATGTCCAGCATTGTTTTGTGCTCATCACGCAACTACATGTTTCCTTTTCCTGATGTAAATGAATTCACATAGCTAGTTTTCTTTTACTATTTTAATTTTAAAATAGGTAGGATTGAAAGCTAGAAATCAAAATGGATTTGGCCTCAAAATATGTAAAAGTTTGAATCTTGCAATAACTATAATTTAATGATGCATTTTCTCATCTGTAAAATGGAGGAATAGTTCTCTCAAACTGCAGGGAAGATTAAACGAGAATCTAATGGCTTATCTACAATGATGATGGGTTGACATATTCCTCCTGATGCCTGACTACAACCTCAATAAAATCAAGTTTATAAGGTATGATTCTGTACCAATGAATGGAGAAAGGGGGGAAACTATGGGAACATAATGTGGAGACAAGAAGACCAACAGACAAGGGGCAGTCATATTGGCAAACCTAAGAAGGCTAGATCTTTCACTATGATAGTTTAAGATTCATCAGTTTATGAACTGACAGAACTCTCTAGAGGTGTAAAATAAAAAGCATGTGAGAGTGTGTCGGGTGTAGCTCAAAGCAGACCACTTGCCTAGCATGCATGTGGCTCTGGGTTTAGTCCCTGTGCTCCCCTAAACAGGGCTGAGTATAAAGAGGACTAGTTAAAACATGTTTAAGAAACAATTGAATCTCTGTAACCTCTCTCCCACTCCATCCATTGAACAAACTGCCCATCCCTATGCTGGCAGAGGTTTAACAGTTTGTTCTCTGGAGAGACGACAGCACAGAGTCTCTGGATCTGGGGAACACCAGAAACCACTGAGTAGACACTATCCATAACAAAAATATAATACTAGGGTTAAGAATTCAACAGTGTTACTTCCTGTTCACCTGTCCAAGCCTCTCTGAGAAGCACTGGCATTCAGACTTGTACTTCCACCCTGTGCAGGACATTGAAGAGTCTTTTCTGAAAATTCTGACCAACTCTATAGAAAAGTCCCTGAAATTCTGACTTCAGGGGTCTCTACCTAGGGTCAAGCAGGTTACTCATATATACAGAGCTTAGCTTTAAAGTGGATTATAAGAAAAATGAGGAAAAATCAATTATTATCAACATCTAAGGAAAATTTCTAAAGTAGAACATTAGAGAAAACAACAGAGACACATAAGAGAAGAACAAATCACCTAGAGAAATCAGTAATGTAGGTATACGCATGTACAATATTGCCAAAATGAAATTCGTTAACACAGATAACTGATATGCACTAATACAAAAAAGACATGAAAAAACTTTAGCTTAATGCGATTAACGTCCTTAGAGATAATATAGCCATGAAACACAAATGGAATGTTACTTAAAAGAAAAAGTAGAAAAAGGAGTTTTTGAAAAATAAAAATGTAGTAGGAATAATAATTTTTTAAAAACCCATTGAAAAGAGTTAAAAAATAAAATTCCCCAAAACAACCAATCCCAGATAGTGGATACAGAATTCAAATAGATGGAAAATAGGAAATAAAACATGAAAATACATAGGACTAGACATGGACCACCAACAACTAGTCCCGGACCACCAACAACAAGCAGTCCCAGAAAGTAAGAACATGGAAAAGGGAGAATAAAGCATTCGAGCAGGGAAAAGTTGTACATGCCTGTAATCTTAGCACTCTGGAAGGCTGAGGCAGGAGGGTCCAAGTTTGTTGACTTACTGACTTAGTGACACCTTGTGTCAAAAAAACAAAAAAGAAAGAAAAAGAAAAAAATAAAAAGTTGAGAATATAGCTCAGAGAAAGGCCCTAGGTTCAATCCCTAGTTCTAACAAAAATAAAATAAGATAAAACAACAAACCAATAATATTTCCAGATATTTTGATAAGTAGATCCAAACAAATGGAGAGATTTCACCAAGAAAGTAGGGCACTACATGAAAATAAATGTATTCCAAGATATATAATGATGAAGTCCCATTATACTAAAATTAAAAAGAATATCTTAACGTCTTTTAAAATATAAAAATAAGTAACATACAAAGCCTGGCTTATCAGAGTGACTGTGAGTTTCTCAACAAACCCTAGAATGCAGGAGATAATGGATCATTTTCTTCAAAGTTGTGAAAGATAATCTGGAATTCTCTGTCTAGCCAAGCTGGAAATCAAATGTGAAGCTAGAATAAAAACATTTCTGAATGTGCAAAGCCCATTATTTTCCTCCCATACAATTTTACTCAAGCTACTGAAGGATACACTTCACTATGATGAAGAAGTAAGAAAAAGAACTGCAGCAGATTCATGACACCAGAGATACAAAAAGATCTAAAATGTTCTCCAAAGTCTTCTGTTCAGAAGCAGGAGGTTTGGAAGGTGCCTGGTCATGGGGGCACTGTCCTCGTCCATGATCCCCTGCTGAGCTTGTGGCTGTCTATGCGGTAAGAGTTGAGGGCTGGATGAAGGAGGAGGGTCTTGAGGGAGGAGGTGTACCCTTCCCAAAGCCTTCCTACCTCTACTTCCTGGCTGTAATGGGTTGAGCAGCTTTTTTCCAGTGAGCCCTTCTGCCACGTCATTTCTGCCATGGATTCAGTCTACCGGGACACGAATCCTTCACAACTACACACCAAATAAACCTCTCCTCTTTTATGTGGCAAGTATCAGGTATTTTGTCCCAGTGATCAGACAACTGACTAATGTAAGAGGTGAAGCTTATTCCTGAGATGACGATGAAGGGAGACCCTAGATCAGGACATGAGCAATTTCAATCTAGAGCACACTTAACTTAAATTAGAGCATACACAAGAGGGCTCCAGTTAGATCTTCCTTTTAGGAGACATTGAATTTAATAGTTTATCTGGTGCACTTAAATATTTTCACAGAAAATATACTCTGGAAGAGAGTTCAAATGTAATTTAATCCAAGATGCATAGAAGGTTAAACAAACAACCCCAAAACAAAACAAAAAGCACAGAACTGGCACATGCTCATAATACAGGGGACTTGAAATAAGAGGAATCTGAATTTGAGGTAAGCCTGAACTACCATAGCAAAGCCTTGTTTCCAAAAAAGCAAATTGAAAACTGAGATAATTAATAAATCTAGAGAAAACAAGGAGTTATTCAAGAAATAAATGCAATCAGAAGTCTGGGAGGTTAGTTCAGTCGTGTAGCACTTGGTTAGCATGCACAAAGCCCAGGATTCAAAGGAAAAAAAAAGCAATCAGGATACTACACAGGCCAGTTCTGAATAACATCATATGATTAAGTGAATAGGAATCTAGCCAAAATTTATGCCTGAATTAGGACATCAAAAAGAAGGAAGTATTTGTGCGTGCGTGTGTGGTAAAGGGGGGAAGTATTTGTGTGTGTGTGTGTGTGTGGTAGAGGCACAGTAAGACAGTTAATTTTTTTTACTTTGTACATTAAAAAATACATTATTTTCAAACATTAATAATTAAAAATAGTAGGGTGAAAAAATTTGCAGGATGAGCTTATTATCTACATACAGAGTGGAAAATATCAGAACAGCTGAGAAGATAAATTTCTACTCCTTTAAGGAGTAGAAAGTGGAGAAGAAAGGTCAGAGCAGATTGCCATTTTGCACAGCAAGTTTCATTTAACTTTTAAAACATGTACTTAAACAACTTTGATAAAAATTAAGACTTTGCAAAGCATTAAAAGACATAGTGTGCTTCACTATAACCTATCAGAAACCCTGGTTGCAGTAAGTGGTTAGTAAAGACTATTTCTTTTTTATTGTATTTGACAAAATAATAAAAAAAAATTAGGTGTTGCTATAATCTTTTGGCATGAGAGGAAAACAGTGACTTGGAACATGGCATCTAAGAGCACATTGTCCAAGAGAACATAATGATATAACATCACTTGAAATTATGTGGATCGTATTGATTAGTAAGTCAGGGGCAGCAAGGGTCAAGGATATATTTGTCTTATTGGCTCAGAAAATCCATTAAAATCTGATCCATGGGAGCAGTTTGAGTAAAGACTTTATACGACATAAATGTGTTTTAAACACATTTGTTTGGTCCAAAGAGTAATATAAAGACAACAACACAGATCAGAATTTTGGGGCAAGGTAATACCAAAAGATGTAAGATGCATCAAGAAATGGATCAGGCTCTCACTCTCACAGCACATCTGGAGTAGTTCGAAATGCTCACTGTATAATAGATTAACCCTTGAGAAGTGTAGGTCCAAAAAATTAACAGTGCAGACAGCATGGGTCAGAAAGAGGAATGCACTGATACTATGTGCTGAAATGTGAAGAAATTTAACAAACAGTGCAAATTTGTGTTTGTTAGAATTATATGACATAATTTTATTTATTTTGTTACAATCTAAAAATTATTAAACAGAGAAACAGAACAAAATTTACCAGCATTTTCACAGAAAATACACTAACAAATTTCACATACCTTTACAAAATACTTACCATAACCAAACTGATGGCTGAACGATAATGGCTTCTCATTAGCTACATAGAAACATGCAGTTAGTCATGAATTCGAACCTGTGCACCTGATATGTGTAACAGTATTTAAGAAAAGTTTGCATGTATATCTCAGATCAGCAAGCAAGTAATTAATTCTGCCGCAATACTATCTGGGTGTTCCCCCAATTCACTTCAATTCCAAGGCTACCCACCTGGAGATCATATTAAATCCCATAAGTTGAGAGCTCAGTTTTCAAAACACCTCCCACCCCCACACTTCTGAGGCCTATTATAAGCCCCAGATCATTTTACTTATGCTTCTCACTGTCCCACTACAAACTGGAGTTTCCCCAACCCATCCCTCAGGTTTGACTACCTCGCTAGAACAGCTCACAGAGCTCAGGTCAACATTGTGGCCATCTTATAATGAAAGGTATTAGAAAGGATGCAGATGAAGAGATGCACAGGGCAAGGCCTGTGGGCAGGGGCATGGAGCTCCCAGGTCTTGTTAGGTTCACCACTCTCCAGGAGCCCCACAGGTTCAGCTGCCTGGAACTTCTTTAAACCCTGTTCTCGTGGATTTTCACATAGATTTCACTGCACAGAATGATTGAGGCGTGGGAACTGTGTAGGATTGAATACAAAGCATCTCATCTAATGCTAATAGACAAGGGGAAACCCAGCAAGGCCTGTCCAGATGCTCCTTGGTCTGTGTGTCTTTCCTTCCTCCTATGCATGGTGCAAAAACCCTTGTGAAATGGGGCGTCTTATGATGCACTATCAGACAAGTTAGCAGATCAGAGAATTTCTTTGGCCAGCTCCATGTCTTTCTATGTCTTGTCTTGGGGGGAAAGAGTAACAGACACAAGGAGGGAGGAAGGAGCTCAGAGAAAGTGAGATTTTGCTTTCTGAGGCCTCATTATTAGGCCTAAAGTAACCCAAACAGTATTCTAATCACCTAGGAAGTAACACAGGCTCGAGGAGCTAAGAACTAGCAACTATGCAAACCAAAAATACGTGACAGCATCACGGGAGCCAAAGGAGAGCTGTAATCCCTAAGGCATGAGTTCAAGAGACAGCACCATCTGTCATTTTACAAGGCTCAACAGAGCCCAGGAACAGGATAGAGGCACACCTCACAGGGTCAGAAGCCAAATATCCCTCCCAGCAGGTCTGATCTATGCTTTTAACCCCACCCTCAATTAATACAAACAGATGAAGGTGCCTTCCAGGTAATCTTAGGGCCTGTTTCTTCCCTTCCTCCCTTCTTCTTTTCCTTCCTTCCTTCCTTTCTTCTTGATCTTTCTCTTCTTCTTTTCTTTTCTTTCTTTTTCAAGATAAAGTCTCATTAAGAGGCCCAGCCTGGCTTCAAACTCGCTATCCTCTTGCCTCAAGCCTGTATCTGGGATTATCGGTGGACTCTATTGCACCCAGCTTTCCTAAGAGGAGCTCGTCTTACCTTGCTCCATCCTCACTCACCAAAGAGAGGTTGTGAGGGCTCAAAGTTTACAACACTGATGGCATTGTATTTTGAGAGACACCTTGGAGCAGATGCTAGAAGTAAATGGGAAAGTGGTGGCCTCTTGCCTTCAAGTGATGAGCTTCAACTGGCCTGCTTGGCTTTCACTTCTCTGCATGAGTCAGGTTGCTAAGTGAGACTCTCCAGATACAGCAGTGCACTTTCAACCTCAGGCAGGGCCTTGCCTGCAGCACAGCCTTCCCGAAGTTAGGAGGCTTTAGGCTGGCTCTTCACCGCTGGAAAAGTGTCTGTGCTCATCATGTCACTGATCTTTGTGTGTGCTCTCCCTTGGTTCAGGAGTTCCAGAGAGTGAATGAGAGAAATTCCAGTTCTAAGTCTTCCCTTAGAAGCACTCAAAACAGTTTGCTGGGAACCCCCATGTTGGTTTTTCACTATTCTGACAGCCTGCAAAAGCATCTGGAGTTTTGTGTCTCCATCAGTTAGTATATGGATATCAAATTATCTGTCTGCATAGCAGTATATGAAGGATGTGCTAAATACATAGGAAACTAAGAAGAAAGACCTTCTCTCACTCATGAAGCAGAGGTGAAATTTAAAATATGTAGCAGTGTTAAAGGCACAACAAGGCTAGGAACAAGTCATGACAGGGAATTTCAACCTTTGATCAGTATTCTTGATTGTACCAGTATTGCTCTTGTCAATATTAGCCTGATGCAGAGGGCTTGTGAGTCCTTCGGCATGTGTGGGCTAACAGACTTCTCACCGGACAAGGCCTCAAGAGGTTCCCAAAGCAGAGATAAGGAACCTAAACCCACCCAACTGGCAGAATAAGTGTGCAGGTTCACTGACTCTTGTCATAAAGAATCAATGTTCAGGACAGGTCAATAATGGGCATAAAGGAATTCATTAGCAGAATTTAAAAGAACAAAATGAAGAAACAGAGTGTAATCTGCCACGACCCATGTGGCTCTTGAAGTTCTTGGGGTGAAGGACAGCGAATGGTTGAGAAAATGAAGAGACAAGAGTCAGGTGGAGCTCTTACCTTCCTGATGGGAGGAAATGAACTGCTCAACCACTGTAGGACAGTTATTTATACCCTCCAAAGAAGAATGTCAATTTCAACCCAACTCCCTAGACTTTGTTTGCCTGGCAAGTTTGGGGCCCCTGCCTTCTTGGTGCTGGAACAACTTGTTCACACGGCTTGTTTTGGGTTCTCTGTGTTTTCCAGGTTGGTTTTGTTTTAACCTCACACATGTGATCAATCTCTAGCTTCAAGACAAATGGAGAACTTCTTTCTTGGAAACAGGAACCTTAATGCTTCGTTTAAGGAAGTAGAACCCCAGGAAAGGGTGGCCCATCCCTTGAAAGATAGTGACCCATTTTATGGGTATAAGTCCTGTTTTATTTTTTGTTTTTTTTAGATAAATAACTTCAAAATTGTTTTGAATTATCACAACCTGTTCCTTTACCTTAGGATCAGTTTCTTACTCTTCACGTTTTAAAATTAAGCCAATTTGTAGACTTAGAGTATTCTTGAGGAATTCGAGGTGTGATACTTCTTGAAGGAAAGGTGACTGAATTAGTCAAGGGAATGATGCCAAAACAGATAGGTAATTTCAACTTTCAACCTGAAAGTTGTAGTTTTTAAAAAGTATTTATAGTAATGATTTTTTTAAGTTATTCATATGAGACAAATCATGTGATATTTAAGCTTGTTTGTCTGATTTCTTTCATTTACTGTTAGTCTCAAGGTACATCCATATACCTATGAGTGAGTTTATCTTTTATTACATCAGAGCAGTATTTCATTGTGTATAAATACTATATTTTCTTTATCCATTCATACGTTGATGAACTTATGGGCCATTTCCAAGATTTAGCTATTATGAATTGTGCTGCTATAAACATGGGTATGTATATATCACTATAAAACAATGTCTTTAACTCTTTATGAAGATACCTCACTTTAATTTCTTGAAGAATCTCCACATGAAATCTCAGTGTTATTTTAATGTGTGTGTGTCTTAAAAGGCTAGCAAAATTGAATGTTTTTTCGTGTATTTATTGGTCATTTTTATTTATTTTTTATAAATAAAATAAAGAGAGACCCTCTCTCTTTTTTTTTTTTTTTTTAATTTTTTTTTTTGTCTTTTTCGTTTTTATTGGTACCAGGGATTGAACTCATGACTGCCTGCTTGCAAGGCAGGACCTTATGCCGCTTAGCTAAATCCCCAGCCCCGACCCTCTCTTTTTGAGACAGGGTCTTGCTGTGCAGTTCAGGCTGGCCTTGAGTTCACTTTGTAGCCCATGCTGGTCTCGAATTCACAACGATCCTCCTGCCTCAGCCTCCCGAGTGCTGGGATTATAGGCGTGAGCCACCACATCCGGATTTATTGGTCATTTTTACTTCTTCCTATTCATTTCAGTTGCCCATTTTTAAAATTGGGCCTTTAATCATGAGGTTCTGTTTTTAAGTTCTTTACATATTCTACAAGTTAGATCATTGAGGAGCAGGTGGCAAAAATTTTCTCATTCTGTGGGCTGTCTCTTCACTTGGTTAGTTTTCTCCTTTGCTGTGGGGAAGATTTTTCCAGTTGATATAATCCCATTTGTTGGTTCTTATTATTATTTATTGCACCATTTGGATTCTGTACATAAAGTTCTTGCCTGTGTCTATTTCTCTAAGGGTTTTATATATGTTATATTCCAGTAAATGTTTCTGTTTTAACATTTAGACCTTGATCCATTTTGATTTTAGTTTAGTACATGATGATCTATATGAATCTAAACTCAATCTATCTGCATGTGAATATACAACTTTCCCAGGATATTTATTAACGAGGTTATCTTTCCTCTAGTTCATGTTTTTGACCGTTTTGTCAAAGATTAAATAGCTGAATGTGCCTAGAGTTGTTTAGACTCCCTCTGTTCTGTTCCATTGATCCACATACGTGTTTTTGTGCTAGTATCGTGCCTTTTTCCTTTTAAATCCCTATAGCACTGTGACATAACTTTAAATCTAGGACTGTCATGCCTTCTGCTTTACTCTTGCTACCCAGAATTGCTTTAGCTCTTCTGGATCTTTTCTGGTTCCATGTGAAACTAAGGATAGTTTTCTCTAGATCTGTGAGCAATGCCATTGGTATTTTGATTGGTATTGCATTAGATCTATATATCTGCTTTGGAAGTATGGCTGTATTAACTATATTGGTTCTACCTATTTAAGGGCAGGGGCTATCTTTCCATTTTCCAATGTCTTCTTTGATTTCCCTTTTCAGAGTGCTGAAGTTTTCATTTGAAGGTATTTAAGTTCTTTGTTATATTAATTCCTAAGTATTTAATTTTCTTTATGCTATTGTGAATGGTTTTCCCAATTTATTTCTCAGTGAATTCATTATTGTATACAGAAATGTTATTGGTTTTTGTGTTTTGATCATGTATCTTGCTTCACTGCTGAATTTGACTATTAATTCTGGGGGCATTTTGGTGAAGTTTTTTGGATCTTCTATGTAGAGGATCATGTTGTCTGCAAATAATGATAATTTAAGTTCTTCCTTTCTTTCATGTAATTTTTTTTCTCTTGTCTGATTGCTCTAGGTAATATTTTTAAAACTATGTTGGACAGACATGATAATCTGAGCATCCTTGTCTTATTTCCTGATTTTAGAGAAAAAAGTTTTCATTTTTTCCCTCTTTAATATGATGTTGGCAGTGGGTTTACCATAAAAGCCTTTTATCATATTGTAATATGATAAAACCATTTATACCTACTTTCTTCAAGACTTTTTTCTTTTTTAGATCTTGAATGGGTGTTGGAGTTTGTCAAAGAATTTTTCTGTGTCTATTGAGATGATCATGTGACTTTTTTGTCCTTGTTTCTACATTTGTTGAACCATCTTTGCATCCCTGGGATGAAGCCAACTTGGTCATGATTTTTTTAAATGACTTGCTACATTAATTTTGTATGTTGTCAATGATTTTTGTATTTATATTCATTAAAGAGACTGACTTGAAGTTCTTTTCGGTTGAATCTTTGTGTGCTTTTGGACTCAGAGTAACAGCAACTTCCAAGGATTACTTTGGGAGTATTCTATCCCCTTCAATTTCATTATAGAGTTTGAGGAATATTGGAATTATATCTTCACTGAAGTTCTTATAAAATTCAGCAGTGGACCCATCAGGTCTTGGGCTTTTCTTAGCTGATAGGTGTTTCTTTTTTTTTTTTTGTTATTGTTCTTTTTGGATTATTCAGGGTGCTTAAATTTTCTAGGTTACTTTTGCTATTTCATATGTTTCTAATAATCTATCCATTTCTTCTAAATAATCTATCCATTTCTTCTCCAATTTTTTTTTGGAAGTTCTCAACGTAGTTGCTAATCTGAGTTTCAGCAGTGTCCCATATAATTTCACCTTTTCATTTCTAATTGTATTGTATTTTTTTATAAGAGCAGCTAAGGGTTTATATGTTTTATTTATACTTTTGAAAAACTAGTTCTTTAATTCCTTGATTTTTTGTTTTTTTTTAATTCTCCATTTCATTACTTTCTGCTCAAATTATTAAAAATGTTTTCCTCATACTAGTGTTGGATTTGAATTTTTCAAACCTTGAAGTGCATTATTAGGTTGTTCATTTTCACAGCTATATAATTCCCTCATAAAACTACTCTCATCCAATATGTTATACTGATATTACCATTCAATTTGTAAAACTGTCTCATTTCTTCTGTGACCTATTGATTACTCAAGAGTACACTGTTTAATTTCCATGTTTCTGCATAATTTCTGTGGTTTCTTTTGTCACTAAGTTCTAGTTTCATTATGCTAGGATCCAATAATAAGCATGGTATAATTTTGATCCCCTTTGTATTTACCTAAGTATATTTTATTGGGCTATTTTTGGACAAAGTTTCATGTGTTAGTTAGAAAAATGTGTATTCTGTTGATATTGTTGAGTAGAATATTCTGTGGATACTAATACATTTGTTCAAAATTTTTGTTCAACTCTGATATTTCTTTGCTGATTTGTTTATCTAGTTGATATGTCTATTTGTAATAATAAGGTATTGAGGTCACCCACAATAACTGTATTGTGTTTACTGATCATTCATGTCCTGTAGTTTTGTTTTATGCAGTTGGGTAGGCTGTTATTCAATGCACATGTGTTTATAATCATATCTTTTCCTGTTGTGTTGTTCTCTTAACTGCTTTACCTCATTTGATCAGTCTTGGCTTAAGATTTACTTTGAAAATAGGATAGCTACTGTTACTTCTGGGGGGGGGGAGTCCCATTGCATGGAATAGTTTTTTTTTCACTCTTGGATTTTTTAGTCTATGAATTTCTTTTTGAATTAAATTTGTTTCTTGTATCCAAAAAAAGTTGGATTTTGTTTCTTGACCATTCTATCAATCTGTGTCATTTTATTGGGCAATTGAGACCGTTCACAATGAGCGCCACTATTAAAGGATACTGACTTATTCCCGTTGCTGCATTATTTTCTTGCTGCTCATCCCCTTTCTTTTCCTCCTGCTTAAATGCTCACACTATCTGGTGTATCCATTTTATTGAAACTTTTGACATTGCTGGTAAATAAAAGCACAATGAGACTACAGGGCTCCGCTGGATATAGGCAGTAAGGTGGGGTTCCAGGAGGTCACTGGATTCAGTGTCATAACTTTCAGTTCCATCCACCTTAGAAAGTTACATATTCCAGGCCAGCCCTCCCACTGCAGATTGTGGGGCTCTGTGCCCTTCTTGGCCTGAGCTTGAACTCTTCAGGGATGGATGTATAGCTCACACCCCTCCACACCTGTCTCCCATGTGTGTCTCACGCAGTCACCGTAGTAGGGTAACACTGAAAATCCTGGAGTGACGCTGTAGATTTGTGGCTCAGTTCAACATAACCCCTCCCGAAAATAGCACTTATTAAATACTCTCTGGCAGGTGTTGTACTAGATAACTTCTCCACTCTATCTTATTTTGAAAAAGTCACTCTTAGAGTAACCATCTCCCTTCATTGTTTTTGTGGCTTACAGTGTCTGTAGGCTTTTTGCAAGGACAGTATTGCTGGCTCATCTATTAATTCTGTCTGACACCGCTGGGTCTTTGAGGCATTGGTCTCACCTTCAGTCAGGTGAATTGTTTTTCTGCTGCCTCTGTGGGCCTTTGCTGAGGGAAAGTACAGACCTGGTGAGGAGCTGGAGGTTTGGTGTGGACATGGCACAATATGGCTGCTTTCCTGGCAGGCTGATTTCTTGTTCTTAAGGTGTGCAGAAGGGCGTCACTTTCTTACACCTGTTTTAGGCTGATGAAGGCATTGTTCTTCCTAGCCAGGGTTCAAAATTCTCACCCTGACTGATCTGTGGGAGACATAGAAAGATGGGTTTTGTTTGATGAGCCATCATCTTTGATAGTTGGGAAAAAAGGACAAAGACATTATTAACAAATCATTGATGGTTAAATTTAAATAAGCAAAGGCTGGAAATTAAGAGTAAAGTAGTGATGGATATTGGCTCTAAAAAGTTATAGAAGTCACACAAAATTAGGTAGCATTGGCATAAGCTTTTGTCTTTAATATTAAACTCTATTTATTTAAGGTGTTTTCCCAAATACAACAGATAGAATTTAACAGCATATGGATACTTCTATTTGTTAAAGAAAACTAATTTTCTTATTTTAACTATAACAGAGGTGAAAGAATACACTAAATAAAGATATAAATTTTTTGTGATCATTGGATCACAACTTTTTATTCTCGGGTTTAGAAGCTTGTTTGGCCTCTTTTTTAGACCTGAAGACCTTTCGGAGTGATAACTCCAGACAGTGCAAACATATAAAGTCTAAGCTAGATAACAGAAAATACTTTATGTCACAAAAATAAAGGAGATTAATATGTTAGATATACTATTTATATTTTCATTTTATAATAACACCTTTACATAAAATTAAATCTTTAGGTAAAGGTACTTGAAAGCACATTAAAATAACATACTAAAATATGCTAAGGTAAGCTGAGGGGCACATTTTGGAAGGGCTATTGGGACTTGGAATTATATTTTATTGGCCATAATTAAGATATTATAAGTGCAGTACAGCCCGTCAGTAGAGGTAGGTGCAGTGTTTGGAACCCCTTTTGATATCTAGCCTAGCTTTTTAAAATTATTATTATTCTGAATATTGGGGGAGTATGTTTTCCTCTTGGGCATTAAAGAACAAGTCAGACTGATACACACACACACACACACACACATACATATATAAAAATATATGTACTATATTATATATATAGTTAAGGCTCTTCAGGGTACTTTTGGGGCCCTGTGTATTTGCTTAACTCCCCAGGCCTCTAGTTTTCCCCTCTACCAGTTGTATCATCTGTCTGAATGGATCATAGTCTTCCTTGACCATATGTTTTCCTTGGAAGCCTAGAGGACATTCCTCTCTTTAGTTACTCTCCTTCTAGCATAAAATACACTTTGGTTGACTCCTGTCCTCTGGTGTCCAACAGTCTTCCTTGTTCAGGAGATTGGGTGGATCCCCAGATTTCTAGGATTCCTTCAGAAAGATCTTATCATACCCTGGGTTTTGGCTACCTTTCAGTGGCAAGGACCAAAATGTTAGCTGTCCTGTCAGCCTAATTATCTTTTTTAGTTTGGTCTTTAAGCTTTGACTGTTGAACCCTCCAGAAGATTAATTACACCAGCAGGTCTATTATAATCTATTATAATCTTTTTTTGGGTATTGGATACTTTTCAATGTAAGGTATAACAACACAATAGTTATATCTTTCATTAATTATGATTAACATCAGTATTAGAAGTCAATCTGTACTGAAAGTGATGGCTTGCCATCTTAAAATACTGCTTATATGTTTTTTACATGTAATATTTTTATAATATGTTAATAGATAACAGTTACAAACTTTTTCAAAGAAAATGTAAAATAAAAATAACAGGAGCAACATAACATTTAGGTAACATTTAGATGAAATTATTATACCAGGGCCATTAGGTTTTCTATTCTCTCTAAAAATACATTTAATTTCTTTTCTTAATATAAATAGTTTATATAGTATATATACTGTATACTATATAGTGTAGTTTACTTATATCTAATTATAAAATATTAAATGTAGGGGCTGGGGATTTAGCTCAGTGGCATAAGTGCCTGCCTTGCAAGCAGGCAGTCGTGAGTTTGATCCCTGGTACCGATAAAAACGAAAAAGACATTCACACAAAAATATTAAATGTAATAAATAAATTTTCATCTAAATTTGTTACTTTTACTTCTTTTTTTAAATAAAGTGTCTAAGTAGAAGATACTTACTTACACAAGTACTTTATAAACGACTAACTCCTAATCTTTAATCATTATTATGACAGAGTCTGGACTGTGTAATGTTCAGGCACATCTAAACACAGTAATACAATTACATAATAATCCTGTGAGCATAAGCCAGAAAAAAAAATCTATATTAAACAATACACTTTTGTCTGAGGACATGGTCACTAGTGTGGTAAGCTGTTCTGGTAAGTTATATAGTTTAGAGGACTTGGGGCGCATTTATGTATTTTGTATATCAAAAGGTTAGCAATAATTAGCAGCACATTTACATAGAAATCTTTACATATTAACTTAATTTTTACTCTTACGATTTAGATTCCTTTAACGTGGTTACTTGGTGTTTAATGCACTGCCAAGACTTAAAGGATGTTCTTAGAGCTCATAGGTTTAAGAGATAGTGTTTATCACCACAAATAGACTTATTGCTCAATATACAAGTGTATTTCATTTATACAATAAGAAATTGTGTTTATTCAAAGCCAGCAGACATAGATCAAATTTTAAATGGTAGGACCAAGTTTAAAGAAAAATAAAAAATTTCGATCATTTTACATTTAAGATTTATATACAGTGTATTGTATAAAATACAGTACCGACTGGCCACTTGCATGCGTTAAAGTTACATAATCTTAAATCGAGAAACTTTTTAACAATGGAAAACACAAGAAATTATCTTGGAAAAAAACTTTTGTTTTGCAATTTTAACCAATAGAATTTTAATATGTTATGAAAATCTCATTGTACTGAGCGTGGTTGTGCATAGCTATAATTTCAGCACTCAGGAGGCTGAGGCAAGAGGATCACTATGAATTGAAGGCCAACCTGGGTTACCTAATAAGTCCAAGCCAGCCTGAACTGTATAACAAGACCCTGTGTCAAAAAAAGAAAATCTTATTGTTATAGATGTAAGAACTCCTTTCAAAGTATAACCAAATTAATTACATACAATAATAATTTTTTAAAATAACATTTGTTGGGAGAAGGTACAAGGAAATTCTTTCAAAAACCAAAGAAGGCAACTATCAGTGAAGAAAATTGATTCAGGCAGCTGCTTTTTCAGCAACAAAGGGAGTTTTGACCAGCAGCTCCCAGGCCCAAAGGATCTGACTTGGAAGAAATTCTTTTTAAAATATTTTAATATAGAATTATATTTTAGAAATTTAACTGTTAGTAAACTTAAGAAAATAGTCTTAAATCATTATATATATTTTCATGAAAATGCATTTAATAGACCAAAATTTATTACCTAATAAACATTAAAAGTCAATATTGAATATATATTGAGCAACTGATGAATTAGACATTGTTATGGAAATTAGAGCATTAATTCTGTTTTTATGTAGTTATTTCTCATTTTAATAATCATTTTAGATTATTCATGAGAAGCAAATCAGAGTATAGTTAACATTTTAAGATATATATATGTGTGTATGTGTATGTATATGTATAATTTTCTTTTTAACCAAGAAAAAAGTCTTGTTATTGTTTACAGAAAACAATGGATACTGTATTTAAAAAATGAATTTTAAGGTAAATATTAACTTGATTGGCTAACAACCTGTGCAACATGTCTCCAACTTCAAAGGCATTTTTACCAACAATTTAAGTTAATACAAGCCGTGTTAACAAAGGCACTGGGCTAATACTAGCATCTATTTATCTATAAACGAACTTAAATAGAACTTTTGGATGATACATCCACCTAAAAGTTAATGCAGAGAAACACAAATATTAACCTAAACTATACATCTTTAATGTTGCAAAACTTTAAAGTTCTTATTTGCAAGTTTTATGTAACTTGAGTTCAGTTTAAACCTTTAATGTTTTGAGTTTGAGAACACTTAAATATCTGTATAACTAGTTATTTTTAATGGAAGACCCTAACAGAGCCAGAAGTCTGAAAGTGTAAAAATAAACATCAAAAACAAAATTGATATGAGATAAAAAATTTTTTTTCATGAAGTACCTGCAGGTACTTTTACCAATTATTAAAAACAGATTAGCAAGCAGACAGACAAGAGAACATATAGCACATATGAAAAAATTACATTAAATCAGGATGCACTTTTAGATGTATTGACTGTGTTAAATTATAGTAATTCTTTTTCTTAATTTTAGGTTTATAACTACAGACTAGTCAGAATTCTCCCTAGGGGGCATCAATAATAACTTTGTTAATGTAAATTACACTACACTGAGTACAATTCCTCCCTGGTAACATGGCAGACTTAAAACTAACAAGAGAAAGGGGAAAGAGAAAAAGAGCTGTAGATTGCTACATGGGATCTTTGTTCATTTCCCTTTTTTATTTTAAAACCAAGTTTGAAGACTTTTAACCCACATGTAGAGAAATGTAAAGAAAAATCAAACTTTTCAAACCTGTCACTTAAATTGGTCCCAGTTTTGTAAAATACAACCTCGAGGGAACATTTTGGGGGCTAGACACTGAATTGTCTATAATCGCTTAAGATGTACCACACACCTTCACATTCTCCCTCCATGCGCTTTGTTTCTCTTATGTACTTTTGGCACTCTCTTTACGATGCAGCTCAAGAGGGGAATGTTTGTCCCCTTTCTCTCTCTCTAGCGGAGACCAGCACTCAGACTGAGGAGGAGGGAAAAACTGCTGGGCCAGTCCTGGCAAATCGCTGAGTGACCATCTAACCCTCCTCCTCATTAGCAGAAAACAGAGGACATGTGCTTTTGATCCCCTCCCTTGGCTGCTGGCTGGAGAGGAGGGCGGGCTAGCAAGCAGTTGGGCCTTTGTTGATCCAGTAGGTTGGGCATGATTTTATTTTCCTCCTCCTTTTTGATCAGCATCAGCACACAGGAGGGACACCCTGGGTGGGCACCTTCCTTTCCCACCTGGGTGAGGCCTAGTCACTTATCCCAGAGCTGTGATCAGATGTCCTGATAATATAGGGGAATGAAACTCGACCTACTACATGGCCGGTATGAGTTTCTGTTTTCTAAAATCGAAGAATGAATTTTAGGAACAATGGAGGTTAAGAGCAGAATATATTTACTAAGAGAAAGAAAGCTTCTGTCTGAGGGACAGAAGGTATATCCAGCGGGTTGCCAAGGACTCTGTCTTTTTTAGGGACTTTTATAGAGTAAAACCATGGGGTGAGATGGGTTTAAGTGGGGATAGCTGGAAACTCGCAAGGCATAGGGTGGACAGGACTATGGTTAATCAGTAAGATTATTTCTCAGGTAAAATTGATTAAATTGGGGAAGTAGAAAAGCAGGGTAGGTAGAAAGCGGACATTCTTACAGAGCAGTGACTCTTCTCTAGGGGGTTGGGACGACAACTTCTGACTTCCTCAGGGTAGTAGTAGGGAATTATGTAGAATATCAGTCCTTAGGATATGGGTGCATTTGTTTGATCTTTTGTCTTGAGGCCTGGCCCATAGCAGGAGGTGTCTGTCTCCTCTACAGTTGCAAGGTATCTTCTGGGCTTCTGCACTGGCTCCTTAGAGGACATCTCACTGCCTATAATGTTTTTAACTAACTCATCTGCCTGTAACTGTGAGACCCCTTGCCCCTAGGGATCCCTCTTCACCCTCTAGCTCCCTGTCTCTCATTGCTACTAAAATCAGAAACAGTTAAAGACTCTGAGTTTCCTGAGAGATGAAAGCTCCAAAGTGGAAACAGAGAAGGACAAAAAGAGTTTGGAATCTTTTAGGGGAAAGTGGGAGAAAAGAAAAAAAAAGAAAACCAATGGACTTCTCAATTTGAGTTCATAGACTCTACCAGGTCCTAGATATAAAATTAGTTATCACTCAAAGGAATGCTGAATCTGCCAACTATCTGAGAAACTTCGCTGGAGGCACTGGGTGGGTCGATCTTTATTTGTGTCTTTCTGATGAGCATATTTTATTTCCATCTGAGCCAGCAATGAGGTGTGTTGGCCTGAGGGAATACCTAATGAGTTCACTAGTTGTCATAGAATTATACTTGACACATCTTCCATTTCCGCCAGTGCCTCTTATCTCCAGTGCTTTTATATGTAAGCACTCATTTTTCTAGGGACTTGAGAGCCTCTAATTCTGAGAAGAAAAGAGAAGACAAGGGAGGAGAGGAGGGGAGGGGAGGGGAGAGGAGGGGAATGGAAGAGAAAGGAAGGGAAGGGAAGGGAAGGGAAAGGAAGGGAAAGGAAGAGAGAAGAGAAGAGAAGAGAAGAGAAGAGAAGAGAAGAGAAGAGAAGAGAAGAGAAGAGAAGAACCTTAAGGCTACATAGGTTTGCTGGGGGCAGGGGCTGTGCTTCAGAAGCAAAGTGTTGGGGAAAGTGGTGAAGAAACAAATGAGAAGTATTTGGCTAAATTAATTGATTCTGATGCCTCTTTTGCCTGCTGGGTGGCTCACTAAAAGAAATGTCAATGGACAGAGTTTAAGGAGATTATTAAAATGGTAATAAGGAACCTAAGCTTGGCCTACTCACAAAACTTTGCAGGTTCACTGACTTCTGTCACAGAAAAACAATTTGCAGGATGCACTAGGAAAAGGCATTAGGGGTTAGGCAGAAATTTAAAAGCATACAGGCAAAGAAATAGAGTTCAGGCAAGAGTGACAGAGACACAGGCAGAGAGAGAAGGGGGAGGGGACCCAAATCCCCTTTCCTGGAACTTGGGACATTTATGCTTCTGTTAAGAGGTTGGACACCCCAAGAAAATATGGCCCATGCCTCAGAAAGGTACTAGTCCATTTTACAAGTGTAAGCCCTGTTCTTTTTTTTTTTTTTTTAAGATAGATTATTTAAGAAGTCTTTTGAATTTTTCCAACCTGTTCTTTTATTTTAGGAACTTCCTGCTCTGCTCCTTCCTTTTTCTTTTTATTTTAATCTAAGCTGATTTATGGACTTACAATACTCTTTAGGAATTTGGGGTGTGATAGGTTGGAAAGGAAACAAGCCTAAATTAATTAAGGGAATGTAAATATGGATAGCTTTCAACTGGGCCCCAAAAGTTGTTGTCTTTAGAAAGTACTATTTATAGTTATGGCTGTCCTTGTCTCTGTGTACCTGTTTTATTTCTTTTACTCTACCTCTGACTTACGAAGATAATAAGAATTCTCAAAAAGTATGCACATAAAGACCGCACTGCCTACCATGTACACCTCTCACTTCGAATTTTGAGCTTGAGATTTCTCCACAAAAGGGACAGGCATGGGGAAGCCCAGCCAGGAAGGAGCATCATGCCTAGGGCAAGCACAGCAGGAAAAAAAAGGTTACAAGCCTGTATCTGCCTTCCCTACTGCACAGGCTACAGCTTGGGAAATGGAGAAGTGAAAAGAAAAAAGAGGTCCTTAGACTTGGCTGAAGACAAGGAGAGACCCAAACAGAGTAAAGTCACAGGTCCTTAATTTAAGCTGCCTCAATTAACATTTGTTCACACATGCATTTAAAATGCTGCTTAAAGAATAAATGAAGTTAATTTCTCTTTATGGGTTCCCTTTCATCTCAGGTTTCAAAGCATTTTGCCACAAAAGATACTTACCTTTACTGTAAGTGTATGCGCATGCACATGTGTGTGTGTGTGTGTGAACTGTGCTGTTGTTTTATTTAAATATAAATTGAGAACCCTAAGTTTAAAGTTTGGTAAAGGCTTTTAAGCTTTTCAAAGAAGTACTAAAATAATCTTTGATTATTATAAGATCCCTGTGGCCAACCATGAACCACCCAACTAGAAAACCCTAGGTTACATGAAAGGCTAAGGCTCTGGCTGTTAATTAAAATCACCATTTAAACAAGGTGGGAGGCATGAAATTGGTGACTAGGACGTCTTCACCTCAGATGCAGATACACTCATGACTGACTCACCCAGGATGCATCGGATTTTCTCCAACAGGCATTTAGAAAAAAAAGAAAAGAAAAAGTCCCAGCTGCACGCTATTGACCCAGGAAACTGTCCTGGGTTATGACGCATCGCCGGCTTCCAGACACCTCAGCACAGCTCGGGTGCAGGAGGAGCCAGCATGGCCTCTTGTTGATGAAAATGTTGTTGGCAATATATTTTTCAGCAAAGTCTGAAAGGGATCTTCTGGGCTTCGGCATGTGAGTCATTAGTGGGTGTTTGGTTTTTGGACGCTGGGTTTGAGTCACCATCCTTCCTGCTGTTGGCTTTCTCCATCCAGGGGTAATGGCTAAAGTGAGATTAATGGAAAGGTCTGTTATGCTTAACAGTGGGTACCTGGATGTTGTTCAGTTGGCAATGGTATCAACAGTTAATTTTATGGTTCGTTGTTTTCTCTATAAACAAGTCTATAACATTTATAAATAACAGTGAAGAGGAAGAGGGGGAAGGGGAAGAATAAAGTTTTAGAGGATGTGACTGTGTTACACGGAAGTAGAGTCTAGTCAAAGTAAAAATAGACAACTGCCTGTTTGTCAGCTCCAGGAGGAAGGGGTGGCTGATGTTGACCAACAACTGCACAAGTGTCCAGCTGCTGCCCCAGGCACTCTGGCGTATTGGCCAGGGAATATGGAGGAGGAGGGCAGGGGCGGGGCTGCCTGTATTTCTAATTACTTTCAGAATTGAAAAGGACATCTTGACTTTGAAGAAACCTCTTCCTGATGACCCTCTCATTGGTGCTTGTCTGGTACCTTTTATTTCTAGGAAAACTACCTCAAAACCATCCAGACTTCCACGGCAGAGGATGCTCTATGAGGTCCTAGTGCTGGGCCAGCACCAGGTGTAAAACCACAAGCTTAAAAAATGACAAACAGACATTTTTGACTACACCAACAGCTGGTTTTTATTTCCTTTTCATTGACCAATAAATCAAACTAGTTAAGATGGCTGGATAAAAATCAAAATGTCTGTCAACCTAGATTTCAGTCGGGGACAGCATCCAGCCACTGGCATTCATTTAGCTTTTAGAAGGCAGAGAGATCCCTAAGTGAAAAGAACTCCAGCTTTTCAGTCTGACTGAGTGTAGAAGTCAAAGCTTGGTCTTTGAACACAGAAGGCTGGGGACTATGTGTCATTTCTAATATAGATAAATAGAAGACAGCTGTGGGTTCAGGCATTGTCACTATGTACAGCGTACTCCATGAAGATCGGAAAAACAGCCTGAGCTTTGGCATTCCAAATGTTAGCCAATTTACACAAACCTTTACAGAAATGATAAGGTAATGGAAACTCACTCTGCTGTGACTCTTGGGGTAGTAACAGATGAAAAAAGAAGTGTTTATTTGATTCAAAATGTTCTCATTTGGGGGGGAGGGGAACAGTGTACCATATCATCAAATAGAAAACAGATTACAAACTTGAAGTTGTTCTGATATAGGGGAATGAAACTCCCAACCTACCGTGCCCGTAAGTTCGTGTTCTCTAAAATCAAAGAATGAATTTTAGGAACAAGTAGGTTAAGAGTTGAATATATTTATTGAGAAAAAGAGAGCTTCTGTCGGAGAGAGACAGAAGGGTCCTGAGCAGGTTGCCAAGGACTCTTGTCTTTTCCAGGGACTTTTATAGAGCAAAATCATGGGGCGTGACAGGTTCAAGGTGGGGAAAAAACTGGGAAACTCACAAGGCAGTTGTGAGTCATAAGGTGGGACGTAACTATAGTCAGCCAATAAGATTAGTACTTTAGGTAAAATTGATTAAATTGGAGACAAATGGGGAAGCCAGTCACATGGAAAGCAGGAATTCTTAGAGACCCTTGACTCTTCTTTAGGGGGTTTAGCTTTCTCAGGGTGATAGGGAGCTATTTAGAATATCAGTCCTTAGGATGTGGATGCATTTGTTTGATCCTTTTTCTCGAGGCCTGGCCCACAGCTGGTGGTGTCTGTTTCCCAGACAGTTGCAAAGTATCTGGGCTTCTGCACTGGCTCCTTTGAGGACCTAGCCCTGTCTCACTGCCTATAATATTTCTAACTAATTCAGCTGCCTGCAACAGTTTCACTATGACCTTGACATTGGAAAATAAAAGGCTCCAGTGTTTGCAGGATGGTTTTTACATTAATGTCTCACTTTTTTATTTTTAAGATAATTATCTTTGGATATTACAAAAGAACTTCCTAAATAACTCATTTGCTTGTGGCATGTACTGCATTTTTGAAGATTATTGAGGCTTATTAAGTAAACTGTTAATGCATAGACCTTTTTATGATGCTTAACTAATCTAATATTCATGACATCTCTTTAAAAATTCTCTCAAAAAATCCAACACTGGCTGATAGAGTTATGACACTTTTTCAGAGTAACTCTGCTCTTATCTCACTTGATCTAGGATATTCCTTCTCAGAAAAGTGACTGAGATGTAATTCTCAAATCTTATGACAGCTCATCCCATGCAGTTGGCACTTGAGATGGCCAGGAAACAAATGCCCATGGGTCACACATCTTTGCTGTTTCTCTGCTTCACGAGACACAGGTTAGCAGTAAATCTGACCTGGTCCAAGCTGTGCCACCTGGACTTCTGCCTTGGAATTTTTCCAATTACAACCTGACAAAGAATCTTGTTTCTCTTGTTTAAGAACGTGGCTTGTGAATTTGGAGATGTGGTGGTCCTTTCCAAATACAGGAAGCCAATTTTCAAAGAACAACAAGTGAGCTCACACCTAAAAGAAATGACTGAGAAAGTACTAGGTGCACTTGAGTTTTGACTTCCTTTTATTTCTAAGAGTATGGGATTTAGCTCAGCGGCATAAGCACCTGCCTTGCAAGCAGGCAGTCATGAGTTCAATCCCTGGTACCGATAAAAAAGAAAAAGACAAAAAAAAAAAAAAAAAAAAGAGTATTCTCCTCACCACTTAAAGCGTAATCCTTTTTAATAATTATCTTTTTTATTAGCTCCTTCAAGTTTAGTTTCTAACACCAGGAAAAGTACTTATTAAATATATTGATCCATTTGATTGTAATAAAATGCATAAATTGCCAATTTATTTTTCTTAAAATTTGATCCAAGGGATTATAGGAAAGATATGTACTAGTAATTCTTTGCATTGTTAAAAATCTTTCAGCAAATGGCTAGCAAACACAAGTGTAGATCATGCTACTTGATTACCACTCTCGAGCTTGAAAATTAGGACATGTCATCCCTGACCTTCTAGGAGTTGAAAGTCTTGTTGGGGATATAATTAGCTTAGTTTCCATGGGAACTGATGTGTTTTGCTTACTGCAAGTTCCCCACTCCCTATTAGAAAGTGAACTACACAAAGCAAGCATATTGGTTTTGTTCATTGCTATACCCAAATATCTAGAACACAACTTTGCATATAGTAGGCCCTCAAGAAACATTTACTAACTGAATAAACAAATGTTTGACTCTGTTGAACTCCTGCTAGGTGTATTATCTCTTCCATGAGTACTAAGTTTCCATGTAGTAGGAAGCACAAAATCAAAGAATGGAAGATACATAATAAGGTAGGGAGGACAAAAAGCAAGGTCAAAGAGAACTATTGCAAATTTAACAACTTGGAAAATTTTGCTAACATTTATCTTTCAGGAGCTGATCAATAGACAAAAGTGCAGTCATAAGTCCTTGAATGACAGGGGTCCATTCTGAAGATTGTGTCCTTGGACAATTTCATTGCCGGTACCAACCTGATAGAGTATGCTAACACAAACCTACACGGGCCAGCCTCCCATCCACCCAGCTCTGTGGGACTGTCTGTGAATCCGAGCTATAAATCTGTACAGCATGTTACTGTACTGAGTTCTGTAGGCTACTGTAACACAGTAGTAAGTATTTGTGTATCCACACTTAGCTAACAGAAAAGTCACAGTAAAAATACGATATCAAATATAAATATGACACAGCTATGCAGGGTACGTGCATGAATGGAGCTCTGAGAACTGGAAATTGCTCTTGGTGAGTCCATGAGTGAATGTGAAGAGCAGGACATTTGCTGCACATTCTTGTGTTCTTTTTAAACACTGGACACGTAGGCTACACCAAGTGCATTTAAAATAATTGTCTTCCCTGAATAGTGTTAGCTTTAGTTTACTGGAACAATTTTACTTTTAAAACTTTTACATTTTAAAACTTTTTTTTCACTTTGACAATAAAAGTTTAAAATACAAACTTATCAAATCATCAGATTATATGAAAATATTTTCTTTATATTCTTATTCTATAAGCTTTTTTCTATTTAAATTTTTTTTAATGTTTTAAACTTTTTGTTAAACACTGGACAGCTGCACCTGGTGGCACATGCCAAGCTTTATGGGAGGCTGTGGCAGGAGGATCTCAGTTTGAGGTCAGTCAGTTTCTCTAGACCCTGTTTCAAAATAAAAATGTAGCAAAGGTTAAGGATGCAGCTCAGTGCTACCTAGGTTCAATGTCTAGTAGCAGGAACAACAGTAATAATAACAACAGCAACAGTAGCACCCTAAGACAGGTTAGCCAAGGGTTACACAGGATCAGGACTGTCAATATCGTTCTCTTTCACCTCTGTGTCTTGTCCCACTGGAAGGTCTTCAGGATCATGCATGGACTGACATCTCCTATGATAACAATGTCTCTTCCTAGAACCTCTCCTGAGGGATCTACCTAAGACTGTTTTACAGATAACTTCTTTTTTTAATGCGTAAAAAGAGCAAATTCCAAAATAATTAAAAAAGTACAGTACAGTAATACACAAGCCAGTAACATTGTCACTTATCATTATCAAGCATCACCTACCATAGATAATTGTATTTGCAACACTTTTATATGACCGGCAAAGCTGTGGGTTTTTTTTTTTTTGTTGTTGTTTTGTTTTGTTTTGTTTTGTCTTTTTCATTTTTATCGGTACCAAGTTTCGAACTCACGACTGCCTGCTTGCAAGGCAGGTGCTTATGCCGCTGAGCTAAATCCCCAGCCCAAAGCTGTGGGTTTGTCTATACCAATATTGCCACAAATATATGAGTAATGCGCTGTGACACTGCGGCTACTATAGTGTCACCAGAAAATAGAAAATTTTAAGCTGCATTATAATCATATAGATCTATCCTTCTATATGAAGCCTGTTGTTTGCTGAAACCTTGTTGTGTTGTGCACAGCTGTATCTTTCTCCATCTGGCTTTTATTTGATCTTTATTTTTTACTTTCTGCCAGCTGCACACCATCACATATACTTTAGCAAAGCACCCTTCGGTTTTAACTGAACAGAGGGAGACCAATAAAGAATTAAGTTATCTAGCCATCTTTGTAGCTGGGGGTGGAGGGGATAGTCCTGGGTCCAATCTTCAGCTCCTCACTCTCTTTTTTCTTCCTGTTGGCTATGTTGTGAACATACAGTGGAACCCTGGTAGCCATCTTGGACTGTAACCTGGGTTTTGAGTATATCAGAACAAGAAGACAATTGTGGTCTGTAACTATAGCCTGCCATGTTGGATGGCTCACTTCTGAACAGCTAACAGGAAAGTAAAATAACCTTCTGTCTGAAGACACTATTAACTTCTGTTATTATATGTAAATCTGGACATTTACAATGTATAGATACACTGACATATTCAATTAAGTAGTAATCTGTCCTGGAATATGTACTATCTTTAAATGGTTGTCACCATGTTTGTGTCATTCAGGTTTTTGACAACTTTATGTGCTCTTGTTTCTTTTTCCATTTACATGCCCAGTCTTATATTGATGTGAATTTTAGTCCTGTGATTGAAAATTCCCAAGTCTTAAAATAAAATTAGAATAGGCAGGTGTGTTGGCACACAACTATAATTCCAGCTTCTCAGGAGGCTGAGGCAGGAGAATAGAAAGTTTGGGATCAACCTGAGGAACTTAACCAAATCTTATTTCAAAATACAACATAAAAAGATCTGGGGAAGTAGAACCATTGATAGAACTCTTGCCTAGCATTGAAGAATTCTTGGGCTCCTTCCTCAGCACAAAAAAGGCAAAAAACAAAACAAAAGAATCGGAAGAATTGGAATGAGTTGCTTGAGTCCTATAAATCCTAAGTCAGGTTACTCACTGACGCTCAGAGTAAATAGCTTGCAATATAGCATAAACTTGTTTTTTAAATGCTCTTAGTGAGATTGGTCTCAACAGCAAGATGATACTCGCCTTGAGGAAAGAGACTCTGCTTCTACATTTTTAAGCCCCACCAGGCAGAGCTTAGTATAAGGTTGAGCAATTATTAAGTGCTACATAAATGCTGTAAACTTCTATAATTATTATTATCTGTGTAATTTATCTGGAGCTTACATACTGCCACAAATTACTAGGTATCATCTTGGTTGTAGAGGGCAACATAATAGCCAATTTTAATACTCAAAGACAGTCGACAAGACAAAACTGTCTGTGTGGGGTGCCAAATGAGTGACAGAGGAGGGGCATCATGGGAATTCCGCAGAGGGAGAGTGGCTTGGCAGGAGTTGGCCCATGCCCCAGGTGCCTTGAAGCCAAGTAGCAAATACTCATTTGAAACAAGGAAGAATGAACTGATTCCCTAAGCTGGTTGCATGATAGATAATATATCATGCAAGACAATATCAAGGGAACATTGGTATTCAAATTCCAGAAAGTGAGCGGTGTTTACTCTGGGACTTGAAAGTGGCAAGAGAGGGAGAAGGAGCACCTTGAACAGTAAGTAGGCAAGAGGCAGGAGAAAGCGTCTGTTCCTTATTCTGTGGGAAGTGTGATAGGTCAGTTTTCGTTTGTTTGACTTCTGTTGCTTTCAAGAATTGCTCCTTTGTTTTACTCTGTGATTCTGCTAGTTTGTCAATGATATGCCATGCCTTCCATCTGACAGGACTGGACTCAGGACTGAGTATGGTCTCTCAAAGCACTGCCACCCCGTAAGTCCACAACATATAACTTCCCTGGAGTAAGAACTCTGACCTGCCAATCAGAGCCCTTTGGAGAAATTAACATGCAAGTCAGAGGAACATGTTCTCTTCTCTGATTGTTAGCAATGAAGACAGTGGAATTTTGCTCTGTAATGGGCTTCATTGTAGTTGCGGAGAAGACTGCCAAAGCATTAAACCAACTTGGAAAAAAAAGCCACGAAGTAAAGATAGCAATTGGCAAGAACAGAGTTTTTGTTCTTGTGTCCTGCTGTCCAACTTTCCAATCACATGAAATGTTTTTGCGCTTAAACTATGCTGTGTTTCTGTCGTTTGCAACTTGAAAGAGAGCTGGCTAATGTAAGAGTAATCAAATTTCAGAGAGTAGGCAGAATTACAATCAAATGGCAAAATCTAGGACAAAAAATGTTGGATTTGTTTTCAAAGGCAACAAGATGAGCCATCTAGATTAGGAGGTTTTGGTGGTGGGAAATGTGGAAAAAACTCTCAAGTACAACTTCCAGGATTATTATTCCCTGGTAGTGGGACCACAGACAAACTCAGAGCCATTGTTTTCCTTATCTGCAAAATGAGAGGAATTCCATGACTTTGTTGGAGGATTTTGAGAGATAAATAATACATCATGTGACACAATGTATGACATGATAGGCGTAATGATTCTTTTAGTAGTGATGGTGGTAATGGTGATGATGAGGGAAGAAGAGAAGGAGAGACAGAGAAGGAAAGGCAGGAAGGAGCAGGCAGCAGCCAGGAACTGGTTGCAGGAGGCAGGGAACGTGGGAGGTGGGACCATGGGAGTGCCAGGCGTCCTACCCCCAGGATGTGTTCTACTGTCCCACTAGACTTTGATTAGTAAGTATAAATTCAAAGAAAAGAATATTAAAAGTTTCTAGGTGGTAACCACAGACTATTAAACCCCAAGTATGTGATCCCCTATCATGATGTTTAACTCTGTATATCTACTCAGCTGGACTGCAGTGTGCTCAGCTATGTGGTCAAAGGTTTTTCTGGATCGTGTTTCTGTGAAGGTATTTTTGGATGAGATTAGCATGAAAATTTGTAGACAGTAAGGCAGACGGGCTCCCCAATATGAATGGGTCTCATCCAAACAGTTGGAGGCCTCACTAAAATAAAAAGGCCTGCCTTGTCTCAAACAAAAGAGGGGTTTTCCTGACTTCAGATTCAAACAGAAACATCATCTCTTCCTGGGTCTTGAGCCTGTAGGCTTTGTAGTGAAATGACATCATTGTTCTGCTGGATCTGCAGTTTCCCAGTTCCTCGTTCACTCACAGCTCTTGGAACTTGCCAATATTCATAATAGCATCCAACATTTTCTTATGATAAATCTCTGTGAGCATGCGCACCCACACATATCTTATCCTATTGGTTGTGTTTCTCTGAAATACCCTGACTACTAATTCACCTTCTGAATGCCATGCTTTGTGAAACTATAGTAATCACATGCATAAAGCCAGTTCTGTTCTTGATTTCCTCACTTGCAAATACATCTTACACAAACAGAGCTAGAAAGAGAGAAATTGTAGAAAAACCAAAAGAGCTTGATTTTTATGACCTATTGATCTCTTATTGTCTATATATATCAACCAAAGTCTACCTACAAGATTACAAATTTCCATTCCTTAAGATTACATATGGAAACTTTTTGGTTTAGGTGAATATTAATTTCTTATGCTAAAAAGCAAGAATGCAGAAATAGTATTAGCAGAACCAGAATCCTTCCCTTGCATAGGCTGGCTCTCCATTCTGCATATCATCAGTGGCTCATTGGGACATAACTTATCCAGTGACGTTTGCAGTCAGATGTCAGGCTTCAAAATGATCTGGATTTTTTGAAAAGTAACAGTATAGATAATGTGTATTATTTACATTTCTAGTAGACTCTGGGACAGCATCCTCTACTGAATACATTGCAACTTCTTAGTAGACTATTTGAATATTTATTCTAGTCAGCCACAGACTACAAATAGCCTCTCTAAGTAAGATTTTCAAAGGAGTTGAGATGAGTCAGAATTTGCTGCCAAATGAGTTATAAAAATTCAGTTTGCAGAGCAGGTTAGTGGACCTGTAGTTCCTGTCTCCGCCCCTAGGCCTTCCTAACCATGCACCTGCCATTATAGAGAACTCAGAGAAAGAAAATGAAGAATGCCAGCTTTCTGAGAGAGTATCCATGATACAGCAGGTAAGTCGAGGGTAAAACTTAGGCTTTAACCTTGCAATTATCTCCCACACCCTTTGGCTGAGATAACTAAATACATCTAAGCTTAGAAAATGAATCAGAACCAAGATATGGGAGACAAAAATCCCCAGAGACTGCTTCTGGAGTTGTTCCTTCATGTTCTGCAACATACCCATGGAAACCATGGAAACGTCCTCTTAATTGTCATAATGGTGGCTCCTTGAACTTTGGTCTCTAAGCCGAGAAAACTCTTCTTAGTTCCCTAAGTAGTACTCACGACTGTTCTGTGACCCATGTGGCTCCTGAGGTTCTTGGGATGAAGGACCTCAAGAGTATGAGAAAAATAAAGAAGACACAAAGCTGGGGTCAGGTGGAGCTCTTACTCTCCTGATGGGAGGAATGGTACTGCAGCATGTTTATTTATATACTGAGAAAGATGATGCCAATTTCAGCTGCTTTTCCTAGCAACCCATTGCTTGGATTGTCTAGGGACTTGGTGTTTTTCTGGGCTGTAGCAAGTTCTTCACTAGCTGACCTGGGTGCTCTTTGTTTTCTGGTAAGATCACTTCTGGTTCATGTGCTAGGTCAATTTCCAGCTTCTACAGCTCCTAACAGTCTGTCAACTAAGGGGCTGGCCTATGCTTAGCTTAGGAAAATAGCTAAAAGAGACTGTTTATAACATTTTGGCACACACGTCATTATTTGGAACCCTTACCTTCAAATACATGTAAGCATACTCTGGTTATATGTGACAATCATAAATAGAAATAATTCTCTCATGTTGTCTTAGAATATCTTTAGTCATGCTCTTAGAATTTACCCAGAATGCTTACCAGAAATTTCTGAGACTGTCTTGGAAACTCAAATGTATGTCCATTGTTAAAACACTGAGCTCTTCTTCATAGTGTATCACTGTCAAGTGACTGAATGTTGCTCCTGTTAAACATCAAGGGAGGCTTTATTCATAAGAATGCTTCTGCAAGGCTATGCTCATCAGCCTTGGCACCCTTGAAAGTTTAGGACCAATGGTACCTCTTTACATAAACCATAAAAAGAGTTTTCCTGGCTAGTATGTCTGGAAGAGAAGTCTCTTATACCTTCTGAGCTTTAGAACTTTTCCTATACCTTCTGTGTAGTGTTAATTACTTTTCATATACCTAAATAAGTATATTTAGTACTATATATTTAGCACTAAATAAGTATGTTGTTCTTTTTCAAAATATATTTTAAAGAGAATAAAAATAAAATAAAACAGAATGAAGTCAAGTGATACAAGAACTTCAAAACAAGATAACAGGAAATCAAGAATGGCTATCATAATGCCTCTGTCTCTTCAAAATTGCTACCCATACCATCAGACATAATAAAATCAAACAAAACAGAACAGAGTAAAACCAAAGCATAACATTGAAGAAAACAAAACAATAAAGTGGAACAAAACGAAACAGTGAGAACAATATTGGATTTTAAATATAAGACCAAAGGAAATCCCCCATATTTGCTATATCACATATTATTATCTTCTTGATAGATGCTCAGACTGCTGGCTCTAGGCCTACCAAGTCAATCAAATGATACAAGCATTAAATTTTTTTTTTTTTTTTTTTTACCTCAGTTGCTAACAACTCAGCCTGCATTTCTCTGAAACAGCTGGCTGCCCACTGGAAGGTAGGGGTGGGGAGAGTTGTTCTTGTCTCCTAGCCCAGCCATCAGTTGACTCACAAGAAGAGTGAACTAGCTTCTTATTTCTCCTGCCAAGACCCTCGTGGCTTCCACCATGGGAAGGGCATATTACTGTTCTTTATCGAAAGGCAATTTTTTTTTTACATCAGGAACTGGCCCCATGTTAAAACCTTAAATGGAGGTAGACACAATAATATTCTTTTTTTTTTCCTCCCAGTACTAGGCATTGAATCCAAGGCCTTATACATGTTAGCCAAATGCTCCATGACTGAGCTACAATCCTCTTCTAACTTTGACGTGGAGTCTTACTAACTTGACCAGAGTAGCCTTGAGCTTACAATCTTTCTGCCTCAGCTGCTTAGAGAAAATGATATTTAAGGACGATAGACAAGTACCACACTACATCCATCATAACATTCTTAATGAAAGAATAATTTTAGACAGATTTATTTTCTTTGTGGAACTTTAGGTTCACAATTTCTGTTGATCTAATAAGTTTTGCATTTTCCAGTAGATTCCCAATAAATATATTGCAGTGTATTAACATTTGTGTATTAAAAAATTTTCCCTTCTTCATTGCCAAAATCTTGTTATAGTGTTTTTTCACATAAATATTTGTTAATTTAACCTTCCCTTTGTCCCTCATTGTTCATTAAAAGGATGACATTAACCTTAAAAAATTTCTTTGCCGAGCGTGGTGGCTCACGCCTGTAATCACAGCACTCCGGAGACTGAGGTAGGAGGATCATTGCGAGTTCGAGACCAGCCTGGGCTACAAAGTAAGCTCAAGGCCAGCCTGAACTGCATAGCGAGACCCTGTCTCAAAAAAGACAATATATATATATATATATATATATATATATATATATATATATAATTTCTTTGATTAGTTATGGTAAAACTGAATTAGAAAGATATGTTTTAAAAAGGAAATCATATTACTCATTAATTTCTCAACATCAGTCACTACTGATTGTGAAATAATGAAAGCAAAGTTTAAAAGCAGGAAACTCCAAAAGGAGTCAGCAACGTTGACTATAAGTGGAACGTATAAAAGTTTAGAATTTAGCAGTTTTAAGGTCACAGCTGTCCCTAGTAACTTAACCAACTACAGTGCTCAGAACAACAGAAGATATAAAGGAATGCATGTTAGATTAGATCACATATGGCCTGGAAATTGAAACCTTGAAATTCAAGCAGGAAGCCTACACAATCCCAGCTGCTAGAAAGAACTAACTTATTCATCTCCAGTAACGTGATCCCTCTCTCACTGAAATGCTAAGGCAGTGAATAATCTAAGATTTGGGTGTGTTGAAACTAGTACATTTATTTGTCAGACATGCAGCAGGAGTTACTTAAATTTGCAAAGTAAGTTTGCCAGATAAAATAGAGGACTCTTAGTTAAATGCGAATTTCCTATAAATGACAAATACATTTTTGGCATAAATGTGTCTCAAATATTTCACAGATTGGTGGTATCTTAGTTTTGATTCTCTGCCATCCTCTAATATCATGACTCAAACTCTGATTCAGCACTGATTTGTTGAGAGCTTTTCTATGTGTCAAGTACTGTGGATAGTACTGACCACATAGTAGTATGTAAACAGACATAGTCCCTACACATTATTGGGCTCCCAAGGCAAGTAAAAGTCAATCATTACAAGATTATAAAGGCTATGATTCAATATTTATTCATTAGAGGGGCAGTAACCCAGGAGTGGGACAGAAAAAGATTCTGAGAAAAAGTGGTATTTAGATTAGACCAAAGGCAAAGAGTTGAAGAAGTAGAAGGAGATTCTAATTAGAGAGTATTTGCTATGGAAAACAAAAAGCTTGGGATCAAGAAATATATCAAATATTTGAGAAACTGAAGGCTTTGATGAAGTCTGCTGGACCCATAGGCTACTTAGCCATGAGTAGAAAAAAACACGTCTGGAAAGATATGCATGACCTGATCAAATCAGATCTGTGTGAATCTAATGGAAGCCTCATTAAAAAGTCTACACAGCGCAGTGGCTTAGTATACTTATGAGCTAGCAAACCACTGAGGCAGTGATGGAGACAATGTACTGGAAATGGGATCAGTGTAGTGAGTGTATCAGTGCATGTGGAGAGAAGCAGAGAGAAGGAAGAGTGACTTACAAGGTCTGATTCTCTGGATGGGCACAAAATCTTAAACCTCTCTCTGCCTTTGCTCTGATGTATATTATATAACAAAACCATGCTGCCTAGGTTTTCAGGACAATTTTACCTTAGCCATTACTGTTGCACCATTTTAACTGGAATGAACCCTAACCCTAATAGAATTATTGGAGAACCAGCCCAGGACTAAAGACAAAAATGGGCCTTGCTTGACTGACTGCCTCAGGTTATCAACTACACAAATTACATGTGAAGAATTTGTCTCTTATAAGTAGAGAAATGTGTGTCAGTTTTTTGTGAAGATAAACTATGCCCACCCACGCTAAAAGAGATATTTGAAAAGGAAGTCAGAGAGAGAAGTCAATGCTATGCAAAGCAAAGAAATCCCAGGGATTAGCAAAAGTAAATGGGAAAGGGAGAGAAAGAATGTTATCACCAAAAGACAAGCAATTACAGCCGCACTTCTTTTCATGGAAAACTGATCATATGGCATGTTCTATGTTATCTGACTATATGGCATATTCTATTTATTTAGGAATATTTTCTCATTTAATCCTCACAAATACACTAAAGAACAAATCGTCCTCCACATTTTTAGATGAAAAAGTTGTATCTTTGTTTAAGTAACTGCCAAGATTACAGAGTTTATAAGAGTTGGAACCAGTGGTTGCAACCTGCATTTCTTTGCCTCTGAAGAAAAATTACACTGCTCAGATCTCTGGTGTGGTATACCAGAAGGGCCAGTTAGATATTTCTGTTCTTGCTGGTGTTTGTTTTTTGGTTTTTGAGACAGGGTCTTGCTGTAGTGCAGACTGGCCTTGAACTCACTATATAGCCCAGACTGGCCTCCAACCCAGGCCTTCTGAGGACTGGGAATGCAAACATGCGTGCCACTTCCAGCTCAATCTGGCAGTTTCCCAAGCAGAATCTTTCCATGCTGAGTGATACGGTTTACGCAGTGTATCAACTTGCAAAGTCTAGAGGCTTAACTAAGGGATTCAGCAACTATACATCCTGGGGTGCAGAGGACAAGCCTTAACCATTCTAGGATATTGTTCATTGTGTCAATTTGAGAAGGTCAGAAGTGTAACTAAGTGATTCAGCAGGGCACCAGGGTCCTTAGTTTGTAACATTCTTAGCATATGCAAGAGGAGACTAGTCCATGGTGTGAGTGCTACAACCACCCCAGGGGAGCAGTTTCCATACAGTAAAAGGCAAGTGAGGAGGGACTGATCCCTGGTTCTTGGAAGCCTAGAACTCTTCAGCCTTCTGTTGTAGATTCTTCAGTGTTCTGTCACAGATCTATTGGTCTCCTGATATAGACTTGCATGGGACGCTGTAGTAAGCTGCAGTCCTTGGGCTGGACTCTTCAGCTTCCAGTATGCAGCCAACCTCTGCGGCTGACCACTGAAAGCCACAAAATCTTGTAATTTCTTATGTATTAGTATATCTTGTGTTATATCTGTTTCTCTAGTAAACCCTGTTTGATACACTGAGCAAAACAACAAGGATAATTCTTAAGCTCCATTAAATTCACGGAATGATGGGACCTTCCAGTATACATGCATAGATCTGACAAGGCTAATGGAGACATGTTTCATAATTTGTGGAGAAGTTATTCAGTGTTTAGTAGCTCACTTATTATTTTTTATTTTTGCTAACATAGATAAGGACAGAAGATTTAGCTAAAGTATTATTGATAGCTGATTTATAAGCATATAGAAAACAGCAACATTCATTAAGAGTCAACACAGGAGAATCAACACAGAACAAGACAAGACTGATCCTATTTTCATCTATTACCCATTCTCTTCTGCTGGACAAGACAATTAGGGGACTGCTATAGAAATACTCTGCTCTGATTTCATCAAAGCTCATGAAATGCTTCATCATAACACTGTGAACCAGAATTGTACTAATTCAATGAGTGGAATCAGACAATTACACCTGACAGGATTGGTGTTGACTACAGTGCTAACCTGTGAGGGGTGGGATTTACATCTCTTTTTAAAATACATTTTTGATGAGTTGGATAGTATGAGATATCTTCTAAGCTTCAGGTTAATAATTACATTATTGCTGGGAAGCTGCACGTAAATGCACAAAGTATTCAATCTCACATGCCCCAAAACTGAGCTCATGGCTCTTTCTTTCAGACTGGCCTACTTCTGCCCCTCCCCAATCCAATAAATATAGCACCACTGTAGTCAAGATTCTTAAGTACTATTGCCTGAGCTCAACTTGTACTCACATAGGTAACAAAAGGAATATATTTCCTCATGAAATCTAGTAAGGTATTGTACAGCCAAGTGCTAGCAGGGCAGGTACACAGAGGATTCCAAATAAACAAAGCCAGAATCTTGGACAATGTCAGAATATTCCCTCTGTTTCTCTTTGCCTGTTGGCTTCATTCTTTTTTACTTTAGACTGACTTCTACTCTGCAGTGGAAAACATGGCTGTCAAGTTTCACTATTTTATAGCTTGCAACTTCTGTCCTCCCAAAAAGAACTAACTTCAAGCTGGCTTTGACTCTGAGTTCCAAGTTCAAAATTTTGTAGGACTCTGGCTAGCTTGGTTTAGAATCACTGTTCCCTTCCTATGCCCATTACTGGCAGGAATTTGGGATTCTATGATTATCAGAGGTCAAGCATCTTTTGGCATAAATCAGGACAATGGGGCCAAAGATTTTAGGAAAAGCAATGACAACTTACTTTAAGTAAATTGCCAAGCAATTTTCAGAAAAGAAGGTATAATTGTTTTTTTTTTTTTTCGGTAAAAAATGAAAGGATGTGCTGGGGAAATGTAGGTGTCCACTTTAATTTTAACAAGTCCATCTATTCAAATGAGAGACAGTCATCTCAGTTTCCTCTCCTCTTGCATTCCCTCATCTAGTCTGCTAACATATCGCAAATGTGTCCCTTTCATTTTATCAACTGTATTCCAATTTGATATATTTAAAAATTTTTGTTGTGCTTTTATTTGCTGCTTCTGGGGATCAAATCTAATGCCTGTGCAAGCTAAACACACGTTCTTACCACTGAACTATGTCCCAAACCCCAGTTCCTGTTTTAGATGCTCTCATTCTTACCGAGTAGTAGTGTTACCTGATGGCACTATCATCTATTTTCAACACACCTTGTATTCTATCAGGATATACTTCCTAAAACCCAAGGTGGGTCACGTAATAAGATCTTTCCAACATTCTCCATTACCTAGAGAATAAGTTTCAAACATAACATATAGCTCAAAATTCTTCCTAATGGAACTTGAAGTCGTTTCTCCCAGCTCAATTCTGCTGACCACTCCTTCACTCACCTTCTGTGATTTCAACTTATTTCTGGAAATTTATTCCAATCTCTCAGTCTCTCACCCAGTAAATACAAGGAAAGCCTGGTTAACTACAGTACTGTATAAGTTAACAAGATAATTCTGAAGTTCTCCTTGTTCATCCGTTGAGAGGGACCTGATCTTATTCAGAATCTAAGAAGAACTGGTCTGGGAGGCTCTCTAGACCACCTGTCCTTTATTTTATGTGGATGAAATTCTGAGACCCTATGAAATAAAATTACTATCTCTGTGATGGTGGGCAACAACCTTCTGATGTTCATTCTAATACTCAAAATTCCATGAGAAATAAGGACAAATATCATAAATAGAAGGACCAAGAAGGCAGGAAGAGAATGTAGCCACAGGGAGAAGTAATCCAGAAGGAAAGGTGGCTGTACCTTTATTTCCCTAAATAATTTTCCACTCCAAAGTGTACAATTAAATTTAAAAAGCTTACAAATGCTAGCAGGACAGTGACTAGCCACTACAGAGGAGAAGCAGAGACATACAAGAAGAAAAGGAGCAACAGGAAGCTTAAGAAACCATCTCGGAAGAGGGCTGGATCCAGAGCCAGGATGGATCCAAAGCACCCAGATGGTTTTAATGACCAGGCTCTGCCTCATTTCTTTCATCTCTGGACAGGGCAGTCACCAGCGAAGGGCCACATCCTGTCAGTGGTCTGCCTTCCAGGCTCCTACTGGTTGCCCTGGACATTTCATTCTGGGTCTGGATACTTTCCCATCCCCCAAATCTCATACCAAAAAGTCTGCTTACTAATTCCCAGTGCTGCTCCAGCATTTGGCACTATGTTGGAACTTACGAAGTGAATAATAGTAAATCTGGAGAATTTCTTTTTGTCCTACTGACACTTATTTTAAAATAATTCTTGTTGGAATGTAATTCTTATTGGAATATGATGATCTCAACCTCCCTGATAAAGAATTACTAACTGTTTGAAGAAGTACATACAACCAACTAAACTTGTGGCCAAAACAAATATTTTGGACACATGTGAGTCTAGGGAAGATGGATGGTAATGGATGAGAAATAATTGTCTCATCCTCTCTTTTTGCCCTCCCGCAAGAAAAATAAAATTTTAAATGATCCTAAATCTGGCATTACCTACAAATAAGAAAATATTCATAAAAATGTTACCCCACAAGAACAAAGCAGAAAAATAACTAGAATTTCTGAAGTGAATCATTGATCTTTCATAGAACCACTCAAATTCCTTTTCCGACACTTGAGTGTTAATATCAGCATCATGAGATCTCAGACCATGCTCTTCGTTTTGTTAGCTTGGAAAAAATGACTAATCCCTGTGTACTATTCTTGGAAATTGTTATTTTGACCAATTTGGGAAGGATGAACTAATATTATCTAGTATTTATAGCACATCCACAGTTTACAAAGTCATTCTCAATTAAATTCTCACAGCAGTTCCTACATGAAGTAATTTGTTACAGTCACTCATCTAAGTGGCAGAGCTAAGATATAAACACAGATCTTCTGAATTCAGCTTTCAATTTTTTGGGGGTGGGGGGGAGTTCCAGGGATCAAACTTATAATCTTGCACTTGCCAGGCAGGCATTTGTGCTGCTGAGCTATATCCCTGGCCCCAACTTTTAATTTTTTCATGAAAAATAAAATAAAATCTCATAACAAAATGAGTCAATATTCCGTATAATATTATCTAAGTTGAATTATCTCCCAAAGGCACATTTATAGACAGCTAAGTTAGATAGAAATAGTATAGGAAGTTAGACAGGGCTGGGCCCTAAAGAGGTCAATGGCTAGAAGAGTATTTACAGAAGACCAGACTTCAAAAAAAATAGGAACTGCTCTCCCATGCTTCCCTTAGGGATGAATGGTAGTGGCTGATATTCTAAGTAGACATCAGTCACCTTGGGGTGGAGGACCAAACCCCCTTAACTCAACTGTGCCAGGAAAATCTTTGTCCACCCCATGAGCACATGCTGTGTGACTTACTTTCCCATTTGATCTCCATTTAAACAATATTACCCAAGCAACTACACTTGTTGTAACCCTATTGGTTGATCACAGTTTTATCCCATTGCACACTCATCCTAAATTTTTCCATTGGATTAATATTCTTTGGGACTATACTTATAATCTTACTGATTGTTTTTATTCCTTCTGCTTTAAACCCACCTCACCTTGTGGCTTTGCAATAAACATTCTGGAGAAGATGGGTTGACAGGCCACCCATTGTTTTGGCCTGCCTTCTGTCCTTTTTTTTTTTTTTTTAGAGAAAAAAAGCAAAACAGAAAAAAGGGTAAATAATACAGGGCAATCACTAGTTGATAAATTACATACAGTTTTTTTTTTGTCTTTTTGGTTTGTATCCGTACCAGGATTCGAACTCACGACTGCCTGCTTGCAAGGCAGGCGCTTATGCCACTCAGCTAAATCCCCAGCCCTTCATACAGTTATTTTTTATGTAAAGAAAAAACAAAACAGAAAAAGGGTAGAAATAATACATAATTATAAAAAAAAGTAAGAAATCACTAGTTGATTCTTTTATCTTTAATTATCATTCTTTTATCTTTAATTATCATTAGTTGATAATTACATATTGTCCTCTTACAAATAGTTGTTCAAGTTATAAAAGTGAAGCATACAAAGTGGACATTTAAACAGTGAGACTGCAAACAGTTCTGTTCAACTATCCAACAAAAACTTAATAATATGGTTATCAATCCTATACACTTAAACATACATGCAGTTATATCCGTTAGAGGACTTTCTTTTCCTCTTTTTTTTTTTTACAATAGCAATTATACATTTTGGGTTTTATCACTCCATTTCTTATGACTTTTACACTAGACATACAATGTGATATTTATAAATATGATTCTTGTTTATTTCACTAGTGAAGATAGCCTCAAGTTGTTTCCATTTACCTATGAAGGCCTCAAGATCATTCTTTTTATAGCTGAGTGATATTCCATCATATAAAAATACCATATCTTTTTCATCCACTCTGTTGTTGATGGGCATCTTGGCTGTTTCCAAGATTTAGCTATTACAAATTGTGCTGCTATGAATTAACAAAAACTTAGTAGTATGGTTATCTATCTAGCACACTTAAACATATATACGGTTATATCCTTTAGAGAACTTTCTTTTCCTTTCATTATCACAATATCTATTATACATTTTGGATCTTATTACTTTTTTATTATTATTTTTATACTAGAGAGACAATATGATATTTACAAATGTGAGTCTGATTTATTTCACTTATGAGGATAGTCTCAAGTTGCCTCCATTTACCTATGAAAGCCTCAAGATCATCCATTTTATAGCTGAGTAATATTCCATTATATAAAAATATCTTTTTCATCCATTCTGTGTTTGATGGGCACTTTGGTTGTTTCCAAGATTTAGCTATTACAAATTGTGCTGCTATAAACATGGGTGCACATAAATCACTGTGGAATGTTTTCAATTTTTCTGGGAAAATACCCATGAAGGGAATAGCTGGATTGAATAGAACTTTCAATCCTAGTTTTTTGAGGGCTCTCCATACTGATTTCCACAGTGACAGTCTACACTCCCACCAACCGTAGAAAAGTGTTCCACACAGCCCCACAGCCTCACCAACATTTGTTATCTGTTGATTTCTTGATGGCAGCCATTCTTTCCAGAGTGAGATGAAATCTCAATGCTGTTTTAATTTGCATTTCTCAAATGACCAGTGATGGTGAACATTTCTTCATGTATTTACTTGCCATTTGTATATCTTCATCTGAGCAATGTGTGTTCATGTCAGATGCCCATATTAGGAGAGGGTCTTTGAATCCGTCTGTCTCTCTTAAACAGAAGATTTCTTTTTCTCAGTAAATTCTTCCTACTCTTACCACCCATTGTTCCTAGAATTCATTCCTCAATTTTAGAGACCATGAACTCAGCATTTTGAACAGCTAGCAGGTTTGGAGTTATATTTCCCCTGAATCAGCAGTACTTCAGATCTTCCCATTGGAGGTTAGGGTTTCTACATACAGTTTTTGTGGGGAACACAATTCTGTCCATAGCAGTAAATGACAAGCATACTGCAGGTTTTGTACTACTCTGGCAACTTTCTGTAAGTTTGAAATTACTTCAAAATAAGGAGAAAGGGAAAAAGAAAGCTCTCTATGATGTACATTCCTGTAATTCCAGCACTCTAAGAAACTGAGGTTGGACCTTCTAAGTTTGCGGAGACTGGGGCCATTTGGTAATTTAGCAAGATCTTGTTTCAAATGAAAGAATGAAAAAAGGGCCGGGGATGTGGCTCAGTGAGAAGTTCCTAACTCCAACTCTTCCTAAACTAGCTAGCTAGATAAGGGGTGATATGCAGGAAAGTGGCGCTGGTGAATTGTTTAGCCCACACAGATGGTGAATGGTAGGAAGTGGTCTCTTATCTTCTCCACCCTCTTCATTGTTGCATAGACACATGTGCAGTGCAGTTCATCAGATTTTCAGACATCATATACCCTCTCCTCACACCTGGCTGAGGAGGACCAATGAGGCCCTCCCCAGGCCTAGCATGCTGTGCCTCGATTACACAGGGGGCACTCTTGCAGAATGACTGACTTCTGCTACTGCTTCTAGTTTTGGACAAAATGCCCTGCTGCTGGCCATTGGATCAGAGTGAAAGGGAAGGATGATACAGCCAGGACTTCAGGGTAGCTTCTGCAGGGCAATTCACCTTTGAGGCTAACTTCGGCCAACCAGGAGAAGGAGGCTGGATCTTCCTATCCTTCCTGCTTCCCCAGTCTCAGCATGGGTTATGGCTCTATATGTGGAGCAGAAAGTGGCAGGACAACTTGTTTCCACATAGTAAAGCATCACTTCATGTTTTTTTTTCTGTTTGCTTACTTCTCCTTTTCCCTGTCCTATCTGCCTTGGGTCTGCACTTCACAAAGGAAGCACCAGTACCTCTAATCCTTGCCTCGGGCTCTTTATAGTGTACAAGATGGAGATTGGGACTGTACTATTCTTTCTCTAACCTGAATTGGGTCCTACTTGAAAGGAAAGTACTTCAAGTAGCAGTGGTAAAGCACGAAGGGTAATAGTCCTATAAATAGCACGTTAAGGTGGTAGGTAATGGGAGGCAGGTGGGTGGCAATGTAGATGCAGGCAACAAAATTAAGGGGTAATGAAGTTTGATTGGCTTGAGTGTCTGATGTTGAGTCTAGACAGCTTTCTGTAGGTATTAGTGAGCCATGCAGACTTTTTAAAGTAGTACAATAAAATGATGATAACAGCAATGTTGTAAATAGAAACCAGTGTTTATTAAGAAGTTTTCATCTGCTAATCCTTCATGCTAAATATTTTTCTAAATTATTTTACATTATCCTAATAACGATCCTATGAAATGGGATACTGATTCTTAGGCTAATAAATTTGCTCAAGGCCATACAGATTTTGAGTTCTACAATTTCTTGACACCAATATTAGGTTTAGGAACATAATTTTGCAATAAGTGTGAGAGATTAACCGGTTAAAGACATCAGAAATAAGGCTGCTCATCATTAAACATTTTGCCAGATTTAGCAAAACACTGAAGAAGTATGAAATACAACTTTCCTTTTTCTTTACGTATTTGCTATAAATTGTTCATTCAAGATAAGGAACAACATCAGGAATAGTAGTTACAGCATCACAGAACTTAAAGTTTATGAAGGTATAAGACAGCTTTTCCTATCTTCATGGAATTTAAAGATCAATAAGGAAGAGCAGAATTAATCAAAGAATCATAAATAGAACAAGTGCAATATGTGAGGGGGAAATATTGGTGGGGAAATTATTTAGTGTGATAAACATGGATCATATCTCAGAAAATAATCCTTCTACTGAGAATCTAGGTAGTTAATTACAAATGGCCCGTCAATGGGAATACAGTATTCTGCTATCTTTTGAAATTTAGCAAACTGGTAGCTAAGCTCCTGATTTCTTCTCTCCACCCAAATCTCGTCCTTCAGTAGTTCTCATCTCAATTAATAGAAATGCCATTTACGAGGTTGTCTCAGCCAAAATACTCTAGTTATCTTTGACTTTCCTCCTTTTGTTTTGAAGATAGAGTTCATCATCCAGCGCTTCTGAGTTCATCTTCTAAACAGATGCAGTATCCTATCCCTTCTTACCATCACCACTGGGTGACCTTCATCCAAGCCACCCTCATATTCCTGTGAGGTCTGCCACAGTTTTCTGGACTAGTCTCCTTGCTCCCCCTTTGGTCTTCTTATATCTATGTTAACAGGGATCCTGTCAGAATGCAAATCAAATCATGTGTCCTTTCTCCTCAGAACCGTCCTCCATCTCACTGAGTAAAATCTAAAACCCTTCAGTGATATCCAAGGGCCTGTGTGACTGATCAGCTTATGATCAGTATGCCACCTACCCTAGAATGTAAGCTCTATTGCATTCACTGTTAGATGGTTTAACGTCCAGAACAGTACTCCACATGGTAGGAACTCCATAAGTGATTATTAATTAACATTTTTGGGAGGGGTTGTTCTGCAAATCACTTTGCTACTGCATTTCAGATTGAAAATGAGAGGTCCTGGAAGGCCAGGTCCAGCGGTATATCCCTAGATGACAGTGGAAGGCTTAGATACTTTACTTCTGGGTGGGCATTGTGACACTAACTCAAGCAATCAAGAACATATTACTTCAACTGCCAGCCCCTTCTAGAGGCTGCTGCAGGTGAAAAGAGCTGCCTCATCCTGTGTTTGTTACCCTTACCTTAGAAGGTCAAACCCAGTAATCAGTTGACACGTAGAGTACAGACACTCCTCTCTTGCCCTAGTTCAGGACAGCTCTTGCAGTTCTCATCTGAAGAACTCCTATGGAGTTGGTCTAAGCCCTCTTGGGGCCTGCATGGCAACTAGACCAAGCCATCTGCCCAATTAGGCTTCGTGTCCTTTCCTTCATGGGTGTGTTTGGCAGGAGCACTCTAGTAAATCTCCTGCACTTTCGAAGTCTGTGCAAGAAACTCACTCATGGCATCATCTCCAGATCAAGCTACACCTCTTTTTCTGCTACATAGACAGATAACAGGCAAAAACAGACCCTCTCATAGAGAAGAAAGTCAGTGTCTTCTACTACTGTTTGGATTGGATGTGTTCTGTGCTTTGGGTGTGTGCCCCAAGGGTCTGTATGTTGAGATTTAACCTTCACTGTAAGATAAATAGAGGATGAAAACTTAATCCAACTATGATGTTTAGAGATGGGGTTTTTGGTAGGAAGATTATTAGACACAGTCATCAGGGTGGAGTCTGCGTGCTTGAATCCTGGTGGTTTAATGCGGAGAGAAAGACCAGAAGACATGCATATGCACACTCTTGCTCCCTGTCTCTTGAGATGTGATTCCCTGTGCCACGTTGGGGCTCTTCCTATAAGAAGGCCATCACCAGATGCAGGCCCTTGAACATCCATAACTGTTAGCTAAATAACTCCCTTTTCTTGTAAAACAGCTTGCTACAAGTATCTTGTTTTAGTATTGAAAAACTTACTAATGCAGCCTCCTAAGGCCAAAAGGTCATTCACCTGGGAACTCACAAAATCAGTAGCATGCCATTAACAGGAAAATACAAGATCCATCTAAGCGGTGCTAAAGAGAAGGGTTGTTATCTCGGGGACTTTGGGAATTTCAGTGCCATGCCCCATTAACATATATGCTTTTATCTGGGGCCTCCTAAACATAGTTTATAGTCTGTTCTGAGAATGCTGGGAGGGCTGTGGTCTTCTCTGAGGGCTGAGGTCATCCTCGCCTCCCAAAATAACCAAGGTTAATGGAGTGGAAATTTGAGGAAGGCTGTGTCAGGAAGTGATAAAGGGGAACACTTACTGATTTTGATGCAAAATGCTATGTTTTTTTCAACATTTCAGAGAAAATATTGAGGTTTTTCCTTCAATACAAATGAGCAAAAATTTAAAGATGATAAAAGAAAATATGGGTTATCTGAATGTGACTGAATCTGGTAAGTAGGGGTGCACCTTCTGAGGCATGCCCATGTTTTCCTTCTGATCTGTGATCCATGCAGCTGTTTTCTACAAAACAAATCTGAGCAGGTTTTGAAGCATCTTAGAGGCTGTTTCTAGATGCTCTGTGCTCTGTGCTGATGACATGAAGCACAAATCCCTGGTAAGGACATCAAATGCCTTTGCCAGTCAAGCTACTACCAGACGATCCAGGGTCCATTGAAACTTCTGAAACATTTCCCCTCCTCCCCCTCCACCGTTCAGAACCATTTACAGTTCCCTCCCAAAAGTTGGGCCCTTCACAGATCTTTATTTTTGCATTTATTCATCTTTGTTTCTCTCTTGTTATTCACCTCTGTTTCAATGCTGCTCATCAGTCAGTCTCGGGGCTCCTCACCTGCGTGTCCTCCAGGCATAATTCATTGCCTCTGTCTTTGTATTTCTTTCTTGAGGGGAAAGATATTTAATATTTCATTGTACAAGGAATAGTGTCTAAAGCAGGTACTTACAATCCTGACCTCAAACCTAGGCATTCTTGTTTACTAAGCTATATAATAGAATGGCGTTTGAATTGAAAAGAAAGATAGGTTAGAAAATAAAAAAAAAATTGGAAGGAGACAGTAGGATGCAGAAAGATAAAAGAAGCACGTGTGCCAGTCAAACACTTTGATCCCTGCAACAAATTAGAAAGACGTTGGCTACCCTGCCTGGTGACCCTGTCATAGATGCAAGAGAAAATACTCAATATTAAGGCAACGGGTGATAACAAAAATAAAACTCTGAGTCGCAGATACCATTGGACAATCTAGAAGAAAGACAATGAATATCAGATTTTTCTGTTTGTGCTATACAAACTAGAGAAATCCAACCTCTGCCGCTGAAGAGGCAGAACTACCTTCCACTCATTTCTTTGTCTTACCACACAACACACTATTGGAGAACTGAGGTCCTGATGAGATGCTTCACTCTAGGATAAAGCTGGGCCATTCCATTTCTCTAGAGTGTCCCTTTCATAAAGATCATATTAAAGTTTGTGGGAATGGTGAGAACTGTACAGATTTTAAAAAACAGAGGCTGGGGATACAGCTCAGTGGCACAGTGCCTGACTGGCAAGCACAAGGTTCTGAGTTCAATTCTCATACCAAAAATAAATAAATAAAATGGAACCCAGAGAAAATGTCAAAGCTGCCACCACATAGCATGAGCAGCTGTTACACTTTTGTTTCCTGCCTCAGTAATCTACCTATAGAAGATCACATAACCGGAACAGCTGTTTCTTATTGCAGTCTGCTGGGTCCACGTTGTAACCTGGACAGTGTGGAATGTCTGCTTTAGACTGTTTTGTCCAAGAGTGCTTTCAGTCTCCTTGAGGACATCTACCTTGGCACAGATTTTAAGGGTAGGGTCCAATTTGATGTTCATTGCACTCATTGGATGTTCATTAAATTCCATCAGTCTCCTGGAAACAGAACTCCTCTGTGATCTCTTGGCAACCTGCAGGGAAGCAATAAACTTGTACAGCTTCATCACAATCAATTGGCTTGGATTACAGGATAGGAACACAGAGTTTATGCTATATGGCTCCAGTGTAGGTTGAAGGGTAATGCTGTCTCCTTGGTCATGCTGTTCAGGTCCACCTCCTACAATGGTCCAGAAGATGTAAGGGAGTATGCTTCATCATAACAGGAATTATCTGAAGCCTAGCTAGAGTCCTCTTGATCTCAGTGGCCCTTGCCCTGCATCTTAGCTCAGGCAATGCCTGAGGAACTGTACAGGGTACAGGCCTGTAAACACATGCATGGTTGCTTTCTTTAAGCTCCAGTGTATTTCTTGGCACAAGTCAGGTGTGCACCCCACAGTACTTATACGTCAGGAGGTTTGCCTTGTTATCTAAATCTGCCCGAGGGGCCACTTGAGTAACTTTCTTTAGTTCTGTTGGGAGGCCAGTCTGTAGTAGCTTCTTAAACTCCCTCAGTAACTGAGATCAACCCAATGGAAGATGTCCTGCTCCTTTCTGGATAACAAAGCTTTCAATGACATGCATGAGAATTTAGGGTGTCACAGTGGCCTACTGGGGTTTCAAGTCACCCATTTGTCTGGACACCATGACTAGCATAGAAGACAGTGCTGATGGGGCTACCAGTTCACTGCATGGGATATTAGCATTCAGTTCAGCTTTCAGCTTCCCCTGAAAGACTGTTTTCCCCCATGACCACTGGCGTCTGTGCTGGAAATGCCTCGGCAGAAAGCACTGAACCCAATGTAAAGACTTTGTCTTTCTTCTTACACTTAGCTTTGTGTTTCATACCTGACATCTGGGTTTAACCTGCCAGTGTTGTTTTCAACTTTCTAACTTTTTTTTAAAATTACAATACTAATAAATATGTGTAAAAAAAGAAATATTAAAAAGACTAAAGTATATAAAATAGCAAGTATGAACGAATTCACCCATGTTGATTCGGAAGCTGGTTGTGTGGTTGGGAAGAGTACTGTTGTAGTCAGGGGTTGTACGGAGAACAATTAGAATCAGGACACAGAATTTATAATATTATTTATGATGGTTACCCAGAGTTTAACACAAGAAAGTGCAGGAAATATATCCACAACCCTAAAGACCTGGAATATTCAGCCAAGGGCCTGGATCCCACAGCAATGTCCTGCATGAGTCCAGATGAAGACCCCAGCTCATGACATGCCTCCCACAAGTCCAACTGGATGTCTAGAGTCCACAAGGACTCATACTAGTCTGTTGTATGGATTTGTGCTGGGAAGGCCCAAAGGTCAGTGGTGGAAGCTAGAAAGTCTGTGCCAGCAGGGTGAAGGAGCTGTGCTGATAGGTTGAGGGTTCTACGCTGGAGCCCCAGCTGAGTAGTCATCATCAAAACAAAGACCAGGGCTGTCATGAAAATCACCACAGCCATCCTCAGTGACTCAACACGGAGGTCCCGAGCTCCTCTGACAGAACAGAGGCAGAACAGTCCAGTACATGCCAGAAAGCCAGCGTGATGAATTTCTCCTGGAGATTAAACAGCATACATCTTCCTTTCTGAAGCCAGGAAGCAATGCTCCATGTAAGGACCAAAGTAAACCACAGCCACTCTCACCAACAAGTCCTAAGCTCCTCTAACGACAATGGTCAAACTCACACTAGGGAAGCTAGTCATGACAAGCTCCTTCAGGAGAACCAGTGGCTCAAACAGCAATACGTGGGAGAACCCACAACATCTCACTCACAACGTCTCACTAGTCTTCTCCACATCTCTATTCATGCTGGCAAGTTTCCTCAGGCGGAACATCTATGCTCAGCACCATGCTGAATTAATCCAGCTGGTGTTAAGTTGACCACCAGTTTTTTATTCATAACAAGTACACAGGTATATTAATTATTTTATTCTGGACTGGGGGTTTAGCTCAGTGGTGATCCCTGGTACCAAAAAGAAAAAAATGTTTCTGTATACTGTATTCTGTATACTGTTTTACTTCTGAAGTATTTCATTAAAAAATAATCCTTTTCCTTTTCTTTACCAGAACAGCAGCTCACATTTTGTTTTGTACACATTTTTCTAGACCATTTCTTATGTTTCCAAATGATGAATATACATACATACAAGAGCAATTATTTTTTATACAACATTAAATCTATTGTCCTATAATTTTCAAAAATTATGTAGACTTTATTATTAGAGCATTTTTAGGTCTAGAGAAAATTAAGCAGATAAGTAGTTCCCAATTGCCCCTTTCACTCCTGTTATTAACATCTAGCTTTGGTGTGATACATTTGTTACGACTGATGAGCCAATATTGATTCATGATTTGTGTTGTACATTCTATGGGTGTTACCGCATACAGTCATGTATTCATCACTAAAATACTGCAAAGAATAGCTTCACTGCCCTAAAAATTTTCTGTGATGGGCTTATTCAGCCCTCATCCAACTTTGCCTCTGGCAACAACTGATCTTTTTACAACTTTGTACTTTAGCCTTTCCAGAATGTCATATAACTGCAATTATACAGTATATAGGCTCTTCAGACTGGCCTTGGCAACAAGCGTTTAGGTTTCCTTCATCTCTTTTTGTGAATACGGTTTATTTTTAACAGATACAGACATTTTTCCTCACCTGTACACAGAGTTTTACCTTTTTCTCTTTAATGGCTATGTAATTCTTCAATAGTATGATTGCACAAATGTCTATCTTTTTCCTTCCTGGTTGACATATGGGTTTTCTTAAGCTTTTTAGTTTATCTGTTCACATCTCTCTCTTTAGTAAACTTCATAAACCTTAACCTTAAAACTTCATAGCAAATAAAATGTGCTTATTGCTTCTGTCCACAAAGAAGACCTATTTACACAAGAAAAGATTGTGGTAACTTCTGGGAGAAGAGGGAAGAGTCCTCTTAGGCGCCACAGAGGAGTTTAGAGGAGAGCAGGGAGTGACAGGCTGGGGAAGGTTTCCCAGAGGAATTTAGGGGAAGTGGGTTTTTAAGATGAGCCTTGTGGGATGGGAGGGTGGGGGTGGGGAGGGTGGGGGTGTGTAAGGGTTAGAAGGACTTGAAGCTTTGGGTCCTTTCCATTTTTAAAATAAAGAGGCCACTTCAGCCTGCTGGTGCTGGCAACACGGTTGAGCAGGCTGAGGGCTTGGGAGTGTGTCCACCCTTACTGCCAAAGCCTTCCCCATCTGTCTTGCTGCAGCCCAGGGAGTATGTGGGCTGGAAGGTGGGGTAGAGGGGTACAGACTCACTGTTAGATTGGGTTTTCCAGAGAACATGAGGGAGAATACATGTACAGCTCCTGGGAGGCCATAACCAAAAAAGGCAAGGAGTCCCGGCCTCTAAGAACTCTTTGTTCCAAAAATATTCCTTGCTTGTGGAAACCAAGAAAATGCCAAAGGACTCACGAGGTGATTGCTGGGCTGCTGCTGGAGCTGCCTCTCACTACATTACTTAGCCTGTGGTGTAGAAAATTCATGGTGCATCCCATGTTTCTCTTCTTTACTGGGTGTCCTCGTACGCAGAGCTACACGAGGACTGTAATGTCTTTCATAGGACCTACCACCCCCCAGTAAGTCTTGATGTTAGTTTCTGAATGACTAAATGAACAAATAGTGTTAGGTGAGACATTTCCTAATTTGGTTTACTAAGAAGCAGACTCTGAAATGAGTTTATTTGGGGAATGCTCATAGGGACCCCCAGTAGGGGAGAGAAAGTGGGGAGGGAGGCAGATAATAAAAGCAAATTTCCTCCGAAGCCTAATATCTCAGGGAAACTCTAGGAAATGGTCCAAAACATGTCTCAGAACTATCCCACCCCCGGATGAGGTGGCTGAGGTATTTGTATACCAAATCCTGAGGGTCACTGACTGACAGCCACTCCTGGGGGAATTGTAGTCTCCCAGACCTTCACAACTGACACCCACAGGAAGACAGGGCAGACTTCTATCGCCTCGGAAAACCCTTCAGGCTCTGAGATGTAGACACTGGAAAGCAGAAGCTGGTCAGAGCACACTGGCACCGAATGCGTGCAGGCTGTGGAGAAGGCACACACAGCACTTCCACACCTCCCGGACCTGGGGAACAGTCCTCAGACGCCTGTATCCTCTCTGAGGTATTTGTGACAAATCCTTGTTCCTCCCTTATCCCACATCTAAAGTGACAGGGAACTTAGCGCATCTCAGCATGGGATATTTCATTGCTGTCAACTTCACACACTAGAAATGCTTTTCTGCTTTTCATCCTGAGAGCTCCTTGGCTCTCAGTTCCCCAGTGGCTGCCGGAGCTACTCGAACCACTGAAAACGTAGTCAGCCTTCAAGTAACAGAAATAGTCACGGGATTCCCTCTGAACACCTATGGCTCTCTCTCTTTCTCTCCCTTTTATTTCAAAAAAGCAAGACAGAAAAAAGGGTAGAAATGATATAGAATTTCAAAACAATGTTAAGAAATCATCACTAGTTGATATATTGCATATTGTTACCTTAGAAGTAGTTGTACAACTTACAAAATCAAAGCATGAAAAACGAACAGACAATCAAACAAGGACAGCACAAAGTATTCTGTTTGATGAACTAACAAAAACTTAGTAGTATGGTTATCTGATAACCATAAGTTTTTGTTAGTTCATATACAGTTATATGTGTACACCTACCAGTTGTTCTTTCCTTTCAAGCACTTTCTTTCCCTTTCATCATTACAATATCTAGTATTGTCTCTCTAGTGTAAAAAATAAAGAATAATAATAAACTGAAAGAGAAATAAGGCTCCTTCTCTTTTAAACACCTCCAGTTCTTTCAACTTACTTCTCTTATGCTATGGGTTTGACTTTCTAGTCATCTACTGTACACCTAGCTAAGCAAAATTTTAAAAGAAAAAGGAACACAAAATATTAAGGATGATGTGCTTACTTACTTTTAAGGACTGGCACCCTTCATCTTGTGTTCTTTGAATGTGTGGTAACCACACAGTGAGAGAAGAAGCTGCAGCTGCCCTGGGGAGATGGATGGACAGTGATCGATGACAGTTCTCAGCACCCATTCCCACGCAGTGTCCAACACACTCTAATTTGCAAATACCTACAACAAAGAGAAAGCCCGTAAGTAATTGGCATACCTTCTCCAAAAAGCAGAATTGGGACTTGTGTTCTCGTTTGCTACTCCAGGCCCAATTTATTTATGCATCTCTTGCTTCCAGTCATAGTATTTTTCCCGAGTGGCTGGGAGGAATGGAGCAAATGTAATTTTTTCAACTTTTTATATATCTAATATTGTCTGATTCCTCCTTTTCTGTATAAATTGCTTTCTTTCTCAGCAGTTGCACAATTTTCTTGACAATATTTATAATCACTGTATGTGATCCTCATTGCAGTCTTTGGGAGCAAGGGTTATTCTTACAGAAAAAGAAACTGAGGCTCAGAGAAGTTATTACCCTAAGCTTGTGCAAAGCTACTGTTGGGACATAGGCTGCCTGACTTTGAGCTACCTCTGTTACCCTTCTCCTGTTTGGGATCCACTCTTCCTTTTGTGGTACTAATGCCCACACTGATTTTTTTTTTTAACTATTCTTCCCTCTTGAAACTGTATTATTTATGTACAAATATTTCTACTCTGAGACTCAGAGGCAATTACTTGAACTCAGCTCACTACTAAATGTTTTCCCCCAGCCAGTTATTGACCCAAAGATGAGTACATGAGCAAAGTCAGGTCCACATTTCAATATATTTTGATTATATGACAGAAAACAAGACATTCTTTTTTTCTATTGCGATTGGTGGTTGTACAGATGAAGTGAACCTGAATCTACTAAGAACCACTTTCTACAGCCTAATAATGGGGCCATTCAAGAGGACAACTGAGATGAAAAGGCAAAGCAAGGGCCTGGATGACATCACTTGAGTGTCCAGGCCCAGCTGAAATGGAAGCCCATTTATCTCTGGACTTCTCAGTTACAGGACAGGAAGTCAAAATCTTAAGCCAGTTTAAGAAAGCAGTCATTATAGGCAACGGGACAAACAAATCAATGCCAGCAAATGAGTACATCTCTCCCCAAGCTTTTCTTACACTACTACAAAAACCATATGTTGGTATAAGCACACATACTCATATACAACTACGTAATCATTTGTTCTAGAGAACTTTGTATTTTCAGGCCCATTTTCTCTCTTTTTTGTACAGTCACCAATCTCAGAAGACAAGTAAGTATTAAACTGCCACAGCTGGCCATTAGCAGGCCAAGGGTAGAGAGAATAAGGTCACTCCAGCAAGAAAGCCCAGTCTGGGAACCAGCGCCATGTGCGGGCTGCTGCCAAACTGGAACAGACAGACCCCAGCCCTTTCCGGCATGTGGGCTGGCAAACAAGAAGTACCAACCGAACCCCCAATAGTGCTGCCCCCCTGTAAGTGACTAGCTTATCTGGAGAAACACAGGCTGTGATGATAGCTATGGAGGTGAAATGCAATTGGATGCCTTGGTGCTTTGGTGTTTCACTGACATTGCAGGTCTAGAGCCAGTGGTCTGACCATGGGTTCAGAGGATATCGGTATACAGTGTGACATCAATGAGGGGATCTCCTTCTGAGGGTGGCAGCCATTGTTGACTCCCTATGGTCTTGTTTTGGAAGTCCTCTATCGCTTCCATTGTTTTGTTTGGTTTGATTTTATTGTGTTGTTTGATTATGTCAAATATGATGGTAGGAACAGCTATTTCAAAGATAGCAAGATATATTATGCTAACTTTTTTTTTTTTTTTTTTTTGGTATCAGGAATCGAACTTATGACTGCACACTTGCAAAGCAGGCACCTACGCCACTGAGCCAAATCCCCAGTGCAGCAAGACATATTATGGTAACAATTTTGGATTTACTTTAGGCTTGTTTTGAAGTTCTTTGTTGTATTCATTGCTTTGTTTTTATTGTTTCTATTCTATTTTGTTCTATTTGATTTTCACTATATCCAAAGTTATCTGCAGCTATTTTAAGGACATCAAAAGGCATTATGGTATCTATTGTTGATTTTGTAATGTTTTGAAGTCCTGAGTCCTTTACACTGGTTTGTTTTGATTGGTTTTATACTCTTTAAAATAAAAAATAAAAATAAAAAAACCACCACAGTCATTTTTAAGGAAATAGATTCAGAGAGGCAAAGTGACTTTTCTATAACCATACAGCTAGGTAGTGGACTGATGTAAAGACTTAGGTCTCCTGGGTCTTAGGCAATGATCCACTGTGTCTTGCGGTATTCATGGGACTGTGACTTGGTCAGCAAACTGTGTGATCCTCCAAGTCAGTTCACTTGTCTGGACTCATAGTTCTTATTTATAACTAGCAGCTATGGTCTCTCAGAGAAGGCCCTTCCAAGTCTTGCATTCTGCAAGTCTCTAATTTTGCTGCATAACTGCCTGAGACTGGTCAGGCTGCCTCTAAATAAAGACCCTGTTTGGGGAGTGCCCCATCAGTCAGAAACTCCGTTCAGCTCCCCCAGCCTCCACCCCTATACACCTGTCATTAAAGTTTCCAGTGTTTATGTTCTGAGGAACAAATATTGGTAATAACCCTAGTAATAAAATAATTATGTGCATTTCCTGTATTCCATATGTTCCATTCTCATTTAGGAAAAGAAAAGTGTTGTAGGTTATAATCTTTCAGTTTCCAGTCCTCAAACAAAATAAAGTAAAATAGTCTTCATATTGCTGTCTCCCTGTGACACTGAGGGAAGGTGCTTCTGGTGAGAGACAAACAGAGCTACAAAGCCCATTCCTTCACTCATGGATAAGGATACAAGGTGCATCCAAGCCATCTGTACATTCTCCTGATGGGACCTGTGATTGCTTGAAGCTTCCAACAGGAAAGCACGGTAATTATACGCTAATGCATTAATGAGAATTTAAAACCCACTTCGAGTACCTGCTTGCTGTGGGCACTTTCACTGCTTTCCTTTACAGTCTTTTAGTCATTCTTGGACACTTCTTCCTGGATATTGCTTTAAAAGGACTTCTGTGAGGAATGGGGCCACAAAGATTACTTATCTATATTTTGCTTTACTCCTATCTAGGCCTTCCAAATGATCTGTTACCAAGCAGCTTCTCAGAGTCAGGGTCATTATTTACCCAAAAATATTTTATCAGAGTTCTCGTGCACCCCCAGTCTCGTGTGGGCCTCACTCTAATCATTGTCCCAGTGGCTTTGTTAGTAAGGGAGATGTTTCATCCCAACAGAACTTTTTAAATATGAACCTAAATTATTGCTGTCATACCTTGTAGACCAATATTCAGGTAGGGAGGAATTTTTTCTGTGACAGGTATTTGTCAACATTTATTTGGTCAGTTTTAAAGAGCCTTACATATACGGTAGGCAATTTTGACATTTGTCAGATATGTCCCATTACCATTTCTTTTGGTTGAATTTAGCTCATGTTCTGTATTCTGAGTTTTAGAAAATGATATCACACAGTGACATGATCTCACAGTCATCCTTCATCATCCTGATTTTTATTTTAGTTTATTTCTACCCGAATTCAGAACTAGTTTTAGCTGTAGGGCTTTAAAGCTTTTGCTGGGCCAGGAGGGGAGCTGAGTACCGGGGGTGGGGGGGTGGGGTGGGGGGGTGGTAAAGAGGCATATTCCAAACTCAACAAAAAAATAGCAAAGCATCAATTGATTGTTAATTTATACTAAGGTGGAACACAGTCCTCTTTGTGAAGGAAGGAAAGTGTTTAATATAATCCTGATTTCCCTAGAACTCAGAGGTTCCAGATTGACCTGTTTTTTATGTCCAACCTCCTGTAGACAGAACATTCATGAGAGTCCCGTGTTTGATCAATATGTACATTTTACTGCATCTAGAACAAACTATCATAAACTGTCAAAATAGATTGCACAATCTAATAAGTCTTCCAGCATTTATAGACACAGCTATAAAACATTAAGGTAATGTTTCTATAAGAAAAACACCTGTCTTGGCATCCAGCTGTAAAAACCTTCCCTATATTTTAGTCTCCAATCCTTTGATTAGATGCCGGACAATCCTTTGGGGTTTGTCTTAGTCTGTGTAGTTTTGTTTCAATTGCCCTACCATGAGATACCTTTCAACCTTCGATATGAACATCAGACACCTAACATTTGGAAGGTACAGATCAAGGCTGCTCAGGAACAGTTGGCCCCAAAGCAATGGTTTCTAGTAAATTCTAGAGAGTCACAGTACCAGTCTGCCCTTCCTTGATCAAGCAATTTATTTCCATTCAACCCTACCAGTCTCTAAAATGTCAGCTGGACTCCAATCTCACCGTGGTCCGGAAGACTTCTCCAGTTACCTCTGCCAGGCCACTGTCTACAGTTTGACTCTGTCTTAGTTTTTCTTTCCCAGCTAGAATCTAGTTCAAACTCTCCTCCACTCAAGCTTGTTCTGGCCTAGGTTAAAGATATTTTGCCTCTTTCTGACTTCTTGTTTTCTGTCTCTAGGACTCTGGACCTTGAGTCACATCTGTTATCTAGCCTCACACTTGTCCCTTGTCTCAGCTTCTCTGAAAATGACCTGAGTGTCCTTCTTCGACCCCATGTTGCTATTTGCCTTTTGAATTTTGTTGACTAGTGGAAGATCTGGGTACTTTCTCTGAGTCATTCTGTTGCTAGAATCAACCCCAGTGCTGATGTATATGGTCATCTAGATTCTGGTCATATCCAAAGGAAGCTGAACAATCATAGCAAGTAATGTTATTTTCATTGTAACTAAATAAGTTAACTCAGGAAGGCACGCAGCAACGTTCCTGAAGTGGAACCACAAATCATAGAACAGGCAAAGCCTTCCCTCATAGACATTGGAGTCAGCTGCACATGAATTCTAATTTCAACTTGCTGACACTTCTACATAAATTTGGCAAGTAATGAGCCTTTCGAACCTCAGTTTTCTCATCAGTTAAGTGAGACTAATAATAATGATATACAGGATGTGTGAGAGAGTTAATGACTAACAGGGTGGAACTTCAAAGTACTAATTAAATCTTTTTGAACTAGTATGAACGTTTATTTTTTGAGACAGGGTCTTACTATGTATATCATACTCACTGAGATCTTCTTGCCTCAGCCTCTGGAGTGCTGAATGGGTTGGGGATATAGCTCAGTGGCATAGCACCTGCCTGACAAGCACAATGTCCTGTGTTCAATTCGGGATACAAGAATAAAAAGGAGTGTTGGGATTATGGATGTGCACCACGATTCATGCTTCACTAATATGAATTCTTATACTTGGTCCTACAATGATATGCCAGCATGTGTATGTGTGTTTGTCTTTATTTGAGGAAGAATCCTCTGAGAATCACAGTGATCTGTGCATTAGCACACAGCCTAACACAGACAAAGGACTCCACAAATATAAGCCTAAAACAGAAAACAAGCCAGATATGGTGGCACACACCTTTAAGCCCAGCACTCTGGGAGGCTGAGGCAAGCGGGTCACAAGTTTGAGCCTGTGGCAGTTATGACTTAGCAACACTCTCAAAATGATGGGAAACAGACCACTGTCAAGGCCTTGGTTCAGTGCTGGTATCACAAAATGAAAAAAAAAAAAAAGTGAGAAAAAGAGAAACAGTAAAGGATTAAAAATCAACAGATGGGTCAATGGTGGATTTATGATCTTTCAGATCACAAAAACAGGCCGGGGCAAAGAGCAATTGCTTGCACTTACTTTACAAATTTTGCAGAGTTTAAACCTGTTGTAGAAGTTCAGATTTTCAGAGGGGCAGAGTGTTCTTTCTATTTGACTCTAAGGTTGTAACTTCCAGCTGGGTCTGGGGCCATAGGGGTGATGCCCCAACTTTGTAAAAGGTGTGTTTCTGAACCCTGGGGCATTTCGTCTTTAGAGAAATCATCCTCTACGATCCAGTTTTCCCCACAGGTTTGAACAAAGATCTTGATTGCAGGACTCAAACCAATTCAAGACTATGTTCTGTTTCAGTGATTGGCAAACTAAAGCCTGCTAGCCAAATTTGGTTCATTGATACAGTTTTAATAAAACAGACATGCCCTTTCATATACTAGTCTTTTTTTTGGCAATATTGGGGATTGAACATGGAACATACTAGGCAAGCGCTCTACCACTAAGCCACTAAGCTACTTCCCCAGTCCTCCATTCATTTACATATTGCCTGTGGCTGCTTTCTCCATGTAAAAGGCAAGGTTTAATGGCTGTGACAGAAACTACATAGCCTTAAAACTCAAAATATTTACTGACTGCCCTCAACAGATAATTCTCACATGGCACTCAAGAGCTCCCCAGTCAGATACCAACTGCTTCCACAGCTTTGACCTTCTGCACTCACCTTGTGTTACCTTCTCAGTCAATCAGTCTTTTTACCTTAGCTCAAATCTATCTTTCTTTCTCGTCCAACCTCTAGGTGTTTACCAAGGGAAAGAATGCTTAATTCTTCTTTAAGCTCTTTTTCAAAACTCAGTTGGTTTTTTAAGTATCACCCCAAGCTGTGTCACTCACAATGCCTTTCCTGATACCCTAGTCAGATAACATCTCTTCCTTCTGTCAGCTCAGTCAGTGATCTGTGTCTATGCCTTCTGAACGACAGAAATACTACTTCATTCTTTAAATTTTGGATCTCCCCAAATAGGTAACCAGAGCTGAGGGGGTCGGCACTGCGTCTTGGAGAATTGTCTATTCGCTCCTGCTTTCCCCACTTGCAAACTTCTTTAATTGACTTCTTAGTAGATACAGCTGTGGAGGTGGGTGGGTCTTACCTGGCCACAAATTTAGATTTATCTATGCATGTAAAAGCAAGGCTTACCAGAAACACTTTACATGTCACTGCTTTGCATGAAAGGAAGGAACACTTAAGAGGAAGTTTAGTCCTTGAAGACCAAGAGGATGGCACAATGTTTGCTGTTGAGGCTGGGCCCAGAGACCCCACCTGGACTCTGGGGAGAAAAGAGCTGTCATACAAATGAGGGGTTTTGGAACTTAAAGCGCAGTGTGCAAACTGCGCTTTGTAGGCCAGGTGAAGATTTGGCACTGTTTTGAGGTCTTTCTGCGCATTTCTGTGAGTGTCATATGGTTCTTACAGAGGAGAACTAAAGTAATTATGATATTGTTTTGCCATCTCTCTGGGTTTTCAGTTTTGAGAGAGCAGGTGGACAGTATCCCAATTTGCAAAAGCCTTATTTTAAAATGTAGGTTTTGGGGCTGGGGGATTTAGCTCAGCGGCATAAGCGCCTGCCTTGCAAGCAGGCAGTCATGAGTTCGATCTCCGTTACCGATAAAAAGGAAAAAGACCAAAAAAAAAAAAAAAAAAAAGGTTTTAAGCCAGGCATGGTGGAATCTGTCTGTAATTCCAGCACTCTGGGGTGTTGAGCTGGTTTAGGCAACTCAGTGATTTTTGCAAGCCCGTTTCAAAATAAAAAGTAAAAAGGGGGGGGATGTTACTCAGTGTGGAGGCCCTGGGTTCAACCCCTGTTTATCCCCTCACCTAGCTCCTGGTTTTCAGGTATGGTGAGAACAGGCCACTGAAAAGTCACGCACTTCTCTCGGCACTGGAGAAGAAGGCCACATTGGGTGGTGCAGGGCCATGTGGAGCAGTACCCATGCCGGCCAGGAGGCAGAGGGACAGAAGAGGAAACGTGGGCAGGAACTGTCATGATTTCCATAGGAAGGAATGGGTGACTCAGTGTCATTTGAAAGACGTCATCTGTCTCTGGGGTGCAGGGGCTGTCTCGAAGTGTCTGCTACCTGGCCCTGGAGGGACAGGAGCAGAATGATAAGGCCCAACTAGGAGGGTGTGGGTTTGGGGTGGATGGCTTGCCTGGGGAAGGAATGCTGGCGGAGGAGTACTCTATTGTTTCTAGGGGTCGACTGTCCGGGGAAGGGCAGTCCTTTCAGGGTTAGTAAGATCCCGGATGTCACAGCATCAGAAATATGGCTAACACAACCTCAAAACACAGTCACGGTAAGGGGACTGCATTAGTTTGCTAGGGTTTCATAGCAAAAGAATCACAGGCTAGATAGTTTTACAAAACTAGGAGAAACTTATTTTCTCATGGTTGTGGAGACTAGAATTCAAGATTTAGAGGTTAGCAGGGTTTATTTTGCCCTGAAGCTTCTCTTCTGACTTGCAGAGGCCAGGCATCTGCTGTGTCTTACATGACTTTTTCTCCATGCACGGACACCCTTGGTGTCTCTCTGCGTATCCAAATTTTCTTTTAAGAACACCAGTCCATTTGGATTAGGGCCCATTCTAACAACTTCAGCTTAATTTAGTCACTTCTTTAATGGCACCATCTCGAAGTAAAGTCACATTCTGAGGCACTAGTATGAGGACTTCAACACATGCCTTTTGGGGGTTACCTCTTGGGGCACCTCAGAAAAAAAGCATGGACATGTTAGAAGGTAGGAGACACTAGAAAGGACTGTGAACTAGAAACTTTGGGTAATATATTAAATATGATCTCATTTATATCTATAGGTTTGAGGACCTTGGTAAATATAAAATACAAAAATGTTTGCTCATGTGAAGATTATCCAAAATTTCTATACTGCCTCAGCAACATTCCATCAATACCAGAAGGCAATGCTCACAACGCCAAAAAGATCAAATCCTCTTTAAAAGGAAGATCACTCATATATACTTGTATTAATAGCGCATACTATGAGCAGAATGTGCTTCTAATCCCAGCACTTAGTAGGCTGAGGCAGGAAGAGTTGCTGTGAGCTTGAGGCCAACCTTGACTACACAGTGAGTTAAACATCAGCCTGAACTACAGAGTGAGACACCCTGTCTCAACATCCCTCTAAAAAAAAGAAAAGTTGATACCATGAAATTTCAGTTTGCATTCTGTCTTTGGCAATAAAAGTTCATTCAGTTTTTACAGGAAAAGATGGAACCAACAGACTCAAGTGTCTGAAAGAGTATATGATGCTCAGAATTTAAATTTCGATGGACCACAAAGGGGTCACTCAGTTTTTTCTCTTATATTCTGCTCTGAGGTCTGGAAAGGACTAACTTGCTGACACCCTCAAAACCCACCACCACAGCCAGCCAAATTCCTACCCTCATAAAGTGCTCTGGAGAATTCCTCTTATGCCCTCTATTCCCTATCTGAAGTGGTGGTTAGAAGCAGATGGCAGCCAGGCTATTTGCCTCTTTCTGGAATTATGAAAGTTTTATTATCTACAGAGACACACCTACCTCTGTGCCATACTGAGGAATGAACCTAGGCCCTCATACATGTTAGGTAAATACTGTATCACTGGGGTACATCCCTAGCCTTTTAAAAAAATTTTATTTTGAGATATGATCTCAGTAAGTTGCCCAGGTCAGCCTCCAACTTGCTATCCTTCCCCAGCCTCAGTAGCTGGGATTACGAAGTGTGATCTATCATGCCCAGCTCAGATTCTATATTTAAAAAAAGAAAAGGAAAGGAAGGAAGGAAAGGAAGGACAGGCCATGACAAGAACACTGAATGTAGCTCCTCAGGAGGAGTCAGGAGTCGGGAAAGGAAAGTTCCTTAAGGTGTCAGGAAAAGCCATGGCATTTCCAGTAGTATTAGAGTTAGCCAAAGCTGCAGAACTGGTAGAGGCAGATTTTGATAATGTATTCTGAAAGGCTTTGTGTCAGTCAAAGTTGATGGTTGCAGGGAAGAAGGCAAACTCTGGACAACTGAAGGAAAAAAAGGACTTCCTGGACTGGTGTTAGGACTAGTCCACAGAGCTACAGAGGACTGAAGGGAAAGAGGGAAAACCTTGGAATCAGATAAGAAATGGTGGAGGAAGCCTTCAAAATTGTGCAAGAAATAATTTGTCTAGTGTTCTCACTTGACCAAATGTTAAGCTCCTGCCAGACACAACAACAAAATAAATTTACCAGTGGACAAATGTTGAAACTGGGGCTGGGGATTTAGCTCAGCGGCATAAGCGTCTGCCTTGCAAGCGTGCAATTGTGAGTTCGATCCCTGGTACCGATAAAAAACCAACCAAACAAACAAACTGATTACCAAATGTTGAAACTGCTCAAACAAACAGCAGAAGTCCCTATAATTTTGCATTATACTCTGCAACTCAAAATGTCAAGAGGAATCATCTGATCAACTAATAAAATCTAGCTGTCTTGTTTGGGTTCTTACTGCTACGGCAAGAAAAAAGAAATATTTCCCTTTGCCCTTCCTCTTAGTTTTATGAAGTCATAGGATACTGTGTCCAATAATAATAGACATGTTGATGAATTTCTCCAAAGTAAGAAAGGAAGTTAAATGTTTAAAATGCACACAAAAAAGGAGAAAGATTCATCACAGCTATGACTGTTGTCATGAAATTTGAAAGCTATATCAGTAAAAAGTAGACTGAATCTAGAATTTTTTATGTGTAGTAGCCCCTGGTTAGTGAAGTGGAGGTGTTTTTCAGAAATATGTGTTCTTCCTTTTAAAACATAATGTCAAAAGGAAATGGCTTCCAAACATGTGACTGCATTTTCGGGAATTTCTACAGTTTTATAATATAATGAATGGCGTGTACTTACTTTATAAAAACTTTCCATGTGATGTTCCTCCATACTATTTTCTTCTCTGACTGTCTACAGAAGATAATGTCCAAAGTGACTTACATGCTTGTCTGAGACTATGACAACTTGGCCTTTAAATGACTGCTATGAGGAAGGTCCCTTGCCAACCTGTCCACTTGTCCATTGATCCTGCCTGAGCAAACAATGTTTTTGTTGCTGTTGTTTTTCTGTGGTGGGCACTGTTAAGTCAATTTGTGACCAATCCAATAAGCTTGTTTTGCATTTTGTGTATTTTGTTGTGAGTAGGGCATATTAGTTGAACACAGGCTCAAAGATGAGACAGAACTAGTTCAGTTCCTTGCTGTGTTACTCCTTTTCTGTGTCGTAGGCTCTCTTTTGGAAAATGAAATTAATGGCATCTACCACAAAGGGTAGATGTAAGGAACAAATGGAATAATGAATGCAAAACACCTTGGGTAGTACTTGGCATGCAGGAGGTGTTTAATGAGTGGTAAAGTGCTGCTGAATGTTCTGTTTATGGTGGAAGGAGGCTTATGAACTGGACATTAGAATATCTGAGTACTCACTCCAGGATTGTTCCTCCCTTGATGAAATCCCTTTATCTCTTCTGGGGACATTCTAGAGGGAACCAAATTTAGCCAAGCAAATCTAATCCTTGTCCTGTTTCCAAACAGGTTTGTTTGTCAGGTTGGTATTCCAGAGAAGAGTTTATTTGAAAAAAAAAAAAAATAAAGTATTGTTCTTTTCTAAAAAACAATTAAATATTATTGTAGTCTGAGATCTAAAATTTTTCTGCAGCCTCGTATTCTAAGATACTGTGAATATCTGGAGAATGATGGGTTAACTTACCATGGCATTTTTGGAAGGGGCTCATCTTTCCTTCCCAACCTGAGCAGTTTGCACAAAGCCAAGGGTGACTGACAATTCTCAAGACTGTCCAGGCATAAAAGTAGCCAGGTGGGCAGAATCATGACCGTGAATAAGAATGGAAAATTCAGGTACAATCCTTGGCACAGAGGCATAAGGAAAAGACGAGAGCACACTGTTCTGGTTGGAAATGCCTCAGCTGAGTACATGACCAGGCAAGCTCTTTCTGACCAGCAAGTTAAGGACAAGAAAGCAGCCTGACTTACCCAACTTCTGCTAAGTAACTGACTCCTGACCAGGGCATCGATTTTCTATTTTCACTTTCTACCATAGTAAGTGTTCCCTCACAGCACATAAATGTCACAGAAATGGAGCCTGACCAAAGCTTCCATGTTTTTCTGTTGCTGCGACTCTCCATTTACACAGTCTACAAATATTTCTTATACTAAATGAACCAAACTCACAGTTTCAGATGTTGAAGACAGATAAATCCCTATAGTCTACATACCAGGCTAGGGAGATGACATAAATTAATAAACTAATAATTATATGTTGGGTAGTGAAAGCTATTAAGGAAAGCAAACAAAAGAATGAGGTTACAGAGCGGTTCCCCCAGGAAGATTCTGATGAGAGGTTGACATTCAAGCAGAGACATGAAAGAAGGTAGGGGTAAAGCTGTCCGGGCAAAGGAGTGCGTGTGTGTGAATAGCCTGAGAACAGCAGGAAAGGAATCCAGCGCCTGAAGTGGAGTTATGAGACTGGGAAATTAGCAAGAAATTACATCACTTAAAGAGTTACATCACTTAAAGCTAAGGTGAGGAATTTGAAATTTATGCTGAGTAAGATGGGGAGCCACGGAGGGGTTGTCAATAGAACAGTGCTTTCAGTTTCAAAAGGATCACCCCAGCAGATGGGTTAGCTATTTAGGGACAGAGGTAGAAGGAGCAGGGGTACAAGGTTTAGGAGGCTAATATAACGATTTAGGCAAAAGATGGGGTGGTGTAGACCGCAGCATTAGCAGCAGGGATAGTTAGGTGGGTGGATTCTGGATGCAAGCTGTGTTGAAGTTAGAGCCCATGAAGGTAACTGAAGGTCTAGGACCTAGCCGGCACTCTTATTTTTACTATGTGTTCTTTCTCTGTCCTATCGTTTTTCTCCTCCCAGAAGAGTGGGTTTCCTCTGTAAATAAAAGTGGAGTGGGAGCAGAAAGAGAGAGCAAAGAAAGAAAACAGACAGCGGTAAGAAAGAAAACAAAAAGAAGATGTAAATGAGGCAGAAAAGTAAAAATAAAATATGTCAGAAGTCAGGCGTGGTGATGCACGCTTGTAATCTTAGCTGAGGCAGGAGCATCACAAGTTTGAGCTCAGCCTGGGCAACAGTGAGACTTTCTCTCAGAAATAAAAGTAAAAGTAAAAAATTTAAAAATGAAAGGGCCAGAGCAATAACTGATTATGGAGGCCCTAAATTCAATCACTAGTACAAACAAGTGATCAAACTTGCAAGACATGAAGAAAACTAGAAATGCTGTGCATCCTTTCATCTTTTTTTTATTGCTTCACTTCTATGTTGATAATATAAAAGGAAAAAGACTGATTTTCTTTACTGACAAAAGCCTTCTTGGAAACCACTAGTCGCTGTTTTGTTCTTAGTAGATGGGTATGCAATGTCCGGTTGAAAGAGGAGAGAGAAATTTTCCGTAAAGGTAGGTGGAAACCAGTGCCCGAGAGGGAGCCATGTGCTTAGATATCTGAGTTCAATCCATTGCTTTTGATAAAACTGAACCTTTCGGCACAGAAATGGTGCTTTGCTAGAATATATTCATAGACCATAACCATTGTTTTCACAAAGGTGAGGAAAGCAACCGGAAGTCACAACTTCCACTGGAGAATATAATCATATCCTCTGCCCCTGCGGCTGAAAACATTCCCTGGCCACTGCAGCTTTTTGGTACTGTCAGTGAAGGAAATGTCGGTAATAAGTTTTGATGAAAGATTACAGGAATAATTTCCGCCTTGAGAATTGCATGTGTTTAAGTGTTTGACATAATCTCACAGTGCAGTAAGAACTTTTCCTCTTTTAATCATCAGTTTTTAGCTGTCAACACAGATGTGTTGACTAATGACAAAAAAATAATATAAAATAAAATAAAGAAGTGGTTTACAGAAACCAAAGATACTCTCACTTCCCCTAGAGTTTGGTTTAATCAACAGTCTCAAATGTCACACGGAAGCCTGTTTGTATAAAATTTTGCAAGAAAAAATTAAACTAAAAGAATATATTTCCTTCAGAATTTGCATTGCTCCAAGCAGGATGCTTTGTTTAAGTCCACATCTCTACAGTGAACATGCAGTCTACTTAGAAATTAAAATAAAATTGAAAATAAAACAGGGCAAATCCAATATTATCAAGCTTCAGTGGCTCCCAAAAAGTTTTCTGCGCTCTGTCTTTGTTCTCCATCATCTCTGTATCTTTCTGCTTCCTGTACTTCCAAACCCCAAAGTAAGAAGTAGCAGAGCCTTACTGAGGCTGAGCCGTGAGAGGTAATTGCTACCACACACATTGTACCAGGCCTCTCCTGCTTTTCCCCAGAACTTTGTCTTAATAACAGCTTTTTTCTAATCTAGTCTCTCTCTCTCTCTCTCTCTCTCTCTGTCTCTCTGTCTGTCTCTCTGTCTCTCTCTGTCTCTGTTTTTGTCTCTCTGTCTCTCAGTCTCTTTCTGTCTCTTTCTGTTTCTCTCTCTTTTTCTCTCTCTCTGTCTGTCTTTTTCTCTCTCTGAGACAGGGTCTCCCAGTAATTCAGGCTGGCCTTGAACTCACTATGATGCAGACCAGCCTTAAACTCACAGTGATCCTCTTGCCTCAGCCTCCCAAGTACTGAGATTACAGGCAAGTACAACCATGTCTGGCTCTAACCTGGACTTAGGTTAAATTTCCTAGTTCTCCTCTCTGTAAGGGGACAAGATGCTAATGGTCCATGGTCTATTAGAACAAGCTCTTACCCAGATCAATGAGTGGACTTTAAGGAAAGCCAGAAGCAACCTTCTTCAAGTGCTGACAATAGCCCATCCAATTCCACCCCTTGGGTTTTTGCTCTGACACACACATACACTCATGTACGTATCCTTGTCTTCTAGAAAAATATCTCCTTTTGGATTTCATACCCCCATTCAACCCTCAGTGTGTCCTGAGAGAGGCTTTTAGGCTTTATCAGTGATTTTGACTCTGGAAGCTAAGCAACTGTATCATTTTGGCAGGAGTACCCTTAGGAGTTGAAGGTCAAGTTCACCCAGCGGCTGCCTCTTACTAAGTGTTCCAGTAACTTTGCATGTGTTATCACCTCCTGGAGTGGACTTCAGCTTAGTGCAATAGATACAAGAGGAAGCCCATCAGCCATAAACTTGGAATCATCATTTCCTAAGTATGCGAGTCTTCTATCTCAAAAACCAGTAGGTGGTAGGCATACAAAATATGGCAGCTGTGGAAAACCTAAAAACCACTGACAATGAACTTGGAAGAAAGGGCTCAGGTTGAAATGCTAGCCTTGGAAGAATACAGCCTTTTATGCCCTCTTTGATTACACGAATATTAAATTGATTTTAATTACATTAATTCATATAACAAGTAACATTGGATTTTCACAGGCTTTACAATTTTTAAAAAATCCATATACTTCCTCAAGTTCTTGTCCAAATCGTGTCTCTTTTCCAAGGCATTCCTGGGATTAAAAACACATCAGCAATCCCCCAGAGAAGTGGAAATGGCAAAAAGATGGCATTATTTTAAAAAATCTCACTTGGGGGCTGGGGATTTAGCTCAGCGGCATAAGTGCCTGCCTTGCAAGCAGGCAGTGGTGAGTTTGATCCCCGGTACCAATAAAAAGGAAAAAGACAAAAAAAAAAAAATAAAATAAAATAAAATCTCACTTAAAGGAGCAATACTTTGAGTTCGTTTTGATTGGACTGTTCCTTAAATATGATTTCTTTAACAGTCTGATAAAAAAAAAGGTGTGCTACAAAGGAAGGACAAATCTCCTTATTGTAAATCTAGCTTACACTTTGAAGCTGCCAGTAAGTGTCACATCATTTTTATTACTAATCACAATAACAATTCTGAGGGAAAAATGTGATTTTTCATTTCTAGCAATCATATTACTCATCACATACTAAATATGTATTACTTCTGGGTTGGTAGTGCACACTTAAAATCCTAGCAGTTGGAAAGCTGAGGCAAGAGGATCATAGTGTGAGTTCGAGATCAGCGTGAGCTACATAATGAGTTCAAAACCAACCTGCCCTACATTGTGTCAGAATACCATAAAAGAGTCTGTGGGAGCACACACACAGTCCCAGCACCCCTGAGGCTGAGGCAGGAGTATTGCTGCAAGTTTAAGGCTAGCCTGGGCTACACAGTGAATTCAAGGCCAACCTGATCTACAAAGTGAGATCCTGCCTCAAACGAACAGATAAACAAACAAAAAAACCACTAAAAAAGAATAATATATATTATACATAATATATATTATAGTTTCACAAAATATATTAAACAAAAGCTAATATGTCTAGTGAACATTATAAATTCTTCCTGGAAAAAATATTTATATTAATATATGATACATAATACAATAGTAAATATATATATTTTATTATATGCAAGTATATATAATTATGTATACATGATTTTGTACAAGTCTTCAGAAAGCATAGACTACATCCTTCTTTGGGTCTCACACTTTTTGGGGGAAATACAAGTTTTTCTACTGATTCAGATATTTCAGCAGAAGGTGGTTGCTCCCTATTGGTGGGCCTGACACTCCAGCTCATTTCTTTTCCCTTGGTCTCTTTCTGTCACTAGGTGCTTGCTTTATCCACTTCCCTTGCTGTTGGAGAAGACAGGTGGCCAAATGCTGGTCAAGGAAGTACGAGGAAAAATCTGCTGGGGTATTGAGGGAAACTCAGAAGAGCTTGATGGTGTTAGCGTTTGAAAACACAGATGTATTTTATTACACACAAAAAAGTCCTAATGCCACAATGCAATCTTCTCCCCTCTTGGGGTGTGTAGTAGGCTGCCCTAGATAAGTCTGTGTGGGTACATTCTATCACATTCACAGCACGGTGACACTGCCCAGTGACACATTTCTAGGACTTACTGGCATTATTAAGCAATACATGACTATATATTCATGTACTAATTTGATTAAATTTGGAGCTAGTGAAAGTGTGTTGAAGCTTCCAGATATTTTATTCTGAATTATTTGGTGTCTTCCTGGGACCACGGGCAGCAGCAAAGAAAGGTGAAGACACATAGCCAACAGGAGCCATAGTGACCATGGTGGGGCACCCAGCCCTGTATTGTTGGGAGGAAAGAGCTACTTGGGTTACCTGTGTGTGAGGATGGGCTCCCAGGGAAAAGCGAAATTCATTACTAGAAACTATTCCAGTGGAAAATTGAAGAAAAAGGATAAAAAGAGACAAAAGGAAGAACACATCCAACACTAGCTATGGATGCAAGCCTGAACCTTCCTTGAAGTACAGCGGTCATCTCATGCCCACAGATGAGCACAGGAAAGAAATGGGCACCGTACAGGTGGCAGAAACAGAGCGGGAAGCGGGAGCGCTGTCCTTGAGCTATCAGAGCTGCCTTTGCCTGTGGGCACGGAGGGTCAGCAGAGCTTAGAAACTGTGTATTTCCTGGCTAGGCTTTATTGATTTCTTTCCCAAAGCATGTAAATAATTCTCTCGTCTCTGGGCCAGCTGCCGTCTTCCCAGCTCCTGCAAGGCCCTTGGGGGAGACGCATGACACTGCCCTCCCAATTGTGTTCCTTCTGCTCCTCATTTGACCTCCCCACGCCATCAGTCCTTCCAGGGAAGAGTCTCCAATAAAACACTTTAACACGAATCTTGGTCTCTGCAACTACTTCTGGTGAACTTCATCTAAACTTTCTTTTTGCTAGTCTGTAGGTAAAACTGTACAAAGGCTAGAAAACATTCCAGGGATAATCAAAGACTATACTGGATGTTCAAATTTTAAAACATTATCACAGTAAAAGACATAGAGGCATTAATCCCCATCAGACTCCCCTTTTCCTCAAAGGATTTACCATCGTTTTTTGTCACTGGTGACAATCTTCTTTCGAGAGTATATGCATTTATTTGCACTATCATGGCCATCTGGATGTCCTGAATCAGTTCAAAATGCTCACCTTTCATGGTTATTTTGACTTGGAGGACCAGCTATTGGTTATTTTGACTTGGTAAAGCACCAAATGCAGTCCATAAGGTAGGTGAGGATATAAGAGAATATTTTTATGAGCTTACTTTTCCATTGCATGGTACTTGGTAATAGTATTCACTACATTTTTTAAAATCATACTTTGTAAAGATAGTCACAAGAGAGGGCTTCCAGAATTGCATAAGAAAGTGGCAAAAAGTGCATTTGAAGCTGTGAGAATATTTCACAGGTGATGAAGGGCGATGTGTCTTTTACTGTGATACATTTTTAAAAGTTAAATATTCACTGTGTATTTTGATCACATCTCATAATAGCAACAGAAGTTAAGAAATGAAAAAGAAAATCAAAATTTTTTCTTAAAAATCAGTTTTCTAAAAGTTGAAAATATGAGCCATGTTTCTTTGGGCTGCCTGCTCTGGCCTGGTAGTTAACAGAGTGAAAAAATGGTATTTTCCATCAAGGTATGAAATACATTAGATATCCTGCTAAGCATCAAAATATTCGCAATACTCGAGTACCCGGTATAATATTGATTATAGGTAGTTAGCGAGAGGTCAGCAATAAAGGGGTAGGAAATGATTAGCACTGCTCAGCTGCCAGAGGTTCCTGACTCTGGCCCTCCTCCTTCTATGAGACTTGGGAAAAAAGAACAGAACTCTTTTCATTTATTCATAAAATTTTCCATCTAAGGTGGGTGAGTTGATTCAAGGCTGAACAAAGGGAGAAGTTTGTTATCTTTCTTACGAGGGTACCAGTACTCAGGGAAGTCAGACTCCAGCTTTATAACAAGAAACCCGGATCACGACTCCGAGATCAGGAGTTTTGTGTATTTTCGTGACTGATTCTGGTAACTGCTGGGTGAGTAATTTTTGCTAGAAAATACCATGCCAGTCATGCTGGAACCAGCTTTGTTACATCAGACAATTATAGTGTGTCAGTCTGTAGTTCCTGCAAAGACAGGGTCTAAGGTAATGACAACAATTTTTCTCTTCATTTTAAATTAAAGAAAATCTGAGAATCAGTGGGGAAGAGAGAAAGGAAATCATAAATACAATACAATTTATTTCGAATTATCTATCCCAGCAAGAAAATATTCTGCTTTCTTGAAAAAAATTCTAAACAATTTGGAACCCAGAACTAATAAAAATACTTTTAGTAACTTGATATACTAATTTGGCACAATATTATTTAAATTGTATACACATTCTCAAATTCATTGCTTTTTCCCTTACCAGCTATTCAACAGCAGAGAGGTAAACTGTGGACTTTATACATGGTTTTATCAAGTATATTTTCCAGCCTAAATTATGACCATTTGTAATTAGTTCACAAGATAAATTAGTTCTAAAGTAAATCTTATTAAGGAGATAAATTAAATTAAGGTCAAAAGTTTATTTTTATGGCCAGAACATATCACCTTACTTTAAAAATTTTTATCTTTATTGATGTATAAATTGCACGGAGTGAAATGCATAGATGTTGTTTGCAGTGTGATAAGTTTTAATCAGTACATATGTTCATCTAACCTTGCCAAAAGCATGATCAGAACGTTCTCTGCTTTGTCAGCTACCTTGTACTCTTCCCCAGCCAACTCCTGGCCTTCCAGAGTCAGGCACCCCTGATTTCTACCACTTATTCTCAGCCTCTGTATAAATGACATCAGCCCATATGATTCCTTTCATTTAGTGCAATGCTATTGAGATTCACTCATATTTCTGTGTGTCTAATTAATTCATCTTTATTGTTCAGCAGTGATGGTCAAGTGCGTAGATGTGCTAGACTTTGTTTTCACTTATTAGTGGACATTTTGGTTGTTTCTAGTTCTTGAGCTATTATGAATAAGCTTGCTATGAACATGTTCATACAATTTGGCAGGGGGGACATGTTTTAATTTCTCAGATAACATTAGAAATGGCAATTTGGGCCACAGGTAGGCATAGATTTAAGGTTATAAGAAACTTCGTTAACACTTTACCTCATCTGTACCTGCAGTTTCTCACGTCCCTCATCCATAATTGTTATTATCAGTTTTCCCAATGTTATCTAGAGAATGGGTTGGTATAGTGTAAAGTAAGAAAACATACTCAAATCTTAATTACCGTCCACTCCAGCTCATAGCTTATTCTTATGGCTTTGTAGACTATTCTGACATCATTTTATTTACACTAATTATTGAATTTTTGCAATAGACCAGGAAATACATTGTTAAACATTTTTGTAAACTTCCATTGTTCTATATTGTTTCTATCTCTTTCTTTGTTCACACTGAAATAGAAATATTATTAGATTGTCTTACTGAACACAAATTCTCATGCTAGCACTTTACCTCAAAACGAGACAAAAATGCTTCAGTGGAAGAAATTGATTTTCAAGTGGCATCAATACATAAATCATAACTTTTTATTCATATTAGCACCTCAAGAATTATGATTGGGAAAATGGCTCATGAAATAATTCTCAATGAGCTAGCTTTTATGCAATCAGATTTTCTCCTCTTTAATAGGTGGCTCTGAGGAAAAACAAGTGATTTTTAATCTTTCACATATCACAAAAATCAATAAAGCAGATGTCTCTGACCCCAGCAGACATGATGCCCCTATCAACAAGCAAGGAATTAATTCTACAAATGCCATCACGGGGTTGTCCTCTACTTCAGTTCTGATTGAATCTGTCTGTAAGTGACAGACTGAAGGTTCAGTGCCCAAGACTGTCTGCTATAACTGACAATGCCAATCACAAGCCTCACGTTGTTTTGCCTGTAATTCTGACTCACCAGTTAGAAATCAAGGTGTACTTTGAAGAATATAGATGATTCACAGATGTATAATGCAAGATACAGGGCAAGGGTTATAGAGCCTCTATTCCATCTCTGGGCATGCCAGCGTCCACATGTTCAGCTGTGTGGAAGCTCTCTGAACCCTGTCTTTTGGGGTTTCACGTAAACTTCATTTCAGGGGTATAATTTAGCCACAGACAACTATGTAGAAATGCAATTAGACAAAAGGCCTGGTCTAATGCTAATAGATGGAGGAGGGAATTCCAGAAAGGCTTATCTGTTCAGGCTCCTCTTGACCCCTCTGTGCAGCCTTCCTTCTATCCAATAATGGGATTAGACTCTGTATAAAGGGGCGGGGGGTCTTATGATCTGCTACCAGACAAGGTAAGTCAGAGGATTTCATCACAATCAACTCCAAAACAGAAAGATAGGAGAAGATAGAGTTTCTGTGATACAGTTGGGGAAGAGAAGTTCCAGTTTCTAAGGCCTGCCTTGGGAAGAAAGCTATGGGATATAGGTAGATACATAGATAGATAGATAAGTAGATAGATGATAGATAGATAGATAGATAGATAGAGTATACAATCAATAAAGATTTTCCTAATAACCTGAACAAGTAAATAAATGAATATTTTTCTTTTCTTCTTTGCTTTGCATTGTGTGATCATTCTTCCTTTCTACAGACTGAAAATTAGGGTTAGCTTCTAGATATACTTTACCACGAAGAAAGAAAAGCCTAAAAGTGTGTTGTATATGCAAAGAGTATTTCATAAATTCTTGTTGAAAAGAGTTGAGTTCTACTCCTCACAACAAACAGTAGGTTTCTCAGGCAAAAGATTGATAATGATCTATCAGACAAGCGTTGGTCAGCATGCTTGAATGTGGGTACAGCTAGGTTGGAGCTTCTGCCATTTGGTAGATGAACAGTGTTTGTGATCTCCCACTGGATAGCAGATATACCCTTTGGCATAGAGGGCAATGGACCTCACTTCAGCTTGTGGGTGGATCACGTTTGTTAAATCCAACCTCACTCTCCTTGCTAGAGTGATAGGCACTTGGTTTGAATCTACATCAGTCAATATTTGGCATTTCCCCATTGTAAGAAATAATTCAGAAACTTGTGGTGAAATTATCAGTTATGACACATGAAAAGATCATTTTTGCCAGCTTGTAGGAAAACAGCTTTTGTGTGAGAGCTCCTAAAATGTAACTGTTTCTTTCTCTCCCTCTCTCTCTCTCTCTCTCTCTCTCTCCTCTCTCTTTCTCTCTCCATCTCTGTCTCTCTCTCTCTCAGTGTAGAACTCAGGAAAATGGAGCCAACAAAGGACAGACTGGAAGTAAGTTGAGACCTTGATGCCACTACTCAGTCAGAATCAAACCAGCTCTAAAGCCTGTGTAACCTCTGGACTCTGCTTCAGTGAGTATTGCTATCCCATGTATTAAGGCACTTTGATTTCAAGCTAAGAATATTTGCCACATAATTCAGAAACTACTATAGAAACCAAGGTTGCACTCTATCTTTAGGGCTGATTCTGGGCCAACCTATAAAGCCAGTTAAATTTGTTTCTAGGGTCATCCAAAACATTTCTCTTCTTTTTTGGCTCCTTACTGAAACCTTTCTTTCCCCTCTATTCTATCATTGGTCCAATTCTGCTCTCATCACGTTAATCTATATTTTCTTCTTCCTACTATTCGTTTTTTAAAAATACAAACTATAGGGCTGGAGATTTAGCTCAGCGGCATAAGCGCTTGCCTTGCAAGCAGGCAGTCGTGAGTTCGATCCCCAGTACCTACAAAAAGGAAAAAAAAATACAAACTATACCTTTTCAGTATCCTCTCAGTTTATAAAAAGAGAATCCTGATGTACACTAAGATTTTGGTCGCTGATGCATTAAGGAACACAGCAATAACACAACCAGTGATCTTGACAATGGAAAAACAACACTGGTAGCACATATGTGCACAGTGATGTTCTTGAAGCCTTTTACATCACATTGTAAAATAGTCGCCGTTTACACGTCCACAGTTGATCTATCTACTACTCCACGCCCCTAATGTTTCTCTTAGGCTTGTGGTGGTGCAGCTTCTGGAATAAGGCCATGGCGTCTCCAACCTACCGAGATCATGGTAACTATAAATAACAAAGAAAGTGAACCACTGGAAGGCATCCTATCATGAAATATTCACAAGCTAGAGACTAACTAGTCATCAGTCCATCAGTCTCTGCCCTTTAGAAGTTGTTGGGATCAGAGGTGGGTGTACTAAAGAAATGAGATAAAAACAGATAACTGTATCACTCAATTCTTGTGTATCAACTGCCCAGTCCTTTTTGGAAAGTCCTGATACATTAAATAGAATGGCCATGAGTTGGAGTTCTCAGCTCTCTGAAATGTCCCTGACTGTCATATTTTGACTTTTCTAGAAGTATTGCCTCCCCCACTGCTTAGAGTCAAATTTCTTGGTTAACCGTTGTTAGATTTTTATTTTCTAGGAATGGACATTTTCCCCCAGAGAAATATACACAGTGTAATGGATCATTTGAGTCTCTGAAGCCTGCCTATATTCTGAAGGCATGAATCCCATTTCTTAGGGAGTCTAGGGTATAGTCATCCATTTCTCCTCACTGAGCATCCTAGGTAGACCACATCCTCTCAGTTCTACCTACATAGTTCAATTACATTCCCATATCCTACCACGTAAACTCCCAGTGGTGTTTTTTCTACATCAAGTATACACACCAGGGACATCAAGTTTCAGTCTGCTTTCATTGGCATCTAACATATGACTGTCTCCAGGAAGAAGTCTTTTTTCCTGTGCCGTGTCCTTTGCACAGACTATGCAAAGCTATGATTATGCAGATATGACTAAGACCACGTATCTTTGACACAGAATTGTCAGGTTCCCCTCTTAATTGGGAAACTTATGCTACACATTTTTGTTTTGTTTGCCTTTTGGTTTTGAGACAGGGTCTCTTTATGTAATTTAGGCTGCCCTTAAACACTCTATGTAGCCCAGGCTGGCCTCAAATTTGAGCCAGTCCCCCTGCCTCAGTCTCCCGAGTGCTGGGGTGACAGGTGTGCACCACCACACTTGGCTTCTCTTGATACACTTGAATCCTGGTTTCCACCCTGACTGTCCTTTCTTAAACACGCACAAGCAAACAACATGAGCAGTGGGAACTGTGGTTTACCACAGACTCATGCAGAAAGCAGCAGAAGCACCTGCAGGATGCTGCAGGGTCTGTTTGATAATGGAAAACCCAGGTCCTGGCAAAAAGATGATATATTTGGAGAAAAAAGCATCACATGACCAAAGTTCCTTTTCTAAGAAGAGAACATTCAGATGTTTACATACCAGAGAAGTCATGATGTTTTCAAAAGACTGAAGAAGCCCTTTATTATTTCCTGGCCTTCACAATCAAAAAGCCATAGGAAAGCTCAGGAAACATTAGAGCAGGTCCGAATCAAACGGAAATGAGACTCTTCAGCAAGGAAACAAGGGCTATTTTTATCTTCAATTTTACTCATTTTATACTGAGTGGAAAATGGGAAAAGTATCTATTTAATTCTCATTAATAATGACCTTTATCTGTAGATGAGCTAAACATGGCTCTATATCATTGCAAACAGACCATATGACATCTCCCAAGAAGTTCTGGTATGTAAACTTACTTGAGCAAACAATCCTCTCATCTTTCCTTCTGTTCCTTCCTTCTTTTCTTTCTTCCTTTTTTCTTTTTTCTCTTTCTTCTTCTGTCCTTGCACCCTCACCCAATAACCTCCAAACGGCACAGTAAGACCTACAAGGACTCTACCAAAATTCAATCAAATTCATCAAATATTCATGTAGATGCAAGTCTGGTTCTCACAAAAGGAGAATCAAAGGGACATTTGCCTTTAAGCTTATAGTTTCAGAAAAATAAGTAAATAATCAATCAATAAATAACCAGATGAATTGCCACCAACTTAAGTACGAAGGTAACAAAAAATAAAGCAGCTTTAGTGGTCTGGATACTCAAAGACGCAGGATCTTCATGCAGGCTTTAAAGGATGAAGGGGCTATGGGCCAGTGGGCGTGCGGAGCAGGGTTGGAGTCCAGCATTTTTAATGGAACTCCTGAATCAGTGCCAGCCACGCTTCGAATAGTTGTTGAATTTGCCTGCCCATGACTAGTACTGAGCATCAGATTCAAACTTGAAAGGTTATTGTTTCTCATTATTGTACAAGGGAGCAGCTGTGTGACTTTTGAAGACAGCTTAGAGAGGGTAACTTCGAAGTTCTGCAGCCTGTGTTGGATATTTTGCTTGAGTTCTTAGCAGTATGGGGCTTTTTTGATCTATTTTGCAACCTTAGAAACTTGATGGGAAATGACAGTGCAAGACACAACCCATCATGAAGGTGCGATGGGTCATGTTTGTTTGTTGTGCTTGGCCTGAAATTTGAAAAAACATGAGAGCAAGCTTATGTGCCTGTGAACACAACTATTTTGATCAGAAGAATGATTATTTTTTTTATTTTTTTAAGGAGAAAAAGGAAAAAAACAGAAAAAGGGTACAAGTTATACAGAATTTCAGAAAGAATAAACAGTAGGGAATCACTAGTTAATAGATTACATATTGTTATCTTAGAAATAGTAGTTCAAGTTACAAAATTAAAGCATCTAAAGTGGACTTTCAAACAGTGAGACTGCAGTTTTGCTCAATGATTCAACAAAACTCAGTAATATGGTTATCTATCTTATACACTTAAATATATATGCAGTTATATCTTTTAGAGCCTTTGTTTTCCTCTCTTTTTGTACAATGACAATTACACATTTTGGGTTTTATTACTCCCACAGTTCTTATTCCTTTTTTTTTTGAAGAAGTAAAACCAAATGTGACATTACAAAACAGAGTCAGTCAAATCAAAAGGATGGACATAATAGATAATGTAAAAACAAAATATGAGTTGATCAACAATGGTTACCATATTGCCTCTTGCTATCTTAAAAAGAATTGCCTATATCATCAGTTATAATAAAATTGAACAAAACAGTAAAGAATAAAACCAAAACATTGGAGACATTACAGGACTTTAAAAGAAGATAATAGCCAACCAGAATGGGCGTCGTAATGAATCTTATTGTCTTCACAGTTGTTGCCTATACTTTCGAACTTGGTACTATCAAGCAAAGCAGAATAGGGGAAAATCAGTCAAAACAAGATGGTGAGGGCAATACAGGATTTCAAATCAAGTTAATAGGAAATCAAAGTGGGTTACTATAATGTATCCCGCTATTTTTATTTGTTTTTCCCTTAATTAAAAGGATAAAAATAAAAAAGTAAATAATTAAAAAAAGGAGACTGAGATAAAAGAGGGCATAACAACAAAACAGCACAGGTCAAAGCATAACCATTTAAGCAAAATAGTGTTTCACCACAAGACATCCCGACATAAAAGTAGTTACCGTAATGTCTCTTTCCTTGAAATCTTTGAGTATAACTTCATATACTGTGGCACCAAACATGTCAAGACAATGTAAAACCATTCAAGAGAATGACAGTATTACAGGGTATTTAGAACCAACTATCAGAAAATGAACAATGGTTTTTGTATAATCTCCTTGTCTATACAAGTTTTTGCTTATATTATCGCATATAATAAAATCCAATAAGATACAACCTGTTAAGACTGATGGAGACAGAAGAATAAAAGCTTGATGGGACTTAAAAACAAGATGATATTAAATCAGCATTAGCTATTATGATGTCTTGTTTTCTCCAAAATAGCTGTTCCTACCATCCAATCTTCTCTGCCTCATTTCTGTTGAGATATTTTTCTGTCATTTGTTGTCAGTTTGTCTTCTTCATTTTGCTTTCTGCTCCATTCATTGTGGCCTCTCTGCCACTGTTTCTGGAATCTTGGTATTTTCCTTTTTTAGAATATCCTGCAGTATTCTCTGTAGAATTGAATTGGTGGTTGCAAATTCCCCTAGTTCCTCTTTATCCTGGAAGCACCTTATTTTTCCATCAATTTCTAGGGACAGTTGTGCAGGATATATCAATCTTGGCTGGAGGTTATTATCTTTCAAAGCTTGAATTATTTCCCCCCATGCTCTTTGTGATTTGATGGTTTGTGCCAAGAAGTCTGCTATAATTCTGATGGGTGTTCCCTTGTAAATGATCTGTTTCTTGTCTCTGACAACTTTTAATATTCTGTTCCTATATTGGATTTCTGGAATTTTGATTATTATATGCCTGGGTGTAGCTCTGTTTGCGTTCCAAGTGGCTGGGGTCCTGTATGCCTCATACATCTGAGTATCTTTACCTTTTGCTAAATTAGGGAAATTCTCCTGGATTATTTCTGTGAATAGCTTTTGTAGTCCATTTGTTTGTGTCCCTACTTCTTCTTTTATGTTCTTAATTCTTAAGTTATATATCCTCTTATCATCTTCTAGTCTTTGTATTATTGCTGTTTGTTTTCTTGTTATTTTTAAGAAGTTTTTCATTTCATGCTCCCACCTTACAAATCTGCCCTCCAGTTCAGATAATTTATCCTTAGTTTCTTTCAAGCTGTTATGTCAGCTTTCAATAGAGTTTTTAGTTTCCTGATAATCTCTTTGAACCTGCTTCACGTATTCTGTTTTCTCTATTTCCTCCAACAAACAATTCTCCCGTTTTTCTGTTCTTCCATTCCACCATCTGTTTTTTCTTGGGCGGTGCTTAGCATTTCTCTAACTATTCTACTTATATTTTTCTTTATTTCATTAAATACTTTGCTTTTGAACTCGTCTATGAGGCTCCAGAGATACCGCTTTATGTCTATTGGTGCCATGTCTGATATTACATGTTTTCTTTCCTCATTCTCCTTTGCAGTCACCTTTCCTGGATCAGTGTTCTCAGGATTGGGGACTGAGGACCCTTCTTGTTGCTTCCTCTTCCCATAGTTTTTGTTCCTTCCATACAAGCAAGTATAGGAGGCCCAGTTTTTTTTCTCTTTGTCTGTTACAGTTTGTTTGAATTGCACTGGCTAGGTGTTCTTGCCCATTGCAGTGTACTAGGGAGACACAGACCTGGGCAGCCTCTGCTGGGCCCACCCCTCCAGGTTAACCTACTAAAGGCTTCACTGTTAGGGTGCACCTCCAGGTGCTGAGACCCAGTTTGGGCCACCCTACGGGGTCTTAGTCTGTGGCGTCACCCAGGCCAGGCACTCCCCACCAATCCTGCTTGAGAAGGGAATATATGACTAAAGTCACTGCAGCATCCTGTTCCGGCAAGTCTTCCCAGTCCCAGCAAGTCTGCCCAGTCCCAGTATGTCCTTTGCTGAGGCCTCCTACTCTATGGAAGGGTCCCTGTTCCGCTCACTCACTGCAGGTCGATGCAGGGCTCCCTGCCAGTCCCGCTCTCAACTCCGTTTGCTGGTTCCCACTCTCAGGGTTTTCGCGTGTCTCTCTCCCTGCTGTGCCGATTCAGATGCAGCAGTGGCAGCAGGAAATTCAAATCGCAGCTTCCAGTGGCACGGGCTTCAGCTTCTGCGCTGAGACCTTATCTGTTCCTGTTATAGCACTGGGATTGCTAGTTTCCACTTGGTTTTTCTTAGCTTAGTTCGTTCCTGGGTTGGCAGGGTATATCTTCCCTTGCTTAGGACTCCTCGCACTGCACCATTCCTGGACTCTAAGTGGGGAATCTCAGAGAACCTCTGTAGCTGCTGCTATCTATCTACCATGTTCTCCTGGAAGTCGAATGATTATATTTTTAAACGAAAAATTTCATCACAAGATCCTACAAACCTTGTATTCTTTTTCTGCCACCAATTCTCTCAAAATATGAAAATAATTCACTCTAAGTTCCTCTTACTTCGTTTTCATCATTACTTTATGCCCCATGAGGTTAAAACAAATTTGCTAAAGTGTCAAAAACATACAGGCACACCACAGACTCTTTCCTGTACCCACTTTGAGCGACTCCTCCTCACATCTAATATTTGCAAAAGTTAGACTCAAACTATAGATGTAAGACCATCCCAGCTGCAAGAATTCAGTGAAAAAAATGTGAGAATTTGAAATGGAGTGAATAGCTGGTAGGTGGAAGCTTATGAAAAAGACGTGAGAAATACAAGAAATCAAAACTGGCTTTACCTCAAAGGTGCCAACAAAATAGAAACCAAGAAGAGAGATTGTCACAAATGGAAAATGCTGGGCTTGAGCTCAGAGCATACATCATCAGAGGTCCCCTTTTTGTTACTTTCCTGTCCAGCAGTGGTTCTCAACCAGGCAGTATGCTTCCAGGAGAATATCTAGGAATATTTTAGGAATCACAACTTGCAGGAGGCTGAGGGTACAGCTACTGGTATCTTAGTGAGTAGAGGTCAAGGTTTCAGCTGATTCTTCTAGGATTCATGGATAGATAACACATTGCCTGGCCTAGGATATCAATAGTGCCAAAGCTGAGACAGTCTTCTCTAGAGAGTATATACTTCTAACATCACTTCTTTATCATACTTGTTGTTTTTATGATTACACAAGGTAATCAGTAACCCATAAAAAGTTATGCATGTTTAACCTGAAATATTTTACTCATATATTAATATAGTTTTATCATCATCCCATTTATTATCGCATGGAAGTTTGAAGCCTATTTATGTCAGACTAGAAGTTATGAAACCAAATGTCAGTGGTCAGCTAGTGCCTAACACCAATGCACATTACACAGACACTTGAAAGCAAATTGAAGCCCATGTTTTCTCTAATCACTTAATCTAGCAGGAAGTACATGGGTACTATTTTTCTAGAAAAAATTGGTTGTGGCCCAAGTCTTTCCAGGAAAAGAGTGATTTAAGCATTTTGAAGAGAGAGGAACATTTCTTAAAATGTTAAAATCAAATGACAAGCGGAGGCCTTAGGAGCCTACACCTGGTGCCCGTGCCCAGCACATGCTGTTAAAGCTGTGAATCGTGCTGTAATTAGTGGCAAGAGCTAGAGAAGCCATCAAGGGAAAATCACAGAAATTCAGGGCTTATGGGAATGAAACAGGTCTTGATTACATTATGGAGATGCAGACAGAGAGAAATCAGGATGATGAAGGACCTCCTACATGAAGGAATGATTTGGTTTGCTCTTGTGTGTTTCCAGATATCTCTAACACAGAACCATATGCAGCCATTGTGCTGAGCTGGGAATCTGGTGTGGTAGGTTGAGCTGTCTGATGCTGCCCCGAGTCGCACGGCAGTAAGGTAGAAGTGATCTGCCTAGATTTCAACCTTTACTTTCTCCCTACTTTCTCTGAGACCATAACAAGATAGTTAACCTCTTGTCTTCACCTGCTAAATGGATTTTATTGTTGTTGGGAGACTTTGCAGCAGACATTGCTAGTGTTCTAGCCAGGTATCACAGCCATCATTTAACAGTTCCTGAGCAGCTTCTCTCAAGCTTCTCTGTGTTTTTAGGCCCATCAGCCCATGACTCACAGAGGCAGACAGCTGGAAGTGACTGACCCTTATCATATCCCACTCCTTAGCCATTGACTGGCAGGGCCTGAACAGGAAGGTCAGCAACTCAGCAGCCTAGCCCTTAGTCCTCTGCAAGATAATACACAGCTCCTTGGGAGATCAGGCTTCGCTGTGGGATTTTACCTGAAATTTTACTTTTTTCCCTTCTTTCCCATTCTATTTCTCTCTCTTCCTTATACCCTTTTCCAAAGAGCACTCCTTTAACAAATTACTCACATTTTTTGTAGATGAATTAACATGCATAAAGTGCTAAAAAGATGCTTGACACATAATGAAAGTTTAATAAATATTAACAGGTCATGTTAACTTGTCAGTTATGTCCAAGCTGAGAAATCCTGCTCTACAGAGTACATACTTACCAGCATCATTGCTTTATCATAACATTTGTTTTTATGAGTATAAGAGGTAACCAGAAATGTATCAAAAGTTATAGATCACCTATTATTTTTATTATTAAATGCTTGCTTTGTGACAAGAACTTTATACTTTAATCTTGTGTAAATATACCTTCGCTTGTGAGGAACAGAGAGCACAGAGAAATCATACAAATCTGGGCTGGCAGGAGGAATTGAAAGGCCCAACACCTGATTAAGGGTTTTGTATTCATAGAAAAAACCCAGAACAGAAAAATGGATGGGAGAAGTTCAGAATCTTAAGTGCAGGTGGAACCTACAGCATCCTTTAGAAATGGGGTATAATGTGAGAAAATCAATAAGGGATGTGTTGGTTAGCATTTGGTATACAAAATGCCTGAGATAATCAACCTTTTAAAATGACAGGTTTATTTGCACTCAGAGTTTTGGAGCCTTCAGAACATGGTCATTTGGCGCATTGCTTTTGGGCCTGTGGTGAAGCGGCACACTATGGTGGGAGCATGTGGCAGATGAATGGTACTCAGAAACCAAAGAGAGAAACAGGAAAACTCTGGGGTCCTGATACCCTCTTCAACACTTGGGTTTTCAATACATTGACCTTTGGGGATATTCAGGATCCAAACTAGGACAAGTGGGCTCATAAAGGTTGATTAAAAACTTGTCCAGTTGAAGACAGCCTAGTGATATGGCCTTTCTCATGACTGTTTGTGAAGAGTGTTTGCAACATGTTTCTACTAATAAAGTACTAATGCTTGCATACTATTTGTTGTTATGTTAATGTTATGTAGTAATAACAAATTACTATTTATTGTTTATGATGCCCCAGACATGGTAGTCTGTAGCAAATATATCAGAGCTCATTTATTTCTAAAAACTATATCATAACTGGATATAGATTCATTTTACCCTGGTTCCAAAAGTCATCTATATCCCTCGAAGCCATCATGGTAGCTACAACCTCATGCTCCATTGCAAAAGGTGAAGCCTTTGAGTGTTATAGTGGACTGTAACACATCAGCACTGTGTATGTGTGAGGTCATCTAGACATCACTTATGCTTCATGATCAGTTAGCAGTTGTATCCATGCTGCCTCTAAGGATCAACTCTCTTCCTGGTTAATAACAAACAGGACAGCTAGCACAGCTCCTCAGCACAAGCAGTACTTAACCCTGAAACTGAAACCAGCGGCTGGAGGACACTGACCAGAAGCCCACACAGCTTCCTGGTGCCAACATTAGGCAATGCTCATGCTTAGCTGCCTTGTGCCAAGAGCTGGGTGGAGACGGGTGTATCTACGTGAACCATGTGCACCTGACTCCTCCATCCCAGAGCCCATTGATACATTCCTCCAAATCAGAAAGGTGGTGAAACATACAGACACAGCAATTTCATAGAATTATTTTGAAGATGAATAAGATATCCATTAGCACAATGCCTGGAACATACTAAACATCCATTGCATAATTGTTATTACTATGATCATTGGTGGTGGTGATAGCAATTATCATAAAAGTAGCCATGATAATACAAATATGGATACTTAATTGTAATAACTCATTATTTGCTGACTTTCCTGGGTTTGTCAATGTTATAAGGAAGTTGAGATACAGATTTGCTATGACTCACTCTGCCTTCCTTCCATGTCCTCACCCTATCTACAGACAAAATTATCTCAATTGTGATGAAAATTCACAATGATGAAATTTAAGGTTCAAAAAAGCTAAGAAAAATGTTCAACTAGTTTCCTTGGGTAACATCTCCTTCATTCTTTGTATTCTTAGATGCATTTGTGAAAGAGAGAGAAAGGGCTGAGGGGGGACACCTGGGAATGACACATAGCAGTGTTAGATATGTGAACTTCGTCAGTCCTTATTTCATCAAACCTTATTTCCCAGCTGTAAACTAAGGTTTCTGGAAATAGTAATTTTGTTATTATTAAGATTGGCTTACAGGCAGTGATGCTGTGGAGTCACTGCTGGCTGGGGAACAAAAAGAACAACAAATAGCCAGTCATATAGTCGGGAAAGACAATGACATAAGATCAGTATGGCTCATCTCTGGAATCCAGTTATTTGTTTTGCTCTGAATAAAACTGCTTCAAAAGTCCCAACCAGACAGAATTCACTTAATGGGGAGAGGAAAGGAAGTGGAGTTAGGATTTGTGACAATTACTAAAAACTGTCCCCTTGGGCTGGATGCCCAGTCTAAACTTTAGGCTTCCATAGTCCTTCAGTAACCTTGGACCAATTCCAGAACAATTTCCTGAGAATAGAGCTAGTCCCTGTGGCCTGTTATTCATTCTGTCCTCTTCACCAGACTGGTTTCACTGCTTCTCCTCCTGAATATTAGCCAAGGAATACTTTTCTCGTCACTGAGACCAGGCTGTTAAAGTCCAACCTTCCTGTTCTTAAAGTACATATTTCTCTAAGAGCACAAAGTGCTGTAGGGTGTGACTTTCTCAAGTGTTACCAGAATGTAGAATTCAAAAACATGGCCTCTTGGGCCTGCAGACCCTAGTGTGAACTCAAACCTCATTGCCTCTTAACCACGTGACATGGCACGAGTCACTGAATCTCTTTAAAACTCAGTTTTCCTAACTATCAAGTTGGGATTGCAAGAGTATCCATCTTGTAAAGTGACTGGAGAACTGAGTGAGCAAATGCACTTCTGGTGCTGGGCACAGTGACTGACGTGTAATACAGCAGAGTTGACACTGGCAGTCCTCAAATATTCACACAGCAAGTTGTCAAAATATTTAGCAATCGAAATTGTGAGGACATGGACTAATCCCAGGGAATGCTGTTATAGCCAGTATCCAGTCTGACTGGTTGACACCTGTGTTGGTTCAGTTGTTAAATATTTCTCCTGGATTCATCATTCAATGAATGTTAGCTGTAATTATTGTCTTTGCTGTTCTCATAAGGAAGGGGATTAGGAGTACAGGGGAAGGATGTCCTGCACAATTTGTACTTCTGTATTGTATATTGTATTACTGAGTCCCTCATCCCACCTATTTCCTGCAGCCAGAAAGAAATAGTTATTCCATGGCAAATATTACCCTTGTATCATCTATCAAATGAGGGACTGTTCAATCATTTACAGTGACGCAGAAGGGAAGAATTTCTCATTCCAGTTGCTGATTGCGTCCACAAGTACAGCATACCATTATAAAGAAATTGTCTGTCTTTCTCAAATAGTCACATTTTTCCATCCTCATTGTTACTCAGAAGAAAAATGATAAGATAAAAAAAGACTGAGTGAGAAGGTGAAGATGAATGTGACAGACACCTTAATTGTTAGAACAAAGGCAGGTATATTGAAGCCAACTTGCACACAAACAGCATGTTCAAAAGTCTTACAATGGTCTGGCCTGGGGCAAAAGATTGTTGCCTTTATTATTTATACCAAAGAAGCACAGTTTCTGAAATGCACATATGTTGGTTCTTCCTGAAATTACTATCTGGGTTGTCTGACTTATAGAGTATTGAAACAATTGTTTTTGGTACTATTTAAATCTGGAATAGAAGTTCTCTGTATTCCAAAGGTACACACAAACACAAGAGACACAAACAGTTTAAAAATGCATTAAATTATATGTGAATCTTACTTTTTCTATGGACACTACAAAGCATTTTATATTCTCTTTATGGTAAAGAATCAAACAATTTAGAATGACATCCTAATAGCATTTTTAAGCTCTCAAGGTTAGATACTTCATTTGAACCATGTGTTTCATTACATTCAAATTTACTATACTATTCTATGAAAATTATCTAAAATCACCAGTTGTCTATGAATAGAAATGTGTTGGTTTTCAACAAATAAACAGTACAGACCAGTTCTCAAGGCAAATATAAATTTTGGTATGTAAACCTGGTATGGTCCCATATCATATGTTTATGCCCCATGTCATCCTCTTCCCTTGAGTGAAGGAGAAGCCAGTTACTGGCTTCTAGCCACTATAATACTCCAAAGCTGATAATATGACTATATATATATATATATATATTTTTTTTTTTTTTTTCCAAATTGATTTTCTGATGAGAATGCAGCCCTGGCCAACATCTGAATACAGTGTAGTAAAGACCCAGAATGCATCTGTAATACTGCATCTATGCATTGTTTTAGCCACTAAGTTTGTTATAATTATTTACAGAGTAATAAAAAGCTAACCCATAAAATGTCTGCAGGCAGCAAATAATGCATTATCTCCTCTGTGCTTAGCATGATGGCAAGACAGCATGGTGATTATGAATTTCCCTAAATTTTCCAAATAAACAGGTAAAGAAATTAGACTATAATAATCAAACACCTATGGGCAATGTCAGCAAAAAAGCTATGAAGCAAGGAATCTTAACAAATCCCAGACACTAATGGATAAAGCCAAAGCTTCAGCACCTAGAAGGGGTAAGAAATGATGTAAGACGAAACAGGGAAGGTAGCTGGGCTTCTGAGAGGCATAAGAAAAGAAAAATGTGGTTGAACCTAAGAGCACTCTCTAAATTGGAAGGGATATGTCAGATCCACTTGAGCATGCAAATAAGAGGCAATCTTATTGGATCTGGCAGTGCTAATGTTACTGGCAGGCAGAAACTCTTCCTTGTTTAATATTTACGAAATTAATATAATGAAGAAGAAAAATCCTTAAGCATTTTAGTAGATGCAGAACACATATTTGAAAAAAATCTCAATACTCGTTCATGATAAACATTTTTCAGCAAACCAGAATTGGTCTAATAGAAGAGGTATGGAATGTTTATAGCTGGCTCCTGTTTTTAGGAAATAGCTCCCAGGACATTAGAAATAATATCACATCCTTTACAATCTAAGAAAATATTTCTAAGAAGATGCCAGGCTTTAAGGCTGGAATATATTTCTATTGCCTTAAGATAGAATATTTGAACTTGATATTAATTTTCTTACAACATACCTGTAACATCCAGAAGATATCTCTCTTTCTCTCTGTCTCTGTCTGTCTCTGTCTCTCTCTCTCTCTCTCTCCCTCTCTCTTGTGCTAGGTACAACCAAGAAAAGGTCTTTTGGCCATTCTCAGATGGGGATTTCAAGGTGGCAACAAAGTACCAATGGAATTGGGAGTACATTGGAAGCAAGGATGCTAATTAGAAAAGTGCTACACAGTTAATAGGGACTTGGGGAGAGAACCGCCAGTTTTGCTTATTCAGTAGGCTTTTCCAGAGGAGTCAGCTAACAAATGTTTTCCTTCTAAACCCTTGTCTGAATTTCTTTTCTTCTCAGAAAGGTTGATTCCTTACTGAAACCACCAGAGCAGTTCCAGTGGGCTGTAAAGACTGGAAGAGAGGAGACTTACCTGCACAATCAAAGTAGAGGATGGAGTTGGGAGTGGGGTGGTGGGAGTAGTGTGTGTATGGGGATGCTTAAGCACAGACTTGTTACTTACAGGAAAATTCCCAAACCAACAGAACTGGAACCAAATCCATAGTATTTTAGCAAAATTCCTAAGAGATTGCCAATATAATCAAAATTTGGGAAGCAATTTGTTGAGAGGTTGAGAAGGGGAAAATAATTTGGCAAGGCAGACCAAGGTCACAATTCACAAATCTAACAAGTTGTCTCTTCATATTTTTAGAGACAGAGATAATTCAGAGGTGACTTCAAAAATACAAATTTTGGGGCTGAGGATTTAGCTTAGCGGCATAAGCACCTGCCTTGCAAGCAGGCAGTCTTGAGTTTGATCCTCGGTACCGATAAAAATGAAAAAGACAAAAAAAAAAAAAAAAGAATACAAATTTTGAATCCCAGAACTCTGGGAGACTGAGGCAGGAGGTCTGAAATATCAAGTCTGGCTTGCACAACTTAGTTAGATCCTGTGTCAAACAAAACAAAACAACTTTGGACACTTAAAGAAAATGAGCAATTCTCATTTATCTCCAAATAATTACAGTATAATTAAAAATTGTGTCTGTGAATTAAAGCAATGAACCCATGGTCAGATTATATGTACTTCTTTGCCAAGTTTGTATATCTATTACCATTCTGCACTTGAAAATAACCAAAATTGCCTTTTTTTCTGCTGGTAAGTTAAACTCAGACTGTGGTTATTCATATTCATTTCCTGCTTCATTATTTTGTCAAGATTTTCTTTCCATGAATTTTTTTTTTTCGTAGTTGGAATCGAAGTCAGGATCTTGTACTTGCTATGCAGGTGCTGTACCACTGAGTTATGCCCATCCTGGACTTTAATAATAATTAGAACCACTGCAAATAAAGAGTGAACTTTCTCCGTGTGTAACCTATTTCACTATAATTAGAGAAAAGGAAGTTATGCATGACTCTAAACATAGTTTTCACTTAGTTTAGGGGACCAATAGTTCATCAGAATGATCTGATACGTTCTCTAAAAGGGAGAAAACAACCTTCATGGGTACATTAATTATAGTCCTGAGATACTAATTGGATAGGTCTGGGTTCCTTTGTTGGTTGAAACAATAATAATAATAATTATTATTAATATATATGTATGGAGAGAGAGAGACAGAGACAGAGATCGAGACAGGCATTGCATTTCTAAGTAGAAACAACATCTTCACAGTGTTCATATTCCAGGTTCAAATCCAAGGGATGACTGTTTTGGTGACTGACTCTAGATGTTTTGACCACATGGTTCCGGTGTCATGGATATTTGCAAACATAGATAGAGTTGAATACTGCTTTCTCTTTTCAGTCTATCACTTTCTGTCACCATGTAAACACGTACTATCTCTTATCCTCTCTTCCTCAGTTCCAGGGGGAAAAAAGACACATACAATCCATTCCTGTTACCCTCTGTCTATCATTCAACTCCTTCAAATTGTAACTTCTAACATGACCCAAGAAAAACCATTTTTTGTCCCAGCACCAAATGAAAGTCTGCTGCAGCTAGAGGACTACAGAACTACACTCGTTATTTACGTCTCAAGAAAAAGAAGTATCTCAGATCATTCTTCCTGCTCAAGATGCCCAAAGATTCTGGCGTTTCTCTCCAGAGGCAGTAGCAAAGTAAGGTTAGCAGCCTACTGCTGATTTTAAACTGCTGGCTACCTCCTTGCTTTTTGGGATTATAATTCCCATCACAAGTTCCAGGCTGGTAGCCTGCAGCCGAGAGACATTCTGCAGACATGTTTTATTTGGTCTACACAGTGTCATTATATAATTTGAGCCAAATTTTGTAAAATAGGGAGATTTCACACAAAGAAAATCAGTTGCATGACCTTCATGAAAAATGGGAGATATGACAAGACTGGCTTTTCATTCTTTGTCTGCCAATGATTAACTGGAACTGATTTTGTGTAAAAGAAAAAGGGCTACATAGACGGGGAAACTTCCTGTACTGTTTCATGTAACACTCTGGGACTCAGAATGGTTGAAACAAGCAACTAGCCTTGCCTTGTTGAATGTTGCCTACCAAGATTTCTTTTATCTGGACATCCAGCACAGTTCTCTCCCTCCTGAGCATGAGGTGGGTGTCAGGAGATGATGTCAGGAGGTGACTGAAGGTGGGGGACATCTGGGAAGGACTGTATTTACCTTCTGTATGATAGGTGACCACTTGGATAGCAGAAGATGGGTTCACTTACACCCGTGAAGCCGGCACATCACCAACAAGTTCTGAGAACACTAGTGGAGGGGAGAGGAGGGTGCACACCACCTGAGTTTAGTATACCTGGTGAAGGCCTGGGGAAAACAAAAACCACTCCAGGAGCAGGACCTGACTCTTCTTAATCCTCCACTTCAGACTGAGGGCACAGGGTTTGGCAAACACACCCACTGCTGAGCTGAACCCTGGGAGGTTTCAGCATGTTCTCAGGTATAACAATCAAGTTAGCACATACCGACACAGCTCAACACAGCAGATAATAAGCATTAATCGCCCTAATAAATTCATTAGTCAGCCTTCCAGTCTTGAAAGTATTTTGTACACTCAGGTCATAAATTAAGCCCTGGTTAGACATTAACTTTTCTAATTTGGGGCAGCAAGTCTCGCAATAACACTAATAGGATCCCAAGTTCTTTAGCTTTCCATAAGATTTTGCTTTCTCCTTGCCTCATTACACTGTCCCAAAGCTTCAGAGAACATGTTTATTGTATAGTTAAAACAAAAACAAATGAATAACAACATCAACAACACCACAAAAAAAAAAAGGAATGTCTCATCTAACACCCCTAGGCACAGTTACTAAAAAAAAGATCCACGGTGTACACAGCCATCCAGGATCCTTTGTTCTAGGAACAATGCCCACAGGCCATGGTTGTAAGGAGATTAGAGCTCTCTATCACTCACATGGAGTTTTTCTCAGAGTGGACTCCCTTCAAGCCCAGGGCCACTAGGTCAGTTCTCTGAGCAGCTGTCTTCTCCCTGGCTGTTCCAACATGTGTTCCTTGAGTACAGTGCAATATTTCCCTTGCAGAAATGACAACTAAACTTACACTTCATCTACCCAACACTTTGCACGTTCTGTGTACAAAGCTCTGTAGAATAGCTATGCTTAGGGAGATACCTGAACTCCTGACAAAAATGTCTTTTAATTAGTTACTGTCAATTACTGTCAGTTACTCCTGTGTCTTAGCCCCCAGTGTTATTTTTCCTTCCCTTTTACCTTGCACTACATCCTGAGCTGAGAACAATCTCTCCCCTAGAGCTACTCTACCCTTTTGTTCTGTGAATACTGAACAAAATGGTCAGGGTGCCCACTTATTCTGTTTGCGTCAGTGTCTTATCCTCAACTTTTATCTTTTACTGAAACCTCTCCGTATGGTCACTACTCCTTTCTTATTCCATCTCTACATCTCTCATCACTCAGCACCCAGAGCTAGAGACCACTGCATAGTAAAAGCTGATTTCCAAACACTTCAGTGTTTAAATCTTGTAGGCACCTGAGTGTCCTTGTGACCAGTATGATTCTATGTGCTGATGATATGGAGATTCAGAACAGCAAATACCCTTAATTCCTGGAGCTGACATTCTGGTAATACCTCTGTAAAAATCTATAGGTTTGTTTAACTGTCGACTATTGACACACCTTGGTACTATTTACTGACTTTCTGTCAAAGTAACACAGCAAGACTTTCTATTTATAACACACATAAAAAAATGAAGCACAGAGGGTTCTAAAACGTTTTTGATATAATCTTGATAAGAACACGTGTACCAGTTACTCTACTGAAAATGCAATTTTAACAAAAGAAATATTAAGAAATGTTTAGATAATTAAATGAATTTTGTTGATGGAGTTGCCTTTCCCATCAATTCTTTCATTTTTTTATTGCTTTGAGACAAGATCTTGAACTTGAATTCAATATGAACCCCAGGCTGTCCTTTATCTGGTAATCTTTCTATATCAGCATGCCAGGTGCTAAGATTCTAGAGATAAGCCACCAAGCCTTGACTACCCATGAATTTTTGATATAAGCTAAGGTACCTTTCATCTGGAAATTATTTTATTTTACAAAAACAAATAAATTTATCAATACACTTTTTCTTGCTTTAACACATTTCACGTGAATTTTTTCCACACTATGAAGGTAAAATGTGAGTTTTTAAATGGGTATATTGAGTCTTTTGGTCAGGTAGTTCTGTAAATTCAGAGATGTTAGTCAAATGCCTATACACACACACACACACACACACACAGAAACCCTGAGTATATAGAACAATATGTCTTTATGAGCATACACCAGCTGAATGTAAGCCCTTAACTGATTCTTTCAGTTAAAAGTGACAGATTATTCATAAATTAGTAGCCTAACAATAACAACTCTCAACATTTTTATTATGGTTTTTTTTTTTTTTTGCCTTTGCACAGCTTAGTATTATTAAAGTTTAGAGTATGCATTCTCTAGCGTGCCAAAGGCCTTACACTCTCTAGCTGCTATGGTTTGGATATAGTTAAATGTTTCTCCCAAAGGCTCACTCCTTGGAACACCACATGATCTCCAGGATAGTGGTATTGAGTTGATGGAACCTTTAAAATGAGGGACTTAACTAGAAGGTGATTAGGTCACCAGAGCAATACTCTCAGAAAGGATTAATGTAGTTCTCATGGGGCACCAGTGAGGAGTTGTTATAAAAAGAGCAGACAAGGCTCTTGACTCTGGCTTCCTGTGTCCTCACATACCCGCTAAACATGATGCCGTCCGCCATGTTATAATGTAGCCAGAAGGCCTGCATCAGAGTTGGAACTGATATGACCACCTGATCTTGGAATTTCAATTTCCAAACATGTGAGCTAAATTAATCTATTTTCTTTGTAAGCACTCAGATTCAGATATCTTGTTACAGAAACAGAAAAAAGACTAACACAATTGCACACAGTCTAGTTCCACAATTGCTTTGCATATATTTTTATAACTAATTATGATGCCTGCCTGGCCCATAAAGGCATGCAAGTCTACAGCTCCTGGATTGGAAGCTTTCCTAGGTCCCTTTTCCCATGTTTCTATTTCTTTCTTACTACTCAGGACTCAGTTATTGGCATGGCAGAAAACAGTGTTAAATGCATTATTTTTAGCTATCTCTGAATTTCATCTTTTATCTTTCCCTCAATTTGGATTATGAGTTATGTCCAATTTTATCAATAGGAGGCCAGGGAATCAGTGCTGAATTATTAAGAACTTTAGAATGAGAAACTTAGAAGGGAAATATGAACACAGAAACTTGTTTCAAACTTTGTCAATCTACAAAACTTTAAACTTTTATAATCATTGACAACACCTGCTTCTTGCTGGTTTGTGGTATGTTGTTTTAAGACAAGGGGCAGAACTCAATTGCAGAAATTAGGTGAACTGTTGGTCTGACGCACTTCCCAGTGTATATTTTTGGTGATCTGGGGGTGAAAATGGAAAGGGGAAACAATCCAGTTTCACGTCGGTTAGAATTCTTGTTTTGACATCAGGGCAGCCCAGGGATATCCTCAAATGATAATAATGTTTCTCCAAACATGCTCCCTAGACCACATGAGACAGAAAATTAAAATACAAATCCCTACTCATAATTTTTCTCAGTCACTGTGAGCCACCCCTGTACCTCTGAAAGATGATTCACCTGTATGAATCTCTCTCATGTACCCTGAAGGCTATGCTCTGGCTTCAAAAGAGCTTGTATGTTCTGGAGAATTCATCCCCGGCAAGACAGCCTCAACCACGAAGGGAAAGCAGTTGGTGAGTTAACACTCGTCTCACCTTGGCCTCAGTACAGAACTTTTAAGGCAGGTTCTGCATGGGCCCCCAGAGCATCGCCAGCAAGACTGAGCCTTGCTCATCTTACGTATTAATGCACACTTTCTCCATCTCTTATTTGTGTTTCTGGAACCAATATTCCTACACAGCTTAAGATAAGTAAATAATCTGTATGTTTTGGGTTCCGTTTATGGAGAACTCAAATTAAGGAATCTCAACCTAGACAAGAGGTGGCAGAGTTACAGTGTATAAAAAGCTTTGGAGCCAACTGCCTAAATGTTCATTCAAACTGCCACTAATTTGCTGATGACTAACTGACTAGTTGTTAATCATTTGGAATTTGTAAAATGTGAATAATAATAGCAGCTACCCTGTAGGATTCTTAGGTGGATTAAATGAGTTCATACATGTAAGGTGTTTGTAATAGTGCCTGACACATAGAAACCATAAGTGCTTCTTTCTATTGTTATTATCTGGTAAATCAGTCTCTTGGGTGGGCCCCAGAAATGTACTTTCTATAGAAGTTCTCCCAGTGACTCTCATGCACAATAAAATTTGAGGGCTGGTGAACTAGAAGCACACCTTGGTGGCATTCCTGTTCACAGAGAAAATATGGGAGGAAGCCCATGCAACTCTGATATGTTGCCAAACATCTTTTACACAGGAAGCATTTGGGTAAAGTATGAAACTCTGTCACTGCTCAGAGTACAGGAGAAAAACAATAGTAGGAGCTAAAGGCATCCCCTGGTCTGAGCCTTATTTCAGCATTAGGAAAAGCAAGCCCTAACATACATTGGTTACTCCAAACCAGTGGTTTGCAAAGGGTGATCAGACTGCAACATTGTCCCAACCTGTAGAACTGGAGCTTCATAGAAATTCAAGTCTCAGATTTCACCCCAGATTGGGAGAGAGCTTGGCAATCTGAGACTCATCATGTCCTGTGGGTGATTCTTATTCAACCTAAAACTTGAGAACCAACATTCTAAATTAGATGAATTCGCTAAAATTCTTCCTTTTGTTATCAAAGAGACCATCAAATCAGAATGTTTCTGAAAGTATTCCTTTCAATCAAATATCTGTATGTAATTTTTTTTTGAAGAAAATTTTGCTTAGTAATGATGGTGACTAATTTGGACCAAAGATAAAGATATTTAGATATTTAGCCTTACAGGAATACCCTGAAGTTTAGCAATACAATGAATGTTAGAATATAACTTTAAAGTTTTTTTTTTTTTTTTTTTTTTTTTTTTTTTTGTATGAGGAATCAAAACTCAGAACCTTGGGGCCAGGGATTTAGCTCAGTGGTGTAAGCACCTGCCTGACAAGCACAAGTTGTGAGTTCAATCCCCGTTACAAAAACAAAACAAAACAAAACAAACCTCAGGACCTTGCACTTGCAGGCAGGTATTTATGCTGCTGAGCTATATCCCTGGTATAGAATACGATTGTCTTCCCAAAATAAGTCCTAAATATTTCTTGTATTTACTTTGGCAAGGCATCTCACAAGTGTCTATGGTATTTGAAAACTTTTGACTACACCAATTCAGGGAAAGAAGGAAAGAAGGACTAGATGGAGAAGCTTAGGAAACTTTTTTAAACATTAAAGAGAAAATGAGCTTAAATTATGAAGAGGAAACAAATAAATTACATTTTGCTTGAAGTAAGTTATTTCCTTCTTGATATCCCCAAGTGTTTCTGGATGGCACAGTGCCCAGTGATTTCAGGTTCTTCCTGTCCTGTGGAAAGAATTGGCAAGGACAACCAGTGAACAGTTAAACACAAGTTTTTTCAAAATAAAGGAAAATTCAATAAAAAGGACGGGAAAGGAAAAGATAAAGAAAAGGGGAGGAAAGAAAGAAAAAAAGAGAAAATGGCAAAAGATGACCTATAAGAAGGATGGGGCACTGCAGAAACAGGAACCCTGTGGAACAGCAGGATTGCAGTGACGGTGCAGTTAATGGGCATCTGTCTTTCTGTATCCTCCCAGCCCATGCATCTTGGGTGTGATTGACTGGTCACATCTGTTTCAGACTAAGTGACATGCTTACATCCTTTTTCCAGTCTCCATTCTGGATCATCAGTGGCTGTCAAATTATGTCTTGTCTTCCAGCCAGCTTACCTTGCCCTAATCTCCTCCATCACTAGGGCATGGGGATAAGTTAGGTTCATTTCAAGTCTTTTTATCTGTCTCTGAGTTGTTGGCTCATTTTCTGACTCAGGATTTTGAAGGAAAACTGATTTTTTTCAGGTTATTTCCAAAAGATATTTACTATTCCTATTACTTAGCAATTACCAAATAAAAATTGTTATTTGTTGATATTATGATTTGGGTTTCACAACATCTGTATGATAGTTTATCATTTCTATCTAACAGGTAAACAAACGGAGGCACTGAGATGTTAAGTGTCTTACCTGAGGTCATATATACTGTATAAATGGACAACTCGTGATTCAGATCCAGGCAGTTTAATTCTTCACCAACCACATTTCTGCCCAACAGTGCATCATAAGATAGTGAATATTTATAGATCATTTCTTTTAGTAGTAGGAATAATTAGTATACTTATCCTATAAAATACTAAGATAGATTCAAGGTATTCTTTCTGAATAATTTTAGATATATAGAAACCATATAAAATAGTACAAAAATCCCTGAGTGGAGCTTTCAACCAGATTCTTTTAATTGTTAGTTTCTTAAATAACCATCATAACTTCATTAAAAATTAACACTGGTACAGTGCCATTAACTATACAAACTTCAATCTAATTTTTTTTTTTAAAAGCCAGTCAAATTTAGCAGTGGGGGGGGTGGTATACCAACTTTAGTGACACTAATGTTAATAAGTTCTGATAACCCACTGCCATCGGACCAGCCTAAACTTCAATCTAATTTTACTACTTTTTATAACACTAAAGGTCCTTTTCTGTTTCAGTACCCAATTCAGTATACTTTGTTGTTTTCGATTGCTTTATCTCTCTTGTCTCCTTCAATTCATGACACTTTCCAATTTTTCCTTGGCTTATATAAAGTCAACAATTTGGAAGTGTCCTGGTCAAATGCTTTAGAGAATGTCTCTCAATTGGATTTACCTGACACATTTTCTCAAGCTGAGATTGTGGAACTGAGTTTTGGAAGAAAACCACAAAGGTGAAATGTTTTCCATTACATCTATCAGTATGCACACAGTATCAGTGTGACATCACTACTGATGTCGACCCGGATCACTTCGTCAAGGTGTCGCATGTCAAATTTCCACACTGACATGTTATTCTTTTTCTCTTTTCATGTTATGCTCATTGGAAATTAGTCAATGCTCAGTTCAGCCTACACTGAAGAAAAGAAGTATGAATACTTATTAATTGAAACATTTATGCTAAAATGATATGTCCTATACTTATTCATTTATTTTTATTAATATGTACTCAAGGATATTTAGTTTATTCTTTTTTTTTTTTTGGTACTGGGAATTGAACTCATGACCTCACACTTGCCAGGCAGGTGCTTACATCACTAAGCTAAATGTCTGGCCCTAGTTTATTCTTTTAACTTTATCCCATTGTTATAGATATTTTCTTGCTCAAACCATTCCTTTTGACATAGCCTAAGCTCATCTCACTTGTCCCAGCCCTTTCTCCAAGCAGCTTTTGTTCTTTTGTATTAGAGAACAGCTTTTATTTAGGAGCCAAGATATGAGGGCTCGGGATATAGCTCTATGGCATAAATGCCTGCCTGGCAAGTGCGAAGTACTGAGTTTGATTCCTGGTACAGAAGAAGAAGAAAAAGGAGGAAGAGGAGGATGAAGGAGAGGAGTGATGTGCGAGGAGGAAAAAAGAGGCACAAATAGAAGCCAAGATCTGGTTGCTGGTTGTGTTTATTGATACAAGGTGTGACTTCTTCCAGACTCAGTGAGTGAACAAAGCAATGAAGTACGTTTCTGTATATTAACCTTTGTATGAACACATATCTGCATTTATTTTTGTATCTAGATACCTGCAGGTATATTTACTAAAATGAAAAAATACCCAAATAAACAAAAATTCATACTGATATTCCCTAGTTTAACCCAGCGCCACAGAGAACGTACTACTTTTCCCTTTTGCATATTTATACCTTCTTTCTCTGACATTTATGCATTTGTTTAACTGTAGAATACCTTGCTAACTCCAAGTTCTGTAAGAAACAAGCTTACCAACTAGGGTAAGGCATTTACATAGAATTCTTTTATTTTGTCTTTACTCTTAAAATATTCAATCAAAACAGACAATACCACTTTCCAATGTTACTTAGATTAACTCCCCCCCCCAGTTCTTCAAATGAAGTGTGCCATAGATTTGAAATGTAGTTAGATTCATTTGTCACAATCAGACCTCCATTATGGGATGGGTAGATTTTTATAGTTATTTTGCACACGTATTTATTATCAGGACTCCTAGCAACTATATCATGCATTCACGGTTTTTGTAGATTTGTGCGTGTGTGGCCTGTGCGCACATGTGTGTATGTGTGTGTGTGGCTTTGCATAACATTTTTTCAGATGAACACATATTCACTGGAGAAAATCATAAAAAAAGTAAACCAGTTTATTGTTTGAAAAGAACCACGATCAAAATTGTAGAATATTCTCTGGACTCCACTATGTAAACAAAACCAGCATTATATATTTCACATTATTTTAAACCTCTTTTTACATTTCCTATATCATCAACATAAGACAGTAATTTGATACTCAAAAACAAGTTTTTTAAAAAATCTTTTTTTCCATTTTCCTCAGAGATTTCAGATTAGTAATCAGAGACACTCAGAAAATATTAATACATCCATACCAACAAACAACTGGGATTTTTCCTGGCAGAAGGAACTGATTAATACAATGTGTTCAAACATTAATTGATGGTGTAAATTAAGAATCAAATCCCTGTTTTAAAGATATTACATATACAGTTCAATCAAGGAAAACATTTAACCAAATTTGTTCATGAATTCCATTGTGTGCTTCTGAATAGCTAATTTATAATTGCATTAGTTTGTAAAATAATCTATTAATAAAATTGGAGAAAATTGGGCATGGATTCATTATCTCAGTCAGTTGTGGGTATTCACTGAAGAGCATTTTCCTTGCAAATGAGGTGGAGACCTCATTATCACGCTCAGTAGGCTGAGAAGCACATATCTGTCCTTGATCCTTCCAGTGCTGAGTAATGTTCCAGCAACTCTACTAATTCATTCAAGTCAGTGGAAAGCCTGATTGCCTGCTTAATCTTTTTTGGTGCTAATTAGTGTTGTATTTGGTTTAAAAAAATGTCTCATGATTTACTGAAATGAAAAATCCATTGTGTATTGGCTTTTTTAAAAGTACCTGCTCTTTCTGATTACAGCTCTTGGCCTTTGTGAAACAAAGGTAGGTTCCTGAGTCATCAGTGCTTTTCTGAACAGTTGATTTCCCACCATTGTCTGGACTTATTAAAGATCAGGGCAGAAAATACACCAAGACGAGACACAGGGAAGACTGTCAGGATTAAATTCAAGGAAAGCCAGTACATTTATAGATAAATAGGTAAGAGTCAAGAGCCTGTCATGAGGTTTCTATCCATTCTTTATGCAATCAATCAATGTACATTTACTAAGCACAAGCAACATGTGAAGCACCATGCAAAGACTCCAGACGTTCAAGATCTGGGCCAGGCACAGAATAACATGCCTGTAGTTCAGCTATTTTGGAAGCTGAGACAGGAGAATCTTCTAGGCCCATAAATGTGAGACTAGCCTGGGTCTGAGACTTTGTCTACAAAAAATACAAACTAAAAAGAAGTTAAAACATAGTCTAGGGCTTAAAAGGATGAGGCAAAGTCAGCACACTGATGTACCCATTTTTAGTAAAGTAAGTTAAAATACCTTTTCATGAAGAGAGATACAAATTTGACAGCATCTATTAGGATCTGAAATGCATATAATCTGTTATCCAAAAAATTTGATTCTCAGAATATATCCTACAGTAATACAGTTGATATTCATTATTTGAAAATTCACATACTCATTAAAATTTATTTGTAACTTGAAAATAAATACTTCCAGACTTTCCATTCAGTATCACAGGGAGAACAATGAAAACATTGAGTTGATGCTCATGTTCCCAGCTGAGGTCAAACAAGGAGACCCTCTGCCTGCTTCAGCTCTCATATTGTAAAAAGCATCTTTTTTTGGTCAACTTAGTGCCATGTGTGTCACATTTTGGTGATTTTTGTTGGTGATTTTGCTGTTTAAAGTGGTTAAAGTGACGAAGTGCTGTGTGGTGTTTCTAAGTCCAAGAAAACTGTGATGTGCCTGCCTTGTAGAGAAAATGCCATTAGATAGACTATGAGGCATAAATTAAAGTGCTTTTGCTTCTGAATTAAATATTAACAAATCAACTAATAGAAACACACAAAGGCCAAATGTTTGTCACTCGTAAAACTCTTACATTGAAATCCTAACTGCCAGTGCAATGGTATCTGGAGATGGGTCCCTTAGGAGGCTATTACAGCTTGAAGAGGTCATGAAAGCGGAGCCTTTATTGATAGGATTAGTAATTGGCTAAGAGGAGGCTCCAGAGAGCATGCTCTCTTTCCATCACATGAGGATACAGTGAGAAGGTGGCCTTCTGCAGGGTGGAAGGAGAGCCTTAGCCGGAATCCAACAGTGTTGGCAGGGATGTTCAGGAGAACACATTGCAGATGTCAAAAGTGCTGTGAATTTATTTTATTGACACAGACCAAGTGCAGGATTCACTGTCAACTGAAAGATAATTGGTTGTAAGACAGTGTATGCAGCACACTAGAGTCCAAATTTGTGAAAATGTACAGCTAGACTTAATGTAGCTGTGTGGTTTCAAGTTTTCTTTTTTAATGCTTTACTCAAAATATGAAATTCTAATACAAAATACAAAAGTAGTACCATATACTATTATAAATTTCTGTTGGCCATCCTTTCAAGAACTTATATATGATTCTCTGGTTAGTATTTTCCAAGAATTCTTGTGCCTTAGTTCTCAGATTCTCCAGTAAACATTTGTTCTTCAGGGATTCCTTATTTAGGGAAGATTCTCCTATATATCCAAGAACCTTCTGTAAATGTTACTTCTCATTCATCCTGAACCTATCTCTTCCCTCTACAGCCTTACCTTGTCTCGCAAGAACAATTATGGTAGGTAGCAAAACTAGGCATCAGTTACTGTCACTTGCAGCCCCTACCTGATACAACTGTGGGGGACCGGCGGCAGCTGAAAAGATAAGAAGTATAGGGGGCTGGGGATTTGGCTCAGCGTCATAAGCGCCTGCCTTGCAAGCAGGCAGTCATGAGTTCGATCCCTGGTACCAATAAAAACGAAAAAGACCAAAAAAAAAAAAAAAAAAAAAAAAAAAAAAAGATAAGAAGTATGAAATATAAATGACGTTTTTTTGAGAATGGGTGAGAGACACCCCTGACCCCCTGTGGCGTGGCATCTCCACCCCGGGTCCGAGATCTCTCTGTGAAACACGTGGAGTGAGGCACACAAGTAGCTTCAGCTTGGGGTGGAACCTAAGGGGGCATTAGGGATGCACAGGTAGCCCATTGGTCTTTGTTTGGCACCAGAGGTAGATTCCTAAGGGTGGGGGAGATAGAGCTCTTTGGCTTTACCGGCTACAGTGTCCGGCCTGGGCCAAAACCCTTTCATTACCAGGTATTAGACTTAGTAAGGGATGGCTCAGCACCTGTGTTATTTAATGTTGGAATATAGAATTTATGAAAATTAAGTGCATGAGCCAAAGACCCACACAGCAGACCCCATCCAGCTGTGCAATCTTGGCATCTTGCTCAGAACATGGCAGGACCCTGACCAGTGACTCCAAGCAACTGAAGAGCTTTGGTGCACCATGTGGCACAAGATGAAGGCCTGCATAACACACCCCATCTAGGTATTCAGCCTTGGTATGCCACTCACCTGGTAGAGTCCTACCCAGCAACCTCAAGCAGGCAGGGAGTTCAGAGGTGGTGCTGAAGGCCCACCCAGTGTACTCCCTACATTTGAGGAGCATTTGAGTGTCACTAGGGACCTGGTACAGCCTGACTAGTGACCTCCACTCAACTGAGGAAACTCCCTGAAGTACAGACAGATATTCTCAAACTAGGAAGCAAGTCTTGCATTCAGCTTCTCCAGGGGAATACAGGAAAATGACAAAATGAAAGAGCAAAATGCAATCTCAAACTTCCCGCCCATCTCAAAGAAACCTAGGAGACATGGACATAGATGAAAATGTAAACAATACACCTGAAACTTCTGAAATGATAGCAACTGAAATAAAGAAACAACTCTGGGAAGCTATAAAAGAACTCGGATCAAAAGTAATCTCCCAGGTAAAAGAAGAAATGATAAACATAATAAAAGAAATGCTGAACACATCTAAAGAAGACATAGTTAAAAAAAATTAAGAAGCACTGCAAAAAGAAAGAAACAGAATGCCTGAAATGGATTTAAAGAGACAACCAGGAAATCAAAATTCCATTGAAAGTTGGCAAAACCACCTCAATGAAAGTGAAGATAGACTTTCAGACCTTGAAGATAAGATTGTAGCTAGTGAACAGAAAATGAAAGATCTTTTAAAAAAACAAGGAATCAGAAAATAACAATTCAGCAGTTATAAGATGATGCCCAAAAACCCCCCAATATAAGATTGATAGATATAAATTAAAAAGAAAGTACAATATAAATGATATCAAAAGACAATTTATAAAAGTAATAGCCAAAAATTTCCCAAACATGGGAAAGGAAACTGATATATATAAGTGAAGCATATAGAACTCTAATTAGCCTTAACCAAAATAAATCTATAACCAGAATATAATAATCAACATCCCAGAAATTCCACATAAGCACAGAATATTAAAAGCTGTTAGAGAGAAGAGACAGATTACCCATAGAGGAAAGCCTATCAGAATCACAGCAGACTTCTCAACACAAACAATGAAGTCAAGAAGAGCATGGAGCAAAGTATTTCAGATCCTAAAGGAAAATGACTTCCAACCCAGACTGGGTGTACCCTGCAAAACTGACCTTCAAAATTGATGGAGAAATAAGATACTTCTATGACAAAGAATAGCTGAAGAACTTCATGACTACAAAACCAACCCTGCAAAGAATACTGAAAGATATTGAAGATAGACATAAAAATAACTACAACTTCAAGAACATTAGCTGAAAGAAAACACTAAGCAAGGCAAACAATTAAATGGAGGGGAAAGGCAAAGAATCAACAGCAGAAATATAACATGATGAAAATAAGCCATATATATCAGTTATAACCATTAATGTAAATGGCCTCAATGTACCAATTAAAAGAATCAGACTGGCATAATGGATTAAGAAACAACATCCAACCATATGCTGTATACAAGAAATGCATCTAACCTAAAAGGAAATAGACTGAACGTCAAAGGATGAAAAACAATGCTTCATGCAACAAGAACCCTCCCCCCTCCATAAAAAGCAAGGGTAGCTATTCTGTTTGCAGACAATGTGAACTTCAAACCAAGAATGATCAAAAGAGATTTTAAAAAGGTTACTACATACTAGTTGGAGAAAAACTTCAAATGGAAGAGATAACAATCTTAAATATATATCCACCAAATTCAGGAGCACCCAGCTATACAAAACAAATATTAACAGAAACGAAAAAGCAAATAAGCAATATAACAATTATAATGGGGACAATATCTCATTTACACAAAGAGACAGATTAACTAGACAAAAATTCAACAAAGAATGAAATGAGCAACTACTTTGAAGAAAAAGAGTACCCCATGCTGATCGTATAGTGTCATGATGTGAAATCCAGCAATACTATTATTCTTTGTTCAGTGATTTTAGCCTACTTTTATTTGTTCAATCTTAACATAAATGAAGATATGGATAACTGCATGGATGTTTAAGTGTATAGGATTGATAACCATATTACTAAGTTTTTGTTGGATATTTGAACAGAACTCTTGCAGTCTGTTTAAATGTCCACTTCGTAATGCTTCACTCTTGGACAATATGTAATTATCAACTAGTGGTTTCTTACTGTTTATTTTTTCTTTGAAATTATGTATTATTTCTACCTTTTTTCTGTTTTGTTTATTCTTTCTTTAAATAAAAAAAGATATTCAGCAAAGAAATAACAGAAAAAAAATCAAATTTGTGAACAATTGGACTTAGTAGATGTGTACGGAATATTCCACCCCGAACCATCAGAATATACATTCTTCTCAGCTGCACATAGGACATTATATTACCATATACTAGCCTATAGAACATGCTCAAGTAAAGGCAAAAGAATCAAAATTATTCCATGTATATTATCTAATCATAGTGCCATGAAACTAGAAATTAATGACAAGAGAAACTGCAAAAATTCCATAAACACATGGAAATTAAATAATACACTCCTTAACAATCAGTGGGTTACAGAGGAAATTAAAGAAGAAATTAAACAATATCTACAAGCAAATGAAAATACAAATACAAGTTACAGCAACCTGTGGGATGCAATCAAAGCAGTCCTCAGAGGAAAACTTATTGTGGTAAACTCCCACATCAGGAAAACAGAATGAATGCAAATAAACAACCTAATGCTACACCTCAGACATCTAGAAAAAGAGAGCAAGTCAAGTCCAAAGCCAAAAGAAAGGAGGAAATTGTAAAGATCAGAGCAGAAATTATGCAATAAAAAATAAGAAAACAATCCAAAGAATCAATGAATCAAAGAGTTGTTTCTTTGAAAGAATAAATAACATTGATAAGTCCCTAGCCAACCTAATTTTAAAAAGGAAAGAAAAAAACTCAAATTCATGTAATAAGGAATGAAAAGGGCAAAATCACTGCAGACCCTGTGGAAAGACAGAAGATCATCAATACCTGCTTCAAAAACCTCTACTCTCACAGGTTTGATAACACAGAAGAAGTGGACAGATTCCTAGAAACATGAATTATCAAAGATGGATCAAGTTGTAAAACTGCTGAATAACACAATTTCAATTAATGAAATTGAAAATGTAATTAAAACCTTACCAACAAAGAAAAGCCCAGGTCCTGATGGATTCACTGTGGCATTCTGCTAGAAATTCAAGGAAGACTTAATTCCAACACCCCTCAGACTCTTCAGTGAAATTTAAGGGAAGCAATTCTCCCTAATCCATTCCTGGAAGCAAGTATTACCCTAATACCAAATCCTGGAAAACATCCAACCAAAAAAAGAGAAATGCAGGCCAATTTTCCTAATGAACATAAATGCAAAAATTCTCAATAAAATATTGGCAAACAATGCAGCAAATCATCAAGAAGGTTATACACCATGAGCAGGTGGTATGCATCCCAGGAATGGAGGGGTGGTTCAACATATGCAAATCAATAAATGTAATACACCATATCAATAGAGCCAAAGATAAGGACCACATGATCATTTCAATAAATGTAGAAAAAGGTTTTGATAGAGTCCAACAGTCACTGATGATAAGAACCCTACAGAAAATTGGAACAGATGGTCTTTATCTCAAACTAGTAAAAGCCATCTGTGACAGACCAACAGCCAGCATCATATTAAATGGTCAAAACCAGAAAGCTTTTACTCTAAAATCAGGAACAAGACAAGGATATCCATTGTTATTCAATATAGTGCTGGAAATACTAGCCAGAGCAATAAAACAAGAGAGAAATAAAAGGAATAAAGATAGGAAAGGAAGAGGCTAAACTATCATTATTTGTAGATGATATGATCCTCTACATAGACGATCCCTAAAACTCCATTGAAAGATTTCTACATGTAATAATCAAATTCAGTAATGTAAAATCAATAGCATTTCTATACACAAGCAACAAATGCACTGAGAGAAAAATAAGAGAAGTCACACCCTTCACAATAGCATCCAAAAAGAAAATGAAATACTTAGGAATCAATCTAACAAAGGGAGTAAAAGATCTACTCAGTGAAAATTACAATACTCTGAAAAAAGAAATTGAAGAGGATCTCAGAAAATGGAAAGACATTCCTTGTTCATGGATAGGAAAAACAAACATTGTGAAAATGGCCATTCTCGGGGCTGGGGATTTAGCTCAGCGGCATAAGCGCCTGCCTTGCAAGCAGGCAGTCGTGAGTTCAATCCCTGGTACTGATAAAAAGAGGAAAAAGACAAAAAAAAAAAAAAAAAAAAAAAGGGAAAAAAAAAGCAAAAAAAAAAAAAAAAAAAAGAAAAAGAAAAAGAAATAAGAAAATGGCCATTCTCCCAAAATTTTTACAGATGCAATTCGAATCAAAATATCATTAGTATACCTCACAGATCTAGAGAAATCGGTCCTAAAATTCATCTGGAACCAGAAGAAAGCTACAATAACAAAAGCAATTCTGGGCAACAAAGGCAAGGCAGGAGGCATCACCAATCCCTAATCTGAAGTAATACTACAAAGCTACTTTGATAAAAATCAACATGATACTGGAACAAAAACAGACCTGAAGATCAATGGAATAGATTGGATGTTACAACCACAACTATAAACACACTCAGCTACCCTATATTTGACAAAGGGCCCAAACATGTTCACTGGGAGAAAGATAGCCTCTTTAATAAATGATGTTGGAAAAACTGGCTTTCTGTATGCCAAAAACTAAAACTAGACACATGCCTATCACTGTGCACTAAAATAAAGTGAAAATGGATCAAAGATCTAAATATTAAACAGAAACACTAAGTATGCTGGAAGACAAAGTAGGTAGAAATCTTAAAGACATAGGTTAGGGAGAAAACAAAAATTAACTGCACAGGAAATACTTCCCGGAATCAACAACTGGAACATCATTTTATTAAAAAGATTTTGCACATCAAAAGAAATAACTAACAGCATGAAAAGAAAATTCACAAGTTGGGAAAAAGTCTTAGTCAATTGTCCCTCAGACAAAGGACTTCTATCTAGAACATAAAAAGAATTAAGAAAATCAAACCCCCAAAATTTGAAGACCCAGTCCAAGAATGGGCATCTAAGATGAATACACACTTCTCAGAAGAAACATAAATGGCAAAAAAAAAAAAAAAAATACATGAAAAAATGTGCAGCATCACTGGTCATTAGATAAATGCAAATTAAAACAACACTGAGATCCCGTCTCACTCTAGAAAGAATGGCCAGGATAAAGAAAACCATGAATAGTAAATGATGGAGAGAATGTGGAGAAAAAGGAACTCTTGCACTGTTGGTGGGAGTGTAGACTGGTGCAACCACTGTGGAAGTCAGTCTAGAGGTTCCTCAAAAAGCTGTGATTGGAAGTCGCATTTGACTCAGCTATTCCACTTCTGGGCGTTGTTTCCAAAATTGAAAATATCATACCACAGTGATATCTGTGCACTCATGTTTATAGTGGCACAATTTGTAATAGCCAAATCTTGGAAGCAACCTAGATGCCCATCAACTGAGGAATGGATAAAAAAAGATATGTTTTTACACAATGGAGTACTACTAAGCTATAAAGAAGGACACACTGAGGCTTTTATAGGTAAATGGATGTGACTTGAGACCATACTCATAAGTGAAATAAATCAAATTCATATATGTAAATACTGTATTGTCTCCCTAGTGTAAGAAACTGAAAGAGTACTGGCCGTGAATCAAGGCTGGCAGCTTCCTGACACTGTTAGTTTCAAGCAGGAGCCTAAAGAGATGTCTTTCTATGGTCTGTTGGCCATTTCAGAATTTGGGCAGTGAAACGATCAAATCATTAGAAAGAAACACCTTGAAGCAACCCCTCCCTGCCTGGTGAGCGGCTGGGAATGTGGCAGACTCTGGTGGCCCAGGATGGGAGCCTTCGGCATTTACTGAGACTTGTGACATGCTGGGACCTGGAGCGCTGGGAAACCAAGCAAGCCTTCCCCTCATGCCTGTTATGTTTTGTTGAACTTCAATATACATGAAAGTATGGACAGCTATTTTGAAGAGAATGAGAGACTACGACAGCCTTTGGTGACTTCCCTGTTGTCTGGTTTTGAAGACCTAAATCATATTCCTCATTCTGTTTGGATCAGTTTTATACTATGTTGTTTTGTAAGAATTCTCTAGGGGGCTGGAGATTTAGCTCAGCGGCATAAGCACCTGCCTTGCAAGCAGGCGGTCGTGAGTTCAATCCCCGGTACCGATAAAAAGGAAAAAGACAAAAAAAAAAAAAGAATTCTCTGTATGTGAAGCCATGGACAACTATTTGGAAGAAAACAAGAGACAATATGATAGACAGGGAAGATCTCGGGTCATCTAGCTTTGAAATTTATATCTCTTACATTGCTTTGTATGTCCTTTTTTGTTAAGTTTAATTTTACCCCCTTTACAATAAAAAAAATTTAAAAATTGAAGTATAAAAAAAGAAACTGAAAGAGTAAATAAGACACAAAAACTTCAATAAATATTGTGAAAGAGTAAGAAACTGCTCAAAGGGGGAAAATAACTCAGGGAAAAGGAGAAAAGAAAGGGAAAACCAAAAAGATATGAAGCTGCATATACACACTTAAGATAGCTAAGATGATTGTACTATTGATGCTATTAATTCATGGAACAAAACAGTTAACATTCATAGGATTGGATCAGTTTTGCATGTTTATATCTGGTAATCCGAGGAGCTCTTTTGAAGATAACTATGCAAAATAACAACCTTGGTTATGTTCCTACCACCTTATTTTGAGGACCTAATATCATTGTTTTGGGCTTTTTGTTGCTGTTATTTATTTGTCTCTTTTGTTTCTTGCTTTTCTCATATTTTGTTTTGTTTTTCCCTCTAATACAGAAAGAATAGATGTACATGTATAGGCTTTTACGTGCCTAGAACTTTCTCTAAGGAGTTTATAAGAATTGATTTTATTACATGTGATGATATGAACAGCTACTTTGGAGAAAATGAGACATTATGGTAGCCATTGCTGATTTCCTATCATATTGTGAAGTCCAGAAATGCTTTTATTCTTTGTTTTGATCGATTTTAGTCTGCTTTATATTATTTCATTTCAATATGTGTGAAGATATGGACAGCTATTTTGAAGAGAATAAGAGACATTACAGTAGACATTGTTGATTTTCCTGTTGTCTGGTTTTGAAGACCTGTAATACTTTTTTTTTGGTACTAGGGATTGAACTCACAACCTCGCGTTTGCCAAGCAGGCACTTATGCTGCTGATCTAAAACCCCAGCCCACCTGTAATGCTTCTATTATTTTGTTTTGATCAGTTTTATGTTATTTTGTCTTGTTTGAATTCATTACATGTGAAGATATGGACAACTATTTTAAAGAAAACGAGACATTATGGTAGCTGCTGTGATCTCCTGTTGCCTTGTTTTGAAGTTCTGTGCTGCTTGCATCGTTTTGATCTGTTCTGCTTTGTTTGTTCTCTTTTTAAAAATAAAGCAATTAAAAAAAAGAATTGATGAAGATTATGCTTCCTAGTTCCCCAGCCAGCAAATCCAAGACTCCAGTGCAAAAACAGAGTTGGGAGACTGAGTCTGCTTTCTAGCATCAGTTGATAATGACCTCTGTGACAGCTGTGATAACTGAGGGGCCGTATGGGACAGGATTGATCTCCAATCAATTTGTGATGATCTTTGCTAAAGTCTCATGTCTCTCTTTCTGTGTCTCTGTCTCTGTCTCTCTCTGTCTCTCTGTCTCTTTCCGTCTCTTTCCGTCTCTGTCTCTCTGTCTCTGTCTCTGTCTCTGTGTCTCTCTGTCTCTCTCTCTCTCTCTCTCTCTCTCTCTCTCTCTTCCCCGTCCTTTCCTTATGTTCAGTGCTACTCAACTACTTTTCCATTCATGAAAGGGAGATTTTATTTAAATTGCTGGGCCTCAACCACAATATCAACTCACACCTGAAAAGCAAACAAATATATTGTTTGGTGTCCTGTGCTGAAAATATTTGCTTAGTTACTAGTCACAACTGACAGAAGCCTGTTCCTGAAGGCTCCTGTTCTGAGCCACGCTTGTGCTATTTCACAGCAGAAGCAGAGGCTCCAGGCGGCACACTGCTACTCACATCGGGGAGCATCAACACCTATGACCCTAAGGCCACTTCGCCCGTCTTCCTTCATTTCAGACAAATGCCTCGCAGTTCGGCCCCATCAGTCACCCACGAGGAGCGCAGAGCTTTATTTGAAGCCCAGCATCAGTTCTGAGCATTCAGGAGCAGCGGCTTTCAAACTTGGCTGCATGTTATAATCACCCAGATGTTTTTAAAATACTGAGTCCTGTGCCCTTTCTCATAAAAATCTGATTAAACTGACCTGAGGAGCAGCATAAGCATCTGGAATTTTAAGAAACTTCAAGTGGCTATAATATGCACCAAATTTTGGTGACTACTTTCTTAGACAGCACACTGATGGACCAGACAGTATGTGGCATTTTAGAGGTACCAACCAAATTTAAACTTCATATAAAAATCCCTGTTTTTAGAGAAAACATAATAAGCAAAATGTTTTGCTAGCTATCTTGTTCATATCACAGAGGCATAGAGAACAGAGGAGCACTGGAATGCATATGGCGGAGAAACGGTGGTTAAGTTGCCATTGACCTCCCACTAGGTAACTCCTAGGGTACCTCCTAGGGTACAGGGAGTATGACCTTTGAAATGTCCAAGGTAAAATGCTCCAGGGTGCTGTGGCACTCATTGATGAATTGGACAAGATGCCAGTTGGCTCCAATTATGGTGCAAAACCAACTAGAAGGAAAAACTACTGTATTTTCTATGCCTGGTGCATGGTTACAAGCACACACTTTTACTTCTCATAATTGATGCATAATTATGCATGCATAATTACGGTATTTCATCAGTGTTCAGCCTCAAAGATCTCAAGCCAAAGAGCATATGCACATAAAAGCAAGGACCTCACTTTCATCAGGTCAGGCAGGAGTCATTCCCCAGCCCTCAGCTGTGTCTCCAGACAACCAAAGCTTCCTAAAAGGAGCAGCTCGATGCTCCAGTTAGCAGATGCCACCTTGTGTCTGAAACTGTGTTTGCCTCGATGTCAAAGACACACACAGGTTGCTAAATGCAGTCATCACTCTGAGGGGCCATTTTGTTTCTCTTTCAAAAGCAGTTTCCTGAAGCTGAGGAAGAATAAGCTTTGACTTCTCCCCAGCTGGCCCATCCCTCATCAATTCAAGCTGATGCAACAATTAGCTTTGCCATGGCTTAATCTCCTTTCAAACACTCCACCCTATACGTCATTAATCCTGGCTGCTGCCTAAATCAGCAAGACGTACAAAGGTTTTCCCAAACTGGCAGTCTCAGATTGGATCCATCATATGCCAGAGGCTTTTGGGAGTGAAATGTGGTTCAAAGGATAAGAAAGAGAGAGACAAACCTTCTTTACACTCAGAAGCTGTAGTGAAATTAAATCCCCTTACATAAAGTGTTGATTCCATGAAGTGTTGATCACAGCCTTCATTCCAGAAGCTGTGACTTTTCTTCCCTTTACTTTTTCATTTTATGTTCTCCTCCAGAAGACTAAAGGATTTCATATCTTGAATTTCACCCTAGAATATGCTCTCAGAGGTCTCTTTGCTTGTAAATCTGTCTCCAGAGATCATGGCTTTTATGGCAAAATTTTCCTAAAAATGTATGCATCACTTGACCTTGCAAAGTCATAGTGGAATCAGTTTAGAACGATCAATAATATTAAAAACTCAAGCAAAATCTCCCCAATCCCATAACCTCCTCATGCTTTTAAAATGCCTCTGGCCATCTTCTGTCAAACAGCTTCTGGGAATGAAGCCCTGGGCCGTATATCACAGTCTGGCAAAGTAGCAAGTGTCCTCATTTCTGACACAACTGTGTTTCCCTTGATTCCTGGGCTGATTGCTAGCAGGAACAGGGAAGGGAATCTCAAAGCTGGCTGTTGTCACACACATAGAAAGTGTGGATGGGGTAGGGTCCAGTCCCCAAAAGTGGGAACTATTTTCAGAATGTGAGACCAGGGGGCAGGTAGAGTCGGATAAACAATTGTTACAAGCCTTCATGCTTCCATCAGTTGGGAAACACAGGCTGCCTAGGGAAAGGAAGAGATGACACTAGTCTACCTCAGCACCCTCTCTCCCATCTTCTCCAGCCCAGAAACCTATTTTTCCTCCCAAAGCAGCCCCATAGAAATTTTATCATACCTGAATGAGTCAGAAGAAACTAGATTCTAAGGCCCTTTGAAAGTCATGTTCAAAGTTAAAGGTTTTGTCCTTTGGAATTTGAGTTTGTGTTTAGGAGATCTCAATTCTTCACAAATACTGGGAGCCACACAACAACTGAAATTAGGACTCCAGTTTCTAATACAAAGCACAAATTCAAAGTTATCTGTCTCACTTAGTAGCTTGCTGCCTTGCTGACGGTCACACACCCAGTTTCCCCAATACTAGGGTATCATGGTGGTTTCCACTTCCCCTGAGAGGAGGAAGGGAGGCTCTGAGTTCAGGTTATTCACATTCACATGGCCTGAGCAGCTGTGTGTGCTACTCTGTGCTAAATCTAACTCATCCCACGAGTCCAGTGAGACCGATGTCCTCAGGCTGCAAGGTCCCTGGGTATACACAGCTCTCATGTAGCTTCTTATGGTCAATCTACAATTGAGAGCCAAAAAAGGTTAGGTCTGAGCCCACATCTGCAGATAGGCAGTCCACATTCTTTCTGGATGGATGAGTAAACAGATCCAGAGCGATTAGGTGACTGGTGAGCCAATTTCAAAAGTTGTCAGTGCCAGGACATGAACCCTGATTTCCTGACATCTGGGCCAGAGGGCTTCCTTGTTCTTTGGGTTTCTTTATAAGAGATCCACGTTGGCATTAATGAGCCTCTGTCTAGCTGTCCTGTTTTTGCCCTGCCCAAACGCTCCCTTGATTGTCTAACACAAGATAGAGGGACCCATGTGCTCCCTGTGTTCATAGCACTCACAAATTTGCATGTGATCTCCAGTGAACTCCTGGATGGGAAAAATTTTGATCCTTGTTAATTTATGCAAAAGCAGTGCCTAACACAGCATTAGACATGTGGTATTATTTGTCCATTTTGTGACACTGTGAACAGTATTGTCATCAGTGCATTACATACCCTTAGGTATCTATGCTGGTATCTTTATATTGTGGGCTCTCTTATAAAAACAGCAGTGACAAATTATCTAGGGAAAATTACCAACCAAATAAGTTAAACAAAGTTCTAGCGTTATCAAAGCCCATTTTCTAGATAAGGAAAAGGAAGAAAACACCCACAGAGCAAGCACACCTAGTGAGTTAATGCTGCATAAAAATTGCACGGTAAGAGCTCAATTTCAGGGTTTATTGGGAACCTATATCCTTGACTCATTATCTCTTAGGTAAGCAAGGCTTTATAAATGGAGTCTTTTATCCTCTGTCCAGAAAAGGACAGGGAAGAATGCGGGTTTCACACTCCTATATTCAATGTCCTGTTAGCTCAGCTGACTGGGATTAAAGTGTAATCAAACAGTAAAGACTTCATAGGCACTTGTCACTGAAATCAGTGACTTTGGAGACAGACATGGGCCCAAAGACAGACAAAATATATGAGTTTCACTGTAGCCAGCAGGGCTACAGCAGGTGATGGGGAAAGGCGAGAGCCCTCCCTGGCTCGGCCTGGGAAAACTTGTTCATCTTTTCACCCCGTAACTTCCTGATGATAAATAGAGGTGAACTATCAGGCGACTGGAAAATAAATGTTGTCTAAATTAGGAACAAAGTGGTATGAGTACAAATTATCGTTAATAGCTATTAATTGCAACATGTCAGTGATGTAGTTGCTGATCCTAATAGTAGTGATTTAGTAAAATCTGTGTCAGTCAAAAGCTGCGAATAGAGTGAATAGTACTTCCTGCCCTGAACCCTCAGCATGGGCAGTCACTTTCGGCTTGCTCTTCTGCATCCTGGAGACCTAAATGTGGGAAATCACCGAATGCCACTGCCCCCTGCTGGCCACAAGCTGTAGTGCACCCTTAGAACCTTCCAGGAAGGAGGGACCATTTCAGAACAATTCAAAAGAGACTTACAGAATCACAAGGCCAGGAAGATTTTCAGAGACGATGCAGAGGGAAAGGAAGTGCTTTATTAAATCCCGTACTGCTTATTACCTCAGACAGATCTGGAATTGGATGCAGCCAGGTGCTCCGGGAGCGTTTTGAGCCTTAAATACCAACTGGGAGTCTACTACATGTGCTTTTGTGTACACTGTTGGGTGCTTGGTTTGAGATCAAGATAGTTATAAAAAGCAGTTTTAAGAACTGAGTTTGTCTTTAATGTGTATCAGTTTCTATCATTCTTTTTCCTTTTGGTATTTTTTGAAACTAAAAAAGCTTACTTTATTAGCAACCAAAATATAGTAAAAGTCCGACTTGTGTAGAAACATCAATTGTCAGATATGCATGTGGCAGCTGTGAAAGAGAAACATTACAGGTATTATGATTAAACACAGGAAACATTGCTAAACTCTATTCACAGTCTAAGTGATTTTTAAAAAGCTTCATTGTAGGAGTTCCCAGTCTCCAAATGATCAAAAGAAGGGAATTAGCAAATAAAACGTCCATAATATTAGAGCTAGGCATAATGCCATTGGAAAAAGAGAGTTAATGGGAAAATCATCTAAAAATTCAACTGAATAAAAGGTGCGTCCAGGTTTTGAGGAATCTAAAATTTACATAATTTAAGGGATCTTCTTTAAGAAGAAGTATACAGTTGGCCATGGTGGCGTATTTTTGTACTCCCAGCACTCAGGAGGCTAAGGCAGGAGGATTCTTATGAGTTCTAAGCCAGCCTGGGCTATGTAGTGAGTTTAAGGCCAGGCTGAGCTACATAGTGAGACCCTCTCTCAACAGAACAAAAAAACACAACAAAGCAAAACACAAAACATGAAAACACAAAATTAGTACTAAAGTGGATATTTATGTGTAATGGAAAAACACAGCAAATTATTAGAGATCCAAAGAGTCAGGTCTCTTTCTTCTGAGATGTCCATGCAATTTGCCAGAAATGTACAACCATAAGGAAGGTTTCTTATTTCAGCCTTGTTTGCTTTCAGTGCCTAGAATGTGATATCGTTTCTACCTATAGCACATACTGGCCTATAAGGGGTTTGCTGCTTAAATGTCACGGGTTCCCAGTAAAAATGCTTTTTCTTCTCCTGTACCTGGTCTATGGAGGCAGTGGAGGAGTTGGAAAGTTGAGAAAGAGCGTGGATCATTGGAATGAAAAATGAGACTGAAATTGTAGGAAAATAGGACAGAGTTTTAAAGCCAAAATGAATCCCTTACAAATAAAAGACTATGTTGTTAGATGGGAGGCACCACCCAGCACAGCCTGTGGAAATTATAAAGGAACTATGTCATTATTGAGATTCTTCAATAAACCAGGGATACTGGTTCTGAGGTCTCGGGTGGCTCTGTTTATGATATGGAGGGTTTCCCACAGCTGCGTTTACAGGACATACAAGGGCGTGTGACTTTGGTGAAAGACCCAGTAAACGAGAGTCCTGAAAGCACAGGGCTACAGAAAAATCAGTCCTTCCCGCCCTAATCCTCCAACACATCTGGGGCTTGCTTCTGGCTCAACAATAATGATGTTTTCCTCATAAAGAAGCTGATGTGCACTAAGCAGAGCTTCCTCTCACTAATCCCCAAAATATCTTTGGAGTACAAACAGGAGACCAAGAGTAGACTCCTGCTAATTAGAGAAACATTTGAGAAAATGCCTTGTGCTCACTCTCCTGTCCTCTTCTGCCTCCATGAATCTGAAGGAAACAAAATCCCTACCATTAAAAAAAAAAAAAACAATAAGCAAGCTGTTACAGCTTGCAACAACCTCCTGAGATGAGGGGCAATGAGGCATAGCACAAATCCCAACTTGCAAATGCTACTGAGTCTCTCTGCTGACTCCTACCAGTTCTGACCAGGCAGGGAGCCAAGGAATAAAGAGACATAGTAGCACCTGCTGGGGCTCTTTTGGGGGATGGTTGCCATGGAAACCTGCCTCTGTTTAAATGGTGAGCATCCCTCAGCAGTCACATCCTTATGTTCTCCTGGCTCACAGTGGAAATAATAAGAAAGAAAGTAGAAGAAAGGTGGCAGGAGGATCAGCGAATAGACTGCTAGAAGACTAAGTAAGATGCTCCTTACTGCAGTAAAGGTCTCAAGGAAGCTGGGAAATGGGTGTGCTCTAAATGTAGCCCCTGCCGTACTGTCTGCATTTCATTCATTCATATACTTCTTCTTACATTAATTTTGTACTTCAGGCACTCTGCTGGGCGTTAGAGTTGCAAAATGAGTAAGACACCATCCCCTTCTTCAGGGACCTCATAACTCACATGGGAGATGCATATACACAATTTTCCCCAGTTAACCATCTATCATATTGTATCATACTAAAAGTACACATATAGATGTACATGCAAAACGCCACGACTTGAAAAGTCAAGGGTAATTATTGTGTTGGGCATAAGGGATAAGAAGAAAAAGCTGCAGAGAAAGTTTCCTCCAGTGGGGGGTCTTGAAGAAGTTTGTAAGATAGACAAGAAGAGGAATATTATCTGGGCAGGGCACAACGTAAGCACATGAGCTGCGTTCTACATGTGGTGTATTTAAAAACCTCCGCCAATAGTAACACCACCTGTTTAGCTACTGTTCTACTGCTACGTATTATCTCAATAACTTCAGTATTATCTCAGTAACTTCATGGACTAGGCACAGCTGTGCCATGTTACATATAGGGAAACTGGGACCCAACAAGGTGAGATAACTTGCCCGAGGTCCCACTGGTGTTTGATGGCAGAACCAGGCTTCTGGCTTCAAAGGTCACACTTTCAATCTTAAATTATGCTTACTGCATTGCTCTGGAAAGATCAGATAATACAACACTTGGGGAAACAAGAGAGAAGCAAGAGAATGATGACCAAAAGTCAAAGTATGTTATAATATTCTCAAATAGTTTTCTTTCTTCCTTCCTTCCTTCCTTCCTTCCTTCCTTCCTTCCTTCCTTCCTTCCTTCCTTTGTTTTTTCAGTATTGGGATTGAACCTGGGGTCTTCACACGGAGCTATAGCCCCAGCTCTTGGCTTATTTTTTTGTTTCCTGAGACAGGGTCTCACTGAGTTGCCTAGACTGGGCCCAAGCTTGTGATCTTCCTGACTTAGCCTCCCACAGTGCTGAAATTACAAGCATGTACCAGCATTCAGGTCTTCAAATGCAGTTTTGCTTCAAATTTTAATTTTATTAGTGTATGTTTACAGTATGTGATGATTATATGGATTGTGGGGAGTTAGTAAATGTACATAACACATCTTAATTCATTTTATGACTCTTTCCTTTCCCTGCTCCTTCTGTCTCTTGGTCCTGTTCCCATTTGCAAAAGATCTGCCTCCCTGTTCTATACGATATGCCCTTCATTTTCCTCTTTAATTTATTTATATTTTGTGTTTCTCACACATGCAATATGTAAATTGTGGGTCAGATTTATTTCACTAAACATCATGATCTCAAGATGCATCCATTTTCCTGGGAATGTCTCAAATGTGTTATTCTTTATAACAGAGCAGGATTTATGGTGCATACTACTACATTTTCATCATTCACTCATCTGTTGATAGATGAAGAGGGTGCTTGAAAGTTTTAGCCACACATAGTTAAACGATTTTTGGTTATGAAAAGCCATTGTGGCTTTTAAGCTGTAAAAGACTCTCATAAGAATTACATTATGAGGGATTTTGGAGTTCTCAGCCATCCAGACATTCAGAGTTCTCTGGATTCACGGCCCACCACTGCTAGAGCTGGCGGCAGGCCTTGTTGTCATCTGAGTGGTGACAAGCATTCAGATTGCATGAGTTGTGGAAGACTTTGATCCAGATCTCAGGAGAAGGCCTTGAGGGCAGGTAATACGCCTCTGAGAGGGCAAAGCCTGGCTGTGAGAGTGAAGTCTGAGGTGTAGCAGAGATCTCAGTAGGAGTGTGGAAACTTTGAGGAAAATCGCAGAGAAAGAACAAAACCAGTCCAAGACGGAAGCCAAGAGAGCTATAACCACTGGAAATCTGTGGGGACAGGGTTTCTCGAGCCCTTTGATGCTCACATCTCGACCCAGTTTTCCCTGGATGTTGGCCATGTAGCTTCAGGATGTTTCTCTTACTGGACTTTGGTCCTGCTTTGGCCCCATTGGTTTCTACCCCTCATTACTTCCTTTTGGAATGGAAATGTTTACCCTACGCCATTTTGCTCATTGAAGTGTCTGACTTTTTTTTCCAAATTGTCATAGCTAGGATTTGCCTTAAGTCTTGAAGATTTTTGGTCTTGGACTTTTAAGCAGTGCTGAAACTGTTAAGACTTGGGTGACTCTTAGAGATGAACTACGCGTTTGCTTAAAGTGAATCACAAAAAAGTCTTTTGTGATCCAAGGGCAGAATGCTACGGTTTAGGTCTAAGTGGCTCCCCAAAGCCTTGGGTATTTGGAATGTGACTGGATTGTAGGGATGGTGTGGTGGTTTGCTGTGAGGAAGCAGGCTGTGTTCCAGGAGATGGGGTTCTGGGGGTGTGGTACGGAAGGGCTTATCTCTCTCCTTAGCTTCTCCATAGTCACTTTACTTCCTGTCCACCGTGTAGCAATCTTCTCCACTGCCTCTTGGCCAAGACTTCCTATCTTGGAGCCAACTGATTACAGGCTGAAACTCAAGCCAAAATACAGTCATCCTCTCAGCTGGGGGTATCAGGTGTTATTTCTCAACGACAAGAAAGTGACAGAGATAATTAACTAGATTGTTAAAAGTTTTACCAAATCCTTCAAGTAACATTTTTGTCAGAGTTTGAGGAATAAAGAAGCAGGAGGAAGAGGTAGAGGAGGACAGGAGGTCTAATGCTAGTATCACAGTACCAGAACTCACATCTGGTATCTGAGAGTTTGTACAAAATTTAAAAATTTAGCCCCTGAGGTTTCTAAACAGAGAACCAGAAACCTCCTTGAGATTCGCTCCCCCCGCCCCCCTGGTAATCGTGAGAATTCATCTGAGAAGAAGCCTTCCCATTCTAGTTCCCCCTCAGCATCCCTTTCACCTCGCCTCCATTCAGGATCTCAACTAACTGAGTTGTTCTGTTTCCATCACAATTGCATTCTATGAAGACAGGTGTTCCTATATTCCTGAATTTGCATAGATAGAAACTAATGATTTCCAAACTTGTAATATTACTATGTTTGCTCCAGGGAGGATCAAAAGAAATGAGCCCGCTCATTCTACTCTGCTTTGAAAAAACCATGAGTTTTTGTTTCAGAGCATATCATGAAGGCTGCCACAGAATCTGACGCCATGGCCAAGTACATAGAACTGGCTCAAGTGCAATATTGTTGTTATATTAGAAGATTGCAGCATTCAGGACCTTAAAATGCATGATATTGTGGATGAGCTTTTCAAGCCTTAAGACAGCCTTGCAAATATGACTGCGCTATACAGTTTGTTTATAATGCAGCCTGTTGGGCAGAATGACACAGGTTGTCCAGACTGATGGAAGGGAGAACTGTCTTCTTGGCACTGTTCTCTAAGCTATTCCACGTCTCCTTTGATGGACTTTGGGATTTCCTTCTATAGGATTACAAGGCATCAAAGATGATAGCCAATACCTAAACAGTTTAAGATGATTTATTTATCTAGTTAGTATCAACTTTAAATCTGTCAAAGGAGAGATAATTGAAAATGATGTGTAGGCCACAGTGCAAGTATAAATCTGCCCACTTTAAATCATGTCGTTTTCCAGACATTGCTTTATTTGCTCTCAGCCTGAGGAGGCAGGACAGTGCCAGCAGTTATGATTACTTCCTGTCCTTGGGTGGAATGAAGCGGGAAGGCTGATATTGGAAAGCCTTGCTTTTGGAAAGAACAGCAGGACTATTAAAAACATCAACAATCACTCAACAAGTTGAATGCAAGAAGGAAGCAGCAGTTATGAGACCCCAAGTCCCTCTGAGAACAGGGGCAGGAGTCAGCCTTTTCCAGAGTGGAGTCTCAGATGAAACTCCTAACTGCCAGGGGACTCGAAGGAGAGCTGCGCACAGGGCACCGATGGGAGAGGCGGCTGGTGTGGGTCAGGGTGGCTGCACATTCTGGAGGCCACAGCCATCTGGGAGGTGCTGATGGAAGGAAGGGTCCGCTACCTGTCAGGGTCTTCAGGGCCCCTGAAACCCAGCCAGGGTGCCCTGCCCAGGTGTGCACACGCTGCCTTTCTGATCCGCAGCCAGAACATGAGCAGCTGCCAGTAATAAGCAAGTGGGGAGCACTGTGATCTCCACAGAAAGGTATGCGCTCTACCATTATTATTTACTTATGGTTTGGGGTTTGTTTGTTTGTTTGGTTTTGGTTTTTTGAGATGCATCTCACTGGGTAATCATAATCCAGGCAGGCATTGAACTTGTCGTGATCCTTCTGCTCTAGCCACCTGAATGCTGGGATTTATTTATGGTTTAATTCTACCAACCAACAAAAAGACTGGAAAAAAAAAAAAAAGAGAAAACAATATAGGGTTAGGGTTAGGGTTAGGGCTCCTGTCTTGCTAGAAGGTGGACCTTTTGTTCTGTCAGTACTCCTGTCATAAAGCACTTTCTTGCTGCAGGCCCAAAAGTAATGATACTGACTGAGTGTGAAGCCTCCAAAACTGCCAGCCAAAATAAACCTTTTCTTTCACTAGATTGATGGCCTCAGGTATTTGTTACCATAATGGGAAGCTAACTAACATGTGGGCATGGTGGGGAAACAGAATTTTCTCTGTACTACTTCTCATATTTTTGATTTTAGAATGGTATTTAATATATTTCTATTTAAAGATCAAGTATATGTATAATTTAAGACAATCTTGAAATTTATTATGTGTACAAGGCTTAGGCCAACATATAACTCTGTCTTCAGTGAGTTTCTAACCCAGTTGATAAGATAAAGGCACAGAGGCATCATGACATTGTGATAAATATATCACCTCACTGATATACTGCATTTCACCAAATTAAAACACTATTGATTTTTTATGTCATAGAATTATGTGATAGCCTGCTAGGAACAAAAAGAACAGGCCAATTAAGTTATGGTAGAATGCTTTCTTTCATTTAAATGGTCGTTTTATACTCGTGAAAAGATCATTCTGAAAGATCTCTTACAGAAACACTATTTATATATAGAATTCTTTTCATGTGATTGTGTGGCATAGACTATTTTACATGGAAACTTGAAATAAACTAGGTAAGGAATTCTTAAAGCTTTTTCTTATTATAATTTGACTCTCTTGAATCACTTTTAGGCTCAGGATTGCCAACATCATGGTTATACCTAGTATTGTCCTTTGTGCTATTGAGAGCTATTCTGGAATGTTCCACTGAGAGTTCCCAGATTTTCTTCCATTTTGCTAAAAACTTACTTTTCAGTTTTGATGCACACCCAGGCAAACACAACTGCCTCATGACTGTTAGATGTCCAATAGTGGTTGTAGCATGAATGCAAATATATTGAAATATGAAAAATAAATACATCTTATAATTGCTCAAATATAGGAGATGAGCAATTCTAAGACAAGATCTTCCAATGGTATGTAGGAAGCTTCTAAATGAGGTCAAATTGAGGATGGACTTTAAAGAATCAAAAGAATTTGGGAAATAAGCAGGCAGTATGAGTCTTGTAAGCAAAACTTTTTGTCCAGAAAAAGAAAACCGTGTGGTTTGGAGGACACGTCTTATGAAAGGAAGAATGGAAAAAAGCACAGAAATAGGAGACTGGGACCCAGGGGTAGTGCCCTTGCTGGGGGGAAAAGAGGTTCTGACTTTATCCTACAGAGAAATGAGGTATTGCCATATGACTGGCAGTGTGACACTGGCATTTGTAAGAGTTGTCAAAGCTAGAGAATTGGTAAGCCCAACCTATTCAATTTAGCAACATAAAGAGACCTAGTGTAAAAAGAAAACATGTCAAGGCTTTGAGTTCAATCCTCAGTACTGTTCAATGAATGAATAAATGACAGCTCCAGAAACACACATGCTAAAGATGGAAGGAATAATCAAACAGCATAAGAATGATACAGAAGCCAGGGATTTAGCTCAGTGGCATAAGTGCCTGCTTTGCAAGCACGCAGTCGTGAGTTCGAACCCCAGTACCAAAAAAAAAAAAAAAAAAAAGAAAGATACAGATAAAGAAATGGAATTTAAGAGAGACAATAGTAAAGTTGGACTAGAAAGTGGACTCATAAGTTTTTGAGTTCTCTTTCGGAGAGAGCACAGCAGTCTAGCCGAAGGGATAGTTTCAAGGAGGCAAAGAGTCACCAGTATCAGATGACAGACAGCAGGGAAGAAAGTGAGCCCAGAGCAGCCATTGCTGGGTTATTACAGTTTTTCTATGACCTTTAAATATCTGATTTTGAGAGTAATCTGGTAGGAACCATGTGATGAAAAATTTCTCTTAAAGAAAGAATAGATTTTTTTGCAATTATAGACACCATCAGGAAAAAGCTTGCAATTTTCCAATATTTCCTTTCATAAAGCTTAGTATATTTAACAAAGGGCCTGATAAATTCAATACTGCTTTTTATTTCCTGGAAATCCTTCAAAAATAATGGAGCATACTGCCCCTTAAGTAAGGCAAAAATAATTTGCTAATGTAGCCACACAAGCTTTCAAATTTAGCCTTTCAACACTTCTATGAAGAAATCATTCTCCTCTTACAAATAATAAAGGGCTTTAAAAGACATTAATCAATCTATAGATTTCTAGACTGCTTCTTTATGGAATTTTATTCTTTGTAAAGGTTACTTATTATCAAAGGCTGCTTTATTGAAACTGCAATACTAAAAATAGCATATTCTAGTTCCTGGAGGGTTTTTTTTAGATGGATGAGAAATCCTATCATAAGAAAATTATTTTGCTGGCTTGACCACTCTGGGCACCACAATAAATCACGTAACATCTTGGGATGGTGGTTTTAGATTGAGAATAGCATCGCCAACAAATTCTGGAAATTCGAAGTAAAGCAATGGGATGACATTTGCATCAAAAACATGCAAACACATTTCAAGAAAAGAGAACTAGTAAGATGTTTTTCAATGGCGTTATCCTCTTCTGGTCACCCTGGAGGATGATGTTATCACAAAGTCCCACTCCACTGCTGCTCCTGGGAGAAGCTGAAGACTCATGGCAGCAATTTCAATGACCAAGCTTACCTGAGTAGCAGTTTGCTGTATAATAAATGCCAGAAGTAAACGACCACCACTCCGAGCACCTGTGAAGGCCAGGGTAGCTAGTATTAATCTCATGACAACTCAACAAATTTAGTATTAAACTACTTATACAAGTTTTTCTTTCCCTGAGGTGTAAATACATTTTTGGTGGACTCTGTATATATTTGAGCAGCAAAAAATGTAAAATGTCAATATTAGTGGTGGAAAATATATTTATAATTTCTATGTATGGATGTTTACTAATACCTATTAAAAAGAACACTCCTGGGGCTGGAGATTTAGCTCAGCGGCATAAGCACCTGCCCTGCAAGCAGGCAGTCGTGAGTTCGATCCTGGTACCGATAAAAAGGAAAAAGACAAAAAAAAAACCCAAAAAACAAAAAACAAAAAAAAGAATACTCCCTAGAAGTTAGACGTTCCACTTTTTAATGTCTGCCTCACTATGGTTTATAATTAGATATCCCCCAAAGGCATCATATGCTCAGAGGTGGAGCTTTTAGAAGGTGAATTATGGTGGCATCGGCTGACTTGCCATGAGAAGGTAAGTTCTGGTTGGAAGGGGTGGGGCATAGTAGGCCTGACCTGAAAGCATGTATTTCCTTTCCTGGCTCTTTCCTTGAGTCTGCTTTTCAGCTGCCTTAACGTGAATGGCTTTTCTTCTGCCATGCCTTCCTGTCTTGGAGTCATCCCACTATGGATTAAAACATGAACCAAACTAAACTGCCCCTTCTTTAATTTGTGGTAACAGATATTGTATCTCAGTGACGAGGAAAGTGACTGATACATATCTGCAGAATAATGTAATCACAGAGACTAGAAGGCATGTCCAAACATAGGGAAAAAAACAGAAACAACCTTTGTGTCCATAACTGAGAACTAATTAGATATATATGCAAAAATGTCAACAGACCTATGAGAAATAGCATTGAATTTTTAAAAGCAGGGTGTAGATAGATGTGTTTAATACAGTCAGTTATGGAAATGGAGCAGGATTTTTTTAAAGTTGTTTCCCAAACTTCCCCCTCCCTATAATTGTTGTTCTTTGTTCTAATACAGATAAAAACAGTAACTTTCATACCTATAAGTAAAATTTTATAACTTTCTGTACCCATAACATCCTGTTATGTTTGAACAGGGTCACCAAGATTCAAAACTGTCATAGCTTGACGGACTGTCTTTGTTCTCCTTCTGTGCGCCCTTAAGTTCCCTGCCACAGACCAACCTCGATGACCAAATGTGTAAAAGCTGGAGTACTCAGCCCAGCACCCAGCCACCATGGACCCATTCAAGTCCCCTGAACCAGGTGTACACTTAATAAAATCCTCCTGCTTTCCACTGGCCTCTTTTAATCTCTTAAATTTGGCAACAGAAATATTCATTATATAATGTTCTTAAGTTTCTGTAAATGTGTGTATAGCAGGATGTGTGTATGGGGAAGGACACACTCTTACCAGGGTTGGGAATTAGGCGTGGGGAAGACAAAGGGAAAATTTTACTTCTATCTATGATAAATAATAGCTTCTTATTTTCTTTTGGTTTTCTGAGACAGAGTCTTGCTATGTATGCAGGCTGCTTTTGAACTCAGAATACAGCCTAAAACTTGCAGGGATTGTCCTGTCTCAGCCTCCCTAATGCTAACATTACATGCATGTGCTTTAAAGAAGAATGTAAATAAAAGGGTAAATTTAAAAATGCCTTATTAAAGTCTTAGGTTAGCTTAAGAAACTAAAATTTGTTAGTTTCCTGGAGGAATGATGTTTTACTCCATTTTCTGCTGCTATAGTAGAATGCCTGAGACTGAGTAGATAACAAGGAAAGGATTTATTTAACTTGACAGTTCCGGAGGCAAGGAAGTTCAAGACCAGAAGGTCACATATGGCAAAGCCTCATGTTGTGATTCCAGATCACTCCATGCTGGAGAACCTGAGTGAGAAAGCTAAGCATGAGCTTAGAGAAAAGCAGTAGAAGAAAGCTGAGAGACTGAACGTGATTTATGACAACTCACTCACTTAACTCATCCAGTCCCACAAAAGAGAACTTCTGTGAAACCATACTGATCTGCTCGGGAAGGGAGAGGGCCCACGAGGCCCTAAACACCTCTTACAGACCCCATATTTCAATCCTCCTATATTAGGGAAAAAAGCCAACAACAGTTTTGATGGGGATGAATGACATTCAAATCATAGCATATGGCTTTGGATCCGGATGAACATTAGAATAATTTTTTCTAATATTTGCTTCTCTAGAGCATTGTATCTGGCTCATCTCAATGGTACAGACTTTAAAATAGCCCATGAAAAAAATAAAGATTAAACGCAAAAAAATACAAAATGAACATAAGGTTCCTTTCAACTCTGAAGACGGGTGGAATTTACGAGACACATTTACTTCAACTAAAGGCTTGTGTGCGCTATCTAGAGGAACAAATTGCCTTGCAGGTTAAAACAACAGACTAGTGCATTTGCCTGGTTTCCAAATCCCTAATGATGCAGATGCTGAGGAGAGCGGTAGGCAACTTTCATTGCCAAGCTTTCAGGATGAAAAAGAACACGGCTCATTGCCTGCCGAATACATTTGCCAAGTCCCAATTTGTGAGCACAATTCAGCTCATTTGCAAATTTATCTTGATCCTGAGTGTTGGTCTATTAAGGAATAATAGAACAATGACATTGTTTCTTGGGTGGAGAGAGCCATGACCTTGGTTACTCTCATCCTTGGAAATAAAAATACTCCAAACATATTTAAATTCTCATTTTCTGGTGAATTAAACATTCCCCTGAGCTGAACTCTTAAGTTCACACTGAAGGGTAGGGTTTCTTCACTAGGAAAAGGCATGAATTCTATAGTGTTGCTATATCTCAATAACTTGGTCAAATAACGTTTGATTGCTGAAGAGAAATAGTTCACTGTTCACTCTAAATGACTGAGGATTTGCTCTTATTCATTTCTCAAGGTCTTGAATTAATATCCAAATCGATCCTATTAATGAAAAGTAGAATAGATTCCTAGTGGCTAAGATTTAGAGTCTAATATTGAGGGTTTGATGAGGAACCTCAAGAATTTGTATAAAGACATAATGCATCTCCAAAAAGGAGTTAGTATGAGCTATTTCCAATGGTCGCTAGTGGAAGATATGATGGTGGACCTCTGTTGTTTTTGTCCACTCAGAATCCATTTCTTCCTTCTGGTGACAGAATCCTGCTTTCCTTTAAGGGACCACCTGTCCCACTGTTGGTTCAGAAGAAGTGGGTTGGCCTAGTCCCACTGCCTGGCCCTGGAAATGAGCATGGGATGCAGCTCTGCCTGTCAGAAATTGCTATGTCATTGGCCACACTGATGCATTTATAAAGCATGAGAATCCAGGAAGTTTTGCTGCACTGCTGGGGAAAAGGGTGTAGCTTGTACTGATAGAATTTGATTCTGAATCCTTAGACAGTCCTGTTTATGGAGACTGCTTACCTAGAAAAAAAGCTAGTGTGGAAAAGAGCTGAACTATGGAAGGTGATAGTGTTCTGACGATATAGTAGGAGACCTGACGTTGGCACCATATTTTGAACTGCTATTTGTGTCATTTTAGTTTCATTTGAACTTTTAGCTGGGTTTCAGCCATTGACAACCAAAAGAATTTTGACCGACATTTCAGCCATACAATGTATTTAGGTTCCAAGCGCCCCATCCAGAGATTACTCTGCTACACTGCTTATCTGATTCCCACTTTTCTTTCAAAGTCTAGTTAAAATTTTGCTTTATCCCTGTAGTCTTCTAGAATCCCACAGGACTTTGGTGAATCCTTTGTTTAAACTTCTAAAGAATCATTACCTCCTCTTGCTAATTTCTAATATAGTACATCTCCTCTCCCGATAGTAATCACAATAAATCTCAAGATCCAGGGACCACATATAATTCTTTCCTTTATCTCAGTGCTTTGAGATGATTAAGGCTTCTATAAATGTTTGATGATGATACTTATACAGTGCATATCTGAGATCCAGTTTTGTATTCCCATGTCAGCTACTCCCAACTCAGGCCCAGTGTATCTACACACACCTTCCAGCAGTTACCCGCCATGACCCACACAGCCCCAGATACACACTGATGCTGCTGATGCATGGCGAACCCCTTGATGCACCCTAAAGACTCTGATTGGGAGGGTACAGAATTAGCAACCAAGTTCCTTAGTATTCAGTAAAGAGTTGTGCCATGGTGGTAGAACTTTTTGGTTTCCTTGCCTGACCCTGTTAACGTAAAAAGAATGAGAAAGAGAGCCCTTTGGGGAGCAAGGAGAGCTAAATGACTACTATCCAACCAAACTGAGAGCCTGCATCCAAATCAACTGTCAAATGAAGGAAGCCAATGAACTTCTACACATCACAGGAAGGTCAGAGCCAGCACACAGGCTCACCCAGGCACAAACCCTGGAATGAATTGCAAAGGACTTGAACAAAGTGGGCTCTGGGCAGGTGAAAGTTATCATAGCAGTGACGAGGTGATGCAGGCATCTTGCTCAGGTGTTTCCACCTCTCTGACCTCGGTTTTATCCAGCACTTTCATGCCAGGAAGCAAGGAAATGACATAGTCAAAGGAGACTTGCAGAGCCAAGCCCTTCCCTTTTTGGCTTCCAGCTTGTCTGGTTCAATGTGGGTTAATGTACAGCAATGTTTTCCAGGCTAAACAATAAAAACCTTCACCAAAAGAAAACATCATTGAAGGGAGGAGTCTGGGCAGCCGCTGCCACGCAGAGGATGCCAGTGAGGATAGCGTGAAGCAGAGCAGCCCACCTTTCCTGAGCGGGCACTGAGTGCAGGCTACGGTCACACTCCACATGTGCTGCCTATTCCCTTCCCTTCCTGTGGCTCAGCTATGCCCAAGCTCCAGTTTGACTGAGATTTACAGAGGGTTAGGGTCTCTTCTATTTTACACAGTTACTAATTAGGGGAAATAGTATTCATCTTAGATCTTCCAACTGCATCACTTGAACACTTCTGTATTTATCCTCTGTAAAATAAATGGTACTCAGAAAAATAGCTTTTCTCTTTTCTTGGAACCCAGAAAACAAACCTCAGGGAACACATACCATAAAGAGACCAAAAACAAGAAAGAAAGAAAAAGAAAGAAAAAAAGAGGACTTTCTCTTTGTTCCTAAGGATCCCCTTCGGTAAGAATAAGAAATGTCAAGTGACTTACAGATCAATAGAAAGACCCAGTTTTCAGTGAACATCCACTTTGGCTTTCTCCTTACTTAAGGTGAAACTCATTCTGAGTAACTTGTTTGTGCTGAAGGTGTGGGACCAGTCAGACATGCAGAACTGAGTTCTAAGAAACGGTACCTAGAGGTATCAGAATGGAAGAATGTCACACACACTCAAACGACAGATGCGTATCTCAAGTCCAAGCCCACACAGGCTACAAATAGATCTTTGCATGTGAATAGAGCCCAGCACCAGGATAGACACGGCGATACACATCTGTAATCTTAGCACTCTGGGAGGACAAAGCAGGAAGAAAGCAAGTTTGAACCCAGCCTTGGCAAATTAGCAAAATTCTGTCTCAGAATAAAGAAGCAGTAAAGGGTTGGGAACATAGCTTATTGTGAAAGACGTGAGTTCAATGTCTAGTCACACACACACACACACACACACACACACGCACACACACTCACACACGCGTGCACGCACAGAATCAAGCCTAGACGTATTGACACTTGGTGTGCACAGCTTCTGTTTTTCTTTCAATTTTGTTTTTCTTCAACTTTTTCCACTTCCAGTTCTGGAGAAAAGCTGTGCTTAGATGTGGAGCAATTTTTACCTGGAAGCCACTTAAAATTTGTGATGCGAGTGCCAGCATGTTCACTCACTCTTTCTCCCCTCTGCATCCCAGGGTGATAATAGAAGTCAGAGTTTGATAGTATCAGACACATATGAATTGTAAAAACTAAATGCTGTGTGCACGTTCTTGATCCTCTGCTAATATCTCAATAACTGTTCAAGATATTAGATGAGAAATCAATGACGTGTCAGATTCTAAAGTTCCCTGGACCTTACCCTTATCCTCATGGCAGCTCCTCTTGGTGAAAATCTTCGTTGACTGTACTCATAGTTATCCTGTTGATTCTATGATTTGGCCCATATCTACTTAATCGTTTCTTTGCCTTTGTCTCTCCCAGACTTAAAGTTGTACACTTATGCAAGATAAAATGCCTGGTGTTTATTGAGGGCCTTTAGACAGGCCCTCTGTGGAGTATCTCTGACTGCTAATCAACACCTATAACTCCCTTCAGCCTGAAGAAGCCACATCAGTCATTACCCATTACTCCCTCATGGTGGTTCAGATTACCTCTTCAGAGGGGGATTGCTACAGGCAGCTGAGTTAGACGGAAGTAGTATAGGCAGTCAGCCAGGGCTAGGTCCTCAAAGGAGCCAGTGCAGGCCAGGTACCTTGCAACGGTGGGGAACACAGACACTCTGCTATGGGCCAAATTTCAAGACAAAAGATAAAACAAATGCACTCATGTACTTCCTAAGGATAAACATCAGGAACTGATATTCTAAATAGGTATCAATCACCTTGAGGAAGCCAGAAGGAGCGACTAACCCAACCTCTACCAGGAAGAGTCCCTGTTGTGTATTCATGCCTGTTACTACCTGACTTACTTCCCCATTTGATCCCAACTTAGTCAACCTGAGCTGTTACACTCATGGGCTTATTGGTTGACTGTTGTTCTGTCTCACCTCATGCCCACCTTGAGATTTCCCATTTTTCCCTACCTCAGACCTGCTTCACCTTGGGGTTTTGCTGTATAAAAGTCCCTAGAAAAGATAGGGTCCTTGGCAACCTACTCGGGACCCTCTGTCTCTGTCTCAGACAAAAGCTTCCTTTTTCCAATGAATATATTCTACTCTTTTAAAAAATAATATCAGACAATAGTAAGAGCTGCCAGGCTGCCTTGACACAGAAACTGTCATCCTGTTGGTGCGCTCAGAGGCTGTCAGTCACATGGTGTGCACAGCAAGCCAGACCACGGATCACTATCCGCCCCCCTCCCCACACTCTCTGAGAACTCTTCTCATGCAGACTGTATTTGCGAGCACTTTAGCACAATGGCACAATAACAACAGCACATGGTCTCACTACTCCCTGAACTAAGACTGAGCATGCCCAGCCAAGAGAAGACCTCATCTGTCTCCCAGCCTCTTGTTACCAGCTCCTAACTTCCGTGTGTCCTGGCCCTTAAACTAAAGGGTGTTAGCCAGTGTAGAGGGAACAATGTGTCGCTGAATCATCATTTCGCTCATTTCTACAGTTAAGAACATGACCCACACAAGATGAGATTGTTAAGATACAAATAAGTCTTTCCTGGTCTTCATTCTGTTCATTTTCCCCACGAGGAAGGCAAGACAATTTACATTTTAATTTTCATGGGAACGTTTGCCATCAGTTTATTCCTTGCTTGACTAGGTGTCCTTGTTTTTCACTCTGAGAAGACAGTGGAAGCCCAAATCTGCCCTCTAGTGGTCAATGAGAATTTAAGGCATGGAAAAAGAAAGCCCCAGGGAAACAGGATGATTTTTGACTTAGCTCCATATCCTAAAACTGATCAACAAATTGAAATTTTGCCAATGGTACTCAGTCTGAACACGCAAACTATGTCTTCAGGAAGTTTCTTTTTCTTCACGTATATGACCGATGATTGGTAGGGGACAAATAGCATCAAGAAATGTGGAAATCACTGGGTTAGACAGCTGTACGTGACACTGAAGAATAGGTGGCTTTGAATTGCTTTGCTCCTCAATTATCTCATATATCAAAGTGTAACAATAGTGTTTGCTTTTAGGAGTGTTGTGCAGGTCAAAGACATTTTAGAACACATAATTTATGTTTATTGCTCTTCACGGATCCAGGACTCACGGGACAGTTTAGTCATCGAGTTTTCTGCTCTGCTGTGTAATAGCTCTGGCATTTACCATGCATATGATCTATTGCATATTTTCTGACATTCACTGTCCCATTTTCCTTACTTGTCACTTAGGGATAACATGTTTTTCTCATAAAGGTGTTATGAGCACAAAGTGAATGGATGTTTGTGAAATGGTCAGAACAATATCTGCAATATGGAAAACATTTGTGAAAAATTCATCATTTCCCAGTCACACTAAAAAGTGTGTGACTATGAATTGTTTTGCAAAGGGCTAGAAGCACAATATTGTTTATAATCTAGAAAGGGAATAATAGTAAACGTAGCTAAGACTTAAGGGCACTATCTCTGCATTTACTTTATATTAATAATAGCTCACATTAATCAAGTGTTGCTAATTCAATCTTTTTTTTTTTTTTGTCTTTTTTGTTTTTATCGGTACCAGGGATCGAACTCATGACTGTCTGCTTGCAAGGCAGGCGTTTATGCCGCTGAGCTAAATCCCCATGCTAATTCAATGTTTATGACAACCCATAAAATGAAGTCTATTCTTATCCTTGTCCCCTTTTCTACATCTGTCATTTTCCTTATTTCCCACACTTTATTCCTTCCCTGGTTCAATGTCATAATCAATCATTTCAATCACTTTTACCCACACACCTATCTACTTGCTTCCTCTTCCTCATCTGAGCCCTACACAAGTGGAGACTCGGTTCACTGCAGCATCCCTAGTGCCGGGAACAGTGCTGCCGCACATCATTAAGGTGCTTAACAAGCATTTGACCAAATTAATGCTTCTTTTACTGAAGTGGAAACTGAGACCCAGAAATGCTAAGAGCACTTGCCAAAGGTCAACACATTAGTAAGCAACTGAAATGAGATGCAAACGCCAATCTGTGATTTCCAGATTTAACTGCCGTGGTGCAGGTAATGCAGGAGTTGAGGAAGACAGATAGATGGTAAAGGAGGACTGGAGGGTGTGCTGTGGAGGAGGCGGGCAGGGGCTGGCAGGGTGAGGAACGGAGGGAAAGTCAGGAAGGAAGACGGTCTCTAAGGGAAGATTGTCACAAAATTAAGGCAAAGACAAGGTGAAAATGAAGGCATATGGACAAGCCCAACTCCAACCACTGGGAGTCATCAGAGACCTGGGCTCACGTAGTTTGCCTTTCATTTAATCAGATTATGTCAATGGGTTTGTTTTGGTACAGTTATCTGAGGTCTAACAATTGACAATTAAAGAAAAATATTTTCCCTCCAGGTTTGAAACATAAGCGAAAATGAAAGCCTTCTAAAATCTTATAGATTATTATTTCCTCAGATTCAGTTTCTAGTGTAATGGTACACAAGAATATAAATTTCAGCCTAAAACCCTAAAACTCTGTTTAAAAATCTTTTAACACATCCATTAAGTTATCCTCCTCCTTAATGAATACGAAACTTGTTTAAAAACAAAGTGGGTTATAACAAACGTAACCTTTTTCTAGCTAAAATTTCCAAATGTAAAAACAATCCAACAAAATAAAAAAAATTACATGTATTGCTAAAAATTAAGAAGCACTCTTCCTCCCACATACCTGTAAACTCCATTTTAAAATATGAAAATAGTTTTCTAAACTCCAAAAAGTTATCTAAACATTAAACAGTTCTATTCCCTGGATTCAATTCCCAATGTTTAAGAAACATTTTAGGATTTAATTTTTCATAATTTTCCCCACAAGAGGCTAAATTTGGCTTCTTACGAGAACATGGACAACCTTTCAATACACATTCATTCTTCAATTCATTTATTCAGATATACAAATCTCTATAAATGGTGACATCTGACATTTCTTGCTTCTCAAAGTATAAAGAAGAATGACATTTCAATTAGAAAGAAAAAATGCAGATATTTACCGTAAGATAAAGTTCTTCAGGAAGAGGACAGTATCATAAAATTTTGCTAAAAAATCTAAGCAAAATGAAGGAACACCATCCCCAAATCACTGAGAGAGTGAGTTAAATTAAAAAGCTATGTGATTCACATTTGAGTCAAAGACAAATCTATTTTCAGAAAAAGTTTCAGAATCTCTATAATGATTTTTCAATGGCAAAATGGGTTGTGTTCAGATGATAATAAATTCTGTTAGCTGTACTTACTTTAAAGAGATAGACAATATTTACTCTTGTACTTAGTTTTAAAATTACTGCTTAACAACCCGCTCACCTCCCTGGTAAGCAGCCATGGCTTGAGCAAGTGGTGGGCACCCCAGGTAGAGAAACAGCCAGTGTCTCCTAGATACCTGCCATGTGGGAACTTAGGGTGCTGGGAAAGAAAGCAACCCACTTGCCTCCCTGGTAAGTATCCATAAGCTTACTGGCGCGTGGGCTGAGAATCAAACATCCCATCCTCCCCGCACCCCAGTAACAAATGGGAGCCAGAGGTCTGAGCATCTCTTGGGAGGTTGACTATATACAATATAGCAAATATGGGGGATTTCCTTCTACCATCTCTTTGAAGGCAAATATTGTTATCACTGTTTTGCTTTGTTCTGATTAATTGTATTGCTCTATTCAATATTCCATTTTGATAAGTTCTACAATGTTCCATATTTGGTTTGATTTTGCTATACCTGATTTAAAGGGCAACTATTGTGAAGATAACAAGATATACTATGGCGCCTATTACTGTTACCCTGGTAACCTGCTGTGACGTTCTGCACCAATTTCACTGCGTTGTTTCAATTGGCTTTGCTGTCTTGTTCTGTTGTATTTTACTATTTCCAAAATGATTTTTAAATTACTGCTTAAAATATCAGTATTTTGCAAGGTGTGATTTAAGGTTTAATGAGTATGCTAAAAATGACAGTATATCATGCATGATGTCATTTATAATACAGGAAACTTGTATTCAGTTGGTGAATCTAGTTGAAAAGAACAGGTGCATTTGCATACAATTTTCAGTAGGTTGAGAATTCTGTAAAATTATGATTGAAGGGGATGGTTATAATCAGAAACATGATAAGTGTGTCTGCTTTCACTAGTTCTTTCAACATTGCTCTGGAGATCTTGGTGAGAAACAGAGGGACAGGATTAGAAAGGAAAAACAGCTGGACCTGGTGGCATAGTCTTGTAGTTTCAGCTACTCCGAAGGCTGAGCTAAGAGGATTGCAAGTTTGAGGTCAGCCTGGGCAACTCAGTGAAATCTTGTTTCAAAAATAGGGGAAAAGAGGATTAGGAGTATAGCTCAGGGATAGGGGTTCTGCTTGGAATGCTCAAAGCCCTGAGTTCAATCCCCAGTACTATTACTACTAATAATAATTGTAATAATAGAATAATATGATTAGGTATAATTTTGTGAGCCAGCAAAAGCTTAAAAATGTAATTTAAACACATATAAAATTTGAAATAGCAGCAAAGATCTAAGATATATTTATAAATAAATCTGATAAGTGATGTAAAAATCATTTAGGGAGAAAATTTGAAACCCTATGTAAAGAATTTAAAAAATCTATAATGAAAAAAAAAATCACTACACCAATTCTCCCCAAATTTATCTATAGATTCAAACTAAACTCCAAAATTTAATTAAAATGTTTGAAGAAATTAACAAGATGTCTGAAATCGATATGATGGGAAAAAAGACCAAGATTTGCGAAGACACCACTGAAGGAAAAAACCAAACAGGGTGAATGCTAGTCCTGCTTGACATGAAGACTTACTACAGCTGTGCTACTTAAGACAGCACAGGTAAAAAAGTTATACAGAAGTCCTCATAATATTACTATTCAAAGGCAGAAAGAAGAAAAGTTGTATTCTCCAATAAGGGCTGCCATGTTTATTTGTCCTCACAAATGCTCTTACAAAATCCGGATACTGTGGTGAACTTGTGCAAGCTTTTGAAGTTGCCTCTCTAGCAGAGGGCAAAGTAACACTGTACAACCTCAAGGTAAGGTGGATATAGCTTCCCCCTAGTGCTCTGTCCTGTGCTATTTGCTTATTATTTTAATTCAACTACCCTGAAAGGCTACCTGGGAAAGAAGCAAAGCCCTCGTCCTAACCCTGCCAGAGCTTTCAGCTGGCTGCCAGCACCAACATATCATCTATATTAGTGAGTTACCATGGAAGCCAATCTCTTGACATTGTAGATTTAACTCAGCTAAAGCCATATGTGAACAGACGTGACCCTTCTCCACATGACCATACCTAAAGTTCTGATGTGTAAGAAAAATAAACAGTCTTTTTTTGAGGGGAGGAATTATTTTAGTTACTTATCTTGTAGCTGAGACAAAATACCTGACCCCCAAAGTTAAGGAAGGAAAGGTTTATTTAACTTACAGTTTCTAGAGGCTTCAATCCATAATCAGCTGGTTCCAAAGCAGGATAGCCCAGCATTCATGGCAGAGGAGCAACTGTCTATAGTAATGAAGGACAGAAAAAGTAAGAGAGAGAGAGAGAGAGAGAGAGAGAGAGAGAGAGAGAGAGAGAAACTCTTTCTGTCCTTATATTATATGCAGGTTATCTACCCTAACAGTAGGTGTAGCACTGACACCTTTAATCACAGCATTGGACTATGAATCAATCACAAACTTTAGATTCAACCACTTCTGAAGAGCCCACCACCCATGACTGCATGAGGCTTTGGGGGAACATCTAGAATCTAGACACATCAACATATTCTGCCCTTAGACCTCCCCACAGATCATGTTCATTTCTTCGTGCAAAAAGAATTTAGTCCACTTCTAATAGTTGCCAAAGTCCTAACAGTTTCAGCATTGCTGAAAAAGTCCAAGTCCCAAGTCTCCTCTGAGAATTAAGGTAAACTCTTAGGTGTGAGTCCCTGTACAATGAAAGGAAAGTTAAACACTTCCAACATTCAGTGGGACAACCTAGACATTTCCATTCCAAAATTTCCAAACATGGGAATATGAAACAAGTCCAAACTCCAACAGGTCAAACATTAAGTCCTAGGGACTGGGGATTTTAGCTCAGCGGCATAAGCGCCTGCCTTGCAAGCAGGCGGTCGTGAGTTCGATCCCCAGTACTGATAAAAAAAAAAAAAAAACTAAGTCCTATAGTTCCATATGGAACATTGGAAACAATCTGTGGCAAAACGCAAACTCCAAAGGGCTTGTGTAGCTCTGCCTCTAGGACATTTCCAGTGGCTGTAGCACCCACGGCTCCTCTCTTGGGCCTGCTCTGCTCACTCTTGCAGTTTTCCTCAGACTTTACACATTCCTCCAGACTTGTGCCATCTTCATTGCACCTTTGACTTAACACTCACAGCTTCACACACCACCCTCTCAAGGGCACAGTGCCTGGCCTCCCAGAGCTACTTCTGAAATCTGGGCAAAAGCCTTCCAGTTCCCACAAATTTTCCATTATGCATGCACCTAAAACCAGTGCCACGTGGATGATACCAAAATCTGCTGCCAGCAGGACACAGCCAGGCTTCCGGTTGAGCGCCTGGATCCCTGAGCATTCTAAATCCAATTCTGAGGAAAAAGTTCTCTATGCTGCTGGCATTCTGGAACATGGTGCTCTGCAACTTTCTTCTCAAAGCAAAGTCTTTCACTTTTGCAATTTTGAGACTGCAAAAAGTGAAATCTTACTCCTTCTTGTGATGCCCTCAGGCTGTCTCTTCTATTCTCCTGTTCCTTCTAGCAGTCAAGATTTCCTCTGCTCTATCTTTGCACTACACAGCTTTACTGAAGCTTCCTTTCTAGTGAGAGTCATAATGTTTTAAATCATTCTGCTGGGCTCTTTGCTCTTGATTCTCAATGTAGATCTGGCTAAAAGCCCCCAACAGTAGCCATGCAATTGCCTCAACATTTGACTGCCTTAAAATTTTTTCTACAAGCTTAGTTAGTTTGCACCCTTAGTCTCAGGCAAAGTCTATGGACATAAGCAAAAGGCAGACAAACTTTTTGCTAAGCCATAACACATATCCCCTGTATTGGTCAACAACCAATACAGTCTTTCTTCCCAGCAGAAAACTTTTGATGTTGGTCTTTACTGGCAGGATTTCTATCAGCCTTCTGGTCTTCTGAGTTCTGACCAGAACCTCCCATATAGAACAGCCTAAGGTGTTCCTACTTTTTCAGCCAATATTTTCAAACTTTTCCAAAATCTTCCCATAAACTATTCCCAAAGACTCCTGAACCACATGGTAGGGTATACTTACAGCAACAACCCTATTTCTCTGGTACAAAATTCTATCTTAATTATTTTTCTCTCATTGCTGAGACAAAATATCCAATGACTGAAATTAAAAATGAAAGGTTTGTTTAGCTCACAGTTTGTAGAGGTTTCTGACCATAATGAGTTGGCTCCAAAGCAAGGTGGCACATGGCAAAGAGATAATCATTCATGGCAGTGGAGAGTAACAAAAATGATGAGAGAAGAGAGGGAGAGAGAGAGAGAGAGAGAGAGAGAGAGAGAGAGAGAGAGAGAGAACGAATATGCAGGCTTCATACTCTTTTTTTTTTCCTGGTACCGGGGATTGAACTGATGACTTTGCATTTGCCAAGCAGGCACTTATGTCACTGAGCTAAACCCCCAGCCTGAAGGCTTCATACTCTTAATCTCAGCATTGTATTTGAGTGAGTCACAAACTCTAGATTCAGCCATTTCTGAAGAACCACTCCCATTACTGCATAAGGTTTTAGGGGACATCTAGACACAAACTCCAACAGAGGGAGTTGAGATAGGGTCAGATTGGCTTCAAAGTCACACTGTGATCCTCCTGCCTCACTTCCTGGTGCTGGTATTATAGGCTTGTGACACCATGCTGGGCTCAGTTATTATTGTTTTAGGGAATTAAATTGAGTAATTGTAAACAGTTATATAGATAGCAATGTAATAACTAATCAGAAACAGGAGCACATTGGAACTTAAAAATTAATGAATAGAGAAGGAAAAGGAAAAAAAACTTGTCAATAAAAGTATGAAAAGGGAGAAAGAAAAATCAGCAAGTGAAGAAATTAGTGAATATCAAATGGAAGGCATAATTTATAATAATAAATATAGAATAGAAAATTTTCAGTTTTTGTCAAAAAATCAAATGCAGCAATTTTGAAAATGAAAAATAGTATATTCAAAATGACAGAGAAAGACTGACATTGAAAACCAAGATATGTTGGGTAAAAATAAAAGAAATAGGAAAACAAAAACTGATGATATCAATACTGAAGAGAAATCAAGGTCAGATGCATCAATCAAAATAAAAAGCATATTTGTAACAGTAAAAGGACAATCCAAAATGAAATGTAACAGTATGATTTCTATATCTCAAATAATATGGTTCCTTTTGCCAAGACAAACTAGATCACACAGTGGCAACAAATAATCGTAAAAGTTTTAGTGGATTAGCATAATAATTTTATGCATTATTCAAACAAAGTCTGTTGCAAGTCTGAAAGCTTTATAAGGCAGCGATCTCTATGTGATATTTATCAGCCCATACCTCTATAATTAAGTGAGCTGGCTCTAACCACTTAACCAGTCACACTGACATGCTAAGCCTCAAAGTGGGGACTGTGCACATACTACCCTTTTCAAGTATTTGAAAGGAGGAGAACAAAAAACATTATTGTAAATTATTAGCATTAATGAGAATCGCGCAATACAGAAAGAAAAGATTCTGGAAATTCAAGACAAAAATTAATCAACATGGAATTTTAGGAAAATTTTAAATAATTTGGTCAATTTAAGTAGAAAATAATAAAACACAAAAGAAATTCAAGTGATAAAAGCAAGAAATTTAAATTAATAGCCCTATGTACAATTTGTAGGCTGCAGAGATTATTTTTTTATGTTCCTGGATTAATTTTTAAAGTAATTTATATACACTCTAATAAATTGTATTTTAAAAATTAAATATTTCTGATACCTTCTTTGATAAAAAGACCTTATTCCAAAATGGCTATTTTAAAAATTAAGAAGTGGTCATATAATTTAAAGATTAAATGGGGTTTAAGAAGACAAAATACCACATTTTAATAATGGGAAAAATATTTAAATAAATATTTCCCAAAAGTAGCTATGCAACTAACTAATAAACTCATAAAAAATGCTTGACATCAGTTTTTCAGAGGAATACAACATAAGGTATAATGTTATGCCATAATACTGTACATTCACTCAAGTGGCTAAAATTTAAAAGACTATCCATATCACATGCTGGTAAAAATGTGAAGCAAATGCAATTCTTACTTGTTGGTGGGAATGTTAAAAAGAAAACCTTGGAAAACTGTTTTGAAGCTTCATATAAAGTTATACATATACTTATCATACGGCCCTGTAATTGAGCTTCAAGTGTCTACTCAAGAAAAATGAAAGGATATGAACTGCATAGAAATATTTATGACAGCTTTATTCAGAGTAGCCCCTAAGTTAAAAACAAAAAGTGTTCAAATGCAAGAATGAATACACAATACAGCAATAAAAAGAAATAAATTATTAACAGACACAGTAATATGGGTGAATATTAAAAACATTAGGCTGATCTAGCCGAGTGGCATAAGCGCCTGCCTGGCAAGTGCGAGGTTGTGAGTTCGATCCCGGATACCAAAAAAAAAAAAAAAAAAAAGCATACGTGATATATTTGTATGAAACTTTAGGAAAAATTAAACTAATAAAATTCAATTCAGTGCTAGTCACAGCAATGTGTGGGGCTTGGAATTCGACTTGTAGAAGACATAAGAAAATTGTGTGTAGTAGATCTGAATTACTTGGTTTCCCCAATGGATAACTGAAGTAGAGTTGTGTCTTCTCCGAGTACTGCTGAGTATGGGCAAGTGACGTAAACTTAGTCAAGTGGATTTGCCTTTCTGTGTCTTTGTGTCTTGAAATGTCTGTTGTATGGATGGAAGAAAACACTAAATAATTTCGTCCTAGTGCCAGGCCTGGTTCTTCAGATATTGTCCACTTTCTCCCAATAACTTCCTGTTTGCGGTTCAAGAAGACATTGTTTTAGAAATCCTAATTAAAGCAGTAAGAAGGGAAAACAGGCTGGGCACGAGAGCACAAGCTTAGTATCCCAGCTACTCAGAAGGCTGCGGCAGGATTGCAAACTCAAGGCCAGTTTAGGCATGTGAATGAGACCCATCTTAATATACAATGAAAAAGAACTGAGGATGTAGCCCTGCGGCAGAGCACTTGCCTCGGGTGTGTGAAACCCTGGGTTCCATCCCCAGTGCTGCAAAAACCAAACCAAAACAACCAGAAAATGATGAGTGTTACGATAGTAGAAATAAAGACACGAGATGACTTTTGTAATCATGTTGAGGGCATGATTGACTATAAACCCTAAGAAACTTTATTGAAAGTATCTAGCGTAAGTTAGAATATCTTGTAAATCCATATAATGCATAGGAATAAATTCAATAATTGCAGATTAGGATCTAAAAAGGGAAAACATAAAATAGTATTGAAAGATAAAACATCGATAGCTTTACAGTACCTTAATATCTGCCTTGTCTAGTTCTCTTACAAATAATATTTTGCCAAATATGGGGAGAGAATTTTGGTCTTTAAGATAGTTTTATACATTCCCTTTACTCTTTCACAGCAAACAAACAAAAAGAAGATTTTTAATTCTTCTTTGTAAGACACTCAAAAGTATTTTATAATAGCAGCATAAAGGAATAAAGCAACATAAAAACATATCTACTACTGAATGAAAACCTGCATACATTTAGTAAAAAAAGCCACATATAAAGAGAAAGCACAAGACATTCCATTCACATGAAACATGAGGACAGTGACATGGCTCTATGCTATCAGAAACTGTGCTGGCCTTGGGGTAGGTATAACTGGAAAACAGTATGAGGTAACTTCTGAGTCCTGGTAATGTGCTTCTTAAACGTTTCAGTGTTAGCTGTGAAAGCTCTATCGCCAAAGACTGTGTGGTTGTTGTTCTTTGGTTTTTGGTTTGTTTTTGAGGCGAGGTCTTGCTGTGCAATCTCATCTGTTTTTGAACCCACTATGGCCCAGGATGGCCTGATCCTCCTTCCTCAGCCTCCTGAGTCTTGGGATGACGGGCAAGAGTCACCACGGTGGGCTTCCACCACTTCTCTGTGCCTCTGTAGCCGACTATGTGTATGAGAGACTGCTTGAATGTATCCCCAAAATCACTGAAGCTCTGCTTGTAGTTCCTTTCAGGCTTTTAAATTTGATGTTCTATTTTGTGTATATTCCACTGCGATGCCTTCAAGTTTACCAATGTTTCCTTGTGTAGTGGATAGTATAATCTCATCTCATATATATTTCATTTCAGAGACTATAGTTTTTCATGTGTAGAAGTTCAATTTAGCTCATTTTATATAATCACCCATTTGAGATAGTGAGTCTGATCTCCGGTCCAAAAAAAAAAAAAAGGTAAAATAGGGCTGGGTGGTGGCAGACACCTGTGATCCCAGCACTTACAGTCCCCATTTCTCTAGTCCTTTTTCTAGTTTGTGAGCATATGGGATATAGTTTTCACTGCTGTTATCTCTGTCATGTTAGGTTTGCTTTGATTGCTTTCTTCCTTATTGTGAGTCATGTTTTCTTGCTTGACTATCTGGTAAGTTTTGATCAGATGCCACACAGTTTTACCTTCTGCTTGTTCTATGCTAGTTATTTTTATCACTACAAATATATTTATATATTTAATGTAATATAAGCTTTATTCTGGGATCCATCTCAGTTTCAGTTCTTCAGTTTAGGCCTTGTTAAATGAAGAACAGAGCAGCATTTAATCCAGGGCTACCTTAGCCTCACGACTGAGGTAAAATATTTTTGCGTCTTCTTCTGAAAGATCTTAAACTATGACAGAAGCAATCCCTGGTCGGTGCATACACTGCTCAGTCACCTCTCTCATCTAGCGATTCTCTACCGGAGTAATTCTGCACCACAGATGATATTTGGCAATATCTGCACATTTTTGGTTGTCACAGCTGGTAAGAATGCCATTGACATCTATTTAGTAGAAGCTAATATGTTGCTAAATACTTACAACCCAGCTCTCATAATACAGAACTGTCTCCCTAAAATGTCAATTGTGCTAAGGTTGAAAGTCCCTTTGTCGTAGTTACTTTTTACTCATCACTGGGATAAAATACCTAATGCCCAAAGTTAGGGAAGGAAACGTTTATTTCTTACAGTTCTTGGAGGTTTCAATCCATATTTAGTTGGCTCCAAGGCAGGGTGTCATGGCAGGGCCACAGTTCACCGCAGCTGCAAACAGCCAGGAGAAATTGGCAAGGGAAAGAGACACACCTTCTTCCGGCAGTTACATCATATCCTGGCTCCACCCCTAGGCGGGTATAGCACTCACACCACCAATCCGAGCACTAGACAGTGAGCCAATCACAAACGCATAATTGCATGAGGCTTGGGGGCTACTGACATAAACCATGACATGGTTTATATCAAGATGTCTCCCTTTTAAAGCCGTATGTGCTCAAAGGTGGGGCTTTGGAGAGGTGCTTAGTTTACGGGGGTGTAATATTCATCAGTAGACTAATCCACTGAAGAGTTTGTCACTAATGTGATGTTGGGAGAGAAAGCCTGCTTGAAGGAGTTGGGTCAGTGTGGCCAGGAGGCCTCCCTCCCTCCACCAGTGACTGCTCTGTGGTTCCCACCACTGTATCCAAGCAACCCTCCTCTACACACTCTCTGTCATGCCGTCTTTCCTTAGAGCCAAGCAACTGTGGACTGAAATCTGTAGGAACTGTAAGTCAAAATAAACTTTTCCTCCTTCAAGATGTGGGTATCACCCATGTTTATGGAAGCACAATTTATAACAGCTCAAAAGCCCATCAACTGAGGAACATATAGAAGGAAAAGAAGATTTCTTTTTAAATAATGGATTATAACTTTTATAATAGAGTACTATTCTGCCATAAAGAAGGATAAACGTGAGACATTTCTAGGTAAATGGATGCACCTTGAGACCATATTCTTAAGCAAAATAAATTGGACTCTCATGTGTTAACACCACAGTGTCTTCCTGGTGTGAGAAACTGAAAGAGTAAATAAGGACCAAAATGTATAATAGGTATTGTGAAACAGGAAGAAGGTATTCAAAAGGAAAGAAGAACTAGGGTGGGGGGAGGGAGAAAGAAGATTTAAAAAAGGATAAAATTGAAACAAAACCTTGTAAGTAGGGAGGGGAAGATGGGTTGAAAGGAAGATAGGGGATTGGGGAAAAAATAGGCATCGAAATATATCATATACAGGTACACATTTCTTATGATGAATATGATCATTCTGTATATCTAAAATTTACCAATAAACTTAATTTTTAAAAAGGATGTAGGTGTCAGACACTGTGTCCCAGCAATAAAAAGTACTATAACTAAGACATCCTGCATAATCATTTTTTATGCATTTTCTTTTTTACTAAACTTTGAGTTGTTTCTTTTTACATGCATGTGCTGATCAGTGTTCAGGCGGCAAGTCAAAGGAGAATCCAGATGTTCTTCGGATATCTTTTTGTGCATCTGTCTCTTTCCTGCATCTCTACCCTGAGAACACTGGGCATCTCATCCTCAACCTCACCAGCTTGTCTCTTTAAATCAAGGAGGTCGTGGACATTGAGTCCCCAGCCACCTGGTGTCCTGGAAACTCTCAGGCAGATAGTTGGAGCTTAGAGATCTTTTCTTAGAGCTCGCCTCTTTTTTTTTCCTCCCCTCCCCTCCCCTCCCTTCCCCTCCCTTCCCCTCCCCTTCCCATCTCTCCTCCTTCTCTCTCTCTGACAGTAGATTGAACACAGGTGTTCACAGTGACCTACATCCCAAATTTTCTATTTTTATTTTTGAGACAGGGTCTCTTTAGGTCACTAAGTTTCCCAGGTTGGGCATGAATTCAGGGTCTTCTCGCCTCAGTCTCTCAGTGCTGGGATCACAGGCATGCGCCACCATACCCACTATTTCTCTTCCTTAATAAATTACAACTCTACATTGCTTGCTTTCTAATCTCTTCAAAGCCTCTTTTTTAAAAAGTACATTTTGTCTGGTTTTTAGTTTAGTCCCCTTCCCCTCCAGGCAGAAATGTAATTAACATCTCTATTACTTCATCTTGTCCTAGAACGGAAGTCCTGCTTTTAACTTTTAAAAACTATTTATCTAGAGACAAAGCCCCATTCTGTTACCTAGGCTGTTCTTTTGTTTGTGGGCTTAAGAAATCTTCTTGTTTCAGTCTCTCAAGTAACTGAAACTACAAGTGAATGCTTCCATGCCTGGCTTCTGCTTTTTAGCATTTCTGAGGTTCAGTTTTAAAGGCATATTATGGATACTGAGCTGTGTCTAAAAATTTGTCCATAGCTGAGCCTTCCTCTCTGAACTGTTTTTTTAATTTGTTCAAGTAGTTTGCCAACATTGAAAGGTAGGGGAATGTGCATAAAAATCCAGACTTCCAGGTGTTCTTAAAATATATTTTTGGTGTTACTTAAAAAACAACAACTGGATGTATTTAGGAGGCTCACCTTAGCATCAAGGCAGTTGAAGTGACCATCTGGGCTCAGTTTCCTTGGAATTGCATCCCGGTTCTATGCTTTGTGCTCTATGCCTTCCTGTGCCCAGGACACTTGTCTTCTATAACTGCATCAACCACTTCCTAGCCCTCTTGGTCCCTGTTCTAGTGGGGTTTGAGGAGAGCAATTAGAATCAGCATACAGAATTTATAACATTATTTCTAATGGTCACCCAGAGGTAACCATAGAAAGTACAGGAAACCTCTCCACAACACCAAAGACATAAAATATTCAGCCAAGGGCCTGGATCCCACAGCAATGTCCTCCTTGAGTCCAGATGAAAATCTAGAGCCCATGACAATGCCTCACATGGGTCCAACTGGAGGTCTAGAGCCCAGAAGGAGGACTCACACCAGTCAGTTTTATAGATCCATGCTGGGAAGGCCCAAAATCAGCAGTGGAAGCTAGAAAGTCTATGCCAGCAGGGTGAAGGATTTGTGCTGGTAGGTTGAGGGTTCTACACTGGAGCGGAGAAATCTCCTCATAATAAAGACCAGTGCTGCCCTCGAAAGCACCACAGCCATCCTCAGCAACATGGAGGTCCCAAGCTCCTCTGACAGTAAGAACAGTCAAGTACTTGCCAGGAAGCCAGTGTGATGAGTTTGTCCTGGAGGTTAAGCAGCACATGTCTTCCCCTCCAGAGCCAGGAAGTCATGCTCCCTCCATGTAAGGACCAGAGCTCCCCCAAAGTGAACCACAGCCACTCTCACCAACAAGGTCGAGAGCTCCTCCGATGACAATGGTTGAACTCACACTGGGGAAGCTAGTCATGGCAAGCTCCTCCAGGAGAACCAATGGCTCAAACAGCAACACTTACAGAAACCCACAATGCCTAGCTTCTCCTGCTCCACATCTCTATTTATGCTGGCAACTTTCCTCAGGTGAGCCATCTATGCTCAGCACCATGCCAGTTTAACTCAGCTGGTGTTAAGTTGACCACCAGTTTTTAGTCCATAACAGACCTGGAAAATATTTACTTAGGAAAACATTAAATTCTAAGTCACAGTTTTTTTTCAAGAACTGAATATATGAGATCTAAATTGATCAGCGCTGAATCTTGTTTGGTTTTTGTACCCCTAAAGTATAAGCCTGTAATGTAGTGGCAACTGCTTCATCCAGCACACTGGACTGTGAGGTAGTGACCTCACACAGAAAATATCCTCCCACCTCACATATTTGCTGATTTTCCTAATCTTAACAAGCAAGTTTTGTCTTTATTTTACATATATAAACTCCAAGAAAACATTTTTGACATGTTTCTTCCAGGAGTCTAGTTTTCTCTGCTTAAAACCTTTTGTTAAATCTAATTAATCAAATAATTCATAGTTAACAATATTGATAATGTTGTAGCCATAGACTACATGATTATTGCAGAAAAACACCAAGGTGTATGGGTTAATAAGAAGAATGTGTAGGCATGCATGTATGTGGGAGTGTGTATTTTACTCTAGAACTGAACACAATTAACTGAGACCACAGAATTCAGAGTATGAATAGAATAAATTGATATAGTGGTAACTATAATTTCCTTTAGAGAAATTATAAGAGACCTTTCTGCTCAGAGCTGCCAAAACAGATTATGGAAACAGATGAAACTGTGGGAGGCAATCCTGAAGATATTGATGAAACATTTGCCTGAAAAACAGAAACTAAACAGAAGTCTCTAGGCCTACAATTAAATCTTAACCTGGAGGTGGATGCCTCAAAACAACGCCCTCCCATTCTTCCTTCACCATTAACAAAAAGAAAGTCACTGAGAAAAGACAAGTTGTGAACGTTCTTTTTCCCTTTGGAGTTTTAAGGGCACTTTTATGTCACATTCCTAGACTGGTGCCTGGGAGGCGGAGCAGGGGACTCGATGGTCAGGACAATAAAGTCTGCCAAGTATTCACTTGGTTTCTCTGTTTCCTCAAACAGAGGGCAACAGATGAGGCCATTAGACAAAAGTCAACTGAGAAGACTTTGCCAGCCTCGGGTAACTCCTGAGGAAGATCAGGCTGCCCTCCAACCTCTGATCCCCAGCCAGTGCCTTGGTACAGCTGAATCTGATAGGGACTATTATTATTTAAAAACCAGTGGTCAACTTAACACCAACTGAATTAAATCAGCACGATGCTGAGCATAGATGTTCCATCTGAGGAAAGTTGCCAGCATAAATAGAGATGTGGAGCAGGAGAAGCTAGGCATTGTGGGTTTCTATAAGTGTTGCTGTTTGAGCCATTGGTTCTCCTGGAGGAGCTTGTCATGACTAGCTTCAACCATTGTCATCGGAGGAGCTCGGGACCTTGTTGGTGAGAGTGGCTGTGGTTCACTTTGGGGGAGCTCTGGTCCTTACATGCATGGAGGGAGCATGACTTCCTGGCTCTGGAGGGGAAGACATGTGCTGTTTAACCTCCAGGACAAACTCATCACACTGGCTTCCTGGCAAGTACTTGACTGTTCTTATTGTCAGAGGAACTTGGGACCTCTGTGTTGCTGAAGATGGCTGTGTGGTGCTTTCCAGGACAGCCCTGGTCTTTATTATGAGGAGAGTTCTCGGCTCCAGTGTAGAACCCTCAACAGACCAGCACAACTCCTTCACCCTGCTGGCCCAGACTTTCTAGCTTCCACTGTTGACTTTTGGGTCTTCCCAGCATGGATCTGTAAAACAGACTGCTGTGAGTCCTCCTTCTGGGCTCTAACCTCCAGCTGGACTCGTGGGAGGCATTTTCATGGGCTCTAGGTTTTCATCTGGACTCATGCATGATATTGCTGTGGGATCCAGGCCCTTGGCTGAATATTCTGTGTCTTTATTGTTGTGGACAGATTTCCTGCACTTTCTTATGTTAAACTCTGGGAGACCATCATTAAAAATATTACAAATTCTGTGTGCTGATTCTAATTGTTCTCCTCACAATCCCTGACTACAGTGAGGTCTCTGAAACATTTTATGTTCAAAATATAGAGTTCCACCTCGGGTGCCTGGCAGGCAATGGGTTCCCTGCAGTGTTTGGAAATCACATTGCTGGGACACAGTGTTCCTGCCTCTCTACTGCAGTGATCAGAACTGGTGCAGTTCCCACTTTACAGCTCTCCATTTCAGTGACTCAGAAAAGCTGACTGGTTTGAGGATTTAGGAAAATGTTCTATCCAACTGAAAGCCATGCTCTTGTGGAATTCATATTGTATCATTTCAAGAAAGAGGGAAAGTCAAAAGTTGCTATGGGATTCACATTGCTGTGGGATCCAGGCCCTTGGCTGAATATTCTAGTTCTGTAGTGTTATGGATAGATTTCATAAACTGTATGAGTTTATGATAGCTAAATCATGGAGTCAGCCCAAATGCCCATGGACTGATAGGTGGAAAAAGAATATGGAGTACAACTTAGCCATAAAAAAGGATAAGCTTGAGACATTTCTAGCTAAATGAATAATTTGACTTATATATGTGAATAACATGGTTTCTCTGATGTGAGAAAATGAAACTAAGGACAAACATATATAACAGATATGGGGAAACGGGGAAAAATCTTTTCTTTCAAATGAAAAATCACTGTAGTAGTTTGCCTGCCTGTTGGCCCATGGAACAGGCTGTGATGGTGTCTGGAATGGGGAAAGAGACGAAATCCACCCTTGTTATTCTTAGAGTGACCATAGTAGTCTCAGTGACTAGTTCCTTTCTAGTCCCAGAAGTTCTGGGCTCTAAGTGGTGGGTAGTAACTTAATCTTTTCTCTTTCAGATTCCCTCCTCAGAGCCTTCCCTTACTCTAAACTGTTACAGAATTTGGGGTACCAAATTCTCCTTCAGCAGGTTTCTAGATTTTTTCTGTCCTGAGCAAAGAATTGGTCAAGACAAACATGAATGGTAGCACAATTTTATTAAAGATAGGAAAAGAAACAGGTGTTGCGGAGTGAGTTTGGGTCAAGTAGAAGTGGGAAACAGTACACCCTACAGTGTGAGGGTGAGGGTGAGCCACCATGCAAAACTTTAGTGTGGACCATCTCTCTTGTGTCTCCCCCTCCGGAGGCTGATGTCAGTTCTAGGCCGTCCTATCCTAGTGGAAACCTGTTGGGGTTTTTGAAAGAAGTCCTCCAGTAGGCTTTGGGAACTGTTCTGTGAATGTGTTCCTGGCCCTTGTCACACCTCCTCCCCGCCAGTTTAAACTATGGCCTGCCTTCCTGTCTTAAAGCTGTGTGGGAAAAAAAAACCACTTCTTTTTATTTCTTGTGAATGAAGTTGCTCCCTTCTGCCATGACCACCGAAAAATTATTTGTTAATCCTTTTATCACTTATGATTTCTATATGATGCGCTTCTTTATGAATTCTTAAGATTGGGAAATGATAAGTTTCCCGGGGGGCTCACAGCTGTGTGCTGAACCTGTGATAATATAGGGGGAACAGAAATCTTGGTTTTGGGAGATTCATTCTGTGTATGTCACAGTCGAAGTGTGACTTTAACTGCATATATGTAATTGATAACAATACACAAAAATTTGCCTCTTTTATCCACTCCTTAATGACACAATGGATGTAGGTGACAATCGTCTGTGTGAAATGGCACATCCCAAAGAGACACCTGAGACATTCCTTATGCTGAAATATTATCACCTATGAAATATTATTACAAAAAATCTGATTCAGGTCAATTCTTCACATTTGAATCCCTCTTTGTGGGCAAAACAAAGGTCAGAGGAAAAGGTTAATACCAAATCAATATAATCAGCCAAATCTAGACCCTTTAGAAGCAGACAGAACAAATACTTTCATCTCTTCAGAAAATTACAAGAAAACATACACAAGTGAAGTTTGGGGGAGGGGTTCTAGATTATCAGTAAGTGATGCACAGACCACCTGAGTAGGATATTTGTATGTTAATTAAGGCAAACAAACTGTAATGAACAAAAAGAACAGCAGTAACTTTAGAGAACCATCGTGGATACACCATGATATGACAAAATCATTGTTGACTTTGTAGGTGTGATAATATTTTGATAATTGTATATTTTTAAAAATGAGTCCTTAGGGCTGTGCATGGAAATAGTCTTGGACTGGGTGACAGGATTTCTGGGATTGGTGGCAGAAAGGAGAGCATGGGACAAACCCAGAGGCTGTAAACTGACAGTTACTGCAGCTGGGAGATGGATATACGTGAGTCCATTACTCTCCAGTTCTGAGTATATTTGAAATTTCTATAATTTCTAGATTAATAAATCTTTTACATTTTTTCTCTTAGTGCATATTTGCAGGGCATAATGGTTGCATTCGTCATAGGTAGTTGGTACACGTAGGCAACACATCTTAGTTCTTCTACATTAATAAACCTTTGCTAATGCATCTAACACTATCACATATGACATTATAAAATTTGTGATTAATAGCTGCTACTAATATTTAGAGCTACTCAACAGTTCATAAAACAGTTAACGCTGTAATATTTTCTCCCTCATTGGCACTGGGATAAGTTGAAGCTGAGGAGCCAGGCCAGGGCGGCTAGTAAACTGCTCCTGAGAACTACAACTTGTCTTAGAACTTTCACACCGGAGGACCTGACAAAGAAGCCATCTGTAGGATGAGAGGGGAAGGACCCCCCCCCACCCCACCGGGGCTGGGGAGATTTTTACTCTTTGTGGCCACCAGATGGCGAAGGCTGCCCGCGCTCGGAGTTCGGCAGCGCCCGCAGCGGGACACAGGCAGAGCCAGCCTGGAGCCAAGGAGCTCGCAGCCGGCCTGGGCAGCGCTTGGTCAAACTTAAGTTACAGAAGTTTCTGCGCGAGCCCTGCTGCCTCCCCAAGGGCTTATGGACAGAGGTTTGGGGCTTTTTTAAGAAAAAAGGAGAAAATGAAAGTTTGTGGGGTGCTTCTTGGGGGGACTTCGGGGAGCTCTGCTCAGAACTGTTCGGCCTAGGTCTTTCCCTCGGAAAGCTAGCTGATGTGCGTCCTCGGTGACACACAGAGTACCATGAAGGAAGGTGTGTGTGTGTGTGTGTGTGTGTGTGTGTGTGTGTGTGTGTGTACGCGCGCGCGCGGGTGCATCCGAGAGAAGTTTACTTTTCTCCTAAACTGTAAAAGAGAAAATTTCGGTGGTCATCAAGGTCAGAGGGCCAGCATTTTGGAAAGAGAAGAAAAAGGAGAGAAGAAGGACTCTATAAACAGCTTATGCCCAATCGCTCAGCTCTTGAACCCAGGCGGAAACTCAGGTTCTGGCGCCCTGCGCGCAGACCTCGGCCTGTGGAGGAGGGACTCTGGCGACCCAGGCAGGCGCAGGTGAATGGATTCCTCGGTCGGAGTCCTCCAGCTGAAACTGCGAAACTAAAACTAACGTATTTAAAAATCTAAAGTTAAGGGGCAGGCTGAGGGCATTGCACGGGGGAGGTTTCAGTCGGTGTCTCCAATACATTTTTGCAAACTGCATCTAAAAAGAGTTTTCTGTGATTTCGGTATCTCCACGGAGAAAAAAATGAAAGAAAAAAGAAAAGTCTCCAGGGAGCGAGAGCGAAACTTTTTGCGTCCATAAGGCAGGTGGGGACTTAGGCAGAGCTGGGAAGGGCGGGGACGCAGCGAGCAGGCGAGAATACAAGGAATTTTGTGTTTGCTTCACTTTCGGCGCCCGAGTGTGGATACGAATCGAGAATGTAGGGATGCCTTTATTTCGGAACGTTTCCACTACACCTGCAGAGATTTTTTTTTAATGCGATTCTCTTGAACTCCATCTTTGAGAAAGGACGAAGAGACTGCAGAGAAGAGAGCCGGGACCGTGAGCCCGCCTCTGCCCAGCTTTAAGGCATAATCAAAGGAGGCCGTAGAGGAGGGAAACTGAGACCAACGGCAGCCTTGGTGCCTTGAGGTTGTATTTCAAGGTTTGCAATAGGTTGCTGCAGCGCACCGGTGCCCAAGGATTTTAATTTTTTTTTTTTTTTCTTCCTGATCCTTCCCGCCTTTCCGAGTTCTCCTTCCAGGGCTGGCGACTCGCCAGCCCAGCCCCAGGATAGTTAACCTACATCCCAGTAATTCTTGGCTTTGCAACTTGAAGGAAGAATCCTGCAATCGCCGAGAGGGAGGGAACACGTGCTGGGCTGAAGGAAGGTCCTGCTCTGAATCATCCCCAAAACAGAAAAAGAAAGGGAGAGGGAGAGAGACAGAAAGGGAAGGAGTGCGCTTTGCTTCTTTACTTTTTCCCTTTTTCACCCCCAAAGAACCGAAACTGGCATATATAGGACACGCGTGGAAAGCGACAAAAGCATTTCCTACTCCTAATCAAGTCTTCTTTACACAGCTCCTTTCCTCGTCCGTTGCAGTTTGTTTGTTTTATTAAGTTCTCTCTTTGGGGGCAAGAACGGTGGAGATGCAAGCTGGCAAGCCAGCAGACCCAAGCCAGTCTCCGCCCTGCGCCCACAATGCAGCCAGCAACGGGGCAAACGCGGGGACCCTGGTGGAGAATGTAAACAGACGGGGCGCCGAGCCCTTGATCTTTATTTAAATAGAGGCTTGTTTATCGGTGTCATCCTAGGAGGATTAATTAGATACATCTCTTCACAATTTGGTGTCTGACACTCCATCTTAGGAATGTCTTATCACAAGGTGTTAATTGGGGCCACTCAGCCACTTACGTTTCTATTAAACACTGTGAGGGACTTTTCACAAGTCTCAGGTTCTTTATACTGTACGGTGCAAAAATATACAGGACTTGAAAAAGACTAGGGCTTTTTCCTGCTGCGATTTGGGTTTGGGCGCTTTGGAAAGGGCAGAAATAGTGCATTGCATTGCATCTCCCCCAGGTGCAGAGGTAAGGGGGGGGGGGAAGCTGGTGGTGTGGGTCCGAGTCTGAATCTGTCATCCACAGTGAATGTGTATTAAAAACCAAATCTTCAAGGTGTTCGCCCTCGGCTTGCTGGTAAAATTCCTGCGACTTTCCCAGTTTTGGGCAGGCTCTGGGGTAAAGGCGGAACTCTTGAGAGTTTGCGCCTCCCCTCCTCCCTCGTCACTGCTAGTCCAGGAAGACCCTGAGCCCCAGAAGGATGGAGGGGATGAGAGGGAGCAGTCCAGGTACAAGCTCCCTGCAGCCTTAATTGGGCGCAGAAGGGTAGGAGGTCCCGGCTGATGGCCCGCCTCCCAGCAGCTAATCCTCTTAGCAGCTGCATTTCCGCGCCAAGCAATTAACAAAATGACCCTCCCAAGTCAGACCTTTACCCGAGGTGAGAGGGGGCTGGAAAGTTTGCAAGCTGGGATTGAAGCCGTCTGCAGATAAGCCTGGCGGGGTGTCTGGCGAGGGGGACAAAGGGCTTTCCGCTTCACTCCTGGCTTTAACTTTTCGGTGCGCCTAGGGTTCAGCAAGGCTTGGGTCTTCGGTCCTCTCAGAGAATGTGTCCCAGCTAAATGGAGCTAAGTCCGGCAAACTGCTGCCCAAGGCTTTGTGCGAAGGAAAGGTACGAAGCACAATCGAATTCTCCTTTGTAAGGGCCGCGCCCACCGCCAACCTGAGCCACAGCGCCTGAGTCCCGGTACATCTGGCTAGGAGCAAAGAACGCCGGCCAGCAGCTACCAAAGCTGCAATCTGCAACAGTAGGTTCAGCATAGGCCACCGCTGGGACCAAAAGCCTAGCGTGGGCGGCTCCTGCGCCCCCCACCCCTGCGCCCAGCCACCTGGGGACCAGGAGCTCTCAAAAGACCGTAGGGATTCCTGGGGAGCTTACCTGGGCCCAGAAATTTGTGGCCCCAATTAAAGCTGGGAAACCACCAGAGAAACATAAGGTCAGAGGTTTTGGAGGTTTAGATTATTAAACGCAAAGCAGGCTATCTCACGTCTCTGCTGCAAACACTCCCCACCCCAGCCAACACCCATTGTCCAGACTTCCCAGTGGGGTAGGGAAATAGCCAAGAACAAGATAAACAAAAGCATCCCCCATGCCCAGACTAGAGTATCTAGTTAAAGTCTGGATCCTTCCCTGGGGGAAGAAGGGACTGAGGTAGGGTTCACTGGAAAAAGGCAGAGGAAGAAGCAAAATGAGATTCTTTTTAAAAAAAGAATAAACCCCATAATACAGAAGACAGAGCTATGGCCGTTCCCTTATTGAACCACATTTATTAAAAATGACTAAGACTGTACATAAAAACCCAAGATCGCTAAAAAGCCTATAGGAGCTGTGGCATCAGAGTGTATTTTCACATTACCAAGGTGGGGAGTGGGGATGGCCAAGGAAGGGGGTAATGAGTTTTCCTTAAACACTGTTCAAGTTAGTAGAGTAGCTGCATACATTCTTAACTACCTAAGAAGTAAACAGAATATTCCCACACATGGGGATTATGAAACTCTCCCCTTGCCCTGCAGCTGTTAGGTGATTTGCAAATTCTTTACAAAGCCAAAGCACCAATTTTACATTGTCAGAGACACCTATGTAGCCTATTTGTACAATATATTCCACATTATTCTACAGTGTTTCTAAACACACAGAATTGTACAATTTAATTTTGCAGGGGGGAGGTGACTTTCTTCTCCACTCTCTCCTGAGTCCTACTGGCTACCTCAGTATACAGCAGAGGCCCAGCATGTCTCAAGTGAGGCAATCGTAGACTAGGGCAGACATGGCTTGTTCCCAAAGCCTGCAAGGAATCAGTCAGGTAAAACCAGCACTTTGACAAAGTCTTTCTTGACTCCCAGGCCTATTATCATCTTTTGCCCTTGGCAGGTTAATAGCAAAAAGTTGCCTGTTGAAGCCTAAGGCCCAGCCCTTCTTTTCTAGAAACAAAACACAGTAACACTCTGGGCTTTTGCTTAAAGTTCACAAATAGAAACTGAGAGGCAAAGATTTTAACTCATTTGATAGAGCTGGGCACTCAATCTTCACGGCCTGCATCTCTGAACGTTTAGTGTCTCCAAGAAATAAATCCAGAATGTTGACTAATCCTTGAGTTTTAAAAACATGTCATAAAGTCCTCCATTAACTTTATTTTATAAGGGAAAAATGCTGGGTTTGTTTCAGTTACCTGCAGCAATCAAAAAGCTTTGGCACCTTCTTTTAGAGAATTGCACAAAACAGGATGCATCAAAGTGGAGGGCAAACGTCTTTTTGGCAACCTAGGTAAAGAAGACAACAAAAACACCACCAAGTCCATTTGCAAAGAGCTAATGCTTACAAGGTTAACATAATTCTTTAGGGAGTTGTGTAAAAAGCATAATATCCCCCCATGCCTTTTGAGCTGTCTTTACTGTACTCTTCAGCATTAATGTCCTCACACTTTATGGAGGGAGAATTTTCATTACTGGAGGTGCTAGGAGACAGCCGCCTTCGCTTGCAAGCACTGGTGTATACCCCTGAATCATTGGAATCTAGAGACTTGATGGAAGGGGGTGTTTCTATCCAAGAAGAGCCGATTTCCTCTTTGACTTTCTCCTTGGAGAGTTGATCTTCAGAGAACACCGGAGGGCTGGTTCTAGAGGTCCATGGTAGTCCAGCTGCCATCTTCCTCTGATAAGAACCTCGACCTCCCCACCCTGCCATTGCAGGGAAGGTTGCATCAGGGTAATAGCTCAGGGCATGGGGTGTCTGGAGGGGCAAGGATTTAATACCATATGGGAGCAAGGTACTAGAAGTATATTCGGATTCATAGGAACTGATGTCTAGTTTGTTGGCCCCTGGTTGCTGGACGGGCGTGACAAGCCACCTCTGGGGAGGGTTGGCCACCTCTTCGCTCTGTTGGGGTGAAAGGAGGCCGTTCGTCTGTGGCACGGTTCTCTCACCATTATAATATCGGGCTTGAGGTAAAGTGTTCACAAAGGGCTCCGGGAAGAAGGACTGGACGCCATACCGACCTCCAGGGACAATCTGATGGGATCTAGGAGAATCCGTGGGAGATGGAGTTAACCTGTCATTTTCTGAAGCGGTGTACATGCTACAATATAAAGAGAAACACTTAAAAAAAAAAAACCCCTAACGTTGTCCCCAAACAAACCGCCTCCCAGAAATGCAAAGGGCTTACACAGTTGGGTGTCTGTATGGAGAACGCTGGTGAACAGGAGCAAAGTGGCAGAAGATACTGTGGCCAATTTTGGCTAGATTCTTGGCTTATTGGGAACAATTTCTCTCCACATAAGAAAAAGGTACCTCCAAGGCACTAGGTATTTGAACTTTTGAAAATCTACCTTTGTAAGACCTCAAACATGAAAAACTCAGAGCAACCCTTCCTTGTCAATGTGATAGAAGGAATGCTGGCTGTGGTACTAGAAAATTAAGATTCTAAAGTAAGGTATCTCTATTGGGTGTTATGAAAAGTATATCCTCTGGCCCTGGGGATTTGGCTCAGCGGCCTAAGTCCCTGTCTGGCAAACACTAGGTCGCTAGTTAGATCTCTGGTACCAAAAAAAAAAAAAAAAAAAAAAAAAAAAAATCCTCCATTTTCAGGCTTTCTTATGTAAAAAAGGGGGCAGGGAAGTGATAGTACCTGTTTTTGTGAGGATAAAATGTCGGATCAAATGAGAAAGGAAGCTATATGAATAGATTCTTAAAATTTCAAAACTTCAGCATGCTTGCAGTCCCAACATTGAGCTGCTAAGGCAGGAGGACGGCAAATTGGAGCCCAGTCTGAGCAACTCCCTGATTTAGGGAGACCTTGTCTCTAAAAATGCTGGGATGTAACTCAGTGTGGAGGCCAGGAGTTCAATCCCCAATAACACCAAATAAATAAGTAAACATTCAAATCCCTAATTTGAAAACATTATTCAAGTTTAAGACTTTAATTTTGGGGGGATTAAAAAAATTCTGTGAAAATTCTAAAGCAAAAATAAAAATGGAGAAAACTCCCAAACATTGAAAGCTGACTGTAAAGTATTTCCTCAGCAAAATGATGATGTGTGCCTTGCTTAAAGATGACCAAGCAGGTGTGAACAAAGGTTGCACTTACGAATCATAGTTGTCCCTGAAGCCCTTTGCAAACGGGTTATGATCAATCTTCAGCTGAGTAATCTGAAAAGGGGAGAGAAGGAGCTGTTGACTGAATGCTTCCTCACACTAGACCTGGCCTGAGGGCTGGCTGGGGATGGGGGCCACTCACATCTGTGTTTTGGTAGGCAGTCACTGCGATGAACTGTGTTTCCGAGAAGGTAAAAGTCTGGGTCTTTGAGGGCTCATTCAAGTCTTCCACGCCATCCTCTGTCACTTCAACAATGTGCAGTCGAGGTTGGTATTTGTGTAAAGACTGTAAGACTATCATCTGAAAATGAAAAAAGTCGCTGTGTCTAATAAGTTCCTTAGAGGCTCCACAAGTAGATTTTAACAAATAGTACATTTGGAGATGGGACTCCTGCTTGTTCCCCATCAATAGTTTTCTTTATTTGTTGTTTAAATATTCATTTCTATAATCTTAGCATTGCTTCTCTTGAAACTCAAAATATAGCTTCATCTTTATGATAAACACTCTTTCCTTTTGGTTCCTAAAGCCCTAAAAAGATTTCAGTATTTCTGTTCCTAACTCAGTGCAATTGAAATCCAGTAAGAAAATAAAAATAAGAAAAGTTCAAAAACAAGATTAGAACTAGGTGAGCAAACAGGTAACAAGTATAAATATAAATACAGTACAGCATTGACTCTCCTTGGAAGAGACACCAGTAGCCAGAAGACACCCCCTCTTCCTCTGTCACTCTACCTGGGTGTTGTTGTTATTTGCGCCTTTGTTATTGGTGAGTTTTAATTTCCCAAAGGAAATCTCCTGTCTCATCCAATGGGAACCAGTATTAGGAGACTCTGGGTGGACATACATTTTGTTGCCTAAGAGAAAAAACGAAACAAAACACAAAACCCAAACATATAAGGCTGTCTAGAGATGGAGGAAGGGGAGGGATAAAAGAGCTACATTTACAGCATAATTTCCCTGGGCCAGGGATCAGCAGGACTCTATTGGTACCCTGACCAGCCCTCCCTAGTCAAGGCACTCATCAGAATGATCTAAAAATAGCCAACAGGAGATGGACCTGGAAGGCACCTGAGACCTTAGCTGAGTGAGGTTTTCCCGAGGGAACACTAGAATGCCAGGAGTTCTACCCACCCAGAGGCTTCTCAAACTAGTAAGTTTCTCAAATGGAGGAGCTGGGGTTGGGGTAGGGCCACAGTCAAAGGCTTTATATACATGTATAACAATAGGCAAGGAATATGGCTTCGTGATTCTCAGTCAACACAAACTCAAAGTAACGCCTCTAGATCCCGCTTAAAAAAGGGTTGGGGGAGGAGGGAGATCTACGTTTAAATAGCAGTTGTCTAAGGCCTGGGTGCAGATTTCTTCCCAGCCCTGTTCTTTTTCTCCTCACCCTGCATATTATTGTCGGCTTTGCCGCAGGTCACCCACTTGCCCCCCTGGAAGCGCCAGTGGTTTGGGTCGGCCAGAACCACCTCTACGAACACGTTGTAGTGGGCGGTGGGATTGAGTCCGTTTATGTTGAAGCTCAAGAAAGGAAACATGCGCCTGTGCAAGGGAACAGAAGCAGGTAAGTCATTTACATCGGGATGCTTGCAAACGCACCCGGACTCGCCGAGGTCCCCGGGCACCCGGGATACCGTGAAAGCTGGACACGCACAGGTCTATAGTGAACAGAAAACCGGTGAAGTGGCCAGGAACTATGAAAATATTTTTCAATTGGCAATTCTCAGATAATTTTCCTCCTTCCGAGGGAGTACTTATGTCCTTAATGCACGTGCTTCTGAGATCTCTAATTCAACTTCGCGGCACTTATTAAACTTCCTCTCAGGATGCTCACAATTAGGAATTTTTAAACATTTAAAAGCACAAATGCCCAAGAACATTGCGCACGCGCGCATGTAGTCTACGGATAAGGGTATATATTATTCAGCTTTAGTCTAAAAGTCTCCTTTAGGTACCCCTCTCCCAGCACCCATTTTCACTTTTCTCTCTTTCAAAAAAGAGAGAAACAACAACAAAAATCAAAAACAAAAAAAGCCACAGTTAGCAGTTGGATAAGTGTCAGAACTTCCTTGCACTCTGAACCCGAGTCTGGTCTGGCTTTAGGTCCTGCCTAAGCACCATCCATCCCGGGCCAGCACTGCAGCCTCGCAGGCGCCCTGCGGAGACCCTGGCGCCGGGAGCTCCAGGAGCCCATTCACCGCGTCCGGCAGCAGCGACCTTCCCCACCCGCCGCTCCTCGAGCGCGGGTGCGCACCAGCCTATCTTCAGCACATCCACTGGGAGCAGGCGGATCCCGTGAAGCCTGCTTTGTATACGAGCCCAAATTTCCATTTCCGCCTCCTCCTTGTCAGTCCAGGTGTGGATGACGAGGGCGGAGGGGAGAGCGCAGTCTAAGCCGCCGGTGTGCGGGCCGAGGGTAACACTGTATTGGCGAACTGGTGTCTGCCTTATTGCGCGCTAAAAAATAACCACTTCAAGCAGAGCGAAGAACGAATGGGCACAGCTCCCGCATCCCCAGCCTCCCTCAGGATCACACATTCTGCTTTGATCCCCTCACCCAGGGACCCCTCCAGGCTTCTCTCACCTGCCCTGCTTCGTAATGATCATCTCAGTTTGGTGACGGTGGAATTTGAGCCACAGAGGCCGGTTGCACAGGTAGACGTGGGCGCGGAAGCCGGATCCGGGAACCCCCATGCCCCCCAGTCCTCCGCAAGATCCAGCCGCTGCGGTTCCGGGGTACGGCCCGTACAGCGGAGGCCCCTGGCTGTACTGATAGGCGCCGGGGCCGCCGCCCCCACCCCCGCTGCCTCCCGCACTACCGGGCGCGCCGGATCCTGGGCCAAACTGCGCCCTCCCGGGTGGGCACACGGCTGCGGGGAATCCACCGGGGGGCAGCATGGAGCCGTAGGGGTAACGCGCACCATTGGGAGCCGGGTACACAGATCCGTGGGGCGCCCCGGCTGCTGCCTGGTACGGGAAGAGCGAGCAGGGCGCAGCCAGCTCCGAGCCCTGGGGCCCGGGCGACTGGAGGTAGTAGCGCTCGGAGCTCAGGCTGTCCATGGAGTAGCGCGCGGTGGCGGCGGCGGCGGCGGCGGCGGCGGCGGCAGCAGCAGAGGGCAGCTCCTCCTCCCCGCAGGGGGAGCCCTTGCGGCCGTCCGGGGGCCCTGGCTTGGCCACCGCCGCGGCGCTGGCGAAGGTGTCCCCGGCGTCGGCGTCACTGAGCATGGCCGGAGGGGCCCCCGCTCCAGCTGCTGTGGGCTCCCCGTTCCCCGCCTCGCACGAGAGACTGCCCGAGAACTTCTTGGGCGCTTTGTCTAAGTCCAGCCTCTGCGGCGAGGGGTCAGCGCCTGGGAGATGGGTGGCACTCCCGCCGCCGCCGCCCCGCGCACTCTCCAGCGGATAGAAGTGCGCCCCGGGCAGGTTCACAGAGCTCACCAAGAGTTGTTCCCCTAACTGCATGCTTTGCAAAGCTCAGACGACAGCTGGCTGCTTCCTCTCCTCCTGTGGCCTTCTTATTATAAAGGCAGGATGGGGGAGCCAGCGCCCTCTTCCGAGGGGAAGGTAACTTCCCCTTCCTCCCGCGCTCAGGCTACCCACCTGCGGACTCGCGGGCAGCCACAGCGCGCACTCGCGCACCCTGAAGCCAGCGTCCTTTCGCAAGGAAAGCGCGCTGAGTTTTTTAGGCAGGAAGTGGAAACTGACCGAGAAACATTGTTCCTTTCCTTCTCCGTCTCTCTTGTATGTCTGGACTCCCACACTCACAACCAGGAAAAAGAGGATTTAAGCTTCTTGTTCCCATCCACCCACCAGCCCGCACCTTGCTGTCCTATACCTATCGGCAAACCATCCGTCTAGTTGAACGCTTAGAAACTGGAGGGCTGTCACTGGCTGCTTTATATACGTGCGGCCAGGGAGTGGTTTAAAGTCCCACAGCTCGGGGGCCCTCCTATTGGCTGATGGAGGTGACGATAATCAATTAGGCATTTACTAATTGGATCAAGTCGCCTGCTACACTTTCTTTAGCTTGTTTTTCTTTCTTTTTTAAAAAAAGACTGTCCCGTTGTGCGAATCAATCTTGGGGTTTAGGTGTACAGGACTCCATAGCGGGGACCCCCTTGGCACGAGACATCCCAGCGCTCTCCGTGGGCAATGTAGGAGCAGGTATTAGAGGACCAGGGAAAAAGTCTCTGCTTGCTAACTGCTTGCAGGGAGGCGCGTGTCCAGAAGGTTGTAGAAATGAGGTGAGTTGGAGGCTCCAGAATAAATCTTTCCTGCCAGACTTCAAACGGACCATCTTCCTTATGGAAGACTCCTATGTCTTCGACATACAGGAAACTCTTTTTATTGGGTCTCATCTTTTTATTCAGTGGGAAGGGTTTGTGGAGAGAAGTCTCGCTCTCAGCATTGGTGATTCCCGGGACTGAACGCATGTTACCATCCTGGTGGACCTAAGCTCTCAGCCTCTGAATCGGAAGCCCCAGTAGGGTGGGGTCCCGGAAACCCAGCCAGTTACCCTCATCCCCTCGCCTCATCCCCTCGCCAGCCACCCTGCTTTTGGAGGCCATCTCTTTTATTACACACAATTTAAAATCCACGCTACTCAAGTTTTCTTCCTACATCCCCTACCCCGCCTCCAAAACCGTCTTCTGAGGAGCCTGACACCAAGAGACAAAGGTTCCCTGGCAGCCGCGCGGCTGAGAGTCCCCAAGCTTTTCCTCCGGCACAACCCAGAAGGTAGAATAATTAGTGAAATAATCAGTTTGATATTGAATTAAGCTCCTTTGCCCCAGCTGCCTGCTTCTTCTGCGTTTCCGCAAACAGTCAAGAACCGCGCGGTCCTCTTTTATTGTTTTATTATTACAGAAGTGGTGGGGGGCGTGTTTCCTTGCGGTTGAGGAGTAGCCTGAATATTTGCTGTTACTAAGCAAATACGGACGCCGCCAGTAACCGCTCCGGGAGCGCATTTTCCGGCTGAGATGTCAGGACTCTGCTTTCCCAACCGAACGCGATCACACGGGAAACTTTTTGCTTACAACAGATGAGGTGGCCTTAGGATCTGCGGAGCGCTCACTCGCCAAAACAAGGCGAAGCTTTCCAACCCGGGTTCAAAGCGCAGCAGCACCGACTGCTCACTCGGCAGGGTGTGGGTTGGAGAGTGCAGCTGCGTCAGTGCACTGGGACGCTGCACGGCGTTTATCTCCGTGTTTTTGGGGTGATAATGAAAACCATAGGCACGCAGGAAGGTTTTCAGGGGCAAGGCACAATCTGAGGTGAAAGGGGCAAGTTAAGTGTGGGCCGGGAGACGGTCGTGTAAGTGTTAGGCCGGGCACACCAGAACCAGACCCCAGGAAAGCTGGCACCACGCGAGCTCAGCCTTGCGCTCCTGCGTTTCGTCCCAACGGTTTAGTGAATGTATCTTTGGCGAGGCTATCTGTTCAGATCATTTGACTATGCACTCCGATCTCCCTCGCTTTTGGTTTTATTTTGACCCAGGCAAGTTCTGGGAACTGATTTTTCAGATACTGTAGCGCTTTTTGTACACTTAATGATTTTCACCGTGGAGATTCCGTGATGGCACAGGAGCGGAGCGCAAGGAGTGGAAGGGGATGCGCGGCGTTGGCGACGTCGCCATGGGCTAGTGAATATGGTTACAAGTCATAGACTCTTTTGCATTAGCTTGGACCTGAGCTTGGGGTGTTTGAGGGGGAAACTAGGTGTGAGACACCGTCTCACGTACTTTGGAAATGGAGTGGCCGAGGGTACTGGGCAGTTTTGCACTTTAACGCAGACAGAAGCACACCTCGGTGTCCCTTCAAATCTTTAAGCGACCAGGGAAACGCTGCGCAAATGGCAAAGTGCCATCGCAGGCAACAGGCATCGTTCCGACCCACTCTGGCGCAAATAACGCGGGCCAGCTGTCCCGAGCCACATCAGGAAGGGTTGATTCCATTCCATCCCTAGAGCAAGCCCGTGAAAGCTCCTGGGTTCATTCGAGTGCCACCGAATTATTAAATATATGCATGATGTGTATGATCCGGAATGTACTGATTCTTAGGGCAGGGAATCGCAGTTTATGTTTGCCATATTCCCAGAAGTCTATTATTTTACCCAGTGCCTGAAACATTTTATAAATGGGGCAGCAAAGACAATTTTGAAGACTCAAATAGTTGCAACAAAACAATCTTGAGGTCTAGAATTTTTAGAAAGTGGAGGTTATGTAAGAGTATTATATTACATCTATAAATATGTATTCTACAAGTTCCTCATTAAAACACTGTTTCTGCTGCTTTTTCCTGGCTGTAAAGAGGCCCAAACTCACTTACTGATTCTATATTAACTACTTATTATTCTTACTATTATCATCATCATCAGTATTATTGCATATGGTACATACCTAGAGAGTTACAGACGAGCAAATGAGTGATTATCAGTGTGGAACTGCTGGTCCAGTTATACTTGTAATTAGAGAAGAGGCATAAACATGTCACAGACACACTTCAAAATTCAAACCTTCTTTTCCAAAAATGGCAACAGAAATGAAAGCTGAAGCAGAGGCATCAGCAAATTTGTCTGGTAGTGCCCTAAATTAAACTGGGCAAACAACAGAAACTTGCAGGCCACTTGCTGTTTGATTTCAGTTACACCCCAAGGTTCATGAAATCCAAATGAGACATTTATTGAAGAGTGCCTGGTTTTATGTGGCTCGACTGACAGTGCTGGAATACGTGGAACAAAAACATCAACACTGGAGAGGAAATGTGGAGACCTTGGAACCCCGCACTCCAGTGATGGCTGGATTAACTCCAATCTTTACTTTTTGGCCTGGGATGGAACAAGCAGGAAAGTCTGAGGGCCACAAGGAGGCCAAGGCCAAGGCTGTGTGTGGGCATTATCAGAAGTCTCATGTTTCATTGTCCTCAGCAGTAACAGTGACTTCATGCCCCTGGCCCCTTCTGATAACATAAGGTTATAACCACAACCAGGTAGCCTTTTCCTTTCTCCCCATGCAATGCGTGGATCTTGTAAAAGCACAACTGAGAAGCATTTGGTTTTAACAAGACTATTATGCACTGAATCCATACACACGTGTATGAATAAATTACAGAGGTGAGTTACAGATGAGTGCAGTGACATATGATTTGCCTCCCATCCAGCCTGCTTCAACTCCCACACAGGCAAGGGGGCCCGTATAAATGTCCCAATAAATTCTATTATTTTCACCCCCACTAAAAACGTGTTATCAAAACACTGTCCATGTTATTCAAACACTTTGTAAACTCTGAACAGACTTGCTGCCAGCTCTGCTTTAACCCTAGGAAAACATTCCAACATAAACCGGTCACCAGCGCTTCGCCTGGACTCTGGGAAAACGTCAATGGGTTTTTCTGTGGCAAGTTGGTCGTTTTACTATTTATCTATGGCCCTTTCTTTGTTGATGTTATGTTTTATTTCACCATCTCAGGTTCACTCTTTGGCCCTTTGTGCTGGGATGGCCAGGTCTGCTGCCTTGGTCTGCTTTGTAGAGGAAGGGAACGTTTATCATGGCAAGGTTGTTCATGTTTCTTTCTTTTTAAAGAAAATCTCAGGTAGGATAAAACATTTTGGAAAGGATAAATGGTTTTGAGTCTGCTGACATGAGCCAGATCTCACCAACAGAATTTCCATGTTATGAGAATTTATAAAACTGAAATTTCACTGTGACACACTGAACCAGGCTGATCACTTACTTAAAAAGTAAAAATCATCAGACCTCACAAATGTGAGAGACAAAGGATTGTCCCAGACTCACTGTATTTTTCCACATGAAATTGACCTATTTAAGTTATTATTTTATTTATATAGTTATTGATCTATATAAAGTGTTGTTCACTGCTGAAGTATGAAGGGAGGGGAAATCCTGAAATCAAAGTTAATAAATTAAAAAAAATGTTAATAAGTATATTAAACATTGCTCATTACCAAAGATAAACTTTTTTTCTAAATATTAACTCAAGAAACTTTGACAGCAGCCCACAATCTTGATTTAATTTTTAATTAAAATTTTATTTTTTTAAATTACAAGTGAATTTCTAACTTTTGTTGCTGTTTATCATCATTCTTTTCATATTTTAGGAGATACATATATACACATAAAAAAGTCAAATGAGGCAAAAAAAGGTCAAATGCCCTCAAAAAGTGTATTATGAGACTATTTGGTTAATTATTACTGCATTAAGGTATTAAGTCATATAGGCTTTGCTTACTTTTTCACCTTTGACCCATCCAGTACTTAGTAGGTACTCTGGGTTACTTAATCTGTGTGCCTCAGCACCTAACACAGTCCCAAACAATGTTAGATTTTAAGCTTTAAGACTATCAAGGGTAAAGGGAAAAAGCTTTCTTCTTACACACACACACACACACACACACACACACACACACACACACCCTCCTAAGTGAATAGACCTTCCATTTTAATCTTTTTAAACAGTAAGAGTTATTTTTCATCCTTTTTTAGACCTTCCCCACCCCAAAGACCACACATTTTGCATGACTGTTTTTGTGTGTATATTTCAATGCTCATATTTTTCCACAGGAAAGTAGAAAAGAAAGGCAGTGCCATGCCTGCCGCAGGACTGCGAAGAGGAGCAAGGGGCCTGGCTCCAAAAGGAAACAACGCCCTCAGTGTAAATCAGCTGCTCATCCCTAGCAGAGCTGGCGGAGATTAAAGTTTCTGACAGTGATACACACAGGTGTGCAGGACGTGGACACAACAGGTGGGCAGAGTCCAGTCCTGAGAACCAAGGCTTCAGGGCGCCAGGAGCAGCTGCAATCTTTACCCAGGCCCTAAGTGAGAAATGAGAGAGAAAGTCTGCATTGGCGCAGAAACTTGGCAGAGATAACTACAGACGAGAACGGACAGCAGGACAGAAAAACCAGAGAGCAAACTCCTAAAATCCTCCTCTGTAGATTCTTAAGAGAAGAGCAGAATGTTGGACCCAGAATTGTATGTATATGTGGGTCTTCCTTTTACTCACTTCGAGATCTCAGCAAGCTCCTTACGTGCCTCAGTTTCCCTATCTGTAATAATAGCACACGTACTATAAATAAAGCAAGTAGACTAGCAGCCTTCCCAGGAAAGTCTGCAGTCCGTCCTGTTACTAACCATTATACTGACACTGAGCTCACTTTTTTCTTTTTTTGCCTTTCTTGCTAAGATACTGGGGCTAAAAGAGGACAAGTATATCTTAATCTTTTCCTCGCAGGGAATCCCAGTCTCCTGGAGCAGGCCAGTAGCAAACAGGTCAAAGGCAACGTGAAGCAGACGTAGGAAGCAGGAGTAAGTCAGAAACAGAGCGGAAGTCCTCGATGCTGTATCAGTCCCCTGCTCTGTCCTCACAGGATAGAGTGGCCTCCAGGACAGCCGCGCTGCAGAGGCGCACTTCAAAGGCAGGCAGCAGGAGCTCCCTAACCCCAGCGTGCCTTCCGCCCCCTCGGGCCCTCATTAGCATTCTGTTTTTCCCAGGGTCTCCCCCACACCTGCTACCCCACAGGGATTACTTGTCAAAGAAAGAAAATAGGGTGTTTAGCTCAAGTTTTGTTCCCCACCCACTTGGTTAAATGCCCGACCCCGAGGGAGTTCGGGAGTAGCTGGAAGCCTGCGGAGGGGTCTTGCTCCAGAAGGTAACAAGTATAGAAAAGTCATCATCTGGGCCACCTCGCTGTGGGTCTCTGCCGACCTCAGTGGTGGCTTCTGCAAACTGGGAGCACCAGAGAGGGTCGCGTGGTGAGGACTCCGGAGGAGGCCTCCCTGCTCAGCTGGCCTGGGCGGTCTGACCACGGGGCAGGTCCTGGGGAGAGGCAGGCAACCACCTCCCCCGACCAGTTCTGAGGGATCTACAGGGAAACAGTAGCTAGACAGCAAGGAGCACTTCGATGCGGTCTTCATCCATCTGCAGCCGACTTTTCAAGATGGGAGGCCGCTCTCAAAGCCACAAGAGGAAAACACAACCAGATGCTGACCATAGGCTAGGCCCTCTTCTTCGCTTGTAGGGAAGCAGATTTAAAATCAGATCGCTGGGGCCAGGGAGGTTGCTCAGTGGTGCAGTGCCTGCCTGGCAAGTAGGAGGCCCTGAGTTCGATCAGCAGTACAAAATAAAAAAATCATTTCCATAAAAACCTTATCCCATTGCACAGAAGAATAAGATGATGGTTTGAGAATCGAAGACCCAGTGCACACAACTAAATATAGCAGTTGGAATTCGAATCCAGGAAGTTTGAAGGTCGGGGGCCCAGGGGCGGGGTTAAGTATGCGCGAAGATACAGCGGTGTGAGTCTGTGTGTGTGTGTGTATATGGTGTGTTTGGGGGGGCGAACGGTGGAATAGGGGACCTGTGTGCCTTCTCTGGAAGCTAATGGTCCAGTACCTATAATTTAGAACGAGTCTCTATTTAAGCCCTCATTACTACCTCTCGAACGTACGTGTTTTCATCAACGTTGAGAAGAAAACCCATTTTACAGATAAGAAAACCGAGGCTGCGTGAGATACATTAGTTTGCCCGAGGATACACAATTTGTGAGTGGCAAATCAAGGCAGACCCGGAAGCATAAACTGCTGTCTCCCAAGCTGCCAGCATTAACCGAGGGGCGATCTGCTGAGGGAGCCGCAGGGAAGATACAGCCGGTTCCCCGCGCTGCTCCCACACCAGCTCTCGGCGGTTTCCTTTCCCCCTCCTAGTCCAGGCCAGAGGTCGCGGCGGCCCCGCCCCACCGCCCCCACCCACTGGCGCGCTCCTGGGCTGGGGGTTTGGAGAGGCTGAGGTTGCTTCTGGCCTCGGAGCGGATGCTCGCAGCCTTTGAATTGCGCACGGGCGACCCAGCGAGCAGGCTCCTGCCGGCTGCCCCTGGTCTGCCGGTGATGTGTCTGCGGTGGCCCTGATCCCGCGTCAGACAGATCTGGGGCGATCTTTCCAGGTTCTAGGTCCCGAGCGGGCGGCGACCTCTCCCGCCGCCACGCACAGCCGCCTCCGCCCACGCGGGTGCGCGCGGGCCGCGCAGGGTCTGGACGCTCGAGGCTGCACTCCAGGCGCAGTCCCGGTGCGCAGGACCCGGGCAAGTGTCGCCGCCGCGCTCCTGCGCCCGGGGTGATGTAGAGGTGAAGTCGAACCCCTGTTTTCTGGCCGCTGACACACGTAAAGGCCCACTTAATTATTTCAGGCTGTTTGGAGTGAAAAGTTAGTAAAGAGCATCCCACATACTTCCTCTTTCTCCCTTTTTGCCTTTTTACCCCACGAGCCACCTTTTCTGTACCTTAGGTCAGCCTCCTGGGCAGCGACTAATTTGGCGCCTTTAACTCCACGCCTACTAGAGAATGTATCATAACAATACATTTTGTGTAGGAATACATTCTACCATGTAAAATCAATAGATGCTTTAAAACATACTTGTGAGATTTTTTTTAAAAAGCCACTGGTTTACAACGTCTCACGCCTCCTAATCCTCTGACCTGAAAGGCGAACAAGATTAGCGTCTTTCTGGGGCTATCGTTTTACATGTTTGCACCAAAAAATACGTATTCACATCTGAACTGCTTATCTGGAAGCTTTTTATACATTATTCAACATCTTGATTTTATTTTTCACTTAAAATACATCTTGCAGTCAATTCCCGGCGATGTCAGAGATTTTGCTACCTCAGCACGTCCTGGGAACACCGCTGGCGGGAAATGCTTCTTAAATTTTGTACCGGTTTGGTGCTTTGGGGCTTTCCTGGCGGCTGCGGTGCCAACGCCAGCCCGCGGAAGCGCGCCGCCCTGGAGAGGGCTGCACCGGGCCGGCTCGGCTCCGCCTGGCTCGTGCGCTCCCAACTCCTCCAGGCCTCGGCCGGGCGTTTCTCTTGCTCTGAGACTCCCCACTGTTTGTACTTTGAGACCCCAGAAGCAGGTAAACAAGCTCTGCGATTCTGCCCTGTGCTCCAACGGCTAGGGGGCGGGGAGCGATCCGCCAGACAGTTCCAAGCAGCCTTAAGTCAGATCAAAGCGGAGGACCGAGCGGCGACCGTCGGCCCCATTAACAACTGCTTGGCCTGCTGGCTGCTGGGGGTGGGGAAGGAGTTGGCCAGATGCGGACCAGAAAGCGCGAGCTGCCAAAGGTCCAAAGAGTGACCGGATCACATCCCCCATCCCCTTCCCTTCCTCAACCCCAACCCCCACTACTGGGGATGAGCAGGGCCTTGGAACCCAGCCACGTCCCCAGGCTTTTCTCTTCTTTTTTCTCCTTTCTCCATTTCTTTCTCCTTTCCTTTCCTTTTTTTCTTTTATTTGCTTTTCATTCATTCATTCATTCATTCTCGATATCTTCCAAGTTTCTAAATTGCCTCTGCTGAGCTCAGATTTGCCATCCTTCTGCCTCAGCCTCCGAAGTGCTAAGATTACAAGAAGAACTACAGCCCCAGCGTCACAATGGCGAATCTCGAAGATGCTGCAGCACATGCTTGGAGTCACACAGGAAGGCTCAGTTCACTAAACACTATCAAATACAGGTTGATTAGAAAATGTGTCTGGCAGTGTCCCGGGTGCTGGTGCAGACCTGGATGGTGCAGGGAGCTGGTGGTAGGTACAGATCACAAGTGAGCTATAATCAGAATAATGCAGTGGCTTCAAATTTCTTCTGAACATTAGAATATAATCTGCGGAGTTCTTAAAACTTCTGATGCCTAGGTACATTGTTTAACCCAGAACGGTTAAACAAGAATTTCTTGCAGCGAGACACGTATTTCTTTTTACATTTTTTTTATTAAATAGTTAAGATAGTTATACTACTGATTTCTCTGAGTTTGCTGAAGAGAAGGGTTTGTGCTGACACTGGACAATTGAAGGCAGATGTCCTGTGCTCTGGGTGAATGATCTGCCTACTCCCAGGGAGGCTGTAAACATCACTGAATGTGATTGAATTTAAAATGATCAATTTGTATTTAATTTTTTTAAATGATCAACGTTTTAACATAATTTGAAAATGAAAGAGTGCATGGGAATGTTTTAAAAGTAGAATGCGCCATGTATGTACGTACCACTGTTGTCCCCTGATTGACATGTCTTGAAATTTTGTTGTAGTTTTTTCTTCTTTTTTTTCTTTCTTTTTATCCTTGAAATAAAATGGATGTGGGAACAACTTTTTATTAGTACCTGTTTGTAGTACACAGTGATGACACTCCTCATGGAGAGTTGCTGCGTGTACATGGCACATTTTAATTCTTCTTACTACCCGCTCCCACTTTTTCCTCTCCTCCCACTCCTTTCTTCTATTTCCCCCTCCTCTCTATCCTCTCAATCCTAGTGATTCCAATGGGCAGCAAAGTTGGAGAATCATCGTGCTTTTGATTTGGGGGTTGGTGGAGTTTTTTTCTCAGTAACTGAGATTTGAATTGGGCCAGCAGGGCCAGCAGCCAGGAGATGGCCTGTGGGACACTGTAGGCTGAGGCCTGCTGTCCTCCGGAAATGGCAGTAAAGGGGATCTTGGGGGGGGGGGAGGATGTGAGGTCTGGTCACTGCTCTGCCCCTCTGGAAAGGCTGTCCATTGCTCCTCCTAGGGAGTCTGTAAAGGTCCTTGAATGTGATCTAATTTAAAATGATCAATTGTTATTTTTTAAAAATGATCAATTTTTAAACATTATTTTTTAAACAAAATTTTTAAATCAAATAGTGCATGGGAATGTTTTAAAAGTAGAATAGCGCTAGAAAATGCTTAACAGCAATTTCATAACATCTTTCATGAGGCCTTATCATCAACTCTAAAATACTATTACTCTGAACCATCATCTATCATGAAGATTAAAAAGTCACCTCTTGAACTTCAATTTTATGCCTTTTTTAAAGAATTCTGCTTATTGGGCTAGAGGTTTAAGTCAGCAGCAGGAGCGCCTGCCTGGCAAGTGCAAGGTTGTGAGTTCAAACTCTGGTACCAAAAAAAAAAGACTTATTTAGACCAAGTTGTTATTTTTCACATTGAATTGTGAGATACATAGAAAGGAAAGTGTATACTGTCTACAGAGGCATGAGCGCTATGTCCTACTGCCACTTGAGCAACAGGGACTGTAAGACACCATTAATAATAGAATGCACTTGGATTCACTCCTCTCAAGGCTTTAGGCCTTTCAACTTTCTTAATCCTTACAGCAACTGTATGAGGCAGGACATATTATTTATCAACAAGTTAGCAAGTTGCAGAAAAAGCACAAACCCATTGTGGCCTTCATTACCACATTAGGCTGAGAAAACTGTCCAAAGGAATCAACTGAGACTCAGAAGGGTTCCAAGGAGAGACACAGATGAGAAGCCAGAGGAAAGACTTAAATGCTCAGGTAAGTGCTGGATTGCGATCTGCATTTCAGTTTGATCACAAATTTGTAACTGTTTGAAAAGGAAGGGTCTATGATAAAACACTATTTTAGAGCTAACAGTATTCAAGATACATGTAAAACTTATGATGAATGGTATATGTATATTTCAGGCCATATTTTAAAGTAAATCATTTTTAAAAAATTGAACTGCAGTACATCCAGAAAAAGAGAAATAGCCTGTATGTTCAGCATGTTAGGATTTCTCCAATTGAACATGCTTGTAAAACCAACATCTGTGTTAAGAAATCTGGTTTAATACAGATCCTAGGGGGTCCCAGTTTCCTACTCTGGTCTCCTCCCATGAGTTAAACCCTATTATGACTTCCATCACTACTGTTTATTTTCTGTATTTTTGTATAAATGGAATCTTACCGTGTGTTCTTTGTGTCTGGCTTTTCACTCAAGCTATGGTTGGGATAGCCATGCACGCTGTTCTGAATAATTCCCTTTGCTCTGCCTTCTTGCTGGATGGTATTCCATCCAATGAGTATGTGGTTTATTCTACTGTTGGAGACACAGGAGTTCTCCTGCTTGGGATTGTTGTTTATGGGGAAGAATGAAATCTCAAATGTGTTTTCTGGTTAACACCCTAGCTGCACATCTGTTAGACCTTTGCTCCGAAGAGTGGGATTGCTGGGCACAGAAGGCAGATTAAATATTTTTAAATAACATTAGTGACATTTAGAAATTTTTGGCTATTAAAGATGGCACCTTATACTGTTATGTAATTGTAATGATGTGAATTGTATCAAGGAAAGGAAGATGGAATTTAAAAAGGGAGGAAAAGATGGAAAGGAGCTAGAGTTACCGTTCTGTAGTCTCAGACTCTACTGATGGATATTTACATTTCCTCAACCAAGTTGGTGGTTGAGGTTACCCTTTCAAGTTAATAATCACCTTAATGTTTAAATTAATTTGAGTCAGCATCCTAATTATATACTTGTATGTCTTTCTGAAAGGTTAAACAAATACATATGCATACATGTTTGTGTGTTTATATGTATAGCATGTATATTGCATTTACATGTATAATATGTACATATGCATAAATATATATATTTGTCTCATTTTTCTGTTATAAGCAGTGAACATTGCAAAAATATTTTAATGTACTTTGTGCTATTATTTCCCTAAAATAAATTCCTAAAATTATGTTGTAGAATATATTTTGTTTACAATTTTGTTTTTTTGCTTATTTGTTACAATTTTGGTAGTAATACCATTCCACAAATATTCCACCAGATTGAACTCATGATAAAAATGTTTCAGAGTTCCTATTTTCCTCCACCTCACTAACACCAGCTGCTATTATTAGCCACCTAGTTTTTGCTAATCTGATAAGAGGAAAACCATGTTAATATTGCTTGATTTTTTTCCTTCTTCTTCTTTTGGTGGTACTGGGAATCAAACTCACGCTTGTAAGGCAGGCATTTATGCTGCTGAGCTAAATCCCTAGCCCCTGCTTGGTATTTTTAATCATTAATAAACTTGTATATCACATTTAAGTTTAGTAAACACTCTTTGGCTAATAAACATATATATAGTAATATATATATTACTATATATATTTGTTAGACATTGCAATATTTTTCCCTATTTTATTATTCTTTTGTTTTAGTCAGTAATATTTTATTCTTTGTTATGTTTGAATCAGGATCTTACTTAATATGTGGTTCAGATTGGGTTTGAACTACTGTGAAGCCCAAGCTGGCCTCCAGCTCACAAAGATTGATCCTCCCCTCTCAGCCTTCCAAGTGCTGGGATGACAGGTGCCAGCCACTGGTTTAGAGATGTTTTATTCTATGTAAAAAAGTTCAGCATTGTTATTGACTCATTTTGGGTATTCTATGAAGCCCTACAAAGGTCTTCTTCTCTCTAAGGTTTCTTCCAGTTCATTCCTATCATACACTTGAAATGAATTTAGAGGAAAAGAATGAGCAGAAATTCAATATTATGGTTTAATAATTAGCTAACTGGTTACCCAAACTCAATTATTGATTATCTTTTAATTGAAATGCATTAAAAACATGTACAACATTTCCACATATTTTTGGGCTCAACCATGGATCATACTTATAGTCATTAAGTTGTTTTCTGTTTTGATATCTATAATACTGTTTCAATATTTAGCCTTATTGTATAGCTTTTCCCCCATAGGACTAAAAGTACGTCTCCCTCCCTCCTTCCCTCCCCTCTCCTCCACCTTCCTGCTCTCTGTCTTCCTCCCCTCCCCTTTCTTCCCTTCTTTACCTTTACCTCCTCCTCTTTTTCCTTTTCTTCTCTCTCTCTCTCTCTTTCTCTCTCTCTCTCTCTCTCAGATGGAACCCAGGGTCTCAGCAGATCACTTTCTTTTAAAAACAATTTTTAGCTTTCATTTTTATTATTCACATGAAATTTAGAACTGGAATTTTGAACAAGAATGCAGAGATTAAAAATTTGTTCAGAAAAAAGTGGCATCTTTGGTTCTAAAATCAATATAATTTGCATTTATGAAACATGAAGAACCCCAATGTATTTCTATTTGTTTTTATTTTACACGATGTAATGCTACATTTTTAAAAATATGAAATAAATGTTTGTTTCAATGAATATTTGCAAAGTCATCTTACATTTAGTAAAATTCCCCTTTTACATTTAGTACTTTACATTGAGCAAAATTCACCCTTTTAAATTGTGCTTTTTGAGTTGTGACAAACACACATTGTACACCTGATAGCACAACTGAGATACAGATGGTTTCCATCATGCTAGAAAAGTTCCTCAGTGCCCATTTTGTAACCATGCCTTTTTCAGTCCCGGTTCCGGACATCACTGGTTTCTGTACATAGTAGTATACTTTTCACAATCTGCTCCATCACTCTTCTGAGCATTACTAATAGATTGTCCTGCGTTCCTCTTCCTAGTGTTCCTGAAATAAATTCTCTGTGGTCACAGGAACTATCCACAGTGTGCTACTGGACCCTCCATGGCAATCTATTATTTTGGAGTTTTGTATGAATATTTAGAAAAGAAATTGGTCTATATTTATAGCAACAGGGTAATAACTTGGTAAAAATAATGTGGAAATTTTGTTTTATCCTCTATGAAACAATTGAAATACACATGTCACTTTAGTAAGCATTTATATCTGAAATGAATAGAACCTGGAAATACACTGTTTTTCTTCTCTTCTTTTTGGTCCATTTAATCTTAGATTTTCAAATGTTTTATCAGAGAATTATGCCAAATAACATAGTCAATAATATGGCAATCTACTTATTTAGTAATACCATCATGTTTTACGTTACTCTGATTCTGTTATCTTCTTTTGTGTTTTCACTTCTTCCTTAGCATCTTTTTTTTTTGCTCATTATATAGTTTGTATTTTTTCTCTATTTTCCCTCCTTATACTTAGTTAGTAGCTCAGAAAATATAGCTCTTTCATTAGCAATTCTTTTTATGGTTTAAATGATGAGTATGTTTTTTTCTTTTTCAAAACCTATTTCTAGCCTAAGAAATGAAATGATATTCATAGATTCTCTATTTTAAAAACCATGAACCACAGAATGTAAGCATCAAGAGTCTATCTACCTCATCTACTTCAGATATTCTCAGCACCAAGGATAGGTCCTCACATATAAGAAGACAGTTGATAAATATAAATTGAGTAAATGATTTAGTACAGTTTATTGGCTCCCACCTTTGAATTTTTGACAACAGTCTTTGAGACTTAATTACCAGCCTATTACAGAATGTCTATGTTATAGCTATGTACTTGTAAGTTTTACAAACTGCAATTACTGTAATAATGTGCCATAATTCACAATCAAATCATGCAGCTTACAGCCAGGCTCATGTGTTACCCTCTGCATTCCCAATTTCTTTTGGGTGGATGGGTTGTGTCCCTGTACAGATGTTTCTGGAAAAGTTTACAGGTACCACTTTTATCTTCTGTGTTGGTAGGCTTCTCCCAAGAAGAAGAGCCTGTGGTCTGTGTGTGTGTACCTGAGAAGCAGGGTAGGCAGGGGCAGATGGTATGACTCTTACTTGAAGTTTGCAGACTGGAGAGCCAGGAGGCCCAGTATTCAGAGCCAGGGGAGCTTGGATGCCCCAGGTCAGGGAATGAATTTACCCACCCTTCACCTTTCTTAGTCTATGTGGGCCCTCAACACCTTGGCTAACACCTACTCACACTGGTGATCGTGGGCTTTACTCAGGTTACTGATTCAAGTGCTATAATATCTTCCAAAAATGCTCAGAAATAATATTTCACCTATTTGAGCATCTTTAGCCCAGTCAAGATGACACAAAATTGACAGTCACTGTTTTCTTTCTCCTTTCTTTCCTTCTCTTCTTTCTTCCTGCCTTCCCTGCTTCCATTCATTCATTCCTTTCTGTTTTTTTAATGTATTCACTTATTTTTGTAAGTGCACATGTAAAAAAGTAATTAATGCACATGGTTCAAAATTTAAAAATTAAAATGAGTATATAAGGAAAATCTTTCTTCTCCTTTCTAGCCCTCAGCTCCCCTTCCTGGACTCAACCAATATTAGTAGTTCTTATTGATCATTCTGGAAATATCTTATGCAAATAAACATTTATAAATTTCCCAGTGGCAGTGTGCAAGAGCATCATGCTGTATTATATTGTATTTTTTTATTAGCATTGCATGTTGGATTTTATTTCCTATTTCTACATTAAGATTGTTTTGGCTAGTGCAGAGTATTCCATTACATATACACACCATGATTTATTTATTCATTTCCTCATGGGAATGGGGAATTTTCTATATATATAATGCTTTGTTAGGTAATATTTTTTATATTGCTGTAGTTTCTTCTTGTTCAGCATCTATTGAATCAGGATTTATAAGTTATGCCTCTTCATGAAAGATTCTTGGGTACATTTGATATGTGTTCTATTCTGCAGTTATGCTTCGGGCCCTCTGGAACCTTCATTTCTTTAGCCTAAGTCCTTGTGTAACTGGCCCATTTACTTTCCCCTTGTACTGGGTGAGAGTTCTATTTGAGTTGTTCTGGTCTACCTCTTCAGCCAGCTGTACTTCCAGACAGTGAAGTTTCCAGGATTGTTTCTAACATCTTCAATTCACCTTATTGTTCTTGTTTTATAATAGCTTTGCATAGATTCTTAGCACCACCCTCTTTTAATTTGTTGCAATTATTTTTCTGTGACTGGGGGGAACTTCTTACAGCTATTAGTATTAAAAGTGCTTACCAGCTAGGCGGTAGTGCATGCCTGCGATCCCAGTACTTTTGGAGGTTGAGGCAGGGGGATCATGGGTTCAAGCTTGATCTGAGGAATATAAGGAACCCTGTACCAAAATTTAAAAACTAGGGCTGGGGTCATAGCTCCGTGCAAAAGCCCTGAGTTTTATTCCCAGTACTAAGAAGAAAAGCAGTTTTCCATTAGCTCCCTTATTTCAGCCTGGCTGACTCACATCCTTGCTACCTTTTGCTCTGTTCTATGGGAGACCTTCTTCTCTAAGCCTGGGTCCTCTTTCACAAAAATCTATTTTGTATTTATTGAGCATTAAATTAATTATTGTAAAATATCATTATTAATTTTCTAGCTTTCCCATAATTTGATATTATAATGTAGAGCTATAGATTTTCTGAACTTTGTGTTTTTAGTTAAGTTTGTCTTTTTTTATTTCTCTTTTTAGTTCTTATGTTTGTCTGAAAAAATAATTTTTTTTTGTCTTTTTCCTTTTTATCGGTACCAGGGATCGAACTCACGACTCTCTGCTTGCAAGGCAGGCGCTTATGCTGCTGAGTTAAATCCCAGCCCCATTTGTCTGAAAATTAAAGACTCAATTTGTGCTGATCAAACTAAATGCTTGTAGTGAACATGATAAATAAATGAGTTGCAACCGAGTCACTCCTAAGTTATTTTTCTCTTAATATATTACTGTATTTTACAGCAAGATCAGTTATACTCCTTGAATTAGAAAAACTTGTTGGAATTCTGATTCTTTCTGCAGATAAGCATTTTCACTCATTATTTTGAATTTCTGGTTAAAGCTTTTAGTATGAATTGCTTTCTAATGGTGTTGTACGATAGACTCTGTGGCACGGAAACAGTTACTTACATATTGGACATATAGGAATACTTCTGGAGCATACTGTGCAGTTCCTGTTAAGGCAAGCATGTTTCACATCCCATCCTCACCTATGAGGAGAACACACAGTTCCAGGAAGATCATAAGAATTGCTGATATTCTCAGGGCGCTCGCAATGTGTGAGACATGGTTCTTAATGCTTGTGTACACTCCTCATCACAAGATGGCTAACAGTGTTCCACTTTAAACATCAAGAACTCAAAAAAAGAAAAGAAAACCTGAGACACGGCGATGAAGAAACGTCCCACAAATCAATGCTGATCATAAACTATGTTGTTTGGATTGAAACCTAAGCAGTCTAGTTTCAGAGTACACACCACACCCACTGTGCAAGCCATTCACCACAAATACACCTGACGTTAGATGTTTGCAAATAGAATGAGAGAGGTGGCATGGCTATGAGGCACTGGGGACCATGTGACCTCCACCCAAAGAGGCCATTATTTCACAGTTGAACTAGGTGAAAAGTGGAAACCAGCTGTGTTAGTTCGGATAATTTTTTTTTTTTTTTTGTCTTTTTCCTTTTTATCGGTACCGGGGATCGAACTCACGACTGCCTGCTTGCAAAGCAGGCGCTTATGCCGCTGAGCTAAATCTCCAGCCCCAGTTCTGATAATTTTTTGAGGGAAGTATAATTTATGTATGCAATATGGAGCTTAAAATATAGTATTTGAAACCATCCACGTATAAGATGTAGACATAGTTTTGTATAGGGGTAAGAAAGCACATGGGGCTGGGGATTTAGCTCAGCGGCATAAACGTCTGCCTTGCAAGCAGGCAGTTGTGAGTTTGATCCCTGGTACCGATAAAAACGAAAAAGACAAATAAAATAAAATAAAATAAAAATAATAATAAAAAAAGCACAGCTGAAGGCTGAGTGTGTATTATGAGAGGCTGGTTTGTACCCCTGGTGGAGACCACCTGTTTGGCACTAAAATCTACCTACTAGATAGCTATTCTGAGCAAAAAAGTAGTAAAAGCCGAGAAGCTTTTTGTTGTATACTTCCATCCTTTTCTTTTTCCTTTCTTCTGTTTTCTCCTTCTTCACAGATATTAGAGGTAACTTTTTTTAAATGTTTTAATCATTTCTCTAATATTTTTATGATGAACATGAATTGCTTGCAAAAATACTTAAGAATATATAGGAAAAGTTAGCATAAATAAACTGTGTTTGAATATAGAAGGCAGACAGAGGAACTATTGAATATCAGATAAATTGGAGCATTTTAATACTTGCCTTCAAGTTTATGATGTTTCTGAGACAACAGCACATGGAGGAGTACAAGACCAGGCTTTGAGGTCTTACAAATCCTAGTCCCCAACCCCAAGGAGCTGATATGGGGGAGGCCTTTGAAATGTGATTAGATTATAAGGGCTGAACCTTCCTGAAGGAGATTAATGCTTTTATAAAAAAGGCCCCCAAAAGCCTGTTTATCTCTTCAACCAAGTGATGGAGCAGTGAGAAGTCACCATCTCCAAGGAATGGGCCACAAGATAATCAAATGTGAGCACTTTGATCTTGGATTTCTTAACCCTCCAAACTTTTCTGTTACCTATAAGCCATTTAGTTTCTGCTTTTTGTTATTGCAGCCAGAATGAGCTAAGGCACCAAATATTTGATGTAGGTTTTGGCACAGGAAAGGGTTGGGAGACCTGGGGAGGTATTCTGGAGGTTGGGGACTTTTTAAATCTTGTCTGAAGATGAGATCACCTGCAAGAGCAACAAGGCCATAGCTGAGATACTGAGTGGAGAGGAGTGGTTGGTGAAAAACTCCAGCGGCAGAGGGGAGAAGGTTCAGGGGAGAGAAGACACTTTGCTACATGGTGGGAAGTGCATGTTCTCACTGGTGGTCTGAGCTCCACTTGGAGTCTGGGTCACACTGGCATCACAGGAAATGACAGCACCAGTCATGTGTGAATTCTTCTTTCCCCCTTTGCCATTTTCTCTCCCAGCTGCTTTGACCCTGGAAAGCCAGCAAACAGATTAGTAAGATGAGTGAGCAGAGGAGAGAGGACACAGAGCAGGGTTTTACCTTTCCCCGCACTTCCCCAGCATTAGGAAGGGAGAATGGCTTTTGTTTGTTTGAGGTGAGCCTTGGTATGTTGCTGCTGTCCTCTGAGTTAAATGAGAAGTGTGTGTGTGTGTGTGTGTGTGTGCACGCGCAGTACTAGGGATTGCATCTGGGAGCCTTCTACACTGAGCTAATATCAGCAGATTCCTACTCCCACTCCTTTTTGCAGTATTGGGGTTTAAGCTCAGGGTTTTCTTTCAGGGCTACATTCCAAGACCTTAAAAGTTTTCAATTTTGAGACAGTGTCTCACTAAGTTGCTTGGGGTTGGTTTGAAATTGAAATCTTCCTGCTTTAGCATTCTGAGTAGTTGGGATTACAGGTATGGAGTAACATGCCTTCAAGGAAAATATTAATTTCATTTTACCAGTTTTTCTTTTGTACCAAGGATCAAACTCACGACCTTGCACTTGTCAGGCAGGCACTTATGCCACTGAGCGAAATCCTTGGCTTAGGGAAAATATTTCAATGTAATGTCACATTCAAAGCTATAATGATTTCATTGAACTGGATATATTTAATGATAAGACATGTAATTTTCTTAATTTAAAATGATTGAAGGCCATCTATTTTACTTGTCTTGCTTAAGAGTTAGTACAAATATCATGGAACTAAGTTTTCATCGAAGGGCCAAAACAAAAGTTTCCTATATATATATATATATATATATATATATATATATGTGTATTTTTGAATCAGTACTGGGGATCAAACTCAGGATTGCATACTTGCAAGGTAAGTGCTTATGCAGCTGAGCTAAGTCCCCAGCCCCACATTTAATATATTTTAACAAGAGACTAGAAGACCTAAACAAATTTACTAATGGGTTACAGGCCCTATGTTCTCGTTGTTCAACCTACTGATAAAATTTTTTCACCACATTTAGTTGGAGTTCTGTGGTTTGCAGCTAAAAACATCCTAAATGATCTATTAATTTCCCTATAGTTTTTTGGTAATGAGAAATCATATTATAGTTCACATTGGTGTTTTTCTGTCTATATTTATTATTTAATGATAATTGAGTCATATGTCAAGAAAATAGATTTATAAGTTTATCAAAGCATCTTACTCTTCATACCCCTAGGAGAAAAGCAGCAGGATTCAGAGGGGGATATAAAAATATTTTAATGTTAGTAAGGAGAAGAGGTGAAGACTTTCTGAAGATGGCTTTTCTTAATGGGGTGATGCATGTAAAATGTTTGCCCACTTCCGCACTACGGATTTTAGTTTGGGGTCATCGCTGGTTTTGAGGATTTGTAATTGACAGATGGTGTCTGATGCAGCCCTCCCCTCCTTACCCATCGTGAAGAGAAGAGCTTTGCCAAGTTTGCACAATATGAGAATCGCTCCTGTTTCCTAAAGGGCAGAAATGAATCACTTTCTCTTTGGATTAAGAACAGGTTCAGGGTGGCCCAGAAATACATTGAGGCGGTTTGCTTGCCAGAGTGCTGACATTCAGTGCTGCATAGATTTTTCCAGAGAAGATTTCTGGTTTGTCTCCAGACCATGAGCAGTTGCAAATGTGTTCAAAATGGAGTCAAGGTACTTTAGGTCCATTCACGTGAGGTTAAGACGTAAAGCATTTCTTTAACTGAAGTTTCACAGTTCAGGCCTGTAGTTGCTTTTCCATTTCCCATCTAATCCATGTTGAAGGGTTCTTAATTTCCTCCATGATGGTTGAGAAGGTGATACTTTAGTTTAAAACAAAAGATCGAACCACAATTTAGAAATAGGCAAGAGGATCATGAGTTTGAACCCAATCTGGGTGACCTAGTGAGTTAAGGAGACCTTGCCTCAAACTAAAAAGTGAAAGAAGAAGAAGAAAACAAAAAACAAACAAACAAAAAAAAAAAACGCGAGGGGAGGGGCTGGGGATCTGGTTTACTACAAAAGCCCTGGATTTAGTCTCCTGTACCACTACCAAAGCAAAACGTCCTCAGTTTATACCTAAATTCTCAGTATTTGAAGACCTCTATTAAAGTAACACTTCTTCCAGATTCTTTTTTAAAATTTATTTTATTTTATTTTATTTTTGGAGACAGAGTCTTCTATGTCACTCTGTGGGCCAGGTTGGCTATGAACTTGGGGTAATCTTCCTGCCTCAGCCTTCCAAGGGCTGGGGTTGTAGGCATGTGTCGCCAGGCCTGGCTAGAATTTTTACTTTTAGCCCCAAAATGTATATTTTGGTATCTGACTTACATTTTTTTCTTTGATCGTTTGTTCTCTGTCTGTGTGATATTCATTGCCTTTCTCCATGTGTTTATGTTCATCATGACTCAGATCTCAGTGATAGTGATATAGCACAGTATGTCAGACATTCCTATCTAAATTATGATAGAAGTCCGCATAAGCTAATGTCCTTCTGTACCAGGCACAGGGAGACTTCGGGGCTCTGATCATGAGGGTAATCTACTGTCTTGGAAATTAAATCAAGTGAGGAAGTAAGTTATTAATTAAATCATTTTGGCTAATGAAGCAGCTCATAGTAGTCAAACCCCACATTTTCCTTTTACATACTTCTAAGCACTTGACTCCTCTCCCTGGCTCTGTCATGGTCTCCAGTCAAACCTCCACCAGATGCCAGAGCCCTCTTTTCAAACGAGAAACATGATTAAGCCACTCTTTTGACTCTGATGTTCTAAATATTTTAAAGCAGCAGCTAGAAGTTAAGAATCTTAATTGTGGTGCATGTTTCTATTGATAATAGTATGAATCACAGTTCTAAGGTTATTTCTTAATATAAGTTACTGGAAGCTCCACAGCCAGCCGTGGATACCCAAGAGTTTTCTGCTGTTCATCTGTTGGCCTCAGGAAATTCACTGTGGACTCCATAGAAAAGGAAAATGGAGGAGAGTGGAAGGACAGCATTTATGTCATAAGCAAATCCTTTATAAATCATCAAGAGACTGCATAGATGGCCACAAAGAGATTTTGCTGAGAGTTTTATACAACTAAAATCAATTCATCCACTTTATCTGCTTTGAACATACTGGGAATGCAACCAGAGATGTCACTAAGAGTTAGAGCTGCTTGGCAACCTTTAAGGTGTCAATTGACCATATTTTTAGGTGCAGAAATGTTACATGGACACACCACAGATTCACCAGTGATTTACTTTTTTGAATTTGCAACAAATGGACCCAGGAATCTACAAGGGAATAAAAATATCATGAGAGCAAAGCTGAGTTGAAGCAGGGTAACTCAAAATCAATATTTTGCTTTTAAACTCTTAAGGGGAGACCCAGGAGGGCTGCACTCATTTTGTCCTCCTTATTTATTATCCTCAGAGGATGGGGTAAAAAGTGACAAGGCTGCTCTGTACTTCAGGCAGGACGATCCTCACTGACAAGACACTTGTTAGAATTCTTAGCTCCAATGTCCTGGTGAGTAGTTTTTTTAATAACTGTGCTATCAGTCTCACTTACTTTCCATATTATATAAGTGGGACTTTGCATTCGGGAAGCCAAGCAAAGAACAGTCATTAGCAAAACTGATGGGGCCAAAAAGATCCTCTCATTAGCTAAACCTGTGCAGCAAAGAGTGCAATCACCCCTCATTACAGTTAGCTACACCTGTGCAGAAAAGAGTGAAATCACCAGCCATTACAGCTCCACTGAGCTCTTTGGCTAGGAATTAGAATTCCTTGTTATTAAATCAAATTATGTTCATTACCTTGCTGGTGCCTTCCATAGGAACACAGAGCAGACCGGGCAGTGTTACGTAGGGCTATTTTCTTTAAGCAGCAAATTTACATAGGTTTCATCCCAAGGAGCTGGCATCAGTTAAGGTTTTGTTTGAACAACATATTTCGGAAAACAAAAGCAAAAACCATGTTTGAGGATTTCTCTGAAGTACTTAGAAACTGAAGGCACAGTCTTGGCTCAGTGCATGGCATCCCTTCACCTTGAACTCGTTGGTTTGCTGCCTTGCATACGGCACTTGCTCCATAAGTGCTGCTGGCTTGAGCAAGTTCCTTCCCAGAAAACCGGAAGAGATGAACACAGCAGCTCAAGGTTTTCTTTATTCATGAAAGATTAGGAGGAATGAAGGGCAAAATACTGAGGAACAGGTCAAACTAAATTCACTCCTATGTGACAGTGTGTCTCAGTGTTAGGGATCACACAGGAAACCAGAATCAACAGTTATATTAATGAACAGGATTTAACACAGATCTGTTAGTCCCATAGATTGGTGGGGCAAAAATACTGGAAGTAGTAGTAGTTGAGGTAACCCTGTGACAGTAATGTCAGGGAGCAGCCATGATCCTTAGGTCTGGAGGAAGAGGGAATATGGAGTTCGTGTCACTGGAGCACAGAAACTTGAATGCCCTGTGATGCTGAAAATCAGATCTTTGTGGGACACAGGTGAGTGGGCTGAAGGCTGGGGTGGAAGTCCTGGCTGACTAGATTTGGTGGCTCAGAAACTGCAGTCAGTGCTGCGGCAGCCCCAGGGGGAGAACCACCATGTCTCCTGAGATCCATGTTGGAACTTAGGACTCTGGGAAATCAAGCAAGCAGCTCACCTCCCTGGTAAGCGGCTGTGGTGTGGCAGGCTGTGGCCCCTCCATGGGGAGAACCACCTATGTCTCCTGAGATCCACACCATGCTGAAACTTAGGATGCTGGAAATCAAGCAATCAGCCTGCTTCCCTGTTAAGCAATATTGAGCCTATGGGTGCCCGGTCTAGAGTCAAACATCCCACTTCCCCTGCCCCCCTTTAGCAAATGGGAACCAGAGATCTGAGCATCTCTTGGGAGATTGACCATATGCAATATAGTAAATAAGGAGGGGGGGGGAGAAACTGCAATCAGGGCTTCTTGGAGTTAGGACCTCTGAGTCAGGACACTGCTCAGCTCTTGAGTCTCAGTGGGGAAAATACAAAACCTGTCCTGGGAATGCTGCCCTAGAGCTAAAGAAAAGACCTATTTATGACAGCCAGAGTTAAGAGCTGTTGCTGAGACATGCTAACAGGAAAACAGGATGGAACAGCCCCTGCCTTTCATATCGCCATTTCCAGTCTTCACATGTTACACCATATTGGCCAAATTAACAAGGAGCCAACAAGGAAAGAAGTGAAATTCACAGAATCTCTGGGCCTAACATCACAAAGCCTAGTCTAGAAGAATTGATCATAGAGAGATAATTGCTTAATAACTGGCCTCTTGATTCACATCCATCTGAACAGACAATTTAGATTACAAAGGATCACTCCCTATTCTCCGTGGTCTAAAACGAAGGCTTATTTTAAGTGACCTTCCATGCCCACTGCAGGTTGTAGGGCCCAGTTCAATGTCCTTTTAGCTTCCTGACCCAGGTGAATACAATAGTGACTGTGTGAAACACTGGTGGTCACCATGGCATAGGGAGAGAGGTGGTGAATTGCGTACTGGGGATTAAGGTTTCTAGTTAGAAGCGAGGCGTCACTGTTGTTCGTGTTTCTTTGGTCAATAGAAGTTATAAGGCCAGCTTAAATTCCAAGACTGAAGCAGGGAAATCTGAGGGAAAACCAAGACATACCTGATTGATAAGGAAAATGGATATTTATTAGAATTTTATTTTTGCTGAATAAATGTTTTTAAAATATATTAGTGTATTAATTTTATAAAATATTAAATCTCAATGTGATATTTTCACATCTGTCCTTTCATTACCATCCTGTATCACACCTTCCCCATTCCCTTCTCTTGTCTATTAATAGTCTTCCTTGTACTTATCCATCATCGTTTTTGGATTCTTCATATTAGGGGAAACTTGATACTTGTATTTCTGAGCCCATCGCATTTCACTGATCTCTGTTTCCTGCAGATGACACAGTGCTTCATTGCGGACATGATGTAAATAAATATAGACACATAAGTACAGATGTGTCGCATTTTCTAACCCATTCCTCTGTTAGTGGGCACTTAGGATGATTCTCTGTCCTGGCTATTGTTGTGATAATCATGGGTGTGTAGCAATCCCTATCACAGGCAGACTTTACTTTCTTTGGGTATATACCAAGGCATGATACAGCTGGGTCATATGGTGGTTCTATTTTTAGTTTTGAGGACCCTCTTTTTTTTTATTTATATAGCAGATGCATTAATTTACAATCTCACCAGTGGTGGAGAGGGCTCCTTTCCTGCTTTCACAGACATTGATTGTGTTTTGTATTCTTGATGACAGCCATTCTGAAGTCAGTGTTCTGTTCAGATAGAATCTCAACATAGTTTGATTTACATTTTTCTGATGGCTAATGACATTGACCTTTTCATATACTTATTAACTATTTGTATTTCTTATTTTGAGAAGTGTCTTAAATTCATCTTTCCATTTATTGATTGGGCTATTTTTGGCAGGTTGATTGAAGTTTTTTCTTTTTAGTTCTTTATATGTTTAAGACACTAATCTTCTGTTGGAAGAGAAGCTAGCTAAGATTTTTTCCTGTCTGTCCACTGTATGTATTATTTTTCTTTTTATGCAGGAACTTTAAATTTTGATGTAGTTTCATTTGTTAATGTATTAGAGAATGTTTCATATTACTGATCTAGATATATTTTAATCCTTAAAATTATGAAATGGTTTTCCCAATGTGAGTGTACATTATTTTTTTCATTTTCCTATTGGTAGAAGCTAAGTGCTTTCCTTTTTTTTTTTTTTAATCTTACTCTACACATGATGGTAACAATTTTTTGCCCTATAGGATTTATAATCTATTTTGGGAAAGGCACAATAAATTAGATGATAGACAAAATACTAGAAAAATAGACAAAATATTAGAAAATCTCAAGTGCTTAGAAAAAAGTTAGAAAGGACCAAGAAACGTCTTACTTTGGGAGGAGGAGACTGCAGCTACATTTAGGTAGGAAGAGCTTATCGGCAGGACGACTTCTGGTAAGACTTGAAGGAACTGGGGAGCAGCCTGTAGATGTCTTCCCTCGTCAGCTGAAACCCTTAGGATCTTGAAATCCCACCATCCTCCCTGAAATTATTAGTAAAATCTGGAACAATCTAAGGAGTGTTAGTCCTACTCTATTGTAATTAATTAATCATGGTTTTAATCTTGGTCGTTTGTTTTTTATGACTATCAAGTCTTCCATTGTCTGCCTTACTTGACTATTATTTGTCAGCTTTCCTGATTATTTGTTTGCTATCTGTACATTACTAATTTTACTGAATGAAATGAACTTCTGGATTCTCCGTGGAGACCGTTACAGCCCTATGTTTCGTGGTGTTTTCTACGCATTTGAAGTTGGCCGGAATAACTGTGCTTCATGCTCACAGCGTACATGTTCTATCCATTTCTCTAGGAAGCAGTCTTGATGTATTTGATTATAGATTCCACTGAAATCTGATGAAAACTGTGGCTCATCTTCCTAAAATACATACATTTATACCCAGAATTTTGCATCTGAGATCAGTGGATTCAGAGACGTGCCAAAATCTACAGATCCGTGCTGAGGGAATTTATGTGAAAAAATAAATCAAATCAAGCCAAATAAATAACCTTTTTGAAGCTTTAAAGTCTATTATAAGTACCGGAGGAGCAGATAGAGAGACATTGGCAGCAAAGTCACCTGTCACAAAGACAGATGGATTAGATTTTAAATGTGTGCTAAACTGCAAAGCAAGAACCTAAAATGAGAAGTGAGGTTAAAGGAAAAAACATTAAAACTTTATGTAGCTTACTACTGTGTTTGCTGTTTAAGATTCCTTATGTTTTCTTTTAAAGGCTCAAGAGAGAAGTTTCTTTGCTTAGTCTCAGATTTGGAACTACTGTACTTTTCTGGAATAAGGAATTTGTTTTAGTCTACAGTGCCAAGTGGAAATCTTATACAGCTAATCTCATTGGTTGCTAGAAAACTTAAACTCGGTACAGGGACCTTCTTTGGCATGCGACTGGGTTACAGTAAGTGGCCTTAGTTACTACTGAGGGTCGCTGGATAGACATTGTGATAAACATGACATTTTCCCATCTGTCCCCATCTCACAGCTGAGCTACGCCCTTCTCTCCCCCCTCCCAGCCCCTCCCTTTTTTGTTGCTGTACTGGTTATCAAATGATTGGACTTTACACTGAGATACATCCTTATCCCATTTTTTATTTTTTATTTTGAGACAAGGTCTCTGCGAGACAATAAGTTGTCCAAACTGGGCTTGAAGTGGTGATCCTCCTGCCTCAGCCTGCCCGGATGCTGAGAATTCAGGCCTGCAGCATCATATCCAGCTCCATAAATGCTCTTTTAAATTCTTCATTTTACAGGATGGGAAGCTGAAGCTTAGTCAGGTTAAGGGAACTTGTCCAATTACAGAAGGACATTACAGCAGGAACAGAATGCCCTGCTATTCTGTCTGACATTAAAATGCTCTTACTGCTCTGTAAGATTTTCTCCTATGCCCTGTGTTTTGGGTATTAACCTCCTTCACTCTCTTGTCGTGCGAGGCTATTTTTTTTTTTTTTTTTTTTTTTTTTGGTACCAGGGATCGAACTCATGACTACATGCTTGCAAAGCAGGCGCTTATGCCGCTGAGCTAAATCCCCAGCCTTGCTAGGCTACCTTTATTCTCAATCTCATTTTTATTTGTTTTACATTATTCTATCTTAATGTATTTTTGTGTTATCTGAATTTTTTTTAAAAGCAAGTATAAATAAACAATGGGAATATTCCTGGATATTTATTTACTTTTATTTTGAGTAGACTTATTTAAAATAATTATAATAATTTTCTATCTCTCAGTCTTTCTTCATTTGTTTTCCCCTGCCCAGGAGTTTGATTAATGTTTGCGTGTTTTCAAAATCTTATCTATTGAAGACACTGAATAGCTTATATTTTTTAACAAATCAGGAACCAGTTCTTTCTTTTTCTTTCTCCCAAACACATAGTTCTCATCACTACCTCTTCCTCTTTGAGAAATTACACTTAGAATCATCTTTTAAGTTTTCTATGAATCTATGTTACTATATTGTTCTCAATCATTCTGTATGACTTAGGAAGTGATTTTTTTTTTTCTGAGACAATGAGCCTTTCTTTAAAGAAAAGCAGTTCTGTAGAAATGTCTATGAACTGTGATTTCAAACATTAGTCTCTCGCCATTTTTCAGAAGTTTCCTGATTTACTGGCTAGATTTGTGGTAGACCATTTAATTCTCTGGGGTCTCAGCTTTGAGACGCAGGCAGTGATGGTAAAGACATTCACCCTATTTTTCCTGGAGGGAAGTAGTAGTTAAAGATCAATGGGGCTTTCTGAATGGGCAGGAAGAGGTGATGGGCACCCAGGGGAGCACAGCTCAGTGCTGTCCCTGGAAGATCAAAGGGTCAGGCTCTCTCCTCAAGCCCTCTTCCTTCTGTTATGGCACAAACCTGGGTAGAGGCCATGGGGGGGGGGGTAAGAAGGAGCAGCGGTGGAGATGGGGGAGGGCAAGGAGTTGGCCTATGTTTGCTTTCAAAGACAATGGACTTTGGGGAATGAAGAGCAGACACTGTGGTCTCTCTTGGCCATGGCCAGAAAGAGTCTGAGTGTTTATTCCCATCAGAATGGTAGTGAGGCCCCTCTGGGTGTGTTGTGTCCCTGTTTCCCGTGCTGCAGAAGTAATTTTCCATTTGTTACCTTCTTTTCTTGCACCATGGTGCACACCTTCACTCCAAGTGAAGTTTAACTTTCTTTGTTGTGGGACCCTCACGTTCCATGCCAAACCCACGCAACAGATGTTTCCTGCAGCTTCTACCTGTTTTGTGTGTTTGTAGTAGAAACCTACTCAAAGAACTGCAGTTGGTTTCACATTTCCTAATGCACTCTGTACATTTTCTTCTTTCTCTTTTCATCACTACTGATCTTTCCAGGCATTCTTCTCCCACTCAGGGGAGCTTGGGCAGAATCCACTATCTATTCCTGGGAAACACTGAGCTTGTCTTCGTTTTACATAGAAAAGTACACATTCAGCAAAACTTAAGCACTCTGAGAAAGGAAGACAAAATGGCGATGAAGTCAACCATAGGGCAGGTACATCTTCCCATCTCCCTTCCCTTTCTCTTTCTACACGAAGAAGCACACATCTCTCTTTCACAGAGCCCTTGCCTCCTCCTTCTCTGTTAGACTCAGGATTTTTTGGTCAGGTCTTGCTTTGACCTCGAGGGTTTGTTCAGAGGTTCTAGCAGGGGAAAGCAGCAGCTTGCATATCCTTGACTGAGGAAAAGCTCCTCCTCTGTCCAAGGAGTCATTCTCTTCAATCCATGGTGCAGCTTCCAGAGGGATGCACATGGAACGTTGGAGAAGGATGGGGACATCCACCAGCTAGATCAGCTGAATCAACCCTGACAATTAATGGGGGTGACCTCCCAGACTCTTATTTCTTGGTCTCTCTAAGGCAAAAAAATTGAGGATTTTGTGAAGTTGGGCATTTGGAAATGTCCTGCCAATTGGGGTCTGAAGGGGAAGGTAGGAAAAGAAGGAGGATCCAGAGACCACTTCTCTAGGGAAAAAGAGCAGCCAAACGGTGCAGTGTCTGGTACCTGAAGTCCAAACTGGTTGTAACTTGGGAGGAAACCATTTTGTGTGGGCACTAGCAGTTCATAAGGGGATGTGACCTTCAGAAACTTAAAAGAAAATGGAATGTTGAGCCTGTTTGTTTTCAAGTGCTGGAGATGAGGTTGATTTATTTTTGAGCTATTAACCTCCCCCATATCAAAAGGTAACTCTTTGCGGGGAAGTCTGTGCTTCAGGGTTTAACACTGGGTAGGCGGGAGAACGTAGGAAAACACACATTTGCTTGTTAAAATTTTTATTATATTTCTGCTTTCACAAATTCAGAGTTCCTCACTGTACTTTTCTTTCTTTACCTGACTGCCCATTCCTCTGCCCTTTCTGTGGTCATTTTCTAAAGCATTAAGTGGAGCTGGAGGGGGAGTGTGGTCAAAGTGGAGGGTTAGTCTTCTTTCAGAGATAGTTCGTTTTCACTTTCTTGACTTTGTCTTTCTTCCTGCCTGTGATATTAATTTTGAGTGTCCACTTGCCTGGATTAGGAGACTGCAGGTAGGTTAGTGCAGCACATGTTCAAATATGTTTGTGGAGCATTTTCAGAGATAACTGGAGAGCAGATCAATAACCCAATCTACACACTTGCAGCCCAGGTGGAGGTTCAAAGGTGAGAGTGAAGCCGGTTTGCTTTTGAAAATTCTGCTTGGGCAAGTCTGACTCTTCCTACTGCCACTGCCTGCAGACATCAGACTCCAGCTACCTCAGCCTTAGAGTCCCAGGCCTTCGGTCTCAGACTGCGCTGCATCTTTGGTTTCTCAAGAAGCTTCTGGGACTGAGCAGTCACTGGATCTTCTGGTTCTCTAGCATGTAGATGGTCATTATATGCTATGCTCCCTCTGGTTCTGGAAACATATATAATAAATCCCATGCATCATCAGTGTATTCTGTTGATTCTGTTCCTCTAGAGAACTCTGTGCAGTGTGATGCTCACCTGAGAAGAGATCTGTGGGATTCTGAGCACTTTCAACAAAGTTGAAAAGTATCTGATAGTTACATCCCCTTTGTTCCATGGGGCGGTACATAGTTGAGGAGGGACAGACTTATCTTCCTATGAATTTCTTCTCAAGGTATATGTGATGAAGGTCCAATTCTTTAAAATTCATAGTGTATATTAGAAAGTATACATCACGTTGTGGTCCAATGATTTTGAGAAACTCAAAACCATGAATGAATGTGACAGTATCAAGTTGTTTCGAAAGTTTCTCCATCTTTTGCTGACTTTCTGTGTTTCTCTTGGTGTGGAGAAGTATGACAACTCCGCTGCCAGCACTGGTGCTGTATATATTTTATACTATGAGGCACCAAGCTCTGAGGCAGAAGATGCAGAGCAGCGAGTCCTCTTGCTTGGCTTTGAGATAAATACTGACGCCTGATATTTTAAAGTATATTCCTCTCTCTCAGTTAATCTTACACTGTTCTATTATTCCAACTAAAACAGTGTACGTGAGCCAGCTCCTCGTTCTAGTTGAAAAGGCTCATAGAAGTGAATCATCTCCTTGTTTTATATACCATCCATTCCTGAAACTGAACTCTCATCAGGTGATAGACTTGCACGTTAGAATAGATGTTTTTGTTTTAGAGTGTTAAAATATGTCACAATTTCCTTCATTTCACTTCCTTTTTAAAACAAAGTATTTTCAGACACTGTGTACTATATATTCCTCAATTGTGTTTTCTTAAAAAGCTGCACACACTGCTAACAAGCTGGAATTCTCAACATATCACTAAAGGTAAAGCTTTTTGAAAGCTGTTTTGTTTTTGAAAAAAAAGATTTTGGGCCTGGAATATAGCTCACAGACACAGTGCCTGCCTGGCAAGTGTGAGATTGTGAGTTTAATTCCTGATACCCCAAACAAAAAAAATGGTTTCACATTTGTATCAACTATTTATTTGGGATACTTACATAAAATAGTCTCAGAGCTTTCATTTTTATAAGTGAAATAATTCATCTTAAAAATGTTTCTTTATCAAGCCATCTGTGGTGGTGCATGCTTATAATCCCAGCACTCGAGAGGCTGAAGCAGGAGGATTGCCATGAGTTTAAAACCAACCTAGGTTACAACATGAATTCAAGGCCAGCCTGAACCATATAATGAAATCCTACCTCAAAGAAGACAAAAAAAAGTTTCTTCATCAAACAATGAGTAAGAGTTCATATTTAATATATATATATATACATATATATATATATAAGAATTTATCTATTAAATTAGCAATATTGATGTACAACATAAAAAAATCTAAGGCTATTCAAAAACTGAATATGTAAAATTTCACAATAGTAGCTCATTAGAAAAGGTTTGTATAAGCAAAATAAGATAACTTTTTATGCCATATATAAGAATATAATACATAACCTAAGAATATAATAAATGTATATCTAGGTTAATAGCTCAAAATTTTTCATTCAATTATTTAAATGTTTATTACTTGATATAATAATCTTAGAATCACAGTCTACTTTTTCTTTCCCTCTTCTAATACCATCTCCTTCCTCTCTGAACTGTCTACTTCTTTCTTTCTCTGTTCCTTTTTTCTATCTAAAATTGCTTGCTAAGTAACTATCTCTGACTTGCAAGATGCCATGAGTAGATATGAAAAACTATGTCAAATGGTCCTTGCCTTATACTGAGTCATCTGGGGAGACCATACACATGTAACTCTGTAGATTTAGTTCTGCATGTGAGATAAAGAACCAGATTAGGTATTTGTAGTACAGACATCTGATGGTAGTATATTTAGTAAGACGCCCCAAGAAGTATTTTCATTAAGGAATACAAGTTCAAGGGAAAGAGGGGGAAAGAAAAGATTCTCTGAGAATTTAAGTGGCCAGGAAAAGCTACATGGAGAAATAAAACCTTGCGCTGAATCTGCAAAGGCTGCTAATAGTTGGATTAACAAAGACTGGGCAAAATTTAAGAGGCTAATCTTGGCCTCAACAGGCTGATGTTCCAGGGGTCACACACAGGAGAGATTGGCTGGAGAAGGAAAGACTGGGAAGAGAAGGTAATTGGTATGACCATGGACTAAGACTGGGTTCATGTCACATGCCCATTAATCAGCCACCTAACCATCTTGTCCCCAAAGGGCTCATAGATCATGGATCCTTGTGTGGCGTTCCTTGCTCGTATTCCCTTAATAGTCATCTCTACATGAAGAAGGCTGTTAGCACCTGTAATTCTGCCTCTGAGCTTTTTCCTATCCCATAGCCAAGGGATTACGCTTGGGTAGCATAGAGAACAGGCTGGGAGTTTCAGAGAGAGAGAGAGAGAGAGAGAGAGAGAGAGAGAGAGAGAGAGAGTTAAGACCCTCAACCAGCTCATGGGACTTGGTGGAGAACTATTCTCATATTCTAGCCCTCAGGATAATACCACAGCTTATTGTTAATTGCCTTCTGATGTTTACCATCAGGAATGAACTCATTTCCCATGATGGACACTATCTTGGTAGTACGTCATGTTATTGGTTACCTTCATTTCTTTGTCTCACTTCCCTGTTCTTCTAGTAGTGATTTCTGGTGTCATTTACAGACAAAATATTTGCACTTGAATCCATTTCTCACAGTATTCCTGGAGAAGCAAACCAAGACACAGTCACCTTCTTTTATGCATATCAGTTCCATTCACTGAAAATGACGCATCCTTTTCTGTATAAGACACTTTATTTTTATAAGGTATTTTAACGCATACAAAGATATGACTTTGGGATAAAATGGAACATTTTAATGTATTACTGTCTGATTTCAGGTATTATAATAACTAAAGCCCCAATAGAAGACTATCTTTCACTGAAGTAACACTGCAATGAAATTTAATTCTAGGAAGTTAGTCAAGGTCTCTGGATGGCAGAGTGCCACATATCACCAGGGTTCCGCTGGAGTTTATCACCTTCTCAATTGGTAGGAAGGCGGAAAGAACAGGAAGGATGTGCTCATGCAAGGGCTTATTTATTCTCTTTGTCTTCTTTTGCTCAAAAGTGGAAAACATCACTTCCACTTACATTGTATTCCATTCAGATTCAATGCAGTAGTTAAATCCAAGTGCAAGGCAGACAGGAAAATGGAGTTCAGTTGTACTTAGAAGGAAAAGAAATTTGGTTTGGTGTACAAGTCTTTGAAAGAAGAAAGACATATTCATTGAACTGATGAGCAAAAACAAATGCAAAAGTAAAACAAATGTTTCAAGAGGGCAAATAAAGGTATCTGCTTTGTCTTCCAGTGCATCCTTATCTACTTGCACAGTGCTTGACACTCGCAGGGCAAAGAACATTTGTTGAGTGCATACCAAGTCTTATCATTTCCTCACTGCGGGGTTGCTGTAAGTCCTACTTATCTCTTATTTCCATGGCTTGCTTCACTATTTACCTTGGAGTCTCAGTTCAGGTGGAAGTGAATTAGAGTCTCATGCCGTTTCTGCACCGAGGTAATGTCCAGCTTGTACTTTCCAAAAGAAAAGAAAACAATTTACCAGCCTTTGGAGTTTAAGTAGGATTCTCATTTACTCTGGAGATTGTTTACAAACATGTAGAAGAAGAATGGAGCTTTTTGCTTATCTCCTAACAAATACTATGTATACCCTGACTATCTTGCCCATGGAATATCAAGAAGTACTGCAATCTGGTAGCTAAGATTTCAAACACTGTAGTATCATGGTTGGAGCCTGTCTGGATGGATCTTTCTCTGTGAGGCTGGGATGCTTGTAGGCTGTCTGCACCTCTCACTGCCTCTGATACTCTGTCTGTTAGTAATCTATCTTAAGCTTCTTTACACTGGTGGCTGGATCCCAAGAGAGAGAAAGTGGGAACTCCATGGCTACTTGAGGCCAGGGGTCTAGATCCCACACCGTATCACTTGTATTCTATCAGGCTAAGCAAATCACAGGGACAGACTCAAGACAAGGAGATAAGAATCTATTTAATGGAACAAGCTGTGTGCTAGTAGAGATATGAGAGGACTTGTTGGTAACCATATTTTTAGATTATCTACCTCAATAATCCAATTATCCCAGTTATAACTTGGGGGAGAAAGAAAGACTTCACAGTCTTTAGGGTTGTGTAGAAAGCTGACTATACATTAGACATGGAGAAACGCTAAAGCTGATGGCAAAGAGGAGGAAATGTTGCTGCACAGAGCTAAAGATGGCAGTGAAAATCAGGCAAAGTGTGTTATGTCCTGCCTTGGATGATCCTGAGCTTGTTTATCTAACAAATATTTAATGCAACGGACTGGAGACTGATACACAATAGCTGGAAAGAATATTGGCCATGTAAGCTGGCTCTTCAGAGAGCAATAAACATTTGGAAATTAAATTATTCAAAGGACTAGCTGAGGGAGGGAGCGAGGGAGGGAGCGAGGGAGGGAGGGAGAGAGAGAGAGAGAGAGAGAGAGAGAGAGAGAGAGAGAGAGAGAAAGAGAGAGAGAGAGTACCAAGAGTAAGCCCCAGAGGCAAAGGAAGGCAAAGGAAGATCAGGTTCTCTCTCACAGAGACCATACAGGAAACCTCACACAGGTTTCCTGTATGCGTCCAGTTTAAGGAAGTGAATTCTAAATTGAAATAGTATGGATTACAGCATTGTTGAGAAATTAGGGGAAAAAGTCAGTCTGTGAGTGTACTCAGTCATTGTGTTATCTATAGGTGATGCATTGCAAGAGATTTTGTCACTGGCTGATAAACCACTGGAAAAGTGATTTTTTTTGTTTTGTAGAACTGACAAGTGAACCCAGGGACTTCATTATAAGCTATATCTCATATCCTCCCCCCAATTTTTTTTCTTAGGTAGATGTCATCTGTTGCTAAGTTGCCCTGGCTGCGCTTGAACTGTCTCAATGTCCCAAAAGTGCTGGGATTATAGACATGTCTGATTATCAGAAAAGAATATGAAATTAAGAGCCTATGCATTTCATAGATTTTTGCAAAAAGTAAGGTACATTTTGGAATTAAAAGACTAAAGTTTCAGGCAATGTTAGGTAGTTGGTGTGGTGGTTTAGTGCCCCTTAGAGGATATCAGGATTTAGGAGTCCAAAGAGAATTCTAGAGAGTGAGATACAGGCATTACTGGTGTTCCACTCTTTCACTTGTCTGTATCACTTTAGTATAGACTGGCTATCCTTAAACCTGTTACCACCTGATTTTCCTCACTGGAGAGTTTAAAAAAAAAAATTGTCATTGGACCTAGTTGTACCACTAGAATAAGCAGGATTTTCATTTCCTTATCTCAGCATCCCTTTATCAATAATATACAAGATTAGACATAAAAATACTCCAGTTCTCTTGCTCCTCAAAAGAATAATTTCAAAGTGTGTATTCTTTACTGGCTAAGTGAAATTAGGTTCCACTAACCTATGATTGGAAATTGACTTGATAGTGTGTTCTTTTTTTCTCCCTTGGTAGTGGAGATGGAAATCACAACTTTGCACTTGCCAGGCAGGGATTGTGGCACTGAGCTACATCCCCAGCCCTATAGCATGTTTGTGGCTGACTGTGTTCATTTTGTTGTTATTGTTATTTTTGGAAAGGGCAGACAAGGTCTTGTTATACGCCCAGGCTGGCCTCAGACTTTTGGGCTCAATCTTCTCTTGACCCTGGAGCTAGGATTACAGGCATGCACACTGCACCCACTCACCTCCATCTTTGGCTCTTTTAAAATATAATGAATTATTGCAAAATGTGAGATATAGTAAGACCAATAGATAACAGTTGACTGCCTTTCAAACAACAGATTATTCCTGCCAGTTCCTGAGGGGATGCACCTGTCATTCCACAGGGAGGAGTTAGGTAGCAAAGAGAAATCCTGAGGTTGGTCAGCACACAGGAGAGGGAGAACTGTGGTTTCTGTGGGAAGGAATAGAAGAAGTGAAGTGAGAAAGATTGGCTTATTTGAATAATTTTGGCTGGCTGCCAGATGGTGGCCATTCCCACTTGTCTGGTATTTGGTCCTGGAATGATTAAAGCAGGCAGGTTATAGTCTAGAATGGGAGGGTGCCACATAGGTGGGCGTAGAGTGTGGAGACTGGAATGGCTTGATTTGTATTTACAAATGTGCTGGAGGGCAGGTTGTTTACTATCTCTCAGGAGCTGGCTACTCCTGGGAGGGATAGTTCCAATATGCCGTACCTCGCCTTATCCACGTTAAAGAATCAGAATAGAGGAATAAAAGACACAGTTCAGTGATGCTTGCTTCCCTTCTCCCGTGTCAATGGTCCCATCTCCTCCCAAACTACCTGCATCCCAATTCTTCTCTCAGTCTGTTGTTTTTTAGGGGGAATCTAAACACTTTAGACAGAGTGACTTGGAATAATCTGGATTTTAGACTGATAAACTAAGCTGGTGGTAGTGAGGAAAAAGAGATTCTCTAGGATGTTCAGAATATCTTTAGACTTGAAAACATGTTAGTTGGATAGAACTGTATTATACCCATAAACATACCTATACCTTTCATCCAAAACAAATGTATTCCTAATTTTGATTATCAAAACTGCTCGAGTGAGGTGCTGATGCCAGATTGTATCATCCCATGATTGGAAAATATTCAGGAAATGTAAAAACTGGTCATCAAACTGCAAATAGTTTCAAATTGGCCATGATGGGAATATTTAAATTACCCATATTGGAAAACACTGCAAATCAAGGCTCCCCTCCCACCCCAGAAAGCTACTTTACCAACCCTGTGCCACTGCTATAGTAGAAAGGTTATGAATAAAAGAACATAGTGTCATGGAATTTTAGTGTTGAGAGAGTGATCAGGGACCTCTACTCAGAACTCCTATTTCACATATAGGCAATGAAGCTGTCCAAAAAAGAGGTGAGAATAGACAGCAATGCGTAAGTTAACAAAAATCTTGTTAATAAGGCTCCTTGGAAATGTAATACCTGTGCTAGGACATTAGAATGTATAAATATGTGTTGGCATATTTTTCATTTTCAGATTTTATTTGCAGTGTGTGGGGATGTGAAAAAGAAGGAATATCTTATATAGTATTTACTATTGACAGTTCAGTTTAATACAATCATTTTGGCAAAGTCTGGAAAATAAAAAGTTCCCTGAGCATTCGCTGACACTGTAAATATGGAAAGTCTGTTACTGAATAGCAGCTAGGAGATGCCAAGAGGGGATGTTGTGACAAAAATCTCAACCAAATATTGATATGAACATATTTGTGTTTGTCTGAAAATATGTTCTCTCCGTATGGGAAAGAAAACTGTAGGAGAGAAACACAAACAACACATTGAAGAAATGTTGAGTGGAGAAGCTGTTTATCTGCCAGTGCGAACCACCCCTCTCCATTCTGTGAATTTCCCTAGAGAGGGTGTCGTGAAATTTACTTACACAAATAGGGAGCCAAACTTCCATTTCAAGGAAAAGTGACAGATTTCAAGGACTGCTATTTGGTGAGTGTGAAAACATACACAATATGGTTTTGCTCAGAGCAGGTATTTCACTTGAACACTGGGATTTTTAAACCACCGAGGAAGGCTAGGTGATTTTATTTTTAGAAATCTGTGTATACTTGTGTATTAACTTATGGAAATTTATATTGGGTTCATTATCTTGGTTTCCAAGACCTCAGTATGTTTTGAACTCAGTGGATCCAACAAAGAATTTATCCCACATCTTTAGTCTGCACATCAGAATCTAGATTGAGAAAAATCAGGTTACTATCCTCTTAACAGTCTTTACTTTCCTATTTTATGTATGGAACATATTGAGATATACTAAATGTTGATGTCCTCCCAAAATCCATATTTTGAAACCTAATCCCGAATGTGAGGGTATTTGAAGGTTTGGGAAATAAACAGTTTGAAGGTAAAGCCCTCAGGAACAGAACTGTCACCTCTATAAAAGGGATTCCAGAAATTCCCTTATATCTTCCACTGAGCAAAATCACACAAAGAAGACTATCATCTGTGAACAAGAAAGAGCCCCTGCTAGGTACTAAGCTGTTTACATCTTTTTCTTGGGGAATAAATTTCTCTTGTGTATAAGCTCTTAATCTATGGTGTGTGTGTGTGTGTTTTTTTTTTCTGCAGGAATGGATAACATATATATTATTCAGATTAACTAAAAGAAAGAGATCAAGCTAGAAAGGTGAAAAATAAAGCAATCAAAATACATTATACAAGTTCAGCCATTAAGTATATCTCCATTGAGGGACAAGTACCTGACCAAGATCACCTCAAAACACTCTAGGTCATCAAAAAGAAAGGCAGTTACAACAAAGAGGAGCATAAGCAAGGTAGACAACCAAATATAATGTGGTACCCCAGAAAGGATCTTGTAACAGAAAAACAGCATTAGGGAAAAGCTGGAAGAATTTAAATAGGGCTGGGATGTAGCTCAGTGGCACAGCACCTACCTGGCAAGTAAACAAACGTGAGATCTTGAGTTCAATTCCTGGTACACACACACACAAAGAATTTAAATAAAATATGGACTGTAGTTAATAAACCTGTACCAATCTTGATTTATTTATTGTGATAAACACATCATCAATTAATGTTGAATATTAATAATAAAAACCGGGTGTGGGGTAACTCTATATAATATCCTTGCAGTAATTCTATAAGTTTAAAACAGTTCTACTGAAAGTTTCAAACCCTAGATATCTAATAAGATTATTAGAAGCTTACTTTTGAGAATAACTTTTAACTTTTAGCTTTTTGTTTTGTTTTACTCTACTTTCTGTTTGCATACAATCTTATATTGCTGTTCTTAGGAGAAGGAACCACATGCTTAATGCAAGGGATGAGAGAGAAGAGAAATTAAATATTCCAAAGTAAAAATCAGCAGTGACCATTGAAGAGTTTGAGGCAACAATGAAGAGCTGTCAGATGAGTTCTGACAGTAATAATACTCAACAACCAAACCAGTGAGTATTTCCTGAATGGGAATTCTCTTGTCCTCAATGAAAACTGTACCATGGGAAGTACTTTAGTAGAAAGAAACTAAGATGTAAAGTTTAACTCTTCTTTATAAGGCTCTTGTGGCAGAAAGGTGGCCACTTGGCAATGAAGAATACTTCCCATGCCTGTGCTTATTTTCTGTGTATATCTCTTTTTGTGATAGTCACCAACAGTGACCATGATCTTCCTTCCTGTCTGTGTTCTTCATATCAAAAGCAGCTATCTAATTTCTCTTCAGTCTGGGTCAGGCTGAGTGGCTTGCTTCAGCGATGCAATGGGAAGGAACTGACTTTCTGATACCTCTTAGGCTGCATGCAAGTTTATGGCTATGCTGGGCCACCTGGGATGCTGGATCCAGGGCATGTGCCCTCAGGAGTCTGCTTGGAACTAATTACCACAATGCAAAAAGAGCAAGCCGCATGGAAAGGTTGCATACAGATACTCCTTATGTCAGTCCACGATGGACTTCCTGAACCACAGAACCAGCATTCATTGTTCAAATCAGGTAGCCATTTGGATGTCCAGCCCAGGTGAACCAACCCATGATTCCAGGGCCAGCTACCATGTGACTAAGTCTGTGTCAGAGAGTCCATGCAAAAATAGCTTAGAGGAGCACTGGCTACTAATGATAAGACATTTACATTCTGATCTTACAGTTCAGGGACTGAAGTTGGTAAAGCTTATTGAAAGGTTTTGACCTACAGGAATTTACAATTGATCATATTTTCTCTGAGGTTTTTTTTTTTTTTTTTTTTTTTTTTTGTCTTTTTCATTTTTATCAGTACTGGGGATCGAACTCACGACTGCCTGCTTGCAAGGCAGACGCTTATGCCACTGAGCTAAATCCCCAGCCCCTTTTCTCTCAGTTTTAATACCTCTTTCATTGCTTAAAATTACAGAACTCTACACAAGAGTTGGGACAACATTTAAAAAATTAATAAAATGTACTTTTTTGGTTGCTGTCATTGTATAGCATATTTCTGTGTCTAAAAGAAAGAAAGAAATTAAGGGAGGGAGCTAGCAAATAGCTGGTAGCTGTGATTGACTGTCTTTTGAAATTTACTCTTCCATATCTCTGAGTGTTTACTAAGAAAACTAAACAAAACCTATCAAATCTCTACCACAATATTCCAAGCACTCTTCTATGAGTGTCACTCATAGTTAACTAATTTAATATTCAAAACCACTCTGTAAGTGGGGTTGTATTATCATTCTTATTGTACAGTTGGAGAAACTGAAGCACAGATTATTTAAGAGATTTGTCCAAGGTTTGCTGGTTGATTTCGAGCCTAAGGCATCTGATTCTAAAACTCATAATTGCTGCTCAAAATTTGCAAAGGTTAATAAGGTGCATTTCCATTTTGTTATTTTTTATATTTTGTTATTTATATTATTTATTTCTTTATATACTTAATCTACACTTATAGTTAGCTATATATAGTATTCAGCTCATCATTAATTGCTTAACATAGCTAATTTTTTATTTTAAAGGGGGTAAAATTAAACACAACAAAACAGAACAAAATATGACATAAGAAAGCAATATAAGAGATATAAATTTCAAAGCTAGATGATCTGAGATCTTCACTGTCTATCATATTGTCTCTTGTTTTCTTCCAAATAGTTGTCCATGTCTTCACATACAGATAATTCACCCAAAAAAAAAAAATAGTAAAAAACTGATTCGAACAGAATGAGGAAGGCGTTTTAGGTCTTCAAAATCAGACAATAGGGAATTCACTAATGGCTGTCATAGTCTCTCATTCTCTTCAAAATAGCTGTCCATACTTTCATGTATGTTGAAGTTCAACAAAACAAAACAGGTGCTTGGTTTCCTGGTGCTCCAGGTCCCAGTATAGCATAGGTCCCAGTCAATGCTGGAGGCTCCCATCCTGAGCCACCAGAGCCTGCCACGCTCACAGCTGCTCACTGGGGGGTGAGCGGTGTGTGTGTGTGTGTGTGTGTGTGTGTGTGTAAGAGGTTGCTTGGTTTCCTGGTGCTCCAGGTCCCAGCATGGCATGGGTCCCAGTAAACACTGGTGGCTCCTGTCCTGGGCCACCAGAGCCTGCCATACACACAGCTGCTCATTGGGGTTGGGGGGTGCTTGGTTTCCAGATGCTCCAGGTCCCAGCATGATGCAGGTCCCAGTAAATGACGGTGGCTCTCATCCTGGGCTGCTGCAGCCTGCCATGCTCACAGCTGCTCATGGTGGTGGTGGGGATTTGCTTCAAGCTGTTTCTTTCTAATGAACTGACCATTTCACTGCCCAAGGTCTGAAATGGCCAACAGACCATAGAAAGACTTCTCTTTAGGCTCCTGCTTGAAACCAACAGCATCAAGAAACTGCTAGCCTTAATTCAGGTCCAGCAATGTAGCTATTTTCAAACACCTTATAGCAGTATCTGTAATCCTTGTGTGTAAAAATATGAAAAATGTCATAAATATGTCCTTTATAGAATTTTCAGCTTTTATAAGTAGAAAGCATTTGAAAGCAGCAAAACTGAGAACAAACAGCAGCATCAAAAATAAAGCTATAGAGTTAGTCTTAGCTCTGCATCTTGGCTTTAGCTCTTGGGCAAATTATGTAATTTCAGTTTCCTCTTGAGGTAAGAAGCATCAGCGCACTTCACTGCAAGGTCATGGGAACTAAGTGGAACTTGGGACATTAAATACCTGTCACATAGTAAGAAAAGCAGTTGAGCACCCTGATTAAAACCTTGGAATTTAGAGTCAGACACACTGGGATCTCAAATGTTCCTTGGATGAGGCGTTCTATGTCTGCAACTTTGGGCAAATTACTTATTAATTGTTAAATGACTTATTAATTATTAAATGAGATTGTGCTTACTGCATGTCTGGTATGTAGGAGAACCCCTAGAATTTGGTTATGTGATGTCAGCTCCTATCCTTTCTACTTTATTCCAGTCCATAGCCCATCCTTTGGGAAAAATTGACTTGCTTGTGTGAATAGAGGCTTTTATTCACAATTTCTAAATTAAGGAATAATAGAGAGGCAGTAACATTATCATCTTAGTGTGTATTTTTGTATAACAAGATATGTCACAGTTCCATCACTCACCCACTATTCTATAGTCAAATTCTACTCTATATCCTTGGTAACCAATAGTTTGTTTTATAACCCTTTCATTTTGCAGTTTCAAATATATTACATAATTGCCATCATACATCACATGTCATGCTGACTTGTTTCACTGACTATACGACTTTGAGATCCATTTTCTGTATATTTTAATTAATTTTTAAAATATGTTCTTGTCTATCTGTTGCTTTATGATCATGGTGAAGGTGAACTGGTGGAGGATGGAATCTCAAAAGCCTTGCTTAGCAATTATTTTGCTCTGTAGTTCTTGAGGCACTACCAAAACAAAACTGAACGTCAAAAGACTCACAGTACCAAAAAACACTGAATATCAGTTCCAATAAATTTAAAATACTACTAAAAACATTAATATTCTTCTCATTTTGTACAATTTTTAAAGAAAAATCACTATGTTGCCATCTTTCTCCCTAACACAGCTCATTTTACTTTCTTTACTGACTTGACTTCACAAATTTGTAGCATCGCATTTGGATTTCGGTGTCTTAGATACCATTTTGAGCACTTCCACCCTCTGTCTGTAGCCGAAATGTGATTTATACATTCCTGCTGACTCCATACATGCTAGCTGGCAATGAATTGAGATGAGACCTGCTGAGGAGAATCCGTTGACAGTAGGAACTCAGGAAGATCAGCGGGCTTATGTAAAATGGATCATGATCTTTCCCATACTTTCCCCCTCATTTTAAGTCTCAGAGAATTTAAATTTTGATTTTCCAGCACTTAGTGAAGGTCTAAAACAAGGGTGTAGAAGAAAAGAGCATGTATGAAATTGTGTTTTCTTTGCCCAAAGTTGAGATGGAGGAGGGAACATTAGGGATAATTAGAGTGAAATAGAGACAGCAGAATTTGGAGGAATTAAAACTATTATAGTTTTTACTGACCTACTGCAATAATTTTTCTTAACTACTATTCCAAGCTCAAAGTCTTTAGCTGAAATTTTTATGCTTTTCTGCTACAGAAACTGCTAAGTGATCCTGAATATTCATTCTGACAGTAATGTAGTAGCCCAATGGAAGGGATTGTTTATTTTGCAAGTATTTTTGAGTGTTTATTGGCATGGAGTTAGATGTAGGAGTCAAATGGAAAGCAAACCAATCAGCTCTTGCCTGTATGGAATTTATAAGCTAGTGGAATTTTCTGAATATATTGTAACCTGATAATAACCTCTGAAGACTATTCATCTATTCAACGAAGCATCATTCAAGGTCTGGCTCATTTTGATAGGAGGAGGACTATATGGGAAGTGAAGCATTTGTTTGAAAAATGAAAAAATAGGATATTAGAGACGTAGATTCTCTTACATCCTATATACACAGGTGTAAAACTTATTGTGATTTCATTTATCTAATTTTTTCATATATTATCTCTTTTTTTCAAAGGATTTGAGGTGACTTATGAAATATAGAAGTATAACAAGATAAGTGACACAAGCAAACAACAACTAAGCAAAAGAAAAGGTAATTTTACCAACTGAATTAAGATAAAGTCAAGACAGGTAGTGAAATATTAGAATAAAATTAAAGTTAAATTGTTGAAGTTGAATCTTAAATTCATAGTTTAAAAAGTGGATTTTCTACGGTTGTGTGCTTGCAAGTCATAAATTTGGACTGACTCTGATAAGCAGCAGGAAACAAGATAGGTCCCATGGTTCACAGTACAAACACAAGGGGCTGGGGATTTAGCTCAGCGGCATAAGCGCCTGCCTTGCAAGCAGGCAGTCGTGAGTTTGATCCCTGGTACCGATAAAAACGAAAAAGACAAAAAAACAAAACAACAACAACAAAAAACACACAGTACAAACACAATAAAAGCAACTTTGATACTGAGATATATGGGACATTTCTTCTATGAGTCTTTTGAGGAAATTATAAAGGCATTAATGTAAGTAAATATCTGTTTCTATTGTCAAATATCACCTATAGTAACTTGAACATGGGAGGTTTACAAAGAAGACATTCATGAATTTTCCATGGTTTTCTGATAAACTCATGTAATGCCACATGGCAGACTTCTCTAGATATTTACCAATAAAAGTGAGGAATCTGGCTTCTTGGGAACACCAGAAAGGGACCAAGGTTTCCCAACCTCTGGCCTGTCCAGGAGTCTGGCCAGTGGGGATTGCGCTTCTTGCTCATGCCCCAGGGTAGAGACCACTGGCTACAGTACCGCATGATGGAGCTGGTCCTGGCCTTATCAGCTGCTGTAGCATTCTTTCACTCAATGACAGTTCTCTGTTGCTGTGGAAACGGTCCTCAAAACTCCTTGTTTGGCACCTCTGCTCTAGGACATCTATGTTGACTGGTCATTGTTGGTGTTTTACTCAGTATTGGCATCTTCTATGGGCAATGGAATGAAGGCTTTTCCTCTTAAATTCTGAAATAAAAGCAAAAAAAAATCATCTTGTTTTCCCAGCTCGTTTTTACCAGTTTCATTAACCTGGGTCATTGTCTTTTTGTTTTTGCCAAGAAGTCTCTTTTTGCAGAGGAACTTAATACAGGTCTCTGGAGATTCCTCTATAAGCCCCCATTTGTGCTGTTTTCTATCTCAACCTTTTGTTTTCTCAAATCTTAGCCAGATTGTGAAGTCTCAGGGTCCTGGCTCTCTTTATATAAACTGTAGCCACAGTTTTCCTCTGCTTTACTTGTGGATCTAAGCCTTAGAGCTCTTATCATAACGTCTAACTAATTCTGATATTTCATCTCCTAGGAGGCTAATCAGTCCACATCTCAATAATACGACAGTTTGCCTCAGTCTATCTGCTTACCCAGATAGGCCAGAATTAACTTATCTAATCAAATTCAACCAATTAGTTTGTCAGTAGTAATTTTTAGTGTTTTCTATGTGCTTGGTATTGCTTCAGGTGCCGAAAAACAGTGGTAAACTGACTTCCTATCTTCTTCTGGCGATAATAAAGCAGAAACACATTTAGCAGGCAAACAGATTAGATTGTCTCCGGAATTTTCACTAGCCCTAAAATTTAGGACTGAAAGCTCCTCTTTTAGTCTCTGATTTAGAAAAGTTGGATTGATTATAACTAGCAGGAGTATATAGTATCTATTTAAATATTGCAGTAGCCACATATGTTTATTTTTTTGCCACATATGTTTATACACACCTACAATCCCAGCTACTCTGGAGGCAGAGGTAGGAGGATGGCAAATGCAAGAGCAGTCACTAGTTTTTGTCTTGAAATAGAATAAACAGGACTAATGACGTGGTTCAGCACTGAAGCACTTACCTAGCACACATAACGCCCTGGTTCAATCCCCAGTGCCGCACAAAGAATGTATTATGGTTTCATTTTAGTAGCATTTTTCACTGATTGTTAACTTTCACTGTGGAAAATTTTCTACACAAACCTTGTTCCCTCTTATTCCTGGTATCCATGTCCCAGACTTTTGTAAGAATGACAACTTGATATCCTGTGCAGATAATGGTTAAGTACATCTGGACATTGTAGTGAAAATTAATGGTTAAGTACATCTGGATATTGTAATGAAAATTAAAATCCTGGGGCAGGAATGATCTCAGACAATTCATACACCTTCATTCTCTCTAGCACTTAATTTCTTCCTGTGTACAGTGGGTGAAAATATTTTAATTTTGTTTTTTTTGCTTGTGAGATCAAAGCAGTCAGTAAATGATCTCTATTATTATTACTTAACAGCAACCCTAACCTTATAAAATTAAAGAAGGTATATTGTTAATGCCATTCTTGGACATATTTTCTCTAAGTTAAATTAATGATTTCCAGTTGTACTGTGCATTTTGACCTGACTGCACAAATTACTTTGAATATTTTAGTTTGAAAAATATTGAAGACCTAAGTGGGTTAAAAAATGAAATTGGAATTGGTACCTGTAAAAATGTTTGCTGACAAGGCTCTAATGAAAGTAAAAATAGCTATAAAGGAGTCATTTACACCAAGCTGATTCAGATCCTAGTGAAAAGTGACCACAGTGTTTATTTCAGTCGTTGATCTGGTTTCTATTTCAAAAAATGACTTGAGTAAAGCCATCTCTCCTGGATTTTTTTTTTTTTTTCATACTGGGGATTGAACTCACAATATCATGCTTTCCAGGTAGGTGCTCATGCTGCTGAGCTAAATCCCCAGCCCTGTCAATTGGCTTTGTGTAGAACATTATGAGGCTGAACTGGGACCGTGCCAGGGAAACTTTCAGAGAAGCAGCAGGCTGGCAACTAATTCAGTCTAAGGAACTCGGGAGTGGTCACGAGGAGTTCAGCTGGGAGCCACCAGAGCTAAAGTCCTCATTATAAAATACAGTTGCAGTTAAGAAGCACCCATCTCTCAGAGAAGAGGCATGTTAACAGATTTTCACAAATCTTGTCTGTTTCAGTTAGAGTTCATTCTTCACGATGATATATTCTTCCCCAAGATTATTTTCATTGAGCTAACGATAGGTATGTTGGTCATGATCATGTCAAAGAATCATTTAGCTCTTAGGTTTTCCTGGGGAAACACTTTCAAAAAAAGATACTTCAAGTAATCTAGTGAAAAATCAGTATTCATATTCAGTGTAAGATTAACTCATTGACAAACCTACCAGCATTATGGGATCAGAAGAAATTTCCATTTCTTTCCTCTGTGTTGTCCTTCAAAAAATAATTCAAACGTGATTAATGTTTAAAATACTATTTCGTTGTTATTAAGCTCATTTAAAGAAAAATACACTACATTTTCACATGAACTTGAAATCTGCTTCTTTGTGATTTCAATATGTCCTGTAATTCCACTTGCTTTTTAAATGGGGGCAGGTAAATAGCTTCAATGTTGCCTGGTAAAGGAACATATTACACTTAGAAATACTTCATTATTTCTATTCTTCTTTCTCTTCATAACCTGCCTGACATGCCCTAAAATAGCACTGGGAGTTGATCTAGGAGAAGACACTGTTCACTGTATAAAAGTTTTGGACAGATGACTGTTTTCTTTTTTTCAGTCTTTATTATTATAGCAAAGTACAGATAGTATAAAATCTGTGATATTTTAACCATATTTAAGTTTACAGCTCATCAGTATTATATTTCTTCATATTGTTGCACAGCCATCACTACCACTCAGTTCTATAACTCATTTATCTCACAAAACTAAATCTTCATACCCATTAGGCATTCCTATTTTCTTCTAGTCTGTATTCCCCTGGAAACCACCACTCTACACTCTATCACTTTGATTTTAACTGCCCTAAATACTTCAGCTAAGTAAACTCATATATAGTGTTTGTATTGTTGTGACCACTTTATTTCACTTAGCATAAGGTTCTCAAGATTTATCTATGTTATAGCATGCTTCACAGTTCCTATCTTTTTAAAGACTGGTGGTATCCCATTGCGTGTATGTATCACATTTTGCTTCTACATTTAAACAATTATTCTTTCATATCAGAAAGCTAAGTACCAGAACTCAAGCACTAGACAGAACTCTAATAAGTAATCTTCAATTTCATGTGAACGAATGGCATAAAAATAACAATAAACTAACCTGTGCATGGCCATTAGATTTGGTGAAATTTAAAGACTGACATCAAAAAATATGGATACACCTACTTGCATAATGCTAAAGGAAATAAATCAGAACCAAAGGATTAAATATCACAATGTTTCTCTTCCATGAAAAGTTCAAAGTATAAATAACTTAAAGGGCAAAATGAAAATGTAAATAGCAAACAGTGAAATGTACTTTGTGTAGATGAGTAAGGGATCTGGAAACGAAGGAAAAAGATAGGTGGAAGGGGAAAGGGGAAATTAAAAGGATACTGTACCAGTTCCAATACTTATTAAGTATTGCAAATCATATTAATAAAAAATGAAGACTGACATTACTAAATATTTTCAAAGATATATAGTAAGAGGATTCTAGTATGTTGCTGGTTAGAATATAATTTAGAAAAATCAATTTACTAACTGTTCAACGATATCTATTAATGTTGGTATAAATATTTCAACTCGGGCTAGGAATTTAGCTCAGCGGCCTAAGTGCCTGCCTTGCAAGCAGGCAGTCGTGAGTTTGATCCCTGGTACCGATTTAAAAAAAAAAAAAATTCAACTCAACAGCTCTGCTCCAAGTCATGTACCTAACAGAAATTTGAACATATGAATGGTAAGTCACTTGTTTTTAGTGTGAAAAGTAGTGAAAAGGGATTAACATTTCCCTAGAGAAACTGGATCTATTCGGAGGAACGTTCTTCTTGCTTATCAGATTTTTCTATTAATACAGTCTGAAAAGAACAAAAAGAAAAAAAAACTGTACGTATGTGCACCAAAAAACATGTATAAGAATGCTTATAATAATACTTGTCTTCTATTTTTCTTTTCTTTCCTTTTCTTTCTTTTTTTTTTTTTTTTTTTTTTTTTTTTTTTTTTGAGGAGGGGTGGTCCTAGGGATTGAACTCAGTGACTTGAGCGTGACTGAAAACTACTAAAATGCCTATCAGTAGAAAGGATGAATAAATTATTGGAATAAATGAACAAACTATAACTATATGCAGCAACAATAATACTAAGCAAAAGTGTCAAATACAAAAGAGTACAGGATGCATAACAGAAAAAAATCTGACAAAATTGGTGACACATGCCTGTAATCCCAGAACTGAGAGATTGAGTCAGGAAGATCACCACAAATTCAGGGCAGCTGAGTACATAATAAGTTTGAGACTGGCCTGAACTACAAGGCAAGATGCTGTCTCAAATGGCACAAAACAAAACACTGCAAAATTCATTTATAATTATAGAAGTCAAGACCCTACCTTTGGAGACTTGAGTATTGATTGACAGGGGGAACGAAGATTTTTTTTTTTGTAGTGTTTTGTTTGATCTGGGTAGAAGTTATGTGATTATATTTATGTTGTAAATATTTATTGAGTTGCAAAATTAGGATATATATTTTTTCAATATATATTTTTGAAAATAAACACATACTTTAAAATGACTGAATTTTAAAAGTATCATGTGTGTTATATATAAATGCTCACAGAGTATGTGCAATTATGTTCTATTATATAAAAATGCATATCCTTTGCTTTTACAATATTATTTAACAGACAATTACATCTAAAAAGAGACAATTTTGTATATTTATTTTCCTCCCATTTATTCCAAAATTTCCCAAAAAGACAGCTTACCTAATCGAATGAAAGAGAGACACAATATGCTCAGGTATTGACCAGAACAGAAGATAATACAGTAAAAAATAACAATCTTTTTTATTTTTTACTTCAAAAGTTACAATACTAGTTTCTTTATTCATTGAGCTACTGAAAGGGGACTTGCCTATCCAAAAATAAGGTTTTTGTTATGGAAAGGACCTTAGACTTTACTGTATTGACTTTCTTTATTTCATAGAGAAGGAAAGACACAAGTACCTCAAAGTTTGAGAATGGCTGGATCAGGATGAAACTTTGTTTCCTGCCTCTTAGTTTAGTGCTTTTCAGGAGCAGCCTCTGGTTGGTTTGCAAGGCTATGATAGAACCCTGAACTTCAAGAGGAAAAATCTCACTGAGAAGGTAGCTTGAAAAAGCTAAGAATTCTTCATTACTTCCTGGGTTCACGTTCTTCTGCCTCACAGATCTGCAACTTTTGAGAGACAAGTGTCCTTTGGATGCTGGCACTTGGTATCTGCCATGAGAGAGGAAGAAATCATGCCATGCCAGCTGTGAGTCCAGAGCTCCCGTAGCTGGGTCTATGCAGCTCTGTCCTTGGAAACCCACCAGCCACCAGCTCCCCAACCTCAGGTTCCTCTGCTGGAGGATGATAGACCAGGTGGAGCACAAATGAGCCCTTCTAGCCCCCAGTAGACTCAGTGCTTAAGCATAGACAGTGACAGAGCCTGACCTCAGTCAGAACGTCTAGGCCAAACCCAGTCCAAACTGCTGATGCGTGGAATTACAAGTGAAACAAATAGTTGAAGGTTTCTTTGTTCATTTTATAGCAAAAGTGAATAGATTGTATACCACCTGACCATTTTAAGATATTCCTCATTTATCAATGGCACTATCAATTGGTGTTCTTTCTGCTTAAAAAGAGAAAATCTTTTTGAATGAAACATACAAAAGGAGAGTTGGCATTTATAACATCTTTTCTTTTCTAAGCCAGTCAAATTTAGCAGTGTGTGGGGGGTGGTATATCAACTTCAGTAACACTAATGTTAATAAGTTCTGATAACCCACTGCCATCGGACCAGCCTTATAACATCTTTTTAAGTAGGGCTTGGGTACTTGCCCCTTTCTTTGGTGAAGCCATTTGGAGACATCTGATATTACGTAGTATTATGTTGTCCATTAATTTCTCTACATTTAACACAAGCAGGTGAAAATACTGTATGTTATTACCACTTTTTTTCTTTTAAAAATATCATCATTCAGGAATGACCTGGGGATATGATTCACTGTGCAGGTTGGGACTTTAACTTGTCACGGTTATGAGTTCAACATCATGCCCTCAGAAGCATTTGCAGCTTTGGAAAATGCCTGGAAGAGATGCCTTTTGTTCCTGTAGACAAAAACTGAGGAATATTTCTTTCAGGAGAAGTAGATATTCATTCTGACCTTTTCCTGCTATTCTGCCCGTTCCTTGGGCACTGTGTGTACTGCTGATGACCATGGCCTTGAGCCAGAGGGAGGGAAGTCTCACCATATTGTTGTCAGAGTCGATAAGCAGTGGGGCACATGAAAGGGAAATGCTCCAGGATTTGTGGGCTTCTTAAGCTCAGAGACACTCTTTTTTGATCCAGCTAACAGGGACTAATGGAAGCAATAAAACTCACGCTCATTAGTGAATCTCAGGCTCCCAGCACCCTGGTGGGAGGGTGGCTGAGCAAAGAGACAAGTGTAGTGGCTTCTATTTCCTTCTTTAAAACACATGTCTCATGCACACACAAACACACACACACACACACACACACACACACACACACACGCATGCACATCCCACTTCAAACGTGTGACAGCTTTAGGAACAGGGTTGCTATTATATAAAATTAATGAAAAATGGTCACAGTGAATTTCATTCCCATAATTTTTGTTTGTTAGGTTTTTTTCTAACTAGAAATCTATTGTTTTTCTAACTAAAATCTATAGCTTTTCTAACTAAAAATCTATTGTGTGCAAGGTACTGTGCTAGGTACTGCCATAAGAGCACAAAAAGGGACTATAAGTTGCATAAAAGATAAGAGTATTAATGGAACAACATATGTGACCAAAGCTAGTAATTATGAAAAACTCCAGAGAAGAAATATGATGAATCAGAATGCGTGTTTTTCTGGGGAATTCTTGTTTTTGTTATGTACAGGCCTGTTCATTCTCGGTCGTTCATCTCTGTAACCAAAAGACTGACACAGTGGGGCTGGGCACCTCAGGACATGTGTCTCCACTGGACGCAGCAGCTGCTAAGAACAAAAAGGAGTCAGTAGAATAGATGGCTGGGTGTAAAGCCTGCCTGAGAGACACTGCCTAGAGAGAAAATGAGAGAAACAGAGCTGGTCATCTCCAACATACTCTGGAGAGATGAACTTGGTCTTCGATGTTTTTCTTTGCTGCTTTTCCCTCCCCAATTTTGACTCTTGAGTTAAGTTCCTCCTGTTTTATGCTGATAGGGTCACACTTGGCCTCTTCTTCTTGGGAAGAAATGCTGTTGGTATGTACTCTGTCTCCCTTCGTTTGCCAGTCCATCTCCAATCCCCTTTCTGAAAAAGTTCTAAGACTAACTCAGTCCCAGGTAGGTCAGAGCGAGCAGAGAAGTGGTGCACACTCCTGTACTACCAGCACTTTGGGAGGCTGAGATAGGAGCGGCTCAAATTTGAGCCCAGCCCAAGCAAATTAATGACTTAACAAGATCCTTTTTTTTTTTTTTTTTTTTTGTTTTGTCTTTTTCGTTTTTATCGGTACCAGGGATTGAACTCACGACTGCCTGCTTGCAAGGCAGGCGCTTATGCCGCTGAGCTAAATCCCCAGCCAACAAGATCTTGTCTCAAAATAAAAACTAAAAAAAGGCTGGAGATGTAACTCAGTGCCAAGGTTCTGAGTTCAATCCCCAATACTGACAGAGAAGGAATGAAAAAAGGAGAGAGAGAGAGAGAGAGAGAGAGAGAGAGAGAAACTTTTTTTCCCCTGTTCCTTGCTTTGTTCCTCAGGGCAAAAAGTTAAATGTATGTTTCTGGTGTTCTATTTAAGCTGACTAAAAGATCACTGGGAGTGGCTGAGTGAGGGGAGGGTGGTGAGTTGAATGGGTGAATTCTGCAAGAAGAAAGGCAAAAAGCTTTAGAGAAGGAATCTTGGAAAAGCCAGTAGGATTACCCCACACTGGGAAGTGTATAAAGTGCATGACTTTTAGCAGGTGCTCCCACACAGTGCTCCTGGGAGGAGGGAGGGTCTCGGAGAGGAATGACCAGCTGAATTGTGTGCAGTTTCTTCTAGCGCAGAAAGAAGTCCCCAAATCAGTTTTTGGCACTGAGGTGACATGTCTTCTCTGGCAAATTCATTTTATCAAAATAAAAACAGATCTGACATTATTCTTTTTTAAGTCTTCTTTTATTTTAAAGAGAAAGAAGAAAAAAACCCAGATAAACCAAGAAGCAAACAACCCTAAAAAAAAAAAAAAAAAAACAAACAACAAAAGCAAAATGAGAAAAAAAAAAAAAAAAGAGCCCGCTATATATGGATTTATCCTCAAAATAAGATGATAGGAATTTAACAGTGGTTGTGATACTGCACATCACTAACTTCAAAGCCCAGACCACTTGACACAGGTCTTTTTAAGTTTTCAACAGAACAAAATTCACAACTGCTTCATATATTTTGCTTACTGAGGAGCCCAAATGACTTACTCCGTTGTTCCCATTTTTGCTGCTGATTGAGAACAGAGGCCCATCAGTTAATAGATCCTCTAGAGTCACCACCAGCCTTTTTCACAGCCAGAAGAAGAAACAATGGCTCATTTGGTGGAGATGAAGATTCAAGAAGGCAAAAACATGGCAGGAAATTAAATCATTAGGCTTCCAGAAACGAATTCACATTTCCCTCTGAATATTGCGTGTTATTGATGATACTGCTCACAGTTTTCAGATATTCTTTTCATGGTTTTTAAAAATAAAAACAGTGTTGGAGCTGCATTTAGAGAATATGTTTCCTAATGGCATCAGGGCCCAGGGTAGGTGTTAAGTAATAATAAGACCAGCAGCAGAAGCGATGGCTAACAAGGTGCTAATTTGTCATACTGTTTAGAGTTTTAACTTCCTTTTGTGGTTAATCCATATGCCACCTGCTTAACAACTTTCTCTATTGATTTATGATTATTTCATTACAGATCACATCCTATTCACTCATCTCTTTAATTTTGTTAAGCACCAGAGCAAGTCACTGTAGGATTCAGGATGGGTCTTTGTCACCCCCAAGCTTGTGAACCATTCTAATAACCCTTTGGGTCAACCTGAAATATATACACACTTGTCCCAACTGCCCACACAGGGAAGCGATTTCTGAAAACAGATGTCCACTGCCCTGGGGCTGCTTGACAAGCCAACAATGAAAATCAATGTTGGTGATTCCTATGTTTTGATGGGGTGCAAAAGAGGCATGCTGCCATGCAGAAGGAGCCCGAGGGGCACAGAGCTAGGCAGGAGCGAGACCTTACAGATTCTTCCATTGCCAGTTTGCTTAATTTTGACACTATGGCCATTTTAGATAATCTCTGATTTAGGGGGCTGTTCTATGATTACAGAATTTTTAATAACATCTGTTGTCTCTATGTATCAGACACCTACTGTAAGCAGTCCCTTTACCCGTTACTTGGAAAAAATGTCTCTAGACCAGTGATGATGAACCTATGTCACACACCATGGTGGTGGGGGGAGCCCCAGCAGCCAAGCATCAGATAGCACTTGATTTTTCTAAACTAAAACCTTAACTGCAGCGTTGGCACTTTGCAATAAATAAATGGGTTTTGGGATTGCAATTTGGGCACTTGATCTCTCCAAGGTTTGCTGTCACTGTCTAGGCAGTGTTTTGGAGCAGTCCTGTCCCCTGAGTTGAGAACAGCTGTCCCACAGCAATGCGTAAGACTAGCTGGGAGCAATGTTTCAAACTCTAATAAAAAAGATATATTTTGATTTTCTTAAAACCTAAAAACTCAGTTTTTACGAAATAGATCACAGTTCATCCAAAGCAAAATTATTGTTTGGAACCACTGTGCTTCATGAATAAAAGATAGTGGTGATACTCTAGCTGTGAGAATGAGACACATGCGTGGGCCATCTTCCCCCGTTCCTGCCAGCAGTAACCTACCAGAGACGAGCCAGTCATGATTGTGATGCTCACTAGCAAGTGAAGGACTTTGCTTGCTGCCTCTAACTCAGAGGTTCTTGTCAATGTCTGGCCACATTAGCCGTCCACAAGGGCCCTAATGAAGCTATCACTTGAGTAGCTACAGAGGCCAGAAAGCTTGGGTCTGATCTCTTCCACAAATCTAAACAATTCTTGGTTTGATAAAGTTAACGGGCATGGGACTGTTTTTTTGCTTCATCTACCTCCGATCTAAGGACACTATTTCTCACAGAAATAATGTATGTTGCTTCTCATGGAAGTAATGTATACTTCACTGAGGGTATCACACAAAGAATATTTAGTAACTAGCTGTACAGGAGTTACACTTGAATGAGGATCTTAGAAAACTTGAAGCTGAGTTTACCCCTGTTACTTCTGTGAGAGAGAAAGCGGGGTGAAGGGAAGAGGGTGTTACTTCAGCCATATTTAAGCTTCTATCTCTAGTGTGACTCCTGTTCAAAGAATTAATGAACAAATTTGATCTCTTTAGATTACTCTCCTCTTTCAGCAGTGTGTCTCTCTAGTACCAATAGATAAGATGAAAAAAACATATACAGCTGAGGAAAGAATGGTGACTTACAACAAATGACAGTTGCTAGGACACTCTTTCCCAAGGCCTAAGTTGAGTGATCTCAGAAGAGCAGTCCTTGCTCTGTTGGGACAAGAGGGCCCCTGGCTAGTCGTCACTGTCTCCATGCTGAGCGACTAAGGCTCTGTGGAAGCAGCTGGCAGTGATGACTTGTGGGATTGGCTGAGCATTGCTCATCTGGGGACCTTAACAGAAAGCATCAGGAAAAAGAAAAGCATAGGAAAATATTCAGAAGTTCTAATGTGATTTGGGGCATGGAATCCATAACTATATGTTTTAAGAATTCCTTCAGGTTATTCTGACATGCAACTGCAATACTTCAGGATCATCTAGATAAGGATGATAATGATGAAAATATTCACCCGGAGGGAGCTCTTATTCTGCACTAGACCTGTGTTTAATGTTTTGATCCACTCAGAATCCTTCTGGGGGCATGAAATCGTTTCATCCTCCAAAATCCATGAGTCATGTTATTTCTGTTAACATATAAAGAGAGTAAGGCTCAAAGAATTTAATAACTTGCTGCAGCTCATGCAAGTGGAACTGGGTACCCCAAAATACGCCTGCTTCTGCAGCTGGAGTCTCTAATCATTATGCAGCCCTTCCTTGTCACCATTTTTTGAGCTGTAAGGAGGTGGACTAATAAGACACAGGCAGATGAGTAAGTGACTAGGTCTTTCTGAGAACATCTGAAATAGTCCTTTTGAGACGAGGACTATTTCTGAACCAAGGATCAGATAGGCTGATAAGAGCATTTTGGTGGAGAGTTGATCTTTGTCTTATCTCAGACAAGGAGTCTTGCAGCTCCATAAACAAGCAAGGGTGCTTCCAGAGCTGCCTGGGGGAAGAGGGTTCATAAAAATGATATTTTTACTAAGCACCAGAAAGAACATTTTCATCTTTAAATATGCAGAGACACTACAGCAAGTATCACAAATTCATTCTGGTGATGCAACCAACAACACTTAATTATCAGCTCTACAAGCAAATTAGGTGAGAAAATTACTTGTCTTTTTATATTTATTTTATTTCTAAAGGAACTCAAAGAAGTTAATGATTTAACTACCACAACATATTACACAAAAAGGACTTCTCTTCCTTTATCTGTTTCCTCCTCTTTTCCTTTTTAAAAATGCTTTTGTTTTATCATCTGTATGAATACACAGTATAGGAATTTGGATGCTTTTCCTTGGAACCACTGGGTCTCCCACAAAAATAAGGTGAATGTAAACAGTGGGCTGATTAATAGTAGAACCAAAGGTACGTCCCTGAGGGTATCTACCTGGCTCCATCACTTCCATGACATGAGGCTGGACCGTTTATAGGAAGAGGCTTTGGAGGCTACTGGTTCAGTTACTGATGCCAGCCCGCCATCTCCAAATCCTAGCTCCACACTCTTTTCTTGAGATATTGTTTTGAGGCTGCCCTTTAAAAAGTTCACAGAAGCCAGGCAAGGCAAAGGCCTCACCTCTTCCCTTAAGTCACATTTTTTTGCTTTCCCATACACACCCCACTTGGCTCTATAACATTGCACATGATCTTTCTGATATGTTCTGGAAGGCAAGGTTTGGCTTTTCTTACTATTTCCTGAAATCAATGGCATTTCTACCATTTTACTAAGCACAGGTTTTGACTGTAGCTTGGTTTCTTTTCCTAATTTTCTATTCTGTTAATTACTGTTTTCTCAGTCAGTGCAATGTGTAACAATGGCGAGGAAGAAAGAAACATAGCTTGAGGCCTTTGGGTCCCTGGAAGACAGAAGCTCTGGTCCCACTGTAAGTCGTATGAGCAATTATGCCCTCAGCAGTGTTGTTGATTTTCCAGCTCCCTGAACTACAGCAACTAAGGGTACTGGAATTTGTCTGGACTATTGTTTCCAAAGTCAAAGCCAGAAATGAGTCAGGAAACACCAAGAGAGGGGTGAGTCAGGCGAGAGGGGAATGTGCCCCATCTGAAAATGGAGTTATCCTTAGCTTAGATGGTCTCCATGATATCTTCCCAAAATGGCTCAGGAATCTGGATTCTTCTTAGAAATGTCACCTCTTTTTTTTTTTTTTTTTTTTTTAATGTGAACAAAGAGCTCAGTTTTAGTGCATCAGTAGGTCACATGTTGGGTGACAGCCCTAGTCGGTAGCTTTTGCTGAGTTCACCTCCAGACTTTTAAGGATGGGTCTCCTGATCCAGACTCAGAGTACTACGGGTTGTTTCTTTTACATTTCATGGTTCACTCTCTTAATTTTTATCAACTCAAGGATTCATTTCAATCTGTTACATGTAAATGTTTTCCATGTATAAAGAACTGTGCTCAATGTTTGCCACCACCAGGAGGTTCAACCAAACAACCTTACTTCCCTATAAAGATTGCTACTTTTGAAATGGGCAGAGAATGATGATTCTTTGTATCAGGTACTTTAGGCTGAAAATTTTAAAGAATCATCAGAATCTTTTACGAGCTCTGTATCTTTTTTTATCTTCTCTCAGTTGAGAATACTGCAGCTCAAAGAGATAAAACACTTGCCAAAGTCACACAGAATGACATGGATATGGTAAGACACCCACCTCTTCTGACTCCACCACCCATTCTCCCAGTCCTCTTCCTCATCCTGCCGTTCTTCATCCTCCTCTCCATCCTCCCTTCCGCTTCCTTCTCTTCTTTCTCCTTCCCCTTTTCTTTTTTTCTCCTTCTTCATGTATAAAACTTTGTGAATATTTGATAATGAAATATTGGAATTTGCAGATATAAAATCTGTCTAATATGGTAATATTTTCTCATTTTTTCCCACCAGATCATACAAAAATCATGGTGCCAATGCATGATATTCAATAATGCATGCAAGAAGAGTGATAATCACTTTCTAGGACATAAATTGCTAAGGCTATGCAAAGTTGCTGCAACAAATGTACAGGGATCAGGATGGAAATGAATTTGGTCAAAGAAAGCTTCAAAGCAGTTCTCTTAGCTCTGGGGCTGCATGTGGATAAGAATTAGCATTACATTGTGGATTCTCAACCTTTGAGCAGGTCAGGTGGAAGAATCTGTTTTGCCTACTATTTGAACATGGTTAACAATGATTCAGAAACTAAAGATGATAGTAGTGAAGAAAATTTAGAATCATAGACCTAGAGGAGCCCCTGGGAGCAGGCCTGGTCACCAAGAGAGAAGATGAAACACTACCAGTCAACAGGATTCTGTGACTGACTAGGTGACATGACAGAGGAGCTGCTCATTTCACGACAGTCTTCCTCTACAGCACAAGCTCTTTACTGCTTGATCCCAGTTTTCTCATCCCGAGCCAAAGCCAATTTTCATCTTGAATTGACTTTGTTCTTCCATAAGTATCAAACATTTGACATTTATCATAAAAGGTTTGAACTATTCATCTGAAAATTAAACGTCCTCTGGGGCTTCGCTGAAGGCTTGCTACTGTATTTACGCTTGTGGTTTATTTTGTTCTTCCTCATTAGTAACCCTTCCTTTGCCTCAGTAGTTCAAAATGTACCAGTGCAATACCTCATCTGAGGCACACTGGTTCAAACCAGGTAAAAGATTGGTAACTAACACTACTATATGCATTATTAAGTTTTTCCATTGTTAGCATTCTTGGGATGTGGCTGCTAGGACCAATTTTCCCTTGTTTTCCTACTTTCTCTGTTATACATGCACATCGCAGCCCATCTTTGAAAACACACTCCGATTTTTTTTATTTATTTTTTTCACACTCCTATTTAATAATGCTTGATCTTACCATTTCTATTTATGAAGACCTGACAGACAGACAGCATATCTTTTCTCCTGGCAGGAGATTTTGTGACTGGAAAACAAACACAGTGAAACTTTCTCACTGGCTTAGCAAGCAGGAGTGAAGCCCACTGCTGGAACTGGTGTGTGACCATCTCAGCTCAGAGGCTGGCAATGGTGGCCTGGATTCTGTTATCACATGTGTCAACAGAAGCCTGATAAGTCTAGAGAAAAGGTGATTTCAATTCAGGATCTTGACTAAATGACTTGGAATGTAAAAATATTCAAAGAAAATGCCAGTGCAGTGTAGAAGCTTAGAAGACCTAAATCACAAACAAAACAATTTCATAGAAAATTCTAACATTGAGAACATTCATCCAGAAAAGGACGGGTCTTTGTGCCTAAAACTGTAAAGAGGGGCTGGGGATTTAGCTTAGCGGCATAAGCGCCTGCTTTGCAAGCAGGCAGTCATGAGTTCCATCCCTGGTACCGATAAAAATGAAAAAGACAAACAACAACAACAACAACAACAACAAAACAAAAACAAAAAAACTGTAAAGAGAAAAAAAGCTTCAGAAAGTCTTTGTCTTTTCTTTTAGAAAATCTGAGCCATGCTCCAAAATATTACTGGTTGAAGGTTTTTGTAAAAGCATATAACAGTACAATTTTGACTAACATTGCTTTGCATTTTATATTAAAGATTCAGCAACTGGTTTACAAGATTATTTTATTTAGAAGTTACATTTTCGATAGGAAAGCAGTATAATGCACGTTACATTTAGCTTTCCAGGCTGTAGGGAAGCCCAAATTCAAAGCAGATTATCTTTGCTTTTTTTGTGTCTGGTGGCAGCTACCTACTTAATGGCGTGGTTCTAGAAAGGAGTAAATCATTGCAAGAGAACTAATCAGCCTTGAAAAGAGGTCTGGGGTAGGAAGTACTATTTCCTCTCTCCTTCTCCCCGTTCTCCTCTTCCTCTTCCTCCTCCTTGTTCTCCACCCTCCCTGCCTTTTTCGAAAAAAAATTTTTTTTGGTTGTGCTGGAGATTGAATCTAGAGTCTACACTCTGATATGTTAAACTGTACTTTAGTCACCACTTTCATTAAAAACAAAGTAAGAATATCGGGGCTGGGATTTAGCTCAGCGGCATAAGCACCTGCCTTGCAAGCAGGCAGTTGTGGGTTCGATCCCCGGTACTGATAAAAAGGAAAAAGACAAAAAAAAACAAAAACAAAAACAAAAACAAACAAAAAACAAAGTAAGAATATCAACCATTGGGTGTATGTTAGGAGTTAGGAGTCTTTGTGTGTTTTATTTGCTGCTCTATCTTAGGGGCCTAGATCAGTGCCTGGCTCAGAGCAAGTACTCACAAATACGTCTTGCTTAAAGCCACACATAGCCAGGAACCAAGACAGGGAAATAATTTACAAATTCTACTATTGAAAATCTTATTGCCAACACTTCTTCATTATTCTTTTGACCTGTTTGCTTGAAAAGCTTCTTTCAGTGCTGTATAAACTTTATCTACACTAAACACTAATCTTGGCCAGTGTTGCTTATTTTATATTGTGCTTCCTAAGCTAAGAATCTGTTTATTTTGCGACTCTAAAGTGTTCACCACAGAATAATCTGATACATGTACATAGTGAATTCCACCTGGTGGTAAACATCAAATCACAAGTAAAATAATAAAATTAACTCCTGAATTTTTAAAATATTTAGAAAAACACTGTAGTATCATAGAGGTTAAGCACTGCTAATTCAAAAATTTAGAATTTGGAATCCAAAAAAAATTATTAAGAAAGAAACAATCTTTCTTAACTTTATTTTCAATTCTAGAATTGACTAAACTTCATTCTATAAAATAGAATAAATGTTCAGTGAGCTGAGGAAAATGTTCAGTGAGCTGATTTTACAGGAAAAAAAGGTTGAGGATAGCAAAAAACAAGAAGCCAAAATCACATTGACCATTTCAAAGTTTATGAAACTTTTTGAGTGCTGACATGCCACGAGTAGTTATTTCATACCTGACCTCATGTGACATACTGCAGTCAAAACACAAGTGTACCAAAGATGCATTATATAATATTACCTTCAGGGTGTGTGTACATAAGGTGTATGCAGGATGTAAATAGGTCTCATATTTAAAGGTGGATCCTATACTCTTGATATATATATATATATATATATATATATATATATATATATTTCAGAATTTAAAAAAATCTAAAATCCAAAATGCTTCTGGTTCTAATTCTGGATAAAGAGTATTCTGAGTGTGGTGGTGCATGCCTGTAATCCCAGTATTTGCCAGGCTGAGGCAGGAGGATTGCAGGGAGTTTGAGGCTATCTTGGGCTACAAAGTGAGTTCAAGGCCAATCTGAACTGAATAGCCAGACCCTGTCTCAAAAAGACAAAAAACCTTTTTTTAGATAAAGGATACTCTACCTGTATTATGACTGTCTCCTTATGACCTGTTGTGAGAGGTTTCCTAGATAATTTGCTGAAAGCAATTGTAGTAAACATTTATTAATTTATATTGTGCTACATATATAACATACTGCAAAGATCAATCACATATATTATTTCAGCTGAATCTCTCGATGGTCATGTTAGGGATGAGGAAATGTGCCCTTAAGAGTTTCATTAATGTGGCCAGTGGCACCCATTTAGGAGGGCTTAGAATGATCAGTTAGGCCCAGCTAGTCTCGTTCCAAAGTCCAATTCTATACCACAATACTACATTTCACTATGTATTGTTCAATAAGAAACTATTTTCATGAACTAGAGAAGAGCTAGGGCCTTTGCTAGATTCTTATTTCGCTTAGGCACTGCACATGTTTCTTTTCTTCGGTTAGGAGAGAAAACGGTGGAGCTACCTGTGGCATATGGACCTGTGTGTGTCTGTCTTCTGTGAGTCCATAAATAGCATCGGCTGCGGATGTGTGCGATTAAATACTGTGGCAATTTAAGTTATTCTAGGGGAACACTTGGTTCCTCAGTGTGTGGGTTTATCTGAGAAGATTTTATGCCTTTTATTTCTTCTCTAATCTGTTTTATCCAAATAAATATGAGCTGGGTGTGGTGGAGCACTCCTGCAATTCCAAAAATCTGCGAAGCTGAAGTAGGAAGGTCCCAAGTTCAGATTCAGCCTGAATAGTGTGAAACACTGCGATTAAATAAGTAAGTAAGTAAGTAAATAAATAAATAAATAAATAAAAATGGCTATGAATCTAGTTTAGTGTGAAGAGCCTGGGTTCAATCTCCAGTACTGAAGGGAAAGAGAGAGAGAGAGAGAGAGAGAGAGAGAGAGAGAGAGAGAGAGAGAGAGAGAAAGAGAGAGAGAGAGAGAAAGAGAGATAGACAGACAGATAGACAGACATACAGACAGACAGACACAGAGAGACAGAGAGACAGACAGAGGGATACACAGATAGGGAAAGAGACAGAAAGAGAGAAAGACACAGGGAAAATTATGAATTCTGATCCCAAGTCTTCAATAACATGAATGTACTAGTAACAAAGTAAGAAATCTATCCTTTAAGTTACAGCAGTAATTTTTAAACTTGTTTTAAAACGTCTTCTTGGAGGGGCTCAGACTCAGTATATTCCTCTCCTCTATTTCTCCTGAAGTCTTGCCTGCTTCTTCCGTATCTCTCTTTTGGAAAATGGTTACTTGGCCTTTTTAAAAAATGGAAATCAACAGACTAGCTTTCCCTAGAATCCTTACTTTTGTAGCTCTGCCTTACCTACCACCCTGCAGCCCATGCAAGCTCCCCCAAATCTGATGCCGACTACTTTACCAGAGATCTGGACTGCCCAGAAGACTGTACAGGGAAAGAAGTAGTGAATAATTAAGCCTGAACATTTTTTTGTAATGAGGGTTGATTTTTTCGAAATCAGAGTATCTCCAAAGGAGTGCAGCCTAATATTCAAAACTAACCTACCAGAATAACAGTTGGTCTATATACCTTTTCACTTTTTATAATTTATGGTACTGGGGATCACACCCAGGTGTTTACTACCTGTGAGCTGGATTCTCAAACATTTTAAGTTTTTTATTTTGAGGACAGGGTCTTGCTAAATGAGACAGGGTCTTGCTTGGGCTGGTCTTGAACTTGCAATCCTACTATCTCAACTTTCAGAGTATCTGGGAATATAGACTTGTGCCACCAGGTCCAGCTTCAGTGTGTTTAGTTGTTAAAAGTCACGATTTCCTTAGGGAACTTGGCTCTGTGGGTCCTTCTGTGTGCTTTCCTCACTCAGCTCTATAATGTTCTGTTAAAAATTACCAATAGCTCACCTACCTATGCAGATATGTAATAAGGACATCAACAAGTTTACAAACCATTGTTCAGTGTTAACATTCACTCTATCCTGGACTTCTGGAATCAGCCCCCACGCAGAGGAAGGGCACCTGCACAGCTTAGCAGTGTGGTTGTGGACACCTGCAATCCTGTACTGCCTGTAGGGCAGCAGCAAGACCGAGTCAAGCATGTTCCCTATGAGCCATGTGTCAAGGGTGATACCTTAACCCGTTAGCCATGAAAACCACTTGGGGTGTGCCAGCAAATAGTGGACTGATTATGAATGAGTGTGCAAGTGCTTTGCTGACAGGAACTGTTTTGGTACTGCATCTTGATGAGGGCAATTTTGACCAGCTCAGCATTAAGTAAATTATATGTACTCACTTCTGAATTAAAAGATGTGGTTAAAGCAGCTATATTAGAAGCTCGGGAATGGATTCTTCCTATTGACAGTAAGTGTTATCTAACTAGGAGCTTATGACTTTTGTAAGTATGAATTCAAATATTAATGTTTAAATATATTTTGTTTGAAGGTGTTTTGTCAAGGCACATGTTAGTGCATACACATGTATGCACATTCATACAAATCACCAGCAATTCAGATTGCAGGTCAATTATGTAATATTTAGACAGCAAATTTCCATATCTCCATATACGATATTTAAGTATATGTGAATTAAGGAATGAGTAGAACGGCTGATAAGGCTGATTTCAGTGCCTTTCAAGCCATTATTACATGTTATTTGGTTGTTTTAATTTTTCTGAGAAAGAGATTATATTCGGGTCTTCTACTTGTTAAGAGTTATTTTGAGAAATTTAAGTAGTAATATTTAATTCATATATTGGCAGAGAATTCTGATAGTGTAAATATCCAGCAACAAACTCCTGACTCTATTTGGATGTCTCAAAGTATCCTCAAATCAAACCCATGATATTCCCCCAGACTGATCTGTAGTTTCAGTCTCTACATGTAATGCCATTCATCCAATTGTATAAACAGGAAATTGAGAATCCTTAATGCTTTTTCTCTACTCCCAAGTTTCAAACATCAGCAGTCTTGATTTTGTAACCCAATTAATTTTCCAATCAATCCAGCCCCTTGTTGTCATCACCAGCCCATAGTTTTTACCCAATCCACTGTCATCTCCGAAGCTTCCTTTTTGTTCGTGTATAAAAGCTACTGGTTGGACTTCCCAGTCCCCAAACCCTTGCGCTCATAGCCTGCCCCTCTGTAGCTTCTCCCCTGGCACCAACCCTTCCCTATGTTCTACCAATGCACCAGAGTGGCATGGACCTTCAGCGTCCAGCTGTTGAGGAAGCTGGTCTTTCTTCTTGCCCATGTCTACCTCCAGTTCTTCCTCTGGGTAATCTTCCATGGACAGCCTCAGATACGCTTGCCAAATATATCTTCACATTACCCTGCGACTTACCTAATAAAATTTGTATGATTATTTGGTTGATTACAGCTTACATCCATCTCTGACTAGATTATAATTTTCATGGGGCCCCAATCTTCTTTAGTTGTCATTCTAGCCCCAGTTATTATAGAGTCTGAAATGAGTTAGCTGTCCTGGGAATTAATGCATAACTGAATGAATTAATGCATAATGATATGAATTAACGAAAAACTACAGAACTAGACATTAGACAAAACTTTCAGTTAAGGAACTGAACAGAAAGACCACTAAATGATAGTGGTAGAATTTCATTGTCTCAGGGAAGGAGCCCCAAACCAGGACTCTTCATGCAAAGAAATCTCTAATTCTAAATGAACAAATTTTGTGAAATTTTTAGAACAAAGAGTGAATCTTGTAAAAGCTGCTTTTACATCTGTTTTCTTTGTTGATCAAGTAGGCTCTTTACCTTTTTTTATTGATGAGAAGAAAGGTTGGACAGTCAAGTGGGGGATCATTCTGGGTATCCTCCTTCCCTAGACAAAGGCAGCAGAGCGCAATTTTGAAGTGTCACATGGCCTTATGAAAGGCCAGTTCCATGCTTTGTACTTCTACAGCTATACATATTTTGAGCACTTCATCAAAAAAATGTGTAGTGGACTTGAGTCTGCAGAGGAAGAGTGTTTCCTGTGCACTAGCTCTCAGTGTGAAGATGCTTTCTGAATTATCTTTCAGGATCAGTCTCCATTACAAAGTGCTTAAAGGTTAACTAATATGTCTTTCACAAGAATTTCCTCTTGATTGAAAGTGTTGTGCATTAATTTAATCTCTTTCAAATTACAGTCCTTCAAATATGTTGAGACTGATATAAAAGCTATCTGTTTAGTGCTGCATATTTTCCTCTGTGTCATTTTTTAGTTTTTTGGTGACTACTTCAGATATTTCTTTTTGTTTCCTATTAGAAAAGGTACATTGTAAATTCAGTAACAATGCTTCTGGCATCTCCAAAGTCAGGGCTTGGTTTCATAAAACTCCATTCCTTTCTACAATCTACCTGGCAATCAGTGCTTACCTATTATGTAAATTCTTATTTTTTACATTTTATCTTTAATTAACACCTAATATGTGTTCTTAATTATTAGGTACAGCGTGATGTCTCAATGCATGTTATATACTGTATAATGATCATGCCCATCAACTGAAATGTTTATTATTTCTTTGTGGTGAGAATATTCAAATTCTTTTTTTCTAGCTGTTTTGAAAGATGCAATACTATGTTGCTGATTACAGTCAGTCTATTCTGCAATACAACATTAGTACTTAATTTCCCTATCTGAGATGTGACTGATCCTCAACCTGCGGGCTCCAGAAACAACTAATCTACTCTCAAAAACTATGAGATTAACTTTTTTAGGTTTTTTTTTTTTATGTAAAAATTTTACAGGTACACTTTAGATACACATAATGATAACATCCATCATAGGGAATTTGTTTCTGTACGTGATATATCCTGTTTCATTTTTTTTCATTCTCCTCCCCTTCCTTCAATCCCTGTTTCCCTCTTTATTTACAAAAGTTTTGTTTCCATATTTTCTTTCTCTTCTTTTTATTCCCTTCCCCCTTCTTTCCTTCCCCCTTCCCACTCCCTTGTTCCCAGCATGAGTTAGGTCACGACATCTTTTGTTTTTCCGTGCCTGGCTAATTTCACTTAACAGAGCTTCTTTCAGGTTTACCTTTGTTGTGCAAATGACAAGATTTATTTGTTTGTTTGTTTGTTTTTTGTCTTTTTGAGACAGGGTCCCACTATTCAGTTCAGGTTGGCCTTGAGCTCACTTTGTAACCCAGACTGGTCTTAAACTTGCAAGGATCCTCCTACCTCAGCTTCCAGAGTACTGGTATTACAGGTGTGAGCCACCACGCCAGGCTGAGGTTTAATTTTTAATGGCATTTCTGTAACCTGTTAGAAGTTATGCATACCCTAACATTTTAGTAACATTTTATAATTGTTGTTACGTATTATTCATGGGAAGGGAATTTGTATCCTACACTGGCATTATCTGTGGAAAGCTTCTATCAGTAGGCAGTCAACTGACAAATGTTATTTAATTGATCTAACAGCCAGATCTCTCTAATTCCAGTCCTAATGTTTGAACTCTAATGTTTGAACTCTAATGTTTGGTCCTCAACAAGCCTTACTTTTCTCATTTGTCAAAGAAATCTTGTTCTCAAAAACCTCAGGAAGCTACTTTCTTAGGTGATATAATAAAGTTCTGAATCCCTTTTTAAAAAGATTTTTAGGTGATTAATTTTATTTCTGAGCCCCCCTTCTGTTGGTATGAGGCTGTGATTTAAATTCACAAATGTCTCATTCAGCTGCTTTTGTCTTTTTGGGTTCCTTTTCCACGTGAAGAGAAGCCTGACTGTTGGGGTCCTCAGCACCCTCAGGACTATGACTCTTACTCAAGCTGCAAGCTACAGAGTTTTGGGGCCTTCTGGGTTTGGGGAAGATGCTTCACCTGTATCTGCAAATATCACTGTGATCTAAGGCATGCATTTAGACTGGCTTGGTTTTTTTTGTTCTCAGATCAGGTGGCTAAATCTGTGTGGCCAGATTGGAAAACCACTGTGGAGGCTGAGTAAAATGAGTATGTGGTCTTGGTGACAATCTCTGGTGCAGATTAGGAGGTGGAAGCCAGATTCATGGCTGGTGATGATGGTCAATCTCCATTTTAGAAGGACGGGGCTTCCCAGGGGGCCTTTAAATGCTGACAGTCTATCAGACTTCAATTGAGCAGAGTAAAGTCTCCTTCTCTGATGGAATATCAAAGGGATGGTTCTATTTTAGATTTTGAAAAACAAAATGAACGAATACCAATTCCCCTTCAAGACCAAAAGCTTTATCCATTTCTCAGAGCCCCGAGAGTGCTTTAGGAAACAGTTTTTGTTTTCAAAAGAAGCCATCTCATTAGTAGTGTTTTAGAGCTAAAAACAAAGTGATCATAGTGGTTGTTATTTGGGCCCTGAGTTTTTTTCTTTTTCCTATACTTTCCAAATAGTCTATTACTCTTTTATGACTATGTCATAATGTAAAAATAAAAGGAAGTAAAATTCAAGGACCCCTTTTCTACAATCAAAAGTCCTTTAAACAACAAATTTACTTTTACTTTTCTGCTTTTGAAGGTGCTCTCTTTGATAGATAGTAAATTTTTCTATGTCAGAGACACCAAATTCAATAGTTTTAATTTAATTTTTCCTCCTTTACTTATTTCCAATTCTTCTCTTTATCAACATTTGGATTTGAGCTTAACTGGGTAGATAGGGCTGAGGAAAAAAATACTACTGTAATGGACGGAATTCCATTTTTTTTTCCTCCATCTTAATTTCCTTTGGCAATTTAGCACTTCTTTTCAAATCACACATACAGAAAAAAAACCGCACACACAGAGAAAACAGAGATGTTTCTTAACACCCTGTTGGCAAATCGCATGGAGAGAATTGCCACTCTCTCTATTCACATGCTTTGGGCAAGTTCTATTGCAAATAAAGAGCTTCAACCCAGAACCGAAGAATGTTTTTAATAGCCCTTTTAAAGCAAGTAATTCTTTCTGACAAGTTGTACTATAGAAACAAGTACAACTAAAATTATAACCAATAATATATGAAGAATGTATTTCTCAAGAATTTGTAATACTAAACATTATGCTTCAAACTATTGATTCTTAGAGAAATCACTTTGTAAATACAAGTTACATTTTGCATTTTTCTTAGTAGTATGTCTATATTTGCATGGACCATACTGATTTTTAGCAAATATACAATCATCTGTCCCCATGTGCAACTTAAATGAAGCCTGCAAACCTCAAAGGTCACACTTACTTTCAGTAAAATACTACATTTGGCAATCACAGATATGTTAAAAGAAAGAAAAGTACGATCCCACAGAGAAATTTACTTAATTTTAAATTACCATACTTTTACAGTACTCACATTCCTGTAGCTTAGTTTTGCTTAGGAGGTAAATTACAATTTATTTGAGGAGGTCAGGAACAATCAATTGTTGTATTTAATAATTAAAGCAAGCTTAAATTATTTCAATTAAAACAGATATCAAAACCTTCCTTGCTAAACTCTACATTACAGAAAATATCTGGAGCAGCACAAAGCTGATAATTTGGGTTATATGGTGTGAGATCTATTTATGTATTTTCTTATAATTTGGAAACTTTACGGAAGTAAAATGAGTTGATATTAATTTGTATTCGTGCATTTTCTTTGCTCTGAGCTATTTCTGGCTTTAGCCTTTTTAAGTGTCATATTCACCAACAGCAGTGGCTTCTTTGTATGTAGTGACTTGTAGTTTCAATCGAGCTTTTCTTTTTTTAATTAACAAGAACATCTTCAATTTGTTAAATACAAGGCCTGAAGGACAGAGAAAATTCCTTCTCTCTCAGTGTTACTCCATTTAAAAATTTCTCTTTATTAATTTTAAACTATAAAGCTAAACAATTCTTTTGATTGTTAAAAAATGGTTCAGTGTAGGATTTCTTAAGGACAGCTTCCTTTATTGCCAGTGAAATTACCTTACTTTTGGACATATGGATATTTTTCAGTCAGTTTCAAGACCAGTGGGGAAGACCTCTTGCAGAGGTGGCAGACTTAACTTTGTCTGAGTGAAATGTCTGAGTAGCAAACATTTAAAATTCAAAGCAGTGACAGGGACAGTAAGACAGCAGCTGTGGAAATAGGTGGAAATGCAAGACTATTTTGGGGTTTTGTTTTATTTTTCAAGTAAATTATTTTGCACCAGGAGAATTTATGTAAGTATGGAGTTTTCCTAAAATGTAATTTGCTTGACTGATTTCTGAAAAAGTAAATCATATATAAATTAATGTGCTGTTCTTTGGTCAATATTTTTTGCTTTAAACCAAACATTGATCTGGAAATTAGATCAATGTTTACAAAGGTAATTTCTATATGGGCAACGGTGTCTAGTGATCTTTACAACATGTATGTTCTCCTCTATAAAGGCCCCAGCTACCCAACTGTATTTCCCACCTGGGGCCCTGTTCTATTTTCTCCATGAAAGGTGAGTGGCGAGAATGGTATCACCGCAGGGCTGACAGTTTTACTTTGCCTTACAGTGGTGAGGACTGAACCCTGGGATTCACACAAACTGGGCAAGCACTCTATCACTGAGTTACACCCTCAGCCCCTGGCCTGAAGTTCTTAAGACTTAAGTATGCTTCCTACATTCTTTCCTCATCTATGGACTGGAAGCAGAGGGCTTCACAGCCCTAAGGGATAGTAAAAGTGGTTAACTATCCCATCTGGGATTGAAGGAATTCCTAGAACATAGATCTTTCAGTTTTATAACTGGCACAATTCTGTAAAAATGGAGTATGTTGGTCATCTTAGAAGATACTCACTAAGAACTACATTGGATTACTATGTGAGCAAGAAATATGTCAGTAAATTCTGGAGGTGATTTTTGCTGTGAGGATGCAAAGCAATGGTATTTCCTCATTCATCATGAGGGTCACAGAGATGCACGCCTGTAACCAAGCACAGGATAGCAAGAAAGAGGCAGAGTAAGTTTGTTTAACTGAAGTTTAATGTGACACAAGAACCTTGGCATACCGAGGGAGATCTGTCTATTTTTATGCCTAGGTTTGATGAGGAATGGGCCATCTCTGTCTAGAGATGTGATGTGATTGGACAGCAAGGTGTGATGTAATGGTGATAGACAGAGGGGACCCGGCGAGGCCTGTCTGTTTGGATTCCTCTTGAGTTCCCTGTATAGCATTCCTTCCCCCCAGGAGTGGGGCAGGACTCCTCTGGAATGAGGGTCTTCAAGGGAAAAAGGAGAGAGTGACATTTTAGGATTTATGGCTTGCTTTGGGGGAGAATTTTAATTTGTATGACTCGCCTTGGGGAAGGAGGAATTCTGGCTTCTGGGATTCCCTTAGGGGGAGATACAGAGTCTGGAGGAAAAGGGTGGGGAAAAATTAGGCAGTGTGCCTGAGGCTCTTCTCATCTCTCTCCGTTCAAAGTATCTCACGCGCCACGGCATCCTACTTTGGGGTCTCACAAGCCCCAAAACTGTCACCCACTTACATCATCTTAACTAATACAACTGGAATTTAGTAGTTGGTAAGTGGCCTTGTTCGGGTAGGTGCTTGTCAGCTTGAGAATCTCAAATAGCAGGAATGCTGGCTCATTCCAGCTGTATCACTGGAGTAAGTTCTGGGCGTAGTCTTGCAATTGAAATAGTTTAATGGCTTTCAAAGTGTGGTCCAGGAATCAAGGGGTTCCCTAAGATCTTTCCAGAGTATACATGACAGCAAAACTGCTTGCTTTAAAAGCCTCGTGTTTTTTTCCCTGTGTCATTCTTTCTGGAGTGTGTAGTGGAATTTTCCTGAGGCTACACAGCACGTGATGACATCATGGCTCTGGTGGCTGATGGGACATGAGTTTGCATTCCTGTGCTTTAAAATTTTCTTGCTTTCAGTTTTCCAACACAGTGAATATCATTAGAGGTAGCTCACACAAGAAAAAGCATTTTGAGATCTGTAATGACCTTTGGGAGTTTATAAGTGCCTGAGACCAAAACAGAGAGAGAGAGAGAGAGAGAGAGAGAGAGAGAGAGAGAGAGAGAGAGAGAGAATTACTGAAGGGAATAATTTCTAAGGTTTTGTATAACTCTCCTAGTTTGTGAATCTTTTTTTTTTTTTTTTTTTTTTTTTTTTTTTTTTTTGTCTTTTTCCTTTTCATTGGTACCAGGGATCAAACTCAAGACTGCCTGCTTGCAAGGCAGGCGCTTATGCCGCTGAGCTAAATCCCCAGCCCCGTGAAGTAGAATCTTATATACACGAAATATTAACAGATTTTTTAAAAAATCATAGTGTTTTAGGTTTGTATTTTATCTTAAACTGTAGTAAAGAGTTAAAGAATTTTGGAACCCATTCTTGAAAGATTTCTATTCAGAAAAGTACAGATCCTTCCTATATTATATTTCAGGAATTATAGTAGAGTAATTCTTCTTTGTGACATGGGTCTGTTGCTTTGAAAAAATGAAGAAACAATAAAAATATACTCTTCCTTCATAAGGAAAAAAAGTCTTATGTCATCTCAGACATGCAAACCAGATGATTAGGTTCCAACAACTTTCGTTATATTCCTTTTGCGCCTTTCCAAGGATCTGGGTAAGGAGATTTATTATACTTCAGATGGAAGCAAATCAAATGGAAGTTTGCTTGTGTCTCGGTCCTGATGATCACATTCAGCAGCTACGTGAGGTCCTTAGGGTAAAACTTCCACTTATACAAAGTTCTTCCAGGTCTCTCTCTGTACACTCCCTACCCTGGCCTCATCTCTGGATCTCTGCTGAGTTTTCCACATGCTGATGAACTTTCACTCTATTCCAGTTCTAATTTAAACACATTTTTCCAACCTGATTTACAACCCCAGGGCACCTGTGCTCCTTACTCTTCTTATTCTTCAGCAGCTCACAAAGACTCCTCTCCCAGGGTGCCCACTGGATATGGAGGGAGAAGCTTCTTTATCATCCTATGAGATCACAACCCAGCTGTAGCTGATTCCTGGCAAAAAGCCTCACATTAGAAGCCTCCTTCTAATGCCATGAAGGAGATCAGCACATTGCAACATACTGTAAAGAAGTGACTAGGAAAATCTCTCCTGATAGCCAACACACACACACACACACACACACACACACACACACCCTAGAGACTAGGTCAAAATCCAGATTATCATGTATGACTGTTAATCTATCTTAAATTAGTGGTTTATTTAAATTATTTATAATAATGCCTTACAGTTTTTTTTTTACAAAAATAATGAAATTATAGTTTTAAAATGTTACTGGCTTTTTAAAGAAATACTATAATAAATGAAAAGCATTGTTATATGCTTGTTATATTTAAGGACCACAAATACAACATTATAAATAAAAGAATAATTTTTTCCTTTTAAAAAAGTAATACAATGTGAAGCCTTGGTCTTAACTCTCAATACTGCAAATAAATAAGTAGTAAAAACTCAGAATATGCTGGGCATGGTGGCATTTTCCCGGTGATCCCAGCACTTGGGAGGCAGAAGCAGGAAGATTGCTGTGAGTTCTAGGCCAGCCTGAGCTATGTAGTAAGTTCAAAACCATCTTGAATTGAATAGTGAGACTGTCAGAAAACAAAATAAAGCAGTTGAATAAAAAAAAAAATCCTCAGAATTCATGGAGTAAATATGAGAGAAATCTAATTACATTCTAGGACTATACACATAACTAATATATCCATACACTTGTACAATCAAATCTCATACAGAGTCTGAACCAAAAACTGAAAAGTACCTGAAAAGGTCTTTGTTAGCTCATGTTCCTTTTGAGGTCATTTGCTGGTGAATGGGAAAGGAATCTGCTTATCATCTAAGAACTATTTTTGAGTTAATAATCATGCTAATGGAAACTAACATGTATTAAATCTTAACTCTTACTTTGCCTTGAATATTTATTTGCATCGTATCTTTAGATGCTTATAATATCCTAACAGGAAGATGCTATTATTCCCAGGTTACTGATGAGCAAACAGAGATAGGTTAAGTGACTTAAGGTCACACATAGCAGCAGCAAAGGGAAAAACTGAAACCTATTGCATAGCCTAGCGTTCCTGTTCAGTATGTTCTACTGGCTGGACAATAACTGGGGAGAGCACGAATCCAAAAGCCTTCCTTGCAGAGTCTTTCTTCCTGTTTGTAGGCAAGATTATAAATTTTAAGAACTTTTACAGCGTTTATGAATTAGCTCATTAGTTCAATTGAAAGTCTTGTTTTAACTTAGGCTAACGATTTGCATTAGGAGAGCCGTTTCCTAGTACTTCTTTACAGTATTTTGCAGACATGAGGTAAATTTCTCTGTTGTTTAACTCAATTCTGCTCAGTTTGGTTCATATTATTGAATATACCCTCCATTTGGGAAAGGAAGATGATAATTCACATACCAGAAAAGTGTTAGTTTTCCTTTCCAGAACAGGAATGACTTAGGTGCAGAGGTGACTGTAGGTTCGGGCTCAGGGTGGCATAAGCCAGGGACCAAGGCACTTGGGGCTGAGATGGGACCGGACAGAGAATAGTCCCAGAAGAGGAAAGATAAGCTTCAAGATAAACTTGGATCTTTTAACAATATATTCCCAGTTCTAGGAAACTTGAGGCTCACGCAGTATTTTGTAGTAAAATAAGATTCTTTACAACAGCAAGCAAGATCTGGAAAGAATTCTTCATTCTTAGTATTAGGGAAGAGGAGCATCCCATCTGACGCTGCAGAATATTCAAAGGCCAGATACTTAATAAAAAATGCTTGAAAAGATGGTGGCAAGAGCCCAATGAATGATGCTGAATAAGGAAATGTGTATGTGGCAATGACTGTGATTTAACATTTATTATTCTTCTCCATCGTGCCAGCTGTTTTCAATAGCTTAATGACATTCACTCTGCAGAACTGCAGTATTTGTGGTAGACAAAACAGAATAACCCAGTTCTCCCTTCAGAGGACATGCTTTCTAGCAATGCTCCTGTGGTCAACACACTGCCTCTGGTCAGCTGTCCCTCTTTAGAGCTGGTCTCAGCTGGAGTGAGATATGTGGCACATAATCTCAAGCCCATGTCCAGTGATAGTGGAAAGGTGGAGTAAAATGCTGGGTCATTTGTGCCCAATCCAGCTCAACATAAAACGTTTTAAGTGCTCTAAGTTTCTCTCTAGGCTCAGCTTTAGAAGTAGTTTGATTTCTGTCTTTACTTGCTTCCCTCCCTTCACATTTTAAGCTCAGTTGCTTTTTTTTTTTTTTTTTTTTTTAACACATGAAATCAAACTCACCATCTCACACTTGCCAGGCAGGCACTTGTGCCACTGAGCTAAAACCCTGGCTCCTTCAAGTTCAATTCCTAATCAGTGTCTTGCTTGGTTTCAGTGTATGCTTCTGGAATACCTGCTGGTAAATACTGTTAATCTCCTACACTGATGGACTGGAAACTGCAGTTATGAGAAGCTACTTCCCCAAGGCCACACATGCAGTGAATAGCAGGGCCAGATTTAAATTCAGATGCACCGGACCCACAGTTGAGGGCTCGGTCTAAAACTCCACACTGGATTCAAGCATCAAGCTACCTTCTCATTTCCGCCTCAGCATGCACACAGCAACAGGAATCCCTTCTCCAGGCCAGAAAGAGCTCCTGTTGGGAAAACCCTGAGTCACCTGTGCCCCCTAGAGGAGGCAAAAGCTCTGGGTCAACTACGCCCATTCTTGGCTTGACTATTGTCAAATCTTTCAAGTGTCTGCTCCTGAAACAAAAGTTAAGTTTTCTGGTTGTGTGCTTCTGTGGTTCCCTTCAGAGCCCTGGCCATAATTTTCAGTCCTGTATGTATTTTCCCTTGTCTGTCCTCTAGATTGTGCCTTGGGGAAGACGTAGGTTCACTTCCAACTTCCCAGCTTGAAGTGTACAGTCTAGTGTGTGTTAGGGGTCTGTTTATATTTGTTGAAGGTAGGAGTTAAATGTGTGAGATGAATGCTCGTATTTATTTCTGTCCATGTTAATTTCAGTTCATTTCTTTTTTTTATTCATTATACAAAATATACCAAAACCATCCTTGTACTATAGTGAGTATTAATGATTATATTTTGTTTTGGGTTCACCCTCCCTCAGAACACTTTCAGATGGTAGTCAAGATCAGTAGCCTTCATAATTACCTTATTTTTTCAAAAGATACCTTTTTTCAAAAGATATCAGCATTATCTAAGGTAATTCTGACATTTTCCAGAAACAAAGATACTGTAAGCTTTCTATGATGCTTGTCCAAATATCTGAACTTCTCAAGAATGTTAAATGTATCATTTTATCCATGTACCTACTTGCTTTGTAAACCTGTTATTTTAAACCAAAATCACAGGTCCCATCCTTTGACCTGGTTAAAGTCCACATATCTTTCTTCTAGAAATGTGGCAAAGGTGTGAAATACTGAAGAAATGTCCTCTTTAACATTTGCCCTACAAACACACACTAGAAAAGCAGACCCAGGCCTTTGACATGGGTCACTTCTCAGACTATTTTAACTTTCATCCTTTATAGGTGAAAATGTTATAGATTTTATTATGTAGACTTTATAGTTTTACTCCTTTAGAATAAGCCAATTCTTTTTCATATAATGCACTTTTCAATATAAAGCTAATATATTGACAACACAGAGAATTTTGAAAAGAGAAAGCTAGAAGAAAAAAGTCATATTCTCAGACATCTTACTTGCTGATTTTTGTGGTGAATTTTTTGGTTGCTGGAGATTATGAAATTGAAGTGGAGGTGTTAAAAATGTTTTCTACAGACAGTGTTCTATGTTTTGAAAATTAACCCACATGGTTGTAGGCTTGAAATTAGAAAATTTAGGGTGGGGGCTGGGGATTTAGCTCAGCGGCATAAGCACCTTCCTTGCAAGTGTGCAGTCGAGAGTTCGATTCCTGGTACCGATAAAAACAGAACCCCCTCCCCCTCCCCCAAAAAAGAAAAAGAAAATTTAGGCTGGAGGCTCTGTTGCTTAATAGCTAGCTATGTGTATTTCTGCAATTTAACTTCTCTGAGTCCAATTTTCTTCTCTGTAAAATAAGCATAGTAATTCTTGTTAGTGATCTAGTAGGAATATATTAGGGGATTGAGATAGAGCATAGCTTCTTCTAACTCCCAGGGACTTATGTAAGCGTAAGTTATCATTATTACTGGAATTTTTCTGAACACTGCATTGGTAACCATCCCCCCAAATATTGTCTCAAGCTTTAGCATTGTAATGATTACAGGCTCATCTCTGCTACCAGCGTCTTTACCTTTTTTGGCTAATATCTTATTTTGGCAGCCAGCACCTGGTATATGCCCTCAAAATAGATGCAAATTCCAGAGAATCCACATGGCCAGACTGGTCTAGAATCAGTGACTGAAGGGACATGGTATGAATACCTACTCTTCTTGCACCCTAGGTGGGATCTCTTTGAGCCTGATAATCTGCCCTGAATTCCAGGGTTTCTATAAAGGGATTGAACCCCAGATGACCATACTGATAGCCAATTATATACCTTCCCCCAGTAGCCATTTATTGATTTCCCTTTCCTGATTTACCTCTCCACTCTCTAACAGGTGTTTCCTAGGGTTACCTCCCCTTTAAAAATACTGTATTTGAATTCTGTACCAGGGCCTGTTTCTAGAGGACCCCAAACTAAGAAGACAGTGTTTGTAAAAATCATATGTTCACTTTACCAAGATTAAAATATGAAAAATAAAACTTAGTTTGTCACCTCAAGTGAACTGTTGAAAGCAATGGAATTGTATTTAAGAATCATCAGATACAAGCAATGTCATTGACTTGTTGTTCTCTGTCTCTCTCTTCTCCCCATTGGAAACACACACACACACACACACACACACACACACACACACACCCCTCAACCTGTGTCCCTCAATGTATTGACTTATTCTCAGAGAGAAAGTTGATGATGCTAGGTGACACTAAGCTCACACTCCCTCTACAGCATGTGATATGAAACCTTTTTTTATATATCCAGTCAGTTCCAGAAAAGGCCTGACCTGATGGTGTTTGAGATGGTACTGAACTCCAGAACCATCATTTTACCCAGAGAGCTGAGGTATGCTGGGTGGTGGCCCAGAGGAGGAAACAGCTTCCACAGGCCCAAATGGAGTCAGGGGTGTGTGCTTCACTTCAAAAGATGTGGGCAACAGGAAGCATCCCACAAACTAGGAGGTGGTGCCTGATGTTTCCATCTTCTTTCTTGATTTGTTTTTCGACAGAAGCACCTGGAATTAACATAAGATCAATGATTCCTTTTCTAGAACTGAGATCTTTGATACCATCATTCTGTAATGGAACAACAAAACAATATAGTCATTATACCGGTAAAAATAATAGTTGCTTCTTTTCAAGTGTTTTTTTCAAGCATTTATAGGATAAGTTCTACATCCTGTGCTAAGTATTTTGGATGTGATTCGCTTTACAGACAAACCCTATGGCTAGTCAGATAGGTTGATGTGACCAGGATTTTCATTTTACAAACAAAGTGCCTGAAGCTAAGAGGAGTTAAATGACTTGCTCAAAGTTTTTCGGCTGACAAATGGAAGAGACAATACCTGTGTCCAGATCATCTGCTTTAGACCTTAACTACCATGTTACATTGCCTGCCTGAGCTACTGATGCTTCAGAAACATTGCTTTGGTTCAACCAACTTTTGTACTCACACTTAAATTGCTTTGTGGTGAAAAAAAGGAACCTTAGGAACTGATAAACTCTTTCTTTCCTTCAAAGTTTACACTTGATTGTAGAGATCAAACTCATAACTCTGTGCTTGCCAGGCAGGCATTTATACCACTGAGCCAAATCCCCAGCCTGATTGAAGAGATTTTTTAATCCACACTAAAGTTTCCTCCTAATCTAACTTACCAAATTTATACCCAGTATCAGATGACTTAGAAAAATCTCATTACCTAACTGTGACATGACCAGAATTTCCTGGGTTGCTATACTGTCTTTTTTCACTTAGCCTGAGGAGGCATCAGTTCTCAGGTTAGATTTATGAGAGTTAATTAAACTATGGAGTCATTTTTTTTAGTTCTCAAGACTGGTCTCTAACTGGGACTGGAAGTTACAGCTCTAGATGTATCTTATGCTCAGTGAAAACCAGAGTATATTTGCATTCCTTTTAGAATTTTGCAAGTTTGTTGTTTAAAAACATAAGAGATAACTGAAATGTGAATCCAATTATCTGCATGATCACTTGATGAGTAAATTACTCACATAGTTGAAAGTGCTAAATCCTCTCATTGGTTTAGCAAATATCTGTTATTCTCCTTTTTCTTTTCTTTTTTTTTTTTTTTGTCTTTTTCTTTTTTATCAGTACCAGGGATCAAACTCACAACTGCCTGCTTGCAAGGCAGGTGCTTATGCCACTGAGCTAAACCCCCAGCCTCTATTCTCCTTTTCCTATGCCAGGCTCTATCCTAGGTTCTGGAGACATAGCAGTGACCCACACAGAAATGAATTATCCCATAACTAAACATATAATTACATATTTTGATAAGAATTCTGAGAGTTTATCAGTCAGGCTTTTGTTCTACAAATAGAAAATTTCTGGGTACTTTAAGCAGAACACAGATTAATGTAAAAACCTTTGTAAATTTGCAACTTTTATGCAAATCTGAAACTATTTTGAAACAAAAATCTTATTAAAATTAAAAAAAAACTTTGTAAGGACTGAGAGAAAACCATTGTTTGTTTCTTTGTTGTTTGTACCGGGAATCCAACTGAGGACCTCATGCTTTCTAGGCAGGCATGGTACCACTGAGCTATATCCCTGGCTGAGAGAACAGTTTAACCCTGGGTCTGGAAATACCTCTCAGAACACTGTAAGCTGCCTCTCAGGGAAGCTGTACATGAACTTCCTCAGAACTTAGAACCCACATCCACCCACATACATCTCCTATTGAAGTTGACCCTAACTCCCCAGAAAACAAGATGGACCCCAAGTTTGTGATGCATGGTTTAGGAAGTCAAACAAACATGGCACCCTAACTGCAAGTGTTTTGAACCCATTGTTTCACTCTCAGCAATCCAAAAAGGGAGATGATCAGAAAAACCTTATGTTTTATAATGCAGCTTGCCAGTAGACACTGCCAGGTGGAATCAAATCAACATCTCAAACCTTAGCTGCAAGGGAGTCAGCAATGCAGCTTGTAGTAGTCTATCTCCTCTAAATAGGAGGAGGGTGGAATGGGAATTGATTGGTTCAATCTAAAGTGTCCAGCATAGGATTCTCATTGAATTTGGGGGCTGCAGAATGCTGCTTTAAGGCAGTGCCATTTCAGTTGAGACAGGACAAGTGAGCTGAAAGAAAGTAGATGGGGAGTGAAGTGTGGTCCATGTGGAAGAAGTGGCATGAAAAATGACCTGTGTTAGAAAAGATATAGATTTTGAGGAGCTGGAAAGTGAGTGATGAAGCAGAATGAGTACAGGTGTACCTGGAACATACTGCACAGGCGGAGGGCTTGCTGAGCGTGATAAGGTTTAGATTTCACTCTACTGACAAGCCCCTGGAGCATCTAAGTAATGGAAGAAGTCGATCAGTTTTATGAAAATCCTTCTTGTTGATGTATAGAAAGTAAATTACATATGGCAGGAGTAGCTAGCCTACTGCTGGATGCTAACTGAGGAGATGGGGGCTTAGATCATGGTGTTGTTCATGGAGGTGATAGAGAGAATTATCATCCCAATAAATGTTACACATTGTGGGAAAGCTGGGAGGGCTGACTCTGGATCAGCTGAAGCAGAAGGGTAGGAGAGAAAAACATCCAAGTATGGCCAATAAGCTCCCCATTTGAACAGACATTCATGGTGCAACAGCATTGTGGTGCAACAGGCAGAGGGTAGAATGGGGTTTGGGGTGATTAGTATCTGTGTTGAACATGCCTCTGAAGTATCCATCTGAAGACCTCCAATTCATGCATGTATGTCTAGATGTTGGTCAGTATGAAAATGAAGAGAGAAAAATAGATATAACCTAAATGAGTCAGTGCAGCAAGAATTATACATTAATTACTATTATTTTTATTTTAAAGAGGATAAAACAGAAAAAAAACTAATCAAAACAAACCAGTGTAAAAGATACACAATCTTAAAACATTATAAAATCAACAATAGTTACCATAATGCCTTTTGATGTGTTCAAAATACTTGCAGATAACTTCGGTTATAGTGAAAATGAAATAGAACAGAATAGAATAGAAACAATAAAAATAAAATAATGAATACAGTAAAGGACTTCAAAGAAGCCTATAGTAAATCCAACATTGCTACAAACATATAACTTGCTATATTTGAAATAGCTGCTCCTGTCATTGGATTTGACATAAACAAAACAAGAGAGAATAAAACCGAACTCAAAAAAAAAAAAAAAACAAAAACAAAAAAACAAAACAAAACAAAACAAAAAACAATGGAAACGATACAGAACTTCCAAAATAAGATCATAGGGAATCAACAATGGCTGCAACCTTCAGGAGATCTCCCCTAGATGTCATACTGTGTACCACTATCCTGTGACCCTATGATCAGATTGCTACCATAGACCTGCAATGTTAGTGAAACACCAAGGCACCATAGACATACAATTGCATTTCACCTCCGCAGCTATCATCACAGCCTGTGTTTCTCCAGATAAGCCCGTCGCTTATGCCAGGGTGGGGAATGGTGGGGATAGGGATGGTACTTCTTGTTGGCCAGCCCACCAGCCAGAAGGGGCTGGGATCTGTCTGTTGCAGTCTGGCCACAGCCCACACATAGCACTGATTCCCAGACTGGGTTTGATAACTGGTGTCAGTTAGTCCTCTCTATCCCCAATTCATGAATGGCTTACATTAATCTATAAAAGAAAAACAAACAAAATCTAAAGCTAGTTAAGACATCACTGACCAGAGATTACAATAGTCTTTGAGTTTTTCTCAGCTCTTTCTCTCATTTGTTTTTCTACTCATTCTTTCTTTCCTCTCTTCCAACAAGCTCACATTGCTTTACTCTTTAGGCTGTTTCTTAATTTTAAGTGCAAGTGAGAGGAAGGACTGGGTAGATCTGGGGCACCTGCATCCACCTCCCCGTGTGTCTGGAGGACTGTGGATATCTCAGCAAGCAGGAGAGCATTGCAGGTTCCAGAGGCCCCACGGCCTGCGGTAAGGGCTCAGTGCACTCTGCCCAAAGCCCAGACTGTTTGGGACCCTCCAGGCTTCCAGGTGCAGTGAAGTGGATAAGTGGGTTTGAGGCATCTACATCTGCCTCCCCATTCTGGCTGCGCTTGGAGAACTGTGGAGCTTCCAACAAGCAGGTGGGAGACAGTGTCCCTGAAGCCCAGCTTATCTGGAACTACAGAGTTCTAAACAGGCAGAAGAAGGCCATTGGTTCTACAGGCCCCGTGGCTTGGGGTAACTGAGTGCCAGAGTCTCAGGAGCTGCGAACATGGAGATTTCCAACAGACCCTGAGGAAGCTTTCAAATAACACTTGAAACACAGAACTATAGGAAAATGACAAAACGAAAGACCAAATTACAACCTCAAACCTCCAGCCCATCTCAAGAAACCCTAGGAGCAATGTATACAGAAGAAAATATATGCCATTCACCTCAAATATCGGACATAATAGCTACTGAAATTAACAAGCAACTCCAGGAAGCTTTAAAGGAATTCAAACTCAAAATAATCTCCCAGGTAAAAGAAGAAATGATAAAAGAAATGAAAGAGATTCTGAATATATCTAAAGAAAACACAGTTTAAAAATTGGAGGAACTAAACAAAAAGATAGAATCCCAAGATGAGCAATAAAAGAAACAAACAGAATACATAATGCAGATGCACAGAGATATACAGGAAATAAAAAACTCCACTGAAAGTTGTAAAAACTGCCTTAATGAAAGTGAAGATAAAATTTCAGACCTTGAAGACAGGATTGCAGCTAGTGAACAGGAAAGGAAAGATCTTTTAAAAATAACGAGGAATAAGGAAACAACAATTCAACAACTGCAAGACGATGCAAAGAAAAATAACATAAGATTGATAGAGATTAATGAAAAAGAAGGAGACAACATAAAGGATGTCAAGAGGATATTTAGAGAAGTAATAGCTGAAAATTTCCCAAGCATGAGATCAGAAACCGACATCAGGATCAGTAAAGCATATAGAACTCCAAATAGTCATAACCAAAATAAAACTACACCCAGACATATAATAATCACCATCCCAGAAATCCAACACAAGAATAGATTATTAAAAGGTGTCAGAGAGAAAAGACAGATCACTTATAAAGGAAAACCTATCAGAATCACAGCAGACTTCTCAGCACAAACAATAAAGTCAAGAAGAGCATGGAGTGAAGTATTCCAGATCCTAAAGCAAAATGATTTCCAACCTAGACTGATGTACCCTGCAAAACTATCATTCAAAATTGATGGTGAAATACGATATTTCCATGACAAAGAACAGCTGAAGAACTTCATGAACACCAAACCAACCCTGCAAAAAATATTGAAAGACAGTTTAGATACACAAAGGAAAAAACCACTAAGCAAAGCAGGTAATTAAACAGAACAGAAAGATAAAGATGCAACAGCAAAGAGATAACATGTCAACAATAAACCAGCATTTAACAGAAATAACCATTAATGTAAATGGTCTCAATGCACCAATCAAAAGAAACAGACTAGCAGAATGGATCAAGAAACAAAATCCAACCATATGCTGTTTACAGGAAACCCATCTAACCCAGACGGATACTCACAGACTGAAAGTCAAAGGATGGAAAACAATACTTCATGCAGCAGGAATCCAAAAAAAAAAGCAGGCGTAGCCATTCTGTTTGCAGACAATGTGAACTTTAAACCAACAATGACTATAAAGGACGAACAAGGTCACTACATACTCGTTAGGGGAAAACTCCAAGAGGAAGAGATAACTATCTTAAATATATATGCACCAAACTCCAGAGCACCCAGTTATATAAAAAAACTATTAACAGAAATGAAAACTCAAATTATCAGTAACACAATGGTAACAGGAGACCTCAATACACCATTGACACCAAGGGACAGATCAAACAGACAGAAAATGAGCAAAGAAATAACAGAACTGAATCACACCTGTGAACAAATGGATTTGATAGACATATACAGAATGTTCCACCCAACAACATCAGAATACACATTCCTCTCAGCAGTACATGGATCATTCTCTAAAATAGACCATATATTAGCTCACAGAACATATTTAAACAAATGCAAAAGAGTTGAAATCATCCCTTGCATGTTATCGGATCATAACACTCTGAAATTAGAAATTAATGATAAAAGATACTGCAAAAATCCTGCAAACACATGGAAACTGAATAACACACTCTTGAGTAATCAGTGGGTCACAGAAGAAATTAAACAATACCTAAAAGAAAATGAAAATGCAGATACAACTTACTGGAATTTGTGGGATGCAATGAAAGCCATCCTCAGAGGAAAATTTATTGCACTGAGTTCCCACATCAGGAAAACAGAATGAATACAAATAAATAACTTGATGCTACACCTCAAACAGCTAGAAAAAAAAAGAGCAAGTCAAGCCCAAAGCCAAAAGAAGAGAGGAAATTATAAAAATCAGAGCAGAAATCAATGTAATAGAGACTAAGAAAACAATCCAAAAAAATCAACGAATCAAAGAGTTGGTTCTTTGAAAGAATAAATAAAATCGATAAGCCCCTAGCCAACCTTATTTAAAAAAGGGAAGAAAAAGCTCAAATTCATGCAATAAGAAATGAAAAAGGTGAAGTCACTACAGACCCAATAGAAATACAGAAGATCATCAACACCTATTTTGAAAACCTCTACTCTCAAAGGTTTGATAACACAGAAGAAATAGACAGATTCTTAGAAACATATGAAGTACCAAAGCTAGATCAAGAGGATGCAAAACTGTTGAATAACCCAATCTCTGTTAATGAAATTGAAAATGTAATTAAGTCCTTACCTACAAAGAAGAGCCCAGGCCCAGATGGATTCACTGCAGAATTCTACAAGAAATACAAAGAAGACCTAATGTTGACACTCCTCAAACTATTCAATGAAATTGAAAGGGAAGCAATCCTTCCTAAGTCATTCCTGGAAGCAAATATTACTCTAGTACCAAAACCTGAGAAAGACCCAACTAAGAAAGAGAACTATAGACTGATCTCCCTAATGAACACAGATGCAAAAATCCTCAATAAAATATTGGCAAATAGGATGCAGCAAATCATCAAGAAGATTATACACCATGACCAAGTGGGATTCATCCCAGGAATGCAAGGATGGTTCAACATACGTAAATCAGTAAATGTAATCCACCATATCAATAAAGCCAAAAGTAAGAATCACATGATCATTTCTATAGATGTAGAAAAAGCCTTCGATAAGGTCCAACATTTATTCATGATAAGAACTTTACAGAAAATTGGAATAGATGGTCTTTACCTCAATATAATAAAGGCCATTTATGACAAACCAACAGCCAGCATCATACTAAATGGCCAAAAATTGAAAGCCTTTACTTTAAAATCAGGCACAAGACAAGGATATCCTTTATCACCACTCCTATTTAATATAGTACTGGAAGTACTAGCCAGAGCAATTAGGCAAGAGAGAGAAATAAAAGGGGTAAAGATAGGAAAAGAAGAAGTTAAATTATCATTGTTTGCAGATGACATGATACTCTACATAGAAGACCCCCTAAACTCCATTGAAAGACTCTTAGATACAATAAATAAATTCAGTAATGTGGCTGGATACAAAATCAATACTCAGAAATCAATAGCATTCCTATACACGAACCACAAAATCACAGAGAGGGAAATAAGAGAAACTGCACTCTTCACATTAGCAAGCAAAAAATTGAAATATTTAGGAATTACTCTTACAAAAGAAGTGAAAGACCTATACAGTGAAAATTATAATACACTGAAAAAAGAAATTGAAGATGATCTCAGAAAATGGAAAGACATCCCTTGCTCATGGATAGGAAGAACAAACATTGTGAAAATGGCCATTCTCCCAAAACTGTTATACAGATTCAATGCAATCCCAATAAAAATACCATCACATACCTTATAGATCTAGAGAAATCACTCCTAAAATTCATCTGGAACCAGAAGAGGCCTAGAATAGCAAAGGCAATTCTAAGCAGCAAAGGCAAGGCAGGAGGCATCACAACCCCTGACTTGAAGTTATACTACAAAGCAACAGTAGTAAAATCAACATGGTACTGGAATCAAAACAGAGCCAAAGATCAATGGAATAGATTAGAAGATACAACCACAACTACAAACACACTCAGCCACCTTATCTTTGATAAAGCAGCCAAGCAGGTTCATTGGAAGAACAACAGTCTCTTTAATAAATGGTGCTGGAAAAACTGGCTCTCCATTTGCCAAAAACTAAAGCTAGACCCATGTCTATCACCATGTACTAAATTAAAATCTAAATGGGTCAAAGATCTGAATATTAAAACAGAAACACTAAATCTATTGGAAGACAAATTGGGTAGAAACATTGAAGACATAGGGGTAGGTAAAGAATTCATGAACAGGACTCAAACCGCACAGGAAATACTTCCCAGAATCAATAACTGGGACCACTTCTTATTAAAAAGTTTCTACATGTCAAAAGAAATCTCCAGTGTAGTGAAAAGAAAACCCACAAACTGGGAAAAGATCTTAGTGAACTCTCTCTCAGACAAGGGACTCTTGTTTAAAACATATAAAGAATTAAAAAAACTCAGACCCCCAAAATTCAAAGATCCAATGCAAAAATGGGCATCTGAGACGAATACACACTTCTCAGATGAAGAAATGCAAATGGCAAATAAATACATGAAAAAATGTTCATCATCATTGGTCATTAGAGAAATGCAAATTAAAACCACACTGAGATATCATCTCACTCCTGAAAGAATGGCCAGGATCAAGAAAACCAACAACAACAAATGCTGGAGAGGCTGTGGGGAAAAAGGAACTCTCCTACACTGTTGGTGGGAGTGTAGACTGGTACAACCTTTGTGGAGGTCAGTCTGGAGATTTCTCAAAAAGCTGGGATTGGAAGTCCCATTTATTCCAGCTATTCCACTTCTAGGCATATTCCCAGAAGAACTGAAAGCATCATACCACAGTGATATATGTGCACCTATGTTTATAGCAGTACAATTTGTAATTGCCAGATCTTGGAAACAACCCAAGTGTCCATCAACTGAGGAATGGATAAAAAGATGTGGTATTTCTATACAATGGAATACTACTCAGCTATAAAGAAGGATCACATTGAGATATTTATCAATAAATGGGCGCAGCTTGAGACCATACTCAGAAGTGAAATAAATCAATCTCACATGTGTGAATACCAAATAGTTTCCCTAATGTAAGTAATGATTCAAATATATAAAAGTATGTGGTAATCATGATTCTTCATTATGTGGCCTTGAAGCCTTATAAAGTTTTCACTTATTAATTGGAAAGGCTTTATTCTGGGCTTCTTGATATGGAAATATTTGAAGCTATAGTATATGAAGTTATATTCAAATATTTCAAGGAAAAAGACAGACATTATGGTAACTACTATTAAATCGGGTTAGTTGGTGGTGAAGCACTAGGTTGCTGAAACAGTCATGCCTTGACCTGTATTGTTATGTTGTTATATCCTCTTTTATCTCAATCTCTCCCTTATTCATTAAAAAAATTATTTAGTTATTTTTTATGGTTTTTTTAATTAAGGGGTAAAATTTAAAAAAATTAGCAGGATATATTATAGTAACTTTTTTGATTTCCTATTAACTTGATTTGAAGTCCTGTAATACTCCCACTATCTTGTTTTGACTGATTAGATTCTGTTTCATTCTGTATGATAGTATCAAGTTTGGGGGTATAGGCAACTACTTTGAAGGCAGTAAGATTCACTAAGATGCCCATTCTGGTTTGACTATTAACTCCTTTGGAAGTCCTGTATTGTTTACAATGTTTAAGTTTTATTGGTCTTGTTCTCTACTGTTTTGTTCAACTTTATAATACCTAATGAGATAGACAATTCTTTTTAAGGAAACAAGAGACATTATGGTAACCATTGTTGATAACCTTGTACTCTGTTCTTACATCATGTACTATGTCTATCCTTGGTTTTGACTGACAGCTTTGTTTTGCCATATTTGACTTTATTCTCTTCCAAAAAAAGTAATAAGAACTAAGGAGTAATAAAACCCAAAATGTGTAAATTTTGTTGTAAAAAAGGGGAAAAAAGTGTTCTAAAGGATACAACTGCAAGTGTTTTTAGGGATGTTAAATAGCTGACCATATTAATGTTTTTGGTTGGATCATTGAACACAACTGTTTGCAGTCTCTCTGTTTGAATGTTCACTTTGTATGCTTTGATACTGTGACTTGAGCAACTATGTCTAAGACGATAATGTGTAATCTGTTAACTGGTGATTTCTTATTGTTTTTTTTTTTCTTTGTGGTTCTGTATTACTTGTACCCTTACAGCGCTTTGTTTTGTTTTGTTTTTTCTCTTTTTCCTTTTAAATAAAATTAAACATTTTTTAAGGGCAAGTAAATCATAGATTCAGTGAAAAAATGATTAAAAAATTTAAATTGTGCAGATTCTTTGAAAAGCTGCTACATGAAGTAAGAGTTACATAGGTGTCTTTTTTATTTCTCCCTCTCCTACTTGAGAGAGAAGCCAAGATCTGGGTTACAAAGTACAGAATCAGTAATAGCAATATTTGAGGGAGGTATGTGTGACTTAAGTGAATGAAAACAGAAGAGCCAAGTATGAGAGAGACAGAGAGAGAGAGAGAGAGAGAGAGAGAGAGAGAGAGAGAGAGAGAGAGAGAAAGCAGAAGGAGGAGGAGGAGAAGAGGAGGAGGAGAAAGAAAAAGAAGAGAGAAGAAGAAGGGAGGGGAGGAGCAAGGGAAGGGAAGAGAGAAGAGAAGAGGAGAAGAGGGAAGATAAGGGTAAGAGAGATAGTGGGAGGGGGAAGGAGAAGGAAAAGGAGAGAGAAAAGCACGAGGAATCCATGAATCAGTGTTGGAATTAATGCCATCCTGAAGTTTGCTTGGTTAAATTGGAGTGCTCCTACCCAAGAGCTGACTGCTTCACCAAAAGCAAGCCCCCCAAGCCAGATGGAAGCTACCTCACCCTTGGAGACTTCACTTCTGAAATCACGTGGTGTCACTTCCACTAGCACGCTTGTATTTCTCTCTCCCCCTCCCCCAGTCCCTCACAGTGCTGGAATTGAACCCAGGACCTAGGGTTTCACACATGCTAGGCAAAGTCTCTACCACTACTGTATCTTCAGTGTAGAAGATATTTTTGTTATTTTAGAGAATTTTTCATTGGCATATATTTGTGTTACATAAAGTTTACATTTGCTTTGAGGAATATACACACACACACACAATTATTTTATCCTTTTACCTCTCCACTTCCCCCTAATCTTTCCCATATCTAAAAGTCTGCCTCCCTGCTTCCTGTCCTTGCTAAAGGAGGGTATTTTAAGGCAGCAATAAAATAAGATTATATAGGGTGGAAAAATTGTGGCCATTTTGGAAAATATGGTTTAGCACACCATCCAAAAATAGGGTGATCTTTCCACTTATTCAAGTCTTTGGTTGCGTTCCTCTGTAGAGTTTTAGATTTTAAACAACAAAAGTGTTTCTGAAATATGCTTTGGTTCTGTGGTTAGCACTTATGACTAGCATTCTGTATATGTTTTACTTATTTTGCTTATTACTATCTTTCATTTAAAATATTAGCTTGACTGTGGTATTTAAAAAATACTATTTCCCTAATACCTAGATAGTACTTAGGGTCCAGTAGACAGTCAGTGTACATTTATGACAGTGTAACTCAAAAAATTAATGCAAGGTTTTGTACCAAGAGTAGTTGTTAAAGCTAAGAACATGGTATACAAAAGGAGAAGATACATCATCTGTGAAGCTTCAAGTTTTAATTCTACTAGATTCTGTGGAAAACTTGTTTTCGCAAAATGAGTCACCTTTAGTTGTGTTAATCTTGATCTAGAACTGATGTATCTTAGTTGGAATAAAATAGACCACCACTGACAATATCTTTAGAAAGTAATATTAAGAATATAGTTATACTTTCTAAAAACTTTTCTGTAGTTTACAAGTTTTCAACAATAAGGAATTACTTGTAGAATGAAAAAAGAGACCTAAATGACTTTTTATTTCCTTTTTCCCCTCTGGAAAGAGAAGCCAAGACTTTGGTTACCAAGTACAAAAATCAATAACAGCAGTGCTTAGAGAGTGCTTTGTGAGCTGATTAAACAAAATAGCAAAAATGAGACAGAGAGAGAGAGAGAGAGAGAGAGAGAGAGAGAGAGAGAGAGAGAGAGAGAGAGCATTGAAGCATTTGTGTCATTATATCTGTTAAAATTATATCTTATCAGTTATATCACAAGGCAAATTAGAAGTACAAGATCTAGCTGGGCATAGCGGTGCACACCTGTAAGAAGCAGATCTATGTCTATATACTGAGACACAAATAAAATCATTAAGCTATATCTTCCTACGATGCTCATATAACTACTGAAAGTATGCTTCAAATAGATGATGTATTTGTTTTCTACTGTTATCAATAAGGGATCTTTGGGATCTCATCCACATATGGGTTCTGGTCATTAAATCCAATTATCAAAATGACTCTTACTATATGATCTTAAGGGACATTGACCCTTTCATTTCCTGCCACCACTAACTGGGAACCATTACCTTTAGAGTTCTCTAAATTCTGCAGCCCCATGTTATGTTAGCTAATATTATTCATTAGTTCTCAAGGAAGTGGGTAGAAGGGTACCTCCCAGAGCCTATAGGTGGCTGTTTCCAGCTTGGAGGGACCCTCATTTACCTGCTGTGAGAGGGAATGAGCTGGGACCTCTTCAGTCCCCTTTCTATTAAGTGAAGCTCTATCTACAGGGCTCAACTCAAACAGGGAAGACACCAGGTCCACAGTGCCCAAGATAATCTGTGTCAAATGGTGAGCCCTGACAAAATCTCTTCTGAATGTAAGAGGCTCCAGCATGGGTCTGAGGAAGACATTTACCTCCAAGACTGCTAACTTGGCCTCCTCAGCCAAGAATCTGAATGGAGATTGCTTTTCCCGGAGTGATTCTGGTTTAAGCTTTGTGAAGAGACCTGTTACCCAAATTATGAATATCATAGGCTCTATGACAGGCCGTATTCATAAGACAGCAGAAAAGAGGCTGTTCTAATATAAAAAAGTTTTACTATTAAAATACCTACTATTAAGCATTTTTATTTAAAATTTTATTATATTATTTTTAGTGTTTATCTCTATTAGATATGGCTTTATTTTTCTTCTTGCTTTTCAATATTTTGTAAATTTACCATACAATGCTGGCATAATAATTAAGAATTAACACAAGTTGGGGCTGGGGGTTTAGCTCAGCAGCGTAAGCACCTGCCTTGCAAGCAGGCAGTCGTGAGTTTGATCCCTGGTACTGATAAAAACGAAAAAGACCAAAAAAAAAAAAAAAAAAAAAAAAAAATTAACACAAGTGACTTATAAAATAGAAAATACAAAGAGAGGAAAATTAAAATTTTATATAATTTTTACTATTCAGAGAGAAACACTGTTAACATTTTAGCATATAATTGTCCATTGTACAGATTCCTTCAACAAAAATGGAGCTTGTGATTAACATACTATGTTTACTCATTCTTTTGCTTATAAATTGAAATATTGAACATCTCCTCATACAAATAAGTGTTCTTCGGACATTATGTACCCCAAATTACATAGCCTGTGTTAGTGAGGCATCTCAGTGATAGACCGCTTCCCAAGCACCTACACATTCCAGCCTCTTCATGCATGTGAACCAGCTGGAGAAGCAGCCTGTGTCCACCTCTGGTCAGGAGTCTGACTCTGCGCTCAGTCCCTGCCCTGCTGTAGTGGTCCCTGCCTTTCTAACATTCGCGAATATGATAGTTGTAGAATCATGGTCCACATGATGATATTTCATTTTAGCTTCAGTCAACAGCTCTCCTAATGGCTCACAAGCTTGGTCATTGTCCCCCCAAAATTTTATCAGACTAGTGGCTTTGCTAGGATTGCTTGAAAATTCTCTAAGTGTTAAGCAATGAGGTTGGCATCTGATTCATGGAATGAGATTTTACATGTAAATATTTAATATTCACATAGCAATGTCTTTAAATTCAGTCTCTATGGCTCATCTGATTCATTAGCAAGTATTCATTGGTGGTATATTATTTGACAAGCCAAGTTCTGGGTGTTAGTGATGTAACAGTGGACAAAAGTGGTAAAGTTCCTGGTTCATATATGTTACGGAGAGAAACACACACACATACTAGCACACCCACATGCATACATGCACATACACACACACACGTAAAAAAACAAGAAAAAACCCGAAGTGTGATGTTACTATGGCAGATCATAGAACAGCATTTAGGAGTTACAAAGTGATAGAAAGGGAGGAGGCATATTGTATGTTATAGGACATTAGGAAGATTCTCAGATAAGATGTTGTTTGAGCAAGAACGTGGATAAAGCAAAGAGCTGGGGCCATGCAGATGTCTGGGGAAGGTTACCTCAGCCAGGAGGACTAGGGATTCCTGATGCTCAGGCAGCAATGGGCTTGTGTTGGTGCAGAAAATGCTAGAGCAGGAAAAGGTGGTAGTGTACTTGTGAGACCAGAGAGGTAGATGGGTGGTTTGTATAGGACCTTGTTAACCCTGCTGAGGAGGAACTGGAGACTGATTCTAAAGGAGCTCAGAGAGGAGGCAAGGATGCTAGCAGAAAGGCACTGTGATGGTCTGCTGTAGCAGTCAATAGCATACATGAATATAAACTATTTCTCCCACTTTGGCCTGCCCTGCTCAGCCAAGTCGATGCCATTGCCCACCTCCAGGGCTAGCCAGTTCCTCTCCTCCCAGGGCCAGATTAGGATAACATATTTAACAAGTGGAGCAGATATTTTTGTGTGAGGTCTGTGACAGGGATCAAAATACCTAAGAGTGACAACGCAGGTTTGGGGAGCGTCACCCTCAGAAGTCAATTTGACAAGCTGTGGTCTAGCACTTACAGGGTCGAGGCTGGCAACTCTAGAGAAAAAGGAAAGTAGGTAGAGGCACCCAAGGCTTCAGGAAAAAGCTGAAAAAAGAAGTGACAGACACAAGTGCATAGTGTGCACCAAATCAGTCATATTTAATCTCAGCGATAAAGTACCTGGAAACCTAGAAATGGCAGCACAGAGCAGCGTGACGGGCTGCTGAGTTGCATTCGCCAGTTAGGAACTCACTGGAAGGTTTTCTGAAGTCTGGGTTTGCATTTTTGAATATAAAAACCAGGCAAAGTGGGTTCCAAGTCCGAAGTCCAGGCATCCAGCTACAAACCAGTCATCGAGGAAGTAGGGTAGATACAGAATGGATGGCTCCACGTGTTTAGCATGTTATTGTTCCAGAGAATGTAAATTGTGTGAAGTCAATGACTTTTTTTTTTTGCTCATTTCTGTATCCTCAGTGTGGGAAAATGTGCAACGTATCAGGTTCTCAGTAACAGTCCTTTAATGAATGAATTTTAAATCCTTTTCTTTGAATGTGGTTTTTTTTTTTTTTTTCATCACCTGGGATCGCATTCATGACCGCCTGCTTGCAAAGCAGGTGCTTGTGCCACTGAGCTAAATCCCCAGCCCCTTTTAAATTCTTTTAGGTGTGTGTGCATGTGTGACCATGTGTGTCTGTGTGTGTGCATGTGTAAATAAGCACAGGCATCTTAGTAAGCTTAGTGAAACTGAGATCCGATCTTATTTCTCCTTGCCTCTGTTCCTTTTGCAATCCCTCCTCCATGTCATTGAAGAACTGACATAGTGGTGATGTTTGTAGCCCTGACACTCTAGGAGAACTGCAAATTCGAATCCCACTTGGGAAATTTAGTGAAACCCTTTTATAAAGTCATCAAACGACTGGATTCCTAGCTCAGTGTGAAAAACTTGAGTTCAATCCCCAGGGTCACTAAAAACAAAAGCAGACAATGTCACTGACCTGTCTTGTTGTCTTGTCCCACTCTGAAGTCAGCTGGAGACAGACCCTGCATACGTTGACTTCTGCCTGCTAGTGTTCTCTGGCCATGGAGAGGGCTCAGGATCCATGCTCCACAAGTTCTTCAAAGAGGTAAGTCCTCCAGCATGATGTTGTACCAACCAAGGGTGGAAACTGGTAGATAGCTACTCCGGATTCCTGCCTCTTGGTGGAATAATTCTGAGGTGCATCATACACTGTCTAAAAAAAAAGGGTTGAACTGTAATTTCTTGCAGTGGTTTTCCACCCAGGAGTGCATTCTCCTTGGTCTTCTACTTTCTCTGGCCCTTGGTCTTACTCTAGTCTGGGTCCACCTCCTCCAAAATATGTATGCTTAAATTCTAATATCAGGGGCTTTTTCAGGAGAATCTAACCTGAGAAAAGTATACATGTGTATATGGTGTGAGCATATGGGGTTTCTGTGAAGACTGAGATAATGCAAATAAAGCATTTAGCAGAGCTCTCATATACATTAAGTGCTGTTGCTGAAAGTGCCTATATAATGCTTATGTAACATCTATTTTTGAGGATTTTGAGGAGGACTCAAAGTAAAGAGCAATGGGCATCATAACAATAATTGTGGCAATAATGAAAAGAAGTAGAAGCAGAGATAAATGGCACAGTTAGGAAAAATGGTGCATGTACTAGGTGTTGGTCTGTGTGGTATCAACTATACAGAAAAGAAGACTTGGGTAGGAGCCAAAGAGTAAAACCACCCATATTTTCAAGGCCTTTATTAAGAAAACCCAGTGGCAAGGGCTGGAAATCTGACCCTTGGGAGGGCTGGGAGATTCTGCAGATTCAGTTAGAAAAGAGCCAAAACTCCTTTGGGGAGAGTGTAGGTAGCAACGTGGGAAGCAAAGGGAATGCTTGTGCTTAGCAATGTTTGATCCTCCAAAATGGTCAAAACTGGAAGCCCCTGTAAGACACAGAGAGTTTCTTGGTATAAGCATCAAACTGACGGCCTTGTACTTGCCAGGAAGGCACTTGTGCCTCTGAGCTAAATAGGTGGCCAAGAATTTGTTGCTAAAATCCCCAACTTCACATCATGCCTGGCATGGAATACAGAGCACTAAATATAGAAGGAAGGTAAGAGAAAGCCCAGTGATACCAAGGTAAGAAGAGAGAGGGAAAAAGGATCAACAAGTCCTCAGTAAAAGCTGGTGGCTGAATGCGTCAAGGGTGTCAGGCTGGCTTCTTCTCCTACACCCTGCAGGTTAGGGTTAAACTGGACCAGGGATTCTAGCTGAGGTGGTTTTGTCCTATACTGCCACCATGACTCAGAGTTTGCCCTGAGCTAAGGCAGTTTTGTCTCCTTACCTTCTTTTCATGAAAATGTGATTCCACCAGGGTAGAGAGGATATGAAGTACGGAGTGTGGGGAGAAGAAATGCTGTGCTCTTCTCAGTGTGGAAATTAGGCCATTTCACCAAACCATAGAGTCCGTGGGCAGGAGTCGCGACGGCTGAGGGGAGCAGCTGGAAAACAAAACTACATGGCACTTTGGAGTCCCAGGAAGAGACATTTTCCCATTCACTATGATTGGTGGAATTCTGAACGTAATTTCAGGGTAAACTGAGTCACAAAACCAATCCCTTGGTTTCCAGTGAAATACTGTTGGTGGAAGGGCGGACACTCGGGGTGCTGATAGAGTGGAACAGTTATACTTTAATTCTTGGCATGACTAATAGTCTTATGAAATTAAACCCAAAATACCCACGCTTTGATTGATGTCCCCTCTGTGCCAGTGCTGTCAGGAAGAAAAGCAGACATAAAAATGCAATGATGTTAAGGTCGTGTTTTGCCAGTACAATTAAGCTAGTTGTCCATTAATTTGCTTATGCTCCTTTAGTTGTGCCTTCGTTTTAAGTTCTCTTTAATTTTTCTTTAAGTAGGATCACTTGAGTAAAAAGGTTTTTCCACTCATAGAGCGTGTGACTATCCTACTGTATAGTTTTAAAATTTTATTTTAAAACATTTTAATTTTTGCTTCATCTGAAACATCTATTTGTAAATAATATGGATCAAGGAATTGTAACTATATTTTTTCACCAATTGACTATTTCTTGAGTATTAGGCAATTTTTCCCTTCACTGATTTGATATACTATTCATTTTTCCTAGATGTTGTGAAACAATTTTAATACTTTGAGTGTTGCGTGATGTACATTACTAGTCATACTCTGAGAAATTACCAAGTACCATTGAAATAGGATTTTTATTTTAAACAAATTTTCAAGAAAACATGAGTTTCTCCATGAATTTTTTCCTTGGCTCTGTGGCTCTATTTATCTATTCTTTCATCATTGTGACATTTTAAACTCAAATGTTTTCAAGGTGAAGTTGTTGCAGGTAATATCGTGCTCGTCCTAAATTCCTTGTGCCTCTTTGACTCTTTGTTTTGAAGTACATTAAGGAAAGGGTTTTGAGCTAGGATCTTCACCTCTTTTTGAGGGGGGACTCCTGAATTTAGCTTCTTCTGTCTTCATTCAGTGAAGACCCAGAGAAGATTCCCCCCTCGCCCTCCTTGACCAGTGCTGACAGATGGGTATATAAAAGCTTACTAATCTCGCTTTGAGTGGGGACAATTCACAGGCTACATTGCGTGCCAGAGCTGCGTCCAGGCTGATCAGCTGAAGTGGCTTTCCTCAAGACTTTACGGCCCTGTTTAGTTTCCACCCTTTCCTGTCCCCCTCTATCAGGATCTCCTTTGGGAAAACTATCTAAGACAAAGATTTTTTCTTTCATTTTTAATTAATTTTTTATTTTAAAAAGAAAAAGAAATCAGAAAAGAAAAACAAAAAGCAAAAGAGACAAACCACAGCAACAAACCCAAAACAATTACAATATAGGCTTTCAAAACAGAATGAAAGAAATTTAACAATGGTTGTTACATTGAATATTGTTATCTATTTTTTCAAAGAAAGAAAGAAAAGAAAAGAAAAAAACAAAGTAAAAAAGGTAGGACAATATAGAATTTAAAAAATTAACATCATAAAATCGCTAGTTGATTCATTACATGTTGTCATTTTAAAAATAGTTGCCAAAGTCACAAAATCAAAGCTTAAAAAGTGGCTAGACACTCAAACATTGACAGTGAAAACCCTTCTGTTCAATGATCCAACAGAAAGTCAATAATACATACCATTATATCCTTTACAGCACTTTCCTTCCCTTTCACTTTTACAATATCTATTATACTTTTTGAATCCCATTACTCTGTCTGTTTTTATTATTTTTTTTACACTAGAGAGACAATGTGATATTTATTAATGTGAGTCTTGGTTATTTACCTATAAAGGCCTCAAGATCACTCCTTTTTATAGCTGAGTAATATTCCATTGTATAAAAATACCACATTTTTTTTCATCTACTCTGCAGTTGATGGACATTTTGGTTGTTTCCAAGATTTAGCTATCACAAATTGTGCTGTTATGAACATGGGTGCACATATATCACTGTGACATGACCTTTTTGATTTTTCTGGGAAGATACGTAGGAGGGAAATAGCTGGATTGAATGGAACTTCCAATCCTAGTTTTTTGAGGAATCTCCATACTGATTTCCACTGGTTGCACCAGTCTGCACTCCCACCAACAGTGGACAGTGTCCACTGTTCCTTTTCCCCCCACAACCTTGCCAACATTTGTTATCAGTTGTTTTCTTGATGGTGGCCACTGAGATTTTGTCATTATCCAGGCAGATCATTCCACGAAGAAGATCCATCCTGCCATCAGTGACCCGAAGACTTGAGAATCTGACAGTTTGATATCTTGTACCAGTCCAGCTAAACAGTCTTTCAGGCATTGAGCCAAATTGAGTAAACTAGGGCTCCTGGTGGTGTCATCCTATCAATACAGTGAAAATTGCTTTATAGTTCTAGGCACAATTCCATAAAGAATGCAAAGATGTTAATTTTCAAGAATTACTCAATAAGTTATTTATGTATCCTAGAAATAATGTTCCTGCATAGTTGGTTGACATTTTTGTAATAACAAAGATAGTATGTGATCACCTCTAATTTTTCATTTAAAAAAATCACCTGTGTTTGATAAGAAATCAGATAGAGGAATACAAAATGAAGAGTCTTTGTGCATTCTTCCTCTAAATCTTAGACATATTTTAGGGCTGGGGTTATAGCTCAATGGCACAGTGCCTGCCTGGCAAGTGTGAGGTCATGAGTTCAATCCCCAGTGGGGAAAAAAAACTTAAACATATTTTAGTTTTAATTTTTCATTGAATATTATTGTTTTGTTATCTACTAGCATTCTTTGCTTTTCATTATTCCTCTCTCCTTTCTTCTCTCCATTCCCAAAAGGTTGGACATTTAAACTGTTTTCAGTTTAAGAAAGAAATGCTACAGTGAACATCCCCATTGTACATCTTTTATACTTATTTAGATGTATTTTGGGGATCAATTCCTAGCAGTGGCATTAACAAACTTTCTGCCAGCCTTGCAATTCTTAATATACCCATATTAGTAATTAACAATGACTATGTTTTAAAGTGTCTCCCATATAAAAGTAAGTCTGTGTTTAATTCTCCTAGCACATGGTGATAACATGAAGCTAGTTAACTCTCCAGTAAAACCCATGCTTTTAACTTATACAGTTGTTCCCAGGATGTGGCAGGCCAGGGAACACTATTTTCTGCCTCTCCCCCATCCTTTTGGCATCTCCATAACTAGACACTGCCAGTGACAAATGAATGGAGGTTACAGACAATCTTCCACAGCTCTCAACATGAAAAAACGATTTATCTGTTTTTACTTCTCTCTGACTTCTGATGGGATGCAGAAGAAGAGGTTGGAGGATGTAGAGAGCATGGGTTCCTGAATTATCACCCGGGGCAAGATCACCCATCAATCCAGAAAACCCACAGAGGGCTAATCCATGATCAAGGAAAAGAGAAAAAAAAAAAAAAACATTGACGTTTGGAGACTTACGTATTTTCTTTTCTTTTTCTTTTTTTTTTTTTTTTTACTAGTTAATGGATTACATATTGTCATCTTAGAAATAATTGTTCGAGTCACAAAAAGCTTGTAGACATTCCAACAATGATACTGCAAACAGATCTGTTCAATGATCCAATAAAACTCTGTGATATCATTTCCTATCTTATACACATAAATAGTATTTTCAATACAACTATTACTTTCATTTCTTTGTAAATCAATATAATTCATTTAAAATTTATGTCTTAATTATCACATTTTAACATGTATTTTCTCCTTATATAGATATGGGCAAATTAGTGTACTAATATTCTCTCAACTCTCTAACCCTATCACCTGTTCCTTCTTAGTTATCTTATTTTTAGTCCCACATTGACATTGGACCATATACTAGGTTTATTTTCTTACTTCATATTTTAAATAATGATAGAAGCATTGATTAATTGATTTTATTACAAAACTTAAGATCATTAATTCTTTGATATAAAAAGTGACCATCACACTTGCACTTCTCTATTTTCTATGCTTTTTCAGTTTTGTTCATTACAGTTTAGTTTTGTATTGCTAAAGTTTGAAACCTGTTTATACTATTCTATAATGTTTATTCCGGTAGTTAGTGTTATTCTACTGAATTCAAAATTGTAAGTGATTCTTTGAAGCATAGTTTTTTCTTTTACTACTTTTGCCCGTTTGATTCATTTGTCAACCCAATTTTGTCATCCAGGAGTTTCTGTACATTTGAGAAATTATGTCTCTTGCTTTAAATTTTTTGATACAGTGGATTGAACTCATGACCTTGTGGTTCACAGGCAGGTGTTTATGCCACTTAGCTTAATTCCCTACTCTCTTGCTTTAACTTGGAGAGTTGATGTTTTAATGAAGAATTCTACCATGTATTCTGTTGATCTCGTCACTTGCTTTTGTCTATGCATTCATAAAATTTATGTATGTGTGAACTTGGACAGTTTCTCTCTCTCGCTGTCTCTCCTCTTACCCTACCTCATGTTCTTTTTCCTTGGTATTAAACTTCTTGAAATTTCTTCTGTCTTATTGGTGTTCAAACTTGTGTCTTTTATCAATTTGGGAGTAATCTCTTCTTTGATAAAAATGTTTTCTATTTCATTAACTATAATGACTATTTCTATTTCTTTAACTATTTCATTAACTCTTTTTTATGAAACAAATTATATGTCCTTAATCACTAAGACTAATGATTAAATGCTGGTTTTCCAGCTCTCTAATCATTTTTTAAATTTTATTTTAAAGAGAATAAAACCAAGTAAAATAAAACAGAATAAAGCAAATCAAAACAAAACAGTGATACAGGACTTCAAAACAGGATAATAGGAAATAAAAAATGGTTACCATAATGCCTCTTCAAAATTGCTGCCCATACCTCAGGCATAATAAAATCAAAGAAAAAGAACAGAATAAAACCAATCAAAGTGGAACATTGAATAAAACAAAACAATAAAATGGAACAAAACAAAACAGTGAGAACAATACTGGATTTCAAAACCAAGACAGAAGGAAATCCCCCATCATTGCTATATTGCATATTGTTATCCCCTAAATAGATGCTCAGACTATCGGCTTTTGGTCTGCCAAGTCAATTACACTATACAAGAATTAAGTTGTTTTTGTACCTCTATTGCTATCAGCTCAGTCTGTGATGCTCCAAATCAGCAAGTTATTAGTGGGGTGCAGGTGGGCCTGTTCTTGTCTCCCATCCTTCACCCCAGCTGGCTCACAGGAAGAGCAAATTGGCTTCTTGTTTCTCTTCCTGGCCCCACGTGGCCACTGCTGGTTCTTAGGCCTCCCTAATAATTTTTAAGCTTTTGTCATTTTTCCTCTCTAAGGTCTTTGATCATTTGAATTTCTCCATAACTGAGATTTCATCTTTGGTCAGATCAGTTTTTTCCTTGGTATTTTAAATGATATTATTTTTATCCTCAATAGAGTTTCTTAGATTTCAGGAGACCTGAGTAAATCATTAGGAATTTGGCTCTGTGTTTTCAAATCATGATATCTTGTCTAAGTGCCAATGAGATACACCCCCCCACACACACACATACACACACACCCCCTTGCTCTCCCTTTTGTTTGTCCATTCAATTTGTCATGTTTTTGTTATACAATCTGGCATAAGTCTGCCATTACACTTTAGAAGTCATTAATATTTTTCTTAATTAAAGTGATGCACTGGTCAAAACACTTTCCTGAGATGTCACCACTAGCAGCATAATACTTAGATCAGCAATCTCAATTATGAATCAATTTCAGAAAATCAAAAGTGAGGTTCTAGTTCATAATTTTCAGGGAATGAGTCGATGCCAACTCTGCCTTGGAAGTGATTTGAAAGGATTGATAATTTTTATGTCCAGTTCTATACCTGTGAGTTTAAGATACTCTCCAGTACACTCAGATAAAGCTAGCAAAACTCGGAACAAACAAAACCAATTAAAATGCCCTGCAAGTTTTATTTTTGTCACCATAATGAAAACTAATTCTACTTCTTTTGTGTAATGTCAATCATTAAAGTAATTTAAGAAGGATGTGTTAAGATGACAAATGCTTTCAGTATCTTTCACAAGAAATACCCTAAGACGTCACTCACAGATACAGCTTTCAAAGCTTTAGTAATATACTTTCAACACTCAAAACCAGTTGATGTTACTGCTACAGTAGTGAGAAACAAGAACCCAAGCGCCATTCTTGGTTTTCCTCTTGATCACCATCTTCATCCTGCTTTCCCTTCTTACTCTCTGGGCCCCCATTGTCATCCATCTTCCCCTATGAATGACTGATTTGGTCTTGCATACCATGGTTTCAACAAGAGTGACTTGAAGGTTATTTTTGAGGGGATTTTTAATATTTGCAAGTGATTTTTCCATAGATTAATAGCAATCTGACTTTTTTTTTTTTTGCAATCTAACTTTTTAGAAGATTTAAAGAACCAGGTTAGATCTTCACATTTCACCTCCTCTTAACTTTTTCCCTTTTGCAAAAGCCTATGTAAAAAGCTGAGTAGTGAGAAACTCCTACTAACAACCCACATATTTTTCCTCCAAATAGGCTAATTACCTTTTGAGGCAATTTTTTTAAACATGGTTTTGGGCTTTTGCACTTCTGCTTGTCTATCATGTTTGGTTTATTAGAACAGGTGGAGATTTAATTTTGTCTTTTCAAAGCATGTAAAACAGAGAGGAAAACACAAGACTTTAAAGAAATTAAGGAGATGGATTGAAATCTTAGGCTTCAAGAACTCTGAAGTTTAGAGCTATCTTCTCTTTGGCTGACTTTGCCTCTTTGATAAGTGAGGGCAGGGATATCTAGGGTGATTGGTGCTGTGTTGTAGGAAAAATCCACCTTATCTTGCCTAGTGTGTTACATTTCAACTGCATCTTAGCATAAATCTAGTAATTAGAAAGATCTATGTCATTTAAACTCTGTTGGGTAAGTTTTCTCTAAGCTCTACTCTTTGTGTAACATTGAAATGGCAGACTGAACCCTTGGGCTGTCACTTCTGAATTCACAACAAAATGTCCCACACCTTTGGATGCTTAAGGCCAGCACATGAATGGCACAAGAAAACTCATACTCAGCAGGGATGGGTGCTGCCCACAAATGTAGCCTGCGGTACTCAGCAGGAGAGGTAGCAGCTCTGGGTATGAGAGTAACAAGCAGAAGGAGTAGGGAAGAGGCAAACAGCAGAGGTCATGTGATATCTCAGCCCAGGTGAGAATCTCCTTGGGTTCAAAGAATGCTGGGAAGGAATTTGATGGGATCCTGGGATATACATTAGCAGGAATGGAGGGAAGCCCAGCAAACATGTGCCACCATGTCTTTTCAGGACAATGTTTTATAAGATATATTTAATATTTCCTCTCTGTTGTCAGTAAAAATTCAATGCCAGAAGGGGAAAGTTGATGGAATCATATTTGACAATTTTAGTGTGGTTATTATTATCATTATTATTATTATTATTATTATTACTTTGGTACCAGGGATTGAACTCATGATTATCTTTTAAGTAAAAATTTTGTCACAAGAATCACAGATAATTTGTGTTTTCCATGGAAAGACAATAAGGAAAGGATAGTGCACTTCTGCAGGGTGGTATCCTTTTAAGTCTTCCTGCGTATGCTTCTCATTCCCAACATTCCAAGGAAGTTAACAGAGTCTGCATTATTCCCATTTTGACTGAAGCAACCTGAGCTTCAGAGAGGAGGAAGTATTTCTAAGAGTGAAAACTAACAATTGAAGGAGTTGATTTTAAGCTCCGGTTTTCTAACATCACGGCTGTTCTGCTGAGTTGTGCTCATTAGACAGTGGCATCTCTGTTCACAGTCTTAATTCTTTTCATGACTCTGGTTACAATCTGAATTGAATGAGAATCAAATCAAATTTTTCCGTGAAGTCAACATTGAGCTTAACTTTCAATTTGATTTGGTTCTCATTCAATGTGCTTTGCAACCAGAATTAAATTTATGAACCAAGGTGCCACCATAGTAGATTTTCATAACAAAATACTTTGCATTAGTTTTCATTTTTAAAAATTTATTAACTAATTAATTAATTTTGCACTACCAGGGACTAAACTTAGGACCTATGCACTGAGCGACATCCCTAGCTCTTTTTTTGGTTTTGAAACAGGGTCTCCCTACGTCTCTAAGCCCCTAAAGCCGGGCTTGAACTTGTGAGACTTCTGCCTCAGTCTTCCAGAGTGAATTCATCTAAATTTACATGAAATAGAACACAAAGTTAAGGAAGTTTCAATAACTTTCTTAGAATAATGATACTTTTTAATGTTGCACTATGCAATTTTGAATGACTTTAAATAGCCTTAAGAAATTAGAAGAAAAAGTATTGCTTTCTGTACTTGCCATAGAAGAGAATTAAGAGCAAAAAGGTTAAATAACTTGTTTCAAGTGTCCTGACTTACTGTATTCTCTTCATTAGAGTGGACTGCTTCTTAAAATTCCTCCTCTCCACAAAAGTAGCCCCTATAAAGATATTTATGATTACACTTAGACATTTACAGTCAGGTTTTTACATTTCTTCTTTACATGCTTCATGTAGTAGTCTTGGGCAGGTTTCCAACCTGAAACAGTAGTGTCTTCCATGCATACTTGATTGGTTCATTTGGAACCAAAATGAGACCATTTCTATGGATCACAAGTGAATCTTTCTCTGTAGCTTCTTTCCAACCTCAACTTTCTTTTAGAAAATACATAAGATGGTCAAAATGGCATCTCTTAAACTAACAGTAAGGACAATATAATTGAAAATTTCTCTGAAAATAATTGAGGTATAGGATGTGTAAGGTACCACCTACTACCCTGTAGGTGCCAACTGCCAGGCTGACCTGTGGTATAAGACATGTATGTGATATCTGCTGAACTTCTCAAGGACCTGCATCTTCACCAAGGAAGGTACGACAAAAATTTTAGATTCTTGAGAAGGAAAAGAAAAGTGGACTTCTTGTATATCCATCAGGGATCCTTACTATGTATCTATTGATCTATCTATGTTTTAAAATTCAACTGGGGAATATCACCTCCAGCATTTTGTCTTGAGGACACTCCTAAGACCTTGTTATCTTTCTCCATCAGCATCATAAATCAGAAATGCTCCTTTGACTCCAGTCAGATCATATCAAATTTTTGATTGAAGGGAGAAGTACTTTGTAGAATAGTTACAGAGAATATTTAAGAAACTTTTTCACTTTTTGAGGCCTACTGCTTGGCGCAGAAAATTAGTATATCCCAAAGATTTTCTAAAATTGGAGGAGAAATGAGAGGATTTGAAATCACTGTGATGAAAATGGGACATATACTCAGAGGTCCTTTCAGTGTGTGGAAGCTTAATCCCCAAAACTGTAAAATGCAGGCATGTGGAAGGCAGTAATAATCTAGAGAAGAATAATTGAGGGGTGCAAGCTCTTTGAATACTCATTGAAGTGATGTCCTTCTTCTAGTTCCCAGGAGAAGAGCTGTAGGGTATGTGACACACGCCAAATCAGAGAATACAAGCAGGAACATTTTAAAGGTAAGTTCATTTCTGCTGGACAATCTTCCTTGTTTTTTTCTTTTTTGTACCTGGGATATGGTTAGGATATGGAGAAATTAAGTAAGAAACAGGATTATTTAATCAGAGTGACCAAACAGAAGTTTTTTTTCCCCACAAAATAGTTGTACATTGTGACTTTTATACCAGTCATGATTATTTTGGTTGAACAAAACATCAGACTATAACTATATTTTTCAATCCTAAAAATCTATAATGTTTCAAAGAATAGCACCAGCCACTCAGATAGTTTTATTGATCACCAATAATGAATAGAATACAAATGAAAAAAATGATATGAAATGTGATCATTTCTTAAAACAAGGCAGAGAATTAGAAAATGAATGAATGGCAACGTAGTACAGCCTTCAAAGCTAACCCCTAGACTACCTGATTACCATCTTCTAGTTATGCGACTTCATGTAAGTTACTTAACCTACTATCTTCAAAACAGATGTTAAAACTATATCAACCTTCATTGTGAAAAATAAAAGATGTATAAAATTCTTAGCAGAATTCGGAAAAGTAATATATGTTCTATAAAATTTGCTTGCTGTTATCATAGACAACATTACTATTCTAGACTACAAGACCCAAACCATCATATTCCAAATTTATCTTCCATGATTCCCTTTCTTTTGCTACTATCTCTACCCAATGACCAATATATAAATCGTTTAAATGCTATGCTCTTTATTCTCTTGGTCACCTTTTATCTCCTTTTCCAATGATTCATTGGAAACACAGAGCCTGTTTCTCACAACCGCAGAAGTGTTTTCCAATTGCCTTTCTCCAGTGTGTTCCAAACATTTCTGTAGCTCTGAACACCTCACTTTCTTCCAAAGTTTTCTTATTGCATTAATTTAAGTAATTTGTTCATTACTTCCATACTTTATGTCTGCCCTCTACTTTTGCTCTTGATTCTTCACTCCTCTGTAGTGGGATTATACATCCATTTCCTTGCCTTGTAATTTTTTGATAGTTGCTTAGTGAATTTGTTTCTTTGCTACTTATGACTCACTTTAGAAAGTCAGTGAATAGGTATCAGAGGAGCAAAGGCCTTGCATATTTTTTATGGTTTGGTGTATTTGCAGTCTTCTGGTCTACCACAAGATGAACAGATCTTGAAGTGTTGCTGCCCCTTGACCCAGAATTAGCACTGACCAAAAATCAGAGTTCAACCAACCTTTTGTATACATGGCACTTAAAGCAGTTATACATTCAAAAAGATCCAGCCAAATTTAACCTAGATCAACTGAACTGCAGACCTATGAGCATGAGAATAAATGGGTGTTAATGTATACCATTAAGTTTTTGTTTATTTGTTTCTTTGAGCCAGAGTCTCATTATGTAGCTGAGGATAGCCTTGAACTCAAGGCAGTCCTCCTGTCTCAACAGCCCAAGGGCTGGGTTTATAGATATGTGCCACCATATCCAGCTTATCATTAAATTTTGCAATACTTATGTAATACTATATGTAATGATTGTGTAATACTATATGTAATGATTGTGTTGATATCTGGCTAGAACAGATCAATTCCCCCCCTATCTTCACTTCTTCTCACAGTCTCATAAATATGCTATAGATCAGTTTGTTATCATTTGATGATTCCTGAACATTCCCTTGGCTTTTCTACCCGAGGTATCATTGTCTTTTTCTTTCTTGTTATGAACATACATATATCTAGTATTTTGTGGCACTGAATATCTTGGATGGGCTCTTTATAATGCTCTTGATTTTCAAAACAGACTATTCATGGTTTCCTGTCCCTCAGTTTATTTTTTTATATATATATTGTTTGACTCTATAAATTAAAAAATCTTGCTTTTGATAAAGGACCAATATTTGTTAAAGGTCTATACATGCTGGAATTCTGATCGGTATTTTACACGCAACATTCACCCATGAGGTAGAGATTATTTACCCATGTTACAGAAGAAGGAGCTGAGACGTAGAAAAGTTACGGAACTTGTTCAAAATGTAAACCGTAGAGATGAAATTGAAATCCACTTTTCTTTTATCTGTTACTTTTGGACTGTGCCACTTTAACTTTCAGAAATGTAATTGATATATTGAACAGATTTATTGGACAGATAAGTAATGTAAGTAATAGTTAACAGTGTTAAGAATCTAGAGCATAAAGTACCACATTTTAGTGACTTTATCAAAGTATTTCAGAATTAAAATTAAGATTCTAAACCTTAAATAGCTCATGCCTCAGTCTCAAGGGCTTCTTTTTTATATTGCCAATGTTTGTTTTTCAGGTTCTATAGAACTCAGAAGGAAACCACAGAACAACCACCCCCAGTATAACAGAGAGAGTCTGACCTTAGCCCACAAAAGCCAGAAGCAGCAGAGTTGGAGTTGAAAGCTTGGCTTTACACTTTGTCTCCAGCTCACACCCTGGAGGCTTTGTCTTTTTATAACAGCAGAGTGCCAGCCTCGAAATTTTAAACTTTAACTCTGAATTTCTTGACTCTGTGTTTAAGACAGGTTTGCATGTTACTATTTTGAAGGAGCTGTATGTCAGAGCTGGTGATGGGAGTGAACCAAAGAAGTTTAAGGGGAGTTGCTTGTCTTAGAAGTGCAGCTGCTGAGCTATCAAATCAAGTGGAGTTTCTCTTGATTCTGACAAGCTGAACAGTCTCATTTTGAATCAAGGTTTCTTAACCTCTGCACTATTAACATGGGTGGCCAGATACTTCTTTGTTGTGGGAGCTGTCCCTACAATAAAGGTTGTTCAGCAGCTTCCTGGCCTATAGTATCGAATGCCAGTAGTACCACTTCCCCAGCTATGATGATCAAAATAACTACACATATTGCCAAATGTTATCTGGAGCAAAGCTGTTCAGATCTAGAGCCACTGCTTTAAATGAAAAAAAGAAAAAAAAAAAAAAAAACCCAAAGCAAAGTTCATGATAGCTTTCTAAATTTAGAAAGGAAAAAACAAGAAGAGATGACAGATCAACTTGTCGAGAAACTTCCCAGGCAGCTATTAAATGGTAGAGGAAATTTGCTTTTTGAACAAATCTTACTTGTAATATACGTATTTTAGGAAAGAAAAAAAATAAATCAATGAAGGATCCAATCAGAGCACAGGTAAAACTACCTGGTAAAGTAAAGGTAAAGTCTAAAGATCGTCTCTAACAGCAAGTGTTCGGATTGGCAGATGGAGGGCCCAAGTATCATTCTTTATCTCGGGGTTCTGTGTGCCATAGTCAGGAATTTTGAGAGCTCTCCCATGTTTAAGTTGCCACCTATTGACTGTTCCAGGTACTCTCCTTTGTGTACTACCATATGAAATAGTCATTACTCTCCTTGCTTTATGGACGATGGATCTGAGGCATAGGGAAATCATCTGCCCTATTCATACAGTCAGAGCCAGAAATTAAACCCAGGTTTGCCAGACTCCTAAGCTTGGGCTTTACCAAGGGTATCTACCTCCCACAGCCAGGAAGAGAGACCTTGGGTTCATTGAGCTGCACAAAGTAACCATCAGATCTGTGATCTTGAAGTCTGTTTTGTCTTCTCAGGCCTTTGCCTGGAGCTCATCACACAGGGCATTCAAAGAGATTGTTTTCTGCAGCACTGTGTTTCAGAAATCTCTGACTCAATATTGTATAGTTCTGTAATCCTAATGAAGATTGTATAGAGAAAAACAAGATTGTCGTGTCATTGTTTATTCTGAACTAGCAGGATCTATTGGGAAAAAAGAACCCACACTGTACAGAAAAGTGTTTCTGGCAAAACTTCGTATTTGCATCAGGTTTAGATTGGGTAGTTGAATGATGTGTGGAACCTTTGTATGATGAGCCCAAAAGATAAGGAGACCTTCTAGTGGAGGAGCCAAGGACACTCAAGGGACCATAAAAAAGGCAAAGTAACATAAAGTAAGGGGCTTCTTATTTTTTAAATTGATTTTATTGGCACACTTTTAATATTCAAAATGATCACATTCATCATAGGGAATTTGTACCTGTACATGATATACCTTGATTCTTATTTCCCTTTCCCCTTTCAGAGGGGCTTCTTTTTAAGCCTCTGAAATTCTGCTAGGATAGACTCCTTGTACTCAAGCTAAACCTAATATCATTCATTATTAAATAAAACGCTACTACATGTGCAGCTTTGAGTGCTGTTTTCATTTTTTTCCTCCCAGCTTTATTGAGACATCATTGACAAAACTGTACATTTTTACATTCACATGACTTTTGATACATGTATATATTGTGAAATAATTTAATCAAGTTATTTCACTTACCCATTGCTGTAGTCTGGGTTTGCAAGGAAAACAATTTAATACAGGACACATAATTGATAGAATTATTTTGTAATAGTCACCCAAAGAATCAAACACAGAAAGTACATGTAATCTGTTCACATGCTTAAGACACCAAAGAATCCAGGTGAGGGCCTGGATCCCACAGCAATGTCCTGCATGAGTCCAGCTAAAGACCTAGAGCCCATGACAATGTGTTATGCAAGTCTATTTCATAGAACTGCACTGGGAAGGCACAAAGGTCAGCAGTGGAAGCCAAAAAGTCCGTGCCAGCAAGATGAAGGATTGGTGTTGGTAGGGGGATCTGCCCTGGAGCCAGGAAGTGATGCTCAAAGTAAGGACCAGAGCTCCCCTGAAAAGTAACACAGCTGTCCTCAGTGACAATGAGGTCCTGAGTTCCTCTGACAGCGAGAGAGCTGAGTTCATATCAGGAAGCCAGCATGACAGGTTTTTCCTGGAGAATGAACTGCACACCATCTTCCCCTTCAGAGCCAGGAAGCAATGCTCAAAGTAAGGAGCAGAACTCGCCCAAAGTGAACTGCAGCCATCCTCAGTGATAACAAGGTTCGGAGCTCCTCTGTTGATGAGAACAGCCAAGTTCATATCAGGAAAGAAGCTCAACAAGACAAGCTCAACTCTTCTCCAGGAGAACCAAAGCAACTGGAGAACCAGCAACACCATTCTTTCCTCCCCAGTTCTTTTTATATTTATTGATGGCAACAACCCTCAGGTGGGTCGTCCACAACCAGCATCACACTGATTCAGTTCAGCTGGGCATTACAAGTTGCCCACTGGTCGTCAACCCACCACACCCATTTATTTATTTTTGTGGTGAGGGCATTGAAGATCTAATCTCTCAGCAATATTCAAGGACACAATACATTATTACTAATTATAGTCACTATGCCAAGTTGTCATGAATAATGTTTTATGTAGCTATATGTATATATATATGTACATACAAAATGGAATTTTATACACTATGTATATATGCCACAGTTTTATCAATTCAGCCATTGGTGGACTCTTGTTTGGAGTCTGTGTCTTGCCTATCATGAACAATATTATAATCAAAATGGGAATAGAGATGGTCTCTTTTACGTAACTGTCTTATTGCCTTTGCGTATGTAATTAGTATTAGCATTGTTGGATCATATGGTACTTTTACTTCTTAATTTCTCTAGAAACTGCCATTGTGTTTTCTACAATGGTTATATGTCTTATGCACATTCCTGTCACTAAGACAAAATACCCGCACCTGCACTTTAAAGGAGAAAGGTTTCATTTTAACTCGTAGTTTCATTCTATGCCCGATGTCTGCAGGCTCCAAAGCACTGAAGGATGACAGAAGGAATGGTGGAGGAGGAGGAGGAGCTTAACCTGTGAAAGTCAAGAAGCAGCGTGAGAACGGAGGAGCTTGAGACAGGAATATGTTCTTCCAAGTTACACCCACAGGAACACACCTCTGACTGGGTCCTACATTTAGTGTCTGAACTGATTAGTGAGTGAATCCCCTATGGGGACAGTGTCCTCCATTATCCAATCATTTGGATGGTTTTACATTTAAACCATAACACTTTACTAATTTATCTTCTCACCAAAATGTGAAAGGGTAACACAAAACAAAAAACAAACAAAAATAGTGTAAAAGGGTTCCTTTTCCTCCTCATCCTCTTTACCACTATCATTTGTTCTTTTGTTAATAGACTTTCTAACAAGTGGAGATGAGGTTTTATTGTGGTTTTAGTTTTCATTCCTATGATGATTAATAATGTTGAACTTTTCGTATACCATTTGAACATTTTTATATTTTCCTTTGAGAAATGTCTATTCAGATCCTTTGCCTAATTTTTAAGCTGAGCTATTTTTGTTCTTGTTTTGAATTGCCTTTCTTTCATATTTTGAGTAATGAATCCCTTATTAGATGTACAGTTTGCAAATATTTTAGTTCATAGGTTGTATCTTTGCTTATTGATCTTTTTTTTTGCTACACAGAAGTTTTTATTTTGACACAGTCCTATTTTTCTTTTTTTTTTGCTTTTATTTTTGCACTTTGGATGTATTAAAAAATCATTTCCTAGAGCAATAAAAGAAGATCTTTGTGTACAATTTCTTCTGACAATTTTGCAGTGTTAGCTCATATGTTTAACTCACTTATAAGTGAAGTTTGCACATGATGGGAGATAAAGTTGCAATTTCATTCTTCTGTAGGTAGATGTAGTCTTTCCCACCTTATTTATTGAAGAAAATATTCTTTCACCATTGTGTTGCTAACATCAGTCAATGTAAGCATCAACCAATTGTGCATCTGTGGGTTTATTTCTGGATTTTCTACCCTGTTGCATTGCTCTCTGTGTGTTTTTGTCTCAAAAACACAGTTTACTTTCATAGCTCTGATTATCAAAGCTCACTGTTGTACAGCTGAGCATATTTGGGAATCAATTAGTGTAATTTCTCTATCAGATAGTGTGACGTCTCTAGCTTTGTTCTTTTTACTTTTTTGATTATTCAAGGTCTTTTGGGTACCATACAAATGCTATGCTTAATTTTTCTATTTCTTTGAAAAACAACAGAAATTTTAGTAAAGACTTTCTGTGATCAGTAGACTACTTTGAGTAATGTGAATATTGTGACAATTATTCTAATCAATGACTATAGTATATCTTTTCATTAATTTGAGTATTTTTTAGTTTTTAAACAATGTTTTATAGTTTTCAATGTATGTCTATTACTTTCTTGGTTAAATTTAATGTGGATTATTTATTTATTGTAAATACTATAAATGAGATGCTGTCCTTATTTCTTTTCCAAATAGTTCATTGTTTAGTAATATAGAGAAACACAACTGATTTTATATTCTTCCACTTTATTGAATTGGTATCTTAGTTCTAAGATATTTTTTGCAGTGATTTTTAGAGTTTTCCATATACAAGTAAGGTCATATTATCTGCAAATAGAAAATTTTCATCAGACATGGTAATACTCAGGAGGCTGATGCAGGGAGATGGCTGTGAGTTCAAGGTTGACCTAGCAGACATATTCAAGGCCAGTCTGAATTACATAGAGAGGCCCTGTTTCAAGAAAACTGAAAAAAACCTCGAAAATTTTGCTTCTTCCTATTTTGTGTGGCTTGCTTTCTTTTCTCTATTCCTCTCTCCCTATTTTCTTCTCTCCTTTCCTCCCTTCCTTTTTTTCTCCCTTCTTCCCTGCCTTCCTTTCTTTCTGCCTTTCCTCATTATTCTCTGTAATACATTAAATACAAACAGAAAGAATGGAGACCCTTTTTTTGTCCTTGATTATAAAGGACAAGCTTTCAGCTTTTCACTGCTAAGTGTGATGTTATCTACTAACTTGCCTTTTGGTCTGATAGCTTCAGTATAGAGCTGATCATCAGAAAGAACAAGGATCACCAGGATTACATCTTCCAGCTTCTTTCTCCCACCCCTAAGAGAAGAGTTGGAGATAGAGTTAGTCATCAGTGGCCAATAATTTGGTCAATAGTACCCATCTAACAGAATCCCAATAAAAATGCTGAATGATGGGGTTCTGGGAGCTTCCAGCTTAATTTTGCTGGCAGCTTAATTTTGCTGGCAGTTTAATTTTTGCTTAGTTCTATGAAAAACATTAGAAATCTTCATAAAGTTTCCTAAAATATTGCCAAGGATATAACTCATTGGCATAAATACCTGCCTGACAAGCACAAGATCCCAACTTCAATTTGCAGTAGAAAAAAAAAAAAAAAAGTCTTGCAAACTGAGAAGCTGCCAGCCTGACACGTCCAGAAAGTCCAGTGGGAGTTGTGTGTATTTTGTTTCTCCATAACTTGCCCATATGTCTCTTCCTTTTGGCAGCTCCTGAATTGCATCCTCTATAATAAACTTTTATATCCTACACAATCTTTCTCTGAGCAGTCAGTGATTATAGTGAGGCTTGCAGGAATCCCTGGTTTCTAGCTGATCAGTCAGAAGTATGGGAGGCACGCTGGGCCTGTGACAGGGATCAGCGGGAGAGTCTCTGGCGGGGCTGTCTTGTATGACTAAGCTCCGGACCTGTGGGGGCTTCCAACTCCAGGTCAAGTGGTGTTAGAGCTGAGTTGAATCACTGCATGTGTGGTTCAATTCAGTTGACACGGAAAATTGCCACCCCTTCAGTGCTAGCAGTGCTCTGTAGTCACTCTTAGGAGTACCTCCAGATTATACTCAACAAAGAAGAGGTAGTTAACAATAAAGGAAAATTGTCCTCTATTAAGAGGAGCAAGTAGATATGAGGCAATCAAAAACAAATGTATAGTTACAAGTGCCGTCAAAATATTTCTCAGAGTGAGGTTGAGTTTGAGTGCTATTGTTTCTTAATAAGACCTTCCTTCCCCATACCTATTGTTCCCTATCCCATCTCTAGCATCTTTAGATGCTATAATCAGAAACTATCCTACCTGTCTCAGGCTAACAGAGTGTATGAGAAAAGCCACCAAATTAAAGTGGACACCAAAGAGTGAGTGCTTTTGGACTTAATTAGTAGACACAAAGGAGGTAGGTGACAGGAGTAGCTGGACAGATAAGTAAGTGGCCAAATGTTAAGTACAGTGGCAAGTAAAGAGAGAGAGAGAAAGATGAAGGTTAGCAATAAGTGTCCCACAGAGCAACTCTGAAGACTCAAGGACCACCCCTATGGTTTCCTCTCCTGCCCTGAGGATGCAGAAATGAGATGTTACCAATGTGATCCCATGCAAACTGCAGCTGCTCCAACTCTGCAAGGTTCTGAAACATAATCTGATCCTTGACGGACGAATTGTTTACATTTCCTTTGGGGCCAATATCCCTTGAAAAGGCTGGGAAAGTGGCCTCCTTAACATGCAGATTCCACAGCAATCGTTAAACGTATACAGTGTTGATCAAACAAGTTGGTCAACGTCGTTATTGTTTTGTTTATATTGAATTTTACACCTAAAATGGACAAGAATCACTAGAACTTTCTAACATACTGATGTGTGGGCCCCTGTTCTGGGCTTGGGGCTGAACATTGTTATTTTTTAAATTCCTAGGTAAATCTGTCATGCCGAGCTAGATTCTCTTAGATTGAGAATTCTATGCTGATTCTTAAAGGGTGAAATTTTATTAGAATCTGTTGGCACTTTTAGTGTGGAAAACAGCATTGAAGAACAAGTTATTTCATTCAGGACCAATGATTTATCGTCACCTCTGGCTGGTACAGTGTCAAACCACTGAGATACAGATAGCTATGAAAGTAGGAAACAGGAATGGATATCTATAGATTTGCACGGCTAGTTCTGGAAGGTCCCTAGCTCTCCGTTCAAGTCATCTAGTGCACTAGGGCACTGGGGTACTAACGGAATGCTTTCTGTACTAAATAAAAGCACAGCACAATGCCGGAGAGTGAGGGGAACACTGCACATCATTCTCTGCATTCATAATGTCCAAGAATCTCAGCGCAGCAGCTGCTCTCTGGTTGGGTGCCACTTGGAAGCATCTGATCAGTCCTTTTTTTTTTCCCCTTGGATTTTTAAAGAGGAGAACAGACTCTAATCCACACATGTTCTGACATTTTAAAGTGTAAGTCAAACAGCAGTCGCCCGTGTCTCAGAATTCAAGGCTTTCCAGAGTCTTTTGCAGACTCCATCGACTTGGTTGGGGCTCATTGGAAGCACCCATCTTTCAACCCTTCCCCTGGGGATGGCAAGCCAGGGCACTCAGAAGGGCAACCGTGGAGTCCAGGCAAATCTTGTGTTGTACGCTGTTTATCCTGCTGCCTACAGCCCCCTTCACTCTCGGCTCACCTTTCACACGCTCCTGGTGGGCAGGTGTGCTGCAGCCCAGCAGCCCACAGCAGATCCCTCCCCAACGCTAGCTCTTCCCAGTTTCTTCCTCTGAGGGAATCACATGTCACAGAATAAATTTTAAAACACACTTCCCTTGTAAATCTGCACAGTGAAATCTCTCTTGTTGGTGCCGACGAATTCCAAAGTAAGAAAGGTACTGAGCTGCCCTAAACAAGGAAGGGTCACAAGGGAAAAAATGGGCAGACAGTGCCCAGAGATGACCTGCACCGAGGCAGCCCAGTTTTCCTTGAAACTCTATGAATGACTAACATTGTGTTCTTTGATGCCTCTCCAAGGCTCATACTAGTTTTTTAAAAAGAAATGTCCATGCTAACCACTTAGCTGGGAGTCAGCTCGTTTGTTTACCCACAATATGTGGGGGGAAAACGCAGTTTCTACCCTCCACAGGCTTTCCCTTCTTCTCTTTCCTCCTCTCTCCTCTAGTTTAAACCTTATTTTTGCCATTGTTCTTTGACTCTTTTTTCTTACTTCTCACATATAAATTAACCATTTGCATACATAATGACAAACAAGCAATGAACAGCATAGAACACAAACACGAAGACTCTGAGCTATTCTTTACAGGGCCTCTGTCAAAAAATGATGCTGGAAAATGTTCCATCCAAAGTCCTGAGGGGTTTCAATAAGCAACTGTGACAGAGTCAAATAGTTTCCCCCCAACATCCACTTTCCTCTCCCTATGTATTTTAACAGCTCTGCTTGTTACATGGCACATAACATTGAGAAGGGAGGTCTTCTTCTGTGAAGATTTCCCCTCTCCCCTCTGAGGATCCAGTAACCAAACTAATGAGATAAATGGACAACAGATTAACAGGAGAAACAGTGTACAGCTTAAATAGATGTACAGGGCCGTCACAAGACTGAAGTGCGTACCCAAGAAACATTGAAGTTTGGGAGCTGATGTAGCCTCTTTAGGAAAAGATTCAGAGGGGAAGCATAATGATTTTGGGGACCAACAAAAGGAGATGAAGGAGTCCTTAGAAAAACATAGGTCAGCCCCGGGGCAGAGTTTGTTTAGTGTGGAGCTGAATGTCTATCTCCTATGATTTAACTTTCTTTTGATAAAACTCTTGGAGAGGGCATTGTTGACAATCAGGTTCCTTTTGGAGTACTTGTGTTTGGGCAGATGGAGGGATTTCAGAGAAAACCTATCTCCATACTTGCTGTTTTCAGCCTGCAGTAAACAGACACCGAAGCAAGGTATTCTGAGGTGTCATTTCTTGAAGTCCGGCACCCCTCTGTTAAATCTTAGGAATCCTGGGGAAGGATTTCTAGTGAACTTGGCCTGCGTCACATATTTATCTCTGAATAGATCAGCATGGTTGGAGTATAAGATGTTTAGGTCAAGCTGTCCGCCAAAGAACCACATGGTTAGCCAGAGAGAGCAGCAGCTCTCCAAAATAGGATCTGTTCTTGTAAAGAGAGAGAGAGGCCCTGGCAGATAAAAAGAGGACAAGTTCACATAGGGGCTTTTAAGATTCTGAAGCAGCTATTTCCTGTTCGGATGGCATAACCCTTCTGTGGTCACTGTGCAAGGTGGTCTAAGCTAATTACCAAATCGTATCTAAAGTAAGAAGGCTGAGTGTTTTCTTTGATCTTGAACTTACTTTTATTTCTCAGATGTTCTGCCCTGGTAAATCTACTTATTATCACTTTCTCTCTTTTGCCCTATATCTTGCATGATCTCTGTTATGTTTCTGTTAAAAATCTTATTCACACATTTGTGTGCTTGCCTTGATTATAGAAAATTTTATTTTTACTGTTTCCCTGTCTGTGCTTTACTTCAAACCATCAGTTCAATCATCTGATCACACTCTCTCCACACATACACACACCTTTTGAGTGACAGGAATCAAAAGCCAAAGCTTTAGCACAGTGTAGAAAGTAAGGCATAAAACAACTTTCAGATGCATCTAAAAAGTGTGGGTTATGTGCTTGTACAGGGTGGTGATGATTGCAATATATCTTTATTTTTTGCTTTGTTTTCTTATATATTTATTTATTGAGCTATGTGTCTTTAACTTGCAGCATACAGAATAAGTAGAACATAGCTAAAATGGAAAATTCAAGTAAGATTCTGAGTAAGTTATTCAGTTTGAAGGCAAATGCCAAATGAAACAGGAAAAGATGTTGTTTCTGAAGAATAGAATGAATTGGGAAAAAGAATAGGACCTCAGGGGCTGATAATTCATAATAATTCTTGTTGAATTGTTTAATTATATGCATACTTTAATAAAAATGAAAATCAAATAAGAGCCTTAAACCTGAGCCAGCAGTCTTGCATTCTGACATAGCTTAGCTGCATCGGTCAGATTTTTTCCTCTCCTGATTCGAATCTCCTTTAACTGTCCTTTTCCTGATTTAATCCTGGTTTTGATATCATCTCCTACAATTAATACCCGAGAAAGTACATAAAAAGTAAAAAGCTTAAGACCTTGTGAATATAAAACTGACTTTCATCTATGCTGAAATTTAATTGTCTTGGTCTAGAATCCTAAATTGGAAACCACTTGCCTTCAGAATTACTCCACTGACTTTAGTTTCCACCATTTTACTAAGAATCTGAATCCATTCTGAATATTGGTTCTTTTAAATAAACATTTAGTGTTTCTTTCTAGAAGCTTTGAATTTTCAGTGTCAGTGTTTTGAAATAATATGCTGAAGGGCCTTTATTGTTTGCTTGCTTATTTTTTGAGACAGGATCTTATTATGTAGTCCAGGCTGGCCTTGAACTCACTTATGTAGCCCAGGCTGGCCTCAAACACACGGTGGCCCTCTGCCTCAGCCTCCAAAGTGCTGGGATTACAGGTATGTGCTACCGCACCTGGCCTGAAGGACTTTGGTGAGATCTATTTTCTTATACTGTATTATGATGAACCTCAATGAAACATCTAATTTTGAGAAATTTTAAAGAGCTATTTCATTGATTGTTTGCCTGTTTTCTTTTTGTAGAATTCCTTTTATTTAGACGTTTATACTTTCTAGATATTAGCAAATTTCTAATTTGCAAATGTTTATTTTCTCATTTTCCAATTTACCATCATTTTGTTGCGCCTTCTGAGAAATTTCCCCCAAATTATGTTCCAGAATTTTTACTAAGATGCATATTTCTGTTTTCATATTTATAGTTTCCTAAAGTGACTCTTGTTCTCTGTCAGTTTGTTTTGGAATCCTGTTTTTATTTCATGCGTGCAGTATCCTCTCTGTTATATATCTGACTCTCCTTGGCTGGTTTTTATAATTCAGCTTTCCTTGATCTTTTAGTCAGCATGTGTCCCGCTGCTCTTTAGCTGCAAAATTTTGTTACCCTTAAAAGTAGTTGTTTCCTCAAAAAGAGGAGTCTGTCAGTGAGAAAAGATGTCTGCCACTTTCCTGCTCCCTGTTGGTACATGCCATGAGGAGCAGAGGCTGAGTGGCACTGTGGTGAGATGGAGGAGTAACTGCACTTGCTCAATTATCTAGATAAGTTTGTTTTTATCCCAAATTTATGTTGGGTCTCAGAACACAGTACACCAAAATATGGTGCCTTGGTGTGTTGAGTACTTCGAAAATGGAAATGGGAAGAGCAGCAAAGACCTCGCTGGCCTTCCACCATCCTCCATTTCCTGACTTTCTGTCTTCTCTGAAGTAAATCACAGAAACCAGAAATCCTCTTCCCCAAGGCCTAGTCACAGAAAGTAGAGCCTTTCTCTCTCAAAGCCTGTCATAAAACCTAGAACCATCATCCTTTCTCTTCTGTTTTAAAAATCCTCATTCCACAGGGACCCTGCCCCATACCTCGGGGAAGGAATGCCTCACAGAGTCCAAGAGGAATCTTAACAGACTGGCCTTGCTGGGCTCTGCCCTCTTCTATTTTACACAGCCATTCTTTTATCCAATTACATTTCTACATCCAAACCATTCTTTTCCTTTTTTTTATTTTTATTTTTTTTATTTTTTTTTTAACCGGGGATTGAACTCACAACTACGCACTTGCAAGGCAGGCGCTTATGCAGCTGAGCTGAATCCCCAGCCCAGATCTAAACCATTCTTCATCAAACTGAAACTGAAAGAATTTTACCTGAATCTTTGGACCTTCATTTCTGAAGACTTGTGTCGTATTCAATTTTGGCAAAGTAAATTTATGATGCTTTCTTTTGCTGGGCTGTTCTTTGTTATGCACGTGCTGGCTGTGGCCCTTAGGATGAATAAAGTCTTCACATCTCTCACCCTGCACTTACAAACCCGGCACTTACAAATCCCACTCAGCACTGGGAAAGCCCTGTGTCCAGCCTGCCTCTCTTTAGAGAGCGGTGGAGCACTGTCCATAGCAAGCCTGGGGGGCTCTGTTGCACCCTTCCCTGATGAGTCCTCTAAGCAGGCAGGCAACACAATCCTTTCGTCTTCAAGTAAATTTTTCTGGGAAGCTATTTTGGGAAATAATACTCCTATCTCATTTCATTTCCTGTGTCAAATATCAGTGTTGGTTGTTGTTGTTGTTGTTTTTCTGCCTCCTCTACCAAGCCCACCCCATTTCCTTCTTTATCTGGTAACTTGAGCAACTATTTTGAAGATAACAATATGCAATAGAAAAACTGTTGTTAAATTCCTGTCGTCTTGGTCTGAAACCCTATGTCGCTCAACTTTTGTTATTGTTGGTTTTGTTTGTTTGTTTTTTGATTTTCCTTTTTAAAATAATAATAATAAAAAAAAAACCCATAGGGCTGAGGATTTAGCTCAGTCACACAAGTGCCTGCCTGGTAAGTGCAAGGCTGTGAGTTCGTGAGTTTGATGCCCAGTACCACAAACAAACACACACCCAAACAAATAGTAACAATAAACAGTGCAGGTGATGCTGCCTCACAGCAGCCCCGTGAAGCCGAAGCAAAACAAAGTAAACTGAAAAGCAGTGGTCTGAGCCTGAGACTGCAGGAACTCCTTTGCCTTGGACAGCCTTGAGACTTGCAAGCCGCCTTGGAATCATCCTGTCTCAAGGCTTCTCTTGCTCCGGGGCCCTTGGTAATGGTTTGCACTTCACCCCTTCAGGCTACAGTGCTGGCAAAAGTGAAAGCAATTTTCAACCTCAGGGTATCAAAACACAAGGTGAAAAAAAACCCAGTAACTAAATTCTCACCTCCACAACCATCCTAAGTCAAACCAAAGAGGGAAGAGGAGACACTAACTCCCCAGACCTTCAGCTAGCAGCTGGCTAAGTGAGGAGCAAGGCCTCTGCACAAACCCAGGAAGGTGTGAGACATGGGAGCGTCTGCAGCTGCCTTCAGACCCAGGGAAGGTCTGCATGTCTGTGTGATAAGTCTCTTTCTGCCTCCCTGCACCCCATTTCCTTCTATTTTTGTAACCTAGAACGGAACAGAACAGGAAGGAACTTTTTTCTTTTTCTTCTTCTTTCTTTCTTTCACGTTTTTAAGTGCTGAGGGTTTGCCTAAGCAAACAGGCAATGAGACAAGGACTTCAGGGTTTCTAACTTGTCAAAGGATCAACTGACTGGAACCACCATTGCTCAAGCAGTCCAACTGCAGACTACCTACAATATTCACATCGGAAGTTAATAACAACTCTAGGTTTTTTTGTTTGTTTTAGACAAAGTTTTGCTATGTGATGTAGGCTGGCCTTGAACTTGCTTATGTAGCCCTAGCTGGCCTGGAGCCCATGGCAAACCTTGTGCCTCAGCCTCCTGAGTGCTGGGATTACAGGTGTGTACCACCACACCCAGCTTCTGGGGTTCTGTTACTTAATCAGTGAAAGAAAAGGCAGCAGCAGCCTGCCAGTTCAATCCGTGTTCCTTGGCAAATCTTTCTTCCTTTTTTCCTGCATTGGCTGCAAAGCCCATGGCAACAGATTGATCAGGCAGGGCCAAATTGAAGACTGAGGTTGCTGGAATGGCATTTATTGTTTAGTGGTTTGCAAGTGTACACAATTCAGCATGGAACTCTCCATGCAAATAGGAAGTAGAAAAAATGTGTATTGTGTCTGAATCATATATATGCCCTTTGGGGTAGCTACTGATTTTTTGTTTTTCTTTTGTTGCAACCTACTGTTTTATCCTCCTCCTAGCTTCTAGTCTGGTATTTTCTTTTCGCCAGATTAGTTATATGCCAGGTAGTTTTACCGTATTTAGAAAATAAAAACACAGTTAAATTTGAATTTCACTCTTGCAATGAATTTTTGTTTGCATAAGTACACCTTATGTAATATTTGCATCTCTTCATAGCAAAGTGTTGTCATTTTTCTGACATTCAATGAGACAGACTAATATTGAAATATTAGTTGTTGTTTTCATCTGAAATCCAGGTTTAACCAAGGGTCTTTATCTGGCATTGGTAACTTGATCTATTTTTTCTTCCTTTTGAACATTCTCAGAGAGAGCTCTCTATAAATCGAAGGGAGAAGGAAAGGATTGTAGGCAAGTTAGTTCTCATACTTGGACCTGCTGTAGTGATTTCATATTGAGCCACGAAGCTGGAATAACACACATTTGCTAGTTAGTAACACAGAGAGTAAAGTTGTGCTTTTTTATTTTTCTAAGTTTGTTCTTCTTCTAGAGAATATGTAACCAGCTGCACTAACCTTAAAATGAACACTCATAACTTTCTACAAAGATGTTATAAACTGTTAGATACGTAAACTACAGCATCATATTCCTACTACATAGATTGCTGAGCAAAATTAAGTTTTTTGAAATTGGTATTTTAAGCTAGAATAAGAATAGAATAAGCATCATTAGTAAATGTTAAATATAAAAGTGATGAGACAGATGGCTCTAGAGTTAGGAAGCTTCAAGAATATGTCTCTCATGCTTAGCATATTCTAAGTCATTTGGGGAACTCACACTTAAATTAGTTAATACTTTATGATTATATATTTGTTACCTGAGCTGTCTTGAAAATTATACAGATCATGGAGAAACTGCATTCACTTTAATATCTGATCTATTGTTTTCTCCTTTGGGAAAGTTTTAAAAAGTTCACAGACTTGCATAACTAAAACTCATGTTCTCCAACTGCTCGTTGAGTAAGCAAATCTTAACCTTTTGCATTTTTGCCTCATATAAAGAGAATTTCACACATTTATTTTCATATCTTGGGCATCTATGCAATTGGGTGCATTTAAAAATGAATGGCATTTTGTGAGCAACTTTTTTTTGAGTGATGCATAAAATAATAGTTGATTTTATAATTGATAGCTTAGGTTTGACAAAGATATGAATGATTTTTAATGTTAAACTAAGGTGGCATCTCAGAAAAAACTTCAGGGTTTCTTTTTTTCTCTCTCATTCTTAGTCTTAGTGGTCACATTTTTTTTTTTTTTCATTTCTGGGAGTTAATGACTATCATAAATTAGTTGTGTATCTTTTGGAATATGGTATAATATATATGTTATGTACATATTAAAACTCATATATACATACATACATATTCTGTTTTACAGTTCTACATATATCATTTGCAGCTATCTTTTAAAACTTTTTATCTTTTTAAAAGCTCATGTTGATTTATATAGTTTTTATTTACCAAATCATATTCTATTCTATGTATGTATGACAGTTAATTTATCCAGTCCCCTATGATGGATACAGGTTATTTCCAATTCTTTTCATTTTCATACTATTATAACCAAGAATTTTCTAAAGTACAGCTAGAAATGGAATTTCCAAGTCAAAGTGTATTTATATTTTTAGTTTATCTTTAACTTAATTAAGCTTACATTTTTATTGGTGGCTTTATCTTTATCGAATGAATTCTCAATTTGTTATTGTGGAGGTCTGAATTCTTTTTCTTTTTCTCAAAGGAAAGCCCTTTCTGTTTTGCCTTCACTCACTTCTTTCTCAGAAATCATAATAATACAGTGATAAAGTCACCCTCTGTAAATGTCAGCTCTGAAATTTCTGTTACAGTTGTGGCCATCAACAGAACCACCTACACTTCTTAAGTCACGGCTGTATTTCCAAAGACTGGCTGTGCTTGAAAGGCTTTGAAGGAAGGCTCTCTCAGGTTCCATCTTTCAATCACATGGGGTTGAAGACGTAAAATAAAATCAGTGCGAATTTTGAACAGTTGCCAGTAATAGGTGTTAGGGCAAAAAAGGGGATCTCCTTTTGTTCCAATAATGCTAATGCTACACTTAGGAACTTACTGTAACTAATAAAGATACATCTGAAAAGAAGTGACAAATTATTAACTCCAGTAAAACCTTGGACTGTAAGTAACTTGCTCTGTGTTTTGAAGATGAGCAAATATTTCTAATACATTTTTAACTTGATAAAGGAGTAATGTCTTTCAGTACAAGTAGTACGTGACACTAAACACCATATGATCACAACTGAGTAGTGGTTCTCTCTCTCTCTTCCTCTCTCTCTCTCTTTCTCTTTTTCTCTTGCTATGGGCTTGTGGGGATCATTTCCTATGAGAGAGGTTATGGAGGAGATCTCATCTATAGGAGAGGAAGAGAAAAAGGAGAATCCTTCACTTCAAATGGGATTAGGGAGATGCGTAAATTGTGGGAAACAGTGCAAAATTTTGTAGAAAAGTATCACTCAAATAAAGATGTAGCAGTGCCATCAATGAATCTGTTTAATGACACTTCAATGTCATATTTCCACAAAATCCTCAAAAGGAGGCAAAAGCATGTACCATTGGCTAAGTATCTTCTGCACAAAGGAAAAAGACTCCATTGAGCCAATAGATAGCACTAATTCTATTATCCTGTACAATAACCCTCCTCTCTCTTGACTCCCTTTTATCAGCCATGAAGGTTTTCAAAGGTAAATACTACTTAATTTAGTATTCTTTACATTTTTGCCTCTTATTATTTTGTACTATATTAGAGTATTTAATAACTTTTGTGTGGATTTTTTGGTTGTGGAGCAAGCCATCTGAGTTTCCATTACTTGTTATGGGGAAATTTGCTTTGATGTAAATGTGCTCCGGATTACAAGGGGTTTTGGGGACAAATTATGCTTCCAAACTGAAGTTTTCCTGTGTAATACAAATAGTACAATTGGAGCTACAAGACCACCCCCTCTACTCACTTGAAACTGGGCAATATCCAGAGTCAATTCTCTTTGTCTTAAGACCTTCTATTCTGAGGCAGAGATCAGAAAAACAAAGACGCTTGGGTCTACTTTGGAAGATTCATTTGGAAGCTCCAAATTGGAAGTACCAGATTCTCTGCCATGACCTATAGCAACTTTTCTTCTCTTGGAGCTCATTAAAGATTCATGCATATTGTTATGGTTTGTGTCTAGATGTCCCCCACCAAAACTTCATGTAGTCATGAGTAGCAGGCTTTTTTGAAAGTAGCTGAATCTAGAATTTGTGACTGATTCATAGTGCAATGCTGGGAATAAGAATGCTGGGATTAGACTGGGAGATTGGTGATCACTCCACAGACTGAATTGGTACCACCAGCAGTGTAGGTAAGAAAAGGGGCAGAAAGAGGCTTATTTACCCCTTTATTGCTCTTGTTGTTTTTGCTGTCTTTCACTGCCATGAACTGTTGCCACTCTGTCATGAGCCACCCTGCCTTGGAGCTGGTGGATTATGGACTGAAACCTCCACAAACTGTAAGCTAAATGAATTTTTCCTTCTTTACTTTGACTGTCAGGTATTTTGCCCCCCTGAGAGAAAAGTCACTAAGATATACATGAACTGCATCTAATACATCCAATTATTACAGAGCAAATTATAGGAAATGACATGTACAGCAGACACAGCTGACATGACTCAGCATCTTGTCAATCACATTGTCAGCTTAATCTGGAAGACTTCATGGGAGAGGTCCAAGTCCTGATGCAAAATTTTAATTTTTTTTTTTTTTTTTTTTTTTTTTTTTTGTACTAGGGATCAAACTCATGACCTCATGCTTACCAGGCAAGCTCATGAGCCACTGCTAAATCCTAGGACCCAAAATTTGGAATTCTTAAATTTAACACTTTCACCCCTCCAGCCACTTTACTTTATGGTGGACAAGTCCACTATCTCTGAGTGTGCCATCATCCCAGGAAACTTCATTAAATTTTGCTGCTTTTTCCATTACCATTGGTGCCACATCCAATTCTTTGTTGTCCACAAGAATTTAGAAACCTATCCAGGACCCTATCACCCATGACAACAGCTACAGCCAATTTTATAGTAGCAGAAAACTAATACACAGGTAGGATTTCACAAGAGAAGGTCATGTAAATAAATCACTGTGGTTTCTATGAAAAACTATTCCAGAAAGTATTTATAATGTAATGGTAAATGAAGAAAGTGGGGCAAAAGTTAGTTTGATAAATGAAACCTCTTTTAAAAAAATTCATGGAAAAATAGCTGAAAAGCTATAACGAAAGTATTAACAATGGGATGTAGAATAACACAAGTTCAATTTTATTCTTATCACGTATCTTTCTAATTTTTATTTAAACACATATTGCTTTCACAATTTAAATAATTCTTTAGGACATATGTGAAGTTTTCATTTGCTTGCATTAATTACATGTTTTTAATGAACATTGGAAGATAGAGAGGTGGGTAAGAAAACTTAGATGGAAAATAAGCTTAAAAGGGTTGGAGATTTAGCTAAGTCACATAAGCCCCTGCTTGGCAAGTGCAAGATTGTGGGTTTGATCCCTGGTACCAAAAAAAAAAAAAAAAAAAAAAAAGCTTCATAGAACACATTGTCTGGGAACAATTGTGAATTTCCATTGTGTATTTTCTTTACTCTTACTTTCTAGACTTTTTGAAGGGATTCTAAGTACAATAATCCAGAGGTGACTGGTGTCTTGTAATAAATAATCCAGTTTTTCTTTTGTTTCTAAAATGTTTCTGTATTTTTTCTTTATTATAAAAACAAAATTTTTGTTCTTCATAAAGACTTGTAAAAAGTAGATTTAACAGTCTTCTTTGACTGAATTTCTTGACTGAATTTCTGAATTTATATTCAAGAAATTTATTTAATAGCTTCTTTTGTTATTACTATATTTTTCCCTTATTATTTTTAAAGTTAATTGAGAGAAGAACAAAATTCCCTCTAGAATAACATTGTTTTAGGTTCAATGTCTTTTCCTTGAATTTTTATTACTGCACCAAATAAATAAATAAATAAATATACAACATCTGATTAAAACAAGAAACTCTGTTTACTCTGAGCTATCAGCTCCAAAATGTGGAAGTTATAATCTACAAAAAGAGGAAAGAGTTGGATGTAGAGGATATTCTTAATGACTGAAGATACGCAAATATAAACAATCTAAAGTTAGTACACTAGCCAAAACTATTAAAAGTGATAAAATTGAATGCAGTCCAGTATATAGGCTATGGAAAAACTAAAATATGTATTCATTGATGATAACACTTAAACCTGGTTCAGTATTTATGAAAATAATCCTGGTAATTAGGAAGTATTAAAAAGGACTTTTTAGAAACTTCCCTCCAGCACTTGGGAGGCTGAGGCAGGAGAATTGTTGTGAGTTCAAGACCAGCCTCGGCTACAAAGTGAGCTCAAGGCCAACCTGAACTGTATTGTGAGACCCTGTCTCAAAAAAGACAAAAAAGAAAGAAAAAAACCAAAACAAAACAAAAACTCCCTCTAAAAGAAAGTTATTTGCTCAAGTAACTTTTCCATACAGACCATTTTTAAACTATTCTTCCTTGGTGGAACATTAAAGAAACTGCCACAAAATAGAATTTATGATCGCTGTGAATTTTGAGTCTTCAGTTGTAGGATCCATAAAAGTCAGAATTTTAGAGACAGATGGCATCTTAAAAGTAACTGGATCACTTTAAAGAGTTCAAAACTTTCCCCATCTAACAGCTAAAGATGCCAGTCTTGCAGTTGATGTCTCTGTAATTATGAGTTATACAATTTTCATACAAAACTCATGCATTCAATAACTATGCAACTCCATTGTAGGAATCAGATGCCAGTCGTTGGTCAAGGCATAAGAGAACTCTGCTTAAGGGAGTCTACTGTGTGCCTTTGCTGCAACTTCTGCATTCCAGACAGACAATAGCTCTGGAAGTGGTGTGAATTACACCCCACCCCCACAATTAACCTCAAAGAAGTGTTAATTTCACAGTCAAACTGAAGACCATTTAAATTCAGGCAGTGTCAGAAAACAAGCATTTATTTGGAGCCAAAAGAACAATTTGTCTCTTTTCTTATGCATTGTCTGCCCATTAATTTTCCCAGAATAAAACATCTTCAAACAGATTTTCCCTGCTCTTAGAGTGCCCTACATCCCAGTCTAGGCAAACAGGATTTTCAAACAAAAAGAAAAGTCCCTTCCCCACCTTTGTTGATTGAGAGAAGGAAGACTGGTAGGTACTTCCAAGAAAGGCCAATTTCTGGCCAAAAAAGCTATGGCAACACGTAAATAACTTCTTTTATAAGTGCCCTCTCCGACTCCATAATATTCATTGGAGAATGGACAATTTTCCTTTAAAATCAAGTTGCCTTCACGATGGTTTTGGGTGGCACTGTACTTATTTTTGTTTTCACTTCATGTTTTCTCAATCCTAGGCACTGATGATATTTTTGGTAGGATAATTTTTCAGCGGTTGGGGGAGAGAAAGGTAAGACTGTTATTATATTTATACAGGACAGTTAGCAGCTTTCTGTGTTTCTACCCTCTAGATGCCAATAGCATACTCCTCTCTCTTGCAGCCATTTATGACAATCAAAAATGTCCCCAGAGGTTGCTAAATGCTCATGGTGAGGTATGGAGTCTAATGGTGCTTGTCTCTCTCTGAATAAAAGCCCTAGTCCTTTCAGTTACTTATACATTTCTGCATGATGTTTCTCCTATTACCACTCTGAATTCATTTCGTTTGGTCTTTAGTCTTTTAGTCTCCTCGTTCAGTTTCCTCTGCATGGGTACTGTTTTTTGTATATGCCAAACACAGAGCCTTTGTACTAATTATTCACCACCCCAGGAACTCCTTTCCCATAGGTTTCTGCATAACCACCTCTCTCATTCAGATTTTTATTCAAATGTTTTCTTCCCAATGACTCCATCTCCCTAGATCCCCTTTGTTGCTTATTTTTCCTTATTATTTTATTACCTCTGTTAAACCAAAAATGTACATCCCATAAAGGGTTCTTTTGTCTGCTTTGTTATTAAATCCCCAGCATCCAGTAGGAGTATAGAGTAGGTGCTCAAGTATTTGTTGGTTGACAACAGAGTGAGTAAGGGGATAAATGAGAACAGAGAGATGTTAGGTGTCAGTGCTAAGGATACAAATTCAGGCAACTAGCTTCAGAGTCCTAGTCTCCCAATAGCCCCCAGACTGGGCTGTCCATTCATTTGTCTCTTGGAAGAGGAGGGTATATTTGTTAAAAAGGATATTCTTCAGCTTCCTACTGAAAATAAGGTGTCAAAATATGGGCAAAAGAGTGATTCAGGAGATTTTATATTAAAAAGTCTCCAGAAAGTCGGATGCCTCTGGCATGATGGTGTTACAGATCTAGAAAAAGGAACTTCCGGGGTGATCAGGGAGCCACTAACATCAGACCAACTGATTCAGTCTGGAATCTGGAGCCAGCCTCAGAGGTTGAGCATCCTGACTGCACTGCACGCTGGCTCTAGTTCTTGCTTTTCTTTTCCTACTCAGAAAGTCTTTACTTCTTTTAAGATTTACTGATCTTTATTTAAAAATCGTATCTACTGCTAATTCAGGAAGTAGAAACTTCAGGCTTTAGCTTAGGTGCTGCATTGTGGGAGCCTTAGCCACGCAGTCTACTTAAATGCTGCTTGGCCTTTTGCTTCTTGGACAGCCCTATCTATGGGCTTATCTGATTTTTGGTTTCTTACTCCTCTAGGCCTTTGTATCAGCTAGAGATGTACCATGGATGGCCCTCTGGAATTTGACTGCTTTCGTGTTTTTTTCCTGCTTTTGACTGTCTCTTTTTATGCTTTTTGTGCTTTTTTGTATAGAGAACAGTTCAATTTGTCTGCAGGGGACTCCTCTTGGAAAGGAATGCAAACTCATCTTTTGCAGTAAAAAACTGGAGTACCTTCCTGTGGATTCTGACGTAGTGCCCCCCAGGTGGCTCTTGTACTGCCCCATTGCACACAGCTTGACTCTTATAGTGGCAGCCAGCTTGCAAGGTTTTATTTTTTATTTTTAAAAGGTTTCTCGGTTTCAAATTAGGGGATATGCAAGTTTCTTTCTTATAGGATTACTATGGAAATTAAATAGATTTTTGAGTATGAAATCAGCAGAACAGTGCCTAGCATATCATAAAGTTTCAATAAATGTTAACCATTATTATTTTTAACGCCACTTATTCTAAGCTCATTTTCCATGCCTATGGGGTCAGATAAGTCTCTAGAGCAAAACAAGCATTCCACAGAAATCTGAAGCACCCAGGGGTTTAGAAAGCGCTGCCTCATGACGCTCTATGGGGAACAGTCTTCAATAACCACACTGTAAACACTGAGTAGAACATTGGTGATCTGACGTCTCAAGGAACACAGACACTATTGGCCTTGCAAATAACAATGCACGTAAGTTTGGGAGTGGTGGAGTAAGCTCAGGGATGATCCATTCCAGATTGTCATTTTCATAGCAGTGAGATCCTACTTTGATTTTGAAACATATGTGACGGTACTTCTGAAACAAGGCATAGAAATTCCTCTACACTTTTGTCACTCAGGTCTTGCTACTTGATGGCCATGGGTCAAGAAAATTAGCATCACTGGGAAGCAATCTTACTAGAAATGCAGAATCACAGTCCTCCATCTTGAATTACTGTTCTCAACCTCTGGTTTGCAGACTCCATACACAGGAATTACTTGGGAAGTTTCGAACTGTCCTAATAACTCATTTTCACCTCTAGAAATGCTGATTCACTTGGTCTAGCATGGGAATGGAACTTAGGACATTACAAAAGCTCTCTGGATGATTAAAAGTGCAGCTGCAGATCACACATTACTTTCCAATTGCTCTGAACTGGGGGAAATTGTGCTATCAAGCTAGCTCGGTGTTGAAGCTTTTTTTTTTTTTTTTGGTACCAGGGATGGAGCTCACAACCTCAGGCAGGCACTTATGCCGCTGAACTAAATTCCTGGCCCAGCTTCTCCTTTTTTGTCTATAGGAAATATCCAAATCAGGGATTATCTTCAAATATTATTTTTTAAAATCTGCCATTTATATTTATAGAAAAGCACTAATATTTTTATTAAGCTTTTTTTTTTTTTTTTTTTTTTTTTGGTATCAGGGATCAAACTCACGACCTTGCACTTGCCAGGCAGGCGCTTATGCTGCTGAGCTAAATCCCTGGCACTAATATTTTTTTACATAAGCATGAATGTTATCTTATTTCTAGCATTACAAGTTTTATTTAATAAGGAAAGGGATAAGACAAGAAGGTGAAATTTAAAAATTGAGGAGGAAGATCTGTCATCTACTATCCTGTCACACACAGAAGCAGTCTTCATTTAGTAATAGATTTTAAGTACTAAATACATAGTTTAACCCTGGTGACTTTGCTCTCACTGGGATTCATTTTCAGATCTACCAAACTGCATGACTGCCTTTGGCCCTGTGCTTTGGTTTTGCTTGGTTTTCTCCAATTAGACTGCTGCTTAGTGTTTTTCCATTCATAAGCACATTTTACTAATAGAATGAACAATTTTTTTTTTTTTTTTTTTTTGGTCTTTTTCCTTTTTATCGGTACCGGGGATTGAACTCACAACTGCCTGCTTGCAAGGCAGACGCTTATGCTGCTGAGCTAAATCCTCAGCCCCGAATGATTGTTTTTTAAATCCATACTTTTAACTGTCTGACACTTTGACTTACTCTTCTGTAGATAACTTTAAAAAAAAAAAACCTTTTGTAAATAGTAAAGTGCTACTATAGAAGTGCAAGAAACTAACTTAGATAAAATTTAGATTTTAGGCAAATTTAGTTAAAATTTAGATAAAATTATGAAGTGATGCTTCACCAACAGCAATATATTTTTGTAGCCATTTTTTTTCCCTCAAGTAATTTCAACTCCTTCAGTTCTTAATCTTCTGTGAGCCTCACAAAAGGGAAAAAACAATACCATGCGTTTTTTTTTTTTATTTTTCCCCAGTGCTAGGGAGTAAATCTAGGGACCTTATTGAACTATACCATCCATTTTATTTTTTATTTTGAGACAAGGTCTTTATAAATTCTTCAACTAGCACTCAAACTTGGAATCTTCCTGCCACAGCCTGCCAGGGTCCCACGTTACAGGCATGTGCCACCACATCTGACTTTCTGCATTCATATTTTAAATAAGTTGACACGTGTCCTATTTCTTTCTTTCTTTTTTTGTCTTTTTCCTTTTTATCGGTACCAGGGATCGAACTCACGACCGCCTGCTTTCAAGGCAGGCGCTTATGCTGCTGAGCTAAATCCCCAGCCCCCATGTGTCCTATTTCATCTTGGAAGATTAAATTTCTAGGGAAATTTTTAAAAACTCTTGCCTGTCGTCTTAAAAAAAGTCACAGATTTTAACCAGTAGGAAAAATTTATTTCATCATGATAGGGAAGAGATAAGGTGAAATATTAGGCTGATACTCAAAAATGAAAAAGGGCAAAAGTAGAAAGTAATGACACTGGTATCAGATGTCTACAGGTGGTGGAGGCAGGACTTCAAAGTTTTGAGTAGTGTAAATCCTGTGTTCATACATGAATCCTAACTCTCAAATGTGTATTCTTTTTGAATTTTTCTGAAGTGAAACTGGGAGTTTAGCTGCAAAATTTGTTTGCTGGGACCGAAGTTTCTCCATGCTCAGATGTTAGATGATAAGACTCTAACTACTGCATTTCTTCATCAAAATTTTAAAAATAAATTACTCTATTTGATAAGTCATGCATGTACATGATACAAAAAGCAGATATGGGAAATAAGGGAGATGGAATTCTAGGAGTCTTTCCTTCGTTAGAAATGCTAAAAACCCTGTTCAAAACTATCAAAATTAGTTTTTCTGGAACCCTGGAAGAAAATTAAGTTAATCTCAATAAAAGCAATGCTTAACCAAGCTAAAAGCCCCTGAAACAGGATACAAAAACATTGTGGCATTTAACACACCCCAGTCCCTTATTCTTCCTGACATGGTGTGGTGGTGGTTTTAAACATGGCTTTTCAAAGCAATCTTGAAAAATTTCCACATATACCGGAGAATCAAGAGACATGTACACCTAGGATAGGACACATGTTCAGAAGTTGAAAATCAACTTTTCACCTTTGGTTGATCTTTAGGCTCAATGTTAGCAAAAAGTGGAGGCTGAAGCAGAGTTCAAAATCTCCTAGTAAGAGCAGAATGACCACCATAGAGCTAACGTGTAAGATACAAATTTTTTTGTTTTTCTTTTCTATTTTTTCACCTTCACTTTTTCTTCTTCTTCCTCCTTTTTCACATCCTCTTCCTCCTCTAGGCATTGAGAGAATTTTATCAATGAACATCTAGGTGAAATATAACACCAGAAAGCTAAAGGAACAGACATTTTAGAGACTACTCATGAGGTAAAAATAGTCTAAGAAAGTCACTATACGAACAACTGGAACCCACAGCAAGCAATAACAACAAAAAAGGGATCAAAGAGCTGGAGAAAATCAAGCAAAAAGAATCAGGCGAAAGCAATGAAGTCTCAAATTGAGAGCATCAGCAAGGAAAAAGAAATTATAGAGGACTCAACTAGAAATTTTGAGGCCTAAAATTATAATAATAGAAAGGAAAAATACTTTAGAAGGGTTTCTTCTGTTGTAGACTTTTCATTTGTTTGCTTGGCTTTTGAGACAGGATCTTTCTCTATAATCCAGGCTGGCCTTGAACTAACTATGTGGCTCAGGCTGGCCTTGAACTTGTGGTGATCCTCCTGCTTTAGCCTCATGAGTGCTGGGATTATAGGTATGTGCCACCTTGCATGGGCCAGAATTATTTTTTAAGCAGAGAAAAGAATCAGTTAATTTAAACATTGGAAAAATGAAATTATCCTGTCTTCAGGCATAAAGTAGAAAAACAGAGCCTAGGAAATCTGTAGAAATACCCAAATTAACTATATATGAATAATGAGAAATCCAAACAGACCAGTGGATAGCAAAGAGATGAAGCAACATTTGAAGAAATTATACTCAAAGCTTTCAAATTTCTACAAATGCAAGAAGCTGAAGGAACCTCAAGTTGGATAAACACAAAGAGATCCATACTGAGATATCTAACAAATCAAACTTGTAAAAACAAAACAATAAGTCCTTTATTTATTTATTTATTTAACTTTTGGTACCAGGAATTGAACTCAGTATCTTATGCTTGCTATGTAGGAGATGTGCCACTGAGCTATATCCCTAGCCATGCAAATAATACATCTTGCAAGTAAAAAAAGATAAAAACAATGTATTACTTTCAAAGGACCTCAGTAAAATTGCAGGAGTAATTATAGATAAAGTGAAATTACTTGTAATAAAATTACAGATGATTTCTCATCATAAGCCATACAGACATCCAAGCGTGGTATGACATGTTTAAACTATTGAAATGAGAAAATAAAACTATCAAATCAGAATTTTATACCTGTCAAAACTATCCTTTAAAAATGAAGAAAAAATTAAGACATTTCTAGATAAAAGATGAAGAAGTGATTTCGTAGTAGTCCTGTTTTCATACACAAAATGTGAAAGAGGGCACTTCAGGGTGAAATGAAAGGACATTAGATATTTCTGTACCTTGAAGTCATATAAAGAAATTAGAAATATTGGTAAAGTTAACTACAGACATAAGAAAAAAGATCAATATTACAATATTTTTAGTTTGTAATTTCTTTTAATTAGATGGCTTAAAAGCAAATACAGAAAGTAATTATAAGTCTATATCGCTGGGCATAGATGTATAAAGATGTAATTTTTCATAATAATTGCATAAAGGTGGAGGGGTGGAAAGTCATAGAAATAGAAATTTATATATGATTGAGGCAAAGTTTGTATTAATTTAAACTAGATTATTGTAAATATGGTATTTTTACTTTAATAATCAATGTAACTACAAAGAACATAACAATACAAAAAAGGAAATGTGAAAAGAATCTGGGTACACTAGGGACAAAAGCAATGAAACACAAAAGAAAACAATAATGGAGAATTAAGGAAGAAGAAAGATATGACATAGGAAACAAATACTGCAATAACAGAAGTCTTTCTCATTAATAATTTCTTAATGGAACCAGGATAAATTTTCCAATCAAATTGTAGAGATTGGCAGAGATTGTATTTTTTAAAATGTCTTTAGTCGTGGTCTACAATATATTTACTTTAGATCTGAAAACACAAAGAAGTTGAAAACAAAAGCATAGAAAAAATCTTTTTGACAAATAGCAAATGAAAGACCTATGGTAGCTATATTAATATCATATAAAATATACTTGGAACCTAAAAATTGTCACAAGAGTGTAAGATGAACATGATATATTGATAAAAGGATGAACTTATCAAAGCAACACAATAATTATAAACATACACAGATCTGCCAACAGAACCTGAAAACACATGAAGTGAAAATCAACAAAAATAAATGAATAGTTACATAACTAATATAGATTTCAATACCTTATTTTCAATAAAAAGCAATTAGATAAAATACTAATAATGAAATAGAGGATTTCAACAACACTCTAAATCAAAGAGAGCTAACAGAAATATATAGAACATTCAATACAACAATAGCAGAATACAGAAAGGTACATGAAACATTTTTCAACATAGTCCACATTCAAGATAGCCACGAAGAAGCCTTAATACTTTTAAAACCATTGAAATCATCATAGTATCTCCATGATTGTAATAGACTAATGCTAAAAATCAGTAACAGAAGGAAAACTTAAAATTTCACTAATTTGTGGGAATAAACACATCATTTTATGTGTACATGTTTGCAGTACAAAGTATTTACATTCCTCATGTGGAGCTGGCACATGGACATAACACATCTTAATGTCTTGTTTCATCTCCTTTGCTTTACTTCCCTTCCTCCCCGCCCCTCCATTTCTTGATTCCCTTCCCATTTGAGGAAGAGCTATTTCTCTGTTTCCTATTATCTATCTTTCTTTTGCAGATAGCTCAAAGAAGAAAGCTAGGGGGCTGGGGATTTAGCTCAGCGGCATAAGCGCCTGCCTTGCAAGCAGGCAGTCGTGAGTTCGATCCCCGGTACCATAAAAACGAAAAAGACAAAAAAAAAAAAAAAAAAAAAAAAAAGTAAATGAGAAAGCTAAGAAATATTTTGAGGTAAGTAAAAATAAAAACAATATACTAACACTTATAAGATGTGGTTAAAGTAATGCTAGGGACATTCATAACTGTAAATGTTTACATTAGAAAAGAAGATTGATCTCAAATCAGTATTCTGGTTTTATAGCTCTAATAACTAGTAGAAGAAGTTGAAACTAAATTGAATGTTGCCAGAAGAAAGCATTAAATATAAGAGGGGAAACAAATGAAACAGAACAGTAAGGAAAACCATAAATTCAAAAGTTGATCTTTTAAAAAGATGAAAAACTGACAAAACTTTAGATAGACTCACTAAGACAGAAAGAGTAGACTCAAATTACTAAAATCAGAAATGCAAGTGGGTACATCATTACCTTACAGAAACAAAAAAAATGTTTAAAATACAATAATATGGACAGTTATAGAACAACAAACTAGATAATCTAATTGAAACAAAATTCCTAAAAGCAAATTACACAGATTGGATAAACAGGAAGTTTAATAGATGTGTACAAATAAAGAGAATGAAACAGAGTCAAATATCTTCCAACAAAGAAACTGCAACCACACGGCTTCCCTGGTGAATTCTGTCATATATTTAAAGAATTAACACGAATCCTTCTAAAATTCTTCTAAACATAGAGATGGGGAGGATACTCTCTAATGCATTCTATGAGGTTTGTATCATCCTGGCACAAAAGACAAAAGAAGGAAAGACTGAAGAGCCAGTATCTTTTAATGAATACGAATACAAATACATTGCTCAAATATGGGCAAATAGAGTTAAGTAGCGTACTACACTAAAAGGATTGTACACCATGATGATGGACAGTATTATGATTTAGATGGACAATGTCTCCCAAAAGTGTTGTGCATTCTGAACTGGGGTTTGAGATGGTGATGGGATCGTGAGGGCACTATGCTCTTCAGTGGATTAACCCATTGATAAATTTCTTGCTGAATGTGCTGCTGGAAAGTAGAGGCTGGCAGAAGAGACAGGCCATTGGCGGTGTGCCCTGGAGAAGTGTGTTCTTGTTCTGGGCTTCTCCCTTTTCCTTCTGGCTGCCATGAGGTATGCAATTTTCCTTTGCCGTTCCCTTCTCTGTGTTGTTTTGCTTTGGAGCCAGATAACTATGGACAGAAACCCCTGAACTATAAACCAAATTAAGTATCTCTTCCTTTAAGTTTTGGGTACTGGTTAATGTGCCCAGCACCAGGAAAGCTTAATAAAACAGTGATGAAAGGAAATTTCGCCAAAAAATACAACAGTAGTTAAATATACGAAAATAAACACTACATTAATAAAGGTAAAAATAAATAAAAAAGGACATGATCATCTCGGTCGATATTTCAAAAGCCTTTGACAACAATTCAAAATCTCATCTTGATAAAAAAATTCACTATATAAACCAAAATATTTAAGGGAATTTCCTCAATATAATAATAAGTATATACATAAAAACCCAGAAATAGCACATCATACTCAAAAGTAAATGACTGAAAAATTTCCCCCTTAGATTATGAACAAGATAAAGATTCTCATTCACAACTTTTATTCAACATTGTACCAGAGGCTGTAGCCAGGGTAAAAGGCAAGGAGAAAAAGAGTAAAAAAGTCCTTCTAGTCACAGGAGGCATGGCATGAAAAGCTGGGGGTGGTGGCACATGCCTGTAATCCCAGCATGAAAGAGGCTGAGACAGGAGGATCACTGTTGCAAGTCTGAGACTAACCTGGGCTACAGGGTGAGCTCAAGGTGAGCCTGACCTGCATAGCAGCACTGTCTCATAAAGGCCAAAAAAACAAAACCAAAAACCAAAGACAAAAAAAAAAAAAAAAAAAAAAAAAAAAAAAAAAAAAAAAAGATTTTATAAAACTGAGAAGAAAATACAGGAATAAATCTTCATTACCTGTATTTGACAATACATTCGTAGATATGACTTCAAAAAGCATAAGCAGCAAAAGAAAAATATAGATTGAACTTCATTAAAATCAAATTTTTTTGTGAATTACAGGGTATAATACAGAGAATGAAAGCTCAAACTACAAATTGAGAAAAAATACTTGCAAATCATGTATCTGATAAGGGGCTAATATACAGAATTCATAAAAAACTTCTGTAACTCAATGGTAGAGCCATGACCAAATTAAAACTGGCAAAGGATTTCAATAGATATTTCTCCAAAAATGTCACATTTGACCAAAAAGCTCATAAAAAGATGGTCAACATTATTAGTTATTATGGAAATGAAAATTAAAAACCACAGTATCATACTCTTTTATATTCAGTAGGATGGTTATAATTTTTAAAGTGTAAATTAGTAAGTGCTAAAAGAATATGAAGGAATTTGAACCCTCATACATCACTGGTGATAATTTAAGGTGGTCCAGCTTCTGTGAAAAACAGTTTGGTGGTTCTTAAACAAGGTAATAGAAATAACATATGGCTTAGAAATTCCAATCTTAGGTATGCACCCCAAAGAACTGAAAATAGGTTTCCAAATAAAGTATTGCCCTCAAATTTTCATAGTGATCATATTCACAATAGGTGAAAGTTGGAAATAATGTAAATGCCCATCCATAGATGAATGGATAACCTAAATACATTATATTGGTGCAGTGGAATGTCATACAGCCAAAGAAAGCAATGCGGTAGTGAGTCACACTACAGCGTAGATGAACACTGAAAACATTAGAAAAGCCAGCCAAAAAGCCAGACACATACTATATGATTCCATTTACATGAAATATTCACATTAGATTCCTAGAGATGGAAAGCAGTTTTGTGGTTGACAGAAACACAGGAAGCAGAGAGTAAGGAGTGATTCCTAGTGAGTATGGGACTTCCTGTCAGCGTGATGAAGAAATTCTGGGTCTAGGTAGTTGAGATGGGTGTACACGGGTAAGTCGGTAGGTGGTAAAAAATGTTAGATTTTGTATTATGTGCATTTGACTGTCCCAAAGAGTCAAATATATAAAGTCCCATCAAGAGGAGTGCCTTGGTTCCATGCCAGAAATATTCACTATAGCTTTTACTCCTGATTCTTACAAATACTTTAGTAAATATTTTTGTTGCCTATTAATGAAATAAATGTAAGTACAAATATATTTGAATAATTATCTCTTCTATAAAACCCAGTTTGTTATATCTGCTAATAAGCCCTGCGCTGACACAGAGAAATGATCTTTCTTCTGTTGTACGATTGCAGACCCTCTACTGTGAAAACACCTGTCTGTCTGGGGAGCCTCTGCATAGCAATACTCCGAAAAATAATTACAGCCTTTTTGAAAGGCTCATCACTTTCCAGTTTTTCTTTTTTTTTTTTAACTAAAAACCTAAAAGATCTGAACGACTGCCAAAACAAGATTGCCTATTAGGATGCAAATGTAAGATGAAGGTCCTGGTGACCACTCTCACTTCTGCCCTGCACAGGGCTTTCTCCTCATTCTCGCCTCAGGAAATACCCTGGGTTGCTGACCCACTCAATGGCTCAAATCATATGAGATTCTGCAGGGTACAAAGACTAACCACTGGCATTTTGGCATTTTCTCCCCATCTGAAAGGAAGAAAACATGTTATCTGCTCCTGAAGGCTTCAAATTTTTGTATAGGTTCCTCCAAATCCAATCTTTGACTCTGTTTCTTGAATGTATTACAGTAAAGTATGTCATAGGACCCTAAGGGGCTAACATTATTTCTTTTTCAAGCATCAAAAGAAACCAGTAATCTCTCAGTTGCTTTCATAGTTCAAATCAGAAAAGAAAGTGGTTAGTAGCTTGCTGAAATAAACCCAATCAAACTCCAGATTTCAGCACCCATGAAAGAAATTATTTGCTTCACACTTACGTTTAGTGAAAAGGAAATGAGTTTGCATGAGGTACCATTATGATTGATTGTGATTCAGCAAAGATTCCTTAGTGTAGAATCTTTCCAGCTGCAAGTTAGATTTCTAAACCATGGCATGCTGCATCCTCTGCAGAAACAAATGCACACATATAATGGCATGAAACAGCTCTGACTTCTGCCTGTGTCACAGCTTTCAGTCCTTCAAGAGGAGAGCAGACTCCAGCTCCTGGCAGCCCCTCAGGAAAAGCCACTTTATATACTGCCTTCTACTGCCCGCACACTCACAGCCAGGTGTGTCCACAGAGTGTGGCACAGAACACATCTTTGATAGACGTGAAGTGCTGAGTGGTAAGTGAAGGCTATTTGATGCTGCCTGTTAGTTTCATGTAGTATTTTGTATTCTTCCATCAGTTAATTTTTCCAGAAAAACAGAACCAGTAGCTCTATGCCTGTTTGTCCATCAATTGATGTGTGTATGTGTGTGTGTGTACACAGACACACATATAGATATTGATAGAATTTTCAGCACAGCTAAAAAGATAAGAAATATGAAATAAAAGTGGCCTTAATTTTAAGAATGTGGAGAGAGACTCCATGACCTCCGGGCTCTGGCTTTCTCTCTGACCAACACGTGGTGTGGGGGCATACATGTAGCTTAGGCTTGGGGTGGCATTTCTAAGGGGCATTTCTGATGCACAGGTAGCCCATTGGAAATCATTTTGTGCCACAGGTAAATCGTCTAGGGGCGGGAAAGGTGACCACAAGATAGAGCTGCTTGGTTCCGCCTCCCAGCCTCCCACCGCTGCAGCCTCCCATCCAGGGCAAAATCCTTTCAGGTATGTCTTTATTTTATTTGGGAATTTCTTTTAGGGAGTTGGCTCACAGGATGATGATATTTCCTAATAAATTTGGAGTTTGTAAGGTAGGTTCTGAGGCTTCAAACTCGAGAACTAACCCTCCAGTCTTGAAGCAAACTTTCTGCTTTTTGAAGCAACCTCAGAGTTTGCTCTTATGCCTGTTACCTGATTTTATGGAGTGAAACTGCATCATTAAGGACTGATTCCTTTCACTTAAGGTCAGCTAACTGTGAATATTAGCAACACCCACACAAATATGCTTGCAACTGCCAGATTAACTGTGTATTATGGCCTGGTTGAGTTGATAAAACTGAGCATCAGCCTCTGAGCATCAATGACTCGCAGGCAGGCTGGAATGGTGCTTTGGTGTACACTCTGCTGCTGCTCTCCTCTCTCAATGACTTCTAACCCAGGTCCCTTCATTTCTTCAGAAGATGTTTGTTAATTTTATTTTTTTCTTTTTCCTGTAGTGCTGGATCCCAGGCTCCATTGCTAGATTTTTGTCTTTTCACCTGAATAATGGAAGATCATATAGTTATCTTCTATGGCATGGCCACCACGTACAGTTGCATAGGTTTTATATAATGGAGAGCCCTGGGTTTGGAGTTAACATCCTGGCTATTGTGAACAGAGTACCACAGTGTACAGTTCCACAATGCTAAAAAGACATTCAACATCCAGGCATTCGTTTATTTGTTATTATCCCATCATCCTTACTTAGCCTGTGTAGAATCTATATTCAAGACTTCATTCCCTTGAGAAGACCAAAGGGGGGTGAAATCACTGGAAGTGGAAATACTTAAGGTCAAATTTAAAATACTTTGATCATTAGCTGTTTAGTGAAAGGCTAGCTGAGTTTCCCTGAAGATAAATCTTGATGAGGCCTTGATGGCAATAGACAATGTAGATCATGAACTGTTTCAGACTGTTCATAAGATGTCAAAAATTTTGGAAAACACACTTAGAAGTATGCCTGCAGTTAACTAATTCAACTCTGCTCTTAGTTTGGGTACAAATTTTGGTCCATTTTCTCAGGCAGGGTTACTTGAAGTCCAAATATCTCTTTAAAACACTGCTCCTATCTTTCTTCTCTTTGCATCTGTCCTAGTTTATATCCAGGTATTGTTTGGAACTTTCTATGTGTTTGACAGTGGACTAGACCCTGATCCTTTTCCATTTGGACCTTACAGATTACTTTAGTTCTAGTATCTGTGAAAATTCAAATACATTTATCATTGTTGGGCTAGAGAGAAATACTTTTAGTTCATTCAATAAAATTTAGTTCCTGGGGCCGTGGGACATGAATGGAGCACACGGAAAATGTAACATAAGGGACACTGAGCCTACCACGTGCAGTGAGTAGAGATGCCTCAGGAAATTCTAGTTCTGGTTGCATCACCATGCTAACAACACAAGTAAATAAAGGAAAAAAGATGGATCTAAAAGAACTCCGGAGCTTTAAGCTTCTTTTCAACAGCATGTCTACTGTGGGAAATTGATGTGATAGTACATTGGATTTTGCATTCTGTTGTTGGAGAGTCTGTGAACGCACAAATCATGATCCAGGTAAGTCCAGGAAAGTATCTTTCTTAGTCTAATGAATTGTTACAGCCAAGAGCAAGGCTGAAATCAACGTGATGTTTTAGGCCATCTTTTCACCCAAAAATCTACCTCTTCCCCTGTGCCAAGATAGTTTTAAGAAATTTTATAAAATTGTTTAGATTGTAGTAAGATTAAAAAAGAGCCAGCGATGGTGGTACATGTCCTGTAATGCTAGTCCTTGGGAGGCTGAGGCAGGAGAATTGCTACTTTTGGGGCCAACATAAGCTACACAATGAGTTCAAGGTCAGTCTGAACTACAAAGCAAGACCCTGACTCACAAATAAATAAATACAGAAGGAGGGAGTGAGAGAGTGTCGTTGTGGGTCTAGTTTTCTATTTTCCTTGAGCCTATGTGTAAGCATATGATTCTCATGACTTGAGGCTTATGTATTTTCATTTTTCATTTTCCATATTTTCTCCACATTGTGCGTTCTTTAAAGGAAGAATTCTCCCATAAGAAATCTTAGATAAATAAAATACTCTAATCAGATATACTGGCACTTTAGCCATACTGCATTGCTAGATGTCTGTGTGTTTCCTATTTTCTATCACTTCTCATGTCCACATTTTATTTTTCTAATTAAAGTAGTAAATTCTTTAAGACAGAGAGAGTACCTGATATGTGTTAGACATTTTACACACACTATTTTTTTTTTTTTTGGTACCGGGGATTGAACTCAACCTCACGCTTGCCAGGCAGTCGCTTATGATGCTGAGCTAAATTCCCGGCCCTACATACAATATTTTGTTTGAATTTCTTTTAAATATAAAGCCTCAGAAAAGTAAAGTTATTTGGCTAAGCTCTCATGCACGGCTTAGTAGCAGAATTGGACTTTTACTGACAAACTCAAGAATTGTAGGAGTCACTTTCTGAAGGGAGGCGAGGGTGGGACTCTGCATGGTTTTGACAAGGGTGGGCTAGAATTTACTCTGGAAATCTTGACTAAATGTTTTTGTGGGTCGAGGGCATAGTTAGGGTCACACCTAGGAAACTCTCTGAGGGTAAAGCCACAATTTGGTTAAATTGGGTGACTCACAAGTGTGAAGGTTCATATCTTAGCACCTGGCAATCAAAGGCAAAATTAGACCACTTAAAGAATGAACACTGGTGAAAACTCAAAACCTCTGCAATGGCTCGAGGCCACAGCATACACTAGATCTTAATTGGATATAAGGATTGAATTACCTTCTATACTCGTTTTTCTTCGTACTAAAAGCATATAAAGTGACAATTCCAGGTAAATGAGGGTTGAGTCTTATTTTAGGTTTGCTCCTAAACCAATTTGATTTCAAAACCCTTTCTTGAAAAGCAGGGTCATTATGGCATTTCTTGGGTAAGTTTGGAACTGGCCACTTATGAAGTCCTGAATGACTAATTATAAAATTTTGCAAATCCAAGCCTCGGAAACCCGTAAAGAAAAGACTCATGTAGTCATATAAACATATCTAAACTTCAGTAGTTCTTTAGTTTGAAAGTTACTCACTGATTTTTTTTCCAGGACAGATTACAATCATCAGGGATGATGATGGGAGAGAAATAGGAACTATTCCATTGTATGTAGGTGGTGGCTGTCACTGAGAGTGTGTTGACTGCAGTCTACCTATTTCTTGACCTGAGAGAATTTATAGATTTCTCATAATTTTATTAATTTTTAACATATACTGTATCCTACTGGGGATTTTTCCAGAGCCAGAAATCTACAGACATGATTGAAGAGGTGGAAATAGAACCATTTTGTCACTGACTTGGAGCAGAATATGTTGCTGGTAGATTTATGCTTGCAGTTACTGTGCTCTCTTAGTCAGCTCTTTGCTTCTTTTGATAACTTTATGCTTCAAAGATTTTTAAAAAAATCTAATTTCCCACCTTTTATAATTTTCAGTGTTTCCCCACATTTTGAGATGTTTACAGTAAGAACTGAAGGTTACATGCAACAACGAAAGGTTATGTATTAGTAATACAGATGCTAGGCACCTACTCTGTTAAACCTCTATGAAACCTAAACAGCTAGAGGAGCATGTTCATTTAGAAAGTGGAGGAGATTTTGGGTGCCTGGAATTAGAAACACAAAAGAGAAGAATTGGATTTACATTAAATGTCACCATTTATACATCTTTGTAAAACATTGCCAATGAAATTATAAACTCTGTGAGGAGAATCATACCCATTTTTGTCCGCCTTTGAATTCCCAGCTTTTGCATAATACCTGAATCACAGCCATGACTATGTAGATATCTCTTTAATGACTAAATGAATAAGTGTGCAAGGCAGGAGACAAGCTCAAAGGTCTTATTCTGTACAGGCTACGGTGTAGAACCCGGTACTAGTGGATGCTCAGCCAAAAACATGACCTTGAATGTCTCACCGGGGCTTATTAAGTTGTAAGGCTGTGACATTCAGTGTTTATTTAATACCTGACTAGGTTGATTTCCAATGACTAGTTAAGGGTTTAGTCTGGCAGCTCTCACATAAAGAAGGATCCTCTGCTCCTGCCTAGTTTTGAAGGAGCCATCTCTAAACTTATTCACTGTGATTCATGTGACTATTATGTGTGCTCAACAATCAGATCCACTCTGTTTCTGTTGCAGGGATAAAGTGAGGTGGGGGAAGTCTATACAGTATGGAGCTGTTTTATAAAAATTAGAATATCTGGTAGTGCCAAGACTGCATATGCCTGGATATTGTATGAAGAGTACAAAAGAATTATTGAGGGTCCAAAGGTTCTAGTTTGCCAAAAACTAGATGCTTAAATAGATGCTTAACTACTTTAAGTAGCTTTCTTCTTGTCTATAATAGGGACAACCTTTTAAAGACATGTTTTCAAGGAAGTTGTGTCAACAATGGGAAAAATTATAATTATGGTAAATAAATTTGAAAATATGAATGTAAAATTATACTTAAATTGCACATGTGTCTGATTTTATATGTAAATCATATGATGTGGTCCAATTTTCTCATAAGTACTTTTTTAAGAATGAATTACTGATGCTTCTTTCAGGAGCTTTGAAATCCAAGTACAACTATTTCCTACTCCATTCTTGACAGGGGTTTACAGATGGAAACTCTAATCAGATTATTTGATACCTAAGAAAATTTAATGTTCATAATGTATCCTAATTTTTCTCTATTTCTTTTCTTATTGCAGGTAAAATATCTGCCAGCTCAATGCTAGAATTATATAAGAGTTCTTTGAAATACTTGAAATACTCTCTCAATGTGCTATCAAAGAAATCCTAACCATTATATACCAACAACTTACAGGAAACCACCATGTTAACTTAAGAAAAGAAACAGGAAACACTGCTTACCTCTGGATGTCAAGATTTCTAAAAAACTTGTTCTACTGTCTTTATACTTTGACACAAAAGCTGTCAAATAATTTGTGGCACATCCCAATATATAATCTGATTCTTCATAATACCTTATCTTTCATAACTTGAAAGGAAATTATCCAATAAATCACTTCCAACATAAAAGTTTACATGCCAGGAAAAAGGGTAGGTAGATAGTAAAACAATTCAAGACCAAATTATAATTTAGTACTATTTCAAATACTTCTTAGTAAAAAGATATCCACTACTGTAGCTCTTCAACTTTAGGAAAAAAATATATACTGGATAAGCATGCAAATACACACATTTTGAAAGAAAGGCATTATTATGATTCTGTCACTGACTATAGGTGGTGAATGCAGGATGTTGTTTTATCAACTTCTATACGCTATCTTTGTTACACAAATTATATCCCATAAACATATATTATTTGGTAATCAGAAGAAATGATAAAAGAAATCATTAGTGGAGCTATGGTAAATGAAACTCTAGCCCCTTTCCAAAATTTCATATTGAAAATCATGGAATTTTAAACAGAAGGGACCTCAAAGACAAGGTAGTCCAAATACTATATTTCAATATGGAAGAAACCAAGACCCCAGAGAGGGAAAATGATGTATTCATGCCTGGGGTTAGAGATTAAAATATTTGTTCATATTTCATATTAGCAGGCTCTCTGAGGCTGCTAATGTAGGTGTATTAAAGAGCACCTTTAACAGATAGGTAATTGAGTAATTTTGGTTCTCTAGGTAAAAACTAGCTGAAGTTCTTTCACAGAAGCTCATCTTTTTTTAAAAATTAAAGCAACATTAAATGCCTAGTTTCATGAATGATATGCTCAATTATAAGGAAACACATTTTGTTTCCCTGGACAACGATTGAGCTCAATAAGATCACACTGAGTGAGCTGCTATACGAGGTTGACCAGACACTTAGCATCTGCCCTGGCCAGTGGTGACCTAAACAGGAATCAAGAAATGCCTAAGCCTGTGGGCAGAGAGTAGGAGAGTGACTAAATCTTTTTCTGTTAAGGAAAAGAGAAAACAAGGTATTTACTTGTGAATAGGAATTCAAAATGAAATGTGTTACCTTTTGTGTAAGAGAGGTTTTTTTAAAAAAAATTCCACTTTGCAGATGAGTAAAATATTACTGAGAAGTTAATCTACTTGTCTAAGACAATCCATAGCTAGTAAATAAAACTGAAAAAATCTGAACACAAGTTACCTAACACGTAGATGAGTGATGGTAAAATTTTTAGAGTTGTCAATAATACAATCAGCCCACCGTGGCACACAGGCTGTAGGTTTGCCACTGTTGACCAAGACTCTTCGCAGTCTTCTCTACAGGTATTATATGCATATGAAAGTAAAATACCTACTACAAAAAAAAAAGTTGGCTGTAACACAGTATTAGGATGAGGTACAAGGACTATCACAGTTTATTAAATGGAACTCTTAAATTAGTCAGTAACCATGCAGAGACCTGAAATGGTTGCTGTTGGTGACCAGCCTTTTTACAGAGTTAGTGAGTGTATCATCTCAGCTGCTGTACTGACTCCCAGAGGCTCACAGCCACCTTCTGATTTGGAGAATTTCTCTTAGCTCAACCGTGGGATCCTGCTCATTTGGAAAGCAGCCCACAGCCCATGACTGAGATGGGGTGCCGAAGGTAGACAATTTCCCTCAAAGCAGGACCCACTTTGCAGTGCATTTTCCAAAGCTCCCCAAGGAATCTGGTTGAAGCCAGTGCCTCACCAAGACCATATGCTTGTACAGCCTCTTCTTTCTGCCTTGTCCTGTTTCTTTTGTTCTTTTTTCTTCTGAAAGTGCTCCTTTAATAAATCACTTGGACCCAAACCAGGGCTGCTTGTTTTAGGAAAAATAAACACGTAAGATAAGTAGTTAGATTTGAATTTCAGATAAGCAAAAATATTTTAGTATATGCCACACAGTATTTGAAATATATTGTTACTAAAAACGTTAGTTATTGATTAGAAATTCTTTTCTTTATTTGAGAGAGGATAAAACCAAGGCAAATAAAACAGAATTAAATCTAGCAAAACAAACCAACATGAATAACACAGGACTTCAAAACTTTATGAAATCAACAATAGTTACCATAATGCCTTTGTTGTCTTCAAAAGAGCAGCAGATACCTTCAGACATAGTAAAAATCAAATAGAATAGAATAGAATAGAAACAATAAAAACAAAACAATGAATCTAATAAGGGACTTTGAACAAGACAATAGTAATATTCCTAAAATGGCTACCATAATATGTCTTGCTATTTTTGAAATAGCTACTCATGCCATTGGATATAAGAAAATCAAGCAAAACAAAAGAGAATGAAACCCAACCCAACAAAACAATGAAAATGATACAAGACTTCAAAACAGGGCACTAGGGAATCAACAAGTGCTACCACCCGCAGAAGGGTGCACACCACTATCCTCTGAACAGATGATCAAACTACTGGTTCTAGACCTGCCAGGTCGGTGAAATACCAAAACACAGCAAGCATCAAATTGCATTTCACCTAAATAGATATCATCACAGCCTGTGTTTTTCCGCATTAGCTGGTTATGGGGTGGAAAGACGGGGCGGGATAATACATCTTATTTGCAAGCCGAGTGCCAGAAGGGGCTGGGATCTGGCTGTCCTCACACCCACCTAGACAGCTGGTGGAGGAGTACAGGGCCACAACTGGAATCTCTCTGATGACAATAAAAGAGTCGAATTTCAGGAATTAGACGTGTATACATGTGAATTATTTTTCGTTTGTATACTTTTAGTTTTATTTTGTTTTCCAGCACTGGGGACTGAATCCAGGGCCTTCATACTGAGCTACATGCCCACCCCTTTTGTATTTTTTTATTTTGTGATAGGGTCTTACTGAGTTCTCAGGCTAGGTTTCAACTTGCTATCTTTGTATCTCAGCTTCCCAGAGTGCTGGGATTACAGGCGCGTGCCACGCTGCCCAGTTTGGGGTAATTTTTTTTTTTTTTTTTTTTGTCTTTTTCCTTTTTATCAGTACCGGAGATCGAACTCACGACTGCCTGCTTGCAAGGCAGGTGCTTATGCCACTGAGCTAAATCCCCAGCCCCTCAGCTTGGGGTAATTCTTAAAATGTTAATTTTCTAAAGAGTGAAGAACTTTCAGAAGTAGGCAGCCAAATGAAAAGCACAATCTTGAGTGAGTTTGGAAATCTTTTCTATCAAGGGCTAGACTAAAGATACTTGTTTCTATGGGTTACGTATTTTCATTTGGAATTTTCCAACTCAGCCATTGTTACAGAACAGCAGCTACCAACAATATATAACTGAACAGCTGTGGCTGTGTCTAACAAAATTTTATTTACAAAAGTAAGCATAGGTGGGGTTTGTTCTAGAAAGGTACCTTTTTGACAGAGCCAATTATAAATATTAAGGAAGCATGGAGACTGCAAAACTATGAGAGTAACAGATAAGAAAAAAACGGGAGTAAAACACAAGTGAAAGCAAAGAATTGGTGTATCCTCCACCATCCTCACTTTTCCCATCAGAGGAATTGGGTAGAGAAAAGTCAGAACTGAGCTTGTAATCCAGGCATGGTAGTGCATGCTTATAATCCCAGCACTCAAGAGACTGAGACAGGAAGATTGCTGTGAGTTAAAGGCAAATCTGGGCTACAGAGCTAATTGAAGACCAGTCTGAACTACATAGTGAGATAGTGAGAACTTGTGTTTCTTTTTTTTTTTTTTTTCTGATACTGGGGATCGAACTCACGACCGCCTTCTTTCAAGGCAGGTGCTTATGCCGCTGAGCTAAATCCCTAACCCTTTAAATGTTTGGCTTCTTTTTTTTGTTTGTTTTTTCTTTTTTCTGGAGAAATTGTGTTAAAAAAGAAAAAAAAAGCTGATGAGAGAGATAATGAAGAGAGAAAGATGGTAGGAAGAAAATGGCTACATCCTTTCCCAGAAGGCCGCAGCCAGCTTTGAATGAAGATTTGCTTGGTTAAAATGTCACTCATTTGATAATCCTCATTTTAATCTCCAGACTTAATCTTTTTGTGACTTACAATGACTGTAAATCACTTTCTGAACCAGAAAATAAAAGAAACATGCAAGAAAACAAAACAAAGAGGCAAAAGACAAAACAAAACAAAGCAAAACATAACAAAACAAAAATCTTATTTTCTCCGCACGGATGGGAGACTATTCCTGTTGTACTCCCCCAGAAAAGGCCCCTTTAGATGAAAAACAGGGCAAAATGATGACATCTTTTTAAAAGAAGCGCTTTTATTTTAGCTGGCCCAGCGACACAGTGCAGATGTAATTCACAAAGCTGTGCAACTGAGTTAGAATTGTGACTGATTTTTGTAGTTCATTTAGGATTGGCTCATTGATCATTAAGTACATAGTGATGAGAAACAGAAACAAGGTGGGCCTTTGTTCCCCTTTGCTTGAGGTCAGAGGCATTTCACAGTGGGTGATTAGCCAATCCATAGCCCTTGGTCTGCCAATTCCAGGAACATTTGTCTCTCATAAAGGAAACAAAGGTTGATACAGCAAACAGGTTACTGGGGGGGGGGACGACGCATACAGAACAGCATGATGACGTGGTCAGTTAATCTATAACTGCGTGTTGGTGCTTGGTTACTAGGGTAACTAGCTCAGCACAGAATGACAATACTGCTAATTACTATCCTTTTAATTAACTATTTTTGTTAATAACTATTTTAAGTTTTCAACATCTGAGGATAACAATTCCCGGGGAGCAGAACTGAGAGACCTAAAGGAAATGGCTTTTTGGCATTTCTCTTAGGATTTGTTCCCATCAGAGCATATTTCAAAATAACACTAGTTCAGGGGTCAGAAAACTTTTCCTTTAAAGGGCCAAATAACAAATGCTTTAGGTTTTTCAAGCCATATAGTATCTATGGCAACTATTCTACTTTACCATGTTACTTTCATTATGGTTTGAGTCTGAATGTTCCCCCAAGGCCTCATGCAGTTATGGATGTGGGCTTCTGGAGCTTGTGAACTACTCATGCTCCAGTGGTGGGATTACGGGCATGACTGTTACCCCCAAGTGGGTCTGGCCTACATACAGTATGAGGGACAGAATCTTCTCTCCGTGTTCCTCCCCTTTTGTTCTTGTTGCTGTGCTGTTGTTTTGCTGCCATGAACTGTGATCCTTTGCCATGTGCCAACCTGCTTTGGAGCCAGCTGATTATAGCCTGAAACCTCCACAAACTGTGAGCTAAATAAACCTTTCCTTCCCTAATTTTGTATGTTAGGTACTTTTTCTCAGCAATGAGAGAAAAGTAACTGAGACAATTTTTAAACATCCATAAATAATGCATTACTCTTCTTTTTTTGGTACCAGAGATCAAACTCATGACCGCAGGCTTACAAGGCAGGCACTTATGCCACTGAGCTAAATCCCCAGCCCAAAAAGTTTATTTTCAAATACAGACAGGCTCTGGTAGACTATATTTTGGTTTTATTTTATTTTAAAGATAATAAAATCAACAAAACAAAGCAAAATCCAGTCAAAGCAATTAGTGAAATTGGTACAGAACTTCAAAGCAGGATAACAGGAAGACAAAAATGGCTACCATATTATAACTTGTTATCTTCATGATAGTTGTCATTCCATCAGATATAGTAAAACTAAACCAAATCAAAACAGAATATTGAGTAAAGCAAAACAATTAATGAGAACAAAACAAAACAGTGAGAACAATACTGGATTTCAAAAACAAGATAGAAGGAAACCCCCTATATTTGCTATATTGTGTACTGTTATTCTCACTATAGATGCTCCAACCACCAGCCTGAAGCCTGCAAAGTCAACCAAACAATACAAGTATTGAGTTGCTTTTTGCACCCCAATAGCTATCAACTCGGCCTGTCCTCTGAAGCAGCCAGTTGCTTACAGGAGAGGGGAAGGGATCTTGCGGGGAGAGTGTTGGTGATTCTCAGCTATGCACCAGTAGGCTCACGGCAGGCACTATCTGACTTTTCCTGGGCCCTGCATGGCTTCTGCAGCTTACCAGACAGGCTGGCTAAGTTGACTTGTTGGTCCTGATGGGTTGTATTTTGGCAATACTTGCGGTACTGAAAAACAGTCATTCTTATTTCCTCTTTTTCTAATATGAGGCCTTAGTTTTCTTTCAAAGCTACCTGTCCTTTCCAGCTCATATGATGCAAGGGGTTTCATGATCCAGAGTTGCACATGTGACTCATGTCTGAATACTGTGCCTCATTTGGTGGACTTATGGGTGGGTCCAGGAGCCAAGGAAATTAAACATAGATTAAGGGACTTTTGCTTGAACAGTTCTAGAGTTCAATACAGAGAAATATAAGGCTAGAATGTTTGGGCCAGCACTTAAAAAAAAATCTGCTTATATTCAATGGGATTTCTATAATAGGAGGGTTTTCAATAATAGGAGAATATGGAAGACAGAGTGGGAAGGAAGGACAAATAAATATGCAATATCAAACAGCATGGAGCTTTAGTGCTAGCTTTGGCTAGATTGTGTAGGCAGTGGTGGAGTTGTGAAATACTGCTATCTACTGCAAAGTTGTTTCCATCAGAGACAAAAGAGTTGGGGTATTTATACCCCTGCACTTGTCAGCTCTACCCTTGGCAAAACAAACTCGCGAGCAATTCAAGCTTTTAGGGCAGACAAGGTTGACCTCTGAGTTTGAAAGTTACCTGTTTATTAGAAGGAAAAGTAAGCAGGAAAAGGGTACGGGTATCACAGGAAGAAAACTGACAGTTTCCTGCCATACTGCTACAGAGAGAAGTGGATAAGGAAGAAAACAAAGGCAAGAAATAGGGAGCAAAGGAGGTCTTGGACAAATGTTGAACTCCTGGCTTCAGCGATTCCTGAAACTCTAATTTACTCCTGGATTTTGTATTTACATGGGGGAAACCTCTTGGATTAATATTTTAATTACTTTCAAGGAAGTATTTTAACTGGCAGAGATACACAATTGATCAGCCTTTGCATTAACAGAATATGAAGAAAACAAATTTTAAGAGGCACACAGAAGCCCTTGGACCTTAAGTCTTGGAAGTAATTTCTCTCAATTGAGCTTTTGTGTATTTACTTCTATTATTAATAACAGCCCAGCTGTAAGGTTGCAGGCATAGAAGTCGTTCACACTCTTAAAAAACTCCAGCTCCTGAGGATGAGGAAGGGCCAGGAAAGTCTGACCCCAGATGGGAAAGAACCCCAGGTGCACTCAAGTTCCTAATAAATAATGGAGCAGGAGAAGAAGAAAAGGCAAGAAATGTGGGAAATGTGATATCTCAGTTCTGAGGCCCGGTGGACCAACTTGGCAGCCTTGGGTAGAAACAGATTAAGTGTGAGAAATCACTCATCCCTAATATGTGGTCGTTTCATGGGCTGTGTCGTTGTAAGAAGCATTCAGCCTCAGTAAGTCACAGATAACAAAATGTGCATTTTTTCACTTCAGAGGATTTAACCAGTTGATTAACTACAAAAAGAGGGTTCTTGGTGAGTAAAAGATTAAGCTTTCACTTCAGGGAATGCTGGTTGAGCCCTTTAAGAAATGGAGTTCATGTTGCAGCTCTGGGACTCTCATGGATAATAGCTCACATCACAAAACCACAGTAAAGGATTTGGCAAGTGGGTACTAGGGCAGGGGGTCAAGTGGGCAAGGAATTATGGGAAGCCTCTCCTTCTACCCTCATGGTTGGAGGCATTCTTAAAATACAGCAGAGTTACAGAATATTGGAAATCCAGCACCAGGTCTGATTTGAAAATGCCTCCTATTTGAGGGAAAACAGTATGTGATGTCTACAAAGAAAAATGATGGCCATGTAAAATGTTCTTCCTTATCTCTGGCTAATTTGTTTTTTTCCTTTTAAGGGAAGTTATCAGTAAATAGGATAGGAAATCAGGAAAGCACAATGTACTGAGGGCTGAATTTACCAACAGGCAGACTTACAAAAATGGCAGATACATATAGTTCAAGCTTTTGATTTGGGTATTAGCAAAGATGGCCATCCAAAGTTTTTTTCTCAAAGTATTTTGATGTTAATTCAAAACATTACTAAAGCAGTTTTCAAGGGGAGGATCAAAATGTTGAATATTTTTGTGTTTTCTAGCATTTACTTTGTTCATATTGTCTTTATTTTGAGTTATGTGTTAAAGATGGGGCGGAGACAAGATAAATTCTTCAGGATCGTTATATGAAGATCCCATTTGAGCCCTGGTTATATTTCTTGTATGAATCTCTACAGTCTTTAAATTTTAAAATGTTACTTTTTTAAACATCTGATAAAGGATCTTGATTCCACAGTAGAATTTGGGTGACTTTAGACATGGATATTAAGTCTTTTGATCTTTTAATCCTCATAATCCCCTTTGTTATAAAATAAGATAACAAAGGGCATGTTTTATAAGGGTCATTTTGAGGATTAAAAACGTATGTAAGGTATCTTCACATACTAGGCACTGGATAAACATTAGAAAGGACAATGAAAGTTATTATTTTTTATCCTCATTAGTAAGATAGGTCTGGAAAAGCTGAAAAAGGTGGAGCCTGTTTTCCATTTTCAGTCAACCCTCGAAGTTCACCTTTTGGAGCTCTCCTCTGCCCTCTTGGCAACTGCCCTTGAATTTGGAGTTACAAATCTGAGATCTAGTCTCAGCATTGCTACTTCCTATTGTATACGTTAGCTTACTTAAAGGTCTCTGAATTGTTTCATTATCTATAAATGCAGGTAGTATTAATTTGTTGGGTTTGTAGCATACACTAAAGATTAAATTGATACTACCGTGCGTGCTGCACAAAGACTCTCTTTTTAGCCAGTGACTACTTTCCCAAAGCTGACTGCAGCTTCCTAGCTGGCTTTCTGGCGGGTCCAGAGCACTGCCTCTCTCTCTCTTCCCATCCCACTGGAGCTTTCCACACCCTGTTCAATTCACTTTTAAGTTAGTAGAGCAAAGCTGTCAAGATGTTAATGATATTCATCCAGTCAAGAAATGTTTTTGATTGCCTAGTGGGTATCAGCCACAAGGGATTCAATAGCAAATAAAGCACACAAAATATCTGTTCTTGGTGAATTTGCCAATAAGGGGGTTCAAATAGAATTTTCTGCTACAAGCAGACAACCAAGTAAATGGTGTGCATACCATATAAGATGGTGATAATTTTTAAGGGTCAAAAATAAAGTGGAAAGGAGGGATGAGAAGTTTGTGAATTTGTGTGTGTGTGTGTGTGTGTGTTTGTACATATACACAGGTGTATATTTTAAGAGATTGCCTAAGAAGGCCTAACTGAAAATTTGATTTTAAGTACAGAATTGCAAGCAAGGTACCTAAGAGGAGGTGACTGCCAATACTATAATCCTATTATATAATATATAATGTATGTAACAAAATATTACATAAAATTAAAATTTACAATCACTAGCTTTTACCCAAAAGTATTCACTTTAGTAATACTTCTAATTATGCAGATGGGATTAAAAACATGTAGCAAGCAAGCTAAGTTAATACCGGGTCCTGACAATCATATTAGCAGAGAAGTCCATTTTTACTCATTTTCATCTGAAAAGAATCATGATTTTCTTTTTTTTTTTTATTTTTTATTGGTACCAGGGGTCAAACTCATGACCACATGCTTGCAAGGCAGGCACTTATGCCACTGAGCTAAATCCCCAGCCCGAGAATCATGATTTTCAAAGCCCATTCCTATACTTATTCAAGATTCATTCCTTTCAAAATTGTTCTTAGTTGTTGATAGAATTGTGGGGACCGGGGGTGTGGCTGAAAAGATAAGAAGTATGAAATATAAATGACCTTAATTTTGAGAATGCGGAGAGAGACCCCCGACACCCTGGAGTGTGGCATCTCCCCCTGGGGTCGGGGTGATCTCTCCGTGGAACACGTGGAGTGGGCATATGGGGGGCGGAGCTGGGAGGTGGAGTTGGGATGCAGTGTGAAGCTGGGAACTTACATGCTGGCAGACCAATGCAGAGCTGAGCCACCACGTGGAGCTGGAACTGTTCGCAGATTAGGGCGCAGCATTAGAGCCAACCCTGCGCAGACCTGGAGCGCGGCATGAGAGCTGAGATACCGCGTGAAGTTGGAAAGCTTAAAGCAGCAGTATCTCCCAACACTGTTTGGGCTGGAGTGCACATGAGAGCTTAAAGCAGCCTGCACCTATCTCTCAACACTGTTTGGGCTCACCTCCCATCTCGGCAGGGAATGGGTCAGCACACAGTGGGAAAGAGGAAGTGGTGAGAAGACAAAGGGGATGCTGGTGGAGAAAGGACACACATTCTCAAAACAAAGGCTTAAAGATAGAGAGTTTTGTAAATTTGTCGTCAGTGTGATAAGCCATAGATAGGTATGGTTCTTTTGAGCAGGGACAGGAAGTGGTCCCCAAGATAAAATCTGGTGTGGGGTCTGGCCCACAGAGTTATAGCCAGATGAGGCAACAGACCGTGGTCTACTAAGTGTAAGTCGTCACTTTTTACTTGTTTTAGACCAATCGGTATTTTGGTTCCAAAGCTTGTAATAATTGGCCGTCACCAATATACGAGTGGATTTCTTGTGGGTTTTAGTAACAGCTATGCCCATGAGAACTTAAAAAGCTCGAAGGACATGAGAGTCTTTCAGTGTGGACAAAGGCTGGCCCAGGAAAACTCTACCTTGGGCTATCTGAACCCAAAGGACGTGAGAGTCTCCCAGTGTGGACACAGGTTGGCCCAGAAAAACTCTGCTTTGGATTATCTAAGGACATGAGAGCATCACGTGAACCCATGGAAAGGGGGAGAAAACCTGCCTGGGGCCTGGCCCAGTGGCAATCTCTGGGGGTTGCTCACCTGTGGTAAATTGGGTTGGTGTTGTTTGTGAACCAGCGGTGACAAGTTTATAGCTCCCAAGTGTAGAAGTGAGGAATTAATGCAGGATGTAGTCCAGTCCTGGTCCTGAATGGCAGGGGACTCAAACTGGGAGGGCCCCAGGAATCTTTCATCTTGTCTTTCCCGGTCAGGGAACCATATGATAGAATTGTGGGGACCAGTGGCATGACTGAAAAGATAAGAAGTATGAAATATAAATGACCTTAATTTTGAGAATGCGGAGAGAGACCCCCCGACACCCTGGGGCACGGCATCTCCCCCTGGGGTTGGCAATCTTTCTGTGGAACACGTGGAGTGGGGGGCATATAAGTAGCCTAAGCTTAAGGTGGAGCCTCAGGGGGCATTAGGGGTGCACAGGTAGCCCATCGGCACTCGTTTGGCACCAGGGAAAAATTCCTAGGGATAGAGAAGATAGAGTCACAGGTAAATTCCTAGGGGTGGGGGAGATGGAGCTCCTTGATTCCACCTGAGGCTTTACAGGCTACAGTGTCCTATCTGGGTCAAAACTCTTTCAGTTGTATCCAACCCAGTTTGCTGCTCTAAAAAGCCCTGGTCTAGATGTACAGTTAGTAATTAGAACTCAGTCTTGACAGCTGTAAATACTCACAGGATACATACAATGGATCTGACATGTTTCTAAGTGCTGGATAGATATTATCTCATCTTCTCAACAACTCTGCAAGTTAACTTTCTCAATTATCACCATTTTCCAGATGAAGAAACTAAAGAACAGAAAGATTAACAGCTCAAAGTCATGCAGTTTGGAAAGCAGTAGATAAAATTTTGAGCATAGTTGTGTATTTAATTTGTGCATTAAAGTCACAAGAAAAGCTTCTGAATCCCAAACTGCAGGCTCTACTACTTTCAGAGATTTTGATTTAGTGGTTCTGGGGTGGGACCTGACAATTTCCTTTTTTAACAGGTTCCTGGGTGTTGCCACTGATCTAGGGACCATATTTTGAGAACAACTACATTGAACTGTATTAAAATAAAGGAGACTAACTTCAGGTGGCAAAACCAAAGAAAAATATTGTTCTTAAAAAAGAATCATGGCTTAGATGGAAAATGTTCCCCCAAATTTTACTATGTTCAGAGATGGGGCTTTGGAATGTTGTATCATGAAGGTGTTATAGTCATCAGTGGATTATTCCTTTGATGAGTTCATGCTATACATGCTGTTAGGAGATGGGATCTGGTGTGAAGACGTGAGTAACTGGGGTGTGACTTGGAAAAATGTATCATTGTCCTCAGGTCCTGTCTTTTCTGTCTGCTTCCTGGATGTCTTGTGGTAAACACCTTTTTTCTTTCAGGACCCTTGGTCGTAATGTTTGTACCTTGGAGCCAGCTGCCCAAGGATTGAGCCCTGTAAAACTGTGAATGAAAATAGACCTCTCCTAAAATTTGCTGGCATCAGGTATCTTACCCAACAATGGAAAATCTAATCAGTATATTTGCTCTTTTGACAACAATCTGGAGAATCAGAGTCTTCACCAGTTTGTCACTGACCTCTTTTAGGGACTTCCAATCTAGTGCATCATATAAGACCATATGCACTAATTAAAAAAAAAACAGGGTGATCAGTGGAATCTGAGAGTTTTCGAGGTTCACAGGAGAGGACACACAAAAGATAGATAGCTAAAATAATGACTTCCAAGGAGTCATACTTTTTGTGTCTATATTCCTTTGCTATGTGGAGCTGTCACTATGCATGAAGAGGTGGAATTCATTTAACTTGAGCTAGCCCATTGCTTTAATTAATGGAAGCAGCAGGTATAGTCACAAAGTTGAGGTTTTGAAAGATCTTAACTGCTTTTATTCTTGACTTCTTGGAAGCTTGGGATCAGGAAGTTACTGAAAAGACCAGGGTGAGCTCCCTGGAGAAAAACAGAGTATATGGTGGAAAAATGAGGGAGCCTGTCACTAGAGGTAGAAGCCACAGACATGTTCAGAAAGAAAAGGATCAAGAAAAGTTCCTGGATTTTCTTTCCACGTTGGCAATTTCTGTCTACACTTGTTCAGTTTACCAGCAACTCCTAAGACTCTTCAGCTACAGGTTCCACACTCAACTGCTTGCCTAGTGTCAGGATGCCCCACTTTGCTTGCAGGTGGATTGTGATGTCATTCTGTCCCTAAGGCTGAATATCACATTTCTGTGTGAGCATAATGGGCTGTGAATTTAGGATTATGTCATTGTCACAATGTCATATAGAATTTTTCTTTTTAAAATTCTTTTTATTTTAAAGAGAATAAAGTCAAACAAAATAAAACAGGATAAAGTCAATCAAAACAAAACAATGCAAGTGATATAGGACTTCAAAACAAGGTAATAGGTAATTAACAATGGCTAAAATAATGCCTCTTGTTATCTTCAAAATAGCTGCCCATACCATCAGACATAATAAAATAAAACAAAAGAGAATAAAATCAATCAAAACAAAACAATGAAAGCAATACAGGGCTTCAAAACAAGATAATAATAAATCAACAATGGCTCTGAGAATATATCTTTTTATCTTCAGAATAGCTGCCCACACTGTCAGATGTAATAACATTAAAAAAACAATAAACTCAATCAAAATAAAATAATGAAAGTGATAGAGGACTTCAAAACAAGATACTATGGCTATCATAATATATCTTGTTATCTTCAAAATAGCTGCCCATACCATCAGATATAATAAAATCACACAAAACAAAATGGAATAAAATCAAATAAAACAAAACAATGAAAATAACACAGGACTTCAAAACAAGATATTAGGAAATTAACAATGGCTACCAAAGCATCTGCAACGTGGGCCAGGAGGAGAACAGAGCTCCAGAGATCTGGCCATGGAGGGACTCAGGCAGCTTATTCACCTGTCCTCTTGGTAAGAGTCTGCAATGCGGGCCAGGAGGAGAACGGAGCTCCAGAGATCCGGCCATGGAGGGACTCAGGCAGCTTATTCACCCGCCTTCTTGGTAAGCATCTGCAGTGTGGGCCTGGAGGAGAACCATTGAGCTTACTGCCACGCGGGCTGAAAAGCAAGCACCCTTCTCCCACCTGCCCCCTCTCCTCATAGCTACTGGGGATAGATATTTCAACATCTTTTGGGAGGATGACCATGTGCAGTATAGCAAATATGGAGGATTTCCTTCTATCTTCTGTTTGAAGACATAGGTTGTTTTCACTGTTTTATTGTGTTTCTTTTGCTCTATTCAGTATTCTCAGTTGGTTTTATAATGTTCCATTTTTGGTTTGACTTTACAATACCTAATTGACTGGACAACTACTGTTAAGTTAAAGAGATATACCATAGTACTTATTACTAGTATCCCAGTATCCTGTGAAATCCTGTACCAATTTCACTGAATGTCTCGATTTGCTCTGTTCTGTCTTGTGCTGTTGCATTTTTACTACTTTCAAAATTTAAAAAAAAAAAAAAGAAATACATGTTAAGACTCATGGATGTGTAGAATCTATAAACAGTTTATGAGAACTGATCTTATGACACATGATGAAATGAACAGATACTCTGAAGAAAAAGAGACATTAAAATACCCAGTGCTGATCCTGGAGTGTCATAATATGAAACCCAGCAATAGTATTATTCTTTGTTCAGAGTGATATTAGCCTGCTTGTGTTTATTCAATGTCAACATAATTGAAGATATAGGTAACTGCATGTATGTTTAAGTGTATAGGATTGATAACTATATTTCTAAGTTTTTGTTGGATAGCTGAACAGAACTGGTTGCAATCTCACTGTTTGAATCCCCACTTTATATGCTCCACTTTAATATCTTTAATAATTATTTGTAAGAAGACAATCTGTAATCATCAACTAGTGATTTCTTACTGTTTATTTTTTTCTTTGAAATTATGTATTATTTCTACCCATTTTCTGTTTTGTTTAGTCTTTCTTTAAATTTAGTTTTAAAAAGAAGACACTACAGTACCCAGTGCTGATCATGGAGTGTCATGATGTGAAATCCAGCAATACTATTATTCTTTGTTCAGAATGATTTTAATCTGCTTTAGTTTGTTTAATCTAAACATAAATGAAGATATGGATAACTGCATGTATGTTTAAGTGTATAGGATTGACAACCATGTTACTAAGTTTTTGTTGGACAGTTGAACAGAACTTTTTGCAATCTCTGTTTGAATTCCCACATGTTCCATTTTTGTACCTTGAACAACTATTTGTAAAACGACAACACCAACTAATGATTTCTTACTGTTTATTTTTTTCTCTGAACGTATGTACTATTTCTACCTGTTTTCTGTTTTGGTTAGTCTTTCTTTAAATAAAAATTTAAAAAAAGCCAATGGCTACCATAATGCCTCTTGTTATCTTCAAAATAGCTGTCCATACCATCAGATATAGGCATGTAAAATTAACAAATTAATACAAGAACTAAGTTGCTTCTTTACTTCAGTTGTTATCTTTCCAGGAGTTTCAGCTATGTGACTTCAAATTTCTACTATGTCTGTGTCCCCTAAACTTTTTCTGTGTGGGCTGAGGTTGTATTTTGCTCCTTTGTCTTGATATTTTCCTGCAGCCCTTTGCTGCATCCTAGGTACTTCCTACCTTTGCTGCCAGTCCCTTGGTGTAGGTAATTGGAGTAGGCATCTGAGTTCTTCTGATCTGGTGTCCCTGGAGTGGTGGAGAAGCACACAGTGGTGGTTTGCTGATACTCACCAGATGGTGGTGGGGCATTATGGAATGGCTTCTTCTCTGGGCTTACTGCATCTCTCCAGGCCACTGGTGCAGGGCCCTGGGGTGTTGCTTCTTCCAATTAAGTTCATTTGGTTCTATTAAGTCTAGATTTGGTTCAGCTCTGATATTTCTTTATTGCTTTTTTGTCTAGTTGATCTGCCCCTCGGTGACAATGAATTATTGAGGTCTCCCACTACAATTGTGTTAACATGTATGTGTAACAACTGTGTGTAACATGTGATTTTCTATGCCTACTAATAACTGTCTCAAATAGTTAGGTGCTCCTGTGTTAGGGGCATATATATATATATGTATCATTATTATGGCATTTTCCCTGTCTCTAGCTGTCTCATTGATGCCAATCAATCTTGTGTTATTCTTCTTTGCTTCATTTTATAGCTGCTGGATTGATTTCTCATGGTCTCTTGCTATTTTTAGGATATCTTTATTTTCATGATTACTAGCTGCAATTCTGTTTAAGATCTCAAATTCTATCCTTTTCTTCATTCAATCTGTTGCATATCTTTCAGTGGAGGTTTTAATCTCCTGGATCTCTGCTTGGATCTATTTCATGGATTCCATTTCTCTCTTGTGTTGAGTATTTTATTTTGTTTCCATATTTTTCTAAGCTCATATATTCTTTTGTTTATGTCTTCTCTAATATCTTTGATTTTAAAAATCATTTCATTTTTGTACCTGAAAGATTTTCCCTATACTCTTTTCCACTGGATTATCACTTCTGTTGTTATTATTTTGGAAAGTTTCAGTATTTGACTTCTACTTTCATCCATCTCACTGAATTCTAGGCTGTTTTTTCTTTTATTTTGTCTTCTCTATTGAAACCTCCCATGATATATACCTCTATCAGTTGCATTGAGGCCTCTCTCAAGGAGGAAAGGAGATGTCCCTTTTTCTGGGATGTCCTTGTGTTGAGTATTTTATTTTGTTTCCATATTTTTTTAAGCTCATATATTCTTTTGTTTATGTCTTCTCTAATATCTTTGATTTTAAAAATCATTTCTTTTTTGTACCTGAAAGATTTTCAGTTGGTTTTGGTTCTCTACATATCCTAAGAACCTACTTTCTGCTGGTGTTCATGGTTCTGTGGTAATGTTCATGTTACACCCCAGAGATGTGGTGGGTCTGAAGCTGATCATGGCCTCTGGATGTGGGGTCTGGGACTGGTCTCCTCTCCAGAGTCCAATGCTGTCTCTTCACTGCTGCTTTAGATGCTTCCATGTAACTGGCCTTGCTGATTACTTCACCCTCCAGAGGTATGGGCATCTGCATGCTGGGCTGTTGGTCTGGGTCTTAGGGTTCCCATTGGTCTTATACTCCTCTGGCTTATACTCCTTCAGGACGCAGTGGAAGAGGTCCTGAGTGAAAACTTAGTATCTTCCAGCTAGCTGCCACTCTGGGATGTCAAATTTGTCTTTTTCACTTCTCTTGTTTCCCTTTTACCTACATAAAAAATAACCAGACTTACCAAGCCATCCTTGGATAAGAATAAGGAGAACAGACTTCTGGCAAAGAACCATGGCAGCCCATAGTATCTGTTTAATATCTAATAATATTTTGTTTATAGTGAGTATGTGTGTCAATGTTTATAACTAAACTTAACAGCAAGGGGCTATTTATGTATCTCATGATCTTCATTTTTCATTTGTGTTTTTGACATGAAATTTCTTTTTCAACTAATAATTTTTAAGATTATATTCACTTCTATAAAAATCTATAATAAATGGTATAATAAAGGTGCTAGAACAGGTTTCAAAAGCTGTGAAAGTGTTAAACAGGACACGGTAAGATTAATTAGGTTTGCATGCAAATGACTGAAGGTGCTGAGCATTCTGGTCAACTGACAAGCATCCAGTCTCAGCCCTCCATGCATGTGCTGAGGGTCATGGGACAATGGGCATGTTTCTAGGTTGCCATGCCCTGTGCTTTCTTCTCATCAACCCAGGCTTTCAGAGCATCCATCCTCTAAGGTTGTTAAAGCATGTTGGAGAAAACAAAGTGCAAACTTGTGGGAATTCCTCTCATATCTTGTCTCCTCCTCCCCCACTTAGTACAAAAAGCTGATAGTATAGTTTCTTTAGTGAAAAGGCTCTTCTGAGTCTTCTAAATTCTTTTAATTTTCATTTTAGAATTGGGAAGGTCTTTTTTAGAGCTGGAGTCCTTCATTTTGGCAAGCTCTGAAGGGCTGAAGAAGCCTGTGATTCATAGCTAGTTCTACATTTTAGGATGTCAGACATACATACAAAGAATGTAAAGTCTTATTTGATAACATTGGACTTTGCTCATCAATGTTGCAAGGTAGCTGGCCCTTAGGGTGTAACTGTAGTTTAAGACTAGTGAGAGAAGGCTTCCGGTCTGGGAACTCCATAGTCAGCTGAGTGAACATGTTTGGCCCCTTTATCAAAGATAAGGTGGACTTCCGGGAGAACATGGCGGACAGATAACAGCAACTACCGGAGGCTCTCTGAAAGACTCGGCTCAGAAGCCAGGAATGGTGTGGACTAAGGAGATATAAGCAGGTGGAGATATGCTCTGCTGACTCAGGAACGAACTGGGCTGAGAGAAACCAACTTGGAATGCAGTCCTGGTGCTAAAACAGGAACAGAAAAGCCTTGGTGTGGAGGCTGGACCCCACGCCATTGGAAGCCGCAATTTGGGTTTCCCGCCGCGCGGCCGGCAACTGCATCTACAGCGGCTCGGCAAGGCGCGCAGAAGCTCTGAGAGCGGGAGTCTGCGAACGGAGTCGAAAACTGGACGGGCAGGGAGGCGTGCACTGACTTGTGGTGAGGTGAGTGAGAGAAACTGACACTCTACAACAGTTTGACTCCAGCGGAGGACTTTCTGGGCCCCGGCAGTCCTGCAGGAGCAGGGCGCGGTGGCGACTCCAGCCACACATCCCCCTCTTGGGCGGGATTGGTGAAAAGTGCCTGGCCTGCGTGACGTTGCTGGCAGACCCGGTGGGCTGGCCCAACCCAGATCCCAGAGCCTGACAGTGGCCGGGAGGGGCGACCCCCGCGTAGGCTGCCTGATCTGCAACTTCCTGGTGTGCTGCAGTGGGTGGGAACACTTAACCGGAGCAATTTGATCAGGCTGTAGCTGACAGGGAGAGAAGCTGGGTCTCCTATATAAGCTTGAATATATAAGGAACAGAGAATATGGGAAGAGGCAGCAACAAGAAAGGCTCCTCGGCCCCCAATCCTGAGAAACAGTCAATAGCGGACACCGCACCAATAGACATAAAGCGCCATATAGAGAGCCTCATAGACCAATTCAGGAATGAAGTTATCAACGACCTGAAGCTAGAAGTATGCAGAATAGTTAGAGAAATGCTAAGCACCACCCAAGAAAAAACAGATAGTGGAATGGAAGAACAGAAAAAGAGGGGAGAATTGTTTGATGGAGAAAACAGAGAAAGCATAGAATACGTGAAGCAGGTTCAAAGGGACTACCAAGAAACTAAGAAGTCTATCGAAGACTGGCATAACAGCTTGAAAGAAACTAAGGACAGACTATCTGAACTGGAGGGCAGAGTTGTAATATGGGAGAATGAAATGAAAAACTTCTTAAAAATAACAAAGAAACAAACAGCAATAATACAAAGACAGGAAGATGATAAGAGGATCCATAACTTAAGGATTAAGAACATAAAAGAAGAAGTAGGGACACAAACAAGTGAACTACAAAAGCTACTCACAGAAATAATCCAGGAGAATTTTCCTAATTTAGCAAAAGGTAAAGATACTCAGATGTATGAGGCATACAGGACTCCAGCTATCTACAACCCAAACAGAGCAACATCCAGGCATATAATAATCAAAATTCCAGAAATTCAATACAAGAACAGAATATTAAAAGCTGTCAGAGACAAGAAACAGACCACTTACAAGGGAACACCCATCAGAATTACAGCAGATTTCTCTGCACAAACCATCAAATCACGAAGAGTGTGGGGGGAAATAATTCAAGCTTTGAAAGATAATAATCTCCAGCCAAGATTGAGATATCCTGCACAACTGTCCCTGGAAATTGATGGAAAAACGAGGTGCTTCCAGGATAAAGAGGAACTGGGGGAGTTTGCGGCCACCAATTCAACTCTACACAGAGTATTGCAGGATATTCTAAAAAAAAGAAAAATACAAAGAACCCAGAAATAGTGGCGGGGAGGCCACAACAAATGCAGCAGAGAACAAAATGAAGAAGACAAACTGACAGCTACTGACAGAAAAAGAGCTCAACAGAAATGAGGCAGAGAAGATTGGATGATAGGAACAGCTATTTTGGAGAAAATGACATCTTAATAGGTAATACTGATTTAGTATCATCTTGTTTTGAAGTCTCATCTAGCTTTTGTTCTTCTGTTTCCAATGGTCTAAATAGGTTGTATCTTATTGGATTTTGTTATGTACGATAGTATAAGCAAAAACCTTTTAAAGACAAGGAGATTATACAGAAACCATTGTTCATTTTCTGTTAGTCGATTCTAAATACTCTGTAATGCTGTCATTCTCTTAAATGGTTTTACATTGTTTTGATATACTTAATGCTACAGTATACGAAGTTGTACTCAAGGATTTCAAGGAAAGAGACAATATGGTAACTACTTTTGGGTCGGGATTATCTGGTGGTGAAACACTATTCTGCTTAAATGGTTATGTTTTGATCTGCGCTGTTTCGTTGTTATGCCCTCTTTTATCTCAATCTCCACTCCATTGTTTACTTTTTTATCTTTATCCTTTTAATTAAAGGAAAAAAATAGCAGGATATATTATAGTAACCCACTTTGACTTTCCATTACCTCAATTTAAAGCCCTGTATTACTCTCACCATCTGGTTTTTAACTGATGTTCCCCTATTCTGTTTTGCTGGATAGTATCAGGTTCGAAAGTTTAGGCATCAGCTGTGAAGATAATGAGATTCATTATAACACCCATTCTCGTTGACTTTTATCTACTTTTGAAGACCTACAATGTCTCCAATGTTTTGGTTTTGTTGGTTTTATTCTTTACTGTTTTGTTCAATTGTATTATAACTAACGATATAGGCAATTCTATTAGAGATAGTGGGAGGCATTATGGTAACCATTGTTGATCACCTTGTATCATGTTTTTACACTATCTATTATGTCCACCCTTTTGACTTGACCGATTCTGTTCTGTTATGTCACATTTGGTTTTACTCTCTTCCAAAAAAGTAATAAGAACCGTGGGAGCAGTGAAACCCAAAATGTGTAATAGTCATGGTACAAAAGAGAGGAAAAGAAAGTGCTCTAAACTATATAACTGCATGTATATTTAAGTGTATAAGATAGAAAATGATATCACAGAGTTTTATTGGATCATTGAACAGAACTGTTTGCAGTATCATTGATGGAATGTCCACTTTACAAGCTTTAATTTTGTGACTTGAACAATTATTTCTAGGATGACAATATGTAATCCATTAACTAGTGATTTCCTACTGTTCATTTTTTTCTGTAAATCTGTATAACTTGTACCCTTTCTCTGCTTTTTTTTTCTTTTCTCCTTAAATAAAATAAAAAAAAAGATAAAAAAAAAAGACTAGTGAGAGAAGACATTTGCTGGGATGTATTTACATGCATATGAGTGAAATAAACAGATGATAGATAGATAGATAGATAGATAGATAGATAGATAGACAAATAGATATAGATCTGAAGGCAGCATAACTTTAGTAGAAAACCAGAGAAGGCATTTGTCAATAGTCTTTTTTTTTTTTTTTTTTGCTTTGATGGTAGTGAAATACAACAGAACAAGACAGAACAAAGCCAATCAAGTCGGTGCAGTGAAACTGGTATAGAACTTCACAGCAGGATACCAGGATAACAGTAATAGGTTCCATAGTATATCTCGTTATCTTCACAATTGCTGTCCATTCAAGCAGGTACAGCAGGACCAAATCAAAAACATAACATTATAAAACCTATCAAAATAGAATATTGAATAGAGCAAAACAAAGCAAACAGTAAAAACAATATTTGCCTTCAAAGAGAAGACAGAAGGAAATCCTCCATATTTGCTGTATTGCATAGGGTCATCTTCCCAAGAGATGCTCAGACCTCTGGCCCCTAGTTGCTAACTGGGGGGTGAGTAGGAGATGGGATATTTGATTCTCCCTAGTAGATTCACAGGAGACTGACCGGTTCTCTTCCTGGCTTGCCCATTGCTTACCAGAAAGAATAGCATGTTGTTTTCTGGCTCAGTGCCCTAAGTTCCAACAAGGCTGGATCTCAGGAGATGCTTCCTGGTTCTTTTCCCGGCTCGCCCACCGCTTGCTTGTGCCAGGCCTCCTTGTCAATAGTCTTTGCCACCATTTCTCATATTGAAGGTATATAAGAAAATGAGATACTTAAGGACCCCAGTCTTATGGTTATGAATTCTAGTAAAGGAGATATTTAATAACAGTGTACTATAATCAAGCATTTTAAGGTGATGGAAAATGACTGTAAGTGTGGGTATTTGGTGTTTGCATGTGTATGTGTGCATGTGTACATGTGTGTAAGGTGTTAGTTTCGTGAAAATGGTTAGGGAAGCCTCATCAGTGGAGAGACACTTGAGTGGAAAGGGATAATCAGTGGATAATATGTCTCTATATTAGGGCTGCAGACTGGAAGAATCAACATCAGCTTAAGATGTCAGACATCACTTAGCTTGATAACCATTTGGTTGGCCATTTCTCATATAATTTGGATTCGGATTTCTCTTGAAGCAGCCCTGGTACCACAGACCTACAGGACAATTCTTTGCTGGAAGGAGCAAGGACTGTTCTCCTTCTATGGCTTATGTACAATCTGACCAACTTACTTTCATGTACTTTACATGTTCAGCTTCTATGGCTATGTATTTGTGTTCAGTGATCAGAAAAACAGCAAAAAGTGCAATGATTGTTTTTACCACCAAATAATATTTACAAAATGTGCCCTGTTGTATTTTAACATACACATTTGGAAGCCTATGCTGTAGCTTATTTGCAAAAACGCACTATTCAGCAAACAGATACTCTTGATCGATAAGCCAGGAGGATTCAGAGAAGAAAGAAATAAAACATAGAGGACATGTCTCCTACCCTGAGGAGCTCAGTCAAGTGGGAAAGATAAATATTTGAGAAAGAATCACAATACTATGAAAGTGTTGTGGGAACAGAAAGTGGCACTAGCCTGACTAGGGTCATCAAAGAATGCCTCCCATAGATGCCTCCCACAACGGTATAGATTAAGATAATTCTACCGGAACGTAGGGTGGTTACAGGGGTAAAAGAACATTCTGGCATGAATAAGGGACATGGGGAACTGAATGCGCCACGGGTTGCTCTTTGTGATTTGAGTTGCCCAATTGTCCTACCCTTTGTAAAGCCTTTACTCTTAAAGTTTGGAAATTTTCTTTTCTGTAGCCTCACTCTTACTGAAAGTGAGCCAAGAAACAAGCAGCTACATCGGCAGAAATATTCGATCTGTCCTCTGTTCTTAGCCTGGGGCAATGCTGAAGAGGAGGGTCTTTGACCCTTTCTGGGTTTTGCACTTCTGTTTCTTGTCCTGTGAAATGTCTACAAAAGCCTGTCGATCAGTGGTCCCCAGTACTTCCCACATGTCAGTGCAAAGTGTCTCCAGTAGTGTTCCTGTCATTTATTACTACATAGTAAGACACCCCAAATTTAGTGTATTCTATGAGCAGTTTACTTCTATCTCTAAATGTCATGTGCTGAATGACTCACCTGGATGCTTCTTTTTAGGGTCTTTTATGCACTTGCAGCCTGAGTTGTCTGAAGGCTCAGCTGAGATGATGTCCAGCATAGCCTCTTCAAATAGTCTGACAGGTACTCCAGTGCCTTTTCTTGTGATTACTGGGCCAGAAATATCTGGGAGGTGTGATATATTATCTCTTTCATATTTTTGTGGTTTTGATTTGCTAATAATATGTTGGAGATTTTACATCTGGATGTATGAAGACTTCATCTGCAGTTTTTTTGATCTTCATCTCGTGGTGATAGTATAGAAATACTGACCTCATAAAATGAGTTGGAAACTATTCTATTTTCTGGAAGAGATAGGGTCTTAAATTTTACTCTACTTTATATTTATTCCTGATGGATTTTTAAAATGTTTCTTCCATACTCTTAACTTTTTCAGGCACAAATCCATTGTGCATATTAAAACATGTATTCATACTATATATCATTATGAAAAATAATGCCATTAGTGGTTGTCTTGGTTACTTTTCTCTCATTGCTGAGACAAAATACCTGATGTCCAAAGTGAAGTAAGGAAAGGTTTATTTATCTTACAATTTTGGAAGTTTCAGTCCATATTTAGCTGGTTCCAATGTCATGTGGCATGGCCGGGGGCAGCTCTTCATGGCAGCCACAAACAGCAAAAGCAAAGGGCAGACAGGGGAAATCCTCCTTGCCTCTGTTACATTTTATGTCAGCTCCGCCTCTGGGCGGTGCAGCACTCACACTACCAGTCCCAGCGCTAGACCACCAACCAATCATGAATGCTAGATGGCCACCAGCTAGCACAAGGCTTGCTGGCTGCCATCTGAACACAAACCAGAACAGTGGTGGTATTACTTTTGACATCTGAGCCACCCAATCATATTTGTATCTGCCTTCTGTTGCAGAAGTGATTTGCAATGAGAAACATCTTACTTTTGAAGACTTTTATAGGTTATTATTTGAACTTTTATTAATACAATATATATTATATTATAATACAATAATTATAATATAATATATAATATAATAACTATAATACAATATATTGTATTATTGTGTACATTATACTTTGGTTTCATTTTTATTTTTGTATTGCTATGGGAACATTATTGATTTTTCTTAACATTGTGAAAGTGGATATGATTTTATTTATATTATTAAAAGATCTGTACAAATATTTTAAAGAGAGTATCAAGTAAAGTAGAGTTAATAACCATCACAGTAAATCTTCTAAGGCTTTTAATGTTTAAGTGAAAAGGAACTCTTTGTAGACATATGAACTGAGAATTGAAATATTCTGCTATATTTTTAGAAACATTTTTCAGGCTGTTTCAGAAGAAAAATTATAAAAGCATTAAGGTAGAAGTAGAGTGTCGAGAAACCATTGCAGCAAGCCACGTGATAGATGGCTGCTGCTAGTAGCCCTCGATTGAGGTAAAAGTAGTTAAAGTGCCAAATCATGCAGACATTCTTAAGGTAGACACGGCAGGCCTTACTGTCCAGCTGATTACAGGAGTGAATGAGGGGTCAAGAGTCATTCAAATATGCTTCACTTTTTCATGTACGCAACTAGGAAAATGAAGTTTTAATTTATTAAGTTGGGAGATTATACAAGAGGAGTACAATTTTGGGCATTTAATTTTGACATCTGTTTGATATTCAGCTGGAGATAATAAGCAGGCAGCCAAAAGGGGCATTCAGACTTAGAGTCTGGGGGAAATACAGGTAGCTGATAAATTCTGGAGAAATCTTAGTACTAGGTTTTGATGATACTTTTGTCTCCATTTTTTTCCCATTTTCTCTTCTGAAATTCTTATTAATCAGATTTGACTCTTCTTATATTGAGTTTCTCAATCTGTGTATACAATTTCATGTTATTGGGCTCTTAAATTTTTTGGTTAAATATCTTGATTTTTTTCTTCCATCTATTTTCCTATTTGTATTTTTAAAACTTAAATTACTTAATAATTAAAGTTCCTGATTTTGATTTCTCCAATATTCTGCTCTAGTATTATAAATTTGAAATTCTCTGATATTTCTTTAAAGATACTAATTGATGTGTTTGGAATTTTTGCTGGTTATCTAAATTAACTTTCTTTGGGTTTGATCTAGCTGAGTTTGCTTCTTTCAATAAGAGAAGACGTCTAGTGATCTTTGATTGTCATGATTACTAGTAAAACATTAAAATATTTTTAAAAATCTATTATAGGCTAATTCATGTTCCTATCAAAATTTGTGTATTGATCTCCTAAACTCAAAGTATGGAAGTATTTAGTGATACGATTTTAAAGAGGTAATCTCATTAAATTGAGATCATTAAAGAAGATTTAATCCGGTATAATAGGCATCCTTATAAGAAAAAAGAATTTGAACACCCAAGCAAAGGGACGGTCATGTGGAGAAAGGGAGAAATAGCACTTTTAAGTCAAAGAAAGAAGTGTCAGAAGAGATGAACTGTACTTCCACCTTGATCTCAGACTTTCAGCCTCTAGAACTGCGGGAAAATAAATTTATGTTCTTTGACCCACTCAGTCTGTGGTACATTGTCACACAGTCCAGGCAAATCAATACCAAAAATTTCCAGCTGCCTTCATTTTTGGTGATTTGCTATAGAACTCGGTTTTATTTATTTAATTTTATTTTTATCTATTTAAGAAAAAAAAAGACACAAGGAAGAAAAATGAAAACCAAAAGAGACAAACAGCATCAAATTCAATGCAATAACAATATAGGTTTACAAAACAAGATGATAGGAGTTGACAATGGTTGTAATATTGCATATTGTTACCTTCAAAAAGGTTGCTTAGAATAACAGATATGGACAGGCAAAATTGTTCTAATCATATGAATAGCTTTTTCAATAGCTAATACAATTATTATTATAGTCATTTTAGCTATCACACAAATTTATGTCTTTTCCTTTTCCTTTCCTTCTTCCCTCCTTTCCCCGATCCCAATTGCTTTTCCTCTTTGAGCAGTTCCTTATTCTTACACAGTACTTATTGTGGATTTTGGATCATATTTACTTTTTCAGTTTCTTCTACTATGGAGACAATACAGTATTTACACATGTGAGTTTGATTTATTTCACTTATGATTATGGTCTCAAGGCACATCCATTTGCTTATAAAAGTCTCGATGCAGTCTGTCTTTATAGCTGAGTAGTATTTCATTGTGTAAAAATATCACAACTTCTTTATACATTCCTTGATTGATGGGTACTTGGATTCTTTCCACAATTTGGCTTTTACAAATTGTGATGCTATAAACATAGGTGCATATATATCATTGTGATATGATGTTTTCAGTTCTTCTTGGAAAATGTCCAGAAGTGGGATAACTGGGTCAAATATAACCTCTAATCCTAGCTTTTTAAAAAAACCTCCACCCTGATTTCCACAGTGGTTACACCAGCCTAAATTCCCACTAACAGTGGAGAAGAGCTCTTTTTTCCCCACAGTCCCTCTAGCATTTGTTATTGGTTGATTTCTTGATCTTGGCCATTCTTTCTGGGGTGAGATGGAACCTCAGTATTGTTTTAATTTGCATTTCCCAAGTGACCATTGACGTTGAACATTTTTTCATTTTTTATTTGCCATTTGTATTTCTTCATCTGAGAACTGTGTATACACCTCAGATGCCCATTTTTGGATTGGGTCCTTGAATTTTGGGGGCCTAGTTTTTTTTTTTTTAATTTTATTTAAAAGGAAAAAGAGAAAAAACAAAAAAAAGCGGTGTAAGGGTACAAGTAATACAGAACTACAAAAAAACAAAAACAAAAAAACAAAAACAAAAAAACAGTAAGAAATCACCAGTTAATAGATTACACATTATCGTCTTAGAGATAGTTGCTCAAGTCACAGTATCAAAGCATACAAAGTGAACATTCAAACAGAGAGACTGCAAAAGTTGTGTTCAATGATCCAACCAAAAACATTAATATGGTCAGCTATTTAACACCCCTCAACACACTTATGGTCACTATTTAACACCCCTCAACACACTTGCAGTTGTATCCTTTAGAGCACTTTTTTTCTCTCTCTTTTTTACAACAAAATTTACACATTTTGGGTTTTATTATTCCTTAGTTCTTATTACTTTTTTTTTTTTTTGGAAGGGAATAAAGTCAAATATGGCAAAACAAAGCTGTCAGTCAAAACCAAGGATAGACATAGTACATGATGTAAGAACAGAGTACAAGGTTATCAACAATGGTTACCATAATGCCTCTTGCTTCCTTAAGAAGAATTGTCTATCTCATTAGTTATTATAAAGTTGAACAAAACAGTAGAGAACAAGACCAATAAAACTTAAACATTGTAAACATTACAGGACTTGTCTGAGGGACTACTGGATAAGCTATTTTTCAAATTTGTGGGTTTTCTTTTCACTCTGTTGAAAGTTTCTTTTGACATGCAAAAATTTTTTACTAAGATGAGATCCCAGTTGTTGATTCTGGGAAATATTTCCCATGCAGTTTGATTTTTGTTCATGAACTCTCTGCCTACTCTTATGTCATCAAGATTTCTACCTACTTTGTCTTCTGTTAGATTTAGTGTTTCTGTTTTAATACTTAGATCTTTGATCCACTTTGACTTTAATGCATGGTGATAGGCATGGATCTACAACTAGCTGTTTTATTGGTTGATATTCATTTCCCTCACATACATACATGCAATTTTGATGTGAGGTAGACATTCATTAACTCTAGAGATGAATCCCCCACTTCTTTCCCAGAAGTGGATACCTAGCCACATAAAGATTTGATTCATTCATTCAGCATGTAATTTTTTCCAGTGATTATTTCTTCATTCTCTTTTCTATCCCATACCACACCTTCTGCTCTGTTTAGTGCTTCTGAGTACAAGTTTTGCCCTTTTACTTTCATTGGAAAATTCTGCTGTTAAGGGCAGGTCAGAGGCATTTGACTGTTGTCATCTGTACATAGGACTGGGGAAAGGTGATGCATGAATGGAAATCTGGAATTTCAAGCCATTGATATGCCCTTTGTGCTTTAACTCTTATCTTTATAAACTGATCATATCTCAAGCGTTCTTTACTGCAAAGTCTACTCATGATATCCACCAGGATTCCCTTATGCACATGGATTTTAGATTGAAGCTCTTCGATATACCATCTACCACCCCACCATCTCTGTATCTTCTGAAACATGTGAATAAGCCTCTTCCATCTAGGTTATACTTTTTCTTATTTCTTTACTGGTGATTTGTTGACATCATATGTCAAAAAGACAAAGGAACATATTCATTCTGTCATTTTTTTCATTGTCTAAGTAACTTTTGGGTAAAAGAGATAAAGTGTTTGTAAAAATATATTTTGTTGCTATGATAAGCGAGATATCAAATAGAGTAAATAATAAAATTAGGATGAATAACAAATTTAATTTAATAAGTAGAGATAATGAAAATAAAATTCTGAAGGCCATTTTGAAAAGCTACTGAAATTAGACCAATGAATTGGGTGAGTCATGCTCAATCTCTTTACATTTTAATTCTGTCACTTATCAAATGATGGAAGAAAACTGAGTAAGTGGTTCTTGATCCCGGAGACTACTAGACTCTGCTGGAGTGCTTAATTAGAGTCCTCATCTGTAGACTTAGAGATTCAGATTCCACATGTCTGGGGTGGAAAGTATGAGGCCAAATAATCTGGTTCCCTGGGCACCACATGGAAATTCTGTGAATCTGATCATTTCATCTCTATTACTTGATTTCTATTATAATTGAGACTTCTTTTGTACATGACAAATATTCTAAATATTTAGACAACTTTAGACTCATGTCAAGCCTTAACATGAACTGTAATGATGCAACAGAATAAATCACAGACTAAGAGGTAAAAACATACCATTGGTTTAGTAGCTGGGAGGTCCAAAATGGGATATGAGTAGTGGATGTAATGAAATTTGAAAAATAATTAAAATATAGAACAGCCTTTTATTTATAATAATATAAAAAATAAAATGAAATGTTTTTCTTATACAATACACAAGAAATAGAATTAATTTTTTGCATACACATAGTTCATTGGTCAGGATAGGATCTGAGAGTGGAGAAAATGCTGTCATGAGATTTTCAACTTTATATAAAGGGCTTATAAGGCTTAAAAAATTGGAAAGCACTGAAGTAGTGAGATAGATTGCTTTCTGAAGAAAGTGAGAAAAGAAAACCATTACGTCCAACTGTCACTCCAACTAAATATTGAAACCACGTGGGAAAAACTTTGAGTGAAGTTTATGGTCATAAGCAACTTCGGTTTTTCTGAGGTTTTCCTGTGAACTGCCATTTAGCCGTATCATAGACTTCTAGAGATGTGATTAATTGTCATTTTAAAAAACTTACAAAGATGTTAAGCTGCTTGTTACAGTGGGCTGTTCCTGAAGGGTTTACATCACTTGGTTAGTGGATCAGCGTGCCTCAGTGAACAGAGAATTCAGGAGACTAGAATTTCCATCCTACTCTCACAATATCATTGTGTAGGAACTGGAACAGTCACTTAGTATTTTTTCTTTAAATCTTTGTCTATGATATATTTCGTGTAAAAGTGATTGGCTCAACATTTGTCATCCATGGACCATGACAGCTCCTTTGAGTTCCTGATCTGGCCACCTAGGTAAGTGTCTTCTCTTTGATAATATAAAGAATAGCTTTCCAAAGTGAAATCGTCAGCACTGCAGCGATAAGGGTAGCTGTAGTAGACACAGCAGTCTTTCTCCAGAAAACATGAGTGTCATGAAGGGACTAGGACATTAATATTAAAACAAAAAGTAAAATAAAATAAAATAACAGCAACAAATCTAAAGAAAAGAAAGGTGATTTGAATTTAGGTTCTTCTCACTCTTTGGACTGGGTCAAGAAGGTTTAAGATTTCTAAGCTTTAGTTTGCATATTTGTAAAAAATGAGATTATAACAGCTATCAGGTAGAACTGTTTTCAAAACTAAAAGATATAATATTTTCAAGCACAAAGCTCCATGCTTGGCAGTTTATCCTGAAGGTAGTTGTGATATGATAAATTTTTAAGCAAAAGAAAGAGCTGATTGGATTTATGCTTTAGAAAGTGCGAAGAATAAGTTGGAAGCACATAAAACTGAAAGGCAAGAGGTTTAAAACAGAGACAGGTGAAAAAAATTTTATAATAACACAGTCCCAAATTAATATGGTCTGAAATAAAACAAAAGAAAAGAGACTGGAAATAATTAGATGCATTGGAAAGATGAGTGAATTTCTTGAGAGCAAGGCTTGTGTCCTATTGGACTTTGTGTATTAGCATCTCACATAGTGCCTCCCACGGAATAAGTGCTGAGAAAGTATTTCTTATTTGATCATAAATTGACTTAATTTGATTGAATTTCACCAAATTTGTAGTTCTGATACTTGTCCCTCATGTCTCCCATTATCTTTAACACTGTCCTTTAAAAAAAAACCCAACCTGGGGTTTAGGGATGCTGACTTTGTTTTTCTCAGGAAAGTGCTGCCATTGGAGAAAGCAAGCTTTTAATGACTTAAAGTTCATAGCTGATGTTTAAAGGAGCCTAGATGTACTGGGAATAATAGAACTCAACATGTCCTTTGCAGAGGTGAACAAAGATTCACTTTCCTGTAGAACAAAGAGATTCGGAGGGAACAGGGGAAGACCTGGCAGAAAGAAGTTGGCAGAAAGCTGGATTAACCACGGAGGAGGGAAAGCAGAGGAGACAGTTCCCTGTCCATGCACAGTATATGTGGATGTGGAGAAACGCAGGCTCCAGTCCTGGTCACTAGCCCGGTGAGGAAGCCTCTCTTCTCTGAGACGTGAGCCTCAAAGAGTGACATGACATTTCGGCAGCAGATGACCTTAGGGCCTGAAAATAGCAACTTTTCCTAGCTCAGAGGAGTACCCCACAGTTGATTTTTTTTCCTGGTCCAGGGTGATTTAGAAGAGAACCAAGATGGTAAGTAGACTTTGACGAAAGGAATACTGGGGGGAGTGGAAGAGTGGAGGACCACCCTGCAGGTAAACAGTGAATGAAGTCTGGAAAGGAACCAGGACACTTGAAGTGGGCAGCAGATACTCACTGATAGCCATATTCTGGCTCCTGCTCCATCCCTGAAACCTTAAAACTCTGAGTTCTGTGAACTGTGGCTCCAGATTCGTAATGCACCTCTAGAAGAACACGGATTTCTATTAATTCAGGTTAAGTCTTTGCTATCCAGTGGCAGGGAACTCACTATATGTACTGACTTTAGTCATAGAAAAATAAAGAAAATATAACAAAAACTTCTCATTTTACCCGCTGAGATTCCAACTCCTTATGAAAATAAGTTTTTTGGATATATTCACAGATATAAAATAGACATTGACTGAAAATTGTTGTGTGAACATCTTTTGTGTTGTTTAGGTCCAAACATACAAGTAATATAGATTGAAATTGAAATCTAGTTTTCGAAAAGGCATTGACAAATTTGAATATGATCAGGATGGAAAAAGTGCAGTATGAAAAACTGTACAAGAACTACGGTCCTTAGGTGGAGCATTAGCAATTTTCTAATAGCTTACGTTAGATACTGAATGTCAAAGGAAGAACTACGCCAAACTTCATGCAGAACTTACCTTCCAGAAACTGTCCCAACACTTCAATTCTCACACTGCAGAACACAGATGTCATTATTGTTACTACTTCCAGGTGGTAAAATGGAGACCTAGAGAGGTCAAATAATTCACCCCCATTCATACAGCTGGCAAGTGGCAAAGTCAGGATTCGGACTCAGTTTTGTCCCTTGGTTTATGGTCCTCTCTTTGATGTCTGTCCAGTTCTAAATTAATGTCATGAAGACTTCTTTAAGGTTAGGGCCATTCAAAAAATTTAGACTATTGGCCTTTTTCACTGAAGTAGGGGTTGGCGGATGTCATAGATGCAATGGAGAGGTTTGAGGTGCTGATGAACGTGGATTAGGTGAGATGATTCTGAGGTTCTTGATTCTTAACTTCTAGGAGCTCGTTAATTTGCTGACATATTATTTGGTAAAATTTTATAAAATGGTGTAAAATAGTCCCCCCCCCCCGTGATGGGTGGCATGGGAGACTTAATGAAGAAAAACACTGTTGAAATAATATTGTTTGAATTAGTAAAATTCTAACTCAAATTATATAGCATTCATTCCCTATATATAATCATAAGTAGAAACACTGTTGAAAAAGAGCAGACTCTTGTAAGTGAGGATATTTTATTTATGTAGCTATAGATGTAACTGAGGATGACTTCAAGTCATTTTCAGATTCCTCTGTTCCTTTTATTGGAAGAACGCTGTACAGGGGTTGATGTGTATATGAGTGACTTCGTCTTTTGATTGTTGATTCTGTTGGCTGAATTTCTTGGGGACTGGCTTTCCCTTTGTGTTTTTGAATTTCCAAGTATTTTTGAGGGCTCATGTTGTGTGGTATTTCACCCATCTCTCTTTCTCCTATCTACATTCACACCTATCTGTCTGACATACCTGAGATTATCATGGTTATCTGGTCTTCTACGCATTGTGGTATGGTAGTGTCACATTTGGTGGTGGTGAAGATCTTTTCCTTAGGAATGTCAAGAATTTGCAGTAGTTCTAGGTTGTATTGAGAAAGTCTTGTGTGTAATTAAATGAGCACAGACTCTAGCTTGTTTTGAATACACATGGACTTTTTCAAGTGTGCAATTACATAATAATCAGGAGAAGACTTCCACTTGTTTTAGGATGAACTTTTATTTTTTTCTAAACTGTTTTGAATATTGTGTTATTAACAATCAATATCATTTAGGTATTTTGAGTTAACAATACCATATACTTCATTTGCACCTATCTTTTCACTGTGACTGCTATATACAGTTGTAACTATCTAATGAGTTTTAGTATATATTTTTAAGCGTGATTGCATCAAATACTTACATATTAAATGTACACATTTTCCCCTTCTGCTTCTCATTAATATTAAAATCAGAGCATCTCATTATTTTTAAAAATCTGTATGTAGGCAGGTTAATTTACTATAAATTTTATTAGAAAAAAAGGGATTTACCAAATATTTATTCTAAAATGAAGGTTTGAAGACTTACAGAGCTTTCATTTTGTTTTGAGTTTCTACATCTCCTTAAATCTGAAAATGAAACTATGTCAAAACCTCCTACTTTTAAAATCAGAGGCTTCCTTGAATCTTGACTCAAGTTTATTGAAATAGTATCTGACTCTTCACAAAGATTGGTGGGAGGAAGGTTTCTGTGAAAGGTAATGTGAAGCAAAGGATAGATTTCAGAGAAACCATTATATTAATATAATTCTACTTTCTCAGAATGCTTTCAGAAACTTCCTATTTCATGAGCATGTTCTAAAAAGCAAACTAAGCAAGTGCTCTTGTAAAGCCACCACAGTGGTGCAGATTTCCTTTAGCATATGTATATTAATACTTTAATTTTCTTAGTACATGATATAATATCAGAAAACAAATTCAGCTTCAAGATAGTAGAAATGACAAAAAAAAAAAAAATGAAATTCCTTCTCAGTATTGCTTTGGTCCTAAGGAACAGCTATCCAGTGGAAGTTCTTTTGGATCTATCTGTGGAATATTGTTCATAATCTCGATACTTTCAATCTTGTGTTACACACAAAAAATGAACAAAAATATTTCTGAAAAGGAAAGCAAGGCATACTGAGTAATGATTCATCTTGTCAGATAATCAAATTTATGATAAAGTTACAGAGAGTGAGATAGTACATAAATGGCAAATGAATAGAGGCAATGGTATTCCAAAAATAGATACCAGCATAGGAAAAATTATGATGAAAATTGAATCATAATTGAATAGAGAAAAATTATTAAATAGAGGTGATTACACAATAGGTAGACTTATTATGGAAATTTAGATTATTACTATGCATAATATATTTAACAGACTTAAAAATTTAATGTAAAAATAGCAAACACTATAGGTGATTAATGCTGTGAAAAAGGAAATAACTTCATAAGCAAAAGTGGAAAGCAAAACCAATGGAAGAATAAACTGATCAAACTGGCTGCTTTAAATTTTATTTTTAATCATGGTAACAACAGTAGCGCTAGCTTTAACCAACCTTTCCACCACGTGGTGCATTAGTCTCCAGACATTCTGCATGCATATCACCAGCACAGTGGCTGCTGCTAACAGATATCTGGGGTTTCTTCTGTGAAACAGCACAGTAACCAGGAGAATGCTATTCACACTGTATACACATTTGTTATTTAACATCATTCAGCATGTTTAGGTTTCAAAGACAGATTTCTTTGTGTATTTATTATGACAATTCTGTGAGCCATCCAGTAAAGTATATTTCCCAACAGTATGCAGGTATCATTTTGCTTTGACTTGGTCATAAAGCAAGGAGATGAACAAAAGACTTTGTGGATATCACAGTGAGTAATATTTCTAAATGGAATGTATTTTTCACTCATATGTTTCTTAGAAAATAAAAGAAAAAAATTTTTGTTGGCACACCTTTTTCATATGATGTGAGTTCCTATATTAGTAATGTTCATTTACTGTTACTATAAGATAATCTTCTAATTATATAAAGCAATTATTTATTGGCTTCCATGAATTATTTATTATTAAATTTTAATTAATACAATTTTTTAATTACTGTGAAAGTTTAATATCTCTTTAAAAAATATGATTTCAAAATATTATACATTCTGAAGTAAATATACTAAAAAAATCACATCAGTTTTATCCAGATATTTAGAAGATAAAAAGTAATATGTTATGACCAGAAAAACTAAAAATGAGAAGTTACTGAGCAGTAAAACACAAGAAACTTATTTGGATTATAGAACATCTAGTCTCAGTGGAATCTAGTAAATACTGTCCATCCCAAAAGGAGCACTTGGTGAATTTATCCTTTACTCCCGTGTTTGTGAGGGCGAAGGGGCTGCTTGTAAAAACTGGAAAGAAACATGCCGGATCTTCTAAGTGAAATATGCTTTCTACTGATAGTTACATGTACGTGTAATCTGAATATTTAAGGAGCAGAACCCTTCTGTGGAAATTACTCATCTCAGATAAAATAAGTTTATCTTCTAGAAAAAAGCAGAATTTTTTGAAATACAAGACAAGGATTCTGCCAAATGGTGAAAAAAAGTTCCCACTCTTGTTCTTTTTAGCTCATTCTTTCTAAAAAATTTTTTTTCAAACTCTGAGGATGGGGAAGAAACAGAATAAAAATAATAGGTGTAAAGACTAGCACATTTTCTTAGGAAAAGTTGAAAAAATGAAATGTACAACAAATATTTTATTAAATCTTTCAAATTAAGTTATTTTGAAAAAATTTATGTATTTTTATGATATAGAAAATAAATTATTTGAAGGTGAGAAAATATTAACATTTTGAATGTATACTGGTACTAAGTTTTTAGTGGCACAATTTTGCCTTTAGAGAATAATGTACAAAACTTAGTGACAATGAACATTTTCTTCATTTGGTAGAAAGGATAGCAAAATTGTACATTTTATTTTATACTTGGTACTGGGGATTGAACTCACAATCTTCACTTGCTGAGCTAAATTCCTGGCCCAATAATTTGGATATCTAAGAAGATTTGTCCACTGTTTTTTCTTCTACCATTTTATTTCTTTTTTTCTGTACTAAGAATCAAACTCAGGGCCTTGTGCTTGCCAGGCAAGCACTTGTGTCACTGAGCTATATCCCTGGCCCCCAAATTTGAGATTTTAATAATAACATGCACAATATTCAAAAAATAAACAATGCTAATTATCATTAACATTTTAAGTATTTGAGTGAACTGTCTCTCCTAAGGAAAAAAATAAACCCCTGATTTGTGGCATTTGCCAATTTCAAGAGTGTGAATATTTCTAATAATGTTGATTGCAAGCCTACAGTGGTTAAATAATTGTCTTTCACATTTTCTAAATATTTAACAATAGGCTTTCACCAGGAAGTACAAACTGGCTGCCACACACTACAGATACACACCGGCTAAGCCATGTAGAACAGAACACAATCACTGTGAATTAAATGAATATAATAAGACAAATATTGTACTTCTACCTATGATCATTTTGGGAAAGTATGTCCAGGAGATGAGATAACCAGAGAAAGTTTATAGGCACACACACACACACACACACACACACACACACACACACTCACACACTTTTCTTTTGAGATGGTATCTGAACATGTACTAAAGCTATTTTGGAAGACCACTTTTAATGAAAAATGTGTGAAAATCTAAACTCTGCCTGAATAATGGAATAAATAATCATAGAAACAAATTACAAAAGACATTGCTTGATAACGACAAGTAACAACCCAGTGTGGAGCCTGCTTCTGATCGGCCTTCCAGTGCAAGCATTCTCCAAGATGACCCTAAAGGAAAGGCCAACACCACAGTACTGAGACTCGCAGGTTAAAAAAAATTCATGACAGGGAAAAGTAAAGAAGATCACGCAGGAGGCCTGGATGCTGATGATGCACCAGACTCACAAATTCCTAAGAAAATGTTTGTGCCTATGATGACCACCAGAGCCTGCACATTGTTTCAGCTGCCGCAATTACCAAAACAAAAAGGGGGATGTGCTGGGGACCACAAAGCACAATGGCTACTTTTACATATTTCTCTAAGGGATGAATGGATGCTTGGGAATTCCAATGCATCGCACTTGGGAGATTTCCCATTATCTCATTAGTGGCAGGCCATCTCTCCCCCCTAACAAGATTAAGACTAAGATTAAGATACTAAGACTAAGACCACTAAGACTGAGAGTAAGACTAAGAATTTTAAGACTGAAAACTCTCCAGGCAAGGCCCCTGTTAGTCTAAAATCACCACTGCCCTCTAAATCATTTGATACTCCCTCTGATTACTGTGTGGCATGCAGGGTTATTGTCTCTGAGCATCCGAGGCATTGACTTCCCAGTTCCCCTTTTATGATTTTAAAATAAAAAGAAAATGCTAAGTCATCTTCTATTCTACTTTCCGCATATGTTTTAAACTTGGAGGAAATGAACCAGCAAAAATTTCTTCGACAACTGTGGCTAGACTTTTAGCTACAGAAACTACACCACTGCTTTTTAAACCGAATAGATGAGTTTTGGAAACTTATTTATGAACAGAAATAGTCTTGGTTGAATTTGTAGGAGAAAATACAATTAATAGCATCCAGGTACTGAAAACATAAGTACAGCCAGGTTATAATTTTCTTTAAAATCGTTTGATGATGTTAGTAAAGCTATAAATTCTGAAACAGAATTCATGAGGGTGAACTTGGTATGTATGTATTTAAAGCTAATTTATCATATTTTTACAAGTATTTATGTTATAGGAAAAGTGTTACAAAACTAAAATTGAGAAGTTAGTATTCTTGAAATTTCAAAGATTAGGAAATTACTTTTAAAAAAGAATTTGTGGGGCTGGAGATTTAGCTCAGTGGCATAAACACCTGCCTTGCAAGCAGGCAGTCGTGAGTTTGATACCCGGTACCGATAAAAAGGAAAAAGACAAAAAAAAAAAAAAAAGAATTTGTGATTTATATGAAAATATATTATTGTTGCTAAATAAATTACCATTTTTAACATTAATTTGAAGTTCTCTGTCAGGTAAAAAATAAAAATGACAAAACCAATTTTGATTCTACAATAAATTCATCTCATCCAAAATCACTAATTTTTTTTTCTTTGTCAGATGTGTATTGATCCCTTTCAGGAAAGGTTTATGATAGTAAAAGAATATTATGCTTGTTTTGGTATTCTAAATAACATGGCAAGTGAAGAAATAGGAGGACTATAAAATATTATGACTACATAAAAGTTACAGGTGGTTTTGAGTATAGAGACTGTTATATTAATGTCATGAATACGTGAGAAACTAAAATCCTTAAGCATGTCTTAGAATATAGATTGCTTTTGTATATACTATTGCTGTCTGTAGCATTTGTGGTACAGTGGTAGAATTCTCCAATACACTATTGCAATTTCCACATTTAAATGTTTGCAATAATAATTTACTGGACACATTTCCGAATACTCTTCTGGGTTTAAGACAATGTAACTGTCAGTTTTCAGTTTCCAGGGGAGAACATAGAGTTCCAAAGTGAAACCATTTTAAAACTACTTATAGTCTTAAGAACACCAGCAAATAAATCTGAGATGATTTATTATGTAAAATGAAGTATCAGAGTAACAAATATTGCAACCATTAAGACAATTTTAAAAAATACATTGACATTTGATGTTTATAATTATTTAAAATAAAATTTGCATTTTCTGTCATGTTATGACAATAATCTTATTTTGTAATTTATATAAAATAATTTTGTACTTGATACACAAATGATAATATGCAAACTTTAAAACGCTTTGACTTGAAGAAGGGGAATCATTTCAAATTGACTGCTTTTGCAGATCAGCAGTATTTCCAGTTATACATATTTATTTATGAGGTATAGCAATGTGAGAGTGTGTGAAAACAACCCAAGTGCATTCTGTTCTGTTTTGTTTTGTGTTTTTGATGCTGGGAGTTGAACTCATGACCTTGTGCTTGCCAAGCCGGCACTGTGTTGCTGAGCTGTATCCCCAGCTCCACAAATGTGTATTTATAAACGACATGATAAAGATGAAGATGGAAGTGCCTTCCTTCCTTCCTTCCTTCCTTCCTTCCTTCCTTCCTTCCTTCCTTCCTTCCTTTCTTCCTTCCTTCTTGCCTGCCTGCCTGCCTGCCTCCTGCCTTTGGAGCAGTGGGACATGAACAGAAGGACCTTCTACCACAGTACTACATCTTCAGCATTTTTACTTCCTGTTTGGCAAGGCTTTGTTTAGTTGTCAAAGCTGGTGTCAATGCAGACTTCACAGTAGCTGGGATTACAGAATCTCACAGCTTGGTTTGTGTTTAGTTTTGTGTTATAGTAGTAACGTGTTTTACTTATGCTTAAAATGGTTATAAACAATATTGTATTAACATTACTGTGATTGAATAGGCTACACAAAGTTTTGGCTTATCTATTTGTGAGATTGTTCAAAGGATTATTTCCTAAATTTATTTCTATGCGGATTTTTAATGACTGCTGCTGTTAAAAAATTTTTCCTCAGGAATATTCTAACAAGAAACTTCAGCATAAATACTATCACTAATCTTAGGGGAATTTTTTTTTTTTCCTTAGGGGAAATTTTTAAGTACTAGATAAGAATCATGTGAATTTTAGCAATTGGGAAAAATAGTAGGTTTGCTTTTATCTGTTAGATGCATATGTAGACAGTCTTGTCAATCATGGTGACTTTGTGCTGCAGTTAGCTATCAAGATGAAATGTGTGCACAGGATGACAATCTGCACCCAGACAGCAAGTAATCCCCTTGCACATTTTAGCTGTTCTGACCAATCTGGTGGCAAGCCTGAAGGCCTCTGAAGTAGCTGATGAGAACTAGTGTCAACTTTGCTATTTTAAAATTATTTTTCACTTGTATTTGCATTGATAATGTCATTCAATTCACCTATGCCTGCAGGAAATATTTTAGATGTGCACTCATTTTTGAAGGATAGTTTATATAAAGTCAGGTCCTATGATCTATAAATCTATTTTCTTAAGGCACATGTAAGGGCAACACAGCAAAGTCCTCTAAAAATGCAGGCAGGCAGCAGAGCAGGGCCATGGTTACATTTTAGAACCCTCAGTCTTTGTGCCTTTCAGGACATTTCCTATAGCTGCTATGTGATCCAGGCCAAGGCCTTAAAGATTTGTGTCTATACTAATAATTGGTAAAACTGAATTTCTAGTTTTAGAAGACAAAATAGTTTCAAAAGATAGCAAGTATTAAAAGGAGGTATTTTTTCTTGACTTTCCCTCATGAGCCATATGTATATAATCACCAAACATATGGGCTTTGTTTCATACTAAATTCGGCTGGAAATTTTTCCAAACTGGAAAGGCCATTAAAATGTTGAGTTGGCCAAAAGATAATGGATGGCATTGTGTATGTTACACTGAATGTGTTACCAGGAAAGCCCAATAGTTTTTACTGCTTGAAGATTTAAAACTTTAGCATACTTTTTTGTATGCAAAAATTTAATTCTATGGGACAAACTGAGAGTTTATATAAATATATTTATATTTATATAAATAACAATACAGAAAGATACTCTGAAATATAATTTTAAAACTGTTGAAGAAAAAATTTTTTAAAGTTACAGGGCACAGCTGACATGGCTGTAATCCCAGCATTTGGGAGGCTGAGGCAGGAGAATTGCTGAGTTCAAGTCCAGCCTGTTACAGAGTGAGTTTATAGCCAGGCTGAATTATGTAGTAAACTCTGTCTAATAATAATAATAGTAATAATGTCACAGAGCATAACAAAAGACCAATAAAACCTCAAGCCACTTGCAAAAATGTGGAAAAAAACTCACAAGTAATAAATACAAAATAAAACATTGGCAAGATTATCATCATTTTGTCAAACTATCTGTGGGAAATAGTGGGCAAAAATAGCCGTTCATAATTTCTCTTTTTCTGTTGTGCATGGCACACTGCTCAGCAAGTAGTGCTGTCTTTTTCTCTTTTCTCAAAAGTACTGGGCAGGTAGGGTCACAGATCTCTGGATAACAGAACAGTGTAGAAGAGATACAAGTGCTTGGTTTGGTTTCTCAGAAGGCTCACAGCTCCTGTTGTTTTTCCTTTCAAACTCAACTGCTGTGATGGTAGGATGATCAGGCTATGTATCTTGCTGGAGAAAGAGGGCATTAGGACCAGTGCATTGGTCAGTTGTTACCCCAAACTAACGAGGCAGACCCATAAGTGAGGTCCTAGTGCACTTTCCATCCCAGCCCGAGCCTCTGCAGTCCCATGAGTGACTCCAGCTGACTCAGTGGAATAAGAACAACCAGTTAACCTCAAAGCCTATGAGGAATAAGTTGCTGGGGGGTTTTTTGAAGCCACTGAGCTGTAAAGGTACTTTACTAGGTATCAATAGTGATCAAACAAAACAGATTCAAATAAGATCAGTCAATATAAGATAGTGAAAGCAATACAAGGCTTCAAACCAAGCTAATAGGAACCAAAAATGATTACCATAGTATATCCTGCTGTCTTTGGAATAGCTGTCCATGCCATGAAATCTAGTACAAGTAGACAAACTGAAACAGACTAAAACCAAACTAAACAGAACGATGAAAACAATACGGGTTTCAAATCCTGATATGAGATTAACATTGACCACTGCCTTCCATTTTTAGACAATTTCTTCTCTTTTACTTTCACAGGATGTATTGTACATTTTGTATGCCACTTATGTTAGAGAGGCAACCCGCTATTCACCTAAGTGATTCTGAACTTTTTTACCCCTGAGCATGATCTCAAGTTGTGTCTACTTACAAAAAGCCTCAAGGTTTTCTTTCTTTATAGCTGAGTAGTTCTCCATTGTATTACAGTGTCATGGTTTTCTAACCAGTCTGCGGCTGATGGGCAAGCTACCCCCACGTTTTTCCGACTCCCTGTCACATAGAGCATTGTTTTCTCATCTTTAAGTTTCAGTCTATGAACCCCATTTCGGGTGAGATGTATTTCTTATATAAAGCATATTGATGGACCCTATCTCCTGATCCAGTATTTGTATGTTTCTTTTTATTGGTGAATTGAGGCCACATATATTAGTGATTATGGCCAACCTTCTCTGCCTCATCTCTGCCATGCTATTTTTCTGCCATTGGTTGTCTACTTTTCCCCTTCATTCCACTGTCTGCCCCATTCAGTGAGTCCCCTCTGCCACTGTTCCTGAAACCATAATAGTTTTTTTTCTCTCTCTAGAATATCCTTCAGTATTTTTTGTAGGGTTGGATTGGTAGTCACGAACTCCCCTAGTTCCTCTTTGTCATGAAAGCATCTTGTTACTCCATTAGTTTTGAGAGACAGTGTTTCAGGGTACATCTAGATCTGGGTCAGAAGTTATTTTCTTTAAGGGCTTGGAACACTTCACTCCAAGCTCTTCTTGATTTGCTGGTTTATGTTGAGAAGTCTGTCATGATTCTGATGGTTTTTCCTTTACAGGTGATTACTTAGTTTTCTAATAGGTGACTCACTGTAGTTTATTATTAGAGATGTTGAGCATCTTTTTATAAACATGTTGTCCATTTCTGTATCATTTTTGGAAAAATGCTTATCATAATCCTTTATCCAAAATATTGAAAGCAGTATCTCAAAGAAATATTCATACATGAGTATTTTTAGCAGCATTATTCATAATAGCCAAGAGGTGAGAATGACCTAAATACCAATCAATAGATTAATATATAAAGGGTGGTATACAGACAGTGGAATGGCATTCAGCTTTAAAATGAAAAGGAATTCTGTCATAAGTTTCATCACTGATGAACTTTTGGGGCATTATGGTAAGTGAAATAAGTCAGACACAAAAAGACAAAAATTGTATGATTCCATATGTATGTGGTATACTTAATGGAGAGAAAAATAAGGGAAACCACACCCTTCACTGTAGCATCCAAAAAATGAAATATTTAGGAATCAGCCTAACAAAGGAAGTGAAAAATCTACATATTGAAAGTTATAGTACTCTGAAAAAAAGAAATTGAAGAGGATTTCAGAAAATGGAAATATATTAATTGTACATGGATAAGAACAAACATTGTGAAAATGGCCATTTTCCCAAAATTGTTATACAGATGTAATGCAATTCCAATCAAAATACCACTAGCAAATGCCTGCTTGGCAAATGTGAGGTCATAAGTTTGAACCTCAGCACCAAAAAACAAACAAACAAACACCCCCCCCAAAAAAAACCCCAAAAACCTATAACACCTGCATACCTCACAGATATAAAGAAATTGTTCCTAAAACTCATTTGGAGCTAGAAGAGACCTAGACTACCAAAGGCAATCCTGGGCAACAAAGGCAAGGCAGAAGGCATCAAAATCTCTTATTTGAAATTATACTATAAAGCTACTGTGGTAAAACCAGCATGGTACTGAAATGAAAGCAGACTGAAGATCAATGGAATAAATTAGAAAATACACCTAAAACTATAAATACACTCAGTCACCTAGTCTTTGATAAAGGGGCTGAATATATTCACTGGAAGAAAGATAGTCTCTTTATTTTTTTATCAGTACCGGGGATCAAACTCACGACCGCCTGCTTGCAAGGCAGGTGCTTATGCCGCTGAGCTAAATTCCCAGCCCCGATAGTCTCTTTAATAAGTGGTGCTGGAATAACTGGCTTTACATATACCAAAAACTAAAAGTAGACCCATGCCTATCACCAAAGTCAAAATGGATCAAAGATCTAAGTATTAAAACAGAAACAATAAATCTGCTGGAAGACAAAGTAGGTAGAAATCTTGAAAATATAGGGATAGGTAGATAATTCATGAACAAAAATCAAACTGTATGAGAAATACTTCCCAGAATCAATAACTGGGATCATGTCTTATTAAAATTTTTTTCATGCTGAAAGAAAACCCCGAGTTTACTCCCAGGGCTATCGCTGGAAGGTTAGCAGGATAGGAAGGGCCAGAAGAGATCACTAGCACCGTCTCTTTTGAGGAAGCAAATGCTCCAGTGCTGGATTTCAGCAGATCTGCAAGCGTGTCTTTAAAAACCTTCTCATTTATAGAGAGCTCTTCGTTGCCTTCATAACAGTTCAGGGAGTTTATATTTGTAATCCATGGAAAAGTTACTAGAATTCCAATAAATAAATTCCAACCTACCACTTCCAGTGCAACCAAAAGTCAGAATGAAGACACTAAAACATATTTATAGATATGGGGAGCAAAGAGGTCCTAAATTCAGCCAGGATGAGGGTTCATCAGAACAAAGGCCTCAACCCAGAGCCAACCTGGATTTTATTAACTTGTGAAGAAGGGAGTGGCTTGAGGATGAGTGTCTGTGAGAAAAGAGAGACTTACATGTTATGAGCCGGGCTAGATAGGCGGCTTGAGGTCATCTCTGCAATATGCAGAGGGAAAGATATGCAGAAAGAGTAATCTGCAAGGAGTGGTGCTTTGCACCAAGCATGTAAACTTCTCTACCCCGGGAAGTCATAGCCTCTTACTTTAAGGTTGCATCCCAGTTGACGGCAGGATGTGGTGTCTCTTCATCCCACCTGGCTCAATCATGTTTATGGGGAATCCAAGGGTGGGGAAGCAGTCACAATTACTAGCATCAAAGGTTACCATCAGGACCTCAGCCAGTGATATTTACATTGCTTAAATCCAGTTGAAATGATAAAGAAAAAACCTCGCCAGCTCTATACATATCAGAGATAAGACCAGGTTTAGCCAAAATGGAGACCACTGCTTTTTATTCAAGGAAAGCATCCAGGTGGTTCCCCACATTTGTTCCTACACAGATCTTGCCTTTGCCAATTTCCCTCTTACTTCTTCCTCATGAGGTGGTGCCAGTGGTGTCTGCTACCTCATCGCTCCTTTCTTAGGCTTCAGTCCTCTTAACCCACCCCTATTTTAAATAGGGTGTTTGAGGTGGTCCTTTTGGAAGTGATCCACATTATGATCCCTGTGTCCTACAGAAAAATAAGGATCCCTGATCCCTCTGAAATGTTGTAGTACATGTACTGCCTAGCTTGGGCCTCTTTTCTGTGTTTCTTTACCACTGACTGCTATGGTCAGGTTTGTACTTCAGAGTTTTTGTAAAAATCAGTCAAATTTTGCTGTGTGTGCTATTGAACTTCAGAGGACTCTGGTTGAGCTATTTAGATAGTTTGCTCGCATCCTCTTACTTGGGTCCAAGTGAGAGAGATGCTTGCGTTTCACAGACATGGGTTGGAGTACTGCATCTGATAAGGTAAGTCTTCTCAACGTCAACATTATTGTCATTTGGGGCCAGATCATCTTTTGTTGTGATGACTGTCCTGAACACTTTAAAATGATCACCAGTATCCCCGGTGTCTACCAATATGCTAGTAGCATCACTTCCAATTTGTGACAACCAATGATATTTCCAAATGTGCTTGGCAAGGCAAAATTGCCTCTGGTTCAGAACTGCTGATTTTTAACTCATACTTTCTACAAATATCCTAATTTTCCAATGAACTCTTTCCCAGCAGTAAAAGTCAGGAAAGACAAAGATCAGAATCAATGGCTAAAATTGCAATGGTGACCTTAAATCTGTAAGTCCAGTATATAAAACTGTAACTTCATCACCAACTGGGATAGACTTGATTTGTTACAAACAATCACAATTTACAATTTTTATTTCTTCCCAGTTTCATATTAAACATTTTTGGCTGATAACAGAAATAACAAAATTTGATATTGGGAGATTTTGTCACCGATGACCAACTTGGTTGACCACCCTCAGTTAACACTATGGTATTTACAACCTTAATGGTCTGCACAGAGTGGGGAGTGATTCCAATGGGTTTTGGGTCAAATCTTCTTATGGTTCACTGGTGTTATCAAGGACATGTACATGTGGACAAAAGAAATTCATCAATAGAAAGTTCTAGAATAGTGTTTCCTTGCTTCACAATGTTGTTTCCAACATAACAATCACAACATAACAACGTAACATAACATAACAACATAACCACATAACAACCACAGATTTCTCAGGTTACAAATTCATATAAAATATTTAAAACCACAGAAAAAAGTTTGAAAGACCCATTGCTCAGGGCTGGAAGTGGAGTTGGAAAATGACAAGTAGTATGTGCATGTAAATAATTTTGCAGCTTATCCTTGGGTAACTTCATGGAAGCTGTCATTTGTGGGCTTTTGTAAGCACGCTCTTTTTTCATTGGGTCTTTAGAAAAGCAGATTTTAATTGCTAGAATTCCCAGAGCTTCAGTGTGCCAGTTCTTATACTTTTATATCTCAGTCAGAATCTCATTCAAAATAAAAGTCAAGGGACTAATGTCTAATGACAGTTTTTTTCCACCTGGGAAATATTAGCTTTCATGTGCTTGAAAAGTTCGACAAAGAGTGAATGAGCTTTCCTCTTGATATCAGAAACTCTTGGAAATGTTACTCCCCCTGGCCTAGCCAGCAGTCAAAATCATCAGCAGAGCTCTGGCCTTAGAGTCAAATTAAAACCATCAACTCAGCTTGACTATGATGTGGCCATAACATTTCACCACATTAAATGTGTGATAACTGTACATAGTCAAGTAATGTGATCTGACAGTGTCCATTGTCACCACAGAGCAGTCATGTCTGAATTGTTTTCTAAATCCCAGAATGTCGATGTCCATTGTGAGTTACTATACTGATCTGAACTTACTGTGATGGTGATAATATAGGTAGTGATAGGTGAACCCAAAGCAGGAGAGGTGAATTAATTTTTATTGTGTATTCACTATGTATCTGTGGCAGAAAGACCTTAAGATTATCTTCAATGATTTCCATGTAATTGCCTTTTCTCAAATGTGCACAGAACTTGTAACTCGCTTTTAACTGGTAAGATATGCCAAATTGTTGTTGTGACTCTCCTGATTAGGCTACCTTATATAACAATAGCAATAGGTGTAAATTCCTGTGATTATACTGTTATGTAGGACTCTTTAGAAGAGACTCTCCTTGCTCATCTGATGAAGTAAACAGGCACACTGAAGAAATAGAAGTAACAAAAAGCTTTTCAATGAGTCTTCTGATCTTTTTCAGAGATTCCCAGGGGTACTGAGACCCAAGTACCAACAAGACTAGCCTGCTCTGTTTAACAAATCCAAGCAAGGTTGTTTTCCCTTCCTTGTCTCACTTCTCAAGTACCAACCCAAATAAATGTCTTGAATTCAGTTCTTTTTCTTAGGGTCTAATTCTGAGACAACCAAGGTAGGGACACTTCAAGTTGGGTGCAAATTTATTAGAAACTCTATCAGGAAGGAATGAAACATGCATGGGTACTATTTTTCCTAGGCCAGTGGTGGTGCTTATGACAATCGTATGCAGCAGGCACACAGAGCCCTCTCTTTTGGCACCAAGTCAGGTTGCCATGCTGTTTTTTATAAACTAGTACCTCAATATTCAGGCATAATCATTTGCCAATATTGCTCTAGCAAAGTGTAAATAACTGAGGTGAGAAAGAAATGAACTGACCTGGAACTATCATTTAGGTTTGTCAGATTCAACATTAACCCACCATATTTTGGTAAATAATATGAGCCTAAATACTCTAACACTGAGAAGGCTGGATGGTGGGTGCTGCTGTTTCTCCACTCCACAGAGAGCTCGTTTATTGTAAAAACACATATTAATGTTTTGACTTATATAGCCTTGCAAGTTTGGTTAGTGGGAACCAGTTTCCAAAGTCCTGTCTTTTGCAGGAGTCTCTTTTGATTAAAAGATTGGTGTGAGGAACCACCCAGAATGCTTCACAGCTCAGGGCCATCTAAAGACACCGGAGAATGTGACCCCACTTGTATAGCTCAGGCGCACAGTGGGATACAGTTATGTAACCATGATGTAGCACAGGTAAACACACGTGTGGTGATGGCACCATGTAAGAATGTAAATATGAGATAACAACCTGCGTAAGAATTATACAGTAAAGATGCAGGAGGCTCTTGCTCTGGCTCTGGCTCTCTGCTCTGCTCCGTGCTGCCCGCTGTTGCTGCTGATATCCTGCACATGTGTATTTTTTAACCTTGGGACCTCATCCATGAAAATCTCCCTTGGACCTCCTGAGCAGGTTGACAGTAGGATTTTGGAACTGCCACCACAGAAGGCTCTGTCTGGGAGACCAGGTAGACTCCTTTTACACATTTGTCAATTGTTAAAATCTTACCATTATGAAATCAAAATCATATATTAATTCTTCAGGAAATGTAAACATTTCCTTGCATTAGGGTTTGAAAGAAATGCATTGCCTATGAGTGAAACTAGATAATGTACTGATTAATTATTAAATTTACATGCATTTGAGGCTAGTGGATGTATTCACCTTTAGCAGTGTGACGTGTTTCTGTTGTGCAAAGCTAAGGTCATAGTGATAGCGTTTTTGAAGTAGGAACTGTGATTCTTAATCTGTGACAAAAATAACTTTATGGATCTCAGTAGATTTCACAAGAGATTTCCATAAGAACTAATGACTGTTTTACAGAAGTAGGCAAATATTTCTTATTGTAGTATTATAAGTTCTTGGTAGTGGGTAGTTTGGGTCAGTATGTATTTTCTGACTATGAAATAAAACTGCTGTCATATAGGGAAGGCCTCGGTAAATCTTTTTCTTAAAACTTTTTTAGGATAATGAAGAATTCTCATATTAAGAGAGTAGGAACCATGATTTTAGACAATTTTTTGAGCATTTATCTTTGAATATCTTTCTTAGTAATCCATTTTTCAAAACAGGTTTTGAGAGGTATAAGGAAGATTAGCTACCTTCTCTGGCAGCCTTGAAATTTAGAAATTCTGAGATTTTGCCTGAAGTGGATCCTTGTGCTAGAGGTACAATGGACATTTTATTATGAAAATTTCTAAGTCTGAGTGTGGTTATCCCCTAGGTGGGGCCTGTTTTCCAGTCTGTGCAAACAGAACACAAGGAAGGGGGGGAAATGGTTCTACCTGGAGCTCATTCCAAAATCCTGGCCAAGGAGGAGCAGTTTTCTCCGGGACCCAAGGAAGAAGACATTTCTATTACAGGCAGCAGGCTTGGTTCCACCTTTATGTGGCTGTGGAGACTGTGTCCTCAAGGGAAACCTTCTCTGAGCCTACAGATGACAACACATGCTATGAGATCACTAGGCTTTTCAGAATGGTGGTCTTTCTCATTTCTATAGTGCTTCACAACGTTGTGTGCATTTTATCTTGATCCCCTCTGCAGCTTCTGCAAGGAAGGAAGGGTAAGATTATCTCATTTTAAAGATAAGATAAGCACTCAATTTCCCTGAGATTGGCTTCCTCAGTGTCACTTTGCTAACATGTAACAGAATCACACAGCTATGACCAGAGCCTTTCTGAAAGGAAATTACATATGTAGGTTTCAATTTCAAATGTAACATAAAATAACATGATTACCTTTTGAGAATCACAGAATCTCCAAATCAGAATTTGTACTCTTATTAATAGCACACACAAAATATGATATTCTAAAAATATACTTGGGAATTCAGGAGTTCGAAGTGGAAACTACATTTAATAACAAATAAAGAATGTTTAATTTTTAAAAATCTAGTATCACTTTGAATGTAGTTCTCTGAACAAGACACTTTACATAGATTATTCCATTTCATCATCACCACTGTCCCCTATGGTATTATCTCATCTTTAAAACAGAAAAATAGGTTTATAGTTACACATCGCTAGAGCAGTGGTAGTTTGAAATATATTGCTGCTATTTTCTCTTACTCCTACACTTTCAGTCTGATATCTAAATATTTTCTATAAGACAGTCTATGTGTTTCATGGATCAGTCTTTATCCTTTACCTCCTGTTATGCATTACATAAATATTTAGGACTTTAGACTCCGTTTTGGGTTCTTTTGCCATACAGGTCTTGAATGTTCTGTAAAGTGTCCCCACTCTGCCCCCCAAAGAAACATTCTTCAGGCTTCTTCTCTAACCCACTAAATATCTCATTACCATTGACCAGCCGGATGTCAGCATGTCACACACTATTCAGAGAGTAGAGCAAGAGCCCCTCAGGTCGGCAGATAATCAAGAAACAGTGTTATGAGAGTTGACATCTTATGAATAATTATTTTAAAAATCTGTTCATTTCTGTGCTTTCAGCTCCAGATGGGTGAATTGCTTCTACCAAGGTGCCAGTTAAACAAGATGACTGCTGCTTTTTCTTTTTTTAAAGGAACTTTATTCATGGGTTATGTTATAAGAGTTTATGACCAAAAAGTGTAAGACAAATAACTCTGTAAAACTTGGACTCTTTTGGCAACTGCTCTTAGAGGCTGGATCCCAATTATTTCTTTGTTTTATATTTGTTGGTATACATTTTTATTGGTAGATGGTAAATAGTAGAAAACTGGTAATGACACAGCATATGAACATAAAATTCTTTTTTTTTTTTTTTTTGTTTTTGCCTTTTTGAGACAGAGTTTTCCTATATCATTCAGACCAGTCCTAAACTCACTATGTAGCCCAGACTAGCCTTGAACTCACAGAGACCCTCCTGCTCAGCCTCCCAAGTACTGAGATTACGGGCATGCAGCAGTATGCCTGACCTGAACATAAATTCTAAGCTGATTAATTACAACTTTGAGATACATCTATCTAAACCTTCTACCTATCTAAACATTTGGAATGAAAGAGTTTGAGGGCAGGGCTGGTTAAGGACTATTGAACTTTTTGCAAAATGTATTTGAGATGATGCCTGTTATAGTTTATATCTAGATGTTCACTCTCAAAGCCTCTTGTGCTCGCTGGTGAGACTTGGATGTGAGGCCTGGTGTGAGGAGATGGATCACTGGGTTGTGGCCTGGAAGGGTTTATCTCCCTCCCTCCTTTGATCTCTCTCTGCTTCCTGCTGCCCCGCCATGACCTGTTTCTTCTCTGCTGTGTCCTTCTGTGATGCTGCCTTGTATTGGAGCTAAACTTCTGTAAACTGTGAGCAGAAACACACACTTTTTTACAGTTGTGGGCATCAGCTGCTGTGTCTAAGCAATGAGAAAGTAAGCAAGAAAAACTCCTCTGGCCCCAGAGTGTGAAATACCATTTTTCCAATTCTGTTAACAGCATTGAATCATCAGAATAGCTTGACAAGGTAGATGCCTAGGTCCTATTGAAGGCAACTGAATATGAGTAACTGAGAATATTCATATAATTTAGAAGTAATTTTGATGTAGAGTACAATACCAATGAACTTCTTCCTTTGGCAGACCACACATAAGGTATGCTCACATTATCATCCACAATAAAAGTGGGAAAAAATCGCTCGACAACGTCTTACTGCAAAGCATATTGGAGAAAGTTGCTTTCCTCAAGGATGTAACAGCTGGAACAAACCTTTAATTGCCTGAACCAACCAATTGTAGCGCTGGGGGTGGGGTGGGGGGCCCCAAGGACCACAGTGCCAGCACAGCCCCAGGACCTGTTTGGGGAGGCAATGCTGCTTCTGCCAAACGAGCCTCTGTGGGTTGGCACCCAGTCCCCCTGGCTGCTCTCAAGGAGGAGACGAACATGGGTGGTTTGGTGTAATAAAAACAAATCTCTGTGGAGTGGGAGTTTTCTTAATGCTAAATAAAATAAATGCATTCAGAAAGGTTGCATGGCATGGGATTTCTTTTTTAAAATAATTGAAGACATGAGAAAGTCTTATAAGTGGAGACTTGTAAGAGAAATCAGTTTTGAGTTAAACTTTATATGAAATAGGGTGTATCACGTAGTGATTACGATAGCCAGTGCGCCTTGTTTTTCCTGGTCCTATAATATTCTGTTGCCCTTTGAGAAGAGATTAAAGTTGAGGATAACTTCTCACCTATGAATTTAAAAACCATGGCAGCTAAAAATGCCACTTCATGTAAAATTTCTATCAGTCTATATATTGCTACTTTTTGATCTCTGAGAGATACATTTTTAGTTGAAAAAACAATAGTATTGAAATACAATTTGTGGGAAAAATGACTCTAGTCCCAAATAATTATTTTTATTTTTATGTCTCCATATTCCATAAGCTTTGAAGCAATAGGAGAAACAACAAAAAAATTGACCAGTTTAATTACAAACATTCCCTACTTAAAATAAGTTTGATTTTAAAATTTCAACTTTATAGTAGTTCTAAAGTGATATGCATTCAATAGAAACTGTCCATCAAATTCTGAATTTTCGTCTTTTCCTGGGAAGGTAATTTGTAGCACAACTTGGTGCTGGGTGGTGGCCATAAGTGCAGCTCCATGCGATCGCAGGGGTACGTGGTGGTACCTCACAGCTTACTGCACTGCCAAACTATGTCGTTCAGTCAGGTAAGTGTACTAAATGCATTTTTGATTTGTGATATTTTCAATTTATGATGAGTTTATCAGGACACAGCTCCACTGTAAGTCAAGGAACACCCATATATAAATTTAAATATCTCAGTTTATTTGTGCTTCAGTGTGACACAGTCAGCACTCAGCATCTTGCCTCATCACCTCTTCATGTATATTCTTGTCCTTCAGGGTTCAAAGGTAAAAACGGGCATTTCCCAGACTCTTTTCCATACAGAGTGAAAGATTCAAATCAGCTTCACCCACTAATGCTGGCTTGTGGGGATTTAAAAGTGAGACCCACACTGCTGTGGGCTGCTCAGTTTTGTTTTGGAGTGTGGCTGTGGAGGTGCCAGTCTGAAGGAGTACTCTCATGTCTAATTTCCATCCTCCTGGGGGTCAGGAGCTACAGCAGGCTACAGCAATGGTGACTTCCTAACGTTTGAATCTCAGCTGCAGTGGCGTCTTCTTCCTGATGGTGGCAGATGTAGCAGGAACTTTTAAGGATCAATTCAGTGATGTTTTGGGAGCCACTCTTGAGGATCCAAATAAGAGCTTATTTCTACACAGTTTTCAGTGTTATAAACATCTAATTTTCAGTGTTAAATCCTTTTTGCTTAAAATATCTACAGTGATTTCTGCTTTTTGTATTGAATTATGACTCACATATAAACATGAAAAAAATAATTAAATCCTTGATTAGTTCATACCAGTAGAAATATAAATAAGAAAAAAAAGTCTACAGTAGATTTTGTTCAGAAATTTCCCCATGGCAAGCTCACCCAAATGACTGTGATGAAAATAGTCACACACAAAATATGATCCTATTCTCTTGTCTGCAAGTGATTACTTGATTTCTTCAAAAACCTGACATTGGAAATGAAATTTCTGATATTTTTCTGAGTAGTTGGAATGAAGATATATAAATCTTTTGTTGGTGGACTGAGACACAAAGAAAGCTGATTCACTGTAAGAAAGAACAGTAGGCAGAGGACCATGGAGAAACAGAGACAAGAAAGGGTAGAGAATGAGAGATTCCCTGATTTCAGTTTGTTCCTGAGGCTCTGCAGTCTATTTCTCATTTTGTTGAAGCTTAATGTGTTTTGGTTTCTTACAAATAAAATCACAATAAGTCTAGCCAGTATTTTTGCCATAACTGGAAATGGACAAAGAAATCATCAACAAATATGCACTAGGCATGTTGTGCAAAAAAATCAAGGATTAGTGTTTCACCTTCGTGCAGTTGACAGATGATCAGGAAAAGACAATGAGCAACTCATCCTGAGGATGAATCCTTACTGGAGCCTTTAGAATACATCGTTAGTTATCCAGAATACACAGTCATTTACTTTTGATTGGGGAAATCTCTCAAGTATCAGTTATATCTCTGTCTTCCCTTCAGGCATAGCACCATTTTGCTACCATGATCAAATGCCAAAGCCAGAAACTTCTGGGATAGAAGAGTCAGAGGCTCAAAGCTATGACATTAAGTAAACCACAGAATAATCCTATTTGCTCCACTAATAGTAGCTTTTATTCTATGGGCATAAAAGAATACATAGAATATGTATTTTTAATACATAGAATAAAGGCTACCTTCCTGAAAATGAAAAACATTAAAAGACTCCAAAGGATGTAGATTCTGAAACATAGTTACAGTTCTCATAACACACTTAGGATTTTTCCTGAATGGTCCTGCTCCGATTCCAATGAGGTTTTTATCATCATTCGATTCCACAAGAATTCATACCATGAGGATTTTGGAGAGACATACAAATTTGGTTATATACTTTAGGATATTTAAAAAAGATCCGTGAACTTCTATAGATGTTGAAAATTTAACAGTAAGGAGGAGGAGAACATGGCGGACAGACAACAGCAACTACCGAAGGCTCTCTGGAAGACTTGGCTCAGAGGCCAGGAATGATGCGGACTAAGGAGTCACGAACCAGTAGAGATATGCTCTGCTGACTCAGGAACGAACTGGGCTGAGAGAAACCAACTTAAAATATAGTCCTGGCACTAAAATAGGAACAGAAAAGGCTCGGTGTGGAGGCTCGACTACGCGCCATTGGAAACCGCGATTTGGGAATCCCGCCGCGATTTGGGTTTCCCGCCGCCCGGCAGCTGGCTGCCTCCACAAGCGGCTCGGCAAGGAGAGACGCGCAGAAGCTCGGGAACGGGAGTCTGCGAACGGAGTCGAAAACAGGACGGACAAGAAGGCGTACACGAAAACTGACTGGTGGCAAGGTGAGCGAGAAAACTGAGCCCCTACCACAGTTTGACTCCAGTGGAGGTCTTTTTGGGCTCGGGCAGTCCTGTAGGAGCAGGGCGCCATGGCAACTCCAGCCACACATTCCCCTCTCGGACGGGATTGGTGAAAAGTCCCTGGCCTGAGTGACGCTGCTGGCGGACTCCCTAGGCTGGCCTAACCCAGATCCCAGAGCCTGACGGTGGCCCGGAGGAGCGACTGACTCCCTCGTAGGCTGCCCCCTCCGCGACTCCCTGGGGCGCAGCGGTGGGCGGGAACAACTAGCCAGCGCAATTTGACCAGGCTGTGGCTGACAGGCAGGGAAGCCGGGCTTCCTTTGTAAGCTTGCATTTTATAAGGAAGAGAAAATATGGGGAAGGGAAGCAACAAAAAAGGCTCCTCGGCCCCCAATCCTGAGAAACAGGCAATAGTGGACACCGCACCAATATACATTAAGCGCCATCTAGAGAGCCTCATAGACCAATTCAGGAATGAAGTTATCAACGACCTGAAGCTAGAAGTATGCAGAATAGTTAGAGAAATGCTAAGCACCACCCAGGAAAAAACAGATGGTGGAATGGAAGAACAGAAAAAGAGGGGAGAATTGCTTGATGGAGAAAACAGAGAAAACATTGAGTATGTGAAGCAGGTTCAAAGGGACTATCAAGAAATTAAGAAGTCTATCGAAGACTGGCATAACAGCTTGAAAGAAACTAAGGACAGACTATCTGAACTGGAGGGCAGACTTGTAATATGGGAGAATGAAATGAAAAACTTCTTAAAAATGACAAAGAAACAAACAGCAATAATACAAAGACAAGAAGATGATAAGAGGAGCCATAACTTAAGGATTAAGAACATAAAAGAAGAAGTAGGGACACAAACAAGTGAACTACAAAAGCTACTCCCAGAAATAATCCAGGAGAATTTTCCTAATTTAGCAAAAGGTAAAGATACTCAGATATATGAGGCATATAGGACCCCAGCTACCTACAACCCTAACAGAGCAACACCCAGGCATATAATAATAAAAATTCCAGAAATTCAATACAAGAACAGAATATTAAAAGCTGTAAGAGACAAGAAACAGACTACTTACAAGGGAACACCCATCAGAATTACAGCAGATTTCTCTTCACAAACCATCAAATCACGAAGAGCGTGGGGGGAAATAATTCAAGCTTTGAAAGATAATAATCTCCAGCCAAGATTGAGATATCCTGCACAACTGTCCCTGGAAATTGATGGAAAAACGAGGTGCTTCCAGGATAAAGAGGAACTGGGGGAATTTGCAACCACCAATTCAACCCTACAGAAAGTATTGCAGGATATTCTAAAAAAAGAAAAATACAAAGAACCCAGAAATAGTGGCGGGGAGGCTACAACGAATGGAGCAGAGAACAAAATGAAGAAGACAAACTGACAGCTACTGACAGAAACAGAGCTCAACAGAAATGAGACAGAGACGATTGGATGATAGGAACAGCTATTTTGGAGAAAATGACATCTTAATAGGTAATACTGATTTAGTACCATCTTGTTTTGAAGTCTCATCTAGCTTTTGTTCTTCTGTCTCCAATGGTCTAAACAGGTTGTATCTTATTGGATTTTATTATGTACAATAGTATAAGCAAAAACCTTGTAAAGACAAGGAGACTATACAGAAACCATTGTTCATTTTCTGTTAGTCGATTCTAAATACTCTATAATGCTGTCATTCTCTTAAATGGTTTTACATTGTTTTGATATACTTAATGCTACAGTATATGAAGTTATACTCAAGGACTTCAAGGAAAGAGTCAATATGGTAACTACTTTTGGGTTGGAAATATCTGGTGGTGAAACACTATTCTGCTTAAATGGTTATGTTTTGATCTGCCCTGTTTTGCTGTTATGCCCTCTTTTTTTTCTCAATCTCCACTCCATTATTTACTTTTTTATTTTTATCCGTTTAATTAAAGGGAAAAAATAGCAGGATATAATATAGTAACCCACTATGACTTTCTATTATCTCGATTTGAAGCCCTGTATTACTCTCACCATCTTGTTTTTGACTCAGGTTCCTCTATTCTGTTTTGCTGGATAGTATCAGGTTCGAAAGTTTAGGCATCAGCTGAGAAGATAATGAGATTCATTATAACGCCCATTCTCGTTGACGTTTATCTACTTTTGAAGACCTACAATATCTCCAATGTTTTGGTTTTGTCGGTTTTATTCTATACTGTTTTATTCAATTGTATTACAACTAATGATATAGGCAATTCTATTAGAAATAGCGGGAGGCATTATGGTAACCATTGTTGATCACCTTGTATTATGTTTTTATGTTATCTATTATATCCACTCTTTTGACTTGACCGATTCGGTTCTGTTATGTCACATTTGGTTTTACTCTCTTCCAAAAAAGCAATAAGAACTGTGGGAGCAATGAAACCCAAAATGTGTAATAGTCACAGTACAAAAGAGAGGAAAAGAAAGTGCTCTAAACTATATAACTGTATGTATATTTAAATGTATGAGATAGAAAATGATATCACAGAGTTTTATTGGATCAGTGAACAGAACTGTTTGCAGTATCATTGTTGGAATGTCCACTCTACAAGCTTTAATTTTGTGACTTGAACAATTATTTCTAAGATGGCAATATGTAATCCATTAACTAGTGACCTCCTACTGCACATTTTTTTCTTCTGTAAATCTGTATAACTTGTACCCCTTCACTGTTTTTTTTTTCTGTTCTTTTCTCCTTAAATAAAAAAAAATTAAAAGAAATCAAAAAAAAAAAAAAAAAAAAGAAAATTTAACAGTACCCCCTGGGTGTGGCTACCTGCTGACCACCCCCTTGATGTTATGAGCTGAAGTCTGTTTCTTCTGTTCTGGGACAATGTGTGTGCAGGAGAAATGTATCTGGAATCAGAAATAATGAAGGTATCAGGCCCTAACACTCTGCTGTACAATCTCCTAGGCCAGGGGTGGCAAACTTATGGCACAGGTGCTATTTGTTTTCCTTTTAAGACAAAAGATGTTAATATGTGAGTTGTTTTACTTAAACTAAAACTTCAATATCCAGGTTTAATTGCAGGGTTGGCAGTTTGTGATAAGTAAGTGGATTTTAGGTCACAGGCTGGGCATTTGTCTCTAAAAGGTTCACCATCACAGTACTCAAGCTTTATTTCCTTCCTCGCACAATACTATGCTCCAGCTCTGCCCTGGGAAATCTCTGTAGACCAAGAGATGGTTTAATTGCAATAAATAGGCAAAGGCACAAACAAGATGGAAGGAGAATATTTTTGGAAATACCTGTATTGCCAGAAGATGACAGATTGGTGTGAAAATTTGAACATGAGGTAGGGAGAGGTGAGCTGGGCTCAGCTCACACCAACAAACATGGCATAGCTGGAGGAGGCTTCACCCCGATTAAACACCAGGTGAACTAAAAGCCATTGCCAGCAGCTGTGAAGAATGTCACTGGAATGCTGTCTGATTACCCAGTGAGTTCTGTAAGTGAAGGCAGGTCAGCTGTGTTTCAAATGCTTCAGCTGCAGGGTTTGGCTAGAGGCACCCATACATGTACAGGTTCTGGGAAATGTCTGTGACCTGCCGTGTGGACTGAGACAGCGCAACTGTGTGGTGGCAGATTAAATGTCGCATACAGAACCTGGGCCATGATAGGAAAAGACTGGATCTGGGGCAGGAAATGAGCTCCCTGGGAGCAGTATGAGCTGGAGTTAGGACGTGTTTTTTCTCTTCTTGTTTCTGTCCCCAAGAGAAGACGGATTGTCCTGTCACTTTGCCTACTAGTTTTTATTCTAAAACTTATTGGGAAAAAATGGCAGTTTTCATATTGTATTTCTTGGAGTCCTGATGAGGATGGTGGTGTGATTTCAACCACAAATGCTCTATTTTAATTCTTTTTTTTGGTACTGGGTATTGAACTCGGTATATGACCTCGTGCTTGTAGGGCAGGCACTTACACCACTGAGCTAAACTCATGGCCTTCATTTTTTCTTTTCTCCTTCTCTTTTTATTCTTTTCTTTCTTATCATATAGATTTAAAGTGCACAACATGATATTTACAGTGGCAAAATACACACAGATACCCATACATACTCAGAGCCCATCAAAAAAGCATACGTGCTTCAGAAAAAGAAAAATAATAAGGTGTTTCTTCAACAGATGCTGCTACCTTCATATGGAGGACTGGAGAGGACATGATATACCATAGGAAATCCACTGCTGCTGGCCCTTAGAGAAGAAATTGAAAATGCGTGTGCAGCAATCTGTGACCATGGTTATCCAAACTGCAGAAGTTTGCTATGCTGATAAATGTCTGTAAGCAAATGACCATCACTTTGAGCACCACTTGTAATTGTGGAGGGGGAAAGTTATTATTATTAATCTCCTGGTGTTTCAGTAAGTCTAATATTAAAATATTTATACAAGTTTTTCTTTTCCTGAAGTGTATGCACATCTTTGGGGGTAGAAAGGATCTGTATATATACACATGGTTGCTACTGGGGAAATTTAACTTGCCCATTATCTAACATAGTCATACAGTCAAAGCAACTCTTTTGTACGACTATATCAAGTTTAAGGTGCTAAGAAACTGTTCCGTTGTTCAAAATAAATCAATAAGTAGAATTGAGGATCGCTGAATCAGAGCTTTTCCATTTGATGCTGCATATGTATCTCTTGTAGATTTTGTGAGAACAAAGATCCTGGTGCAGCAGGTCTGGGGTGAAGCCTGTGCTGCTTTTCTAAACAGCTCCTATGTGATGGACAGACTTCTTGTCCATGGACTACACATTGAGAAACAAGAAATAGATGAACTTTTTGTTTTTTTCTTTTTTTATTTTAAAGAGGGTAAAATTAAGCATAATAAAATAGAACAAAATGGATCTAAGAAAACAATATAAGAAACACAGATTTCAAAGCAAGACCACCAGGGATCTTTACTGTCTATCATATTGTCTCTTGTTTTCTTCCAAATAGTTGTCCATATCTTCACATAGAATGATTCATACAAAACAAAATAGTATAAAACTGTTCAAAACAGGATGATGAAGGCATTTTAGGTCTTCAAGACCAGACAAAAGGGAAGTCAACAATGGCTGCCAGAATGTCTCTTGTTTTCTTCAAAATAGCTGTCCATATCTTTATGTATGTTAAAATTAAACAATAGAAAACAGATTAATATCACTCTGGACAGAGAATAATAGTATTACTAGATTTTATATTATGATCCTATAGTATTAGCACTGGCTATCTTAGTGTTTCATTTTCTTCAGAGTATCTGCTCATTACATCATACATTATAGAATCTATTCTTGTAAAATGTTTAGAAGTTCTACAAATGCATGAATCTCTACCTATATACGAAGCCTTTCTATATTGGAGGGAAAAACAAATCAAAATAAGACAACAACACAAATTCCTAGAAAAACATGAAACGAAAAAGACATAGTAACACACAATAATAGGTGATCTACAGTAGTTACTATGATGTCTCTTGTTATTTTCAATCATCAGACATAATATAATTGAATATAGCACTACATAGCAATAGTAATAAAAACAAAACATTGGAGACATTATAGGACTTCAAAAGCAGTTAATAATCAAGCCAGAATGGGTATCCTATTGCATCTTGTTGTTTCAGAGAAGTTGCCTTTGCTCTTAGACTTGATACATACCGAATGTGAATAAAATCAGTCAAGACAAAACAGTGATCTAACCGGATTCAAATGAGGTCAGTCATAGTAAGACAGTGTAAGTAATACAGGACATCAGGTTAAGTTAATAGGAAATTAAGTATATAGTTACCGTAATATATCCAGCTATTTTTGGGGTAGCCGTCTGTGCCCTCAAATCTAGTACAAGTAGACAGACTGGAACAGAATAAAATCAAACTAAACAGAGTGATAAGACTCATTGGGCTTTTAAATACTGATACACTATTAAGAATATCCTCTGCCTTTTTTTTTAAGACAGTTCCTCCCTTTTCCCTTTCTCAGGGTGCTTTGTACATTTTGGGTCCCTCTAACTCCTTTAGCTTTTAGATTAGGGGGGCAACCTGCTATCCACCCAAGTGGTTCTGAACCTTTTTACCCCTGAGCTTGATCTTAAGTTGTATTTCTTTACTTATTAAAGCCTCAAGGTTTTCCTTCCTTATAGCTGAATAGTTCTCCACTGCACAAAAGTGTCATGCCCTTCCAACCGATCTTCGACCTTCTCTGCCTCATTTCTGCCATGCTATTTTTTGGCCATTGGTTGTCTACTTTTCTCCTTTATTCCAATGTCTGCCCCATTCAGTAAGCCTTTTTTCTCTTTCTAGAATGTCCTTATGTATTTTTTATAGAGTTGAATTAGTGTTCATGAACTCCCCCAGTTGCTCTTTGTCATGGAAGCATCTTGTTTCTCCATTAATTTTAAGAGACAGTTTTTTAGGGTGCATCAATCTGGGTTGGAGGTTATTTTCTTTCAGGGCTTGGATTACTTTGCTCCAAGCTCTTCTTGATTTAACAGTTTGTGTTCTTGTTCTTTTATTATTTTTCTTATATCTTCCTTTACTTGTATTAATATTTCTGTTTTAAGTTCTTTTATAATTTCACAATGATGTTTCTTTATGTCAGATGCTATTACTCCAGAAACTGCAGTTGTGCAACTCCTGATGTCTTCTGTGTTTACTCCTGGGTCAGTACTGCTTGGGTTGGAGGCTGGAGACTGCCTTTTGTTTTTTCTTCTTGTCATGTTCCTGGTTTCTTCCAGACAAGTGGATACTTCCTGCACTTGCTGTATTGGTTATAATTACTCTGAAGCATGTTGGCTAGGTATTGCTACCCTCCCCCAATCTGCTGGTGCCCCCTGGAGTACAAGGGAAGGGGCAGGCTGGCCCCTACCTTCTGAGCTGGTCAAAAGTATCATGGCCGTCAGTGAATTTTTCTTTCAGAATTTTATAGATGGAGAATATGAGGAAAAGGTATGATGATATGAACAGATTAAAATAGTAAAAGTAATAGCTATAATCAACTTTAATATGTCTGTATCTAATTAAAGCAGCTTTGCATCATTTTCAAATACAGTGGTAACAGTGTAGTACATGAACAACAACAACAAAATCACAATAAATCCCTAAGGCAGAAATTAAATGAGTCACATTCTCTAACTTCATGTTAATAATACTAGAAAGTAATAAAAAATAAAAGCAAATAAAGCCCCAACTAATTTTAAAGTTGAAAGTAATCATATAGAAAAGCCTACTAATTTTTCAGATAAATGAGATGTTATAAAACCACATTAATATGAGTTGTAGATATAAAAGTAATGAAAACACCTCATTCTAAAACCCGTTTTCTGTTCTATAATTCATAGTTGTCAGTTGTGTTTATTGGAAAAAAAGAAAAAAATACTACATCCATTTTGTCATAGATGTTTATATGTTCTATTTCCTCAAATGATATGAAAATGCCAATGAAGCATTAGTACACAGCTAAATGACAAGAAAAGGGAAGAGAAAATATTAACTGAGGAGATTCAATATATTTTGCAAAGTTAAAAAACACCTGCTTTAACTGAACAGTTCAAATTATTATTCAAGCACCTTCAAACACCGATACTAACAAGTGGTATGTAATTCACACTCAAATGTCTGTCAGATTTGGCTCTAAATGGGGGGAGTTGTTAAAGGTGCCACTTGCCCCGGGGTTGACATAGCAAATTTCGCATAGGGTTGTTGGTACTTGGGTCCTTTCTCCCACTCTGTAGCCATGTGACTTGCTCCGTCCCTGCCATGTGGCCCTGAAGGTACATACTCTAGACAGTTTGAGAAGTCATAGCCTAAATTTCGAAGTCATCAGGGATAGTAAGAATAACACAGTGGGAGCGAGTAACAGGACAGAAAAGGAGGATAGGCAGCCTGACCTGGCTAGTTGAATGAATGGCTCATCACTGAGCAAATGAATTACAGATGTTATAAGGATATGGCACTTGTAATTCCTGTATCACACAGGTTACCATTCAATTCACTGTCCCATGACAGGTACAATCAAGAGGCAAGAAAGATCTTTGGAAATTGAGGATGTGCTGTGAAAAATTAAAAATTCAGGAGAATTAAAAGATAAAATTAAAGCTATCTCACATAAAATGAAATAAATGGAAATATGAGTAAATAAATATGTGGCAGATGGGAAAAGCATAACAATATTTCAGAATCAATAGATGACTGCATCTCAATTTTATGAGGTCTAGAAAAAATTGAGAAAATAAAGGAGAGGAAATTGTAAGGAAAAGTTACAAGAAAAGCTTGAAAAATTGAAGGACACATCTACAAAGTGAGAAATCCCGTTACAATCACTGAAAAGATTGTTGCTTTAAAAAGTCAAGGTGCTGGAGGTAAAAACAAGATACAAGATATCATAAAACAAGGACATGGGAATGAAAATCATTTTGGACCTTTGAACTTCAATACCAAATGCTAGAAAATAGTGAAAAAATTCTTAGAAGTAAAAGAGAATGATACTAAAACTAGTGTTCCAAACCTAGCGAAACTAGAAATTAACCATCCTCTAAATTTAAAGCATTCAGGCATATGAGGATGCTCCATTCATTCTTTTCAGGGAAAGTTCTGGAAAACATGCATCAGCAAATACAAGGGTAAAATAAAAGACGAAAATGTGAAATCCAGGAAATACAGGATTTTAGGTAAGAAAAGGGTAAAAAGGACTCCCTGGGCTATAGCTATAAAACTGTCTTTGAAAAGCAGCAGATCTGGATGAAGCTTTAAAACTGCACAGCTGTGGCAGGAAAATCACATAGATGGAAAGGCATTAGAGAGGTTGTCCAGTGTGTTCAAGGGATTAGGAAAAAATTTAGTTTTTATTCGGATCCACAGAAGGGTTAGAAAAATCATAGGCTCAGATACATAGACTACTATACAAAAGAAGAAGGTAAGGAAAATATTAACTCAAAACACTAAAAGGTTTTGTAAGAATGGAAGGATTATATAGCTCAACAGTAATTTATAAATATTGATTAAAATTTAAAGAAATTTATTTTAGAAGATGTTTGGTTCCATGCAGTTTCTATAACAGAGTAAAGTATAATAATGACCATTATGAAACTTCTAAAACTTCTTGTGGAAGTTAGTAGAATTTTTAGAAAAGTCCAGAAAGAAAAATATATGTATAAGCACTAAACTTAAAAAGCTGAAAAGATGACAAAAAAAAAGAAAAGAAAGAGAAAAAAACACACTAAAAAACCAAAAACAAAAAAAATTTCCCAAAACAAAAAATGTAAAAAATAAAAAAGGAGAAGGAGAAATAAGATAATAAGAGCGGTTTCAATCAATAAAACCAAAAGCTTGTCTTGTAAAAACCCACTGCAACAATGAAACTCTGGGCAAGACTGATGAACAAAAAAAGAGAACAAGTAAGTTATATTATAAATAAGAAAGTTCACAACAACTGTGTTTTTTAAAAAAACTGTTTATGGTATATTTGACATGTAGAATTTTCTCTTTTGTTGTTAGTTTTTAAAAAATCACATTTTATTTTGTTTCTGGATTCCAGACTTAGCCAATATAGAATTATATACCATTATATGTTTTTGTGTAGTTCAAAAATAAAATGGCATTGAAATAAAAATTTAAAAACTATTTTGACCTATTTTTAAAACTCTTTAAATCTGAAAAATGAAAAATTCTTCTGGAAATGTAAATATTCTAGAATAAAAAATAAATTTAAAGGAAGAGAGACACAAAATTCACCTCTAGTTATCAGAACATAATAGAAGTTTCAAGAAATTAAGTAGTATAGTAGTGTGTTTTTTTTCAAAAAGGAATGAATGGAGAGGAATAGAGTTACCAGAATCTGACTCATGCACAGTGAGAATTGAGTATATTATTAATATAAAAGTATAAAAATATTCAGAATTTAATAAAATTGTTCCTGAGATGATTATGTAGTTATACAAAATGTATGTCCCCTCCTTTTATCACAAACACAAACATTCCAAATAACTTTTTAAATGAAGTATATTTGTGAGAACTGTTAAGAATTAGGCTCAAGTGTACGTGATAAGTATATAACCTTAAAAAGAAAAGAAGAAGAAAAACAACCAAGATTCTCAGTACTTATAGGCCTTCAGTCTTGGAATATTTACACTTGCATTTCTCAGCACTGGTGTCCTGACATTTTTTTTTTTTTTTTTTTTTTTTTTGCTTTTTCGTTTTTATCGGTACCGGGGATCGAACTCACGACTGCCTGCTTGCAAGGCAGGTGCTTATGCCGCTGAGCTAAACCTCCAGCCCCAGTGTCCTGACATCCTAACCCCTAGCACTTCAGAATGTTAGAGAGGTAATTGATTTAAATGAGATTTTTTTTTTTTACAGTGGAACTTAATCCAGTACATTGCAGCCCCTATATGAAGAAGACTATGACACAGAAATGATCAGGAGACCAAGTAGAGACACAGGGAGAAGAAAGATGCTCACAAACTAAGAAAAAAAAAAAAAGCCTCAGCATAAAACCAACCCTGCTATCACCTTGATCTGGGAACTTGTGGCCTCAAGTACTGCATCTCAATTGTTTAAGTCATCAAGTTGGTGGCATGTTGTTATTACAGTCCTAGAGAAAAGTACTGCAGAAGGGTTCTCATTGTTGATAGTTTGATTTGTCTGATTATAGAATTAGAAAAATAATTTTTTTCTTTATTGAGAATCAAATTCAGGCCTTAAAATGGACTTTTTGAGCTAGGATTAACTAACTGCATGTAAAGAATGGAGAATACATTCTCCAGTTGATAGCAATTATTTTTATATACATATCCTGGTTAAGCATACTTGTGGGCATGGCATATTTTTTTAAAATCAGCAGTTGCTTATATCCTGTTTATAAATAAGTGACATGTAGAGAAGTGACGGTGATTCAAGTGAGAAATAAGCTGTTTACAATCTAGAGGAAGAGAAAAAACGAAAGAGGCCTGGATAAGTCAAAGCGTGGTGAAAATAGGACTCCATGACCAAATGACATGAATTCTTTCACATGAACCAATCTGAACTCACTGAAAGTTTGAATTATGAAGTTTGAGATCATAGGCCAGGAGAGAAGGCCTGTAGCAGCACTTCTCAAATTTAATGTTCGTTGAATTACTTGGTAGTCTTGTAAAAATGCAGACACTGAATGAGGTAGGTCTGAGTAAGAGCATGAAAATTCTGTGTCTGGAAAGCTCTGAGAAACTGCTGGTGCTACCTGTTTGGGACAACATTCTGAAGAGAACTTGAAATATTTGAATGAAAGGGGAAGGAAAGAAAACCATGAAGTCATCATTACTCAGCTTCATTTTGAAATTAAAGACACAAATTAAAATAACCACATAGTATGTTCTGCCTGTCCATTCAGCAAAGCTCTGACTATCTAGGATGTCATCTAGGAGACAGGATAGAACTCTCTTATTTTTCAGTAGCTGGAATGTTAATAATTCTTATCTAATAATAATTTAGATAACAGGAATTTGGGTTTACCTATTAAAATTGGGAAGGCATATACTTCTGAGCTCAATATTTTTACGTCTGTAAAGGAACTCTACCGTCACATCCACAAGTGTGCAAAAACTTGCTGTATACTTTCCGTGAAAAGTTATACCTATGTGTATTCATATACTAGAACACACACAAATTGCCCTAGAAAATTACAACAGAAAGAAATCTCAGCCTAGCTTCTGACAGAAGAGCATCAGATGAGATGGAACCGGAGGTTACTTCTCCTCTTTGTGACTTTTTTAAGCAATCAAAGAGGTGGCACATCTTCCTCCCACCATGGTCAGGCATTCTCACCCTGTGTGTTTTTTTCCCTTGAACTTATGTTTCTTGCATCCTGTTAATGGCTTGGAATTCCCCTCTCCTGTCCTAGTCCTAATTCCTATACCTCATGTCTCAGTTTCTGGTAGAAAAGGTTTGTTTATTTGCTGTGATTTTTAAATGTTTCCTTATGTTCCTTTGTGTCTCTGGTTGATTGCTCGATTCTATCATGACTCTGGTGGGAATCATAGTACAGAGTGGCTTCTGCACATGCAGACGAAGCTGCTGCTTCATTTGAAAGGGGTCACACATGGAGCAGACACCATGACTGACTTTTTATGACAGACTCTTTTTCCAAATCTCATTTCTGAAGATCCAGCCTCGAATCAAAGGATGAAAAGCAGTGATCATCTAGAGTCCTCCAGTCTTTTGTGGTATGTCACTCCTCTTTCTATCCATGGATCAGACTGCCCACAGCCCTGGACTGTGCCTTCTAAGTCACCATGATGAGTTACACTTGCACATTTAATAACTGCTTAGGAAGACTCTGCTCTTTAAGACCCTCATGCAGGGTTTGGCTATCTTTTCCAGTTAGCTTGCGATCAGTTTATAACTGATTCTTCTATGGAACCCATTCTGCTTACCAAGCTCAGCAGAATTAAGAGTGGTATCATTTTTCCATTTACTAAAAGATTTACAAAACGCAAACAGGATCACACCCCGGAGGCTGAGAAAACATCACTTCTTTGATGTTTTTCCTGCATTTCTCCTGAGTGAAAAACATATATTTTTTTTCCAGCTGTGGTTCTTTATAACTCCCTTGCTTAGCAAAGTAGAAAGCTAAGAAAATAGAGTGTTACAGCTAGATGTTTTTCAGTACTGCATCCAAATGAAACAACTTATAGAGTTCTTTTTCCACCTTCCCCTCCGAGCTCCCTACATGTGTAGTTCCTCGTCCAAAGAGGCTGTGCACTTTTGGCACAATTCTTTCTAATTTACAGCTCTCATCCCATCCAGTGCTCTCTATAGAAAGATGGAACTGAAAGCCCAGGACTTGGCAGATCTCAGTGCATCATCTCTAGCTTCCCTGTATCTACAGGAGGGAAAAAGCTAGAGAGAAGTGATGCCCGGTCTCTTTATGCTAATGCTGTTGGCATCTCTGACATCATGTCCCACAGCACCTGTTAGGTGTTCTGTAATAATTGGAAATTCTTGCTGGAAGAAGATTTTGGCTATTTCTAGAATTTCCCTGGGAGGCTCTTAAATGAACTTCATGCATTCCTGGGGATCACATTTCTTCTGGCTTTGACAATACCCTCTTTCTGTTACAGCCCTTCTCTCCTCCATATGTAGTTTGAAAATTTGTTTTTTAAAAATAAATGATATGTGTTTAGATTGCAGATGGCACAAGATTCAGCATAAGACTCAATTAGCTATTAACCAAAGCTGGGAGTCAGTTCAATCAAGCTTTGAAATATCAGAAGGAAAAGGGGTATTTCATCTTGGGTTGCTACAAGGTAGTCAAACTAAATGGTAGAGAGTCAAGAAGTAGAGAAAATAGGCAACATATGACGAAAGGCATTCAGGAGAACCAAGGCTATTTTCAAAGAAAAAGTGAATCTGCCCAACTTTTCCTGACCTTTTTATATTTATGAGGGATATTCAGCCATGTTGGCTACAAAGAGAAATCCTTTTCATTCTGTCTAACATTTCAAACATAGAGAAATGTAGATGTGGATGTTTTACTGCCAAAACAAAAAAATTATAATGTCAAAATAAAGCCAAACATTTCTAGAATTACTATAGATGGTATAATGACTAGAGTCCAATGAAGTCTGTGCAAAGTAGACCTTAGCCTATGTCATCATGAACTGATGTTTTGGTGGCTATTTTTCAAACTTCTAAGAAGGAGCTAGAGTTTTAAGAAATATATATATGACATTAAAAAATTACCAGTCCTTTGTTTTGTTCCTTCCCTATTCTACAGTACTTACCCTTCATTGTCATTGTCATCATTTTCGTTTATAATTTTTCCTTATCCTGGTGTTTTTATTTCCTTTTTCTTTAACTATTCCTAAAAGGAGCTATATCAATGGGAAGACACAAAGATCATGAAACAAAAGCCAGAATACAACCTGGGACTTGGAAAGAGGCTACTGATCAAAACCAAGGAGAACGCAGGGAAAACAGTGGGCTTCCTGAAAGGAGAATCATTAATGTAGGCAGAGTTTGATCTGGCTTGAATTTTGTTAATGAATTAGTCCTCTTCCTACAACCTCAGGAAGGACAAGAATTGGAAATGGTAGCTCATAGCAGACTATTTTGTTCTAAATGTCTTTTTTCTATGTTAGGGAAGAAAGAGATGTCCATTTGCTTGAATGGAACTCTCCCTTCTGGTAACTTATACAGTTGGAGTCTCAGTGTATGGGACATAAACTCAACAACACCCACCAACACTCACTGTGTTTGGCCAAATAACTGTCTGGTGACTTCATTTGCTTCTAAGTTTCTGATGCGGAGGCACACTGAGAAAGATACCAAGCTGCTACCTAGGTAGGTACGATGGATATTTTCTACATTAAAGAGATCATTAGTTTTCTCCATATGGGTGGGCGGTGGAAATAGAGAAATAAGCATTAGTGGGTGAGGAGAAGCTTTGATGAATACAAGGCTCCATCCTTAGTGTCAGGAAAACTGAGTTTTACACCAACTTGCCACTAGCTAAGTGGTTTCATTTAACAGAAAATCATTTAAATACTCCAAAATATCTTTGAGTTCCTTTCTAGGCTTTTGATTCTATGTCACCTGATCCTTGGGGCCATAATCAGGAGATGTAGAGGAAAGTAATCATGGCTGGAAACAGTAATTGCACAACTCAGCTCAGAGCTCACATGCTGGCCGATGGCGCTGAGCAGTTTATACGAGATTCCATGATGTTGCTGATGTTTCTCATTTTGTTTTACTTTATTTTTTATTTACTTTGGGAGGGGGGCTTATTTTATTTATTTTTTTCAAATCCATTGTATTCATAGATAAGAAAAAAAGAATAAGAAAAAAAAAACTACAACAAAATTTTAAAGTACATCAGTCAGGAGTAACAATGGTACATACACTGTGTATTGTCATCCCCAAATCATTCACCCAGAGAACAGACATCTGCTTTCAATTGTCTAAACACTATCAGTACAAATCTTTCTCTTCAGTGAACTCAAAGTGTTTCTCATTTTATACATTTTTTAGCTTTGGGATAACATTTTAAAATCTTACTTTCATTCCTTTTTTCCACCTTTTACACACAACTACCACAACTTTTTTTTCTTATCAAATATGCTACCATATGATCCCTACACAACACGACATATGAGAATGAATTGTTTTAAACAGCCATTTAAATGTCAGGTAAATTCCATCAGGGTTGCATGGGAAAAGAAATTTTATGTGATTTCTCCTCCAATGTTCTACCCATAATTACACAAACTAATTTTCTTTTCAATATTTTCACTTCCTTAAGTTTCCAGAAGTATTTGTCACTTGCAAGAAGCAAAAGAAAAGTTCTGTTACGCATGTGGGATACATACTATTTTGGGCTCCTCTATTTTTTTCCCCATCTCTACCTAGAGTGGGACTTGATGTCTGAAACACTAGCAAACACTTTGTGTCCATTCACTAAAAAACCAAATAGGAAAAAGAATCTTGTTCTGCTAAGGAACCCTAATCTTGTTTGCTTACCTGTTTAGGTAAACCAAGAGAAAACAAAAACCTCCTCTTCAGTCACTGTGACTGCAGATCTCTGTTATTAATGTACAAATGTAATTTCTAACTGGCAGGTGACCATCGTGGCTCAAAAGCTTATATCCACCGAAGAAAGGAAGAATAAATATAAGAAAATACACATATTGTTTGCTTATTTAATTTGCAGTGCTTGCTCACGCTAGGCAAGTCCTGTACTATAAGTCCTAGCTGCAAGAAGATACAGGAGATGTAGTCACACAGGTCGTAGATGTAACACACTGTCACAGGAATGGTTTGATAAACAAATTCAGGAAAGGTGAACATTAAAAGATTTCATGTGAATGGGAAGAAGACAGCTGAGGAGGAAGGAGCTGACCCCAGATTGGGACACAGAAGCTGCTTGGTAGATATCAAGGATACCTTGTCTAGGTTAACTGAAGACTGATATTTAGGAAATTGCCAAAAGATTGTGTTTTTAAAAAATATTGACTTGAAATCACAAAGGACTTAACTGGTAGCAGAAAACAGGGAAAGCAAAACATGAAAATTAGAAAAGTAAGAAATAATCTGTTTGTGGAAAATACAAGTTCATCAGACAAGCAGAGTGCTAAGAGAAAATGAATGACAAAATCAGGCAAGTCAGAGCCAAGCATGGTGGTGCAGTCCACTGTGAGAAGGTGACGCAGGGAGAAGGACAGATTAAGCTCACCCTGGGCAATTCAGTGACTTACTGAGACCCTGTCTCAAAATGAAAAGATCTTAAAGGGGCTGAGGATTCAACCTAGTGCACATAAAACAAACAAACAAACACTCAGCAAGGTCAGAAGGCATTTCTAAAAGATGGAGAGTGTGGCTTCAGACATCTGATTGGATTCTGCTAGGCAGTGAGAAATGTAGAGATAGGATTTGGAACTAGGTTGGAGTTGCAGAACTAAACAGAGGAGAGTTTCCCACAGACAAGAAGCAGGAAGCTATTTTTACACTTGTAAAACAGCAGCTGTTTTAGTTACAAGAAGACTGGGTGAAAAATGGAGAGCAGTGAGCAAGCTTATAGGAAACAGAAGTTGGGGGCAGGCAACAAAAATGGCTTCAAGAATGGCAGTGGGCAATTCTCCTAAAAGCAAACAAGATAACAACAACCCTAAAACCCAAAGCATTTGAGCACTTAGAAGAGACAATTAGAATTGGAAACTAGGTGATTGATGAGTTTTATGGGTGTAACTTCAGTTATGAGAAACCAGACTGCCATGGGAAGGAACCATTTACAGAGGTTGGTGGCCACAGCGGCCAGCTGGACCTGGCAGAGTTTGACAGTAAGAAGGAACACCAGAGCTTCCTGGCAACTAGGTCATGAATAACTTTGTTTTTTTGCTTGTTTGGTTTCTTTTTCTTTTTTCTTTCTCTTCTTCTTCTTCTTCTTTTTTTTTTTTTTCCTGTATTGGGGGCTGAGTTTATTTGCACTGAGCTACATCCTCAATTGTTTTGGCTGTTGCTGCTTTGTTTTTTGTTAATTTTCACTTTGAAACAAGGTCACTCCCTGTGGTTAAACTGCACAGGCTGGATTTAAACTAGAGACCCCCTTGCCTCAGCTTCTCATGGTACTGGAATTATAGACATGCAACACCACTGTCAGATTATTTTGTGTTAAGAGAGAAGTTCTTCGTGTTGGTTAAAGTGAAGAACTTGGTAAAGAACAGACTGATAATGAAGGAGAACATTTTTTCTAGTACTGATTCTTGGCAATCTTTTACAATTTTTGCTAGTTAATAAGCAAAATGGATTCTTCATATTTTAAAATTTCCATTTCCTTGGTTATTGTCAAGAATTTCTGTTTTTTTATGTTTATTGTCCAGTTGTGTTTATTTTTATGTGACCTGTCTGTGCAGATCCATTACTTAATTTTCTATTTTGATTTTTTATATTAATTTATATAAACTTATTTTGAATTTCAATTATTAGCCATTTGTAATGCCTTGTGTTTTCTCTAGTTCACACCTTTAATTTTACTTATATATTACTTGCTTTAAATGAAAAAATAAGTAGTTGTAATCATTAAGTGTTTGCATTGGGATTTTGAATTTTAAGCTGTCTCAACCCCAGGTTTAAAAAATATTTTTTGTATATGTAGTTTCAATAATGTTATTATTTTGTTTTTATATTTAAGTTTCTAAGTCACATGAGATTTATTTTTTGTGTGTCTATTATGTATGGATGTCCAAATGCTTTAACACAACTTGCCTCAAATTATTTTTCCTGAGATCTAAAATATTATTATAGTACATATTAAGTTTTCCCTATTTATTTATTTGTCTTTATGCAGCCTTGGGAACTGCAAAACCCAGGCCCAGTGTCTATTTTGAGACAGGGTCTCACTAAGTGGCTGAGATACCCAAGTTGGGCTTGAACCTGTGGTCCTCCCACCTAGGCCACCCAGCGTGCTGGAGGTGCAGCCATGTGCCACTATGGTGAGCTGGCTTTGCATTTATTCTTGAGTTTCCCTAGATTCTACTCCCACAAGTAGTGTATGTGCTAGTGCTAATCTCCTGGTTATGGTTTGCTTCCCAAATTATCTTGGCTTCTCTTAGGTAGGCTTAAATCAATTTGTTCAAATAAAATTATACACATAGGTAAACTAATTTATATTTGCATTGAATTATCTTGAATTTACATATTTGGAAAATAAAAATGTCATTCAACAAAAATGCTCTCCTTCACTATATGTTCCCAAAAGAGTTAATGACATCGTATCACATTGCTATGTGCATACCCACGTTTATAGGAGCACAATTCATAATAGCCAAATCTTGCAACGTTCATCAGCACATTACTGGATAAAGAAAATGTGACATTTATATGTAATGGAGTATTACTTTGCTGCAAAGATGGATAAACTTGAGTTATTTGTATGAAAATGTGTGAACTTTAAGGCTATAAGTTTAGGTGAAATAAATTAGACACACAAGCTTAACATGACATGGTTTCTGTTATATGAGAAATCCAAAGTGCACTCGATAAAGAATTAAAAGAGCAAAATGAAGGATGGATAATAGGAATCAGTGATTCCTAAATCCCTTGAAATGAAAGAGAGATCTAGAGATGGAGAGAAGGAGAAGAGGAGAAAGGGAAAAGGACTGAGATATACATGTACCAACTCTTGATGGTTAATGTACAATCACCATGTACTGTAAACACATACTAATAATTTTTTAAAATTTTACATTTTAATATTTATATTTAAATATGACATTCTTTACTCACACTTTTTATGTCTTTCAGCATAATTTTAGAGTTTCCTAAGTATTGTAATTTTTTTCCATTTTGGCATCATTTTGTACAACAATTATTTCACATTTAATGTACTCTAGGACTAAAAATGTGTTAAGTAATTTTGAAAGTACAGAACTATCCTTGAAAATGGTATACTACTTAAAATCCTTTTTTTAAAAAAAACATATGCTTCACTAAGGTTTGGGTTAGGAATTTTTCTGCTTATACTAATAAGTAATAATTCCCTAGCATTTTTCTTTTAATGGTATTATTTTCAATTTGAAAAGAACATCATGCAAACTTTGAGCAACAGAAATAGCCTGATCTGGAAAGTTAAGTTTCTGAGCCTGGCACTCTTTCAAATGATAGATCTTTGACGAAGTTTTAATTTCCATCTTGGACTTTAGTCTACTTGGCTTTTCTATCTTTTCTTCTCATATATAGTTTGACCATATATTGTTCATTTAATAGATTTTTAAATATTTGTCAAAAGGGGGCACAATGTAATTACTTAAACTTATGGGAGTCTATTTTATGACTTCTTTTCTACTTTGTGGCCGATGCAGCGTCTACTTGTTCTTCATTTTTATAGTTTTACTTGGTGTGCCACAGATTTGGTCACTATCTTAAAGCTTTTGAAAAATTGTATTTTAGTTTCATTTATTAACTTTACCTACATTTAAATTTTTTCTCATTAATTTTAGCTTTTACATGAATTCTATTTTTTGTATTTATTTTGTAATTTCATCCTACAATTTATGGTTTGTTGAAAGTTTTTACTATAAATTTATATCATTTTGTCATACTACACTTTTTTTGGAATTATTATGATTATCATATAATTTTTTAAATCTGTTAATATGGTAAAGTATTACTCTTTAAATGTTAAACCAACATTGGAATCCTAAGATTAATCTAAAGAATGGTCATGATGCGTTATACTTTTTATATATTACTGGATTCAGTTTGCTAAAATTTTTAAAAGAAGGAATTCTGTTTGCAACTGGGATATGGAACATTAGTTTCCCTCTTTTTATAGATTCTTTGGTTTTGGTATCAGAGTAATGCTAGCCCCACAGAATGAACTGGGAAATATTTTTTCCTTTTGTAATCTCTAAAAAAAGTTGTGAAGAACTATGTAATTTCATTTTTAAATGTTTGGTAGAATTCAATTGAAAATACTAGTTGTCCTGAGTTTTCTTTGTGTGGGGAGGTTGTTAATTACAAATATAATTTATTTAATTGATCATGATATGCATGACTACAGTTATCTTATTGTGTTTATGTGTCAGGCATTGTTCTAGGTACACAAATTTTGAAATCAGTCATTATAGTAACATTATGAAATTAATACGATCCTCCTCCTCATTTTTAGACAAAAACTGAGATTTAGAGAAGTGACTTGCCAAAGAACACATGCCAAGTAAATAATAAAGCATGGCTTCAAAGTTATATATTTCCTACTCTGGTTTCTCAGTCCTTCAGCCATATACTGATTGTACATAATCTTAGTCTAGGAATAAGCCTAGAATAGGAAGTATAGCTCTATGTACTTACCATTCATCCACTTATTTCTTGCTGTTATTCCACACGTATATTAAGTGTCTACCATGAGGCCACACCATGTTTCAGGGCCTATGTATTAGTATGCTCATTAGAGACTTAGAAATCATTCATGTATAAGGATAAGTTACTGAAAATGAATGGAAATACTCCTGTGTGTATTCAGAAAATTTTTGCATCCTTAAAGATGCTTGATTCTCCCAGTATTACTAAACTTTGCCCAGTGAACTTTTGCTAACCCTACCTAACTCAAAGTTATATAAACTAATACTCCCAGATGGTGTCAGTTTAGATAAATACTATAAATTTATTTAATACCTTGGCGAGAAAATACAGACAATAATAATATTTGCCCATAAATGCCTACACTCAGCAAACCAAAATTTCATCATATGGAATTTTCAAGAAGCTATTGAAATTAAATCCACATAATTTCCTTAGCAACTCAAGTGACATTATCCATTCCCTTCCCTCTCTCATCCACGACAGTCCTCAAGTATTAGTTTTACAAAACCCCAAACTTTTATTCTTTTGCTATGAAAAAACAAAATGCTAAGGAAAAGACAGAATGAAATCATGGACTTTCAAGAAGATGTCCAGTTATATTTTTCCCTTGTACTTGAAACCATATGATTGTATTTTCCAGTAGGGTTCAAGAGGGTAGAGTTGAAAACGTTCTTACACTTAAGAAATAGTTTTTGCCCAAAGGGTTTTTCCCAGTTTGAAAAATAAATGTGTTATGCCTCCAAATAAAATGATCACAGGAACTGGTAGCCAAGTGGCTAAACGCAGAAAAACAAAAGAAACTGAACACTAACACCTCCCTAAGTATACGTCAGTACGTGGTGGAAAAAAATAAGCCTACATCTGTAAAAGCTGTCTAGATGTGACAGGATTTGATAGCTGAACTGGAAAGCAGGACCAAGCAAGAACCAACATTGAACTTGGAGGTGGTGGTTCCTGGGGTTGTCAGAAATTTTGTTTAAATTTCAAAGCATACTCTCATATATAATGTATATAACTACACAAACGTATATAACTACACAAATTAAATGGCGGTGTACCTCATTTTAAAATACAAAGAATCTTTTAAAAAAATGTTTAGTCCATGAATTTGTGTTGCAGTGAAGAAACATAGGCAATTGATTTGGGTAGTGTTCAATTACTAAGCAGTGGCAGAACTTAGATCAGAAATGCAGGTGTTATGAGTGAGAAAATATATTTGTGTTCTCTCCACTACACAGCTGTGGTGGATTAACTAATGGTCACCTTGTGTCACCCAGCTGAACTGAATCAATTGGTGCTGGGTGTGGAAGGCCCACCTGAGGAGTGTTGCCAACAGAATCAAAGCAGAACTGGCAGGGAAGATGGTGTGCTGCTGGTTTTCTTGGAGAAGTGTGGCACACTGGTTTTCCTGATATGAACTTAGCTGCTTTCATCATGGGGAGATCCCCACTGTTGCTGAAAATGGCAGCAGTTCTCCTTAGAGGAGCTCTGGTCTTTACCTTGAGCATCACTTCCTGGATCCCGTGCAGATCCCTCAGCCCGCTGGAACAGATCTTCCATCCTATTGGAGCAGACTTTCTAGCTTCCACCGCTGACCTTTGGGGCCTTCCCAGGGCAGAACCTTGATACAGATTTGCATGAGACATTGTTGGGGGAATCTAGGTCTCCAGATGGACTCGTGGAGGACATTGCCATGGGCTCTAGGTTTTCAGTTGGACTTGTGCAGGACAGGCCCTCAGATGGAGTTTCTGGGTCTCTCCTATGTCATCAGATCTCCCAGCACTCTTCGGCATTTGACTTTTTGGGTGAGTATTATAAAATAATCCCATTCACTATGTATCCTGTATTAAATCTATTCCCATGGAAACCCTGACTACAACTCACACATAGGAATGAAAACTGCGATATGTAGCAAACAAAAGACATGTGAGATTACTATGTGGTATCTGAAACTTTTGAAAATTATGTGAGATAATACAAATAAAGCACTTCACATAGAGGTTGATATCTATATAGAGTTTAAAAAATAAAAGGAGAACCTGAAACATTCAATTATTCAATTAATATTTGTTGCATTGTTGAATATTTTCCTGCCTTCTTATTACAGACTTCTGCAATAACTCTTGATTGTATTTGAAAATAAAGAAAGTGGTCTCCCAGGATGAATACATTTCTTCAGGGAACTAGGCATCTCCCAAGGGAAATTCAGTTTCTTTTAAGTTGCAAAGTAGACTTTCAGTTTTCAGTTACCCAGTGGTGATGGAGTGGTGGGCAAAGGTAGCTGGATTCCTGTTTGAAGTTGTGACAGTTAACTATGGCCACAGTGACACTGCGTTAACAGAAACTATTAACCATTAATTAAACTGTTAGGAAAACACTGTATTATTAATTATTAATTAAACTGTAGGAAAACACTGCTCTATCAATACAGAGCAGGGAAGAGGAAGAGGAGGCCACACTTGGGAATAGCAAAGAGTAAAGATGAGGTCTTTAAGAGAATTCTTATGAAAGAATGGTATACCAGTCAACTATTCCACCTTTTCTTTTAAAAACTAAAAACAGCGAGTTGTATCATAAATAAGGAATATAGACTATGCTCTCCATCTCTTTATAAGATGGACTAGAGAAGACTACGAGACAAAATTGGTCGCTTTATTGAGCCCATGCACTGTAGCAAATCACATATGGTATATACATTTCATTTAGCTGATATGAACTGACCTAATAGTTTCTGACTTACAGAACCTTGCATACCATGTCACCATGAGGCCTCAGTTTCTGTATGAAATGAGGATAGTATTAGGACGTACCCACTGGCTTGGTGAGCTTAAGTATTTTAAATATCTTGACCTGGAGTTAGCTAATAATATTTGGTCTAATTTGCTCTGTCAGAAATTATGCAAGGTCTTTGCCGCCTCCTGCCCCTCAGAAACAAAACAAAACAAAACAAAACCAGACAAAATCACTGACATAAACTGGTGTTCATGGACTAGATGGTATCTCATCAGGGAAATCCTACTCAGTATTTTCTCTTTCCTCTGAATTCTCTGCCATCAATTAGATGAACACCATCCCCTCCTGGGTAAGACCTAGCTACAGAACACGAATTCAGTAAATTCTAATTGTTCCCACTCGGCAATTGCACTGTGAGAAAATACCTGAGTGTAAAATGATGGTGGAAAATAGCCAATAGGAAGAGATAAGACAATGAAGAATATTCAATCACTGTTTTTAGGTCTACTGGACCAGTTATATAATTTGTAACAAATTGAGTTATGAAGTGAGAAGCTAGTGGGTATTTGTTGATATTTGTTGATAACATGGGTAATAATACAATAAAACCCAAATAATGAAAAATGTTAATGACATTTTTATTAGTACATGTTTGCAATGCATAATAATTATATTCTTCATGGGGAATTGGTGACACATTGTAATTATTTTTTTCATCTCATTTCCCTCCTTCCTTCCATCTCTCAGTTCCTTCCCCTGTGGGAATGATCTCTCCCTGTTTTCTGTCATCTTTTATTTTGTTCCTTAATTTACTCACCATACTAAGACCAATTGGGTTTTTAAATTTGACTTAACCAAAATGTAATCAAATAGAAATATTATAGAGCATATAATAATGAGTTACAAAAATTATTTTAACTTCACTTTTTTAAAAAGAAAATTATAGATTCACAATCACTTGAAGAAACAGAGAAAAATCTCATGTAGAATTTGTCCCATTTATCTATGTGCTTATCCTGGCAGTGTATCCACATTTTTGATTACTGTAACTATAACGCAAAGTTTAAATTGAATAAAATCATCCCTCATACTTTTTTATCCTTAGGTAATATTTTTTGCTATTTTGTGACTTGCTCTTTCTCATTCAAATTTTAGAATAACTTAATCTATGCTATAAAAATCTTGTCTAGATTTAATAGGAATTATAATAAACCTTCATAGTTCTTCAGGAAGAACTGACATCCTTGAAAGTTTGAATCATTCATGAACAGGATTTATTTAAATCATTTTTAATTATTGCATAAGAATTTTATAATTGATAGTATTTGGATTTTATACATTTTTTATATTTATATCTAAATGTTCATTTCCTTTGGAGTGATAATAAATGACATTGTGCTCTAAATTTTGCTTATCATGTGTTCATTGTTATTATACAAAATAAAATTGATTTTTGTATGTTGACCTTATAATTTGATTGTTTAAGAAGAATTGTTATTTAACAATTTTACTGGTATTCCACTTTGTATAAATTGCACCATGTGTTGGAGAATATCAAAATATAATTACCACTTACATTTTAATCATTTTAATTTAAACTATTATAATAGTTATTAAACTATTCAGTTTACTTCTAACAAACATTTAATAAGTGAGAAACTTAAGTTTATATCCCACAGACAATATAGCATATTTGAAGCAATGATGAATTATTTTATAAAAGTATAGGAAGAAGTTATTCAGTAAAATGAATCTGAAGGATAGATAGATTCTAAGTCAAGGACTTGAAGTCTAGGACTTGAGATACCTGGGTTATAATTGGCTCCAAATTTTTTCTGTAACTCAAGCCACCCTGGAATGGCTTCCTCATCTGTAAATGGTTACTGAAGATACATACTGTGTAATTCCCAGCAACATCTTTTAGAATCCAATGAAGTAATACTCATGAACATGCTTTTAAAACAGAAATACTATGAGCAATGTAAGTTTAAAAGATTTTCTTTCCTCCATCATTTCAAATAATTAAGAACCATTTTCCACTTGAAAAATGCTTTTAAATTTCAGCATCAAGGTGAGATGTGCATTATGAAGGTGGCCTCTCCAGCTATGTTTCTGGGGAAGGGGAGTTAATTACATCACACCATGTATGAATGAGTATCCCTTCCGTCCAGGCCAACTGGGCATTATTACAAGTACGAGTAATTGCCCTGCCTTTCATCACTCGCCTAAATCATTAGAACACAAGATTATTAAACTAAGACCCTACCAATTTAGCTGCTCAATGATGGAGTCTATTAGACCATCTGCTACCTTATCAACACCAGGCACAGCAAGTCCAGGCAACTTTTATACCCAACATGTAGCATCACACTGCTTCCAACTGGTCATATACTATTTTAAGTGACTGTTATTTAATTGCTAGGGCTAACAAGCAACCCAACAACTGCTCATCAGCTGTTAGTAAAACTTGCCAAAAGTAAACTGTTTAGTTTAGAAAAAAACCATTGCATAATCTAAGGTTATTTCAAGTCCTGTTCAGTTAGAGTCTTGGTAAGATTATTTCAAGGGGACATAAATCTTAAAGATACAGGATTATGACCTCATTTTCCTCATTTGTTGTTTTTTTTTTTCAGTAAGGAAGGGTTATTTTTAAAAGATGAAAAGGAGAAGAGAAATACTGAATATAAAAAAGAGGTACTTATATGTTTATCCATTTTTCTTATGTCCTTCCTCTCTATCTTTTACCCTTTTCTGAAGGTAGAAGTAATTTCTATAGTGTTCTCTACTTATCTAGCACCTTATAGGTGATTAAAATATTTCATAAATCAATTAATCTTGCTTCAGTGAATGCACACAGACACACACACACACACACACAGAGAGAGAGAGAGAGAGAGAGAGAGAGAGATAGAGAGAGAGAGAGAAGCAAGTATGTATGCACAGGTAGCTCCAGGCAGTTTAATCAGTTTGATGTCTTTTAGGTGTTTCCAAAGACTTGAAAACCAGGAAGAGATGATCTTGTCCTGGTGAGAACTGATATACTGCCAGAATATTATAAATGAAGAGCTGTACTTTATTGGGCCAAAGCAGAATGGGGGAATTGTCACATGCTTTTCCCAAGTAAATCCCACTCTTCCATTCTTCAATATGTAAAGCTCCTTCAGATTAAGGAATAATTTGGCCTACCCTACTTATTGGCAATTATGTGTCCATGGTTAGATAATGATGCTCTGTATCTTTAGCTCATCTGTCTAGGTGTACAGCACATGTTGATCACTGCAGGCTCAGTGACCAGGATCCCATGTTTCAACTCCTGACTAGGATGAGGGAGGATAGCATGTACCTGTTAGATACTTCAGAGATTTATAGAGTAGATCCAATTTTCAAATATTTCCTTTAGATGCCTTTCAAAGAATTAATGGTAGTGGGTACTGTTCCGAATGTCAGACTACTAAGGATACACATTTATTTGAAACACTGAAAAAGAACCATGATAGAATAAGAGGAGATGATTCTTTGAAACAAACAAGTTCAAATCCATTCCCATCCTTAGAACCCTGTGAACAAAAGCAAGTTATTGGACTTCTTAAAGTCTTCCTTTCCCTTCTATAAAATGGTGCAATGAGGTGGATGTGAGAAACTATGTATGTGTATGAAACTATTTAAAACAATACCTGACACCTTGGTGAAAACTAATATATGGAGTAAATTATGAACTTCTATCAACTCTCGAATCCTCAAAGTTCTCCTTTGGGAAGGACAGTGACAGTAATATTCAACTCTGTGATGCTTCTATGGGTATTGCATGTGTGTACCAGAGGAAAGAGAGGAGGGAAGATGACATGCAGAATGGTTTTCTTAGATTTAAAGCATTATTTCCACCAAGAGGTATATTAGAATTATTGAAACACTGATAATATGCACGAATTTTTATTAACAAAAGAAATTTCAGCCTGTGTCAGGATGCTTAGAAATGCCTCTTAGATCCTAGAGAACTGTGTTTATTCCACCCTGATCTGAGTGTAGTTTGGAGGAACAATTTGAGAAACACTGTGAGAAAATGATGTTTTAAACCAAAAATAATATTTAAAACCATAAAACACACACACACAGAAGTAATTGAAGTATTGAAGTGCTATGTTTGGTGTCTGCTAAGCTTCCTCAGTATGATCAAGAGACTTACATCACATACATATAGACTAAAACAAGGAAAAATTCATTCTGCTGTATTCTTAGCATAGCCTATGTTCAGCACTGCATTTCCTTTCTTCCAACATCTCTTCCTCAAAAGCCTATCCCAATCCTGCACTACAGGAATTGAGAACTGTTTGACCTTGTGAATTTAATCCCCTTAAGAGGAGCTTAGGTGGATCTAAGTAAGCTTCTAGAGACTTTGAAGTGACTCTCATTCACTGCTTTCTCTCATCAGACAAAGCAGCAATCATAAGCTAAACACTGTTATCACATTTTTAGCATTTACAGGAATATCAGATTTTATATTGCCCATGAGATTTTTCTAACAGTTAACCCGATAGCCTGTTTTTAAAAAAATTTTCTAAATAGCTCTTCCTAGGTAGATCTAAAAGTTACACATGATTGGAAAGATTTTGTGTTGGAAAAGCTATTTGTTATGAAATTTATACTCACACTTTTCTTGGCACCTTTCACACAATCACCCCACTCTAAAAGTTAATGAGTGAATTTGTAGCAGGTTAGTGTTTCTAGATGGTCTGGGTTTATTTGGGCTACTATAGCTGATTGAAGCCACATCATCAAAGTTTGATGAATTTATTTCTTCATTTAATAAATATTTACTGAGGGTCTATGATAGGCCAGATATGGAGCAAGGCATTGGATGGGTGGATGATAAGATAGGTGGAGGATGGGTCGATGAACGGAAAGACAAGGATGGCTGAATGAATTCCTCATGATTATATGGTTGAGTGACTCCCAAAATCTATGGAAATTGCCCAACATTTAAATTAAACACAATAATCTTAGAAATGTTATAAAGGGTACAGAACATAATATTTTTTTTAAGAAACCAGGCCAGATCTATGACTACCAGTACACACATTATTTCAGATAGAACTTGGACTCTGAGTGGAGTTTCTTAGGTGTTTGTGATGGTTAATCATAGGAAGGGTTACAAGTAATTTAAAATGTTCTAGGTGCTAAGACTTGCATCTAAAAGGTCCCTTGAAAAGTTCAAGCATTGAAGGTTTGATCCCCAAGGAAGCAATTTTCAGAGAAGGGATGTTAGCTGGCCCTTTTGCTATGAAATCTGGTTCTTCTCAGCAAGGGAAGATTAAAGTATTTCAGGCGTGCACTGCCTATGGCCCACAGGACACACACTTACCTTCCTTTTCTTAATGTTACAATAAAAAATATTTTAAAATAAAGCGTGTTTTACTTACATACACTAACTATATTATACATTCTGTGTATGATCCAGGCAACTTTCCTTCACTCAATGAGGTCCAGGCACCCAAAAGCCTAGATACACACATAAAGAATCAGTACACAGGGGTAAGCTTTCTCTTAGTGTGTTCATCAGCATTTTGTTGCTGTGACAAAAAATTTGAAGAGGACAGACTCACTCTGGCTCTGTCTTAGAGGTTTTGGTCCATGGTGGGCCAGTCCATTGTTCCTGGCCCTGGGGGGGAGGCAGGCATGGCAGAGCAAAACTGTTATCCTCCTGGCACCCAGAAGCCACGAGAAGGAAGATGGGGCCAGGCACAAAACACCCTTCTAGGGTCTCCCCCCAGTGGCTTGTTTCCTCTAACCAGGATCTTCTTCCAACAGCTCCGCCACCTCCCAATAGTCCATTCAGTTATGAACCCATTCCTGTTTTAAACCATTAGTGAGTCAGACTTCTATTACTTTTTTTTTGTTTTGTTTTGTTTTTGCAATGCTGGTATCAAACCCAGGGCCATTTTAATTTATATTTTCAATTTGTGTAAGTTGTCCTCAAAATATTTTGAAAAAAATGTTTCTCTAAGTGACTTGTCTGTCTTTGTCAGCATTTGACTGTTAGCTTCCTGGTGACAAAAACCTTTTGACTGGGTCATAGTGACATCTTTATACCATGTCACAATGCCTGGAGGTTTTGATGAGTGATTTAAAGACCGAATGACATAAATGGAGTTTTATCACTGCTACTGGGTCATTCCACCTTGAGCACATTAGACCATTACCCTCCGTTGCATTTTACCTTTTTTTTTTTTATCTTGATAACCTTCATAAAAAATACATATGTAAAGGAGAAAGTAAAAGCAGTAGGAATAAAGAAAATAAATTAAAGCAACTGTATTTAAACAAAACCAGAATAAACCATCTGTGTTACCTAGTTGTTTCTTTCTCTTAAGCCACATAATGATACCAGATGTAAGTTATTCCATATTACTTCTTTGGGTTAGATTACATTCCTTTCCTTTTTTTTTTTTTATCGGTACCAGGGATCGAACTCATGACCATGTACTTGCAAGGCAAGCACTTATGCCACTGAGCTAAATCCCCAGCCCTACATTCCTTTCCTTAAAGAAATGTGAAATTTCTTCCCAACTTTCTGATATAGGACATTAAGGACAAAAATATTTGCCTTTTAGCATGAATTGAAATGCCAAATAGTGAAATGTTCAAATCTTGAAATGGATCACATTACCCATTTTCCAAAAAGACAATGCTAAAAGAATGCCTGTGTCCAGTTAAGTGTCAGATAAATCTTATCCTCCTAAAATTCTTGGCCAGATTGCTAGATGTTTACCACATTTTACTCATTTCATTAATAGGACTTAGACATTATCACATAACAATAGTGATAATATTAACAGTCCCAATATTACTTCCCTAATCATTTCTACAGCATATTAGGTTTCCCCAATTCTGATTTTTTGTGACTTAGGTCAATAATATTTCAATGCCCTTGACTTGAGAACCAGGAGAAAATACCCATTGCAATCATTGAAAGATGACTTGCTAGAACATATATAGGTCTAGTCTATTTTGACACAATAATTTTTTTGACCCAGAATTTTTTCCAAGACAAGGATAAAGACAATAAAGTATTGTCAAGTGTGAGTAGTACCTGAAAGATCCTATCTGTAATGCTGAGTTCTGTGTTCCTTTTCCTGGCGCCAAATTCATATGTTAAAGTCCTAACCCCGAGTACTTCAGAGTGTAACTACTTCTAGAGATGAGGCCTAAACAGATGATCAGGAATAAGTGAGGTCATATGGGTATGCTCAAATCTTAACTGACTGATGTGTTTATAGGAAGAGATTCTGGCATGCGCGCGCACACACACATATCACGTGAACTCACAGGGAAAAGATGCAGCTCTGAAAGCCAAGAAGAGAAATTCTCAGAAGATACCAATCTGGCTGATACCTTCAATTTGGTCTTTTAGCCACTGGAGTTGTTAGAAAATGAATTTTTGTTGTGTAAGACACCAAGTCTGTTGTTGTTTATTCTGGCAGCCTTAGCTAACTATCCTCTCTTAGAAAATCTGGAGAAGAGGTGTCTGATTATGGTGAAAGGGAAAATTTTTGAAACGAGGTTCTTTGAAATCTCTGAGGTAGTGGAAGTCTGTCAAATGTGACTGAGAGCTAGATGCCAGCTTGAAGGCAGGGGTAGACCTTTATAAAGACTAAGGACATTTCCTTTTGGCTCTACTTACTTTCAGGTGAAAGCTAGATTGATTTCTGCTTTGTTCCCCAAACAGCTTGCACCAGCAACTGGCCACTGCCAAGCTTGGGCAGGGAGGGAAGAAGGCTTTATCAGTATGCAGATGAGGTGCTTTGGTGCTAACCAAACACCCTTGTGTCCACAGCCTTTAACCTGATGGAGGAATTCAGCCTCATTTCTGGCCAGCAAATCAATTCATCCCAGAGAAACCTTGGGGATAAAAATTCACACACCATCAGGAATTCAAAACCTTACCTCCTGCAAGACTGGCTTCCAACAATTTGGAATAATAATACACCTCAATACAAAGACCCAAAGCAACAAAGAACATCTCAGCCTACTTAAACACATTTAAAAAGCTCTAAGCAGATGGTCAGCTCTGTCCCAAACTGAACAGGCTGCAGTGGACCTATCAAAATGCGCTAGAATGGTGCTTTTATCTTTATTCCAAAATCTAATGCTCACTAAGCATTTCCAGTGTCAGACAAACCCGATTTCACTTCCATTTGGAGAAAGATGTGAACCTCTTCCTCCCTATTTATGTACATAATTGTCATTTAAAATTCAAAATCTATTGCACCTTCCATATTGAAATACTTTGTATTATTCTATACTCCAAAGTTTTCCATATGATACCCTGTGTAGATCATTTGAAGCATCTCCTCTATGCAAAAAAAAAAAAAAAAATCATGAAATGAGTAGTAGCCTTGAAATAAATGCAGAGTACAATTTTTTATTTTAATAGAAAAAACTAAAATATCAAAATTTAAAAAAAAGATTGAATTAATATATTTCAATTAAATGAAAAATTCCAATTTCAGTAACTATGAAGTCATACCACTAATTTAATATCATAGTTTCTAGGCTAATTTCTAAATTAAACACAAAGGAAAAAATATGAAAATTTAAAGATACACAAACTATTTAAGACAGTTCATATATGAACTAAAATTTTCAATTTCCAAGCAAAATACTACATTTTCAGCTCATATATTACTTCACTGTTAAGTTGTAAATGCAGCTGGGGGTAGTGGCATAGGCCTGTAATTCCAGCATTCAAGAGGCTGAGGCAGGAGGATTACTGCGAGTTTGAGGCCAATCTGAGCTACAAAGTGGGTACAAAGTGAGTTCAAGATGAGCATAAACTGCAGAGTGAGAACTTGTCTCAAAAATAAAAAAATTAAACACAAACAAAAACTCCAAGAAATTGCAAATAAAAACAAAAATGTAGTAATACAAGTTTTGATTATTCATTTTTATTACTGATAATTTCAGATATCCTGTAAGAACTGGAGAAAAACCATGCCTGAAACAAAGTTGGATGACTCAAAACCATTGGGACTCATTCTTAAAACAATCACATATAGTGGAGTTCATAGGGATCAGTAACCATGCATAAAACTCAGAGTTATTCAAATTAACTTCCATGTCAATTATTTGTTTATTAAGGAAACTACAAATGCACTAACCTCAAGATTATCTATAGCCACTGTCTATAGCAATTGTCTAGAACCTAGAGCCACAAAAAATTTGCTAATGGGGATAATATTTCATTGGAGAGTATGTCGCCAATTAAATTGTTGGTGTCTCATTAATAAAAGTAACTTACAGTTATGATTTGAGATTTTAAAATTCTCTGCAGTGAACTGCTTATTACTGGGATACCAGTCGCAGAACCCTACTTCCAGCATCCCATTAGCTTCTGTTCACTACCAAGGTTTAAGTGAGGGATCTTCTGTTTTATTTCTACTCCATCCTTTAGCCAGTAGTGCTGCTTACACAGAAGTACAGGATGATCCTGATCTTCACTGAAAACACTAGGATTTTGAGATCAGAGATTACATCTCTTCTCTCTTTACATCATTCATGCCATAAATGCAATTTATGAGTAAACTAATTTGTAAAAGTTTGACAAATTTTTTCTTAAGTGTACACACAGACTTGGATAACGTACAATGCAAGTTTTGTTTTAAAATAGTTATTTAATAATAGAAGTTGTAGGTAAATGAATGTTACAAAGAGAGGGTTGAGAAAAATGTCAGACATAAAGAAAATCTGTACTTTATAATTCCATTTAAATGAACTACAGAAGCTAGGAAATTTCTAACATGCTAAGTGACCTTACTCAGAACCCAAAGGAAAGCAAAGATGTTGTGTTAATGACAAATATCACCCAAGAGATATTTGGAAATTCCTCACTGTGTTCTATTTCTTGATCTGAATGCTAATTGTACTGTTGTGTTTACTTTGTGTGAATCCAAGAAAATGTGTGTTGAACCCAGTATAGACCCTCAGTCAACAGCAGATACTGTTGGCCTTGCTCTTGTTGGTCTTGGTCTTGTCATTAATAGATTCTGAAAACTAGTAAATGATGCTTTTCTGTTATTCTTATGTAAAATTAAGTCTAACTGCAGCTCACCTACCTATTGTTCATCCTTCTCTTCCTCTTTTGTGTCTCACCTCAGAAGCCTTTCCACTTGCCAAGATCATGAGCATTCACCCTCACAGCTTGACTTTCCTCATGAATCATCGTCCTTTAGGAACCAGTGTGATTCATAGGCTCCAAGGGGCTTGCAAGTCTTCAGGGATATGGAGATGGGAATACAGTAAATGGAAGCCCTGGAGTGAGTCATCCACCCAAGGGCGTCACCAACACTGATGAACTTCAGGGAGTCTGGACACTTGTGAGGAATCAGCTGGCTTGGTTTGAGGCTAAGGTGAATATTTGTGATATCTGAACTTTTCAATAATCGCATTATATTTGAATAAAAAGATTTTTATTAAAATGTCACAAATTTCATTATGCATGAAATAAGAAAACATTTTCTGATTACGTATAAGAAATAGATGATCAGAACCTTTCATACAGTTAGATATTCATCTAACTTCTCTTACTTCCCACAGTCCTCTAAAGACAATTTATTTAGACTATATTTGTCAACTAATTGAGACTGTTAATTAGTGAAAAGCCCAGGATAGCTTTTCGTCTTTTTCTTCTCGTGTTTTTTGAAGTACAAACATGTTTTGAGTTTAATGAAGTCTAATTCATCTACTTTTTTTTTTTTTTTTTTTGTCTTTTTGAGACAGCATCTCACTAAGCAGTTCAGGCTGGCCTTGAGCACGTCTTGTAGCCCAGGCTGGCCTCGAACTCACAACGATACTCCTGCCTCAGCCTCCCAAGTGCTAGGCTTACAGGCATGAGCCACCATGCCTGGCTTTCCAATATAGCTTGTAAAATGTACTCACTGACAGTTTGGACTGCAATTTTACAATTTCTTTTATATGTTCAAAGTTGGCTGACCATGGAACAGTCTCAGTGTCAAACCCTGATCATTTTTTTCTCTTTGTGCTTTAGTCTCCCATTCTGATGGCTTTTTTCATTTTCCCATGTGTACCAGGCTGATTCCAGAGTGCTGGTGTCAGGGCTTTCTCTTTCAAGCATCCTGATGAACACAGGGAAGTTTTCTCACCTTAGCCTCAAACCAAGCCAGCTGATTCCTCACAAGTGCCCAGACTCCCTGAAGTTCATCAGTGTTGGTGACGCCCTTGGGTGGATGACTCACTCCAGGGCTTCCTTTTACTGTATTCCTATCTCCGTATCCCTTAAGACTTGCAAGCCCCTTGGAGCCTATGAATCACACTGATTCCTAAAGGAGGATGATTCATGAGGAAAGACAAGCTGTGAGGGTGAATGCTCATGGGTCTTGGCAAGTGGAAAGGCTTCTGAGGTGAGACACAAAAGAAGGATGAACAATAGGTAGGTGAGCTGCAGTTAGACTTAATTTTACATAAGAATAACAGAAAAGCATCATTTACTAGTTTTCAGAATCTATTAATGACAAGACCAAGACCAACAAGAGCAAGGCCAACAGTATCTGCTGTTGACTGAGGGTCTACACTGGGTTCAACACTTATTTTCTTGGATTCTCGCGCTAAGGCAATGGTGACTTTTATCCCACTGTCTGGCACTGAGACACTGTTTGAGTGCCTGTAAGCTATACTTAAAAACTTTTGAAATGTTAGCTACTGGATTTTATTCACTTCTGTACCTGCAGAATCTTCAGGGAGTCAAGTACATTAGTACAGAAGCTGTTACAAGAAATAATTCTCAACAGTTTCTTCTGTTAGCTGAACAAAACTAGGGGACCATTCTCCACATTTCAGTCACTCTTCAGTGAGCAGCCCAACAGCATGTTCTTATATCTGCCTATCAAGTTGAAGTAAGGGCCTCCAAAATATTACCAGAATTAATGGCAATGATTTTTAAACTCTTTGCCAAACTTTTATATAGCTTTTGCCAAAGAATTCCTTTTAGTTTTTGTGTTATTTCTGGGGGATAAGTTTAATATATTCAACTATTTTTGTAACATCTAGACTCCTTAATGATTCTTCTCTTTTTTTTTTTAAAGTGGTTTTTCTATGACTATGATGTTCTATAAAACATTTTGCAGTTCAGAAAAATACAAAAATACTAAGGGTAATTTAAGAGATTTTTTGGATTTATTTTCTGTCTCTTTTTTAAATAAAAGATGAGCAGTCTTAGAAGAGAACCATTTCTACAGAATACATTAGCAGTGGATTTATATTATACAATGGGAAGTTGTGTTCATATACAAAAAGGAAGGTTTTGTTAACAAAAATAACCAACAGTACCCCAGACAGGCTGTCGCTGCCTCTGACTGTCATATCATTTCATGATTAGACAAGGGTTAAAGTAAAGTGACTTCTTCAAAAATCTATCAGAATTTCCACTCAAAAGTAAACTCCTGCAAGATTTTACTGTACAGTAAATTTAGTGGAAATAATAATTAGCTTTAAGTTATTATTGGCTAAGGAAGACTTAGTTTTAGAAAGCAGTATGATCAGAACATATACTGGTTTGGCCTGGTATCTTTGTATAATCAAACCCTGAAATGCAGATATCAAATAACCTTCTTCATGAACCAAAGTGATACAGAGAAACTTGTCTGATAATGGAGCATGCATTCAGTGTCAGACAGTGGAATAAAAGTAGGCACAATTACTATAGCTCCTTCTTTCTGATCCTTATCAGCCAGAAGAAAAACAAATGAGACCATAGTTATGATATCAACTAATATCAGTATCTAAGAATTGCTCTTTTACAAATCTATATGGCTCAGAGGCAACAGAAATGCTAAAATCTACACTGAACTAGATTCTTTTGCTGGCCAACAAAAGATGACTCCTCACTCTATAGGACATACATACAAACTATTCTTTTCACCTTGCATATATGAAGAGTCATGAAGTTCATTTGAAACCTGGAGTGGTTACAGATAGCAATCTGCTTGCAAATAAATCCAAAGGGAAAAGATTTTAAAATTCATTTGAACTCTCAGTCTACTCAGATAGACAAATGAAAGAGAGCTGTTAGTGCTATTAGAGGAAAAGTGTGTAAAGTGTGATCAAGTGTGTAAAGTATTCCCTAGTTGTAGGTGGCTTTAGCTCTGAAAACACAAGTGAATGAATATGTGCAATAAGAAGATTATTAGTATCGCATTATATTATCAACAACATTGAATAATACATTCAATATGCTGTCCTTTATAGCAATCCATAGTTGAAAGATTTGTAGATTCAGATCAAGCAAGCACACATTCCACTCCACAAGACCCAGTGTCCAATGCAGTTCTGGAAATTATCATCACCCTCGTCCCTTGCCAATAATGGTGCAGGGATATGGTGGTGCATCACCCTATTAGGACCACTCTGGTGATGTCAGGTAGCCTGTAAACCTACAGTAAAGGGAATATTTAGTGAGAGAAGTAACTATTTTTAATAAGAATTTTGTGTAATGAATCTCTTAGTGGAGTCCCATCACTATTAAAGTAAATTATATTTAATCTACATTTATTGAAAATATGAATATGCTAGATAATATTATAGATGCTTGTCTTATTTCTGTAAAAAAATCCTTTAAACTATTTTAAAATTATATTGTAGGAATGGGATAAATGTAATAAACATTGAATATGATAAATAAGTATATCATATAGAAAGTTAGAAGGTGACAAGCAATAGAGTAAAACATAAAACAGCGTAAAGGGGGTTCATTAATATTTTGACATGGCACACAATGAGAAATAACAGAACGAAAATTAGCTACATGGTCAGTCTACAGGAATATTAAGGTAAGGTTTAGTTTCAGGAGGATAAGTTTAAAATAAAAATTTCCATTGGAAAGATGAAGAGAAAATATCAACCAAAATATCTTTTTTTCTACACTGGCCTATAACTTTCTCACATGGAGAATTCACAAGTGGAATATTAAAGAAGATTTAGGTATAACTCTGTAATAGATTCATGGCATCCTGAAGAAGGAAATTGTAATCTACTTAGTCAACTTTCATTTCTAAAGGATGTGTGGGAAGAATCAAGACACCTTGAATTTCCTGACAGTTAGTTTCCTCTACAAACCACTTAAACCAACAATCCCAATAAGATTAGAATCCTAAAGAGTTAGAAGTGTCAGCTCAATGCAGTCACTTTGCACACTGATTTCCAGAAGAGAATGGCCTTAGGCTGGCTGTTTGTGAAGTGTTCTTATGAAGGATGAAGATACAATTCTACCTTCTAATTATAGAAGAAAATGTTGTTTGAACATAATATATTTCCCGAGGTATCTTTGTGTATATCACCATACCATGTACCCAACCACAAACTTGTCGTACCCTGATACTCTCTTTCCTCAAACTCATGAGCCATGACTCTTGCTGGCTGACCCAGGAACAATGGGGTCCTCCCTTCATAGAAGGCACTGGGGGTAGAGTGACCGTTGAGTTTACTCTGATTTTTAAAAAAACTGTCATATGAAAAAGACAAAAAAAAAAAAAAAAAAAAAAACTGTCATATGGCAAGATAGTGGGTTTCAATGCTGTCACCTATTTAGTCAGCCCAGATGAACTAGAATCACCATTTCAGTTATATCATAGCTCCAGGCAAGAACATGTCACCCTCTTTATTTCCAGCTTCCAACAAGCTGCTTAGGCAGATGCTAAATGTGGTCCTCCCTGCCACGTTGAGTAGAGTGGCCTTTGTGCGGGTTAATTGAGCCCCCACTCCATTTAATAGGCTGTTGAAGTCTTATTGAAACAGAGCTAGTGCCGCAGGTTAAATACATTGCAGTGCTCTTGCTAATCCTCTCATTAACAGGGCTGGAAAGCTTGTAGGGAGCTGTGAGTTTGCATATATTAACAGGGAGCTCTTCACTCAAGTGCTATCAATAAAATGACAAAGCCAGTTTGCAAATAGTGAAATCAACAGTGACACAATGCTAGATACCTTTAAAAAAATAAACAGCTTAATAACTGATAAATCTTATATTCACACTTGAAAAAAGAAAAAGATAAGCTGGGAAGAGATGCCTTTTGTTGGGTCAGATTTAAGACAGAAAAGCGACTGAGGTCAACCCACTGTCGAGGTGAAGCGGAACTGAAAAATGATGTCAAGGAGCCACAGACACTAGGGCCACATTTCTAAGTACCCTGCATGGCACAGTATGCTGCTTTATTTTATGAATAAAAAATAAAAGAAAATCCTGCCATGGCTGAATTAGGTAAGATGGAAGTCTGTAGGTTTGCCAGCTCGTCTAGAAAAACGGTGCCAACATAACCATTTTAGAGAGTATATGGCGCCAGAGGCAGCCTCCTACATCAGAGACTGCTATGTGCCAGGAGGGAAAGAGGGGGCCGGGGACCTGTGAAAAGGGGGAGACCAGCATGTACGCTCAGCTAAAGACTGTCCGTCCTACGTTTCCATGTCATACAGGAAAGTGAAACGAAGATGGGGGGAGGCAAGTACTGGTAAATATCATTGTCATCTGGTCGGACCCAAATACTCAGATATGAAAGTAAACAAAAGTCACTGGTTTAAATTTCTAATCTCTAGGAAGCACGCAACTTCAGAATTTTGTTTTTTAAATATTGCTTTAGTTCAACTATACAAAATTCTGCTAATGATGATTCATGTTTAGAAAGTATGTTGGATAATTCTTTCCTAATTAGGTCAGGAATCATTGTGTTGCTAACTTGCTATGTGATGCTCGGCAAATCATTTCCTCTATCAGAATCTAATTATCTTTGTATGTAATATGAATGCTTTGTATTAGAGGAAGTCTAAGATACTTCTTGGTTCTCAAATCTTATGATTAAAATAATAGGGCAACCACAAATTAAACAACTTGTAGATTTTATTCTTAAAAAAACCACTAATGGTCAATATAATTCCTCTGTGGTAATGACGGGACAGTAGAAAGAAAGTGGTCTCTCTTAAGTGACTTTACTTGACTCGAGGGCTGGGCTATTGCTTCCAAAAACCTTCTAAGGCCTCACACAAATTCATCATTAAAAATTTCTTTATTATTATTCAGACATTAATTCTGATGATCTTCCAGCCATAGTAGAAGATAATATTCAAATAGACATTTCAAACTACCCCCATTTTGAACTTAATTTATAATCATCTCACTTTGTATATTATATGAGACCAGTTGTTTCCAATTCTCAGCCTATAAGACTCTCAAACTACCTCATGCTTTCTTTTCTACTGCAATTGCCCTGCTTACAGCTCTTCCTACTGATCTCCTTTCCTAACTCATCTTCTGAAGAACTAAAAGGTTAGTTTTTATAATGACCAGTGCAGATAATATTATTTACCAGTTTTCAATGTCACTGCCATTTGGAGGAATGGGCTACAGATCATCTACCACTCAAAGCTTTTGATAATCTGGCCCTTTCACACCCTTTTACATTTATTCTGTCTTATAAACTATAACTCGTGTGCCTTATACTGAAAAATCAGGAAGATTGCTGATCTCCCTTTGCTTTCCATTTGCTGGGCCTTCACCACCCCAGTGTGCCTAAGCTTCCGGCACAGATGACATAGTACTGTAACTTTTTCCATGTATTAACTGGAGACAAAATAAATCACTCTCAGGTTTGCTATAAAACTCACTAGACTCTTATTCTTCAGTGTAATTTTTTATCCACATATGGAATCATTCCTGAGATATTAGATAATACATTTTATTCTGTTTCTAATAACCTAACAAGTTACAAACTCTTATAGGTTGGTGAATAATGACAAAAACTATTATTTCAGGTTGCTTGAAAGTACCTTGCAAAAATTCTTCACCCAGAAGAGGATCAGCAAAGATTTGTCAAATCGAATGGGGTGGTTTTCCAAAAGTATCCTTAAACATATCCTTGTAAGTTCAGGCTATATAAACAGGGACATCCTGTTCGAATGAGGATAACTACCTGGTGATTCAGTCTTTGCTATCTTGGAATCTTCACACTAGATTTTCTTTAAGAAAGCAAATGTTTGAGTATACAAATAGCTTTCTATTAGAAAAGAGGAAAATCTAAGTTCTCAAGATGGTCAGTAGCATTTCTAGCTAATTACTAAGACTAGAATACCTGGATTCTTCTGATCTAGTTAAAGTATGGTTCACAGACCAGAAGTATCAGGACTACCTAAGAGTTTTATTTGAGAGTTTATTAATAATGCAGGCTCTTGGGTCTCACTCCAGACCTCCTGAGCTAGAATCTTCATTTTTAACAAAGCCCCCAGCTGAGACATGTGCACATTAAAAAGTAGGAGAAGATTTTCTCATAGATCTTACTGCTAGATAAGAAGTCTTATATTTTTAAGTTCTCAGGGATGAAGACAAAGACAAGAATTAACAAAGCCATGGAGACTCTCCACACTTTTGGTGGAAATGCAAATTAGTGCACTCATTATAGAAAACCATAAGGAGTCCCCTCAAATATTTAAAAAAGAACTTCCATATGCTACAGCAATCCTACTGCTGGGTATACACCCAAAGGAAGAGAAACAAGGATGCCAAAGAAGCACCTGTTCTCCAATGTTTATTATAGTACCAAGATATAAATCAGCCTAAGTAACTATTAACAAATGAATGAGTATACAAAATGTGGTTCATATACACAATGGAGTATTAATTATTAAAAAGGAGAGAATCCTGGTATCTGCAACATCATGTATGAATTTGGAGATCACTATTGTTCAGTGAAATAAGCCAGGTACAGAAAGACAAATATTACATGATCTCACTCATTCATCGTATCTAAAACAGCAGAAAAGTAGAATACTGGTTACCAGAGGCCTGAATTGTAAGGGAGAGGGCAAATGGGGAGATGTTAATCTGTGGACATAAGTACAGTTAGATGAGTGATATTTTTAAAATATACCCAGCTTAGGCAAATATACAGACAGACGGTAGATGCCTGGGGCTGGGCATCAAGGATGCTCTGGGATAAGGAAAGATAAAGAGGAAAGAGAAATGAGAAATGACTGCTAATGGGTTACAGAATTTCTCTTTGATGATAATAAAAAATTGATTATTGTGAAGGCTGTACAACTCAGTGATCATATTAAGAACTAGAATTGAGCTCTCTGGTTAAATTGTACGATATGTGAGTTTTATCTCAACACAGTGGGGTTTTAGTATAAATTAATAACACTATAGACAATTAAAAATCTTTGTTTCAATCAAATCTCACAGATGAACATAACTGCAACAACCCAGAGCTGTCATAGAGGTAGTGTAGGTAAAAAAAATCCAAAAAAAGAAATATGTTGTTAATATACATTCTTATTTCTTGAGAAGCAATGATCATATGGCATTAACCGTTAAACTAAAACTTCCTTCTCCCAGCTCACCGTAAAGTCATCAGCAACATGCTGATTCAATCAATTCAGAAGAATAAATACAATCACTTTCCTCCTTATTTTGCCTAAACTGTTACCATTTTAGTTTAGCACAGCAAATTTCAAGGCTGCAGTGAAAACCTGTGGGCCACTCTAAAATTTCCCTTACTGAAATCAAGTATTATTCATATCACATTTAGCCCTCTTTTTTGTATAAAAACTGTGAATTCTCTTTAAGAAAATCAGGGTTTATTCTGGTCTGCAATCATATAGTCATTTATGAAACATTCTTTGCACCACTAGTTGCAAACAAACAAACAGGAAATCTCACTGCTGAATAATGAACATGGCCAATTGAATGGAAATAGAAGACTTGATGAGCTTGAACTTGTTCTCCACTTTCCTCCCATCTCCACACCTCTCTTCTACTTTTCTTTAGAAAATAAGTCTTGTAAGGGAGTTTCCCTGGAGAAGCACCTTGTCATCTCACCACTCTTTAAGACAACTGTGGAATCCAAGAGGGAAATTCTGACTTAAGAATTTCCCAGTATTATGTTGGCCCACGTTGAAACTGATCACATTTATCAAACGCTATAGAAGTGCTAATATTATGCATTGTTATCCACAGTTAATGCAATCAAGGGAACACCTTCAGTACTCTGGTGTGTGTGTGTGTGTGTGTGTGTGTGTGTGTGTGTGTGTGTGAATTCTTGGGGGCACATGTGTGCAAGAGCTGTTGTTTTGTAGGATGAGAAGAGCAGGAGAGATTGTAGCATAAACTGTCTTCTAAAGAAAGATATGAGGATTTCTGGGTCAATTTGTTAGGATGCTAATTGTTCCTGATAAATGCTTTCTGAATTTTAAATGAAATTCAAAGAGAAGGGACAGAGATTGCTAAGAAGTTTTTAAAGTGAAAAAAAGACAAAGACATATGCCTCAGTGAAGAAGAATTTCTATTAACTATAAGCCTGTTAGTCACAGAAACGTAACGCTCAAATGCTCATATTTTACCTCTTTTTATTAGTACATGTATGTAGTACATGGTGTTTACATTCATTTTAGGGATTGGTACATGTACTTCGCATATCTTGAATATTTTACTTTCTGAGGCAGAAATAGAACAGCATGAGCAGCTGAAGTAGCAAAACCCAACAGGATAGGAGACATAGGCTCAGGGCGTGAATGCAGCACTCAGCTGAACGTTAGCCTCAGCCCTGGTTTCTTCTTGCACAGTAGACATTCACTTCTACTTTTATTTAAAAATGAGTTTTAAAAAAGATTCTGGGCCCAATTAGTTTTACAGGAAAGCATTTTTCCTAAAGTTTACAAAATAGAAAATTTATAGCTACAGAAATTTATACCATAAAATGTCAAAAGAAGATAATGAATACTAGTGAGGAAGGAAGAAGAAGAAGAAGGTGGAAGAGGAGGAGGAGGAATAGAAGAAGAAGAAAAAGAAGAAGAAGAAGAAGAAGAAGAAGAAGAAGAAGAAGAAGAACAACAACAACAACAACAACAACAACAACAACACAACAATAACAGCCACATTCTACTGAATTTTGCAAAAAAAAACCAACACTAGTGTAAAACTAGAAAAGAATTCCCCAAGATACTATTGATTTATCTTACAAATGAGTAAGTAAGAAAAATCCTAAATATAATGGTATCAGATGATTTCAATAATTGGCTTTTAATCTCCCCACCAAACTATTCTATTGGAAGTGTCACAGCTTTTTCGTTGCATTTCTCAGGAAGCTGACTTTGAAATACATTTCGCAGGCAGAGTACTTATTAAGGTGTGTCCTTGGGATCAAGTTTGATGGATAGAAGAGTGGAACAAAATTTGTTGGAGGGAGAAGTTGATTTGTGATACAAATCTCAAAATCTCTTCAGTAGAAGCCACAGAAAGATCTGTATTTGAATGAAATGATCCAGCCTCTGTTCTCACATTTCTCAGTCTCCTGGTTGAGACTGCTGTGGAGGGTACCAGACCTTGTACGAAGCATGTCTCACACAACACTGGGAAAGAACATCTCCTTCTTTATTGTGGAGTCATTGCACTTACTCTGCTCATAGCTATGTGTCCTGTCCAAAAAATGGCTTGTCCTCTTTCAGAGTGCAAATAATACCCAAGGAATCAGCAAATTACTACTTACAATCTGCCAAACTGACTCCTCAGTTATGAAAGTGGAGACACATACTGTGTCTATGCAGGTAGCCTGAAAAGTATAAGAAAAAAATCTAAATTTTCTTTCTACAAATAGTACATAAAGGTAGTCCTATTGTACAAAAAAAAAAAAAAATCTCAGTAGAATTTTGGTTCTTGGCTTTTTAAAAAAAATCTTTGCACCCTTTATTTTTGACTTTACTCAAAGTCCTTATAGTTATTCACTGAACCCTCAGAAATGTCCACCTTTCAAATGAGCTGATTCTCAACTGAGCATACTTTAGTTTCTGCAGAGGGAAGAGTATGCAGTTTGGGTTCTCATCTGTCCCACTGAAGGGATTTAAGGGTTATAGATTGAGAATCAATGTTCTGAAGTTGGATGAGGGACACATTTAAGGGTTATAGATTGAGAATCACTGTTTTCAAACTCAGCTAATGTAATAAACATAAGTAAATTAATTATTTAAAAATTTTGGAAACAGTGTATTTTTAAAACAACATAAAATTACAATTAAATCAGTATGCTCCAAATTTATTTAAACCTATAAATTTAAACCTATAAAAAGGTTTAAATAAATTCAGATTAACAAACTAAAACAAGTTACCCAAAATCAACGTCTAATATAAATAGGCACTCTAATCATTAGGCAAGGAAAATATTATTAATATTAATATTAATACAAGAATTTAGGAATTTGGGGGTGGTAGAGGGAACTTCACATGAATGAATTAAAGACTAAAACCACAAATGTATATGTTTGAAACTTCTAAAGTGAGTAGTTTTAAAATATTGCATGAGAAAAAGTTTACCTAGTGGAAAATAGTAATGGTTTGAACTTTTGAGGATCAAATGAATTATGAAATAAATATAACAAAAAGACAAAATTTAAAAAGTGATGAATATTTCAGATAAAATCTCAATATTTTCAATATGTGCATTTCATGCAAATCATTCAAATTCTCTAATATTGCAACAGAAAAATGAAGAATCAACCTCACAATTCTCACATGAAATCATTCAAATTAGAGTTTTAAAGACTATGTTAGGAAATGATTGGTATAAATCTTGTCCTACTTTTGAGTCCTTTAAATATGCAGAATACCTCCTAAAGTTTTCAATTTAGTCAATGCCTAGGCAAGTGCTCAGAAGTAAGTAATTAACTGAAGAGCTTATTACTTATGTGTATGGCATGTACTAGGCATTCTTAAGACTATGGAAAATACATAAGCAGCCATTAAGTTAAATCTATTAATGAATGTAAAGTTAACAAATAGGTTTGCATTTCATAAATAAATGTGAGATCACGTGGGCTGGGACAATTACAATAAAATAGCTGTATGCTAGGACACTAAGACAGATAATTTTTGTGATAGGATTTTCACCACCTTTCAGTTAATGCCAAGAAAGAATTTAACAGATTCATAGAAAGAGTGATTGTATAGTTTACAGAGTTTTACAGGATAGAAAGTCTAGTGACAGGGAAATTGGGTTTTAGTTTTTGTTCTATTTTTAAAAATAAAAATAAATTATATTATAGCATTGGATTATCCTGAGTACATTAGCTCAAGATAAGAATAAGCTTCCTTAAATTCTTTTCCAAAACAAAACAAAACAAAAAAAAACTCATAAGGTAAAAATTATTTCATAGTTAATGATTTCTGCTCTATGAAAGATAAAATACACAGTTAATGATAAGTTTAGGCCAGAGGCTAAAAATAGACAAACCACTTAAAAGCTCAATACCAGTTAGCCTTATCCTTTTTTGTTTGTTTTTGTTCTTTTGAGACAGAATTGTGCTATGTAGTTCAGGCTGGCATTGAACTCACTATGAGCAGATCTCATGGCAATCCTTCTGCCTCGGTCTCCTAAGCACTGGGGTTACAGGTATGCATCACCATGCCCAGTCAGTTGCATTTATCTATTATTAGGAGTTTTTCATATGTTTTCTGTCCCTGGAGGCTTGCCTTGGAAGTACTCTTGTGATTTCTGCCTGTACTGAAATCTGTGACATGATCATACAGACCATCACATCCAAGTAGTAGGGTATTATTTAATTTCTGTGTTTATGAAATTTTTGCAGTTTCTTTTGTTAATAACTTCGTGTCATGACACTATGATCAAACAATATGCATGAGATAATTTCAATTTCTCTGCATGTTCTATGGCTAATACACAGTCTGTTTTAGAGAACATCCTGTGTGCAGCTGAGGAGAATTCTGATGTTGTTAGATGGGACAATCTGTAAACAATCACTAAGTCCATTTATTCTCAGGTTTGCTCAATTGTTTCTTTGCTGATTTTTGTCTAGTTGATCTATCTCTTTGTGACAATGGAATAATTAAGCTGTCCTGTCCCAATTAGGTTATTGCTTATTTGATTTTTCATATCTATTAACATTTTTCTAATGTACTAGAATGTTCCTGTATTTGGTGCATATGTATTTACGATTGTTATCTTTTTCTCTTGAATTTTTCCTAAAGAAAATATGTAGTGACCTTCTTTATCTCTTTTGATCATTCTTGGTTTGAGGTTCACACTGTCTGCAAACCAAGAGTTACTGATGCTTTTTCTTGTATTCCTGTTGTATGAAAGATTGTTTTCTATTCTTTGACTTTTAGTCTATGAATTTCTTTTTGAGTTAAATATGCTTCTTGTATACAGCATATTATTGAGTCTTGTTTCTTAATCCATTCTGCCAATCTGTTTGTTTTGATTGGTGAATTGAGGCCATTTACATTGATGATTATAAGTAATATTTATTGGCTTATCTTTGTCACATTATTTTTCTGCTGTTGGTTTTCTACTTTTCCCTTCTATTTAATTGTTTGCCTCACTTGTTGGTTTTTTTCTGTTGCTCTTGGAATTGTGGTCATTTTTATTTCTGTTTATTACTTTTAGTACCCTATGTGGTGTTGACTTGGTGGTCATGAATTTCTTCAGTTGTTCTTCTTTCTTATTGAAAGTTAGTTTTTCAGGGTACATCAATCTGGGTAAGAAGCTGTTTTCTTTTAGGAATTGAAATACTTCACTCCAAGCTCTTCTTGATTTGAGCAGTCTACCACTATTCTGATGGGCTTTCCTTTAAAAGTTATCTGTTTCTTTCCTCTAACATTTAAAAAAAAAATTTTTTTTTTTTATTGCTACCAGGGATCAAACTCACAACCTTGTGCTTATAAGGCAGGCACTTATGCCACTGAGCTAAACCTCCAGCCCCTTCTCTAACATTTTTAATATTGTGTTCTTGTGTTGAATTTCTGGGATCTTGACTATTACATGTCTTGGTGTAGATTATTTTGATTAGGGTAATTAAAGTTATCTGTATGTCAGATTCTTTTTCTTTGTTTGGGAAATTTTCTGCTATTACTTCTGCAAATAGTTTTTTTTTTTTTAATGTCACTTGTGTTGACTCCTGCTTCTTTATTGACATCAATTATTATTTATTTTGTATTTTAAAATTTATTTTAAAGAGGATAAAACAATAAAACCAATAAAAACAAACCAGTGTAAGAGATACAGACCTAAACACATTACAAAATCAACAATAGTTATCCTAATGCCCTTTGATGTCTTCAAAATAGCTGCAGATCACTTTGGACACAACAAAAATCAAACAGAACAGAATAGAATAGAAGCAATAAAAACAAAACAATGGATTCAATAAAGATCTTCAAAACAAGCCTATAGTATTTCCAAAATTGCTAACATATCTTGCTATCTTTGAAATAGCTGCTCCTGCCATCAGATTTGATGTAATCAAACAAAACAAAAAAGAATAAAACCCAACCCCACATAACAATGAAAACAATGTAGGACTTCTAAAACAAGACCATAGGGAATCAACAGTGGCTGCAACCCTCAGAAGGAGATTCCCTCCCAGATGTCACACTGTATACCAGTATCTTCTGAACCCATGATCAGACCACTAGCCCTAGACCTGCAGTGTTAGTGAAATACCAAAGCACCACAGGCATCCAATTGCATTTCACCTCCATAGCTATCATACAGCCTGTGTTTCTCCAGATAAGCCCGTTGCTTATGTTGGGGGGAGGAATGCTGTGAGATGGTACTTTTTGTTTGCCAGCCCACAGGCTGGAAAGGGCTGGGATCTGCTTGCTTCATTCCAGTGGGAGTCCACACATGGCTCTGGTTCCCAGGCTGGGTTTGCTCGATCATGTGCCCTTTATTTTCTCTAATTCTGGTCCGTGAATGGTACTGACTCACAGGGAGAAAGTAGGGACTCAACATCAATTATTTTTATATTTTTTCTTTGCATCATCTTGCATCTGTTGAGTTGTTATTTCTTGATCTTTCATTATTTTCAAGAAATCTTTTCTTTCATGATTGCTAATTGCAATCCTGTCTCCAAAGTCTGAAAGTCTGTCTTCAGTTTCATTCAAGGAGTTTTGCCAATTTTTGATGGAATTTTAAATTTTTTGGAAATCTGTTTGAATCTGTTTTGAGCATTCCATTTATTTCCTATATTGATGATTCACTGTTTCCATCTTCCTATAATCATCTATTTTTTAATCTACCTCCTCTTTAGATCTGCAAAGCAATTCTTTTATACATGTTGATGCTTCTTTTTTTACTTGAGAGATTATTTCTGATCTGATTTCTTCTATAGTTTCATGGAATTGTTTCGTGTCTTTGGTTGCTACCATTTGAGGAATTTCAGGGGTGCATTTTCCAATTTCTTCTGTCATTGACTCCTGGACTTGTTCTGGGTGAGCTGGAGATCTGAGATTGCATTTTGCTTCTTGTCTTGTCATTTTGTATTTAAAAAATAAAGTTTTATCCTGTTTTCTGTGATGATTCTTGTGGGTTTTTGTAGTAGATAGCTGTATCACTAGTGTCAGTTCTTCTCTAAGAAAAGTCTGTTCTTCTCGGATGTCTTCTGTTTATGGGAGATTCTTAGTTTGTGTCTGTTCCAAGATCCTACCTCCCCAATTAAATAAGAGTGGAATGTTGGTATCTGTTTGGTTCAGTCTTTTGTTGGAGGGCTGTCATGAGGTTATTACCCCAGAGGCTCCCAGTATTGTTACAAAAGGGAGAACAACTGATTATAGCAGGCATGATATGCTAGTTAAAGTAGTAAAATTAGCAATAACAATAGCATCAAGCACATTTTAGAAAATGACAAACTATGGTAACCACTGATTTTGTACCTTAGACCATAGGAGCAATGTCCATAGTTATGTAACAAAATCAATCAGAAATTAGGATTTTCATGCAAAGAGCTCCCCATGGTAGAGTGGTTTTATCCTGTGGTGGGGAAATTTAGGGAGGACAGTAAATAAAACCAAGATAATTGGAAAGGAATTAGAACAAGGAAGGAAGATAAAGGGTGGTCACCCAAGGTTTGGATTAAAGAAAGGCTAGAAAATAAAGAATGCAGGAATATTTGAGGGGTTATCTGAACTTGGTCTTTGGGTTTTGGGAAGGGGGTTGATTTTCTGTGGCTGGAGTTCTATTCAGCTATTTAGAAAAGATGGGGACAAAAAATAAAGAGAAAAAAAGAAAGCAAAAAATCCCAAACCAAAACAAAACAAAATAAGAAAAAAAAAAAAGAAGAAGAAGAAGAAGAGAAAGAAAAAGGAAGAAAAAAAAGAAAAACACTGAGAGGGAAAGCCCGGTTACCGAGTCCCAGATTTTGTCTGTGTTGGCTGCCAGTTCCTCGGGGTAATGGGACGGGCCAGACACCTGGCCTGGTTCTGGATGGCCAATCTAGTGGATCAGTTGCTGAGTCCTGGATGTGGTGCTGCATGGAATAGTTCCAGGCCTCTAGTTTCACCTGTCCATCATGTGCTCCTTATCTAGGGTCCTGTTGTGTCACTGGCATCTCCCCAGGTCTCTGGGCTACTCCTCTTGCCAGTTTTGCCATCCCAGATCAATGCAGGAAGAGCGGGGCACAGACTCACAATCCTCTCTCCAGTCCACTAACCCAGGCCAATGGAGGAGAGAGGGGCGCAGACTCAGCTTCCTCTTACTAGCTGCGCTGTCCTGGGTGGATGCAGGAAGAGAGAGGTGCAGACTCAGACTCTTCTCACAAACTGCACTGTGTAGGGGCAACTGCTTCAACATTCTTAAATAAAAATGATTTCCAACGTGGAATTCAGCACACTGCAACTGTCCATCGAATAGCAAAATAAATGAAGATATTTTCAGATGTATGGTACTCTTTTTTTACCTCTTTTAAAGTTCATTACCAAATACATAGTTCCTAGTCACAAAGCATAGGAACCAATGAGTTGCTTTTGGCAAAGACAAAAAGAAGTACAACATTGAAACACTGGAAGTGAGGCATGTAGGGACTGATGAGTGTAATGGGCTACATTAACCCAGGGTAACAGAAAAGAATGTTTAAAGCAGGTGGGAGACCTGATTCCGTGTTAGGCCGTCTTTCTGTTTTCTTCATTTAGTTTTGATTGTCAGAAAGAAAAAGAAACATCTATCTCTAAATGCCTTTTTCCAGAGAACTGAATGCTTATCTTTAGAGTGGCATGTGTTCATGATGCCTGCCACCAAAGCTAAGGCATATGTCCTACATTAGGAACGTCTAAGCAGTCTGTGCAGTGTCACTCACTGGATCACTTTGGGTTCCAAGAAATGCATTAGAAATCAGAGCTTATTATTGTTCATGCTGATCCCATTGAAATACTACTTTACTATTTTATAAGATTAATTTTATTTATGCAATCTCATTTTCAGTTTATTTCAGGGACTAAATCATAGAAGAAGGAGCTACATGAAATATACCTTGAGAAAATATATACGTGCAACAGTAGACAAGGCATAAGAAAAAGGGAAAATTTGGTTAGTTCAAAATATTCCCACGTTGGGATTCTACTTAATTGTATTACTCCATAGAGATTTTGACTTAAAGGAAGAGAGTTCTTAATTATATTTTACTTATCCACTAAATATTAGCATATTAGCATTTTTGATCGCTGAGTTTCATATGCCAACTTAGTTTTCGTTTTCTTTAAAGCGACATTTTTAAAGCTGAGTGTTCTGTAAGAAACAAAGAGAACTAGTCAAATCGAAAATCATAAAACACTTAAGGGGTGTGGATTTTCCCAACAACTTTAATAGGGACTGTTACAAATTCTAGTTTTCATCATTTCTCTGTACTTAGGTCTTGCTTTGAAGCCCACCAGTTTCTTTGCTTGCTTTGAAGCTAACCAGTTTCTGCTGCTGCATGAGAACCATACGAAATAGGGGCCAAAATTTTATTGGCCTCCATCTTATTGATATCCAATAACAGAAAATGAAATACATTTCAGCTATACAGAGACATAGACTAGTAGATATGCATACTTAGCAATAGATACTACCCAAATTTTAGAAAAATATTAGAAGATATAACCATGCAGGTCTTCATGTAACCAGGGATTTTTAAAACATAGCTAATCTGGGCTAGGGGTTTAGCTCAGCGGCATAAGCACCTGCCTTGCAAGCAGGCGGTCGTGAGTTCAATCCCCGGTACCGATAAAAATGAAAAAGACAAAAAAAAAAAAAAAAAAAAAAAAAGCTAATCCATTTCGGACATACGTAAATTCAGAAAACTACTATTTTTTCTTTTTGAAAATATTATTTTCAAAAGACGTAACTTGGCTGTTAGTTACTGGAAGGATAGGCTTTGCAATATGAATCTCTAAAGATGGGATCAGCTTCTTTATTTTTGATGCAAAGAGGCAATGAGCAACTTTTCTAGGGTGACATGATCTTACTGAAGAAGTTGATTTTTTCTTTTTGGTACCAGGAATCAAACTCACAACCTCATACTTTCCAGGCAGGTACTTAAGCCACTGAGTCAGATTCTCGGCCAAGAAATCGATTTTTAAGTGTAATGTGTAGTCTACTATCTTATTTGATTGTTCATTCATTGGGTCATTCAAAAAATTTTGAGTGTCTATCTTAGGCTTGGCAAAGACTCTAGAAACAAGGAAAACAAAGGAAATCTTTGCATTCTAGAAGCTAATAGGGCTGGTAGCAAAGACAGAAAATCATTCAAAGATCATATGTCTTGGCTAGAAGTGAAGTAAGAGAAGATGCTAGAAAATGAAAGCATATTGGCTGAGGGAATCATGGAAGGAAATGAAGTTGGATATGGAGTCAGGGGTCATGTATAGGATTTTATGTTTTAAGAATAATGGAAGTTTGTAGAGAACTCTGAGTATGAGTATTACACGGTCATTTCTACTGCATCATGCAGTCTCTCTCAAGCCAGTAGGTTTTGATAGCACTTAATGTTTGTCTTAATATTCTATATTTCCTTTCATCTGACTTCAAAATCTTCCATTTACTCTTATTTTTAACACTTGGAAAACCAGACATTCAGCAGTGACCCCCTTAACTTGAAGCATGACAGTGATGCTTTGCAAAAATCCAGGAAAACTGCTGGATTTAAATGTCAGGTATTCTGTCTCATTGTTTGCATATCTAGATTTCTTCTATATTTCTTTCTCCTGCTAACCTAAATCCTGCTTCTTTTTAGTCATAATTTCTAATGATATCTAAAAGTAATAGTGACTTTTTCCTGAATAGTTTGAAACTCATTGAATTTCAAAAATGTAGTAATAGTAATGCTGCAAAAATAAAACTCAAAAACAATAATAAAAACTATACTTTATCTCTTTTCAAAGCTCGCATCCTGGACTTTGAAGAATGGTCCTGATTGCAACTATTTTGCCTCTATGTCTCTAAAGGATATTTATACTAATTGCCTCATTATCTCTCACTTGGAATGAATAATCACTGTACTTATTCCGTGCTATATAAACAAATGAACTGAGATTTTGTCAAAAGACGCTTCAATTGATTTTATAAAACTACAAAGTCACATTAGACCTGTGTATTAATATGTTATTTCTTTTTACATTATGATCAAAAGGATATGCCATGAAAATGCAAGTAAAATGTGGGTCATGATCTTTCAAGTGTGAAGATCTATGAGTCTTGGAAATAGATATTCAACTACGGTCTTTGGACCCTTAAGTCATTTCAGCTAGTGAAATTTTTTCATTAACATTACACTAAAAGGAAATTGCAAAGAGAAAAAAAACCTAAATCTTCAAAGAAAGACTCAAAGAACATCTCTCTTGGTGGCTGGAGGAGGAAGGAAAAGAGAGGGAAATAAAGAAGAATGAGAGAAAGGAGTTAAAAAGGAAGCAAACACTCTCCTCAAAGTTGCTAGAAAATATTTTATATTTAGATTTATTTTAAGGATTACTAAGTCATAATTAATGTATTTCTAGATTGTAAACAACTTCAAAGTGCGGTTTTGTTCTGCTTTTCATTTATACCTTTCTAGAATTCTTACTTTAAACACATTTTGGATGTTGTGATTTGCTCATGTTTTTAATAGTTTCAACATGCACCCATACACTTAGTGTGTTACGCTACATATTTATTTAGTAAAATATGCTAAGTATATAAGTATGCTAAGTATGCCAGATATTTTTAAAAATCAGAACCATGACAAATTGACTGAGAGTTATCTTGACAGAAAACAAAGAAATCTGTTTGATATAAATCTAGCTATAGTTTATGGTTCAACCAGGCAGCAGTGTCAAATGTTCTTTTATCATAGGGTAAAATTCACATAAAACTTTATACAGTAAACAACAGGATCATGTGGGAACTAAAAGAGAGAACAGAAAGCTTTCATTAGACCTGTCAACTTAAATAAATTCATTTTTGTGAACTTGCTTTTCCATCTGTAAGTGGAATGAAACCGTCATATATATAAAATGTTCATCATGGTGTTTGACACATAGTAAGCTCTGAATCACTGTGAGCTATTTGTTATAACTATGTTGGCCCTGAGTTCTCCCCACAGTCCTATGGTCCAAAGGCAACTGCCTCGAGACACCAGCTGTACATCAACAGTCAGGAGACCACAATGATTGCAAACTGGAAAGTACCTTAGAGGTCTTCAAGTTCAGCCTCCCACATTTCACAGATGAGGAAACTGAGGTTCAGATTGAAAAACTGGCTCAGGAACACCTTCTTAATTGTGAGGTTTCCTGACTACACAGTTACTGGTTTCCTATTTTGTTATTTCTTGTAACTCAAGCTATAATTCCAGTTCCTTTTTATGTAGCTGAGTGATGTCTTTATCAAATAATTACTGCATTGGATAGGATGTAACTGAGGATAAAGTTGGAATCTAACTAACCCCCAGATACAGGTTCAGGGTTCAGGGTGTCAGAGGAAGACTGGAGACTAGGCTGGAAATCAGAACTGGGAGGTGTTTTCTGATGCTTGGACAGGTCAGCCAGAACTGGTCTTTCAACATATCAGAGCATGTTACTTTTCCACCCCAATTTCCCAGTAGAATTCCATCTTATTCCAAATACAACCTCAAATCCTAAGCATAACTTGAAAACCCCAGATCAATCTGACCCGGCCTGTCTTGGTGTCCCTTTTTACAGCTGCCATCCTCCTCATTCTGCTTCAGGCCCCACTGACCTCCTTGCAGTCTTTGAAAGGTACCACCTACCTTCCAGGACCTGATTCCCAGACTTGGTCGTGACACATTCAGGTTTCTGCTGAGATAATCTCATTCGAAGGAGCTTCCATGACTGTTGTTTTTTCCCCTCTGCCTGCTTTATTTTTCTTAGCACAGCATTTGCTGACCCTTTGATGGTCACTGATTTATTTGTTTATTGTGCACCTCGACAGTAAAATGTAATCTCTACAAAACTGGAGACATGGAGTCTAGAAGAGAGGCTGGCAGACACTAGGTTCACTCTGCACACACTAAGAGGCTGAAGGGAAGGACACAAAAAGGAAGGTAGGAAAGCAGGATCTGTACATTTGATAGACTCTGCTGCAGAATTCTGGGGTGCAGAAGAATCAATACAAATAACCTGAAAGGGGACAGCAGGTACTCTCTTTTAAACAAGTCTTTCAACCTCCTCACTTGTTAAAATAGTGTACATGTGCTGATTTTGGTCTGTCTCTCTCATTCTTTTGCAAATATTGTGAAAGTAAGAACCTTGATTTTCCACTATGTCCAACACTAGAGCTGTTAAACTTCAATAAGCTAACTGAATAAGTCAATAAGGAAAGTTGTTTTTTAAAGAAAGGAAATGGAAAATAACATAGATTTAAGTGGCTAAGATAGATTTTGAAAATGAACCAGGCCGCCTAAAAAAAAAAAAAACTTTAACATACCTGGTACCAATAAAATATTTAAAAAATGCCTAGGGTAAATTTACTTAGTCTCTTCTTTTCTTTTTTTCTCTTTTCTTCCTTCCTTTTTTAAAATCTATGTACCTGTTTATTATTAATGGGCCCTATTTCCATTATCAATGGATCTTATTTCCATTATCAATGGACCCTATTTACATGACAAGTTTCTACCATTCCTTCATCTACTCAACAAATATTATTGGAGAATCCTCTACATGTTGGCATAGTGTTAGATACTACAAATACAAGTGTGAAGGAAAGAGACATCATCCTTACTCTTATTACTTTCACATTTTGTAGAGAAAAAGATATTAAACACGAGAATTCTCTTGCAAAGAGGATAAATAATTTATAGCAAAAATGCTTTAATGATCAGCACATTTAATGAGCCACATGTTTGAAACAAATGGAAACACAGGGATCCTCCACAAAAAAGAGAACATTTCAGCTCAAAAAGAAATAATAAATAATTAAATAAAAATTTTGGAACTGAAAAGTAAAAACTACAATAATTAAAACAGAAATTATCCAATTAAAATAACTATTCAAGAATAGAAATTATCTAATTTGAACAACAAAAAGAAAATGGATGAAAAAAATGAACAGAACTCAGGGAACTCTATGGAAGTATAACAAAACAATGAATATTCAGATTACCAGAATATTGAAAGAAAAAAGACAAAGAACTGAGAACTATTATAATGGTAAAGGTTGAAAACTTCCCATATTTGGACACCAACTGGGCTCATGAGGTTTGAATGAACCTCAAATAGGGTAAATTTAAAGAAATTAATGGTAAAATGATGGCATTTCTATACTGTAATGAATTATGTATATAACACCTAAAACAGTGATAGTCAACCTTTTAGAAATAAATGTTTAAACTGCAAACCAAACTCTACTTATTTATTACAAAGTGCCAACACTACAAGTAGACCTGAAAACTGAGGGTTTAGTTTAGAAAAAGCAACTCATGCATCAATCTTTGGTCTTAAAAGAAAAACAATAGCATGTGTGCCATAGGCTTATCACCACTGACCTACAGCACCAACAAAAGGGGTTATAGAAAGTGACTCATAAATTAAAGTAGAATTTGAGATGATATTAAGTTAATTCACATGACACAAAAAATAAAAACTAAAGGGTTGAAAATCAGAACACAAAGAAAATAAAAATATACTTATCACATTAAATATAAACAATATCAGTATACCAGTTTAATCCTTTCATAAAGGGTTAAAAACATTCTTGGATTATATTTTAAGAAACTTCAACTATAAATCAGGTGTGGTGGTTACGCCTATAACACCAGCTAAAGTTGAGGCAGGAGGAACACTGTGAGGTTAAGGCCATCCTGGGCTAAAAACTGAATTTAAAACCAGCCTGAACTGTACTATGAGACTCTGTCTCTGACGACAACAAAAAGAAGAAAGAAAGGAAGGAAGGAAGGAAGGAAGGAAGGAAGGAAGGAAGGAAGGAAGAAAGAAAGAAAGAAAGAAAGAAAGAAAGAAAGCTTCAAATATGATATAAACAGATTAAAAGTAACAGAAGAAAATATGCAAACAAAAGAAAGGAAGGAGTTGCTATATTAACATTAAAAAGTAAACTTTAGAGCACAGAAAATTATCAGAGGCAAAGAGGAGTATTACAGAATGATAAAGTATCAGTCCACTAAAAGATATTTGTCATCTTAAATGTGTAGCTACCAAAGAATCCTACAATACATTTGGAACAAAAATGATAGTGCTCAAAGGAAAAAAGCCAAATCCACAACTGGAATAGACTTCAATGTTCTTCTCTCAGCAATTGCTGGGATTTTCTATCATTCTTCCACAATTCTACTTCTGGCTTGGTGAGATCCCTCAGCACAGAGCCAGGCCTGTACGTCCACTTGGTCTACTGATGACAGCAGAGACATACCCTAAAGTAAACATATATTTCTTCCTTTTTATTCTTCCCTCTTTCTCTTTTTCTTGAAAGGTGGTTGTTCTTTTTATATGAATGTAAATATTGTTCCTAGTTTTTTGTTGTTATTTTGTTCTTGTCTCTGATTCTTTTGTTGTTTTGTTTTTTAAAGTTTTTTTCTTGTTTCTATTTCTTTTTTCTACTTTTCCCTCTTGGCTTCTTCACCAGTTTGTCAAAAGCTTGCATGATCTGTCTTTCTCCTCCAACTTTGCTTCTAATCTCTTTTTTTCTTTCTCTAATTCTCTATTATTTCCCCTAACCACTTTTAAATTTTCTCCTCTGAGGGTAAAATCATCATATTTAGATACATTTACTGTAAACAATTTTCTTGTTATAGATCTTGTTATTTAACACAAATCTTACTCATATAGTTAAAGGTGGCAAATCAGTAATTACCACAGTTTGTCATTTTCTAGATTGTGTTTGATGCTATTTATATTATTGATTGTACTACTTTAGCCAAGATGACGTAATTGTTATAATCAATTGTTCCTTGTATGCCAAAATTTGTTGGGTTTTTTTTTTTTTTCCTTTTTTCCTTTTTATCGGTACCAGGGATTGAACTCACGACTGCCTGCTTGCAAGGCAGGCACTTACGCCGCTGAGCTAAATCCCCAGCCCCTTGTATGCCAAAATTAAGACTTCCTGAGGGTTATAAATAATATTACAGGCCAGTGCCAAAGAATCAGGGGATAGGGAAAATAGACAACAACGTCTCAGTCTTAAAAAACAGACGGTAAGATCTTACAACAGATTCACAACTCACAATCCAGCTACACTTGGAAGATATTTATGAGAAGTAGTCAGTCATAAATAAAGATTCTTAATATTGGCAACAAAGCTATTTACCATAAGCAATTTATAAGCATGAACGCAGAAATTAAACTAAAAAAAGGAAAATAAGATATGGAAGCAATATGCAATGCAGACTTATAAATTGCCAAAGGCAAGGAAAGCAGTGAGGTAGAAATTTTAATAGCTACCTACTTGGCCTCTCTCAAGTGGTATCAAAGCAGATGAATGAGGCTCCAAAAAAAAAAAAAATCAAATCAGAAATCATTTCTCAGGTAGCTACAATGACCAAAATGAAGGACATGATTAGTGAATCTACAGTAGATACACTGTATCTTAAAAACATAAAGGAACTTAGGAAAATGATGGAAACCACAAATACTCAGTATAGGGAAGAAATGGAATCCATGAAAGTTATTCAAACAGATAATCCAGATTTAAAATTCTATTAAAGTATGCATAGTAGAATAAAACTATGTGAGGACAAAATGTCAAATCTAGAAGACCAATTTGTGGTAAGCTATCATGGGAAGAAAATTTTCTTAAAAAGAGCAGGAGACCAAGAAAATCAATCCAACAGCTTCTAGACAATGCAAAGGAGAATAACATAAGATTGATGGAATCAATGAAAAAGCAAGAGATAGAGTAAAAGATATTGAAAAGAAAACATGTTCACAGATGTCATGGCAGAAAACTTCTGAGGCATGGAAAAAGAATTTGACATATAGACAATCAGCCAAGGTAAAAAAACAAAAAACAAACAAACAAAAAACCTACACCAAAGCATGTAAGAGTCAAGATTCCAGAAACTCAACACAAGAGCAGAATATCAGAAGCTGTTAGAGAAAACAAACAAGTTACGTATGTAAGGAAGCCCAACAGAATCATAGTGAGCTCAATGAAACAATCAAATGTTGAACCTCAAGGTTTAAAAAAAAGAACAAGTAAAGCCCAAATATCCTACAAGGCAGGAGATTATAAAGATCAGAGCAGAAATAATGCAAAGGAGATTTAAAAAATACAAAAGTTCAATGAATCAGAGTTGGATATTTGAAAGATTAAATAAAACTGACAAATCTGACAAAATCATCTAAAAAAAAGGAGGTGGGGGAGGGGGAAGACTCAGATTTATGCAATTAGGAATGAAAAGAGTGAGAGACCTCAGCAGCCGGAGGGATTGTGGATCACCACTCCCCCTCAGCCCAGAGGCCTTAGAGGCAGGTGGGATCACTAGTTGCCCTTCCCCCCAACAAAAAGATCTCAACAACCCATGGTCCATCAGTGACCCCTCCTACTACATTCAGAACCTTGGTGGGCTGGTGGGATCCTCAGCAACCCTGTTCACCCACACAAAGGACCTCAGCAGGACTGTGACAGTGTGGTGAGTTTTCTCCTCAAATACAGGACGTCAGTGAGTAAGCAGGACCAGCAGTGAACCTCCCCACCACCAGCTGTAGGAATGAAAAGGGTACAATAGCAATAGATCCTGCAGAAATCCAAAAGATCATCAATACCTACTTCAAGAAACTGTATTGTAAAAAGATGGAAAATGCTTAAGATATGGACAGATTCTAAAGCTGAATCATGAAGATATAAATATTCTAAATAACCAATGTCAGTCAATAATATCAAAGATATAATTAAGAACCTACCAATAAAAGAAGCCCACATCCTGATGGATTCACTGCTGAATTCTACAAGAAATTTATAGAAGACTTAATGGTTCTACTTCTCAAAATCTTTAATGAAATTGCATGGGAAGCAATATTTCTAAAATCATTCCTGGAAGAAAACATTATCCTAATGGTAAAGCTTGAGAAGGATCCTACCTAAAAAGAGAACGACAGGCCAATCTCCTGAGTGAACAGAGTAACAAAAATATACAGTAAGACATTGATAAACAGAATGTAGTAAATCATCATGTACAGTATATACCATGAGCAAGTAGGATTCATCCCAAGAACACAGAGATTGATCAACATAAGCAAATCAAGAAATGTAACACAACACACAACAGAACCCAGGACAAAATCCATGTGAACAATTCTAGAAAAAAATTTTGAGAAAATGTAACAGTCATTCATGATTTTTAAAAAATCCTACAGCAAATTGGAATAGATATTCTTTATCTCAATCTGATAAAAATCATCTATGACAAGCCAACAACCAACATCATATTAAATAGACAAAAACTGAAAACTGTCACTCTAAAATCAAAAGCAAGACAAGAATGCCCATTATCACCCCTCCATTTGAATACAGCTCTGAAAACATTAACCAGAGCAATTAGACAAGAGAATAAAATGAATGGAATAAGGATAAGAAATGTAGAAGTTAAATTATCATTGTTTGCAAATGACATGATATTCTACATAGAAAACACCAAAATCTACCAAAAGATTTCTAGATTTAATAACCAAATTCAGTAGCCCAGCTGGAAAAAAGTCAGCACTTAAAAATCGATAGCATTCCTGTACACAAATAAAGTCTCACTGAGAGAGAAATTAGAGAAATAGTACTTTTCACAATAGCATAAAAGAATAAATACTTAGGAATTAAACTAATGAAGGAAGTTAAAAATCTTTACATTCAAAGCTATAGAATTCTGAAAAGGGGGATTGAAAAGGATATCAGAAAATGGAAATATATCCTTTTTTCTTGGGTAAGAAAATGGCCATATTCACAAAAGTGTTATACAGATTTAATGCAATCCTGATTAAAATACCAATAGCATACATCACAGAATTACAGAAAACAAACCTAAAATTTGTTTGGAACTAGAAGAGACCTACAGCACCAAAGGCAATTTTGGGCAACAAAAGCAAGGTAGGGGGCATCACAATTCCTGACTTGAAATTATACTACAAAACTACTGTAGTAAGAACAGTGTGGTACTGGAAAAATAAAGCAGATCTAAGCATCAGTGGAAAGTACTAGAAGATGCAGAAATAACTTCAAACACACTCAGCCAACTTTATCTTTGACAAAAGGGCTGAATATTTTCTCTGGAGGATAGCCTCTTTAATATTTTAACAAATGTGCTCCTACAGTGACCATGATAACGTCTTTAATAAATAGTGCTTAGAAAACTGACTTTTCACATACCAAAGACTAAAATTAGACACACAAGTCTCACAATGCATAAAGCTAAAATTAAAATGGATCAAGGATCTAAATACTGAAAGGGAGATAGAATAGGTGGCACTCCAGAAGACTTAGGTGTAGGCAAAGACTTTATGAACAAAATCCAGTTGCACAGGAAATATCACAGTGAATCAATACTCAATCTCATCTTATGAAAATACTTTTGTACAGCAAGAGAAACTGCCAACAAAATGAAAAGACAACCAACAAAGTGGGAAAAAACTTTTAATCGGTTGTTCCTCAAACAAAGGGTCACTACAGGCCAATCTCCTGAGTGAACAGAATAACAAAAATATTCATTAAGACTCTATCCAATTGAATGCAGTAAATCATCAAGTGCATGAGCAAGTAGAATTCATCCTAAGAAAGAAGGGATAATTGACTCAAATATAGTGAATTTAAAAATTTTCTTAAAAAGAAATAGAAAATCTTTAGGGCAAGCAAAGAGTTTCCATAATTCACAGCCAAATCATGAATCATAAATGAAAAAATTCATGCATTGTACTCCATCAAAATTTAAAAATTTTAATCCATGCATTTGGGGAAAATCTAAAGTTTAGAAGCCACATCTAATCATCTAATCCCATAATTGTAGCATCTGACCCCACACTGGCACTTAAGTAGGTGCTAAATAAATACTTGGTGAATCAATATATGAATATATGCAAAGGATCTTTTAAAATTTAATCTGAGGTGGGTGAAATAATTTAGTGGTGTTCATTGAACACCTATTTATTTCAAAGCACTGTGTTTATTCCTGAATCTTTGGATCTTAGAGGAGAAAATAGAGAGTGAGCAAATTACAGGGTAAGGAAAATCAAAGATTAGGTTAGATGTCTAGATAATGTCACACTTTGGAAAATGAACCACAGCATCTTCTCTAGAGCCAAGGATTTAGAAACTTTGGCATTTTTGGTGAGTATAATGACCTAGTTGCCTGGATCAGGCCTTGGTTATATAAACTAACTGTAATTATTTTTCAGCTGGGATTGTCAAATGCCTGGCAAGCAGTATGACCCTTCTCCTCCCCTATATGCGTTGAAGACATCACTTGGTAAAACTCAGTACTACCTAGAATGGCTTCAGAGGCCATCGCAACACAGAGCTCAGGGCAGCTCTTATCCATCGATCATAGGTGATTCTTGAGAAACACCTGTTACAACCACTGTATTTCAGTGATGCCATTGAAAAGCTGCACCACCTGCCTTTGTGCCATGTGAATCTTACTGACTTGTTTATGTGTGGAGCTTGGTCTCCAGGGTTTTGAGGTTTAGCAGGAAGAGGGCTTCAACTGGGTCACCCTCCGTTAGAGGACTGGCTCTCAAACAGAGTATTTTTCCTAGTTCTCAATAGACACGTCAGCATTCTCCTTCCCTGCTGTCCTTGGCAGAGAGAAAGGGAGAGACAGGGATGAAGGGCTGCCATAGATTCCAGGTGTCTCTTAATGCAGTCCAATGTGGCCTCTGCAGGGCCTCTCTGCTTGCCTGCAGATATCCTTTTGAGCGTTCAATTAAAAGGGACATTTGCTGACGTCTGTAGGTGGTGTGCATGGGCCTGACACTTTCAACACGTTGGCTTCCAGCACTGTTATTTATAAGATTTGGGAGAGTTTTTTGTATTTGTTTAAATGCAAACATTAATGTTTGTAAAACCTGAACAATCTTGTGTTTATTTAAAGTCTCAGAAATAAAAGGACTACTTTCCCTAAATATTATTTTGCAAAATTTTCTTCTAAAACCTGATTCTAAAAATTTCTTCAAAATTTTCTTCTAAAAACTGATTCTGAATGAAGAACAAAAACCAACTTTTACAAATCGCCTAACGTTAATTTGCAATGTGACACTGAGAAGAGGAATTTTAATTTTGTTCTGAGAAAGTTTAGGAATAAAGGTAACCTAATCTAAGTCCTGAGTTTTCAGTTTTCTCCTCCATGAAATAAAACTGAATATGCTTCTTAGAGGATTATTTTCGGGGGGTTGGGGTACCGGGGATTGAACTCATGACCATACGCTTACAAAGCAGGCACTTATGCCAAGCTAAATCCCTGGCCCACTTAGAGGATTATTGAACCATTGAAGGGGGCGAGTGCTTCCTTGTATAACTTTGGAGGGAGAGAAGGCCATTAGTGCTCATGTAAAATCCAGAGACCATAAAAGAAAAATTGATATATTAAGTGTATTTTTTAAAAGGCAAATTAAAATACAAAAAAAAAAAAAACCCTGGAAATAGCTGTGTCATATCACAAAGATTTCATCTCTTCATATATAAAGAGCTTCTAGAAATTGAGACTAAAGAACTGAAAAGTTTATAAATGAAGTGTTGCAAGGAAAAAAACCCCAGTTTATATGGATAGCTCATATAAGCTCAATTTCAATCATAAGAGACAAAAACAGTGAAATTGCATTGAAATAACACTTCTCACCTATCAGATTGGCAAAATTCCAAAAGTTTAATACACACTCTGTTGGCAAGGTTACGCTGAAACAGGCATTCTCATGCATTGCTGGTAGGCGTGCAAATGGCACAACCCCTGCAGAGGGCAATTTGGCAATCTTTATCAAAATTACAAGTGCATTTACACTTTGACCCAGTAATCCCACTTAGGAGAATTTATTTTACAAACGTAATATATATATATATATATATAGATAGATAGATAGATAGATAGATAGATATAGACATAGATATAGTACATTAACATGAGCCTTAATTAAAAGAAAAATAGAAATAATTCAACAGTACATTAACAGAGAACTGATAAAAATAAACCATAATATATGCACATCATTGAATACTATGCAAGTATATAACCAAGAATAATGATACTCTCTGAATACCTTTATGAAAAGATTGCTAGCACTGACAGTGGAAAAACAAACAGAAGCAAACACTATGTAGTGGGATATCTTTTGAACAGCAAGGAGAAAGAGTTGTGAGAGAAAATGTATTAATGTCTTAGTTTTCAGAAAAAAAATATGTGTAACTCCTCCAAAACTAATAGAATGATTTCTTATGGGACAAAAGGTTGGAAATAAAATATAAAGGACAATGTTGACTATAAAACTTTTGACATCTCCCTTTTTATATTATTAGTACTTTTAAACAGAATATTTTTAACCTTTTTAGAAATAAAAATGTAGGAAAAATATCAGTTGAATTAAAAATCACAAAATCGCCAGGGTTCTAGGCCATATATATATATATATACCTCTTAGCATTTGAAAAGGTATTCTCAAGTTTTTTGACTTGAGTTCTGCATATCTGCATAGTTCTGAGTCTGCTTCTCATATAGTGTGGCCTTCAGATCAGTAGCATCAGAATTATCTGGACTATTTATCAAAAATAAATATTTCTAAATACAGTTCAATACTTTCATATACAATTAGAATCTCTGGAAAGAAAACCTAGGAATAGGGCTGGGGATTTAGCTCAGTGGCGTAAGCGCCTGCCTTGCAAGTGCATGATCATGAATTTGATCCCTGGTACGATTAAAAACAAACAAACAAACAAAAGCCAAAAAAAAAAGAAAAGAAAACATAGGAATATAGATTTTTAAAACCTTTCCTATTGAGTCTTATGACATTCACATTTTGAGAACCACTGTGGTCTTTTGAGTGCACTATAGAGGATGTTGGAAAATAGGGACCCATTCAAGTTATGATTTTCACTCCTATAGTTGTGATATTAATTTCAAAATACACATCTTGGTCCTGGAGGTCCATTGCTGTATATATACTTGTCTGGTGATATTGTCACTTGACTGTGTAATAAGCAATGCAAATACTACTCATGTAAAATTGAACCTGGGGTGATTGGATTGAAATTGATTTCCTTTATCCATTCATTCTCTTAAAAGTTATTCATGTAATCTTCCCCATCTTATTTTAGGAAATGACAATCTGCCCAACTCAAGATAAAAATTTGGGTCCTCTATTGGACTCCTACATTTGTCTTCTTCCTCTATAAAAAAGTGTCACCAAGCCCTGTCCTCTGCAAGGTTGGGCCATTTTGGAAAATGTCAGAGTTCCCACTTCTCTGCTGCTTTGCCAAGCCAGTGTCAAATTGAGCCCCTTTTTATATTTTAAAGCTATTTGTCTTACCTGTTTTTTTCTTTTCTGATATTGGTCTACTCATGAACTTTGCATGGTTGTTTATTTTTTTCTCAATTTCTAGATAGTCTTTCTATAATAAAAAGGTGGGCTCTTGGAGTTGGAAGATGCATATTTTACCAATTTTTCCTTCATAATTTGATTTATTCTTCAAAATATATTTGCGTGTATCAAATTTTATTTTATGTCTCCCAGATTCTGAGTTATTGATAAAAGTTCATTCCATCATATCTTCAAATATGTCTCTCCTTCTCACTTCTCTCTTTCCTGACTGTCTTCTCTCACCAGGACCATGCCAAGGGTCTCCTCCCACTTTCTGCACCCTTTAAAACTCCTTACAGTTTTGCCCACAAATTATTATATTCAAATAAACCTGATGATGTCACTCTTTCCCCCATTTAACTCAACGTCAAACTTTGGGTTTTCTTATCACCAACTGAGACCTAATGACGTGCCCCTTTCTGCCTTCAGTGTGCCCAGTGTTTCCCGCTCTTCACCTCTGGTAAGCACATTCAGCTCTCTGTTTCTCTGAGAAACAGAGTTTGACACTTTTAGATTCCTTTCATAAGTGAAATCATGCCATGCCTGTCTTTCTGTATCTGACTTACTTCATTTAACATAATGTCCTTCAGGTTCATCCATGTTGTCCTAAATGGCAGGACTTCTTTCTTTTTAGAGACTTAGTAATATTCTATTTTACATATTATAAAAAAGATATTTATCCATTCATCTATTACCAAATACACTGATTTCATATTTTGTCTATTATGAATCGTGCTGAGATGAGCCTAGAATACAAATCACTCTTTGATTTGATTTAACTTTGCGTATATACTCACAAATGGGATTGCTGGCCTTCATTCCATTTTCCAGGGCTGTAGCTATTTAAATTCCCACCAATAGCATCTAAGAGTTTCCTTTTCTCCACATCTTTACTTTGACAGTTACAGCTGGTTGTTAACTTGATCGGTTAGAGAGACTCACTAAGAGAGTTCTGAAGCACCATTCTGAGCATATCTGGTCACTGGGGCAAGACCTGGAAGACTATGCTGTGGCCCAGCCCTTTCCTTTCTGGTACTGTTCCCCTCTACTCTGCTTTCTGGGTATTATGAAGCAAGCAGTTTTGCTCCACAGCTTCATTCTGCCATGATATTTCTGCCTTGGTGCCAGCTGAGCTGATCATGGATTGAGATATCTGAAACCTTGGGTCACAGTGAACCTGTCCTCCCCTCCTTTACATTGTGGCTGTGAGATATTTTGCTCCAGAGATGGGAAAGCTGACTAATAAACTGGCCTGTATTTACCAATTTTTATCTTTCTGATAGTAGCCTTTTTAACAGGTATGAAATGATATATCATTGTAGTTTTAATTTTTACTTTCCTCTTGATTAGAGAAGTTGATTACCTCTTAATATAATTTTATACTTGGTGGTCATTTGTACGTCATCTTTTTTGAGAAATGTCTATTTAAGTTCTTTTTTGCTGTTAAGTTGTGTGAGTTATGAATTTTAGATATTAATTCCTTATCAGATATATGGTTTTCAAATATTTTCCTCCCATCCCCTGAATTATCTTCTCACTTTTCTGATTATTTCTTTTGCTAAGCAGAGGCTTTTTAGTCAGCTGGAAATCCACCTGCATTTTTATGCTTTTGGTGTGATATAAAGAAAAATCCCTGCCTAGGTAAACATCAAGAAACTCATTCCCTATGTTTCTTCTACTACTTGCATAGTTTCAGTTGCATTTAAATATTTCTTATCCACTTTGAACTAATTTTTTTGTATCTGATATGAGGGAAGTGTCTAGTTTCATTCTTGTACATGTGGATATTCAGTTTCTCTAACATAACTTACCAAGGAGACTATCCTTTTGCCATTGTGTGTTCTTTATTATTTATTCTTGAGCTGTCTGGTCTGTTGGATTGGTCTATATGCCTGCTATCCCAAAAGGAAGTAAAAAAATCCCATTTACTGTAGGAAAAAAAAGATGAAATGCTTCACTATTCCTTAAATTTCTGAGGTAACCTAATAGTGGATAGATCCAGCTATCTTTTCTGTCCTGTTATACTTTGTGGTCTTGATTCAAATTCCCACCTTGTATTAAGTGATATGTGGCTACATAAGGGGAGCTGTTAGTAGGTGTACTTCATTTAAACTGTTAGACTTGGGATAACATTACAATACATGCGCTTGGAGAAAGGAAAACATAAGATTATATGGGCTTGGAGGAAGTGTGAGAGGCAAGGACTTTACCAAGACAGAACAGAAACAAAAAAGGAGATTGGGGCAACGTTTTTCTACTTCGGCATCCTCAACAAAATCAGTCTTTTCTGAAAGATTGGCTTCTGATCTGTCTTTGGAGTCCAGGTTGCTTACTAGAAAACCGTATCAGGAACAAATAGGACTGAGGGTGGAATAGGATTCGCATCATTTGTAAGCTTGCACAGACTTGAGAGTGTCAATTCTATCAAACACAGTGTCACTGCGATCTGTTGCTGTGTTATCCATATGGCCTCTCTATAACCAGCAAAGGTATTGGAGTTTAATGGAAGAAACAATTCTCACTTTAGTGTCTCATGGAAACACTGTAAATTCTGCTTTTCCTCGTCTTCTCTGACTTCAAGCAGAGAAAGCGCTACAGTCCATTTTAAATGAAACCAGTATCATCTTTCCCTGTGCTCAATCCTTTGTAAACTCCTACAAAATAAAGCCAGCAGATTCCCCGAAGATAAAAATCCACCACCTCCATTCACATAAGTGCATCCCCACGTATTCACAGGTTTCTTCAGACTTTAATAGGGTCCCCTGTGTGGATTCCTTCAAAAATGGGAAAAATACTTAAAGTGAGAAAATGTCACATCTAATCAAGGGTGCTATAAATGCAGTACATGTGGCAGGCAGACGGCTCACAAGTCACTCAAACCAAATCACAATCCATGTCTGCAGGTGACCAAAATTGAAGTATCTCACTTTGAGTTTTTATTTTGGCAACTTCAATTAAATATGTAGGAATTTACAAAAAGGAAACTATGTTTGAATGGAGAAACAGCATAGGTCTGTTTGCAAGCACTTTATTTCTAAAAACTGTTTCTTTAGACAAGTGAGTGTTTCTTTTAAATATAAGTACCCAGATAAAGAAGTGTACCTACTCTTAACATGCATCACCTCTCAAGTCCTTTCTGACACTATATTTCTCTTTTTATTACTGTGCTCTAGATGTTTGCAGCCTGCAGTTTTATAGTCCTATGATTTTTAAATCAGTATCTTATCTTCTGCAGTCTCTGAGCCTTTTTTGATGTTTCTGGAGGGTGTGGTGTATGGGCATTGCCCATATTTGGCAATATCTAGAACATTGCTGGTGGTCAGAACCTGGGAAAGAAGTGGCTAGAGGTCGAGGATGCTGCTAAACATCCTGTGTTCGTGACAGTCCCCTACAATCCGGTCTCCAGATGTTAACAGTACTATAATTAAGACACACTGCTAGAGAGACTACAACATTTCACAGAGTGGCCAATGCACACAGCTTCCCCATGTCTGCAGTCTGTGGCCTGTTCCTGAGACTCTGTTGGGTTCACAGATGCCAGCTCTGGGGTTTTGTCCTCTTTCTTATAAGATGCTGCTACTACATGCTAGTATAGTGTTGAGTTAGGAAATACCATACTCCTGTGTGTTGGAATTTCTCTTTCTTTCTTTCTTTCTTTCTTTCTTTCTTTCTTTCTTTCTTTCTTTCTTTCTTTCTTTCTTTCTCATAAAACAGCCTTCTTAGTGACTAGAAGTTTTGAGGCCAAAGAGAGAGAAGAGCAGAATTCCCCACAGGGAACAGACTATGCATTTAGCTATTCTTTTAACTGATATCCTCTTCAAAGATTCTCTCTCTCTTTAAACTAGGACCTTCCTATGGTCTCACTAACCAGAGGTTGTCACACCTTCCCCTTCCTCATTCTCTCCTTGCCCTCAGTCTGCAGCAGTCAGGCCCCTTCCCTGCTCCTGCATCTTCATCATCCATTATGCTAGGTCTCTGCAACCCACTCTTCCAGCTCCCACACCAAGCTTTCTAGCTCATTTCTGCACATAAATCACCTCAGAAAGGTGTTTCAAACCAAAGAAACCTCAACCCAAGTATTACAAAAAAATCTCACAGAATCTTATAACTTTCATTATTTCCTTAAATATTAGCTAGATTAAAGTTTTAGGACAGGTATCCTTTCAAACAGGTCTGCAGTCAGAGAGAATGACAAAAGAAACTGAGTAAGGGAAAGTCATGAACGTTATCTTTTGTGTCATATTTTTAATTATTTTAAGAAGGAGAACTTGTGTAGAACAATAGTTAAGAGTTGTGAGAGTTCTGGCTTTGAGCTATAGCTCTCCTTTAGAAGCAATGTGATCTCGTGAAAGCTATTCACCATCTTTGAGGTTTGGTTTCCATATATGGGGACCTACTCATTAAAATCTGTTTGGCTCAAATGAAGCAATCATTGTACATGTGTAACACACATAGAAAATCCCTAGAGAATGTTGGATACTATTACTATGAGCCTTGAGTTTCTAACATGATTAATATTTATAACAGAAATTCTGGGTGAAATCTTTTAAGAAGCATGGCCAATCAACTACTGAAAAGCAGAGGTGCTATGGACCCAGCATTCCTACATCTTTGAGGAAAACATCCATTTCCTCAATATGTAAATTTTTACTGTAAGTGCGACCTTTAGACAGTGACATCAGCCTCTCCAGCAGTTTGTTAGAAATTCTGCATCTCAGGATTCAGTGTGGAGCCATGCTCCCAAGGATTGCACAGGCTATGTGCACATGTGTGAAGACAGGGGAAACCCGGGGACCCTTGGTCTGAAAAACATGGTGATAGCAGCATCAGAAAAGGCAGCTTCAGTCCATTGTTTCCTCAGTTTTGAGCCTGGCCAGGATGGCCTATTAATGTCAGTGTGTGTAAGGATTCTACTGCTGTGCAGAAATCCGCCACATGTGTAATATTTTACCATGACACTCACAGTTTCTTACAGTTCTGTAGATCAAATGTCCCACAAGGCAAAGCTCAGTTCTCTGCTCAGGGCATCGTAAACTAATGGCCTTGCCTCAAGGCCGAGACTGGAAGGAGTTCTCATGGGGAAGTTAAGGTAAGAACTCACTTCCAGCACCACTCATGTTGTTGGCAGAATACATTTCCTTGAACTTTCAGGACTGAGGGATATAAATGTGTATCAACTAGGATCAGCTGTCAGTTTCTTGTGTTACTTTCTATCTGTTGCCATATAGTACTCCACACCCACCACCAATGAACGACTTTCTTTTTTTTTTTTTAATTAAGGAGAAAAAGAAAAAAACAGAAAAAGGGTACAAGTAATACAAAATTTAAAAAATCAACAGTAAGAAATCACTAGTTAATAGATTACATATTCTCATCTAAGAAATAGTTGTTCAAGTTACAAAATTGAAGCATATAAAGTGGACTTTCAAACAGTGAGAGTACAGTTTTGTTCAATGATCCAAAAAACACTCAGTAATATGGTTATCTATCTTATACACTTAAACATATATGCAGTTATAACCTTTAGAGCACTTTCTTTTCTTTTCTTTTGTACAATGACAATTACACATTTTGGGTTTTATTACTCCCACAATTCTTATTACTTTTTTGAAGAGAGTAAAACCAAATGCGACATATCAGAACAGAGTCAGTCAAATCAAAAGGATGGACATAATAGATAATGTAAAAACAAAATATAAGGTGATCAACAATGGTTAGCATACTGCCTCTGGCTATTTTAAGAAGAATTGGCAGTTACAATAAAATTGAACTAAACAGTAAGGAATAAAACCAAAGCATTGGAGACATTACAGGATTTTAAAAGAAAATAATAGTCAACCAGAACAGGCGTCATAATGATTCTTATTGTCTTCACAGTTATGCCTATACTTTTGACTATCCTGCAGTATTCTCTGTAGAGTTGAATTAGTGGTTGCAAATTCCCCTAGTTCCTCTTTATCCTGGAAGCACCTTGTTTTCCCATCAATTTCTAAAGACAATTGTGCAGGATATATCAATCTTGGCTGGAGGTTATTTTCTTTCAAAGCTTGAATTATTTCTCCCCACGCTCTTCATGATTTGATGGTTTGTGCCAAGAAGTCTGCTGTAATTCTGATGGGTGTTCCCTTGTAAGTGATCTGTTTCTTATCTCTGACGGCTTTTAATATTCTGTTCTTCTATTGGATTTCTGGAATTTTGATTATTATATGCCTGGGTGTAGCTCTGTTTAGGTTGTAGGTGTCTGGAGTCCTGTATGCCTCATATATCTGAGTTTCTTTACCATTTGCTAAATTAGGGAAATTCTCTTGGATTATTTCTGTGAATAGCTTTTGTAGTCCATTTGTTTGTGCCCCCACTTCTTCTTTTATGTTCTTAATTCTTAAGTTATAGATCATCTTATCATCTTCTAGCTTTTGTATTGTTGCTGTTTGTTTTTTTGTTATTTTTAAGAAGTTTTTCATTTCATGCTCCCATATTACAAATCTGCCCTCCAGTTCAGATAATCTATCCTTAGTTTCTTTCAAGCTGTTATGCCAGTTTTCGATAGAGTTTTTAGTTTCTGGTAATCTCTTTGAACCTGCTTCACGTATTTTATGTTTTCTCTATTTTCTCCATCAAACAATTCTGCCCTTTTTTTCTGTTCTTCCATTCCACCATCTGTTTTTTCTTGGGTGGTGCTTAGCATTTCTCTAACTATTCTGCTTATGTCTTGCTTCAAGTCATTAATAACTTCATTCCTGAACTCGTCTATGAGGCGCTGGAGATAGTGCTTTATGTCTATTGGTGCCATGTCTGCTATTGCATGTTTCTCAGCATTGGGGGTCGAGGACCCTTTCTTGTTGCTCCGTCTTCCCATATTCTTTGTTCCTTATATATAAGCATATATAGGAGGCCCAGCTTCCTTCCCTGTCGGCCACAGTCTGTTTGAATTACACCGGCTAGGTGTTCCCGCCCACCTTAGTGCACCAGGGAGACACAGACCTGGGAAGTCTATGCGGGGCCCACCCCTCCAGGTCAACCTACCAAAGGCTTCACTGCTGGGGTGCACCTCCAGGCACTGGGACCTGGGTTGGGCTAGCCTACTGGGTCTCAGCCAGCGGCGTCTCACAGGCCAGGCACTCCCCACCAATCCTGCTTGAGAGGGGGATATGTGACTGAAGTCACTGCAGCATCTCATTCCGGGAAGTCTGCCTAGTCTGAGTATGTCCTCCACTGAAACCTCCTTCTCTATGGAAGGGTCCGGATCTGCTCACTCACTGCAGATCAATGCAGGGCACCCGGCCAGTCCTGCTCCCAACTCCATTCAACACTTCCCACTCTCAGAGCCTTCATGCCTCTCTCCCCACCATGCCAACCAGGAAGCAGCAGCGGCTGCAGGAAATTCAAATCACAGTTTACAGTGGTGCGGGGTCCCGCTTCCGTGCTGAGACCTTATCTGTTCCTGCTGTGTCACCGGGATTGCGTTTCCAGTTGGTTTCTCTTAATTTAGATTGTCCCTGGGTTGGCAAAGACTATCCCCCCCTTGCCTAGGACTTCCTGCCCGGCACCATTCCTGGATTTCAAATGTGGTTTCTCAGAGAGCCTCTGAAGCTGCTGCTATCTATCTGCCATGTTCTTCTGGACCTCATTGTACTCCATTGCAATGCTTGAGGTTGTCTGAGGACCCTTTGCAGCCCTCAATAAGAAGTCACAGAAAGTAGGGGTGTGTTCAGCTCCAGGCTCTCAACACTGAACTCACAGTGAGTACTTCTGCACCAGGATCTGAACGACTTTCTTTATAGCAAATTTCTCTCAGATAAAACCTCTTTGACTTTTCCTTCATCTACAGGTTAGATAAAACTCTATTCTTAAAAAGCTAATGTGATTAGGGTAGGTCCAGCTGGATAAATTTGTTATGAGATTTACTGTATAACGTAGGTTTGAATCACAGGAGTAGAATCTAGCATCTTCATAGCTGTGGGGAATGCACACCAGAGAAGGGAAATTTAGGGGACACTTTAGTATTTCACCTCCCACAGCAGCTGTTACAGATGAATTGTGTCTCTTACACATTCATGTTAAAGCCCTAACTCTTGTGATTGTACTTGATGGTAGCAAAGGCCATGTGAAGATGCAGAGAGAAGGTGACCATCTGCAAGCTAAGGAGAAAAGCCTCTGAGAAATCTAATCTGAAGATAGCTTGATCTTGAATTCCAGTTTTCATAATGTGGAGAGTGTATTTCTGTGGTTAAACCATTTTCTGTGTGATATTTAGTTTTGGAAGCACTAACAAAGTAGTAACATTACAAATCAAATTTTTAAAAATCTGAAGTCAGGGTAGTAAAATCCTTTGACGAAGTTTGGAACATACTCAGGATATAGTGTGTTGCACAGGGGACCTGGACTTGAAGAAAGACAATATGGCATCCACATACAAGGGCTATGTATTAGAAAATCACATGTGAATAAAGATAGTGAAGGCAGATTAATGTTTTAAAATATGTTCTAGATGCTCTGAAAACACAGAGAAAGAAAAATCACATACAAATTGGGCATCGATATTTTACAGTGTGGGGCACATCCCATCTGGTAGAGTACAAAGATCTAATTATGGAATTAGAAGGATGAGCTATGTGTTGTGTTTATATGAGTCTTTGTGAATATTTATGATTGTTTATTTATTGTCTAGTTGAAAAAAGACTGTCCAAAAGAAATTCTTTCTGTAAAACATGTCTGAAGGGTTACTGCAAAAAGACAGGAAAATGGGAGAGAAAGTTATACTTTTTTCATTTTATATTCTGGACAATCTGAATTTCACAATGATTATGAATAGTTTAATAGTATAGTTTTATAAGATACAGAAAACTTTGTTTTTAATTTATGTTTGCAGAGCTGTGAACCAAATCCAGGGCCCTGTGCATTCTAGGTAACTGCTCTATTGAGTTATACTCCCAACTTTGGAAATGTGACTTTTAAAAGCCATAAATGACAAGTTAGTTTAAAAGTTTTTCTGCTTCCCTTATACTGAATAAGTGATTTCTGGATTACAATGATGTGATCTTGCCTCATAGATGTGGCTAACAATTGTTAGATATTTTTATATAGATACAGCTGGACTTATAATACAACAAGGTAAAAGATTTTTGTATTTGTTATTAATTATTCTGTAGAATAGCATAGAATATGCTCACACATTATTGAAAATAGAGTTGATAGTTTAGGACTTATTGTTTCTTCTGTTCAAATATTAACACACGAGGAGGGAACATGTAAATCTTATGTTTGCATTATCTTATTTCTGGACCCTAAAATATAACACAGATCAATTACAAATTGAAGTCTCAGATTCTCACTCTTGCATTTAAAGGAGCCATCAAAAGCAGAAAGGATCACAAGGCACATCAATGGTCATTTTATAAAGTCAGTTTCTACCTACGAACATCAAACACATATCAGAACTCTTGTGAAGTTGCCCAGAAGCTTTTCTTTTCTTTTCTTCTATTTTTTTTAAAAAATAGGAATTATGGTGAAATTAGCTGTAAGGCATGACACAAATTGAACTGCATGAAATACAACCAAAGTAAATTCTGTTAGAAGATAATGACCTTATCCTTGACGGAGGGAGTTCCCACTGCTTTTATGTCTCTGAGTCACTTCTTGTGGGTGAGTCTACCCTTCAAAGATGAAGATGAATGAGAATGTGACTCTAGATCTATGACTTCCTGCAGATGGAACTTGCATACTTTTATAGCACAGGTATTGTAGGCAAAGGGCTGTATCACCTAGGAGGTAATCCTTTCAAACAGACACTTGGATTTTCAAACAGATTTAGGAGGCATAAGCAACTGATTTCCAAGTTAGCTTCCAGAGATTCATTGCCTTTCCACTTACCCAATGTCCATGAATTGTAGGAATTCACAAATTTCATTAGTAAAACTTCTTGCTATACATTGACCTTTGGTGCATAGTTCTTTCCTAAATTATACTTTTTCTCACAGGACAGCAGTTAAAAGATTGCTAGAGATCTTTTTCCCATGGAAATTCACAGCTGCTTTCTTAGCCAGTATCATAGATCTTCTTCCACCTTTTTGTTCTGGCCAATATCTTTGACTGTAACTTTTAGCTGCTAGTGTGAACGAGACACTTGGATGAATGAAAGAGTGAATGAAGGAATAAATATGACTGTCCGAAGTTCATAGTACAGGCCCCAAATACTATCCACACATTTCCACGAACCACTTCACTAGCCACTAGTAGATAAATTCACTGGCATCATCCTGTTCCCTTTCTTCTAATTCTGTTATGACTTGTAAAAATTGAAAAAGGTTTCTATTCTTGAAACATTTGTATCCTTTCACCTTAGACTTACTGAGAACTCTAATAAATCTATTATAATCTCCAGTTTGTGATAGCTTATTTGATATGTACACAAAGTTTTGTGAGCATGTGTGGTGGAGCATTTCTCATATTTTGTGTCTTTGAGTTTCTTGTTAAATGTGTCTATTTTAGAGTGCCTTGCATGACTGCAGCCATGGAAGAGACAGCCAGACTCTAGCCTTTTCCTGTGAGTCAGCGTCATTCATGGATTTCTGGGGAAGAGAACAAGAAGCAAGCCCTTCCTGCAAACCAGCACCATGTGCAGGCTACCACACCTGGAGAGACAGCCAGACCCTCACTCCTTCCAGTGTACAGGCTGGGAAATAAGAAGAGCCAACCACTCCCCACCTGTGAGCAACTGGCTGATCTGGAGAAACACAGGCTGAGATCATAGCTTTTGAGGTGAAATGCAATTTGATGCTTGTGGTGTTTGCTGTTTCACTGACTTTGCAGGTCTAGGGCCAGTGGTCTGATCATCTATTCAGAAGATAACGATACACAGTGTGGCATCTATGGGGGATCTCCTTCTGAAGGTGGTAGCCACTGTTAATTGTCTTGTTTTTAAGCCCTGTATCACTTTTATTGTTTTGTTGCATTGGGTTTTATTCTGTTTTGTTTTGCTTGATTTTGTTATATCTGATGGTATGGGCAGTCATTTCAAAGAACAAGATATATTATGGTAGCCATTTTGGATTTACTATTATCTTGTTATGAAATCCTTTATTGCATTCATTGTTTTGTTTTTATTGGTTATATTCTGTTCTGTTTTGTTTGATTTTCACTATGTCTGAAGATATCTACAGCTATTTTGAAGACATTATGGTAACCATTGTTGATTTCTGTTGTTTTGAAGTCCTGTGTCACATTGGTTTGTTTGAATTGGCTTTTTTTTTCTGCTTTATTTTACTTGGTTTTATTCTTTTTAAAAAAATTTTTGAAAATGTGTGTATTTTAGAAACCTATATATTTATTACTCTGGGAAGTTAGTACATATTGTACATTTGTGCATGCTAGCTAAACCATTTATTACATTAACTGAAAAAGGAAGAGACATTTTTGTTCCTGCTATCCCTAAGTCTGTATAGGCTTGTGAGTTTTCTCAGTCATATGAGTATTTCTTTTTCATTTTCATCATCATCAAAAATTTGTGACCTATTAATGTCTAAAATGCTGTTCTTATGGGTAATTTTTAAATACAGGATCAAAATTTACCAGCCAACAATTTATTTTCATCTGATAAAAGTCAAGTTTGTAAAAGAAACAATCAATCTTCTCCCATCTGCCTGGTGTCTCTTGCAGTCCTGTCTTGTGACCACAGCTCAGGTGCAAGGCAGTTGCATTATTCTTGCAATCAAAGTTTACTTAAGGTTGAAACTCAAAATCAAACTTAAAGGAAACCAAAGCCCATGACAACTGAGGAGAGAAAAAGGTGAAAAAGATGAAAAGGAAATGGAGTTTAATGTGGACCGAAAGTGCCAAATTTCCCATTGCCTGTGTTTGTTGGCACCACAGTAGAAGCCCCCACCCACCCACCCGCTCCCCCTCTCCTTCCCAAAGCCGTGCTGAGGGCAACACATATAGAAGTAATGGGAACACAAGCACAGAAAAGAAAACTGGAGGGCTCTGCCGAGCTGGTGTTGACCACAACAGATCATTTCCCCAGTGCTCTTTTGTACAACGGGTTCCCTTAACTTACCGTACTTAGAGCGAATTTCAGCACCTGGCAAGTGACATTTAAAAGGGCACCGTGAGGCCATTACTACTCCATTCTCCAGTTGCTTTCAGGACTTGAACTCATGTGAGATCAAAGGGTAAGCCACACAACACTTTACCCACCTCCACCCACACATCGAAACCAGCTCAATCTGGGCTGTCCTTAAAGCGACTTTAACATCTCTATCACTGCAAAGGTATTCATGGCCCAGGACTCTGTCACACAAAAGCACAACAAAAACTCATGATGAACATAATATTTAACATTAATTAAGGATTTACAATGTGTCAAGTCCTGCTAAAGACAGAATATGAATGAGTGTATTTGATCCTTATAAGAACCATATTATGCAAAGCAAAGTGAGGTACAGAGAGGTTAAGGGACTTGCCCAAGTTTACATAGTTGGTAAATGGAGAAAACAAGCAACCTAACTGTTACCTATATGCTTTTACCAAGTATATTACTTAAGCTCTACTCAAATGTATCTGTGTGTGTTCAATATGTATATAAGTGAGTTTCTAGCAGGGAAGTCTTGGAAGTGACACAGTAATAAAAGAAATAAAAGGAGAATAAAGACATTTAAAGAGCCTTGGGTAGATATTAAGGGACATATCTTTTAGTGTAAATAACCAAAAACCTTTTAAAGAAAGTGTGGACAGTATGACAGCAGGCTCTACAACAGTTTCTCACTCTGTTCCAGTGCTGATTTGAGGACACCAATTCAATAAACCATCCTTTTCTAATTAATAAGTTTTTAAGGAGTTTCTCTGGGAAAGGTCAGAAATGCAATAAAAAGTCCTACTCTTATTGGGTCCCAAAATTGCATGATCTATCTTTCTGCTAAGCTGAGGCATGATTTGTAAGTAAGTTGATGAGAATAAGAGCAGAATGGAAGAATTTTTAAAAGTTCCAAACCCAGAAATGATAACTCTATCTCATCCCATCTTGTAAAAGGAAACCTAAACTTTTGATTTTTGTTCTTAGGTATCTTTACATAGAAACTTCACAGATAACAAAGGAAATCATCTCTCTGGTTATGACAATGTGAGCTCTTCTTCAGAAAATAACTCGTTCTGATAGCTTAGTGGAGAATTTCAGATACATTGCACAATGGTCATTTTGTGCACTGGGAAGATCATTGTTTTATAGGGTCAGTTGCCATGTCTTACCCCTGTTATTCTTCCTTAGAATTTCTGTTAACCTCAAGGAAAGTGCTATATATAAAAGTATAAATAATGAAAATGAAATTTATTTTATTATATTTCTAATAGCATATTCACTAAATATCACTTTTAGTAGAACTTTAGTGTGTCTGATTTGGGAGACAGAGAGAACTAGGCTCAGATATTCTCCAAGCCAGTTGCTGGCTAAAGGTCCAACTCCACTCTGATTCTTACTTCTGTCCTCACCTTTAGTGCACACGTCATAGACCCCATTTGATTATAATGTCAACAGAATGTTCCACCTGAACAAGTTTGTCCAGAATTCTTCACTGAAACATACTAAATTAGTTCTAAGATTTTTTTTTTCATATCTTTCTAAAGAGATGTAAAACAAAAGCTATACTGAAAAATGTATGGCCCTCTTGACCAAATTTAAACATTCCCAAGTCTTATTTTGCCTTCATAACCTGGTCTTGGAGATAGTTTTCTAGTTCTATTTTAAAGCGTTAATAGAGTCTGAAAGTAGATGCCAAGTGCCAGTGGTCCAAGTAGTCACAGTGGTGACTCTAGGCTCCATGAAAACAAAGCGCTAACCTGGTTTATTCACCACAAGGAGCTCGGTATTATTAGTGTATATGCCCAATGATAGGCACTCAACATATTTAAAATAAATAAATAACAAAAAGGCAATAGAGAAGAAAGAGTTCCTCTTATGTTTCTATGTGCTTTAACTTCCGTGCTTGCCCATTGGCCAAAGACAATGTGCTCTTGATGTGTTCAGGTTCATTTCTTCAAAAAATAAAGTATTTCTTAAAAAAAAGGAATTGGAAGAAAAGACAATCTGATGTTTAAAAGAAAGACTGTGCTTATGGGCACAAGAACAAGAGAGTAGAGTTGTCTCCCAAGAATGCTTTCTGCTTCCCAAAATTCTTAGTACAGCAGAAGTCTCACATCATCCTTGAATAATAACTCCTGCTTCTCTGGGTTTTCTCTAAGCCTCTTGTTCTGTATTCATGAAATGTCTGTTATTCTGGTTCAAGGTGGTATGATGGTTAATGTAGCTTGTCAACTTGGTTGGCTTCTGAGAGGCCTAAGAGGTCCTAAAAGCAGGCTTGCAGGTCTTCTGGGTGGGTCATAGGACTGTGAGCTTGTGATCTATATCTGGTGCCCCTGGGTCTTTCCTCACTGGTTCTTCGTCTTCTCTCTGTTTTCCAGGTGCCATGAGTAGAGCAGCTTCCCTCTGTCATCTCTTTGTCCCATAATGCAGGAGCTTTGAATCCAGCTGGTGACAGACTGTAACTGTCAAAGCCATCAGCCAAGATAGACTTCTCCTTCAGACATTTTGTTCCAGCAACAGAAAAGCTGAATAATATTAGTGATAAATGAAGAAGATGCCATTCCTGCATCAGGCATTTTAGGAATCTCTGGGAGACATTAGAACTGATTGATTGATGAAAAATCAAAGTATGGGCTGACAACACTATATTGCACTAAGGATAAGTTGCCCAGAGAAATACTGTTTTTCTCCATGGAAATTCGCCAAGGGCTGATTCAAGTAGTAGTGACCTCAGAGATAATTAATTGCAAAACAGATGATTGGCTATTCCAGGTGATCTGTTTCTATCCCTCTATCTCTCTGTAGTGAACAATTGGCTATGGTTTTGTTCACAGAGTAAAATGGCAAGAATGGTCCCTAGATATATCAGAATCACTGCACCAACCAGGATCATTGAGATGGGAGAGAAAAGCCAACGAGTATGAATTTATATATAAAACAAAATGTAGCTCCTTCTAGAAGTGCACAGTGTTGAAATACATTACCTCCTAAATTTGTCAACCGTGAAGTGAGGGGCCATGTTTTTGTGACCACTTCTCAAGAAGGTTGATTCTGAAATTCCCTGTTCATCAGATAGTCTTTGAAAATCTTAAACTAAGATAAAGCTAAAGGAGAAGGAAGAAATAAATACTTATTTTAAGGTTGGGGATTATCATTAAGTATGCCTCAACAATTGGAAAATATATTTACAAATATTAAAAATAATGGATAAACATGTGAAAACTAGAAATGAGATGTGGAATTTTCAAAATCCTGGGGCAAAACAAAGCAAACTCAACATAAAACCAAAAGGAGAACAAAGATAACGCATTCAATCTAGTGACAAGAATGAGTATATAATCACAGCAAATGGAAAAAAAATAAGATGACAGGAGTAAGATGATATATACAATCACATTATGTCCATTCATTAAAAACAAAACCTAAGAATTAAATTTCAAAATTTAAAAATGCATAATTGTGATTTATAACAAATGTATTTTAAATTCACTTGAAAATGTGGAGATTTATAAACATATATCAGTTGGAGGATAAAGAGGCAATTCAGAGAGAAAGAAATCTAAATTATAAATCTATGAAAATATATTCAACATCACTGAAGATAAGATGAATTAAAATGACTACAATCCACCATTTCCATTTGTAACAAAGTATGCAATAATTATAACAATTGGTGAGACCCAAGATTGGTGAGGAGTCAAGGAAATGGGGTCTACTGATGGAAGAATAAATTGGCTGGGATGCGCCAAGGTGGAGGGCCTCACAGAGAAGGAGCACAAACGACAGTCTCACTGACTTACCTCCAGACTGTGGATGTGGAGCCAAGACGAAGGTATGTGGGTAATAAGTTATGTCAATAAATCATGGTATTATAGGGATCCGGAACCATTTTTCATCCTTCCTTTTTGTTCTCAAGTGCAGTTCTGCCCCGATGTGCTTTATTACTCTCCTCGGATATAATAAAATAGTAAATGCAAATAGTTTACAGAACATAAAAAGCTATATGATATGTGACATTATCATTTTGACAATAAAATTCATGCTTTCACAAAGAGACAAAATAATTAAAAACACGAAATCTGGCTGTCACCACATGAGTGTTTTTATTCTGCCTTAAAATCTTTAAAATATTTTAAAAGTAGCACATTTACATTTTTGGATAGATCCAAACATATAGTAAGCTTGTTTTCTTTGTGGAAATTGAACAAGATGTTCCCTGGCTCCCACACAGCTGTGCCTGTCTAAAACATTCACAGTCACTGGGTTTCTTAGAGAACCCACTTAGGAACAACTAAAGAAAGTGCTTTTAGCGGTTAGGTCCCAAACCCGGGCCACAGGTCTCAGTGTAGCTCGTCAGCCCTGAAGTGGGAGGCAGGGACTCGGAATTTTGGCCATACCTTCCGTTGTCAGCCTTTTACTGTCACAGCTACTATTGTTTCTAAGGGTAACATCTGAGCAGGCTTTCATCACTGGGAAAAGAGAGATGACTTCCTTAGTCCAAGAATGACAGGGTTTCCCAGAAGGGATGAAACTGTCTTCTTCTTTAAGATCCTTTGTAGCATCTTTGAAAGTCAACTCTTCCACAGAAAACTCACTGTCTGGTAGAGAGTGATCACTGTATACAACAAATAGTTAAAAATGATATTGGGTGAATACCAGTGTATTTTAGGAACAGTTAAGATACTGCATTGGAATTCTAGATCTGCTTGGTATTACATCTGCAAACTTCTATAAGTTAGTTGAATTCTTTGCACATCAGATTCTTTATACTCCAAATGAGGTAATAATAGCAGGCACTCTACATGCTTGCTATGAGAATTAAACAAAATAATGCAGGAAAATCATTTCACTTCTGGTGTGTGACCATGCTTGATAAATGGTGGTATTGCTTTTTGTTATTGTCTCTGTGTCAGTCAGTGCTGACTAGAGAAATACATGTAAGACAAGATACAGGAATATGCAAGAATTTACAAGATTGACTTATAGTGGCTGCCCAGAGTCAGGTGTGGCAAGGAGAAAAGCTTTGCCTGCACACTGGGAATGCCAAGGATCGAGCTGAAGGCCTGGAGCTCTTGATAGTGTCTGGTGCAAGTCCATATCAGGGGACCAAAAATTCTTTACCAGAAGGCTGAAGGGTCAGTGCTGGAGGCCGAGAGGTATGATTTGGAAGTAAATTACAAATTATTAATGTTTCTTAAGCACTGAAAATTGTTGAGGTTGTAGATTAGCCAAATAGCTAGAAATTCAAGGAAAGAGAATTCTTCTCCCCAAGAACAGGGGGAAAGAAAGCACTGGGTCACTTGTAGCAGAGAGTGGAAGGGAAGTACTAGATTTGATACAAACAGGTGAAAAATTAGTTAAAGCAGATTGAGAGGAGTCAAGGCAGCTTAAAACACTGAGTTCTCAGACACCTGAGAAAGTTTCCCTCAAAGAGTTTTCACCAGGGATACTTTACCAAGTATAGATGAGAAAACCTGAAAGAGAATCAGATGGAAGCAGGAATGGAACCTCACCTGGACCTTCTTCCCCCGTACAGAATAAGCCAGAGATGCTGGAGATTAAGCAGCAACCCTGTCAGCTCAAGAAACTGATAAAGCAATAACAACAAACACTAATCCTAGAGAAGGGAGGAGAACAGACCTATTTCTGTGTAAGACACAGGAAGTAGTTTGGAGACCAATATCCTTAATAAGTAACATCAGAGGTTTTCTGGTGCTGGGAGAGGGCCAAAATTTGTATTAAGATTGGCAAAGATAACACAGCCTCATGGTCATGAGCATGAGGTGCTGGATCTCTTAGAAACCTTACCCTCAAAACTCAACCACACAGGACCACAGAGTTGAGGTCAGGGAAGAGCCACTCCTGCTCCCTCACCACATCACCACCAAGTTAGCACAAACTAAGAAACAGACAGCAACCATCTGTCACAGGAGCTGGTGTGTAAGGGCACTTCTCTGCGGTGAAGGAGCCTAAGGAGGGCTGAACACTGAGGCAGAAGAAAAAGCATGAACAAAACCTTTCTAGTACTTTAATCCTCACCCAGAGCACAAGGCAATGGTAATACAATTTGAGGTCAGTGCTTCACTAAATGTAAAAAAATACAATAATAAAACCAAGACTCCTTCAGTTCTACACTGATTGACTCAACTCCAATTAAAGGGTTAGTGCAGAAAGAGCAGGTTGATTTGCAGGATAAGCACTATTTACCCCAGTATTTTTGGTCTTATATACAATGTCTGCAATGCAATAAAGTTATATGATACACAGGTTTTTAAGCTAAAGGAGAATTTCAGAAGACACATAAACCTAACAGTCAAACAGAAATGGTAGAATTGAAATCATGAATACAGGAAGTAGAATGCCTTCGACAGGCTTGTTAGCAGGCATTACGCAGCCAAGGAAATAATCAGTGAACATGGAAAGACAGCGACAAAAATAACTGATGTTGAATAACAAGGAAAAAAAAGAAGGGCAAAAAAGAATACTTCATTCAAGAGCTATATGACAATATTGATCATTCTTATAGTTTGTATTCAAAACTGAAAAGAATATGAACAATCAATGTATATGAAAATATAGTGATGATAAAAATATTTAATTTATTGAAGACATAAATGAGACTGTACCTAACAATGGGGCTTTGTAATTCACAAAGCACAAGTTGTAGAACTAAGAAAATGGCAAATCTACTGCTATACCTGGAACAATTGGTAGAAAGCTTAGACAGAAATTGGGCAGTACATAGAATAGAACAGCATTGATGAAAACTAATCAAGAGAAAAAAACATTTGTCATATAACCAATTAGAAGAACTGAAACTATAAAAAAGGTTTCTGACAATGATAGAATAAATAAAATTTAAAAATACATTAAAAGATAAAATCGTAAGTAAACTTGATAAACCTCTAAAACTGAAAAAGAAAAAAGAAGCTATGACAGAAATTAATACCATTAAATACGATATAAAAAAGTAATGTCACTTCAAATACTCTATTAAAAGAATAACACAAATTTATGATCTTACCTTCAGTAAATTAGGGAACAGAGAAAAGCAAACTTCTTTTATAAAGATCTAGATAATAAATATTATAAGTTTTGTAGGTCATAGACTGTCTCTATTGCATGTTATTAATTTTTACATTTTAAAGTAGAAAACCATTCTTTACCTCATAGGCCATACCAAAAACAGGTTGACACTGTCATTTGGTCCATAGGCCATGTTTTTTCCCCTAATATAGATGACACAGACAAATTCCTTGACAGTTCCACGCTCCCTCCAAAGAAATAGAGAACTTGAATAGACCTATATTTATTACAATGATTGAATTTGCAATTTAAAACATTTCAACCAAGAAAACTCATGGCCACTGTAAGCTAATTGGCAATAGCTTAGCTAACACATTAGGTTGAAATAGTAAATATTTATAGAGTTTTCCAGATACGAGAAGAGAACTGAACACTTCTTGCCTTTTGGCATGATTTTGACATTGCCTTCATATCAAAATATGACCAAGATTTTATAGAGCAACATCTTTCTCAAACATAGACAAAAAATACTTGATACAGTATGTACAAACTAAATACAGCATGTATAAAATGACTAGCATTTCTTAATAAAGGTCTGTCACACAAAGGAAAAAAATTTGCTTTTACATTTTAATTATGTAAATATAATTCAGCAAGTAGAAACAGGAAGAAAACTATATGATATTTTAAATAAGTGATTAAAAATTTGAAAAATTCAATATTTATTCATGATAGAAACTAATGCTGGTAATGAGCAGTTTAAAATAGACATTTTAAAATTATGTTTTACAATTGCACAAAACATGAAAAGACAGGCAGTGTCTATATTCTTAAAGGACAAAACTTTGATAAAAGAAATCAAAGCAGGCATGAATAAATGGATATATACTTTAATGAAAAATCTACCTCAACATTATTAAAATATTGGTCCAGTCCTAGACTCAATGTAATATTAATTAAATTTTCAGCAGAAAATTTTTGTAGAGATTAACTTGAGTTGACTTAAAAGTTGACTTAAAGTATTGCTTGGAAAACCAAAAAAGAATAGGCAAAACAATTTTGGAAAGAATAAAGGGTTGAACACTGATACTATTTAATTTCAAGACATAAAATTTCAGTGACCTAGGAAATTTGAAGTTGGTGAAACACAGACCAGTGGAATAGAATGGACAGAAACAGTCCCCACCTGATTCTCTGAACGAAGAATAAATGCCATTCAGAAAAGAAAATTAATCTTTTTTCTGTAAAGAACAGGCAGATATCAACATGCAACAATGTACATCTCAACCTATAATTCATACCATGTACAAATTTAACTTAATGTTAACCATAGACAAGTAAAGAACCAGAAACCATGAAGACTTTTAAGAAAATAGAGAAAAATTTGAGAACTCAAACTAGGCAAATTTTTCTTACATGTCATATTACAGCAAGGTATGTAAAAGATAAAATTTTGTAAATCTGTCTTCACTAATTTGTTTTTCCTTTTCCTTTTAAAAAGTCAATTCTGGGGTGTGGTGGCACACCCAGCACTTGATGTTGAGGCAGGAGAATCACTGTGAAGTTGAGGCCCGCCTGGGCCATATAATGAGTTGAAGACCAGCCTGAATCACACAGTGAGATCCTGTCTCAAAAACAAGCCACTATAAAGACTTAAGCTGGATATTATTGTGCCTGATTGTAATCCTAGCACTTGAGAGACTGAGGCAGGAGGATCTCTGAGAATTTAAGGCCAGTGTGGGTTATACAGTGAGTTCCAGTGCAGATTTAAACTAGAAGAAAATATTAGCAAAACATGCATTGACAAAGGAGCTGTATCCAGGAAACACAAATGTCTCTCGAAATTAAATGAGAAAACAACCCCCCAAAATAGGGCAAAGGCTTTAAACATATACTATATGAAAAACATATGATAAATATATATGATATATAAGCACATGAAAAATGCTAATCCTAATGATAGCAAAATGCAAATTAAAACTACAGAGAGATACCACCATGTACCTGCTAGAATGGCTAGACTCTAGCTTTTGTATTTGGCAATGGAATGTTCTTAAGTGGCTGATACAGGATAGTGCAGCACTTTCTTATAAAGTTACACACATTTACCTTCCTAGCCAGTAGGTGCATGCACACACAAGCCTGGACATGAACGTTTCTGTGCTATTTAGTCATTATTCCCAAAAGAACTCAAAATAAGGCAGACACAGTAAGTCCTCAACTTATGAATGAGTTCTGTTCTTGGAGATCATTTGTAAATAAGACTTATACATTTTTTACACAAATATATGATGTAAAGCACAAAAACACAGTAAGTGCCCAATTGCACTGTACTGTACACTGTGGCACTGTGGGGTAAGCACACAGCAGCACAACTGTGACAGTGTCCTGTGACAGGTAAGTGACTCTCGCCATTTGTTTATAACTATGAATTCTCCTAATAGGATATTTTCAAGTTTGTGCTCAAATGCTTATAAATCAGGGATTTATGGTGTCCTCCGACTAATGGATGAAGAGACACACTATGTTTTATCCACATAATGGAGTAAAAGCCAGCAGAAAAATGAACTACTCACATGTCAGTAATGTAGACAGATCTGAAACATTCTGCTAAGGGAAAGGAGCAAAACTCAAAAAACTACATGCTGTGTGCTAAAGGGAAAAAATCAGTAGGGGGCTGGCAGTGTGAGAGTGATGGACAACATATAGCATGAGGAAAAATTTTGGTGTGATGGACACATCTATACATTGATAAGAGATTGTGACTGCATGACTGTACTTGTCAAGACTGATGAAGTATCCATATAAAAGGCAAATTTTATAGTAAATAAATAATAAATAAGAAAACTTTACCATAAAACTTGGTGCTAGATCATTCCACCACCTCCTGATAGGTTTAACTCCTAAGTTAACCAGTTGGTGAAGAATTAAAATTGATCCAAAGATAACACCAATGTTGATTCTTTCAGTTTCCTTTGATGGACTAGTAAACAGATCACTCTTAATGATGCAATAAGTAACACAGGATCAGAATAGCATAATGTGGATTTAAATCTGTTCGTGAAAGATGGGGCTGCAGGAAATGAAAATCAGAGAGTTCCTTTTCTCATTGCTGAAATAAAATAACCAACATCTGAAGTTAAAGGAGAAAAGGTTTATTATAGCTCACAGTTTGTAAAGGTTTCGGTTCATATTTGGTTGGCTCCAAATAGAGAGGCATGCCAGAGACTGCAGAGGAGAAACAGTGTGTGGAGGGAAGAAGGCAGCAAAGCAAAGGGACGGGGAGCAGGTGACAAGCAGCGACAGCCACAGTCCTCCTTTCGTCCCCTATCATCTACCAGGCTGCACACCTGGTAAGACAGGTAGCCCTCACACTCAGCATGGGGCACCTTTAATCCGCGCATCTCACCACAAATCAATCCCAGCATCACATCTTTAGTCCTAGCATCACAATTTCTAGATCCAGCCACCTCTTAAAAGCTCAACCCACACCACATGAGGGTTTTGGGGGTCAAGCCATCGCACCAGCTGATTCAAGAGTTTTCCTTCTGAATATAGTTTACGTGCCTCAGCAGAAACCGATTTTATAGAAAACTTCAGTGTGTTTTGATGGAACATTTTTGTCATTGTTGGCTTCTTCATACCAACTGGACAAGAAATCAGTTTCAGCAAATGTTCTAAGTTTAGATTAAGTCAGAGTGTTTGGTAATAGTTCTTTGGAGAATTTCAGAATTGGGGCCTCTTATCATATAATTAACCCCTTGAATATCTAGAAAAAGCTTCTGTAGAGCTCTAAGTATCATTTGGTTACTTTTCTTAGCTTCCAAATCATATGCTTTAAATTGGGAAAGTGGGCATTACCATTCACTACATCCGGTGCTGTGGGCTGAGCCCAGGTCTTTGTGCATGCTAGCAACTGTTCTATCACAGCACTAAATCTCTAGTCCTTGCTATTTCGTTCGGAAATAGGGTCTTGTTAAGTTGCCCAGGCTAATCTTGAACTTGTAATCCCTCTACCTCAGCGCCGTGCAGCTAAAATTATAGGTGCATGCCACCTTGCCTGTCTTGGTAGCTTCTTAATTGTACCTAAAATCCTCTTTCAGAAAATGACCACATTTAAACGAATGGGTGGTAGAGGCTTGACTCTTTTGCACAACTTCTCAGGAGGACTAGTCTCTGTACACAGGAGAGCTCAGTAAAAATCAACTACTGTTTTACCTAAAGCCATTTGTATTTGAACAGCTTCATTAATTGTGTCTTCTGTAAAGCATTCTGCCATCAAATTTATATCAAATACCAGAAAGCTGTCTTTGGGTTTTGAAAGGTGTCTGAGTCACTTAAGAGTCACGGAGCTCTGTGCTTGAGGAAGAGCTTATTTGGTGTTGAAAGATGTCTGAGTCATTTAGGATATGTAAAAAGATGGCTGCCTGCCAGCACGTGGGTTATCTAACATCTTAGCAGCCCAAAGTTCACGGTGGCTGTTCGTATTAATCACCATAGTTTGACTAACAAGCCCAAAGTGACAGCTCCTTATCAACGTGACATCAGGGCCACAAACTGAACAAAGGCAACATGAAAAAAAAAAAAAAAAAAAAAAAAAAAAGATGCATGGTAAAACAGAAATCCCCGATTCCTCTGCATGGTAGTTGAGAATTTCCAAAGTGTCATTAAAAATGTTGACAATTCAGTCAAAAAGACACAGTGAGCCTGGCACAGTGGCACAAACCAGTTAATCTCAACACTGAGAGGCTAAGGCAAGGGGGCTGCAAATTCTAGTCTAGCCATGGTAATTTAGCAAGACCCTGTTTCAAAATTTAGAAAAAATATATAAAAAGGGGGGCAGGAGATGTAGCTCAGTGAGAAGGTTCAGAGTGTTCAATTTCTCAGTACTTCAGAAAACAGAAACAAAAACAAAAGACACCTCTGCCAAAAAGAAAATAAACTCATCAGTGAAGAGGATTGTTCAGATAAGAACAAAGCAATTCCAACTTCACTGTCCCCTCTGTGTTTGTACTTCTTTCTGTGCATCTCAGCTAGTTTCTCTCTGACTTTAAGCTTCTCTTCACTGCATGATATAACCACACCTGTATCCAGAGTACTTGGATTTTCTTCACTATGCTGTTTAGGAATGCGAGCTGAACACTTCTGTTTTCAAATAGTCAGATTTTGACATTTTCTACTAAAATATATAATCCTTAATATCTGGGTAAAAAAAGGATTTTATGAAGAATTTCATCAACATAAGAACATTTTATTTACAAGGAAACTGAAATAAATCCCTCACCACCACTGTATTCCCAAACCCCAGTTCCAAAGACACAGAAACAAATGACTTTGTTGGGCACAGATTATTTATTTATTAAATGACTTTAAACAACTGACTGGATTAATTTCTAGGCAAAACACTTCAGCTGCCCATAAACTTTCAGCTCAGACTTGACTCAGTTTGCCTGAAGTACATTACCTGGCCAGGTGTTCCGTATGTGCCTTTTGATGAAGAAGGTTTTGCTGCTTATGAGTGGGCAGCCTGACTTATTGTCTATGTGACAGTCCTCCTCCTTGCCATCAAGCGTCTTCTCCAAAAACTTCCACTTCTCAAAATGAGTTCTATAGCATATTAGTTTCACGGGATGCCAGTTCCTGGCTGAACGTAAAAAATGAGCACTGAAGGTAGAGAAGAGGCAATTGTGAGAATCCATTATAAACAAACACAAACAAGAAGCCAGGCTTTTCTGAACCGTTTGCATATCTGTGTGCCTTATGGATATGTGATTCCCGAAATTTGTTTAAAAGAAGACAAAGGAGTCCTTTAACTTCTGTTGCTCACAACACTCGTAGTTTCATGTAATGCCAGCTGGGAATTTTGCCAACCCCTTCCTTTTCCTTTTTAATGACAGGTGACACTATTTCTGGGTCGCTGTTTCACACACCAGAGTCCCACTTCCAGATCTCATGCGTTTGCTGTACAAGCCTCACTGACATAGCAATAATCCACTCTTCTGCTTGAGTTTATCATCATTTGCATTTCCCCAGTTGTTGGACATAAGATTTTTTTTAAAAAAACAAGATTTTCAGAAATGAATTCATTGCAGATATACTTTAAGATTGCATCATATATAGTAAGATAATAATAACAATACTATATTGTCCTAGTTGAGTTCATATACCACAGGCTTATAGTATTATTTTCTCACTAAACAAGACAGTTTGTTTTCTTTTTTTTTTTTTTCTGTTATAATTCACTAGTTTTTTAAAAGTCTGTGCCTTATTGGGAAATCACAACACATAACAAAAGATTTTGGATATACAATAAATTAGAGTTGGTTACACGTGCATTGGTCTTTCAGGTCATAAGCAGTTCTTGATCGTACAAAAATGTCTGGTTTGAAAGAAAAACAAATTCTCTTCACAACTCTAAATCTGCCTGTTAGTATTTTAAGTTTCAATTTCTGAAAATAAGTACTGTAATATGCTTTCAAATTGCCAACTGAAATATATTTCAGTTTTCTTTAAATATAAAAACTGAAATATATTTCAATTTTCTTTAAATATAGGAACTGAAATATATTTCATTTTTCTTTAAATATAAGAATGAATTACATTTAAAATGACACTCACTTTTATTAACCAAAAGATTCTGTACATGTTTTGCAACACATGTGAGGGGTTTTTCTTTTTAAAATGTGGCTCATAGCATTTGGAAGAAAACAGAGAGAGCAGAGGGTGGGAGGAGGTATCTCTTGTTTTCACAGAGATGTCAATGGTTGAGTCATCCTTGTCATTTTCAGATTTAGCTGCCCAAAGCTGAGTCACAGGGGTGGGATGAAGTGGGTTAAACTGAGTTTTGAAATCTGTCCAACAACTTTAGAAAGTGGATGGTTACCCATGATGGTAACCCGCAGGGGCTGCCTTGTCCATGGCCTCGTAAGCTTTTTCTGATTCCTTTCCATTATTCTCCAAATGCAAACGTGTTAGACTGTTTCTTTCCACCAATTGCCTTCTCTTCAAGAGGATAAAGTGGTTACTACTGTAGTAAAACAACTTCAACTATTTGGAAGTGTGTGACTTAATAACAACACACCTGGAATTTCTCAGGGTAGACCAATAGTAACTTGCTAATACTCTTGGAATAAAGATAAAAACGATTTGAATAGGGTCCAACACCAAGTACCTGTACTTCCGTACTAAATGGACAAATGCATGTTGGCTATCTCTATTACTCTGCTACCTCTGCTACAGTTACCAGTGTCTTACTCAGTCTCCATGTATTTTCTTGAAAATTAAACTTCGAAATGAATGAAGTGTATTTTAGATCCTTACTTCTCGGTCTGTGGTCCATGTGAGAGGCAGACCATCCACAGCACCATCAACGAATAGGGAGCTTATTATAAATGTAGAATCTGAGATTCCACCCCACATCTCCAGAATCAGAAGCTGCAGTTTAACAAGATACACAGGTGATGCATATGTATGTTAATGTTTAGGAGGTAATTGGAGAGCAGCATATTAGGGTCACTGAATCTTACTTTGTACAGCATATACAGATGATCTATTTTTAAAGATTTCAAACTAGAAGGCAAAAGAAACTTTTTCTTTAAAATTGTGAGGGACAAACACAAGACACCAGAAGTCTGCTTCCTGTCCTGTATTTTCCAGACATTCTCCTTGTTGAGAGGGGAAAACTAGAAGAGAAACATGATTCCTACAATCATATCTCTTGGACATTTCATCCTGTGTATTTGACACTTCAGCTAAAATGGCGCCTGGTAGAAGGAGGAAGGTTGTTGGGGGATGACCCAGAAGGATTTGGTTTTGTCTCTAGCTCCTTCCTTTTGTCTCTATTTTCTGGCCATTATGAAGAGAATGCCTTTCTTCTGTTACTTCACTGCCCAGGTCTGTCTTACAGCTGGCCTACCATGAACCAAATCTACTGAAACTGTGAACCAAAAGAAATGGCTCCTCTTTTAAATTGCAGGTATCAGTTATTTTTTTTCCAGTGGTAGGAAAGCTATGAAAGACTGCCTTTAGGTTTTGGATTCTTCAGAAACAGATGCTGAGAGGTTACCAATGAAAGCCATTTCTTAGGAGATTTTCTTGCAAAAATCTTATAGGGGAGAATGGAATTGAAACCAGGAAGAGAAAGAAACTAAGCAAGGAAGCAATGTCTAGCAAAGTCTCCTGGATAATAGAAATTTGATTCAACCCCTCATGAGACTCTCAAGATAATAAGATGTCCCTGTAACTCAAAGTGTATTCAGTGGAGCAGAAGACTGACAACGCTAAATAACCTGACAAGCGCAGACTCTCAGACTCCATCCACAATATGCTCGTTGAATCTGCACTTTAACAAAATCCCCCAAAGAAACCCATAGGGGTAATAAAATTTGGAACAAATAAATAAAATTTGGAAAACATCGGTATAGTATACATCGAAGTTGTCCCAATCCAGAGTAAGGAGAACGAGGCATTTGTGAACCATTACTGCATCAGTATTTGGTTAAAGGCTGCCTCTGTGGTCCTTTTTTCTTTATTCAATAAATTCCCAGTCTCTTCCACGCAGGCAGAGAAGTTTCAGCAGCCTATGGTCAGCCTCGCACAAAGAGAGCTAGTTTCGATCTGCTTCCAAACATCGGCTGAGAGTGAAACTACACCAACAACTGGTGCATAGGAGTGTTAAAACAATCCTGGGGATAATGAGCAGAGAATTAGCAGAGCCTGCCAGCTCTCCACTTACCTGCTCTTTTCTTCTCTACTTGTGTAAATCATCCATCCTCCACAAAACTTCAAGATCACTGTTCCTCACCTGTCAAATTCGGTAGGCAACCATCCTCTCAGGTCTACACTGCAAGGGTCTTAAGTCTGTCCTCTCTTTGTCACCTTGGTACCATCAAAGTCCAGGGTTGTGCTAACACTAACTACCTCACTCTGCTCACTGCTCAATGCTGACTTACTGCCCAGAAGAGGTTCTGAAAGACAAACCATCAAGGTGCAATGCAAAATCTCTGGGTAGTTCTTTCAGACAGAAATGGTCATTCTGCCTTCTTTTTCCATACCACACATTCTTCAAGTGAAATGTTTGTGTAATCATGATGTTGTTGGCCACTGGAAACATTCTGAGTTACTTGAAGATAAAGCATGTGGTTACACATGTTGTGCTGAGCCTGTAACAAGTACTCAAACCAAATATTTATAAATAATGATACTGTTGGTTTTAAGATATGTTTAGGTGCTGTGACTTATACATAATAAACTTTTCAAAGATACAAAACTATACAAAATGGGAAGGAAAGCAAGAGATACACATAAGCCTTGCATACTTTTGGTAGCTTCAAACCTCTTTGTCACAAGGCAGATTCTTTTGGGGACTTTGAAAAAAATCTATTTGTGATTGTTAATGTAAAGAGTTGCTTCAAGAATTGGTCACACACATTTGATAAAGCACATAATAGCTAAAGTCAATCATGGCCTACTATGTTAGCTATTAAATACCAATTTCTATATTCACTACAAATTGAAATTGTGTTTCCCAAAGGCAAGTCTTGAGAATAGATGCTATGTGCTTTTGTAGCATCATTCCAGAACAAGTAACATTTGTAACTTGAGTAATTAGTATTCGGTGTGTTCTTTCAAATTGTGAGCATAGCTCCCTCTTGCTAGGTAGTACTTACTCTCTCTCTTTCTCTCTCCTTCTCTGCCTCTCTTGCTCTGTTTTAATTAATGCTAATACATACTGCCCTACAAGAATTTGCAAGCTGTACCGAGAAATAATGCAGTGTTAGTTTTGTAATTTGGTGCACAGAGCACATTTGTGCAAAAGCTTTGTAAACTGGGCCTGTGGTCAAAAGGAGCAATTAGCACTTTGTTAGTATGCAATGATGTACTAATCTGTGCAGTCCCCAAAAGCAATTGTCTGTTTCTTTTAACCCTCATGTGCAGACTTTTTTTTCTAGTGTATACAGCGCCCTTCTAAAAATAACACATACCCTGCCTGGTGCTGCAAATTGGGTTCATATAAATTAAAAAATATTTATGTGGGGTGACGAACATGAACATAGGCTTACAGTTTTTAGCAAAGCAAGCAAGTTCATGCACGACCTAAAGAGGAGCTATTGTCCTGTATTCCTTTTTCAAATTTCACAAACATGGATCTTCATCTTCAGAGAAAAACTACAGGAAGGATAATTGATTGGCAGATGAGATCTTAATCAGAGCAGTTAAACCCAGAATCAGAGTTTCATTAACATGGCAGAACTGATATGCATTTAGACAGATAATATCCATTTCTTTATTTAAATAGCAGATGGAAGTCCTACAAAAATTTGTGAATCCTTTGGATTTCTCAAATTCTTCATGAAGCACATGATTATATCAGGTTGATAATAAAAATATCAAGAATATTTTATAGTTTTAGAGTGATTTTCAGTACTCCAAGTTGCTTTAGGTCCCAGCTCATATGAGACTCACCACGTGGTCTGTAGGTGCCATCACCACTTGACTGATACAAAAACCTGGGTTCAGAGAGATTGAATGACTTGTAGAAATCATCCAAGAAGGAGTTTTATACAATGAGTCAAAGCATGGGTTTGAGTCCAGAAGACAAATTTCCACTTGGGGACTTCTCTTTGGTCTTGTGAGCTTGACGTCACCTTCCTTTGCTCCCTGTTTTCTCATCTGCAAGATAGAAATGATGACTACAGCAACTGCTTTGAGCAGTGACTGTGTGAAAGAAAGCTAAAGCGGTTAGAACAGTGCTGCACCCAGGTGGCTGCCTGGTATTATTAGAAAACGCTACATGTTAGCTTCTGGTGTTATTGTTACTGCTACTTACCCTACAATAAGTGGCAGAGTAATGACATTTTCAGATATGGGAACTTTTAATGGATTCAAAAGGATCTAGTATAGTGAACCAATTTTCCTAATCAAAAGCCTACTTTTTCAGACTATTAAAAATATTGAACATATATTTGCTGAATGGGGAAATTAATGCTATTCAACTTAAGGAAAATTTTTTGAAGGAATAGATGATTTAATTTTTTATTACCATCAAGGACTGATATAAAAACTGTAATGAACTAAAACATGTTTTTGATTTAACATAGAGAAATAACACTTGTGGTAGAAAGAAAAAAAGGATCCTCACAAAAATGATAAAATCCAGCACATTTTCTTGTACCTATGGTCTTTGAAGTCACTGTGTAGCACCTGCTCATCAAGAGACAAAGCTTGTATTTACATCCAGGGGTTCTAGGATGGCCTGTAACTTGCTTTGACAATTGATGGTATAGTCAAAGTGATAGTGAACCTGACCTGAGTCTAGCACTTTACAACTGCTGGCCTTGCATTCCTGATGCTACCAAGTTAGCCTGAGCTGGCCTGCTAGAAGGGGTGGAGAGGCAGCCCAGTCAACCCCTGGACCCCAGAAACCCAGAAAGCCACAAACCCAGGGAGCAGTCACTTAGCCTATGTACTTGCAGTATATGAAAAGTTCCCACTCAATCCAGAAGAGCCACTCAGCTGAATCCAGGCCAAATCACTGCCCACAGAAATATGAACAAGGTAAATACTCTTGTCTCAAACTGCCAAGTCTTGGGGTAGATAGGTGGACGGTGAAAGCTAATTTAACACTAGGAGATGGTGACATCTACAACATTAAAAATCCTAAAAAACATAACACAGGTGTCTCCCAGTGGAAGTGGTTTGGGGAAAACTATATGGGTTAACATGACAAAATAGGAGGCTTTGGAAGTTTTCTTCCCAACATCCACACTGCTCTGTGTTTGTGAAAGTTAAATTTAGGTTCAACTGGAGGACTATTCACTATTCTTAAACAGCATCATCTTTCCATGAGTCAATAATTGTTGCCCCTCTTCTCCATTCCAAATGCTAAGACAAAAAAGTAGTTCCCTTCCCAGATAAACCAAAAAATAAAATTAGAGGCAAATTTAATTTTGGCCATATTTGATTCATTAGATACTATTCAAAATCAAGTCCTTAAAAGAGATAGGTTGCATTTTCGTAGTTCGCATGAAAGTTTAGAGGGCTCACCTGATTCGGCAAGTGCTACCTGCTCCTCCTGGCAGTGGTGCTCTCTTCAACTCTGCTATTACTTTGATTTGGGGGTCAATATTCTTATACCTAGGGCCAGGCAGGATGGTGCTAGCCGTCTCCAATTTATTAATGATGGCTTCCCAGGGAGGCTCGGTATCTCTCATCACTGAAAACACTTGCCCCCTTTTGCTCAACTGCCTGAAGAATAGTACATAACTCAGGGTCTCATTCATTTCATTCAACAAGGCCATTAAGTGGGGCAGTGTGGAGGTATTAGAAGATAGAAATGTGAGCCAAATATTAACTTGAACTTGGTTTTTGCAGAACTTATAGTCTAGTAGAAAAGACAGACCTTTGTCAAGAAATTGCAAAAAGCAAGTGTAAAGTTGCCCCTGAGAAACTTACCTCCTGGAATACGGGAACTTTATAATAAACGGGGGTTAGAAAGTGCCACCCTGAGGAAATTTAACTTAAAATTAGATTTGTAGTTTGTAAAGACATCAACCAAAAGAAGAAGGATGCAAAGTGGAAAGGGAAAATTTTAAGTACAAAGACCCTGTGACAAGAAAAGTCATAAAAGATTGAGGACACAAGGCATAGAGAGTGGCTGGAATATAGAAGTTTAGATTGAAAATACAGATGTGATAAGCATGAGAGCAAAGTAAAACAAGACCAAACAGACTCTGGCAAAGGATTTTTACCAGGATCCCAAATGCAGAGGAGGCCAAATATATTGACATAAGAGAGTGGAACTTTGTAAAGGTCACTTCTGCTACAGGAGGAAATGAGGACCACTGAGCTTCTGAGCCATAAGTAGGTCCTCAAAAGAAGCCTAAATCTAGCCACACCTGTGTCTTTGCACCAAGAAATGAGAAGGAGTAGCAGATGCAGGATGGTCTAAAGGAAGACAAAAACCAAGACTGTAAATGAGTATGATCAATGTTTTGCCAACAAGGTATGGGACCTCCATCAAAATATTTCGGGTTGTTTGTTAGACATACATACTCCAATGTTCCATCCCACATTTAAGTCAGAAAATCTCTCCCCCCACCCCACTCCTCTCTGTATGTATGTATGATCTGTAGTCTGTCTCGGTGTCCTCAATTATTCATGGCTAAAAATTCTACTGACTGAGGTAGATAGCCAAGTTGGAAAACTATGGGATTGAAACCATGCAGAAACCCATGAACTCTCAATGTGAGTTTTGAGCAGTAGGAAAGAGACAGATTCGGTGAGATGACCAGGCATGAGCTTCCTTCTGGGTTTAGTTTTGTACCTGCCTTTACCCTGGGATTTGCCCCTGTGCCTTTTTTCTCACCTGCACCCCATTGACAAAGCTCCTTTCTGCAGTTAATGTAAAATTCTAAACTGAAGCATTTGGTTTATTTCTATTTTCCCTACACTTTGTGGTGTCGTGCATTTTATCATCATGGCATTCTAGTGATCAATCAGAGTCAGTAATTACAACTCACCGGCCATATCTAGCTAGTCCCTTGATTTGGTATGATCCAGAACATAAAGTAGTTTTATATTTGTAATGGCTGGGAAAAAAATCAAATGAAGGCTTTTGTAGTACAAAACAATTATGTGACATTGATATTCTGTGTCCACAAATGAAGTTTTATGGGAACACACATACAGGCTCACTCATGCATAGCTCGTTTTGCTCTGCACATATTTCACAGAGTTTCAGTCTAACAGACAGAACCCAAAATGTTAGTCTTCTTTTTTTAACAGAAAATGTTTCTGACTGTGGTTTAAATTAACCTCTGAGTCTCTTTGACCAAATTACTAATTAATCACCAAGACCCTGTGAAGCAAGTAGTTAATTTGTAATGCAAATAATGGCCTACAATTTAAATCTTTAATAAACTTGATTTTTCATATTGAATTTTCTTAAAGATAGATGTGCTTTTATGTTTATGTGCTAGAACTAACTTACTGTTATTCATGGGAATCTGAAAATGCATGACTTCATAAAAGATCTAACATAATCATCAGTCAACTGTACACTTCCTACGCATCTTCAGAAGGAGAATAAGTTGATAAGACAAAAACCATTCTATAGTTTGTTTCTATTCCAATTTGTTTAGCTGAGACAAAATGAGTTACTTTTGGTTTGAATCCCATTTCTCCACCCTGAGATAATATTGTACATGTGAATGATCAAATTTTATGAATATGCAAAATGCTTTTGGAAACAGTAAAAATCAGATAATTCACACCAATGACAAAGAGGCCCAGTACAGATTAGCACATTTCTTGGGAGGGAGGATTAATTGAAAAAAATTGTATGAGTTTACTGACTCACCCTGTAAACTGTGCCCAGAGAGTCACACACTGTTGACAGGGACGGTGCAGAAAAGATGCCATAACATATTTGGGGAGCATAGTGGGAGTTGCTCTTGTAGAAGACCTCATTACAGCTCTTGGCTATGAAATCTTGGTGGAGAAGTGGGGTGAGACTGCTGGGTTTTCCGTGAGAAGTATTGCGTTTGTGGATCATTAAGAAGGTGAGAACCAGTGAATAAGAGGGGTTAGGCTGTACAGCACTTCTCAGAATTCGTCCTGCTTTTAATGTTTACACTGCCACCGACAACCGTTCCCAGAGTCAACTAAAGCCTAGGAAATATTTTTTTCAATATAGCTATTGTTTGATTTGGTTGTAATTTTCGTGCCGTATCTTACTGTTTAAAGTAATACAGTCTTATAAAGGAGTGTAATTGGAATGGCATAGAGAAATAACACTGCCAATAATAACATTTGGATATCATATCCTTCAGCTTTTCTAACTTAATAGGCCCGAGAGAGAGTAGATAGTTCTGAAGCCCAATGGGAAAAGAAATTAAAATTACATCCTCTGGCACCAGCCAGTTCTGAGCCATATTATTGAAATAGCAACTTTTTTCCCCTTTAACTTTTACTTCTCATCTCTGATTCTCTTTTTTTCCTGCTCAACTGTTTTCTGACCCCTTTGGCATCAATGCAACTTATTTGTCTTCTGGTGGGACTCTGGAAATTCTAGATACTGCTATAAGGAATAGCATCAAAAAGTAGAAGAGCTTCTATAACAATGAAATGCCAGCGTTTAAGCCACAGGAAAGAGTCTCTGAAATGACACTTCTCAAATTAAAACCACAACGAGCTATTATTTCATAATTACTGGAATGGATAAAAAGTTAAACCTGAAAAGCAAATTTGATAAGAACGCAAAAGAATTGGAGCTCTCAGAAATAGCTGGAAGAATGTTAAGTCATCCAACTACTTTGCAAAACTATTTTGTAGTTTCATGAAAAGTTGAACATGTAAATATCCTTGATTGAAATACTGCATGAGAGAAATAAAAACTTTTCGCACACGCACACACACAAACACACTTCTGTACCAAATGTACAAAGATTCCTAAACTTTTTGGTCTTGAGAACCTTTAATACTATTAATACAAATTGAGAACCTGAATGTTTTGTTTATCTAAGTTTTGTCTATTAACATTTCCAAATTAGAAACTAAAACTGATAAGTTAAAAATATTTATTTATCTAAAAAGCAACTGTAACAAACTTAATTTTACTTACCCTTATTACTATTGATAGCCAAAGTACCATATTTTTTTAAAAAAATATGTTTTCCAAAGTAAAGAAAATTCAATAAAAAGTGACACTATTTGACATTTTTGCAAATCTCTTTAATTTATAGCTTAATACAAGATGGCTACATTCTCAAAACTGCTTTCACTTTCAATTCTTGAGTTATCATGTCTTGTACTCTCTAGAAAATTTCACTATACATTTAAGAGAGAATATGAATGACAAAGTCAATAATGTCACAGACTATCAAGAAAACCATTTAAATCTTACAAATCTACTGAATCTGTCTCAAAAATCTGTAGGCATCTTTGCACCACATTTTGAAAACCTCTGACCTGGAAAACTTTCCATATACCCTGTGTTCCAGGAAGTTTAACGTGCAAGAATGCTTCCTGTACACCATTTGTGTGCTAGTTAATCATAATGATCAACCTCCCTGCATTAGAGGACTCCTAAAGAGGTGATTAGATCATAGTGGCAAGAGCTGGGGGCATTTATGTGCTGTTAGTGGAGTCCAGTTAGTGCTGGGTGCCTGGAGTTTTGACTTTGGAAGTATGGCTCTCGTTGGAGCTCTTCCTCTGTGCTCTGCTTCTCAGCCACCTTGGGATCAGCAGTTTTTCTCCACAACATCCTTCAGCCATGATATTCCTACCTTGTAGCGAACAAACATGGACTGAAACCTCTGCTTTAGTTTGCAAATGTCAGGTATTTTGTCCAGCAATGGGAAAACTACTCAATATATAGTTTGCAACAGGAAAAAGTTGCGAATAGAAATGTACATTTAATAAGAGGATGGATAAATGCAGTAGTCTAAATACTAAATAGCAATTAAATAGCTAAATAAACCCAGAAACAAAATATTGTACAAAATATAAGTAGAAAAATGGCACATATTAGACTATTTTTGTAGTGTAAATGAAGGAATGATCTAAACGATGTTTATTACACAAATAAAGTAAACCTTGAAATGTTCAATGGAAATTATAAGATCCAAATTCAGAGTAGTTTACCTCTGGGTGAAAGAGGAAAGAGAGGAAGTCATGAGACTGGAGAGTAGACAGTGGCTTCAATTCTGCTTACAATGTTTTATTTTTCTTGATAATTTTTTATTAAAAAGTTTGATAAATTTATCTAAATCTAAATGAGAAATTTAGTCTTCCATTGTATTCAATAAAAATTAAATGCAAACAGTTTTTTTTTGAGAAATGATGTGTGGTGGTTTTTAAATTGTGCAATTTAAGAATATATGAATTTCTAGAACCATATTCACCAATGAATTTTGTGACTTTTTAAATATTGGTTTTGTATTTGTGTTTAATATATTCTTGTATTTTTGTTTCTGTTTTCCATTCTCATTTTCAGGTAGTCAAGGCTGGAATCTATGACAGTTCTATATAATTTTAAAAAGCTCTATATTATTTAAAAGTGTACCAAATGTTATTTCTAGTTCTGTTGTTTTTAAATATAACGGTGCAACGGACTGAATGTGTCCCCCAGTCCTCAGATAAGGGAAACTCAGTGTCTCACGCAGCACAGTGTTGCAAGGCGAGGCCTTTTAGAAAATGGGCAATGACCGTCCCACCCTTATGAACGGAGCGATGCGGCTACACAAAGGACTTTAGGAGCAATTTCACTCGCTCCTGTTTTTGTGCCATGTGAGGACACATCATTCATCCTGTTTGCCTTTCACTCTTCCCTCACTCATTAATACAGCAAGAAGACTCTCACAGATGTCGACCCTTAATCTTGAACTTGCCAGCTTCTGAAACCTTGAGAAATAAATTTCTGTTCTTAGAAACTACCTGGTCTGCAGTATTCTGCCATAGCTTTACAGGCAGCTTGCTATGTCTTCATGGTCCTCTTGGGGATCCAATCTATTTAATTCAGGGTAGTGTTCCCTCTCTTTTTCTCTGTCTCTCTCTCTCTGTCTCTGTCCTCTCTCTGTCTCTCTCTCTGTCTCTGTCTGTCTCTCTCTCTCTCTCCCTCTCTCTCTCTCTCTCTCTCTGTCTCTCTCTCTGGAAGGAAACAAAGTGGCCCCATTCCACAGTCTCTGGGAGAGCTCAGACAGCCTACTACCCCATGCTGACACACATGAGTTGATAGACAGTCCTGCTTTCCAGTCTCTGTTCTCCCCAGTTTTCAGTCCTCCTGTCCATTTCCCCAGCCTCAGGGAAACCATAGATTCCCCCTGCTTTCAGGAAAGGCCAGTGATGACTTGGAGTACAGCCTTTGCCAGGTAAATGCATTCCTGGGGCTCTGTAAAGCTGGTATCCAGATGTTCACCTGCACAAGAAAGAAAGTCCTTTATTACTATGTCTAATAGATTTATCATTACTTTTTTTATTTTTTTGCACTTGGGATTGAACCTAAAGAGCCTTTGTACTGAGTTATATCTCGAACACTAAAAAGTCTTTCTTTTGAGGCAAGGTCTTGCTAAATTACCCAAACTGATCTCAAACTTACAATATTCCTGCCTCTGCTTTCTGAAGTGCTGGAATTACAAGCATGTGACAGGGAGAGAGGGACAGAGCACTTGAAACTTTCCTTTCATTAAGGTTTCAGACTAGGGCCTTCTTGCCAAGCAGCCAGTCAGATATTTCAGAGAAGACTCCTACACATTTCCGCTTCGTTCACAGTCGGACCATGCTGAGAGGCCCTGAGTGAGCCCAGCAGAAGCAACATGGGGCCTGTAGACAACTCATGGGAGAAACATGGTGCATCATGGTCTCGGATACTGAGTGGCGCAGGCTGACTCAGTCCATTCCATACCACTGTCCACAGTGCCAGCCCACAGAATGTGAAGCAATAAAAATACATCATTTTATGCCCCTAGTACTGGAGTGGTTTGCACTGTAGAGGATTAAATCCAAAACAACATTTTAAAAACAGAAGTTTGGAGTGGAGACAGGGACTGGTGAACTCACACTATTTGTTCCATGTTTTTAGCCATCGACCCAGAGCCTCTGTCTTCTTGTTACACTAAGATAAAAAATAAATGAATTAAAATGAAAATCTGTATGTAAACTTACATTGTTCAAAAGATATTTGGAATTTACTTTTGACTTTCAAGAATTTACGAATAACCCACCAGAACCTACAGCAAAACTGTAAATAAAAGCAGTCTCCGGGGTCCCCAGGCTATATTCACTCACTCACTGCTGCAAGTGTGCAAGTTGTTCCATTTTCCAAAAGCTCTGGGCTTCCTGAATCAGGCCTTCCACCCAGGGAAGTGGCCATGAGAGTAAAACAGCACACACTCACACAGGCTCATGAAATCATCATCATAATAAAAACCCCTCGGACTTTTTTTCAGCTGTGAAGCAGCACCTGCCATTAGCTGTGGTGGTTCTTATTTTCATATTGTCTGACAGTAGCAGTTGGATCACGCTTGAGCCAGTGTGACTGAGAGGCAGGCTCCCTGCTTCCACAAAGCTGAATTTAATAAGATGAGAACAGCATGCCAAGATGGGGAGCTCCCTCCCTAACACTTATCCAGACACCAGCCCCTCAGCGGGGCCGTATTGCTGTGGTAATCTGGGTGAGCCGGACAGAGCATCCTGCTTACAAGTTCAATATAATGGAACAGCAGGGGGCGAAGAGCTGGCAGGAAAGCTTAGCAAAGTTAAAGCCTATTACTCTATGCTTGAGGAAAAATGAGTCGCAAAATATTACACCAAGAGCAAGACTTGAACTTGCCAAATGTAGCAGCAACACACACTAAGCCCTGTCCATAATGGCATATTCATTATTCTACCATCCAGGGTAATGTGGATTTAATGTCCTTGACCCTAATGGAAATGTATATGCAAATTTCTTCTTCAGCCCCCCTCTCTTCCCTCAGTGTTCTTTTTGCTCTGAATTTAATAGACAAGTTGACTAACTGCACGCTACATATGTCAAAGAAAATGATACCTTTTAAATCTGCCTTTAGCAGCAAGAAAAAGGCAAGAAACTGGACAGAAATCTTTCAGTCAGGGAAAATGGCCTTTGTTATTGTTGTTTTATGCCTCGACTGGTGTCAGATTTAAAGCTGGTTGAAGAAATAGCTTGAAAATGGTCTCTCGGTCTAGACCTGTTTGTGGTTTAGACTGGCTCGGTTGTTTTGTGAGATCTAATAAAAACTCTTGTTCTGATTAGCCAGTTTTGGCACAAATTCTTCAATACTAGCTAATCAAATCAAACTGCTAGACTTAGAGCAGATTTGCCTCACGTTTAATTTTAATCAACCACTACCCCAGAACCAGGCTAGGGCTTCATCTAACTGAAAGAACATTGTTTAAAATCCTGAGCCATGAGCTGCTGTAGGACTGAGGGATCTTTTGAAAGAATGACAGTAGAACTAAGTCTTGTAGGTCCTTTTGTTCCCTGAACACCAGCTACTACCAGTTCTAAGCACAGTAAAGGCCACTGACGTCAGTTTTGTGTTAGTGACTGTAACCACTGATTTCTCAGCTTTGGGCATGTATCACGTTTTTGGTTGGTACTTTATATCCATTATCTCTGGCTTTTACACAGGTTGTAATTCTCCTCATAGTACTCTTAAGATGTACAAAGACATTTCATTCTTATTTATAGTTGATCAAATTGTCATCATACTTTTACAATGAAGGAACACTTTTACACACCAGACTTGCCCAACTATGTCTTATTGGCTTGCAGCTTCCAAAGGCTCTCCAAATATGCAGAGTCTCTCAGTCTTTAGGATTTTCTGTCCGTTCCCTTCCTCCTCTTCCACCTCTGAACATGGTGTCTGGAACTGCCTTAATTCTTTTGTCATTGGATCAATATTCTTGATACCACCATATAGAGGAGGAGAGGTTTATTTTGTTCTACTTTTCAGTGCGTGGTTGACAGGCACCCAAGAAGAAGCAACATGGTCGAGGAGCATGGAGCCAACAAGGAAGCAGAGAAAATGAAAGAAAGTGGGTGGAAAGGCAATAAACCCTTCCAGGTCATACCCACAGTTATCCATCTCTTCTAACCAGATCCTACCTCTTAATAGCAAGTCAGCTATAACACCTCCACAACCCAATCAAGGTTCAAAAGCCCCACTTAGGAGCACATGAGGCTCCTGGTGGTTACCGTAATAAACTGCGTCTGGGGAGAATGACTCATGTGGTAAGTGCTGGGTTCCTACCTGTCCTGCCTTAGCATGGCTAGTGTGATCAACTGCATGGACTGAGAACCATCTAGTCCTTCCTGGCCAATGGAACTCCCTGCTTCTTGCTGCTAGAAACCATGACCTTTGTTGACTGTGTCTATGAAACCCTCACACATTGCAGACTTCTACCTAAAGTATATGTCTGTCTACATTCTGTTGCTAAATTCTGCATCCCTACCTAGAATGTGCAGATATATCTGTACCCATCCTGTCAGGTGCAGGCCAGGACAAGCGTCCTTCTTTACACTCATCTCTCAAGCTATTCTTCAGTCAATGGTGTATTTTATTTCCATTCCATGAGGACAAGGGGCAGAGGTGAGTATAAGGATCTTCCTAAGTAGATCACTAACCTTGGTGCTTTGGGTGCTTTCTAGTTTCAGCTGAATATTTCTATTTTTCTCTTACAAGAGAAAGGAAAATGGGAATCCCAACATATGCTCTTCTTTCTCACTTTTCTTCTGCCCTTGGCCAAAACACATGGTCTGCCCCTCTCTGTCCTGATTAGTCAAACCTCCTTGTCTTAACTCTTGAGTTCTTATTATAGTCTGACTGTCTTAATTCAGATGGTTCAAAAGTACAGAAGTATTCAAGCAGAAACAGTTTGGAGGGCTAGGCAACACCAAAGCAGATTAGGAGGAGAAGGAGAGGTGGTGTGTACATGGTGGGTATGGCCCAGTTTCTGCACTAGGCAACTGGACACTCATCCCATGGAGAAACTGTGGATAATATCCCAGAGAATATGCTCAGAATTATACCATCCAAGGGCTAAGGGGGTTGCAACTTTAATTCCTTTATTTATTAGTAAGAGTAATTCTTGTTACTCCATTTGGGTAAAGGAACTATTCCTTGTTTTGATTGTGGTGAGTTCATAAATCTATGCCCATGTTAAAATTCATAGAACATATTCAGATGAACACTAAGCATAACAAGACACCCAACATCTTGTTATTAAAGACCTGCAATTTAAAACAATGATGTATCACTGCATACCAGTTAGAGTGGTGAAATTCCAAAACACTGGCAACACTAAAGCTTTCAAGGATATAGGACAACAGGCATGCTCATTAAATATCAGTGGGAATGCACAATAGGACCACTATACTGCAAGACAATCTGGCAATTTCCTACAAAACTGAGCTTACTATTGTTAATATATCAACCAATTATGATCTCTGTTATTTTTACCTAAATGATTTAAAGACTCTGTCCAGAAAACCTTGCACACAGGTATTTATAGCAGCTTTATTTTTGTAACTGCTAAAATTTGGAAGCAATTATGATGTACTTTGGTAGGAGAATGGCTAAACTGTGCAACATCCATCCAATAAAATATTACTCAGAAACAAGAGTAATCAAACCATGGAAAACATAGTATAATATTAATAATGATATCATTATTAATGATATCATTAAATTAATGATATTACAAAGTGAAAGGCCAACTTGAAAAGGCTACAAGCTGTGTGATTCCAACTACGTGACGTCTTGCAAAAAACAAAACTATGGAGACAGTAGAAAGATCAGTGGATGCCAGGAGTGGGGGACAGGGATGAATCAATAGAGCAGAGAGGACTTCTAGGAAAGTAAAACTATTTTGTATAATGTTATAATGATGTAGACAAGCCATCATGTATTTATCAAAATTCATAAGCTGTGAACCAAAGAGTGAGCTCTAATGTAAATTATGAACCTTGGATAATCATCATGTATAAAACTATGGTCATGAATTGTAAAAATATGCTGATAGTAGGGAAGGCTATGCGTATGTGGGGGCAGAGAATATATGGGAATTCTTTGCTTTCTCCTTTATTTTGCTTTGAATCTAACACTCCTCTAAAAAATAAAAACTATCTTTAAATGAAACTTATAGCAGCAGAAGTGTCATTTTTACTATATGTAAGCTGTCAGTAATTCAACAGGAAAAAATAAGAAGGAAGAGGGAAGAAGAAACAAAAAAAATTTTGATACTAGAATAGATACATAATAAAATTTGTGGTGCAGGATGTTCATAAACCCTGCCACCTAGGCATTACTGCCCTTATTTTATAGGTAAAGAACTCATGGAGTAGAAAGTTTAAGTGAGAGAACCATTGGTAAGTGCTAAAGTTAGGAATTAAGTGTAACCTCAAAATTTAGGTTCTAATTATACAACACTGAAGCAAATACACATGGGAGCCAGGAATGGAATCAAATCACTACGTGCACTGAATACATCACACCTAAGTGAGAACGAGCAGAATAGGATAAGACAATGCTTGTTATTTTTTTTTATCTTCTAACAAATGAGTAGTTATGTTTATTCCAGAGACTAAGAACACAGATATTAAATATCTATTTGTACCAGAGTGATTAAGACATTTCTTTTGCTTTCAATAAAGAAAAAAACCAGCAAAATATGATGGAATATCATTGTCTCATCAAGCAAATGCATAGCAACCTAGTCATCATCTAATTTAAAATGTATAGTTAAACCTTAACATTTTGGAGACTTGTAATTTTTCTAAGAAGTGCTCCATGGAGTTGGTAAGCTTTTTTTTCTAGATTAGTAAACCAATCACACAAACAAACAAGAAGTCATTAGAGCGTTAGCACAGTTCAGTGAAAGCCATGTGTAAAAAGGAAAATATTTTAAATAAGTACTAAAATCACATGAGCCAGCATTATTGCCAATATCACACTAGTACTCAATCATACTGATCATTCATGAGCCATCATTCATTCACCCCACAATCCATTATGTTGTTGGAAAACTAAAAGATTTTATTTTATTTTTTAAAATTTTTAATTTTATTTTAAAGGTTAATAAAACTGAGCAAAACAAAACAGAATAAATTCAATCAAAACAAAGCAGTGAAACTGGTACAGAACTTCAACACAGGACAACAGGAAAACAGCAATGCCTACCATAGTGTATCTTGTTATCTTCACAAGAGTTGTGTATTCTATCAGATACAGCAAAATCAAAACAGAACAAAACCAATGAAAACATAACATTGAATAAAGTGAAACAATTGGAACAAAACAAGAGTGAGAACAGTAGTATATTTCAAAAATAAGACATAAGGAAATCCTCTGTATTTGCCATATTGCATACTGTCATCCTCCCAATAGATGTTCACACCGCTGGTCCCAGGCCCGCAACCAAGCAGTACAACCATTCAGTTGCTTTTTGTTTCTTAGTTGCTATCAACTCAGCCTGATCTTTCAATCAGCTGGTTGCTTGGGGAGTGAGAGGTGGCGATTCTCAGCCTATGTATTAGGTTTCTAGTAGGCACTATCTGACTTTTTCTCTTCCTGGACCTAGCATGGCTTGTTCAGCTTACCAGAAATGCTGGCTGGCTGGCTTGTTGGTTGGCTCCTCCCAGTCCCAGCATGGCCAATTCTTGGGAGGCGCAGACTTTTCCTCGACCCCGAATGGCTTACCACAAAGGCTGGCTAGTTGCCTTGTTGGTTGGGTCCTCCCAGTTCCAGCATCAAAAAAATAATAGATTTTAAATAAAAATCTAATTAATACTTCTGACCAAACTATAGCAGTCACAAAAGGAACTGAATTCTTCATATATATGCAACAATTATGGAATGACATTTTCATCTTCCTTTCATTTCTGGACTTTTGAATACACTGGTTTCTGTTTTTCAAAAAAAATATCCTCCTTCTGTAGTATCCTGCTGATCGCTTTTATCGCTCGGGTATCATCACATAATTTCCTCTACAAATCTTTCTCCCATTTCGCCTCCTTATCTTCCAACTTTCCAAGATGAAGTCTTACCCATAACAGAAGGCCTTTTGTCTACCATGAAAGGCATCCACCTTTAGTTATAATCCGGCTCTTCTTTGAAGCTAGTGAGTCAAGACCGGAACATTTCTGAGCAGCAGTAGCATGACAGCTGTCATGTCTTGCATACTCTGAATGGTTACCGAATGAGGGAGTTGCATTTCTGTTTTTCTTGCCATGGTGCCTAGCCCAGATTAGGAGACAACACATGTAATTCATAAGTCTTTGCACAGGATCCTAGTTCTTGTGCTATCAGACATTTGGAAAATTGCCAAGACATTGTAATCTATTTCTTTATTAATAGTAACCTTTAGAGATATACCAATATGTGAGATGTTGTAAATCAGTTGCAAACCAGTTACTTGGTATTTTACCTGGAAGATGGCAAACACTCAATAAATAACTAGTGAGTGCGTTCTACTGCTGCTTCTCAACCCAGGCTACATGGAATCAATACTGATAATGTATCTATTTCTGCTATCACACTCATCTAAGTATGTAGTGCAGTGACTTTCAAACTTAGCTTCACCAAAACACAAATTGCTAAGGATTTCCTCTAGATTCAATATAAGCAGGTATATGATTTAGAACTGTGATTTTGAACCTTTTAGAGCTTTCAACAATACTAATAGCATACTATATGTAGCACACATGCTATAGGTTCACCACCACTGATTTAAATTAAAATGTCCTCCAAAAATATCATGTGTTTGAAGAAGGGGCTTTGGGAATATGATTGGATCATGAGGACGTTATATTCATCAGTGGATCAATCAATCGGTAAGTTCCTAGCTGAATGTGCTAGGAAGGGACTTCAAAGGGAGGGTCCAGGTAGAGGAGGGGGTGCCTTCATCCAGGCTCCCTCTTCTTACTCTGCTTCCCAGCTGTCATGGGTTGAGTCCTATATCCTGGCTGATTCAGTAACAGATCTAGGATGCATCCTGAGCCCTGAGGTTTTTAAAATATTCCCAGGTGATCCTAATTGGAAAATTAAGGCTGAGAACCAGACACCCAGATGAATGTCGGCGGAGCATTGCATGTTAAGGTCGTTGAGTGGCAGCATCTGTCACAGTGAACTTATCAGAACTTTGCAAACTCTGATCCTACACAGATCTGAGAAGATGCACTTTTTCAAAAATTTTAATTGCCACCTCAAAATTACATAGATTTATAAGTTATAATGTGACATTTTGATACAAACTGTATACACAGATAAAATAAAGGTAATTAACATATATGTAATCTCAAACATTTTTTATGTTGGGAATATTTGAAAGACTCTATTTCAGCTGTTTTGAAATATCCAGTAAATAGTTAATAACAGTAAGCACAGCTCTCTTGCTGTGCTTTGGCTCACCAGAATGTAATCCTTCAATCTAACTGTTTTTTGTAACCATTAACCATTCTCTATCTCTTCTTCTCTTCTACCATTCGTAGTCTCTAGTGAGTACTAGTTCACTTTCTGCTGATATAAGAATAACTGTTTAGCTTCCACATGAGTGAGAATATACAATTTTTGCCTGTCTGTACTTGGTTTATATTTTTCTACAGATCCATCAACATTGTCACCAATGAAAGGATTTCATTCTTTTTTACGACTGGCTAATAGGCAATCTGCATTTTAAACAAGATTCCTCTGAAGGATTCCTGTGCCCGCGAAAGTCCACCACACCCAGGAACAGAATCTCCCACTGGGCTCATATTAGAAGGGTTACCAGGTTTCACCTTTATCCTAGGGCTTCTGCTTCCCAAGATACTGGGCTGTAGGACAAAATGAAGGACTCACCCCCTGTGCCTGCTCCCCAAAGAGAGCAGTTTTTGCCTCCTATACTGCAGCCATGATCCTGAAGAGCTCTCTTTCTTTGTCCCCAGTCTTTTCTCCCCCCATTTTCCAGAATCAGCCTTCATCCATCTATTTATTAATGTCAAGGCTTCCTATTCTAATTCAACTAAAGACTGGAGGCAGGATTGATATCTTAGAAGGATTTAAAAAAAATGAAACTCTTCTTTGCAAAAATGTTAGCACCTGGTTCCTCCCTAAATTACCCTAACACACAGATGTGTTGAGATGTTATTAAAATAGAATCCATAGCCACTACAGGCTGGAAAGTGAAAAGTAACATGGAAGAGATGCCTAATGATTTGGAAAAAGAAAAAGATCCAACTGCATTAGTGAAAAATTATGAGGTGTCTATGACCAGAGAAACCTGAAATGTGCTAATTGAATGCCCTCAGATACCATTATCAGTGCAGCCCCTCTGGAGCGAGAGGCACAAGCACATCTGAGCAGAAGCAGGCTATAAGCGCACAGAGAACTGCCTAAGAGAATGTGCCCCCAGGGTTCAGTGATGCACAAGTCAGGAGAGGGGAGTCCTGTGCATGCGGGTCCATCAGGAGGCCTCTGAGGAGGGGACATCACTGCAAGGTCACATGACACTACATGATGGAAACTCACAATAGACATAGGCTTTATCTCCAGAGGAAGCAGTGAAAGCTGTGTGAGGAATCTGTGCATGTGCACAGGCACCGTGTACACACTGTGTGCATACACACACGAGCACTCCCAATCACAACACCACACTACTACTGAAGAGTGTAAATTTTATTAAGATCACTCACGTCATTCGATACACAATGAAGTTTAAGGAGAACTTTGATAAACTTTTGGTGCACAAATTGAGCTGTACGTAGAACCATGCAAGGACTTCATTGTGGAGCAAATTTTGAGATCAATGATCTGAAACACAAGACACATATCAATGTTCAATGAGGCACAATTCACAACAGCTAAAATTTGGAAGCAGCTTATGTGTCCACCAACAGATGAATGGATGAAGAACAGCTATTTATGCATAGGGGAGTACTACTTTGTTATAAAAAAGAATAAATTTGAATACATTATAAGAAAATGTTAAATGGAATAAATCAGATGCAGAAGTTTAAATTCTGCATGATTTCTCTTACATAAAAAAGTGTAATAAATTCAGACTGCACGGATCTTATATTCAAAGTATAAATAAACAGCAGAATAAAAAATAGATAAAAAGAAACAAGGAGATAGATCTTTTGCAAATGAGAGGGGAATCAAGAGAAGGAGCAAGGAAGGAAGAGGAGAGGACAGAGTTGTAAAATAAATTAAGATGCATCACGTACATGCACTAAATACGCACAATGGAAATAGTCATTGTGTGTTACAAGGATATATTAGAAAAAAATAAAAGTGAAAATCTCCAAAAAATCTGCCAAAAGACTTAGAATTGTTAACAAAATTCAGTAATGTAGCAGTACATCAAATCAACACACAAAAATCAATAACATACCTATACTCTGATAATGAACCCAACGAGAAAGAAACTAGGAAAAAAATACTAATCACCACCAAGAAAAATTAAACACTTAGAAAATAACCTATGTAGGAAGTGAAAGACCTCATGCAAGTTAAAACTTAAAACAACACTGAGATTCCATCTTAATCTAGAAAAATCAAATACAGTAATAACAAATGTTGGCAAGGCTTCAGGAAAATTGTTGGTGGGAATGAAAATTAGCATAATACTATAGAAATCAGTATGGAAACTACACAAAACACTAAAATTAGAAATTCCATTCGATCCAGCTACTAGCCTTCTACGAATCTTTCCACAATAGTTAAAGTAATGCCGTAAGTATATGCCTGCCAGCATTTATAGCAATACAGTTCATAATAGTTATCACGATTTGTGTCTAGATGTTCCTCAAAGCCTCACGTACTTTTAGGTTTGGGTTTTTCAGAGGTAGCTAAATTCAGAGTTTGTGCCTCATTCATGGTTCAATTCTAGGACTAAGGATGCTGAGATTAAGAGCGGTAGCTGGGGACACAGCTCAGTGAGACAGCAGCTGTCTGGCAGGAGTGCGGTCTTGAGTTTGATCCCCAGTACCAAAAGAAAAATACATAAATAAATAAACAAACAAATAAATAAATAACAGTGATGACTGATGGACCAGCCCACTGATTGTATCGGCACCACCCCAGTCCCAGCAGTCTGGATCAGATGAACGCGGCTTGTTTCTCCTTTCCTACTCACTTTTCCCATCTTCTACCACCAAGGACTGTTTCTCCTCTGGGATGCCCCTCTGGCAAGCCACTCTGCCTTGAAGCCAGTAGTTTATGGGCTGAAACTTCTATACAAACTGTGAGCTACATAATTCTTCCCTCTTCTAAATTTGAGTATTGGGTATTTTGTCTCAGGAATAAGAAAAGTAAGACAATAGCTAAATCTTGGAAGCAGCCTACCTGTCCTTCAACACATGAATGGATAAAAATTTGGTACATTTTACACAGAATGGACTATCTTTCTGCCATAAAGAAAGATAAACTTGAGTCATTTGTAGTAAACGCTGTATTTTGAGATCATTAATGTTAAGTAAAATAAATCTGACACACAGTTCAAATACTGCATGGTTTCTTTTATATGAGAAATCAAAATTGTAATTAAAGACCAAAATAAAAAATAGATAATAGGAAGTAAGGAGATAGACCTTTCTCAAATGGAAAGGGGATCAAGAGATGAAGGGCGGGGGGGGGAGACGATAAGAGAAATTAAGATGTGTAATGTGCACGAGCAACTCCACACAGAGGATGTAATCATCATATACTGCAAATATATACAAAAAAAGAGAGAAAAAAAGAAAAATAAAAAAATCTATCCCCCTTTTTCTTTCCTTAGATTGAGTCCTTCACCAGTTTCAAAACAGGATATTGATACATATGAAAATTACTCCAAGACTACTGGCTGTTAAAAGATCTGGCTCTTGATTCATTTAAATACTAATTTTATTCTGCTTTAGTAATTATCACCTTAGCTACAAAATATCAACTTTGCTTAACTTAAAACTTCAGGCCAACCAATAGGCTTAGACCAAGTTAGGTGCTCAGTGTTTGAAATGGATGATAAATTACAGTTTACAAGCAAAAGCTCATTGTTCTGGCCTCTATGAGGGATCTATAAAGTGTGAGCATTTCAGTGCCAGGATTATATCTCCCCAGCAAGATGACACACTCTCAGAAAGTACAGAAATATTTAATTCTTCTACTTCCTCTTTCATCTAAATATATAACATTAACTCAGTATACATTAAATGTTTTAAATTTAATTACTGAATATCTTCAAGTTTCAGTCCAATAAAGAGAATGCTTTTACATGAAAATATCTGGTAGTCTATCCATAATAGAATATTCCGTTAATCTCATTTCTATTTAATGCTTGATATATTAATATATATCTTTTAATATTTCCTAGGATATTTCACTTAGAAGATATTGAGAGATTTCTTGAAAATACAAGCTGTGTCTGAGGTTGAGGATGAATCCACAGGTAGAGATGGCAGCCCATACACAAAGGTAATTATTAGATGATCACAAGAGTTTCACGACACAGGCAGGTAAATCTACTTCCAGAGGCAAAAACTATATCCAGAATAAAGTTTAGGCCTGGATATGCAATCTTAGAATACACACAAACGTGGTAGTGTATTAGAGAAATATTTCGGGAAAAAAATAGGCAAGAGCACACCTCTGCAAACTAAAGGTTAAAGAAAGCAGAGTAAGAAGCTAATTCTCCCTCTCTCCAGAGCCAAGTTGCAAAAAGCTAAACACAAAATAAACAGCATGAGTTTCACTCTCAGAGTCTTTGCTCAGACAGAGGTGTGCTTCACCTTGAGAGTTTGGGATGCCTAACCAGCCACCACTGTTAATGTCACCTCCACCACTGCCACCACCACTACCGCAGGATTTCCAGGGAGCTGAGATGGTAGAAAACATAAGAAAAGAATAAAGAATACGATATTTCCTCATGTTGCTCTGACCTTTAGGGGCTCCCTCTCTTCTTCAGATTAAAGGTAAAGGACTTTTCTTGGAGCTCTTTTTCTCTGCACCTAATACCTCATTTCACAATCACATCTGTTTGCAAGCAAAAACATTTGACAAAATTTTGCTTCAGTTTGCCACCTCACTTCTTATGATGAACTATCTTCCCTACACAAACACAAACACAAACACAGCCATCTTCTAGCAAATCGTAAAACAAATTAAGTTCATAAACTGAGGCACCACCGTACTTGGTTCCAGATTTCTACCTGCCTTTGCATCTAAAACAGGAAATACCAGAGCCAAGAGAAAGTTCAGGGCTCCTTCCAGTTATGGTTCCTCCTCTCAGTCTGCTTGCTACCTTTTACCTTTTAGACTCCTTAAAAAACTGCTACAGGCATTCAGTCGAGGGTTTTAACTGCATCTACTCAATCAGACCAGAGGCGTGTAATTACTCCACTTTGACTAGATAATGCAGAAAGGGCAGGAAATCCCAGAAAGGATATCTTATTTATTTTAAGGAGACTGACCCTGTGACTAAAGTATTCAGAGAATATCTCACCAGATATTTGACAGTGATCAGACCTGTCATAGGTAAACCTAATGATTAGGGAAGAAAAGAACAAAATTATTTTATGAATGATCTTTCAACTTAATAGTTCCAGATGGTTAAATTGTCAGAAGGAACACCGATATGTATTTTATCTTCAGTAATCAATCCTACAGAACTGGCAGGAAAAAAAGAAAAAAGATCAGTCTGAAAGAAATTTGAAGTGCTTAATTATTTTTCAGAGTGGATAGTAAGAAAAGCTACACATCATAAGTCTAGTTACCCCCTTCATCGAATCACCAAACTAAAGGAACTCCTTCAGCCATGGCTTCAGATCAGGACAAGCTGGGAACTTCATCAGACCCATGATATTGTTGGAGGATTGATTTGAAAATAAAAGACCTAAGTTTCAGCTGGTCCCAAACTGTGGAGAATTTTACCCACATAAAGGCCCCATGTGCCAATGCAAATCTGGTAATTGGACACTTAATTACCCTATTTGCACACACAAATGAGGGGTGTCCCTGCAAGAAATCAGAGTCCACTCTTAAAACTTTGGCCCCAAGCGATGAAACCACACGCTATTGTCAACAGTTAAATTGATTAGAATCGTGTTTATTTCTGCTCGTGTTAGGCCACATGTATTTTCATTGGAGCCTGATGTCCATTGAGTTAAAAGCTTATTTTAAAAACCTATGTTATGCAGAAAACCTAGATAGTAATTGCCAACTATGTGCCAAGAATCTTTTCATTATATAGAGAATGCAAGGTCTGAGTGAAAAAGAAATATTCTTTGCACTTTCATATGCTTGGCCAGATTCAACAGTCTTCTCATAAGAAAGACAGAAGGGCTTTTTAAAAGAATAACATCCACAAAATTTCCAGCCTGGCTTACTCTCTTGGTTAAATGACTCGAACATTGAATTTTCCCATTTCCCTAGGGCAGGTAAAGGGGTGAGTTTTCTCTGAATGTCTTCTAGCTAGACAGTGTCTTAATAGTGCCTTAGAGGAAAAACATTCTTTGATTTGGAAAAGTGTATTGTGTAGATCCATCTGCGATCCTTCCCATGAATAGAAATGTCAAGGTTTGGCTGTCTTCTGATCTCTGATTATATACAGACCTGGGTTCTAGTCCTGGCTCTAATTCAAATTACAATGTGCTACTGGGGACAGATTCAATTCCTAGCAGAATGGAGAAAGGAAAAGGGAAAACTTGCAAGGAGGGTCAGCCAGCAAGTCTGGAAATGGATGCGGACAATGAGAAGTCTGTAATGTGTCCAAGATGGAAGAGGAGGACCATCTAGAAATGGTCATCAGATTTTGCTATTTGAAGATCAATAGTAAATTTATTTCTGTCTTGGTCACTAGATGCTCAATAAGCATTTGCTAAGTGAATGACTTTATTATCGGCACCATTTATTGGTGCTTTACACAGAGAACACTGCACAAGGACTTAGATTACTCAAAGTAAATGAGCTCCTATATATGAGGGAATTGTTAAGCATGGTCCTTAAAGAATAAAAACTAACCAGGTGTAGAACTGAGAGGGACAGAGTCAAGTGAAAGCAAAACAAAAGAAGTAGTGTGTGAAGAAACAAGATGACTTTGGACTGTTACACAGTGACAGAAAACCCAAAGTAGAGAAGGATCCCATTTAGGAGTGTCTGTCTCAGGTTGGGATCCACAGACCCACACTACAGAGCAATGGGACCGGCCTCCCCGACCAAGTGAGCTCCTTAATCCAGCAGATGCCGAGCAGTACAGATGGGTTATGCACCAGAGACAGCACCAACGCAGGGAGAACCAGGAAGCGGGTCCAGATGTTAACAACCCAGAAGCAGCACGCTTGGCTTTATCTCTTCTTGGTCCCTCTGGATTATGGGCCATCAAGACTTCAATCTGGGTATCACCTTCTCCCATTATTGCTTATGGGATGTATCTCCTAAACACACATGTGAGCCCATATATTTATCATGTACAGAAAAGAGAGAATTCATTTACATTCTCCTTTCACATCTAAAACATAAACCAAATTCATATCTGCTTAGGAAATCATGCTCCTGTTTAATCCTAGGTTAATATTTTTTTAAAAAAAATCTTTGTTTTAAGGGCAGAGTTATGTGTGAAAGGCACTAGCTTCAGGACAGAAACACAGTATGGGCCCATCTTTCCTTTTCAGTCTCTAGTTGACTTCCTCACCATCTCTTTTCCCTCAGCAGGGTATTTGTAAATCTTCCTCCTGACTTTCTTTTTCTTCTGTCTTCTTTTTTGAGAAATTATAGGTGCTTCTCTGATGGGTTTACCTGTGAGCTGTTGAGAAGTGACTATTCGTTGGATAGAGAAATAACAGTATTTAGAGATACATTATCAGATTTAAACACTTTGGCCAGACGTTGGAGATCAAGAAGTAGAAAAGCTATTTTTTTTCACCATCCAAAGCTTATGAAATCCAGCTAGGCCCTGCTGACTTTGAAGGAGAAAAGAGACAAAGGAATATTGATCAGATGTTGACTAGTTTCCAGGCTCAGTAACCACATAATCTCATTTAACACCACCACCTTAAAGTAGGCAGAGTATTGTTTAGAGAAGTTGGCAACTTGTTGGTCACCCAGTGAATGAAAACAAACAGATGAGGTTTTCTATAATCTTAAAGCAACATTTCTACAATATTGTTTGTTTCAGACTGTTGCTTATACCGTCAAATTAATGAGTCATAAGCAGAAATTTTTCCATTTAAAAACAGGCTGCAGTAGATTGGAAAATATACAGGCATCACTTGCTGAAGCTTTTGCTTTATCTAGTATGCATAAAGCACATATATATAAACTGCATCATAGTGAGGGTCTTGTGAACGTGGGTCAAAAATTTGAAAGCTATTACAAATGCCTGTGTTGCTATCTGGCAAAGAGAAACCATGTGCTATAAAGGTAAATGATAAGTGAAATAATTTGTCTATTTAATTGTCAGTGAGGTAACTATGTCACTTAAAATTCAACCTAAGACATTTTGGAGAATGAAAAGCAGTGCTATGATTAAATACATGAGGTTAGTAGACATAAACAAGATTTTCTCTGGGGAAAAGTAAAATGAACATTTATTCTAAGGCACTTTACTATGTCCTGAATGTGTGCGTCTCCTCTAGAACTTCTCATGTTAAAGCCTAATTCCCCAGAGTGACAGCAGCAGGAGGTAAGGCCTTTGGGAGGTGTGAGTAAGTCATAAGAGTGCAACCTTCATGAACGAGACCCATTTGCTTGGTGAAGGCTTATTTGCTCATTCCACCACTAGAGGAAGCATCTAGAAATTTCAAGACCCTCAGCAGACACCACCAACACTTCACTCTTCTATTTCCCAGTCCTTAAAACTAGAAGAAGCAAATTTCTGTTGTTTATAAATTATCCAGACTGTAAAACTCTGTTGTAGGAGGCCACAAGATTAAGACAAACATCCACTCCTTACCCCGCTTCCTCACATAACTTTTCTATTTTAGCAACAAATCAACCGATAAAAAGCTTAAAACATACCTGATCATGTTTGTGCACATTGTGCACTCCAGAAAGTAAAAGCAATTATTTCAGGCTGTGTATACACATTTTTTTAGCACACTATTAAAATTATAACTCGTTGTACACTTTCCCAAAGAATGTGTCTTCCCTATTCAGATATTACAACACCTGCAGCACATCAGATATCATTAACGTTTTGTTAGTGACAAAGTTATTGAAATATGAAGCTAATTACTATGATATAAAAAGGCAGGGTTTTTTTTTTGTTGTTTTTTTGTTTTTTCGTTTTTTTTGTGTGGCAGAGGCAGACAAGGTATCACAGTTTTGTGCCCAAAAGTCATTCTGTGCAATACCCATTGCAGTATAGAAAGTAGCAGAATTTCTAAGTTTCACTTTTCCTGTACTTTCACAACATTTTACAGAATGCATTTGGAATTAGTTTTAAATACTGAAGTTCTAATGAAATGGCTTGATGGCAATGTATGGAAGACCAAATACCCGATATCTTATACTGCTTGGAAACGTTTTTCTAGCTGACTGGGTACTTACTGGTACCCAGAGACTGTGTGGTCCTTTCTAACATCACACCATTCTTCTGTTCAACTTTGATAACTTCAGGGAAAGAAGAAAATAGCTCATTTGAAGCACATGGGTTTTTTACTGTCATGTTCCTTGCAGTTCTTTTGTTCTGAAATTTGTTCATCTTCAGGATATATTTCTGACCTATATGCAAGCACTAGAATACAAGATATAGAAAGGTGAATGAAAAGTGGTCTGTTCCCTCAAAGACTGCACAAGCACGGGGGTGAAGGGAGAGAAAAAGGAGAGACAGACAGACACAGAGACAGAGACAGAGACAGAGACAGAGACAGAGACAGAGACAGAGCGGCAATATGCTTTGACAAAACCTCTACTTAATCAGTAGAATATTTTGGAGATTCAGACTGTTAGAAAGACCATGCAAAGGAATGCTTGTGGGTGCCCCCCATCTTCATACACTGATGCCTATGTTCAGTGTGGTACTTGTAGGTGAGGCCTTTAGTAGATAAGCCATTGTAGAGCTGATGTCTTTGTGAATGGGATTGATAACTTTATAATAAGAAAAAGAGACCTAGAATCTTTCTTTCTACTCTCTGCCATGTGAGGATATAATAACAAGTATGTGCCCATCTGAAAACTAGAGAGTGGAGCCTGGTGAGATACCACATCTGCTGGAGCCTTGATCTGGAGAAAACTCCAAGCAGATGAAAAACACATATATGGCTTAGGCTTGAGAGGACATGGGATGTTCTGAGCCAGCAGAGGTTCTTACAGAGAAGAGCAGAGCAGTGTTGATTGGCCTATAGGTTGGTGCCAGATTGTGAAAAGTTTAATGAATGTAATACGGAGCTCAGCTGTAATCATGTAGGTAGTAGGCAATGTAGGACTCTAGGTGTGGAGTTAATTTATTTTATTTCATGGAAAAATACCCTCATTGGAACATAGTTTGTGGGCTGTGATTGCAAATGTCTGTGATAATATTTCAAAGACATGGGATCTACTCAGTAGGGAGAAAACTGAGTAGATAAGTGAGGCTATTTTGACCAATGAATTATGATCAAAGAGAACCCAGATCTGAAAATCTCTGGCATTGTTTCTTGGGCCCCTCAGTTGCTACATAGGAGATTCAACTGCATTGCATGCAGAAGCCACAAGTCCAAAATTCATGTGAGAAAACTCATTTTGGATCCTCTAATCCAGGCCACTTGAATACCACGGTGACCAAGTCAGGGTGGAAGAATCATCCATCCAACTCTGTTGTGAACTCCTGGCTTACAAAATAATATCATGGTTGATACTTAAGTCAGAGGGTTTTAGGGTTGCTACCCAGCAATACATTATTAGAACAAGATCTTAGATTAAAATATTATAATTGAAAAATAGAGTTTGGATTCGAGATTTCATTTCTAAGATGGAACCAAAAAGACATATAGAAAATGGAATCGTGGTAGAGACAGGAAGTTTGAAAGTAACAACTAAAATTTACTAGATACTGGCTATTTGCTAGCATGAGATTAGTGGCTACAACAATAAATATCTTCCATGTACTGACCCTGAAATCTGCTGGCAGTTTTTAAAATTTTTCCAAAGCTTAAAATTACTCAGTTATATTTATTAGAGATTAACAGGATAAATAATAATAGTACATGGCTTCTTTTCAACTAGATTTGCAGAGATAATTATTTTGGTCACGAGATAGAACCTAGAGGGAAAACAACTTGAATGCAAAGCAGCCTAGATTTAGCATGTTTAGATCTCATCAGCCAGTAGGAGGTTGTGCTTAACTTTAAACTCTGAACCTCTATGTCAGCGTACCAGAAGTTCTGCTCCGCATCTTGGGATAAACATACAAAGAGGATTTTGAAACAGATGACTTTTCTCACATTGCCAGAATAATGGCCTCTGCTCATGGAAGTTTAAAGGACTGCATTAAAAAACAAAGTCTACATCCAACTCCTGCAGAAAGTGTACTTAGGAGCAAGTTATTCATTTTGAGGTGAAAGACAAGGGACACTGCCTCCCTTGAAAAATACACAATAGGTTACCCTCTAAGAATCCAATATAAAATCTGGAACACCATTGGGGTGGGGGGTGAGGGCTGCTGTCAATTCTACGAGGAAGTAGTGTCAGGGCCAATGCCAAGAGCAAGAGGAGGAAGGTCAGAAACCACAGAGCAGCACAGGACATTTATCACTTTTATTTATTGCCTGGCTTGTTTTTCAATGACCCTATATTACTTCCACAATTAGAAAAATCTACACAAAATGTAGAACTTAACATTAAAGGAAAACAAAGGAAAAAAGACAATTTGTCACTGGATAAAGTGATTCTTTAGACAGCCACACATGACTAGGGCTAAAGGAAACAGGCTTGGATGAAGGACAAGAGAGGGCCAGAGGAGTGGTGGCCTCTTGTAAGTTTCTCAGAGGCAGATATGAAGACAAATATGGGGAGAGTCGGCCAGGAAATGATGATATTCCCTTATCTATGCTTTTTATGGTTTGTTCTTTTGATGTCTTAATTAGAAGAAAAACACTGGCCAATCCAAAGCCATGAAGATATATGTCTATGCTTTTTTCTGTTTCATACTTTTACCTCTCTTCAAGTCATTGATTGATTCTTTCATCAATAATTATTATTTTAGAATAGCTTTAGATTTACATGAAAATTGAGGAAATAATGAAGATGTAAGTGCCATATAGTTTCCATTAGCATCTTGTACTAGTGTGATATATTTATTATAATTAATGAACCACTACTGTTTTATTATTATTAATTAAATGTCATGGTTTGCCCAAATTCCTTTTGTTCCCATCTTATATGTTTTTTCTGGTTCCCATGAGAGCACAGTACATTTGGTTGCTGTGTCTCCCTCAGCACCTGTTGGCTATGGCTTATCCTCCCTTTCCTTGTTTTTGATGGCCTGAGGAGTTTTGAAAGTTTGATGAGGTTTATTCCAGGAATACGTCGGTACAAGCATCTCCTTTCTTCATCATAATTAGACTAGAGGATGCGTTTTAGGTAGGATGATAGCAGACTTTAAATGTGTAACCGATTTCAAATTAACTTTCTACTAGAGGGTGAAATAAGAGGTCCAACTTCTTTGCCTTGCAAGTGGATATCCAGTTTTCCCAGCACCGTTTGTTACCAGCCTTTTTTCCCATTCCACTTGTCAGCCTTTTCAAAAATCAATTGACCAGGAATATAAAGTTCAATTTCTTTACTCTCAATTTAATTCTACTGATGTGTATGTCTTTTCCATGCCAATACCACAGTTGCCATTACTGGAACACAGTTGTAAGTTCGCAGCATGAGTCCTCCAATTTGTTTTTTGGAAGATTTTTGGGAGAGGGCAGAATACTCCAAATGATTTACATTTGAATTTTAGGTTTACCTTATTGATTTCTGAAAACAAATCAGCTAGCATTTTTATAGGACTTACTTGAATTCGTAAGTGAATTTGGGAGTACAAAAATATAATCATGTTAAGTTTCTCAATCTTTGAACATAAAATACCTTTGATGTATTTAGGAACTTTCCAATCTTTTTAACAAATACTTTATAGTTTTCATAATATAAATTTTACATTTCTTTTTCACAAATTTTATTTCTAACTATTTATTCTCCTTGTTGTCATTGTAAATAGAAAGGCTTTCTTTACCTTAGTTTCTGAATTTTTCATGGCAAGTATATAAAATAAAATTGATGTTGCAAATTGTTCTTGAACCCTTTAGCTTCTCTGAACTTACATATCAATTCTAAAAGTTTAATGAATTCTTTAGGATTTTTTTTATAATCAAAATTATGTCATCTGTAAATATCATTTGACTACTTTCTTTCCAATCTGGATATTTCTAAATTTCATTTTCTTGCTTAACTGAATTGGCTAGAAATTCCAGTAAAATGTTAATGCCATTGAGGAGTGCACACATCTTCGCCTCATTCCTGCTATCAATGAGAAACATCCGATTTTCTGATATTAGATATAAAGCTAATGTGAGTCTTCATAGATTCATATTATCAGGTTGAGAAAACTTCCTTCTATTCCTAGTTTGTTGAATAATTTTATTATGAAATGGTGTTGGAATTTTCAAATGCTTTTTCTATGGTTTGATGATCATGATGCTATGCACATTCTATTCATATGGTATAGTAATTTAATCAATTATCATACTATAGTGTGGTTCCCGAAAGGGACAGATCAATAGGATATATAGATCAATATAAGAGAGGGATCCATTCACAGAATTGGCTCATGCGACTAAGGTAGCTAAGAAGTCCCATTACAGGTTTTCTTGTAGCCTGGAGCCCTTGGTAGGCTGGTAGTAAGCTCAGTTCAAATTCAAAATCTTGTCCAAGAAAGCAAGTGGGCTACCTGTCAGTCTGAGACTGAACGCCTGAGAACTTAGAGTGGGACCATAACTCTAAGTTCTGCAGTCCAAATGCCCATGAGCCTGGTATTCTGATGTTCATGCCAGAAGAAAAGAATCTATCACTATTCTGGAGCAGACCAATTCACTGCCTATATTCTCTTCAGACCCTGACCTGTTGGGTGGTGCCCTTCCATACCGAGGTCAGATCTTCTCCTCTTAGTTCACGCAGACTCACAGGAATCTGCACTAAAACATCCTCACAGATACACCCAAAATGATGCTTTACTAGATTCCAAAATACTCCTTAATCCAGTCACATTGGCACTTAAAATTAACTGATGTTAAACTGCTGGAATAAAGTACACTTTGCTTTGTTGTATAATCTTTGCTGTATGTTACAGGATCATGTCTGTTACGGTTTTGTTGAAAAAATTTTTATGTGTATTCACAACAGAGTTAACCTGTAATTTTCCTTCTCTGGTTTTGGTATCTGAGTTAATAATACTGGTCATATATAATGGACTGCACAGTGTAGCTCCTCTCCTATTTTTGGAGAGATTTTCTTTGAAAAGAGTTTCTCTACATTGCCCTTTTATATATTTGGTGGAATTCATCAATGAAACCTCCTGTGCTTGAGATTTTATCGAAATTTTTTCATTACTTATCATTTTACTTTTTAGAAAGTTATACAAATCTCGCTTTTATTCTTAAATAAGTTAAGTAGCTCATATCTTTGTAGGAATTTATTTATCTTATCTAGATTGTTTTATTTATTGTTTTAACAGTTACTCGAACTGTCTCATATGGCATTTTATTTCTATAAAGTTGGTTTCCATATTTTCTGTTTCACTTCTGATACTATTTGAGAATTTTTTTTAATTTGGTTAGTCTGGCTAACGGGTTACCAATTTTGTTGAATTTTCAAGCAGCCAATTTTATTATGCAGAGTATTTTCTTATTATTGCTTTCTGATTTTCCAGTCTGTTAATTTTCATTCTAATCTTTACTATTGCTTTCCCCCTGATAACTTTGAGGTTAATTTTTTTCTTTTTCTAGTTTCTTGAGATAGAAATGTATTTATTTGAGAAAATTTTAAATTTTTAGTGTGAGCATTTGTTGCTGTAATATTGCCTCTCAGCACTGCTTTAATTACACCCTACAAATGATATATAGTACATTCATTTTCATTCATCCCAAAGAATCTTCTGGTTTTCTCTGTGACTTCTTTTTAGATTCAAAAGGAAATGCTATTTAGATTTCACATATTATTGAATGGCAAAAATTTCTTCTGTTATTGTTTAATTTCATAGTTTGTTATCAAAGAAAATACTTTGCATGGTTTCAATTTGTTTTTAGTAATAAGATTTGTATTTTGACCTAATATGTGATTCTGTAGTATGTCCCATGTATACTTGAGAATAGTATATATTCTCTTCTTACTGAGCATTGTCCTATAGATACATTGTTTACAGATAGTGCTCTTCAAATCTTTTATTTCCTTGTTCATATTCTGCCCAATTATTCTATTATTAAAAATGAGTATTGAAGTCTTTGAATATTATTATTTTAAATAGTGAAAAAATAAATATGGAACTAGTGATCTCATAATAAATATTCCTAGTTTTGTCAAATATGGAAATACATTAAAGCAACATGAGGATATGCTGGGTTACCTTAACATATTTTAAAATATCTGTGGCATGGTAAGCCTTTTTAAAAATTCAACTTATTTTAATTGATATATAAAAAGCATAAAAATTGTGCATTAATAGGGTACGTACTATGTAATGTTGAGAACAGATTAAACAAATATTCTCACCCGCTTTTTATTTCTTTACTGTTAAAACATTTAAAATTTTTTCTTCTAGGTTTTAGAAATGTTCGGTACATGTAATTGTTACCTGTATCCATCCTATTCTATAGTAGCACACGAGAGCTTCTAGCTTCCATCTAACTGTAAATTGATTTCCTTTACTCAATCTTTTCCTAGTTCCCTCCCCTTCTACTTCCTCCACTCCCAGTGACACCATTCTACCCATATAGGAGAATCAAATTCTGTAAGACCCACTTATTTACACTCCACAGAACAGTGAGACCACATGGTACTTGTATATCAGTGGCTGATTTCAGTTAATGTGACTATCTCTGCTTCCAACCGCGTTTCCACAAAAGGACAGGATTTCTTTCTTTCTATGGCTGAATATTTTTTATTGTGCATTTACACCATGTTTTCTTTACCCACTCATCAGTCGATGGATAACTACGTGTCCTAGTTACTGTGGCTAGGGCTGCAATGAACATGAGAGTACAGATTTTTTGACATGCTCATTTTATTTTACGTGGATATGTACCTAAGGGTAGGATCATAATTCTATCTTTAGTTTTTTGAGGGACTTAACAGGTTGCTTTGTGTAATGGTTGTGTTAGTTCACATTCCCACCAGCAATGTGCAAGCATTCCTTTTTCTCCACATCTTTGCCAGTACTTGTGATACTTACTCTTTTTGATAACAGCTGTCCTTCTTAGAGGGAAGTGATATTTCATTGTGCTTGGTTTTGTGTTTTCTTGATGGTTAGTGATACTATGAATTTTTTTGTACACTTGTTGGCCATTATTTTCCATATTTTTATTATTTTTAGTTTTTAAAATTCTTTTTAATTTCTAGATATCAATATTAGCATTTTCTCTGATTTTTTATAATAGTTTCTTTCACAGTTTCAGAGTATTACATTTAAGTTTATCATCCATTTTGAGTTGATGTTTGAAACTGGTGAAACTGATATTATTGTACGTTTCTCCTTTAATTCTGTTAATGATTGCTTCATGTATTTTGAGATTTTGTTGTTAGCTTTCATGAAAGTTAACTGATTATGTCAGCTTGAGTACAAAACACTCATCTAAAAGGGATCAGCATTGTTCTTCATGTGGCTGAAGGGATTTGCTGAATACAGAAGACCCACCCTAGAAACAGGGAAACACTGTTTGGAATAAAGGCAATGAAGAAGGAAAGCTTGTTTCCTCAGAAGCACCCCGTCTTCACCTTTGCCCTGGAGGTCATCTCCTGATTTCCAGGGCAGACTCTTCAGCCTTCAAGGGGGACTCTTTGACCTTCCTTGCTGGACTAGCATGGGGCTCTACAGTGAGACACAGGGCTTTGACCTGGACTGGGTCTTTCAGATCTCTGGCACACAGATAGCCATTTTGTACTTTTCCACATCTGACTCTGTGGGTGGCTATTGTAAGCCTAACTTGTTAATTCTTCCATTTATGTATCTTACGTTAAATCTGCTTCTCTAGTGAGCACTGACTGACTTAGCTCTATATCTGTTTATTGTTATGCCTTTCTGACAAATTCCCTCTTCAATTATTATAGCACATCCTTTGTCTCATGTTATTTTTGTTTGCTTTATAGTCGCTTGTGTGTGACATTCATATAACCAAATGGCTTTTGTCTGGTTGCTGCATACATGATTTACCTTCTTCCATCCTTTTATGTTCTATGATTGTTTCCCTGTACCTACATTTTGTTTCCTATAGAAACTAGATCATGCTTTTATATCCAGTCCCTCTGCCTTTTGATTAGGTTATTTAATCTATTCATATTTATTGTTACTGTTGATATACTTGGATTTATGTCTGTCATTTTGCTTTTTGTTTTCTATGTATCATGTTGATTTGATTCCTCTTTTATTGCTGGTTTTATAATGTTTCCCTATAGTAGCATTTTAATTCGTGCAATTCTTTTTTCTTATTACTCTTTTTAAGTTACTTTCTTAGTGGTTGCTCTTAAGCTTATACATCTTACCACAATGTACTTGAGATATATATTGTCTCAATTCTAGTGAAACACAGAAGTCACTCCTTCCCTTTTTGTACTGCTATTGTTATATATAACAATATCCAGTAACAATATAGCATATTATATCTATAGATGTACAATAAGGTATTGTAATCATTACTTTAAATAATGGTATGTAAGAAGCTAACAGAGAGGAGATACATGTTTATAAACTTTGTTTTGTCAATTTTGCTTTTTTCTTGTTTTTTGCATTTGTGCCTGTGGGTTAGAGTTACTGTCTGGAGTCATTTCCGTACCTCAGTCCAGTTGCATACCACTCACCTACTTCACGATGTTACTGTCAAATATAGCTTCTGTATTATATTTTATTAAATTGATTTTTAAATCACTGAAGAGATGAAAGAAAAGGAAATGTGCATGCATGCTCTCTTTTAAAGTGTCTTTATTCATGTTTTTAATGTATTTTTATGAATAATTAAATTGATTGGCACATTTTAGATATTCATAATGATCACATTCATCCCAGGAGATTTGTACGTATGCGATATATTTTGATTTCTCTATTTTTCTCAATCCCCTCTCCTTCCTTCAACTCATCTCCTCTTAATTTAAAAGCTTTGTTTCCATTCTATCCTTTCTTTTAACTTTTTCCTTTCTTTCCTTTTCCCCTCCCCCATCCTAGTTCTTCTTACTTTCTGCCCATTTCACAATACCTAGTGTACATTTTTGTCCTTATTTACCATTTCAGTTTCGCACATCAGGGAGCTAATGTGATGTTGTCACGTGCGAGCCTGATTTATTTCACTTAAGAGTATGTTCTCAAGTTGCATCCATTGAACTAGAAATGCCTCAAATTTATCCTTCGTTATAGACAGCTAGTACTTCATTACATTAAAAACACTGCATCATTTCTAACTATTCCTCTGGTTGACAGGCATTTGGGTTCTTTCCACGTTTTAGCTATTACAACTGTGCTGCTATAAGCATTGATATGCATATATCATTGTGGTATGACTTTTTAAAATGTAAATCACTGTCTGAAATGTCTTGCTTTCATACCTCCAAAAAATTTCCTTTTATGTGTTCTCTAAGGCATGTTAGCAATAAATTCTGTGTATTTTTGTTGTTGTTTATCTAATAATGGCTTTCTTATTTCCCCTTTATTTTTGAAAGATAATTTTGCTCAGTATGAAAGTCTGGGTTATACATTTTTCTCTCTCAGCACTTTCACTCTGTCTTCCTGTTGCCTTCTGATCCCCACTGTATCTTATGAGAATTCAGATGCTTATTCTATTTGATGCTTGTCATGGTTTATGTCTGTGTCCCCCAGGCCTCATGAGTTTGAATTGTGCATTTGTTATTTGTTCAGTGTCTAGTGCTTGGATTGATGGTGTCAGTGCTCCACCCAAAAGGGGGTGGAGCCAGGATGTGATGTAATGGCAGGAAGAAGGTGTCTTTTCTCTCTGCTGGTCCCTTTTATTGCTGTTTGTAGCTGCCATGAACTGCGGTCCAGCCATGCCCGCCTGTCTTGGAGCCAACTGAGTGTGCACTGAAACCTCCAAAAACTGTAAGAAATAAACCTTTCCTTTCCCAGCTTGGGAATCAGGTATTTTGTCTCAGCCACGAAGTAAAAATTAACTAAGACAATGCTCCATTGTATATGATCAGTTGCAGTTTTTCTTGGTGCTTTCACCATTTACTCTTTGTCTTTCAGTATTTTTAATCATAATGTGTGGCTGTAAATTTTTTTAATATTTACATTATACAAAGTTTATGTGACCTTTTAGGCATGTAGATAATTGTTTTCAACAAATTTGAAAATGTAGCAGCCATTATGTCATCAAATATTTCTTCTCATCTCTTTCTTTCACTTTCTTCTCCCTCTCCCCTCCTCCTTCTTACTTTGCTTCTTCTTTTCCTTCACGTCCTTCATATTTCTTCATTCTTTTTTCATTGTTTCAGATTTCACAATCTCTACTAATCTGTCTTCAAATTTACTGATTCTTTTTTCTACCAGTTCAAAACAGGTGAGCCCCTCTATGAATTTTTCTGTTTAATGATGCTTTTCACAGTCTCCACTTTGTAATTTATTACATGTCTATGTCTTTCTTGATCATCTTTAGGTGATAAGAATTTCCTGTCCTGACCTCTTTTGCTTCTTTAGACACACTTTCCTTGAGTTCTTTGAACACGTTCATAATGGGGTCTCTGTTAAAGTTTGATATCTGGCATTCTTTTCGTTGTTTCCTTTTTTCCTATATTGGGTCACACTTTGCTGTTTCTTTGTCTTGTGATTTCATTGCTGTTTAAAGCTAGGAGTTTATAATGACAATTCTATATTCTGATTCACACTGTTCCAGAGCTTATTTCTATTGTATGCTTGTTTGACTTTTTTTGTGATCTCCCTCCCCTTTTTTAGTGACACTTATTTGCCTTGCAATATGCAAACTTTGTTGTCATTGGTCAAGGCCAAAGTCTCGATTGCATCCTCAATCAATCTGAGAGGATTAGTTCTCACAGGGTTCTCTGTTTCTCTCCCTGACATTTACATGATGCTATTTGCCTTGGTATCACAGCCACTTTTTTTTTCAAGGAGGAAATCATCAAGCAGATTTTAGCACTTATTAGGATGGAGTTAGGATTTACCCCAGGTAGTTGTCCTGAGTCTTAATTTACGTAACTGTAAGATGTGAGTAGTACCACCTAACCTGATAAATAATGCCAATTAAATTAAATAATAGAAGTAAAAACATCTCACATAGGATTCTTGGCTCAACTACTAAAGGAATTGGGTCACACTTGGTCCCTCTTATTCAAGACACTCTGAGTACATAGGAAGTTAGTAGGCATACAATAACAGGATTTCAGAATGCTCAAATCCAAACCTGAGAGAAATAACTATTTTTCCAAATTTGGTCCTGCCCATCTGCTTTTTTGGCTGATGGTAAATACCAATTAGAATTAAACTCCTCATTTCTGCTTTCTAGATTTTTTTTTTTAATTTAAGGAGAAAGAAACCAAAAAAATGGAGAAAAAAGGGTAGAAATAATACAGAATTACAGAAAAATAAACAGTAAGAAATCACCAGTTGATAAGTTACATATTGTTGTCTTAGAAATAGTTGTTCAAGTTACAAAATTAAAGTATGTAAAGTGACATTCAAATAGTGACATTCAAATAGTGACACTGCCAACAGTTTTGCTCAATGATCCAAAAAAACCTTAGTAATATGGTTATCAGTCCTATATACTTGTTTTTTTATCTTAAAGAGGGTAAGATTAAACATATCAAAACAGAACAAAACAGTTCAAAAAGGAACAATTTAAAGAAATAGATTTCAAAGAAAGTCCACTGAAGAGCTTCACTGTCTATCTTATTTTTTCTAGTTTTCTTCCAAATAGTTGTCCCCATCTTCACACACATTGAATACATACTGCATATTATAGAACTAATCAAATCATTACATTTAGTTCTTCAAGATCTGATATTAGGGAAGCCAATAATGACTACCATAGTGTCTCTCATTCTCTTTATAGTAGCTGTCCTTATCTTTACACATGCTGAAATTGAACTTAAGTGACTAGGCTAATATCACTCTGAACAGTGAATAATAGTATTGCTAGATTTTATATTATAATGCTACAGATTTAGCATTGGGTTTCTTAGTGTCTCTTCTTCTTCAGAGTATCTGTTCATTACATCTTGCATTATATAATTTGTTCCTGTAAATAGTTTAAAAAATTCTTCCCATGTGTGAATTTCTACATGTATATCTATCCTCTCTGTATGATAGGGAAAAACAAATCATAACAAGACAGCAAAACAAATTCCTAGAAAAACACGCAATGAAAAAGACACAGAAGACCACAATATTAGGTGACCTACCATAGTTACTATGCTTTCTCTTGTTATTTTCAATAGACTGTCCACATCACCAGGCTTAATATAGTTAAGCATAGTATTACATAGCTATTTTTATAAAAACAAAACTTTGAAAACATTGTAGGACTTGAGAGCTGTTAATAATCAAAACCAGTATGGATATCTTTTACATCTTGTCATCTTCAGAGTAGTTGCCTCTACTTTTAGACTTGATACTATGAAGCATACCAAATTTGAATAAAATCAGCCAAGGCAAAACTGTGGCCTAACAAATCAGATTCAAATAAGATCAGTCATAGTAAGACAATGTAAGTAATACAGGGTTTCAGTTTAAGTTAATAGAAAATTAAGGATAGTTACCATGGTATAACCTGCTATTTTTGGATTAGATGTCTGTGCCCTCAAATCTGATATGAGTGGACAGATGGAACAAAATAAATTCAAACTAAACAGAGCAATAAGACTACTTATGACTTTTAAATCCTGATACACTATTAACAATGACCTCTGCCTTTTTTTTAGTGTATCAAGGCTATCTATATTAAAGATTATAGCTTACCATCTCTGCCTCATGTGTGCTATTCCACTTTACTATAATTTGTACACCTTACTCCCTCATTCCACTGTCTGTCCTGTTCATTGAGGCCTCTCTGCCACTGTTGCTGGAATCCTGATGTCCCTTCCTCTCTCTGGAATGTCCTCCAGCACTCTCTGTAGGATTAGGTTAGTGGCCATGAACTCCCACAGTGCCTCCTTGTCTTAGAAACATCTTATTTCTCCATTAATTTTGAGAGAGAGTTTTTCTGGGTATATCAGTTTTGGTTGAAAATTATTTTTGTTCAGGGTTTGGATAATTTCTCCCCAGACCCTTCTCAATTTGAGAGTTTGTGTTGATAAGTCCGTTGTTATTTTGATGATTTTCCCATTGTAGGTAATCTGCTTCTTTTCCCTGGCTGCTTTTAGCATTCTGTTCTTTTGGTGAACTTCTGGAATCTTGATTATTATATGTCTGGGTGTAGATCTGTTTTGGTTGTAAGTGGCTGGAGCTCTGTATGCCTCATTTATCTGCATATCATTTCTTTTTCCTATGCTTGGGAAGTTTTCCTTTAATATATTTGTGAATATTCTTTGTAGTTCATTTTTGGTTACTCCTGCTTCCTTGCTCACGTGCTTTATTCTTAAGTTATGTGTCCTTTTGTCATCTTCTAGCTTTTGAATTGTTTCTTTCTGGTTCCTCGTTATTTTTAAGAAGTCTTTTCTTTCACGATCATATATCATAACTCTCTTCAAGTTTCAAAAGGCTAACTTTAGTCAAGGCGTTTTGCCAGTGTTCAGTGGAGTTTTTAGTTTCCTGGTAATCTCTTTGCATCTGTTTCATGTATTCTAGGTTGTGGTTAAATTCTTCCTCAGAGGTTTCTCTTTCTTTTCTGATTTCCTCTGTTCTTCCATCTGTGTTCTCTTGGGAGGGGCTTATCATTTCTTTAATTAATCTCTTTATATCTTGCCTCATTTGGATCAGAAGTACAGCTTTAAATTCATCTATGAGGTCATGAAGATATTTCTTTATATCGGCTGACACTGTGTCTAGTATTGGATGGTGACTGTGCTGGTTCTCTTCTGTATTTACTTTTCCTGGGCTTATCTTCCCAGGTTTGGCAGCTGGAGATTTTTTTTTTTCTACCTCCTGTCATGTTTCTGGTTTCTTTCAGACTGGTGTGTCCTGGCGGTCTCTGGCCCTCTCTGTATTGCTTAGGGTCTTTCCGTAGCGTGCTGACTAGAGTTTTTGCTGCCCTCCCCAATTTGCTGTTATCTGAGGTAGGCAGGGATGCAGGCATGGTGCAGGCTAGCCTCCAGCCTCTGTGACAGTCAATCTGCAAGTTAGGCTGTACCTTGTGGACGTCACAGAGTCGCGACAATTTTGTATCTACTTTTTGGGTCTCAATCAGAGGCTTGGTTCAGCCCCAGCAGATCCTGCCAGTTCTCTCTGCACCAGGAGTGGCTGACTGACATCACTGCGGCACAGGGCTATGCCCACATCCCATCTGTCCTCTACTAGACCTCTCTGTACCAGGGGCAACTATCTGATGTCACCACTGCATGGGGCTCTGCCCAATTCCAAAATGTCCTCCACCAGTCCTCTCTGTGTCACTGAAGCCATCATGGCACCAAGCTCTGCCCAATTCCAAGATGTCCTCCAGCCAGCAACAGCAACCATGGGACCCAGGCACTAGTACTCACCAGGACTGAATGCAGATCTTCCTTTTGGGTCCACTTCACACTGCACCACGTGTCCTCACTGCATTCCTAGCACAGCATGGATCAGTCAGAAAACTGCAATGGTGTCCAGCTTCGGAGCCCCGGAGCCTCTCTCAGTCTCCTCTGGTGTGGCTAGATGGCTTTGGCTGCTTCACAGGGCCCCAGGTTTTAATTTCCAGCAGTTGCCAAGAGCCAATACAGCTTTTCCCTTTGGATCCACTGCTCACTCTGCCACGTCCTCCTGGGGTCATCTGCAGCCACTGTCTCAGCATGACCTTAGATCCTCCAGGCACATTTAGTACAGTGCAGAACGGGGCTCAGTGAGCACATCAGGCCTGAGCTCTCTACCTGCACTTTTCCTTCCTCTTCCTAGTTTTATTTTTCCCTTTGGTTGCCGCCTTGGTTAATAAGAATCATTATCCATTAGTCTGGCCCTCTCCATGTTGTCATATTCTAGCATCTGATCTGATTTCTCCACAGATACTCTGCACGCAGCCCCCTAGCAAGCCACCATTTTCTCTCTGCTTTCTAGATTCATTGAGTGTCAGAAAAGTTCCAGAATGAATTTTGTTCTATATTAACACATATCACGTTGGCAGTGAAATCATCTGGAAAAAAAAAAAACTTTATGTGTAGTCACAGTTATGTTCTTTCTCAAGGGCTATCAAAATAAGATTTCCCCTTAGAGGAAATATGGTAATGCTTCTCATTCACCGAACTGTTATTAATTATATTCCAGAGCAAAAATAGATGCTAAATGATAAGGAAACATATTTATGAAGTTTACAATTTAACAGAGACCCAGAGTCAAGCTATTTTGGAAGTACAAAACCGAATTGCTTATGAAACTAATATTTTCTGAAGACCAGAAATCAAACTAGTTAGTGTTTTTATTTAGATATCTTGATCATCTTGAAAAAAGTAAGTTATTAGGAAAATGCTCTTTATAATTTGAAAGTTATAGTTTTTAATTGAATTGGATTCTCAAATTGTATAAAATTCAAAGATGAACAGCACACAGTAAATTCTTGGTGAAGAGAATGGCGCAAAAAGTATATAACAGTACCTCTGGAGGGAAACCGGATGTTACATAATGGAATGGAATGGTTTTATTATCGCTTCCTAAGTATAAAAAGTATTGAATAATAAACCTTGCCATGTGGAATACAATAAAACAGTACCCCAGAGTACCAAGGGAACAAGAGTAATCAAGACTTGCATTTACCAAACACGTTTCATTTATTCAGCACCAAGGTGGGAACTCTGTGGAAGACAGATCACCTGCCTTTGTAGTTAAGTGTGTTGGTGGGAAAGAACTCAGAGCCAGACCAATCTACTGATTGTAGAACCATAAAATTTTAGTATCTTCAAAACCCTACTCCTATGTCTGTAAAGTTAGAATAAAAACACTACCAAAGCTGTTTTAAAAATTAAATTCAATTAAATTAATTTAAAAAGTTGCAGCATAAATGTGGAAGTTATTGTCATAATCAAGCAGCAGAAATGCTGATTCCCTTGTGTACAACTGGGGCATTTCCCAAGCCCCTGTCTCTGTGTTCTTGTACAGTGAGCATGGTTTCCACGTCATTTGTGCCTTCCCTCCTTCCTCTTGCCTGCTTTGCTGTCATATACCAGATAAATCCAATACTCAATGCATGAATAAGACAGGACCTAAATGTGGTCACTGTTTTCCATTTGGAAGTTTGAGCTTGTGTATGACCAACTATGCATTCACCTTATATTCCCTAACTCTTTTCTCTTCTACCCCAGCCACCAATTTGATTTCATTGTCTTTTGTTAAAGTCACAAAACTTTAGGGAAGATACATCCCCTAAGGAGTCTCTCTTGTGTTCATATTTTTATCCCTCAAGCTTCCCAGAGCAGAATGATTTGCAATAACTGGCTCTCAATATTAGGTTTAAAAAAAGAAAAATATCTATAGTTTTAGCTGCTGATATTTAGTAAAACTATTTTCAGCACTATTTGGTGCTAACTCTCATGCTTTCTGATATGCCATCACTACATTAGCCAGAGGCATAGTTCGTTAATTGTCATCATATTTGTAAAGTTCAGATTACATGACAAGTAGTAGGGACATAGCAGTGAGCAAAAGCGTATCTGTCTCTCCTTTTAGAAAAGCTTAAGATCTATTTATTAACAGTTTGTGGTAAGGACCACTTTAAGTTGTAATGAAGGAGCAGCCTGGGATTCAGCTGGGACACACAGAGCTGCCATGGGTATATGGGTAAAAGCAGAATTCATTTGAGCCAGTGCTTAGCCCATAATGCTTGCAAAACATTTTTACTGTATTTCTAAAAATATATAAACTGTACTTCAAAGTGTCTGGAAAAATAGATAACAAATCACCACCCATTTGACCGCCTGTGCTTTCAGACACAAGATGATTTCTCAGCTGAATGTCCAATGCTGACACCTGAGCCCGGTAGACACACCTACTCGGGCCACTGCCTTGGCAGCGACACAGCCCTTGTGTCTTTGCCTGGTTCAGGAGACTCCACATCCATTCCCTAAGGTGTGCACTTTGCAAAGCATGCTCAAAAATGTTTCCTCCAAGTTTTTCATTACCAACGTTCAAGAAAGTCTTCATATGCTAATACCATATGAACACCCTGAAAAATCCTGCAATAAAAAAAAATCTGATATATAACTCAGGACTACACATTCATGTCAGTGTACCCCTTTTCTGAAACACACATCAGAATATGCTGAAAAACTAATATTCTGGGGAGCATGATTTTGAATTTTGTGGTTTAACATTCAAACTCTAATCATTTTGTTTTGTTTTATTTGTTTCTGGTTTTTAATTTCCATCAGAGGAATTTTATCAATGGATTCAATTATTCCCTAAGATCATTTTTACCAGCTATGTCAGCTGCTGAACTGAGACTCAAAACCACATTCTCTATTTTAATAGAGAAATCAGTTGAGATTAGAGTGGTAACAATGACTTCTATCACCACAAATAGCCAGAGAATGACTTCCTGGACAGGCACTGGAACCTGCCGAAGACCCACTCCAAGCTTACACACTACTCATTTCTATACTTTCCTATTTGCTTATCTGTATTTTTCTTTACTTTGGCATTCTTAAATAAATTTCTAACTTCTCAAAATTGCCTGCCACAGAGCCCTGTTCCCAGAGATTGCTTTTTTATTAGTCTTTTAAACAAGTTACACAATTCAAAGCTCCTCTCCCTGTCCACCCATCTGCTTGTTTTTGTTTTTCATCCTCTCTGCTGGGTTCAGCATAGAAATCCTCTATGCCTCCTCTCTCCCCTCCCTGTCCACTGTCCTAAACTCTCCCCCACCGTTCTGTCTATCCTCTCTGTCAGGGTCCAGGGGCCCCTTCTGTTCACATGGCTCTGGGCCCACCTGTACCGGCTCCATCTGTCAGCAAAGCAGCCTGAGCATCCCGCAAACCTGGTGGAGGAAATTCTCCTCTGAAGAATTGACGTCACTAGGTGTTCTCCTGAGAGTTGTGCCCTGAAAAATCAGCTACATTGAGGAAGAGTAAAGGGCATTTCAGCATGGAATAGAAGCACTCACTCCACTGGCATTAGTGAGGTACTTTGCCCACACAAGGCCACATTTCAGTGTTTCATTTTGAGCTTTGTTTAACATTGAACAGAGAATTCAAGGAAAATAGAAATTTTAGAAAGGTAGTATCTTTAGGTTAACCAGAAATATAAAACAATGATACGCATTTTATCTACATGAGATTTGGTGAACAAAATCTATTTTTCAGCATAGTATGACCAAACACATTTGTAAAATTATTTTCCTCCACCTCTTTCAAACATGCAGTAATGACCTTGAGTCATGAAGTTTTAGTTCTTTGGCACTGTTTGTATACACTTCAAGGAATATATCTCCTAAGAAGTATTTCCTTGAAAGAAAAGTTTATTTCAGATATTGAAAATCCCACCCCCTACAAAATATATATAATGGAAAAAGAAAAGTTATATAATTGAATAGTAGAGCAAAACTTGGCTATTTTTCCCTGCCTGAAATTTGATTCATATTTAACCCAGATTTGTGTGTTGATGTAGAGGCCAAGGTGCCAAGAGGAGAACAGAATGTCACAGCCAGCCATTGTAGCAGGTATGTTGTTCCAGGACTGAACAATGCCTCAGAAATGTTGAGGGCACCTGCAATTCATACACTGTACCCCTGAAGTACCAGGCGGCCTCTTACTTCTGAGCTTCTCCTGCCTGTTTCCTGCGTTGATCGGAGCACAGCAGCGACCCTGTTTATCTGGCCCCCGCACAACACTGTCAGGACACATTTCCATTTTCCAAGTGACTGCTGCCACTGGGCCACAGTCTGTGCTCATTTCTCGAGTAGCTAAACCCTTTGACACTGTGGTTTTTAATTAAAATTACATTAAAGTTAATCAACCAGAAAGAGGCTGCTGTAGAAGGCAGGTTTGATTGCAACCTGCAAAGGCCACGGAGGCTGCCAACTTGCTAAAGATGTGCCTGCAGATGCCAATCTGCCCACACAAGCCCCACGGTTACAAAGCTGCAAGGGGAGGTCAGTTCTGCTTGTGTTTTCTCTGGGACTGTCAAAAAAATCGAGGTGGCAGAAGCATGGCATAAAGTTAAAAAAACAGACCAGCTTCTCCAAAGCACACTAACCCAGAATTTCTGCCACTGCCCCAAACCACTGAAGCGAGCTGTCATGTCCCAACTGTTTCCTCTTCAGACACAGCTGAGAGCCATTGAGCTTGCTGTTTTGGGAGGTTACAGATACTCTGAGAAGATCTTGTCCTCTCCAGCTTGAGTGTCAGGCATGTGGTGCTGTTTTGGACATTGCTTTGTTTTGAAAGGACAGGGGAAAAATTTGAATGTTCAGGATTTCCTGGTCCTCTCCAGGTTCCTTGCAAAAGGGCTTCACTGAAACCTAACTACACACATGGCATATCTTTGTGCACTCAGAGCCAAGACTGGAATAAAAATGTGCATCTAAGATTTATTAGTTATTTGACATTTACTAAATATGAAAATAGTGTCAAGTCTAAGATTTATTTTCTCTTCCGTTCTCATATGGTTCATTTTCCTAATAGACAAAGGACTCAACAAAGTACTGGTGCTTGATAAGAAATTCATTTGTTTTGGATAAAAGAATGGGTAAATAAATAAGTGGATAGATGAAAAGTATGCATTGTCTATCATTACTAGTTCTCTCTGTGCATTTTTCTAACTATGTATAGTGCATTCGTACAAAAAGTTAGAAGTCATTTTATTTTGAATATCCATTGTGATCTGTTGGTAATTGCTGCCAAAACAATTCAGGTGGGGAAGATTCTGAGACTGTAATCAAGTAACCAAGATGAGACCATGATTCCTAGTTTCTGTTAAAAACTCAGAACGCTATCCTTTTCTCTGTCTTCAGGGACAGGGAACAATAAAAATGATGTCCAAATTCTCTAATTACTAAGAAGGCAGTTGGCAAACCCGGTGGGATAATCTACAAGGAGAGAATAAAGAAGAAAAATAGCTCCTTTACTGAATTTCAGTATCTTTACAATCTGGCAAACATTTTATTTTCTGTATCCCCAGGAGGCCTCTTGAATCCCCCAGCTGACTTTGATCAACCCACTGGCCCTACAGTTTTTACACTGTCTCTTCATAACTGTATCCCATCTACTGAGTGCTCCAGTCAAAATCAAATTTCTTGCAGCAGGTGCACCTCAGTTGCCATGCATATCTCTGTTAGTTCATTCTATGCTACTAAAGCAAAATACTGGAGGCTGAATTACTTTATAAAGAAAGGGTTTATTTAGCTCATAGTTCTGGAGGTAGAAGTGTATAGTATAAACATTTGCTTGCTTCTGATGAAGACCTCCTGGCAGAGGGCATCACAAGGTGAGTGTATGTACAAGAGCCAGTGTACATGAAAGAAAAGAGACCAAGGGAGCTATCAGGCTCATATTAGAAGGTGTGCTTTTGAGTTACCACTGCGTACCCTTACAGTGGTAATCTAATTCCATGAGAGCTAGAACTTCTAGGAGATAACATTAATTCACTCATGACAGTGGTACCCTGTGGCCTAATCACCTTCCATGGGACCCCAACTCTTACAGGTTTTATCATTTCAGCTTTACCATCACAGTGTGAACCAAGCTGCCGGCACAGGAACCTCTGGAAGCAAACCACACCCAAGCCACAGGAGCAGAATATCTGAGAATTACTGACCAACTGTCTTCCTATTAAAAAAACTACTTGTGATATCATTGTTTCTTTGAAAAAGTTAATTCCACAGGTAGAATGTTTAATAGTCTTTAAAATCAGAATAAAAAATTTGATATGCATTAATCTACCTTTACAGTTGTGTCTTATTAATAGTATCATGAAAAAAATTGAAATTAAGTTCTCAAAACTCTACCTGGTTCACTTCATGGAACTGTATCATATTTTCCTCATAAAATGTTTAAAATAACATTTGTTTAGATAGATGTCTTTGAGATAATTTGTCCTCCTTTTTTTTTACCTTTTTAAAAAAATTCTAGAAATTGAACTCAGGGTCTTTGCAACAAGCTACAGTCCCATCTCATTTTATTTTTTATTTTGAGACTGGATCTTGCTATCTCACTGAGTTGCCCAGGTAGGGCTCAAAATTGTAATTCATCTGCCTCAGCCTCCCAGTATGCTGGGATTAAAAGGATGTGCCACCTTGCCCAGTTTAAGCTTGTCTTTTAAATGTTAACATAAACATAAGATAGACTTACATGATATTTTTTTCCTCCTTCCAAATCATGACCCTGAGGACATCCATATAAATGCGATTTTCAACAGAGCTTGTGTATTGACCCTATTCCCCAACTTTTGAGGAAAAAAAAAAGATCAGCTTTTAGCTACTGGAAAGGCAATAAACACATTAACTAATTCAATTGATATTTACTAAGTTTCTGCTCTGGGATATTCAGACTTCTTAGGTGCCCAAGACAAAAAGTGGTCCAGGCTGAGGAGGTTCCTGTCCCAATGGAGTTTATATTACACTTACGGGACAGTAACTATCTAAGATGGGAAATATAAATTCATGTCTGTTGCAAAGATACTATCTACTCACTGCCCAGTGCATACTTCTTCCCCTTCCTTACAGAATTCTAAATTTGTTTGCACAAGCAATGGAGGATGGTACATTAGGATCATTTATGGTCAGAATGGCTGTGCTATTCTTTTTAACCAAATGCTACTCACCCAGTCTCTTTTGAGCTGAATGTGACCACATAATATAGTTTAAACCAATGAGATCTAAGGTGAAGTCTGATGGGAAGGGGATGGTTCATAAAACTGCTGTTCTTCTTCTAGGATTCTATTTTTCCCTCCCTACTAACCCATTATTTCCCAGCTTTGAGTGTGGTCACAAAACTATATTAACAATCTTGTTACCAGGTCACAAGGACTAAAATAAAAAGCCAAATTCCAAATTTTGAAGTTGGCAAACAGGATAGAGACTTGAACTTCTAAAGACATTTTGAACAGTTGTCCTGAAATGATGTTTGTCAATTATTTGTTGTCTGAAATAATTACATATTGAGAATTGGCGGGAAGATGGTGGAGTGGTAATAGGCAGAGACAGTCCTTCTGAGATTTGCTGTCTAACTGGACTATAGCAATGCAAGGAAGAGAAGGAGGGAAGTGGGTCCCCCGGACCCAGGAAGGATTTAAGTGAGAACTGAAGCCCATGGAGTGAGCAAAAAGAGAAAATTCAGTGAAAAAGAAGGACATGTGGGTCAGAGTCTCCTCCCTGAGTCAGGGCTAACTGTTCAACCTGCAGACACACAGTGATAGTAGAAAACTCCGGAGGCCTCCATAGAGAGATGCAGCAGTGCTACAGAGGTTTGGATGTCAGGGACTGCACTGGCTGGTGAGTGGCATGAATTCGGCAGTCGTGGGGGAGAAGGCGATGGGCCAGGAGCCGTCTTGGAGAAGGGCCAACTGAGCTCAGAACTCAGAAAAATTGCCAGCTCCATCTAGCAGCTCCCAGCCGAATTCAAGCCCACAGAATGTGTGCTGACTGCTGAAGACTGAAGAGATCTTGTTCCAGGCTCATGACCAGAAACCAGCTTGAACTTCTGGGAAAATAAAGGTGCAGGCTCCCTAAGATTATCCACCACCCTGTCGCAAAGCTACTGCTGACTTGCTGGAATATCAACATGGACTGGACTCTGTCTCCACACATTGTGACTACTGACATCAGAGACAAATCTTGAAGTGGACATTTTCTCTTTCTCTCCTCTTTTCCTATTCTTTTTTTTCATTGTTTGCTATTATTTTTTATATGAGTGTGAATGTGTTATCTCATGTTTTTGTGGTTATTTTTCTGTTCTATGCTGCCTTTTATTTTTTCCTTCTCTCTTTGCCTCTATCTTCTGCATTAGTTTCCCAAATTTTGCATGATCCTCCTCTGTCCTCCAGCCTTACTTCTAACCTCTTTGTGTTCTTTTATTTCTCTATTTTCCCCAACCTATTTAAATTTGCTCCCTTAAGGGTAAAATTGGCATATTGAGGGGCTTATTTACTACATACAATTTTCAGATTTGTTTTAGATTTTGTTATGTAACTACAATCTAGTTCGTATCTTTAAAGGTGGCAACTTAATCGTTACCTTTTTTGTCACTTTCTAGGCCGTGTTTCATGCTACTGCTGTTGCTGATTGTATCACTTTTTAAAATTTTTTATTTCAAAGAGATTAAGATAAAAGAGGACATAACAAAGCAGATTAGAACAGAACAATTTAAACAACATAGTATTTCACCATAAGACAACCCGATATAACAATAGCTACCATAATGTCTCTTTCCTTGAAATAGTTGAGCATACATTCATACACAATAGTATCAAACATAACAAAATAGTATAAAACCATTCAAGAGAATGAAAGCATTACAGGGCATTCAGAACCAAATAACAGAAAACAAACAATGGTAACTATGTTTTCTCATTGTCCATAAAAATTTTGTTTATACTACCACACATGATAAAATATAATAAGATACTACACGATAGAACCAATGGAAACAGAAGAACAAAAGTATGGTAGGACTTCAAATCAAGAAGATATTAAATCAGTACTGGCTATTATAATGTCTTATTTTCTTCAAAATAGATGTTCATACCATCACAGATAATAAAATCAAACAACCCAGGATAAAACCATTCCAGCTAATGAATGGAAACATTATAAGGCTTCAAAGCAATGTAATGGGGAATCATGATTACCATAAACTTTTATGCACTCTTACAATTTCTTATCCTAGGGAGACTATATGGTATATATACATGTGAATTCCATTTATTTCGCTTATGAGTATGATCTCAAGCTGTACCCATTTATTTATAAATATCTCAATGTGATCATTCTTTATAGCTGAGTAGTACTCCATTGTATAAAAATACCACAACATTTTATCCATTCGTCAGTTGATGGACACTGAGGTGGTTTCCAAGATCTGGCTATTACAAATTGTGCTGCTATAAACATGGGTGCACATATATCACTGTGGTATGATGCTTTCAGTTCTTCTGGAAATATGTCTAGAAGTGGAATAGCTGGGTTGAATGGGACTTCCAATCCCAGCTTTTTGTGAAATCACCAGACTGACCTCCACAATGGTTGCACCAGTCTACACTCCCACCAACAGTGCAAGAGAGTTCCTTTTTCCCCACAGCCTCTCCAGCATTTGTTGTTGGGAGTTTTCTTGGACCTGGCCATTCTTTCTGGAGTGAGATGGAATCTCAGTGTGGTTTTAATTTGCATTTCTCTAAAGACTAATGATGATGAACATTTTTTCCATGTATTTATTTGTCATTTGTATTTCTTCATCTGAGAATTGTGTATTCATCTCAGATGCCTATTTTTGAATTGGATCTTTGAATTTTGGGGGTCTGATTTTTTAAAATTCTTTTTATGTTTTAGACAGAAGTCCTTTGTCTGAAGGACAGTTCACTAAGATTTTTTTTCCCAGTTTGTAGGTTTTGTTTCACTATGCTGGAGGTTTCTTTTGACATGCAGAAACTTTTTAATAAGACATAATCCCAGTTATTGATTCTGGGAATATTTCTCATGTGATTTGATTCCTGTTCATGAATTCTCTACCTACCCCTATGTCTTCAAGATTTTTATCTATTTTGTCTTCCAACAGATTTAGTGTTTCTGTTTTAATATTCAGATCATTGATCCATTTAGACCTCAGTTTAGTACATGGTATAGGCATGGGTCTAGTTTTAGTTTGGAGAGCCAGTTTTTCCAACACCATTTATTAAAGAGACTGTTGTTCTTCCAGTGAACCTGCTTGGCTCCTTTATCAAAGATAAGGTAATTGAGTTTGTTTGTAGTTGTGGTTGTATCTTCTAATCTATTCCATTGATCTTCAGCTCTGTTTTGATTCCAGTACTATGTTGATTTTACTACTGTTGCTTTGTAGTATAACTTCAAGTCAGGGATTGTGATGCCTCCTGCCTTGCCTTTGTTGCTTAGAACTGTCTTTGCTATTCTAGGTCTCTTCTTGCTCCAGATGAATTTTAGGAGTGATTTCTCTATATTTACGAGGTATGTTGATGCTATTTTCATTGGGATTGATTGAATCTGTATAACAGTTTTGAGAGAATGGCCATTTTCACAATATTCATTCTTCCTATCCATGAGCAAAGGATGTTTTTTCATTTTCTGAGAACTTCTTCAATTTCTTTTTTCAGGGTATTATAATTTTCCATGTACAGATCTTTTACATTTTTCATGAGATTAATTCCTAAGTATTTCATTTTTTTGGATGCTGGTATGAAGAGTGTGGCTTCTCTTATTTTTCTTTCAGTGATTTTGTTGTTAGTATAGAGGAACGCTATTGATTTTTGAGTATTGATTTTGCATCCAGCTACATTGCTGAATTTTATTATATATGTAGGAAACTTTTAATGGAGTTTTGTGGGTCTTCTATGTAGACTATCATGTCATCTGGAAATAATAATTTAACTTCCTATTTTCCTATCTTTACCCCTTTTATTTCTCTCTTGTCTAATTTCTCTGGCTAGTATTTGCAGTACTTTGTTGAACAGGAGTGGTGATAAGGGACATCCTTGTCTTGTCCCTGATTTTAAGGTAAAGGCATTCAGTTTTCGGACATTTAATATGATGCTGGCTGTTGGTTTGTCATAGATGGCCTTTATCATACTGAGGTAAAGATCATCTATTCCAATTTTCTGTAAGGTTCTTATCATGAATCAATGTTGGACCTTACCCAGAGCTTTTTCTGCAGCTATAGAAATGATCGTGTGATTCTTTTGGCTTTATTGACATGGTGGGTTACATTTATTGATTTATGTATGTTGAACCATCCCTGCATGCCTGGGATGAATCCCACTTTGTCATTGTGTCTAATCTTCTTGATGATTTTTTGTATCCTGTTTGCCAATACTTGCCAGATTTTTGCATCTGTGTTCATTAAGGAGATTGGTCTGTAGTTCTCTTTTTTAGTTGGGTCTTTCTCAGGTTTTGGTACTAGAGTAATATTTCCTTTCAGGAATGACTTAGGAAGAATTGCTTCCCTTTCAATTTCACTGAAGAGTTTGAGGAGTGTCAGCATTAGGTCTTTGTATTTCTTGTAGAATTCTGCAGTGAATCTGGCTGGGCCTGGGGTCTTCTTTGTAGGTAATGACTTAATTACATTTTCAATTTCATTAATAGAAATTGGATTATTCAGCAGTTTTATATCTTTATGACTCAGATTTGTTACTTCATATGTTTCTAGGAATCTGTCCACTTCTGTGTTATCAAACCTATGAGAGTAGAGGTTTTTGAAATAGGTATTGATGACTTTTTGAAATAGGTGTTGATGTATTTCCAGAGTCTTTAGTGATTTTGCCTTTTTCACTCCTTATTGAATGAATTTGAGCTTTTTTTTCCTTTTTAAAATAAGGTTGGCTAGGGGTGTATCAGTTTTATTTATTCTTTCAAAGAACCAACTCTTTGATTCATTGATTCTTTGGATTGTTTACTTAGTGTCTATTTCATTAATTTTTGGTCTAATTTTTATTTCTTCTGGCTTTGGGCTTGACTTGTTCTTCTTTTTCTAGATTTTTATTTGTATTCATTCTGTTTTCCTGATGTGGCAACTCAGTGAGATAAATTTTCCTCTGCATACTGCTATATTTTTTAAAGTGTTTTTTATTATTTAAAGAGAGAAAGAAAAACAAAAGAAAGCAGTAAAAGGATGCAAGTAATACAGAATTTCAAGAAAAAATATACAGTAAGAAATCACTAGTTAATAGATTACACATTGTCATCCCAGAAACAGTTGTCCAAATTACAAAATTAAAGCATACAAAGTGGACATTCATACAGTGAGATTGCAGACAGTTCTGTTCAATCCAACAAAAACTTGGTAATATGGTTTTCTATCCTACACACTTAAACATACATGCAGTTATATCCTTTAGATCACCTTCCTTTCCTCTCTTTTTTACAATAACAATTACACTTTTTGGGTTTTATTACTCCCATAGTTCTTATAATTATTTTTTGAAAAGAAAAAATAACCCCAAATGTGACAAAGCAAAACAGAGTCAGTTAAAACAGAAGGATGGACATAGTACATGATGCAAAAACAGAATACCAGGTGATCAACAATGGTTACCATTATTCTTCTTGCTATCTTAAAAAGAGTTGCCTATATCATCAGGTATAGTAGAATTGAACAAAACAGTACAGAACAAGACCAATAAAACCTACACTGGAGACCTTACAAGACTTCAAAAGAAGATAATAGTCAGACCATAATGGGCATCATAGTAAATCTTATTGCCTTCAAAGTGGTTGCCTATACCCTCAAATTTGATATTATCAAACAAAGCAGAGTATAGTAAAATCAGTCAGAACAAGATGGGGAGAGCATTACTGGGGTTCAAATCAGGTTAATAGGAAAACAAAAAAAATACTATAATATATCCTGCTATTTTTAAATTTAGTTTTCCCTGGATTAAAAAAAATAAGAAAAAATAAATTTAAAAAAACAAAGAAAAAAAGGGGGAGATTGAGATAAAAGCAAACAGAGCAACAGAACAACACAGGTCAGAACTGAACAATTTAAGCATCATTGTGTTTCACCACCAGATAACCTGACATAATAGTAGTCACCATAGTGTCTCTTTCCTTGAGATATTTGAGTATAACTTTGTATACTGTAGCATCAAACATATCAAAACATTGTGAAGCGATTCAAGAGAATGAAAGTATTACAGGGTATTTAGAACCAGCTAACAGAAAATGAGCAGTGGTTTCTATATTATCTCTTTGTCTATAAAAATTTTTGTTTATACTATTGCATGTAGTAAAATATAATAAGATACAACATGTTAAAACCAATGGAAACAAATGAACAACAGCTTGATGAGATTTCATAACAAGATGATATTGAATCAGCACTAGCAATTATGATGTCTTGTTTTCTTCAAAATAGCTATTCATACTATAACAGATACTAAAATCGAACAACCCAGGTTAAAACCATTCCAATTAATGAGTGGAAACATTGTATGGCTTCAAACCAATATGATTGGGAATCATGATTACCACATATTTTTATGTATTATTATCATTTCTTACACTAGGGAAACTATTCGGTATTTATACATGTGAGTTTGATTTGATTCACTTATGAGTATAGTCTCAAGCTGCATCCATTTATTTATAAATTTCTCAATGTGATGATTCTTTATAGCTGATTAGTACTCCATTTTATTCGTTCCTCAGTTGATGGGCACTTAGGTTGTTTCCAAGATCTGGCTATTACAAATTGTGCTGCTATAAACATGGGTGTACATATATCACTGCGGTATGATGCTTTCAGTTCTTCTGGGAATATGCCCTAGGACAAAGGGATTTAGATATTTATGTTCAGTGTTTTTGTACTTTAGAATTGTCTGCCTGTTTGAATTTGTTACTAACTTAGGGGCTCACTGCCTATTTCTGTTGCAGGATCCATATGGCTTATTAGAGTCAAGGTTCATAGTAAAAAATTAGTTCCTTGTAGCTCACCAAACTATACACAAAGCTACCTTTGTTTGTGTCTTTAATGTTGTGGTGCCTTGTTTAATGTTTTAGTCAATTGATTATTTGCAACCTTAACATGCCTTTTAAAAAGGAGTATTTTATTTCTGGTTAAAATGTAAACATATGTGCACATATATATGTATATTTATGGTTTTTAAGAATCATATCAACTTTACCAAGTAAAAACCAGGTCATACTGTATTTGAGCCAGTTAAAAGGTTACAGTTTTTTTTAAATACAGCATTTTAATGTGGTAAAAAGACATAAAATAATTAAATATGTTTTAGACTACTAAAAGGTGACTTCAAGGGTTCTGTTGGGAGTTTTAATGTTGTCTGAGAAGCGAGAGGAAAGGTAATTGACTGGTAATAGTAAGAAAAAGAGTGACAAAGAAAGTGGTTTTGTATTCAAGTAAAGATGTCTGGCTTGACCGAATGTGAAAGAAGTTAACAGCTCAACTTGAGGATATATTGTAAGTTGTAGAAAGCTCGAGAGGATGTGAATTTTATTTGTCTTGGTTCATAGAACTGCAAATAACAGGTTTGACGAGAAGTAAATGTGTTCAGAATTTGACAGTGTTAAATTTGACAGTGTTAAATTAAATCTATCCGTTTTGGTAGATTTATTCATAAGATTGGTAAACCTTTGCTGCAAAATGTTCCCATTAAAATGAGATTATACTTAAAAGGGGGGAGGGCAGACTGAAGCCTTTTTTGTTAAATATGTAATTTCAGTAAAATGATGGCCTGCCACGTGGCACCCCTGGGACAAAAAGCAGTATGCCATCCAGATGAAACCTGCTTTCTGATCTGGAATGCTAGAATCATGTTTTCCTTTTGTCCCACCCTGATTGGACAACCAGAGGTAAGGAGGTTTCCCGAGTATCACCAGTTGTTCTCTTTGCAACTCAGTCAGCCCCACATGTTAGACAAAAATTGCAAAAGTTTGAGAGATTTGAGAAAATGCCCCTCAGACAGTTAATAGAGATAGCACAAAATGTCTTTGAGAACTGAGAGAATTTACAAGAAGCTACCAACAAAAAGATAACCAAGGTGTTAGAATTGATCTATGAGAGAGAATTTTTAAAAAAAACAGATGAGAGTTTCTCGGGGTGGTTGGATACTGTAGGCTAAATTTTACTGAAAAGCTCGCCTCTACATGACTCCCATAAGGGAGAAACTCAAAACTCACTGAATGGGACTGATAAATGTGAACGGGCCTTCCAGCAGCTCAAGTGGGCCTTGACAGAGGCCCCAGCCCTGGGACTCCCTGACGTTACCAAGCCATTCACCTTGTTCATAGATAAACTCAAGGGCATTGCCAAAGGAGTCCTAACCCAGGACATTGGCCCTTGAAAGAGGCCTATAGCCTACCTCTCCAAAAGCCTTGATACAGTGACAGGAGGATGGCCTCCCTGCCTGAGAATCCCAGCTGCTGTGGCAATGTTACTTAAAGAGGCTAAACACTTACTTATGGACAGAAGATTTCTGTGGTGATCTCCCACAGTTTAGAGACCCTTATCAAAACCCCTCCTGAAAAAAGGCTCTCAAATGCTAGAATTTTACACTATCAGGCCCTGCTTCTAGACCCAGAGTTGGTAGTTTTCGGTAGTTTTCAAGACTTCTTCAGCTTTATACCCAGCCACCCTTATGCCTGACGATGACCCGGAGGAACAAAGGACACCTCTCCATGAATGTGCTGACATCCTTGAACTGCAGCAGAACCTATGGGTTGATCTTACTGACCTGCCTTTGGGAAATGCTGACAACTATTTCATCAATGGAAGCAGCTTCATCCAGAATGGCAAACAAGTGGCCAGGGCAGCAGTGACCACCGAAAAGGAGGTACTCTGGGTTAAGCAGTTAGAGCCTGGCATCTCTACCCAAAAGGCGGAACTCATTGCTCTGACTGAGGTGCTAAAACTAGCCACGGGAAAGAGGGTAAACTTCTACATTGACAGTAGATATGCTTTTGCTACTGTACCTGTACATGGAGCCATCTATCAGGAGCGAGGTCTCTTAACCTCGGTTGGGACTAAGATTATAAATGCTCCACAGATTCTAGACTTGCTGGCAGCTGTCTGGCTACCTCAACGAGTTGCTATTTTTCATTGCAAGGCTCACCAGACAGGAGATGACCCTGTCACCTTAGGAAACAATTTGACAGATCAAGCCGCTTGAAAAATAGCAACCACATCAGAGGGGCCAGCCAAGGAAGTAACTGCTCTGATGCTTGTCCCTCCAACCTTGTCAGAACCAGTCTACACAAAGAAAGACCTACAGTTAGCATCTCAACATGGAGGGAAGTCCCCCACTCCAGGGAGCTAGTACCAGTTACCTGATAAACAAGTACTGTTACCGGAGGCACTAGGGCGGGAGCTGTTACACCAGGCTCACCAAACTACCCATTTAGGGAGAACTAAACTTGCAGAATTGTTCAGAACTCGGTTTTTTATTCCAAAACTCTCCAAACTGATTGCATCTTTGAGCTCCAGATGCCACAGTGCTTGTTAGTCAACTCAGCCAAGAGCTCTACACTGGAGACCACCTGACATTGAGGAATTGTTCCAGGAGAACATTGGGAAGTAGACTTCATGGACATGGTAAAACCTGGTTTACAGGGGCACCGCTATCTCTTGGTACTAGTAGACACCTTTACTGGCTGGGTAAAGGCTTTCCGTACTAAGTCTGAGTCAGCCTTAGTGGTAGTTAAAAAGCTATTGCATGAGATCATACCTTGATTTGGCCTCCCGCTGTCAATGGGGTCCGATAATGGCCCAGCTTTCATAGTCCAAGTCACCCAAAAGTTAGCCCAGGCATTAAAGATTAATTGGAAAACTCCACTGTGCCTATAGGCCACAAAGCTCAGGGCAAGTAGAACATATGAACCAAACTCTCAAGGACATTTTAGCTAAGCTGTCTTTAGAAATTGGTGATAATTGGGTAAGCCTTCTTCCCTTTGCACTGTTAAGAGCTAGATGTACCCCACATGTTTCTGGAATTCCCCGCTTTGAAGCCATGTTTGGGAGGCCCCCGCCATTGGTTCCAAGATTGTCAGAAGATAAACTAGCTGAAATAACTAATCAAGATCTCATTAAGTCCCTGCAGACTCTCCAGCCTTCAATCCACCAGCTGTTTAGACAAAAACATCTGGATCTGCCTTCAGAGATGCCTCTCAAGGCACCAATCAAGCCAGGGACTCCAGGCTTGGTGCGATGCCACCACCGCGACTCCCTCGAACCCCGCTGGGAAGGACATTTCACCGTGGTGCTCAGCACTCCCACTGCCATCAAGGTAGCAGGAAAGACTGCGTGGATTCACCATACCCACGTCAAACCACTGGAAGCAACAGACAGGGAGGAGTGTTCTCAATGGACTGTATAGCAGACTGGTAACCCCTTAAAGTTAAAATTTACTAAAGCATATTTTAGATTATGACAGGCAGAACTGTTTTAGCTTGCTTGCTTTGATTTTAATAACATTGATGCCGACCTTGCATGGTGGCTTTGGTCCCCCTGTAAGCAAAGAACAATTGTTAAGATCTTTGTATGGGAGCCCCTGTGATTGCAGAGGGAGCTATATTACTAAAGGTAAAGACACCAACTGGGGGGAGGAATTATACATACAGTAGGAAACAAGGATTGAGATCCTTCCCACACAAACGATAAATTGTATACATACAGTCTTCGGACAGATTGTGGGGACAAGTTAACATTTCTTGTTGCTATACCCTCAGTTACAGGGGGTTTTACTCAAAGGTGCATGTGTATGTTAAAGCCCTGGTGATACCTAACAAAGGCAGCCAGCCAGGGCCATGCCCTCAGAATTGTTCTTAGTATTCAGAAATTCATTCCTCCTGCTATGACTCTGTACAAGAATGTATAGGCATAGATAGCAAAACTTACTTCACTGCTGAGCTTATGAGGACATGGGCTGGAAGTGTTGGAGGTGATTGGTCCACCAATTCAACAGTATTAGGAAATTCAAAGTATGCCCAAGCCTCGTATCTCGGCACAGTTGGTAAATCAGTGTGCTGGAGCAGGGTGGCCCCTATACCTGTGTCTGATGGGGGCAGCCCGCAAGATAAGACCAGAGAACTCATGGTTGAGGAATGAGTTAAGAAGCTAATAAAAATAATGTTTCCCCAAATACATTACCACCCCTTGATGCTGCCTAAATTGCGGAGAGCTGATCTGGATGCTTAAACTTCTGATATTCTAGAGGCCACTCATAAAGCCTTAAATGCTTCCAACCCAACTTTGGCTGAAGATTACTGGTTATGCATGGCACAGGGCTCCCCCATGCCCCTTGCAATCCCCACCAATGTTTCTCTGACTATGCTGGAGGAACAAGATTGCTTAAATTGTAGTGCTTGTTCCCCCTTTAGAATACAACCAGTAGGCTTCAAGGACTCTCTCTGTCTCCAAGGAGGTTTTCATAACAATACCTCTGACATTGACATGGGGATAGTTGCATTTATTTTTTTTTATTTATTATTATTATTTTTTTTATATAAGAGGAAAAAGAGAAAAACACAAAACAAACCAAAGCGGCGTAAGGGTACACACAATACAGAACTACAAAACAAAACAAAACAAAAAACCATAACAGTAAGAAATTACCTGCTAGTAGATTACACACTATTTTCTTGAAAATAGTTCCTCAAATCACAGTATCAAAGAACACAAGGTGGACATTCAAACAGGGAGACTGCAAACAGCTGTGTTCAATGTTCCAAAAACATTGATAAAGTCAGCTATTTAACACCCCCAAACACACTTGCTGTTATATCCGTTAGAGCTCTTTTTCTTTCTTTTTTTTTTCCCTCTCTTTTTGATAGTTGCATTTACTAATTGTAGTTCTATAGTTAACTGGACTACCTCCTTTTATCCCGCTGAAGGGCAAGTATTTATTTGTGGAGGAAATATGGCCTATACTTTCCTTCCAACTAACTGGACAGGGATATGTGTAACAGAGGTCCTATTGCCTGATATAGAGATCCTACCAGGGGATGAGCCTGTCCCCATTCCTAGTTTAGAATACATCACAGGCAGATCAAAGAGGGTAGTTCAATTTATTCCTTTATTGGTAGGCCTAGGAATATTGGGAGCCTTGGGTATGGGGGCAGCAGGAGTAGGGGTTTCTGTCCAACTTTCCAACCAGATTGTTAGTGATATGCAGGCATTATCTAGTACCATTCAGGTCATTCAAGACCAAATAGACTCGTTGGCTGAAGTAGTTCTCCAAAAAAGAAGGGGACTAGACCTCCTAATGGCAGAACAAGGAGGGATCTGTGCAGCATTGCAGGAACGATGCTGCTTTTATGTAAATAAGTCCGACCTTGTCCAAGATAAAATCAAGCAACCTCAGGAAGACCTAGTTAAAAGGAGGAGAGAGCTATTTGAAAATCCTTTATGGAGTGTCTGGGAAGGAATCCTGCCCTATCTCCTGCCCTTGCTTGGACCATTGTTAGGAGTACTGCTCCTGGTCACAGTAGGTCCTTGTATACTCAATAGAATAACTACATATGTCAGACAACAAATGCAAGGCATAAAGTTGATGATGTTATGCCAGCACGCCTACGAGCCTATACCTCAAAATCCTTAAAAATTATGTCAAAGATTTGACCTCAGTCACAACATCAGAGGGGAATGTTATAGCCTAGTTCTAACCATTGTGCCTCATTTCTGTTTTGTATGTGCCACTCAGCACCCCCCCCCTTCCTACCTTTCTAGGTTAAGTTTCAATTTCCTGAGAAAGCTGTAAAAGCCTTAGGTATCAGTTTCCTGTAACCCCCTCCGCTACCCCTCATCTGGCTATCTGTAATAAAATGTGCTGTTCTTTAAGAAATGCTTAACTTCAAGGAAATTACAGGAAGTTCTGTAAAGCCCAGATGCTACCTAACTGTGTCAGTGACTACAACATTCCTGTGATTTTCAGCTTTAAAAGCTTAATTCCCCAACTGTGAGGCATGCAGTCTCCAAATTGGCTCCCCGGGATTGCGTTGCCAGGCCTGGCCTAAAATAAAGCCTTTGCTCCCCAAATTTTAATTTCTTGCTTCCTTGGGTTTTATTCCGGGGTCTGAGCTATCACAGTATGTACTGACCTTCTTTATCCCTTAGGACCATTCTTGTTTTTAATTCAGATTGTCTACAAACAGAATAGCTACCCCCACTTTATTTTCAGTTCCGGTTACATGAAGTATTGTTTTCCATCCTTTGACTTTCAGTCTGTGAGTATCCTTTTGGGTTAGATGGGATTCTTGTAGATAGCATATGGTTGGATGTTGTTTCTTTTTTTTTAACTTTTTTTTTTTTAATCGGTACCGGGGAGTGAACTCACGACCGCCTGCTTCCAAGGAAGGTGCTTATGCCACTGAGCTAAATTCCCAGCCCCAGATGTTGTTTCTTGATCCATTCTGCCAGTCTGTTTCTTTTAATTGGTGAATTGAGACCATTTATATTAATGGTTTATTGTTGACATGTTATCTTTCTGCTGTTGCATCTTTATCTTTCCATTCTGTTTAATTGTCTACCTTGCTTAGTGGTTTTCCTAAGTGTATGTAAACTGTCTTTTAGTATTCTTTGCAGGATTGGCTTGGTGATCATGAAATTCTTCAGCTGTTCTTTGTCATGGAAGTATCTGATTTCTCCATCAATTTTGAAGGACATTTTTGCAGGGCACATCAGTCTAGGTTGGAAATCATTTTCCTTTAGGATCTGAAATACTTCACTCCATGCTCTTCTTGACTTCATTGTTTCTGTTGAGAAATATGTTGTGATTCTGATAGGTTTTCCTTTATAGGTGATCTGTCTTTTCTTTCTAACAGTTTTCAATATTCTGTTCTTATGTTGGATTTCTGGAATGTTGATTATTATATGTGTGGGTGTTGTTTTATTTTGGTTATGGCTGTTTGGAATTCTATATGCTTCACTAATCCATATGTTAGTTTCTATTCTCATGGTTGGGAATTTTTCAGCTATTACTTCTCTAAATATCTTCTATATGTGTTATCCCCTTCTTTTTCATTTATGCCTATCAATCTTATGTTGTTTTTCTTTGCATCATCTTGCAGCTGTTGAATTGTTATTTCCTGATTCCTTGTTGTTTTTTAAAAGATCTTTCCTTTCCTGTTCACTAGCTGCAATCTTGTCTTCAAGGTCTGAAATTCTATCTTCACTTTTGTTGAGGTGGTTTTGACAAGTTTCAAGGGAATTTTTGATTTCCTATATATCTCTTTGAATATGTTTCACATATTCTGTTTGTTTCTTATATTGTTCATCCAGAGATTCTATCTTTTTGTTTTGTTCCTCTAATTTTTTAACTGTGTCTTCTTTAGATGTGTTCTGAATCTCTTTCATTACTTTTATCATTTCTTTTTTTACCTGGGTGATTATTTGTAGTTTAAATTCCTTTAAAGCTTCCTAAAGTTGCTTCTTTATTTCAGTTCTATTATTTCAGGTATTCCAGGTGTATGGCATATATTTTCTTCTATGTACATGGCTCCTAGGCTTTCTTGAGATGGGCTGGAGGTTAGAGATTGAATTTTGGTCTTTCCTTTTTTCATTTTCCTATATTTCCATGTTTCAAGTGATGTTCCAAAGCTTTCCATGGGCATGTTGGAAGTCATTTCCTATACCCATGGCTCCTGGGACTGAATGGAGTTTGCTGAGCGTGGTCTATTCAGGCCCACAGGACATCCTGTGCCACATCTAGTGTTCCAGGAAGTTGGGTGCGTACATAACCACTGTGGATGATGGTCCAAAGCTCTTCCCAGGCAAGGATCAATGTGCTGGAACTCACTTCACCTGCTCCCAACTTCCCTAATTGAATAAGGTCACTGAGTGTGATCTAGTTGGGCTGCAAAACCTCCCATGCCTAGTGTAGTGTGGCTGGAAGCTGGGAAGATCCTTGAATTCTGTGAGTGATGATCTTAAACTCTCCCAGGGTCAGTACAGTGCACAGGAACTCTCCCCCGCCAGCAGCACAGTTCCCTGGATTGAAAGAAGGTCACTGGGCATGGTCTTGGCAGGCCCAAAACCTGCAGAGCTCAGTCTAGTGTGGCTGGAGACTGGGTGGGTCTTTGACCAGTGGGAGGGATGATCTTAAACTCTCCCTGGGCTCAGGATGGTGAGCAGGAACTCACTGATTGTACCACGTTAGTCAAAGTGACATAATTGTTCTAACCAGTTGTTTTTGCTGGTGTACCAAGACTGAGATTGCCTAAGAGCCATAGAAAATATAGTGGCCAATGGACTAGGGGCTGGGCCATGCAGGCAACAAATTCTCATTCCCAATAAACTGAAGATGTAGGATCTCACAAGACTCAAACCCCAAAAATGAACTATACCTAGAAGATACCTGAGAAATAGTCTTTTCCTAAAAGGTCTAAATACTAGAAATAAAGCTATTCACTATAGACAACTTACAAGCACCAACCAAGGAATTATACAAAAAGATGTGATGACAATAATACAAAATGAAATCCTAGTTCACCAAAGGCAAACCCATGGGGAAATGTAGTAGGACAATCTGAGAGCCACCCACTTGGCCTCTATGCAGTGGTGACCACAAAGTAAATGAATGAGCTTCCAGAAAAAAATCAAACCAGAAATAATTTCTCCAATAACTATGGAGATGGTGACTATAGTGAAAAACATGCTTAGTGACTCTGAAACAGATATAGAAAAACAAAATTGAAGATCTTAGGAAAATGATGGAAATCATCAATACTCAACATAGAGAAGAAATGGAATCCTTCAAACAGATATTCAAAAGATGAAAAATTTCATGGAAAATAGCCACAGAAGAATAAACTAATGTGAGGACAGAATGTCACATATAGGAGAAAGGTTTGTGGTTAATGATTGTGAAAAGAAAGATTTATTAAAAATAACAAGGGATCATAGGGAATATAACTCAGCAACACAGTGCCTGCTTGTCAAGTGTGAGGTCATGAATTTGATTCCTGGCATAAAAAAAAAAATAGCAAGGGACCATGAGAAGTCAACCCAGCAGCTGCTAGGGTGGCAAAGAAGAAAGTTTAAGATTGATTGGAGTCAATGAAAAGGCAAGATAGAGCACAAATTACATTTTTAAAAAACATGTACACAGATAACATGACAAAAACTTCTTTGGTAGGGAAAAAGAATTCAATACACAGACAAGTGAGGCATATAGAACTCCAACTAGCCATGATAAAATATTATCTACAGCAAGGCATATAATAGTCAAGATTTGAGAAATTCAACATAAGAATGAAATATTAAAAGTTGTTAGAGAAGAGAAACATCATCTATATAGAAAAGCCCATCAAAAACACAGCTGACTTCTAAACACAAAACTCTCAAAACAAAGAGAGCTAGGAGTGAAGTATATCAAACCTAAAAGAAAACTACCTATAACCCAGGTTGATGCTCCCTGCAAAACTATCTTACAAAATTGATGAAAAATAAGAAACTTTCATGACAAAGAACACCTGAGGAAATTTATGGACACCAAACCAGCACATTATAGAAAGCAATAACAGGGACTACAACTCCATGAACCCCAACAAAATGAAAACACCAGGAAAAGTAAGCAATTAAACAGAGAAGAGTAAAAGGTAGCCAACAACAGTAAAATCACAGGAGGAGGTTAAGTCAATACACATAAGTTGTAATCATCAGTGTTAATGGTTTCAAGATACCATTCAAAAGAAACAGGTAGAATGAATCAAGAAGCAAGATCCAACAATATACTGCATACAAGAAACACATTCAGTTAAAAGAGATATTGATATATTGAGATTAAAAGATGGAAAATAATACTGAATGCAATAGACACCCACCGAAAAGCAGGGGTAGCTATTCTATGTGTAAACAAAATGTACTTCAAACTAATACTGATTAAGAAAGACAAAGAAGGTCACTACCTCCTTATAAGGGGAGCAATCCAAAAGGAAAAGATAATAACCATAAGTATATACACAACAAATATCAGTGCACCCAACTATATAAAATAAATATTAAAGGACATTAAAATCAAATAAGCACTAATACAATTATGTTGGGGGATCTCAATACCCCACTGTCACAAATACATCAACTAGACAAAAAAATCAATGAAGTATTTGAATTAAATCAAACTACTGAACAAATGGATTTAGACATCTATAGAATGTTCCATACCACAACATCAGAATACACATTCTTCTCAGCTACACAGAGTTCTCCAAAATAGAACACATACTAGCTCACAGAACGTGCTTAAGTAAATGCAAAAGAAGTGAAATTATCCCATGCATATTATCAGACCATAGTGCAATGAAACTGGGAACTCAGTGGCAAAATAAACCACAAGAAATTCATGAACACTTAGAAATTAAATAATACCCTCTTGAACAACCAATGGGTCACAGATAAAATTGTAGAAGAAGTAGACCAGTTTCTACATGTAAACAACAAGACCACTAAAATATAGCAAAACTTATGGAACACAATGAAAGCAGTACTACAAGGGAAATTTATAGCAGGGAATAGCTTATCAGGGAAATATAAAAAAAATTGAACCTCAAACTTCTGGAAAAAGAAAAGCACATTAATCTCAAAGCTTGTACAAAGGTGAGGATCATAAAGGTCAGAGAAGAAATTAATGCAATGAAAACTAAGAAAACAATACAAGAATCAATGAATTGAAGAGTTGGTTCATTGAAAGATTAAATAAAATAGAGAAACCTTTAGCCCACCTTGTCAGAAAAAAAAGGAAAACAAAAGACTCAAAACCATGTAATTAGGAGTGAAAAGAGTGAAATCAGGACGGACTCTAAAGAAATCCAGAAGATTGTCTATACTTATTTTGAAAACTTGTATTCTAATAAGGTGGAAAATACAGAAGAAAAGGACAGATTCCCAGTTTCATATAAATTACCAAAGCTGGATCAAAAAGATATAAAAATCCTAAATAACCCAACATCAATAAATGAAATTGAAGATGTAAATAAAAACCTACCAATGGGCTGGGGATTTATTTCAGTGGCATAAGCACCTTCCTGGCAAGTGCAAGGTCCTGAGTTCCATCCCAAGTAATATATATATATATATATATATATATATATATATATCAACAAGGAAAAACCTAGACCCTGACAGATTCACTGCTGAATTCTATCAGAAAGTTAAAGAAGACCTGACACCACTATTTTTAAATTCTTTAATGAAATTGAAAGGGAAGCCATACTCCTAAAGTCATTCCTGGAAGTAAGTATCACCCTAATTACCAAAACCAAAGACAGACAGCCAAAAAAGGGAACTTCAGGCCAATCTCACTAATGAACATAGATGCAGAATTCTGCAGTAAGATATTGGTAAGAAGAATGCAGTAAATCATTGAGAGGTTTATACATCATTGCCAAGTAGGATTCATGCCAGGAATGTAGATATGATTCAATATATGTAAATCAATAAATGTAATACACAGTATTATCTAATCCAAGGAGAAAGACCATACGACCATCTCAGTGGATGCAGAAAAAGCATTTACAACACCCATTCATGTTAAAAACCCTGTAGAAAATTGGAGTAGATAGTCTTTATCTTATTCTGATAAAATCCATTTATGACAAACCAACAAACAACATCACACTGAATGAACAAAAACTGTAAGTTTTTATTCTAAAGTCAGGAACAAGACAAGGATGTTCACTGTCACCACTCTTATTCAGTATAGTTCTGGATATTTTAGCCAGAGCAATTAGACAAGAGAAAGAAATAAAAAGAATGAAGATAGGCAAGGAAGAAGTTAAATTATTATTATTTGCAGATGACAGAATACTCTACATAGAACACCCCAAAAACTCCACCAAAAGACTTCTGGATTTAAGAACAAAATTCAGAAGTGTAGCAAGATACAAAGTCAATAATAAAAAATTAATAACATTCCTATACAGGGATAACAAACTCACTGAGAGAAACTAGGGAAACAACATCTTTTATAACAGCATACAAAAAAAAAAAAAATGAAATACCTAGCAGTCAGTCTAACCAAGTGAGTAAAAGACCCCTACATCGAAAACTACAGTACTCTGCTAAAGGAGAACACAGGAAACATCAGAAAATGGAAAGACATCTCTTACTTTTGTGGAGGAAGAGCCAAAATAGTGAAAATGATCATACTTCCAAGATTGTTATGTAGATTTAATGCACTACCACATAGAATAAGAGAAAACAATCCTAAAATTTATTTGGAATAAGAAGAGATACAGAACCCCAAAGGCAATTCTGGGCAACAAAAGCAAGGCAAGAGGCTTCACAATTCCTGACTGGAAATTATATTACAAAGCTGCTGTGCTAAAACATCATGGTACTGAAAATAAAAATAAAAAAGACCCGAGGATCAGTGGAATAGATTAGAAGCAGAAACAATTCAAGACATAATTTAGTCACCTTATCTTTGACAATGGTGCCCAACAAATTCATTGGAATAAACTTCTTTAATAAATGGTTATTTAAAAACAGGCTGATTTTTAAAATTAGTTCTATATCTTTCACCATGAACTAAACTAAAAATGAAATGGATCAGAGATCTAAATATTAACACAGAAACATTAAATCTACTGGAAGGTAGAATAGGTAGAACTCTTGATGACAATGATGTAGGCAAAACTTTTATGAACAAAACTACTGTCACATAAGAACTATCACAAAGTATCAAGAACTGGGATCTCATCTTAATAAAAAGTGTTGCACAGCAAGAGAAACCACCAACAGAGGGTAGAGACAGCTCACAGTGTGGGAAAAATTTTTGCCAGCTGTTATTCAGGTAGATACTATCTAGAATATATAAAGAACTAAGGCAATCAGATTCCCCCCCAAATTTAAAGACCCAATACAAAAATGGGCATCTGAAGTGAATACAAACTTCTTAGATGAAGAAGTACAAACAGCAAATAAATATATGAAAAAATGGCTACTGAGCCCGGCCATGGTGAGACCCAGGCAGCTTATTCACCTGCCCTCTTTTTTTTTTTTTTTTTTTTTTTTTTTAATTTTATTTAAGGAGAAAAGAAAAAAAAGCAGAAAAACGGTACAAGTTATACAGATTTGCAGAAAAAAAATGAACAGTAGGAAATTACTAGTTAATGGATTACATATTGTCATCTTAGAAATAATTGTTCAAGTCACAAAATTAAAGCTTGTAAAGTGGACATTCCATCAATGATACTGCAAACAGTTCTGTTCAATGATCCAATAAAACTCTGTGATATCATATTCTATCTTATACACTTAAATATACATGCAGTTATATAGTTTAGAGCACTTTCTTTTCCTCTCTTTTGTACAATGACTATTACACATTTTGGGTTTCATTGCTCTCACGGTTCTTATTACTTTTTTGGAAAAGAGTAAAACCAAATGTGACATAACAGAACAGAATCGGTCAAGTCAAAAGAGTGGACATAATACATAATGTGAAAACATAATACAAGGTGATCAACAATGGTTACCATAATGCCTCCCGCTATCTCTAATAGAATTGCCTATACCATTAGTTATAATACAATTGAACAAAACAGTAAAGAACAAAACCAACAAAACCAAACCATTGGAGACATTGTAGGTCTTCAAAAGTAGATAAAAGTCACCTGCCCTCTTGATAAGCACCCCCAGCGTGTGCCAGAAGGTGAACCAGCACTCCCTAAATCTGGCCATGGTGGGACTCGGGCAGCTTATTTGGCCGCCCTCTTGGTAAGCACCTAAAGCGTGGGCCAGGAGGAGAACCATTAGCTTCTGTGAGCCCACCGGCATGAAAATCAAACACCGCCCCCCCCCCCCCAGTAGCTACTGGGATGGATGTCTCAGCAGCTCCTGGGAGGATGACCATATGCAGTATAGCAAATATGGGGATTTCCTTCTATCTTCTGTTTGAAGGCATAGGTTGTTTTCACTGTTTTGTTTTGTTATATTTCTTTTGCTCTATTCAATACTCTCGATTGGTTTTATAATGTTCTGTTTTTTATTTGATTTTGCTATACTTAATTGACTGCATAACTACTATGAAGTTAACAAGATATATCATAGTACCTATTATGAACATCCCAGTATCCTACTGTGAAATTCTGTACCAATTTCACAGTATTATTTCGATTGTTCTGTCTTGTGCTGTTTTATTTTTACTACTTTCAAAATAAAAATTTTTTTTAAAAGTTCAGCATCACTGGTCCTGGACAGACGCAAATTAAAACGATGCTGACATTTCCTCTCACTCCAGGTAGAATGGCTATTATCAAGAAATCAACCAATAACAAATGATGATGGGACCTTGGGGAAAAAAGAACCCTTCTCTGCTGTTGGTGGGAGAGTGTAAACACTGGGAATCAGTGTGGAGAGGCCTCAAAAAACTAGGACTAAAGGTTCCATTTAACCCACCTATTTCCCTTATCTTCCCAAAAGAAATAAAACCATTATTCCACAGTGATATATGCACTCTATATATAGTGGCATAATTTGTAAGAGCCAAATCTTGGAAACAGCCCAAATGAACACCAACTAGTGAATGGGCACAGAAGTGGTTTTTCTACACATTGGAGTATTGTTCTGTCATGAAGATGGATAAGCTCAAGACATTTCTAGGTAAGTGGATGCTCTTTGAGGCCATACTCTTAAATGAAACAAATCGGACACACACGTGTAAATATCCCATTCTCTGGGAGAACCCAAAAGTGTAAACAGTAACAAAATGTACAATATATAGTGAAATAGGAAGAAAATGTTCAGATGGAGAGGGAAGAAGGCAGGGGGAAGAGGACAGGAAAAAAAAGGGAAAAGTTTTTAAAAATAAGAAAAGAAGGAAAAATGGAAACAAAGATTTTGTAAATGGGGTGGGGAGGAAGAGTTGAAGGGAAGGTAGGGAATGGGAGAAAAGAAGTAAATTATATCACGTAGAGCTACAAATTCTCTATGATGAATGTGATCACTGTATATACCTAAAACTCACAAATAAAATGTGATTGGGAGAAAAGAAATTCCTCTAGAAATTGTGGTCCAAATTTGGACAAATACTAGGCATTAGAAAAGCTAAACCAGCTCTATCAAATCTGTTACAGATTCACTAAGAACAAGCAGGCAAGATGAGCATGAGATACCTCAGCAAGCATTTGAGGAGCCTGGATAGCTTCTGGTGGCAAAAGTGAAAGGCAATGTGTTCTCGGGAACAACTTCTCTAAAGTGGGCTAAGGCTCCGACTAGCCAGGGAAAAGGGAGAAAGCACAAAGAGAAAAGCAGCTATACTTTTGTCCCAAAGGAAGGTGGTCTACCTGCAACTAGTCCTAAAGATTGGCAGGAAGATGAAAGAAATAGGAAAAAATATCCTGTTTTTGATTTAAATTGAAAGGAAGATTAAAGCTAATATTACTCAGCACTAGAGCAGGCTGAGACAGGAGGATTGCAAGGTAGAGCCCAGCCTGTGCAACGCAGCCACTTAGAGAGGTGCTGTCTTAAAACAAAAAATTAGAAAGGGACTGGGGACATAGCTCAATGTGAAGGCCCAAGTTTCAGTATCCAGGAGGACAAAGAAGAAAAAGGAAAGAAAATGAAACACAGCCAAACAAAAACCCACCATTCAAAGGCATTCAGTGCTGCATGATAGTGTCACTATTGGAAGGTTAGCAACATGACCAGCAGGAGTGGGAGCAGACCTTGAAAGGTCTATTGCTTTGGCAGTCACTTGCTTTACTGTCACATCTGAAATGGGTTACTCCATAGAATCTGGTGGTGGGAGGGACAGTGCCCAGTTGAGTTCTCTTTGACAGCAGACACTAAGAGTTGGTATATAGGATACCTGACTTTAGATCAACACACACTGAGAGGAAGAGAGAAGAACGGGATTGGGCAGAGAAAGATTTCAAACTGGTAAGCAGGCCTGGCAGAAGCTTGGCCTGCTGGGGATGGGCTTTGCCTGTCTGTTTCCTGGAGTTGGTTAGAATGGTAGAGTGTGTATACTCTTTTCTGGCTCAGTCATCTAATGCAAGATGCTCCTTAGAAGTTGTGACCTCTGTCCACTTAGCTTTCTGTAGTGGGTGAAGACTCGAAGAGAATTGCCAACTGAAGGCAAATTTAGGAAAGCGTATTCTGAATGTTCCTCATGACTGAATTATTTCTGATCTTCTTTCTTTAATGGGCTAGAAGAGGTAACATTTTCCATATCAGTAACCATGCATGATTTCAAAGGCCCTATTCCTCTGTGGTAGTATAAACACTACACACAATATAATGATTGTGACCAGAGCTGATACATGATTATGCTTGTGACACTATATTGCTGGGTTTCTTAACTCTGGCACTACTCTCACTGATACCAAGTGATTTTTTTTTAATAGTAAGAGACTGTGATAACATTGCAGAATATTTTGTTGTATCTCTGGTTTCAATGCATTGAATGTCACTTAAACTTTCCTTCATATGCACAACTGTGCAACCAAAATGTATCCAGGGATTAACAAATGTCTTTTAGGGCATAAAATCACTACCAGTCAGGAAACACTAGGCTAAAGTTATCCTGAAGAGTTTGCAACAGTTTCTTCAGGGTCAGACTGGCCAAGTAGATAGAATGGAAATAATTATTCAGAGTGGGATATGATTATCCCTGCACTCTATAAATCATAAAGTTGCAATCTGTACCATTCCCTCTCCCTTCCCAGGATACACTGTTGATTTTGATGTGCCATGTTGGCATAGTTTTAGTAATCACAGAATTCTAGGAGACTAAAGGGTGTGAATCTCAAATTTAAGACCATCCTGGGCAATTCAGCAAATTACGATGATGTTGTCTCAAAATTTTAAAATAAATAAATAAATAAATAAATAAATAAATAAATAATAAATAGGCTAAAGATGTAACTCTACAAACAGGTTCCAGGTTCAATCCTCTCTGCAGCAAATAAATGAAGTCTATTTTGATTGCATTCCACGAGATGGGAAAGTTTAGCAGCTGGTTGCATATACTAGTAAAAATAAACTTTAAGGTAAAAAGCATTTTTAGTTATAAACAGTAATTTTCCAATAATAAAATCAAAGTTTATTAGAAATAAAGTCTAAACTTTTATGTATCTAAAATATATGAAGAAAAATGGAAGGGAAATGTAAGTAGAAAATTAAAACACAATTATGATTTTACTGTACTTTGCACAATAATTAATAGGTAAATAGATCAATAAGGATATAGAAAACCTAAATATAATGATCATTTTGGCCTAATAAGCATATGCAGAATTCTAAACCAAATTATTAAAAAACACACGCCAAAGACATAAAAACTCATCTTTTGTGGTCTCTATTTTGGCCCTGGGAAGTTTGGCCTGGTTTATTTCCATGTACTCACAGGGAAATTTATTCTTAATATTTAATACTTACAAATAGTCTAAGAACTATCTTTCGTGCAATAGCAAATAGTGTGTTCTGCGGATTCGCTTTTTTGTAAAATCAATAAACAACTATTTTTAGAGCATCTACTATAGGCGAAAGGTGAAGTTAGGTAGAAAGAAAGTTAATGCTAATTTCTTGATTATCATTTGTAACCTTTGTAAGCAATTAAACAAAAATAACATTGCAAACTAAAAAAAGCTGTATTTCCAATGTAGAACTGTATAATAAACAAGCACCAAATCTCAGGGGCAAACAAAATAAAAGTATGTCTCCCACAAATCTATGACTGACTGGTGGCTCTATGTTCTAGTCTGGTTTCAGCTGCTCTCAAATGTGTTATCTGGAATTACCTTGCAAGTTAACATGTCCAGTGTGCCCTTGAGTGGGAGAACACTCTGCTCCATGTATATAGGCTCTCAGCTTCCAGCAGGATGATCTTGCATCTCCACATGGTGAGGGACCCATGAGACAGTGGAAGGAAGCATCAAGAGTCAGCTTTGAAACTGACGAGCTGCTACTTTTGCAGTTTCACTGACCAAAGCAAGTCACAAATTCAGCCTAGATTCCAAGTATGGGGAAATAGAACCCACTTCTTTATGAAAGGAGCTACAGAGTCACATAGCAAAAGTGAGGACAAGAAGACTGGACATTTTTGCAATGAAACCCCTTTAGGGGCTAAATTCATTCATTGGCAAAAGGTACAGTGGGACAAATTACAAATTAAAATGATTTTTTTCTTGTAAAAAGACAGTATTTCTTAAAAACACATATGTTTTATTTTTTACAGGAATCCATCCTTTAAATAAGTGTTAGATGCAAAAGACTGAGTTAATACATGAAATGACAATAAGAAATATGAAAACAGTTGCTGTGCTTTAATAAGCTAACATAAATTGAAATTTCTTTTTTAAGTTCTGAATCAAACCATTTGGCATAGGAAGACAAATATCTCTATAAACATTCAATGCAAAATAAAATATCAGATGTAAAATAAAATTTTGACAAATTAATAATTGTGAAAGGCTATTTTAGGAAAATATTTCCATTTGAACAGAATGACTCTAACATTTAAATAATAAGAATTTTTTAAGAATTATTCTCTTCAGAAAATAAAATACCTGTTTTTTATGGTTTATCAAAATTATGTTACAAGGCAGGACTATTACCTCTTATCTAGTTGTATTGATACAAATACCTTTTGTATTGCATATTATACAATAGCAAAGACATAATATTTATTATATCATGGGAGAATGGAGGCAGCAATTCTTATAGACATGAAACTGAAACAGGCTGAGAAATGTAATTTTCACTTTCAGGACACTGAAAACTATATTATATACACTGCTAAAAGATGCTGTCAACTATCCCTCCAATAATCAAGATTCCTTTGATATTAATTCATATATTTAAAAATAGATTTTAACTGAGTCAACTGACTTAAAGTTCTTTGTAAGACAGACTTATGTTTTGAATAATGAATTAAACCACCAGTTTTTTATAGCAGTAAACAATGTGCCATCAAATCGTGCTTGTATTTTTGCATATTTGCTAAATCTTTGCTCCACTCTGCACCTGTAAGATACAAAAATTATTTTTAAAAAGGAAGTGCTTATACAACCCTCTTCAGAAAAAACTTAACTATATTATTGACATAATCAGCAACTTAATTTAAAAAGTCTACTAATGCTGGTGTTAATAAACCTGGCATATTTTCAATTTAGACTGACACCATTCAGACTGATACTTGTCAGTATGGAACAAAATCTGGATGAGAACATTGCTATGTAAATTCAGCTATTATTGCTTGAAAAAACTGAAGATCTTTACAGATGTTCTGTGATCAAACTGAGTATTTTTAAAAGCAAATGTTCTATCTAAGAAACCAAGATGGAATAGATGCTGTGTAGTATTTACCTTCTGGTTAGAGGAAAGGTACTAAAATATAATTATCCATTTTACAATTTCAAACAAATTTAATTCTTAAATGATGGAGATGTGCACTGCTTAGATTGAAGAACTGAGTAGTTGATTTTTTATTTTATTTTTTTTTAATGAATATCTACTAAGATCTTATTGTGTGCCAGGCTCCTTTGTAGGAGTAGTAGAAAGCATAAAACATATAAACATATCATTCTCATATAGCTAACAGTCTAGTAATTTTACTGTTAAAATTGACTCTCTTTTTAGGACTAGAACTAGTTACTTGGAAGTTGCTTATGACCCAAAATAAAAATTTTGATAAAGATACAAGTATTATTAAAGACTTACGTAAGAGGGACCCATTGATCACTTAGAGCATCCTTCCCTCTCCAAAATAAGACAATAATGTGTTCAGCCCCTTCAATCCCTGTGTTTGGAGCAATTGAAAGTAGTATTGAAGACTTCTGGAGTACAGACAGGAAGTTATGGTTTACAGTCTCAGAACCAGCACAAGTTTCTGATTCCTGAGTTCTAGAAATTTCCTCCATTCCATTCACTTTACCTTGTGGAACTCAGTCTTCTCTATTCTCCACGGCAGTCATGTGTATCATTTTCTAAACTTTTCCTTTATTTTGCTGCTCCCGAGACACACTGGCCCAATTTTATTTTTTAAAGATACATGGTAATTTCCACATGTAGTTTCCTCTACCTGGAATGGTTAGTCCTGGGTGTCTGATAGACTATACTCCCTTTTCATTTGGATCACTGCTGAAATGTCACCTCTTCTAACCACACACATACACCCTCTATCTCTAGCTCAGTACCAGCAGTCTTATTTTTCCTAATGATATTTGATAGTAGTCAACAAATATTTATCTGTTTATTGCCTCTTTCTACCAAAAATATAAGCTCCATGATAATATGGCAGACACAGACTGCTCACTGCTGTAATTGCAACGTCTGTAACATACTGAAAACATAAAATTTGGTGACTGGGGTAAATGGATATATTGAAAAAAAGACATATATATGAAGATGAGTCTAACAGGCACATTGAAGAGTTCTGGGATGAGATGAAAGAAGGGCTCAGACACAGCAAGATAAATAACCTTACAGAGAACGTTAAGCAACCACTCACTTTAAAATGTGCTATGAGGGGCTGGGGATTTAGCTCAGCGGCATAAGCGCCTGTCTTGCAAGCAGGCAGTCGTGAGTTCGATCCCTGGTACCGATAAAAAGGAAAAAAAGACAAAAAAAAATGTTCTGTGGCCCTTACTTCTTTCCCTTTGGCATGGAAAATAACAAATCTTGCCCCTGCCTCACAGATGAATTTTTCCCTTTCTCATGGGTTCTGCCACCAACTTGTACTCAGACCTTCTGAGGCTTCTGCTCAGACACCTCTTTATGTATTTTGCAGATCATTCTTTCTTTAGAGGAAATAACTTGGTATCTTCCATGGAAAGTTTAAATTTTTTTCCACTTCATTGAATCATTTATTAAAAGTATTACAAAGTCAAAATTTTGAGCTAGATGTTATCTCAGACAGAAACTATTCATCTGGTTAAGAGGCACATCTCAAGGACTACTTAACCCTATGAAGTAGGTGCTTTCAAACCAGATTTACAGTTCGCAATCTGGGGCGAAGAAACACACTTTTATCAATCTAGGAAAATGGAAAGAGCAAATAAGACACTAGGATCACATCACGAGACAAGGACTGTAGACAAGAGGTGAGCACCGAAAGAGTTTCTTTGTCACAGGGAAACAACTGTGTGTTTTAATTAAGATGTAGTTGCATGAATTAATCCATACAACAAAATTATGTAGAATACACACAAATACTCATTTCATGCTAAATTGTTGAAATCCGATCATTATTCAGTTTCATATTGTGCTTTACTAATAGCAGGTTAAGAAATCTATAAGTTTATGAGCGAAAAATTATAAATTTATGAGAGAAAAATATAATTTATTACTAATTATAAATGTAATGTCAACAAAAATACAAGTTATTCATAACTTTAAAAAGTTGGTTGTAAATTGACAAAACTCCACACGCCTTAAAATCTTGGAAAATAAAGTGCAAAAATTGATATTGCTTAATACCCAAACTATCAATGCAATTGCAATTTATATAACTTCTTTTAAGTCAGGTGTTCTTTCAGTGGCCTTAAAGATTATAGTGGCATTTCCAAAGTCACAGGTATATTGTAATGTGACTTTTACTATATCTTTATTTTTCCTCTACTGAGAAAGAACAGTTACTACAAAAATATTTCTCACTGGCAAGAATATACAGGAATTTCTAGGATCATTGCTATTTAATCTAACTCTGACTATTTAGGAATTTTCTGAATGTCAGCACACCATAGCTGATGAGTTCCTGTTAATCTTGTTGTTTAGTATACTTTACAAACCAGCAAGGCACTGCAGAATGAAAACCTGCAGTGAAAATTTACAGGGGATTCCCTGTAAATAGTAAGGAATAGTGTCATTTCTTTTCCCACACAGTTCCCTAAAATCACTTCTTTTCTATATTGAACTTGGTTTTGGTATAGTCATATTTCAGAATGCAGAAGAAAGTGCTCAGGTCACATAAAGATTGTTCCATTCAATCCACAGGGATAAGGAAACCAGAGATGTGGCTTAGTATCCTGCCTATTGGATCCTATTATGTCTCCTACATTTTAGTCACTAGAGTTGCTAAATTTCAGAGGGCTGTTACAGTGAAGTGCTCATAGCAAATTAACCTGCTGTAGTGGAAAATGTCCTGATGCAAAAACATTTTCATCATTATATTCCATTGCAAAATTATTTTGCCCTATGTGTCTTTAGAAAAATTGGACTTTTCTCAAAAGTGTTTCCTTCCTATGTGCCAAGAAAGACTGGTTTCTTACAGAACAGTCTCACTCCATCTTATTAGGAGATATAAATATCTTGTGAAATCAAATATTACCTTTTTACTAATTGTAAGCTCAGAATTTATCATCTATAATAAACAAGAAGTATATCAGAATGAGAAACAGAAATGAGTAGTAGGAATTGGAGAAGAGAAAAAAAAAACCTAGTGACATTCAAATAAAGCCTATAAGTAATAGCTTGTTCCAGTACGGGTTTCTTTGCAATTGAAGAGTACATATAAAGTTATTGCAATTAAGAAGCATAAATCAAAGCAGCAGACTTTCATACAGCGTTAAGAAAGACATCATACTCAAAAATAAATGTCTCAAATCATATGCTATATTCCTTTTTATGCAGAGAAATAGTTTAAGTTTTAAAAAAATTTTCAGAAACTCTCAAAAAACTCGCAAGAATAGAACCAAGAGCTCCCACTGATCCTTTTTTGTAGATTCATTCATTGTTACCACTTGTACCCCAAAGTTGATCACTCTTGCTTTTATTGTACCAATCATATTTTTCCTCAATCATTTGAAAATAAGTTACCAATATCATCTTCCTTTATTCCTTAATAAGTGTATGCACTTTCAAACAATATCCTCCTCACAGAAACAAGTGTTGTATTTGTTATATTTGTGAAATTTAACACTGATAACCACATTATCTAATTTTCAGCAGTATCCCATTCTTGTCAAATACATCAATAATGTCTTTATGATAAATATTTGGTTGGTACCAAGTCCAAAACCAGGAATTGCAGATAGTTGTCACATCTTTTAGAGCTACATTAGACTTTAATAGTTCTTAAACTTTTTCTTTTCTTCTGTGACATTATCATTTTAAAAGATTTTTTATTAGTATATATTTGTAGTACACAGTGCTTGCATTCTTTGTGGGAGATTTCTACATGAACATAATATACTGTCATTTTTAAGACTACAAAGAGTGTCTCTTATAGAATATTCTCAAGTTTTGTTTGTCTAATACTTTCATGGTTAAAGTCAAATTTATATATTTTTCGCCACAACACTGCAAATATGATATTGTCCTTCCAAATGAATTATATAAGAGTCAAAAGAAATGAGTTGGGAAATCACCACTTTTGTATCTATTATAGTAAAACTTGATCCAGGCAAGAATTAGAAAAGTATATTTAAGTTAATGTGTAAAATTTTCATAAAAAAAGCAAAATATTTCCACAACTTCAAAGCATCTCTTTATACATACTAATTAATTGTTGAAGAAGGAGTAGCTTTTTCATGGAGAAAGCTGGTGGTCACAACCTTTAAGGAGTGATCATAATCACTCATTCTTAAAGTAAATAATTAAATACACAGGGGATTCCTTGGATCTATTTCCTGCTTTATTTTCTAGTGCCTACATGGAAAACTACATACAAAAATGAAAATAACAAGAAAAAGTAGTGAGAGAAAATACAGCAACAAAGAATAGCACATTTCTTTCGCATAATCCTAAGTAAATGGATCTGACAAGGTGTGATATTTCTACATTATCTCTGCAGAGTAAAAATAAGGACCAGAAGTTTGCTTGATAGTTGCAAAACCAAGAACAGAGTATGCCTCTTATCTACTTCGTATGTTATAATTCTTATACATGAGATGTGGGCAGAGGTGATTAAGATTCAATGACCAAAAACTATTTGGTTTCTGAAAAAGGATGATACGTGAGCTTTAAGGAGACAAAAGAATGATCATCCAGAAAACTTAAGTAATGGCTCTGGCTCTAAAACTAAAGTGAAGAAATTAACAAACTGAGCTGTTTTTTGTTTTTTTTTTTTAAGCTTACCTAGCCCTAAATTCTTTTTGTATTTTTAACCTTCTATAAGACAATGTTCCATATGGTGTGGGAACATAAGGTCCAATCTAGAATCTTGCCTACAATTTAAATAAACTCTTTTTCTTGGTGATTGACATGAATTATCATAATTTTTGAAGAGAAGTGATAATGATGAACAAGTTTGATCTGTCATAAATCCTCACAGCAAAACAGGAAACGATAGCAATGCTCAGATGTCTATTTCAGTATTCAATGGTACTGAATTTTTTATTTTATAGAGGAACAAACTCCCTGGGGATCTGAGGATAATGTAGAAATTGCAAGCATAGCTTACGGACTAAATGTACTATGACTGATGTCTGAAATTATATTTCTCCGAATCTGAGCTGAGGACAGAGATGCTAAACATGGAGACTTCTTGGATTTCTGAACTATATTGTGGGTATAACAGGATAATGAGTCAATTCTTGTGTTGGGGGAAAAGCATTCAAATGGATTTTTAGTTGTAGGTGCATAACTTAAATTGAATTTTAAATAATTTTTAATATTTTTATAACAGTTTTTAAATTTATTTTAAAAAGATTAAGATAAAAGAGGACATAACAAAATAGATCAGAACAGAACAATTTAAGCAACATAGTTTTTCACCACAAGACAACTTGACATAACAGTAGCTATCATAATGTCTCTTTCCTTGAAATAGTTGAGTATATCTTCATACACTATAGTATCAAACATAACAAAATAGTACAAAACCATTCAGGAAAATTAAAGTATTACAGGGTGTTCAGAATCAAATAACAGAAAATGAACAATAGTTACTATATTATCTCTTTGTCCATAAAAAATTTTGTTTATACAAGATGATATTAAATCAGCACTGCTATTATAATGTCTTGTTTTCTTCAAAATAACTGTTTATACCATCACAGGCAATAAAATCAAACAACCCAGGATAAAACCATTCCAACTAATGAATGGAAATATTATAAGATTTTAAAATAATATAATGGGGAATCATGATTACTATATACTTTTATGTATTCTTAACATTTCCTACACTAGGGAGACTATACAGTTTTTATACATGTGAGTTTGATTTATTTCACTTATGAGTATAGTCTCAAGCTGCGTCCATTTATTTATAAATATCTTGATGTGACCATTCTTTATAGCTGAGTAGTACTCCATTGTATAAAAATACCACAGCTTTTTTTATCCATTTGTCAGTTGATGGACACTTAGGTTGCTTCCAAGATCTGGCCATTACAAATTGGCTGCTATAAACATGGGTACAAATGTATCACTGTGGTGTGATGTTTTCATTTCTTCTGGAAATATGCCTAGAAGTGGAATAGCTGGGTTGAATAGGACTTCCAATCCCAGCTTTTTGAGAAATCACCAGACTGACCTCCACAATGGTTGCACCAGTCTACACTCCCACCAACAGTGCAGGAGAGTTCCTTTTTCCCCACAGCCTCTCCGGCATTTGTTGTTGATAGTTTTCTTGATCCTGGCCATTCTTTCAGGAGTGAGATGGAATCTCAGTGTGGTTTTAATTTGCATTTTTTAATGAATAATGATGATGATTTTTTCATGTATTTATTTGCCATTTGTATTTCTTGTTTATAGCAGTTTTTGATTTACAGAAATATTGAGCAGTAAGTAGTTTTCAGAGACACTTTCATCACTTGCTACAGTTTTTCATATTATTAATATGAAACATCTATCTGTTATGATTGATAAACAACATTGATAGCTTAACTAAAGTCCACAGATTACATTAGGACTCATAATTTGTGTTGTCAATTTTATGAATTTTGAAAAATGTGTAACACATATACCCATACAGAATATCTATCATACAGAATAGTCATACTACCCTAAAAATCTGCCATGCACCATCTATTCATTCCTAAATCAATGCTTGCCTGAATCTTGGGAACCACTGACCTTTTCATTCTGTCCATAGTTTTATCTTTTCCTGAATGTCATATATTTGGTATTGTAAAACAAAGAATCCATTCATACTGGCATCTTTTGCTTGGCACTATTCACTTAAATTTTCTCCATATCCTTCTGTAGAATAATAGATCATTTTGTTTTACTGTGGAATCAAATTTCATTGTCAGAATGAAACACAATTTTTTTAATCATTCACCTACTGAAGGCTGATTTGATTGCTTCTAATTTTGTATAAAGCTGCTATAAATATCTATGTGTGAGTTTTAATGTAGACAAACCTTTTCATTTGGGTAAATATTGAGAACTGTGATTACTGTAGCACATGAGAAAAGCATGTTTTGTAAGAAACTGCCAAACTATCTTCCAAAATGGCTGTATATTTTACATTGACAAAAAGATTTTTAAGATAGGTGATTTAGATTATCTTCTGCCTGCATTTTATTGCATATGCTTAGGGATGACTATGTATGTGTGCATGTGTGAGTGTGTGTTATACAACTGTTTCAAAAGATTTGAAGCAGAGATTGTGAGAATAATGATCTCAAATGCATCTGTGCCTAAATCTGCAAATATTCTGTATTGAAGGAAGAGACAAAGGGGGAAGTTAAGTTTGATAATCAGATAACAAGATTATTAATGTGAGCAAAATTGTAACCACAATGACTCTTTAAATGTGAAAGAAAGGCAGAAGAGTGAGAACTTCAGTGATGCAGTATTAGAAGACTGCCTCTTTTAAAGATGAAACAAGTCCAAAAGCCAAGCACTACAGGTAGTTTATAGAAGATGGAAAAGGAAAAGAAGCAGATTACCCTTTAGAACCTATCAGAATCTTGATTTTGGCTGAGATGAGATTCATTTTGGAAATCTGAGCTCTAGACCATAAGATAGAATGTTTATGTTGTACTAAGGCTATGGTGTGCTAGTTTACAGCAGTTAGGGAAAATTCCTGTAGATGTGCAGCCTAAGCTCATCATCTCAAACCAGAAGAAACATTCTGAGAAGGGACTATGTTAGACTGTTTATGTAATTCCAGGATGGAATGACCCAGAATGGAAGACAGATGTGCACATAAAAACTCTTACATAAATGCTCACAGAAACACTGTGCTAGTCAGCTTTCATGTCACTGGACACTGCATCTGACACCCGAAATTGAAAGCAGGCAAGGAGTAATTTGCTCACTTTTTAAGTGAATTCAGTTCAGACTTGGCTGGGGCCAAGGCAGAAAAATCATGGAGGACAGTGGTGATGGAGCGAAGCTGCTTAATTCAGGACAGCCAGGGAGAAGAACAGAAGGACACTGCCATAGCAGAAAGGATTAAGGAGCAGATATACAAGGTCTGATCACAAAATACAATGCATAACTAATTTTTCAAATTTAGGTTTCATTAGAGTAAAAGACACTTTACTATTAATCCTCTCTAAGATACTCCCCCTAACTTTAAACACACTATCCTATTGTTCCTTCCTTTTTGTGAAGCAGTTCTCAAGTTCTCTTCTGCCAGTGTCTTTTCAGATATGTCTCTTTCTCAATTGATTCAAAACATTTATGGTAATTTTTATCAAGCAAATTTATTATGACATGTCCTTATCTGCCTTATTCACCAGATCTGACGTCATGTGATTTTTGGATTTTCTCCAGAGTCACTTGACCATGAAAAGTAGACATTTTGAATTGATTCAGGGTGTGGAAGCAGCCACAACACTGTAACTAAAGACACTTGTGAAAGACTGTCAAAACTGTTTCAGAAAGTGGCAAGAATGGGAGACATGTGTTCAAAGCAAAGGGGAGCATTTTGCAGAGGATTAATGGCAACAAATATTTACTGTAATAACTTTAAAAAATTTTAAACATTAACTGTTGTTTGCGATTATATCATTAGTACCCCAGATCATGCCTCTATGACCCACCCGGATACCCAGAAATGTACTCCATCAATCTCCTCTGCAACTCTCAAACCAATGAAGTTGACACAATCAAACTTAACTATCAAATTACACCCTTCGTTAACTTGATAACCAAATCCTTCTCCTTAAACCCTGCTTCTTTCTCAAATAAACAGGATATTATAATTCAACCTACTATAATACAACTATCTTGTATTCAATCAATATATCAATGTATCCAGCATTTTTCAAAAGTGCAGGTCTCTCCTAAGACTCAAGGTAAACTCAGCTCTGAATTTTTGTTGAAAGAATAATTGCATAGTACAAGGTACAATGGCACAGGGTAAACATTCCCATTCTAAAGAGGAGGAATAGAGACACTGAAAAGACCCAAACTAAAGCAAGACTAAAAGCCAGTGAGGCAAACATATCCAGCATCTGGGGCACATGTGCTGAGATGTGCATTCCCCAGAGGCCTGGTCATCCTTATCCCTTTAGTCTTACTGACTGCAGCCCACAAGGGTGCAGGCTAACTCTGATAGGCTGACTCCATTCATAGTCTATAGCTTTCTCAGGAGATGGTCCACGTTCCTGGCATCTTTGACTTTCTGAAGTGTCCCTTGAACCTTTGGTTTCATTCCCACAGCTTTATACACTTCCCTCTCAGAGGTTCGTTGCCTGGCCTTTGAAATCCAGGTGGAAGCCTACATGGTACCACAACAACTACTTTCTGCATGTTAGTAAAATCAATAACATGTGAACAGAGTTTGTTTTCAGAGGGAGCGTTAGTTGGGCACTGTTGGACAGTGTCTGCAGTCACACTGAGTTTCTGGACGTCTGAGTAAGTGAAATGAATCCCAGGGAGCCCATTCTCCAGGAGGCCCTTCTTAAGCAAAGAACCCAAAAGTTCTCTTCTCACGTGAACTAGTTATATCTCATGCCCTACTCCTGGTTAGATGTAGGTCTTGCTGATTCTTGTGACACCATCAAGGAATCTTTCTTCTTGCTCTTATACAAAGTTCTTGGGTTTTTTTTTTTAATCTTGTCTTCTTTTTAATGGCACTAATTTTTTTCAGCACCTGCAACCCTTTTGACTCCACTTTACACATGGTTCCTTCTGAAACAAACTAAGTTTTTCAAAAAATTTTACCCTGGTTTTGGCCCCAGATTCTCAATATAAATCTGGATAAAAGCAGCTAGTAGTATCTATCCACAGCCTGAATGTTGTGCTGTCCTGAAATTTCCTCTACTAGACTAGTTAGTTCACCACCTCTGATCTCAGTCTTCTGCAGAGCTCTGGATATAGGTTAAGTGTAGACAAATTTTTAGCGAATGTGTAGCATATGTGGTCTGGAATTCAACTTCCATTGGAATCCTTGATCCCAAAAAAAACCTCCTAACTTGGTCTTTCCTTCTGCATTTTATCAGTATAATGCCTTCTGAGCTCCAACGAGTGTACCTCATCAAGCTCTGCTCACAACATTCTAGGGCTTCTCTAGACCACCTCCCCAAAGTTTTCACACTCCTCCCACAAATTATTTCCCAAATTTCTCAACAACATAGTTGTAGTCTCAGCAATAGCTCAGCTTTCCTATTATTGGACACAATACATGATAACGGTAACTTAAGAGAAGAGGTTTAATTTGACTCACCTTTTGAAAGAAAATTGAGTCCATGGTCCACTGGTTCCAAGCAGACACATCATGGCAGAAGATCATGGTGAAAAAAAAACCCTGCTTACTTCAGGGTGGCCAGGAAATTGACCAGAACAGTGCCACGGAGGAAATGGAAATGGACCAGAGATAATGCACAAGGTCACACTCCTTGATCCACACAGACACACCCATATGTGTTCAAAAGTCTTTGGTTGGGGGAATCTAACAACCTCCTGGGTGGTTTTGAAGCCAGTCAAGTTGGCACAATCAAGCTTAACGTCACAAACACTGCTCACACAATCCCCAAAGTAGAAACAAGCCATTAGCTGATGGACGGATAACAAAATGTGATGTATTTATGCAATTGAATGTTATTCGGTTGAAAAATGAAGAAAAATATATGTTACAACATGGATGAAACTTGATGACCTTATTCTAAACAAGTCAGTCATGGAAGTGTCACAAAGAGCATATTTTCATACAAAATGTCCAGAAAAAGTGAGTCCATAAAGACAGAAAGTAGATTAATGTTGCCAGGGGCTGAGAGGTGGTACTTCAAATAAGAAATAACTGCTAATTGTCCATAGGTTTCTTTCCGGTGTGGTAAAAGTATTATGAAATATTTTGAAACTGGATTATGGTGGTACAACTCAGTAAGTATGCTAAAACCCACTATACATATATATGTATATACAGTATAAATACATATAAATATATATATCACCTATATAAATCACCAACTTTAATAGTATATTAATTATATCCAGTTAAATCTCAATAAAGCTGATATTAATAAAAGAATACTGCATTTTGAGAAATACGTTGATAATCAGTTATTTAGATCTAATGTGGTTTAGAGATATGATTTTTTTTCCTTGGAAGATACAAAACATGAAATTTTCTACTTTCAACCATGTGGGACACAGGTTTTTAAAATTAAGTTAATTAGTACAGTTTAGATATGCATAATGATCACATTCATCATAGAGAGTTTGGGCTCGACATAATAATCTTAGTTCCTCTTTTTTCCCCATCCTCCTCCCTTTCCCTCAACCTTCTTCCCTCCTTTGTTTACAAAGCTTTGTTTCCATTTTATCCTTTTTTTCTCATTTTTTCTTTTCTCCTTCATCCCCATTCCTTTTTGAACAGTTACTCACTATCTTACAATATCTGTTATACATTTCTTACTTACACTTCCAGTTTCTTATACCAGAGAGACAATGTGACATTTGCACATATGAGGATGCAGATTTAGCTGTGGTGAAAGAGCCAGTTTTCTCTTTTTTGGGCCGTCTTGTTGGGAGTTTAGAATTTGGATTACCTGTCATGATATGGTAATTTTTGCCAGCAAAATGGGATCATTAAAAGCAAAACTTACTACATTTTAATGACCAGATTTTATTATTTCATCATTCTTGATATAATTACAAATTAATAGAGGCTTCAAGCCCAGGTATACTCACTCTGGAACCTGGGCTGACGTTGCGCCTAGCATTTCAAATATTAGTAGGCTAAGTGCAGAGGAAATCCAGCTCTTGCAATGTAGTATCAGAACTGTATTCTCTAGCCAGGATGTGATACAAATTGCTTCTACTTGTTGCTCGTAACTATTCCACCAAAGTAAGAAAATCAGTTAGTGCAATACCAGGGCTTCCCAAATGACAATTTGCAAGTACTGTATTTGGTGAACAGCATAAAAAGCATTAGTGTAGTAAGTTGAACAAGAAGCCTCAGAGATATCGGGTACTTATTTCTGGCACTTGCAAATATTACATTATTGGAAAGGGATCTTTGCCAATATGATTGAGCTAAGAACTTTGACATAGGAAGGTTACCAGAGTGCACTAAATGACATATGACATATCCATATAAAAGGGAGGTAGTAAGGGTTTCACACAGAGAGCAGAAGAAGAAGTGGACTGTCAATAGAGACAGAGATTCAAGTGAGGCAGTCACATGTCAGGCAATGCATTTAGCCTCCAGAGCTGAAAGAGGAAAACATAACTTTCCCTCCAAGCCTCCAGATGGAATGTAGTCCTGCTGGCACTTGATTTTCACCTAGTGATATGGATTTTGGATTTCTGGCCTCCAGAATTGTGAAAGAATACCTCTTATTCTTTCAAGCTACTTAGCTTCTAGTAATTTGTTATCATAGCCACAAAAGACTAATGTAACCATCATGCTAGGTAGGGCACATGTGTAGTCATTTACTCTCTTTGGGATAGCTAACCCAGTCACATTTACAGTCATATAATCTGACTAAATTAAAGACAACCAAAGGAGCTAAACATCAACAATAACAAAAACAAATATAGCAGACCACAGTCAAAACCTGGGACCTGGGATTGCACAGTATTCAAAGAATAAAATACTTATTATCACTGGTTTCACATACCATGGAGCTCAAACCTTTAGAAAATGATCATTAAAAATTATTGCACTATCTTAATATAAATACTGGGAGAACCAGATCTAAATTTTTCAAGAGAACAGAAATAGAATCCTCCTGGACCCAGAGTCCAAAGCAAGTCAGCTGACTAAAATGGCAAGTGACATCCTGGGTAAACTCATAGAATTCCAAGTATTTTTCAGGTATTTGTTTAAGTACTTGGGAAAAGAAATATAATCAGAATCTAAGTTTCCTATCACAAGAAAAATGAGGTTCAAGCTATTGGGATATATGTCTTAAAAAAAAGTGTCCTATAACAAATTTACATTTTTACATCATGAAAATTATAAAGCTCAAGGAATTCTTGCAAAATTTGTAACGTTATCACCTTATTATACTGATAGAGAAACTGAGGCTCACAAGAATTATCAGACCTTGAGTTTCTCCATATTTAAAAATAGAAAGTGAGTTTTGATGTTACTCATTTCCTAAATCCCATATATCAAAGTCCTTTTCCCCAGGGTGTTACTACTGGGCAGTACTAGAACATTTAAGATGTACCAAGTGGGCTGTGCTTATATCATTGCCCAAGAGGTGCACTGTGCAATCTCAACTCCTTCCTCTTGCTGTTTGGTTCTTCGTCAACAAGTGGGCAGTTTGGTTTACCGCACACTGCTGCCATGATGTACTGCCTCACCACAGCTCCAAAGCAAATGAAGCTAATTAATCACATAATGGAACCTCTAGAACCATAAGCCAAAATAAACCTTCTCCCTGAATAAGTTGCTTAATTCAAGTACTTTATTATTGTAGTGGAAAGCTGGCTAACACACTGGGCAAGACCATCCTCCATAATCCTTTAATTTAATATCTGAAATCCTGTAAGTTAAGTTGCGAAATTACAGAAAATAAATCTAAGATAAATCCAGATACTTTTGCACTGAACTTGTTAAAACATTGCTAGAATTATAAGTGATTATTACAGAAATAACTATCACCTTCAAGGATCATTTGACTAACTATAAAACAACAAATTTCTTTAAAAGTTTCTAAAAAACAAGCCTTGAAATTTGGTCATGAACACATACTAAATAAATGAGTGGCCAGGTAATTTTTAATATCTAAAACAGAAGTATATATTCATAGTCTTTCATCAAAACTGCCTCAGAAAATATGGCCCTATAGTTATACATCTTTTCACTTCTCACTACCGTCACCAATCTCAGTCTAATTTAATATGCCATCATCTTCCACCTGTGTCATTCTAAAAACCTTCTAAATTGTGCTTCATGTTTTACTACCCTCTATTTATCCATTAATATAATACTCAGAGGAATTCCTTAAAAATATGTCAAATTAAGTTGTTCCTCTGTTTGGATTTCCCGTCGCTTCAGTGGTTTCTCATCTTAGCAGAATAAAGCCAGCATCCTTGTATGGGCTTACGGCTCCCCTGAGCTGGCTGCATATTGCTCCTGTGTGCTCACACTCTTTTTGCTCACTTTGGTGCAATCCCACAAACAGGCTTCTATCTTTCAAGCTCCCCAAACATGCTCTCACCTCAGGACATTTTCATTTCTCTCTCTTCTGTCCAGAATGCTCTTATATCTCCATCTCTTTCTCTTTCTTCATTCTTAGTCGACAATTTTTTTCATTAGTCTTCTCAGAACATCTCATGTAAGATAGCAGCAGACCCTCCCCAGGAAAGCACAAAGCATCCTACTCCTCTTTACTCAGCTTAATTTTTTTCAGGATGCTACCCATCCAATGGAATATACTTACTTGCTGTTATGGATTAAGAACTGGGGGTCAACTTAACGCCAGCTGGATTACATCAGCATGGCACTGAGCGAAGATGCTCTACCTGAGGAAAGTTGCCAGCATAAATAGGTGGAGAAGGAGGAGGAGGTTGTTAAGGCATTGAGGTGTTAGGCGTTGTTGCGTTGAGGCATTGTGGGTTCTCCTACAAGTTGCTGTTTGAGCCATTGGTTCTCCTGGAGAAGCTCTGGTCCTCACATTGAGCGTTGCTTCCTGGCTCCGGAGAGGAGGACGTGCACCACTTGGTCTCCAGGATGAACCGTCGCACTGGCTTCCTGGCATGTACCCAACTGTGCTTGTCACCAGAGGAGCTCAGGGCCTCCACCTCCGTCTCTCTGAGGATGGCTGTGGTGCCTTTCAGGACAGCCCTGGTCTTTGTTGTGAGAGTGACTTTTGTGACTTCTTGGCTCCAGCGTAGAACCCTCATCCCATCACCCCACAGGCATGGACCTCATCCCCCTGGCATGGACTTTCTGGTTTCCACCACTGACCTTTGGGCCTTCCCGGAATGGATCCGTAAAAGAGACTGACGTGAGTCCTTCTTGTGGGCTCTAGACTTTCAGTTGGACTCGTGGAAGGCATTGTCATGAGCTCTGGGTTTTCCTCTGGACTCATGTGGGACATTGCTGTGGGATTTAGGCCCTTGACTAAATATTCTGTCTTTGGTGATGCAGATAGATATCTTGCATTTTCTTGTGTTAACTCCTGGTGACTATTATAAAAATAATATTATAAATTCCATGTCCTGATTCTCATTGTTTTCTGCACAACCCCTAACTACAACACTTGTGAATGTGTTTATTGTGTTTCTCTTTCTGTTAGAAAGGAGATAAGGACTTCGTTTTTGTTTTGTTCCCTTCTACATCTCTCAAGTTTAAAACAAATTCCAGCCCAGCCTGAACACTCAATAAATATTTGTTGAATGAAAGAATGAATGTAAAACAATAGGAAATTCAATACACAAGCCTGTCTCAGAAGTTAGTAATGTCATCGAAAAAGTTCCTTGATGCCATTCTCAGATGATTGACTGTGATGACTGTTTGCCGCAAAGTTGTAAAATTTTCCCCGGTCTAAGCATTGCCATGACTTACAGATGTTTGTATTCAATTATTAAGTAAATACTGTGTGAAAATCCTAAATACCAAGTTTTGTTTAAGCATAGGAATATAAACGTAAACAGAGGTAGTCTGTGCTTTCATGAAGCTTCATGTGAATGTTAAAAGATTAAAAGACAGGAGAGAAAATAGTTTTTATTTCCCACACCACCTTTAATTATGAAGGAAAAGCCTTTTTCAACATACATGAAGGTATGGACAGCTACTTTGGAGAAAACAAGAGACATTATGGCAGCCATTGCTGATTTTCCTAGTGTCTGGTTTTGAGGTAATGCCTTCATTACCCTGTTCTGATCAGTTTAATACTGTTTTGCTTTGTATGAACTCACTGTGTGTGAAGATATGGACAACTACTTACAAGAAAACCAGAGACGATATGGTAACCACTCTCAATCTTCTGTTGTCTTGTTTTGAAGTCTATGTCACATTGTTTTCTCCTGATCTGCTTTGTTTTGTTTTGTTTTGTTTTGTTTTACCCTTTTTTAAATAAAAAAAAATTAAAAATAATAAAAGAGAAAATCATCAATCAGATATCTCCTTCATGTGTCAGAATTTTGTCCCCTATAATAACCCTCTAAGGGTTGGGAACTTAGTGTAGCGGTGTAAGCACCTGCTTGGCAAGTGCACAGCCATGAGTTTGATTCCTGGTAACAAAAATAAACAAATAAATACAATTTAAAAGCAACCCTCTATCAACAATGTTGGTTTTTACTATGAGAAGAAAGACCTAGGGGGTGGATGCTACAGTGTTCAGTACAAATATGGCCATTGTTAATTGTCTGGTTTTGAAGATAGTGCTAAGTATATATAGTCACTCAACATACAGTTTTTGTTTAAGCATTAAGATTGACAGTTATAATCTCATGGCTAAAATTTAATATTTATTTCTGAAGATTTTTTCTTATGTTTCTGTCACTTCCTCAAACAGGCTATATCATGTGACAGTTCGGACATTCTAACAAAAAATGCTTTGGAAACTTACCAAGAAATGCTGAATTGCTCCCAGGACTAAGTGATGGCATTTAATTTTCTCACCTGGAAAGAAACAATGTTAGAAATGGCAGAAATGTCATTTCCCCTTGTATTACTGATTGACCCACCAGCACCCTTGAGGCCAAAGCTGTGACTATATGCAATCTGTCAGCCTTCTCTACATGTTCTTCAGGCCTAGGCCTGAGTTTCAAACTTTTTTTGTCCAGAGCAATTAGAAAACCTGCTCCAGACTCTTTACTCTGCTCTTCCGTGGGCAATAGACCAGCAGTTCCATCACTGTTGTCCAAATGGCAAATGAGAAGTGATGGCCAGAGTACACGGTGCTGTCTGCAGAGAAGAGAAAGAGGCAGCTCTCGACAGAGCTGTTCACACTTCTCTTCCCCAGCTGGAAGACATTAGCTGAATTTCCCCAGATTGCTCTGCTTTCTGGTGTAGTAAGTTAAAAAACCCCAGAGCCCCAGGTAAGCTGCATTTCTATCATACACATTTAACAACTAAACCACCCAAAGTCACTTTCAAAATTTCATGCAAAGCTGAATCTCTGTCCAAGGTCAAAAGTTCAATAAAAGACAGCAAAAAAGGATCTGTGAACAGGAGGCAAGTAAAGAGACAGAAAATATGGATAGATTATTTCTGTTTGAAAACTGCTCCAAAAAAGTTCTATGACAAGTACTATGAATTATATATTTAAGGTATAAATATATCAATGTATAGATAATATTCTTAATATGTCAGCTTTTACTTCTGGCCCCATATAAAGTGAATAAAAAGAAAATAAAAAGTGTCAGAAGACTTACAATATACATAAGCATTTCAAATGCTTCCAATATAAGCATTTGAATTTATTGAATAAATAACACACGTTTTGAAATGTTTTTCTTACCACATATATCCAGGAGCCAAGTCTAACTCTCTCAAAAGCTGACAACTGATTTTATGCAAAAAATTTACAAAAATCCATTTGAAACAAAATCTGCTTGTAGCAAAATATCTAGTCTTACTATAGTTTTTGTCAGTTATTTTGAAACGAATGCCTGAAACATTTCCTATTTAAACCCTTCACAATTTAGATAGAGAGGGTGCAGAAGAATAAAAACAGTGTCTCAGGATAGAAAAGTCTGTGTTCTAGTCCCACTTCAGGGCTTATTAACAGTGAAACTCTGAACGTGCCGTTTAACCACAGGATTCAATCAGTGTTCTCTCTCCTTCATTTTAATGGCAAGGAGGCATAAAAATTTGTTTCTTGATCTATTATTAGTATTTACTGATTTATCAACTTTTAATTCAATACTAAAGACTTTTTGAACTTTTTCATTTGTTTATAATTTGCTTAATTCCATAAGGAATACCAGATTTTTCTATGGGCCAACATACTTAATATCATTGTGGATCTTCAATTTTAAATGTTTTTCCAAATAAGACAATACCAGAATATATTTTGAAAGTGTCAATTCTAATTTTAAGTGGCTTGAAATAATATTTTTTGTCTAGATATTTTGGTTTATAACTTTACTAAATAATTTCATTAAAATATTATGTATTTACTTCTCTATATATGCTCCAGCATACAAAAATTGTACAGATAACATCCTTCCCTTATATTGATGTATAGTATTATTAATAGAAGCACAGTCTCAAGAAATAACAGAAACAGCCAACAAAATGTTTCTTGAATAAAAGGAGAAAAAGAATCCCCCCTCAAAGCCACTATATTCTCACTGTTTAGAACTGTTCTCTTTTTCTAGAAATAATTGGAGAAAAGCCAGAGATATTACAAAAGCGAATATATGAAGATAAAGCTCTACTCCACTCTCAGAGAAGAGCATTTTTGTACTACAGTTTTATTCATTGGGTTGTACATAAACTGCATTTAAATAAATGGAGTTCTTATGTTAAAAATTATTCCTTATCAAAGACACAAACCAAGAGCCATGGTAATAAAAGTTGCTCATAAAATATATTGGCCACTAACACATTATTAAATCTTTAGCATACATTGCTAATACTTAGAAATAAGTATTTTATGTAAAAAATGTGGTTTTCCAGGTCGTTTGACAATTGAGAATTACTGAAAACACTAATATCACATTCTCTAAGATAATATCCAACTGCAGTTATTCACTGGGTACCCCCATTTAGAAAGTTGCACACCTTTCAATTCACCACATCCCACCAGGCTCTGGCTTCCATCCATCCAGTGTATTCACATACTACTTCATTTGCATTTTGATTGGTGGCTTCTGATTTACATACATAACACAAACTATACATACATCAAAACTATTACACTCTGCCATGTGGATCACAATGTGTTCCTACTCACAATTAAGCTTTCTGAATTAGCCACAGTGTATATTAAAGGATTAAATTCAGTAGCTTCCACCTAGGACTTGTTTCAGCATTTGGACAGATCCAGGGAGTTTTGTTCTGCCCTGTGTAGCAGTTTGTGGAGAAAACCAGGTGTATCCAGTAGGCATAACCTCAGGTACAAACGGGACGATATTAGTTTTCTTATCACGTGTCTAAGGAGAGTTGTTCACGGTCCTGCTTTTAAACAATAACTCAAAGTCAATGATCCTTTTGCACTCAATAGCAATCTCAGAGATAAGACATACTGAAGGTTTGCTTAAAGAAGTTCTTTCCAAATTTATTTTTACCAAAAACTGTAATAATAGAAATGAATTGGCCATGTGTACACACATATTTACATGCCCATTTTATGTTATTGTATTTTTCTCTTACTAAATACAAATACCATATTTGTTTACATATACGCATATTACAAATACATATATACATATACACACAAAAAAAATATAACACATTGCTTCGTCTTTTGAAGAGCTGCTTATGACCTACAGTCATGATGTCACAACACTTAAAAGCCATACTTTGGAGCTGAAAAATAAGTTTGGTGGACATACTGTTAATTTATCTCTGAGCTTTTTAAACCTGCTTTTCCCACGCCAGTTAAAAGAAAATAAAATGTCTACATATTATTTTAGCTCCCTATGGACACATTTTATTGAATTATGAATATTTTATCCTTGTCTTTTATCACAGGCTTCAGTGAGAACTTTTGGAGGGCAACACTCCTCATGTTGACAGATGTGCTCCTCTTAGATTTTAAGAACATTTTGGTTCGTTTGTCTGGTATTCAATCTTTCCTCAGGTAATTTTATCAGTTACTTTTTTCCTGCTGGGATAAATTGTCTGACATGCCCAATTTGAAGGGGAAATTTTTATTTTGGCTTACAGTTTCAGTGTTTAGTCCATGGCAGGATGGCTCAAATGCAGGATGATCATGGCAGAGGAACTGGCAGAGGAAAAGCTGTTGTTCCCACGGCAGCCAAAAAACACACAGAACAGAAAAATTCAGGTATTTACCTCCTCTAAAGGCACAACCCCAGGGACACACCTCTTCCAACAAGATTCTGTTTCCTGAAGCACATTCAATTATGAATTCCTCAATGGATTTTTCCACTAATTAATATAGCACTCTCATGATCCAGTTACCCTCCAAAAGCCCTGTCTCTGAATATATGAGGCTTTATAGGGACATTTTAGATCTAAATCATAGCAGCAATTATTATTGAATAACATCTTTCATTTTCCATTTTAGTATAATTGTTCACAAATTTAAAGCTTTAGTAATTCTCTGTAATAGCTTTTTTAAATATAGATTTTCCTAACTGATTATTATTGCCTCAATCATTCCAAGTTGTCTTTACCTTCATCAGTTCTCATTTCAATTACTGCAGTAACTACTAACTCCATGCTATTTCTTCTTCTGAGCCTTATTACACAATTTTGAGGAATGGCTCTCCTAAAACACAAATTAGATGATCTAAAACATGAAAATTATCACCCTGTTTCAACTGCTTCCATTATTCTCCTTCAGCATTGTCTTCAGGTACTTTGACTTGTACATAAAGATTTTTTTAGAAACTTCTAGATAATACTGCTCGTGAAAATATGAACCTTGGAAATATCTTAGTTTGAAGACTGTTTTTAATTTGAAGAAGCCAGCTTTTCCCTTGATTCAGTTATAATATTAATATTATTCCAAAGCGTGGATAGAAAAGGAAGCACATCCAAACAGTTAATAAAGCTTGGGTAGCTCTAGGCTGCAGATTATATAATTGTATTTTATTTTAATATACATATATGGAAGCATTAAAGTGTTGTTAATATTTCTAGGAATGCCCTGACTTATTCAATGAAAGAGAAACAGCCAGATATGGATCTTAAACCTGCAATTAAAGAGCAAACATCCAGTCCTTGGACAGGTTATCGTATCATGGAAAGTGTTTCAGAAGTTTCATCTTGAATATGTTCATGTGTTCATTTGTGTCTGATTTACCCCTCCCCAATGTCCTATATATAGTCCATCATATTTGTTTCAGTTGCCCTGGGGGCTATAGAATTTGTAATTTTTGTCAAAAAGCTAAAAGATGCAACACAAGTAGTCAAATGAAACCGCTCACTGTAACCTATTTCTTCTCCTAAATACTAGTTTTGCATTTGCTTTCCATAGGTTTGATTTTTAAAATATCTAAAATCCCAGGAATAAAAAAAATCATTATCTTCCTATCATTGAAATAGATAAATAAATAAATAAAACTGTAGGTAGAATTTTCAGAAAGACATCCATGATGATGTGGTGTTCAAGCTGAAAGCTGGAGGAGGAGGGATGAGCTATGCAAGGGAGAAAACATGGAATTTTCTGAATAAGGAACAGCAAGTGTAAAACCCATGTCTCAGCCAGAAAAAAATGTTGATGTGTTAGGACAATGTGACTGAGACTTAGTAAGAAAGAAAATGAACAGTTCTAGTGTTGCAAACCTTGCTCTGGGTTAGAACATACAGTGCTCTATAAATTGTGGTAAGGTCTACATTTTATTCAACGTGTGATAATAATTCTTCAATAATTTTTGACTTTGGGAGTTATGTAACATGATGTCTGCTTTTTAAAATCACCTGGCCACCGTGAAAAATTGATTGTAATGAAACTAATGAAAGGTGCTTTGGGAGCTTAAAAGTTGTAAAAATGAGAAATCTGGTGGCAGACGATGCCAACTTGGACTAGGTGGCAGTGGTACCTGAGGGAACTGCGGATGGACTGGACATATATTTTAGATGATAAGTTAGCAGAAATTGTTTATTGGCTGGATATGAAGGCAATAAAAAAAAGAAGAATTCAGGATGTCTCCTAGGTTTCAGGTATTATTAAACGGTGGTATAATTTACCATGGGAAACTTGGGGAAGGATGACATTGTATGGCAGTAGGGCATAGAGTCAGTCACCTCTAACAATTTAACTCTGCGCATATCCTGTTTGAAATCTACTGTTTGTTAGACAGACTACATTTAAAGGAGAAGTGCTCTGCTCGAAAGACAAATTTTTCATCATATAAACATGGAATTTCAACTTTGTGCAAGAGTACAGGCAGAAAATAAAGAGAAACGTGATCCAACACTAATGATAGGCAAGCACTAAGAGCTGGACCAAAAAGAAAGGGTCAGATATGGAGCAGCTAGAATGAAAAGAATAGAAAAAGAAGAATGGAATCTTACAAAAGCCGTGTAGAAGGATGAAGTTGTCAGCCTTACTGAATGTTGCTGAGAAGTTTAGTGAAGAGAGAAATGTAGGGCGATATTTTGTAAACAGTAGGGCTCTGGTGAGCAGAAGAAAACAGTTTTGGTGAAGATTAAGTGAAATAGAAAGGGACTGGAGAGAGAATATGAGGTGTAAAAATGGTGATGTTTGTGTGGGGATTAAGTGAACTCACTGAGCAGCTTTGTCTAACTGTGTTGCTTCCACAGACAGCTTTCAACATGAAAATATGAACCTCGGAAATATCTTAGTTTGAAGACTGTTTTTAATTTAATTTGAAGAAGCAAGTTTTTCCCTTGATTCAGTTTTTGGTAATGCTTTTCATTCAGCCACTCTTTTTAAAAGCAGTTTTATGTCTTGGCTGTGATCATTCTGCTTGTCAGTATACTTCAGGGCCTGAGGTTATCTCAAGATGGTGTGTTGGAGTCTGTACAAATTTCATTTATTTAAAACATGGACTTGATAAAAGAGTCTCTGGAGATATAACACCTCCCTCCTCTGGCAGGCATAGGGAAAGGAAACAAATCATATACAGCAAATATCATTTACACCATTCTAACACATTCAGAGCACGCTTACCAAGTCCTAACTAAGGAAGAGCAACTGCACATGCAGACGGGAAGTTCAGAAAACAGGAACTATACAGCTGTTTTAGGACTATACAATCCAGCAGGGAAGTTTAAGGAACATTACTAATTATAACGTTTATTTTTTAGCCTGAAGGTGTATTGATATTCAGAATGCCAATATATAAAAGGAAAAGGAAAACAATAAGCAGGAAAAATACTAAAAACTTCTACCCTTCAATATCTAAGAAAAAACTTTTTTCCTAAAATAATGAATGAATACCATCTCCCAGCAGAGTTTTAATGGTTAGACTTTTATTTTTGTTTAATTTTTTATTATTTTTAAGGTAGTAAAATACAACAGAACAAGTCAGAACAAAGCCAGTTGAGACAGTGTAATGAAATTGGTATAGAACTTCATAGCAGGTCACCAAGATAACAGTAGTAGGTACCCTAGTATATCTCGTTATCTTCACAATAGTTGTTCTTTCAATCAGGTATAGCAAAATAAAATGAACTACAGAACATTATAGAACTTATCAAAACAGAATATTGAATAGAGCAATACCATTAATCAGAATAAAGCAAAACAGTGGTAAAAATATTTGCCTTCAAAGAGACGGTAGAAGGAAATACCCCTTATTTGCTATATTGCATATGGTCAACTTCCCAAAAGATGCTCAGATCTCTGGCTCCCATCTGCTAAAGTGGGTGGGGGAGGTGGAATGTTTGATTCTCAGCCCATGCACCAGTAGGCTCACTACTGCTTCCAGGGAAGCGAGCTGGTTGTTTGGTTTCCCAGCGCCCTAAGTTCCAACATGGCACGGATCTCAGGAGTTGCTACTGGTTTCACCCTGGGGCGGCCGCAGCTTGCGGAGCCACCTGATTAGACTTTTAGTAGTCCTCATTTTAGAAATTCTGGATCCAGCTAGAGCACTGCAATTTAACTCAAACACAAACTGAGTGCATATTTTAAGCAAAGAAAAGAATCTTATTCTTGAATCTCTGACTTGTCTACTATAGAACAATGGCAAATTCAGCTGGAAGGAATCCTATGTTTCTAACACAAGAAATGCTACAAATCCATCCCTCAAGAAAAAGGAGTCATCTCAATTTTACCTAAAATTTTTACAAAAGGTGGACTCATTGCCTCACAGGTTGGATACCAATTTGGGGCAGGTGTAATTGGAATAGAAATTTTACAGTTACTTTATTTGGGTTCTCTCATATTATCACATGTATCAAACCACTCAAAGTTTAAAGGAAACTATGAAGTATCTCCATTAAAATATTTTCTCCTCAAGGAAAATAAAATCAAAAACTAACTGTTGCTACTTTTTGCAACACTTGCCTGTAAAAATTACTTTATATATGTCATCGCTTAACATTACAGTTATATTCTGAAGTGTATAAGAGGGCAGGTCTCTGGTCTTTGCTTATGATTTTTCTGAGAATATACTGAGAATGCTACATTTTAGGTAAGAAGGAAATATCTGTAGCAAACCATGCTGTACCCTCCTTTATCTCAAAGCAGGATGCTCTACAATAATTGAGCTCAGCATGCCCTGGCTCATGCCTAGGACATCTGAACTCAGGGCAGAGTGCTTTCCATGCCCCTCAACTATAGTGCAGTGTGAGATACAACCAGACAAGACTCCATCTACCCTGTGCAGGTTTACTGACCTTTAAGGACTGGCTTGCCATGGATCCTCGATTTCTTTTTATCCTTGCTGCCTATCTGGGAGCAATCCATCTACTAACCTGGTGTGTGTATGTGTTGCTTGGTTTCACTGAACTCATGCAAATAGTAGAGGACATCTTCAAGGTAGTCCTGGTCAAATTTGTCAGCTCCATCTCACCCACTTCCTCTTTCCTTCTCTCCATCCCTTCTTATGTCTTATCTTTTCCTCATTTAACTGGGTCTTACTGGACCTAAATTATGAGAATGAGATGTCTGGAGCCACTACTATTGTTATAAAATAAGTCACAGAGAATATAGAACTCTCACACTCTCATGGAATCATTTAGCTAACCTTAGAAACAAGTACTTGTAGACTTCTTGCCAGTAAACAAATGACATTTTTATAGGCTCAACTAAGTTATCTGGCCTTTCAGTAACCTGAATCTATAATCATATTAACTGATATGGCAATCAATGCTAGTATCTTTGTAACATAAATATCTTAAGATTGCACAGAGGGGAACTGGTAGAACCATAACTCAAACTCAGTTGGTCTCAGAATAAAAATAGCCCCCGGTTTGCCAAATTAACTTTCACATATTGTATTTTTCAGATCCGGCATCATGCCTCATATGTCATAATTTGTTTTCTCCTCAATCAGATACTTAACACCAAGTGCACTCAGTCTTTATTTAGTTTTTAAGTTTGATTCCCATATTCTTTACATCGGAAGCCCCCAAAGGCATGACCTGAGGTATAGTGCCTTGTTCTAATTGGTTAAGGAATGGTGTATTTATACATATTTATCTTTAATTTGTTATATGGGGAATATTTAATACAACTCCTTACAAAACTGGTGGCACTATTTCCTATGACATTCTGTCTAACTGGCCTCTAGTTGCTGATTAGCCCTAATATGTGGCTGGTCAATGAATATGATACAAAGCATAATATTGAAAGCCAGTAAATATTGGAGCCAGTAAATAGAGTGAATGAATCAATGAACAAATAAAAGTAAGATCTGTTAATACTCGAGTTTGCCTTTGGTCATAGTCACAGTCTTCACAGGAGTAATCGTTTCTAAGAAACCCTTTCACATTTTCCTCATACTCACTTTTCTTTCATGTCTTCTGTTGACTCCTGCTATTTTCACAGGAACCAAAATTAGTTTCTAACGTCTAGGTTTTTTGTGTCTCCTAAAAACACCTATTAAAATTTCTTATTTACTCAGAGAATCTTGGGGTCCCCATGAGTAGCTAATTGCTGTGTTATAAGTCAATGAGTCGATTCATATTTTAGTAAGATTTCAGAAGAACCTGTAATGTAAACCTATCCACTCACTATAGTCATTTTAATTAACTCTCAGCACTATGGTTTAATTATATTATTTCCTTTCCAGTGAAGAAGCTTAGCCTAGCTTTTGGTCCACTCGCCACACTGATTAGGAAAGCATTTTAGCCTAGAAGTCTAATAAACGCTGAGAGAAATATGCTTAAGGTTCATAAAATTATCAAAATAACTTTTCAAAGATGAACACTTGGAAGAGATTAATTAAATAATATATGTATAATAGTTTTAGTACTGACTAAAGTGTTAGCATTTTACTAGCAAAGATGATCTTAAATAAAGTATGTTGTGAGTTTCTGAGAATATATTCAAAAGTATGTTGTTGCTTTGCATTTCATCTAATCTAATCACATAGTATAACATTTGAGGATACTCTTCATGAATGACATTTATAACTTGGTTTGCCTGTCTAGCAGAAAAGAATATGTGTTACTCTTGATCTAACTGAGAAAGAAACGAGAAGCTACACATTGAAAGTCTTAAAGTAACAGACCCCTGGTAATTGGATACCCATCGTTGTTAATATACCACTAGCACCATCTATTTAACACATTTTATGAATCAAACCTTAGACACTGTGACTATCACATGCTTTTAAGTTGGTAACAAACTTCCAATGTAGTATAAAAAGGCTTATTAGAAAACCCACAATTCTCTGCCAGGCAATCACTATGATTATTTATTAGAACAACCTCCAATGTCCTGACCCAGGCTATCAGGATTCTGGTGAATAATTCTGTGCTATCCTCCTAAATATAAAACCAAAATCAAACATTTCACAAAAGTGAAAATAAAAGGATCAGTGAGCCAGGAAAATTACTGTGTTCTTTTTTATGTTAGTAAGTGGTTTTAAACAAAAGTAAGTCAAGAAATACAGTTAGTAATGTGAATTTATCCCCAATATTTAATAGTTCCAAGTTCCAAAGAATTACGTATTTTACCAAACTCGACACTCACATATACTTGGCATCAGTGAAAGTAGAGGCAACTTCTTTGTATAGTAATATGGCCAAATTAATCTAAATTTAACATGTACAGTCTCTCTTATGGAAAGATTTTATTTTTAGTAGTATATGAAACTCACTTAGTTTAAATGTTTTCAAATTGGGTATGTCCACTTCAGAAAAAAACAAGATTCAAGATTTGGAGAAGTAAAAAATCTCTGAGTTTGGTTGAAAAAACATTAAACTTTTATTTTCCCTAGTTGCCAACTAAAATTTAGTGTTTCTTTCAATTTTAAATATAACAATAAACCGTAGTTGTTTTAGCAGTATTTGTGATTTTTATTGTCAATAGAAAACACATATTTTCATGCCGTATAACTTTTCATCTACATTATGATGTTTAACCTTATTAAAAATTATTGTTATTATTAAATGCTTACTGGATTTTGTTGTATATATACATATTATATATGATATATATATACATATATAGTATGTATGCAAATATGACTATTATTAATTTGATTTGTCATATTTTATTAGTTATATTTTGATAAATTTTTTATTTATACTTCTATGATCTTGATTTTATTCTCTTAGAAGCATTATAATTCAGGACATCAATTTGCTAATGGAAGACTTGGTGTGAAACACAAGAATTTCAAGATTTCAAGATAACATATTTGGATTTTTCTTCTTAATCAATCTCAGTTTCTAGAAAAATATCATCCGAAAAGAGTATTCATTTAGAATTTTTATATAACCATTGACACACTAAAATGTCATGGTCAAGATGTTAGGCTTACCTGATATTAAAGCACCTTTGACAAATTGAACAAAAAAAGCATGCCTTGCCAATTAGGTCATTTCTTTGCTTGCTTAATAATTTCATATGTCTTTATTATGAATTTTGAGGATATAATTTCAATTGTAGCTACAGTTACTTTTAAAAAGGCACAGCTATTATAGTGTATGAATGATAATTATACCCTTTATGATACCTTAAAATCTATATGTAAAAAAGGCCCAATTCTTATTCATCCAATTCATTCTTTTAATTTGTACTAATAAATAATAAATAATATAATAATACCTTATGGTTGGATAGTCCTAAAATTGGGATAAAAATTTAATAAGAATTATATACGAAATCACTTTTTATTATTTTTATAGAAATAAGTCTTTAAATTTATTTTTCATCACAAGCACAGATAACTTCATATGCCAAAGAATGTTAAAAGACTTTTAACAAAAAGACAATGATTTCTTAACTGTCTCTTTCCACCTCTTTTCACGCTAGAGTACGTCATGGTCAGGTTTTTGGTTGTCTCCTGTGGCAATTATATTCATATCTAAAAATAATGTAGGCAAACTGTTTCTGTGTTTCTCTAGAAATCATAGACACTATTGGCAGAATCAATGTCATTCTAATTCTCATTCTTTTTAACGTGACCCAGATTTCTTAAGAATAATTTAGGGGCAATCCACTGAGGACTCCCTTCACACAGAAGCTTTCTTTCCTTCAGTAATAATACTCTACTCTCCAAAAAAGAATAATTTTGTACCTAATGCTTTGGAATTTCATCATCAGATGCCATGATATACATTCCTTTTGGGGGGACAGTGTTCCAATACCTGTATCTTGCAGTATAGAGAAGCACTCTTGCATTTCTTTCTCTCCCTGTACTCCATACAATATTTTACTTTGGATTATCTCTTAATGAGAAGTTTGATTTTGTTTTCTCTAATTTTCTATCTCATTTTCTTTTGCTCAACTTTTATATTTTCTCATTTTTATCTTCCAAAAAATTCATTGGATTTGTCATATTTGCCTTGATCTTTTAACTTTTTCTATTTCCTTTGGTTGTAGCTTGTTCTTGTTTTATTTTTGTAATATTTCTTTGAGTGGTACCTCAGTTTATGAATTTAATTCTTTTCGTGATTCTGGGAAAGATGACCACATTTTGGCTCATGTGGGGAAGACAACTCTGGTCATTTCCTCATCCAATGTAAGAAGCATTTAGTGAATTACGGTAGTGCTGAATCTCTCTGGCATTTTCTTTTAGGTGTTACATTTTCTCTGTTTTTCCTGAGTTCTGTTTTTCCATCTTTGCTTGTTTTAGTCTTTCTTTCTTTTTCTTTCTTTCTTTCTTTCTTTCTTTCTTTCTTTCTTTCTTTCTTTCTTTCTGGAAATAATCCTTAAATGGCTGGTTATCATTGGCTTTCCTTTTATGATTAAGAATAAGACACTAATTGACATCTGCACAACTATGGGATTGTATCGTGGTGCATTACAACACAGAGCAATGGAGCTGTCAGCTGGCTTTTTACTATGAATCTTTCATATCAATTATCAGCATGTCTTTTGTTTAGCATTGCATGACCTTAGTACAAAGGATACCCCAATCTCCTATTGGGAAATGAGGTGATGATAAATAATCTGCGGCTGGTGTTCTTTTGGAAGTGGGTAGGGAAAGTGGGTAGGATTGCTATCACCATTCAAGGAGATCCTATTCATTTTGGAGCACCGCTTTCTTCTGCCATCTGTCCACACTATCTGGTGTTCCAAGTCCAGAACTTCCACTTTGGCTAATCTAGAGAATGAGCGTCTGATTCCCTTCCTTAGTAAAGTAAAGGAAGCACACTGATCAGAATAAAAGCCAAACATACTGGTCCCCTATTTTCAGGATATACCTGCAATTTCTAAGCTTTTCTTTGGTCTTTAGAAAACACTTGCCTGCTTCTCTTTCCTCTATATTTGTGATTTCTTCTTCTTTTTCTTTGAATTAAACACCTAGTTTTAATGGCTTTGGAATATATGACTTTTGTTTTTTCCTGCTTATCGCTTGGAAATATTTAAAGGCAGTGGCCAAACCTATGTTTATGAAGCTTTCTTGAAACAAAATGACCTGGAAATAGATAAGTGAACAGACAATTTTTATGATTGATGACAACTGCATTGATTTTAAATTAGCAGTGCTCATTACATTTTTTGTTTGTCTAGTGCTGGGCATTGAACCCATCACTGATGATTGAACTGGGGGTCCTACATGTTAGTAAGTGTTTTGAGCAACTTGCCCAGCTCCAATAAAAAATTTTTGAGATGACCAAAGTATCGTTTTCTAGAAGTGTGCTATATGGAAAATACTAGCCACATGTAGCTATGAAACACTGACACATGAATAACTGAATTTGTAATTTTATTTAATATTAGTTAATTAAAAATTTAATGCTTACATGCACCTGTTGGCTATTGTGTTGCACAGTGCAGTTTTATATAATAAATGTAGGATCCAATCCAAAATGTCAGCCAAATAGATGGTATTGCCGATCTAGCTGTGGATTTGATCTACTCTCAATTATAAATGATTAATGCAATACTCTACACTTCTACAGTATTAGGAGATTATTTTGTACTGAAAGCTCCATACTTCATCTCTCATAGCTACAAAAAGTGTTAAGAGTGCTCCAAAGCAATGCTCAATTATTTCAAGACTCAGGAACTAAAGTACCAGAATTGGTACCAGAATTGATAGACTACCAACTACTACACCTGACCAATGTATAAGCAAATTCTTCTCCTGTATGAAAGCATGATGTATTCTTTGGATGTTACTTAATAAAATAACTTTTATTTTGAGAATAATTAATGCTATGTCTTCTTGTCAAAATTATTCACGAATTCTTTGTCCTCTGATTCTGTTCCACATTCAGTATCAATAAAAAACATGATTTATATGCAAAGGAATACTGTTCTGTTTTGTTACAGTTAAAAGACATATGTCTATATCATTCGAAGCCAGTTAAAATCTTTGATATATGGAATTAAGAAAAAAAATACAGCAACATTTTAAGCTCAAAAGAGTTAATGGACCACATCTACAGTGTCTCATTCTCATGTTAGTGAGTAGAAAGTCAGTTGCAGATGACCTGAGGAACTAGGAATCTGTATTCTTTGTTGAGTAATTCATCAAAGCTCTTGTTTTTGGATCCAAATACCTAGGAAACAACAAATAAAAATAGAAAACACATTGAAATGTTTCTAAAAGTTTTTCTATAAGATGGAAAATCTTAAAAGAATAATCAATGGTTAAACAGTTTTTCCAAAAGATGGCTTCCTCTGTGCACAGTATTGGCCTAGGAATCCAAACTTATAGTTTGGTGAAGAATAAATAAAAATAAAGAAAATCTACAATTTCTGTTAAATCAATAGCTCCACACTTGAAGGGTCATGAAAACTTACTCTTCTACTTGCAATAAGAAAAAAAAAAGATACCCTGATAGAATTGTCTATAAAACTACATTCATTGCAAAAATTTTCTGATCACAATTCACCGAGCAATTATATATTATATACAAAGGTAAACAAAAGTTGAAAAACAATCATTTTGACATCACAAGTGCTTGGTAATGACTGCTTCCTTAGGAATGCATGTAATATATGTGTTAAAACTGAAAGGTTAAGTACTTTTTTAGTTTCTGCAGTCGAGAAAGTCACGAAGTATGCTAGTTTTGAATGCATTTTTAGCTATTGTCCTATTATGAGTAATTGACTGGTCTAAATAAAAGTTTATATATTAAATTCAAGCAAAATATAGCTTAAGAATGGGTGCATGTACAATGTGAGTGAGTGTACAAATCAAACACACTTGTGAAATCCAAGTAAGTGTTCTCCATACACTGAAGGCCACAGTGACTTTAATAGGAGTGAAGCATTGTGCTTAAAGCAAACTGATTGACCTTGACAACAGAAGTGTAAACAAGAGTCTAATGAATATTAATTTTTCTTTTTTCCTGCATTAGCAGTAGCTGTTGACTGATTCACTCTGACACCTACGTGGTCAGATTAACAAGCATATTTGTAAGACTTCTTCCCTTGTTTATAACATTAACATTTCGGGACCTTGTTAGATGATTATTAGCAAATTGTCATTATTTTTTATAAATTTATCAGATTACCTTTAAAAACCATGTATGCTATCTTTCATATTGTAGATCTATATTTTGAAATGGTTTGATAGACCTTCAATAATTTATGATAGGATTTCAGATATTAAACATCTGTAATGTAATAATTATTCCACTATTAGACATACAAGAATTAAATTCATTATCAGCAGCATCAGTGCAGGGCAGGTTAGATGTAGCCACAGCTACCATATTGAACTAAGTGCCAGTTCCATTGTGCCCTCGCCATCTGTATAATGACATCAAAGAAGGGAAGGCAGGAGCAGATGGCACCAATGGCGTACAAGAGCAGAAGTCACACCCACAGCATGCTTCTGAGTAATGAAAGTGAGGTGAGGCGCAGGCAGAGAGCAGAAGGGAATTAAACAAGGGTCATGCGGGTGCTATGGCCTGCTTAGCTCCTGCCTTCATTACAGAGCAGCGTGCACCACCCACTGCAGCCTCCCCTCTGGTGAAAAGTGCCCTTCCACCGTTCCCAGAGTGTGTTTCAAGCAGAGGTTGTCTGTCTTACAGGACACCAGCTTCCTTGGCTGTGCTAGTTTATCTCAGGATGTCAGCACCAGACCCAGTCTGAACCCACTGTGCCCAGAATTTAAACAGGTGAAGGAGGTATTTCCTCTCTAATTGTGATGAGAGACATGAAGTGACACTATGTGGTATCAGCAGTCACGTGTTTAGCCATGAGCAAAAACCCAATTTTCCACAGTCAAAAAGCATGACAAATGATACCAACAGGAAGTGAAAAGCAAAGAGAAGAGGTATTAGCGGTTGGGTTTTGGAGGGTAAAAGCAAATATACTCTCTAAAATGGAAGAGAAACAGAAATTGCATGAAATTGTTTCTATCCATCCCTATTTATACAAGTAGCAGTGTAAACTTTTACAAGCCACAGAGGAAAGGTGAAAAAATTGTAATATCCAACCTTGGCAGCAAAAGTGAGGAGCGGTCAGAGCAGCACCTGCTACACCCTTTGCTTTCTCCTACCAAAACCTATGTGTGAGCCACTTTCCCCCAGTAAGGGAGACCACTGAGCTTGTGTGTAATACCTGACTCACCACAAATTTTACTCAGAAAGCTTACTCAAGACGCTTAAAGTGTTTAATTCTTTGAGTCTTTTAAACCTATTGCAAGCCAAAACAGTACTACAAATTTGTCCATAGGCACACAGAAAAAAGTTAGGTTCTTTGTGGAGTTGTAATTTGCATTATCTCAAAAATGACATTGGAATTGGGCAGAGAAGTAATGGGCAAGGGAACATTCAATGACTCTATATTGATTAATTATTTCATATTAATAATAAGTGCCAACTTCTTATGTAAATTCTTCATTTAATTTTAGCAAAAACCCTAGGGGACAAGTGCTAAAATCATCATTATTTATAGGTGAAAAAATGAGACACAGAGAGATTAATTTATTCAAGGTCACATGACTAGTAAGTGACATATCACAGATGCTAACCAGGTAATTTAGGATCAAGTAATCTAAACTCCAATAGTCTACACTGTCTCCAACATTAAATAAATATTATTCATATATGAGTTGTATTATAGAAATTAAACCAATAAAAACCTGAATCTCTCTTATAAAATGTAAAGGCATATAGCAAAATGTTAACAGAAATGAATTTAAAACTGTTAGGGACAATTTTTATTTTATTCATTATACTTATAATTACATACATAGTATTGTAATTTCTATAAATTCATCTGGGTACTATTATGCCTATGGAATACAACAGCACAGAATGGCCCCATATTATGAAAAGAATGTAAGACTGAGACTCAGCAAGTGAGATTTAGGGAAAGTAGGAAGTTTATCCTATTAAACAATATTTTATTTGCAACCTTAAATTCTATGGGTTCTTCTCTTTGGTTTTTAGTTATCCTATTAAACAATATTTTAATTACAACCTTAAATTGTACAAATTCATCTCTTTGGTTTTTAGTTTCCTTATAAATAAAAGTTCCCAATTTTAAAATTATTTTACTAATATACGGTAATAAGTTTCCTCACCTTTGTAAAATTTGCTTTTATACTTTTGATTAAAAGTAAAATTTCCAGATCATTAAAAAACTGAAAGTTTCTACCTTTTAGGCAGTATACAGGCTGATACAGCTATTGAAATGTATTCCTTCATCTAAATGAAAGTCATACATGTAAATCAAATATGTAGAACAGGCAAGGTAACTCATGAGATATGTGAGTTTCCGGTTGTTATTAATAACACAATGAGCATCAATTCACAGCTCACATAGAGAATCAAGCATTTAATATTGATAACATCCAATTAGTGTTTTCTGACAGGGACTCTAGCAGAAAAAAAGAAAAGAATAGAAAATCTCTGTCTAATGATAGTTCACTTAATAATACGATGGCCTGTGTCTAAATGCCTTAGTTACTCCTCAAAACAGAGCACTACAATTAAATCAGCTCACTTTTCAAAACTTATTGGAATTGCTAAAAGGCCCAAGGAAAATTTGAAAGGTGATAAAAATATTCTATTTCTTTACTGTGTTGGTGGTTCTATGAGTATATATATTTTTCATTTATATGAATAGTTAAATTGGCTAAATCTTTTTTAAGAGAAAAAAACAGAAAAGAAAATCAAAGAACAAGAGAAACACAAACTACAAGAGCAACAAAAAACCCCAAACAGATTACCAGATATAGACATGCAAAATTGATCTAATCATGAGTATTAAATGTTCTTTTCCAAGAACTAATAGAATTAGTAGTATAATCACCTTAGGTATTTTATGTATACATAAACAAATTTATATCTTTTTACTTTTCCCTTCCTTTTTTTCTCCTTTCCCCTATCCTATTCTTCCCTTTGAGTAGTTTCTTACTCTTTCACAATATCTATTGTAGATTTTTTAATCTTATTTTCTGTTTAAGTTTCTTACACTAGGGATATGATACAGGATTTACACGTGTGATTGGGATTTGATTTACTTACCAATATGGTCTCAAGTCTCATCAATTTATCCATAAAAGCCTTGGTAAAATCCTTACAGCTGAGTAGTATTCCATTTTATAAAAATACCATGTTTTCTTTAACCATTCCTCCATTGATGGTCATTTGCATTGTTTCCAAGATTTGGCTGTTGTAGTCGTGCTGCTATCAACATAGGTATACATATATCACTGTGGTATGATGTTTTCAGTTCTGGAAAAATGCCCCAGAAGTGGGATAGCTGGGTCAAACAGAACCTCTAATTAGAGCCTTCTGAGGAACCTCCACCCTAATTTCCACAGGGGCTGCACCAGCATACACTCTCACCAACAGTGGAGGAGAGTTCCTTGTTCCCCGACAACCCAGCCAGCATTTGTTATTGGCTGATTTCTTTTTCTTTTTCTTTTCTTTTTTTTTTTTTTTTTTTGAAGGTAGTAAAATAGTGAATTAGATACAGACCTTCACAGCAGGATACTGGGATAATAGTAATAGGTACTATAGTATATCCCTTTATCTTCAGAATAATTGTCCAGTTGATTAGGTATAGTGAAATCAAACCAAAAACAGACATTATAAAACCAATTGAAAGAGAGTATTGAGTAGAGCAAAAAAAACATAATAAAACAAAACAGTGAAAACAACCTTTGCCTTCAAAGAGAAGATAGAAGGAAATCCCACATATTTGCTATATTGCATATGGTCATCCTCCCAAGAGATGCTGAGACATCTACCCCCACTTGCGGGGTGGATGTTGTTTGATTTTTCAGCCCATGTGCCATGGGCACTTACCAAGAGGGCAGGCAAATAAGTTGCCTAAGTTCCACCGTGGCCGGATATCAGGAGCACTGGTTCTCCTATTGGCTGATTTCTTGATCTTGGCTATGCTTCCTGGAGTCAGATGAAATCTCAGAGTTATTTTAATATGCATTTGTCTAATAACCAATGATGCTGAACATTATTTTTCATATATTTATTTGCCATTTGTATTTCTTCCTCTGAGAAGTGTGCATTCATCTCAGATGCCCATTTTTGGACTGGGTCTTTGAATTTTGGGGGTCTGATCTTTTTAAATTCTTTACATGTTTTAAATAGAAGTTTTTTGTTTGAGGGAGAGTTGGCTGATTTTTTTTCCAGTTAGTGGGTTTTCATTTTACTGTTAGAGATTTCTTTTGAAATGCAAAATCTTTTTAATATGATGAGATCCCAGTATTTTCTATGCAGTTTGCTTTTTGTTTATGAACTCTCTACCTACCTCGATGTCTTCAAGATTTCTATCTACTTTGTCTTCCAGCAGATTTAATGTTTCTGTTTTAACATTTAGATCTTTGATCCATTTTGACATTAGCTTAGTGCATGGTGATAGACGTGGATCTAGTTTTAGTTTTTGGAATGTGGACAGCTAGTTTTTCCAGCAGCACTTATGAGAGGCTGTCTTTCTTCTAGTAAACTTGTTCAGCCCCTTTGCCAAAGATAAGGTAGCTGAGTGAGTTTGTAGTTGTGGCTGTACCTTCTAATATTCCACTGGTCTTTAGGTCTGTTTTTATTCCAGTACCATGCTGATTTTATCACAGTAGCTTTGTAATATCATTTCAACTCAGGGATTGTGATGCCTCCTGCCTTGACTTTTTTGCTCATAATTGTCTTTGCTATTCTAGGTCTCTTCTAGTTCCATATAAAGTTTAGGAATGATTTCTCTAGATCTGTAAGATATTCTACTGATATTTTGATTGGAATTTCATTAAATCTGTATAATAAATTTGGGAGAATGGCTGTGTTTACAATGTTTGTTCTTCCTATTCATGAACAAGGAATGTCTTTTCATTTTCTGAAATCCTCTTTGATTTCTTTTTTCAGAGTAATGTAATTTTCACTGTACAGATCTTTTACTTCCTTTGTTAGATTGATTTCTCAATATTTCATTTTTGGGGACGTTATTGTGAAGGGTGTTGTTTTCCTTATTTCTCTTTCAGTGTGTTTGTTGTTTATGTACCGGAATGCAATTGATTTTTGAGTGTTTACTTTGTATTCAGATAAATTACCAAATTTGCTTATTAGAATTAGAAATCTTTCAGTGGAGTTTTGGGAGTCTTCTATGTAAAGTATCATGTCATCTGCAAATCATAATTTAACTTCTTTCTTTCCTATCCTTATTCCTTTATTTTTCTCTCTTGGCTAATCATTCAGGCTAATGTTTCCAGAACTCTGTTGAACAGGAGTGGTAATAGTGAACATTCCTGAGTTTAGGTTAAAAGATTTCTATTTTTGTCCATTTAGTAAGATGTTGGCTGTTGGTTTATCATATGTGGCTCTTATCAAACAGAGGTAAAGACCACCTATTCCTATTTTCTGCAAGGTTTTTATCCTGAATGTGTGTTGGATTTTATCAAAATTTTTTCTGTCTATTGAGATGATCATGTGATTCTTGTCTTTAACTCTGTTGATATGGTATACTGCATTTCTTGATTTGCATATGTTGAACCACTCCTGAATCCTGGGATGAATTCCTCTTGCTCATGGTGTATAATCTTCTTGATGATTTGCATTATTCTGTTGGTCAACATTTTACTGACAATTTTTGCAACTGTGTACATTAGTGAGATTGGCCTGTAGTTCTTTTTTTTGGTTGGCTCTTTCCCTGGTTTTGGTATTAGGGTAATACTTGCTTCTAAGAGTGAGTTAGGGAGAATGGCTTCCCTTTCAATTTCATTGATGAGTTTGAGAAGTGTTGGCATTAAGTATTCCCTAAATTTCTTGTAGAATTCAGCAGTGGCTCCATCAGGACCTGGGTTTTTCTTTGTTGATAAGGTTCTAATTACATTTTAAATTTCATTAACTGAAAATGGGTTATTCAACAGTTTTATACCTTCTTGATCTAACTTTGGTAATTCATGTGTTTCTAGAAATTTGTACATTTCTTCATTTTTTGAACCTCTGAAAGTAAAGGTTTTTGAAGGTATTGATGATCTTCTGTATTTCCACAAGGTCTGTAGTGATCTCACCATTTTCATTCCTTATTGTATGAATCTGAGTTTTTTCTTTCTTTTTAAAATAAGGATAGCTAGGGGCTTACCAATTTAATTTATTCTTTCAAAGAGCCAGCTCTTTGATTCATTTATTCTTTATATTATTGTCTTAGTCTCAATTGCATTAATTTCTGCTCTAATTGTCATAATTTCTTCCTTTCTTTGCGCTTTGGGCTTGACTTGTCCTTGTTTTTCTAGATATTTGAGGTGTAGCATCAGGTTGCTTATTTGTGCTCATTCTGTTTTCCTGATGTGAGAATTCACTGCAATAATTTTCCCTCTCATGACTGCTTTCATTGCGTCCCACAGGTTCTGGTAAGTTGTATACATTTTTGTTGATTTGTAGATATTTTTTAATTTCTTATTTAATTTCCTCTGTAAATCATTGATTATTCAGGAGGACATTAATTAGTTTGCATGTGTTCATGGAATTTTTGTGATTTGTTTTGTCATTAATTTTCAATTTCATGACACTATGGTCAGATAATATGTGCAGAATAATTTTGATTCTTTTGCATTTATTTAAGAATGTTCTATGGGCTAGTATGTGATCTAATTTAGAGAATGTCCCATGTGCAGCTGAGAAAATGTGTATTTTGATGTTGTTGGGTAGAATACTCTGTACACATCTATTGAGTCCATTTGTTCATAATTTTGATTAAATTCTATTATTTATTTGCTGATTTTTCTCTTATTGATCTGTCTTTGTGACAATAGAGAGTTAAGGTCCCTCATTACTTTTATATTATTGCTTATTCAATTTTTCATGTCTACCAGTATTTGCTTATATCAGTGTGTTTGGTGTATATACATTTATGATTGTTATCTCTTTCTCTTGAAATCTTCCCCTAACAGGTATGTGTGACCTTCTTTATCTCTTTTGTTCATTCTTGGGTTGAAATTTACATTGTCTGCAAACAGAATTGCTACCCTTACCTTTTTCCAGGTTCCTGTTGCTTGGAGTACTATTTTCCATCCTTTGACTTTCAGTCTATGAATTTCTTTTTCAGTTAAATGTGTTCCTTGTATAAAGCATATTGTTGGATTTTGTTTCTTAAAGTATTCTGCCAATCCATTTCTTTTTATTTGTGAATTAAGGCCATTTAAATTGACAGTTATAACTGATAGGTATTGACTTTTCATGTCATGTTATCTTTTTGTTGCTGGATCCCTACTTTTACTCCTTTGTTTTATTGCTTATCTAGTTTATTGGTTGCCTGTTATTTCTATTGCTCTTCTTGGAATTGTGATCATTTCTATCTCTTTCTAGAGTATCTTTCAGTATTCTTTATAGGGTTGGTTTGGTGGTCATGAAGTTCTTCAGTTGCTTTGTCATTGAAATATCTTATTTCTTCACTGATTTTGAAAGATAGTTTTTGCAGGGTACATCAATCTGGGTTAGAAGTTGTTTTCTTTCATAACTTGAAATGCTTCATTAACAATCTCTTCTTGACCTGATGATTTGTGTTGGAAAGTCTGCCATGATTCTGATAGGCTTTCCCTTACAGGTGATCTGTTTCTTTTCTCTAGTGGCTTTTAATATTCTCTTCTTATGCTGAATTTCTGGGATCTTTATTATGATACATTGAGTTGTAGATTTATTTTGGTTATGGCTAATTGGAGTTCTCTATGCCTCAGTTATGTTTCTGTCAGGTTGTCTTCCTATGTTTGGGAAATTTTCTATTACTTCTGCAAGTAGTCTTTTTATGCCGTTTATGGTGTCTCCTTTTTCATTGACACCTATCAGTTCCTCCTTTCAACATCTTGCAGGTGTTAAATTGTTATTTCCTGATTCCTTGTTATTTTTAAAGGCAATTTCCTTTCATGATCACTAGTTGCAATCATGTCTTCAAGGTCTGAGTCTGTTTTCAATTTCAATCATGCGATTTTGCCAGCTTGCAATGAAATTTTTGATTTCCTGAACATCACTTTGAATCTGTCTCATATATTGTAATTGCTTCCTGTATTGTTCATTGAAGAGTTCCATCACTTTCCTACACTCTTCTATTTTTTAAATCTATGCCTTCATTGGATATATTCACCAATTCTTTCATTATGTTTATCATTTCGTTTTTATTGGTGTGATTACTTCTGATGTGATTTCTTTTACAGCGTCATGGGGCATCATGTTTCTTTACTGACCTTGTTATAACTTCAGAGATTTCAGGTATATGAATTCTAACTACATCCATGTCTGTGTGCCCTGAACTTGACCTGTCTGGGCTGGAAGCTTGAGATTGCATTTTGTTCTTTGTGGGGGATTTTTTTTTTTTTTTTGGCATTTTCCTGTGTTCCTCTGAATCAGCTGGATATCAAGTCCTAGTTACTTCCCATTCTGGCGGGCTGTCCAGCAGTGGGCCTCAGTGAAGTTTGCTGTTGATTCCAGATAACTGGGTACAGACACTCTGTCCCCACGGGCTTCACCAACAGTTCCCGGATGACTGCAGGTTGTTGTGAGCAGGTTCCCAGTCCTGCCAGCCTCACAGTTGTTGTAAGCAGGTTCCCAGTTGTCATTGTGCACAGACTCCCAGTCTTAGCAGGCCTCACTGAGGGTTCCCAGATGACTGTGAGTTGCTGGGCATAGGCTCCCAGTCCTGAAGTTGTCTGGATGATTTGGGGCTTCTGGGAGCAGACTCTGGCCCCCTGTGGGACTCAGAGATGGTGTTTGGGTGTGGGCAGGCCCCTAAGCACAGCTTCCCATCCCCCAAGAATCTCACTGAGGGTTCCTGGTTGACTGTGGGTCATTGGGTGCAGACTTCTGGTCCCCGTGGGCCTCAGAGATGCTGTTTGGATATGGGTGGCCACTGGGTACAGCTTCTCAGTCACCAAGAGCTTCACCAAGTGTTCCTGGGTGACTGTAGGACCCTAGGCACAGACTCCTGGTACCCCCAGATGTCAGAGTTGCTGTCCAGTCCTGGGTGGGCCTCTGGGTGGGCAGCTTCTGAATCCCAAGGAGCCTCACTAAGGGTTCCTGGATGACTCTGGGTCACTATGCATAGACCCTAGGTCCCTATATGCCTCATAAATGGTGTTTGGGCGTGGGTGGACCTCTGGTGCAGCTTTCCAGTCCTCAAGACCTCACTGAGGGCTCCCGGATGGCCACGGTCAATGGACACCTGGCTGAATCTTTTGTAGAATTTATTTAAGGGAAAAAACTGTGATATATTATCACCATACTCAAAAGGATTTCTTTTCACTTGTCTGTTCTAATGGTCATAAAAAATACCAAAATGGTGAACTTTGAAATAGGTTGCAATGGGCTTTGAATTTCTGTCAACACAGAAATTTCAGTTCAATAAGAGATTACCTGATGAGAACTAAAATCTCCAAAGTTGTTCACTATAATGCTGCTTATATTAAATAACAACAACAGTATATTGCTAAATGTCTAATGGGATGGCAACATGGAGAACCATTTGCAAGCCAGGATTCTGAAGCCAAGCAGGTAAATTCAAATCCTAACTCTATTGCTTAGTAACTGGAGATGTTACCAGGTGATTAACATCTCTTCCCTTATTTTCTCTATTCTCAAGTGGAATTGATGAAACCTACTTCTGGGATTTTCAGGATTAAATAAACGAATAGCAAGTGGTTAGAATTTAGTAAGTGTTTGAATATACATCACTAAAATGAGTAGTGTTTTCCTTCCTACATACTAGAGTTATTGCCAAATAATAGTTTATTGTGGAAATACGTTTTCTACTAGGGATACATAAAATACTAATTTCATGCTATGGGTCCTAATTTTAGTGATAAAGATAACATAAATTACTTTTATTAAACAAGAAATGTTTTAAACCTTAAGATTGTGCAATTTCTTTAACAGGATACCATCTGTCCTTATTGTAATGGTATGTATATTTTTTAGAAAATGAAGAATACATAAATCTATGTATATAAATATAAGTATGTCTTAAAATATATGATCACAAGAAAACTTTTAGGGCAGATGAAATGTTCTATTTCTTGATTGTGATGGTGGTTAAATGAGTGTATACATTTGTCAAAACATTGAACTGTGTATTTAAATTGACTACATTTTAATTCTTCTGATATTGATTTAGAAAGAATCTCACAAGTATATATTGTCAGCATACTCAAAAAGTTTTCATATTCAATTTTGTTTTAAAGATCATAAAACTGTATATTTATAAACTCAATATATCCATGTATATTTATTGATTTATCCTTAGTGAACTATATTGTAATGACAAAGGAACTATGAACAAATCAAGCAATATTTACTTATCATATGGTAAGCTAAAATATTGGCATGGTTATTTTTGCAAATGCATTCTGCTACATTAAGCCAAAGAAGTAACTGCATTAATGTCACCAGAAACAAAAGATTTTTAGTACAAATAAAAAGAGATGCAATGGTAAAAGAAAGCAAGTTAAATAAAAATCCTAAATGTATGTCAAAAATATTGGTATGAACTCATAATGAAACTTTTTTAAACAAAAATACTCCCTAGTTCTATCAACTGGAAAGAGCTGTAAACTGTGATTAATCCCATAGTCATAAGCGCCTTAAATGCTCTGATTGTGATTTCTATATACACAAGAAAAGGGATTTTTGAATAAAAGGTTGATTCTAATAAAAGTACATATGAAATGGCTTCTTCTCATAATAGAAAATAAATAAGTGTTTGAAAACAGTCAAAGGAAACCAAAAGAAAATAGCAACCAACTTGAAACTTCTTAGGGAAACATGGAATAATTAATAAATTTTTAAAATTAGGTGTTAAAACACATCACCTTTTTGAAATCATAATTTCCTAGCAATAGGTAATATTTAAAAACTCATCAAGCATTTCTCCTGTTTTTATTTTATAAATTGTTACTTCAGGTTACCTCATAGGAAGCCTATTTAATAATTAGATCAGTCTGATAACACATGAATCCATTCATCTTCCTTAATATCATCACACACACAAAAAAAAACCAACCAGACATAAATGCATTATGATATGATAAAACAGATCTCAGGATCACTCATGAAATATGTTACTTGAAAAAATAAACAAAGTTTATCAAAACTCTAGGCATGATTACTTTTCACTGGAAGGCTGTGGGCCAGACTAATGCCTTTATAGCAACTTATCCTCAAATCCAGACTTGGAGTTGCAATGTGACAAAAGTGTTTTATCATGTGGTAATTCTTAAATAAGTAAGTAGCATGAAAAAAAAACCCAAAAGTATAGCCTATAGCCTGTAAATCAAATCAGATTTAAGAGAAATATAAACTTATGCCATGTATGACTGTTATTGCAATCTTCATTTGAATAATAAAGGAAAACAAATACCAAAGTGCTCTAAAGGATACAACTGCAAGTGTGTTTAGGTGTGTTAAGATGGATGACCGTATTACTAAGTTTTTGTTGGATCATTGAACACAACTGTTTGCTGTCTCACTGTTTGAACGTCCACTTTGTATGCTTTAATCCTGTAACTTGAACAACTATTTCTAAGATGACAATATGTAATCTATTAGTGATGTCTTACTGTTTTTTTTAATTCTTTATTACTTGTACCCTTATACTGTTTTGTTTTGTTTTGTTTTCCTGTAAATAAAAAAACAAAACAAATACCAAGTAAAAATTATGTGACAAGTGGAGAAATTTGAACAACAGTCATTTAACTATACTTAAACCTATTATTAGTTTTATTATAGATATTATAATTGCAGTGTGTCTATTTTTAAAACTCTTTTAAAGATTCATAATGAATTACTAACAGTGGACAATAGGATGCCTGAGATTTATTTTAAAATAACACAGGTTAAGATTCAAGGGTAAAATATAGGGGTAGTTATAAATGACACAAGTTAGGCTATATGAAGATGATAATAGAAACGGATGATAAATTCAAAGTGTTTATTATACTAATCTTCCCGCTTTTGTGTATGTTTGAAAAATTCCTTAAGAAAAGGATACCACCTTTTTCTTATTCTTAGTCCATCTCTAGTTTCTGTATTCTTTTGAACTCTTCTGGTTTTTGTAATTAAATTGTGGGCTGAGGCTTCTTACAATTGAATCAAACAAGATACAGGAGAGGAGAGGTAAGTAGGAAGCCACAAGCATATTAAGCCAAAACATCTTCTGCTTCCAAGTAATAGCGTATTACTGTATAATTACATGTGTCCTCACTTTTGTTTGATTTCAAATGAAGCTGCATTTCTTCAATTGGCTGCCACTGGATAATAGTGTGCAATGAATGTCAAACATAATTAAAACATAGCAGAGCACAAGGAGAGACATTGTCAGCAGCCAGTGAACAGTGCTGCTCTTCATCCAGTAAAAAACTGTGCCACAGGCAGATGAACAGATGCTACTTTTAACTCAGAGGAGTTTATAGAAAGGGAAGCAGTTACACAATGCAATATAACTTCATTCATTTCATCTCCTGGCCTTTATTACCTGAACTATTCAGAGAGTCCACTACCTGTACTTATTTCCTGGAGACAGCCCCCCTCTAATTTTTATTCTGCTAAAACTTGTTCAGCTCAGATCACCTCTTGATTACCCAAGTCCTATCACCTGGTCAAGCCAACCCCAGTCGTTACGCTATATGCAGACTTTCTGCCCTCTGCTCTAACTTTGTTTGTGCTATGAGTTTATTATCCTCTTTTCTGCAATCCATGCTCTGGGAAAATCGGCCTTTCATTTCCTGAACAGTTCCAGGTTCCTCTTTTAGAATTGCCACTTGCTGATACCTACTGCCTCTGCTCACTGCTCCCTACCTCTCACTCTGCACAGCCACTCCAGGAAATATGAAAGTTATTTAAATAAACATAACACACACACACAATTTAGTAATGTTGTATTAAAACATTGCCTCGTCTACCTTGAGTCAAAAGAATTGAGGAGCTGAAAAAGAGACTTGTTGGCCCACATAGCCCAAAATACAAAAGTCTCTTAATCTTATAAGCTGTAGTATTATTGATTGTTTTTAGTGGATGATGCCAGAAGAATTTGTGATTTGGCCCCCCTTTTGAAGAAAAACATCTTGCAATGTCTGTTGAACTTCCTAATAAGAAGGGGAAAAAAGTGAAGGTAAAATGTCACAAGGAAAAAATACATACCAAAAAATGACCATGACAACAGAGATACTGTCTTCATAATTTAAGTGAACTCCTAAAATAGCTATTTTAAATATCCCAATCCTAGGTTATATTCATGTATATTTTCCTTCAAATACACATGTTAATGTCATTATTAATAATATTAAGGAAACATAAAATTCACTTTTTGAGAATGAATTAATATTCTAAGAGTTTGCTTTTGAGTTTGAACTAGTGGCTTATTGTTGCTGTTGGTGTGTGTGTGTGTGTGTGTGTGTGTGTGTGTCACAGTGGATGATGTCAGTGCCATCATTAAAGTATGAAACCAAGGAGCTTAAAAAGAGGTGAACAGGGAAGGAGACTGTTGAGGGTGCACAGGTTGTTGCCCTGGGGCCATAAACTACGTAACAACTCTGTTCCTCCATTACTGCCTGTGCAAGGTGAAGGATAAAATTATATTAAAACTCAAATAAGAAAATCTATATGAAACTGTGGCATAATCCAATAAGTATATCCTTAATTAGGCTAACTGAAATACTATAACTGTTAAAGAAAGGCTGAATTTTTATACATGAATTGCAAAAAGTCCTGCAATTTTTTATACATGAATTGCAAAAACTCCATTAGCCCTGACATCAGCTAGCAGATTAGAAATATTGAGGCTGGGGGTTTAGCTCAGCAGCATAAGCGCCTGCCTTGCAAGTGTGTGGTTGTGAGTTTGATCCCAGGTACCATTAAAAAAGAAAAAGACAAAAAAAAGGAAAGGAAGAAAGAAAGAAGAAAGAAAGAAAGAAAGAAAGAAAGAAAGAAAGAAAGAAAGAAAGAAAGAAATATGAGCATGAGGGATGGCTGCAGGTGTTATTGGTCTGGTGTGGATGGAGCTATACCTCACTTCCATCCACATTCCACTGACCAGAATTTAGTTGTACGGACCCACTTCAATTCAGGGAATGGTAAGAAATGTGCCCATTACACACTCATTCCTGCCATGACTCTGGGCTATTAGAAAGGAGCATGACCTTTTGCCAGCTGGCTGGCTGACCATTCCACTACATTCTGATACTGATGAGACACTACAAACGGTTACACACGTGAATATTTGGCTGCAATCTTAGTTCTGAAAAAACAGCAAGATTGTTAGAGAAAATGCAGAAGTTCACATTCTCTATCACCAAAGGGTGCTCTGAGAGATTTTAGTAAGTCATATGAAAGTTTCTAAATGTAGCCTATTGTTGATTCGCACCAAGAGCCAAGAACAAGTATGCACAAAACAAAGGTCAGTACAGGTTTTAGTAGTGTTAGGTGAATACAGCACTTAGTTGGTTTCTCAAAACTTTTCCATCTTAAATTTGTTATTATTTCAGAGGATAGAGAGATAAATAAGTAAATAAATAAATTTCTGTTGGAGATTTGCTTGGTGAACCTTTCATGGTTTAATTATACATTAACAAGGATCATAAAACAGGAACCACAAAAAATGCATTAATGAATGTTGCATCTTAAATTGTTTATCATGAGATTATGCCAATCACATCCTATTATGAAGTTTTCAACAGGGTAAAAAAAAAAAAGAAATTTCCAACTATCACAGTAACTCTGGGTCCTAATTAAGCGATCAGATTCGACAAAGTGTGTACTAATGTAAGATCACATACCTTGAGGGCGTTGAAAAGCTGAAGTCTGTTCTCTGAAAGTCAATTACGATTTGTAGTATCACAATACCACTGTGAAATGTCCTTGGTTATAACTGAAAGTATCTCTAGAAGCACGTAGAATGAAATACTTTTGATCTTATTTTATAGGTCACTCAGTATGAAAGACATCTATTTCTTCACCCATAATTATTTTATTGTGTAATAGTTGTGTTTTGCCAAAAAATATAAGTGTGTAATGATTTTTTGATGCTTCCTTTTGTGTCATGTTATACAATCTAATATCCCTTTTTACCTATCAAGATGAAATATTAAAAGATTAAACATTTAGAAAAAGCAACACATTAACCTAATAGCTATTTGTTTCAACAAGACCCATAGAATTTCCTTGGGTTCTTTTAAGCATCTGCAAGGGTATTGTTGGTTGTCTCAAAAAATGGATGGCATTTCTGTCATTTAGTGTACAGGGGCTAAAGACATCAGAAGTCTTGTGACAGGAAGAATCTCCTGTAGTGAAGAATTTTCTAGAAGCTCCTAGACTTTTTGCATCTTACCAGACACTAATGAGATGATATAATTTCCGTATCTGAACCTAGAAGCTAACACTGTCTTTACATTAATGAAGTGTGCTTTTTTTATTTTTTGAAGTTTTTGGATTAATTCACTCTATTAGTCACTAAGCCAAAATATCTAACAAATCAATTTAAAAGAGGAAGAAAGACTTAGCTTAGCTCACAGTCTCAGGGGCTTTTGTGCATGGTTAAATGGTTCCATTGCTTTGGGCTTGAGGAAAAATAACACATTATGAGGAAGGGCAAGGCACAAGACAAGCTGCTCACTTCAAGGCAGCGAGGAAGCAGACACAGAGGTAAAGAGCCAAGAAGAAAGTGACCAGAGACAGGACACACCCTTTGTGATCCACTCATTCAAACCAGCCCAACCTTGTAGTCTCCCATTGTTTCTCAATATTGCTATTAAGGTATAATCTCCTCAATGGATCAATGTATAAAATTTAGAGCCTTTGTAATCCAATCACCTTCAAAAGCACCCCGGAGGAACACTTAGATCCAAACCAGATCTCAAAAGGTAACCATCATGCAAGTTGATGGAATACTATTCTTTGTTTTGTTCAGAAATTTACAAAGGAAAGTTCACCATTTCAAAAGATGACATTCTTAAGTGAAATATCACTTATGGCATTAAATCTCCACTATCAGACAATCAACATTCTAGCTCTCCTACATCTGTGGATTTAATTTGAAGTAAACTCATGACTATTCTTTTATTTTTTTATACTGCATGCCTCACATTTCATAATGCTTTCATATAAACTACTTTCTTTTTACCTATATTTTAAGTAATTATTTGGTTACAGCAATTTTTATTTTTAAAAAATGAGAAAAACCAGGCATAGCGGTACACGCCAGAAATCCCAGCTTTCTGGGAAGCTGCAGAAGAAAGACTGTAAATCCTAACTTAGTCTGGGTAACTTAGTGAGATCCTGTACCAAAATAAAAAATAAAAAAAGACTAGAGAGGTAAGTCAGTGTGGAGAACCTGAATGCAATTCCTAGTATCACAGAAACATTATACTCGATGAATAAAAGTCCTTTTTATGATAGGCTATTTATAGAATCTAGTTGCTTCTCCTCTCATTTTAAATGTAAAAACGCAACAGAAGACTCCACGCGCAAATCATCTCTGTCAGTTCTTCTCCATGAACAGCTCTAGGTACTCATGCAAAATCTTTGACCCCTAAGAAGCTAGCAGCCTTCATAATTATATCTCAAAAACAACTCTTTATATGGTTTTCACTCTATAATGGATTCAAAGATGAATACAGCATCTTAATTTTCAAGTATTTCTTTTTAAATTAATTTTTGAAAAAATCATAGGAAGAAAGATTTTTTAAGCATGCAGCTCTTGCATAGAAGGTTACAGTTTTCATGGTCTATCTTGTTAAAACTGTTCTAGTACCCATCTGATGCACACTTATTTATGGACTTTAGACTAAAAGCTCTTTTTTGCCAGTTTTCTTCGCAAGCACTTATCTTGACATCCTCATTAGGTGGTTTTTCTTTTTTCTTTTTTGTGGAGGCCTAGCCATGCCCTTGGTACTCTCTTTTGTTCCTCACTGCAAAAGGAATGGTTTTAAAGGCTCCCTCTCCACCAGTTCCACCTTTTTTCCCTTTGTAATTAGCCTTATTTGAGAACCAGAAAAGCAAAAGACTGGAAAGAAATACAAAAACTGTTGAACAAAAGATGTGATGTTCTTTACCCCAACCATATGCTGTATAGCTCATGTACAACCTGGGTCAGATGACTTGCATATACGCCTTTAAAATGAAAAGAGGGAAGAGAGAAAGGAAAGAAAAGGCACTGGCTTACACAGTAGCAGCATGGGGATAAACAAGCTCGGAATAAATGTCACAATGAATGGAGGATAATACATTTTATTTTTCATGCAAAAGTAATTCACTTTAAAACCAAAGGACTCATACCAGATAACAATGCTTGCAGATATCCATTTGAAGTATCTTAATATTAATTTGCTTTAATGAGAATGAGAGAAACACTTTTCCTTTTTAGACTCAAATGCTTTGTCATTAAAGCCCCATACAACTGGAATTGTTCAGCTATTTTCTTTATTTTTTTTTTCAGTTTTTTTAAAATTAGTAGTGTTTGCATTACATAATGATTACATTCCCTGAGGGGAGTTAACACATGTACACAACACGGATTAATTCTGTTTTTATCCCCTTTACCTCCCCTCCCCACTCCATCTCTTGATCTCATTTGAACAAAATCTATCTTCCTGCTTCCTATTATCTACCTGTATTTACATTTTGAGTTTGTCATATAAGAGAAGCAAAGCCATCTTAGCTTGTATGTCTGACTTATTTCATGTAACATTATGGTCTCAAGATGCATCCACATTACTGAAAATGTCTCGATGTCTTTAACTCTTTCATGAAAGTACCTATAAGAGGAAGAGTTGAGTCAAACAGAATTTCTAGTACATGGTTTCCTTAGAATGGCTTTGATTCAGAGACGATTAATGGAACTTTTTCTCTGCCTCTTTCCTTAGCCCACTAGAAATAAAGCTTATATCTAAGTCAAAAGCCAATATATTTATGTTAACCTCGTCTCTAGAAGCAAAACTCTAGGTTTTACAGTACTAAAATTCATAAATGCCAATGGGACTCTTGGCCCTGAAAGAATGCTCTTCACTTCTCAAAAAAAAAAAAAAAAAAAAAAAAAATCACTACCAATGAACTCTATAAAAATAACAATCAAAGAAGTTTTAATTAGACCATTGTTGCAAAGTATGAAGACAAAGAATGTCAGATACAGTTATAAATAAGCCAAACTCAAGTCTTCCTCCCCACTCTAACCTATGAAATAAACATTGTAACAGAATGTTTGTTACTTGTTTCTTTGTCTTCTGCATTGATTGGGTTAACAGGAGTCAGTGACACCCGTGGGAATGAAGCATATACTCTACCTGCCTACTTGAAAGAGACTACCTACAAAAGTGTGGGAGCAGTTTGGGAAAAGCATTTTAAGGAGTAGTTAGTGTTGGTGGCTACTACCAACTCTAGGCCTAAAGGGCAAAGTAAAGAAAGCATTATTGAATCTAGAGCTGTAGCACTATAAAACAAACGGTGGCATTTCGAAGGGACTTTTAGCCAACCCACATGAACCTGAAATTCAGAAAAACCCAGTCCTTCTCTCTTTCTGCCTCCTAAATTTCTGCAGATGTTTCCCATTAGACAAACTCCTTTGGAAAACAGATACCAAGGGAAGATGTAGACAACTCTGACTCCAATCAGGTGCCTAGGCAGAGAGCAAGTGGAGAGGGAATCGGGAAAGATGTATAGATGTTATTTAATTTTTTTTAAAGTAACACAAACTTGCACGTATCTCCCTTCCTCCTTTTAAAGTGATAGATATAGTTCTCTGTCCAACTTAAGTTTTTTTTTCTTTTACATAAAATCAGCTTCCTGGGATGAATTCTTTTTGAAAACAATTCTGAAATTCAAGCTTAGATTCTCTTAATTTTCCTGAAAATTAAAAAGCTTAAGACACAGGAAAAACATTTTTGCTGCCTATTTTCAGCCACAGAATAGGCCGCAGGATGCAGGGCTGCCAGTCAGTGCACACTTTCCAACCGATCAGAGGAACAGGCTCACAATAGGCAGTATCTCCAAGACCAATGAGAGCTTCATTTGAAACTTTGTTGACATAATTTTCAAGAAAGAGGCTCTCTTTCAACAGAGTGCTGAAGAAAGCCTGTGAGATATGTGAATCTATGTTGAAATAAAAAGTAAGAGGGAGACAGAGACCTAGGCTCTGGTCTCAGCCATGACTGAAGCCTACGAGACTTATCAGTGTTCTGAGACAATCAGTTCTTTTGTTTGGCAGAAGCTATCATTTTAGCCAGGTGAGTCTATCTAATACATTCTCCTCAAGAAATTTATGTGCAATAGAGAAGATATATGTGTACATAAAATGTGAGTAAATGACTTTAAATAAAGAAAGTTCAGAGGTGCTAGTTTGACTTACAGATGTAATTATCGAACAACCAAGGCAATTAAGATGCCATTTGAACTGGGATCTATATACTAGATAAAATTAAGGAACATTGATCTTTAGGAAGCTGGCACATAAAAAGTGACAGATGTGATATTGTATTCGTTTTTCACAAAGAAAAAGTAAATAATAAGGTGAGGAACACATTATAGTTTATTACTAGTGAGAGCACAAACATTTTTTAAAAGTATATTACTCTTGAGGATATAAAGAAAATTATTTAACAAAGCTTGCCTTTTAGTAGTAGGCCCAGAACAATTTTCTTTTTTGAACTTTTTTTTCAATTACATTTTATTAGTAAGGAGAAAATAGTTTTTTGAAAAGATAATAATATACCAGGATCTATTAAATGGGGCAGAGGACAGTCACAATTAGGGTTAGATTTTTAAAAGGTTTAACAGTTCAATCCATTTCATTTCAAGTTGTTTCAGTGCAATTAATATTCAACAATTCTTAACAACATGCCCATGCATTCAAGGGGTATGATCCACTCGGGCCACTGTAGCTCCAGGCTCCCTGCCACTGACTGCTTTTACAGATTGTCTCAGATCAATGTATGTGTCAGAGAATTGTTATAGCACTTTTTATCACTCTTGGAAACTAGATGTTAGTACATGATTTTATCAACGGGAACCAAAAGCTCAAGCAACATAATGACATGAAACTAGCAAAACCTGAAAAATTCAAGCAGACTGGGTAAGTGGCAAAGCTGTGTCAAAAGCTAGCAGGAGTTCAAGTGTTTCTCTTATGTGAGGGAAAAATTGATTTTATTTGTGTAAAACTAAACCGTGCTAAATGTGAACATGACCATTTTGTGTCTGACCATTTGAACTAACATAGTAAACATAAAATGCTGTGAAATATTAATTAAACAAGCTTGAAGACTTTGCCCAGTTTAGACTCAGTAGTTAGAAGCCATCATTCTTCAATCAGCCCTCAAAATATAGAAAAGATTTCAGTACATCTTTAATTATTTTAGATACAGTAATTTACAATTATGCTATGCAGGTTTGTGATCAGAATTTGGATAGCAAAGGCTTGCCATTCTTTCTCCCCAATCAGCTTTAATCTTCCCGGTGATCTTGTTTTCTTCTTGCTCTATGTAGCATCCACTAGCTTTTGTGTGGCTGAGAAGTTAGAGAAAGTAAGAAGAACGGGCTTTGGAGCCCTCAGGATACGAAATTTAATTCTGATTTTATGTGACATTATGAAAATATTTTGTCAGGTTAACCTTTAAGTCTAGTATTGGTTTCAGATATTGCTTGTTTCGTTCTGAGAGCTTCCCGTGTATGTCCAAAATGAAATACATTTTGTATATATTCCATGATATAAAAGTTTTAAGCATGAATTAATAAATTATATATAGTGTACACATATACATACAAACTCATACACAAAGCTATTTATTTTAACACATAAAATTTACTGATTTAAAGTTTGGGAGCAGACAGAATATTAACTTTATGCCATTAAGAAAAACTAGTGATAATTTTAGGAACAATGCTACTGTATGAATAAGGGAAAGTGATGGAAAATATAGTGTCCATGGGCAAATCTGTATTACATTCACTCAGGGCATACTAGTTTTTAAAATAGCAAAAAAGATAAATTGATCAATAAGTAGTTTTGAGTTTTTCTATTTTAAAAAATCTAACACTATAACTTTACTCATTTAAAGTTTGGGAGCAGACAGAATATTAACTTTATGCCATTAAGAAAAACTAGTGATAATTTTAGGAACAATGCTACTGTATGAATAAGGGAAAGTGATGGAAAATATAGTGTCCATGGGCAAATCTGTATTACATTCACTCAGGGCATACTAGTTTTTAAAATAGCAAAAAAGATAAATTGATCAATAAGTAGTTTTGAGTTTTTCTATTTTAAAAAATCTAACACTATAACTTTACTCATACCACCTACAAATTCAAGTTAAAGATAAATATTTGTATCTCTTTTTTGACTGCAAGTGTTTTAGCAGACAATATAATACAATACATTGAAGATAAATATTTTAACCTAATTTTGGACTGTAAATGTAATAGAAGACAACATAGTAAAATATTTTCTACAAATCAACAATAAGAAAAGTAAACCACCCTGTAAAATGGTTTCAGAAGAAGTAAAAGTAGGACATAAATTCATATAAAAATGTTTAATGCCATTAATCAAGAAGTACCTAGTAAAATAACACTGAGATATGGTGGCAAAATTTTATAGACCCTAATAGCAAGAATGTAGATGAACAGACAACATGATCAACAATGCAACAAAGACATTATGGCATTATAACTATGCTAAATCCACATATTCAGTTATAGATGAGATACGGATTGAAACTTTTCCCTTATTTCTTTTCCCCTTTTCCCATCCCAGTTGTTCTTTCCTTTTGAACAGTTCCTTCCCCCCTTTCACTTTCACAATACTGTTGTACATTTTGGATCTTATTTACTCTTTCAGTTTTTCACACTAGGGAGACACTACAATATTTACACACATGAGTCTGATTTATTTAACTTATGAGTTTTATCTCGTTGCATCCATTTACTTATAAATGCCTCAAATTTATCCTTCTTTATAGCTGAGTGATACTACACTATATAAAAATATCATATCTGTTTTATCCATTCTGTGATTGATAGGCATTTGGTTTGTTTCCAAGATTTATCTGTTACAAATTGCTAGCACAATATGCTTAATTATCTCTCACAGTTCTGTGGGTTAAGAATAGAGACAGTCTTTTTTCTGTGTATGACGTTGACTGTGGCCCATCATGTGGCTGGCTTGGGCTGGAAGTACTAAAAGGCCTGTGTCGTATATGGCGCCTTGATATTTTTCTTTTAGCTGCTTCCTTTTATATTGCCAGTTAAGGCTCCTCAGAGCATAGTGGTCTCACAGTAGTCAGACTTCTGACACAGCAGGTGGCTTTCTAGACAGAGCGTTCTTAGAGGACAGTCTCCGTGTGGAAGTTCTTACCAAGTTTCTGATATCCCACTGATCAAAATAAGTCACGTGACCTAGCAAAGTGTCGGTGTGTGAGGTGACTACACAAACTCATGGATAACTTGACAAGTAGTTCTTTAGGAAGCACTAATGAAACATTCCCTAAATGTGCATAAAGCGAAATTGTGTAGCTGTCTTAAAATAATGCACACTCTTTTTGTATATTTAGTAGATAGAAAACCACCTGGGATACTTTTAAAGACATCTGATAGCATACTTTTAAAAACAAAGAACTACACACATATACATATGACATATAGTGGTTCCCAGGTTCACAAATTCAATTCTCTCCACCATTCTGGTAGTAAGCCAAATTGGGCAAGACCTGAATGAAAATTGAACTTCACCATTGAACTTGATTCAGTTATCATCCAACACAGTTTATGATCAGAATGATACAAAGAATCAAGTTTATGAACCAAGGTATCACTATTTATATTGTCTGTATCTCTATGTGTGTCTTCACTGATAGATAGATAGATAGATAGATAGATAGATAGATAGATAGATAGATGAATAGATAGACAGACAGACAATATCTGCCCAAAACTGTACATACACTTTAGGAAAAGAAAAATAGCATGAAGTTTTTCAACACATGGTGTTGCCCTCACACATGGGACCCAAGAAGATTTTGTGTATCGCAGAAAACCTACTGTACTGCCAAGCCTTAGAGAAAAATTAAAAATGCATGTGTAAAAATCTCATTGACCAATGTTACCCAAGCAGCACTTTTCCATATTAACAAATGTCTGGAAGCTAATCGCTACCACTTTAAGCATGTCTTCTAATTGTAGAAACCAAAGGTAACTGGTATTAATCTCATGATGTTTCAATAAACTTAGTATTAAAATATTAATATGAGTTTTTCTCTTCCTAAGTGTTTGTGTATTTTTTGTTCTCCCTCTGCCTCTCTGTGTCTGTCTCTGTCTGTCTGTCAGTCTGCCTCTCTCTCTTTCTCTGTCTCTCTCTCTCACTCTCTCTCTCTGTGTCTGACACACACACACACACACACACACACACACACACACACACACCACCTCCTCTCTTCCTCACTCCTCTATTCCACCCACCTAAATATATCAAACCATCTTCAGTGGTGATAACTGGGAATTAGGATAAGAATAGTCAAGATTTTATTTTTTAAATTTATGTTTTTCTTGGATTATAACCTTTTTAATTCTTTTTTGCACTCTTTAAATTTCTTACAAACAGCATATGCTTTTTTTATGGTGTTTTTAAAAATGTGTCCAGAAAATCTCCATTAGTTCATTGTACAAATGCATAAGCAGATGCAATGAGCTATATGTTGATTATATTCTGCCAAAACATTGTACTGAGAGTTAACAGGTAGCAAAACAGAACAAAGGTGTGTATTATGGCAAGAAAATATACTATAATGACTTCTGTTACGGTTTGTATCTAAGTGTCCTCCAATGCCTCATGCAGTCATGAAGGTGGCTGAATCTAGCACTTGTAATTGGTGTGTTGTCTAGCACTGGGATTGGTGGTGTGAGTGCTGCACCCGCCCAGAGGTAAGTAGACAGCATACAATATAAGGAATGAAAGGAGACCTGCCTTCCCCTTTTTACCCTGTTTGCCCTTGTCCCTTAAGGTCACTATGAACAGTTGCCCCTTAGCCATGCCACTCTGCCTTGGAGCCAGCTAAGTGTAGACTGAAACCTCCAAAGACTGTAAGCTAAATACAAATTTTCTTTCTTCATTTTGAACATTGTGTATTTTGTATCAGCAATGAGAGAAAAGTAACTAAGACAATTTCTTAAACAGCTTTAACACCTTAAGAATTACTTTAACAATTTCTTCCTTTTCAGGTAGTAACTTTTCTTAGGCAAAATGCAAATGTGATTTTGTTAGCAATTTAAATTTGACTTATTTTGTCATGAAAACATCTTCCAGATAGACTTCTTGTTTCTCTTCCTATGTTGACTAAGTAATGACAAGAATGTGATGATGGTGATGATGACGATTCTTCAAATAGTGTTCAGTAGAGATCAAGCTCTGTACTAAGCATATCACATACATAACAGTCGCATAAGATATCTACTACTATTATCTTCGTTTTGCAGTGGAGGAAACTGATGCCCATCCTACTCACACAGCAGTTTTGTGGAAGCTGAAATTTGACCTTCAGAAGTCTTACAGAGATAGTATGCTGCTTCTTCTGGAGATGATGACAGATGATCACTGTGCATGTACAAATATTTCTTTAAAGAATTGGAAGCCTATTATTAGTATGAATCAAGAAAGGTGATAATTATGCTTACACTAAACCCATTTTCTATTGTGATTTGTGGTGAACCCAGGTCAAGTCCATGATCTTTGCTTCAGCATCACACTTATTCAGTCACCCAGAGCATCTAAGTAGCTTATAAAGCCATGAATCCATCTCTCTGTACCGTAAACATTTCTGAGCCAAGGAGAATTTGATCTACAAATATTCTAATGTTGAAATTAGAGAACTCAAAGAACAGCTGATTGCACACCATGAGATCTACTAAAGTCTGACAGCAGGTATATTCACCAGTTTTGGCCATAATGAAAGCAATAAGGAGACTTTCTGTTAAAGGGACAAGAAAACAGATATCTGGCACCAGGCACTGGGGGAAAAGCAAGACATTTTTAAACAAGTGCCACATATGGTGACTCATTAGATGTTGAGGGCTAATAAGAAGAGGTTGGAGATTTTTAGCTTAGCACTGATGCTGCGGACAGCAGGATATCCTAACATCTAGAAATTGCGAATGAATCAGGAGGTGGTGATAAATCCTGTGCTGATGCCTGGTGTGTGGAACTGTTATATTTTTAGGACAAAAGCAAAAATATAAAATCCAAGAGAGTTCCAGCGTGAAGCATATATATTGAGAGATCTGCATATTTGTGTGTTCATTCATATAGTCACTAAGCAAGTAGTATATGATAGGTAGCATCCTAGGTTTCAGAATACAGAGGATCACTAGAAAGACATGGACACTTTCTGATGGAGGTGGTAGTACAGCACAAAAGAAACAACTACACAATGATGATAACATGTAATGGGTTCCCAGGCATGATGGCATACGCCTCTAATCCCAGCACTTAGAAAGCTGAGACACGAGGTTTGCTGTGAGTTGGAGGCATGTCTGACCTGCACAGTGAGTTTAAGGCAGCCTGAACTACATAGTGATAACCTGCCTAAAAATGTAATGGGTTATGATAATACATATATAAGATATCATATGAATTATGGTCTAGAGAGGTGAAGAAATTCCAATGGAGTTGCAGATCAGGAAAAGGAGAAGGAAAAATAGAAAGAATAGAATTTGCAAAAGTAAAGACATCATAAGGAGGACAGAGACGGCAGAAACTGGGGCACCCTATTGATGAGAAATGAGAATGCAAATGTGAAGAGACCAGGTGCTGATGCTGTATCCGAATGCATCTTTTTTTTTTTTTTATTTAAAGAGAAAAAAAAGAAAGGACATGAAAAAACAAAGCAGTAAAATGTTACAAGTAATAGAGAATTTCAAGAAAAAGAAATATACAGTAAGAAATCACTAGTTAATAGGTTACATATTATCTTCCTAGAAACAGTTGTACAAGTTACAAAATTAAAGCATATAAAATGGACATTCATACAGTGATATTGTAGACATTTCCATTCAATGATCCAACAAAAGCTCAGTAATATGGTTTTCCGTCCTACACACTCGAACATATCTGCGGTTATATCCCTTAGTCCACCTTCCTTTCCTCTCTTTTTTGCAATGACAATTAGACTTTTTGGGTTTTATTACTCCCACAGTTCTTATTACTTTTTTTTTAAGAGAATAAAACCAAACGTGACTAAGCAAAACAGTGTCAGAACAGAAGGATGAACATAGTACATGATGCAAAAATAGAATACCAGGTGATCAAAAGTGGTTACCATTGTGCCTCCTGCTATTTTTAAATTGAGTTGCCTATATCATCAGGTATAATAGAATTGATCAAAACAGTACAGAGAAAGACCAATAAAACCTACACTGGAGACCTTACAGGACTTCAAAAAAAGGATAATAGTCAAACCATAACGGGCATCATAGTATATCTTATTGCCTTCAAAGTGGTTGCCTATACCCTCAAACTTGATACTATCAAACAAAAAGAATATAAAATAATCAGACAGAACAAGATGGGGAGAGCAATAGTGGGGTTCAAATCAGGTTAATAGGAAAAGCAAGAAAGTTACTATAATATGTCCCACTATTTTTAAAATTTAGTTTTCCCTTAATTAAAAAAATGAGAGAAAATAGATTAATTTTTTTAAAAAGGGGGGTGGAGATTTAGATAAGAGAGGACATTGTAACAGAACAACGCAGGTCAGAACCGAACAATTCAAGCATCATTGTGTTTCAACATCTGATAATCTAACATAATAGTAGTCGCTATAGTGCCTCTTTCCTTGAATTATTTGAGTGTAACTTCGTATGCTATAACATCAAGCATATCAAGACAGTGTGAAGCCATTCAAGAGAATGCAAGAATTACAGGGTATTTAGAACCAGCTAATAGAAAACCACGGTTTCTATATTATCTCTTTGCCTATAAAGAATTTTGTTTATACTGTAGCACATAGTGAAATATAGTAAGATATATCATGTTAAAACCAGTGGAAACAGATGTATCACAACTTGATGGGACTTCCAAACAAGAAGCACTAGCTTTTATGTTGTGTTGTTTTCTTCAAAATAGTTATTTTGTACTATCATAGATATAAAATCGAACAACCTAGGTTAAAACCATTGTAATTAATGAGTGAAAACATTATATGGCTTCAAACCAATATGATTGGGAATCATGATTACCACATACTTTTATGTAGTCTTATCATTTCTTATACTAGGGAAACTATTTGGTATTTATACATGTGAGTTTGATTTATTTCACTTATGAGTATGGTCTCAAGCTGCATCCATTTATTTATAAATGTCTCAATATAATCATTCATATGTTGAGTAGTACTCCATTGTATAAAAATACCACAACTTTTTTATCCATTCTTCAGTTGATGGACACTTAGGTTGTTTCCAAGATCTGGCTATTACAAATTGTGCTGCTATAAACATGGGTGCACATATATCATTGTAGTATGATGCTTTCAGTTCTTCTGGAAATATGCCTAGAAGTGGAATAGCTGGGTTGAATGGGACTTCCAATCCCAGCTTTTTGTGAAATCACCAGACTGACCTCCACAATGGTTGCACTAGTCTACACTCCCACCAACAGTGTAGGAGAGTTCCTTTTTCCCCACAATCTCTCCAGCATTTGTTGGTGGTGGTTTTCTTGATCTTGGCCATTCTTTCAGGAGTGAGATGAAATCCCAGTGTGATTTTAATTTGCATTTCTCTACTGCTAATGATGATGAACATTTTTTCATATATTTATTTGCCGTTTGTATCTCTTCATCAGAGAATTGTTTATTCATCTCAGATGCCCATTTTTGGATTGAGTCTTTGAATTTTGGGGGTCTGATTTTTTTAAATTCTTTTTATGTTTTAGACAAAAGTCCTTTGTCTGAGGGGCAGTTCACCAAGATTTTTTCCCAGTTTGTGGGTTTTCTTTTCACTATGCTGGAGATTTCTTTTGACATGCAGAAACTTTTTAATAAGAGGTGATCCCAGTTATTGATTCTGGGAAGTACCTCCCGTACAGTTTGAGTCCTATTCATGAATTCTCTACCTACTCCTATATCTTCAAGGTTTTTACCCAATTTGTCTTCCAATAGATTTAGTGTTTCTGTTTTAATATTTAGATCTTTGATCCATTTAGATTTTATTTCAGTACATGGTGATAGGCATGGGTCTAGCTTTAGTTTTTGGCATATGGAGAGCCAGTTTTTCCAGCACCATTTATTAAATAGACTGTTGTTCTCCCAGTGAACATGTTTGGCCCCTTTATCGAAGATAAGGTGGTTGAGTGTGTCTGTAGTTGTTGGTGTATCTTCTAATCTATTCCACTGATCTTCAGCTCTGTTTTGGTTCCAGTACCGTGTTGATTTTACTACGGTTGCTTTGTAGTATAACTTCAAATCAGGGATTGTTATACCTCATGCCTTGCCTTTGCTGCTTAGAACTGTCCTTGCTAATCTAGGTCTCTTCTCACTCCAGATGAATTTTAGGAGGGATTTCTCGAGTTCTATGAGGTATGTTGATGGTATTTTTATCGGGATTGCATTGAATCTGTATAAAAGTTTTGGGAGAATGGCCATTTTCACAATATTTATTATTCTTATCCACGAGCAAGGGATGTTTTTCCATTTTCTGAGATCATCTTCAATTTCATTTTTCAGTGTATTATAATTTTCCCTGTACAGGTCTTTCACTTCTTTCGTGAGAGTAATTCCTAGATAGTTCATTTTTTTGGTAGCTAGTGTGAAGAGTGTGGCTTCTCTTATTTTTCTCGCTGTGACTTTGTTGTTAGTGTATAGGAATGCTATTGATTTTTGAGTATTGATTTTATATCCAGCTACATTACTGAATTTATTTATTATATCTAGCAGTCTTTCAATTGAGTTTTGGGGATCTTCTATATAGAGTATCATGTCATCTGCAAATAATGATAGCTTAACTTCTTCTTCTCCTATCTTTACACCTTTTATTTCTCTCTCTTGTCTAATTGCTTTGGCTAGTATTTCCAGTACTATATTAAATAGGAGCAGTGATAAGGGACATCCTTGTCTTGTGCCTGATTTTAAAGTAAAGGCCTTCAATTTTTGGCCATTTAGTATGATATTGGCTGTTGGTTTGTCATAGATGGCATTTATTATATTGAGGTAAAGACCATCTATTCCAATTTTCTGCAAGGTTCTTATCATAAATGAATGTTGGACCTTATCAAAAGCTTTTTCTGCATCTATAGAAATGATCATGTGGTTCTTACTTTTGGCTCTATTGCTATGGTGTATTACATTTATTGATTTACATATATTGAACCATCCCTGCATGCCTGGGATGAATCTCACTTGGTCATGGTGTATGATCTTCTTGATGATTTCCTGCATCCTATTTTCCAATATTTTATTGAGGATTTTTGCATCTGCCTTCATTAGGGAGATTGGTCTGTAGTTCTCTTTTTTGGTTGGGTTCTTTTCAGGTTTTGGTACTAGAGTAATATTTGCTTCTAGGAACGCTTTAGGAAGGATTGCTTCCCTTTCAATTTCATTGAAGAGTTTGAGGAGTGTTGGCATTAGGTCTTCTTTGTATTTCTTGTAGAATTCTGCAGTGAATCCATCTGGGCCTGGGCTCTTCTTTGTAGGTAAGGACTTAATTACATTTTCAATTTCATTAATAGAAATTGGGTTATTCAGTAGTTTTACATCTTCAGACCTAGTTTGGGTACTTTGTATGCTTCTAGGAATCTGTCCATTTTCTCTGTGTTGTCAAACCTTTGATTTAGAGGTTTTCGAAATAGGTGTTGATGATTTTCTGTATTTCTATAAGGTCTGTAGTGATTTCTCCTCTTTAATTCCTTATTTCATGAATTTGAGCTTTTTCTTCCCTTTTTAAAATAAGGGTGGCTAGGGACTTGTCAATTTTTTTATTCTTTCAAAGAACCAACTCTTTGATTCATTGATTTTTTGGATTGTTTTGTTAGTCTCTATTGCATTGAGTTCTGCTCTGATTTTTATAATTTCTTCTCTTCTTTTGGCTTTGGTGTTGACTTGCTCTTCTTTTTCTAGATGTTTAAGGTGTAATCTGAGGTTATTTATTTGTATTCGTTCTGTTTTCCTGATATGGGAACTCAGTGCAATAAATTTTCCTCTGAGGACAGCTTTCATTGCATCCCACAGATTCCGGTAAGTTGTATTTGTGTTTTTATTTTCTTGTAGTTAGTGTTTAATTTCTTCTTTAATTTCCTCTGTGACCCACTGATTACTCCAGAGTGTGTTATTCAGTTTCCATGTGTTTGAGGGAATTTTGTAGTATCTTTTATCATTAATTTCTAATTTCATAGCACTATGTTCCGATAGCATGCAAGGGGTAATTTCAACCCTTTTGCATTTATTTAGATATGTTTTTGAATTAATATATGGTCTATTTTAGAGAATGACCCATGCACTGCTGAGAAGAATGTGTATTCTGTTGTTGTTGGGTGTAATACTCTGTATATGTCTATTAAGTCCATTTGGTCACAGGTGCGATTCAGTTCTTTTATTTCTTTGCTGATTTTCTGTCTGGTTGGTCTGTCCATTGGTGTCAATGGTGTGTTAAGATCTCCTGTTAGAATTGTGTTACTGTTAACTTGGTTTTTCATTTCTGTTAGAACTTGTTTTATATAATTGGGTGCTCTGGAATTTGATGCATATATATTTAAGAGTTTTCCTTTTGGAGTTTTCCTCTAACCAGTATGTAGTGACTTTCTTTATCCCTTCTGATCATTATTGGCTTGAAGTTCACATTGTCTGCAAACAGAATAGCCACCCCTACTTTTTTGGGGGGGTCTTGTTGCATGAAGTATTATTTTCCATCCTTTAACTTTCAGTCTGTGGGTATCTTTTTGCGTTAGATGGGTTTCTTGTAGACAGCATATGGTTGGATTTTGTTTCTTGATCCATTCTGCCAGTCTGATTCTTTTAACTGGTGCATTGAGACTATTTACATTAATGGTTATAACTGTTATATATTGGTTTATTGTTGACATGTTATCTTTCTGCTGTTGAATCTTTATCTTTTGGTTCTGTTTAATTGTCTGTTTTGTTTAGTGTTTTTTTTTTTCCTAAATATATCTAGGATGTCTTTTAGTATTCTTTGCAGGGTTGGCTTGGTGATCATGTAGTTTTTCAGCTGTTCTTTGTCATAGAAATATCTTATTTCTCCATTCATTTTGAAGGACAGTACAGGGTACATTAGTCTAGCTTGGAAATCATTTTCCTTTAGGATCTGAAATACTTCACTCCATGCTCTTCTTGACTTTATTGTTTGTGCAGAGAAGTCTGCTGTGATTCTGATAGGTTTTCCTTTATAGGTGATCTCTCTTTTCTCTCTGACAGCTTTTAATATTCTATTCTTTTGTTTGATTTCTGGGATTGCCATTATTATGTGTCTGGGTGTAGTTTTATTTTGGTTATAGCTATTTGGAGTTCTATATGCTTCATTGATCTTGATATCAGTTTCCATTCTCATGTTTGGGAAATTTTCAGCTATTACTTCTCTAAATATCCTTTTGACATCCTTTATGTTGTCCCCTTCTTTTTCATTTATCCCTATCAACCTTATGTTGTTCCTCTTTGCGTCATCTTGCAGGTGTTGAATTGTTATTTCCTGATTTCTTGTTATTTTTAAAAGATCTTTCCTGTTCACTGGCTGCAAACTTGTCTTTGAGGTCTGAAATTCTATCTTCACATTCATTGAGATGGTTTTTACAGCTTTCGATGGAGTTTTTTATTTCCTGCATATCTCTTTGCATCTACTTTATATATTCTGTTTGTTTCTTATATTGTTCATCCAGAGATTCTATCTTTTTGTTTAGTTCCTCCAATTTTTTAACTGTGTCTTCTTTAGATATGTTCAGCATCTCCTTCATTTCTTTTATCATTTCTTCTTTTACCTGAGAGATTATTTCTAGTTTGAATTCCTTTAAGGCTTCCCAGAGTTGCTTCTTTATTTCAGGTATTTCAGGTATGTGGCATGTATTTTCTTCTATGTGCATGGCTCCTAGGCTTTCTTGGGATGGGCTGGATGTTTGAGATTGCATTTTGGTCTTTCATTTTGTCATTTTTCTATATTTTCGAGCTTTAAGTGTTGTTCCAAGTGAGGGAGAGAGGTCAGCCATGCTGCGACGGAACTCCCTGTCCCCTTCTGACTCACTGATCTTGACAGGAAGCTGGGGCCTGGCCACCAGGCCAAGAAGAGAGTTCCATGCCTCTGCTGGACTTATTCATCCCGACCTCATCTTTATTTTTATAAACATAAATGTTATTTAATAATCCCTATTCTTAAAAAGTAGCCAGCTAAACATTTACATTTTGAGTAAATACTATGAACCACACAGGGTACACAACACAGCTTCTACCTAAAGATCTGTTAATGGAGAATTCATACAACAAACCCATGAGAAAGAAAAACCAACCAAGGGCTAGGACAAAGATGAAACAAATGTTATGGGGAGATCACCAGCTCTTGAGGACCTGGAATCATGACACCTGGGAAACAGCAATTTAGGGGATAGGAAGGGAAGAAGAACGTCTACATTCAAGAAATGCCCAACAAAAAAACTAAAAATCATGAAGTGGAGAAATTGAAAACAACACAGAAAAAAGAGCAAATTAGCATGGAATAGTAACCTGACCTTCCAGGGAGGGTGACCTGTATCTACAAATACAAGGCTACAGTTGGAAAATAAAGCCCCTGCCATACCCACCATGGTTCAGGGTGATTATCCCTGAACCATTCTGGGAAAAGAATTTATTGTTTAATACTGAGCTATTCTGGGAATCAAAAGACACAGAACAGCTACACTTCAGAGTTTCTGGAATCCTAAGTGACTGGTCAGAAAATGGCCACAAAGGACAGCTAAAGAGAGGAAGCATAGTAGCCATAGACCCCCTGAGAAGTTCAAGCCTTGTTGAGATCAGACTGAAAAGAGCATGGCAGTCCAGCTTTCTGGTGAAAAGCCAGTGTGGTTGGGGCTAGGTCCAAAAGTGATGACAATAAGTCCAGTGAACTGCTTGACTCCCACATCCTTCCTGCCTATTTCCAGCACATAACTCAGAAAGGTCTGTTTACTTTCTCCGTTTGCCAATAAGATCAGGGCTTGGATGTCTCCACTTGAATGTTTGCCACAGCCTGAGGTATGGGCAAGGTGGTTACTTGACAAGACCACAGGTCCTGAAGCTACCAGAGATTGCAATGACTTGGAGTGAATAGAAGGAAGCAAACACTAAGAAGTGATGGAGTGAATACAGTACTACAACAGACATAGCAGCGTTGACTGGTGCTGCCCAACAGGAAAGGCAGAGCAGAAATTCATCATACACACACACACACACACACACACACACACACACACACACACGGACGGATGGAGTGGAAACAAAATAAGGCCCAGTAACAATGCATTATACCTCTCACATATTTTACAGATTTCAATCCTGCTGGTACTGGAAAGAAACCACTCACCAACCATATGAAAAAATTTTTGGACTCATTTTTCTTTTACTTTTCTTGGGGAATTGGGTTTTTTCTTTTGTCTTTCTTTTGCTCTTTGTTTTCTTCTTTTCCGTTTCTTGTTATTTTATATTGATTTTATCTAATTCTTTTAATATTCTTTTATTCCAATTTGATTCTTTATCTGTTTTTTCTTTTTCTTATCTTCTGTTTTTCAAATTTTACATTTATTTTCCCTCTAATATTATTATCATATTGAACTTCATTAGTTTTTAGATATTTAGCTGACTAAGTTATTATTGCTGCTCTTTTTTTCATTGTTAATGGTGATAGAGATATTGAATTTAGTAGATGTTTATTGTATGTCAAAATTTGGTGTGTCTTTGTTTGTATGTTATTGTTGCAGCTCTCTTTTCTATTCCTGATAGTGGTACAGTGGTTGCTTTCACTGGTTCTTATGATATGACAGTTTCCAATTTATCTTTTTTTCTATTTGAAAGAGGAAATCACTGAAAAACCAAAAAGCAATCAAACAAACATATAAAAGCCACAACAAAAAGCAACTGACAAAAATATCATCACCAACAACAACAAAAACAAGAGTGATACAGGATTTCAAAACAAGATGGTAAGAATTTAACAATGAATGGAATCTCTAATCCTAATTTGTTAAGGACTCTCCACACTGATTTCCATAGTGGCTTTAACAGACTGCACTCTCACCAACAATGTGGAAGCGTTTCTTTATCCTCACAGCCCTTACAGCATTCCTTATATGTTGATTTCTTGATGTCAGCCATTCTTCATGGAGTATGTTGATATCTCAGTGTTGCTTTAATTTTCATTTTTCCAATGACTAAAGGATGTTGAACATTTTTTCATATATTTATTTGCCATTTGAATTTCTTCATCTAAGAATTGTGTTCATCTCAGATGCCCATTTTTGGATTGAGTCTTTAAATTTGAGGTCTGATTTTTTCAGTTATTTATGTGGTATAGATAGAAGTCCTTTGTCAGAGTGACAGTTGGCTAAAATCTTTTCCCGGTCCATGAGTACTCTTTGTACTCTCTTGATGATTTATTTGAATGTGCAAAATCTTTTTAATAAGGTGAGATCTCAGTCATTAATTCTTTAAAGTACTTCCCAAGCAGATTAGTTTTTGTTCATGAACTCTCTGCCTACTTTATGTCTTCAAAATTTCTACCTGTATTGACTTGCAGTAGATTAAGTGCTTCTGTCTTAGTATCTTCGGTGCATTTTGGTGATCTTTGGTGCATTTTGACTTTAGTGATAGGCATGAGTCTAGTTTAAGTCTTCAGCATGTAGAAAGCCAGTTTTACCAACACCACTTATGAAAGAGATTATCTTTCTTCCAGTGAATATGTTTAGCCATTTTAACAAAGATAAGGTGGCTGAGTGTGTTTGTAGTTGTGGTTGCACCTTCTGATCTATTCCCTTGATCTTCAGGTCTGTCTTTATTCCAGTATCATGCTAATTTTATCATAGTAGCTTTGTAATATAACTTCAAGTCAGGGGTTGTGATGCCTCCTGCCTTGCCTTTGTTGTTTAGAATTGCCTTTGCTATTCTAGGTCTCTTCTGGTTCCAGAGGAATTTTAGGAGTGATTTCTCTAGATGTATGAGGTAAGCTCGTGGTATGCTACTTTGATTGAGATTACATTAAATCTGTATAACAATTTTGAGAGAATGGCCATTTTAACAATGTTTGTTCTTCTTATCCATGAACAAGAATGTTTTTCCATTAATAAATTCCTCTTCAATTTTTTTTCAGAGTACTATAATTTTCAATGTATAGATCTTTTATTTTCTTTTTTAGATTGATTCCTAAGTATTTCAGTTTTTTGGATGTTATTGTTAAGGATGTGTTTTTCTAATTTCTCTTTCAGTAAGTTTTTTATTTGTGTACAGGAATGTTATGGACTTTTGAGTGTTGATTTTTGTGCCCAGCTATGCTGCTAAATTTGCTTATTAAATGTAGAAGTCTGTTGGAGTTTTTGGGGTCCTCTATGGAGAGTATCATGTCATCTGAAAATAAAGATAATTTAATTTCTTCCTTTTCTATCCTTATTCCTTTTATTTCTCTCTTGCATATTTTTTCTGCCTAATGTTTCCAGAACTATTGAATAGGAGTGGTGATTGTGAACCTCCTTGTCTTGTTCCTGATTTTAGAGTGAAAGCTTTTAGTTTTTATCCATTTACTAAGATGTTGGCTGCTGGTTTGTCATAGATGACTTTTATCAGATTGAAGTAAAGATCATCTATTCTGATTTTCTCTAAGGTTTTTACCATAAATGAGTGTTGGATTTAACCAAAAGCTTTTTTGCATCTATTGAGATGGCCAAGTGATTTTGGTCTTTGACTCTGTTAATACAGCATATTATGTATATTGATTTGTGTATGTTGAACTTTCCCTGCATTCCTGGAATGAATCCCACTTACTCATGATGTATAATCTTCTTGATGATTTGCTGTATTCATTTTTCTAGTATTTTACTGAGAATTTTTGCATTTATGTTCATTAGGAGATTGGCCTGCAGTTCTCTTTTTTGATTGGGTCTTTCTCTGGTTTTGGTATTAGATTAATACTTGATTCCAGGAATGAATTAGGTAAAATGGTTTCTCTTTCAATTTCATTAAAGATTTGAAGAGTATTGGTGTTAAATATTTTCTAAATTTCTTTTGTATCTCCTCTAAATTTCTTGTAGAATGTAGCTGTGAATTCATCTGGTCCTGGGCTTTTTTCCTTGATAAATTTTTAATTACATTTTCAGTTTTATTAACTGGTATTGGGTCATTCAGCACTTTTATACCTTGATTCTGTTTCAGTAATTCATGTTTCCAGGAATCTGTCTGTTTCTTCTTTGTTTTGCATTTTTGAAAATGTATTTGAAAATAGGTATTGATGATCTTCTGAATTTCCTGAGAGTCTGAAGTGATTTCACCCTTATTATTTCTTATTGAATAGATTTGATATTTTTATTCCCTCTTTTTGATAAGGATGCTTGGGTTTTTGTATTGTTTTCTTAGTCTTAGTTCCATTAATTTCTGTTCTGATCTTTATAATTTCCTCCCTTCCTTGGGCTTTATGCTTGGTTTGCTCTTCTTTTTCTAGAATTTTGTTACATTTTCTTGATATGAGAATTCACCACTATATGTTTCCCTTTGAGGAATGCTCTCATTGTACTCCACAGGTTACCTTAAGTTGTACTTGCATTTTCATTTGATTGTAGATATTGTTTGATTTCTTCTTTTAATTTCTCCAGTGACCTCTTGGTTGCTTAGGAGAGAGTTATCCAATTTCCATGTGACTATGGACTTTTTGTGGTTTCTCTAGTCATTATTTTCCAAATTTATTGCAACATGGTCAGATAGTATGTATGGGATAATTTATATTCCTTATTTACTTAAGCATGTTCCATGGGCTTACAGTATACAGTCTATTTTAGAAAGCAGTTTATGTGCAGCTCAGAATAATGTGTATTGTGATGTTCTTGGGTAGAACACACTGTAAACATCTACTAAGTCCATTTTTCACAAGTTTGATTCAGTTCTGTTATTTCTTTGCTAATTTTTGGTCTAGTTCATTTGTCTCTTTGTGACAATAGGGTGTTAAGGTACCTCATTATAACTGTATTATTGTTTATTTGATTTTTCATGTCTAGTAATGTCTGTCTTATATAGTTGGGTGCTCCCATATTTGATGCATATATATTTATGATTGCTATCTCTCCCTCTTGAAATTTTAATCTAGCAAGTATGTAATGACCTTCTTTATCTCTTTTTATCTTTCTTGCTTAGAAATTCACATTGTTTGCAAACAGAATGGCAGTCTCTGCGTTTTTGAGGGAGGGGTCCTGTCACATGGAGTATTGTTTTCCATCTTTTGACTTTCAGTCTATGAATTTCCTTTTAAATTAAATGTGTTTTTATATATAGCTTATTGTTGGATTTTGTTTCTTAATCAACTCTGCCAGTCTGTTTCTTTTGCTTGATGAATTTAAGCCGTTTCTATTGATGCTTATAACTGATGTGTATTGACTTATCTTTGTCATGGTATCTTTATGTTGTTGGTTCTTTTCTTTTTCTCTCTTTTTAAGTGTTTGCCCTGCTTAGTGGTGTGTTTATGCTGTTGTTCTTGGGACTGAGTTGATCTTTATCTTTTTCTAGAGTATCTTTCAGTGCTCTTTGTAGTGTTGGTTTGATAATCATATGTATCTCTTCAGTCATTCTTTGTCATGGAAATATTTTATTTCTCCATTGATTTTGAAAGATAGTTTTGCAGAGTACATCAATCTGAGTTAGAAATTGTTTTCTTTCATGACTTGAAATGCTTCATTCCAAGCTCTTCTTGACTTGATGGTTTGTACTGAGAAGTTGGCTGTGATTCTGACTGGCTTTATTTCATAGGTGATCCATATTTTTTTCCCTCTGGTGACTTTTAGTATTCTGTTGCTATGCTGAATTTCTGGGACCTTAATGATTATATGTATGGGTGAAGATTTATTTTGGTCATGGCTAGTTGGAGTTCTATATGCCTCACTTATCTGGATGTCAGATTCTTTTCCCATGCTTGGAAATTTTTCTGCTATTCTTTCTGCAAATAGTCTTTTTATGACATTTTCATTGAGTACTGCTTTATCTTTGACTTCTATCATTCTTGTATTATTTTCTTTGCATCATTTTGCAACTGTTGAACTGTTGTTTCCTGATTCCTTGTTATGTTTTGATTTTTTTCCTTTCATGTTCATTAGCTTCCATCCTGTCTTCAAGGTCTGAGAGTCTGTTTCCAACTTCTTTCAAGTGGTTTTGCCAGCATTCAAAGGGATTTTTAATTTTCTGAGTATCTGTTTGAATATTATTTATTCATTCTAATTCTTTTCTGTATTGTTCATTTAATGTTTCCACAACTATCTTATGTTCTTCTGTTTTGAACTATGTCTTCCTTAGATACATTAAATATTTCTTTCATAAATTATCACTTTTTTTAACCTGAGAGATTATTTCTTATCTGATTTCCTCTATAGCCTTAAAGAGTTGTTTCTTTACTTCAGTTGATATTTCATAAATTTCAGTTATATGATTTCTAGTGTCTTCTATGTTAGTAACTTCTGGGCTTGTTGGTGGGCTGGAGGTCTGAGACTGCATTTTGCTCTCATGTTATGTCATTTTCCTAGGTTCTACCAGACAAGCTGATTAAGTCAAAGTCACTTAACATGCTGACTGACTCTCCTACAGTATTAAGGGGTGGGCCAGGCACTGGGTTCTTCTGAATCAAAGCTCCAAAAGTTACAGAAAGCAGGGGGGCTTTTGCCCTCTGTCAGATCACTGGGGCTCCCCTTTGAAGGAAGAGGGTCTCTGGGAGAAGCTTTACTGGACCACGCTTCTTCCTGTTATACTGCATGAATGGCACCTGTGTGCTGTAGGGTTGGGCAGGGCTAAGTTCTTCTATGATCTATGAGATTGATCAGGGTACTCCCTGATGGCACTGGGGCATTGTGCTGGGTTGGTCTGATATTTGCTCCTCCAGGACCCATACTGCAAGCTAAAGTAAACCCACAGACTATGGTGCCATGCCCTTGTTCTGGGCTTGGTGGAGCTCGGAAACTCTGGGGCTCCCATGGCTAGCCGGAATACTCCTCTGAGGTGTGGTACTGGGGACTCGTGCTGGGGTGGATGGAGTAGGGAGCTCCAAAACCTACATGGCTAGCTGGGGCACACCCACAAAATATGGCACCAGGACCTTGTGCTGTGCTGGGTGGAATTTGGAAACATCGGAATCTGCATGACTAGCCAGGACAAAACCCCAGAGTTTGGCACTAGGGCCTTTTGCTGGGCAGGGTAGAGCTCAGAATCTCCAGAACCACATAGGTGGCCAGGTCACTCCCACTAATTGTTGGCTCCAGGGCTCTGCACTGGGCTGGGTGAGGCTTGGTATCTCTGGGACTTTTGCAACTGGTAGTACACTACTCCAATAAGTGGTTCTGGAATAGTCAGTTGGGCTATGATTCTTCCAGTTTGCCTTTGACTATGTTGTTATTGTAAATATCTTTGCTATTGCCAGTGTTGGCATCACTAGTGCTATTAATTGCATTTTTACACTATGACAAAATCTGGTTTATCTTTGTGTATTAATATTATTTTAGTTCATTTTTGCCTTCCTCTTTCATTCTGGGGATCAGGTAACCCCCACCACCACCACCACCAAATAATTACACATTAAGGTCTTCAAATATGCCAAGTAGGATAGAGATGGTGCAGATACAAAATCATCACCAAATATAAAGACTCATTAGAAGGAGACAGATTCTAACCAAAGAGATCTTCACAGTAGTGATAAGAGTATTTCTATCCCAACGCATCTTCAATCTGAGGCAAAACACAATAGAAACATGAGAGAACAAGGCAAGGGAACTCTCAAAATTCTTGAAGCCTCAACAGTTGATCTCATGGACACAAAAGTGAAGGAAGTTATAGGCAAGGAACTCAAAAACAAAATCATCAAAATGTTTGAAAACACATAAGAAAGTTAACAAGATGAGTAGGGATCTTAATGAGAGTTTTGTTGAATAGATTAAGAATTTTACTAATAAAATGTTTAAGAAGTTTAAAAGAAGAAATAAAAAATAAACTAATTGACTTAAACAAGATAATACAAGATGTGAATGACCAGTTTGTTAAAGAATTAAAAAGTACAAAAAGAAAACAAGCAGAAATACAATATATGAAAAATTCAGTAGAAAGCTTGGTTAGCAGATTTTACCAATATGTGAATAGAATATCAAAAAGTAAGACAAGTTGAATGTTTCAGATCATGAACTCATTGACTAATGAAGACCAGTATGAAGTGGTTCTGAGGCAGACTTAAAATTAACCAGTTGGCTTAGTATATTTACTTGTGAGCCTGTCCAAGGTCTATTCTCCCTATCTGGAGATGGCAGTGGACTCATAATAAGTAAAACTCTATGGGTTACTGGTCCCAGCTAAGGGCTGTAATGGCCTGGGATGCCATGATGCCTCAAAGTACAGGATAAGGTCATAGCTGA